>NC_071993.2:104560000-114560000 GCF_028885655.2 Pongo abelii | reverse complement strand
GAGCCAGGAGGACTGAGTTTAAATTCTTACCACTCAATTATCATTGGTCCCTCTGAATAAGCCATCCCATTTATTCACAGGTGAAATCATCTGAGGAATATTTTTTTAATCTGGGAAAAGTGCACGTACATTGCCTATTATTAAGCTAAAAAAACACTGTTTAACTGGGACTTTAGCATTGTACTGAAAATCAGACAAGTCATAATTTTTGCTCATGTGTGGTTCCTTTGCTGTAATACAACATGCTTCATGAGTGATTGGTCATTCACATATGAAAAGCAATTGTGAAATCTTGCCTTTGATGATACTTTTCTCCAATCAACTTCCAGTATATTAGACGGTTAGAACTATATATTAAAAATAATCACAGGAAATTTGGAGAAAGCTTATACATGGCTTAAAATCTATTAGTAATGTCCTATTTCTGTAACTGGGAGGTAGGTATATGTGAATCCATTAAATTATTTGTTATATACTTTGCCTGTGGAAATAATAATAAATCAAAAGTTTATTGCAGACAAAAATAAATCTTCAAAATGCCTACGATTTCCAGATAGGATACCCTTATATTTTGTATTTCTTATGTTCTCTTCTCCCAGAAACCTCCCAGAAGCAGATGCCTCACCTCTTTTGCCAATAATCCTTCTCTGAATTATTGTGCTGAGCATCTTATGTGACTCATGATTAAACTGTTTCATGTGTAATTGTATATCTTCCGATGGAATAGATGCACCCTGAGAACAGGTGCTGCATCTTCCAATCCAGTGTTTATTTCCTTGTGGCATGAATTTAACTGTAAAACTAATGACTGAAGGAGCAAGCTTTCTTTTCTTTTTAAACTTTAAAAAAAATTTTTAACTGACACTTTGGAATTCTACACGTTTCTAAGATACAATTTGGTGTTTTGGTACATATATATGTTATATAATCACATGAACAAATCAGGAGAGTTAGCATATCCATCACCTTCATGCATTTATCGTTTCTTTGTGGTGAGAACATTCAAAAGCCTAACTTCTAGCTATTTTGTAATATATAATATCTTACTGTTAACTATAGTGATTCTACTGTACAACAGAGCACAAGAACTTACTTCTATACAACTGTAACTGCGTACCTATTTGGCCAGTCTGTCCCCATTCTCCCCTTTTCCATACCCTCCCAGTCTCTGGTAACTACTATTCTACTCTCTGATTCTGTTATATAAACTCTTTCTTTTTGGCAGATTCTACATATGAGTGAGATCATGTGATATTTGTCTTTCTGTATCTGGTGATTTCGCTTAATATGATGTCCTCCGGGTCCATGCATGTTGTTGCAAATGACAGGATTTCATAATTTTTATGACTGACTAGTAGTCTATTGTATATACATACCACATTTTTAAATCTATTCATTCATTGTTAGACACTTAGGTTGATTCTGTACCTTGGCTATTGTAAGTAATGCTGTAATAAACATGGGAATGCAGATACCTCTTTCACACACTGATTTTACTTCCTTTGGATATATACCAAAGGAAGGGTTCACTGTATCATATGGCAATTCTATTTTTAATTTTTGGAGAAACTCTCATACTTGTATTCATAATGGCTGTACTAATTTACAATCAATCGTTTGTAAGTATTCTCTTTTTCTCCACATCCTTGCCAACAATTGTTTTCTTTCTCTTTTTGGTAATAGCCATTTTATCTGTAATGAGGTCATATCTCAATGTGATTTTGATGTGCATTTCTTTGATAATTAGTGATGTGCAGCATTTTTTCCTACAACTGTTGGCTATTTGTATGTCTTCTTTTGAGAAATGTCTATTCAGGTCTTCTGGACATTTTTTAACGTGGTTATTTGTTTTTTAGTTTTTTTGGGGTTTTTTTTTTTGGCTGAGTTGTTTAAGCTCCTTATATGTTCTGAATGCTAATCCTTTGTCAGATGTTTACAACTAAATTCTCCTGTTCTGTAGGTTGTCTCTTCATTATATTAATGGTTTCCTTTGTTATGCAAATATTTTTTAGTTTGATGTAATCCCTTTTGTCTGTTTTTGCTTTTGATGCCTGTGTTTTTGAGGTCTTATTTTAAAAATGCTTGTTCAGCCCAATATCATGACACATTCCCTTGTTTTCTTGTAGTACTCTTGTGATTTAGGGTTTTACATTTGAGTCTTCAATTTATTTTGAGTTGATTTTTGTATATCGTGAGAGATAGGGATCTAGACTCATTCTTCTGCATAATAGATATCCAACTTTCCAAGCACAATTTATTGAAGAAACATCTTTTCCCCAATGTATGCTTTTGGCTCCTTCATGCAAAATCAGTTAGTTGTAAAGGTATGAATTTTGTACTCGTGCTCTCTGTACTGCTCCATTTGTCTATTTGTCTGTTTTTATGTTAGTACCATGCTGTTTCAGTAGTATATTTGAAATTTGGTAGTGCAATGCCTCCAGTTTTTTTCTTTTTGCTCAGGATTGTTTTGGCTATTAGGAGACTGTTGTGGTTCCATATAATTTTAGAATCTTTTTTGTATTTCTTTGAAGAATGTCATTGGTATTTTGATAAGAATTGTACTAAATCTGTAGATTGCTTTTGGTAGTATGGCCACTTTAACAAAATTAAATTTTCTAATCCATGAACATATTTTCTAATGGGCTGTCTTTTCATTTATTTATGTTCTCTCTAATTTCTTTCATCAATGTTTTTCATCAGTGGTTTTCAGCTTAGAGATATTTCACCTCTTTGCTTAAGTTTATTCCTAGGTGTTAGCAATTAAGAATTGTTTTCTTAATGTTTTTCAGATAATTTAATATTAATCTACAGATATGCTGATTTTTTGTATGTTGATTTTGAATCTTGCAAATTGGCTGAATTTCTTAGTTCTACCAGTTTTTAGTGGAATATTTAGGGTTTTCTCTACATAAGATAGAGACATCTATCTACCCTGTCATCTACAAGCAGGGACAATTTATGTTTTTCCTTTTCAATTTGGAGGGTTTTTATTTCTTTATCTCGCTTAATTGCTCTGGCTAGGGTTTCTAGTATTATGTGTACTAGGCATGATGAAAGTGAGCATCCTTGTCTTGCTCCTGATCTTAGAGGAAAAACGCTCAGCTTTTTCACATTAAGTATAACGTGAGCTGTGGTTTTTTCATATATAGACTTTATTGTGTTGAAGTACATGCATTCTACTCTTAATTTGTAGTGAATTTTTATCAGGAGGGGATATTGAATTTTGTCAAATGCTTTTTCTGCATCTATTGAAATAATCATGTTTTTCATCTTTCTTTCTGTTGATGTGGTGTATCATATTTATTTATGTGTGTATGTTGAACCATCTTTGCATTCCTGGGATAACTCCCACTTGATCATAGTGAATGATCCTCAGATAACATATAGCAAGTCACTGCATTTCTCTGGGCTTACACGTCCTCTTCTGAGAAACGGAAGTGTTGGGTTTGAGTACTACTTTCTCTTCTAACTGATATTCTATGATTCTGTGAATTCTTATGTAAAAATACCTATGAGTAATCTCCAGAAAAGAACAGCTCTCAAACTCTAAGATGCCTCCCAAATCTTAGTGTAAGCAAAAATGTCTTAAAGATAGATATGCAGTAATTGGGATGAAACCATAAATTTTTGAAAACAAAACTTCTGAATTTGAAGGAAATAAGTGGCAATCTTTCAAAAGTCACATCTGTTTCTGAAGGCTACAGTTTTTCTTCCCATATTCTGACCATTTAAATGCCAAAACTCGAAGCCTCTTTTTGGATGTTCTATGTGTGACACCCACAATACAAGCATGTGGGTTCCTGAGACACTTGTCTGCCAAGTAGCCATGCAGTTTCTGAACTGCGTTGTGAAGCATCTTTCAATGAAGGGCATCTTATATGATTTCTCAAACAAAATTCTTAGGTTTGGACATTGATTAATTTTCTCTGACTGATATTCACTGATAAATTTTAGATATGAGAAAAGCCTGTTTTAAGGGTCCTTCCGTGTCTTTCCCATTTCGAATTTTTCTCTTTTCTTCCCACTCCTCCCACTTCAACGTAAGGACAGGATCCTCTGTAGATACTGCTGGAGTTTGTATGTTTAAGGCTCAGAGATTGTATCACTTGTACTAATGTGGTTTATTACCTTTTGTCTCTCTGTGTGCTCCCATTATTACTTATAAAGGCTGAAAATTTCAAATAAAGTACTTATTTACAGCCTACTTTGGGATTAGCTGGGACCTAACAGACCAATTTACAGCCTACTTTGGGATTAGCTGGGACCTAACAGACCAATTTACAGCCTACTTTGGGATTAGCTGGGACCTAACAGACCAATGGGACCTCAAAGAGGCAAGAGAATATGCACCAAGAGAAATCAAGTGTGGAGGGAGGTAAGATGGGAGAGACAAGCAGAGGACTTACAGAAGAGATGTAGGGAACATACTTTTCTTTTCGCCTTTGGGTGTGGACATCGGTGAGCATGTTATCTGTGGTAGTGGCAGCCAGCTTGTGATCTAGAGAGCATAGAACTGAGTATTGAGGCCAGCAAGCCGGACACAGCTAAGGAGAATGATGGAAGCACTTGGATCATTGATGATGTCATTATCACGTTTAATGAATAGACCCTGGGACCCTCTATATCTTGCTTAGTGACAAAAGAAACAAGCATATTCTAAGTTGTTTTAATTGAGGTATTCTGCTAAATACAGCTAACATCTTTCTGATTCAAGTCCAATGTATACTTGGTGAGAATTTTCACCCTCTGCCTCTTGCACCATGTTTTAGTTCACAACCACACTAGAAGTGAGGTGATACATTCTTCCTAATTTCTAACAGTTGGGGGAAATTTTAGATATAATAAATAAAATTTAACTGTGAAAAGTACGTGGAATAACTATTTATATTTTGAAGCGTAAGCCAAAATTTATTTACTTTGCAATTGTAAAAAAAAAAAAATCACAATTTTGTTTAAGGTAAACCTAAAATTAAGGAAAATTTGAGCACTTGGTGAGGTCAAACAGGAAACACTAAGTCTCAGGGCTAAGGGATGTAAACATACTTTATTACAAATAATGTTTAAAACCAAGGCTAGTAATACCCAAGGCATTGGAGTCATAAAGCTTGTCCTTCGTCCACTGGATGGGCTGAGGTGAATGTAAATGCAGATAAATCGGGAAGCACACTTATTTCTTCCTGGCTTTCATCTGAAGCACTCAAAGATCTAGAGAACAAAACTAAGCAGTAATAGTCACATATCTTGATTATGACCTTTGTATTTCTTTAGTTACCTGCCTGGCCTCAAGTCATCGCTTTCAAAAAGTATTGTAATTAGCTAAAAGATGGCAATTACCTTTCCTAGTTTCCTGTGATAAACAAGTATGTTCCTCAAATCTCGTAAGCAGCTTCAGTACTACTTGAGAGAATTGGGGGAATTTAAAAATGGCATTTTAGTTATCACTAGTTAATATTTTGTTCAGTAGGGAAAAAATTAATTTGCTTAATCTGTTGGAGGTGGTATTTGTCCCACACTAGCTGACCTCTGTGATCTACTGGGATCTACTCATCAGTTCTAGCTCACCATGTTGAATATATTGCTCTAGATTATTACTTTCATACTAAAATTACAGAGAGAGAAAAGGAGTTTAATTATTGAAATAAAATTTAAAAGTATATTATATTTCTGAGAAATAAATGGAAATTATTTATTTGGAAATAGTTAAATGGAAATTAGAGTAACATTCATTACTGAATTGTTGTCCACAAATGCATTGTGTCCCCTGGGCTAGGCTGCTTTCTTGGTAGCAGAACTCATTGCTAATTACTTTCATCAACATGTCAGACTGAGGCTGAAAAAAAAAAACAGTGTATTTCAAAATGTCTTCTCTCTTAATTAATTATGACAGACTAATTTGATTCAATCTTAAGGCCAAGTCGGAACTTGGCAATATTTTTTTAAGATGTTAAGAGGAGCAAGTTTATAAAGGCATGGAATGAAAGTAAATGTCCTTCCACAGTTTTTTTTTTTTTTAAATAAGGTGTCCAAACAATTTTCCCAATTTTGCTGAACTAGCTGTTATAAATATTAACTTTTTTTAACTGACGTGATTCTTCTGCTATCATTAGTGAACTAGGGAAAATTAGGTCCAGATGCAAAAATCATTTGGCAATTATTCAAATGGTTGGAGTGTCTTTCCCGGGAAAAATTATAAAAAGTGAAGTGTCAATGTTGGATGGGCACATATTTATATATTTATCAGTAATTGGGTAAAGAGTGAGCTTCTTTCTGATACTGAGTGTGCTGAGGGTTCTTTACACAGAATATTGAGTGAAGTCATTCAGTTCAACTAGTATTTATTATATCTTTACTGTATTTATGGGAACCACCCCTTCTGTCTCACCCACACTCAATCAACCAGCTACAAAAGTGAGATTACAGATAGTTTAACACTCAAGAATAAACACATCTGCCATTTATTAAAAGCTCTTGGGTGCAGTGCTTGAACTCTTGAAAAATCAGGCCCAAGGAATTTATAAATTATATCCAGGAAGGAATTGAATCAGGATTCAGACAGTGGCTTATTTTGTTATTCAATAACTGTGCTCTTAATCTTCCCTATAACTCAACACACACACACATGCACACACACACACACACACACACATGCACACACACACATGCACAGCACAAGGAAAGTTGCTGTAGTGTTGACACTAACTGCATTGAAGGGAGAAAAGAAAAATACATTCTATAGGAGAAACTAATGAGGGCCAAAGCCAGTGGGTCTGAAAGCTTCTACCACCACATCCTCAAAGGTTTTGGTGACTGTTACAAAGAAAAATTATGAGACATAACTGTGGGCTCCAAATTGAAAGTGTGAAGACAAAGTCACGATGAACTTCCTGCACCTCTTCCTGTGAAAATGTATTAGACACTAACTGAATAAATCCAGTACAGATAGGACCAGAGCATGATCCTATTTTATTTTCTTTAAAATACTTATTTACTTAAAAAATGTAGGAAATAATTTTAGATACACACTTTGTAGTATACATGGGTCTTATTTCCCATTTTATTTTTAGAATAAATATGGTTAAACCAGGAAACACATCATGGCATGCTCAACTAAAAGATTTTCAAAACTCAAACATTCAGAAAAATATAATATCCTCTTTATATTATTTAAGTATTATTCAATTATATCATAAAGCTAGTTGGAAGTGAGGGAAATTATACAAGATTTGAAAGGGACAATTGTAGAAGTAAACAGGACAGTAGATATAAACAGTACCAAGAATGATGCCTAGCACATAGTAGGTGCCAACTAAATATTTGATAGATTATTAAATAAATGGCAATGGCTGTGTATTAAACTATTTGAGAGTATATGAACATTTACTATAGTAAAAAATCTTATTGGTCATTGACCAAACGTCAGTGTCTTGAAATTTTATTTAAATTATAACATCTGAAAATATCATTCACTCTGAAGAACATACAGGAGAAAAAAATCCAGCATTTGAATCATATACTAACATGCTAATTTTTATAAATAATATTAAAAAGGTTCCCAGTAGCTTGTTTCATTTTAGGTAACATTTTGAACAAATAATCATTAGGAAATTCTTCAAAAATATTAATTATTGCCTGTTTTATAGAGAGGATATTCATGAGGTCAGAGAAGAGCTTTCCTATTTTCAAAATGCTTGGTAGATTTTTTAACATTATAAAATTATTTTAGAAAAAAATCTGTCTTTCTTCAATGTTTCAGAAATGAATGATTTTTATAAGAGTCTAAATCTCTTCAGCTGAAAAATAGTTTTAAATGGAATTTCACAAGACTGATTTTAAAAAAATTTAGAACAAAAAGGGGTTTCTTAAGCGAGGTTCAGATTCAATTTTATTTTAGTGGTAGTTGCTCAGTGACTTGCATAAAATAAATTAGTCTTGTTTAGAACAACAGAAAGTACATAATAGAAAATGTAGTTAAGATTGATTTTAAAGTAAGACAGCATGGTTGCTTATCTGGCAAAATAATAGAAGAAAATATTCAGCTCATCTTTGTTAAATTATTAATCTAGTTCCCTTTTACAAAATTGTTAATATCTGTGGCCGAAAAGGAGAAGGGATGTAAAAGCCAGACTTCTCTAGTCAGCAGCCTGGTTGAAGAATAAAATTATGTTTACTCACACACATTATATTTTCATTAGGCTTATTGTAGTCCAAATAAAAGATATGTTTCTCATTATTGATTATTTTTATATGAAGTATGCAACAAATACTTAGTTAACTTTTTCCTTTTTAAACTATTCTCATATATTTTTCTGGATGAGTCAAAATAATCTAATGAATCCATGCCATTTGCATCAGAGTTAACAACAGATGAAGTGCTGATTTTATGCAAGGCACTGTGTGTGCTAGGAATTGGAGCTATATGGCGACTCCGTACTCCAGAGGCTGCTGGCCTACCTAATAAGAGCGGAATGAAAAATGCGCTCAATTATGAGGTTTAATAAAAGAAAAGCTCTCTCACCTCTGCTCCACATAACTGAGGCTCATCCACTGACAGAGTCTGCAGCCTTCTCAGAACTCCCTTAGCATTCTCTCATGCTTTCTTGTTGTATGAGGAAAATTATAGTGCCCCTTGTTCCTGAATATTTATTTTTCTGTTCTCAGGTTATTTTAGTCACATGGAATCTCCTTCAGTAATCAGGAGTTTCAATATTTTTTTCTGGATTTTTCTCTCAGGCATACTTAAGGCAGGTTGAACACAGAACCCATATTAGCATGTATCCACATGAGCACACTTCTCATGTTAGCACATGCCTGATATCAGTTCATGACCCATGTCAGCTCATCCCAAGTTAACTGGCATTCCATTTTAGAGCACGTCCCATGATCGTGCACATCCCAAGTTAGCACATGTCCACGATCATACAGACCCCGCATTTAGCCATCTCCCAAGTTAACACACACCCCATATTAATGCATACTACTTACTTAATAAATGTAAGAAATAATTTTAGATACACACTTGGTAGTATACCTGGGTCTTATTTCCCATTTTATTTTTAGAATAAAGATAATTAAAGCAGGAAACATATCATGCCATGCTCCACTGAAAGATTTTTAAAACTCAAACACCCAGAAAAATATAATCTCCTCTTTTTATTATTTAAGTATTATTCAATGATATCATAAAGCTGGTTGGAAGTGAGGTAAATTATATGAGATTTGAAAGAGACAATTGTAGAAGTAAACAGGACAGTAGATATAAAGAGTACCAAGAATGGTGCCTAGCACATAGTAGGCACATCCCAAGTTAATGCACAGCTTAGGTTAGTGTGTATCCCATGTTAGAGCAAAGTCCCATATCATTGCATGTTCTTGTTAATGCACATCCCATTTTAGCCAATCTCCTGTGTTCACACACACTCAATATATGCACATGTGCCATGCCAGTGTATATCCCATTTTGACAAACACCCAATGTAAGCACATGTACTGTGTTAACATACAACACATGTTAACGCCCACCCCCTGCTAGGGCACATCCCATGTAATGCATACCCCATATTAGTGCATGCCCCAGGTTAGTACCTGTCCCACATACAGCATACTCCATGCCAGCACATGTGTGCACATCCATGTGAGTGCATGTCCATGTTAGCATACATTCCATATTAGTCCATAACTCATATTTCCTCACATTAATGGAATCCAGATCTAGGGAATCCCGAGCTGTGCAACTTCTATGTGATGACATCTGCTATGCAGGCCCCTGATCTCTTTCCTCCTGCCTCCCTTGGTGCATGTTTCTACACGACTGTCACCTCACCATTTGACAAAGGCTTCTGTGCTCCAGTCCTCCAGTCTGTATTCCGGCAGGAAGGGACATAATGGGACAGATGTGGAAACAGCAACTGTCTATGTTTATGCTTTTGGCCAGTACAAAAGAGTACAAAAGAGCTTAGAAATTGGATATTTTACCTTCTACAGACTCTACAATAAGAAGAGGTAAGGGCGAAATGGATGAAAAAATGGAGATAGTTTCACCAACATACAATGTCAGCAGTGGTGGAAATGTATGCGTATCCCTACAATTTACCTGAATGTTAATAAGAGTTATCACTAAAAGCTCTTGGAAATTCTGTAGAAATTGGGAATTTTCTCTCCCTTAATATTAATTAAGGCAGTGTTTTCTTCCTAACAAGTGGAGATAATTTTTTTAATTAAGAAATCTAAATCTTCTGAGAATTATATCCAGTTGTCAAAGCATCTGCAAACATTCACTATGACACCTGCCAAGTAAAGAAATTCTAAAGACCTTGGTTATGTCATTCTCTCACTTGCTTTCAAATTTGTTTACTTCATTTCTCTGGATCTAAAGGTTGATTCAATCAATTTTGGAAATGTTATTACAACTAACTCTTTGAAATGTCCTGGGTTTTATATATTTCACTGATGGACTATCTGATGTCTGTTTTTCTCTCTATTTTTTTTTATTTGGTGTCTCTAAGTGTCCTGCTCTGGGAAGAAAAATAGCTATTGACCTGAGGCTGACTCTAAGATCGGTATCACTCAAGAAAAGCAACTGTCCTTTATTTATTTAATCATTTGCTTGACATGGCTCTATCTCAACATTTAAGATATAAGACAGCTGTAGCTACCACCCAAGCTTTCCACTTGGTGCAGTTTCAAGGATGAATCCAGTCCCTGACACGTCCCAATATGGTGTCTTTCCCCACCTCCAGCTTTTTTGTTCTGCATGTGTGCTGGTGCATGTGGGCTTTGATTAAAAGTGGCTTCCTCCTGTTCTCTCCTATCTGAATGTGAATATCAACAGGCATCTGAGGGTGCTAAGAAAGTAACAACGGCAGAGTTTCTTTTACTGGCTTTGTCCTCTAATATTATAGACTTTCCTCATGTCAAAGACACAAAGGGAAAGCACTGATGACTCTTTAAAAACAGTATTAATAACGTGGAAAAAAATGGAAATTTTTTTTCCATGTTAAGAGCCAAGGAATAAACACAGAGTTCATTTAAAGAGCTTAAAGGATGAGCAGATGCAACTGTAGTGAAACTGGCTTTTTTTTTTTTTTTTTTTTAAAGGACATCATCAGAAGTTAAGGGCTAGGACCAGAATCAGTCAGCTGTATAGGTTTGTGCAATTTATGCCTATGGATAGCAAAAGAGGTGAATCAAAACAATCAACATACAGGCAAAGTCAGTCAGCTGGTTCTGCAGATTCTTTAATCCTCAGTCATCCTGCCTTTCATTCTCACCCACTATTATATTTTGCTCATTTTGCAAGGCTCCAGCTCAGAGGCCATGTGCGCAAGGAGGACATGTTTGAGGATCCCAGAGGAAGAATCTAGAATCTAAGAAGCAGGAGTACTGATGCTTTGCAGAGAATCAAGTGGCCTAATAAGAGGCAGCAGGAGATGGTAGAAAAAGCAAAGTGTTTGGCCTCCGGTGACCAAGGTTCAAATCCTGACTCCACCACTTTCTCCTGTGAAACTCTGGGCAATCATTGCACCTCCGTGAGACTCAGTTTCCTCATCTTCAAATTGGTAGAAATAACAACTACCCTACAGAGTTATTGTGAGGACTGAATTTGATAAGATGATGTGTATAAAGAACACAGAGTAATGTTCAATAAATTAGGGAAATTATTAAGAATAACTCAAACTATGTCAACAGGAAGCTCAGGATTCTAGAGTGTTACATAATGCTGTGATAGGGACAGGTGTGATTTTAATTGTGTTTCTTATTTTCTATAAATAATTATCTGTGCTGAGGGTGGAAGCACTTGCTTTATAGCTGTATGTTTGAAGCTCTTCTTTCTTCCTGTAATGAAAGGTAGCAGTGCAGAGATTTTCTTTGATGTCCATCATTTTAAATCTTTTTGATTAATTATTCCATAGACAACATTTTCACTGGTGAAATTTGCATCTTATTTCCTTCATCTCCTTTTTGCCTAGAAAGCTCATTACAGAAATTTAATGATAATCACTTTATAATTACTGTATTACATCAATTGATGTCACATCAAGCCTTTAACAATATTATTTCATATAAACCTCATCAAGTCTCAATGATAACCCTTGATGTCTCTATAGTGACTAATCTCTTCTTGGGCTCTTTTGCTTCCCCCTACCCCAATACATTTGAAAGTGCTTTTGGATGATAGATGGTCTTAAATCCTACCCTGGTCATAATCCACAACACCCACAAATGTCTTGTAGAACCTCCTTTCTCAGTCACAGCTTTGTTTCCCTCCACAGACAATTACTTTCCTTCTCTGCCCTACAACTAACTTGAACTCTTCTTTCTTCCTTTCTTTTTTCTTTTTTTTTTTTTTTTAGTGAAAGGACATCAAAAAGTAAATAACAGTTTCAGAAACAGTGCTGCTTTGTGACCTCCCTCAGGGCTGGCCTGTTATCATGCAATGTCAATCCCATGCCTTTTATTCCATTATCACGGCTTTGCTACCTGTGTCTAGACAGCTTTGTGTATTCCGGACCAGAACCCCAAATCCATTAGAGGAAAACTATGTAAAAGAGAATAGGACTCTTTCCAAGAAGATTTATCTTTTATTTCTACCTAACCTCTTTGTGAGATTCTCAGTAAGTCACCTCACCGTTGTTGGGCTTTAAGCTTCTCATCTGTGATATGTGAAAATTGGATGGGATAGTGGTGAAAATTCATTACTGCTCTATGTTTTAAATATGTATTTAGTTCAATCTATATTCTAATTGTTTACAAGCTAATGGAATCTCATCACTAGCTTTTATGTGAATAAGAAAATTCTCTATCATTTGTTGAACATTACTATATATAAAATTTTTATTAAAATATAAATATTAATATATTTTATTAATATAAAATTAATTTTTATATGTTAATAAAGAAGTGTTCACTGTCCATGGACACTTCTTAGTAAGGCATGTACCCAATTTGACTCAGTATAAGATATTCTGCTGAGGAGTTGATATTTGTGGTAGACAGTGCAGTAGGGTGAGTAATACAATTCAAAGGTTCTTATTATTGATCTCATTTCACCTTATTCTTATAGATAGACTTATGTCTATCTATATATGCCTATATTGATTTTTAATGTAAATGAGACTCCATTAGAGTTGTTCAGTACACAATCTAAACAATTGTATCCCAGCCCTTTGGGAGGCCGAGGTGGGTGGATCACTTGCAGCCAGGAGTTCAAGACCAGCCTGGCCAACATGGTGAAACCCCATCTCTACCAAAAATGCAAAAATTAGCCAGGTGTAGTGACACATGCCTGTAATCCCAGCTACTTGGGAGGCTGAGGCAAGAGAATCACTTGAACCTGGGAGGCGGAGGTTGCAGTGAGCCGAGATAGCACCACTGCACTCCAGTCTGTGCAACAGAGAGAGACTCTCTCTCAAAAAAAAAAAAAAATTGTATACAGTAGCCCATTTAAAAAATAATTTTATGTGGTGGCCCTATTAAAAAGCAAAGAAACAAACAAATGAAATGAAATAGTCAATACCAAGGCATGAATTACTAAGTACAAGATAAGTATCAATGTGGTGAAGATAAAAAAGAGAATTTCGGGTAGATGAATACAGTTGCTGATGTGCTGATGGGACATGTGGCAAGAGGTCAAATGTATCCCGGAGCAGAGATGGCAAGCAGGTTGTGTCTGGCATGCCACTCCAATTTATAGTGACTGGATATTGTTTTCAGGAGGATTCAGAGGTTGCACCCTGACAGCAGAAGCGAATTCTGAGTCTTTAATGATGGGTGAGAGGAAGTGTAGAGGGCATGTATTTGCCACTTCTGTCCTAGAGATAGTTCACTGTCCATGGACACTTCTCAGTAAGGCATGTACCCCATTTGACTCAGTATAAGATATTCTGTTGAGGAGTTGATATTTGTGGTAGAGAGTGTACAAGGGTGAGTAATATAATTCAAAGGTTCTTATAATTGACCTCATTTCACCTTCTAATACTTGTTTGTCTGTTCTCACATTTGAGTAAGTCTACAAAATTATAAAACACTCAGAACCAGTCTTGATCTTGGAACCTATTGGTTCTGCTTGAGGATCTCCAGGGATAGAGAGATCACAATCTTCTTATGCAGACATTTTAAATCAGAGAGTATCTCTTCTTTATGAGGAAACTCCATCAACTTGTGCTAGTTCTACTCCTTTACACAACAAAATAACAACAACAACGGCAGCAAGATTGGTCTCATTCTTTCCCTGAAGGGCAGCTTTTTCAGGTATTAAAACCCAGTCTTCATGTTCCTCCAAAGCTTCATCTCCAGGTGAGGCAGCCTTCACGCCCTGCACTGTCCCTCCTGTGGGTGGAGTGCAGACATGCCAGTCTCTCTACTCCAAGTCTACTACTGTATATCTCAGTCTACTAAATGGTTGCTTCTAAAGTTCGAACTTTAGCTGTAATATGAATAGCAACAAGAAAGAGGACAGAAAATGCTATTACTATTTGCTAAGATCCCATCAGCTGGGTGCAGTGGCTCACACCTGTAACCCCAGCACTTTGGGAGGCCTAGGTAGGCAGATCACGAGGTCAGGAGTTCGAGACCAGCCTGACCAACATGGTGAAACCCCGTCTCTACTAACAATACAAAAATTAGCCCGGTGTAGTGGCGGGTACCTGTAGTCCCAGCTTCTCAGGGGGCTGAGGCAGGAGAATCGCTTGAACATGGGAGGCAGAGGCTGCAGTGAGCAGAGATTGTTCCACTGCACTCTAGCCTGGGTGACAGAGCAAGACTCTGTCTCAAAAATAATTTAAAAAAAATTAAAAAAAGATCCCTCAACAGTTTTGAAGACCATATTACACTGAAAACTCATATTTGAGTTTACTGTCAATCCAACTTTCTAGGTTATTTACAAGTAGTTATCCACTAACAAAATGTGTTCCTTTCCATAATGAACAATTTAAATGTATCTAATATTATTTATTAAGTCTCAGTTCCTACAGTGGACCAAAGATTCATCCAGCAGGGACAATGGCACAAAAATGATTGAAATACCCAGGAAAGTAAACCCAAGAAAGGCCAGTTTAGCCTCAGGAGGGTCTGAGGAACCATGATTACCAAGGAGGCCTGGATTGGACATGTTCTGAGCCTCTAGTACACAGCACAAGCATAAGAATACCTGGGAAAGAACTCCAAATAGAGTAGAACGTCTTCAGTGAAGACATTCTAAAAATCTTAGTTTGAATAAGCATATATTTTTGTACCAATTTTGCTGAATATCTTCCTATTGGCCTGGCTGGCACCAACTAAAGCATTCTAATTTGGTAAAAAGAATTCCTCCCATTAGTACATTTGTTTGGATAGGACCACAAATTAAGTCATCTTGTGATAATTTTTAGCAAACCCTAACTGTTCTTTACATTGTAATATTTTTAGGCTTTGGGAGATCATTTGATCTAGTTCAGAGCAGAGGATCATTCATACCTTTTTGGAAGCTCTCACTGATCATAGAATTCTTAATGTTCCCCATTTTCAATTTATGTTTTTAAATGTTTTTTAATTTTAAAGTTAACACTCAAATATAGGCCAGGTGTAGTGGCTCACACCTGTAATCCCAACACTTTGGGAGGCCAAGATGGGCAGATTGCTCGAGCTCAGGAGTCCTAGACCAGCCTGGGCAACATGGCAAAATCCCATCTCTACAAAAAACATGAAAAATTAGCCGGGTGTGATGGCACACACCTGTAGTCCTAGCTAATCAGGAGGCTGAGGATTGAAGAATCACTTGAGCTCTGGAGGTCAAGGCTGCAGTGAGCCATGATCAGGCCATTGCACTTCAACCTGGGAAACAGAGTAAGACCCTGTCTCAAAAATAAATAAATAAATAAAATAAAATATAAAAATGAACAAACCACAGAAATTTCTGCTCTAATATTTTATGATCTCCAAATCTGCTCCCTGGGAGAAACTCCTATTTAATGATTTAGATATATTTACTTGGCATTTCTAAATAATATATTTATGATTTTTCCTCATAATATTATTGAAGTTATGGTTTTGCTGTCTTTGGCACCTGAGGCTTCTGTGGAGATGTCTGATAACATTCTGAACTCCATATATTTTTAGCCACTGTGGAACCTTTTAGGGAATTCTCTTTATATTTGGAATTCTGAAATTCCACAGATATGCCCCTAGCTTTGGATCTATTTTCATTTATTGTGCTGAGCTAATAGCAAACTATTTCAGTCTGAAACTTAGTGTCATTTAGTTTTCAGAAATTGCAAGTTATGGTAAAGGCACTTATTCTCATTAAGTTCATCGGAAAAAAAATTTCTATTTATTCAGAGCAATTCTAGATTCTTTGAGGCTTCAGAGATGCTGTTTTGTGTAGTCACAATGGATTCTTTCCTTTTTTTTTCTTTTTCAACGTTTATTTTAGATTCAGAGGGTACATGTGCAGGTTTGTTACCTGATTATATTGCATAATGCTGAGGCTCAAGGTAGAAATGATCCTGTCATTCAGGTACTGAGCATAGTATCTAACAGCTTTTCAACCCTTGCCTACTCCTTCCCTCCTCCCTCTAGTAGTTCCCAGTGTCTATTGTGGCCAAGTCATGATGGTTTCTAAACTCATACCTCACCCCCTTCCACTACATACCACGCTCAGTTCAAACTTTATATGTTTTTTCAAGCCCCCTTCCCTTTTCCCTTATGCCCATTCAAATCCTATTGGTCACCAGAGTTGGACTCAAGAGCTATAGGCTCTTGGAAGAACTCTGACAATTCTAATTCTTATTTCTCTATTATTTTCAGAATCCGGTTGTCAATATTCTATAGTTTAACATCAAATTATACACATGGCAATAGGCGTGAAGAGCTGTAAAGTTATTAGCTTTTCCTAAGCTATGCTAATTAATCAAAAGATTTCAGGTGTCTTAAATAGCACAGTATGTTGATAATAATCATAATAGACTACAACTTTAGCTTCCTAGATAATTTAATCTTTTTCAATAGCTTTCACTTGAAATCTTCCTCCACCATTACAACTCCAAGATAAACTGCACAAGTTACTTCAGCTTTCCAAAGAAAAAAAAATGTTACACCATTATAAATCACTAGGAAGTTTTCTTAGAGAAGAAGACAACTTTTTGAATGCTATTTAAAAATTAAATTAGAATTTTAAGCCTTTACTTTCTCATGGTGATTGAAATAAAGATATTCTCTGATAAAAAAAAAAAAAACTTAAATCAATTTTGGTGTTCTCATTGAGTTGCAAACTTTGTTATTGTCCCTCTAGCACAATATAGATGCCATAAACTATGTTTAAGTAGACAAAAGAAGTTACTTCCATTGGATGTTTTAAGTTGGATGAGACTTTTAAGTTCTCATGTTCTATCTTATGAGTGCATTTTTAATTTAAATGTATTCTCAATCATAGCTTAAGAAAATTCATCTTCTCATGAACTAAACAAAGTGCATTAATTTCTAAAGTAAAGGCATATTTTATAAATTCATCCAAAATGTTCTTAGTTGAGGTCTTTAAACATTCTACTTGTATTAGTTTTTTAAACATATTCAATTGCATTGCAATTATATAGAGGCTTTTTTAGTATTGGAACACATGAGGTGATTGCAAATTGCTCAGCTTCCATTTCCAGGCACATTACTAGAAGAATCCATGTAACATAGTTTACCCAAAACAGAAGCTTTCAGGAAGGCACTTGATGAAGAGCATGGAGACCCAAACTTCTGAAGGTTAAGTCAGACAAAGATAAATTTAATTAAGTATAAAAAAGTGGGAGTGTGAGATGGAGAAGAAAAGAAATTCTAATTTACACACAGTACTTTGCAGGATAAATGATCTGCTGAGATAAAATGCCAACTTTATAATTTTCATATTCATGGCAAATCCTCACTTTGAAAGCCTTCATTTTGAAAGACTGGGGAATCTGCCAGGCAAGAGGGAGGGGGTTATTTCTGGTATATGAGTGACAAAAATGAAGTGTCAGATTTCTGAACATATATCATCTTAAGAACAAAACCTATTGATTCCTTCAACAGTATGCTGAGCAGAGATGAGATCAGCATTCCACAGGGGATAAATCTTCCATTGGGATATTTCTTACAGAAAGATCAGGCCCTTCTCTCTTTCATGTCTCTTGAGAAAAATGTTCAAGATACTCTAGAAAAGGCGTTGGAAAAATAATCCTAGAAAAGGGCTGGTTACTCATGACCACTGACCTAGAATGAGTCTTGAACCCAGATTAGGCCTAAAGAGAGCCAGAGATAAGTAATTATATTACGTGACACTCACTATGTGCTAGGTACTGTTTTAGATGACATATAGATGGATAGATAATTAGAAGGTGGATAGATAGATAGATCCTTATTTAGTTTTACAATACAACACTCTTGAGAGGAGATAGGTAATCTTATTAAGATCCTCCTGCAGATCCCCATGGGGACCTGCATCTGAAAATCTTTGTTAACTAAATGACTGCATCAGTAAGCACTCAATCAGAAAAGCAAAACCAATAAGAAATATATGTGTGTGTGTGTGTGTGTGTGTGTGTGTGTGTGTGTATAAAGTTGCCTTTAATAGACATTGGACCACACTCAATTGTAGAAACTGGTAAAGCAATTTCTAAAAGAATATGGCCTTTGCATTGTGATGCTAGAATTTGAAGTCCACGAGTCAGGAAGTTGAGAAGAGTTTATACATGTCGAGGGGGTGGGGGAGATTAAGAGTAAATTGGAACCCACAGGCACAATTTGGAGCCCCAGGAGAATAAAGTAAAAAAACATGTGTCAGTTCTTGTTGCTTCTGATCTTAGGGGTGTAGGTATCCTGCAGAAGCTGGGCCCCTTTACTATGGAGCAAAACATGCACATCTGGCCCAGAGGTCAGAAAAGATACAAGAGGATCCAGAAAAGATGGAGCAGTTGCAGATCTAGCAGCTGTCTCTCACCAGTGAGGTATATCAGCAGGTCCCTCACAATGTGCAGAAGCAGCTCAGTGACTAATGCTCCCCTCCTATTCTCCAAATCTCACACAGTAATGTCTTTTGTAGCTCCCCCTAACTGGAAAAGGATCTCTGGGAACCATAGTTGACATCTTACACATATCCAAGGTGACACAAAGCTACCACAATGACATTTCTGACCAGGAAGGGTTACCCCAAAAAATCTCATTCTTAACCCCTCAAAACATTTAATTCACTATAGGGAAATTGCCTATTTAATTATCTTTCTATTTCTAGACTAGAATGCATCTGAGGGCAAATATGTGTGTCTATCAATGTTATATGTCTAATACTTACTATAGAACCGTAGACATAATGGGCAATTTAGTAGCTATTTTGATAATAAATGAATAGGTGAATAAGAGGAAAAAATGACAGCAAAATGATTTCAGATAACAAAAAATATTTTCAGAGGGCTTAGGCTCAGGACTCTTAAGTGCCTCACTCAGTTGAATATTTACAGACAAAAAAGAATAAATGCATAAATAAATAAAGGAAGCCAAAACTTGCCATTGAAGTTCACAAAAACTTACTGCAGGCAAAAGTAGTCACAGGAATAGCAGCCATGGTAAGTGACCCCTAAGTCTTGTTTTATCAGTGAGATGTTGATAGCTCAGAGGCAGATATTGTGTCCATTCTCCTTTTTAATTATCTATTGTGCCTTGCTTTCAAAAGAGATGATTACTGATTGACAATCATGAAAGGAAACACATTCGCAGTTTGATGCTTTTGGTGTGATTTAGTGTTTTTCTCTCTCTCTCTGAGATAAATTTTCATTGTTTTGTAGTATGTTTGAATTCCTTATCTTGATAAACTACAATAAGACTTTCTATTTGGGTTTTAGCATTTCAAGGAGAGGTTGGCATACTTTTTAATTGATTCTGTTATTTTTATCAAAGAAGAGTTGATGCCAATTAAAGGGTTTTCCTTTCCTTTAGTATTACCAGATCTCATTTGGGGCATGGGTTCTACAGCTTTTGAGACTGTTCTTTTTATTGAAGCAAAACTAAATTATTCTTTGCAATATCTTGAACCAAAAATGGAGATATCATTAGTTCCACACATGCAGTGGTATTATACTCCTGGAGACTACCAGCCATGCCTCTGACAGTCAATGTTGCCATCTTCATTAGCTGAATATAATGACCTTTAAAAAGAACATCCAAATTTTTGGAGCAAGCTTAAATGTGATTCATCCAAAGATGTAGCAGACAATAAGGATGGGGTGTCTCTCTGGAGACAAGCATTCACTGTAAGGTTTTTGTTTTACACCATTAGGAATTTTACTAGGCATTACTCTAGGTGGTGATTCTTCAGTGTGTCCATATAAATGTGTGTGTGTGTGTGTGTGTTGCTAAAGCCTGAATATTTGTGTTCCCCTTAAATTTGGTGGTTGAAATGTAATCTCTAATGTAGGGGTGTGTGGAGTGGAGGCAGGGCATTTGGAAGGTGATTAGGTCATGACAATAGAGCCCTGTGGGACTAGTATCCCTCTTAAAGAGACCCTAGAGACCTCCCTCACCCCTTTAGCCATATGAGGACACTGTGAGAAGAAGTCCATCTATCTATGAGTCAGGACGTGGGCCCTTACCAGTCACTCAATCTGCCATTGCTTTGAGTTATTTCCGTCCCCCAGAACTGTGAGAAATAATGTCTTTTGTTTATAAGCCACCCAGTGTATTTATTTATTGTTATGGTGACCCAAACAGACTAATACACGTATACACACAAACACACACACACACAAACACACACACATTTGTCAACAGAACCTATGGTTTTCCCAGAAGAAAGTGGCTTTTCTTTACTTTTTTTAGATTCTTCCCACAAAATCTATTGTTTTGTTTTGTTTTGTTTTTTTGATGTTTTATTCACATTTCTGAATCACAGTTTTGAGCAAAGGCTGGAAATTTAGTACACTAAAAAAAAAACATATAGGTATAACCCATGCCAGGAAGGAGGCTCCCAGTGGCTAAAAGGAGTGGACTTTCTTCAAAAGCCAGTCAGAACCACAGTGTGTGAAGCCCAGTTGCATTTGGAGTATAGTACTATGCTGCAATCTCAGGGCACTGCCATCGTTACATCATCAGTTGTCTACTGAGCACCTTGCCCATACCAGGCAATGTGACAAGTGCTGAATGCAGAAGGCAGAGCTGGACATTGAACATCTATGGAGCTTCCCAGGGCACATTATACACCTTGATTCATCTTTGAAGTAACTATCAGGATCTCAATTTAATACATGAACAAATTAGTGTTCTTAGAAGGTAAGTGACTTTCAAGAAAGCAGTGGAGTCAGGATTCCCACTCAAACCTATCTAAACTTAAAGCTGTTCTCCTTTGTATATTACGCCGCAGTTACCAAAGCCCAGTTAGAAAATCAACGTATGTGTAAGTTGTAGTGAGGTGGAGATCATTGTATTTACTGAGGTTTCTCTTAGGTTTTACTATACATTTTTAGAAGAAATACTTGGACAAACCCCTTGGGATAGTATATTACTAAGTAAAAAATTATATCCACCAAACCAATCTGTATGGCAAAATGAGAAGGATTTATTTTGCTCTTAGAATGTGGGGGTGGAGACTGAGAATACAGGAGTTGGAGGAAGCTAAAAAAGTAGTGGGGAAATGAATAAGATGGTGGAAAACTGCATTATGTATTGCACTCTCTCCCGATGATACACAAATGTTCAGTTGCAGAACTCATCAATGCTTGAAATCAGTGAAATATTTATGAAAAAGTAGTTCAGGAATTTAAATGTCCAAATCCAAAGTGGAAATAAACATAAAAGTCATGTGCAGTGTCAAAGATGGAGGCCAGTGGCCAAGAGAAAGTAGATCTCCTAACTTGGTAGAGGTCATTGCAGAGGCTATAGACTTTCAAGGGCAGTGCAATTGGGACTTTTAACCAAGTTAATTTTATCTCCGAAGGACAAACTATAAAAGGACAACTTAGAATACCATGTGATACAGCTTAAAGCACCTGAGTCCTAGATCTCTAGTGCAGTGAGCAGTCGGAGAAAAAGGTCATTACTGTCTGCTGGGCTGAGAGAGATATCTCAGAGGAGGTGGGCCTTGACCAAAGGTTGAGTGATAGGTGGTACTAACCTACGCAGAGAGGAAGGAGGCTTCCTTCCATGTAGATGGGGCAGAATGAGCAGAGTTGTCGGTGGAGGGTTGAGTATGTATTTTCAGAGATACATTATGAAAAAACTTACGTGAAAATTATTTAAACAAAAAGGAGATTTATTGTCATGACATTGAAAAGTCCGGATAGCTTTTCTGACATTAGGCAAAGCTAGAAACAAGTTCATCAGTAATATCTCTCTCTTTCTTTCAGCTTACTTTTCTCCATATTAATTTAATTACTGAACAGTCAAAATGTGTAACTTAGTAATTTAGCTTCAAAATATATTTTAAAACATTTTTTCTTGTCTCCTTTCTTCTCTCTCAAGATGTAAAATTAAAACAAATGGTAGAAACCTTTTTCCTTAGTCTTAAAATATAGCCTTGAAAGATACTTTAAAACTCCCCTCCCTTCCTTTCCCACTATGTACTCCTTTACCTCATGCACTTTTGCAAAATTCTAGAGATTACCTCATTTGCAAAATTCCAGCGATTACCTCAGGGTAGCCAGTCTACAACCCAGCCATTGCTGAGATGATACCAGCCTGCACTGCAGAGGTACCGTGGCTTGAGATAGCCACGAGAGCAAGAAACACAAAACTTATACTCAACATCCCTCCTGCATGCCTTCCATTCCAAGTTCCTTTTTTAAAAAGTCCTCTTCCCAACCTAAAGTTTGAAGGGGTTTCTGGAAGCATAAGCTGGCTGCTTGCCCACTGCTAACCTGGAAGTAAAGTCACCTTCCTTTCACTGCACTTTTTATTGGCTTTGCAAGTGTCAAGTAGCCAAGTCTGCACTGTTACGAAAATGGTGGCAAAATGGTCTCCACTAATTCTAAGCCTAAAATTCTCTATATAGGTTAGCCCTTCAAAAGTGAAGACTCTGTTTTGCAAAGGTCTAAGAAATAGTCTTGGCCTGAACAAGGATCTTATTTTCCCAACTTAAATCACATGCAAGGGGGATTGGAAATTTTTATTACTCAATAAAAAAAGGATTTAAATTGTGACACTGGCATTGAGACCAGATGGCAGGTGAAAGCTGGAAGCGACTCAAGAAGACTGTAGGTGAAGTCTGAAAGGGTAAGGAGCAAACTCTTACTTGAAGTTAAAAGAAAGGAGAATTTTGATACGTAGTGGCTGGAAGTTCAGCGAAACTGTCACATCTCATAAAATAGAAAATACATTGAATGAACTTGATAATCTAGTTAAAGAAAGTGTTGAAGGTGCCACCTGCCTTCTTCAAGCTGTGTATAGTAAAATTAGAAGAGGAGAGATATGAACTAAAGAATGAGCCAATCAGTTGTCTGTCTAATGGAAACTGGAAGAAATGTTAAATGCTCAGAAAAGTCTGTTCAATCAGTAGAAGGTTCTCGAAGTAATAAGCAGCCTCAGGGCAAAGATCAGGTACAGACCTCAATTGTAAGATCCTTTGTTGAGACCTCAGAGCTAAGTCAGTGCTTTATAGACACTTCAGGCACATAAAAGTCACCCAAAGATTCTCAGGCGTGTTTCTAAGAGTCCTCCGTTAAACAGTAGGGCTTCTAAGAACCTTAAGAGCATTTTTCTGCAGGAAACTCATAGGGTGTTTAAGGTCAAGAAGGGATTATTTCTGAGAGTTGTAGATTTGGCTTTGGCTTAACTGAGTGGATTATAAAAGGATAAACGGGAAGTTCATAATCATTTAAAAAATTGTAATGGTTTGTATTACAATACCAAAAATTGTATTGTAATATTATAGTTTTTTTTTTAAGTCCCAGTTTTGACAAACAGGAACACTATACAAAATGAAGACAGGCTTTTGAGTTCCCAACTTTCCATGGGCAGAAATCAGATGAGATGGCCACAGTAGTCCTCCTTTATAGATGTGGAATTCTTTCCAGGACCCCCCCAGTGGATGCCTGAAACCATGTGTAGTACTGATCCTGGTTGCTGTCTATTGGAACACATTTCAGTTCATGTCTTCCACCCACAAATTTAATGCCTTTTCCAACTTAACCAAGCATATATTATACACTGTAGCTGTAACTTTGAGGTTTGAGGTTAAACAGCTAAACTAGAACATATTTCTTTCCTTCTTCACAATTTCATGGATAGAAGTTTCATTCTTACTGTAGTCCTTGGCAACCTCAGCATACAACTTTTTGCTTTTCTTTATTAAGTCAAGAACTTTCATTGTTTTACTTAAAGGAAGTACTTTACAGCTTCACTTTGGCATATCCAAATTGCCAGTATCATTTCTCTAGTGCTTTGGAACTATTATTAAGTAAAATAAGGGTTACCTGCCAATAAGCACTGTGTTACCTACATGGTGGATATGACAGCCGAGGTGTCTACTAAGTGAATAACAGTCAGGTAGTGTAGATAGCAGGCACAGGCTGGACAAAGGGATGATTCGCACCCAGGAGGGATAGGGAAGAATGAAGCAGGATGGCATGAGATTTCATTATGCTACCAAGGAGGTCATGCAGTTTAAAATTTATGAATTGTTTCTTTCTAGAATTTTCCATTTAGTATTTTCAGACTACAGTTGACTGGGAGTAACGGAAATCACAGAAAATGGAACTGTGGAGGAAGGGGTGACGACTGCACTCTGTTACAACCACAGACTATTTCTTATGAAAGATGACTCAGAAGGTAGAACCAAAAGTCATGGAGAGTAATACCCAAGAAGTGAGACTGAGCCTTAATCACGAAACTACCCACAGGTGTCCAGCTGAATTTCAGGTGATTTTATCCAGTGACTGCTGGCTGCCTTCCTTTTGCCCAGTTTTTGAATGAAAGCTTTTGTAGCAGATATTCTACATCTGTTTTGACATTATATGTTGTTATCCATGGGGTAAATTACTTGTTTTTTATAGAGCATGCTTCTTCAGATGTAGAGGAATCACAGTAGAAGAGCACACACAAGGAGTATCATACACACGGGAACTAATTTAAATGTTGATATGCTGGACCTTGAACCTGGCAATAAAATGAATGAGATTTACTGTGGGTGGAGGGAAGGTAGGTGTCTCCAAAACAGGTGAGAGTATTTTAGATATGGGAGAGATATAAAGTTTGTTCTCAGAAGATGAATGGTTGCAGTTTAACTTTTTTTAATAATTGTGATTTTTTTTTTTCTCTTGAGACAGAATCGAGTTCTGTCTCCTAGGCTAGAGTGCAGTGGTAAAATTACAGCTCACACTAGTCACAGCCTCCTGAGCTCAAGCCTTCTACCTCATTCTCCTGATTGGCTGGGACCACGGGTACATGACACCACACCTGGCTAATTTTTTTTTTTTTTCTTATTTTTTGTAGAGACAAGACCTCGTTATGTTACCCAGGCTGGTCTCAAACTCCTGGCCTCAGGTAATCTTCCAGCCTTGGACTTCCAAAGTGCTGGGATTACAGGCCTGAGCCCCTGTGCTTGGCCTATGGATTTTTGACATTATATTCACCAATATGCTCACTCTTCTTTGAATCTACATGGGCAGATGACTTGCATGTAATCAGTACAGTGAAACAGAAGAGACACTGCGTGATTCCCAGGCCAATTGCAACTTCTACTTGATTTGCTGGAACACTTGTCTTTGGAGCCTTAAGCTGCCACATAGAAAGTCTAACTACGCTGAAACATGCATGCTTTCAAGAGGCCAAGCCACATGGACTCATCACAGGTACACTTTAGGACTAGCAGTATTAATCTTTCAGTCATTTCATCCAGGTGCCAAATGCACCAATGAATTATCACTTCAAAGATTTTAACCTCCAGCCATTGAGTCACCCACAACTTTGAGACCTAGACATTATGAAAAGGACGTAAGCACCCCACTGAATAATAACAAAATTTCCAACTTGCAGAATCCACAAGCACAATAAAGTGGCTATTTTAAGCAACTAAGTTTTGGAGTAATTTGTCACACCATAATTTGACCTTTAAAAGAAATTGATCTGTAATTTAGGACAAACTAAACAATATATATTCACCATCAGTGGACAATGATTATAATAGTTTAAGTGAAACAAGTGTGATTTTTAAATTCATTTCTTTTTTATAATTGAAGTAGAGAATGTAATAATAAATAAGCCTAGATATTTTGGTTGAAACTATTACTTTTTGAGTGGAATTCACTTTATATACCATTTCAAAAGAGGGTATGCAAACACCTTCCTTGCTGCCATTTCTCTTTATATTCCTCTTGGCAGATTTTGCCATATTAAGCCTTAATTTCAAAGTCCATACCAAGATTTATTTCCCACTTTCCAGAGTGTCTCAAGAAATGCTCAGGCACAGAACTATTGCTAGGCCCTTTGAGCATCACACACTTGCTGACAATGAACGCCGCCCTTTGGAGATGTCCTTGGAAGAATTGAGATTTCAAATTGTGGTGTTTATTAACTTCATATTTTCTTTAGTCAGAAGACAGGGCCTATAATTAAACCTTGAACTTTTACAGTAATGTGCTCCATACCAGCCTGGATCTTGATCTGACGTTGATCAATCTTATTCCACGTTGCTGTATGTCAGTATCAGTATAGAAGTTGCAGAGTGCTTTCCTACCTTTTAAAAAGCATGTTCTTTGATTTTAGAAAAAAAAAATGTTTCAAAGTAAGTGTGACATTGATAGTTTTGTTATTTTTCTGAAGCATCACATCACAGAACTTGAGATGCTTCTCCAAGTTTGAACAGTTGGTTAACTACTCATTCAGGACTACCACCCAAATTAGAGAATTTAAGAAGTAATTTAACAAACATTTATAGACCACCTCTCCAGTGCTAGGTTCTGGGTTAGGCACCAGGGTTACAAAAACTGATAAGATGTTCCCCCTTGTCCATGGGAATCTCAAAGCCTATTACAGAAAAGAGCCTTTGCAATTAGCCTGGTAAGTGATAAAACTGAGATCTGAACCAAGTGCAATGAGATTCCAGGGGAAGAAGCAAATGGAGTCAACAGGAAAAGCTGGTATGTTTTAGGCAGAATCACTGAGTAGAAAAATGATATTATTGGCTATGACCCAAGTGGGACCGGTGGGAACTTTAAATGTGTTCTACTCTCGTGGAGGAGAATGGGCAAGGACAACGAAGTTTCCAGAATGTTGAAGGAATGTGGGCGAGATGGGGGTGGTGGCTTCAGTGTAATTGGAGTAGGGCCCAATAAATGCAGGTAGGGACATGAACAGGTTAATAGCTAGGTGTCCCTTTAGACAATTATAAATAAATTGATATTAATATAAATACACACACATATAAACACACACACACACGGGCATATTGATTTATTTTAAAAGTTCTGGCTTATTGTTAATTGGGATAAAGTTCAAGAAGAGGGATTGTTAAGGAGCTGCTTGGTTTAAATTATAGTGAAAAGTACGCCTCTACCCTGAATTCACCTCTAGCCAAACTTCATTCCTTGGTTACACTCATCATAGATGGAATTATAGTGGCCAGAGGATGAAATTCAGGCTTGCATTTTGGATGTTTCAGCATAGACTCAAAGCAGCCCATCAAAATATTACTTGCAATCAATGTAAAATTATTCTGAAATGAGCTGCTGTTCGTAAAATAGTTTGTTTTTTTTAAATAACAACTTGAGCCTTATTTTAGTGCTCTTTATATATTAGTGTCCCGGACAGCTAGTTTCCCATCAGGCCTTTTCTGGTTGGAACATAGGGAGAAAAATGGAAAAATGGCAGGTGACAAGGCTGATGGTGAGTAGCCATGCATGTCAAGTTACAACATTTGGATTAAATTCTGCAGCTCATTAAAAAAAAAAAAAAAGGTGTGTTTATGTGTGCACACAGCCTGGCATCCCCTCCATCTGGCATTAGTTCTTGAATGCCTGGTGAACAATCCAACAATTTTTAGTTAGTGTATAACTTTAGGGATAGGTAAATCCAAGGAATACCCTAACACCCTGTTTTAAAATTCTCCATTATAAATTCAGTGGTTTTCATTTTCTTTCAGCTTCCTTCCTAACTGTAGGTCTGCCTCTCCATTCTTCTTTCCTAGTTCCACCTTTTACCTCCAGTCTCCCTAATCTATGCTCAGGGCTTCTTTCATAATACTGTAGAGATTCCAAATTTATTTTGTCACCTAGAGACAAAGTAACCTTGCCTGCATTAAATAAATAAAGCCAAAATATAATATAATTTCTCAAAATATTCCTCTTGTGAAAGGAATCACTTGAGCCACTTAGAATCACTGCACCACAAGTTGTTCCAAATATCTTGGCAGATAAAGAAAAACAGACAACCTAGCACAGTATACAGTCAACAGATGATCCGTAAATAGGATCCGTAACAGTTATGCTTCAAGACTAAAGTGGAAAAAGTGTGTCTTACCATAACTCTGTTCTTACAGTGATAAGTTAGGGAAACCTTAAGTTCTTCATCAGAGGAAGACTTTACTGAATGATATATCCCCATTAGATTTATTTTTTTCTACTGAATTTATTTTCCTCCTGTAAAGAAAATATGTAGTATTATTTCATTCTACCAAGAAATTTAAGCACACAATTTCAGGAGTCAATTGTGGATTTGAGAACAGAAAGTAACTCATAAATTTTTACCCTAGTTACCTCCTGAGACTAGAAGCCAACAGTGTATACACAAATGGATTAGAGTATTTCAGTAATACAAAGTGCATACCTGCAAGCAATGGTTGTGTGGAACTTGTTTCATATTTTTGACGAGGCCAGGTATTATTTTGGTGCAGAATAGCACTTGTAGCCATTCCACGTATGTCAGCTAAAAGAGTAATCAGGTCTCAGTGAATAAAACTATTGTCGTGAAAGAGCAGAAGTATTCTTTTCACCCATGGTGCACTATTACATAATGTTCAGACTGGGGACAAAATTGTTAGATTACCTAAGACTGCTTTCAAACCCAAATAGGTCACACCTAAGACTTCAGAAAACGTGTTTTAAAAATGTATATTTTAATGATTTCCAACTTTCTTTTAGCCACAGACATATTTTTTCTCTTTAAATCAATCTTGGACAATTACTTCAATACAGATGATATAGGGAAGCCAAGTGCTTTGATCTTCGCTCCTCCAGTTTCTAAAAAATGTAAAATTGAAAGGTCACTTAACTTCTTTAAGCCTCACTTATTTTAACTCTTTGAAGCAGAACAATCATACCTGCCTGACTTTACAGGATGGTTGTAAACAATTAAGCAAGTAATTTATGTGAAAATACCTTGAAAATTTAAAACATCATATGTAACTAAGATATTATTAAGGCATGAAGATGCAAGCACTTGAGGCAGCACATATGTAAAATTATAAATGGTCTTTTAAACCAAGAATGTTCTACAAATGGAGGGAAGGACATTTTCTTGGTCGTTTATATAATTCCTCTTCTCTAGATAGCCTTTATTTCTCCAGGATTAGGACTTAGTGTCTTTGGAGTTTGGAATAAGGGTACATGCTTTTTGCCATGTGTGGGAAAGGGGAGGGCTATGTGTTTGCCATCCCCAACCTATATTTTCTTCTTTCTTTTGACTGTTTATTCTCTGTGCTTTTTTCTAAATTCTCCATTTTTGTTCCCCGGTGCTAGGACCCATACCATTTATTAGGATTCCTAGGGTACACCATTTATAATTGTGCAGTAAGGCTGGGATTCGTGCACTAGGAATTGCATTAGGACAGTCTGTGTTTTAGTATTCGGAGTCTTGCTGCTGTGATTTCTGACTAGTCTGCCGGCTCTTCAGTGTCCTCTGCTTCTTAGCACACTCTGTCCTTTCAATTACACCAGAGTAAATAATAACCTAAGGTAATTGGTGATTACCTTCATTGGAATCCATATCACTGAGGATGGAAATTTTACTAATATATATTATAGATGCCTGTTTCCTCTTTCTAGCCCATTTTGGATAGAAAACCAAGTGCTCTATGTCAGAAGAGGAAAGGTATTCTGAATATATTTTCAGTAGACCAGTGAAATAAGAATATCAGTGGAGTTTGTGTAGGCATAGTGGCTGAAACCCCTGTACCATGACATAGCTGCCTAGTTTCAAACCTGGCCCACCTTCTTGGCCATGGAACAGGAGGATGAGATGCTCAGTCTCAAAGGTTTTCTATAGATGGTATCAGGAAACCAATCCTCCATGCCCCAGAGGCAGCCCTGGTGCCTCTCGGTATCCCATATTTATGTCTTGCCACAAATTCAAGGATCCCTGATATATTTGCAAATATTCTGCAGCTTATAGCAATAATCCAAATTATGCCAAGGGACAGGAGGTGATAACAGCATTTCTATGTCTTCATCTTGCTTTTCTAATTGTGATGGCTCATGAAGATACTAGCCTTAAGTCTGTCTTAGAATCAGCAGAAAACAACCATTTTCCATTCTGAAGCAGGCACAATGACTGATTGGTGTAGGTATAGAACTCCCCTTATGCTTTATGATATGTGGATTAATGAAAGTATTAAACCATTCTAATGATAGATAAGGAAATATTTCTACTGTATCTGAAAGAAATAAAACCAATTCATCTTAAAGAGTTCTAAAACTTTGCAAGCTCATCAAGAGAGCATGGGAAACAAAGAGGTACAAGTTTATAACCCAGAGCACCTTAATTTCTTAACATCTATCATTTTTCTGCTGCATTACTGTTGGAGTGCTTTTCAAAAGCTTCTGGGAAAACTAATTTTTGCAGAAAAAATAATAAATATGGGTCAGGCTAGTATCTTTTTAAAAATAGAGAATAAGGGATTTCCCTCATTTTGTTAGCATGCAGCACTGTTTATTTTATTTCACTGACACTGTTGCCTTTTAGCAGCTGTGTCCTAAGCTTGAATGGCATGATTTACTACTCAAATATGAAATCCAGACTTGGGCAAATCCCAAGCAATATTATGCTTGTGAATGTTACAGTTTGTGTGCATACTCCCTTAAACTGGTAAGATTTGGTCAAGTTTTATTCATAGAGCCAGCATAGGCTTGTTGCAAAAAATAAGAAGAGAAAGAGTGATGCCAGAATATACGTATCAAGAACCTCCTGTGCACTACTTTTTCCTCCCAGCCCTATATCTGATTTCAGTCATAGTTGTGGTCCCCAGTTCACCAAGACTTTGTGCAGATTTGTTCGAGTTCTTCCCCAGGCCCTGGGCCTCTTACCACTTGCTTAATGCAGTTGTGGCCTGGGATACTGACAATAACTTATTTGGCCTCATGAACACACAACACAACAGTTCAGTGAATTAATGGTTGGAGGTTACTCTTGACCAATGAGCCAGGGGCTCAAAAATGCGTGCTTTCACCTTTCATTCCCTGAGAAGGGAATGTTGAGACTCATTTCATAAGTTCCCCAGAATGTGCCTGAAGATCAGCCTATCTAACAGTCGCCAAATCAACACTTTGCTCTTGTATTGGCTTCACTTTTTTCCTCTTCATGTTCCCATTCCCTTACACCTGCTCTGTGAAATTTCATTCACAAATAAACTACCTTCTCATAAGGCTTTCTCTTATGATAAGCGTTAAGGGGAACCCATACCAAGATAACATTTATGTTGCCCTTATCAGGGATGTTAATTATATGTCACTTGTGCCGATGTTCACTCCTCTGTCACTCACCACTAATCAACCATGGAACTATTTTGCACTCAGCCGAGGAATGGTCTCACAGAACCTTTCAGTATAAGGTCCAGGTAGATTCATTGCTTGTTTTAATTTGGCACATTTTCTCCATCCTTGCCTATCTTTCCCTATTCTTGTTCCAGAGGAGATCCAGGATCAACATGGATCACTGTTTCTGTTTTTGAAATCAGCTGCTTTCCATAAATGCATGAAAAACTTAGGCCTCTGACACCCACCATGCTGTCTTTTCATGTGTTTCAACTTGAATGCTGGGCAGAGGAGAGGCTACAACTTAGCTTAGCTGATATTTCAAATTCAAATTTCTGTCTCACAAAGTATCAATCACTATTGGATTTTTAAATCTATTGGTAATAGTTGAAACTTCCCTTTCTTTGTTTTAAGTTCAGGGGTACATGTGAAGGTTTGCTGCATAAATAAATTTGTGTCATGGGGGTTTGTTGTGCAGATTATTTCATTACCCAGCTATTAAGCCTAGTACCCGTTAGTTATTTTTTCCTGATCCTCTCCCTCCTCCGACACTCCTCCCCATGTCAACTCTGAAAATGATATGTTTCTGCCGTTAAAAAAAATTCCCCAAGAACATTTGTTCCCTGACCTAGAATAAGGTCCACCTCTATACTTCTGCTCTCTCAAAGGACCTGAATTTTTTAGTCTAGACTTTATCTTCAATGCCTGGTAACTTTTGTCCAACTGATTGAATTAATATCCCGAAGTTTTCAGTCTGTGTTTGACCAAATTAAACCTCTGAGATGCCAAATCATGTCTCAATTTTTTTACTTTTTTTTAAAATTTCATTTCTGAAGCCCTGGAATAGTATCCTTTAACTCAAGGACACAAAACTTGTTTCCAGAAATAAGAGTAAGAAAAATATGACAGTATGAAAGTTCTGATACTGTTTTCTCCCTAGTGATTTCAAAGCAATGTGAAGGTGAGGTATATCTCTGGTTAATCACTGGATCTCCTCAACATCATTGCACATGAAAGATTTAAGGAAAGTAACTGTTGAAATGGATAAACATACACTGGCTAGAGAAAAGGCAATAACCATGAAGGATGTAGATAATTGTGAAAACGTGAAATGAAGAATTTCAGGAAGCAGGAAGACAGTGGTTCCTTGACCTAAAATTATGTAAGCATTTGTAAACTCCCAAAACAGCCACTGGAGATTGTGTTAACAAAGAACCTGAAGGAAAAAACATTTGTCCCACACTCTATGCATGAGTGGAGATATATGCTCCATGAGATATCACTTTTACTCAAACTTCCCATTTCCTAGTCCATCCACCTGTTTATTCTAGCTATTGCTGCAGCAACCAGTTGCATGCAGTTATAAGTTGTTAGTGCCTCCTCTGAGCTGCTTGTTTCTACCCCAAAATATGTCTGCTAACTCTGAATTGGATACCTGTTCAAAACCACCCAACCATTTTGATGCATGCACAAATCTGGACATAGAAGGGATTTAACACTCCAGTAAAAAACAATGATCAATGAGAAATAGAGTAAGGGGATAATAGCCCCTGTCTGCACCTTGGGTGGAAAATTCCTATCTTTATTTTAAATGACACCTCGGAGGATCTATAGTGGGGTTAAGTTACAGTTGTAATAAACTCAATAACTCATCCTTGAATTCGCTTGCTTTCTTTCAATTTTTCACTCTTGGAAATCCTCATCTTTAATTCTTTGCTGTCACTTCCCCAAGATACTAACTGCATGCAAGTCCTTACCTCAGGCTCTTCTTTTAAGACGAACCAGATTTCAGAGTGTTTAAATGGAAAGTACCCTAAAAAGCAAAGCTTTGGGTCTGAGTTATGAAATTGGACTACTCATAGTTCAACAACGATGTCTCCCAAAACTAGTGGTAAGTAGAATGGTGACAGCACCTGACATAAAAGCATCATGATCGCCAGGATTGTCACTGGTAGTAAATTGAGATGGGGTGAAGGGGAAACATCAGCTTATATTGAATGGTGATATTAAAACCATATGTGAGCAATTAAATTATAAATGTTATAAAGTTGATTGGCAGCTTTAGAAGATATGAGAAATGAATATCACATACACAAAGCTAGCTAGCTATCCACTGAAGGCATAACATGAGAGTTAGAATGACTCCAGGAAAGCATTTAAATAGATCCTTCACTCCTGAAGCAACAGGGTGACTGTGCTAAATACTACACTTAGGATCTAACTGTAAAACTAGTTTAGCTACAAAGTTGAGTAAATGGAAAGCCTCAATAAATTTGTTATAATACAATCAGAATTATAGGAAGACACAGTGAGATCTTGAGTGTTGAGCTGGGGATATTTGAATAGGTAAGCATAAGTAAAGTAAATGCCTATGGTTTTAGTTCATTTTATGTGGCTATAAAGGAATACAGAGGCTAGGTAACTTATGAAGAAAAATCATTTACTTGGCTCATGATTCTGTGCTAGAAAGTGCAAAATTGGGCATCTTCATCTGGTGAGGGCCTCAGGCTGTTTCTACTCATGGTGAAAGGCAAAAGGGAGCCAGTGTGTGAGAGATCACATGGTGACAGAGGGGGCAAGAGAGACAGAGGGGAAGGTGCCAAGCTCTTTAACAACCGGCTTTTGTAGGAATGAAGGGAGTGAGAACTCTCTCACTCCCGAGAGAGGTCAGTAATCTATTCATGAGGGATCCTTCTCAGTGACCCAAACATTTGCCATTAGGCACCCCCCTCTAACACACGGAATCAAGTTTCAACATGTTTGGAAGGACAAACATCCAAACCATAGCACTCATATTTCTCTAATCCCACACAACCAGAAGTAGCAGCAACCTTCTCCTTACAAGAAGTGGCCTTGAGATGTGGTCAATACTTCCCCTAAGTCAGATACCTAACAAACAAATTGATGCCTGCCTTTCTCAATATTGGCCTCAGCTTCCCTCTTGCATCCATACTAGTAAATATGAGCACATTACAGCATCATCCAAGTAGAGAAATACAATGCATACTGTAGAAGAAAGTAGTATACACTCCTCCACCTCCTGCAATATTGCAATATTTGGCTATTATTTACTGGAAGAAATCAGAGAACCACTTGTCAGAATGAACCTAAGGGTGCTTGACCAATGAGGCTGAATATAATGCTGAGTAGGGGATGGACATAAGAGTTGGTGAATAGAAAGCTGACTGTAGATTCCACAGTGAAAAATCATGACCTCTCACTGAGTTTTCAAATGTAATCCAATTCTCATTGATTGAAGAGAAGGCTGTGTCTGCTTTAGGAAGGACTCTGCAATACCACTGCTTATATGGATGATATTTGATATCCCATTCCTTTCCACAGGGGCCAGTGGTTACTTATGAGAAAAACTGTATTGCACAGAAAGGAGCCTGCCTATCATTACCAATGGTTACTGGTGGAGTGTCTGAATTAGGATTAATATCAGTCAGTGCTCTGGAATAGGCATAGTAGCACCTAGAATGTGGGCTAGTGGTAGGCACATTATAAGTGGAGTACTGGCCCAAGTTAATCTCATACTAAGTTCCATAGGTAAATGACTCATCCCAGAACCTGTATTTGTAATTGGGATATAGAGTTTGGCAGAACTCTGCCGTTGGTATCTTAACCTGTGAAATAAAAGCCAGTTCCCCTACTCCTGTTACATGGGATTACTGCCCAAAGAAACTAGCTGTACACAAACTCTCGTTTTAGGCTATGCCTTCTGAGAGAGATCTAATCTAAGTCCAGTGCCTCAATGCACTGTACAAATCAATATTCATTTCTAGGTCTTCTGTTAGAAACGTGGAAGAAAAAAAAATCACTTCCAAACTCGACACTTTTGCTGTACACCTGTAGCTGCAAAGGGCCACCATGCAGGTGAACCTGCTTTGAAATAAAGCCATCACAAAATAAATGTAGAACAAAAATATGAAAAGAATTATAATTACTTGTTAAGTTACTAATAAAACTATTTGAACCATGGATCAATTTTTTTATTTTATTATTTAATATGGGCAATATATTACCTTGTATGCAAAAGCCAATTTGGGTTATATTTCTACCAGAAATGTATGCCTACCAGAAACCCAGACACTTATTTCTGAGTGGCCTGAGGCCCTGGTAACATGTACTTATCAAGCTATGGCTGCTGAACTTGCCTATTTAAGGTTAAAATAGAGCAAGAAAGTAGCAATAGATGCCCCAGCATATTAATGGTCAGACACAGTCTTTTTTCATGTCCTTATAATGAAGCAGCACCCTACCTTTTGATAATCATGGTAAATGACCCCTGCATCTATGAAAACTTTTTTTCTTTGCATGTTGAGCCACCAGCATGCAGAGGCAAAAGTGACTGAGTAAGTGCTCCTGCAGCTGCCTGGGGTTTAGGTGTATTCTGGAAACAAGGGCTGCTAGTTTAAAACCTGGATAGTCATAGAACATGTTGGTCAACCTAATCATGGTGAAGGTATTCTCTCATCAGGAAGAAAAACCTCTGTATCCAAAGAAGCATGATGCATGAATGTCCCAAGTAATTTGCTAGGATTGTTGAAAGCAGACCTACACCTATCTTTACCCCATAGATGTCAGACTCATATAGTCTATCTATTGAGACCACAACACCATAGAATGAATATTGGTTTTTTAAGTTTTGTTTTGTTTTGTTTGTTTTTGAGACAGTCTTGCTCTGTCACCCAGGCTGGAGTGCAGTGGTGTGATCTCAGATCACTGCAACCTCCACCTCCCAGGTTCTAGCAATTCTCATGCCTCAGCCTCCCAAGTTGCTGGAATTATAGGTGTGCACCGCTATGCCTGGCAAATTTTTATATTTAGTAGAGAAGGGGTTTCACCATTTTTCCCAGGCTGGTCTCAAACTCCTGACCTCAGGTGATCCGCCTGCCTCAGCTTCCCAAAGTGCTGGGATTACAGGCATGAGCCACCATGCCTGGCCAGCTTTTTAAGTTTAAAAATATTGCCCAACACTCAGAGAATGTCAATTCAAACAGTGCCTCAACTGTGCCGTCAAGAGGCAACAGTTACTACAGCTTGCTTTACTAATCCTGGTGTATTAGGTCTTTTGAAGAAATTAATGGTTTGTCACAACTTAAGAGTTGATTTGGGTGCTGTTAAAGGCATTCAGTTTTCAAAGGGAATCAGAGCATTAAAGTTTGGAAAATTTGCAGCCTGGTAATGCGATAGAAAAGAAAATCCCATTTTCTGAGGAGAAATTCAAGCCAGCTGAATAAGTTTGCATAATTAATGAGGAGTCAAATATTAATTGCCAAGACAATGGGGAATATGTCTCCAGGGCATGTAACAGACCTTTGAAGCAACCCGTCCCATTACAGGCCCAGAGGTTTAGGAGGAAAAAATGGTTTCACGGGCCGGGCCTAGGGTCCCTCTGCTGTGTGCCAAGCCTTGGCAACTTCCACATGGTGTTGAGCCTGCGGGTACACAGAAGTCAAGAATTGAGGTTTGGGAACCTCCACCTAGATTTCAGAGGATTTATGGAAATGTCTGGATGCCCAGGCAGGAGTTTGCTGTCGGGGTGGGGTCTCATGGAGAACCTCTGCTAGGGCAGTGTGGAAGGGAAATGTGGGGTAGGAGCCACCAGAGTCCCTACTGGCGTACCACCTAGTGGAGCTGTGAGAAGAGGACCACTGTCCTCCGGACCCTAGAACGGTAGATCCACTGACAGCTTGTACTGTGCACCTGGAAAAGCCACAGACACTCAATGTCAGCCCATGAAAGCAGCCAGGAGTGGGGCTACAGCCTGCAAAGCCACAGGGGTGGAGCTGCCCAAGACCATGGGAACCCAACTCTTGCATCAGCAAGACCTGGATGCAAGACATGGAGTCAAAAGGAGGTCATTTTTGAGCTTTAAGATTTGACTCTCCTGCTGGATTTTGGACTTGCATGGGGCCTGTAGCCCTTTTATTTTGGCCAATTTCTCCCATTTGGAATGGTTATATTTACCCAATGCCTGTACCCTTATGGTATCTAGGAAGTAACTAACTTGGTTTTGATTTTACAGGCTCATAGGCCTTGTCTCAGATAAGACATTGGACTGTGGATTTGATTGGTTTTGAAATGTGAAGACATGACATTTGGGAGGGGCCAAGGGCATAATGATATGGTTTGGCTGTGTCCCCACCCAAATCACATCTTGAATTCCCATGTGTTATGGGAGGGACCCAGTGGTAAGTAATTGAATCATGGGGGCAGGTCTTTCCTGTGCTGTTCTCATGATAGTGAATAAGTCTCATGAGATCTGATGATATTATAAGGGGAGTTTCCCTGCACAAGCTCTCTCTCTTTGCCTGCTGCCACCCATGTAAGATGTGACTTGCTCTTCCTTGCCTTCCCTTATGATTGTGAGGCCTCCCCAGCCATGTGGAACTGTAAGTCCATTAAACCTCTTTCTTTTGTAAATTGCCAAGTCTTGGGTATGTCTTTATCAGCAACTAATACAAGACAATACAGACTAATACAAGAGTATTTTAATGGATTGGACACAATGAGTGCACAGGTGGATCTGAGCAGAGTGATGAATGGAATATATCAGATGCTTCCTGTTCTCTGCTGAGAAGAACCCTGCAGGAACCTACTCAGCCATTTCTGATGTCTGTGCAAGTCTGGAAGTGGAAAGAATTTAGAACTCTATGGGGCAATCATGATGCATAGGCAGAGAAAACAATAGATAAATATTCTCCTTTTCCATTTCTCACATGCACAATACTGAAGGTCATTCTACATGGTTTATCATAAAATCCCTTATGGGATCCACTCTCATTTGCTTACAGTGGTGATAAACTTGGCAATTACATGGTCTGATTTGCCTCCCCTCCTTCCTTGTTTCACTTTCCACCCCTGTTCCTTGGAGTTAATTCCCAGAATAAACTACCTGTATATAAGCCTTGCTTTAGGCTATAATTCAGGGGTTGTAGTGTGAGTTAGGGGGCAAAGGGGTTATATAGCCTAAGAACAATGTTTTGATACTTTGTATAAGTCAGAACACTTGCTTAGCAGTGGCAGAAATCTAACCCAGACACACTTAAACACACAATATGACTCATTAGCCAACTTAGCTAGTAAGTCTAGGCAAGTGTAGATCCAGGAACTCAGACAATTGTATTTGTAATTGGCCATGTTGCATCTTTCTGATCTGGTTGCTTTCTATTGTGGCTTCATTTTGAATCCATTTCCTGTGTATGATGGTCATGTGCAGCTACAGACTTATAGCAAAAGAGTTTAAAGCTCAGCAGAAAAAAATTGTTTTGTTTTGTTTTCGGTTTTCCAGCAATTCTACCCCCACCCCAAAAATGGAATTGGATTGTATTGTCTCATTGTCTTTAATAGGAGTGGGTTGTGTCTACCTTAGAAAAAAAATCATATCTGGTATGATGTGATTCTCTGAACCATTCATGAGGTACATTTCAATCCCTGGAGCTGAGGGAAGGACACCACACCCTCATCCCACCAAAGTAATTTGAGTATAGGAAAACAGAGTTTCACCAACACAAAACAGGAGGAAACACCATTAAAAGACGAATGGATGTCGGGCAGGCAAAAATAGAGTCCACTACATACTTCAATCTTGTGCTCCAGCCCCTTTTCATACAGAAGATTTGTGAGCACATGTGCTTCCTCTGCCCTAATCTGGACCCTACACAAAATTCACAGCCCTCCTGATAGGACTCCACTTCTCTTCCACTGGTCTTCTTGGTGAACAGCCATCCCTTTGCAAATCCTCCATTTGTTTTCATATTTGCCTCTGTGCTTGGGGTGTGCTGAGCAGCTTCTCTAAGTTCTGCTGACACGTCTCCAGTGCCCTCTGTGAGCTTCTCCATTTCTTTTCAGGTCCATTGTTGAGGGAAAGTCACTTGCTTCATCCATATCCTTTAACACCATTTGATTTTGTGTGCACGTGGCCATTCAAGCAGCAAGGGAGGCCTACCCAGGTCATCAGAACCTCACTGATGCATTTTGTCAAGTACCAGGGAGTCTCCATAATAGAGAGGCAGGCTGAAGAACTTCGGCTGCTCAATCCATCATGGAAGTAACAGGTCATATCCAGTGGGGTGACACTGAGGAGACAGGGAAGTGACAGATTGCTGAAAGTATGTAGCAGAGACTTTGGCTTGATTTTTTCTATTTACTGCACAAGGTTGAGACTTGAAAATGGATCTGATTTTCAAGATCTCATACAATAATCCTACCTTAAATTTTAAGGAAAGATGCAGTCCCTGTCCACTCTGCTGCTTGCCAGCTGTGCATTGGAGAAAACTGATATTTTCCTGACTCAACCAGGAAATCATGTCAAAGGAACTGAAAAATATTGCCTCAAAAATACTATTATGTTGCCCATGGTTAAGACTGAATGCAGAGTCTACACTGAAGTGTTCAATTCCTACGTGGCCTAATTAGCCTTGCTCCCTGGCCTTGGGCTGTACGTTAAATCCTTACCAGTCATTTCATAAAGTAGCATTACTTTGCCACAATATGAATAAGTTAAAAGAGCATATTTAGGTTAGTGTATAAGGACTTACCCTACTAGAAAAAAGGACTTGAGGTTTTTAATTTATTTATGGTGAGTTCAGGAATGTAATTTTCAATGTAAAAAACATCTAGAAGTAGAGCATGATTCATGCATGGACAGGTAGCAAGGTGCTTTAGAGGCTTGGCCAGAAGCCCCAATCCCTTTTGCAGCTACAGTAAGATGGATTCCAAAAAGCCTAAAAGAATTTCTCCTGGCTTCCTCTCTAGCTCCACTCAGGACCTTTATTAAGTGGCCCTATCAGAAGAATTATGCCACCTTTGTCCAGAGATCCAAATAATTTCTGTATATCTGAAAACACTTATCTTATTGGATTATGTTACCTACTGACATAAGAATTAAATCTGATCATTGTATTCTCACCTGTTTTTTTTTTTTCTCCTGGATTTGTATTGCCTAAAGATAACATTCCAAATTCTTGACATGCCGTATTTAAAATTATACATTTTCACTGGGCATGGTAGTTAACGTCTGTAATCCCAGCACTTTGGGAAGCCAAGGCAGGCAGACCACTTGAGCTCAGGAGTTCAAGACCAGCCTGGGCAACATAGCAACACCCCATCTCTACAAAAAAAAAATACAAAAAATTAGCCAGGCATGATGGTGTGTGCCCGTTTTTTCAGCTACTCAGGAGGCTGAAGTGGGAGGATCACTTGAGCCTGGGAGGTCAAGGCCACAGTGAGACAAGATCATGCCACTGCACTCCAGCCTGGGCACTAGAGCAAGACCCTGTCTTAAAAAAAATTATACAGTTTCCTTCCAATCTGACATTCCATCCATAGCTACAACTACATTCTGGCCACTTCCCAAATAAACTGTGTTCCTTGATAAAATGTTTTTACTTCAGTCTGAAATAACTTTCTCTGTTGATATCCTATGTATATATTCAATCCAATCAAAATGTTACTTTTCTAGGTGGCCTTTCTAAATCCATGGGCACATACTAGTCCCTTTCTTCTCAAGAAAGGGAGAGGATATGCCTCTCAAGAAAGGGGTCCTATGTAATTTTTTATTATTACTATGATTATTATCACTACTACCAGACCTAGCTTTTGTCACCACACTTTATACAAATGGCTTGTAGTAAATTTTGCTTTGTTTATTTAATGCACAAATGCATAAATAAATAAAAAAGTATAAGTTACAGTTACATATTGTTAGAATTCTTTCTTCTATTACAATGACTTGTTTTTCTTTCATTTCTTTTTGTTTTTACTTCTTCCTTTCTTCTTTCTTTTACATTTAGTTTTTGTTCTCTAATTTAATATATTTATTCTTATTGCATGTATAGTTAACCAGATATATAGCGCTAAAAAGAAAACAAATAGCAAAATTCAAGTCCTCATAGCATATTCACTTTAGTGGCATGAGTGTGTTCAATGTGGATATGAACTATGGGGGAAAGTAAATAGAGAAGACTGACAGGGAATGATTTTAGATAATGTGGTTAAGAAAGGTTTCATGAAAATGTTTATGTTTGAGCAAATTATTGGATGAGGTAGAGGAAAAACCTACATCTATCTGGGAGATAAGCAAGGGCCAGAGGCAACAACCTGTCTGTTGTGTTGCGGAAAAGCAGCCACAGGGCAGCCAGTGGGACTGGGAGAGTGTAAGCATAGAGCCTTATCAGACGCAGACAGTCACAGATGCCTCCCCCTAGATTTCCCTGGTAGAAATATGATATATAATTTAGTCACTTACCTATTGCTGTGCAACAAGTCATCCCAGAACTAGTGGCTGAACACAACAGCTATTTATTATTTCACATAAATCTCATGATTTGAGCAGTTATGCAGGTCCAGGCCAGGTTTGGCAAGTATCAGCTGGGCTCACTCATGTGTTGGCAGTCTGCAGACAAATCAGTTAAGGGCTGAGAAATCTTGGATGGCCCCTAATAACATATCTTGGCTCTGATCTGAGTAATCTTTCATCCTTCAGTAGAGTAGTTTTTTGTTTTGTTTTTTTGTTGTTGTTGTTGTTCACATGGTGGAGGCAGATATCCAAGAAAAAGAGCAGAAGCATGCATGGCTTCTAGACCTGACACACTGTTGTTTCTGTCATATTCTAGGGGCTGGAAAAAGTCATAAGACCAGCAAGGATTAAAGGTGGGGGCATAGAATCCACTGCTTAATGAGAGTACCTCCAAAGTCACATTGCAGAGGTCATAGCTACAGAGATAAGTGGACAACTTGCACTATGTTGGCAATAGATCTAGTTTACTCTCTGGCCACAATAGTTTACTCTCTGGCCACAATTATTCACATCCTCGCACATGAAAAATGCACCCACCCATGCTCCAAAACTCTAAAGTCTAATCCAGTCATGCATCCCACTCAAAATTCAGCATCAGTTGGTCTGCTTCACCTCAAATAAGGCATCTCTTAATTTGAAGAGCTATGAATCAAAAAGATATGCTTTATCCCACCTATCCCTGATATAAAATATGAAACAGTGAATAGGAACAGAATAGCTACAGTAGACACGCCCATTCAAGAAGGGGAGGAAGATGAGGGCTGTGGCAGTTCCTAGTCCACAGCAATTCCAAAAATTATATTGGGCAGAAGTTGCTTGTCTCTTGGATTGAAGTGTTGCTTGGTCGGGCCCCAAAGACTTCTGAGACATTCTTCTTAATCTGCTCTTTTGGTGTCTTATGAAGGAGACATTGGAAAATATATCCTTTGAGCCATTTTCTCAACCCACTTCCAGCCCATAATAATTTCAAGACCAAGAAGCTTTTTAAAATTATAGTCAAGAATGGCATAATCTTTGGCTTTATAGTCCCTTTAAAATAAGTGAAATTTCTATGGATTTGACATAAGTTCACTCAATTCAATACATAAATTCAATTCAAGTTCAATATACACCACTTCCATACTTATTTCCAAGACAAGCATTTATGTTTAGTCTTAATATCACCTCGAATGTGACAGATTGTTGTGGAAAAATTTCTTTAAAATTCTTAGGAATCATTTTATCCAGATAAAGAGCTGTATTCATCAGGATTCCCCAGAGAAACATTACTAATAGGATGATTATATAAATATATGATTATATATAATATATATGTTATATATAATATAACATATATATTATATGATTTATCATAATATATATTATATCATAATATATAATATATAATATACATGATTATATGTATATATACACATGTATGCATGTACATATATATATAAAAAGAGATACATTTTAATAAATTGGTTCATGTGATTATGGAGGCTGATGAGCCCCATATCTTCAGAGGGCCAGCAGGGTAGAAACTCAGGAGAGGGCTGATTTTGCATTCAAGTCCAAAAGCCATCTGTGGCAGAATTCCTTCTTGCTTAGGGAAGGTCACAGTTTTGTTCCAGTCAAATTTCAACCGATTGAATGAGGCCCAGCCACATTATGGAGGGCAATCTGCTTTACTAAAAGGCCACTGATTTAAATGTTAATCTCTTTCAAAAATACCTATGCTGAAACATTCAGAACAACATTGACTGCACATATGACCACTTGGCCCAGCCAAGTTGACATATAAAACTAACCATCACAAGGGGTCCATTAGATGCTATGTTAATTCTTTTAAGTCTTAACAAACAACTCAACAGCCATATCCTTAATTTAATCTGCCCCCCCTCACCCAGGTTTCATTTCACTTTGAAATATCTTTTATCAAGTAGAAAAGAGGGAGATGACAATAGTTTCATTTCTAAAGCCTTTTTGGCTCCTGTATTATTTCCTCTACATTCAGTTTGCAAACTGAGTAATTTCATTAGCTCATCTTTCTGTAGTTTCTTACCTTTTATTTCCTGAAAATCTCATTACTCATATTTATAAGATTGTTAGATAGATTTCCTGTCTGCCATGTTACTGCAGAAGATTTATTTACCAACAGTTTCACTAATGTATACCGCAAGGTGAAATTTTTCCAGCCACTTATAATAATTTTTTCATCATATTTCCAGCTTTCATTTGTGTCTCCGTCTCAAAGCCAGTGCCAAGTATTTTAAGTTTTAGTCATGGCAGATCCTCACAGGTAGCTACCAATTTCTGCTGCATAATTTATGTTAATTATTGCTTCATAACAAACCACCCCAAAATTTAGTGGCTTACAACAAAAAAACACTTATTGTTACTTATGAAACCACAAGTTGGCTGGGCAAATTTGCAGATATGTGTCAGGCTCAGCTGATCCAATCTGGACTTACATATCTGTGGCCTATAGTTCATTGGTATGTCAGTTGGAGAATGTCAAAGCAAAACATTTACTGGACAAAAAGTTCAATAGGCAAGAAAAACCTTACTCAAATCTATTGCAATAGGCAAAGAAGGCAGAACTCAACCTGAATTCAATTTTGCTGCAACAAAGGGTGGGAGGGCTTTGAAGCCCTGGGTGAACTGGTGGGAAAGTACCGGAGGATGTTAGGGGGGAGTCATAGGTCCTCTGTGATTGCTAATTGGCTTTATCCAAAGGAAAAATAAACTTCTCATATCTTTATGACAAGAGGTAATTTCACAACTTGGAGCATGGTGCCATGGAAGTTAGGCTCCTGTCACAGAGACTGGAAGTTAGGGTTCTATCTTCCTCAATGACTACATTCCAAAGCGATGGCTCTCAGGTCTTTGGGAAGGACATTCCTGGGCTCTAAAATTGTCCAGAGGCTTTTTTTTTTTTTCTCTCTTTTTAAAGCTTTATATCTTAAAGGGGCAGAGAAAGCATTTATAAGTTTTCAAAAGAAAATGCTCTAAGAAAAGGGAATCGGGGGCCTAGCGTCAGGAAGAAACTTGCCGCAAATGTTGGCGAACTGAAGGAACTGTTGAGACTGTCTTTGTCTTTGCTGATGCCTGTAATCCCAGCACTTTAGGAGGCCGAGATGGGCGGATCACAAGGTCAGGAGATCGAGACCATCTGGCTAACACGGTGAAACCCCGTCTCTACTAAAAATACAAAAAATTAGCTGAGTGTGGTGGCGGGCACCTGTAGTCCCAGCTACTCGGGAGGCTGAGGCAGGAGAATGGCGTGAGCCCTGGAGGTGGAGCTTGCAGAGAGCCAAGATCGCGCCACTGCACTCCAGCCTAGGCAACAGAGCGAGACTCTGTCTCAAAAAAAAAAAAGACTCTCTTTATCAGGGACGACTGGGCAAGGACAGTCTTGGATGGGATAATTTTGCTCTGCTCTTAATAGGCTGTCATTTTCCAGAAGACCAACTCAGATTTGTTCTCATGGCAGAGACGGGGGTCGGAGAGTTAGAATAAAATCTGGAAAGGCCTCTTGGGGCCTCGGCTTCGGACCGGCCTAGTGACAGTGGCTTCGGACACTATCACTTCTCCTGCATTCTGTTAGCCAAATTACAAATAGATTTATCACGGGGCTGAAAGATGGGATATTCAATTCCACCTTTAATAGTGGGAATAGGGAAGAATGAGAAGTTACAAGTTGTTCTACAAACGTTGTGGATATGTGTTGGGCTGAAAAATTGGGGTATTTTGGCACTTAATCACAGTAATTATTCTTGCAGATCGGTATGCACCATATATACATACAGATTATTATTATTATTATTGAAACAGAGCCTTGCTCTGTCACCAGGCTGGAGTGCTGTGGCACAATCTCAGCTCACTGCAACCTCCACCTCCCGTGTTCAAGCGATCCCCCTGCCTCAGCCTCCCAAGTAGCTGGGACTACAGATGTGCGCCACCATGCCCGACTAATTTTTTGTGTTTCTTAGTATAGACAGGGTTTCACCACGTTGGTCAGGATGTTCTCCATCTCCTGAACTGGTGATCTGCCTGCCTCAGCCTCCCAAAGTTCTGGGATTAAAGGCATGAGCCATGGCGCTGGGCCTCATATAGATTATTTTAAAAACCCCCTTGAAAATCAAGACTTTATAATCTGAGAAGAAAACTTTTTTACAAGCCATATTCTGAAATTTTCTCATAACTGCTAGCATAGAAAACACTTAGTATCCCATGAAATGGGGTACTGTGTCAAATGGGGTAATATGTCATTGGTCACATATTAACTGAGCTTTAACTTCCAAAAACTGTTTTCCCTATTTTCACAACCAGTTTGTGTAGCTGAGGGATCAACACTCTTTGTTCTGTGCACAGAGCATGCTGACTTGCTTATTGCCTATGCATGTCGGCCTGCTCTCTTTGCTTTCTGTCTCTACTGTCTCCATCTGTGTTGTCACAGGTTCAACCTCATTAAAGAGATCTCTTAGAGGGTTTGGGGGAAAGGTGGAGAATAAGCAAGAATAAACTGGCCATGCACCTGAAAGAAGTTAGGTTAGGCAGTAGTAAAATCTTTGGGCCGGTTATATGTATAAGCTTTACAATGCAGGCCAAATGTAAGTACCTGAAGCTACATGTCTCCAGGACAAGAGAGATTCTTACTTATAGTTAAGAGTCCCATAATGTCCTTCCAAAATTACTTCTTGTTACAGAAACAAGATATTAAGGCATATGGTTGAATAGAACACATAGATGAGTAGATTATTCCCCCTTTCTCCCTTCTCTAATGCATGTCATAGAGGAGAGATAGGAAAGGGAGAAGAGAATGAAGGTGGTGGTGAAGAGAATGAGTAAATGAATGAACAAAGGAACAAAGAAGAGGCATAACAAGAAGGAAGGAACCGAGAGGGCAGAAGGAAGGCTTGCAGAACATAATCAATTATGCAGTGACCTGAGCATAGAGAAAGGGTGTAAACAGGTGGAAATGAGTATCAGCAGCATTGATGGAATAAGAATAAAAGTCATGCTATAAGGTGGCAACTTCCAGCACGGGTGCTAAAGTCAGTGTATGACAGCTGGAAGAAGGAGGTTACTTCAAAGTCAGCCATCCTGTTTTTTTTCTCAGGGTTGAGGGACGACTTAGACCTAGGGGTTTCTTGTTCATTGAATGAGTCGTTCATTCCTTTTGTAATGTGCAAGTAGCAGTGCTTTTCTCTATTTTTCTCCTCCTCCACTTCCCTTTCTGTTTCTCTAAGTTAGCACATCAAATCATCTGGTCTTGAGAGTAGCATGGGACTAAGCCAAGTGTCCCAGTTTAACACATGCTAATTATGGCTGGAAAATAAAGGAGGGAGTAAAGATCTGGAGCAAGTGATGTGGATTGGGAGAACAGTCAGACCAATCTGGGCATGCTGTCCAACACTGCAATCTATAAATGCTGTGTCCTTGGCAAGTTCCAAGACTCAGTTTCCTCATCTTTAAAATGTTAATAAACACATTCCTCTTGGGATTGTGATGAGGAATGAAATTCAAAAGTGCTCATGGTTCTTGGCAGTGAATACTATAAAAATCCCAAAGGAATGAGGTAAGCAATTAATCCAATGTTAAATTCCTGACACTGAGAAAGAACAAGAGGTGGTAGGGTCCTAGAAAAGGCTTTGGCTTAGGAGACTGGCGATCCTCAATTAAAATTCTTACCCTTCAATGTCCCAACTCCAGTACTGAACATGTTGTTTTAATTTCCTGAGTTTCAATGTGTCAATCTGAAAATGAAAATAATAAAATCTACTTTGTGTCTCTTGTAAGGATTAATTGTAATGCTCGGGAAAGAGCAGCTTAATCATGAAGAGGAATAGTGTTTGGAAAGAAGATGTGGAAGGAATATGTGCCCATCTCATGATCCCCCTACTTAGGCTAGAAAGATTGAGGTGATGTATGGCCCACAAAAAGAATATCAATCCTTGATCAGAAGCTGCAGAAATTGCTTTGACTTGTTAATTGAGACTCAAAAAGCACCTCTTATTAAAAGTGGGATTAATGTCTAAAAGCTAGAGATGGTCGAAAAAACAAAGTAAACAGGTTCGCATCCAGAGCCTACAACTGCTAACATGATTATCCTACAAAAAAGACATGGAAAGCTTAAGAAAATGAACCAGTCAAATAATTGTCTTAGTCAGCAATGTTTGCCTCTGTCAGATTCACTATGACTTGACTAAACATGCAGTCAGACATCCAGAAATTTTCAGATCCTGAAAAATTAAAACTTTCAAGAACCTGGGACATTTTCATTTTTGTTTCTCTATTCTTTCTCTCTCTTTACCTCTCTCTCTATCTCTCTCTCTCTCTCAGAACTCGTTTTTTCTTTGCTGTAAAACCCTTATTTCTGTAGAACATAGCTTCTTCGACTCTGAAATGTACATATTGCAAAATTCCACATTAAACAATGACTTTCCATGTCCAATTTTCCTGGTTTTAATTCAAAACACCTAGAAAAGACAATATTGACTCAACTCATATCAAGGTCAATAGATGTTTCAGTCAAATAAGACCAGAGGGTCAATGTCATCCTATTGTCACAGCTATTATGAGCTGGTAGATACTACAAAATGTAAACAAACAAGAGCTGCTTAGGGGAACATAAGCTGCAATAAGCTCTCAGTTCTCTATTTGACACCCATTTAGTGAGTATTTGGCAATTTTTCTCACTGTTGGCTTTGTTCTAGTGAAGTAAAGGGAGACAGACGTACTGAAGAGAAGAAATGCTCAACTGGGTAAAGGCAGGAAGAAGAAATATTTGGTAGACTGTTTTTCACTGCCTTTCAGTAGGACAAGGTAAGACAGCCCTTTCGATTACTCTTCCTGTATTTCAATTTCCAATTAGAAAACATTTATTTCTCACTTTTCGGCTAAGAATTTTTTTGGAAAATCAGGATGAAAGAAGTTTCTCTTCTCATCATATCCTCTACAAATCAACGACTATAGGTAGATGCTATGCATCAAATCCCATTCACTTATATGTAAACCCGGCATTAATCCAGTAATTATCTAATTTGAGAGTTAATCAATCTCCCCATAAGTGAAAGAATAAGTTCCATAGTAATTCCCCACTCATTAAGGATAACTGCTAGCTGATATTTTCTGTTTTTCCTCCCCCCACACTCCAAGTTGTACAGATAAATTTTACTGTCATTTTTATGGAAGCATCTATATGAATCTGAAACTTTTATTATTTTACTCTTTGCATTGATAAATTTCCAAAATGAGCTAATTTTAAGGTCTTGTAAATCATCATTCTGGGTTAATGAAGGATGAGTGTTCCTGAAAGGAAATGAGCTTAACAGAAGCTATCGAGAATATCAGTCAATCTTTGTTCTCATTCTGATCACCTTAGCCAACCTCCCCATTTTTCCTCCAGTTAAACTTCCTACCTGAGCTGCAATTCAGAATTATGTCAGCACAGCATAGGCACATTGGCTGTCTCAGGTTCTGAAATGGATTAATAACACCTGTCCAGAATATGTGTTGGGAGATTATGAGGTTTTATATAGACTGAATTTGGAAATAAAGCAGAGATTGATATTATTCCCACTCATAAAGTACAAGAGGAGAATACCAGTATTGATTACCTACCTCTGTCTACACATTTCAGATACCAGGCTCAATCTCTCACTCTCCCAATCTCACCCAATAACCACTCGATGCATAGTTTCTATTATCCACCTTTTACAAATCAGGAATCTGAGAAGCAGCATGCCCGTGCCCACAGTCATGTGGCTAGGGAGTGATGGAGCTAGGAATCTAGGCAAAACGGTCTGAATGCAGTACTCTTAATACCCATGCTGTGCTATGTTATACAAGCTTTAGAGTATAGGGAGCTAACACTAACCAAGATGTGGATGCAGGACAGTTAGGTAGAGACCCTCATTAACCCCATAATGTGCTCTTTCCCACAAACTTCACTGCCAAATTTGATGTGGATCTCTAAGTGTCTCTTTTACTTCCCCCAAAACTCTATGGATAGCTGTAATTAGTCTTAAATATGTACCTATACAATTACTTGCAAATAGTCAAATTTATGATGATTGTAATAATAAATAACAAGAAGAGATGCTAGTATCTCATCCTATAGCTAAGATATTGGTTTTTGGAGAAAAGAGAGTAACAAAAACTTGACCCCAAAACTTAACAGGTCCCTGTTAAGTTTTGACAATAGTAGACTTCGATTAAAAAAAATCAAAAGGAGCACGTTAAAAATAATTCTTGTTGCAGTAGTGTTTTATGTTTGTGTATACTTATTGTCAAATAGTATCAAATCCACTTCATTGCAGGTAAATATTTTATGAACTCATTTGTGTTTATAATTCATTGAGTAGCTCATTTCTCTTCTGTCAGTTATTTATGCTTTATCTTAAGGAACAACAAAAACATAAAAATTGCAATATTAGCAAAACCAGTCACTTCTCTCTTCTCCAAAATAATTTGTTTCTAGAGAATCTGTTTCAGGTTGATTTTTTAAAATCAAATCTTTACTTGGGAAAGTTCATTTTCTGCTTACAATCAGTGCAGATAAATCTTGGTCTGCTCATTCCCAATCTATTGCCTAGGCAGTTCATAAACAGATGGTCCATAGTTCAGACAAGTAGGCAATAGGCCATGTAAACAAACCTTCACATTATTGCCAGTACATCTTGGTAATCAAGTCAAAATTTGGCATAGGAGCCGACTGTCTGTGTACACCTTCACATCCATTCTCTTGGGAAGAGGAAGAACTAGGCTTTCCTAAGGTTGTGTGATTTCAGCCTACTGCTGGATGATGCTTCATCAGTAAGCATCCACGGAAGAAGCCACTTGGCAAAACGGGGTTCATTTTCTCTAAAAATTGTCTAGAGTCAGGAAGGTTTATATATAAGAAATGATGGAAAATGGAATATTTCAATGTGCCAAATGAAAAACTGGAATTTTGCCTGCTAATCAAACAGGAGACAAGGAAAGCAGCCCTCATGGCACAGTGGAATAGACAAAGATTTTATAAACACAGTTTCAAGATCAAATCCTCTTTTGACCATTTTCCACATGTAAGACTCTGGGCAGGTTACTTAATATTGCAAAGACTATTTCTTCATCTGTGAAATAGAGATAATGATAATCCAGATTGTTGGGCTGATTAAATGAGATAATGTCCACAGAATTCTGGCTACATATCTGCATCAATGTAATTATTATCAAAAGCCTGTTCTCTAACTGCTACTGTCCAGCACCTCCTAACAAAACTACAAATTTAATTTGGGTCTTAAACCCATCATTTCAGCAAAGATCTTTTGTTAATTGCCAAATAAACAGTTCCACAAAGGAAAGATGGCCCTTTTTTGTTGAATACTATTATAATATCAGAGCTAGTATTTCTTCATTTTTTTCAGTATTGTGTGCCTGTGTGTGTTTGTTGAGTATGGTTCTCCAACTCTTTCAAAGTCACTCCGTCTTCAATCCACCTAAATCCCTATAATTGTTTAACTTATCCTTTCCTCTGGGTAATCATACTTTGAAGCTCCTTCCAATTGACTTTTAAGATATCATCCCATTCCATTCTTGGTCCCTGTAATTTAGGCTGGGTAGATTGCGCATCCTGGTTCTAGGGGTAAGCCCATGACTCCAGTCCTGGCCAATGAAAGTGTTAATTGCTATTTTTGTTAAAATAAATCTCAAATATGAATGTTTTATTTCAGAGATGTCTTCAGGGCCCAATATAAGAAGAAGTTTTCTCCAGAATGATTCAAACATAGACACAAAGAGAGAAGAAAACAAAACAAAGTATTTTGGTGGCATGATTTGAGACCCTAGATCCAGCTCTCTCTGAAACATGAACCTTTCGTTGATATTAGCATAGGTTGCTAAAAAATGAGCTGCATCTAACCCAGGCTAGACTCAGAAAATCAGAGATGTTTTTCCAGAGAGAACAGATGCGTGTTTGTTCAGGGTTAGCCAAGAAAGGAATGCAAGTAATGGGAAACTTGAAAAGGAAGTACAAGTGCAACACTATGATAGTACAAAAGAGGACAGAGAATTCGGCAATGGAAGAGATTAAGGAAGATTGGCGCTAGAGTTTGTGATGGGGCATGTATATAGTGGAGCATTTTTTGTTGGTGGTGGTCCTTTCATATTTTTTTTCTTTTTAATTTAACACCTGCTAACTACAAAAGTAAATGATGGAAAATCTCCAAATAATTAGTGAAAGGAATAAGGGCTATTTCTGAAGAAGTAGAGCTGAATTATCTGGATGTTAAAGCAGTTCACTGAAATAGGATAGCACAAAATCTTAATGGGAGAACCAGGTGAGAACAGTGCTTACTACTAGCAAAGCAGCTCAACATTCCTACTAGGTGCAGAGAAGCATATTTTCCTTCATATAAATTTATGCTTAGGCTGGCTTTTACTGCATTATGAAAAACATTCCCTCTTTCCGTGCCTCATTTGTTTATTCCTTTAAATTGTCCCTTTCTAACTCTGTCATATAGCTCTGGTAAATCCTTTCCATGTAAGTCCAGCCCACGGCATAATCTTTGTCTTCCACCATTATGATTTTGCCATTACCTTTACAAAACAGAATGCAATACATATTTTTGAATGAATAAATAAATGAATAGTAAGTGAATGAAGATTGAATCATTTGTTCGGTTTTTCAATAAGCAATTATTGAGACCAGATGTGAGCACTGGGGACATGGGAATTAAAAATTTAGTCTTTGTCAAGGGGCTCACAAATGATTGCTTACCAGTGTAGTGTTTTCTAAGAGTAGGGCCTGTTTCTTCTTTCTTCTTTCGCTTCTTTCCCTTGCTATGTGTGTGTGCATAGGTGTATCTATGTGTGTAGAGCCATGAGATGAAATATCTAAAATATTAATAAATAATATATTCAATTCCATTTCATATGCAAAAAGAACAGGTGATTTTCATTGCAAGAGAGGACTATGAGGTAGATTCAGGCTATGAGTTTACTGGATTCCTCATCATATTTGCTATGAAAGTGAATCGAGGGTGTTGTAGGGCCCTAATATTCTGTTTTTTTCAATACTGAGTATGCAGTCTCTACTACAAAACTAGAGAATATCCCAGTTCTGGACTCCTGAGGTGGGGCTTACTGCCATTGTGCAAGGGGGAAATCAAGATTGGGTTATATAATCTATAATGCGTGCAAATATTAATATCTTCAAAAGATGGTTAATTGTCCCTTCTGGCTACAATGTAGAATGACATAAAATCTGGAAAGAGGGAAAGTATTTTGCTTTCAGGGGAATGAACCTTTAATGCTAGAATTCTAAAGCTTTGATGCATTTATAGATTTGTCTGGGTCATAATTTGTAAATCAAACTTGACCAATGTTGAGTATTTTAAGCAGATGTGAGGTGGCATTGTGTGTTCATTGCTATAAGTTATTTGAACATAAGAATTTTTCTGTTTATGGTAGTTTTCTAATATTTTATATTTTTTTGAGAAAGAGTGCATAGTAATAAAGGGAAATAATGGCTTTTTTGTCCTTTTTTACCTGCTAGTAGAATTTTGATTGAGAAAGATACTTTAGTTTCTCTGTGCCTCTATCACCTCTACAAAGTAAGGATAATGCTCCTGGGATATTGAGTTGGGAGTTTATTTTTGACCCTTTGAACACATTGTGGTGATCACTCTCTGTTTTTAACCTTTCTATGAATCATTCTTTTCCTTATATGTTGAATCTTGAGTCATAGTCCTCCACATTGCCTTTTTGCAATCGGATTGCACAATCATTGAGGACAAGGATAGGGTCATATTTATTAGAGGCATAGCATACAGTAGGTGCTAAATTAATGTGCTTGAGAGGGGACGAGAAGGAGGCAAAAATAATATGCATTTATTTTCTCATTCATTCATTCATTCAATAAATACACATAGGAGAAAGTCATATGAGTATAGATATTACGATTTACAGCCAGTAAGTATGTGTAGAAATGTGACTTCAACTTCAGCCTTACTTATTTTGTTTCACCAACTGGTCTGCTTCAGGCTCTTCTCCTGAGGCAGTAACCTGTTGATATCATGTCTCCTTTGTCGTTCCTAAAAAGCTCTTATGGATCTAAAGCATGAAGCATACCTAATCATCCACTAAAAAGTTGAGGAAAAGGATGACAAACTGGAAGGAAAAGGACCACTTGAAGGTGATGTGAAATTTTCCCAGCTCATTTCTCCGAGTGTTGGGTTTCTCCAGCAAATGTGAATAGGATTCCTTGATGTGGGGGAGAGGACTTCTCTTGCTGCTTCAATCTTCCCTCTGCTTTGTAGAACAAGTGTTGGCTTTGCAGTGTGGACATAATTCCACTAAATTTTCTCACTTAAAAGTAAATCCCCTAATGTAGCGTGTTCCAACAAAAAAAAAATTTCTAAGTCTGGATTGGAAATACCAGACTTAGAAATTTTTTTTTCTTGGAACACCCCGCATTAGAGAGTTCTTATGACTTCCCTTTATTTTCTAAAATGCATTATAATTGTTCTGAAGTTGAAAAATAAACATCATAGAAACACCATTTTCCCCCTGAGGTAAATTATGTTGACAAGTTAACCTCCTGTAACACTGCCCTCACAGGTATGTGATAGCCCATCTTTCTAGAACAAACATTAAAATAAACATGAATATATGATGAACAGAAGGAGAAATCTATTTTCATTTTATGATAAGGCATTTGAATAAAGCCCTGCACCAGGTCAATTCAGAGGGCATGATCAGATCCCTTAAGAAATTGTCAAGTTCAGCCTTACCTGTGATCCCATGTTTAGAGTGATTTTCAGTTGGAGTAAAATTTGCCTTAACTAAAAAGTGTCTCTTTCTCTACCTATTAACAATTAGGTTAATGTCTGATACTCCACCTTCAATGGTTTCATTTCCCATTGAACCTTTTGTTCACCATTTGAATAACTAAGACTTAACCCCTCACTTTGCTCATGGGGGCACATGTGCAAGGAAATCCTTTTCTGACACTCAATTCCTGTCAAATGTGTGCCCAGACTTGTCCCATTTTTTAAGAGCAAGCTCAACTTTTCTTTGTACTTTTCAACAATTTATTTGTATCCTTTCCCTTGTCACATCTCACAAGAGTATTCATCATTCAATAACTACCTACTAAGTCTGCCCTCCATGCTAGCCACCATGTTAGCCATTAGAGATACAACTTTAGATAACAATAAAATACATCTGAATAAGTTCTTCTTTGATATTCCACTCTCTAACTGAATTATATTTTTTGAATAGATATAGTGTGTGTGTGTATATATATATATATATATATATATATATATATATATATATATATACAGGATTTAGCAGAAAGAACATGTATTTTAGAAACAGCAGATCCTCAATTTAAATCAGATCTCTACCACTGATAATCTGTGAACCTAAAAAATTGCCTAACTTCTCTGAACCTCAGTTTTTTCCTTTTAAATGTGGGATAACAATATTTACCTCATGTTAGTCATTAAGTGAAATAACGCATGCCTACAATACAACATAACCTTGTTTGTATGTAGGGTGAGGGCTAAGTAATAAAAATTTTAAAATCTTTAACACTCTAAGATGCTAAGTTTACTCGAAACTATATTCGAGTAAAATTCACTATGTAACAAAGATATGTTTAATCTGTCATAATTAGTTTGCTCTGTCATAATGATACAAGTGGCTGCATCTGTCCTTCTTCAGTTCTTTGTTGATGGGAAGAATTTGCACTCATTTGAGAATCAAGGCCAAGACCTGACAATCTCCCCATCCCCCAGAATCTACCCTTGGTAGTGGTAGTTATTTCAGGAACACCTGCTGTTCTCAAGTGGATCACACAGTCGTGATGGAAGATTTCTGTGTGTATGGGTTACAGAATGTCTTGGATTATTCCCCAAATCAGGAAGCTGTCTCTGGAGTTAATATGTTCAGTCCTGAAACCCTTTAGTCATTCAGTATCCTCTCTTTACAGATTTAATCTTTCTTCCAAGTGACCTAATGTTGCAGATAAATGTTTCCTGTGGTCTGGGAATTTGTAATGGGCAGTAATTAATTACAGGTTAAGAAAATAAAACAGGAAATAAGGCAGTAGTTTGAAAATTCTGAACAGAAAGAGTCAAGCGTTGGACCTAAACTAATTGGTTTCCTGATAAAGTTTTCCCCCAGGGGCTCCAAGAGACCTTTTATTTTAATGAGTATTTGCCAAGATTAGAGGCTTCTCCAAGCTACTGCCACCTAGTTACCAAGAAAAAAGGCTGAAGAGCATAAATGTAACAGCCTCCAAGATTTGCTGAATTCAAAAGGGATATCATACCAAAAATTACACTGCAGTCTGAGGGTAATTAGTTTGCCCTTCTCCAAGTTCCTGCCCAAAGGGACCGTATTTGCATTTTATGAATACTATAGAATTGAGACTCAGAGAGAAAGGGATTTGCTCTATCAAGAGTTTCTAAATTAGAGTTGAAGCTTCCTGGTCCTCAGACCTGAGCTTTACTATAAACCTGATCAGCCATGTAATGAAGAAATGTCTATCATTTATCAATTATTAAATAATAGTGACATAATAAATATCCCCTTAATATCCTGAATTAATCAATGAATTAACCTTTGAAACACCTTCTTATCTTTTAAAACCTCACTATATCTTTCAGTTGGGGAGGTAGACATGTATATGAAAAATGATAGCTAGTATTGCATATAGTGTAGAGTATTGCAGAAAGTGGTCCAGACATCATTAGTGATTATTAACTGACGTGAAGTCTCCCCAGAGGAAGTGACAGTTAACAGTGATATGAAAACATATAGTACTGACCGGACACAGTGGCTCACACCTGTAATCCCAGCACTTTGAGAGGCCGAGGCAGGCAGATCACCTGAGGTCAGGAGTTTAAGACCAATCTAACCAACATGGAGAAACCCTGTCTCTACTAAAAATACAAAATTAGCAGGGCATGGTGGCACATGCCTGTAATCCCAGCTACTTGGGAGGCTGAGTCAAAAGAATCACTTGAACCCAGGAGGCAGAGGTTGTGGTGAGCCTAGATCATGCCATTGCACTCCAGCCTGGGCAACAACAGCAAAACTCCGTCTCAAAAAAAAAAACTATATATATATATATATAACGTTATATATATATAACGTTATATATGTATATATAACGTTTTATATATATGTATATAAAGTTATATATATATAGTACTTAGATGAGTGGAGAAATAGGGTAGCCCTAGGAAATGGTATCTATCTCTATCAATGCAAGAATCTTGAAAGCACAGAAGATTTTTGGGGTGGGATAATGTTTTTAAAACATGTCCACGAATTGACTTTACACTTCTCCAATCGAAAGCCGAAGTTTAGTTGCATTCCCCTCGAATATGGCCCTGGCCTTAGTGACTTGCTTATAACAAATTAGAATGTGGCAAAATGATGCTGCATGTCTTCCAAGGTTAAATCACAAAAGATGTTAGTTTCCGCTTAGCTCTCTCTTTTATGGGGTAGATGTCTTTGGAAACCTGATCCACCAGGGTCCCTATCCACCAGCTACACCAAAGCTGCCACACTGGAAAGACCACATAGAGATATTACATAAAGAAGAAGATGACTGAAGAAATCTAGAAGATTAATCCCCCAGATCTTCGAGTCTTCTCAGCTCACGGTCCGTACTTGTGAATAAAGAAGTCTTCAAGATGGCGTCGGTTCCAGCTGCCACCTGTCTTCAGTTGCATGAGAAACTCAAGCAAAGGATGCCTAGCTTAATTCAGACAACTCCAAGAGATGTGAGAGGCAAGCATAAAAATGACTGTTGCTTATTGCTCATGCTACTAAATTTGGGGCATATTATTACATAGAAATAGATCACTAAAACAAGAGAATAGTGACAAGATCTGTCTGGCTGGAGGAAAGACTCCATTCTGGGAGGAAGAGTGAAATAAAACTGGAAAGCACGGTTAGTCCAGACTCAGGGGACCTTGAAAGTTTGGTTGAAAAGTTCAGATTTTTCCTCTTTAACAAAAGTAAACCATTAGACATCTTCAGAAAAAGATTCTGGCAGGGCCCACAGACCATGACTTGAAAAGAAGTGACTAATAATACAATGAAAGGCCTAAAAGAGACGAGTGGTGTAAATGGTGACAAAGAGATGCCTTTTAAACTCATACAGTCCCACTCTTGCCTGGGGGCCAATCATGTGCCTTCTGCTTGTTTTCTTAGCTCTATAGTGCCTTACACATGCTGCGCCCCAATAGCTACTTGTGGGCAAGAAAGAGATCATGACTCAACAAATGATAATTTTGATTAAGAGAACTTGGTTCTATTTTTGGCATCACAACTTAGTGATTAAATAAAAATTAAGTAAACTCCATGGGACTAATTTTCTTCTATTTAAATTGGAATAATAATATCTGCTTCATAGAATAGAAACAAGCATCTCATCTTAGTTTTAAACCTCTCCCTAGCTAATTACATAAACACCCATGGTTTCTGTTAGCTTGGATATACAAACCCTTCTAAACATAATTCTCTAACCACGATCTATCCCCCGAATACTGACAAATGTATCCACCTTGACCCCTTCATCCCGATGCCCACAGACAACTAAAAATCAGCATATCTAAAAATAAAGTTGGTCACCTCCTTGTTCCAAACTTCTCCCACCTCTCTTCCATTGAACACAGTACTTTTAAAAAAAAAAAAGTTCTTTCAAGGTAGCCATGACCCAATCCAAAGAAGTAAACTGTAGTGGCAAAATTGGCTCCAGTAAGAGACTATCAGGAGGAAAATGTTTGATTGGAAAGGTGCCTGGCACCACATTTCCCACCATCATAACCAGCTATCTCTTCCAACCAAACTTTGGCTAGCTTCAAGTTACCCCAGGCGCCCTGCTGTAAGGAATATGGCTGTGCTTTGGTCAAGGATAGGCCAAGGTAGGATGTTTCCATCCTGCCTGACTCAGCAAGTTTAGAGCGCAGGCATATAACTCCACTCGTTGTCACAGCCGTGTAGCCATAACATGGGGAGGCCATCCCTTGGCCCTATGCTGCTATTGTCTGTAAAAGTATAATTGCCCTGCTGACACTGTACAGGTGTGCTCGCCAGAGCTGTCTGTCTTTGCAGATGAACAGGGGGTGGGGGGAGGGGGGTGGGGAGAGTGGTCCAGGACACAGCTTGGCCAGCTTATGCCCAGAGAAAGAGTTAAGCTGCTGACCCTAAAGAAAGAGCAGGCCGCACAGTTGTGTGGGGGAGCAGCCAAGACAGAGCAGACGGTGTAAGAGAGCTGCTGATCAGAGAGTGGCTGAATAAAGCCGTATTTCACCTACCTACGGCCCCCTGAGTGTTCTTTCAGCTATGTGTCATTCATCCACCCACTCCCTTTGGACCTCAGCATGGACTGGAACCTGAACTTGAACCTAACACCTGCATTTACTGTTTATTAAATATGAATGAATTAATAAATGGAAAGTCTTATTGCAATGTATGGACATGTAATTCATGAATTTAAATGGCATATGCCCACATTCACACACTTGAGTGCACCTACAGCTGAATCAGCTACATCCCAAAGCAAACAACAAAAAATGAAATGTATAACCAAGATGCTCAATGACACCATAGATTATGTAGGTAAGTGTGTGTGATGCTAAACTTATTTCCTAATCTCTCCAAAACATCTTATAATTCCTTGAACGTAGAAAACATGAAACACCTACAGTGGCATCTGACTGTGGGTTCTCTGGAATGATAGCATGATAACTCAAATAATAGCTGATGCACAGGATTGATAGTCTGAAGACTGTCGATTAGGACTTCCATTTGAAAAGGACCAGATGACACAGTTTAGCCCATCTTTTGGTAACAGAGTATATATAGATCCTAAACAAAACGAAAAGACAAATCATTACCGTTTTCCTCTGCTAATGATGCCTTAAGAAACTTGGAAGGGGATTCTGCATCTCACCAAGTTCCCTGGGTAACTTTAAACTTGTCTGCCTCTGTGATATCTCCTGTCAAGGAGAACTCTTAGCTAGATTTCAAATCAATCTCAATTAAGATCACAGCTGAGATAAGAACTTCCCTTCTAGTCAGAATAATTAAACTTTAAGTAGTGTTGGTTTGATGTTTTCTTTTAAATAACAAAGAAGGAGGAAAAGATTGTAGTTGCTTATTCTAGAAGCTGTCTCATAAGTCACTGGGGGGTAAAGAGTTTTGAAGAGTTTCTTCTGCTATTTTCCTTAGTGTCCCAGGCTTTTTTTTTTTTTTTTTTTTTTTTTCCTCAGCAGCCTGAGCTCATTTACACTTGGCAAATTTAGAAGCAGCTGGGATAGAGCCTAGGTTTACTGAGGGTAAGTGGAAAAGCTTAGGCTGATGGAAAAACACAAACCAAACTTCAGTCTGCACAAAACGAGGCCAGGCTTGACACTACCAAAGATGCCACCTGTTTCTGGGTAGCCCAAACCTGCATCTATCTTGCCTTTCAGGTTATTGTCTATGTACAGGTTCAATTGGCTCTGAGTCCTGAGAAATAATACATAAATGCATAATAATGTCAGTCATCTCTGGACCCTAGAAATACCCCATGTGAAATTATTTTTCCACTTAAAACCTGTAAGAAACCTATTCTCTAGGAGCTTGTTAAAAGGACCCTAGATCATAATGAAAACATGGGAAAATTATTTCTAGCAGTAGGAAAAATTGATGTTTACTCATTACCAGAATATATTTAAATGAAATTAGTGGTGAATGCTTAACCAAGAAAGCCATTTAATAACTACCTCTGCAAAGTTTAATTCAATGTGAAGAACTCAGTATAAGCTATACCCTCACCTACTCTAAGGCACCAGAATGCTAAAAAATAACATTTTTAAAAGCATATTATTTCTAGAATACAAGAATGAGGAATTTCAATAGGTGAGAAATATAGAAACAGCCTAAAATGACACAAATGGAAAAAGAATGGGTTGATTACAGTTCCAATAACATGAGAGTATCTTGTGTTACATTTACTCCTCTTTAATAAACTTTAAAACTCTTGAAAAATGGTAAAAATACTGTTTGAAGGCACTAGAGAATGATAAAAATCAGGCAAAACTGGAGATCATTTGACTATTTGACCTTTGAAGAGAGGAAATGGCACTGGGTATTTTACAGATTTTATTTTAGGGTTACTTCACATCATTGTGTGGTATGTGATTGCTGAAACTCAGGTAAAAAGCTGCAGGCTGGTTGGTTTGGTATGCTAGAGCAGAGGAGCCAACCCCCCAGCTGCCATGAACCAGTACCAGTCTGTGGCTTGTGAGGAACTGGGGCGCACAGCATGAGGTGAGCAGCTAAGGAGCATTACCACATGAGCTCTGCCTCCTGCAGATTAACAGAGCATTGGAGTCTCAGAGGAGTGCGAACCCTGTTGTGAACTGTGCATGTGAGGGACCTAGGTTATGCACTCCTTATGAGAATCTAATGCCTGATGATCTGAAGTGGAACAGTTTCATCCAGAAACCACACACCACACACACACACACACCCCGCCTCTGCCTCCGCCTCCACCTCCGGTCCATGGAAAAATTGTCTTCCATGACACCAGTCCCTGGTGCCAAAAATCTTGGGGACCACTGTGTAAGAGGACAGAGACTGCAGCTGACAAAGTATCTGGAAATTGAGAGACTAGTCCTGAAAAGGGGAAAGCCACATTGGGTTAGCTCCACAATTTACCTGTGAGCTCCTCTCACATCCTGGCTGACCTTGAATTTCACATATATCCAAAGAACGTAGAAGAGAGCAATAATTACATACCTGAAAAAGCTGAGTGGAAATTTCAGCTGTTCTCTACCACAGGTTAGAAAAAAAAAAGAATTCGGAGTTTGGATACTACCATTAGACAAGAGGTAGCCACCTTGGGTTTTCCATTGAAACCCCAGAAGGGGTAAGCTTTAGGAGTAGAGGCTAGGTCCCAGGACTAAAGACTGACCATACAATTAAGGGAAAATCTAAAGGAAGAAAAAAAAAACCTAAAAGTGTAAACCAAAGAATGCACAATTTCATTGTGATCAATCGATAATTTAAATACTTATTAAAATAAAAATAAATGCACTTCAGAGGAAGAAAACTGAAGCCAGAGTCTACAGTGTATCATACATTCAAAATGTCTAGTAGACAATCAAAATTTACCAAGAGCGTAATGAAATGGGGCAATGTTAGGCAAGATTCAGAGAAAGAGCAGTCAATTTAAAAAATGTCAATATATCACATGTGTTAAATTAACAGAGAAAGAGTGATTTCAAAGTGAAAATCAACAGATTAATTATTTGTAAAGAAACAAATGAAAATTCTAGGATCTCAAATTAAAACATATAAATTGAAAAATGGACCAATGATCTTAACAGCCAATTGGAGAGCAAAAGAAAATCAGAGTCAATGATAATGAAAACAGATCAATAGAAATTACCCAATCTGAAAAACAAAAAAAAGAGACAAACAAGACTTCAGTAACTTGTGAGGCAATATCCAGTGTTTCAGTATCGGTATAATGGGACTCCTAGAAGGAGAGGAGAAAAAAAAGTAGTGGATTATTTATTTACATTAATAGTTATGATCATTATCACTAATATTTACTGGACACTCACTGTGTTCTCGGCATTATGCTAAGCCCTTTCACATAGTTTATCAGATTTAGTTCTCTTATCGACTCTGTAACTTAGGTATTAGTAACCAACCAATTTTAAAGATGTGCAAAGGGAGACTCAGAAAACTTCACTGGCTTTCCCAGGTTTCCATATGAAAGATAAATCTAAGTATTGCCACACAGATATGAAGTCTTTCTGATATGTATGCTTCTGTTCTGATCACCTCTTACCTCCCATTACTAAATCAGAGTTGTGTGATGTATCTGAAGTATTCTAAACCTACCCCTACCCTTGTGTTAATGGGAGATGATGTTATTCTTCATCCTCTGCTGACAAACTGGAAAGGAAGTGTTCCAGGTATCACTATATCTCATAGCAACATTTTACAGATTTTTGAAAAAGGTGTAATGTTTCTAAAATGGCTGATAAATACTAGGAGAAAAATTTTTTAGACTTACTGAAAGCTAGCATATAATCTAACCAGTGATACCTTGGAGCTAGCTCTCATCAGCTTGCAAGAATCTACAGTATACATCTCTTCCCAGGACTTCATGTTCAGTGACCTCAAGCTGGCAGCTCAAAGTTGGCACAGGAGAATGTTTATGGAGATTAGAAAACACTGTAAATCAGAGCTTTACCCTCATCTCCCTCTTGACACACACACACACACACACACACACACACACCAGCCAGTTGGCAAATATTTGGCAGTCAGCATACCACTGACATTTACCATTGAATGCTACCTCAGTATCTTGATATAATATTGTATTTTTTAATGAACACACAAAAAATCAAAGGTAAAATTTACCTTCATATGAAGCATGAATCTAGGACACATGATATCATCAATGTATCATCTCTCTGTACGTGGGCTCCACTTTCTTCTTTGCATTGGCCTCATTCTCAGACAGGCTGTCCCATTGTGATGAGAAGATGGCTATGGAAATTATAGAAGGCAAAGAAAAAAAGACCTCCTTTTTTTGGTCGTTTCAACCATATCCTAAGATTAGTTTTATTGGCTCCAATTTATTCCTCTATCTACCTATGCATCCAACTTTGTGGTCAAAAAAGAGGTTCAGGGCTAAATCAGATGCCTCCTTTGGAGCTGGAGGTAGACTCAATTCCACCCAAAGCCCACGTTGTGAGATTAGAGAAGTTCTAGCTCCTCAGAGGGAAATGACGGTATTTTTTATTAAGGAAGGGGGATTCCAAGTTGGATGACTAAAATGATAACAGACATTCACTAAACTGAGCAAGTACGCAAATATGCTAAGTTAAACTAGTGTGTAAAATAGGAATCACACTGATTTTTAGACCAACACATGGAATAAGGCTGATAATACCTTTCCCAGATTATGGGGATTTTCAGCCTTGCTACAATAAGTTGGTCTTTTATGCCCACTGAAGTCCTCTCATAAAATGAACACTTTCCTTGCCACTGAGCTATATTTAGCTAGGATCTCAACCAAATTCCTTAGCACTAAATCTTGTCCACATCGTGCCTTAGAGACTCTCTGTGCCACCTAGCACAGTCTCAGAGCAGTGTGAATGAATGACACTGACCTGGTTAAAGGATTAAAAAAAAAAAAGGAAGGGCAAAAACTTTATTTTGCCAGTATTGTAAGAGTATAAGAAAAAGAACATGAGTTTAATCTTCTGTGGGTTTTTCAAGTGATCTGGGATTTAGCATAAGAAATATTAAATGCAATCTGAAACCTTGAAAAAGAATGTGATTTTATGTTTTAGTCTTATTTAAAATGAATGAGGCTGCCAGTTCCCATTTCAGCAACTATATTTTATAAAGCTATGCTTTGTAGGTTGATCCTGCTGCACACACGGATTACCAGAGAGGTACCGTCTGGTTTTGCAGAGTGGGGGAGCAGCCCTTTGAGACACAGCTAAAGCGACAAGCAGAGAAAGGTAATTCTCTGGCTTTCCACTTATTTTCCCTCTTTTCACTTCCCCCTGCTCTTTGAATAGGGTTGCCTTGCTTTACAAATGCTTTATTCTGCCTTGGATATGGTTTTCATTTTTGTTTGCCCAAAGTGAAGCCTGTCCACACATTTCCAGATCAAAGTCTTATGTGGGGAGAAGGGACTCTGTTGCTCAAATGCCTGGTCAAATTTCACTGTTATGGAAAGGCTTGTATGTTCACTGTGCTGGATCAAGAGATCGCCTTTTCACTAAAGCATAACAATCCACTTTGAAGTTTAGGATCTCAACCCTTGTCCTGACTATTTTCATAAGCACCTACATGAGTTTGTATATATCTCTATCTTCAATACGCCCTCTCAATCCTTCATTAACCTAAACCCCTATATTTACTAACACCTCACATCTATTCATGTTGTTCCCTCCTGCCACCACAAAAATCCCCCTTCTCTTTTATCCATCCATGTAAAGATTGAACATATTTTAAGACCTACTTTAAATCATATCACTTCCTTTCCAAATTATTCCCATTATGCTTCCTTGGCCCATTCCCAAAACCCTACAGCAATTATTATTAGCAAAATTCATTCTCATATTTAATCATGAAAGTTCTTATTTTCTTACATAGTTCTCATTTTTTACATTTTCAGGGCCAAGGAAACCTGCGTACTTCTAAAGAGCTTGACCTACAGCTTTGTATTCCTCATATGTCTAAATTTACAGTAACACGTTGCTGGAGTGATTCCAATTCTCTCTTCATCTCTATGCCTAGTTCAGAGGCTATCACATTTCTCCGAACATGGATTACTTAATTCTCAAACTTTAGTGTATTTCAATAATCTAGAGGGTTTGAAGGAAAAAAGGAGAGAAAGACACTTTCCTGCGATCCACTCCTGAGGATATAATTTAAAAGGTCTTGGATAAGTTTAGAAATTTCACTTTTCTTTTATACAATTAAAAACAATGATTCTGCACCAGATGAGGCAAGACCAAACTCTGGAAAATGTTTATGAGGAAGTATTGATTCTTTTGGGGGTGTTTCTGAGGCATGAGTAAATGCTATCTTAAAAAACAAGAACATTCCTGCTCTCCACACAGCCACACTGTCCCCAACATTCCAAGCATTTAAAAAATGGTAGGACAGGAAAGAGAAGAGATTGTTACTGAGAATGTGAAGTTTGAAGACTGTCTCTGGCCCGGAGATGCTGAGTAGCCCAAGTTTCTCTCATAAGTTAATTTTCCAGATTCAACAGAGGGAAGCCATACACAAAGCCAATACGTTGTATAAGACTTAGGATTTGCAAAGGCCACAAGGTAGAGTCCCAGGCTAGTCATTTACCTAACAAATCTTGTAATTTGATTCTCTCAATTTTTTATACTTACCAATTGTTTTTAAATAGACATAAAAGCATCTGATCCTACTCACAACCCAACCTTTGTATATTATCGAAGTGTCATGTCACACAGAGCCTTTTTCCTGTTCACCACATAAGAAGCTTTGGGGACAGGGCAGGTTGAGGCAGGATGTTGACATGTTTCCATTGCTCATCTAGAACCAATCGGTATCCCCAGCAGGGACTTCATTTATGAAGCTCCAGAAACTGTGGCCAAGGACACACATGAAACATAGATGTGTAGCAGAATTGCACAATAGAAAGAGTTTCATTTTCGGTCCAGGAGATATGAGTTCTGGTACCCAGTCTGCACAAAATAAAGATAGCTAATTTGATTAAGCCCTTCGCTAAAAGTTTCTATTCCATTCATTTTCTGCTTTGAGCTTCCCAACAATGCTACATTGTCCATTTTGCAGAGAAAGAAATCATGTTTCAGAAAAATTAAATGATTTGTCTAATGTTGCACAGCTTGTAAGTGGTAAACAGGGGATTTCAAGCAGACAGGCTTATTACTCCAAATCACTCTAAATGACTCCAGACCACTAAAATGCTGTGCACTGCTTCACATGTTAAGAACCTCAGATAACTTAATGTGTATACCTCTATAATATATGGGTATGTATATGCCAATTCTGGGTATTGCATAGTATTAAACTACAGTTCAAGTAAAAAACATACATATAAGAGAGAGGCAAGGTACAATTAACTGTCTACAATATCTAGACAGGTAATGTGGAGCATGTAATTCTGTCAAAATGCGTATGTACCATTTAGCTCCAGCCCACTGTTACTACTTGAGAATGCTACCCTAAAATTGCAAGCTCTCTCAGTGTTTCTTTTCCAGAGTAGTATATGACATCTTTGACTTTTAATTGTTAGCTTTATATATGTACATGGTTATAATAAATGAAAACAACATGTCTGCAGGCTGTTAGCCTGAATTCTATGCATTATACAAATGTAATATCTTAATATAAGGAGGCTTTTGTAGCAGGAGATAGGAGGAAACCACTTAGTCCACCAGGACGTCAATGTCTTATCTCTAAAATGGATCTAAGAGTTAGGAAGTTGCACCATATGAGTCTTAATGTTTTCAACCCTACCTACTTCTACATTTTCAGATTCTCATATGAAAAATCACAGCGTTGATGTTAAAAAACCTACATTATGATTGAGAACATAGAAATCAAATCGATAAAAAATACCTGAAATTCCTTTTGCAAAAGCTTACAGGCAAGAATATATTTCCAACATGTTTGTGGAAGAGGTGACTGAAATAAGACGTTAAAATACTTTAAAGAGGGACAGTTATCAGAAAAGTATAAAGATAAGGCCACTGAAACTCTAGCAATGAAATAGCATTTGGTAAAATCTAGTAAACAAGAAACTGGGATTCCAGGACAGGGGCTTTATCAGGATACATTAGACACATGGGAGAAAAGATGTAGGAAAATAAGTCTTTTCATATAACTGGAGCGTTTTCAAACAGAAAAAAAAAAGTGGTTAAATTTGTTCATTCATAGCCCCCATGGTTAGAATTGGCTTTAATGAATGGACAATACTGATGACAGCTTTTATGTGTGTAGAAGGAAGAACTGTGCAAATCTGTCACATGAGGACACGCCTGTTCCTGGAGATAGTCAGTTCACTATCACTGAAAAGAAGCTAGAAGAACAAATAACAGGGCCATTGAGAGGAAGATTTGAGCATTGGAAGAAGGAGTAAATGATGTACTGGCTTACAAACCTGACTGCTCATCAGAATCATCCAAGACAATTTTAAAACATGAAAGCAGGAGACAGTCTGATTCAGTAGGTCTAGGGGAAGGCTGAGCACCAGTTTTTGGAGCAAGAAATCCCTGGTTATTCTGTTGCAGGCACCTGCCAGTGGAACCTATGGACTCAGTTCTCCTCAAGGCCTCTTTCAGGTTTAAAATTCTCTAACACAGCTTTAAATATGTTTACCTTGTATTGAGCAGACATGTTGTGGGATGCAAGGTCCTATTTGCATTTCATTCATTACCTTTTCTAAAGTTTGTTCTATTCCATGGGCTTGTCCCTTTTATAAATGAGTAAAGTGATACTTTGTAAGGTTATGGTGATGAAACAGAAACATGAATACACATACGGCCCAATCCATGTTACGTTGTGCCCGAAGGAGAGAGTTGTGCCTGGAATCAAGGGATTAGGGAAGGCAGAAAAGAAGTGCCTCTAGAAAGATGGTAACACCTGTGCCAGTTTTATGAGCGATGGCCCCTATAAAGTCTTCTATCACCAATAGAGCAATTAATTACCAGTCATTCAACTCATCCCTGAATCCTGAAGTGCCTTCTGTAGTATGTAAGTACAAATAATTCAAGGAAGAGGGATAATGGAAAGGGGAGATAAAAGAGAAAAACCTGGGAAAAATATTTTTCCAGAAGGGATGATATTTATCCAATTAATGCTTGGCTTCCTGCCAATATTTAGTGCATAGCTGTACTTAGAGCCACACAGAATTTTCTCAAGAGGAGTTGGTTGGGCAGGAAACTATGGTAAATGTGTAAAGCAAACCTAATAATACAAACACCATCAGTGTGACAGGTTTCAGAAAGGGGGCAGTGCCTGTATTATTATACATTTCAATTTCCAATGCCTTAGTTGCAGAAAGGCAGCAAAGGCACTTTGTGATGATCAGGTAACCTTATTCACCTCTTTAGCATCCTTTTTCTCTCCAGGATAGGAAAATAGAATTTTTTTTTTTCAATCCAAAGCCAACCAGATTTGCTAAATAACCTCTGACTAAGTAAAGGTCTCAGGTCTTAGATCTCTTTCTTCATTAACAAGTCAACATCCAGCGTTGCTGCTTCCAGCTTTTAAAAAAATCAAACAAAGATGCTTGCAGACGTCATCAGCAGGGCCAGTGAGGCATGCATTACATTTCCAGAATCATAAATAACAAAGGCAGGAGCCGGTGATTACTTAGTGTGTATGCATGCCTGTGTATCTTCATATAATAATATTATGATTAGATTTCACTATTTTAAAACAACCTTATTTACACTAGAGGTGAGGACTTTTCCAGAAATAACAAAAGGGAACTTGGGCTGTACATTACCACTTACTCAGGTGTTTTGTGTTCGTCTGCAATAAGATGATTAATGACAAAGTAAGTTAACTGGCCTCTGAAATGCTGTTCTCTCTATATCCATGACGGGCTATGTTGACATACTCTTGTGGTATGGTAGGAGTTATTAAGAAATTGTTTTAGGCAGATAGAGAGGAAAAGGAGTACATGGAAGGTTTTTTCGCAGCTCCAAAAAATGTTTCTTGTCTAGCATGAAAGCCCTGGTTCTTAGACCTAGGCTGGCAACCTTTAATATGCAAATGCAAGCCGTTAGAAACTGGGTCCACCCAACATGGCAATTCCCACTGTTGCTCTCTTGCCTTTGCCCCCACATGTGCCTGACAGCATGGCTGCCCCCACATATCCCCACATGTGTAGAACATTACGGTGCCCTGTATTTGCATATTAAAGGCTGGGGTGGGAGGGCCAGGTTTTTCAAGGTCTATATAAACGACATGCGTGGTCAAACTAATCCCCTGAGCCCTATGCAAATCAGACACCATCTCCTCCAGCCTTTGCATAGAACTGGCTGATATCCTCCAAATTCAGGGTCTCCTCTTTAGGCTTTGGAGCCCCCCTCCCTCTGTCTCTGTACTGGGGAGCTTCTTCCTTCTGCCTTCTCCCCTTTTGCCTATTAAACTCTCCTCTCCTTAAAACCATTCCACGTATATCCTTGTCGTTTTATCTAATTCAACTCGAAATGAAGAACCTGGTGTTCCTCCCTTCATCAAAGCCATATCAGTGGCACAGAATATCTGTCACCTCTAAAGAGAGAATACCTTCAAATCTGAAGGGTTTAGAAAGAAACTAGATGGAAGACCAAGTATAAGGCTCTTTATAGTGGGACAGTAAGACTACATAGTAGTAGATATCTACACAGCTTGCTTCAGAGATAAGAGTTGGACCTTAATCATGTCCAGTAAAGAGCACATACTCTGTGAGAGTTTGATGAACTGATATGAATTTGAAATTTGATTGGACGTAAGAGTTAAAAATGATTATTGGGTATAACAACACCTACCTCAGGGGTAGGCAAACTACTTCCCAGGGGCTGCCTATTTTTGTAAATAAAGTTTTATTGGAAGATAACCATACCTTATATAACCTTTGTTTACATAATAACTATAGCTATTTTTGTGCCACAGTGGCAGAGTTTGAGTCATCACAACTGAGACCATATGGCTCCTGTCCTACATGGTTGGAATGGTGTTGGTGGGAAAGAGAGGAAGTATATGTTTGGGGTGGGTAGAAAGTAATGAGTTTGATTTGACCAGTTGGTTTCCTCCGTAGCTACTATTGCTGTAAGAAACCATGCATATAAAAGAAGAAAGAAAAGTATAAATTATATGTTGTCAGTATTACGTAATATAAAATAATGTCTCTAAATTTAAGAAATATTGTGGGTTTTTTTTAACACTAGACTTTTTAGTAAAGTATGATCTGAAAATCCTGCCATGTAGCCTGGAAGTAAGGAATAAGTAACACCCAAAAATATGAAAGAAAAAGAATAATTATTATTATCAATTTTTAAAAGATCTTGAAACTGTTTTATGAAGAATTTTATTTATTTATTTATTTATTTTTTGAGACAAAGTTTTGTTCTTGTTGCCCAGGCTGGAGTGCAATGGCATGATCTCGGCTCACTGCAACCTCCACCTCCCAGGTTCAAGCGATTCTCCTGCCTCAGCCTCCCAAGTAGCTGGGATTACAGGCATGTGCCAGCACGCCCTGCTAATTTTTTGTATTTTCAGTAGAGATGGGGTTTCTCCATGTTTGTCAGGCTAGTCGTGAACTCCCGACCTCAGATGATCTGCCTGCCTTGGCCTCCCAAAGTGCTGGGATTACAGGCGTGAGCCACTGCGCCCGGCCCTTATGAAGAATTTTTTAAAAAGATGTATTAGAATAGTGTATTAGAGTGCAGTTAAGAAATTAAAACTGCACTAGTTATTTCAACAGAGTGAACGTACCACAGGATTTGTAAGTAAAGGGCAGGCTAGGGGTAACAGGAATGATGCAGGAAAGGTTGCTGCCTAGGCATTAGAAGTAGAAGACCACACCTAAGTGGCTTAAGCCTATGCCAAAGTGGAGCTTAAAGGCATCTTTCCCACCTAACACACTCAGTTTTCTGGGGCCACTTCCTTAAAAGGGACTATTCAGGCATTTGCTTGTGAACTTAAAGTGACCCATGTCCTATTCTGTTATATATACTGCTAGTTGCTGCATGTAGTGTCTCTCTCTGCCTGACTCTTCAGTCCCGCCTTGCATGACCCAGGGATGGAAAACTGTCCTCCTGACTCATTGTGCCCTCTCTGCCCAGAATCTCTAAGTAAAAATCTTGCACTTGTTTCCTATTGTGGTGATGTATTGAATTTGCTCCTTTCATCTGAAAAACCATGAGTTACCCCAGGCCATTGTTTCCATGGGATATCAGGGAGAACACAAGGTTGGATTCCCAGCTCCAGTGAGAAGGCCAGGTAGGCATAAACTGGACACAGGTCAGGAAAGAGTCACAGGGATGTCTGCCAGTATAAACAAGTTTCCTGTGTTTGGGACCCCTGGTCACATTTGGACAACCAGGCCTTAGGATGTTCACCAGGTATAAGAAGTGTCTTGTGAAAGGCACACTGCAAATACCCTGTCCAGCTCCCATTCATTTTCCATTAGGGCAGAGTGCCCCAGTGTAGCTGGGGGCTCTTGAAACATTATCCTTCTTTGATATTGGAGGGCAGGATGTTTCTGAAGTCAGCACAGAAGCAGAGAGACTCAAAGTCTTGAAATTATTTGCCTCAACTACATCTATCCAACTGTTCCCACCAATTTTCAGAGGGAAAATTTAGAGATGTTTCAGAACCCCATCCCATCTCTATCAATGCCTTGACTGTCACATAATAGACACAGCAAGTCTTTCAATTCAACTTATGTTGTAATTCTGCAACCCAAACAATCATATTGTGCAGGATAATTATCACTAAGGTTATCCTTACAGATGTAAGGAGTTAGAGAATTAGAAACATGATCGATGTACTCTCATTCTTTTACCATAAGTTTTTACCAAAATTCTTTTACCATAATTTATTTAAGGGGTTTAAGACCCAGAGCTTGTAATCTTTTTGTGAGCTTTCTGGTGGTTACAAATAGTCATTCTGCTCCCACAGCTCTTACAGCTATTATGACAACCACAATGATAAAGTACATCATTCACTTGATTCCCCAAAGCTCCTGCATCATCACATCAAGTTTACAGTAAGCATTAGTATACCCACCTATATTCTCCCACAAACATTTTACTATATGTATTTTATCATGTATCTGTCCATGAGTCCATACTCTATCCGTCTCATTTTAATATACTTACATAAATTGCATACATCATTATATTTCATTCTAAATATTTATTAACTAGACTTCAGTATTTGTGTAAAGTGTTTTTCCTCCTGTTTAGGCAAGATCTATATACCATAAACACACTAATGTAAAGTGTACATTTAGTGGGTTTTGACTCAAACCTGTTATATTTCACTTGCCTAAATTTTTAAAGATAGACTATAATATACTATTGATTTTTAGATATTATTAGTAATATATTTTGTAGTCTTGCTAAATGCACTTACTAGTTCTAACAGTTGTTTTGCAAGTTTTCTAAGACTGTTCATGAAAATAATTTTATTTTAATTATTTTTCTTTATTTATTTCAATGACTGGAACCTCTGCTGTAACATCAAATAAAAGAAGAAAAAGGAGCATTTCTGCCTTGTTCTCAATATTAGGGAGAAAGCATTCAACATTTTTCTATTCAGTATGTTAGCTTAACTTTTTCGTAGATGCTCTTTATCATGGATATTTCCTTTATTACATCAAGAAAATTCCCTTCCAAATTGCTGAAAATTTTTTGTAACAGAATTTTTCAAATGTGCTTGTGCAAGTATTGAAATGATTATGCAGTTGAATACATTTCTTTAATATTTATTGTTCAGTTATGCAAGCAATTGATTCTCTCAGGTTTGTTTGAAAACTATTTTATAAATTTACTTTTGAAACATATTTTTTGTGGTTATAGAAATCTGACCAGGTAGTTTTTTGTTGTTTCGGTGTTTCTCTGCTTTCTACTTTAAAACTTAGAGGTGTTGCTTACTTCATTGTTTTCTAAGTTGCTGTGTTCTGAAAAGAGATCCGTGGTTACCCCGACATATTTTTCTACTGTACTTTATATATTCCCCCTGCCCCAGCTACATTCAAGATTTTTCCTTTGTTTTTATGCCTCAGGAGTTTGACTGTGATAATGCCTTTCTGTGTCTGTGTGAGTGTGTTTGGTTTGGTTTGGTCTGGCCTCGGTTTTTTGGTTGTGGGTTTGGTTCTTGTTTTTGCTTTTTTAAGTTCTTAATTGGAATTTTGAACTTTGTGGATCTGTGGTTTCTTGTCTATTAATTTGGAAAAATTCTTGGCCGTTATCACATTAAACATTTCTTAAACAATCATCATCCTCTCCTCTACCTGGGACTCCAATTACATGTATGTTAGACAAAAGCTATTTTCCCACAATTCTTAAATGTTCTGTTCAGCATTTTCTTAACATTTTTTCCTCCTTTTATTTCATTTTATTTATTTATTTATTTATTTATTTATTTATCGAAACAGGGTCTCACTCTGTTGCCCAGGCTGGAGTGCAGTGGCATGATCTCAGCTCACTGCAACCTCTAACTCCTGGGTTCAAGCGATTCTCCTGCCTCAGCTTCCCAAGTAGTTGGGATTATAGGGACCTGCCACCACACCCGCCTAATTTTTGTATTTTTAGTAGAGTCAGGGTTTCACCATGTTGGTCAGGTTGGTCTCGAAATCCTGACCTCAGGTGATCCACCCGCTTTGGCCTCCCAAAGTGCTGGGATTACAGGTGTGAGCCACTGTGCGCGGCCCCATTTATTTCATTTTAGATAACTGATATTGACCTACCTATTCTCAAATTTGCTGACTCTTTGTTGTGATCATATTATTGAAAAGTCCTTTGAAAACATTCATAGTGTGTGTGTGTATAAGTGTGTGCACATGTGTGATTTCTAACACTATTATTTCACTCTCTTTATTGGTTCCTTTTGTCGTAAGAAGAATAATGTTCCCCTCCCCAATATATTCACATCCTAAGTCTCAGAACCAACGAAATGTTATATTTCATGGCAAAAGGGATTTTGCAGATACAATTAAAGTTAAGAATTTAAGATGGGGAGAATATCCTGGATTACCCTCACGGGTCTAATATAATCACACCAGCCCACAAAAGCAGATAATTTTCTCTGGCTGGAGGCAGAATAGATGTGGCAGAAGTAAAATCAGATAGAATTGAAGCATGAACAAGACTTGACACCATGATTTGTAAAGATGGAGGAGGTAATATGATGAGGAATTCAGGTGGCTGTAAGGAGTTAAGAGAAAATCCTGGCTTGACAGCAAGAAAACAGAGACCTCAGTCCCACAATGACAAAGAATTGAATTCTGACCATTTAGTTGTCAGAATAACTGTCAGAACATTATGTAGTTCAGTATTTATTAAGGTCATCTTGCTTTCTTTTCTCAAAGCTTTGTTTTTTTCAGCATCCAGATCTTTCAAATATTTTGCTGGATCATAATACTTTCATTTTCTGTTATGTTGTAATTGGTAATTTTCTAAATAATGATTTTTTAAAAAATGTTTTTAGAGGTTGTCCTAGAGTTGAATACATCTTACATATTTAATTTATTCAATTTTCAAGTATACCACTTCATATGTTGTTTAAGGGTCATCAATATTATATTTTCTCCCACCCAAGTACAAAGCAGGCCCAACCTTGCTTAGCTTCCGAGACCAGACAAGATCAGCTACATTCAGGGTGGTATGGCTGTAGATATATAACTGTATTTCTTCTAATTTATCTTGGCATCGTTTGTGCTATTGTTGTCAGATATTTTAGTTTTGCGTATGCTATCAACTATTTGTGCCTTAAACGGTCACTTATCTTTTAAAGCAATGGAAAGGAGAAAAGTAATTTTCAGTTACCTTCATTTGTTCCAATTTCAGTGCTCTTCCTTTTCATGGTGTAGATCTAAGTTTCTGTTTGATATCGTATTCCTTGTTTCTAAAAACCTCCCTTTTAACATTCAATGTAGAATTGGGGTGACAATGAATTCCCTCAGTAGTTGTTTGTATGAGAAAGTCTTTGTTTCTCCATTATTGAAACATATTTTCTCCAGGCATAGAATTCTAGGTTGAATGTGTTGTTGTCTGGATTGTTTTTCAATGTATCATTTTAAAGATGTCATTGTATTTCCATCTACAATGATTGGTTTTACACAAGAATGGCTGACTACTTCCTCAATAATTCTTATACTTGTTACTCTGTATGGGATATCTTTTTTCCCTTTTGCTGCCTGCATTCAAGATTTTCCATTTGACTCTTATTTCCAGTAGTTTGAACATGATATAGCTAAATGTAGTGGTCTTGGTATTTATTCTGCCTCTGTTCTCTGAGGTTCTTAGATCTGTTGTCTGATGACTGTCATTAGGTTTGGAAAGTTCGCAGGTATTATTTCTTCGAATGTCCCTTTAGCCTAATTTATATCTCTTCTTCTATGATTCTAATTACCCTTACATGCATTGTTCTATACATGTCTTAATGTTTTGTTTTGTTCTGTTTTTCTATCTTCTGTTTTGTTTGCTTGAAAATGTCTATTGAAACATCTTCAGTTTCCTTTGATTCTTTCCTCCTCTGATGAGCCTGCTGAAGTCACTGTTAATTTCTGTTATTGTGCTTATCATTTCTAGCTCTTCCATTTGATTGTCTCTTACAGTTCCCATCTCCCTGTTAAAACTACCTACTTTGATATTGTAATTATTCAACTTTTCCATTAAAAACTTTATCATATTAAACATAGTTATTCTAAATCATCTATTAGATAAAACTAAATTCTGTGTCATATCTTAGTCTGATCCTGATGACTGGTTTAATCTCTTGGTAGTATTGGCCTTTTCTTGCTTTTCCACATTTCTTAATGTGCTTTGTTTTTGAAAGCCAGAGATCTTGTACAGGATAGTAAAGACTGGGATAAACAGCTTTTATGCCTGGGCACATTTTCTTTCTGCTTGGCCTTTAATGCTGGGGTTTGAATTAACCTAGTTAGAAATTTGACTGTTGAGATTTCTATTGTGATGGTTACTGCCAGCATATCACACTCTTCAGATCCCTGTAGCCGTACATTTTATTTCAAGAGGAGGCTGCTTCCCAGAGGCTTTTGGCTTCGTTTTTGTTTTCCCTGAATCCTCATCCATTCTCAATTTCATGCCTTCTCTTTGCCAACACCGTGTCTTGGGTCTTCGGGGCATCCCCTACACAGTGGTCCTGCTCTTACCCTGGCTGTAGTTCTGAACCCAGCACACATTCCTGCCTACCTTCCAGGATAAGGACTTTTTATCTGTTTGCTTTCCTCAGTTGCAATGAATCCTCACCTGTACCCTAAGGGCAACCATGTTTTCTGTCCTTCCCAGCATAGGTTGAGGCTTTTGTTCCTGAGCAGAGATAGAGGAGAATCCTTCTCTGCGTAAACTCCTGTTCCCCTCTCCTCTCAGCTCTGTACCATGAAGAACATTTAGTTACTTTTTTCCAATCTTGTCTGTGAGCACTCAGCAGGGTTCATGGAGAAGAATCCCTGAAAAGGGCATAGACTTCTCCAGTTTGTGTGAGTTTTAGGGGCCTCACATGCTCAACAGCACATGATCAGCTTCCGCCAATTTAACCAAGGACCCTTGCTGGGTAATGTGATTGGTGTCCAGTTGTGCCTGTCACAAGTAGGCCAGTGTTCATACACCATCTCTGCCTAAAGATGCCTACCTTTCTTCAATTTCGGGCTAGGTGCTTGCCCTGAAAACTCAGATTGCTGATGAATTTTTAAAAACTCATAAAATTAATTTCAATTTGTCTGCCTTATTTTTTTTGTTGTAATAATAAATATGGTGCTCTTTCTATCCCCAAGCATCTCAATTAATTTGGTAATATTTAAACCCACATGGAATTCCTGAGTTACACAGGTAGATAATTAAATGAATTGTAAAAAAAAAAAAAAAAAAACACTACGTGCTATAAATTACTTATATCCAGTTTTACATTTGTAAGTAATCCAATTCTGTGTTCAAGGACAAGGTTAAAACCACACCAATTCCAGTCTCAAACTTTGAATATCTGCTTTCTAGGGCCACTACTGGTACAGTATACATCAGAGTCTAGTAAGAAAAACAGATATTACATTCTGTAATTCAACAGTGAACGTTTTACACAGAGTATTGTTAACTAAGATATAGAATGAGGAAAGAGCAAAAATGGAACAGTGTGGCAACATAGAAGTAATAACTGCAGGAAATAACTAATACCCATAAGGCTAGGAGAACGAATGAATGAAGACAGAATTATCAAAATCTTAAATTTCATAGTAGGGGTCATGTACAGGCAGAACTAAGTTCAGTGAAGACAGGTTGGCTCCTAGTTACTGCTGGTACCTCAAGAACTTAGAGAAAGGACCTTGCAGAACTGGGGATGAGACTTCTCTGAAATAAGTATTGCTTGTCTGTTGCTGATATTCAGGAGATCCTCAAAGGGATCTTGTGGATCTGGGTTTGGATTTCCAAGAAGTGCTGCTCAGCCTACTTACTGCTAGTGCTTCTGAGGGGCTCCTAAGCTGGTTTTAAGAGTGCTGAAAGAAGTTGAAGGCAGGAATCAAGTGTTGCTACTGCATTAAATTCCTTCATCGGGTGACGCTAACAGATATAACAGTTACAAAAGGAGACACATCCCTTTGTCCCTCTTCCTCGGGAGCCTGCCTTTTACTGGCAGATTCTAAAAGGAAGCCTTTGGACAGGGGAAAAATATATTTTGCCTAATTCAGTCCTGACATTATGACACAGAGTAAATAAATGTAGATAATTAACAGATAATTGTATAATATTTTAAAATACACATGGCTTTGGAGAAAAGCTTAATGTCACATTTGGCTATATTTTGTATAAAATTTGGGAGAAATATATAAGTTCAAGCTCAAGGACAAGAAAGAGGGATTAATGTGGTATACTTTTTTTGGAAGAGGGAAAAGAATATTCATAAATACTTAGATGTTATGTTTATATATAGTATGGAGACATAATGTATGTGTCAGTATGGCTTTAGTCCTCTATGGTCCCAGTTAAGGAAAACCTGGTGTATAATGTGTGTGGTGGAGGCCAGGTGTACGTGGGCACATGTTTCTGCATTCTTACTCCTCCCACAGTATTTGAACTTCAACCAAGAGTATAACTTTTATGTACATTTACCACAAATCAATTCAAGTCTCATTTATTTTGTAATACAATTACCTTCTTAAGTATAAATCAGAGCACTACAACAAATAATTACATAAAATGATATCAAATAAACATAAAACATAAAAATATGAGGTGAGGAGAGCTTAATGGAATTACATTATAAGAGGTCTTCTCTTTCTAAATGTTTTACTTTCATAATAAAATAGTATATGGGAACCCACATGCAGTGAGCTATTTGTCTGTCCAGTGATAAAGGAGTAGAGCTACTGGAAATTTTTCACTCCATGTCTCATTGTTCTTCCTGTATAGGATACAAACATATCATGGAGATAGTGAAATATTACTCCCTTTATAGGAAATGAAAGGATCAGAAGTGTTTTTTGCAATAGTTAAATAGTTTATATAAACCATGTTCTCTGGAATAAAGACAAATAGAAAAAATGGGTTGGACCAGAAAGGTTTTAAGAAAGATAAATAGGAACAAAAGCAAAGAGCTAGGTTTTGCAAGTCAAACTACAAATTGGCAGGCAGAAATTCCAGACTTCTCTCAAGCTCCTGTGTCTACAAATAATTGCCAGATAACCCAGAACAATCAGGAGAAAGAGTCACAAAAATAATTTGGAATCAAGAGCAAGAATCTATGAAAATGAGACTTATACTGAAAAACCCTGCTAAGAGGTATGTATGTTAAGTGTATTGTTTAAATTCAACCCCTCAAATGCATTTCTGGTTGATGAGCAAGTTCCAGAGACTAGAATAAGAAATAAAAGATAAAGGAAAACAATCTTCTCTACAAATTGCAGATACTGCCTTAAGGTTAAAGAGCATATTTCTTCTTTTTTGAGACAGGGTCTTGCTCTGTCGTTCAGGCTGGATGCAGTGGCATGATCATAGCTCACTGCAGCCTCGACCTGCCACGCTCCAGCAGTCCTCCCACCTCAGCCTCCTGAGTGAGTAGCTGGCACCATAGGCATGTGCCACCACAGCTGGGTAGTTTTTGTAATTTTTGTAGAGATGGGATTTCGCCATGTTGCCCAGGCTGGTCTCAAACAGCTGAGCTCAAGTGATCCGCCTGCCTCAGCCTCCCAAAGTGCTGGGATTACAGGTGTGAGCCACTATGCTTGGCCAAGGGCATATTCTTAACACAAAAAATAGTCACCTTTCTAGAAAAAGCAATGTTATCAAGTTAATAAGAAATTGATTTGAAATCCTGCATGGTTAAGATGGGAAATCGGCCTTATTCCCATGTTTTTTGCTCCTGGAAATTTACATTCAACAAAATGTGGTCATCCTGTTTCTATCAGATGTTGATAATAGTAATTTCCCAAAATGTTGGTTTCTCAGTCTTGATATTTTTCTTAATAAGTAAACCTATATAGGAGTCCCTGACTAACACTAGTTTTGGAATTCCCTAAATGGTTTAGAATCAAAGGCAGTTGTCCTTGCCTTGAGCCAAGGCTTGGCAGGATCACAGTTGTTTTGATCCAAGGTTCCTGAAGGATGCCTGAGTTACAAGCTCTTCTGTTGGTCAATACTCAGCTGTCAGGATATGACCTGGAAGTTGATTGAGTAAATAAAGTCCACTGAGCCAAGAAATTCTAATTCCCTAGCCACCTCTCCATCTATGACTGCGTATACCCATTTCTGCTAAAGCTGGGCCTGGATTTTCCATAACTTCACAAGGGAACCTCACATTAACTGACACAAGGAATTCAAAGCTGAATGAAGCACAATCCCTGCTCTTAGGACACTTATAGGCTTTGGAGGGGATACAGGCATACAAAAAGAGAGGAGAAATCCATATATGTATCAAATGCTGTAGTGAAGTTATGCCTAGGATTTGATGGGAACTCACTGGAAGAATGAGAATGGGATAGTAGAATTCCATTCCAAAATGGGTGCTCAAAGATGTAAGCTTTAAGTCTTGCAACATGAATCGGGTCTTCAGAAACAAAAAAATGAGGTGATAGAAATATTAATATTGATGTTTAACATTATGGAGTGCTTATTTGTGCAAGTAACTATGCTAAATTATTTGCATGCACTATTACATTTAATATCCTAAATAACCCTATGAGGTAGATGTCATTACTATTTCCATTATATTATACTAATAAGAAAAGGGTAGCTCAGCATCATTAAGTGGGAACTCAACATTCTTAGAGTCAGAATCAGAGTATCTAAATCTAATATACTTGCTCTTAAATACCATAGGTCCTCCCTCCCCTATGACACTAGAGGGAAGAGCATTGAGGCAAATGGAAGTACCTGTGTATGATAGTGAGCTGAGCAAGAACACAGCAAAGTAAGAAAATGAAAGTACAATGGAGGGGCAAGAAGGGGTCAGATCGGAGAAGACCTTGAATGCTGTAGTAAGAAGCCTGGATTTTTAAGTGGGAAATAGTTGAAGATCATTGGATGACATTTAGCTGGAGAGATGCCATAATATAGTAAACTTATACCAGCACAACTGTGGATAATTGGATTAAAGACAGATGAGAACAGGAACAGAGAAACAAGTCCAAAAGTTGTATAATTCAGGTTAAAAATAAAGAGATCCTGGAATAATGCAATGGCAGTTGAATGCAGAGATGAAGCAAGAATTAACAGCCATTTAAAGGTAGAGATGTAGGACTTGTTGAACAATGTGCATAAGTCGGCCGGGAATAGGAATCTTAGATACTTCCCTGGTATCACAATTAGGTAACTGGATAGTTGATTGTATTATTCATTTAAATATAAAATACAGGAGGAAAAAGATACGTTTCTGAAGGAAATAATGAGTTTAATTTTGTTGTCCGTGAGACCCAGGATACACTGAGAGGTACCTTTGGAGAGAATGCTTTACTGGGAAGGTAGAGAGAAAATTTTATCAGTATATAGGTATTTGGTTTAGATGCCACAGATATTGCCTAGTCATTTTATAAAGACTAGTATGCCGTACCAGACTATTTAGTAATATATCTTCTTATGTTTTTAGCTAAGAATGATGATAACACATGCAGAAATTTGATACAATATACTATCACAATGGTAGATCTATTTTTTAATGGCGGCTCCAATTCCCCACTTCTCCATAACTCTTTGAGGTGGGACTTTATGGCTTCTCCACTCATCATCAACTGGTGGAATATATTCCTCCACCCCTTGAATCTGGGCTGATCTTTAACTCACTTTGGCCAATAGAATGCATTAGAAGTTCTGAACCCAGGCCTCAAGAGACCTTTCATGCTTCTATTCTCTCTGTTTCATGGAACCTCATGACCATTATGATAAAATGTCAGGACAAACTTGCTGCAGCATGAAATGTCCAGGATAGACAAATCTATCAACTCAGAAATATATTACTGAGGAGAGCTGGGGTAAATGGGGAGATTTGGTTGAAGGCCAAGAAGTGCAGTGTTTTTTGGGGGGATCATGAAAGTATTCCGAAATTGATTGTAGTGATGGATGCTCCATTGTGTAAATATGCTAAAAACCATAGCATTATATTAAAAGGGCAAATTGTACAGTGTGTAAATTGTGTATCAAAGCTGTCTAAAAAATAAAGAAAACAAAACACTTAAATTCTTTAAGTTTTCAGAATTTTCACTGCAGGTTTCCTTCACATATTGAATTGCCCTAGTGAATTACCTCAATGGATATAATGAGATTAAGTTTATAAAACCTGTTACTCTTGTATAAAGCAAGGCCCTGCAGTGTGAGAATTCAGCAGACTATATTGCTACCTGTGGTCCAGCAAGGTCTCTTTTCTAAGAGAAATCCCATAAATCTGTCAGCTGTATTTTTTCCTCGTAGGACTATTTGGTATGAGGCTAACTTTAACCCCAGAAATGTTTCTTACAATTTCCTCCCTGGGAGTCAGCCTTTTATGGCTGCTGATACACCCTTAATGGCTTTTGGCAGAGATGAAATTAGAGAACACAGAAAATACTATCAAGGATGGCCCTGGGGTCTAGGAGGGCCATACCACCAGCAACACTGTTGTTTCAGGCTTTTAGTACTTTTGTCTTGGTTGTTATAATCTAAAAGACAGTGGCATTTCCTCATAAAAAATTGTGCAGCCTTAAATCCAGGCCATCACCTGTTGGAAAAGGCATTGTGTGGCCATGATGAGATAGCCAGAATGTGGAGAGAGTCTGGGAATAAGGGAGGTACTGCCCCAATTCTGCCTACCCTGCTTACAAACGGTTAAACCCGTGCATCTGCCAATTCATCATTTTTATCTCTATACGATTGAATAGATCTTCGCGTGTGTATGTGTTTCCAAGGAAAGTCTGGCTTCAGCTAATACTGAGCTTTAAATAGCAAATCTTGGCTTTGGTGCTTTATTGGAAATATTTCCAATTACTTCAATACCATTTTTATTTTGGGCTGCCATGTGCTGGTACTGGAAGGAATATGGAACATAAGGACCCTTGGTGTTCCAGGAAACTCTGTCTTCGTTACAGTTATAGTTAAATCTATGGACCCAGATTCACCCTACCAGGTGTAAGTAGACCATCTCTGCCCTAAAATCAGAATGAACTTAGTAATCTTTGATCACAGGAGACTCTGTCTACTGATGTCTCCTCTGATATCAGGCATTCATCTCCAACATTATACCTGCCCTTCTCTCTAAGACCACCAGCCTTATACTGCAGTCTGACCCCTGTATAAGGAGAGGATATATATGTGTGTGTGTGTGTACACACACGTTATGTGTGTGTGTGTGTGTAAATATATCAAGGAATTAGTAGGGAAAATAAAATTTTTAGAGGTGTAATAAGAAAACTCACTGGTTTTAGAGTCAGAAAATCTGAATTTTAAACCATCTTAGCAAAAGGATGAGATATAGAAAAATTCTCATTTTCTTAACCTAAAAAATGGCCACAAAGACTGTACCAATTGCAGCTTTGTCCTGAAGATGAAGAAATACGATAAGATATAGGAAGTTATTGTAAATATAGGATCGTCTTTGATAATAATAATTTATGTGTCCCTTGGTTCAATTTTGTGTTGGTACCAGCCAGAGGATGACTTCCCTCCTCAGGGGTGTGACTAAGTCTTTCCTATGCAGAACAAAAGTCTCCCTTCCAATTGTTTCAAACCAGAGAGCAACCAGGGCAATGTCTGAGCATCCAAAAGTGTGAATCAGCCTTGCACTTTCTGTTCTGTCTGCATTTTCAACGGGATTCAGGCAGCTGACCATCTCAGAACAGGCTCTAGCTATAAAGCTTAATTATGTGAAATATGCACCTTGGGGGCACTGGCAGCTGCCAGTGGAGAAAATTTGGGAAATTAGATTGGGGAATTGGATTGAAGTAGTTAAATGTTGCCAACTTGCACTTTCCAAGTTAGGGACCAAGACTACCACTTAAAGGATTAATACATAAACATGTTGGTTCCCCTGCAAGACATGCCATTATTAAACAAATTTCAGTAACTAAAGACCAGTCTCTTCCATGCAAATAGCATTCCCTTGGCCTAAATGCATGTAATCAATCCATAGCCTTGTGTCATTGAGGTAGCTGTGCCAAAACATGGTTCTCAAAAAGGCAGAGAGAGAAACTCTTAAACATCCCTTTAATATTCGGCTACTTGGGCAATGGAACTCTACCCATTGCTTGAGACTAGAATATACTGCAAAAATATACAGTAGTTTAGGATGGCATAATCTGACCCACACTTTAAGATGCAAATGCAGCTGTCTACCTCAGACACCCTGATATATTAGAAAATCAGCAGAGGATGACTTTGAGACCTTGAGGCTCAGCTCTCAGATTTCTTTTCCCTTCCATTAATCATACAATGTGCTTCAGGTGTTTTATTTTCCCACCTTAATTCTCCCATTCTCATTGACCTCACCCCCAAACACATCCCATGAAAGAATCTGGTAGAAGTCATTTACTCTTTATAGTGACTTTAAATTAGGAAGGTGGAATCCCTGTGAAAGCATGTGAGTTTTATCACAGTGTCAACTCACATAGGAAATGATAATCTGGATCATTACACTGAGATTCTGAAGCAGCTTTCTAGGCTCAAAGTGGAGTTTATGGTGGAGGAAGGTGCAATGATCAATGATCAATGGCTAGTGTCTTAGAACTTTAAACCAAACCTGAAAGGGTGTTTTAACAGGCTCCTCTTTCTGCTTCGTTAGTGGGGAAAGTGAGGGCCCTATGTTAGCCCGGCTGTGGCAAAAGGAATAAGGGGTTGTCTACATGCATTCTGACCAAAAGAACTCTGTTTCAAGGAAGAGATTAGTCCTAAGTTATTAAAATTTATTTAATTATAGCACATAGCTTGCTTTCAAAATAGAAAATTTTATTTTGTACTTCATTTCTGTTACTGCCTAAAAAGCAAGCTTCTGTAAAGATTCTGGTGTGAGATAGTTCCACTGCAGTATGAATTCGAGGGAGCGAGGTGTGATATTTAGAATGGGAAATAGGTTTCAATCTTAAAGGCTGCCTGAAGCAATGAATTGAGGAGGATACTGAGACCGTGACATGGCTCTATTAACTGATTATCAATATGTGCTTTGGGCATAAGAAGGGAGGACTTGGAAAACTGATGACTTGTTGATTGTTGTTTAGTAAAAAGAATACCTGAGACTTCGTTCTACACCTAGCTCTGCTTCTGACAAATTGTCTGATCTTATTCATATCATGTTACCATTTGGGCTTTGACCAGGACCAGAAGATTATTTACTAATGCCTAGAATTATAAGTTTTATTTTCTTTTAAACTTTATTTGGACATGATTTCAGACTTATGAAAAGTTGTAGGAATTGAACAAGACATCTTCACATACCCTTCACCCAGATTCCCCAAATGTTAACATTTCCTCTTGTGCTTTTTCTTTCCTGTGTGCACACACGTGAAAATGTTCTCTCATTCTCACTTCCTCTCTCTCCATGCCCTTCTGTTTTCTTCCTCTCTCTTTTCCATGTGTCTATCTATGCCTCTGTCGATACCTACACACACACACAGACACACGTGTACATACTTTTTGAAACATTTAAGAATAAATTGTTCCTTTAGAGTATATTTCCTAGAAGTAAGACTATTCTCTTATATAACCACAGCACAGTTATCAAAATCAGAAAATTAATATTAAAGCAACATTCTTTAGTTTCACCATTGTTCCAATCATTTCCAAAGGAAAATTAGATCATTTGTTGCAAAAAGTTATCATGTTTCTCTAATTTTCTTTAATCCAGAAGCCTTCTTAAATTTGTACTGCATGATACTAAGATTAAAAAAAATAATAAAATGCAGGTATTTTGTAGAATATGCCTAAATTGGGCCTATCTGATATCTCTTTTCTTTTTTTTTTTTTTTTTTTTTCTGACAGAGTCTTGCTCTGTCACCCAGGCTGGAGTGCAATGGTGCGATCTCTGCTCACTGCAACCTCCTCCTCCCGGGCTCAAGCAATTCTCCTGCATCAGCCTCCTGAGTAGCTGGGATTACAGGCACTCACCACCACGCCTGGCTAATTTTGTATTTTTAGTAGAGACAGGGTTTCACCATGTTGGCCAGGTTGGTTTTGAACTCCTGACCTCAAGTGATCTGCCCACCTCGGCCTCCCAAAATGCTGGGATTACAGCATGAGCCACAGCACCCAGCCTGATATTTCTAAGTGATTAGGTTCAGATCATTATTGCCTGGAATTCTACATAAGGGATTTTTCTGTCCTTCTCAGTGAATCACGTTCAGAGGAACATGGTGTTGGCTTACCACCTTTCTGGTGATATTCACTATGATCACTTGGTTTCTCCAAGGTACAGGTTCTTATGCTTCCGCTTTTTAATTAATAACTTGTAAAGATATATTTTGAAACTATGTAGTTTCCTTTCAAATAGTTACTTGTCAATATTTTACTTAACAGTTTCATTACCTCTTGAGGAGTCTTGCCTCAGACAAGGATTACAATAATGGCTGCCACTTGATTTTCTAATTCCATCAGTCCTACATTTATTACTTTAATGTCTGCTGTAAAGAAGAGCTTTATTTATTTATTTATTTATTTATTTATTTATTTATTGTTATGCACATGGACTCATGAGTTATTACTTTATTGTATGGATTAAAATTTTTACTATCATGGGTTTAAATGTACTCAAATGATCCCAGATTTAGCAAGTGTTGCCCCACAGAGCTGGCATTCATTGAGCACTTCATCACATTATGACACAAAATAATATTTCAGGTACATCTTTTATTGTTCCACTATATCCCTGAAATCAGCTGTTTATCCAAAATGTCTGGACTTTTTAAGTGGAAAATGTGATTAGAAATCAAGATGTGGCTACTAGGTATGCTCATTGCTACTAGGGTATTATCGCTTCTAGGCTCTCTCAGTGGATAGAGTTAGAAGCCATATAGATACACAAATATATATACAGGGATACATATACACTCATAGTTTTATATCTATATGTATTTCTAAACAGATTTACATTTAAAGATATATATACACAAAATCCTACACAAACATACACATATGCATGAATATACATGCAGCCTAAAGCATTCTTAACTACTTCTTTATTTATGTGTATTAAAATCCAGTTCACACTCATTCTTCCAAATACTAGAGGGTTCATACTATCCTTCCACATTTCCATATTTAAAGCTTCCTTCTCTGACAATGAGAAATCTGGCTTCTAGTATCTACAATATATTTACTTATTTGCTTAGATCTAGAATACACAGAAAGTAGTTTTAGAACTGTTAACCCATCTGTCTGTGAAAAAGAAACCTACTAACCAGAGTCCAACATACTTCCAAAGTTAATTTTGTCTTTGGCCTGAAGTGTGTAATCTAAATGCTGTTGAAAATTACCTGATTTCGTTCTTTTTTTCTCTTCCTCCAGTGTGGTTACATGACTTCTCCAAATACGGTTTAAAAAATGCATTTCTGTTTGTATTTTGTTTTAGATTTCCCCACATATTGTTTTATTTATTATTTATTTCCCTTCATTTAATTATTTGAAACATTAGCAGGGGTCCAAAAGTCAGACGGTTCAACATGGTATGCTTGGAGAAGCTTCATTCTCCACCCTATCCCCATTCCTTCCATTCTTTCCATTGTTCTCACCCAAGCAATGTAACTAACCAATTTCATTAATCTCTAAAGAATCTTTCCTATATGTACAATAAAAAGATACATCCATATTTTCTCACTCCCCCATCTTTCTTACACAAAAAATAGCATACGTTTTATATAGAGAGAAGTTTTTATTGTATTTGAATGTGTTGAAACACATATCTGCATTTTTTTCAATTTATTTTAACACTTAGAGAGCACCTATGATATTTCAGGTACTGTACATACAGTGGTGAACAAATCAGAGAAAATCTCCATTCTCACAGAATTTATGGGCTAGCAGAAAAGATAGATATTAATCAAGGAATTTCAGTACTTTTCCTTCTTTTTAAACTGCATGATTGTTAGTATTTTTTCTATTTTTTTTATTTTAACTTTTCTATTTCATTAGCTTTAGAGCTACAAGTGATTTTTGGTTATATGGATAAATCGTATAGTGATGAAGTCTAGGATTTTAGTGTACCATCACCTGAGTAACATACAATGTACCCTATAGATAGTTTTTTATCCTTCATCCCCTTCCCCACTCTCCACTTCTGAGTTTCCAAAGTCCATTATGCCACTCTGTATGCCTTTGTACCCATTCCTCGGCTCCCACTTATAAGTAAGAACATGTGATATTTGATTTTCCATTCCTGAGTTACTTCACTTGGAATAATAGCCTACAGTTCCATGCAAGTTGCTGCAAAAGACATTATTTCATTCTTTTTTTAATGGCTGAGTAGTATTCCATGGTATATACATACACCACATTTTCTTTATCCACTCATCAGTTGATAGGCATTTAGGTTGATTCCTTGTCTTCGCAATTGTAAATTGTCCTGCAATAAACATACATGTACAGGTATCTTTTTTGATATAACAACTTCTTGTCCTTTTGGTAGATACCCAGCAGTGGGACTGCTGGATTGAATGGTAGATCTACATTTTGTTCATTGAGAAATTGAAATCTCCATACTGCTTTCCATAGAAGTTGTACTAACTTACATTCCCACCAGCAGTGTATAAGTGTACCCTTTTCACCACTTTCGCACCACTATCTATTGTTTTGTGACTTTTTAATAATGGTCATTCTGGCTGGGGTAATGTGGTATCTCACTGTGGTTTTAATTTGCAATTCTCTGATGATTAGTGGTGTTGAATATTTTTTAAATATGTTTGCTGGCTATTTGCATATCTTCTTTTGAGATATGTCTACTTATGTATTTTGCCCCCTTTTAATAGGATTATTTGTATTTTTCTTGCTGATTTGTTTAAGTTCTTCTTTGTAGATTCTGGGTACTAATTGTTTGTTAGATGCATAGAAAATATTTTCTCCAATTCTGTAGGTTGCATGTTTACTCTGTTGGCTATTTTCTTTTGCCTTGTGGAAGCATTTTAATTTAAGTCCCATTTACGTATTTTTGCTTTTGTTGCATTTGCTTTCAGGTTGTTAGTTATAATTTCTTTGCCTAGGTTAATGTTCAGAAGAATTTTTTCTAGGTTTTCCTCTAGAATTTTTATGGTTTTTTGGTCTTAGATTTATGTATTTAATCCATCTTGAGTTGATTTTTGTATATGATGAGAGATGTGGATTCAGTTTAATTCTTCTACATGTGGCTATCCAATTTTCCCAGAACCATTTATTGTATAAGATGTCTTTTCCCAAGTTTATGTTTTTGTGTGCTTTGTCAAAAATCAGTCGGCTGTAAGTACTTGGCTTTATTTCTGGGTTCTCTATTTCATTCCATTGGTCTATGGATCTACCTTTATACCAATCCCATGCTGTTTTGGTTACTATAGCCTTTTAGTGTAATTTGAAGTTGGGTAATGGGATGCCTCTAGATTTGTTCTTTTGGTTTAGGATTCCCTTGGCTAAGAATAGTATGCTTTTTCTCATCTTTCTATTTTGGCTTTTTCACTTAACTGTATTTCTTGAAAATCACTCCATATCATAGAAATCTTTCTTTTCTTCATCATTCTATTCTGGATATATTGAGTCCACTCTGTGGATATACCTTAGTTTACTGAATCTCCCTCCTATGTATGAGCACCCAGTTTGTTTCCAGTATTTTTTATTTATAATCAACGTTGTAATTAATAACCTCACACATATGTATTTTTTCATATTTGGAGATGTATCTACAGGAGTAATTTTTAGAAATTGATTTCAGGTCTGATACATGAACATACATGTAGTTTTATAGGTTATTGACAAGTTCTAGTTCATTTTCATAAGGTGCTTACTAATGTTATTTCATACAGAATTGTATGAGAGTGACTATTATCTACATCTTCACTGAGTATGTTGTCATATGATTTTTTCATTTTTGCCTATCTGATACATGAGAAAGGGTAAGTCAGTACAGTTTTATTTTCTGTTTTTCTCATTATAAGGGAGGTTAAATGTCTTTTTTGTATTTACATTCTTCCTGTGAACCATCCATTTATATCTTTTGCCCATTTTCTATTATATTTTTGATAATATTTCACTCATTCAAAAAGTTCTTTATATTTAGGGACATGAATTTGTATCTGTGATATATATTGCAAATATTATCTCACAGTTTTTCTGCTGTGCTTTGAGTTTGAGCATACAGTTATTTTTTGCCATGTAATTATTATTTTAATATCAGTTTTGTCAAAATCGTTAATATTTTATTCTATTACATCTACACAGTGCAAGATTTTAGATATTATTATTTTGGCCCCATTAAATAAATGAGAAAATTGAGCCCCAGAGACACAAAATTGTCTAAAACCACAACATAGATAGACATATATATATAATATACATTAAAAAGGATATATATATAAATATTTATTCACACACATATATTACATAAGCCACATAATATTCACATAAAATACATAAACATGTAAAATTAAACTTATTGAGCTATTTGTTTCTGGGGAAACAATGGTAAATATAAGAAGACATCCTTGTCCTAATGAACTTGTGCTCTCGGAAATATATTTTAAATGTAGTTACAAATATTAATCAAATAAAGAAAAATTCTAACAAGTTAGGATTTAATTTTTGTGCTTTTAGAGCACATCATAGAAATGATTGATCCTATCAGGGAGGTTGTTATGAATTTTTCTGAAGAAATGGGCTGAAATGAGCTTGGATGTAAAGGATGAGTAAGCATTAATTAGGAGGTGATTGGGGTGGAGTAGAGGACTGGACCAGAGAGAGGACACCATGTCTGTAGAGAGTATGGTGAGTGGAAGGGGCCTAAAGCAGCCTGGTGGTTGTTGCAATGAGGGAAATGACAGAGCATGGGATGTGATGGGCCTATAAAGAGAGAACTCAGATAATTGATGTGGTTCTTGAAGATTAACATTTCATTTACAGTGGGAAAAAGTGAATGACAATCTTATTTTGTTGCATAAAGCTTCCAGCTAATTGGGAAACTAGAGAATTGTTATATTGGGGTAAATCTGTACTGAAGAGATCAATTCAGAAGCTCTTGCAGCAGGCTAGGCTTTTACTAGAGTGTTGACGATAGTGATTCTTTAATTCAAAATTTAAATATTGAGTTCCTGTTATATCATGGGCCCTAAATTAAGGGATGAAAATGAAAAAAAAAGATGGATAGATATCAACAATATTTAAGGGGAAAAATAGATAATACGTATGATAAATTTGATATGAAATGTAAGGGGGGCTATTTTCAGGATATCATGTAAGTTTCTGGTTTGAGGGAGAAGAATACATAGTGATTTTGGAGGAGGTTCATGCTTGGGAAAGAAACTCAGCCATTTAGACTAGACATTTTGGGAACTGGTGAAGATTATGAGACATCTTTTGGGAGATGTCAAAGGTTTAACTAGTTAAGTGAGTCCAGAGTTTGGAGGAGATGTCTAAGTTAGAGTCACGGGCCAGTTTGTGAGATGTCTGCAAAAAGAGGGCATTCAAGGCTGTAGCTGCAGGTGAGGTCTTCTAGAGAGAGGTGATAGAAAGAGGAAGGATCAAAGCTTATACTGAGCCTTGAGGAACACCAGCATTTAATGACTGTGGGTGAAGAGGAATAAACTTGGCAATAGAGATAAGAAGGAAACTAGAATACTATAGAATCATGGAAACTAACTGGATATAGCTTTTTAAAGAAGCAGGATGTATCAATAGTGTCCAATACTTATGATAGGTCAAGAATGAAGACAGCTAAAACTACTCATTGGTTTAGTTACATGGAGCCCATTCTTGACTATAGTAAAACTTCTTTGGGTAGAGTGATGGTCCTGTAGCTAAAATAGAGTGGATTGGGAGCAAGAGAGAGGTGAGGAAGGGGAGGAGACATCTGGGGAAGTTTGGCTAGGAAGAGGAGAGAGGGAGACGGGAAGCTGGATAATTGTCCAATGAAAACATGCAAGTTTGTTATGTGGCTGAAATTCTTAAATTTTTTGTTCATTTGTGGTTTTCTTTAGATTTCATGCTTCAGCAAACCACAGAGGTATAGATCTCACATTGTCACAGAAAGTGCTCCAGAGGTCAGTTAAGGGAATCCACCCAAGTTCTGAAATACACATGAAGATCTTACACTAAGCAAATCTTTTCAGGGAATAAGTGCCCAGGTTGCTGTTGGAAGCGTTCCTAGGATGGGAAGATATCCTTTGACAACCAACATGAAGGTTTATCTTTATTAACCAAAGTGCAGCTCTGGGGGAACATCTCAATAGGAATAAATGATGTTTTGGTTAATGCAGCCAGCTTTCAAAAGTAACAAATCCACTGCTTTACATGGCAAGCAATAGTGACAGCTCTGTTTTCCCTAAATAGTACATCTCATTAACTGAAGCTGTCTACCTCCTTAGCATTAACTCACTTAATGCTGCCACTTGGATAAATACAAACTGCCTGAAACATATATTTTCTTTATGATCCCCCAAACCCTGCTTCTCTATGGCTGCTTTTGTTTTTATTGAGTGAGTTTATGGTGGTAAAAGTTTGCAAAGTGAAACTTGTCACTTTCTGGTGGTAGTGATTTAGCACCTAATGAGCTAAACTCGTAAGCACTGGAGAAGTGCAGTAGCTCAGGAGCTGATGCTGGGGACACAAATGGGGTTGACTTTAAAATGGACTGCATGTGACTCAGACATGGAAATCAGGCTGAGAAAGCATTCTTCAGTGTGTATGTGAGAAGGAACCAGCAGGGAATACTGAAGTCAGATTATTGGAAGATGTTAAACAACTAAACAGGAACAGCTGATATCATGGTAGTAAAGTTAATAATATATTAATCATAATATTGATAACGACTCTTATTTATCAAATGCTATAAACTACGGTGTCCTACACTGCACTACGGGCCTAAAGGCTGAACTCATTTTATCATTACCTGATGAATTGTGCAAACATGTTAACTTCTTGGAAATTCAGTTTATAAATCTGGAATGTTAAAATTAAAAAAATAATGAAGTCACAAAGCAAGCTTCAAGTTGTGGAGATAGATTTTTTAAACTGGGGTCCACTGATCAAACTCTTAATCATCATGTCCATCATTCAACTAGTAACGAGGATCCTTCCATAATGACTACAAACCATATGACTTGGTAAGAGGGGGTATGTAACATCTTCTGAGTTTCCCAATATATAGAATAAGGAGACTCAATGAAACAGATTACCTGATCCTATTCCGAGTTAACAATTTATTATTTTTGTTACTAGAAACTTCTTCAGAGGGGCTGATTTTTAAATCCCTTATTGCCACTAGGAAAACAAAACCTAAGTAACCCTTCACTGCTGAAAACCAGGATGTATACATGAACGACTAAACAGGTAAATGAAGGATGAGGGGCCTGTGTGTATGGCACTGTATTGGGTACTATGGGGTATAGTGACAAGTGAGGCTGAATGACCACCATCTCTCCCTGACACCCCTGACCTGAGGCATTTTCTTATATAAGAACACATAAGCCAGATGCAATGCTCAGATATCATCAAAAGAAGCTTTCCCTAATATTCTTGATGTAACTGACATTTTGATTTATTTTTTCACTTTGATTTCCCAATAAGCAGAATCCCTGGAGTGCACAATCACCTTCCCATGAGAGAATACATATAGGTTTTATTGATAAGATGCTGTTATGTGAATATTCATAAATACCTGTGTGGTTATATGTCTAGGCTTATATAAGTACAAGGATCTCTGAAACTAAAGAGTGTGTTTGAATGTAAAACATGCAACTTTATAATACATGTCTCATATATTAGAAAGCCTTATATTCAAATTGATTTTTCTCTTGTATCAATCTTGATATACTGGATGTTTGCCTGCTAATTACTTGGGGTTTTTTTCTCCCTCTATTTTTATTAGATGTATCTCTTTTAATCCATATATAAAAATTATTTTAAAATGTTAGATTTTTTAACATACAAGTATTATTAATTTACATTTACTAATTTAGTTTTTACCTTTACTAATTTATTTTTCTGCTTTATTATCTTGTTTTGTTTCTTCTCTTTCCCTTCTCCCCGTCCTACTACATTCTCTAGTCTTTAGTTTCTTCTCTTCTTTTTACATCATGCTGTGTGAATTTTTTCTCTAATGTTTTTCAAAAGTTATTTATGTTGCTATTTGCCTTTTTTTTTTTCTCTTCCCCATTTGACAGTTTTAAATAGTTATCACATAATTCCCTTTCAATGGTTTTCCTTTCCTTTTGATTTAGATAAGCAGTTGGTTATGAAACCGGAAAATTTCCCTTATCCCCTCACAGGGTGTGTGATGGGGGTGAGGCTCACTTCTTTGGCGCCCTGCTGCTCAAACCTCTAGGGAGTATACAGACGAGCAAGCTGTGGGGCTCCCCCCTCCATGGCAGCATCTGGGGTGAACGTTTACAGCTGAAGCCTCAGTGGGCATGTGTTAGAGGGTACTCTTTTAGTTTAGCCGTCCATAGGCGGCTTGTGTTAGTCAGCTCAATTAGACCCTCTGCCTTATCGCAAGGAAAGAGGGCTTTCTGTATCCCAGACTTCTTTCCTTGGTGTACCGGAAGAAACGGATCACATGTGGGCTTGGAGAATGAGTGCCAGGTTTTATTGCGTGGAAGTAGCTCTCAGCAGATAAGGGAGCCAGAAGGGAGACGGAGTGAGAAGGGAGTTTTCCCCTGGAGCTGGGCCGCTCAGCAGCCGGGGCTGTCCTCCGTCCACCCCGCCAAACTCCAAGTTTTTCTGCGGGTCGGTGGCCTGCCAGCATCTGTTGGTCTGGTCTTCTGTCCACATGTTCCCCTCGACGTCCTCTGTCCTCTCAATGTCCAGCTGCTTGTGTCTCTGCCTGCTAGGGTCTCAGGGTTTTTATAGGCACAGGATGGGGGTGTGGCAGGCCAGGCGGTCTTGGGAAATGCAACATTTGGGCAGGAAAACATAAATGCTTGTCCTCACCTAGGTCCGTGGGCACAGGCCCCGGGGTGGAGCCCAAGCCAAGGACCACGCCCTTCCCTTCCCAGCACTTCCCTGCCCCCTCCTGTATCAGTTACATCCTGTAAATTTTAGTTTATATTATTTTAAATCTCATCTTACGTAGAGTTATTTTTTCCTGTGGCTGATCCATGCATTCATGTGTCTCTACTGAGAAGTTTTACAATTTCTTCTGCCAGGAATCCAAGAATTCATTGGTCCTGGGTGAGTTTTTTGTTTATATCTCAAATAGCAATTTCAAATTCACGTGCAGTTCTTAAAACTGAGTCACAAGTCCTATGTAGTCCAAGCACAGATAAAAATTTTTCCGTGTTTTTTTCAAAAGCTCTTTATATACAAACACTATCACAAGTATTGGTTATTTCAGCAGCTATTTAAGATAGGGATCATTTCATCAACTTAGTAAAGAAAGAAGATGAATATTAGAAGTTAATTCAGCAAGTCTATTCACAACCTGATAAGAAAATTGAAGTAGAATTTTGCTTTGTATTTGTTAAATTTTAGTTACTTCATGTTTTTATATATCTGTATACAAACTCATGACATAAGTTAAGCTACAGACTTAGCATATGATAAAAAGGATGGAAATAATTAGCTGAAATTTTAAGTAAAATATATGTGTTACACCTCTTGGTTGAGTACACCCTATATTTTATTCTAAGTATATAGTTGGAGAGTTGTGCAAAGCTACAAATATAAGAATGTTCATTACTGCATTGTTTATAGTATTGGAACATTTTCAACAATATTAATGTTCAACAATAAGTAATTGGCTAAATAAATTATGACACATCTGTGATGCAATATGATAAAACTATTAAGGTATTATCTTATTTAGTTGCCTTCAAGAGTTCCAGGATACTATATTATAAGCCCATTTTTGAGAAAAAAATTGGAGAAAAATATGTAGTTTTACATAGCAAAATTTACAACGCTTTTTAGATGGTAGATTTATGAATATTTTTTAATTTCTACTTCATGCTTGAGTTTTTTATTTTCTCTCAGTATACATAATAATTATGCAGTCAAATAATTTAAAAGAATAAAATACATATTAATAAAGATTTTGAACGTTTAATATATTTTTCTGAGTTAGGTTTTGCTGAAATTATTGCTTACAATTGGCTAATAAATATGAAACTAGTATCTCATAATTCTTTTTTTTCCAACTGAGAGCCAATTAGTCAAGTTAATATCCAGCTTTTAGAATTAAAACATGATATATGAATAATTTATAAATCAATTTTGTGTGCTTCTCTGCTGAGGTCATGTACCCACCCACGGGCTGCCAAAAATCGGAGAGAAAACAGACAATGTGCACTCTTGGATGGACTGTCATCTACATTCTTATCCAGAGTCATTGTTATCCCACTCAAGCCTGTCTCCCGACACAGCGAACACTTACGGGCTCCTTTTGAGGTTCTAATCGTAAAAAGTATTCTGCTTTGTCTTTTTTTCCATCAATAAGAGCTGATCACATGGAGGGAATATGATTCTCTGAGCAACTAATAGCCCAGAGAGAACCTCCTTGACAGAATGGAGACTGTGTGGTCTCAAATTTCTGTGAGTAACTGTTTCACTTTGTGTGGCTGTGAGTGAAATTCTGAGTCATAACCCAGCTTACAGATCAGCTGACTGGTCTGAAGAATACCAAACACTAAATGGCTAAATGAGTGGTATAAAACATGCATCATGACAGTAAGTTAATTCCTTAATGTATAAAATCTTGCATTCAATCAATTTGTATTGAATTTCACTGTGTTGTGTTGAATTGAACTCATCTGAGAATGCTAAATGCCATGAATGAACCTATTGACTAACTTTAAAGTGAGTCTTTCTATAATGGTGAAAAGGCTGGAACCTTAAGAAACTCTTTCTCCTTACCCCCAATCTCCTCTTCTTACTGTCTACTTTATAATTCTTTCTCATCCAAATTAAACAATATGTGTGTCCAGGTATTTTTCGTTCCTGTCCTTGAAATTTTACTGATGCCATTTGTTCTACTTCAAATGCCTTGACCATGCTGCTTATTTCGATCCTACCCTATTAAATGTTGCCTCCTAGAAATATTGCTTGATTGCCTTCTAAGTCTAGCACATCTTAGTACAACCACACATACCCAATGTAAGGTGGGCCTTAATGGATGCTGACTGCATTAATGAAGCAATGGATATATTCTAACATGTAATGCATAAGACATACATAAACCACATTTTCACAAACACCTTATTGTTTATATATTAAATGCATTTTCTTCCTTATTTGATTCTAAGCCATTGGAGACCAAGGATTGTGTCACTGATATCTCTGTACTTTGCATCTTTTCTCTAACAGTGACTGGCACAATTTTTGGAGTAGATTGGGAATTTAACACAAATTGATTAAATGCAATATTTTATACATTAAGTGAATTAACTTATTGCCATACTCCGTATTTTACAACACTTATATGACAGTATTTTCATGTTGCCATGTATTTTTTCATTTTCTTTTCCTTGAATAGTAAATCAATTGAAGAAAACCTCTATCTTGTGCCTATTTATACGTGCTTTACGTTTTTCCACTACTTTCATGTCTGAAGCTGCAAAACTATTATTATTCATTCATTATGTGTTTGTTGAATAAATCAATAAATCATGAAGTAAACAGGCACTTTCAAATTCATTCATTCACTCTTTCTTCCTCGTCATTTGGAGTACCTCCTCTGAGCCAGACATTAACATTCATTGTGTATCCTGAGGAATCAGCATACGTCTGCTCAATTAGCTGTGTGTGTGTATGTGTGTGTGTGTGCATGCAGACTCATAGAGAAGCTCATTGTCTACAGAGCTAGACAGGTATTATGTTTAACAGAGAGTAGAGCTGACAATCTGCCTTCCTAATATGATAATTGCAATAAATTTGTGCAGAGGGCATGGGTAGAACTTAAGATTTCAGCAGAATGGTCTAGGATGCTCTGAACCTACAACCACATTTTGGTCCTGAGTACACACCAAGATGAAGGGGTTGAAAGTTCAGTTTTAAGGTCTAGAAAGGATAGCATAGAAGACCATGGTTCAGGCAAGACATCTACTTAGAAAATTCTAGCAGCAGACATTTAGGACTAGGACTACTCTGAAATGAAGGCACTCAGCCAATTTAGTATGGTAGAAGTATGTTATGGGGCCGTGGATTTGTGTAAAGCATCCATTGTAAGAAGCTAGAATTAAAAAAAAAAAAATCACACAAAAAATAAGAAATTTATGAAGCTATCATGATACTAAAATTTAACATTTTCTTGGTAAAATAAATAGAGAAAATAAGTTGTTTTTCTGATAACAATAAGAAAATTATACTCCCCAATCAGACTTATCAACAAAAAATATAGATTAAATAATGGAAGATAATTTCATATTTATATCGATATTAAATATAATGAGTACATAATATGATCAGACATCATTATGAGTGGTGAAATATCAAATGATTTCCTGCTGACTTATGGACAAAGAAATGTATGCCCCCTATAATCACCTTGGTTTAACCTACTGGAGGTTTTTTAACCATTTCAATAAGATAAGAAAAAAATAAATGAAAAGCATGAATTTACAAAAATTTTAAAAAACAAATATCTCAATTTTTTCAAATGATGCATATGTCCTTAAAATATCTAAAAGAAACCTACATAAAAATATTAAATTAATAAATGAATTTAGCAAGGCAGTAAGGTTTATATATAAAAGTCAGTTTATATATCAGCAACAAAAAAATATAACCAGAAACTTTAAAAATCAATACTATTTTAAATGGCATAAAAGTCATCAAATATTTGGGAATAAATCTTCGTTAAAATATCCAACAGTATGCAAAAAATCGCATGTGATTGCTTTAAAATGTTTGAAGTTATGTTAATGTGGGCGTTTATCTTTTACACGGATTGGAAAAATCACTATTGTGAAAATATTTCAACTTCTCTCAAATTTTTATAAAATCAGTACAATCACATTCTAGATATCATGGTGTTATGAAAGTGATGAGTTTATTCTTAAATATACATGGCATTTCATAGTGGGAAAAAATAGCCAAGACAATCTTTAGGAAGAGCAAACCTGGAGAACCTACACTACGGGAAAAAAACTTTTAAATATAATCTAGTATAATAGCAACAGTGTGGTGCTGGCACAAATACTGACAAATAGAACATTCAAACACAGTAGAAAAGTCAGCAATGACCCACACTTATATGGTCTCCCTATAGTGCAAAAGAGAATTCTATAGTATAAATGAGAAAGGATGAATATATCAGTACAGGTTGCTGATCAGTGGGATATCCATGTTGGGACAAACATACACACACGTACACATATACAGACATGTATACTTCTTTCTACCAGAAAATAAAAACTCACTTCCAGATAGGTTGCAAATGTAAATTATAAATGAAAAATATTAAATTTGCTTTAAAAAAGCATAGGGGTATATCTTTGTGACGCAGAGGCGGGCATTTTTTTCCACCAAGTTTTAAACAAAGAAAATATTGATAAACGGGACTATATTAAAATTAATAATTTTGTTAATTAACAGAGACATTCCGAGAGTAAAAGAAAGCCTTTTAATAACTGTTACTAGGTCATTTTCCGTATCGATATGTATTATATATACACCTATCTATCGATATAACCTTGATCCCTCCTTTCACCACACATTAAAAAATCAATTTGAAAATGATCATAAATTAAATATTTTAAAAGTATATCTTCTTTAGAAAATTGAGGAATATTATGTTGGGGAAGACAAAGATTACCTGAATATATATATCAAAGAGTACTAACCACAAAATAAAACATTAATCATACATTTCATTAAAATTAAGAGCTTTTATTCATTAAGCAACACTATTAAGAGAATGAAGAAGGATACAACAGACAAGGAGAAAATGTTTGCAATACATATATTCAATTAAGAACATATACCAATCAAATAACAATCATATAACAATAACTTCAAATTAATGACTGAAAGGCTAAAACCCAAAAGAAAATTGATAAAATAATTGAACCACCACTGCACAGAAGCTATGACAAGCATCACATAAAAAACAGTGGTCATTCCTAAGTTATCTGTGATGTGTAAATTAAAAGCACTGTGAGATTATTCTACACATACCCACCAAAATCACTAAAATGATAAAGATAGACAATATTAAGTAGTGATAAGGAGGAAGGTATCTGGAACACTCACTGCTGGTGTGGGTATACATTGGTAAAATTCAATTTAAAAGTCTTCGGTTGCATTTACTGTTTCTGGTTCCACATGTACACAGCTTAGAAGTCATCAATTTATTCTAACAAGTAAAAAGCTAAATGGATGGAAAAACAAACTCTTGCTGGATCAGGAAGAGAGGGTAGAACACAGGGCAAACCGCTGTTGTCCCCAGGATTGGAGAGACAGACAGGCAACTACAGGGAATGAAGGCTTACTGGAGCAGAAATGCATGGGTGGAAACTGCCAAGAGAACCAGGGCTGGGGAAGGAACATCTGAACAGTAATTGACAAATTGCTGAATTGCTGGAGGCTCAGTGCAGACAAGCATGAGAGTTAAAAACTCCAGAGAGACCAGTCACACCGCCCACCCTCCACTTTTGTGAGTTTTCCCTCCAGGCACTCAACACGGTTCTCACAGTAAATATCAAAGAAAAATCCCCTTGTGCTTCCAGCAGAGGGAGGGGAAAAGGAACCATTTTGAAATACAGCAGAACACTCTGTTCTTCTTAAAGAGGACTGCACTCAGGGGAAACTAGTTAACCAGAACCTAAGCTGCTGGGGTATTATCACAGCCTAACTGACCTGGGGGAAGAGAAATACTCAACTCCAGTCAGGTCTAGCCTTCCAATGAGAAGGGAAACATACAAATCAAGCCCACTCCAGCCACTCTGCTCCATCTAGGGGGAGAGAAAAATAATGAGAAATACTTGTAAAATTCTCAGTCCGGAGGCATACATAGGCTTACCAAAAGACTAACCTAATCAGAGAACTATACAGTATGTCCTCAAAGTCACAGATAGGTTCTTGAAAATTGTGACTTTAAGTGAACAGACTATAAAGACACCAATTTTATTACAGGCTAATTGACATAAGCAAGAGTTAAGTTCCTATGGCATATTTCTGGTCACAAGAACATCATCAAACTTCTAAATAAAACCCAAAACACTTCTAATATTAAATATTAAAATAAATATGAGCTATATGTACATTTCCCAAAGATTAATAAAAACAAGATAATTATTTACTCCTTTATTCTAGTTCAGAATCTCAGGTGGCTGGACAGGATGCCATCCCATACCAGGACACACTCATACACAAACACATACACACACCACACACATTCATTCAGACTGGGACTGTTTAGACATGCCATTTCACCTCAGGGGCACAGCCGTGGGATGTGGAAGGAAACTGGAATACCTGCAAAAAAAACCTGCAGACATGGGGAGAACGTGCCAACTCCACACAGACAGAGACCCTAGCTGGGAATTAATTTTTTGTCTCATAGGTTTTATAACAAAATGATATCGAAGGACATGATGTTATTTCAGGACCCGCTGTAGAATACTTCCGATATCCACAGCTTATTGCCACATTACTAAAGACCCGTTTGAAGCAATCCCTTTGACATGGTATATCATGGCCTATTAAGAAAAAGAATACAAAAACATACTAAAAGGCAAAAAAAAAAAAAAGAATTTGAATAGACAGGATGCATCTGAAACAGACATGGTAAAGATGTTGGAATTAGACTGAGAATGGCTTGTGTCTCTCTTTTAACACTGGCATTTCAGCTGGTGATGTTCAGGGTTATCACATGGCTTCATTGCCAACTGGACTGCAATTCAGGACATCTGACCAAGGGTCAGCCTGTGCTTTCTCAGCTTACAACTCTCCAAGTGGACAGTTACAGAAGCTTAGCCTCAGAGCAGGGCCAGCTCTTCTTGGCAGTGCCCTGTGAGGCCAACAACATCATTCTACACCCAGAAAATCTGTGAGTCTCTGAAAGTTTGTCTTTTTTTAAATTCTCCCTCCGCCATTCTATTTTATTTTCTTATTCTTTCCTCTTTTTCCTTTACTTGTCTCGTCTGATTCTGTTTCCTCTTTCTCTCCCTCCATCAAATCATCCCATCAATTGAAGTTCCCGTACTACAGATTTCCTGATTAAGTCCAGCCTTTACATGTCCTTCTTCTCTTCCTACTAAGAGTGCTCTCAGCCCTTATCTCTATGTTTTGGTCATGCTCAAACTTCTAAGATCAGCTGAACCCTCATTCCCCTTAATAATCCTTTTCTGAGTTCTCCAGCTGACATAGATCTTTCCCTCTTCTGAAAGCCTGTACCTCTGAGAATCTGTTCCACTTCTGCCTCTTATCCACCATTGCTCAAATGGTATATACAACTTAAAACATGCATCTGTGGGAACACACATAACACATGAGCCCAGCTAATAGTACATGATCATTCAGCGCTTGCTGATGAATTCAATGATGGCTGGTTAGGAGTTTAAAACAGGAAAACAGAGACATATATTCAAACAGGCCGCTTATCTGGCCTCTCTCCTATGCCTTTCCATAATCTTTTCTCTACACACTTTTTCAGTTATAACCTGCCCCTTGTTCGTGCTTTTTTGGCTCTCTATTTTATTGTTTTACCTGTTTTATTCTCTTACTTTCTTTTATCCTCTGACAGATGGTAACAACTTTTTCTCTTATTTCTTCTTTGAAAGAACTCCAAAGCTTTGCAGATAGTTTTTCCTTTCACTTTCTCTCTCTCTCTCTCTGTCTGTCTGTCTGTCTCTCTCTCTTCCTCTCCCTCTCCCCCTTCCCTCCCCACTTCTCCTCCACGTTTTAATCCTTTTCTTCTGATGACCTACCCAGAATTACCTTCTGAGTAACACAAGTTTTATTTAGAATGAGGAAAAATAAAATTGCTTCAGGGCTTAGACTCTGTAGGCCAATCTTTGCCTGGAGACAATATTTACAACTTAGTGATAAATTGGGATTGTTATCAAGGGGTTGACAGACTGTTACCTAAAGCACGGCTGGAAATAATGCCATAAAAATTGTTGAACATGGGAAAGTAAATGCTAATGGCTCCTGCAGTAAAAACAAGTTGGTAAACAGCAATCAACACAATAAGAGTTACTGTGGTCAGTTTGGGGATGGAGTTGTGATAAGGTTAGCGTTGTCATAATAGAGTCTTACTGGCCTGGAGAATGTCCTCCAGGACAAGACAAGGATTGGCTGTGAGTCTGCAAACCAGAGATCTAAGAGCTGATCCCTGGATAAGTAGTGGCTAAGGGATCTTTCTAAAGGTATCAGAACGTTATGTCACAAAATACTGGAACCCTACAAAAGCTGGGATTCAGGCACAGAGAACAAGGCAAGAAGCTCATTTTCTTGCATGCGGACAGACTTTTTTCCCCTTACCCCAGGAAACAAAATGGAACCACTTATTAGATTCAGGGAATTAGGTTTAAGCTCCTCCGTGCTCAGAGATAAATTACATTTCTCAGTTCCCCTTGCAGTTGTGTTCATCCATAGCCCTGTGTTCTGACTAATGAAATGTAGGTGGAAGTCATAGATGCACATCCGGGCCTGTCCCATAACACTCACTCGTGCATATTCCAATTCTTCATACTTTTCCCCTATCCATGGTTGGTTGGAGAAAGCTTTGAGATGAAGAGTCTTAAGATAGAGGAAGCCTGGTACCCTTCGTTATTCTTTAAAGGGGAGTCATGCACTAAAAATAAAAATGAAAAAAGAAAGGATATTTACAGGCACACACACAGACACATGTTCCATTACAAGAACCAAAAAATAAACCCATCTTCGCCTGTAGATTAAAAAATAAACCTTTATTTTATGAAGAAAATAAATGATGAACAATTAGTCTGCAGTTGGTTGAGCATGATGAACATGAGTGGACTGTGATTTCCAGTTTTGCCATTCCGTATGTGTTTTCTGGTAAGAGCTCCTCTCTATTCCTAGAAAACAATTCCCAATATCAGTTCATTCCAACTTCCTCTGTATTTATATATAGTCTATACATGACTCAGGTCTAGATGATCCGCCTATTCAATCTCCAAGCCTCCTACTTACATGCAGATTCATCACCCAAAAACCGTCTCATCAAAATGAATTTTGAGAGTTGCTGGTGTCAACCAAAGTAGTCTCACTAAAGAATGTGTAGCTACAAGAGTGTCAGCCTGGATCTTACAGGGTCTCTGTAAGGAGAAAGCCATTTTGAGAATGAAACCAACATAGCAGAAAGCAAAACTGAGAGGTAGAGATAGCTCCTGATGACATTTTTTGAACACACAAATCCAACTATTCCTGAAATGAGGTAGCATTGAGCTTTTCCTTTTTCCCTTAAGAAAATCCAGGTTAGGCTGGGCGCGGTGGCTCACGCCTGTAGTCTCAGCACTATGGGAGGCCGAGGCAGGCGGATCACGAGGTCAGGAGATCGAGACCCTCCTGGCTAACATGGTGAAACCCCATCTCTACTAAAAATACAAAAAAAAATTTAGCCAGGCATGGTGGTGGGCGCCTGTAGTCCCAGCTACTCAGGCAGGAGAATGGGGTGAACCCTGGAGGCAGAGCTTGCAGTGAGCCGAAATCGTGCCACTGCACTCCACCCTGGGTGATAGAACGAGACTCCATCTCAAAAAAAAAAAAAAAAAATTCCAAGTTAGGTATCTGAGAATCAGAACCACAAGAATTGTTTTGAACTCTTTGACCTGAGATTCTATGAACCTACATCTCCAGGTTGGGTAAAATGGCCCCAGATGAAGGTGAAAACAGAAAGAGAAAGTCCACAGGGCAGGGTATGTCCCTGTCAGGTCATCATTCAAAGGAATATGTAATACTAAGCTGAGCACATAGAGGGCACTCAATAAATGCTTTTGGTGGATCATCTGCATATCCTATACCATGTAAATAATAGTTGATTGCAACTTTTCGATTTCTTGTACAACCTCAGTCATAAAACTTTCTTATAACTAGGATGCCAATATGATTTACCATCAAAACAGAGATACTTTTGAGACTGAAAGTGAGAGCTATTAATAATTAAACCAGAATTATAGGCATCAACTGGGACTTTCTTGGGCAAAGCTGAGCATATATTTTTTCTTACACGTAAATAAGGATTTTGATAGACTCATGTATAAACGTATTTGTTTAAATCCCAGATAAGATATCCAAATCTGATTTGTGCTCTCTATGAAACAAGCAATAGAGGGAAGTATGAGTATGTTTAAAAACACGCATAAATAAGGATTATCCCGTAAGGATTTTTATTTCTCCTAAGATAAAAAAAAAAAAAAAAAACCTGTGAACATATACAGAATGCTGAATTCTCATAAGGACAGTGGCCCTTAGAAAATCTTTTGGAAATAATGATTTCTCAATGCACAAAATTTTGAAACTGGTATTTCTAATGCTTTCTTTCTCGTTCCTTCTCTTTCTTTCTTTCTTTCTTAAATTTTTAATTAAACTTTAATGTTTTATTCACTGTGCTCAGACATAGAATAGCCATAGTCATTTAAGGACAATAAGAAATATAAATACAGAAAACTGAAGGAAGAAAAAAAAAACCTGAGAAAACTAGGAAGAAGTTCAATGAAAAGGAAATAAAAGATTGTGTTGTTTTTGAAGAAGAAAGGCATGGTCAACCTAATTTACGTTGCATTAGATAGAGATTATCGAAGGGAAAGTAGAATGACTTCAGATCTTTAAAAGCCAAAGATTGAGAATTTTCCTTTGTGCCTGTAGTTAAATCAGTAGAAAGACCTTCAAGCATGTGAGAGATATGGCTCTGAAGACTATGTGGTGTCTAAAATGCCATAAGGCTAAAGTTTATGATGAAAATAATAATGATGACGGTTAACATTTACAGGGCCCCTTCGATTTTCTGAGCACTGTCACAGGTGCTTTACACATTTTAACTCATACAATACTCATGCAATCCCATAAGTTAGTTACTATTACTAGCCTAATTTTATATCAGAGGAGAACAAGTCACTAAGATATTAAGAAGCCATTCAAATCATAACAATTTCAGGTAGTGCTGCTTAGATTCAAATCCAGGCTCTCTTACTTCAACCCTAAACAGGCAATCACTAAATTATAAGATGACCTGTCTGAGATGAATAAGTCCTCACTCAGATAAGAAGAATAGACTTAGGAAATCTGTGGAGAAAAAAGCTAGAGAATGCTTTGGAGTGGCGGGGTTTTGATTTTCTGATCTTATGACAGCATGGTTGCAAGGTCCAGAGAGAGGTAATTTTTGAGGTGCAGAAATTGGAATATTAGTTGGATGGTATCAGAAAAAAAAATCCAATTTCATAGAGCAAGGAGTAATAATATTGAGCAGAAGCCAACAATGAAACTCAGTGGATCAATACAAGACAGGATATTAATCATTGCACAGCAGCAATGAATAGGAGTCTTGGCATGGTAGCACCAATTCCCCTGGCCCCAAGGCCCACAGAGTGATGTGATGGCCCCAGATTGCAGCTACACTCGGTGGGTTGCATTGCAGCTGAAGAACCCAGGGCTAAGGGCCCAGTATATTTTATAGCAAGCACTAAATAAGACAGTCCCCAGTCTTTGGGGAGTAGGTAATCATACTGCATCATGTTGCAGTCATCTTGGCCTGCTTAAATGTCTATATGACTAGCAATAGAAATGGCTCTGGGTTAGAGAAAAATTAGAGCTTTGGGTACTCTTGCACACACAGCAAGAACAGGCAAAGACACTCAGGACCAGGGCAGAAAGCTTCTCTTAACAGATAGTAAAGAACTTAGTTGAGACAGGAGCTATACATAGTGCTCATTTTTTCATGAAAAGACAATGCTCACAATATATGTAAGAATGTGTTAAATCTGAGATATTATTAGCATATCTGGAGAGAACTACTTTCCCAGAGTCAGAGAGAGGAGTTGGGGATGAGGACAAACATACAGGAATTATCAGCAAGTAGTTACATCTACAGCTAAGGAAAAACTGAATGTGATTTTTTAAATTTACATTGACACCCTATTAAATACATAGGGAAATTAATCTCACTTTCTCTACCCTCTCCATACCCTTCCTATTTACCTTTTAAGGCCCAACTCAAACATTACCTTTAGTATAGCTTTTGGAACAATATTGGCATTCATTAATATTAATAATTGACAGGCTGACTGGCAGATGGATGGACTAAATAAAACAAGAAAAGATTCTCTGTTAAATGTTTTCCCATATCATTTCACTCTCTCATCTCAGTTCCTGTAGCACTTTTCATCTTGACTATTCATTTGGCCCCTATACTGCCTTTTGCAACTCATTTCTTCCTGCTGTATTTTACTGGTTTGGAAGCTATTTAAAGACAAAGGTTACTAAGTAAATTTCTTTGTATTCACTAGAGCTTCAGCAAACTGCCTTGCCTAAGTTCAGCATTAAATAAAGGCCTTTGCTTTGACACAGTAGGCAAAAGCATAATACATATTTTATGTTTTTGTCTATATTCCTAAAAGATGAAAAAACATTAAAGTAATAGCTTTCATATTTGAACATTTAGCATGTGTTCATTACAATACTCACCTCATTATATATTATCTCTTTTAATAATATTTAATTACAATGAACTAGAAAGGCTGGGATTATTATCCCCTTTAAAGAGATGATGAAACCAAGATTGAAGAAGACTATGTCATGTGCCTAGAAATATAAAGACACTGAATAGTAAAGCTGGGTTTTGTATACTTGATTCCGAGGCCCATATTAAGCCCAAGGATAAACTGTTTACCTTTTTTATGCTGCTTTTTGCTTTGAAAAAGACAGCTCTCACCAGAATTATTTCTGGAACCCGGATTTCAGGGACAAGCCCATCTCTTTGCTAGCCAGAAAGTTTCCAGGCCACAGCCACTGAGTAAGTCTCAAGAGCAGACAAAAATTACGAAAGCAGGTACCTAAGCTGTCAGAAAATTTCTTGACCTCATTCCAGGTGCTTGGGCTGCCCAGCTTAGCCTGCACAGCAAGACACTGCTGCACGCGCTCTCCCAAGGATGGAAGGGCTGAGTGGACTAAGGTAGCTCCCCACTTCTCCCTCCTCTGGACAGTAGGGACAGCAGAGACTTGCCTAGCACACGCTCTGATGAAGACATTATTATTAAGAGTAACCATCCTTATATGCACCAAGTCTTCTTAACGCCCCCCCACCACTGGAAGAAAAGTCTGTGTCTTAGACTTCAGACTTGTTCTGACGCAGACTGTGGAGCAGGACCGTTTAGGCTGATTATGCCATGATCTATACAGGCTTGCTTGACAGCCTACAAAAGCCCCCAGTTGCCTGAAGTTGTTTCAGCAAACCATACTGATCTCTAACCTTTGTGTATATTTATTTGCATTTTACAGATGTTTTAATGTGTTATTTCCAATTGAGAGGTGACAGCGTGCTGGCAGTCCTCACAGCCCTGGCTCGCTCTTGGCGCCTCCTCTGCCTGGGCTCCCACTTTGGCGGCACTTGAGGAGCCAGCCCACTGCTGCACTGTGGGAGCCCCTTTCTGGGCTGGCCAAGGCCAGAGCCGGCTCCCTCAGCTTGCAGGGATGTGTGGAGGGAGAGGTGCCAGCGAGAACCGGGGCTACGCGCGGCGTTTGCGCGCCAGCTGGAGTTCCGGGTGGGCGTGGGCTTGGCGGGCCCCGCACTTGGAGCAGCCGGCCGGCCCTGTCAGCCCCGGGCAATGAGGGGCTTAGCACCCGGGCCGGTGGCTGCGGAGGGTGTACTGGGTCCCCCAGCAGTGCCAGCCCGGCGGTGCTGCGCTCGATTTCTCACCTGGCCTTAGCTGCCTTCCCCTGGGGCAGGGCTCGGGATCTGCAGCCCGCCATGCCTAAGCCTCCTACCCCCTCCATGGGCTCCTGTGCCGCCCGAGCCTCCCCGACGAGCGCCACCCATTGCTCCACGGCGCCCAGTCCCATCGAACACCCAAGGGCTGAGGAGTGCGGGCACACGGCACCGGGACTGGCAGGCAGCTCCACCTGCATCCCTGGTGCGGGATCCACTGGGTGAAGCCAGCTGGGCTCCTGAGTCTGGTGGGGACGTGGAGAATCTTTATGTCTAGCTCAGGGATTGTAAATACACCAGTCGGCACTCGTTATCTAGCTCAAGGTTTGTAAACACAGCAATCAGCACCCTGTGTCTAGCTCAGGGTTTGTGAGTGCACCAGTAGACACTCTGTATCTAGCTGCTCTGGTGGGGCCTTGGAGAACCTTTATGTCTAGCTCAGGGATTGTAAATACACCAATCAGCACCCTGTGTCTAGCTCAGGGTTTGTGAGTGCACCAATGGACACTGTATCTAGCTGCTCTGGTGGGGCCTTGGAGAACCTTTATGTCTAGCTCAGGGATTGTAAATACACCAATCGGCACTCTGTACCTAGCTCAAGGTTTGTAAACACACCAATCAGCACCCTGTGTCTAGCTCAGGGTTTGTGAGTGCACCAATGGACACTCTGTATCTAGCTGCTCTGGTGGGGCCTTGGAGAACCTTTATGTCTAGCTCAGGGATTGTAAATACACCAATCGGCACTCTGTACCTAGCTCAAGGTTTGTAAACACACCAATCAGCACCCTGTGTCTAGCTCAGGGTTTGTGAGTACACCAATCAACACTCTGTATCTAGCTACTCTGGTGGGGCCTTGGAGAACCTTTGTGTGGATACTCTGTATCTAACTAATCTGATGGGGAGGTGGAGAACCTTTGTATCTACCTCGGGGATTGTAAACGCACCAATCAGCGCCCTGTCAAAGCAGACCACTCAGCTCTACCAATCAGCAGGATGTGGGTGGGGCCAGATAAGAGAATAAAAGCAGGCTGCCGGAGCCAGCAGTGGTAACCCACTTGGGTCCCCTTCCACACTGTGGAAGCTTTGTTCTTTCACTCTTTGCAGTAAATCTTGCTACTGCTCACTCTTTGGGTCCACGCTGCTTTTATGAGCTGTAACACTCACCGCGCAGGTCTGCAACTTCACTCCTGAGCCAGCGAGACCACGAACCCCCTAGAAGGAAGAAACTCCGAACACATCCGAACATCAGAAGAAACAAACTCCAGACGCGCCACCTTAAGAGCTGTAACACTCACCGCGAGGGTCCGCGGCTTCATTCTTGAAGTCAGTGAGACCAAGAACCCACCAATTCCAGACACACAATCAATAATCAATTGTGGTAAATATTAGAATGATTTGTAAACAATTAAGTTCTAAGAAAAACCCTAATTAATCTTCACAGAAATCCTGAGACAAACTCTGTTTCTCTGTTTTTCAGATTAGAAAACTCAAGCTCAGAGACTTTAAGGGACATGCACAAGCTTACTCCTGCAGTCAGTGGCATCACTACAATGTGGGTTCAGTCCTTGTTTTTTGTTTTTTTTTTTTGAGACGGAGTCTTGCTCTTTTGCCCAGGCCAGAGTGCAGTGGCTCTATCTCGGCTCACTGCAAGCTCCGCCTCCTGGGTTCACACCATTCTCCTGCCTCAGTCGTTTTTAATGTGACTCTCTACAAGCAAAGGTTCCTGCCAAGTAACAATGCTTTCCATTTGTTTGGAGCTTTGTAATTTAGTTGTTTTCTCCATTTTGAGTCATCTGATTTCATCCTCCCATCAGCCCTCCTGAACACAGAAGGCAGCCAACGTTTTCTTCTCTAATAAATGAAGAAACTGAGGTACAAAGCATTTGAGATACTTGTCTGAGGGAACTTCATGAATGAGCAGCTGAGTCGAAACCGAAAACTACCGTTAGGAAAGTTATATCTTTTTCCTTCACAGAGCATCATTATATAACCATTCATCCCAGAAAGTTCCATTTTATAGCTGTAGCTTTTTTGTTAGTGACAAGAAGACATGGTTATGTAAATTTTCAAAGGCGCACACAGTTAACTAAGAAGAAAAGGCAAAGGGCATTTAGGGGGCACAGGGATAAATCGGGGTCAAGAGAGCCATAGTGGGGAGCCCTGGGTATGCTGAATCCCAAGTAAGGAGCAGCAGACAGGCAGCCCTTAACTCCAAAGCCTGTGTGGCGTAGCCTTAGAAATCCTTTAGCAAGACTTTGTAGCCAGATTTTAGCATCTCGCAGAGGTGGGCTAGGGTCAAGGCCTGCCTTTGCTCATTAAAGATGTGTGACCTTGGGCTGTTTACCTGTCTTATCTCAGTATCACTTTCCTCATCTGGGAAATGGGGTAACAGTAATATCTGCTTCATGGCGAAGTTGAGAGAAGGGAAGTTACTTACACAGTATTTGCCACTAAAGAGAGAAAAAATGAAGAGTTGTCTTAAAAATGGAGGCAGTGATGTGCATGGCACTGGTATGGAAAAGAGGAGTCCTGGAGGTCAAAGTCTGGCTCTATTGCCTTGTTGCCACAACTGATTGTAAGTCAAAAATATCAATTGTATTCTATGCTCCTCAATCTCAATTTGACACTGCCTGTGACAATTTACAAAGAACTTCTATAGAAATTAAATCATTAAATCTTCACAGCCATTCAGGTGAGAGTGATATTGGAGGGGGAATCCAGCAGCCTTTCTGTCCATCCACACGGTATACTCACCATATGCACCACTAAACAGAGAGAGGAACATACTCATGGTTATTTGGTGATGAAATCATTAAAGCCCATTATTCCCTTGGCAGGGCTTCTAGAGGTAAGCCACAGAATCTAAACATGAGAAAAATGTCAGACGTTATCTACTCATGGTCCATGCAATTCAAGACTTCCCTGTGATGATGTTGGTGTTGAGGATGACCCTGCAATCTTAGATAGACCTTACCTTCACTGGAAAATTCTTCTTTGTCCTCAAACTTCTTTCTACAACCAAATTCTACCATTAACCTATAATGTTAATCTTATTATCTCCTCTATTGATCTAAACAAGATGAATCTGCTCCAGCCAAGAGGACCTACTCACTGCCAATTAAATAGGCCTACCTTTCCAAATGCCATAACTTGCTCAGTTTATTCCTAGGTTTGCAATATCCTTTCCTTTCTTTTAATCCGGGAAAGATGCATTCATCCTATAAGATCTAACTTGGGGTTTTACTCATCAGTAGTCCTTCCACAGATCACATCAGTGTCTCTCTCCTTTGGATTTTAAGTACACATGTTTGGTAAAATTTGTTCAGTAATTGATTATAAATGGAGGCGATTGTGATGTCAGTAATATATATTTATGGCTGACTAAGTTGGGTTTAGATAATAAACTCAAGTTTACTCCCATTCAATTAGATAATAAACAATTAATAAACAATTAACTAATTCAATGTGAAGGTACAATAGTGGTTATCAGAAACTTGGAGCAGGAGAAGGGAGGGGCAGAGATTTGGAATGGGTACAAAGCTGCAGTTCCTGGCGAGGGTTGAATTCTGTTGTTTTACTCCTCGGTAGTGTGACTGTCTAGCTCATTTTTCAATAGAGCTAAAAAGGAGGGCACTGAATGTCTGACCCATGTTGCCTGCTCCTTAAAGGAAGGAAGTATCATTTTTTTTTTGTCATTCACATCATATAGACTTATGTCTAGCACATTTTAAGAATTTGATATGTCCCACACAGCTGCCACCAGCCTTCGAATCCTCTGAACGCGGCTGTTCTGAATCAAGATGTGTTGCAAATGTCAAATACACAGGGGATTTAGGAGACTTTGTAGAAAAATAATGCGCAATGCTGCATTGCTTTTCTAAAAGCAACTTGAATACAATTTGAAGTAATATTTTGGGTTAAATACATTAAAATGTATTCTTGAAAAAAAGAATTCGATAAATATTTGCTGAACAATGCATTTAAATTCAAAACAACAATAATATTTTTTGGCATTGTGATTGATTTAGTACAGAATTAGTGCCCCAGACAGTGTTCATTTATTGGGCCTTCATTATCTAATTATAAAATCTGATAATCTTTTCAGATTTTATAATTTTATAATTTCAGTAATTCAACTTATGACAGAACAGAAGAAGAGAGAGGTTAACTCAGTTGTCCAAAGATAGTGATCTGGTAAGATGATAGAATTGAGCCTTGCTTGATCTCAGTGGTCTGACTTCAGAGCACATTTTTAGCCACTACTCTGTATTGCTCTTTGGTACTGGGGTGACCCTATGATTCTTTTACGTGCAATAGTTACTCAGTAATTGAGTTTTGTTGTTGGTCATAGTGTTGGCTGGCAAGACGCCATGGAGGAAAGCTATTCTCACTTCGGATTTCTGGAGCATAACTGTATCTGAATAAATGTCTAACCCAGTTTTAAGTCTGTTATATCTACAGTGAAAGAAAAAGTGATCTCAAATACATCTACTTTTATACCTGCTCCTACTACTTTAGCTCCAAATCCCCTTTCCATAATTATGCATTTGTCTTTCTTGCAAAACATGCAAATATCCAAATAACCTGAGTGGAATATCATTTTCCATGGCAGCTCCCTCCTAGCCATAATAGACCAGCTGGCAAATTTCTCCAGAGTATGCATAAAACATATATTTTTATCAGTAATAGAAATGCTACTTGTCCTATTATTCCCTAAAGCATCTGGGAAGGGAGGGAGGGAGAGAGTGTGTGAGAGAGAAAGGAGAAAGAGAGTCTCTATTTATTGTAATTCTGCTTTTAAAATGCATAGCACTTTTACCCCCCTCCAAACAAATGTTCAAACTCTGAGGAGTTTTTGGGTCCTGGGCTGGAAATTTTTTTTAATCCCTTGCAAATTCCTGTGTAGTCTTGGCTTATTTGAAATTCAGAGTCTTCTTTTAAAAATCAAATTAAAAAAAGAAAAAAGAACGAAAGAAAGAGAAATACACTTTCTTGGCATGTTTTGCTCTGGCAGGTCAAAGGCCATTCTTCCTGTTAATTAATGCAGCCCTGCAGGCCCCAGAGGAGTAGCCCTGCGATCTAGCTCTATCGATAGAAGCAGCCCTGGCAGTGAAGGCTTCGTAAGTTTACCAAGGGCCTCAAGCAAAACAGGCTGGAAAGAGCTGTTTTCACATCATTTGTGTCAATCCACTGTGTTCATGCACAGCCTTGACATGGAGAACTCAGGAAATCATTCTGACTGCAACGAATGTCAAAGTGAAAGCAAAAGAAGGACGAAAGAGGGTCAGACTTCTCTGCAGCCACTGCAGAATGTGTCAGTGCTTCACCTGCATGGTCCGTGTCTCTGAAGTAACCAACCTCACATCTTCTTTTCGTCATACTTCTCACTGAAATCCATCTCAGCATGCCCTCCCTTCACTACCCCCTTTTCCTAAATTCCTATTCATCCTGCACAATTACTGCTTTATCTGTTCATTCAGCATATTTCTTACCTCCCAGAGTCAGTTGCTGTCCTAGACACTGGATAAGTCAGGGAACAGAACCAATTGTCGGCTCATGGAGCTTACAACAAATTCCAAGAGAAAGACATCAATACGCAAATGGACAAACACACATAACTACTTCAGGGCTTCCAGAATGCCTTGAAGAAAAATGAAGTAAGGTCAGACAACAGGTAAGGGGAGGTGAAGAAGGGTTTTACTTAGGCTTCTGAGGAAAGCTTTCCTTGACAGGGTGACATTAAAGCTAACATCCGAGGAGAGTGAGGACAGGGGCCAGGCTGACATTTGGGAGAAAAGTGCGGGTCGAGGGAACAACAATTACAAAGAAACTGGGGCAAGAGCATGTTTGGTCAGCTTAAGAACCACAAGGACAGCCTGGCTGGAGGCGAAGGCCTGTGATGGAGAGGGAAGAGATTACACAGAGCAGTCGTTGGGACTAAACTATAAAGAAGCCTGTAGGCCATGATAAGGATTTTAGACTTTACTTTGACAGAGATGGAAGCCATTGGCATCTTTTGAGGATAGATGTGACATAAGGTGACCTACGGCTTATTGGGCTAGCATGAGGCAAGTGGTCTGACCACGAGGTAAGTGGCAGGAGATGAGTGGGCACTAGCGCAGCATTCCAGGTGAGAGAGGACAATTTAATCCGGAGTTGTAAAGGTGGAGTTATTATGAAGTTATCAGAATTGAGTCTCTGCAATAATCATGATTTACTTATGATATGAAAAGAAGGGGAGAATTAGGAGTGATTTTTTTGTTTGCTTGTTTGTTTTTGTTTTCGTTTTCGTTTTTTTAGAGACAGGATCTCGCTATGTAACCAAGCTGGCCTCAAACTCCTGGGACCCTCCGGCCTCAGCCCCCTGAGTAGCTGAGACTATAGGCACACGCCATTGCACCTAGCAAGAGTGACTTTAATGTTTTTGGCCTGAGAAAATTAAGAATAGGAAACAGAAATTGCCATTTACTGAAAGAGAAAGGATATCAGCAGAGATGATTTGGGATGAAATATCAAAATTTTCGTTTTGAAACTATTAAGAAGTCTATCAGATATAAAGAACATTTCCTTGATTCCTCAGAATACAACAGTCCCATTATTACATATTTTTATGTAACATGGTTTTGTCCAGAAGTTTCTAAAACTGGCTGCTCATAAGACACATCAGAAGATATTTGTATATTTCTGTGTCAACACTGTTATCACTGCTTGTGCCACCGTATCTGACATAATTTGTTTCAGCAGCCCAATGACCACCCATAAGTTCAGTGCATCCCTAGGAGGACCCAAGGGACTCAGCATATAATTTTATTCATGACTATGATTTATTGCAGTGACACAGTAAGAAGATATAGCCAGATCCACAAGGCAAAAATACACATCAAGCAATTTCTAGTTTCCAAATCCACCAGCACCCTTTCTAGTCTCTCTACAAAGGGGCTACACAGAGCACACCCTCCCTCCAGTGCTGAAATGCAGTAACCCGCCTGTACTTCTTATGCCCCAGGAAGTTTACTTGAAACTCAGAGTCCAGGATTTTTATTGGGGTTGGGTTACATAGATACAATGATCGGTAATAAATATCAAAACTCCAGACTCCCAGAAGAATATCAGGTGATCAGTGCCCCAAGCAGGCAAATATTCTTATCACTTAGAGAACTTTATAGAATCTGAGTACTAAGATACCAGCAAAGAACCAGCATGGAAGAAGATCCTTCTAAAGATCAGACTTGTTATGTTAACTCTTCTCTGCTCAATTACAGATTCTGAGACAAAAACACTAGCACAAATTTAGATATCACACCGTGTGGAATGGGATCTGGCAGCCTGTAGGTTTTTAAAATATTTAAAGTATTTACAGCTAAGTCTGATGATCACTCAGGTTTAGGAATCATTCACTAAAACCACATGGAGTTCATCATAGCCCAGCCCACCTGAAGAAAACTTTTCAATGAATGAATAGCAAGGCACAGGAGAGGGACTTGGAGACACTCTCTGTCAATATCTAACTGAAGTCCTAGGCAAATCACCTTACTACTCGATTTCTTCATCTGTAAAAGGATTGGGGGTGGGAGGAAGATTAGATGATTCCCCAATGTCCCTTTCAACCTTAATAATCTTTGGTCTAGGTCAGAGAAAGTAGTATGAAATGAAAAGATATAGGGATCTTGGCCAGTGGTCTTCCCTACTTTCTCCTCCCACTCTCCTTGAAATGCAGAAAGCAAAGCCCATACTCTCCCCTCTAGCTGTGTATGCACTTGAGGATGCCTTGGCTGAGGCATGTTGCAAGATCAAGAGAAGCAAAGGCTGCCTTTAAAAGATTTCTCCTCTACGCTAATGTCACAAGTGACAAGACAATTTCACAGTGGAAGGAGGAAATGTACTTGTTTTGTGGAAATGAAAGAGAGAGATTAAAACTTGAACAGTCACAAGGGCCTTTTGGGGAATTTTAAAGACAAGTCTACCCGAAGACAACTCTACTGATAAATCTTAGATTTCCGGGGGGAGCTTTTCAGCCTATTTTCTGTCTCTAATCTTTTATAGTCTTTATAAGAAAACTGTGGCTGCATGTTACAGAACAGAAGTGATCAAGATGAAATAAGAAAGTTGAGTTTGTAACGCTGTCATAGAATTAAGAGATCTTGATGTCAAAGCTCTTCCTTTGCAGTTAGAAGTTACAAAGCAGTTCACTGAGTCCAGGTCCCCCAGCCACTAAAAGGTAGATCAGGACTAATAAAAATAATAACACCTCACAGGTATTAAATTCCTACTAATGGGGCAAGTAGCCAATAACAATATAATGGTAACTTTTTCAGAAAATTCTCAATTTGTAAATGTCTCTTCTTCATTCGTCCTTCCTCTCTTCTGCTATCTCAAATTTATCTTGTCTCCTGAATCTTTCTTACCAATATACAAGTCTATGTTAGTATCCCTAATCTTAAAATACTCTTTCCTGGATTAACTTTTATTACCAATCAGTTTCTCTGTTATTTTTTACACACAAAGTGTTATCATATCAAATCCTACACACCAATGTATTAATACGTATCAAGTGTTATGTATGAAGTCTTACATATCAATCAGTTATTCATTCCTTCAACAAAATATTCATTAATATCTCTCACAGTCAGTGGATGAGGCACTAGAAACCAACTGATGAACAACACTGGCTTGGTTCCTGTCATCATAATGTAATGTGACTCACTGTTGGAGTGGAGGTTAGTGGGGAGAAGATACATAGACAAATCTCTCTGTCTCTCTCTCTCTGTCTCGCTCTCTATTTAGCAAAAGTAGAAACATTTCTTTGTAATGTGACTTTGCAGCTCCTCTCAATAAGAAGTAGAGTCTCTTATGATTTTAATCCAGGCTTGCGTGTTACTTGATTTGGCCAATGGGATATTTTCTGTCTGTAATCTTTTGTGATCTTTGTAAGAAAACTGTGGCTGCATGTTATAGAACAGAAGTGATCAAGATGAAATAAAAAAAAAAAAACAAGAATTTGTAACTGTCACAGTATTAACAGATCCTTATGTTAAGACTCTTCCTTTACAGTTAGGGATTACGGAGGGATTAGCTGAGTCTAGGTCACTCATCCAGTAAAGGGTAAATCAGGACTAATAGAAATGATAACACCTCACATATATTAAGTTCCTACTAATGGAGCAGGTTGCCAATAAAAATATAGTAGAGTAGTAATTTTATTTTAAAATTCTAAATTTTTTCAATGCTTCTCCTTGGTAAGACTATAAATGGCTATAAAAAATAAAATAAAATAAATGTTTCTCCTTCATTTATCCTTCCCCTCTTCTGCTATCTCAACTTTGCCTTGTCTTCTAGATCCTTCTTATCAATATACAAGCATATGTTAGTATCCCTAATCTTAAAACACTCTCTCCTAAATTAACTTTTATCACCAATCCATTTGTTTGTTACTTTTAACAAAGTATTTAAGAGAGTTATTTAAATGTGATACCATCTCAAATTTCTCACCGCCTATTCACTGTTAAATCTACTCCAAAATGGGATCTCTCCCCAACTATTTCCATGAAAACTGTTCTCACCAAGTATATCAACAACCCCCACATTGCTTGATCCAGTACAAACTTACTATTTTCATCTTACTCAATCTTTTGACCACATTCATCATAGCTGAACATGATTATCCCTAGCTCCTGTGATACTACACTCATGCAATTTTTTTATAACTCAGTGAGCCATTGCCCCTTGGTTATGTGTGTGTGCATGTGCATTTGTGCACGTGTGTGTATATAAACAGGGAAAATATGCATAAGTGTAAGTCCTTAATTTTTCAGCTCAATTAGTTTTTACATTTGCACACACCTGTTTAACTACCACCCAGATAATGATATGGAATAGTTCCAGAATGCTCCTTCATGCCACTTCCAAATCAATACACACACTCCTGCCCAAAGAATTAATACTATTCTGACTTACGTAAACATATATTTCAGGGCTCCCAATAATATCAAGAGATGGCAAAGTCCATTGACATGCAAATTGCATGCTTCTTTCTGAGGGTGAGAAGCATTTTTTATATATCCCATTGGCCAAATCAAGTAACACGGGTAAGCCTTGATTAAAAGAATAAGAGATTTCACTTCTTGCTGAGAGAAATTGCAAAGTCGTATGACAAAGGAATTTTTCCATTTTTGCTAAAGAGAAAGAGACACACAGAGAGAGAGAGATTTGCCTGTATAAGTTCTCCTCGTTTACCACCACTCCAACAGTGAGTCACATTACATCACGGTAAGGATTAAGCCAGTGTTGTTCACTCATTGGTCTCTGGTACCTCATCCACTGACTGTGACAGATATTATTAAATATTTATTGAAGTAATGAATGACTAAATGATTTATATTTACTTAGTCCATGGTTTTGTAACTCCTACTTGGTGCTTAGAAAATGGCCCTAGAACAGAGTTGTTGTAAATCTGCAGAAAGAAGAACCTGAGTTAGGGGTGCATATTAAAATTCAGGTCAATATTACAAACAGACCGAGTTGTGATGACAATCTGTCCCCAAATCCGTATGGTTCCAAGCCAACGAAGGATCTGTATCCCTTTGTTCTCCTCAAACTCTCTTCTACTGTTTTGTTTGATTGTTAGTTTTCTGCTGGAGAAATTGTTTATTATTCCTTCTGCTTTCAATTGCATTCACTAATAATGATAATCATAGCTCTCATTCACTGAGTGATTGTAAGGTGTCAATCACTGTACTATATACCTTTGTTATGTTTAGTGATCAAAATGTTTCTATTTATCAGTGTAATTTATTATTTATTTATTTATTTATTATTCCTATTTCCTATGAAAAGATACTGAGACTCCAACATAACCAAGAAATTACATGGCAGAGCTGGGAATGCAATACAAAAACATGACTCCAAGCTCACAAGCCTAAGCACTATGCACTCCTGGCCTTCGTGAATACATTTGTTTGGAATTTTAGAGTTAAAATTTAGTGGAATTTATCTATAAAAATAGAATCTTGGGATGTACACAATTTCCAATGTTATCTAGTTCAATATTCAAAGTTTAACACTCCTCTCCAGTATACTTGGCAAGCAGTAGCCTGGTTATTTTTGTAATTCCTCCAGTCATAAGGGAGCTAACAACTTTACTAGAAAGCCCATGCCATTTCTAGGGTAAAAAATGTATTTTATAGTCATGAGTGAGTGAAGGAGAGAGGAAGAAAGAAATAGAGCCAAATAGATGGGCCCCACTCCTTGTATTTCAGTGAAGTGCCAACGCCTTCCTGTTTGAGATAATCCAGTTGATGTCAGATTGTCCCCAATATCTCTTATCAGGTTAGCGATTCCTTTTTTAGAAGGGGCAGAGAATGAGAGAATTGGCAACATGAAATAAAAGTATTCACCCAGAAATCCAAAATTTGGAGTCTGTGTGTGTTTCCATGCACATTTGTACGGATCAGGGATCAAATAAAAAAAATCTCCCTGGGGAATCATGAAGCATAAGAAGTAACTGTCTCAACCTGACCCCAACAGATACTTATACATCATTATTTGTACAAAAAAAAAAAAAAAAAAAGGTAGGCTTCTCTTCCTTAGCAAAGCTGAGGTAAAGGGCCGTGAACAAGGGAGGAGATTCAGGGTGTGTCTTTGGGTGAGTGTTGTTCCAGATCCATTTCACAGTATATTTTCCCTGTAGTTGGTCCCTGAAGAAAATGTTTTATTTATTTTTCCCCTTGGGTGGAGAAAACTGAGGAATGTAATTATCCTCCTGTCTGGACATCCATAAAACCCATCAAAGGATATGACAAGTACGATAATGGAAACAAAGCAAATACAAATTAAGCATAACTATCTATAATCCACTGCCTTATATAAAACTTTTTAATAGTCTGTGGAACTAGTAACTGAGAAAACACAGGCCACCACTTACAGCTGTTCAAGATGTACACTGCACCAGTCCAGAAGGTGACTTTCATCTTGTTTTCATTGACAGATTTGTGTACCTATTTTTCCAATTTCCTGGCAGGTGGCAATACTGTTTTTTAAGGAAGGGAAGCCTTTTTGTTGTTTTGTTTTCCCCCTAATTCACCCAGATTCTCCCATGATGATAGGAAAATATCACCATGCATCTCAGAAGCTATGCTCCTCACTGGCACTGGAAGATATCCTGCAAACCAAGACATGGTTCTTTTAGGGTAATAAGCTGAGTTGCATTCCTTCAGGGTTTTTATAAGACATAAAATTGGTGTTCCAGGAAACATTAAATTCAATTGCCCTCGGATAGCCCAATACCTTCCACTGGAGACAGGTATATATTTTTCTTCAGAACTTAATAAAACCAGTCAGCAAACAAATGAGTTTCATCTCTGACCTGGGACAATGAGCCATGCCAAACACCAGTGTTCTGCTCCCTAAGGCAGTGGGATTTGTGAACTTCATTAGTTTTAGGAGTCCAGTTACCTATGGATTCATAGAAGTAGTGTGCTGCAGTGATTAGACAATGTGCTGGTAGACAGAGTATCTTGGTTGCAATTCTGACTTTTGCATACATGTGACTGGCGTATCAATGGCCTTCTAGCTACCTCCTTCTCCTCACATGGAAAACTGAGGTGACCATATCTGCCATTCCTGCCTTTCATAATTGTGGAGCGTAAATGCACAAACTTGACACAAATCAATGTGTAAAAGGACATTATAGATCATAATGTATTATACAAATATAGGGGCCTGTGAAATATTTTAATTTTATCTTTAAGGCCAAGATTACAAACTCTAGCAGGTAAAGGACCAGTTAGATAGCTGTAGCAGCCATTAGGCTATTGACTTACATTTTCAAAACCTCTTTCTTTATACTATTTTGTGATGCTAGGGCCTGATCTCTGAAAACCACATTTTGACTTAGCCAATTACTAGAGGCTCAGCTCACGGAGGCACTAGAAGGCGGCTGGAAGGCTTGAAGAGGATGAAAGAACTTAAGTCTTTTCTGTTTTCTTCCTGTTTCTGTTTTGTTTCAGTTTTAGTTTTCCTTCTGTTCCCATCAGTGACCACTTAGCAACATTTCTCCATCGTAGTCACAGCAGTGCATTCCAGGACTAGCAGTGCTGGGATTATAATTTTCAGTTTGTCCAACTTTGGCAGAATAAGCCTCATCATTTCTCCTCAAAGACACCCATACCAGCTGGCACTACTTTCTGCAAAAGTCTGGGTTGCAGCCTCACCAGGCCCCTTCTCAGAGGTTGATTTGAACTTTGCAGAGGCCCTTTCACATACCTTCAAACTTGAACAAGTACAACGTTTTCCTTGATTTTCTTCCAGCCCCAGGAGTCACAGCTGCTTCCTACATTTGCTATCTGTGATTCTTCAATATCCAGTTTTTATTTTTCATATTAAATCCTCTCTGTTAAACTAATTGACATAAGTTACATCTCCTCACTGGCTCCTGACTAATACAGAGATAAAAATTTGTTAAGCAGGTTTGATATTTCTTGCACATCTACACATATTTTCTGTTTTTTTTTACATTGCTTGTTTTTTCTTATATAGCGTGTTTTTTCATGCATACCTGCACTTGGTTTGCATAGTAAACAAGAAATCCATTTCCACAGACTTAAGTGCCATTTTTCTTTCTCTTTCTCGCTTTCTTTCTTTTCTTGTTGAAGCATAACTCTATCTTGCACCACCTTAATTTACCTACTTCTGCTAAGTATGTGTATCCAAATAATATTTGACTTTTCTCTAAACATTAGGGGAAAATTTAAGCATAATTGCAACAACAGCAACAAGACAACTTTCACCGGAACTTAGAACCAAGGGGAAATAGGGAGAAGTGGAGAAAGTGACAAACTAGAGAGTACACGCTAAAGGCCAAGCTTGACTCAGTTCCTGCTGATGGTGATGACGAAGGCAATGTGAGATCACTGGGGCCAGGTTCCCAGATTTTTCACAAGAAAACAAAAATCCATGTTTGTGCTTTGAATTGAAATGCTCATGACTATTTTTAAAAGAATATTGAATATTGTGCTGGCTGACATTGTGCAGACTGAACAATAGCCATCAGTGCTAAGTAGTTGCCAGAGTTGCTTTACAACTTCCAAATCTTGTTTCTATCAGCCAACTTTTCATGCATCCTCTTGTACTCTCAGATAATCACATTACCGCAGAAGGTGCACAAATGCTCTGCCACCAAAAAGAAAAACCCAGTTATTAACAGAAGTCATTGATCAGATCATCATGATTTGAGAAACTCTGTATGTATTCTCTATTCCTGAAACAATTTAGGAAAAAGTTGCTGTTGAAAGGTTTTGAGGAATAGAGGCTGGATTGGAAACATAACTCTAAATTACTGTTTTTAAATCACTTGAACATAATTGGCATTTCCTTCCAAATATGAACCTCAGAATAATAACAGTAAGGTCCAGACCCATGAATGCTATCACAGTTACAGAGCTACTGCTGGTCACTAGAAGATCTCTGGGGAAATACTGATGGCAGACTATCATTTTTCAAGGGCATATGATTTTGGAACTTGTTAATGGTAGTGAATTGAGCCAAATTTAGATTAAGGGATCTTCTTGCATATGATGGTGGATTGTGAAGACTATATTTACACTGAAATTATTCCAATTTTAGTTTACAATTAACTCCCCAATAAATCATTTAATAGTGAATGCTCTATTGCTCCTAGTTGGTTGAGAAACTGTGAAGACTTTTTTTCTTCTTCCCTTTCAGTTTTCCTCAAGCTGTTTCAGTTGCCTAGATTCTTGCCTACATATTATACTTTGGAGGTCTGTCCCCTTTAAATCTTATGTTGAAATTTGATTTGAATGAATTTGATTTGAAATTTGATTCCCAGTGTTGGAGGTGGGGCCTGGTGGGAGGTGTTTGGATCATTGGGGATGCATCCTTCATAAATGCCTTGATGTTATTCTCACAGTAATTAGTGAGTTCTTGCTTTATTAGCTCCCAGGAAATTTAATTGTGAAAAAGAGCCTGGCTCTTTCCTCCCCTCTCTCTTTCCTCTTTTCTTAAAATGTGATGCCTGATCCTGTTCACCTTCCTATATGAGTGGAAGCTTCCTGAGATCCTCACCGGAAGCAGATGCTGACAGTATGCTTCTTATATAGCCTGTGGAACTGTGAGCCAAATAAATCTCTTTTCTTTATAAATTACCCAGCCTCAGGTATTTCTATATAGCAACACAGATAAACTAAGACACAATCTTACCCCATTTCCATCTGAATTTTACTGAATTTTCACTACCCACATCCCTAGATAACCATTTTGATAGCCTTCACTGGTTTCTTTGAAAAAAATAATGTATTTCTTTCTCCTCCCTAGATAAACTTTTTGTATAGTGGGCTTCCATAATTTCGTATTTTCTTTTCCTTATCAGAATTTTTCAAGTAAGTGTTTTCTTTAAATGTTTCTATTTTCAAAGTTTGATGTTCAGACTCTTTCCTTCTTTCTCTGTACTGTCACCCTGGACAGTTTTATCCACACATTTATTTTTAATTATATTCTATGTGTTGATGGATCCTAAAGATATAGATTTTATTTTAACTTATTTCCTTTATTCAAGGCAAGTTTTTCTATTTGACTGCTGGGGGTTTTCCCTCAAATACACATTTTCATCACCTCAAAGTCATCACAACAGACCCTATTGTCTTTTTTCAACCAGTACTGTTTGTCCATTGATTTCTGTTATCTCTCTTGCAGTTAAAGCCATTCAACTTCTGCAACAACTTTACTTCTTCTCTTATCTCTCATAGGAGTCGGTCAAAAGATGTACTCTGTTCTTGCCTTTTAGCATTTTTCAAGTCTCTCTAACTTCCTCCCATTCCTACTAATAGAGACAGGAGGCAGCAAAGGGTCCCTTGGTGAAACCCCACCTTCAAACCTAAAATAGCCTGAAGGCTGAAAAACCAGACTGCCATCCTGGATGAAGCCCACCCTTTTCTCCGAGGGATTCTTTCTGAATAATGCCCACCTGCGTACTGGGAGGACAGGGTGGGGCCTCGGTAAGTTCGCCCAGTTTGCAGAGGAGAGGAGCCTGGCCTCTCCTGTTCCTGGGTGTTAACCTGGGATTCAATCTGTGAGATGGGGGCCTGTTAACAGGAACCCCTCTTGCTCTGCTGAGTTTTTTTTCCTTTTTGCCCAATAAATTCCATTCCCCCTCACCCTTCAAAGTGTCTGCGAGCCTAATCTTTCGTGGTCATGTGACAAGAACCCAGTTTTTCTACAACACTACTACTGCTGTTATCTTAGTTGAAGCCATAATTTCTCTTACTTACATTCCTTTAATAACCCATAAAAAGATCTTGCCAGCTCAAGCCCTGCCCTAAACCAATCCATTGTCTTCATTGTGGCCAGAATAATTTTACTGAAGTACAATCATAGTCCAGTCCCCTGATTGCCAATCATGAATTGGCTTGTCTTACAAGAGTTTTGTCATCTAGCCTGCGACTGGCTACAAATTTTTTTTCTGCATTCTCCCATGTATCCTCTACTTCTGTGTTGCTATAGGATCATCTTCATTTCACTGATGCTGACTCCTTGAAAAGCCCTTCCAACTTCCTTCTCTTTCTTCTTTTATATATTAAGGATTCTCTTCTATCTTTCCTTCCCTTTATTCATAGTGTTGAAATTATCTATTTGCTTGCTGTTTTCTCCTATTAGGCAAGGAACAATATAAAAATCATAAGCTACACACCAACTTCATTTTAGTGGGTAGATATTGTATGAAACTCTGTGTTGAGAAGATTTCTGGAGTTTGACTAATCCTACTGGAGGAAACATAAAAAGAGTGAATATTAATGTCTACTCTGAACAAGAGAGCAATGGAACTTTTTTTTTTTTTGCATCACATATATTATTTTAATTTTACACCCATTCTCTGTGGAACATAATCCCGGTTTTTCAAATGAGAAGAATAAGATTACTAAAGTACCTTCTTATAAAAGGACATATAATAAATGGCAAAGACGAGATTAACCTGGTGTCCTCTAACTTGAAAGACCCTATTTCTTTCAGAAATGCATTCTACCCCCAATGTTCACGGAATTAATAGATTAATTATAATACCTGATATACATCCAGACCAGTACCAAATATTGTGAGACTAAAAAGGATCTAAAAGAAGACATTATCCCTGCACTCAAAGAGCTTGTGTAAATCAGACAGAAAATATGAAATAGACAAGATTTGATTCTGCATTCTTCACTGTTTGAGAACTGCCAATGACAGAAAGGAAATGGAAATATTTAAAACTTACAAGCTTGTGATAATGGTGATGTGAAAGCAGATGCTATGCAATCTCTCATGAAGTTAATTACCCTTCACCCTTCAATAAGACAAATCTCATTCTTTTTTAGAAAAACAGACCACCTCCTGTCCATTAGGCCTTGTTATTCCTGGCATCCTTTAGCTTCCTTGAGGAAAGGTAGAATGAATGACGACCTTGCTTTTGGAGCTACAATTAGGTGGTGGGAATTATCATGATTCCCTTCTACAGAAAGGACATGAAAGGTACAAGAAAGAACTTTGACTCAATTCAGCCATGTGTAGATTCAAATTCTTGTTTTACCAGTTATAAAACTTACTAGTTTTATAATATTTATAAGTAATATATTCTTACTGAGCCTCACTTGCCTTGTCTATAAATTGAGGATGATAATACCTACTTCCCAGGATTTCCTTGTGTGAAGATTAAATAAATAGCACATGCAAAGTGCCTCGCATGAAGTAAGTGATCATGAAATAATAATAGCAATGATGATGTTAATAATCACAATGACTAGGGGATACTGATGATGCCATCAATGACTTTGGCTGGGATGCAGACCCAGGCCCTCCCAGCTCTTTATCCAAAATATAGCTCTGAACCCTGGGTAGTCTCTCCAGGTCTCTTTGGCCTTCATTTTCTTTGACCCTCTGTCAGCAGGTAAATGCTACACCACAAAATTTATTTCAGAAGCTCATTCCGCATTGAAGAGTTTACTTCTGCTTGATGTAGCCTCATACTCAAGAGTAGTAGTCACACTTTGATTTTTAGAATATTTTGTAGTTCACAGATTTTTTTCTTAGTAAACCAATTAATAGAACACACTTGAAAGAATGCCTGGCACATATTAAGTGCTATATAAATGTTACCTGTTTTCAGTATTCATGTGACTATGAATATTATTTGTTAGATCATTTAATTCTTGCAACAACATACTATGAATAGGTAAAGCCAATTTACTAGTGTCATTTGAACATATTAAGACAACAAATCTAACAAAAGTCTAGTGATTTTGAGCACTTAGCTCTGTGTTCAAGGGCAGGGTATTTTCTGCTTAAGATTATTTTCCCCAGTGCCTAGTTCAGGGCTGCTCACACAGCAGGTGTTTGGTCAATATTGGTGAAGTTTACATAGCTGATATATAGGGGCCATAGGAAGATATTGACTCAGGAGCCGAATTGAGTCTATGCCGAGAATAGCAATCCATATTAACATCAAAATAAGAATTAACAACTTTCTTCAAATATTTATGTACAGACAAAATAAAGGACTAGTTAAATATAGATACTGTAGGAACTGCTTGAAAGCATTGCTTAAAATCACAAGGTCTTGGGTATCCACTGACCTTTCAAATATCCTCAAATGACTTTCATTTACTTGCTTTTGTTACTTTTAAGGGAAGTCTGAAAAGGGCTGGTGATCAATACTGTACTTAGACAGCTGGACAAAAGATAAAAATGCCCAGGCCCTTGACTGGGGCAAGAATGATTGAGATGCTCTCGTGATTATCTCTTAAGATACGGTCCACCTACTGAGAAGACCTTGTCCTTTTCCTGTATATACAGGTTGTGGTAGAAAAAGGCAAAAACCTAGAAACTAGCAGCTGTACTTGCTCACAAAATCCTGTCATAGAAACATGTAATTGAGGCTGAAGGAAAAAAAAAAGAGTTCCATATTAACCTATCCAAATGGTGGAAGACCATTTAACAGTCTCAAGAGGGAACCAACCTGTGGCAGGCCATGCACTGGGGGTGAGGTGGGGAGGTCTGTGCTACACAAATAATTCATAGAGCTATGTTTTTTTGTTTGTTGTTTTACGACAATGTTTATCACTCAGTGTGGAACATTATTTTGACAAACATACCATGCTAATTAAGATGATAATTGATGAAGGAGTCTATAGGATATCTCTGCATTATTTTTATAACACTTCTGTAAATTTAAAATTATTCAAAAATAAAAAGTTTATTTTAAAAGGTCTGACAAATTTCCAATGCTACTGTGGCAAGAAAATGCAGAGGATGACTGAGGTAGTCAGGCAGTATTTTCAAGAGACAGTGGTACTTGAGCTAAAAATTAAAAAAAAAAAAAAAAAGAGACCGAGACCATCCTGGCCAACATGGTGAAACCCCATCCCTACTAAAAATACAAAAACTAGCCAGACATGATGGTGTGTGCCTGTAGTCCCAGCTAATCGGGAGGCTGAGGCAGGAGAATCACTTGAACCCAGGAGGCCAAGGTTGCAGTGAGCTGAGATCATGCCACTGCACTCTAGCCTAGTGACAGAGTGAGACTCCGTCTAAAAAAAAAAAAAAAAAAAAAAAGTAGTGGTAAATAAGGTGGATAAAGGATAGAAAAGCATGTGTTTAGTAAGCTAGTATTTTTACCCAATAATATTTCACAGACATCTCTCTATGTTAGTTGCTAAAAATCTTTATCATTTTTGTTGGGTTTATCATAGTTCTTGGAATATAAACATGTGAGTTACTTATTTCTTTATGATCATTTTTCTCCTTTTATAACCAAATCTACAGGAAACTTACAATACTATTTCCACTTATATTTTAAATACCTGTTTAATTTTTTTCCTACTAAACTATTATGTTTCCAAGGACAAAAACCATGTTTATCTTGTTCACTCCTTAAGTCCCCAAGATATAGTATGAAGTTGAATAAGTGAGGATATAGACCATGCAAAGACATGGAATGAAAAAGTAGCAAGGAGCATAAGAGACTTGCAAGCAGTTTTCTACAACTGGAGTAAAGGATTCTTATTGTGGAATTTTGAGAGGCAAGAAATGAATTGAAGAGGTTGACATTCATTCTCTAGGAATCATCAAAATGTTTATTTTGGACCCAGTCTGTGTTAGTCCATTTTCACACTGCTATAAAGACGCTACCTGAGACTTAGTAATTTATAAAGGAAAGAGGTTTAATTGACTCCCAGTTCCATATGGCTGGGGAAGCTCAGGGAACTTACAATCATCGCGGAGGGCAAAGGAGAAGCAAGTACCTTCTTCACAAGGTGGCAGGAGAGAGAGAGAGCAAAGCGGAGACTGCCAAACACTTTTAAACCCATCAGCTCTTGTGAGAACCCACTGACTATCACAAGAACAGTATGGGGGAACCGTCCTTATGATCTATTTATCTCCCACCAGACCCTTCCCTTGACACCAGGGGATTGCAACTTGAGATGAGATTTGTGTGGGGACACAGAGCCAAACCAAATTACAGTCTATATTACGCACTGTAACTACAAATAGAAGGAAAACATTAGCTGTTCAATCAGGAAGTTTATGGGATTGCAGGGCCCACAATATAAGGGAATTTTTTTCCTCTTCATCCTAAAGACTGCTGGAAGTCTTTGAAGTATTTTAAGTAGGAACTTCAGAAAGATCTTTGAATCAGTGGTCCTCCTGCAGAAGGAAACTGAGAGAGAAGGGCAATATTAGGAAACAGAGACTCCATTAGAAGTTTCTTGCAACATAAAAATAATAAGAGATTCCACGAAATTACTTGTGTGGAGACTGAGAAGTGGCTGCAGGGGTCATGATATTAGAAGGATGTGACGTGGAGGCAGCTGGGAGAGGATTTTTCAGGAGGAGAGGGCGGGATTGAGATCTATCTGGAGGTTATATCAGCTCTGCTCTATAACTGACGTGATGTGGAGGGTGATGAGCAAAGAAATTGAGTATGATTCTCAAGTTAATGGCTTGCATCACTGGATGGGTGAAAATGGCAGACAGTAAAGAAAGTAAGATAGAAGACAGTGCAATCTGTTGTGTTTTTGGGATGGGTTAGTCAAACTCATTGTGGTGGAGATAACTCCAAGACCCTAGGTGAAGTTTCCCAGTAGATAGTTGAGGACACTGGTCTCTAGGGAGAGAGCCATGGGCTATAGATATAGACCTCTGACTGAGTAGTATATGAGTTAATATTACACGAAGTCTCACTGTAAATGAGACCCCCCTCAAGGAGACTAGGTAGAAGAGAAGAGAATCCAGAATGAGCTCCGGAGAGCACCAGCATTTAAGATGGAAAAGAAGAAGAGCATGAGAAAGAAATACATTTGGAAGTCAAGATGAGGACGATGAATGGGAGATAGGTGAAAAATTTGGGAGAGCCCACTGAAGTATGATTGAGGAAAGAAAAAGTATTCAACACTGCAGGGTGCAAATGAGGGTTAAAGTGATGAAGCCTTTGTAAGTGATAGGATTCTTCAGTTAGGGTGCCATCCACAGCCTTAATCAGAGCAATGCCAGACACTTTACTCAGATAATTGCATTTAATTTATACAATAGCTGATGAAGCAGGTAATATAATCCTAATTTGACAGATGAAGAAACAGTAGCTTAACTAACTGACTCACAGACATGCAACTAGTTATCAGCAAAGCTCAGATTCAGACTTAGGAAAGCCAGTGCTGAAAACTGCACTCTGAATAACTAAGCTCTACGGTGCCACCCACTGACGCATCTAATTACTTTCAATTCAGCATGTCACTTCACAGTTTAGGGTTTTGTTTTGTCCTCTAATTTTTCATAAGCACAAATATTAGTTCACCAGCGCTATTCTAAAGCATCGTCAGAACTGAGTGAGACATATATGTTGCTGTGTGTTGGCGTCAAGTTTTTAGCCAAAAGCAAGGTAGTCCCCATAAGGTGTCCCGTAAATTCCATTAAATACATGATATTGAAAAGAAATGAGCATTTGAGGTGTTAGAGGAAATGCAGATCAGCCAGGTTGTCCTCCAATGACACACATAGCAGCTGAAAAGAATGATGCCAACTATTGACTGTGCTCCCTGGTCCTAAGCACTAGATCATTGCACTTCTCTACTGATTTATGTGTGAAATTTCCAAGGTTATACGAATAGGCCACAAATAGACTTTGATATACCCATAATGGGTTAATAATGCATACTCCATACTTAATGCACAAGAAAGTAAACCACAGAAATTCCACAAAAAAAAAAGGACAAACATCTCTGGTGAGCAGTTCCTTTGAGCTTAGAGTCTGGAACAAACTATTGTGGAAGGAAAATGCTTTTAATCTTCCTGCTGATGAATAAATCACAGTTTTTTCTTAATACTTTAAAACATTTGAACAGCACCACCCCAGGACTTCACACAAGCTCTATTTTTTAGTTCCATCAGCATGCAAGCCATTCTCTTAATTGTGTACATAACCACGTACATAAGCAATGCCATGGATTTTGCACACTTCTGAACAATGGGCACCATAGATATCTTGCGTGTAATACCGGCTGCCATGGTGCGATTAGAGGAGAAATAAATCTTACCATCTTGATGACAGCCTGTGCATCCAAAACCAGGCAATACAGATGGCTTTGAGAAAGCGGAATCTCGTATTCTTTGACAATGTAATTATTATGCTCTGTCAGCTCATTTGACTTTTTCATAAAAATCACTTAACACTTCACAAGGATATTACTTTTGCCATCAAATATCACTTTGAGAAATGTTAATAATTTAGGAACTCCTATATTAAAAATGGCTAATTCACTAAGTACATGAAATGCCATAATCTGAGAGCCTTTCCAACCTAAAAGATATCCCCCTCCCCAAGCTTTATTAAGGTATAATTAGCATACAAAACACTGCACATAATTAATGTATACCATTTGGTGAGTTTAGACATATGTAAATGTTACTCCTGTTACCATCACCACAACCCAAGTAATAAATAGATCCACCACCTCTAAAAATTGAATACTTCAGTCCCACTGTAAGACCCTGGGGAGAACAAAGGGCTGCATTAAGGAGCTATGGTCTGGTATTTAAAGGCTAAATAGTCAACAATTCAATTACAAATGATTTAGGAAAGTGCTGCAGCTATATTTAGTAGAGAGTTTTCTTCTCCAGCACCAAACTTGTTATATATGCTATATGTTATTATATGCTATTATATGTTATTATATGTTATTATATATGTTATTATATTATATTATATATGTTATATAATATTATATTATTATATAATATATATTTATTATATATAAATAATATATTAGTTATAATATATTAAATATATTAAATTATTTAATATATAATATATGATATATTATTTAATATGTAATATATGATATATTATTTAATATGTAATATATGATATATTATTTAATATGTAATATATGATATATTATTTAATATGTAATATATGATATATTATTTAATATGTAATATATGATATATTATTTAGTATGTAATATATGATATATTATTTAGTATGTAATATATGATATATTATTTAATATGTAATATATGATATATTAATATATTAATATTTAATATATTAATATAATAATATATTATATTAATATATTAAATATTAATAATATATTAAATAGATTATATATATGTATTATATATAAAATTATATAATAATATATTATTATATTATATATGTTATTATATGCTAATTTTCAGAAACTTAAATCTAAAGACTTGTCTAGTAAAGACTCTTTTTGAGTTGAATGAAGTTCATGGGCAATAGACATTGCATATTTCACTTTTTTTTAGTTGCCTTTCTAAACTTACTTACATAAGATAAAATTCACTCTGTTTGGGGTAGATTACTGTGAATTTTGACAAACGCTTTCAGTCTCATAACCACCACCACAATCAAAACACAGAGCAATTCTGTCACCCCTAAAATTTGTGCTACCCCTTTATAGTCAACCTCTCTCTCCATCCCTAGCCCCTGACAACCACTGATCTATTTTTTGTTCCTATAGTTTTGCTTTCCACACTGTTGTATACTAGTTTGTTAATTTTTGTTGATGAATAGTATTCCATTGTATGGAATATCATAGCTTTTATGTCCTAAAAACTTGCGTTTATGATGTGATGATGGCAATGATAATAATAGGGATATCTGACATTATGTGAATGCTTATCGTGAGTCAGGCATTGCTCCAGCTCTGTCAGCATACTACCTCATAAAATTTCCTCATCATACGAAATAGGCAATATTATTATTTCACTTTAGAGAACAGAAAAAGGAGGCAAAGAATATTAAGTAACCACCCTAGGATCACACAATTTGTAAATGTCACAGCCTGTATTGGAATCTGGGCAGTCTGACTTCAGGACCTAACATAATAACCACCATCTTAAACTGCTTCCCAGTAATAGCTACCAATTATTGATCATCTGCCCTTGGGCTCCATGGCAAGCATTTCCTTGATCCATTTTCACATGAATAAGGTAGGTTGCGGAAAATGAGACTTACAGAGACTAAGCAATTTGCTCCAAATCACTCTGATAATTTACCTAATTTTTAACCAAATCATAAAAACTGGGTCTTAGTACTTTTAAGGGTATTTAATTTTGATTAGTTTCTGGATTTCAATTTTTTTATTATTATTTTCTCCTACGACATTGCATTTCCAATTTGTCTCAGCATGCACAGAGTCTTTTGGAGTTGGACTAACTTGTTGGGCATTGGTACAAATCATCTTCCAGGCTTTAGGATTAGATAATAAAATATATTTGGTACAAAAGAGACCTTGTCTCTATCTTGATTTATCCCTGCCTGTGGGAAATTGAAGGGATGAAAAAAAAATCTGCTATCTGAATTAAACTCCATGGAGTGACATGTGGAAAAAATTTATATACATTTTAACTTTGGGTTGTTCCTCAGGAGGTTAAATCTTTGTTCCAGAATGAAGATAAAAATACATTTTGCCGCTAGATTGCTTATGTTATCACCTTATCATGAGCACTGTAGAATTGGAAGCAAAAATCTCCAGTAGAGATGTCTACAGGGAGAATGTGATTGTATTTTTCAATTTGTATTTATAGTAATAATAATGCACTCAGCTCACATCTTTAAGGAAAAGGCCTTGAAGTACTTTACGTATTTTAATTAACCCTTACTGTACTCAGTACATAGACAGTATATCAATTTTATTAAGGCATAGCACATGGAAAGCAAATTTAAGGTCTTAGGTTCAAAGTCATGGCATGCTGGTAATGATAATAATGTTTCATGGTGGAGACAGATCTGTGAAAAGAAAGAATAGGAAACAACCCAGCAAACTCCGTGGTCTGACATGTCAGCAGCGTTGCACCCTTGCATGCTCCAATGGTCCTTTGCATTACAAATTTCTCAATATAAGAAACATCCTGAATATCCTGAGTATTCTTTCCTACTGTCCTCTCTGGATTTATTAACAGAGTGTAAATGTCAAATACGGAGGAAGGTGTGAAGAATGGAGGGCTCATCTCTTTTCCGAACAACCCTAAATCTCTGGTCAAATTTCAAACAATTCCTAGTTAGACATTTGGATGCCTTTGATTTTGAGTCCTACATACATTCTCGTTATCATAAGAGATATGCCACAGGAAAAAAAGACATGTTCTGAGGCAGAGTTACAAGACCAGATAGGGCAGAGTGGGATTTTGATATTGTTTTTGGATCTTCAGACTAATGGTAGATATTACCTATTTGTGAATTTAAGCTCAATTATAAGGGGAATTTTTTTTTCGGATAACTGGGGTAATCCAGGGTGAATGAGCTTATCTAGAAGGCAGTGAATTAAGAAGAGGAGATTCCTGCATTGAGTGGGTGATTGAACTACATGCAAAGCAAGGCTTCCTCCAGTTCTAAGGAACTAACTGGAAAACTGATTTGAACTTTTATTTAACAGCTTTATTAAAGTTTAATTCATATAGAATAATCTTTATATATATATATCTAAAATATACAATTTAAATGTTGTTTTTAACATCTTAGTCATTTTACGTGTACAGTTGAGTAGTGTTAAGTACATTCACATTGTTGTACAACAATTCACCAGAACATTTCCATCTTGTAAAACTGAAACTCTATACCCACTAAACAACCGTTCCCCATTTCCACTTCCTCCCAGTCCCTGCAACGACCACTCCACTTTCTGTTTTTATGAATTTGACTATTTTCGATACCTCATATGTGGAAGCATACAATATTTGTCTTTTTGTTACTGACTTCACTTAGCATCATGTCCTCAAGTTTCATCCATGTTATAGCATATGGCAAGATTTTCTTTCTTGTTAAGGCCAAATAATATTCCACTGTTTGTATATACATTTTGTTAATCCATTCATCTGTAGATGAACATTTGTGTTGCTTCCACCTCTTGGCTATTGTGAATAATGCTGCTATGGATATAGGTATGCAAATATTAATTTGAGATCCTGTTTTTCATTATTTTAAATATGCACCCAGAATGGGGATTGCTGGATCTTAAGGCAATTCTATTTTTAATTTTTTTAAAGAATTATCATACTATTTTTTAAAGTGCCTGCATAATTTTTCATTCTCACCAATAGTGTACAAGGTTTCCCTTTCTGCACATCCTCATTAACATTTGTTCATTTCTATTTGTAGTAGCCATCCTAATGAGTGTGAGGTATAGGTTAAACTTTTATAACTAGAAAATTTAAGAACTGAAAACCATACAGTTTTTCTGGCTCAGATTATTATTATTCTGTTCCTGACGATAAGTTTGACCTTGTAGAAGCAACTTCACCTCTCCTTGCAAGTTTTCTAAAATATTAAAGAAGAATAATAATGCATATCTTAAAACCAAACAGGCACTTGAGTCTGTTCCACACATCATACATGTACGATATGTGATCATCTGTGATACCATTTATATAAGTATATATAATATAGTTAACCATATAAATATAATATATATAACTCTATAACTATAGTTATATAGAGAGAGATAGAAATACAGGTGATTACATGTGATAATTACATGTGATTCAATTTGTATATATAATAAGCTATACTAAGCAGGGATATGGTAACTTTCTTGGTAAGCATCCCTCTACAGAGAAAGACTCTTCCTTTCTCTGTTTTACTTACCCACTTCACTGGGATCACTTCTCAAATTAACTCCTTGCCTGGAATCCTTGTCTCAGGGTCTGCTACGGGAAAACCAGAATAAGACAAGTATCTATTCACTCTTACTTATTCAGGTATAATACTTAAAGTGTAAATTAGGGAGTGAATATTTGATGGACCTAGTATAGTTCTTGGTAGTTATCTTTATTATATTATACTCATCATGGAGTGTGAGGAATGCTTCGTAATCCATTATCAGTACCCTATCTTTTCTTCTAGAGGAGTAATGATAGACATGTATACAGCACTACACAGAGGTTGAGAATAACAGGCCTGAGCAAAACCAATCACAGCTCAAGGGCTATTTTCTTCATATCTGTTAGCAAATATAAGGGCTGTATTTGACAGTCTCTTTTTTTCCTCAGCTTTTTCTCTTCTGATCATCATAAGATGAGGTGGGATGAAACAGCAATAGAATAATAGCAATGGAATTAATGCTGTGCAAGTTTGAAGAGCATTTGTCCTACTAAGGCCAATTCCTGGGAAGAATCATGTGGAGGGTGGATTTTTCTGCCGGTGAGGTCTGCTTGAAATACCCTGGTCTACTGAGAGTGTATTGGAAACAAATAATTTTACCAGCCAAAATGTACTACAGGCATGAGGATGCACCCTCCAGTTTTCTTATGAAACCCTTCTTCTTATTGATTTCTGCCTGCTCTAGTCTATCTCAGTAATCATCTAGATACTATTCCTGAAGGATTAAAAATGAAAGAAATCAATATGTTCAACCTCTGTCTGACAGCAATCTCTGCACAACTCAAGGTACAAATCAAAGGCTTCTCCATTAAGTCGTCCCTACAATTCACTCATTTCCAGGCCATATTCATTCTACTCTCTGATGTGTTTCCATTGCATTCTATAATTACTTCTGCCACAGTAACTAAATTTTGTCTTAGATTCCACTTACTCTCACCCTGGTTTGAATGTAAGCTCCTAAAGGATAGGAACTAAGCTCTTTTCTTCTTGCCTTCTCTGGGAACCATTATAATGCTAGGAATATATGCATAGATAAAAGTTTTAATGTCTAATATTGAGTTTATAAACTGTCTTATTTTCAGTTATTCTGGGGAGCAATTGACATTACAGATCAAATACTCCACACTAGCATTGTGCTAAATGCTTTATAAATGTCAATTCATTTCATCTCACAAACACTATCATTTATCTTATACTGTACAACAGACATCGAAAACTTGGTTCTTAAAACAAAAGCTACTAAGTCTCTGAAGTTGCTGATCAGAGAGCACAGCCTTCAGAATGCGCTAAGTCAACCTGAGTTGATAGCGGTTTTAGCAGGTCTCTCTCAGACTCTTTCCCTGATCTCTTTGCTAAGTTCTATGTCCCTGTTGGTATCACACTGACCTTCTAGTTTCCTCTATTTGATGCTTGATTGTGCTAGTGTTATCAACTATGCCCTAGGGCATAAATTACTACACAATCTGAACCAATTAAATTGGAGCTCTTTTGCTGAGGTAGTTTTTGAGACTAGTCTTTGAGGTTTGTTCTGTCCCTGGAGAAGCTCTTCTTTGTGGTCTCTTTTCATTTTACTCTCTGGTAAACTAGCTAGTCTGTGGTTTAGCTACATGCGTTTTCTCATTTGCTTGCCATCCAATGTTAAGTGGGGGAAAGGGGGGAAGCACCCTTAGGCTTGAGCTATTCCATGCTCTTTTTCAAATAAAGTTTGTTTATTTGGGGATAGCTTCGGAGCTCTCTGCCCTTTTGGACTAGTTCTACCAGTGAGGAAATTCTCTCAGTTACTGATCTGAAGCTGCAGGTTCAGGAATAGTGGTCCACTTTTCTTATAGGGTACCTCTGCTTGATGAGAAGAGACCCATGTTGGGGAAGTACCTTCTAGTCTTCTGGCTTGCCTTTCCCCATTTGGAAGCTTCACTCTGTGAGTGAGCTGTAAAAGGGCAATTGGAGCCCTATTATCATTAGCCTGCTGTGCCTAGTATAGAGCTTCTGCTCTATTTGTAAGGGGAAGAAGGGCCACATTCTTGGCCACGCTCTCTTGGATTTGAGCCTTTGTAATTTACTTGGAGGATGTGAGTGAGCTTGTAGGGATGGGGATGAGAAATGCCCAACTCTCTTGGGGAGATATTGACCTTATCCTTTATTTTGGAGTTCAGAATAGAAGGAACCCTGTTTTTCTTGACCACATCCTCCCAAAGTGGGGGCATCCATGATGCTGATCTGGAAACATTAGGATGAGAGGAGCAAGTTATAACTCATATCACACAGACTCTTGCTGTCCTTACTGAGGTTTAATGGATTTTCTTTTAAGAAATGTTTCTTCACCCCACAAGCACAGGCAACCAAAATAAAAATGGACAAATGGAATCACATTAAGTTTAAAAGCTTCTGAAAAGCAAAGGAAACAAATAGCAAAGTGAAAAGACAACCTACAGAATGTGAGAAAATATTTGTAAACTACCCATCTGACAAGGGATTAATGGGTAGAAAATATAAGGGTTCAAACAACTCTTTTGGAGAAAAATCTAATAATCAGATCAAAAAATGGGCAAGAGATCTGAACAGACATTTCTCAAAAGAAGACATACAAGTGGCAAACAGGCATACAAACAGGTGCTCAACATCACTGATCATCAAAGAAATGCAAATCAAAACTACAATCAGATATCATCTCACCCCAGTTAAACTGGCTTTTATCCAAGAGGAAATCAATAACAAATGCTGGCAAGGATGTGGGGAAAAAGGGAACTCTCACGCACGGTTGGTGGGAATGTAAACGTATACAACCACTGTGGAGAAGAGTTTGGAGGTTTCTCAAAATACTAAAAATAGAGATGCCAGCAATCCCTTTGCTAGGTAAATACCCAAAGGAAATGAAATCAGTATATTTAAAAGATATCTACACTCTCATGTTGTTCACAATAGCCAAGATTAGGAAGTAGCCTCAATGTTCATCAACAGATGAATGGATAAAGAAAATATGATACTTATACCCAGTGAAGTACTATTCAGCCATAAAAAGAGTAAGATCCTATCATTTGCAACAATATAGATGGAACTGGAGATCATTGCTTTAAGTGAAATAAGCCAGGCACAGAAAGACAAACTTCACATGTTCTCACTTATTTGTGGGAGATAAAAATTCAAACAATTGAACTCATGGAAATAGAGAATAGAAGGAAGGTTACCAAAGGCTGGGAAGAGTAGTAGGGAGGGTGGAGAGGAAATGGGGATGGTTAATGGGTATAAAAAGTCGTTAGAAAGAATGAATAATACCTAGTATATGATAGCACAACAGGGTGACTATAGTCAATAATAATTTAATTGTACTTTTAAAAATAATTAAAAGAATATAATTGGATTGTTTTTAACAAAAGGATAAATGCTTGAGGTGATAGATGCCTCATTTCCCATAATATGATTGTTACATATTGCATGCCTGCCTCAAGGTATCAAATGAACCCCACAAATATATACACCTATTATGTACTCACAAAAATAAAAAATAAAAATGCTTCTTCATTTGTTGTATGCTCTTAAGACAATTCCAAAACTTTAACTCTTTTTAAATTAGAAGTTTTACCAATTACACTTGTTTTTCCAAGAAGCAGTTCCATGTAGCTGTTTATGCAGCTATTCCAAAAGCAGAACTTCCCATTGTCCTGTGATTTTAAGTTAGAAAATTGAACAAAATCTATGAAACAGCTGTTTTGGGGCATTGAGCAATATTACTGTGTGGCTCTGTTCCTTGAGAAAGAAGAAATAAATAAGCCAAGCCCTATGATAACCCCAGGCTATCTACCTAGGAACACTTCCCAGACAAAATTGCATGGATAGGAAGGCTAAGGAGACTGCAGTAGTCTCATTGAGTTGAAATTATAGTTCTAGGTACTGAGGTGGCTGGAAATGAAGGTACTATAAGAGACTTCTTGAGTCTTTGTCTAAAAACTAAGCAGCAAGTATGTAAGATTAAAGAAAATGAGGATGAACAAGAACAATTTCTGGGGCAAAAATGGTAACTACCTGAGAGCTGTCAGCTCAAAAAAACTTCCTAAATCTCACACAAAGCTAAGAGATGCTCAAATTCAGCCAGATTAGATAAAGGAAACTAATTCAAAATACAGGTTATTCATAGATGCCAAAAATTTCACCTCTTATGAAGTGGATTAAACTAGACCTAGTATGACTATTACTCTTTAGGACTTAACATAGCATAAAAACAATCTAAAGAGTATCAAGTAGATCAACAAGTAACTTAACTGGCACCAGAAAAAACCCCAAAGTACCCTCAAAGAAGATGAGAAAAGCAATGTCACTCAACCATGTCACTCAACAATGTGACATTAAAAACATCTGACATCCAATAAAAATTACTAGACGTGAAGAAGCAAAAAAAATTGATGTACATTTGTGCTTATATCAATGATTCATACCTTTTTTATTCCTCAAATGTATTTCATTGTATGAATATACATAAATGTTAATCTATTGACATTTGGCTGTTTCAGCTTTTTATATAAATAAAGATGCTGATGCTGGGATAACTGACTCTCCATATGCAGAAGATTGAAACTGGACCCTTTCCTTACACCATCTTCAGAAATCAACTCAAGATGAATGAAATACTTAAATGTGAAACCTAAATCTATAAAAATTATGGAAGATAACCTAGGAAATACCATTCTGGACATAGGACCTACCAAAGATTTCATGATGAAGATGCCAAAAGCAATTGTAACAAAACCAAAAATTGACAAATAGGACCTAATTAAGAAACTCTTTTTCAACATAGTAAACAGACAACCTACAGAATGGGAGAAAATATTTGCGAACTATGCATCCAACAAATGTCTAGTATCTATAAGGAACTTAAAAAGAGTTACAAGCAAAAAACAAACAACCTCATTAAAAAAACAGACAAAAATCCAACAAAGGTCAGAATCTATAAGGAATTAAAAGGAGTTACAAGCAAAAAACAAACAACCTCATTTAAAAAAACAGACAAAAGACATGAACAGACGCTTTTCAAAAGAAGACATATATGTGCCCAACAAGCATATGACAAAATGCTCAACAGCACTAATTATTACAGAAGTGCAAATCAAAACCACAAAGACATACCATCTCACACCAGTTAAAATAATTTTTATTAAAAAGACAAAAAATTACAGATGCTGGTAAGATTGTGGAGCGAAGGGAATGTTTATACACTGCTGGTGCAAATGTAAATTAGTTCAGCCATTGTGGAAAGCAGCTTGGTGATTTCCCAAAGAACTTAAAAGAGAATTACCATTTGACCCAGTTATTGCATTATTGGGTATATACCCAAAGGAATATAAATCATTCCACCATAAAGACTCATGCATGCATTCATTCATTGAAGCACTATTCACAATAGCAAAGACATGGAATCAACCTAAATACCCATCAGTGGTACACTGGATAAAGGAAACGGAATACTATGCAGCCACAAAAAAAGAATGAGATCATGTCCTTTGTAAAAACATGGGTGGAGCTGGAGGCCATTATCCTAAGCAAACTAACACAGGAAGAGAAAACCTAATACTGCACATTCTCACTTATAAGTGGGAGCTGAACACTGAGTACATATGTACACAAAGAAGGGAACAACAGACACTGGGGCCTACTTGAGGATGGAGGGTGGGAGGACGGTGAGGATTGAAAAACTACCTATTAGTACTATGCTTATTTCCTGGGCAATAAATCTGTACACCAAACCACTTTGATACAAACTTTGCCTATATAACAAAACTGCATATGTACTCCTGAACCTAAAAAAAGTGAAAAAAAAGTAAACCAGATTATAAGTTGTTAATATATCTATACATCTGTAGTTGCAGCACTAGTGATTGATTTAATAAATTGATATTTGCAAACATGAAATAAAATAATACAGCAGAGCAAAAACTATATAAATAAATAAAGATCCTGTAAATATTTTTGCATAAGACTTTTGGTAAATACAAGTGTTTATATATTTTGCAGCTCTATTTGGTGCATACTATTTAGAAAACATACCTTCTTAATGAATTAACCCTTTCATAATTATGAGATTATTCCTCTTTAGTAACTTTTTTTTCTAAAGTATACTTTGTCTGATACTAATATAGCCAGTCCAGCTTTCTTATAATTAAAAATTGCATGTTATAAATCTTCATTCCATCCTTTTACTTTTTTCTTTTTTTTAGAGACGGAGTCTCGCTCTGTCACCCAGGCTGGAGTGCAGTGGCGCGATCTCGGCTCACTGCAAGCTCCGCCTCCCGGGTTCACGCTTCTACTGCCTCAGCCTCTCTAGTAGCTGGCACTACAGGCGCCCACCACCACGCCCAGCTAATTTTTGTAGTTTTAGTAGAGACGGAGTTTCACCGTGTTAGCCACGATGGTCTCGATCTCCTGACCTCGTGATCCGCCCACCTTGGCCTCCCAAAGTGCTGGGATTACAGGTGTGAGCCACCACGTCCCGCCCCTTTTACTTTTTTTCTATGTCTTTATCTTTAAAGTCCATTTTTATAGACAATGCATGGTTGGGAAATACTATTTATGAAGTTTTCTGTAATCCCTTTCCTTTGATTGGAATGTTCAGATCATTTCAATTTAATGGAATTGATGACTGGGATTCAGAATGAGATACATTTGATATCAGATATCAGAGTTTGTACTCATCATCAATGGTATTTCAAGTTCCTAGATGGAAACTATAGCCTATACTTGTGTCTTTGTTTCGAATGACTTTAGTAACCTGTACCCCTCATTCCTGTTATCATTTTCAGCAATGCAAGCATTTTTAAAAGTTGTTTGGAACACAGAGTTTGACATATGGAAAAGTTCTTAGGTATTTACGTAACAGAAAAGAATGCTGGACATTTACCCAGTACAAACACCACCTCCACTATCTTAGAAATCAAGAGAATATATCAGATATTATACAAACAATTCACAATTATGGTAAACATTTGAAGGAAATATATATTTTTCTACCTTCTGAATGTATGCTGAATCTGTTAAAGATTTTACTAAGTAATTTAATATTTTAAGTTTTTCCTTAGTTAAATGGGGATATTTGCTTAAATCTAGACAAAAAAAAAAAATAGATTCTTTCTTTTGAGCCTTGAAAGCACACCCACATCTGAGAGACAGTTAAGTAGGGGTTGTATAGAGGCTGATTGTCTAATTATATGACTTTAAAATATTCTTTAATTCTGAGATCTAAGGAGAAGAGAGTCAAACTATTGTATTTTTTTAACAAAATGAGACATTCTGCAGCAGATTTCCCCCATCACCTTCCTGTTATGGAGACACATCAGAATCACCAAGGATTAACTAGGAAGGTGTCAGATTTCATTACTCATTTGGATTCTGTATGGCTGAAAACAGAAAGCCCATGCGTATGCTCTCTTTCTCCCCTTCCTCTCATTGAGCAACCAGGTGCTCAGACTCAGAACATGTTCAAGGTCATGCCACTTGCTTGATGAGAAATTCTTGGCAAGTTTTCTGTCAGTGTTGGTTTCCTCTTCAGTGAAATGAGACTAATAAAGATTCGTACCACACAGGGCTTTGTGAAAGTTAAGTAATATATGTTAAACACTTAGCTCTATGACTGGCTTAAATAAGGTCTTGATAAACAATATTTACTGTTGTTATTTTCATCATGATTTTTTTTTTTTTTTTTTGAGACAGAGTCTGGCTCTGTCGCCCAGGCTGGAGTGCAGTGGCGCGATCTCGGCTCACTGCAAGCTCCGCCTCCCGGGTTCACGCCATTCTCCCACCCCAGCCTTCCGAGTAGCTGGGGCTACAGGCACCTGCCACCACACCTGGCTAATTTTTCGTATTTTTAGTAGAGAAGGGGATTCATCGTGTTAGCCAGGATAGTCTTGATCTTCTGACCTCGTGAGCGGCCCGTCTCGGCCTCCCAAAGTGCTGGGATTACAGGCGTGAGCCACTGCACCCGACCCGTAGTTTCTATTTTTAACATAAAAATCCAGAATCTCATTCTTCAGACGCTTCGCAGATCCTCCTTGGATTCTTCTATTTTAACCACAGAACCAAAACTAAACATCGCCTCTTCTACTTTGCAATTCTTCTATACACCATACCTCATAAACGGCACAAAGGAAATTTAAATCCTGATATGGTGATGTATAAAGCAAATTAGAGATTCACAGTAAGGGAACTCAGATCTTGTCCAAATTTTCCCTGAGTTTTTGTGTAGCTGTAGTCAATGTCTTAAATCTCTGAGTTTCAGGGGTTTTTTCTCCAGAAAATGAGTGATTTTGGGAAAAGTCCCTGAGGATGCTTCCAGCTGTATGTGTTTATGTGCCTTCATCCAACTTTGTTTTTATTTTAATATGTCCTGTTTTATTTTAATATGTCCCATCACAGATATAGAGTCGCTATAAAATAATATAAAGGCCACAAAGAATTATTAGCAGAAAGTCCAGGAAAATTTTGTTTCTCAGGTGATCTTGGATCGATGAATCAAGTCTCAAAGGGCAATCTACAAAGATTCTTGTAAAACAAGATGAAAATAAACATATGTATTTTTTAATTCTACTTTTTTAAAGGAATACGTTGCTGAATTAACAAACAGTGACAGGAAAATGGATTTGAGAAGTTAACTGTAAAGCTAGAAGAGCTCTGTAAAGCATAACCTTTATCTGCATTGGTAAATAAAAATCTAGAGTGGAAAATGGATGAGGGAAGAGAATTGGAATGAATCCAACAAGTAACTGGGTTATAGCTCCGAGGCAAAGAGAATCAAGCCCTCAGTGAATGTCAGTTGCACAATCAATTCTTTAGGAAAGAATGATAACCATCAGCCTCTGAAAGCTGTACTTCCATGTGTCTGGGAAGAGCATAATTCACAGGAGGACAGGCCACACGTGCGATTGTTGAGCACAGGGTTCCTGGGTTCAGTACTATTAGGAATGACAATTCAGAGACACAGAATTTATAATTAAATAGGAAAAAAATAGTAAATATGTGATACAACATTGAGAATACATTTTAGAGGGTCTATATTCCCACTCGCATTTGAATTTTTTAAGAATAAGAACTGGTTCTAGTTTGTCTCTATCTGTCCCATACAAAAAACACAATTCTTGGCACATATCAGGTGCTTAATAGAACTATACGTTTTGAACAGCATTTTGCCACATCATACAGAGCCATGACTGCGAGTAGGAAGGGAATGCTAGGTAATTGGTTGTAATTAAAGTTGTAGGGTTAATGAAGAAAGAAAGTACTGGAAATTCTGGGCATATTTTTACTGAGATAAGAGGCCAGGATATTGAGGGGCTTACCTGCAAATTCTGAACACAAAATGGACTTGGGAAATCTCAATTTTGACAGGTTATTTAAGTTACTCAGAAGCAGAAGTAGCCATTTTGATCTGAGAGTTGATGTACAACTTTTACTTCAAATGGGCTTTCATAAGCAACGCATGAGATAAATTCTCATTTTACCTACCCTCTTGAGGCAAGAGAAGAGCAGAAAGTCTCTCAGGCACTAGAAGTCATAGTCAGTTCAACAACTAGATACATATGGTATTTTAAAATGCGAATCTCCAAACCTTGCCAGTGAATCAGCATGATCAGGGACATTATTAACTACATTCAAGAATATAGGAAGGCCAGGAAGTTTTCTGCTCTGCATCTCTTTTATTGGCAATTCCTCTACACATTCTATTCTGCTAAGTTACTACCTCTTCACAGGGAACAACATTTATTTCCTCGTTTCATGAAGGGATGGTTTATTTCAGAGATGTACAAGTAAGGGATATGAACCAACATTCCCACTGGATGGTATTTGCCATATTCCTACCCAAGCTTCTCAATATTCTCTTATAGCATCTTGTTTATTTCCTTTTTAATGTAGATCACAAGTAATCATTTTGTTAATGTTTTGTTAATGTTTTGTTTATATATAGAATTTATATATATAATTATATATTTATATATAAATATATATTACAAATTTATAATATATATTATATAAATATATTAAATATATTATATAAATATATATTATATATTTATATAAATATATATTTATATAAATATATATTATATATTTATATAATATATATTATATATTTATATAATATATATTATATTTTATAAATATATATTATATATTTATATAAATATATATGATATTTATATAATTAAAATTTTATATATAAAAATTGAAAATTATATATATAATTTAAAAAATTATATAATATTATATATATACATATCATTAAATTGGAAACCATGAGTGAGAAAGACAGGTAAATCATTTACTACTCTTTCCTAGGGTCTTATACAGAGTTTGGGTCAGAGTTAGCACTTAAAATATTTTGTGACTAAATTAAGGAATGAACAAATCAATATGAAAACAAAGAGATGAGATACCATAAGAACTATTTTCTTTGGCATCTGCAAGGCATAACTCATTCAATTATGCCCAGAAAGCTCAAAAATAATTTTCTTATTATCCCAGGAAAAAATAATAAATCTAAAGAGGAGATATTTAAAGCGATATCTGTTTCTCCTTCGCTCTCCTCTTCCTTCTCCACCACTACTGCCACCATCACTACTTTTTAAAGTGAAAAATTGCTTCTTGTTATAATATGCTGGTTTGCAGGAGACAAATAAGCTACCTTACCCCTCAAAATTAGGTAGGAGTAAAGTTTAATCAGTATGAAATCTTTCAAGAATTTTCTATTGATATAAAAATTCTTTCAGCACTATTACTTTTCTTTGGAAGTGATGGGGAACAGGGAGGCCAATTAAAAAAGACTTTCCCTTTGAGTCTCTGTCTTTTTTAAGGTTAGAAGCTTCAAAACCCTTTTGAGTGACAGTGCAACACCTACCAAAGGTAACTCTGGGAACTTTAACACCATGGAAAATGTTGTGGGACTAATATAGGGTACATTTATTTTTAGAGAATTGGGTAGTGCAACCTGTGGGCATTTTAAGTTCACAACATGAAACCAAACCCATTCCAAACACATCAATCCAAATACCAAGGCAACATTTTAGTGACAGATGAAAATCTGGCTTAATTACTCTACCAGAGTAACCCCATCAAAATTGCCTCCCAGACTGAGAGAAAGAGCTGAAGGTCATTAAAGAAAATTACCTTTCTTAGTCAAAGTCTGTAGGAACTTAACCAATGAAGGCACTGGTTCTGTAGAATAAGAGACAGGATAGGAGGGAAAGACTGTTTTGTTTTGCTTTCCTCTGGGGAGTCTTAGGGCCAGAAGAAGGTGCCAGGAATGTTTCCTGGCCTGACAGCATCTTGGGGATGTCCAGCAGCGGTGGAAATTGAGGTAATTCCCACTAATGTTCACTGACTGGAGCACAGCCCTTTCTGACTCCCAGGAAGAAGCCAAGGTAGATACTAACTCTTAGCAGGATTGAGGAATCTGTAGCGATTATAAACTCTAAAGGTGGAAAGTTAGCTTAAAATTTACACTTCATTTCTTTTGGCGGGTATTTGAAAGAACTTTGAAGGTTTCCATGGGGATACAAAAGCAATATCATGATAGCTATTTAAAGTATCACAGAATAGTATTATTTTTTCAATTGGCTGCTAGATGTATTTGTCCAAAGTGGAATAATTTTACTGAGGATAGGAACTAATCAAAACGCCACTTATTATTTCTTATTTATTTTTTCTTCCTTTAAAAATCACTACCAACAATGATCCAGAAATAAGACTTCTGGATATTTACCCAAAAGAACTGAAATTAAGAAACTGAAAAATTGTGAGAGTTTTAGTGAGGTATAATTGATATAAAAAGAACGGCACATATTTAATGTATACAATTTGATGAGTTTAGACATATGCAAACACCTGTGATACCAACATTAAAATCAAGAGAACAGACATATCTAGCATAACCAAGTTTATGCTGCTTAAATAAAACACACTTGGAGCTCTGTCTCCTGCCTTTATGGCTTCATCGGGATCCTACCATGTCTCAGGTGATCCGCATTAGACCAAGTGGTGGGGGAGGGGAATTGTCTAGGAGAATACAGTGAAATTCCCAGAACTTAAAGAACTGTTGCTGGATTAACAGGGGAGGAAATAAGTTATAAGAGGCTGGAGCATTGTTTGGGCTTGCAGAAACCATTATCTTATGGGTTATAATTTTGAAACTGACTAGCGGTTGGCATTTTATAGGAAAAAGGCAGTCTTTGTCTTCAATAATAATATTGGTGGCTTATTACTTATTGGGTGAACTATATGCGAGGTATTGTTCTAGAAAATCCATTTGTTTTAACTCATTTAGTCTTCATATTATACCTATGGAATAGGCCCTGTTAGCATGCTTGTTTTCCTTATGAGAAAGCTGAGACACATACAGCTGAAATAATTTGTCCAAATCAGCTGGCTTTTAAGAGAAAGCTTTGAGGTTTGAACCCAGTCTTTCATTACAGCCCATGACTTTAATTGTTATAGAAGGGGTATGAAACATACACACATAAATTATTATATTGTCAATGTAATAAAATGGTTTAAATTTTTCACCTAATAAAAAGGAGATGAGGTGAACAAGGGTTTCTTAGGGGTAGAAGAACTTGAACCATGTTAGAAAACACAAAATGGAGTTTTTTCTTTTCTTATTTTTGTTTGTTTGGTTGGTTGCTGGGTTGGTTGGTTTGTTTATTTTAGCAATTGTTAGAATTTCAACAATCAAGAATAGATAGCCATTTCCAGTTAAAACCGATCATTTGAGCAAAGTTGTCATAGTAGAAGAAATGATAATAAACAGTTGTATAGTTTTTTAATTTAACTTTTATATCCTCTCACTTTATCCTTGTGACAACGTTTTGAGAGAGACATTTTTATCACCTTCCTCACCTTCCAGACAAGGAAACTAGGTTTTAATAAATATCTTATGGAGAGTGCACAAGTTGTGTGCTGAGCAACCTGACTGGAATAGAAAATTCAAATAAAAAAGAAGACAAGATTAAAACAGCAGTGTGGAAATTGACTTTTGCCAAACGCTGAATACTGACTCTCCTTGCTTACCATCTTCCCCACCGCTGTACTTTCACAATACCCAGAATACTCTTCTATTATTTGACTTAACAACAATGGCTAATATTTATTAAGTATTTCCTACAAGATCACACTGTACTAAATATCTCATTTGTCCTCACATGAAGTAAATAACTTTACAATGAACAAGCTGACGCTTATAGAGGTGCGAATAAGTTGGGCACATCACACAGCTAATAAAAGGCTGTGTGTGGAACTGAGATTTTTTCTATGTCAGAGTTCAGGTTCTTAGCCTCCCACCACACTGCCTAATGAGTCTTGGGGCTTTCCTCTAAGCAGATTCTAAGTTCCCTGAACATATGGACTTCTGTTTTTGTTTTCACTTTGTATAACCCATGTCCAGCACAGTACTTGGCACATAGTAGATGGTCAATAACCTTTGCATTTGTAAGTAAATAATAAGAGAAAGAATTGACTAAATTAAGTAATCTGGCAGCAACAGGAGTGTATGAGTTCTACTGAGACATAGTAGGACACAGGTGAAACCATCCAGGCAAGAGATAAATGAGGCTCCAAGTGTATTTCATTTAAATAGCATAAACTTGGTTATTTTGGATATGTCTTTTACTTTGATTTTGGTAATGGTATCACAGGTATTTGTAGATGTCTAAACTTGTTAAATTGTATATGTGCAGATCTCTGGATGTCAATTATACCTCACTAAAACTTCCATAATTTTTCAGTTTCCTAATTTCAGTTCTTTTAGATAAATACCCAGAAGTGCAAATGTTGGATCATATGTTGTTTCTATTTTTTAATTTTTTAGGAACCTCCATACTATTTTCAATATAGTCTGCATGATTTTTGCGTCCCCACCAACAATGTACAAACATCAGGGACATGCAAATCAAAGCCACCATGAGATGCTATTTTATATCCGTCAGGATCACTGTTATCAAAAACACAAATAATAACAAGTGTTGGTGAGCATACGGAGAAAGCAGAATCCTTGTATTTCTTTATGTGTTGTGAACTCTGTAATACTTTGAAGTTTCATTTGGCTTTAAGTAGTCACTCATTCTGTCAGTATAAATTTTAAAAATAATGTTTTACCACATATTTGCCACTGTGGTCCTTTTATTACTTCATAAAGGTTTGGCTTTCATTTACCCAGATTTTATTCAACCTAAAGAATATCCTTTTGCATTTCTTGTCATATGGGTCTCCTGGCATCTAATTCTTTAAGCTGTTATTTATGTCAAGTTATTTTTATTTCAGCTTTGTTTTCTCTCAACAATATATAGAATTCTAGATTGTCAAGTTTTTAAAATCACCTTACAGAAATAATCCTGTTGTCTTTTGTTCCCAATAAAGTATCAAATGGCATTTTTATTTTTGTTCCCTGAAATGTAATATATTTCTGTTTCTATGGCCACTTTTACAATTTAAAAAAAAATTTTTGATTTACCTTGGTGTAACCTTCTTTGTATTTCTCTAGCTTGGGGCTTACTGAGTACTTAGATCTGTGGGCCGATGTCATTCTTTACTTTGGAATGCTTTTTTTCATTATATCTTCAATGTATCTCCATGTGCAACTCTAATTTACGGAGTTAAATCATTTAATTTTGTCCTGAAGGTATCTAACGGTCGGTTTTTAATTTATTTTATTTTATTTTTATCTTTGATTTTTAGTTTAGATAATTTTGATTGACCTATCCTGGAGTTCAACCATCTTTCCTCTTGTGTGTCGTTCTGCTGCTAATCTTTTCTAATGAATTTTTAATTTTAGATGTTGGGTTTTTTTTATAACTCAAATTCAGGAATGTCTATATGTTTCCTGCCAAGAGTTTTCATTTTTTCATCAAAATTTCCCATATGCTCCCACATGTCTATTTTTCACTTCAAACTCTTTAACAGATATGTGATACATTTAAGGTCCTCGCCTGTTAACTTTAATACATAGGTTGTTTTTGAGTGTTTCTATTGATTTTTCTTTTCTTATTGGGAAATTTCCCTCTTGAGTATGGGTTGTATTTCTATGCTTTGTTGTTTATCCTATATTATTTTTTATTGTATGGCAGACACTGTTATAAAACATTAGAGACTGAAGTAGACAATATACATGTTGTTTTTCCAGAGACTTCATGCTTTTTCCTCTGTCAGGCAACTATGTGGAAGGGCTAATCACTTAATTTTAATCAGATGCTAATCTGAATAGGGCAACCTGAAGCTTTAATTAGTTTCAATTCAACTTCACTTTTGAATGTTTTGAGGATGAGTTCCATTCTTTTCTACAGCAGGCCTTTGAGATCGAAGCACTACAAGATGTACAAATCATGAGGGGTGATAATTTTATGTTTAAGGGTCTGCACTGTACTTAACTGTTGTATAGTACTTAACAACCCATAATGTCATTAAAAGTTTCCTGATTTCTCTTTGTCCCAGAAAACTCTCTTCACATATTGTAGGTTTGCTCTCCCACTTACCCATAAAAAGAATAGGCAACTGATTCCAAGCACAAAAGCAGCCAATGGCCCTTGCTCACCTAGGAATAGACTGATCCTCTTTGAAATTTAGTTTATTTAAGTTCCTTGTGTCTGAGATTCTTTAATGGCTTTAAAAGAAGGTGTTATTTTGTTTTCGTTTATTCAGGCTCTTGTATTGTTAAAGAAGGAGTGATGGCTTTTGATAACTTTCTACATCCTAACTGGGAGCAAAGAAATCTCTACATTGTACTATTATTTTAACATGGACTGAAAGGGAAGATGTAGGAAAATAACATGACAAATGATATAAATTGCAAACTGAGTAAAAGGGAATAGATTTATTCGGTATGAACAAAGTGGATAGAAATGTATTTTGAGCTAATTTGAGAACTAACTTTTCAAATCTAGGACTGTTCAATGATGAAAGAGTTTCCTTGATGTGATATTGCAAGTTCCTTGTCACTATAGATATTCAAAGCCAAAGTGCAATGGCTATTTGGGCATTGCAGAAAAGGAAAGGAAATTCAAAACTTGGGTTTAGTTGGGGTGATTTTTAGAGTCCCTTGTAGCACAGAGGCTTTATGACAAACAATATAACTAAATATATGTTTTTCCACTGAATTCCCACCTCTAGGAAACAGCAGGTGCCTTTTGAGGCAAGGTATTGCAAATAAAAGGAAATCTTATTTCATGTTGAGAGTGCTTTTTCAAGGAGCTACTGCTTCCCATAAATATTGTTGGCAAGCAAGTAGTGAATCTAGAATGTCCTAGGACCTGGTATAGGCCAGACATATGGACCATTCATAAGTAGGTTTTAATAAACCCTTGAGTAACATTACAAAGTAATTGACTATTTACTTGCATGTCTTTCTTTTCAGACTATATGTATGAGGCTAGTGAGTTAGATTTTTCTGTTGCAATTACAAGACGCTGACTCTGCTTAATTTGAGCAGAAAGAATTTACTAAGACATATCGAGTAGTTCGATGCATTTCTTAGAGAACTGAAAAGTCGTGCTTACACACCACACAGACAGAAAAAAAAAAATAGCCAAAGTCATGCCACATGTCCCATGATGATACCACTGTATCCAGGTACCTAAGAGTGAGTGAACTCTTACCACTACTGCTTCTGGATCTTGGATATGCTTTTTTTTTTTTTTTTTTTTTTTCCTGCCGCCATCTTCACCAACATGAGCTCCACCACCTCTTGTGTTTTACCTTTTTTTGCCTCACTAGTTTGAAATCAAAGTAGATGTGAGTGCACTTGTTTTGCAGAGTCTAGATCATATCCCTGCATCCTAGCTATAGGAGAAGTTGGAAAAGGGCGTAGCTAGCATCTTCACTTCGTACTGGGAAGTAAATTCTGCCTTCTTTCAATACTTATGAGGTGGGAAGTCTCCTACACATAGAACGAGAATACAGATACTTGTTACACATGTTTATGGAAAGTATAAGTTGAGTTAATGAATGGCAGAACTAGGAATAGCTATTAAGAGAGGTTAGGCTGAGCTTAACTGGAAATGGGAACTTTCCTCAGGACTTTCTCCAGGATAAAGAGCAGGATCACAATGTGCTCATTCCTTTAAGAAGCCAGTGAGAAGACCAACCTGAGTTTCATTTTTCCATGACTTTATTGAATTCCTTCTGTGTCCCATCCTTGAAGCAAATGGGATTCAATGGTGAGGACAGACATGTGCTTGCATTGATAGTGACTACAGTCTAACAGAGGATAAAGATGTCAAATTAAAGATGTATTCACTATTTTACATGTGTTCTGAGAGTATGCCATTGGGGATATGACCTGGGTAAGAGACTCAGAGAAAGCTTCTCCTGGGAAGGAATGACTGAACAAAGATCTAAAGAATAAAGAGGAAATAACAGATAAAGGGGTAGATGGGGATGATATGGGAAAAGCATTCATGTCAGAGGAGAGGTGTTTATAAAGGTCAAACATTTGCACAGAAGGCTGGAACAAGGTCTCTTAGACACTGAAAAAAAGACCACATTTTGAATCCCCGAGGGTTTTGTGCAATTTCAAAATACAAAAGGAGACAGGGATAAAACAATATTGAATATTGGAGAGCTTATTGCTTATTAAAGATATAGACTTTTGTCCTAAGGAATTATGGGAAGTCGTTGAGTGTTGTTTGTTTGTTTGTTTGTTTGTTTTCTTAAAGAGCTCATTGTCCTACAGTTGTATTTGGGTTTGGAAACAGTTACTCTAAATCCAGTGAGGAGAATGAGCTACAGGGTGCAAGAGTAGCTACAGGACACCAGCTAGAAGGAAATGAGACTAGTGCCGATGGAAGAGGATGATGGCTTTACCTAGGGTGGCAGCAGTGAGGATAGATATAAAAACATATTAATCCCCAGCTAAAGCTGAGGGTGATATTGTAGAAGAAGGTAGTGAAAAAGTACAGACACCAGCCTTGTATTCACTGACACCCAAGTTAATGCTACACCAAGGATGTTAGCGATAATCCAGTCATAGCAGACTTTTCCCCAACTTCACTATTTGATGCTATTTAAAATAAACTTTTGGCATATAAAATGAAATATACTTAGGGTTTCTGTATTTCTGTCTCCTAAAACTTGAAACATCCATTTGGTCCAGTAAAATTTTTAATAAACCCTTTTTGTATTCCTACTTAAAAAATTATCTTTTACATCTTTTAACTGTTTTAAGTAAAACAGTTATTTACTGGACAATAGTTTCTTAATCTACAATTACTTCATTAAATATTGTTAACTTTCTAGCTTTAAAATGCTTACAATCCAAGATCTAACAAATATGTTTTTATTTAACAAAATATTAATAAAAATAAAACAATTAAAATAAATTTATTAAATTTTAAATAAAATATTTACAGTAATTTCCTCTCAAATTAAGGTATGCAAGGGACATTTAATTGAACTGAGAAGCTCTGGTGTTTATATATATTTAGACCTGATCTCCCCTGGCACAAATCGGGCAGAATCAACCAAAAGAAGAAGCAGGATTAATTTTTGGCTTTGTTTCTTGCAGAGTATGAATGTGCATGACTGTGTGTGTTAATTTGTGTGAGTATATGTGGTATGAGTCTGTGTGTATGCAAGCATATCAGGTGCGGCTTGTCATAAAAGAAAAGTATATTTCACTAACAGGTGGGCCTCGTGCTGAGTAATAACGTGTGAGTCTCAGTGGACAGAAGTTGTTAGTAAGTGGTTGTCTATATGGACTGAATCCTTTGCCACCTAGATCCCATTCCCTGAAATATCCCTCTCCAATCTCTATTGCAGTATCTCAGATGTCTTTGTGTTAAACACAAATATTCCTTAGAGAGGTGTCATGGAAATTTGGGTCAAATCTTAAAGACTGGATGGGAACATAATTATGAGATATTTTGCATTTGCCAATGGTGAAAAATCACAGGGGCCATGGAAACTTTGGAAGATGTCATGTTGAAATCATAAATTTTGGTCCTATGTTACTTCTGGAACTGCAGTGAACAAATACAGGGTACTGAACAATTATTAGTGCAATAAGGATTATGGAAACCTTAGGGAACCAAAAAAAAAAACTTAGCTAATTTCACAAATTTGCTGAAGCCAGCTCTGTCTCCTATCTTGATGGTCTTCCCATGTCTTATTATAGCTCACCCTTTTAGAAACAGTCTTCTGATCCTTCAGAAAATAGTGCTTCTCAAAGTATGGTCCTCAGACCAGCGGCTTAAGCATCCAAGGTAATAGCATTCACTACCCACGTTTTACAGTAAAATATACTTTACTGCATATTTTGGGAGAAATCAGAGGAAGGGGGCTGCATGTACAGAAAAGGGTGTCTGCATCTCTGTACCATGTCTGCTCCTCATCCTCTCCCTTCAAGGCTGCCCTGGAAACTCCAAATCTGTTTCCTTTATAAGTTTAGGTTATCAACATTTAGCATCAGATACTCAGAGCATTGCCTTCTACACATAGCTTTTAACTAAAATGACTCAACAAATCAGTCTCTCATCAAGAGAGAAGCTAGTGCTTGCTGTCAAGGTAAGCAATTTTCTCTATGTCCATTTTTTCTATTTTCTTCCTCTGATTATATATTACTTGAGAGCACAATTCTATCTGCCTTATTCATCCCTGAATTCCAAACAGTGTGTCTGGCACAGGGTTCTTGGGGTTATTTATTGAACGAGTAGATGAATAAATGCAAAGTTGGTGATTAAATCTGCAAAACATCCACCTACGGAAGTGACCAGATTCTGTGGCTGTGTAACTTTTTTTTATCAATAAACATATGGGAAGGTGAGCCCTATAGGGAAAAGCTCAGTCAATGTAATGAGGGGAAAGGGAGCTCATTGTGCATGCAAGACAGAAAAAGGTGATCAGCCAATGGAAAGTAATATGTATATTATGCATACATATTAATATGTATATTATGCATACATATTAATATGTATATTATGCATACATATTAATATGCATATTATGTATACATATTAATATGTATATATTGTATGTATATAATATGTATATATTGAGAAACATGAAAGGGGAAACAGAGCCACAGCCACATAAGTATAATCTGGGGTTGCGGATACCTGTGTAAGAAGAGAGAAGGCAAATGAATTTGGGCCCCTACCTTTAAGGAATAAGGAGCCACTATTGGCTCTTGAGCAGAAGAATGACATGATATTAACTTTGGCTAATTTTCAGGAAGCAATTCCTATATATAGGGCATCTTCATATACATCATTCATACCCCTCCCAACTACCATTTGGGTGAGAGCTTATCTGTGTTTCAACAATCGGAAGATGGAGGATCAGAGAGGCTGAGTAACTTTCCCAACATTATGGAGCAAATGAGCGACAGCCTAGTTCCATCCCAGATACCCTAAACCAAGTTCAGTGCCCTTTACAGAAACATTAATTAGGCAGTAATGTGTGAGGTGGCAAAATTTTCTGAAAACAAAATGATTGGGTCTTAAGGCAGTCGTCTTGTTTCTAAAGGGTGGGAGGAAATGGTGGGGATGGGAGAGAAGCTCTCAGTAGGTGAGGACCTCACACAGCAAATATGCGGAAATACCCCAGGCTCTCCATCTGCTCCAAACTGAGGGCCAGGAGGCAGCCAAGGAGTCTGTGGAAGAGAGCAGTCTGTGGGTTCCTGTAAGTTGAAAACAGCATCTCCCTTCTCAGGGCTGTGAATCGTGCCCCAGAAAAATCACAGCAGGGGCAGGCAAGGTGGGAAATGAATATATCATTCCTGAATGTGAGCAAATTCTGCCTTGTCACTGCTGTCAGTCCCTGATGATTTTCTTGGCAGAGTTTATGTTCATTTTGGGGTTTCCTGATTTCCTGCTATGTCTCTACATAGTATGTATACCGTAGGTGTGATTGTGAAGGCAGGGAAAGGTGAGGCAAAGGCAATGAAGTGAAAAAAGAGGAAAAACAGGAAAAGCAACCATGTGCAAAGACTCTTAAGTGTCGCCAGTGACAGGATCCAGGTATTTATATAGATACCGAAGCAGGGAGGAATGCATGGAAGATATTTCTGTGGAGCCCTGTGGGCATCAATATGATTACAGGAGAAGTGTTGGTGGTCCTAGCAGGTCAGGTTGCTGCTTTGATTCAGGAAAAGTAGGAGTTACCCAGAGAGGAAGTTGGATACTGCTTCTGAACTCTCCCTAGTCAGACATTGGCTTCTGTTGACAATGCCATGTGAGTGCTTCCCTTCAGTGTTCCCAGGGGGACTGCACATTCATTATTTCTTGCTTACATGGGATATGTCTCTCTTTCAGTCCATTGAATCCCTTTTCTCAAGGTGAGAAATGGCCCCTTGCACTATAGGTTTTAAGAGTAGAGAATATTAGGCTGGGCGTGGTGGCTCACACCTGTGATCACAGCATTTGGGAGGCCTAGGCGGGTGGATCACCTGAGGTCAGGAGTTCAAGACCAGCCTGACCAACATGGTGAAACCTCATCTCTACTAAAATACAAAAAAAGTTACCAGGCACGGTGGTGCACACTTGTAATCCCAGCTACTTTGGAGGCTGAGGCAGGAGAATCACTTGAACCCGGGAGAGGAGTTGCAGTCATCCAAGATCACGCCACTGTACTCCAGCCTGGGTGACAAGAGCGAGACTCTATCTAAAAAAAAAAGAAAATGAATAGAGAATATTTGCTTGTACTTGAGTTTCAAGAATTATAATATGCATAGAAATAATTATGATAATTATATTCATATAATTAGTTTTAGGTGTATTTCTCATTTATCAATGCATTTTTATGAGCCAAGCATTGGGCTAACTTATTTTTATATATTGTCATTAATCCTAACCAGGCATTTTAAAGTAAATATTATGTTTTCCTGTTTTCCAGTAAAAGAACCTAATAATTAGAGAGCTAAGGTGACTTGTCTAAGATCACGTAGCTCATCCATGGTAAAATTGGCATAAAGACTCTAGATTATCTGTTTCTGATATTTTAACTTTACTACAACACTCTGCACTGACAGCTCAATCAAAATATTTAGAGGTTGATGTCACAGTAAGAGCTTTCCCTGGAGTCAGAAAAATGAAGTGTATTCTGTATGTCCTATTTCCTGATCATGAGTTGTTGAAAGTCTTTTTATTTTTGTTTTTCTTATTCCATAATTGATATGTCTGATTATTTCTCCTTAGAAAAAGGCATATTTAACAAAATGGTATATAAGTGTTTCCATAATATAAGTTAATGAAAACTGCAGATTTTTTTTACATTTTGCTCTTTATCCATATAGCACAAAAAGCTATTTCTGTATGCAAGAGTTTCCATCTCATGTGAGACAGTCACAAATACAGAGCAGAGAGATCCCAGGCAAGGAAGGAACCCAACAAGAGCAAAAACTGGATAGTCTTGGCCTCCGTATTATAAAGTAAAATGATTTCATTCTAGGGATCACAGGATTTCTTGTTATATTTAACTGGAAGAGAAGGTCAGAAGAGTTACTATGGGACACAACAAACTGGAACTGAGTACTGTTCCTATATCTACTACATCCCTAGTGAAACAGGAAAAGAGGTTTCTACCCTCTGGGTCTCAGTGAAGTCATATATAAAGGAAATAGCTTGTTTAATTCACATTTACATTGATTTAAACTTCACACAAAATTACAAGCAAAGTTAAAGTCTTATTCGAAAGCTAATATAAATACATAGAAATATAAATGTACAACAAAAATTTTTTCAAACTCTCTATAAATTCCTACTTTATTTGTAGGAATAACCCATTCATACAAGAATGCTGGAGACAAAATTAACTGTTAGTAAAGAAAAAAATGTCAGTAATAATGTCAGCTCTGAGACAGAAGGCTCTGTTTTAGGCAGTAAATTCTTAAATGATCAATTAACATATGTTTTTCTTTGAAGGATAATCTGACTACTATGGAGTTCAAATTGTTTTAATAAACTGTATTGTAAACATTAGAATATTAATAACTTGAAGATAAGCACACCTAAGTTGAAGCCCAGCTTGTTACATGAACCAGATAATCTAAACAGCAATGTTATTGCTTGAGGTGTTATGATCCCCCGAACAGGATATTAAGGATGTCAAAACACAGGAGGAATAGGAGCATATGAATTAGATCCCCAAAAGTTATGTTAACATAGATAGTATTTAGATAAACACAATCTATTTTTATCTTAAAGGCAGAATTCAATTATGTTAGAACTTGTGCATAAAATGAAAAAGCTCTGAACAGTTGAAAGTTAAGAAACAGGAATTCTTACATGTTGGACACTGGGAAACTATAATAACTTCAGATCATGCAACTGTGGTAAAAGAATAGGCATCCTATTGGATCCAGGAAGAACAGGGCCCTTGTCCTTGAGTAGACACCAAAGATTTTTTAAGAGCATTGAGAAACAATGCTAAGGCAAGTTTGGCAGGAAAGAATATCCTCTGATAGAAGTCAGTGCCCAAAATATCAAGAGCTGCTTTGGAAAACTAAAGTTTTTGATATGAAGATTCAGAGTAATGCAAATTTTATAATTTTGGAGTTTCCTCATAGTTCCTTTCAGAGTTAGGATAGAAAAGTTATAACCCAACAAATACATTTGTAGGGTTACTCTTAACTAATTCTGCTCAAATATGCACACAGAAAGATCTATAAGAGTATTAAATATCTTAAAAGCAATCTTGATTGCCATCAATAGTTGAATGGATAAATAAATTGTAATACGGTTATACAATAGAATGCTATTCAGCAGTAAAAACAACTTATGTAGAAAGCATTGTCTGAGGCCAAGTTCCCAGAAAACAGTCTCTGACTCGGACATTGTACCGAGAAAATTTATTAGTGATTGCTTTTGGGAACACCTATGAAGGAATAAAGGAAGTAGGACTGGGCAGGAGATGTTTACGGTGATGCAGTCAGAGCAAAGAACTCAGCTCATCCTATGTGGAGCTCTGAAATAAGGATAACTTTTCAGTCATCCAAAATCAGGAAAGGGGGTTATGTATTTGTAATTTCACCCACCAGTCATTGGACATTTGCTCCTGGGGAGGTGTAACATGGAGCAAGGCAGATCCCTTTAGCTAAGGGAATCTGGAAGGAAATTCCTGGAAAGGGTCTCAGCAGAGAGTGATCAGCAGCCAAAACAGCCAGCTGCTGAAGGAATGAGTAGCTCCGTTCTGAGGATCCTGAAAAGGAAATCTGAACAGCATACCACAGCATCCAGAATAGACATATATATCAACATGATTTTATTTCCTAACATAATGTTGACTGCAAAAGCCAAGTTGCATACGAATACAGAAAAAATGCAATTTAATTCATTATCATATCATTTTAAAAATATGCCAAAACAATAATTTATTTCCTTAGACATCCATAAGGAAGCAATAGAAGGTAATGAAAATGCCAAGATCACTATAATAGTTACTTCTGAGTACACAGAAAGGCATATACAGATATTCTCAATCTAAGTGTCAAAGTGGTAAGTTTAGTAATGCCTTCTATTCTTTACAAAGGTATTCTTTATGTGTTTGTGTCATGGTTAATTTTATGTGTGAACTTGACTGGACTAAGATTTTCCCAGAAAGCTGGTAATACATTATTTCTGGGTGTGTCTATAAGGGTGTTTCTGGAAAAGAAGAGCATTTGAATTGGTAGACTGGGTAAAAAAGTCACCCTCAGCAATGCAGAGGCCATCTATTGAGGGCCTGAATAGAACAAAATGGTAGAGGAAGGGTTAATTCATTCTTTCTCTGCTTGAAGTGAGATATTCATCTTCTTCTGTCCTCAGACATCCTTGCTTCTCTTTCCTGGGCCTTAGGACTCAGAGTGAGTAACACCATCAACCTTTCTGGTTCTCCAGATTATAGGCAGCAAACTGTGGAACTTTTTGGCTTTCATAATCATGCAAGCCAATTCCTATTGGAATTCAGGGGTGAGTGAGGCAGTTATAGTTGTGCTTTCCAGTAGGATATAATCTAAGGAAGAAAATAGGAAAACGGAAGGACATAGTCTTTTTTTTTTTTTTTTTTTTTGCCACAGGAAGTGGCCACCCACACTGGTTTTTCCACATTTATTTGAGGGAATTAACCCTTCATTGACTGAAAAAATGGTAATGGCCTCCCCTAAAGCAGTTTCCATGCAAGGTAATGCTGATTATACTCCCGACCCACTCCCAACACCCATCTTTGCATCTAGACCTATATCTAGACCCTAGCAGGCCCCTAAAGGTGAGGTACAATGTATGACCTCTACTGAGGTATGCTATAATCCAAAATAACAACTTGAATTTTCTAACTTATACAAGCAGAAATCTAGGAAACATGTATGGGGATAATATTAAGGGTATATAATAATGGTAGAAGGAGCATAAAGTTGGATCAAACCAAATTTATTGACATGGGCCCACTAAACAAAGATTTTTCATTTAGCATTACATTTCAGAGAGTTAAAAAGGGCTCTAACAGTTTGGCTGGTTAGTTGGCTGAAACATGGATCAAAATATGGCTCACAGTGAATGAATTAAAGATGTTTAACCTTTCTTGGTTTAATGTAGAGGAAGGGATACTAAGGCTTAGAGAGATTGGAAAATTAGAGTAGATTTGCCATATAAGACCTACTCTCCCACACTAGGAAGTTCCAGAAGACATGCCTTTCACTGAAATTTTGAGATATAAATTTGTGAAGGGAGCCCTACCATCCTTGAAGTAGTCAGTGAATGTTCTTCTCTGTATGAGACCTCACAGTAAGAACTGCAGCAACTCAATTGGAAAACCTAAATACAATAGGAATAATTGGATCCCAGAGTGACAGGGGCCAAGCAGAGGCACCCAACCAGCAAAAGAAAGTTGGGCATAGTTTCCTTACTGGACATCAGATTCAATGCAGCAATCAGAATTATCTGACTCATGCACACCTATGGTGTTAGCTAGTTAATCCTGGTGTTTCTCAAAGTGAAATAGATAGGAAACCCACTCAATTTTTACTTGACCTGTAAGCAGAAAAGTTCTTGTTCAAGTGAACAAAAGTCTAACTCAAATCATATAAACAAAGTCAAAGCCTCTCAGTCAATTCTAAGCCCTAAGGCATTTACAGACCCAGACCCCTTGAGTGAAAGCAAGGCTATTCCCCCTCAAGGAAGAACCCTGGTACACTCACAAAAATTTATTTTAAACCGCTAGTATTTCTCCCAACATTCCCCAAAGGTACCTACAGCCTTTTAAACAGGGTTACTAGGCATTGGAGTAAAGGAAATAAACATAACTTTAAGGACTACTGGACACTGGCTCTGACATGACTCCAGAAGATCTAAAACATCACCATGACCCTTCATCTAGAGCTGGAGCTTATGGAGGTCATATGATCAATACAATTTTTGATCAGGACCATCTCACCGTGGGCCCAGTGGGTTCCCAAATGCATCCTGTGGTTATTTCCCCAGTCTTTAAGGCATAACTAGAATAGACATATTTAGCAGCTGGTAGAACCCTTGTATTGGTTCCCTGAACTGCAAAGTAAGGGCTATTATAGTGACAAAGGCCAAGTGAGAGCCATTAGAACTTCCTCTACCTAAGTAAATAGTAAATCAGAAGCAGTAATGCATTCCTGGGGGGACTGTAGAGACTGGTGCAGAATTTGAAAGATGCAGGGTTGGTGATCCCACCACATCTCTGCTCAATTTCCAATTTTGCCTGTACAAAGAACAGATGGATTTTGGAGAATGACAGTGGATTGTTACAAGCTTAATTAAGTGGTAACTCCAATTGCAACTGCTGTACCAGATGTGGTTTCATTGCTTGCACAAATTATCACATACTCTAGCACCTTGTATACAGCTATTGATCTGGAAAATTCCATTTTCCTACCCTGTCCATAAGGTACACCAGATGCAGTCTGCATTCAGCTGGCAAGACCCACAATATACCTTTACTGTCCTACCTCAGGGGTCTATAAATTCTCCAGGCGAATGTCAAAATTTCTTTCGCAGGGTTCTTGATCATCTTTTTTTCCTACAAGATATAGCATAAATGATATTATGCTGATCGAACTAAGTGAGAGAGAAGTAACAACTACTCTAGACTTATTGGTAAGATAGTTGCATGTCAGAGGGTAGAAAATAAATTCAATTGAAATCCAGGGGCCTTCTACCTCAGCAAAATTTCTAATGGTCCAGTGGTGCGAGGAATGTCAGGACATCCCTTCCAAGGTGAAAAATATGTTGTTCCATCAGGCTCTTCGCTCAATCAAGAAAGAGGCACAGTACCTACTGGGCCTTTTGGATTTTGGAGACAACATATTCTCATTTGGGTGTATTACTCTGGACTCTTTACTAAGTGACCTGAAAAGCTGCTCATTATAAGTGGGCCCAAGAACAAAATAAGGCTCTGCAACAGCTTCAGGCCACTGTGCAATGTGCTCTGCCTCTTGAGCCATGTGATTCAGCAAATTCACTGGTGCCTGAAGTGTCAGAGGCAGAGAAAGACACCAATTGGAGCATTTGGCCTGCCCCTATAGATGAATCACAGCGTGATCCTTTAGGATATTAGAGCAAGGCCCTGCCGTCATCTACAGATAACTACTCTCTTTTTGAGAGACAGTTCTTGGCCTATTACTGGGCCTTCGTGGAAACTAAATGTTTGACTATAGTCCACTAAATTACTATGTGACCCAAGCTGCCCATCAGAAACTGGGTGTTATCTGACCCACCAAGTCATAAAGCTGAGCTTGCATAGCAAAACCTCATTATCAGATGGAAATAGTATATACATAATCAGCCCAAAGCAGACCCTGAAGATGAAGTAAGTTACATGAAGAAGTGTCTCTAATGCCCATGGTTCTTTCTTCTGCTATATTGTCTTCTCTTTCCCAACCTACACTTATGTCCTTATGGGTAATTCTCTATGATTAGTTAACAGAGGAAGATAAGACTAAGGCTTGGTTTACAGATGGTAGTATTCATGGTCCTCACGATATGCAGGCACTACCTAAATGTGGATGGTTGCAGCACTAGAGTCCCTCTCTGGGACTTCCTTGAGGACATTGGGAAAGGAGAATCTTCCAAGTAGGCAAAACTTTCAACAGTTTACTGGCTTCATACTTTTCTTGGAAGGAGAAATGGCCAGATTTGTGATTATATTTTGATTTATGAGTTATGGCTAATGGTTTAGCTGAATGGTCAGATATTTGGGAAAACATGATTGAAATACTGGTGACAAATTTGGGGAAGGTGTATGTAGAGAGATATCGCTAAGTGAACAAAAAATGTGAAAGTTGTATCCTAAGTGAATGCTCACCAAGGGTGAGCTCAGTAGAAGAGGACTTCAATAATCAAATGGACAGAATGACCCATTCCGTGGATGCCAGTTGGTCTCTTTCCCCAGCCACCCCTGTCATCACCCAAGTGGCTCATTAACAAAATGGCCCTGGTGGCAGGGATGAAGATAATGCATGGGCTCAGCAAAATGGACTTCCACTCACCAAAGCCAACCTGGTTACAGCCACTACTGAGTGCCAAGACTGCTAGTAGCAGAAACCAACACTGAGCTCTAACACGGTAACAGTCCCTTGGGTGATGAGCCAGCTACCTGGTGGCAGGCTGATTACATTGGACCATTTCCATCATGAAAGCAGCAGTGTTTCGTTCTTGCTGAAATAGACACTCTGGTTATAGACTTGCCTTCACTGCATGCAATGTTTCTGCAAAAACTACCATCAGTGAACATATATAATGCCCTTCTAACCATTGTGATATTCCACACATATTGTTTTGATGAAGGAACTCACTTCACCACAAAAGAGGCATGGTAATCTCATGCTAATGAAATTCATGTCTTACCATGTTCTTCACCATCCTGAAGCAGCTGGTTTGATAGTACAGTGGAATGGCCTTTTGGGGCTTCGGTTACAGCACTAGCTAGATGGCAACATATTTCAGGGCTGGGGCAAAGTTCTGCAGAAGGCTGTATATGCTCTGAATCAGCATCCAATTTATGGTGCTCTTTCTTCCACGTCCAGGATTCATGAGTCCAGGAATCAAGGGGTGGCACTGGGGGTGGCAACACACTATTACCCCTAGTGACTCAATAACGCAATTTACACTCTGTGTTCTCAAGGCTTTATGCTCTAGGGGCCTAGAGGTCTTAATTCCAGAGGGGAAAATGTTTCCACCAGGAGGAACAATAATGAGTTCATTGAACTGGAAGTTAAGACTACCACCTGGCCACTCTGGGCTCCTCGTGCCTCTGAGTCAACAGACCGAGAAAAGAACTATGGTGTTGGCTAGGGCAACTGATCTAAACTACCACTGGAAAATCATACTACTGTTCCACAGTGGAAGTAAGAACGGGTGTGTCTTGAATACAAGAGATACCTTAGGGTGTCAGTTAGTATCCATGCTCTGTGGTTAAGGTCAATGGAAAACACCACCATCACCATCTAGTCAGGACTACAATGACCCAGATTCTTCAGGAATAAAGGTTTTTTTCACCCCATCAGGTAAACAAACAAACAGTGAGCTACAGTACTTGCTGAAGGCAAAGGGAATACAGAATGGGTAGTAAATGAAGGCAGTTTTAAATACCAGTTACAACCATGTGACTAGTTACAGACATGAGGACTGTAATTGTCATGAATATTTCTTCCTTGTTTTGAGATATATACAATTAAGCAAATATCTGTGTTTTCCTTCCTCTTATTCACTTATCATATAAGATAAGATGTATTGACTATATATTGTTATTTAGGCATTGTTAATCTTACAGCATAATATTTAATTTATACATTATCAGGAAAACAGTAAACATGACCCAAGGACTTTACCCCTTCTGAGGAAGGGATTAGTGTGGTTTGGGTTGAATGTAGGATAGTTGTATTATGTCAAGCAAAATTATGACTGTTACTATCTTTATTTGGAGATTAAGTAGAGTTTAAGGAGATGCATATGGGTGCCAGTTTGAGAACCGGTGGACTTGTGATGAATAATTTATGTCAACTTGACTGGGGTAAGGGTTGCTCAGATAACTGGCAAAACACTGCTTCCAAGTGTACCTGTGACGGTGTTTCTGGAAGAGATTAGAATTTAAATTGGTAGCCCTAGTAAAGAAGATTACCTTCACCAGTGTGGGCAGGCATCATCCATTCTATTGAGGACACAAATAGAACAAAGAGGTGGAGAAAAGTTAAATGCGCTCCCTCTCTCTGTCTGAGCTGGGACATCCATCTTTTCCTGCCCTCAGCATTGGAGCTCCTGGTTCCTGGGGCTTCATTACACCACCAGTTTTTCTGTTCTCCAGTTTGCAGATGGCAGTTCCTGGAACTTCTCAGCTTCCATAAACACATGAGTCAATTCCTCTAATAAATCATATATATATTAAAGTATATAATTTTTTTCTGCTTCTCTGGGAAACCTTGACCAATACAGTTTGACATCTCATTAGAAAATGTTAAATATTTAATCTGAAAAAATAAAACTAGGATTTCTCCATAAATTCACAAATCGTTTGTTCATTCATTTGTTCTCTTTCTAAATATGTATATAAGTAGTTAGATAATACATATTTTTTTAACTCAGCTCAAACTTTGAGACCAGCCTCCTAAATGCTGAAAGAAAAACTAGAGAAGTAAAGCCCCTTGCTTTCAAGGGGCTTTAGTCTCATAAAAATATGAGACACACAGGGAAATTAAAATAGCAACATAAGATTTATGAAGGGGAACCTGTGTGGAAAGCAAAGATGCAGCTTTAGGGCCACGGTATATATATACATATAGGCTCTCTCTCCAAACCCCGCTAAAGGTGAGAGAGACCATGGGTGTGAAGCAAGAGCACGGGAAAAACAAAACCTTTATTGAATCCTTCACTGTTCTTTCTGGGATATAGAGGAATCCATTAACTTGACAAGTGCCCCCATTTGAGCCTCTGTTATATCAAAATTTCTTAAAATGACCTGAAGTCCTACACCAGGAGTGATTTTCAGGCAGCAGCATATGCTTTGTCTAAGTATCACAGCTCTCCTCTCAGAGGTGTATCAGAGACAGGCATTGTTTTAATCAGTCATTGTGATGTCTTCTGTTAGATAGTATCTGTAGCTGTTTTTCTACCCAAATAACTTTTTCTATAAGAACATATTGGGTCATACAAGAGCATATTCTCCTCTTTAGAAGATAAAAAAATGATTTATTGTGGAAGGATTTCCTGTCCTTGACAACCCATGTTTGAAGGATTGTATAAGTGGGATTTAGTTTCTACTAAAGAGAGTGTCTAGAACACCAAGGAGGCCCTATCAGTTCTGATATCCTTTAGTTTCAGCTCTCAGAAGTCAGGGTTGTGTTTTAAACATCACTGGCTGCCTTTGAGAATTCTTGTGCCTTCCTCTTCTATGGATATCTCTAATCCCTATGATCCATTATAGTATGATAGTTGTTTTGTTGTTTATGTAGGAATGGCATGCATAATCTTGAAAGTAACAATTTCAAAAAAAAAAAAAAAAAGATTTCCATTTATGTGAAGGGGAGGGGAGGGCTTAATAGTTTAGTTTTGTTCTTTTTTTTTTTTTGCCCTAAAACTGTCTCATTTGAGATTCAAAGCAGACTTCAACTTTCTAATATTTCAAAAATCACTGAACACATCTGAGGTTACCTCAGATGTATATGGGGTTAAGACTTCCCATACTTATTATGGCTTCAAACTCAGTTCTTCACTCTGCTTTCATTTTTACATCATGAGAAGCTATCTGATTTTGAGTTACACTTTACATGTTTTATGTTTTTATTTTTTATTTTATAACATCCTTATAGTGTTTTGATGAGGAAACTGAGGCCCAGAGAAATTATGATTTTGCCTTAGGTCACACGATGGCCATTGCAAAACTGAATTTAGAACCAGAAACATTGACATCAAGCCCACTTTAATAGATAAGTAATATACCTGGAGAAATATCCACCATTCCATATTACATTGAAATGTGAACCAAAAGAAACCTAGGAGATTGTATTAGACCAATCTTATGCTGCTATGAAGAAATTCCAAAGACTGGGTAATTTATAAAGAAAAGAGATTTCATTGATTCATAGTTCCACGTGGCTGGGGAGGCCTCAGGAAACTTAAAAGCGTGGTGGAAGGCAACTCCTCACAGGGTGGCAGGAGAGAGAATTAGTGCCCAGTGAAAGGGAAGGCCCCTTATAAAACCATCAGATCTGGTAAGGACTAACTCACTATCATGAGAACAGGATGGGGGAAAGTGCTCCCATGATTCAGTTGTCTCTACCTGGTCCCTTCCACAAAACATGGGGATTATGGGAACTATAATTCAAGATGAGATTTGGGTGGGGACACAGCCAAACCATATCAGAGATTATCAAGTTTTAAGGATCCCAAAGAAAGTTGATTAGATCATTTCATCTGAGGGATCATTATTAATGGCTGTCAGCCAAGGATAAAAAATTATCTCAATAAATTAACCTGAGATAAACTCTGAAATAAGCAGGTTTCTGCATCACAGAACTCTTTAGGGCCTTTAGAATATTAATGGTTACTTCCCAGGTGAAAATATAGGGGATATGAAATATGTGATCTTGCCAGATTTGTTTTATCACATAACTATTTTGGGGATTGATGTATTTTGCCAAGCACACTCTGGGAAACATTGATCTAAACAAGTTCTATTAATATGTGAAATGGGAAAACAACGCATAGGAAAAGGGAATGATTTGTCCAAGGTTACCGCACTAGTTAGTAATACCAGAAAACAAGGAAGGAGAATAAGGAGTGCTCATTAAGTAGCATTTGCATGTGTCTAAAAACCATGCAGTCCTTTTCTACAGCCAATGTAATGCTAATGAGAAAAATATATCCACCTGTGAAACAAAATATGGAGAAATGTGCAAAACGTATGACTTTTTTCATATTTTCAAAGATGTTCATCATCATTAAATGCTAGGCAGAAAACCCTGGAACAGATTATGGCAACGATAATACTACTCTTGTGTTAAATGTCTATTAGACATCTGGAACACAGAGGAGCAGCTTAATATTACTAGCTTAATTATCCTCTCACATGGAAATTATTTAATAATATACATGTTGCTATAAAAGTATGCTTCCCTTATTAAAGATTGTTAAAGGAAGATGAGACCTAGAGATCTTTTAATCTAAAATTTGGTTAGTTTCAGATATGGAAACTGAGGCCCTGTTTGGGTAAACAGCAAGGTCAAATGACTAATTTGTAACAGCACTGGGCTGAGACCCCAGGTTTCCACATTTTCACAGCAAAGTGCTTTCCATCTCATTGTATGAGTGTGTATAACAATGCCAAATTACTGGAGATAGCTCCTAGGGTGCCACATTTTACTCTGATTTAAACTTCCATTTGGTTTTTCAGGAAAGAGTATGATTTTTAAATGAGATGACTTGTCATTCCCTGGCAGCCAGGGCCCCTGTTCATTTGAGCCAGAAAGTGAGGACTGCAGCTTTCCCCTCTGGTTATGAGAGCTGGAGTGTCGCTGCTTACTGCATGCAGAATTCATCAACCACAAACCACTATTTAAGACATATTTCTAAATGGATTTTGCTCTTCCCCTTTCTAGGGGAATAATAGCCCTTCTTTCTCATCTATAAGTTCATCTGTGTTGCAAAGCATAAATAGGAGCAATAATCAAAAGAAATAAGAATATGATCTAGCTCAGAACAAAAGAAAAGCAGATGGCAGATTTAGCTCCTCCTTATACAGTAGAGGGAAATACTGAGATGCATTTTGTTATTCTGATTTTCAACTATAGGAGGTAGAAAGATCTAAGAATGTTGCTCCTCGGCCACTTGAACATTTGTCTCTGGGCAGATTTGGTGTCATCATGAAGGCTCATACTGTAAGAGGAAGAACAACATTTACCTTATCTGCTTCACAATAACAGACTGCACTATCTTGTCACGCTGTAGTTTTACATTCAGGGAAAGCTAGGTAATATAATGCAGCATGCATTGAATTTACCTCACCAAAGATTAATTCTACCTCTTAGAGCTTAGCAAGTTAGCTTTTGTTTTTAGGTGGCATGTACTCTGTGGCATAAAAGTTAGACATGTAATGCAGATTTGGAAAACTACATGGATACATAAGTGCAAAGCTCATGGATTTTCACAATTGGAATGTGCCATCCTGATCAAGGAACAGACCATTACTGGCACCAACATACTCTTCTTATGTTTACTTCTAGCCACTGGGTTCACTTGGATAAATACTACCCTCACTTCTGGATTAGTTTTGACTACTATTGAACTTTATATGAGTGTAATCTTTTTGTACAAACCATAGGATATAGTTTAGTTTCTTTTGTTCAACAGTTTGTGCATGTAATTTATCAATATTGTATATAATTATAGACTGTTCATTCTCCTTGCTTTAAAGTATTTCATCATCATGCATTCAACTGTTGATTAGCTTTCGGGTTGTTTCCAGTTCTTGGCCTTTATAAATAATGCTGCTGTGAACATTCTAGTACATACCTCATAATTGATACGTATACGCATTATTTAGAATAACATAGATAAGAATGGAATGTATCTAAAATATATAGGTATGTGAATACTCATACATATATATGTTTAACTTTGCTAGATACTGACAAGAAGTTTTCTGATGTGAATGAACCAATTTATACTCCCACTATAGTACATGAGAGTTCTGGGGGCTTCACAGCTTCTAGAATGCTTGATATTTTTTAGCTTTATCATTTTGCTTATTTTGGTGGAAGTAAAGTAGTATTTCTTATATTTTTAATTTGTATTTACTACTAAAGTTGCATCTTCTCATGGATTTGTTATTAAAACGTGCCCTTTGTGACATGCCTGCTAGTGTTTTTTGCCCAATCTTCAACTTTTTTCTCATTTTTTATTGATTTGTAAAAGTTACGTACATATATATGTTTGTCTACATATATATGCAAGTATGTGTATACATATACGTACGTGTGTGTATGTGTGTATATATGTGTATATATGTGTGTATATATGTGTATATATACACACATATATATATATATAAAATGAATACAAGTCCTTTAGCAGGTATATGTATTATAAATGTATTCTCTTTCTGGATTGAACTTTCACTCTCTTATTGGTACCTTTTGATAAAGAGGATTTCTTAAATTTGTCATTTTTTTCTTCTTTGGATAACAAACTCTGTGTCCTGTCTCATAGATTTACCCACGTTGATGTCATCAAGACATTCTCTATTTTCCTCTAAAAGGCTAATGTTTGTAAATGGTGTGAAGGACAGATGAAATACATTTCTTCCGTATTCTTTTTGTCTATCTATTGAAGCAGCACCATGCATTAGTTAAAGAAAAATAGCATCCTTTCCTCACTAAAGTCTCACTTCTGTCATAAGTTGTTTAACTGTAATTCTGCAGAACTGTTACTGGGTTATATTCTGTTCCCTGCTCAGTTGTCTAGCCTTGTGTCAGTAGGACATTATCTCATGCACTCCCTATCATGAGCCTTTCCCTTTGGTAGTATAAGTCCTCTGGCTGTCTTTGTCAAGATTGCCTTAACTACTTTTGAATATTTGCACTTCTACATGAATTTTATACTTAGTTTGATGTAAGAAAATTTTTCTATCATTTTTATAGTTACTTTTAATTTTTAATATGTAAAAATTATACCTAGTTCTGGGGTATATGTGATGTTTTGATACATGCAAACAATGTATAGTAATCAAATCAGGGTAAGTGGAATTTCCATCACCTGAAACGTTTATCACAGATGGAACTGGAGGATATTATATTAAATGAAATATGTCAGACACAGAAAGACAAATATCACATGTTCTCACTCATATGCAGAATTTTAAAGTTGATGCCATGGATGTAGAGAGTAGAATAGTCATTACCAGAGGTTCAGAAAGGTAGGGAAAAGGAAGAACACAGGTTGGTTAATGGGTACAAATACACAGTTAGATAGAAGGAAAAAGTTCTAGTGTTCAATAGCACAGTAGGGTGACTGTCGTTAACAATCATTTATTGTATATTTCAAAACAGCTAGAAGAAAGATTTGGAATGTCCTCAATACAAAGAAGTGCAACATAAAATGTATAATTTTGATTCAGATTGAGTTTGGGTGAATTAGTATTTTTACACTATTGAGTCTTTCAATCCTCAAACAGGATATTCCCCTGTATTTATTGTAGTCTTTTTAAATTACTTTCAGTGAAGATCTGTAATTTTTCAGAGTAGAAATCATGTACATATTTTGTTTTATTTTCTAGACATATTCTATTTTTTTATGGTATTATACATGTGTGTTTTTCATTTTTTGTTGAAAAAGTCATAGAAGTAAAATGGATTTTTATTAGCCTGGTGCTCTGACATCTTATTAACATCATTTATTCATCTTAAATTTGTTTATAGATTCCTTTGGATTGACAATACACAATTATTGATTCTGTAAGTAATAACTACTTTATTTTCTATTTTCCCATTCTTATTTTATTTTGTTTTCCCTGCCTTATTCTACTGGGTGGCCCTTTAGCAAAATATTAAATTATTTAGCAAAATATTCTACTGGGTGGCCCAGGCACGTGGAACTGTAAGTCCATTAAACCTCTCTTTTTTTTTTTTTTTTTTTTTTTGTAAATTGCCCAGGTATGTCTTTATCAGCAGTGTGAAAATGGAATAATACATAAAGGAAACATTAAAACATTGGGGGAAATAAATGATGGGAAAATTATGCCTACATAACATGCTATTTTGTTATTCCTCATGAGGGAATACTAAATGTCTAAAAGAAGCAAGTAAACAAAATCTAAATAAATAAATCCCCCCTAAAAGCAAATGAATGAATATTGAAAAAAATTCATTGAATATTATGCCAGTTTTTGATTCAAATAAACAAAAGTATCTTACTTTTGATTATTTGTTTGCTTTGCATTTTCTGTAAGATATGTTTATTTTTCTACAGGGAGATAGTGGTTGTTTTTCTTCTTTAGACTATGGCAATACTATTTAACATTTAAAGTTTGTCTTTTAGGATGCTTTCCTATGTGGCCTAGGGTTCAGTTTTTAGTGAAGGCTTTGCTGAAGTTTGAATTGGGACGGGGATGCCAGGTGGGCCGGTTCTGAGGCCCCAGTGGTGGTAGCGGTGGGCTGAGTGTGCCTGTTTTAAGCCCTAGGATCGTATGCAATGGTGCCAGTGTTAGTGTGTCCCAGTAGGCTTATTCTCGGGCTTCCAGGTAGATTGCTGGAATGCTAGCAGTTGCAGCAGTGGGCCAGGTAGGTCAGTGCATTCTTGGGCCTGTAGGCAGTGGATGTGGCATTGGCAATGGCAATAGTAGTGGTAAGACAAACCTTTCACTCCCAAGCAGTTCATGTAGTTGTTGTTCGTGGCTGTGACAGGCTGGGTGAGGCAGTCCCTAGGTCCACAGGTGGTATGTGTAGGTGGGTGTAAGTTGTTGTGGTAGTGGCAGGTTGGGTGGATCCATCTTCAAGCCCAAGGAGAAATGCTTAGATGCAAATGGTGGTGGAGCGGGCTGGATAATCCCTAGGCCTCTGGACAGCATGCTTGGGCACTGGGATCGCAGAGGGTAGAAATACAGAATATACATTCTCCTTGGCACATGAAACTTTCTCCAGGATAGACCGTATATTAGGACACGAAACAAGTCTCAACAAATTTATAAATTCAAAGTTATATCAAGTATCTTGTCAAACCACAAATGAGTAATTCTAGAAATTAGTAACTAGGAGAAATTGGAGGAAATTTGCAAACTGTAAAAATACATGGAAATTAAACAAAATGCTCCTGAATGAACACTGGTTCAAGGAAGAAATTAAGGAAGTAACCAAAAATTTCTTAAAACAAATGAAAATCAAAACAACGTATCAAAAGCTATGGGATACAGCAAAAGCAGTGCTAAAAGGGAAGTCGTAACAGTAAATACCTGTGTCAAAATAGAAAAATTTAAATGTACAATCTAACGATGAACTTCAAGGAATTAGAGAAGCAAGAACAAACAAAATTCAAGATTAATAGAAGGAAAGAAATAATAAAGATCATAGAAAAATTAAACAAAATAGAGATTAAAGAGAATACAAAGGATCAACAAAATGAAAATGATAAATGCTTGCAGTGATGGACACCCAAATACGCTGACTTGACCATTGCAGTCTATACATGTGACAAAATTTCAAATGTATCCCATAAATATGTACAAATGTGATATATCTGTTTTAATAATGAAAACTTATTTATATATTCTGGATACAAGCCATTTGTCAAATGTATCATTTGCAAATACTTTATCCCAGAGTGGCTTGTACGTTCTTTTTCTTAACTGTGTCTTTTGAAATACTATTCATCAATTTTTTTCTTTTTATGGATCTTACTATTGTTGCTATATCTAGAAAATGTACCTGATATAAAGCTTTGTTCCTGTTTTCACCTAGCAATTTTATAGCTTTAGGTTTTTTACACTGAAGTCTATAATCTATTTAGAGTTAATTTTTATATGGTATAAGGATCTTTTACTGTTTTTTAAATGTGGATATCCGATTTTTCCAGAAGCATTTATTGACCTATTCTTTCTTCTCTAATTGTCCTTCTATATTTATCAAAAATCAATTGACCATATGAGTAAAATCAATTTCTAAACTCTATACTTTGTTACTACTTTGTTTTATTTATCTATCTGTCAAACTTTAGGCTAATTGTACATTATCTTGATGATTTAGCTTTATTTACAAAATCTTGATATAAGGTAATGTAAAGACACCAAATTTATTCTTTTTCAAAGTTATACAGGCAATTCTAGATCCGTTGCATTTCTTATGAATTTTAGAACAATTTATCAATTTCTACCAATTATTGCCTGCTGGGTTTATAGAGAATTGACATCCTTTTTTTTGGCGGGGGGTGGACAGAGTTTAGTTCTGTCGCCCAGGCTAGAGCGCAGTGGCATGATCTTGGCTCACTGCAAGCTCCGCCTCCCGGGTTCACGCCATTCTGCCGCCTCATCCTCCCGAGTAGCTGGGACTACAGGTGCCCGCCACCATGCCCGGATAATTTTTTGTATTTTTAGTAGAGATGGGGTTTCACCGTGTTAGCCAGGATGGTCTTGATCTCCTGACCTCGTGATCTGCTCGCCTCCACCTCCCAAAGTGCTGGGATTACAGGCATGAGCCATCCCGCCCTGCCAAGAATTGACATCTTCATAATATTGAATATACCAATCCATGTACATGTTATATCTTGTCATTTATTTACATCTACTATAATTTCAGTCCTCTGTATTTTCTAGTTTTCACTATACAAAATTTGCATCTTCTTTATCAGATTTACCCCTAAGTATTTCATATTTTGAGACACTGTAAATGGTATTTTTAATTATAAACTTTTATTTTTTATTATATGAAACACAATTGGTTTTATTATATGAAACACAATTGGTTATATGAAACACAATTGGTTTCTTTTGGTATACTAATTTTATATTCCACCATCTTACTAAACTGTCCTTTTAGTTATAGTAGGCCTTTTTTAATTTATTAAATTTTCCAACATAGGCAATCATATGTCCTGTTAATAAAGCCAATTTTATTTTATTTTATTTTATTTTATTTTATTTTATTTTTTACTTTTTTTATTTAGAGATAAAGTCTCACTCTGCTACCCAGGGTGGAATGCAGTGGTGCAATCATGGGTCACTACAGCCTCAACCTTTAGGGCTCAGGCAATCCTCCTGCCCCAACCTCCTGATTAGCTGGGACTACAGGCACATGCCATCAAGCCCAGCTAATTTTTTTGTCTTTTTGTAGAGACGACCTCCTGCCATGTTGCCCAGACTGGTCTTGAACTACTCGCCTCAAGTGATAATCCCACCTAGGCTGTGATTACAAAGCGCTGGATTACAGGTATGAGCCACCATGCGCGGCCAAAAAGTCGGTTTTAATTCTTAATTTGCAATCTGGACTTCTGTTGTCTTCTTTCATTTTATTATTTTATTGTACTAGCTGGAAATTCCAGTAATAAAGATAAAGAGAGCATTAAGTCTTTCACCATTAAGTCTCATAATGGCTTGGTCAAAGATGTTCACTACCAGGTTAAGAAACTTCCTTTCTATTCCTACTTAGAACTCAGAGTTTTTACACAAATTAAAATTAGATATTTGATTTTGTTAGATAATTTTTAGCCTTGATTGATTTTTTAAAAAAATTAAAACAGTATATTACATTGGTTTTGTTTGTTCGTTTTTATTTCAAGACAGCATTGAATTCCTGAGATAAACTACACTTGATTATGGTATTATCATTTTTAAATAGATATTGTTAGATTCTATTTGCTAATATTTTGTTAAGAATGTTTTTTATCTCTGTTCATGAGGGACATTAAAACCTTATTGTCTTGTAATGTTGTCTTAGTATCAAAATAATGCTGATTGCTTGCCTCATTGAATGATATCGGGAGTAGTATCTCCTCTCTTTTTATCGGGAATTTTAAAAACAGAACTTATATTAGTCTTCCCTAAATGCTTGATAGTATTCACCAGTGAAGCCATATGGCCCAGAATCTTCTGAGAAATTTTTAAACTATAAATTCAGCTTCTTTAATAGATAAAAGGCTGTTCAAATAATATTTTTTAATCAATTTTTGCTATTATGAGTATTTTATATTGATCCAAATTTCCATCTGATAAGAGTTTTTCTTCTGCCTGATATATTTTCTGTAATATTTCCTGTTCATGAATTCTTTCAGGTTGGATGTATCAAAACTTTTTCCCCTATCATTACTGAAATATATTTCTACTATTTATAGAATGCTACTTTAACAGGTTTTTTTCAGTACTTAAAAATGTTGCTCTACTAACTCCTAGGATGCGTTGTTTCCAAGGAGAAGTCGGTTCTGATTTTTATCTTAGTCCTTTGCATGTATTTTTTTTTCCACTGGCTGATTTTAAGGTTTTCTCATCATATTGGTTTTGAGAAATTTGAACGAGGGGACTTTGTGTAGGTTTCTTTGTATTTCCTGTACTTTGGTTATATTGAGTTTGTGGATTTTTCGAATGATAGTTTTCATCAAATTTGGAAATTTTTCATCTGTTGTTTCCTCAAATATTTTCTGCTTGTTCATCCCTTTCTGTTCGTTTATTCTTAGAGATTTCAATGACATGTATGTTGAGCTGCTTGATGTTATCTTAAAGCTCACTAATGACCTCAACATTTTTCAATCTTTATATTCCTCTGTGTGTTTTATTTTAGATAGTTTCCATTGTTATGGCATTCAGTTTACTAATCATACTTTACCTTAAATCCCCTCAATTATGTTTTTTAATCTCAAAATGTAGTTTTCTTCTCTAGAGAGTCTAGATTAAAAAAAATCGTCTCTGCCTTTACTTAACAGGTACAACTTTTACTATAGCTTCTTAAAAATAAGAAGTATTCTTATAATAGCAGTAATAATAGTTATAATAGCTGTTGCAATGCCATTGTCTACCAAGTCTATAATTTTTTTCATTATTTCTTTATGTGTTCCTATTGATTAATTTTCTGATTATTATGGGTCTTTTTTACTGCTTCTTTTCATGCCTGATAATTTTTAAATTAGATGTCATACTTTGTGAATTTTACTTTTTGTGTGCTGGATATTGATAAAGGGCTGAAAAAAACAAACAAACAGGTATTGTATCACTCTTCTTTGAAGTTAGAGGAGTCTATATGACATAGATCTGATCAATAAAATATATAGATCTAGCTGATCTGAGGGCTTCTAGAAAATACTTTACTCCATGATAAAATGACAGTCATAGGGAAAACCATATTTTCTTTCTACCCTCATTTTCCTATTTGGGACTTTCATTGTGTGAAAAATTGTTTCCTGGAGGAAGGCATCATGTTGCAAATGTAAGAAGTCAAATCACCAGCTTAGAGACAATGGAAGAGTAGAAAGAATTTAGGTTCTTTATGACATTGTTGTAAAAACTGTAATATACCTCCAAGTGTTCAACTTTTCAATTTAACTATAAATGCCGTTATAGTTGAGGCCATTGTTATTTTTATTAGTGGGGGCATGTATTGTTACTTACAGTCTGAATGTTCCTAGATTTTTAAGTACTATGTTTGTGTAGAGCATGGTATTTTATGGGATAGTAATGTGTTCAAACGTTTAGCAACGATGTTTAATATTGAGAGGAGCTGTGGAGTGTTCCTCGGAATGAATTTGAATTGATCATAGACATTAGAATCTTTAATTAGCTAATTCTCTCCCAGAAATGCTAATGAATTTTTTTGTAGAGCACATTATTGAAAATTAGATGTTAAAATTCAAATTATCCTCCGAAAAAATAACTGAGTCTCCCCTATCCTTGAAACCTCTCCACAGCAATCTACAATGATAATTCATACATTGAATTATCCTGAAAGTTTGAAGATACTTCTAGTAGTTCAGAATACAATTTAAAAGTAGTTTCTGTACAATCTTTAAAGTAGCTACGATTATAAAATACGGCTATGTTATCTCAGTAAAATTCCCAGGAGACATCTCAACGCTTTATTATTTTATGTGCTGTTGCATGATAAAGTAAACTTAGTTTTCCAGGTGTGGTGGCATTCTTGGGAGACTGTTTTCTAACAGCTTCTTTGGTCGTGAATCAGAAAACAGTACCACTATTTCCATCTCTGCACAACTTGAATCTGCCTTTATAATTTATGTATCCATGTCACCTGCCTCCTCTCCCTATATATGACAGTAGAGTTGAATAATGCAGTAAAATTCAGTGTCTGCTTCTCCACAGATAACTCAAGTTTTTAGAGCATGGGTTGATGGAAAACTAGGATGGCAATGGATAGACATGAGTGTTTATTTTGAGAATATAAAGGCAGAAGTGAATTCTAATAGAAACTCAGAGATTAGGATAAAGTGAAAGAAGAACCAAAAAGTATTAAACACAGACCCTTGTTTAGCACTATGTTAAAGGACTTGGGTAGGTAGAATCAGGGGCTCAGAAAATCCTGTGAGAACTATGGAATCCTATTTCAACCCAGTAGTTGCTGATTAAATCTAAAATTAACTCTAATGAAACAGAGACACTCATAGATTTCAAATAAATGCATATTTTATTTTCTTTTTTAAAATGGTTATCTTAAAGTCACATAAAGGAAAGAAAGGGGAGAGAAAAGGCACATATATACCATGGAATAATGAGCAGTCTCCTATTTCTATAAATCTCAGAGGCAAAACCTTAGAGACTATTTATAATCATTACAACCACTAAAAAGGTCAACTAGCATGGGGTGGTAAGCCTGAGCCAATTTATTTGTTTTTTCACACTCTGCCATTATGTGAGCTACCATCAAAGGGAACGTTTGATTTTATGGCTCCCATACACTAAGATGGAGCAGGGGCTCTAATGATGTTGAATTTTAGGGATGGGAACCTGGCAAATGCTCCAAAGCATTCCTGCCTCTCCTGTGAGAATGAATCTTCCAGTCAGTTAGACAATCAAATCTCAACTTTGTCCATAGACCAGTGATTCCATACAGATAAATGGACCTTGGAGACGTATAATCACAACCTGTAAATTTGAGTTAATAATACCTAATAATAAAGTTTTGTGAACTAAATAAAATGATATGTGTAAAATTATTAAGGTAATGTATATGAAATACACATTGGGTCATATTATTAAGCGTCTAGGAAATAATATTTATATGTATGAGGAAAAGAAAGAGAATGCCCTATCCTAATTATTTTTTCTCAATTTTTCATAATTGCAGTAAAATACACACAAAATATAATTTGCCATCTTAACCACTTTAAATGTACAGTTCAGTTGTATCACATTTAGAACATCGTGCAACCATAACCACCATCTAGCTCTAGAACACTTCATCTGGTAAAACTGAAACTCTGTACCCATTAAACGATTATTCCTCCTTTCCTCCTAACTCCAGCACTTGGAACCCACCATTTACTTTCTCTCTCTCCGATTTTGACTATCCAAGTACCTCATATAAGTGGCTCCAAACAGTATTTGCATTATTGTGACTGGCTTATTTTACTTAACATGATGTTTTCAAGATTCATTTATTTTGTAGCATGAGTCAGAATTCCCTTCCTTTTCAGACTAAATGGTATTTCATTGTATGCATACACCATATCTTGTTTATCCATTCATGCACTGATAAACATGGGTTTCTTGGCCAGGCGCGGTGGCTCACACCTGTAATCCCAGCACTTTGGGAGGCCGAGGCGGGCGGATCACGAGGTCAGGAGATCGAGACCATCCTGGCTAACATGGTAAAACCCCGTCTGTACTAAAAATACAAAAAATTAGCCGGGCGCGGTGGCGGGCGCCTGTAGTCCCAGCTACTCGGGAGGCTGAGGCAGGAGAATGGCGTGAACCTGGGAGGCGGAGCTTGCAGTGAGCCGAGATGGCGCCACTGCACTCCAGCCTGGGCGACAGTGAGACTCCGTCTCAAAAATAAAAACATGGGTTTCTTTCACATTGTTGCTATTGTGAATAATGCTCCTATGAACATGGATGTACAAATATTTCTTCAAGATTCTATTTTCAATTATTTTGTGTACATACCCGAAGGTGGATTACTAGATCATATCCTAATTTTATTTTTAATTATTTGAGGATCTGCCATACTGTTTTTCACAGTAGCTGTGCCATTTTACATTCTACCAACAGTGCACAAAAGTTCCAGTTACTCTATGCCATATCCTTACCAACGCTTGGCATTTTCTGGGTTTTTTTTCTCTTTCAATATAGTATCCATCCTAATGGGTATGAGATGGTATCTCATTTTAGTTTCGATTTGCATTTCTCTAAGAATTAGTGATATTGAACGTCTTTTCATGTGTTTATCAGTCATTTGTATATCGTCTTTGGAGAAATGTCTATTAAAGTCTTTGCCCATTTTTCAATCATTTTGTTGTTGTGGTTAGTTTTAAAAGTTCTCTATGTATTGTAGATATTAATTCATTGTCAAATATATAATTTGCAAATATTTTCTCTCATTCTGTGGGTTGCCTTTTTACTCTGATATTAAAAAATCGAAGAGAAATAAAACACGATTATCTAATTGATACAGAAAAAGCATTTGATAAAATTTAATACATGTTTATCACAAAAACCTTCAGCAAACCAGGAACAGGAGGAAATTAACTCAAAATAATAAAAGTCATGTATAAAAACCACAGCAGATGTGATACTCAATGGTGGAAGACTGAAAGCATTTTCTCTAAGATCAGGTGCAAGGCAATGATGCCTGATTGCACCACCTTTTTTCAATATCCTAGGCAGAGCAATTCATAAAGAAAAAGAAATAAAAGACATCCCCGTTGGAAAGAAAGTTGTAAAATTATCTCTGTTTACAGATGATATGATCTTATATATAGAAAACCTTAAATATTCCACCAACAAAACTGTTAGAACTAATACATGAATTCAACAAAATAACAAGATACAAAGCCAGCACACAAAAATTATTTGTAATTCTATAGACTAAACAATCTGCAAAGGAATTTATAAAAGCAATTCCATTTACAATAGCAGCAAAAGGAATATAACACAGAGATTAATTTAACCAAGGATGTTAAAGTTTTGTACAATACAAACTATAAAACATTGCTAAAGAAGATATAAATAAATGTAAACCCATCTCATGTCCATGGACTCGAAGGCCTAATGATTTAAAAAAAAATTTAAACATTTTTCAATTTAGTAGAAAAAAAATTTCCAATATTCTAATTCACATAATTACAGAATTAACATATTTTTGAACTAACATTTAAAAGAAAAATTTACTGTTTTGCTGTTGAAAATATATAGAAATTTGATATAATTTTATGGAATCCATTGGATTTTTTCAAGAATAATTACTGACAAAATTTTAAGGCTGAAGGATTAAATAGCATGGTGTTTTAGTGACACAGAAGCAATGGCTATTTCTATCATTTCCCTTGGTGTTAGGTAAGAATATGACTGTGCCAGGGAGAAGGCAAAGCAAACGAACAATCAAAATGTCAGAAGAAAACACAGAAAAGTTATTTTTCCCCCACTTCCCAATATGGGTGTACGGACACACACACAATGGGCGCCTGTGGCTTTTTATCCAAACTCTGGGTTCTTTTCTTCCCCGTCAAAGTTACTTTTCTTTTTCTAAGAAACATGGCTTGTGTTTGCAGCTGAGTGGCCTTGTTCCTCGCTGTAGAAGACTGGATATTCAGAGGTCCCTTTTCCTTCAGAGCTGTCTCTGTGCTTTTTAGTCTAGACTGATACAATTTCAGCTTTGGATCACAAAAAGTAACTAATGGGTACTAGGCTTAATACCTGGGTGATGAAATAATCTGTACAACAAACCCCCATGACACAAGTTTACCTATAAAACAAACATGCATGTGTACCGCTGAACTTAAAAGTTAAAGAAAAATCTAATAGATCAGGTGCATTCAGGGTGGTATGGCTGTAGACAATGTACAAAACTGAGCAGCATTTCTACACACCAATAATAATATTCAAGCTAAGAACCAAATGAAGAACTCAATCCCTTTTACAATAGCAACATTTAAAAAATAAAATACCTGGGAATACATCTAGCCAAGCAGGCGAAAGATCTCTACAGGGAGAACTACCAAACACTCATGAAAGACGCAAACAAATGGAAAAACATCCCACACTCATGGATTGGAAGAATCAATATCACTTAAATGATCCCCCAAAGCAATCTACAGATTCAGTGCCATCCATTTAAAATTAGCAATGTAATTTTTCACAGAATTAGAAAAAGAGATCCTAAAGTTCAAATGGAACAAAACAAAACCCTGAATAGTCAAAGCAATCCTAAACAAAAGAACAAATCCAGAGACATCACATTGCCAGACTTCAAATTATATTATTAGTATAAAGCTACAGTAACTAAAACAGCAGGCTGGGCACAGTGGCTCACCCAGCACTTTCGGAGGCCAAGGCGGGTGGATCACGAGGTCAGGAGATCGAGACCATCCTAGCTAACACACTGAAACCCCGTCTCTACTAAAAATACAAAGAAAAACAAAATCAGCCAGGCGTGGTGGCAGGCGCCTGTAGTCCCAGCTACTGGGGAGGCTGAGGAGGGAGAATGGCATGAACCCAGGAGGCGGAGCTTGCAGTGAGCCGAGATCATGCCCCTGCACTCCAGCCTGGGCAACAGAGCGAGACTCTGTCTCAAAAAAACAAACAACAAAAACCCAGCATGGTACTGGTACAAAAATTGGCACATAGATTAAGGGAACAGAATAGAAAACCCAGATATAAAGCCACGTGTCTCAACCAACTCATCTTTGACAAAGCCAACACAAATAAATACTGGGGAAAGGACACCCTACTCAGTGAATTGGGCTGGGAAAATCGGCTAGCCGTATGCAGAAGAATGAAACTGGACCCGCTATATCTCACCATATAAATAAATGACTTATTTAAATCAATCAAGATCATTTAAAGACTTAAACATAAGACCTGAAACTATAAAAATCCTAGAAGAAAACCTAGGAAAATCTCTTTCAGACAATGGCCTATGCAAAGAATTTATGATGAAGGGCCCAAAAGCAAATGCAACAAAAATAGACAAATGATATTTAATTAAACTAAAAAGTTTCTTCACAGCAGAAGAAATAACAGAGTAAACAAAGAAACTACAGAATGGGAGAAAATATTTACAAATTATGCCTCTGACAAAGGACTAATATCCAGAATATATAAGGAACTCAATGACATAAAAACAAAACAAAAAATAAACTACCCTATTAAAAGCTGGGCAAAGGACGTGAACAGACATTTCTCAAAAGAAGAAATACAAGCAGCCAACAAATGCTGTAATGAGAAAAAAAAATGCCCAAAATCACTAATCATCAGATAAATGCAAATTAAAACTGCAATGAGAGATCGTCTTACACCAGTCAGAATGGCTATTAAAAAGTCAACAAATAACAGATGTTGGCATGGATGTGGAGAAAAGGGCGTATTTATTCATTGTTGGTGGGAATGTAAATTAGTTCAGTCTCTATAGAAAACAGTGTGGAGATTTCTCAAATAACTTAAAATAGAACTATAATTTGACCCAGCAATCCCACTAATGGATGTCCACTCAAAGGAAAACAAATTATTATGTTAAAAAGACACCTGTACTTGGATGTTCTTCACCATGGGCATCACTATTCTCAAGAGCAAAGTCATGGAACCAACCTATGTGTCTATACACAGTTGACTAGGTAAATAAAAGGTGGTACATATATATACCGTGGAATACTATGCAGCCATAAAAATGAATGAAATTATGTTTTATGCAGCAACATCGATGGAACTGGAGGCCATTATCCTAAGTAAATTAACACAGAAACAGAAAACCAAATACTGCATCTTCTCTTATAAGTGGGAGCTAAACAATGGGTACATATGATCATGAAGATGGAAATAATAGACACTGGGGACACTGGGGAGGGCAAGGATTCAAAAATTACCTATAGGTACAATGTTCACTACTTGGATATCCTATACACTAGAAGCCTCATCCCCACCAGCATGCAATAAACACATGTAACAAACAAGCACATGTATCCTCGAATCTAAAATAAAAGAACCAGAAAAAAGAAATAAAATATTGTGAGCTTTATATGTATCCAATTATAATATAGCAGAATAGACAGAGGTACAATCATAAATATCCTGGTTTGTGTATAATTTTAATTTTAGCTCTTTCTCCTTTGTGGATTTAATTTTTTGTATTTCCATAACTCAAACTAGATAACTACAATATCTCTTTGTATAAATGTATCCATTTTGTATTATATAATGTCACTCCTTTCTCTGTTTTTTCTCATTTCCTGAAGTCCTTTCTCTAATTTTTCTCATTTCCTGAAGTCCTTGTAACTATTAGCTTCCTTGTTTATCGCATTATCCTCCCTCTATTTCACTTTGTAAAGAGATGCGATATTCTTCTCTCCACAAGTTTCTTACACAGTATATATCCTTTCGGTGTTCAGATTTCTTCATACTGGAAATCACATCATTTTAGTTCATATTTTCTTTATTCTTTATTGAAGCCTCATAAACACAACATAGTTCATTCAGCTTGTCTTCTCTGTCTAGATATTTAGGCATCCAATATTTGGCAATTAAAATAATGCTAAAATGTTTGCATACATATTTTGTATTGTTTAGAGTGTATCTTCAGAGTGAATTCCTAGAAGAGTAATTTCTGGGACAAAACACAAATTCACACATAGTTTTGTTAGATAGTGCCAAATTTCCTTCCCCAAGCTGCACTTACTTTCAAATTGTTGCCAGTGTGGTGGGTGAGAAATGGTATCTCAATTTAGCTTTAATTTGCATTTGAATATCTCGTAAATTTAAGGTCCATTTTAATATCTCCCTGGTGAATTGTCTGTTCACATCTACAGCTTACTTTTTGCATCTATTGCCTAGTTTTCTATGGAATTTTTAGTACCTTTCTCAATTTTTGTAAGTTATTTTTATGTTAAGGATATCAACCCTTGTCTATGACATATGTTATAAGTATTTTTCTATTTTTTGTCTTAATTTTTGCTTGTAAGGCTTGTACCATGAAAAAGTTATTTTTCTTTTAATTATTTGTAGTCAAATTTATCAGTCTTTACTTTTATGAACTCTAGATTTTTGAGTCATTCTTACAGAGCTTTTTCCTTATATTTGGGTTATAGAGGAATTGGATTTTCTTTTAGAATTGCATAGTTAATTTTTGTATTTGTGTATGATGTGATGATTAGATCTAATACTGTGAATTTGTAAATGGTTTTGTAATTATTCACTTTAAAGTCTATCTTTGATTTATTAATTAGAGATACCACATTTATTACATAGATTTCCATAGGTAGTTGTGTCTACTTGAATTTCTGTTCTATTTTACTGTATTTCATTGTCCTGCCTATTCATTTGTGAGTAACGCAGTTTTCATACAGAAGCTTTGTAATGTTTTCGAGCCTGATAGAGCTAATTCCTTTCACAGTTCTTCCTTTTCAGTATTTCCCTATTTTTATGTGTTTATTTTTCCATACAGATTTTAAAACCAACTTTTCCAGCTCCATAAAAATTTTGTTAGTATTTCCTTTGGAATCGCTCAAAATTTATAAATTGCTTAGGGAGAACTAAATTTTGATGACTTTGAGAGTGCTAAGCAACACAAAGTCAGTGCCTTTTCATTTTTCAAGTTTACATTTTAATCTATAGGGATGTATTTTATAGTTTTCCTGCTATAGGTTTTCAAAAAGAAAAATTGTATTATCTTAACAGCTGATGCTTGAAATTCTCTCAGGGAAAAAGCTTTCTTTTATTTGTAAAGGAATATCTTGATCATTGTGTTGGATAGAAGGGAATAGTGGGTGCCAAAGTGTCAAGATATCAGAAAGAAGATGAATTGCATTATAAGCAGAGAAAAAATTTGAATTCTTGGGAATAATCCATAACGAAGTGTAAAGAAAGCAAATTGATAAGCAGAAGACAGCACAGCCAGAAAGGTAGCAGAAAGCTTTGCAAGTCATAATGTCAACTCTGTCCCTGTCAGATCTCCTCAGGAAATCTAAAAATCCTCTGAAAGATCTACTAGAGTCACAAGAAAGCACTGGAATTCATTCAAGTTGATAATTGTTAGGGAGAGGGTACACACAGAGAAGCAGAAAAGCAGTGATTCAGAATGCGGAATCAGAAGTAACGCTGAGTCAGAAGTCACATGGCGCTTTGCTAAAATCTTGAAAAATGCCTCATATATTATCTAACTGATGGTGGTGGTAGAACTAAATTATTATTATTATTATTATTATTTTTTGAAATGGAGTTTTGCTCTGTTGCTCAGGCTGGAGTGCAGTGGTGCAATCTCAGCTCACTGCAACCTCCACCTCCCGGGTTCAAACAACTCTCTTGCCTCAGCCTCCTGAATAGCTGGGATTACAGGCACACGCCACAACGCCCAGCTAATTTTTTTTGTATTTTTAGTAGAGATAGGATTTCACCATGTTGGCCAGGCTGGTCTTGAACTCCTGACCTCAAGTGATCCGTCCACCTCGACCTCCCAAAGTGCTGGGATTGTAGGTGTGAGCCACCGCTCCTGGCCCAAATTAATTTTTAAATTAGTTTCAATTTGTTTTAAATTAGTTTAACCTCGATATTTGGTGACCATGAGGCCCTCTGGGCATCTGGATTACAAGAATAAATAAGAAAGAGACAGTCATAAGTAAGTAACTGTCACACACACTAACTTAAAAATAGCCTTAGGATGGTCCTGATGGTTAATTTCAAGTGTCAACTTGACTACATTAAAGGATACCCAGATATCTAGTAAATCATTATTTTGGGGTATGTTTGTGATGTTCAGACTGGCATTTAAATCAGTAGACTAAGGACGATCTCCCCTCACCCAATGTGGGCAGGCACCATCCAACTGGTGGAGGGCCTGGTAAGAAGAAAAAAAGCAGAGGAAAAGTAAATTCATACATGCTGTCTCTTCTGGAGCTGAGACACCCATCTTCTGCTTTTGGATATCAGATCTCCAGACTCTTCAGCCTTCAGACCTCAAGACTTGCACAACAGCCCTCCAAATGCTGCAGCTTTTGACCTTGGACTGAGAGTTACACCATTAGCTCTTCTGCAGATTAAGAAATTAAAGTTCAGAAAAACAAAGTAGATTGCCTGAGGTCACACAGCTAGTAAATAACAAAACTGAAAGTTAAAATAATTGTTTGATTCCAGAGTGCAAGTAACTACACTACTATGCAAGTGCATCCCAATCTGTTACTACATCAGGCTAGATGGAGATTCACAAACTCCAGGAAAGAATACATAAGTCAAGATGACATTTGAAGAAAGACTATACAGATTTAAAAATAAAATGCATATTTCACAATATGAAGTCAAGGGTGGACTGAAAACACCATTCACTGATTCTCTTCTCCTGCCAAAAAATAAAAGAACATCAGCCAAGAAATAAATCACATGTATAAGTGACACTTAGTGTAGTAGACTCTTGAACAGCTTCCCTGTTCTAGAATAACCTGATCCACCAATAAAAGTTAATCAGTTCCTGTCTTTTCTCTTGCCTAGAACAAGAGTTGCTCTTTTTAGAAGAACTTAAAAAAATGCATAAAAAATAAAAGGGAAAAAATTATTTCCAACATATTTATAATTTCTGTTTGGGAGAAAAAAACAGGTAATTTTTTTTCAAAATTTATCTGAGTTTGCCATTGTTAGCTCTAAAAGCACTGCCACAGGATCTGTTAAAAGTGTTTAATTAATTCATGCTGTATAATGTCTCATTTTTTCAATATAGGCTTATTATGCATTGCCAAGATGCAATAAAAGAAAATTAAAATAACCAAGGAAGCATAATTGATGGCATTTTGGAAGCATGCTTTTAAATAACATTCAGTCAGATCAGTGTCATCCAAAGCATTTGGGGGTTAAACATTGTATTATTAATAATGGTTTGGGTAAGATGAATTGTGTTACCAGAGGCAACACAAGTTAAATGCATATTTCACAATGTGAAGAAATGTCTTCCTGGGGAAGAGTGTTGAACATTTTTCATCTGTCACCAAATGAATCCTAGAGAGATTAGAGAAGAGGCATTGAGAAGGACTCAGAAGATCTGTAGAGAGAGTGAGTTGGAACCACACCCACTCTCAAATTCAAGTGAACTTTGACTCAAGAGAAGGATAACCACCAGACTACAAGTGGGATGTAAAACCAGGTGTTGCAAGTATCTACCATCCTGCACCTTCAAAGAAGTCCTGTCCCAAAGATCCTGTGGTGGATAAATTAGTTCTCTGTCCATGGGAAAATTCTTATGGCTCTGGGATTCGCTATAAACATCATGGCTTCATTAGGGCTATGTCTGGATACCTGCTACATGCAAAATCTTATATCTCCATGTAGAGATGAACAACACAGAAAAGATGAGAATGGGGTGATATGTGGGTAAGAAACACAATAATAGGGAGTAAAGAGAATGCACCTTCTTTCAATATTTGCAGAACTAGGAGATGAGGTACACAAGAGGCAGAGAAGAAAACTGAAAGCTGTAGTACAGAAAAGCAGGCACTAGCTCCTTAGAGGACAGCTAGTTGTACTGGAAATGGGAGCATCTGATGGATTTAATGTAGGAAGAATCCAGAGTACCTATACCAGAGAAGTACACAACAGTGAGATCAGCTCAACCCAAAATGATAGTTTGTGCATGTGTGTTTTTTAATTTTGATATATAATGATTGAAGGACAGAGCACCATTCATAAATGTACAGTTTAGTGAATTTTTATAAACTAAATTCATCCAGACAAAATATAGAACATTAGTAATACCGAGAAGTTCTGCTCATGCTGTCTTCTAGTCACTATCTCCCAAGGAAATGCACCACTCTGACTTCGAACAGTATACATTAGTATTGCCTGCTTTGTACTTTATGCAAGTGGAATTCTATTACTTTTTGTGTCTGGTTTCTTTCACTCAACACTGTGTTTGTAAGATATGATTTGTCCCTATTGTAAGATCATTCATGAATTTTTTATTCTCATTGCCATAGTGTATTCCATTGTGTGACTAGAACACAATTTTTTTATCCGTTCTACTTTTGGTTAGAATTTATATAGCTTCCAGTTTTGCTTATTAAAAAACCTTCTAGTCAATGTCCTTTTTAAAATGACATATTTCTCTTAGATATTTCTTACATATTTCTTAGATATTTCTTACATATTTCTTAGATATTCTTACATATTTCTCTTAGATATAGAACTAAGAGTCATCTTGTTAGTTCAGAGGGTGTAAATATGTCCAGCTTGAATAGTAGTGCCAATTTTCAAAATAGTTGTACCAAATTACCCTTTCTCTCACTATCATAATATGAGAGTTTTAATATTCTGATTAGAACTTGATATTTCCCATCTTTAATAATTTACTGTTTCTAATGGTTTTGTAATGCTATCTTATAATTTTAATTTGGATTTCTCCATGATAAATGAAGTTGAGCACTTTTCAGTTTCATTGGCCCTTTGAATATCCTATTTTGTCAAGTGTGTAAACATCTTTTGTGTCCATTTTTCTACTGAAATATTTCTTCATTTTTATTATTGAATTTTAGGGGTTAACAATAAACATGACTACTTTGTCCAGTGTACCACAAATATCTTCTTACTCCTTGCATTTCCATCTCCAATATGTGTTTTAATTAGCCAAAGTTCTGAATTTTAATATAGCAGAATGTATTACTTCTTTCATTTCTTAACGTAGTGCTTTGCTTGTCACTCTACAAGAAAATCTAGTCAACTCCAAGGTAATGAAGCTTTCATCCTTTACTTTCCTTTAAAGCTTTCATTTGTCTTTCTAATTCAGGTCTACAACCAATCATCTGGTAATTATTTTTATATACGATATGAGGTAGAAATTCAGATTCAGTTTTCTCCGATATGGATATCTAACTTGTATAGCCTAATTATACAGAAGACCATCTTGAGAGAGAAGCCAGATGGTGGAATAGAAGCCTACGGTGTTCTTACCCACATAGGAATGCCAAATTTTAACAACTATCTGCACACAGAAAAGCACCATCACTAGAGGCAAAAATTAGATGAGCAATCACAATACCTGGTTTTGACTTCATCTCCTTGAGAGATGCATTGAGGAGGGTCAGAGACAGTCTTGGATAGCAGATGCCACTCTTTCCCTGAACAACACAGTCTCTGCCCCCACCCCCGGCAGCCAGAGAGAATCTGTGCACTTGGAGGAGGGAGATCACAATGACTGGGGGACATTACATCGAATTCAGTGTTGCCCTGTCACAGCAGAGAGCAAAGCTGTGCTGGGCTCAGCCAGTGCCAGTACAGACAGGGAGCATTTGGATCAGACCCAGCCAGAGGGGAATCACCCATCCTATCAGTCATAACTATAGCTTCTCAGCAAGCCTCGGCACCACAGGCCAAAGTGCTCTGAAGTCCCAGGTAAACTTGAAAGGCAGTCTAGAACACATAAAGACTGCAAATCCTCAGAGCCAGAGGACTAGGGTGGCACATGAGCTAGGTAGACAGAAGCCAGGGCAGCTAAAGAAGTGCTTGCATCACGCCTCCCCCAAACCCAGAGAGTGCAGCTTGCAGTCTGGAAAATGTCTCTTACCTTCTGCATGAGGGGTGGAGAGCAAAGAATAAAGAGGACTTTGTCTTGCATCTTGGAAATCAGCTCAGCCACAGTAGGATAGGGCGCCAGACAAAATTATGAGGCCCCCTTTCCAGGCTCTAGCTCCCAGACATTTCTAGAAACACCCCAGGCTGAAGGGGAACCCACTGCCTTGAAGGAGGGACCCAGTCCTGACAGGATTCATCACCTGCTGACTAAAGAGCCCTTGGGCCCTGAATAACCAGTAGTGATGTTTAGGTGGTATGCCGTGGGCCTGGGGCTCTGAGATGTGCTATCTGTGTGGCCCAGCACATTCCTAGCTGTGGTGGCTACAGTAAAAGACTCCTTCTGTTTAAGAAAAGCAGACAAGAAAGTAAAGGGGACTTTGTCTTGCACCTTCGGTTCTAGCACATCCAGAGCAGGGCAGAGCAACAAGCAGGCTCTTGGGTCCCCGAATCCAGGCCTAGCCTCTGGGTCAGCATTTCTGGACCTGCCATGGACCAGAGGGGAGCCCACTGCCCTGAAGGGTGAGTTCCAGGCCTGGCAGAATTCAACCAAGCTGACTGAAGAGCCCTTGGGCTTTAAGTGAAAATCTGCAGTGGACTAGCAGAAACCCGCCATGGGCCAGTGGTGATGGGACCCACAGGGAGAGGCTCCTCTGCCTGTGCACAGGAGAGGGAAAAGCAGGAAGGACTTCATGTTGTGGTTTGGGTGCCAGCTTAGCCACAGTAGACTAGAACATTAAGCACATTTCCAAGATTTTTCACTCTAATCTCTGGCTCCCAGACAGCATCTCTGGACCCACCTGGGGCCTGAAAGAACTTGCTGCCCTGAAGGGAAGGACACAAACCTGGCTGGCTTTGCCACCTGCTGGTTATAGAGCCCTAGGGCCTCGAGTGAACATAGGTAGTAGCCAGGTAGTGGTTACAGTGAACAAGACTCAGTGCTGTACTGGCTTCAGGTCTGACCCGGTGTAGTCCCAGTAGTTGTGGCCACAGGAGTGCTTGCACGACCACACCCTCAGTTCCAGGTGGCTTAGCACACACACAGAGAGAGAGAGACTGTTTGGAAAAAATTAAGGGAAAAGAAGAGTCTCTGCCTTGTAAAGAGAATTATTCCAGATCTTATCCAAGATCACCAAGGTGATACCTCTATGAGTCTGTAAAAACCCAGTGATATTGGACTTGGAGCTGAAGTCCCTTCAAAAGTCCCTGGAAATCCTTCTCAAGGAGGATAGGCACAAACAAGCCCAGATTTTGAAGACTACAATACCTAACTCTACAATGCCCAGGCACGGACCTGGAACATTCTCCAGAATAGACCATATCTTACACCACAAAAGAAGTTTCAAAAAATACAAAAAAGTAGCAGTCATATCAAGTATCTTTTCTGGAATAAATCTAGAAATCAATAAGAGGAAGAACCTCAGAAACTACACTGATGCATGTACTCCTGAATAATCAATGGATCAATAAAGAAATTAAAAAGAAAATTTAAACATTTCTTGAAACAAATGAAAATGAAAATACAACATACCCAAATTTTGGGGATACAACCAAAGCAGTATTAAGAGATACTGTTAAATGCTAAGAAGCACATACTAATGATTATATCAAAAAAGTAGAGTTTTTAAGTAAACAACATAACAGTGTACCTCAAGAAACTAGAAAAATAAGAACAAACCAAACCCCAAATTAGCAGAAGGAAAGTAATAATAAAAATCAATGCAGAAATATATGAAATTGAGCCTAAAAATAAGTACAGAAAATCAACCAAAAGAAAGATTGTTTTTTAGAAAAGATAAAATCTGCACATCTTAGCTAGACAAAGAAGATCTAAATGAATAAAATCAAAAATAAAAAAGGAGAGACGACTATGATTATATAAATACAAAGAATCATTAGAGTCTATTATGTGCAACTTTACACCAACAAATTTAAAAATTCAGAAGAAATAGATAAATTATTGGACATATGCAACCTACCAAGTTTAAGCCATGAAGAAATAGAAAATATCAACAAGCTAACAATGAGTAAAGAGATTGCAACCATAATAAAAAGTCTCCCATCAAAGAAAAGCCCAGGACCTGTTGACTTCACTGCTGAATTCTACCACATATTTAAGAAGCTAATATCAATTCTAGCCAAACACTTCAAAAAAAAAAAAAATGAAGAGCAGAAAATACTTCCAATCTCATTTTATGAATCCAAAAGTACCCTAACAGCAAAACCAGACAGAACACAACAACAAAAAAACTACAGACCAATATCACTGATGAACATAAATGCAAAAATCCTTAACAAAATGCTAGCAAACTGAATTCAACAACACATTTAAAAAGTCATTCACCATAATCAAGTGAGATTCATCCCAAGGACACAAAGATGGTTCAACATATGCAAATCAATAAATGTGGTACATCACATTAACAGAACCAAAAACAAAAACCATATGATCATTTCAATAGATGCTGAAACAGCATTCAATAAAATCCAACATCAGTCTGTGATAAAAACACTTAGCAAACTGGCTATAGAAGGAACATACCTCAAAATAATTAAGACCGTATATAACAAGAAACATGGTACTGAATGGGGAAAAACTGAAACCCTTTTTCTTTTCCCAGATCTTAGAATCTGGAATATTAAAAGGATTCCCACTTTCACCACTATCATTTAACATAAAAGTTGAATTCCTGACCAGGACCATTAGGCAAGAGAAAGAAATAAAGAACATCTAAATTGGAAAGGAATAAATCAAATTAGCCTTGTTCACAGATGTCATGATGTTATACTTAGAAAAGTGAAAGATATATACACAGAAAACTATAAACACTCATTAAAGAAATTGAAGAAGACACGAACAAATGGAAAAGATATTCTATGTTTATGGACTGGAAGAATCAATATTGTTAAAATGACAATACTACCCGAAGCAATTTACAAGATTCGATGTAATTGAATAGTAAAATACCAATGACATTCTTCATAGAAGTAGAAAAAATACTCTAAAATTTACATGGAACCACAAAAGACCCTGAATGGCCAAAATAATCCTGAGCTAAAAGAACAAAGCTGAAGGCATCACACTAACTCACTTCAAAATATATTGCAAAGAAATAGTAATCAAATCAGCATGATACTGGCATAAAAACAGACACAAAGACCAATGCAACCATATAGAGAACCCAGATGTAAGTCCACACATTTACAGCCAATTTATCTTTGACAGAGATGCCAAGAACATATACTAGGGAAAGGGAAGTCTCTTCAATAAATGGTGCTGGGAAAATTGGATAACCATATGCGGAAGAATGAAACAAGGCCTTGGTCTCTTAGCATACAGAAAAAAACAAATAAAAATGGATTAAAGACTTAAATCTAAGACCTGAAATTATAAAACCACTTAAAGAAAACATTGGGGAAATACTCCAGTATATTGGTCTGGGTATAGATTTTGCATAAGATCTCAAAAGCACAGGCAACAAAAGCAAAAAATAGACAACTAGGATTATGTCAAGCTAAACATCTTCTGTACAGTAAAGTAAATGGTCAACAAAGTGAAGACAATCAACAATCCACAGAATGGGAGAAAATATTTGCAATCTATTGTAAAGAATTGACCAGAATACATAAGGAGCTCAAACGACTTAATGGCAGAAAAAAAAAACCCACAAATAATTTGATTTAAAAAATGGGCAAAATGCTTGAATAGATGGCCAGGTGCAGTGGCTCATGCCTGTAATCCCAGCACTTTGGGAGGCCGAGGCAGGTGGATCACCTGTGGTCAGGAGTTTGAGACCAGCCTGACCAACATGAGGAAACCCAGTCTCTACTAAAAATAGAAAAATTAGCTGTGCATGGTGGTGCACACCTGTAATCCCAGCTACTAGGGAGGCTGAGGCAGGAGAATCGCTTGAACCCAGGAGGCAGAGGTTGCAGTGAGCCGAGATTGTACCACTGCACTCCAGCCTGGGCAACAATGCCAGACTGTCTCCAAAAACAAAACAAAACAAAAGACTTGAGTAGCTGTTTCTCAAAAGAAAACATACAAATGGTCAAGAGATATATGATAAAATGCTCAACATCACTAATCATCAGAAAAAATCAAATCAAACCCTCAATGAGATATCATCTCACCCCAGTTAAAATGGCATTTATCAAGAAGACAGTGGATAAAGGATGCTGGTGAAGATGCAGAGGAAGGGGAAGACTTGTACAATACACTGTTGATGGAAATGTAAAATTAGTACAGCCACTATGGAAAACAGTATGGAGGTTCTTCAAAACACTAAAAGTAAGACTACCATATAATCCAGCAATTCTACAACTGAGTATATATATTCAAAAGAAATAAAATCAATATATTGAAGAGATATCTGCATCCTATGTTTATTGCAGCATTAGTTACAATAGCCAAGACAACAAATCAACCACAGTGTCCAGCAGTCAATGAATGGATAAGATGAATGTTGTATATATACACAATTTAATATTATTCTGCTATAAAAAAGAGTGAAATCTTGTCATTTGCAGCAACACAATTGGAACTGGAGGTCATTAAGTAAAATACATCAAGCGCAGAGAGACAAATGTTGCCTCTTCTCACTCATATGTAGGAGTTTAAAAAGGTAGATCTCAGAGAGATATACACTGGTGGTTACTAGAGGCCAAGAAAAGTAGTGGGGAGAGTGGTTACAAGACGTGGGGAAGGGAAGGAGGAAGGGAGGGAGATTGATTAATGGTAAAAGTATATTGTTTGATGGAAGAAATAAGACCTAGCACTTGATAGATCAGTAGAATGACAACAGTTTACAATAATCTATTGTAGATTTCAAAATAACTAAAAGAGAATAATAATATGACTTTTCTAACATAAAGAAAACACAAATATTTAAGGTGACCTATATTCCAATTATTATCATTTGATCTTTGCAAATTATGTAAATGTATTCAGTTATCACAGGTAACCCCCAAATATCTACATACTTAAAAATAATTTTTTTAGGCCAGGCATGGTGGCTGACACCTATAATCCCAGCACTTTGGGAGGCTGAGGCAGGCAGATCACCTGAGGTAGGGAATTCAAGACCAACCTGACCAACATGGAGGAACCCCATCTCTATTAAAAAATAAAATTAGCCAGGCATGGTGGTGCATGCCTGTAATTCCAGCTACTAGGGAGGTTGAGGCAGGAGAATCACTTGAACCTGGGAGGCAGAGGTTGCGGTGAGCTGAGATCGCACCATTGCACTCCAGCCTGGGTAACAAGAGCAAAACTCCATCTCAAAAAGTAATAATAATAATAATAATTTTTTAATTAAAAAATTAACACAAACATAAAAATTAAGTGAATCTCTTGTAATAAGTAAATGAGAGAGAAGAGACAAATCTCCTATGCAGAATTCCAAATAATTTATATACATATTCTGTTCTCAAAGAGGTGGAGCAGAACGCCCCACTCTTTAAGTGTGGTTTGTGCATATTGAGCTTCTTCCAAAGAATCAGCATGGAAAGAGGGGAGGAGAAAGGGAGAGAAACTTTACAATGGAGACATCTGACAAGCAAAACCTCAGCCTGATGATCAAGGTCAACATCAACAGTAATAAGCTATATTAATCATATATCTCTTTGATATAATGTGATGAAGGTATCATTTTATCTCTATGTTCTTTGTATTCCCCAAACCCATAATCCCAGTCTAAATATGAGAAAAGTATCATGCAACTCTCACTTAGGAGATATTCTCCAGAATACCTGACCAGTATTTCCAAAATTTTCAAGTCCCCAAAAATAAGAGAAGTCCAAGAAACTGTTGCAGCCCAAAGAATCCTAATTCAGAAATAGAAAATCAAATACCACATATTCTAACTTATAAGTGGGAGCTAAACAATGGGTACACATGGATGTAAAGATGGAAATTATAGACAACTGAGGACTCCAAAAGGGAAAAGGGTGGGATGGGGACAAGGGTTTAAAAAATTACCTGTGGTGTACAATGTTCATTATTTAGGTAATAAGCACACTAGAATCCTCATCAATACACAAACTACCCCTATAACACACCTGCACGTGTACCCCCGAATGTAAAATAAAAGTTTTTTAAAAGTATGAGTAATGCATCTGCAAAGGCCACAACTGGGCATTATCCTAAGAAAATAGTTAAAGTTTAAAGACAAAAGTTGAGGAAAAAAAAGAAATGACAAGCAAATGTAATATAAAGAGGTATGCTGGGTGGGATTCTACAACAGAAAAAGTAAAGTGGGTCAAAAAAAGTAAATCTTAATAAGGTATGAACTTAAGTCAATGATATTATTTAAGTATTGGCTCATTAATTGTAACAAATATGCCAGCCGGGCGCGGTGGCTCACACCTGTAATCCCAGCACTTTGGGAGGCTGAGGCGGGTGGATCACGAGGTCGGGAGATCGAGACCATCCTGGCTAACATGGTGAAACCCCATCTCTACTAAAAAAAATACAAAAAATTAGCTGGGCGTGGTGGCGGGCGCCTGTAGTCCCAGCTACTTGGGAGGCTGAGGCAGGAGAATGGCGTGAACCTGGGAGGCGGAGCTTGCAGTGAGCCGAGATAGCGCCACTGCACTCCAGCCTGGGTGACAGAGAAACACTCCGTCTTAAAACAACAACAACAACAACAACAAAAAAAAAAAAAAACAAATGTGCCATAGTAACAAGTTGTCAGTAATAATAGAGAAAGCTAGAGGGTGGCGAGAGGTATATGGGAACTATCTGTGTTATCTTCACATTTTTTTTATAAATCTAAAAGCGTTCTAAAATAAAAATTTTATTTCAAAATGAAGTTCAGCACCTTTTTATTGTTTATTTGTATCATTTTTCTTTGTTTATAGAATACTAAATAAAATACATTCTATGTTTCTATAAAGACTTTGAATCCAGGGACCTCATTTAATTCACTTATTAAGTACAATCTTTTTTTTTTAAGATTTGTTTTTGGATTTCTTGGTACAAAAATAAGATCATTTGAGGATGATACTTGTATTTTCTCTGTTTCCATTCATATGACTTCTCTTTAATTTGTTTGTCGTATGACATTGGTTAGGACATCCGGTACAGTCTGTCATTTCCTTTCCTGTAATGTCCTTGTCAGATTTCAGAATCAAAATTATGCTGGCTTCAGAAAAAGACAGAACTTGCCCTGCCTTTTTAATTCCTTGGAAGTGTTTGTTAAGACTGATGACAGTCTTTTCTTAAATATTTTGGGGAAAAAATTACGAGTGAATTCATATGAGTTTGGGTTTTTTCTGCTGCAAGTTTACTTTTTAATAATACTCTTCAATTCATTAACAGATATAAAAATCTTCAAAGTTCTATTTATTTTACTGTCAGATTTGGCCAGTTCTATTTTTAAAGTATTTTGTTTGCTGCGTTCATTATTTTTAAAATATTGGCATAATATTTTCACAATTGTAATTTTTATAATTTTTTCACAAAATTTTAATTTTGTTATGCCTGTGGGATTTATATCAATGCTCCTTTCTTTCCAGTCTGGAAGAATGAGAGAGAAATAGCAGATTAACATATTAGAAAATATAAATGTAAATATAAAATGATCTACAGCTATGACAATAGCAAAATCTTTAGTCTAATAAACATAAGTAGAATGTATAGTGATAGAAAAATGCAAGAGGGCTAATATATTTGTAACTTGGTAAGGTTCTAAAATTGGGACATGGCAAAAATATAAAATATAGACATTAAAGATGATCTTTTAAAAAATTTCCAGGTAAACCACTCCAGAACTAGTAAATAGGGAATAAATACTATAGAAGACAATAAAAATTACAAATTAATAATCAGTGCAAAAGAAGGTGATTAATTAATAGCAAAATAAAATATTTTGAAAATAGCAAGATGACATACACAATAACAAACATGTCATCCTTTACCTTACATGTGAATGAAATAAGAACTTTAAGAAAAAGGTTTTCAGACTGGAAAAACTGTATAAGTAAACAAACTTAAAAATTAAGAAAACAGAAATTAAAAGAATGGAAAAATCAGATACCAATCAAAAGTCAACAAAAAAGAAATATGGTGTAATTATACTAATCTCAGGCAAAAAATATTTTTATAAAAAGCTATATTAAAAGCCAAGAACAGGGAGATTCATGAGAGAAAAGATCACTCTACCAAGAAGATATTACAATTATAAATTTGTATGCACATAATAACACTATATCTATACCTATTAGACTGAATTAAAAAAATTAAAATTCTATAAAATACACCGTTAAATAAATTTGGCTGGGTGTGGTGGCTCATCCCAGCATTTGGGAGGCCGAGGTGGGTGGATGACCTGAGGTCAGGAGTTCGAGACCAGCCTGGCCAATATGGTGAAATCCCATCTCTACTAAAAATACGAAAAACTAGCTGGGCATGGTGGCAGGTGCCTGTAATTTCAGCTACTTGGGAGGCTGAGGGAGGAGAATCGCTTGAACCCAGGAGGCAGAGGTTACAGTGAGCCAAGATTGCGCCACTGCACTCCAGCTGGGCAACAAGAGCAGAGTGAAACTCTGTCTCAATAAATGAATGAATGAATGAATATAAAGATGCCCACAGACTGTGGGAAGATATTTGCATATAACATATATATACACACAATTATATAAATGAATTATAATCAGACTGTACAAACAACTCGAAACTTAATAAATAATAAGAAAACGGAGAACTAAATTAAAAAGTACAAAAATTTGAACAGACACTTTGCCAAATATGCTATATGGATAGCAAACACACACAAGAAAACGCCACAATTTCATTAGTCACTAGTAAAATGCAAGTGAAAACCATAACATATTTTATCACATAATTATTATGATAGTTAAAATCAAAGACTTAATATACCGAGTGTTGTCAATGATGTGATGAAACTGGATCCCTCATACATTTCCAGAAGGAAAATAAAATGATATAAATAACTTGAACAACTTTGAAAGATTATTAAAAACTTACATATGCATCTATCATACAATTAAGCTATTCAACCTGTATATTTACTCTTGAAAAATTAAGGAATATGTCCATAAAAAGACTAATACACCAATATTTATAGCCACTTTATTTGTAGTAGCCCAAACTGGAAGTAAACCAAATATCTATCAAGAGGTGAACAGGTGAAATGTTCTGTTATATCTGTGCAACATAATGAACAATATAAGGAAATGAGCAACATACTGAATAGAAGTAAATGAATTAATTATACACAGCAACATTGATGAATCTCAAAATAATGATGCTCTGTAGAAAAACAAGACAAAAAGTACATGTTTTATAATTAGATTTCTATAAAATTCTGGAAATGACAATCAATAAAATTCTAAAGCTTACCCTATAGTGCATAATGAAAGACTGAATATTGTTTTCATAACTTTATGAACATAGCAAGAATGCACTCCCCTATCAGTTCTATTCTGAAGGTCCCACGCATTAGAATAAAGCAAGAAAAAGGAATAAAAGCATAATAATTTGGAATGGAAAAAATAAATATTTCTCTACCTGCAGGTAACTTGAGTGTTTACATAGATAATACTAATGAATATACAAAATCTATTGATTTAGCATTTGTAATATACAAGTTAACGATTAAAAATTTATTAATTTATATATATAAGCACAAGGTGATTGGAACTGCAAGTCAAAAAACTAAAATTCAATGTATGATAGTGTATAAAACAAAAAGCGTAAGAATAAATTTAAAGTTTTCAATAGTTTTTTACACAGGAAACTATAAAGGATTGCTGATTGGAAATTTAAAAGGTCTACATAAATGGAGAGATAGACTGTGTTCATGGATTAAGAGAGTCAATATTTTAAGGTTTTAATTATCCCTAAATCTATAAACAAAAAAAATCCCATTCAAAATATTAGCAGAAGTTTTATAGAATTTGGCAAACTCAAAATTGTGTAAGGAAATACATACAGCCCAGATTGTGTAAAGTAAACTTGGAAAAATAACAAAGTTTGAGGACTTCAACACTTAATATACAACTACCATAATTAAGTTATGCTGAATACTGGAATATAAATTGGTAATAGATAAATAGAACAGAATACATAGTCCAGAAATGGACCTACACTTAATAGAGCACTTTCCTCTTTTACAAAGTTGCCAAATAGAAATGGAATGAAAAGCATTTTTAGAAATGGTGCAATATAGCTACATGAAAAAACATGAAACTCATCCCTGTTTCACATGATATAAAAAATCATCAGACCTAAAGGTAACATCATAAGCATTTAAAACAACAAACCAAAAAAGAACATCTTTATGACTTAAGGTTTAATATAGGCTTTTGAGACTGGTTACAAAAATAAATATAAAATAAAATTGTGTTACACACAATTAAAACAAAATACAACCTAAAGATAATAAATAGCTAAGCTAATTATTTCGAGAAAATATTTGCAAAGCATATATGACAAAGGACTAGTATCCAAGATATAAAAATTATTTAAACATTCATAAAATAAGATCAAGCCAATATTACATTAATACCAATCTATTATATAGGCAAAAGAATCAAACACTTCATAAAAATAAGTTACGTAATGGCCAATAAGCACATTAAAATGTGGTCAATATCATTAGTCATTAGGACACTACAAATTAAAGCTACAACAAGATGACACTACATGCCCCCTCCCACCTCAGAATGACTAAAATTTAAAAATCTGACAATACCAAGTGTTAGCAAGGATGTGGAACAACTAAGTCTTCATACATTGTAAAAGAAAATGTAAAATGGTACTACCACTTTCAAAATTTTCCTAGTAGTTTTTAAAATAAGACTCAACATACATTTCCTGTGTGATTCCTAGATGATTACATACAATCAATAAAAACATATGTCCATAGAAATAATTGTAAAGAATTGTGAAGGAATCTTCATTTTACCTTTAATTACAAAAGCCTCAAACTGGAAACAACTCAGGTGGTAATGTTCTATAATTTGGTAGGAATTTGGGTTATATATCTATATGCATCCACCAAAGCTCAGTTAAATATAGACTGAAAGTTTGTGTACTTTCTTTTATGTAATGTTACATCAAAGGAAAAAAAATCAAAAATTACATACTAGTTAATTTTATAAGTAATATAACATTTATAGGGGTACAGATGTCTACAGTGTATTTTTAAATGTATGAAAAATAAGATTTATTAGTTATTGGGATAAAGATGATATACAGGGAGGAAGGATGGAAAAAAGGGAAGAAACAAAGATGGAGTGGGGAAGGAAGGAATATTATCAGACAAATATAGTGAAATATTAATAGTAAAATATAGAGGGTGAGTAGTGTTATTTACCATAAAATTTTCTGATCATTGCTATATGTTTCAAAATAATTATAGTAAAATGTTGGAAAATTACAACAGCAATTAGAAGAGAAATTTGCAGTCAAAATTCAAATTCAAAATAAAGAGAGAATACTGAAGACCTAGGTTCCAATTATGAACAGGAGCGAAAGAAATGCAAATTAAAACCAAAGAAAGTAGAAAAAAATTGAAATAGAAATACATAAAATAGATACAATAGATATAATAAAATTAATTTTAAAGGGAGATTCAATAGCTAAAGCTAAAGATTAGTTCTTTGAAGGGATTAAAGCAATTTTTTAAAAAACTCTATAAATCCTGATCAAGAAGAAATTGGGGGAAAGGGGAAGAGAGAGAGAGAGAGAGAGAGACAGAGAAATAGGTAACTAGAACAACTATATGGTCTATAAAGTCTACGTTTTGCCTTTTCAATTTCTGAATAATGTACTTAGATAAATGAATGTTCTGAAATTCAATACAGCCTATTAAGAACATCTGTCTATCAAAGTACAACATTCTCTAGGCCAAATACTTGTCAAATACTTATATTTGACAATAGAATTTGATTCATCTATACTCAGAATACAAAAATAATTGTCAAATATCAGCAACAGAAAAAAATCTACGTAAAACATAGAGAATAACCAAATGACTAATAACCATATCAAAATTTGCTCAACATCATTACTTATCATGGAAATGCAAATATTAGCATAATGTGATAACACCACAAACCGTCAGGTAAGTAAAATGAAGAACATAGTGCCAGTGCTAGCAGAAATAATAGCAACTGGGAGTGTTGCTGGGAGTGTGAATTACTTCAATTACTTGGGAAAGCTATTTTGTAATTTGTAAAAGGTAAATATATACCTATGTTTGAGTTCCAGTCTTAGGAACATACCCAAGAGAAACTATACATAAATCCCACAAAATATGAGTATAACATTATCTACAATAGCCAGAACCTAGAAATATTACAAATGTTTATTAACAGTGGAATGAGTAAATCATTGTATATTCATTAAAAAAACAAATTATAACAAATTATTGATACACATAACATGAATAACATTCACAAGCTTTAGTAAAAGATGCCAGAAAAAAAAATAGTACGACATACCCATGTGCTTACATGATACTCAGAAACAGATTAAAATAATCTACATGTTAGAAGGTTTAATTCAAGACTACCTCTGTGGGAATATTGACTTGAAATGAATACGAGGGGATTTTCCAGGGTTCTGGATATAGTGCATATCTTGATGTTTTAGATTTAACTAGGTGATTACATGTGAAGAATTCAACAAGCTGTGCATATAAGATTCATGTAGTATAAATTCACTTATACTTAATTAAGTGAATGAATAAAGCAACATCTGCTGTGCTACCTGGTCTTGTATATATTAAGCACCTGACCATAGCATGTCATGTGAATGCATTATTGGAGCTGTCCATCACGTGCTAAATATTATGACATCCATTTCACTGTGAAGGAGGTGCAAGATAATGCAAATGACCAGGGAATCTACTCATACTCCCATATACTGTATCTCTCAGACATTACCAGTTATGAGAATCTTGAAATGACCTTGTAAAGCATATCTAAGGCACTAGAGGGAATCGTTCTCTGAGGTGTTAAGGTGCTGCTCTTTAAAAACTTGTTTTATACCTTGAAACAACAGCCAGTGTATGAGGTAATTTGTCTAGTAGGGAAAATGTGAGTGAGAAACCTGAAGGTGGAATTAGGAATGGATTCGCCATCATGCCCAGTGATACACTTGGGGACTTCGTTCTGCTGTATTAAAAATCTGGTGGTGTGTGCCTGTAGTCCCAGCTACACGGGAGGCTGAGGCAGGAGAATCGCTTGAACCCGGGAGGTGGAGGTTGTGGTGAGCCGAGATTGCACCACTGCACTCCAGTCTGCGCAACAGAGCGAGACTCTGTCTCAAAAAAAATATTTTTTTAAATTTGTTTTTCTAAGGTGAGAATGCTTCTGCTGAGAGACAAAATGAAAGTTCTATTAAACCTAAGAATATAGATGTTACAGGCCATTTGGTCTCTTATTGCCATTATATAAGCTGGCAAAGAAAGGAGTTTCTATTCTGGTAACAGTAATCCTCCTAATTATCATGAGGAGAGCTGGTTGCTGCTACACAATGAGAAGGAAGATTCATGTCTGTAATTTAAGGTATTCACTTGGGTATATTTTTTACTTCTATCCTCAGTAATAACCACGAATGGGCAACTACAACAACCTTAACCTAACAAGGTCATAATAAATAGACCATACCTCATGGGGATACAGGTCTGGTTTAGGCTACAGGCTAATCAATCTAGAGTAGCCAAAGTGCTGTGCAAGTTTGAAGGGGATTTTAGAATGGTTGGTAAAAAAGAAAGATCTTGTATAGCAGTAGATGTTTTAGTAACAATGGCAGCGCTAAAAACTACGGTTCTACCTCTGTCTCTCTCATTCTCTCTCATCAGTGACCGGACAAAGTAAACCTAACACATTCCTGAGATACATGGCCTAGGAGGTGGACTGTAATAGAGTCTGTGATGCCTAGCATATACACTCTCTATACCCCACTGTCTTCCAACTACAATCATACGCTTCTCTTTATCTGAAGTGTTCTTTGATCACTTCTGCTTGGTCTGCTACATGTTCAGTATGCTGGCCACTCTAGAGAGTCAGTACCACCTGGGAATAACCTTCAATAAAGGACTAATTAGTAGTAATATACAAATGCATATTCTTTTTCATTCTTTGGGTGAAATAACTGTGAAACATGTATCATTCTGGCTTCAAGAGTTCTCCAGAAGGATTAAGCCTTGTACACCGAACAGTGCTTTGCTTGACAATGCATCCTCTATTGACTCCCTTCTCTTACTAATCAATATTTCTCCCCACTTTTTCCTCCAGTATGTCTTAGAATCACCCCCCAAATAAAATCCCTATGTCAACATTGGGTTTTGAAAGAACACTAAACAGAGTGCAATATGCAATATTCCTCATTATCCATTTTGAGAACAAGAAAAGACTATTTGCCAGTAAATTAGCTTATCTTACCTTTTGGGGAAAATAGTTATTTTTTAACAAAAATACATTGCCTTAAGGAGACAGGAACTAAAGCCCCAGCTATAGTTACTGGGTGAACTTGGAAAAGTCACATAACCTCTCTGCATCTCATTTTCTTTCACTATAAAATGAACTCTTAATGATTCAACATTGGCATTTTCTAATTCAAATATTTGCATTATTCTATAAAGGACTGAGATGTGTGTTTTTTGCTCCCTCCCTCTTTCTTCCGTTCCTCCCAGGCATGGCCTCTGTACCACATCATTTTCAAATGTATTATTCAAATTATATTTTTGTCTAGTTACTATGGTGATCAGTGCAACCCAAATCCTTAGATAGGAGTGCTGAATTTTTCTCTCATCAAAAATAATACTTATTGTTCCTGCTGCATCTTTTGAGGAGCAGAGAAACCTAAGAGCTGGTTGCTGATGGTACTTGAGAATCTGAATCTGAATGCTGAAATCTTCTGTAGCAGGGGAAATAGAGGCAGAGAAGAAGAATTTCAAGGCAGTAGCGTCCTTAATAATTGGAAAGTAACATTGTTACAGAGGATCAGGGATTTTATGTGACTGTGGAGGAATTTATCTCTCGACTTAATTTCAGCAATAAACCGATTAACTAGATAGTAAATTTTGGCTTTTGGAGGATACCAACAAGCTTCAAAGCTGCAATGAACTTTCAGACTAGTTAGTTCTTCATAAGCACAGTTATTGTTTCTTTAATGTCAAATAATACATACACGTGACATTGCCTCTACCAATTCTCCAAACCCAGTCTGCAATACCTTCCCTTAAAACTTCACAGTGGAAATGGAACCCCTTACACTTCCTCGAAATGAGGAGTTATACTTATTCTGAAGTTACAAATGGCAGCCCTTGAGCTAGATATGGGCCACAGAAGGAGCGATCCTATAATGAAGGTGACCAATTGTCGTAGTTTGCCTGGGATACATGACTTTTAATTTTAAAACTGGGATAGTCCCAGGCGAATCAGAATGAGTTTGTTACTCTAAAATTTTTCTTTGAATTTCACAATATTTAAATATGTGTATTTTCGAATCAATAACCCACATATAAAAATCAAAAAGTTCTACACAGTTATTCAGAATTTTAATTTCTCTTGTAAAAATCATACCTGACAACATTGAATCATCAAAGGCTCACAGCAGTGAAGATGGGCATAGTAACCGTTTGCTTTGTAGATGGGGCCTAAGCTCTTTAGTTGGTCACTATTCTCACCTTTCCTATTGTCTACCAACAATGAGGTCACAACATTATCTTCTCTCTTATGCTCTTTTTCTTATCTTTGACCAATTTCATCAATGTGTTACCTGCCTGGGACATAAGTTTTTGTAACTATAACCCTGGTTTTTCAAATATTTTATTTTTATGTATTTTCCAGGAACATTCACCCTCCTGCTGTACTCAGAGACCATAATCTTACCTTTTAAGACAATTCACACTTCCTTTGACATTGACACATTCTAAAGCTTGGGTTGATTGTTCCCTAGTTTTCCTCTCTACTTGTCCATAGAACATTCATCACATAAAGGCTCAATTATTTATTAATATTTATCCCACATGAAATCATGATACACACTCAGAGAAACAGAGAGACTGACTCAAGCATTTACTGGGATCATCAATTCACTCTGAAGGTAAGATTTGTAAAATGTGAGTTGAAGTAGGTGGGGAGTTGGTACATGGATTCAAATTGGAGAAGAACTTTGTTTAGAAATGTATAATTCTGATGAGAATGTAAATTTGTAAAGACATTTTGGATAGCAAAAATAATCTGTGTTCCTAACAATCCATCATTTTCACTTCTCAGCATCTACCTTAGAAAAATTCACTTGTGACCTCAAAAATATTCACTTTAATTAGATGCTTATTTTAGCATCTAATTAAATTGCAAAGATTTGGAAACATGTTAAATAACCAAAAAAAGTGGGAGAATAGCTAAAGAAATTGTGATTGTCTATATTATAAAATACTTTACAGAGTTAAATAAGGTAGATCTTTATCTTTTATGTAAAGATATTCGTAACTTAGCAATTCAAAAGAAAAAGCAGTGGAACAAAATATACAGTATGAAAATATTACATAAACATAAATAAAAATGAGACTCCATATGTAAGTATGTTAGGACATACATAGAAAAAAGGGTCTGAAAGGAGACCCACCAAAGTAGTATTATAAAAACAGGTATCTCCAGTATAGGAACAAGATTTTGAATGTCATGAAAGAATATTTTACATTTATATCAAAATACAGAAACAAGAAAAAACAATAGACATCCTTATACCTACAGTTTACTACCATTAACTATTGCATTTTGCTTCTACTTTTTCCTTTTTGAAAATTATGCATGTTTATTTTAAGTATTTCAGTGTTCCACGCTACACATTTAATATAACATTCCACATTAAACCACTCAGAAAGTAACCATTTTTTATATTAGGTACACACAATTCCAAAATTATGAATAGTTAGTTATACAGGTATTATTAAATATGACTTTATACTGTAGAGAGATGCTTTTTTAAAAAGTATTAATTTCAATTTTATTTAACTTATCAAAAGAGAGTAAACTAAAGGAGTTCTTGAATTTAAAATGTATGATGCGTTACCGTAGACATATTATTACCTAAATTATAGCTTAAAGGTTGAAAAAAACTAAGGGAAAAAAAATCATGAGAAAGTATTTTCTTAACCTTGTGTTTCAGTTTAATGTAATAACACTTCACTCCTATTGTGAAATACAAGGATAACAGTTTGCTCAGACTTGCTTCTTCTCCCTTACCTCTTCCCTCCTGATGCTTTATTTTACACTGAAAACTTTCTTTTAATAGTCTCTTCTGTAAGCAAAATTTGACATCGTCTTATGTATACATTTATTTACTGCCCACCATCTATCCCGAATGTGCAGTTTATCCATTTTTTGTAAGATTCCTTTTTGTAATATCTTAAATCACAAGATTTGATCATTGGATTTCTTTTAATTAGAGAGATTCATGGATGCTTCATTCCCTGAGATATTTCATGTTTTTAAGGGCGTGCCTGTTGCCTTTATATTTGAATACCTTGGGTGGTTATAATATTCTTGGACCATAATTTGTTACCCGCAGAACATTGTTGCTGCAGAGAAATCTGAGGCTCATCTGATTTATTTTTACCTTATAAATGCTTTTTTATTTTTGATGCCTGAAATGTCTGCCTGTATTCTTGATGCTCAATAGTTTAACTGGCAGCTTAAATATTTTATATCAAATTGTCATGGAATATTTCATGAGCTTTCAATATTAGGATACAGTTTTTTAAAATTCTAAACATGTCATCCTGGCCAACATGGTGAAACCCCATCTCAACTAAAAATACAAAAATTAGCCGGGTGTGGTGGTGCATGCCTGTAGTCCCAGCTACTTGGGAGGCTGATGCAGAAGAATTGCTTGAACCCAGAGGGCAGAGGTTGCGGTGAGCTGAGATCATGCCACTGCACTCCAGCCTGGCTACAGAGTGAGATTCCACCTCAAAAAAAAAAAAAAAAATTCTGGACTTGTTTTATTATATATTTGATTGAATTACATTTCATATTAAGTACTCCAATTATCCTTACATTGAAAGATGTTTATCAATTTATTTTATATGATCCTGTTTTATTTAAACGTTTCCTTTCCATCAGTAATTCAATTCAAAATGATGTCAGTGTCGTTCCTTGTTTCCATTCATGTATTACTTTTGACGTTGTTTTGAATTTGCTACCCAAACCTGCAGTGTTCTCTGCCATCTCCTTCTGTCACCCTTTTATCTTGTCTTTCAGTTATTTTATTAAAGGAAAATTATTTTTATGAACTAACAGATGAGAAATTGTGAATAACTTTCCCTCTTCCTTGAAATATATTTTTCTTTTAGATCTATTTTTATTTTTTCATTTGTTTTATTTTCTTTCTTTTGTTTTCTTTCTCCCCACCTACCCATCTTATCCCCCACCATCTATGTCACCTTGGTAGAGGGAACCCAGAGAAATGACGTAAGTTCCACAATTCTTTTTAAAAAATTATTTTTAGGTGATGGGTACATGTGCAGCTTTGTTACATAGGTAAATTTGTGTCATAGGGGTTTGTTATGCAGATTATTTCATCTCCCAGGTATCAAGCCTAATACCCATTAGTTGTTTTTTCCTGATCCTCAACCTCCTGCTGCCCTCTGCCCTCTGATAGGCCTCACTGCATGTTGTTCTCCTCTATGTGTTCTCATCATTTAGCTCCCACTTGTAAGTGAGAACGTGTGGTATTTGGTTTTCTGTTTCCGCATTAGTTTGCTAAGGATAATTGCCTCCAGCTCCATCCATATCCTGGCAAAGAACATGATCTCATACTTTTTAATGGCTTCATAGCATTCCATGGTGTATATGTAGTGCATTTTCTTTATCCAGTTAATCATTGATAGGCATTTAGGTTGATTCCATGTCTTTGCTATTGTGAATAGCATTGCAATGAGCATATGTTTGCATGTGTCTTTATAATAGAAGGATTTATATTCCTTTGGATATATGCCCAGTAATGGGACTGTTGGGTCTACATTTCAGTGTATCACCCTGAAGTCTCAGCCTTCATTAGAGGCAGTCTGTTCACTACCTTTTTCACCAGGTTCCAATTCTCTTAAGTCAAAAAAAAAAAAGCTGAAACTTATATATATTAATCATGCTTTTTGCCCAAATTGAGTGCATTAGTAAGAATCCTCAAAATGTTGTTGACACACAGGGCTGGTGGCATCTAGGTGAGAAGTGCAATCTCACTGTGCCTCCTACCTCCCTCTACGTTCACCTGTTTCTTTCATGTGCCACCTGTTTTCAAAGTCCATCAAATTCAGTTCTCAGTCCTACATGTATATTAGATTCATTTGGAGAGCTTATTTTTTTTTAATGCTAACACTGATTTAGACCTATGCCCTAGGTCTAAATCAGTGAATCTGATTTAATGGATCTGGGGTATGAATCCAGGCATTCTTATTTTTTGAAGTTACCTGGGAAATTCTAATAGCCAGACAAGTTTGAGGGCTCTTCCATTATTCTATAAGTCTCTTCTTATTTGATGGCTATTACTAATTACTTTTATGGAGATGGGGTTAAATTTTTTTCAGTTAATTAAGAGACGCAGTATCAATTCACTCTCTCAACCTTGGAAGTTCTTGCAACCTGTAGAATCAGATATCTCTATAGCAAACAGTCCCCAAATTTCAGAGTCCCATAAGAAGAAAGGTTTATTTTTCCTACGTCTTACAAGAAAGTTTCAATGTAGATGTTCTGGACCGTATAGCTCTCTTGAGTGGCTCTTCTTAAAGTGGTGGCTCAGAAATCATGGCTAACCAAGTTATGGCTCCACTATGTTCAACATGTAATTTGGAAATTATCCTGTCATCCTCAGCTGACTTATGGGGAAAGAGAGAGGAAATAGGGGAAGCACACCCTCTTCTCAACACCACTATCTGGAAGATGCTTTATGTGGGGTAAATTAGATGTTAGGTCATGGACCATTAAGAAAACATAGATTTGTCTGAAAACCAGCCAATCTCTGCCACACAAGCTCTCTAATGTTTTAGCATTTTTCCACAGCAGAATTCATGTATTGTTTGCTATAACTAAATTGAATTTTTAAAATAAAAAATAAATACTTTTGGCAAAGATGTCTGGCAATGAAGAGACTAAGCTGCCTGGAAAATAGTTTTCTGAAAAAGGGAAAAATACTGGTGAATTGGGTAGAATAAGCCAACAAAGAGAAACTTCGACATCCAGCCAGAGAGCTTACATTGGATATAATTGACAACAGCCACAAAGTTCCTTGAGCAGGCGCGGAAACATGACACATTATGCCAATTTGAGTTAAAGTGCAGAAAATTAGACAAAATATTTTCCAAATTCCCCCAACAGTATCAGAAAATAGTGTACATGGGCAGAAATTGTAGTTCTTCTTGTTGTCCCAATTTATTCACAATTTCCTGGCAGAATGAGTAAAATGGAACTTCAATTTCTATGCTCCCAATCATTCGCTTGACCTACAAGTGCAAAACTGTGGAGACAGGAGTGTTTACAGGAAAAAGGAAACACATCCAGAGGGTAAACACCATATCCCAACAAAAGCCTCCCAATTTTTATAGAAAAAGAAATAATAAAAGCAGATAAATAAGTGTCCACATAATCTGGGAGGGAAGAACGGCCTTGATCCCTGCAGGTGTTTGTTTGCAACAAAACTGTCTAAATGAAGCTCAACTTCTCTCTTGAACAAATTCCAGAGCCTCCCTCTAAGAGGAGGCTAGTAAAGTTGCAGTCTACAGCTGAATAACCTCACAATTCCTGCTTTTATCCTTTCTCTGCCATATTCTGATTTTTCAGAAGCAATGGGTAATGGTTTCCCAAATTATGGTGCTGTGTCTTGTAGGCTAGGCTCACCAGGTGACGCCAGCTCTGGGAACTGCTGCAGGATCAGGATATTGCAGAAACCTTCCCTGGGCATAGAGACCATAATGCTGAAACTTAGCCCAGGATCTCTCTTCTTGCCAAACCAGGAACCTCTGCCTCACTCGCTCCCCAAGGTGGTCCCCATGGGATCCCTTGACACTGTAGGACCAGGATTTTCTAATTATTGTTCTCCTGGGGAAAGTGACTTTTTCCAATCTGCATAAAGGCCCCATAAAGAGAACTGTAAACCATTCCAAATAGGAGCGCTTTCTGGCTGATATTTGATCAGAAGTGATCTCTGTCTTTGAGACAGCATGACAAGTCCTTTATCATTTTATTTTTCTGGTCAAGGCCAGGTTGAAAGTGACTTTTCCTATCCTCTATCACTTTACAATGGCATTTTCTTGTCAAGGATGAGACCTGGGACTTTGCAAATTTTTTTTTCAGAAGCCTATCAGATCATTCACTGAACTCCAAGTAGAAGCCTTGTTTCTCTCATTCACATCCTATGATAATAGTAATAGTTAATATTTTTGAAGTCTTTCTGTAGACTACATTCTGGGCTAATCATTTTACATCCATACATTTTCCTAGGTCTTACGACTGCTCTATGAGGTAGATAGTGTTACTCCCATTTCAGAAGAAGACCCAGAGAAAAATTAAATAACTATTGTATAATAATGCAATAGTTAACTTGTATTGGAAACCATATTTCTGTGACTCAAAGGTCCATATGCCAATCCAACTTCTTGTACACGCGCTGACTGTAGCATTTCGGTGAAGTTTCACCAAGATCGTGTCTGCAATAGGTGCTGCTTAAAGGGAAAAACAAGACATAATCACTATTTGTTCTAGTCTCTCTCAGTCCTTATCAGTGGTGTAATATCAGGTCTATCATAAAGCCGCTTTAGATTTGGGTTATTTTGCTATATAATCAGGATTTTAATCCCTATTTTCTTCTTTACATTGTTTCTGAAAGGTCCAGATTCTCTTTGTCAGTTATTTTTATATTTCTTCAAAAAAATCTGAATGTTTCTATATGTCAGGAATTGTTCTAAGTGCTGGGGATACAATGATAAACAGACAAGACCATTGCCCTCATGGAACATGTAGTCTCAGTGAGGAAGTCCAATAAAGAAGAATTAATGTGACAGGCAATTCCCAGAAGTGCCCCTTAAGAACTGTCTCTCTGAAAAGGTGACATTTGAATAGAGAGAGATCTACAAGCATGAGGGAAGAAGCCCTACTAAGCTTTTTTATTTTTTATTTCATTTTATTTTTTTGAGATGGAGTCTCACTCTGTCTCCCAGGTTGGAGTACAGTGGTGGGATCTGGGCTCACTGCAACCTCTGTCTCCCCAGGTTCACGCCATTCCCCTGCCTCAGCTTCCTAAGTAGCTGGGATTACAGGCTCCTGCCATGCCCCACTACTTTTTTTTTTTAATTTTTTTTTTTTTTTTTAGTAGAGAAGGGGTTTCACCATGTTGCCCAGGCTGGTCTCGAACTCCTGACCACAAGTGATCCACCCACCTCGGCCTCCCAACATGCTGAGATTACAGGCGTGAGCCACTGTGCCTAGCCCCTACTAAGCTTTGAGGAGAGACTATTTCAGTTGAAAGTCAACACAAATTTCAAAGACTTGCAGAAGGGAATTAGTATACTTAAGAAACAGTATGTTTAATTAAGGCTATGTTTGCACTAATGCTTTATAATTTGTTCTTGTTTCTTCTGAATTATACTTTATTTGTATTATTTATTTTTAATTAAAGAAGCAAGTGACAAAATTATTGGAATTTCCTGCAGGATAGGGAGTCAGTGGAATCTTTGCCACTATGAATACTTTGATGTTCATCAGAACAATACTCCTTAGCAAGAAGCTCCAAGAGCACCTCAGCCAGAGGGAGAAGAATGTGAGAAGGGAGATGCTAATCAGAGGAGAATATAGAAACGTAGATGGAAGTCTCCCGTCCCACATTTGGTGTGTGTCTGGTGTATGTGTGCATATGTGTGCATGTGTGTATGTGTGTGTGATTGTGGAAATAGTTCCATTAGATGGCAGGAAAGGACACTTTCAGTACCCTATGATAAAATATAAAATAGAACAATAAAGTAGAAAAAAGACTTGGGGTGGGTCCATTTAATGTAACTGTAGGGTAAAAAAAAAAAAAAAAAAAATCCAGAAGAATACAAGGACCAGTGGATAATAGATTATAATGTATAGTCTTATAATAGCCAATTATTTATGATTGCACCAATATCATCTACAGATGTGGCACATCATTATTTATGTATTGATGTTTTGTTTCTTCTGTTCAAATTGGCACTTTTGTGGGACTAGCCCCCACCCCACCCACACCCCCACCATCAACCTCACAGTTGCCATAAGGAAGCACAATTTTGCCGCATGTTGTTCTGAATTCCTGCTAACATTTGATTCAGATGAGACACTAAGACCAAACTATGCGATTTTCTTCCCATCATTTTTTGGACTAAAAAAGAAATTGTTTGCTCATGGTTTCCTTGTCCATGGGAGAAATAATAAAGATCTGGAAATCGATGAACATATTTTATGTCCAATGACCAGGGAAACGGAAGGGGAAATTTTGCATTAAAAGATGGAGTGGAAATGAAGTAGCTATGGAGAGGTGATCAGAGACAAGAGACAAGGAACAAATCCTTGTTGAAGGACAAGGCGTTGAAGTCCCTGGTTCCAGTTGTTTGCAAAGCCTGGCCGGTTTCCTATCCTTGAATTCCATGAGACAGCCTCATCCCCTACTTGTATTTTCCATTTATTATTTAAGGTAGTTGGTGTTGGGATTTATTTCTTGTAAGTGAAGAGTACTTACTAGAAATATCCATATATGTTCTATTTTGATCTCACAACATCTCTGTGAGGTATATATTTCTTCCATATTATGGATAAGAACTCTGAATAAGAAAATCTAAGTGAAGAGTATACAATCACATAGCTTTGGAGCAGAAGGCCCCCCTTCAACATGGTCTTAAACATAAAACTGTGCAAGAGGAGGATGAAATTATGTTTATGGATTCAGCTTGCAATTTCTAAAGATTTCTAAAAATTTGTTATCCAACCAATCAGAAGGATTGCTTCATGACAGGTCTGGCACTTATTGCTGGCTGTGACATCTGTCTTCCAGGTTGCTTTCACAGAATTCATTTTGGTTGGTGTGTAAAATTACACACAAGGAAAGGACTGAGGGGTAATACAGGTGGAACCCTGCATCTTTGCACAGGAAATCCCTTATACAAATTGTGGTCCTCCATCAGTACCTGCTAGCTTGAAATCCCAGAAAAAAATAGAAGCCTTTTTAAAAAGTCCCAACATACTGGCCCAGCACCATAAGATGGCCTCCATCAGCACGCACCTTCTTCTCTTTCTCTCTTATTTCGGTAAGAAAAGTGTCCATTCTCCCTCCAAGACTAATCATTCCATTTATATTTTGAAAATCTTCTCTACCTGCCCTTCTGGGACTTTGTTTTCTTGGTTAATTTTCCACCTTTTTTCCTTGCTTATATATCTCTCTCTCTCTCTTTCTCTCTCTCTCTCGATAGAAAGATAGATAGATAGATAGATAGATAGATAGATAGATAGATAGATAGATAGATAGAGTTTGTTTTGAGAAAGAATCTCATTCCCAGGCTGGAGTGCAGTGGCATGATCTCGGCTCACTGGAACTCCTGCCTCCTGGGTTCAAGCGATTCTCCTGTCTCAGCCTCCAGAGGAGTTGGAATTACAGGCATGCACCACCACGCCCAGCTAATTTTTGTATTTTTAGTAGAGATGCGGTTTCACCACGTTGTCCAGGTTGGTCTTGAACTCTTGGCCTCAAGTGATCCGCCTGCCTTGGCCTCTCAAAGTCCTAGGATTACAAGCATGAACCACCACGCCTGGCCACTTCTCTAAATATTTTTTTAAATAATTAGAAAGCCTTTCTAGGATCACATAGACCCCTTTATATCCCTAGTTCTTCACTATCCAAAAAGAAAGTTCCTGAGAAATTGATCTATGCCTGTTGTAGTCAAGTATTTTTCAACCCACTATAATTCAGCTTATTTTCCTCATAATATCATAAGAATTTCTCACTCCTTTGTCAAAAATAAGTTATTTTTTCTAAAACATCATGAACTCTTTTCAGCCCTTATCTTTATTATTCTCTGACATTACTTAACACAGTGGACAGTTCCCTCTTTCATAAACTGACTCCTTTAATTTTTTCTCTTAATCTGTGACCAATACCCAGTGTCCTGTACAGCATTTTCTCCTTTTTTTCCCTTTTTTCATCCTTCACTTGTTGTTCTCTAAGCCTCTTCCCTTTGCATTCTATAGTTGATCTATTGCTGAACATCTCCACTAATACAGCTTAGTTAACTACCCATAATCTAGATACCACAGCTTATGGCAAAACTTGAATGTCCCACTGCTAACAGGACGTCTCTCTCTGAGTATATCACCAGAACTGAAAACATTCTTACCCCCACAGTGAAAATCAACAACATCAACAAAGTCACTCAATTCAGAAAATGAGAAGTTACTTTTGGCTCCTCTTTTTGCATCTCTCCTGTCTTTAAGTAAACACCAAATTAAGGTTTCACCCTCCTAAATGTATTTCCCAAACATTTTTTCATCTTCAGCATCATAATTCTTGTTCATCTGTTGTCATGTCATACTCTCTGATTACAGCCTTGTTTATCTATTCCATTCTGCAGACAGGTAGTAAGAGTCTAACAGTATATAACTCTGACCCTATCAAACTTTTGCTTCAGATTCTTCAATTGATTTCTATTGCTTTTTTTTTTTTTTTTTTTTTTTTTTTGAGACAGAGTCTCACTCTGTCGCCCAGGCTGGAGTGCAGTGGCGCGATCTTGGCTCACTGCAAGCTCCGCCTCCCGGGTTCATGCCATTCTGCCTCAGCCTCCGGATTAGCTGGGACCACAGGCGCCCACCACCATGCCTAGCTAATTTTTTGTATTTTTAGTAGAGACGGGGTTTCACCGAGTTAGACCAGGATGGTCTCGATCTCCTGACCTTGTGATCCGCCCGCCTCGGCCTCCCAAAGTCCTGGGATTACAGGCGTGAGCCATGGCGCCTGGCCTTCTATTGCTTTTATAGTAATGTTTGATGTCTTAACATCTCACCTCTTACCCCAAGGTCAGGGATTGTCTATTCTGCTCACAGCTAGCTGTATTCCAGTGCCATAGCACAGTCCCTGGTACATAATAGGGGCTAGTCATATAAATAAAGCTATGTTTACCTACTTTGCATTGTGGTAAATATACCGACAAGGACTATATAATGAAAATATCTTGGAGTCCAGAGAAACTGAGTTTTCGTTTCTACTCTGCCTCCAACTTACTGCATGAGCTTATAGCAGACAGAAGGTTTTGCAACCTGAGAACCAGCTCATCTCTAAGGAAGTTTCCTAAAACTCTGACATTCTTTGGTCCTGTTTGTTTACCAACCCTCTAATTTGTCTGCATGAGAAGTCACAGATAAATAAAAACAGAAAAAGAGATAAATGAGTCAAAACTCACTAATGTACAGAACCTGTAAAGATAAAATGGTTTTAACCATGCCTTTTTATTCCATGAACATTTAATAGTTACATATGGAAAAAAACAGAAGTGTCCCCATGTCTCTTCATTTAATTGAACATGTAGAGCACACATTCCCATTAACTGTGATGCCATGTATAGATTAATTTATGCTGTCCATATAAATCAAAGAAAAGAAAATGAAAAGCTAACAGGTCTCAATGCTTGTTAGCTTGTAAACCCCAGCATACCCTACTATAAATTTGTGGAGTGGCCACTTTAGTCCATCCATACATTGTCATCTGAAATTATTATTCCTGCCAAAAGAGTTCATCAAGATGTATACACACTAATGTGTTTGTGAAAATGTTAATTTGTAAAAGTATACCACCTGCCCCAATTGAATGTATAATTTCAAAATAATCAATGCATATAAATTCCTAAAAGAAAAACCTCTGAAAAACGCTTGATAGTTAAAAAATCTTTAGTGAAATGATTCATCAGTTGAAATGACAAAATTGTCTCAGTCCATTCTGCAGCTATAAGAAAATAGTACAGATTGGGTAATTTATAAATAGTAGAAATTTATTTTCCACAGTTCTGGAGGTTGGGAAATCCAAGATCAAGGTGCCTGCAGATTCAATGTCTGGTGAGGACTTTCTGTCTGCTTCTAAGATGGCACCTTGTTGCTGTATCCTCCAAAGGGGACAAACACTGTGTCCTCTCATGGTGAGAGGTGAAAGGGCAAAAGGGACTAATTCTCTTCTTCAAGATTTTTTTGTAAGGCATCAATCCCACCTATGAGGGCTCTGCCCTCATGTCCTAATCACCTCCAAAGGGCCCCACTTAATACCATGACCGGCAGGTTTAAATGCAACATATGAATTTTGGAGGAACACATGCATTCAAACAAAAAATCTTATCTGAGAAGAGAAGCTCAATACATTTTCAACAAGGCAAACGACCTTCTACATTCACAACAGTTTTCCTATCTGAATAATGTTTAATGGCATCTATAATACCAACTTATCTTGTTTCCACTGACATTATTATAAATAACACCAGAATACTGCATTCTATGTTTTTTACTGAATTGCAATTATCACCAACTGGCAATGGAAAACTAGGGAATGACATGTTGTTTCCTGGGTACCCTGTCACTCAAAGTGGCCAATATATTAACAATATTGCATTGACTACCTTAAGAATTATTAATGATCAGAGTAACCACCCATTACTTTGTTATGACAGATATACTTAGTATCCATATACAGAAGTAACTAAATATAAGTTGCTACTTAGAAAAATGTATGAAATCATGGCAGCTGCAGTTGTTATTCTTAATAATATAATATGATATTTTCAGTCTACTTTTTACACTAGAGTCAGATGCCAACAGTAAAATTAAGAAAAAGAGGAGAACAGGTTATCTTTAGCATTTCTCTAGTTCTCCTTTCAACTTTCTACCTCTATGTGGTATCACACTCAGTCACACCACAGTCAAATCCAGCCTTCATGCTGTGTTCTGGGCACTCAAGAGGACCCATTCACAGTTCAGGCCTCCTCAATTGATACCCACGTGCAGGATCCTCCAGTTCTTCCACACCAAGGCATTTCAACTTCTAGTTCTGTGCCTGTTCATTGCTATCTCCTCTTGGATGGTGTCAGTTGAAAAGGATTGTTGTACTTCATGAGGAGTGCTGTTTAATTGCTTTCTTTCATTCCAATAATAAAAAAAGGGTATTGAAGGTGTGCTTCCCATCCTCTATGGCTCCACCCTTCACTCTTTCTTTTTAATAAGAGGAGTGATTTATCTGATTATGTAAACCCAATCTCCTGACCTTCAATTTCTTGCCTGTGCTGCATACTTTATGGAGAGAAAAGCCCTGGAAATGGTTTGGCTGCATCTCCCATTTGGTGAGAGGACAAGGCTAGACCTGCAAGAGCAAATCTACCATCCTCCATGTTCTCACCTTGTCACTAGGTGAGAATTCAGTTCATTTCAATAGGGAAAGAAAGAGAAAGGCTTTCTCAATCCTCTGGTCTAAGATGGGTTCTCCATTCGAGGTTTACTAGTAATGGTGCCTCTCCCTATTTCTCTTTGATTTTTTTAACCCAGAAGAGAGGAGAGATACTCAGAGCTACTCAATATGCATAGCAAACTATACCGTGTTCTCATTAAAACAGTATGTTATACAATAGTTATTACAATGAAATACATCTTTTAAGATGTTTCATTTATCATTGATGGCCTAAAGAGAATGATATTTGAGGTTAGGAGACTTGTTTAATGCACCATACACACAGGCAAACAACAATCTCTCCATAACTCCACCTCAAAGAAACATATTTAAGGTTAGCCATGCCATCAGATTTTACATCATTTTGCTTAAAAATGCAGACTCTACATCCAGTGCATGTGGCGTCTGTTTCTTGCATATATCAGTTACCTTGACCAAATTACTTACATTTTCTATGCCTCAGTTTGTGTATCTGCGAAATGTGGATAATATTGCCAACTTCATAGAATTGTTTTGAGGGGTGCATGAATTAATAATTGAAAACTCATAGAATATGAACTAGAACATAATAATCATTCAAGCTCAATAAAGTTTGTTACTATGATTATGGTTATAATTATGATTATATTTTATTCCTTTTTTTAGCTTTTCTACCTTTCCCTTGTATCTTCTTCCCTCTTCTTCTCCCTTCTTTTCACTCTCATGAGTTTCTATCCATCATATGTATCCATCATATATCCACAATAGATTGGTTGCCTTATTTCTTCCTCCTTGGGATGCGTTCTCTTCTGGAGTTTGGAGGAAATTGACATTCACAGTTCGTGGTTAATGTACTACAAATTAGGTGGACACTCAGAATACACTAAACCACTGAAAGTATTGCAGACATTTAAAGGTGTTAAAGCTAATTGCTCCAACTGGAATTTATCCAGAACAGTCATGGAAAATGCATCGTGAAGATTTTATTGACTATAAGTAGCAAAGACCTTGGTTTTATATGTCCTCTAAATGACAACACCTCTCTTTTCTCCGTTGTCTGCCAGAAGTAGAAGACAAGTTTAGGCTCCACATGGAGTTAGGTCCAGCATCAATTGGACCTAAAATGTCACAAAACTAATTCTTTTCAGGCATAGCAGTAACATTATAAAGTATGTGGGAAGCCATCTGGCAGAGACACAAAATCTGGGTTTCTCCGACCTGCAATTCTCAACCTGCTATTCACTAGCTATGAGGCTTGGACAAGTGACTTACTGCTTCTTCACCTGAAAAAAATGAGAATTAAAACATCTGTATAACAATTTTGCTGTGAGGATGAAAGGAAATAAACAGTACCAGTGTTCCTTGCACAAGGCCCAGATCAGACTAAGTAATCCATAAATGTTACTCTTATTCACATGATTTGAGAACATTCCTTTGTTGTTTTCAGACTTCACTTAGGCTGAAATCTAGGTGAATAAGTCACCTATTTTATGTGTCAGTACTCAAAAACATAGAAGGAGTAAACGATATCCTCAAATCTAAGCTAAAGTTTAAAAGGATCCCTTTTCAAGTCTTTATAGACGCTACTGCTTCTGAGACACTCTTGTGACCAGTCAATAATGAGGATACTGAGTTATTTATTATTCATTTATTTCATGCATTAAATGAAGGATTTTTGACACTTTTTATAGGTTGGCCACTATTCTAAGTGCTGAATAAGACAACCAAGTTTCCTGTTCTCAAAAGGCTTAATTTTTGTGACGAAGAGCTAGAACAAATAAGCAAACAAGCAAGATAATTACAGAATATCAAGAGTGCTATGAATAAACTTAAACAGGAAAATGTGAGAGACAACGTCTCGGTGGGGGTTATGATTTTACATATAGATCCCTCTGACAAACATTTGAACTATTTCTCAATATAATGAGAAGAATCCAGCTTGTGACAACCTCTGAGAAGAGTCTTCCAACCAGAGGACAGAAAATCTTCAAAGGTCTTGAGGTAAGAATGAACTTAGAAGATTAAAAGAATACAAAGAAGGCCCATGCAGCTGGAGCAAGGAGACTTTAGAAGAACTAGTAGAGAGACCGGAGAGGGAAACAGGGGCTGGGGCAGAAAAACCCTGAGACCATGAGCCAGGCTCAGGTCTCATTCCATATGCAACGGGGACTGACTGAACAGGTGTAAGCATGGAAACACCTTGATCTGAAGGCTTCTAATATTTTCAAGAATTTCTTTAGCTTAGAAGTGAAAATAGATTTAGATTACTAGATCTGAAAGAAGCTAATATGTCTTTAGCCCCAAATTCTTTATTTTAAAATGAAAAAACAACTGCAGCCACAAAAAAAGGCAATAATTTATTCAAAAGCTTACATTTCATTAGTAGTCAAAGCAGGACCCAAACTCAGAACTTTAGTATCTTGCCCTATGCTGTTTCCACACAAGGGCCCCAAACTTTGGTTAATGTTACTGAAGTCCTCAATGATGCTTAATTCCAGGAGAATAAAGTAGACAAAATACCTCATCAGAACCCTCCCTAGAATCTGTAAGAGTCTCCAGGGATGGCCCCATCTATCAGCCAGTTAGTCTATTCTAATCTTTCTCTCCTTCTCTGTCCCATTCCTTTCCATTTACTGTTCTTGTGAGAAAACTAATGCCTGTATCTGGGGAGCCAGGCTCCGTGCTCTAAAGTCTATCAGTCCCAAAGTTCCTGCAGCACTGGGAAATGGTTCTTTCCAAGCTCCACACAGCATTGTGTCTTCTGAGCTGCTACTCACAATTTATGCTACTTTGGCCACAGGCTCACAGAACTCCAATTAAAATAGCTTCTTCACAGTCTCCCCTAAACATTCCCTCTTCAGGAACCAAAACCGAGCCAAGCAACTGGGCAGGGATATGCTCCCCTCATTTCTTTCTGCTCCATCCTCTCTTTCCCTATCCCTCCTGCATCAATCAACAATTAAATATCCTCCTGCCCACATAAAAACACAAGAGAAAACGTTTGCATTTCAATGTATGCAGTTGGGTACCCAAGGAGTAATTTCTCCATGGTTTGGCTTTTCAAACAGCTCAGCTTCAGATCCCATTCCAACAACTCAAAGATTCCATGCTAAGTGAAAACCAAGGAAGATATGGCTGCTGATTGGAGTTGCAGACACTGCCTTAAATCCTTTGTGCTGTGGCCTTAGCAAGTAAACTTCTGATTTTTAGGAAGGTGTTAATGTCGCACAGGGAAGAGCTGTATTTCTCTGTGACTTCAGCAATGCCATTACTGCCCAGAGAATGCTGAAAGCATTTAGTGCTTGAAAGACTTCTTAATAAGACACTCCTCAGCTAAGGAGGTTTTCCTTAATTTATAGAGGAAGTAATCAATCACTGCACTAGAAAATACATCCTACCCATTGAAGTGAGCTCTTAGACTCCTAGAAGGTCCGTCCCACTGAACTGGATGGTCTGGGCCAGGGCATGTGGGGCAGCCTCTCTCTGCCATTGTTTTTTTTGTTTTTTTTTTTGTTTCTTCGAGATGGAGTCTTGCTCTGTCACCCAGGCTGGAGTGTGGGGGCGCAAACTCTGCTCACTGCAAGCTCCGCCTCCTGGGTTCACGCCATTCTGCTGCCTCAGCCTCCCGAGTAGCTGGGACTACAGGTGCCCGCCACCATGCCTGGATAATTGTTAGTATTTTAGTAGAGACGGGGTTTCACCATGTTAGCCAGGGTGGTCTTGATCTCCTGACCTTGTGATCTGCCCGCCTTGGCCTCCCAAAGTGCTGGAATTACAGGTGTGAGCCACCACGCCTGGCCTGCCATTGGTTTTCAAGGCACGGTCATGAATTTTGTCATTGCATCAGAGGCCTTAAAACCTAAAGGAGCAGGGGTTTGAAAAACAGGTTCACGGGGTGATACATGAAGTGAGAGGAGGTTTATATTTTCTGGGACTAACTGGAAGAAAAAAGCTTCTAGGTATTCCTGAAGGTATAACTGACTCTTATGCCTGTGGACAGTGACCATCTGTAAAATTTGGAAACTGGCTGTTGATGATCAAACTGGGGACTATAAGATATACAGTGAGCACTAGGTTGCCAAACACCTGTGAGTTTCCTTTTCAAAATAAGGGGAAAAGGCAAAAGGAAGATAGGAGGAAACAGAAAAAACAAGAAGAAGGACAGGAGAAACGAAAGATAAAAGAAACTGTAACACTTCAAGGAACCCAAAGAGACAGAGGAAGGTGAGATCTAGAATCACAATATGCCCATAATTGCTTAGCAACCTGGCTAACTTGAGCCAAATCTTATGTCATTCTTATTTTCAAATACTCAGGAGCTCCAAGCAATAGCTCTTCCCTGTATCATGTAATTTATGAAAGTGTAAAAACATAGGCTCCACAGCTGCTCTGCAGACACACCACATCACACTGGCCTGAGCTCTCGCTGGTTTTTCTGAACACATAGATAGCTCTAGGTCTGCTGCTTTCTGACCCCCAGGTCCTAGATGTGATCCTTGCCATTCACAGAGAAGAAAGGCTTTGGCCACTAGGAACAACTAGGAGATATGTCGCTCTCCTGCTCCTGCTGAGGCATTGCTGTAAGGGCCTCTATGGACTGGAGCGTAAAGTAACCCCCCAGTATTTTCCTTTCCTTCACTCAGGACTTTAATAAGAGAAAGCATTCGCTCCTCCCCCAATAAAATCTGTTTTCAGAGAAAGCATTTACACCAAGTCATCAGAATAATTCCCTCCCATCTGTGTTTAGACTCTAAGTTGAAAAGAATGAATTGCTAAGTGGGGAATTTTAGTTTCTAGCCAGCCTTATGAGGAGGAGTCTTTTGTCATCTGGATTGTAGCAAAATCATCCTTGATATGGTCTTTAAGATTCTAAGTGATATGGCTTCTTCCCAAGTCCCTAAATTTTATCCTGCTACTTGTGACACTCCTCCTTCCTCTCCACCCACCATCCCATCAGTCACAGGACCTTGGTACATCTTCCTTCCTTCCTTCCTTCCTTACCTCTCTCTCTCTCTTTCCTTCCTGCGTGCTTGCTTGCTTTTTTCCTTTCTTTCTTTTCTCTTTCTTTTCCTTTCTTTCTTTCTTTCTTTTCTTTCTTTCTTTCTTTCTTTCTTTCTTTCTTTCTTTCTTTCTTTCTTTCTTTCTTTCTTTCTTTTCTTTCTCTCTCTCTCTCTCTTTCTCTATTTCTTTCTTTCTCTTCAACTTTTAAGTTTGGGGTTACATGTGGTTTGTTACGTAGGTGAACTTGGGTGGTTTACTGCACCTGGGTACTAAGTCCAGCATCCATTAGCTATTTTTCCTGATGCACTCCCTCCCATAGACAGGCCCCAGTGTGTGTTGTCCCCCCCCACCACCCACATTGTGTCCATGTGTTCTCATCATTCAGCTACCATTTATAAGTGAGAACATTCTCTTCTTTCTACATGGAGCTCTCTGCGGCTGCTCTTCACATAGATAAATTCAGTGTAGCCTTCACATCTCGGCTCAAGAGTCACTCCATAGAGGCTTTCACTGCCTCCTCAGACTAGATCTGGCCTTCCTACTATTGATGCTCACAGAACCATGTGCTACTTGCCTGTAGTGTTTATCAAGTGTTTCTTATTAGCATCATTTGATCAATAGTCATCTCTTCCCCTGCACTGTAAGTGACATGATGTTAGAAATTTCTGTGATTTTATTTTTTCTTTAGTGTTCTCCCAGAACTGCACGAAAATCCAGAAGGAGAATAATCCTGACAGAGACAAAAGCTATTATAAAGGTCCTAAGCTAAGACTAACCCTGGCATGCTCCAGGTAACAGAAGAGGGCTGATGTGGCTGTTCAGTGGGAAAAGGAGAGAAATAGCAGGAGATGAGAGTAAGGAGGGAGTCAGGGACAGAGGGTGTCGAAACTTCAAGGTCTAGTTCTGGATTGGACTCTAGGAAGATGAGAAAACATTGAAGAGGATTTTTAAATGTTTGTTTTATCTTACTTTTTATTTTCAAATAATTTGGCCTACAAGAAGTCACCAAAGTAATATAGACAGTGCTCCAGCATGCCTTCCTACCAGCTTTCCATAACTATACTACCTACGTACTGTGAAAACCGAGAAATGTTCATTGATACAACACTACTAAAACACTAGTAACTAAACTGCAGACCAGATTTCATCAGTTTACATGTAGAGTGTGTGTGTGTGTGTGTGTGTGTGTGTGTGTTACTGTAAAATCACATCACATGTATGGATTTATATAACTCACACCACAATCAGGGTATAGAACTGTTCTATCACTACAAAGAAACTCCTTCCTGCTACCCCTTTACAGTCACAAGTACTGATCTGTTATTCATTACTGTTTTTCATTTCTACGCGGGTTCATTTCTGTCATATACACGGATTCACACAACATATAACATTTTGCAGTTGGCTTTTTTTCACTCAGCATAATGCCCTTTTGTTATGCTCATCTTACAGAGACGAAAAGAACAATTGACCTGAAATTTGGTTTAGATGCCACACACCAACCAAAAGGCTATGAAAACATTTAATGCTCACATCATGAGGCTTTGGGGGAGAGCAGGGCATGCTTCCAAATGGGTCTGGAACTATCTTGAGCAAGCAAAAAAAGGAGCTACTGGCTTTGCTTTTTATTGTTGATTGGATAGAAAGATGGACTGGGATGTGGGTTCCCATGTGCAGTCCAGACCTTGTGTGGTTTTAACTTTCCACCAGCATTAAAAGAAAGCCTTCAAGCCTTTTTATCAGCTGGCCCACATATGGGGCAAGAGAGGAAGAGGGAGTAGTGGAGTTTGAAAGAGTCAGCAGCCAAGCATCAAACATGATGTTACATACTTTATTTACACACCTTTAAATCTGCCCTAGTTGTTGCATGTATTAATAGTTCATTTTGTTGCTGGATAGTTTTCCATTTTATGGTTACTTTATGGTGTGTTTATCCATTTACCCACTAAAAGATGTTTGGTTGTTTCTAGCTTTTGGCTATTACAAACAGCTTTTATGAGCATTTGTATAAATGTTTTTATGTGAATATAAGTTTTCACTTTTCTATGATAATTACCTAGCAGTTCAATTGCTTGTTTTATGAGAAATATATGTCTACCTTTATGAGAAACTACTAAACCATATTCCAAAATGGCTATTCCATTTTACATTTGCACCATTCAATGCATGAGACATTGAATTGGAGAGTTTTAAGTATGACAACCACATTGATTTATACTTCTAATGATCCCATTAGCTACCCAGTGAAAAATGGGTAAGGAAGAGTTAGGGGCAATACTAGGATAAGGGAGACTAGTTAGGAGACTATTGTAGTAATCCAGGTAAGAGATGATTATGGCAAGTACAGAATGATGGTAGTAGAGGTACAGAGGAGTAGACAAATTCAACATATTTGTTGTAAAAAAAAAAGGTCAATGAATTTGGTAATATGTGTGATATTTTGTTGTGGTGGTTGAGGGGAAAAGAAAAATCAAGAAATTAAGATTTTTAGGTGGAGCAATTGGATAGCAAATAGTGGCTTTACTGACATGGAGAAGATGAAAGAAGAGTTTATGGAGGGAATCAATTGTTATATTTTGGCCATTTTACGTTTTTAGTGCCTTTTTCCCATGTGCAAATGCTAAGGAATCAGGTAAAATTGTTAGTAAAAGTCAGAGCTGGAAATAGATATTTGGCAGTAATTGACATAAAGAGAAGTCTAACCAGATTTGAATTTTTCCATTCAAAAACAACGAAGAGAGAGGGGTTGGATACTTCATGTTCTTATGACACAATATAAAAAATAGACCATACTGACAGGGTAAAAGTGGTGTGTAGGACATGAGAAGAGTAAAGAAAGTGAAAAAATAACATTAAAAAATTGACTACCACAATGAGTTGTATAATCGACAAAGTGGAAGTGGCATTTTGCTAATTCCTTCCAGTGATATGGAAGGACAGGAAGCAGTGGTCATTGAATGTAATTTAGGAGTCAGAAACCACCATTTCAGGATATACATGTCCAGTATATTTCCAATCTCAATTCTTGACTAAGATGAGGTGTTACTATAATCTAGGATGTTATAATGGCTAATTTTGGCTATAATTGCTAATTAGCTATAATGGCTAATTTTATGTGTCAATTTGGTTAGTCTATGATGCCCAGATACTTAGTCAAACATAGTATAGATGTTTCTATGAAGGTATTTTTTAGATGAGATTGACATTTAAATCAGTGCACCTTGAGTAAATCAGATTATCCTCTATAATATGAAAGGGTCTCATCCAATCACATAAAAGCCTTAATAGAAAAAGACTGAACTCTCCCAAGCAAGTGTGAATTCTGCCAGCCAACTGTCTTCAGACTCTCTCCAGCCTGATGGTGTATTCTGCAGATTTTGGACTTGCCAGCCTCCACAATCATGTGTGCCAATTCCTTAAAATAGATCTCCCTCTCTATGTACACATTCTATTGATTCTGTTTCTCTGAAGAACCGTAACTAATACAGATGCCTCTCCCTCTTTTTAGATGCCCATCAACCCACAGTTTTGAAGCTAATTCTGAAACTTTAAAACAACTTGATATTGCTGTGGCCTACGTATACACTCACAAGTAAAGGAGAGTTAAAAACTCTCCAAAGCTGTTTGTAAAAATATTTCGAGATCACTTTCTGTTTGCTGCTGTCTTGCTTGATTCTTAAACTCTTTGTTCTTTGTTCCATTATCCATTTGGAGTCCTGCCTCCAGCCTGGGATTGTCCACTCCAGTCAGCCTCTTGGATCTCAACCTCTAACTAAGGGTCACCCCAGCTCCAGGGAAGAACTATCTCTGGAGTCTTTCTACAAGAAATCTCTAATTGACCCCCATCTCCACTCTGTCTTCTCCCAATATTTGGGAATACGTTCCTTCATGACTACTCTGGTTATTCTACCTGACTGTTTTCTTCCTTTCGAATTGAGTACCATCCCTGCTACCCACAAGGCTCTTTACCTTCCAGGCTCACATCCATCACAACTCACTTTCATCTTTTATTTACTCCCACTAAGGCAATCCTCTAAGTCCTCCCAACTTTCCTATCAAGAATCAAGCGTATTCACATCCCCCTCCACCACACACACACAGAGAGTGCTTATTTATAAAAATGATCAAAATTATTTTATTTTCTATATTCATTTCCTTATGTTATTGTCTCTTTATGTATTTGTTTTTGATGCTCTATAGTTTGTTTTCAAGAAGAAATCCCTAGAAGAACTCATAGAAACAATATTCCCTGAGTTATTTGTTATACATAATAATTTATTTTGCATCTTTATATTTGGAAGTCAATTTGTCTGGATTAAAATATCTTTTGATTCCATTTTCTTTCCTTGGGAATATTAAAAATATCACTATATTTTCTTCTGGAAACAACACTTCTTCAAGTGTTGTTGTAGAAAAGACTGATGATAAGCTGATTTTCCTTCACTTATAAGTGTTGTGGCAACTTTGCTGGGATACCTAGAAGTGTTTTTGTTTGTTTGTTTTTCTTTTTCTTCTTCTTTAAAGTCTAGAAATTTTACAAATATATCTCAGTATTGGTCATTCAGGGTCAATTTTCCTTAAGTATGCAACTACCCTTTTTAACACATAATTTTAAACCTGGTTTTTTTTTCAGAAAAAAAATACTTAGAATTATACTTTTTACTCTTGAATCTGTTTCTATAATTTTTGTCATTCTTCTGAGATACCTATTATATCATGCTGAATCTTCTTGCATATCCTTAAATTTACTACTTCCTCTCATGTCCTTTTTGTTTCTTCATCTTTGTTTTTGCATTATTATTCACTCTCTATTCCTTCATAGCTAATTTTGATTGTAAAATGATTGTTTATATTTTATTGATAATTCTTTACCAAGATCTAAGACATGTCCAAGAGTTTCTAATTATGACTAATATATGTTGTGTCATTATCTTTACATAATTTATCTTTCATTGATATATAATTCTCATCTTTTTCTGGCATGTTTTCACTGAGGTAGAAATATTATTCTACTACTTATTCTCTTTCTCTTATAAGAACTTTTATATGATTTTCAAAATTCTTTTGTTATTCATTATATAAGAAATTCATTTTTATATGCTTTGTGGCTCTAGAGTATCCTTTTCTTTTGTTTTGGCTTGATGTTCAAACTATGCTTCCTTATTTCCTGATGTCTCCCAATCGTGTTTCTCTCTCTTACTTTTTTTCTTAGACTTTCTTTTGTCTAGATTGTACCACTCCTCAGTGTGGAGATTTTAATGAAAGGACACTTTGAATGACTGACTTGGAGAGGTCGTGTGACTCAGAGCATTCATCTCCTTTAGGGCTTATACCAACCCCTTGCAGTCACTCACTTTTGGAGTTTGCAAAGCCTCTAGGCTTCTGCATTTGCTTTCAAGTTGGCTGTGAGGCTCCAGTGAGCATATTTTTATTCATGTATCTTCTTGTGTGTGTATTGGGGATTATCAATACTGGAAAACTAGTTTTTGCATTGTGTCACCCAGTAAATATTATAATACTATCGTTATTGTGACTGATGATGGTTTTATCCCCATATCCCTGTATTTTATGGTTCATGTTGAAAATATTTTAGCCAGTGTTAACACAGATGTTTTCCAAGGTGGTTGTATTGTTCATTTGTGCATTTGTTTTTATACAGACACTACCCTACTTTATGGGCCATTGGAAAGATTTTTTAATTATACTATCATTTCCATTTTCAAGAAATTTATTGGATTATCTTATTTTTTCAGTCCTCTAGCTATTTAAATTATTATTTTCATTTTATGGAAGAGGAGACTAAGGCTTTAGAGGTTAAGCAATTTTTTTCAAGGTCAAATCTCCAGTAAGAGAAAGAATTCAGATATAAAATTGTCATGTTTTCAACAGAATATAAACTATTAAACACCCTCATAGGCTGCTTCTATGTGTAACTGAAGCTGATAACCCATGGATTAGAAAGTGGACAAGTGAAGAATAGAAAGACGCTTGTGCTAGTTGTGTGTTGTAAGAATGAAATTGTCAAAAGCCCTGATACTTAGCTTCTCAGAAACTGAAAGAAGGTCAGTGTGGCCAGAGCTTGGTGGGTTAGGAGAAAAACAGGAACTGACCAATGAGAGGTTAAGCAGGGATCTACAATATAGAACATCATAGAACATAGTCAAGACTTTGGATTTTATGGGAGACCATTAAAAAATTTTAAGGTGTGTACAAAATGGCATGAGAGCTCAGACGGATAAATTAGGTATTACTTATCTTGGGCTTTGAATCATCATTGACTAAAATTCCAAGGTCATGGAGGATAGGACATATATGGGGCATTCATGAATCAGTGGGATCTTAACCAAGACTGAAATTAACATGGTGCACAACATGTGAAGAAGCCACCGAAAATTAGGGTGGAGAGTTAGACCAGGTGAGGCCAGTCCTTGCTCGAAGGATAATGAGAACAATGGCTCTGCCATCACATAAATTGCTGCTAGAAAAAGAGTCAGTTTGTGGGCCCTGGTACCATGTGGCATAGTTGGAAACTGAAGAGAAATGCTACTTTAGTTTGAAATAGGAAGGTGTATATTTTAGAAAGCTACATTACCTTTGATAGTTTTTAGGGCCTTGCGTTGGAAAATCCGTAATATACACATGTGAAGATATTGTGGCAATAATGACTCTGCTTCCTTGCTTTTTATATCAGCTATTTTTTAATACAGCCACTGAGACTTTTTGAGTGGGTTTTGTGATATCTTTTAGAACACTGTAACTTTTGATACTTTTCCCATTTTTATTCAACAAAGCAAATATATCAGGGAAAACAAGTGGAAAGGAAAATGCCTGTGACTCACATGTTATTTTTATATGTATTCAAGTGAATGAGGATATTGAAATGCATGTAGCTCTGTTTATACAAGACTTAATATGTAACATCCTTAAAAGAGAAATTTATAAATGTAGAAATTAAAGCCATAGTTTTACATTCCACTAAACCTTTATTGTTAATAGGAGTCTTAAGTGTCTATGTAAACTTTGGCTTGTTCTTTCATGCTTGGTATGATTGAGAAGTCTTTGTGTGAGAAACACTGAATAACGTGCTGCAGATTAGGTAACACTGTTACCTTCAAGAAGCTGTCAGTTAAGAATTAATTGTTTAAAAATGTTTTATTTTTAGTTCTGGGGTACATGTGCAGATGTGCACGTTTTTTACTTAGGTAAAAGTGTGCCATGGTGGTTTGCTGCACCTATCAACCCATCACTGAGGTATTAAGCCCAGCATGCATTAGCTATTTTTCCTAATGCTCACCCTCCCCCTACCCCACCTCCTGAGAGTCCCCAGGGTATGTTGTTCTCCCACCTGTGTCCATGTGTTCTCACTGTTCAGTTCCCACTTATAGGTAAGGACATGCGGTGTTTGGTTTTCTGTTCCTGCATTAGTTTGCTGAGGATAATGGCTTCCAGCTTCATCCATGTCCCTGCAAAGGACATGGTCTCATTCCTTTTCATGGCTGCATAGTATTCCATGGTGTATATGTACCACATTTTCTTTATCCAGCTTATCATTGATGGGCATTTGGTTGATTCTATGTCTTTGCTATTGCGAATAGTGCTGCAATGAACATACGTGTGCGTGTATCTTTGTAATAGAATGATTTATATTCCTTTGGGTATATACCCAGTAATGGGATTGCTGGGTCAAATGGTATTTCTGGTTCTAGATCTTTCAGGAATTGCCACACCATATTCCACAATGGTTGAACTAATTTACACTCCCACCAACAGTATAAAAGTGTTCCTGTTTCTCCACAACCTCAAACATCTGTTGTTTCTTGACTTTTTAATAATGGCCGTTCTGATTGGCGTGAAATGGTATCTCATCGTGGTTTTGATTTGCATTTTTCTAATGATAAGTGATGTTGAGCTTTTTTTCATATGTTTGTTGGCTGCATGGATGTCTTCTTTTGAGAAGTGTCTGTCCATGTCCTTTGTAAGGACTTACTTTTTTTTAAGTCTTACATTGTTCTGAATTATGAATCATCTCACTACCTCCAGTGAGTTGAGTGATTGCGTCTTATTCTTCTTTTAAAAATTTATTTTATTGTATATATAGAAGGTATCCACATGATGTTTTAATAGTTTTATATAGTTTATATACATAGTTTATAAATTGTTATTGCATGTAAAACAAATTAATATATCCATCACCTTCCATAGTACCATTTTACCTGTGGTAAGAACATTTAAAATCTATTCTCTTAGCAAATTTTCTGTATGCAATACAATATTATTAACTATTGTCCTCATGCTATACAATAGATCTTTGTACTTAGGTAGAATCAATAACGCAATAATGGTAATAGTAGTAACCTACTTCTCACCATTTTTCCCCTCCCTGCCCCTGGTAACCACATTTCTACTCTCTGTTTCTATTTATCCAACACCACTTTTTAGATTCCACATATGAGTGAGATCATATGGTATTTTTCTTTCTGAGGCTGGCTTATTTCATTTAGCATAATGTCCTCTGGGTTCATCCATGTTGTTGTAAATGGTGGTATCTCTTTTTTAAGGCTAAATAATATTCTGTTGCATAAATGTATATAACGTATGTTTTTAATCCAGTCATTTGTTGATAGGCACAGATTATTTCTATTCCTTGGCAATTGTGAATAATGCTGCAATAAACATGAGAGTGCAGATATCTTTATAAGGTGCTAATTTCATTTCCTTTGGACATACAGGCAACAGAGGGATTCCTGGGTCATCAGGCAGATTTACTTGTAATTTTTCAAGAAATCTCCATACTGCCTATACCAATTTACATTTCCACCAAAAATATCTAAGGGTTTTCTTCTCTTTACTTTCTTGCCAATATTTATTTTTTGTCTTTTAGACAGCAGCTATCTTAAATGGTAGTAGATAATTTCTCTTTGTGGTTTTAATTTGCATTTCCCTGATGATTAATTATGCTGAGCACCTTTTCATATACCTATTGGTCATATGGATTTCTTCTTTTAAGAAATGTCTATTCAGACTCTTTGCATTTTTAAAATCAGTTTATTTGGTTTTTTACTCTTGAGTTGTGTGAGCTACTTATACATTTTGGATATTAACCCCTTATAAGGTATATGGTTTGCAAATATTTTCTTCTAATCCAAAGGCTGCCTTTTTAAAATTTTTAGGTTCAAGGGATACATGTACAGGGTTGTTACATGGATGTTTTGCATAATACTGGGATTTGGGCTTCTGTTGAACTCATCACCACCACATAGTGAACACAGTACCCAATAGATAGGTTTTCAACTCTTGCTCCCTCTCTCTCTTCCCCAGTTTGGAGTCCCCATTGTCGATTGTTTCCATCTTTATGTCCATGTGTTCTCCTTGTTTAGCTTCCACTTATAAGTGAAAATATGCAGTATTTTATTTTCTGTTTCTGCATTAATTCACTTAGGATAATGGCCTCCTGCTGCATCTATGTTGCTGCAAAGGACATGATTTTGTTTCTTTTCTGTGGCTGTGTAGTATTCCATGATGTATATGTACCACATTTTCTTTATCTAATCCACTATTGATGCATGCCTAGGTTGGTTCTATGACTTTGCTATTGTGAATACTATTGTGATAAACATATGAGTGCAGGTGTCTTTTTGGTAGAATGATTTCTTTTCCTTTGGGCAAATACCCAGTAATGGGATTCCTGGGTCAAATAATAGTTCTAGTTTTAGTTATTTAAGAAATCTCCAAACTGCTATCCACAGGGATTGAACTCATTTACTTTCCCATCAATAGTGAACAAATGTTCCTTTTTCTCTACATGCTCACTGTTATTTTTTACTTTTTAATATATCCATTCTGACTGGTGTGAGGTGGTATCTCATTGCAGTTTCAATTTTCATTTCTCTGATTATTAGTGCCATTGGGCATTATTTCATATGTTTGTTGGCTGCTTGTATGTCTTCTTTTGAAAAGTGTCTGTTCATGTTCTTTGCCCACTTTTTAATGGGGTTATTTGATTTTTCTTGTTGCTTTAAGTTCCTTATAGATTTTGAATGTTAGTCCTTTGTCAGATGGTAGTTTGCAAATATTTTCTCCCATTCTATAGGCTGCATTTATGCTGTTGATAGTTTATTTTGCTTTGCAGAAGCTTTTTATTTAAATTAGGTCCCAATTGTCAATTTTTGTTTCTGTTGCATTTGCTTTTGAGATCTTAGTCTTAAATTGTTTGCCTAGGCCAATGTCCAGAAGAGATTTTTCTAGTTTTCTTCTAAGAATTTTATAGTTTTAGGTCTTACATTTAGATATTTAATTCATCTCGAGTTAATTTTCATATATGGTGAAAGGTAAGGGTCCAGTTTCAATGTTCTGCATGTGGCTAGCTAAGGCTGCCTTTTTAATTTTGTGGTTTGTTTCCTTTACTGTGCAGAAGCTTTTAGTTTGATTCAATCCCACATGTTTGTTTTTACTTTTGTTATCTGAGCTTTGGCGGTAATATCCAAATAGTCCTTGCCAGGGCCAATATCAAGGACAATTTCCCTTTTGTTTTCTTTTAATAGTTTTACAGTTTTGGATCTTATATTTATGTCTTTAATCAATTGAATAAAAGTAGAAATCAATAACAGCAAGAACATGGGAAAATTAATCAACATGTAAAAACTAAATAACACACTCTTGAACAACCACTGGGTCAGAGGAAATCGAAAGAGAATTTTTAAAATATCTAGAGACAAATAAAAATTAAGACACCGTCTAGAAAAAACTCATGGGATGCAACAAAAGCAATAATAAAATGGATATTTATAACAATAAAGTTACATTAAGAAAGAGAGAGAGAAAGACCATAATTCCAGCACTGTAGGAAGCAGAGGCAAGAGGATCGCTTAAAGCCAGAAGTTTGAGACTAGCCTGTGCAACACAGTGAGACCTTATCTCTATCAAAAATTAAAAAGTTAGCCAAGAGTGGTTATGTGTGCTTGCAGTCTCAGCTATTCATGGGGCTAAGGTAGGAGGATTGCTTGAGCCCAGGAGATCAAGGCTGCAGTGAGCTATAATCATGCTCATGCACTCCAGCCTGAGTGACAGGGCAAGACCTGTCTCTAAAAAAGAAAAAACATAACAAAACAAAACAAACAAAAAAAAGAACAAGCTTATATAAACAACCTACCTTTATACCTCAAAGAAATAAAAAAAGAAGAAACTAAACCCAAAGTTAGCAGAAGGAAGAAGATAATAAATATCAGAGCAGAGATAAATTGAGAATTTTTAAACTATAGAAAAAAATCAATTAAACTATAATTGATTATTTGAAAAAATAAACAAAATGGACAACTTCTTAGCTAGACTAACTAAGAAGAAAAAAAGAAAAGAAATAAATAATACCAGAAATGAAAGAAGTGACATAACAGAATAAATAGGATCATAAGTAAAAGGATCATAAGGAACTATTATGAACAATTATAATGTCAATAAATTGGAAAGCCTAGAGGAAATAGATGAATTCCTAGAAACATACACCATCCAAGACTGAATCACGAAAAAAAGAAACTCCAAACAGACCAATAGCAAATGAAAGAATTGCAGTAGTAATAAAAAAAAAAAAAAAACTCCTAAGAAACAAAACCCAAGGACCAGATGGCTACACAGCTGAATTCTTCCAAACATTCAGAGAAGAATTAGTACCAATCCTTGTTAACTCTTCCAAATAATAGAATTACAGAAAATACTTCCAAACTCATTTTGTGCAGCCAGCATCACCCTGATAGTAAAGTGTCTAATGCATTTTTAGCTGCCCAATTACATTCTGTATGGCTGTAGAACTATCTCTCTGATAATTCTAAAGATTATAGACATAACTGGACATCTACTCTATGCCAAGTACTGTTCTTGATGTAAGAGACTATAAAGGTGCAGATGCTATATTTGCTGTTATTGGGCAGATAGACTTGTACGCTCAAATTTGGTCATTTTAAGGAACTTCAGATAAAGTAAATAACTTGACATATGTTATAAATATTTTTCTCTTGTGTTATTTTTCTTCACCTAAAACTTCTGTGAAAGCATTGACTACATCCTAATCAACTCTGCATCCTTCAAGTTACCTAAAACTTAATATATTTTTTGTTCAAATAATCATGTTGGTAAGACAACAGCAAAATAACTGAAAATTTTAACATTATGGAGATACAATAAATATACAACACAACAATTCAGAAATGATCCTAAATATTTATTTCTCTGAATTTCATTTTTAAAGACCATGTTAGAAATAGAATTCTTATTTCTTCCTTAAATGTACCTGGCAACCTTATGGGAAAGTAGCCAAAAACAAAAAAAAAAAACAATGAAAACCCACCGAAACATTAAGAAAAACCTTACAAACACACAGGAATACAAAGTGCTTATAGTGAGAGAGGTTGGGGTGAAGACTGTTCCTTTTTCTGATATTTTGCAGTAGTTTTATTTATTTTTCAGAAATGGGACTTCAGCCTGATGGTTAGTAAGAGGTAAAAAAAATGTGGTATTGGTTAGGCAACAGGCAGTGAGGTTCAAGAAGCAACAGGTGTTTGTTTTGAATTTATATTGTAAAACAGCACAATACGTGACCTACTGGGGCATTTTGAAAAGATTCTACTATCATTAATAATCACATCTCATAGAGCATCAGAAAGCCTTTACTTCCTTGCTTCATCCCCTCACTTAAAATTGATAGTTTTGCTTTCAGATTTCTCTCTTGGAGTATACCCGGTGATTTTAAACACTCTATTTGCTGTTTCCTTTGAAATGCATTTTTCTCTGAAATCCAAAAAAAAAAAAAATCTTCTATTTTACTTTGTGACAACTTCTAAAACAGACAAGGTTAGCAATTTAAAATAGTATGTGCTGCCCTACTGCCCATTTTAAAAGTCTCCAGTGACCCTACATAGTGAATTATTAGTTTTCTTTTCTATGGATTTTAGGATTTCCCCGTAAAGTAATTTTATTAACTCCAAACACATATTTAAGGTCTAATGGCCCTATTTTACTTCCTACTAGTGCCAAAATAATGTCCTTTTCAAAGAATTTTGGACTTGGGGTGGAGCAAGATGGTGGAATACAAGGCTCCATCTATTGTACCCACCCCCCAACAAAGACACCAATTTAACAACTATCTACACACCTTCATAAGAACCAATAATCAGGTAAGAACTCACAGTACCTTGTTTTAATTTCATATAGCTAAAAGGGGCACTGAAGAGGTAGGAAAAACAATCCTGAATGGCCGACAACACTCCTCTCCCATCCTCCAGCAGCAGCAACTTGGTTCAGAGAGTCATTTTATGCTTTGGGAAGCAGAAGAGCACAGAAATTGTGAGACATTGAACTTACCACTGCCCTGTTACAGCAGAAAGCAAAACTGGAATGAAGTCAGCTGCTGTCCACCCACGGAGGAAGCATTTCAGCCAGCCCTAGCCAGAGGGGAATTGTTGATCCCAGTAATCAGAACTTGAGTTCCTGCAAGCCTTGAAACTGTAGGCTTAAGTACTGTGGGACCCTAAATAACTTGAATGGCAGTCTAGGACACAAGGACTACAACTCCTAGACGACTCCTAGTGCTGCACTGGTCCAGAGCCAGTGGACAGGGAGAGATGCATGTGACCTACCGAGACAACTGCCAGAGTTGCCAAGGGAATGTTGGCATTACCCCTGCCCTAACCCTAGGCTGCACACTTTGTGGCTCCAAAAGAGACCCCTTCCTTCTGCTTGAGGTGGAGAGGGAAAAGTGGGAAGGACTTTGTCTTGCATCCTAAATACCAGTTCAGCCACAACAGGATAGGGCACCAGTCAGAGTCACGAGGCCCTACCTCCAGTACAACATTTCCAGATACACCCTTGTCCAGAAGCGAAACCACTGCATTGAAGGGAAGGACCCAGTTCTGGCAGGAAGAATCTTTGGGCCCTGAGTAACCATTAGCAATACACAGATAGTACACAGTGGGCCTTGGGTAAGATTCTGTGGCTTGCTGGCTTCAAGTGAGAGACTCAGCACATTTCCAGCTACTACTTCCTCTGCTTGAGAAAAGTGAAGGGAAAAGTAAAGGGGACCCTATCTTCCACCTTAGGTACCAGCTGGGCCACAGTGGGTAGGGCACAAAGCAGGCTCTTGGGGTCCCTGATTCCGGGACTTGGCTCTTAAATGGCATTTTTAGACCTGTTCTGGGCTAGAGGGGAGACCACTGCCCTGAAAGATGAGTCCCAGGCCAGGCAGCATTCCCCACAAGGTGAGTAAAGTGCTCTTGGGCCTTAAGGGAACATCAACAGTAGTCTGGCAATACTCCACGTGGGCCTGTGGTGGTGGTGTACATGGGTGCTCCTGTGCCCTTGGAAAGGGGAGGGAAAAGTGGGAAGGACTGTGTCTTGTGCTCTGAGTGCCAGCCAAGCTACAGTACAATAGAACAACAGATAGACTTCTAAGGTATTTTACTTTAGTCCCTGGCTCCTGAACAGCACCTCCAGACCAATCCAGGGCCTAAGGGAACCCACCCTCCTGAAGAGAAGGACACAGGCCTGGCTGACATTGCCACTGGCTGATTGTAGAGCCCCTAGGCCTTAAACCAACCAGGGAGTGGTTACAGCAAGCCTTGAGTGACACCCAGTGCTGAGTTGGCTTGAGGTCTGATCAAGCACAGACATAGTGGTAGTGGTCACAGGGGTGCTTGTGTCACTCTATCCGCAGATCCAGGTGGCTCAGAATAGAGAGAAACGCTGTTTGTTTGGAAGAAAGTAACAGTAGGGAACAAGAGACTCTGCCTCATAATCCAGACAAGTTTTATGGATCTCTTCAAAGACCATCAAGGCGGTACCTCCATGAGTCTGCAAGAACCATAGAATTTCTGGGTTTGAGGTGCCACCTAAAGCAGATACTCCTCAGATAACAACAGTGAAGTTCTTTTGATGTCTGGAAAGCTTTCCCAAGGACAAGTAAAAACAAGCCCAAACTACAAAGACTACAATAAATACCTAACTCTTCAATGCCCAGACATGAATAAACACCTAAAAGTATCCATACCATCCCAGAAAACATGACCTCACCAAATGAACTAAATAAAGCACTGGGATCAATCCAGGAGAAATAGAGATATGTGACATTTAATGCAGAGAATTCAAAATATGAAACTCAAAGAAATTCAAGATAACACAGAGAAGGAATTCAGAATTCTATCAGATAAATTTAACAAAGAGATTAAAATAATTGAAAAGAATCAAGCAGAAATTCTGGAGGTAAAATTGCAATTGGCACAATGAAGAATGCATTAGATTCTTAATAGCAGAATTGATCAAGCAGAAGAAAGAATTGGCGAACTTGAAGACAGGCTATTTGAAAATACATAGCCAGAGAAGACAAAAGAATAAGAATTTTGAAAAATGAAGCCATAAAGCATGTCTATAGGATCTAGAATATAGCCTCAAAGGGAGAAACCAAAGAGTTATTGGCCTAAAAGAAGAGGTAAAAAAAGAGATAGGTGGCTCACCCCTGTAGTTCCAGCACTCTGGGAGGCCAAGGCTGGCGGATCACCTGAGGTCAGGAGTTTGAGACCAGCCTGGCCAGCATGGTGAAACCCCGTCTGTACTAAAAATACAAAAATTAGCTGAGCTTGGTGGTACACTCCTGTAATCCTAGCTACTCAGGAGGCTGAGACAGGATAATTGCTTGAACCCAGGAGACGGAGGTTGCAGTAAGCTGAGATCGCGTCACAGCACTCAATTCTGGGCGACAGAGTGAGATTCCATCAAAAAAAAAGAGAGAGAGAGAGGGTAGAAAGTTTATTTTAAAAGATAATAACACAGAATTTCCCAAATCTAGAGAAATACATCAACATCCAACTACAAGAAGATTATAGAACACCATACAGATTTAACCCAAAGATTACTTTAAGGCATTTAATCAAACTCCCAAAGTGCAAGGATAAAGAAAGGATCCTAAAAGCGGCAACAGAACAAATGGACATAATAGATATTTACAGAACATTGTATCCAACAGCTGCAGAATACACATCGTTTTCCTCAACACATGGATCATTCTCAAAAATAGACAATGTGTTAGGTCACAAAACAAGTCTTAAAACATTCAAAATAACTAAAATAATTTTAAGCATCTTTTCTGACCACAATGGACTAAAACCAGAAATTATTAATGAAAGGAGTTTTAGAAACTGTACAATTACATGGAAATTAACATGATCCTGAATAACCAGTGGGTCAATGAAGAAATTAAAAAGGAAATTGGGAAATTTCTTGAAAAAAATGATAATGGAAATACAACATACCAAAATTTAGGATACAGCAAAACCAGTACTAAGAGGAAAATGTATACCTGTAAGTGCCTACATCAAAAAAAGAAGAAAAACTTCAAATAAACAACCTAAGGATGCATCTTAAAGAACTGAAAAAGCTAGAGCAAACTGAACCTAAAGTTGGTAAAAGAAAAAGATCAGAGCAGAAATAAATAAAATTAAAATGAAGAAAATACAAAAGATCAATAAAACAAAAAGTTGGTTTTCGAAAAGTTAAGCAAAATTGACAAACCTTTTGCCAGACTAAAAAAAAAGAGAACAGATGCAAATAAATAAAATCAGAGACAGAAAGGGAGACGTTACAACCAATACTACAGAAATGCAAAGTATCATTAATGGCTACTATAAGCAACAATATGCCAATAAGTTGGAAAATCTAGAAGAAATCCACAAATTCCGAGACACATACAACTGATAAAGATTGAACTAGGAAGAAATCTAAAACTTGAATAGACCAATAACAAACCCACAATAAAAAGACCGGAACTCAATGTCTTCACTGCTGAATTCTATGAAACTTTTAAAGAAGAATTAATACCAATCCTACTCAAAGTATTTCCAAAAACTGAAGGAGCCAAGATGGTTCAACACACACAAATCAATCAATGTGATACATTGTATCAACAGAATGAAGGATAAAAACTATATTAATTTTTCAACTGATGCTGAAAAAGCATTTGATGAAAATTCAACATTTCTTCGTGATGAAAACCCTCAAAAAACTGGGAATAGAAGGAACATATCTCAACATAATAAAAGCCATACATAATAAACCCACAGCTAGTATCATACTTAATTGGGAAAAACTGAAAGCCTTTCCCCTAAGATCTGGAACATGATAAGGATACCCAGTTTTACTTTGGTTATTCACCACATTCTGGAGGTTCTACCTACAACAATCAGACAAGAGAAATAAATAAACAAAATCTTAATTGGAAAGGAAGAAGTCAAATTAGCCTTGTTTGCAGATGATATGAGCTTATATTTTTTTTAAAAAAACCTAAAGCCTGTCCAAAAAATGTATTCAAGCTGATAAACAAATTCAGTAAAGTTGCAGCATACAAAGTCAACATATAAAAATTAGTAGCATTTTGTATGTTAATAGTGAACAATCTGAAAAGGGAAGTAAAAATAATTTCATTTACAATAGTCACAAATAAAATTAAATACCTATGAATAAACCTAACCAAATAAGTGAAATATAGCTATAATAAAAACTATAAAGCACTAATGAAAGAAATTGAAGAAGACACCAAAAAAATGGAAAGAGGTTCTATGTTCATGAATTGGAATAATAAATATTGTTAAAATGTCCATGGTGTGCAAAGAAATGTGCAGAATCAATACAATCTTCATCAAAATACCAATGACATTCTTCACAGCAATAGAAAAAAAATCCTAAAATTTTTGAAACCACAAAAGACCCAAAATAGGCAAAGCTATCCTAAGCAAAAAGAACAAAACTCAAGGAATCATATTATCTGACTTCAAATTATACTACAGAGCTATCATAACCAAAACAGCATGGTACTGGCATAAAAATAGACATGTCAACTGATGGAATAGAATAGAGAACCCAGAAACAACATCACACACCTACAGTGAACTCATTTTAGACAAAGTTACCAAAAACATACACTGGGTAAAAAGACAGTCTCTTCAAAAAATGGTGCTGGGAAAACTGGATATCCATATGCAGAAGAACAAAACCAGAACCTTATCACTTGCCATACACAGTCATCAAATACAAATGCAATAAAAGCTTAAATGTAAGACCTCAAACTATGAAATTGATGCAAGAAAACATTGGGGAATCTCTCCTGGACACTGGTCTGGGCAAAAGTTTCTTAAATTAAATCCCACAAGCACAGGCAACCAAACCAAGAATGGACAAATGGGATCACATGAAGTTAAAAAGCTTCTGCACAGTGAGAAAATCAAAAGAGTGAAGAGACAACCCACAGAGTGGGAGAGAATATTTGCAAACTATCCATCTTACTAGGGATTAATAACTAGAATATATAAGCAGATCAAACAACTCTATAGGAAAAAAATCTAACAGTCTTATTTTAAAATGGCCAAAAGATTTGAATAGACATTTCTCAGAAGAAGACACACAAATGATTAACAGGCATCTGAAAAGATGCTCAACATCGTTGATCATCAGAGAAATACAAATCAATGCTACAGTGAGATGTCATTTCACCTCAGTTAAAATGGCTTATATCCAAAAGACAAGGAATAACAAATGCTGGTAAGAATGTGGTGAAAAGGGAACCCTTATACACTGTTGGTGAGAAAGTAAATTATTACAACCACTATGAAGAACACTTTGGAGATGCCTCAAAAAACTAAAAATAGATATGATCCAGCAATCCCACTCCTGGGTATAGATCCAAAACAAAGGAAATCATTATAACAAAGAGATATCTGCTCTCCCATATGTCTGTTGCAGCACTATTCACAATAGCCAAGACTTGAAACTAACCTAAATGTCCATCAACAGACAAATGGATAAAGAAAATGTGGTATGTATATACAATGAAGTATTTTTCAACCATTTAAAAGAGTAAGATCCTGTCATTTGCAACCATATGGATGGAACCAGAAGTCGTCATGCTAAGTGAAATGAGCCAGGCACAGAAAGATGTACATCACATGTTCTTACTTGTTTGTGGAACATAAAAATAAAAATAATTGATCTTATGGAGATAGTAGCAGGATAGTTATTAGAGACTGGAGGGTGGTAAGGGGCTGAGGGGAGGTGGGGATGGTTAATGTGTACAAAAAAATAGTTACAGACAATGAATAGTACTTGATAACACAACATAGTATTTGATAGCATAACAGGGTGACTACAGGCAATAATAATTTAATTGTACATGTCTAAATAACTAAGAGTATAATTGGATTGTTTATAACACAAAGGATAAATACTTGAGGGGATGGATACCTCATTTTCCATGTGATTACTATGTATTGCATGCCTGTATCAAAACATCTTGTGTACCTCATAAATATACATGCCTACCATACGCCACAAAAATTAAAAACAAAACTTTTTTAAAAGCCCTACCCATCTTTTGTGCCTCTAACCATCTCTCATATTTGACGGGCAGTGCCGCAATTGAAGTTGAACCTGTAAGACTCTGGGACTTGACAACAGTCATCTCGTTTCCTTTTTCTGTTATAGTGCCCCTCTTGCCTTGAGCAAAGTTTGGACAGCATGGAAGTATTGAGCGAAAACCAAGTGAACATCCTCATGGATGCATTTCCAGACTTCTCGTCAGTCATTCTAGAAGAGATTGTATATAGGAGGAAGGCCCAGTTGAATTTAGGTTTTGTGGGGCCTAAGCTAACAAAATTTTGTGAACAATTTTAAGAAAAATAATCCAAAAGTATTAATAACAATTGGATTAAAAAGTAAGTCTTTTTTAAATAAGAAAACAGGGGCTTTGTTTTGATGTGTGTTTAGCAAGGTCTTCAGTCCTGGATCCCTTAAATAGAAGTTCTGGGATGGGGAACTGAACGGAACGGAGCGGAACGGAAGGGAACGGAACGGAACGGAGAAAATGTTATTTACTAAAAAATTTCTTAGAGGAGTGTTTCTTGGCTAGAAGGAAAGGCTCCAAGTGCAAACTCAAGTTAACAAACATAGTCACTGGACTCTTTTATTAGGTCAAGGAAGAAAACATGTGGCTGACAGACAGTAGAAGAAGATGAATAGAAAAAGAAGAAATGAAGAGGCATGCTAGAATATTCTAGTCTTGTCCCTGGTGGAAGATTGAACAAAAATATCTTTTAGGAGAACATGATTTCTAATAGGTGGGTTTTAGATTGTTTTTCTGGAAAACATACATTATAGAAAGATGCCTATCCCCTCAGTCTATCCTTACCTCCCCCATGAGGACTTCAGCATAGGCTGCTTTGCTCACTAATCTAGCACAGGAGAACCAGAGGAAGTGCCTTTTATGCATCTAGAATGTCAACATCAATAGAAATGGGCCAAGCATAAGCTGCATCTTACACTGTAAAACCAGAATAAGTACGAGAGAATCATGGAGGAAATGAAGCAATAAAAGATGAGAAATTCTTTCTGTGTTAGATTAATACAGAAGCATTTTGTTTTACCTCCCATTATTCTCCATTTTACCAATGGAGAAAAAAGGCAAAATTTAAGAGTATGTGTGTGTTACATAGGCTAGATTATATTTGTCCCAGAGCACAGGTCTTTTGACTCCAAGTCTAGCATGCTATATGTGGCTAACCATTTTCATTCTGATTAGCTTAATGAATCCCTATTCTTTTCTCTTGGAGATAAAAGGAATATGTATACCCACATTAAGATCTAAGCATTGGCATCTACCTAGTATCTATAGATGGAGCCAGCAGAAGCCCCTTGGCATCTGACTTTTGTCTGAGTTACAAGCCAGTGGAGCCTTGGCATGAAGACATGAGCATTCTGTTGCCTATTCTCTATTTCCAGCTTGCTCTGGTCCCCAAGCATGTCTTTATCAAGTGTGGAATTGACTTGGAAAAATAAAACTTTGATGAGACCCTTCTCAATAATGCTATATGTTTCTATGTGTTTCAAATTTAATGATTAAAGAGAAAGGAAAAGAAAGATACTCACATTTCTTTTGTTTTTCATTTGGTTGACCAGAACTCATTATTATTTAAATGTCTTTCTAGGTGTTCTGACAGTTTTCATGAACACAGTAAAATGCTGAGGCATTCTGTCTCCTCTGTCTGACACCCATCTCCTTTTTGAAAGCTTGTGGGTGACTCATCTCAGCTGTTCTTTGTCTCACTGTATTACCATCTATTCAGGCCTAAGAGAAAGACACATGAAGCAAGGTGTAGATTTTGACTAGGTGGCCTAGGACAAGAAATCCAACTGTGTTTTCAGGTTTTCTGGGTCAGAGAAACAGAGGTCAAACTTGATGGAAGCAAGGCTGGAGAAAGCTCGTAAATAAAGAACCTTTATACATCACTTGAAATCCTTTCGCCGTTTGTAATTTTGAGATTCCCATTTTCTCTCTGTATAGAAAAGTTTTCAACCTGCAATTAAGAAAACATTGAGTTTATCAGGTTTCTATATTGCCATGCCTTTTACACTTCTGAATGTTTTTTCTCCAGCCAAAAGTATACCATTGTATCTTCTTAATCCTTCCAGAATTTCTTTGTCTATCTATCTATCTATACACACACTTTATGTTTGGGGATACATGTGCAGAACATGCAGGTTTGTTACATAGGTATACACATGCCATGGTGGTTTGCTGCACCACCAACCTGTAATCTACATTAGGTATTTCTCCTAATGCTGTCCATCCCCTATCCCCCAAGCCCACTACAGGCCCCGGTGTGTGATGTTCTCCTCCCTGTGTCCATGTGTTCTCATTGTTCAACTCCCACTTATGAGTGAGAACATGCGGTCTATTTTGTTTTCTGTTCCTGTGTTACTTTGTTACTTTGCTGAGAACGATGGTTTCTAGCTTCATCCATGTCCCTGCAAAGGACATGAACTCATCCTTTTTTATGGCTGCATAGTATTCCACGGTGTATATGTGCCAGATTTTCTTTATCCAGTCTATCATTGATGGGCATTTGGGTTGGTTCCAAGTCTTTGCTATTGTGAATAGCGTCGCAATAAACATATGTGTGCATGTGTCTTTATGGTAGAATGATTTATAATCCTCTGGGTATATACCCAGTAATGGGATTGCTGGGTCAAATGGTATTTTTGTTCTAGATCCTTGAGGAACCAACCGCCACACTATCTTCCACAGTGGTTGAAGTAATTTACACTCCCACCAACAGTGTAGAAGTGTTCCTATTTCTCCACATCCTCTCCAGCATCTGTTGTTTCCTGACTTTTTAATGATTGCCATCCTAACTGGAGTGAGATGGTATCTCATTGTGGTTTTGATTTGCATTTCTCTAACGACCAGTGATGATGAGCTTTTTTTCATGTTTATTGGCTGCATAAATGTCTTCTTTTGAGAAGTGTCTGTTCATATCCTTAACTCACTTTGTGATGGGGTTGTTTGTTTTTTCTTGTAAATTTGTTTAAGTTCTTTGTAGATTCTGGATATTAGCCTTTTGTCAGATGGATAGATGGCAAAAATTTTCTCCCATTCTGTAGGTTGCCTGTTCAATCTGATGATAGTTTCTTTTGCTGTGTGGAAACTCTTTAGTTCAGTTAGATCCCATTTGCCAATTTTGGCTTTTGTTGCCATTGCTTTTGGTGTTTTAGTCATGAAGGCTTTGTCCATGCCTATGTCCTGAATGGTATTGCCTAGGTTTTGTTCTAGAGTTTTTACAGTTTTAGGTCTTACGTTTAAGTCTTTGATCTGTCTTGAATTAATTTTTGTATAAGGTGTAAGGAAGGGATCCAGTTTCAGTTTTCTGCATATGGCTAGTCAGTTTTCCCAACACCATTTATTAAATAGGGAATCCTTTCCCCATTGCTTGTTTTTATCAGGTTTGTCAAAGATCAGATGGTTGTAGATATGTGGCATTATTTCTGAGGGCTCTGTTCTGTTCCATTGGTCTATATATCTCTTTCGATACCAGTACCATGCTGTTTTGGTTACTGTATCCTTGTAGCATAGTTTGAAGTCAGGTAGCATGATGCCTCCAGCTTTGTGCTTTTTGCTTAGGATTGTCTTGGCTATACAGGCTCTTTTTTGGTTCCGTATGAAATTTAAAGTAGTGTTTTCTAATTCTGTGAAGAAAGTCAATGGTAGATTGACGGGGATAGCATTGCATTGAATCTATAAATTACTTTGGGCAGTATGACCATTTTCATGACATTGATTCTTCCTATCCATGAACATGGAGTGTTTCTCCATTTGTTTGTGTCCTCTCTTATTTCCTTGAGCAGTGGTTTGTAGTTCTCCTTGAAGAGGTCCTTCACATCCCTTGTAAGTTGGATTCCTGAGTATTTTATTCTCTTTGTAGCAATTGTGAATGGGAGTTCACTCATGATTTGACTCTCTGTTTGTTTATTGGTGTATAGGAATGCTTGTGATTTTTGCACATTTATTTTGTATCCGGAGACTTTGCTGAAGTTGCTTATCAGCTTAAAGAGATTTTGGGCTGAGACGATGGGGTTTTCTAAATATACAATCAAGTCATCTGGAAACAGAGACAATATAACTTCCTCTCTTCCTATTTGAATACATTTTATTTCTTTCTCTTGCCTGATTGCCCTGGCCAGAACTTCCAATACTATGTTGAATAGGAGTGGTGAGAAAGGGCATTTTTGTCTTGTGCCGATTTCCAAAGGGAATGCTTCCAGATTTTGCCCATTCAGTATGATATTGGCTGTGGGTTTTTCATAAATAGCTCTTATTATTTTGAGATACATTCCATCAATACCTAGTTTAAGAGAGGAGAATCAAATAGACTCAATAAAAAATGATAAAGGAGATATCACCACCGATCCCACAGAAATACAAACTACCATCAGAGAATACTATAAACACCTCCATGCAAATAAACTGGAAAATCTAGAAGAAAAGGATAAATTCCTGGACACATAAACTCTCCCAAGACTAAACCAGGAAGAAATCATGTCCCTAAGTACACCAATAACAAGTTCTAAAATTGAGGCAGTAATTAATAGCCTACCAACCAAAAAAGCCCAGAACCAGACAGATTCACAGTCAAATTCTACCAGAGGTACAGAAAGGAGCTGGTACCATTCCTTCTGAAACTATTCCAAACAATAGAAAAAGAGGGACTCCTCCCTAACTCATTTTATCAGGTCAGCATCATCCTGATACCAAAATCTGGCAGAAACACAACAAAAAAAGAAAATTTCAGGCCAATATCCCTGATGAACATCGATGTGAAAATCCTCAATAAAATACTGGCAAACTGAATCCAGCAGCACATCAAAAAAGCTTATCCCCAACAATCAAGTCAGCTTCATCCCTGGGATGCAAGGCTGGTTCAACATACAAATCAATAAACATAATCCATCACATAAACAGAACCAATGACAAAAACCACATGATTATCTCAAAAGATGAAGAAAAGGCCTTCGATAAAATTCAACACCCATTCCAGAGGTTCTTAACAAGGAGTATGACAACCACGTCATGAACTTTCTTTTGCTCTTAAGCTATGTCTTAAAGACAATGTCCACAATTTGTAATTCATCCTAAAACGTTGTATTTTAATGGCCAAATATTTGAAATGATAGATTTATTTTTTAACTTTGTAAATCTTAGAATATATGGACTGTATATATTCTTTATCAATTATATTTGCAAATTGTTTTCCTGATTTCAGTTTTTTTCTTAATGTAACTTACCAAATTCACTTAGTAGCCATCAACTAATATTTTCAATATTAAGCTTCTAAACCACCTGGCAGAATGTTCAACTTTTTTAAGAATATTTTCTGTCTTCCAATTTACCACAGGTGAGAGACAGATTTACCAAATATGTTGCCACCACATAAAATGGATTTCCACTTTCCTAGCTTCATATCAGTGTTTTCTCACCGATTACTAACAGTCCTAAAGAGAAGATTTTAGACATCTGTTATGTTAACACTTCACTTTCAGTACCAATTTCTTTATCAGTCAACTATTGCACAATAACATTACATATTACATCATGCCAAAGTGTCAAAAAATTACAACAACAAGTACTTATTCATATTTTATGGGTCTGCAAAAGGACTTTAGTCCGGGTTACGTAAACTGGCTTAGTTCCAGGTTGCAGATTTGGTTTATGTCTACTTCATGTATGTTTACTCTGAGGTCCAGGCTGAAGGAACAGTGGCAATGTAGAGTACATTCTTCTAATGACAGATCACTGGAGCATAAAAGGATAACCGTCTGAGCACAGTTAAAACTTTTGCTTCTGCCATATCCATTTAAAGTCCATTAGCCAAAGTAAAGCAAATCACATGCCAATGCCCAAAGGATAGTATCCACCCAACATAAAGGCATAATAGCAGTGTGAATGTTATTGTTCTTCTAAAAGGAAGTGACAAATTAGAACCAATAATTTAGTCTACCATAACATCCAATACAAGTTGGGCCAATCGAAAAACCTTCATTGATATTGAACAACTACTCTTGTTCTACACAGACAAAGAACAGCCCTTTCTACCATGTAATTAAGTGTGAGTATAGGGGAAAAGCTAGTCTCCAGAGAAAGACAAAAATGATCATATAAAGCAGAAATGTGAGAGGCCCAAGGAGCTCCCTACATGCCTAATACCTTTCCCTTTTCTGCTTCCGTTCCTTCCTGAGACTCAGAACCTGTCTTCTGCCTCATTGAGACCTTCTCTTAACTTTTAAGTATATTTTAATTTTAACCTTAAACTACCTCAAGAGGTTTTCCTACAACTTAAAACTAATTACCGATGAATACAGAGGGATATCTGTTACTGAGGGTCAAAGTTCTGTATTAGATTCTCATTGGGCACAACATCTCAGCCCTGGTCAGTGTAAAACTAGACTAGAGTGTTCCTCAGGTCACTTTTAGCTTATAAGTTGTAGAGGATGTTCCCTTGAGTGATTTGGCTGACATAGAGAATCTGTGTCTTCATCACATTAGCAAGTGTTGCCTAGTCATTGAATACCACTCCAAAAGTAGGTGGATCACTTAATATACTCCAATGTTTCACAGAAAACTCAAAGCATATATACCCTCCTGGTAGAGCATAAAGATTACCTAAGTATCCACTAAGTATCTTCTTTCTGGGTTCAGAGTAAGAACACTAAATCCAGTTTATTGTCATTTTAATGCACACACACACACACACACAAAACAATAAATAAATGAATAAATAAATAAATAAATAAATATATTTTTTTATAAACAATAAAAAAAATAAAAAGGAATAAACAGCCCAGTGAGTTTACTTTATAGATGAATGTCTTTGCAGTTAGCAATGAGCTGAATGTAGAACATGGCTCGGGGTTAAAATCGCTTTGTTGTTTTCTAGGCACAGGACCATTCAATCAATCAACTTCACTCACTCTCCACTTCCTCAGAAAACTGGATGATGAGTTGAAGGATCATGGCCTTGGAGACATTGCTGATGACCATGGCAGAGATGCTGTATCCCCCAAAGGACAGATAGCAACAGTCTGATATAAGCAAGATTCATTTTTCTTATTTAGAGAGCTACACTACTGAAAGATACATGTGAGTTCCAGGTTCCTTCACACATCCCAGAACAAAATCTCCTACAGTCTATACTGAGATGGACTACAGAGTTCTCCAAAATCTGTAGAGTTGGACTATAGGGTTATCCAGAATCAACTTATCCAGGTGTTAGATCCAGCCACTTAACAAAAGATATGGGGTGGCACCAGTCTCTTTCCCTCTTGGGGTGGCAGTGTTATTTACATCAGAGTGAGTTGGGTTGGAATACGATATACATAATTTACTAGTGATATGACATTAAGCAAATTACTTAACCTCTTTGAGGCTCATGTGTAAGGTGGAGATAATAATGCCTGCCTCATGAAGCTATTGCATTATAAGAAGATGATATGTGCAAAGCATTCAGCACAGTGTCTGACAAACAGTAAGATTTGTTTTTATCTCCCCTGCTATTTTCTCTTATCTTGCCTTGTTGCAGTAACATTATATATGGATGATACACCTTTTTAGGAGAAAACAAAGGCATTACCTTTTGACAGTTTCACATCTATTGATCTTTCCCTCAGCCTTATATGAGTATTCACTGCACTAGAGCAGCTGTCTCCCTCTCCAGACTCTCTAAGGTATTCTGACTTCTGTGCTATGTCTTCATAGAATATTAGAGAAAAAGGAACTTTAGAGTTAGTTATTTTACAGATGAAGAGACACCTGAAAGGATGAAGTAGCTTGCTCAAGGTCACTCAGCTAGGTGGTAGCAACACAGAGATTAGACTCTATTCTAGATCACATTTCACTTTGCCATCCAACCTAATGTCTAAAAACAAAGTCACAAGTTTCTCTGGTTAGCTCCCTGCTAATTTTTTAGCTAAAACCACAATAACAAAAATATAATAACAATAATGAAATGAAAAAGGGTCTTTTTCTTTCACTTATTCTTAGCTTCAGATTATATGCTTATATATTAAAACTAAGGTTTCACAAGCAGAAGACAGAAACACAAATAACTGGGTGGATTTCAGAAATCAGTGTGAACTAAATCAGTCTATAAAAACCAAATACCTTAAAAATCAATAATCTTTGAAGGATCCACCACAGAGTCCAGTAAGAGAAGACAGAGGCCCTCTCAGAACCCTCACAAACCTTAGGACCCAGGAACACTCAGCAGGGAACCTACAGTATGACTCAAAAACAAGCTTAGTTAAAACACACAGCAGTGAACACACTTAGTTAAAACACACAGCTTTGTTGCTGGACCACCTGCATGGCTGAGACCTACTATTTGATTTAAAGAAAAAAAAAAAAAAAGAAAAGAAAATCCCATTGTTTTAATTAGTCCCAGGAGAGCTACGTTGTGGTTGCTTTAACATCCCATGAGAGGGTGTCTGTATAAATTAGCCAGGCCTGAAAATTTAAAGCTGTTCAACAGTAGGACCAAAACATATAAGAGGCATTGGTAGGACGTGCCTGGAGATTATTAGTACTGGAGGTGAGAATAATGAAATGTGACTTAGATGCAGAGAATGACTGTTTTCACACTTGACATAACTTTCAGCCATGTTTTATGCTATGCACAAAGAAAGCAAAGAGAATAGCTAAAGATGCTACATTCTGAAGATAACGACTACCAGAAGCATCAAAATCTCACTGTCTTTTTGGTAAAACAGGCAGTGAGTACAGCGGAGTCTAGGTGAAAGGAAATCTACAAGGGTTGAGGAAATCACGGGAAACTGGGATCAGTTCCCCCAGATCCCACAGATTTGGGCTGAGCTCTGTACCTCATCTCTGATCATCTTTTATTGGATCTTTGGCCGTTTGATTTAGGTAGTTACAGTATCATGCTTGGCTAAACTTTCAATTCCAACTCATACATTTTCTAAAAATTGTGATTATAAGACCCTATTTCTGAAATAGATTCATTGTTTCCAACTGTCTCTACCACTTTGTGTGGAATGCTCTTCTCCAATGCAGACTTAGTACAATAACTATTTTAAGCAATTTTTATGCTCCTGCTTACATAATTTTCAAGTTCCTGAGTCTTCCTATAAAAAAGCCCATCAAATATTTTTTACTCCCTCATATTTTCACAATACTCACGTCCTTTTATCCCAGCAACAACTCTGGAATAGATTTCTCCTCCTAAAATTACTAGCATTGCCTCTTTTTAAAATTGACACCTGTAAATGCTAGATTTTAAATTTACCGGTTCACTGTATTCATATCTTTGAATGATTCAGTTTCTGAATGTGGAGAAATTTTGCCTGTCTCTAACAGGGAATCCCTTCACTCATCTAATCCAGTCTGTACATCTACATGAATTTAGATCTCTTAATTGATATATCACACCAATCCATTAACTGTAGACTACTCTGAGAAACTATTAATTTTCTCAAGACATAGGCAATTATTGTTAACCTTAACTAGTATTATAACCATTTTTTGCTGGTAAATGCTTAGCAACAGACTCTCAAAAAAACAAAATAGCCCTGTTTTCTAGTGTTGGCCAATTTTCATGACGTAAATACTCCCACCATTTCTGACTTCACATTACATATTTGACGTGATTGGACAAAGTTGATCAGAGCATACAATCAGCTCTCACAAGCCAATATAACCCAGCACCAGCATACCACTGAATAGAGTTTACTTAACAATGCACTTTCTGCTGTAAAAAATAAATTTATCCTTTTTAGTCTGTTTACAGATTGAATTAGAAATAAAAAGTACACACATATACACAAACACAAACACACATGGACACATATATGAAAAGATACAGAAGCATAGGAGAAATTGTCCACCATCCACAACAGAAAATATAACTATTAAGTAGAGATATTCTATGTGTTTGGAGTGTGGGTGTTCCGTTGTATAAACAGGAATTATAACAATATACTAACACACAGTTGGAATATTTCTTTGATGACTTAAAAAGGCAGTAAACACGTTTCCACGTAGAAAATGCCTTCTTAATTCAATTATTTTTAATGGTCTCACAAAGGGCTTTGAATTTGGGCAGTTGCTCTCCATTCATTCTCAGATATGGTTGTAACATACAGTGACTAATCCAACAAAAAGCTGTGCATTATGTACTCTGTAGCAGCACGGCCCTAAGGACCAGTGGTACCAGACAGTGAAATAGACAGGGTTCTGTCTTCATAAAGTTTTCTTTCCACTAGGAAAAGATACATCTGCTTGTTTAGCTATGCAATAATGTGATTAACTATAATTGCTTTGGGAGAAACATATAGGATCTTATGAGAACTTATTACAGAAAAACTGATCTAGTATGGGAGTAAGGGTGGTCAGAACTTTTCTCTGAGGATGTGATACTTAAGCAATAATACAATAAGTGAGGTTTCATTGGAGAAAGAGGATGGTATTGGATAGCACAGTAAAATCCAAGGAAACTGCAGCATGTGGAGGCCTCTTAGGTGTGGAGGCATGTGCCACTCCTTAGGACGTTGGTCATGGCCAGTGTGGACAGTATGCAGGGAAGATGGCCAGAGATGAGGCTGGAGAGACAAGCAAGGGCCAGATCAGTCAGGGTCTGCTGTTAAAGATTTTGAATTTTATTCCGAAAACAACATTAGTCGTGCTAGGAGATGGAGTGAGGGTGAACAAGAGAGTAAAAGGCAGGAAAATAGGGTCTGGAGGCAGGGAACATAAGGTCAATCGATTCACACTTCAGCTGTGACAGGAAATATCCTCTCCATAGGTTGTAGACCAAGTAAATGACTTTGTAACTTCATCCTCTCCATTTACATAGGGCATACACCAAGTAACCGATGGAATCCTCTAGGGGGTAAACTCCCAAAAATTCTGTAACAGGGCTTTTGAGCTCCTATGCTTGGGCCTGCTCCCACACTGGAGTGTACTTTCATTTTCAATAAATCCCTTCATTCCTTCCTTGCATTTTGTCTAAGTCTTTGTTCAAAATGCCAAGAACCTGGACACCTTCCACCATTAACAAAACTATGGCATCAAATGGATATGAGATGAAACACGTCTTGATTCCTCTTAAAACATTGCTGCTTTGGGGTGATATAAAGAAATATTTCATTGAACATCACTCCCACACCTGAGTATCTTTTTACAAACAAACCCTAAGAATGCCATCAGATGCCTTACGCTTTGTAGCACCCATCTGGAAACTCTGCTTCCCACTACCCTAATGGGTAGAGTGGAAAAGAATCTGGTGCTTTTTTTAATCTCTGGAAATGACAGAGCCTTCTTGAGTGCTACCTGCCAGCCTCCTATTAGTTGTAGAAATTTAGTACCTTGAGAACTCACAGTTTCAAAACTGAGAATGGGGGGAGTTTTCAGGGATGGGGGAAGGGAGTGAAGTGGTTGTGGGTGAAAAAAGCAACAGATATGTTACAATTTTAAATTTGGAAGAGATAAATCTCGTTCAAAACTACCTTTCTTGCTCCATTCCCCAAACTCTCCAGTGCTAATGTTCCGGTTTTTGTTATGCAGATTAACATAGGTACAAATGGATTTTTAAATGGTTAAATATCAATTTGAAGTTAACAACCTGAGACTTCACCACATGCACAGAAATTGCCAAAATCAGCACCTTGAGGTTTGTTTCACATGGAGAGTGAAGAAATTAGACAGGGAATTTGCTATTGATTCTTGGCTGCTAGTGCCTGTTCAGATCCATTCGGAGAGACATGTTTATTTCTCTCTCCTCAACTCATCCTTTCCTTTAATGTGTCCTGGCACTACCCGTCTTCATTCCTTCCTCCCCTCCAGCCAAAACAAAACCAACCCAACAAACAAAATGCCACTCCCCTACCCCTGTCCTTTTTTGCTACCACTTTCTTTTCTTGCTTTTTAATTTTTATACTTATTGATCTCCTTATTGAGGTTAAACTGACTAAAAGAAAATTTCCCCAGAATTGAACATAAGAGTATCATGTCAAGAACTCCTTAATAGCTTCATTACATGGTGGAATAAGATTCCAGGAAAAATAGTAAGAGGGCAATCATGTGAATTATTTAAAACCCAACAGGACAAAGTCATGGAAGGTGTGCCACCAGAAATGTGCCAGCTTCAGCCAAATGGGAATGAAGAAAATGATCATAAAAGATTGTCTAGCCTCAGCCCCATCTTTCTCTAGGCTAAAATCTATACATCCTACTAAAATCAGCTACATGTATAGACCAAAAGATTCCTTGCTTTTTCTGCTACCACATACATTAAACTAAGGGGAAAAAAAAGAATTATCCCTGCTTCAATTACCAAAAAGCAGCCTAAATTCACAAGCAAAAATCTGGACTTGGGTTTTAGGATTGAAGTTCTAATTCCAGGCCTGATTCTGTAGCAGTTCTATGCAAATTGCATGGGGAAAGGTCAGTATGTAACATTTTATGACAAACGTGGTTACTTATACATCACTTCCTGCAATTCTAAGTGTCATTTCTACCCACAAATGAGTAATGCTTTTTTCCATAAGAAAGTACCATCTTACAACTACAAAGTATCATAGCAATTACTCTGTGGTCAATTAATATTTTTGTTTGTTTTTTAATGCATCCCACCTACCGAGTCTGGCCCAAGCCAAAATCCTATGTGTGATCTTTCAGGCCTGACCACAGGCAATTACAGGGCTCTGCCTGACAGGCCTTATGGGGGAAAGCTGTACTTGCCAAACGAGACCTAGTACATAGTCAGTGCACTGCAGTTCTCTGAAGGAAATAGCAGTCAAGGACTCAGGCTCAGCCAAATCCATTTAGAGGCTTCCATATTGGAAATTCCAAGGCACTTCACAGGAACCTCTCCCAAGGCCTCTTTATCAAAGGCCTTAACTTTTCTTCACTCTGACTCAAAATTCTTCCACTTCTTGTGGAGAAAAGGGAAACTTTATACACTGGTGGTGGTACTATCAATTAGTACAGTCATTTCAGAAAATAGTATAGAGGTTTCCCAAAAAAACAAAAATTAGAATTAACATAGGATCCAGCAATTCCCCTACTGGGTATATATCCAAAGGAATTAAAATCAGTATGTAGAAGAGATATCTGCCCTTCCCTGTTCATTATAGCATTACTCACAATAGCCAAGATACGGAAACAATTGAAGTGCGTATCAACAGATGGATTTGTAAAAATTGGTATTAAACAAAGTGGAATACCATGCAGCCTCTTAAAAACAGGAAATTCTGTCATTTGCAACAACATGGATAAACCTAGAGCACATGATGCTAAGTCAGATAAGCCAGGCGAAGAGGTAAACACTGCATAATCTCACTTCCACGTGAAATCTAAAAATGTTGAACTCATGGAAGTAGAGTAGAATGGTGGTGACGAGGGGCTTTAGGAGGGGTTTGTGGACTGGGAAAGGAGTGAAGTTTGTCAAAGGGTACAAAGTTTCAGTTAGCCTGCAGGAATAAGTTCTGGTGTTCTACTGTACAGCGTGGTAACTATTAATAATAATGTATTGTATATTTCAAAACAGCTAAAAGAACAGATTTAAAATGTTATCACCACCAAAAAAAAAAGATAAGTATTTAAGGTATGAATATATCAATTAACCTGATTTGAACATTCCATAATGTATACATGTTTTGCAACATCTCATTGTACCCCATAAATCTAATGAATATTATTTGACAATTGAAAACAAAATATTTTTCCACTCCTGCCTTTTCTCCCAATCCCTTCATCTGGCCCCCTGGGTCCAGAAAAAGGCAAAAGCCTTTTCTTCATGGCTTCTCAGCAGTGAGGCGACTCCTTCATCTGCACTGCTTGTCATCCAATCCTAGTCTGGTGCCATTCCATGGGGAAAAGTGAAACAGTGAGGATCTGGAACCTATTTTTTCATCTGCCTCTTGCACGCACTGTCTCAGGGAATAAGGGCTTGATTGATAACTTTCAATTTGGCTCATTGTCCCCACATCCGGCAGCTTGACACCAGCCTTGCAAAATATTATGGAAAACTTTTTAAACATAAAATATTTTAAATAGACCTATCAAGGCATTGAAGTAAATTAACTACCCTGTCTCTTAACAGACTAGGCTCAAGGAAAGGTGAAGTGGCTTCTAAGACAATGGTGAAAGTGAGATAAACATAGCTGTCATCCCTCTACAAGTTTTCAATAAAAATCCATTGTGTTCCAATAAGCCAATAGCACCATCGGCAGAGCTCCCATAGGTTTGGGGCTCTGTAGTAGACAAAATAATGTTTGCCCTAAAAATGACTGCATTCTAATCCTTGAACCCCATTTTATGACAAACAGATCTCAACAGATCAGATTAAGTCAAGGACCTTAAGAATGAGACAGGATCCTGGATTAGCTAGGTGGACCCAATGTAATCACAAGAGTTCTTAAATGTGGAAGAAGGAAGCCGAAGAGGCTTTCAGAGTCACATGATGAAAAAGGATTTGACGCACAATTCCTGGCCTTGAAGATGGAGGAAGAGGGCCTTGACCCAAAGTATGCAGATAGCCTCTAGGAACTAGAAAGGGCAAAGAAGCAGGTTGTCTCCTGGAGCCTTCAGAAGGAATGCAGCCTTTCCAACAGCTTGACTTTAGCCCATTGGCACTGCATTGGCCTTCCATCCAGCAGCACAGTAAGATAATAAATTTGTGTTGTTTTAAGCCAAGTTTGTGGTAACTTTTTACAGAAATAATAATAAACTAATACAGGCTCTTTCACAAACACCTTTTCGCTTGATCCTCAAAACAGCTTCTTGAGGCAGGTATTATTATCATTAACTCGATTTAAAAAATTACTTCCCATTTCTGTGCTTTAGTTGGTCCATTTTACCTGAAGCTCAGCAAGGGAAAATCGTTTGCTCAATGTTTCACAGCTATAAGAAGTAGAGCTGGAACTCAAGCACAGATATATGTGATTCTCTTCTTTCTCTTATATCTGAGTTTTTGAGTGTTTTTGAGACCTCAGCCTCAAGAACAACTCAGATGACTCGCATTACTAAATACCTAGTGCCTCTCAACCCAGTACTTGATAAATGTCTGGTGCTACAGATTGTTGATATGGTTCCTCCCTCACTTTATATATGTTAAAGCCTAATCCTCAATGTGGTAATAATATTTGGAGGGTGATTAAGTCATGAGGACAGAGACCCCTTGAATGGGATTAATGCCCTCATAAAAGAGACCCCAGAGAGCTTGCTTCTCCTTCTCCCATGTGAGAACACAGCAAGAAGACAACCACCTATGAACCAGGAAGTTCAGCAGCACTGAGCCTCCAAGCATTTTGATTTTAGGCTTTTTACACTCCGGAACTGTGAGAAATAAACCTATGTGGTGTATAAACCACTTTGCTCATAGGATTTTGTAACATCAGCCCAAATGGACTGAGATATCTGGCCAAATAACTACACATAAATACAATGTTTTAATCAGCATCTCCAGAAGCAACAGCTTCTTATCTACGTGCAATTGATTTTCATGCACGGGAAAATGCTCATGGAAACTATCTTGGATTATATGTCACTGGGATGAAGACAATTCACCCTGCACCTGATCATCACCATGGCCACTTGGCAGGGCTGTCTGATCCCTGGCTTCCTTATCAACTCAACCTCCACCACCATGGACCAGGGCACTTAAATACCTCTCCATGTGCTTTCAGGAAGCAGCAACTACTTACTGTTGATTAAAATTAGCAAAAAGGCCAAGCAATGTTTATCACCCCACTGTCATGGGCAAAAGCTTGCTCTCTCCTGCAGCTGATGGGTTCCTTTTGCCAATGATAAATAACCATCAAAAACTTCAAACTCTGGCCTAATGGATGACAAGTGCAAAAGTAGCAAACTGGTGGATGTGGAATTAATGCTCTGAATATAGTGAGTTTTTCTCCAGAGAAAAATGTGCCTCAATAAAGAAATTAATCAGACCTCTGCTCACTTGCCCTTTGAAAGTGAACTACTCAACATTCACTTCTCTTTTCTCCCTGACAGGAAGGGTGCTGCCATGTCACCTGCCCAAACTAATATGTGTTTTCCTAATCTACTGTATATATTTTTCCATTGAATAATTCCTATATTCTTGGGTCCTGCCTTCTAATTCTTAGCAAATATTCATCTCAGAAAAAAATAATAAACAGAATTACTTCTTTCAATTTTTGTTTTGTGTTTCTCTGCTCTCATGGTTCCCCGAGAAAAGGCTTGCCTTTGTAGGAAACAGCTGCCTCCACAAGCAGCCAATAGAGCTGGAGTCCCAGATGCCAGGCCAGAGTGAGTCAGCAGGCAACACTCTGAATTCTCTAAAAGTTGCCAAGAAATGAAATATCTGGAGTTGGTCCAGCTACCTGGGCCCATTGTAAGTAATGGTACTGATATAGCAATAAGTATAATAATAACATCATAATAATAATAATGCCATATAGTTACTGAGTATTTCTTTTGGTAGGAATAATAAGAACATTTAATTTCTGTTCTCACTTAATCATCACATAAACCCCAGCAGGCACATATTAATATTCACACATTTTTCTCAGAGGAGAAAATTGAGCTTTAAGGAAATGAAATGCATTTCTGAGGATCACTTGCAGACAGACCTGGGTTTGATGCATAAGTGAATACGCTTTCCGCTACTGCTTGGCAGAGTTAGAGTGCATGACTAGCTTTCATCGTTAGTGACTTCCTTTAGCTACATGTGTCTGATTCCATTTCACCTTGTAACCATTACTACAATTCACAAGAACTGGGCTAAATTGAAGCAGATAGAGATGCATGGTCAAAATGAGGGAGCAGTCCAATTAAAAGGCCAGGCAGACTACTAAACTAACTTTTCAGTCTGAACGGTTAAGACAGAAAGAGCAAATCTGTATTCAAAGCTAATAATACGGAAATTAATCCAACCAGGTAAAAGCCAAGGTTGGAACAAAAGGTAAGTAGTGGAGCTTGGATTAATTACCCAAGCTGCCTCACACCAGGAGTGTTATCTAAGTGCAGTGCAATGTATTTCTGCAACTCAGGAAGACAGAGTAGGAAGAAGATCAGACTGCCTTAATCCTTGTGTGTTCAGTATAGCCATAGTGACATGCAGGAGAATTTAGGTGGTACAGAAAAAAAATATTTAAAATAACTGTTTTTGCAGATATCAGGAAGAAATAAAGCTTAAGTAGGCCATTTAACTAATGATTTTATGTTTGGGATGAGGCTAAATGTGCATAGGTGAGTAGTGTTGATAGAATTTAAAGTCAATATAAGGAAGAATACTAAGTAAACAAAATAGTGGTAAAGGTATGGAAAACTGGTTAAGGTCAAAGTCACTAAGCTCTTACGATAATATTGCTTAAAGTAGGGGTAATATTTTATTAGAAAATATAATTGCAACATTCCCAGCCAGGAAAGACATATGACTAAACATCTAATTGGACAATATTTCCTGTGATTCCCTTGTAAGCTCACCAATGTGCTGATTTATTGAGTGTTGAAAAAATAAGAGGAAGATAAAATCCCTACTACCTCTCCTCAAGCAGCATCTATTATGGGGACGAAATAAAATCCCCAGAAAAAAAATTGGCAAATAATAGTATGAATCTCAGAAAGCCTAATGATACATACTCAGAGACATAAGGAAACAGTGAGGCATGGAGTGGTTAGGGAAATTTCGTGAAATGGAGGAAATATAGTCTGACCCTTGAAGGCTACATTGAATTTCCCAAAGTATGGGGAAACGGAGAAATATGTAGGGCTAAATAGTATTAGTCAAAGTAGAATGAATGTGTTGCATTTTATGAGGATGTACAGGTGAGGTAGGGAGGAAATGTGAATTAAAGAGGGAAGATGGTGTTGGGATTAAGTAATCTTACTATAATTAATATGTCCAAATAATTCAACCAACATGAAAGCCTGGGATTAGAGCCTGTTGTCTATTGGGAAATTCCCAGACTGATAGTGACAGAAGAGACTTTCCATCTCATCAAGCCCTTCTCTTCAATGAATAATAGGACTCAAAGATCACCTCTTTCAAGCAATCTCTTTGAAGACAAAATCTATAGTGAAAGAAGCAAAAATATTCATTGATAAACCAACTACAAAATGACCTAGCACATGTCATGTGTCAAGCACTATACTAGTAGGCTCTGAAGATACTGAAACGTACAAAAGAGTCACTCTTAATTAAAAAAAACAACTCACAATCTAGAGAAGAAGACAGAAAAATAAACATCTGATTATAATAGAGGATGAAAATCCTCTATTTATGGAAGCAGTCAACAGAAATTGTAGGTATCATATTGGAAAATCAACCAATTCATCCTGGTGGGAGAAAAAAAACAGGTTGGCTGGGCGCAGTGGCTCACACCTGTAAACCCAGCACTTTGGGAGGCCGAGGCGGGTGGATCACCTGAGGTCAGGAGTTTGAGACCAGCCTGGCCAACATGGTGAAACCCCCTCTCTACTAAAAATACAAAAATTAGCCAGGCGTGGTGGTGCATGCCTGTAATCCCAAGCTACGTGGGAGGCTGAGGCAGGAGAATCACCTGAACCCGGGAGGTGGCCATTGCAAGGAGCTGAGATCCCACCATTGCACTCCAACCTGGGCAACAAGAGCGAAATTCCATCTTAAGAAAAAAAAAAAAAAAGAAGGCTGAGTGCTAACTTAAAGGACAAGCAGACCCCTACAAAGTCAATAAGATAAGGAAAAGTATTGAAAAAAGAGAAAATACCTACGTAAAAACAAAGGTATAAGAGAAAGCAGTGTTCAGAGAATAACAAAAATTTTAGAACACTGAAGTGTAAGCCAAATTGAAGTAAAAGATAAATGAATAAAGTTAGCAGCAAAGGCAGAGATCCAGCTTATAAATTGGATTAGATGAACTCTCCCACTAAAAAAAATTATCAATATAGTCCTCCCTTGGTATCTGTGGAGGATTGGTTCGAGGACCTCCTAAGGATACCAGAGTCTGCAGAGGCTCATGTCCCTGATATAAAGTGGTGTGTGGTTGCATATAACCTCTGTACATTTTCCTGCACACTTTAAATCGTCTCTAGATGACATATAAAACCAAGACAATGTAAATGCTATATAAACAGTTGTTATACTTTGTTTTTGGCGGGGAAATGACAGGGGAAAAAAAGTCTGTACATGTTCAGTACAGATGCAATATTTTTAAAATATTTTTAATCCACAGTAGGTTGAATCCATGGATATGGAACCACAGATACAGAGGGCCAACTGCACATATACACACATACATACATATATGATATATATGGTTATATGTTTGCATTGAAGAGCAACCAACTCAAACAGTACCTGAGGGGCCATAATATGAGAGACAAGGAAAATACACAGGTGAGCAACACATTACTTTTGACTTTTTTCTGAGGGCATTTTCCACTGTGCAGTGCAGGGAACATATCTCCAAGTACTAAATACCAATTTCAGTGGATTTAAGAATCTTAAGTGTCAGAGATTAAATTCCAGAACCACCAGACAGCAGAACTATAAGAGACAAAGTCTTGGAAGAGACAGAATCACATAGAAAGAAGTCCCAAAATCTCCATACAAATATTCTCATTTTTATTCTCATTGAGTATCCCCAAATTCTTCATGCACTGGGAAAACTCCATGAAAACACAGCACAAAATATAATCTAAGAAGCAAAGATACCAGCAGTCATTCAGTGCTGAGGAGATGAAAATTGGAATTCAAATATTGCCAAGAAGGGCCTTAATAAACACCCTGGGATCTCTTCGATATCCCGAAAAGGCTTAGCTTTAGGAGTCAAGACCATTCTCTAGAATTAAACACAAAACTGAAATAGATCAATAAAACCTAGAACCATTCTTGAGAGAATAAAGCTTACTCGCTGCAACATGACTTGCCTGACAAAATTTAAGATCTTTGCAGAAAGAAAGCATCATCAAGACTCCCAACTTCATTTCATTTAGAAGTCCATCATTCAATCAATAAATTATAATATACAGAAAAAACAAAGACTAAGTGCCACCCACTAAATAAATGGGAAAAAAAAAGAAAAAGAGGAAAATTCAAAAAAAGTTAGACTTCCCAGACAGGAACTTTAAAATAATTATAATTCATATATTCAAAAAATAGAGGAAAGGAGGGAAATTCTCAACAAAGACTTAATACATGAAAACGTGTCAAAACAAAAATTTTAGAAATGAAAAATTCAATCACTAAAATTAAGTATTGGGTATATATAATGTCAGATTTGAAATAGCAGAAAGCCTGTAGAAAATATCTAAATTTAAGGCAGAGACCAAAAATGATAGAAAATAGAAAAAAAGAAGACTATAAAAAACCCATGAGATATGTTTAAAAGATATACAAGGCACGAAGTAAGACATTTCAGAAGAAAAAATTTGAAGAAATACTAACCATTTTTAACTGACAAGATTCAATCACATTTAAGAATCCCAAGGAGGAAAAATTACAAAGAAAGCTCTACCTAAGCAAATCACATGTAAACAATTAAAAAAGCAACGAAATGATAAGTTAAGAGCATTCAGAAGCAGGGGGAGTTGGGTGGAGGATGTATTCAATAATAGCCTTCGGGCTGATTTAATCATGTGACTAATTAAAAACAAAAAGCAAAGTAAAGGATCTGTTTAAAGTGCCAAAAGAAGAAAATAAAGAGTGCAATTCTAGAATTTTATCCCTGAGAGACTGTGTCCCACAATTTATAGCAATGTATAGTATAGGCATTTTCAGATTAACTAATTGGGAACAATCTATTGCCCATATATCTGCCTACAAAATATACTAAAGCTGAAGAATAAGTATCCCAGGTGTTAAGTACAAAAGTACAGCAAAGCATGAAAGGCACGGGACAGAGAAAAGGTCACAGTTTAGCTTCCCAGGATGTATACAGGAAGAACACAGAGGGTTACTGTCAGAATCAACAATTTTGGGGATTAAAGGAAGCAGGATGGGCATAGGAATAAATTTGGCTGCTGTACAGTGACAACAAAGGCCTCCACTGATCCTCCAAGCCGTTCTACCCTCTTATCTCCCACTCACTGATGAGGCCTGCCCAATCTAGGACAAATGGCTCTCTTCACCCAAGTGCGAATGCTAAGAAGGGCAACCAGGTTTTGAGTTATTGGCTATTTACCTACCGGCAGCTGAGACAATGGGTGTGCTAATCCTAAAGGGATTAGGTGTGGGCAATGCAACACTGTGTCTGCTACAATCTGCCTCTTGGGGGCGCTTTGATCTGCTTATATTACTTCCGGGAGATTTTTCAGGATTCTGGCAGGCTACCTTTTCTTTTTTTTTTTTTTTTTTTTCTTTTTTTTTCCCTTTTCTTGGGTGAAATGTATAAGGAGAAGATGTGTAATATTAATTAGAACCCTCACTACCACAGCTGGTTTCTAGGCCTAAACAGATAACTTATTTTCTTTTTCTACCATCGATTTTATATTCCCTCTATCCCAGGGCCTCTGCTGATACAGGTGAACTTCCTGGTGGCGTGACACAGACCCTCATTCCCAGTTAGCAGGGCTTTCTCTGGATGAAGTTGATGCTTTTGTTCATTTGCCACCGATGCTAGCCAAGAGACTCCCATGCAGATCGTTTAGGGGCCAAACATAAGCTTTCCTGACCCATTTTATAACAGTAGCCTTAGATCTTCCTGGTGATCACAGCCCATGACCCCTTTCATCATCTGATGGGTTGAGGCACTAAAAATGTTTGGGTGACAGTTACAGTTTGTAATTTAGTTGCGCCCTGGCTGTCTGGAAGTTAAGACCTCTGAACTTAACGCCGAATAGGTTTTTCTCAGCAGACGCTGGGCCATAGACAGAGGCTCCACCCATCCCTTGCTTATACCTCTCATCTACCACCACATGATAATGGAGGTACCTGCACCAGCCTCCTCCCAGGAAGGAAACAACCAAGCTTCCTTGTTCCTCTCATCTAAATGTGAACATTAGAAAGAACTATAGGACTCCGGGGAGGAAACTGTGGTACCTTGCAGTACTTGGCAGAATGCCATAATTAGTTACCTAATTATGACCTAAAGAGCTGCACACGAGAGACTGATGGATGTGAGATGTTTGCGGCAAGAATCAGCCTTCCCTTCAGTGTTTCGCTTCTTCTTGATGTTGCCAGGTTCCAGCTTGGCTCCCACGACATGATCTGCTATTTACCGACTTGCGTCGTGACTAAAGTAAAAAGAAAATCAATAAGCTGTCTGTCCCGCGTCTGATGCTGATGATATTTGCCTTCTGGCTCACCCACCTCCTCCACACCACCGGCTCCGGGAGACTCGCTGCCGGCTCCTATTACATCCTCACCATCCTTCTTGGTGTGTGGTAAGGAAAGCTCCAGGATTGCCTGTTTTCCTCTGATTCACGGTGCATTCTCATCCTCCCCAGATTTTGTATCTAGCATATTATTGGAGACAGTTGGAATCACTGCAAAAGGATAGAATTTGGAATTTGGCAAGCTAAGCCTCTAGTCTTCCAACGTGACTTTGAGCAAGGCATCTTATACTTCGAGGCATCTCAAACAGGAAGGAGTTGAATTGAAATATTTTCACTTTGCCTCTAACTAGTTTTGTGATTCTATGATCAAAGATGTTTCAGGGATTTTCACATGCCAAAGATTTTTCAAGAAGGAACAGGTGTTTTACATAACCTTGAAACGCAGTAAGAATGAGATAGGCCTGGTTCATTGCCACTGCTTCTGTCACAGGACATCTATTTGATCATATCTAGATAGTGAATGAACGTCAGTGCATTTAGTCAGCTAATTGTACGGTATTGAATGAGGGTGGTGTGGAATCAAATATAGGGTGACTCATGTCACAAGTGAGTGGCCCTAGTTAACCCTCAGTTTCTTTATAAATTTAGGATATTACCTGCCTCACAAGGTTTCCATAAAGATAACGAGACAATAGGTATAAATCACTTAGCATGGTGCCTAAGTATATTAGCTGTTTAACATACCTTGCTGCGCTTTATGGGTTTTGAACATAATCACAATTGCAACGGCAGTAACTATGTGAATAACAAGTAATATTCATGTTTACAAGATTATGAAGGATGTTTCTTGCCTCCATTTGACTAATCAGCTCTCATAAGCAGGACTATGAAAACTACTGTGTTGTAAACCCCGCAGCCTTTCTAAACATACAATTAAAAAATAGGTATGTAATGTTTAAAGCTATCAGTACAGTAAAAGTATTGTGAAGGATGGGGGAATTGAATCTAAAATGTATGTATCTTTATGGAAATGTGCTACACAGCCCCAGGAATCATGGACAACACTTTAGAAGCCTCTACCATGTGCCCTTCACATTTACAACACCCCTTCCAAGTAGCTATTAATACCAACCTCATTTCAGTGAAGATAGTCTGTCTAACTATTAAACTTATGCTAAGTATTTTTTTTTTTTTTTTGAGACAGAGTCTCGCTCTGTCACCCAGGCTGAAGTGCAGTGGTGCAATCTCAGCTCACTGCAACCTCCTCCTCCCAGGATCAAGTAGTTCTCTTGCCTCAGCCTCTCAAGTAGCTGGGATTACAGGTGTGCACCACCATGCCCAGCTAATTTTTCTTTTTTTTTTAATTTTTTTGTAGAGATGGGGTTTCAACATGTTGTTCAGGCTGGTCTCAAACTCCTGACCTCAGGTGACCTGCCCACCTTGGCCTCCCAAAGTGCTGGGATTACAGGCGTGAGCCACCACACCTGGACAAAAGCTAAATCTTACAAAGTCCACTTAATCAATGTTTTTTTCTTTTGTGGTTCTTGCTTTTTAGGGCCTATTGAGGAAAATTGTGATTCCTTAATGATCACGGAAATTTTCTCCTATTATTGCTTAATATTGTACAGTTTCAGTTTAGTTATATGATCTATTTGAGTAAACTTTTTTATATAGTGTAAGGGTCAAGGTTATTTTTTTTTTCCAAACAGATAACCAGTTGTTCCAGCTTCATTTCTTGAAAAGGTTATTCTTTCACATATTTAATTACCCTGACACTTTTACTGTAAATCAATTGAATACAGACACACACACACAATTCCTTTGATCTTACTGTTCTATTCCTTTTATTTATGTCTATTTTTAATGGAAACATGATATTGTCATATCAATTCTACATTTGTAGTAATATTGATATCAAGTGTTATGTTTTTCCAACTTGCTCTTTTCAAAATTATTTTGAATATTTTAAATGCTTTACACTGAAAAATCTTAATATCAGATTGTATCTATTTTTAGAACTACTACTCGGATTTTGACAGGGTTTCTATTGAATACATAGATACATTTGGACAGAACTGACATTTTAATAGGATTAAGTCTTCAGTCCATAACTATAGCATACATCTCCATTTAGTTAGGTCTTTTAACGTTCCTTGTAGAAATATTAGTTTTAGTTGTTAGTAATTTTTGGCCTTCTGGCCATGCAATATTTTACCCTATTTGCTCTATTTATATCTAAGTGGTTCATATTTTGATGTTATTATAAATATTATTGCTTTTGTAATTTTATTTTCAATTGTTTATTGCTAGTATATAGGAATATAATTAATTCAAGATTATGAAACTTGGGTATGACCTTGCTACATTCATTTCTTAGTCTAGTAGATTTTTTAAAAACTTACAAATAATCTGTAAATTAAGACAGCTATATTTCTTCCTCTCTTGTCTTTATGCCTTCAGTTTAATCTTTTTCCATCATGAAACTGACTAGGACCTCTAATATTGAATAGAATTGCTGAGAATATATAGCCTTGTATTATTCCCATCTTAACCAGATGATACTTATTCTTTCATCTGTAAGTATGATTTTCACTGTGGTTTTTCATAAATGTCCTTTATCAGATTGAGGAAGTTCTTTTCTATTCCTTGTTTGTTCCGTTTTTTAATAATGAATGTATGTTGACTTTTGTCAAATGCTATTTCAGCATGTATTGAGATAATCACATGGGGTTTCTTTTCATTTGTTAACATGATGAATAAAATTGATTGTTGCTCAGGAGTTAAATCAATCTTGCATTCTTGATATAAATGTCAATCAGCTGTAATATACTATCATTTTTACACAATTTGGATTTGATTTTCTGATACTATCATAAAGATTTTTTTGTCTATTCATGAGGGAAATGGTTGGTAATTTTTATTCCTTATAACATATTTATCTGGTTTGCTATCTGGATGAATATGGTCTAAGAAAATGTGTTTGGAAATGTTTGTTTCTCCTCCATGTTCTGAAAGCATTAGTGTCCAATTCATACTATTTTCCCCTTAATATGGTTGGTAAAATCGACCAGTAAAGCCATCTTCATCTATAGGTTTTTGTTGTTGTTGTTGTTGTTGTTGTTAGCAATGAAGTATTTAATTAAGATCTGTGCATTCCTTTGGACATAATGCTATTGCACATTTAATAGACTACAGTGTAGTGTAAACATAACTTTTTTTATTTCAATATGTTTTGGGGGAACAGCTGGTGTTTGGTTACATGAATAAGTTCTTTAGTGGTGTTTACTGAGATTTTGATGCGCCTATCACTGGAGCAGTGTACACTGTACCTACCCAGTGTGTAGACTTTTATCTCTCACCCTCCTCCCACCCTTTCCCCTCCGAGGCCCCAAAATACATTGTATCATTCTTATGCCTTTGCCTCCTCATGGCTTAGCTTCCACTTATGAGTGAGAAAGAACATATGATGTTTGGTTTTCCATTCTTGAGTTACTTCACTTAGAATAATGGTTTTCAGTTCGACACAGGTTATTGCAATTGCCATTATTTTGTTCCTGTTTATGGCTAAGTAGTAGTCCATGGTGTGTGTATATATATATGTATATGGTATACATATACACACACACACACACACACCACATTTTCTTTATCTACTCATTGATTGAAGGACATTTAGGCTGACTCCATATTATTGCAATTGCAAATTGTGCTGCTATAAAACATGCGTGTGCAATTATCTTTTTCATACAATGACTTCTTTTCTTCTGGGTAGATACCCAGGAGTGGGATTGCTGGATCACATGGCGGATTTACTTTTAGTTATTTAAGGAATCTCCACACAGTTTTCCGTAGTGTTTGTACTAGTTTACATTCCCACAAACAGTGTAAAAGTGTTCCTTTTTCACTACATCTACACCAACATCTTTTTTTTATTATTATTGTTTGATTATGGCCATTCTTGAAGGAGTGAGGTGGTATTGCATTGTGGTTTTGATTTGCATTTCCCTGATAATTAGTGATGCTGAGCATTTTTTCATGTTTGTTAGCTATTTGTGTATCTTCTTTTGAGAACTGTCTATTCATGTCCTTAGCACACTTTTTGATGGGGTTGTTTGTTTTTTTTGAGTTCCTTGTAGATTATGGATATTAGTCCTTTGTCAGATGTATAGATTGCAAAAGATTTTCTCCCACTCTGTGGATTGTCTGTTTACTCTGCTGATTATTTCTTTTGCTGTGCAAAACTTTTTAGTTTAATTAAGTCCCATCTGTTTATCTTTGTTTTGTTTTGTTTTTTTTTTTTTTTTGCATTTGCTTTTGGGTTCTTGATCATGAAGTCTTTGGCTAAGCCCATGTCTAGAAGGGTTTTTCTGATGTTATCTTCTAGAATTTTTATGGTTTCAGGTCTTAGATTTAAGTCTTTGATCCATCTTGAGTTGATTTTTGTTTGAGGTGAGAGATGAGGATCCAGTTTCATTCTTCTACGTGTGACTTGCCAATTATCCATGTACCATTTGTTGAATAGAATGTCCTTCCCACACTTTATGTTTTTGTTTGCTTTGTTGAAGATCACTTGACTGTAAGTATTTGGCTTTATTTCTGGGTTCTCTTTTCTGTTCCACTGATGTATATGCCTGTTTTTATACCAGTACCATGCTGTTTTAGTGACCATAGTCATGGCCTTATAGTATAGTTTGAAATTGGGTAATATAATGCCTCCAGATTTATTATTTTTGCTTAGTCTTGCTTTGGCTATGTGGGCTCTTTTTTGGTTTCATTTGAATTTTAGGATTATTTTTTCTAGTTCTGTGACGAATGTTGGTGGTATTTTGATGGGCATTTCATTGAATTTGAAGATTGCTTTTGGCAGTGCGGTTGTTTTCACAATATTCATTCTACCCATTCATGAGCATGGGATGTGTTTTCACTTGTTTGTGTCATCTATTATTTCTTTCAGCAGTGTTTTGTAGTTTTCCTTGCGGAGGTCTTTCATCTCTTTGGTTAGGTATTGTTTTATTTTTTTATTTTTTATTTTTTTCCACTATTTTAAAAGGGGTTGAGTTCTTGATTTGATTCTCAGCTTGGTTACTGTTGATGTATACCAGGGCTACTGATTTGTGTACATTAATTTGTATCCTGAAACTTTGCTGAATTCATTACAAGTGACAGCTTTTTTGATGAGACTTTACGGTTTTCTAGGTATAGAATTATGTCATTAGCAAACACCAACAGTTTGACTTCCTCTTTACTGATTTGGATGCCCTTTGTTTCTTACTCTTGTCTGATTGCTATGGCTAGGTTTTCTAGTAGTATGTTGAGAGTTGTCATCTTTGTTTTCTTCCAGTTCTCAGGGGGAGTGCTTTCAACTTTTCCCTGTTCAGTATAATGTTGGCTATGGGCTTGCCATAGATGGCTTTTCTTAAGGCATGTCCCTTCTGTGCCAGTTTTGCTGAGTGTTTAATCATAAAGCGATGCTGGATTTCATCAAACGATTTGTCTGCATCTATTGACATGATCATGTGATTTTTGTTTATAATTCTGTTTATGTGGTGTATCACATTTATCGACTGGTATATGTCAAACCATCCCTACATCCCTGGTATGAAACCCGCTTGATCATGGTGAATTACCTTTTTGATATGCTATTGGATTCGATTAGCTAGTATTTTGTTGAGGTTCTTTGTATTGATGTTCATCAGTGATATTGGTCTGTAGTTTTCTTTTCTGTTATGTCCTTTCCTGGTTTTGGTATTAGGATCATACTGCCTTCAGAAAATGATTTAGAGGGGATTCCCTTTTTCTCTATCTTTTAGAATAGTGTCAATAGGATTGGCACCAATTCTTTGAATGTCTGATAGAATTCGGCTGTTAATCCATTTTTAAAATCCTGACCTTTTATTTGTTGTAACTTTTTAATTACCATTTCAATCTTGCTGCTTGTTATTGTTCTGTTCAGAGTTTCTCTTTCTTCCTGGTTTAGTCTAGGAGAGTTGTATATTTTCAGGAATTTATTCATCTCCTCTAGGTTTTCTAATTTATGCACGTTAAAGTGTTCATAGTAGCCTTGAAAGATCTTTTGTATTTATGTGGTAATATCTCCTGTTTTGTTTCTACCTGAGCTTATTTGGATTTTCTCTCTTCTTTTCTTGATTAATCTCTTCCATGATCTATCAACTTTATTTCTCTTTTCAAAGAACCAGCTTTTTGTTTCATTTATATTTTGTATTTTTTTTTGTTTCAGTTTTATTTAGTTCTGCTCTGATCTTGGTTATTTGTTTTCTTCTGCTGGATTTGGGTTTGCTTTTTTTTTTCTTGTTTCTCTAGCTCCTTGAGGTGTGACCTTAGATTGTCTATTTGTGCTCTTTCAGACTTTTTGAGGTAGGCATTTAATGCTATGAAGTTTCCTCTAAGCACCGCCTTTGCTGTATCCCAGAGGTTTTGATAGTTTGTCACTATTATCATTCAGTTCAAATAATTATTTAATTTCCATCTTGATTTCATTATTGACCCAATGACAGTTCAGGAGTGAGTTATTTAATTTCTGTATATTTGCATGGTTTTGAGGGTTTCTTTTGGAGTCGATTTCCAATTTTATTCCACTGTGTTCTGAGAGAGTACCTGCTATAATCTCAATTTTCTTAAATTTGTAAGCCTTGTTTCGTGGCTTATCATATGGTCTGTCTTGGAGAATATTCCATGTGCTGATGAATAGAATGTATATTCTGCAGTTGTTGGGTAGAATGTTCTGTAAATATCAGTTAAGTCCATCTGTTTTAGGGTATAGTTTAAGTCCATTGCTTGTTGGTTGACTTTTTGTCTTGATGACCTGTCTAGTGCTGTCAGTGGAGTATTGAAGTCCCCCACTATTATTGTGTTGCTGTCTATCTCATTTCTTAGGTCTAGTAGTAATTGTTTTATAAATTTGGGAGCTTCATTGTTAGGTGCCTATATATTTAGGATTGTGATATTTTCCCGTTGGACTAGTCCTTTTATCACTATATAATGTTCCTGTTTTTTTTTTAATTGCTGTTGTTTTGAAGTTTGTTTTGTCTGATGTAAGAATAGCCATTGCTGCTCATTTTTGGTGTCCATTTGCATGGAATATCTTTTTTCATCGTGCTATATGTTGCTTAAATACCTTGGGTTTTTGGGTTTTTTTTTTTCTCATTATGTTGTTGTTTTATAAGTCCTGTGAGATGTACGCTTTAAGGAGATTTAATTTTGGTGTATTTCAGCGATTTTTTTCAAGATTTAGAGCTCCTTTTAGCAGTTCTTATAGTGCTGGGTTGGTAGTGGCGAATTCTCTCAGCATTTGTTTGTCTGAAAAAGATTGTATCTTTCCTTCATTTATGAAGCTTATTTTCACTGGACACAAAATTCTTGGCGGATAATTGTTTTGTTTAAGGAGGCCAAAAATAGGACACCAATCCCTTTTAGTTTGTAGGGTTTCTGCTAAGAAATCTGCTATTACTCTGAAAGGTTTTCCTTTATAGGTTACCTGATGCTTTTGCCTCATAGCCCTTAAGATTCTTTCCATCATTTTGACTTTAGATAACCTGATGGCTATATGCCTAGGTAATCATCTTTTTGCAATGCATTTCCCAGGTGTTCTTTGAGCTTCTTGTATCTGGATAGCTCTATCTAGCTCTCTAGCAAGGCCAGGGAAGTTTTCTTTGATTATTCCCTCAAATATATTTTCCAAACTTTTAAATTTATTTTCTCCCGTGGGAACATCTAATATTCTTAGGTTTGGTTTACCTCTTGTAGGACCATTGAATTTGCTTATAGATTTTGAAATTAGTATATTAATGTCTACTAAAAAGACAGCTGGGATTCTGAAAGAGATTGCATTGAATTTTTAAATCAATTTAGAAAGTGTTTATATCCTAAAAATATCAAGTCTCCTGGTCAATAAACATCAACTGTCTTCATGTACTTACTTTTCATGTACCTTAATTTTTTATCAGTGTTTGTAGGTTTAGAGTATAATTTTTTGCTTTTTATGTTATATGTATTACTATTTATTCTTTTTCATGTTATTATAAATGTAGTTGCCTTCTTAATTTCAATTTTGGATTGTTCATTGCAAGTGTATAGAAAAACAATTGATTTCTTTATATTGACCTTGTATCCTCTAACCTTACTGAACTTGTTTACTAGTTCTAATAATTTTTAGTGTATTTCTTAGGATTTTCTATATACAAGATGATATTATCTGCAAATTGAGAAAGTTGTTTTTTCTGATCTGATGCTACTTATTTACATATATTACCTAATTTATCTGTATAGAACCCACAGTACAAAGTTGAACAGAAGTGGAGAGAGAAGTCATTCTTGTTTTTGCCCTGATCTTAGGGGAAGAGCATTCAGTCTTTTGCCATTAAGTCTGATCTTAGCTGGGGACTTTTCATAGAAGTCTTTTATAGGGTTATAGAAGAGCTCTTCTATGCCTGGCTTGTTGAGTTATTTATCATGAAGGAGTGTTAAATTTTGTAAAATGATTTTTCTATATGTATTGAAATGATCATTTGGGTTTTGTCATTTATTCTATCAGGGATGTAGTACATTAGTTTGTTTTTATATATTAAAGAAGCCATACATTCCTGGGATAAATCCAACTAGATCATATTCTATCATCCTTTTTATATGTTGCTACATATGGTTTACTAGTATTTTGTTACAGATTTTGCATTTATATTCATAAGAGATATTAGACTTCAATTTTCTTCTTATTTCATGTTTTTTCCTACTTTTGGTGTCAGAATAATATGACCTCATATAATTATTCTGAAAGTGTTTCTTCCTTTTTTCTTTTTTTCTGTTAATTTTTTGAAGATTTTTCTCTTTGTCTTTCAATATTTTTACTATGATGTGTCTTGGTGTGGGTCTGTTTGTATTTATCCTACTTGGATTTCATTGAGATTTTAAATTATTAGTGTTCTCATCAAAATTGAAAAGTTTTCAACTATTATTTATTTTCTGTTTCTTCTCTCTCCTCTCCTTCAGTCATTCTCATAATGCATATGTTAGTGTACTTAATGGTAGCCCATGTTTCTCTGAGGCTCTGTTCATTTTCCTTCTTTCTCTTTCCTTTCTCTTCTCAGATTGTATAATCTCTACTAGTCTATATTCACTTTTGCTGATACTTTCTTCTATCAGCCTACCTTTCATCATTTATCACCAAAATCCCCATTATTTTCAAGAGTGGCTTTAGTTTCAACTACTCCACACGCTTTTTCAAATGAAATCAATTCATTCAGAGAAAGTTTTGGAGCTCTTTTTTACACACAGCTTCTCTCCTTGGCAAAATTTCCAAGACACAGCTCCAAACCTGTGGACAATAATAAAAAGTCTGCTTCTCTCAAAACAACACTTCAGCTTTGTAAGTAGAGAATTGTGCAGGGTCATTGGCTTCTGATGTTCTTGGCTTGCCTTCCTCAGCATAGAATCTCCACTTTACAAGCAAGCTGGAGTAAGACCAATAAAGGCTCAGCATTCTAGGCCTGTTGTACCTAAGGTAGAACCTCCATGCTGTGACTAGGGACTGAGTACGGCAAGGGATTCCCTGACCTCTCAGCCACACTTTCCAGGAATCTAGTCTCGGCAATTTGGAGCTGAGAAGTGATGTGAAATATGGGGGACATGTCCATCCCAGTGAAAGGCCACATCCTTTGACTGAGAATTGAAGATAGAGGGACCATTGCCTTTTTGGCTATCCCCATCTAGAGTGGTGCACCATGCTGCATTAGGGAAGGTGGAGGGAGGGACCAGGTCACAGACCAAGTGCCACAAATTGACCATTCTTTCTAAAATTTAGTAGATTTCTTGAGTAAATGTTTCTTCATGGTATGTCCATAGGATAATTTCCAGAAAATTTAAATTGTTATTATTGCTTTTTAATAATACTCACAAGATATGTTTGTTCACTAGGGAGCAGGTCTACAGATCTTCTCACATAACCTTTCCAAAAGTGGAACAACTTTATTTATTGTCTTACTAATGATTATAGGATTTGTAGTAATATCCTCCTTTCTCATTCTGATATTGGTAATTTGTTTGTTCTTTGTATTTCATCATTCTAGCTACAGAATTACTAATATTATTGTTTTCAAAGATACATATATCAATTTTATTGAATTTTCTTTATTTTTGGAAACTGTATTGATTTCTACATTTATATGGTTTCCTTCCTATTGTTTAATTTTTTCTCCTCTTTCCATCTTCACAGGTAACATTCTCAATCACTGATTTTTTGGGATTATTCTTTTTGTATTTTATATGTATTTAACACTATACATTTTCTTATATGCACTGATTTAGCGATAAGGCCAAAACAGAGACATCAGATGAAATAGGAAAGGAAGAAGCAGTTATACAGTTCAGAAAAGTATTTGCTACTTCTTTGGCCTAAGAACAAATAAAAAGAAATAAACAGCCAGGGACGGTGGCTCACGCCTGTAATCCCAGCACTTTAGGAGGCCAAGGCAGGCAGAACACAAGGTCAGGAGGTCGAGACCAGCCTGACCAACATGGTGAAATCCTGTCTCTACTAAAAATACAAAAATTAGCTGGGCATGGTGGTGCATGCCTGAAATCCCAACTACTCAGGAGGTGGAGCCAGGAGAATCCCTTGAACCTGGGAGGCAGAGCTTGCAGTGAGCTGAGATCATGCCATTGCACTCAAGCCTGGGTGACAGAGCGAGACTCCATCTCAAAAAAAAAAAAAAAAAAAAAAGAAATAATCTGGTACCCCAAACCTGCCAGGAGGAATATGGAAGCTTCTATTTCCTTGATGATAACAGACTTAGTTGGTCAAAGAGCTGTCAAATTTGAGTATGAGTTAAAAGAGTAGGAGGTTGAAACATCGTTTCACAGCCAAATGCATCATTACCACCCACCTGCCTATCTCTTTCATTCAACAATTCTTTAATGAGCACCCAGTCTGTGCCAAACATTGGACGAGGTCCAGGGCACTCCACAATGAACAAGGCGCTACTCTTAAAAAGTTCAAAACCTCAGACACTGTTTCCTTGTGGAAAATAAATTAGATTCCTTGATAGGTTAACACTTAAGATTTGGTATAATAAAATATCCCTAGTTCCAAATCTAACTTTTCAACTTAGTAGTTGTGTAAAATCAAAACCAGTTACTTAACTTCTCTGGTTCTCAGGGTTGTCACCTTTGGAAGTGAATTAGAGTGCTCCTTAACTCATATGGCTTCAGAGAAAGCATTTACTATATAGAACTGGGGCAGTGCCTGTCATAACATAGGTATGAATTTATGTTCTCTTTTTATCATCAATGGTTACACCTCTGAAGATCTTTGTAGAGAACATGGTGAACAGGCTGGACCCCTATGCAAGGAATGTTAGAGAAGCCAGAGGTGGAAATGCCTAGAAGGGAAATGTATTTAGGTATAACACATTTAGCTTTTTGGACTATGAAAGAGATTATTTTGCATACAAGATACCTGCTACAGCACTGAAAGGATGTTGATGCATTCCCTAGAATTGAAAGCATTTCAGAATTTCTGAGATTCTGATGCATGGACCTCAGCTAAAGTCTCTCTTTTCTGGAAGATGCAGTCAGGTGTCTGGGTATTATTTTAAGGCACAGCTTGTTTTTTCTAGATGTTTTATATTGCTCTGACATGCTTTATTGCCAGAGAATGAGTACAGCCTGTTGAACTTGTAGTTAAAAATCCTAATTTACATTTTCATGAATCTGGGAATACATTTTTCTTCAGGAAACATGTCAGTTATTTATAAGAAGAATTAACTCTCAAGAGAGCATAAGAATGATGTGAATACTGTGGATGGAAGTCACAGGTAAATTTGCAGAACAGGGTAATGTTGTAAGGAGCCATCTCTGGGGGAGGCCTTAATGCATCCATTGATGACCAATGTATAGACTATAACTTCTAGAAAGAGAGACATGAATCTCCTTAGGTTTTAACTCCTAGCTCTCAGGCTACTTGATATGCCAAGCCACATGGCTGTGGGAGCCCAGGGGAATCTTACCTCTCATTTTATGATAGGAAGGAAAAAGGGATGCATAATGGGGAAAAAAAAAGGAGTTCAAATTTGTTTTGTTCAAAATAGTGGAGCCCAAGATTTTTAAAATCCAGTATGCATCAAACATCTTCTGCTAGAGAGTTGCCCAAAATTCATTTGAAGTATCACCCTTTACCAAGGTTCAGGTCATGTGTTTGAAATGAGCTTGCCTTAGTTACAACTTCAGGTTTGGGTCCTAAATTATTTGAACTGGGATTTTTCAAACCAGGATTCACATAGGAATCACAAAAGGAGCTTTAAAAAAATTAATGCCTGACTCTCACTTCTGGATATTCTAAGTTAATTTCTCTAGGGTGGGAAACAGTATAAGTATGTTTCAAAGCTCCTCAGGAGATTCTCATGTGAACTGTTATACTTACGGTATAAGCTTGTAAACTGAGCTAGTCTCCCTAGCCATGGTGATTGGTTCACAGATAGGAATTCAACCTCATTGGAGCCAATGAGGGCCTGGCTCTGCACAACTGTCAAGGCCTAGGGAAGAGGAAGCTTCCTCTGTTCGGCTGGACCTCAAAATAAAATGATATAAGATGTGGTTCTTCTGCAGCCACATTACAAGGAGAAAGCCATTTGAAAAGAAAGCCAACACACAATGAAAAGCAACGCTGAATTAAGAGATGGAGAGGAGGGGATCCTGGTGACATGATTCAAGCCACATCTGAAACCAGCCCTAAGTCGGAACTTTAAGTCTGAGAGTCAGTACATTCTTTCATTTTCAAGCTTGATCTCCCAACAATATGAACCGATCACACAGTTATTGAAATTAGGGATTTCTGATCTATGTTTTTTTAAAATTTAGAAATGAAAAGACTAAGGTCTGCAATGACTAGTTAGTGATAAACTTGCATCAAATTCAAGGTTATTGACAGGAAGACAAGTGCATTGTCTTGTCCACCACCCTATACTACTTTAATATTACTCAAAAAATATACTTGACTTTAATTATTGAGAGCCAACAAAATGCTCAGCTTTATGTATTGTTTCCTGCGGTAGAGCAAGAAAAACAGGCCCATATCCAAACACCAATTCATTAAATCAGCATTTGCTAAAACATCTTATATGTCTAACAAAATGTTAAAGTATGAGGAAAAAAATATATGCAGCATGGTTCCTGTCTTCAGCAGGTTTACATTCAACCGTATAAAGACAGTAATTGGACGTACATTATGTATACACTGATTTATAGAAGGGAAGAGTTATGCAGCATAGCATTAATGGTCAGGCATCAAGACTTAATGTCAGGCATACCCTCCATCCTACCTCTTTTACTTACTAATATTTTGACCTGTACAGGCTACTTCATCTTTTTAAAAGCCTGTATTTTGTGGTCTGAAAATTAGGGATAACCATGTATTTCTTCCCAAAGAAAAGATTAAATGAAATATTATAGGTTTGAGTGCTTAAAACCGTGCCTGGTAAGTAATGTTCAATAAAAGAATTAATATTTTCTTTCTGCACATAAAATTTACATAATAAAATTCATGATTTAAATATCCTCATAAGACTATGGTTTGCAAAAGATGTCACAAAGTGGCAGATGCATGCTATTCAGAGGTTACACATTGGCAGCTTGTGGAATCAATCTGTGTGTCAGGTTCTTTTGTTTCACCTATACAGTGTTTTAAAAACCCCCAAGTTATTTGCTAATATCCAAAAATAGGAAGATTTCACATAAATAACTGGATTATTCTCTTCTCTTGGAAAAACAAAAGATCTGAAAATACTCTGGTGAAATTTCTGCATGGCAGTAATCAGCGGGAGCAGAGCAGTGGGTGCTCACTTTTTATGAACATGCTCTTCCCAATTTGTCAAAGTCCCTACCTTGTCTCCTTTACTCACTCGCAATAGATGTCTTATCCTTGTAGGCACTTGAGTTTTGAGATTCTAATCGGTGTTGTCGACAGAGAGGCAGACTCTGTAAAATATTTGAAGAGATTTATTCTGAGCTAAGTATGAGTGACCATGGCCCGTGACACAGCCCTCAGGAGGTCCTGAGAACATGTGCCCCAGATGGTCAGGGTGTAGCTTGGTTTTATACATTTTAGGGAAGCGTGAGACATCAATCAAACACATTTAAGAAATGCATTGGTTTGGTCCAGAAAGGTAGGACAACTCAAAGTGGGGGCGGGTGGGGGTGGGGGGTGCCTCCAGGGTACAGGTAAATTTAAACATTTTCTGGTTGACAGTTGAGTGAGTTTGTCTAAAGACTTGGGATCAACAGAAAGGAAATATTCGGGTTAAGATAAAAGATTGTGGAGACCAAGGTTCTCTTGGAGTGTTATAGTGGCTGCCCTTAGAGACAGTAGATGACAAATGTTAACTATTCGGACTTTTAAAAGGTGCTAGACTCTAAATTAATGTCTTCAGGATTGAGAGGGCCTGGAAGGAAAGGATCTAGCTATGTTAACAGAGATTCTTTACGAATACAAATTTCCTCCCACAAAGGACAGCTTTGCAGGGCCATTTCAAAATATGGCAAAGGAACATGTTTTGGGGTAAAATATTTTGACTTTCTTCCTTGTCACGTAATGTTATGCTAGAGTCAAGTCAAATTGGAAAGTAGGACATGATATATGGGGTTAAATAAAACTCATCTGATGAGAATTTGTGGTTTGTAGGGCATGCCTCTACAGACCTCTTAGGAATTTGGGCAAGATAAAAAAAATCAGAGCTTAGTCCTCATTGTGTATCAAAGTATTGTATATTCCATGTATGATAAATAGTTTTTAAATATGTACATGTACACACACATACACACAATTACATAAACACACAAAGAATTACTTAGTCAAAAATAGTTAGAAATGTTTCATAATAAATTCTCACTCCCTTGAAGCATCACAATTGACTCAAGACTCCAAGAAATGCTTACGTACAGAAACCTTTTTTATTTTTAATTAATTTAACCCAGTTTTTTCAAACTTTCTCCCCCAAAGAGATGGTGCTCAGCAGTGGTGTTTCTGCAATACAGTTGCAGTCTGCTGGTACAGATGTAAACAAACTGTGAGGTCATAAGTGGGTAAGTTTCATAAAAAGTTGGTTATGTCATATTTCTGATATTTATATACATTCTACAGAATAGGATTTCAGAATGGAATTAATTATCTAAGAGTAAGGAAAAGTTGGGCACAGGATGGGTGGAAATAATGATGTGTAATGTAGAGATATATGTTGAATTCTCATGAAAAGTGAGAGTTATGGGGAATTAATCCAAGTACAATTCTGACACTATTCCTTGAGATGAAGGGCCTCCAGGGCTATATAGCATAACATTATAATACATCCTAATTTTGAGCTATTGTCATCTTTGTGTGTCTCTTTTCCCTCATATTTTAAATTATGATGATCACATAGTTGACATCAAAATGTGTCTCTCCTTGGACACATTTCTTTGAAAACCGTATATTTTTCTGCTTGTACAGGTCATCAAAAGGATTGGAGGATTGGAGGGCTGGTTTGCTTTTCTTCTCTGACATGAACTCAAGGTGATCAGTAAACTTTTATATAAATCCTTTGTTCACTGACCTCATTTTTCCTTCTTGCCTCTGGGGCATGTTACTCAAAGAAGCCTTGTTTTGTTCTGCACCCTTGGTTGTACATGGTAAGTTTTCAATTAGTAGATGTCAACAATCTATAATGAGACTGATTAAAATATTTATTACAGATAGAAAAAAATAAAAATTGCAGAATGGAATAAATGCAATGAAAAATAAATTAACCAGCAATGGTGTTATCTGGTAATATTTTAACATGTTTCCAATGATCAATATTACCTTAGCATTCCCCTTAGTTTACTAAACTTTAAACAGGTTTCTTCCTCACCATAGGCCCTTCCTTTTTCCTAGAGCATTTACCTTAGAAAATTGGCAGTTATAAATTCTTTCTCTGCCTTTTTGAGATGTAAGTCTTCTCCTAGCTTCTTGCCAGTTTTATAACCAAAGTCTTTGTTAAGGACCTGGGAGCCATATCTTTGAAATATAATCGTCAAGTAAGATAGTGCCACTATCTCCTGTCTCTGTGGGAAAGTACAAACTAACTCCAATAAGAGCCAATTAGCAAACATAGAGGGGCTAATCACATAGACCAAGCTAATCTCCACCCTAATGTCCTCCAGCACTATCCCACTAGCTCATTCCAGTGATTAAAATTTCACCTGCCTTTTGTTTCAGTGGAGTTGACTTTAATCTCCCTCACCTATTGCAATATTCTTGATTAAAGTCTTCCTTTTTTGTTCAGTTCTGTCTGGTACAATTTTTCTTTGACACCTATTTGTTTGTTCTCCCAAATTACAGTTTAACATATTATTTTGTATCTCATATAATGTGTATTTCAATTATAGAATTATAAAAAGTTCATTCAAACATCATTTAAAATGAATCTAAGAAAAATACTCAAATATCAACCAACAATAGAAGAAAGCTTTGTAGTATATTTACAAAATTGATAATATTTATACAATAAGAGTAAATTACAACTACATGCAGAAGTGTGCCTGGATCTCATACACACAATGTTCAACCAAAGAAGACAGATACAAAAGAGTAGATACTCATAGATAGTTTAGTTATATAAATTCCCAAAGAAGCAAAACTAATCTATGTTAATAGAAGCAAGAATAGAGATTACCTGGGTGTGGGGGGAGGGGGTGGCAATAAAGACTGAGAGTATGTGGGTAGGATTCTGGAGTATGAGTAATGATCTGAGTTTTGATCTGGGATGCTAAGCTGTACTCTTTGGATGTATGCAAGCTTCCCTGAATGCATTTTTTTTAACTACACACGCACATACATTATATACATTACATACGTGTGTGTATGTACATGCATATATATTATATATAACATATGCATGTGTGTATAAATACAGTTATTTTAAATATGAATTCAACTGCAGTCAGAAGCAAATAACTTGCTTCTTGAAGATAATCCTCACATTTATCACAAAATAATTAATTCTCATTTTAATCTTTAAATAAAATTAAAATGTCTGTTTTTATAAAGATAAACCAAGACATCAGTCTCTCTTGGTTCATCTTCAGGCATTATTTTCTAAATTTTTAGAAGATCAGGGATAATTGATACCCATCTCATGTTTTATTTACTTTCATTCAGCTCAAGCAAACAATATATGATGCTGATTCCAAGAGGCTGTTTCATTCAGCAAGGGAGTTTCTATCATCTGTGTGGTTGGAAAGACTAGGTCAGCAGTGATCCATAAATATGAATTACTGTTACATGAGACACAAGTTGGTTTCAGGGATCTGTTTCAATACACGTAATTATGGCATGTATTGTCAAATGTAAATTAAGAGTCTGTTGTAAAGGTAGCAGCACAATTTTTTCCTGTTCAGATTAATTCCTATTTCTCATGTGGAATTGTTTCTCTCAAAAGACAACATATTGATGATTTGGTGTTCTAAGGCTGAAAAATTATTTTCTATGGCGTGCAGTTGTTACTTGTGATGTCTGAGAGATGTGCCTTTGGGATGATCTTTCAAACTGAGAATTGTAGCCTTACTTTTAATAATTTTTTTTTTAAAGCAAATTTACCTACTTGGGACTGGGGCTCCTCTCTTCCTGTTTCAAGGAGTGGAGACAGCCTTCCGATTTAACGGTTCTATAATTTCTACATTTTCATTGTGGAAATGTTCTCCCGAGGGCTACAGCCTAGGCAGAATTTCCCTTTGGCCCCTCACAGGCTTTCGCTGAGTATGAGACAGCAGGAGGAGGAAAGTTGGCAAAGTCTCCCTAGCAACTTTCATATTAGAATATATTATATTAATTTGCTACACAATCCTAGCACTTGTCATCGTCTATTAATTCTCAGAAGCACAGGCATTCTTCTTAAATGGTAAACACAGTTGTTTACTGTCAGAGCAAGTCTTGCAATTATAAATCTAATTACTAAGAGAAAGAAAACATGAAAATAATGAATACAAATTCTAAATGAAGTTTTTTAACGGCTTATTGTCAGGAAGTAAGTGGACTAACTGTCGCAGAAACTAAGAAATGATCATGGCACAATTTTCTAGAAACTGGAGTAACTTTTCACTTAATGATGTCTAGCTTACTTGATCACAGATTTGGAAATGTAGGATAACTATAATGGCAAGAGTTTATCAGTTAATAAAGAATGATTGAATTCAAAGATATAATGAAGAAACCTATATAAGTTTGCTGGATCATAAATTACTAGACAACTATTTTCAGGCTAGGATACTATGAAATAGAAGATAACAGGGCCAGGCACGGTGGCTCACGCCTGTAATCCCAGCACTTTGGGAGGCCGAGGTGGGTTGATCACGAGGTCAGGAGATCGAGACCGTCCTGGCTAAGATGGTGAAACCCCGTGTCTACTAAAAATACAAAAAAAAAATTAGCCAGACATGGTGGCGGGCGCCTGTAGTCCCAGCTACTTGGGAGGCTGAGGTAGGAGAATTGCTAGAACCCAGGAGGCGGAGCTTGCAGTGAGCCGAGATCGCACCATTGCACTCCAGCCTGGGTGACAGAACGAGACTCATCTCAAAAAAAAAAAAAAAGAAAGAAAGAAATAGAAGATAACTAATTTCCAGTTGATATTTGAGAGGGGTGGAAAGAGGATTGTCTTCTTGAACTTGAGGAAATTGCTTTGCAGATGATCTGGTACTGAATTCACCAACATCCAGAATATGTGATAATAATGCCAAGAGACCTTGGAAATCAAGACTTAAACATGACTTGATTCAGATTTCTATGCCTTTAGAAGCCTTTATAAATAAACTTTATTTTATAATAAAACTCATAGGTGTATTATACATTCAAATGAGCAAATTTGTACAAATTTGCAAACTGAAAGTCAGTACTGCAAAAAATTTTTACTGGCTGTTGTAAGTTGCTTAGATTGTGCCACAACCCACAAGCAGCTGCCGTCACTCTCCTCTCAGCAATCAGGAATGTCAGAGAAGCGCAGTGATCTGCCTTTTCACCAATATTGAGATGACCCAAAGGGACGCTCAGAAAACTAAAGTGACTCATCCAGATGATAGAGTGTTGTCTATAAGCAGAGCCAGAGCTGTGTACCTCTTGCTCCTCCTCCTGGACCCCTTCAGTGACTCACACAAAGGGACGGGCCGTACCAGTGATTGCTGAGCATACCCAAGTAGCAGACTCTACCTGACCCCACTTGCTGTAGCCTGCATCTCCGGGCAGAGTCACTATATATGTTCTTTCTGGATTGAAATCAGCCCCTGGGTAAATGGTACCAGGTCCTGCTTTAGGAATCAGATCTCATCCCTTCCCATCCCATCTCCAGCCTTTTGCAACATTCTTCCCTTAAAAGGAGCGAAGTCCCTGCACTCTGCATGGATCATTTTTAAGATTATTTACTCATTAATTTCCTCATATGTTCATTTTTATTTAACAAATGGTTATTAATCACCTATTAGGTGCCACATATGATTTTACAGCTAAGTATATACCCAAAAGAAATTGCTACAGATGACCATGGAAAAGACATGTAAATTATGTTAGAGCAGCTTTATTCATCATAGCACAAATTGAAAGCAGCCCAAAATGTATCTACAACAAAAGAATGAGCATGTTAACAGAGATACAGAGCCAGGTAAGCCAGCCATCATCTCTTCCCTCTAGGGACAACCAGTCTAATCTAGAAAGAGAGAAGAGTGAATCTGTGTCTCTTGTCATATATTTTCCTCATGGACCTCATCCCCCAAGAGCAAGTTTACCTTCCTTTGTTATGTCACACTTTTTACTGAGAAATTACATACACAGAGCGAGGTGCATAAATCTTAAATGGTCAGCTCAATAACTTTCATATCTATATAGAACATTTCCAGCTCCCTTGGGGCTCTCTCAGTCTCTTTCTCACTCAAAAACTGATCCAGAATTTACCACTATTTTGACTTCCATCACCACATACTACTTTTGCCTATTTAACTTCAGTTATGTGGAATCATATAGTGTGTTTTCTGCTAAAGCACTGGCTTTTTTGCTTAATAGCATGCCTGTGTGAATCACTCAAGTTATGGCATTAGTAACAGTTCGTTTTAACTGCTCTATAGCAGTTCCCTGCACCCATATACACAATTTATTTTTTAATTCATTGTGGGTAAACATTTGGGCTAATGCACATTCTCATGCATCACGATGAAGCAGAAAGTGCCATATAACCTTTCTCTCTTTAACTAACTCCTTCAGAGGAGGGGAAAGACTTCACATTTCAGAGGCAAACCCATTCGACAAAGTGTACACTGCAGAAGAATATCTGTAAATAAATATTTAATGGGATTTTAAATTCAAAACATCTCATCATCTTATCACACCCTATATTTCTCTAGAGTCTACATTTTCCTCAGAAAAACCACAATGGACACTTCTGCTTTTTAACATAGGATGCGTTAGATTTTTCAATTCTTACTGAGCAGCTGAGGAGGAAAGGAGCTTGGGTTCTCACCACACTTAGACTCCAGCTGTATTAACAAGGATCTCTGTGATTGCTAATACAGATGATATTTGTCTAGTTGAGAGATTAGCAGAACTTCTGATATGTGCAGAGTATGTTTTAGTCAACACAGAACTTTCATACACATTATTTCACTTGATTCTTACAACACATCCATAAGATGGAAAGCACAGATACCATTATCCTCATTTCACAGTGGTAGAAATCTACTCAATTGATATTAGTATGTCTATTCGGTGTCATCACTGTGTTGAATACTGCAAATACAAAGTTGAGCAAAGCCCATTTCCCCTCTTGAGAAAGTAATAGTCTGTTGCAGAAGATGGGTATGTAAACAGAAGATTAAAATCCACATTTTAATTTGGATTAAAATGCAACATATTGTAGATAAACCCTATAATTTTACACACATGAAAACAATAGATGTTATAAGTTATCATTATTATTTATACATTTTTTATAATCAACCCTACATGGAGAAATAAAAGGGAACGTCTATTAGAGGTGAAACTTGAACGAAGAGGAAGAATTTACCAGGAAGACTAAAGGAAGGGAGGCGTTTACAACAGAGATAGCACCTTGTCCAAAGGCCTGGTACATTATGTAGTTGCAGCACCAGCACATGAAGACGCAGTTATTAAAGATAATGCTTAGGCTTAAATTCGGTGGTTTTTTCCAGAGGATCTTTCTCTCCAATTACAAGTGTGCAAGCTCTGACCAGCAAATTGCTTTGAGCTTCCAGAATGAACTACTGCCTGAGGAATTGCCTCTAAAATGGGGCTCAACACAAACCACTGTTGGCATTCTTGATTTCAAGCCACATTACATTTGGGGAGAAATCACTCTGTACTGAAATATCACAACAGTTATGAACATAGTAATAATATAACAAGAATAATCAAATGCAATTGAAATGAACATGCATCAATTCAAGCTGAGTTTTAGCTCTTGTAATGTCCATTCAAGTTTAATGTCCCTTATGATTTTCTGAGAGCTGTAATAGACTGGTTTCTGTAATTTGGTTTTGTTTGGCAATTTGTATTTCCAACCACAGCCTCAAATTTTAAAAGGAAAAAAAAAAAAAGCAATCCACATACTGTTATCTGGCCATATACAAATTAAGCTAGGGGTGAGCTCATGAAGGTTGAACAATTTATAATTATGTTTGATCTATTATCATCAGACTCAGATTGAACTAGTGTAACTTTATATATAAATAATCACTGAGAAGTGATTTTTTAAGGAATTTGGTACTTTTGTTACTTTGTTGAGGCTGGTCAGAGACTGTAGAATATTGTCCAATATTGATGATTCTATTCTGGTTGCTTGATCATTTTAATTATCTTAATTGGTGACAGTTCTGCCATTAAATTTTTCTTTTTTTAAAGTGTGGAGTCTCCTCAGAAGTGGGGACTACTAGACTTGTTTTGAAGTCTGCATTGTTTTTACCTAGACTGAAAGGCTGGAGGAAAAAATCAGGGAGCTTGGTAGCATGGCCAGAGCTCTCCCATGTAAACTTTCAGTGGTAACCTGGTTGGAATTCAGGTTTCCCTCTCTTTTAGTCTTTCTCTCATTCTCAGTTGGGTAAGCCTCTCCCAATCACTGATTTTGTGTCATAATTAAGTGAGCTGTGGACACATCCTATAAATAGCCTAATGAAAGAAGATATTCTGGCTATGAGACAATGCACATCAAAAATTGAAGACTTAATATTTTCCTCCCTGGATTCTCGCTCATTTGTATGTGTAGAGAAAAACAGCAAATCCTTTCTACTCTTTATTTTTCATTTAAGGTCCAATGGACTAAAACTGGAGGCCCAGTACAGTAACTAATTTTCTAATCAAGCATTTTCTCAGCAAAGAAACATAACCTGAAAACACTAGATTGACATACTGAAGTTAGTTGTTGAATCCATTTACCTTGGCTGCATGTCCTAGGATTGTCTTGCAATTTATATCTTACCAGCCTCTGTGCCAAGCGTGTATTTCTTGATATAACTAGGTCACCTCTGTGTGGGAAGAGGATGGCCTTTTCTAGAGTTCCGCATGTCAGCCCTTAATGGAAATTATAGTGAATCAACCCTGATTCACCTATTCCAACATGACCTCAGATGCACTACGCAAACTGTGAAACAGAGACCAAATCCACACCTCTGTGTGTGTGTATGTGTGTGTGTGTGTGTGTATGTGTGTGTGTGTGTGTGTGTGTGTGTGTGTGGAGTTTGTTGTTGTTGTTGTTGAGCACATATGTACAGTTTATTATTAGGATAGAGTGGTGTCTTCCGGATGCTGGATGGAAAACAAGCTCTTGAAAGTCATTCAAATGAGGCATCACTCAATGGTGAATTTCACTTACTCAGTACTTTCCTTCAGCTTCACTTCCTTCAGGTCACTTCCTGTTGTTGTAAATAAAGTTTTATTGGAATACAGCCATGCCCATTCATTTATGGTTCAATGGCAGAGTTGAATATTTATGACAGAGGCTATGTGTTGTCTTCAAAACCTAAATTATTTACTGTCTAGGTCTTTACAGGAAAAGTTTGCCAACTTCTCTATTTTAATAAGATTCAGACACAATGATCTCACTCCTTTGTATTATTTTTAGAAATAATAATGGGATTTTACATATTAGAAATTCTATTTTTCTTGCACTTCAAAGGAATCGAAGAAATAGTTGAGGATTGACCCACTAAATTGACCCTAAGTCCACAGTCACAAGAGATGGAAATAACTATTTGTATTATTATTCCTATTATTGTTATTATTATTAACATGCATTACCTATGTGAATGTTACATGCAGAACATATTATGAATATCTCATGCAATCCCCATATCAATCCTCTGAGATACATAATATTATTATGCCCATTTTATAGATGAGGAAATTGAAACAGGAGTGTGGCATTATTTGTCCCAAACACATGCTTACCGAACTATATGATAGCTAAAATCAGATTCTGAGTCTTTCTGATTTTAACTACAAAGATAGGCAGCTACATGGAATATGTTCCATAGAGTTTCTTTCATTAACATTAATTCCATTTGATTGCAGTGAATTCAACTTTTATTTGAACTCTCCACTTATTCAATGCACTATGGAAAATATGGAGGGACAGAGAAACATGAATAAGATGCAAGTATGTTATTAGGGAATGTAGGCTTGGGTTAGTACGTACTCTCCTTTAAAAAGTAAATATTCCATAAGTGATAAAACTTCATTCTTATCTCTAGCTGAATTTCTTTTATTAGTGTGCTTTCCTCTAACTCTTAGCTAAGTAAACTGGTTTCTAAAGAGGTATAACTCATTGATAGCCATAAAACTTTCTGAACATAATCAGGGAATGCAAATTTAGCTATTAGGAGGGTGAAGGGATATGGGTTTGAAATGAGAATAATAACATTAGAGAAAGAACAAAATGTGAATCTGGGCTGGGCCTAAGGAATGCAGCATGAGTGCTTTAGGAGTCTATGTAAATGAGAAAATGAGAGGTAAGAAAAGACCAAGAAATTGAATGAGGAGACCCTCCACAGCAAACTAGCCTAATGCATGATTTCATGAAAATCAAGCTGGATGGGTGATTTGATGTGAGAAGATGAGTGAGTGCAATGGCAGCTGCAACAATTTCTACACCGTGTTGCTAAATTTGAAGAGTCCAGTTGATTCGAGGGCTGTATCAAGTCCTGAATCCATGAAACACACTCTGTGATGTAGCTCCAGCAAATGAACCGATAAGAAGGGTCACACAATGCCACCTCCAGGGACGTCTCTGGTGGAGCAGTTTGGAGATGTGATCACCCGGGTGAGTGAATACTTGTCCTGCAAGCAACCCTACCCGTCTGGAATGAAGATCACTCCTCATCTCCAGTCTGATATTATCCTGGGACGCAGTTCACAGGTCTATCCCTCAGCAACAATGAAGGCTTCTTTGGGCTTACAACTCGCCCAAGCCTTCTATACTCAGAGAATTTCAAGTCATTAAAGGGAGAAAATGTGTTCTTTTATGCTGCCAACCTTCATTTGTCCTGATGTCTTTACCTCCAGTATCCTAGGTCTCATCTCGAGATGCCAATCTGAACACAAGGGCTTTAAACACACCAAGATCTTCTTTAAAATTAATGCAAAGCAGGAAAAAACAAAACCTCAATGAGAAAAGTGTACAGTACTGAAGCCATCAGGAGAAGCGAAGACTGGCAGTTTAATTTTACTAAATACCGTAAGAGAAAAGATGGCAGCCACGATGGCTGGTATTCCTGCTCTGGGTGACAGCAAGAGACTCTGCTAGAGAAAATTAATAGTTATTTTTTAAGAAACTTTCAAGATGAAAAGCCCTGGGAGTGACCCCGGTGAGTAAAGTCTTCAGGCTACACTTCGTCCTTTTTTCCCTGATTTCTCCCATATAGGTTGAGCTGGGCTTATTTATTTGCTAATGCATAAAACAGAATTCCAAAATGCCTCTTCGTGTTCATCTTACTGAGGTGGTGTGCCCTCTGTGCATCCTCAGCTCATGCTGTCTTTGAGGATGATGTCTCAGCAGTGACAAGTACATTTACAAGGCTCAGGTCTTCTCAATTCAAGTGCTTCTCAATTTAGAATCCGTCAAACACATCAGGTGCAAGAGGTTTGACATTATTGAAACGGGCAAATAATGCATACCATGTTTTTTACTTTCACTTGGACACAAGGACTACAACCTTGGAATTAATTGCAAAGGGCAAGTTTACTGAACAGATAAAGCAAAATCAGTACCACAGATTAAAAATTAATCTTCACTTAGTGGGAAAGCAGTGAAAGAAATTAGGAATTTTAGACAATTCAGCCTGTATGCAAGTGTGTTAGGGGACAGTAGAAGAGTGAGTTTTAAGGTAGGGATGGTGCAGTTTGGGGAGGGAAGCTGTCAAAAATCAGGGCACCCAGGACGTAGACTCTGGAAACAATTTTAAGGAAAGGTTTCAGGATCAACGCCCATAGAAGAAGTGAAGGAAGTAGAATTGTTAAGGAGAAATTCAGTTGTGTTGCAGTCATAACAAAGGACTCAGCTGATCTTAAGGGGAACCCTGAGATTGGAAAGACTCTCTGAAGTTTTTCTAAATTTGGGTACAGCTGTGTTGGGCCTTTATATTTCCACATTTGCCCCCAGAGAAGAGAGTATGATGTTGGGCAAGGTGTTTCTATTCAGCCAAAGTCAAGATCTGGAGGATACACGTGTAAAATATTAGTCTCCAAAACCATGTGCAGTTGGAGGAATAAGAACTTCAGTTCTGAAGTGGGGGGATTAGAAGGTGCCACACGGCATCCACAGCAGCTTTTCCCATGAGTCACTTGGATTCACTTGCTTCATATATGTTCTGGAAACCACTTCTTCAGGATTCAGGTGACGTCTTTCATTAAAGTAAACTTACAAGAGGAAGTACAGGATAAATTACCCCTGCCACTGCCTCTTGTCTTGAGGCCACAACTACACTCATCACCTCCTTTCTTTTTGTTTTACTTTTTTTTTTTTTAGAGACAGGGTCTTGCTGTGTTGCCCAGGCTCATCTTGGAGTCCTAGCCTCAAGCGATCCTCCTGCCTTGGCCTCCCAATGTGTTGGGATTACAGGCATGAACCACCATGCCTGGCCATCACCTCCTTTTTATACTATGCATACTTTTTATACTATACTATACTAGATTCCTCTTTGCTTGTCTAGTTTGCTTGCTAGTGAGGAAACTCAGATCTGTATTCCTAAGAGCTTGAGACCCTTCTCAGGCTGTGGCTGTTGCTCTTGTCTATTAACTGCCCACATTGGTATCAAGAGACAAAAATGTGGATCATATTTTTCTTCATCTTCATGGTAGAAAATGATCTCTACTTCCTTACAGTGATCATTTTTCATTACTCTTGCCATCATGACAACACCTACAACACCTCCCCTTTCCTTCTGGTCCCTCAGTTCAAGGGGCCCAAAGTAATGGGGATGCAGTCATAGCTTACAATTTAATGGTTCTCTTAGTGTTTCCCTTTTTGATGCATTCATTCTCTGAGAGCCAAGTCCCTTAAACCTGCAGAGCCCAGGATTGGGAAGACAGAAAACAAATCATTCCAAGTGGGTCATTGAGAGTGATTCTGTGGTAGACTACCACTATTTCTACCCCTTACTTACCAGACCCATGTACTCTAGCTGTTAGACACATCGTGCAAGATAAAAAGCATGGATTTAGAGGATATACATCATCTTAGAAGTTGGTGTCTACCCTCACAAGGTGTCCACTCCAAGCTGGGGATTTAGTTATACCCTCAACAAGCTGTTTCATCACTTTGGCAGGCCAGCAGCTTCTGGGTGGTGTGTTTGTAATTGAAGCAATGGATAGCATGGTCATATGTGTGCTGCTGCACCTCCTTTGCTGAAAAGTAGGACAATTTCTCTAATGCAGTCTCATATGGAAGCCCACAGTGGTGAATTATACATTTTGTAAGACTTATTATAGTAGTACTGGCTAACGGAGGGTCCGTTAGCCCCAAAATTAAACTTATTCCTTGAATTTGAAAAAAATACCTATTCACATCAAGAGGACTTACTATCCTTTACAGAATGGAAGATGATAAATTGATACACTTGGCACCAGGTAGGTAGTTAGTTCTTCTCAAAGGATGGTGTCCTACTCAGTATTGTCTCTATCTGGATAGTTGGGCATTCAGCATCTAGATTAGTTAGAACAGACATTGTAAACGGGAGCTCAAGCTGTTGGTCACAAATATTGCTTCCATGTCTGCCACTATAGCTACTTGGCTCAGGAGTTTGTTGTGACAGCATTGGGGTGGCCAATTACAGAGGCTGACTGATATCAATTGGCCAAGTCATTTAGTCTGCTTGATTGTATAGAATAACAAAGCTTGGATTTCATGCTTCTCTAACAGAGAATTATGGGGACATTTCATGCAGCCATAAACAGGGACTGGTAGAAAGGCACCGGGGCAATAGTGGTGAATAATACAGGAGTCTAGGCCACCTACAGTTTACCTGTGCCCTCTAGCTCCGCTCACGCCTGACTCTGGATGTACCACTTCCATGTTAGTGTGCATGATTGCTGGGCCTTCATGCTCTTGTGGCTTGGAGGGTGTATCTGAACCCAACTCATGGTGAACACTTCTGCCTGAATGGACTTTAATTTCTCATTATCAAATATCCTGTATCTGTTAGGGTTCAGTTGCCTGCCAAGGGCTGGTTTTAAAAGCTTAATACATTACTGCAGATTACCTTGTCATGCTCCAGAACACTACACTATCACATTGTGAGTATCCTACTTAGCCTTGCTAGAAATTCCTCCTGCATTTTTTCCTAACAGTCATTTCTAATACACAGGGCCCTCCATGTTATATAGAACAAGCAGCAGGGCTGCTTGTACCAGAGCCTGGTTCTACTACAGAGCCTTTTCCTGATGCTTTTCATGTGCCCCAATATGCGTGTCAGTACAGTATTCCCAAGATACAACTGCTGCCTCCAAAAGCCAAAAAGGTCTGCTAAGCATTGTGCTTTCTTCTTCATGTGCTGCTTCTTCAGACATTGTGAGATACAATAGTGTCCTCTACTTTGGAGGTGATTTCCTGGCATGGCTCATTGGATCCCTAAATAATTTACTGATGTAGCAAGTTTCCAAATATTCATGGGTTTTATATCCCACTCTCTGAAGTGCATGTCTTTTACCAAGTCCTCTAGTGAACTTGTCACTTCTTATCTGGTCTGATTAGCATGATGTCATCAATAAATTCATTACTGTGATGCTTGGTGGGATGCCCAGGTGGCCTGCATCTCTTCAGACTATATAGTAACCCAGGGCAGGAGAGCATAGAGACCTCTGAGCTTCTCAGTGGCACTGGTTCCCTGTTCAGCAGCACATTCCTCATTGCTTTGATAAATGGATGGTCTTTCAAATCTTCCCGTGGGAAAACATTCATCTAGTGGATTTTCAAAACTTATATGGTATGTAATTCTAAGACCACTTCTCTATGTCTTTTGATTCCTTCATCTACCTTCTTCCATAAAAATTCTGGCATTTATTCTTCACTCAGTGGGGGGCCTCACTTTCTTCAACTCCCAAGAAAGTAGCTTCATGTCAAGAAACTCTCCCAAGTCGAACTCTATATTCTACCATGCTTTATTCCACACCCTCAGAATCTAGTTCCAAATAAACTCTCCCAAATTCTGTCTGTATATGTTTGCTAGGTTTTCACTTCTTTTTATAGTCCCTTTCCTCCTTAACAACCCCAGAAATTGCTGGTTATATCCTGTTGTGCATTAACCCTAGCTATAGATCTAGTGGCCAAGAGTGGAGGTGCTGTCTAGCACTGCATTAGTCCGTTTTCACGCTGCCAATAAAGATATACCTGAGACTGGACAATTTACAAAAGAAAGAGGTTTAGTGGACTTACAGTTCCACATGGCTGAGGAGGCCTCACAATCATGGTGGAAGGCAAAAGACACATCCCACATGGCGGCAGACAAAAGAAGAGCTTGTACAGGGAAATTCCCATTTTTTAAAACCATCAGATCTCAGGAGACTCATTCACAATCATGAGAACAGTGCGGGAAAGACCCAGCCCGATAATTCAATCACCTCCCACAAAGTTCCTCCCATGACATGTGGGAATTGTGTGAGTTAGAATTCAAGATGAGATCTGGCTGGAGACACAGCCAAACCATGTCAAGCAAAGCAGAGGCTTTTGCATAATCTTCAATGAAGAGGATGGAGGTGTGGAGCAATAGGGAAAAGTAGTATACTTCTCTAAGCATAGAGAATTCAAGGGAATCTAGTGAATCAACATTTTTTGCTCATCAACCTAATCCTATTCCTCAAAGTCCTATTTCTTTCCAATTAGGATCCTGACCTTGGCTTAGCAGACCTACCAGGACTAAGAACCCCACACACTCTTTGAAGCTCTATTAAGTCTTTTGAATAAGTTCTATGACTCTCCTCCTCTTTTTCTGCAGGATATGTGAATCTCTACAAATGCTTACGAGGAGGTCCTCTGGCTTTCATTTCCAATTTTTAATTACTAATGAACTGCCCCCAGCCTTTTATTATCTTGGTTTTTGTGTGTGTGTGTGTGTGTGTGTGGTTTTTTTGTGTGTTGTTTTTTTTTTTTTTTGAGACAGAGTCTTGCTGTGTCACCCAGGCTAGACTGCTGTGGCGTGATCTTGGCTCACTGCAACCTCTGCCTCCTGGGTTCAAGTGATTCTCCTGCCTCAGCCTCCTGAATAGTTGGAATTACAGGCACCCGCCACCACGCCTGGCTAATTTTTTTGTATTTCTAGTAGAGATGGGGTTTCACCATGTTGGTCAGGCTGGTCTCAAACTCCTGACCTCGTGATCTGCCCGCCTCCCAAAGTGCTGGGATTACAGGTGTGAGCCACCGCGCCCGGCCTTATTATCTTCTTCATCCAGTAACAGTGTTCTTCTAATTTCTACTTCCCAGTGTTTCTCAAGTATCAGATATATTGTACCTTCTGGTGCACTTCTTTTCACAGGTGTACGATCTCAGTTCCCTACTGGTAAAACGTATAACGTTGTATTGCTAACTTGTTCCAGGGCCTATCTGTGCTGCACATAACACCAGTGATGGGGTCCTCACTGCCAGCCTGCCAGTGGGTGCTTCAGCTCTGAAATCTCTGCTGCACATAACACCAGTGATGGGGTCCTCACTGCCAGCCTGCCAGTGGGTGCTTCAGCTCTGAAATCCCGTCTTAAGATCTCCTCTTTCAGACCACTCCTGGTCACAACTGTCACAAGTTTTGTTCCTGGGAGTCAGATTCTGGGATGGATATTGGGGTGCCAGGAAAAGTATTGGAGAATGCTCTTAGAATCAACTCCTGTGGGAAAGTGAAGGAAGTAAGACTGAGCAGAGGGAAAAGTTGTGCTGGGACGCAGTCACAACAAAAGCCTCAAACAATCCTCCAGGGACTTTTGATAACCCTTTAGAGTCTTCTGAAACTGGGACAAGGGGACTGGATCTTTTTGTCCCACACCTACCATTCGTTGTATGTAGATGCCCTTGAGAAGAGCAATGTGATTTAGACAAGGCAGCTACCGTTAGTTAAGGGCGATCTCTGGAAGGGACTCAGCACCAGTATGAGATGCCAGTAGCTCTTGGCCTCTGTGGGACTGGCCACTCTAATCCTTAGCCAGGGAAATCTAAGCAGCACAGCACGACATCCAATGTAAGAGCAGAAACATCAATAAGAGAATGAGAATGTGTTCGACATTGGAACTAAGGTGAGGTGAGTGAGGCACTTGCCTTAGGGGCAAATTTTAGAAACTTCCAAAAAAGCCAATAATCAAAAGAAATCATGTCTTAATCCAATGCTTTTAAATCAACATTAATGCAAAATGAATCAATGTTGAATAATATATAAACATTTTAAATGGACACAGGATCCATATTACTGGCTTTTTCTTTTGCCTCAGGCATATGGCTTGGCATATCATTGATGTATATGAATTGGTTTTATTTCTTGATAATTCCCTAAAAAATAACTTACTGTTCATTACCCCTGGGAATGGTATACCCCATAATGGAATCACAGGAAAAATTTACTGAGAATCTTTTATACAGAGATTGCGCTAGAGACTTTAAGTAAAGCACAGCTCCCATATTTGCAAGCAAGGTATTATGGCCCCCATTTTACAGAGGAGACAAGAACAATCCAAGAGATTAAGAATTTTTATGCACAGGAAATATCTATTTTTACACAAATCATGGCCTATGTTTTTAAATAAATCAATGTCATTATTTTGCAGTCACACCACAAACTCAGGAAATGACTCAGCAATCTTGATAAATCTTCACACGAGCTATTATGAAATCTCATTGCAAATAAGAACTCCATAAAAGTTTTTACTTGACATGTGGTAAGTATAGAACCACAGCTTTTGAGGCCTTTACAGCCTTACTCTTAGGGGAAAAAACCTTGCTTTAGAATTCAAGGTCATTAAATTCCACATTCCCAAGGATCCTCCAGGCACCACACATTGACTACTATTTCTCCATCATCACGGGTACCAGGGAATATTCACCTTCATTAGAACACTTTTCACAGAGCACCCTGGATTACCAAAGGCCAGGCTTAGAATTACCAAAGGTTACATATCTTTTCTCTATTAGACCGTGAGCTCTCAGAAGATTGACAGTGACATATTCATCATTATCCAAACACATATGTTAGAGGGTGAATAAATGTATGTTGAAATGCATTGAAAGAAGAGATGCTGTTTATACACCCCTGTGTGACTGCCGATTGTCCTTCTCTCTAGCTCATTCTCTCTCTCCTCTGCTTCTCCCTCTGTGTCTCTACCTCTATGTGTATGTACACCACACACATGCACACACACACACAATTTTAACCTGTTGTTTCTTCTGAGAAAAATAAATTAATCCTGACCTTTCCATCTGCACCAGCTCTCTAGTGGTGGCCTATTCAAAAAGAGGATTAAAAGGACACCTCCAAAGGAGGGACTTTCATCAGTTATTTTTAACTAAACTGGGGTTTTTAAAATGTGTAATATGCACATATCATGGACAGTGTTAATCAAAGAAGTGTGAAAAAATGAAAATAGAGGTTGTGTGTATGTGTCCTACGTTGGATTCTCCAGAAACAGACCCTGAGAGGAGGATTTGTGTGCAAGTGATTTATTAAGAGCATGCTCCCAGGAGAAATCAGGAAGAAAGCAAGGGATAACAGCATGTCAGGGAAGAAGAGAAAGCCAGGAAAAGATGTGATGATTGGCAAAACAAACAAACAAACAAAAAATCAGCCTGATCTCATTGGACACTCCAGAATAGAAATCTACAACTTAAAGTTTGCCCCACTTTCAGGCAAAGGAGTTGAGATTTCATTGACCTTTCAGTCAGTGGCTAAGAGATGCCAGTCAGATAAAAGTTTCCAGGAACCTCTAATATGAGCCTGCAGGTGAATTTCTAGTAGCCCAAGGTCAGTCTTCTGGAGAAAATCACAAGGATGAGACATAGTAAAACAAAGCACATAGAAGCTGGGAGTGAGCTCATAGAAACAGTAAAATGGCTTTGAGGCAGTAGGAGCAAGACAGTACCAGTACCCCCTCTAGTCTACCACTGGCGCCACTGAAATCCACTTGCTTCTCACATTACATTTACTGCATGCTGTGATACACTTTCAAACTTATTATTGGGCACAATTTCTGAGAGAAAATTTCAAGAAGAAGTTTAGCAAGATGAGCTGTAGTCCCCATTGCTGTAATCTCCAGGATGTAGCTGGTCTTCATCCTCCTATCACCAAAAAATAGCTGACCCATTCTTTCACATTCCACTTACCATTAGCTGTACTTCTTTTTTTAATCTTCTTGGTGTTTTGTTTTGGGTTTTTTTTTTTTTGGTCACTCTTCTTTTATTTATTTATTTATTTAATTAACATATAGAATTGTATGTATCGATAGTTTACAATGTGACTTTTGAAGTGCGTGTACATTGTTGAATGGTTAAATCTAACTAATTAACAAATCTATTACCTCCTATAGTTATTACCATTTTTGTGATAAGAACACTTTACATCCACTCTCTTAGCACTTTTCAGGAATACAATATGTTATTAACTATAGTCTGCATGTTATACAATAGATCTCTTGAACGTCTTCCTCCTATCTAACTGAAATTTTTTAAATATATATATATTGTTTATTATACTTTAAGTTCTAGGGTACATGTGCACAATGTGCAGGTTTGTTACATATGTATACATGTGCCATGTTGGTGTGCTGCACCCATTAACTCGTCATCTACATTAGGTATATCTCCTAATGCTATCCCTTCCCCCTCCCCCAACCCCACAACAGGCCCAGGTATGTGATGTTCCCCTTCCTGTGTCCAAGAGTTCTCATTGTTAATTCCCACCTATGAGTGAGAACATGCAGTGTTTGGTTTTTTGTCCTTGTGATAATTTGCTGAAAATGATGGTTTCCAGCTTCATCCATGTCCCTGCAAAGGACATGAACTCATCCTTTTTTATGGCTGCATAGTATTTCATGGTGTATATGTGCCACATTTTCTTAATCCAGTCTATCATTATTGGACATTTGGGCTGGTTCCAAGTCTTTGCTATTGTGAATAGTGCCACAATAAACATACGTGTGCATGTGTCTTTATAGCAGCATGATTTATAATCCTTTGGGTATATACCTGTAATGGGATGGGATGGCTGGATCAAATGGTATTTCTAGTTCTAGATCCCTGAGGAATTGCCACACTGACTCCCACAATGATTGAACTAGTTTACAGTCCCACCAACAGTGTAAAAGTGTTCCTATTTCTCCACATCCTCTCCAGCACCTGTTGTTTCCTGACTTTTTAATGATCGCCATTCTAACTGGTGTAAGATGGTAACTCATTGTGGTTTTGATTTGCATTTCTCTGATGGCCAGTGATGATGAGCATTTTTTCATGTGTCTTTTAGCTGCATAAACATCTTCTTTTAAGAAGTGTCTGTTCATATCCTTCACCCACTTGTTGATGGGGTTGTTTGTTTTTTTCTTGTAAATTTGTTTGAGTTCTTTGTAGATTCTGGATATTAGCCCTTTGTCATATGAGTAGATTGCAAAAATTTTCTCCCATTCTGTAGGCTGCCAGTTCACTCTGATGGTAGTTTCTTCTGTGGTGCAGAAGCTCTTTACTTTAATTAGATCCCATTTGTCAATTTTGGCTTTTGTTGCCATTGCTTTTGGTGTTTTAGACATGAAGTCCTTGCTCATGCCTATTTCCTGAATGGTATTGCCTAGGTTTTCTTCTAGGGTTTTTATGGTTTTAGGTCTAACGTTTAAGTCTTTAATCCATCATGAATCAATTTTTGTATAAGGTGTAAGGAAGGGATCCAGTTTCAGCTTTCTACATATGGCTAGCCAGTTTTCCCAGCACCATTTGTTGAATAGGGAATCCTTTCCCCATTTCTTGTTTCTGTCAGGTTTGTCAAAGATCAGACAGTTGTAGATGTGTGGTGTTATTTCTGAGGTCTCTGTTCTGTTCCATTAGTCTGTATCTCTGTTTTGGTACCAGTACCGTGCTGTTTTAGTTACTGTAGCCTTGTAGTATAGTTTGAAGTCAGGTAGCGTGATGCCTCCAGCTTTGTTCTTTTGGCTTAGGATTGACTTGGCAATGCGGGCTCTTTTTTGGTTCCATATGAACTTTAAAGTAGTTTTTTCCAATTCTGTGAAGAAAGTCATTGGTAGCTTGATGGGGATGGCATTGAATCTATAAATTACCTTGGGCAGTATGGCCATTTTCACAATATTGATTCTTCCTATCCATGAGCATGGAATGTTCTTCCATTTGTTTGTATCCTCTTTTATTTCGTTGAGCAGTGGTTTGTAGTTCTCCTTGAAAAGGTCCTTCACATCCCTTGTAAGTTGGATTCCTAGGTATTTTATTCTCTTTGAATCAATTGTGAATGGGAGTTCACTCATGATTTGGCCCTCTGTTTGTCTGTTATTGGTGTATAAGGATGCTTGTGATTTTTGCACATTGATTTTGTATCCTGAGACTGCTGAAGTTGCTTATCAGCTGAAGGAGATTTTGGGCTGAGGGGATGGGGTTTTCTAGATATACAATCATGTCATCTGCAAACAGGGACAATTTGACTTCCTCTTTTCCTAATTGAATACCCTTTATTTCTTTCTCCTGCCTGATTTCCCTGGCCAGATCTAACTGAAATTTTGTATTATTTGACTTCTGTTTGTTCAAGTGAGTTGCCGGATGGCATCATACAGACCTTAATGACTGAGGCATCTGAACCGTGGGTTACCATCCATCTTTCTGGCCATGTCTAGTGTAATTACTGATTTAAGGGGAAACATGTTCAAGGAAGTAGCAAGAGATGCCTGATGCATCACCTGAGAAACTAAAAGAAAGTGTGTTACCAATTTCATATTGAATGGCAGTTATAGTTTACTGAAGGAGAGCAAAATGAAGGTGCTGTTTGTTTCTTTTCTTTTCTTTCTTTCTTTCTTTTCTTTTTTTTTTTTTTTTTTTTTTGGGATGGAGTTTCACTCTTGTTGCCCAGGCTGGAGCGCAATGGTACAATCTCGGCCTCACCACAATCTCCGTCTCCCGGGTTCAAGCGATTCTCCTGCCTCAGCCTCCCAAGTAGCTGGGATTACAGGCATGCACCGCTGCACCCAGCTAATTTTGTATTTTTAGTAGAGACAGGGTTTCTCCATGTTGACCAGGCTGGTCTCCAACTCCCGACCTCAGGTGATACATCTGCCTCGGCCTCCCAAAATGCTGGGATTACAGGTGTGTGCCACTGTGCCCAGCTGTTTGTTTCTTGTTCAAAAAAATTAATATAAAAAAGGGAACAATGTTAGTAGACATTTGTAGTAAATACACAGAGCTAGCCTAAAGGATTTTGAAAAAAGAAGTTGGAACAATATTTTTAGGGCTTAATTATAAAGTGACAGTCATCAAGAAGGTGTCCTATTTGTGCAAGGACAGACATAGTTCAATGGAACTGAATTGAATCCAGAAATATATCCTTGCATACTAGACCACTGAATGAAGCCTCCATGATGATAGAGATGAAGGCTGTGCATAGATGCAATAGCATGGCTACATTTCACCAAGGCCACTAAGTACTGCTACTGATGGACATGCAACCTCTCAGCATCAAGGGCAAACCCATCACAAAATACTGTATGACGCAGCACGTAATAGGACCAGTGGATATCCCAGTCAGTGGCTATAGCTGCACTTTTCTTGCCATAAAGTGGTCACTTTGTTTGAGGTGATAGTATCCACTGTACAATGCTGTTGATTCAAACAATGCATGAACCCTTGGATAATGATGCTAGCCACCACAATCAGGAAAAGCAAACCGTTACTCACAAGCTGTGTGACTCCTGGTCAGAATAAATAGTTGCCCTTTTCAAGCTGAAGAGGACTGACAAAATTAGCCAACCCTCAAGAAGTTGGTTGATATCCTTATAAGATAGTATCATATCAAGTGGTCAGGGTTTGCCTTTGATGCTGAGAGGTTGCATGTCCATCAGCAGCAGTACTTAGCAGCCTTGGTGAAACGTAGCATGCTATTGCATCTATGCATAGCCTTCATCTCTACCATCATGGAGACTTCATTCAGTGGTCTTGTATGTAAGGATATATTTCTGGACTCAATTCAGTCCCATTGAACTATGTCTGTCCTTGCACAAATAGGACACCTTCTTGATGACTGTTATTTTATAATTAAGACCTAAAAATATTATTCCAACTTCTTTTTTCAAAATCCTTTAGGCTAGCTCTTTTATAATTGCTTAAAAATTTTAGAATCAACTTGTCAATTTTATTTGTAACAGACTGCTGTAATATTCATTTGTTTTATGTTCAGTCTATAGATCAAATTGAGAGACATTGATATGTGAATAATATTGAGACTTCAGATTCATGAACATAGTACATTTCTATTTATTCAGGTTTTCTTCTCTTTCTCTCTGAATTTCGGTTTTAGTTTTCAGTGCATAGATATTATACTTATTTTATCAGATTATTCCTAATTGTTTCATATTTTGATACTATTATGAGTGATATTGTTTTTTAATGTGATTTTGTGAGTGTTCCTTGCACATTCAATTGACTTTATGTCTGGATCTTCTGCTATCTTCTAAATTTGATAAGTTCATTTATTAGGTTGATAATATTTTAATATTATATAGGACTTTTCATCACATCTGAGAATAAATTCAATTTTACTTGTTTCTTTCCAAGGTTTTTGGTTTTTTATTTGTTTTACTCACTTCATTGTACTCACTGGGACTGTTAATATTATATTGAATAGAAGTGGTGAGAGTAGATATCTGTACCTTATCCCCAGAGTTTAGGACAGGAAATCTGTCTCTGTACCTTAAGCATATTATCTGTAGGCTTTTAAGTTGCCCTTTGAGAAAGTTTTATTTTGTTTTTATGTTACTGAAAGTTTGATCATAAATATATGTTGATTTTTGTCAAGAGCATTTTCTGCACATCTTTATATATTAAGTGCTTTTCCTGAACATCTTTATATTTTTAAAACTGTAGTGTTTTACATTACATGATTTTCAAATGGTAAGCCAACCTTGCACTCCTAGGATACTTAATTTCATCATGATGAATTAACCTTTTTATAGTGAATTTGGTTTTATTAGGAATTGTTTCTTCTATGTTGCTGGAGGATATTGGTATGCAGATTATTTTATTTTAATGCCTTTGATTGATTTACTATCAGGTAAAACTGGCCCCATAAAATGATCTGGAAATTGTTCAAATACCTGAGAAACTTTATACAACATTGTTATTATTTTTTTCTTAAATATTTAATAGATTCCACCAGTGAAGACACCAGGAAAGCCATCTGAGCCTTTAAGCATTGAAGGTTATGAGTTTCATTTTAAGCACTTTTTAAAATTTTAAATGTTTACTTTCTGTGAGTACCTAGCAGATATATATATTTGTGGGGTACATGAGATACTTTCTGATGTAGGCATGCAATGTGAAATAATTGTATCATGGAGAATGGGATATCCATCCCCTCAAGCATTTATCCTTTGCATTACAAACAATCCAATGACACCCTTTTAGTTATCTTAAAATGTACAATTAAGTTATTGTTGACTATAGTCACCCTGTTGTGCAAACAAGTAGTATGTCTTATTCATTCTTTCTAACTATATTTTCTTATACCCTTTAACCACCCCACTTCCACTCAACTCTCTTGCACTACCCTTCCCAGCCTCTGGTAACCAACCTTCTACTCTCTATGTCCATGAGCTCAACTGTTTTGATTTTTAGGTCCCACAAATACGTGGGAACATGTAATATGTTCTTTTGGTGCCTGCCTTATTTTACTTTATGTAATGATCTCCAGTTCCAACCAAGTTGTTGCAAATGACAAGATCTCATTCTTTTGTTATGGCTGAATAGTCCTCCATTGTGTAGATGTACCACACTTTCTTTATCCATTGATGGACAGTTAGGTTGCTTCCAAATCCCAGCTATTGTGAACAGTGCTTCAGTAAATAAACAGGGCTGCAGCTATTATAAATGGTGCTGAATATACCCAGAAGTGGGATTGCTGGATCAAGTGGTAGCTCTATTTTTGGATTTTTGAGGAACCTTCAAACTGTTCTCCATAGTGGTTGTACTAATTTGCATTCCCACTGTTGGTGGGAATATAGTTAGAAAAGGGTTTCCTTTTCTCCATATCCTCACCAGCATTTGTTATTGCTTGTTTTGGATATAGGCTATTTTAACTGTAGTGAGATGATATCTTATTACAGTTTTGATTTACATTTCTCTGATGGTCAGTTATGTTGAACCCCTTTTCATATGCCTGTTGACCATTTGTATGTCTTCTTTTGAGAAATGTCTATTCAAATATTTGGCCCATTTTTTGATCAGATTTAGAGACTTTTTCCTATAGAGTTGAGTTTCTTATACATTCTGATTATCAATCCCTTGTTAGATGGGCAGTTTGCAAATATTTTCTCCCATTCTGTGGGTTGTCTTTTCACTTTGTTGATTGTTTCCTTTGCTCTGCAGAAGGTCTTTAACTTGATGTGATCCCATTTGCCCATTTTGCTTTGATTCTAAGCACTTTTTTGGCTTCATCACACAATAATGATGTTCTGTTTTAATTTTCACAAAGCTCATTATTTATTTATTTATTTTATTTTTTTATTGAGATGGAGTCTTGCTCTGTTGCCCAGGCTGGAGTGCAGTGGTGTTATCTCTGTTCACTGCAACCTCCGCCTCCTGGGTTCAAGCGATTCTCCTGCCTCAGCCTCCCAAGTAGCTGGGACAAGCGCCCACCACCATGCCTGGCTAATTTTTTTTGTATTTTTATTAGAGATAGAATTTCACCATATTTGCCAGTCTGGTCTCGAACTCCTAACCTTGTGACCTGCCCACCTCGGCCTCCCAAAGTGCTGGGATTACAGGCGTGAGCCACCACTCTCGTCCACTCATTAAAAAAAAAAAAAAAATCTCTCCTTTTGTTTTCTTTCATTGAGGGATATTTCATGAGTTTGTTGCTCAATTTCTAAATATTTTGAGATATGCAACATATTGTTCTTTTATTAATTCCAAATTTAATTACATTGTAGTCAGAGAGCATGGTTTGTATGATCTCAATCCTTTTAAATGTATTATGAGACTTATCATATGGCCAAGAATATGGTCTATCTTAGTGAATGTTATTTGTGCACATTAAAGTAGTATGTATTTTGCTGTTTAGCATTGAATGTTCTCTTAATATCGCTTAGGTTAAGTTGATTCATTGTTTTCTTGAATGTTATATATATGTATATAACATATATGTATATACACACTGAATGTATATATACATACCCTGAATATATAGAGAGAATATATATTTATATGTCAGTTGCAATATCTCTCCTTATTCCTGAGAACATCCTTTGTCCTAAAGAGACTTTATCTGATAATAATATAACCATAGCCCACAAGAAAAGTACTGTGTTTGTATGTTTCACTGTTTTTAAGCCTTTTAATTCAAACCTATCAATGTTCTTATATTTAAAATGTATCTCTTAAAGAGAATGCATAGATGGTTCTTGTTTTTATTGTCTAGCATAACAAAATCTACCCTACAATTCAAATGTTTAGAACATTTATATTTAATACAGTTATCAGTATGATTGGATTTACCATATTGTTCTTTGTTTAACTAGTTATTTCACCTATTATTTGTTCATTTTTTTCTGCCCTAATTTCTTTTAAATTGTTGATTTTTACTCTGTATTTTTTAACTGTACTGATGGCTTTTCAGCTATGCTTTGTTTTATTTTTACTGCTGCTTTAGTGTTTCCTACATACATATTTTTAAAGTTTCACATGATATTAATCTATTTCATGTACATTTTGAGAACTTTCAAATGTACAATTTCATTACTCTAGTTTTTCAATTATTTGTAACATAAATTTTACTTCTATAGATGTTGTAAATTACATAGAATTATTTTTAGTCCAAACAATAATCTATCCAAAAAACATTTAAAGAAGATAAAATTTGTTTTTAATATTTAGTCACATAGTAACAATTTCTATTTCTCTTTCCTTTGGGTAAATCTAAATTTCCATCTAGTAGTATTTCCTTCTTATAAAAGAACTCTTTTAATTATTTCTTTTATTGCAGGTCTACTGGTAACACATTTTCTCAGCTACTTTTTCCTCTAAAACAGTTATTACTTTACCTTCATGATTGAGAGATATTTTTGCTGGACCTTTATCAGGGCCCTGACTTTGCTATTGCAGATTGCTGAGAATAAAAATTCACCTTTCCTATAATTCTTTTAAAATTAAGCCAATTAGTCTTTCAGCTACGGAAGATGAGGGTCCATTTAAATGCCACCAAAGATATTCAAGCCAGACTATATTCTATAGAATATTTTTCCTTTAAGAGTTTCTCGCTTGCCTAGTATTTTACCAGTAATGTATAGTAAGTCCTATCTCATATACACTTAATTTAGCCTTTTTTTCTCTTGTCCCCAGAATGCTTCTGAAATCCTCTCTTTTTCACCGATTATCAAAAATCTAATTATGATGCAGCTTGGTATGACTTTCTTTGTATTTTTCCTACCTGAAGTTTATTGCGGTTCTTAAATCTGTCCTGTCTCGCTTCCTGAGAGCCTATTATAGGGGAATCAGGCTGAGTTACGAGGCAGGTGGGACTTAACTCTGGACCAAATTGAGGACTAACTGAAACTGGGTAGAGGTATAGAAAGCCCCTATCCATAAGACGTGCCTACCAGTGCCCTTACAGTCGACCATTGTAATGGCAGCAACTGGAAGTTACTGCCCATTTTCTATTCCTGAAAAACCCATCCCTTAATTAGTATGTCATTAAAATTTATATAAATACGACCGCAAAACTACCCCTAGGCTGCTACTCTCAGCACCTTGAGTATGGGGTAGCCCTGCTCCACAGGAGCAGTCACGGAGCTGTAATATTGCCGCTGCCTCAGTAAAGCTATTTTCTTCTGCCACCAGCTTGCTCTTGAATTCCTTCCTGGGGAAAGCCAAGAACCTGCCTTATATCAAGGCAACTTGATAATTTCCCACAGCCGCCGATGTTTTGTTTAATATGCAGTCTTTTTTCCTCTCTATGTTCAGTTTGGATAGTTTCTATTGCTATGACTCAAATTCATTGATCTTTTCTTTTACTGTGTCTTAAATATTGTTTACCATTTGTTGAGCTTTTTTCATTTAATCTTGTTACACTGAGTTTCTTCCAGGCCTGTTATAGAAATACAGTCAGCAGGTAGATTCTCTGGTCTTATACAATATAATCCTCTGTAACACTCTCTAAGGGTAGTCTGGCTACGCTACTTTTTAAATTATGAGCGAATCTAGCGGTGTTTCAGAATTAGCTCCAGAGGCCCTTGCCAGGACTTAAATTCCAAGCCACAGGGGAGTGCACCCATATTGACAGGCTCTCTTTTATATATATAGCTTTATATTTGCACACACACACAGAAGTTCAACACCCTCCAGAGCTACCTCAAAACCATGTCTTTCTCTTATCTGCTACTACATGTAAACCAGGTTACAAAGCTCCATTGCTGAATAACTCTAATAATTCTCATGCTCCCTTAGAAGGGATGGCATTTTCTCATTGAAGTTATGTTGACAACTGAACCTGGCAATTGATCTACTGGCCTGGAGAGAAATTGGGAGTATGTCTAAAGAAGACAAGCATTGCCTTTCAAAGCATATTTCACAAACAAGAGGAGGCTTCTATCTTCTACCGAGAGGGATTTGGTGCATTCTGTAGGCCCATAGCATTCAATGAAATATAGGGGTTCAAAATTGCCAAATGCACTACCCATATATTTCTATCTCGAGTTTCATTGTCTGACTCCTTCTTTATCAGGGCCCTGACTTTACTATTGCAGATTGCTGAGAATGAAAATTCATCTTCCTATGAGTCTCTTAAAATGAAGCTCTGGTCCAGATCTTCGGCACAATTAGCCCTTCATCTACAGAAGATGAGGGTCCATTTAAATGCCACCAAAGATATTCAAGCCATACCTTAGTCTGATAAATGATTGACTTGAGCTTGTAATTTACTCTTTCAGTGACATCTAATGACAACCAAACGATCCCACAGTCCTTACAACTACCATTTCCTTATGTTTATTTCCAAGTGTCAGATATACTACATAAGTTAGTGTATCCTCACTTCACTGCAGGTGGAAGTTCTAGCAATTACACTGCTGCAGCCTGCAGAAGCTATTAAGACTCCATGTAGCTCCAGTAATTAGGTCCTTATCGCCATCATGCCTGTGAGTAATGCAACTCCAAAATCCCATCTTAGAATCTGCTTTCTAGTTTCACTTCTGGTACCAAGTGTCTTATGTTAAGCTCCCTAGGACTGCGGCCTGTATTGAGGATTTGTGTACAAGTAATGTGTGATGATACTTCTCCCAGGAAGACTTATAAGAGAGTTAGAAGATAACAAAAATAAAGGAAAGAAGCAAAGCAAAGGTGCGATTTCACTTTAAGTTCCACTATTAGCCTGCTGTTGAGGGGAAAAGAAACAAAGCCCACAGAAATTGGGAGATGGATACGCCAAAATTGTAAAAGAGAATCTGAGGGAATATAGATTATGCTTTGAGAGTGGCCTCTATGGGTATAGAAAAGTAATTTGCAACTATTTGATCAATCTCTTCTTACACAGTACTCATTCGTCACTTGCTTTTCTGCCTAAGCTTGGTGTAGCTGAAATCAAATGTCTCAAAGTGTCTATGACTATCAGTATAGCTAAATGACTATTAGGTGTCATTGGAAGGAAAAATTCCAGAGTTCTTCAGAATTTGGAATTTTCTTCCTTTCTGCAAATGTTGTTCTCAGAGCACTGAGGCTTTTCTTTTTGTTCAACTTTATACTGGGATTGAGAGAACTAGAGTGCTGGGGCTGGAAGAAAAAGAGGGGTATAAGAAGAAGAAAATGAGATGTAAGAAGAAGAAAATGCTTCTAATATTTGATAAAACACTTTGCTCAAAGTTTGGGGGAAAATTAAATTGGTTCTGTTTTCTAAAATCCTGATTGTTGAATTGATTGTTTATTTTTTCCTTTATGAAAAAAATAGCAATTTACTATCTTCTCAGAAGTCCCAATAATCTTGGGGGAAATTTGTATACCTATATACATGTATTAATGAGGTGTCACTTTTCATTTGACATGGACTCTCCATTATATACTACAGAATTTTACTTGCAGTAGGTGCACAAGGAATTGATACTAAATGATGAACTCCAGTATTGTTTACATTTTTATTATGAGTTTTATCCTTCTCCAATAGGGAATATACGTGTTACCTCCCAACAGTTTTGTATAGTCTGTTAAATGATGATCACGTGTAAATTTTTATATTGTCCTATCTTGTTTCTATATTTTTGAGATGCCATCTCATCACAGATGAAAGTTTAAGTTAAAAGTTCTCACCTCCAATTCATGGGGATACAGGCCAAACTTACCCAGACAGTAGCCAGTGGTGGCAACTGCACAACTAGGTCTAATTTAGCTTTACTATTGAAACTTGAAATTCTCTTAATAAAGAAAAAATTTTATTTCATATTTATTTGACTTTGACAGCCCTTGTTCTCCTGACTCCAACTCCCACTTACGGTTTGTTAGACAAGTAGTAGAAACATAAGCCAAGTGGGAACAATAAGGACAAATAAGTAAATCACTGGAAAAACTCACAGTATAACTAATATTGTGCCAGGAACCATGGGGAATTCAAATCCAGACAAAACAAGACCTCATAATCTATATACAAATTTAAAATGGCACATAACCCTGGTTCCAGCCATTGTTCGTACTGAGATGTAACTGACTTTCTTAACTCTACCAGGGTGAGCCTTTATGCACCTGGAAAAATATTCTCCTGTGACAGGGAGTGAGGCTCCACAAGGAAAATAGAAACTGACCTAGAAAGGAGAGCTTATGGCCAAAGCCTCATTCCAGCAGCTCAGTTTCCTATGCTGAACCTTTCTGAAGATGCTGAGGCCATGGGGTGCACACCCACAAGCTGGTTCTCTCTTACCTGATAATCATTTGGAAAACTTTATTATGACGCTTTACTATTTGACCACAGAAGTGACATGGTCTCTCTTTCCTTTGTTAATTTTGTGAGTATTTTGTCTCCTCATTCAAGGTGAGATAATTAGTCCAGCTCCTGCTCACTCTATCGCACTTTGTTCTCTTTAAGTTAGATCATCCCAGGGGCTCTTTTTTTACGTTCTCACATTGGCATTATCTCCATGCTATAGAAGTTAGTACACCTGGCCACATATTATTTTACTTACTAGGATACCAAGGTATCTTTTACCTTATTCCTGCTCCTGGACCCAATCTGTTGATAGACAAATCAATCTAAGAAATTTGATTATCAACTGTAAAGGGCAGGAAAAAAATAAAAGAGAATACCCCTTCCATGGGACAGTTTATGACTTTGTTGCAAAGTCAATATTAGTTACTAGACTTTACACAATTAGAAGACTGATTAAAGCAGTGTGATATGGTTTGGCTGTGTCCCCACCCAAATCTCATCTTGAATTGTAGCTCCCATAATTCCCTCCTATTGTGGGAAGGACCCAGTGGGAGATAATTGAATCATGGGAGCAGTTTCCCCAATAATGTCCTCATGGTAGTGAATAAGTTACATGAGATATGATGGTTTTATAAGGGGAAACCCCTTTCACTTGGGTCTCATTTTCTTTGTTTGTCTGCGTCCATGAGAGACATGCCTTCTGCCTTCTGCTATGATTGTGAGACCTCCCCAGCCATGTGGAACTGTAGTCCATTAAATCTCTTTATTTTGTAAATTGCCAGGTCCGCAGGGTATGTCTTTATCAGCAGCAGAGAAATGGACTAATACAGTAAATTAGTACTGGTAGAGTGGGGCACTGCTGAAAACATACCCGAAAATGTTGAAGCAACTTTGGAACTGAGTAACAAGCAAAGGTTGGAACAGTTTGAAGGGCTCAGAAGAAGATAGGAAAATGTGGGAAAGTTTGGAACTCTCTAGAGACTTGTTAAATGGCTTTGAATAAAATGCTGACACTGATATGGACAATAAAATCCTGGCTAAGGTGGTCTCAGATGGAGACGAAGAACTTGTTGGGAACTGGAGCAAAGGTGACTCTTGTTATTTTTAGCAAAGGGACTGGCAACATTTTGCCCCTGCCCTAGAGATTTGTGGAACTTTGAACTTGAGAGAGATGATTTAGGGTATCAGGTGGAAGAAATCTCTAAGCAGCAAAGCATTCAAGAGGTGACTTGGGTGCTGTTAAATGCATTCAGTTTTAAAAGGGAAACAAATCATAAAAGTTCAGAAAATTCACAGCCTGACAATGCAATAGGAAAGAAAATCCCATTTTCTGAGGAGAAAAGCCATCAGCAGAAATTTGCATAAGTAAGGAGGAGCCAAACGTTAATCACCCAGACAATGGGGAAAATGTCTCCAGGGCATGTCAGAGACCTTTGAGGCAACCCTTCCCATCACAGGCCCCAAGACTTAGGAGGAAAAAATGGTTTCATGGGCCCAGCCCCGGGTCCCTCTGCTGTGTGCACTCTAGGAACTTGGTGCCCTGCGTCCCAGCTACTCCAGCCATGACTAAAAGGGGCCAAGGCAGAGCTTGGGCTTTTGCTTCAGACAGTGAAAGCCCCAAGCCTTGGCAGCTTCCATGTGGTGTTAAGCCTGTGGATGCACAGACTTCAAGAAGTGAGGCTTGGGAACCTCTGCCTAGATTTCAGAGGATTTATGGAAATGGCTGGATGCTCAGGGAGAAGTTTGCTTCAAGGGTGGGAGCCTCATGGAGAACCTCTGCTAGGGTAGTGTGGAAGGGAAATGTGAGGTTGGAGCCCCCACACATAGTCCCTACTAGGGCACCACCTAGTGGAGCTCTGAGAAGAGGGCCACCATTCTCCAGACCCCAGAATGGTAGATCCACTGACAGCTTGCACTGTGCACCTGGAAAAGCCATAGACTCTCAATGCCAGCCCATGAAAGCAGCCAGGAGGGTGGCTATAGCCTGCAAAGCCACAGGGGTGGAGCTGCCCAAGACCATGGGTACCCCCCTCTTGCATCAGTGTTACTATATAGTTACTATACTTTACACAATTAGAAGACACAATTACTATACTTTATACAATTACACATGTGAAACATGGAGTCAAAGGAGATCATTTTGGAGCTTTAAGATTTGACTGCTCTGCTGGATTTCAGACTTGCATGAGGCCTGTAACCCCTTTGTTTTGGCCAGTTGCTCCCATTTGGAATGTCTATATTTACCCATTACCTGTACACTCATTTTATCTAGGAAGTAACTAAGTTGCTTTTGAGTTTACAGGCTCATAGACTGAAGGGACTTGCCTTGTCTCAGGTGAGACTTTGGACTGTGGACTTTGGACTTAATGCACAGAGAGAAATGAGTTAAGACTTTGGGGGACTGGTGGGAAGTCATGATTGGTTTTTTAATGTGAGGACATGAGATTTGGGAAGGGCCAGGGGTAGAATGATATGGTTTTGCTGTGTCCCCACCCAAATCTCATCTTGAGTTGTAGCTCCCATAATTTCCTCATGTTGTGGTAGGGACCCACTGGGAGATAATTGAATCATGGAGGCAGTTTCCCCCATACTGTTCTCGTGGTAGTGAGTAAGTCTCATGAAATCTAATGGTTTCATAAAGGAAAACCCCTTTCGCTTGGCTCTCATTCTCTTCTTTTGTCTGCCACCATATGGCATGTGTCTTTTGCCTTCCACCATGATTGTGAGACCTCCCGAGCCACGTGGAACTGTGAGTCCATTAAATCTCTTTCTTTTGTAAATTGCCCAGTGCTCAGGTATGTCTTTATCAGCAGCATGAAAATGGACTAGTACGCAGTATTTTACCAAATGCCAAAGTAGACTTCTTTGTTGATTGTCCACACAGCCCATGCTCCTCTCCACCCCATTTCTAAGGCCTAGAATCTCTCTAATACAACCCACAAAGACACACTAATTGGGCCAGAATTGATTGGCTCAAGAGTACACAACTGAATCAAACTGAACCAATAGGATCTCTCTCTTCAAAACTATAATTCCTGGGAGCCTTAAGCATTTGAACTGAAAGGATATGCAAGAAATTCATGTGCTGGGAGCTTAAGCATGTGAACTTAAAAAATTTGCAAGAAATAAATGAGTCCTAACTGAAATATGTACAATGAAGTAGCTCATAAAACATCTCCATAAATGTAGTATAAGGAAAATATTCATAGGAAAATAGAGACGAGGAACAAGAGGGAAAATGAGATGGATAGATTAGCAGCTTGGGTTCCCAGGACTTCCAGATCCTGTTAGAAGTTCATTAGGCCCATGAAGACCAGCCCTTGGATTCAAGGAGATACCCTTGGGATCTTCCAGGATGTCTTCTTCATTTGCTAAGCTAGTCTGAGAAGTGTCTGCTAGTTTTACCCAAAAAGGTACAGATCAAATAAGATGCAAAGCAGTATAGTTTAAAGCAAACAGTCATAGAAAGAGGTCTCCACAGCCTTCCACATCAGTCAGGGGCAGCTTCACAGAGGAGAAAAGAATTTAGTTAGGGCAAATAGCAATAAGTAACAAGAAATATTCACATAGGATCCCTGTCTATGTGGAGAAGGCATCACAGGTTGTGAAAACAGCATGATTAAAGGCAGAGAGGCAGGATCAGATGTGATATATGTGGGATACTAAGGGACCAACTTGGTTAACACAGAGGGTTCATGCTATGAGGGTATTAAAACATCTGCTAATTACCTCACAAATATTCATTTTTGTGGATGGACATGATTGTTTGTCTTTTGTGGTGTCAACTTCAAAAGATCATGACACCTGTAAATGGATAAAGAACTCAAAGAAACAGCTGATTCCAGGGAAGGATAGATTAAACGTGAGCCTGGAACATGTTTTGGGGAGAAAAATTAAGAAAATACTAAGAAAAAATATATGAAGGCATGTTACAATGACTAAGGAGCCAGTTTGAAGTGATAACTTGATCATCAATATTAGTATGCATTGGAAAAATAGTAACTTGTGAGTTTGTGTGGTGATACGGCTTGGCTCTGTGTCCCCACCCAAATCTCATCTCTAATTGTAATCCCCATGTTTCAAAGGAGGGATCTGGTGTGAGGTGATTGGATCATGGGGGCGGATTTCCCTCTTGCTGTTCTCATGATAGTGAGTGAGTTCTCATGAGATCTGGTTGCTTGGTAAGTGTCTTGCATTTCCCCCTTCTGTCACTCTCCTGCCACCACGTAAGATATGCCTTGCTTTCCCTTGGGCTTCTGCCATGATTATAAGTTTCCTGAGGCCTCCCCAGCCATGCAGAACTCTTGAATTGATTAAACCCCTTTTGTTTCTATATTACCCAGTCTCAGGTAGTATCTTTATAGCAAAGTGAGAACAGACTTATACATATGGCTAACTAGATAAATAAATAAGTGAGGGAGAAGGGAAAGCTTTTGCTTACAATAGAATGCCAAGGGCCTGTGAATAAATGTGCAAGGAGTATGAGAGTCGGAAAGTCATCATTTTGAAACCGTCATACTAAAGATTAGATTAGGCAAAAATCATCAATGGATAGTAAACTTATGAGGAAATTCTGATGTGAACAAGAGTATTTGCATCATCTTAAGGGATCTCCCAACCAAGTGTTTATTACTTGTGATGAAGAAAAATAATAATAATTATATAGCACAAATACCAGGCAATACTATGGCAGAGTAATCCAAATATGCATTATCAATGAAAGCACTGTGGGGATCATGTGCCTCTAGATTGATAACTCAGGAAAAACCTAACTTTACCTATGTAGTATTCTGGCACAGAATGCATATCCTAATTGAACCGTGGATAAACATTAGACAAATACAAGGTGAGTAACAGTTTATTAACAAAGGAAAAAGGAAATTCTATTATTTCAAAATGCTAATGTTATAAACAACAGCAGCAACAAAAACTGGCTGTAGAAATATTCCAGGTTAGAAGGTGCTAAAAAGTCATGACAACAAAATGCAATAAATGACTGTGGACTGGATTCTGTTTTGGAGGGGAAATAATGCTCTAAGGAATATTCTTTGAGTCAACTGATGAAATTGGCATACAAATAGTAAGAGAGAAAAATATTGTACTAATGTTACATTTACTGAAATTGATAACTAGTGTGGTTATGTTTTTAAAGAATTATAATCATTATTAGTGTTACAAATATTCTCACATGATCATTGCTATTTATTTAGCAAATCTGTGGTAAAAGTTTTATGCATGTGATCCCCTTCAATTCTTACAAAACCCCAAGGGAGAGACAATCCAGTAGATGTTTGTCCTTGTAAAGATTTTCCAATGTAGATGTCTCTGGGATTGCCAGCTGCTTATCAAATCTGGACCAGTGAAACTTTCTATGTTGTAAAATGTAGTTTAACTCTGCTTAGAAACAAATTCTGTCCCTCTTCAAGTCTAAGCACATCGAGGTGAACTTAATAGAATCAAGATGAGAGGCTCAGGAAGATGTACTTTGCTGTCATGTGAAGTGAGGACTTGGGATGGGATCTGCAAAGCATTGAATGAGAATGTCCTTACTTGATAACATGAGGCAAATGACAATACAAGGCAGTCATGGTTGAAGTGCAATGAAACTAGGAGATGTGTGTGGTTCCCAGGCCAGCTTGGGCACGCATCAGATTTGTTGTATGCTCCCTTGGGTAAGCCACTTGACTCTCAAGGCTGACATTCACACAAGACATCCTTTACTTGTAATAGATAATGTGAGAAAGTTTCATTAGATCTGTGGATCTTAACACTGGCTGCAGATTAGAATCACCAGGGGTGCTTTCCAAAGTAAAATAGAATCTAGGTCAAATTAAATCTCTCTCTGGACAGTGGAGTCTGGAGAGAGAGAGAGAGAGGGAGAGGGTCCTTAACAGATTTTTGTTGTTTTTGCTAAGGTATAACATACATGCGATAGTGTGAACAATTATTAAGTGTGTGGTTCAATTAATTTTTACCATGCATATACCTATGTAAATACCTCCTGGATCAAAATACATTAAAACAATTCCACCACTACAGAAGACTCCCTCACTTTCCCTCCCAGTCAATGCTTCCCCCACCAAGCAAACCACCGTGATGATTTCCAACACCATGCTCATTTTTGAAGAACTTATGATCACTGCAGTTAAACAGTATGTCTTATTTTTGTGTCTGGCTTCTTTCACTCAATATTAAAGATGTACAGTTTAACCATAATGTTTTGTGTAGTTCATTTATTTACTATTGCTGCCTATTATTTGATTACACGAATGTATCACAATTTTTAAAATTTGTGTTATGGAGGATGGATATTTGATTCATTTTTCAAATTTTTATTATTATAAATAGTACTGCTGTAAATATTCTTGTGCAAGTCATTTAGAAAATAAACACTCTTCTCCTGGGTGTATACCCAAAAGTAGAATGGTTGAGGCATAGAGTAGCTGCATATTTACATTCAGTAGCTATTACCAAAACATTTTTCAAAGTAGTTGAACAGATTTCACTTCCATCAGCAAGATATGAGCTATCCAGTTGCTCCATGTCCTTATCAGTACTTAGCACTGTCAATTATTATAATCTTCGAACTTCTAGTGAGTGTATAGTGGTATTATATTGGTGTGGATTTTTGTTTTAATTTTCATAATCTCACTGATGACAGAAGAATTGCCTATGGACCATCTAGATATTCTATTTGTAAAGTACCTGATTAATCCCTTTCTTTATTTTTATATAATGGTCATCTTCTCCTGTAGATTTCTAGAAGTTATTTATTCTAGATGCAAAACAACTTTCAGATATACGTGTTGCAAATCTATATATTTTTTAATTTTAGAGACAAGTTCTCACTTTGCTGCCCAGGCTGGAGTACAGTGGCATGATCATAGCTCACTGCAATCTCAAACTTCTGGGCTCAAGGGATCCTCCTTCCTCAGCCTCCTGAGTAGCTGGAACTACAGGTGTACACCGCCGTGTCAGGATAGTTTTTAAATTCCTTTTTTTGTAGGGATGGGATCTCGCTCTGTTGCCTAGGCTTGTCTCTAACTCCTGGCCTCAAGTTAACCTCCCAACTTGGCCTCTGAAAGTGCTGGGTTACAGGTGTGAGCTACTGCACTCAGCCACATGTGTTGCAAATAACTTCTCCCAGGCAGTAATTTGCGTTTTTACTCTCTTAATATGTTGAAGAACATAAGTTCTTAATTTGAATGACCTCTAATGCAGTTTGGGCTCTCCAGACAAGAGGTATTTTAAAGAGTCTGGTGTTCCTAATGGTTATAGAGACCACCCTTTGGATCAAGACTCACAGAAAGAAATGAGAAAGGGAGAAGTTGGGCAATGATGCAGGCCCATTAGTCTCAGCTATGCAAAGAAAGCTCTGGAGCACATATAACCTCTTAGAATTGTCCTGCACTGGGCGAAAATGGCAGAAATTTATACCTCTGTCTCAATCGGTTTCTGGTCATAGCTGTCTCTGGAAAAACACCGCCTTGAACAAACTGACTCACTGCCCCAAAGGCAATCCCTAAAGTGAGATGATGGCTGAATACTGTCTACTGACAGTCCTCCCAGCAGCTGGGCAACAACTTTTTCCTTCAAATGGTATCTGGGTATCACATTTCTATGTCCACCTCAATATCCAAATCATAAATCTTTTATTCTATGATTTGTGCTTGTGGTGCTTAAGAAATTTTGCCTACTTCAACATTTTTGTTATTCCCCTATGTTTTCATCTAGAAGATTTAAATTTATTTTTCATATTTAGGACTTATGTCTAATTTTTGAATACGTTACGAAGAAAGGATCAAAGATACGTTTTTTTCTATATGGGTATCTAATTGAGACAACACTATGTATATAAAAAATTATTGTTTTTCCTCTACATTTCAGTGGTCTCATTTTGGTTTTTTTGTTTGTTTTGTTTGTTTGTTTGTTTGTTTGTAGAGACAGAGTCTTGCTCTGTCACCCAGGCTGGAGTGAAGTGGTGCGATCTTGGCTCACGGCTCACTTCACCCTCCATCTCCCAGGTTCAAGCAATTCTCATGCCTCAGCCTCCCGAGTAGCCAGGACTACAGGCACATGCCACTGTACCATACAAAATACCTAATTTTTTGTATTTTTAGTAGATGGGGGGGTTGCCGTGTTGCCCAGGCTGGTCTCAAACTCCCGGAGCTCAGGCAATCTGCCTGCCTTGACCTCCAAAAGTGCTAAGATTACAGGCATGAGCCACAGTGCCCGGCCAGTGGTCTCATTTTTATTTTAACGTTCAACCAAACTTGAAAATTATCGATGAATTTGGATACTGTCAGGTCTAAGACTATAGGTACAAAATAACAGGAATGCAAGTGTAAATAAAGGGAAGTTGTGACATTGGTTACTCCAAAAGTGGTCAGTAATAAAGATGTGTAACAAATGGAAGTTATGGCAACCTAATAAATGTAGAAGAATGTCTGTGAGGCAGAACTTGTTGAAACGGTGTTTGAGTTTATATGAATAAAATTGAATTGGCTATGAAAAATTTGTTGGCTGTGTGCACATTGCAAAATACAATGGAGATATATAAAATAGGTATAGATGCCAATGGAAAAGTCTTCCAGTCTATTTAGAGACAATTAGATACACAATTAGAAACATAAATAAGTTTTTTCTTTGGGCATCAGTAAATGCTTCTTGGAGTAGTCAACATTTTGATCAAGTATTTTAATAAAGAATGGAGCATGAAGAATATGCACATGAGAACTCAAGATTGAAGGTTGAAGACATTTGAGAAAGGAGAAAGTCTGCAAAGTTTTGCCTTCCACCAAGGAATACTGAAGTCTGATTTGTTCTTTACTCTCTTTAAGCTGTTTCAACTTTCAATGCCATTAATCATTTTTTTAAGCCCATCATTCTCTAAGAGTCATCCCAGGGCTATGTCCTCTAGGAAACTATCTCTTGTTAGTCTGTCTCCCAACCCATCACTGCTTGCTGCCATCATAATATTTACCATGTCAAACCTTCAACTAGGCTGTAAGCTCTTCAGAGGCAAGGGCCATTAATTACCATCTTGCTCCCAAGTGACTGTCATGCAGGCTGGATTACAACAGGCCATCAATACATTTTTGTTAATCTGGAGTAAAATTTAACAAAGATAAATCAAATGGTGTTATTTCTCAGCTAAAAAACCTAAAATTGGACTTCACACACAGTAGGCTCTCAATAGTTAAGAAAAGTGAAAGTATGTGTGTTGGAAATAATGACTTGTTAATTTGATTAATGTATCATGCTTGTGAACTAGAGAAGTGAAAGAAAAGGCCAAGTGTCAGTGGTACGAAATTATGAGAGATAAGAATATCTTTAAATACCACATCCCTACATTTGTCACAAGCTTTTGGTATTTATGAGCAAAAATGAATAGATGAAGTGGGATAGACTTCTAGAAAGTTGTATAATTGACTTATTTTCCAGAAGTTTGCATTTCACAAAAATTATGTCTTTCTAACAACCCTAACTTTGAGGATTTAGCTGGGGCCATGTGTTTTAGCTGTTGAAATCTCCAATGCATAAACAAGCTAGGTGATTTTTAAACATGTTGACATTTAAGCACATACTCAGAAGTTTTCACTTTCTTTAAAAAAGAGAAAATAAACTTGCAACTAGAGAAAGTAGTAAGTACATCCTCCCTTGTCATTAAATCAATAAAGAAGTTCAGAACATTAGCAAAAATTATGGCTCTTAGAAGATATTTTCAATTGTTATTTTTTATTTTTGCCTTTATTTTTACTAATTACAACATTTTTCAGAAGTCACCAAGTATAGTTTCCTAGAATGAAAGGCATAGCAAGATGTAGAAAAGATACTGCTTTTGCCTGAGTTTTATGAAGCTGATATCAATCTTGTTTCATAAACTTCAGACCAGTTATTATCCTAAACACAGGCTTTCCTGCATTCAATTGACATTGACAGGAATACAAATAAGAGACTTCTCAATTATGCGAACCAGTGGATCTGGGGAGGACTGCTTTCCTTCTTGTGCCTAAAAAATGGAATACAGGAAAGGTCACAAAGCAGCCAGGCTCTGGAGATAAATATGAACTCAACTGGCTCAATGAATGACTCAGAGGTACAGTTTTTGCTGTTGTTTGTTTCCCAATAAGAGGAGAAAGAACAAAGGTTTTCATTGAGCCTCAAAATATGGGCTGAGGGTGGTATAATTGAAAATTCCCAGGCCCAGTGTCAGAGATCAAAAGGCTTTTCTTCTGACCCAGCTTCTAAGGATCATGTGACTTTGGATAAGTCATTCAGCTCCCTGGACCTCAGAGATTTTTGGTTTAGTTTGGGTGCATTCCATTTGTTGTTGTTGTTGTTATTGTTTGTTTGTTTGTTTGTTTGACCTGTGAAATGACAGCATTGAATTTCTAAAAGTCCTTTCTGGCTTAAATATGTATTGGTGATCAATATCAGCAATCCTTGTGAAATACCTGACTACACCAGTTGACCACTCACAACCAGAGAGGGATGAAGAGTAGATACTATTATCCCAATTTTATAATTCAGTAAACTGAAGCTAGCCTAGACAAATGACCCATAACTGGCTAAAAGTTGTTAAATATAGTTCCAGCCCTCATGACTTAAAGTCATGTGTCTTTTCTTTCCTCTCACACTGCCATTCAATGAAGAAAATATATGATTTTTTTTCTTTCATTGATCATTCAAGTAAATCTGAGTAATGGTTCAGTTATTCTCCTGGTGACACCGAAGTATAGGGGAGAAAGGGAAATGAAGTCTTTGGTGGAAGGGCCCCATGTTAGATAAAAGCCTTATTTTTAACAAGGAGAGGATGGATAATTGTGGGTCAACAAAAAAAAATCAGCCAAAGGGAACTACCAAAGTCTTTTAAGCAAATAATTCTGTCATTATATTGTGTGGGGAGAAAATGAATATTATGAATATTTATGCAGTCACATAAGACATTTCAAAATATATTATGTAACTACTTAAACTTTACTTTCTTTAGGACAAGTTGAAGCTAGAAATAATATATGTAAAAATTACACATGAGCCTCAGGAGCCAAGATGGCTGACTAGATGCAGCCAGGAAGAGCAACTCCCACTGAGAGACCAGCCCATCAAGAAGACTGGCACACTCTGAGCAGATCTTTGGAAGGAAGACATTGAGAGTGGATGGAGGGAGGACACAGACCCTGGGCTGAAGGGGAGTGGGGAAGCTGGGAACCCTGCACAGAGCTGCCAAGTACCAGGACTCATTCCCAGCCCTCAGTGGCTCCTGTGGAAAGGGTGAGTTAAGTAGGCAGGGAGTGGCCCATTCTCACCATGGACCTCCAGAATCCTAGCTGAAGGAGAAGCCACAACCCCCATGGATAATTGAGCTGGCAGGGAGAGGTACTTGAAGAAGTGACAGAGACAGCACACCATCCTGTGTGGAGCCCAGCATGTTTTGTGTAGGAAGGGCTGCAGTGGAGCACAGCCAGGGACATCCATCCCCCAAAGCCCACCATGATCTTCTATGTGTCTTTGGCCTTTATTGACTGTCAGACCTGGAGAGTGCAGTGCTGTCTTGCACATGGGATGGGGCCAGTCTAATCTGAGGACCCCACTGTCTGCCATCCTCTTCTGGGCCCCCTCCTTGGTCACGCCCACTTGCAGTACAACTTTGAATTCCATTGGGGACACTTCCTGGAAGCTGCCATCATAGCTCCTTCACTGGCAGATCCCACCTAAATATCAGACAGCTTTAGCAGATGGGTTCCTACTGACATTTACCTGCGCACAGCTTCCCCCAAATGGCTTTCCACTGCAATTTGCCCGTAGCCTACCCCCACGTTGTTGCTGATGTGCACTCATCACAGCCTACCGCCACGAATTTGCCGGTGTGCTTTCATGTGCAGACTCTGCCACCACAGCCCCACATCTGAGAGGGCTCACACACACACAGACTCCACTGCCCCACTACCACCAAGGCAAGCACATGAACCCCCCAGTGCTGTTGCCCTGCTGCTGGCACACATGCTCACATAGACCCAGCCACACCACTACCCAGCTGCTACTGGCACACACGTTCAAATGTGGACCTCACTGCCTCTGCCCCCAATGAAATGTTTTTGCTGGCACTCCCCCATCAGAGTTTGTTGTCAGTAGACCAGGAACACCTCAGACATTCCAGTGCCGCTGGTGCTTAACCTTGAGGGCCAGAGGACAAGCCTGGCCCCAGCACCCCAGTGTTAGAGCATGAAGCCCAGGAGTGGTGAGCTGAACCTGGGACCCCAGAAATCATCCAGAAATGAAGCCAGTCGACTGAACCCAACTAATACCACAATCAAACCTTCAAGGACCTCAGAGAATATCATAGCAACAAGCCCCATCCAAAAGACAGCAACTTCCAAAATTAAAGAACCGTCAGCCCACATAGATGAGAAAGAACCAGCACAAGAACTGGCAACTCAAACAGCTAGAGTGTCTTCTTTCCTGCAAACGACAACACTAGCTCCTCAGTAATGGTTTTTCACCAGGTCAAATGGCTGAAATGACAGACTTAGAATTCAGAATCTGGTTGTCAATGAAGATCACTGAGATTCAAGAGAAAGTTGAAACCCAATCAAAGGAATCTAAGGAATATAGTAAAATGATACAAGAGATGAAAGACAAAATAGCCATTTTAAGAAAGAACCAAACTGATTGATAGAACTGAAAAACTCACTACAGGAATTTTAGTATACCATCAGAAATATTATCAGCAGAATAGACCTAGCTAAGGAAAGAACCTCAGAGCTCAAAGACCAGTTCCTCAAATCAACTCAGTCAGATAAAAGTAAAGAAAAAAGTATAAAAAAGAATGAACAAAACCTCCAAAAGATATGGGATTATGTAAAGAGACCAAACATACAGCTCATTGGTGTCCCTGAAAGAGAGGGAGTAAAATACTATATAAGATGACCATTCCCAAGATACATAGTAATCAGACTCTTGAAAGACAATATAAAAGAAAAAAATATTAAAGGCAGCCAGAGAAAAGGGGCAGGCCACGTACAAAAGGAACCCCATCAAGCTAACGGTGTACCTTTCAGCAGAATCTCTACAAGCCAGAAGATGTTGGAGGCCTATATTCAGCGTTCTTTTTTAATTTTTTTTTCTTTTTTTTCTGAGATGGAGTCTCACTCTGTCGCCCAGGCTGGAATGCAGTGGCATGGCTCACTGCAACCTCTGCCTTCCAGGTTCAAGTGATTCTCATGCTGCAGCCTGCCAAGTAGCCAGGATTACAGGCATATGCCACCATACCAGGTTATTTTTTTTGTATTTTTAGTAGAACAGGGTTTCACCATGTTGGCCAGGCTGGTCTCAAATTCCTGACCTAACTGTTTCACCTGCCTCGGCCTCCCAAAGCACTGGGATTATAGGCATGAGCCACCATGTCTGGCTCAGCATTCTTGAAGGAAATACATTCCAGTCAGGAATTTTATATTCAGCCAAACTAAGCTTCATAAGCGAAGGATAGATAAAATCAATTTCAGATAAGCAAATATTAAGGGAATTCATTACCACCAGCCCTACCTTAAAGAGGTCCTTAAAGGAGTGCTAAACATGGAAATGAAAGACGATTACCAGCCACCACAGTAACGCACTTAAGCACATAGAACATTGACACTATAAGGCGACTGCACAATGAAGTCTACATAATAACCAGCTAAAAACATGATAACAGGATCAAATCTGCACATATCAATATTAACCCTGAATGTAAATGGACTAAATGCCCACTTAAAAGACATAGAGTGGCAAGTTGGTTAAGGAAGCTAGACCCAATACTGTTTTAAAGGGACCCATCTCACTTGCAATGACACCAATAGGCTCACAGTAAAGGGATAGAGAAAAATCTACCAAGCAAATGGAAAATCAAATAAAGGACTGATTGCTATTCTAATTTCACACAAAACAGACTTTAAATCAACAATGATCAAAAAGGACAAACAAGGGAATTACATAATGTTAAAGGGTCAAATTCAATAAGAAAACTTAACTATCCTAAATATATGTGCACCTAACACTGGAGCACCCAGGTTCATAAAACAAATTTTTAGAGACTTACAAAGAGACTTAGATAACCACACAATAACAGTAGGGAGACTTCAACATTCCACTGACAATATTGGACAGATCATCAAGGGAGAAAACTGAAGAAATATATTCAGGACCTAAACTCAACGCTGTGTCTGGGACACAGCAAAAGCAGTGTTAAGGGGAAAATTTATAGCACTAAATGCCCATATCAAAAAGTTAGAAAGGTCTCAAATTAACAACCTATCATTACACCCAGAGGAGCTAGAAAAACAAAAGCAAAGCAGCCCCAAAGCTAGCAGAACACAAGAAATAACCAAAATCAGAACTGAACTGAATGAAATCAAGACATAAAAACCATTCAGAAGATCAATGCAACCAAAAGTTGTTTATCTGAAAGAATAAATAAGATTGATACAGCACTAGCAAGAATAATAAAGAAAAAAAAGAGAGAAGATCCAAATAAAGACAATCAGAAATGACAAAGGGGCCACTACCACTAATCCTACAGGAATACAAACAAAACAAAACCCTCAGAGACTATTACAAACACTTTTATGCACACAAACTGGAAAATATAAAAGAAATGGATAAATTCCTGGAAACATACAACCTCCAAAGGTTTAACCAGCAAGAAATTTAAACCTTGAACAGATCAATGTTGAGTCCTGAAATTTAATCTAATAAAAATCTTACCAACCAGAAAAAGCCCTTGAGCAGGTGGATTCACAGAAAAATTCTACAAGGTGTGTAAAAAAGAGCTGGTACCAATCCTACTAAAACTATTACAAAAAAAAAAGTTGAGGAGGAGGGACTCCTCCCTAACTTATTCTATGAGGCCAGCATCATTCTGATACCAAAACCTGGCAGAGACACAGCAAAAAGAAGATGACAGCTTAATATTCTTGATGAACTTAGATTCAAAAATATTGAGCAAAATATTAGCAAACTGATTCCAGAAGCACATCAAAAAGCTAATCCACCACAATCAAGTAGGCTTTATTCCTGGGATACAAGTTTGGCTCAATATAAGCAAATCAATAAATATGATTTGTCGCATAAACAGAACTAAAGACAAAAAACACATGATCATCTCAATAGACCCAAAAAAATCTTTGGATAAAATTCAACATTCCTTCATGTTAAAAATCTTCAATGAACTAGGCATCAAAATTTTAAGAGCCACCTATGACAAACCCAACATCATATTGAATGGGCAAAAGCTGGAAACATTGCCCTACCCTTGAAAACTAGAACAAGATAAGGATGTCCACTATCACCACTTCTATTTAACATAGTACTACAAGACCTAACCAAAGCAATCAGACAAGAGAAATAAAAAGCATTCAGATAGAAAGAGAGGAAGTCAGACTATCACTCTTTGCAGATGATGTGATTCTATACCTAGAAAACTCCATCTTCTCTGCTCAAAGCCTCCTAGATCTGAGAAACAGCTTCAGCCAAGTTTCAGAATGCAAAAACAATGCACAGAATTCAGTGGCATTTCTATACACCAATAATGTCCAAGCTGATAGCCAAATCATAAACACAATCCCATTCACAATAGCTAGAAAAAATTAAAATACCTAGAAATACAGCTAACCAGGGAGGTGAAAGATCTCTGCAATGAGAACTACAAAATACTGCTAAAAGAAATCAAAGACAATACAAGCAAATAGAAAAACATCCCATGTTCATGGATAGGAAGAATCAATATTGTTAAAATGGCCATATTACCCAAAGCAATCTACAGATTCAGTGCTATTCCTGTCAAGCTACCAATTACATTCTTCCCTCACAACTGCAAATTTTCTCTGTTTCTGCCTCATTATTTCCTAACATCACATTTTCACTCACACTGTTTCCTTTGCCTATAAAGGTATTCACCTTTACATGACTAAAACTGCTATCTTTTTAACAAGCAAACCCTGGTTCTCTCAACTGGTTACACACACTCTCTCTCTCTCTCTCTCTCTCTCTCTCTCTCTCTCTCTCTCTGTCTCTCTCTCTCCTCCCTCTCCCCTCTCCTCCCCTGCCCGGCTCTAAAAATCTGTGGCCATACTATTTCTCTGCTGTATTATAACCATTCCTCAACTTGCCTTATCACTCCTATTAAATGCTGTATTATTTCAGGGCTAGAAAGTTTTGGTCTTCAGCAGGACGTGGAATTAGGGGTTCAAAGCAAATTTGTCTATTGTTCCAAGTTTTCAGAAAACCCAAGGGATGGTCTGATTAGGTATGTTTGATTACCAAAGACATTGTAAGATAATGTGTTAAAAAATGTTTTCAATTTTATTTGTTTCATTGATTGATTTGAGGCCCACTTAACATTTAATTTATTTCACTCAATATTAATGTATTTAATACTCTGAGTACCAAATATATGCCATTTCATAGTATATTAGTTTCCTATTATGGTTGTCACTGATTACCACATAGTGGCTTAAAAGAAAGCAAACAATATCTTATAGTCCTTACAGTCCTGGAGGTCAGAAGTCTGAAATGGATTTTACTGGACGAAAATTGAGGTGTTGGCAGGGCTGCATTCCTTCTTAAGGTACTAAAGGGCAATCCCTTTCCTTTCCTTTTCCAGCTTCTAGAACTTGCCTGCATTAATTAACATGTGGACTCTTCCTCCATTTTCAAGCCTGTAGCATATCATTTCCCAACCTCTCCCTCTAATTATGATCCCTAATTCCATGGTCACATCCCATCTCAAGATCTTTAAATCATATTTGCAAAGTCTCTTTGCCATGTAAAATGATATATTTACATGTCTAGGGGTTAGGATGTGGACACTTTTGGGATATTATTATGCATACCACAGATATAAGAACAAATTTGTGGTCTAGCTGAAAATTTGTAACTAGAATTTTTCAGAGCATTTTCTCCTAAAAAAAAAAAACAAGAAAAAGAAAAGGAAAAAAAAGGGAGAATTGTGGACCCAGACTCAGGACTCTTTTCCTTCTCTCTTTGGAATTACCGGGGGAACTTTGGTTTTTGTCCTAATATATCAGAAATAAAATGAACTTTGTGTTATATTTTCAAAGCTCCCAGATAAAGACAAAAAAGAGAAACTTTTTCATTTTGATGCTGTAAAACATTACTCAGTTGACTACTAAAACATACTTAATCGTGGTACATTTATAAAGCCATGAAATATTTATAATCCAATGCCTCAGGCAGATGTCATATAGTATATTTGTTCCACAGTTCAGTAAATTATGGATACAAACACTCAAACAGATGCTTTCAAGCATAAGCGAAAACAAACCTTTCCTTAAAAGTTAGTTTTTTTATTTGGAAATTATTATTTTTTATTCTGAAAAATGATGTTTTCTAGACACTTCTAAAGTGACATAAATAAGCTTAGCCTGTAAAATTATCTTTCAGCCAACAGTCAGTGTCTTGGTTCTATCATTTCTTTTTTTTTTATTTTATTTTTGGACTTTTCTAACCCTGTTTTATGGTGCTGATCTATCATTTCTATGCAGATAAGATGATTTAGCTATTCTTTACCAGATATTGTTACTCCATGACACATAATTTAAATAGATACTTTTAAGTGAACTTTGAAAACTATATATATACAATTATCTTAAATATTTATAAAATTATTTTCAATAAGCTGATTTACCCAGAGCTCTAAACAAGTCTTTACTACTGATTTGGTGTCTCAAAAGTAGTCCTGGCCTTATGCATGAGTGTGTTGTCCCTAGGAAACCAGAAGCTTATGACAAAAGGGACACACACACAAATGAGTCATACAAGAAAACTTTCCACTGTAGAAGACAGAACTTGTTGTGGTAACTTTTATCCTTTATACATTTCCTTTTTTATATTATATTGATTGTATGTTATGGTTCCATGACCATTATTCTTTCTTTTCTCTTTTCATTTTAAGCAATTGTCATGAATCTAGCTCTGTGGTGCTCAATAAATATTTATTTAATGAACAGAACATTATTTACGAAAACCACTGTGTACAAAATATGGTGCCAGGTTCTGGGGTGCAATACCGAAAAAGATGACATTTTTCCTGCCCTCATGGAGCATATAGTCTAGTGGGAAAAGTGGACATTCATTAGTAAATCATCATGGAAATAAATGGACACTTACAGCTGTGATAAATGCGGAGAAAGAAAGGCATGTGATAATGTGAGTGTTTATGACAGCTTATCAGGAAGGTCAGAGAGAACTTTTCTGACAAAATGTACTTCAACTGAGATCTGCAGGATGAGTAGGTGATCAGGTAAAGAAGAGAGGAGCTAGGCATTCCAAGCATCAAGAACTGCGTGTGCAAAGGCCTATGTGAGAAGTTACCAGCAGCTGAAAGAAACCTCTTTTTGTGGAACTAGAGCAAAAAGACTTACAGGAAATATGATGAGATAAGGTTACAGAAGAAGGGAGACATGAGATCATGCTTGTAACTCCATGCTATAGGATCTTTATTATAAGAATTGTGGGAAATCCTTGAAGGAGGCTAAGCAGAGGGGAGACATAATCAGTTTAGATTTCAAAATCAATGTTCTGGGTTTCAAAACCAATGTGGAAATTTGTGAAGACCATGGTACAAAACAAGAAAAGCAGTAGAACTGTATAGTCAGAAGAGAAATATTAAGAAAATGACTATAATAATTTTAATACGGGCTCTTAATGTGTGCCAACCATCATGCTAAATTGTCATTTCCAATCCTAAAGGAAGAGCCCATTTCTAATCAATTCCATGTTTATCCTTGCCAGCCTGACCTCTTGTTCTGGCCTTTTGGCCTTCAGAGGTATTATCTTTTCAGAGAAAATAACAATGAAAAAGATAATGGAGAAAAAGGTCATCATTATGTTGCCAGAGATTTGAAAGTGTGATGCTCATGTCAGTGGTCATTAATTATTTCATTCAGCTTCAGCTGGAGACTGGAGCTCAGAGGCCATCTGGTGGGCAGCCCCATGACCTCATGGGCTGGCCAGTTTCACATTGTTGTTGTGCTCCAGACTTCCTACTACGATGACCACTATGTGAATGTGGGTCATTGTCAGAAGAGGACCAGCTGGCTGAGTGCTACCACCCCTGCGGAATCTCAGAGTATATGATTTACTGAGCATAAGCCAAAGGCATTATTTTGTAAAGAAAGAATGGCCCATTCGCTTACCATCTGGGGAATCAATACCAATGGTAACTCAGTGGAGTTCTAAACTCCTAGCTCGTGCTACAGAACTGTCTATTATGTTATATAGGTTGATAAATAAGGCTTTTACCTACTGGTGATTTTAATCACTTTTTCATGGTTTATGAGATGAATGTTTGTATTATAATTTAGTTAGGAGTACTCTGTACGTACCAAAGGCATTCTAATTAAATATTTGAGTCTATTACTATTAATTTCTGTCTTTCTAATTAAACTGAACAGACTACCGCCTGAGGATGGTGTCTCATTGTTTGCCAGTTCTAACATATTCGTGAATCCAAACACAACTCATTAGTATTTCCTCACCCTTTTCTTCAGAGTTGAAATCCCACCCAAACTTCAAGGTCATGCTTCCTACAACAGCACATCTGTCGAGTTTTTGCTGAGCACTATTCCTCAGGTGGCTCCGACGGTTGTTTCCTGTGAATCTGCAAATCCTTTTGCTTCTTATGAATTAGGTCATGTTGCCCTCTATAACAGTAATCCACACATGTTATAATGTTAAGGGACTTAAAGACAGAGATTTGGCCCCAGAAGAATTTAGTGCAGCATGTTATAAATGCTCCATATATTGATTTAATTTTCACAAATTTCAGGAGAGTCCCTGAGATCCCTAAACTCGAGGCAGTGTCCTCCCACATTACTTTGACTCGGTGGGAAAATAAGCTCCCTTGTTTTAAAGCTGGGCCAGGTCTCCTCGCTGCCAAGCAAATAGTAAGTATCAATACAAGCTTCTCAACTCAGAGAAGCTTTTTAGCTGAAATGATTTCAATCCCAAGCGTTAAAATGTGTGAAAAGAGCCAAAAATAACAATGAGTGTCAATTACTGTGTATAATGGATTTCTCTATTCATTTCTTCTTTTTTTTTTTCTTTTTTAGCAGTTAGTGTTTTGTTCTTACAGTAACGCTGTAACACTTCTTACAGTAACCATATGAGGAGGGGGGCTTGCTCTTATTAGTTGATTGGTTGATGGTTGGCTTGTTTTATTACCTTCATAAGAAAATCTTTATGTCTAGCATAATATTTGCTATGAAGAACTAATATAAAGGGGTTGTGATATGGACTTTAAAATTTCACAATATGGAGAAAAATAAAGACTATGTAAGTCAATTAACCTGTTAACAAGGGTGTAATAAATATCTTTTCCCTGCATTAAGCCTTGTAATGGCTCTTTTAAAAAAAATAAGTTGCACTTACTACATGAGGGCACTGTTCTCAGTGCTTTTTGTACTTTACATCATAAATCAATCTTTTTCATCCTCCAATAACACTATGAGTATGGTTCTATTGTTATTCCCATTGTATAGACTGAACTGAGGTACAGAGAGGTCAGGCAGCCTCCACAAGGTAACACAGATAATGAATTGTGTAGCTGAGAGAGGCAATTCAAAAAAACAACGAACTAGGCCGGGCATGATGGCTCATACCTGTAATCCCAGCACTTTGGGAGGCTGAGGCAGGAGGATCACCTGAGGTCGGGAGTTTGAGACCAGCCTGACCAACATGGAGAAACCCCGTTTCTACTAAAACTACAAAATTAGCTGGGCATGGTGGCACATGCCTGTAATCCCAGGTACTCGGGAGGCTGAGCCAGGAGAATCGCTTGAACCCGGGGGGCAGAGGTTGCGATCAGCCGAGATCACGCCACTGCACTCCAGCTTGGGCAACAAGAGCAAAACTCTGTCTCAAAAAATAAAATTAAATTAAAATGAAGTAAATAACCGACAAACTCCACTACATTATGTAGTGAAGCATTAGCCCTTCCAGAAGAAAGGAGATAAAAGCACTTCCAAAATACTTTAGAGCTATTATTTGACGACATGAATTAGAAAGCATAATACATTTTTAGGGACGAGAAATCAGTGTGATCTAAACTAAAACTTTAGGGAGGCCTCTTTAATTAATGTCACTAATATTAGCCAGAGTTTGGCTTTGGAAATAAGGATTTAGACCATCAGAGGGAAGGGAGAATGTTATTCCAGGTAGCAAAGAGAGAAAGGCACAGGGGATTTTAAAAAGCAGGAGTAGGGTCAAGTCTAGTGTCTAGTGAAGATATTACTCCCTCTGGAGTCAGAATGCAGAGGACACCCTCCAGCGGAGGCAGTGGGAGGTTAAGTGGTTTGAGACTTACATCATGCCAGACTCTGGACTCACTTTTCTTTTTAAAATATTAGAAATTTTGATGTAATTTCTAACTTAGATTGCTTGAAAGAATATTGCAAGAAATATTTATATACATTTAATCTAAATTCTCCAGTTTTTAACACATTGACAAATTTGTTCTATCTGTGTGCATGTGTGTATGCACACACATATTTCTCCAGAACTACTTGAGGGCAAATTGGAAATATTATGCCCCTTTATCCAAAATTATGCAATATATATTTCCCAAGAAGGACATTCTCTTACATTATCACAGTATAATTTTCAAAATCAGGAAATCTAACATGATAAATATTTTAAAAATTATTTTAAGTTTCAGGGTACACTTGAAGAATATGCAGGTTTGTTACATAGGTAAACATCTTTCATGGTGGTTTGCTGCACCTATCAACCCATCACCTAGATGTTAAGCCAGGCATACATTAGCTCTTTTTCCTAATGCTCTTCCCCGCCACCCCCCACCCTCCTCCGACAGGCCCCAGTGTGTGTTGCTCCCCTCCCTGTGTCCCTGTGTTGTCATTGTTCAGCTCCCACATATAAGTGAGAACACGTAGTGTTTGGTTTTCTGTTCCTGTGTTAGTTTGCTGAGGATAATGGCTGTCAGTTTCATTCACGTCCCTGCAAAGGACATGATCTTGTTTCTCTTTATTGCTGCATAATATTCCATCGTGTATATGTACCACATTTTCTTTATCTAGTCTGTCATTGATGGGCATTTCGGTTGATTCCATGTCATTGCTATTGTAAATAGTGCTGCAATGAACATACGTGTGTGTGTGTCTTTATAATAGGATGGTTTATATTCCTTTGCGTATATACCCAGTAATGGGATTGCTGAGTCAAATGTTATTTCTGGTTTCAAACCTTTGAGGAATCACCACCCTGTCTTCCACAGTTGTTGAACTAATTTACATTCCCCCCAACAGTTTAAAAGCATTCCTTTTCTTCTGCAACCTCACCAGCATCTGTTATTTCTTGACTTCTTAATAATTGCCATTCTGACTGGCGTGAGATGATATCTCATCATGGTTTTGATTTGCATTTCTCTAATGATGAGTGTAACATCATACAATATTCTTATGTAATTCAAAAGATGATATTCAAATTATGTCAAATGGCCCAATATCATCTTTTATAAATATTTTCACCAGGTACAAGATCTAATGAAGGATTAAGAATTATGTATAGATGCCAATCGAGTTTCTTTAGTTTTCTTTAATCCATAAAATTTCCTAATCTTTCTAATTCTTCCTTGACTTTGACATTTTTAAACAGTACAAATCAATCATTTTTTAGTTTGCTTCTCAACTTGGTTGTCCAGTGTTTTCTGGTGATAAAGTGCAGGCTATATAGTTTTCACAGAAATACAGTGGAAGACATTCTTTGTCTGTCTTAGCACAGCATATCAAAGAACACAAAATGCAAATTAGTTCTAATAATGATTGTGTTAGTTATGTGATAATGTAGCAGTGTGAGTTTAACCAAGAGACAGAGGCACCAGGGGATTAAAAAGAGAAGCTTAACATAAAGCATTATTAACTGCAATGAAAGAGCAATTATAAGATATAAGGAAACATTCTATGGTATCTTAGGGCTGAGGGAGGGTAGCCAATGAAGCACAAAATTGAAAGGAGTTCAGGCCCCTTTTGTGTTTCAGCCCCACAGATAGCAGAAAAGTTTGCTGGTTTGGTTGGCCAAGCTAGAGCTGGTTTGGAGTAGGTGGACAAGCAATAGACGCCATTCTGTAGAGAGCTGACAGAGGTAGGAGGTCATCAGAGCATGCAGGCCATGGGGGCTTGCAGATCTGTGGGACCACCCAGGTCACAGGTAGGCTGCTAGCAGGCAACTTCACAGGTGGTTTTGCTTCTATTTCTAGAGAGCTGCAGAATGGTTATTAAAAGGCTGAGGCAGCAAAGTTGCAGAAGGATCACGTCTGGCATTCTCGGCTCATGCTGGAGCATACTCCACTGGATATCCATGTGCGTGCGTGTGTGTGTGTGTGTGTGTGTGTGTGTATGTGCAGTAGTCCCCCCTTATTCATGGGATATACACTCCAAGACCCTCAGTGGAAATCTGAAATAGTGAATAGTACTAAGCTGTAGGTACTATGTACTAAGTACTATGTCTTTTCCTATTTATACATACCTATGATAATGTTAAATTTATAAATTAGGCATAGTAAGAGATTAACAGCAATAACTAAAATAAAATAGAATAATTATAACACTATGCCAGCCTCATTATTCTTGTGCTTTGGGGCTATGGTTAAGTAAAACAAGGTTTCTTTGAATACAAGCACTGGGATTCTATGACCATGATTCGATAACCAAGATGGCAACTAAGTGACTAAGTGACTACTGGGCAAATAGTGTAGACAGCGTGGATACACTGGATGAAGGGATGATTCAAGTCCTGGGCAGGATGGAGTGACTGTCATGAAACTTCATCACACTGCTTAGAATGGCATGCAATTTAAAACTTATGAATTGTTTATTTCTAAAATTTTTCATTTAATATTTTTGGACTGTGATTGACCACAAGTAACTGGAACCTCAGAAAGCCAAACTGCAATTAAGAGGGGGACTACAGTATGTGTGTGTATAATTGGAAATATCAGTATATTTATATTGATATTTTCAATTCTAATTCAACACAATACAGTATATTGTGGTATTCTCCCATTTTAAATTTGTAACTCCCTTCTCCAACAATGAGAGCTGTGGTTCCTCTTACTTTCCATATTCACTTCCTCAATCCTACAATACATGAAGGTAGCCCCACAACAGCAAGCACACCATTGACAAAAACAAACATACTAACTAGAGTTCAATGTTTATGGCTCTTTCCCCACCCCCGTTTATGGTAAAACATTCATACAGTGAAATTCACAAATTTTAAGTGTGAAATTGAAGAATTTTTTTAAATGCCTATATTTTCACCACCCCAGCAAAATTTGCCTGTGTTCCTATCCCAGTCTGGCATTCTTATTTCCTATTTTGATTAGGGGCCAGGCTCAATGGCTCATGCCTGTAATCCCAACACTTTGGGGGGATTGCTTAAGCCCAGGAGTTTGAGACCAGCCTGGGCAATATGGTGAAACCCATCTCTACAAAAAACACAGAAATTAGCTGAGCATGGTGGCACACACCTGTAGTCCCAGCTACTTGAGAGGCTGAGGTGGGAGGATTGCCTGAGCCCAGAAGGTCGAGGGTGAAGTGAACCTTGATCGTGCCACTGCACTCCAGCTTGGGAGACAAGCTGTTGTTGTTGCCTGAACAACAACAAAAAAGGTTTAGGTACATGTTTTCTCTTAAAATACTAACAATGACAGCTAATGTTTATTGAACCTTTACTCTAAAGCATGACGCACATAGTACATCATGAATTAAGAGAATGATCACTATTAATTCACACATCAATTTTATAGTAAAGGCAATATTATAATCTCCACTTTCCAGATAAATAAACTAGACTTATAACAAGCGAATTTTTTTTCTTTTGGATCCCAGAAGCAGAAAGTTGAGTTAACCATTCTTTTTAGTGTGGAGCATGTTATTATAGTTCATCTGTGCAGTTAAAATAGGCTTTTATGTAAGAGTGGTTGCCTAGTGTTAGATCAAGATAGGTCTTATGCTAACATCTTGTTACCAAAGTCTTGACAGTCATCTTAACAAACTATGAACTTGAAAAATGTTGAATGGGAACCACTTTTGGAGAATTTGTGCTAAAATTTTGAACTTTGACTGTCTAACTTTAACATTTAAACACTGAACCACGAAATCCTGTTATCCTAAGTGCTGTTGGAGAACATTTCTTGCCATTGGTCACTGTGTATTCTGTCTTGTGTAAGAAAAAGCACACATTCCCATAGTTTAAGTAACTCCAATCCAACTTCGAATTCAGCTCCTTTTGCCCTTCATTGTACTAAAGTAGTCGAAGCTTCTCAGACACTGACACACTTCCAATAAACTGAATTAAAAATAAAGGATGTGTGAAAAGTACATAAAATGATTCTCCTAGACTACTTAGATTTTGTCCCCATTGAGATTCCTCTGTAACACTTCCCTTTTCCTTTTTTGAAAGTAATATTTTCATTTTTTATGAAATCATTTTCCTTTTTCCTTTAAAAGCAAATCTGGAAAGAGTAGCATTTTCTGAGCTCCCCCCCACTTTTTTAAGGAAACTTCGTGTCTCATTACACACCTTTCTCTTTAAGATGGTAACTCCATGAAGCAGGTGGTCCCCAGTGTGATAATTATATCCCCTGCATTCTCTGGGTGCCTTCCCAAAATTATTGCCAGAACTTTTGGTGCTAGAGGTAGAGCAGTCTCCTTAGCATGGGGGCTCAAGTCTGCAAGAAGGTCTTGGGAAATGCTAAGTCTCTGCTGACTTCACATCTTTCAGTGGATGGCAGCATCTCCTTCCCATGAGAAGGAGGCAAGAGAACAATGGGAAAAACAAGGGAAGCTGAAAACTAGGAAACCAAGTGTATCCTCATATTTTATAAATCACAGTATCGAGAGCACTAAACAAACAATAATTCTAACATTATACCACATAGACATGCCAAAATCCCCTCTGGATCTAATTAAAATTTTTTGACCAACTACCAATCACCATCATCAACCCCCAAAATCTGAAACATCCTAAGATTGAATAAAACGTAAGACCTTCTGAGAGATAGCCTAAACCATAAAACCAAATGCATTCACTATCACATTTTATTTTTCTAGCCTGGAAGCTACAAGAGGACAATTCAGATGATGAAAATATTATTGTTTATTGGTTAAAAGAATTTGAACTCACAGATGCAAGGGAGAAAGGAGACCCAGCTGTGTCAAAATTCTGGAGAATAGATGTTTATATTTCTAAATTTAGGAATGGTTTAAAGGAACTTTAGAGCAAAACATAGAACCAAATAAAAATGTGAATTAGCTAAGCCATTGTTTGTTTATGAAAATTGTAGTTACATAATCTAAGATGTTAAGTGAGAGACTTTTGTACATGTAGTATCGCTATTAGTTGTTTGTTTATTTTAATTCTCTGAATAGAAAATCGTCCCACTTTGTTCTTTGGAAACATTTTCCTCCTTCAATTTCTCAGTATTAAATGGTCAGGAAACATTAGCAAAGTCAATTTCACAAAGATATTTCCATTTAAGTGTCAGTCAGCTTCCAGTCAGAAGGTGGAAACAAAACCTCCTATTTTAATGGAAAGAATTCAATAGAATATATTGTTACCTGGTATGACAGAACTGAAAAAAAAGAAAAATAGGAATTGGAGGTATCACAGAGGCAGAGGAAACAGTTAGTACCCCTGAAACTGGGTGGAGGAAGGGAAGGAGTTGGGCTTATTAAGTGTACAGGCTAGAAGTAGCTACAGAAAGCTAGGCACTCAGGTCTTTGAGAAGGGTCTGTTGTTTGCCTGGTACTGGTACCCCAAAAGCATAGAGGAGCTCCTTCAGAGCCAGGACTGGGACCACTGATAAGGAACTATTGCTAAAGCAGTAGCTAAGGAGCTTGGAGGTCAAGTTTTGTGGAGCTGAAACTCCAACCATGGAGGGGTGAGTACTGGACAGCTGATGTCTCTCTAGCCCAGTGGATTTCTCAGTAAAAGAGTCAGAATAGCACACTAAAATGTATCTAAACTGCCTGCAAGATTTAAAGAGCCCCACCAGTTACTATTAAATGTGCCTCCCATTTAATAGTAATAGTGCATGATGAAGCAACTTGTCTTGCACCTTGAAAGGGATATCTCAACAAACTTCAGACCATCAGACATTAAGAAATTGCCCAAAGATGGTGTGTCACTGAAATTTCATAAAGTTCATCTCCCACCATCTGGCTTGCAGGTGTCTTACTAAAGCAATGGAAGTAATTGATATTTTCTGCTCATCTGATCTGATCGGCACAATACCCTCAGCATAGTGGCCATTCTTAAGGCATTCAAGATTTCTGCAGCCTATGAGTGACAGCAAAAGATTTGATGTTGCCAGGAAGCAAGTTTGTGAAGATGAATTGTGGGGTAAAATTGAACTACCTCTGATGGATAGATCTTGCAAAGTGAAATAGAGAATAAAAGCGTGTTCTAGCTGAAGAGATGTGTTATAGTTGTCAGCGGCTGTGCTGATTTGCTTCTCGAGACACCTTACCATATCTGCAGCAGCAGCTACCATTATAGTTGTGACCTAATTATGTGTATGATACTCACATTTGTTCTTAAAGTTCCATCTCCCTTTATCATAGGCTAAATAGGAATACTAAATGAGGTACAGTAGGTATCAGCACTTACAAATATTTCAAGGTTTTGGTGGTAGCACTAACCCTTGCAATCCTATAAGGATATGGTATGGTTTTTCCTATGGCATTATGGTAGGAGAGGAGAAATTCCAGGGGCTTCCACTTGGCTTTTCCTTTCACAATAGCAGTCAATCTATGGGTCAGAGAGACAATATGTGCCTTCTGACATTTTAAAAGTCTGTCTATTAGAATTCCTCATTAGAGAACTGAGGAAATACACAAATATACACAGGGTATGGATGAAACTACTGAATCTACTGTAATTCAAACACATACCAAAACTCCATCTATTGCCTAAACTCCATTGGCCTCTAATTAACTTGAAGACCACTGTCATATTATGGATTCCTAGGAATTATTGTCAGATTGAAATGGTTTGTGTCTGTGTCCCACCCAAATCTCATGTCAAATTATAATCCCCAATGTCGGAGGAGGGGCCTTGAGGGAGGTGATTGGATCATGGGGGCATATTTCCTGCTTGCTGTTCTCATGACAGCAGGTGAGTTCTCACGAGATCTGGTTGTTATTTAAAAGTGTGTAGCACCTCCCTCTGACCCTTTCCTCCTTTTCCTGCCAGGTAAGAGGTATCTGCTTCCCCTTCACCTTCTGCCATGATGGTAAGTTTCCTGAGGCCTTCCCTACCATGCTTAAATTAGAGCCTGTGGATCCATGAACCAATTAAACCTCTTTTCTTTATAAATTACCCAGTTTCAGGTATTTCTTTATAGTAGTGGGAGAATGCATCAATACACAGATTAAATATAATATCTATTGAGCATGATAAATGCTCTATATTTCTATATAGAGGAATATTTAACAAAGGAAATATTTCTATTTCCTTTGTTAAAGCACTCATACCCTTTGGGGAAGATGGAGGAATATTTACATATATACTTGTGGCTACACGGTAGGTCCCATCCTTAGGGAGAAGAGATTCCTCCATTAAACAAGTGGCTGCAGATCTGTGAACTAACTGTGGTGGAAAAACTAGGTGAGTGTCCATGATTCTCAATGATAGCAATTAACCCACCAGAATTAGAAGTTTTGTTTGTTTGTTTGTTTGCTTGCTTGCTTGCTTGTTTTATGTTGCTCAAGTAATATCTACTAGGCCAACCATTTATTCCTAGAGAATTTTCATCAGTTAGCAATCCTCACAATTTCCCTATAGGTCCAAATACTCTGATTTCCACCACATCTTTGCAGCTCATTATGGTAAATATTCCCACCTTGTCCAAGGTAGTTATGTGCTGCCAATTGTCTTTTGTTCTTCTGGGATCCTATCATCTCCTTTGACATCAGGGAGTTCTTTCTCTTCGCAGCCTAGATAGGAAAGTGATCACAGAGCTTATCAAGGACACTAGTACTCTCATTACTAATGTATATCTCAATGCCTTAGTAAACCAATTGTCTTCTGGGCACTCTTAAGGGATGTCGTGGGAGGATGCTGAATATCCAAGGCTCAAATACTAATTACATTCCACATTTCCATCTTCCCGAAACTTTGAATTCTTTCCTTTATGTTATTTCAGGGAAGTTGGGCATCTCAATCACATTAAATGAGGGAAACCATTAAGTTCTAGTTTTAGTCAACCAACAAAACTTGTCAGCTCTTCTAGATTAGAGAAAGTTAAGTCTAGTATTTGTGACAAATGTGCATGCATCAAAATACTTGGACTAATCAAGGATTATATTCTGTCTTAGTCAGTTTGGGCTGCTACAATGAAAACACATAGACTGGGCAGCTTAAAAAAGTTCCATGTATTTCTTATAGTTCTGGAGGCTGGGCAGTCCAAGATCAGATGTCTGCTGAGGGAGGGCCTGCTTCCTGCCTTGTAGACAGCCACCTTCTCACTGTAGCTTCACATGGTCTAGAGAGGGAAGGAGAGCTAGCGCTCTATTATGTCTCCTCTAATAAGGGCACTAATCCAATCATAAGGGCTCTAGCCTCATGACCTCATCAACTCCCCAATCCCATATCTCCGAAAACCATTTCATAGGACTTAGGCTTTACAACACATGACTGTATGAGTTTTTGGGAGGGGGACAGAAATACTCATTCTACAGTATATTCTACCTTGCTTTATCTTTAAGGGGCTACCAAAGACACTGTTAAAATCCATTCTCAGCCAGGTGCGGTGGCTCGTGCCTGTAATCCCAGCACTTTGGGAGGCTGAGGTGGGTGGATCACAAAGTCAAGAGATCGAGACCATACTGACCAACATGGTGAAACCCCATCTCTACTAAAATACAAAAAATTAGCCAGGTGTGATGGTGTGCTCCTGTAGTCCCAGCTACTTGGGAGGCTGAGGCAGGGGAATCACTTGAACCCGGGAGGCAGAGGTTGCAGTGAGCTGAGATCTTGCCACTGCACTCCAGCCTGGCAAAAGGGCAATAGAGCGAGATTCCATCTCAAAAAAAAAAAGAAATCTATTGTCATTTATATTGCCCAGGTTTCTGCTGGTTTAAATTAACAAAATCTTGGAAACTGTTCAGAATATTAGCTATTTTCTTCTGGATTATAATTTGTGCTTGTTCTCCTAAAGGATTCTAAGATGTGACTCTAGGATTCTAATTTATGACCCTAGTGGCAATAAGGGTTTATATATGGTGGGAATGAGAAGAATAGGCATTCTCCTGTAAGACACCCTCTTCTCCAGGCAGTTATTATAATGTCTTCAAGAAAGAGATATATACTCTTCAGACACAAGAGAATAGGTTGTTTCTTTTACAAGAAAAGGATTCAAAATAAATTGAAAATTCAAGATTTTCAGCCTTATCTCAGTCCACTCACATACTCCCAACCTTAATTTTATAGCCCCAGTACTTTTCAATAAATGCCCTTTCACATGAGATACTGGGCAAAGCTGCGAATCCAATGTAAACTGAAATTTTGCTACTTTCACAATTAATCTCGGTGTCTGGATTATTAAATTTAATCCTGTGGCTACAAGAATAAGACATTCTTTTGGGGGGCAATCACAAAAGTCTTTTGGTTCCTTAACTATGGCCTGTGCTTGTGATTTCTTTCTTTAAGCACTCCACAACACTCAGAAGCAGTTATTCCACACCAAAGTCCTTGTTATCATCCTTTGTGCTATTATGGCACAAGGTCACTGAATCACACGAGATCACTGAATCACAAACAGCCAGGATGATCATTTAACTAATTATCATTTCACTAAATGCTATGGGTTACTAGCCTTCCGGCCCTGCCTATCTTTATCAAGGAGTACAACACTTCATTGAATCCCAAAGACATAGACAAACCAATCTATAATTCCTATCTTTGAGGGTTTGTTCCTGAAACTATTCTTGTTATCCATTTCTATATTATTCAGATTCCAGTCAAGAATAAAGAAGAACTGACCAAATTTTAACAAAGCAAATTCAATTAACCAGATATTAGATAAGTGAAAAGGCAAAAGGAGATCACAGAGCAAGTAGCTATGACCCCGAGGGTGGAGAGAACAAATGGAAGAAGGTGGAAGAGAAGGGAACCCCACAGAGCTGAGACTCAGCCCTGGAAGAGGGGATCTGGTAAGCTGGACTAGTGTCTCAGAATCTCAGAAACATACCCCCATCAAGGTGGACCACGAACCTCTAAGCAAGACATGCTGATATGTCTGAAGCAGCAGTAAGGGACCAGTTCTGCGTTGTGGAGGAACAACAAACTGGAATCAGTCACTGATACAGAGACCAGCCACCACAGCCAGGATGAAGAGCAGTTTCTGGGATGACACAAACAGAAGCAAATTTATTTGTCATTCCTGGTCTTACAAATTTGATCTGGCTTTCCTTGTTGGTTGAGACTAACAGCAAGCCAGCCCACAAAGGAGAAATGTAATTTTCACAGTCCCAGGCCCAGTATCATAGAGCACGGTATAAAAGGGTGGGTTTTTATTTTAAAAAAAAGAGGCACTACCTTGGCAATCACCAAACATCGAAAAATTGAAATAATCCCAATATCCTAATAAATTGCAGGTGTTACCAAAAAACAAGAATAAGGGACTAAATTTTGGCATTAGCTCAAAACTTACTGAATGTGGGAATAGATTCCCACATTAACGTATAGAGAAAACTTTGTTATTCTTCATGCTAGCCCAACTAAGAATAAATTAATTATGTGCTTTATAAAATCTGTCCTTATTAAAATAAAATGAATTTTGCCATAATAAAAATTGTGATATTCTGGAATTGGTGACTAAGAGTATTTGCTGAATTTCTGTGCATGAAGTATTTAAGAGCAGAACATACCATCTGGATCAAAGAAGAATGAGCAGTGAAAGAAGCAATTTCTCTAGATAACCTTTAGAGTTTCTTCCACATTTTGGTAGTATTCTGGTATGTTTTCTAAAAAATCAATGTTCGTTTCACTCATTTTAGAATATCTATCTTTACCATCAGCAGAGCCTGAGTTTGTATAGAGTTTTGAACTTTTAATAATGTTCCCACTTGCATTAGTTTTCTGTGGCTGCTGTAATAAATTCCCACAAATTTATTAGCTAAAGCAATACAAATTTATTACCTGGAGCTTAAAAGTCTGGCTGGGTCTCACTAGATGAAAATCAGGGGATTCGCAATACTGTGTTCCCTTCTGGAAGCTCTGGGGGAAAATTCCTTTTCTTGCCACTTTTAGCCTTAGAGGCCATCCACATTCCTTGGCTTGTGGCTCCTTTTCTCCATCTTTAAAGCCAGCAACTTTGTATTTCTCTGACCATTCTTCTATAATTATGTCTCCCACTGACCACACCTGGGGATGGCTGTCATATTTTAAGGAGCCGTGTGACTAGATTAGCCCTACCTTAGTAATCCTGCATAACCTACTCCTCTCTGTGTTTTAATTTAATCACACATGCAAAGCCCCTTTTCCCATGTAAGGTAACATATTCACATGTTCCAGGGATAAGGGCAAAGCCATTTTTGGAGGCCATCATTCTGATGATCAAAACACTCATAATCTTTCTGAGGTGCATGGCCACCTGTAGAAATGCAAACCGGGCATTTTATGGGTAAGGCAATTGTAACAGAGAAATTAGGAAACTTGTTAAAATCACACCTCAAGTAAATTGCCAGAGCCTGAACAAAATGCACACTTTGGATGTTAATTTGTTTTTATACCGATGTCATGAAATCATAACTGCCAACATTTAAAAATTACCTAGCCTAGTTCCTCATTACACAAAGGAGAAAATGAGACCTAAAGAATGTAGGATTTCCTCCAGATCAGTGCCAGTGAGTGAGAGACCTAGTTTTTAAAGAAAGGACCAGAAACAAAAGCAGAATCTCCATGTTTATTATACCACTTTGCCTCTACAAAATTGTCTCAGATTTTTATAAATTGTTTTAAACATAAAATTCACAGTCGACATTCCTTTAAGCATCTGGGCACGTGTCCGCGTGTGGACTTGACGTAGGACAGGCTTCACATGCAGAGAACTGGTTCGGCTCTGATGTTTTTAGAATTCCTGGACTCGAATCAAATTGTTTAAGGCTCAATATGTGTGTAACCAGTATGTTGAACAAGCACGACTCCTGACATAATCAAAACACAACTTTATTTTTGTCTCTCGCCATTCTTCAGTTCTGATCATTTTTCTGCCCCGGGAAGAAAACTTCAAGTCCGTGATATTTTTATTCGTTTCTTTTGGTAATAAAATAGCCTGGAGCTACTTTAAGTAACAAACTGGTCCCAATTCAGAAATTAGAATGTCCAGTCCAAATCATTAATGCAGACTTTGAATTTGACTTAGCATTAAAATGCTCTCATCTCCCCAGCCTGCAGAAGCCTGCGTCTCCTGGAAGGAGGCAGTGGAAAAGAGGCGCAGCATTGACTTATTTTTTATTTCATTACCTAGTGCTTTCACTCCTTCACCACCCCACCTTGTTAGATAGTTTCTGACTCCTACATAGCTGGAACAGGGTGATGGTGGAGCAGAAAAGGAAAATGGAATCTTTTATTCTAAAAAGATAGTTCCATAAGCTAGTTTTCTGCTCTGTGCACTTGGCAACGATTTAGAGCTAAATTGTTTTGTTTGGATGCTCTCAGAGACTCTCTGGAGTTTCTTTGCTGACCCCTCAGTCTGTAGATCCAATACCCTCAGCATCAATTTGTGGGCAGTGGCTTACCCTAACCTCAGCAACCCCTAGATATCCAGGGATGCACCTTAGTTCTTGCTGCTAGGAGTTGAAACTCTTATTCCTGAAACCTCTTGTTGGCACTACTGGATTGGAGCCACAATGGCCCAGGCTGAATATTACTCTTCCATATGTCCAGCTCTGGTCCAAGAGAAAACCCCGCATATCCTTTGCATTAACCAATTTTGGAGGTACAGGCTTATTGCAAGATAACCACAAAATAGCCCTCCCAGAAACTATCTATATTTCATTAGTGGGAGTTAGACTGTGATATTTGGTCACAGAGTCATGTATTAAGTTTCTTGTGTTGTTTCAGGAATGCCTACTTAGCAAGGTTTTGTGTGAAGGAATGAGAGCACCCTTCTTCCAGAGTTGCTTGGTCTTTCCTACAAAACCCTTTCTTTGATATGTATGTATGTGTGTACATATACACAGGCAAACACACACACTCATACAGACACAAACGCGCAAATACATATAGCTATTGATATAAATACACAGAGAGGGTTGTGTTTATATGTGTATAATCTAGCTAAGAGTTTCAAAATTTGTGGAACTGGTTTAGAGAATTTCCTTTGAACATTTCCATGAATTAATTTGGAAAGTAACTTTAGAGGTTTTCATCTCTTGTACCTTGATGCCTAGTTAGAATATCACCTTTAATTAGCTTTTCTGTGTGATTCATCGCCAAATTTAAAAAATACATATCTTAGAGCAGTGGCTCTCAAACTTTTGTGTGCATCATAATCCTCTGGAAAGTTTTTAAACTTTCTGATTCCATGAGTTAAGTTGAGGACAAATAATTTACATTTCTAACAAGTGCACAGGTGATGTTGATGCTGCTGGTTTGGAAACCACACATTAAATCTCGCTGCTATAGGGCAAGAAATGGAAGGGTAGCTCTCCTTTGGTACCATTTTTGGAGTTGCCTAACACTTAAGAATATAGAAGATTTATGAGTGTGAAGTTCTTATATAAGATTCAATAAATGTAACCCGTCCAACCAACATCTGTGATCCTAATGCTATTTTGAGTTAGAAACTTTGCTTCCAACTCACAAGTGATTCAAAATAGCAGCATGCATAAATTTTGCTTATCAATCCCATCTATTTATTTAACTAGTCAATAAACATCTATTAATACCTATTGTGTGACAGGTATCATTCCTCTGGGACAGTGTTTCTCGAAGTATAGTCTCTAGACCACCAGCATGAGCAAAGTTGTTCTCAATCTTTTGCATGCATCGGAATCACTTGGAGGGCTTGTAAAGCACAGAGGACTGGGCTCCATCCCCAGAGTTTATAATCTAGTAGGTCCAGAGTGGGCATGAGAATTTATGTCTCCAACAGTTTACCAATTGTTGCTGAACAAATGTGGGTAGATACTTCTAAACTGTCTTATAGTATTACTCATTTCTGTTTACTCTTTACACTTTTCAAAGTAAGGGAAAAAATATATTTCTTTAACAGTGAAAGTCTCCATCTGAATCATCTTGAAATTTTTGCTGATGGTTGAAAATGGGTGATATTTTAGCAGCATAGAACATATACCTTTAATGACAAAAAAACTACAGAGTTCACAGATCATTATAATTGCAATCTTTTTTTTCCTCATTATTTTCTTTCCTCTAATTAGCTGTTTCAAAATCAAGTTAAGGGCTATAGGTGACAGGGATGGATAAGAATGTCTGTCATCCTGTCAATAAAAATAAATGTCCAGCATAAAAATGTCATACATTTTTGGCAATGACTGAAATCCAGTGATGTATTTAAAGGGGTCACATGAAAACAAAAGAGCATTTTGATATTTTGGACTCCTGGTTATAGCCAATATGTAATAGCTGGAATCAGACCAATCCCCCTGCTGAAAACAACTGAAAACTTAGGCAAGAACATAAAATAACTGTTTAAAATGCCTTGAAAATAAACTATGCCTAGAGGACTCAAGGGGCTACAATTCACACAATGAGTTAAGCTCCATATTCCCAAGGTTTTATTCCTGAATCTGTCAACTTCTGCATGGGAGAAAATTTTCCTAATTAAAAGGGGCAAGCACATTGGGCCAAGGAGACAGAAGCTTGAGTTTAGAATGGACAAAGCAGCTAAGACTTTAAGGGCAAATATTCCAAATAAAGGAAATGTGTAATTGAGTATAAAATATGCATGTAATTGCCCTTGAGTTGTTTGCAATTCAAGATTTGCATATTGCAGGATAAAACTTCAAGAAAAGTAGCAGAAATTAGCAGCTGCTGGAATATTAAAGAGTTGAGATCCACAGTGATTTCATACTAGAGACACACAAAAAAAGTTGAAATTCAAGGACCTTTGAAGTAGAACAGCCCCTTTCATAGTTTTGTTTGAGACCCCAGAACATACAGCAGCTCTAACAAACTCTAAAGCCAAATCTCACCCAGATAAAGGCTGTGTATTCTATCCTTCATCCAGAAGAAATATTTTTACAATTATAATAGAGATAACATCATTTACAGCCTCTAAATATTTGTGTTTTGTCTAGGACCCAAATAAAATTACAAGCACACAACAAAACAGGACAAAGAAACAGAGACAGAGAGCATGTGAAATAGACAATAGAAACAGGTACACATATGATTCACATTTCACATAGACAGGTACTTTATGATAATTACAATTAATATGTTCCAGAAAATATACGAAAAGGCTGGGTGCTGTGGCTCATGCCTGTAATCCCAGCACTTCGGGAGACCAAGACGGGTGGATCGCTTGAGCCCATGAGTTTGATAGCAGCCTGGGCAACATGGCAAGACCTCATCTCTACAAAACATAAAAATATTAGCCAGGTGTGGTGCTGCGTGCCCGTGGTTCCAGCTACTCTGGAGGCTGAGGTGGGAGGTTTGCTTGAGCCCAGGAGGTCCAGGCTGCAGTGGGCTGTAATCACACCACTGAATTACAGCCTGGGTGACAGAACAAAACTCTGTGAAAGAAAGAGAGAAAGAGAAGAGAGAAATACAAGAGAAGAAAGAAGAAAGAAAAAGAGAGAGCGAGGGAGGGAGGAAGGAAGGGAGGAAGGGAAGGAAGAAAAAATAATGCCTGCAAGCCCTAAAAAAGTCAATTACAAATTTTACCACTGAAAAAATTGTAATTTGAACCTAAGAATTCAATAGAATGTAATAGAAGAAAACCACTGTTTCACTGGAAATTGTGTCAGAGTGCTGTAATCAAAAGGATGGAAATACATAAAAGAGCATAACAGTTTCATTGCAATTCTAATTGCAGTCTAGAAAGAGTGGAGAGGCAGAAAGATTCTGAAGCAATATTTGAAGAAATACTGGCCAATAATTTTCTAAAACTGGCAAAACAGTGAAATAAAGCATCAAGAATGAATAAAGAAAGTGTAATCATGAACTTGTAGCATGGTATCATTACTTAATTAGAATTTTGGGATCTTAGTTTAGTTGTGCGACTTACTTTGGTCTTGTGGAGCATAGAATGAGCTTTTTAGATCTTTGGGTTTGGGCTCCGTCATGCAACGGGCTTAGGCTAATGAGATGATAGCATATAAGACACAGAAGAGACTTGAAATACACTTTGATAGTCTTTCTTGCTCTCTGTGTCTTCTGCCATTACCATGAGAAGAAAATATTTCAGATAGCCTGCTGATCCAAGGGGGATGTCACACATATAGACCACTTGTGTGAACAATCTTCCATCTTTGGCCACTTCCTGCTAAATTGACCAAAAATACCCAGCCCCAGCCAACCTACAGATGGATGAATACGAATAAAAGACTATTATTTGTGATTTCAGCTTGAAATTAATGGTTTGAAACAATGGTTTGAAATGTGATTTCTTATACAGCACTATGCAGTGACAGCAAACAATATAAAATACTAAATTCTCCGATAAAAGACAAAGACTGACTCTGGTTTCTGGGAAAATGGAGTAGACATACTTCTCCATATTCATGCTGGTGGTACATTTAAGAACTTAAGCCATTATGTATTAAGCAAACATAAAATGACTTTGAAAGGTACAAACAAGATGGGAGATCAGCTACAGGCCTTGAAGCACAAGTGAAGACATAGTGGTGAATTCCCTGGTTTTCATGTTACCTTATATATTACAGATATGGATTTGAAAAAGTTGGCAACCTAGAAATGCCAACAGACACACACACAAAAGTCCTAATGAAAGCCAGTTCTCTCCAGCCAAAGGACTAGAAAAGATGCAGGCTAGCAAGACACAAAACTTTTACTCAGTAACTGTGCTACTCAAGCCAAATATCACAGAAAGAAAAACCGTAGCCCCATCCCACCCGTACCAGCTAATACCAAGTGGAGAGACAAACTTGCATCTTTCTCATGCTCTAACACAGTGCGTCAAGCACCCCCGACCAGAGAAGACAATGTAGGGAGCCAGGATTTTCATTCCCACCAGGCAGTAAAGAAGCCCTTCTCTCCCTGTAGTACAGATCATGTGGAAATCCTGGACTGGAGACGGTCAGTGAGGAGTTGGAACATTCACTGCTGCCCATTTGGTAGCAAGGGCCACTCTCACTTGGGTGTCATCGAAGGCTATGCAAGGAGAAATACAGGAAACTCCAGGTTAGTCCATTATTGCAATGCTATAAAGAAATACCTGAGGCTGGGTAATTCATAAGTAACAAAGGTTTAATTGGCTCATGGTTTTGCAGACTTTACAGGAAGCATGGTGCTGGCATCTGCTTCTGGTGAGGTCTCAGGAAGCTTACAATCAGGGCAGAAAGTGATGTGGAGCCGTCATGTCACACGGCACGAAGACCAGTAAGATAAGAGAGGTGGCAGGTACCAGGCTCTTTAAACAACCAACTCTCGTGCAAACAGAGTGAGAATGCACTCGTTACTACAAGGACACCACCAAGCAATTCATGAGGGATCCACCCTCATGACCAAACACCTCCTACTAGGCCCATCTCCAACATTGGAGGTCATATTTCAACATGCAATTTGGAGGAGATAAACATCCAAACTGTGTCAAATTCCTGCCATTCAGGGAGGTATCAGTGCTGGCCTAGTGAAGAACCAGAACTGCCACTCCAACCAGAAGTATTAGGAAGACACCCCTGCCTGTGTCAAAGAGACTGAGAGGGGAACATGGAATTATTTCCTCTTCTGTCAGTAATGAGGCAGCCCACTTCCCACCCCTATTCTTTCCCTTGTTGGGAAAAAGTAGCTGAAACAGAAGGCTTAAATAAGAGGCCAGGTTTCAACCAAGAGTCTCTCAGTATACCAAGAACCTGAAAGATCTCAATCTCAATGAAAAAATGACAAGCAATCAATGTGTACATCAAGGTTACAGAAATGTTAGAATTATCTGAATACAATTTTAAGGTGGCCATTAAAAATATTTCAATGAACAATTATGACCAGTCTTGAATCAAATGTAAAAACACAAAGTCTCAACAAATCAATAGAAAGGCACAGCAAAGAAGGGGAATATACAAAGAACTAAATGGAAATTTTAGAGCTGAAAAATGAAATAACTAAAACACATAACTCAATAGATAGACTCAAGAACAGAATGGAGAGAACAGAAGAAAAAAGCAGCAAACTGGAAGAGAAGCAATGGAAATTAAACAATCTGAATAACAAACAGGAAAAATGATGAAAAAAGTTGAGAATAGCTTTAGGGACCAGAGGGACTGCAACTAAAGATCTAATTTTGTGTCATCAGCATCTCAGAAGGAGAACAGAAAGAGAAGAAATAAAAAAATCAAACAAATAATGGCTGAAAACATTACAAATTTGGCAAGAAACTTACACAGTCAAAAACCAAGTGGATGTAAAGAAAACCAAGTGGATATAAAGAAAAAAGATGAAAATCCACACCAAGAGACAGTATCATCAACTTCTGAGACTAAACACACTCAAAAAGTTTTTAAATGTCTTTTCTGTTGCTTTTTAAGAAATTGCTATAAGAACATCCTGAAATCTACCCTCTTAAATTTTTCAGTGCATGATAAAGTATTGTTAACTATGGGGTTAACTATAGGCACAATCTTTGACAGCAGATCTCTCAAATTTATTCATCTTGAATAACTGAAACTTTATATGTACTGAATAGCAACTCCCCCATTACTCCTGCTCCCAGCCCCAGAGAGCCAACATTCTCTTCCTTGCTTCTGAGTATGACTGCTTTGGATACCTCATATAAGTGGATTCATGCAGTAATTGTCCTTCTATGACTGGTTTATTTCACTTAACATAATGTCTTCAAGGTTCACCTATGTTGCTGTATACAGAAAAATTTACTTTTTTAAAAAAAGCTGAATGATATTCCATTATATGTGTATACCATATTTTCTTTAACTTTTATTTTAGGATCGGGGTACTTATGCAGGTTTGTTATATAGGTAAACTCATGTCACTGAGGTTTTTTGTACAGATTATTTCATCAACCAGGTACTAAGCCTCATACCCAATACTTATTTTTTCTGCTCCTCTCCCACCTCTCAGCCTCCACCCTCAAGGGGGCCTCAGTGTTTGTTGTTCCCTTCTTTGTGTTTGCGAGTTCTCTTTATTTAGCTCCCACTTATCAGTAACAACATGCGGTATTTGGTTTTCTCTTTGTCTATTAGTTTGCTAAGGATAATGGCCTATAGCTTCATCCATGTTCCTGCAGAAGACATGATCTTGTTCTTTTTTCTGGCTGTATAGTATTCCATGGTGTATATGTACTACCTTTTCTTTATCCAATTAGTCATTGATGGACATTTAGGTGGATTTAATGTCTTTGCTGTTGTGAATCGCACTGCAAAGAACACATGTGAGCATGTGTCTTTATGATAGAACAATTTCTATTCCTCTGAGTACATACCCAGTAATGGGACAGCTGGGTTGAATGGTAGTTCTGCTTTTAGCTCTTTGAGTAATTGCCACACTGCTTTCTACAATAGTTTAACAAATTTACACTCCCACCTACAGTGTATAAGTGTTCCATTTTCTCCGTAACATTGCCAGCATCTGTTATATTTTGACTTTTTATTGATAGCCATTCTGACTGGTGTGAGATGATCTCTCATTATGGTTTTGATTTGCATTTCTCTAATGACATTGAGCTTTTCTCGTAAGTTTGTTGGCTGCATGTAGGTCTTCTTTTGAAAAGTGTCTGTTCATGTCCTTTGCCCACTTTTTAATCGCATTGTTTGTTTTTCTCTTATAAATTTGTTTAAGTATTTTATAAATGTTGGACATTGGACCTTAGTCAGATGCATAGTTTGCAAATATTTTCTTCCATTCTTTAGGTTGTCTGTTTACTCTGTTGATAGTTTCTTTTGCTATGCAGAAGCTCTTAAGTTTAGTTAAAACCCATTTGTCAATATTTGCTTTTGTTGCAATTGCTTTCAGCATCTTCGTCATGAAATCTTTGCCTGTGTCCTAAATGGTATTGCCTAGGTTGTCTTTCAGAGTTTTTGTAGTTTTGGGTTTCACATTTAAGTCTTTAATCCATCTTGAGTTAATTTTTTTATACAATGTAAGGAAGGGGTCCAGTTTCAATATTTTGTGTATGGTTAGCCAGTTACCCCAGCACCTTTTATTGGATAGGGAGTCCTTTCTCATTGCTTGTTTTTATAAGCTTTGTTGAAGATCGGATAGTCATAGATGTGTGGCCTTATTTCTGGGTTCTCTATTCTCTTCTGTTGGTCTATATATCTGTTTTTGTGACAGTACCATGCTGTTTTGGTTATTGCAGCCCAGTAGTATAGTTTGCCATCGAACACTGATATAAAAATTTTCAACAAAATACTTGTAAACTGAATTCAGCAGCACATCAAAAAGCTAATTCACCATGGTCAAGTAGGCTTCAGGTAACACGATGCCTCCAGTTTTGTTGTTTTTGCTTAGGATTGCCTTGGCTATTTGGGGTCTTTTTTGGTTCCATATGAATTTTTAAATAGTTTTTTTCTAGTTATGTGAAGAATGTCCATGGTAGTGATAGGAATAGCATTGAGTCTATAAATTGCTTTGGGTGGTATGGCCATTTTAACGATATTATTCTTCCTATTCATGAGCACGGGATGTTTTTCCATTTGTTTGTGTCATCTTTGATTTATTTGAGCAGTGTTTTGTAGTTCTTCTCATACAGAACTTTCAGCTCCCTAGTTAGCTATATTCCTGGGTATTTTATTATTTTTGTGGCATTTGTGAATGTAATTGCATTCTTGATTTGGCTTTTGACTTGGCTGCTGTCAGTGTACAAGAATGGTAGTGATTTTTGTACATTGATTTTGTATCCTGAAACTTTGCTGAAGTTGTTTATCAGCTGAAGGAGCTTTTGGGGCACAACTATGGGGTTTTCTAGATATAGAATCATATCATCTGCAAGCAGGGATAATTTGACTTCCTCTCTTCCTATTTGGATGTCCTTTATTTTTTTCTATTATGTGATCGCTATGGCCAGGGTTTCCAATACTATACTGAATAGGAGTGGTAAGAGAGCATCCTTATCTTGTGCTGGTTTTCAAGGGGAATGTTTCCAGCTTTTTCTGATTCAGTATGATGTTGGCTGTGGGTTTGTTTGTCATAGATGGCTCTTATTATTTTGAAGTATGTTTCTCCAATATCTAGTTTATTGAGGATGTTAAACATGAAGGGATGTTGAATTTTATTGAAAGTCTTTTCTGTGTCTATTGAGATAATCATGTGTTTTTTTTGTCTTTAGCTCTGTTTATGTGATGAATCACATTAATTGATCTGCATATGTTGAACCAACCTTGCATCCTGTGGATGATGCCTACTTGACCATGGTGAATTAGCTTTTTGATGTGTTGCTGAATTCGGTTTACAAGTATTTTGTTGAAAATTTTTGCATCAATGTTCATCAAGAATATTGTCCTAAAATTTTCTATTTTGGTTGTGTCTGTGCCAGGTTTTGGTATCAACATGATGCTGGCCTCACAGAGTGAGTTGGAGAAAAGTCCCTCCTCCTCAATGTTTTGGAATAGTTTAAATAGGAAGGGTACTATCCCTTCTTTGTACATCTGGCAGAATTCAGCTGTGAATCCATCTGATCCTAGTCTTGTTTTGGTTGGTAGGCCATTTATTATTGATTCAGTTTCAGAGCTTATTATTGGTCTGTTCACGGAATCAATTTCTTTCCGGTTCAGTCTTGGGAGGTTGTATGTGTCCAGGAATTTATCCATCTCTTCTAGGTTTTCTAGATTGTGTGCATAGACATGTTCATAGTAGTTTCTGATGGTTGTTTTTATTTCTGTGGGGTCAGTGGTAACATCCCTTTTGTCGTTTTTAATTGGGTTTTTTCTATCTTTTCTCTTTTCTTCTTTATTAGTCTAACTAGCAGCCTATCTTATCGATTTCTTTTCAAAAAGCCAACTCTTGGATTCGTTGATCTTTTCAATGGTTTTTTTTTTTGTATCTTAATTTTATTCAGTTCAGTTCTGATTAGGAAAATTATGTCTTGTTTTCTGCTAGCTTTGGGGTCGGTTTATTTGCATCTCTAATTCTTTCAGTTTATAAAATATTTTTGACCCATTTCTTCATTAAGCTGTTTTCACATCTTGGCTATTATGAAAAATGATAAAGAGAACATGGGAGTGCAAATATCTCTTCTGGATTCTGATTTCAATTCTTTTGAATACTTGTCCAGAAGTGGGATAGCTGAAACATATGGTAGTCTATTTTTAATTTCTTGAGGAACCACTATACTATTTTCCATACTTGTTGCACCATTTTATATTCCTCATGACAGTGTACAAGGGTTCCAATATTCCTTCATCCTCACCAACACTTTTTATCTTAATTTCATGATAATAACAATTCTTAAAGGTGAATTGACCATCCTTACTGTGGTTTTGATTTGCATTTACCTAATGATTAATGATGTAGACTACTTTCTTAATTTACTTGTGGATCATTTGTATTTCTTCTTTGGGGATATGTCTATTCAAGTCTTTTGCCCATTTTTAAAAATGGGCAAAATTTTTAAAATTAATTTTAAAAATTAATTTTATTATTTTATTTAGTATGGGTATATATAATGTAGTCATATATGTAGTCATATAATGTAGTCATATATATATAATGGGTATATATATATGGGTATATATAATGTAGTCATATCGGGGTAATTGATGTATTCACCACCTCAATCATCTATTTTGTGTGTGTGTTAGGAACATTCCAATTGTACTATTTTCATTATTTAAAAATATATAATAAATTATTGTTGACTATAGTTATCCTGTTATGCTATCAAATAGTAAATCTTATTCATTCTATCTAACTATATTTTTGCATCCATTAACCATCCCCACTCCCTGCCACCCCAATCTCTGTTACCCTTCTCAGCCACTGGTAATAGTCATTCTACTCTCTATCTTTGTGAGTTCAATTGCTTTAAATTTTAGCTCCCACCTATGAATGAGAATATGCAAAATGTGTCTTTTTGTGCCTGGCTTATTTTACTTCACATAATGTCCTCTAGTTCTACTCATATTGTTGCAAATGACAGGCTTTCATTCTTTTTGTGGCTGAATAATATTCCATTGTGTATTTTTATCATTATTTTAGAGTGTACTTCCTCTACTTATTAAAAAAAAAAAAAGTAAGTTAACTGTAAAACTGCCTCAGGCAGTTCTGTCAGAAATAAGGCATTGCTATCATAGGAGATGACAGCTCCATAGGTGTTATTCCTCCTGAAGACTTTTCAGTGGGACAAGATGTGGAGGTGAAAGACAGTAATATTGATGATCCTGACCCTGTGTAGACCTAGGCTAATATATGCATTTATGTCTTAGTTTTTACCAAAAACTTTTTAAAGTTAAAAAGTTGGAAAAAAGCTTATAGAATAAGGATATAAGAGAAGCAAACACTTGTCTACAGCTGTACAATGTGTTTATGTTTTAAGCTAAGTGCTATCACAATAGTCAAAAAGTTAAATAAGTTAAAACATTTATAAAGTTAAAAAAATACAGTCAGCTAAGGTTAATTTTTATTGAAGAAAGAAAAACATGTTTAATAAATGATTGTAGCCTAAGTGTACAGTATATATAAAGTCTACAGCAGTGTATAGCAATGTCCTAGGACTTCACATTCACTCATCACACACTCACTGATTCACCCAAACAAGTTCCAGTCCTGCAAGCTTCATTCATGGTAAGTGCCCTACTCAGTTATGCTATTTTATAATATTTTATACAGTATTTTTACTGTACCTTTTCTATCTTTAAATATGTTTAGATGGACAAATACTTACCATTGTGTTAGAATTGCCTACAGTATTCAGTACAGTAACATGCTGTATAGGTTTGTAGCCTAGGAGCAGAGCCTAGGTGTGTAGTAGGCGATACCATCTAGGCTTGTGCCTAGATGTTTGCACAACTACAAAATATCCTAAGGAAGCATTTCTCAGAACCTATCCCCACCATTAAGTGTTGCATGACTGTGTTAGAAAAGAGGAAAAATCACAAATCAAAAATCTAAACTCTTATCTCACAAACCTAGAAACAGAACAGAAAAATAAACTCAAAGTAAGAATAAATATGTAAATGATAAATATAAGAGCAGAAATCAATGAAGTTGAAAACAGAAAATGGTAGAAAACATCAATGAAACAAAGAAATGGTTGTTTGAAAATATAAAAAATATTGACAACCCGTAGGAAGACCAACAAAGGAAAAAAGAGAAAAGACATACATTATCAAAATCAGAAATAAAACAAAAGTCAGAGCCTTTCAACTAATAGTTCTGGAGCAATTGAATATCTATTCAAAATACAAATAAAATGAAATAACTTTGACCTAAGCCCAACACCTTTGGCAAAAATTAACTAAAATTAAGTCATGAACATAAATGTAAAGTGTAAAATTATAATACTTTTTCAAAGAAGAGTAGAAAATCTTGGGACTCCAGGATTAGGCAAAGAGTTATTAGAATTGACACCAAATCATATTTCCACAAAACTAAAGATGTTTGTTCAAGCCAGTCTCAGTGGCTCACACTTGTAATCCTAGCACTTTGGGAGGCCAAGGCAGGAGGATGGCTTGAGCCCAGGAGTTTGAGAATAGTCTGAGCAGCATAGTGAGACCTCATCTCTAAAAAACAACAAGTTAGATAGGCATGGTGGCAGACATCTGTAGTCCCAGCTACTCAGGAAGCTGAGGTGGGATGATTGCTTGAGCCCAGGAGGCTGAGGCTGCAGTGAGCTGTGATCACACCACTGCACTCTAGCCTGGGTGACAGAGAGAGACCCCGTCTCAAAAAAAAAAAAAAAAAAAAAAAAAAGTCTGTTTTCTGAAAGGCCCTGTTAAGAGGATAAAAATACATGCTAAAGAGTGGGAAAACATATTTGCTAACCATATATCTGACAAAGGACTAGTATCTAAAATACGTTAAAGAACACTCAAAACTCAACAATGTAAAATCAAACAATTTAATTAGACCATGGGCAAGAGACATGAAGAGTCATTTCACTGAAGATACACAGATTTCAAAAAATGTTTAAAGTTATTATCCATAAGAGAAATGCAAATTTAACCCATAATGTGAGGTCACTATACACCTATTATAATGGCCAAAATTAAAAATAGTGACAACATCAAATGCTGTCAAATATGCAGAGGAATTGGATTGCAGTGCTGAATACACACAGTGATCTGAATTAATTTCCATAGAATCATGCAGAGTAAAAAATGCCATTCTCAAGAGGTTTATATTGTACAATTTTTTATATAACATTCTTGAAATGATGCAGTTATATAAATGGAGAACAAATTAATGGTTTCTAGGAATTAAGGAGAGTATGTGGTGTCTATACAAGGGCAATAGGATACATGTATGCATTGTAGAATGATTAAATCAGGCTGATTAACATATCTAGCACCTCACATACTTTTCTTTAGTGAAAACAATAAAAATAAATTCTTTTAGGGCATTCAAAAGACCAACGGGTTTATGAAAAAATGCTCAACATCACTAATCGTCAGGGAAATGCAAGTCAAAGCCGCAATGAGATATCCTCTTACTGCAGTTAGAATGGCTATTATCAAAAAGACACAAAATAAGAAATGCTGTCGAGGATGCGGAGAAAAGGGAGCTCTCATAGGCTGTAGGTGGGATGTAAAGTAGTACAGCCATCATGGACAACAGTATAGAGACTTTGCAGAAAATGAAAAATAGAACTACCATATGATCCAGAGATCCCACTACTGGGTTTTTATTCAAAGGTAAGGAAATCAGTATATCAAAGGAATACCTGCACCCTCATGTTTATTGCAGCACTATTCATGATAGCTGAGATAAGGAATCAAATTAAGTGTCCGTCAATGAGTGAATGGATTTTTTTTAATGTGGTATATATACACAATGAAATACTGCTATTCGGCCATAAAAAAAGAATCAAAGCCTGGCACAGTGGCTCACGCCTGTAATCCCAGCACTTTGGGAGGCCATGGTAGACGAATCACTTGAGGTCAGGAGTTTGAGACCAGCCTGGCCAACAAGGCGAAACCTATCTCTACTAAAAATGCAAAAATTAGCTGGGTGTGGTGGCATGCACCTATAGTCCCAGCTGCTCGGCAAGAGAATTGCTTGAACCCGGGAAGTAGAGGTTACAGTGAGCCTAAATCGTGCCACTGGGTGACATTCCAGCCTGGGTGACACAGTGAGACTCTGTCTTAAAAAATATATCTATATATATAATAATAAAAAGAAAGAAATTCTGTCATCTGCAGCAACATAAATGGAACTGGAGGTCATCACGTTAAGTGAAATAAGCCAGGCACAGAAAGACAAATATCGCATGTTCACACTCATTTGTGGGAGCTTAAAAAATTAATCTCATGGTAGTAGAGAGCAGAATTGTAGTTATCAGAGGCTAGGAAGGGTGACAGGGATGAAGTGAGGTTGGTTAATGGGTACAAATATACAATTACACAGGAGTAAGTTCTACTGTTTGCTAGCACAGTAGGGTGACTACAGTTAACAACAATATACTGCAATTTTTTTTTTTATTTCCAACTTTTAAGTTCTGGGGTACATGCACAGGATGTGCAGATTTGTTACATAGGTAAAAGTGTGCTATGGTGATTTGCTGCAGAGATCATCCCATCACCTAGATATTAAGCCCATCATCCATTAGCTATTCTTCCTGCTCTCCTTCCTCCCACCCCCCATGCTCCAATAGGCCCCACTCTGTGTTGTTCCCCCTCCGTGTGTCCATGTGTTCTCATCATTCAGCTCCCACTTATAAGTGAGAACATGTGGTATTTGGTTTTCTGTTCATGTGTTTGTTTGCTGAGGATAATGGCTTTCAGCTCCATCCATGTCCCTGCAAGGAAATGATTTTGTTTATTTTTATGCCTGCATAGTATTCCACAGTGTATATGTACCATCTGCTGCAAATTTCAAAATAGCTGGAAGAGAATATTCAAAATGTTCCCAACACAAAGAAATGATAAACATTCAAGGTGATGGATATTTTAAATACCCTGATTTGTCATTACATATTATAAGAACGCATCAAAATCTCATATGTCTACCATAAATAGGCACAATTAATATATAAATAAATCTTTTTAAAGTAAAAAAAAATTATTTTAGCAATTTTGAAATATACTGTACACTATTTTTAACTATAATGACCACATTGTGCAACAGAGCCTATAAATATGTGCAATTATTATTTGTCAATTAAAAAATATATTTTAAAGGACAGCATAAAGATCTTTGCAGTGATGAGAATGTTCCATATTGTGACTTTATGTCAAGATGTCATAATATCAATATCCTGATTGTAATGCTGCAAGATGTTACCACTGGAGGAAACTGGCCAAACAGTACATGGGAATACCCTGTATTTATTTATCACCACTACTGTGAATCTACAATTATCTCAAAATAAAAAGCTGAATTTATAAAAAAGACAAAGAATGACAGGCAGAAAGAAACAATGTGGTGTTTTAAAAGACAGATTTAAGGTAGATTGAAGGCAAAAAATGGAAAATAAATACAGTACAAGTTAAAAAAAGGCAAAACTATATTAATATACAAAGTTGATTTAAGGCAAAAAATAATATAAAGGAGAATTCATAATAATGAAATAATAAATTTTAAAAGATGAAATGGCAGTTCTAGATATATTTGACCCGAATAACACATCTTCAGAATGTCAATAACAAATTGAAAACAAATCAAGGAGAAACACACACATATGACTGGCAATTTTGATACACCTCTCTTAGTAACTACAAATTAAGCCAAAAAAATTAACAAAATTACAGAATATTTGAACAACATAATTAACAAACTTGACCTAATGAACATATATAAAACACTAAGTGTAAATATTGCAGAATACACATTAATTCAGCTGTGTTCGGAACATTTACCATTATTGATCATAGCAAAGGCCATTAAGCAAGTTTCAACAAATTTCAAATAATTGGATTTGTACAATATTCTTTCTGATTGCAATGAAAGAAAGCTAGAAAATTTTAAAAACATAATTAGAAATACTTGTCTAGGTGCAGTGGCTCACACCTGTAACCCCAGCACTTTGGGAGGCCAAGCTGGGAGGATCGCTTGAGACCAGGAGTTGAAGACCAGCCTAGGCAGCAACATACTGGGGCCCCGTCTCTAAAAAAACTGAAAAAAATTAGCCAGGCGTAGTAGTGCCCATATGTAGTCCCAGTTACTCAGGAGGCTGAGGTGGGATGATCACTTGAGCCCAGAAGGTCAAAGCTGCAGCGAGAAGTGATCACACCACTGCACTGCACTCTAACCTGGGCGACAGGAAACCCTGTTTCAAAAAAAAGATAAAGAAAGAAAGAAAGAGAGAGAGAGAAAGAAAGAGAGAAAGGAAGAAAGGCAGGAAAGGAAGGAAAGGAAGGAAGAAAGAAAGAGAAAAGGGAAGGAAGAAAAGAAGGAAGGAAGGAAAGAAGGAAAACAGACAGGGAGGGAGGAAGGAAGGAAAACAGAGAGGGAGGGAGGAAGGAAGGAAGGAAGGATTACATATAATACTTTTTAATAACTCATGAATCAAAAAAGAAATAACAATGGAGATATTTTAAAAGTTAAACTAAGTGGTAATGAGTGGGTCATATCAAAACTTGTGAGATGCAGCCAAAGCAGTGATTATAGGGGAATAAAAAGTTTCAAATATATGTACACATATATGTGTGTGTATATAAGAAGAAATAAATTAAAGCAAAACACACAAAACAAGAATAACTCAAATTTGCTTTTAACAATTAATAAACCTGATAAACTTCTAGTAAGTTTGATCAAGGACAATGAAAGAAAACAAAAATTACCCATATCAGAAATCAAGAAGAGGACATTAATATAGATCTAACAGATAGCAAAATGATAAGAGTAATAGAATAGTAAACAAATTTATATCAATAGATTTGAAAATTCAGATGCAATGAATAAAGTATTTGAAAAACACAATGTACCAAAACACAAAAAGAAATAAATTGGCCAGGCACGGTGGCTCACACCTATAATCCCCAGCACTTTGGGAGACCAAGGTGGGCGTATCACTTGAGATCAGGAGTTCGAGACCAGCCTGGTTAACATGGTGAAACCCCGTCTCTACCAAAAATACAAGAATTAGCCAGGTATGGTGGCACACACCTGTAATCCCAGCTACTCGGGAAGCTGACAAGAGAATCACTTGAACCTGGGAGGCAGAGGTTGCAGTGAGCCGAGATCACGCCACTGCACTCCAGCCCAGGTGACAGAGCTAGATTCCATCTAAAAGAAAGAAAGAAAGAAAGAAATCTAAATAGGTTGATAAATAGTAAATAAAGCTTCCCATAAAGTAAACTCCAGATCCACGTAATGTCAGTGGTTATTTCATTCAAACAAATAAGGAAGAAATAACACTAATCTTACACGAACTCCCCCAGAATATAGAGAAAAGGTGAACTCTTATCAGCTTGCTTTATGGTGCCACTTTAACCTTGATTTCAAAATCCACTAAGGACATTATACAAAAGGGAATTAAAAGACAGGATATCTCATGAATATACTTGCAAAAATCCTAAACAAAATATAAACAAATCAGATTCAACACTATAATAAAATAAAATGTTTTGTTCAAGTGGAGTTTGTTCTAGGAAGGTAAGATTAGCTTCACATTTGATAATAAGTTAATATTGACAGAACAGAGGAGAAAAACGTGACCATATTGCAAGATGTGGAAAGGCATATAATAAAATTCAAAACCTATTCATGTTGTTAAAAAGTCAGCAAATTAGGAATTTAAAAAATTAATATAATAAAGTGATTGGCAAGAAAAATTCCAGTAAACAGCATACTTCACAATGAAATAATAAAACCTTTCCCCCTGCTCTTTTGAGCCAATTTTCCCCATAAAATATTGTAAACTATTACCATTTCTATTCAATATCATATTCATCTTCCTAGCCAAACAATCATCAACCAATCAATCAATAGTAGATATATTTCAAATAGAAAAGTAGAATTTTAATATGCACATATCCTTAAGTACATAAAAATTCTAAAGGGCCCTAAAAATTATTAAAATTAATAAGTATAATTAACAATTTCACCAGATATAAGGTCAACATAAAATTAATTTTGTTTTTATAGTCTAGCAATAATCAATTAAAAATAAAGATAAAGAGGTCATAGTCACAATGCCAACAAATACCTTAAGTAACTGAAAATAAATGTATTGAAAAATGTGGCCAGGCGCGGTGGCTCACGCCAGTAATCCCAGCACTTTGGGAGGCCGAGACGGGTGGATCACGAGGTCAGGAGATGGAGACCATCCTGGCTAACGCGGTGAAACCGCATCTCTACTAAATAAAATATAAAAAAATCAGCTGGGAATGGTGGCGGGCGCCTGTAGTCCCAGCTACTTGGGAGGCTGAGGCAGGAGAATGGCGTGAACCCGGGAGGTGGAGCTTGCAGTGAGCCAAGATGGCGCCACTGCACTCCAGCCTGGGCGACAGAGCGAGACTCCATCTCAAAAACAACAACAAAAAAAGAAAGATGTGCAGGATTTCCATATTGGAAAACTAACAAATATTGCTAAGAGAATTTAAAGATCAAAATAAATGCAGAAAAATAATATATTAATGGATGGGAGGACTCAATATTTTTAAAATACTAATTTATTCCTGATTGATCTATACATACAATGCAATCCTATTAAAAAGTCCATCATTCCTAGAAGTTGACAATGAGATTCTAGAACACGCTGGAAGAACTAAGGGACTTCATATCAGGTTTTATGATGTATTATGATGTTGCAATAATTAAGAAGTGCTTTGTTAGCACAAAATTTGACAAACTTGATCCATTAAGGAGAATAGAAAATTCAGAAACAGTCACACACACATGTAGTCACTTGACTTCAATAAATGTGCCATGGCAATACAATAGGAAAAGGATTTTTAAATTTTGAATTAATGGTGCCAGGTTCATTGATATCCATATACTACAACATGAACCTTCAACCTTACTTCATGCCATATACATACAAAGAAATTCCAGATGGATTATAGATATAAATGATAAAACAATACAGCTTCTAGAAAAAATTTCACAAACATGAGGTAGGAAAAGATTTATTAAACTGAAAATAAAACGCATTAGCCATAAAGAAAAGGTTTGAAATAATTGAAAAATTGAATTACATCATATTAAGAACTTCTTTTCCCTTTTAGCTGTTATTGAATATATTTATGAGGTATAACATGATGTTTTAATGTATATATAAATAGTGAAATCATTACTAAAGTCAAGCAAATTAACATATCCATCCCCTCACATGTTTACTCCTCCTTCCCCTACTTTTTTTGGTGTGGTAAGAGCACTTAAAATCTACTCTCTTAGCACATTTCCAGTATATAATACAATATTAATAACTATAATCCTCATATTGTATATTGGATTGTAGACTTATTCATCCTATATAACTGTAACGTTGTACTCCGTGACCTACATCTCCTCATTTAACACCCCCTGCACTGCTAGATACAAGAGTACAAACTGTTTGATTTAATTGAATAAGGTCAAGGACAGCAAAATTAATGTATAGTTATAGAAGTCAGAAGAGGTATTACTTTTGTCAGAGTGGATGCACATAGGTGTTATTGACTGGGAAGGTACAGGATCCTGCTCGGATGCTGAGAAAGATTTCTATCTTCATCTTTGCGGTTGCATTTGTGTGTAAGGGGGGAGGGATAGCATTAGGAGATATACCTAATGCTAAATGACGAGTTAATGGGTGCAGCACACCAGCATGGCACATGTATATGTATGTAACTAACCTGCACATTGTGCACATGTACCCTAAACCTTAAAGTATAATTTAAAAAAAAAAAAAAGGATAATGCCACTGCCTACTTCTCAAGAAGAATATAACCATGCCCATTTTTTTTGCTCTTCCTAAGAATGGCTTTTCTTAGTTTTTAAAATATTTTCTAATTGGACAACAGAAAATTATGTCTTAATTTAAAGAAAAACTTCTATTGACTTTATTACAAGTATTTTCTATAAAGGTTTGTGCTTGAGTTGCATTTCTTAAAGAAACAATTAAAAATAAAAATAAAATAAAATCACAGAAACAACATATAATTAAGATTTTGACAATCTTATGGATGTGGGTTAAATTTTAATATAATTTTCAAATACTTAAAAAATGCTAACAAACATTGTCAATGTTACCGGGCAGGGTTCTCTTTAAACTAACTTCAGCTAATAGCAATAGGTTAGAAAACAGGAATATTTTCAGTTGATGATGTTTTGCCTTAAATTGCCATATTCATTGATTCAAGTTTTCTCTTAGGTGTAAATTTAGCTTTATGTGACATTCGTGGTGGGTGTTTATGATTCATCCTAGTGCTGATCATCTGACAATATTAAGAAAGGCTATTATTAAAAATGTGAGAACATTAGCTTTGTTATTCACTCATTCAAGAAACACTGTCTTCTCTGTGCCTGCATTAGGTTATGGACTGAGGTTAAGAGATAGATGACACAACCCCTAACCTACAGGAGTTTGCAGTCTAATGGAGGAGATAGCTAACTTAGAAGATGAGAATTTAAAAAGTACAATGTTAGAATAGGCATAGAGCGCCAAGAGAATATAGAAAAAAGAGATACTGTTTACAAACTTAGCACCTACAACAACAGAACCAAAAAGTACATTACAAGATGATCTCCATAATGAGAACCTTTAAAAGTCTGTGGATAAATTTCAAACATTTCCTAATATCATGCCAAGATCTAGCAGATGATGGCACAGGACATGGCAGGCACAGACCAAGAATTATGCTGCAAAGAAGGAGGCCATCAATTTGAGGTTAAATCTATGTAGCAGATATCAAAGAAACAAAAGTAGTTAATGTAAGTCTAAGAAGATAAAGCTACTAAAATCTAGAAATATCAGTGAGTTGGATGAGAGATGGAGAAATGGAGAAAATGATTTTGGCTGCGGGCCTCTACAGAAATTGGGCCTTTGGATAACAGGCATAAAATACCAGTTTAACAATGAACCGATTGACTTCTTAGATAGGGACTCATTAAACCACCCCTGGAGAACCACAGCTCCTTTTAGAAAATGAACAGGCCTCAGCTAATAATATACCTCACAGAAATATACCTGATGATAGTAACTGAGCAGGTAGTTGAGTGGATCCTAATGACAGTTTTTCAACAATCATGGATCTACGTCTAGGCAGCTTATTAAAGCTCATTCATATCTTCACACTCTATAGTATCTCCACAAGATAAATTGCATGTGTTGAATAAGGGATGTATTAAGGGATTCCCTGGCTGGGCATGGTGGCTTACGCCTATAATTCCAGCACTTTGGGAGGCCAACGCAGGTGGATCATTTGAGGTCAGGACAACATGGTGAAACCCAGTCTCTACTAAAACTACAAAAATTAGCCAGGCATGGTGGCAAAGCCTGTAATCCCAGATACCTGGGGGGCTGAGGTAGGAGAACTGCTTGAACCTGGGAGGCAGAGGTTGCAGTGAGCCAAGATAGCACCAATGCACTCCAGCCTGGGAGACAGAGTTAGACTCTGTGCCAAAAAAAAAATAAAAGGGATTCCCTTGGACCTTTTCTAAAGTTAATTTCTCAAGCTGCAAAGAATAATTCAAGTGCATAGTTAAAAGCTCAGTCTCTTGCCCAATCTACTGTTGATGTCCTAGAAGCAGATTGATGGTACAGTGTTTTACGTAGAACACCGGATTGGCAATAACTAAGAAGGCGGTAGTTTATCCCATCCTTTCAATTTGCTTCCAGAGTGAAACTTCTGCGTTCCAACACCTGTTCTCTACTCTTCTTTTTATATCTTCTGGGGTATGGTGGTCTTTAAATTGTATTTTTACCCTAGCTGGAAATAAGTTGATTTAAAAAAAAAATGGATTTTAACTCCTTGTCTCCCATCTAGAGAAGCATGTTGAAGAGTAGTGTCAAACCGAAGTTGGTATTTGAAGTATGAAGCAACTTTAACAGCTAACATGTATTGAGTGTTCATTCTGTCTCAGGTAAATCAGTCTTACATGAGGAAGGTGATATAACCTACATTTTGCAGATTAAGGAACAGGGATTCCAAAAGTCAAATGATAATGTACAGTTAGTGAGTGACATGCATGGGATTTAAAAGCAGGATTTTGACTTTCAAGTTTAGGATTTTAAGCCCCACACTGTACTGCCTCTCAGCACAAGACAGACAGACACAACAGACTTTGTGCCTTTGACCGCCTCTCTTCTTTTCCTCTTTGGTGTCCCTCTGTGCCACTACCAGAGCTTAGCATACTGTTGGGAATATCTGGACTGGAGGCCTGCTCTTGGTCCAGATCAAACAGAAATGCGAAGCAGTATAGAATAGTTAATGTCTGTCCAACTGTGCTACTGATTCTTTGATTTGTTTCCTCCTTCTTCTGTAAGATACTCTTTGCTCTGAGTGAGAGGTCCCAAAGATCTTGTTTTTCAGTGGCTACTGTACATTTTATAGAGTTGTATTCTGCTGGAATATTATGCCCCAGAAGTCTACTGAATTTGGCTTTATATTAACCTCATTTATCTTTGGATAGGTTCTTGTTAAAGGGGACAAAAATAACCAAAGACTTCTTATCATATAGAAGCTTTTGGTTTTGCAATCATTGGCCTTTAAAGAGTTCTTTGAGGTAGCGTTTTGTTTCTTTTGTCTCCTTTCCTCCTGTCAGTATTCCTGAAGCAACAAAAGTGAAATGTAGCTCCAACTTTAGTTTAAAATAAACTGAGTTTATTTTTCCTATTTGTATTTCTAGGGAAGTTGGACCAGAAAACGTGTTATGAAGTTGGTTTCGTGATTTAGTACATCAAAGCCTTTTTATATTAGACTTACAGGCTAGAGAAAGACAGAAAACAGAGAACACAGAAGTTACATTTTACAGTTTTCAGATCATTTTAAGACTATAATAAAGTTATGTTAATGCATTCTTAGACTTTTTGGTAAAGGTATATTTTCAAAAATCTAATAATACAATCTTTAAATAAACTTATTTAATCATAGTATATTTTTATCTATTTCACTTTAAGTATGAATATTAAAATTGGAAAAATATATAGGCATATGTGAGTTTATATAATGACAGTGATATTATTTCATGCTTCTCTTTTCCTATTTAATTATGCAAACTATCCTTTGAAACCTGAAATGATTGTATAAGCACTGCATAATAGCTACACAAAAATAATGTGGAATTTTAATTTATGAATATACAAATTGGGAACAGAATTGGACAAAACAGGGGGGAAAAGGATAAAAAGACAGTCTGCTCTAAGTCTTGTCTCTAAGTCTGTGACCTTAGATAAATTTCTTTGTATTCTGTAAGATACAGGCAAAAACTGCCCCCTACCTATCTTTTGGAGCTGCTGCAAGATTTATTAAACTAGGGGGAAAAAAGCAAAACAAAAACTGTTTAGAGGTGTGATGAGATAGAGGGTACACAAATCCAAGACAGTTTTGTTATCTCCAACGGGTGTCCAAGGTAGAATTAACTTTCATAACATCCTTATGAGTTAGGTAGATAATCTTAGCCCTGTTTTTAAAGATAAGAGGGCTTATGTTCTCCTACTAGCACCACTTAGATTGGGTGTATGAGAAGGGATACAATTACTGGATTCAGAACTAGGTCTGTATTTGTTGATACCTGAAAGTATTTTAAGGGGCAGATTAAAAAAATCCCATCATTCTGTTGGCAGGCAATGAGAATAGCCTGCATATTATTCTCCCCAGTTTTCTTTCTGTGGTTCTTCATGAAATTGATCTGAAATGCAAGACAAGACACCTTGTCTCAATGGTATCCAAGGGGAGCCAAGTATTTTGAGTACTATTAAAAGACATTGTTCAAACGATGAGGCATATAATGTGATTTAGTGCAAACTGAAGCCAAAGTAGCCATCAGAAATCAAGAGACTTAGGAAAAAGGGAAGACAAAAAACCAATGAGACAGTTAACCTGTAGCTTATGCTGTAAGATTATGTGGGGAGTGGTTATACCACTCTCTTTAACATTACTCCCCACACACAAAATAAAAGCAAATAGAAATGGAGAGTATATATATTCCCCTCAGCCTAAAAAAAGTGCACACTTGTTCCCAAAATTGCTTGCTCAACATTACTAAAAATGTTTCAAGCCAATTAGAGTGCCTGACACATAGAAAATCATCAATAAGTGTTATCTGTTATTAGTTGGATTCAGAGTAAAACAGTATTTCATAACATCAGGAACATAGTAGGAATAAGAATGCCTACATAGAAACCTTGTCTCTTTGCACTAATTGCTGTGTGACCCTAGAAAGTTACTTAATATCATCTGTGAAGTAGGGAAAATGATAGTACTTATCTGATATAAGCTTTGTAAAAAAAAAAAAAAAAAAAAAAAAAAGGCATGAGCTGGTACATTTAAACTCCATAGCATAGTTTCTGGCATAGAGTATATATCTGACTTACAAAGTATTAGTTATTAAGAGTTGTGCTCCTAGGCTTGTTATACTGGTGCCACCCAGCTAACCAGCCATTATTTATTGAGCACTTAATAAACTAGGCACTGAAAGAAATGTTGAAATGAGGTTAATGTTGAAAATAAATGTTGAAATAAGGAGGATATGGCCTTTGTCCTCATGTGGATTTTTTGGAAGTTATTAACAAGAAACAGGTTTAAGTAAAACAATTAAATGCTGTAATATACACTTAGAAAGATCTGGCAAGAGATTGATACAGAAAATGTGGAATAAATTTATTCTTTAGGCAGAAGTTCAGGAAAAGTCTCTCTAAGGTTGTATATTTAAAGTGAAGGTCTCAAAAAAGAGGAGTCAGCCATATGAAGTGGGGTTGGAGGGTGGACGTTCTAGGCAGGCGGAACAGCATGTGCAAAGGTCACGAATTGGAAAAAACTGGGCACATCAGAGAAAAGGATAGCCCCTAATGGTTGGCGTATTAGGATGAGGGTAGAAAATCCTGCCAAGTGTGATTGAGAAGTGAGTACTTGGTCAGCCATGGTAAGGAGTTTGGATATTATTCTGTTTGTGATGGTAAGCTGGCAGGAAGTATTAAGCAGTTACTTTTTTTTTATCCTTTTGAAAGACTACTTTTGCTGCTTTGTACGGCAGAGTGTCCACACTTTTTTGATTGTGCACACCAAGCAGTATACAATGACTATATATGAATAAATGTTCATATTCTTTGTCTTTCTGCCTCTGCTTCTTTATCTATCTGCTTCTGTCTCTCTCTTTATACATATGTATGCATATATATGAATATATATACATATGTTTATATTGTATATAAAACTATATATAACATAGGTATATTAATCAATAAATATTTTAGCAAGGCTAAATTTTAATCTTTCTGATTAAAACTAAATATATCATCAAATTCTATTATTTTCATCTTGCACAAAAATGGATCACCTCAGTGTGCTTGTGCCCTTGTACTTGTGCCATCTTTGGAGATGACTATTGGAGAGAAGGAATGGAATAGTGCAATTATGGAGTAGAGTCAGCAGTAAGAGGCTGTTGTGGTAGTCCAGATGAGAAATGATGATAACTTAGACTAAGTCGTGGCATATTTGTCACGTGCACAATGAAAAGACTCCTTATTGGAATTACAGATTTATATTCTCTACCAGCCTTTGATATCAATTACTTTCCTAACAAATGACTCATTCTTATCATATTATATTATATTAATAAAAATCTATTGGATTGCTTAGTGGGTTGTTGGATTGAAAACATCTTGAAATAGACTTCCCTCCATGATTAGCCTATTTATTGTAGTCTTCTGGATAAGGGGAATAATTTAGGAAATTACTGGTACTTTCCTCTTCTGTTTGTTGGCAAAAGTAAACGGGGAGCAGAGCCATAAAAAATAAAATGAATCCATCTATCTACATATGAACAACACGACTTGCAGCCAATTTCATCCACACTTGTGTAACTTCTGTCTCAAATGAATAATTAAAATCAGGCATTAAAAACTTGCCTGCTCTCTATGAACTCCCAGCAAATGGACTGCAAAAGCTTTCACTTTAAAGGGATCATTCTGACAGGTGTGTTTGAAAAGAGGTTGTAAATTCTGGGAAGGAAAAATCAACTCTACTTGTACCAGCATTCTTCAGGAAGCGCTTCCATTTTGAAACCAAAATAACATAAATGTTGGTAGGGCTGTGATAGACTAAGGCCAGGAAATCTGAATCCACTGATGTCTTCTTTTCCATTTTGCTTCTTCCAGCCTATATTTGGATGATAATTTATTTGGGTTCTGATTCTTTAATCTGGTTTTCCTTTCTTGGAGGAATTCCCATGTACTTATCCAGACTGGAAAGGAGGTTAGCAGGGCATAGAAAGAAGTCATTAAGTAAATGATCCTGCAAAGCTCTAAAAACCTTTCTAAGGAAAGAAAAAACGACCGCTCTGGGTTTTGACAAAGAACATTTGCAATTTGAGGAGGAGAGAGGACCTCTGGCTCTCCTCTCCTCCATCTAGAGGCCATAGCCTGCCAGACAGCCTTTCTGTTTTGGAGGATCCAGGCATAAAGGTGCTTTTGCTTGTATTTCTTCTTTAACGACAAACGGGACACTCTTTTGTCCTTTTAGGTACTCAAGTTTAATGGCTGAGAAGCCTGCCCTCCTTGCATTTGCACTTTTCCTGCGCTGGTCATAAGAACAATAACTTAGGCTGATATTTTACAACACCTCTCTGGATTGGACTGATATAACGGACGTTTTCTTGGACAACATTAGAAAGAATTTCACTAATTGAAGAGTAATTATCACTCCGTATTACTTTGAACTTGGCCTCATCGCAAACACGGTATACAGATTTTTCAGTGAGGTTATTATTCTAGTATGAAAATGAACAAAAATGTAACTAGAAACTGGAATCGGTACTATTTTGTTGTGTCATTCATTTATTCAATCAGTAAATATTCATTAAATAATGTAATAACTAACATGTACATAAGAGAATATTACGTATATGAAGACTGCAAAGAAATCTGAAACCATTTCAACCCTTAGAAGCAAACTGTCTACTTTAAAAAGGATTGGATTTTGGGAAATTCTTTGCCATTTTTCAAGGCCCATTCACCTGCTATAAATCTTCATCTGAACTTACGAACAGTAGCAGGGGTGCTAGGCTGGGCAGATACTATAATCATACAATTATAGAATTTTAAGAGCGGAAGGGATTTTAAAGGTCATCTAATGTGACCATTTAATTTTAAAGCTTAGGAAGCTGAGAGATTGTGATTTGTCTGAGGTCCCAAAGCAAACCAGTGGCAGAGCACCATCACAGACTTGCTAATAGGGATCTCAAAGCATGTGGCAGTAGCACTGGGCCAGGCACCAAGTGACACAGAATAACTATAAGTACTGTGCCTTCTTTCCTGTATTTATTTGTTATGCAGATATGCATTAGCTCACAATAAATATTTATTGAACTAATGACTGGCCGATTTCCTCCCATGTAGGGTACTGTGCCTCGTACTGAGGAAAATGGTAAACAAAAAAACAGGTCACTTCCTCCAAGTTGCTCGAAATTTGATCTTCTTGTCCTCAATGAGTTTGCAGTCTCTTAGGGAAACCAAGATACATCCGCTTAAAAAACGCGTAGTGGAAAGCGTTTTCTTAAATATGATTGCATGCAGGAAGATTGGGTTCAAATTCAGTGAATGCTTTAGGAGGTTAGGAGAGAAATCTAAGCGTTAAAATTGATGGGGAAAAAAAAATCCCCCAAACTAACACACACACACACACACACACACACACACACACACACACACACGAGATCATTTAATTACATCACTCTCTGCTGCTGCCTTTCCGGGATCTCCCCCAGGCTGGGACACACAGGCTCTGCTGCGGGTAAGGTCAAGATGCCAACTCAGGAAGCATAAGAGAGGGAAGGAGCAGAAGCCCACCCATTCCTATCTCCTCAACTAGAAAAGACCAGAAAGACGGAGAAAAAAGGAAACAGCAACATAGACTGATAGAAACAATAAAGCAGGAATAGGAAGCTCCCGACACAGCGACTGCTCCGGGAGCCCGGGGTCGACCGCCCCCGCAGGCAGGGTGTGCGGACTCAGCGCCGGGACCCGCGGCCGCCGGGGCGCAGAGTGGGCGGTGGGGAGAGGCGGCAGCAGCGCCTGCGAGGCCGAGGGGAGGTCGCCGGCGGCGCCTCCAGCGCCCGGAGACCCGGTGCGCAGCGCAGCTCGGCCGCGGGAAGCGGCGCCCGAAGCCCCGGCAGCGCCTGCCCTCCCTCCCGCGTCGCCCGCCAGCGCCCGCGCCCGCTCCGCCAGTGACTTCAGCTCAGCTCCACCCCCGCGTGGCGGCGGCTCGCTCCGTCCGGACCCGCGCTCGGCACAAGCCCAGCCCGGGCGAGCGGCCGCCACCTGCCCGGCGCCGCCTCCGCCCGCCCCCACCTCGGCGCAACTTGGATGGAGTTGGGGTCCTGAGCGCCCGCCCCCCACAGCCGCCAGCGCAGAGCTCCGCGCCGCCACCTTCGGTCTGGGACCCCTCTCTCCGCTGCTCTTCGCTCCCGCGATGGGAAAAGTTGGCGCCGGCGGCGGCCCCCAAGCCCGGCTGAGCGCGCTCCTCGCCGGCGCGGGGCTCTTGGTCCTCTGCGCCCCGGGCGTCTGCGGCGGCGGCTCCTGTTGCCCCCCGCCGCACCCCAGCTCGGCCACACGCTCGGCCTCGACCCCTAGGGGCTTTTCCCATCAGGGGCGGCCAGGCAGGGCTCCTGCCACGCCCCTGCCCCTCGTAGTGCGTCCCCTGTTCTCAGTGGCCCCCGGGGACCGAGCGCTATCCCTGGAGCGGGCTCGGGGCACTGGGGCATCCGTGGCGGTTGCTGCACGCTCCGGCCGGAGGAGACGGAGCGGAAGGGATCAGGAGAAGGCAGAACGGGGAGAGGGCACGAGTCGGCGCCCCCGGGGAGTGCTAAGAGATGGAAGGCAGCAGGAGCCTGGGACTCGGGAGCGGGACCCGGACAAAGCCACCCGTTTCCGGATGGAGGAGCTGAGACTGACCAGCACCACGTTTGCGCTGACGGGAGACTCAGCACACAACCAAGCCATGGTCCACTGGTCTGGCCACAACAGCAGCGTGAGTAGAATGGGACTGAGGGCAAAGGGGTGGAAAGATGGAAAGGGTTAAAGTCGGCTGTGTGATCTGATGGAGAACTGGGGGGAAATAGGGTTTCTGGACTTGGGAGATGCTGCAAACTGGTCTCTGCCCACTTCTCCCAAGAGTTAACATCACCTACTAGGAGACCAACCTCCCCATCTCTCCCACCAACACCATCAGAGTCCTCTCCAAATGCCACAGCTTCAAACTGAGGAGTCAAATCCCTATTTCCTGTTGCCTTGGTCGCATTGGTGTGTGGAACTGAAGACCAGGCAAACAGAGGGGTTAAAGTTCTCCTAAAACAGAGATGAAAGGGTTAAATTTCCAGGCAGGCTGACATCCCCTCAGGTGACTTTCCCTTTACTTGCCAGACCTATGTACTGGCTCAAGGAAGATTAAGAAGACCCATATATGTAGGCGTTTTATTTTATTTTATTTTATTTTAATTTCATGCAGAGCTCCTAACCCCTTCTTCCCCACAAGGGAGAACTGCAGTGGAGAGTATATAAGGTGTTCTTCAGTGTATCCTCTGCTTTAGGGACCAAGTGGTTGCAAGTTTCAGGGCAGGAACTCTCCAGCATCTTCTAACAGCACTAAGCGAGTGTGTTTTGAGAACTGGGGCTTTCCAGCCCGTGAATGAGCGGTTGTTCTCTGGCATGGTCAGTCCCAGGAAGATCAGATATATCCCAGTGACAACAACTCCCTGTTCTCCCCCATTGCCTGACCTCCTCTAATGAAGAGCACAAATAAAGACTTAACATTCCCTTTATGAAGGCAGGAAAGGGATTGCTCAATTCCAGGAGGCTGGATTCCAGGGGACTTAGGATGCAAGTCCATGAGCTTTGGTCATATCAGGAAAGGTTTTAGATTTTCAGAAAAGCTTGCATGTCTGCAATCTGAGGGAGCTATTCTCGTTTAAATTGAACCTAGAAACTTCAGTGAGTTGAAATAGTAAAGAACCAGCTTTGATTGTAATAACTAAAAGTGATTTTAAAGTGTGGAAACTTCTCCAGACATAGACAAGAACATAACAACCAAGGATGGGTAAAATGGGGGAAAAAAATTTCAAGTTTTACAGCTTCAACCAGGTAATTGAGATTGTAGTGTTTGTAATATGCACAGTTTATGCAGTCTAGAACCTTTCAAAACGTTTTCTGTTGTGATGTGATTCCCAGAAACCTTCCCAGAGTAGTGCCACTTTAGTGAGCTGTGCTCATTGTCAGCTTTTTAATGAGAGTTGTGAACATTTTAAAATACTGATCTGTCATCATGAATTCCTTGGGTACATAGATATAAATTGTATTAAGGCACATCATGATAGATAATATTTAGCATTGATGTATCTGTCCTGAGAGTAGTAGCAGCGTTTTCCCTACAATTCCTCCTTCATGACAGAGTCTGTGATTTTATATGGTTCTCAGGAGTGGTTTGATCAAATAAATGAAGCTGAAATTCTTTCCATTCAAGTTCTGGAGACCCTTGCCCTCATTCCTTACCTTAACTAGTATATCTTTCATATCATAGCCACTAAAATTAATCCTCTAATTTGAACTTGAATCTTCTTAAACTGATTGAATAACTTTCACACTGCTTTAAGTGATTAACTCAAAGCTTCTGGCTTTAAGGGGAGATTCGAAACACATCAAACATGTTAGCTCTTGTTGTGTTAAGAAGTAAAAGACTTTGGACTCAAAATGTTTCTGGCTTTTAATGTAATTCAAGCTGTAAAATATCACTCACCCATTAGACCTCTTTTTTTAGCTCATCTCTTGAAAGATCTTGGAAAGAAAGAGAAAAGTAGAATACATCTTTGGCAAATTTTTAACCTCCATTTAGGAAATGGTGCCAAGCACTGCCAGCATTAAAAAATAATTATAAATGGTGCTTATAATTCTAGTAGGGCTTGTTAGGGTCAGGGCATTGAACATGCAGGCAGGTCTGAGATAACGTAGGAAATAAGGTGATGAGTGTTAAAGTTTTGATCACTCAAATCATGTTAACTAATGAGGTGAGATTTCTGCCCCCTGAAGTCTCTTATTCCATAAAGACCTCTTGTGACCCAGTCTCTGCTCTGGTCATCACACACAAAGGTGTTTCTTCTTTTTCTTTTTTTACGTATATACATACAGATAGTGGAGAAAGAGAAATAGTCTTTATCTATGTCCTCCAAAACAAAGCCAGTCCTACGTATCTGGAACAGACTTAGAGAAAGTTTAAAATATTTTTTAAAGGGAAAGAAAGCATAAATAAACTTTTATTTTTTGGCAGTTTTGTAGAATGCAAAGCAGAGTGGAGACCTGAATTCTAGTTCTGCTTATTTGTGGTTTGACGGAGGCAAGTTGAGTGTCCGCTGAATGTGGATTTTTTCATCTCTAAAGTTGGGGGGGCTATGCCGGTCAGATTAACTACAGAGAATTAGGAGCCAGGCTATACATAAGAGGGCAGTGTGACTTTAAAGCCTCATACACTTGTTTGGGACTCTCAACAGCACTTCACTTTACCCCAGGGTGGGAAATTCACTAATTTAAACCCGAGGGCCAGATTGGAGTGGTGGAGGGGCATGGGGGACTCTTATCTTTTCACATTTAGATGTCCTCCCCTATATATCTGCCCCCAAACCCATTCAGGGCCACAGGCAATGCACATCCTGTGAACCCCTCTCATCTTTAGCAAAAAGCCTTTGCTATGAAGAGTCTCTGATTATGACAACACCTGCATTCAAGGTGCAAATGCATGGTAATTATAGGCTGCCTGTCAATCTGGTGAGGAATTCTGGATGGTTCACTCACCTCCTTCCCTTCTCTTTCCTGCCCCCTCAGCTGTTGGACTTGAGCAGTTGTATAAAGACATGTCTGTTTTCCCTCATCTGTGGGTGTGATGTGATTCCTCTGTACTGCAGTCTCGATTGATGGAAACTGTTGCTAGAGTTGGTGGAACACCTGGGGGGATCTTCTGGCATGAAAGGTGCTGGGTATGAATCATTTGTCATGAGCTTGGTGTCGTAAGCAAGAACATATTGTTCCCACCCTACTCATCCCAGGCATGCTGTGCCCTGATCTAAATTTATATAGTAATCCTTAGAGTGTTAAAATATATATTTGCCTTTATATGTATGCATAATGGTGTATGTGTTTATTCCTTCTTTCCAAGGGATTTTAAAGTGCTGAAGCATTAATCTTTATAAAATCCTTTGTTGGTAGTAAGTAGGTGACGGGTGTTAATATCTCTTTTTCATATTTTTATGCCGAGTTAAGTTTAGTATTTCAATTCACCACCCTACCCCTTTCTCACTGGCAATTGTATTACAAGACTTGTTAACAGAGGGTTTTACTTGACTTCTATTTTGCCGTGATGACATCTTTAATGTTACATTTCTCATAGCACATGATGGACTGCTTGATTTCTGTGTACCTCTTTGCTTCTAGTTGTTCTGGGATTTGACACTTACCATCCAACATTAGTGAATAAATTGAGTCTCAATCTGGGCCAACTTTTGGGGTAGATGCTTTACATTCATCATCTCACTTAATTTTTCACAGAAATGTCATGCGTAGGTGTTATTATTGTCATTACATACAGGAGGAAACTGAGGTTCCAAGAGGCTAAATGAATTGCCATGTAGACACAGGAGGTCAGTGGCAGAACAGAGACTGTCACCCAAAGTGATCCTATTCCCAGACTGCACAGAAGGGCTTGTTCAATGGACTTTAAAGTAGGACGGAAAAACTCAGACCTTTTGGAATCTGTATTTTAGATAATCCTATCTTGAGTTGATTTTCTGATGATGGTGGAGGAGGACGTACTCTTAGCTGGAAGCTCCATCTCCTTGTAGAAAAGCGAGGACATTAACATGTGCCTGTCACATTGCACCCTTTACCTTAAGTAGTGATTTGGTTGTTCTCTCATCCACCCACCTCTTCATCTTCAGTGAGACATGGAATCTGCACCTGGTGATTCAGTGAGCAAGAGGTAACCTGCGATCATTCAGCTTTCAGCTCAGTTGTTCTTCAGGAATAGATTCCTTTTCTAATTTAATGACAAATCTGATATTATAGACACATTGGCTATGAATGCTTGACTTGGCTATACATTTTGATACAGTTTTTTTTTTCGGTGGGGGGAGCTGACCTTTTAAAAAGTAAAATGATGAAAGATTTTAGCTTTCTCTAGCAAGCCCACGTAATTCCTTCTCTCAGTACTTAATGCTATATGAATGCTAATGTGGTGTGATTTGGAAGGCAATGGGTTTGAAATCAAACAGATTCGAGTTTGAATCTTAGTTGTCCTGCTAAATCAGCACATTGCCTTGAGTAAGTCACTTAAATTCTTTGAGCCTCAGTCTCCCCATCTAAAATATGGGGATAGTATATCTTTCGGAGGTTTTTTTCCTCAGGAGGCGACATCGTGGATACAAAGTGCTTTATTCCTAGTAAATGCTCAATAAATGCTACTTGCTCATGGGAAGAAAGAGTTCTCTACTGGAAATTAAGAATTGTGGGTTATAATACTGGCTGTATACAAAAATTAGATATGTAGTCATAGCATGTTGAAATGTTGTAGCCTCAATTTCATCCTCTGTAAAATGGCACTAATAGACTAAAATCCATTACAGGTCAAAACTAATTTAATACTTCATTCACACAGATACTGGATACCTGCTGCATTTACTAAGTAAAGTGCACTAGGAGTGTTGGGGATGTAGAAATGACACAATGACCTATACTCTTGACCTGTAAGGGAACAAACCTTTTATTTCACAAGGTTCTTCCTTTTTCCTCAGTTCATATGCATATCTGTTTAGGGGAAATCAAGTAATCTGAGATCCCAGGAGGCCTTCATTTCAGTCTGGGCACATGGGTTTGCAGCAAAACATAGTTTATTAGGTTTATTGTATTACATCTTCATGTTAAGGAACTTCCTAACTTTGGACCCCCCTTCCCCCCCAGAAAAATGCCTCATGTGAAATTAGAAAGTAAAAATCTCTTAGTTATTTAATGAGATTTTCTAGAGAACATTGACATGAATGTTGACTGTGAGAACTACATCCACATTTTTTTTTAAGAGAGACCTTAGAAGTTCATAGGATAGGGCAAAAAAGCAGATACATTAATCTCATTTATATGTGAGAATAATAATTGCTCCCATTTAGGAGTAATTGCTGTGTGCCAAAATTACGCCAAGAGCCTTACGCAAATTATTGTATTTAGTTTTAATTCAACAAGTATTTATTGAGCTCCTAACATTTGTCATTCACTGGCATAGGGATATTTGTGAAGTGCTACACAAGATGAAAAGAAATAATTCCTGCCCTCAATGAGCTATCGGTCTTGTACCCAAAGAAACTTCCTAAGAGACAGCAGGAGATGTGCGTTCTCTGAGGACAGAACATGCTGTAGGAAGTCAGGGGAGAGTTGGGCATCTTCTGGCTGGGATGGCCTTCAAGCTGGATTGTAGAGTAGGCACTTCAGACAAACCTTGAAATGTAGAGAAGATTGTAAGTAACAGTTGGAGATTATTACAAGGATATTTTTAGCTGAATGGATGTCATAACTAAAGGTCAAGGAAAAAGATGTAAACATTCCTCTTTATATCCAGGAATTTAAATTACTTGATTTAAAAACTATGTTTAATGAAAGTTTTAACCTCAGGAATGATCGAAAAATATGAGTTAAGCAAAAAATATACACATCAATCTTGTAGTAAATTTGGGTACATTCCAAGCCCAGTAGGAAAATAAAAACCTTTATGGTCATTGAGAGACATGACTGACCTTATTTGCACATTAAATCTTAGCTGGAGTCATCATTGTTTCATTTTTACCTTGATATTTTCCACACAGAGTTTTCACAAGAGGATTTTCTTTTGTTTAAGTTATTGGTGAGAGAGATCACTGTTCAGGCTGCCTTGGGGATAAACTCGTTTGGCTCCTTGCCAGCTTATATTCAGCCACTAAATGTATGTAAAATATTTGTCCTATTTTTGTGTATGTCTTAATTGCTTCCCTTATTTTGCGGCTAAAAGGTGTAGAGAAGGCACTTGTGTCTCCTGGAGGGGAAACTGGCCAAACAGCGTGTCTGCAGTGGCCAAAGGGGATGGCAGAGAAGAGGTGTGTTCATTGCGAGGTGAGGCCAGCCTCCATAAAAGTGCAGTGGTTCCTGTCAAGGAGCTCAAACTCTGCTCCGATTGTACGGATGGAGTAAGCAAACAGTTGGCAAGAAGCAAAGGTGGAATCTTACTGTGCAACGTTTAGAATGAAAGAACAGAGCTTATCCTAGAATGTAGATAGGAGTAAAAAAAAGGACGTGGATGCTCTGTCGGAAATCCTATGTGAGATTTTACACACATATGAAAGATATTGTGTCTATTTCTATAGCACTCCTGAATGTTTTTATACCACTTTAGATCAGTTACAGCCCTTTTTTCTCTTTGCAAAATGCTTCAGTTTTCAAAGATCGACTCATTACTTCCATGACTTAAGGTATTTTTTCTCACCACAATTCTATAAGATAGGAAAGACAAATGTCATTTACACTCTCAGATAAAGAAACCAAGATGTTCCTATTAAGTAGGTCAGTTAGTGGAAGAAGAAGGTCAAATAACATTTGGTCACACTGTAGGAGTGATTCTTGGTTTGGCCCACTGCTGGCTTGCCGCAGGCAAGAGTTAGAACACAGCTGCACCCTAGCCTTGTGGTTTGTCTGAAGCCCATGCACCTGTATCCTTAAGGTTTTCCATTGTGGGAAGAAGAGTGAATATTGGCCATAGAGCTCCTGAGTTCCAGGTTCAGCTTTTCAAGTTGTTTGTCTTGGGCTTCAAAACAAGTAGCCTCATGAAAAGTCATGCTGTTGACATTGTTTAAACCGCTGAAGTTACCTTAAAGAGTGATGATGGGACCTTCTGGAAGTGAGGTTCCCAGTAATAACCTGTCTGCCATATGTATTCCACTGCTAATGGACTTCAGAGATGAGACTACTTATGACTGGGTTTACTGCATTAGTGGCTTGGGGTAGAAGGGAGGTATAGCCATCTCTTCCTCTCTTTGATTTTCTTATGCAGATAAAAGCTAGTTAAAAATAATATTAAAGGTGGTCTCACTACATCTTCCCATATAGGAAACCTAGAGTGTCAATCAACATTTTGGAGCAGAGTAGTCAAACTGAAGGACTGCTTGTTGATGCTAATGGGTTTTACTTGCTCAAGGATTATAATTGAGTTACCAGCTATAGCTTTTTCTACTTCTAACTTTTGGGGTGAGAGTGGAAGAAGAGAGCAAAGGAAAGTTTGCTGAATATCAGGGACAACTCTATCTACATAAGACATATTGATTATATCAGAAGTCTCCTTTAACAAAAATAATATAAATAACCACCAATTTAGTGAACAGCTTCTCTGGAAATATGATCTGGAACATCACCACATGATTTCACTTGATTCTCACAACACCTTTATGAACTACGTATTGTTATCCTCATTCTAAAGCTGTAGAAGTCAAGCTTAAACAACTTGCCCAAGGTTATCCAGCTAGCAGGTGGCAGAGCTGGGATTTGATTTTTGCCCTTTCTGGAACCAAAGCTCTTTCTGCTATAAATCATGCTTTGTCTGGGTTTATTTTTGTGTAAGTTTATTTTTGAATGGGTTTATTTCTGAGTTTCTTCAGAAAGAACTCCACAATTCAGTGCAGATGGGGTGGTAGGGGAGCTCTTTATATGAATGACATATCTTGGGGGTCTCCCTTTCACTTCACCCCATTGTCAGGTCACTGACGCTTTACTTGGCAATAACCTGCTCCATGATGCTGTTTGGGTTGAAGCCCTCACCTCTGTCCATCCCCACAAGTGGCTTCTGGGGGTTATTAATATGTGTCATCTTGTTATCCTGGGAGGATGTGTGGGATGGGCTGTTTGGTTTCTCCCTGCTGACTAATGACCCTACAGTGACGGTGTGCACAATGTGTACACTTTTTAAAGAAAGTGCTAATAAGAATCATGTTATCAGACAACCAACTAGTCATGTTGTGCCCTGGAACCAATAGATTGATGCCTCTAGTCATCTTTCCCTAACCAGAGTAACAGGAGCTGTTGAGACACAAAATCATGGGCCATCAATCCTTCTGCTGCAGGGCCTTTGGTGGTTTGGGGCCGGGTGGTGGGTGGGTCGGTGGGGCAGATTAAAAGCGAAAGATCTTCCCCTTATCTCAGCAATTCCCACTGTACATTCTTGATTATAATCATTAAAGGGAAAAAGGCTATTTTAGGCACATTCAGCACCCTGGTTTAGAAATTTATCGTCTGCAGCCCTGCTTGCCCTGACTTGCATTTTGCTGAAATGATAGAAGAATTCTTAACTGGGCAGGCATGGGCTCACTCATAGGTGCCTGGGGCAATGTTTCTCAAAGTACTGTCCTCATGGGCCCTGCTTTTTAATGTCCTGATGGGGAGAAGGGACCAGGAATCTATATTTTACAAACTCTCTAGGAGATTCTCGGGAACACTCAAGTTTGAAAATCATTTCCTTAAGATTTGCACATGAGTTTAAGAGTCCATGGACTTCTTCCATTGTCTACCTAATTTTGTGTTAATATGCTTTAATTTTTCCCATGGAGAGATGCAGTCCACAGTGTTTATCAGCTTCTCAATGGAAACCATGACCCCCTACAGTGAAGACCTGTTGGAATGTAAGGCTCTATAAATCACACAGGACAGTACAGTGTCGCCCAGGTGAAATTTCTGTCATTCAGTGTATACTAAAAAATTATCTTCCATGGCTGTCCACATAACCACAATAAGTCTTAAATGGCAAAAAGTACACATGATTTAAAATATAATTTATTGGGTTAATTGGCGACTCTGCTATCCACTAGATATGTGAACTTGTGCAGTTAACTTTATCTCTGTCCTTAGTTCCCTCATCTGTAAAATGAGGATACTAATGGTATATTTCTTATATGGTGGCTTGATGATTAACAGAGATAATATAACTTCTTAACGGAACATCTGGCATATACTAAATCATCAATAAGGGTTAGCTGTTATTACAGTTTCATTGATATTAATAGTGCTCCAGTATGGCCTATTAAAAACCTAAAGTATAATAATAATAATAATAATAATAATAATAATAATAAAAGAAAAAAAAGAAAAAAAGAAAAGATGTTTGTAATATGACATTCATGATGTTGTTTCTGTTTCTGCATTTAGGTTCTCTCGCTCCAGTTCTATTTTCTTATATTGAAGATTGGGGCACTGTCCTAATCTTTTTAGCATCCCTCTCAGCATCTCTAGCTGTTTCCACTTAATACTTGCTTATTAAATATTTCCAATTTTATTTGCTATTTCCTTGGGAAAGTTTTTTTGTTTTTATGTGTTGTGAACAACCTATAACTTTGTACCTGTGTGTTGTAGAATAATGAAGTCATTAAAAGGTTGATTATAAAAATATATATTTTTAAGTGGGAAACTCCACAAAATGCCAGAATAAAAAATTACAAAATAGCACAAACGTAAACGCATTAAGTCAGAGTTTTTGTCTATGTTGTTCTCTCATATATCCCAAGTCCCTAGAAATATACCTGAAGGCCGGGCGTGGTGGCTCATGCCTGTAATCCCAACACTTTGGGAGGCCGAGGCGGGCAGATCACTTGAGGTCAGGAGTTTGAGGTCAGGAGTTTGAGGCCAGCCTGGCCAACATGGAGAAACCCCATCTCTATTAAAATACAAAAATTAGCCGGGCGGGTGTCTGTAGTCCCAGCTACTTGGGAGGCTGAGGCAGGAGAATTGCTTGAACCTGGGAGGTAGAGGTTGCAGTGAGCCAAGATGGTGCCACTGCACTCCAGCCTAGGTGACAGAGCAAGACTCCATCTCAAAAAAAAAAAAAAGAAAGAAAGAAAGAAAGAAAAGAAAAGAAAAGAAATATACCTGGAAATAGTAAGGGTTTGAGACAGTTTTTTTCGATTATTATATACTTTAAAATTAAACTTTTGTGGAAAAAAAGCAGGAAAGATATGACTCAAAATGTTTGCCAGTGATAATGATTAACGTGAGGATTCTATGCAAGGTTTCTTGTGTTTGTTCATTCTTTTTGTCATTTCTCAATAAATGTGTATTGCTTGAGTTATTTTTAAAAGTTATTTTAAAATGAAAATAAATGAAAGAGAGAGCAAACGAGTTTGTGAACTTGGCCTCATTAAAACTGAATTCCAGGCAACAACTGTACAAGAGCTCACATTCAAGTTGCCTGTTTCCCTTTTAATCACTATTGTTGGGAGACAGTCTGCTGTCCAGGCTTTTTGCAAAAGAGCAAGATCACTCTGTCTGTTTCCTGGGTATGCAGCAGCATGTGCTACCAGGCCTTTTGTTTATCATCGCCTTTGTTGATTCCAGAGAGAATGATCCATGGTAGTTTCACCAACCTGACTGTATATCCCAGAAATTCCAGTGACCTCCATTCACTCAATAAAACAACATATGTTTCAGTTTAAATCTCAATCTCTGTCTTTATTTTGGTCTCCATCTCCATATCATATAATAAGTACATATAAATATATACATAATAAATATGTGCACTCTTATATGTCTGTACACATTCACAGCAACATAAGCACCAATGTACAACATTTAAGTCTCCACTCTTAAAAATGAAATATTAGTATCATAAGGCCACAGTAAGGATGTTTACTGATTGTGAGCGCTGATTGGAAAGAGAGCTCCAGAGCAAGGAGAGATGGAAAAAAAAAAAAAACCAGAGAGAAGGAGACAGAGAGACATAAATAACAGATATATGGAAGACAGAAAATGAATAAGAGAGAGAAGAAAAGGGAGAGGGAGAAAATGAAGGAGGGAGAGGAAGGAGGAAGAAGGGAAGAGAAAGAACATAAGTTCATGACAAAGGCAGAGAGAGACAGAAGGAAAGCCAGAGAGCAGAGGCAGATTGAGAGGAGGAGGAAAAAGGAAAGATGAGAGACAAAGAGACACGGAGAGACCACAGGCAAAGAAAGTCATATTGGGAGACAAAGACAGAGCTGTGATGTAGGTGTATAAACAAAGCAGGAGAATCACAAAAAGAGAGTAAGAGATGAAAATAAAAGGCAAAAGTGTCAGTGAGTGTATTAGTCCATTCTCATGCTGCTAATAAAGACATACCCATGACTGGGTGATTTTTAAAGGAAAGAGGTTTAATTGACTCACAGTTCGGCATCGCCAGTGAGGTCTCCAGAAACTTACAATCATGGCAGAAGGGGAAGCAAACAGATCCTTCTTCACGTGACGGCAGAAGAGAGAGGTGCAGAGTGAAGAGGAGGGAAAGCCCCTTATAAAACCATCAGATCCCATGAGAGCTCACTCACTATTATGAGAACAGCATGGAGGTAACCATGCCCATGATTCAGTTACCTCCCACTAGGTCCCATGTGTGGGGTCCCCATCCAGGCTGCTTACGTGGGCTGGCATTGAGTATCTGTAGCTTTTCCAAATGCATGGTGCAAGCTTTCAGTGGATCTACCATTCTGGGGTATGGAGGATAGTGGTTCTCTTCTCATAGCTCCACTAGACAGTGCCCCATGGGGACTCTGTGTGGGGACCCCAACCCCACATTTCCATTCTGCTCTGTCCTAGCAGAGGTTCTCCATGAGGGCTCCACCCCTGCAGCAAACTTCTGCCTGGACATCCAGGCATTTCTGTACATCCTCTGAAATCTAGGCAGAGGTTCACAAACTTCAATTCTTGTCTTCTGCACACCCACAGGGCTAACACCGTGTGAAAGCTGCCAAGGCTTAGGGTTTGCAGTCTCTGAAGCAATGGCCTGAGCTATGCATTGGCCCCTTTTAGCCACTGCTGGAGCTGAAGCAGCTGGGATGCAGGGCACCATATCCCCAGGCTGCACAGAGCAGTGGGTTCTGGGCCTGGTCCACTAAAGCATTTTTCCCTCCTAGGCCTCTGGGTCTGTCATAGAAGGGCCTGCTGTGAAGGTCTCTGACATGCCCTGGAGACATTTTTCCCATTGTCTTTGTGATTAACATTTGGCTCCTTGTTACTTATGCCAATTTCTCCAGCAAGCTTGAATTTCTCCCCCCAGAATTTCTCTGCTTCCTCTTGAATGCTTTGCCACTTAGAAATTTCTTCCACCAGATACCCTAAATCATTTATCTCAAGTTCAAAGTTTCACAGATGTCTAGGGCAGGGACAAAATGCCACCAGTCTCTTTGCATAGCAAGAATGATATGGGTTGGCTGTGTCTCCACCCAAATCTCCACTAGAATTGTATCTCCCAGAATTCCCACTTGTTGTGGGAGGGACCTAGGGTGAGGTAATGGAATCATGGGCATTGGTCTTTTCCTGTGCTATTCTCATCATAGTTAATAAGTCTCATGAGATCTGATGGGTTTATCAGGGGTATCCACTTTTGCTTCTTCCTCATTTTCTCTTGCTGCCACCAAAAGTGCCTTTTACCTCCCACCATCATTCTGAGATCTCCCCAGCCATGTGGAACTGTAAGTCCAATTAAACCTCTTTTTCTTCCCAGTCTCAGGTGTGTCTTTATCAGCAGCATGAAAACAGACTAATACAAAGAGTGACCTTTACTCCAGTTTGCAACAAGTTTCTCATCTCTATCTGAGATCACCTCAGACTGGGCTTCATTGTCCATGTCACTATCAGCATTTTGGTTAAAGCCATTCAGCTAGTTTCTAGGAAGTTCCAAATTTTCCCACACCATCCTGTCTCTGAGCCCTCCAATTCTCTAGGAAGCTCCAAACTTCCCCAGATTATCCTGTCTTCTTCTGAGTCCTCCAATTTTCTAGAAGTTCCAGACTTTCTAACATCTTCCTGTCTTCTTCTGAGCCCTCCAAGCTTTTCCAACCTCTGCCCGCTACCCAGTTCCAAAGTTGTTTCCACATTTTTGGATATCTTTACAGCAGTGCCCCACTACTCAGTACTAACTTAGTGTATTGGTTCATTCTCATGCTGCTAATAAAGATATACCCGGGACTGGGTAATTTATAAAGGAAAGAGGTTTAATTGACTCACAGTTCAGCATGGCTGGGGAGGCCTCAAGAAACTTACAATCATGGCAGAAGGGGATGCAAACACCTCCTTCTTCACATGGCAGCAGGAGGGAGAAGTGTAGAGTGAAGATGGGGAAAAGCCCCTTGTAAAACCATCAGTTCTCGTGAGAACTCACTATCACAAGAACAGCATGGAGGTAACTGCTCCCATGGTTCAGTTTTCTCCCACCAGTTCCCTCCCACGGCATGTGGGGATTATGTGAACTACAATTTAAGATGAGATTTGGATGGAGACACAGCCAAACCACATCAGTGAGTGAGAAGAACTTATAATCAAATCAAGGGCATAGAAGAACTGGTGCTAATAAGACTGTGCCCTTCCAAAAGCACAATGCTTCACTTGCCTTTTGCTTTGAGTGATTTTGCACCCAACCATGTCAGATGGTTAGCACAGGTAGCCACTCTTGCATGTGTGATGGCTTTGAAGCCATATGTTTGTCAGATGGGTGTGGAGTGGAAGGGGTTCATGTAGTATTTATGCATTATTAAGAATCTCTTAAGAGCGATTTTGTTTTGGAGGTGGGACTGATGTTCTGAACGGTAGAAAGACAACTTTTAACCTTTCCTTTTATACCAGTTATGCTGTTTTGAATTTTTAACATGGGCACGCATTTCTTTAATAACAAAAATACTAAAACATGTTTTAAGTGGCTGTTGTGTCGGCACTGTGCTGAGCGCTGGGAATACAAAGATGAATAAGATCTGATCTTTACCCTTAAGGGTGCGTATTCTAGTGGAAATAGACCCATAAACAATAAATTGCAATTTACTGTGATAAGTGCATAATAGCCATAATAGAGTTTTGTGCAAAGTGCTATGGGAGCAAAGATGAGTGGGGGACACCTAATTTTGCCTGAGAGTGGGAGGTAAGGTTTTAAAGGGAAGTGACATTTAAGCTGGGTCTTTATACAAGATTAAAAATTTTGCAGACAGAATAGGGTGGGGTAGGAGAAAAGGCCATTAGTGCCTGTTTTTAATTCTTCATATCTTGGGTCTTGGGTTGATCTTAGGTTGTTAGCACAATCACCAAGCTGTGACTGGGAGAACACTTTCTTCATCGTCTCAGTGTCTAAGATATTTGGAACCAAGGCTAACCGTGTTTTAAAATATCAGATTAGATTCCACATCTTAGAATGTTGTGTTCTTGTCCTCAAACTGGACAAAGGAATCTGATTTTCTCGGAGATAAATTGCTCCCCTAATCTTCACCCAACCAACACACACAATCAAGAATGCACATGCACGTTCTTGTACACACCATTTTAAAGCATCACTGTCTTCTCTCTTCACAGTTAAATCTGATTAGCACAATGGTGATGGGATTTTTTTTATTGGTTATTCTGTATGTTTCTGCTTTTAAAGACTTAACAGTGGTTGTTTTTGGTATTTTCTTGGACATGCTTCTCATGTCCCAATAGATACAAGTATATTGGGATGAATCAGATGGTTACCACTTATGATTAAAGCACGATTTTTTTTAACAGCAGTAAGAAAATGCAATAGAATATTCCACTCCAGTGTTATCCAAACTTAGTTATGCCTTGCCAACTGGAGACAGTGTATGTACGCTAAATACATGGAAAAGTCCCAGAAAGCAAAGTTAGCTTTTAATTGGTTGGCCCTTTCCGTTCTTCTTGTCTACCTTCTAAATAAAAGAAAAAAAGAACAGAAAGGATGAAACTGGGGCTGAAATGTATGTATAGTCAGAGACAGAGGGAGCTGTGCTCTCAGGGCTGGCTTACCAGCCAGTGAGTAGTTGAAGAGATACCTTCGTGGTCTTTCAGTTCCCTTCTTTCCTTGCACGTAAGTCTCAGCAGACTGCTGTTTGAGATGATGTTACAAGGTCCCGATCTGGTTTTAGGGTGTTGTGACTTTAGAAATTTTTGCCTAGCATTTTTTGCTAGGTAGTAGAGAATCAATTTAGGAGTTTCATCATTTTAAGACAAAAATTAGTTAAGAAAGAGCTTTTCAGCAGATCCCAAATATGCCCTGAGACAAATAAATGACTATCCCCAGAGAGTAGGAATTAGCTCCCTTCCAATCACCTAAGCCTTGGTTTAATGCCCTCTATGAAAGTCTCCTTGATGTTCATTTGGTTAGATTAAAATCTTAGGGCAGGGAGAAGGGAAAATTATATTTGCCTTAAAAGCTCACCAACTTTATAAGTACCCTAGTACCTCTTACTCAACTTAAATCCAGGTATTGAAAATATCTTTAAAGAAACATTTGCATTCACCATTAGAGGGAAAGACATAATTTATCTTTTGTTGCAGGTAGGATTGAGGTAATTTACACAGGTGTTGCCAAATTATAGCCCATGGGCTATATCTGTCCTACCACCGTTTTTTATGGCCCACAAGCCACAGATGGTTACTACCTCTTTAAATGACTGGAAAATCTAGAGAAAAATGATATTTCATGACATGTGAAAATTATTTGATATAAAATCTTATTGGAATATGGCCACACTCATTCATTGACATATTGTCTATGGCTGCTTTCCTGCTACAACAACAAAGTTGAATAGTTGTGACAGAGACTGTATAGCTCACAAACCTAAAATATTTACTCTGTGACCCTTTACAGGAAAGTTTGCCAAGACCTGATTTAGGAGATTGGAGAGAATGTAAGCAGTGAGGCACAGTAAAGGTCCTGTGGTTGTCATCTGCGTGCCAACCTGAGAGTGTTTTTTGGACTCTTGGTTTTCGTGGCTCAAAGGCATACACACTCCTAACCATTGCAGACTTCCAGTCACAAAGTGGATCATTTATTTTCCATCCCTTCCCCTTTGCTCAAGCTGCCTAAAACTTTGCTGCCTCTGTTTAAAAACTCAATCTGCCATGTCTGTGTCCACTTAAATCCTTTCCATTATTTAAGTCCTCATTTGGATATCACCTCCTTTCTGAAGATTTCTCCAACACTTTCAAGAAGAAGGGAAGCCTGAATATAACGAAGAAAAGATCTGATCTTATGTGCCAGGTCACTCTCTCTATGTCTCCCTCCAAGCACTAAGCATCATCTAGTGTGTGCTCCAATTAATAGTGAGTTTCTCAAGGGCAAGGCTTCATTTCATTTATTTTTATATGCCAGTATTTGGCACATAGGTGGTTTGCAATAAGCTTATTTTTTTCAGGACACTAAAGCAATATAGAATCTTTTTATTTACCTCTCTTGGTATAGAAGATAAATGGTCAGCATTGATATACCATAAAGAAAGGCTGCCTGGATAGTTTTCACTGTCCTGATTCTTGAAGTATAATCTGTCTGAGTTGTCTCATCTAAATTGTTCTACAAAAGTGGCCAAAAATGAGACACAGGAAGAGAGAGAGGGGAGAGAGAGACGGAGAGAGAGAGAAAGACAGTGAGAGAGACAGAGAGAGAGAGAGAAAGAAGCATAGATTCAGATCAAATCAGATGCATTGGAGGCCACAGCTCCCTTGTGTCAGGGAGGGTAGGGATGCACTTTGATAAAGCATGCTGCTCCAGTGGATAGGATGGGCTGATGGCTGTCTAGTCAGGGCTAGCACTGCCAAAGGCCTGAGGGAGAAAATAGCTTCATGCTCTTCATTTAAGGAGCTGACCTGAGAACCAACGCCCATGATGCGAAGTCTCAGCAGGGCAAGAATGTTTGAAAAATGACGAGGACATATTGCATTATGAGAAGAAGAAAATTGCATTTGTGATAATGGACTGAACTAAGAGCACTGTGCCAATAAGAAAAAGAATTGTAGGTTAAACTTACATTTTCTTTCGGGCACATTTACCTGAAGGGGTAAATTGAGAGTTGCTGGGGTTATCAATTAAGTTGGGATATGATAGAATTTCAATTAAATGTAGGTAAGGACTTAGGGGTTGGGTGATAGTTAATATAATAATAACTAATACTTACTGGGTTTTTACTATGTGCCAGGCACTATTTGAGGGGAAACACATATCTGCTACAATAGGAAGTAGGTACTGTTATTATTCGCTAGACATGAGTACAAGGAATTGTACTATTCCCAGTACAATAGGAAGTAGTCACAATCATTATTCTCTAAATTAAAGTCTAGTTAAGCTACTTAACCTAGGGTGAGAGGTTAAGTAACTCACCCAAGTTCACATAGAAAGCAGATAGTAGAATTGGGAGTTGTGAAGTTGGGGTCTAAAAACACCAGACAGTTTAGACCCCATGCATTTGGGGTCTGAAAAGCTCAGCTCTTAACCACTATATTCTACTGCATTTAGGACACTATGACATATCATCTTCAAGTAGCCTCAAGTTTTTCCTGTATTTAGTGATTGTTAATTGGATAACTGGTGTATGTCAGGCATACACCAGGTGCTGGGGATTTATTCATGATGAAAACCAGTCATAGCCTCGATCTTCCATAAGCTAAGAGCATGGGGCATCCACTCACATTCTGTAGTCTTTGAGATGTTATGATCCAGGATTCTTTTCGGGAAGTAGACTTTTCAAAACCCCCAAAGCTAACTCATTCGTTAGGAGTTAATGGAAAACATTTAGAGGGAACATTTTTTGAAATCAGATGAACATTTTTAGGCAATAGGTGGAGTGCTGGTTGTCATGGTTTAAATATGGTAAAAATGCATTTACAGAAATCTGTATCTAAAGAGACAAACGCTTAGGGTTCTCCTTATCATAGACATTGGTGAGTTAGTATTTGTGTGTGTGGGTGTATGTGATGGACATTTATACAGACACACATGTATCTGCTTCTGCTTCTACACCTATATTATAAGCTATACTTATAGCTGAAACTGGATAATCTCATTCAGTGTCTCTGCTTTGTCTTCAAATTTTGAGGCAAATTCTGTTATATAAGGATGCAATAAAATTGTAGAGCTACTTCCCTGTGAAAACCAGGATGCTTGCCCCAGTGGTATGATTAAACAAACAATTTATGTGTATATGACAAAATGGTGAAATTGTTTAAAGTTCAGTAATAGTGAAATAAGGCACTGACTTAAAAATAGAGCTAAAAGGATAGTCATTTTGCAAATAATTTGGGCTTCTTTCTTTTTATAATAATTTCTTCTCTCACCTGGAAAATGCTTCTCTCTATTTAAAAGTTGTCCTTTTTTCTCCCAAATCGGAAACTGTTTTAGTTAGATTGTGGGTGTGCACTTGCTAACTTGCTATATTTCACCCTAACATTTAAGTTGCCTGAATTCAATCGGAACAAATTTGAATTCTCTGACCTTGATTTATTATTAAAACTTCCCTGTAGCCAACTTGTTTGTATTTTTAATGGACTTTATTATTTTTAGACCTGCTTAAATTTTATTTATGCTCAATTGTTTTCAAAATCATGAGTTTATAATTTTATTTTATTTTATTTCTTTGTTAAAACACTTGGTGCATGTGGGTAAATTTTCCTGCACAGTGATTTAGAGTAGGACAGACTTTCTTAAAATGCAGTATTTGGACCACCATCAAGAAAGAAAACCAGGATAATAAATGGTTTTTGCATCTTTTAGACAAAACCATTTTTGTAATCTGCCAGTCTGGGATGACTGATGAAATGTTTCCTTCCCAGAAGTTTCTGGTCTTCTGGCCTTTCTCCAGGCTCCTCATTTTCTTCTTTTGGTCATTTAATTCAGTCACATTCGCTTTTTCCAGAATTCCTGGTAGTTTAACTAACTTGTACCATCAGGAAATGCCAAATATGTTTGCCCAAGACTTTCCTACCAAACACTCTGCTTTATTCATTGCTTGCCCCATCTCATCTCCCACTACCACCCACATTGGTGTTTATCACATTGTTTGCTGATGGATATGAGCAAAAAAATATAAATGCTTTTACACCTCCCCCTGCATCCACTGGAAGATGAAGATTATTGCCACCTTGTTGAAGAGGGAGATAGATTAAATAGCACCATGCATCCTGATGGCTTAATTCTTTAAAGGAGATGCTGCAGAAAGCATTGGTATATTGACAGAACTATTCTTTTATTCCCCCTTTTTAACAGTGTGATGTGGATATTTGTCACACATATATCCTTATAATCCTGTAAAAAATGCAGGCAAGTGACGGAATGCAAAATATCTCTCTGTCCCTATCGTGATGCTGTCATTTCTCAAAATTGTGACCACTCTTATGTTGATAGGTTCTAGCAAAGCTGTGCTGAAGGGAGAGAGGAATGTCAAGGAGTTCAGCAGGTGGAGCTGTTCCCTATGAGACAGTGCTGAACCTGGCTCTTCAGTTGAGGCTCAGCTGCTCACTACTGAGTGCCCAGTATGGCAAGGCCACGGGCTCTTGTTTGTTTGGCTGAGGCCAGCTAGCTGCAGAGTCATGCTTTTTCTTTAAACCCAGGTGATGTTCCACAGGGATATGCCTTGTATATGATGAGATGTGAGAGTTGTGTGCCTAGCTCTGTGGCTGACCATTTTGATACTCAGGCACATCATCTGTAGTCAGCAAAAAGTTACAGGAGGAAGGAGAGGGTCATGGTTAAAAACATGGACGCATGTACCCAACAGTTTTGAGTTTTGTTTACTAATTCTTCATCTTTGTTTTAGTATTATTAACCCTATCATGTGCTTAACTTTCTGGTAGGGCTAAGAACACAGAAATAGTCCTCCTCTCAAGTAGTTCAAAGTCTAAGGGGAGAATTAAATAGTTGAAGTATAATTTGGTAAGTGCAAAACACAGGTATTTACAGAGGAGGAGAATCTAGCCAAATGGGAGTGGAGTAAGGTGAGGGTATCAGCAAAGATTTTGAAGCAGATATCACATATGATGTTTCTGGTAAATATAAAAGATAAATAGGATTTTCCAGATGAAAACACGAGACAAGCAAGCTCTAAGGGGAAGGATAAGCATGTGTGGCCCCTCAGAGCACAAAAGGGAACAGCCCATGAAAGGAAGGGAGAATACAAAGCGGCAGACGGGATGGGAGATGAGGCTGGAGAGAAAAACTGGCATCATACCAAAAAGGGCCTTGCAAACTAGATTGAAAGAGTTTGGGGCTGGGCGCAGTGGCTCATACCTGTAATCCCAGCACATTAGGAGGCTGAGGTGGGTGGATCGCTTGAGACCAGCAGCCTGGGTAATATGGTGAAACCTCATCTCTACAGAAAAATAGAAAAATTAGGCCGGGCGTGGTGGCTCACGCCTGTAATCCCAGCACTTTGGGAGGTCAAGGCGGGCAGATCACGAGGTCAGGAGGTCGAGAGCAGCCTGACCAACATGCTGAAACCCCATCTCTACTAAAAATACAAAAAAAATTAGCCTGGTGTGGTGGCGCATGCCTGTAATCCCAGCTACTCAGGAGGCTGAGGCAGGAGAATTGCTTGAACCCAGGAGGCGGAGGTTGCAGCGAGCAGAGATCGAGCCACTGCACTCCAGCCTGGGTGACAGAGGGAGATTCCATCTCAAAAAAAAAGAAAAGAAAAGAAAAGAAAAGAAAAGAAGAATTAGCTGGGCATGGAGGTGTGTGTCTGTAGTCCCAGCTACTCAGGAGGCTGAGGTGGGAGGATGGCTTGAGCCCTGGAGGTGTAAGTTGCAGTGAGCCAACATCGTGCCACTGCAGTCCAGCCTGTGCGACAGAGCCAGACCCTGACTCCAAAAACAACAAAACAAAATAAGAGCTTGGACTTTATTGTGAATGTATAAAGGAGTGACATAATCACCATTTTAGTTTGGAAGAAAAACATATATAGCAAAAATAAATTGTATGAGTGAAACATAGAAAAAAGGGAGACCAGTTGCAAAGCTACTTGTAGGAGTAATTCATCCATTGAACTCATTTTCAGGGCATTGTGTGAGTGCCTGACCATGGATACTGATGGTACTTGTGATTTTTACACCTACTTTCTCAAGATAACACTATAGAGGGCAGGGCCAGTGCACACAGTCTGTCACAAAATATGTATGATCAAGAGTGATATCCTTTGTCTGTTACATACTACTTCATCCTTTGCTTCTGGAGGTATAACATACGTGACCTTCGCAATTTTAGAAACTACATACAGGGAGGCCTGTGCTAGGAGTCAGGACACGTTGGTCTTGGCCCCAGTTCCACCACAAATTTCCTGTGTATTTAATGATAGTAATTTTAGTTCTCTGGCTTATTTCCTTCATTCCAAAATGAGAATGCCAGACTGGACAATAACCAAGGCCTTATCTGTTCCATAACCCTGTCAGTGTCACCCTACCTATGATCTAGTGATGATGGCATTGAAGAAGAGCTGGGAGAAGAACCGCAGGTGAAACTGGACATTGGACTGAAGTACTAATGATTGAGAGGGATTTCTAGGAATAGAAAGTATGCATTTGAGCCATACTAAGATATTTTTAGTATAGACCAGTGCACAAATAAAATATATAAATTTAGGCTGTGGATAAATCTTCTGAGTGTGATGTTTAATAAATACTCAAAGTGAATGCTAAGTAGCTTTAAGGAATAGAGGACAACTACTTTCTTCATCACTATGCCTAACACAGTGCCTTTCTCACACTAGTACTTGAGAAATGTCACTTAACGAAGAGGATTTAAAACATTTTGGAGTGTAGTTGAATACTTAGGGAAGAAGAACACTTGTGGTTTTAGCTGCTTCTTGCAGCACGGGTTCTCTGTGCCATGAAATCCAAGCTCCACGCCACAAGCTGGCATCCGTAAAAATCAGTCACTAGTAGGAACTCTGCTAGAATCTGCATCTCCTGGGCACACATTTTAATATCATTTCCTCCTCCTGGGCACACATTTTAATATCATTTCCTCCTTGCAAACCTCCGCCAAAGGCTGCACTTGGAAACCACAAGTAAATAGAGAATGGCCCCTGGGAAGTAGCAAATAAGAGGGCCAAGCCAGGGTCCATTTCCCTAGAATTGAATAGGGAAGCCATGGGAGATTAAAGTGATTAAATTGGTTGGGGACGATAACTCAAGGTGCCCCAATCTCTTTTCCTCCTCCGCTTTATCTTCCCACTCCTTAGAATGAAGGAGATTCAGGTGTGTTTTAAATTGCCAAGAACTGCTTTCCCATAGCACTGCAAGTCTAGGAGAAGGAATGAGACTATTTTACAAGAAGGTGAATGCTGGTGTTTTTGATTGTGCAGTATTTAGTGAAGTGAAGGGATGGTGCCACAGACAGAAAATCACTCTGCTGCCTCAGCATAGTTCCCTGGGTGCAGGACATACTGCTGGGACTGTGTTGGGGGAAGCTCCTGAGTGCAACACGAAGCCAGGCATCTAGGGAGTCATGATCAAAGGCAAAAACTCCTCCTTGTTACAGGCAGCCTTTAAAATAGACCCAATTAGGGCCTTAACTGGAAACCCAAGGGATTCCTCTGCCCCACGCCCGTTACCACTGCACTCTGCGTGGGACTTCTGCATACACACAGACTAGGAACAGTAATAATAACTTCTTTTTGTTACATGATAATGAGCCAGGAACAATTTTGAGGCAGTGATCTGAGCACTGCCCCAGAGCAAGTCTGTGTTACATAACTACCACCTTTTTGAAAAATAGTCCAATAATCCCCACTGGGCTCACTGCATACTTCCTCAGCTTGGAGAGTATGAACAATGTTAACAATAGGCTCTGGAAGGAAATGCTGAAGTTTATATTATTAGATGGAGGAGACAATAATAATTTTAATTTGTTTCAGTATTAAATAACACGTGTGTGTGCCCCTCCCCCCCCATTGAGTTCCTCTCTACAAAAGTGGCCAAGATAAAACTTGGCCCAGGGGGTTGCTTAGTCCAGAATCTTATGAACTTCACTTGGGTACACATGGGATTTTGCCAGACACCTTTCATTCCTTGCTTTTCCACCAGTCTGATTTTGGTAATTGAGTATAGTTAACGTGGGTCACTTACGAAGAAGAAAGATCTCGGAGGTCATCTTCTCCAGCGTCCTCATTTTACAGATGAGAAATCTGAGGACTGTAGAGACTGAACTAAATATGCTGTGAAGGACTTCAGAGTGTGGATGCCCTTGCTTTTCATAAAGGGTTCAAAACACTGGCAGTGTAATGTGGTATTCTTCAACTGGCAGTTGAAGACTGGGTTTGAATTCCTGGTTCTGCCGTTTACTAGTTGGGAAATATTGGACTGGTAATTTAATTTTTCCAAGATCATTTCATCATTCATAAAATGAAACTAATATTGTGACCACTAACAGGGTTAACCTGAGTATTACAAGAGATCATGCATGTAAAGCATTTTGTCCAATGCTCAGCCACAATTACCATGTGTGTTATATGTTGGGATATCGAGTGATGTCTTGAGACAATAGAGCTATAGATGTCTTGAAAGCAATTTCTTATGGGACTATGTATAGGTATATACAACAATATATATACATAATATTAACTATTTTATCACAATGGTTGGTAAGACAGCTGGCCATCGTAATGTAAGAATTTTCTACTAAGGGCAGGTTGTAGAATGCATTTCACTTAAAAAACATTATAGGCATTCATAGTAAACGTGGAATTTTAGCTCAGTCTGTGACAACATGGGCCGATAAGAACAAATGTTTGTTCATTTGTTTGAAAACTCAACATCTACAAGTCAGCCACAAAGAAGCAAACCACAAAAATGATATTGTGGAATTATTGCTGACAGTAAAACTGCATATGTCATGAAATTAGAAGTTTGAATTTTAACAACTTTTAACATGGCATACTTTTAGAAGTCTTTGAAGCCCTGTGTTGCTGGAATCAGTATGTAAGAATTCTTGTGATGTTGTAGTAAACTCAACTTCATAGATTCTGCAAGGAAAGTTTGGTAGCTGAAACTTGAGATATTTAATGTATGTTCACATAAACATAAATACACATGTATTTTCTTTTTGAACGGTAGATAACAGAAAAACATGACTGGCTGTGTGGTCAAGATGGAGATTATTTTATTACTGGATTTAATTTGAATGCCGTTGCAGTGTTAGCTTTGCTCTGATGAAGGAGTGGAATGTCATGCTTTAGATAATCACTGGAGGCCCATGAACCTGGGTTTGAGTCTTTCTCCACTTTTTACTGGCCAGGTGACTTCGAAGAAATTGCTTCAACCCTCTAGATCTCAATTTCACCAAATGCAAAATGGGACTGATGCTAGCAACTCCATAGGAGTGTGGTGAGGACATACGTGAAGCACTTAGTGTTTGGCCAGGTGCATGGAGCCGCTGAATATGAGCCAGTTATTAGCTATGTCTGTGTTATTATTATTATGTGTTGGTCACTCCAGCTTTCTCGGAAAGGACTGTGCAATCACTATAAATAGTTCAGTGAAGAGCTTGCCAAAAGACTAGATGATATAGTTTGGCATATGGAGAGCATCATAGCAGCCATTTGGTGATGAAACTGCCTCGTGTATTTGGGCTTCACCAATCTCTGATGATTGCGTATATGTGTCAGGGCCTGACTATGCCTTTGAGAATCTGCTGTCTGTTTTTTCCCCTCTGTCTTTCCTTTTCTCTTTCTCTCCCCCTCTCTCTTCCCAATCTCTCTGGCATCCCCTAGAATTTGCTAGGAGCTCACTGCAGTCACCAATTGATTGCAGGACCAGATTACAGGGTCTAGGTGGCAGTGTCTTTATTTCATTTAGAAAGCTTTTAGATAGATAAATAGTAATAGAAATTGCATTTTGTCTTGACTTTTTTTTTTCTTCAGATTTTCCAAATAAGCCAATCTTATATCAACATTGGCTAAAACTAAGTGCACAACTCTGCCTATTACTAGCTTGGTTCCTGTTTTTAAAAAGTGTGTTTCTGGGTTTCCAAGACTAGTGACTTATCCTCTTTTCTACCTGCAATTTCTTTTTAAAGAAAGAATATCCAGATGATTTAAGCAAATGGGAATTTAATTCATCAGATTTAATCTTATTTTCCTGCTTAGATTCATAGCTTTAATCTGTAAACAAGCACATCATTAGGGAGATAGGTAATTACACAAATTAGATTGGAGAAACTTTGCCAGGGGAGATAGATTTTGTTTACCCTCATTTGATTGGCACCAGAGGAATTTCTCAAACAAAACTCCATTTTACGTGGCTAGAGAGGAGGAAAAGAGTGAAAAGTCTAGGACAGGAATATGTTTGTCCCTGGGATGAAATCTTGAAGCAATGAACATTTGTTCCAGCCTGCTCTTGGGGGTCAGTCTGCAGTGAGGGACAGCGGAAAGTATGGACCGCATAGAGGCACTGAGGCTTCACTTACCCAAGGGCCTGGCACATACATTTTTTTTTTCTCAAAATATGTTATTTGGCTTCAGTGAGAAATCTCCTAAAATTTTAAGATGTGCTCTGCACATGAAGTGCACTTATGAACAATTAAATTGCCCTGAAAATCTTTACTCTTAAAAATAATTTCTAAGCCTGAAAGAAGATATTTTGTCCTCAAAGTGTGAATAATCTACATAAGAAATAAAATGTGAATGTGAACTGATGTCTCTGTCTGCCTATCTTAAAAGAAGAATGGGTAAAAGATTGATGAGTGGTGTAGACTATCAACCCTGGGCACAGTTCACTGGAAGGTAGGATTACTGAGGGTTGGAGCAAGCAAGGAAAAATAGGAGGGGAAAAACTGTGTATGAAAAGGATGCAGTAAGAAAACACATTCTCTTTGGACAGATAGATCCTTGTAAAGAATAATAAACAATGAATCTGCAAAGATAGTTCAGATGCTAGTCACCAAGTATTGTCTTTCTCTTATGGACAGGTAGGGAGCCAGTGAATATTTTCAGTAAAGAATGAACTAAAGAAAGTCACATGAAAATAAGAATGGTTAGCCATGAAATTCAGAAAGGATTTGAGGGGTGGAGAGATCATTTAGGAGATAGAGGATTCATTCTTTTATTTTAAAAAAAATTAATTGACCACCTACTATGTGCTAGTCACCATACCATTTGCAGAAATGAAAATATAGGAGAAATTATTTTGGCTGTGATTATTGTGATAATAATGGAAATTTATCTGCTCAGTAACTCATTTAACACATATAGAAGGCTTATTATATTTCAGGAACATAATAATAGGCGTCAGAGATCCTGTAATGAACAGAATACACGTGGCTTCTGCCTTCATGGAATTTGGAATTTAGTGGGTAAAAAAGGATATAAAATAAATAACAGTATTAATTTTTCTTTTTTTGAGACGGAGTTTTGCTCTTGTTGCCCAGGCTGGAGTGCAATGGTGTGATCTTGGCTCACTGCAACCTCTGCCTCCTGGGTTCAAGCGATTCTCCTGCTTCAGCCTCCCAAGTAGCTGGGATTACAGTCATGCACCACCTAGGCCCAGCTAATTTTGTATTTTTAGTAGAGACAGGGTTTCTCCATGTTGGTCAGACTGGTCTCGAACTCTCGACCTCAGGTGATCTGCCCGCCTCGGCCTCCCAAAGTGCTGAGATTACAGGCGGAGCCACCATGCCTGGCCTCATTCTCCCAATGGTGCATACTTGAGTAGTTTTCAGTTTTGGGCCAGATATTTTTGCTATGAATATTCTTGTAACTGACACTATTGCAGCACTTTTGATACATTCTAGTACATATGGAGGGGATTTAGGCTAGTCTGGCAGGGTAGTAAAAAAAAAATTCAAGGAGTTGAAATTTGAGTTGTCGGGGGTGGGGGGTGCAGAGTCTGGTCAGAAAGAATGGTATACTATATGCTGACATCCAGGACAGGATGAGATTGGATTAAAGTGTTCCTCTAGGTCAAAAAAGGCTGGGACCCAGTGGGATCAGTACAGTTGGCCTCGGAATGCTCTGGCATCTGTGTCATCCAGTGCCTACATAACACCCAAGGTTGGCTTCATCCTCTGCCATTCCTACTTCTCAGCATTTTCTAGTGCCTGGCTTCCAGGCTGGAGGAATGATGGCTGTGTCTCCAGGCTGGTACCTACATAAGGGATACCCTTATGGGAACCAAGAGTTAAAGGGCCCATGGGGAGCCTTATGACCACAGAGCCCCAGATTCTTCTGTTGGTGAAACATTTCCTTTCCCAAATGGAACACTGGACAAGATTTTATCTAGAGTAGGGGCTAGACTGTGGTCTTATACCTGTCTAAGATAGAGTGATTGGAGGGGAATTTGTTCCCAGATAGAGTTAGGTGGAGCTGACTGGTCCTCTCAAATTTCCAAAAGGAAGCAGGGGACGGAGGGGAGTTCTGCTGGAGTGCAGAGAGGCTGTCGGTGTAGACCGAATTAGCCACGAATATGAAACCGGAGGTCACATAGCGTGTGCTTGAAACCTGGTACTCCTGCTTACTAGCTGGGTGATCTTGGCCACGATGTTTCACCTCCCTGTGCCTCCATTCTCATATTTAACCTGTACTTAATAATCAATGTGGTTATGAAGATCAAATGATATATGTGAGGCAGTTAAAACAGCATCTGCTGTACCTAAGCACTTTGTAAGTGTTGGATATTATTGTTAATTGGGCTCCTCGCTTACCAGTTGTGACTTTGGACAAGTCATTTTCCCTCTGTAAGCCTCGTCTTTTTCTGCACTGAAACTCTGAGGTCTCCAAGACCCTTGACTACTGCAACATTTATGATTACCCAAAACTAAACGATTCGATCACACAGCTCAGTACACAAATATGTTTTGTGTGCTCCCAACATTGACAATTACAGGCCCAAAGTGGTCTAGCAAAACCCACTGTTTTCAAGCTTTGATGGCTGTGCAATCTGAACGTGATGCATTTTGTTTTTGTTGTAGGCTATGTGGAACCCCTAACTTGGCTCAGAAAAATAAAGACTTTTTGTTTGAGCTCTGTTTTCTCATTCTTTTTGGTTTTTAAGATTTCAGCAAATCACTTGTATGAAGAAAGCCAGGACTTTTGTCCTCTCTCCTGCATATGGGTTCCAGAGTCACTCCTGTGAAAAGTCTGATGAAAAATGTCCTCCTAAGTTTTGCGTAAATGGATCTTCTCAATGTTGCCTCCTTGATTTGAAGTTACCTTTTCTTTTCATCCTTTTTTTGTTTTTTCCCCAATTTTTTTTTCTACAACTGCACTCTTTACTACTAAACAAGGGCCACCTTTTCCTTTAATCTTGATGAACAACTTAAAAGAAAAAGCAGAGGTTATTTATTTGAAAACAGGATCATGGCAAGGGGTGGGAAAGAAAGAGAGAGAGATCAGGGGCTGCTTTCAGTTGCTATAACAACCATATGTAATATCTGTATTTTCTTCCCTCTTTGCTTTTAGTAGCTTCTCTAATCTGTCTTCTGGCTTTTGATTCTAGAAATCACCTGGGATTATTTTATGAAAGGACATGTGATTTTAATAATACTTTAAAAAAGAAACATAAATGCAACAATGGCTGTCTGGTATTGTGGGTCTCCTACTGGCCAGGCACTTTACTGGGTATTTAATATATGTCGTTTCATTATAATATTCTCTTTCTTCTACAAAATTGTAGAGAATAATGCTTGGACATAATTGCTTTCTGGACAATACGGTGTTAATCACATACACTGATAGCTGGAGCCATTAGGAAACTTCCAATGTATATTCTATATCAGAGCTTCTATAAGGAGCACCCTTCTGGATTCGCAGGTGCTGGTTAAGGAGGATAGTTTGATCAATGCCCTTTCATGATTTTTCCAGCAACTTGTGTTTATTTGATACAATTAAAGTTATGTTTGGTGACATAATTGTCTGGGTATATTTTTTCTTTGTTGAAGGGAATTCTGATCTATGTGTATGATACTTTTGCCTCTTTAATGCCTAATGAGAAGAGGATATCAGCCAATTTTGTACTTCAGTGCATTTAATTTTGCATGTACTATGTGCAAAGCACTGTGCTCAGTGCCATGTGGGAAAGTAAAAACAGTCTTCAGCCTTCTAGACTTCATATTTCAATAGGGGAGAGAGGCACATATGTGAATAATGCAAATAATTTTCCAATTGTTTTAGAAAGGACATAAAATCATTAAAAGAAACTAATGATCTTACCATAATAAATTATTTACCATAACGAATAATTACCCGTATATTAGTTCTTTCCCACAGTCCCCTTTTGACTATTTGAATTCAATTCACAAACATTTAGGAAGCTCCTATTATGTGTTAGGCCCTGTGTTCAGACAGGACAGATCCTCACCCACATGGAGTTTATGGGAAAGATGTATTTGTACATATTTACCTGCAGAAAAGCATGAGTGTCATTTCCACAGCACCTTTTTCTCCTTTCCAAATCTCTTCCTTGTGTGTTTCTTATCACAGGCAAAGCCACGGTCACTCAACTAAGGCCCCCAGGACATCATCTGAGCAACTAGAGTTAAGTTTTTGAAAGATGCATTTGATTGTGTTACTCCCGTTGAAATCCTTCAGGGTTCCCTATAGTGTATCTGGAACAATAATGACTTTTCCTCTGCTCACTTGTCCCATTTCTCATCCCACCCCAACCCTTACATTGTGATCCAGTTACACTAAGCTACTGTGGAATGATGGAATGTAAGTCTCTTTTTTTTTTGAGATGGAGTCTCGGTCTGATGCCCAGGCTGGAGTGCAGTGGCACGATCTTGGCTCACTGCAACCTCCGCCTCCCAGGTTCAAGCCATTCTCCTGCCTCAGCCTCCCAAAGTAGCTGGGACTATAGGCACATGCCACCACGTCTGGCTAATTTTTTTGTATTTTTAGTAGAGATGGGGTTTCACCGTGTTAGCCAGGATGGTCTTGATCTCCTGACCTCGTGATTCACCCGCCTCGGCCTCCCAAAGTTCTGGGATTACAGGCGTGAGCCACCACACCTGGCCGATGGAATGTAAGTCTTAAATTATTCACTGTAGTCAGAGGTGGAAAGAAGGGAGGCTGGTCAGTAGGAGTTAAAAGCATAAAGTTTAAAAAGTTGTGAAATATTTGTAGTAAAATGATAGTTACTTCTTCATGGAATTAATTGTGGCCACATAATTCCTTTTTTCCTTCCTGACATCAGTTTCTAACTCCCCTTGGTCCCCAACGTATTAGAGTGAAAGTATGCCAGTTACTTTTCCCAGGGCCAGGAAGACCCTCTGACTCCTTTATTGTCACCACTACTACTAGTACTGCTGCTACTAGTACTGCTACTACTACTGCTAGTAGTAATAGCAACAGTAGCAGTGCATAGGGAGAGAATTCTGACTCACACAGAAATGTCAGCAATTTGTGGCAAAGTTTGTTGGAAGCTATAGTTCTGCATATGTTTTCTTCGTTCAGCAGTCTTTTGACACAGTGTAAAGGATTGCTTGAGTAAGCTATTTATGTTTGTTAGAGAGACAGAAAAGACAGAAGAAAATCTAACTAAAGTTGAAAGCTGGGGATCTATTGGACTTCCATTCATTTCACGGATATAGCTAGATTTGTTTTTGGTTGGCACATTTCTAAAGTTCTGAATGTTAGAAAACTGCAACAGTTGTCTCCAAGTGCCAACAGTTACATACATGCACCAAGGCTGGTGAAACAGACACAAGGGAAGAAAGTAAGAAATGCAATGAGGCTGAGTTGTGGGTTCTTCCCACAAAGGCCTTCCAGCAGCCTAGGTTTCTAACTCCTATAAAAACATCTTCTATACCTGATGTTGGAATTCAGAAAATGATACCCCCAAATGTACTGCTTCAGCACACTGAGTACTCTGAAATAAAGGATATTGAAAGGCTTCAGAAATAGCCTCAAAATCAAGGTCTTTCTGACCTTCTCCGGCACTCTACCCTTCCCTCCTGAAACACAGGGAGGGGCTTTCTCTGAAGTTCCCTTACCTAAGTAAGGGAAGTTTCTCCAGAAGGAATGCAGTTGTCCTGAGCCCCGTCCCTATAATGTCAAACAAAAGATTAGCTCACTGGAAAGGAGACCAAAGGTCCATGGATCCTGTTCTTCTGAGGACTGCTGCCTGAAAAGCTGTATCCACCCAATAAGACAACCTTTGTTCAAAGTGCAGTTCCTCCCCTCACCTTCTCATAGTTTTTCTGCAGGAGACTTCAAGCTCCTATTTGTTTCTGTAGTTCAAAATTCTATTTAAGATTCAACCAATCTGGCCTTTCTTTGAGTCTCTTATTTTGTCAGACTCCGTGAATATGAACATAATAAATTTGTATGTATTTTCTCTTGTCTAGTTTATTCCAGAGGTTGAACCTTCAGCGGGTGTAACGAAAGTTCCCTTTGTCCCCACACTGATAAGGGGGATGAAACAAAATTGCTCTGACACTTCCAAAAGTGTGATTGTTGTTTCAAAGGAAGGGAAAAGCTTGTGTGTATGTTGAGTTAGTTGTGCAAGGTCTCGTTTTTTTTAATTTTATTTTTGAAATGTATGAGAAGGGTAATAGCAGAAATATGGTTATGCACATAGAGTAACAACGGGGCTGTTGAACGTGGTAATCTTAGTGAATCTGGTTAATGCTTTAACAAACAGACAATAATCACAATCAGCACATTGATTCTTTGAATGGAACTAGGCACGGAAGTGCTGCTTAAAATAGTGTGTTGATTTTCACATAAAGTAGGCCAAATTCTCTATGTTTACAGTATTAATTTGCTTAGCCAGCCCTTTATTTCATTGACAGTACGGAGATAAACTTCAGCCCAGCTGTGACTGAATTATTGAATCAAGCAACAAGTATTTGTTGTCTACTGTTAGTGTGCTAAAGATTGCTTGCCACCATGATGGGTACATGGTATAAATAACATCATAACTCTTCAAGGAGGTTGAGTCTAGAACTAAGGAACTACTAACTTGAAAATTAAGTGCTATGTTGTGTAAATTAACATATGGCACCGGAATTAAGAGCAGAATGGGTGGGATAGTGCTAAACAAGAGGGGCTCTCACTGAATTTTTAAGAATAGGTGGGTTTGGATAGGAAAAAATGAAGTTGTCCGTTCATAGGTAAAGCTTGGGTATAGGAATAAATAATGGGATTGCCTGGAGTTTATAAAACCTGACTGTCTTGAGGAGGTAAGGATGATGGGTGGGAAAGATGAGAGAGAGGAGAAAGAAGAGGGGAAAGGGAGAGATAGAGAAAGGGAGGGAGGGTGAGAGAGAGAGAAATTGACCTCTATTCGATGCCTTTAAATGCTAGGCAAAAGAGAATTATCTATAAGTTCTTACTTAGTTGAGTCTGAGAAGTTTAACTTTCTAGGTTTTACTTTGCTACTTTCTTCTCAAAGAAAGAAACGTTGATGGTAAACAAATTTTGTATTTTTCAACCAACAACAGTGGTTCACGTTGGAAGGAGGCTAAGGGCAGTGGACAAGAAAGAAGTGGAAAGAAAGGAAGATAAGATTTTTCCCACCTATCATAGTGCCTCGGCTGCTCAGTCTGTAAAGTAGATTGACGATAACTCAGTCACAGAGGATTTTCATGATAGTATCCTCTGTGTAGCAGACTCTGCCTAGCATTATTCTAAAGTATAAAAGAAAGAGACTTTTGTTTTTGAGGCAGTCTTGCTTTGTGGCCCAGGCCGGAGTGCCATGCTGTGATCTAGGCTTATGACAACCTCTACCTCCCAGGTTCCAGAGATTCTTGTGCCTCTTGAGTAGCTGGGACTAAAGGCACCTGCCACCACACCCGGCTAATTTTTGTATTTTTAGTAGAGATCGGGGGGTTCGCCATGTTGGCCGGGCTGGTCTCAAATTCCTCACCTCAGGTAATCTGCCCACCTTGGCCTCCCAAAGTTCTGGGTTAAAGGCGTGAGCCACTGCATCGGGCCAGAAGAGAGAGGCTTTCATCCAAAATGCTGCAACATCCAAGAGATGGTCTGCAGCTAGACTGTGGGAGCAGCAGTTTTTGAGGGAGGCTCTATAGTTGATAGATTTGTTTTAGAAAAAAGAGGTAAGACTTGGAGGAGCAGGAGTTGGGTCAGAGGATAAGGCAGAAATGTGATGTGAAAGATCTAAGTCAGAGACCTGAGAAGAGGACATGCCAATAATAATGTCTGTGTCAACACCAGGGGACAAACATTAAAAGAAATACAAAAGAAGCCCGAATGCAAGAATGCTCAGAACTAAGGACAGGTAGTATAAAGAGCAGGAGAGTGTATATAGGGCCTGGACACCTACACGTGGTATTTGCAACAAGGAGGGTTTGAAAAGTGAGTTCAAATTGTAGCCTTTATCACTTATATGAGTTACACAGAATAGACAAATTTAATTGTAAAGACAGAAGAAAGTAGACTGGAAGTTACCGGCAGATTGGGAGGGAGGAACGTGGAGTTATTGCTTAATGGCTCCAGTGTTTCTGTTTGGGGATGATGGAAACATTCTGGAAATAGATAGTGGTGATGGTTACACAACATTTTGAAGGTACTTACCGCCACTGGATTGTACATTGAAAAATGGTTAAGATAGTAAATTTCATTTATGTATTTTTTAATTCCAATTAGAAGAGTAATCTAGGATTTAAAAAAAAAGAAAACTTTCTGTGAGGAAGGAGCTCTGGGGTCCAGAGTCCATAGGGAAATCTGTTCACCTTCAGGTAGGATAAGGGCCAAAGTGGGAGCAAAAGATGTTAGAGAGATTCAAAGTCGAAAGACTTTACATTTTTATGCTCCCATCCATTGCCTGTCTGCTGCACAGAAGCTGTTGTCAGCCATGTGAGGCTGTTGTTATGATGTTGAACTCCTTTTACAACTCTAAATAAGTTGCTCCCAGCCTTTGCTCTTCTGGATAGATTTTGGAAAGTTTTTGATTAATCATTTAATACCTAGTTTACCTCTCAAAATTATTTAACATCTGTTACTGCTTTAGCAATATGTTTTCTACTTTAAAACTATTATAATTATGAAGCTTGATTTTGAGAAATGCTGATTATTTGTTGCTCTGCAGTTTGTAACTGTATAGCAGAATCCACTTGTTCCTTCTGTAAATGCAAGTAGCCATAAGATGAGAAACTTATTTTTTTAAAAATTTTCCTCTGCTTCTACATAAGGACGCTTGAGTGACTAGGTTATCCAAATTGTGTCATTATTGGTGATTTGACTGAGAAAGTTTGGGTTCTCTTAACTCACAATGAAGTCTTAAAATTAGGATTGGAAGATAGTGATTCCCTCCAGTTGGATGGTCCTTTATTGCATGTGAAACATTTTTTCTTCCTGATAGTTCGTTCTTTTTCTCTAGAATATATAGAAAACTTGGACATACTGAAGACATTATTAAGTCTGCTCAAGTTAGATGAGGTGGATCCTCCTCTGTAATGCAGAGCAACATGATTTCATTCCTAATGGATAAAAGTACATCAACAGGCACAGAAACTCCCACTTGAGCAAAGCAAAGCTTTTGTGAAGTTAAGGAAATAATCAATGGTCTCTCACATAGAATCCAGCAATAGCAATAGAGTGAGTGATGGGGTAACTAAAATCAGTAAGTAAAAAGAGATTTCATCCAAGCCATCAAAGAAGTTATTAGGGGCAGTGAGAAAGGAGAATTAGAAGAGCAGTTGGAAAGGGTCTTAAAGATCTTCCTTTGAAGAGGTTTGTTTCAAAAAAGCCTTTGGAGTGTAAGATGACAAGAACACACTCCCATTTTCAAGTTAAATGACAAATTGGGAAGAGTGGGTAAAATTTAAAACTTAAATTATGCTCGTGTGAAATATTTTCCTAATTAATACATTAAACCGTCTCCACCTGGTTTCTCCCTAATGAACAAAGGCAATTATGTTATTGTTCAGGCTCATGTGCAGCCTTTGATAACAACAGAGTTATTTGTACATTCTTTTTTCTCCCTTCTTTTTATGCCAGTGAGCAATTGAGCCCAATCATTGTATTTCTCTTAACGTTGAAGGAACTGGCAGCTCTCGCTTGAGCCTGATGGGTTTATTCTATGTTCTTTCGTCCCACGGCAACTAAATTCTAGTTAAATTTATTTTTGAACAAAGGTAGTCAGCCTCCAAGAGGTTCTCTTTTAAATGAATGACAGCAGACAGTTCCAAGACCATTCATTTGCTTATATCTATTTGCTGTATCTAGACAGCTATTATCATGCATGTGGTACTTCAGAACAGTTTCACCCAGTCTGCTGTCAATAGCAACCAGCTGAAGAAGCCTGCTCCAGCAAGACTTGTACTTGGTGTCTTGAATCTGAACGGAAACTTTTGTTATTGCCTTGATATTTGTACGAGTTCGTGCTGAGAGACTGGTGTTGAGAAAGAGCATCCTTTTTTGCAAATAATTTATTGGTTTAAAAGGACTTCAGATGTGCATTATATGTTTTTAGGCAGCCCTCTTATTAAGAAGTTTGCAGAATTTAATGTATTTTTATCAGAGGCTCATCACCAGGAATAGTGGCACGACCTGGAAGTAAGACCCAGGACACCTTATTGGAGATTGAGATCATAGCTAAAGGGCAGTGGGGAGAAATGCCAAAGAACTGATGTTAATCAACATCACGCATCAGCATTATGAAGCAAGGAGAAAATAGAAGAAATGCTCCATCTCCACGATAAAGGGGTATTAGAATTTATGAAGTCCCAGCTAGGAAAATATTCCTTAAGGAACTAATGGTAGTAGTTCTTCAGCAGTTCCCTATGCTGTGGTTCAGGTGTGTGTTTGTATGTTTTTGCTAAGCACATTCCATGGATTTGTTTCATTATATTTAATCATCACAAAGTACTGTTGTTACTTCCGTTTTAGAAATGAGAAAACAAGTTCAGACATTTATCCAAAGCCAACCAGCTGGTAAATGACAGTGATGGAGTCAAACACTTACAGGACTGATGATTTCAAAATCTAGACTGTATTGCCCCTTCTGCCTTTCCTCCTTGCCCAGTGACTGTGAAAAGTCACTCTTGAGATTTGCAACTTCCCTAACTGTGCGAGCAAGATGGGACATCATGCAGCCCGATGTTGTGTTCACCCAAAGGACACTTTAATCTCTTTTTTCTTTTGTGTAAATTCTTTCTTATGAAGAACATGATTTAGGCTTAGTTTATTTTTATCTGGAAGAAGGGCTTATATTTATCTGGAGAAAAGGATTAATTAAATTTCCTAAGTAGAAATGGAAGTGCTATGGAATTTGTTTCCTGCCTATGAAGATTGTAAGACCTTATACTTATCTTGAAGAGTGTACAAGTAGTAAGTAGAAATATTGGAAGGAAAATAAAATAATGTGTTGAGATCCTCCTGAGTTCCAGTCCCTTTCATAGCTATTTCGCAGAAATACTTGTATTCTATCTATGAAATAGCTGAAATCACTATAAGTGTGACCAATTTACAATGAAGAATCTGAGGTTCCAAGATGATACATTACTGGCCAAAGTTCACACAGCTAGTAAAGGAAAGAGATAAGATTTAAAGCCAGGTATGCCTGACTCAAAAACCAGCCTTTATTGCCACATTCACCCTACTGTCTCAGTTTGCCTCACATTCAGAGGTGGAGGTGGGCCCTACCTACCAGGTAGCAGAAATCTGGTAAGGCTGTATGCCTTCGAACAATGCTGGATGGAAAGGCAGCCTTTGAGCATGAGGGCAGAAGGGGAAAGCTGTCTATGCAGGATGGAAGCACAAGTGAGGTGATGCAAAATCAGAAAAGGCGTGAGATGTGCACAGAGGACTTGACTAGAGCCAATTGTTTGTTTAAGTTCCTCTGCTATCTTCAGGAACATGATTCCATTTCCCTGCTGTCCTAAGAATTAACCAGATCATAGACAAAGTTATGCCTGTGGGGAAGATGCACAAAAAGGATGCAAGAATACTTAAGAAAATGAACAGAAAGACATGCCAATGACATAGAATCACCAATACACAACATGTATTCTAAGGAAATCAAAGTAGTGGAGGAGTCCAGACCTATGGAGGCCCAAACAGATATATCCTGGAAAATTGGAATTTCGACTATGGTGCTGAAAGTAAGGGAGCTATATTCAAGCAGAACTGCATTCATTGGTTCCAGCCACATAAGAATAAGAAGTGCCCCAAATGACAGCATAGAATCCTGAATCAATTAGTTTTCATCTAGAATCTCTCTTACCTAATGGCAAGATCTAGCTCTTTATCAGCAAACCTCCTTGAAAAGCCAACGTAACATGAGCATTTTTTTTGTTTGTTTTTTGCAATTACATATCTTTGAATAATCAGCCTGCCACAAACAAGATTGGGGTTGGCATCTCATTTACTTCCAAAGCCATCAAAGATCTGTAAATCAAAGCCATCAAAGATCTGTAAATCATGTTAACCACTGCTGGGCTCAAGTGAGTGGGCTGGGGTGGAAAGGCTACTTGCCTGGGCCGCTAAGTTGTATGCTGTTCCCTTGCTGTTGCTATTTATGGCAAGCAGAGTGCTTACAAGTATTCTCCCAATTTGCTCATTAGTTCCTAACATATCTTTTAGGCTCATTTTTCTGTCATGGACAGACTGTGTCCCTTCTGCTTGGAACTGATTCATTAATACAATTATGTTGAGGTCACAGATCCTCCCTCTCAACTGGGATGCAGGGAAATGCCCACGATTAAAGGAGATAAAATCCACATCCATCAAAAGAAGTGCCTCTGCAATGAGCAGAACTGTTGTGTCCCCTCTCCTTAGTGTTTCATAATGAGCGGATGACATGGAGACAGACTCTCCACAAATATGTAGAGAAAGGTCCCTAATGAGGATTTCTGACTTCATCCCAAAGGCTGGAAATGGTTTAGATTAAGCTAATGGAATACAGAATATCACAAGGTTCTTCTCTTTTAGAGGTCAACAGGAAGCCAGATTATTTTTATTTCTCATTAAAATTTGACTACAATCTAAATATAAGAATTTCAATAAGGTAGATACCTGTCTATTGAAGACGTTTTTCTTATTTATGAATCACAGTTTTCTGGGTGGTGCAGGGCAATTTTCAAAGATGCTGACTATATGGCTTGAAACTCTTGGTAAGTCATATTTTTCTAGGCTGGTGATCTAAGTGTTTAATTGTAATTTTAAAAATTAGGAGCAGACATTGGAGAGTGCTTTGTTGTTTGTTTGTTTGTTTGTTTTAGATAGGATGAAGTGATTGTTGGTTTTCTTGGAAGAGGTTAGGCTTAAAGTGAGCCTAAAATGAAAAGGACTATTGTCACTCAAGGGATGCTTCCAAAGCAAAGACTTATTCAGGAAGGAAAGAAAAGGGCCAAGGTCAAAAAGGAGGTAATAAAGTCAAGCAGAGATAAATGTGACCTTAAATAAGTATTTAATTAGATTGAATCATGTTTAATCACGTGTTACAGACATTTGCCCAACATGTTAGCTTACTGGAAAATCACCTTAGGGACAAAAGGAAGGAAGGACATTCCAATTTACAAGCATTGGTAGCATTTCTTCTGGGACCTGAAGCATTTCCCATAATGATGGTTTAATACAATTGTGGTCAATTACCTCTTCTGAGAGAGCTAGGGATATGTGCCACTTTGCTGGAAATGTTAAAATCCTATTAAACTTCAGTTATTAGTAGCAGAGGGGGAAAAAAAGAACTGAATGATTCAATTAAGACACAAACCACCAGGTGTCGGTGGTACTGAATTAGTTTTCCTGTTATGGGCAAGAAATACTGATTTTCAAGTTGGCTAAAAGCCTGTTTTCCCCCTTATTTCACCTTCATTATTTGCTTCCCAGCCTTCTGATGCAGTCCCAAAAGCCACACTTTCAGAGATTTTTCCAGTAAGCAAATGCGTTAAGCAATGTCTTCTGTATGCAAAAATTATATAGCCACCACTAATAAGATGAGTGAGTAGTGACTGAGTGAATATCCATGCTCCTGACATTTCTAAGATAGCCTTCCTGGTCAGATCAAGCACATCCAGGCAGAATTCTTTAAGCTGTTCCCAACTTCCAATGGTAAATCCAAAGCAGTTTTCATGTTGAAGTAGTCAAATATCATTACAATCCTTGAAACTTTCTAGCTGAGCAAATTTGTGAAACTTCTAGGCCTTTCTGAAATAAAGAAAATGGGCATTTTTGCTTTAAGAAAGCTGAGCGGGCCCAGGCATGGTGGCTCACGCCTATAATCACAGCACTTGGCGAGGCTGAGGTGTGCAGATCATGAGATCAGGAGATCGAGACCATCCTGGCCAACATGGTGAAACCCCATCTCTACTAAAAATATAAAAATTGGCTGGGCGTGTTGGTGCATGCCTATAGTCCCAGCTACTCTGGAGGCTGAGGCAGGGGAATCGCTTGAACCTGGGAGGCAGAGGTGGCAGTGAGCCGAGATCATGCCACTGCACTCCAGCCTGGCAACAGGCAAGACTCCGTCTCAAAAAAGAAAAAAAGAAAAAAGAAAGAAAAGAAAACTGAGCAGATCGGGCAGTGAGGTAGAATTCAGCTTACTACAATTGCATTTTGCTGACCAAAAGGCTGACACTTCCTTGATCAAATTGGAGAGATGCTCTCTGCTCTGTGAGTTTTGTAAAGAGAAAATTACACGTTTCATACACGGTCGCTTATTTATCAGGTTTGGCTGGTTTTCTGTTTTTCGTTTTGTTTGTTTTTCACTTTTGATTTTGTTCTTATATGAGTCCTCAAGTTGATGGATCACTGACTCATAGACTCAGATTACCTGTTTTTCTTTCATCTTTTTTTGTGCTGCCCCACTAGTGCTCAGATCATGTCGACCACCAGTTCCCAGGAAAATGTTTGCAGGGAAGAATTGATGCCATTAATGGTTCATTTACCTTCCTTTTCAGTTTTCTGTGCTCAGTTAAGAGCATTTTGGAGCTAGTTTTCATAGTCACCGGTTTGGGAGAAAAAAAGGAAAAATGAAAACCTGACTGGTCCTGATTCCATTTTATGTTACCTATCTGACAGGTTTCTAATTACATATCTAATTCTAACATTGGAACCAGGGTTGCAAAGGGAACAAGACTTAAATACATTTCAGATGGACTTGTCTCACTTGCAGGCAGTGATCAAAATTAGGACCTAATTTTGGAACGAGTCATGAACTTGGAGGCCAGCTGAACACATCTCCCTTCCTGGGGCTCCTGGGCTCAGCAAGAATAATAACACATACCTGTAAACACACTAGCACTGAAGCATGGTACAAAAAGTTTTCATATATTATTTAATTCTCACTCTAACCTTCACAGGTCGCATCGTCTCCATTTTCTTTTCTTTTTTTTTTTTTTTGAGACGGAGTCCCGCTCTGTCGCCCAGGCTGGAGTGCAGTGGCACGATCTCGGCTCACTGCAAGCTCCGCCTCCCGGGTTCATGCCATTCTCCTGCCTCAGCCTCCCAAGTAGCTGGGACTACGGGCACCCGCCACCATGCCCGGATCATTTTTTTTTTTTTTTTTGTATTTTCAGTAGAGACGGTGTTTCACCGTGTTAACCAGGATGGTCTCGATCTCCTGACCTCGTGATCTGCCCTTCTTGGCCTCCCAAAGTGCTGGGATTACAGGCGTGAGCCACCACACCTGGCAACCTTGTCTCCATTTTCAAATGAGGTAACTGAAGCTTCTAGTAGTTAATATGTTCAAGTCCCCTAGCTAGTAAATGACAAAGCATAGATTTAGACCCTTATTTTCTGTCTCCAGGGCCTGCAAATTTAAACACTAAGCTATATCCTGTAGGTAAAAGAAAATCCTTACATTTTGAGTTAAATTAAGTGTTCTAAAAATTATCCAATATATTATCTTCAACTCTGGACACATCTCAGTTTCTTGTCTATATTTGCAGCATTAACTTATGATACATTCTATTTATTATGTTTCTCTCTTGTGCTAAGTACTGGGCTACTTTTGACATACTCCCTGCTTTCAAAGGGTTCTGCCTTGTGACTTTCCATCTATCCACTGCAAGGTTCTGTAATTGCACTTACTTTCAAGAATTAACATTCAAATAATTCCAGTTCATTTTAGTTTCTTTTACTGTTTATTGAACAGTGTGGTTATCTTCTATATTGCTTCATTACGTATGCATGTTAGTTCATCTAGTCTAAGCTTTCAACATCAGATGTGGCCAAAACTGTGAATACAAGTACCAATTATTTTATTATTTATTGGGGAGATGCAACATCAATGAGAATGTTTACCATATACCCCCTTGTAAGTTGGGCGCTGCTTTGGCTCTTCAGACACTTTGGACTTCATTCAGTTTTGTTGTGTTTGTTCATTTTCTTCCTTTTTTTTTTTTTTTTTTTTTTGCCAGTTCGTCTTTGCCTCATGATTTTTAGATGTTTTAACAAAGTGAAAAAAAGAAAGGGGAAATTGTGGGTGGAGAGGAATATAATTTCTCATCTTAAATGTGGAAGAAAGCCTCCCTGAGAAGGTAGTAACGGTGAACAGAAGGGGCTTGTCAAAATGACTGATACTGTCTTTGCCTCTCTAACAATGTCTAGGATGACATCAACAACTCTGAGCACTTGCTTATCATTATTTCAACTTGAGTTTTCCTTCCTTTTCCTTTTCATGCCCAATTCTTAGCTTGTCTCCAGCTGCAAATTCAGAAGAGAAGACAGGTGCTAAATTGGTGCCTCACTTTGGAGCCTGAAACAGGACTACTTTTTTTTTCTTTCCTGCTTTTAGTCCGTGAGGAGATGATAGACATTTTATAATGGCACAGAGGTGCCATCATGCTATTGTGCCATCAGTGTCAAAGTTAAAGAAAATTAACGTGAAAAACTATTTTATCCATAAAAATAACTAAATGCTACAGCTATTCGTATATGCATCATTTAAGATTAGGGTCTTACCTTATTACCTTCTTCAGATAAAAGCACAGACACTCAAATGCCATGCTATTTTTATCTGTAATTAGTTTGAGTAGCTTCTTCCTTACCTTTCCTGGTTAAGTGATCAGAGAGGCAAGAGCCACAGAACCCTGACACTGGAGTGGAACTGTTGCTACTTACTACTCAGCACTTCTCTTTTTGAATGGGAAAAGAAGGAAGGAAATGAAAATCAGACTTCTAATGGTTTTACTTGAAGGAAAGGTACATGGAAGAAATAGTACATGAAAGAAATATTAGGGTTGACCAAGGTCAGGAATGGCAGGCACTTGCTTGTATTGTGCTTAGTTGTGAGAACAGAGAGACAGAAATAAGAATGTCATTTGAACGGGTATTTTCCCTTATGAGGTGACCTCTTTGTGCCCTCTGGAATAGATAAAGCCAAAACCAGTCTCCATAGCACTTCTCAAGACTGGCACTAAGTGCAGAGGGTCACATCTACATTCACAGCACCATCAGGTGGCTGGTGCTTTTTCCCTTGGGACGCTCCCTGTCCACCAAACTAATTTTTGGAGGTAGATGTGCTTGCCTCCTTTTTTCCTTTTCCTTCATTTTTATTATTATATAATAAATACACTTTTGTATTAAAAGGTGAAAATAGTAGATAAAAATATTGGTTTCCTGTGATAGCCCCTGTCCCCATGCCCAAACCACAGACAGTCCTTGTGTCAAAAGGAACCACTGTGTATTTCTTTCAGACATTTTATATTTGTTATGCATAGAGATGCATACACAATAATGTGTTTTTGTCCCTTATCATAACAACTCTCCAACTGTATGTACTGTTATGCCAGTTTTATCTTGTCTCTAAATGATATTCCTTGGGGAATTGATATGATGTTACTTAATACCCTGTGATTTTTTTTTTTTTTTTTTTTACTGTAGAATCATGTTTGATAATGTTGTTAAATCACAGTTAGCCATTTTACATTTAATGTATTTCCCTCCAGTCTTAACAATAATGTAAAAACAGGCATCATCTAGCCTTCTTTGTTGTACTTTCCTTTAAACAACTTAAAAGCTTAGAAGGGATGGGCCCAAAGATGTCATTGTGTGAATTTTGTCCTTGAGAACCCAAGTCTTTGATTGAAAGCAGTGGGGATGCTTCTTCTGCTCATATAACCAGTTCTAGCTCTGAGCTCCTGCTTTGCCTAGGTCCATGCATTTTATGGATCTTCTCAACATTCTGAAACTTTGTGTTTTGTCAAAAAAGGCTCTCAGGATTGACAGAGAGGGATTGTATTTTACTGAGCTACTGTATTCCAGACAATCTCATGAATAATCACATGGCATCCTGTGGCAACCCTGAGAAACACGTGGTACTGTCCACCGTTTATAAGGGAAACTGAAGCTCAGGAAAATGAAATAAACTGCTTGAGATTATAGACACTAAGTTGCATGTTATAAATTTAAAGACTTCAGCTCCAAAGACACCTGTGATTTTCACTGTGCCATGTTACCTTCTAACATGAACCTCATTTTCGAAGTGCTGGTCGCTTTTCTCCTTATCCTCTGCCTTTTGGCATATGGACCCTAAGCAAAGCCATCCTATCCCCATCTCCCTCTTCTCCTTAGCATAGATCATTTTTTCTTGCTTTTTTTTCACTTGAGACCTGAAACATAGAACCTAGGGATTTCCTCGCTGTGGTCTCCCCTACAAGGAGCATGTTACAAGAAGGGATGTTGTATGGAAATTAAATGGGTTTGCTTGAATGTGGATAGCCTGCTTTCCGCATTTTCAGTTGTAGCAGTTTGGTGCCAGTGATGCATGGCCGGTTTAAGCAATCATGCTTTGCCTCTCAAGTTAGTCATCTTTGGTTTCATGGAAAGGTTCCTCCCTTAGAGGAATAACAGGTGGAAAGATCTATTAGTTTATCCTGTGCATTATGAGATTGCCTGCTTCTGTGAATTTCCTGGTCCTTTGCTTTATCCTTATTTCAAGTGACCCATGTTGTAAGTCTTTGGTCTCTGTCTATAAACTAATAAGTATCACTACTGTGATTTGCTTAGTCTCAATGTCCTCTTACTTGTTTTGAATTTTCTAGTCTAAATCAGACTCTTCCCATCAGAGAATAGAATAATATAATACTGTACAATCATGTCTTCCAGGTACTTGCCTACAGGCAGTGAATTTTTTTATTACTTTCTTTATTCATGTATTTATTTATTCATTCAGCAAATACAAATTACCTGCCTGCTATGTGCATAGCACTGTAAGAGATGCTTTATGCTGTATTGATGTATGATGTATGATACATTTATATATGATATATGAAGATGCCAAGTAGTTAACATTCATTCAATACTTACCCTCAAAAATCTTGACTTCTAATTATTTCTGACATTAAATATATTCACTTGCAAAGGTAAAACCAATTTGAAGTCTAATAAACAGTAAGAATGATAATAACACAGGAGATATATTATAAGGCAGGCTGTGATGGAAAGTCTGGTAGTCATCCTAGATGGCATGTGCTTTGTGCTCTGAAAAGATATTCATACATACAGGAATTAACTGGAAGAAACCATGAAAAGCTTTTCTAAGTGAGGGCAGATTTGCGGTTAGCTGTGATCAGTCTTGGCTGTAAATGGATAGCTCCATAGATAGAGACTCTCAGGCCTCCTTCATTTTCTACCACTCCATTTTTTGGATGATAAATACTCTCACTCTTTTATCTATCTGAAATTAATTTTGACTTAATTGTGACCTATCTACTTGTTTAGTCCTCAGGAAATGTGAAAAATACCCAAATTCTATAGGTTAGTAGAAGACATTTTTCTGAGCTCCATGACATGGACAACTAGGTTAATCTCTCTGTGGATTAGACTTCCTATTGTAAAATAAAATATTTGAAGGCTTCTAACAATAATTGAACTTTTTCCCTGGGCAAAGATTTTCTTGGATTATTTAATATGATTATCTCATCAACACTGTATATAGGTGCAATACTCTCCATTTTCCTAGTAAAACAAAAATCAAGGCCAAGCAAAGCAAAGTAACATTTTCAAAACCTCAGCCACAGTAAGATATTTCTGATTGCAAATCCCATGTTTTTATTATTCCCTTGAAGGGTTAAATTGGATTACTGCTAGAGACTCTTGAAATGCAACCCTTATATACAAACCATAGCCTTTCTTTAAAACTAGTTGCAATACCTCAGCTGAGTGTATGAAATGTACAAAGTGCCACCATTCTGTAGGTAAACAATAAAAGCACATTTAATATTTCTTTGCTGTATCTATGTCTATCCTAGTCACTTTTGTGATTCATCTCTAAACCCTTACCAATTCTTTTGCAGTTTTGAAAGTGTACTTCAAAATCTGCAGTAAAATTTTGATATTTTGCCCTTTCCCTTCACTTCCTGTATTACCAGTTCAGCTACTTTGGAGGTTTGTCCACCACTTCGATTTCACTGGCTCTGTACTCATTTCATTATGGTATATAGCTGTCAGGATAGATTAGCTGATGCTGCAGCAAAGAACAATATGACCAGTGAGTCATGTGGAAGTTCTCATCTGCATAGTTATCACTCAGGGACCCAAGTGTTAAAGAGTCCACCAACTATGGCATTGCTGGTTCTTGAGATTGGAAAAGAGAGCTGTGGAGGACCTCACATTATAAGTATTCTGACCTGGAAGTTATACATGTCATGTCTTGTGTGTATCCATTGCTCAGACATAGTTACGTGTTATTTTATGGTACCCAGAAATAGAGGAGACAACCAAAATGTGACATACTCAGTATATGGTTATTTTGACAAGAAAAAAATGTGGTTACTATTGCAGGTATCCTCAAAGACTAAAAGGAAGTGGAAATGGATAAGGGTGCAAAGACCTGAATAGATATTATTTACCTAGATATCAATTCATCTGTATACTCACACATCGGTCTGTTTATCCTTTTATGTAATTTTTTGCAAAGTCCCTCACAGATTTATGGAGTGAGATAGAGTTAATTTTTAAATCAAAGGACATTGGATGCTAGATAAATCAGTGGAGGAAAAAAATAAAGCCCAAGGATAAATGTGTCATTGGCATATGCATATGATATGGTCGCATTCAACTGATGGATTGTTTCCTGGATTTACTGCAAACTTTCTAGTAGCTAAAGAAAAAATAAACACATTGTCTTAGTCACTTTTGGCTGCTCTAACAATAACATAACCTGGGTGGCTTATAAACAACAGAAATTTATTTCTCACAGTTTCGAAGGCTGGGAAGTCCAAGATCAAGGCAGCAACAGATTTGGTGTCTGACGAGAGCCCACTTCCTGGTTCATAGATGGCTGTGTCTTCACATGGTAGAGTGTAGAAGGGATCTTATTTATAGAGTCTCTTTTATAAGGACACTAATCCCATTCATGAGGGTCCTGCCCTCATGACCTATACACCTCCTATAGGCCCCACCTTTAAATATCATTGCACTGGGGATAAGGTTTCAACATATGAATTTTGGGGAGACATAAACATTCAGTCTATAGCATTCTGTCCATAGTCCCTCGAAATTCATGTCTTTCTTACATGCAAAATACATTCATTCCATTCCATTAGCCACAAATATCTTAATTCATCCTAGCATCAACTGTAAAGTTTAAGTCCCAAGTCTCTTCTAAGTCTCTTCTAAATTAGGTATGTGTGAGACTCGAGGTATGAGTCATTGTGAGGCAAAATCCTCTAAAGCTGTGAACCTTTGAAACAAAACATATTATGTGCTTCCAAAATACAATTGTGTGACAGGCATAGGCTAGACATTTTCATTTCAAAAGGGAGAAATAAGAAAGAATAAAGGGAGTAACAGAGGCCAAGTAAGTTGAAACTACAAGGCAAACTTCGTGAGATCTTGAGAAGGGAAGGAATTAAGGGTCAAGAATAATCCTCTGGCTCCATGCTGTGGCTCCATGCTGTGACTCCAAGCCCACCGGAGCTAATATTTCACCTTCTAGGCCCACTAGGGAAGAAGTCCTGAACTTGAAACTCTACTCTGCAGGATTCTCACCCCCACCACTTTCCTGGGTACTTATGACCTCACAGTTCTGGGGGGCCCTGATCTCACAGCTTTGAGAAGAGGCTTTCTGGCCTGTTGAAAGCAAAGCAATGATCCCCTGTTTTGAACCTGAGAAAGCAGCCCTGATGGTCTCTGAATTGCCACCCGGGGTCATTGTTCTTGTCTTGAAGAATAATGTCTGTTCTCAGATATATACCTCTCTGGTCCCATGCTGCAAAAACAACAAAGCCTGATAGCTTTCCTTCATTACTTTTTGTTTCTTTTCTTTTCAGTTCTAACTGGCAGTTTTCCTGCTTGGGTGGTGGATTAAGTTCATAGTTCACACCCATATTAATCTTCTTTTCAAATAGGCAGTTGGCCATGCTTTTTCACTTTTTGCAATAGGGATAGGCTAAGAATTTTTCAAATCTTTAAGTTCTCCTTCCCTTCTGTTTAATAATTCCCTCTTTAACTCATTTCTCTCATTTTCTTTTTTAAACTGAAAATTGGATTTTAATTCTGACAAATTTGGGTATCAACAATAATTGTGCTACTCTTTAGTGTATCAGTTTATATATAGTTTCTATGATTATTCATTAACACCAAGCTCTTGGAATAAAATTAAACCAAGACAGTTAATAAATCTGTTGATAGCAATATTATTTCTTTTATATTTTAAATAGTTAATTGGCAAATAAAAATCATATATACTCAATGTGTACAACGTGATGATTTGATATGTGTATACTTTGTGTAATGATTATAACAAATTAATAAATCCATTACCACCCATGCCATAAATTTGATCCTTGGAATTTGTTCATCTTGAAATTGATATTTTGTCCCCTTACATCAACATTTGCCACTTTCTTGCATCCCCTAGTCCCTGGTAACTTCCTGTTTCTATAAGTGTGATTCTACATATAAGTGAAATTATACAGTATTTGCCCTTATGTGTCTGGCTTACTTCACTTAGCATAATGTCCTCCAAGTTCATCCATGTTTTTATATATGGCAGGATTTCCTTTTTAAAGCTGTATAGTATTCCATTGCTTGTGTATGTATGTATGTATGTATGTGTGTGTATATTATGTATAATACATTATATATGTATGTGTGTGTATATATAATTTTCTTCATCCATTTATCCAGCAATGGACACTTTGATTAATTCCATGTCTTAGCTATTGTGAATAATGCTGCAATGAATATGGAGATTCTGGTACCTCTTTAAGATGCTTATTTCATTTCCTTTGGAGATAGTCCCAGGGCAAGATTGCTGGATCGTATAATGTTGTTCTACTTTTAATTTTTTAAGAGCCTTCCTACTGTTTTCTATAATGGCTATACCAATTTACATTCCAATCAACAGTGGACAAACGTTTCATTTTTTCCCACCTTCACCAATAATTACCTTTTGTCTTTTTGATAATGGCCATTCTAATATGTATGAAGTGGTATCTCATTGTGGTTTCATTTTTCATTTCTCTGATTATTAGTGATGTTGAGCACCTGTTCATATTTTTCAAAGAAAACATACAAATAGTCTTTTATATGTTTTCTTTGAATGAGAATGTCTACTTAGGCCCTTTGTGCATTTTTTAATCAGGGATTTATCTTTCTTGCTATTGAGTTGTATGAATTTCTTAAACATTTTGGATATTAACCCTTCATTATACAGATAGCTTGCAAACATTCTCTCTCATTCCATGGGCTGCCTTTTTACTAGGTAGGTTATTTTCTTTGTTGTGCAGAAGCTTTTTGGTTTTATGTACTCCCATTTGTTTGTGTTTGCTTTTATTGCCTGTTCTTTTGTTGTCATATCCAAAAAATCATTGTCAAAGCCAATGTCAGGGAGCTTTTAAACTATGTTTTTTTCTATGAGTTTTACAGTTTCAGATCTTACATTGAAGTTTTTAATCCATTTTGAATTACTTTTTATGTATGGCGTAAGTGAAAGAATTTAATTTTTATGCATATGGATATTGTTCTCCAAGCATCATTTATTGAAGTGATTTTTTCCCCCACTGTATATTCTTGGCACTCTCATCAAAGATTAGTTGATGACATATGTGTGTGCTTATTTCTGAGATCTCTGTATTGTTCCATTGGTCAATGTCTCTGTTTTTATGCCAATACCATACAGTTTTGATCACATGACTTTGTAATATACTGTAAAATCAGGCAGTGTGATGCCTCTAGCTTTGTTCTTTTTCTTCAAAATTGCATTGGCTATTACAGGTCTTTTGTAATTCCATATGAACTTCAGGATTTTTTTTTTCTATTTTCATGAAAAATGTCATTGGAATGTTGACAGAGATTGCACTGACTTTGTAGATTACTTTTGGCAATATGGACGTTTAAACAATATTAATTATTCCAATCCATAAGCACAGGATATGTTTTTATTAGTTTATGTCTTCTTTGATATCCTTCATCAGTGCTTTATAGTTTTTAGTGTAGGTATCTTTCACCTGCTTGGCCAAATTTATCTTAAGTATCTTATTTTTGATGCTGTTGTAAATGGGATCTCAATTTCTGTATCTCAATTTGGATATAGTTGTTAGGTGATGGAAATGCAACTGACATGTGTATGTTGATATTGTTTCCTGTAACTTTACTGAATTTATTTATTAGTTCTGACAGGTTTTTGGTAGAATGTTTAAGTTTTTCTGTATGTAATATTATGACATCTGCAAACAGAGACAATTTAACTTTTTCATTTCCAATTTGGATGCATTTTCTTTCTTATTAACACACAATGTTTCTGGCTAGGACTTCCAATACTATGTTGAGTAGAAGTGATGAGAGTATGTATGCTTATCTTATTCCTGATCTTGAGAAAAAGCTTTAAATTTCTTCACCATTGAGTATTATACTCCCCATAAGCCTGTCATGTATTGCCTTTAACATGTTGAAGTAAATTCCTTCTATATCTAATTCGTTGAGAGTTTTTATAGTGATTGTTGAATTTTGTCAGATGCTTTTTCTGCATATATTGAGACTATCTATGATTTTTGTCCTTTGTTCTTTTAAAGTAGTGCATCACATGTGTTGATTTGCATATGTTGAATCATTCTTCCGACTTGACATGGTGTATGATCCTTTTAATGTGCTGCTGAGTTTGTTTCACTAGTATTTTGTTGAGGATTTTTGAATCTATCTTTGTTCATGAAGGTTTCTGGCCAGTAATTTGTTTTCTGGTATTATGCTTACCTGGCTTTGGTTTGAAGGTTATGCTGGCCTCATAAAATTAGTTTGGAGATGCCCTCTCCTCTTTAATTTTTTGAAAGACTTTGAGAAGGATGGGCATTAATTATTTAAACGTTTGGTATAATTGACCCTGGAATTTTTTTGTCGGGAGGTTTTTGATTACTGATTCAATCTTCTCACTTGTTATTTGTCTATTCAAATTACCTAGTTATTCATGATTCATCTTAGTAGGTTGCATGTTTCTAGGAATTTATTTCCTCTAAGTTAACCAATTTGTTGGTGAATAATTGTACTCAAGTAGTCTCTTATGATCCTTTGTATTTTTGTATTATCCGTTTTAAGTCTCTTTTATAATTTTAATTTTATTTATTTGGGCTCTCTTTATTTTCTGGTTAACCTAGTTAAAGCTTCGTCTATTTATATCTTTTCAGAAAAACCAACTCTTAGTTTTGTTGATCTTTTCTTCTTAGTCACTGTTTCATTTATTTCAGGTCTGGTCTTTATTATGTCTTTCTTTCTGCTGACTTTGGGCCTAGTTTATTATTTTCTTAGTTCCTTGAGGTGTAACAATAGGTTGTTTGGGTTCTTTCTTCTTCTTTTTTTTCTTTTTTTTTTTTTTTTGAGACGAAGTCTCGCCCTGTCACCCAGGCTGGAGGGCAGTGGTGTGATGTCGGCTCACTGCAACCTCTGCCTCCCGGTTCAAGTGATTCTCTTGCCTCAGCCTCCCAAGTAGCTGGGACTACAGGCGCGTGCCACCATGCCCGGCTAATTTTTGTATTTTTAGTAGAGACAGGATTTCACCATGTTGGCCAGGATGGTCTCGATCTCTTGGCCTTGTGATCCATCTGCCTCGGCCTCCCAAAGTGCTGGGATTACAGATGTGAGCCATCGCACTTGGTCTCTTTCTTCATTTTGATGTTGGCATTTATCACTACACAGTTCTCTCAGCACTGGTTTTGCTGCATCTCAGAAATTTTGGTATGTTATATTTTATTTTCATTTGTCTCAAACGCTTTTCATTTCTATTTTGATTTTTTTCTTTGAACCATTGATTTTTCAACAATATGTTGTTTAATTTCCACATATTGGTGAGTTTTTCATAATTATTTCTCATATTGATTTATACTTTTATACCATTGTGGTCAGAAAATATATGTGGGTTGATTTCAGTCTTCTCAAATTTGTTAAGAATTGTTTTGTGGCCCAAAGTGTAATCTGTCATGGAGAAAGGTCATGTGCATTTGAGAAGAATGTGTAGTTGTTGCTGTTGGATGGAATGTTTGCTGTAAGTCTGGTAAGTCCATTTGTTTTATCGTGTTGTTCAAGCCTACTGTTTCTTTATTAATTTTCTGTCTGGATGATCTATCCATTGTTGAAAAATGGGATATTGAAGTCCCCTGTTATTATTTGATTGCTGTCTATTTCTCCCTTCATTTCTGAAATATTTGCCTCATATGTCTAGGTGCTTCAATGTTGAGTGCATATATATTTACAATTGTTATCATCATGTAGCTACCTTTTTTTGTCTCTTCTAACAGATTTTGACTGTAAATCTATTTTGTCTGATATAAGTATAGCCACCCATGCTCTCTTTTGGTTGCCATTTTTCATAGAATACCTTTCTCTATTTTTTTACTTTCAGTCTATGTTTGTCCTTAAGGCTTAAGCGAGTCTAGTTTAGGTAGCATATCGTTGATATATTTTTTTTTACCCATTCAGCCACTCTGTATCTTCAGAGAGTTACATTCATTTACATTTAAAGTTATCGTTGATAGATAAGGATTTACTATTGACTTTTTAATTGTTTACAATTTTGTGGTTCCTTTGTTTCTTTCTTCCACTTTTGCTGTTTTCCTTTGTGATTTGTTGAAGTTTTGTATTGGTATGCTTTGTTTCCTTCTTTTTGTGGTTTGTGTATCTACTAGAGATTTTTTCCTTTGTGTTTACCTTATCATGGAGCATACATAAAACATCCTAAAATTATAATATTATGATTTAGCTGATAACAAATTACCTTCTTTTGCATACAAGAACTCTACATTTGTACTGCCCCTTTCCCGGTTTTTTATATTGATAGCACATTTTCATCTTTTTATATTGTGTGTTCATTAACAAATTATTACAGCTATAGTATATTTTTGTGCTTTTTAACTTTTATGCTAGGGTTAAAAGTGATTTGCAAGCCACCATTATAATATTAGAATATTCCAAATTTCACTACATACTTAAGTTTACCAGTGAGCTTTATACTTTAATATGTTTTCATGTTGTTACATGAAACAAAAATAACTCTTTTCTTTCAAACTGAAAGAATCCCGTTAGCATTACAGTTGCTGAGTATAGTATTGTTACTTGGCAGTTTTTCTTTTGACACTTTGAATATATTACCTTACTCCATTTTGGCCTGAAAGGCTTCTGTTGAGATGTCTACTGTTAACTTTATGCAGATTTTCTTATATGTGACAAGTCTCTTTTCTCTTGCTGCTTTCAGGATTTTCTTTGTGTTTGACTTTTAATAATTCATTTATAATGTGTCCTGGAGTTTCTTCTTTAGGTTGATCTTAGTTGGGATCCTTTAAATTTCATGAATCTGAACACTCATATTTCTCCAAAAGTCTGGATAGCTTTCAGCAAGTGTTTCTTTAAATAATTATCAGTCCCTTACTCTCTCTCCTTTCTCCTTCCAGAAATCACACAGTTTATATATTTGTACAGTTGATTTTTGTCCCATAGGTCCCTAATGCTTTCTTCAGTTTTTAAAAATCTTTTATGTTTTTGGTCCTGGACTTGGCTAATTTCAAATGGCCTGTCTTTGAATTCACGAATTATTTCTTCTGCATAGTGGAGTCTGCTGTTAAAGTTGTTTATTGAATTTTTAAATATTGTCATTTTATCCTTCAGCTCTAGGATTTCTGTTTGGTTCTTTATTATGGTTTATATTTCTTTATTAAACTTTTTATTTTGTTCATGCATTGTTCTAATTTCATCAAATTGTCTATGTTTTCTTATATTTCATTGAGCTTCTTTAAGATGATTATTTTTTATTCTTTTTTAAGGAAATTTGTAGATCTCCATTTCTTTGGAGTCAATTATAGAATGTTCATAGTTGCCTTTGGTGGTGTCATGTTTGCCTGATTTGTTGTTATCTCTGTAGCCTCGCTTTGATGGCTATGCATTTGAAGGAGCAAATACCGCTTCTAGTCTTTACAGACTAGTTTTGGCAGGAAAAGCCTTCTCATGTTGAGTCTCTGAGCTGATGGGATTGCCTATAGGATTGCAGTCTTGTGGTGATTGAGCTGGATCACATGAGTCCATGAGGGGACCCACAGTTGGCAGGCCTGTTACCAGTGTCTCTAGTAGGCATGGCTTTTGTCTGACCTCTTGGTGGACAAGATACCATTAGTACCTTGGCCAGTAGGGCTGGCACTGGGATGAAGAACCACTTGAAGGTATGCAGACAGCAGGCCTGTTACCAGTTGCACAACTGGGAGTGACTTCCTCCAGGTCCCTGGGAGGGCTCCTACTAGGTCACTGAATATATACCTGGGCAGGCAGTCCTGACCTCAGCCATGGCTTAAAGGGACTAAAACCAAGTCACAATGATATAGTTTGGATATTTGTCCCCCCTGAAATCTCATGTTGAATTGTAATCCCTGATGCAGTGGTGGTGGTGGGGGTAGGGGGAGTTGGTGGGAGGTTTTGGTTATGAGGGTGGATCCCTCATGGCTTGATGCTATCTTTGTGATAATGAGTGAGTTCTCATGAGATCTAGTCATTTAAAAGTGTGTGGCCCCTCCTCCCCAACTCTCAAGCTTGCTCTTGTGTTTGCCATGTGACATGCCTATTCCCCCTTTGCCTTCCACCATGATTGAAAGCTCCCTGAGGCTTCACCAGAAGCTGGGCAAATGCCTGCACCATACTTTCTATTAAGCATGAAGAACTGTGAGCCAATTAAACCTTTTTTATTTATAAATTACCTAGTCTCAGGTATTTCTTTATAGCAATATAAGAATGGCCTAATATAGAAAATCGGTACTAACGAGTTGGGTATTGCTATAAAGATACCTGAAAATCTAGAAGCAACTTTGGAACTGGGTAACTAGCACAGGTTGAAAAAATTTGGAGGGCTTAGAATAAAAAAGAAAGACAAGGGACAGTTTGGAACTTCCTACAGACTATTTAAATGGTTGTGACCAAAATGCTGTTAGTGATATGGACAGTGAAGTTCAGGCTGCTGAGGTTTCAGATGGAAATTAGGAGCTTATTGGGAACCGGAGCAAAGAAACTGAACCCTTGTTATACCTTGTTGAAGAAGTTGGCTATTTTGTGATCTATGTCCTAAAGATCTGTGGAAGTTTGGAATTGAGGGTGATGACCTAGGGTATCTGGCAGAAGAAATTTCTAAGCAGCAAAGTGTTCAAGATATGTCTTGGATGCTTCTAACAGCCTACTTATCAGACGCAGGAGCAAAGAAATGACTTAAAGTTGGATGTTATATTTAAGCAGGAAACAGAATGTAAAAGTTTAGAAAATCTGCGGCCTAGCCATGTGACAGAGAAAGGAAAAGCTTTCTCAGGAGAGGAATTCAAGCAGGCTACCTAGCAACCACTTGCTAGAGAAATTTGCCTGACTAAAAGGGAGCCAAGTGTTAATATCCCAGAGAATGGGGAAAAGGTATTTCAGAGACTTTTGTGGCAGCCCTTCTCATCATAGGCCCAGAGGTCTAAGTGGAAAGAATGGTTTCAGGGACAGGGCCCAGGGCCTCACTGCCCTCCACACCATTGGGATGCTGCTCCCCATATTCCAGCCCCTCTGGCTCCAGCCTTGGCTCAGAAGGCCCCAGATATAGATGAGGCTACTGCTTCAAAGGGTGCAAGTCATAAGCCTTGGTGGCTTCCATGTAGTGTTAAGCTTGCAGATTCACAGAGTGTATGAGTAAAGGAGGCTTGGCCTCCGTCTAGATTTCAGAGGATGTGTGAGAAAGCCTAGCTGCCCAGGTAGAAGCCTGCTGCAGGGGTATAACCCTCACAGAGAAGCTCTACTGGGGCAGCACAGAGGGGAAATCCGTGGTTAGAGGCCCCACACGGAGTCCTCACTGTGGCACTGCCTAGTGGAACTGTGAGAAGGGGGCCACCACCCACCAGACGCCAGAATGGTTGATCCACTGGCAGCTTGCACCATGTACATGGAAAAGTCTCAGGCATTCAACACGCTGTGAGAGCAGCCTCAGGGGCTGAACCCTGCAAAGCCACAAGGGTAGAGCTTCCCAAGGTTTTGGAAGCTCACCCGTTGCATGATCACCCCCATGGATGTGGGACATGGAGTGAAAGGAAATTATTTTGGAGCTTTAAGATTTAATGCAGTGAGTGGAGATCGCACCACTACACTCCAGCTTGGGCAACAGAGGGAGACTCCGTCTCAAAAAAAAAAAAAAAAAAAAAAAAAAGATTTAATGACTGCCTTGCTGGTTTCAAACTTGCATAAAGCCTGTAGCCCCTTTCTTTTGGCTGACTTCTCCCTTTTGGAATGGGAATGTTTATCCAATGCCTATACACTCATTGAATCTTGGAAGTAACTAATTTGTTTTTTTATGTTACAGGCTCGTAAGTAGAAGGGATTTCCTTTGTCTCAGATAAGACTTTGAGTTTTGGACTTTTGAGTTGACGCTAGAATGAGTTAAGACAGGGGGACTGTTGTGAAGGCATGATCATATCTTGCAATATGAGGAGGACATGAGATTTGAGAGGGCCTGGGGTGGAATGATATAGTGTGGATTTTTTTTCCTGCCTGAATCTCATGTTGAATTGTAATCCCCAGTGTTTGAGGTGGGGCCTGGTGGGAGGTATTTGAGTCATAAGGGTAGATTCCTCATAGCTTGGTGCTGTCTTCATGGTAGTGAGTGAGTTCTTTTGAGATCTGGTCATTTAAAAGTGTGTGGCACCTCTCCACTACTCTCTTGTTTGCTCCTGCTTTTGCCATGTGATATGCGTGTTCCTCCTTTGCCTTCTACCATGATTGAAAGCTCCTTGAGGCTTCACCAGAAGCTAAGCCGATGCCAGCACCATGCTTTCTGTAAAGCCTGCAGAACGCTGAGCCAATTAAACATCTTTTCTTTATAAATTATCCAGTCTCAGGTACTTCTTTATAGGAATGCAAGGACAGCCCAATACACACAAGGATGCTTCAGGATGTACAGCTGAGACTAAGGTCTGCAGTCCTGTCTCTAGGATCATAGATAAGTGTGTTTCCCTCCAAATGCCTGGGCATATAGGATTGCTCACAGGCTACAGCTCAGAGGGGTTGTAGCTGAGTTTCAGTGCCATTTCAAGATCTGCTGTAGGGCTGAGTTTGGCAAGCCTACCCTGGGGACTCAGGCAGGCATTTCTCCCTCTGGGTTCCTGGATGAGAAGGCCTACTCTCAGTCCACAGCTAAGAGTGTCTAAAACTCAGTTTCAGAGCTGTTTCAGGGTCTACATCCAGACTCAACTTTGGTTTGCCTGTCTGCCAGCGTACTAGTGTGCATGAATTTTTCTGGGCCTCTTTGCTGATGATTTTTATAATAAGACCAAGACAAAATGGGGCCATGCAGAGTCCACAAGAGGATAAAGCCATTTCCAGGTCTGCAGCCAGGACCATGATCACCAAGTCTGCCATCTGGGCATGAGTTGACCCTCTCAAAATGGCCCTACTAAATATCGGGCTGCCCTGGAATTTCACAGCCTCCTGAATTAATCCAAGGCTCCCACAAAGGCTATTTTGTCTGTGGGTGGCTGAAAAATTATTGTTGCTGTGGGAGATACAATTAGGTGAGCTATTATTCCACTATTTTGCTAATGTTACCTCATTTCTTTCACACTTAACTATAAGAAGTCAGGAGGAGCCAAGCCACTCCTTCAGTGCTTTGTTTAAAGATTTCCTCAGCCTAGTATCCAATTGCCTTGCTCACAAATTCTACCTTCCACAAAGCACTGAAACACAAAATCAATTCATCCAAGTTATCTGCCACTTTATAACAAAGATTACCTTCGTCCACTGTCTAGTAATATGTTCCTTATTTCTGTCTGAGACCTCATCAGAATGACCTTTGCCATTCATATTCCTAATTTCAGGATTACATAGGTTTTTTCTAAGATTGAGGCTTTCTCTGCATCTCTTCTTTTTTTCTGAGACCTATCCAGAATCACTTTTAAAGGTTCTTTACAGCAATGTAGGCTTTTTCTAGCAGGCACTTCCAAACACTTCTAGCCTCTACCCATTGCCCAGTTTCAAAGTCACCTGGACATTGTTAGGTGTTTGGGATAGCAGCACTCCTAGTTCTGGGTACCAATTTCCTGTCTTAGTCTGTTTGGGCTACTATAACAGAATGCCGTAACTGGGTGGCTTTTAAACAACAAAAAAATTATTTCTCGAAGTTCTGGAGGCTGGGATCTTGAGCCCCAAATCGCTTCACTAGTAGATTAGGTATCTGGTGAGGGCCTGCTTCTTTATACATAAATGGCCATTTTCTCTTTGTATCCTCACATAGCAGAAGGGATGAGAGAGATCTCTGGGGCTTCTTTTGTCAGGGTATTAATCCCATTTATGAGGTTTCTGCCCCCAAGACCTGATGAGCTCCTCAAGGCCCTGCCTCTAAACACCATCACGCCAGGTATAAGGTTTAAACACATGAATTTGGGAGGGGAGGGCATAAACATTCAGTCTATATAGTACACATATATTTCTAGGATTGATAATTTTAATTTGATTGAAAATGTGGTTAAAAAGGAGAATCTTTATTCCAGATACTGAGAGCTGAGTGTGATTTTTCCTTGGTGATTCTACAAAAGCCATCCCCAAAGATATTTAATAGATATAATAGTTTTTTGTTATAATGCCATTCAATATTTAGATATATAGTTTGTAGAAGAAAAGCACTTCTTCAGGAGATAAATAAATGCAGAATAAATAGGTAGTTGTCAGGTCTGGTTCGACCCAAAATAAAAGGCATTTAATACTCATCTGTTCATAGCACCTATTTAACAAACATTTACTGAGCTTGTGATATGCTGGCACTGTTCTACAGTTGGGAAATACCAGAATGAGGTACTCATCCTGTAGCTGGATTGATTAACTTATGCACGATACTATTGGGGAGAAGCATCTTGCTTTTGCCAAATTTGGAATGATGGTCAAATCTGTTCAGTATAATACTATCTGAAGAGTGAGTCTCATTTATATCATCCGAATGTACCTAGTATTCAGATTTTTGAGAATATTTGACAAGGAGATCCTCATCCAAACTTCTCATTTTCTTCACCCACCAGCACCACCACCACCACCATCTCTTCCTTTGATCAGCTCTGGGAGGTCCATGGAAGTCCGAATTCAGTCTAGCTTATGAATGTGTTTTCTGCCTTTCTAACTTCCTGGACTTTTTTTTTATGCTTCTCTCCCCTCTTTGCACCCTTCTCATGTGGTGCTTCAGCCATCAAGAATTACTCTTTCCTTCCTGATCACTACGTTCTCAGACCTACCACAAGAACTTTGTATATGCACTGTGTGATGGTTAATATTAAGTGTCAACTTGATTGGATTGAAAGATGCAAAGTATTGTTCCTGGGTGTGTCTGTGAGGGTGTTGCCGAAGGAGATTAACATTTGAGTCAGTGGACTGGGAGAGGCAGACCCACCCTCAATCTGGGTGGGCACCGTCTAATCAGCTGCCAGTGTGGCTAGGATAAAAGCAGGCAGAGGAACGTGGAAGGAGTAGACTGACTGAGTCTTTCGGCCTCCATCTTTCTCCCATGCTGGGTGCATCTTGCCCTCGAACATCAAACTCAAAGTTCTTCAGCTTTTGGAGTCTTGGACCTACACCAGTGATTTGCTAGGGGCTCTCGGGCCTTCAGCCAGAAGGCTGCACTGTTGGCTTCTCGACTTATGATGTTTTGGGACTGGGACTAGCTTCCTTGCTCCTCAGCTTGCAGATGGCCTGTTGTAGGACTTCACCTTGTGATCATGTGAGTTAATACTCCTTAATAAACTTCCTTCATTTATACATCTATCCTATTAGTTCTGTCCCTGTAGAGAACCCTAATACACTCTGCTTTTAGATCAGCCTTCCTTACACTCTGACTTCTACTTGCCCTTCAGATCTTAACGGAGACACCATGTTCCGTCCTAAGGCTCTCCTGACCCTCCAGATAGTTCACTGGAGCCACATCTGTGTTTGCCCCCAGAACTCATTTCCTCATTTAGGCTAGATATGTTAAGTGCTAAACACAGTTATTAACTCACTACTTGCTGAATACATGTTAACTGTTTGAGTGTTATGATCGGTATCAGTATTATCAGTATTATAATTATCATGCACTTGTCAAATATATGTTGATTATTGAGAAATAAAATTAGACTTTCTGGCCAGTGTTTCTTTTTCCTGTTGATTCTTCTGAATATACCACAGGCATTCAGGTCATTCTTGGCTCGTCTAGTTCACCTCTTCCAGATCCTATCTCCCACACAACTAAGGTTGTTTCACACTTGCCAGCTCTTTGTTTCTTAGCTCTGGCAACAAACTCCTGACCTGTTCTTTCCTATAACTTAGAACCTCACATGTCTCTGAAAAAGATAAGCAGTACGTGTGGATCTAGACATAACTTTCCTGCACTCCTTAGGGAATTTGGTAAAGGACGGCAGAGCAAAAAAGGGAGCTCTTTCATACCAGGATCATGTGAGGCTAAGTACTTTTCCAAATTGCCAAATCCTGGAAGGTCTTCCAGCCATCCCTCTCTGGAATGGACATCTCTGGCTCTGGCCTGTTAAACATCCTTTTTTTTTTTTTCTTTCCTGGGAACATTGCACTTATGTTCCTTTACCGTTCTCCAGTCTCAGTCCACATGTGTACAGTAGAGCAGTTCCCACACTCCCACACTCCAGATCCTGAGGTGAGAGGTGACTGGTCTGCCGGTGAGGCTGAAGTATTTCCCTTGGCTAGAAACGCTGTTTCAGGAGAAGGAAGATGACGAAAGCCAGACCTTTCAAGCCAAACATATTCAATTTCCAAACTTCTTTGGAACTAGTGGATAATAGGAACTTCTTTCAAACTAGGGCTGCAAAGCAGAGGAGGTAAAATTCAGCGGAAGAGGATTAAACTTGGTGAGAGTTTGCTTGAATATAACCCAAAGCAAGGAAAGCTGAACTGAGTGGTAGGGAGAGACTAATTCCTAACAGTATCACTTAGCACCTTGAGGCAGTCAGACCTGGGGATTCATTCCTTGAATTTCTCAGTTGCGCTGGCAGTACATTTCCTTGAATATCCAGTACAATTCCTTGAATTTGTCAGTTGCACCAGCAGTACATTCTCTTTGTTGTTGAAGCTTCATACGGTTGGGTTTCTATCATTTGTGTCCAGAAAGGTTCTGACGAATCTGCCATCCATTAAGGCAGAAGAAAAACCATGAGTGCAATCTTTTGTCCAAATAGAAGAGTGGCCTTTGAAGCAACTCGCAGTGAAATGATGGTCTGTTATAATATGACATTTCCTGGCTCTAAAATGGAGCCCATGGCAGTGGCCACGGGTGCTTAGGAGGATTTGGTCTTTGAGTTTTACATGAAGGAGCACAAAGGGGTTTTATAATGGCTACTGGATTCCTCTTTGGGATTCCCTTCTCTGCTTCCTACTGAAATGTAAATGCCTGCACAATGCAGATGGCATATTTCATTAATACAAACAAAAGTCCAGGCAACAGATGCTTTGGGGACTGAGGGGAAAGGAGATCTCTGTATTTCTCCAACAGCAACAACTCCGATGATAAATTTCTCCCACTGAGCATATTGAACCAAGAGCAAAGAAATGTGTAGTTTTCAAGCCTTAGGCACTCTACAGTATTTAAAAGTAGGAAGATCAAAATCAGTATTTTTGGACAAAGAGACCTTATGCTTGAAAAGCAATGAGCAAGAAAAGCTGAGGCATGCTTTGTGAATTTCACAGGGCTTGGGGGTGGGCAGGACTTCCAGTGTTCTGTTTGTCTAGAGAGCATATATTAATAAACCTTAGTCGGGGCTACTGCCATCCACAATGACAAAAGCCAGGCCAGGCCAATTGTTTGCACATCAAGGGCTGGGTTAGCGTGGCTTCTGTTCCTTTGTTTCTTACATTGTTTTGTGGGAAATGTAATGCAGAGATGATTAATTGCAGAGCAGATCCAACTCTTTCTCTGCTTGTGATAAGTTTAAATAAAAATGCCAAAGTCCAAATTCTGAAACTATGTCAAAGAGTAATAATTCAAAAATTTATAAAAATTACACCATGCTTTCTGGTCATATTCTCCTGAGTTTATTGTGACTATGGGCAATTGCCCGGGCAGGAGTGTTGGAAGGAGAAAGGTATGGGGGTAGAACGAATTAAGCAAAAAATGTTATCTGCACTATTTTGGTGCTATTTCACTGAAGACGGAAGATTGATAGCAAGCATTTGGAGGCAATATTACAGCAATTTTTGTGACTCCTCAGTAGGGTAAGCATAATGCTAATAAAATATTGTGGGCAGGGATTGTAGGACATTTTTCTGTTCACAAAATGTAAAGATTTTTACATTATATTTTATAATATATTATACTATATACTCTTTAAAATACTTGCCCCTCTAATTGTGTGTGCATTTTTAGCCTATTTAGTTAGCAGAATAGAAAAGGCCGAGTTAAGCTGAAGAACTGCGGTTTATAGCTTTGCATCTAAGACGTACATGCTCTGAGTCTTCTGGTTTTGCAAGGCTTTTTCCTCCTTTCTTCTTTATAGTGCTTAGGTAGAACGCTAACTAAATGCCCACTGAGCATAGGAAGCAAAATAAAGCACCTTTAACAAATCATAGTTAGATTCTCTTTTTATATGTAACTCAAAGAATTGATACCATTAAAAATGTCAGCCACTGACAATCCAATATCTTGCCACTGCTGGAAACCAGTCTTCGCTTGGTAACACTTGTTTGTTCTTTATATCCTGATCCAGATCCCAACACCTTGACATTTTGCATGACTTCCCTATATCCAGAGGTCATCTCAAATCCAGCTTCAGGACAGTGAGCCATGCAGCTTGGCTTGCATGAGAAGGGCCATACGTTTTCCTTCCTGTACATTAAATCCTCTCATATCAGAACCAGCTCCATAGTGTCTAAATGAATAATAAGATTAAATAATAAAGGCTCAATAATGACAAGTCCTTAAAATGCAATGACTATTATTAAACATGCATTTGTTCATTCTTCACTTATTGATGTAACAAATACATATTACGTGTTGCATTATGCTAGTCATTAGGGGGAAATGATGACCAAGATAGAAATCGTTTCATAAGGTCTAGAAAGCTCCCTTATCTTTGATCCAGGCCATACTGAGAACACAGACTAAATATTCTATAGAAATAAACAAAGGTAATAGGCAGAGTCACTATAGATCAGAGATTGCAAACTGAAAGACTAAATGGGCCATGTAGGTTACATATATATACAAACTGGGCCAAATGAGAGTTGATAAAGCATGATAGAACCTATAGCTAACTGGAAAATGTCATACTTAAAGACATTTCAGTTATTTTTATTATAAAGAATATTGAGTCAACTCTCCCCAAACAGAAACACACACACACACACACACACACACACACACACAATTAACCCATGGAAGACTTGTTTCTGGAAATGTTTTGCTTAACATACTTAAATTTGAGGTTACTATTTTTTATTCAAGCATATTCAGCCCCAGTGCATTGGTTTAGTCCTATAATCCCGGCAGTTTGAGTGACCGAGATGGGAGGATCACTTGAGGACAGGAGTTTGAGACCAGGAGGGAGGGCTGTCTAGGTGAAGCACAGGGGAATTTTACTTTAGGGAAAATATTCTGTATGAGCCTATAATGGTAGTTACATGACATCATGCATTTGTCAAAACCCATAGAGTTTAAACACAGTGAACCTTAAGGTAAACTATGGACTTTGGTTGATATGGACATGTCAGTGTTGGTTCATTGATTGTCACATAGTGAGACCATGTTTCTACAAAACATAAAAAAATAGACCGGGCACAGTGGCTCACGCCTATAATCCCACTTTGGGAGGCCAAGGCGGGTGGATCACCTGAAGGTCAGGAGTTCAAGAGCAGCCTGGTCAACATGGTGAAACCCCGTCTCTAATAAAAATATAAACTATTAGCCAGGTGTGGTGGCAGGCTCCTGTAATCCCAGCTACTTGGGAGGCTGAGGCAGAGAACTGCTTGAGCCCGGGAGGTGGAGGTTGCAGTGAGCTGAGATCGCGCCATTGCACTCCAGCCTGGGCAACAAGCGTGAAACTTGGTCTCCAAAAAAGAAAAAAAATAAAAATAGCTAAGTGTGGTGGTGCATGCCTGTACTCCTAGCTACTCAGGAGGCTGAGGAGGGAGGATCTCTTGAGTCCAGGAGTTCCAAGTTATGGTGAGCTATATGATTGCATCACTGCTCTGCAGCCTGGGTTGCGGAGCAAGACCCTGTCTCTAGAAAAATGTTTTTAAAAATACATGTGCATTATTTCTCATCAGAAAGAATTATTATTTTCTTAAAGAGGGAGAAGTGTAAAGTAACATTAAGAATCTTGACAGATAAACTTTTGCTTTTATGTGGGTATTCCCTTGTTCTTTCTCCTGAACTGTCTGTAGGAGTTAGATCTTAAAATAATGTCAGGAGAGAGTAATCAAGATCCAGCCCACTAACCACCAAAGTCCTTGCTTAGAACTGGTGCCGCCTCCTCTGAGGATTGTTCAGCTCAAACAGCTGAAGATAAGAACTATTCTCACACCAACTAGGATAACTTTTAAACCTACCCAACCAAAGGCTGATTTTCAAGCTCTGTCTTTGAGATTTTCAATACCTGCTCTTGTCTCTGATGTCGCTAGATACAAGATAGCTTTGACTGTATCATAAAGGCTGCCTAAGAGACTATTTACTTAGTTTTTTTTTTTTTTTTGAGGCTGAGTCTTGCTCTGTTGCCCAGGCTGGAGTGCAGTGGTGAGATCTCGGCTCACTGCAAGCTCCACCTCCCAGGTTCATGCCATTCTCCTGCCTCAGCCCTCTGAGTAGCTGGGATTACAGGTGCCCACCACCACGTCCAGCTAATTTTTAGTAGAGACAGGGTTTCACCATGTTAGCCAGGATGGTCTCGATCTCCTGACCTTGTGATCTGCCCGTCTCGACCTCCCAAAGTGCTGGGATTACAGGCGTGAGCCACCGCGCCCGGCCTATTTACTTACTTATTATGATTTACAAAATGTTGCTCTCATGTTTGAAAAACTCATATTTGAATATATATGAGGTAAAAACATTTAAATGCTGGCTGCTAAATTCACATCTCAAAAACCTATGGAAATTTCTGGAAGGAAACTCTCCTGTAGTTAGCATGATGGTTTATGCGACCCAGAAAGATTATAGCTTCTCAGGAACAGACATGTCTGCCCCTTTCTGCATGTGCAAATGTAAGAGAGTTTCCACTTACTGTGATTGCGACAAAATTATAGGTAATAGCAAATAATCACATTCTTTTGAAACTACATGTTATATTATCTGTATTTCCTCCGGGTTTTAAGATCAATGAGGTCAGAAATCATGTATATTTTGCTAATTAATCTCTTACTTCAAGTACGATGCCTGGCACATAGTAGGCACTTAATACGTATGTGCTAAATCCATACAAAACAAATGAAAGAATGAATCCAGATCACTTTTAGTTATAATATTTTATTGTATTCTTTATGGTTTTATTAGTTTAACATATAGTTCCTTGGTTCAGTAATTTTAAGGAAACAAATTTCAAATGCATACCAGCATTGTTAATATACATTTCTGCAGTGATGGAATACCTGCTTTGTTCAATATCGTAGCCACTAGCCACATGAGACTATTAATAAACTATTAAGTGTGATTAGTGTGACTGAGAATCTGAATTTTAAATTTAATTTAATTTAATTTGACTTAATTTAAATTTACATAGTTACGTGTGGCTAAAGGCTAAAGGTCTATGCATAGCGCATAGACCACTCCTTTAGGGAATCTTGTTTAACTGTTGATTAGGTCAGTATTTGGAAATGCTCATGGAAAGGGTCACATATTAAGAGATGGATATGTAGACTCCTTGTATTTTCTAGTGGTCTCACACTCAAAAATCTTCTCAATCAAGAGTCCCTGAGAATTAAATTTGAGTTAACATGAAGAGAGATATATCATATACTACGTAGTTAATAGAGAAAAAAAATATCCTGTATCAAGCTGCCCTGAAAAAGTTTTATCTGCCAATCAAGACTGAACCCAACTTTACTACTCTCAGAATTTTTCCTTCTTTACATCCTCTGGAGCACTGCAGAATTTTGTCAGTACCTTTAACACTATATATGTCTCCACTGTAGATTGTTTACAGAGCAACTGAAACTTCCTTAATTAATGGACACCATAATAGTGCAGAAGCTTGTGCTGGGACTAATTCAGTACTGTACACATTGTTGGTTGTTTATGAAGAGTTATTGAGTGAAGGATGAAATTTGGGGTCCAAAAATCTGAGTTCTAGTCCTATGTCTGCCATTTACTTAGTGACCCTGTGCCTGGAATTTAACACCTCTAAGTTACAGTTTTCTTATTCTTAAAATGGGAGTATTAATATGTGTTTTCCAAGAGTAATACATGAGAGCCACATGGGAGAAGTCATGCATGTGTAAAGATGACCAAAAATAAATCTAATTATTGTCAATATGGAGCTTTAGAGCAATATCTTCAAGGAAGCAATTTCAATTCCAGAAAGAAGTCATTCCAAAATTGTTAGAAGCTATGCCACATAGGCATTAATTAAATTTCCTCTTCCCTTATAAAATAGTGTCATCTTTAACAACGAGGTGTTGGCTGAGCCCAGACAGAAAACAGTAAATTCTCAATTTGATATGCATTCCTGACACGTGATACATATGCACTCACCAGATCTTTTATGGAGATAGCCTAAATGCTGAATGGTGGAAAAAACCAAACCAAAACAAAACATACAATTATAGATTTAGACAACAGAGACAGCTCACCAGTCTGCATTAGGAAAACTGACTACTTCTTCAAGCAGCTCCCAGAAACAATAGTTATTTCTGGACCTCTTATTGTCTACTAAGTGATGTGCTAGATGTTCAGGAAAGAGGTGTGAGACTAAGGAGCTAAGTTAGATTCACTTGGGAGGAAAGATAAAAGAGTTCGATACAGATAAGTTGGTAAAGAAAGACATACTGAGAAACATCATAATAACCTACTAATATTTGGCAACCTGGATATTATGCCTGACATAAACAACAACAACAAAAACTAGATGTTATAAAAATTGGCCACTTTGCAGCTTACCTAGTGATTGTCTACATATGACTAAGACATGACCTGCACAAGGAGAATGCTTATCACAATAGTGCTTTGCAAAAAATAACTGTTTTATAAGTAAGATTTACCAGATATTCATCGATCACCCTACTGTATAACAGGCATAAAATGGGCATTTTTACCTATATTACATTGACTCATATTTTTATAATAGCTCAAGGATGTAGATTTTTGTGTGAGTCAGGATTCTGGCAGAAAAGAGATGGCACACTCAAATGGAAATTAGAAATTAAAGATAACTTAATGAAGGGACTATTTAAAAGTCAGAACTAAAGGAAACCTGTAAGCAATAAGAAAGCACCCAGGCACTAGCCGATGTGCAGCTATCATCTCTAGTCCTAAAGAGGCTGAGAGTTTGGTGACCAGAATCAAGAGGGAACCATAATAGCAGGGAGGGCACAGATGAGGAGAGCTGCAGGCACAGGTAAGAAGAATATGGCACTTGCTAATGTGTGGCCTGGCAGAGAGGGTGGGGCTAGGTGTGGAGTGGGATGGTGGGGTAGAGTATAAAGACTTTGGTCTTTCTCTCATTCCAGCTTTGGAACCCTAGCCAGTTGCTCCTATGAACTCAAACAGGCACCTTGCAGGCCCAGTTGTTATAGCACCAAAACTGGCATCCTATGACACACAGTGTGGAGATGGAAAGTAGGAAAGGACCTGGAAGGCAAATGGAAATGATCCAGCCAGTTTTGTTGCCTTTATTTTACAAATAGGGAAATTGAGGCCCAGAATAAATAAATAATTTGCTTAAAGGCATGCAACAAAGAAATCATATGAAAGATTTCTGATTCCAAAAATGTGTGCTTTAATTTCTCCATTTCTCGTTCACTTGTTAAAAATAAATCACAAATTGGGCTGTGCTCCTGGATTTCGTTCCCTGAGCACAGAGGTTTTTATTCAGTTCCTTTATTGAAAACTATGTCCTAACACTGGCCAGTCGTTTCCCAGAACCTTGCATTCATCACAATTGGACATGGTAAAAGTGAGTGCGTGTGTTTCTGTGACTTTGCGAAAAGATCTCAATACTGAGAGAGGTTATTCTCCTTAAAGCACGTTAATAGTTGTTTAAAACAATTGAAGATTGAAGATTGGAGAAAACTAGTGTTGGGATAGCTTAGAGAAGTGGATGGGGGAAATGAAACGGGCAATCTAAATGAAAACTAGGAAAAAGGAGCTTATGGAGGGAATCTTGGGTTAAGAGTGAGTTCATGATCCGTTTTGTTAGGAATTTGGCCTTTAAGAATATTGATAATGATAATAATAATAATAATAATAAAAGAAAAAAAAAAAAAAGAATATTGATAGGGCCGGGTGCGGTAGCTCACACCTGTAATCCCAGCACTTTGGGAGGCCAAGGCGGGCAGATCACCTGAGGTCAGGAGTTCGAGACCAGCCTGGCCAACATGGTGAAACCCTGTCTCTACTAAAAATACAAAAATTAGCCAGGCGTAGTGGCGGGTGTCTATGGTCCCAGCTACTCAGGAGGCTGAGGCAGGAGAATCGCTTGAACCCAGGAGGTGGAGCTTGCAGTGAGCCGAGATTGCGTCACTGCACTCCAGCCTGGTGACAGAAGGAGACTCCATCTCAAAATAAATAAGTAAATAAATAAATAAATAAATAAATAATAAAAATATTGATAGATGTAGCAAAGCTTTACTGAGGGCATGTGATATGGTAAGTTGTTTTGCTAAAGCTAAGTCTTCATGTACATGATCTCTGTGTTCCCTATAGGTAACTACTTAACCTTTTCAAGGTGAAAGAAGTTGAAAGTCATATCAATAGTATGTGGTAAAACATGATTTCAAACCTAGTAATCTGTTTACCTCATAGCCCGTCCGTTTTACCTTTTAAAGCTTGTTAAAGCAAAGCACAAAGCCTTCTACGTCCTATTCCTCATTTGTTAAATGCCAGTGAAACATAACTGTGACTGTTTCTTGCTTCTTGCAACAATAACTTGCCATATATTATCTGCATTTAAGGTGACTGCAAACACAGGATAAAATACAATTCATCTATTAGCAAATCATGAGTAACCGTGCCAACTTAGTGCTGTATATCTTGTAATGGATAATGGTTGTTTCCAGCTGGATGGAAATGGGGAATAAACAGTGAGGGTTTCATATATACAAGAGGAAAAATCCTGGATAAGTTGTAAAGTGTGTCTTTATTCTTGTTTTTTTTTTTAATGCAAATTGAATTCCACTCACCAATTGGAAATAACTGTGTTGGGGCTATATTATAGGTTTATTGTAAGCAGTGCATATATTTTTCATATTTGGCTTTATAATATTTTAGCTGAATCACCTTTTACCGTGTTTCTCCTTGGATGGGAGGTAACTTTTTTTTTTAATATTCCTCATGATTTCTGCCCTATACTTAGCCATTGGTAACTTTTTAAATTTTTATTTTACTGTAAAACTCAGCACTGATAAATCACTGGCCCTTACATATAGAGTGGATTTAAAATTTATACACTGTGACTGAGATGGGTAGAAATATAACTTTATTTCTTCATAACTGAATACTGCTTGCTCACCAGCACCCATTTCTGCTTAAGGAAGGAATACTTCTATGCCACTTGAATTTATCTTACTGACTTCCAGTTAAAATCCATTGCCTTTTGGATAAATCCAACTCTTTAGAACAGACACTTAAACTTTCAGCAGTTTTTTTCCTCTGCTCTTTCTTCTTTGCTTGGGTTCAGGGAGACTATGAGTTTCATGGCTACATGCAGCATGATGAGGTGGGGAAGTGGCATCAGGTCAATGTGTACCCTTCGGTTGTTGCAGGCTCCCACTAAAGAATGTTGTCCCTTGGCCTTTCATATTGACTCTGTGTCTGATGCAACTGTAGATGAGACAGATTGCCTTCTGTTTCCTTGTCTGTATTATGCATTGGCATCAGCCCTCTGATAGACTAAGTCCCCATCATAATGCTTGTGGGTGCTATATTTTTTCCCAAGACTGGCTGTGACTGCCACTTAATTCCTAGCTTGGGCCATTTACTCTAACTCTTTCTCCTCCACAGTCACTTCACCTCTTGCCTTAATGACCAGCCAGTGCTCTTAGGTAACATCTGTGTGCTACACTAGGCCAGGGGGAATTTTTACATCTTGTTAGCAGCATAGAGCTGTCCCGCGTTGGTGAGAGACACTCTGAAAGACTGCCTTCTCCCATGTTCCAGAAGATGAGGCAATGAGTTTCTCTTGCCGACAGATCATCAAACCTGTCTATGACGCTTCTATTACTTTCCCAAATGAATGTTTTCACTGCAAAGAGTGAAGGGGCTGGCTGTCTCGGGGACCATACTTACATCTAACCATGTTGCTTCTCACGTTCTTAGGGGTCCTCCCACCGAGTCAAATGCTACTCTTTCGTTTGGTCTGGCAAACTGTATCCTTATCATTCCCTACTCAATGCATAGTGTCCTCTCTGATACTACCAACTACTGATATATGGAGCCTTTTTAAAAAAAATTCTAAACAAAAGCCACTTCTATTTCTTGTATCTAATTATTGCCAATCAAAATGTCTTGGGCTCTAAATCTGTTGTATGATCTGTGGCCTTGAATAAAAACCATTTTTTGAAAGTCATAGGTGAATAATTTTTATTCTATAGTTTATATCTGTCATTCCCCCTTTTTTGAAATTATATACCTCACCTTCATAGCCTATTCATAGTGAGAACAAAGTGCTTAAGGAAAAATATTATGAAGCAGAAATATGATTTCAGTAATATTTAGAAATGTTTTTCAACTGTAGTAATAAATTGGAGTTTCTTAATGTCAGTTTGGAAGAATACTTAACAGAAAGGATTTCCCAGTGATTTAAGATTCTCTATTTGATTGAAGGATGTTTCTTAGAATATGAAAGATGATATATTATACATTCATATGATAAACAATTACCATATGACTGTTTGAGTACTGGGGGTGTAGGAGAGAATTAAAAAAACAAAAATGTTTGCCCTCATAGATCTTATATTCTTGATTTAAAAAAGAGAAAATATATACATTAGTGAAATATGAAGGCCATTATATGATCATCACTGTTATGGAGAAAATAAAGTGAGGGAGAATGTTAGAAAGTCTGGGAGAAGTGGGGTTTTCGAAGTTTTAAATAGAGTGATAAGAATTGGAAAATCTCGAGGTGGCATGGGAATGAGCTGTGTGTGCTTCTGAGGGATAGCAGTCTAGGCATAGGAATGGTGAGTAAAAAGTTCCTGAGGCTGGAATGACCCTGCTGTGTTCAAGAAAGAGCAAGAAGATAAAGTTACAAGAGCTGGAGCAGAGTGAAGGAGGCAGAGAACAGAAAGGGATGTTGCCAGAGAACAGAAAGGCATGTGGCATGGTGGAAGAGGTAGTGATAGGCAGATTATGTAAGGCTTTTCCATCCATCATAGGGAATGTGGCTTTTATTCTGAGGGAGATTTCAAACAGGGAGTGATATGAAAGACTCGCTTTTTTTTGAGACTGAGTCTTGCTCTGTTGCTAGGCTGGACGCTAGGCTGCAGTGATGCAATCTCGGCTCACTGCAACCTCCTCCTCCTGGGTTCAAGCGATTCTCCTGTCTCAGCCTCCCAAATAGCTGGGACTACGGGCACACGCCACCTTACCCAACTAATTTTTATATTTTTAGTAGAGACAGGGTTTCACTGTGTTGGCCAGGATGGTTTCTATCTCTTGACCTCGTGATCTGCCCGCCGCGGCCTCCCAAAGTGCTGGGGTTACAGGCGTGAGCCACCGCGCCTGGCCGAAAGACTCGCTTTGTAACTGAATTGCTGTAGTTGAGAATAGATTGAAGGGGAGAGGGTATAATGAAGAGATGTCATTCCGGATGCTATTTCAGACATTGAAGCAAGTGATAGAGATGTTTCAGACCAGGGATGCAGCACTGTCGGTCAATCGAAGTGTGTATGTGCTGGCCATGTATCTGGAAATCAGTCATACATTTTGGGAACCAGTACTGCATCGTGGTTAAAAAAAATCATGGCTCTGCAGTCAGGTGGCTTGAGTTCAAATTGTAGTTCGATCACTTACTAGCAATGGAATCTTGAAGAATTCCACTAAAGCATAAGCTGCATGAGGCTTTTGTAAGGATTAAATGAGAAATGACTGAAAAGTACCAAAGAAAGCTCCCTAGCTCATAAAACTTAAATCATTACCTGGCATTATTATTGCCGTGGTTTCTTTTCTTATTGAACTTGAGAAAAGTTGGAATCATGAAGCAGTAAGGTTTGTTTTTTTTTTTGGTTTTTTTTTTTTTCATGGTCTTCTTTTAGCCCGTGAACTTGGGAATACTTTCCAAAAAGCTGAAAGTGCTTTTCAGGATTTCTCTGGCATAGGTACTTAGAAGTAAAATATAAAGCCTTCTGTTTCTCAAGTCCTGCACTTGGTTTTCCAGTGAAAAGCCACAAAAAGATATACTTGGCATCTTATGGTTATTGAGAAAAGGATGTAAAAATAAAGTTGTGATAGCTCTCTCACAGCAGGTTGCTTAGTTCTTAAGCCTGTTCTTTGCTAGTCTGTAGTATGTGTTTGATTCCTGAATGGGAGCTCAGTAAGAAGAATGAAGGAGCCCAGCATCTGACTGGCAGGCATATTGGACTGCAGCCTTGTCATGTGCAAGGCAGGGAGAACGATACCATTGAGAGTAGAGCAGCACTAGCTGTCATGCATTCAGCACTTGAGTGTGTGCCAAGCCCTATGCTTGCATTGCCTCTCACCATGCAATGTGGATGATATTATCCCTCAATACTACTCAGCTTCCATAACCATAAACGACGATCTCCTGAAGAATTCCTGTCTCTCATCCTGGTTTTCACTGCAGAAAGAGCTCATGTCAGTCTTGGGCAACATCAGCTCTCGAAGCGTTCTTGGCATCTTAGAATCACACAGAGGGTGTATCATACAGTTTGAGAGTCTCTCTCTTTCCTAAGCTCCAATTTTTCAGTTGCCTTTAGTATGGCTTCCAATCCTCCTGCTTAGAAGCATTTCTGAACTTCAGATGTATGGATGTACCTGCTTTACCACATTTTCATAGTTGGCTTAAGCAAGAGATCTTTTTATCTTCCTTCATAAATCAGCTTTCAATATTCTTAAATCACCTTTGCAGCTCTTCTCGGAAATCTCTTAGATTTACTGGCCTCTTTTGGTCCTGTAGGTACTCTGCTAGGTACTGATGTGCAGTGTCGTGTACTCTGATGGCATTATGTAGGAGCTCATTCATACATAAAGACAGGATAATCAGAAAGTGAGTGATGGGTCATGAAACCGTGTGGCAGCTACTTGGCCATTGCGGAGTATTAAGATTTTTGCATTTTACCATCTGGAAGAGTGAAATGAGTTGAAGAAAATAAAATGTAGCCAAATGGATCATTTAGGCTTTGAAGGACCAAAGTCCAGCTGTTAGAGGCAAATGGGGGTCTCCAGCAGTTACTCTATCTTGAAGGGACTCTCAGGTAAGCAGTATTTCAGAAGATGATTGAATCTCAGTGACTTATTCTCCTCCACCTGGATCCTTAATGTAGCAGCAAATGAACTCGGTCTCTGGAATTTGAAGTTCATGCCCATGCATAAAATGTTAAAGATGACTTTAAAACAGACACTCCATTCATCTTTCCAAGTTTATGGGACTGTCAGGAGGCCAGAGGCACAAGTTTAGAAACATCAGAAGACTTATCCTCCAGGAAATGGAAATTAATGTCCCATCTTAATCTCAGCCATCCTCCTCCTGTTTATGTGACCACATTAAATGATGAAACAATGGATTGTTATCATCAGAAGGCTGACTCATAGAAAAGGGAGAGACAACAGCAGCATTTGCTTTGAATCCTAAGGCGTCAGTCATCACCGATGCTGGGGAACTCATAAGCAGGTGGTGAAGATTATGGGATTTATCAGGGAAGGCTCAAATGGGGCTACTCACCAGCTCTGTTGCATAGGCAGGAAGGGATTAGTAGAAGAGTCATGTCAGCAGCAGCTGCGTGATGAGATTTGTGACAAAATGTGCTAAAGGATGCTGCATTAACTACTTTTGTTGGTATTTTCCCATGAAGAACCGTAACAGAGGGCTTGGGTTTCCCTTGCTTTTACTTTTTCCTCTAGACACCTCATGGAGATGGAGCTTTTCTTTCCCATGTGTTTACTCTCTTCTAGGTCACTGGCTATCTTTTCTTTCATTTCACTCACCAATTGTGTGTGCACGTGTGTGTGTGTGTGTGTGTACTTTAGAATAGATACCTGGCCATATTGGACAATAAATTCTAGATCCAGTGTTGCTTCTGACAGTGTCTCTTTCCATATCACTTCCACCGGGAATAACTTGGGTTCTACATCCCAGCTCAGAATCTTACTGGCTAACCCTTTCAGAACTCAGTTTATCAAAAATAAGGGCTTTGGTTCAAATTATGTATGTAGTCAATGAGGCTGTTGTTTCTAATTTTACCATCTCTATCATGCCCAGAATCTCCCAACCCCAGCTAAGCATCTAGGCTTAGTGTCGGAAGGTTCTGCACAGTTGAAAAATAATAGCTGACATCTATCTGTAGCTTTAAATTTTACATAGTAATTACCTTCTGTCATTTAATATCTCCAAAAATATTGGAAGATAGAAATGGTTTTTATTGTTATCAGTCATAATTGTCATCATTAGTACTATCATTATTTTACTCATGAGGAAAGTAATGTTCGTGAAGCCGTGACCCAACCTGAATTACAAGTCCAAACTCCTCTGTGCTCTCTTTCTACAGGGACAGTGCTCAAAATGATTAGTCACACAAGGGAAACATTTGATTTCTCCACAACTTACATGGTAACTGGAGGCTGCCATGTCCCATTCCATTTTCCTTTCTCCTTTACTTCCTGTCTCGTGGTGTCCAATTAGACCTATGCTTCTCCAGGGTTCTCTTTAGGGATGCATAAACTAGGACAGGCCACTGTTGGGGAAAGTGTTCGCAGTGTTCCTGTCCCCTGTACTAGGAATCGTGAGTGAGTGGGAAGAGATTAAGAAGGCTTATTCATGCCAGAGAGAGACCTGAGCCCCTCTGCGTGGAAGCCATCAGGCTCTCCACCTTCTTTCATTCCATAATGCCTCTATGTCATTGTTGGGTGAGTTGCGAAGTGAAATAAACACAGGCTTAAGGGATTTGGTGGGTCGATGGATCATTCTTCCTAGTGCCTTCTTCACAATTATGTCTGAAAAGAGCCACAGCCATCCGAGAGCCCTTTTAAAAATTGTAACGATGGATGGAATAAGTATTGTTAGACATGACTGGGTTCATTTTGAGACTATAAGAACTTACAGTAACTTGAATCTAGTTTTGTGTCATTTTTCTTGTGTTCAGTGCTTTATGTGGTTAAAGATGGGGTTTGGGAAAATATAGATGTGACAAATATCATTGTATTCATTTTACACCTGTAATAACTTTTTTGCCTTTGCCTGACAGCATCAGACTTAAATCCTTTTGTCTTTTTGTTAGGTTATTTTACCTCTTTTTCATTTGTTTATTCCTGCATTAATTTATTTATATAAGAACTAGTTTGAGTCCTCTCTTCAAGGTTTGGCTCTGTACTAAGTGATGAGGATACAGCAGTGAGAAGGAAAGATGTTTTCTGACTCCCCAGAAATAGTATCTATTAGATGATATTAAAGCACATGGAAAATATGTTTTAATTTCTGCAAATTTTAAAAGACAAGATAGATTTTCATGTGTCTAGGATAACTTAAACTAGTCTTTTCTGAAGGTCAGAAAGATAGGCTATGTACACTACTCATATGTGTTGGATGAGAATCACATAATAACTAGAATATCTGTGCCACTTTTTGTTTAGCCCAAAAACATTTTTTAGTTCATGTCAAGTAATATGAGGTTTACTATTAATATTTGTTAATTTTATGAAAACATTGGCTTTAACCTTTAGTTTGCCTTAACAAAGATGCCAGCAAAACAAAATTAAAAAGTAAAATTCTAAAAAAAAAAGGTTTGTCATACACTTAAATGAAAAATAGAGGAATTTGGCTTTGGGTGATTATGACTACTGATGTTTTAGAGGTTAGCAGTTGATCGATCCAGCCTATTTTCCATCAATGTCTTTTGTATATCACAAGATTCTAAGTCAGATGGTAACGGCAACTTTGAATTAGATTAATGTATCTATTAATATTAGTAATAGAATTAATAATAGAAACAAATAATCGTAATAACAAATAATAACTTGCTCATATTAGCTTAAATAGAGGAGGCATTGATTGGAAAGTACACAGATCCTTAAAATTCTAGGAAAAGCTGAACAGGAAGTTTCCAGGAAATAGAGAAACCATGACAACTTCAGGGGCTACAATAGAAGTTGTTCATGAAATTTTATTCTAAGGCCCTACCATTTATGTAACTCAAACTCTGCATCTAAATTACAGATGAGTAGGAGACACATGCTAACTGTCCCAGTTTGGTTCAATTGTCCATATCTCTTCCAGTGATCTGTGCCCAGAGAGTAAAGGCAAAAAGCCGCTGATCATCCAGCAGTAGCTGTCAGAGCCAACTCTGAGAAAAGGTGGGTGAAACAATTGAACAATATGCCTACTTTGTTACATCGTTGGCCTGCCGTATCCATTTGCATTATTTCCCCTGTGAACTGGAGATACTCTAGAATACGAAAACCAGTCACAGACATCAGACAGACAGAGTGCCTGCCATGCCCCACCCAATCAGGGAAATCCCACAGTCCCACCCAGGGGCTGCCTTCAGATGCAGTGCATTGAGTAAAAGCTGCTTGTCAGTTGTTGTGTTTCCTAGGTGAGGTGCTTGCCTCCCTAATGTTTATCTTAATTTTGTCTCAGAATTCTGAGATCTATGGATAAAATGGTGAATTTAACCACTTGCGGTGTAACTGTGTAGAGTATTCAAGGGAAAGGGTGGGAACAACAAAAAAAATCAAGCCTTTAAAAAAAATAAATTCAGGCCGGGTGCAGTGGCTCACGCCTGTAATCCCAGCACTTTGGGAGGCCGAGGCGGGCGGATCACGAGGTCAGGAGATCGAGACCAGCCTGGCCAACACGGTGAAACCCCGTCTCTAGTAAAAATACAAAAAATTAAGTGGGGCATGGTGGTGGGTGCCGGTAGTCCCAGCTATTCGGGAGGCAGAGGCAGGAGAATGGCGTGAACCCGGGAGGTGGAGCTTGCAGTGAGCTGAGATTGGGCCACTGCACTCCAGCCTGGGTGACAGAGCGAGACTCCATCTCAAAAATAAATAAATAAATAAATAAATAAATAAATAAATAAATAAATAAAATAAATTCAGCTGGTTAGGCAAATTACCCAACCCACAGCAATTGAGAAACGCTAGCAACCAAAAGGGAAACAGGCAGGAGCTATGGGAAGGTTTCTGCAGATAGGAGGCCTAAGCCGATATTTATTTTCCCTCTTCTGCTATTAATTCCATCTTTACAACATCTTCATGATACTTGTTACCTTTGTTCTTCAAATGCTTGGCTTCTCATGGCCCTCCCTATATAAGGTTCTAGAAACTTTCAAGTTAATCTTGTGCTACTTGTCACCTTCTTTATCTTCACTATTGCTGTATATTGAACGTTAACCAGGTGATAGGAAATTGACTTGGTATATTACGTACATTCTTATTCAGTCTTTACAATGACTCAGGATATTGGTATTATTTAGAGAGGAGTTAGTGACTATTCCGTTAGGTTAAAACTGCCTAATATTACTGCTGGGAAGTAATAGAACCAATCAATGTAGGTGTATCAGGAACTTTCCATTATATTACATTGTCTTTTATTTATTAAATGAAAACATGTTTCTCCAGGAAAACTAGACATATGGATCAAGGATAAAGCTGCTTAATAAGACTGGACTGGCCAGAGCCACTATGCAATACCATGTTTTCCGGGAAAAAAAAAAAAAGAAGAATTGTTTTACCCCTCTGATAAGGCTCCATGTTTGAGGGAACAGCCAAGCCAAATGGTGGCAGGTGAAATGTAGTGAGTTCCTTCTATTTTATAGGGGACAATTATTTTGTCTCACCAAAGACAACTCCAAAACTGACTTAAAGTAAAAGAGATGAAGCCACAGAAGAATAAAAATAAAATCTAAAATTGAAACCCTCAATCTAGTGTTCTTTCTATGTCCGGTAATTTTTTTTTTTTTTTTTTTTTTTTGAGATGCAGTCACGCTCTGTTGCCCAGGCTGGAGTGCAGTGGCGCGATCTCAGCTCACTGCAAGCTCTGCCTCCTGGGTTCACGCCATTCTCCTGCCTCAGCCTCCCTAGTAGCTGGGACTACAGGTGCCCGCCACCATTCCCGGCTAATTTTTTGTATTTTTACTAGAGACAGGGTTTCACCGTGTTAGCCAGGATGGTCTCGATCTCCTGACCTGGTGATCCGCCTGCTTTGGCCTCCCAAAGTGCTGGGATTACAGGCGTGAGCCACTGCACCCCTGTGTCTGGTAATATTTTCTAGGTGGAGTTAAATAATGTGACTAACAGAGTGCTGTATTCCCAAACCATGCTGGTAGGTCACTTAATACAACTAATGACTATATGATGTATGTGTTCTTCCAATTGCTTTAAAAAAAGAGAACCATATAACCCAAGAGATAATTCAGATGTGCCTAAAGTCCACAGCTATAAATGGCAAAGTCAAAATATTGAAAATGTTGACTCTAGACCTACTTGACTCCTAATTCATGGTCTTTCCAATATGCTGTATTATTTATAGTTTGATAAATTTATTATTTGAAATATAAACAATATAGGATAATTTTAGGATATCTCAATATTTTAAGCTGTCGTGTAGTAACTTCTCTTAGTTGTTAAAAACTTGTCTTTAAATGAGGTTAGGTATCCGCCCCCAACCTCCCAAAATAATCCACCTGTGTCATAAAATGCATCATCTGCTCACTTCCAAGCTTTGAGAAGTGGATTAATGTTGCATCTGTATATTCACATTTTTTGTAGACTTGGCTAGGTTTTACTATAATATACAATGGATTAGGACTTCTGTTTGAATTGTGAAACTATTAAATGATTCCATGTCTCTGGAAAGCAATGAGCCCTCTAGGTATTGTGCTTAGATGAGATTACACAGATGCTTCTCCAGTGCCCGAATTCTCCTCACTGTGAAAACAAGCTTTGAAAATCCTTATTTTGACAGCATCTGTGAAGTGCTTTAAACCTCAAGTCACTTCCAGGCTTTGGACTTCTTTATTCAACTGCATTCTTTTCAACAATATGGCTTGGAAATTTGTTTGGTAATGGGGAAAAGGCCTTGGTTTGTTTTATTGTCAAATTCCAATTGCTTTGTGAGTGATTGTAGAATGTAGAGCTAGTGTCTTTAATGCAGTTGCCTCAGCATAATACAAAATGCTCATTGTCTACTCTTCTTGAGAAAAACGTTGTATAGTTGTTGAAAAGGATTCTTCATATAATTCTACAGTGTTCAGCCAAGTAGGATCTTTAAAGATCCATCTTCAATATGTCACATATGTTTGGGTGTCAACAAACTTCTGTATTTTCTGAGGCGGAGTAAATGCTCTCAGGAACTTGTTTTACTTATCCAATTCTCTTCAAAACTGCCCTTGGCATTTTTTTATCCCATATGTCTTCAGAGTGACATGTATCTCCCTTATTATAGCCTTTAATGAGGATGTTATTTGATAGTAAATAAATTATTTAAGTGTTTAATAAAATAAAGCACAGCATGATTGTCCATAAAAGGCAAGCTGCAAAATGAGCTCTAATCATGTTCTTCTGTTTTGGAAGTAAATTTCACATGTATTTGCATAAAACTAACCATTTTCAGTCTTAATGATAAGTCACCCCGATTTGAGTAGAGCCATGTTAAGTCAGTAGAGATATTATATGTTGATACTCTGGCCAGTTTTTTTTTGTGTGTGTTTAAATGGTATTACCGAAGGACAAATCAGGCTTTTCTAAAAAGACAATGTAGTTTTCAAAGTCCTTGAGATACAGTGATTTAGAGAAACCTAGAGACAAAAGAAATATTTAGTGACGTCTCTGTCTATCTGCGTCTATCTCTGTCTTTCTGTCTGTCCGTCTCTTTCTCTTCAATTGTGAATAGGCTAAGGTACTTGTGCTTCTAAGATTTTATGAATCCGGAATCCAAGATCCAGATTCCGGATCTGGGAAACTGAAAACTAACCATTTTCAGTCTTAATGATAAGTCACCCCAATTTGAGGAGAGCCATGTTAAGTCAGTAGAGATATTATATGTTGATACTCTGGCCAGTTTTTTTGTGTGTGTGTTTAAATGGTATTACCGAAGGACAAATCAGGCTTTTCTAAAAAGACAATGTAGTTTTCAAAGTCCTTGAGATACGGTGATTTAGAGAAACCTAGAGACAGAAGAAATATTTAGTGACGTCTCTGTCTATCTGCGTCTATCTCTGTCTTTCTGTCTGTCCGTCTCTTTCTCTTCAATTATGAATAGGCTAAGGTACTTGTGCTTCTAAGATTTTATGAATCCGGAATCCAAGATCTGTTCAATAAAACAAAAGCTTTGAGGGCTTCACACTGCTCTGAACGCTCATCAAGACCAGATACTGGTTTCAGAAGCTGTGCTTCTGAAATTTTGCGTGCCCTAGAGTTTATATCTGGTGGATCATCAATGTTTTAATAAGCTTGTAATCAGAGTCTCATGAACGATTGATTCTAGTGTTTTCCAGGAAATGGGATAGATTAGAGCCTCAAATAATTTTGGAAGCTGTAGTTTTTAAAAATAAACTCACAGTAACTTTTGAATACTTAGTATTTGTGGTTTCGTAGAATTTACTTAGTCTCATTATGGGTCAGGAAGTTAGTTAAGAAATACATCAAGGAATGCATTACTGTACCTCTACCTTTCAGATGGAGAAGTCAAAGTGTGGATTTGATTAGCTTGCATTTGTAACTATTGTAGACTATTATTAGCCATTCATAAATAAATAAAAATAAAATTACATTTTATTTTTTCATGTTCTATTTTTTTAATGCCAGAAAATTCAGTATTCTCTCTTCTCTCCCCTCTTTTCTCTTCCCATATGTATACATACACAAACACATCTGTGGTCTTTATACATACTGTGTCTTAAACAGAGATTTGTCTTCTGAGACTAAGAAATAGTATAGTTCTTGTCCATTTAAAACCTTTTCCTGGCCAGGCATGGCGGCTCAGGCCGGTAATCCCAGCACTTTGGGAGGCCGAGGCGGGCGGATCACGAGGTCAGCAGATCGAGACCATCCTGGCTATGGTGAATTCCCGTCTCTACTAAAAATACAAAAAAAAAAAAAAAAAAAAAAAAAATTAGCCGGGTATGGCAGTGGGCGCATATAGTCTCAGCTACTTGGGAGGCTGAGGCAGGAGAATGGTGTGAACCCGGGAGGCGGAGCTTGCAGTGAGCCGAGATCTCACCACTGCACTCTAGCCTGGGTGACAGAGCGAGACTCCATCTCACAAAAAACTAAAAAAAAAAAAACAACAAAAATAACCCACCTTTTCCCCTACTGTGGACATTCATATCAGCTCTGGGTAATATTCTGTATAGTTTTACATGAATACAGTTGAGAAAGTTGTGTTAGGTAGGAAATGGAAGGATATGTCAGAGTAATCCAAACCTGAGTGAATATCCAACAGCATTCCATACATTTCACCTTAACAGCAGGTTGAGAGGGCCATGCTAAAGCCTTGGTGTCATATTGAAACCCTTCGTGTAACCCCATTCCAGTCAGAATCATAATAGATTGGCATGAGTCATCCCACTCCCCTCAAGGGCCTCCTTTTAGAGTGCTCATATGCAGCCCTCATCCTGCTGCCCTCTTTCCTTTAAAGCTGTGAGTTCCTTGTGAAGAAGAAAAGCTTTCACTTAGAATAGCTCTGCTCACCTGTAAGGCTAGGAGTAGGTTAAGAATCTTCTGAAAATGTGTCCCATTTCTTAGAATTGTGGAAGTAATTGGTCTGAAGAATTCCTTGGGTTCACAAACTACTAATGGCCACATTTTAGCCTCGTAAAGATAAGGAAAAAAGTATGACCCATGACAGTCTTATCTTCTAAGTGGTTGTGTCTTAGTCATCAAGGGTTTTAACTTAAAAACATGTTTAGTAAAATGGGATTGGAATAATAATATGAGAAACAATACAAACAATCAAAATCTTTTGAGAATCAAATGGAAAAATTGAAATAAAACACAACCAGAAGTCTAATTTGAAATATATGAGCTCTAAGATTGACAGTCTGCAATGATTTTACCTTATAGGATGTTGCTTTAGATTTAAGTATTCTTCCTTTCAAATCTGCTTACCACAGGTCCTAGTTCTCCTCCGAGACAGAGGCAATGAGCCAGAAGAGAAAACCTCCATCTTCATTTTGTTACCTTTCCTTTGATAATAATTATAAACCCTTTCAAATACTGCATTCAAGCAGTTGACTTTGTTTTTTTTTTTTTTTTTTTTTGTGAGTTGGAGTCTTGCTCTGTCACCCAGGCTGGAGTGCAGTGGTGCAATCTCGGCTCACTGCAAGCTCCGCCTCCCAGGTTCACGCCATTCTCCTGCCTCAGCCTCCCCAGTAGCTGGGACTACAGGCGCCTGCCACCACGCCTGGCTAATTTTTTTTTTTGTATTTTTAGTAGAGATGGGGTTTCACCATGTTAGCCAGGATGGTCTCAATCTCCTGACCTTGTGATCTGCCAAGCAGCTGACTTTCACAGATTTCTTCTCCCATCAAGAAATCCAGCTCTTGGACTTTGGACTTAAAGGACATTTGTAGAAACAAAACAAAATGAAACACCAGGCCAGGCACGGTGGCTTACACCTGTAATCCCAGCACTTTGGGAGGCCAAGGTGAGCAAATCACCTGAGCTCAGGAGTTTGAGACTGGCCAACATGGTGAAACCCCGTATCTACCAAAAATACAAAAATTAGCCAGCCGTAGTGGCACAAGCCTGTAATCCCAGCTACTTCGGAGGCTGAATGAGGCAGGATAATTGCTTGAACCCAGGAGGCGGAGGTTGCAGTGAGCTGAGATCGCACCACTGCACTCCAGTTTGTGCGACAGAGCGTGACTCTGTCTCTAAAAAAACAAAAAAGAAAAGAAAACAAAAAAAGAAAGAAAAAAGAAACACCACTTCTTCGGGGTAGTAAACAAAATAAAACAAAAGTCTTCACCTTTGAACAGCACTGTGTGTGAATTAAAATGATAATTAAGTAGTATAAACACCAATAACAAAAAACTTTAAAAGCAAAACAAAACAAAACCCAACCAAACAAAAATCTCCTCTTAAAGAGTAGGAAAAGTAAAGTTCCAAACATTCGAGGCCATTTCATTTTCACCTCGGAGCCTCTGAGGGCAGACAAGGCCCTGTTCTGACAGGTGGGAAACCATGCCTTGAGGACAGAAAAATCTTTGCTCTGAGAGTTTCTGAAAGTGCAGATGTGATTAAAAATCAAACAAACCCTGAAATTAAATTGAAGGAAAACTAGGCTATTCACAACAAATTGGACAATTAAGAAATGGCACTATTGCTTCAAACATGCCAAATGGGAAACTGCCACTGTCTCTTTGGGGGAAGTCTCTTTTATCAGTTTTATAGTGATTTTCTTTCTTCCCAGACATACAAACACAATATTTTGCGTGTTATCTTTGCTGTGAGTCCAAAGACAAAGAAAGAATTTTTCTAGCACTTTCCCGCTAGTTCATGTAGCTCACAGCAATGGTTTCCTTTGTGAATTCTTCTCTGTGGTTTTCTGGTTCATGCTAATACCTCATGAATCCTGAGATAGCCACAGGAAGGGCCAATGATCTTTGAGTTGTTCTTGCATTTTCAGTTGATGCTATTCATGCAGTTACTTCCTTATTCTGGTTTTCTTCTGATCATACTTTTTTTCACTCTTTTTCTTTGTGTCTTTGTATATCTACTGTCACAAAAATCTGCTGCATTTATGAATAGACTAAGTGATAGCCGTAAGCAACAATACATGAACTATTAGTAGCTTTTTCTGAATAAGGAGAGAATTAATTGCTATAGAATGCAAAGAAAGAAAGCAGCATTCAAGGGTCTAAGTTCTCAAGTCTCTCACCCACAGGAGGCAGATTTGAGGGGTAGTTGAGAACAGTTCTCTAAATGGAAAGTCTTGTGGGTCTATGTAACAATGGTTTAGTATAGTGATAGACGTGTTCACATCATATATAAAAAGCAATCAAGTCAACTTTCCTCTATTTCAATGAATTATAGAAAATTCCCTGTGAAGAAATTCATGGTGGATTCCTATTAGATAATTTTATTTGGGGTTGGCCTGTGATGTGGTGACCTGAGACGTATTTCAGGAAAAATTTTTAGATGTCTTCTTACTTTACCATTATCCATTGAGTTGTAAAGTTTGATGAGATTGGATTCTTCTAGTATAGATAGGAAAAGATTAAAGAGATAGTTCAGCAGAGTGTTTAGAGATACAGCTTTTAGGATTAGATCTGAAACTGAACTGCAGTTATGGTACTGACTAGCTTATGACCAAGTTGGTTGACTTCTCTGAACTTCTATTGATTCATGTATAAAATGGGAATAGCAATGATATCTCTTTTTATGGTTGTGTGGCTAAATGTTATGATAAATGTAATATACTTAACACGGTAACTCTTAAGAAATGTATTAGCTATAATCATGAAAGACAGAAAATGCAGAATAGAAAGAAGGGTCCTGGTGAGGACTGACACTCTGGGAACAAAAGGTGCCTTTTGAGTTTCCTATAAGATTTTATTGAGATCAGTTGACAACATGAGGTTAAAATTCGTTTAAGATATTGTGTGTTATTATTGTTTTAATAACTGGGTTTTAAGGATGAAAAAGAGCAGAACTTGTTAAAAATTGGTTTTTGAAATATCGTAGCAGGGGAGCAACTTTTAGCTCTTGTATGTAAAATGTCTCTGATGGAAGTGAAATACTTTCTTAATGTGTTGGTTACAGAACTGCTGAAGGCCTTTCACATACCAAGCTCTTTATAAAATGATGCACTGTCTGATTACTCAGTGGAAAACCTTATCAGTAAATATGTTGTTAGTAGACCACACACGACTCAGGGAAGAGTTTGTGGGTGGTTGTTCAAAGAGTAAAGTACAGGATTTTTTTAACCTAAGGAAAAAAATTGTCTTTAAATTGAAAGTATTGTTAGTGTTCACAGTCCCTTCTGGCTAATGCTGGAATGACTTGGGGTCAAGGGAGATAATCTCATTTTACTAGTTGCCTATAGGTTGCAGACAGTATTTCTGGGAGAGATTTAATGCAGGGGAACATAACAGAAAACCCTTGCTTGGCAGTGAGAAGACTACACACTGCAAAACAACATTATGGCTTAATGTCAGCCACTCAGACAAAGCACTGGGGGTTTTGTCATTCATTGGAAGACTTTGAGGAAGCTAATAAAATACATTAGAAGCAGGTTGTTCAAAATGGTCCTAAAAATGGAAAAGAACCCAAATGTTTATTGCAGCAATTTTATTGCTGGGAAACATGGGCTTTATGACCAGAGTGTTTGTAATATATTCAGTTGTGTCTCTGAGGAATTTCAGACTGCTGAGAATTATTTGGATTGCATGAGCATAATTATGTTACAATTTGAAAGCTAAATCTCTCTTGTTTTTTATCATACATTTTATTTTGTTAATCTTTTAGGTGGGAGCTGCTCATGAGGAAGGTTGTAAGCTAGCCAAAGGCAAGAGTTGGGGTCCATCCAAGATACCTTAATTATTGGCCAGTAAATCCTGGCTTCTGTGTTAGCTTGGAGTTCTCCTTTTGGTGATGTTTCTGTGGCGTGTGTACTGACTTCCACAGAGCTGTCAGTTTTCTAGGGTTCTAGTCAGATTGATTGAGTTTTCTCACCCTGGGCCTTCATGGTTTGCTTCTGAAGTATCTGTGGCCTCAAATTTTTATCACCCATTTTTCGGAATTGGGGCACAAATTTCTTCTGAGGGTTAATTAGCTGACATCCCAGCCTCTAGCAGCCTTTCTGTGTTCTGGCTCTTTGCCTTACACTAGCAAGATGTAGCAAAAAATTGTTAGCAGTGATGGTTCCTAGAGCAAGTGATGACTGTTCACTTCTTTCCTTTCTTCTTCAGGAATCAGTACTGAGATCAGGGGAAGCACTAATACCAACCCTCCATTATGACAAACAATGTAGAATGTGGCCATTTTAAATATGTGTAGTTTGTAGTCACTTAACAATAATGGCCTAATTCCAGAAAGGGTCTGTATTGGCACATCCATGGAACTCTTCCAGAGAATGGTAAAAATCCTATATTTAGTGGGAGGTACCATGTCTTTCAGAGTCTTTCTGTGTGATCTCCACACTATTTTTTTTTTTTTTTTTTTTGAGATGGAGTCTTGCTCTGTTGCCCAGGCTGGAGTGCAGTGGCATGATCTCAGCTCACTGCAAGCTCCGCCTCCCAGATTCATGTCATTCTCCTGACTCAGCCTCCCAAGTAGCTGGGACTACAGGCGCCCGCCACTATGCCCGGCTAATTTTTTTGTATTTTTAGTAGACACGTGGTTTCACCATGTTGGCCAGGACGGTCTCGATCTCCTGACCTCGTGATCTACCTGCCTAGGCCTCCCAAAGTTCTGGGATTACAGGCATGAGCCACCGTGCCCAGCCAATCTCAACACCATTTTTAAGCAGTTAACTCCTTGAGTACCTTTTGTGTAATTTGTGAAAAATACAGTAAGATAAAATGTGACAGCTGACCTCAGAGGATCTCAAGCTAGTTGCAGAGAGTACTTTACACAAATACAACCACAGTGAAACAGTAAGTGGCCTTAATATTGTTAAGTGCTAAATGAGGAAATATGGGATGTAGTTTTCTCGGAAGAGGAGAAGGGTGTTGGTAAGTCAAGTTCACTGATGGTCCTGAAAAATGATCAAGTACAAAGCTTTAGGTAGTTCAAAATATGAAGAGTCCCTGGGCATAGATGGGAGAAAAATGAAGAGAAGATCTGATACTGAGGGAGTGATAGAGAACACAACTGAATGGAAGAGGTGTGTCCAGAACAAAGGCATTCATTGTTTTTGGAATTGTTTTCATCACGAGAGAATACTTCAGCCTGAGATCTGGGCAAGAAGCTATGTAGAAGGCGTTCACATGCAAAGTCCCGATCCTTTAATTGAGTGTCCACAAACAGGCTCCTGTCCCTTGAGTGATAAATTAGCTTCTCATTTCTAATCTTATTTTGAATTGTCTGGAGTCTGAGCTAGAACTAGGCTAAATTGAATGAGTAATCTTTTTTATTTTATTTTATTTTTTTGTCCCAAACACTTCTACTACTCCAGCATGGAACCTCCTTTTACTGAGTATAAGTTATTTAACACTGTGGTCTTAGAACATTTTAAATTACTATAGTAAAATATTTTTATTGGTGAATTACTGAAAATAGACCCACTGTCCCAAAGTATTTTACACAGTATTTAATGTTGTACATCACATTGGAAAGACACTTTGAAAGTAATATTGAGTGTTCCTTAAAATTTTGTAATTTCTCTTTACTCACCTAACACTTTATATTCATCATAAGTGATTAGGAAACAACAATTCCGTTTAACAATGAGGACCATGAATTTCCCAGACATTAAATGATGGTTTGGAATTGCAAAATCAGTGAAAAGGATTTTCCTGATTTTTTAAATTTTCGCCCTAATTCTCTTTCTAAACATTTGCTTAACTTTCTTCCTAAATGCTCCCTTCTTTTGTAATTACCACATTCTCATCTAAATCTCTTCTTTTCCGTTGCTATATGTAGCATATTTAGAGTAGATTGTCCTTTTCTGGAGGCAGCAAAGCATAGTGGTTAATAGGGAAAGCTCTGGAGTCAGAGAGATCCAGTGTTGAGACCTGTTTCTGTGTTTCACAGCAGAATGGCCTTGATCCAGGTACTCAGCTCTGCATTTCAGTTCTCTTAACTGTGAAATGGATGTAAGAGATTCTTACGAGGATTAAATGAGATCTAGTATGTGAAATGCTTAATACACTGCTTGCTATATAACAAATATAAAATAAACATCACCAATTATTAACTGTCTGTATAAAATATGTATGTTTTCCTAAGTTTCATCCTGCACTTGTTCTATGTAAACATCTAAAAAAAAAAACACGGAAAAATTGTGCCTTTAAATTTATGAATTTGAAAATCACTGGCGATAGGTAAGTAGTAGCAGTTTTATAAGAATAGCAAGAGTTTATAGTATGTATTTCTTAAGCATTTTTGAGACTGAGTTTAGAATGTATACAACAGGTAACCTTAAATATGTCATCTAATTGGACTGAAAATAGTTATTAAATGGTATTCAATGTTGAGGATTTGATTACTTAAATAATTATTTTCAAAACTAGAAAAATGGCTAAACCATATACAGGACCTCAGAGACACCACAGGAGAAAAGCTAGTAACACATTAGAGGGGAAAAATAAAACAGAAACATGTGAAACTTTAGGTCAATAGAAACAGTCTGAAAGTATGAAGGAAGATAAAAATGATTGGTTGTGAAAAAATAGAGCAGATCCCTCCGAGGTAGAGTCATTAGAAGTAACAGATGCAAATAATCAAGCTGCTTTCATCTTGAAAAAGCATAACAGGTAAAAGTGTACATATCAGATGTGAGCACTGCAGTATAAGATTTTTCACAAAGGAGTTAAATATATTGAATCAACACACTAACTATTCTCATGGTGAAAATGTTTTAGTCATTCCAATGTCCCAGACTCCTCCGACAACATTGTAAAATGTGGCTTCGGGGATATAGTAGAATAACAGCCACCATCAGAACCTCAGAAAAGTAAACTCCAGGGAACACCTAGGAGCGTCCACTTCATCATGATGTTCCCCTCAATGGAAGCTAAAATAAAATATGTACCTTAATTTACCCACAAAGAGCTACATGTTGTTCTCTCAAAAGCCCATCCCTGGGCTCATTAAATGTTGACTTACAGCAGGAGAGTGAATAATGCTTATGAACCATGTGAATAAACAACTTGCTTTCGTATATTAGCAATTACTAGGAAATGTTTGTTGGATGAATTAATTAAAATTTGTTTAAACATTGTGTATTGTAGTTTGTTCAAATATTGTGTGTTACTGTTTTGTGCTTGCTGGTGTATTGTGCTTATAGTTTAGAAGAGATTACTATGAGAAATATCAGTGCTGCAAAATATTAATAGGTGTTAACCAAAACGTTAAAAAAGCTTCCAAAGTCAAACATGTTTGGGCTATGCAGGCTTATGCAATATTAAGTAGATTCCTTGAGTGTAGGACTTTGGAGACTTTAATATGCTAATATGCTCTATGAATCACCAAGAAGGCTATAGTGCTAAGTTTATTTCACTATAGCATAAGTATTTAGATACAGTCTCACAGTACTAATGTTCTAGCAAATATAGTGCCGAAAGCCTAGCAACAGACTTTAGTATTCACAGTATCACTAACCTGTGGGCAGCTGGCTCTCAGAAGCCCATGATCTGAGATAATTGGCAATTTTGTCAAAGTTAGTATTTGAATTTCCAGCACTGTACAGAAAGTCACTTAATTAGTAGCTATTCCCTATATTCTTGATTTTTTTTTTCGGTGTCACCCTTTTGAAATAATAAAGTTTTGTTTCTTTTCTCAAAAAGGACATCAGAAGAAAGTCAGCTGATATGGCTGGTGACAATAATAAAATGAATGTGAAGCTTCCTGAGAAAATCGTTGCCTGAAAATGGAAAGTGTAGAGATATTAAAGAGCAGAAAATTGAATTCAGCTGTAGCTTTTCTTGATGGGAACACACCCACCATATAATTTGTATGGAAACAAGAAAGAATGATTGAAGAATAGGTTTCAGTAAGTTCCCAAGCTACTGCAAAAGTTGCTATCCATATATATATTTTTAAAAATTTATTGAAAGGTACAAATTTAGACAATTTCTCTGTGAATCTGTGCATAGGAAACATGTAACTTTAGAAGCATATGAATGGAGAAATTCAGGAGCCCAAAGATATATTTCTGTGTTTGTGAATTTGGGAATTCCTGACAGTCTTCATGATTTTTTCTATGACAGTATCAACAATCCTGCTTCTATAGGATAATGTTTATCAAATACCCTCTGCCATCTTCTGTGCCTAGAACATTTATTCCAAAGAAAGTGTTGATGTCAACTTCACAGCTGAGGAAAGCGAGATTCAGAAGGTGCTTAAACTGCATCATACAAGACCTTTGCTTTCATTAGGCTTTGCTTACAATCCCTTTCATCATACAAAAGTTGGAAAGCAAAGCCAGACTGCTTCCAAACTCTCTTCACTGCATCATGCTGTTTTCTAATAAGCAAATGACTTTTTAAATTGGGATTAGTTATGGAGCCACCATTTCTGGCTTGTGCTATCATTACCTCAAGTTCTTGATTTTAACATATAAAATAAAATTCAAATTCAGTATATTCTGTAGTTATAAAACCAAACTGCTCAGTTTACAAAACTCCCAAAGAGTATGTTGAAGTTTTTTCCATGCAAATGTACTTATTGAAATGTCAAATCAGTGAGGCTGATTTATAGAGATGTAGATCATCCCACTTTTGGATAGATGTGCCTTGAATATCTACCGTCAAACAATAAACACTTATCAATAAAGGTGAGTTACTGTTATTGATGAAAGCAGTCAGAGAATATACTTTATTTAAAAAACATTTACAAAGAACTCTTAAAACTCAACAATAAGTACTTAACAGATATGCTACCAAAGAAGTTATACAGATGACGAATACGAATATGAAAAAAAATGCTGCACATCATATTTCATTAGGGAAATGCAAATTAAAAAAACAATAAGTTACCACTACACATCTATGAGAATGGCCAAAATTGAGAACACTGAAAACACCAAAAGTTGACAAGGATGTGGAGCAACAAGAACTCTTCTTCATTGCTATTAGGAATGGAAAATAGTACAACCACTTTGGAAAACAGTTTGGTGGTTTCTCACAAACGAATCATACTCTTACCAAATGATCCAGCAATTGCACTCCTTGGAATTTATCCACAGGAGTTGAAAACTTATGTCCACATGAAAACTTCCACACCACTGTTTATAGCAGCTTTGTTGATAATTGCTAAAACTTAGAAGCAACCAAAATGCCTTCTGGTAGGTGAATGGACAAAGAAACTGTGGCACCATCCAGAAAATGGAGTATTATTCAGCCCTAATCAGAAATGAGCTATCAAGTCATGAAGAGACATGGAGTAAACTTAAACACATATTACTAAATGAAAAAAGCCAATCTGAAAAGGCTGCATAATGGGTGATTCCAAATATGTATGACATCCTGGAAAAGACGAAACTATGGAGACAGTAAAAAGATGAGTGCTTGCCTGGTGTTGGGGGAGTGCAGGAGATGAATAGGTGGAGCACAGATGATTCTTAGAGCAGTGAAACTACTTCGTATGTTATAATGGTGGATACATGTCATTATAAATTTGTCCAAATGCATAGAATGGACAAGGCCAAGAATGAACCTCAATGTAAACTTTGTACTCTGGGTGATGAAGATGTGTCAATGTGGGTTCATCAGTTGTAATGAATGTACCATTCCGGTGTGAGATATTGATAATAGAGGAAGCTGTAAAAGTGTGGGAGCAGGGAATATGTGGGAAATCTCTGTACCTTCCATTCAACCTTAAACTGCTCTAAAAAATAAATTCTATGTTAAAAAAAAAAATCCAAGCCCAGGTGAAATGTTATTTTCTCAAAGTAACCTTCTTTGCTTTCCCAACCATATAGTACTGGTGTCCATAGTGCTACATGACATTTAGCATTTCTTTGTTGTTTTTATGGGAGACGACATGGCCTAGGTAAATACAGAGGATTGGAAGTCAGAGTACTTGGAATTAAATTCTGCCTCCAGCATTTATTAGCTATGTGACTTGGGTAAAATAGCTTAAATTCTCTGAGCCTCGCTTTCTTTATCTGTAAAATAGGGATACTAAGACTTACCTGCCTTATAGATCGTTGTGAGCATTTAGTGATTTAATGCATATCAGACATTTTGAACAGTGACTGCCAGCATTAGTATTCAATACGTAGTAGTTGTTATTGAATTCATGTCTCTAAGTCTAATTGAGGGTAAACACAATTAGAAGGTAGAATCCCCTCAATTAGAGGGCAGAATCCTTGAGGGCAGTGGCCATATCTGAGTAACCTCTATTTGGCAAATTATAGGTGCTGGATAAATATTTTTATTGAAGAAATGCATTAAATGAATGCCTATGGAGATTTTTCTCGTAGAATTTTGCTGTATTTTTAAAATGTGTTTTTGAAGAATTGTAAAAGTCAGCGGAAATCCTCCTTAGAAAATTAGTTGCATCTCTTTATGCTTTTATTCATGGTCTTTCCACCTTAGCTGATCTCATCTCTCCAAATCTTTTCCTATGTTTAAAGTAGTATCATTAGGAAATAATTATATAAGAATATCTGTGCTGTATGCAATTGAAGCCGTAGCTCATTGTAATTAAAAGTAACTGAGACCAGACAGTGAATGGGTTTTAATAGGAACACAGCAGACATCACCCAGACAGTGTCCTGGTGCTTTCCTAGCCCAGTGAACTCTAGTAACCCTGTAGCATTAGGGCACAAGGGGCCTTTGTATCAGTGTCATTGAATATCGCTGAGTGCCCTACTAGGAAAGTGGCCTTTTTAGAAGGGGATCTGGTGTCCTGAGCTGGGTGTGGATAGTAATATAGAGTAGTTAAGAGCACAGGGTTGGAGGTCAGATATGCATATAGGTTCTGGGCAATTATTCAAACATTCCCAATCTTGGTATCTCGGTGGTTCTTTTTTTTGTTTATTTATTTATTTTGTTCTGTTTAAGAATAAATATTACACTAGATCTCTAGAGTTAATGCAAATAATGCAAGTGTTCTCATTCTCTCTCTCCCTCTGGCCATATGTCTGTATATGTGTGTATATATATGTGTATGTATGTATATATAAATATATGTAAGTATATGTAGATATATGTATACATACATGTATGTGTGTATATTCAGAGAGCAGGGAATTTGTGTTATGAAGATTAAGTGAAATTACAGATTATATTAACTAAATCGTTACACTCTAGAGCCTAGGGAGTGCTCAGTGCAGGTGGCAGTGTTATTAGCCGTTCCAAGGCATCTATTATGTAGATGAAAACTTTTTCAATTGCTGATTTCAGAATTTAACAAAATCTAGAGACTTTTCATTGAGATAATTTGTGTGCCAGTTATTATTAGCTCCAAATCTACCCCTCTGCACTCTGCTTTGGGAAGCTGGAGAGGCCTCTGCAGCCTTCCTGCTTTGCCTGCAGGCTCCCTGTTAAGCTCTGCAAGCAGAGGGTGCTTCAGGAAGATGGCAGGGTTGGAGGAGGGGGTCAGGGCTGGTTCCTTATTTGCTCCCTGTCTCCTTCCTGTTACTCTGAGCTTCATCCCGGCCATGCATCTTCACTTGGGCAGCAGGAGTTCTTTCCTGTAGCTGCAGCTGCATCCAGTTTGCAGTTTTTCCAACACTCCAGGAACAAATTGCATGGTGTTCCACCAGAGATGCCAGAGGAGCCACGCTGCATCCCATCTTCAGAGTTTTAACTCATTGGGTCTCTCCTCTATGTTTCTGAGTTTTCATATTGCCAACCTGTTTCCATTTTCCCCTCAGCCCTGGGGTAGCTGCTTTCTGTAGTTGCTTCCTCTGTAATATCTTCTAGTTCTCTTTTTACATCTTCAATTATGTAGTTAACAATAGTATAATAGTCAACAATTCTTCCATTTAAATTCTGTCTGTTTAAGTAAGTGATGTGGTTTCTGTCCGCTGACTGGACTGACTAGTGTGTGTTAGGACCTGTCTTTGTTAGTAGTGCCAGTTGGCAAAATGCTAATTGAGGGGTGCTTTACTAAGTACAGTTCTTAGATCCAAGGAAGTAGATTAATCTAGAGGGATGATTTTCCAGGGATATGGTGTGCCCAGTGACAATTCAACAAAGAAAAGATCACATTTTTCATCAGAACAACTGTAGGAGGATATCCTTATTCACATTGCAAGGGCTCCAGGGGTGAAATGACTCACCATAATGCAGGAAGGTGTCCTTGAAGAGGTTCGTAGGTTGGCTTCAGGGGATTCACATAAGCTCCCGCAACTCTGTGTAAAAGTAGAGTACACAGACACTTTTCAAAAGAGAAGTTTTCTTTTTGTTAAGTTTTCAGTGGAGCCCTGGCCCATAAAAACTTCAACCCTGTTACGTTAGTAAAGGAAATATAGATGGATAAAAAAAGAAGAAGAGGCTTGAGAATTATTTGGAGAGTGAACATAAATAAAAACAACCACTTAAAAAAATACCAGCATTTTTTCTGCTGCAAAGGCTGATGCTGCAAAGGACAACCAGTTTTCTCTGCCAAGGTCCATCCTTCCTCTTTTGGCAACTTGACTGTGAGGCAGATGGGCTGTGACTCTGACTCCTGCTGGTCATTGTCGTGTGCCCAGCCTCAGACTGGATACAGCTAAAGCAAATGTTTACATTTTGCATTTTTGCATTATTTAGTGTCAAGCACCTAGTAGATGCCACGTGAAAGCCTCCTGGTTACTGACTGAGGTCAGTAGCAAGCCTTGTTTATGGGACTTTTTTTTTTTTTAAGATATCTTCCTTCTATTACAATAATTACAAATCTCTTTATATAGCATAGCTATTCAGAGAAAAATTATATATATATGTATGTGTGTGTCTGTGTACATGAATTAGATTCTCCAAAAGAGTATTCAGTAACATAGACATTCAGTAAGTGATAATGACAATTTTTGTTTTGAAATTTTTGCTTTTTGAAATTTTATTGTGAAATTTTGCTACAGTTCAATCACAAATGAGGTATTATTTTTCTGTATTACTCATGTTCTGTGAGAGCCAGTAGAGTGGATTTAAAGAATAAAAGAAACAGATTTTATAAATGATGAAAGTAAATTATTTGTCTTTCTTGGAACTCTGATTTTGTAGCCACCAAATCATAATAGGAGGCCTAGGGTAAGATGCTTTAAATGGAGGATAAGTGCGTGACACTTAGCTTTTAAATTCCGCAATTTTGTTCTGTTATTTTTCATTAACTCTTTTTCTCTCAGAGTGCAGAAAGAGACCATTAAGTGGAAGTGTAAAACTATGCAGCTACTGTGAAAAACACTTTGATAGTCACTCAAAAAGTTAAGCATAGAGTTAACATATGATCCAATAATTTTACTCCTAGCTATGTACACCAAAGAACTGAAAACATATGTCCACACACACACACAAAAGACTGTTTACGTATGGTCATAGCAGCATTATTTGTACTAGGAAAAATGTGGAAACAACCCAAGAACAAATAAACTGATAATGGGATATTACTCAGCCATAAAAATGAAGTATTGATACATACTACCGCATGAATAAACCTTGAACACATTATGCTAAGTGAAAGAAGTCAGGCACGAGAAGTCACATATTATATGATTCCATTTATATGAAATGTTCTGAGTAGACACTTCCACAAAGAATACAGACAGAAAGTAGATTCATGGTATTCAGAGGCTGGGGAATTAGGACAGTGGGAAGTTACTACTATGGGGTTTCTTTTGGGGTAATGAAAATGTTTTGCAGTTAGATTGTGATGATGGTCACACAAATCTTTGAATATACTAAGAAGCACTGAATTGCATGCTTTTACATAGTAACATTTAGGATGTGTGAATTATATCTTATTTTTTAAAGAGGCAGGTGGTAAATATTCATTCTTTGCATTGAAGGTGATAATCATTGCATAAGACATTGTTTGGATTCTGTACTACTTCTTTCAAACAAAGACTAATTTATCTAATTCAAAGGTGCTTTTTAAAAATAGGCACATGGGCCGGGCGAGGTGGCTCACGCCTGTAATCCCAGCACTTTTGGAGGCCGAGGTGGGTTTGATCACCTGAAGTCTGGAGGTCAAGACCAGCCTGGCCAACATGGTGAAACCCCATCTCTACTAAAAATACAAAAATTAGCCGGGCGTGGTCATGGGTGCCTGTAATCCCAGCTACTCGGGAGGCTGAGGCAGGAGAATCGCTTGAACCTGGGAGGCGGAGGTTGCAGTGAGCCGACATGGCACTACTGCACTCCAGCCTGGGCAACAAGAGTGAAACTCTGTCTAAAAAAAAAAAAAAAGAAAAAGAAAAGAAAATAGGCATGTGATTTTTAAAATGTAGTCTGCAGTAGAATTTCAGAAATATGGAAATAATAGAGGTGAATTCAGCTCTAGAGGTGCTGATAGGGTAAGCGTAGATGTCACAGTTTTGTGATCACATCCCCTCTTCTCTGGGTCATATATCTCTCAATGCATATCCGGGATGCCCACCTTAGCTGGAGGATGCTGCACCCCTCTGGACGTGCTTATTTAATCAATAGTATACCCTTAATGTCAGAATAAATTCAAGACATATTTTGGATTGAGAACTCAGTTTATAGTCAGAAAGGTGGATGAAATAACCAGCTGCAAAACAAAATAACAAGTATGTGTTTAGGCACCATTGGGAATCTATCAGTGATGTGCTGTCTCTCACCAGTTAGGTTTCATATATAATTGCTTATTGTACTTGGGCGATGCCACCCTCCACCCCAAGAAAAAAAAAAGATCATGGTGAGGTTTCCTTGCTTTTTTTTTTTTTTTTTTTTTTTTGAGACAGAGTCTCGCTCTGTTGCCCAGGCTGGAGTGCAGTGGCATGATCTCTTCTCACTGCATGCTCCGCCTCACAGGTTCACACCATTCTTCTGCCTCAGCCTCCCAAGTAGCTGGGACTACAGGCCCCCACCACCATGCCCAGCTAATTTTGTTTTTGTATTTTTAGTAGAGATGGGGTTTCACCGTGTTAGCCAGGATGGTCTTGATCTCCTGACCTCGTGATCCACCTGCCTTGGCCTCCCAAAGTGCTAGGATTACAGGTGTGAGCAACCGCGCCCGGCAGATCATGGTGAGCTTTCTGAAATGGATTGTAACTCTTGAAGTTTAGAGTCAGGCCGACTTATGCCTGAAGTAATGCTAGTTCAAAGACTTACTGGTCACTTAACTTTCAGAAAAAGACTAACCATGTTAGTACCTGGTTCCTGGTGATTTGTCATAAGGTTTAACTGGTATCAGGCATGTGTGGCTTCATAATGTCCTGAGGAATTAGTCTGTTGTTCCCCCTTGTTATCGTCCACTGCTTCACCAAATACAAGCAGGTAGTGTGCTGGGAGTTCAGTTGCCTCAGTGAGGACATTGGTAGAAAAAACAATGGTTGTCATTGACAGATCTTTCAAGTCTTTCTTTCCAAAAGCCCAAATCTTGAGTAGATTCCAGATTTGTAGTAAAAGGCTTCCCGAAAGCAGATTAGAAAGAATTCCTCCAAACTAGGGAGGGGAAGGAGGATGATGATTACTGAAAGCAATTTGCATGCCTCTCAGTAACATCATTTTGATAGGGGCAAGCAAAACCTCGGAGAAAGAATGAGACAGGGAGTCTTAAGAGGGCTAACAAAACTATTCTGTACCAAGCTTGCCATGGAAGCAGCGTTTCTTTTTATTTTTCTTTCTTCTTCCTCTTGACACCTTTGTGAGATAGGAGCTTTGAGTCATCATCATCCTTAATGTTAACACTTGAGATAGCACTCTTAATGTGCCAGGCACTTTCTGAGTACTAGCATATATTTATTTATTTAACAAATATGTAATCCTCACAACAATTCATGTGAGGTTGGTACTATTTATTATCTCCATTTCACTGATGAGGAAACTGAATGAGAATCAGGGAGGTAAAGTGAGTTATTCAAGATCACACAGTTAATAATTGAAAGAACAGGTATTTGAACTCAGTCTGATTCTAGTTGTTTTTATGTGCTGTTTCATGCCTCTCTTAATGATAAATTAAATATTTTTATATAAAATCATGAAAGTAGCAGTTTCTAAAAAACTGTATTTATGGACTGAATTTCATACCTACTCTTCCTAAAAAGCACACAGCATTCCATATATCTTATCAATATAGTTATATGCATACAAAAATTACATGGGGATGTTTTGGAGTTCTCGACTAATTTATTTTCCATTTCAAAGGGACTGTTCCTGCCTTCAGTTTTGCAGCAGGAACAAGTCTATGAGGCCAATATGATCTTTTCCCGGATACACGCAAGGATTAGGAGATGGTTACCCAGATAAGTGTCTGCAAACTGCACAGCAACCTGTTGGGAAAAAAAAAAAAAAAGTAAAGTTGAACTAAGTAGCCACTCTTTTTCCTAAGGTTTGGATTTGAATCCAGGGAAACTATTAATATGTCAGTAAGGAGTAAGGAGAAATGATAGTACACATTTAGAGAACAGGTCAGTCCATGAATGCCAGAACTCGGGAAAAATGACATCAAAATCCCACAGCTGAAATCTCTGGGGCTGCTTCATCTCCGGTATGAGTTAGAGTTTCAGCCAGCTCCCATAAAACAATGCTACCCTTCAAATAAACTGTTTGTGGCTTTACTGTACCCCTCGCACATTCCCAATTTTTTAAATCTCTGAGTTGTTCCTTAACTAGCAAAGAGCTGTGATTGACACAATAGGGCTAGAACTTCTCTGTGATAATCCCACCTCTAGTATTAGGGTTGACTAACTAGGTAAGCAAGATTATATTACAGAGGGCCCAACTATGGCCAGAAAGATGATTTTCCATATCCCAAGATGACAAGTCAACAGTTGTCAATTCTCCTTTCCTTCCATTTATATGGTTGGGAACACAGTATTTATTCTCCCTCCTTTTATAGCTCTTAATCTTTTTTTAGAGAACTCAGTCCCATTTTGAGTTTTTCCTAAAAGGATTTGGACAGTGTTAAAAAAATAATAATAGAAATGATTAAATTACTACAACAAAGTAGACATTTGAATCTTAAGATGAGAGTCAGAGCTTAACAATAATTAACTCAATGACTCTTGATCATTGTACTTCATTCCTCAGTAGCCTTGGGTCTCCAGTGTCTAGTGCAATAGACTGGTTTGTAGAGCCTTGTAGCAGATGGCTGGCTTTTCGCTTTCAGATAGATACCATATTTGAAAAGGAAGACTAAAGATACTAAGTAATATTTCTAGATTTCCTTTCGGCTTGCATAACACATTCCCATTTCACTCAAAAACATTTTTATTTAGTAAAGCAATTGAAGGATAATGAACATGGTAGCAACTCACAGAGTAGTTTTCTGCCTGAAGGGATTAGAGGCTCTTGGATCAAAGTACAGTGACAACTCCAGGGTTAAGTGTAGAAGATACTTCATGAATAAATGGCAATAGAAAGTGATCATGATGCTTGGAACCCCAAGCATGGACTCAGAGCTACAACTGCCCTCTCCATTCCGGACCAAATGAGAAAAGGACTCAGGTAGATTAATTTGATGCAAACTTAACACTTGAAAAAAAGTCATAAAAATATTAGTGCCCATTAATAGTTCCACCTCTCTTCAAAGATTCAGTCTCTGTAGAGACTGAGCGCTTACTTTATGAAGGTTTAGAGAAATATGTTTTCATTAGAATGAGAAGGTATTGGTTAAGCCATTGGTGCTAGAGTCAAACAGGCTGGGTTTGAATCCTGTCTCTGCTACTCACTGAGCTTGGGAGCTTGAGCCTCAACTTTTTAATTTATGAAATGAGAGAAATTATAGTACTCATCCTTAGCATTTCTGGCAGGATTAAATGGGATTATGGATGAAATGTTCAGCATAGGGCCGGGAGTAGTGGCTCATGCCTGCAATCCCAGCACTTTGGGAGGCGGAGGCCAGTGAATCTCTTGAGCTCAGGAGTTCGAGACCAGCCTGAGCAACATAGAGAAACCCCATCTCTGCCAAAAAATACAAAACAAAAACAAAGCAAACAAACAAACAAAACCAATTACTTGGGCATGGCGGTGCGCCTATAGTCCCAGCTACTTGGGGAGCTGAGGTGGGAGGATCGCTTGAGCCCTGGAGGCGAAAGTTGCAGTGAGTTGAGATCACGCCACTGCACTCTAGCCTGGGTGACAGAGCCAGACCCTATTAAAAAAAAAAAAAAAAAGAAAGAAAGAAAATGTTCAGCATAATATTAGAAGTTTTGAAGCACTCAGTGTTAACCATGGCTCTTTTTATTAAGTACGATTTGCTGCATTCTCATGGCTGAGCCAAAACATTAGTTAGGGATACCGAGTGTGTGCAAAGCTCTCTTAGGCTCTGTGGTGTTGGTAGGGAAAGTGAATGCTCATTCATGTTACAGACATTTCTTGGATTTCTGCACCGGAAGAGATATTAGAAATGATTTACCCTTATCTATCCCATCCCTGCCTACCCCACCCTCAATCAATTAATGCATTTGGCTTGATTAATTCCCAGTCTTCAACAACCTGTCAGTCAATGATATACTTTTCCTACCTGAGGGAAACCGTGAGGAGAAGCAAATCCACTCGAGCTCACAGTTCCAGCTGTTTCCAGGGAAACAGTGCTTGGGGGCCGGAGTTGCCTTCCTTCAGGTTCTCTACTCTGCTTTGCCGCTATTTAGATGGTGTCCTTAGGCACAAACCCTGAAATTCACTTTCTTCCTCTATTAAATAAGAATCACAGTGACTACCCTGTGGTTGTCTTGAAGATGGATGAAGATCATAGAGATGGAAGCTATTTGCAAAAATAGTTAATTCTTTTAATCTGTTCCAGGACCAGTAGGCATGTATAATACAGTCTTGTAGAGCTTACATAATTACACAAATATATAACACAGTTTATCAACACCAAAACAGGTTGCTGTCTGCAAGAGAAGAGAAGGAAAGAATTTAGTAGATCTCACTTCTGGATAGATGTTCAAAAATACACCTTCAGAGGATTAAGTATGAATAAAACTCCAGCATATAAATGCAGGTCAATATACAAGATTGCCTACATAAACTGGAGCATGATGGGAAGCAGACTGGAGAAAAGGCTTCGCAGAGCAGTCACATTACTGGTTATCACCTCTGGCTCCCAAACAATGTTTTCTTGGGAATAGCGGAAACTGTGAGCTAGAGTGGATTTGCTTCTCCTCACCATTTCCCCCGGGTAGGAAAAGTATATCTTTGAGTGTCAGGTTGTTGAAGACTTAGAATTAATCAAGCCAAATGCATTAATTGATTGTGGGTGTCAGAGGAGACAAGGGTGGGACAAATAAGGATAAATCATTTCTAACGTCCCTTCCAGATCAGGGTTTAGGATTCTAAGAAGGTAAGGCCCAGCTGCTGGTACCGTATTCAATCTTTTCTATCCCTAGCTAAGAAAAAATGTTTAAATGTTAAAATAGAAATGACTTCAACTCCTTTCGAAAGGAAAATCGAAAGCCACAGATTGCTCTCTAAAAGGATTTTAAAGATTTGTGAACAAAAACTATTAGTGAAAGGAGTGGGGATAGAATAGGGGTATAAATAATGAAGATGGTTGGTTAATGTCTTTTGACTCAATGAGGCCTAGAAAGTGTTGAATTCTACTGAACATTTTAAGTCTGATATCTTTACTGTTCTTCCCATTCTACATTCATTTCAAGTATTTTAAAATGCAGTCAGATTTCAATGCATCCGGAGAGTTACTGTCATGAACTCTCCATTTCTCATTGGGAATATGGAGGAATGAGGAAGAAGTTGCAAATTCATTCAGCTATGTAACTTTAGTATAAAAGAGCTAAGGATTGATGTCACAATCTTACCATCTGCACCCACATGTGCTCATATTAATTGATAAACATATAAAGCTAAGTCCCTTTCAGGAAGAACACAAAAATGAAAACTCAAATAACCAGGCTTATCTTAGACTCATAGTCAGTGAGAATTTGTGTTTTTTATGATGACAATGAGGACCCATGAGATTGTGAATTGCCTTTCAAATTATCGAAAGGATATTAAATTGCATTAAATGTCTTCTAGTGTCAGACATCCTAGTGCCTGAGAATTGGTTTTTCTGGGTACACATGGTTACTTTTTATTAACCAGAATGGGAAAAGCTACCAGCTTTTAAATGATTTTAAGTGATTTGTCCTGCAGAACTTTGTCAGCTGTCCATTAGCTTGGAGTGCTCTCCTCTCATAGAAATAGTAATATACAGGTATTCAAGTATCCCCATTTCTTCTGAAACTTTTTCTAAAACAGTTTTATTTTAAAATGACTACCTATTTTAGAAAACATGAAAATGGAAAATCAACTAGAGAAGTAAACAAAGACTCCCATATTCCACTAATCAGAAGTAACTCCTTGTATGTTGATGCTTTTCCTTACCTACCCATAACCGTACCCATTTACATTTATATTTATTGATGCATATTTTACAGATGTGTTTAAGCATGTATGTAGGAATATAATTATACTAGTACATATTCCTCTCTTAGCTAACTTTGTGGTGTCTCACAGTCATTCATCACAGAACCTCTCACAGAGCCTAGTAAGGTTCTTATGAGTCAAGGAAAGGTCATCTACTTCCTCTGGCTGATTGTCTGGCTTTATAGAAGCATATTTATTCCTGGGTAATTTGAAATAGGCAATATGGATTTTTCCCCGCTTTTCAAAGAATTATTTGAAAAAACAAAAACAAAACAGCAGACTGAAACACTGTAAAAAACACTTGTGTCTTCACACATCCTTGCTACTGACTTCACATTTCAAGATGCAGTATCCTTGATCTTGTTGAGTTATGGGAATTGGAGAGAAAAGAGATATTGACGTAAGAGGAAAGGAGGTAATAAAGGCATGTCATAAACCCAGGTGCTTTGCAAATCCGATCACAATAGAGCAGTTGCATTCTCTTTTGTGGCAGTCTCTCTGGGGTGTTTGAGCAGCTAACTTCTAGTTTCTTGGCTCTGAAATTCTGACCTCATGTCCCAGCTAGGCTGCATTAATTATCCTTAGCTATGGTAGATGGGTGATCAAGAGTTCTAGCTTCCTGTGGTGATTTAACATTACATCTCCTTCTGTTTTCATGAGTATTTTAATTAAAAAGGTGCCTTAATTATAATTATGCTTATAATTATAATTATAATTAAAGTAACTGTAATTATAACCTAAATGTGCCACCACCCAAACTAATTTCATCCACCTCATTCCTCTGCCATGTTGTGGTTGAAATACTAGAAAACAATACTATTGAAATATTAATAAATTAAAAATGTTAATGTTAGCAAAATATGCTGAAGATCAAAGGGATAGCTTGTATTTTTCCATGAAATTTAGAAGAGATTAAATTCAATGTCAATTCTCCTTATAAATAAAGATTATTGTTATAAATTTAAGCTGTTTGAAGTTAAGAAAATAAACTCTACATATTAAAATTGTGCACAGGTAGCTTCCTAGCTGCATGAATTTGGACAGATCACTGAACTTCTTTATGTGTCTCCTCATCTAAAGATGAGGGACTTGGGGGTGGGGTGCCAATACCTACCTTAGAGGATGGCTGTGAAGATTAATTGATATAATAAAGTGTGACGTACATTTAACAGTGTCTAATGCAGAGTAAAATCTCAATAAAGGTTAGCTACCAATATGTCCGCTCAGATTAGCTTCTAAAATTTATTTCACATATATTATTCACTTAACCTTATTCTGTTAATGTATTTCTCTATTGCCATGTAATCAGCATATTTGCAATTTTTAATGAGTCTTTCATGTGTTTAGTATGCCCTACTTATTTCCAAAATAATTTTAAGTTATTTTAACATTATATGAGAGAGATAAAATGAAGCCATAAGTTATGTGAGAAATAAAGCAAGCAAATAATGAAAGAAGTGAAAGAATAATTAGACCAGAACTAAAGATCTATTGTATTGGAGCCTTACATTTTGCTCTGACCTGTTCACAAAAGGCAAAAAGGAAAATATAACGAGTTATGGAGCTTTTGCTATCATCTTAAAAAGGGAAGAATGTTGGCTTTTTAATTATAGGGTTTTCTTCTCTTGTACTGTAGTATAAATGGGATGTATTGCATTGGCTTTTACATAAGAGATGTCGAAAAACCTGATGTATGGTATCTTTATTACCTATTTTACTAAAAAATAGTGTGTTCTAAATTTTTAAACTATTACTAGAAAATAGTCATTTTTCTTCTTTCATACACTGAAAGTAAGCATTTTAATTAGATATGTGGTTTTTTGTTATGATACCATACTAATGTTTGCTTGGGAATTTATTCCTTTTAGTTTTCATGTTGTAAGTATTCATTACAGATGTTTTTGAACAAGTTATTTTTCTTTTATCCTTTATCTTTTGTTTGTATATGTTCTTCCCTGACGCAGATGATAAGAAATAGTAAAAATTCTCGTTAAACACCATCAGATTACTTTGCAGAGAGTGAACTGGTTCATTTTTATGTCTAATTTTCTTTAAAATTGTCTTTCCTTTTTCTTGATGGAATACATCACTAGCATAGCTCTTATACTTGTCAGGCAAAATTACTGTTATTTTTTACTCATAGATATATCTGGCTGGAGTGGAAACAGAAGATAAATTTTTTTTATTTAACTTGGAAAGAGAAAGGGAAAAGATATTTGAAAATGTGAGGACTTCATTCAGTACACATTTATTGAGAATTTTTAAGACATTAGTTTAGAGGCTTGTGATTGAATAAAATTAACTAAAATATGATTTTTTAAAGCTCCTTAAAAATCTCATTGAAAACAAAGACACGGTATGAGATAATAAAGGAAGTGCTAAAATGAGTTACATTTGGTACTTTTTTGCATGTAAAAAGATATTGTCTAAGAGTAAACATGACTGCAAGTGTCAAGAGAGGAGAAAACTGTGAGCCGGGGACTCATGGTCACAAATATCACAAAGTAAATGAAAAGGGTTGTTGGCAAAGATGGAGATTGGGCAGCTCCTTTTCCTGAGCACAGAAAAATGACTTTGATCCCAAGGAAGGTCCTTGAGGCCTGAGGGGATGTTGGGAAATATGAGGACTGAACCATCCTGTCTGAACAGAGGGCAGAGAAGGTCTGGCAGCTTCCATTTTTAGGTTTGCTACGTCTGAGGCTTCACTAAGTACATGACAATAAAAAATTATAGCAAAGAAATTTGCCTCACTGTACATTTTGCTATCCTCAAATGGCTTTCCCATCTATTTTTTTAATTAATTTTAATCTCACAAGAACCCTCCTCAGTACTAGTAACCCACTTTTACAGATGAGGGGAAAACAGATTATTGGATGTGTTATAAATGATTGAAAATCAGATGGATAAAACATTCTGAAGACAGCGTGTAAACTTCAGATCCTTATTGTCATTTCCATCCTTCTGTCTACATTTTAATATTCCAGTGTGCGTGTGTACATATCTGATATGGGATACTGTGTGTGTGTGTGTGTGTGTGTGAGTGATGAGGTCTGGCAGGAGATTTGTCAGCTAGAGTACAGCTATGTGCTATCAATGATAAGGATTCTGTGTATGAGGACAAATGGTAGATTACAGATCACTGTGTCATCTGTCAGAAGCATTCTTTGACCCTCATAATCATCAAATCTCTGGCATTCTAATGTACTTTGTAATTCAATTTTATTTCATTTAGTAGAATGTCTACTCTCAAGTCTGTGAGTAGATTACTGAGGTTTTTTTTTTTTTTTTAAATCTACTTTTGTTTTTAACATCCAAAAGCATAAAATAAAGTAGGGTCTCTACTGTCTGGATTGTGGATCATAAGCCTGCTTGATGGTAGAAGGATGGGCCAGACGGACTTCTGAGGTCCCTTTCATTTTACAGAATTCATTACTGTCTCATCTCCTGTTGCTCCAAAGGTCCTTTCATAATAAAGCTCATAGTCAAAGCCCTAAACAGGCCCATCCTTTATACAGAATCCCTTGGATTCTTTACAAGAGCAGAGCTGCAGGTCCTTGAACCTGACATCCACAGCGTTTCAGTGACTTTTTCTTTTGTTGTCACTTATGACCTCACAGGAAATCTGGGCTTCTTGTTTTACTGGGATTGTGTGCATCTCTTCTGTCATCTGGGCAGTTACCAGGCAGCATAGAGCCTTTGTCTCAACCAGAGATAATGCCTTTAAACAGCGGAAAACAAAGCAAAGTAATTGCTTTTGTTTCAAGGTCCTTATCTTGAAATAGAGAACATTGAAAAATAATATTGTGTAGGAAACTATAGCCGTATCATGTCACAGTTTCAGCGAAACTAAAATGCTTGCATTTGTCACTTTTGCTGAAAGAGTGTCTTTATAATGTGTGCGTGGGATTTGCTTTTGGCCTCATTCTAGTTCTGTGGAGTGAAGTCCCTTGTTTTGAGCTTGTTGGCTGACCTGCTTGTAACCCTAGATTCCAGTAAGAAAACAACAAAGACAGGTTTTTATGTCTTGTGTTAGAGATGATTTAGATTATGCTAAGGAATTTTTATATGAACACTAATCATAGAAACAAATTCAGATCAGTGAAAATATAAAAATTGCTTATTGGTTTTCCATCACAAGGTGCATTACAGGGAAGAGTTTTAGCACGTGATAAAAACCCGGTGCAGCGCTATTAGCAATGTGCTTTTTTAGTTGGTGATGTCCCTAGTTTTCTCGAAAAAGTTGCAAAATTGTATTTACCTTGTTGCCATTTGATATTCAAATAGAGTAAGATTTGAAATGCTTTAAATTGTATTACTTGAAAATAAAATCTTAAGTAACTGAACTATAAACGAAAATTTCATGTCAGCCAGTACTTTCATATAATGGTATTTAGTAATTCCAGTATTTGTGATTGCTGACATTTATTTTTTGGATTCCATGTGACAGGCACAGTTCTATATTCTAACTCACCACCCTATGAGATAAGTATTATTGTCTCATTTTACTGATAAGGAAACTGAAGCATAAAAATGGTGATAACTTGCTCAGGACCATACAGATGGGTGACAGGGCTGGGATTCAAACTCAGGCATTATGCACTGGGAGTTCCTACTTCCTGAGATAGTAAGACAGCCTGGAGTGCCTTCTGAATCATTGAAGAAAATTATAGTCAAGGTAATTGCATTGTTAATAATATACTAAACCGTTCTGGGTTTTTTGAATGACAATCCATGTTGGCTATTTAAATAAAAATTATATATTAGCCAGAATGTGTATTAACCAGAAATCCCTGGTCCTCTGTCATGTTGAATAAAAGCTGATTTTAGGCCGGGCGCGGTGGCTCATGCCTGTAATCCCAGCACTTTGGGAGGCCGAGGCGGGTGGATCACGAGGTCGGGAGATTGAGACCATCCTGGCTAACACGGGGAAACCCCGTCTCTACTAAAAATACAAAAAATTAGCTGCGCATGGTGGCAGGTGCCTGTAGTCCCAGCTACTCGGTAGGCTGAGGCAGGAGAATGGCATGATCCCGGGAGGCGGAGTTTGCAGTGAGCCGAGATCTCACCACTGCACTCCAGCCTGGGCAACAGAGCAAGATTCCGTCTCAATAAAAAGTAAAAAAAAAAATTTTTTTTTAAAGTTGATTTTAGGTCTCTTACATATCTTTAAAACAAGGCCAGTAAGGCCAGGCACAGTGGCTCATGCCTGTAGTCCCAGTTTCTTGGGAGGCTGCAGCCAGAGGATTACTTGAAGCCAGAAATTTGAGGCTGTGGAGTGCGATGAGCATGCCTGTGAATAGCCACTGCACTCCGGCCTGGGGAACATAGTGAGACTCCTCTCTAAACAAGCAAAAGAAACACAAGGTCCATGGACATATTTCCACTATAGGAAGGTTGTTATTTCTGTCCTTTGACAGTTGCATTGTGAAAAGGCTATATGTGTTCTTTTTCCATCAACAGCAACAAAAATGCTTGGCAAATCAAACAATGCAGTTCTATTAGACATTGTTAGAAGCCAGATTTAGAGAAGGCAGGAAAGACGGAGAGAAAAGGAGAGAGGACAGAAGAGAGAGGAGACCCAGTGACAGCTCATGTGTAGAAACTCTATCTGGCTCAGTTTAACATAAGAAATAATTAACTTGGTTTGGGTTTGGAGTTGAATGCAATTGGGCCCTTGTTTGCAGAGGTAGAAATTGGGAAAAGTGAGCCCCAGGTTTGAGGATATGACTCCCAAGAGACAGAGATTGATAGCGTTTTATAATGCCAGGTATATAAAGAACAGGGCTTTATCTTAATCGATTCCTTTCTCTAAGAACTAAACCTAGATATCAAGTTGTGTGTTTCTGTGTGTATAAGAAATAATACATTTGCTGAATTTATAATGATGGCCCCTTGTAAGTAAGATTTGGGTTCAAGAAACTCATTTTATGAATAATTTTTTTTCTGGGGATGGATCTCTTTCATAAAGTGGTTATCCACTGATGATTTAAGAATCAACAGTACTGATTTCATTCTTTTCTAGTCTTTCATGCTCTAGTGGTGTGTTTTTTACTTCTTTGTGCGTCCTAGCCATGCTCTTTGAAGTTTTAGTGATAACATTCAGGACAGGGAAAGGTCAGTGGTCAAGCGATTGAGGATTTAGAAAGTGGGAACTGGATGTTAAAGCCGATCAGGAAAGTCTCCGTGCACATGGTGATAAGAAAGCCACCCAGGGCATGCTGAAAGGGGGACAGACATAAATAGGAAATGAACATAAACTCAGCTTAAATTGTCTTGTTTGAAATATATCAATTATCTGGCTTTTTGGTGACATGAACCTCTCCTACATTATTGGGTTAGGGTTATTTACTGTAAAACTATAGTAAAGTTAGACACGGAACTCTGACTTTCTCTGTCTGTCCTGGAAGAAGTTTGGGTGAGCAGAGAACACGTTTTACCGTTGCATTTGCAAATTGAGTTAACTTATCTCCCCATTTCTTGTCCTCTTGCTTTTTATCACTTATAAATGGTTGAGTGAGAAAGAGAAATGTTATTCTGCTTTCCATAAATGTTTGAATTAGCTATCAATGGTTATGTGCTAATTATATGCTAAAAGATAGTTTTCCTCTGTCCTCTTAAGTTGCTGCCTTCTCAAAGCCAAGTTTCTGTGCCTCCAGAATACATGACATCTCATTCTCTTTCTCAGAAATTGGCAGAGAACAATTAAAATTAAAAGGAAAGCTCAGTGGCAAGAGAAGGACATTATATCTACGTCTTGCACACGGATGGCTCCTAGCTCTCCTTCTACGTCACCCTGCAAGGTGGGGCAGTGATCGTGCTTCATGCTTTCCCAATGAGACAAGAGAGCAGAGTTCAGTAAGTGACTTGTTCTTTCAGGACATAGTGATAGTTTAGAATCGCTAGCGTCCCGGCCTATTGCTCAGCTTACTAAACCATAAAAGTATATTGCTTCATCTAGGCTCCTTTATGAGGTCCTTTCTCATTCCTGAGCACATTATTTATAATGGTTGATAGGATGCTTATTGTGACTGAAGCCCCCCCGACACTTTTACTCTGTAACAACCAATTTCTACAAGCAGCTCATTCCACAACTTCTCACTTTTTTTTTCTGCCAAATGTCATAAAGAAACTACTGGGTTCTGAAATTAAATAGCTTTGTTTCTTCATGGCTGGAGCTCAAATTGTCAAAGGGGGGTCTGGAAAGAAGGGCAATCTCTCAAAGCAATCCCCTTAGGTGACTTCAGTCTTCAGAAGAAAAAAGGTAGTTATGGACTGGCTCTGATAGAAACTCCCTTGAACAGAATATGTCTCCTCGTTTCTGTCCTGACATGGCTCATGCTGAGCTAGTCTGTGCTCTTAACAGACTGGTGCCTGGTATATCCTGATCTCATCTCTATTTCTGAAGAAACCACAAGGTAACTCCAGGTGTTAATTAGAGATGTTCAGCTGTATTATTTTTCTAGTCTCCTGTCACTCTGATGGGTCTCCTCTTCCTTTGAATCAAATGGCTGCTGCTGCCTGGTAGGAAAAAAAGTGCAGAACTTTGTGTATTAAAGGATGAGTTCTATCACCTGCTCAGATCCTGCAGAGCACACTTACAACAGCACCCCTATGCCCAGAGCAATATTTTCTGCCCACTGGTGAAGGGTAAAAATACAAGACTGGCTTTGCTTTTTAAAAGTGTTTTTAAAAATTATTTTTCTGTAAATAATAAAAATGTACCAAAGTCATCTTCATTGCAAGTAACCTAGAAAAACTTTGGACATGTATTAAGTCCTGCCTACATAACTTAAACTCACTATCTATTCCTTTACATCCATGCCTCTTTCTCCTGTGCCAGATCTCTGCTTCTCTTCTAAATTCTGGCTTAACATGAGAGATTACTAGTAATTTGATGTTGAGTTTGATGTTGTTTAGAACACAGAAAGTAACAGGGATAAAAGAGTTGTTGATGTAGGCAAAATAAACCAGAAGAAACTAGGAAGGTGATGTGGTGTGTTCTTCAAGGCTTCTCTCAGACACCTCCTTCTCTCTCCATGAAGACCTCCCTGGTCCCATGATTCCAAATTAATCCCTTCCACTCTGTGCTCTTCCAGCATTATATTTCAGCTCCCCATGGTCCTCAGCACATTCTCTGTTGGATCAGAGGTATCTGTGTTCGTGTCTGTGTCTCTGACTATCTGATGGGCTCTTCTAAGTTCTAATAAGAGTGGCTAACACTTACTAGGCATGTCGTATTGACGAGGGCTCAACAAATGTGATACCACTTTATCTTTACCTAGTAAGTCTGAGGAGGAAAGTTCACTATTAATTGCATTATACAGATGCAGCAAAGAGATGGTAAATAATTTGTCCAAGTCAGGTCAAAATAAATGTTGGGGCTGGATTTCACAACTTAGACAACTCTGGTTGTTGGCTAGCATAGCTCATGCCCTGTGGTTTGCTGCTTGGCTGTTAATTAATGAATGTCCCAGGGAGTCGAGTTCACAGCATTTAGATGACCCGTTTCACTTCCTGCCCCAGGTTGTCAAGTTAGACTTTCAGCCAGGCTCTGAATGTGACATTTCCATGGTTATCCTTGACTCCCTGTTAAAATTCTAGCCCTTTTGCACTCAGTTCCAGCCAGACTTTCCTTCTTTCTGTCCACCAAACGTGTCCAGCTCTTTTCTGTCACATAGGTGATATATACATGGGAATCTCTCTACTTGGACTCTTTCTGTCTTTGCCTGGTCCATTTTTTCCCATTCTTTAGATCTCAGCTGAAGCTTCCTCAGGAAACCCCCCAACAAAAGTTCCCAATTATTACATACACCTTTTTTTTTTAAAAAATGTTATTATAGTTAGAATTCTGCTTTGTTCCAGGGTCTGCCTCACCAACCTATCACAGTAAAAATGTTAAAGTAGTTAAAATATTTGCATTGTTTTTCACATTTTCACTTGCGTCACCTCTGTTGCGAAGATTTTTCTAGTTTCCCCTCTCTGAATCGTATTGCGTATTCGTTTTCAACCACTTGTTGTGGAGTCATTTGAAAATAAATTTCATCTCAATCAGTAGCCTTCAACACTTGATACATATTAGATTCACCTGGAGAGCTTTTAAAAATTCTCATAGTTGGGTCCTCCTGATCAATTAAATCTGAATCTGTTTGGGATAGGTTCCAGGTATCAGCAGTTTTTTATTCCCATAGAGGATTCTAAAGTGTGCAACAGAAGTTCAGAACTACTGACTTCAATGGTGATTGTACCCCCATAGGGACTCTGTATAGAAACGAGTGCTGTTTGCCAGACAGGCATGTGCATTTCAGAAATGCAGACAAGGTATGTGCAGCAGGAGGTAAACTATATGATTGAAGGAGCTCTTGGAAACCGCTAGCAGTGAAGGTAAGAAAGCAAAATCTTTTATAAGACACCAGGGCTTCTGCTTATTTGTATTTATAATGAAACCTATTTTGCTTCTGAATCATTTGATTTGCCTCTTCTTTTGCCCCAGGCAGGTTTTTGCAAGCATTTTCAGTGAACTCAGTGGGAAAAATTTGTATTGCTATCCATATGTGAGTTTCAAATATTGTAACTCTTCAAAGATACAAGTCAACCCTTTTTTCCAGTTGGAGACATTTTTTTTTCAATTGACTAAAAATTCTAATTGAAGAAATATACAACTGGTAAAGAATACATATCCATGTTTGCTCACTCTGCAGTTTATATACAACTACCTACCTGACCTTTGCCTATCATCATTTACTTGTGGCAAATTGTGACTTGTGGATTGTTTTGTTCTTGAATTAAAGATTTTAAAGGCTTCCAGTAATGGCAAAAAGCCTGCTAAAAGCTGTTCTTATTTCAATATAATAAATCATAAATGTGTAAAGTGGATTTCCCCAGAGGTATGCATTTTAAAGTTTAAGTGGGGGGGTACATATTTGGAGAGACTAATGCATCAGTACTCTGCTAGTGGAAATCACAATTAAAGAGTTTAAATAGAATTTGGCTTGGGACAGGGTTTCTTAGACAGTGGAGTGAAATAATTGAGTGGCTATAAGCGAGAGAAAAGCATGGTTTTTGCCTGTAGGCTTTTGATTTACACATAGAAAATGTATTCCAAAGTTAGATATATCATTGACTCATGGTTTTGCCATATTCAGAAAGTAGCTGATATTTGATTTGTACGGATTACATCCTTACAATAATAGCGAGCCACATGGCTTTCAGTAAAAATGGTGAGAGGAGAAAGAGAAGAGTTCCTTTGATTGCTGTGAATCTTCTATGGAACTCAATAAGAAAGAAAGGATCATTTTCTACAAATACTGATTTCAGGCCTTTTTCTGTCACTAATGTTCTAATAAGGGCCTATTTCACTAGAATATAATTTACAAATTTCAATGAAAAAAATTCCCATTATAGAACAGAAGTTGACAGGTAGCAGAATAAGAATTCATAGAGATATATGAGAAGAAGAGGAAAATAAATCCTTGGGAGTCCAGAAGCAGATTTAAGATTTCTGTAACGTCGTTGTCCTGAAAGTGTTTCTGTGACCATGGAGGTTGGAATTTAACTTATGTCTTTGCATTATCCTTTAAAGTGCTGATACTTACAAATGTGCTTACCAAGTAGTAGGTGCTCAGTAAATAATACTTGAATCTGAAGATGTAGAGAACTAAGGTGACATTCAGCCTGATTTATCCCGTAGGGTTTCATCACATTTGTTGTCCTGGGTAATTATACCCCCTTTAACTGTAAAAAAAAAAAAAATCCCAATAGGTTGATAATTTATATGGTCACTTTTCTTAGAAGCAGTGAGTGATACCTCTCAGGGTTCAGTTACCTGAGATGCAACTTGATTAGACAGATCTTAAAATCTGAAAATGATCCTTGATTTGGACTGGAGTGTCATCCCTGAGTCTGAGGCTGTCCATAGATTCCCAGTGCTGAGAAATGATAAATGAGTCTTTCGTAAGTAGCCAGCAGGCCTCCACAGGGAAGTCCAGAACCAGACATATTTAACAGCTTCATTAATGACCTGGAAGAGCTATAATAAGCAGCTTGCTAATGAAACCTGCAGATGACACTAAATTCTAAATTCTTAGGTGTGGGGAGCAACCATTGAAGCATGAATAACAGAAGATCCAAGCCTAGGCTGAGGCTAGACTGTAAAAGTCCATTTAGGGTGACTTTGCAAAGCAGTTCTGTGCAACACCAGTAGTCCTTAAGACCCAGGCAGGGTAGGACACAGAGATGATTTATGTCACTGAAAAGTCTATGCCAACAATTTTCTTAGTCCCTAAGTCAGGAAGAGGATATTGGCAAGGTAGGATTAGCATTGGAAAAGTTGGGTTCAAGTACCAGCCCTTTCATGAATTAGCATGTCTTAAGCAACTCACTGCATCTCTGGAATTCTTGGTTTCATTTTGTAAATGTTAAATTATTAATGTACCTGAAAATGCTTGGCACAGACATGCAACCCGGTACAAATTAGTTCAATCTTATTTTAAGAGCAGCAGCATAACACTAAAAATCATTCTACACTCTGACAAGAGTCCATGAATCTCCAGGGCTTATACAGATGGGCTTCAAAAGATCCATGAACCCCCTGAGATAATATAGTAAATACTTAGTGTGTGCCTAGAAGCATGGATGGGTGTTTTTCTGGAGGAAGTGTCTAAACTTTCTTCATACACCCATTGGCGTTGACAACTAGCAACATGTTAAGAACCTCCACACTGGATTGTAAACATCTTTCAGGTTCCAATTCAATATTCTAGACACATACTGAGCTTTCTGTACTATGGACTTGACAAAATGGCTCTCAGCTCAGAGCCTGGACAATTGCTCATTTACTAGATATTTTTATAGCTGGTAAGATATCAGCTCGTTGGAAAGATCTGAAGTATTACATCAACTTTAGGCACTCTCTATCCCACTGCCTTGTTTTCTCATCCTCATAACAAGTGGCTGTCTGAAATTTGAAATGTTCTCATTTATTGTTTCTGTTTACTTGTGTGCTGCCATCCACTAAACTGTAAGCTCCTTGAGAACAATATTCTAGACTTTCTTGCCTACTGCTGTATGCCTAATACTTAAAAGAGTGCCTGATCCATTGTAGGTGTTCAATTGTTATTTGTGGAAGGAAGGGAGGGAAGGAAGAAGGGAGAGAAAAAGGAAGGAAAGAAGGAAGAAAAGTTTATGTCACACAGAACCTGGCTCATACTATATATTAAACGATTTAATGAATAAAAGACTGAAAAGATATGTGAATGAATAAGGAAGACTCATCTAGATTGTTGTAAAGATGTGGAGGGAGGGATGATGCCTGAGCAATGGGAAAATTCAGCCCACTCTTCTTTGACATAGTAGAGAGCTTCACTCTCTAGCCTGCAAAACCATATATATACTTAAGAAGGTCTGGTTGATACTTTTGGTTCTAAAAAGAAAATACCCAGTCCCATTTCCTCTGTACTGTAAGAATGGCCTGAAGTGTCCATTGATCCATTTCTTGGAAGTACACAGGAGCTATGGTTCAACCGCTGACAAGATGAACTTGTGGCATATTCAATTCTATACAGAATACAGTTTTGAGGAGAGGTGCCACTAAAGCCATTTTGTGCCTACTTTTAGCAGGACTAGAAGGTTCTGGAAATAAAGCCTAAATAGAGTGCCATTATTCTCACTGGGGTTTCTATTGAGCTGTTCTACAGTCAAAATACATCCTTCAGAATCAGAAAGCAATGTCTTAGATTCTTCTCCTCACAGGAATCAACTGTTTTTGATTGTGGAAAAGGAATTTTCCTTATGTCTGAAGCATACACTCCTGTTCTTTGACTGATTCATTTCTCACATGTGATTTTTCTCTGTCAAGTGTTTAAAAGTGACCATATTCTGTAAAAACCTGTCAGCCCTAGATAGTAAGTTGCCAGAAAAAAAAAAGAGAAAGAAATCTAACCGTTATGTGTAAGCATCAGCTATTAAACTGAATCCGCTAATACCTAAGATTCAGAAATACAACTAACAAATATATCTGTTTTGACTGAATCTCCCCCTTAGGCTAATTTTTAAAGTTAAGGGTTAAGGTTTTTGGCTGATTAGACCTTTTCTCACAGGGCCGTGTTTTAGTGGGCCAGATTCCTTGAAACACTTGGAATATGCATGTGCACTTGTGGAAAAACTAATTTTATACACTGATATCCCTCATTAAATGGGCTTGAAGCCAAAATTCTAAGCTGAGGTATATTACGTTTTGTTTATTGATTATTCTGTCTTCACACAAAACATTAGCCAAAGGTGGAATTTTGGTAGCATCGTACATATATCCAAGACACCAGGAAAATTTTTACTCCTAAAAATCCAAATTCATCTTTAGCCTGTTGTAATTTTTACTGCATAATTAACAATAATGTTTGACACTGTCATCCACTTGTCAGAATCTAATTTGGAGCATCTGGTGTTATTTAGCCAAGAGCCTAGTTCTATTCTCCCAGTACAAAAGGGTTCTGATTAATTAGTCATTTCCCAAACCTGAATAATACATTAAAGATAAACTTCAATGCTAAGTGAAAAACAAAAGGGAAAGTTTTCTTATTTAAAGAAGCTGGAGTTTCCTAGTAATAGAAATGTAACAATGAGTAAGTTTTAGCACTTAAACTTCTGACAGGTCGCAACTCAAGCATGTAGCAGACAAAATATTTTCTTAGATGGCTGAAATTCTGGGTTCAGCCAGCAGAGCTCACCACCTGCCATGGGGTGTATATTGTCTGCTTCTCTCTCAGACACACTCTTTTGCCCTCGATGTGTTGCTATTCTCCTTTTAAAGAGTCCTTAGTACAGGTTTCTGAAACACAAAGTTACCGCTACTGTCATTAAACATGGCCTTAGTGTCATGTGGCTGTGTCAAAATAACTCCTTCATAAAAGCCATCCATCCGTTTCTGGTTCTGTCCCTTCTGTGGTTTTTCCTTTGGGCTGAATACAGATTGCTTTTCTACTCCGTCCAAAAAATGTTGTCACCTATGATGTGAATGGGTGTGAGAAGGTACACTTAAGTAAGCTTCCATAGAGGAGACAGCTCAACTCTGAAAGTCATGAGACATTTGCCATCTCTACATACCCCATAAAATATTTATTTATAAGTACTTATTAGATATTATTAAACAATTCATTGAAAAATATTTACTTTGCAAATATCACATCCCTGGAAAGGTCCTAGGCATTGGGGCTACAGCAGTGAATGAAAGAATGCCCTCCTACTTTCATGGAACTTATACCCTAATTGAAAGACAAATTAACAAATAAATATACAGTATAGGATTTAAAGTAGTGTTAAGGACCATGAAGAAAAACGAGGCAAAGTAAGTAGAAAGACAGTAAGATGATATGCTAAGGTAATTTTATGTTGTTACAAAGACCTTGTCAGGCATTACTGAGCACCATTTATATAGTGCTGTATACTAAAGCTCACTCTCTGTAATGCACTTACTTTCAGTCTGATAATCAAGATAGAAAATACCTAATCATAACTAAAATACAGTGTTAAAATGATTGAGGCAATAAGAAAAGTACAAAACAGTATCAAAAGACTTAGAAAGAAGGAAAGGCCCCATCCAGGTAGCCAGAGAGTAAAGTCTTTTTGTTGTTGTTGGAGACATGGTCTCATTCTGTTGCCTAGGAGTGCAGTGGCATAATTGCAGCTCGGCTCACTGCAGCCTTGACTTCGCGGGCTCAGGTGATCCTCCCACCTCCGCCTCCTGAATAGCTGGGACTACAGACATGTGCGACTACACCTGGCTACTCTTTGTATTTTTTTTTAGAGACAGGGTTTCGCCACATTGCCCAGACTGGTCTCGAATTCCTGAGCTTAGGCAATCTGCCTGCCTCTGCCTCCCAAAGTGCTGGGATTATAGGCGTGAGCCAACGCACCCGGCAAGCTTCCTAAACAGGGGTATGAGAGATGGGCTCGGGTAAAGATGGGGCTCCATTCTCAGGGAACAACTGGAGCAAGGACATAACATTGGGAAAATATTGGCAACGCACTGAGTAACAAATGGTCCGTTTTGGCTAGAGTGCGGTAAAAGAGCAGGATACTATTGAGAGAACAGAGTGAAGTTAGCTTGTAGCCAGTTGTTGAAGGGCTTTGAATGCTAAAGTGAGAAGTTTGAATATAAGAGTAACTTTAACAAAAATATGTAAAGTACTTTTTCTGATAATCAGAATAACCCATTTTCCTTACGTAAAATAGATACCATGCCTAATAATAAAATTTCTGGTAGAAAAGTGAGTTAAAGCGACAGTAACAAAATAATAACCTATCAGGGCTGTATAGATAATCTTAAAGTGGAAAGGGTTGCATAATGTCATGTGGGCTTATCGACATCCACTATGGTAGTTTTGTTTTTAATGACTTGTTCTACTGACATCTGGACTTTATCTAAAATAAAACAGAATGCTGGCTGGGCACGGTGGCTCACGCCTGTAATCCCAGCACTTTGGGAGGCCGAGATGGGCAGATCACTTGAGGTCAGGAGTTCAAGACCAAGCTGGCCAACATGGTGAAACCCTGTCTCTACTAAAAATACAAAAATTAGCCAGGTGTGGTGGTGCACACCTGTAATCCCAGCTACTTGGGAGGCCGAGGGAGGAGAATGGCTTGAACCTGGGAGGCAGAGGTTGCGGTGAGATGAGATCGTGCCACTGCACTCTGGCCTGGATGATAGAGCGAGATTCCATCTCAAAAAATAAATAAATAAAATAAAATAAAATACAACAAAACAAAACAGAATGCCAGATGATCCTTTCCTGGAAACTTTATGAAATCCAAATATGTAGCCACTGTCACGATAGGGGACTGTTTACGAAATGCCAAGCCTTCTCTGCTTTATGCTCTTTCATACCTTCTGCGCTAACTGGTAGACCCAGAGTGTTTTGGGTCCTCATGAGAGACTTATCCTAATTCAAGATTGCATTTTTCTGGGAGGTTTTTAGATTTCAGCAACTAACACAGAAATTTAGAAAGCCAAATAATCCCTTCTTTGGAATCAAAGCCCTTCCTCTTTTCAGATTCTTTGCTTCCTGTTCATATCAAAAATATACTTCTTTTCCCAGCCTCTGACATACATGAGGCTCATGTCAGTGCCCAATGTGTAAAGAGTTTTTAAACCCTTGCATTTTCTCACCCATCCTTTCTGGGTTGTATGTTGATTTGTGTAGACCTTAGGCACTTTTGCATTTGGGGTCTCTTTATCCATAAAAATATATTTCGATTGTGTTTATATAGATGTATTATTAGTAGTACAGAAATATATATTACATATATTTATTGATAAACATAAATGTTAAATATATTTATCAATAAGTATATAAATGTGGCCAGATGCAGTCACTCATGCCTGTAATCTCAGTACTTTTAGAGGCCAAGGCAGAAGGATTGCTTGAGGCCAGGAGTTCAAGACCAACCTGGACAAAATAGTGAGACAAAAAATTTAAAAATTAGCCAGGTGGCCGGGCACAGTGGCTCACGCCTGTAACTCCAGCACTTTGGGAGGCCAAGGTGGGCGGATCACGAATTCAAGAGATCAAGACCATCTGGCCAACGTGGTGAAACCCTGTCTCTACTAAAAATTCAAAAATTAGCTGGGCGTTGTGGCACGCATCTGTAGTCCCAGCTACTCAGGAGGCTGAGGCAGGAGGATCGCTTGAACCCAGGAGGCAGAAGTTGCAGTGAGCCAAGATGGCACCACTGCACTCCAGCCTGACAACAGGCAAGACTCCGTTTCAAAAAAAGAAAAAAAAAATTAGTCAGGCATAGTGGCATCCACCTGTAGTCCTACCTCCTTGGGAGACTGAGGTGTGAAGGATTGCTTGAGCTCAGGCGTTCAAAGTTGTAGTGTGCTGTTACTGTGCCACTGTATTCCAGCCTGGGTGACAGAATAAGACCGCAACTGAGAAAAAAAAAAAAAAAGAAAAGAAGATATATATACACACGCAACACACACATAAACATATATCCATGTTATTTATTTAAACATTTTTCTCAACTTAAAATTTTTTTCCTGACTTTAAAATAAATTAAAACATTGGCATGGCCCCTTAAAACTGTTATGTGCCTTAGGCATTCTGCAAACTCTGCCTAATGGATAGGTTGACCCTTTTCCCTTTCTGTGGAGAATTGGTGATGAGCTGAATTGAAAACCAGAATGCATGGCTGGGCCCAAGTTGTCCATGCCGTGTAACACTCTACAAATATGAAGTTCAAGTCAGATATTGCATACCCTGAAAATACCTCCCAGTTGTACAGTAGGAACATTGGGAAAGGTCAGATTCATTTTACTGACCTTTTCATTCTGGTCAATAGTGGCAGCTGCAATTTCCTATTTGCAGCAAATTTGGGAAAAGTATGGACCTCAGAGTACTTACCTGAAAACCACCAGTGTTAATTAAAATTCAGCTTCCTAGGACCCTTATAATGAAATCAGGTATTTTGGATCAGAATCTCAGTGTTTGATATATGTAAATCTTATGCACACTTAAGCTTATAGCCACTGTCCTAAAACAAAAGTCTGATTGGATTGCTCCCCTTTAGCAGTCCCCCATTGCAGAATAAAGTCCAGCTCTTTAACCTGGCATTGATGGTCCTTCATAATACGGTCCTGGTCTCTCAAGGCCTGATACCCCAGACTGAACGATCTGAAGTTACTCAAATGTGCATCCTTCTCTTTTGGCCTAAACTCCCTATCTTTCAGGACACTATCAGTTTCATATGCATTCCTAAAGCCTTATATCAAATGCCATCCATCTCCTGCAGCATGTGTTAACCCTTCAATATAAAACTGGCCCCCCTTTCCATCTATCTGATGCAGCACCTATAATACATCATTGCATTTGTTTAGTTGTCACTTTTTTTTTTTTTTTGAGACACAGTCTCACTCTGTCTCCCAGGCTGGAATGCAATGGCGCCATCTTGGCTCACTGCGACCTCCGCCCCCGTAGTTCAAGCGATTCTCCTGCCTCAGCCTCCAGAGTAGCTGGGACTACAGACGCCTACCACAACACCCGGCTAATTTTTTGTATTTTCAGTAGAGACGGGGTTTCACCATATTGGCCAGGCTGGTCTCAAACTCCTGACCTTGTGATCCGCCCGCCTTGGCCTCCCAAAGTGCTAGGATTACAGGCGTGAGCCACCATGCCTGGCTAACTTTTTTTTTTTTTTACAAATTAGAATGAATCATTTTTTAAATGCAGGACCTATTTCTTATTTATTTGTTTATTTCATACATTACAATGCTTGTTTTTTTAAAAATCAGGCCACATTTCTTATTTATTTGTGAGTTTTCTTTTGTGGGGGAAAGCTTGTATGTGTGTTTATGTATTTATTTATATTTTGAATCCTTAAGGCTAAACACAGAATTTGGCCATGTTAGTCATGCAGTATATCTTGACTTCTTTCTTTTCCTTTTCCTTGTTTTCTTCTTTAAGGAGGCGATGACTAGGCATTTATTTGGTTAGATAAGATTGAGATTGAGAATCAAGGTGAAGATCACCAGAAAAATATTGAAAACAAATGTTTAAAAAGAAAGATCTCCTGATTTCATTATACATGGTTCTCCATCACAGGCTTTTTTTGTTGTTTCCAGCAGGATAGAGAAGAGAAAAATTAGAAAAGAATTGACATTGATGGTTGCAGGCAACCTGTTGTTCATGTGAACAAGAATGGGAACACCATCATGGAAAGTCACATCCCGCCAGGAGAATATCAGTATGGACAAGCTGTGGAAGTCCTACTTTTATGGAACATTACCAAAGACCTAGATGTGAAGTGAGCAGGACTTTCGAAAAGATGATTTGGTTCCATTCAATGACTATTGAACATAGACACAGATCTTCTTTAGGGAGCTTTTTATCTTAGTGGGGTAAACAGGCATTAATCATGAAATCCCACGATGAAACACTCCATTGTCAAATTTAGTAGGCATCATAGGGCTGGCAGAAGGGGCTGGTGGTGGTGAAACGTGAGGCTGAAGGGATAGGACAGGGCCAGATTGTGGCAGGGAGGAGGGTGGCTTGGGGGCCATGAGACCTTGAACAGCTGAAGACAATAGAGAAATTATATACTTAGCAAGTTTGACGGGAAGGGAAGGAGACCACCACAATGAGTACCAAGACTCGTTAACTTGTTAAATAATGTTAAAGAAAATCAGAAAAACTGTATTGCTTTGTTTGCTGGAGAGCTGTTTTTCCTAAAACTCAATGCAGTTATTGCCTGTTTCCCTTATGTCTCCATGAAAAGAGCATCGTTTTGTCTGGCAAGGGAGAACATTAATCATTCAGACGGCAGAATCAGCATTGTAAGACTTACCTTCCAACATAAAACCTGCAGGTTGAATGAAAACCCATGACAGAAAACTCTTGTTAAAATTCCCGTTGCTATGTCCTCCTCCCTGAAGACATGGGGCAAAAAGGGGTTTTCTTTTTCCTTAGATGCTTTCCAGTTTTTTACCCAGCCTAGATCTTAATGACTGAGGATCCAGAGAGAGGTCTTAACATTTCCCTGGAAATATTTTCTTATGATTAAAAAGGTTTGTCTTACAGAATTCTCTTTTATTATTTTTTTCCTTCTGACAAAATTTTTTTAGCTTAGGGTAATAGTGTATTTGAATGGGTGACAGAGCATGAAAAAGAATGAATTAGAAGCCTGGGATCTTTGAGATAAATTGAGAAATCTAGTTTAAATATCTTAACAAATAAATTTATTCTTGGGATAACCACAGAAGCTCCAACATGGCCTTCTTGAGCTGTGTCAGTGTTTAATAGTTCACTTCCGGCAAGGCTCATTCCTGTAATCCCAGCACATTGGGAGGCCGAGGCAGGTGGATCACTTAAGGTCAGGGGTTCCAGACCAGTCTGGCCAACACGGTGAAACCCCATCTCTACTAAAAATACAAAAATTAGTCAGGTGTGGTGGCAGGTGCCTGCAATCCCAGCTACTTGGGAGGCTGAGGCAGGAGAATCGCTAGAACCCGGGAGGCAGAGGTTGCAGTGAGCCGAGATTGCACCACTGCACTCCAGCCTTGGCAACAAGAGCGAAACTGTCTCAAAAAAAAAAAAAAAAATAGTTCACTTCCCCACTGGTAAAAATCAGGGGTTCCCTGTACACAGTATGAGAACCACCCCTTTATTTTTCCATGTGCAAGGAAGATATTGCCCATCTGTCACAACACACTCATGTGGAAGTAGGGTGGCCTTAAAAAGTAGTCACTACCCAACAGATCCAAGTTAGCATAAGAGAGAAAACTTATTTACCAGCCTGATTCTAGATGCTCTCCAGAGCTCTTTATAAATCTAGATGATGTGAGTCTCTTTGAGAATTCTGTTTTAGAATTTGGTAAATGCCAGGCCCTTTTCTGCCAGGGTAAAGCTATTCGTTGTTATTATTGTCGTTCCATAGTTCTTATTTTGGTTGCGCTGCTGGATAATTCTACAATGCCAGAAATGATTACACCAGACTCAAAGACAGAATGAAATTTATAGATACAAGTTCTAAACCACAACAGGAGATCCGTGGCTGTCTGATTTGTCATCACCTTTTATTGACTGTGATTATTTCAAGCATAAATACAGGAGATGTGCTTAAGAGTTTGCTGTACTTTAGGGTTGACAGCACTGTGAAGTTTTAAAGGCTACCATCTCTTTGCTTGAAATAGTGCATTTTAAGGTTAATGAAATCTTTATTGTGGACTCAGTTTTGAAACTGGAACAAGAATTTTTAATTTAAGAAAGATTTGCATTTTTCCAAAATGCCTTAAGAGCTGTGCTTTTCATGTTATCAAAGCCTAAAAGATAGGGAACATATTATTATTCTCATTTGGGATAAAGAAATCGAGGCACTTTAACCTAATTGGTTTGTCTAGGAAACAAAGACACATGCTCTGAAAGCCTTGTTTGAAATGTAGTGCCTTAGCCCCTCTGTTGGACCAATCTAAGGGTTCTGAGGTCTGTGTTCTCACTTCCTCACCTTTCACTAGATAGCTGGATTTACATACTGGGCCTCTATATAAAATTCTGTTGAATATAGGAACAAAAATGTTTAAAAACCATGGCTGTAGGGGAAGGAAAAAAAACTGGGAGTTTGAGTGTATTTCAATTGCAAGTTAAAAATCACACGTGGGACTAAAACTGACTCCATAACTAGAGGAATTATTGCCCCTGTAACTAAAATGTCAAGCTGATAGACCTAGCTTCAGGCCCCCTTGGATCCTAATGCTGAAGTTAGCAGAAATCTCCTTTGTCACTTTTCTTTCTTTTTTTTTTTAATCCCCTTTAGAAGTTGTCCTTTCTTGCTTTCAACTCAACATTTATCTAAGTATATTTCATTCTTGGCCAGGACATTTCAGAAAGTGGCAGAGATAGACAACATCATGAAATGCTTAACTGCAGCAGCAAAAGAGACCCTGTTTCCAATGTGCTGTCCTGGGTAAATCACTATGTGGGAATTTATGTGGTAAAATATATTGTATTTTACTGTTTTTTTCCCTAAATTCAAATTATTTCCTATTACACATTTGTTCTGAACTTGCATTTTTCTTCCTGCTTAGCAATAATACATCTTAGAGATTTTTGTGTGTGTCAGTACATGTAAATCTACCCTATTCTTTAACACTATTGCATAGTATTACATTGTACAATAAAATATTATTTAATGATTTTGTCAATAATGGGCATTTAAGTTATTTGAGGATTTTTTTGTTATAGCAAACAAGTATTATATTAACAGCGTTTTACATGCTCTTTGGGCTGTGTATGAGATTATTTCTCTAGGATAGATACCAGGAGATAGATCTGCTGGGTTAAAAGGTATTGGCATTTCCAACGCTGGTAAATACCATCTAGCTTTCAGAGAGTTTCACCAGTCCCATTAGTTTGTTAAGTGCTAATGATGCTGCTGCTGCTACCAAATCCTTTTGGCTACTCTGCCAGGTACTATGCTAAGTGTTCTGTATATATCATCTTATGTAATCCTTACGACAACCCTAATCAGGTTTCTTTATGAGATGCATGCTGATATTAATCATGATCATTTTGCAGAAGGCGACATTGAGGCTTAGAGAGTTCTTGTCACTGGCCTAAATTCAGAAAGGTGCTTTTCTTGTCTTTATAAACTAAAGATTGGCTTTACATACTAAAGTTAGAGGGTATTTTACTAGTGACATCTCAGCTGCTCAGTGAAGAAATTTGTCCTTGAGTCTAGGGCCAAATACAATAAGGGGTGAATTCACAAATGTTCTGTCCCTGTGTTCTGGATATGCGATTTGGATTCCATATAGTATTTCTGCAGTTATTATCTGGCATAATTAAATGTGGAGTGCAACCCAAAGTCAATAAAAGAAAATTGCTGCTGAAGTTCCCACTGATCTGAGCATAAGCCCCCAGAGAAAATTAACATGGCAAGAAGAAAACTAAAAAAAACCCCAAAACCCTGGGCCATTAGTTAAAGCAACATACGTATCATAGAGTAGGGTGTTTCTCTATGGAGTCATTGGCTATTGTGTAGCATGGTTAGTGTGGTGATAGCAGTGACTTGGGAATCCTGGAAGGATATAAATGTTATCACTTTGCCACTGGCTTACTAGGTTTAGTGGTTACTTATTTATTTTTATTAGAGATGGGGTCTCACCCTGTCACCCAGGCTGGACTGCAGTGTTGTGATCCTGACTCATGGCAGCGTCAACTCCTGGATTTAAGCAGGAGCCTGGCTAATTTTTTTCTTTTTAGGTAGAAATGGGGCCTCACTACGTTGTCCAGATTGGTCTTGAACTTTTGGCCTCAAGTGATCCTCCTACTTCAGCCTGCCAAAGTGTTGAGGTTATAGACGTGAGCCACTGTTCCGGGGCCTTAGTTGTTAGTAAGTATCCTTATTTTACTATATTCTCTGAAGAAATGTGTTTATTTAACCTTCGGTTATTGTGGTCAGATGTCTAGTTCTATTTAACATAGATTGCAGTGGTGGAAGACGTCTAGTCTCTTTAAAAAACAGATCAGCTGCTGAGCTCTTAGGAGGTGGTTAATTGGTGACTGCTGAGACTGAGAGGCTCCCCATCCCTTCCAGCTGATCCCGCAGGGGAGCCAGAGAGGAAAGAAGGATGCTTCTTCCTGCTGCTTTTCCAGAAAGATTGGGCTGAGCTCAGTTATTCTGAGAAGCAGGAAAGAATCAGACCAGAACATTTAAGTGACTTTGGCTCATGCTAAAGAATATTAAAATATTCTTGGCACATTTACATTTTAGAAGTTTCTACAGGACAGACAAGAGGGCAGCATTATATAGGGCCAGAATTTTCAGTTAGTTTGGCATACTTTCAGAAGTTTGTCATCCTTTTTTTTTTTTTTTTTTTCTTTTTTTGAGATGGATTCTCGCTCTGTTGCCAGGCTGGAGTGCAGTGGTGCGATCTACGCTCACTGCAAACTCCCCCTCCGGGGTTCACGCTATTTTCCTGCCTCAGCCTCCCAAGTAGCTGGGATTACAGGCACCCGCCACTACGCCCGGCTAATTTTTTGTATTTTTAGTAGAGACGGGGGTTTCACGTTGTTAGCCAGGATGGTCTCAATCTCCTGACCTCGTGATCCACCCGCCTCGGCCTCCCAAAGTGCTGGGATTACAGATGTGATTTCTTTTTTCTTTTTGTTTACAAAGAAAAGTCATCCTTTTTTTATTTTACACTTTTTAGATTACTTTCATATTACTTAGCTTAATTGTGCTTAGTAGTTTATTTATGTTTTGCCTTGTAAATGACTCCTCTTTATTTTGCATTAACTCTAAAGGCGATTCCTTGGCATTTTTATTAGCATTCAGGATTGAAAGATTATCATGCCTTAAACTTTGGTTGAAGTTCGGTTTTGGTAACTTTTCTGTTAGTCTACAAAAAAGAACTAATTGTTGCTAATCTATGAGCAGGGATTAAAAGACAGAGTACAATATTGAATATTAAATGTGCATTATCTCATTTAGTCCTCACCCTCCCCTCGCCCCCCCGGCCCGCTGCCCAGGGTAGGGGGTGGGTGGTGTCTACTTTCCTCTTTATCTCCATTTTACCAGTTTAAAACAAAGAGAATTTAAGCAGTTTGCCTGAGACCACATAGTTACTAGGCAGCCGATTCAGAGCTGGAAGTCACCTCTGATTTTTTTTTTTTATTATACTTTTAAGTTTTAGGGTACATGCGCACAATGTGCAGGTTTGTTACATATGTATACATGTGCCATGTTGGTGTGCTGCACCCATTAACTCGTCATTTAGCATTAGGTATATCTCTTAATGCTATCCCTCCCCCCTCCCCCCACCCCACGACAATCCTCTGTCTGATTTTAGGACCCGTGTACATTACATGGCTAAGTGCTTGCTTGCTTTTCCTTCTCAGCTGCTTCTCCCTACATTTTTTCCTACACGTTTTCTACAGCTGTAGGAGAAATTTGTTTTTCTTTTCATTTTCCCCATCTAGGGAAGCTTATGAAGCTTCAATTCAGTCTTTAATGAATCTCCGTTTTTCCTCTATAGCTTTGTTTGGTGACACCTGGCTGTAAATAACTACATGGAGGAATTAAAAACAAATAAAGGGCCGGGTGCAGTGGCTCACGCCTGTAATCCCAGCACACTGGGAGGCTGAGGCGGGCAGATCACCTGAGGCCAGGAGTTTGAGACCAGCCTAACATGGTGAAACCCTGTCTCTACTAAAAATACAAAAACTAGCAGGGCCTGGTGGTGCACGCCTGTAATCCCAGCTACTTAGGAGGCTGAGGTACAAGAATCTCTTGAACCTGGGAGGCGGAGGCTGCAATGAGCCAAGATAGCGCTGCTATACTCCAGCCTGGGCAAAAGAGTGAGTCCTAGTCTCAAAATAAATAAATAAATAAAAATCAATAAAGTGACCTCAAAACAAAGCACATAGAAAGTTTCTCCCTTTGAAATTTGGTTTGGCTCTTGATGAGCAAGTTTCTCCTATTAGCCTCTCTAGCTGAAGCAATTGGGACTAATGATCCTTTTCTGGTGTTTACCTCAAAGGGATATTATAAGAATTGGATGAGTCATTTGCAGGAAAAACAATATAATGTTCAATATTCTGAAAATTGCACCAAGTTTCTCCACAGTTTTGCCTGAAACTGATTTTATATGAGAAAGATGCTGGGTTTCCCCACTCCCACAGCTCATTTATAAAATGTGCCAATATTTATTCAAGTTTCTTTGAGTCCGGGAGCCAGATAGAAATGCAAACATATTATGGTTGTTTGATTCTTATTGAGCTATCAGGGCTGTATGCAATTCTGAAACGAGTACATTGGCCTACTGCTCCTCCCCAGGAGCTTGCGGTAGCCTGCCCTCACGCACTTCACAGCCAGTTACATAACTTGTGTCACCATGGAAGCATCTCACCATCACTGAGCCTTTTGGTAGACTGACTTCATATATCTGGTTCCTAATTTTTTGTTTTGTTTCGTGAGACAGTCTCAGTCTGTCGCCCAGGCTGGAGTGCAGTGGTGCAATCTCAGCTCTCTACAACCTCCGCCTCCCAGGTTCAAGCAATTCTCCCTCCTCAGCTTCTTGAGTAGCTGGGATTACAGGTGTGTTCCACCGCGCCCAGCTAATTTTTGTATTTTTAATAGAGTAGGGGTTTCACCATGTTAGCCAGGCTGGTCTCAAACTCCCAACCTCAGATGATCCACCTGCCTTGGCCTCCCAAAGCGCTGGGATTACAGGCATGAGCCACTGCACCCAGCCTGGTTCCTAATTTAAAACATAAATGATCACATAGAAAACAAGCAAGAATGGAGCCTTCTTTATAAATAGAAGCCTGAACGATAAGGAGGATGATTATAGCATCCAATTAAATGTTTTAGAATTTGGCATTTTCTTAACCATGAGATTTCCTTCACTCAAATGAGAGCTGGGTGGTGGTCTGGGTACAGATATTTCCACAGAGGGTTTTCATGAGATGCAGGACGAGAAGGAGGCGCTGCTTAAAAAGGTCTCAGTGCTTTGGATCTGAGGCATTAGCCTATTCTATCAGGTATAGCTCTTACGTGTTGAAATCTCCATTAAGAACAGTCCCATGGAACCAGCTCAGGGAGATGCAATGACTCTTTGGGCCAATCAACCCAAATAGTTTGATGAGATCACCTCTAGGCTCGGTGGGCAGAGGACTTAAGTTCACTTATGCCAGTGTCATCAACTCTCTCCTCAATTATTATAGGTCTGTATTATATGTGTCTGGGAGCATAGAGAATACTGGCACTGGTTCAAGACTCCTCATTTCTACCTCACGAATGCAATTGTCCCTCAGTATCCATGAGAGATTGGTTCCAGGACCCCGTGAATACCAAAATCTGCAGATGCTCAAGTCCTTATATAAATGGTTTACTATTTGCATAAAACCTACACACATTACATTAAATTATCTGTAGATTACTTAGAATACCTACTACAATGTAAATTCTGAGAAAATAGTTATACTATTTTTATTCATATTATTTTTTATTGCTGTATCAAAATGAAAGGATCTAATAACTCAACGTTTCTTATGACCAAAGTGTTAAAACATTTTCACATTTTCCCCTTCAAGCAGGCTGGATTAAATGAAGCTATGCATACAGATGGGCTTTTAATTTCACTCTACGCCTAGCAAATACAACGTTATGGGATACTAGAAATATGTAGGCTCCAGAATCACACTGTCTGGGTTCAAATCCTGATTCTGCACTTACAAACAATATATATATTATTTACAAACTATATATATATTATATATATGTTATAAACATAATATATATTTTTATATATTGTTTGTAATATATAATATTGAGATATAAAATGGGAACTATACTTATAAGGTTGATTTCATAGGATATTTGTGAGGATTAAATGAGACCATCCAAGTAAAGCACTTAAGAGGGTAAGTATTCTAGAAGTGCTGTCCCTTTACCTATTAGTCTGTTCTAAAACACATTAGTGATTTAATGATCCTCAAATGTGAAATAGCTTTTAAGTGAGATACAAGCTTTTCCATTGACAGGCAAAGCAAGTTAGAAGAGGAAAAGCCCAAATTGTAGGTGATGTTTACAATCAATCAGTGAGCCCTATGCCTCATGTGTAGAAAATCTGATTGACCGTGGAGCTCCAGATGATTTAACACTATACATAGTTCCCTGATTAACTTTTAATTTGTTACTAATGATAAATATGAGATTTTTTTCACTCCATTCTGCAAAAGCATGGTTCTGCTGGTATGGCGTTGCTTGAATGGTAGGGCGCTAAGCTGCGGGGTTCAGGTGAAGGTACTCTCATTTAATCGTGTAATGGGAAGACACATTCTTGATGAGAAGCACAGCACCTGATTCACTATGCTTTCCTCCAAAGAGAACCATGCGTAATGATACATGTGAAGTTTTTCTGTGTTTTTTTGTTTTTGTGTTTTTTTTGAAGATTCACTGGACCAAATGCTCTAAGTTGCCTTAAAAAACACTGGCACAGAATATAAGTCTCCACATCTAAAAAGATGTAGGGGGCCTGGAAATCATCTGGATCTGGGTCCAGATCCAGATGAGTGTATTCCATCTAATCTAGAAATTTCTTGGGATTAAAAAAAAAAGGTGGTAATGAATATACTAAGCTTTTTTATATTACAGATGCCCAATTAAAATTGTACATGCATTTGTGTTCTTGATTATACAGAATAGCGAAGTTATTCCAGCTTTTAGATATTTCTTCAACTGGATGATGATTACATTGATTATATCACCATGATCCGGAGATCAGGTTAGCATTCTTGTATAATTTAGTTAAAAATGAGTGAATAGATTAAATTATTTTATATTTGATTACAAAAATAAAACACTCTTTATGGGGAAAAATTGTAAAAGGAGTTCTGGTGGAAAAGGCTGGGAGTCAATGTCCAACTAATTCATCCTGCTGGGAGAGATGGTTCTTTCATTCTTTAGGTTTTAGATGGGGCTGCAGAGAGACTTTGTTTCTTCTATGAACATTGTTTTTTTGTTTTTTTTTTTTTTGTTTTTTTTTTTTTGAGATGGAGTTGCGCTCACATTTCCCAGGCTGGAGTGCAGTGGCGGGATCTCGGCTCACTGCAACCTGTGCCTCCCGGGTTCAAGCAATTCTCCTGCCTCAGCCTCCCAAGTAGCTGGAATTACAGGCTCCTGCCACCACACCCAGCTAATTTTTGTATTTTTGATAGAAATGGGGTTTCACCATGTTGGCCAGGCTGGTCTCAAACTCCTGGCCTCAGGTGATCTGCCCGCCTTGGCCTCCCAAAGTGCTGGGATTACAGGCATGAGCCACCAAGCCCAGCCTATTAGTGTTGTTTTTTAATTGATGTATGAAGGAAAGAAAGGTGGAAAGCGCACAAATGCCTCTCACACACACTTCCCTGATGAAGCAGTGTCTGTGCTCCTGACTCTGGGCTCTTTTCTGATACTTGGAGCATGGCCAACTGTATTGACTCACTAGCCTTCAGCTCCCTCTGTACCCCTCCCCACCATTTCTGTTTATGAGATCTTCTTTACTACACAATCTAATTAAGACTTAACCAGGGTGCTTCCAGATGTGACAAATAAGAGATTTTCCTGTTGAATTGATCTTCCTATCTCTGTTCTCTCCAAGCTGTCTATTGGAAACCTCTTTCCAATTGTGTTTGTGACACTGATTAACAGTTTTCCCACCCCACTACCAATGAACTAGGGGATTAACTGGCTTATAATTGTATCTCACTTCTCCCAGAGCATCAGGAGTGATTCATGTGCCACATGCAGCTGCCTTGCTTAACTCTGTATTTCTTTATCTGGAGGCTCACCAGCTCTAGGCTCCCTCACCCCACATGGCTGGAAAGTTCTCCTGGAAGCAGAAACCCACTTACTTGTACTAGAGATGGCAGAATTCTGAAAATAAGAGAATGGGGGTGAGGACTTAAGAAAAGCAGCAAAAACTTCGATAAGCCTCAAGGAGGGGAAAACAACTAGCTAGCCAACTCCAGCTGCTTTCTTTATACTGTTAATGGGAGTATTTAATCTCTCTGATCTGTAGTCTGTAAAACAAGGGAATCTCTATCTAACTGAACTGTTATGTGGTAATTTGCTAATTTAATTGGAGTAAGAGCTTAGCATAGTTTTTGGCATATAGGAATTGGTGTTTACTTTTAGATGAATATGTTTTTGTTCAAGTTCTCTATCGTCACCTGTTTGCTATAGAGATCAGACACTTGCTCAGCCTATGCTATGGCCCTGCCAAGAATCATACTATTTATTGTCTTTTTGTAGCTGTGAGACTGAGGCTTTATGAAAAATAAGATTGGGAAAGCATAGCACATTATACTGGTTTTTAGAAACATGCTGATGTGGTTTGGCTCTACGTCCCCACTCAAATCTCATTTCGAGTTGTGATCCTCGGTGTTGGAAGAGGGGCCTGATGGGAGGTGATTGGATCATGGGGGTGAGGTTTCCCTTTGCTGTTCTCGTGATGGTGAGTGAGTTCTCACGAGATCTGCTGATTTAAAAGTGTGTGGCACTTCCCCTCTGCATATTCTCTCTCCTGCTGGCCGTGAGAATATGTGCTTGTTTCTCCTTTGCCTTCCACCATGATTGTAAGTTTCCTGAGGCCTCCTCAACCAGCCCTCTTGTACAACCTGCAGAACTGTGAGTCAATGAAGCCTCTTTTCTTCATACATTATCTGGTCTCAGGTAGTTCTTTATAGCAGTGTGAGAACAGACTAAATACATATGCCTTCCTTTAAAAAAGAAGATGGTGAGCTCGTTGTACAGGCAGATTTCAGGGTAGACAGGTTCAGTGGTGATTGTGGCAAAAATCCTTGCAGTAGTCACTTCCTGTTGCTAGGTTGATGACTGCAGCAGTAAGTGTGAGGGTATCATGTAGTTTAAGGTGTGCAGAGTGAAGAGAGGGTGGGAAGGAGCCTTAATTGTGTTGTTTCAGCCCTGAATGATTGCCTCCCTCAGTGAACAGTTTCAGCAATAACAGCTCTGTTGTCATTTCCCCTGTGGCATTAGATGCTGTGGAGAATCGCCCAACTCACAAGACCCCTTTTCTGGAGACCTCTCCACATATCCATAGGGCAACAAGGGGAGGTTCTCAGCAGGCTTATTTATAGTAAGTGACTCAGCTCTTCTAACTCATTGCTGGTTGATATCAGATTTCCCATTCCAGGAAACTAGAGGTAGAATTGAGGGGTAGCAGCTGTTTCTGTAACTGACAGGAAACAGAAACTCTAGGAGTTCTAGGGTGGACATGGTCTACCCAGAATGTGAAATGAAGAGTGAAAGAAAGGAAAAAAATGCAGATAAGCAGAGAGAAATCAAGGAAAAACATGGACAGTGAGCACTACAGGGATCTTGATGGTTTTTATGTCCTAATTTCAGCCCTCAAGGCTTTTGATCCATGCCATGCCTCTTTATAAATGTAATAACTTTCCCTTTTTTGCCCTTTCTTGCTTAAATTAGTCCCAGCTCATGCCTGTTAATTGTTGCAACAAGAGTTCTTACTAATGGTCATATGTGTCTACGTGTCTTATATTTATTTATATATATGGAATGCAGCTTAGGCCAGCAGATCCAATTCAAACTGCAATCCTTCAGAGTCTTAGCCCCACATAGAAGCAGTAAGGCTGTCTGTTCTTGGCTCTATCAAAAGGTTGCAAATGCTACCACTGAGTCCTATGGGCACTCTTTTCACTCTACTGGTACTCCGGACTGTGCATATGTCTGGGATTCTAAACATGATGGAATAACATATGGAGAAGAATAACATGTCAATGTTAGTCCAGATTTCTGGATTTGGAAAGCAGAAACACAGGGTCCTAGTGAAGAAAAGTTGGGAATGGGAGCTAAAGAGAAGCAGAAAACGTTCTGAGTTTAGTGTGGAACACAAATATGGTTTGAAGTATTAGAGAGGTAAGCTCAGAGAGGATGTCATTTTGGCCAGGCATGGTGGCTTATGCCTGTAATCCCAGCACTTTGACAGGGCGAGGAGGGAGGACTGTTTAAGTTCAGGAGTTCCAGCCTGTAGTGCACTATGATTGTGTCACTACACTCCAGCCTGAGTGACAGTGAGACCCTGTTCCCCCCCACCAAAAAAAAAAAAAAGATACAAATTGGTTGTCATTCACATTTTGAGGCTATTAATGCAATGTTTTTCTTTTCTACTAACGTCACAGAAACCTTGCAGAAAAGTCAGTCTTTTTCAATAAGAATGGAAATAAAGTCATTTGAGGCAGTTTGCCAAGTGATGTTACTCTGTGCCTCCAAACCCTAGGCATTGATTCTTGAAATGACTATAGGCATGATCAATTGCTTTCAGATTGCTAATTTGATGATTATTATGGGCCATGGCTAGAAGAAAATGCATTATAAATGGAAAAAAAAATCTGGCAAGGGTTGGAAAGGATCACTGGAAAGTTACTTTTTGATGAAACCAAATGAACTAGCTTAGCTATAAATGAAAGAAGAAACTATTGACACATGTAATAATTCTCATGGTCCAGGGGTTACAAAAAAAGATTGTTCTGTCAATATTTTCAAACCAAGATGAGAAACTTCTGACTTTTTCTGTCTTATTTTACGTGTAGACCTCTGCTTCCATCTGCATGAATACCCTCCACATAGGCTGTGCTGTCCCTTCAGAAACAAACCAGTTTCTGAGAAAAGAACAGTTTGAGAACTGTGAGCAGTAGTTTTTAATCTAATTGTTTCTCTAAAAACAGTAATGGGAAGCATGAAATTCTGAGGTTTGGGTGAATTGCAGAAGATTTGGCATTTCCTGTGCCCTCTACAGTGTGACCCTTTTCATTCATTCTTCTGCTGTTTGTGCTGTTCCTTTTTTGTCCTTGTGATTTTGTCATTTTCTTAGTTGTCATCCAATCATTTTTCCTTCTTTTATAGCTTTCCCCTTTATTTCCATTTCTCTTTCTTTGGTTTTTAAAAAACCTTTTCAGTTTTAAACTCGGCATAATGTAAAAACGAGGCCTGCCTTTAAAATGATGACTTATATTAATTGAGAAAAGTTTTATTCCTGTTCAAAATCAAGTGAGTTTTGCCACTACAGTGTTTTTTCATTAACTTTTCAATATGCCTCCAAAGAAAACACCAAGTTAAATTGCTTTTTTACTTCTGTGAAATTCAGCTTTAAAACCTCTTATGAATATGTGCCTATGTCTGTTATATTTGCGATTTTCCTTTGTCCAGATAGCAGAGCTGTGGGTGTGGAGAACTGAGACACAAAGTGTGGGACACAGGCAAAAGCATAGAGAATTTAGAATCATACAAATTGGGGTTTACAAATTGACCTCAGGCAAGATATTTAACTGCATTTTCTTATCTGTCACTTAGGGACAAAAATAATGTCTTCCTCAGGGTGTAGATAGAAGATGAGTATTATATGATGGATATAGAGTACTTAGCTTAGAACTTTAGGCATTCTCAATAAATGACAGCCATTACTTTTAATAATGCTATTCTTCTCTGCGGTCGCCTGGTACTTAAGTATTGAATGTGGAGACTGGCACTTGACCCAACAAAAGAGATGTTCTTAAAACTTAAAAAAAAAAAAGAAAAAAAAAAGCAACACGGAGTAGACCACTCTTGATGTCTTTAATTTTTTTTCAAGTAGAAAAACGGTTAAAATACTTTTAGAACCTCTAAGTTATTGTGTGACATGGCACTGCTTGCTGCATGTGTGTGTCCCTCCAAGGCTCACTTTAGGCTCCTCTACTTTCCACTCTCTGCCTTCCAAACACATCTGCCACCAACTCTTTCATTGCTGTGATGTTCCTTCCTGACTCAGAGATGTCACATACGCTGTTCCCTCTACCTAGAATGTGGCTTATGTTTTCAACACTAGTAAGTCCCTAATACAAGAAAGACAAAGGGCCTGGCTGCCAACCTAAAACTTGGATAGGAGTGAGAAAATAGAATGAGTTTGTATGCATACATACATGCAGGTATGTGTGGGTGTATTTGGTTAGTGTCTGTTCTCCATTCTTAATTGTAATGTCTAAAGTATCAATGGCCTAATTTCTTTACCTTCTCCCATATCTAGAGTACCTAATTCTTACCAAAATTAAGTTTCAATACGTATCTGTTGGATTAATTAAATGATGCATTGAGAATTTAGGCAATAGGATTAAAATGAAGTGGCTCTCCTTTCACTCTTAGGATTTTGCTGGAAGAGAGGGAACTAACATTTACTGAATGTTTGCTACACACTGTGGTTATGGAGAATTGCAGGAAAAGGAATACCTGATATTTGCAGTTGAATGCGTGAAGGAGAAGTGTACGGTGAGGAGGCTGTGAGCTCCCACATAAGTAGATTTAGTGGGAATTCTTCTGACGAATGTGCTCCAAAACAGGTAAACCCATTCTTCTGACTAGTGAAAGAGAATATTGGCCATCATACAAATGCCTTTATGGTATCCTCCCAGTGTTACAGAATGATGCTGGTGTGCCAGTGAATGACCAAAACATCCTCTCATAAAAACAAACATAAAGTCAGGTTTGTCTAGGAATTTGCTTAAATGGAAGTATAACTATTGACTGACATTTCATGAGAGAGCATCTAGCAAAGTATCTGTACATGCTATGGGTTTACTATATAGTAATCTTCCCACTAAAGCAAAGTTAAAATTATTTGGCTTCAGTTGGTTTAATAGTTTTTATCTGGACTGACTTAATGATTTGGTACCTAGGAACTATGAGTGCTCATTTCCTATAATCACAAACCATTGAGCCAAAAGACCCGAGAGATTGTCTAGTCCAACTGATTCATTTTAATGATGAACAAAGAGAAGTCAAGCGAGGTTAAGTGGCTTGCAGGGGTCACACATCTACTTCCTTCTTCCTTGATTTAGAAGTAAGCATATGCAATCTGTGATGCCCTTCAGTGAAAAGGAGAGAGATAATGAGAGAATGAATTGCTTACAGATGAAAACCTTGGGGTATACCAGCAGATGTAGCACATAATTAAAACACTGTGTCCATGGTTGGATTGTTGGTTGGTTTCTACAACAGTGCTTGGTTGAATTATGAAGGGGTGTCTGAGGATTTAACCAATATAGCCTGTTACTCCCACAAACCAAATATTGCTAATCTCTCTAAAGAGAACTGATTGATTAAAATGATGCTCTTACTAATGAGCACCTGTGAAGTCCCAGGCAATATGTTAGAAACTTTACACTCAGCGTTTCACTTACACTGTATTGTAGTGACTAAAATTGTATGTGGTCTAGATTACCACTCTGGTTTTACAGATAAGGAAACAGAGGCTCTTGTGAAAACAAGTCTGGCAAGGTTACAGAAATAGGAAGTGGTGCAGATGGGATTCTAACCCAAGTGTGTTTGAATATGAGCCTCTTTCTGTTCCCTGACGCCCATTTCACATGAGGAAAAGGATGGGGAATTGAGCATTTAAGGGTAGTCATATGAGAAACTATTTAATGCTTTCTTCCAATATATGTTAGTGGAAACCCTGGAATTCCTTTTCAACCATCTGAGTAGCTTTACCAGATTAAGATACAGTGGCCACTGATTTACCTGGCAGAAGTCAAGCTAGAAAGCACCTCCTTCCTATTAAGAACTGTTCATTAATTCAATTCATGAGCGATAAAATAAGACAAGAAGAGAAGCACATTTAACACCAACTTCTGTTTTCTTTCTTCGATAAAATAATCATTATCTCATTCACCAAAACTCATTCATTCATTCTTTCACTCGCTCACCATACATATTTTGAGGACTTCTCTTGTGCCAGACAACAGGTAGAGAACTGTGAATACTGTTCTTCCCATCAAAGTGTTCACATTCTCACTGGGGGCTGACTGGCAGGCAAACGAGTAATTGTGATGTGGTGATAGGGGTACCTTGACAGAAATTCACAGAGATAATCTGCCACAGAGATAATGGTTTGTGTTTGGAGTCTCAAGTAATTCTGTATATATGGACCTGCCACAGAAGTGGAGAAAGGGTATCTTTCCCTGGAGTAGCTGGTGCCTGAAACTTCTGCGGTGCCCTTGCTGATCCTGCTAATAAATCGGGCTGGATCCAGAGTGTGGCTTTCTGTGGCTGTCCTTGAGGAAAGGTGTCATACGGCTGCTCGGGGATGTGTGTAATGGTTTATGACTTCAGCACCTGAAGTCCTATCACACAGCAGGTTCCCTGGAGATGGTGATCATACAGAACGAATATTGCTTAGCTGGTGATAATGTCACGCTGCCACGCTGAGTTACACGGATTGCCTGATTCCTGCAGCTAAAAAACTCCTAACTGATTAATCCCAGTGTCGTGTAAATAGAGTCGGTGTCAAGGAGATCATAAATGAGAAAATGGATGCTCGGATGGGGACATTAGTGAGGAATGGAGAGCCACCATCATCCTACTCATCCCTCAGTCAGCCCCTAACAACATCATTATCCAGGTGAGAGGAGGCACATCACTCAGCCAGATCCTGGAAGGCTTCCAGATCTTCCCTATCCCATCCCTTGACTCTATTTTAAACAGTGAATATTTTACAAATCACATAACCAGGCTTTCTCTTTCTTGTCATGCCTTCAGAGAGGAGTTACAGGACCATTCTATTTTATACATATATATATATATCTGATATATATTTATATATTATATATATTTATACACACACACACACACACACACACACACACACACCCGATAGTCAAGTACCTTAATCACCAACTAGATAAATTGGGGCATGATTTATTCGTATTTTTAAAGACTCATTAGAGAGTTCCTTTAAGAAATGCTCTCATATTTGACTTACAGAAATTTAATTGCACATGTAGGCTAGGTTTCAGGTTTATTGACAATCCGCTCTTTAATTGCTTTATACCCAGAGATGTACAAGTTGACCCCTGTCAATTATCTTGTAATTTGGTGGCTTTACTGTCAGTGTGAGGGTCATGGCATGGCAGGGTGTCACATCACACTCAGCACAGCTCCCCTTCCCCCATGACACTTGCTCTCCTCTTTTATCTTTTTTTCTTCTCTCTTTCTCTGCATCTCTTTCTTTTTAACAAAACCCAAAAACTTTTTTTTTTTTTTTTTGAGATGGAGTCTCACTCTGTGGCCCAGGCTGGAGTGCAGTGGCACAATCTCGGCTCACTGCAAGCTCCGCCTCCCGGGTTCACGCCATTCTCCTGCCTCAGCATCCTGAGTAGCTGGGACTACAGGCGCCCACCACCATGCCTGGCTAATTTTTTGTATTTTTTAGTAGACACAGGGTTTCACCATGCTAGCCAGGATGGTCTCTATCTTCTGACCTCGTGATCCACCCGCCTTGGCCTCCCAAAGTACTGGGATTACAGGCGTGAGCCACCACGCCCGGCCAAAACCCAAAAACTTTCTTTTAGGAGTAGCCTCTACTACAAGCTTTAATCAGGGCATCTCTTTCAAATAAATTTATTCCTCTTACTAAATGCTTTATTCTGCTCACCTAAAGAAATCCAGGTGAACAACATTTTTTCTCCATCTTGTTTTAAACTTTCTGAAACATTCCAATGTGTAAAGGAAATTTAACCTAAATTCATTTGAAAGTCTGCAGATTTGGGTCATGTATTCCTTACCTCTATTCCTGTGATTTCCTTTTCATGTGTGTGTGGGGGGATCTCAATCCTGCAACATATGGTGGATTTTCAGGTTGGAATTCCTGGGGTCCTGGATGGGAGAGACAAGAGCTTTTGTGTTGTGTGAAGAGAGGCTGATCTAACTCTCAAGACTGACATTCAATTGACCTTCTTTAACCATTCCAAGGCTTATCTCTTCATGCCAGCATTATTTCAGCAATCCCTTTGCTGGTCCTCCCACTTGTGGGCTCTCACGCTTGCTGACTGCCGTTGTCAGATGCACCTTCCTGAAGGGCTGTTTTTATCCCATAAAAGACTCCCGTGGTTCCTACTGCCTGTGGAATTAAGTTCCAGCTCCTCAGCCTGACATCAAGGGTCCTCCAGAAGTTAACCTTTGCCTGACCATCTGAATTTATCTTCCTAAAACGTGTCAAAGTTTTTAAATTCTCCTTGGAGTATCCTTGAAACAGAAGTTGACCATTTTGTTTTACCCTGTAATCAGTTATTTTGTTTTGGGTCTTGTATCCAATGTATCTGATTTGCTTCATCTTCTCTATATGCAAATACACTAAACATCATGAAACAATACCACCACAGCTGGCCCAAGTTTAACCCCCTAAATAGCTTCCAGGATAGTTTATTTCATGTCCAGCCTTCCATTGTAATTTCAGTCACCTGATTCAAAAGAGAGGCACTATCCATGAAAGCCCACAGAGGTTACAAGGTTTAGCTGGAGTCTGCTTGAGCCTTCAAGAACTGTTTATACCCAAGCTAGCATTTATTGGAGTTGATTCCTTCTTTCAGACTTTGACAGGCAGATAGTTCTAAATCTGTTTTAGCTAGAACTTTCAGCTGGAGTGTTAGAAATTTATTTTTCTTTATAGACTAACCATTTGCAGGGTTAAAGGTTTTAACATTTTCAGTACTTTTTACTACCTAAGCAACCCATTTATGAGACTGTGCCTTTCATTTTTTAGATTTTGATGTGTGACCCTTGATATAACACCTGACAGAAGTCATTGGACATAATTAATATTACTGATAACACACTGTGTTTCACATCAGGTGATTTTGTGGTTGATTATTCAGCTTCACAACACTCTAGTACTGATAATACTAACCCTTAGCCCCAAGCCAGCTAGTTAAATCTCTGCTGATTCTTCCAAAATAGAGTATCCTCTTCTCCCTTAACTGTCTAAATCCTTCTGTAATATTTAATAATAGTCATAAATTACTATATTTTAGATGCAGTAAATGTTTTGCAGTCATTTTTTTTAAAGGACCATGTCTTTTAAAGATGTACTCTGTGAAAAAATTACCAATGAAGTGATAAAGTATATGGGATTTCCTTTAAAATAGTCCAAAAATAAGGGGAGAAAATGGGCAGAGGTACAAATAAAACAAGATTGACCAGGTATTGGTACTTGTTGAAACTGGGTGATAGGTACTTTTGTGCTCATTATGCTACTACCTCTCAAAGCCTACACACAAATCATGTGATCTTATTAAAATGTAGATTCCTGTTACAGAAATCTAGAGTTGGCATGGAATTCTGTATTTCTACCAAATTCCCATGCTGCAGTTTGGATATCTGACCCCCAGTGTTGGAAGTGGGACCTAATGGGATGTATCTGGATCATGGAGGCAGATCCCTTGTGAATGTCTTGATGCCATCTTGGTAATAATGAGTCCTCACTCATTAGTTTCCATGAGAGCTGGTTGTTAAAAAGAGCCTGGTAACTCTCTTCTCACTCTCTCACCCCGTCTCTTCCCTCTCTTGCCATGGGATCTGTACACAACAGCCCTTACCCTTCTGCCATGAATGAAAGCAGCCTGATTCTCTTACCAGAAGAAGGTGCTGGTGCTGTGCTTCTTGCACAGCCCTCAGAACCATGGGCCAAACAAACCTCTCTTCTTTTTTTTTTTTTTTTTTTTTTTAAAGACGGAATCTCGCTCTGTCACCCAGGCCAGAGTGCCATGGCACAATCTGAGCTCACTGCAACCTCCGCCTCCTGGATTCAAGCGATTCTCCTGTCTCAGCCTCCCGAGTAACTGGGACTACAGGCATACGCCACCATGCCTGGCTAATTTTTCTACTTCTAGTAGAGACGTGGTTTCACCATGTTGGTCAGGCTGGTCTCGAACTCCTGACCTCCAATGACCCGAATCTCACTTTATAAGTCACCCAGCCTTAGGTTTTATTTTTTGTTTCTTTTCTTTTTCTTTCTTTTTTTTTCTTTTTTTTTTTTTAGAGCAACACAAATAAACTAAGACCTTCCAGGTGACATTGATGTGGCTGATCCTCTGACCACACATTTGAAAGCTTTAGGAAGTAAGAATTATAATAGTTTCTCTTAATTTGTAAATATTTGAAATTTTTCAAAATAACAGCAAATTCCTCTATTTTTCCTTGCTTGACTGAGGTTCCATGACCTTTTTGACGTCTTTTCCTCCCATTTTAGGACAAATTGACCTCTCCTTGTTTTAAACTTCATTAGTCCTTCCGGTCTCTACTATCTATTAATATATAATCATGTACTATCTTGAATTATTAGTTTGAATTTGTGTTATTTTTCTAAGACTATAAAAATTATCATGTCACAAGCTATGCTTTGTGTTTTTTGGATACCTATGCCCTCTAGCACATGTTTATGGGGTTAAATTTGGTGCATGAAAAATAAGGGTATATATTGCCTAAAATTCTGAAGTGTTAAAATGAATACAACCAATTAAAATCCCCAGAGAAGTGGTTTGGGGACAGAGTGGCAGAAAAATGAAAGAAAAGTTATTAGCCTGAGAGGGAGAGCCCTTGATCGTTTCGGTTTGATGCAGGAAGGTCAGTGTTTCCTGGAAATCCTTGTGTGGCGGTGAAAAAGCAGTGTACTCAGAATCAAAAGACCTGGGGTTTGGGTCCTGATTCTGCAATAGCACACCATGTGGCCAGCAGCTAATGATGGCTAGAATTACATACATACAGGCTCTGGACTCAGCAATTTACATGCATTATCTGATGTAACTCTCACAATAGCACTGCAAGTAGTTATTAGACTCCCTTTCTACTGAACACATACTGCACTGTGAACTTGGACTGACCACTTATCGTCTCTGAACATGTGTCACATCCGGATTCAGATCCAGGCCTCCCACTCTGGAGCCGAAGGCTTTCATTTACTGGGGTTTTACTCTATTGAAAAGTGCCTCAAGTGTGTTGTGCTATACCAGAGGGAGGATTACCTGGTGTGTTTCAGCTCCTCCCATCTTATACCTTGAATCAGAATCTTGGAGGTAAGACCTAGAAATCCACATTTTAACAAGCGATTCAAGTGCTTTCTTTACCCTAAACCCTGAACCACTGCTGTGTTGTTCTTCTGACTGGTCAATTTACTATGCATTTCTATAGACCACAGTTAACCCACAGGCAAAATGAAGGTGGAGTTGAACTATCTAATCACCAGTGTTTAACCTTGACTACAGAGTTAAATCACTTGTTTGGTACTGCTTTATCACCTGTGTCCACTGCCTTATTGTTAGACCTAACAGTGGAGGTGTTACACATGCTAATGACTGTAGGAGATCTTGAGCTCACTACTTTGTGAACTCCTTGAGTCCGAGGAGCTTGCCTTAAGGATCTCTTATGTCCAGCATATGGGACCTAGCACATAAGGGACCTCAATGATTGTTAATTAAGGGTTGTTTCTAAAGCTAACATTCGGAAATTCTGCTAAATAATCTTTCACTTGTCCTTTACAGCTCCCACTGGACCTCAGTCATGGTTCCACTTAAAGTCTTGATTTAAGATTGGTCTGGACTCTGGACCAGTGTGTGTCATCATTTGTGTTGTTCTAATGAGAATGCAAGTTAATTAACCCGGCCTTCACCAGAGTTCTTTGGAAGAAGTGAACATCCTATAGAAGAGAAAAGAGATGGCCAAAATTTGCATATGGCAAAGGGTATCCCAAGAACCGCTTGCTTGTGGGTTCTGAAACCTCCGTATTCCTTCCCTTCAGCCTCTGCAATCCTCCTCCATCCTGGAAATGAGGGAGAGGGCCATTAAAATTTCATCAAAACTTCTCGTGGAAAGATAACTCAAATGTTAATTGCTCAATATTGGAGATCAGAGCGATCTCCACAAGTGGGAGTTGGCAGAGCTATTCTGCTTCCATGTTTGCGACAATATCATTACTCTGGTTTTTAAATCACTACATCTTATTAAAAAATCTTAATATAAAGTATTTGTAAAACACAGCTTCCCCAATCACGTAAGGTAGAATAGAAGATGATATTTGCTTAAACCAAAGCAAAAGGTGGTTAATATGGAACTTCAGGAAGCCATGTAAATAATTGATCAGGCCAGTGAAAGAGTTTGTGAAATTTCATTGAAAGATATTTTAACTCTTAGGGAAGATACTTTATCAATTGCCTATAACAGTTTGAAATGATAGAATTAGGTATCAAGACTGAGCCTACCTGACTCTAATATACTTGCTCTTAATGAATTTTTAGATCAAGAAGGTCACAAAGAAACATGAAATCTCTGAAACTGCCCTGCATTTGGGAGGAGGGGTTGGGATAAATATGCGTATTCTTTTTTTTTTGAGGCGGAGTCTCGCTCTGTCGCCTAGACTGGAGTGCAGTGGCGCGATCTCGGCTCACTGCAAGCTCCGCCTCCTGGGTTCACGCCATTCTCCTGCCTCAGCCTCCTGAGTAGCTGGGACTACAGGTGCCCATCACCACGCCCGGCTAATTTTTTTTTGCATTTTTAGTAGAGATGGGGTTTCACCATGTTAACCAGGATGGTCTCGATCTCCTGACCTCGTGATGCGCCTGCCTCGGCCTCCCAAAGTGCTGGGATTACAGGAGTGAGCCACTGTGCCCGGCCAAATATGCGTATTCTTAAATTCACTAACAGTTTTTTCACATAGCCGGTCTTCCTTCCCAGGTGTAGCTACTGTAGGGACACACACACAGTTTGCATTTATAGTATGATCCCAAATGCAAGTCTGTTGCTTCATGTAGTGTATTCATGTGTGCACCCAAACCCTATGCCTGTCTCTTTGTATGAAAAATATCTGGAATACAATAGACATTCAATAAATAGCAAGACTTTCTCCCTTTTTAAAATTGTTTCCTTCTTTATTAAAAAAAGTGGAGAAAGTTTAATTACCCAAATGAATGCTCTATATCTATAAATAAAAGCGTGTACAATGTATGTAGAGATAGGAAAAGTGAAGTTGATTAAGTTGAGAATTTAGTGCTGTAGAAAAAAAATATTTTGCTTAGAAAGTTTAGGGATTGCTGCTCCGTGTTATCCAAAATTCCTTAAAATAACATCCTCTGAATAAACCACCCAATCAAGTCTGAAATTTTTCATAGCCTCCAAAATTCTTTAGAAAGGTCTGTTTCTTGATGAGTAGGGAAAGCTGTAACAGGAAGAAAAACAGGACACACAAATTCAGCTCATTTATTTTCCCACACTGCATGAGGGCTTGGGTTCAAAAAATAAATCACCAAACAGAATTCCCTGAAAGTACCTTTTGAGGTATATTGATCACTGTTAATAGATTGTGTTTAATCACAAAAACATCTAGAAATGCTAAATCGAGCAGATTTTCTCCCTAAAGCTTTGTTCTGTGTCTTTAGTTTGCTAACATCTATAAGAACAAAAGTTAAATTCTTCAAACTTATGGATGCCAGCATTCCCTCTTCCTCCTTCCACAAGGGCTGAAGAGGACAGATATTCCAGATAACACTTTTGGGTATCAGATTTGAACAGAATCCTACAGGCCTACTCATTTTGAGTTTGTTCTGATTCTGTACTGCAGTGTATTTACTACATGCAATTCTAAAGAAAGGAACATTTTTATTTTAAGGCCATTAGTGAAGTCCTAAGATTAGAGGCTGTGCATTTGGTTAGCATAAAAGGTAAAGACATTTGTCCTATTCATATCTTGTTTTCATCGTTCTTGTCTGGGCAGAGTGACTTGGATAATTTGAGGTAAAAGCACTTATCCCAAATTGACTTCATCTCAGTGGTCATTGCCTTCGTGGTCACTGCCTAGGAAGAGGGAGTGGGATGGCCTTGGCTCATTGAATTTTAGGTCCATATGTTTAATGATTTCATTGCTTCTAAAATGCCTTGTCAGATTTTCTGTAGTTCACAGTGATTGTTCCTTTCTTGGGGCCCCAGAGCACTCACTCTGTTTGCAGCTCTTGCTCTGGCATTTACTTTCCTTGTCTGTCCAACAGACTTCTGTGCAGTAGCTGCCTCCCTAAGTAGATTGTAAGTTTCAAAAGGGCAGAGATAGTCATGCCCCAGTGGGCTCAGTACAGCACACCTCACGAAGTGCACATCTGACAGATACCTGCTGTTGGAAATAAATGTACAGCCCATCTGAGCATGCCTTTGGCATTTCTGAAATTCTAGTTATACATTTTGTTTGAATGGCATTTCCCCTGCTTGGACGATTAGGGCATTAAATGGGTTGCCTGCTAGAAGGAGCCTGCAGAGACTGAACTATGCATCACAGGAAAGAAATGGCAGAGTGAGTGGGCTCCCTCTCTCAGGAGATCCTGAACCAAAAGTTCAGTCTGGAACTTTGCAATCTGATTGAGCTTTCTAATTTAGACAAGTTTTTAAAAATCCTAGCAATAACATTTTCTGTGGATCCCAAACTCATATTTCTGTGGTAATCATTCTGTCAATAAAAATGAATGATAGGGACTATGGTGAGCCAGAGTACATGGTCCATTGAAAAGTAGACATTACTTAAACTTTACTCAGCTGTTGTCATCAGGAATTTGAGCCGAGGACTGCATGATTGTCTAATATTTAATAGTAATTTGAAAAGCAATATTTATGACATCTGATTTTTCAAAAATGTTTATTTTTTAAAAAATACAGGCCATATATAATGGCTACAGGCTAGATCTACAATCTACAAATACAATTTACCCACTAGTCTGCATCATATATTTATGTGATGCTTAGGAGTTTACAAAACAGTTCACAATTGTAATCTCATTTAATATTTACAGCTGAGATATGAGCTGGGATCCTCTTCACAGATGCAAAAAAACAAGGCTCAGATTGGTAAAGTGAGTTACATAAAATTGTATAGCTATTGAATAGCAGAGCTGAGCCTAGAAGCTGGAACTTCAAGTTATTTGGTTTAGTGTTGCTTTCACCAAACTGTACTGTTAAAATCCTAGATTATTTTTCTTTCAGTTTTAAAAACATTCTTTCTTATTAAAGTGTAACGTACATACAGAAAAATGCACAAATCACGAAGTCACTGTTCAAAAAGTTATTTATTACAAAAGAAACAATTCTATAAAACCATCACCCCTATCAAGAGGCAGAACATTCCTAGAACTCCAGAAAATCTTGTCCTGCTGCCTGCTGTTGGAGAGGAAAGTTTTTTTTTTTTAATTTTTTTCCTTCTTTACCTATTGCTAGGTTCATGGCTGAGGCACTTATAACAAAAATTGATTAACAAAAGAAAAGCATACAAGCTTAATTAATATAAGTTTTATATGACATAGGAGCCTTCAGCAATGAAAACTCAGAGAAACAGGGAACCCTTTGTATTTTTTATGCTTAGGTTTAATAAGGAGTGGAAAGTTGGCCAGGCGCGGTGGCTCACGCCTGTAATCCTAGCACTTTGGGAGGCCGAGGCGGATGGATCACGAGGTCAGGAGATCGAGACCATCCTGGCTAACACGGTGAAACCCCGTCTCTACTTAAAATACAAAAAAAAAAAAAATTAGCCGGGCGTGGTGGTGGGTGCCTGTCGTCCCAGCTACTCGGGAGGCTGAGGCAGGAGAATGATGTGAACCCAGGAGCTTACAGTGAGCCAAGATCACGCCACTGCACTCCAGTCTGGGTGACAGAGCGGGACTCTGTCTCCAAAAAAAAAAAAAAAGTGGAGAGTTGTGGAGAAGTGTCCTTGGACAAAGGGCATGTGATCTAATGGAAATCAACTCGAGGGAACTTAGCAAGACCAGTTTATTCAGATTCTTCTCTGTGCCCCTGTGTCTTTAGAGATAAGGACATTCCTTTCCTCTGGGTATAGGGTGGGCCCCTGTCTCATAAGAGTCTTATGACCTGCTTCAGAGGAAGGTCAGAAAACTTTTTTGTGTCAGGGTGTGGTAGCTCACGCATGTAATCCCAGCACTTTGGGAGGCCAAGGCTGGTGGATCAGTTGAGATCAGGAGTTCAAGACTGGCCTGACTAACATGGTGAAACACCATCTCTGCTAAAAAACTACAAAAAAAACAAAAGCAAAAAAAAACAAACAAAAAAAGTAGCCGGGTGTGGTGGCACGCACTTGCTCACTTGGAATCCCAGCTACTCAGGAGGCTGAGGCAGGAGAATCACTTGAAGCAGGGAAGTGGAGGTTGCAGTGAGCTGAGATCGTGCTAATGCACTCCAGCCTGGGTGACAGAGTGAGACGCTGTCTCAAAAAATATATAGAAACAAAAAAATTAGAACTTAAAAAAAATTCTTCTGTGGTCTGCTTCGGGGAAGAAGGCAATAGAAGATCAGAGAGTGACTTCCTGCTTTTGTTGTTTGCTCAAATGTCAAGGTACTATATTTTGGAGTAGGGAATCCTGAACCCCATCACTGCCTTTTCTGTCAAAGCTAACTACACTCCTGACTTCAACTTCATAGATTGTTGTTGCCTGTTTTTGTTCCATTTGTAAATAGAATTACACACACTATTATTTTGTATCTGTTTTTTGTTTTGTTTGCACAGACTTGTGATTCTGAGATTTATTTACATTGGTTATTTCATGTAGCAGTACTTTGCTCATTTCATTGCTTTATAATTTCTATTGTATAAATATTCCAGAGTTAATTTATCAGTTTCATGGTTTATGGGTGTGTGAATTGTTTCCAGTTTTTAATTGCTACAAATAGTGCTGATACAAACATTCGTGCATGTCTTTCAGGCTCAAATATATGCATTTTTGTCAGTTATATCTAGAAGTGGAACTTCTGGGTTATAGAGTAAGCATGGCTTACTGTTAATAGACTCTGTCAAACACTTTTGCAAAGTAGTTAATGCAATTTACAGTTCCATCAGCCATGTAGGAGAGTTCCAGTGGCTCCACATTTCACCAAGTCAATATTTTCATGTCTTTCTATTCTTTGCTAGTCTAATGAGTATGTACAGAATATCACTGTGATTTTCATTTGTATGTTCCTAAAGAATAATGAAATTAAACATTTAAAAAATGATTATTAGCTGTTTAGCTCTCCTGTGAATTTCTTGTTCGTGTTCTCCCTCTTTTTTCTCTGTTAGGCTATCTTTTCTTTTGATTGAGGGATTCTTTATATATTTATGGTATGAGTCATCTATTACTTATATGGATTGCAGATATCTTCTCCTACTGGATACCTTCCCTTTTCACTCTGATAATGGTTTCTTGTGTTGGGTAGAGGTTTCCAATTTTAAAATAGTCAATTTACCATGCTTTTGCTTTTATGGTTAGTGCTAAAGTATCCTGTTAAAGAAATCCTTGTTTACTCCAAGGTCACAAAGATTTTCTTTTATATGATCTTCTAGAAATCTCATTGTGTTGCCTTACACATTTAAATATGCAATCCACCTAGAATTGATTTTTTTTTTTCTTTTTTGAGACAGAGTCTTGTTCTGTTGCACAGGTTGGAGTGCAGTGGCACAATCTCATCTCACTGCAGCCTCCGCCTCCCAGCTTCAAGTGATTCTCATGCCTCAGCATCCCCCAGTAGTTGGGATTGCAGGTGTGCACCACTGCACCCGGCTAATTGAATTGATTTTTGTGTATAGTGTAACTTAACAGTCAGGATTCATTTTTTGTTTTCCCGTATGGACGTATCCAGTTGACTCGGTGCCATTATAGAAAAAGCCATCTTTTCTGACTATTCTACAGTGCAACATTTGTCATATATTATGCACCTATATCTTGTGAGCCGATTTCTGAATTCTGTGTTCTTCCATGTTTGTCAATTTGTCTATTCTTCCATACTGTCTTATAGATTTATTAAAACTATTCATATCTGGTAGCGTAACTCTCTCAACTTTTTATTATTTATGACATTCTTAAACCTGCTTGGCCAATTGTCTTTTCATATTAATTTATAATTGATTGCTAATAGTCTATTTTTAAACATTTATTTCAGTAGGTTTGTGGTATAAGTGGTTTTTGATTACACAGGTGAAATGTGTAGTGATAAAGTCAGAGATTTTAGTGTCCCCATCATCCAAGTCATTTACATTATACCCAATACGTAGTTCTTATATTAATAGTCTATTTTGACTTAGGTATTTTCTATTCCCAAGTTGCTTCTTTGAGATCTTTACAAATCTGTCACCTTTATTCAAAATTATACAAATGAACTCTTCTAATTCATCAAATGTTCTCAAGGAGATAATGGGCAAAGAGTCCTTGCAAAACATCTGTCCTCGTTGTTGAAGACTATAGATCATTGAGAGAGCCAGGAGGCCATGTGTTGCATTATATTGTATTATTATAGTTTCCATTTTGAAATTATTTGTGAGTATGGATATTGTATTCATATACAGCATCAATTCTCACTATTTTAATTCCAGAACTGTCACTGTCCAAGACAGGGATGTTTCTGCTTTTGAGCCTTTGTACTCACAGTTCCAATGCCTTAAATGCTTTTCCCTCAGTTACTGGCATGCCTAACTCCCTCACCTTTGTCAACTCTTTGCTCAAAACCACCTTCTGAATAAAACCTAAGAACATCACTTTAAACCTCCTTGCCCTGCTCCATTTGTGTGTGTGTGTGATGGCAATAACACAAGTCACCTTCTGACACACCATACAATGTACTTACTGAGTAAGGTCCAGCTATATTTCTCTCCACAACAGCAGAGGTCTTGGCTTTGTTGGCTAACATATCCCAAGGGAAGAACAGTACCTTGTACAGAGTAGGTGCTCAACACATATTTGTAGAATGCGTTGAGTGAATGATTTCCTTCATGAAATCATAGGGTTAAGCGCAATCTGTCTCTACCTGTGATTTAGATATAGGGTATACTCTGGTGAAAGGGTGTAGCTGCCCTAGAGATGTCAGTGTTCACAAGGGTCTGAGGAGCCTCCTTGCAAAGACTTCATCCTGACCCTAAGCATGGGATATTGATTCAGTAATATATTCTCTTAGTAGTTGCAAGGGAAGGGTGATCCTGACCATATTCCAACCACAATTGGCTATTCTTTCCTTTAGGAATTCATATCAGCATCCTTAGAGGAAGAAAAGAATGTGGTTTAGGAATATGTACATATCCAAACTCATCAAATTGTATGCAATAAGTTTATGTGGTGAAAAGATAAATTTAAAAAAGTAAAACTTGTTTTTTCTCTAGAAATTCTGTAAAATATCTTCAAACTTGAATGTCCATCAGAGTTATTTGGAGGGCTTTTTAAAACACAGACTGCTGGGCTCCACCTCCAGTATTTTTAAATTTTGGTATTGGACCAGACAATTTGCATTTCTAACAGGTTCCCAGGTTATGCAGATGCTGTAGGTCCAGGGGCCACACTTTGAGAACTGCTGCTATAAGATAACGGAAAGCAAGGGAATCCAGTTCCATTTTGGCTGTGACCTAAAGGAGGAAAGAAGCATTTTGGCAATTCCTAGTTTCTCATTTTGCCACAGAAAACTTTGCAAACTATTGACACCTTGAAACATTTTAACAGCTCTAAAGTATCCACAAAAATGGACAGTGGCCCCCACAAGAGGGCTGATGCCCTGCAACACTAAGCAAAGGCCAGAAAAAAAGCTGGAAGATGTTTTCTTCCTCCTCCCCTATTTTGTTTCTTTTTTTCTCTCTGTCTCTCTCTCTCTTTTTTTTTCTCTCTCTCTCTCTCTTTTTTTTTTTTTTTTTTTTTGATGCGGAGTCTCCCTCTGTCTGGTCCAGGCTGGAATGCAGTGGCATGATCTTGGCTCACCGCAACCTCTGCCTCCTGGGTTGAAGCAATTCTCCTGCCTCAGCCACCCAAGTAGCTGGGACTACAGGCATGTACCACCACACCCAGCTAATTTTGTATTTTTAGTAGAGACAGGGTTTCACCATGTTGGCCAGGATGGTCTCAATCTCTTGTCCTTGTGATCTGCCTGCCTCAGTCTCGAGTCCTGGGATTACAGGCATGAGCCACTGTGCCCGGCCTTTTCTCTCTCTTTTTAAGCCACCTCCAAGGGTAGCCAGAAATAACTGGGTGGGCCTTCTCTGTGGCAATCTAGAGATTCTAAATTAGCAGGAACTAGAGTCAAGAGTCACATGGGTGACTCATTTTTACAGACCTTTTAAACCATGATAAGCTTGTTAGAAACAAAATCTTCAGCAACCTGGTTCTGTATCCTTGTAGCATGAGGAGGTCAGACACGCTGGCAGGAGGAGTCCTGGAGGGAATTTATGGTGTCATTGCACAGTGGATGTTTTATTTAATTCTGTCTTCCAACCACTGGCCAAAGGTAGCCTACAAGCTGAGGTGGTTCTGCATGCTAATAAATATCCCTAAAGAGCTCTTTAGGTTTCATCTAGGCTTAATTACAATGTGTAAATACAAAGACAGCCCCATTATTGATGTTAATCCTACTGATACTGCAGGAAGGGAGAGAACAGCAGTGAAATAAAATACAATGGATAATGGCCTCTTATTAGCCTACTCAAAGAAAAAGTGAGTCTCCTGCTGGCTATGTGTGTGACTCCAGGTTAACCTGGATCTGATTACCTTCTACTTGGTGGCAGGTTCCATCTCAGTGCTCAGTGGAGTTCCTGGCTAGATCTGAAACCTTTCCACACCATGTATTTTAACTTCTGCAAGGTTTCTTGCTGAATTTCAATGAAACCTGGACTTGGTTAAATGTGACCCACATTACTCAACTTTTCCTAGTAGCTTGATCCCTTACCCTACCTCTTCCAAACATACTTAAGGCAGGTGAATTTTAGTTTTGTGAAGGGAGCCTGCCAAAAGCCAAGGGGCAGTGTTCAGACTTCTATTTGTTTGTTTATTCAACATTGATTAGCTACCAACTGTGTACCAGGTACTCTACAAGCCCCTAGGGATATGGAATTGAATGCTATTTCCTCGACCTTAAGGAACTCCATCAAGGGAGAAAATTGGATACATTGACAGATAATAGGAGGCCAAGAGATGAAGTGGCATTAAGGAGGTATAGAAGAGAAACAAGCAACTCAACCTGGAAGAGACAGGTGCAGGCATCTTAGTGGAGTCGATAGCTTAGGATGCATCCTTCATATTTGGTAAGAGTTAGTTAAGGAAATGGGGAAAGAGAGGAGCTTGCCAAAACATGCACAATGTTATAAAGTATAAAGATGATAAATCCCATGGTATCTGTGGGGAACTATAGGATTAAGAAAGTGATGGAGGAAAAGGATCACAGTGAGTTAACAGTCCTTCTGTACCAGGTTCTGTTTTAAAGTAGTGATGGAGCATGTGGACACTAGAGGCAGATTACCTGAGTTCCAATTCTGATTGTTCCATGAGCTAGTTCTATGACACTGGACAAGTAACTTCACCTCTCTGTGCAGGTTCCTTAACCTCTTCATGTCTCAATCTTCACCTGTAAAATGAGGATGATGATATCTTTCTCATAGCTATGGTGAGAACAAAAGAAGTTAATATATAAAAAGTGCTAGCATAATAAAAGCTAAATGAATACTAGCTATTATGATTTATTATCGAACACTTATGTATCATCTCCATTATTCCCACCAAAAACGCTATGAGCTGTGAGCATCCCTGTTTGAATTTTTTTTTTCTCAAGCCCATTCAACTCCAGCACTTTGGCTTTTAATTGTTAAACTACACGGCAGTTCTGCAAGCCTCTGCTGACATATCTCAAATGTCTAGCCATAAAGATGGGAAGAGGGTGTGAGGGATGAGACTGGATTGATACCCAAGGCTATTCCTTGAGGCTAAACCACAACTTGGAAAATGGAAGGAAGCGTGAAATTGCAACTAAGCAAAAATGTCCCCGTTTCAGTCTTAGACAAGGTCTTGGAGGAACTCACGAAAACAATCTGCTGCAATAACAGTTGATTCTACCTGTTGTCTGGGCACATTTGAACATGCCAGCTTCAAGGAATTGCTTCTGATGTTAAAAATTACTAAAAAAAGATAAAACAGTAAACATACTTGTGGGCTTTTCTTTTCTTTTAGAAATGAAGATCTTATTTCACCAGTCCTTATAGATATAAAATTGTGATATCTAAATATTTAAACAGACAACCTTGTGATCCAATGTTTTATAACCCAGAATATTCCAGGTATGGCAGATTAGCTGGTTCTTTACTTAGGACCTCCATGGCGTACTGTAAAACAGCCTGGGGATAGAGAACCCTACATACAGTCAATGGCTTTTGGTGTTCGGGGAAGTTAAAAATAAGTAGGAGAATTGTAAGGAGAAGGTGAAACATTCTGTCTGTTCTCTTGTATTATCTGACAAATCTCTAGGTATCTCATTGGTCTCCAGTTTTGCAAGAGGTAACTTGTCAAGTTCTTTGGAGCATTGGAATTCTGCAAGGGGTTGTGGATAGCTGTGAAGTAAACCTTGTGGCTGTTAACGATTGAACAAGAGTCCATGTAGCATCTAATGGAGTGATCATTGGGTAGCTTGGAGGGCAGAAGCAAAGACGCAGCATTTACAAGAGAAGGAGATAAATTGTCTGAGGCTTGCATGAATTTGTATGGAGACAAACATGCTTTTCTCCCTTTTATGTGGAAGGTCCTGTTTCTTATCATCTGCTCTTGATGAGTTTGATCACTACATTCCATTGCAGACTTTCAATTTTTCCCCCATAGGAGGTGGCATTGGCATAAGAAGTGAAAAGTGGTTTAAGAAATATGAACTGACAAGTTTTCAATGCTGTGGATAATGCTCTGTGAAAGGGAAAGTGGGTCTCAAACAGACCCAAGAAAGAGGGCTTTATTTTGTCCACAGCCAAAAAGTTAAGAGGTCCATAAAGGAAGCTGCTATTTATCAGTCACCTGTCAGCATTACTTGGTGATTAGAGCAGAATTATTATTATTTTCTTTCCTCCTGAGGTTCCTGTCCTCCTGCTCATCCCAGTGTGTGGGAATTGCCTTCATCCATCTAGGCAGATCTTACAGCCTGTTGAAGAATCACAAGGCTTGGCTCCATGTGGTTCAGTTGACTTACGCATTTTCTGGTGGGGCATGTGAAAAAATCATTGTGTTCCTGTCTCAGTGGGGTGATATCTGGTTTGAAAGCTGTGTGAGAGAAACTAAAATTATCTGCAAGACACGTTCACTATAGCGGAAAAGAAGCCATGCAGGACAGCTCTGCCAATAGACACTGCGATTGCCCGTTATCTCCATTGGAAGCTGCTTATGAACTCTGTCTTACAAAAGGAAGGGGACCACCAACTTATTCAGAGATCTGAGGCCTCTCAAAATGACCACAGGCCCCACGGTTGTCTCAGTTATTCAATCAGCTCCTACTTAACTTTCCTGAGTTGGGCTGATGGTCCAAGTTTTGTGCTTTGTGGACAAGGCAAACGCCTGATGCAGCTTGACGTCACAAAGCTGTGGAGAAACACATCTGCAGGGGAGATGAACTGAGTGATGGATGTTCACCGATGCAGGATGTTTAACTGAATGGCATTTTCTTTTCCATAAAATGGAAGAACTCATTCAGAGAAACTACGAAAAAAAAAAGAAAAAAAGTTATGCCTTGTGAGCAAGTAACTAGGCCTCAACTCAGTGGAGCATGATTAAGTATGGCTGGGATTTTCTTTCATATTCTGTCCTGCAGAGCAACTGTTTGAAAAATGTTCTGGCCCAGTGGGTTTTCAAACTTATTTAGCAGGGAACCAATTTTATAAATGAAATCTTTTGTGAAATCTCCCCTACTCCATCCTTCAGAAAGTATTAAAACAAAATTTCATTTAACAAATGTATAAGTTCATGTGCTTACAAACTCCATAGCTTCAAATATTGAGGTTATTTTGATGAACAAACATTTGAAAACAGGTGTTGTAGATGACTTACTAATTTTAGAAATACCTTTGATGCAGTGATTAGATTATTTTTTCAGAATTGAGACTGTACTGGCTTCCATACATAGTTCCACATCGTAAGTTTTTCAACAGTTCAAATTTCAATCTGAAGATATACTTCAGTTTTTCTACTAGTCTTCTTTCCATACTGAATCAGTGCCAGATACACTTCTGAGTTCTGACTTGTAACCCTCCTGGGTTTCTTTTACTTCATTACTTATATTACATAGTGTCTCCCTATGCACCTATTCTTTGTCGCTCTGATAATGATTATTTGCATCCCTCAATAGGTGAAAGAGCAATTTAAAGGAAGTCAAAAAACAGGTTTCTTAGTAAGTCTAACATTTTCGTCAGAAAATACTTTTGTGCATGAGATTGTGATATTTTCAATCATATATATATTTTTAAATCTTGCGTATTTTGGTGCCTGTCTCAGCAACTACATGAAACAGAAGAATTTATTTTGCTTTATCTGTTGAGTACAAACTTAACTTTGAATGTCATTCCAGTTACTTTATCCATAGTCCTAAACTCAATAACATTGTGTCCTGTGTTACGCTTATTTTGCATACTAAAAACTATATTCTATTTTAGGGAGAAACAAAAAAGTAGTGATTTCTCTTCTCAATTTAAACATTCATACTTGCCCTTTGTGTTGATCAGAAGAGTTGAACACTTCATTTAAAAATAAAAATCTGGAACTCTCTGCCCAAATAATTCTAAAATGTCTGTAATTTGTGAACAGTATACATTGTATTGTCTAAGCAACTGTAACTGAAGATGGTGCTACTCCATGCAACACACAAAAACAGCCTGATAGTATTTGGGGAATAGCTTTTACAAGGGTCACAACATTTTACAGTTTTTCCTATTGTTGCTTTTTCAACAATATATGCAGATGTCACTGCATTTTTGCCACACTTGATCATGTATTTAAAAAACTATTTCAGACCCTTCAGAATTTTTTTTGCATCAACATGGAGTAATTTAACCAAGTAAGAAATCTTTCTGGTATCTCTTTATGACCACAACTTACCAAAGCAAACAAAATAGAGAGTTAAAATAACCATTTGTTTTGTTTTGTTTTGTTTGTTTGTTTTGAGATGGAGTCTCGCTCTGTCACCAGGCTGGAGTGCAGTGGCAATGGCGCAGTCTTGGCTCACTGCAGCCTCCACCTCTCGGGTTCAAGTGATTCCCCTGCCTAAGCAGCCCGAGTAAGTGAGACGACAGGCACCCACCACCATGCCCAGGTAATTTTTTGTATTTTTAGTAGAGACGGGGTTTCACCATGTTGGCCAGGATGATCTTGATCTCTTGACCTTGTGGTCCACCGCCTCGGCCTCCCAAAGTGCTAGGATTACAGGCATGAGCCACTGCACCTGGCCCATATAATAACCATTTTTAAGTGCTATTGAATTCTGATGGTCTCATATAACCTAGACTTAAGCAAATTTATCCAGTATGCAGAATGTACTTTCTTAGCTCCGTCTCTGAAATACATTATCAAATGTTTCTAATTGTACCATTTAACACAACCTATTCATCAATCTACTTATTGCAGTGACAATATTAGAGGCATTAACTTTTTGTCTGTTGTGGGAACATCTTTCATATGATGAAGCAATTTATCTTAAATGCTACAACTGCATTTTAATCAACGTATTTGAATTATCTTTGCATGCTCTTTTAAATAACATTTACATGTTTAGTTGTCCCAGAGAAAATTTAGCATGTATATTTGTGTTTTATATAAAAATGACCTTGTGACTTGGCTGGAACACTGTTTTGCATAATTGTACTACATAAATTACATTGAGGGCTTGGACTTCTATCACCTTAAAAATGGAAACCAATGAAATTGTACTGTCTTTTTGAGTGGCTTTATGAAAAATATTGGCAACACTACTATTTTATATACTATAGAAGTTGTCACTGGCACTAGATGAAGAATCACATGATGTTAGTATAGAAAAAACTGCCCTCTCATTTTGAATCTAATTGATGTTATCACAGTCTTCTTTTAAAAAAAATTTATAAAACTAATACTGCATTTCTGATGTGAATAATTACTTAACCTACAATAAACAAATAAATAAATCTTAGTTTTAGACAACATACAAAGCACTTTCTAATATTATCATGGGAGGAGCTAAAATTTAGATTAGCACTGAAATTCTACAAGAATATGTTGTATATTCATCCCTTCTTGGCCTTTTGGCCAAGAACAAGTGAAGAATATGTTGTACGTTCGTTTGTTATTGCACAGGTATCAAGTAAGCGTAATGTGGGCCTGAGGCTTGCATGGTATTCAGTGGGATGTGGCATAGAGGTGCTGAAGTGTAGTTAGTGTATTCTCTACGAGAAGGCTCATGTGTGAAGGACAAACACAGGTCTGAGTTTTTACAATGTTTTCTAAAGTTTCATCCAGAATGTTCCACTTACCTATTTCTGTGTTACCAACCACCCCAAAACTTTATGGCCTAAAACTCCAACGTGTCTTTATTTTGGTCATGAATCTTCACTTTGGGCAGAACTTGCCAGTGGCAGTTGTATGAGGCGTGAACTAGAGAGGCTCAGCGGGGGCTGGAGGATCTGTTTTCAAGATGGCTTACCCACATGACTGGTGAGATGGTGCTGGCTGTTGTCTGGAAACTCAGCCAGGGGACATCTTTCCGCTCTATTAGGGTCTCTCCAAAGGGTTCCTTGGACTTCCTTACAGCATGGCAGCTCAGTTTCAAGGCAGAGTGTTCCAAAAGACAGAAGTGGAAACTAACAGTTTGTTAATGCCTCATCTGGAAAATGGCACAATGTCACTCCTACTGTGGTCTATTGTCAAAACAATATCCTGCACCAGTTAAAAGGGACAAGACAAAGAGCCCCTCTCTGCCTTGGGAGGAGGCCAAAGAATGTGTGACTGTCTTTAGTCACCACACGCAGTTACCACCTTCATAGTCAATGAACCTTTTGAAGAAATTTCAAAGAATTACACAGGGATTGCAGGGGAAGTTTTAGACCAAGGTTAACACAGAAACTAATTACTACAAAATTGAGAACAAACTAGATGCTAAGCATAGGTCTAGTCAGGACATGGAGATACAAGGGAAATGACTTAACCTAGAAAAAAATAACACTTTGTCTCTGGAATGTTAAGATTTGCTGTAAGTGCATTTGAGTTTGTAAGTTTGTTTTTTATTTATAATCATTGAAAATGAAAATATTAATTTAAAAGGAATGAGAATAATAGAAGAATCTGAAGTTCTGTGGGAGGTACTTTGAAAGTAACTATTTTTCCTTTTTTTGAGAGGGAGTCTCGCTCTGTCAACCAGGCTGGAATGCAGTGGCACAATCTGGACTCACTGCAAGCTCCACCTCCCAGGTTCATGCCATTCTCCTGCCTCAGCCTCCTGAGTACCTGGGACTACAGGCGCCTGCCACCACACCCGGCAAATTTTTTGTATTTTTAGTAGAGACGGGGTTTCACTGTGTTAGCCAGGATGGTCTCAATCTCCTGACCTCGTGATCCACCCGCCTTAGCCTCCCAAAGTGCTGGGATTACAGGCGTGAGCCACCATGCCCGGACTTCTTTCAAAGTCCAATTTCTTTTGCCTTCCAGAATGAAACAGTTCTGACTTCCTACTTGTTTCCCTTCTGGGTTTCTTTCACTTGTTCATTACTTATATTAAATAGTGTTTCCCTGTGCCATCTATTCTTTTGTTTCTCTGATTTAATACACCTGTTTTTCCTCCCTGTCTTCCTTGTTTCTTTCATTGAACAGCTGCTTTTCTAGTACCTGTCAGGTGCTAAGCATAGGGCTAGCTGGGATACAGACACACAAGGATATAAGTTAAGAGCTTTTTGTCATCCACACCTCCCTCTCCCCTGCTGCATTGTTCTACTAGGAGGACCTAGAATAGGGTTTATGGAATATTAAGGTGTCAATAAGTATGCATTGAGTACATAAATGAGAGTTCAGTCTTCAACTAACTCAAAATCTAATAGGAGAGACATAAAGAAATATAGCTGCTGTGCTGTGATATGTATTCAATTGGACAATGCAGGGAAATATGAAGGGGACATGGGTCAAAATGCAGCCTAAAAATGACACACCTCAGCCCTCAACAAATTACCACAAAATCAAGAATGGGCAATTGATATAATTTTCTATCATGGTGGTATAGATATTGAAATATTTATTGATTTCAACTAATTCTAGGTTCTCATTTGGATAGTTATAGTTAGGTGTCAACAAACTTGAATAAAAATGGGACCGAAATCTTCATATAATTTTAATATCAGAAAATATGTGAGAATCATATGCCTATTTTTGTCATTTTAAAATATTGTACGATCCCACCTCATTAAATAAAATTTCCCCATGATTACAACAGTAAAATAATCTTATTGTGGAAAATACACAGGGTACAGAAAGGTAGAAAAAAGGAAAATAAATTGTGCAGAATTTTACCAAGAGATAATTATGTTAACATTTATTATAAAGTATACATAATATGTAGGTATTCATATGGAAAAAAGGAAATACAATTTTTAGAACATAATGCTTGTGCAGTTTTTAAAAAATTCCTCTTTCAGTTAAAATTTTATCTTCAGCCTTTATTTGTGAAAGTTTTCAAAAAAACCATAATTTCTCATATCTATATGATTCCACATTTAAAATTTCTGTATTTAGAACAATCTCTAGTTTTTAAAGTTTACATAGTGTTCAGCTTTGTCTCCACCCCCACCCCTGAAAGAGACAAAGTCTCGTTCTGTCTCACCCAGCCTGGAATACAGTGGCACAATCATAGCTCACTGCAGCTTCAAACTCTTGGGCTCAAGTGATCTCTCACCGCAGCCTCCCAAAGTGCTGGGATTATAGGTGTGAGCAATTACGCCTGTCTTGGCTTTTCATTTTCTATTATAAGTAATGCCGTGATGGGATGCCCTTATGCAGAGATCTTTGACCATATCTCAGTTATTTCCTTAGAATTGATTGCTGTAGCTGGAATTTTCTTAGCTGTGACCACCTCAGGGCTCTTACTCTATATAGGCATATTGTTTTTCAGTGGTTTACATTAAAATATCTTTCCGTATTGGCAGGCAACTGGAGAAAGTTTAATCAGGGCTGGGTGACTTGCTGTTTTTGTTTTGTTTTGTAGGGTCACTGCTCTGGCTATCTTTAGAAATTCACTTTCACATACACGCACAGTCCCACCCACTCACACATACCAGCATATTTATGGGAATTTATAATTTTGTCCTTTAAAAATGCCTCAACTAGAGTGCAGATGAAAAGTTTTATATTTTTAATGATGCCAGCCTGCAACCCAAAGTATGGACCTATAGAAGAGTATTGTAAGGAGGGCTTCCCAGAAGAGTAGCCATTTCTGGTAAATCATGAAGTTTAATCAGGAAATGATATGGTTTGGCTGTGTCACCACCCAAATCCCACCTTGAATTGTAATAATCCCAACAAGTCAAAGGTGGGGTCAAGTGGAGATAATTGACTCATGGGAGTGATTTCTTCCATACTGTTCTCATCATAGTGAATAAGTCTCATGAGATCTGGTGGTTTTATAAATGGGAGTTCCCCTGCACAACCTCTCTTGCCTGCCACCATGGAAGACGTCCTTTTGCTCTTCTTTTTTTCTCTGCCATGATTGTGAGGCCTCCTCCACCATGTGGAACTGTGAGTCCACTGACCACTTTTTCTTTATAAGTTACCCAGTCTTGGCTATGTCTTTATTAGCAGTGTGATAACAGACTAATACAGGAATTACCAAAGAAGGGAACTGAAAAATGATAGTAGAGACCTGTTTTAAAATACAAACTTGGATATTGGGAGTTATTACATACAATGCCAGTAGTATTCTCTGCTTTTTTTTTTTTTTTTTTTGAGACAGGGTCTCGCTCTGTTGCCCAGGCTGGAGTGCAGTGGCGCAATCTCAGCTCAGTGCCAGTTCCGTCTCCCGGGTTCATGCCATTCTCCTGCCTCAGCCTTCCAAGTAGCTGGGAGTACAGGCGCCCACCACCACGCCCAGCTAATTTTTTGTATTTTTAGTTGAGATGGGGTTTCACTGTGTTAGCCAGGATGATCTCGATCTCCTGACCCTGTGATCCGCCTGCCTTGGCCTCCCAAAGTGCTGGGATTACAGGCGTGAGCCACCGCACCCAGCCGTATTCTCTGTTTTAAAAAGGGATTTGCTATGGATTGCTTTTGAATCATGAGTTTCTGTTATAATATTCCCTGCCTCCTTCCTTCTTCCTAGCTATTCAGGGCCATGTTAATTATGTAACGAGAGGCACACTAGTCCTGAGCCAGAGGTAGGATCTTCTCTGTGAGATGCCTTCATCTCAGGCAGCCTCCTTCACAAGGCCAGAGACTCCATCCAGAATTAGACCGACACTGCAGATAATGTCATTACCCTAAGGATTACACTACAACATGATGGTGCATTTTTATGGCTAGATTTTTAGATCTGAAATAGACACTAAGAATGCATTAGATCCAGTATTCTGCCTTAGGCATTTATTTAAAAGATTAATACTCTTGTTGTATGAGATAGCTAAGAGGAAGTAAGTCTCTGGATTACTACACACACACACACACACACACACACACACACACTTATGGGAATTTATCAGTCTGTCTATACACACAACACATGCATACTTTGGCTATACATAAATATACAACATATTCTTATATTGCTACCCCATTGGAAGGATGCTGATATAAGCTGCAAATATATTACTTATGCTGCTAAGTACCTATTGTAGAACAACTTTTTTTTTTCTTTTCTTTTTTTTTTTTTTTTTTTTTATTTGAGATGGAGTCTCGCTCTGCGGCCCAGGCTGGAGTGCAGTGGCGTGATCTCGACTCACTGTAATCTCCACCTCCCAGGTTCAGGCGATTCTCCTGCCACAGCCTCCCAAGTAGCCAGGATTACAGGCACCCACTACCATGCCTGGCTAATTTTTGTACTTTTAGTAGAGACAGGTTTCACCATGTTGTCCAGGCTGGTCTCGACCTCCTGACTGTAGGTGATCCACCTGCCTCGGCCTCCCACAGTGCTGGGATTACAGGTGTGAGCCACCACACCCGGCCTAGAACAACTTTTTATAGTAATGAGTGGGCCCAGTGATATAAACCAAAGCTGATTTCTGTAAGACTGTCAGTCCCCTAATGGAATCTCAGTAACAACTCCCACCTTGAATGATGCATGTCAGCAATTAGTAGGACAAAAGGCATCTGGCACTTTTACATCTGTGTTTAAAAATAACCCTTGTTATTTCCTCTAGGTTTTAAAATCAGACTTGTTCTACTATGAAGAGACAATCGTAGAACCTACCCGTTGCCTCTTGGTAGACACAGACAACATTCTCTGTATGGAATGCAGCCTGGATTTTCTAGGCACAATTATCTTACTTTGCGAGTATGCAATTCCAGCAAACATACAATTTATGTAATATAGCATATTCAGGAAGGCTATGCTATGTGTTCTTACATTGTCCCAGGTTTTGGGAGCTATAGAAATGAGAACTCATTAGCTATAGTTTCTGCTTCATTATGTGCTATGTGGGCTGGAGACAGTTGCTCACAGTGAGAGAGACAAGGCATCTAATGGCCCAAAAGAGTGGCTGTTTCTCAAAGCTTCCTAAATTAGTCTCAGGTAGGAGCTTTCCCAGGCTCCTGGTCTGACACAGTAATTAAAGGAGACTGGGAAGGTTCACTCATTCCATAATTATTTTTAGTTCCAATACAGTCTGACCTTACTAATTCAGAATTATTGAGAGAGAGATTAGTTTGGCTTAATGAGAAGCATGAAAAATGTAACATTTTAAATTGAAACATGGCTTTATTACTTAGGGCTATATTCAAAACCACAAACTAACAGCTTAACACCTTTTGTGGTGATGCTCCTGGGCCTGCTTTAATGAGATAAGGATGATTTTTAATTTGCTTAGGGCCGTTCTTGTCCTTGGCATACAAATTCAGTGGTCTTTGCTGTGTTCATTTGCTGTGTAACACATTTTTTAAAATTTATGTATTCTTGGATTTTTTTTCCTTTAGAATCATAAACGTGACACGTTACTACTGTAAGAACCCGAAGGAAAAGAAAATATATGAAGAAAGAAAAGTTAATAAATTCCTTCTCTTTCAATTCAAATCTCACATATAACCAATAATAACAGATTGGTGTGAATCCTTTTAGAGCCAAGTTTAACTGCCTTTGCCAGGGAACATAGAAGATGCTTAATAAATAGCTGTTAAGCTGACTTGAAGCAAATGCCTGCTTATAAACAGTTTATTTCAGCTGGGTGCAGTGGCTTACCCCTGTAATACCAGCACTTTTAGGAGGTTGAGGCAGGCAGATCACCTGAGGGCACGATTTCCAGACCAGCCTGGCCAACATGATGAAACTCTCTCTGCTAAAAATATAAAAATTAGCTGGGTTTGGTGGCACGTGCCTGTAATCCCAACTACATGGGAGGCTGAGGCAGGAGAATTGCTTGAACCTGGGAGACGGAGGTTGCAGTGAGCTAAAATCGCGTTTCTGCACTCTAGCCTGGGCGACAGAGGGAGCCTCCATCTCAAAAAAATAAAATAAATAAATCGTTTATTTCTATCTCTTACAATGTCCTACTTATTTCCTTCCTGTTACTCCTATCCCAGATTCAACCCCCATGTCTTTGCTTATAAATAGATTACTAAAAAGGCTTCTGCCAGGCTTCTCCACCAGCAAACTTGACCCCACTCTGTTCTGTATATGATGTTGGAGTAATTGGTCTGAAATGTGCCTCATCCTACATTTCCCTGGCCAAGAGTCCTCCCATTGCACTCCCCACTGCCTAAAGAGGTAATGACATTTCATTTTAGAGACCTTTACATCTGGCACCAGCCCAACATAACCATATTCCCTTTGCAACAATCCCCGTCACACATCTGAAATTCCAGGCAAACTACACGTTTAAAAATGCCTTGTCTACACTCTGCCCCTTCCTGCCTCTCTGCCTACTTTTATGCCAAGCTTCATTTTGGGATTCAATTTAACATTAAGGAGCTCCTATGTTCAAGACTTGGGCTAGTCACTCCAGAGACTAGACTGGTAGTCATTAGGAAAACATTTTTATTATCCTCCAATCCAAAGTGGCAAGATGTCAAGAAATTTATACAAAAAAATTCATTACGTGATGTCTATTAAATCTCTCACTATTTTTGCTTCTACAATTAACATCCATCTTCTAGTGTTCTCTCAAAATAGTCACTGATATCTTCCTTTCCTACCCTTCCCTAAACTGGCATTGCCCTTTCCCCTCACCCCTAGTCTCACACTTCATACTTGGCCTCATATTATATTTATTTGAGCCCATATGTTGAAGAATATCTTAGATATATGAATATCACTTATTATCTTGTATTTATTTGTTCAATCTTCTTGCCTGTACAAACTAATTGAAACCTTTATTTTGTGTAAGCCAGGTATCAGCTTGAAGCATACAGAAATTCAGGTTTGAGGTAAAATTGACTCTTTTTTTTTTTTTTTTTGAGACGGAGTCTTGCTCCTTTGCCAGGCTGGAGTGCATTGGCATGATCTCAGCTCACTGCAACCTCCGCCTCCCAGGTTCAAGCAATTCCCCTGCCTCAGCCTCCTGAGTGCTGGGACTACAGGCGCGTGCCACCACGCCCAGATAATTTTTTTTTTTTCGTATTTTAGTAAAGATGGGGTTTCACCATGTTGACCGGGATGATCTCGATCTCCTGACCTTGTGATGTACCCGCCTCGGCCTCCCAAAATGCTGGGATTACAGGCATGAGCCACTGCGCCCAGCCAAATGGACTCATACCTAAAGATCTTCTCAATATTTCAGTCTGTTTTGGGGGGAAAGATGGGAGCATGTTCTCAGGACCACTTTGACATCAACTGCTGGGTGCGCATTGCACACAAGAAGGTACAAACTATTCTCTGTTTTTTACAGTAACAAAATTTTAAAAAATTATTTATTTCAAATCATTGTTAATTCTGCAGACTTAATTGCTGATGGGGAGAGGGTGATGTGGTATCACTGGGAGTACAGTTTTCTGCCCTATCATAAGTGGGTTCTCCCCTTCCCCCCCTTCTCTGCTTCCCTCCTCACCTGCTTCTTTCTAGCTTGCCCCTAGAAACCCCAAACTTCCCCTCCTGTGATGCCTGGCCCAGCTGACATCTGCTGAGATTTTTTTTTTCAAACAACAAACCATGATCTGGGTATATTTTCAACCAAATCCAATGTTACTTTTAAGAATTCTGGTATCAGTTGTTAATAAAATTTCTCTCTATCCTGTTACACTTGAGAAATCCCATTTTCATCATAAGGAAGTAAATTTGAGGCCAGCCCTTGGCTGAATTTGTAAAAACCTGACTTAGAGCGGTATAATCTGGAGGCTAGTGCCTGATTTGGAAACAAAAATGGCTCAGACGTCCCTGAAGCTAAATTATTGTTTGCCAGAGCCAAGCTTCTGCTGGTGCAAATGGAAACAGTTTGTCTTGTAAGTCAACTCAAAGTGATTTCTCCTCTGACAAAGTGAAGAGATGAGAGAATAAATATGTACCCTGAACTCCAGAATCCTGTTTCTTCTGTGTAATTTAAGGCCAGGGACTAAGCACGTTTTCTTAAATGAAACAAATGGTGCTATAAATGGTAATAGAAACCATGCGTCTTCACTTTGTGATGTGGCTTTGATGAGCTCCTGTTAATGAAACAGGACACAGCAGATGCAAAATTGTCAGAGTAGAAGACGGAAAATGGGGTTCCATGTGAAATACAGACTTCAGTGCCCAGAGATCTGATCTTAGAGAAGACAAATGATGTTTGCCTATTGGTGTGTGTGCGTGTGTGTGTGTGTGTATGTATGTTTGGTGGTGGCAGTGGTGTGTGTGTGTGCATATTTGCCAGTTTATGTGTGTGTATGATTGTGTGTATGTGTATGTTTTTAGTGGTTAGAAGTGCTGGGCATTACCTGTTTTTTCCATTAAACCCGAATTATGTAAATCTATATTTTAATGCAGGCTCTTGGAGAGGCATTTTAGGACCTGTCTTCATTTGACAAAATGTGGTACTTTTAGAAGTTTTCTTATTTCTGAAGAATTTACTTAGAGTCACCTCTGACCAACCTCAGATTCCAAGAATTATTCAGCACCAAACTTCTGTAGTCAGCAACAAATGGGAGAACTCAAAAATAATACAAGGACATACTTTTTAATTGCTCATTTATTGTCTTTGCAGTCTGATTCTACTCTAGAGACTGTTAGCTTTACTAACCACAGAAATTAATCTTTGCAAAGTCCTAAACTTTTGGAGCTCAGTGTATCAGAGAGGTTATTTTTAGAGGAGATAAAACCACCAGTTTTTTAAAATGAGGTAATGGTGTGTGTATGTGGTAGGGGGTGGATTGGAAACATTTCGTGCTAATGAATAATTCAGTTGGATTTACTGGAGAAATGAAAGGGGATGGCATTCTGCCCTTCTCTTAATGTAAAAAAGATAATAGTGGTTTCACATTAACTGTATATCTGAAAGTATCTAATACAGCTTATTTTTGTTCCAGGTCAAGTTGTCAGCCTTTAAAATAGTTTAAGACTGGCTGTCATATTAAAGTGCACCTTTAAGAATAAAAGGAGTGTGAGATGAAATTGTGCCATTTGCTCCATTATCCCACCCCTACCTAGGTCTCCTTGCAAAAACAAAATGTGTTTCTTAATTGAACATCAAAAAAATGAAAGAAGCCAGAGGTTAGGAATCCTCATGACAAGAAAGGCCATCGTGAATGACCCTAGTAGTTCAGGTAACCAAGCCAGCTTTATGAGTGCCGTTATTTTGACACTGCAAAGGCATGGACTTTCAGAAGCTGAGCTTATTCTTGTAGCTATTATTTTGCATGAATAGTTGCACACTACCCTTAGCTCAGGCACTTTTAAATAAGAGGCCAACGAATTATGTAAAAGCAGCGGATATAAACATGTGAATGTATGTATTAGAATATGTTTATGAAATTATGGGGCCTGACATTCGCATAAGGAGGCTTTGTACATTAAGCTTCTCTTCTTCTATTTGCAAGGCTGCTCATCTGTTGCATTTAAGTGAGGTCTTCTCTTAATTAGAAGCAGACAGTGAACAAATCTGCTGAGTCTGGGAAGTAACCGGAATATATGGTCACGAATGCAAAGTCCTTCCTCTTTCCTCTCCCTACCCAGGCACTTCCCACTAGGGGAAGTGGCCATTTGAGAGGGCGGTTACTGGGAGGTAGTGGAGAAGGAGCTTGGGAGACAGTGGAGAAAGAATGCTACTTAGTATGTTGGAGAGAAGTGGTTCACCAAGGAGAAGCATGGTTTTGAATTTATTTGCTGTCTTGTTTTGTTATTGTTGTTCTGCAAAATGGCCAGGTTATACTCTTACCCTTTAAACCACAGTGTCTATATAAACATTTCAGGAAAGCCATTAGTAGAGGAGTATATATTTCCCCCATTTCTGATGCTACTTTAAAAGGTTTCCTAAGTAAAGGAAACTCTGTCTGGTCTTGTTTATAGTTTTCCTTCAGATGACTTGGAAAATGGCTTCTATGTGGATGAGTGTAACATGCTTAGAGATGAGATGAATTGGGGCAATGTTTTACTGGGGGCTGAGTTGGGGAGAATTGTTCTGTAGCAGCGTAAGTAATTTAGTATAGTCCAGATGTTGTCAAAGAGAAAAGCATTTGGTCAAAATAAGAGAATCTGTGGCAGCAGTGAAGTGTTAAGAGCATATCAAAGCTGCAAGCATGGGAAAATGGGTTGTAAGTTCAGAGGCAGTGACAGTCAGGGGTAGAGCAGAGACACAGAGGTGAGGGCAGGCACACAGAGAGTGGCTCAGGGGATGGGTGGAGTTCACCAACTATTTATAAGACACCTACTGTGGGCCAGACAATGTGCTGAGTCTAAAGGTAAGTAATGGATAGTTCTTGCCTTCAGGGGAGTTAAACTTACCAGGAGAAAGAATATCAGAGAATAATTTAATGTGGTACCTGCCTTGGAATGGCAGCGCTATATGTAAGGGCTTAAAGGACCAGGCTAATCTGGTGCAGCTTTATAAAGCCAAAAAAAAAAAGGATGTTAAAGAGAATGTTATGCATTCCTCCTACCTCTTTCCTTTTCCCTAAATGAAAAGAAAATCCAAGAAAAAAATAGCAATGGAAATTGAGTCCCATATGTTTCTCTTGTGATTTTAGACATATTTCCTTTCATTTTTAGAAAAAAACATGGATATTACTTTATAACTGCAAGATAGGCACTAAGCAAGGTTTCCTGAGTATTGGAAACATTGAGTTTAAGTCCCTTACAAATTGGGCTTTCTCATCTTCCCAAAGAGTACCAGCACTAATCACATTATGCAGGCAACACACTCTGGTCATATCATCCAGAATGATCAGCACTTTTCTTGCCTGCTGTGATATCATTGGGATGCCTCATTTGCAAATGGGAAAATTGTAGGGCTGAAAACAATATGCTTCTGATTTTTTTGGTACAACGAAAGGCAAGTAGTGGTCAGGATAATGTCTGAGAGATCTTGTGCATTTGACTTTCATGTGCGGTTATAACTGATTTCTAAGGATCCTAGGGGCCAAGGTTGAGCTCAAATAATTCACTGGTATAGGGAGAAAAATGTGCCTCGGCAGAAAAATAATGCATTTTGTCTTTAGCCTACCCTTCTGGTAGTTATCTGATTCTATGAAAGCTATTTTATAATTATTAAAATTGTAGATGAATGATAGCAGTGCAAAATAATTTTTAGCTATAGAGAAGTAAATTCTATTCCATTGTATAGAGGCTCAGTTGACTACCCCGACCCCAAGTAGTTTTGCCTGCATTTGTACATTCATTTATACATTCTTTTTTCCTTTTTCTTTTTCTTTTTCTTTTTTTTTTTTAGATGGAGTCTCGCTCTGTCGCCCAGGCTGGAGTGCAGTGGTGCAATCTCAGCCCACTGCAGCCTCCCCAGTTGAAGCAGTTCTCTGCCTCAGCCTTTCCAGTAGCTAGGATTACAGGCCACCACGCCTGGCTAATTTTTGTATTTTTAGTAGAGACAGAGTTTCACCGTCTTGGCCAGGCTGGTCTTGAACTTGAACATGATCACAGGGTAGTAGTGATCCACCCGCTTCGGCCTCCCAAAGTGCTGTGATTACAGGCATGAGCCACCGCACCTGGCCTCATTTCTACATTCTTTTAATCTGTAAAAAAGTGGTGCTTTTTCAACTTCTCCTTTGACTGGTCACAACATTTGCCAGGTTCCCTTGTTATAAGTAAAATAAAATCTTTGACCCAAATCCTTTTTATGCCTGTATGAAAATCATGATTTTGTTTTTTTTTTAAATTGTTACTTAGCATTGTATTATTATTGTTGCTGCTACTGTCACTACCACTGCTGCTGCAATTGCTTACTGTTTCTACCATGACGAATATTTTTTGAGCAATGTCAGTGCTCAACTTCCCATGTAGCCCTAATTTAGGAAGAAAAGAGCAATTTGATGCATTAGAAAAGCAACACTTCAGATAACTTTTATGAACATGTATCTCACCCAATGAAGTGAAGGCAAAATTCCACACCCACGCAGGACTTTTTTTTCCCCATACCTTCCCAACTTGTAGGATAACCTGTGGGTAGCTTCACTTTGATAATCCATGCCAGAGCATAGCAGAAAAAAACAAAACAATACAACCTGCTGAACAAATCCCATTACTTTTCCTGCCCATCCAGACAGATGTAGTACCTTTTTATTCAAACTCATTTCTAAGGCTGTTCTTTTATTCTCTGTTACCCTGTTCTTACTTTTTTTTTTTTTTTTTTTTTTTTTTTTGAGACGGAGTCTCGCTCTGTCTCCCAGGCTGGAGTGCAGTGGTGCGATCTCGGCTCACTGCAAGCTTTGCCTCCCAGGTTCACGCCATTCTCCTGCCTCAGCCTCCCAAGTAGCTGGGACTACAGGCACCCATGACCACGCCCAGCTAATTTTTTGTATTTTTAGTAGAGGCGGGGTTTCACCATGTTAGCCAGGATGGTCTCGATCTCCTGACCTCGTGATCCACCTGCCTCGGCCTCCCAAAGTGCTGGGATTACAGCCGTGAGCCAGCATCCCCAGCTGGCTGTTCTTACTTTTTAACTGCTAATATCCACTCTCCTATATGTTTTATTTTCCTCCGTTCAGTTATTGCTAATAGTCATTCTGATGACAAGGTTTCCATTTAACTTTTATGAAGAAACGGATAGATTCACTTTGCTTTCTATGCAGAAATGGTGGAAGGGCAAAATACATTTTGGTGCCTGCCTCTAGGAAATGTCAACTCTTAAGCCAGTTTGCTCTCAATGAGTTATTGCCTCTTCATCTTCTCCTTCTCTTCAAAAATATTCAGCACCATTTCAGAATGTTATATCCTGAGTTGTTAAACCTTCACCAGTATTTTCGCATTCAAGTAATGCTAAATAGCACGTTTGCCGGCAAAATTTAAATTGAATCTGAACCATTACTTTTACTTCAGGGCAAAAACAGCTCAGTGGCATACACTTCTGTCTGAAATAGTTTTAATCAACTGCTAAAATCAAAATTGCCATTTAAATTGATAGCATTTTCAAGAAAAAAATGGTTTCAGAGTCCTTTTCCAAACTGTCTGTTGGCTTAAATATGGGTCAATTGCTATATTTGTATCTATGCCATCCTTATTTGATACTTCTATGGTATAATCCTATTTTTTTAATTCCCGGATTACTTAACACTGAATTACATACTAAATAGTAACATATACTGGTAGAGAAACAGATACCTGATTATATTACTTTCTTTGACTCCTAAATTTTTAAGACATTCAGCATATTCCAGACAGATTTTTGTCATGCTGTAGTCATTTTACATAAAGAGCTGACCCCCCAAAAATCAATTTTGTAGGTAAGAGAATTTCAATATCATGCAGGTTTCCTGAAAGTCCTTGGGACTAGATTTAATTAGTTTTAATGGGCTTGTATTAATAGCAAAGTGGGTTTATTGTTTTTACTAAGACTATGAATTATGAATTTGTTTGCTTCTCATTTTCTCTTTTTTTTTTTTTTCTTTTTTTTGCGATGGGGTCTTGCTCTGTCACCCAGGCTGGAGTGCTGCAGTGGGACAACCTTGGCTCACTGCAGTCTCCACCTCCCAGGCTCAAGCGATCCTCCCGAGTAACTGAGGCTACAGGCATGGGCCACATTGCCGGCTAATTTTTGGTACTTTTGGTAGAGATGGGGTTTCACCATGTTGCCCCAAGCCGGTCTCAAACTCCTGAGTCAATCAATCTGCCCACCTGAGCCTCCCAAAGTGTTGGGATTACAGGAATGAACTACCGCACCTGGCCTCATTTTCACTTGTATATATGAAAATGTCCCTTCTTTATGTTACATCCTTGGAAAAATAAAATTTACTTTGTTGCTTTTCAACTTTTAAAAGAGTATTTTTTTTTCCCTTATATATACATCCAAACAAAGTGTTGACAGTTTCAACTGTGAACACTGGGGCATGATACTGTGCCTGATTTGAGCTAATACTTGTTACAGAATGAATAAAATACTATCCAGTTTTTAGCTTTAAGAAAATAATTTTTTAAAAGAAATTCCTGCATACTCTTCTAGAAGTCAAAAATTCTAATTCAGAGTTCAGCCTCTATCATGTCCTTTGTGTCCTCCTTGATAGTTAAGTCATTTATCTCTTTGCTCCTCAATTTTCTCACCTGTAAAATGGGACTGATAAAAAGTAACAGGGATGCTTTGAGAGTAATATTCAAGTGTGAATATAGTTTGCACTGAAATGTAATAAAAACCACCAGTGCAGCTTTGTGTAAAGCTGATGTCACAAACAAGTGAAGAGCCTACTGTCAGAGCCCATGCACAAAGATTTCCTGAAAAGACATGTATGGGTAGGGTTTCCAGCACTACTTGGGCATCTAAAGAGGTGCTTAGAATGTTGACTCGAGATACAGTATCTAAACCTGACATGAAAGCCATGTAAAAAATTAGCTAGGCCCGGCCGGGCGCGGTGGCTCATGCCTGTAATCCCAGCACTTTGGGAGGCTGAGGCGGGCAGATCACGAGGTCAGGAGATAGAGACCATACTGGCCAACATGGTGAAACCCCATCTCTACTAAAACTACAAAAATTAGCTGGACATGGTGGCGCATGCCTGTAATCCCACCTACTCAGAAAGCTGAGGCAGGATAATCGCTTGAACCAGGGAGGCAGAAGTTGCAGTGAGCCTAGATCGTGCCACTGTGCTCCAGCCGGGCGACACAGCGAGACTGTCTCAAAAAAAAAAAAAAAAAAAAAAAAAAAAGAAATTAGCTAGGCATGGTGTAGTGGTGCATACTTGTAATGCCAGCACTCTGAGAAGCTAAGATGGAGGATTACTTGAGGTCAAGAGTTCCAGACCAACCTGGGTATCATAGCAAGATCCCATCTCTACAATTTTTTTTTTTTTTAATTAGCCAGGTGTGGTGGTGTACACCTATAGTCTCAGCTACTAGGGAATCTGAGGTGGGAGGAACACTGGAGCCCAGAAATTCGAGGCTGCAGTGAGCTGTGATTGTGCCACTGCCCTCCAGTACCTTGGGCAACAGAGCAAGACTCCATCTCCTAAAAGAAAAGAAAAGGAATTAGTTGGATTTTAGAGTGGACTAGAAAAAGGGGGTCTGCAATATAGATCATTAGGAACTACCTATAGGTTTTCCATCTTGGAAAAAATTTTAGTAAATGTATGGTATTTTTTTACTCTGTCATGATCTATTGCTTTTAAGTCCAAAATCAGCCTCCATTTTCCTGGCTTGAGCTTATCCAGAAGACCACTCCAATTCCTCATTATCATGACTAGGAGAGGAAGTCTGAGCACTGTGAATATTGGGATGAATATACGGAAGTCAGGGGCTCCTTTGTCCACCGTGTCTGTGCTTTTAAGCTCATGCCGAACAGTGCTTGAGAGAGGTGTGTACCGAGAAGTAAATACAAACAAGCATCCAACAGCCTGTCCATTGTGATCCTGTGTTGATTGCTCAGTCTTCACCTTTTTATTTTCTATATCTCTCTTCACTCTTAAGTTTTTGAGGCAATATTCACAATGAGTCACATTATAACATGCAAAGTTTAATTGCATAAAACATTTCATCTTTTTCAGATCTGTCACTGGTGGAAGTGGAGATAAAAAAGATCCAAAAGAGTAATTTACTTTTACTCTCAGAATCAGATTCTAAATGTAGAAATTAATGAGACGTTTACATAGTTTTAAAAGGAAGCTACAAAAGAAAAATGCAAAAATGACTTTATACAACCTCAACTTCATCCTCCCTCTTCTTGTCTCTCCTCTTTCCTTGTCTGTCTTTTTCTTTTTACTGTCTTTCTCCCTATTCTTTTCCCTTTCCCCCTTCTAGTGATTTTTGTAATGTACTGGGGAGTTAAAATCCAGCTCTGTTCCAGGAGTAATAATTTTTAAATCAAAAATAGATAATTATTAGTGATATTCAAAGCCAAAAATCATGGATTTACCCATTCTTGGTTCTGCTGACTCTGTTTCAAAAGGCATAACTACTTTTGTCAGTGAAGCTGACAGGCATAAGTGGAGGACTCACGTGGAGAAGATCTGTTCAGAGAAAATCAATTTTCAAGTAAGAATTGCCCACTATAATTAAGATCTGTGGGCTTTCAAACATCTCAGGCCAGCTCACCAGTTAAATCCAACTAGAAGTGTTCCCATTGTTTTATGTTTTAGTTTCATTTATTTGAGGAATAGAAAGGCCAGGATGTGGGTGTCATCTTCCTATCCAGCTTGTCAAACATGTCACTGTGGGGAGAATTATTGAGCCATTTGACTTCTGCAACCAGAAAACATGAAAGCTGAAATAACGCTCTGGCTGCTAGAACATTTGCTGAATAGGCATTGGTGTCGATGGAAAGCTCTCCTGTATCCCGAGGGCCTTCCATGTCAAATATAAAATGTAAGTCGAAGGCAATGGAACATAAAGTTCTATGCTGTACCTGGTATTTGACAAATGGGTGAACATAAGCATAAGTCAGATTAGTTAGTCTCATGGAATACTGAACAGGTGAAAAAGTGGCAGCTTTCTTTTCAACATGATGTAGAAGAACTGAGCTCCAGTAACCAATGGCTAGGCATGAAGGTCCCTTTAAGCAATATTATTTTAGCCACTATTATAACTATGAAAAGCACAAATTTTAAAATCATTATTAATTTTGAAAAAGGGTAGTGTGCCTCAAATAAAAGAAGTGTTTATACATTTTCTTAAGTTACAATCTCTTTTAATGAGATTTTATTTTAATTGGTGGTTTTTGTCTGTTTAATTTTAACAGTGTACTACTCACAATTTTTCAGAAGTAGACCTTATGCATTAACTAAATAAATGGGATGCAGGTAGAAATGGAAAATGGGAGATGAAGGTCTACATTTTCTCCGATCTCCTTAAGTCCTGTCATTCTTAATTACAAACGTTTGGTCCCCATTTGCCCTTGTGATTTGTGCTATCATACATCATGATAAAAGGACCAGCATTCGTTCTGAAGAAAGAAAAACTTGGCTGGGTGTGGTGGCTCATGCCTGTAATCCCAGCACTTTGGGAGGCTGAGGCAGGCAGATCACTCACTTGAGGTCAGGAGTTCGAGACCAGCCTGGCCAACATGGTGAAAACCCATCTCTACTAAAAATACAAAAAATAGCCAGGTGTGATGGCGCACACCTGTAATCCCAGCTACTCGGGAGGCTGAGGCAGGAGAATCACTTGAACCCAGGAGGTGAAGGTTGCAGTGAGCCAAGATCGCATCACTGTACTCCAACTTGGGCAACAGAGCAACTCCATCTCAAAAAAAGAAAAATTTGAAATAGCAGTAGACTTCCAAATCTGTCAGAAGGACTTGTTTTTAGAATAGGGCAAATGTTTGCTTTAGTCAGAGCTTGACTGGATGAGATATGTTAGGAGAGTAACAGTCTCCTCTTGCTACTTGTTTCTGAGCAGGTAATCTAAAAAGGAAAGCTTTATACTACTCCAGAGGTATTTTCACTGCAAAAGAAATGTTTCCAAGATGGCCCTTCTTTGCACCTGTTCAATAAATGACCTTTAACATTAACAGCAACATCAATCAGGCTGAATTAAGAAAACATGGGCAGGCCGGGTGTGGTGGCTCATGCCTGTAATTCCAGTACTGTGAGAGGCCAAGGCAGGTGGATCTTGAGGTCATGAGATTGAGACCATCCTGGCTATCATGGTGAAACCCCGTCTGTACTAAAAATACAAAAAATTAGCCAGGCGTGGTGGCGGGCGCCTGTAGTCCCAGCCACTCGGGAGGCTGAGGTAGGAGAATGGCATGAAGCCGGGAGGTGGAGCTTGCAGTGAACCGAGATCACACCACTGCACTCCAGCCTGGGTGACAGAGTGAGACTCCATCTCAAAAAAAAAAAAAAAAAAAGAAAAGAAAAAATATGAGTATATAAAGAGAAGTTCTGCTTTGGAATGGTTTATATAAATGAAGGGGCACAGTGCCTGTTGCTGCAACCAGAAAGCCCTATGCAAGAAGAGGGAGAGGATGAGGATTAGAAAGTAGAAAGACTGCTGGGAAAACTACATTGGGAGTGGACCTTAAAGTGTCAAAAGTGCCCTGCTGAATGGAAACAAGGAACAGATCATGCTTGAAGGTGGGTAGTAGAAAAAAGGAGTGAGAGTTAAGTTCCCATACATCAAGGTTACTGCTGTTAGTGGACTTGGCAGAATCAGGGTACTGCCAAGGGAGATAGACAGCCTCGAAGGAAATTTTAGGGAAGGCACTTGGAGTATTCTTTTTTTTTTTTTCTGAGGTGGACCCTCTCACTGACACCCAGGCTGGAGTGCGGTGATGCAATCTCAGCTCACCTCATCCTCTGCCTCTTGGGTTCAAGCGATTCTCCTGCCTCAGCCTCCTGAGTAGCTGAGATTACAGGTGCCCACCACCACGACCAGCTAATTTTTTTTTTTTTGTATTTTTAGTAGAGGCAGGGTTTCACTATGTTGGTCAAGCTGGTCTCAAACTCCTGACCTTGTGATCCGCCTGCCTCAGTTTCCCAAAGTGCTGGGATTACAGGTGTGAGCCACCGTGCCTGGCAGGCACTTGCAGTATTCTAACACCATTTACATTAGAGGAAAAAAACCCCTCCTAGGGACGTTTGATCCTTGTATCATCAGTACAAGATTCTATTTTATAGAATATTCTCTACCACTTTGCTTAGTATACTATAGTTTTAAGTGATGGGACTTCTGGCTTTTTCCCCTGGGAGGTTATTACAAATTCTGAAGATATTTCAGTGTTACAATTGTGTTAAAAAGTCACATTTTGAGACCTGATTTTTTATTTATTGTAGAGCATTGCAACCATTTATAGTGCTATATGAGTGTTAAATATTAATGCATTTTTCCTACTCTACCAATTCCCAGGCATCCTGCGAGTGTATAATTCTGGAAAGGCAGTCAAAAGATTTCTAGGAGCTGTCCCACATTAGCCTTAAGAGGTGACCTTGCAGAATTCAAAAAAAAAAAAAAAAAAAAAAAGTAAGATTATTTACTCACTTTTTGACCCAGTAGCTTCCTGGATAAGGGATTCTCTCCAGAAGGAGGCAGATTTTTTCAGACGCTGAGACGTCCAACTGAGAGACTGCTGTAATTCTCAACCCTCTAATTCCAACTAATGTTAAGCAGTCTTACCTTAGCCAGTGGTAGTGAGAGATAATATATTTTTCATCCACCAGCCTTCTTATCAGCTGAGATATGAATGCTGTCCCTCCTCTGGTTACACATCTGAAAAAATAACAATTTTAAAGCCACCACCGTTTTAGAACTTGGAAGTAAGTGGCTAGATTCCTTTGCTCCCCAGGTGAAAGTGAGTATGGCATGACTCTTAATTTACAGGATAAAGGTGCTGTCCAAGGTTGGCAGGTGAGCTAGCGATCAACGTCTGCCTTTCCCACTACTTCTGTTGATGGCCTAATTGGACACAATACAGAAAAGTCACAGGGCGTGGAAAGAAATGGCAGATTGATAGCTTCCCATATTCTTCTGTAATACAGTGAGAGAGAGGAAGATGAGTCTGGTGAAATGGCCTTTACTATAGCAGGGTCAGTATATTTCTGTTTTTATCACTTTTCGTTAAAGTTGGCCCTGAGGGAATTCACCTTGGATAAATTCAGAAAAGGAAACAAAAATCTTCCTAGAACATAAGTGAACAAGTGATTTTGTAATATAATAAAAATTATTATCTTATTTAAAATAGGGTTAAGAAGGTAGACAGCACTTGAAAAAGACAGGGTTGTTATTTTAAGAAGGAGCCCCAGAGTGATAGTGGAACAGCTTATTACTAGGTTTTCTGTAGGTAATAATTATAAATTCTGAGGAAGAAGAAAAAAATGTTTGAGGGCACTGGAGAGGGATCAGCAACAGACAGAAACTGAATGGGTTTTAACCCATGAAAGAGGAGAACCTCAGTAGGCGGGAACTATGTTTATACAGTTTCTCCCCTGAGGGCACTGCCCGGTCAATAAGGCATTGGGTGGCTATGCGCCAAGAAGACAGCTGCTGCACACAAGGTGTCCATGGGTAGAATGTGGGGCTTCCAGAGTAGCTAGAGATTGTGGAGAAGTCCCAAGAATGAAGAAGCCATGGAAGTTAGAGCCTCAAAATCTGAGTCAAATACTTGCTGATTCCTGAATTCTAAGGAGCAGGTAGAAACTACTGTCAAGACTGAAAGAGCTGAGAGAGGATTTCAGTTTCTGATCACTGCAGGGGAAACAGACTTTGGAGTTTGAATTCTGCCATCTTAGAGGAGCTTTGTAAGTAGCTGAGCCTTCCATGAAAACACACTTTACAAATAAAGACTATGTACCAGAATAAAGGAATTTTCCAGAAGCATAAGTGAAAATCCAAAGAGTCTCATCCAAAGAAAATGTAAAAGCTAAGCCTCTACATGTTCCAGGTTATCAGCCAGTAATTTTTTAAAAGCCTATTAAGAGTGAAAAAATTATTCAGAAGAAGATAAGATCCAGTTCCCTGCAACATCATCCATAAGGTTCGATGAATAATCAAAAATTACTAGTCATACAGAGAAAGTGGAAAATGTTACCCATTGTCAGAGAAAAAAGTAGCCAAGAGAAACCAACCTGAAGATAGCCCAGTTGTTAGAGCTAACAGCAAAGACTTAAAGCAACTATCGCAAATATGTTTAAGGGCTTAAAGAGAAAGATGAGAGACTAGATGGGGGTCACAGAAGAGAAGTGGCAACTATCATGATAAAAGCAAAACAAAAATTCCAGAAGTGAAAACATACGATCTAAAATGAAAATATTTATTGAATGGGCAGAGTGGAGACTGTGTAAGGAAAGGTCATTAAACTTGAAGATAGACGAATAGAAATTATCCAATCTGAGGAAAAAAGAGAAAGAATAAGTCTCAAAAAATAAACAGCTTTAGTACCTGTGAAAAAAATATCAAGCAATTTACAATCTGTGTACATAGAGTACCAGAGAGGAAAGAGAGAGATGGGGTATAAAAAAGTTACACAAACACACACACACACACACACACACGGTTGTATATATATTCTTAAGAATCAACTTCATATTAGGTAACAGTCTTGTCTAAAATTATGGAAATAATGAGCACTTTATTTTAGCAGTTTGACTATGATATGGCTAAGTATGGTTTCCTTTATATCTAGCCTAGTTTGGGTTTGTTGAGCTTCTTAAATATGTAAGTTTTTTAAACCAAATTTGGGGATTTTTATCATTTTTTTACATGTGTGTTTGTATATATATTTGCTGTACATATGTGTGTGTATATATAGGTTATACATATAGGAATATACATGCTATATGTACGTATATATCATGTATATGTTAAAAGTTTCCAAATTTGTTTTCAAAAAACTTAACTCATTTAAGGTAGATATAAAGGAACCCACATTTAGCCATATTGTAAACTGCTAAAACATAGTATTCATCGTTCCACATTTCATTTTTGACATGACTGTCACCTAATTTGAGGTTGATTCTTAACTTTTAATTGTTACATCATGATCACCACTAGAACACAAGCATGTGGAAGGAGCTTACTAGATCTATGAAGAGATAGACAAGGATTGGGTCCTGTATCTTATGCTTAATGACTGAACCCTTGGGGAAAGGGGTACTCTGTGTCACATATTCATCATCTATAAGATTGCCAATAACCATAGGGCTGTTGTGAAAGCTTAAATGAGTCCAGGCGTGGTGGCTCATGACTGTAATCCCAGCACTTTGGGAGACCAAGACAAGAGGATCATGAGGTCAGGAGATGGAGACCATCCTGGCCAACATGGTGAAACCCCGTCTCTACTAAAAATACAAAAATTGGCTGGGTGTGGTGGTGCGCGCCTGTAATCCCAGCTGCTCGGGAAGCTGAGGCAGGAGAATCACTTGAACCCGGGAGTTAGAGGCTGCAGTGAGCTAAGATTGTGCCACTGTACTCCAACCTGGTGACAGGGTGAGACTCTCTCTCAAAAAAAAAAATGTTTAAGTGAAATAATAGTACATGAACAGACTTCACGTGTTGTCTTGAACATAGCCGACACTCTGTAGACATGCATTTTCTTTCCTCTTTCCATTCTTTTCTTCAAGGCATTTAGAGGGCTTTTTAGCATAATTCTGGGTTTTCTGTGTAGCATAAGACATAAGGATATATTTTATAAGAGAAAAAATACACTTCGTAATTTCAAATCAAAGGCCTCTGATAACTTCAACTTGATTTATAACGTATTTCATGTAATGTTTCCTCTCACAAGTCATTGGAGGACATGCATGGCAATCACAGAACTGTGACTACATGATTTGCTCACCCTATTTTATTTATTTTTTATTTATTTATGTATTCATTTTGAGATGGAGTTTCGCTCTTGTTGCCCTGGCTGGAGTGCAATGACATGATCTTAGCTCACTGCAACTTCCACCTCCCAGGTTCAAGCGATTCTCCTGCCTCAGCCTCCTGAGTAGCTGGGATTACAAGTGCGCACCACCATGCCCAGCTAATTTTGTAATTTCAGTAGAGACGGGGTTTCACCATGTTGGTCAGGCTGATCTGGAACTTCTGACCTCAGGTGATCCGGCCACCTCAGCCTCCCAAAGTGCTGGGATTACAGGCGTGAGCCACGGCACCCGGCCTGCTTGCCCTATATTTTTCAACAACTTAATGAGAAGATGGGTCATGTTTACCAATGTTTTCATTACGTTCCTGTGTCCGTGAGGTTTCAGGATTGAAATCAGCTGTGAAATAAGTATAAAAGTGTGTGTCTATAAAGATAAAATTTAATTTCATGCCCTTTACTACCACACGAATGGTGGTGATAATAGTAACTTTTACAATTAAGAATGGTAGGCCAGGCGCGGTGGCTCACGCCTCTAATCCCAGCACTTTGGGAGACCCAGGCAGGCGGATCATGAGGTCAGGAGATCAAGACCATCCTGGCTAACAAGGTGAAACCCTGTCTCTACTAAAAATATAAAAAATTAGCCGGGCGTGGTGGCGGGCGCCTATAGTCCCAGCTACTCGGGAGGCTGAGGCAGGAGAGTGGCGTGAACTCAGGAGGCGGAGCTTGTAGTGAGCCAAGATCGCACCACTGCACTCCAGCCTGGATGACAGAGCGAAACTCCGTCTCAAAAAAAAAAAAAAAAATGGAAATCACTATTTAATTTCTGAGAAATTAAGTTTAGCTCTGTCTAAAGTCTTGCAAAGGAATCAGAAATGCTTTAGACATCTGTTGGGCAATTTCCATGTGAGTAAATAAGCTTGTGTCCCTGGGAGAAATATGTAAAAAATATAACCTAATCACTCTTACCTATAAGATGCCATACTATCTTCCTAAAATCTGACTTTCTGATTATTGAGATAATACTTCAGTAGGACGACCTTGTCTTTATGGTTCCCTTTTATAATTGACTAAAATATGTCAGCCTTTTAAAATATGTGGTCCAAGTCCTGTGATACATAACGTGTGTTGTTAACTTCCATTAACCCAGGAATTGGTAAAAGCCATTAGTTCCTGCATTTACAATTTTTTAATAACTGGCTTTTCTTTAAAATATTTCACCAGCTTTCTTATTAATTATCACCCTACTTCTGAATACCAAGTTAGATATGACCTTTACAAGTTGCCATTAAGGCCCTAGACTTCTTAAAGGTAACAAGAATTATGCTGTTTGGTCCTCCTGCTAGAAAATTTCCTACAATTGCTACGGTTTAGGTGATTTAGGCTTCAGTTTTGCTGTTGCTGCTTTTCTGTGTTAAGTTCTTCAATTTAGTGTTTTGTAGTAAAATCAGACACAAGAGATGGCAACGTATGTTTGAACTTAAATCTTTACCAGGGAACACTATTCCTTAGTGTTCCTGGCTACTATTCCTGGCTACGAGTAGGGCACTATTCCTGGCTGCAAATAGGGGCAAAATCTGGTTTCAGAGACCATGGGCAGTGTTGCTTATGGGACCTCTAGTAGTGAAGAAAAGACAAATAGCTCCTTGGGAAATAGGAAGCACTTCTTACTTAGATAGCTGACTCTTCAATTATTGTATCACAGAATAAAAGCAAGGCTGATAGGGTCCTTGTCCTGTGGAAAGAGAAGAACAATTTCCTCTGATTTTAGAATTCTACACATTAGGTTGTCTACTACCTATGAGGTAAAGTATATAAGAAAATAATACTAGAGTGTAACTGTAAATAATGCAAGCAACTATATATATATCAGAATATTATCAGTTTTAAATTTACCCATTAATATGTTGCTCCCCTAGTGTTAATTTCTAAGAATAGAAATATGTATATATATTTATATATAGAAATATGTATATATATTTATATATAGAAATATGTATATATATTTATATATAGAAATATGTGTATATATGGGGAGACATGTATATATATTTATAGAAATATATATATATAACCTCCTCTGAGATAATGAGGAAGTAAACTGTATATTGATGCCAAAATAAATATTTAAAAATCACTCATTTGCATGTCTTTTTTTTTTTTAAGCACCTTTGATATTTCATTCATTTGATCAACAGTTATTAAATCTCTGTGCCAGGGAGCTAGGCACTTGTGATATAAGATGAATATAATAAGATCTCTGGTATCAAAAAGCTTTCAATAGGCTGCCTTCAGGACTAATCAGATGTTCTTTATTTGGTTATTTTCCTATTCTTAGAAATTAACACTAGGGGAGCAACATATTAATGGGTGAATTTTAAACTGATAATATTCTGATAATTTTGGAATGCAGTTTTAGTAAGCTGCAACCAGCAAGCCAAAGCTTTGTTATTTCTAGAATATTTAATCATCCTGGCTGTATCTTTTACCTGTAATAGTGATCCCTTTCAGGAACTGAGGGCAGAGTCAAATCCATAAGAAAAACAAGGCAACAGAGAGTTTGTCTTAACAGTTGAATGCCTTGAAAAGATATTGTTCTTAAATGTTGAGTTCAGATAGATTTCTGGAAATGGTAATAGTTTGATGAAAGACATGTGCCCCCTACTCCCCCTTAAAATCTAAACCAGCTTGTCATCCTTGAAACTGGGCACAGTTCTCTGTTTACATTTCTGCATTTCACGGACTAACATACTGTGAAATCTCAAGCTAAGCTGTCTTGGCTAATGAATATACAGTATGTTGAAAAGTATGATCCTTACCATGGAAGGCAGAAGTACAATTTTGTTAGCAATTTCTCTATGTCAGTATTTACTTAGCTATATGTATATACACACACATACAAATTAATATTATCCTTACAAGTCAGCACAGTGAAAATCATAGGCATCAAGTCTTGGTTGAGTCTAAAGATTATATTTTCTTTGACTAGATTTCAGTAATGGCCTTTCTTCTGGTTAAAGGATCGAATTCAACCTTTTCTACACAATCTAATCGAAGACTATCTTCCAATTCTTAAAATTATACCTGAGAACTCCTAGGTACCTAAATCCTTAAAAGAAATAATTACTGTGCCTTGGGTAATGTATTGATGCCTGATTCTTGGTGACCTAGAACTTGGAACTCCACAAAAACAATGAAAGTCAATACGTTTGAATGGGTCTTGGGGTCAGAAACTCAGGAACCCGCAATGGATGTTTTGTGCTTACACTATTTCGTGGGCTTCTCTTAGGAGATCCATGAAGACTTCAAACCCTAATAGACACCAGGAGCATCAGGTAGTTGGGAGGGCATTCACAGGAGAGAGGGACAGGAAGAACAAACAACAGAACAGTCTGTTACATGCTCCTTGGCAATGTGATGAGGAACCTTGTCCTCTTTTCTTCTTTTGGATATTGGTTATTTTCCTGAGCACGGCCATTTTTTAGTATGCCTCAGGCTATTGTTGGAGACGAGAAAAAAAATCCTCAGAGATGAAAAATGCAGTTATTCTTTTGAGTCCTCTGAGATTATAAGTACCCAAGGGAAGTGATTACATCATCTGCCTCTGTGCTCTATTTTGAAAGAATGTTGGTTGTATGAGAAAGATCATCTGCATCTCTATAATTGAAGTTCTTTACCTAGAGTTAAATAAATGAACTGTAGAAGGTTGTCCCAGCATTTTGTTTGTAGTTGGTGTTTATTAGAAGTGGTGTATGTCGCATCCATAGCTCTCATCAGACACTCAAAAAAGTTTTTAACCTCAAAAAAGAGCCAGGTGCAACAAGCTCAGCACTCACAATTGCACTAGAATTCAGATTTAATTACTCTTCCAAAGAAAGCATTTGGACAGACTCCTGGTGGCAGACAGTTACCACAAATGCATTCTTGCAAACAGATTGAAACTCCTTTAGCTTTCAGTATTCAGTGTTTTCAGCAACATTTCCTTCCTGTTGTATTTATTTATTTATCTGGAGAGAGGGGTAAGTGTTAAGCTTCTTGCATACTGACAACCTAAACACATTTTCTAGAACACTACACTCCTGGAAAGTAGACTTTCTGAGTCATTCCTATCTAAACTGTGATATTTTATTGGTTCAGATCCCTTGAAACTTAAGGAATTGCTTGCATTGTGTCATCCAGTTGTTTTTTTTTTTTTTTCCTTATAAACAAATGAAACCTTCAGTTCAAAGTTCAAGGAATCAAGCTTAAACGAAATAAATTAAAGCCCCCTGGGGATTGAGTGTTGAAGGAGAAGAATGAAGAATTGATGACCTGTTAACAGTTGTAATTCTCCACTTTGAATTATTGACAGCATGTGACATTATAACCTTACAAATTGCAATCTATAAAGCTTAGAAAATATGACCTTTGCATTACAGTTGGTCTCATGAAGCTTTCAGCTTATTACAAACAGCTACCACCAGCGTATTTTCTTGTAGCTTCGGAAAAGAGGGAATATGTGTAACAGGAGCACTGGATGCTATTTAGACAGAGCTCAGCAAGGCCACTTACAGGCAGAGTGATAGATGGTGGGTGGCAGAAAAATTTCTCAGCCAGGGTGAAGGTATGAGAAGTTTGCTTGTCATTGATTTGCAGTACCAAATAGAAATAACTAATTAGCGAAAGTTGGTTGACTAAGCACTTTTTCTCCTCCACTTTTGAAACAGGCAGGGACTGAGAATTTATAAACAGAACAGAGTTGCTCCAGCGTATTTTTGCCAGTGTTTCTACCTACTATTGTTCTCCAGGATAGAATGCAACTAAAAGTCATCAAACTTGGTTTAACGTGTGGCCTGGTTTTTACTGTTACCAATGGTAGGATAAATGTTTATAATTCCTTTATGTAGCTTTGGCAAAAAAAAAAGGAGATCACAGACATACAATTATTATATGTTTGTTCCAATGTGCTACATTTGGGCATAACCCATGGAAATGGTTAGACATATTGGCCCAACATCATCTCTGATTGGCTTTTTTTGTTTGTTTTCCTTCTTGGTTCAGGGCATGCATTTGTTAGATTTTACAAATAATCCTCAATGTATTTGTGGTAGAACATTCTCAGGGTTTTGGAAATTGCTCTAGAGTCATTGGTTCTGCCACCAACTGCCAATGTGGACTTGGGCGATTTATTTAACTTTTTAAAAAGCTTTCATTCACCATAATGATGATAATCACAATATCTAACATTTGAAGGACTACCATGTGGCTGGGCTTCACATACAGTATTTCATTTGATTATCATCATAATCCAATGAGGTAGGAGCTGACAATATTCTATACCTTCATGATGAGGAAACTGGAGCATCTAGAGGTTAAGTTACCTCCCACAGTGGCAGAGTCAGGGCACCAGCCTTGCAGTCTGACTCCATAGCCTATGCATTGAAATCAGCCTACACAAACTTAAATGCCTGAGAGGGCCACACGAGTGATGGCAGAGGGCTCCTGTGACTGAATGGAGAGCCCACATCCTTCAAGCAGCAGGTAGCTGCCACACTCTTCCAGCTAATTTTGTTATGTGGGAAGATAAGCGAAGTACCTCCAGATCTTCCAGGTTTTTTTTGGGTTTTTTTTTGTTTGTTTGTTTGTTTTTGTTTTTTTCAGAGAAGCAAAAACTCCAGTCTGATATTTTTCAATGCTGAGAACTGAGCTACTTTGTTTTATAAACATACTGAGGGCTAATATTTTGTAGGACAAACCAAACATGATTTGAGGCCACTGTTGTTTGCTGGTCAGTTCATCTGATACAATATAAAATGAACTAAATAATCTCTAAATCCCCCTGTAGCACCAGAATTCTCTAGAATTCTGTGATTATCTTGACTCTGGGTTCCACATGCATATCTTTTTGAATTGCTGTCTTACAGATTTCCTAAGGAAGTTTCTCTGGAGTGGGTAACTAAGAAGACCTTGCCTGTCAAAGGTGCCTTTATGCTCCCAGTTCTCTTTGTTTAAAACCATGAAAAGATACTGTTCATTCTCTTACCTTTTCCCATAAAGTATGCAATTATTCACCCTCTTTTTTCCTGGAACAACTTTTCTTTTTTGGCTCCATTTCAACTCCCACCACCCTGGGCCAAGCCTCCAAAATTTTATACCAGTACATTTGAATAGACTCTTAAATGTCTTCTCTACCATTTATTTGTCTAGACCAGGAGTTGGCAAACTACAGCCGAGAGACAAATCTGGCTCATTGCCTGTTTTGTAAATAAAGTTTTATTGGAACATAGCCATGCCGATTTGTTGACATATGGTCCATGGCTGCTTTTGTGATACAACTGCTGTATTGAGAAGTAATGACAAACATCTTGTGGTCCACAAACCAAAAATACTTACTATTTAGTCTTTTTTTTTTTTTTTTTTTTTGAGATGGAGTCTCATTCTGTCGCCCAGGCTGGAGTGCAGTGGCGCTATCTCAGCTCACTGCTACCTCCGCCTCCTGGGTTCAAGGGATTCTCCTGCCTCAGCCTCCTGAGTAGCTGGGATTACGGGTGCACACCACCACACCTGGCTAATTTTTGTATTTTTAGCAGAGACAGGGTTCCACCATGTTGGTCAGGCTGGTCTCAAACTCCTGACCTCATGATCTGCCTGCCTCGGCCTCCCAAAGCGCTGGGATTACAGGCATGAGCTACCATGCCTGGCCACTATTTAGTCTTTTAAGAAAAACTTTAATACTTGCTAATGCATTCCTTACATAGCTGTCAGATTAAACTTTGTATTTCTAGTACTGTATGTATCACCTCTGTGCTCAAAAATCTATAATCGTTTTCCATACTTTATTATACACATAAAGACTCCTAGGGATTTCTTAGTCTGGAATTAGAGACCACTCACAAAGGCCATCCACTATCTTTTCAGTCATATTTTCTAACATCATTCTGATCTCCAGCCAGGCTGGTTAAAATGATTAACTACAGGCCAGGCATGGTGGCTCACGCCTGTAATTCCAGCACTGTGGGAGGCTGAGGTGGGTGGATAACCTGAGGTCAGGGGTTCGCGACCAGCCTGGCCCAACATAGTGAAACCCTGTCTCTACTAAAAATACAAAACAACAGCCGGACGTGGTGGTGGGTGCCTATAATCCCAGCGACTCAGGAGGCTGAGGCAGGAGAATGGCTTGAACCCAGGAGACGGAGGTTGTAGTGAGCCGAGATCGTGCCATTGCACTCCAGCTTGGGCAACAAGAGCAAAACTCCATCTCAAAAAAAATGATGAACCACAAACGTATCATGTTCACTCGAACTCTGACATTTTGAGAATATGCTACCATTCTGCAAAGTAATTTGCAGTTCAACATTCTTTATGCTATTCAGTGGACATTTATGATTTGGATTAAACAAATTATTTATTGAAGCCGTACTATGTGTCAAGGTTGCTGGTATTCCAGCACAAATAATCTCATTTGTCCCATATTGGCTCATATTTAAAAGATGCATATTTGTATATTGTGTAATTGTCAGTAATACACTGACAATATACTGGTGCTTTCTTTATGTCAGGTGCTGTCCTAGCACAAGAAATCATAAAACAAAACAAAATTCAGCGGGAACAAATTCAAAAATCCAATGAATGACACAGGTTAAACAAATAATAGAAGTAATTTGCTTCAGTCATAATAGAAACATGATACTAAAGAAGCACAGATGATTGTTCACTCTGATGAACAGAAAACCTACAGAATGGGAGAAAATTTTTGCAATCTTACCCATCTGACAAAATTCTAATATCCAGAATCTACAAGGAACTTAAATTTACAAGAATAAAACAACCCCATCAAAAAGTGGGCAAAGGATATGAGCAGACACTTCTCAAAAGAAGACATTTATGCAGCCAGATATGAAAAAAAGCTCATCATGTTGGATCATTAGAGAAATGCAAATCCAAACTACTCTGGGATACCATCTCATGCCAGTTAGAATGGCGATTATTAAAAAGTCAAGAGACAATAGATGCTAGCAAGGCTGTGGAGAAATAGGAACACTTTTATACTGTTGGTGGGAGGGTAAATTAGCTCACCCATTGTGGAAAACAGTGTGGTGATTCCTCAAGGATCTAGAAACCAGAAATAATTTGGCCCAGCAATCTTGTTACTGGGTATATACGCAAAGGAATATAAATCATTCTGTAAAGACACAGGCACATGTATGTTTATTGCAGCACTATTTACAATAGCAAAGACATGAAACCAACCCAAATACCCATCAATGATCGACTGGATAAAGAAAATGTGGTACATATACACCATGGAATACTATGCAGCCATAAAAAGAATGAGATCATGTCCTTTACAGGGACACAGATGAAGCTGGAAGCCATCATCCTCGGCAAACTAACACAGGAACAGAAAACCAAACACCGCATGTTCTCACTCATAAGTGGGAGTTAAACAAGGAGAACACATGGACACAGGGAGGAGAACAACACACACCGGAGCCAGTTGGGGGTGAGAGGCAAGGGGAAGGAGAGCATTAGGACAAATACCTAATGCATGTGCGGCTTAAAACCTAGATGATGGCAGCCGGGTGCGGTGGCTCACACCTGTAATCCCAACACTTTGGGAGGCCGAGGCGGGTGGATCACGTGGTCAGGAGATTGAGACCATCCTGGCTAACATGGTGAAACCCCATCTCTACTAAAAATACAAAAAATTAGCCGGGCGTGGTGGCAGACTTCTGTAGTCCCAGCTACTCAGGAGGCAAAGGCAGGAGAATGGCGTGAACCCGGGAGGCGGAGCTTGCAGTGAGCCGAAATCACGCCACCGCACTCCAGCCTGGGTGACAGAGCGAGACTCCGTCTCAAAAAAAAAAAACCTAGATGATGGGTTGATAGGTGCAGCAAACCACCATGACACATATATACCTATGTAGCAAACCTGCATGTTCTGCGCATGTATTCCAGAACTTAAAATAAAAAAACAAAAAACAAAAAAAACAGATGAAGCAACAGATTTCCCTGTCAAAAGAGGTTGCGAAGGCTTCATGGAGGACATGGCTTTTTTTTTTTTTTTTTTTTTTTTGAAAGACAGAGTCCAGGCTGGAGTACAGTGGCATGATCTCGGCTCACTGAAACCTCTGCCTCCCGAGTTCAAGCAATTCTCCTGCCTCAGCCTCCTGAGTAGCTGGGATTACAGGTGCACCACCACTCTCCGCTAATTTTTGTACTGTTAGCAGAGACGGAGTTTCACCATGTTGGCCAGGCTGGTCTTGAACTCCTGACCTCAGGTGATCCACCCACCTCAGCCTCCCAAAGTGCTGGGATTACAGGCGTGAGCCACCACGCCCAGCCAGGAGATGGCTTTTTAACTGTGTATTGGAAATTGAGAAAGCTCCAGGGGCCTGAACATTCACTGTGGTTCAAAGAACAGCAAGAAGGTCAGTATTACAGGATTGCAGAATTGCAAGAAGTGGCAGCAGACAAAACCAGAAAGGAGATATGTGCTATATAGAAAGGAGTTTGGATGTCTTGTGGAAGAATCAGGAGTTAATCCCGTAGGCAAGTGAACCTTCAGTGTTTCTGAAGAGGAGAGTGACAATCAGATTCTACCTAGACTGTAAATTCCTGCATGGCAGAAATTACATTTTGTGCATTTCTTTTTCTCCCACAGGGTCTACCAGCTTTTCCTTGAACATAGTAAACTTTCAATAGTTAGTTGTTCATTGATTAATTTCTTCCCAAGGGTGAAGCATTTCTGGCTGGCTTGTAGCCAACAGCATTTTGAGTTTTCTCTGAGCCCGATAAAATGCTGACACCAACATAGTTTTTAAAAAAGCAGCAAATATTGTTAAGGTGATGAGAAGCATCAGATTCATGACATTTCTCAGTGCCTGTCACCTTCACTCTAGTAGCCAGAAGTGTTGTTTTCAGCTTTCAGCAAAATGTTGGTAAAGTTGAAACTACCTAAAAGAAACTGGAAGTTTGTTGTCATTTAAACCATTTAAGGTAAGGTTGGGAAATTTTGGATCTCTAAACTCTGAGGGAAACATGCAGTTACTATTATTATTTAAATCAGAGGGAAATGAGATAATTGAGAAACTCCCTGAAGCAGTTGATAGAATGGGAGGGTTTTCCTCCAGATGTGTAAAACCCAAGACTTTGGCCTTCTGTGTTGTAAGCGGTAGGAATTATCAGCCTGTACTAATTGTCAGGAGTTGCCAGGAGTGATGGAGAGCTACAGGCATTGCTGATGTGAATGTTAGACCTCAGGTTTTGTTTGTGGCATTGACAATTTAAAAAGCAGAGACATTTTGAAATTTGTCATTTGAGGTAGTTTAGCTCCCAAGGAGCTGTTTTGTTTCCATCCTCAACAAAACCTTGGATTGCATTTTCATTCTCAAAACTGCGTAAAGCTGGGATAATAGAGCAGCTCTACCTTTGACTTGATTTTAAGAAGAGTACCAGGGTCCTTCTTTCTTTTGACCTGAACCAGTTTCTCCTACTGTAGTTCTGCTGCAGACAGGGTTGGTAATTAGCAAGGCTGATAAATAATAGCTTCAAAACCTTGCTTTGGAGACTGAATCTGGTTTTGGTTTCTGGTGTCTAGGGCCAATTTATCCAGAGGCCACAGTCTCTAGAGCCTGTGAAGGTCACCCTGCATCCTTGTGGATCTCTTGTTAAGCTTCTCCTGCCACCCTTCTCTCATTGCCTTCCTCCCCATCACTGAGTTGTACCACATCACCATACTCACTCTCCACCCAAACATCTCTGGGCTTCACATTTGCATTCCTCTGGTCTCACAAAGGCTTCTGTATTGAACGTGCTTCACATTTTCCAGCCCTTTGGCTAAATAGGCCTGGATACAGTGAAACCATCTTTAAAAACCTTTCCAGATTCCCATCCCCCTACTAGGCATTTTGCATATACTTCTATCATAATACTTATCACATTATATAAAGTTGTCTGAAGACCCCAAGGATCAATTTAAGAGCATAGAACTCATTGTTTTGTTGCAATGGAATATCCCCATCACTTAGGCCCCATGTTTGGCCACAGTAGTTGCAATCATAAAATAAATAACAATAGCTATGATGTCATAGCAAGTTACCCTGTGCTAGTCATAACATCAAATGTAGTAGCACAAGTAGGTGCTCATTTAACCCTTGTAAATGGAAGAAAAAGCCTCATGACTGACTCTCACTCCACCCTGTCCTACTCCAGATCCAAACAAATTCCTGTTATGCAAGGACGTCACCTATATCTTTATTGTGCCAGGCACTGCCATTCAATAATTCTGCCAAGTGGTATCTTTCCTCCTGACAGAGTGCTAAACAGTGATTTATTGCTTGAATACACATTGCTTTCATGGAAGTGATTTGTTTAAAACAACGTAAAACACTAAATAAATTATTCATTCCATGCTAATTCTTCACTTTTATTTGCTGTAGTAAGCGTCAAAATAAGCAGCCTGTGGGGCATTTTATTTTTGCCACATTAATCTTGGACGATTTAAGGGGGAAAAAATTGAAGGAAACCTAAAGAGGTTCCATTTTCAAGAAAATAGATTTTTTTTCTAGAGCCGCCAGCAGCAGCAGTTCTAGCAGACATGCTTGTCTCTCCTGCCCCCAGGGGCTCTGTGAGTCACCTACAAGACCCCCTTGCACTTTTATTCCATGTTGTGAACAGTGGCTCTTTTTCTTGGCAGAGATTGATTCACAATGGCCCCAAGCCTTGTCACAAGGCCAGGAAACAAGTGGGTTATTTCCTGGGAGATTTGCATTTTCTGGAGCAGACAGGGTGTTGGGTTTCTAAATTTCACCGGTGTCTTGATTTTGGATTAAGGGATTATAAAGTGAGAGAAGCAGCAGGGACACACTTACCCATTCCTGCAACAGATTTCCCACTTGGAATAGAGGTATCATTTGTTTCTAGCCTTCCTTAACCTTCTTTACTGGAAATCTCCTTTCTTTGAACTGGGGACATTGGAGTGATTTTCAGTTTAGGAAAGTCTTCCCTTAGCAGAGGAGAAGATAGATGGTCTTGTTGTAAATTCTTGAGAAGCTTCACTCCTCTTTTCTGAACATGACCCCTTCATGTTTTATACCTGCTGAGGGTCGAGCAAGGGTTTGTGCTCTCTGCCCGTGGAATCCACGGAGATCTCAGTGAATGTGATACAAAGATGACCCCTCAGCCTCAATGGTAGAAGAGCTAACACAAGCCGTCTTTCAAGGCCCTACTTCCAGATCAGAAGCCAAGAAGATCCAGGATTAAATATGTGCTATCCAAGCCCCAGTCAGTTTTCATCTTCTGTAAGAGAGCAACAAAAAACATCTCCCCATTGCTGTAGAATGGATTAAATGACATACTGTGTGTAAAGCACCTAGCTGTTTGTAAGAGATTGAAAAGGTCCCTACCTGCGTATAGCTAGAGATTGTCCCCTTCTCTTTATTCCCATAGTAATTCATCTCTAAAACATTCAACTCAAACCTGTCAGCTTGGTAAGTCTCTACACAGCTATGATGGGTAACGAGAGCAGGTATCTGTTTACTCTTATCTGCGGCACTGAGCTTTGGACTCAGACTGTTTAGGTTCAAATCTCAGCGCCGCCCCCCACCCCCCCCCCCCAGCTGATCTTGGGCAAATCACTCAAACTTTATGGCCAAAAAAAAAAGAAGAAAGGTAAGACATATTGCTTTAAAGGATAGTTGAGAAGGTATATAGATTATATTATTCAAAATGCTTAAGAGAATGACACAAATAAAAAAGTCAATTAGTGATAATCCAGTTAGAAGGGGAATTCTAATATTTTTTTTTTTTTTTTTTTTGAGACAGAGTCCTGCTCTGTCACCCAGGCTGGAGTGCAGTGGCACGATCTCAGCTCACTGCAACCTCTGCCTCCTGGGTTCAAGTGATTCTCCTGCTTCAGCCTCCCAAGTAGCTGGGATTGCAGGTGCACGCCAACATGCCCGGCTAATTTTTGTATTTTTGGGAGAGACGGGGTTTCACCATATTGGTCAGACTGGTCTCAAACTCCTGACCTCTGGTGATCCACCTGCCTCAGCTTCTCAAAGTGCTGGGATTACAGGCATGATTGATTACAGGCATGAACCACCATGCCTGGCCTGGGGAATTCTAATTTTATCAGTCCCCTTTAATAATAAAAACAGGTTAAATGAATTAACTAAAGTCATACAAAGTGTTAAAACTGGCTCTGTAACCACAGTCCAGCCCTTTCAACCTCTTGCATTAGCCCTCACCCTGCCACCATACATACTCTATTTGGCCTTGCTCCTATTACACAGAGGAAGAAGTTTTGAGGGTCTCAAAGGAAATAGCTGAAAAATCTGGAATTCAGACTTTGATTCAAAATCTGCACCCTGTTATATTTGCACTGACCCAGGGCTGTCATTTCCTAGATAGAAGAAACTGACAGAATGGGAAGTGGATCTCTGCAGTGTCCTGGCCAACCTTCAAAAATCCCATAGAGCTGTGCATGAAAGCTAACACTCTTGAATGAAAGGGCAGGAAAATCAATAAACCTTTGGATTAGATCATAGACATGTTTTACAACTACTCAGCCCTCACAAGAGTTACACAGCATTGAATTATGTGTAACATTTAATCCTTTAATCAGCCTAAGCTTTCAAGAGGAAATCCAAAGTATTTGGAATGTCATTCCTAAAATTGGAATTTGATAAAATGGCAATGCTGGTAGATTGCAATTTCTCAGGGTATTCTGATGTGACTCAACTCAAGAGGCTAGTTACAATAATTGCTCATGTAACTGAAACATGTTGTTAATGCCTGGAAAAGTCCATCATCAATATAACCACAGTCATTCAGTCAGACGATCAACAAATACTGGAATTCCTTAGGTCAGCAAGAGGATATTACCTATTAGTTCACATAGAATTGTGAGAGGATATGGGGCACTGGGGTGATGCTGATTTGAACATGAGCACAGGAGTCAGGCCATTCTTACTTAGAGGTCATATTTTGAAATTTAAACTTTAAGATCAGTGAGAGGCTACAGACATGTTTTAAGGAGTGTGGAAAGATGTTTAGACTGCTATTTTTAAAAATTTCATGGTGGCAACAGTGTAAAGGGCGACCTGAGGAAAGCAAGATAAGCTGCTGTAAAAGCTGTCAGAAGCAGGCCAGTCGTGGTGGCTCACACCTGTAATCCCAGCACTTTGGGAGGCTGAGGCAGGTAGACCACCTGAGGTCAGGAGTTTGAGATGAGCCTGGCCAACATGGTGAAACTCCATCTCTACTGAAAATACAAAAAAAAAAAAAAAATTAGCTGGGCATGGTGGCAGGCGCCTGTAATCCCAGCTACTTGGGAGGCTGAGGCAGGAGAATTGCTTGACCCTGGGAGGTGGAGGCTGCAGTGAGCTGGGATCATGCCATTGCACTCCAGGCAACAAGAGCGAAACTCAGTCTCAAAAAAAATAAAAAGAGTTGTCAGAAGCATTGTGGTCTTTTAGTTGATGTAGCCCAGATCAGGTTGAGGTGAGGTTAGATGGGAGAGGTATGTAAAACTTAGAGATTGGTCGAGTGTGGTGGCTCATGCCTGTAATCCCAGCACTTTGGGAGGCCAAGGCAGGCAGATCACCTGAGATCAGGAGTCCAAGACCAGCCTGGCCAACATGGCAAAACCCTGTCATCTCTACTAAAATTTAAAAAATCAGCCGGGCGTGGTGGTACATATCCGTAATCCCAGCTACTCTGGAGGCTGAGGCAGGAGAATTGCTTGAACCCAGAAGGTGGTGGTTGCAGTGGGCAGGGATCACGCCACTGCCCTCCAGCCTGGGAGACAAGAGTGAAACTCCATCTCAAAAAAAAAAAAAAAAAAAAAAAAGAGATGTTGGTTACATTTGGAGGGAAGAAGGGGATAATAGAGTCAAGGAGGACTCAGAATTCTTAGTTTGAACAATGACAATAGTACTTACTAAGACTGGCAACACTCAAGATAGAGTAGGCCAAGGTATTCCGCATTGAATGGTATTGTAATTGGAAGACACCCTTGCAAACATGTAGTGCAGCCATAGAGGAAACTGAAGCCCGAAGAAGTAAATTGACTTTCTCCCATCCAAGTACTAACCAGGCCCGACCCTGCTTAGCTTCCGAGATCAGACGAGAACGGGCGCGTTCAGGGTGGTATGGCCATAGAGTATATTGACTTTCTTAGTGTCACAGAGTATTGGCAGTGGAGCCTGGGCTCAGGTCCATATCTCCTGATTCATAGCCTAGGACTGCTAAAATGGATAGTTTGATTGAAAAGGCTTAATGAGCATCTAATGGGGAGTCCTATCTGAAGGTGAATTTACAGTGAAGCTAATGAAGCTTAGGATTCAGAGCCTTCATGGGCACTGGCTCCTTTGAATGTTGGGAGTTTGAGGAGTTGTCGATTGTTCCAGGTGGAGAGAGGAAGCCAGGGAATCGGAAAGCATTTCTGTATACTCATTTCCGCTAAATCACCTGAAGATATCTCAGAACAAAAGTATGTCTATCTCTAAGGCACTATTAATTTCTTGTGATCTAATTTCTTGGGCTAGTAAATATGAAGTTTTAGATCTCATTTTATTTATGACTTTGTATTATTTTTCTTAAAGAGAAGCTCAACATTGAATAACTTTCATCCCCACAAAACCCGGGTCTAGTCCTAATCCTAGATCTACTTCTCTCAACTCTTCCATCTCCAAGCTGGCCCAGTCCAGTCCTTCCTTCTGTACCTAGGCCTGCTTCAGGGACAAAATCAGCAAATGATATATTAAGATTATTTTTTGCTCTCAGATATTCCTTATTCAAGAACTGGTTCTTCTAAAAGTATAACCTACACTATATGTGAAATGAGGTGGTTGGAGTTAGATGGAGTTAGATAATCTTTCCAGTCCCTTCCAATTTTAAGTTTCTTTTAAAAGAATAACAAAATGCTAAATTTTTATACCCACCCACTAGCCATGCCATTGTAAAGAATTAGAACTAGAATCACATGGAAACATTTTGGTTCTGTGACTAAAAGACAAGGAATATATAAAAATCACTTAACCTCCGTGGGATTTTTCCCTAACAGAAAGTCTTGTTATTTATTAATACATTTTACTTGGAATTTTAAGATGTTACCTAAATTTTAGTTTCAAGCCAGGTTTTTTTTAAGTTTTGAATTTCCTTTTAGGCAATTGTGTCTCACCATACCTTAGCACTCAGACAAGGCAAACAAAAGATCTGCTAATAGAGAAGTCAGTTGTTATTGTTGATTGACTATAATTTCTTAAGAGAGTAAAATGTTTTTCTTCCTCCCTTGCCTACATTAAGACTTTCCCATAGTAAAAGATAAGATCTGATACTTGCTTATTGACTCTCTCTGGTGTTTTATTCTTGTTGCTTTTGTTAGTTGTACTTTATGGTAAATGAGAGGAGATAATGAAAAAAAAAAGTTAAAAGCTTGCATTCTTTTCAGTTTTTATTCCAGTTTCTTATTGAGGTTTATGTTCTGACACTTGGAACACAGTAATATGCATAGCATTATTTATTAGCTTCCGGCAAGTGTCTTGTGTTAACCTTGAAAAATAATACTTTTTAGAATTGAGTTGACTTCTTCAGACCTGTGAATAAACAGCATAAAAAAACAAGATGGCGAAGTGGAAATGGAAAGACTTGCTTCATTTCTTCCTATTGAAGCTACATATATAAAGGCATAGGAACAGAAGGGCCCCTCATCGTTAACACACAGTTTGCTGCTTAATGGTGTGTTCACTTCGTGTGTGCGTTCTCACATAGGAAGAATCTTAATATTTAGATAGTGTCTATAATTCAGACAGATACTGATTTGAGAGCATGGAAATCTGTCTTTCTCAGATCATCACATCAGGGAAGTTGGAAGAGAATTTCTCCAGCCCTTACTTCCCTTCCATCTCGCTCCTACAAAACCTGGGTTGTATCCTTCTTAAGTATTGGCACATCTTTTCTCTTTTTTTTTTTTTTTTGAGACGGAGTCTTGCTGTCTCCCAGGCTGGAGTGCAGTGGCTCACTGCAAGCTCCGCCTCCCGGGTTCACGCCATTCTCCTGCCTCAGCCTCCCAAGTAGCTGGGACTACAAGCACCCACCACCACGTCTGGCTAATTTTTTTTTTTTTGTATTTTTAGTAGAGACGGGGTTTCACCGTGATAGCCAGGATGGTCTCAATCTCCTGACCTTGTGATCTGCCCGCCTTGGCCTCCCAAAGCTCTGGGATTACAGGCGTGAGCCACAGCCCTTGGCCTTTTTTTTCTTTTTTTTTTTTTAATAGACTTTCAGAGAGAAGATAATACAATAAATATTTCCTTATTGTTTTACAGCTCTAAACTGAGAATTCTGTGCATTGTTTGTGTTTGTGCAGCTGTGTATCAGGTGAGCTAATTTGAGTAGGTACTAGCTTAAAGAAGGTTGGATGTAATCTCTCTTCCCTTCTAAGCACTGGAGGGGAATGAGAACAGGGTTTATAGTTTGTTTCTTTAACTATAAAACAATGGGCTTGCGCAAGATATGCTACGTGGTTTCCTCCAACTGCAGCTCTGGAGACAACCACGCTAAGTTGCCAGCTTCTCCCCCTATTCCCTGGCCCCAGTTAATTTCAGGTCTTGAAGCCTTGGCTTTGGGTCTGTAGGCCTATTTCATTTTTCTATTTTACTATCCATATGTAGAAAGATCTTGTCTTGAATATGCATTTTCCTCACATTTTGTATAATTATCTCATCTTGCTACTCTTTTGGGATTGCATTGGTGCAGCTATTTGGTTTTTTTCTAGAAAAAATATTTAATTTAGCATCTCCCTTATTTTCCTGGTTTAATGTAAAAGAAAGTCAAAATCATTTGGGGCCGAATAATTTACCAAGAGGAAGAAGAATATGCAGTGGTCAGCTATGTACTATATATGGATATATATTTTGAGAATTATCCTCTTTTTATTATTCAAAATAAAGAACAGGAGAAGGAGGTGGCAGAGGAGGAAACAGGACAAGTGTCCTCAGTCTCTCTGGTTTGGCAATGTGAAATTAATAGATTTTGGAGGGAGTGCATTTTTTATTTTTTTGAGTGGATAGCATCTCTGAACTTGGGAAATAGAAGAACCTGTCAAAGGTTAAATGTTGTATTTTCAGGATTTGCATCGAAAAGCAACTTAAGTCTAGTGGATTTGACAAGTTTAGTTTTGTTTACTAAATATAAAGACCTGACTCTGACTATAGTCTGATAGTTTGGTTTAGCCTTATTATAAGCTTTTTTTTTTTTTTTTTTGGCTTGTTACTAACAGGAAGGAACTTAGCTTTCAGCAAAGGGAGAAAACACATGAGTTCCCTTGAGTGAGAGCTGCAGTATTTCTCACATGGCAGCTCCTGGGACAGGAAGAGTCCTGCAACTCAGGTGCAGATTTTATGTCTTAGCTACAAATGACCTCTGGCTCTGTGGGGAAGCAGAGTCAGGAGGGTATAGCAAATTTACAAAAAGTTTTTTGCCCTTCACGAAGCTCTCCATGTGCTACAATTTGCTGTGTCTAATGTTGATTCGGTTATCTGTATGTCCCTAGCTCTGTCTGCATCACTGTTGGTTGGCTTGCCTTTTAATTTCCTCAGGGGGGATGCAGAGGCTGTTTCACTCATTCAATTTCAGCGCCATGCAGAGGATTTTACATAAATAAACATGACATTAAATTATGTGTGGGCTACTACAAAATATAAAGGGCATTTAGGGATTAAATACTTTTCAGAGGCAAAAATCCACTAACTGCTTTCTGGATGCTTTCTTGTACCCTAAATTAGTCCACTGTTCCTACTGTTTTTTCATTTCGTCAGGTATGTTTGTCTATACCAGATTACTTTTGTCTGTTGACTTCACATGTTCATGTGTGAGTGTGTGTGGTGTGTGCGTGCATATGTATTTCTATCACCCTTTCAACTCTCCTCTGGAGCACCTTGATCCAGCTTAGCCATTATTGATTTCTTTCCCCTTTGATAACTCAAAAAGAGTGTAATTATGCGTTCACTTAAATCTAAATGATGATACTGTAAAACCATCTGTGGAAATCTGCAGTTAGCTGCAGGCACATTCGCTGTCAGGAACCCCTGATCTGGCAGCAGCCAAGTTCTCCAGTAATTTAAATGGAAGGATCAGTTCCTGAAGAGTATTTTACCAGGGTTCAAAATTTTAAAAAATGTAATAATTAAATTTTAAAATGACCACAAAATGCCATTGACTTGAGGTCAGTAAAGAGTAAAAACTCAAGCATGTCTATTATCAGGAAAATATATTCCAGCAATGTCTAGAAGAAGGCAGAGTGAGAGAAGGGTTTGTGATTAGTATCATGTCTGACAGATAACAGGGCTTCAATAAATGTTTTTGAAATGAACAGAAAGTGAGGGCATTTCAGTGGTTCTGCCTTGCATCTAGTAATCATCATACCCATATTAGACAGGAAACCAGAGAGGAAAGTTTAGCACGGGGATTAGGATTCCATATGTGATGTGACTTAGACTTCAAATTACTAGCTCAGTAATTTAACTTACTTAGCTTCTCTGTGGCTCAATTTCATCGTCAGAAAACAATGAGTTAATTGAAATTTCTTGATTATGATATCTGGCACACAGAGTAGACTTCAAATAGACGCTACATGTTAGTTCAGGATTCAGGTGACTTACTGAAAATCACACAGTGGTACACCCTAGTATTTGCTACTCAGCAGCCATTCCCCACTCTTTCTTTGCTGGCAGAACCCACCTCTGATCATAGTAAATGTCAAGTGGAAATACCAGTTCCTTGTTTTCTCCATCTTTATTGCAACCGCGTGTGGGCGTGTGGCAGAATCATGGTTGGTGAGGGTAAAGAGAGTTTGCTGGCAGGGCTTTTGGGAAAGAGTTTCTTCCCTAGGTAGAAAAAAACACAACAGAAACCACAAAAACCCATGTATACACCAGAGGCCCTTCTTTACTCTGCTGAATATAGCCACATCTTCAGGTGATGAAAAGAAGTGTTATGACCGCTTTGCAAACATGAGGGTAAGTAGCACTGAGTGCTGACACTGTCAGAGAGGACACGTGGATATTGCTTGGGTCCTTGAGGACATTGTTGAGCTAAATTAGTCCTGGAACTGCTTAAACTCTGGACTTCCTGCTATATGACATAATGAACCACCTATTGCTTGAGTCACTATCAGCATTCTGTTTCTTGCTGCAAACGGCATTCTACTAGATCTGGTGGCTAAACCAGGAGTCAAAATCTGGTCTTGGCCAGGCATGGTGGCTCACACCTGTAATCTTAGCACTTTGTGGGGCTGAGGCATGAGGATCACTTCAGGCCAGGAGTTAGAGTCCAGCCTAGGCAACATAGCAAGACCCTATATCTAAAAAAAAATTAGGCCTGGTGCAGTGGCTCATGCCTGTAATCCCAGCACTTTGGGAGGCCGAGGCGGGCAGATTAGGAGGTCAGGAGATCGAGACTGTCCTGGCTAACACAGTGAAATACCGTCTCTACTAAAAATACAAAAAATTAGCCAGGTGTGGTGGCAAGCACCTGTAGTCCCAGCTACTCGGAAGGCTGAGGAAGGAGAATTGCTTGAACCCAGGAGGCAGAGGTTGCAGTGAGCCAAGATCGCACCACTGCACTCCAGCCTGGGTGACAGGGTGAGATTCCAGCTCAAAAAATTAAAATAAAATATTAGCCAGGCATAGTGGCGTGTGCCTGTAGTCCCATCTACCCAGGAAGCTGAGGCAGGAGGATCACTTGAGCTCAGGAGTTCAAGGCTGCAGCGAGCTATGACTGCATCACTGCACTCTAGCCTGGGTGACAGAGTAAGACCTTGCCTGTAAAAAAATAAATTAAAAATCAAAATCTGGTCATCTTCTGGTTCCAAAGCCTTTTCTGTTTTGAGCAGAGCACACTACCAGCCTGATATTTAAGGTCCTCCACAATAGTGCCAAAGCCTATCTCTGTGTTCTGATATTGTGTGGGTCCCTACTCATACTCTAACCTTCAGGTAAACCAGAAGACTTGACCTTTTCTTAATGCTCTCTGAGCCTTCTCCCTCAGTTCCTTTCCTTACAGTACCCTTTGTATACCTCTCATCTTCATCAGAATCACACTCAACTTCTGGGGTTTGTCTTAAATGCATCCTTTTCTAAGAAATATCTCTTGATTACATCTCTCTTACTTGCTCCTTGAAAGATAGAAACACTTTCCTCCTGCTTCACATGTTTTTTCCTCATATTTTGTAAGTACCTGTGTATGGGTCTGCCTCTCCTAAGACTGAGCTTTTAGAGACTCATATCAAATATCATTCCTTGTTTTGTATCCTCAAAGCATGTATTTTTAAATTATTGCCTTTTAACAAAGCTTAATAAATGTTTATTAAATTAAATCTGCAGAATTTTGGAGCTGAAAGTTCTTTTCTTCTAAAGAAAGCTCTTATTTTCTGAAAATTATGGAAGTTCTTATTCTTGGATGTATGGCCCCCTCTGGATTCAAGAGATGAGTAATATTATTAAAGTTATATTTATTGTTTTATGCCCATAAGTTGTATCAGATCATATTCTTAAAGGATTCTTGAGTCCCCAAAAAAATGAGAACCTCTGTTTAAGTTGGAAAGTCAAATAAATACTTAGCCAAAGACACACAATCTGGAACATGCATATTTTAAAGAAAACTAGTGCTGTGAGTTTGCTTCTTTTCCCTAAAATTGGAGTGCAAAGAAAACAATCAAAAACAAATTTCTGGCCAGGTACGGTGCCTCACACCTGTAATCCCAGCACTTTGGGAGGCCGAGGCGGGTGGATCACAAGGTCAGGAGATCGAGACCATCCTGGCTAACACGGTGAAACCCCGTCTCTACTAAAAATATGAAAAATTAGCCGGGCATGGTGGTGGGCACCTGTAGTCCCAGCTACTCGGGAGGCTGAGGCAGGAGAATGGCATTAACCCAGGAGGCGGAGCTTGCAGTGAGCCGAGATCGCACCACTGCACTCCAGCCTGGGCAACAGAGCAAGACTGTCTCAAAAAAAAAAAAAAAAAAAAAAAAAAAAAATTTCTGGCCATTGAACACTCCTCTCTTATTTTATCCAACTCTTTGATTCTCATGAAAGATTACTCCAAATCTCTTCAGGCTCCTTATTATTCTCTTCCCCCATATTTGCTTTCCTCAGGATCTGTAAATACATCTAAACAATTGGTCTCTAGCAAGCTGCTGAAATAAGCAGAGAGGTGGCTGTCTGAGCTTGGACAATGAAAAAACACTAAGGCCTGCTGTAAGATGGTGGGAGCAGGACAAAGGTGGCCAGCATCAGCACCACCCAACATGCCGGCGTCTTCATGATGGTTGTTCCCATGCTCACCCAAGCCAGACTATGGCCCACCCCAGGCAAGAGCAATTATGACCATTAGTATGGCTAAGTGCTGTGGAGTCTTCCCATGTGTTACAAGAAGCACCTGCCCATGCCATCCCTGAATCACTAGTGGTTGAGAGGAGTACAAAAGAAATAGTGCTGTTTTATAGACTAGGACCTAGTCATCTACGTTATTCAGGATTTGGAAATATAGACCATAAGGAATGGAAGACATTTTGGGATTGTGTACTCATTAATCCTAAGCCCATACTTTTGTTTCTTTTGAGATTCGATACTGCTTCCACAGTTGGACATAGAGGAAAACAAGAATGCGAATTATTATTAATTGAAGAGTGAAGAGATATGTCCCCATTTTCTTTTTCTTTTCTTTTCTTTTTTTTTTTTTTTTGAGATGGAGTTTTGCTCTTGTTGCCCAGGCTGGAGTGCAATTTCGCGATCTTGGCTCACTGCAACCTCTACCTCCCAGGTTCAAGCAATTCTGCCTCAGCCTCCCAAGTAGCTGAGATGAAGGCATGCACCACCATGCCAGGCTAATTTTGTATTTTTAATGGAGACGAGGTTTCTCCATGTTGGTCAGGCTGGTCTTGAACTCCCGACCTCAGGTGATCCTCCCGCCTTGGCCTCCCAAATTGCTGAGATTACAGGCGTGAGCCACCATGCCCAGCCCTGATATGTCCCCATTTTCTAAGATGTCCTTGGATGAGCAGTAGGCAGGCTAAGTACCCTTACAAATCCACTGACACCTCCCCAACCTCCTGATGCAAAGCAGGTGAACCCCACAACTAGGGCTTAGCCTGGGAGGGTTCTTGACTTCACTCAGGAAAGAATTCAAGAGTGAGCTGATGGTAGAAGAAAGCAGGTTTATTAAGTGGCAATGTACAGCAGAATGGCTACTCCTTCCAGAGCAGGGCTAACCCATAGGCAGTGTGCCCAGAGTAGCAGTGTATGGGCTGTTTGCTAGCAATATTTATACCCACTTTTAATTACTTGCAAATTAGGGGGTGGGCTATTCACAAATCTCCAGAAAAGGAGTGGTAACTTCCAGGTGTTGCTATGGAACTTCTCAACTGTCATGGCACTGGTGGGAGTGTCTTACGCTAAGGAGAACAGGGAGGGCAACTGGAGATTGCCTTTGGCGCCATCTGCTAGTTCTGCAGGTTTCTTCATTTCACCCTGCCAGGACCAGGAAATAAGTTCCTCCAGTCTCTTGCCTCACTTCCATCCCATTTCTGTGGGGTGAATTCTTCAGTAAATAAAAAGAGGAAGACACTATATTTTTGTTTTTAAGAAAAGAAATGGAAAATTCCTAGGCTTCTATTTAGAAAAGCATAGAAAAATTTCGGTTCTCTCCAATCTACTACTTAGTTAATACACAAGTTTTCAAAAGTTGCTGTGTGTAGAACCAGATTACCAGGAAGGTGTTCTCTGGTTCCTTAAATGTTTAGGGTTTCATTTCTAAATTATATTTTATGTTAATAATAAAAACCATGCTGTCATAGTCAAAGGTGTTACGTGACTGATAATTGGCATAGGAGAGACTGCCTGTCTTATGCTGCTGGCAGGTTAATTCATTTCAATGCATACCTGTAAATAAGGCTTCTTGCCCCTACCGTTTTGATACAACAGAATATTTTTCACTGACTTTTGGTAATTTATAGTGGAACAGTCTTATTAGTCATCCATATACCAGCATCTGTTTGTGAATGCTTTTGTTCTGTAACCCAGTGCAGAAAGAGGTTGGGGCTAGAAGGGAGGAATGTAATTGACATTCTCCTCTCACAGAGTCCTTTGTGATGGTTTCTCAACTCCATATCCAGAGGGAGCGAGGGCTAGAGTTGATGGAATTATTCAGTAGGAGCTTTGTAAGGGCCTGAGCAAAGGGTCACTAATAGTTTGGGAGCCCGGGTTATGAAAATGTGGCTCAGTGCTGTGGGAGAAGAAGCCCTTGCTCACTCCGTTGGACTCTCTCCCATTCCTGCACAGAACCTGACCTGGCACTGTTTCTGGCACCCTTCTACCCTCCAAGGAATGGGTGATTTGAGAACAGCAGCTTGGTGAGTGGGCACCGGCATCCTCTCTCTAAGTATGGACTGGCCGGGCGCGGTGGCTCACGCCTGTAATCCCAGCACTTTGGGAGGCCAAGGCAGGTGGATCACGAGGTCAAGAGATCGAGACCATTCTGGTCAACATGGTGAAATTCCATCTCTACTAAAAGTACAAAAATTAGCTGGGTGTGGTGGCGCACCTGTAGTCTCAGCTACTCGGGAGACTGAGGCAGGAGAATTGCTTGAACCTGTGAGGCGGAGGTTGCAGTGAGCCGAGATCACGCCACTGCACTCCAGCCTGGCAACACAGCGAGATTCCATCTCAAAAAAAAAAAAAAAAGAAAAAAAAGAAAAAAAAGTATGGACTAAGTGAAGTTCCTCCCAAAAGTTTTGTAAGTGATAGATGTGGCAAGAAGGAGTCACAGTGAAAGAAGTACAAATGTCATGTGCTGACAGCAAGTCCTAGACTGGCGAGGGGAATACTTGAAGCATGTCACTGTGGAAATTCCAGAAATAACTGGATGCTGAGGTCCTGGTATGGCATAGGTGGAGGTTATCAAGTCTTAGATAATTTGGGTCATAGCTATTTAAAGATAATATCCTAAGATTTAGGGAGGAACCTTAAAAAGCTAGTACCATATTGTGACCACTTGTTTTGAATCAGGGATGTTTTAACACTATATAATGAAAACAAGATACAGAAATAAATGGGGTGCTGATGGATATGCCACTTTGTGTGGGGGTATATGTGTTCATATGCATTTTGAGATGTATATGTGTTCATCAAAACAGCTTTGCTTTTTGATTGAACTTGAATACTCTACACTTGAACTCAGAGTTTTTCTATACATGAAAATTGTGTGCTGAATGAATAAAAATAAATTATGTGTATATTATTTAAGCACATACAACATTTCACTTAATTGAAAAGTTCCACTGAAAGCTGGACGCAGTATCCTGCACCTTACTCCCAGCTACTAGGGAGGTTAAAGTGGGAGGATCCCTTCAGCCCAGAAGTTGAGACCAGACCGAGCAATAGAGCGAGACTCCCATCTCAAAACAAAAACGAAAGCAAACAAAACAGCTTCATTTTGCCCCATTTTGAGTTTGAAAAATACAACAAAAACGACAGAGAATAAAATCAGAATAGGGAGGCAATTTCATTTTTTCACATTTTCTCATTTAAATGTAGTAATTTTGCCTCTGGATCCCTTAACAGAAACTGATTTGTTAAATAGTATTGCCATAACAGAAAAGCAAACAAACAAACAGCAAAACATATCTAACATAAGGATGCATCGTTGTTCAGTAATAAGATGGTAAATAATGCACAGAGGCAGTGAAGGGAAAAAAGAAAAAGAAATCTCAAATAATTGATTGAAAACATAACTAAAGGTTAGCAGTTCTCCTTTCTTGCTCTCGTTCTGAAAACAGAAAGATTAAATTGATTGATTGAAGCAGATATGCTTTCAAATGTCATAAAGGACTCCTCTTCTGGTGCTGTATTGATAAACTGCCTGAGTGTATCACTGGCATTTCAGTTTTACTAGCCCTGCAAGAAGAGGCAGGGAGCGGTCTCTACCTCCCTGCCCGCCTGCCCTGGGATTGCTTAAACAATTTCTGTGTGCTTGTGCGAGTGGCTCCACACCATTACATGCTGGGTTAAAGGGTTCCTTCTCCGGGGCGCCTTTGAATTCCCTCATCACAAGAATGGGAGACACAGCCTGTGACCAGCTGAACTTTATTATTTAGTTTACTGCGGTCTTGTATCAGGAGAGCAACTACCTAGAAATGCATTATGCCCACACCCCTATTTTCTTAGTGGGGGATTTATAGGCTTATTCGGCAAAATTGTACTGAGGTGGAGGAGCAACATCATTCTGTGTCTTCAAACAAACAGCCACCCTGCTGCCACTGATCAGCGTTCCTGGGATGGCAGTGATTGAAATTTAGCACTGAGAGCGACTTAATTGGCACATGGATCTGTTAAGCATATGCCCCCGCCACAGGCATGCCATCTGATGTGTCCATAGGGTGCCCCGCACCTCACACATGCTAAAGAAGCAAGTTTTGAACAGGACCTGGAAGGAAGGAAGCTGTGCTGTAGTTTAGGAGAGGGGTGGCCTTAGATGACAGGTACTCTGGGATCTCTGCCTGTTTTTAAGTTACTGTGATTTTTTTTTTCCTTGAACTCAGAACAAACCTAAGGTCAGGGAGTTCCAGTTTGCTTGCTGTGAAATTAAAAAAAAGTTAAGAATGTGTTCACTGATGCTTGTGCCTTCAGTAAATCAAACGCTGTGCTAGTAGAGTGGAACTTGGACTCAGCATTCTTCAGCAGCTTGCAGCCCCGGAATTTAAGGTTAGAATGTTCTGTGTTCACTGTGCCTAGAACTGATCCCTTGGCCTTCAGAGAAGAATTCAGGAAATCAATGTCAACATTTTTCTGCTGAGTTGGAAACAGCTGGGCTGGGCCAAATCTTCTAGGTTATGAGTACCAGGAGGAAAATACGAATTTCGACAGAAAACTGAGCAAACCCATAATGTTTTCCCCTTACGTAAGAAGAGCAAGTAAAAGGTGGAGAAATCAGTGGTTAGGAATACACACTGCTCTGTGGAATCTTCGCAAGTGTCCTTGGGCTCATGTATTTCAAGTAACCGGGTGGACTCGGTTCATTGTTGCAGACACCAGAAGAAGCTGTCTTCCGGAGCAGCTGTGATGGGAAGGGTTTCGGTGTGACTTGAGAAGGGGTATATAGCTCTATCAACTTCCCTTTTCTTTCATGAGGCTTCTGTCCTAACTGGATCACGGACTCATAGACTGAATCTGTTTTGCTTTGCGTTCTCTTCTGGTATCAGACAAAATCCTGGGCTCCTAATAAATGTTTGTTGAATTCTGAAAGAATGAAATAGTTTAGGTTCCTCTGGGTAAAGTTGGAAATAGTGCTGCTTTCGATTTCAGAGGAGGATTTTCTGTGAAGCGAATATAGCTTAAATTCAGCATTCCGCAATTCTACGGCTTCTTTCCTGAGACCTGTTCCTAATTTTTGATTTTCTCTGTTTCTTATGGAGGGTTCCATAAGAAATATATTACACAGTAATTATCTGGACCCCATGAAATAGATTTGCTCCTGTTAAAATGCTGTTGTTCAGCCCTGCCAATGTGGCTTCTATTTAATGGCTTTCCTAGAAATTGGAAGTCAGAAGAAAGTTAAAACCAAGCTCACATAGGGCAAAGGGAAGGAATTAATATTTAAGAATCCCATGCTAGGCCAGGTGCAGTGGCTCATGCCTGTAATCCCAGCACTTTGGGAGGCTGAGGTGGGCGGATCACCTGAGGTCAGGAGTTCGAGACCAGCCTTCCCAACATGGCGAAACCCCATCTCTAAAAATGCAAAAAATTAGCCGGGTGTGGTGGTGGGCGACTGTAATCCCAGCTACTCGGGAGGCTGAGGCAGGAGAATCCCTTGAACCCGGGAGGCGGAGGTTGCAGTGAGCCGAGATCGTGCCACTGCACTCCAGCATGGGCAACACGAGCCAGCGAAACTCCATCTCAAAAAAAAAAAAAAAAAAGCCACACATGCTAATAGATATGTAATTTGTATTTATTTCCTAATTTAACTTTAAACAGCAATTCTTTTGGGAGATAGCATTACTCTTCATCCCCCTTAATAAATGGGCATACTGACATTCTTTCAAATAATTCTTTGCTGTCTCCCAAAAAGATGGTAGCTAGGCACATTGGGTAACCTGCTCAATGCGCCCAGCTACTAGGGCTGGAAACTAATCATTGACCTTCCTTTCTCCCAGGCATCTGCTCAATGAGTACCTGAGTGGTGTGCATATTTGGCAGCTCTGCCAGCCTTCCCTAAAAGCGTTAAACCCACTAGGGAAAGAAATGCCTGCAGGAGCAGGTAACCCTTGCTGCAGGGTGACAGGGAGAAAGGTGGGGAGAATAAAGGCCTAAGCAATTCAGTGGAAGGCAGAAAGACATGCCAACCCTTCCCCAGTCAGTGCGGCAAATGCTCTCACAATTCATTCAATTATGTTAAGCACCTATTAAAGGAATCCTAAGCCCTCCCTTGGGCCATTTCAGTTCTAAGAGATTGTAATTGTTTGAGACTAACCATGATTTCTTCTTTTGCCTTCAGGTGATTCTCATTTTGACAAAGCTCTATGACTATAACCTGGGGAGCATCACGGAGAGCTCGCTTTGGAGGTATGTAGATAAATGGAGCTAATAATTACCGTGTTATTTAAGCATGATGCCTGCTACTGCTGTCCCACTCACTTTTTCCTGGCAGGAAGATTCCTGGTAATGTGCACTGCTTGCTTTCTCTCTTTCTTCTCTGTTTCCTTTAGTGATGCGCTGGGCTTTATCTCCAGGCAGGCCAGAGCTTTACTTTCTTTATAGACCCCTTCTTTTAGTCATCCAGATTCTTTTGCTAACCTGTACAATAGGTTGTGTTTATGCACCGTCTCACTGACCTGTGTGAGTTTATTGGAGAAGAAGTGAGACTGGAAGTCTCTTTGCAGAAGAATCAGCAGCCTCTAGGTCTGCAGAACGAGGCTCTCTACCAGGGAAACATTTTTTTTTATTTTTTGAGACGGAGTTTCGCTCTTGTTGCCCAGGCTGGAGTGCAATGGTGGGATCTCGGCTCAGCGCAACCTCTGCCTCCCAGGTTCAAGCGATTCTCCTGCCTCAGCCTACCGAGTAGCTGGGATTACAGGCATGCGCCACCACGCGTGGCTAATTTTTTTGTATTTTTGATGGAGACGGGGATTCTCCATGTTGGTCAGGCTGATCTTGAACTTCCAACCTCAGGTGATCTGCCGGCCTCAGCCTCCCAAAATGGTGGGATTACAGACATGCACCACTACGCCTGGCTAATTTTTTTGTGTTTTTGGTAGAGACGGAGTTTCTCCATGTTGGTCAGGCTGATCTTGAACTTCCGACCTCAGGTGATCTGCCGGCCTCAGCATCCCAAAATGCTGGGATTACAGGCATGAGCCACCGCGCCCGGCCCAGGGCAACATACCAACTTCCCTTCCGTGGTGGTCTTGCCGCTCACCAGCAGCACAGGCATCATACCCACACTCATGCACACCCTTATCTTTGGGATTCACACTGTATTGCTTCACACATATAGAGTGTGGAAATGATACAGGATTTTTTCAGTGCCTCTTCGCCAGCCAGAGACCTCCGCAGCTGGCAGTGCCTCTGCTTGAGTTTTGCTTGTGCCCACAGGGCTTGCTCTGCCCACTTGGCCCATCAGGCTGCACTCAGCTCATACTACTGGTCCATGTCTCATGCCCGCCAAGGGCAAACCAGGTGTACCAGCTGCTGTGGTGGGGGTGGGCAGCTCCAGGCATTGGCTCTGTGCAAGGCTGTGGCTGGACCAGGTGTACAACAAGGGGCTTCCGCCTTGGGCGCTGGTGTCTGGACGAGGGGAATGCAGTGGCACCCTAAAAACTCGGGGACACCAGCAATCATGGAACTCCAAAGGGGGTGTTACAGCATGACATAGCCCTGGCTTGGGGAGCTGAGGTCGGGGCCCCCAGAAAGGTCACAGCTCTTCTCTCCTTCCCACCAGCGACAGTGTGGCAAATGGGGTGGGGGTGGGTTTCAGCTCATTCGTGTTACAGCTCGTTCAGTCCCACTGCTCTGCTCTAGCTCATGGCTCCTAGCCTGCCTGGCCCAGCCCCACTGCTACTTCCTGTTGTGTGGGGCAGCTGCCTGGCACCAACAGAGGACAGGAAGGCTACAGTGTTACAGCTCCTTTCTCGCTCGCTGTTTGGTGGGTCCCAGGTTATTGTCCTGCATCCAAGAAGAATGAGGTTATACGGACAACTGGAGAGTGATCAAGGCAGAGAAGAGTTTTATTGAGTGACGGAACAGCTCTCAGTGGAGAGGAGACCCAAAGTGGGGAGTCCCTACCAGAAGGCGGGTAGTCCCAACGTGTGGCTGAGGGCAGGGTTTTTATAGGCTCAAAATGGGGGAGGTGCAGGTCGTAGGTAGAAAGAGAAAAACATATTGGGTCTCGGAGGAGTTTCCCATCCGTGATTTTGGACCCGTGGTAGCCCAACTGCCCAGTCATGCTGGTATTCAAGGAGCTCCTTTACGCTAAGGGATTTGTACCTATTCATTTGAAAAATTATCGTGATAGTAGTAGAAGGCCAACAAATTCCTAGGCAGATAGGGACAAGTCCCCAGTGAAACTCAACCTTCAAGCCATAAGACAGCCTGAAGCCTGAAAACCAAGCTGCCAGTTCTGGGTATAGTCCCTAGTTACAGGGATGTAACTGAAAGTGTGGGAAGTTTGGTAGGGGACTTAATAAAAGTATAATTTTTTGTGCATTAAGGAGCCAGCACCTATTATATTTCTTCAATTCTGTAACCCTTCATCATAATCTCTGTAACTCTGAGCAACTTCATACTTCCCTGATAGATTTCTCTAATGGATCTCCATGTATAAGAGTAAAAGCCAGCATTTTTTTCTGCAGTGCATTTTCCATATAAAGTATAGTCTGCATATTAGAAATTTAATAGATAATGCAGTTTTGTCTCACTGGGACAGAGGCTTACGCAGTCATAACTCTTCACCTGCACAGTGGAAAGAGCATGCTTGCAGGGCCTGAGGAGCAGGTCGCCCCAGACTGTGGAAGCTCAGGTTCAGTATGCTTTTCTCTCCATGAAGGGGCATTGTTACTGATGGCCCAGTCTAAGAAGAATGTCCTTTTCAAACTTAGTGGAAAGGTTTAATTTAAAAAATGGCATCACATTCCATTAGTATCAGGCTTCCCTTCTGAAGGAGCAGTCTACTTGGGTGAAGTCTGGGAAAGTGTGGTGAGAATGACCTGCTGGCTTCTCAATCTTAAGGTGAATTTCACTGAAGGATGCATACTGTCATGCACTGTATAATGCCATTTTAGTCAATGACACCATATACAATAGTGGTCCCATAAAATTATACTGTATTTTTCCTGTACCTCTTTTGTTTAGATATATTTAGATACACAAATACCGTGATGTTACAGTTGCCCACAGTGTTCAACACAGTAACATGCTGTACGGATTTGTAGTCTTGGAACAATAGGGTGTACCTTACAGCCTACATAAGTAGTGTGCTATACCTTTGAGGTTTGTGTAAGTATACTGTATTATGTTCACACAATGAGAAACTCACCTAACGTCATGTTTCTCAGAATTCATCCACCTCATTAAGTGATACATAACTGTGTATATACATATAGTCAGCCTTCCCTGTCTGTGGGTTTTAGATCTGTTAATTTAACCCGTCTTGGATCAAAACTGTTGGGGGAAAAAATTAAAAAACAACACAACACTATCACTGATACAAGTAAAAAATACAGTATAGCAATTATTTACATAATATGTATATTGTATTTGGTGTTACAAGCAATCTGGGAATGATATTAAATATACTAGGGAGAAGGTCAGTAAATCATATGCAAATACTACACCATCTTCTATCAGGAATTTGAGCATCTGTGGATTCTAGTATTCATGGGGGGTTCTGGAAACAATCCCCTCCAGATACTGAGAGATGACTGTGTATACACACACACATGCACACACGCACACACACACACACTATACCCACAGATACATAATGTATTTTAAAAATATACACCTAATAGTAATTTGCCATATGTCATATACTGGTGTGACTACTTCAGGTATGTGATATATTAGAAACTGGTAGTTTTATTTATTTTAAATTATTATTATTATTATTTGAGACAGAGTCTCACCCTGTCACCTAGGCTGGAGTGCAGTGGCATGATCACAGCTTACTACAGCCTCAAACGCCCAGATAAAAGTGATCTTCCCACCTTAGCCTCCCAAGTAGCTGGGACTACAAATATTTGCCACTACCCTAGGCTAATTTTTTTTATTATTATTTTTATAGACACAGGGTCCCACTTTGTTACTCAAACTGGTTTTGAGCTCCTGGGTTCAAGTAACCCTCCCACCTCAGCCTCCCAACTCTCAGGATTACAAGCATGAGCCACCACGCCTGGTCATTTTAGTACTTTAATAGGAATGACACATACCTTACTGAAAATGTAATTTAGAAAAGAGAGAATAAGGTGGAAAAATATGTATAATACTTCATATTATAATATAATATATCATATGTCATATATGAAACCTCGGTAGGACTTTTGAACAGCTCACAGTGCCCGTACTCAAGAGTTTAGGGAATCTCCGTAGGTATGTTAATACAGAGGAGGAGTGGGACAGGCCTGGGTGGGTAGAGGACAGGGGTCGGGAAGAGAAAGCCTGATGGTTCTGAGTTGTCTAGCACAGCCTTGCTTGAGGGAAACTAGATGGCCTAGCGCAAACTGACTTTCTCCTGCACCAGCTCATACTGTTACCAAAACACTAGGGATCCAATCTCAGCCCTGCTGGTCACTGCACAGAAAGCCAATCACTGAGACAACTATTATTGCCAAGGAAGAAGGCTTTAACCAGGTGCTGGAGCTGAGGAGATGGGAGATGAGTCTCAAATCCATCTCCCTGACTCACTAAAGTTAGGGGTTTAATATAGCAGGGAAGAAATGTAACAGTGTGTTGGAAAACAGGAACTAGGGAAGGGTAAGGAAATAAAATGAGGGGCCTGGCATCTCATTGTCTGAATGCAATGAGCTGGTGAGTTTTAGTTCTTTGATACCTTTTGAGGGGCTTCCAGGGCCTTTCCTGAGGAAGGAACTCAGATGAAACAAATGTTAAGTTTCAAGCTTTAAGACAGGAAGGACCAATTCCTATTTTTATCCAAAAGAAGTGTCTATGGGACTATTGGGGCGGTTTCAGTACTTTATGCTCAGAAAACCTGCCTATGCCAAAAACTGGGGACTATGACCTCAGGCAAGTCTTAGACATCTGCAAGGTACCCATGGCCCCGAGTACAGGACTTAGCATATAGCTAGTGCTCAGTAACTCTGTTTTTAAACAGAGCAGTGAACACAACAAACTTCATGGTCATCCAAAGATAATTTTATTATACTGTATTTTATTTCTTTTATTTATTCAACAGTGTTGTATTGATTAACTCCTTTATGCCTTGGAATGATCTGGTCCAGCGAGGGGAAGGTGTGTGTGTACCTAGATCAACAGCAGATAAGCTCTGTCCTCCAGGTGTTCCTTTTTTTTTCTTCTTGAGTCTCGCTCTGTCACCCAGGCTGGAGTGCAGTGGCGTGATCTCGGCTCACTGCAAGCTCCGTCTCCTGGGTTCACCCGCCATTCTCTTGCTTCAGCCTCCCCAGTAGCTGAGACTACAGACACCTGCCACCATGCCTGGCTAATTTTTGTGTTTTTAGTAGAGACGGGGTTTCACCATGTTAGCCAGGATGGTCTCGATCTCCTGACCTCGTGATCCGCCCACCTCGGCCTCCCAAAGTGCTGGGATTACAGGCGTGAACCACTGTGCCCGGCCAGGTGTTCCTTTTTTAGAGGGGGACAAAGATCTGTGGACAGTCAAGGTGAGAGGGAAATACACTTGCATGTATCCCTTCTTATGTAATTGTATTGAATAAGTTATTGAAGCAGCCGCCCAGAAATGCCAGATCCCAGAATAAGACAGATATAACGTAAATAGACTCTCACACAACCATAAGTGTTGTAATAAAAATATGAGATAAGTGTTGCTTCTTTACTTTGCTTATGTGGATATTTTCTCTTCTTAACTCATCTTTGAGTCCTTGAACCCAACACCTTGCTGGTTTAGTGATAATGATGGTAATGGTAATAATGACTATGCTGAAAACCTTTATTGGGTATTCACTATGTGTCTGGCATGATGCTGAGTGTTAGACATGTGTTATTACATCCTCTTAATTCATTTTTATGGTGTGCCCAAGATCGCACAATTAGCAAGTAGTAGCCTACAGACTTACAGACATGGTACTGAACTCCATACATTCATTGCTTATCTGTCTTCCAGAGCTCTGCCTTCTGGTGGATCTTTCTATACCCAAACAAATAACAGGATATTTTATAGAAATATATTTGTATATTATTCTATAATATCTATATATGTATTGTGTATATATATATATATATGCACACACAGACACACACACGTACAAACACCATATACAGAGTGAATAGGGTTTTCTACATGCTATAACATTCTGAGCAGCAATTTCCTTACTCCTGAAAAATACTGGGTGACAGAGAAATGGCTTCTTGTCCAACAAATAGATACATGCACTTTTCAATTGAGCCCTTATTCTTTACAAGTTTTAGCAGCTGAAGAGTCAGAAAGGGGCAACTGGCAAATGCGCTTGAGGTGGTAGGGTAGGCAAGAGGCCAAGAGGCTGTTGACCTTATAGTGATGTCCTAGGGCTGTAAGCCTTGCTGGATATCAACAAACCAGGGAAGACAGAGAGAAATGTCACTGTACCAAATTAATGAGCTTTTGCTCCTGGTTGGTCTTGTCATTGATTACACCTTAATCTTGGAGCAAGTTGGTGATTTTTGTTTCGTTTTGTGTTGTCCTTCACTCAGGGAGTCAAAATGAGAGGAAAGGGGGATGATTTGATGCAGAACAATTAACTGCACCTTAAAATTGTCTTCACTTTATAGTGGATTAAGCTTTGAGAATTGGAGAGTGTGATGGTTTTACCATATTGGCACAAGATAAGCTTAAATGTTGAGTTAAATAAATTGTCAAAATCTAGAATATAGTACTTCTGAGAAGAAATATATTCATCTTTTTTTCCCCTGTTGTATTAGGGCAATCAGTACTCTGTTGAGAGAGGCTTAGCTGGTGAGAAAGCTCTAGGCAATTCTGGAAGGAGCTGGAAGTCTACTCTCTTAAAGCAGCACACAACCTGCAGTGCCTGTCTGTCTTAGAGGTTGCCTGACATGGCTGACTTCTCAAATTCAGTGTCCTGTTCTCAGATGCACATGGGACGCAAGCAGGCTTCTAACTAGGTTTCCAGAAGTATGTACTTCTCAAACAGCAAAACCTGCTTTTGGAGGGGCACAAAGCAAGTGCAGTTTAAGGAGAGAGAATGTGTTAGGCTTTTGATGTGATTCTGTATTGGTAGCCAGCCCTGTCCCATTTTCTTAGGAGACACATTTTCGTGGGCATTACACATCGTGATTGTCAAGAGAAGTTCCCCAGTAGTGTTTGTGAATAATAGCCTTGAGTCAGAGGCTGTGTAGGGATGAGGGCAGCCTGTGCTCTCCGGAGAACTCCTTGGGTTCAGGCTGAAGGGAACTCACCTGCGTGTTTGTGAGCCCTCTCTGCAAGCCCCGTGGGTGAGTCCCAACACCTCCCTTCTCCTCCACACCACATCCAGGGGAAGAGCAGTGGGTGGTTTGGGTCAGATTGTTAGTCCCTGCTTTGAAGGATGTTTTGCTACCAAATCCAGTTTTCACTCCGCTATAAACACAAGGCTATATGCACATCCTAAAAAGAAAAAAAAAAAAAACAACCAATAATAAAACCAGCGTGTGATAACTTCCAGGCAAGAGAATTCTTCATGTCACACAGATTTAATGATGCTGTTCACACCTGTGCGTACAAATGTTTAGTACCTCTCCAAAGTCTAAGGGAGCTAGTCAAGCACTCAGGCAGGATCCGGAGGTGTTCTGGATTGTGGCTTTTTGGATTCTAGATTATTTTGTGTTTTGTAACTCCCATCCCATATTTGTGTCACTTGGAGCTGGATGTGGTTCCTGAACTTATACAATTACATTCTTTTTTTTTTTTTTTTTTTGATACAGTCTTGCTCTGTCTCCCAGGTTGGAGTGCAGTGGCGCGATCTCAGCTCACTGCAAGCTCCGCCTCCCGGGTTCATGCCATTCTCCTGCCTCAGCCTCCCGAGTAGCTGGGACTACAGGCACTTGCTACCACGCCTGGCTAATTTTTTTTGTATTTTTAGTAGAGACGGGGTTTCACCATGTTAGCCAGGATGGTCTCAATCTCCTGACCTTGTGATCTGCCTGTCTCGGCCTCCCAAAGTGCTGAGATTACAGGCGTGAGGCACTGCGCCCGGCCTACAGTTATTTATTTTTTTTAAGAAACAGGGTCTTGCTCTGTCACTCAGGCAGTGGAACAATCATAGCTCACTGCAGCCACAAGCAGTCCTCCAGCCTCAGCCTCCCAAGTAACTGGTACTACAGTTTCACACCACTGCGCCAGATTAATTTTTAAATTTTTTTGTAGAGACGGGGCCTCACCTTGTTGCCCAGACTGGTCTTGGACCCCTGGCTTCAAGCAGTCCCCTTAACTCAGCCTCCTAAAGCACTGGGATTACAGATGTGAGCCACTCCACCCTGCCTACATTTATTTTACTAAATCTTGTTTTTTAAAAAAATCACAAAAGTAATGTATGCTCATTACAATGAGCCAGAAAAAACACAGATACATTTTTTTTCAAAAAACTGTGAATAGTTTCTTACATACCACCTAGATTCAGCTTTCCTGATATCTGTGACGTTGAGTTGTTTTTTTCTCTTCATATCTTTATGACTCAACTAAAAAGTGTCAACAGATATATGCATACCGTAGGTCTACTTTTTCATTTGTTTAAGAAAACAGAGGTATACTATTCACTGGACTATGACAGCCTGATTTATTTCACTTACCAGTGACTCTTGGGTGTCTGTCCAAATGAATGCATTGAAAAAAATGGGCCAGGCTTGTAAGCATCCCAGAGTATGCATATTGTACAGTATATTGAATTAAACAACTACATGCTTAATTAACTTATGTATTGCTTCCTACATAGCAAGAAGTGTTTTCAGTGCTTTTCTCCTTTTAACAACCCCATAAAATAGGCACTCTTTGTAGCTCTAGTTTCTTTTTCTTTTTTTGAGATGGAGTTTCACTCTTGTGAAGAGTGATGGCATGTTCTCGGCTCACTGCAACCTCTGCCTCTCTCTGGTTCAAGCAGTTCTCCTGCCTCAGCCTCCGAAGTAGCTGGGATTGCAGGTGCCTGCCACCATGCCCGGCTAATTTTTTTTTGTATTTTTAGTAGAGACAGGGTTTTACCACATTGGCCAGGCTAGTCTCGAACTCCTGACCTCAGGTGATCTGCCTGCCTTGGCCTCCCAAAGTGCTGGGATTACAGGTGTGAGCCACCATGCCCAGCCTGTAGCTCCAGTTTCTAGATGAGAGAGGTAAGACTTAGAAAGATTTAGTAGCATGCTCAGTGGTCTGACACCCAGCTAGTCAGACAGAACTGGCTCCTGACTATTTTCTGAATGCCTGTGCTACACTGCTTCTCCATTACCTTTCCGATTGATCTTTAGTTCATTTCTTCAAGAGTTGTTACTATACACAGTGCTCCGATAAACTTATCTGTAAACATATCCTTTTACTTTGATAATTTTACCTTTATAAAGTACAATAGAATTCTTAAGATGATATGGTTGTATCAAAAATGAATGCATTCGTATTGTAAATGATACTCGAGATTACATTCCAAGAAGGTTGCAACAAATCATACACATGCAAGCAATAATAGTTTGCAGATTTCCCCAGGCTTTCATCAGGACTGGAATTTTCAATACATAACTTTTAAATCAGTATTTCGGATGAAAATAATGTCTTGATCTCAGTGTATTTTAATGGGTATTTTCTTGACCACAAGTGATGGTGATCATCTTTTCATATGTGTATTGGTCTGTGGCACTGTGGATCTCTCTTTCTCCCTCATTCCTCAGGCAAAAATAATTGCTTCTTTCTCATTAATCTTGTAGTGAATTATGTGTCTTTGACTTATAATGGTTATCAGATGTATATTTATTTTGTTCAACAAACATCTCTTAGACCTACCTGTATGCCATGCCAAGCAGTGTACTAGATAGTGAGAATAGGCATATAAGTAAATAATTGTTCCTGTCCTACAGAAATCCCAAATCTAGTTAAGAGCAGACTTTCAGTGGATAGTTACAGAAGTGTGCTAAATGCAGGGTAAAATGTGTGTGTAAGTTATTGGGATGTTGGTCTGTTTCCATACTGTATTATTAGTCTGTTCCCATGCTGCTAATAAAGACATACCTGATACTGGGTAATTTATAAAGGAAAGAGGTTTAATTGACTCACAGTTCCACAGTGCGGGGGAGGCCCCACAGTCATGGTGTAAAATGATGGAAGAGTAAAGCCATGACTTGCATGGCAACAGGCGAGAGAGTTTGTGCAGGGGAACTCCCATTTATAAAACCATCAGATCTCGTGAGACTTACACGCTAACATGAAAACAGTATAGGGGAAGACCCGCCCCCATGACTCAATTACCTCCCACCAAGTCCTTCTCTTGATATGTGGGAATTATGGGGGCTACAATTCAAGATGAGATTTGGGTAGGGACACAGCCAAACCATATCACATACTAACCTGGAAATCCAAAGACTTGACCATGTCTTATTTTCATTTGGTTCACACCCAAAATAGAACTGGTCTTATTAAGTATCATTAAATGCTTTTTGCTTTGAAGCAGTATGTTACAAAATGATTTAGTGTCACTGAAAGCCAGGCCTATGTCATACACTTGTTTCTATCCTAAATTTTTAACCTACTGCCTTATGTGTAGGTGATACAGTTCTGAATAATGTGCTACATGACCTCGTGAAATTCCATGACATTGCTGTCAAAGAAGAAGAGCATAACCAGTGCCAAGTGGGAAAAGCCCAGAGATTCAATGCAGGAATCTGTTATTTCCATAGAGCTCTAGGCATTCCTGTTCAGCCCCCTTGATTTTAACAAAATCTTAGAACTCACCATGTGAAAGCTCGTTCTATAAGGATCTACATGTATTCATCCAAAAGATGCTACAGACCTTCCTGAGATGTGTGAGACTGTCTGTGAGAGTCTGGCCTCAGCTTGCACCTCTGCTCCCCTTGTTTGCCTCAGTGATTGACACCCTGCTGAGTTCCCCACTTCTCCTTTTAGCAAGTAATAGATGAAATACACAGTAAAGCAAACACTGTCCTGAGGTCCTAATAACTTTGCCAATATGAGCTGAGAAAGCAAAGGCAAAAAATTTTACTAGAGAAAGCAAAGCAACTGACATTCTGATATCAAACCTGGTTATAGATTCAGGAAGTATTTAGAATATTAATTCCCATTTTAGTACATTGGTATGAACACCACGTGGTAAAATTCTACATCTGTGAAGTCCCTTGAGATACAGATCACCACCATCCAGTTACCTTCCACATCCTCATAGTTCCTCAGAAGGCTTTCCTGTGTATTCACTGTTTTGGATTGTCCTTCTATGTCAAAATTTAAGCTTAATAAGCAATTAAAACAATGGAAATGAAGTGCTATTTGAGTATAGTGTCCTGTATTGGGCACAAAGAAAGTCAGAAGATCCTCAGAACACAATTTCATACCTTCTAGGAACACAAAGTCTCTTTATTCTTTCAGCATGACTAGATGCTCCATATTTTTCAGGTCATAGTCCAAATACCAACTTCTTTTTAAGAAGCCGTTCGTATCTATACTATTAAAAGTAGGCTTGGCTGGATATGGTGGCTCATGCCTGTAATCCCAGCACTTTGGGAGGCCGAGGCAGGTAGATCACTTGAGGCCAGGAGTTCGAGACCAGCCTGGCCAACATGGTGAAACCCTGTCTCTACTAAAAATACAAAAAAAATTAGCTGGGTGTGGTGGCTCATGCCTGTAATCCCAGCCTCTCGGGAGTTTCAGGCAGAAGAATTGCTTGAACCCGGGAGCTAGAGGTTGCAGTGAGCCAAGATCACATCAGTGCATGTCAGCCCAAGTGACAGAGCGAGACTCCATCTCCAAAAAAAAAAAAAAGAAGGCTCTTGCTTCTTTCTACCATAGCTCGTTGTTTATTTCATTCACTACATGTGTCATGATCTAGAATGATTTTATTTATTACTTTTCTATTGTCTGATGCCACCATTAAAATATAAACTCCCTGAGGGCAGAGACCTTGTCTGTCTTATTTTCTGTGTCCAGGAAATTGCCTGGCACAAAGGCGTTCAGGTGAAATTTGGCAAATTAATTGAATGTATAAATACATACATATATAGACCCATGCTAACTGGTACAAATCCAGATATAAAGAAGATCAGATTGTTGTCCTTAAGTAATTTGCAGTCTGTTGGGGAGACAGATAAATACATGAGAGATTACGTCAGTATGTCAAGTGCCATAGTAGAAGTACCATAGGTTCTCTGGATGGGGAAGGAAGAGCTTCCTGGAGGAGAAGAGACCCGAAATGAATCTCAAAGAAGGAGTAGGAATTAGACTAGTAAGGGAGGCTGATTATTTAGTGAGTACCTCCCGTATTTCAGGCACCTCTAGGTGCTGGCAGCATGGCATATTGAGGAAATTGCGCTAAATCACAATACAGTCTGTGTGTGCAGTGGGTCAGTTCTGTGCTAAGTATTCTGACATTTATCCCAGAGGAAGTAATGCATCTTTGAAAGGTCTGGGGCAAGTAAAAGGGTTGATGAGATATGAATTTCACACACAAAAAATTACCTTGGTGTCATGTTGTGGATTCACCTGGCAAAGAACAAAACTGGTGACCATGAGCAAAGTAGTCAATGAAGCAAGAAGTAACAGATGAGAAGGGGCCAACCTTTTTAGAGAGTGGAAAAATGGAGTATGACATATAGAGGGTGGGGGTGATTTTAATAGATTTTGTAAGGGAAAGATGAACAAGACCAGTTGTTGGGTGAGTAAGAAGGTGAAAGGGAGAGACATATCTGCAATGACTTTCTCACTTTTTTCTGGAATGTCTTGGACATTCCAGAGGATGGTGAGATTATTTTCTAGGAGAAGATGGAGGAAGACAATTTTGGAATGGGAGATGGGGATGAGGTGAAGAGACAATTAATTAATTAATTTTTTGAGATGGAGTCTCACTCTGTTGCCCAGGCTGGAATCCAGTGGCACGATCTTGGCTCACTGCAAGCTCTGCCTCCCGGGTTCACGCCATTCTCCTGCCTCAGCCTCCCGCTTAGCTGGGACTACAGGCACCTGCCACCATGCCCAGCTAATTTTTATCGTATGTTTAGTAGAGATGGGGTCTCACCGTGTTAGCCAGGATGGTCTTGATCTCCTGACCTCGTGATCCGCCTGCCTCGGCCTCCCAAAGTGCTGGGATTACAGGCGTGAGCCACTGCACCTGGCCTATTAATTTATTTTTTAACAGATTGAGGTTGAGGTAGAGTTAGACAACTCACATGGAAATTTTCAGATAATTAAAGTATACATGGCCTTGGAGTCCAGGCAGAAGGACTGACGTGAAGACATATTTGGAAGGCATGAGCTCGAGCAGTAGAAGCTATGTTCATAGGAGCCTAGGGAGAGTGTGCAGAAGAAAATGAGAGAAAAACTGAGGAGATCCCCAGTTCCTAGACAAACAGAAGTCTGAGGAGGAGTTGGAGGAGTTACTGCTTGAAAGTTGGAAGAAAAATTAGGCAGAGGAACAAGTGAGAAGAACATTAAACACCACAGATAGTTAAGTAAGAAAAATATGTGTGAAGTAGCCACCAAATTTGTCAATGCAGAAGACATTGGCTCAGCCGAAGTGCTGGAGGGAAGGTTGGGTAACAGGTGGCTGAGAAGGTGCATCTGTCTGTCCTAGTGATGCCCACTGAGCACCTCTGACTAGTGGATGAGCAGTCAGGAAAGGGGACAGGATATGGAGACAGCTCTCTCAAAAAGGAGCTGTGAAGGGAAATAAAAGGAAGAGACGTGATTTTGCAGAAAGGAGGTGACAGACTAAAGGAACACTTTCCTTTCTTTAAGTGAGACCAAACCTGGCCATGTTTACATTTTCCAGGGAGAAATCAGTGAAAAGAGACTGAAAATATAGAAAAATTAGTGGAGAATAGAACTGATAGAGAACTGATAGAGAATTGAGTGGTAGAGAAGGTATGGAATCCAAGGTCAGGTGGAGGAATTATCCAGCCGTAGTAGATCAGGGAGGGCAAGGGGTGGACCGAGGGGAGCTTTCCTTTTACCAAGAAAGGAGGCAAGGAGGCCAGGATAGGGACTCCCACAAATCAGCTTTCCTGAGCGATGTGGGTTGAGGGGTGTCCTGCCATTTGGTTGTATGTTGAGTGGGAGATGGACGTGAGATGGGACTTGACATTTTGGAAGAGTCACTGAGAAGACAGGAGAGGGACAGCTTAGGAGCTGGCATGCACTGTGCTGAATAATGCTGAGATCCAGATGAAGCTACACCCTGGGGTCAGCATGGCTGTGCTTTTTTTGTTCCAGTGAGCCTTGTGTAACACACAAGAAGGCATTTGGTTATGATTCCAGGAGGAAGGACAAGAGGTTGGGGAACTGAGGGGCTTGAGTAGTAGATAAGAGGTCTTGACCAAATAGAGAAAGAAGAAAGGGAAGCCAGAGGTGGGAGGAGGACAAATAGTGAAACAGTAGGACCTCCGATCCATTCATATTTAAGAGCCTGAAGAACACTTAAAAAATAATACCCAGAGGCATGTGAATTTTTGTATTATAAAACTTGGAACATATCTTGTCCCCAGGGAACTCTGTGAATGGGAACTGGTCAGAGCAGGTGGAGTTAATCAGAAAAGCCTTTTATAAAAGCTACTTTTAAGAAATCCACTCAGCTCTCTCGGAGAAGGCACTGCTATTTTTCTGCATGTATATGGAACAACTAGATCTACTTGTCAATTTCCCCCACATCCCTGAGTTATTTGTGAGTGACAACCCACCTCCATACCTTTGGGGAACACTAAGCAGCCTTCTCCATCCTGGTTATGGGAGATTTTCTCCAGGCAGCTCTCTATTCCCAGAACTAAGACTTACAGATTAACCACAACTGGCAGTCCCTGTGATACCACTGTCAACACAGAGTGAGTCGCTCAGATGTTAGGGTGAAGTAATACTGGTTTTCTTGCTAGTCACCATTTTTTACCCTACTACTTACTCTGAAGCCCATTCCAAAATTTCTTTTCCTTTTATAGTTAAAAATATATTTTTTAGAGTTTGGTTTTCTGGAGTATAAGTTGACCTTACTTTGGCTTCTCCAATCCTTCTCCTACTGGGAGCCACATTCCTTGGTATCGTTCACTTCACTTACTAAAATTCTCAATAAACGAAGGGTATTGTGTGTTCTAGCCACGGTGAACTACTTATAGGTTCTGCCAAGGCAACACGTGCCCTTGGAAGGCCATCCATGTCATGGGTCAGCACGTGGGCTTTGGCCTTGGGCTGTCTGGGCAGGAATCCAGGCTGTGTCCATTTACTAGCTCTGAGACTGTGGGGAGATTTTTTTTTTAAGTCTCTCTGCTCCATTTCCTCATCAGAAAAAGTGTATTTATCTAATAGGCTTATGGTGACACTGATGTTGAGTGTGGATCTCCTACTAAACATACATTAATAATACAACACCAACAGACAAACACAAATCTTTGATCTTGTACTTCTGTGGTCTTTGCTGGGAATGTCTTTCCCCTTCTATCCAATTTGCCTAAAAAATAATACTGATAGCCGTTTATACTGACAATTTACTATATGCCAGCCATGCCTTCAAGTGCTTTATATGTATTAACAAATTCCCAAAATATTTTTATGAGATAGGTACTATCGTTATACCCTTTTTGTAGACGTGGAAACTGAAGCATAGGGAGGTAACCCGTACAGGGTCATAAAGATACTAGGCAATAAAGAAGAGATCTGAACCCAGTCGAGCTCCAGAGCCCAGGCTTTGAACCCCACAAGGACCATCTTTTGTGGGATCCTTCCCTAGCCATCTCTATCCACACGGAGAATAATTTTTTTTTTTAATTATTTTTTGAGATGGAGTTTTGTTCTTGTCGCCCAGGCTGGAGTGCAATGGCACAATTTAGGCTCACTGCAACCTCCACCTCTCGGGTTCAAGCAATTCTCCTGCTTCAGTCTCCTGAGTAGCTAGGATTACAGGCATGTGCCACCATACCCAGTTAATTTTTGTATTTTTAGTTGAGATAGAGTTTCACCATGTTGGCCAGGCTGGTCTCGAACTCCTTACCTCAGGTGATCCACCCGCCTCGGCCTCCCAAAGTGCTGGGATTACAGACACGAGCCGCCATGTCCAGCCAAGCCTACTTTTAATAGTATAGATACGAATGGCTTCTTAAAAAGAAGCCACACAGAGAATAAATTACTGCTCATGTGCTCTTTCTGTTTTACATATTTTTCCTTTTGAATGTATTGGTTTGAATTGTAAGCACTTTCTATTCATCTCTTACCTTTATCAGGAACATTTCGAAGGACACATGCTACCTTCTTCATTTTTGTATACCCAACACCAAGTACAGACCTTGGTGCATAGTAGTATGTTCAGTAACAAGAAGCGCCAAGTTAAATGTAATGAGGAAAGGAGATTTTTTAAAAAATATATTATCTGTGTCATCTGTGGGTTTAATTCATATAAAGCATGTCCCATATTAGTTATCACAAGTAATCAATGGTTAACAGAAGATAGTTTACTCAAATGTCATGTTTTGCTCTAATCTATTGTCATTGCACTTGAGGGAGGTGACAGAAACTAATTTAATTTCAGCAGGTAGCTTGACACTGCTATGCTGAAGGTCTGTAATGATGCTTCCATGAGTGCTGGAAGCTTATCTAATGCTAAAGCAGAGGTACATTTGTTCAAACACAAATGTAATGTCTGGCGCATTGAATTCCCGGTCCCAAGGGCTGCACCTTGTGCTGTCTCCTGACAGTTCACGTTGGGAAACAGGACACAGGACCCCACTATGGACCTGGCTCAACTTTGAGCAAAGGCCACCAGAGCTATGTGTGGCACTGAAGCGAGTATCCATGGCTCAAGAGGCATTGCCCTGTATATTGTAGGACAAGGAAGATAAGAGCAACAGTACTGGAGAACTTTAGAAAAACCTTTTTCTTATTTCAGGTGAAGTTTCCGAAATACAGTACTGCTCCTCCATAAATCAGGCTGGGGCACTTTCAGCTCTTCTCCTCCTTCCAAAGGGAAATGGTGTGCTGAAGAGTTATTCCTCAGTGCAGTTTTATTTCTTTCTCCTGCTGGGATGTATTAGCAAGGTCATCACCTTTGGTTTATGGGCTTCAAACAATCTGTGATTGCAGAGGATTATGACTTTTTAGCTTGCAGAAGCAGGAGATGCAATCAATTCCTAAAAGGCACAGGACTGCGTTTTCTTTCAGAAATGTATATTTATTTCTGCCATCACTTCTGGGGACCAAAACTTTAAAAAGACTTTTGAAAGAAATTTATCTTTGAATGTCCTGCATCATCGCCCCTTTTGAATGAGAACATTGAGTCAGGCCAGTGTGAACTATCCGAGTTTGAAAGAAATAAGATAATTTCACAAGTTTGCCTTCCCCATCTCCAACCTTAAACCAAATTAATTGGGAAATTTATATTCATTGCATTATTCCAAACATACACCCTTTGAAATAATCGAAGACTTGGATTAGCCATGCCTGCAAGTTGATGAATACATTCTCTTTGCTGGGGCAAGGGAAGTGTCCAGAAATCTTTGGAACTTGATTGGTATTTATTGTGATGTCAGTTTTCTTTATTATTTTGCCATTATCTGTCAGTTTCCTAGATCATTTTTCTTAAATTTGTATTGCCCTTCTCCCAATTAGGAATCTATCACTTCTGACCTCAAAAAAGAGTCAGAATTTACACTGTTCTCTTCCTTCTACATTACATGGGACATTTTCTCTTTAGGGTTACAAAAACGCAGTCCCAATAATCTGTCTCTTCAAAACTTAACAAATTAATGTCACAACATGGAGACTATACTTTTGCTAGGCAGCAGGAGGTCCCAGCCTACAATAACCTTGGCAGTCAGAGTTTTGCTGACACCAAGTGCTGCACTATTAATAGAGGTCTGGCCTCTGAGTTCCCATTTTGGCAGCTCTCCAGAGGTCAGAGGTTGATGTTCTGATGCTGATATGACATAGGAATTTGTGGACTCTGCTTAGAATAACCACTTAGTTTGTTTATTTGAGTAGTTTTACAGAATCTGCAGAACCGCAAAACTTACTCAAAATGGTTGCTGCCTACTTATTCTTTGGGCCATCTAAGCACATGATACAATTGCTCCTCCTGTCACCAGGAAGCATGTGGGTAGGAGGAAGGAATAGTGTGAGATCAGCTACTGTCTGGACTGCAGGACGCAGGGTGCATCTGCAATGGCTATATCCATGGTTGTCCTTATTAGCTTAGCTTTACTAGCTAGCGTGGTGGCCTGAGGTCCATCAGTTTGCCACTTCTGCTCTTGGGAACTAAGTCATCCATGTTCCCCATCTCTCCAAACATAAAACTCTACAGGATATCATCAGACTGAAAATATCTTCAGGCCATTTTTCTTATTAGACTTGTTGTAGTAGGGCAAAGATCAAGGTGCAGCTACCAAGCTAGTGTATAATGACAAACATCAACTTGATGTGCTAAGTTCCTGAAATAGGCCTGTACACTAGAGCAGATTGAGATTGTGAATTTTGGTCCCTCTTTCTCTACTTCCTGGGCCTGCTTTCTTCATTGATTTGACGCTCCCTGCCAGACCCTAGTTTCTACATCCTCTTCTCTTCTGAATTATTTATCCTTGTAGAGAAGATAGAGTTGAGATGGATACCTAATCTGTCCAAGCTGTGGTTAATGATGCCCTCTCTGGACCTCATTTTCCTCATCTGGTGTATTAGACCACTTCCTTTCTTTTTGAGACAGAGTCTTGCTCTGTTGCTCAGGATGGCTTGATCTTGGCTCACTGCAACCTCCGCCTCCCGAGGTCAAGCAATTCTCCTGCCTCCGCCTCCCAAGTAGTGAGGATTATAGGCACCTGCCACCATGTCCGGCTAATTTTTGTATTTTTAGTAGAGACAGGATTTCACCATGTTGGCCAGGCTGGTCACAAACTCCTTACCTCAGGTGATCCACCCTCCTCGGCCCCCCAAAGTGCTGCGATTACAGGCGTGAGCCACCATGCCCAGCCTAGACCATTTTCATACTGCTATGAAGAAATGCCTGAGACTGGGTAATTTATAAAGAAAAACAGGTTTAGTGGACTCACAGTTCCACATGGTTGCGGAGGCTTCACAATCGTGGTGGAAGGTGAAGGAGGAGCAAAGGCATGTCTTACATGGCAGCAGGCAAGAGAGCATGTGCAAGGGAACTGCCCTTTATAAAACCATCAGATTGGTCAGGCACGGTGACTCATGCCTGCAATTCTAGCACTTTGGGAGGCTGACGAGGGCGGATTGCTTGAGGTCAGGAGTTCAAAACCACCCTAGCCAACATGGTGAAACCCTCTCCTACTAAAAATACAAAAAAAAAAAAAAATAGCTGGGCATGGTGGTGGGCACCTGTAAATCCCAGCTACTCAGGAGGCTGAGGCAGGAGAATTGCTTGAACCTCGGAGGCGGAGGGTGCATCGAACTGAGACCATGTCACTGCATTCCAGCCTGGGCAACAGAGCAAGACTCTATCTCACAAAAAAAAAAAAAAAAAAAATCAGATCTTCTGAGACTTATTCACTATAACAAGAACACCATGGGAAAAACCTACCCCCATGATTCAGTTACCTCCCAATGAGTCCTTCCCATGACACATGGGATTATGGGAGCTACAATTCAAGATGAGATTTGGGTGGGGACACACCCAAACCGTATCATCTGGTAAATGGGGTTATTAGTACTTCCGCATTTTAGATTGGAGTGGACACATATATGCTAGTTTAAGATTAGATTAGTTTATAGTATTTAACCACAGCATAAATTTATCAGAAGTAGAGTGGTCATGAAGAATTGCTAGTAATTTTGTCCTTGAAGAATAGTTTCCTACCATATCTGAGAAGTCAACTATTTTGTTTTCCATTATCCCCTTAGAGTTGAACCTTGCATTATATTCAAGAACAGTCTTTGCAGTTGATGCTTCCTCTTAAGGGAATGAAGATATAACTTTTCTCAGGGCTTTGTGCCAATCTTCTCATCATCAAGGCCATATCTGATCTTTGGAGGAAATCAGAGTTCAGGAAATTCCTGAACAGTAGCTCTGCCAGCATTCACAAAAACTTACTCCCTCACATATATATCTCATATAGACTTATTGCAAAGAAGAAGATATTTGAAGCTCCAGATGAATAGTAGAATCTCATTAAATGTGAGTTCCCTCCATTAGTGGCATGTTCCATACATTCTTCTCTTCTTGATGCCAGAAGGTATTGGTGTTGGTCCACTGGAAAGGTGCACTAGGGTTAGGAAAAAGCCTGCTCTGAGATTGTCTAACCAAATCTATGTTCCTGTCTTGGACTTGAGTAGCTCTTCACTGCATTTCATCTCAGTTTTGTGCTGTTTCTGGGAACGGGATTCCATGGAATAGTTAGCAACCATCTTGTTGTTTGCCTTAGAAGATTATGCAACTGAGTGCCCATGAGATACCAGTCAGGATGTAAATGGAAACAGGAAGGAAAAAGATTGGTGAAGGGCTGCGTCCCAAAGTCTAAGCACAACTGATGGCTTGAGGCCAAGTCAAAAATTAGAGAAAAGGGGAAGTGAGATTTTCAGCAATTAGTCAGTATTTAAGAATAGATAGCTTCCTGCACCATACTGCAAAGATCACTTTTGCAGATTTTCAGGAGGCAGTAAAGAATAGTTAACATTCAGATATGCTCCAATCAGATGATAATGGGGTAATTTGAGTTTACAGGCTACCAGTTCTTAAATTTAATTCTCAAGTTTCAAAGTACTTTCTAGAAATGTTAGAAATTCTAAATGCAAATTGAAATAGCTTCACCTACTTGAATTTCCCTCAAACTTTTGCAAAGACAATCAAAACAGTAAAAAGTGACATTATCACTTTGATGAATCCTGTGAAAAGTAAATAGTATGTTCTGTGCATATTGAGAGTAGGTGTGAGCATGTTCTGTGTTCTAAACTTAGCACTGCCACTAATTGTGTGATCTTGGGCAAATTGTTTTATTTCATAGAATCTTGGTCTTCTCATTTTTAAGAAAAAGAATTTGTACTAGACATACTGATTTTCAACCTAGCTCTAACATTCTATATTTCTAATTATTGCTGCCCCAAATATTTGCCTTGTTTACAGCAGGTATCCTTGCATATTTTGGAATGCTAATGATAAAACATTGCTGCTCCTATTTCTTCTAGGAATTTTTTTTTAAAAAATGTATCCATTATAACTCATTATTGGTTGACTACAGGTAGACCCAGACAGGTCAACCCACTATCATTTTGCAGGTAGGAAGCCAGGTATTTCGTGACTACTAAATTAGAGGACTTAAAATGGTAAATATTAGAATATTATCTCCACCAAGTTTCCATATCTCTTTGGACATTTATTTCTATATTCTATATTAGGGATAATAATTTAATCAATTAGGTTACACTGAAGAGTAAATAAAATATTTCAAGGACTCGCTGGGCACATTCTAAGAGGTAGAAACATAACTGAAACTCAGGTCTTGTAATTGTAAAAGCAAACTGGGAAAAGAGCTAACTATAAAATACCTAAATGCATCTGAGTCTCAGTTTCCTCATTTGTAAGTGGGTATTCCAAAAATTATTTTCTTTTCTTTTTTTATTTGTAAACATTTTTAAATTTCAATAGTTTTGGGGGTACATGTGGTTTTTGATAACATGGATGAATTGTATAGCGATGAAGTCTGAGATTTTAGTGTACGCGTCACCTGAGTAGTGTACATTGTACCCAATATGTCATTTTTTATCCCTCACTCCCCCTTCCACCCTCCCTTTTCTGAGTTTCCAGTGTCCATTATGTCACTCTGTATGCTTTTATGTACCCATAGCTTAGCCCCTGCTTATTAAGTGAGAACATATGGTAATTGGTTTTCCATTCCCGAGTTACTTCACTTAAAATAATGGCTTCCAGTAACATCCAAGTTGCTGCAAAAGACATTGTTTTGTTCTTTTTTATGGCTCAGTAGTATTCTATGGCATATATATACCACATTTTCTTTATACACTCAACGGTTGATGGGCATGTAGGTGGTTTCATATCTTTGCAATTGTGAGTTGTGATACCCAGTAGTGGGTTCCTGGATTGAGTGGTAGATCTACTTTTAGTTCTTTAAAAAATCTCCATACTTGCCAGGCACGGTGGCTCACGTCTGTAATCCTAGCACTTTGAGAGGCCGAGGCGGGCAGATCACGAGGGCAGGAGATCCAGACCATCCTGGCTAACACAGTGAAATCCCATCTCTACTGAAAATACAAAAAAAAATTAGCCGGGCGTGGTGGTGGGCGCCTATAGCCCCAACTATGCGGGAGGCTGAGGCAGGAGAATGGCGTGAACTCGGGAGACCGAGCTTGCAGTGAGCTGAGATCGCACTACTGCACTCCAGCCTGGGTGACAGTGCGAGACTCCATCTAAAAAAAATAAATAAAATAAAAAATATCCATACTGTTTTCCCAAGAGGTTGTACTAATTTACATTCCCATAAGCAGTGTATAAATGTTTCCTTTTCACCATATCCACGCCAATGTCTATTATATTTTGACTTTTGAAATTTTTTTTTCTTTTTTTTTTTTTTTTTTTTTTTGAGATGGAGTCTCACTCTGTTGCCCAGGCTGGAGAGCAATGGTGTGATCTCGACTCACTGCAACCTCCGCCTCCTGGGTTCAAGTGATTCTTCTGCCTCAGCCTCCCAAGTAGCTGGGATTACAGGCGTGCCATCACCATGCTCAGCTAATTTTTGTATTTTTAGTAGAGATGGGGTTTTGCCATGTTGGCCAGGCTAGTCTTGAACTCCTGACCTCAGGTGATCCATCTGCCTTGGCCTTCCAAAGTACTAGGATTACAAGTATGAGCCACTGCGCCCAGCCAAAAATGTTTTTCATAGTTGAAGTTGCTATTGTTATCTGGTAAAGTTAATGATGCTCCGTGTGCTCTACAAGTTTTAGAGTCCTCTGTGGGTGTTAGCTATCCTTACTTGGGAGTTGGAGCAGGTGAAACTTGACCTTTGTGCTTTCCTCTGCCATAGCTGGGGGTGAGGGGGCATCCTGGATACAACTGTCTGTTCAGATATCATTGTGTTTCACTATTGGACTCCTTGAGAATAAGTGTTTAGTTTGCAACTTCTTGGCCTTGTAGCACCGGAGTTACCACATAGTGGGTACTCATTAACTAGTTGTTTAATAAATCAGTGAATTAATAAATCATTGATTGTATTGTAGCTACCATTCTATTGATCCTAAGCCTGGAAATATGCTAAATACATTTTATACTCAGTGGCTGTCAATCCTGTGAACATTAAAATCTTCTGGGGAACATTTTAAAATAGTATATGTGTGGCCCCACCCAAGACCAATTGAATCAGAATCTCTAGGACTGAGCCCAGGACACAGGTAGTGTAAAAGCTACCCAGGTGATTTAAATCTGGAAAGTACATAGAATCGATGAACTTTGGCCCATTATTTTTCTGGTGTTTGCTTGACTGAGCTGCTCATTAATGTTGCTCATACCTTACTTCCGGGCTTTCTAGTTTCAGTGAACATGTTCTCCCATCTTGCCATTCGTCATGGCTAAAATATTCTGCATTTACAAGGATGCAAATTCATCATCCACATGTAATCTCTTCTGCATTTAGACCTGAACACGATCGTGCTGTCCAGGTAAATCGTAAACTTAGATCCCTTTGTGGTGTGAAAGAAACGTAAATTAGGTTGGGGAAAATTAATGTTGACAAAGATCACTGATATGCTTTAAATTGCAGAGGCCCAGGTCTCAGATTGGTTTCAGAATCACAGCTATTGGTAATCATTCTATAACATTATAAAGTGAGGAGGCAGTGCCTGGAAAGTGGTTTGAATTGGAGTCTAATCCCCACTTAAACATTTAGCTTGCAACTGTGTTGATACAAACCAGCTAAAATTTACCATTGCTGCCAGGGGAGTGCTCACCTTGAAGGTCCTTCTGATTCTACAGAAGGCAGAGCAGACAAGCTCATTTTGCATGTTTGTCAAGGGTGTCCTTAGAGCAAAACTTTGTCTAGATTTCTTGGAATTATGGTCCTTTGTTTCTCTTGGATAGTTAACATTTTCATTTTCCTGAGTCTTGCTAAGGTGTCATTTTGTCCAAGAAGCAAGCATAAATTGTGCTGAAGACAGGCATACACATATGTGGTGGGAACTGGGGAGAAAGATCACTATCACTCTAAGGCAGCAAGGTATACCTTTGCTTTGTCACCAGTGACAAAGTTAAATAACAACTTAAGATTCCAGTAATAACACAGGTGACAGCAGTGCTGTGAGTTGCTTCAGGAAAGGGGGGGATTCGATGCCAAATGAATGGTATCAGGGGAGCTATCAGCAGCCAAATGTGAAGTTATTTTTACTCAAGACAATGCTTTCTACTTTGTTTTTTAAAAATTTCAGGATATACTCAAATATATCAAAAAAATCGTGTAATTCTCAAAAATAATAATATGTAGACTATTTTGATACTGTAGTATGCTTCTACCAGTGTGTATGGAAGGGGGTAAAAATTCACATAACATCAGTGCTTTGTAAATGGGGGATCAAATTGACTAATGATCTGCTTGACACAACCTTTCCCCATGAGAACATCCCCAGGGTATAACTGTCAACGTCCCCAAACCCTGTGCTTTCCTAAGCTTCCTGGAAGCACTCAAGCCTGTGAATATTACTGCTGTTATGGAAAAATTGGCTTTTGTTTTTCCCCATGAGATATTTTTCCTATCTTACTAGCACATACGGCCAGTATTTGCAGTGCATTTATCTCCTATTACCCTTTTGTTTTTCTTTTTGCTCTTACCTTTGATTCCAGAAATGTTTTTAAAATAATGGATGATAGTTAATGAACAGCAGTGAGTTCATTTTGATAGACTATGCTGTCTGCAGATAATTTACCAGGGCAGAGTGCTGACATACACAACCCTAAAAAAAGGACTTATCCCTGTTCTTAAACCAAAATCATTCTTGAAAGTTTCCATTATTCATAAGGCACCATCTCTGAAAACTGCAGGGGGCTTTCCCATGATGATGCCTCTGAGCTAGTGGCTCTCCGGTTCAGGAGTTACAAACGAGCAAACGTCTGTATTTGTGCACTTGGGGAGATTGCCAGCTTTCAGAGGACTTTACATTGAAGGCCAGCATGGTGAAACAGTTTCCTGTCCTTATTACCAAGTATTTTCCCCACCCGCTTCCATGCTCTTCTCAGTGAGTTCTGACTTGTGAGATTCTGCTCTTGCAGTTGTTTTTGTAGCTCCATTGTGTTGACTATATTTCATCACTTTTCTGTCCTACTGCTACTGTAAACCCCTTGATGGTAGGACCACATTTCTTTGTATGTCACTAGTTTACTGGAGTGTACATTAAGTAGGCTTATCAACATTGAATTAATTAATTAACAGCCAAAAAAGTATTTCTGGAGCTCGCTACATAGGATTTAAGTACAAACGCCTCTCAAGTATTTTTGGTCGCTGAGAGTCTTGTAGAAGAAGAGTAGGGCAAGGATTTTTATGAGTCTTCTTAAAATTAGGAAGGAAGTTAGACAACCAGTGTATATTTTTCCAGGATTCAACTCCACAGCATGTGGTTTTTCCAGAATCACACGGCTATAATTTGTGGTAATTGGTGGGGATTATAAAACCACAGTATCTGCATTAATACATTTCATAGCCAGTTCTACCACAGTTGTATCTTAGGAAATTCTGATTGCAAAACTCCCCTGAGATCTCCTGAAATTGCCTTTTCTTTGAAGGGCAGAGTCCCCATGTCTTGATTGAGAAGGCTTTGAGCAGATGTGGTTTCAGAAAGAGTTAGTGGGGAAGCATTAGAACACTAGGTTCCCTGGACTTTTAAAGAAGTTTCACCTAGAAGCCTTATCTGACTAACCATATTATTAAAAAAAGAAAAAGTCCTGACTCCTAAGAACCATCACATCTTTCCAAATTCTGAAGAAAAAAACCAAAACAAAGCAAGATGAAACAATGCACCTGATTTAAGCATGTGATATATAAAGCCCTCCTGTGTTGGTGTTGTGCCTGTGAGCTGGCTATTTTCTTGAATGTGAAGATAATTTATAATGAGATGCTCAAATACATAAATACACACATGAACATACAATGCCAGCTTCCATGTATCCCAGTAGCAAAATGAAGCAAGGATAGCTGAAGGTTCTGCAAATAATTTGTATTCAATATACGGCAGCCCTGCCACTTATTTTGCAGGGTAGCTGATGACTGTTTACCCTAAGCATAAGCATAATGAGTCTGTTAGGAGTGACCTTTCCTGGTGATTTTGTAACCAATCTGTCTTAACCTTTTAAATCTTTTTTTTTTTTTTTTTTAAGAGACGGAGTCTCGCTCTGTCGCCCAGGCTGGGGTGCAGTGGCACGATCTCGGCTCACTGCAAGCTCCGCCTCCCGGGTTTACGCCATTCTTCTGCCTCAGCCTCCCGAGTAGCTGGGACTGCAGGCGCTCACCACCACACCCGGCTAATTTTTGTATTTTTTTTAGTAGAGACGGTTTGTATTTTTTTAGTAGAGATGATTTAATATGTCTCATCACCGCGTTAGCCAGGATGGTCTCAATCTCCTAACCTTATGATCCGACCGCCTCGGCCTCCCAAAGTGCTGGGATTACAGGCGTGAGCCACTGCGCCTGGCCATCATTAATTTTCTTAAGCAAAAGAGGTCCTCCCATCCCTTCTCTGTTAGCAAGCATTCATTTTACTCCATATTCAAAATATTAGTTTAGGATTTTTAATGACCATACTCCATTTATTTTCATCTTTCTTGCTGGGATCTCAGCAACCAAGTGCTCCGATTAATACTCGTGTGTGTGTGTGTGTGTGTGCGCGCTTGCGTGTTTGCACATGCGCATGCCTGTGCCCTCACAATTGTGTTTGGTCATTTGTTTGTTATAGGAACCTTGCTGACTACTCCAAAATTCAGCCAGGAACAGCAGCTTAAGTTGACGAAGTTTGATTTCCCATAAACTCAGGCCACTAAAACAATGGAGGGGAAAATGAACCAGAAAGCCTGCAGTGTAGGCGTTTTTTGGTTGATCTGCTTTTCCAGAAGCTGATTAGCACTCTAATCTGTCTCAGTGTGCCTTCATTGTTAGAGACGGAAAAAGAAGAGAGACAGGGCTTTTCTTTTTATAAAAGGCCATGCTAGTAGGGAGGGAAAGTAAACATAAGCCACATCTCTGTAGATCTCAGTTTTCCCTAATGGGCCAATTCACATCTCTTTTTAATTCTGATACCCCAGGTCTTTTCCCTTCTTTCTTTCTTTCCTTTTGTGACTTGAATTTTTCCATTAAGTGCCACAGGGATCCCACACAAAATGTATAGTGGAAAGAAGATGGAAAAAGGATGAGTAATGCACAATTTCTAAGGGTTTTAGAAATCATTTGTTCTGAGGAAAAATTCATTCTCTTCTGATCTAAAAGTATAATCCCCTTCTAAGTCTCTCCTCTACGGCTAAGCCACCCTTGAACATGAAGCAGTTCTTAACTACTGAAGCATATTCATGGAGATAAAGTGACACAGAAGGAGCCATTGCTTTCATACCTATGAGAGCCTGTGCATTTCTTATGGATGATTTAATATGTCTCATCATCAGTATGCTTTAATTGCATGTAACTGCAATTTTAAAAAGATTTGTTCTTTTTTTTCTATAAAATTATATATATAATTTTAATTTTATAATTCAGTGAATATATATGTATAGGTATATATATTTTCACTAAAAAAATAGAAAAATACAGAAAGTTTATTTGCTAAAAGGCAAAAAATAGATAAAAAAATAGGTATTGGGGGTATGTGGTCAGAAGCTGTTAATTCCTTTTCCCCTTTTGAGACACCTTTTAGCCTTTCTTTTTCCTACTCCTCTTTCTCCCTTCCCAGGAGAATAGGACACCTCTGCTCATGATAGTCTATGTGAGATGTGAGGTTGCATGCCTCACATGTGGCTTTGCTTCTGTGGGGTATTGAGAGGTGACAGTGTGCTGGCAGTCCTCACAGCCCTCGCTCGCTCTAGGCGCCTCCTCTGCCTGGGCTCCCACTTTGGCGGCACTTGAGGAGCCCTTCAGCCCACCGCTGCACTGTGGGAGCCCCTTTCTGGGCTGGCCAAGGCCAGAGCTGGCTCCCTCAGCTTGCAGGGAGGTGTGGAGGGAGAGGCACGAGCGGGAACCGGGGCTGCGCTGGGCGCTTGCGGGCCAACTGGAGTTCTGGGTGGGCGTGGGCTTGGCGGGCCCCGCACTCGGAGCAGCTGGCCGGCCCTGCCAGCCCCAGGCAATGAGGGGCTTAGCTCCCCGGGCCAGCGGCTGCGGAGGGTGTACTGGGTCCCTCAGCAGTGCCGGCCCATCGGCGGTGTGCTCGATTCCTCGCCGGGCCTTAGCTGCCTCCCTGCGGGGCAGGGCTCGGGACCTGCAGCCCACCATGCCTGAGCCTCCCCCCCTCCGTGGGCTCCTGTGCGGCCGAGCCTCCCCAAGGAGCGCCGCCACCTGCTCCACAGGTGCCCAGTCCCATCGACCACCCAAGGGCTGACGAGTGGGGGCGCACAGTGCAGGACTGGCAGGCAGCTCCACCTGCAGCCCTGGTGCGGGATCCACTGGGTGAAGCCAGCTAGGCTCCTGAGTCTGGTGGGGACTTGCAGAACCTTTATGTCTAGCTAAGGGATTGTAAATACACCAATAGGCACCCTGTGTCTAGCTCAGGGTTTGTGAATGCACCAGTGGACACTCTGTATCTAGCTACTCTGGTGGGGCCTTGGAGAACCTTTATGTCTAGCTCAGGGATTATAAATACACCAATCGGCACTCTGTATTTAGCTCAGGGTTTGTAAACACACCAATCAGCACCCTGTGTCTAGCTCAGGGTTTGTGAATGCACCAATCGACACTCTATCTAGCTAATCTGGCGGGGTCGTGGAGAACCTTTGTGTCTAGCTCAGGGATTCTAAACGCACCAATCAGCACCCTGTCAAAACAGACCACTCGGCTCTACCAATCAGCAGGATGTGGGTGGGGCCAGATAAGAGAATAAAAGCAGGCTGCGGAGCTAGCAGTGGCAACTCGCTCGGGTCCCCTTCCACACTGTGGAAGCTTTGTTCTTTCGCTCAAATCTTGCTGCTGCTCACTCTTTGGGCCCATACTGCCTTTATGAGCTGTAACACTCACCGCGGAAAGTCTGCAGCTTCACTCCTGAAGCCAACGAGACCACGAACCCACCGGCAGGAATGAACAACTCCAGACGCGCCGCCTTAAGAGCTGTAACCCTCTTACATCGAGAAGGTCCGCAGCTTCACTCCTGAGCCAGTGAGACCACGAACCCACCAGAAGGAAGAAACTCCAAACACATCCGAACATCAGAAGGAACAAACTCCGGACACCCCGCCTTTAAGAACTGTAACACTCACCGCGAGGGTCCGCAGCTTCATTCTTGAAGTCAGTGAGACCAGGAACCCACCAATTCTAGACACAGTATTACATTAGAGGCTCAAAGCCTGGCTATGGCAGGATCATGATGCACTCAGCTTTTTCCTATCCTGTCACTCTCATCCAAGTACCTACCTCCAAAAAACTGTGGTGACAACTTTGAGCCATGTAGTATTGTATTATGTATTATTGTATTGTTTTTCTATTTATTTTTCACTCCAGTAACTGGTGGATAAACTCATACTACAACCAACATAGGCGTTTGTCATTATCTCTCTCTCTTTTTCTCTCTCTCTTTCTCTCTCTCTCTCTCTCTCTGTGTGTGTGTGTATATATATATATATATACCTTAGAAATTTTGGAGGAAGAATGGCTATGGTTTGAGACCCTTGATCTAGTACCATGTTAATGCTACTAAAATCCATTAATAATTATTTTACTTTAGAGTTAACACCTGCTATATTTGTGTTTGTTCCCATGGATGAGACTTTATACTCTAGTTTGTTTACTGTCTTGTTAGTTTTAACCGTAGGAGATTTTCAAATATTGACTACATTTGAACTATAGAAATGGCAATTTTATGTGCCTCAACCTAATAATAGTAAATGTTCAATAAAAGGTAACTTTATAATTGGCTAAGCTCTTCAAGGGTATCATCTCATTTAATTCTCACAGCAGCCCATTCAGGCAGTTACTTTTTTTAATCCCCACTTTTCAGATGAGACATTTGAGGCTCAGGAAGATAAAGAGATGAGTTCAGTATTGAATAGCTGGTTAGGAAGCAAGCTACTATTAAAACTCAGTTATTTTTGACTTTAGTCTTTTTATTCAAGGCACACAATTATTTTAAAAGCACATATTCTAAATGGCTGTATAATGGCTTGTATGGATTTACTTTATTTTTATCTTAAAAATATTAACCCCCTGCTTATCATTTAGGTCGTTTCTATTCTTTCATTACCACAAAGAATACTGTGATTAACATAACTCTAAGGATACAAGTAACTGTATGCTTTAGCCGGGATTGAATGCACTTGCCATATCTGGAGCTACTCCTGTGTTGTTCATTAATGGATAATATTTGGTATAAGCCTTGTGATTTGCCATCTAGGAAATTATTTTTCAGTGTTTTTTTTCTTTCAAAGTGTCTTATTTTAGAATTGTTTAAATATCAAATTTCTGATAAAGTCTATAAAACATTATTTATTTTTCATAAATTGTTTATACACAGTTGTCCGGGAACACGACTAGAGAGCCCAATAAACCTGTCATTGCAGCCCCTTACCAAGTCTTACCAAAATCATTAGCTTTACCTCTCCATGGAATGGACCCTCCCTTGGGCTCTAGTGTTACCATCAAATATACAGTGCAATTGTTCTCTCTTGTGTTGTTTTGCTGGGAAGGTACAATTTCATCATAAAAACACAGAAATACACTTGAAGTAATTATATATAAAATGCTGCATGAACGAATTTTAGGTTATCTAGATATAAAAGTAAAAGCTTGTTGTTTGAGCTAAAATATTCTCACTTCTCAAAAGCAGTTGTTAAGTGGAGGGAACAGTGAGGGAAGAGATTGCTGCTGGGGTTGGAGAGACTCAATCTGACTTTGTCTTGGGATATGAAGAGGTTATGTATCAGTAAGCAAGCTTGAGGCCATCAGGAGGGGCTGCCTCTTAGCCTCTGTATTTCAAGCTAATTTCATGCTAAGCAGGGAGCCAGTGTAATCCGGGTAAATTTCTGCTGCAGGGACAGCCAGTTAAGTGTGGGTCCCATCCAGGAATCCAGAAGCATGGAGTGAATGCTATACCTTGTGCAGCAGTAATCATGCAGAGAGGGCAGCCTGAGTGCTGGCCCACAAAGGGCCCTGGAGGAAAATCTAAGGCTGCTCTGGCCCCTGGCAGAGGCAGATAGGATAGGGAAAAGGGCCTTTTTGCCGTACAAAAAAAAAAAAAAAAAATAGAGAAGACAATCATTTATGCAGAATTGTGAGTTTTCCTCTTCTCCAAATGAGCAATACTGCCAGAGCTTTGATATTTTAATTTGCTAATAATCATTACAAAATGATTTTTAAGTACATAAAATATATATAATATAGCATGTAAAAGTACTATTTTTAAAATAATTTTTGAAGTAGATATGGTTTAGAAAGTATGTGTTTCTTTAATGTAAATATGTCTTGTGAGTGAGGAAAAGAATTGTCATTTTGCATAGATCAGAACATCTGAAGTTTGTTAAAAACAGAATGAAAACATATAAACCTGAGATACTTATGAAAGTTACACAAGGAATACATCTTGCTTGTCCGTTCTTGTCAAAATAAAAAGCATTAATTCACACTGCAATCAGGTTGCCTTAACATAAAAACAAAACAAATCCATGCAGTTAAATGTAAAAATTAAAAGGAAAAAAAAAAGACTTGAGAATCCCTGTTAATGTGTTTCTCAGGGCTGTCACTAGCAGCAGCACCAACATCTGTAAAAATAGAAAGTGAGGATGGTGGACAATTATTTTTGACAAAGTCCTTCCATACCACCTATCCTCTTGTTCTTCTGCTTCCTTTCTTTTCAATTTTCTCTTTTGCCTTTTGCCTCCATATGTTTTGGAGTAGCTCCTGCCCAATGCAAATTAGAGAGAGAGAGATAGATAGATAGATAGATAGATAGATAGATAGATAGATAGATAGATAGATAACTGTGGAATTTTCATAATATTAAGAATTGTCAAAATTTTATTTGCATGTTTTAATTTTGCTTTGCTTTATTTTTACCATATCATTTATCTAATACAATAAAATGTTCCTTTCAATCACTGAGCAGTTCCTTAGACACTATCATTTTCATGCATTTCTCACTAAGGCAAATTGTTTTTAATTAAACAGTAGATTTTTTTTTTTTTGAGATGGAGTTTTGCTCTTGTTGCCCAGGCTGGAATACAGTGGCATGATTTCGTCTCGCTACAACCTCCACCTCCTGGGTTCAAGCGATTCTCCTGTCTCAGCCTCTCAAGTAGCTGGGATTACAGGCATGTGCCTCCACGCCCGACTAATTTTGTGTTTTTAGTAGAGATGGGGTTTCTCCATGTTGGTCAGGCTGGTCTCGAACTCCCGACCTCAGGTGATCTGCCCACCTCGGCCTCCCAAAATGCTGGAATTACAGGTATGAGCCACTGCACCCGGCCAGATTATTATTTTAAAGTCATTTGTCGAAAGAATGAGAAGACAGTCCACAGACTGGGAGAAAATATTTGCAAAAGTCATATCTGATAGAGAACTGTTATCCACACTATACAAGCACTATTACAACTCAATAATAAAAAAAAAGCTGTCTTTAAAAAATCAAACAAACATGCAAACAAAAACGGGCAGAAGATCTGAACAAATAACTGGCTAAAGAAGATATGCAGATGACAAATAAACATGGGGAAAGATGTTCAACATCATGTAAGAGAATTGCAAATGAAAACAACGATATACCACTAACACTTATTAGGATGGCTAAAATCCAAGACGCTGACACCACCAAATGCTGGTGAGGCTGTGGAGCAACAGCAACTCTCATTCTCATTACTGGTGGAAATGCAGAGTGGTTCAGCCACGTTGGAAAACAGTTTTGCAGTTTCTTATAAAACTAAACATAATCTTACTGTAAGATCCAACAATCAAGCTGCCTTTACCCAACTGAATTGATGAAAACTTATATATTCACACAAAGTTCATTCAAAACCTGAATTCATCTAAGATGTTCTTTAGTAAGTGGATGGATTTTGGTACATCCATACAATGGAATATTATTCAGCTAAAAATAAATGAGCTATTAAGCCATAAAAAGACGTAGAGGAAAATTAAATGCATATTACTAAGCAAAAGAGCCAATCTGAAAGGGCTGCATTATATATGACTCCAAATACATGACATTCTGGAAAAGATAAAACTTATGGAGACAGTAAGAAAGTCCATGGTTGGCCGGACCTGGTGGCTCACGCCTGTAATCCCAGCACTTTGGGAGGCTGAGGCGGGCGGATCACGAGGTCAAGAGATCGAGACCATCCCGGCCAACATCGTGAAACCCCGTCTCTACTAAAAGTACAAAAATTAGCTGGGTGTGGTGGCGTGTGCGCCTATAGTCCCAGCTACTCGGGAGGCTGAAGCAGGGGAATTGCTTGAACCCGGGAGGTGGAGGTTCCAGTAGGCTGAGATCGCGCCACCACACTCCAGCCTGGGGACAGAGCCAGACTCCATCTCAAAAAAAAAGACTGCATGGTTGTCATGGGTTGCAAGAAGGGAGGGATGAATAGATCAGACACAGAGAACTTCCAGGGTAGTGAAACTATTCTATAAGATACTAAAATGGTGGACACATTATTATTATACATTAGTCCAGACTTGTAGAATGTATAAATCTAGGATGAACCCTAATGTAAACTGCGGATTTGGGCCATAATAGTATGTCAATGTTGGTTCATCAGTTGCGACAAATGTACCACTCTAGGGTAGATGTTGATAGCAGGGGAGGCTGTGTGTGTACAAGGGAGGGGGATAGGAGTCATATGGGAACTCTCTGTACTTTCACTTAAATTTTCTGTTAACCTAAAGCTACCCTTAATTAAAAGAAGCCTAATAACAAAAACACCCCCAAAATGTCTTTGAATGGTTTCGTTATTTGATGGTATCAAAGTTTTGACTTTATTATCAACGGGCTTTTGTTTTTTCTTTGTCTATTTGTGTTGTTTGTTTATTGTTGGAAGCCCTTCAGGGGATGACAGAAGATCTATCCAGGTGCCAGAGTCTGCTGTAGTCTTCATGTTGAGAAGTCAGCTGCTCTTATCTCCCACATCCCTAGCAAGGCAACCCTGTAATTTCTTATTCTGTTGAGGTTCTATGTTAGTGCTCAGTGGTAGTTGTGTGTTTAGCGTATGTCACCTGGAACCCGCCTCTGAAATTCATAACTTTGTCCTTGGCTCAAAATTAAAGTGCTGAAAGAAACTTATCCCTTTCATTCTTTCCTAAGCTCTAATGTAAGCTTTGTTCACCACCTGAGGAGACCTGTCTACTCAATAAGACTGTCCATTTACAAGTGGCATTTTCAGATTTTTGACCTTTCTTATATTTCTTAATGTTTTTCTACTTCTGGGACTTCAAAAGTTCAGCAGATCAGAGGGGATTTCTCAACTCGGTATGAGATGCAGCACAATGGAAAGCAATTTCTTAGATTTCCCTTATGGGAATAAGGTGCATGAATTATATGAGGTCAGACCCTAGAGATGGCTTTTCTGGAAATGCAGGCAACATAGCAAAGAAATAAGCATTGTTCAGATTGAATTTGTAATAGGTGGAGGATAGGTGTTAGCTTGCTTACCTGGTTTTGCCTTTTGGGGCACTAGACCCTTAGCATTAATACCCACAGAAAGTTTATAGTTTCTTATTGTTTTTACTGAGTCCTTATAGTTTCTATAGGGGTAGCAGTGCAATGGATGTCATGGTTCCAAGGCATGTGTGAGATAGACTTTCTCTTTCCTCCCCATTCCCTGTGTCCCTTGCACTGATTTATTAAGCAAATGATTCTTTTTAATAACATTTGTTATTAAATGATTATATAATGATTCTGTTTAATAACATTTGCACTCTTCAATCAAATAGAGGAGTCAGATAAAGAATATTGAAATGGAATTAAGAGAGGATAAAGTGGGAGAATATTCTAAGTCTGATATATCTAGATGAAGTTATGCTCTGAACTCCATTTTCCCTATTTCAGGAATTTGGTTCCTGTTGCATCAGTGGAGCCTGATAAGGACCAGGGAAGCAGAGGCATTCTGTAGGTCTTGTATGTAAGGAGCTGAGTGAAGAGAACTTGAGAAAAAGTCATCAGAGTTCTGGGCTATTTTCTTTCCCCATCACATAGGGGTAGGAGGAGTCTTCCCCTCAGTTTGAGCCCCATGAATGTATGGGCTTCAAGAGAGCTTTACCTGTATCTCTCTAAATTTGGGGCTATAAAAACTGGAACATAACACTGACTGAGATAATCAAAATGGTTTGTAGATTGAGATCTGATGCCTGCCTGGGAAATCGAGAGGGAGAGGCAAAAGCTGACCACCTGCAAGACGATGAGCTAGAGATGTTCTTGCCGTGGTGCCTTGGAGCTGGAAAAATGGGAGTGTTTTCCCAGGAGCATGCCATGGAGACTATTGCTGGGGTCCTCTTAGGTCTTGTTCAGCAGACTTCTCTGGAGGGACAAGCAGGCCTCATGGTGAAAAGGGCTGGAGTTGAGCTGCCAGGTGACAAGCAGTTGAGGAGGGTGACTCCATGCACTATTTGGACTGGAGATGCATCCATCCAGGTCATAAGACCACAAGGAAGAGATCCAGCAAGAGATTCTAAAGAGCGCACCAAAGAAAAAGAGTCACTTTCACCATCTGCCAGGCCCAGAGTGCTGGAAACCACCCAGCCACAAAAGAACAGCCCTCACTTCCTACACGCTTTTCTCTCCTGCTTTCCTGGAGCAAGGCAGCAAGTTGAGTCAAGAAACTCCATTAGGCTCATTAAAGAGCAGATGACCACACGCCCTTTCTGCAGTGCAGGTGTCAGCCTGAAAAGGGTGGGGGAATTCAGGGACAGGGTGGGTGTAGGGATGAGGACATGGGAGGGAGAAGGGGTGGGTTTAATACAGTTGTATACAGGATTTTGATTACTATCTTCAGCCGGACAGTTTATTTACAGAAATTAAGACCATGCTTGTGATCTAAAGTAACTCTGGGACTATCTATTACAAAAGAATAAATAGAAAGCCCGGGGGCCTGCCAGAGATTGTATGGAGGAGCAAGGGAGATTGCTCCCGAGGAATAAAACCTAAAGAAAGAAACACAGACCATGCTTTAAGTCACTAGTCATGTTTGCTTACCACTGTGATTACAGACATAGGTTTGGATGTGAATGTTGGCCTTGACTCCCAGTGGGTGGGCGGTGGCTCCCTGCAGCTCATGCTCACTGTCTGCTTTTCTCTTTGTTGGGGTCATTGTTCTGGCATAAAGTGGTGACTGGGGGTAACTGGTGGCTGTCCAAAGCTTCTTTTTTGGGAAGTGATAATATAACTTTGGAAGGAAGAGGCATTTACCACCTACTCCCTCAAACCTTTCTATCGTCATCAGCAACCTCTGAGGAGGAAGCATACCCATTTTAAAAGTGACTAAATCTGAAACCTGATAATATGTTAAACCAATCAGGTATATTGTGAAACTCAAGCCATATTTAGCATGACAAAATTGTTTATCTTGATCAAACTGGAACCCTTTTAAGAATGGGCACTATAAATATTCATATTGAAACAATGGGAATAAATTAGGATTGTCCTGAGCCAACCAGGACATACATGGTCACTCCACTCATATTCTGTTGCTCCCAGTCTATGGAAAAAAGAGTGACTTTATTTATGTATTTTTATTTTTTTTGCTAGAAGTGAGAACTAAAAACATATCCAATGCTTTTGAGTAGTTTCAAGACATTTATTATATAGTACCGTTAGGCATCTCCTGAACCAAGTAGCTCAGGGAATTTCCGTTTTTTTCACTTCATGCTTTATGGTATTGCGGGTTACATGCACACCTATCAGAATCCAGCCAAGGCACTTAAACCAAGGTATCCGATAATGAAGGAATGTGTATCTCTTCAGGAATCCTTACATGTTCCTGGACAGGGGTCCCAGTAAACATCCTCTTCCCAGGCAGACCATGTTCTAGAGTAAGAGAGAGAAAAAGACTACAACTCGCAGGACAGAAAATGGGAAATCAGTAGTATTAGATGTTTTCCATTTAAGAGTCACTGGGATCAAAAGGGGGAAAAAACCCATATGATTTAAAATCAGAAGACCTGGGTTTAAGTACCTCACACTAATATTGTGTGAGGTTTGGCAAATATTTTACCTTTCTTCAGTGAAAAGGGCATAACTATCATACCATCACCTGTTTAAATAGAAGTATTTAAGTGGTCTGTACTGTAGAAGACATTAAAATGCACATATGCAGGCCAGGCATGGTGGTTCATGCCAATAATTCCATCACTGTGGGAGGCCAAGGTTGGTGGGTCACTTGAGACCAGGATTTCAAGGCCAGCCTGGGCAATGTGGCAAACTTCATCTCTACAAAAAAATACCAAAATTAGCTGGGTGTGGTGGTGCACGCCTGTGGTCCCAGCTACTTGGGAGGCTGAGGCAGGAGGATTGCTTGATCCCAGGAGGTCAAGACTGCAGTAAGCCAAGATCATGCCACTGCACTCCAGCCTGAGCAACAGAATGAGACTGTCCCAAGGAAAAAAAAAAAGTATAATATGCTATATAATTTTCAATTATTTTGCAGTTATACAACAGGAAGTTATTATGAAAGCTCCTGGTAGTTAATTTTTCAGTAAAATTAAGTGTAAAACTTTTTCAGCCTTGCCTGTTCTGTTCATCTGAGCCCAGATGTTGAAACTTCTGGTGAGGAGATAATTGCCTGTTTTTTGCTTTTTTGACCACTGAATAGTCCCTGCCCCCCTCTCTCCCCTTTTCCCCCTTTCTCCCTCTCCTCCTGTCCCTATTTTCCTCTTCCCCATCTCCCTGTCTCCCCTGTCTTCAGTACGCATACTGTTTGGTGAGACATTGTATGTGAGAGTACGTAGCAAATGACAAAGTTCAACCAGGATATTCGCTGTTAAGAAACATCTTTGGCCAGGCGCGGTGGCTCACGCCTGTAATCCCAGCAATTTGGGAGGCTGAGGCGGGTAGATCACCAGGTGAGGAGATCGAGACCATCCTGGCTTACATGGCTAACATGGTCTCTACTAAAAAAATACAAAAAAATTAGCCAGGCGTGGTGGCGGGCACCTCTATTCCCAGCTATTCTGGAGGCTGAGGCAGGAGAATGGCGTGAACCCGGGAGGCAGAGCTTGCAGTGAGCTGAAATCGCACCACTGCACTCCAGCCTGGGCGACAGAGCGAGACTCCGTATCAAAAAAAAAAAAAAAAAGAAAAGAAAAAGAAACATCTTTGCTTGGGTTCTCTGCTGTCTGGCAGAAGGCACTTCAGTAAAACAAGTGCATATTCTTACCCTCAGGAGGATGTCCTGGACAGGAAGATTTTTTTTTTAAGTTACAATGATGGAAACTTAATTGGCGAGTTCAGGGAATAGTAAATAAGATAAAAATTTATGTACTGTTCCAAGGATGTTCAAAATGAGCTGCAGCTATTGAGAAAGCAATTACTAAGGAAGAAGTTAGCATAGGCTCCTGGCCAAATTGGCATCAGTTTCAAGCACTTGAAACGAGCACCACTCATAGGAGCTGACAGATATTTTTAGGTATTTGTTCTATACCTTGGCTGTAGTGGAACAATTCATCTCAGAGTCTGAGGGACTCTTTAGAACCCAGAGATTGCCAAGCCACCTTGCAATCTATTAATCAACATTGATTAAATTAAGCACTTAATCCACTGCTTCTCAGCAGGGTGTCAGGGGCAGATTTTGCCCACATAGGATATCTGGCAGTGTCTGGAAACATTTTTAGTTGTCACAACAGGGTGTGGGAGATGCTACTGGCATCTAGAGGCCAGGGATGTTGCTAAACATGCTGTAGTACTCGGGGCATGTACTGCATGAAAAAGAATCATCTGTCCTCCAGGATTAATAATCCCCAGCCTAATCTAACTGTGGGTTTAGTACCATGGGGGATACTAAACAAGCAAAAATATCATGTCTTTCCTCAAGAGATATAGAGCCTTGATGCAGAGGATACCAAAGCTATAGACCATTTAGTGGAAGTAATTTTTCAGCCAACAGTATTTATTGAGCATCAACTATGTACCAGGAACTCTGCAAGGTTTGGGTATTAATTACAATTATAGCAAAATAGATGTAGTGCCTGTCCTCAAGAAGCTTAGAGTTTATCAAGAAACACGAATGTTAAAAAAAGAAACACAAAATTTGCTGTTTATTGGGGTAATCATATTTAGAATGGAAAATTAGAGCTGCCCTGGGAGAGATTATGCAAGAGTTTTGTTAGATTGGATGGTCTGGGAACACCTTTCCAAGAACATCATACTTCAGCTGAGAATGAGCTGGCCAGGTGAAAAATGACAGGATAAAAAAGAAAAATTGGAAAGTAGGCTGGGTGCAGTGGCTCATGCCTGTAATCCCAGCACTTTGGGAGGCTGAGGCGGGCATATTATCTGAGGTCAGGAGTTCGAGACCAGCCTGGCCAACATGGTGAAACCCCGTCTTTACTAAAAATACAAAAATTCATGGTGGCACATGCCTGTAATCCCAGCTAGTTGGGAGGCTGAAGCAGGAGAATTGCTTGAGTCTGGGAGATGGAGGTTGCAGTGAGCTGAGATCGTGCCACTGCCCTCCAGCCTGGCCGACAGAGTGTGACTCTGTCTCAAAAAAATAAAAGAAAAATTGGAAAGTAAACCCTCTTCTTTGTTAAGCTGATATAGGCAACTTTATGTAGAAGAGATCTTTAATGGAAATATATATATATATATATATTTATATAATTTATTTTATTTTATAAATTTTTTTTCCAGGTCCAATTTCTGATTTCTAATTGTGCATATGTGTGTGTGTATATATATATGCACACAATTATATATCATTATGTGCATATATACACATAATGATATATAATACATAATTAGGTACATAATTATATATGTATATAATATACATAATACATATATACATAATATATAATCAGGTATGCAATTACACACACACACAAATACACAATTAGAAACAAAAAATTGGACCTGGAATAGCCAATAGTATAATGGAAAAAAATGTATTGCCATCAATCAACTTTCCACTTTATTCATTCATTAAATAAATAGTTTGAGTGACTTTGATGTACTAGACCTTGGAAACATATTGGTGACCGAAAGCAGAAATGATTTCAGCTCTCAGAATATTTACATTTTAGTGAAAGGGAATGCACTAAAATAAAAAAATAATTAATTGAATAAAGTATTCACAGAGTTAAGTACTGGGATGTGCAGATCTTTATCTTTATGAAAGCTTATGCTAGAGGATTCTACCTAAACAAGAGTGCCAGGGAAGATTTTTTCAGTAAAGTGATGAGCAAGAGGTGTGTAGACACTGACCAGGTGAAGTAGGTTAGAAGGAAGTCTCGATAGAGGCATCAAGGTTTTTAGGATACCTTTCATTGTAAGCAGTCTTTTCCTGGACCTTTCTTATCAATTGGCTTTCTCCTGGAAGTTTCCATTGCTCCTCCTGGAGGAGAATCTGGAGCCAGGTCCCTTCAAAATAGGTTATGGCTCACTCTTCCTACTTTGTGGCTGTTACTTGGTCCAGGTGTCCCAAAACACTCTGGGAGTGCAACAAACTGGAAGGGGGCAATAAATTATTGGAAGTCAGATATCTATAATGAAGCCACTCTTCCTCACTTAAAAAGTTAGCCACGCAGCCTCAGTTTTCAGCTTTTTTTCAGTGTGAGTCTACTATGTTCCCCAAATATATCATGCATATCAAGTTCTCTGGGAAATCACCCTGTGGATCCAAGAAGCACAACAAGAAAGAGGAATGGAAATGACTCCAATGTGACTAGAGTAGAGTGGGCCTGGGAGAGTGGGGTGTGAAATGAGACCACGCAGGTAGGGAGGAGGAGGAGGGAGGTAGGCAGGATGGCAGTGGAGTGGGATAAGGAGGGGAAGGAGTGGGCAAATATGCATTTTGAAAGGTCAAAGAGGAAGTGCTGCCAAATCGTGTAGGAAAATATTATAGAAACAGGGAAGGGATAATGCATAAGCTAAGGTTTTATTGGTAGAAATGCATTGGTTTGTTTCTATTTAAGAAATTCTCAGGGAGTAAATGATAGGGCTTGGGGATGAACCAGTTAAAGGGATAGCCGTGTCAAAGATGAGGGCTAGGTGCCTAGCATGCCTAACAGGACAGATAGTGGTACCATTCACTGAGAGAGGAAACTCTAAAACAGGACCCATTTTGGAGGAGAATATCACAAGTTCAGGTTTGGAAAAGTTGACTTAGAGGTCAGTTTGAGACACCTAAGCATAGTTACCAAATGCAGGTCTGGAACTGAGCTGAAGATAAGCAACCACTGTGCTCCTGCTTAATGAGAAGCTGACACTCGTCCTTCTGTTAGTAGATGCTATCTTGCCCCAGTCACAGTCTCGTATCTGTTACTCCACGTGCTTGAAATGGGTACATCCAGCTGTCAGCACCTCTGATTGGAAACTGAGCAAGGAGCCAACGGGAGTATAAATCCAAGATCAATGTTGAGCATGTGTTGAAGGGAGAAAGTGAATGAATGGTTAGAAATCAGATTTGCCAGTATGAGGGGGTGCCACTTCCACCTGCCATAATTTGGAGAGATGAGAATTAAGGTCCCACGCTAGTCATTCATGTAAAGCTCTGAGGTGGCTGATTAATATTGTGCTGGCTACTGAGCTAATTGGATACTTTGATAATAGGACTGTAGCTTGGAATAGGACTTTAAAAGTTATCTAGGTCAATCCATGCCTTTTTTCAGTTGAAATTGAGGTCCAGAGAGGATAAATGACTTATCCAAAGTCACCATGCACAATAATGACAGAGCATGGCCGCCATTGATCTCAGTTTATTTCACAGTCTTACTTGGTTCTGTCCAGTATTTTGAATGTGAGGGGAGTGACATACAGTATTATTTTACTGCCTGGCACATTGTGTATAGATGTTGGTCATATAGCCCCAGGCCCCTTTAAAGAGACACTGTTTTGTGGCTTTTGGCTAGCACATACTTATAAATCACCCCCCGGAAATCCAGAATAGCTTGGATAATGATATGAACCTTAACTACGAATTTAACAGTCTGTAACAGCATCTAGCAGTTTTAGTTTATTACTGTCCCAAGGGGAGAAAGGAGAAAAAAAACAGCATAAGAAACAAGCTAATAAATTTGTTTTTAAAACCCAGCACCCTCCTCCCTTCCTTCAGCAAATGTTGTAAATTCTGGGTGTTTATAGTTTGCTTGAGGAAGCAAGCTCAATGTCAAAAGTGTTTTTAATAGCCTTTGATTTACTTTTTAAATGCTTGTTAGAATGATTGATGACAGTGTTTTGAAATCAATCACAGACTCGGGAGAGATGGGAACTTCACAGCTATCTTCCCACTGGCTGGATGTGTGTTTTGGTTGGTTTGGTTTGGTTTGGGGAGGACCTACAAGCACAGAAGGGACTCAACTTGTATTTTCTTTTCTCTGTGAGTGGCAAGTGGCTCTTATTTTTCACTTTTGCCTCCTAAAAGAATGTAGCAACTCAAGGACATTTCTTAGGCTTCTGTCCCTCAGATGCCCAGTTGCAATGGCCACTTGCTGAGTGAGATTTGAGTGGCCTGCTCTGGGGGCTTCACCCTGCCTTCAACATTTACAGGAAAAATGATCTTTCTGTGTGAAGTTATGAGCTGAGACAAGAACTAGCACTCCATTTTGCATGCCTTAAAGTCCTACTGAAAAGCACACCAGGCAGTTGAAGCAATAATTGGCTTGAGTTTGCATTTGTTCATGCCATAATAACCTCCTCACCATACACAGCACCCAGCTACGAAACCCCTGTCTCCTTAATAGATAGAATTAAGTTGCATTTCATCCTGTGCTCATTCAGGAATCCCCAATAGCCAGCATAACTGAGAAAGCTGTAGAGTAGGCTTTTGAGATGTAAATACTATCGCGTCCACATGAAAATCCATGAAGTCAGTTCCTGGGTCTTTACTTACAAGATATTTAAATGAAGAATTGGTGTATTGCAGTTCCTGCAGCACCTTTCTTCTCTCTAAATCCAGCCACAGTGTTCATCAATGTGTTTAATAATGCCTGGGGAGCCTTTGGTTCTGGCATTGAATAATGAACATTCGAAGCGCCCACTGCTTTAAATACTTTCTAAATTTGTGTCCCTTTCTGTGTGCAAAAGGCAAATGGACAAGAAAGAGACTTTGTTTTTCTCACTCTGAAGAGAATTGACATGGAGGAATGTTTAGGAAATGACACCTGGTCAACGAAAAGACACTTTAGCAATGTAAGCCTTGCATTTTTTTTTCTTTACAGTCCAGCGGCATTGCGATTATCACACAGGCTCACAATCTGGCTTTTAATCAAAACTCTATATGGATGTTTAAAAAAATTCAGCAATGCCTGGCCGCGTGCAGTGGTTCACGCCTGTAATCCCAGCACTTTGGGAGGCTGAGGCGGGTGGATCACAAGGTCAGGAGTTTGAGAACAACCTGGCCAATATGGTGAAACCCCCATTTCTACTAAAAAATACAAAAATTAGCCAGGCGTGATGGTGTGCGCCTGTAGTCCCAGCTACTCGGGAGGCTGAGGCAGGAGACTCACTGGAACCCAGGAGGTGGAGGTTGCAGTGAGCTGAGATTGAACCAATGCACTCCAGCTTGGGCAACAGAGTGAGACTCCATTAAAAAACAAAACAAAACAAAACAAACAAAAAAAGCAATGCAGGCACTACACCAAGGATGCATGGGGTAGAACCAGGAATCTATATTTTATATTTCTTCTTGTTTTGCAATCAGGGCAGAAAACCCCAAAAGGATTATACAGTGATCCTTAATGCAATCACTTAGAAAGCAGTGGTCCGAAACTTTTGTGGGCTTAGGTGCTCTGGGGTACCTATTGAAATGCAAATTCCCTGGCAAACAGAGATTCTGATTGCTTTAGGTTGGGGGTGAGAATCAGAAATTCACACTTTAACAAGATCTTCCCATGTAAGAGATAAAAGGATCATCTCATAAAAAAAAGTGGTACAGGTGGACTGTCAGGGGTGGGCACTATTGTGTTTTGCTTCGTTTTGTTCTGTTTCACGTTCGGTTATTCTGACTTACGGGATTTGGCCAAACTAAGCACAATAATTGGATTTCATTCTTACTTTTCTCCATGCTCAGTAGGTGCAGCCTTACCGTCTGGCCACGGTTAACCTAAAGCAGCAGAAGAAGCCTTTACTTCTGAGCAGCTTTATTTTTTTATTTTTTTTTTTTTTTGAGACGGAGTCTCAATCTGTCGCCCAGGCTGGAGTGCAGTGGCACGATCTCAGCTCACTGTAAGCTCCACCTCCCGGGTTCACGCTATTCTTCTGCCTCAGCCTCCTGAGTAGCTGGGACTACAGACACCCGCCACAACACCAGGCTAATTTTTTGTATTTTTTAGTAGAGACGGGGTTTCACCATGTTAGCCAGGATGGTCTGGTCTTGATCTCCTGACCTTGTGATCCGCCCGCCTCAGCCTCCCAAAGTGCTGGGCTTACAGGCATCAGCCACCGCGCCCGGCCCCTGAGCAGCTTTTAATATAAACTGATGCCTGAGTCCCCCGCTTCCACCAACAGATTCTAATTAAATTGGTTTGGGATGGGTCCCAGTTATTGGCAGTGACAATAATCTCCCCATGTGAATCTAATGGACAACCAGGATTGAGAACCACTGGTGTAAGTACTCTGCAAAGCCACAGGAGTTCTTGGATCAGCCGAGAAATGCCAGGGGCCGATGCTGTAACTGCAGGTGCTGACAGTATTTAGTGGGGTCAGTGACATCGCCTGTGGGTACTACACTGCCCAATACTGAGTTCATGATCCTGGCTCTCTGGTACTGATGCATGCAGCTAATCTATAAATAGGATAGGGCTGAGGCTGTGTGACTGAAAAAAAAAAACAAAATTTAAGAGGAGAAGAAAAGGACATTTGCAGGTTTTGTTGTCCTCAGTGGACATGAGGGTGGTGTTATCTGTACCAGCAGTGACCCCACTGCTACTAGAGAAGGGAATCTCAACGTGTCACTGGATGGTGGTACACTCTGCTGTAAATCCTGAGTGAGACACATCAACCAGGGAGCTTATGAATGAAGGACGTTCACTTCCCTTTGAAAAGCCAGCTTTTCTGTTGTTGAAAGCTAATCTACTGGTGTCATCAGCCACAACAAAGAGTTCTTGGACATTTACTGAAAATTAACACCATGCACTTGCCCAGTGGTTTACAGTTTACAAAATGCTTTGACTTGCATTTTCTTCCTTGATCTTTTACAAGAGATCTATGAACTGGACCAAATGAAGCACCTGGAGCTTAGAGAGTTGAAGTGATTTATCCAAGAACAGGCATCAGAAATATATAAGACCTAGATGGGTTAGTAATTCAAGTCTTACTATTCTGCTTCCAAATCCAGGTAATTATCATAGTTGAAACGTGGATAGACAGATTTAAAATGTTAGTTATTGCTACTTATGCACATTAAGCAATGATTAACAGCTCATTAGACCTATGATGTCATAGTTATTATCTTAGAACAAAACTAAGAAATATCGTTGATTTAAAGAAAAAAATAAAAAGTGAACAATAGCACGTGCCATGGTCCAGGATCAGGTAGAATCCTGCTGGCAGCACACCGAAGGACCATGGATGGGCAATACTGCTCTAGTCACATCATCATTGTATGTGTATCTTTGTTCAGTAGATAATAATTTGATATGTTCAGTGAAGGAAAACTGTGCTATTGAAAAACAACTGTCAAATTACTAGAGCTGTTTTTGCCTTCTGTGAGAGACGGTTATGTTAACTGATATCATTGGTAATAATCTATCTGTATACTACACATTTCTTCAGTGACTGATGGGATGAAACCTCTTGCATGACCCCCTGTCTAAGGCAAACATTTAAGAGGATTAACTCTGTGCCAGGTGCCAGATGAGCACCTTTTCCTCCCATTTAAGCTTCATGCAACCCCATAATATGATACTGTCATTAACTATATAAAATATGGCACGCTCTCTCGCTTGTGAGCTCGCTCGCTGTGTCTATATATACTCACACATATACACACACACACATAATGTAAAGAGACGGAGGCACAGAATTGTTAAGTAGATTACCCCAAATTTCACATCAGTAGGAAATCAGGCTTCTTGTATCCAGAGCCCAGTTATCAACTACTTTCTTCCACCTCAACTATATTTAAAACTTGTTGCATGTGCCAAGGAGAGCAAAATCAGATACTAGTTTAGAGGTAGAAGCCACAGAAAATAGAATTGCTTTGCAAATTATATATTTAGATAAGTTATTTGGCCTTGCTAAAACAGAGAGCCATGGCTATTAAAAAATTCCAGTATGTAGGTAAGAGTGAGTGAAAATTGCTAGACAGCTTTTAAAGTCATTTTCTTGCCACGATATACAACATGGATTCTTCCCCACTGTGACAAGCTCTGGAGACTTAACCATTCCCCCACATCAGCAACCACATGCATAGCAATACCTGCAATCATATTGGGTGGATAGGTATCATTTGGTCAATGCATATGTGTGTGTGTATGTGCATAGATATTAAGGAAAGGTGAACGAATTTCATGGACAGTGGAGGTCCAACTGGAGAAACCTCGTTGGAGCCAAAAATAATTTAAAAAATTAATCATTCACAGAATGCGCAAAACTCTTGGGAAGGATGTGGGATAAAGGGATTTTAAGCTGTCAACTGGATAGATAAGCACACACCACAACCCTCTACTTAGACAGTAATGCATAGTAACTAGGAAAGGCATGCCCATATGCTGTTTTGCAGAGGTTAAGTAGAGAAATGAGGATGTGAATTTCAGAGTTGGTCTGATGCATGGTCTGGGCGCAAAGAATCCCTCTCTCTGTAACCATCTGGGTGTGAGTCTGCATTTCTACCACACAATTTCTCTTCCTGAGTATATTCTCTCTCTCTCTTTCTCTGTCATTTGTATTCTCCTTCCACTCTATACCTATAGCTACTTTGCAAGGAGAAGATGGTGACTTGTGACAAAAGGAAATGCATTCTTTTCACCCCAGTGAAATCAGCAAGGGTCCTCAGCATGAAAGCAATAGATTGAGGGCAAGCAAGGCAGCCAGGCAGCCAGGAGAAAATTGAATGCAGTCCTCAAAGACCATATGTTCTGTGGATTTTCAAAAGCCCGTGTCAGAACCTCTCTCCCAAACATCAAGGAGCCTAGCATACCGCACCCAGTGAAGGAGAAGGGTGGAGAGGGCAAGGAACTGCTTGCCTAGTGGCTGTTGTGTGGTTAGCTGAGGTGTGCATCTCAAGAAAAGAGCTGACCTTGTAAGACAGGCAAACATTTCTTCCAAAGAATCTGAAGGAGCAGAGAAGACAGGGAGGATACAAGTACCATGAAGATAAAAAAAAAAAAAAAAGTAATGGAGTAAATGGACAGTTTAAAGATGGCTGAAGAAACAGAAGTTGGGTGGTGGAGGCTGAAGATGCCTAGGGCAGATTTTAATGGCTTCCATAGATGTAGGTTGTATTCGTTCTTGAAGTCACCAATGAACTGCTCAGAGGCTGACTGGGAAAAGCGGAGCTGTGCAGCCTGCTCATGTAGGGTAGTTTCCATTGCCTCAAAGAGCGCCATTCTGTGGCAGGCTTCCTCCATTGTTAATGGCATGCTGTGTGTAAGGGCTGCTGGGCTCTTGGGAAAGAATGGACAGAATGTATAATGAATCCCGCTGAAGATGCATCCAGCTTGGGCCTTGCAGGGGACACATTCCCCCAAGCAGAGCTTCAGCCATAACTCTCTTCAGCTGTGGCTGAATCCAAGAAGGTTCTGTCACCCACACCAGCCCAGAGAGGGAACAGAAGTCATTCATTGCAGCCCAGAGAAGGGACAAAAATGCTCATTAGAATAAAAGAGGATCCAGCGGAGGGCTCCTGGAAACTATCAGTGTTGATAGGCAGTTACATCAGCTTCAAGTTTGACATCTATATTCTACGTAATGGTGTGCTCATGAAACTTCTTAGAACAACTCAATGGTAAAAACTCCTAACCCGTATTTAAGACATATGCCAGTTAGGAAGTTAGGACAAGGGGTGCTGGCATACGCCCACAGCTCGTAACCCGTGGAACTGTTACCCGACAACATTAGGGAAAAAAAATGAAAATACTTGAGTGTGACACTATATCAGCTGCCATTTAGAGGCCAGGGATTCAAATACATAGAGGGACATATAAATACATACATACATATATATAAATAATACATATAAATAATGACATATAGTCCTGACCTGTATAGAGAGATCTCTACCCAGAAAAATGATCAGTAAGAACTTAAGGCACCATATGCTGAGTGACAAATGATGGATACTTTTTAAGATGTCAGAGAAAGAATAATGGTCTGTGGCTATTAATAAAACTCTCCCAAGAAATTCGGAAATAGGATGGTAATTTCAGTATTAATAGAGTTTCTGTATATGTGACATAATTTTTTTTTTTTGAGTGCAGTGGTGTGATCTCGGCTCACTACAACCTCCACCTCCACCTCCACCTCCCCCTCCCAGGTTCAAGCGATTCTCCTGCCTCAGCCTCCCAAGTAGCTGGGACTGTAGGTGCACACCACTGTACCTGGCTAATTTTTGTATTTTTGGTAGAGACAGATTTTCTCCATGTTGGTCGGGCTGGTCTCAAACTCCTGACTTCAGGTGATCCACCCGCCTCGGCCTCCCAAACTGTTGGGATTACAGGCGTGAGCCACCGCACCCAGCCATGACATAATTTTTTAACCTTATTCATGTATACTCATTTTTGTTATCAAAATAAGAACATATTTACTAATTTGCTGATTATCAGAGTAATATTTACTTATTTTTAAGGTTTCAATATTAAAATAATTGAAATAATATAAAATCCACTGTAATCTTAGCACCTTCAGATAAAAACTGTTAATCTTTAAGTATATGTACTTTCTTTTTTTCTGTATGTATGGACACTAGTTTAATGATGATATATTTGAACTGTATCCTTTATTTCTTCTCCTATCAGTGTGTACTAATCGTATTTTCATGTCAGTCAGTATGAATCTATATTATTTTAATATGTCACAATATTTAATGGGTATGTCATAACATATTTATTGGTTTTCCTATTATTAAGCATTAGTTTCTTTCCAGTGTGTTATTATTGTATGTAATACTGGGATAAAACCCATTGACCTAGCAAAGTCACTTCTAGGAAATAATAAGAAAATCTTGCAAAGATTCCAGCAAAATCATATACACAGTTACTCTCTAGAACAGCTGCACTAAATATGCATCTACTGGCGAGTTATCTGGGTGCCTGTTTCCCCACACACTTGGCAGCAATGAGTATTATCATTCTTTTTCAATCTTTGTCAATGTGTTAGCTTGGAAGAAAAAGCACGGTGAAATAGCATTGTTTTAGGTCTATAATACGTTTATTGTGTCTGGATGCTGATTCTTTCATATTACAGCAACTTAGTCTATGGCACATTTCCTCAACCAAGTATTCAGCCCCTTCCCTGGGTGTTACAGTTGAACATCCCATACTCTATTGATGACAGATGCTTTGGGATCCAAGCAGAACATTGAATTTATGTATCTGGATTCTCAGGTTTGTATCTGAAATCAGACTCACCTGTTATTGTTCTAATTAAGTTATAGTCATGATATGGTTTGGCTGTGTCCCTACCCAAATCCCAACTGGAATTGTATCTCCCAGAATTCCCACGTGTTGTGGGAGGGACCCAGGGGGAGGTAATTCAATCATGGGGGCCAGTCTTTCCTGTGCTATTCTGGTGATAGTGAATAAGTCTCGTGAGATCTGATGGGTTTATTAGGTGTTTCTGCTTTTGCTTCTTCCTTATTTTCTCTTGCTGCTGCCGTGTAAGAAGTGCCTTTCACCTCCCACCGTGATTCTGACTGGGGCCTCCTCAGTCATGTGGAACTGTAAGTCCAATTAAACCTCTTTTTCTGGCCAGCCACAGAGGCTCACACCTGTAATCCCAGCACTTTGGGAGGCCGAGGCGGGCAGATCACCTGAGGTCAGGAGTTCAAGACCAGCCTGGCCAACATGGCAAATCCTGTCTCTTCTAAAAATACAAAAATTAGCCAGGCATGGTGGTGGGCACCTGTAATCCCAGCTACTTGGGAGGCTGAGGCAGGAGAATTGCTTGAACCCAGGCGGCTGAGCTTGCAGTGAGCCGAGAGCATGCCAGTGCCCTCCAGCCTGGGCAACAGAGTGAGACTGTCTCAAAACAAACAAATAAACAAACAAAAACCTCTTTTTCTCCTTTTCTTCCCGGTCTTGGGTATGTCTTTATAAGCAGCATGAAAACAGACTAATACAAGTGGTTAAACCTAAAAGTTTTCCCAAAGGATGGAAGAGTGTTGATGTGAGGTAGATGATGTTGAGTTATAAGAGGATACAAATTAAGTTAGTTATGACCTCAGAGATAGTACAAAAAGTTTGCAGATTATCAGAGAGACTGATAATACATTATGGGATTGTTTTAAAGCTAATTAGAGCCTTTTAATTCTAAAATTCAGTGTTTCAATGTTTGATAGAGTTAGCAGACATGCGATAACATTTATCATTCTGATATACACACAAATGCATACAGGCACACGTGTGTAAACATGCACCCTCTGCTTGTGTTATTGAGGGAGAAGGTGAGACTCACAGAAGTGGAGATTTGACCAAAGCCAAATGAAGTAATATTGGAAAAACAGCCCTAACCCTCTCAGCTTGTTTTGCAAATGTTTTCCTTTCTATTATAACTATTTTAATTAGAAAATTACCTGGAAATTAAATTTATATTTGTTTAAATCACTTGCAAAATAGCCATCCACTGCAAACTTTTCTTGAACAGGGCGATGTAGGGAGGAGGAAAGAATAGTTTTCTAATTATGGGGCAAGAATAGTTTTATAATCTTGCTCCACAATTCTGGTAACATTTAAAAATTTTTCTTTATTATATTTTGATAATATCTATTTTCTTAGAAATGTATTTATTCCATCTAGATTTTCAAGTATATCAACATGCAATTGAAAAGAGGAATCTATTTATAATTTAAAGATTGTGCGTTTATCTTTTCCTTCTGCAACTTAATTTTCTAAATAAATTCACCAGGTTCATACATTAATACTTAATATAATAGACTAATTATGTTTTCCTAAGAAACAATTCTTGGATTTATTTAGCAATTTAGTATTTTTCTTTTATTTTTCCTCCTCTAAGTCAACCTTTTCTGCCTTTACTTTTATTTGCTTCCTCCTGCTATTTTAGAAATGCGGTTATTTTTCTACTTTCTTCAATTAAATAATTACTTTTTAACTTTATTATGAAAGTATTTAAACATTTATTCATCTACACAGAAGAGTTGTGTTATATTCCGTTTTTGACAGCAGTGTTTGCATTTTCATTATTTTCTAATTAGTCTGTAATTGCAGTTATTATTTCCTCTTCCACTCAATGGTTTTTGTAGGGCATTTTTGATTTCTGAGTATAACATTGTTTTTATTTAAAATGTGTTTAATTACGTAATTTTACTTCTTGAAGTTAGCAAATTAACATTGCTCAGTACAGAAGTCCTCATTGCCAACTTTTCCTCTTAGTCTAGATGGAATATCTCAATACAAATGGGCCATTTGTATTGAGTTGGATCCATTTGTGGGATAATTAGGTAAGATTTTTCTAAACATGGCATAGTTTAGCTAAAATCTTACTTAGATAGTTTAGCTGCATTCCGCCCCATAGCTGTGCATCTTTTTATGACTTTGTGGGTTTGTCCAAAGTATGGGATGGAGGTCTGGATGCCCTGAGAGTTAATGATCTATTCCAAGTCTCAGTTTAGGCACCAGGCTTGCTCTCCTCAACAATCCTCTATAATCCTCACACACCTAGAGCTGTGATTTTTTTCCCCATCAGTAGATGCCCATGGTACTTACATGCATTCCTCTCTGTGGCACTTTTTGTTTTTCCCCTTTTGGGGCTGAGCCATTGATATGTATATTTCCTTTTCTCCATTAGAAGGTGAATTCCTAGAAGGCCCTTATGTGTCTTGATTAGAGCTGAGGATATTCCATGACCATGAAAAGCACTAAGTAAAGGTTTGTTAAATAAACATTTAGACCAAGTCTAACTTTTAAATTTGGTATAAATCTGCTTAATTTGGCAAATTCCATGACCACCTATAAGATAGATAGTGATATTAGATCTGTATACTGAGGATTTCCCTAGCATCTACTACTGAAAGTATTCTGGAGAGAAATTTAAAGGAGCTGGATTATATCTATGATTTCAGTAGCAACTTCATAAATTTAGGCAATGCCAATTAATTTGTCTCTGTTTCATCTGTAGGCACAAAACAGCTGTGTTTTTCAAGAGATAAGAGTTCTGATTGCTGGATTCTAAGTGAGGATTGAGGGAAGAAGGATGATTTTTCTAAGTCATTATAAGGAAAGCAGTGGTAATGATGCAACCCATCATTTGTTTCAAAGAGACCACAATAAACAGGCAAATAAAACTATTTTGTCCCATGCATACAAGCATGGACATAAATTATGAGATTTGCAGATATCTACAGACTAGTCCCTAAAGCAGAACCAACCAAAGCAGAAAGAAAATATTTTCCCAAGCTAATGCAAAATCTCATAGTAAGTAGAATTTGATCCCTTTGTCCTACTGAGAATGTTGTTATTAATATAATTTAAAGGTAATTAAAAATACATTTGGTTTATTGTTGCTTTCCCTTCAAAATCTTCACTCTTCTTTTCTCTGAAAAAGTCCTGCTGAGTCAGTTTGATCTTCCAAAACAAACAATGTTCATTAATTTACAAAATTTCAGGCAAATTTGTTGATTATGGAGAGATGATGGTGTCGGAAATTAACACAGAGCCAAGTAACAATAGGATTGTCTTGGACTGTAGATTTATATTTTGTAACATTTGTTCTGCTGCAACTCTTGGAGAGGACAAGAAGCAACTGGCACTCATAGTAAACCTCTTTTTTCTCAGTCAGGAAAGCAATTCATTACCAGATGTATGGCCTTGGCTTTACTGCTTTGTATACTTGTCAACTGCCATTTTAATGGAAACCGCAAAAACAAATGCTTTCATAAGAGTCCATGAACCCTTAGAATTAGCAAATGCCCATGAACCACAAGACTCTCCAGTGGTGGATGTTATGGCTGGAAACATTAAAATGGAAGGTGAAAGGAAGCATGAACCCTCCAGATTTGGAGGATGAATTAGGCAAAGAGAGCACTACATAAATTATTTTGTTTTACCAGCTAATTATTTTATTATTATTATTTTTGAGACAGAGTCTCGCTCTGTCACGCAGGCTGGAGTGCAGTGGCGTGATCTCCATTCACTGCAACCTCCACCTCCTGAGTTCAAGCGATTCTCCTAACTCAGCCTCCTGAGTAGCTGGGATTACAGGCACCTGCCACCACACCTGGATAATTTTTTGTATTTTTAGTAGAGGCACGGTTTTACCATGTTAGCCAGGATGATCTCAATCTCCTGACCTTGTGATCCACCCACCTCGGCCTCCCGAAGTGCTGGGATTATAGGCGTGAGCCATTGCATCTGGCCCAGTAATTTTAATTTAATCCCTGGTGTCTTGTTATGCAGGAATAACCACCTATAGGTTTACTTTCTAAGTATAGCAAATTCATATTTTAAAATAACTTCATATAAATATAAAAATTATGCATGCATAGTTTATAAATGTAAATAAAAAAGTAACCCATAAGACCACCACCATTTATAACTATGAATCTCTTCATGTGATTTCCTTTTATCTTGATTTATTAATATTTAAAATAAGTTCATGCCGTATATGAAATTATAAGCCCTGCATTTTTTAAGCTCTCTATATTATTTTCTCATGCCATTTTGTAGTTTTCAAAATCTCAAACTTTAATGTTTAAGTATTCTAATGTATGGTTAAATCATTTATTCCTTTTTCTTGTCTTAGTGGGCATGTAGGTGATTTCTTTTTAATTGGCTATTATAAATAATATTTTGATGATTTTCAAGACAGATTTTTGTTATATGTAAGTATACATGGGTGTGAGTTGTATTCTTAAGCAAATCCATAGGGGGAAAATACTGGACTAAAGGTTAGGGACTATTTTAAAAATTGCTAGGTCAAGTTTAGGGTCTGTATCAAGAAACCTATTATAAAATGCCAAATGCATTTTCAAATAGATTTCACCAATTTATACTCTCATTGATACTATACCAGAGTGCCTATTTTACTAATTACATGAGTATTGTACATTATCATATTTTAGTATTTGCTAATATTGTGATAGAATAGTAAATCTAATTTTTTATTTTTTTGAGACAGAGTCTCGCTCTGTCACCCAAACTAGAGTGCAGTGGCGCAATCTCTGCTTACTTCAAGCTCTGTCTCCTGGGTTCATGTCATTCTCCTGCCTCGGCCTCCCGAGTAGCTGGGACTACAGGCGCTTGCCACCAAGCCTGGCTAATTTTTTTGTATATTTAGTAAAGACAGGGTTTCACCATGTTAGCCAGGATGGTCTCTATCTCCTGACCTCGTGATCCACCCTCCTCAGCCTCCCAAAGTGCTGGGATTACAGGCGTAAGCCACTGCGCCCGGCCAGTAAAATCTAATTTTTTAAACTTTGTGGCCAGGGACAGTGGCTCATGCCTGTAATTTTACCACTTTCAGAGGCCAATGTGAGCAGATCGCTTGAGCTCAGGAGTCAGAGACCAGCCTGGGCAACATGGTGAAACCCCATCTCTACAAAAAATACAAAACAATTAGCCAGGCATGGTGGCACATGCCTTTAGTCTCAGGTACTTTGGGAGGCTGAGGCAGGAGGATCACTTGAACCCAGTAGTTTGAGGCTGCAGTGAGCCGAGATCATGCCACTGCACTCCAGCCTGAGTGACAAAGTGAGACCCTGCCTCAAAAGAAAACAAAACTAAAAAACTGCATACCTTTAATTTTTATAAAGTTGAACACTTTGATGTGTTTTCCTCTCCATTATTTATGTTGTAGATAAATTTATCTCTCTTACGTAGCTTTCTACCATGTCTGGTTTGCATAAAAATTACAAAAAAAAACCAAAAAAAACTATAGAAATGTACTTTTGCTTTATGCATTGCATTGGGCTGCTTTCTAATACCTGTGAATTAATCCCTCCTATCCTGGTTAATCACAATGGCAACCCTGTTCCTGCTGACTCCCTTGAGTGATCTCTGTGTTATTTTAGGGAGAGGTTTAGTTTACCACTCTACTGATTTGCCAGGCTCAGCTATTTTAGGTGCTGGCCTATAATCCTTCTCCAGAGGGCTGCCTTTTGAATCAAGGGCACCATCAGCCACTGGTATGTGATCGTTTTCATTAATGATGCTAAAGAGATCAGAAGAAGAAAGTTAGTGGGAAAAAAGCACACACACACACACAAACCAAAACCAAAATGTGCAGACAAGTTTATGATAGATTGTCCTTTCAATGACATGCTCTAAATTTACCAAACTTTAACCTCTCTGTGCCTCAGCTTCCTCATCTGTGTAATAAGGATGATATGAATTCCTACTTCACTGAGTTATATAATTGTTTTTAAACTTAAAAACATAATATTGGATACTGTCTTAGTCGAGTTCAACCAGAAACAGATTCTGAGGGTAGGATTCTGATATAAGTCAGCTATTTGCAAGACAACCCCTGAAAATAAAGTTTGGAGAGTGGGGAGGTTAGGGATGGAATGTCAGCCAATGTTATGGAGCCATTGGAGCCATTCACCACTGGGGATGATTGAAGCTTAATCTCACTGGGAAAGTGTAGGAGTCAGTGTAGAGCACACCTCTGAGTTATCCTATAGGAGGGATGTATTTATATAACCTCTTTTTGGCCATTGGTTGAGGGCTGCTACAGTGAGTGTTAATTCACCTGCACGTGCTGTCTGACTCTGTAATCACTGAAGGGGAGGGAGACTCTTGCAACTAGAGAAAAGCCACAGAGAGCAGTAGGGCTATTAATAGGATATAAGTGGATATTGTATATTGTATAATCAAAAGCAATATAGCCTTTGATTTGGATTCCATTCAACAGGCATTGTTATCAGACACAGGGAAAGGTACCGGGGATATAATGGCTGAGACATGGGCTCTGAACTTAAGAAGCTCGTAGTTTTGTTTTTACAAACAGAGAAGTAAGCCAACAGTGTGGTAAGTGCACACTGTTTCAAATGCAAAAACAGGATGCAATGAAAATTCATAGGAAGAGCAATGCTGAGAATTCTTGATGGAAAATATGCCTATTTAGTGTGTGGTTTGGGAAGGATGGTTCCAAGGGAGATGTCCCTTGAGCTTCTTTTTTGAGGTTTGAGGAGTAGGTAATAGCCTTGCAGAGAAGGAAGAGATGGACATCTCATGGAGGAAAAAAAATATGTGTGTGTGTGTAGACACACATATACATATACGTATATAATACATAGAGAGGAAGAGTGCAAAAGGATGGAATAGTGAAATAACATGGCTTATTCTGCTATTTACATGTAACCCTACATACTTGGAAGGAAGCATTCATTTGGGCAAGCGGTAATTGTTGAATCTTAAGATCCATGCTGGTGCCAGGAACTTATGAAGGAAGTTAAGGGATTTTGAATCTATCTTGAAAGCCCTTGGGAGTCATTAAAAGACTCTACACAGAAAGATCTCTGAGTGACATTTGGAAGATACTTTGTGGAAACGCAGCCCTGGAAGCATAGAGACCAGTTCAGAGGCTACTGTAAAAATTTTGGCAAAAAAAAAAAAAAAAAAAAAAAAAAGCCCTGGTAGCAGAATGGATTTAAGTAATAGTAAATAGGTGGAATGAAAAGGAAGTAAGTGAGATGGCGCAGCCCTGGATGATTTTTAGAACTTCAGACTAGACAACTGACTTTATAGTCCCGCAGCTCATCCACACGGGGTGCTGGAGAGAGAGTTGGCCGGTTTTGAGGGGAGAGGACTGGGACATGTAATAGGGCAGGATGTTGCTTATTTATCTTTCTTTAGGATCCACCATTCCTTCCCTCACTCTTCTCCTATTAATGCCTAGTTTAGTTTTCAGTCTACATAGAGAATGTTTTAGTTTTCTTGCCAAACCCATATTGTCAAATCCCCAGGGCTTAGTGAGGAATTCAGAGAGGAAACTTCATGGCTGCCACTTGGGTTCATGTGTAGACTGACAGGAAGAGCAAATGTGTTAGAATAGAGTTGGCTTATAACTATTACAGAAAAAATATGACTTGATTCTGTGTTCTCAGCACTACCACGTTCTACTGGTAGGACTTTGGAATGGGTCCTTCACTACCTGGAAAGATTATTGTGAGAAATGAATGATTTATGGAGTAAGAATTCACCTGGTAAACCACTAAGGATCATGTAAATCTAAAATCAATTAATCTATAAACTAGAGAAAGAAATTAGGCCAAAACCCAGCACTATTCTGACCAAAGAAGTCAAGACCAGGCATGGAGTTCCTTTACTTAGGAGCTGGGGACAGAGTATAAATAAATGGGCCTTTGGGTTTGTGGGAAAAGGTGATAATAAAGATAAAGGCAGCACTGAATGGCTTAGAACGGAGAAAGAACCTTCAGAATTGATCATTACAATTAGGAGCTATTTCTTTGGGAAAAAATAAGGAAAACCCAAGAGGGAATAAGAAGAATGATATAATCAGGCTGGCAGCCCTATGTCTTCCACTCCCCCACAAGTCTGGCTCCAACTGCTGTCAGCCACACCACCTACATCTTCTCAGCAGCGTATCCTAGATTTGCACTCTGACAGCTACCCCCGACCCCCTACGCAAAAATTATCTTTTGATCAGTGACAGTGGCCATTTGTTTGATGCTGGGAGGTTTCCAGTGCCATGCTCATTTCGGAGTGGTTGAAATGGTTGTCTTTTCATGAGTAAACAGAGGAAGAAGATTATGACGCAGGTGGTTAACTGGTTCCTAATGTACCTGTAAAATTCCTGCATAGAAAGACCAGCAGGACAGCAGTCCTGCTGAAGTTGGCTGTCAGACATCTAATTAGGTGGGAGGGTGATTAGCAGGCTCTGCTGTAAGTGGGTTTATTTTAATAGATGTTTTTAGGACATCATTGGGAAGAACAGTATCTGATCATCATGGATTTAAAGAAATCTGAAGAGCAAAATGACAAGACGAATTAGGAACATGGAGACAGTTTCAAAACCTTTCCATATAGAACCAGGAGAATAAGGGGATTTCACATTGCCCTAGGAGCTTGAGATTACAACCATGGCATTGCTCTTTTGAAAGAGCTGTGGAAATAAACATCGTCAGGCAATGTTTTCTAGTTGAAAGCAACAACAACCCACTCTGGCTGTTTTCACTGAAGGGGAATTTACGTGTAGGATAACTGGTTTTTGCAGAATCGCCATGGGTCCCAGTGAAGGAATGGCCATTGGCCAAGGCCGCACCAGAGGACTGAAAAATAGGAACCTTAACAAGTCAGGATGCTGTTTAGCAAATGCCCAAACATCGAATGTTTGTTCCATTCTTGTGTTTCTCAAAGTTCAAAGTCCTGAGCTCATGTGTCCCATTGACTAAGCATTGGTTACAGTCTCACTCTGTGGCTCTGCTTAGTGGAAGGACAAGGATTTTGGCCCCTTTAGTTCTGGCCCCTTTTTTAAACCATCCTATTCATGACATTTTTTTTTAGCGATAGGTTAATTTCTTGAAAGGAAATTTGAATGTTGGGAAGGAATAATGGCTTTTGAGTACATACACAAGCACACATATGAGTACACACACAGATACACAGAGGCGAATTTCCAGTGTGGAAATGGTATGGAGGTGTTGGAAAAACCCAACCACAAAAGCTGATGTTTTTATGATGGGATTGTAAAATATTAAGATGTCAGGCCAAGGAGAAGTGAATAGAAAAGGTATATCTTTTTTTAATGTAGGACATACATTAAGGATAAACTGAAAGATAGAGGATCATAAAAGGCAACAGCAAATTGATCATGGACAATAAATTCTAAAAACCTTTGTCATTTCTGGACCAATGCACATAAATTAAACAGTTTTGGGGGCCAGGTGTGGTGGCTTATGCCTGTAATCACAGCACTTTGGGAGGCTGAGGCAGGAGGATTGCTTGAGTCTAGTGAACTATGATGACACCACTGCACTCCAGCCTGGGCAACAGAGCAAGACCCTGCCTTTAAAAAACAAGCAAACAGGCAAGGCGAGGTGGCTCATGCCTATAATCCTAGCACTTTGGGAGGCCAAGGTGGGCAGATCACGAGGTCAGGAGATGAAGACCACGGTGAAACCCCGTCTCTACTAAAAAAATACAAAAAATTAGCCGGGTGCGGTGGCAGGCACCTGTAGTCCCAGCTACTCGGGAGGCTGAGGCAGGAGAATGGCGTGAACCCCGGAGTCGGAGCTTGCAGTGAGCCGAGATTGCGCCACTGCAATCCAGCCTGGGCGACAGAGCAAGACTCCATCTCAAAAAAAAAAAAAAAAACGGATTTGGTGCATAGATTATGGAAATAGAGTGAGTAATGTGTAAGAACATCTGAACCTGTGACCTTGAGTCATTTCATCTCTCCCTGTGAACTCTAACACTGAGCTTCAGTTATATAAAGTGTTAATATTTGTAATATGTTATGGGTTGGTGCTTTAGTTGGGGAAAGTTTCCAGGGAGAGTGGATCTAGTGTGTTCATTTTAATCTGTTTTGTAAAACAATGTAAAAAACATGTAACCTAAAATTAACCATCTTAATTCCATCTTATCCATTTCTAACTGTACAATTCACTAGTGTTACATATATTCACATTGTTTTGAAGCAGATCTTAAAAAAATTTTCATCTTGTAAATTTCAAACTCTGTATCCATTAAGCAACTGTCTTTTCTCCCCTGCCCCTAATCCCTGGTAGCCACTATTCTACTTCTCATTTCTTTTTTTTTTTTTTTTTTTTTGAGACAAAGTCTCACTCTGTCACCCAGGCTGGAGTGCAGTGGCACAATCTCGGTTCACTGCAACCCCCGTCACCTGGGTTCAAGCAGTTCTTGTGCCTCAGCCTCCTGAGTAGCTAGGATCACAGGCACCTGCCACCACACCGAGCTACTTTCTATATACTTAGTAGAGATGAGGTTTCACCATGTTGGTCAGTCTGGGTTCAAACTCCTGACTTCAGGTGATCCACCCGCCTTGGCGTCCCGAAGTGCTGGGAATACAGGCATGAGCCACCGCACCCGGCCTCTACTTTTCATTTCTATGAATTTGACTACTTTAGATACCTCATGTAAGTAGAATCATACAGTGTTTGTCTTTGTGTAACTGGCTTATTTCACTTAGCATAATGTCCCCAAGTTCTATCTATGTTCTAACATGTTTCAGAATTTTCTTCCTTTTTAAGGCTAAATATTATATGTGTGTATATATATGTTTGTCTACATATATATATGTTTGTGTACATATATATGTATATGTATGATAACATTTTGTCCATTTATTCATCGGTGAGCAGTTGGGTTGCTATTGTTGGCTATTGTTGGCTATTGTGAATAGTGTTGTTATAAACATGGGTGTGCAAATATCCCTTTGAGACTCTGTTTGGACATACACCTAAGAGTGGGATTACTGGATCAAATGGCAGTTCTATTTTTAATTTTTTAAGGAACATCCATACCATTTTCCATAGTGATTGTACCATTTTGTAATCTCACCAACATTATGCAAGTGTTCCAGTTTCTCCACATCCTCTCCAATTTATTTTATTAGTAGTAGTATTATTTTTGAGGCAGAGTCTTACTCTGTCTCCCAGGCTGGAGTGTGGTAGCACAATCTCAGCTCACTGCAACCTCTTCCTCCTGGGTTCAAGCGATTCGCCTGCCTCAGCCTCCCAAGTAGCTAGGACTGCAGGTGCATGCCACCATGCCCGGCTAATTTTTGTATGTTTAGTAGAGACCGGATTTTACCATGTTTGTCAGGCTGGTCTTGAACTCCTGACCTCAGGTGATCTGCCCACCTCGGCCTCCCAAAGTGCTGGGATTACAGGCATGAGCCACCACACCTGGTGATCTCCAATTTATTTTTACCTTTTAAACAAAAGCTAAAAATTGCGGGTCATGCATAGAATTAATGAGGGTCTAGGGTAAGGGAGGACGTTTAGCACAGCTGTTTCGTATCATTTCCTGGGAATTTCAGATGTTTCAAAACCCTTGCTAAAAGGGAAGGGAAAGAGAAAGCACAAAACAGACTTGAGGAAGGTGAGCAGGAACTCATCTAACTGTGAGGTCTTAACACTCATCTGACAAATGAAGTAGGGTGAGTACAGTATGAAAGCTTGACTAAGCCAAATTTACCTGGTTTTCTTCATCAGTTATTCTCCCAGTTGACATCTGGTTTATATCAATCATGAAAAAAGCTAATATGTTGGGGTACTTACAAAAAAAGACTCATGTAATCCTCTCAAATGCCAAATAATGTATTTACTCTCATTTTCCCCATTCCATCAGTTGAGAAAGCCAAGGCTTGTGGCAAAACTGTTTACGCAAGATTACACTGTTTCTGAACTAGCCAGAACTCCTGGCTTCTAGAATTTAGGATCCTTGGCAATGTCAGCAATGTGATAAAATAACAAGTCTTTTTTTATTTTACCAGCTTAGAAAGCCTGTTTTTCTGGTACTACATGTACCTAAAACTAAGTATAACTTTGTTTGAAACTCATGAGCAACTGCTTTTCTTAGTGGAAACTGTCAGATTGATGGCTCCCTCAGTTCCTCATCTTCCTTCATTGGCTACGCAGGTTCATTCCACACAGCACTTGTAACTCTACCATGGGGGTCTCCAGCATTTCTGCTGTCAGTCTTGGGGTTTCTTTTTGTATATCTACTTCTTTTAGGACCTGCCTGAGATCACCAGATCTCATTTAATAAAGATGGTCTGTTTAGCTCTTATAATTCCTTTAGACTGCTGTCAACATGGATTGGAACTAATGTCTTTAAAAAAAAGAAAAAAAAAAGTTTTCTACCCAGAACATGTAACAGCAACCTTTTCCCCTTATCTGCACCACAGAGGCCTTTCTATTCTCCCTACACACACACACGCACGCACACGTGCACACACACACACACACATATGCACACATGCCCCACTGACTTCCTACATGCTGACGGATTTTCCCAATTTGCTGTTCATTAAGTTACATCAACTGTGGAAACAAAATATGTCACATGATCAAATGTTATTAGATAAAAACGAATTTGCCACCTGCTGCTTCCACCCACCCCTCTGGGAGAGAAAAGGAATTGAATTTGCTGAAAAATCCCCCTAATTTGTATTTTTTTTCTTTTAAGAAGCTCCATATGTCAGGGAGAGAGCCACAGCTGTAGTAAGTAGTTGAAAGTCCATCTCTGTTATTAATGAAAAACTTCTGTGCAAATAAAAAGCTCCATTTTATAAGATAAACTTCCTGTTTACTTGCAAACTCATGTTTTAATATCAGAACTGATGATGTATTCAACCTCATGCTGCTGGCCCGAAGAGCTGGAGAGATAATTATCCATTTTTGAAGGCTATGAAGTATTGAATAAAAATGTTTAGTTTGTCATTTGAGCCGAACTCCACTCTTTCTCCTATTTTTTTTCCACTCGCATTTTTTTTCCTGTGAATCTTCTACAAAAGAAAAAAGAAATTACCTTTCTTCGTGCACTGAAATGATCTGCAGTAATCTCCTAATCATTTTTTTGCATGCAACATGTGGCAATATCATGTTTTAATTTGAAAGCTATTTTGAGATGTTTATAATTTTCGGTGTGTAAAATTATACTGCATTGATTTATTTCATCATTAACTTATTTATTTCATAATTATTGCATGTAATATGTGCCAGGCATTGTGCTAGGTTCAGATAATACATGAATTGTCGGAAGTACATAGCCCCTGCCCTCAGAGAGCTTATAGGCTAATAGGGAAAAAAGAATAAAAAATAAATATAGTTAAATAAGTATGTGATGTTATAAAATCTGAGCTGAACTAAATGTTTTAGATCGAAACAAATGTTTCTCATTACTTTTGTTGGCTTCATCCATTATTATTTTTGAAAGTATTTATTGAAGATGACCAAAAGCCCCATGCTTGGGTGATGATAGGGGAATGGCAATTGATAAAAGTTTTCAAGGCGGGCACGGTGACTCACGCCTGTATTCCCAGCAATTTGGGAGGCTGAGGTGGGTGGATCATCTGAGGTCAGGAGTTCGAGACCAGCCTTGCCAACATGGTGAAACCCTGTCTCTACTGAAAAAAAAAACAAAAACAAAACAAAACAAAAAACTAGCTGGGCGTGGTGGCGGGCACATGTAATCCCAGCTACTCGGGAGGCTGAGGCAGGAGAATTGCTTGAACCTGGGAGATGGAGGTGGCAGTGACCTGAGATCATGCCATTGCACTCCAGTCTGGGCAAAAAAAGCACAACTCCATCTCAAAAAAAAAAAAAAAAAAAAAAAGAAAGCTTTCAAAATGCCCCTTTTTTTTCTGTGATTTTATTGAGTGAGTTTTAGTCACTATAAAAAATACAGTTAAAATTTTTCTTTTGAAATGTGCAGTTCTTGGATAACCTATTTTGGTAAATGAAGTTTAATTTATCTGGAGACATGTAGAAGTTAGAGGGCTGGAGGCTTGACTTCTTTATTTGGCCAGTAATACTACACACTATGAATTCTGGCAGGGTTGAACTATCCTCATTTATATTTACATCTTGCCTAAAGAAGACTTCATGAAAAATTGTGAAATAAGTAGAATGAATGTATAAATGAACAAATAAATGGGTGGATAAATCATGGGTCTTGATAAAGTCCCAACATATATGTATGTATAACTTTGTTATTCAAATTTAAAGCTTTGAACTGTGAAAAAAGTTTGGTAAGTGCCTGCACAGAAGAGTGACATGTGCTAGGTGTTCTGTGGAGCATAAAAATTACACAGTCACTGAGCTTTCCAGTTAATATGCTGTGATGGAAGGCGTTGTCCAGAGACTATTTGAAGTAGGTAAATAACTGCATCTGTTTAAACTAAGTCAAACTCCAGGTGACTTAGAATAAAAGGTTGTTTACGAATAAGAGAAGTAGATTGCAGTTGCAATCCTATTTGAACTGTTGTTTAACTCTAGGGTCACCAAAGAGTGTTGGTGACTTGTTGACACGTGTTGTTCACATTTGATTTGGCTCCAAGGGAAATCTTGGTCCATTTCATTCAATTTCACATCTGCAGATCAGCCTAGCAGCAAACTCATGCAGGTTAAAAAATGCCAGGAACCTTTGCTCTGAGACATGGAAGAGGCTTTGTGTGAAGCCTATTCAGGGTCACGTGCAAATGTAGTCTGGCATAGAATGTTACATTTGGAGTGAATTGGTCAGAATTAAGGCCATTTTGATGCTTACCCAAGTGAGAACGCTGTGGTGGTAGTAGGAATGGTTTACCTCCTGCTCCCCAGCCCTGGACCCTCACACGAAATGAAAGCACAGTACATTTCTTAAGTGATTTAGGCATGGGAGTAGATTGTCAAAACTACAGGCCTGTTAATTCTCCTGTATGTCTTTAACAAAGAAAAAATGGATTGGTTTAGCTGAAGCTCTAAATTAAGACAAAAATCTTTGATGCTGATTCCTTTTGGTCTGTTTGAATCTTTATTCTGTGTAATTGTCAAAGAGGATCCTTACACTCAGTTTAAAGAAGATCCCTGGCAGGGTGCCGTGGCTCATGCCTGTAATCTCAGTGACTTGGAAGGCCAAAGTGGGAGGATCACTTGAGCCCAGGAATTCGAGGTTGTAGTGAGCTATGGTGATGCCACTGCACTTCAGCCAGGGCAAAAGAGCAAGGTCTCTTCGCAAAAAAAAAAAAAAAAAAGTTCCAATTGAAACTTCTGATTATTTTGTTGTCTTCATATAATAGGTCAAGAGAATAGGAAAGTCAAATCTGTCCATTCATTCATATATTTGATACCTACTCGATACTTACTGTACAAGAGGCATTTCCATTCATTCTGACCACTCTATCAACTTTTTGCTAACTTGTTCAACTAAAAATACTTTTTCTTTAGATTTCTAAGGGGCCACCGGTTATTAGCACAATTTACAGGTGCACTATAAAAACAGCTTCCTATTCCCTCCAGACCAATCATCAGCTTCATTAATTTCATCAAGTACTCCAGTGTGACAGTTCATCCTAATTAATATTCTGTTTCTTAGCACTCTTAGGACCTAGATATTTTTGTTATGTAAAGTAATATGGGAACCATATTGCTTTCCTGTTCCTGAAGGCCTGGGAGTTACTCAAGTAGGGGATAAATTCAGAAGATATGTTCCATTAAGAGTGAGTCAGAGAAGAAAATGTATCATAAATACTACTAGAGGAATTATCCTTGAATCAGGAACACATGTTGATTGCTGCTCTTTTTGCTGGAGCTGTCATGGTTACTATAAAGTAGAATTGATGCTCTGAACTCTGCTTCATAGGATTACTTATTCAATTCCTATTGAGATGTAGTCTCAAGCTTTTACTTTTAGCATGATTTTCCAGTAAAATATATATATTATATATGTTATATAAATGTAAAACCACAAATAGTGCCAGTAACTGACATTCTACTTTGGCTCATAGAGGTACAAACAGGGCCAATATTAGGGCTCTCTACATCATAAGCCAAGAGTGGATTTGTTAATTTCAAAACTTCTGGTAACTTAAGAATTGAGACGAGTCCCTTGGGTTTCTATTCAGCATTCTCCCCTAGTAGCCCACTGATTTATTTGACCAGTTTGTGTTCCTTTGTCTTCCTAAGATGTCATTTAGAAAAGTTTTCCCATCACTAATACCTCTCAGGGCTGATTTTACGTACTCATCGCCGGCGATCACATTTTAATTTCATAGACCTTTGTTTTGTTTTCTCCTTTTTAATAAGGCTCCACTGAGGAAATTTTCCCCTTTCTAGGTATAATCAGGTTGTCAGATCAATTAAGGTAATTGATGGCAGGCTTATCACATTCCTTAATCAAGAGTGTAGCCATTTTATTAGAGGAAAACAATCCCTAGATTATTTAGAGATAGAAAAAAAGGTTCAATCTTTGTAAATGGTGAGTGGGGAGAAGGAGAGAAAGACAACCTGAAATGTCAGAGTTCCCAGTGAGAAAGGGAAATGAAAGGGAAATAGCCAAGGGTTTTCAGTCAACAAGGAAGAATAGTGCATAAAATTAATTGTGCATCAGAATCACCTTGAGTGATTATTTAAAATGCAGACTTCTGCTCGCCATCCTGGTAACTTTACTATGTATGTGGTAGAACACAGAAGTCTGTATTTTTACAAAAACCCCAGATAATTTACCCATTGCCTGCTGCACTTTGAGAAATAGTAGTGTAAAGTCATCAGAAGAGTAGGGTGTCCTAATATCAAGCTAGGTCTAGAGAAGTGCTTTTTTTTTTTTTTTTTTGAGACGGAGTCTCGCTCTGTCACCCAGGCTGGAGTATAGTGGCGCGATCTCGGCTCACTGCAAGTTCCGCCTCCCGGGTTCACGCCATTCTCCTGCCTCAGCCTCCTGAGTAGCTGGGACTACCGCCCGACTAATTTTTTTGTACTTTTAGTAGAGACAGGGTTTCACCGTGTTAGCAAGGATGGTCTTGATCTCGTGACCTCATGATCTGCCCGCCTCGGCCTCCCAAAGTGCTGGGATTACAGGTGTGAGCCACTGCGCCCGGCTAATTTTTTTGTATTTTTAGTAGAGATAGGGTTTCACCTGTGTCAGCCAGGTTGGTCTTGATCTCCTGACCTTGTGATCTGCCTGCCTCGGCATCCCAAAGTGCTGGGATTACAGGCATGAGCCACCGTGCCTGGCCGGGAAGTGCTTTTTATACCTTAATAGACACACAAATTGCCTGGGGCTCTCTTTTGTTATGGATGGTGTATGGTGTGAGAGTCTATACTTCTAATGAGCTCCCAGGTGACGCCATTGTTGCTGGTCAGTGGAACACATTTGGGGTGGTAAGGCCCTACAATTGCTGTCTGTTTTTCTTGGTTCCTTGGTGCTGTGCTGAAAAGACAGTTGGCAGGGGCAGTGGCTAGGTTGTATGTCCATTATGGCACTAAGTGTCTTGAGGCAAGGAGATTGAGCTTTCTGCCAAGCTTTTGGCTGACTGGGGAACCAGAGAAGAGGATGCTTAACCTAGTATCTCAAAAAGTGACAACTTGCCTTTCCCCATATTTCTCTGAACCTATAGAAAATTGTTTCTAATTTCTGAATACTTTTGAGTGAAGACAAGTATTCTTTCTACAAAAAATTTTACCTCTTATTGAAAAAAAGGGTTTATTGGAATGACCTTGATGTTTTTCACATCTTTATTCCCAGTAATTTTTTGTGTCACATAAACCTTTCTAAAACCGCACCTTGTGATTTTAAATACTTTCAAATTTTACAGATGCTTTCACATCTGTAGTTAATTAGTTTATCCAGCGTAAGCGCTGTTCCATTCCTGCAGTGACTGGCACAATGTTTGGAGCAAGGTCTAGGACATAGATTCTCCTACTCTTACCAGCTTACAATCTATTTGAGGATATAAGATATCATTTCATGCTTTGCATTGTTGGTTATATTTATCTTTTGACATGCAAATAGGATATTCATTCCAGTTGGAGAGTAGGTTATTTCCATTTGAGATGGTTATCGAAGTGACACTTAAATTGGTCACAGAATAGCAACTTGTGAAGCCAACAAGGCACGTTATTAGTACCCTCATTCTATGTAATGTAACCAAGGCTAATTGATTTCCCACTAGTAAAACCAGGATAGAAAACTTTCATTCAAGAAATATTTATTGGTCATCTATGGTTTCCAGGTACTTAGCTAAATACTGACCCTACTTTTACGGTAAATAGGGCTGTCTTGGTTCTTTTGCTTATTTTGATGATAGTCTTGATATTTTCTTCTTTTCCAGTGCTGTTTCTATCATGAAAAAAATTTTAAATGCACGAACCTCCTTAATGTACAGGCACCAGCACCAAATACCTTCCAATTGTTGAGCAGCCTCAGTCAGTTTGATCTTACTAAGGAGACTATGAAGTTAGAAGGCCTGAGACTTAACTTCTGTATTTGGCCAATAGTATTTTACTTTTTTTTCTTTTCCATCTATTCTGTAAACTACTACCTCAAATCAGCTTCTGAAGAATGGAAGAATAGTTTGTGTTCCATATTTTTCCATAAAAACCCGAAGAAAATTCTCAGATTCTATTTCACTTATCCGTATGACACCATGGATTGCAGAGAGGAGCCAGCACTGTCGCCATTTATAGTTGGCAAGACTAAGGCCCAAGGAGTTGGGAATTGGGAATTTGCTTCATGTTACATAATAAGTCAATGATAGAGGGAAGAGTAACCTGTTGAGGTGAGCATGCAGTTTGCAGCTTTGTCTACGTAGTCACTCCATCTTCAGTTAGAGTGTATCTGTATGCAACAGAAAGAATACAGAATACCGTGTATATCAATACATTGCCCACATGTTAGAAAACAATGTATTTGTAATGAAAAAATAATAGTCATGTAAACATTACACAATGTAGCTTAAGAAAGCAAATTTCCAAAGTCTTCAATACTAGATCCTTTTAAGAGTGAGTCTGTAACTGTCAGTGCATGAGTATGTTTTAAGCTAATTATTTGTCTTACTGCTAATAATTAACATTTATTGAAAGGCTATTTTCTAAGCACTTTATATGTGCTTCTTTATTAGGAGGTTATATTTATTTATTTATTTTTGAGATGGAGTCTTGCTCCATCGTGTAGGCTGGAGTACAGTGGCGCGATCTCCACTCACTGCAACCTCCACCTCCTGGGTTCAAGTGATTCTCCTGCCTCAGCCTCCTGAGGTTATATTTAAACTTACAGTCTCTGTGCCAAAGTAATAACATTTTTCATTTTCTGATAACTCTCTAATCCATCTAAAATTACCGAATGTCAGGCATGATTTTGCCATCTTGATTTCTATTTTTTAACCCAAAATACTACAAAGATGTAAATTATTGCTAAGTTCAAATAGTGATATTGTTTCAAAATAATATTCACTAGCATATTTTAAATGTCATTTTCATTTTAATGTATCAACAGTTGCTTAGTTTTAACAATTCTTTGAATGTTATTACATGTATTGAAAAAGCACAATTATGGCCAGTTGTTAAACAATGTATTAATATTAATTAGTGATAATACATTAATACTGTCTCATGTGACTGATGTGTGCTTTCATTGGTACTCTGTTGCTGTTTATGAATCTGTTGGTAAGACTTGTTGTAATTGATATTTCTACTCTGTTTCAGAAGCCATCGACTCTCATTTATGAAGACCATTATATTTTCAAGGTCACAGTCTCTAGGTCCCTGGTCATCTTTTTCTAAACATTCTCTGCTTAGTGCCTGGCATAGTCCTGGGCACATGATAGCTTAATAAATAACTGCTGGTTGCTGAAGACAACTACTCTAGCCTTTCCTTTGCTCAGTTATTTGTATCGTCTAATACATTTGAGCTTCCATATTACACTTTCACAGTAGAAACTTCCACTTAAATCTGTCTGAGCTTTATGGCATTATAGGGTCTGGATTCCAGAAAGAGAATGGATCTGCTGCATAATTTTTCTGTATGCGTGAATGTTGGTACATTTAGTTTACTTCTAATGAATGATACCTGCAGAGTAGGTATTCAGGATCTTTAATAACATCCATCCTTCTTCCTTCTTTCATGAACAGCCTGGTAAGGTTGAGTTGCAATGAGCTTAACAGATTGATAGTAATCACAGGGTACTTGGAAAAGACAGCCTCCTCTATAATCTTGGGACAGCTTAGTTAGCGTTGTCACTCAACCCAAGATGACAGAGTGTGTGTGTGTGTGTGTGTGTGTGTGTGTGTGTGTGTGTGTGATGTTTGATTCTAAGAATTACTAAGAGTTACTAATTTCTGGAAAAAATCCAGGAAAAAAATGTAGAAAATAATCCACCATGGTGTATTAGTCCATTTTTATGCTGCTGATAAACACATACTTGAGACTGGGTAATCAATACAGAGAAAGAGGGTTTTGGGTTTTGTTGTTGTTGTTGTTGTTTTGAAACAGAGTCTCACTCTTGTCGCCCAGGCTGTAGTGCAGTGGTGTGATCTTGGCTCACTGCAGCCTCCACCTCCTGGGTTCAAGCGCTTCTCCTGCCTTAGCCTCCTGAGTAGCTGGGATTACAGGTGCCTGCTACCATGCCAGGCTAATTTTTGTACTTTTAGTAGAGATGGGGTTTCGCCATGTTGGCCAGGCTGGTCTGGAACTCCTGACCTCAGGTGATCCGCTCGCCTCGGCCTCCCAAAGTGCTGGGATTACAGGAGTGAGCCACCGCACCTGGCCAAGAAAGAGGTTTAATGGACTCACAGTTGCACGTGGCTAGAGAGGCCTCACAATCATGGGGGAACGTGAAAGGCACGTCTTATGTGGTGACAGGCAAAAAGGGAATGAGAGCCAAGCAAAAGGCATTTCCCCTTATAAAGCCATCAGTTCTCGTGAGACTTATTCACTACCATGAGAGCAGTATGGGAGAAACCATTCCCGTGATTCAGTTATTTCCACCTGGTCCCTCCCATAAGACATGGGAATTATAGGAGCTACAATTCAAGATGAGATTTGGGTGGGGACACAGCCAAACAATATCACATGGCTACCATTACCTTTCTTCCACTATATTAGAAGATACGCATGTAAATCATACATTGAGCATCCTTGCTTCCCCTATTCTGAGGCTGCCTGTTCCTTCACTGTCCTCCAGATAGCCTTGTTAGTTGTTCACATTTCCTGCAACAGTGAAAGAAGAGTTCTTATAAGACCTGCCAAATCTCTTTCCTTTGCTGCTGACCTCATGGGCAAAAATCATTTTTAGATGTTTGGCCATGAATTCTTTTCTTCAGACTGAATTATGAAACATTCAATAATTGAGATCTAAAAAGGAGAGAAACCAGAACATCCAGTTCTATTTGATCTGAGGCTGACTAGAGGAAATTGAAAACTAATTTTTTCTTTCCCCTTTCTTCAAGTTCCCCCCCACTTTCTCCTTAAAAACTTTATTATATTTCCAATAAAAAAATCATACATACAGTTGAAAATTAGAAAATACAGAGAAGCAAGAAGAAAAAATTATATGATTATTGTAGCACTTAGCTTCTATTTAGCTGTCTAAATTGGCTATTTACAATATCCTTCTTGTTTTATAAAGCCTTCCACAGAAATTCTAAACAACATAGATTTTCTACTATCCAAAATCACACACTGTCTTCAGTATGACAAGGGATCCATGATTTTTATCAGGCTTTATCCTTGATGATTACGTGTTAATTTCTAATTGCTTAGGTGCTTTTGTATCCCAGTGAAACTCAAGCTTCAGTAAAGGTTTAGGCCCTGCCCTGACTTCTTTCCTCAGTAATAGATGTTCACATACTTATACTATTGAATTGATTTTACTCAAAATCCAGTAAGACAGTGTTTTATTTTGTTTTTTCATTGCCATTATGAGATAGATCACTTTTTAGTATGAAAACAATATTCTAACTCTTGGATAAATAAATATTCAGGTCTTCTTTTAAAAACTTCTCCATTATGATTTTTTTGGGGCAGGGTGGCAGTTGTCATAATTGACAACCACTGGTGATATTCAGCATTGAAAGTGTTCATGCAGCAGACAAGTGGAGGAAAATTTAATTTGTCTGGTATGGGCTTTAACTGACAAATGTTAGAAATTGACCTTTTCAATGGAAATTTACTTGGAAGTCCTAAGTGAAGCTCTGCTTTAAGCTAAATTTGTCACCAAGACATGATTAAATTCTCTTAAATGTAGATCAATTGCACATATTATTAATGGGAATTGAAATCTCCCTAAATGGTGTCCATAAATTTAAAAGAAAAAAAAAATAGAATGTGAAGGTTAAGGTGCCTCATTTGCTGAATGAGAAAGCTTTCCCAGAATATAAGACAAGAGACAATCTTTGATGCTTCCAGAGAAAGGTGGTTATAGCTTAGATAATCTTACATTATCTCAGCACTCTGTTTGAGAGGAAGTTGTTTTTTCCACAATAGGCTGTGGCTAGACTATTCAAAATCTTGTAAAAAGGAATTTAATGCTTAAATTTTCATATCGCTGGAATCCAAGAGCCTTAGTTCTCACAGAACATTGTGGGGGTGCCATGAATATAGTTACAATGAGAGAAAGAAAGAAGGAGAGAGGAAAAGAGGAAAGAAGAGAAGACAGAGTAAGTTTTTACAACTTTCCCAGATGCTAAGTAGTTTACAGAATTCGGGAGAGGAAACAAGGTTGTAGATATATATTATGGCTTGAGAAATGACTTATGTTGTCAGCAAATAAAATAACAATCTATTGGCTCAGAACTCTAGCTATGGGTATATTATGAATTTTGAGCAAGACTCTACTGGACTGCAGATGCCAACATATAAAAATAGTGAATAAGCCAGGTTCTTCCTGCTGTGACACTGTATGAAAGGTCAACTTACCTGTGCAAGATCAGAAACGTCATCATTTTCTTTTCCCTGGTGAGTCAGAGAAGCTTAAGTCAAAGAAATGAGTAGAGCTGGCAATAGATATACAAGACCATTGGTTAATAGATTTGAAGGCCGGGCGTGGTGGCTCACACCTGTAATCCTAGCACTCTGGGAGGCTGAGGTGGGTGGATCATGAGGTCAGGAGATCGAGACCATCCTGGCTAACATGGTGAAACACCGTCTCTACTAAAAATACAACAATAAAATTAGCCAGGTGGCGGGCACCTGTAGTCTCAGCTACGCAGGAGGGTGAGGTGGGAGAATGGCGTGAACTCGGGAGGCAGAGCTTGCAGTGAGCCGAGATCGTGCCACTGCACTCCAGCCTGGGTGATAGAGCAAGACTCCGTCTCAAAAAAAAAATACATTTGCTAATTATATTTTTAAATGATGTTGCACTTTAGCTCCTATGGCCCCCATTCAATCTTTTGAGCATGGCATAGAATCTGCAAGATCAAAGGGCAAAAGAAAAAATCTATGAAGATGTTATTAAAATTGCTGACAATACATGCTAAACTTATAAACCTCACCCCTCATTCAGAAGCACTTTGGAGGCTTATAACATGCTTATGTTGATCATACATGTATCTCAGGTTGGCTACAAGTGGGTCTTCTAAAATCAAATCAAATTGAAAAACATCTTACTCTGAAATGCCGGTGGCTTTCCACAAATGGTGAGGAAAACATACTGGATGGATATCTCCAAAGATGCTGGGACACCTTCTGTAGAACCTCTTCTAGGTCTTTCAACAATTATTTCTGCAATCATATGGCTTTTGTAGACGAAATGTTATATAATGTGTATGTGGTGATGGTCGTTCAGTGTAATCAGAATGGAACCTGATTCTATGAAAGTTTTGCTGGGGTTTTGTGTTTGTTTTTGAAATGGAGTCATTCAGTGTTCCACCTCAACAATCAACAGGAGGTTGTCAAGGGCAGAGCCCCAAATCCAAGCCTGTGCTGCATCTCCATCCAATGTAATTCATGGTTAATCTCATTCTTATTAAAATTCTCTAGTGAATCCCTTTGTAAGGAAAACCAGTTTTGTTTTTGTTTTTGTGTTTTTGTCCCCGCCTCCACACAAATAGATTGTGTGTGTATGTGTGCATGTGAGTGTGAGTGTGCGTGTGTAATCTCAGGTTGAAAAGCTAAAAAGTCAGCAACTAGGAATTTAAGCCTAAAGTATCTAGACTAGGGTCAACAACAGCCAAATTCTGCCTACCACCTGATTATATATAAAGTTTTATTGGAACACAGCTGCACCTATCTGTTTACATATTGTCCATGCTCTAATGGGAGAGTTGAAAAATTGCAAATGAGACTGTATGACCCACAAAGCCAAGAATATGTAGTGCCCGAACCTTTACAGAAAAAAGTTTGCCAAATGTTCACCTAGACCAAGCTTGTCCAACTCACAATCCAGAATGGCTTTGAATGCAGCCCAACACAAATTAATAAACTTTCTTAAAACATTATGAGATTTTTTTGGTGATTTTCTTTTTTTTTTTAGCTCATCAGCTATCATTATTGTTAGTGTATTTTATGTGTGGCCCAAGACAATTCTTCTTTGTCCAATGTGGCCTAGGGAAACCAAAAGATTGGACACCTCTGGTAGACCATATTCCCAATAGTATGCTCAGGTTCACAGCATAATGGTGGAACTAGAGGAATTGCAGTTCTTTCTCCAGGTATCTTGGGTGAAGCTGGGAATGACAAATAATAACTCAGAAGCAACTGTACTAAATCCAGAGACAGAGAACTTAGGTATTTATTGCCTCCGTGGAGCATCTGAAAGAGGTAGTAACTTAGATTTCACTTTAGCCAAGCTTGCCCTCAGAGATCCTAGGGAGCAACCAACCGACTTCTATTCATTTCTGTGCCCCCAGTATTTTGCAGGGCCTATGGCATACAATAAAATGTTCAGTACATGCCGGTTGAATGAATACAAGCATATCAAAGGGGGGATTGTTACTATAATTATTACCAATTCACAGGGGATAAATAGGATATCGGGTAAGAAATCTATTCTAAAAATGGTGGCTTAGTAAGGTGGCAACAAATTTGAATCTTCTTAGCTCTTGTTGTTAAGCCCATTGGTCTCTAGTGACATTAGCTGTCTCATTTTAATTTCTTCTCTACTTCACGAGTACATGTTGTAGATAGATAATAGGTTCGAGTTTTATTAGGTGGGATTTGAAGAAGGCATTTCTGGTATAAATGATGTTACTGGAACAAATGACTAAGAGATGTTAATGAATTTCCTTTTCTGGCCTTTAAAAAATAATGGGATGCAAGCTTTTTTCTCTGAAAAGGTTAAAGACCAGGAGTGGGATTAGTCAATTTGGAATATATTTATCACCTTTGGAGCTTTTGTTTCTAACAGAGAGCAGACAAAAGAATAGATATTTATTAAACAGCTACAGTTTGCCAAAATGACGATAGTTATTTTAATCTTCAACACTTACTTAAGGATTAGGCACTGCTGTTTCTATTTTGCAGAGGAAGACACTTAAACTTAAAAAGATGGAGAAAATTCCTGTACTTACCTTGTGAGTGAATCAGTAAGGATGTTAATGAAGGTCTAGATGTCCCTAAAGCCCAAAGTCATTTTACTGGACCACATAGCCTCTCTGTTCAAAAGTCATTGCTCTTTGTCGTGTCTTTTGAGGAGATTTATTCTGCTTTTTTTTTTTTTTTTTTTTTTGAGACAGAGTCTTGCTCTATCGCCCGGGCTGGAGTGCAGTGACGTGATCTCAGCTCACTGCAAGCTCCACCTCCCGGGTTCATGCTATTCTCCCGAGTAGCTGGGACTACAGGCGCCCGCCACCCCACCCAGCTAATTTTTTTGTATTTTTAGTAGAGACGGGGTTTCACCATGTTAGCCAGGATGGTCTCCATCTCCTGACCTCATGATCCGCCCGCCTCGGCCTCCCAAAGTGCTGGGATTACAGGCGTGAGCCACCGCGCCCGGCTTATTCTGCTTTTGAAACGGCCTACTGCTTGTTTCTTAGGGTAGTAGCTGAGTTTGCACAAAGAGGTATACTGATACTCTTCTTCCATTTCTCTTCTACTTCATTGTTTGTTAGGTTATTTTTAGCCTATTTGTTTATCCTATGGAGTTTCAAACACTCTTCATATAATTCCCTTACCTAAACCTTTTCTCAAAGTAGATTGTACTAATTCTAGGAAGCTTATTAAACTATAGATTTCTGAGCACTTCCAAGACCTGTTGGCTTAGAAGCTTTGGGAAAGAAACCCGTGAATCTGAATCTTTAACAGACTGTATCCTTTTCCCCACTTCATAAATGTCAGACAGACTATCCGTTAGAAAATTGGCCCTTTAATGCCCTTCAGTGACATATTTAGGAACTCTTCAACTGAAAAATTTTGTTTTCCTAAGTATGTTCATAGGTATTTTTTCTTTTAACACAGAAAAGATGATTTTATAGTTTTTTTTTTAGCACCAAAGCTAGTCTTTATTTCATAGTATCTTTAAATGTAATAAGACCGAAGTGCAACAATTCTTTTTATACCTTTGACTATCTGGAAGAACAGAGCATGCTTATTCAACAAGTAAAATGGAACTCTCATACCTAAAGACTTCATTTTGAACTATTATTGAAGCCTGATCAATACCTGTCCCAGGTTCCAAATAATGATACTGTGAACACTTTGCATTCCAGCCACCTTAGCCACCAACCATCTTGTGCTGTCATTATGAGCTTTGGCAGAACTAATATCTCACATGAAACTATATTAGCTTTCTATTGCTTCCTAAAAAATTACCATAAATTTAGCATCTTAAAAGTGTATGCATGTATTACCTCACATAATTCTGTACATCAGAAGTCCAGATGAGCTCAGCTTGCTCACCGCTTAGGGTTTCACAAGGCTGATGTTAAGGTATCAGCTGGCTGGACTCCCATCTGGGGGCTCTGGGGAGGCATTCACTTCTGTGCTGATTCAGGTTATTGGCACATCCAGGTCCTAAGGCTGTAGGTCTGAGTTCACTGTGCCTTTGCTGGCTGACAGCTAAGGCTTGTTCTCTGCTCCTGCACACCACCCACAGCTCTCCTCACTTGGCCCTCTCCATCTTCAGCAATGGCAGGGGCTGTCCTTCTCACACTTTAAATCTCTCTTTTTCTTCTGCCTTTAGGAGCACATGAGATTATATCAGGTCTGCCTGGATAATCCAGGATAATCTCCTGATTTTAAGGACAACTGATCAGTAACCACACTTACATCTACAAAGTCCCTTTTGTCATGTCATCTAACCTGTTCATTAGGGAAGAACATCTTTAGGAGAGGAGGAGGGAAAATTCTGCCTACTTACACTCACCTACACATGTGATTAAAAATAACTAAATAATCCGCTAACTGTAATACAATGTAGAGATAAAAATAGTGTAATATATAATAACTGAATGGATTAAAAATGTATTTTAGTATGTGAGTGTTTAGACATTATACTGCCAAAAGTAATAAAGTTATCAGAAGAGCTGTGAAGACTGATACAAGTGAGTGGGGTTGGCAAGTTCCGTGAGCAGTGTGGTCATCAGTTATGTGACTTTCATAAATGGCATGCTCACCATTGTTCACTCTTGATAAGTTATCAGTGATTTTTTTTTTTTTTTTTTTTGACGGAGTCTCACTCTGTCGCCCAGGCTAGAGTGCAGTGGTGTCATCTTGGCTCACTGCAAGCTCTGCCTCCCGGGTTCACGCCATTCTCCTGCCTCAGCCTCCCGAGTAGCTGGGACTACAGGCACCTGCCACCATGTCCGGCTACTTTTTGTTTTTTTTGTATTTTTAGTAGAGACGGGGTTTCATCGTGTTAGCCAGGACGATCTCAATCTCCTGACCTCATGATTCACCAGCCTCAGCCTCCCAAAGTGCTGGGATTACAGGCATGAGCCACCGCGCCCAGGAAAAGTTTTTAAAAAAGAATACAGTATTTCCTCACTTACATGGGAGTCACATTCTGTAAACATTAGTATATGTAAAAAGTGCAAAAAAACTAGAGAATTTTATATGTAAAATTACATATAAATTTTACAAAAAATTACACAAAAACCCAGAGGGACATATAAAAATTATGTGTGATGACATCAACTTCCTGTCTTAGTCCATTCAGGCTGCTATAAAAATATATATATATATATACTAGGTAGTTTATAAAAAACAAATTTCTTTCTCAGTTTTGGAGGCTGGGAAGTTTAAGATCAAGGCACTGGAAGATTTGGTGTCTGGCAAAGGCTCTTTTTGGGGTTCATAGATGATATCCTCACATGGCAGAAAGGGGCAAGGCAGCCCCTTAATAAGGGTGTTAATCCCAGTAATGAGGGAGGTCTCTGCCCTTATAACCTAATCACCGCCCCAAGGCCTCCAGCTCCTAATACCATTATATTGGTAATTAGGTTTCGATATATGAATTTTAGGGGGAACACAAACATTCAGAACATAGCATATCTCCAGGCCCCCTGCAGTATATATCCCTAATTATTGTGACAAGTTTATAACCTCCCACAAGGAGTCCCCCAGAAGACAGTGGTACCCCAGCTGAGAAACAGTGGCAAGGTGAGGGAATTTTGTAGTATCTGGATTAAAAAAAAAAAAAAAAAAAAAAAAAAAAAAGCCCTGTCTGCTCTTGGTCCGCTCATAAAAATTTACTACCTTGCCAGAAACAGAGACCTGAAGTCATGTATGGTATGACCTGGCCATTTATACCATGGGGACATTCATAGATTAGGAGTAGGAGTAGAGAAACCAGTAGCATTCAATTCACTCTTGGATAGTATGTTAGAGAGATGGTATCGGGTAGAGATTATGACTAAGGACTTTGGAGTCAGACAAACTGACATTTGGAACCCTCCTTACTGACTCTGAGGGTTGTTTCCACCCTCTGAAAAGTAGGACACTATGTCTGTAAGAATACCCTGCCAGATATTATGGAAGAATCTTCCTGCTTTTTTGTGGCATGTCTCCTCCCATTGCCTCTCTTCTCTGCACCACAGAACCAGAACACAGTTCTGCATTTCAAAGGTGATTCATCTGTAGGAGTAATTCCTCACTGAAGCTGTACACTGAGTGTGGCTTACCCGAGGGACTGGATTCTGTCAGTAACGGCATATTCCCAAATTCTAATCTAGAGTTCTAATCCCACAAATCCTAGATACATAGATCAAATATTTATTTTATTTCCCACCTGTCACCAAACATTACCCATGTTTTTGCTGGGCCTATATTCAGTTTTTTGTTTTGTTTTGTTTTGAGATGGACTCGCTCTGTCACCCTGAATGGAGTGCAGTGTCACTACACAATCATAACTCACTGAGAAACTGGAACTACAGGCATTGCACCACAATGCCCACTAATTTTTTTTTTTTTTTTTTTGTAGAAACAGGGTCTTTCGATGTTGTGCAGGCTGGTCTGGAACTCCTAGCCTCAAGCAATCCTCCCTCCTCGACCTCCCAAACTGCTAGGAATACAGGCATGAGCTATTGCGCCCATCCCCACTGTATTCTTTGAATAGAGTTCTACTTGTTCAAAAGTAGAGTGATGCTAGAATTTTCTCTTACAGCCCGTTAACCAGCCTGAGTTTGATCCCTGAATTTTTGAGAAGATTTTGTATTGTTCATAATTTGTATAAAAATCAAGCTGTGGCAAAAGAAAAGTTCTCCCTAAAGATTTTCAGACATTTTAAAGCACAAAAGAGTTGAAATGTTTTCCGAGGTATAAAAATAGCCAGTGATTCTCATTAGCTTCATAATTATCGGAATCATTAGGTAAATGTCTAATTAGTAAAGACTTTATGCTAGGCACTTTACAAAGGAAACAGTACAGGCACAGTCTTTGTCCTCCAGAAGCTTACTCTGGAAAAACCTCTTAATGACATGAAAATGCCACCTCTTCAGTTACCAGAAGAGAAGGACTGATTAAAGTGGCTGTTCATGTTGGTAGTATTTGCAAGAGACACAAGAAGTTATACTGTGACATGGGAAAGAAGTTTAGAGCAGAGCTAACAACATAAATGATATAATAAAGAGCTGAAGCGTGAACGAATTAAGTAATGGGTCCTGGAGACTTCTTTCCCAAGCAATCTCTGAACAGGATTTTAGGAGATCATAAATCATTTTGAGAAAATTAGTCTCATGGACTCTCATGCCAGATCACTTGGGCATCCTGTCCGTCATTCCACTGCCACCCACTGTGTAGATTTCACATACAATCCACATTACTTACCATTTTTCTTCTGGGAAGCAGCCAGAGAGGGCATTCCTTAGAGCAACCAGACTGGCATTAATCTCCAGCAGTGTGCTTTCATTTCACTTCCTGTAAAAATCCATCTCTAGATCCTGTACTTGACCTAAAGTTAGATGTCAGAGGAACAAAATACTGATTCTCATTTCACATAGCAATTGTTGCTATAAATAGCGAATTTTATAACCTGGTAGATGCAAGGCATGCAGAGTGATGGATGAGCTTCTGCTGATTTAAAAAAAGTCCGTAACTTGTAACTACAGTTCAAGTTGAAGTAAACAATAATAAAGCACAAATAACGCACTGCTGAATTATTCATGTTGATTGTAAAAACCGCGCCCTCAATGTCAGAGAAGCTGCATTCCTTACAGTGTATCTTTAACCAGAATGCTTCAGGAATTGCCTGGTTCTAAGTGAAAAGGAAGGTTCAGGCACTGAATCAGAATTATGCTGAAGAAGAGCTTAAATTGAAGAAATATTAAAAGTCATAACTAGAAAATAATATAAATAGTAGAAATTATTTTGATTTATAAATCAAAATAATTATAAGTGACTATATTTTGAGGCAAATGATAACTGATCATAGCCTATATTCCTAACTGAAAAATAAAGCCCAGAAATGACTCCTAGCAGAAGTCCCTAGTCCAAGCCATCAGTGTCACTTAACTGGCCTCCCTACTTTTTCTACTTTTGTCACTCTGTATTTTATTGAGCAGCCAAAATTATCCTTCAAAAATGTTGTCAGAAATAATCCCATCAAAAAGTGGGCAAATGACATGAGCAGACGTTTCTCAAAAGAAGATATACAAATAGCTAATAAACATAAGAAAAAATGCTCAACATCGCAAATCATCAGGGAAATGCAAATTACAGCCACTGTGAGATATCACCTTACTCCTGCAACAATGGCCATTATTAAAAAGTCAAAAAACAATAGATGTTAGTGTGAATATGGTGAAAGGGGAACACTTATACACTGCTGGTGGGAATGTAAATTAGTACAACCTTTATGGAAAACAGTATGGAGATTCCTTAAAGAACTGAGAGTAAATCTACCATTCAATCCAGCAATCCCACTACTGAGTATCTACCCAAAGGAAAATAAGTCATTATATGGAAAAGATACCTGAAGATGTATGTTTATTGCAGCTCAATTCACAATTGCAAAGACACGGAACCAACATAAGTGCCCATTGACCAATGAATGGATAAAGAAAATGTGGTATATATACATCCTGGGATACTATTCAGCCATAAAAAGGAAGGAAACAATATCTTTTGTGGCAACTTGAATAGAGCTGGAAGCCATTATTCTAAGTGAAGTAACTCAGGAATGGAAAATCAAATACTGTTTGTTCTCACTTAGAAGTGGGAGCTGAGCTATATGAGTAAGCAAAGACATACAGAATGATATAATGGACTTTGGAAACTCAGGAGGAGGAGAGTGGAAGGGGGATGTGGGATAAAAAACTACATATTGAGTACAATGTACATTACCCAGGTGATGGGTGCACTAAAATCTCAGAATTCACCACTATATAATTCATCCATGCAACCAAAAATCACTTTTACCCCAAAAGCTATTTAAATAAAATAATACATTAAAAAATAAAAACAAAGCAAAACAAGCAGAAAAAACACAAAAATGTTGTCAGTTCATGACATGTCTTTGCTGAAATCCCTCATATGATTTCTTACTTTACACATAATAAAATCCAAATGTCTTATCCGGTACTCCAATAAAGGCCATACGTGATCTAGCAACTGCCTGCCTCTTTCTATTCATCACCCTCTGAACTATAAGCATATGACTCTCTTGTGGTTCCTCTAATACATCTTAAAGGCATTTGCACTTGTAGTTCATTGTGTTTCCAGTGCACAGCCATGAGCCTCCCAGCTTATGTCATTTGCTAGGAGAGGTTTTCCAAGGTCATCCAATGTAAAGTACGGTCACTTTTTACTGCAACACAATTTTGTTTTCATCTGAGTACATATGTAAACAAGAAAATGTCAATAGTCAGATTGGTTGGATTGATCGTCTCTTATGCTGAAATGCAGGCTCTTGAAGAGTAGGATCCTTGCTTGTTTTATTGAGTATTTTATCCAAAGTAATCAAAACAGTGTCTGTCATATATTATCCTTAGTTCACTTGGTTTCTTGAGTGATAAGCTCAGTTGTACACACACTTTATTATGAATGTCATAATAATTTATTTTCTGCATATAATTATGCCACTTTAATGGACTAGAATCATTGTTTTCTTTGACTTGTAAGTGACTTCTAAAGCTTCCCTGATCTAATTCATTCTCCTCACTTAGGATAAGAAACCGAAATCATCCCAGAATGCTGATAATATATAAGATTTAAAAAACCATTTCAGGCACAGTGTTGACTGTTATTGTGGGGTCCAGACAGAGTTTTCTGTGGATATGCAAATCTCCTGGCTCTTAGATGCAGTGAGCTCATTGTATATTAGTAAATATTTATAAAGTACTCTACATTGACTAAATGTTTCACAATCAGGTTGATTAGTAGTAATTCCTCCCAGCAACCTTGTGAGGTCGATCAGCATTTTTAAAGCACAGCCCAGAGAGGTTGGGCAGCTTGCCCAAGGTCACTCAGCAGGTCATTGGCAAAACCTGCATTGGCGACTTCAGAGCCCATTACTGTGACAAGCCCTGGCACTGACTCTTTTTGGAAGGGTGACCCCTAATTGCTTTTCTTGTAAGGTAGGCATATAAACACTAAATGTTCTGAAGTGAGAGAAGTACAAAGGCCTCGAGGTGAAGGAGTTATTGGTGCAAGTAGAAATTGGAGCCAGCTATTGAAAATTGAAAATGCTGCCTAATTGAGGTGAATTGGAGGATATATTATTTTTTGAGAGAATTAGAGAAATATAGTTTGAAAAATAGGAATCTAAAAAGCAGGAATGTATGTAGAAAATTAAAGTAGGTGACTTTGGCAGGGTTAATAAATAAGTCATAGGGCCAAAATGGTTTAAGAAGAGTTTATGTAGGCCATGGTATCAGAAAGTTTGTTCTCTAACATTATATGCCACCAATTCACCTTCCTCAAGCAGTGTTTTCTGAAAATGATACCTGGTTTCAAGTATGGAGTATTTCAGTCCTTGAAGCCCAACATGCAAATTACGTAGGCCCCACTATTATTAACATGCCCTGCTTTAGCATGTTCCTAGAGGAATATTTATATTCCTCTAGGAATATAAATATCAAGGAAATTATCTTTTCTTTTCTTTTTTTTTTTTTTTTTTTTTTTTTGAGACCGAGTATTGCTCTTGTTGCCCAGGCTGGAGTGCAGTGGTGCGATCTCGGCTCACCACAACCTCCGCCTCCCGGGTTCAAACAATTCTCCTGCCTCAGCCTTCCTGAGTAGCTGGGATTACCCATTTATTTCTGGTTTCTCACTCTTTTGCCCAGGCTGGAGTGCAGTGGTCTCGGCTCATTGCAATCTCTGCCTCCTGGGTTCAAGTGATTCTCCTGCCTCAGCCTCCCAAGTAGCTGGGATAGCTGGGACTATAGGTGCTTGCCACCACGCCCGGCTAATTTTTTGTATTTTTAGTAGAGACGGGGTTTCACCATATTGGCCAGGCTGGTCTTGAACTCCTGACCTTGTGATCTGCCCACCTCGAACTCCCAAAGTGCTGGGATTACACATGTGAGCTACCAACCTGGCCAAGGAAATTATGTTAATTTTAAGAAAACATGATGCATCTTTACTTTCCATTATTTCCTTTTTTTCTATATGTTTGTTTCTTCCCTTGAGATTTAAGATAAATATATTCAAGATAGTAATAAATTTCTGTCCCATCTAATTTTGTCTTTTGGTATCTCAGATTATATCTCCCGTGTTCCCTGGAAGCAAATTATTATGACTAACCATTGCAACCACAGCAGTAACTGCTTATATTGGTAAAGCTTGTTACATGCTGAGAACTTTCTAGGGAGTATCTCATTTAACTTTTCCAACATTCTTATGAGAATAGGCGTGCCTATCCCTATTTTGCATTTGGGAGCTAAGCTCCCAAATGTAACTCCAGAGCCATTATTCTATTAAAACCTTAGTAAAATGATGTTCTCCCCTTTCTCAGAACCCTCCACTGACTTCACATGGTCTGCAAGGCTTATTCTGGTTTAGGCACAGTTATCGTGGTGAATGATCATCTTTGCTACAACTCTCTTCCTCACCTACAGACTTTGCCTCAAATATGCTCACCACCTGGTCATAAGTCAGATATCCTGAGCTTGGTCTGACTTGGTGTCCTTGCACTTGATCTTCTCTCTGCCTGTTATATACTTCCTCAACACATGCACCTGGTCCAATTATGTCATTCAGATTTATTCTCAAATGCGTTTCAGGGAGGCCTTCTTTGGCTATGCTATATAAAGTAGTACACTCCATTTTAACTATCTGTTTTCCATAACTGATTCCTTTTTCTTCATGGTATGTACCATCCCTTTAAAAATTATTTATACATTTGTTTATTGTTCGTACTCTATTTCCACTAGAATTTAAGCTCCATGAGGACATCAATTTTGTATTTTATTTTCTTTATTTGTTTCATTGTCAGTGGCCAGAACAAGTCATGGAACATGGTAGACTCTCCATAAATAATTGTTGAATAAATAAATGAACTATCACACTACATTGCTACACCAAGTTTTTTTTAACTCTAATTTTAGGTTGGGGGATACATGTGAAGCTTTGTTGCATAGGTAAACTTATGTCATGGGGGTTTGTTGTACAGATTATTTCATCACCCAGATATTAAGCCAAGTAGGCAATTGTTGTTTCTTCTCTTCCTCTCCCTCATCCCACATTCCACCTTCAAGTAGACCCCAGAATCTATTATTCCCTTGTTGGTGTTCATGAGTGCTCATCATTTAGTTCCCACTTATGAATGAGAACATGGGGTATTTGGTTTTCTGTTCTTGTGTTAGTTTCTTAAGAATGATAGCCTCCATCTCTATTCATGTTCCCCTAAAAGACATGATCTTGTCCTTTTTGATGGCTGTATAGCCTTTAGTGGTGTATATGTACCACATTTTCTTTATCCAGTCTGTAGTTGGTGGGCATTTAGGTTGATTCCATGTCTTTGCTATCGTGAATTGTGCTGTAATGAACATTCACATGCATGTGTCTTTATGGTAGAATGATTTGTATTCCTCCAGTAATGGGATTCCCAGTAATGGGATTGCTGGGTGGAATGGTAGTTCTGTTTTTAGCTCCTTGAGGATGAGTGGAATGGTAGTTCTGTTTTTAGCTGTTTGAGGAATTGCCATACTGCTTTCCACAATGGTTGAACTAGTTCACACTCCCACCAATAGTGTATAAGTGTTCCCTTGTCTTTGCAACATTGCCAGCGTCTGTTATTTGTTGACTTTTTAGTAATAGCCATTCTAACTGGTGTGAGATGTTATCTCACTGTGGTTTTGATTATATTTCTCTAATGACCAATGATATTGATCTTTTTTCATATGCTTGTTGGCTGCATATATGTCTTCTTTTGAGAAGTGTCCATTCATGTCCTTTGCCCACTTTTTAATGGGGTTGTTTTTCTCTTATACACTTGTTTAGGTTTCTTATAGATAGTGGATATTAGACCTTTGTCAGATGCATAGTTTGCAAATATTTTCTCCCATTCTGTAGGTTATCTGTTTATTCTGCTGATAGTTTTGTTCTTTCTTTTCTTTTTTGCTGTGAAGAAGCTCTGAAGTTTGATTAGATTCAATTTGTCAATGTTTGCTTTGGTTGCAATAGCTTTTGGTGTCTTTGTCATGCAATCTTTGCCTGTTTCTATGTCTAGGATGGTATTGCCTAGGTTGTCTTCCAGGATTTTTATAGTTTCGAGTTGTTCATTTAAGTCTTTAATCCATCTCGAGTTGATTTTTATATGTAGTCTAAGGAAGGGGTCCAGCTTCAATCTTCTGCATCCATATGGTTAGCCAGTTATTCCAGCACCATCTATTGAATACAAAGTATTTTCCCTATTGTTTGTTTTTGTCAACTTTGTTGAAGATCAGATGGTCATAGGTGTGTGGCTTTATTTCTGGGTTCTCTATTCTGTTCCATTGGTCTATGTGCCTGTTTTTGTACCAGTACCACACTCTTTTGGTTACTGTAGCCCTGTGGTATAGTTTGAAGCCAGGAAATGTGGTGCCTCCAGCTTTGTTCTTTTTGCTTAAGATTGCCTGGGTTATTTGAGCCCCTTTTTTGGCTCCATATGAATTTTAAAATAGTTTTTTCTGTGAAGAATATCTTTGGTAGTTTGATAAGAATAACATGGAATCTGTAGGTTGCTTTGGCCAGCATGGACATTTCAAAGATGTTGATTCTTTCTATCCATGAGCATGGGAAGTTTTTCCATTTGTTTGTGTCTTTTCTGATTTCTTTGAGTAGTATTTTGTAATTCTCATTCTAGAAATATTTCACCTCCTTAGTTAGCTGTATTTCTAGGTATTTTATTCTTTTTGTGGCAGTTGTGAATTGGATTGTGTTCCTGATTTGGCTCTCGGCTTGGTTGTTGTTAGTGTATAGGAATGCTAGTGATTTTTGTACATTGATTTTGTATCCTGAAACTTTGCTGAAGTTGTTTATCAGCTGAAGGAGCTTTGGGGCCAAAATTATGGGGTTTTCTATGTATAGAATCATGTCATCTTCAAACAGGGATAGTTTGACTCCCTCTTTTCCTATTTGGATGACCTCTGTTTCTTGCCCTTGCCTGATTTCCCTGGCTAGGACATCCAATAACATGTTTAATAAGAACAGTGAGAGAGGGCATCGTTGTCTTGTGCTGGTTTACAAGGGGAATGTTTTCAGCTGTTGCCCATTCAGTATGATGTTGGCTGTGGGTTTTTCATATATAGCTCCTATTATTTTGAGGTATGTTCCTTCAATACCTAGTTTGTTGAGAGTTTTTAACATGGAAGACGTTGCATCTATTGAGATAATCCTGTGGTTTTTGTCTTTAGTTCTATTTATGTGATGAATCACATTTATTGATTTGCCTATGTTGAATCAAGCTTGTATCCTGGACATGAAGCCTACTTGATCATGGTGGATTAACTTTTGATGTGCTGCTGGATTCAGTTTGCAAGTATTTTGCTGAGGATTTTTCCATTGATATTCATCAAAGATATTGGCCTGAAGTTTTCTCTTTTTTTGTTGTGTCTCTGCTAGGTTTTGGTATCAGGATGATGTTAGTCTCATGGAATGAGTTGGGAAGCAGTCCCTTCTCTTCAATTTTTTGGAGATGTTTCAGTAGGAATGGTACCAGCTCTTACTTGTATATCTGGTAGAATTTGGCTGTGAATCCATCTGTTCCTGGGCTTTTATTGGTTGGTAGACTGTTTATTGCTGATTCAATATCAGAGCTTGTTATTGCTCTGTTCAGGGAATCAATTTCTTTCTGGTTCATTCTTAGGAGGGTGTATGTGTCCACAAATTTATCCATCTCTTCTAGGACTTCTAGTTTGTATACATAGAGGTGTTCATAGTAGTTTCTGAGAGTTATTTTTATTTCTGTGGGGTCGGTGGTAGCACCTCCCTCATCATTTCTCATTTTGTATATTTGGATCTTCTCTCCTTTCATCTTTATTAGTCAAGCTAGTGGCATATCTATCTTACTAATGTTTTCAAAAAACATACTCCTGGACTCATTGATCTTTTGAATAGTTTTTCATGTCTTGATTTTCTTTAGTTCGGCTCTGATTTTGGTTATTTCTTGCCTTCTGCTAGCTTTATGGTTGATTTGTTCTTCTTTTTCAGTTGTGATGTTAGATTGTTAATTTGAGATCTTTCTAAGTTTTTGATGTGGGCATTTAATGCAGAAATTAATGTCTTTCTTAACACTACCCTAGCTGTATCACAAATATTCTGGGATGTTGTATCTTTGTTCTCATTAGTTTCAAAGAACATCTTCATTTCTGCCTTAATTTCATGATTTACCCAAAAGCGATTCAGGAGCATGTTGCATAATTTCCATGTAATTTCATGGTTTTGAGCAATTTTCTTAGTCTTCTACATTTGTTGCACTGTGGCCTGAGAGTGTGTTTGGTATGAATTTGGTTCTTTTTCATTTGCCAGGGATTGTTTTATGTCCAATTATGTGGTCGATTTTGGAGGTATGCACCATATGATGATGAGAAGAATGTATATTCTGTTGTTTTTGGATGGAGAGTTCTGTAGAGGTCTATCAGATTGATTTGGTACAATATTGAGTTCAGGTTCTGAATATCCTTGTTAATTTTCTCCCTCAATGATCTAATACTGTCAGTGGAGTGTTGAAGTCTCCCACTATTATTATGTGGGGGTCTATGTTTCTTTGTAGATCTCTAAGAACTTGCTTTATAAATCTGGGTGCTCCTGTGTTGGGTGTGTATATATTTAGGATAGTTAGGTCTTCTTGTTAATTGAACCCTTTACCATGATGTAATGCCCTTCTTTGTCTTTTTTGATCTTTGTTGGTTTAAAATCTGTTTTGTCTGAAATTAGGATGGTAATATCTGCTTTTTTCTGTTTCCTATTTGATTTTCCTCCATTTCTTTATTTTGAGCCTATAGGTGTCATTACATGTGAGATGGGTCTCTTGAAGACAGCATTTCATTGGATCTTGCTTTTTCATCCAGCTTGACACTCTGTGCCTTTAAAGTGGGGCATTTAGCCAGTTTACATTCAAGGTTGGTATTGATATGTGTGGATTTGATCCTGTCATTGTGTTGTTAGCTGGTTATTATGCTGGTTTGTTTTTGTGGTTGCTTTATACTGTTACCGGTCTGTGTATTTAAGTGTGTTTTTGTATTAGCTGGTAGTGATATTTCCTTTCTATACTTAGTGTTCCATTACTCACTCAACATTTGCTTATTTGAAAAGGAACTTATTTCTCCTTTACTTAGGAAGTTAGTTCAGCCAGATATGAAATCTTTGGTAAAGATCTTTTTTTCTTTAAGAATGTTGAATATGGCCGGGCACAGTGGCTCACGCCTGTAATCCCAGCACTTTGGGAGGCCAAGGCGGGTGGATCACGAGGTCTGGAGATCGAGAACATCCTGGCTAACATGGTGAAACCCATCTCTACTAAAAATACAAAAAATTAGCCAGGCGTGGTGGTGGGCGCCTGTAATCCCAGCTACTTGGGAGGCTGAGGCAGGAAAATGGCATGAACCCAGGAGGCAGAACTTGCAGTGAGCCAAGACCGCGCCACTGCACTCCAGCCTGGGCGACAGAGCAAGACTCCGTTTCAAAAAAAAAAAAAAAAATTTTTAATATAAGCTTCCAATCTGTCCTAGCTTAAAAGGTTTTAGCTGAGAGGTCTGCTGTTAGCCTCATGGGATTCCCTTTGTAGGTGACCTACCTTTTTTCTCTGGCTGCCTTTAACATTCTTTTTTTCCATTTTGACCTTGGAAAATCTGATGATTGTGTGTTTCGTGGATGACCTTCTTGTGTAGAATCTTGCAGAGATTCTCTGTATTTCCTGAATTTGACTTTTGGCCTCTCTAGCAAAGTTGGGGAAGTTTTCATGGACAATAACCTGAACCATGTTTTTCAAATTGCTTGCTTTCCCCACTTCCCCTTCAGGGATGCCAGTGATTCATAGATTTGGCCTCTTTACATAATCCCACACTTCTTGGAGTTGTTTTTTTTTTTTTAATAATCTTATTCATTATTTTTTCTTTTTGTCTTACTGTCATATTGCAGATAACCAGTCTTCCAAGTTCTGAGATTCTTTCCTCAGCTTGTTCTATTCTGCTGTTAATACTTGTGATTGCATTGTAAAATTCTTGTGTTTTTCAGCTCTGTCAGATATATTAGGGTATTTTTGTATGAGCTATTCCCTCCTTCAGCTCCTGTATTGTTTTATAGTGATTTTTGGTTTCCTTGGATAGGGATGCTTTCTCCTGAATCTCAATGATCATTTCTGTTTATATTCTGAATTCTATTTCTGTCATTTCAGCCAGCTCAGCCTGGTTAAGAACTCTTGTTGGAGTACTGGTCTGGTGATTTGTAGGACATATGACACTCTGGCCATTTGAGTTACGAGGGGCTTTGCATTGGTTTTTTCTCGTCTCTGCATGTGGGTGTTCCTTTAACTGCAGTGTAGATTAAGTACAGTCAATAGATGTCTTTTCTAAATGTTCTCACAGGGTCAAGGTTTTCTGCAGCATTTTTATTTGAAGCTGACTTCTTCTTTTTGATTTCACAGTGGGGTTTTTAGCAAGATATTTTTGGTGCTGAGGCTTTGAGGTATGATCCAGTAGGTGGTACTTAGGTGTATTTGTCAGTTGGTAGATCCTTGCTCGGTTGTGTGGCTTCCCCATGTTTCCTCTCCTTTGCAGCCTTGTTCCCTCTCAGTGCTCTGAAAGTGTGGGCTTTTCTCCCCCTTGAGTTCTGGCTGTAGATCGCAGCTTGGCACTCTTGGGCTGCCCACTGCAGCCCTGGGGAAACCTCAGGTCTTATGTTCCTTCCCCAACTTGGAGATAGCAGAAGAACAGACCTTAGTAGTGGTGTGGCTAAAGGTCTTTTGCATGTCTCCTGGGGACTCTACCCCAGACAGATGCAGGTCAGCAGTCGCTCAGTGTAATCAGCCCAGGATGGAGGCTCTGTGTGATGGGCCCAACCTGCAGGTTCCCTGTCTGGTAATGAGTGGGGTTGGAGGGGATCCATGGGAGATGGAGTGACCTCCTCTTCTTGGGTTTACTGCAGCTTGTTGGAGGTGTGGATAAGGCACTTAGAGTCTTTGCTCTTTTGTTTGTTGGAGGGTAGCAAGGGCAGTTCCACTGCAGAGTCAGTGGCATAGAGGCTTTCAGTTACCCCTGGGGGCTCTGTCCAGGAAGTTACAGAGCTCCTATTGGCTCAACAGCCCTAGTGGGGGGTGGCCAGTGAGGTGATATGGGAACAGACATCCACATAGTCTGGCCACTTTTTTTTTTTTGAGACGGAGTCTCATTCTGTCACCCAGGTTGGAGTGCAGTGGCGTGATCTCAGCTCACTGCAACTTCCACCTCCCAGGTTCAAGTGATTCTCCTGCCTCAGCCTCCTGAGTAGCTGGGATTACAGGTGCGTGCCACCACGCCTGGCCAATTTTTGTATTTTCAGTAGAGATGGAGATTCACCACATTGGCCAGGCTGGTCTTGAACTCCTGACCTCAGGTGATCTGCCTGCCTGGGCCTCCCAAACAGTCTGGCCATTATTTATTTATTTATTGTTATTTTTATTTTATTTTATTTATTTATTTTTTTGAGATGGAGTCTCGCTCTGTCACCCAGGCTGGAGTGAAATGGCACAATCTTGGCTCACTGCAACCTCCGCCTCCCAGGTTCAAGCGATTCTCCTGCCTCAGTCTCCTGAGTAGCTGGGATTACAGGCGCCCGCTGCCACGCCTGGCTAATTTTTTGTATTTTTAGTAGAGATGTGGTTTCACCATGTTCCCCAGGCTGGTCTTGAACTCCTGAGCTCAGGCAATCCACCCGCCTAGGCCTCCCAAAGTGCTAGGATTACAGGCATGAGCCACCATGCCTGGCCTAGTTTGGCCACTTTTTAATGGGGCTGTTGTGGTATGTTGGGGGTCCGCTTCAGTTCCTAGGCAACTTGGGTTTTCCAGTACCTGGAGGGATCAACAACGAAGGCTGCAAAACTGCAAACATGGCTGCCTGCCCCTCCCTCTGGGAGCTCTGTCCCAGGAAGGTATGGACCCATTGCCAGCTCAAATGCACCTATAGGAGGTAGCTGGAGATCCGGGTTGGGAGGCCCCACACAGTGAAGAGGAACTGGATCGGGGACCCACTTAAAAAGGAGTCTGGCCATGTTTTTGTATAGCAGCTGTCATCACATTTTTGTATAGCAGCTGTGCTGTGCCAGGGGTCTGCTTCAGCCCCTGGTCACCTATGTCTCTCCAAAGCCCAAAGGGCAGGACAGCTAAGTCACCAAACAGCAAAGTTGGTGGCCCACCCCTCCCTCTGGGAGCTGTCTCAGGGAGGTTTGAAACTTCTGTTGGCCAATGAACACCATTGAGGGTGGCTGGAGACCCTGGTTTGGGAGACCACACCCAGTGAGGAAGAACAGGATCAGGGACCTTCTTTAAAAAGCAGTCTAGTCACGTTTTCATAGAGCAGTTGTGCTATTCTGGAGGTCCACTTCAGCCCCTGGTTACCTTGGTCTTTCCAAAGCCTGAAGGCTAAAAAAGCTAAGTCTGCCAAACAGCCAATATGGCACCCCCTACCCCCACCCCTCAACCCTAGGAGCTCCAGCTCAGTGAGGTGCAATTGTTGCTACCAGTGGCTGGCTGGAGTTCCACATCAGCAGGTCTTATCGTGATGTGTTTTGGGAGTAGGGCCTGCAGAGGGATGCTACTCATTCCCCTGGATTCAGCCTTTTCCTAAGGGTGTATATGAGGGTCTAACCTCCTGCTTTGCCAGAGTTTCAGCTGCTTTTGCTGGGAAGCTCAGAAAGCCTGAGTATCTAAGGCTCCTGCATCTCTGCATGTGCTCGAGTGGCTGCTCTGCTAAGCCTCTACTTAGCTCTGTGTGTTAGACTAAAGGCCATGGTGGAGTGGGTTCACATGGGGATCTTCTGACTCGAGGGTTGCAGAGATCCACGGGAGAAGTGTGGGTTCCCAGAGTCACACATTCACTCACTGCTTCCCCGGGCAGGGGAGGTTACCCTGGCTTTGTGTTGCTCCCCGGTGGACCGTCATTCTGCCTTGCTTTTCTCTGTTCTCTGCGGGCTGAGTTGTTTTCTTGATTAGTCCCAATGCGAGCACCTGGTTGTTTCAGTTGAATATGTATTTACTCACTACTTTCATTTTTCTCCATGACAGCCAGGCACACTAGCTGCTTCTAGTGAGCCAAATTTAGATTTTTTTTCTATACTAAGTTTCTAATAATTGGATTAACTTCACACAGGCTACATATTGTGTGGGTTGTGAAGAATCAAAGTCTTGGGCTCTGGGTGAACATTTTGCAGCATCTGTTACTGGCTGTTCGGGTCTTGCCTTTGCCACAGAAAGAACCCAAGCCAAGAAGAATCTGAGTGTTTTCGTCTACACTGTGTTCATCCCAAAGCATTTAAGAATCCAGGGAAGGGACTCTGGAAAGATTGTGAGATGGGACTGGCAGCTTTTCCTGTATTACTTTGCGTTTTTTTTTTTTTTTTTTTTTTTTTTTTTAAGGAAAATCTGAAGGCAGTGGGAATCTGGCAATTCTCCTGGGACTTGTGGGCAAATGTCAGTGTGTCTAGTGTGATGGGGCATATTAGAGCTCCATCCCCAGATTTTGTGAAACAAATATTGCCTGTGAGTTCGTTGGGAATCACTACATGCAGACTGGAGGAACAGAGATCAGTGACTGAAGGGTATCTTGGCAAAAAAAAAAAATCTCTATTTCATGAGGGATGCTGGAATGCATTCTCTGTAAGCATTTTTTTTAAAATTTTTTTTTGAAATGGAGTCATGCTCTGTTGCCCAAGCTGGAGTACAGTGGTGCAATCTCAGCGCACTGCAACCTCTGCCTCTTGGGTTCAAGCAATTCTCTTGCCTCAGCCTCCCAAGTAGCTGGGATTACAGGTGCATACCACCACACCTGGCTAATTTTTGTACTTTTACTAGAGACAGGGTTTCATCATGTTGGCCAGGCTGGTCTCGAACTCCTGACCTCAAGTGATCCGCCCCGCCTTGGCATCCCAAAGTGCTGGGATTATAGGTGTGAGCCACCGTACCCAGCCCTCTGTAAGCATTTTATATAATATTTTTATTTTTAATATTCTCTTAGACCTTCCCTCTTTCCCAAATGTAACTACAATTTTCAGTTGGGTATGATTCTGAAGTGTAGCAGGACACAGTTTTTTACGTTTGTAGACCTATTTGTTTCTGTTTTGCTTGTTTATTTGTTTGTTTGGGGGGAAATCAACTTCTACAGAAATATCACATTTTTTCTTACAGGATTAGCTAATTCTAAAATGGATAGACTTTACAAAATTTTTTTAATTGACGAGTTGAAGGTGCCTTTGTATATTTGATAATGTATAATTCTAAGAAATATCTTACCATGAGAATCAGAAAACCTGGATTCTTTTCATGACTTTGGTCTCAACTAAATGCTTGACTTACTTTAATATAAGTCTCAGCTACTTCATCTGCAGAATCAGAATGCTGAAACTTTTTATTATATGAAAACCATTTTATCCTATGAAATTGTATGAAAGTGTGAAACAGTTAATAATAAGGAAAGTAAACTGTGTGTGTTGGGTTGGGGGTGAAATGGAGAACAAGTGTTTTAATGAGGACTAGACTTGGGCTTGAACTCTTCTGCCGCTTAAAAAAAAGACATTGAAGAGAGATGAGATTATTTCTAAAATGTCATTGAACCTCTAATTTTCTACGATTTTTAGGTTTCCTCAAAGTAATGGGTAGGGACAAAATAAATGGTGATACTAAAAGACATTGTAATGATATGCACAAATAGGCAAACAATGTTTTCTGGATAGCATCAATTATTTCACCCTTCAAGAAATTAAGCAGCAAACAGACAGGATGTAATACACAAAGAAGATGTACGTTCACCTTGACACTCTGACCCTGAATGTGTCTAGTGATTTGGGGATGATATTTATCCATAAGCTTAACTTTTCACATGTGTAATAGGTTTCACTGTAGATGTTCAGTTCCCTAAAACTCCCTGATACTGGAATTCTTAAATGTTAGAGTCAAAGCTAGAGATCAGCTGGTCCAGTCGTCTCCAATTACAGATGAGGAAGTGATTTACTCATTTTTTACCTCATTCAACCTTTAGAAAACTAAAGGTAACAAAAGCTCAGTTAAACATGTATCTTATGAGACTGAAAATCCCATCATCTTTGGTGAAGACAAGAAAAAAACCTAACAAGTTGACATTAGACTTTGACACCTAGAGAACAGCTTACACTTTTTCTGAGATGGCGTCTCGCTCTGTCACCAGGGTGGAGTGTAGTGGCACAATCTTGGCTCACTGCAACCTCTGCCTCCCAGGTTCAAGTGATTCTCCTGCCTCAGCCTCCCGAGTAGCTGGGACTACAGGTGCATGCCACCATGCCCAGCTAATTTTTGTATTTTAGTAGAGATAGGGTTTCACCATGTTGGCCAGGATGGTGTTGATCTCTTGACCTCGTGATCCACCTGCCTTGGCATCCCAAAGTGCTGGGATTACAGGTGTGAGTGACTGCGCCCAGCCAATTGAGGGTATTTGAATCATTTTAAATTTAAGGGATCAAGTAAATTCCATTGTCACTGCTATATGTTTAGTAGCTTGTCCTTCTAGAATACATTTTTCATAATTTGCATATGTATGTTTTGATGGAAAAGCTAGGAGAGCCAAGTAACATTGACTTCATTTGGTAAGTATTTTATTTATTTTCGCGTATTCTTTTTTTTTTTTTTTTTTTTTTTTTTTTTTAAGGCGGCTTCTCACTCTGTCCCCCAGGCTGGAGTGCAGTGGTGCGATCTTGGCTCACTGAAACCTCCGCCTCCTGGGTTCAAGCAGTTCTCCTGCCTCAGCCTCCCAAGTAGCTGGGACTATAGGCGCACGCCACCATGCCTGGCTAACTTTTTTTGTACTTCAGTAGAGACAGGGTTTCACCTTGTTGCCCAGGCTGGTGCGAACTCCAGAACTCAGGCAATCCTCCTGCCTTGGCCTCCCAAAGTGCTGGGATTACAGGCATGAGCCTGGCATATTTTTGCATATTCTTAAATCAGGACAATAACACTGCGTCTTCAGCCAACTGAGTACCGTGTGAGAAGAGAGTGAAACACACTGGCAGAATTGGAGCTCCAATTCATTTTCTAACAAGGGCTCTAAGAGAAAGGATGTGTATGTGTATGCCATTTCATTTCAAGTACAGTGCATTCACAACTGGGGAGAAGTCTGCAGTAATCCCTGTTACCTTCAATACAGTTGAACTCCTAGTTTACTAGAAGCTTGGATTATGGATCCTCATTCTAATAAAAAATTGAATTTAGGATGACAACTCGCCAATATTACAAACAGCAGTGGTTTGTTGTTTGGAAGGCAGGTGATGTAAGTTCTGGGAGCTCCATTAGGAAAAATCTATTCTTTTTCAGGCACACTGCCATCATTCTATGAACAGTACCATATCTAAATGGACAATTCACCATATCTCTGTATTAAGCATGCTGACTTTGGAGGCTAACTGCCTGAGTTTGAATCTAGGCCGTGTTCATCACTCCTGTGTGGCATTGGGAAAGCTGATCATCTTCCTTAAGTCTTGGTCTCCTCATCTGTAAAATGTGGATCATACCAGTACTTAACTCATGCGATGTTAGAGAATTCAGTGAGGTAATCCTTATGAAGTGCTTAGCCCAGTGTGTGGTATCTTAAGTGTTCAATAAATGTTCACTGTTATTCATAAACCACATAATTTAGGAGTGTAGGGTAATGCAGCCTATGAAGATTTGACCCCACTGTGATGAAGGATGCTCTCTCTATCTATCAGACTAGAAGTACCTGGAGATTGGGGTTGTATCAAAAGATAGAACATGTCACAAAGCTAAAAAGATATGTTCCTCTCCTCCCAAATTTATCTTTACCCTTATAACTGACAAATGGATATTTTATTTTCCATAGCTGTATTTATAGATATTTAAACAAGCTGATATATAATACATTTTGCATATGCATTTGTATGAGTTCTTCCTTAGTGAGTCACTAATCTCTCTTATATTTATGTCTCATAATTATTCCTACCCAACACAAACTCAGCTGGAAGCCCTGAAGTTTTCTTGCTCCCAAACCCTCCAAAAGGAAATACAAAACCCAAATGCGAAATTTTTCAAACTGGATTTTCTGGTGATAAAGGAGAATTTTACAGGACAGTGTGTTCGGTTCAACCTAGCAACACTGAGCACCTTCTGGATTGTAAGAAGCAGCTAAATGGTGGAGAGAAATACAGAAGAGTAAGCATAAATGCATTTTGCTCCTAGTAGATGGCCATCTGGTAAGCAAGATCAGACCCATGTAAATGTAATACATGGCAGCATATAAAGGCCAATAAGGAGAGATTCAAATGAATCACATACGGTATAAAGGAGAGAGGCATTCCATTCAGCAGAGGGATGTGAAAAGGTTCAATGAAAGAAGGGATATTGGCCGGGCGCAGTGACTCATGCCTGTAATCCCAGCACTTTGGGAGGCCAAAGTGGGCAGATCACTTGAGGCCAGGAGTTCAAGACCAGCCTGGCCAACATGGTAAAACCTGTCTCTACTAAAAATACAAAAATTACCTGGGCATGATGGCACGCGCCTGTAGTCCCAGCTACTCGGGAGGCTGAGGCAGGAGAATCGCTTGAGCCCAGGAGGCGGAGCTTGCAGTGAGCCGACATCGCGCCACCACACTGCAGCCTGGTGACAAAGCGAGACCCCATCTCAAAAAAAAAGAAGGGATATTTGAGTCCAGCCTTGAAGTGTATGAATGAATTGTGATCGACTGAAGGAAGAGTGAAAGGATAAATTATTATCTATCCCTGCCTTTAAAAACGCAGTCTATTAGCACAGACAACTGTGAGCATTGACAACGATACAATGCCAGGAAATCTGGGTTGTCATGGAAGAAAGAACAAAGGCTGACTGCTAGTTGATTGGCATGGTCAGGAGTGGCATCCCTGGGAAGAAAACTGTGGAGTAGAATGTTAAAAGATGAGAAGGAATACGTGCCCTATGCCCTCCTCACCAGTACCAGCTTGTCTGCTTAGCAGTGGATATTGCCTTTGCAAAGACATGGAGGTATGAGAGAGGCCGCATCTGTGAGGGGGAGCTGCTAGTAAATTTACCTGGACTACTGCAACGAGTTCTAGCCATAGCAGAAATAGTGATGGCTTGCCCTAGGAATGGCAGTAGAACTAGAGTGGAGGGTACATATTGGATACATTGGGCACAGAAAGTTGTGTGTTTGTGTAAGAAGGATGTCATGGACATCATCTAGTGAAGGATAGTACTCCAATTTGCTCCTAAAAAGATGAACAGGAGACCTCTGCTTAAAGTACTTTGCCCTTTCTTACGCAAAATAGAGATCCAGGTATCAGGGCCAATGTAAGTTACTTTTATACTCAAAAATAAAACAGCAGACATGTCAGTGGTAAGGGTAACCTACAGCAGAAAAGTCACTGTCTGCACACAACCCCAAACCAATGCACCCAAATTTTTCTTTCTTTCTTTTTTTTTTTTTTTTTGAGACAGAGTCTTGCTCTGTCTCCCAGGCTGGAGTGCAGTGGTGCAATCTCGGCTCACTGCCAGCTCCGCCTCCCGGGTTCACGCCATTCTCCTACCTCAGCTGGGACTACAGGTGCCTGCCACCACGCCCGGCTAATTTTTTTGTATTTGTAGTAGAGATGGGGTTTCCCCTTGTTAGCCAGGATGGTCTCGATCTCCTGACCTCGTGATCCGCCTGCCTTGGCCTCCCAAAGTGCTGGATTACAGACGTGAACCACCGCGCCCGGCCAAATGCACCCAAATTTCTTATCTCACCGGATCTGTATGACTAGAAACATCAAGAACACAGAATAAAGATATAATTAGGAGAAGAAAAATGGAACAGACTACTAGATAGATGAGAACTTCTATCACTTATTAACACAAAAGTACCTTATACTTAAAGAATAAAAGCTTTTGATGTGATATTAAAAATTCTGTGATATATGACAGAATGGAAATATTTTTATGTCAATTTTACATGACTTCCCCTTAACCTACTGTTTAATCCCCTTAGCTAATTATGCAAGTTAACCTGAAAGGTTCAGGGAATCCAGGGAAGAGAGGGAAGCTCATTCAGCTCAGAATGCACCATAATGTCTCAGCAGCACATTTAAATTATATGTTTAGGCTGACAGGCAAACGTATTTCGGGGCAGAATCCTTAGAAAGCAGGAGACAATTTCCTTCAGCTCCACGTCATCGTTTGATGTAGACTGCCTATTATATTCTTGAGGTATTATGAAAAATGGATTTGAAGATATTTCTTGACAGTGGGTAGACTAGTGGAATCCAGTGACTGTATTTAAAATGTGCAGGGGTTTGTTATAACATGGTAATAGAAATATCAATTGCACTGACAGGTTAAAAAAAATCTGTCGATGAATGATAATGAAGTTATTTAAATGTCGACTCACTCGCAAACATTTTCCAAACCCTAAATTATTCTCACTGCTTTAACCTCATGCATCCTAAGTTATTAAGGAGCAGAGTCTGTGATGCAGCCAATGCGCCCTTGGCTTTCGGAGCTATTTTTATGCCACCAAATGCACTAGGAGCAATGGAAGTGGCTGTTCTTAATAATTTTAGGAAAGAAACAAAACACAGAAGCTGCAGCTGCTTGATTTAGAGGTGAACACTGTTCCGCTTTCAGGACATCTTGTTGGCAGTGATTTGAGTAATGCCCTGATGCTTCCTGTGCCCAAGCTTCCCTCTATAGCCTGAGTCTTGCATTGTGACCTTGGCAGTATGGCTCTGTGTTTCTGAAATAAGGCATCTTCCCTCTGTGGGGTTTTGGGTAGGGAAGGAGATGGTCAGGATATCTGTATGCTTTCTAAAGCCTTACCGAAGGAGCAGCTTGGCTCATCCCTGGTTCAGTACGTGCCCATTAGGCATTCATTTACCCTTCATGTGGAGAAGCCACCTGATTGTGCCAGCACTGTCCTGGGGACTGGGGATCTGGGGGGTGAACAAAGATATGTTCACTGCTTTCAGGGCACTTAGAGTAATCAGGAAATGGGTGCCAGGCAGAGATTTTCTGATTAAAAGGAAGAGAGGTGAACTCCTGGTTTCTGGTCCAGCAGGTAAGAAGTTCACAGTTTGTCCATTTTCCTAGCAAGTTAAAAGCTGAAGAAACTGAAAAATTAACAACTCTGTTCAGATCATCCTACAAGTGAAGTCACAGGACAAATGCTGTCCCCGGAAATGGAAAGACCAACAGGCAGACACAGCAAATCACAATTTACCTAAGCAGAAATTTCCACAGGAACCAGTGCTAAGTTACAAAAACTTAAACAGTAGTTGATGGTTTGCTGGAGGCTCAGTGTGGACATGTCTGAGAGTTAAGAACTTCACAGGGACCTAGTCAGAGGGGCCCTCATACTTTTGTGAGTTTTACCTCCAGGAGCTTTACCAGCTCCCCACAGTGACAATTGGTGGGGGAACTTACCTTCATACTTCCAGCAGGGAGAGGACAAAAGTAACCATTTTGAAATACGCCAGAGCATTCTGTCTTAACAAGACCTGCCCTCAGGAGAAACTAGTTAACAGAGCCTCACCTGCTGGGGATCTATCAGACCATAACTGACTGGGGGGAAGGGAAATAAGCAACTGCAACTTCCTCTAGCTATTATGTTCCACCTAAGCAGGGAAGAAATGTGAGAAGCACTGGTAAAGTTCACATTCCAGGGGCAAAGGCTCCCCAAAAATCTGAGAGTTAATCATAGAACTAAAGAATGTTTTGCCTGGCTGGGTGGGGTGGCTCACACCTGTAGTAATCCCAGCACTTTGGGAGGCCGAGGTGGGTAGATCACCTGAGTTCAGGAGTTCGAAATCAGCCTGGCCAATATGGTGAAACCTTGTGTCTACTAAAAATACAAAAATTAGCCGGACGCGGTGGCGCATGCCTGTAATCCCAGCTACTCAGGAGGCTGAGGCTGGAGAATAGCTTGAACCAGGGAGGCTGAGGTTGTAGTGAGCTAAGATCGCGCCACTGCACTCCAGAGTGGGTGACAGAGCAAGACTCTGTCTCAAAGAAAAAAAAAAAAAGTTTTGTCTGCCTCTTCGCCTCCCCGTATTACCATCACACAACTAAAGGCCTATTGACTATGGTTCCTTTTACCTAGTACCTCATGTCAGCTGTTCAGGCATTCTAAGAGGCAAACAATCCAGTTTCTAAAGATTAAACAAGCATCACAACCAGAGTCATATATGATAGGAATGTTGGAATTAGAAAAACCAATAATTTTTATAAATGTATGATCAACATGCTAAGGGCTTTAATAGAAAAAGCAGACAACATGGAAGAACAGATGGATAATGTCATCAGAGAGATGGAAATTCTAAGCAAAGATCAAGAAGAAATGCTAGAGATCAAAACCATGTAATAGAAATGAAGAATGCCTTTGATGAGCTCATTAGTAGACTGGACATGGCTGAGAAAAGAATCTCTGAAATTGATGATACCTCAACAGAAACTTCCAAAACTTAAAAAAAGACCGTCAAAGTGCAAATACAGAGCAAGAACTGTGGGGCAACTACAAAAGTGTAATATATGTATAATGGGAATAACAGAAGGGAAAGAAAGAGAAAGAAACAAGCAATGTATGAAGCAATGATAACTGAGAATTTCTGCAAAATAATGTACCAAACCTCAGATCTAGAAAACTCAGAGAACACTAAGCAGGATAAATGTCAAAAAACAAAACAACAACCACAAAAACCATCATAACCCCACCTAGGTGTATCATATTCAAAATTCAGGTAATCAAAAATTTAGAAAAAACTTTTTTTAAGGCAGAATGGGGAACACCTACCTGTAAAGAAGCAAAAATGAAAAATATATCTGACTTCTCAGATCTATACAGGTAAGAAGAGAATGGGATGAAATATTTAAAGTGTTGACAGGAAAAAATAATGAAAAACATCAAGAATTCGGTACCCTGCAAAATTATCTTTCAAAAGTGAAGGAGAGATAAAGACTTTTCTCATACGGACAAAAGTTGAGCAAGTTTGATACTGGTAGACCTGCTTTGAAATAAATGTTAAAAGAAGTTCTTCAGAGAGAAGGAAAATGATACAGGACAGAAACTCAAATCTATGTAAGGAAAAGAAGACCATCAGAATGAATAAATGAATCTACCACAAAAACCTTTATTCTTCTGAGTAGTAATCTCACAGATACCACTTTGTTCAAAATAATAGCAACAATGTATTCAATTATGTATGCTCATATATATATACACACACACACATACACACTTAGGTATGCTTATGTACAGGTGAAATGAATGACATCAATAATACAAGAATTGGGAAGGAGAATTAGGAATAAGTTGTTATGACAGAGTGCTTGCACTCCCCATGAAGTAGTGTGTTGTTATTAGAAGTGAACTTCATTAGTGGTAAATATGTATTGCAAACTCTACAGCAAGTACTAAAAAGAGTCAAAAAGAAGAGAAAAAAATAGGCTAAGAAAGGAGAGAAAATAAATTTGTATAAAATGCTCAATTAAAATCACAAAAGACAGAAAACATGTGAAAGATAATAGGAACAAAGAATAAAGGAAACAAAAAGAAAATGGTAAAAATGTGATAGGTAATAATGCAACTATATTAATAATCACTTTAAATGTCAGTGGTCTAAATATACCAATTAAGACAGAGATTGATGGAGTGGATCAGAAAAACAAGTCCTAACTATATGTTAGTCTACAAGAAACCCACTTCAAATACAAAGATACATTCAAATTTAAAGTAAATGGATAGAGAATGATATACCATGCTAACACTAATTAAAAGGTCTTTTGGAGTCATTATATTAATTTTACACAGGACAGATTTCAGAGCAAAGAAGATTATCAGGGTAAAGAGGGGCATTACATAATGATAAAGGGGAGTCAATATGCCAAGAAGACATAAGAGTCCTTAATATGCACATGCCTAACATGAATGTGTCCAAATACATGAGGCAAAAACTGATTAGAACTGCAAATGTAAAGATAAATTCATTATTATAGTTGGAGACCTTAACATCGTCTTTCAAAAATGAACAGATCTAGTAGGCAAAAATTATAAGGACATATTTGAGCTCAACAACACCATCAACCAACAGGGTAAAATTGGTATCTCTAGACGATATCATCTAATACCAACAGATTACACATTCTTCTCAAGATCACATGGAAAATTTGCTAAGGCAGACCACTTTCTGAACCATAAAACACACCTTAACAAACTGAAACAAATAGAAATTATACAATGTCTGTTTTTTGACCACAATGAAATTAAACTGGAAATCAATAAAAGAAATAGCTGAAAATTTTCAAAATAAGTGGAGATTAAACAACATGCTTCTAAATATCACATAGATCAAAGAAAAAATCTCAAGAGAAATTAAACTATAATTTGAAGTAAAGGAATATAAAATGTAACTTATTAAAGTTTGTGGGATGCAGTAAAAGCCATGCTTAGAGGGGAATTTACAATGTTGAAAGTATATATTTAAAAAGAAAAAATATAAAATCAATAATTTAAACTCCTACATCAGAAAATTAGGGAAAAAATGAGCAAATTAAATTGATAATAAGTGGAAGAAAAGAAATAATAAAAAATTAGAGCATAAATCAACAAAACTGAAAATAGATAATCAACAAAACCAAAACCTGTTTTTTTGGGGGAAAAAAATCAAGAAAATGGTTAAGCCTCTAGCCAGGCTAAGAAAAAGGAGAGGAAGCACAAAATACTAATGTCAGAAATGAAAGAGGAGAGAGCACTACAGATCCTATGGATACTAAAAAGACAATAAAGGACTATTATGTACACTTTTCTACCCACAAATTTAATAACATAGAAGAAGTGGACCAATTTCTTGAAAGACACAATCTGCCAAAACTCACATAAGAAAATGTAGAAATCTGAATAGGCTTGTAACTATTAAAGAAATTGAATCAATAATAATCTTCCAAAACAGAAAGCACTAGGCACAGTCATTTCACTGGTGAATTCTCTCATACATTTCAGAAATAAATTATGCCAATTTTCTACAAACTCTTGCAGAATACAGAAGCAGAGGGAATACTTCTCAGCTCATTTTATGATGCTGGTATTATTCCAATATCAAAAACCACCCAATGACATTAGGAGAAAAAAGCAAACTTACAGACAATTATCTCTCGTGAACAAAGATGCAAAACCCCTCAATCCAATAATGTTTGAAAAGAATTGTGCATCATGACCAAGTGGGGTTTATCCAAGATATGTAAAGCTGGTTTAATATTCAAAAATCAATTAATGTAATTATCACATCAACAGGCTAAATAAAATCACATAATATACCACTAGATGAGGGAAAATAACAAAACTTAATACCAATTCATGGTAAAAACTCTCAGCAACCTAGGAATAGAGGGAAATTTCTTTTTCTTTTCTTTTCTTTTTTTTTTTTTTTTTTTTTTTTGAGACAGAGTCTCGCTCTGTCACCAGGCTGGAGTGCAGTGGCGTGATCTCAGCTCACTGCAAACTCCACCTCCCAGGTTCAAGTGATTCTCCTGCCTCAGCCTCTTGAGTAGCTGGGACTACAGGCATGCAACACCACGCCCAGCTAATTTTTGTATTTTTAGTAGAGACGGGGTTTCACCATGTTGGCCAGGATAGTCTCGATCTCTTGACCTTGTGATGCGACTGCCTCGGCCTCCCAACGTGCTGGGATTACAGGTGTGAGCCACTGCACCCAGCTGAGGGAACTTTCTTAAATTGAGAAGAAACATCTACAAAATACCTTCAGCTAGCATTTTACTTAGTGGTGAGAAACTCAAAAGTTTTCCCACTAACATCGGAACAAGGCAAGAATATCTCCTCACCACTGTTTTTTTAGCTGGAAGTCCTAGCTAATACAATAAGACAAGAAAAGGTAATAAAAGTTATACAGATTGAAAAGGAAGAAATAAAACTATCTTTGTTGCAGAGACATAAGCATCTATGTATAAAATCTTAGAGAATCAACAACAATGAAAAAACTAATAAGTAATTGTAGCAAGATTGTAGAATATAAAGTTAATATACAAAAGTAATATACACTAGTAACAAGCAGAATTTGAAAATCAAAATGCATTACCATTTACATTAACATACCAAAAAAGAAAATAGACATAAATTTAACAACATATGCACGCAAGATCTGTATGAAGAAATCTATGAAGCTCTGATAAAAGATATTTAAAAACTAAGTAAATGAAGATATTCCATATCCATGGACAGAAAGACTCAATATTGCCAAGATGTCAGTTCTTCTCAACTTGATCTATAGATTCAACACAATCTCAATTAAAATGTAGCAAGTTATTTTGTGGATGTTGACAAATAATTCTAAAGTTTATATGGAGATGTAGGAGACCCAGAATAGTCAACTGAGTTAGTAAGGGAAGGAAACAAAAATGGAGCACTCACTACCTGACTTCAAGACTTACAATAAACATGTAGTAATCGGGAGAGTTTGTTATTGTGTGACGGAATAGATAGATAGATCAATGGAACAGAGTAGAGAGCCCAGACATAGAACAATATAAATATAGTCAACTGATCTTTGACAAAAGACCAAACCCATACAATGTGTAAAAGAAAGTCTTCTCAGCAAATGGTGCTGAAACAACTGGACACCCACAGGCAAAAATAAATACAAATAAAAGGAAGTTTGAACACAGACCTTACAGCCCTCACAAAAATTAACTCAAAATGTATAACAGACCTAAATGTAAAATGCAGAACTACAAAACTCCTAAAGATAACTAGGAGAAAACCTAAATGACCTTGGATGTGGTGATGACTTCTTACATACAAGACCAAAGTCACAATCTATGAAAAAAATGGATAATCCAGACTTCATTAAATTTTAAAGCTCTGAGAATGATAATACCAATAGAATGAGAAGACAAGCCACAGACTGGGAAAAAATTATAAAAGACCTATCTGATGAAGGCCTGTCATATACAATATACAAAGAAATTCAGTAAATGGTGTTGGAGAAACTGGACATTCACCTGCAAAAGAATGAAATTGTATCCTTGCTTTATATCATACATGAAAATCAATTAAAAATTGATTAAAAACTTAAACATAAGACCTGAAACCATGAAACAAACTCCTAGAAGAAAACATAGAAGAAAAGCTCCTCAATATTAGTCTTAGAAATGATTTTATTTTAATTTGACACCAAAAGCACAGACACCAAAAGCAAAATGTGGGAATATATTAATCAAAAAAGTTTCTGCACAGCAAAGGAAACAATCATCACAATATATAAGAAACTTACACAAGTAAATAGCAAAATTAAACAAAAAACCTGATTAAAAATGGGCAAAGGACCTGAATAGGCATTTTTCCATAGATGGCATACAAAAAGCCAATAGTATATGAAAAGATGTTCAACATCACTAATCATCAGGTAAATGCAAGTTAAAACCACAATGAAATATCACCTTACAACTATTAGGATGGTTTTTATCAAAATGTCAAAAGATAACAAGTGATGTGAAGAAAAGGGAACCCTTCTACACTTGTGGTGGGAGTGTAAATATGTAGCCACTATGGAAAACAAGATGGTGGCTCCTAAAAAATTAAATATGCTCCATATAGATCCAGCAGTTTTAGTCCTGGGTGCATATCCAAAGGAAATAAAATCACTATCTTGAGATAGCTGTACTTCAGTGTTCATTGCAACATTATTCACAGTAGCCAAGATATGGAAATAACCTAAGTGTTTGAGAAATCAATGGATAGAGAAAATGTATTATATATACAGTGGAATATGATTCAACCTTAAAAAAAGGAAATCTCGTCCGGGTGCAGTGGCTCACACCTGTAATCCCAGCACTTTGGGAGGCCAAGGTGGGCAGATCACGAGGTCAGGAGATGGAGACCATCCTGGCTAACACGGTGAAATCCCACCTCTACTAAAAATGCAAAAACAGAATTAGCTGGGCATGGTGGCAGACACCTGTAGTCCCAGCTACTTGGGAGACTGAGGCGGGAGAATGGCGTGAACCTGGGGGGTGGAGCTTGCAGTGAGCCAAGATCGCACCATTGCACTCCAGCGTGGGCGACAGAGTGAGACTCCGTCTCAAAAAAAAAAGGAAATCCTGCCTTTTACCACAACATGAATTAACTTGGAAAACATTATGCTAAGAGAAATAAGCCAGACATAGGAAGGCGAATGATGCATGATCTCACTTACATGTGGAATCTATAAAAGAGCCAGACTCATAGTAACAGAGAGTAGAGTGGTGGTTACTAGTGGCTGGGGGTTGGGAGAAAGTGGAAATATGAGTCAAAGCATAAAAACTTTTCACTATTGGATGAATAAGTTCAAGATACTTCATTTACAACATAGTAACTCTAGTTAATGCAATGCATATTTGAAATATGCTCCTAGAGAACTCAAGTGTTCTCACTGCATAAACACACAGACAGTTAATGTTTGAGGTAATGGACATATAATTAAGTAGATTGTGGTAATTATTTCAGAATGTATCCTATATGAAAACATTATATTGTATACCTTAAATACAATTACATTTGTCAATCATATCAGTAAATTGGGGAAATACACACACACATGCACATAACTCTTAAAACTCAACAGTAAGGGCCAGGCACAGTGGCTCATGCCTTGTAATCCCAGCACTTTGGGAGGCCGAGGTGGGCGGATCACCTGAGATCAGGAGTTCAAGACCAGCCTGGCCTACATGGTGAAATGCCGTCTCTACTAAAAATACAAAATTAGCCGGGCATGGTGACACATGCCTGTAATCCCAGCTACTCAGGAAGCAGAGGCAGGAGAATTGCTTGAAACCGGGAGGGGGAGGTTGCAGTGAGCTGAGATCGCACCATTGCACTCCAGCCTGGGAAACGAGTGAAACTCCATCTCAAAAAAACAAAAAGAAAACTCAACGTTAAGAAATTTATATTTAAAGCCATTTTTTAAAAATGACAAGGAGCCTGAACAGACATCTCATGAAAGAATAGGCCAGACACAATGGCTCACGCCTGTAATTCCAGCACTTTGGGAGGCCGAGGTGGGCAGATCACCTGAGGTCAGAAGTTCGAGACCAGCCTGGCCAACATGGCGAAACCCTGTCTCTACTAAAAATACAAAAATTAGCCGGGCCTGGTGGTGCACAAGGGTAATCCCAGCTATTCGGGACCCTGAGGCAGGAGAATCACTTGAACCTGGGAAATGGCGGTTGCAGTGAGCCAAGGTCACGCCATTGCACTCCACCTGGGTGACAAGGTGAGACTCTGTCTCAAAAAACAAAAATAAATAAAATGATAAAATAATAACATATACAGATGTCCAGTAAGCATATAAAATATGTTAAACCTCGTATGTCTTTAGGGAATTACAAATAAAAAAAATGATACACTGCTATACACCTATTAAAGTGGGCAAAATCTAAAACACTGAGAACACCAAATGCCAACAAGGATGTGAAGCAACAGGAACTCTGATTCACTGCTGGTCAGAATGCAAAATGATACAGTCACTTTGGGAGACAGTTTGGCAGTTTCTTACAAAACAAATATACTCAATATACAGTCCAACAATCACATACCTTGATATTTATCCAAAGGAGTTGAAAACATGTTTACACAAAATTCTGCACATGGATGTTTATAGAAGTTTTATTTGTAATTGTCAAAACTTGGAAGCAACTGAGATTTACTGAGATCAGCAGGTGACTGGAAACTATGGTGCACCCAGACAATGGGACATTATTCAGCACTTAGAAAAAAAGCTATCAAGCCATGAAAAGGCATGGAGGAAGCTGAGATTTATATCACTAAGTGAAAGAAGCCAATCTGAACAGGCTAGATGCTGTATGATTTCAACTACAGGCATACCTCAGATACTGTAGATTTGATTCCAGACAACTGCAATAAACCGAATATCACAATAAAGCAAGTGAATGAATTTTTGGTTTCTCAGTGCATATAAAAGTTATGTTTATATTATACTACAGTCTATTAAGTGTGTAATAGCATTATGTCTAGAAAAACAATGTGTGTGTGTGTGTGTGTGTATGTGTATTTTATTGAAATGGAGTCTCGCTCTGTCGCCCAGGCTGGAGTGCAATAGTGTGATCTTGGCTCATTTCAACCTCCACCTCCTGAGTTCAGGCAGTTCTCCCACCTCAGCCTCCCGAGTAGCTGGGATTACAGGCGCATGCCACCACACCAGGCTAATTTTTGTATTTTTAGTAGAGATGGGGTTTCACCATGTTGCCCAGCTGGTCTCAAACTCCTGACCTCAAGTGATCTGCCCTCCTCAGCCTCCCAAAGTGCTGGCATTACAGGCGTGAGCCACTGCACCTGGCCACCAATGTACATATCTTAATTAAAAATATTTTATGGCTGGGCAGGGTGGCTCATGCCTGTAATGCCAACACTTTTGGAGGCCGAGGCAGGCGGATCATGAGGTCAGGAGATCTAGACCATCTTGGCCAACGTGGTGAAACTCCGTCTCTATTAAAATGCAAAAAATTAGCGGGGCATGGTGGCGCACGCCTGTAGTCCCAGCTACTCAGGAGGCTGAGGTAGGGGACTCACTTGAACCTGGGAGGTGCAGGTTGCAGTGAACCAAGATCATGCCACTGCACTCCAGCCTGGCGACAGAGGAAGACTCCATCCAAAAAAAAAAAAAAAATATATATATATATAATATAACTAAAAAATGTGAATTATTATCTGAGCCTTCAGTGAATTATAATCTTTTTGCTGGTGGAGGGTCTTGCCTTGATATTGATGACTGCTGACTAATCACAGTGGTGTTTGCGGAAGATTAAGGTGGCTCGGCAATTTCTTATAATAAGGTAACAATAAAGTTTCCTACATGAATCGACTGTTCCTTTCATGAAAAATTTCTCTGTAGCATGCAATACTGTTTTGATATCATTGTACACATGGTAGGGCTTCTTTGAAAATTGGAGTTCATTCTCTCACATCCTGCCATTACTTTATCAACTAAGTTTATTTAATATTCTAAATTCTTTGTTCTCATTTCAACAATGTTTACACCACATTCACCAGGAATAGATTCCATTTCAGGAAGCCACATTCTTTGCTTATCCATAAGAAGCAACTCCTCATTGGTTCAAGTTTGATCATGAGATTACAGCAATTCACTCACATCTTCAAGCTCCACTTTTAATTGTTTTGTTATGGTCACCACATGTACAGTTACTTTCTCCACTTAAGTCTCAAACCCCTCAAAGTCATCCATGAGTAATGGAATTAAGTTCTTCCAAGTTCCTGTGAATGTTGGTATTTTCATCTCCTCCCATAAATCATGAATGTTCTTAATGGCTTCTAGAATGGTGAATCCCTTCCAAAATAAATCCCTTCAATTTATTTTGCCCCCAGATCTGTCAGAGGAATCACTATCTATGGAAGCTGTAGCCTTACAAAGTGTATTTCTTAAATAATACTACTTAAAAATTAAAATTACTCCTTGATCCATGGACTACAGAATGGATGTTGTGTTAGCAGGCATGAAAACAACATCCATTTCCTTGTACATCTCCATCAGAGTTCATGGATGACTAGGTACATTATCAGTGAGCAGTCATATTTTGAAAGGAATCTTTTTATCTGAGCAATAGGTCTCAATAATGGGCTTAAAATATCCAGTAAGCCATACTGTAAACAGATGTGCTGTCATTCAGACTTCATTGCTGCATGTATAGAGCACAGGGAGAATAGATTTAGGATAATTCTTATGGACTCCAGGATTTTCAGAAAGAATAAAGAGCATTGACTTCAACTGAAAGTCACCAATTGCATTAGCCCCCAACAAGAAAGTCAGCTTGTCCCTCAAAGCTCTGAAGCCAGCATTGACTACTTCTCTCTAGCTTTGAAATTCTAATGGAATTATCTTTTGATTGGATGTTGTTTCCTCTACAGTGAGCATCTGTTGTTTACTGTAGCCACCTTCATCAATGATCTTAGCTAGATTTTCTGTATAACCCGATGCAGTGTATCAGCACTTGCTGCTTCACTTTGCACTTACCCGTTATAGAGAAGGCTTTTTTCCTTAAACCTCGTGAACCAAATTCTGCTAGCTTGAAACTTTTCTTTCACAGCTTCTTCACCTCTTGGCCTTTATAGAGTTAAGGAAAATTATGGCCTTGCTCTGGATTATGTTTTGGGCTTAAGGAAATGTTGTAGCTGGTTTGATCTTCTAGCCAGACCACTAAAACTTTCTCCATATGCAATAAACCTGTTTGACTTTCTTATTCTTGTGTTCAGTGGAGTAACACCTTTAATTTTCTTCAACAACTTTTTCTTTGCAGTCACAGCGTCACTAACTGTTTGACAAGAGGCCCAGCTTTTGCCCTGTCTTGCCTTTTGACATGTCTTCCTCACCAAGTTTAATCATTTCTAGCTTTTTATTTAATGTGAGAGATGTGCAGCTCCCCCTTTCACTTGAACACTTAGAAGACATTGCAGAGTTATTCATTGGCCTAATTTCAATATCATTTATCTCAGGCAACAGGGAGGCCTGAGGGGGTGGGAGGAAAGAGAAGGAGGGAGAAAGGGGTAGTGGATGGCTGGTTGGTGGAGCAGTCAAAACACACATAATATTTATTGATTAAATTTGCCATCTTACATGGGCATGGTTCAGGGCACCCCAAAATGATTATAATAGAAACATCAAGGATCACTGATCACAGATCACCATAACAGATATAATAATAACGGAAAAGTTTGAAATATTGCAAGAACTACCAAAATGTAGCACAGAGACATGAAGTGAGCACATGCTATTGGAAAAATGGTGCCAATAGACTTGCTTCCTGCAAGATGCCACAAAATTCCAATTTGTAAAAAATGTAATATTTGCAAAGTAAAATAAAGTGAAGTGCAATAAAACAAGGTATGCCTATATATGACATTCTAGAAAGGGCAAAACTATGGAGAGGGCAAATAGATCAGTGGTTACTATGGGTTAGGGGAATAAGAAGAATGAATAGGAAGAGGACCAAGCATTTTCGACCTAGTGAAACTATTCTCTATGATGTCAAGTGGTGGATACATGTCATTATGCATTTGTCAGAACCCATGGAATGTATAACACCAAGAATGTACCCTAATGTAAACTGTGGACTTTGGGTGATCATTATGCTTCGTTATAGGTTCTTTGATTGTAACAAACGTAACACTCTGAAGGAGGATATTGATAATAGGGGAAGCTATGCATGTGTAGGGATGGGCTATATGAGAACTACTTATTTTCCACTCTGTTTTGCTGTGGACCTGAAACTGCTCTAAAAACCAAGATTATTAATTCAAAAAAAGTAGAGGGCATAGAACCTAGTCACCACCCTAGTGTCCCTTCTTTCCACACAGCTGATTGTATCTTCTAACAGCAGGGGCTATTGTAGCCAAAAGCCCTTGCCAAATCATATGAGCTTCTCAATTTTTATTTCATGGAAGTCCACTGATTAACACAAGAAAAGCAAGCATCCATCAGGCTAGCAAGAAGTCAAAAGCAAATAGTGCCTACTGTGCCCAGGGCGCTGTTCTGAGTGCTAGGAAGACATCTGTGAACAAAACAGACATCAGCCCTGTTTCCATGGAGAAAGACACAATAAAAATAAGTAAAAATCTATCAGATGGGGATAAATATTGTGAACAGAAAATAAGGGCACCTAGGAAGTGCAGAGTGTGCTGAGGGGTGGGTGAGGGAGGCTGTCACTTCATACAACATGAGCATTGTTCAGAAAGCAATAAGACAGTTATCTATTAGGTATCTGGGAAAAAAGCTTTCCAAGTGAAGGGACAAGGCTGGAATGTGAGTGGAGTGGGGAGGAGGCAGAGAAAAGAGAGGGACTGGGTATCAGGCAGCTAACAATTATGTTGCAATCCTATTAGGTGACAATTGGAATGCAAATTATACATGAAATTCTGTGGAGTACTGAGAGATTTATTTGCTGTAGAAACCAGGGCACTGACTGCCTACTAGATAGTGATGTTATTGGGGGGTCTCAGTTACCCCAAAGGGAGCTTTTTCCTGTTTGGTGTTGCAAAAGCCAATACACAAAACTGAAAGTGAGTGTCAAGTAGTGCTGTCTTTATTCAATCATCATGGAATTGGAGAAGTGGGAACATAGCTCATAAATTAATTTCCCAGCTCCTGAGAACCAGGCACTTACAAATACAGGGTATCTTTAACATAGGGGGTTGAGTTGAAGAGCAAGGGGAGGAATATTTATGCTTTTCTTTTGAAGGGACTGAGACTTTCCTGGAATCAAGGAGCTGCCTCTTTTCTATTTTTTCTTGGTCTCCTCCAGTCATTGTCATGGTGACTGTCAACTGTCATGATACTGGTGGGAGTGTCATTCAGCATGGAAATTGGATTATAATGAAGCTAGAAGTTCTTCAGAGGTTGAGTAAGCTGCAGTTGTGGATTTTGCTAACTTCAGCTGGCTTATTTCTAAGAAGGAACTCCTGACCACAGACATCTTGTTTGCTAAAAATAAGCAGAGTTAAAGCTGACTAGGAATCTAGTTTTGACATATTGGCATTGCACTGGGCAACATAAGTGGGCTAGGAGTCCAACTAAGTCGTGTAGGCACTGCAATGGGTAACAGTGAATGACTGATTCCAGTTGTGTTTTGCTTCAAGAACTTGCTTTTTCTGTTAGACTGAGATATTTTGCTAATCTTAATGAGGCATCATCAAGTCATTAACTGGTTGAGCCCAATCACTTTGTGCATATTTTCAGCCTTCACAGGAGTCAGGCTGGATCAGATAAAGGATATACCTTCTTTTCCTCATAAATCCTTTTGAGAGTTTCTGCTTATACTTTTCTTTTTTAATTTAATCAATTTTCCCTGGCAGGTCTGCCTTTTAATAGGTATAAAGAAAAGCCAGGCTTTGGTCTACACCATATACAACCTCAAAGAGTTTTAGTTAATGTTTCTTTTACTAAAAAATGCTCAACTAGGTTTTCTGAATACATCTCCTTAACTGCAAATTTCTCCCGGTGGCTTTTGACAGAGGCACGGCAGTATGGAGTTAAGGATGCCGGCCAGTGCGCACTCAGCACCTCCCAAGATATTTTTTTTTTTTTTGAGACCTAGTCTCGCTCTGTCGCCCATGGAGTGCGGTGCTGCAATCTCGGCTCACTGCAAGCTCCGCCTCCCGGGCTCGTGCCAATCTCCTGCCTCAGCCTCCCGAGTAGCTGGGACTACAGGCGCCTGCCACCACACCCAGCTAATTTTTTGTATTTTTAGTAGAGACGGGGTTTCACCGTGTTAGCCAGGATGGTCTCGATCTCCTGACCTCGTGATCCGCCCGCCTCGGCCTCCCAAAGTGCTGGGATTACAGGCGTGAGCCATCATGCCCGGTGCACCTCCCAAGTTCTTTAGTCTTAAGCAGGCTGGTTACACTTTTTAGTCTTCCTTATTTGTAACGTGATATTAATATCAGTGTCCATCTCATAGGATTCTGCATGTGAAGAGCTCAGATAACATTGTATGTACTCAAGGAGCATTCATTGTTATGATGTTATCTGTTAGGATTTTATTTTATTTTATTTTATTTATTTATTTATTTATTTTTTTAAGATGGAGTCTCGCTCTTGTTGCCCAGGCTAGAGTGCAGTGGCACAATCTCAGCTGACCGCAACCTCCGCCTTCCGGGTTCAAGCGATTCTCCTGCCTCAGCCTCCTGAGTAGCTGGGATTACAGGCATGAGCCACCACGTTCGGTTGATTTAGTATTTTTAGTAGAGATGGGGCTTCTCCATGTTGGTCAGGTTGGCCTCGAACTCCCGACCTCAGTTGATCCACCCACCTCGGCCTCCCAAAGTGCTGGGATTACAGACATGAGCCATCACACCCGGCTTCTGTTAGGATTTTTAAGCATAATGGTCTATTCAGCAATGGAATTCTGACATAATTATTATAGAAGCAGAGTGTGGAATCTTTAATTCTTATATTCCAGTTCTTACCATTAACTCTGTGATCCAAGTACCACGTAGAACTACTAGCACATATCCTTCAAGATATGATAGACAAAATTATGCTACATTTTTAAAATGTTGTAATTGCTTTATGAATATCTTTTCTTCTAAGCAACCTAACTCAAAATTATTTTCAGTGATTGGGGTTTTCCTTGAGAGTTCGCATTATACGTTTTAGTAAGTATTGAGCAAAGAACACCAAAAACAATCAAGAAAAAAATGTCAGAAAATGAGTAACAAAAGCCATCATTTATAGTTTGCTTCTGTGCCAATCATTGTGCTTATGGGTTAATTTAGATTACAATGATTCTGTGTTTATTTAGGATCCCATTTGATGGCATAAGATTATAATGAAGGAAATCCAGTCACACATTGCATTTCTGCAACTCCTGTGGAAACTAGCTGTATCCTATACTGATCCTTTTTCCAAGCGTGATAGGAGATTTTGCCACCTCAAAAAGATCATAACCTCTTGGAAGGCAGTTGGGATGCCTCAGATGGTGGTTTCTGAACTCCGCAGAGCAACTTATTTCAGCTCTATGTATATAGTAAATACTTAAATAGAGACATACTTTCAAATGTTCTAAAAGCCACTAAGATATATTTGTAAAAACAGTAGTGTAAGGATTAAAGATCAAAAGCAGAAGAAAGTAAGCCTTAATTTAATCACTTGCATATATTTATTTTCATAGAATGCTTATTTTGTTAAGCTTTTAGCTTCTACTGGCACAGTGTAGGTGTTGACAGAAGCTCTCTTTTTCATTTATAGATAAGTCAACCTGTAAACAAAGCCTGAAAATAAAAATGCTTGCTTTGAAATGATTTTTTAAAAATGGTACAAGTGAAGAATTCAAGGCTGCATATGTCGCATCTTAATTATGGCTATTTAAGATACACATTTTAAGATCCTTTCCTTTTTTTGTTTTTTGTTTTTCTATTACAACAGTAGTCACTTTATGGTTAGTACAGGCTGGCATTTCTGTTTGCAATTTTCATTTAAGATACTTTTATAGTTCCTCTTTCTTGCGAAATTAAGATCCATACCTTTCTTTTTCTTTCTTTGTCTTTGATCTTATGCTTCCCCAAGTGTGTTGCTCAGAACACTAATCTCATTAGATATCCCTCAAGAATGGATCCTATCATCAAATATGTTTGGAAAATGTCACATGAAATATGCTTTTAAGAGGTTCAATGTATATTAGAATAATATAGTTTGTGAAAAGTTATGGAGTAAAGGAACATTAAATGTTGCCTAATCACATATTTCTTAATACTTTTTGTTCTTGGAAAATATCCTCTCCCATACCTAGGGATGATAGTTAAAATATTTAACCAGCACATCGGCTCACCAGCCAGTCTGCTGCCCAACCTCTTTGTTGGGCAAAAAGCATCCTCTGCTCTTTTGGAGCTCATGTCCATAGGAGACTACAGCTCCCATGAATGTGCAACTAGAACTGGAAGCATCTCTTAGCTGTGAATCAGGACTGACAGATGGGCACTACAAATTGCCTTCCATGGCCGGGCACGGTAGCTCACGCCTGTAATCCCAGCACTTTGGGAGGCTGAGGCGGGTGAATCACAAGGTCAGGAGATCGAGACAATCCTGGCTAACATGGTGAATAACACGTCTCTACTAAAAATACAAAACATTAGCTGGGTGTGGTGGCAGGCGCCTGTAGTCCCAGCTACTCGGGATGCTGAGGCAGGAGAACGGCGTGAACCCGGGAGGTGGAGCTTGCAGTGAGCCGAGATTGTGCCACTGCACTCCAGCCTGGGTGACAGAGTGAGACTCCTTCTCAAAAAATAATAATAATAATAATAACAAAAGAAAGAAATTGTCTTCCATGATGCAGTGCCAACCCAAGGTCACTGTGTCCCCCACTGGGGAGCAGCCTGATTGGCAAAGGCATGGACAGATCAGCACAGGTGTGTTGGTCTTGGTGCTGGAGCAAGTTTTTTGAGGATCTCTGCTGTGCCAGGCCTCAATCTTTTGATTGCTAGACTGTGAGGAAACTTGAGAGGCCCCTGAGTGAGAGACCATAGGTGATAAGGCTCAGAGGAACAACTACGCAGAGAACTTGGTGCAGTAACTATTTATCAACTGGTTTGAAAGTATTTACTATTTTTACTTCTGTACCACCATACCAATGTACACCAGCTGATTGTTGGTTCTACCGATGAAAGTTGTCAACACTCTATCTAATTCTAGTTCTTTGGGAGACCCTTGGACACCCGCTAATCTATGCCACTTGGATGTGTGAAAATGTGTCATTTTCTCTCTATCAATTGCTTATTACAAAGCCATGATGTTTAAATATGCAATTCTGCTCGAGTGGAGAATTATCAAAATTTGGGTTAACTTTTGAGCTTTGTAAAATCAAGAAACAAGAGATGACACCAAAAAATAATGATAGATACCTTGAGGGATCTGGATTGGTGGATGAATTATGTTACAATAAGATAAAAATGTCCAATAACATAGTGTAAGCTTTCTGAAAAAAACGTTGCTAATGTAAATCTGACTAAGTCACTCTATTGCCAACTTGTCACATTGGGATTAGAGTTTAATACGCACCCACTCACCCACCCACACAAACACACACACATGCAAATAAGGATGATTGTATGTAGCATCCTTATAATATAATCCTCATTTGCCTTTCTATTGCTTGTTTTTTTAAATGTAAAAATATTCATCGAGTAGCTCAGGGATCAAGTTAATAGAAATTATAAGAAACTCGTCACACTATAGACTAGTTCATACTTTTTTAGTCTCTTTTTTCATTATTCCACTAGGAAAATTGAACCATTCTCTCATCTCTCATGTAGTCTTACTGATTTCCACCTATCATCAGGCTAAATTTATTAATGTAGAAGTATTTACACGTTTCATTCTTCTCCCACCATCGCCCGCCCCCAGGTAGATTTTGCATCTGTTTTTTTTGTTCTGGAACTTGTGAGTATTGTTCAGAATAATGAATAGAAAAAAACTGTACAATAAAAGGAGGCAGAGTAAGGCTAGCAAGATGCGGGAGACACACAAGAAAGAGAATGTTGACTCAGGAGGTTAAGATAAGAATGGAAAAAAAGACAAAACACCATGAGTGGACTAGGGGCCGGGTGCCTTGGCTCACGCCTGTAATCCCAACACTTCGAGAGGATGAGGCGGGTGGATCACCTAAGGTCAGGAGTTCAAGGCCAGCCTGACCAACATGGTGAAACCCCATTTCTACTAAAAATACAAAAATTAGCTGGATGTGATGATGTGTGCCTGTAATCCCAGCTACTTGGGAGGCTGAGGCAGGAGAATCGCTTGAACCCAGAAGGCGGAGGTTGCCGTGAGCCGAGATCACCCAACTGCACTCCGGCCTGGGTGACAGAATGAGACTCCATCTCGAAAAAGAAAAAAAAAAAAAAAGTGGACTGGGCTAGGAAAGAAATCTTAGATATTTCTTAGAGAATACCAGGGAATTCCCTCAAATAAGCTATGAATTTTGGAGAAAAAGATAGGTTTGGAAGGAAGATGTTAAGAAGTTTTGTTGTGATTCATTAATAAGATATCCTGTGAAATAGTTCTGGAATGCTCCTCAAATATTCTTGACTATCAAGCTAATGTGTGTTTGATTATAGTAGTGCAGAGACTGGTACTGAAATAAGCCAGGTATATATTTTTGTTACAAAGGTAACATCTAGTCTGTGATGCTCTAATTTTGTTTCCTAAACTTACCCATTTTCAAGGTTCATAGTTCTTTCAAGAAGTTTTGAGTAGTACTTTGTTCCTCAGTGATTAGGAATGGCATCTAAATCCTTTAAAGTGCTGACTGTTTTCTGTTTGCCATCTATGTATAAATTTTAGAAAGAAATATCTTGAATCTCCAGCCAGAATAAATCCTTAATTCCTAGCTCCAGGATCACTTTTATGCAGCTTTCTTGCTCCAGTGGTTGGTCCACGGTATATAGTGAATGGATGGTAGTGAGGTTGTTAACACACAATTCTGCTTAGTCGTTATGGCCTATAGGAATTTGTAACCTTTACCAGTTTCAGAAATTAATTAAGATGATTACAATTTTTGTGTTTTTCTAATTAAATCAACTTTAATTTCTAAGCATTGTTAACTCATATCTCTATCTTTGCACTTAACATATTCTAAATTTTTTTTATATTTCTTTCTTTCAAATAAAATTGTGACATACTTGAGAGTAGACGCTGTGTGCTATGTCCTTGCAGTTAGCAACACTGTCTGATACGTCTTAGGAGCACTACAAATGTGAATGAATGAATGAATGAATTTTATCAACAATCTCCTAAGAAAAGCTGAGAGGAAATTTTATATCTTTTTATGTCTATCTCCTTTTTATTTATTTATTTATTTATTTTTTTTTGCGATGGAGTCTTGCTCTGGACAAGACTCCACCCAGGCTGGAGTGCAGTGGCACGATCTTGGCTCACTGCAACCTCCACCTCCCGGGTTTAATCAGTTCTCCTGCCTTGGCCTCCCGAGTAGCTGGGATTATAAACACCTGCCACCATGCTTGGCTAATTTTTGTATTTTTAGTAGAGACAGGGTTTCACTATGTTGGCCAGGCTGGTCTCAAACTCCTGACCTCGTGACCTGCCCGCCTCAGCCTCCCAAAGTGCTGAGATTACAGATGTGAGCCACTGTGCCTGGCCTTTTTTGGTTGTGAAACAGAGTCTTGCTCTGTGGTCCAGGCTGGAGTGCAGTGGTGTGATCTCGGCTCACTACAACCTCCGCCTCCTGGTTTCAAGTGATTCTTGTGCCTCAGCCTCCCAAGTAGCTCGGACTACAGGCGTGTGCCATCAGGCCAGGCTAATTTTTGTATTTTTGATAGAGAAGGAGTTTCACAATGTTGGCCAGGCTGGTCTCGAATTCCTGACCTCAAGTGGATTCACCCGTCTTGGTTTCCCAAAGTGGTGGTATTACAGGTGTGAGCCACTGTGCCCAGCCCTGTATTCTTTAAATTATTTTTTTAAAAAAAAGGAAAAAAAAAAAAAGCTCAGGTATAATGAAAGCAGCATGGGGCTTAGGCTAAAATACCTGAATTCAATTTCTAGCTGTCCATTTATCAGGGAATTTTTTAAATTTCTTTGAACAAGTCACTGAAGTTCAGCCATTTTCATCAAAGACAGATAATAATCCCTACTGTACATAGTTGTCATGATGATATAATAAGATTAAAATTCTGAAATAGAGTAGACCTTCATAGAGAAGGCAATTAAAAGCAATTTATTTAATCTGAGTGAATAATTTATTGACCAATGGCTAAAGTTGAGAGGCTCTATAGGAAAAACAGAGTCAGTGTCGAGAAGTCACGTCCTCCTGACTCAGGATTGCTTAACACTGGAAAAGGCTAGGGAGTATGAAATTCATGAAATCTCACTTATTATTGAGACATTTTCTTGCTCTTAAATAATAAGAAAAGACTGACTGACCTTTGAAGGGACTGGCCTACCATATATTCCCTGACTCATGAAAGAAAACACAATTTGTAGATAAATCGGGAGAACCTGCTTTTCTACTGTGCCAAACATAAAAGTTTGGAAATGTCATATCTGACTAAAAACTCTTTAATTCTTTGATCAAATCAAGGGACACCCTCATCTCTTAATCTTTTTAAATTAACCACATTCTTTATGCAATGTGCGTACATTAAGGAGCAATAGAGAGATGGAGTTTTAATTTTTACCAATTCAATTTAAATGCAAATTTTAACCACTCACATGATGTTACTGTGTACATAATTAAGCATCATTATATACTACATGAATCATTGAGAAACCTCCTGAGAGCCATTCTACTATGTAAAGCATGCATTATACTGACATCAGCCAAATGACGTATACTTCTGTCCTCATTAATGCTCTTTTTGAATTATAGGTCAACCGATTATGGAACAACCTATGAGAAGCTGAATGATAAAGTTGGTTTGAAAACCATTTTGAGCTATCTCTATGTGTGTCCTACCAACAAGCGTAAGGTAAGAAATGTATATTCAGCATGCTACTCATTCATGATGTGACTTCTGTCTTGGTTGGCTAACCGCTCTAGCTATCTAAAAATCCATTACAGTTAAGCTGGGATTAGAAATGTAAAGATGGGTTGATGGATGTTAAGGTTGTAAAACGTTTGACACATCATAATTTTCAGATCAGCAGCTGTGAATGTAAGAGGGCGAGGGATAGGTAGATCATTACCATTTCCAAAAGGCAGCTACAAAGAATGAGTCTTGTTGGGTGGATGCTGCTGACTCTCTAGTAAGAGTTCTGACCAGTCAATCACAAGAGTCAGAATGAGTCTTGACAGCAGAAAAGATGGATTTTCATCTGATGTCCCAGTTTTTCCTTGACATGGAACAAATAGATTAACTAGAATTTAAGTGAATGCATTGTCCTACAGCACATAGGAAGTTTCATTTTTAAAGTTTGTTCAGTCTGCACACATGTCAGGATGAATGCAATGCATTTAACAGAATAGAGTAGCTTGGAAAGAGTGATAAGATTAGTCCCTTCTGAGCATGGATCTTAGCTTCAAGAAGCCTTGGAGATCATCATATACAACACTGTTATTTTACCAGTAAGAAAACTGAGATTCAGAGGAAAGAAATAGTTTGTGCCCATTGCAGAGTTATGGCCATAATTAGGACTAGAATTAAGGCGTCTTGGTTAGCAGTCATACTTTTTCCACTATGTCATACGTCTCCTATTAAGAGAGCTTATCTACTCCTCAGATACGTCATTTTTTAGAAAGAAAATATTGCTTTTAAATGAGAAAGACATTTATTTGTCCCAGAAGGAGAGTGGTATTACATCTATACCTTCGTTTTTGTAAACTTGCATTATCAAATTTTGAATTCTGACATACAATTGCTAAGTAGTACATAGGTTACATGAGCTAATAGTATTAATCAGGAAATAGAAATGTGTCATTCATTAACATACCCTAAACCATAATGTGTTATGAAGGTAGCACTGATGTCTATGTTCTCATCTCAGATTTTTCATTAGCTACTGTTAGTGACCTTGGGTAGGGTCTGCATTTTGCCATCTGGACCATGGAAGGTGATGAAAATATCTCTTAAGCAATCATTCTCAATTCTGGCTGCATGTCAAAAGGTACACTCTCAATTCTAGCCGCATGTCAAAAATGGTCCCCAAATGTGCAAGCTCTAGCCCCACCACTGTTGCTCTGGATTAGGGCTCAGGTAACTTTGATAAAGCTCCCCAGATGCTTCTGATAGGTATCTAGGATTAAGAACCACTAATATAAAGTGTAATGTTTACTCTGACTGTAAGCATTTCAAGTTCTTCAGTAGAAGCAGCATAACTTTTCAGTTGAGCATAGACTCTGGAGTAAGAAGAAGAGAGAAAACCCAGCTAAACTGATTACCAAGTATATAAGCATGGTGACTTACTTAATCTCTCCAAGCACAGTTGGATTCAGTTTAAAAGGGGGACAGTTATAGTACCTACCTCATGCGGGAAGTTTTAAGGATTATATGAAATTAGGCATTTCAAGTGCTTAGCACAGAATAGTAAAATCTTAATTAATGTTTTCTCTTCACTTCATTATTTTTTCTTCCTGCAGTGTCCAGCAGAACTTTATGATCGAAATTTTCTTCTAAGCTCTCCTGTACTTTAGACATTAACAGTTTATGGCTTTTGAGTATTTGAAATATGGCTAGTGTTACTGAGTAATTGGATTTTAAATTTCATTTAATTTTAATTAATTTAAATTGATATAGCCGTGTGTGGCTGATGGCCACAGTACCACACAACCAATAATGTCAGCCTCACAAATTTAGGACTATACCCAAACATTCCTATCTTCCCTTTACTGTCTGGTTACTTCATCAACAATTATGTTTAAACAATTTTGATCTGCTGTATGCAGTCCCAAATTAAGGAACTGAACTTATATCTTTTATTTTTACGATGAAATTTAGTTGTTTGTTGGCTTTGTATTGATTTTTACAGTCTCTCTTGATTTTTCTTCTAGTTCACATTTTTAGCAAATTTAATTTAACAGTCAACAAACTGTATGCTAGGCAATGTGCTATGCACTGTAGGATATAAAGAGAAATAAGCCAGCAACTCATCCTCAGAGGTCCTATATTCTAGTACTAAATGTGGCATGACGTTTTGTAATTGAAAGATCCCTGAACTAAGATTCAGAAATCTAAGTCCCTGCCTTGAATCTACTTCCACCTAACAAGTGACTCTGGGTGAATCATTTACATTTTCTCCATTTGTAAAGTAATATAGGAAAATGGAAGAAATTTATGCCTGGAAGAGACCTCAGAGTAATCAATGATAGTCTCTGTTTCATTGATGCTGTTAGAGAGAAACATGAAAAAAAAAAAAGATGCCAAATATCAAATCTGACTATAGGTTTTTCTGTAGCTGCAGAATATATGGTGATGATCCAGAAACTCCAGGATTGTTTTCAGGAGCAGGACTTAAGGAGTGAGATGCTCAAGTCCAGATATAGCTGCTAATACTGGAAGGGAAGCAGAGAGGTAATAACGCAGCAAAGAGCCTAACCATCAAATCCACTCAAGTCAATATACCATGAATCAGGCTGCATAATTAGTCCATAGTTATCTGAAGGACGTTTAAAAGGGCATTCAGCCATGGGCATTTTACTCTTCTTAAGACTTGACACAACCTAGTTCTACAAAAAGAGAAGTCCCTGTGCATGACTATGAGGGAATGGCTTTCTCTGGGACTGTTACCCTTCAGAGCAGAGGTGGTTCTGAGCTGTTTAAATCACAATGTTATGAGTGAACCTAAAGGAAGGAATCTTTTCCTCTATAGATAGATGAGACCTTCATGGTCACTTTCTGAGATGCTGATAGATTTAAGAAATATTGGAGGACGATGAAGGTCTTAACAATGGTACAGAAATCAATAAAGTTGACATCGCAGTATATTTGTGCACAGTTTTTCTACTTATGAGGTGAATTTATCACCATGAAATATGTACTCCGCCCACCCAAAGGACATATTTGAATCAAAGAGATAGTACTTGCACAACATTTTAAAGTGTGAATATATTTTCTCCAATCAATGAGAATTTATGTTAAAACAAAAAGAAGAAAGAAATTTCAGGCTCTGTTAATTATGCAGAACAAAGGCAGTGCTCACATTTGCTCCAATTCTTCTAGGACTTAAGCTATCCTCCAGTGAAAAGGGCAGACTCCTTTAAAAAGTTGTATTAATTCTCTCAGGTCTCCGGGGTGCTATCTAGCAAGTCAAAATCTTTTGTACCAGATACTTCTCTCTGCTTTTCACACTAGTGGGAGCAACTGGAATAAAACTGACAACATCAGGGTAACTCTCTGCATTCCCCGAAACCTGTTTTGCCTTCACATTCTTATAGCTATTTTTAGCCGTTTGTGCAGACAAGAGCAGTTCTTCAATCATCATGTTGGAAACAGCAGGCTTCATGCCTTGCCTTTGCAGGCAGCTTGTTAGGGGCACTACCGGGGATCAGAGTCCAGAATAAAGCAGGATCTTATTTACAGTTTAAATTAATGATCATCCATCGGCTGTTTCCCTGCAAGCCTGCTGTAAATTACAGCAGCTTTCCTTGGCTAGGTCTTTTACAGTAAAAACTGTAATCTCAACATATGTCAGTGTAAGAAATCTTGACTAAGAGATAGAAAGAGGGGTCCTAGGTATTAGCCTAGATTGTTCATACTCTCTTTCAAGGGAAACCTGCATCTAGCCACTGATATATGAGGTTGGCCCAGAAGAAAAGGCTGAGTGGTCCCAGTGCCAGAGGAGAGGCAGGCTGGCTATCTGTCACCATGTCTCAGAGGGAGAGCAGTTCCCCCCACCCCAGTTCGTGATAAATCCCAAGGCTTGTTTGTGTCAGCAGAGGTTTATTGGTCACATACAGTCTGCTATAAGAAAAGATGATTTAACCTGTACCGGAAAGGAACAGCTGGGATGCAGAAGGTGATGGGAAAAACTAATACAAATGTAGCAAAGAAAAAAAAAAAACTTGGCTGGGCGCAGTGGCTCACACCTGTAATCCCAGCACTTTGGGAGGCTGAGGCGGGTGAATCACGAGGTCAGGAGATTGAGACCATCCTGGGTAACATGGTGAAACCCCGTCTCTACTAAAAATACAAAAGAATTAGCCAGGCGTGGTGGTGGGTGCCTGTAGTCCCAGCTACTCGGGAGGCTGAGGCAGTAGAATGGCGTGAACCTGGGAGACGGAGGTTGCAGTGAGCTGAGATTGCGCCACTGCACTCCAGCCTGGGCGACAGAGCGAGACTCGGTCTCAAAAAAAAAAAAAAAAAAAAAAGTTGAAATCTCAATTTCACTCTCAAATTCTCTGAGTTGATGTGTATTCTGCCTAAAAAGAAAACTTCTATATACTCTGTGTGTCTTTATCAGCCATACCTTTCCCATCACCCCCAACTAACCTGAGCTGTTCTCCCTTCACAAGGATCATGTAACATCTTTAAGGATTAAAGAACATAAAACCCCTAGTGGAATTCACCGGGGAATAAAAGAAAAAAAAAGTGTTTTGTTTTGCTTTTTTACTTGGAAAAGCCAATTCTTGTAGTTCTTTTATCCTTGTGGTCTCAGCACACTATATTCTAGCAAAGAAAAAACGTAGACAGTATTTGTTCTTTATGTTTTCTGCACCCCCTTCACATTCCAGTTTTTTCTCATTTCTGTGTTATCACCACTTAATTTACATCATTCCTGCTGAGAGACTCTTCCAAGACTTTCATTCTATAAAGAGGACCCTAGCTCCTCAGAATACATTGGTCATTCCTACGGGTCTCTTGGTACATACCAGCATTAAACACTGTGTTTTCTCCAGATGTTTAAGTTTTAATTACCCTATTGTATGTGGTACTTTCTAAATAAGGGTTTGATTATTGACTTCTTGTCTCTTTATATCTGAGCATGCTTAATTCCTCTTGTCATTTGGTTGAGTAGTTTGTGTATCATGTATGTGACTTTTTTTTTTTTTTTTTTTGAGATGAAGTCTCACTCTGTTGCCCAGGCTGGAGTGCAGTGGCACAATCTCGGCTCACTGCAAACTCCGCCTCCTGGGTTCAAAAAATTCTCTGCCTCTGCCTCCCTAGCAGCTGGGATTATAGGCATCTACCACCACACCCAGCTAATTTTCATATTTTTAGTAGAGATGGGGTTTTACCATCTTGGCCAGCCTGGTCTTGAACTCCTGACCTCATGATCCACCTGCCTCATCCTCCCAAAGTGCTGGGATTATAGGTGTGAGCCACCACACCCGGCCTTTTTTTTTTTTTTTTTTTTTTTTTTTGAGATGGAGTCTTGCTGTTTTGCCCAGGCCGGAGTACAGTGGCACAACTGCAACCTCTACCTCCTGGGTTGAAGCGATCCTCCTGCCTCAGCCTCCTGAGTAGCTGGGACTAAAGGCATGCACCACCACACCCGGCTAATTTTTGTATTTTTGGTAGAGACGGGGTTTCACCGTGTTAGCCAGGCTGGTCTGGAACTCCTGACCCCAGGTGATCCACCCGCCTCGGCCTCCCAAAGTGCTGGGATTACAAGCATGAGCCACCACGCCAGGCCCATGTATGTGACTTTTGAGGACAGCAAAGAGGAATGGTTGATAGGATCCACCACCTTCTCTTAGGAAGAATCATGTATCATTGAATCTGAATCTAAAAGATTTTGGGGATATTAAAATTCTGCTCTTTTCTTTAACAGATATGGAAACTGAGTCCCAGAGAGTTTAGTGACTTGTCTGAAGTTACATGCAGCTGGGGAATGATAAGCTAAGATCATTAGACCTTGAAAGTAAACCTTAAATGCCACCTCTTCCATAAAATTTAATCAATTTCCCTAATGAGACTTGCTCACTCCCTCTTATCTCCAAGACATCTGTTTTCTTTTTTCTAGCACTTTACTCTCACTTCTGATTATAGTTGTTTTTGACCATGTCCAATCTTCCCTTTAGAATGCGAAGTCCTAGATGGCATAAAGTGCCTTAATCAGTTATGTATTCTTTAACGTGCTGAGCATAGGATTTTAGTATACAGTAGGTGTCCAATACATGACTGAGTATTTGAATTGAACTTTGGTTCGCTTTTGGACTCCTAGGCTGAAACTTAAATGAAATGCTCTGTGAAATCAGCTTTGACTCCTTTATTTCCTCTAACTATAAATTTAATTATTTCAAGTGAGTAAACAAGAACAGTAAAGAATCTCTGTAGGTTTTAGTCATTTGTAGGTCATAATGTATAATTTTGTCTGTTCTAACCAAGAAGAACATGATTAATATTTAAAATGCCAGGACTTTGCGTAGCACTCACTTGACATTATCTAGCGAGGCCAAGAGGAGCTAGCGTATTGTATAGTACATCAAAGGGGGTGCATGACATTCCCTTGGCGGACAAGCAACACTTGCTCATTCCACCCTAACCCTTTCATCTGTCCCTTTGTACACAAGATCATCCATTTGCCTCTAATCTTTTAAAAAAGAATGTATGTTTCATTCATAAAGAAATGGGCCAGGTGCGGTGGCTTACACCTGTAATCCCACCACTTTGAGAGGTCGAGGTGGGTGGATCACCCGAGGTCGGGAGTTTGAGACCAGCCTGGCCAATATGCTGAAACCCTGTCTCTACTAAAAATACAAAAAATTAGCCAGGTGCGGTGGCAGGTGCCTGTAATCCTAGCTACTTGGGAGACTGAGGCGGGAGAATCACTTGAACCTGTGGGGTGGAGGTTGCGGTGAGCCGAGATCGTACCACTGCACTCCAGCCTGGGCACAACAGAGCAAGACTCTGAAAAAAAAAAAAAAAAAGCCACGCATGAATTCAGAGACATAGTGGAAGTGGCATTTTCCAAACTTCAATAAAAGTGACTTGTAGTAAGTAAATCCTTACTTCCCTACACTTAACCTGAGGAATGATGGCCAAAGGGAAAGGTCCTCTCCTTTGATCCTTTTTTGGGTACCGCTGAGTGTTTATACTGTTTCATTCCATGAAGCATTGTTCTGTTTTCTTCTTGAGCATTAAAAATATAAAATCCAAGAAAGCATGCTGCATCTGTCTTTTTACTTGGAGTGACTTTCCAACGGTAATCCCCTGGGTTTCAAATGAGCTACAGAATAATAAGTGCAGAATGCTGTCTTTGAAGCAGGGTTGGAATGCCAGGAGCAGTGCCCACTCCACAACCCCTTGTCACTCCAAGAAGTCCCTGCGGAAGCCTCTGGAACTCGTGGGCTCTTTGGAACACAGAGAAAAACAACACTGATCTAAGACACTCTTCTCTCTGTACACTGACCTATATCTGAAATTGCCATATATCCTATATTAGTTTATATAAATCAAAGCACCTATTATAACATTCATAAATTTAAAAATGCTAATAAAACTACACTCTTAAATTTTAATGCAATATATTACATTACACAGTAAGTACGTAGTTGATTTTTCTGGGATATTATCTGTGTCTATCTAACACTGATGTAGTAAAAAATAAATTAATTAATGATAAATCAGTTTCAGGCAGTAAATTCTGATCAATACATACATTCCAAAACTTACTTTTTCCTTCCTCCTATCTTTTCTTGTCTCCCATATCTGCTAATTTGCCTGGTTCTCAGAACTGATCAGGTTAACTGGTGGTTTACTGCTTTACTTCATGTGGCATTAAGTAGTACTAAGTACTTTTTTTTTTTTTTTTTTTTTTTTTTTTTTTTGAGATAGAGTCTTGCTCTGTCGCCCAGGCTGGAGTGCGGTGGCACGATCTCAGCTCACTGCAAGCTCCGCCTCCCAGGTTCACGCCATTCTCCTGCCTGAGCCTTCCGAGTAGCTGAGACTACAGGCGCCTGCCATCACGCCCGGCTAATTTTTTTGTATTTTTAGTAGAGACAGGGTTTCACAGTGTTAGCCAGGATGGTCTCGATCTCCTGACCTCGTGATCGGCCCGCCTCGGCCTCCCAGAGTGCTGGGATTATAGGCGTGAGCCACCATGCCCTGCCTAGTACAAAGTACTTTTTTGATAGAAAGAAGTTTCCTGATAAGAATTTCCTGCTTATTTGTTATTCTTCATCTGTAAGGTGTTATGTCTATCACATATAAGAAGCATCTAATGCATTACATATTAATCATGAATTGATGACTTTAAAAACTAAGTTATATCTGTATGATGATCAAGTTTATATGTTACTGACATTATAATTCAAAATTGTATTAGCTACATTTATGTATTTTTAAAAGATACAGGTATTTAGCTAGCTCAATAAATAGGTAGAAAGGTAATAGATAGGTCCACCTATAAATCTCTTCTAAGTTTATAATGCTTTTTTCATTAAAAAATAGAACTCTATCTTTTAGTTTTATACCTTTTTAACAAATGAAATTAATCAAGGTAATGATAGCCTAAATTACTCTCTAAATATTCTGAAGATTGATCTGGAAACTGCATGTTTTTTGTATCACTGAGTGGTTCTTGGAAAATAGGTTGCCTCTGTGGCCAAGTGATCAGAAATTCTCAAATGGAAGCTGACCATTCTTCAAGTAAGCATAATAGACTATCTGCGTAATCTTCTTTGAGAACAATTTGTTTTTAAAGTTAACTGTCTACTTATTTATTTATTTTTGTCTCATCATCTGTCCTTATTAGAGCTCATGTTCTCTGAGGTCTGGCTGGCCAAATATTAAGTGCCCATGCATTACCCTTTTATGAAGGTCAAATGCATTATTTCTGGTTGGTTCCAAGTTATGCTCTGCTGTGGAAAATGGTCAGAGGTCTTTTCAACATTCTGGTCTGTTTGCTTCCAGCGCACTCCCTGTGGTTTCTCAGGGGTTTCCATCATCTTGTGTTTGACATACTGTATCTAGAACATTTGTTTCTAGTGAATAGCCTGTGCTGCTCTTATGATGGATGGAGATGAATGCTGGCCGCTACAGGAAATTTGCGATATTTACTATGGTGGAGATGTTTCACTCCAATGTATCAGAACTGCCCCAAGCTTTCTCCTGGTGCTGTCATGAAAACAAAGTCAATGTGGATGAATCTTTAATAAAACCACTATTTCTCCCCTGGAGAAATTAAGACTGCACCACCAGCTTCAGGGGCTAAATTGTTTCTATTCAAACATTTCTTTTGCTGACCTGACCTTTCCCTTGACCAGATCTTCTTTTGATGGTTTTGCCCCTTTGTTCCTCAAAGCATCACTTCCCTATTTTACTGGGTCCTTGACCTCTAATGTGCTCTTGTTTTACAACCTTTCAAGTCAACTACTTAAATTAAGTTTTGCAGAACAAAAACTATAGCTTCTAGGTAACAAGTAGGCTTAGATGCTCATAGGTGAAAAGGCCTGCTGTATGGGATATATACGATATAACAGCTGGGAGAGAAAAATCTTTTCTTGGCTGGTTGGGGCAGTATGTGTGTTTGGGGAGTAGAATACTAAGTGTTGCCTTGATTGACGTCATCTGGCACCAGGAAATGAACATGCTTGTAGTGGGGAAAATGACAATGTGGATGAATCCAAAAAACAAAAGATATGTAAAAAATATCTGGAATACACAGCCTCTCACAGATAAGAGAAGAGGCATAGAAGGAAGGATACAGAGGTAAAGCCAAGAGAGAGAAGACGACAGAGATTACTATGAAGAATTTAAAGTAACAGAATAATGGGAGAATGCTAATACAAAGAGCACAATGAAGACAGAGGGTAGAAGAAAAAGAAATAATAAAATTGTCAATGTTTTCAGGAGTAGTAGTTTAGGAATCTCTTGAGATCTCTCAGAGAGAGGAGAGCTAATTTACCAGGAACTTATTAAGGCTTTCAGAGGGAGTACAATTTACCCTTATCTTTCTGTTCTTCCTGAGTGGTTTCAAAGGGGTAAAAGATGTTGATGGCTGTGGTTGAAATTGGTTTTGCCAGGAAGAAAAACACAATTATGACTCAAGTGTGGGGGTGTGGTAGGCCTAGATCTAGATTCTCCAGCTCCCCTGCAGCAGATTCAAATATCATCGCTGCTGCCCACACTTAATGGATTTTTGTCCTTTTAATGCTCTCTCTCTTAGCTACTCCCTCATACCTCTGTGCAATGATCTCTTGTATTTATATGTATACCTTGTATTTTCTGCACTCGTCACGTATACCAACTCAGCACCTATTTCCTGTCACTGCAGAGATACACTTTGTTATTTGAAGGTGGTCATTATGAATTTTTGCTCAGGGGCGTCATTAGTTATGGAACTGTATGTGATATAATGGACCCTGGAGCCAGGCGACCTGGTCTTATATTCCAGGTAAGCTACATACTAATTGTGTGCCCTTAGACAACATTTTATTTGTTGGTTTATTTGTTGTAAACCCCTGCATGACACAGTTTCCTCCTCTCCAAACTAAAAGATAATGATTGTGTCAACATCCTGAAGTAGTTATGGGAAATAAAGAGTCAAAACCAGCAAAGAACAGTGTCTGAGACCTAGCAAGCATTCAACAAATGTTAGTCTCATTGTTATTCTTCTTAACTGTTCCAAATTATATGGCCATGCCTTATGCTGTCTTTTGTCAACTCAACCAGAAGGTATTAAATGCCTATTTTGTTCCAGATCTTTTTTAAGAATTGGGAAATAGAAATATAAGACGTTGTTCTTGCTCTTAATGATTGCACAGTCTGGTCAAGGAGATGAATGTATAAACAATCTCTTATAGCACAGTACTTATGTATCATGATAGCTATGTACATAGAACTCTATCTTTGGAGACTAGGAAGGTTTCACAGAGATGCAAATATTTGTCAAAGGAGAAGGGGAAAGGAAGATGAAAACAGTCTTTCAGTGTATGTACTATGAGAAACTAGTGTCCACAAGCGTACAATGCATATCTTGGAGTAGTTTTCAGATTTAAACGATTGAGTGTCTATTTTGACGCGTAAAACATGTTAATTTCCACTGATATCTTACTATACTAATTAAACCCTAGAAAAGTCCAGCCGGAGGCAGTGGCTCACACCTGTAATCCCGCCGAGGTAGGCAGATCACGAGGTCAAGAGATCGAGACTATCCTGGCCAACACGGTGAAACCCCGTCTCTACTAAAAATACAAAAATTTGCTGGGCCTGGTGGTGCATGCCTGTAGTCCAAGCTACTCAGGAGGCTGAGGCAGGAGGATCACTTGAACCTGGGAGGGGGAGGTTGCAATGAGCCGAGTTCTCGCCACTGCACGCCAGCCTGGTGACAGAGCAAGAATCCATCTAAAAAAAAAAAAAAAAAAAAAAATCCTCATGACTCATTTGAATTACAGTTTTTATGTAATAATGTAATTTATTTTCAGTTGCAATAAACTTTCTTCCTGTCTTGCTTATAAAATCAATAAATGGGCAGTGATGACCTTATTAATATTGAATTAATAGAACTCAAATTCATCTTATTATAGATTTGATATATTCAGCATGTATCTTAAGTACTACTGTCCAGTCAGAACTATTGATGAAATTTGGGGGTATAATATTAAGAAGAAATTAATTGACATGTTTTATTGAACACCTGGCTCGTTCCTTGTTCTCTGCAAGCATAAAGGTGAATATAAAAGAAGCATGAACCTCGCTTTGCTCTTACGGAGTTTACCATCCCAGCTCAGGAATGCAATTAAATCACATAAGGTAGTAGAGTGGATTGTATAGATGACGAAGGCTTTAAGAGTTTAGAGAGGGCTGTAATCTCACATAGTCAGGGAAGCAGCATAAAAAGGCTTAGGCTGACCAATGAAGCAGGTCAGCATAACACAAAGTCATGACATTCACAACAGAAAAATATCATTTAGTTGAACTAATATTTATTGACTGCCAGGCAGTAGAGATACAAACATGCATAACACAGGGCCCTGTCTGCAGAGAGCTCACAGATGGAAGGGAGAAGTATGTAGTTGGAAATGAGCATTGAGTTTATACTGGTAAAGGTACTGTATCTTTCATTCTCTGGAATCTTAATAATTTGATATTATCTGTTACACATTGTACTCTTTTGCCTCTTAAAGCTTATAAAATGTTCCTTTGATAGATCGTTTATGTAAATTGTTGATGTAGAGAATACAGTCTCTGTAAACTTACTGGACCCTGAGGAGATGGTCTGGATCATAAGAGTGGGTGAATATTGGGAAAGATGAGGAAATGAGAAAAATAGAGTAAAACATAGCAATAAAAGAAGCAGCCAAGCATTTGTGGGGAAGCAGGAGGGGCCTGGTGTTCCAATGATTAGTACTTCATCTTTTTCTCTGCTACTTTCTAAAAAGGGCCCAAATTCCCTTGAACAAGAATAACTATAACTTTAATTGCAGATGCTATCCCCATCAGCATCCAGATTTCACTGGGATGGATGTAGCTTTTCTTAGGAGCCAACCCCATCTAACTTGACTCAAATAATTAAAGTGTTTGGATTCGAGGCTGTCCAGGAAAACAGCTGAACTTGTGCTGGGGAAAAAGAGGTTGGATCTTATAGGAAGGCATGTATTTGATATTGAAGTAGTCTGTTTTCTTTTGAATCTCTGTGATGTGGTGTGTTTGTGTGTGTCCACCACTTTTGCTTTATTAGTGCATTATTTAACCAACTGATTTACATATTTTCTCCACTCACTAATACTGTCTTTGTTCCTTGGGCCCAAGCCCTTTGTGCTTCCATTTGGAAGTACATTGCTGACATTTACAGACTCTCACAGAGGACTCAGTCAGTTACTACCACAGATGCCCATTGTTCCAAGACAGCTGACCTTTACCCCTAGGCACCAATTAAAATCCATTGCTTCTTACCCCTGCAGCGCCAGTGCTTGCTGTAATTCTGGCTCGATGCCCATTGCAACTGGTGAGATACATTCATTTTAGTCTTCGTTTTATTATTATTTTTTTCAAACAAGAAGAGAGGGACCTGCAAATGAAAATGTATGCTTTCCTTGAAAGAGGGGCAGACCACCAGAATTACCAATCATTTTCAATTAAATGACCTTTTGTGTCAACATAAATAATGACCCTAAATAAATAAAATAATTAGGAAAAAATTGGGAAGTTGCCTGTAGGATTATCCCAGCTTCAAAAAACAGCAGAGCTCTCTAATTACTTCCTGATGATGATTTGTTGCTAATCGCAGGGCTGTTCTGCCCTAGGCATAGCTGGGTATGCTCTATGGCAAGCTGACAGAGAGACCAAAGTCCCAGCATGTGGGACATCAGGCACTGAGCCCTCTACCTATCAAATTATATGAGTTACCAGCACACTGCTAGGCTGGTAGCCTCTCAGGTAAACGTAAGTTTCTTCCTATAATCAAATTTAGGTTTAGGGCATTTAGAGCCAGAACTAGTTTGTCTGAAATCACAGATGTTCATTGTAGCAAGATTGGTACTTCTGACTGACCAAGTAGCCTTAAAGATGTGCTAATTTAGAGAAATAAAAATGAAAAGGTATTGAAAGGTTTATAATTCCCTTTGTAACTTTTTTCACTCTTCTATTTCCACTACCTTCTGTTGTGCTAAGGGTTTGATGCTGCTGACATTTTAATGGGATTCGAAGCCAAATTCTACAAACCAAATTATTTTGGTAAAAATGGCCATAATATAAACACAGTGGCCCAAAAAGATGTCTGAGTATACTCAGATTGAGACAAGAAGTCCCGATTTGCTAAAAAGTAAATGGAGCTTGAAATTTGCCTTTCCCTTTTTGATTTAAAATTCCAGATCTAAGCAAGTTAAAGCTTGACAGAAAGAACTGGCCTCTTCTTGTAGAAATAGCCTCTTCCTCCCCCACTTCCTCCTTGCACTTTTAGTGCTAACAACCACATGCAGAAAATGCAATTAATTATTTGATCTGCAGAGGAAGTGGTTTCTGCAGTTATATTTCCCTTCTCCCCTCTTTTTACTATTTGAAATCTTATAGACTTGTGAAGATTATACTTGTATGAGGGCTTAAAAATTCCCAAGAGCCATAGCATCTCACTTATCCTACCCCACAGGCCTTGGTGGTATAGACTGGGAGTATAATATGATGAGTAGGAGGCCATCTGGCTCCCTGGAGACCCAAGTCAGCATTCTCTTACCCAGGTACCAATGGAAACTGATCAAGCTCGTTTGATAAAGCCCAGAAGATTATCGAACCCAAACCGTTTGGCTTCAATTATTACAAATACAAAGTTTTGCCCATGGTTCATTATGTTCCTCCCATACATACCTAACTCGGGGGAATTACAAAGAACACTGAAATAAATATGTGGGAGAGGGCCTTGTTGAAATTGGATATTACGTATCTACAACTGCTTAGTTTGTTGCTTCTTTATTTTCTTCCATCTCTCCCTCCCTTTATTCCTTCCTTTTTTCTTTCCAAATATCATTTATTAGAAGGACAGAGGCCGGGTTGGGTAGCTCACGCCTGTAACCCTAGCACTTTGGGAGGCCAAGGTGGGTGGATCACGAGGTCAGGAGATCGAGACCAGCCTGATCAACATGGAGAAACCTCATCTCTACTAAAAATGGAAAAATTAGCTGGGTGTGGTGGCACGCACCTGTAATCCCAGCTACTTGGGAGGCTGAGGCAGGAGAAGGGCATGAACCCGGAGGCGAAGGTTGCAGGGAGCCGAGGTTGCACCACTGTGCTCCAGCTTAGGCAACAGAGTGAGACTCCGTCTCAAAAACTAAAAAATAAAGGACAGAATATACGACCACCTTTTTTTTTTTTTTTTTTTTTTTTTGGAGACAGAGTCTTGCTCTGTCGCCCAGGCTGGAGTGCAGTGGCGCGATCTTGGCTCACTGCAAGCTCTACCTCCCGGGTTCATCCCATTCTTCTCCCTCGGCCTACCGAGTAGCTGGGACTACAGGCGGCTGCCACCACGCCCAGCTAATTTTTTTTGTATTTTTAGTAGAGACGGGGTTTCACCGTGTTAGCCAGGATGGTCTCGATTTCCTGACCTTGTGATCCGTCCGCCTTGGCCTCCCAAAGTGCTGGAATTACAAGTGTAAGCCACTGTGCCCAGCCAAGACCACCTTGTGTATTTACAACATAGTATATTTTCAGAATGATTACAGAACTGTGTGTATGAATGTGTAATCATCTCATCCTTATAAAAATACCATGAGGTGGGTAGGAGAGGTTAAGGCATTGCTGCTTTATATGTGAGGCCTAGTTAGTGACTGGTTGCCTTTAACTAGAACCCCGATCTTTGCATTTCTAGTCTATGTTCTTCTGTCATAGTTTACTGTTTTCCAAACCTTGCTCCAGTTGTCTTGTCTGGAAGGTTAGTTTTTATTAGTGTTCTTCAGGCTGATTCTTCTGTAGATCTTCAATAAATTTCGTGTTTTAAATACGAATTATATAATCTCAGATAAAATACAAAGCACAGAGAAAATGTAAAGGCAAACCATATGTCATATTTTTAAGTTGCCTTATGTAAAATAATTCAGCTTGTCATTTCTGGATAACAGGCTTGATGGATTTATAGGATAAGCTTGATGCTTTTAGAAGTCTGAAAAGGATTCTATATCGAGGATCCCAAGAAAACCTTGTTGTAAGTCCAGGTCTCAGTACTGGTTTCTAGGAAGGACTCAGTAAATACTTGCCAATAAGTCAATGAATAAATACATGCATGGATGAATGAATATAATAGATAAAAGGAAGTTGATGGATTTTCTCGTTGGTATTTCTTTTGTTTTTGTTTTGAGACAAGGTCTCACTCTGTAGCCTCAGCTGGAGTGCAGTGGTGTGATCATAGTTCACTGCAGCCTTGAATTCCTGGACTCAAGCAATCCTCCCACCCCAGCCTCCAGTGTAAGTAGGGATGACAGGCACATGACACTGCCCACTGTCCCCTCTGCCAGCTAATTTAAAAACACTTTTTTTGTAGGTACATGGTCTCTCTATGTTGCCCAGGCTGGTCTCAAACTCCTGGGCTCAAGTGTTCCTCCTGCGTCAGCCTCCCAAGGCTTTGGGATTGCAGGCGTGAGCCCACTCCGCCTGGCCCTTGATATTTCTAAGATTAGAGTTGCAACAATAATCAAGATAGATTTTCAATGGCAGGGAGATGTCATGCCATTTCTGTAACAAGAATATTTCTGGTTCTAACTTTGAGATTTCCTGGTGGCCCACAGCTGCCCCTCTTTACTCACAATGTACATTCATTTACTCTGGGTTTCTTTTCTCCATTGGAGGGAATGCATTTCAGAAATGCGCCTGTCAGGCCGGGCGTGGTGGTTCACGTCTGTAATCCCAGCTTTTTGGGAGGCCGAGGTAGGTAGGATCACGAGGTCAGGAGTTTGAGACCAGCCTGGCCAACATAGTGAAACCCCATCTCTACTAAAAACACAAAAAATTAGCCGGGCTTGGGGGTGGGTGCCTGTAATTTCAGCTACTCAGGAGGCTGAGGCAGGAGAATAGCTTGAACCTGGGAGGCGGGCGTGGCAGTGAGCCAAGATCTCACTATTGCATTCCAGCAAGGGCGACAGTGCAAGACTCCATCTCAAAAAAAAAAAAAAAAGAAACAAAGAAATGTGCCTGTCCTACTCACTTATCTATGGCCAGTGGCATGAGGGACAATACAATTTGCTGATGTTTGGTGCAAGGATCTGCTTAGATTCCATTGCTCTAAATGATGCTCCTTGGAGAAGCCATAGCTGAGAAATGGTTATTACGTTATTGCATGTGCGTGCTGAGCAGAACTTGTTCTTTCCCTTGTACAGCTTTATTCATGGGCTCTGATCAAATCTTGTGGCTCCATCGTTACCTTTAACCTTTGAGATGTACTACCATTAAATCTGTAGGTACTTGCTTTTTCTGTAGGAACTACTAGTCTTTCTCAGCTCCCTAGAAAAGAGAGATCCTATTCTTCCATGAAATTTCCTCTGTAGTATAAATAGCTATTAATATGTACATAATATACATACATGCATACATATATGTTGCATTTACTCTATTAAACACTGAACACATGGATCCTAGTGAATAACCCTCCCCCACTTTTTCAGTGACAGACACGTTTTCTATATCAGATTTATGAAAGAAACTAATAAAACTACCACAGGGAAAGATATAAAGACAAATATTAGAAAGAAAGCTGTTTACAACTAGACCTAAATAGGAACTAGAAATCTGCCTTTGCCTTTTGAGCTAAGTGGTATTTAAAGTAACCCACACTCACACGTTTTAAAGAAGAAATAGAACAGCAATGGCTCCAGCTTCTCAAATCAGTGATTATAATAAACTGTAAGCTCTAAGACATGCATATGTGAAATGTACTGAGAACATTCCCACATATGGTGGTAGTAGATGCAGAAACAAAACAAAACTCCAGGCCGGGTGCGGTGGCTCACGCCTGTAATCCCAGCAGTTTGGGAGGCCGAGGCGGGTGGATCATGAGGTCAGCAGATCGAGACCATCCTGGCTAACACAGTGAAACCCCATCTCTACTAAAAATACAAAAAATTAGCCGGGCGCGGTGGTGTGCGCCTGTAGTCCCAGCTACTCGGGAGGCTGAGGCAGGAGAATGGTGTGAACCCGGGAGGCGGAGCTTGCAGTGACCGGAGATCACGCCACTGCACTCCAGCCTGGGCGACAGAGCGAGACTCCATCTCACAAAAAAATAAACAAACAAACTCAGAAACCATCAAGGTAAGTACGATGAACTCCATTTTCAAGTTGAGGAAATGAAGATTCAGTGAGTGGATTGTCTAGGTCATGTAGCTGGTAACCATGCAAGGATGTGGCAACCTGGAGATTTTCTCGAGCTTTTTGGTTAGCATTCACATTCTCTACATAGTAACTAAAGAGTATAATCTCCTTAGGGCCATAATTATTTCCCCAAGGGTGCATGGGAGTTAATAGCAACTGCTCAATGAAGCAAGCAGTAACAGTAATTTCTGCTTCTTAGCCATTTATAGCAGAGTGCTGTTGCTTGAATGTTTTGATATCTTTTGCTTTTCCCAATATAAACGAAAATCCTAAAGATATGCCCAGTTGCCTTTCAAGGGATTAGTGGGATGAAGTGGCTAAATTACTACTGAGGTTCTTAAACGTCCGCATATGTGAAAATCATCTAGGGAGCTTGTTAAACTGCAGATCTGGGGGTGTATTTCTCAGAAATTCTAGGTCATTAGTTCTGAGAATCTGCATTTTAACAAGCATGTGCCACTTTTCCATCTCCCTACAGTTCTGCTGCACGTAGACCAAGTACTACATTTTACTAAACAGGGTGATCTGTGCCAACAGGAAGGTATTATTTTTCAGTGAAACTCTTGGTTACATTTTTTCTTTATGAAAAGGCTCTTGATGTTGGTGATGCAAGGATAAAATATTGAAGTTATGTGTTTGAAACCAGCTGTCCTCTACTGGACAGTGAAAGTTTTGATTTGAAAACTTCTGGTGGCTCACACCTGTAATCTCAGCACTTTGGAGGCCGAGGCGGGTGGATCACGAGGTCAGAAGATCAAGACCAGCCTGGCCGAGATGGTGAAACCCCGTCTCTACTAAAAATACAAAAATTAGCCAGACGTGGTGGTAGGTGCCTGTAATCCCAGCTACTTGGGAGGCTGAGGCAGGGAATTGCTTGAACCCAGGAGGCAGAGGTTGCAGTAAGCCGAGATCACACCACTGCACTCCAGCCTGGGCGACAGAGTGAGACTCCATCTCAAAAAAAAAAAAAAAAGAAAAAGAAAAGAAATTATACCCTTTTTCTCCATTTGTCCCTTTGACATAAAAACTAGCCTCATGATTTCTCTCCTAGAAAGACAGCTGTATTTTGCATTTGGCTGCTGGATGGGTGAAGGAGAGTACATAGACATGCTCAGAGCATCTTTGAAATTTAAGGAAATGGGTAGCCACAGCTTTTAGGAGTGCATTAGGGGAGCACAGTGAGCAGGTAGCCCTTTCCCCTCTGCTCTTCCACCTTGGAATTGAAGTAGGGACTGGAATTCATAATTCTTAGTTGCTTTATGGCATAGAATGCTTACTAGCAGTTGAACTTTCCAGAGCCCTGGGAGGCCACTATTATGGTGTATTCAAAGACATTTGTTAAGCCCAGGGAGGGGAGCTTCTTGGAATTCTGTTTTTCAAAAGTTCCACTCCATTATTCTAGAGTTCTAACTTTATTCCTTAGCACAGCAAGTGACTCTGTCTTGGTATGAAACACAGGCATCCCACACAGGCTTATTAGATACAAAGTGCTGTTCAAAGAGCCCTTGAAAGCAAAACATTTTTTTTTTTAATGCAGTTATTTTTTTAAAAACAAATTTGGGAATAAATTCTAACATGTATCATTACCTGCAAGATGAGTGAAGAGGGGGTTATATTGCTTTGAATTTGGACTCATGTAGTTTTAAGGCAGCTTGGACTAGTGGGCTACTTACTGCCTGTCACTGAACTTAAACATTTTTTTTTTTTCCTGAGACAGAGTCTCACTGTGTCACCCAGGCTGGAATGCAGTGACATGATCTCAGCTCACTGCAACCTCTGCCTCCCAGGTTCAAGTGATTCTCCTGCCTCAGCCTCCCAGGTAGCTGGGACTACAGGCGCGTGCCACCACACCTGGCTAATTTTTGTATTTGTAGTAGAGATTGGCTTTTGCCATGTTGGCCAGGCTGGTCTTGAACCCCTGACTGCAGGTCATCTGCCCGCCTCTGCCTTCCAAAGTGCTGGGATTACAGGCGTGGGCCACTGCTCTCAGCTAACTTAAACATTTTTCACCTCCCCACAGAAAGATGCTATTAATCATGGACATGTTTTATTTCATAATTGTAGTGCCTCCCTTCTGCCATCCACAAACAATAGATGTGCCTTAAAGTGAAATAACAAAACACAAGGGAAGAAAAGGACTGTTGTTTGAAAAGAGACAGACACAAATACACAGAAGAGGGTTCTTTCACTTTAATAGAGCACCAGGTGCTCATATCAACCTACAAACAGATTCGGGAGATTTTTTTTTATGTATATGGTGAAGGAGAGTCTATGAAGGCTGTAGAACTAATGGAAGAATAAATGGTCCAGATACCACCAGATGTCCCCTTTCCTGGCCCCTTCATTTGTACTCAGGAGCTGAGCCTTCCTCTGCCCAGTGCTGCCAAAGCTGGACTGTCACTCATCTCCATTTTGCATTTGGGCTGTCATGTCTTTCAAGATCCTACCGTGATGAGTGGAATTGTACAGGGCTAGCAGGGGGATCCTGGCATGATGAGAGAGGCTTCCTGGGATCCCAGTACAGATTGGATCATGCCATCTTCTCAAAAGGGCAGCCTGGCTGCAGAGCATCTCGGCCAAGAGAAGAGTGAGCTCCTCCAACCCTGGCATCTTCTGTCCCTGGGCCAACCCCAAGGTCAACTTCATTTCCAATGTCTAAGAACTTGGAGACTTTTAGTCTGGGAGGTTTTTTTTTTTAATATTATTATTTTTTTTAATTGTATACCTATTACTCCCCATTCATACCCCTCCCCCCACAACCACAAAAAAACAAAAACAAAACAAAAAGAAGAAGAAAGAAAAAAGTCTTGTCTAGAAAAAAGAAAATCATCATGCAAAGACTGAATCTGAGTCTGATGACTTGGCTTGAATCCCATGTCTTGTTTACTTTACAACTGGCGGTAAAAGGGACAACTGTTTCCTGATTCCTGAAGGCTTATACCTTGAAGTTATTATTTTGACTTGGTTTATCCAAACACATGCAAAGAAATTGCCACCTCTAGAGTGGAGGGAGTTTCAGATTGAAAACAAGGATCTCTAAATGGGATGAAGGTAGTAGAGTCCTCTGGTTTTGATTACCCCTCCAGCTAACAAAAGACATTCAGAAACTTGCTTTAAATATACTCTTTTTCCGGTGGCTCACGCCTGTAATCCCAGCACCTTGGGAGGCCGAGGTGGGCGGATCACGAGGTTAGGAGATCGAGACCATCCTGGCTAACACGGTGAAATCCTGTCTCTACTAAAAATACAAAAAATTAGCCGGGCGAGGTGGCAGGCGCCTGTAGTCCCAGTTGCTAGGGGGGCTGAGGCAGGAGAATGGCGTGAACCCGGGAGGCGGAGCTTGCAGTGACGGGAGACCACGCCACTGCACTCCGGCCTGGGCGACAGAGCGAGACTCCGCCTCAAATAAATAAATAAGTAAATAAATAAATAAACTCTTTTGTGTTGTGCGCACAAAACCACACAGTTTTGGGTGCCACTCTATCTCCAAATATTGATAATAACACATATTCTGTTAGCTCATTGCATGGCAGTGAGGGCCAGGAGGTCACAAACACAAAAGGATGTGCATTTATTGAGCTGAATTTAATATTTAAAAACAGCACTAGGCCAGGTGCGGTGGCTCATGCCTGTAATCCCAGCACGTTGGGAGGCCAAGGCAGGTGGATCACCTGAGGTCGGGAGTTCAAGACCCACCTGACCAACATGGAAAAACCCTGTCTCTACTAAAAATACAAAATTAGCCGGGCGTGGTGGTGCATGCCTTAATCCCAGCTACTCGGGAGGCTGAGGCAGGAGAATTGCTTGAACCCAGGAGCAGAGGTTGTGGTGAGCCAAGATCGTGCCATTGCGCTCCAGCCTGGGCAACAAGAGCGAAACTCTGTCAAAAAAATAAAAATAAAGGCACTAATACCATATAGAAGAAGAAACTCGGAAAAGGGTGCAATTGATCTCAATCTGAGAGGCTTTTGAAGGACTCATTCTAAGAGAAGAGATTTGAGCTGAATCTTGGCAAATGGGAAGATGTAAAGAATGCATTGGCATTACAAACTAGTACAGCAATCATTGCAGACGACAAAGGAGGCTGTGGCAGTTGGGGCTCACTGTATGTATTCCTTAAATGACTTCACTCCAGAAACTGTTTTGACCCAAACATAGTTGGAGCTTAGCTGCTGCTGTATTCTTGGCAGAGATGCAGAAGACTGCATGGGAAGAGGCTTTTGTTACAAACTACCTGGTGGAATGCAATTACTTGCAATGGATTCTGGCCAGGGCAATTGCTGTTAATATTACTACCTTTTGCAGAAAGTTTCTAGGGAGTCTTCCTTAAATGACTCCCTTTTAACGTAGTCACGGCCTTTGTTTTACATCTCAGTGAAAAACCTGCAAAACCACAGCCAGAAATCACCAACCAAGAGAAATTACTTTTCTGGCATGGATCTACAAACATCTGAGCTCAAAAAGCAGGGGCAGGCAATAGGGCCTTGGGGTTCTTAAAAGAGAGATGTAATTGGGAGTCCCAGTGCTTAGTGAATGAAACAATTTATTTTATCATGTCTTAAATGCCATTTAAACAGAAGTTTAAAGTTTCAAAAAAGACAGTTTACCATTCAGTGCTGCTATGCGGTCTCTGTCTACGCACAAACATTAGGAGGAGAAAGTTCTTTATCTGCAGTCCTTGCACTCTCCGACTGAGATTCCCTCTCTCTTCTTCCTTCCTTCCTTCCTCCTTCCTTCCTTCTTCAAAGCAGATTGTTGTGTTAGCAGAAAACCTTTGATAGTGTCATTGACCAACACCGCAGTACAAGCTAAGTATTTAGAGAAGTAATGTAAAGGGAAAGATAAAGAAAGGGAAAACTGATTGGGTTTCCCTGAATTAATCTTATACTAAATTATGATGAGAAGTAGGATGGTGAACATATGTGCTTTTTTTTCCCGTGCCTTTATTGATATTGTGTTCAGGACTATGGGAATTAAAATACACAATCTTAGCTCCACTTATAGCATGATAGTATGTGAGTAAGGCGGGATGTTGAAAAGAGCCAAGCAATTATGCATTTGTCATGAATAATAGGGAAGGTGGAGTTTTCTTTATTTGAAAGGCTTCCTCTCCTCCGGGCGCGGTGGCTCACGCCTGTAATCCCAGCACTCTGGGAGGCCAGGGCGGGCCAATCACGAGGTCAGGAGATGGAGACCATCCTGGCTAACATGGTGAAACCCCGTCTCTGCTAAAAATACAAAAAATTAGCCGGGCGAGGTGGCGGGCGCCGGTAGTCCCAGCTACTCGGGAGGCTGAGGCAGGAGAATGGCGTGAACCCGGGAGGCGGAGCTTGCAGTGACGGGAGATCACGCCACTGCACCCCAGCCTGGGCCACAGTGCGAGACTCCGTCTCAAAAAAAACTTACTCTCTCATCAGAAGGGCTGTAGTCTCTCAGGATTTATATCCATGGGTAAAGGCTACTCCATGATTATTTTATTTTATTTTATTTTATTTTTGAGGCGGAGTCTCGCTCTGTCACCCAGGCTGGAGTACAATGGCCTGATCTCGGCTCACTGCAACCTCTGCCTCCCGGGTTCAAGCGATTCTCCTGCCTCAGCCTCCTGAGTAGCTGGGACTATAGTCATGCACCACCACATCCGGCTAATTTTTGTATTTTTAGTAGAGACAGGGTTTCACCATGTTGGCCAGGATGATCTCAATCTCTTGACCTCGTGATCCACCTGCCTTGGCCTCCCAAAGTGCTGGGATTACAGGTGTGAGCCACCGTGCCCGGACTACTCCATGATTTTTTTTTTTTTTTTTTTTTTTTGAGATGGAGTCTAGTTCTGTCGTCCAGCCTAGAGTGCAGTGGTGCGATCTCGGCTCACTGCAAGCTCCGCCTCCCGGGTTCACGCCATTCTCCTGCCTCAGCCTCCCGAGTAGCTGGGACTACAGGCGCCCGCCACCTCGCCCTGCTAATTTTTTGTATTTTTTTTAGTAGAGATGGGGTTTCATCGTATTAGCCAAGCTGGTCTCGATCTCCGGACCTCGTGATCCACCTGTCTCAGCCTCCCAGAGTACTGGAATTACAGGCGTGAGCCACCGCGTCCCGCCGATTTTTTTTTTTAACCTATTTCCTTTACATCATTATGATTTATATGTATATATCCAGAAAAAATTAATAAATGCCACATCCAGATACCATATAGGCAAATAAATCATGTCTCTCATGGCATGAGCTCAGTATTGGAAGCTATAGATGGCAAGTGAGTCAACAGGCAGGGTGGCCTTGGGCAACTTGTCTAATCTTCCTGGCATTGGGAATAAAGCACTTAGAATCATAGGATCTTTTTTAAATCAGTTAAATGGATAGTAACCTTAAGATCTCCTATAAATGTCATGAGGTCCTTTCTGCTTAACATATTGTATTTCCTTTGATGTCTACTGCAGTCTGCTCTCTTTACTTGCCCTTTACTTTGTAAAACTAAGTGGTAATTTGCAGGTGCTGGCTTTCTGCACTGGGACCCCAAAGGTAATAGATTCCAAGCCTCACAACATCAGAGGTACCTCTTCAAGGAGTAAGTTAATCCTTTCAAATCTCCCTCGTTAGTTTCTTAGGATCCTTATCAGACTCTCTGCTACTTGTTTGATAATATCCTTTAATCTAACCCATTGATTTGTTATCTCTAAACACCATTTTAGTTTCATTTGCAGCTATGATGTCCATTAGCAAGTGATTACAGTGAATGAACTTAACTGCTGTATATTGAGATAAAATACCTTTTCAAGTCCTTTGGAAGGCCTGGGGAGTGATAAATCTGTAGTGCTCAGGAAGGCTTAAAAGGTTATGACAATTGGGTTCTGAGGTTGATACAAATGGTTTTGAAATTCACTTTCTCATATTTAGAGTTTGCACATAATCTTAGGGCATCAGTGAATGATCATTCTGAAAATACTGAATAACCAGGAGCTAGTTTGCAAAAGTAAATATGAATGAATAACATTTTCTTAGTGCACTTATATCCTACGTAATGGGTTATCTGTCTTTAGAAACAATGATATTATTTCTGGGACCACCTGCTTTAATTCTGAGTACACTTCTGTACCAGGGGTTGCTGTAATATATGCTCATTAAGAGGTCCATATATTTCACCATCACTTGTGAGTGCACCATGCTAGGAAAAATCTATTTAAGTGGATTTCCTAGATAACTGAAGCTTATCTTCTACTTAAAAATATTTCAAAATTAGATTACATTCTCACCTTCCTTTTTCAAGCATCTTATATTTGGCATTTCTTTTATTTTATGAATTTTAAATATGTTTTTGTTCTTTGTAATGGTTCTGGTATATATTTATAAACTTCTTTTTACTTTATTGATGGAATTTAAGTTGTGTGTGTTTGTTTTAATTTTTGTTGTGGTTAAGCAATATTTCTTGCTTCTGTTTACCATGCAGAAGGATTATTCTTATAACTAAATTGTTAAGATTTTCAATTTGTTAGGTTTATTTTATTTTATTTTATTTTCTCTTTGGAGACAGTGTTTCACTCTGTAGCCAGTCTAGAGTGCAGTGGTGCAATCATGGATCACTGCAGCCTTGACTTCCCAGGCCCACGCGATCTTCCACCTCATCCTCCTACGTAGCTGGGACCACACGTGCGCACCACCATGCCTGGCTGATTTTTTAATTTTTTTTGTAGAAACAGAATGTGGCCCCGGCTAGTCTCAGACCCCTGAACTCAAGGGATCCTCCCACCTTGGCCTTTCAAAGTGCTGGCATTACATCAAGAATACTACTCTCATTCTTGAACCATGATTTTCATTTATTGGTACATTGGTGAAGCTTCTTATAAATATTGCAAGCTGGCTGATTTTGGTTTGGTGAGCAGAGGTTTGGGCCCAAGGTCTGTTCTAGGTTGGTGTGAGCCTTCACGCCTAGCCTCATTTTGGTACTTTTAACAAGGAATTTTAAAATCTGAAGTTAGAAACTAATGTTGTATAAATACTTAATTTTAAACAATTACATTTTGAATTGGGCTCTGATAAAAGTGAAAGAATTCTGTGGACCTCTATACAAGTGCCTTCCATCCATACCTGCAGCTTCTCTGTATTAAGGTCATTCTTATTAAATGCTGTACACTTTCCCTGCTTTGCTTTTGACTCCCATCTCATAACGCTTTCAGATGGTGGTATTGCTCCTCACCTGTTGCCTCATTTGTGAAACTGTAGCTTGATATACCCAAATTTCTAGGATGCAGAAATTGCCAGAGTAGTATCTATATTTGAAGTTCCATATCTTCAGAGGACAGTCACTCAATATACCTGAAGCAGAGAAAATAAATGGGTACCTTCTCACTTCTGATAAAAAAGAGAGAAGGAATCATCTTCCTGTGCCTACTTTCATCCCCACCTTTACCTCCAAAGTGGATGGCAGAGCCTCACAGAGATGGACCTTGCCTCTATCAGTGTGACATTCCTAGGCTGGATAAGAATTTTCTGTTGAAGAAGAAACATGACCCAATCTCACACTTCATCCCTGCACCAGTGACAATGAACCAGGTGACTTGTGGTTTTCACTCTGGGATGGGGATGAAAAGACTTGAAAGAGCAATACAAAATATATCTGAAGAGGGGGTCAAATTCCACCATGGGTTTTCAGATTACTTTCAGGCTACTCAACAATATTTACCAAAATTTTATGGTCCTGTGCTGAGCCCCCAGCTCTGTCTCCAACAAGGTCATCCTCTTTAATTGATTCAACCAGCACTTATGGAATCTTTACTATATGTGAGACAGTATTCTACATATGGGGTAAGATGGACAGATATATCTTCTCTATAGTTTCCAATATAGAGGAAAATGCATATTATTTAGGTAAATGTTTAACTTTCCAGGGGTTATGACAAGAGGCAGGGTTCCTTAAAAGCCCACGAGACAAGTACCTGGCCCAGATTTGAGATAGACAGACAGTTGGGGAAAGATTCCAAGGGGAGTAATCTCTAAATAAGATTAAGAAAGTAAAGAATAATTCAGCCATTTTCAGAGGGGGATAAAATGTATGTCTGGCTGAGCAAGCAGCAATAACAAAGAGAATCCACAGGCTCATAGAGTGTTCATGAGCAAGGAACCTGGAGTTGTGGATGTGAGAAGTAGAGTTATGAGTAGCTGAGGAGGGAGGCAGGAGTAAGATCGTAGAAGATTTTGTGTACCAGCCTGCTGAGGGGTTTGAATATTATGCTGAAAAAGACTAGAATGCATTGGAAATTTTAAGCAGAAAATGGACTAAATGTCCATTTTGGAAAGTCAGAAAGGAGCAGGAGTGGAGACAGTGCAAATATTTAGGAGCCTGATGCAGCAACCTCTGAAAGAGAGGATACATTTCAGTTTACTAGGCAGCTGACTTTGAGTGAAAGAAATTAGCAAATGAAACCTACTACCCAGTAGAAACATAAGATCTACATTATTCATCATGAATGAGACAGGAAGACATATCTGTAATGGAAGTTGTAGGATTGAAATGAGAGTTGATCAGAAAGTATAAGTCAAGTCTGGCGCAGAAGCTCATGCCCGTAATCCCAGCACTTTGGGAGGCTGAGACAGGTGGATCACCTGAGGTCAGGAGTTGAAGACCAGCCTGGCCAACATGGTGAAACCCGTCTCTACTAAAAATACAAAAATTAGCCGGGTGTGGTGGTGTGCACCTGTAATCTCAGCTACTTGGGAGGCTGAGGCAGGAGAATCGCTGGAACCTGGGAGGTGGAGGCTGCAGTGAGCCAAGATCATGCCACTGCACTCCAGCCTGGATGACAGAGTGAGACTCCGTTTAAAAAAAATGTACAAGTCAAGCATATTAAAATATGAAAATTTAAAGTTTAGGAAAATAAAAAATAAAATAACAAATTTTTCATAGCAGTAACGTCCCGGTATAAGAGGCTAAGAGCAGATGGAATCTACACCTGAGAATTTAAAGAATTCCCACATTCCTAAGTTGCTATGTAGAGACTGCGGTAAGCACCCTTTTTCCCATTGATAAAACTCTTAAAATACCTAAAGTTTGGCCGGATGCAGTGGCTCACGCCTGTAATCCCAGCACTTTGGGAGGCTGAGGTGGATGGATCACGTCAGGAGATCAAGACCATCCTGGCTAACACGGTGAAACCCCGTCTCTACTAAAAATACAAAAAGTTATTAGCCAGGCATGGTGGCGGGCGCCTGTAGTCCCAGCTACTCAGGAGGCTGAGGCAGGAGAATGGCGTGAACCCGGGATGCGGAGCTTGCAGTGACCAGAGATCGCGCCACTGCACTCCAGCCTTGGTGACAGTGCGAGACTCCGTCTCAAAAAAAAAAAAAAAAAAAACCTACAGTTTACAGTTTACTCAGAGACTTCTGTGAAAGGATTTGGCTTTGGTGATTTAAACCCAAAGTCCTCTACATTTAAGAACAGTATTACTTGACCTTAGGTTTCAGAGGGATTCCAAGGATCTTTCTGGATGTTTTGCTTTTTTTTTTTTTTTTTTTTTTTTTGGAGACAGAGTCTTGCTCTTTCGCCCAGGCTGGAGTGCAGTGGTACAATCTCGGCTCACAGCAACCTCCGCCTCCGGGGTTCAAGCAATTCTCTGCCTCAGCCTCCTGAATAGCTGGGATTACAGGTGCCCGCCACCATGTCCTGCTAATTTTTGTATTTTTAGTAGAGACAGGGTTTCACCATCTTGGCCAGGCTGGTTTTGAACTCCTGATCTCGTGATCCACCCACCTCGGCCTCCCAAAGTGCTGGGATTACAGGCGTGAGCCATCGTGCCCGGCCTGTTTTGCTTTTTAGAACAGAGTTCTTTCATGGTTTTTGGATGTGTGTTGCTAGAATACCTTTGTCCATCTCTTGTCCAAGAAGACAACCAAGAAATATGCAAACTGGATTCATGATATCGCTGACCTAGAAGTTTCTCCTTCCCAACCAATGTTTACAGATGTCCAAATTCCACAACATAATCCTCAGTTGTCTGTTCTGAAAAACAACATTTCACTATAAATTTTCCCCAAGAGCACAAGATTAATTATTTCCATACACAGTTGTTAATTATGTTTCCAAACTGCAGCTGATATGGCAAGTAGCCATATTTGTCCCCAAGCACACTGTCCTCATTTTTGATAATGAAGAGATTTTCTTTGATAAAATAATTATGATGAGTACTTTTTCACTCTCTCCCATCAATTTGTTTAGATTACCTGTGGCTTGCCCAACTGACTTCCTCTTTCTAATGAAACACTCAGGTTTGGAAATTCCTTTCTTCTTCAGATGCTATCCCCACAAATTGGCCCCATAGTCTCCTGGAATTTAACCTGTAAAATAGGCTGATTGTTAAATGGTCGTGTGTCACTTTTGTTCATGAGTCATCTGTACAGTAGATGTTTAGAGATTCTGATATGAAAAATGTCCTTGCAGAAATCAACTGTAATGGGAAACGGTTCCCAGAAATTCTCTGCTGCAAACCTAGATTGGGAGCCAGGGAGAAGACGCACGGTAATCTATTTCATTGCATCCCTTGTCTGTAACAATTCTGACAGACACCACATTCAGAAACTCATTCATAACTTTCAAAGAATGTTCTACCCTCCCTACATTATTCACATCAGTCAATAAACAATATATAAGCTGGAGAGACACCAAAATGTATCACTGAGATAACGAGACCTAAAGAGCTGACAGAGGTTGGAGAGAAGATACTGAGTATGACCAGTACCCAGAACAGATTGGAGTCTGACCAACAAGCTTCAGCCATGCTATCAAGAGGACAGAATCTAATCACTTAATGTACAAAGTATTGTGAGAATGAAAACTAGTGCTAGACATCAAAGTTTCTGCGTTTATCTGTAGGTGAATGATTTGATAAAAACTAGCCTTTTACAATAAATACTCTCATAAGTGTGGTTAAGTGCCCTGGTATGTTTTCCATATAAGTGTGTGTCCCTTTTGTAATACAAAATATTCTTCTTTGGAAAGATATGGATATTTATATGAATAATTTTGTTACCATATCTGTTTCATCAAGAATACTACCCTCATTCTTGAACCACGATTTTCATTTATTGGTACATTGGTTAAGTTTCTTATAAATATTGCAAGCTGGCTGATTTTGGTTTGGTGAGCAGAGGTTTGGGCCCAAGGTCTGCGTTCTAGGTTGGTGTCGTGTCAACATACATACGTTACAGACTACTGAAGCCATCACATGTGATCAAGTGAAAGAGAAGTAGCCCAGTCTCCCTAATCAGAAGGGAGAAGATCATTCCTGAGTAAAGGATAGTTCTTTCCTTTCTGTCATAATTTGCATTAAACCAGCATTTTAATGAAGTTTTTAAAAATAGTGTAAAGTCAGGCCGGGCATGTGGCTCACGCCTGTAATCCCTTTAGGGAGGCCGAGGCGGGAGGATCATCTGAGGTCAGGAGTTTGAGACCAGCCTGGCCAACATGGTGAAACCCTGTCTCTACTAAAAATACAAAAATTAGTCTGGGCACGGTGGCTCACACCTGTAATTCCAGCACTTTGGGAGGCCGAGGCGGGCGGATCACCAGATGTCAGGAGTTCGAAACCAGCCTGGCCAACATGGTGAAACCCCATGTCTACTAAAAATACAAAAATTAGCCAGGCATGGTGGAGCATGCCTGTAATCCCAGCTACGTGGGAGGCTGAGGCAGGAGAATCACTTGAACCCAGGAGACAGAGATTGCAGTGAGCCAAGATCATGCCACTGTACTCCAGCCTGGGCAAAAAGAGTGAAACTCCGTCTCAAAAAAAAAAAAAGAAAAAAAAAATTAGCTGGGTTTAGTGGCTCATGCCTGTAATCCTGGCTACTCTGGAGGCTGAGGCAGAAGAATTGTTTGAACCCTGGAGGCAGAGGTTGCAGTGAGCTGTGATCGTGTCACTGCACTCCAGCCTGGGTGACAGAGTGAGACTCCGTCTCAAAAAAAGTGTAAAGTCAAATTTTGCTAAGCGGCCATTCCATTGTACATATGTTTCTCTGCCTTTTGTGTATGCAAATCTTCCCTGAAGCCAAGCTCACCTTATCACCCTCATAATACTTTCTTTGACTACGTCATCCTTAAACATTTCTTCTGACTCTGTACTCCTACAGTATGTGTGCTCTTTTTGGAACTCTGTCTTTACTCTCCATATGCAACTTTCTATCTTAGAAGATATGACATGTACTTGGTAAAGGAACTGATAATATAAAGCAGTGGCTTAGACATGTGTATCCCTCCTGTGCCTGACCAAATGGCGTGAACTTTGAGAATGATAGTGCTTAATTAATGCTTGCAAATTCAAGATGGAGCCGCATAGCATAATGGATGAAAACACTGACACTACAGCTAAACTAACTACATTCAATCCTGGTTTGGCCATTTATCATCTATGTGATCTTGGACTAGTCATGAAACTTTTTTGTGCCTCAGCATATTAACCTGTCAAATGGCTATACTAGCTGGGTGCTGTGGCTCACGCCTGTAATCTCAGCACTTTGGGAGGCTGAGGCAGGCAGATCACGAGGTCAGGAGATTGAGACCATCCTGGCTAACACAGTGAAACCACCTCTCTACTAAAAATAGAAAAAAATTAGCCGAGCATGGTGGTGGGTGCCTGTAGTCCCAGGTACTCGGAAGGCTGAGGCAAGAGAATGGCGTGAACCTGGGAGGCGGAGCTTGCAGTGAGCCGAGATCGCGGCACTGTACTCCAGCCTGGGTGACAGAGCGAGACTCCGTCTCAAAAAAAAAAAAAAAAAAAAATGGCTATACTAATAGTCCCTGCCCAATAGATTTATGGGTTTACATGAGTTAATATATGCAAATCTCTTAAAATGAGCCTAACACATATTAAGGGCTATTAAGTGTTTGCTATTACTGTGATGTTTTATAAATTAGTAAAAAAAATAGACCAATTATGGTTAATATATAAAGCACATTTAGAAATTTTTCTTAATTCACCAAACCATACTATTTAGAAACTTTATCCTTCCTTCTCTTACCTTTATTCCTTTCCTATTTTCTTCTTTCTGTTTCTTCCCTTGTCCTTCCTGCTTTCCTTAAAATTATGAATAACACATATTTAATATGACAGTATGTGAAAATTAGGTGTTCATGTAAATATTTAATGAGTTAATTTATGAATAAATATTATAAAATTAAGAAAATATCTTGTTTGTCCATTCAATCATCAGACATTGATTAACAACTTACTATGTAGAGGCCCTAGAGATAGTGAACCAAAGACGATGAAAAGTTCCAGTGCGTGGTATTGATATTCCAGTCTGGAAGAGGAGATACACAAATAAGGAAATAACGACAAAGTAGAATTGATTTGGGGATAGCATTAATTCCAGGGTGCTTTTGAAGGACTGAGGAAGGTCACCTAATCCAGCCCACTGAAGGCCTAGGAGACTCTCTGTTTCTTTTTAAGATTCACCTGGAACCAGCCGGGCACGGTGGCTCATGCCTGTAATCCCAGCACTTTGGGAGACTGAGGCAGGCAGATCACAAGGTCAGGAGATCGAGACCATCCTGGCTAACACGGTGAAACCCCGTCTCTACTAAAAAAAAAAAATACCAAAATAAAGAAATTAGCCGGGCATGGCGGTGTGGGCCTGTAGTCCCAGCTGCTGGGGAGGCTGAGGCAGGGGAATGGCATGAACCTGGGAGGCAGAGCTTGCAGTGAGCCGAGATCGCGCCACTACACTCCAGCCTAGGCAACAGAGCGAGACTCCATCTCAAAAAAAAAAAAAAAAAAAAAGATTCACCTAGAACCTATGTATCTTTTGGCCCCTGAATCTCTGCTGCTGATGGTATGTTGGTGAACTATAACACACAGACACAGAAATCCCTTGTATTGTACACAATCCTAGAAATGTTCTGTTAAACAGAGATATCAACCTTTAGGAAGTCTTACAGTCATATCGAGGTTTTATGTAAGTATCACTTAGCATATACTTTTTTATTTTTCAAAATGATTCATGGACATGACCAATTACTTTCCTTGGTGGGTGAGTCCTACTGGTGCATTTAATTATTTATTAATAGATCATGATTATTCTTTGCTTGAGAGGTTAGAGCTAGTGTTAGAAGGTATCACCCTCTGTAGGTCAATTACAAATGAGACAACATATCCAGTTGTAGCAGTGCATCAAAATCAAAAGCCTGGTCTAAGTTGTAGAAAAATAGGGCAGGCAGACAATTCTGACTCCCTGCTTGATCTCTAGGTCCTGCTTGATCTCTATAACCAAATGTTACATTTGTGGCAATGCATATAATAGTTATGCTTTCAGTCACTTCTGAATCTAGGCATCCTAGGCTTCTTGCAGGAAATTGAAGAATAAAGTGACAGAGGGCAATTCCCCTTTTAGGACCTGTGTTAGTCCATTTTCATGCTGCTGATAAAGACATACTCAAATGGTATTTCTAGTTCTAGATCCTTGAGGAATCGCCACACTGTCTTCCACAATGGTTGAACTAGTTTACAGTCCCACCAACAGTGTAAAAGTGTTCCTATTTCTCCACATCCTCTCCAGCACCTGTTGTTTCCTGACTTTTTAATGATCACCATTCTAACTGGTGTGAGATGGTGTCTCACTGCGGTTTTGATTTGCATTTCTCTGATGGCCAGTGATGATGAGCATTTTTTCATGTGTCTGTTGGCTGCATAAATGTCTTCTTTTGAGAAGTGTCTGTTCATATCCTTTGCCCACTTTTTGATGGGGTTGTTTGTTTTCTTCTTGTAAGTTTGTTTGAGTTCTTTGTAGATTCTGGATATTAGCCCTTTGTCAGATGAGTAGATTGCAAAAATTTTCTCCCATTCTGTAGGTTGCCTGTTCACTCTGATGGTAGTTTCTTTTGCTGTGCAGAAGCTCTTGAGTTTAATTAGATCCCATTTGTCAGTTTTGGCTTTTGTAGCCATTGCTTTTGGTGTTTTAGACATGAAGTCCTTCCCCATGCCTATGTCCTGAATGGTATTGCCTAGATTTTCTTCTAGGGTTTTTATGGTTTTAGGTCTACCATTTAAGTCTCTAATCCATCTTGAATTAATTTTTGTATAAGGTGTAAGGAAGGGATCCAGTTTCAGCTTTCTACATATGGCTAGCCAGTTTTCCCAGCACCATTTATTAAATAGGAAATCCTTTCCCCATTTCTTGTTTTTGTCAGGTTCGTCAAAGATCAGATGGTTGTAGATGTGTGGCATTATTTCTGAGGCCTCTGTTCTGTTCCATTGGTCTATATCTCTGTTTTGGTACCAGTACCATGCTGTTTTGGTTACTGTAGCTTTGTAGTATGGTTTGAAGTCAGGTAGCGTGATGCCTCCATCTTTGTTCTTTTGGCTTAGGATTGTCTTGGCAATGTGGGCTCTTTTTTGGTTCCATATGAACTTCAAAGTAGTTTTTTCCAATTCTGTGAAGAAAGTAATTGGCAGCTTGATGGAGATGGCATTTTACCCAGCCATCCCATTACTGGGTATATACCCAAAGCATTATAAATCATGCTGCTATAAAGACACATGCACACGTATGTTTACTGCGGCACTATTCACAATAGCAAAGACTTGGAACCAACCCAAATGTCCAACAATGATAGACTGGATTAAGCAAATGTGGCACATACACACCATGGAATACTATGCAGCCATAAAAAAGGATGAGTTCACATCCTTTGTAGGGACATGGATGAAGCTGGAAACCATCCTTCTCAGCAAACTATCGCAAGGACAAAAAACCAAACACTGCATGTTCCCACTCGTAGGTGGGAATTGAACAATGAGAACACTTGGACACAGTAAGGGGAACATCACACACCGGGGCCTGTTGTGGGTCAGGGGAGGGAGGAGGGATAGCATTAGGAGATATACCTAATGTAAATGATGAGTTAATAGGTGCAGCACACCAACATGGCACATGTATACATATGTAACAAACCTGCACGTTGTGCACATGTGCCGTAGAACTTAAAGTATATAAAAAAAGACATACTCAAGACTGGGCAATTTACAAAAGAAAGAGGTTTAATGGACTTAAAATTCCATGGGACTGGGGAGGACTCACAATGATTGTGAGGCAGAAGGTGAAAGGCATGTCTCCCATGGCTGCAGACAAGAGAAGAGAGCTTATGAAGGGAAACTGCCTTATAAAGCGATCAGATCTCATGAAACTTATTCACTATCACAAGAACAGAAAGGAAAAGATCTGAACCCCAGGATTCAATTACCTTCCACCAGGTACCTCCCACAATACATGCGAATTCAAGATGAGATTTGGGTGGGGACACAGCCAAACCATATGAGGACCCATAAGAAATGGTACCTCATATTTCAAGGAAAGGTCCAGTAAACTTTCTGTGTCAGATTGCTTTATATCTTAGCCCATCTCTGCCTACTGTTAGTTTTAAAACATATTTTAGAGGATTACGTGGTTATTTTTACTTTTACATCTGTGTGCCACTCTGGGGTTGCCCTGCTCCTTGGGTACCTGGACTGCACAATCAGAGATGCAGTCTGAAAAAGCCATCATCTGGGAGCATCTGGCTGCATGGACTGAAGGTGGTAAAAGCAAATTGGCCATCTGCTGGGGCTGGTATAGACATGGAGATGATACTGGATAATATTCAGATTGATGTTTTACCCCAAGGGTGCTTGGAGAGGTTTTGTTTTGCAAGGTTTTCAGCAGACCTGGTTTAAAAATTCATGAATGCACCTGGTTGGTTGTTTCTACCCTCTGTTTTTCACGTATTCTGGCGCAGCTAAAAAAAAAAACTCCTCAGCAACAGACTAAATTGGAAAAGGATTGTATTCAGAGTTTACAAGAAAATCTGTGTGGTTTTCATGAAAATCACCTAAGTATAGATGTTGGGGTCAAGATTTCCAAGAGTTAACAACATCATGTGGTTTACTTTTCAGTCTTAGAGAAATTTAGCCAAATGATATATTTGAAAAAAAAAAAATGGATATTTGGGTTAAATGCCATTGTCTAGGAATTCCAAAATGCTCAGAGATTTTTGAAACACTTTGATGCAGATAAAAAGAGCCAGAGCAAAATGACAGTGTTTTTCCCAGTAAAGAATCTTACTGAATCTCTTAGAATAAAGATGAAAGATATGTAAAAAAGTGGTTGTTATCCTGTCTGAGAAAGGTACATTCTTTTATTTTTATTATTATTATCTTTTTGAGACTGAGTCTTGCTCTGTCACCCATGCTGGAGTGCAGTGGCATGATTCCGGCTCACTGCAACCTCCGTCTCCTAGGTTCAAGCGAGTCTCCTGCCTCAGCCTCCCAAGTAGCTGGGACTACAGGCACCCGCCACCACGCCTGGCTAACTTTTGTGTTTTTAGTAGAGACGGGATTTCACCATGTTGGCCAGGATGGTCTCAATCTTCTGACTTCGTAATCCATCCGCCTTGGCCTCCCAAAGTGCTGGGATTACAGGCAAGAACCACTGTGCCCGGCCAGGTATACATTCTTTTCTAGGTAAGATTTACTTTTGGTTTGAGTGGAAACTCTAGTTAAACTATGGATTAGACAAATTAAATTTGGTTAGGATCCAGGGAACCAATTTCAGATCCATTAGTAAAAGTTTTTATTTCCCAAACTTTGCTCGCTCACTTTCTCCCCACCCCCCACTGTCCCTGTCCCTGTCAATCTTTTGTCTCTCTCACTGTTTCCCAGGAAAAGGGAAGAAAGATATTTAGCCGAAAGGCTGAGCTTTAATACAGAAAATGACCTTTACATTTTAGCTCAAAGAAGTAAATATAATCTTATAAGTATCATTGGCAATTGAGTCTTTCTGGGTTGGGACTTATGAGTATAATGCAGCAGTAGAAGAATTTACCTTCAGGGAAAAAAACAAATTTGATAAAGGGACTGGTGAGAAACATTGTATGTCAAGAAGATCTACATCTTCTTGAAAATTTCTGATCTTAGATTAAGAAACATGCTGAAGTTTCTATAATTTAAAGCTTCCATTTAGCACAGACTTTCTGTCTGCTGTGTCCTTGGCACCCTAGGTTTACCTTGATTTTAGAAAATCTGAACTGTCAACATGTAAATGCAGAAATTCTTCACTTTACACAAAGAAGCAGTGCAGACATTTTAAAAAATAGGCAGTCCTTGTATGTTTTGCTAAACAAGGGCAAAACTTAAGACTAAAATGCTAAGATCTAGTGCCACAGGAAGATCAATTAATGGTGAGAAATGGCATTTTTGGAAAATGTAATATCAATTTATAGGTATATAAGATTTGATTTGCTCATAACCTCACTAGCATGTATCTCTCGCCCCAGAGAAACCACATGATGTTTGAACTGGAAGATCACTAGAAACTTTCTCTTCTAACTCAGCATTTGACGATGATGAAATTTGGGCTCACAGATGTTAGTTGGTTTTCTCCCAGTGTCTTAGAACTAGACAGTGGCAGAGATGGACCCCGTATCTCATTCCACGGCACACTGCCTCCCCCTGCTGTCTCTTAGAGGTTGACCCACCTTTACAGAATGTTCCCATTGAATCTGTTTCTTAATTCTAGAGTTGTAGCAAATTTCCTTCATTATATTGGATAACTTCAGAATATGTAGCAAATACCTTGATCCCTATAAATACCAAAGATCACACGAACACCCATTATTTTAATGGCTCAGAATGATGTGGATTTGATCATCTCCCGAAACAGGAAGTATCATTATAGCCAGAGCTGCTTACCCCTCTTTTAGCCAGCAACCCCACATCACATGGTCTAGTCCTCAGAGTTCCTATTGTTATTATTTTGCATCTTGTTTTCACAGATAAACTTGAAAAAACTGAATTTCATCTAAACCTTACAGAAATTCTAGATCCAGTTCTAAGAATGAATTGATAACTCTTAAGTATCTGCGATGTGCCAAAAAGGGATACTAACCAATCACTAGTATCCCAAAGTATGTTTCTCAGAACCTTAGTTCTCTAGAAGCTTCCTGGGAAAAAACAAAAAACAAAACTAGATTATATCTGAATACATTTGGCAAATTATCTTCGACTCTTCTTGCTGCAGGATGCACTTTCCAATGACTTTAATAAACCAAAGGAACCTGTTTTATTTTCTGTATTCTGATATCCCCCAAATTTACATGACTATTGAATTCCTATGGTGTTATAACTTTTAATTTCACTTAGAACATGCTACATTCATTGTGTTAGCTCCATCAAATCATAATGAACACCCACTCTGTGAATTGTGTATTGTTAGCCTCATTTCATAGCTACAGAAATAAAGGATCAGACATAATAAGTGATTTCCTAAGGTCATGCGAGTGAGCAGAATTGGGGGACCCCTGGTTAAGTTTATGATCTTAGCTCCTACAGGAGTCTCAACTCAAATACCTATTGACTTACACAGGTAATTGTAGATGAATGGAGTGACTAGGGATTCCATGAATACAGAAACTTTATTTTAAGAAAAGGAAACAATGAGGGCCCGGCGCGGTGGCTCACGCCTGTAATCCCAGCACTTTGGGAGGCCGAGGGTGGGTGGATCACGAGGTCAGGAGATTGAGACCATCCTGGCTAACACGGTGAAAACCCGTCTCTACTAAAAATACAAAAAAATTATTAGCCGGGCGTGGTGGCGGGCGCCTGTAGTCCCAGCTACTCAGGAGACTGAGGCAGGAGAATGGCGTGAACCCGGGAGGCGGAGCTTGCAGTGAGCCGAGATTGCGCCACTGCACTCCAGCCTGGGCAACAGTGCGAGACTCCATCTCAAAAAAAAAAAAAGAAAAAGAAAAAGAAAAGGAAACAATGCTAGTGAGCATAGGAAGTTGTAGGAGGTGAGGAATATTTTCTGTGTTTAATGTGTTCTCTGCCCGCTAAATCTGTTTGTTGTTCTGTTTGAACAGCCAGAAGGATACAGTACTTTGTTTTAGCTAAGAATGTATGCTTTTTTCCCCTTACCTCAATAAGAAATGCCAACAGGGACCTGCTTTTAGTTTTAACAAGGTAACAAAAGATGATGTGGGCGGTGGTAACCTGGAAAGCTTATGACCTCTCTATAGGGGATAGCAGTTCTAGAGTTCTTGTAGAGTGTGGCCACATGGAAATAATGTCCAGGACATCTGGACATTGTTGGAAAATCTGTTGAACAGTGCTCTTTGGGCCAATATTATCTACATCAAACAGAACTCGGGTGCTGATCAGAGTCAGTCTGTGGACTATGGGGTTCTAATGTTTGCATTTCACTATGCTACTTGGCAAAGAAAAAAAGTCTGCCACTGAAATCATTCTTTGTAGCCTGATGGTTTCCTTTGTGGCAATTCTACATTCTGTGGCTTGAGGAATTTGTTGAACATTGAAAAGGCACATGTGCTCATTTACATTGTTGGCAAGTGTTAAATTGGGGAGACATATGTTTTGTTTATTCTCTCTTCCTGTTAGATCCTTAAAGAGGATTGGTTGTCAGACTCAGCAGTAGCTTTATAAGCAGTGTGTTTTGGAAAAGTATTTTCAGAATTGCCAGTACTTATACATTTGGCTGGAAATAACTATAAAGTATGCTTGGAATCCTGGTGGACGTATTTTGGGTAATGCTTAACTGGTCATCTGCCTGGATTTAAGAGTGTTTTTATTTTGCCTAACGCTGTTATTGTGTGTTCCTGAAACACTCCTCTTAGCTGAACCAATGTAATAACCTCTTAGCTCGAACTTCCTGCTCCCCATTCTCTTGTATTTAACACAATCTCTGTGTTACCTCCAAAGTGATCATTCTGAATGAGCTATACTCTTTCTATTCCCCTGCTTAAAAATCTTGATTCTGTATGTATGCCCCTGAATAAATAGGTTCTGTTGCTATTTAAGTCAGAATCCCTTTACCTAGGAAGTAAGGCTCTTTCAACTTGGCTGTAGACTGCTTTGCCTAACTTTAGCCAAACTGAGGAACTTGCCATTACTAAAACATGTAATGCATGCCCACATTCCGCTGCTTTTGCATACGTGATTCCCCCGTCACGAATCTTTCCTGCTCGTTCTATTAAACACCTTTACTTCCTTCAAAACTAATTTTGGTGTCAGGTGTTCTTTGGTTACATCTCTTATTCCAGCAATAGAAAAAAACAAGTGCTTTTCCGTGTTCTAGTAAAATTTTGTACATTTCAATAGCTCTGCAACGGTAGTTTCATCGATCTGTTATTTTTGTGGTGTTATCTGTTGTAATAAGGCATTTAGTGTCTTTTTCATTATTTAATCCCAAGTCTTAAGCACAGGGACTGTCACTTGGTTGCAGAAACTTCTTAAATTAGATTTTTTTTTTTAAATGAAATGAATGGTTGAATGACGAACATCTGCTCGTCCCACAAAGAATAAAATTTTCCTCTCAAAAAAGTCATGTTTTTCCAAAAGTCGTGTTTTTCTATTTGTTCTTGAAAGGCCTAAAAAGGGATTCTAAAAATTTTAATTTTTTTGAATATTTATATACATTCGTAAAATATTTTATAGACAAGGCACATTATAAGGTTCCATTTGGTGTATCACTTATGAATTGAGTGTAACGTGTGTCAAAGAGAGAATTTCTGTTTATTTCACATTTTCACTTACGTTTTAGACAAATTTTAAAATGTTGGTTAGTTACTCTATAAGCCCGTGCTTACCTGTCAGAAGACCTGCTTATTATGTGCTCTAATGGTTAAGATGCAGTCCTGGGAAAGCAGGTACTTGGGTGTGAGCCATGGAAATGCCAAGGATGCTCTGGAATAATCTTGGAGGAATGATTATGCCTCTCCATGCCTAATTTCACTCTCTTGAGGTTTGCTTCAATTTCCCGTTGGAATATCCTAATTAACATTTGTAAAGCGCTGTGTAATGCTTAAATGAAAAACGTCATGTGAGTATAAAATTTTTTAAAATAGCAGTTTAACAAATTTGAGTTTCTTGTGCAATGAGCTATTTTTTTAACATCTTAGAATTTATGATAAAAGGATAACCAGAAAGGTTTGACTGGGAATTGATGACATAGTACAAAAAGGAGAAATAATGTTTTTCTACAACTCCTTTATTTCAGGAACACAATTACTGAAATATGCAGTTTAGAGTTTCCAATTTCTTAATTGTCTTCGAGCTTGAAATACGCACTTGGGATCACCCATGTCTATGTGTGTATAATATGCGCAGAATGCTACTGTGTTGTCTTTTTCCAGAAATGTAGATGAAGATAGAAAGTGTGCATAAGCAGACTTATAAACAGACTATGAAGTAAGAATAACAATGTATATAAATCAATAAGAAAAAGAGACATACCCATAATTTTCAACGGAGAAAAATATGACCAGTCCGTGTATCAAATGAGGATTTCAAATGAGTAAACATAAATGACAAAAGTATAAAAGGGAGGGAAAAAGAAATGAAAAAATTCGCTGTCATTAGGAATGAAAGTGACATGTATGTATTGACATAAAATACATCTTTTTCTCCAGTCATCTTAGAAAACAATATAAAAAGACAGACAAAACCTAGTGTTGTGATAGGCACTTCCAATTAAATTAGTATACTCTTCTGAAAAACACTTGGTAGTGTGTATCAAAAGTGGTTACAAAATTCCTAATCTTTTTTTTTTTTGTCGAAATGGTGTCTCGCTCTGTCACCAGGCTGGAGTGCAGTGGCCCAATCTCAGTTCACTGCAACCTCCGCCTCCTGGGTTCAAGTGATTCTCCTGCCTCAGCCTCCCATGTAGCTAGGACTACAGGCGTGCACCACCATGCCCAACTAATTTTGTATTTTTATTAGAGACAGAGTTTCACAGTGTTGGCCAGGATGGTCTCCATCTTTTGACCTCATGATCCATCTGCCCGCCTCAGCCTCCCAAAGTGCTGGGATGACAGGTGTGAGCCACCATACCTGGCCAAAATTCATATTCTTTATCCATAAATTTCACTGCTAGGAAATTACTTGAGGAAATAGTAATTGACATACAGAAATATTAATCTACATTTGTCATAATATTAGTGAAAATTGGGAACCCGGTAAATAAGAGATTAATTACATAGTGGCATATTTGTACAATCAATACTATATCACCAATAAAAATGATAATACAGAAGAATATTGAATACCATAGAAAATCTTCGCAGTGCGGCTTTAAAGTGGGAAAAGCAGGTTAAAAAGCAGAAAGTGTCATGAGACACCCTCTTGCTATATAAATTTCTCTTTCTCTCACTTTGTGTCTCTTTCTGACACCCACAAACATTTATGTATATGTGTGTATATCTATATATGCATAAAACAAAGATTGAAAACAAATATCAAAGTGTCAGTGACAATAATCTCTGCATAGTGATGCTTAAGTGATTGTTCTTTTATTCTGAGTACATTTTTGGGGACGTTTTTCAAAAATGTCTGTAATTAATACATATTTTTTCTTATTCATATTTGAACACAATACCTAAACTTTAAAGGAAATGATATGACTAAATGAAAAGAAACAAAATTATTGTATCTTTAACACAAAGATTCATACCTAGAAAGAGCTAGACATCGGACAAGTAGCTTAAAAACCTGTCCTGCCATCACTAGGAGCACTCTTTGTCTTCATTCTTTTATTCTGAATTTGAAGCCAATCCAGTAGTCCCATAGACTGCCCTTTTGGATAAACATAGAAATTGACCTTTCTGGTCAATTGAAGCTTGAGGCTTACATTTGTTTTATCTGAGTTCCTTCCTTAGGAAAGGACCTTCAAGCCTCTCAAAAAAAAGTATCAAATAACTGAAACTCACCAGATTACCACATCCTGACAATGAGAAGCTTGGACCCCTCTTTCACTTTGATTGCTTCCTTGCCCTTCCTTAGTTCCTGTTTTCTTACACATGATTACATTTCTTCCCTGCTATATAAACCCCTAGTTTCAGTCAGTCAGGGAGATGGATTTGAGACTGAGTTCCCAACTCATTGGCTGCAGCCCCTGGTTAAAGCCTTTTTCCTTGGAAGTAACTCATCGTCTCAGTGATTGGCTTTCTGTGTGGTAAGCATCAGGACCTAGACCAAACCTCTGATGTTACAGTAACAAACTGAAGGAATTAAGTCCAGTACCAATTGTTTATGAATCGAGGAGAAACCATGATGTGGTTAGGCTTTGTGTCCCTACCCAAATCTCATCTTGAATTATTATTCTTAGGTGTTGAGGGAGAGACCTGGATCATGGGGATGGTCCCCGCCCCACCCTAACTGTTCTCATGATAGTGAGTGAGTACTCAAGAGATCTGATGGTTTTGTGTTTGGTAGTTCCTCTTGCTCACCTCTTCTTTCTCCTGCCGCCCTGTGAAGAGGTGCCTTCTGCCATAATTGTCAGTTTCCTGTGGCCTCCCCAGCCACGCAGAACTGTGAGTCAATTACACTTCTTTGCTTTATAAATTACCTAATCTTGGGCAGTTCTTTAGAGCAGTGTGAGAACAGAGTAATACAGTGAATTGGTACTGCAGAGAGTGGAGTACTGATATAAATTGAAACTGCATAGCAGGTAGAGGTTAGAACAGTTTGGAGGGATCAGAAGACTGGAAGATGTGGGAAAGTTTGGAACTTCCTAGAGACTGGTGAATGGTTTTGACCAAAATGCTGATTAGTGATATAAACAGTGAAGTCCAGGCTGAGGTGGTCTCAGATAGAGATGAGGAATGTGTTGGGAACCGGAGCAACGATCACTCTTGCTATACTTTAGCAAAGAGACTGGTGGCATTTTGCCCCTGCCCTAGAGATCTGTGGAACTTTGAACTTGAGAGAGATGAGATAGGGTATCTGGCAGAAGAAATTTCAAAGCAGCGAAGCATTCAGGAGGAAGCAGAGCATAAATTTGAAAAATTTGCAGTCTGACAATGCAATAGAAAAGAAAAACCCATTTTCTGGGGAGGAATTCAAGCTGCCTGTAGAAATTTGCATAAGTATAGCAGGGAGCCAAATGTTAATTGCCAAGACTAATGGGGAAAATGTCTCCAGGGCATGTCAGAGAACTTCATGGCTGTCCCTCCTATCAGAGACTTGGAGGCATAGGAGGGAAAAATGGTTTCGTGGGCCAGTCCCAGGGCACTGCTGCTGCTCTGTGCAGCCTAGGGACTTGGTGCCCTCTGTCGCAGGCATGGCTAAAAGGGACCACCGCACAGCTCAGGCCATTGCTGTGGAAGGTTCAAGCCCTAAGCCTTGGTGGCTTTCACATGGTGTTGGGCCTGCATGTGCACAAAGTCAAGAATTGAGGTTTGGGAACCTCCACCTAGATTTTAGAGGATGTATGGAAATGCCTGGATGTCTTGACAGAAGTTTGAGGCAGGGGCAGAGGCCTCATGGAGAACCTCTGCTGGGGCAGTGCAGAAGGGAAATGGGTCAGTGCCCCCACACAGAGTGCCCACTGAGGCACTGCCTAGTGGTGCTGTAAGAAGAGGGCCCCCGTCCTCCAGACCCCAAAGTGGTAGATCCACTGATAGCTTGCACTGTGCCCCTGGAAAAGCCACAGACACTCAACACCAGCCCATGAAAGCAGCTGGTGTGGGAGGGGTGCTGTACCCTGCAAAGCCACAGGGGGAGAGCTGCCCAAGACTATGGGAGCCCACCTCCGGCATCAGCATGACCTCAATGTGAGACATAGAGTCAAAGGAGATCATTTTGGAGCTTTAAGGTTTAATGATTGCCCCGCTGGATTTCAGACTTGTTTGGGGCCTGTAGCCCCTTTGTTTTGGCCAATTTCTCCCATTTGGTGGGAGCATTTACCCAATACCTGTACCTCCATTGTATTTTGGAAGTAACTAACTTGCTTTTGATTTTACAGGCTCAGAGGCAGAAGGGACTTGCTTTGTCTCAGATGAGACTTTGGACTGTAGATTTTCGAGTTAATGCTGAAATGAGTTGAGACTTTGGAGGACTGTTGGGAAGGCATGATTGGTTATTAAATATGAAAAGACATGAGATTTGGGAGGCGCCAGGGGCAGAATTATATGGTTAGGCTTTATGTCCCTACCCAAATCTCATCTTGAATTGTAATTCCCAGGTGTTGAAGGAGAGACCTTGATCATGAGAGTGGTTCCCCTCATGCTGTTCTCATGATAGTGAGTGAGTTCTCATGAGATCTGTTGGTTTGATAACTGTTTGATTAGTTAATTTATCATCCAAGTCATATCTGAATGTCAGTAATAATATTTATGATGGTGCTATAGGAATAAGCCAAGATTTTCAAAGGCAGCATGTAATGTATGTTCACCCTATTCGTGACACATTCAAAGAAAGCCAAACCATCTATGAACTGTCTTTCATATGATCAAGGCAGCTCTTGAATCAAGATCAGACAACTTTTAAAATGACAGTATCTTTATGAACTTATTCAACTTATCATGAATATGAACCAGGGTCTGAAAATGGCTTTTATATAGTCACAAAACAGAATTGGAGCTTTTATAATTGGACTTCATGGTAGCCCTTGATTAGGAATTATTCTGATTGATGAGGATCCTTGACTATAGGCAATTGTGGTGACTAGCTGTATAAAAGATACTAGCCCAGATCCATAAAAGATCGTGTTGTTTGAAAAGGTTTAAAGAAGGCAACATTTTTGTTCCCTTTGCATACAAAATACTTTTGGGGTGTTGAGAAATACCACTGAAGACAAGAGAGCCGATTTTGTGGTTATTTTCTTGAAGTGTGGATTCCCTGTTGGTAATAACTTGGAGCAGATGAGTGTTTTATAGGGTTGGCATAGCAGCAGTAGGAATTGAGCTATGCAGCAGGATGCAAATACAATTTTAAAAAATAATAAAATAAAAATTTTAGATGGTTTTATGTGGGCCTGGGCATGATAAAAATTGAACTTTCTGTATGTTTCTAGAATACATTTACCATTCACTTTCAGACCTAAATGGCCTTTTGTTGTTGTTAGCCCAAGGATACCTAAAAATCATTAGGTTTATTTTAAGATCCATTTTCCAAACTGAAGGGAACACTAAGTATCCTATTTTCAATTTCTGGTTTATGTTGTAAATGATACTGGTGCTTTCCCTGTGAGCATAGAAGAACAAGGACTACTTTGCTCTTAGGAAACCCATATTTCATGGTATCAGATCCTTAATTAAATGAGGGGATTATAATGCCTAGATATAGGTTCTCTTATTAGAGAGTTACTTATGCACACTTTAATGGACATTGAACTGGTCTATTCTTCTATAATTTAATCTGGGTAATTTATGTACCCTGAAAATTCACACACAGAAATTACTCAACCTTGGCTCCCTTAACGTCCCTGAAAGGGACTAAACAATGCAATTCACTTGGTCTTCAATAAATATACTCATCTTAAACTGATAACAGATTAGAATTTTTCAGCCTTCAAAAGTTTAAGGTAAGACCCAATGAAAAAATCTGGCAACTTCAAGATATCTATATCCCAGAAATACTATGATTATGAGGACATTTTAATTCATATTGAATATAATAATTACAACTTTTTATCATATCTATTTTTAAAAATTATAAGTGACAAGTTTTACAGAAGATAGTTGTGGTTCCTTATCTTCCATATGGCTTGCCTTCTGTGTGTGTGTGTGTTTGTGTGTGTGTGCGTGTGCACGCTTTTCTTCCCTTGAGAGGTGAAGTCTATTTTTTTCCTCCCATTAAATCTGGCCCAGAATTCTTTGACCAATAGCATGTGGCAAAATTGATGTCCTGGATCTTCTAAGGATGGGTCATGCAAAGCTTTGCACCTTCCACTTTAGCCCTTTGGAATACTTGATCTTGGGACATTCACACTGAAGGAAACCACTGCTATATAAGAAATTCAACTATTATGAAACTGCCATGTTACGTGATGTTCAGCCACGTGGGGGGTCCTGGAGGATGTGATGCCATGCAGGGAGAAAGAGAGAGGTTAAGCCAGATACAGGAATGAAGGAGCCATCTTGGAAGTGAAATATCCAACTCTAGCCGCCACAGTTGACATCATGTGGATTTGAGACTACCTACTCAGCTCAGCTTTTCCAAAATTCCTGACCCACAAAATCTTAAACAAAACAAAATGCTTGTTTGAAGCCACTGTTCTGAGGTAGATTGTTATACAATACATGAGTAGAACAGAACTCCTTTTCTCTGTAATATACTACGTCAGTTCTACTGCTTCTGAGGTATGTATATTGAGATAGGATTAAACCTAGAATATGCAGTCATGAAAAAAATCATCTTCATAAAACAGCGCACTACTATCTTTCCTGCTGTGACTGAAATCCAAAAAGAGAGAGGAAAGCAGCAGATGATGTAATTATGCTCTGGCATGTCAATTAAGCACATTGACCCTTTTCCACCTCTCAACAACAACTTGAGATGATCAATGTTTGTCATTAAATAACTGAAGGAAAGAAAATTTTACATGAAATGGACCTCATTGTTAATATGAGAGACTTCTTCCTGGATGACCCCCTCTAGGCCCATCTTCCAAAGGGCTCTGCAGTAGAGCTGCACCAGGCTATTCTCACTTCACTAATCTGCAAATCCTGTATAAGAGAAATCCCTGGTGATCTCCATAGTCTTTTCAGGAAAGCTTTAATAGTCAAATACATTAGCAAGGTCTCACGCGGCTGAGACTTCATTAATCTTCCCCAGTACACCCTAGTATATTTGCTAGTTTATCATGAAGCATTAATATAAGTAAAATTAAAACGTACTTGTTAGTGTAGGAAAGGGAAAAAATTCCCTCTACCCTCTGAGTGCTTTATAATTGAGTCTATGAAATAAACCATCACTGGACAGATTAATAAGATAAAAGGTAAACAAATGTATTACATGTATAGGGGCATCACATGAAAGAAAAGTGAATACCAAAAACCCAGTGAGATCTAAAAGCTTATATGCCTGCTTCATAGGAGGGAGGAGAGGAGGGATGTAGGCAATTTAGGAAAAAGTAAATGAATTTTGGGAAAGACGAATGGGCCCTCAGAAGAAGTGATAGCCAGTCTGGGTGTAATGTCAACTTCTAGTCTCTTCTGTAATCTGAGTTCATCTTTGGTTGATGAGATTCCTGAGGAAGGAATTTATGACAATTGAGTTATTTTAGGAGATCAGTCTTTAGACAGATAAGGAGAGCTGAGAGAGAGCTCCTGCCAGCATTTGCTGTTCCCCAAGGGCCCTCAGTTTGAAGTAATCAGTGTACCAAAGCAGCATATTTTGGGGTGGCATTTCCTGAACTCCTTCATTAGGATGATGATACAAATACAGCAAGGGATGAAGAATGTGGATGAATTCTGTTCACTGATTTTTAGAGTGGATTAATGTCTATGGACTTTTCATTTTACTTTCTTGACTTTCAACTTGACACTTATTCAAACTCTAAAATCAAGTACACAACTTATAGATTTTACCAAAAATGGATTTCCCTCACTTAAATCAATGTTAAAATAGACTGATATCTTCTCTTTCCTGCTCTCTCTTCCTTCTCACCTGAGTTTCTTTATCATTTCTTGTGGAATAAAGAGATTTCTTATCATTAAATGAACATCATTTCTTGTAAAGTTTCCCATGAGCAAAGAAGATGAATGTCTGTTTCTCTTAGCATCATGGCTCCTTCTGATAGCAGCTAACATTTTAAAATGATGTAACCTTTTGGCATTTATAGATCTTTGGGGATTTAAGAGAGAAGTTACTTTAGGACTTGTAATGATGATGGAAGTGTGTTCTGATTGGGTTGGAATGGAGGCTATAGGATAATGAGATTTTTAAGGTGGCTCAAATATTCTCAAGGTATTTAATTAGTTCTCATAGTGACTGCAATAATTAAAACATTCTTTGAATGTGTACATCATTATTTCCCTCTAAAATACCATGTTTAGGTTTTTTTTTTTTTTTTTTTTTTTTCTGATGGAGTCTCACTCTGTCGCCCAGGCTGGAGAGCAGTGGCACGATCTTGGCTCACTGCAAGCTCCGCCTCCTGGGTTCATGCCATTCTCCTGCCTCAGCCTCCTGAGTAGCTGGGACTACAGGCACCCGCCACCACGCCCAGCTAATTTTTTGTATTTTTAGTAGAGATGGGGTTTCACTGTGTCAGCCAGGATGATCTCGATTTCCTGACCTCATGATCTGCCTGCCTCAGCCTCCCAAAGTACTGGGATTACAGGCATGAGCCACTGCACCCGGCCCCATGTTTAGTTTTTTAAACCAGATGACCCAATGCTAGGCATTAGTGAATATTTCATATTCTCCACTATCACCTCATATGATATTAATAATAGCAATCAATTTATCCAGCAAAATGAGTCTGTTTTTTTTTTTTAAGTGACAATTAAGCATGGGATGCATTTATTAGGAAAACAGTTACACTGTAATAGTTCTTATTTGCTTTAGCATAAACTTCTTTGGGAACTAGCATGTGGGAAAATGTTTCTCCACCAATAAGAAAATTACATCAGAGATTTTTGCCCATTTCTATTATCCTTTTCCCATCCATTTTTATGATAAAGCATAAAATCCCATCTACAGAAGAATCATGCTGGAAGGACAAGGTAAAGGAAGCCAGAGCCATTGTGAAAAATCTGGGGTATGAACCATGACTGGCTATTTTGATCTTCTGACTGTATATTTAAAACCAAGAAATTATCTTTATTTATTCAAGAATATAGTGTCTTACCAACACTTGTTACTGAAATTATCCATTATCTTACACCCCATTTCTTCTTGCTGCCTCTTTTTTTTCATCTAGGCAATATTTTTATGAGATATTTGCAATGCCAGATTTAAATCTCTCTCCCTCTCTTTTTTGGAATTCAACTATCATATTTTAGCAGAACATAAAGTACTAAATATGCCATCGTTTGTGAGGTAAACATAGTAATATTTGCACAAAACTTAACAGTGCTTTTGCACAGATAATCTTATTTGAGCTTCACACGAATCTATGCAGGGCATGACATAGATAACCTTACCACTCACTAGCTGTGCAACCTTGAGCAAATTGCCTCATCTCTCTAAGCCCGATATCAAATGGACATAATGATATCTACCTGAAGTAGTTTTCATAAACAATTTAATGGAATACTTTAGTTTAAAGCTTTAGCAGAGAGCCTGATACACAACAGCTCAATAAATGGCAACTTGTTTATGGTATCACTACTATCTTCAACGAGGAAACTAAGACTCAAGAAAAGGATTAAATGAGCTATAAGGTATTCAAAGTGGCACAACTGATGATAGCAGAGAAGAAATTCAAATCTGAGTTTTTAAACCCAGGCCCCTTACTATTTCTTGTGATTGTAGTGTACCTTTCTTCTCATGGCGTGAATGACCTTCACTAAGCACACTCCCTTCTTTTCTATTTTGTGAGGAAAAGTACACATTCATGAAGACATTGACTAGAGTGAGGTTTAGGATTAGGTTATGGCTCTTCCTGTGGAACACAAGTCTGTGGTGCACCAGCCCCATGCTCAGCCCTGCAGATCAACCTGCCATGGAAATATATACATGGACATATATTTCCTTTATAGAAGTTCAGTGCCATTCACAGTGGTGGAAGCAGATTCTCACAGTAAAATAGTGTTTGTATGTTTGGGTTTCTCTACATTGTCTCAAAGGAGAAGACTGTGTTCATTAGTCCCAAGTGAAATAAGAAGAGATGTCCTATACATTTTCCTTTTTGAATCATCTTCCAAGGACTGTAACTTATATGTCGTCATTCCTGATAAACCTTACTCATCTCCTATGTACTCTATGGAATTGGGCAAGGGGTACTGAATGACTCCTCATTATTGTTACAAATAATAATTAATGGGTTGGGTCTCCTGACAAGGCAATTAACACACATATGAAGGACTGAAATTATATGCTCCTTAAAAAGATGTTTCTTCCCAGCCTTACATGGTGGCGCATGCCTATAATCTGAGTGTTTTGGGAGGCTGAGATGGGAGGATCGCTTGAGCCTAGGAGTTTGAGGCTGTGATCATTCAACTGCATTCCAGCCTGGGCGACAGAGCAAGATCTTGTCTTAAAAAATGTTTTTTATGCTTGTTTTTTTCCCTTAAAAAATCTGAGTCTGTGGATCCTCATTAGAAAACCAGTTTGAAATCAAAAGGACAGAATAAACTCTTTAAAATACAATGCCATAGTTTCCCAGTCATTTCACTGAATCGCTTTCCAGGTCACAAGTAGACAGTCTGTTGCCCACATGTTCTGTTCATCTCTTAGTATTGAATGACGCGATTTTGTGCTAATAAACAAAGATGGCACATAGGTAAGCTTCGCTGAGTTTGGAAGGATGGGATTTAGGAAAATTGGTTGTGTCATTTCCATCTTCTTACAGACTCATCTCTATTAGTGTGTGCTTGATTTGAGCTTTTTTCTTTTTAATCCCCTTCCTCCTCTTCCTTCACTGTTTGTATTTCTGTGATTTTTTTTTCCATGGATCATTCTGGGATCCTGTTCAACTTTCCCTAACACTGTCCTCCAAATAGTTGCCAATTGATAAGCACTTAATTGCTCTTTCCCTCAGCTCATCTGGGAAGGATAAGCGCTCAGCCCTGGTTGAGAATAGGTAGCTTTTCCACCCTCATTGGTCAGCAGATGACTTACTTTCTCTGATTACATTTTGCTTAATTTGTTTTTAATTTTGAGGTCAGAGGTTTGCAAATAGACTTTTGTGCTGTTTATAGAGAGAAATATTTCTGTTTGAATAAAGTGGGTAGCAATAGATAACTGGAGTGCTTAATTGCTGCTGTTGGTGTTTTTCTTTGCTGTTGTCATTATCATTATGAAAAGCGTTTATTATGCACCTGTGATATGGGCATCTGGAGGTGAATTAAGCTCTGAGTAAAGCAAGAGAGATATCCTCACAGCAGCCCATTACCTCTGCTTGATTCCAGCCCATTTATGACAAAGAATAGACAAATGAGCAAACAAATAATGAACAACACATAAAATAAATACTTTTTCCATTAGGACCGAAGAAATGGTGCGAAAAGGTATATGCCCAGAGGTGGTGAAGAACTCTTTATTAACTCCACGCCACATAAACCAATAAATGGTGGAATTCCAAGAACAACATATCTAGGAAAAGAATTTGGAAAACTAAATAGTAGCAGCATTCCTCTGGGAAGAAGGTCCACAGGAGACGACAACTGGAAGGATCAGAAAGCTGCCTGCCAACCTTTTGTAGAATTACTTCCTGTAGCCATATGTTGAATCTGGAGCAAGCCAAAGACAGTGAAAGTGCATTTAATTTTTGATGACACTGAGCTGTCAGGAGGACTAATACCAAAAAAAAAAAAAAAAAAAAAAAGAAGAGAGAAGTGACGTATTTGAAATCTATAAATTGCATTTCATGTTCATTTGTCTACTCTAGGAAAAGCAGACAATGTTTCTTCCTCTTTCTGAAGTGGGTGATGAATGATTGCTTGGAGTTGGGTGGTAGGATCCTGTGTTGCCATTATTGACTTTCTATGGAAACAATTCATCTGCAGGTGCAGTCAGTCGGCACACCCTGCAAGGTATAAGTAAACTGGTTCTAATCACTCATGGGTGGATCTGAACAGGGAATAATTACTTTCCTGATAAAGGCAGTCTCTTTCTCTTATCTTCACCTTCCTTGCCTCAAGTAGCACAGCGAGGATTTGCTCAAGGGGACTGGAAATCCCAGTGTTGCAGGGGTCCCTGGCCTGCAGGCAGCAGAAGGCAGGAATGAAAAGGACTCATTCATTTATTCATTCCTTTATTCATTTACAACGGTATGTGGACGTACCATAGAAAAAGCTCTGATCCAGGCAAACAATGACCTCTCTTTTTAGAGAGCTTACTTTAGGAATCTGCAAAGCTTGGATTCATGCCTTTTACAAAGGCCTCCTAAAATTCTGTTGTCCAGAACATACTCCAGAATACAGAGAAGTAAACACAACGAAACATTATTTGTTCAAAGTTACATGAAGAGTCAGAAGGGGATAAAGAGTCATTCTAAACTAGCAAAAATAGGGATTGTTAGGCATCTTTAAGAAATGTAGTCTATTGTTTTTGAAGAATATTTGCTAATTTGAACTTACTATTTTGAAAATATTTCCGAGTAGAAAATCTTGTGAGAAGATATGACTTATTCATTTATGAACAATATCATCTATGTCTAAAGACTGGATCACATTTATTATTTACAGTGTTTATTTCTCAAGTTTGTTAAGCCTTTTTTATTTAGATCTCATTAAATTTTTTACTTATTAGCTTATTTATATTTGATTACTGATAAAATGATAGGACAAACATCAATTCATTTGAAGCAAAATTATTAAAGAATTTGAATTTAAGACTAAAATAATAAGGTTTTACTTATTCAATTAATAATTAGGTACATACTATGTTTCAGTCATTACAGCAATCATAATTTAATTAATTTGAAGGTTGTGATTAATTGGAGTACATTATACAGTCATGTGTGTTAATGTGTGTGCATTTGTGTGTTTATGGCTCAGTTAAAAATGAATATTTGGGGGGCTGGGCACAGTGGCTTATGCCTGTAATCCCAGCACTTTGGGAGGCTGAGGCAGGCGGATCACCTGAGGTCAGGAGTTCAAGACCAGCCCGGCCAACATGGCGAACCCACATCTCAACTAAAATACAAAAATTAGCCAGGAGGCAGAGGGCAGAGGTTGCAGTGAGCCAAGATTGTGTCACTGCATTACAGTCTGGGCAACAGAGCGATACTCTGTCTCAAAAAAAAAAAAAAAAAAAAAAGAGCCATAATGTCAAACTTAAAAAAAAAAAACAGAATAAAATCCTCAATCCACAGTAGGATATAGAGATGTGGATAAAGAAGTAGAAAGAAACACAAACATGGTTTAACTTGCAATGATAGGGTCATGAGTTTGTTTTTTTTTTCTTTTGAATTCAACTAGAGGTCTTATGGAGTTGTTTCTGCAATAAGAAAAATAACTAATGAAAAATGGATCCAGATTGACCTGTTTGTTCTGAGTAGAATTGAACAGAAATTGAAGAGAGCAACCACTGGAATGTTTCTGTAGTACAGACATACCTATAAAGCTCACCGGGAGATTTCTGACTATTTCCCATTATTTCCAAAATGTCAAATTCTCAGAGAGTTTTAGGTGAGGGCTGCATAGAGAAGGTGGGATTTTGGTCTGCCTATTTTCAATATCCAGAAAAAAAGCCAAGGATATGAGTCGCTTTATTTTTATAATATTAAGTTTCCATCTGTTGGGAAATATGTGCATTACTCTGCCACTCGCACCCAATATTACCTGATGCAGGATGTCTTATGCAGTCTGATCACGTGGAGCATAAATGGGTATCAAAAATACTTTAAAGTGATTGATAAAAATCAGCTTGCTTTGGGAATATTCTGTAGGCCTAGTTTATAATTGTGTTTAATTTTATTTTGATTAAGTATTCTGCCAGGAGAAGCAGGTGGGGAGATCTATACTCATGGGAAAAGAGGAAAGCATATTCTGGCTAACAGGGAACTAGAAAATCAGAGTGGGGGAGGGAATCACCTTGCCTGAGACAATAGGTGTTCTATAAAATTGAGCCTCTTCATATTATCCTGGAAATGACTTTTTGGCAGTAGTGCAAAAAGGTTGTTTTACATTATTGTTAATTGTGATTGGAGACACAAAACAATATGATCATTTGATGGCTTATTTGTTATTCAAAAAATGACAGCTTTTATGTGTTCATAAATATGAACTCACCTGGAAATATTCCTGTGAATTTAGGAGCCATCTAAATGTACTTGCTTAATGCATACACTAGATTTTAATGAAGCCATATGAGTTTGTACTTAGCAGATTACCTGATGGCTCCTTGTCAGCCATCCGATGAGGGAACGCTGTCTGGTGAATGTGAGACAGAGAAATCCATAACTTTGTCAGAATTTATGGTTGGTGGGCAGTGGCTTTCCTGGAACATGGTACAAGAGGCAATTAGTCTTCAATTTTGTGTGCGCTTTTCATCTTGTCGGGCGTGTAGCTGACAGCAACAGCATTGCCTTCACCCCATTACATCCCTTTTCTCCTCTTCAAGAAGGGGAGGTTGAAAGAACAGCAAGGAACCTTAAATTCATCCTGGATAACATAAACAGAGTTTGGGCAGAGTGTCTGGCATGCAATCCTTTTGTGCCATTTACAGCGACAGGACACCACTTTCAAAGATGACACTAACTGTTCAGAGGCTTTAATATGATTGCCTCCAAATGCTTGAGAAAGCTCCATGTGTTTGCCTGGCACTCTGCTCTTTTAAGATATGACTCTATTCCCCTCTCTCTCTCTCTCTCTTTCTTGGAAGTACAGCATCCTCAGCTGGTAATCTTTAAACCCTGGGCTGCAGTGATTTCTCTTCATACAGCAACACATTAAGCACATATTTCACTTCCCTGAACCAAATTCAGAAAGTGCCAATTAATAAGTTGATGGGGAAGAGGTCAATGGCTAGCATTAAGGCCACCTGTCTGGAGACATTAGGTACACACTTTGAGTGAAAGGAGACCCACAGAGAGTTGGGAATGAAGTAATTTATCACACATTCCTGAAGGCATAAAATGAGAGAATTTAAGGCAGTTTCGAGGGCAGCTCCTCCATCTTGCTGCTATTATGATTGATCCCATTGCTCTGGACAAAATTGGGCATCCCAATGAGACAGTGTAAAATGTCTGAAGCTGTGAATTTTTACGTATTTATAGCTTCTTCAGTGGTGCAGACTGTGCAGAGCAACCAATTTTTCTTTCAGAGAGTTTTAGAGAGTCATGTGGACTTAGAAGTTGTGAAGCTTCCATCCATATCTCAGAATGTTCTGGGCATCTTTCTATGCACTCATTTATTCATTCATTCGACAAATATTTATTAGTGTACCATACATACCAGACCTTAGTCTAGCTGCTGGGAATACATCTGTGAACTATACAGACAGCTATCTCTGTTCGCACAGGGTTTATTTTTTAGTAGAGGTTATATAGACAAGAAACAAAATAAATAAGTAAATTATGTAGTAGGCTAGAAGGTGATGAGGGTGGTGGGGTAAAATAGCCTTTGTGAGATTCCTAGAGAAAGCTTTAGAGCCTAGACTTTGACTTAAGACTCAGAAAATCAGGCTAAGTTAGGATGACATAGGAAATCATTGAAGTGGAATGAAAAGATTTGAGGTAGGGAAGAAAAACAATGGACTCCATCCTCTTTCTCTTCCACCTTTCCCACAGCAGACTATAACCAGTCTTTCAGTCCCCCAAAATGGAAAGTACATAAGGCACAGTAGGAAGAAGGGAAGAAGGGTAAGTGTTCCAGGTTCAGGAAATAACCTTGGAAATGAAACAAAGAGTCCCCTAAAAGAGAAGAGAATACAGTTATCTATTTCATCCCTCATTCTTCCAGCTTCTCCTACTCCCTTCATTTCTTTGTAGAAATATTTCTGTAGCATTGATCCAAGATGGAAGAATAAGCCTGCCAGAGTCAAGGTCCCTGTTTGGCCAAGCATTCTTTGCTTGCCCCTGTCCTTCCCTTGTCAAAATTTAACTAATTTTCAAGTTCTGCAAATTTGTAAACTTAATTTTCTGTTGTTTCTTTCTTCAACAATTCTTTGCTGCAGATAATGTTACTCACAGACCCGGAGATTGAGAGCAGCTTATTGATCAGCTCAGATGAAGGGGCAACTTATCAAAAGTACCGGCTGAACTTCTACATTCAAAGCTTGCTTTTTCACCCCAAACAAGAAGACTGGATTCTGGCATACAGTCAAGACCAAAAGGTGAGCATACTTACCTTGTTTGAGACAAGGAAGCACGGTTCTCCGGGGAAAATAGTGCTAATTTAATCATCTCTCCATTTCACCTCAATGATCATTTTTGTTCGGAGCAGTAGCCTGACCTCTGTGCTAATGGGACAAGGGAAATCTAGGAGAGTCTCAGGTTGCTTGTTTAAATCATGTAAATATCTGAAACCACTTACCAAATAAAGATTAGGTGTACTAAGTAAGACATGGTGGAGGAGCAGTTCTCAGCATTAGATGCTTAAGGCAGTCAGGAGCCTCTGACCCCCACTGAATTGGAGACAGCATCTTACGTTTGCGGATTGGTGATCATATCTCTTGGCGAAGGACTCATGGCTTTTCTCAGACTCTTAAAGGGAAGCATAACCCTGAAAAGGTTAACATGAAGTAGGGTTTTTCTAAAACACTGAGAGAAATGGCCAGAGGAACAATAATGATGTATAGAGGTAACCTTGTGCAGAACCTAGTCATCTCAGAACTTTTCTTCACTTGGTGGTAAAGTTGAAGGAGAAGTCCACTTCGTAAGAAAGGATTAAATGAGCTCATGGTATTAGGTGTGTGTGTGTGTATATGTACATATGACCCATAAAATGTCATCCTATAATATATATTATGTACTCCATACGACATATATACTATAACATACATATGGTCCCTGCCTTTAAGGAACTTGCATTCTCAGGTAGAATAAAAGGCTAGCAATAGCTAATAAAATTAAATTAAAATGAAAAGAAACAGCATTTACACAGGCAAATGTGAGAGAGACTCTGACCATAAAAGCCGGAGGGATAATTGGTGAAATACTAGAATACTCCTTGTGAAATGTATTATGCAGTGAAGTCATTCTGAGAATTCTCCTTAGAGGAATCATGAATTAGAAATTACATATATTTGAAGAAATACTGGACTTAACTAAGTGAGGGGAATATTCTGGGGTTTTATTTGTCTGGGTTTGCATAGACGTGTGGCATTTTTGAAGGTAGGAGAATGGTATGAGCAACTTCCCAAGGTCTCTACTGACAGGAGCATTTTAAAGGAAGCAAATTAAAATTCTTAAGATTGGAGTTTTATTCATGCTGCCCCTACTGCCAAATAAAATGCACATTAATCCTAAAAATAGAAAGAATTTACAATTCATTTTTTTTTTTCCTCTCGAGCAGCCTGGCTACCCTTTCAGCAGAATGTACAATTTTGTTTCTGGAGTCAAGCCACAGTGCATCTGGTCCAGGATGGTGCAGTTAACAGAGGCAAAGCCTGACCAGCTCAGACAGAGTATTAGTCATTTAATCCACAGGGTTATTATATTTTATTTGACAGTTGGTTAATTTCCCCCTCCCCCCGATGCCAGAGGCACAGCGAGGGCCAGATTTACCTGCCTAAGTAAAAACTCTGCATCTTTGCAATTATGCTGGAGGAGATGCCCAATTATGTAACCCTTTTGTTCCCAGCACTTCAGAGAGTGCCTCCCCTGGTCACTGTGGCAGAGTGGATGATACCAGACCAGTTAGGATGCCTGGGCTGTGACTTCAACCCAGCTACTTATGGTGAACAGTATTTAGCGTTGGTTTCCTTTGCGTTAAAATGTGTTTGTATGGATAATTATAATTGTAGGTACTCTTCCAAAGTGATTTAAAAAGAAACAAATATTAGATGCCACATCTCTTTTAAGTGCCATGCATGATACAGTGTTGATATAAAATAACAATACTCTATCCATCTGGAGATAGATGATTAACACATATGAGTTGACCAATAGTTTAAGAGAGGCCACAAAGGCAGTGCTGTCACTGATTATTATATACAAGTGACTGGATGAATTACATTAAATTGGTAGCCCAGAGTTCAGGAGATAGAGATCTAGTAATCTGTCTACTCTAGAAGTCTTACAAAATGACTTCAGCTGGACTTTAATGGATATGTCGGATTTCTATTGTAACAGTAGGGGAGACCAATTTTTTACGACAGGAATGTCATATACATGAAATTGTAAAAATCATATTTACAAAATTGCAAATTTTTCTATTTGGCTGAAACTAAAATTTGTTATAGCTAGTTATAATTTGCGCGCGCGCGCGCACACACACACACACACACACACACACACACACACACACACACACACACACACACACACACACACACACACACACTTTGGAACCTAATCCTTATTATTTTTCACTGTTTTGGCTGTTTGATTTTTAGGAAAACTAATTTTTGTTTCCTTAATTAGGAGCCTTCAGAAATTTGCATCCAGAGAATGATATGTTTAGAGCTATAGATTTCAAGGGTTAATCAGCAGTAATATCAGTATAAACTGTAGTAATATGAGGTCAAAAGACCAGTTGGGATGATATTACAGCAGTCCTGGTATCAGATGCTAAGGGTAAGAACCAAAAGGTATCCTTTGTGACCACAGACCCAATGACTCCTGTCATTTTAAAGTTCGAAGCAGTCTTCATTTATTTGTTGTTGTTTTTCTGTATGAGGCTAAGGATCTAAATATCTAAGAGGTTAACACATTTTCTCAAAGGGAAAAATCACTAATTGGTATCACATGTGGATATTCTACAACTGGGGTAAGGGGCTACCTGACGTTTGACAGTGTTCTCATTCTTTTTTTTTTTTTTTTGAGATGGAGTCTTGCCCTGTCACCCAGGCTGGAGTGCAGTGGCGCAATCTGGGCTCACTGCAATCTCTGCCTCCAGGGTTCAGGCGATTCTCCTGCCTCAGCCTCCCAAGTAGCTGGGATTACAGGTGTGCGCCACCATGCCTGGCTAATTTTTTGTATCTTTAGTAGAGACGGGGTTTCGCCTTGTTGGCCAGGCTGGTCTCAAACTCCTGACCTTGTGATCCACCCACCTTGGCCTCCCAAAGTGCTGGGATTACAGACATGAGCCACCATGCCCAGCCAGGGTTCTCGTTTTTGAAGGTGATATTTTGAGATGAACAGATGGGAAAGAGCCAGGCTTTCTACTGACCTCTCTGTTTCTTTAAGAGAGGATGAAGGATAAATCATACTGGAAAAAACACACCGTGGATAGCCAGCTATACAAGTAGGAATCAGAGAAAACCTCCATTTCTCAAGGCTTGAATCACAGAATAGGGAGTGGGGCATTCACTGGAAGGGAGTGAGCTGCAGCCATTAGCTGATGGCATTGGCTGGAAGTCAAGTTGAGAGGGTCTGTGGCCACTCAGGTGGGTCAGTGACATGGAAATAAAAGCTGACAGTCCCCCATGGGTCGTGAAACTTCTAGCACTGATGAGATGTGGCAACAAGGAGGACCATGTGCTGGTGTTGGCTGGCCAGTGACTGCACTTGCCTAGGAAACAGGAACATTTATTCTTTCATGTAAGTATCGCTCATCAGTTTTTCTGTGACAGCTGCTAATGTCACTGCTGCAGATCTCCCAGCTAGGATCTTAGTCAGTATTATCTCTGCTGGATGCTGTTTTACATCAAATTGTGGTGAACAATCCCTTAGAAAATGCGTTATTGAGGTGGCAATTCCTATGAACAGGGTCCTCCTCTTTTCTCTTTTTCTTTATTTGCTGGCTTCTTTGTTTTTTTAAGGCATACTCTCCGTCTTTTGAACACATAGCCACATTTATTTTTCCGTTATCTCCCTGACATTGCTTTTTCTCTCCTTCAGTGAATGTGATTTTTAAACTCCTAAGGACAGAGTTTGGAGCTCTGGCCTGCAGGACAGACCCCATATGAGCTGCGGTACTGTGCTCTAACTGTGTTTCATTTTGGGTGCCTAAATCCCAGTGGAGGCTTTTTGATGTGGGCATTATAAGGGACTCAAAGAGTTTTGTTGAACAGATGTTCCTTTCTGGCCCAAGATAGAATTTTACTGGATATCAGTCCTATGGGAGGTCATATTAAGATTTTAAAAGGTGGTTTTAATCAGGGAAAAATGTGTATGGCCAAATGTCCTCAGAATTCACAAACCAAGGTTTTTGATATTTTTTCTTTTTACTTAGAAGGAGAAATCTATTTGTGATATTCAGCATCTAGGTGGTTGTATTATTAAGGGTTCTCCAAAGAAACAGAACCAATAAGGGGAGGAGAGAGAGAGAGAGAGAGCGAGATTGATTGATTATGAGAATTTACTCATGTAATTAGGGAGGCTCATAAGTCCCAAGATCTGCCATCTGCAAGCTGGACAACCAAGAATGCCAGTGGTATAACTCAGTCCAAGTTGGAAGGCCTGAGAATTGGGTGGGGGTGGAACCAATGGTGTAAGTCCTGGTCCAAGTCCAAAGTCCTGAGAACCAGGAACTCTGATGTCTGAGGGCCAGGGGAGACGGATGGATATCCCAGCTCAAAAAGAAAGAGGGAATTCACCCTCCCTCTGCCTTTTCTATTCAACACCTCCAAGGATTGGATGATGCTTGCCCACACTGGAGAGGGTGGATTTTCTCAGCCTACTGATTCAGGCACTAATGTCTGCTAGAAAAACTCTTACAGATATACCCAGATAAGTATTATCAGCTCTTTGGGCATCTCTTAGCCAAGTCGACACATAAAATTAACCATCATCATAGTTGTCAAGAGGTAAATGCTATCTTGTCTGGGGATGTGGCTATCCAGGCACCACTAGAATGACTGAAAGGAAAAGGTGTGGAGCCTTTTACCCATTGAAATTCTTAAATAAGTAGCCTGGGTTCATAGGAAACCCTGCCCTGAGACTTACCGAGTAACGACATAGGAGCTGGACTTGGCCTCTGAAGGGCCTATGTGAGGATGTGCCTTTGGAAAGCCCTGAAATTTTCAGAAAAAGGAACATTATAGATACAATGATAGAGAGTCTGTTTCAAATGGACAGGGGGCTACTTGATATCTAAAGTCCCACCCCTCACATTTTTAAAACAATGAATCCTTGTGGAAAGTATGAAGAATTCCATGGCATTTATTATAGGAGCACCAAAATGTTGCTTTCTTTTATTAATTTACTTTTTTATTTCTATAATTTAAACAGTAGGCAAACCAAACATTCTACTCATTTAAAAAAATTTCTTTGTATTTGGAAACTGAGCAGATAAGAGAAAGGAGATATAGTCCTTTACTTCATTGCTAGCTGACTTTCTTGCCTCAATACAGGAAACCACCCAAGGAAGGCTTAGCAGAAGGCTGAGTCTGCCAGATTACATCTTTATTTTAATTTGGCAATAAACTAGTGTACAAACTGTGCTATAAAACATTGCCTCCAACGGCATCTCTCAGTCTGTCTTAAACACCTCACTAAACATGATGTGTTGGGAAACATTTGAAATGAGAGAAAACAAAGAGCAGATGTGACTGTAAGGAAATTAAAAAAAACAGAAGAGAAATACAAGAATCTGTGTATACCTCAGCTTTGCTGTCTATGCCGGGGTAAGGGCTCTTGGAGCCTCTGTTAGGATTTGCAACGGAGACGTGATTTGTAGAGGGGAGAGTGCCATGTTGTGAAACCAACATGAACGCTGTCAGCACTCTGGCTGCTGAGTGGCTGGAGAGCAGAGGCCCCTTGCTGTCCTTATCCAGACCTCTTCTTCAGGTAGCTCCAGAGAAGGGCCTGCTGCCCCTGACCATGAGCAGGAAGGGCTGCTCTTCTCCTGTCCTGTGCAGTCCCCACCCTTGTGGACGTTCAAGACCACCTAGAGCATGAATGCAGTTCCTACACAAACAGGCAAGAAGCACAACTGAACAAAACAGGCTGGGTCCAGGCTGTGGGAAGTTGGAGAGCAGGTGTTCATTTAGAAGGAGGGAGGGATGTTGTCAAGCTCTAGCCTGCTGTCTTGCCTAGGAAGGTGGGTCCAATGTCACCAGACCTTCAGAAGTATTTCTTTTTTTGAGAGAAGTAATTCTGCTTTGTTTTCAATGTGAAGTTTTCTTATTTTTATGTGTGTAACAACAACCTCAAAAATTTAAAAAGAAGCACTGCATATGATGAATAAACCTCATCTGCTGCCCTGTGGTTGTCCTTTCTTCTTTCCCATTATCTTTGTTTTTCTTTGTTCGTGGGTCTCTCTTTTAATTTTATTTGAGAAGATGTTAATTTTTTTTTCTTGTTATTTTTTGAAAAAAGTACATTCAAATAAAGGATTGGTTTTGTCGGGGGAGAATAAAACTTTTAGGACAGTTTGGTGGGCCACCCTTTATTTTGTGGCAGTTCTAGAATATTTGTAAGTTTATATTGACTCGCTTATTTTGGAGCTCTACGAGTCCGCAGTCCAAGTAAGAACATGTAGAAAACTTGCTTCATTCCTGATCTTCTTTAAATTCCAAAAGATCACAGTTTATGAAATAAACAGAAAATCCTAAGCCCTGTATGTTGGCCTTCCCTTCAACATTTTTTGGTACATATGTGTCAGATACCAAAACATACTTTTAAAGGCAGAAAACAGGCTTTGATAGGGAGGTTCTCTTTACAAATAATGGAAAATCTATTTTTTTTTCTTTTTTTGAGACATAGTCTTGCTGTCTTGCCCAGGCTGGAGTGCAGTGATGTGATCTTGGCTCACTGCAACCTCTGCCTCCTGGGTTCCAGCGATTCTCCTGCCTCAGCTTCCCGCATAACTGGGATTACAGGCACCTGCTACCATGCCTGGCTAATTTTTGTATTTTTTTAGTAGAGACTGGGTTTGACCATGTTGGCCAGGCTGGTCTCGAACTCCCGGCCTCAAGTGAACCGCCTTGGCCTCCGAAAGTGCTGGGATTACAGGCGTGAGCCCTGTGCCCGGCTGGAGACTCTAAATATTAACAGCTGTCATTCTCTTCATAAATGAAGGCTGACTTTCAGTTAAAATCATATGTTGATAGAAAAGGAAAAATGGACTGCCAATGTGATGAACAGCCAATGACAGAATTTTAGTAACATGAATAAAAGTGAATTTGATTAAAAAAGAACTAATTTTAGTTCTCTGCCTTCTCTCTCTCTCTACCAGTCCTGCAATGTTTTTAAAGTTTCCTATCTATTCTACATGTATATCTATAAACATATCTATAAACAAAAAATCTCTTTATTCCTTTCAATTGTTCCTTTCTTTTTTTTTTTTTGAGACGGAGTCTCGCTCTGTCACCCAGGCTAGAGTGCAATGGCACGATCTCAGCTCACGGCAACCTCCGCCTCCTGGGTTCAAGCGATTCTCCTGCCTCACCCTCCCGAGTAGCTGGGATTACTGGCACCCGCCCCCACGCCCGGCTAATTTTTGTATTTTTTAGTAGAGACGGGGCTTCACTGTGTTGGCCAGGCTGGCCTCGAACTCCTGACCTCGTGATCTGCCCGCCTCGGCCTCCCAAAGTGCTGGGATTACAAGCGTGAGCCACCGCTCCCAGCCAATTGTTCCTTTCTTTTCCTGAGTGAGCTCTCACAGAAGGTCAATACTTATCATGGCTGCTTTGAATGGCAGACATTCCCTGGGAAATAGTGACTACTTAATAAAGAAATAGATGCCAGCGCTTTAAAAATCTCAGTCATACTAAGGTTTCTCACCACTGACCGACGGTAGAGTGAGCTGGTAAGAGGATCAGCTGTCTGCTCTGTCAGGTCGTACCCCTGCTCTGTGACCTTCAACAGGTCGTTTAAATGTAGTTTCTCCAACTGTAAAGTGGAAACAATAATAAGAGTACCTGGCTCATGGGACTATTTGATGATACTGAGATAACGCATGCATAATATGAACACAGAGCCTGACACATAGCAAACATGGCATAGATGCCAGCCAATGTATTATCCAAAGACCTGAAAGAAAGCTCCCCTGGTGTGGTGCAGCTGGAATTAGACAAAGCATGTCTTAGGCAGAGGCTGTCTTATCCCAGTGCCTTTCCAGTACATAGAGCTACAGGCACTTTAATCAATTTAATTTAAATGCCTTTTTAGACAATCACTAAAAGGTCCCATGGAAGCAGAATGAATGAAACAGGACAGACAGGTATGTGGTACTTAGAAATATTATTGATTATAATAGAAAACCATTAAATATTAAAGTATTTATCTTCACATTAACTCTATTTGTTTTTTAATAGACCTAGCAGCCCCTTAATGTCAAAAGGGCAAGATTGAGATAAAGACAAATTGATCCTTGAAATTCAACCCCCTGGGGATATTCAAATGATTTCTGCACAAGCACAAACACTTAGGAAACTGATATCTACCTAATGCCATCACGTATCCCCAAGGTACTGCATTAAGTTAAAAGGCACTCAGTTTTTTATAAGAAATATGTTGAGCATTATATACCATGCTGGTTTGGCAGGATTTTCATGTGCTTGAAATTTCCCAATGTCAGAGCTGATTTCTAATCTCATGAATATGTAAGTAATTTAAGTATCCAAGTACAAAACTGGCAATTAGAGTGGAAACCAGGGAGCTCGCTAAATGTCAATCCCAACGCTTGTTTATAAAACAAATTCTCAAGCTGAAATGCCATCGTATGCAAACAAGTAAGGCCTATGTTCACCTTAGATACCATGTTTAAACAGGTTGTATCATTATTTTTCAGTTGCTACCTGGAACAGTTTGATTTGCCTGTTTCTAATGATTTGGGGGAAAAAAAAACAGAGCTACAAGAATAAGGAGAAATTAACATTTTAAAACAAGCAATTGGGTTTAAGATTTGAATAGGCACAGTTGTGCTATTTAATAGTTTCGTAGGCTTTGAAAGAGAGGTATTTGTATGTCCAAATTTTTAGCTAGTTCTTCATCTGTTCTATGCCACCAACACTTGTCTTTAAGAGCCTTTAACGGGCCAGGCGCGGTGGCTCATGCCTGTAATCTCAGCACTTTAGGAGGCCAAGGCAGGCAGATCTCTTGAGGTCATGAGTTTGAGACCAGCCTGGCCAACATCGTGAAACCGCCCCCGTCTACTAAAAATACAAAAATTAGCCGGGCATGGTGGTGCATGCCTCTGATCCTAGCCAATGGGGAGGCTGAGGCAGGGGAATCGCTTGAACCCTGGAGGCAGAGGTTGCAGTGAGCTGAGATGGCGCCACTGTACTCCAACCTGAACAACAGAGCGAGACTCTGTCTCAAAAATAAATAAATAAATATATAAGAATCTTTAAGGCCAAGATTTTATCTTATCATTTTCCTATATACCTCCAGACCTGGATGCACAGGAGGTGTTCACAAATCAAACTCTCCCACAGTCATATATTGACCCTCTCTTCCCAACCGGCTCCAGTTCCGTAAGTCTAATCTTCCAAGCTTCAGAGCACCACCCTCAACTGTAGGGCATGTGACAGACTTCAGTGACAGCTGGGGAGTGGGCAGTGACAAATTTGATAAATCCAGCTGTAGGAGAGATTGATGGAACCAGCAATAGGCCATCATTCCTGCCCAGCCTTCATCAGCAAAGCCTGACTGTTCAGCTTTGATACTCTTTTCTTTTGACCTTAATGACATTTGGATCCAGTCTACATTAGCTCCCCGCAAGTATTGGTAAGATTGCACCTACCCAGCCTGGTTCCAGGCTCTCTTTATAGCCCCAGCTTCCACTTCACTCTATTATGCATCCCAGCCAAACTGGGTCTCTTGCTATTGACCGAAGAAATGTGAGAACACCACCCTGAGTTTTGCTGCTCTGTTTATTTGCACAGACTGACCCATTCCCCTAGAACACTTTTTCTGCATGTCTTCATTCTAAGACATATTAATTGTATTACAAAGCCCACTGTGAATTCTTTTTCAAATTACAAACTTTTTCTCTACAATATAGGCCACTACAACACTGTGCACAAAATATTACACATTACTGTAGGTTGTCTGTGATATCACTAATACACAACATTTTCTTTGAGAAACTTAAATCTATTGGGGCAGGGTTGGGTGTGGGGGTCTGGATTGGGCATCATGGCTCTTTCACTGTCTGCTCTCTGTACTGAACAGCCAAGTTAAAGACTTGTGTCAGCTCTTAGTGAAGTTTATGGAATCCTTTCAAGTGTTGCAGATTTTGGTTCCCCTTAGGATGGGTTGTGGCCCCCTCCTATGCTGTGGAACCACAGCATCAGAACATACTTCTGAGGACCGCATTTTTCTCTGGACTGATTCTCTTTCTTCCTATTGAGGGTGATGGAAAAAAGAACTTGCTATTTGTGATGCCTCAGCCCTGGCATTAGGAATTTATATGAAGTCCTTAAGGTACCATCTCTTTCTTGCTAAAAAAGGATGGAGGAACAGCAGTGAGAAGCAAAGAGTCATGAGGTGGATGAGTGCTTTGTACCCAGGCCATCCCCAGGGCAGTGTTAGGATGAGGCAAATAAAATAGAACTGGCAGGATTTTCTGTCAGCCTTTTCAAGAAGTACAATTTGCAGGCCCCCTGCTTCCAAAATGTTAAGAGGAGAGAAAGAAAGAGGAGTGGGCAGGCAACCTTGAAAAGAGCCGACAGCAGGATGTTTTCCGCCAACGCAGGTGCCTCCTAAGGAGCCTGTGTAGAGGAGCCCCAGGAAATTGCCCCCTGACCGGGGAAGCCACTGTGGGAAGCTTTGTGGTGAACAGCATCTGGTCCCATGAACCAAAGACTTAAAACGTTATCACAACTCTTAGCTTCTATGGAATTCTCCTAGCACAAATTTCTTTGAAATGTATGCTCTTTCACTCATTTCCCAGCTGCAAAAGAGAATTCCATCACGTGCACCTGTCTAACAATCTGAAAAGAGAGGATACATTGATCCGATTTAGGAATATTGAAAAGGCTTTCTAGGGACACTGACAATTGCAAGCTTATGGATCACCACAAGGAGTTGAATTTCTTATCTAGTAGCAAGTTGTCACTCTTCTAGGGATTTAACCAAAATGTGAATGTTAAGGTGGAAATGAAAGTTGGAAATGGCTGCTACCCTTCTCTCATCCCATCTTCATCTGCTGTAGACTAGGAATTGAGCAAAACCAGTGAATCCCATTCTTTCCCTCCCCCAGGCTATTTTGTCCTGCTGTGGCATCCTTCTTTGTCAATGCCCACCATCCAACTTGCAGCTCCAAAGACATCCAGAGGATGGCGCCAGAGATGCCTAACAGTTGGCTCAAAGCTCTCAATGAAACTAACCCTGGCAATTTCATCCTTTGGAATTAAGTGTATTTTTATCTGCATTCTTCTTAAAGCAAACAAAGACAGATGGCAAGGAAACAAGCCAATGTGAAAGATGTCTTAAAAAAAAAACAAACCCTTCAGGAGAGGAACATGTCAGGATAGAGAGAGAAGTGCTAATAGCCCCAGACTAGCATAATGACAGTCTGGAGGGTTAGGCCCTAAGGCTGCTAATAGATCTTGAGCACAGGTGAGTGTTGGGTTTGTGCTCATTAAGTTGTATTTACTAATGCAATGTAGTCACAGATACTTTAGAATGATTTTACACAGAAAGGATTTTCTGTGTTGCATTCTTATTGCAGGTATAACCAGAATCTTTCCCTGTTCTCTAACATTTCTGCTCCTTCAGTTCTTTTTCAACATTTATACTAATGTTAGCTAAACAAAATCAAACCCAAGAATGGCTTTTTTTTTTTTTTCTTTGAGACAATGTCTTGCTCTGTTGCCCAGGCTGGAGTGCAGTGGTGCGATCTCAGCTCACTGCAAGCTCCACATCCCAGGTTCACACCATCCTCCTGCCTCAGCCTTCCGAGTAGCTGGGACTACAGGTGCCGGCCACCAAGCCCAGCTAATTTTTTGTATTTTTAGTAGAGACGGGGTTTCACTGTGTTAGCCAGGATGGTCTCAATCTCCTGACCTTGTGATCCGCCCACCTCGGCCTCCCAAAGTGCTGGGATTACAGGCGTGAGCCACCGCGCCCGGCCAAGAATGGCATTTTTAAGTTCATGACACGGCACTAGTAGAGGAATAGCGCCCTCCTAAAACTAGTTTAAGTACTCTTTCATCCTCTTCCTAATCTTTCTATCTTTCTCTAAGCTTGGCATAGCTAGAGAAAGCTGCTGCTGCTTTCTCTGATGTGACAGATAGTAATGATAGTTCTCAGTTCTGTGTTCTGACAGTCAAAAGAAACCTTGGAGTCAGAGACAGACAGGGAGGGAAATAAATCTTACTTAGGTGCTGCCAACACTATGAATTTTATTAAAGGACATTGACTCATTCTACAGGGAAAGCCTTCCACTGGTGGCTGAGACAGTCATTGGGTAAAATGCTTTGATACCATTCCCTTCTTTGTGGAGGAGCACTTTCCTGCCAGACTCCGTAGGTTTAATTAACATGTTAACTTGAATGGCACAGTTGTTGTTTTCTTTTTAGTCGGTATAACACCAGGCTGGACAATTAACTTTTTAGGGAGAAAATGTCTGAAGTAGTAGGTGGAGGATATAGAGCAATTTTGTCTAAAAGTGAATATTCAAGACTCTGCTTTCAGATTCTTGGGAGTTTCAAATATACTGATATTTATAGGGTTTTGTGGATGTGTGTTTTATTTGTTTGTTTTTCAGGTATACGCCTCTAGTTATAAATCCATGGAAGCAAAACATATTCCTCTGATGAATTTTCTTTGTCCACCATTTGTGAAACCTGGGTTCTTTATTAGGTAGAAACGTGACTAGGAAATTCACGTGGTGCAAAATCATTATCTTTTTCCTTTATCATCTACTGTGTTTGAGGCACCTGCACTCATAGAAGGATAGGATTTCCAACATCTAAAAGCTTTGCAATCTCATTAAAGAGGCAGGAAGTGGTCTTAGATATTTTAGAGTAATTTTAGATAGAAAGGAATTTCTGCCTTGCATTCGTGAAAGGTTCTCTTGAAAGGCCATTAAGAGAATTAAATATAAATACGTGGCTGGTAGTTTCATAGCATCTGCTCTTGTTCCACAGTTCTTTGGAGATGAGACCGGTAGGAATCTTAGTAGGTAGAGGAGGGTTCATAGAAGAGGTGGCCTTTCGTCTGGCTCTGAAAACAAGACTGGTGTTGAAGAAGGAAAGTCTTGAAGCCACTTCTGCCAGAGTGGGCAGCCTCAGTGAAGGCATAGCAGGGCGTGTGTGGGAAGGTGACAGGGCCAGCCCACCAGGACCGAAAGTTACCTTTGGAGAGAGTAAATTGAAAGAATCTCACTGAGCTGAATAAGAGAGGCTTGGTTTAGTGGATTGTTTTGTATACCCACTGCTTGAGGGGCCTCTATATGCTCACAAATAACAAAGTTGCTCTTTGAAGATATAAACAAATGTCATGGGACATACCTGAGTGGTCCACAGGCTGCAGATTCAAGCTTAGGGGATAAATTTAACAAGAGAAAAAAAGAACCACAAATGCTGGCGCCCAACAGTTCCTCATAGAGATGAATTATCTGTGGGAGCAGGAATAGCAATCCTTTGGTGTAGCCGTAGGAGCACACAGAGTTTATATATTATTCTTGCAGCATGTATATGAGTTCAGCCTGTTACCCAGACATATTATTATTTTGAACTGTCCTGATACTTTTACATTTGCATTAATCTTTGTATGTTACTAAATATAGATATATCTATATGACATAGGCACACCACAATGGTATGAACTCTGTTCCCTTTAAACTTATAGAAAGAAGTAGAGCTCTGGGCTTAAAAAAAAGAAGACAAAGGGGAGAGAGAGAGAAGCGGGTACTCTCGGGTTGGGTGCCTGCTGTTGTTGTACAGTCCTCTGTGTTGAAATACCAGGTGTTCAGGACATGCTGGGAGCAAGAAGCAGGCCATGTATACACTGGCTGTTTGGGTTCTCAGTTAAGATGGTGTGACCTGTCCCATCTTCTGTTATCTCTATGAGGGGAGTTGTCACCCATCTCTCCTTGGCACTCATAAAATATATCAAACAGGAAACGTACCCAGGAAACCAGTTTCCCCAGGCATGATGGCCAAAGAATGAATAATAGGCTGGGCACGGTGGCTCACGCCTGTAATCTCAGCACTTTGGGAGGCCGAGGTGGGCGGATCATGAGGTCAGGAGATCGAGACTATCCTGACTAACACGGTGAAACCCCATCTCTACTAAAAATACGAAAAAAATTAGCCGGGCATCGTGGCAGGTGCCTATAGTCCCAGCTACTTGGGAGGCTGAGGCAGGAGAATGGCGTGAACCTGGGAAGAGGAGCTTGCAGTGAGCCGAGATCGCACCACTGCACTCCGGCCTGGGCGACAGAGCGAGACTCCGTCTCAAAAAAAAAAAAAAAAAAAAAAGAATAATAAAAAAGACTTAGAAAAAGTTACAGATTCTCCTTGGCTAGATGCCTGAATAATGTGTAATTATTACTTAGATAAGCTTACATAGATAAGCTAGGCTTATTTATATCTTGTCCCTGTCTGTCTTACCACTTTGACTCATGTTGTTCCTTTTGTGAATAATGCTATTTTTGTCCATTTGAATGCTGTCATTCATTCAGGTCCCAGCTGTTTCACCACAGCATCTGGAAAGCATCCCTAAATTGGCTCCTGTCTTCTGCATTATTTTATTACTGGCTGCCTCGTGCATTTCTCATTATGTGAGTCAGGTTCAGGTTACATTGCGTGCTCTTCCAGAACCAGTTCTAGATTTTGCACTTCTTTGCATCACCTACAATGCTCAGCACATGCTAGGTCAAGTGGCACAGCTGACTTTATCGCCAGGCGGAACAGGGTGTGCATTCCAGTTCATTCAACTACTTATTTGACATGTAATTTCTCACAAGTCAGTTAATCCTTCTAAGCTTCAGTTTCCTCAACTGTAAAGTGAAGATATTAATCTGACTTGCAGAATTTGTATAAGGAATAGAGATGGTACATGTGGAGCACTCACCTTGTATATGGCAGGTGTTCAGTAAATGTTAGGTATTATTATTATTACTGTTGATCCAATGAACTGATGTTTGTGTATTTTATGTACTGTAGAACCATAGTGCTGAGTAATTTTTGTTCTTTACAGTTATACAGCTCTGCTGAATTTGGGAGAAGATGGCAGCTTATCCAAGAAGGGGTTGTACCCAACAGGTTCTACTGGTAAGTCTCACTTTATCTTGTAACACATTAAGATATGACCTAGTCAGATATGACCTAGTAAATGACCATTGGAATCTTGTTCTCACCAGTGCTCTCACATAAGGTCTGTTCTTATTGGGACATGCCCACATCCCCTCAGGGCAGGATGTGACATTAGAGTAAGAAACACTTTAAGAGAATGTTAAAAAATATGTCACAGTCTTTTTGAAAAACCCCAAATGGATTATGGAGGTTGGTGAACTGCAGGAGCTTTATGAGAATTGCTTTGTTATATTTTGGTGGAACCTTTGAGACAGACATTTAAAAAAATCTAATAGTGACTTTTTATTATTAAAAGCATTATATACACATATATCGCATATTCAAATGAAGATTTTCAGTCTAAATAAGTAGGTTTTATTTAGTCTAAAAGTAGATCTTCCTCTCATTCCTGATTTTAGATCTTGTAGGCCTTCTCCTTGTTATTTATTTATTTATTTATTTATTTTAGACAGTCTCACTCTGTCGCCCAGGCTGCAGTGCAGTGGTGTGATCTGAGCTCACTGCAACTTCTGCCTGCTTGGTTCAAGCGATTCTCCTGCCTCAGCCTTCCCAGTAGCTTAGATTATAGGTGCATGCCACCATGCCTGGCTTCTTTTTGGATTTTTAGTAGAGATGGGGTTTCACCATGTTGGCCAGGCTGTTCTTGAACTCCTGACCTCAAGTGATCCACCCACCTCAGCTTCCCAAAGTGCTGGGATTATAGGCTTGAGCCACCCCACCATGCCTGGCCGGCCTTCTCCTTGTCATGTGGGACACAGTTGCTATTGCTAGTTTCTCAATTATCTTTCTAGAAATGTTCTGTGAATTGCCAAATGTGCGTGTGTGTGTTAGTGTGTGTGTGTATGTGTTTGTGTGTGTGTAGTCTTACTTTGCTTGGGCTGCAGTAACAGAATACCATAGACTGGGTGGCTTAAACAACAGATATTTATTCTTCATTGTTCTGGAGGCTGGGGAGTTCTCGAGATCAAGGTGCCGGCAGATTTGGTTCCTGCTAACGACTCCCTTCCTGGCTTGCAGACGGCTCCCTTCTGTCTGTGTCCATACATGGTAGAAAGAGAGAGCTCTGATCTCTCTTCCTCTTTTTTTTTTTTTTTTTTTGAGACGGAGTCTTACTCTGTCACCAGGCTGGAGTGCAGTGGTCCGATCTCAGCTCACTGCTGCAAGCTCTGTCTCCCAGGTTCACTCCATTCTCCTGCCTCAGCCTCCCCAGTAGCTGGGACTACAGGCATCCACCATCATGCCTGGCTAATGTTTTGTATTTTTAGTAGAGACGGAGTTTCACAGTGTTAGCCAGGATGGTCTTGATCTGGTGACCTCGTGATCCCCCCACCTCGGCCTCCCGAAGTGCTGGGATTACAGGCATGAGCCACCACACCTGGCGTCTTCCTCTTCTTATCAGGGCATTAATCCCATCATGAGGACCCTATCCTCATGATCTGAGCTAAACCTAATCACTTCTTAAAGGCCCTATTTGCAAATACCATCACATCATAGTGGGTTATGGTTTCAACATATGAATTTTGAGGTGACAAAAATATTCAGTCCCCAACATATATAGACAGAGATACTTGCATTTACATAAATGGTAGCTGTGCGCACTGTTCTATGCCTTGTTTTTTTTTGAGGGATGCAGTTTATTATGCGTATATCATTATTTTTAGTTGACTACATATCATTTTGCTCTAAGAATATAGATTGGAGGTAAATCTTATGCCTAATTAATGCAAAACATGAACTATATATGTTAGTGGGATGTGTGTATGGGAAAAGAGAAATACGTGAAGAGAGAGAAGGGGGCAGCAAGAGAAAGAAAGGGACAAAGGAAATAGCATTCCTTTCTTTAACAGCTTCAGTTCATCCCCCTAATTAAACTAGAGGTGGCTGTGTCCATGGGAATGGGTGGGTAAAATTGAAAACAAGGAAAATATCAGAAGTTAACTGTGGCTTTTAAGTTTCCAAGATATTAGATTCTGGCAAAGTAAGAACAAAGCACAGAACATTCTAGTGTGATTTTGATATTAATATTTATCAATACCTTTGAATGTACATCCTACCTCCTGCCAAAAGACGTGATTCTACCTTACCCTAATTTCTCTAATCTGCCTGTGGAAAAGACATTTTGGTTGTTTCAAGATTTTTACTACTGTAAACCGTGTTACAAGGAATTAGCTCAGACAAGAGTTTTTTTTTTTTTTTCTGGTAGAATTCTGTTCAATAGCTTCCATTGGTTATTTATTATAAGTCAGAGATATAATGTCATTTAATACTCACAATAAGCTTACAGGTATACATTATTCCAATTCAACGATGCAATTCAAATGTTGAGGGTTTATGTGTAGTAAGCCAGGGCAGGCATTGCACTAAGCACAATGTCGCAGTGGGGATGTAGAGATGAAAAAGATTCCTGCCTGCAGATAACATACAATCCAGTAGGGTGGAAAGACATGGATATGCCTAATTATGAGACAAGGTAAACAAGGGCAGGCTGGGGGATCAGCATGACAAAAGACACTAGGGCAGGATTGAGTGTTCATTTTTACAATGGGTTTTTCAGAGAAAGCTGAATAGATAGGCTGAAATTTGAACTTCACAGCTAAGTATTTTAGACTTATTATTGTATCACTGTTTCCTTCAAACCACATACCAATTGTATATCTCATTCCAAATCACTGTACACCAGATGATAATGATTCTGTAGGAGCCTCTGAGAAGACCATAATGAATTTTGATGTTTTCAGATTAAGTTTAATCAGCACCCCTCTCCCCATCCCTAATGTAAGTGTTGCTCAAAGCATTCAGGTGACTGGATTTCTCACAGGAACAGAAGCATTTAAATGCCATCTGTTACCAACCCAATAATGCTAACCTGAAGCCCTGCTTTGCTGTTGGATTCAGTGGTTAAGCATCATAGTAGTGGTTCCTGGTAATTTTTCCAAATCAAAAGTTTAAGAGGATTAATAACATGTATTAATTTCATCCAACTTTATTCTCTTGGACCAGTCAACACAATTAAGGAGCCACCATCCATGCCATGCCTCTGTTTATCCCAATGAGAAGTGTGTGGATTGATAATGAAGGCTGGCAGCTTAATGTAGCTCAAAACATAATTTGTAAACTCTAATGACCAGAGTGTTAGCCATAAGAATGGTATAAATGGAACTGCTTCTCAGAATATATGCTGTTTTGATGTTTCTGGACAAGAGTTTAAATATCCTTTATTCATGTCATTCAGAATCACTGTGGCAGTGACCTTTTAGGGGCCAATGAGCTCCCTGCAATGAGGGCAGTGAAAGTATCTCCTCTTGATTCCTCCTGAAATCACACTGCCTCTCATCAGCCTTTAGAGTTACAGGCAGAATAGATCACCAAGGTACATAATAGCTTCCCACCTCCACTCCAATTCTTTCGCTTTTATATGAACTTCTAAGAGGAATGCATTTTTATCTTTCTCATTTTCAAACACTGCCCTAAAACCCCTGTGGGAGTTGAAAGCCAGAGAACTACATTAGAGAAATCTCTTAAAAAGCTAGCAAAACTGCCTGAAAAAGTTAGACAAGCCATTTGCAAACAAACTGGCTCAGAGATAACACAGGGACTTCTATATGGTAAGATACCACTGTTTCCCCTATCATAACGAGACATTTGTAACTAAAGGAGGTTTTTGTTGCACAGAAGCTTATTTACCTCTCTCCCTCTGGTGCTCTTGTTGAGGATGGTGTGAGCCTTGCTTCTGAAGTCCAAATTGACATCTTCTGTCTCCAGGATCTCAACTCTGTCTCTTACTGAATCTCCCTTCTCTGGTCAGGGTTGTTTTCTCCCTCTGTTACTAATTTTGTATCGTATTCATGAGAAACCTTCATCTCTGTGTGTTTTGCCTGTAAAGTATAAAGTTAGTTTATGGAAGAGAGGGTTCATGTCTTTTTCTTTCATTCTCTCCCTTTTTGGGGGTGTTATATGTGCATAGAAAGGCCTCAGAAAATAAACAAATGAAGGACTGAAATAAATGAATGTTGTCCCCCTAGTTTATCCTGGAAATGGAGTTGCTGCTTTGCTAATGAAAAAGCATGAGGGACAAATCTTTTCTTAAGTCCTACTTTCAAATGACTGCAAATATCTGTACATGGTGCCCAAAACTAGAGGGTAGGAAGTAGGACTTGGCAGAAGTTGGTTCCTACCAATAGAAACAATGAAAAATATTGAAAGGATGGGCAAGAAAAAGGAACTGAGATGAGAACATTTCCCATGTAAGTGGTACATATATACAGTGTTTTCTGTGTCACCAGAGGTCTTATTTATGCATTATTATAACCTGAACAGACCTCACCACTGCTTCCACCAGTGCTAATTGCAATATTTTCTTACCTATTCCTTGAAGAAGGAATCTTCTGTGTGAAAGCTTGATTAGCAAAGCTCTTCTGATCAAAAGCCATAAAATTATCTTTATAAAAACATTACACATTATTGTATATGAATTCTGATTGATCTGTTAAGTAAAAGAAATAAAACCTCCTTCTTTTGTTTTTGAATACAGACACATCTTGCCCATTCTAGTCTTAATAGTGCCACAAGCACTACTTAAACTTAAGCTATTTAATCCTCATAACAACCTTCTGAAGTAAGCTTTTCATTATGATCATTAACAGATAGGGAACCTATGGCATAGAGAAGGTAAGTAATTTGGCTAAAGTCACACAGCTGGAAAGTGCCAGAGCCAGAATTTGAATGAGGGCTGTCTGTCACCGAAGTCTGTGCTCTGCTAAATCAACAAATGCTCTTGTCTCTGCCTCTTGGCCTTACGTTCTTGGCTGGGATTGTGAGCCCTGGAAATCTAGCCCACTCAGGCATATCAATCGTGAGAGCCCAAAGTTCTTTTGACCACAGTGTCAACTGTGCTTGTCAAATGGCTCACAAGGGTTCCTTAAGCTTGGTTGATTTTTCTAGAGAAGGCATGGGAACTCATAAATTGCATAGTACCATGACTGTTGATGAAAATCTCGGTCTCTGCCCACATGGTCTGTATTTTCTAACTCTGAGCAACTACCTTAAGCTGACAGAAAAGTTGTCAATCAAAGCAATATTTATTAGATTAACTTCTGGAAACCAGTTACTTCAAATTATGTAGGAACTATGGGGCTATCTAGGATAACTCAGCAAGTATAGTTAAAAGAAACCTTTAATCATTTGTGCTTGGAACCTGGCTATTGGAGGTGTGTATGGGACTGAGGGAGATTTCTCTAGTGTTAAATCAAATTAAGTTACCATGGGTAATAACATAGAATTTCCCTAGAGAAGAAATAAAGACAAATTCTTATTTTTTCCTCATCACCTAACATATCGGTAATTATTTTTATTTCTGGTAGCAATGGTCATGCCACCCCTGGAAGTAATAAATAGCAATAGCAATTGGGAAATAATTATGGCATGTAACAGCTTATTCTTATGTTATCACAGTGGTTTCTGATAATGTTACCAAAGCACTGGAGGTTTGGTCAAGACCCTACTGCACACAAAGCCAGTCACTGAGACAACAAGTATTGCCAAAGAAGAAGGCTTCAATCAGGTGCTGCAGCCAAGGAGACGGGGGCTCAGTCTCAAATCCATCTCCCTGGCTAAAAGTATGAGTTTATATAGCAGGAAATCAATGTAACAGGGTATAAAACAGGATCTGGGGGGGGGCAAGAGGCATCTGCTTCATGATCTGGTGAGTTTCAGTTGTTTTTTTTTTTTTTGAGAGGCTTGAAGATCCTTTCCTGAGGAAGGAACTCAGATAAAACAAATACAAGTTTCAAGCTTTAACAGCAGAAGGGTCAATTTCTGTGTTTATCTAAAAGAACAGTGTATGGGAGTATTGAGCTGGTTTTATTAATACTACCATAGCAACCATAAATATGAACTTTCCTCCAAGGAATTCAGATTGTTTCTAAAACTGATTTACATATATAGGACATCATGTAAGAGACAGCATAATATTACCATTAGTAGAATAGGTGTCCTTTTAATTTAACTGACAGCAACAGTGGTCTTGTTCTTTCCTGTGCTGGAAATCAATTCTATTGGGAGGCAGTACAGCTTGCAGGTCAAGGGGTTCAAGGACACTGAGGTTTAATTTCTAGCATTGCCATTTACTAAGTAAAAAAATCATGGGGAAGTTACATAACTTCTCTGTGACTCAGTTTTTTCCCCTATAAAATAATTAACACCTACTTCATCAAATGAGATGCTTCTTGTGAGTTGGTTACATGCCTTGTGCCTAAGAATCATATTGAATGCCCACTGGCTAACAGTGTTAATATTATTCATATCTATTTCTATCTCTACTAGTTTTGTTTTTCTTTGTGTTGTCTTCATGATCAGGTTTGCTTTCCCCATTTTGTTACAGCGGTGGACACTAGCAGCTTTAGGCTTACTTTTTTTTTTTTTTTTTTTCAGACATTGTCTTGCTTTGTCACCCAGGCTGGAGTGCAGTGTTGCGATCTCGGTTCATTGCCACCTCTGCCTCCTGGGTTCAAGAGATTCTCCTGCCTCAGCCTCCTGAGTAGCTGAGACTACAGGCACATGCCACCACGCCTGGCTAATTTTTTATGTTTTAGTAGAGACACAGTTTCACCGTGTTGCCCAGGCTGGTCTTGAACTCCTGAGCTCAGGCAACCCGCCTGCCTCAACCTCCCAAAGTGCTAGGATTACAGGTGTGAACCACCGTGCCCAGCCTAGGCTTACATTTTAACAGCTTAGAAGCCCCATCAAGCCAGTCTGTCTCTTTTTCTCTATTTCCAGGGATTGAATCTGAGAGGCCTGGCTTAGATCAACGACATACAAGATAATTCATTACTCATGTAGGTCAGATACATATCTACCCCAAGAATTGAAATACGGTCTGGGGTTGAGACTTAATCAAACTGTGTGATTCAAGGTTGGAGGAAATGTAATTCCTAAAAAGGGAAAAAAAGACACACACACAAAAAGATTATGTTACTGTAAGGGAAGATGGGTTTTCTTATTAGGGAAAAATATACAGATGGGAGAACTGAGTGTCATAAGGATAGAATTCCATCAGGGGATTTGTATTTGTTGAGTAACTACATTGGTCTAGCTAGCCACATGATAATCATGCTATTTGATCTTCTTAACAAGATTATATGGTAATGGTTATTATCCCCATTTTGATGAAACAGAAAAGTGAAGTGATGTAGTTTATCCAACATAACACATAATTTGTAACAGCCAGGTTTTGAAAGATCAGTTCAAATTCAAGACTTATTCCCTTCTCATCCACCAATAAAAGACAGGAGAAAAAACTTTAAATTTTGAAATTTTATTTTAGTTTAGCACTTCAGTAGGTAAAAGCTAAGGTGCTGCATTTGACACTGAACAAAGAACGTGGTGGATGATCAGTGGTATCCAAATGCCTTAAATAAGGAAAGCTCCTGCCAAAAGCCAAATTCTCTACTCGAGGATGGTGAATGTGGTTTGTTAGGATCTGAGTCAAGTTTGGTATAAAGCAATGGAAGGCATTTCTCATTAGAAACTCTTCAGCAATCTATTAATTATGCAAAAGACAATGCAATCTTGGGGCTGTTTCACTTAATTAAAAATAGGTTCAGCCTTACCTTATTGATTATGTTGCTCTGACATACAGACAGCTGGCTTGAAATAGGGACAGCTGAATGGTGATACATATTTTCTGTGACTAATTCACACATGGAAAATCGAGAGTTGGCTCAGCAATGAACCTTTGTTATTTTGGAATGCCAGCTGTGTTTCAAGAATGTCCCTCCGGGGGTTATATGACATCTGTATTATATAGCAGAAGGATAAATGTTTATCCTTATGCTATACTCAGTGCATTTCAGCATGTATACACATTCTCATTCTTCCCCACAGTTCAATGCCAGTCAATGTGAATGACTTCCCATTCCACGTCTTTTTCAACAAGTCCCATTTGTTGAGCATTTACTGTGTGCCAAGCCTTGTGCTAAGTATTTTGCATATATTATTTAAATCAATCCTCAAATAATTGATGGGAAATAGTTTATTGATCAAGATTCTTTCAAGATATGTGATAGAAAAATGCATCCTGTTTTAAGAAGAAAAAAATTTTAAAGAGATATTGGCTTACGGGTCTGGAAAGTCAGAAGGAACTTTATTGGACTCCACTATATCCATAGGCTTCTTAAAGCCATCAGATCTTGATCTCTCCCCATCATTCCACTCTCCTTTCCTCTGTTTTAGCTTCACTTGGGCAGAATTTCTCTTTGCAGTGGCCTCTAGAAGCTTCTGTCTTCCAAATTCACTCCAATGTAAAAAAAAAAGGACTTCTTGCTTGTTCCAGAAAAACTCCTAGAATTAAATCTTATGGGCTCTGATTAAGTAAAATGCCCATAGATAGACCTGGGGATAGAATCAACTTTACTAAACCACATGGACAGAAAGTAAGGAATATGATGCCCCAGGAGAGACTAAGGTGCTTTTACCAAAAGACATGGGGAGGATAATGCGAAGGCATCAATAAGAGGTACCCATTATCCAGAGATGTTTCAGTCCTCTTTTTCAGATGAGAAATAAATAAGGTAAATAAATAAACACAATCTTATATAATTTTGCCTAATGTCTCACACTAGTAGACAACAGTAATGAAATTTAAACCCAGGTATGTCTGGCTAGAGAGCCTGTGTTATCTGCACACTATGCTACAATCTACCTCCAGTGTATCTTCACGGCCCCCACTGTGCCATGGACCAATAAAGTCTGGCTTTTGAGCTTGAGTTCTCTTCTTATGTAAAATTCCTACATTGGCAGATGCTTTATCCGCATCCACTGGGCCTCACCGCTAGTCCTTGAAGTGACTTTTTTTTTTTTTTTAATATATACCTAGCCTATTATCGCAGCCCCAAATTTTCTCCTCCAACCTTGAGTATCAACGTTGACACGAAGGAGGCAGCTTCATAAACTTTTGCTAACATACCTGTCCATGATCAGAAAACACTCCAGAATATAAAATAGCCTCTCTCTGTCTCTGATTCTGACTCGTATCATTACCATTCATTCTCAAGGCCTTGTTGAATATTGCTGCAAAACTTCAGGTTTTTATCCCTCTTATTGTTGTTTGATAGTTTGTTTTATATGCACGAGGTCACCATGGCCATTTCTCTTCCTCCTTCACATATACCAGCCATTCAGCACAGCACCCCTAAGACTTCTCTAAGCCACCCACACCAAAGAGACTTAGAGAATGTGGCACGAGATGGCTGTAACTCTTCCCTCTTCCTGCCCCCTAGTGAATTTAGTGGATTCAGTAACAAGAGACTGAGCCTCTGCATTTTTCCTTCTCCAGGTTCTGCAAACTGGAAATGGGATGAAGTCTAAAAAGGTTTCAAAAAAAGGAGAGAAAGAGCATAAAACTCTATTAGATAAAAATGACCAGATATACCGGTAATATATTAGGAAGGCGATATGGCTTTTTTTTTTTCCAAGATACTCTGCCTCATCTCTTACTCAAAGCTATGAAGCAGGTCACTGTCTGCAGAAAACTTCAAAATGAATACCATCACTCACTTTCAATTTATGCCATGTTGACGTGGCAGTGGAATATCTTACCATTTAGAATCAGTTTTTTAAAAATAGGCTTCCATATTTCCTTATTCCTCATATCCCAGCGTGACTACTCTTGGGTCATATTTATCTCTGCTCTCTTACCTTTTCTTAAATATGTGGATTTCCAAGTTGTGTCAGTTCTTCCCTCATAGTATTATCCCTGCCCACTTCCTCTCCCATTCTCCTTAGCATTACCCTGGTTTAGCTCCACCACCAACACCCCACTGAGAAATAATGAAAAAGCCTCTCCATTTATCTTCCTATATCACTGCCTAAGGACTCTTGTGTCTCCCCAATCAAATATTTGTCTCATTCCTCATTGTTTGCAACATAAATTGAAGAGGAAGAATCTAACTAGGTTCTTGCCATTGTGGGCTCGAATGTACTTTTTCTGACCTACTACCCACTCCAATTCTGTATGCTAAATTCCAGGAGGCCAGGTAAGTAATAGTAAGCACTAGAAAGTCTGTGGATCTGTCAATACTTCTTACATCTGTCCTTATTTATTTTAGCAATGATTAATTTTTAGCACCTATTATGAGCCAGAACAGTTTTAGTCTTTGAATACAAAGATGCTGTGTGAGGATTTTTGTCATTATTAGGATCACAGTGGATCTTTCTGGCCTTATACCAAAGCCCACCTCTGCCATGGAGCCTTCTTTGGTTCTTCCTGCTTTTGGGGACAAAAGAAATCTCTTTCTTCTCTGAATTTAAATGTGATGGTGTCACAGATAAAATGTAATATATCATACCATGTACTGGATTGCAGGTCTATATATGTGATTGGTAGGAAAAGCACGGATTTAGGATGAACATATTCAGGTGTAAATTTCTAGCTTTACTATTAACTAACTAGGTGATTCCAAGAAACAATTTCACCTGCCCAAGCTTCAATTTCCTGCTACAAAGTCTTATTTTTAGAATTAAAAATGACATATTATCATTATTACCATTAAGTAACTTAGCACTTAGTATGTTCTCCATATATATTTCTTTATTGTCTTCTTTTCATTTCCTTCTAGAAGAAAAGTTTTTTAAGGTTCAAGGCTCTGCCTTTAACATATTTTTATCTTGTGTACTACAGTAAATAGAGCAGCAGAAAATTGTGCATACACACACACAGGGTACTAAAATTCATCAGATTTACACATGCTTGTACGTGTACACATATAAATCCGTCAGCACACAGACTGAAATATCTTGAGTAGACCTCATTAGTTAAATGAGAGAGCTATAGTAGGTAACCTCTCTATTTCCCTCTAGCATGAAAATGCCAGAATTCTAAATCACTGAAGTATATATTGAAGGAAGGAAAATTTTAGATCCAAGAAAGGCACACTTTTCTATGCACTAGGCTGTTTATTAACTCCTTAGGCTGTCCTAAGGAGTAATGAGATCCCTGTAACCAGAGAAATTCAAGCAAAAACAGAAAGACTCATCCTAGACTGCTCTCACAGTGCAAGCCTGTCCTTTACTGCTGATTTTGACAGGTCTTGATACATTTCAGAATATAGAGTTCAGGAGAAGAACTCAGAAAGCCGTTTTCTTTGAGAATGGACTTTTATTTGCTCTTCTTTTACACTTTCCCTTATTCTCCCAGGCAGTCTCTTCTAATTATGAGCCCCTGCCCTCTGAGTAGAATCCTGTATGGTTTGGATAAGGAGCAGGGAGAAGTGGCAGAGAATCTTCCCAGAGATCCCTTCCCAAGGTCTGTACTGAGGCGTTTCTATTGCCTGCACTAGGAGTGCTAGATAAGAAAATTTTTATTACCTTGGGAGGCGTGGTATTTCTTCTTCTTTTTTTATTGTTGATGATCTCCACATGAATGCTGCTTGCTAACCCTTTTGCACCTCCTCCACATTTTTTTTTTTTTTTTTTTTTTTTTTTTTTTGAGACGGAGTCTCGCTCTGTCGCCCAGGCTGGAGTGCAGTGGCGCGATCTCGGCTCACTGCAACTTCCGCCTAGCAATTTCATGCCATTCTCCTGCCTCAGCCTCCCTAGAAGCTGGGACTACAGGCGCCCGCCACCGTGCCCAGCTAATTTTTTTATATTTTTAGTAGAGAGGGGGTTTCACCGTGTTAGCCAGGATGGTCTTGATCTCCTGACCTCGTGATCCGTCCATCTCGGCCTCCCAAAGTGCTGGGATTACAGGCATGAGCCACAGCGCCCGGCCTTTCTTTCTTTCTTTTTTTTTTTTTTTGAGACGGAGTCTCACTCTGTCGCCCAGTCTGGAGAGCAGTGGCGAGATCTCGGCTCACTCCAAGTTCCATCTACCGGGTTCACGCCATTCTCCTGCCTCAGCCTCCGGAGTAGCTGGGACTACAGGCGCCCGCCACCTCGCCCGGCTAATTTTTTGTATTTTTAGTAGAGACGGGGTTTCACCGTGTTAGCCAGGATCGTCTCGATCTCCTATCTCGTGATCCGCCCGTCTCGGCCTCCAAAAGTGCTGGGATTACAGGCCTCAACCACGGCGCCCGGCCCCTCCTCCACTTCTTAATCTTTTCCTGTGATTAACAAGTTTTCCCTTCAAATTAAGTTAAATTTCTCCTGCTGCAGTGTGAGCCCATCACTTTTCATGCGACCTTCATTCACTAATGGCCATCATTGATTCCTGTCATCCTTATCTTGATGATGCCTGTCCCCATAGGCTGCAGCTTCTCTATCTTTGAACAATAGATATTCAGTCACTGAGACTTCACTAAGAATTCCTGTGATGGCAGAATGCGAGTGATTGCCATGAATGAGGATAAGAGGGAAAAAGAAATCCTCATAATTGTGTCTTCTTAATTTAGAATTTTATTAGAAGGAATTGACTTGGCCCTAGTGATCACACCTCACTTAGCTTTCAAATTAAGGGCCTCTAAGTTTGCATCAGATGTCTTTGTATGCTTATCCTTGTTCATTCAATAATCGACTTTGAATGTTGCCTTTAGTCAATAGGAGATGGTGTTTAATGTGTAAAAATGGGAGTTCTGGAGTCAGAATACCTTTACCAGAATCATGTTTTCAAGGGGTGTGACATTGAGCTCTTTAATTAACTTCTTTAAGCTTTACAGTATTCATCAGTAAAATGGTCCTCATAAGAGTATCTTCCTCGTATACTCATTGTAAGAATTAATATGAGATCATTCAGTTTGGTTACTATGTGATGAGTAAATGTTAACTGCTACTAAAAAGAGGAATAGGGAAGAGTTGGGTATTAATGTGTTTCTGAAATGTGGCAATCTCATTTTGATTCGATTGAATAATTTATATTTTCAATGGGAATTTTTAATGTGTGCATGTATTTTACTTCTTTGTTGTCCAGAATCAGGAACAGTGGATAGAAAATCAGCCGAAGGTTTTATTTGTAGCTTCTCAATTTTATATTATTCAACTCATTTAATTAATTTCAACGGAGTGATTTTGCAGGCCAAATTCTGGCCACAAAGATGTAGGAAACACAGTTCCTTCCATAAAGGGGCTTGCAGCTGCTTAGGTAGGACTGCAAAGAGAATGCCTAAGGAAGCATAGGGAAGGATATTTCCACTGCATAGCTACTGCTCAGTGAGTTTGCAGCCAAGCAGGTTTGGGGCCTGAGGTCACAAGGCGGGCAGTCTCAAGTAAAACTTGGCATGGAATTGGGAAGAGAAGAACAAGGACAAACTAGAACCTGTCGGGACATCTGCATCTGCCTCTCACTACCTCTAACTAAAATGAGTCTTGGAAGGAATTGACTGCGCTCCTTTCCTGCCTTCCAAATTTCATATTTCCTTTTGGCGAATTCTAATATGAAACCATACAGAGACTCTGAGAAATATAGTTCAGGCAGAAGTAAATCACAGTCTACCCTTTGAAAACTTGTCACCTGTGCAGGTATTTTGAAACCATGTATAACTCCCAAATAAAAACAAAAGCAAAATTATGCTTCTACCTAGCATGATGGCATTTCTGCTCCTCCATAACTTAAATGTGATAAATAACTTTCCCCAAAATGAGAGCATTTGTGTATGCCACATCACGTATATTTGGGTAATATTCCTCCTCTGGTTGAGTCATGCTTCCCCTTTCTATATCCTGAAAGCAAAATACTGAGATGTAGGATTAGTCAATATAATCAATATTGACATATTTTCTGCAGAAAACATTGGTAAATGTGGGAGAAGAAGACAAAAGGAAAGGATTGTTAAACACACACACACACACACACACACACACACACACGTAAGAAGAAATTGACCACAGAGCAGAGACAGCAAAGTGCCTAGAACAGTTGGTGGCACATACTGTATATCATAAAGTCTAAATTTTCGTCAAATGGAGATACATTATTATTTTATGTATCAGCAAAAAAAATGCTGCCAATTAAACTACAGGTATATCTAAGATACATTGTGGGTTTCATTCCAGACTAGCACGAATAAGTGAATGTTGCAATATTCTTGCATCTCGGGGAATAGGGAGGCCTGAGGAGAGGGAGACAGATGGGGGAATCGCTGGTCTGTGGAGCCGTCAGAACACACATGCCATTTATCAATTAAGTTTGCAGTCTTATATGGTTGTTGTTTGTGGCACTCCAAAACAATCACAATAGTCACATCAAAGATCACTGATCACACATCACCGTAACAGGTGTTATAATCATGAAAAAGTTTGAAATATTGCAAAAATTAGCACAATGTGGCACGGAGACATGAAGTGAGCACCTGCTTTTGGAAAAATGGCACTGATAGAATTGCCGCATGAAGGGCTGCCACAAAACTTCTATTTGTAAAAAACAAACAAACAAAACAAAACAAAAAAACTCAGTATCTGTGAAGAGCAATAAAATGAAGTGCAATCAGAGTATGCCTGTATAACATTTGAACAATCATAAGATACCTACTGATGTACAAGTTGTTAAAATGAGAAAAAATTAGCATTTTGGAAAGGATGGAAGAGGTGCTCAATAAATATTTTCTGAGTGAGTAAAAAATGTAGGACAGATAATGGGGATGAGGTGGCATTATTTATTCATTTTATTTATTTTAATATTTCAAGTGACACATAATAGTATGTATTTATGGGATACATATAATATATAGTTATCAGATCAGAGTAATTAGCATATCCATCTTCTCAAACATTTATTTCTTTTTTAAAATTTTTTAATTTTTTTATTTATTTTATTTTATTTTATTATTATTACACTTTAAGTTTTAGGGTACATGTGCACAATGTGCAGGTTAGTTACATATGTATACATGTGCCATGCTGGTGTGCTGCACCCATTAACTCGTCATTTAGCATTAGGTATACCTCCTAATGCTATCCCTCTCCCCTCCCCCCACCCCGTAACAGTCCCCAGAGTGTGATGTTCCCCTTCCTGTGTCCATGTGTTCTCAGTGCTCAATTCCCACCTATGAGTGAGACCATGTGGTGTTTGGTTTTTTGTCCTTGCGATAGTTTACTGAGAATGATGATTTCCAATTTCATCCATGTCCCTACAAAGGACATGAACTCATCATTTTTTATGGTTGCATAGTATTCCATGGTGTATATGTGCCACATTTTCTTTTTTTTTTTTTCTTTTATTATTATTATTATTATTATACTTTAGGTTTTATGGTACATGTGCGCAATGTGCAGGTAAGTTACATATGTATACATGTGCCATGCTGGTGCGCCGCACCCACCAACTCGTCATCTAGCATTAGGTATATCTCCCAATGCTATCCCTCCCCCCTCCCCCCACCCCACAACAGTCCCCGAAGTGTGATGTTCCCCTTCCTGTGTCCATGTGTTCTCGTTGTTCAATTCCCACCTATGAGTGAGAATATGCGGTGTTTGGTTTTTTGTTCTTGCGATGGTTTACTGAGAATGATGATTTCCAATTTCATCCATGTCCCTACAAAGGACATGAACTCATCATTTTTTATGGCTGCATAGTATTCCATGGTGTATATGCGCCACATTTTCTTAATCCAGTCTATCATTGTTGGACATTTGGGTTGGTTCCAAGTCTTTGCTATTGTGAATAATGCCGCAATAAACATACGTGTGCATGTGTCTTTATAGCAGCATGATTTATAGTCTTTTGGGTATATACCCAGTAATGGGATGGCTGGGTCGAATGGAATTTCTAGTTCTAGATCCCTGAGGAATGGCCACACTGACTTCCACAAGGGTTGAACTAGTTTACAGTCCCACCAACAGTGTAAAAGTGTTCCTATTTCTCCACATCCTCTCCAGCACCTGTTGTTTCCTGACTTTTTAATGATTGCCATTCTAACTGGTGTGAGATGGTATCTCATTGTGGTTTTGATTTGCATTTCTCTGATGGCCAGTGATGGTGAGCATTTTTTCATGTGTTTTTTGGCTGCATAAATGTCTTCTTTTGAGAAGTGTCTGTTCATGTCCTTCGCCCACTTTTTGATGGGGTTGTTTGTTTTTTTCTTGTAAATTTGTTTGAGTTCATTGTAGATTCTGGATATTAGCCCTTTGTCAGATGAGTAGGTTGCGAAAATTTTCTCCCATTTTATAGGTTGCCTGTTCACTCTGATGGTAGTTTCTTTTGCTGTGCAGAAGCTCTTTAGTTTAATTAGATCCCATTTGTCAGTTTTGGCTTTTGTTCCCATTGCTTTTGGTGTTTTAGACATGAAGTCCTTGCCCATGCCTATGTCCTGAATGGTAATGCCTAGGTTTTCTTCTAGGGTTTTTATGGTTTTAGGTCTAACATTTAAGTCTTTAATCCATCTTGGATTAATTTTTGTATAAGGTGTAAGGAAGGGATCCAGTTTCAGCTTTCTACATATGGCTAGCCAGTTTTCCCAGCACCATTATTAAATAGGGAATCCTTTTCCCATTGCTTGTTTTTCTCAGGTTTGTCAAAGATCAGATAGTTGTAGATATGCGGTGTTATTTCTGAGGGCTCTGTTCTGTTCCATTGGTCTATATCTCTGTTTTGGTACCAGTACCATGCTGTCAAACATTTATTTCTTTGGGCTGGGATCATTCTATATCCTCTCCTCTTGCTATTGGAAAATATATAATAGATTATTGTTAACTGTAGTCATCCTGTTGTGCTATAGAACATGAGCACTTACTCTTCCTATCTAGCTGTCATGCTGTATCTTTAAGTACATTTTCAAATTGAAGGTTAAATAGGGTTGTCATAGTAGATAACTACTGAGATGCGGAATGCTAAATTCAAGACAGAAGAGTAGAGAAGACCCAAAAACTGAAGGTCGACTTACTTGACTGAGCAGAAAAGAAAGGCAGAGTAGATAGAGAAAATTCTAAAACCAACTGTAAGACTAGTGAATCTATGTAGGTGACGAGCCCTGATGTATTTAGGCATCGGAATCTCAGGATCAAAGAGAACTTAGAAGACGTCTCATCTGACCCCCTATGACTTGCAGGAATCTCTTCTAAAAAATGCTAGAGAAATGGATGGAAACGTCGTTTTGGTTTGGGAATGGAACTTGGTCTGTATGTCAAGATCTATGTTCCTCTAAAGAGAATAACTAGAGGAAATGGACCTATCCCACTATTTTTTATTGTTGACTTTGGCACTTAAAACATCAACACCTCTAAACAGAACAATTCTGTAATTTAGAGAAAGCTGTCAAGGTTTTCACAGGCATGGCAAGATGTGCCCTGCGGTGGGGGACAGAACCTGCATTTATGAGATTTATGGTAAAGGGTTTTACATGAGTGCTGAAGTTTAAGGCAGATAAATCCCAGAAGTCAAATACTACCAATAATTGAATTACAAAGCCATTATCATGTGCTGAACAGAGCAATTTTATGACTCTATTGTGACAGGATGAAACCTGTTAGAATATTTATGCACTTGGGATAGCTTCTGCTTCACCATCCCAGAGAACAAACCAGCTCTTCCATTGCCTCTATGATCAGTTGGCCTTCCTGAGTAATTCAGTAGCCAAGGAAAGCAAGATGCCTAAGAGAGAGGAATCTAAAAGAGACATAGCAGACAACCACATCAGGCACAGGCCTCACATTTGACCTCACATTTCAGCAGCTCCTGGACCCAACATTTTTATGTTGTCATCTGCTATCAGGTTCTTTCTGTGGTAACCAGGGAAGCCCAAGAATAAATAAGAACTCTGGCTGTCAGCATTGTTTTCTACTTATGAATAAATCAAAAATAAGAACATCCCAGAAATAAGAGCCACTAAAACAACCTTAACACTTTTTTGAAAAATGAAGTAGCTTTATTTTTTTGTGATTGTTGAAATGCCTGAATCATAAATATAGGACAGCTGAAGTGATACAGTTGTTAACCTGCTTTAATGACAGCATAACCAGTCCATTCCATGTGATGAGGCTGACTTACTAAATAGATTACTTTCCTCTTTGTAGGAAATTGTGGCTTTGCTCTAATTCTTGTCCTTAATAAGATTTGGGCATAGGATTTTTTTCCTCTTTTATTTAAAAATAATTTTAGAATTGCAGAACAGTTACAAAGATAATACAGAGTTCCCATATCCTATTCACCCAGCTTTACCTAATGTTAACATCTTACGTTACCATGGTGCAATGTTTACCAATAAAAAATTAACATTGGTAAAAAAACAGTGAACTAAAATAGAGACTATCTGGATTTCTCCAGGTTTTCTACTAATATCCCCTGCTTTTTTTTTTCCTGACCCAGGATACAATCCAGAATCCCAAATTGCATTTATTTTTCATGTCTTTTTAGTCTCTTCAAATCCATAGGAGTTCCTCCGTCTTTCCTTGTGTCTGATGACCTGGACAGTTTTGAAGAGTACTAGTCAGGTATTTTGTAGAGTGCCCCTCAAATTGGGTTAGTTAGTCTGGTATTTTCTCACGATTACAGGGTTATAGATTGTTGGGAAGAATATCACAGAAATGATGTACCCTTCTCATCACCTCATATCAAGGAGTACAAGATATCAATATGTCTTATTACTGATGATGTTAACTTTGATCACTTGGTGAAGGGGGCGTCTCCCAGGTTTCTCCATTGCAAAGTTACTGTTTTTCTTGTCCCATACTCTATTTGTTGGAAGCTCCCAGATTTCTCCATTGAAAAGTTACTCTTTTTCTTGTCCCATACTCTGTTTGTTGGAAGCAAGTAACTAAATTCAGCCCACACTCAAAGGAAGGAGAATTAAGCTCTAACTCCTGGCAGGATAAGTATCAAAAAGTGTGTGAACATATGTTAATATAACCAGAAAACTGATCAAGATTTTGGAGAGATACTTTGAGAACATGCGTTTTGCATACTATAGTATTTGTAGCCAATCTTGCCTACAGCAATTATTACTGTAGTGTGCTAATGAAGGTGAATAAGCTCAATTCTGGATTGTGTTTTGTTGTTTCTTTTTTTCTTTTTCTTTTCTTTTTTTTTTTTTTTTTTTTTTAGACATTGTCTCACTCTGTCGCCCAGGCTGGAGTGCCGTGGTGCAATCTCTGCTCATTGCAAGCTCCACCTCCCGGATTCACCCATTCTCCTGACTCAGCCTCCCGAGTAGCTGGGACCACAGGCACCCGCCACCATGCCCAGCTAATTTTTTGTATTTTTAATAGAGATGGGGTTTCACCATGTTAGCCAGGATGGTCTTGATCTCTTGACCTCTTGGTCTACCCACCTCGGCCTTCCAAAGTGCTGGGATTACAGGTGTGAACCACCTCACCTGGCCCTTATTGTTTCTTCACTAATATCCCTTTCTCATTTTAAGTGTCCCTCTGCCCTGGCTCTGAGCTATTGTCCAGAGGATCCCTGTTGACCTACTAATTAAGGGCAAGACTTTTTGGCTAATAAAATTTTTTGTTGGTCTTTTTTTAAGGAGCATTTTAGAGTCTGACCTGGAATGGAGACGTCAGAAGAAAATGCACTTTCTCTGTGACTGATTTTCTTGGTTGACCATGGAGGCGGGGTTCTCACCCAGTAGTTCTGAGCTCTCCTCTTTGTTCAGTTGGGCAACTCATACATCTTTTCCAAAAGGAAGATGTTATACACATACGTACACACGCGCACACACACACTTACACTCTGTTTTACCTTTTCCTGTTTCTCCTCTGTCTTAACCAAGGAAAAAAGCAAGCCTGGCTGCTCCCAAAAACAAAACAGACCTGTAAGCAGGGTACTAACCTCTGTGTTTAAGTCATTTTAATTCCCAAAACAAAGAATGAAGGTTCTAAATTCACCAATTAAAAAACACATGAAAAATATGGTATAGTAATAAGGTAAATATTCTAAATATTTCAAGCACTCTTATACCTTATGGACTTAAACTTTGTGGGTAAGGGAAGACTACAATATTTCCTCCTATAACAGTTGTTCCTATTGAAAAAACCAGAGAGATTAGAGACACATACAGATATTTGCCTACAATGATCATCAGTGCAGCATCATGTCTAAAAGTAAAACGATGGCCAGGCACGGTGGCTGAAGCCTGAAATCCCAGTACTTTGGGAGGCCGAGGTGGGCGGATCACGAGGTCAGGAGATCGAGACCATCCTGGCTAACACGGTGAAACCCCGTCTCTACTAAAACTACAAAAAAATTAGCTGGGCTTGGTGGCGGGCGCCTGTAGTCCCAGCTACTTGGGAGGCTGAGGCAGGAGAATGGCGTGAACCCGGGAGGTGGAGCTTGCAGTGAGCCGAGATTGCACCACTGCACTCCAGCCTGGGTGACAGAGTGAGACTCTATCTCAAGTAAATAAATAAATAAATAAAAGTAAAACGATAGATATTACCAATACTCTGTGATCAGAAAACTAGTTAAGTCAACTATAGAATATTGTACAGCTGGCAAAACAGTGCATCCTAATATTACATCATGTGTTATGCTGTGTTCGTGATATGATGCAAAAGTCTTAGAAAAAGGAGTGCCTACACAAACATTGAAAAAGTACTGAAGGATTAACAGCAAAATATTAAAGGCGGTTAATTCTAGATGGAGGGATTGTAAGAATGTTTTAATTTCCTTTGTATACTTCCGTATACTTAGTATTATATTTTCAATGAATACATACTCCTTTTGCAGTCAGATTTTTCACAGCAGTGTTATTTTTAAAGCATGCTGTTTAAATAAATTATACAGGCCGGGTGCGGTGGCTCACACCTATAATCCCAGCACTTTAGGAGGCCAAGGTGGGTGGATCACTTCAGGTCAGGAGTTTGAGACCAGCCTGACCAACGTGGTGAAACCCCGTCTCCACTAAACATAAAAAAATTAGCCAGGCATGGTGGTATGCACCTGTAGTTCCAGCTACTCAGGAGTCTGAGGCAGGAGAATCACTTGAACCTGGGAGGCGGAGGTTGCAGTGAGCCGAGATCGCGCCATTTCACTCTGCACTCCAGCCTGGGTGACAGAGTGAGACTCCTTCTTAATAAAATAAAATATACAAATAATGATAATAATAAAGCAATCAAACATATTTCCAGACGGATGGTGGTGTGGTGGGATTGGTGGCAGCCAGGCAGCAGGAGGGCATGGTGACCCCTGTGGAATAGTCATAGCAAAGAAAGTCTCCTCTCTCTGGCTTCTCTTTCCTCCCTTTCTATCCTCATTCTGTCTCCAATGCCTTCATTTGCCCTTCTCATTCTCCTATCCTCTCTTTCCCACATTCTCTTTTACTCCCTCTCTTTCCCTTTCCCTCCTCCTCTTCTCTCTTTTCTTTGTCACATTGAGATATTTTCAAAACCAACTTTAGGAATTCACATCCATAGTGGACTACTGATTTAAAAACAGACTCCAAAATGAGATAAATTAAAAGGTGTGTTTTTCTTTTTTTGTCATCACACTAGTTTCCTTGGCCAAGGAGTTAACATGAGTTCAAAAGCAAATTGGCACAGCCTTCAGAGTATTTTCACAAAATAGCTTCCCTGTCTTTGCCCAGTTTCAAATCCCTTCACACCTTATACTCAGAACTCCAGAAATTTTTCATCAGCAAACAAAGTGCAGGTAGTACAGCCCTAATTTGAAAATCCCAAACCCTAAATGCTCCAAAATCTGAAACTTTTTGAGTGACAACATGATGTCACAAGTGGGAAATTTCGTACTATACTTCGTGCCGTGGGTTCTGGTCGAAATGCAGTCATAACTTGGTTTTATGCACAGAACTACTAAACATATTGTATGAAATTGGCCAGGTGTGGTGACTCACACCTGTAATCCCAGCACTTTGGGAGGCCGAGGTGGGCGGATCACTTGAGGTCAAGAGTTTGAGACCAACCTGGCCAACATAGTGAAACCTGATTTCCACTAAAAATACAAAAATTAGCCAGGTGTGGTGGCGTGCGCCTATAGTCCCAGCCACTTGGGAGGCTGAGGCATGAGAATCACTTGAACCCAGAAGACAGAGGCTACAGTGAGCCAAGATTGTGCCACTGCACTCCAGCCTGGGCAACAGAGCTAGACTCCATCTAAAAAAAAAAACAGTATAAAATTATCTTCTGGTTATATGTACAAGGTGTTATAAAACACAAATGGATTTTGTGTTTAGACTTGTGTTCCATCCCTAAGATATCTCAGTATGTATATGCAGACATTCTAAAATCTGAAAAATAAAATCCAAAATCTGAAACCTTCTGGTCCCAAGTACTTCAGATAAGGGATACTCACCCTCTACTAAGGAGAGCAGTTGCCATTTCATACCCCAGGAATTGCCTCTGCGATGAAGATCAATCTAATTTCCTCCTATATCTAACCCAATTCTATTCTTACTCCCTTCCAAGCTTTACTGACTGGATCTCTTTTCCTTCTCAATTGAAGTATTTGAAGGCGATAGCCTCTTAGTGTATTTTTGCAGAAGTACAATACCCAGCAATAAAGCAAGAGAAGGCTTTGTGTCATAATAACCTGATGAAGTATGGAAAAGCGACTACAAGGATAGCTAAACCAGCCTTACCTACAGGCCAGGCACTGAGCTGTCCATGTAAAAACTGACACTGTGTTTTCTGAGAAGGGAGAGAATTTATTAGTCATTTTGCAAGTGACTGCAAAAAAGCCACCTTCAAACTTAGAAACCCTGCTGTTTAAGGTCTAAGCTGAAGAAATTAATATCTAGTCTGTTTCTAATCTCTGGGACATGGGACCCCTCAAATATGTCTAGGCTCATGACTTCCAGTACACATAATGCTTGCAGGATGTTGAAATGTCAGGATTTTCCATTATTTCTCCATATATATATATATATATATATATGGAGAGAGAGAGAGGGAGAGAGAGAGAGAGAGGGAGAGAGAGAGATTATTTTTGAGACAAAGAGTCTTACTCTGTCATCCAGGCAGGATTGCAGTGATGCAATCTCGGCTCACTGCAACCTCTGCTTCCTGGGTTCAGGTGATTCTCCTACCTCAGCCTTCCAAGTAGCTGGGATTACAGGTGCATGCCACCACACCAGCTAATTTTTGTATTTTTAATAGAAACGGAGTTTCGCCATGTTAGCTAGGCTCGTCTTCAACTCCTGGCTTCAAGCAATCCACCTGCCTTAGCCTCTCAAACTGCTAGAATTACAGGTGTGAGTCATCATGCCTGGCTTCTCCTTATCTTTTTAGTGTGTAAGACACACACATTACCTTCCTAGTTAACACTGTCTTGCCTGAGACACTAAGAGGTAATTTTTTTTCTATGAAAAGAATTATTGAGATGAGTTAAGGACCTGGGTTAGTAATTCCAACGTTGATACACTCTGAGTGGTATGACTTTGGACATGGTATTTGCTCTCTGGAAGCCTGGGCTTTCTTAATTGTAACAGGAGGTGTTTGAACTAGTTAATCTCTAACAGACTTTCTGTCCCTAAAGGATTCCTTGATTCATACTCTTGACAGTAGTAGTAGCTACACATATTTCGTCTTTTACCTTTCACAACAATCGTGTTATTCGGTACTATTATCTCTACCCTTTTTTACAGGTGGTGTATAGAGCCCTAGAGAAATTAGAATGCCTAGGTTCCAGTCTGATTGTATCTTTTATTAGCTGTATGCCCTTAGGCAAGTAAATTTCTTTCAGAGATAACACTGTCTTTCTCTTATCTTGTCATTATTTTTCCTGAATTTGTGTCATGTATGAGTTTTCTAGGCACACAACTTGTATTTTCACCCAAGTTGTTGACAATTGATGAGCAGGAAACCAACAAGAGCACAGCCTTGCGGCCCTATATGACATCAATCTCACACTTAATAGATGGAAACCAGCCATTGATTGACACCGGGGAACAATGGGTTTTTTTTTTCTGATGTAGCTAAATGGCTTGTATTTTATATACTTTTCCTCACACAGCTTTCAAGAAATGTTATGAGCATCACCTGACATGTTTATTTTTAATTTCTGTGTGTTCTGTATTGAATTGTAAGCTTCACAAGGTACAGGGATTTTTCTTTTTTATTCAATTTTAAACCCCTAATGTCTAGAACTACACCTAGCATTTGTAGTTACTCAGTAAACATATTCAAAAATTTATTCATTTATTCATTAAAAAATTAATTCAGAGTCAACCGTCTGCCATGCCTGGTGTTAAATATTAAGGATATCCCAGGAATCTTCAGTTTAGAGCAACAGTCTCCGTGGTGACTTGCCTGCACCCGCACCCTAGGGGGGTAATTGGTGATTCACTGAGGTGTGGGAAAAAGATACTTTCTGATTATTCTTTCCTCCGATTTTAGTTTCTATTTTGTGTATATTTTCTAAAGTTAGTATGTAAGTACTGTACTGCATTTCCACAACTTATATCTAATAAACCATCATGTATTAGGGGTGCCTAATTTCCCCCCCTTGCTTGATGTGTTCAAACAAAACGTGTAGATAGCTGTTCTGGAATTCTCTTATGGAATATCATTTCCATGGGGTCAGGTTATCTCCAGCAGCAAAATGCTCAGGTTTAAATTTTCTTTTTTTTTTTTTTTAAACGGGAGTCTCACTCTGTCACCCAGGCTGGAGCTCAATGGTGCAATCTCAGCTCACTGCAAGCTCTGCCTCCTGGGTTGACGCCATTCTCTTGCCTCAGCCTCCCGAGTAGCTGGGACTACAGGTGCTCACCACCACACCCAACTAATTTTTTGTATTTTTTAGTAGAGACGGGGTTTCACCATGTTAGCCAGGATGGTCTTGATCTCCTGACCTCGTGATCTGCCCGCCTCGGCCTCCCAAAGTGCTAGTACTACAGGTGCTCGCCAGCACGCCCGGCAATTTTTTTTTTTTTTTTTTTTTTGTATTTTTAGTAGAGACGGGGTTTCATCATGTTAGCTAGTTGATCTCGATCTTCTGACCTCGTGATCCACCCGCCTCGGCCTCCCAAAGTGCTGGGATTACAGGCGTGAGCCACCACGCCCGGTCTGGTTTAAATTTTCAATTCCTTTTTTTTTCTTTTTGAGACAGTCTCTATCTCTCTGTCACCCAGACTGGAGTGCAGTGGTGCAATCTTGGCTCACTACAGCCTCTGCCTCCTGGGTTCAAGTGATTCTCCTGCCTCAGCCTCCTGAGTAGCTGGGATTGCAGGTATGTGCCACCACGCCAGGATAATTTTTGTATTTTTAGTGAGATGAGGTTTCACCATGTTGGCCAGGCTGGTCTCAAACTCCTGACCTCAAGTGATCCACCTGCCTTGAACTCCCAAAGTGCTAGGATTACAGGCATGTGCGACCACCATGCCCGGCCAAGACAATGACAGTTTTCCCCAGGGGAAAAGTGGGCCAAACTCTGGACTTTCTTCTCTGAATTTCCATCTTCTCTCAGTTTTTGGCCTCATAATTCTTTTATTTCCTTGCTAGGTCTCTTAGTACTTTTAATATTTACCCAACCTTTTTGGTCATCCATAGTGAGTCTCTAGTTCAAATACCTAGTCCATTAACCTTGCCTTTTAAAACAATCCCTGGCTGGCCACAGCAGCTCACGCCTGTCATCTCAGAACTTTGGGAGGCCAAAGTGGACGGATTGCTTGAGTCCAGGAGTTCAAGACCAGCCGGGGCAGTATAGTGAGACCCTGGGATTACAGACGTGAGCCACTGTGCCTGGCCTTTTAAAAAATTTTTCATAGAGATGGGGTCTGGCTTTGTTGCCCAGGCTGGTCTCAAACTCCTGGACTCAAGCAATCCTCCCATTTCAGCCTCCCAAAATATTGGGATTACAGGTGTGAGCCACTGCGCTGAGCAATTCCTTTAAACTTATATTTGCTCTACCCTCTAGTCTGAAGTTCTTTGTCCTTAACAGAAATGGATAAAGAGAGGAAAAGTGGAGAGGTTCTCTCTTCTCCCTGTCTTCTGTTACTGTGGCCCCTCCGGCCCCACGCAGGATCTCCAGCTTCCTTCCTCTCACGCTGAATTTAACATCAACACAAGCATGCCCCTCCAGGAGGTCCTTAGCACTGCTTCTCTGACCAAAACTCTTCTAGGCTTTCACCTTCCTGGCCCTCTTACTAAGATGGTGTCAGACTTATAAGTATTCCAGATTTAAGAAAATCCCAGGTCTCCTCCCTACGGAAAGGATATCACTCATCCTTTTTTCTCTCTCTTTGTGATTTGCCCACATTTACTACCCACTTAGACTTTATTTTCCAGATGGAGAATATTTTCTTTTTATTAATAGTACAGCTGTGTTAATTATTAGACTATTGCATATATACATCTTCCTTATAAAAATTCTTAAATTACTGATAAGGATAAGGATCCCTTTGACTATTACCCACAACCCCCAAACTCTACCAAAAGTGACTAAAATTATGAATTTTTAATGTGTATCTCCAATTTTTTTTCCCCATTTATGTATATTTTTTCTTGGGTTCCACCAATAGACAACGACTGAATACATTGGATATATTTTCATTTAATAGGTTGCAATAAAATAGTTAGAGATTTATCTCATTAATTTTATGTTCTGGTGTGGAACCATCTCCAAGATATATTATTGAGTACATTTAACAAGTTGCTAAAAATACACAGGGTATGATACCACTAAAGTTTAAAAAGATAAAAAGAAACCTTATTAAAAATATTTTAAGCTTTTCCTTTACCTTAATCTCATGCTCTTTTTGATCAGTTGAAATGCATTTCTCTGTATCTCATTGGCACTGTGATTTTTATTTGGGGATCAGGAGCACTGATCTGAGCATGGTTCCTGGTATCTCTCTAGACCCCCACATACTTTTATCCTATTTTGGCGGGGCGGGGGGTAGGAGAGGGCAGTGGCATGATTTCGGCTCACTGCAACCTCCGCCTCCCGGGTTCAAGCGATTTGCCTGCCTCAGCCTCCTGAGTAGCTGGGATTACAGACGTGTGCTACCACGCCTGGCTAATTTTTGTATTTTTAGTAGAGATGGGGTTTCATTATGTTGGCCAGGCTCATCTTGAACTTCCAACCTCAAGTGATCCACCCGCCTCGGCCTCCCAAAGTGTGTGAGCCGCCATGCCTGCACCACCCCCCTCTTTAAAAAAAAAAATTTAAGAAACAACAAAGACAAAGAGGGGACATAAAAGTCGGGAAATAAGAAGGAAACAAAAAAATGCAAACACTGATGGAAAAAGCAAAGTCATTAAATCAGAAAAGGGAAAGTGGAGAAAGGAAGGGGAGAGCTGCTGTAGAAAGCTTCATCTTGGCTGGTTTAGGTCTGGTCATTGTGATGTCTCTAGAGACAGGTTGCTTGTTTCTAAACATTGTCGTTTAAACTTTTAGTCCTGTTTACCAAGCCCTTTGCTCAATAATCATCTTCACCTCCTCACTGCCCTCCTGAGCTTTATGTATTTCTTCATTCCAGGTCAGACTTGCATGCCTCGCTTTGCTCCCCTACACCTATAAACACACACACTCACACTCACACTCATGCACACACACACACATTTTGCTGCAGACATCATAGAAATAAACACTTGGGCCTCTGGCTTTGGGGGTAAGGATGACAAAATGCAGCATGTGGAGGGCTTCAGGTTGCTGGCAATGCTGATTCTCAGTAGGCCATTATGCATTGAGGAGATTAAGCATCGTTTTTATCTGTCTGTTTATCTATTGATCTATTTATTTGTTATTTTTAGTAGGTACCTTTGGTTCTGGAGAACCAATGTGACAGTGTGGGGGGCCAGAGGAATAAAAGCCGAAAGCAGACATGTTTCTTAGGCTAAAGGGAGAGGTTAAATGGCATCTTACGCTGCTTTGTAGATTATCTGGCCCATTTGCCCTTGTTGAACAGCAGACGAGACCTCAGGCTAAGATGCTCTATTCAAAAACAAAAGCTGTGGCCTTAACCAGGGTTATCTTGATGATATTTGTCTGAGGGCCTAATTATAGTGGCAGGCGAAGGGGAAACCCTTGACTGTAGGAGACGAAACCAAGGTATCTCACTGCCAATACCTGCCAGGCAGTTTGGTAGCAGACAGGACCTCTTGCCCTCATGGGCTTTGTTTACGAAGAGGGGCTGTGGGAACATGAAGAGGAAGGCAGGGGTCTCCATCCTTCCAGCCTCTGTTCCTCTGCAGGTACCTCCTCGTTTCTTCCCATATGCCATTAACTGCAATTCTGAATCTGAATAAATAGGTGCTATCCCATCATGATATTTATTTTGTAATACTTGCTCTGCGGTTATCTACATCAGGACATTTTGTGGCTCTGCAGCATTTATTGGGCACTATATTAAGCTGGTATAAACTCAGACAAAAGGCCAGGTGAATGATAAACTAGTGACATTTCTGAGTGGAAAATGTCTACAAAGGCTGCATTTGGCTGATTGTATTTCAGAAGGCTGATGTTGCGCTACTCACATCACTGGTATACTATTTCAGAGTGTGATTTATTTTTATTCATATTCTTGTCTTTAGTGATCTTTAGGTTTTATTTCAAAATAGCTCCTAAATGTGAACACCTACTTAAGATACTGGAAGTATAGATGCAGGAGGCTGCAATGGGCTTTGTCTCGTTTTCATCAACAAAGCTCATCTAGATGACCTGTGCAACTTCACCTCATACTCCCTCAATAGCAAGGACCACACATAGACCAGGACTGAAGTCTTTTCACCTGCTCATAAATGTGTATGCTTACCTTTCTTTAGTGCCATCTCATGAATTTCAGGATCAAATACAGAACCTTAGCATTATGCAAAAGGTGCTTTTTGACTGGGCCCCTGCTATCTTTTCAGTTTTCTTTTACTAATCTACTTTGGAAACACTGGATCCAGCCTATTGACTTAACAATAGATGCCTATATGGGTCATCCTTTCTTTGAGGTAGGGCCCCAGAACCTGCTATTTGTCTGTAAATAGAATGCTCTTCACTCCTTCTGTCCATTGATTCTATTGCTGCATATACTTGAAGATTTGATTCATTTACTCCAAAGGGTTCCTGGACCTTGCTTTTCCTCCAGGTTTCCATCTGCAGGTGAAAGGTCATTCCTCCTGTGTCTTCAAATAGCACCTTGAATGTTAGAACCCTTTCTTCATTGGGTTACTGCCTCTTCTGTAGTTCTAAAGCTCTTAAGTGCAATAATTATGTAGCCCTCATTCTTATTTGATAGTAGGGGTTTGGAATGTTTCACTGACTAAATAAATGAATAAATAATTGAATTTTATTTATTCATATAATTGATCTCTGAGCCATTGACTCATTTTTTGTCTACTGACTTATGACAATAAATAATTTTGATAGATAATTTCTGTTAGCAAGGCATCCATGATATGTCAAGAATTTTTTTTTTTTTTTTTTGAGACGGAGTCTTGCTCTTGTCGCTCAGCCCGGAGTGCAGTGGCACGATCTCAGCTCACTGCCACCTCCACCTCCCGGGTCCAAGCGATTTTCCTGCCTCAGCCTCCTGATTAGCTGGGATTATAGGCGCCTGCCACTATGCCCGGCTAATTTTTGTACTTTTAGTAGAGACGGGGTTTTGCCATGTTGGCCAGTCTGGTCTCAAACTCCTGACCTCAGATGATCCTCGGATTACAGGTGTGAGCCACCGCGCCTGGCCAAGAATTTTTTAATACCAACATACATTTTAATTTCTTAGGTATTAATATTCCCCCACCCATTTCTTGAAATAAAAAGAGGGGAAAAGAGAAGAAATAAATTAACTCTACTTCCTGAGCCCTAGCTGTGTGCCAGGAATCTTCTAGGTACTTAAAGATGTATATTATAGGAAAAATATAGGAAAAATTATGTTAACTTATTTTAAAGACTAAAAAAGTGACAGCACAGAGATGTTAACTAACTTAACAAAAGTTACATATACAGATAAATTAATATATGCTGATATGGCTGGTTTGTGCACTACTCTTTTCTCAAAAACCATTCAATTAATGCTTTTTGATAATCTATCTGTGGCGTGAAGGTGCCTAGCACAGAGATACAGAAAGGTTTGAGTCTGTCTGTCAATAAAGGAGATTGACAAATGAGTCACCAATTATAACATGGCCTAATTTTTTCTGTGCAAAAGTATGTCCATCATTCTGAAAGTCTCAGAAAGGATAACCAACTTGGCTTAACTGGCACCCCCACTGAGAAGCCTGTTTTCAACTTCAGTCATCTGCAGCTGAGCTACAGCAATAAGAGTTATGAAGGCAGAAGAAGGATGAGAGGAGATCCCAGGCAGACACCAGGATGTACACAGAAAGACTCCCTTTCCCTTCTATAAAATTCACTTCAAGAAGGGAGTTCATTTTCCTGGTTCAACATAAAGGCAATATAAAGGTATACAAGATATATCTACCTATTGCCTTTTTTTAATAATTAAAATATCCTAGGCAAAATTTTAATCATATATTTACAGAGAGGTTCTGAGTCCCAGAAATGAATAACATGCTATATTGGATATTAGTAAATATTGACTGGTGCAAAAATGTTGTATATGTATTTACTGAGAAAACTTGCTTCCCTGTACTTTGGCAAGCATAGAGAGTTCAGTGATAAAAGACAGAACACTTGCCTTTGGGAGTCCGGTGTAGTAAGAGAGTCATTTATGCAGACACGTGGCAAATCATTATGAACTATGACAGTGATATGTGCCGGATAATCTAGAGGCATAAAACAAAGGTGCCCAATCCCTTATGCTTAATACCAGAAGTCAGATTTGCCAATGTGTTTGGATAAAGATGCTTGACTATCACTCTCAAGATCTCATTTGCAAGTAAGACCATGAAGAGTTCATTTTGTATTAAATTCTATGTTGATGCTGTTTTTCTTTGATGATTATAATGATGATGGCGGTGATGTTTAATGATGAGGATGATGATGAAACACATAGTTGGTCTTAAAACACACAGAATACCACCTAACTCCATAGCTCCAGCTAAAATTTAGGAGCATATATAGGCTAGAGTAATGATATCATTTGGATCAACTGCAGTGATATGCTTTTGTAAGGTATCTGGTCAATGACAGGACCGTTAAAATCAGCACTTATACAGACATTCAGCATTGATTGGCCTCAGCAATTAATAACTCACTAGGCCATAAAGTAAAAGCAGCAATAATTCTTTATCATCTGTGACTGCTAGAGATACTCTTGGACCACAGGTCTAGGAGTTAGGACATCATCAAATAAAAATTATTGGAAACACTGTGGTTTGACTTTCACATGTAAAGCTTTGTTTTGTAGTTGTAATTGTTTTACTATAGATGAGAAAACATTTAGGCAGAATAAGGAGGTTTGTTAACCACAGTAGATTTGGGGAGAACAAAGAACTCTGTTTTGCTCTTGCCTCTTTTTTCTTTTTCTTTTTCTTTTCTTTTCTTTTTTTTTTTTGAGATGGAGTCTCGCTTTGTTGCCCAGGCTAGAGTACAGCAGTGTGAGATCTTGGCTCACTGCAACCTCCACCTCCCAGGTTCAAGGGATTTTCCTGACTCAGCCTCCTGATACAGGCATACACCACCACAACTAGCTAATTTCTGTATTTTTAGTAGAGACAGGGTTTCACCATGTTGGCCAGGATGGTCTCAATCTCTTGTCCTCGTTATCCGCCTGCCTTAGCCTCCCAAAGTGCTGGGATTACAGGTGTGAGCCACCGCACCTGGCCTTGCCTCTTTTTTGTTTGTTGATAAGGCAGTGGGGGATGTCACTGGAAACAACAGCTTTGCCATTAAAGATAATACAAGATTTTTTAAAACTACTGCTATTATTTATTTGAGACCATAAGCACATGGAAAGCTACAGTGAATCCAGGGTAATTATTTTGCCTCCCATTGACGCTAGCCGTAAGCCAAGTAGATAGGCTTGCATGCTAGGTTTAACCTTGTGTTTCTAGGGTGCTGGGTTTCTCCTGGGAGTAAGTGGTGGTAGTCATTTCAAGGATGAAACTTAAAGCAAGGTGGACCATTGAACAGCATGTAACTGCCCATTTTGAAATAAAACAGTTAACTGCTGAGCTTTCTGGATTGAGGCTTGTCAAGCAGCTCATTTTCTTTTTTAATGCTCGTGACTTGCGGTCTTGTCAGAAGAGGTCACCTGTGGATCCCGTTAATGCTTCAGTGTGGGGAGAGTCACCACCCAAAGCTTAGTAGTCGCTGCAGTACTTAACTGAAATTCTGATGAAAGGGTCAATTTCTGCCTGGATTCAAGCAGATTCCAGTGATTAAAATGTGCAAATGCATGTCCCATGTCTATATGAGGGAAATTATGAAACCCTTATTAGGAAACATCTGCTTCCTAGGGGAAGAGCAAAGTTGGATTTAATGTTTCAAGCATAGACTCTGAATTTCAGGCCATGTATCAATCAGAGAAAACTTATTGACAGCGATAACAGGGCTTTAAGGAGACTTCTTTTCTCCAGATGAAGAGTGATTAAGCCAGCTAGCCACTCACCTTCTTTGAGTTGGGAAAATGAGTTTAAGTAAGTAGAGTTCTGGGAATGACCCTAGGACAATGATTAATGTACTTACTTCAGAAAACCCGCAGACCTTTATAGCTCCTTCGTTTTCTTTCTCTTTACCTCCTTCCTCTTGTCCTCCCTGCCTTTCCTCCTAACTTCTTTCCTTTTCTTTAGTCTTTCCTTCATTCCTTCCTTCTTTCATTTCACATTTGACTGTCTGTTATATAACAGGAACTATATCTATGAATATAAAGTGTGTAAAGAGAAGACCCTCCAGTAGCTTTATTGGGTATCTGTGTGTGTGTGTCTTTTGTATTTGTGTGTTGTGTGTGTGTCTGTTGGGGGAAGGGGATGCCTTCATATTGGAAAAACACAAAAATAATTATAACAAACTCTGATAAGGATCTTACAGGATTTATCACATACACTTGCTGATAGGAGGAAAAGGCTCTCCCTGTCGTAAATGAGACATATTTAACAGAGGAAGTGACTTTTCACTTGTGTCTTAAACTATAATTCAGGGGTTAGGTGAAGCTGGAGAAGAGCATCTCAAGCTGAAGGCAGAAGCTTACAGAGACTCTCAGAGGGGCGAGGAAATGAGTGTGGCACTTTCAGACAATGGCAATATCTTTCAGTGTGGCAGGAGATGAGGCAGCAAAAGTGAGATGGACCCAGTCTGTGTAGGGTCGTGGATACCACACTAGGTTCTGGAAGGATAAGTACTTTTTTTTTTTTTTTTTTTCTGAGACGGAGTCTCACTCTGTCACCCAGGCTGGAGTGCAGTGGTGCAATCTCGGCTCACTGCAAGCTCTACCTCCCCGGTTCACGCCTCTGGAGTAGCTGGGACTACAGGCACCTACCACCACGCCCGGCTAATTTTTTGTATTTTTAGTAGAGATGGGGTTTCACCGTGTTAGCCGGGATGGTCTTGATCTTCTGACCTTGTGATCCGCCTGCCTCGACCTCCCAAAGTGCTGGGATTACAGGTGTGAGCCACCGCACCCAGCCCGGGATAAGTAGTTTTAACATCTGCATTTTCTAGCCTTAATTGAGTGGCTGGGCTGAGTGGCTGGGGGCAGGCAGAGGGACCAGTTTGGAGGCATTTCGCTGTTTTCTGTGTAGAAATGGAATAAATTAAAGTTCTGCAAAGCCTGATTTTTTCAAAAAGTGCACATGTTCCCAAGTTTAATTAATCTCATTGTATAAAAATCCTAGAGATAAAGCGTGGTTGCCCATATTATTTGTGTTCCAGACTAATAATTATTTTCTATTTAATATAGCTTAATGCAGGATTACACAAAATAATATGTGTCTCCAAGGCATTTTAAATAGGCTTTTATTTTGCTTACATGTATGGTTTCAGGCACGTATCAGAAAGTGAGGTGCATCTATTTCCCTTCACATGGGTTCGACAATACAGAGAATCGTCACTCTGCTGTAACTGCTGCTGTATTGGTTGAGTCACAGGGTTTGTTCATAGGGCAGTAGTAGGTGGTTTGGCAAATTTCAGTGAAAAAATTAATTAGATCAGTGTGCTATGGAAATCGCTGTTCAAGTCACCCAGCTAAAGCAGCATGCCTACCTAATAAGTTTTGAAAGTTTAATACACTGTCACTGGGGTTGTTGCAAGAGTACACACACAACATGCGTAGGACCTGTATGCAAATCCCAGCTAATAACATGCAACATCCTTGCTAGAATGCAGCCTGCCTTTCATCAAGTGAAGTTTTCATTATCGTTTTTATTTTAAGTGTAAATTTTACTGTCAGGCTGTATAAATAAATAGAGTAGATATATTCTAAGGATTGTGGGTTTAGATGCCTGTGGATGTTAATAGTCTGGGGGCTCTGCCGAGTTCCTGTAAGGTGCATGTGAAGTCATTAATATGGATGTTTCTTTTCATATTTCTCTATTTTTTAGGTCTGTGATGGGGTCAAATAAAGAACCAGACCTTGTGCATCTTGAGGCCAGAACTGTGGATGGTCGTAAGTAAATCAACTTTGCTGCAATATTCATAGTAATATTAGTTCTATGACTCTGTCATGAACTGAGTCTGTGTAATAATCTCATGGTGTATGCAGAGTAATAGTGGATGTGTGGTTTCTGAGGATTTGGGGTTGCAGGGGTGACCTGCTTCTTTTGACTCTAAACTAGTAAAGTGCAGGTATCTTCTGTTCAGAAGAGCTAAGGATAGGTAGACAGGCACAATGGCACAGTGGCAATAATTGTGTGATTTGGGCATGAAGACATTTCCTGTCTTCAGTAATGCAAAATAGTCTTAATGATTTTTCATAAATACATATTTTCATATATAAGTATAAATACATATTTTCATATCAATTTATAAGTATAAATACATATTTTCATATATAAGTATAAATACATATTTTCATATCGATTTATAAGTATAAATACATATTTTCATATCGATTTATAAGTATAAATACATATTTTCATATCGATTTATAAGTATAAATACATATTTTCATATCGATTTATAAGTATAAATACATATTTTCATATCGATTTATAAGTATAAATACATATTTTCATATCGATTTATAAGTATAAATACATATTTTCATATCGATTTATAAGTATAAATACATATTTTCATATAGATTTATAAGTATAAATACATATTTTCATATAGATTTATAAGTATAAATATATAGGTTATCCATAAATATGTATATTTTGAGTGGTGATACCAGCACAGCCCTCTCATCCAATCAAAGTGCCTTTCCAGTTAAAGAGAATACTTCCAAACTCTTGATTCCTAAAGTGTTTCTTTGTTGTTGCTGCTGCTACTCTTTTGTGTTGAATTGTTTCTTCAGTCTTCTTATTTTGTCAGATACCATCCAGGCCATGCCTCACTGTCTTGTTTGGAGGTTCACAAAACACTTGGAAAGAATTTAAAAAAAAAGAGAGAGAGAGAATTTTTCTGTGTGTCCCCATCAGAGGCAGCAGGAGGAGAGTCAGTTGAGTGAATTGCTCACCCATCAGTAGTTCTCATCAACTCCGAGTGGTTATGCTGCAGTGAAGGACAGGACTACACTTTGTGGCCTCATGACAACATTGTAGGTTGTTTTTCTCATTTCACATATGAAGAAACAAAGGCATAGAAAGCTTAAGTAATAATATAGCTAAGCTAATATGGTAAATAAGTAGAGGACAGTGATGTCTATCTCACAGAGCCTATTCAGGTGAGAATTCAAGAAACCCATGCATATAAAATACTTCACACAGTGCCTGACCTACTAACACCAGCAATGAATGTTTCCTTACCCTTCTCTGGTACAGAGGATCCTCAGAAGGGCTAAGCATTTGCGGGGGTACCCCTAGGCCTAGGATAGAGCACTCCAGGTGGGAGGGGTAAAAGAAAATGAGAAAAGGGGGAAACTGTATATAGAAGAGGGTGAGGGGAGAAAAGACAGGGAGAAAGAAAGAGGTCTCAGATGTAGAGGAGAGGAAGAGAATGGACTGTCCACAATTACCACAGAGCAATGAGGCTGTTGTAGGCTGCCCAGCGCTGGCCCAGAGAGTGACCATCTCATTTCCAAGACATTCCCAGTTTCTAAAATATCCCTCACAATTCAGAAGCACCCTAATCACTGCTGTTTGTGCCTGTCTACCAGTCCTTAGCTCCTCTGAACACAAAGGCAGAAGATCCTGCACTTTACCAGCTTACAGTCAAACAAAGCAGGTCACCCCTATAACCCAAACTCCCCAGAAACCACACATTTTTCATTACTATGCATGTACCATGAGATTTCTCATCTCTAAAGGTTTGTTTCCCTTTTGGGGGAGTGAATATATTTTTTGACAGAGTCAGTCGGGGCACAGGTTAGGGGTCAAGGCTGACCATCATCCTCTGTAACCCAGGCAAAGCTGCCACGTGTAACATGCCCAGCACTGTGCATGACACAGAATGAGCTCAACAGGTCAGAGCGGCTTTCCCACCTCCTCAGTGGGCTCACTCTGGTGGTGACTTCTCCATTTCCCTGGAGCAGATGATGTTATCTTGGATTCCAAGGTCCAGTTCTTGCTACATAACAGAGATCAATATTTTCTTAATGCAAAAGTAAACACATCATTGTTTAAAAGTCTTGCTTACTAGAGATAGAGACCATCCTGGCCAACATGGTGAGACCCCATCTCTACTAAAAATACAAAAATTAGCTGGATGTGGTGGTGCGTGCCTGTTGTCCCAGCTACTTGGGAGGCGGAGGCAGGAGAATCACTTGAACCCGAGAGGCGGAGGTTGCAGTGATCTGAGATCGCGCCACTGCACTCCAGCCTGGTGACAGACCGAGACTCCATCTCAAAAAAAAAAAGGTCTTGCTTACTTCCCATTGCTTTGATGATAAAGAGCTAAATTCTCATCTTGACCTATAGCTCCAGCATAACTTGTGCCTGCCCATTCCCTCAGCCTAATCTTAGTCTGCCCTCTCCTCACTCGTTGCCTGCAAGCCTTTAGGCAGGTTTTCAATTCTTGGAACATACAGGGATATGTGTCTTGCCATAAAGCCTTGCTACATGCTGTTTTCTCTATCTAGAATATCCTACTTTCTTGCCCGTACCCTGACCAGTCAAGCATAATTGATTACTGTGGATGGTTCAAACCCCAGGTTAATCGCCTATTTCTTAGAAAAGCCTTTCGTAAACTCTCAATCTAAATGAGCTTCTTATTTTGATTGCTTTTATACAACTATGTTTTTTTTCTTTGTCACGTTCTTCTCTGTTTGAAATTATACTTTCTTTTTACATGATTATTCGATCACAACCATTTCTCACCACCAGTCTGTAAGTTTTATGAGAGCAGGAACCATGTATATCATATTCAATATTATATCTCCAGAGCCAGGAATGGTAGCACACATCTGTAGTCCCAGCTACTCAGGAGGCTGAGGCAGGGGGACCATTTGAGCCCAGGGGTTCAAGACTGTAGTGCACTATGAACACACCTGTGAATAGGAACTTTACTCCAGCCTGGGCAACATAGTGAGATCCCATCTCAAAACAAAAACATTGTGTCTCCAGCACATGCCATGGCATCTACATGTAGAGAGATCTCACTAAGCATATGTTGAGTGACCGCAGACCCAGCTGACCTGTTGTCAGGGCTACCAGTGGCTATCTCACCTCACTCACCAGATTGTCTGAAAATGCTAGAGTCTCGCATCTTAAACCTTAGCATGTATGCTACCCACCTAGAGACCTTGTTAAGATCTGCATTGTGATTCAGTAGGGGCCTGAGAGTCTGCATTTTTTTTTCTTGAGACAGAGTCTTGCTCTGTCGCCCAGGCTGGAGTGCAGTGGCACTATCTCGGCTCACTGCAAGCTCCGCCTCCCAGGTTCACACCATTCTCCTGCCTCAGCCTCCTGAGTAGCTGGGACTACAGGCACCCGCCACCACGCCCGGGTAATTTTTTGTATTTTTAGTAGAGATGGGGTTTCACTGTGTTAGCCAGGATGTTCTCGATCTCCTGACCTTGTGATCCGCCCGTCTCGGCCTCCCAAAGTGCTGGGATTATAGGCGTGAGCCACCGCACCCAGCCAAGAGTCTGCATTTCTAACAAGCTCCTAGATGATATCCATGCTGCGGGTCTGTGAAATATGCTTTGTGTAGCAAAGTTCCACAACAGAAAATTAGTGAAAGAGCTTGAGGGTCTGTTTCCCATGATCGCACCCCTAGTTTAGGAAGCTCTGGATGGAATTGGGAGCTTGAGGGTCTGTTTCCCATGATCACACCCCTAGTTTAGGAAGCTCTGGATGGAATTGGGAGCTTGAGGGTCTGTTTCCCATGATCGCACCCCTTGTTTAGGAAGCTCTGGATGGAATTGGGAGCATCCCGGGTTGCTTTTGGGCATATGCTGCTGTTTTCTGGCTTGTGGCATCCAATGCACATGACGCTTTTTCCTAAAAACAATGAGGCCATCACTCTCTGTGATCTGCACATTTTCTTACACCCAGCATTCATTATTCCTGTGCTCCCTGAAGGCATGGCGGTTGATAATGCCAAACTGTCATCTCAGGCTTAGCTTTCACAAAGCATGAAATGTATCAGTTCTAATTTTATTTATTTTACTTTACTTTTTTTTTTCTTTTTGCAAAGGCAGCATCTTCAGAAACTATCCAAGGGTGAAAATTCAATAAAAGGATTTAATTTGAAAAGTTAGCCCTGTCAAAACGAAACAGAAAAAAAAAAAAAAAAACCTACCAATTGATTTAAAGGGTCTAAGCATAACACCTGACCTGTCACAGTGTTAAAAAAAAAAAGAGAGAGAAAGAGATTGTCTCAATAACCAAGGCTCCAGTTAAAACAACAACAACAACAAAATAAACAGAGAGGAGGAGGTTGGAAGTAAATAGCACACAGAGGTCAGGGTTGCAAGGTGTTAGCAAATGTAGTAGGCAAAATTTGACAGTGTATTTATCAAAATCAGGTTACAGTCTCATCAGCTGCACTAAGAATTTCATATCTCTGTGTTATCTCTTTCCTGAGACAGAGTCTCACTCTGTCACCCAGTCTGGAGTGCAGTGGCGCCATCTCGGCTGACTGCAATCTCTGCCCCCTGGGTTCAAGCCATCCTCCTGCCTCAGCCTCCCAAGGAGCTGGGACTCCAGGCATGCACCACCACACCAGGCTAATTTTTGTATTTTTGGTAGAGATGGGGTTTTGCCATGTTGGCTAGGCTGCTCTCGAACTCTTGACCTCAAGTAATCCGCCTGCCTCTGCCTCTCAAAGTGCTGGGATTACAAGCGTGAGCCACCATGGCTGGCCTCTTTCTCATTTCCTAATTGAGATCCTCTCTTTTTTTCTCCATCCATTCATTATTGTTATTATTATTTATTTATTTATTTATTTTTGTGTGTGTGATGGAGTTTTGCTCTTGTTGCCCAGGCTGGAGTGTAATGGCACGATCTCAGCTCACTGCAACCTCCGCCTCCTGGGTTCAAGTGATTCTCCTGCCTCAGCCTCCTGAGTAGCTGGGATTATAGGTGCCCGCCACCATGCCCAGCTGATTTTTTGCATTTTTAGCAGAGATGGGGTTTCACTTTGTTAGCAGAGATGGGGTTTCACTTTGTTGGCCGAGATGGTCTGGAACTCCTGATCTCACGTGATCCACCTGCCTCGGCCTTTCAAAGTGCTGTGATTACAGACATGAGCCACTGCACCTGACCCCATTCATTAGTGTTTACATATATGGAACCCATTGTTTTTATTCTAGGTTATACATCTTGTAGAGTATATGCCAAATATACTTTACAATAATATAATGTTTTGTTTTGTTTTGTTTTGTTTTTTTGAGATGAAGTCTCTCTCTGTTGCCCAGCCTGGAGTGCAGTGGTGCAATCTCAGCTCACTGCAACCTCTGCCTCCTCGATTCAAGGGATACTCCTGCCTCAGCCTCCCCAGTAGCTAGGATTACAGGCGCCTACCACCACACCTGGCTGATTTTTGTATTTTTAGTAGAGACGGGGTTTTGCCATGTTGGTCAGACTGATCTCAAACTCCTGACCTCAAGTGATCCACCCACGCTGGCCTCCTAAAGTGCTGAGATTACAGGCATGAGCCACCACACCTGGCCATCATGTTTTTGACTTTGAACCAGAAATTATTTTCTGATTTTAGTGTGTTCACATATTTTGTAGTCAAGACACTGAGACATTTGACACAGGAAAAATCCCTCGCTTGCCAGTTTGGCTCTTCCCCATGGAGTGTGTTGTGAATCCTTATCTGGGTTTGCTATTCAAAATTTAGTTTTGGTCTATTTCAGATGTCCCTAGATTACATGTTATACTTAATTTCTGTTTCCATTGAAGTTCCCATATTTGAGGGGAGGTGAGCTCTGGAAAGCTTTAGTTTTTTACGTGAGAAAAAAGAATTATATCTTTATTTTTATTTTATTTTATTTTGTTTTTTTTTTTGAGATGGAGTCTCACTCTGTCACCTAGGCTGGAGTGCAATGGTGCAATCTCAGCTCACTGCAACCTCCACCTCCTGGGTTCAAGCGATTCTCCTGCCTCAGCCTCCTGAGTAGCTGGGATTACAGGTGCACACCACCACGCCTAGCTAGTTTTGGTATTTTTAGTAGAGATGGGGTTTCACCATGTTGGTCAGGCTGGTCTTGAACCCCTGACCTTGAGATCCACCCGCCTCGGCCTCCCAAAGTGCTGGGATTACAGGCGTGAGCCACCATGCCTGGCCTTATATCTTTATTTTTATAAACCTTATAACTTGCAAGATTACTTTCAATTGTAAGGGCTGGAAATAAACTTGAGTAGTAGTAGCAATATAAGGGACTTTGTTGCAATAGAAATCACAGAAATTTTTATATCATAATACAGTCATTATATCTGAAAATATTATTTATGCTCGTTCTTTCCTCAAAATTGTAGTAGTTATCAGACCCGCCAGTAGATCTTGATATATAATATATTAATTTGAAAAGTACATACAAGGGTATTAAATATTTAATCTTTTGATAACTTTATTTAAATTTAATTGAATTAGTTTTTTTTATTTTATTATTATTCTTTAAGCTTTAGGGTACATGTGCACAATGTGCAGGTTAGTTACATATGTATACATGTGACATACTGGTGTGCTGCACCCATTAACTCGTCATTTAGCATTAGGTATATCTCCCAGGTCTATTCTGGGTAATTTATTTTATGCATTAAAAACATTCTGAAAAAATGGGTCCACAGGCTTTCTCAGACTGCTGATGGGGTCCATGGCATAGATTCTGAATCTTTGCCCCCAAAGCGACAAGTGTCTGCATAGGAATGTGTGGTTATTTATATAAACTAGTACTTTATCTTAGATCCTCTAGAAAGCTTTTGTTCTGTGAGAGTCTATGGTTGGCACTGATGTTTCTTACCAACTATCCTCTAATATGTAGATATCTTGTAGTTTACATCTGTGACAAGGATGTTATTCTTTCTTGTATTACTTTCTGCCTTGGGAGGTGAGCTGAAAAGAGCAAGCTCAACTACAATCAATCTCGGGATGTATTATTGGAAATTTTTGAACATATTTATTGGATGTGACATTTATTATTGGCCCCTGAGTTCAAAGAGGACAAATTGACAGGTCCTCATCCATGAAGCAGATCTTTTATTGTTTAAATATTCTGTGTGTGTGTGTTTGCATTGTAGGAGCCCAGTAGATTAAAATACTAAAAAGGAAACCTACATTCTATTGATTTACCTAACATAGGTGCATTTGTGTATGTGTGTGTGTAATGCATATAGTTAAAGAGAAAACATTGACCAAACTGTTGGATTGAAAGCTGTGTGAAAAGTTGTATCTTATTTAATCTCCGTTCTGTGTCCAAAAGATAACTTAGAGCCCAAAACATTATATTTTTATTTTATTTTACTTTTTTAGTAGAGATAAAGTCTCACCATGTTGCCCAGGCTGGTCTTAAACTCCTGGGCTCAAGCGATCCTCCTGCCTTGACCTCCCAAACTGCTGGGATAGGCATGAGCCACCACACCAGGATGAAACATTTAATATTTGTTGAATTAATAAATATATTAGTGTGTCACTGTTTAGGTATATCCACTGAAAGAAGGGTCTTTAACCACTGGGTCTGTGAAGTCCTGGAGCACTAACAGATGGATGCAAGAGACTTACTAACTCCCTGCTGGGTGCCACATTTTATGCACATTTGATTTTGGAGGAAAATAACATAACTTTTATCAGAATTTTTCACATGGCAATTACACATGGATATATAGTTGTATATTATGGGCATACCTGTAAGAGAACCTGCAGTACCACCTTTGGCCATTGTTTCTTCTCCCTTTTACTTCTGCAATAAAAGGCCCAGCCCGCAACCTGAATGTTTCTGTACTGGTGGTGATCTGTGCCAGCAGGAACAGGAGACAGGGGACAATTACGGGTCCCAGTGTTTATTTGCATGAGTAAGTAACCTCATAACAGGTTACCCAAGCACTAATCTCATTCACTGGGGAACAACAAACCTTGGCCCTTTAACCAACTGTGAAAATGACTGCCTGAGAACTCTGTGAAATGAACCTCAAACTAGCATTTTAACAAGCAAAAATAAAATAAAAGAAACTCACAACTTTATATAACTATGCATCCCACTAATTCTGGTCTTGGGTAAGAACTGGAAATCTCATTTTCTACTTCTTATCCGCCAGCTTTCCAACCTAGTTTCCATATTGAACAGCAAGTGTGTCAAAATCTGGATAAGGTAAGCGCTGCTGAAATGCTTTGGGGAGGTAATAGAGACCTCAGTTCTCAAAGTCTTCAATATCTCAGCTATAGAGTGTTTTTACCATGAAAATAGATTACTTTTATACCAACAAAAATAGCAATGATAACAATAAAAAGGTATATATATATATATATAAAACCTCTTATCTTTTTATTGTTATATATGTGTGTGTATATATATGTTTGCTATATTTCTCCAGAAATTGTTTAAGCTTATACAGATGAATATGTATATGTATAGACACATACACTTACACGCATGTTCTTGTTGAAAAATTGTGGCAAATTTAGTGTTTGTGAATATAAATATAAGTTAAAAATCTTTTCATATCAATACATATAAATTTAGCAACTTCATGGTTAATTGATATATAGAACCCCATTCTAAAGTCAACTATATTTTGTAATTACTAAATTATAGAGACCTTTGTAGATATAGAGACCTCTGGCTATTTCAAACAATGCGAATATATATACACATACACACATATTATTTATTTGGTTAGTCAGCATTCAAGCTCGCGTAAGCAGCAAACACTACGGAAAGAAATTTGATGAAGGAAAATTCCTGGGTCAGAGAGTATATACATTTCAAATTTTTGTAGAAATTGTCAGATTGCCTCCTGAAATATTTGCGACAATGAGTAGTCTATCAGTATGAGAATGCCTGTGTTTGCAAGCCCTCAGCAATCTTGGACATTATCGAAGACTTTTCAAATATAACCCATATGAGAGCAAATTTTAAAAAGGCATATCCTTATTGTTTTAATTTGTATTTATTTAATTAGGAGTGAGGTTGAGAATTTTTGTTTTTCTTTACTACCTTTATTTCTTCTTCAGTGAACTTTAAAAAATCAAATCTTTTGAATAGAAAATATGAAACCTTTGGCATTGATACACACATTTAAAAATATCAAATTGGCACCCCCACTTTGGCCAAAGTTCCAACACTAGCACAACAGTTGCCATTATTAGACCCCGCATTTCATATCTTTTATCTTCTTTTTTAGTCAATTTATTAATACCTTCTAAGGTAGACCTTGGAAAAGGTTAGACGGTTCCATTTCTGGTCAGCTTCAGATTCTAACAGATCCTTATCACTTCCCGACATGCTGAGAAAATGCACATTCTCACCTCTCTTCTATCCCCAAATAAAGCATCAATGTTTAGCTAGTATAGCCAGAATCTAGTTCTCTGCTTCTTTTTTTTTTTCTAGCAGTGTTATTCTGACCCCGTATTTCATATTGCAAAAGGCTCTTGATTTCAGTGACTAGTGATATCCACTTGGCCTGTCTGATTCAGTAGCCTGAAGACAGCCCTAACAACCACTCAGAAAAGCATGAAATAAGATAACACGGGCCTCCTAGCACAGCATTGAAAAGCCTGATAGTGACAGTACAACAACAGGCTCAGCTGGGCAGCTTTCAAATTGGGTTCTTTGTAGCCATTATATGCCACTTCCTCTGCTTCCCAGGTGCCCACCCACCTGCATGAAGGTCTGTGCCCTTATATTCCATGCTGAGGCTGAGAGAACAAAGGTGCACAAAAAACTTTTCACTCACAGGCCTTAACTTTAGGACAAAGATCTAGGCTTTGGGTCCTTGGTATCCCTCGGAATACAATAGCAGCACTCCATATAACATGCAGATGTGGTAATCCCCAAGTGCTGAAAAATTTCTAACGTTTCTGGCTCCGGCTTAAAAAAAAAAGTAGCATCGTAAAGTCCCTGGCATTTACTCACATACTTTCTTCATTTGTCCTCTAAATTTTGAAGCAACAATGATGCTAGGATCATGCGTTATATTCCTATTATTTATCTGGTGTGAGCACACTAGATACTTTTCAGCTGCCTTACTTATAACAATCCTTGGAGGTAGACACTATTATTATTTTCCTCATTTTAATGATGGGGAAATGGGGCTTACAAAGATTAAGTGTTTTTTCCATTGTTTCAGAGTTAGGATTTAAAGCCAGTTCTGTTTCACTCTGGACCTACTATTCATTCATTCAAAAAATATTGTTGGATATCTACGCCACATCAGATACTCTTCTAGGCATGAATGAGGGATGATTAGGAATTGATGCAAAGGCTCTGCTCTCATAAAGTTTACCTTCTAGTTAGGGGAGATGTTATAAAAAATGCATGAGGTATTTGTATGAGAAGTGGAGCTACAAATGTATGAGAAAAACAGAGTAGGGAGAATAGAGAGGGATCACAGAAAGAGGGCCATCAAGGAAGAAATCTCGGATAAGGTGGCATTTGGTGTTTAAGCCAAGTCTATAAGGAAATATTGGAGAGACCTGTATGTCTGCCTGGTGGAAGAGCATTCCAGACAAATGGAAGAGTACATGCAAAGGATATGGATATGAGCATGCTTAGCATGGCTGAGGCATAACAGAAGGCCAGGTGGCTAGAATAGAGAGAGGGGCGGGCAAACGTGTTATCTGTCTTTACTCCATTATCTGAGACAAGGACTGTGCCATACTGTTCTTTGTTGAGCATCTCTTATGTTTCAGGTATGATAGCTGGTATGGAGGGTGATAAAAATAATCAAGAAATTGTTCACTGAGGCTGGGCACAGTGGCTCATGCCTGTAATCCCAGCACTTTGGAAGGCTGAGGCAGGTGGATCACGAGGTCAAGAGATCGAGACCATCCTGGCCAACATGGTGAAACCCCGTCTCTACTAAAAATACAAAAATTAGCTGGGCATGGTGGTACTTGTCTGTAGTCCCAGCTACTTGGGAGGCTGAGGCAGGAGAATCGCTTGAACCTGGGAGACGGAGGTTGCAGTGAGCCAAGACGGTGCCACTGCACTTCAGCCTGGCGACAGAGCGAGACTCCATCTAAAAAAAGAAAAAAAAAAAAACTGTTCATTGAATGTATCCACATGTCTTAGAGGCAGTGTCTCTCTGTTCTGAAATTAATCTTATAGCATGTAGACACATCTAAGTAAATGTGCACACCTTCTCCCCTCACTCCCCCTTCCAAAAATAAAAGTAAAACACCTGGAGAAGAAACTGGAAACTGTATGCTTTCTCCTTCATGAGCTAAATGGTTTCATTTCTTCCTCTCCTCTTACCACTTTCATTCTTGCTTGCTTTCTTCTTTTCTTCCTACTTTTTATCCTTCTCTCTCTTTCTCTGTCTCTCTTTAACTCCTTCCCCTACTCCCTACTGTCTTTGTAAACTTAATTTGGACATGAGAGGTGAAGCTGGCTGCGCTTCTGGATTGGGTGGGGACTTGGAGAACTTTTGTGTCTAGCTAAAGGTTTGTAAATGCACTAATCAGTGCTCTGTGTCTAGCTAAAGGTTTGTAAATGCACCAATCAGCACTCTGTAAAAACGCACCAATCAGCGGTCTGTGTCTAGCCAAAGGTTTGTAAATGCACCAATCAGCACTCTGTAAAATGGACCAGTCAGCAGGACGTGGGCAGGGCCAAATAAGGGAATAAAAGCTGGCCACCCCCAGCCAGCAGTGGCAACCCACTCGGGTCCCCTTCCATGCTGTGGAAGCTTTGTTCTTTTGCTCTTTGCAATAAATCTTGCTGCTGCTCACTCTTTGGGTCTGCACTACCTTTATGAGCTGTAACTCAGCACAAAGGTCTGCGGCTTCACTCCTGAAAGTCAGCAAGACCACGAACCCACCAGAAGGAGGAAACTGCCAACACATCTGAACGTCTGAAGGAACAAACTCCAGGCACACCATCTTTAAGAACTGTAACACTCACCTTGAGGGTCTGCGGCTTCATTCTTGAAGTCAGCGAGACCAAGAACCCACCGGAAGGAACCAATTCCGGACACAGAATTAAGTTATGTGATGTGCTTCTCAGTTCTACATGATTGAGTGTGACTTTGTATATAATTTTCTGTCTTTACCCAACTAAACTAGGTTCTAGTGTGGGTTTCCAGTAGGGCTTTCTTGCAAAACACACAGCCAGTGTTCCCGAAACACATCTCACATTCTCTCATGCCTCTCTGCTCCTGCCCAGTGCTCCTTCTTTCTGGAGTAATGAGTTATCCTTGTCATCATTCCAGGCAGCCTTCTGGGCTTTCCCTCAGCTTTTCCATCATGTCCCCATCCCTGACAAAAGTAATTCCCTTTATAACATAGTCTGAATAGTAAAATAATCTCTAGCCTAAAGAGGACTAAATAGGCCTTGAAGGAATAACAAGTCCACAGCTCTGTGTGATACAAAGTGAAATAAATTCAGAGTCACAGGAGAAGTTTCTAGCACAGAGTAAAACATCTGTGCAGAGGTATGAGGATTAAATATCTCACCAGCAAGCCCATAGCACTTCCATTCCTCCTAGAATGCACTCACCATGCTGCATTGTAACTGGACAGTGAACTTTCTGTGTTTATATTATTTGGTGCAAAGGTAATTGCGGTTTTTGGCAATTACTGCAGTTACTTTTTGCACCAACCTAATAGTATGCTTTTGTTTTCTCTCTCATGTTCCCAGTTTTTGGTTTCATACTTGGCTAAATTTTATGATCCCAGAATTTTCCCTGTAGTAGTCATGGCCTCCTGAATGCCTAAAGGCCAACAATAAAATACAATATTTAGTCAATTACATTGGTCCCAAATCAAGAAATTTCATAGAAGAAAGCAATGCTAAATCACACTCATCATGCCAAGCTAGAACATTTGATGTAAGTTTATAATTTTCACAGAAGTATCTCGTCCTCTGTGTAGACTTTCTGGAGCCAAGACTAGAATCTCACTTTTGACATTCTCAATTTCTAGCTGGTACATGTGACAGAGGGCACTAGAATCCTGATAGGAATTAAGTGTATATGAACAGCGGCATGTTGACACGTGTGTGTGTGTGTGATGAGTGAGAACATTTAACACAGAAGTTTCAAAGTAAGTAATAGAGCAGTAGAACACAAGGAAAAGTTGTATGCGCTTGTATGGGCTTTAAAATCTGTTCTGCTTTTAAACAGATTGCTTAAATTGCTGATTTAAATTGTTTCTGAGTGGAAACAATGGGGAATAGGTGAGTTTTAAAGTGCTTATGCTTGCCTGCATCATTTCTAGCTTTATTTATAATTAAACTTCTACAATATTAGAGAAAATTAAAGTATTTGGGGTGCTAAATAAATACTTGTTGAATGATAGAATGGATGGATAGAGTCCCAGAGATCTGTAATATATTGTTTTTCTCTGTTGGTCAGGCTGGTCTCAAACTCCTGACCTCAAGTGATTCACCCGCCTCGGCCTTCCAAACTTTGGGGATTACAAGTGTGAATCACCGAGGCCGGCCTGGATTTTAAACAAAGTTTAAGAGAGAAAAAAACATGTGATCCACTTAGCACAGTTCCTGACCCCGAGGAAAGGTTGCTCTGATTATTTTGGAGGTTAATGCTGCTGCTGCTGTTATCAATGAAGACATTCTAGGGATGGAAAGGTTTGTCTAAGCCCCAGGAAAAACTTCACAGAAGAAGGTGCAGGAAGTATTCGGACTGAGTAACAGGAAAGGAAAAGGCAGTTCAAACCAGCAGAACTCTGAATGAACATAGGGAGTCAGCCAGGAGTAAGCGTGCTGTTTAGAAATAGCAGAAGCCCTCAAGACACAGACTTGCCAGCAACATCACAGAGCTTTGTTTTGTTTTGGCAGCAGTGGGAAGGAAACAGGTTTCAGTGGATAATTTATGGTAAAGATTTGTTGGATCTTAAAGTCATAGTCTGATTTTTAACATCCGTTTTGTTTCTAAGCTTCTAATAACTCTCATTATGTAAAAAAATAGTCTAAAACCGAGCTTGGTCAGTGACCTTCTCAGAGTTGCATGCCATGCTGGAGATGGAACTAGGACCTAGAAGATCGCTCCGACAGGAAGACGGAACACCTGCCACACCTGCTGATTGGCCCTGTGTGTTGGGTGCAGAGATGACTTCCACATTCTCCTTGTAGCCCTACTTACTTTGCAGTGCTGTCTGCTGCCTATGCAGAAGATCTGTATTTGTATTAATTATTATACAAGGAGAATATTTTTTCATGGTGTTTTTAAAAACGTACGTAAAAGAAAAATCTTTAACTCAGACAAAAATTGAATATAAAAAGAAAGAAGTGGCCGAGTGTGGTGGCTCACTCCTGTAATCCCAGCACTTTGGGAGGCTAAGGCAGACGAATCACGAGGTCAGGAGTTCGAGACCAGCCTGACCAACATAGTGAAACCCTGTCTCTACTAAAAATACAAAAATTAGCCAGGCGTGGTGGCATGCGCCTGTGGTCCCAGCTACTTGGGAGGCTGGGGCAGGAGAATCGCTTGAACTCGGGAGGTTGCAGTGACCTGAGATTGCTGCCACTGTACTCCAGCCTGTGTGACAGAGTGGGACTCTGTCTTCAAAAAAAAAAAAAAAAGAAAGAAAGAAGCTGCCTCAGGTAGAAATATCCTTAGCACTTTACAGGTGGTTAGCTTGAGACACAGTGAGCAGTATTGGTGATTACAGAGAGAGGACTTAAATACCAACTACAGCTACATTATGTGAGTACAGTCTAACCTGGCACTAGACTCAACACATTTCAAGACTAAGGTCATCAAATGTCATAACTTCTGGCAAGATGGATATTGTTTATTCCCATTTTCTAGATCAGACTTTGGAGACATGGAGTGATTTATTAAGCTAGCAGGCCTTGAGCCTGCATTTAAACCTCTGATCCTCTGTTTAAAGCCTACCTTTTTAAAAGCAGTTTCCCTTCTCTAGAACAGCACAGGTTTTGGGTGGATGGGGATTGCATTATTCTAAGCAGCAGCTGTTGCAGAGAGTGAAGATGCTTGAAAAGAACAGCACAGTGTCCTAATTACCTATGGCAAGGAAAACATCTGTGTAGAAAAAGTAATGAAATTAATTCTAATGTCTAGCAGTTGCATGCATTAATTGACATTAATTAATGCCAAATTACAAGATACTTCCTATGGAATCACATCATACACTCACCAGAATTGAATATGGAAAGAGTTCATCATACTTAATGCTATTACAGCAAGCCCCAAGGGGAATGAGTGCTTGGTCCCTCATTATGAAGTGCAGCCAATTTCTTTCTGTTTCCATTAGGAGGAGAAAGGGAACAAACCAGGAACACTTTACCACGGGCAGACTGTTCAAAATGGATCATTTCCCCTTCAGCTTGCAAATTTCACTTTGAGCCACTCAGAGAAAGAAGTGGTTTGAAGACCTCTTCCGGGGCTTTTCTTGTGTCCCTATTTTACACTTGGTAATTCTCAGACCAAAGATAGGCTTATTGCACAGCTCAACAGCAATATGTGGCATGGGAAGTAGAGAAGGAACAAGCAGAGAGATTAGAGACAGTTGATCTCACAAGCCCATCTTGACTCCCCGCTCCCCTACTTGCCCGGCTATAGAGGGGCTGGACTAGGGATTTGTTGTACAGATTGCCAACTCTTTCACATTAGTGGCTCTCCACTGTTGTTGACATCACATATATATCTTTTATTCATTTTTCCTGTGCAAACATACATTTATAGATGTCTATATATACAACTTGCAAAAAACTCAGGTCCATAATGCACATATTTTGGTAACCTACTTTTTAAAAACTTTTATTTTGGAATAATTTTAGATACACAGAAAATTCACCCAAGATAGTACAGAATACATGTACTTTATACCCAGCATCCTCTAATGCTAACATTTTATGTAACCATGGTATATTTTTCAAAACTAGGAAATTAACATTGGACTAATATTACTAATTGGTAACCTACTTCTATAATATAAAATATATTAAGCATTTCCTCATAAAAGCAAGATTTTAATAGCGAACTCTAAATATTCCATAGTTTATTAAGTTCTTTTTCTATTGTTGGCCATTATGTTTTCTCCAAAATTTTTTTATTATAAATAACACTGACAAATATCTTAGTTGTTAAATCTTTGCATTGATCCTTGATTTTTTCCTTAGATAGAATTCTCAGAAATAAACCCTAGGTCAAAGGGTATCTTTTTTTTTTTTTTTTTTTTTTTTTGAGGCAGAGTTTCACTTTTGTTGCCAGGCTGGAGTGCAGTGCCATGATCCCGGCTTACTGCAGTCTCCACCTCCTGAGTTCAAGTGATTCTACTGTCTCAGACTCCCAGCCAAGTAGCTGGGATTACAGGCACATGCCACCATGCCTGGCTAATTATTGTGTTTTTAGTAGAGATGGGATTTCACTATGTTGATCAGGCTGGTCCTGCATTTTTAAGTATCTTGATTCATATTGCCAAATTACCACACAAAAATATTGAGGTGTTCTTATTTTGTATCTTGGGGTATCTGTTTGAACCTTAGATAGAAGCCAAAATATACTTAACAAAAATTGGCCCCAAAATCACTGGGATTTTTCATGCAACATAGTATAGTAGAAATAAACCAAAGTTGGAGTCAGTCTAACCACACTGCAACCACATAGTGCCATTTCTACAAATCACTATTTTTTAGCTTCATTCTCTTTATCTCCAAAATCAGTTAATATACTCTGTAGTGTTGTGAAGATTAAATGTGCAGACTGCCTGGCTCACAGATGATCAACAAACGTTAAATTCCATCTTTGTTTTCTCCCTAAATTCCTTAGGTTAATAATTTCTATATAGATGAATTAGAAACATGAAAAGGGTATGTTATTATTTTCCATCTTATGTTTGTACAGGGACCTCTGAAGAGGAGATTTAGGTCTTAAGGAAAAGAAAAGAGCCATCAGACACTAATACAAATAAAACAAGAATGGTGTATGCATCAAGTCCTCATTAGGTGTCAGTCTTAAAAATTCTAGTTGGAAATTGTATTTGTAATTTGAAGGTCAAGACCTCCTAATCAAGTTCTCATTGTGTTTAGCCATTGTTTTTGTTCATTATCTCACATAATAAGAAGCACAGAGGTTGGGCAGCTTGAGGCTCAGTACCATCAACAGCTCAATGATGTCATTAGGGAATGGATATTTTCCATCTAGTTGTCATACTCATTATATAAGCTTGACTGTAAGACTGGCTCCTTTGGGCAACCAGAAGCCTAGAGTCATTCACATCGAGACAGAGTGTTTACAGAGGCAGAAGATCTTCTGCTGTATCTCCTTATATCTCTCAGATTCCCCTTAAAAGCTCTCTCTTCACTTCTCATGCACCAGTACTAGGTTTAAATGCCCTCTTCTAAAACAACCAGGGGTAAGTGGAGAAGGAAGGCTTGAGTGGGTTTAGAGTGACAACATTCATCCTTGCATATGGGAACTTCTGAGTCACATGGAGAAAAGATGAGCTGACAGAGCCAATACTGGATTTTTCAGCAAAAAGGCAGAGAAGAATGGGTGTTCAGCAGCTCGCCAAAGAACCTGATTCAGAAATATAACTGGAATATTTAAATTTGGCTTAACTAGTCTTTTAAAGTGTGTTCCCAAAACTTCTTATCATTATGAAAGGTAGCAAAACAGAAAACAGAAATATTATCATTCTTAATCATAACAACTAACATTTGTATGAGTTTGAGTTTCAAAACATTTAGCATATATGTTATTTTAATTAATTCTTACAGCTAAAGTACAAAATAGTTGATATTGGCATCCTCCTTTAATAGATGAAGGAAGCAGTGAAATTGGCCCAGTTGTCCCATAGAACATGATGTTTATGCTTTCTTTTGAATAAACACAGAAATTGATCCTCCCAGTCTTCAAACCTTTGTTTTATCCGAGTTCTTATCCAAGTTCCTTTCTCAGGAAACCAACCATCAGGCCTCCCAGGTATCATCAAGGAACTTAAGTTTACCAGATCACTGCATCTAGACAATGAGACACCAGTCCCCTCACCCATCCTGATTGCCTAACTGACAACTTGCTTCCTGTTGATCAGCTCTTCTTCCTTACACCCCCTAATTCCTATTTTCCCACACATGGTTACATTTCTTCCCTGCTATATAAACTAATTTTAGTTTGTCAGAGAGATAGATTTGACACTGATCTTCCATTTCCTCAGCTGTGGCACCTGATTCAAGTCTTCTTAGCAATACTCATTGATTCGCTTTCTGTACCATGAACAGAAAAACCAAGATGGAACATTGGTTAGCATTACAGTAACAGCAAGACTCAGGAAGATGAAAGGATTTCCTATGAACTACACAGCTAATAAACAAACCACACCAGAATTCAAGCCCAGTTCTTATCGTCATAAATCTCCATTGTTTCTATGACCCCCAAGCTACATTTTAGAAAACAGAAGTCACTTAAAAGCTGTAAAACAGTCTGGTGGAGTGTAAAATTGTGAGGTAAAGATTTTGTGTGCTAGATGGAGGATCGTTCTGGGAAGGGATGAGTCCCAGAAACTGTCTTTAAGGAAAAAGATCCTGTGTTCTGCTCTAACATGAAATTACAGGAATGCCTGAAAAAGGAGATGAGGAAGGAAGAATAGAGGACTCTAATTTAATTTTGGAGGTGGCTTCACCAGGACTAGACAGGTTAAAGCACTTGAGAGCTATCCCCATCTTCGGAAATGGCAGTGGGGTGAAGGAAGATGGCGTGTAAGGCTCTCCACCATTGTCTACTGAGAGTTTATCAGAAACCCCATCAGTCATTGGTCAGAGGGAGCAAGAGTGCATGCCGCCCCCTAGTGGCACTCTTTGCAGAATACAGGTACACACAAGTTCCTTAAGTAAAGGTGGTCCCAGACAATTCCACCTTCCTAGTTTTCTTAAGAGAAATCTTTAGTGAATCCTTATATCTAGCTTATCTATCTCGACATACTATTCCCCACCTCAATTTCCTGTAAATAATCATCTTCTGATATTTTCATTTGGAAAAGTGGAATTCTGCATAAGTCTTTGATATCTTAAAATCAAACCCATTTACTCATTAAGCATCAAAAACAAGTAAAATAACTCCTTTTTTATACTCAAAAGGATATATTTCAATAGGTGGCATGTTCCAACAAATATTCATTTATTGCCTACTATGTATCAGGAACAGTATTAGGATCTGGTGGGCACAACAGTGAATAACAGCAACAACAAAAACAAAAAAGGCATTTGTCTTTATGGAGATTACATTCTAATGGGAGCGGGGCTCAGTAAGAAAGAAATAACAAGGTAATTTTATATTGTGATAAATTCCGTAGAGAGAATTAATAGGATGGTGTGTGATAAAGAATAATCATGGAAGATCCTCAGATGTAACAGTGAGCTAGCTGAAATCTAGAACCTGCTTTGAGAACAGCCTGGGGAGAAGCATTTTAGGCAGAGGGAATGCAAATGAAGAGTCTTTAAAGTGGTAGAAAGTTTGGCCAACTTCCTGAGAGGGTAGAAGAGATTAGCATGGTGAGAAGTGGGGGAGGTTGGAGGGTTGGCGTGGTGGGTGGTGGAGAGTTTGAATGTATTCTCAATGCAATGAAGCAAAAGGGGTTTTAAATAAGGGAGTAACATAATCTGATTAGATAGAGGCCAGGAGAGTGTGCTCAAAAAACAGGAATAGCCTCCCTGATACAATATATCCAGCGATAGAGACCAAACTGATGTAAGAGTTGTCATTACTGATATTGTATTTATCACCAGGTGAGATCCAGGGTCTTAATTGATTCAATTGTAAAATAAAAGCAAAGTCTTAAGGAACTCCTCCCAATTCGGTTTTGCTTTTTTTTTTTTTTTTTTCCTGTCACCCAGGTTGGAGTGCGCAGTGGTGTGATTTTGGCCCACTGCAACCTCTGCCCCCCTGGGTTCAAGCAATTCTGTTGCCTCAGCCTCCTGAGTAGCTGGGATTATAGGTGCCTGCCACTGCGCCCAGCTCATTTTTGTATTTTTAGTAGAGACGGGGTTTTACCATCTTGGCCAGGCTGGTTGTGAACTCAAGACCTCGTGATCCACCTGCTTTGGTCTCACAAAGTGCTGGGATTACAGGCATGAGCCACAGCGCCTGGCTCTATTTTACTTCTAATGAATTATGAAAGAAAAACCCTTATCTTACTTAACCTAGAATCTTATAACCACATAATTTTTATCGTTAGATGATGAATAATTAAATGTATGTGTGTTTTCCTCTTTGTTAAAGATCAGAGTGTGAAGGTGAAACCTACTAATGAGAAAAATTTGACCACAAAATCACAAGTATTATTGCCAGTTTTTGAAAATATTTTCATTTGGGTTTGGGAGGAAAAAAAATAATTAGCAAGAATTTAGTATTCGAGGATATCAAGACTTGTTGGAAGCACCAGGAGATGATATAGGTGGTATTGAGAGCAAGTGAGTAAAATAATAATGATAATAATTTAAATAATAACAATGACAATAACGTATTTAACAAAGTTTGTGAGGCTTGTTTAAAGAACTGGAAATGGTGGCCGGGCGTGGTGGCTCACGCCTGTAATCCCAGCACTTTGGGAGGCTGAGGCAGGTGGATCACGAGGTCAGGAGATCGAGACCATCCTGGCTAACATGGTGAAACCCTGTTTCTACTAAAAATACAAAAAATTAGCCGGTCATGGTGGCAAACGCCTGTAGTTCCAGTTACTCTGGAGGCTGAGGCACGAGAATGCTGTGAACCCGGGAGGCGGAGCTTGCAGTGAGCTGAGATCATGCCACTGCACTCCAGCCTGGGCAACAGAGCGAGACTCTGTCTCAGAAAAAAAAAAAAGAAAGAAAGAATTGGAAATGGTAAGGGAAATAGCAAATGTCCACCCTGACTCTAAAGCTCTGTCTTATATCCCCCTCAACCCCATTTTTTTTTTTTCAGATTCACATTATCTAACTTGCCGAATGCAGAACTGTACAGAGGCCAACAGGAATCAACCTTTTCCAGGCTACATTGACCCAGACTCTTTGATTGTTCAGGATCATTATGTGTTTGTTCAGGTATGAAAAATCCACTTCTGTTGATTGTCTCAGAAACCTTTCTTTTCCTTGTTTCTGTCCCTTTTGCCTGCTTTACACTCCATTAAGACTCAAAAAGAGAGGATGGGAGGGAGGGAAGGAGGTAGGGAGAGAGGGGAAAATCACTATCTTTTCAACAAAACGATAATTACTGAGTGTGGAATCTTCTATACTAACAGAATAGTCTGAGCTTCTTTGGGCTGTGTCCAGATGATGTTATCAGCATGGGGTCATGAAGGCATCGCACAGAGTAGTGAGATTGTCTCTAGGATGAGGCACAGTACGATCTGTCCCCCACACCTGCATTCCAAAGAAGCTCCCAGTTATCAAAGGGACTGAACAAATATGTCAGTCTCTTTCTATCTGGGAAAGGGTCAGCCAATCAGCCCCCTTCCCAATACCCACCTTAAAAGTGGAGAAGCAGGAATGAGAAGGGAAGCTGTGGGGTGACTGGAGATAGTGGGAGGCAGAGGCCAGGGGGAGAGTAATCAGCTTTTATTGTCATGCACCAACTGTGATTAGAATAAAGATACTTCAGAGCAGATGTATTCAGCCAGGTTTTTCACCCCCAAGAGAATGGAGAACAGTTTAAGAAGCTGACGTTTCCTGAGTTGTTAGTAGAGACAAGAAGCAAATACGCTGCACTGCTTTTCAGCATTCAAGGAAAAATTTAAGCTTGTTTGGACAATGCATTTAAAAACTCAGTTACCGCCTTCCATGTTAAAAATGACAAAGGTACAATCAGTAAATAGCTTATACATATATATAAAAGTATACATATATATATAGACCCATTCTAGACAGTATTACATTTATTTCGACAAGAAATTATGATTTAGAATATTTAATTACATGCTTTGAGGATGCAATTTGTTTAAATGCCCACCAGCCTGTGTACTTTTAAAATGTTTCACATATGATCTCACACACACACACACACACACCATTTCTTTATTCTTCAGGTAAATTAGTAATTAATACTCTGACAATTTCAGCATCAAGTTGTCAAGGGACATTCGAATAGTTACACGTATTGGTTCTGTCTATAATAATTCATTTCTGTATCAGTGCTGCTCCCAGGAACCTTTTCTGGTTTCTAATAACAGTTTGTGATCCACATCTATGACTTACAAATGAGAATCAACTCTGCATTTGGAATTTCATACAGTCTTTACCCATGCCACCATGAACGTCCTGTAACCCCTCACTAGACCTAAGAGGTCATCTGGCCACATGACGGTGAAGATGATAACTTTCCAAGTCACATTCCTAATGTGATGAACATGCACATTTGTTGACATTCTGAGTATGCAAACTCCAGCTGTCATTGAAACTCCAGGCATTTAGAGGGGTTAAGAGTGGCTGTGAAGGAGAGAGAGAGACTGGTGGTGGTGCCCTTGACACTGTGCCTGCAGGTTGCTCATGTGCTGGCTGGAGACCACACCTGCCCTCTCTACCTGCCCTCTGTACCTTCCTGCCCTGTCTCACACCCACCAGGATTCATTGGGCTGCATGCTTTGGACAAGATTGGAGGGGAACTGGCTGTGGTGGCACCTGCTTGTAGTCTCAGCTCCTGGGGAGGATCGCTTGAGCCCAGGAGCTGAAGGGTGCAGTGAGCTATGATTGTGCCACTGCACTCTAGCCCTGGGCAACAGAGTGAGATTTAGCTTTAAAAGTGTTTTTTAAAAGGCTGGGCACAGTGGCTCATGCCCGTAATCCCAGCACTTTGGGAGGCTGAGGCGAGTGAGTGATCACCTGAGGTCAGGAGTTCGAGACCAGCTTGGGGCAACATGGTGAAACCCCCCATCTCTACTAAAAGAATACAAAACATAGCCAGGTGTGGTGGCAAGGGCTTGTAATCCCAGATACTCGGGAGGCTGAGGCAGGAGAATTACTTGAACCTGGGAGGCGGAGGGTGCAATGAGCCGAGATGGTGCCATTGCACTCCAGCCTAGGTAACAGCAGTGAAAGTTCATCTCAAAAAAAAAAAAAAATTTAAATTAAATAGAATAGACCTAGATTGAATTTGGACACCAATCCTAGCCTGGTTTTCTGTCTAATATGCCAGCACTCCTGTCTGTGCCATGTGCCCATAATCATCAGTGTAACACCATCAAACTGGAATTCAGTGCCCAGAGATGTGAGCCTCCAGCTCTGCCACTGTTTGACTTGGGCCATTTCATTCTGATATGGCACAGGGACCTACTTGTAGGGTCACAGACTTGGGTCTAGAGACCTGGGCTGGTGATGGCAATCAGCCAATGTACCCCAAGGTTAGTATCATTTGAAAAAAATAACTCAAAATGTTTTCTGGCATCTGAGCCACAGTGCAAATTTAAGAATTGTATTTTTGCCCAGTAGGTTCAGTTTGGGCCTCTGACCAGCTCACATACTCTTTATAAGTTGTGTTTGAACTGAATGCCAATTCTTTACACTTGTCTGCAATAGACATTAATGCCATTTGTTGTGTTGGAAGCTACCTTCTTCCATTCATGTGGCTGTTCTGTGACCTGTGCCTGTTATAGTAGCTCGAGCTTCTTACAATCTTGTTTTTATGGTCCAGCTAACATCAGGAGGGCGGCCACATTACTACGTGTCCTACCGAAGGAATGCGTTTGCCCAAATGAAGCTTCCGAAATATGCTTTGCCCAAGGTATGGCCTAAATCACTTTCTTCATTTCACTCCTGACTCTCATTCATAGAAGCCAGCCTCCATCCCTTTCCCAAGGACTCTTTCAGCCTCTCATAGTCATGTTTTCTTTACATCTCTCATCTCTGTTTCCCAAGTTTGCTCTGCCTTACTGTCTCTTTGGTCAGTCTTATTACCCTCCTCTTGTTTCCTCCCTGCCTCCCTCCCTTTCTCTCTCTCTCTCTTCCTTTCTTTCTTTCCTTCTTTCTCTCTCTTTCTCCTTCATCTTACTTTCTTTTTTACTCTTTCTCATTTTCTTTCTTTCATCTTACTTTCTCTTTTTCTCTTTCTTTCCTTCTTTCTTCTCTCTGTCTCTGAGATTGTTGCTATAGGAACATTCATATAAATTTTAATAATTGATTTGCTTTTCAATAGTAAAGATTTTCAAGCCATATGTATTGGTTTTCTAACAAACAAGACAGAAATATTTTTTGGATGTGTTATGTATCAGTGCAACAGCTGCCATCCATTTCTGTCCTGTTTTATTATCAGTTGTTTACTGAGCAGTGATGCTGTGACGTGGCACCAGCCTTTGCTTTCTCAGCCAGTCAGCTCCCTGTAAACTTATGAGACTGGTTGTCTTTAGAGTTCTGAGGCGCAGCTAATTTTTTAGACTTCCCCTAAGGCGTACCCTTTGGAAAACAGAGGCAAACAAAAGTTAAAGACCCTCAACTGTTGACATCCCCAGGCTGTCTTTCCCGAAGTGCTGAAGAACTGCGTTGATTTGGAGCGCCACCTAGTGGAGGTCAAACTGACTCGGGAGCTCAGAGCTGTGTATTTGCGATCTTGCTGCCATCGTGATGTATTGAAGTGACTAAGAACTGTAAATGTATTGTGCCTTAATCTTAGAGCAAGGGAGATGTATGTGGCTATAAGAAAGGGACTATGCAGGTTTAAAGAGAGTTATAGCTCAACTTTGAAGCCTTTGGGTTGCACAAAGAACATACATAACTTTTTTTTTAATGGAGTTTCCATGCCTCTTTCTCTTATATATTCATCCGTGACTTTGTCATATGTTGTCTTGAACCAACACCAGATAGTTGCCCAGGAAGTCGTATAATAGACATAACACAAGGGCACAGCAGGCCTCCTCTCCCGGGAGAGCCAGTGGTAACAGATTGTTCTGGTTTCTCCAGGATGAATTATCTTTCTTGGCTACCACCCTTCCCTCACCCTAACATAGTGAAAGGTGGGCTGTAAGCCTCAGCCCATTAGAGGTAATAACACACACTGAGTTGCAGTATTAACTCGAAAGAACTATAGCTATGTTTGTAGTTGTTATTTTCAGCTGCTGAGAGATTAATGACTGTGGTAATTATCCAGAACTGTATGTATGTCTGTGTCTGAATACATTTAAGTTCTTGTTATTCTTGATTTGGCTTAAGTGTTTTTTTTTCCCCCCAATAAGACAAGAATTTACAACATTTAAGTTGTGCCTTAGATAAGAATTGGATAACATCACTATGTAAAAGGAAAATTGAGTGTTGTTCAAATTACTTCTGATAATCTCTTAGGAAGGTCTGTCAGAGAAATGAACATGTTAACTCAATAAATACAACAGAGCTGGGTTTTGTTTTGTTTTGTTTTCCTCTTGAGCATTGACATAAATTGTTGTTTCTTTGATTGACTAATAAATGAAGTAGTTGACTTGCAGGATTTGCACCTTAAAAAGAGAATTATCCTCAATGCAATGACATGCTGCTGTTGTTCAAGAAGGATTGTGGAAATGGAGACCATATCCTCATCTTATGCGCATTCTTGGGAATAAACTGTTTTTTGTTTTTGTTTTTGTTTTGTTTTGTTGTTGAGACAGAATCTTGCTCTGTCACCCAGGCTGGAGTGCAGTGGTGCAATCTTGGCTCACTGCAACCTCCACCTCCCGGGTTCAAGTGATTCTCCTGCCTCAGCCTCCCGAGTAGCTGGGACTATAGGCGCGTGCCACCAAGCCTGGCTAATTTTTGTGTTTTTAGTAGAGACAGGGTTTCACCATATTGGTCAGGCTGGTCTTGAACTCCTGACCTCGTGATCCACCTGCCTCGACCTCCCAAAGTGGTGGGATTACAGGCATCAGCCACCGCGCCCAGCCGGGAATAAACTCTTTAAGTGACATAAGTTTTGGTTGAAATCAAATGCTATTTGTAGCATAATTGAGGCTAGAACTTAAGTCTCCTGACTCTCAAGGTAGTATTTTTTTATGTTATACTTTCTTACCTTGAAGGTAAATTAATAGCTTCGGTTATTAAAACATAGCATCATCACCCCCTCAAAATTCCGTATACTGTCAAGAGCATTAAGAAGAAAATCCCATTGACTTAAGGAGCCCCAGAAATCATAGTTTAAAATCAAAGAAATGTTTGTAGACTATTTCTGGAGGTTTGGGAAACAGATACTTTGCATTGCTTGTTCATAGCCGTCACACAGATCACTGCTGACAGTTGCCCCCAGTGGCATCTAACCAATATGGAAGGAAAAAGTTATACTTTGAACCCGAATTTGCATCTGTCTTCTTCCTCCTGTTCTCCCAGAAGAGCATGTTCCATTACTCAGTCTTATCTGGCTTCTGAGGGTAGAATGCAGTGATTAATTTAGCTTGTTCCCAGAAAAAGTAGGGGCTAGTACAGCAAATGAATGTATTATTTGGTCCAGGTGGGTGTTTCTTATTTAAGGCAATGAGATTCTTTATTACAATGCCATTATACCTTCAGAAAGAAACCCCAGCTTGGGTGGAATGATCTGCGACAAAGGTGCATGTATTTCATGGCCTTCTGTCAGAGTCAGGGCTAGTGCAACTGGAAATGAACAAAGCTTCATGCCAACCAAAGGAATCGAGACAAACCAGCACTTTTATGCTCAATTTTCTTTAATCACCCACTACCATTGTATCAGCTCCTGAAAGATCATAGTCACCCTGAGCTGTGCTCAAAAAAATATTTAATAATATAATAGTAAAGAATGACAATGGGTAGGGAGATTTTAATATTGCCATTGCCATTAAGAGCATGTGGCCCTCCAGACAGGGGAATGTAGTGAGTTTTCCTTCCTTTAACTTGCTGGGAACCCATTCTGAGCTACTCAAGTGAGATAAATGAGGCAATACATACAAAAGTGCTTTGAGCATTTTGGAGGACAGATACTCTATAAAAGCAAGGTAATATTATTAGTAGTATGGATCTAGTTGTCTTCGTGGTGGAAGATCGATGTGGACCAGGATGCAGGTGGTGTGAAGGCTGTTTGATTTGCAGCAGGAGACCTGGATTAGGGACCCAGATCTGTCACTAACTTGCTTTGAAACCTTGGGCTGGTTTGTCAATGTCTCTTTTCTTTATTTTTTTTTAAAAAGGAGCTTAGATTCACAACAATATTTTCTCATACGTGTTACTTAGAATAAAATGTCCTTAGTAATCCTTCCTGAGAATTTGGTTGTGTGGTCAAATATGTCTGAAAAGAGGAATGAACTTCATTCTGTGTTTCTTGCCTAGAGACTAAGAGTAGCTCACTGGTATGTTGAAGGTTTAGAACATCCAGTGAGCAAGAAAGCTCTTTAATTCACCATTAATTAATATGTTTTACTAAAGGATCCCTTCCTCCTTTTCAAGTCTACTAAAATCCTAACAACATTGTTGTCCTAAGGAGCAGACTTTAGAAAATGCTTCAATACAAAATCTGTAAGATCACACCTTGCTCTCAGATTCTGTGATTTGGTTAAAGCATTCAACATAAAGTGCCACATTGGGATAAAAAGCGCATTTCTCCCAATAGAAACAGGATTTAGGGAAGGAGAAAAAAGAAAGATGATATATAAATATTTTAAAATTCAATTAAAATATTTAAGACCAATATCATTTGAAAATGGCTGTTCAACCTAATTATATGAAACAAAGGAAGGATTGGAACTCAGCTGATATCTAGAGATGGCCATTTTAATCTGTTATCATTGTGTGATTAGTTCTCTAAGTGACCTAGACCACAATATTTGATGCATCTGTGTTTTCCTTTCCAAATCTACAAAATAAAGTCTTGGGAGAAGTGGCCGGTATAGGTGATGCACTTTACTCTTCCAGCCTAGGATTATTTAATCAAATGTCTATTGTGAGAAACTCAGAGGTTCACCAGTGCAGAAATTCACTGTAAATCACAGAAGTGGGAATTAGCTATGCGGGGGTCAGGTTATTGTTGAGATATTTTAACTTGGCTTCAGGGATTATGCTGCATCTTACTGACAAAGAAGGGAAGATGGATTGGGAATAGTTGTTTGATGCTTCTCAAGGCCAAGGTAAGGATTTAGGTCTTTGCCCTATAGGATGGGGAGCCATGGGAGGTTTGGTTGTCAATGCAGGAACAGCTCTGGAGCTAATTTCCACAGACGAGTCTCTCCGTTAGAAAGGAACCAAACACTTGGGTATAGCTTCTCCAGGTTCAAAGAATTTTAAATTTTATTTTAAACAGTAACAACAAAAACACTTGGGTGAACCACTTCTTGTCTTGTATATAGTTAGGACTTGAGTATTTGCAATAAACAGAAAGCTCAAATGAACCTGGATTAATCAACAAAAGGGATGTAAGGGCTCACTTAACTGAGAGTAGCTAACATACCTAGAGCATATGCTAAGTGCCAGGCACTATTAGGAATGCTTAACACTGATTAACTGATTTCATCCTCACCACTCCATGGGGGACCTACTATCCTTGTCTCTATTTTGCAGATTGAAATTATGAGACACAGAGTTTCATTCACATGGCTAAGTTATAGAGCCAAGATTTGAACTCAAGTAGTTTTACTCCAAAGTCCATTCTTCAGCTACTTTACTAGACTGTCTTCTTTAACTGAAAAGTCTGGCGGTGGGATGAGCTTCTTAAATGTCCACATTTAGGGACCAAAAAATGTCACAGGATTGGGCCATCTCTCTCCATCCGCTGACCCTGTTTTCATCAGGATTGGTTTCATCCTTTACCTCCAAGATATGTCTCCAGCAGATCTGGAATTTTCTTTTTTATTCTTACTGCTTACAAACCAATAGTGAGATACTAATTTTCTCTCTCGCTAATAACTCTGCAGTCATTCTAGAAACATGTCATATTGACTTTATGTGGGCCACCTGCCCATCACCTATTCAATTGCTGTTGCCAGAGAAATGGAATATTCTGAATGCCAGCTAAAAGCTCATTTGTTGTGCTGCTGGTAGAAGAAAGTAGAAAAATGTTTAGATTTAATATAGAAATATATCTGAGAGGGATAAAGCTGTTTTTCAAAAAACATCAATCCATACAGTTGGACCTGTGTCTCCTCAGGTTCTGCATCAGATTGAAAATATTTTAAAAAAATACAAAGTAATACAAATTAAATAAATGATACAACTATTTACATAGCCTTTACATTGTATTAGATATTGTAAGTAATCCAGAGATGATTTAAAGTGTACAGGAGGATGTGCGTAGGTTACATGCAAATATTACATGACTTTATATAAGGAACTTGAGCTTCTGTGGATTTTGGTATCTGAGAACAATTGTGGAACCAATCCCCCTGCAGATACCTAGAGAGAGCAATAATTACCAGGAGAAATGTAAATAGGCATTCAACGGATAGAAGCACACATTAAATTAATGGGCAGGATTCATTTTTTGACCTATCCACTTGGGGTTCTTTCTACAAAAATGTTACCAAACTTGAGTATGTCATTTGGAGCCTGAGTAGAGGTGAGGAATATAAAGCCCTTTGGATATGGACTTCTCCCTCTGCGATCACGAGTTTACTGTGATAAAGGGTAAAGAGAATAGGGAGTCTTGTTCCTACACGTCTAGAGCAGAGTCAGAGCTGAAATGCTGCTTGATTGAGAACATGGGCATATATGACAATGAGAAATTTAGGTCAGTAGTCAGGTAGAATTTCCCCGCACTTGAATTGTTAACAGGAAGATTGTCAGATCTCCTAAAGCTTTTCAAAAATAGAGTACGGTGCATCTGGAAAGATCAGAGTACTAAGCGACGCCAAAAACAAGAATTGTTCTACGTTGTTCTTCTACCTTTGTGGTTATATGCAATCTTTGTTTTCGTTTGTTTTGGTTACTTAGCTTTGATTTTTTTGGTTTTTGGAAGTTGTTTTATGTCTACTATCTTGGGCAAAGGGTAAAATGCAGGTAAGAACATATGAACAGACATCCCCTAAAGAAGAAAGCAGGCCTTGATCTGAGTCAGCAAGCTTTGGACTGTGGTAGCTTCCATTGTACTTCTCTAGAGTTATGAATGGGGGAAGAAGAATTTGAAATTCCCATCCCAGGGGCATTTGCTCACTGCCTCCATGCTACCTTTGCTTTAATTCTATCTTCCAGGACAATCAGGCTCTGAAAACATCATCAGTTATGCAGACTATCTTTTACCCTTTTTCACTGGAGGATTCCTGCAGAACCTCTCAGTTTAGATTTTGACAAGCAGCTAAGTCTTTGAACACACTAACATGAGGATTAGTACTTTGGGTTTCTCTGGTGAATGTTTTCTTGGGGCTGAGGGTAGAGGAAACTGGCTGGGGGTTGCTGAACCTTTGGGAAGTACTTTTCAAACTTTAATATGCATGGTAATTATTTAGCAATCTTATTAAATGCACATTTTGATTCACCAGGTGAGGCCCAAGGTTCTATATGTTTAATAAGCTTCCAGGTGATGTCCTTGCTGCTGGTCCATGAGCCACGCTGAAAGATGCAGGGTTTGTCTATTTTCTCTCTGTTCCTCCAGCTTTTCCTCATAGCTACCCCATATATGCCTTCTGAGTAAGTATCATATTTATGCTTGGCAAAAATATCAGGATGCTTGATTCTCCAAATCATACATATTTTAAGAAAGTGTTTTTCAAATTATGTAATGAGGCAATTAAAACTGATCTACCAAACATCGCTCCATCCTATTTTCTCATGACCTTATTGCCTAACCCCACAAGTGACAAAGGAAATATATGATTGATGCTTAACTAATCATTATTTCTCATATATGCAAAAGGAAGCTATCTTCCATTAAAGTGCTCATTCTGGTATTCTTCATTTGATTCCACACTCTTTGGATGCCTGCCAGGTTAACGTATAAAACTCTTTTGCCCTCTTCACGACCTTGTGTCTTTTCACAGGACATGCATGTTATCAGCACCGATGAGAATCAGGTGTTCGCAGCAGTCCAAGAATGGAACCAGAATGACACGTACAACCTCTACATCTCAGACACACGTGGTGTCTACTTCACCCTGGCCTTGGAGAATGTCCAGAGCAGCAGAGGCCCTGAGGGCAACATCATGATCGACCTCTATGAGGTATGTCACGAGGCATATGTGGTCCTAAGCCACAGCAGTGCCCAGCTGGCTGATAGAAGCCCCACATAGACTCTTTTCCTGGTCATTTTAATACAGTTCTTTATGTGGCCTCATTTCTCTTGGGAGATGGAGAGATTTGCAGAACATTTTTATTAGTTAATTTGCAATCCAGAGAAGATCTCTCGGGGATTCTGGGAGGGATTCTTTTTTGACAAACTCCATAGGACGTGAAGGCTTAGAGGACTTGCGGAATGTCTGGGGAGGCAGTCAATTACAGGGTTTGATGAGAGTGGTCTGCATGTGATGTTTGCACATAGTTCTGAAAGGCAGACAGGGCCATGAGTAAAGGGATGGTGGATGACACTCCCTTGTCTCTCAGAAGAAAGAATGAAGGGGATAAGGTCTCCTGCATCCAGTCAGAAGACATTCCGTTTGGACTTGAAGACCTTTCTGGTTAAATAAGCTCCCTTGGCTAATGGCCTTTTTCTCACGGGGCCAGAGAATGAGATAAGATTAACAGGTGCCTGTCTCCTAAATCCAGAAAAATAAAACAAACAACTACAACAACAAGAACAGAGCTTAGCAGAGTCTTTGTTTCTCAAAATGGCCAAGATTCAAAAGAAAATCATGTATGTTGGATTGGTTGGCTTTCATGATAAATACCAGTGCTTTAATTGCCATTGAAGGCACAGTTAGCTAGAAAGAAAACTGCTGCTTTGGGATGGATTTTAGCCATTTGTCAGTCTTATCATGCACTATGAAAGATTTATCATAGGTTATAATAAGCCATTTGAAAACAGTCAGAATTTGGGAAGTGCAACAATATACCTATATTCTAGCTGAAAAAAATCTAAAATGGATTCAGATATGTACAGTCATAATGACACTGTCATTTAGTTGAGAATAAGAGCAGTGAGTCAGGAGGTTGTTTGTCTAAGAAGTAAGGGTATATCCAGTATGAAAGAAACTAATTTCACTTAAGAAATTTTAACCTATCATTGTAATTCCTTTCAATGTGTTCTATCTTCCTTCTCTTTCAGAGGTTCTTAGTGGTTTTCTTCTAGTATCTAAACTTCTGTGTATGTATAAAAGCATATTAGTAAACGGTATGCCAAATTTAGAGCCCAGGTATTTGTAATAGAAATTATGGCAGACTAGCATAGGGTCTAGTTTATGTGTATATGTTTAGAAAAATGCACTGCAAACTTTTTCACACTATCATAAGTTTTTTCACTTCTTCTCCTGCCCATGTTTCAGATAAATACAGTATCATGTATGACAGCCTCAAACTGTATTCTAGAAGAAATTTACATATTGTGATGATTTAGTTTCAACTTCATGTTGAATAAAATTTAATTTAGAGTACAGATTTTGGATTTAGGTTGCCTGTGCTTAAATCCTAGTGATGCCACTTGTATGTATTCTTGAGACAAATCCAGTAATTTCTGAGCCACAGTTTCCTTGCTTAAAATATGGAGATAAACATGATACCTACTAGATGTGATTTTTCTGAGGATTACATGAGTTAATCCTTTCAAAGCACAGAGCACAGTGCTTCAAATACAATAATGCTCAACAAATTATAGACAGCATCATTAATATTATGTTCCAGAGTGTTCAAGCACCACTACAGTGTTCTACTCTCATAGCCTTAACATCTACCGACCTTGTTTTAATGCCCAAAACATTTATATTATTTTGGATTCCTACATCTTCCCATATTGCAATTAGTGCAGCCATATGACATTCTTTATACCAAGTAGTCTTTTTTTTTTTTTTTTTTTTTTTGAGATGGAGTCTCACTCTGTCACCCAGGCTGGAGTGCAGTGGCGCGATCTCGGTTCACTGCAACCTCCGCCTCCTGGGTTCAAGCTATTCTCCTGCCTCAGCCTCCCGAGTAGCTGGGACTCTCACCACCATGCCCGGCTAATTTCTCTATTTTTAGTAGAGACGGAGTTTCACCATATTGGCCAGGCTGATCTCGAACTCCTGACCTTGTGATCCGCCTGCCTCAGCCTCCCAAAGTGCTGGGATTACGGCCTATACCAAGTAGTTGTCTTCTTATAAACAAGTGTAAATTACCACATTTCTCTTTTCACTTGTAAATAGATTATAAACATTTTAACTTGAAGTATGTTTTGTTGAAGTGCCATGCATTTGCTTGCCTTGACTGAACACTTAAAATGGAAGGATTCTTGCTCTGAGCATCCACTGGCATGAAGTCAAAGCAACTGCCCAAGCTTAATCCCCAGTTTTCTTTCCTGGCCCTCGTTCTATCCTTAGTCTCCCAAAAACATATTCTGACTTTCGGGTTCCATTTTCCCCTTCCTGATTATCCTCTTCCCTCTTTTTGAGTCAACATGGAATTGATTCTCTGGATAAATTTTGTTTCCTGCCAGAAATAAAAACCATTTTAATTGGTCCCTTGATGATGAAAAAATGACAAATTTAGACAGGAATGACTTTGCAATGTCTTGTTATTTGCAGCTATTTTCATGACTAGTTTTCTGAATTCAAACATCGGTAACAGGTATGGAATGAAAAGAGGAAACAAGGCGACCTCTGGACACGCCAAACATTGCTTTGTTAATCTTGTGTTTCCCCTTTGTGCCTCTCTTGCAGTTGACTATCTGTAGGGAAACTGCTGGCTCTTATTATCATCATTTTGAGCAGTGGTGTGACTGTATTATGTAAAGGTGCTCTGCATCCTGGGGCTGGGACAGAGGAGTCTTTGTTTTATTAGCCTGACAGTTCACAGCAACTTGAATTGAAATTGATGTGATCAGAATGGCAGTGCCTTATCTGCTGATTACCTAGATAGAAAGAATATTGGCTGACACGGTGCCTGGCACAAATGTTCCCTTAAATCTGATTGTTCTGGCTAGCAGGAAGCTGAAAGCCATCCAGCATGAATTTCCCAGTAGAATTGTAATGAATGATGAGAGCTTAGAGAGAAATGAGAAGTAAGAAAATCCATAAATGAATTACTAAGGAATAAAGATGAGCAACACATGAGGTGGGGGTTACAGAGATAGCATACATGGAGTGCATGTCTGCTCACATTTGGGGTGATTGAAGAGGATGGCCTTTGTTCTTTGTTTGTTTGCTTCTGCATGCCAATTATGTGCTATTCCTGCATTTGTGAGCTCTTCAGGCTATTTTAGCAGAGGTGAACTGTATAATGTATAAACATGTAGATGGATCTGTGTATCAAGGATGTGCATTGCCGATGGGTCTTTGTAAAAAATGCAGAAGGAAGCACTGTTCTCATTAAAATTAAGCATTTTGTTTGCAAATACATTGGAACCTGGCTACAGATTCTGTGTTCTCTACCCTAGAACTATGTGTGTGTGTGGAATAAGAGCGAGAAATGCTGGAGACAAAGTGTTGAGGGTACAGCTTGTATGGTTTAGTTACTGAAATATCAGAATTTTCCATCAGTGTCAATTGGACTCCATTCAAGAGAGCCAAGAAATGAGAGCCAGGAAAGTTGGCCTCAGAGCAAAAATACTAGAAATGAATTTTGTTGATATCATTAATAATGGCTAATATTTTGGGCCACTTTGTGCCAGGCATTGTGTAAAGAACCTTCCATAACTGTCTCATTCAATACATACATTAACTTTATGAGGTAGGGACTGTTGTCACTTTCACTTCAAATATAAGTAAATGGAGGCAGAGAGAATACAGCAACTTTTGCAAGACCCCAAAGATGGTAAGTGGCAGAGTTAGGACCTAAACCCTAGAGTGTGCAAACTCTCAACTATAGACTGTCACATTTTCCCTGAAGGATCAGCCTCTGGGCTTGTATTTGGTTGTAGAAAAGTGATAGCATTAAGACTGAAGAACATAGAAGGGCAGGGTAAATAGGGTTAGACTTTGCATACCAGTGGAAAACAGAAGACTGGAAGAAGAAAATGATCTGGGGAAAAGTCAGTGTAAAGAGAATCAGAAGTTTGATTGCCTGAGACCTATATATGCAGCACCTTTAGTACCAAGTCCTTAGTTATAGCTAAGTTCAGGCCATATTTACACATGGCTCACAGTCTTGTCGGGTGGATGTATTTGTGTAAGAAAAGCCTGGAAACAAGTGTCCTAAAACTCCATCACATCTGAATAGAATGAATGGTCCAGTGCATCATGTGTGTCATGCAGTGCATCAGACTGCATGTCTGATGGTGGCCAGAGCAAAAAAAAATGTGCTGAGTGTCTGTGAGAAGAGTGATGCCTGACATCTTTGTGTAGTGTGGATGATGAGAGGGAGCCTGACAGGTATGGATGATACCTTCTGTCCTTTGGGAAGGGAATATTAATTAATGACGAATGAAGGGTACTTTGGCTTAATAGACAATGACAGTTCACCCCAGCTGAGTGCAAAGGGTTGTGTTGAGAGTGAAGCCACCTGGCTGACAAATTCAGAATACACAAGAATGTGTGCATACATGAGTGAGCCCTGGTGGGTGTCATGAAGGACAGCCAGTGACCAGGGCATGTTCTGTTACACACAGTGTCTTCTTTACATTATGAGTACCCTCTCTTTGAAAGAGAAAACTCAATGGTTATGATAATATAGCATACACCTTGATTTCTTGGACTGCCTCTTACAATCTAGGTTAGGAGGTAAGGAAGAAAAATGCTCTCCTATTGAAGATACATTTATTACAGGATGTTGAATGTACTATTGGCCAGGTGCAGTGGCTCATGCTTGTAATCCCAACACTTTAGGAGGCAGAGGCAGAAGAATCACCAGAGGCTAAGTGTTTAAGACCAGCCTGGCCAACATGGTGAAACCATCTCTACTAAAAATACAGAAATTAGCTGGGTGTGGTGAAGTCCCAGCTGCTTGGGAGGCTGAGGTAGGAGAATCACTTGAACCCATGAGGTGGAGGTTGCAGTGAGCCAAGATGGTGCCAGCCTGGGCGACAGAGCAAGACTCCTCCTCAAAAAAAAATAATAATAATAATATTAAAATAAAGAATGTACTATTATTTCAGGCTACTGTCTCTTGAGGAGGAGAGTGCTGTTTGAGGAGGAGAGTGCTCTTTGGTTGGGGCAACAGAGAAGGAAAGAACATTTAGGTTTTTCTTGGCCAATGGGTTCCCTGATTGTGAAGGCACCCCGGCCTCATGTTTATCCTTCCTGCTGTCCTCTCAAGAAAAATATCCCATCCACAAAGCCCAAAGAAATTGTGGCCATGAATATGTTCTCTTTCTTGCCACAGTTGTTGTTTCATCTTTTTAATTTTTTTTTCAAATTTTGGCACTTAGGATTTGTAATTTAAGTCTGAGACTGAGAGGGTGGTAGTATTCATCTTTTAGTCAGCATTAAAGGCAGAAATAAGCAAAAACTCTTGCACAGGAGTCTTCCCAACTTAGCCTCTGCATGGAGCTTACAAAAGGTTTTCTTACACAAATACATAAGTTCCTTTGAATTGATTTATAATAAAGAGCATAAGGAGTACTAGAGATATTTATGGAAAGACTGATTCCCATAAGAACAGGACAGAACCATCCAGAAAGTAAACCTAAAAAACAAGGGAGATACCTGTGTTTTTCTCTTTAAGTCACCAAAGAAATACGAATTCCCAGCACCTAGCACATTCTAACTCTCAAAAAAGTTAGTTGTTGAGATCTTCTATGTATTATATCTGCAAGTGCCTAGAAGATCATATGATACGTAGTAGATGCTCAGAAAATATTTATCGAATGACTAGAGTAAATGTACTAATACTGAATAAAATACAATTTCTTTGAGTAGAACATTCTGATATGATATTTCTCTCAGGCCACTCTAGGATGAGAGAGAAGTTCGAAGAGACAGTACAGCCACAGGCCTAAGGGTGTAGACTCTGTAGTTAGACAGACTGACTTGGAGTCCAGATCTAAGATTCTTCAGTGGGATGACCTTAGGCAAGTGATTAGCCACATCTGAACTTCAGTTTTCTCTTCCGTAAAATGAGGATAATATGAATTCTAAAGCATGCGGAGATTCACAAGTTCATGTTTGCAAAGCCTTTCATGTACAGGTTGAGTATACCTTATCTGAAATGCTTGGGACCAGTAGGGTTTCGGATTTTAGATATTTTTGGATTTTGGAATATTTGCATATATATAATGAGATATATTGGAACTGGGACCCAAGTGTACACACAGGATTAATTTATGTTTCATATATACCTTATCACATGCTTGAAGGTAATTTTAAACAATATATTTAATAATTTTGTGCATGAAACAGTTTTTTTGTATTCTAGAAATTTATTTTTTTTATTTTTTATTGGTACATAATAGGCACACATTTTCAGGGTATATATAATAACTTAATACATTTATATAATTAGTAAATAACATATTAGTATACTTGAGATTATTCATCACCTTAAATATTTTTCTTTTCTTTAGAGTTTGATTGTGTTTTGACTGTGACCCATCACATGTGATTAGGTGTAGAATGTTTTACTTATAGCATCATGTCAGTGCTTAAAACATTCCAAGTTTTGGAGTATTTTGGATTTCTGGATTAGGGATGTTCAACCTCTGGTACCTGAAATTTAATAATCAATAAATTTGGGTTGCCATTATTGTTACATCTTTCCTTTAAAACAGCTTTATTAAGATATAAGTCACATATCATACAATTTGCCTACTTAAAATGTAAAATCCAATGGTTTCTAGTATGTTCACAGAGTTGCACAGCCACCACCACAATTTTAGGTCATTTTCATCGTCCAGCACAGAAGCTCCACAACCATTAGTAGTCATTCCCCATTTCTCCTCCTCGCATCTTCTCCCCTTTCATGGTTACCAGAGGCTTGGGTGTTGTACCTTCTAATGCAGAACTCTTACTACCTATTTCAGTAGGAACAAAAACGGGCTGGTGCTGTGGCTCACACCTGGAATCCCAGCGCTTTGGGAGGCCAAGGCAGGTGGCTTGCTTGAGCCCAGGAGTTTGAGACCAGCCTGGGCAATGTGACAAACCCTGTCTGTACCAAAAACAAAACAAAACAAACAAACAAAAAACCCCAAAATTAGCTGGGCATGGTGGTGTGCAACTGTAGTCCCAGCTACTTGGAAGGCTGAGGTGGGAGGATCGCTTGAGCCCAGGAGTTCGTAGCTGCAGTGAGCTGTGGTCACACAGCTGCTCTCCAGCTTAAGTGCCAGAGAGAGACCCTGTTTCAAACAAACAGAGTTCTTTGTATAAAGTTACTTTACTATTATTAATTTTAAAGAGCAGTTTGGTGGAGTGAATGACAATCCGAAGGTTGTATTAGAGTAGGAGACCATAATGTGAGAGGTCACAGGGGATGACAAAATTGGAATTAATTTATGATAAAGAGTATAAGGAGTACTAGAGATGTTTATAGGAAGATTGAGTCCCCTAGGAAGATCCCACAGTTCTTGACAGCCAAGATATAGGTACCATCTGTATGAGAGACAAATTAAAGAACAGAGAAGAAGTGTTGGGATAATCAGGATGAAAAGAGATTCTGGTTTTTGGAAAAGGTTTATGAGCTGAATCTTTAAGGATGAATAGGTAGAGGCACATCAGGAGGCTTTCTGAGGGAGTTGGGGGTGGCCTTTGTGAACAAAGAGAGTCAGATAAGAGAAGGGAAGGAAGTGTTCCGAGACCATCACGTTGGCAACAGGAAATGCACCGATGTACTTTGTGTTAGGCTTAAGGTTTGAGCTATAACACTTCATATTTAGTCTAATTAAAATGATATCTTGACTTATATGATATTAAATAATAAGAAATAACTATTAATTACTTTTGAGATGTCTGGTAGCAAATTTCTCTGTAGGAGAAGCAAAGGGACTAAAGTAGCTTTCCAGCACACTTAGAATTCTTAAAGGTCTTTATGCAGAATTCAGAAGGGCATTAAAGGCCACAATTCTTTTCCCAAAGGAGGACAGACTTCCAACAGTGGGATGTACCATTCCCATGGGAGTTTTGTCATCAGAAATTCTGTGTCTATGGGAAGACATGGCTTCCGTAGGAAATATTACTTTACCCCACCCTACCCCATCCCTCAGCTCCACTCTATTCCATAAATGTGCATGCAGTATGGATACAGAGAGGTTATCTAGAAACATAAACATGCTCCCTCATCCTCAGTGGAACCTCAGACCTTACACTCAGACAAAGAGAGACATATACTACATGCATAGACAGGTGCACCCATGTACACCCACACACATTCCACATTTGGGGCACTAATGCTTGGCATTAGTCCCCTTGATAGCCAAAGTCCTACAGTGAGAGGGTAGAGGTTCCAAGAAACGTAGGATGAGACCTTAGAATAGAGCACTGGAAGAAAGTGGCTCGTGCGTGCCTAGGGGTTTCCGTGAGACACACAGAAAGATGGATTTTAAGCTCAGAGTGAAAGGAACAGTGAATTGCACAAAAACCTAAGACTAGGGCTGACTACGTTTGCAGACCAGGACGAAGCAGCAAAAGAAAACAACAAAACAAAAAACCCTACCTTAAATGGATAAAGTGTCTTGGCTGAAAGAGGAAAATAAGCAATAAGCAGACCCTCTCCAGCTCTATCCCCTGTTGATACACATTCCCTTTACTTTGCCAAGTTTTTATTCCTCAAGATAAACCTGAAGGCCAAGCTGCCAGAGATGAATTACAAAGCGTAGCTCTTTGCTCAAGTGGCATTTGATAATGCCAAGCAGTCGGGGGCCAATAAAGTCGCCACTTCTGCAAATCAAATGAACCAGCTCCCAAACATGCATAACCCTGCGCTGGCACCCTTGCCAGAAGAGGGAGAGGGCACGAAGGAAAATGGGCAATGAAACTACTGGAATAGGTAACATTTTTATTCCTTCTGCACTTATTGTCACCCTTTAGAGTGTTGAATGGCTAAGACAGGGTCATTTGTCATTTCTGGGAATGGTATAGAGGAAAGACCAGTATGACTTTGTGAAATTCTGATTTACGTAATTTAATTTTTTAAAGAACTGGAAGTTTGTTCACATTGGAGTATGTAACAGCTTCTTGAACATATGCAAAACCAATACGGAATTCCCTGGTGGGCAGCCCTTGCGGAGCTGGTGTAGTGAATTACTAAATATTATTTGTAATTAACCCACTGCTGTTGGGAGGTAGAGTGCTCCTGGAGTTTATGCCTTCCACATTTGTTGAGGTTAGACAATGCACAAGAAGTTGTTCTGGCTGCTATTGATTGCCCAGAATGCACCTTGTTTCCTGAGTATAATAGTTCAAAGTATTCCTCTCCGCAACTCATTTATAACATTTAGTTGTTTAACATGCTTGTTGTTTCAAAAGAGTACAAATTTGGCCCAACTATAAATTATCCCAGATGCCAGATCAGCAGGTACACACTACTGAGGTCTGACTGTCAAAAGCAAAGGCAAAATGTGTGTCTTCTATCGATTGAAACCCAACCTCTTAGAATTGACAAATTCAAGCTGTATTTGTTGAAACAATGTTGGAAGTCAGGCAGATTTGGGTGTGAATCTCAACTTTCTGTGATCTCAGTTTCTTCATCTGTAGAATTGGGGTAAAAGCTGCAGGTGCAGGTTTGTAGTGAGTATTGGAGGTTTTGTAAATAAAATACTGGACATAGTGCTTGGTGTTTGGCGAGGTCTGAGGAGGTGACAGCTATTGTCTGCTTAAAAATTTTTCGTGTTATAAAGGGCCCAAGTTAAGCAGGTTCAAATATGCTTGTTAGCCTGCTCACTTACTCCCTAGGTGTGTTCCAGAAAGCCACCAAGTCAAAGTGTCTATTTCCTCATCCTCAAAATGTGGCTAATGATAATTATTCCATAGTTATTCTGAGTATTAAATGAGGTAATGTACATGCAGCATTGGAATGCATTACTCAACATGTTTCAGTCCTTTTCCTCACTGCCCTCCAGTTTTCCTGATGTTACAGTTGCAAGCAGGGTAAAATACGCATGAATGTGTTTGTTAGACTCCAAAACACAAGAAAAATATAATGCACAATTGTTTGCTTTTGTAATATTTTGACAACTTACTAGTTACTACTTCTTACCTAACACATAGAAGGGAGGAGACAATCATATTTTCAGAGCCAAATAATTAATAGCATCTGTTTAGGCTGAGAACAACCATGTTATAAAAACAAAGTAGGGAGTATTTGATGATTTAGGGAAATCACCATTTATATAAATTTAAAAACTGTCCTCTTATGTTCCGTGTATTCTGGTGGCTGAACAGAGAGATCTTACACAAAAATAAAGCAACAGTAATTGGTTCAGGAGCTTTAACTGACCTCTTTCAACTGCTCAGGCCTGCAGATAGCTTGATAATTGAGGCAGGCATTAAGAGCATGAGCTGTGAAGCCAGAAAGTTGTGGGTTAATAATCCTGAGTCCGATACTTACTGTGTGCCCTTGGGCAGTGTGACCTTAGGCAAGTCACTTTGTTTAGGTGAGCCTGAGCTTTCTTCATCTGTGAAATAGAATAAATGATACCAAAGAGGACTGTTTTAAGGATTAAGTGAGATCAAGTGTTTGAGACTCTGGGTGCTACGTTAGCATACAATAAAGTAGCCCCTATTTATTTATTATTACTTACCAAGCAACAGAGCTGAAACCATGAGAATTTATCACTTGGCAACTGCGGGCTCCTGTCAGCCTATGTTAGGGGTAATAAGAAGCCCCTATCAAACTCTTGTTGTGACCCCCATATGATAAGGATCACCAATCTGTTGTTGTTTGTCCAGTAGCCTGGGAAGTCATTATACCTTGAGCCACCTCCTTCCCCCATCGTCAACCTTTCTTTCCTCCAAGACAAGTGCTCTCAGCTGACTTTGACAGCCTTCTTTTTTTAAAAAGTCAACAAATATATCCCTTCTCAAATTGATGTATTTTTCAGCCATGTCAATTTTTCCCAGGTAGCAGGGATAAAGGGAATGTTCTTGGCTAACAAGAAGATTGACAATCAAGTGAAGACTTTCATCACATATAACAAAGGCAGAGACTGGCGTTTGCTGCAGGCGCCGGACACGGATCTAAGGGGGGACCCCGTGCACTGCTTGCTGGTGAGTCTTCATATTGTAGCAGAATGCCTCACACAGTAGAGGGATGGAGATGGATATTTAACAGAGGATGAGGATAGTTCTGGGACTTTTGCTCAGTTGATGAACAAAAGGGAGCGGGGAAGAGCATGAAGGCAAAGGGTATAGAAAACTCATAGCACTGCCTAGTGTGATGTGCCAAAGAGATGGGAGAATATGGGCATGTGTCTTGTGCCCTTCCAGGATCCTTGGTTCCCACCCAAGTTCTGATGAGGGCCTCAAATGGTAGTTTGAGGGAGAATATGACAGTTTCTATCCCTGGTGAGGATACACACTGAACAACCTACTTTCTCATGAGTAACCTGTTACAGAACTAATGGTACATAAATTCAGCTGTAGACTTGATGAACTGAATGCAGAGTCGTGTAGGTGTATTTTCCTGTGGAGATGTTTAATCATATTTTCAGAGGAGTTTATGACTCAAAAAAGGTAAGAACCACTGATTTATACCCTTATTGGTATTCTTTACAATGTGTTCTGTTCATTTATGTCTTATTCCGTAAAACTGAAGTTGGCAAACTATAGCCTGTGGGAAAAATATGGCCCACCACTTGTTTTTCTAAATAGGGTTTTATTGGAACACAGTGATGCTTATTCATTCGTGTATTGTCGATGGCTGCTTTCACTCTACAAAGCCAGAATTGAGCAGTCATGAGAGAGACTGGTGAACAAAGGCCAAGGTATTTATTATCTGTTTCACGAAAAAAGCCTGATATTTATTATCTGGCCGTTTACAAAGGTTTGCTGATCCTTACTTTAAAGTATGGCTTTCTTTTAGTTGCCTTACATTTGGGCAGTATATAGATTAATATGAATTTATTTATATATTTGATATATGATGGCATCCAAAAGGAGGATCAAAGATGAATCTTGCTTTCAAGGAGTTTGCAGTCTACTTGTCTATCTGAATGTGTCTAGATTAATAAATGGAAGATTGCAGGGCCACATCTTATTCCTCTTAGTAGCTCTGATGCCTGCCCCAATTTTGACACACAGATAAGTACTGAGTGAATGCAGAAGGAGGTGAGGAAGAGGCAAATTGCAAACATTATTAATACTGTCAATGTCTGTAAAACACTTCGGAAGTTGTGTCTAAATTTAGAAAAAGGAGAGCTGATTGTGTAAGCCTAGAGGGAAGACCACTTCATCTGAGTAAGAAGGGCTCGTAGGGGAGGGGGGAGTGTGTGTATGAACTACACATATATAGTTGTTCACACTCTTCATGCGGTTCTGACTTTGATGTTATCCGCACTCAGCTTACTTCCTTCCATCCCATAAAGTCTGGACAGTCACTTTGCAGGTTCATCTCTTACAGCTGTAGGCGGGTCACCCTTCTAGTTGAGAAGATGCCAGCAGCCATAGCTTGACCTTATTAGTTGCAGAGGATATCACAGTTGTCACTGAGCATCAGGGAAGCAGTCTAAAATTCAGCCTCCCACTCAGCTTCTATCCTTATTACTGGCAACTTACAGGAGGAAAAAGCCAGTTGTTATAGTAAGTGCACAATGCCAGTGACAGAGTAAGTAAATGTAGCAGCTATTTATTGAATACCTACTCTACACAAGGCACAGTTTGGTGGCATTTTAAAAAACAGGGCCACCTTCCTAGTTCAGCTATAGCAAGTTGGAGCGTAGTGCTGCTTAACCAAAGATGCATGGGATATGCCAGTTCCTTAAGCTGGTCTCTACTCTGCACTTTGGAGATTAAATGCCTATGAGAGAGAATTAACCATGTCACCTAAATGGGCTTGCCTGGGGACTCTGGCATCATAAATGAACCATTAAAAATGGCTTTTAAGCACTTAGCAAGGTATTCCCTGCTTCACCCCCAACCAAGTGTCAGAAACTCTTATTGTTGTACTTCCAAAATATAAATGTAGTATCAACTTACTTCCCCATCACCACTGGGACTGCCCTAATCCAAGCCAGCATTGTTGCTCACCTGATCCACAGTGACAGGCTTCTAACTGGTCCTCCCAGTTTTACTTGGCAATCACTTCTCTAGACAGCAGCCAATGGGACCATTTTTAAAAAAAAAACAACTTTATTTTGAGGTAAAATATACATACATAACGATTTTAAGAGTATAGTTCAATGAATTTTGACAGATGTATATACCGATATAACCATTACTACAATCAAGACAACATTTCCATTGCCCTAAAAAATACCTTTGTGCCTCTTTGCAGTTAGAACCCACACTCTCAGCCTAGCACAACCAATGATCCACTCTATTTTACTATATATTGGATTGCTGTTTTTCAAAATTGTGTGTAAATGTTATCAACTTGAACTTTTGAAAAATCAGATCGTATCCCTTCTTTCCTTAAACCTTCTAATGGCTTCTAATACATGTAGAACAAATAAAAATACTTTATCATGACCGATGAGGCCCCATGTGATCTGGCCCCTGTGTAGTTCTCCTCCCTGGTCTCTAGCCTCTCCCTCTTCCCCTTCTTCCTTATATGTAAGCCAGAGTGGAGGAGGGGGTGTTTCTTTGCGTACTGTGAACTCACCATGTTCATGTATGTCTCAGGGTCTTTGCATTTGTTATTATTTCTCTTAAAATGCCCTTCTCTTTGTCTGGCTTGTTCTTGGCCTTCAGATCATTGCTTCATTATCCTAATTTTAGAGAACTTTCTTGAGCATCCCCTAAAGTCGTATTTGTCTTAACTCTTTTTTTCTTCATGGTCCTTATTGTTATCTGAAATGAGCAGGTGTACTGCTTAATTTTCTTGTCCATCTTGCCTGCTGAAGTGTGGGCTTCATGAACCTAGGGACGGTGCCTGTCTTTTTGACCTTTCCAAAGAATCAACTCCAGGAATCATACCTGCCATGTGGTAGGGGCTCAACCCATGTGGTAGGGGCTCAACATTAGGGGTGCCACGTTGGGAGTGTGCACTCCATCGAAAGGTGTTGTGACAGTTTCGCATTTGGATTTTAATGGAAGCCGTTCATTCCCTCTGAGAGTCCACTGGAGGATTTGTCACATTGTCTACCTTCTGAAGCTCATGGGCTCAAGTGGAACCCAAAGTTAACAAAAGCAGGAAGCTCATTAAGATGGAAGAAAGAGGGATTATTGGGATACAGATGTATAGAACTCAGGAGTCTTCCAGTCTTCCTTCTTTGTTAACTCTGTTGTTTAATGTAGTTTCAACCCGAGCTTCAGAAAGCAGGCTGCAGGTGAGAAGGGGAAAATGACAAAGGGAAGCAGGGAGGAGAGACCAAAATCACTTTACAAAAATCTGCCAGAGGCACTAAATAGGAAAGAAAATCTTTGAGCTACAGGAGACGAAGACTGCTAAAACCCTCCTTTAGGCTTGGGAGCTGGTGGCAGAGATGAGATAAAAAGTGATTTTAGATTGTGAGTACTTGGAAAGTGACAGTGTCACCAAAAGCACAGCCTAGTGATTAGAAAAGAGATTTTTCCAGCAGGGCTGTTACAGATGTGGAATAAGTTCAGAATTACAGCCCGAATGCAGTGTTCCTGGTAAAAATCTATGCTATAGAAATAAAACATCTAGGGTAATTTGGGCTATATTTTTAGGACTTTTAGACTGATTGCCTAGAGGGCCCAGCTGGGATTTCTTTCCTCTGAAGACTGCATTGTACAATTAGATAGAATATTACAGGTCATGGTCCACCTGCCTCCAGTGCCTCAGGATTGGGCTCCCATGAGGCAAGATGTGAGCTGAACTGAGCCTGTGACAAATCCTTGAGCCCTTAGGGAAAGCACAGTGTTTCATGTAAAGAGGCGCTGACTTTGTGGATTCATCTGGCAGTTTTCTTTTCTTTTCTGTTTTTTTGAGACTGAGTCTCATTCTGTCACCTGGGCTGGAGTGCAGTGGCGCGATCTCGGCTCACTGCAACCTCTGCCTCCTAAGTTCTAGTGATTCTTCTGCCTTGGCCTCCCGAGTAGATGGGATTACAGGTGTGTGCCACTATGCCCAGCTAATTTTTGTATTTTTAGTAGAGACAGGGTTTCACCATGTTGGTTGGCCAGGATGGTTTCGATCTCTTGACCTCATGATCCGCCCGCCTTGGCTTCCCAAAGTGCTGGGATTACAGGCGTGAGCCACCGCGCCTGGCCTATCTGGCAGTTTTCTACTGGAGCTGAGCAGGCAGCTGCCCCAGGAGAATCTGTTTTTCACCTTTCTTCCATTGGAGAATCTGTTTTTCACCTTTCTTCCATTATCTCTGACTCTATATATTTTGCTGATTTGGGCTGGAGCTGAATTCTCCATACCCAGCCAGTTGATCCAGGAGCCTCCTTCCTCTTTGCCATTGACTCTGTATTGAAGATGTAATAAATTTGAGTTCCAAGTCAGAGAAAGAAATTATACAAATGAGTATGTATTTCGGGTGGGAGAGTGTTGGGGATACTATTTGGGAGCTTGTTCTTTACAAAAGCTCTGATCTGTCTTTTCAGTACAATATTCAGATTAGATACCATGGAGATAAAGGTACCATGAAGATAAGATCTAAAGGCAGTTGATACAGAGGCTGAGGAGAAAGAATTGGGATTTGAAGCTGGTTGACCCTTAAGTAATATAACAGCTTTTAAAGTTGATTTCTTACATGGTGGGGAAATGTCTTCCATTATATGGTAATTCCCCAGTGGGATCCACAATGCTAGAAACACAGTAGATAATTAATGGATCACCTGGAGAACGTTATGCTAAGTGAAATAAGCCAGGCACAAAAAGACCAAGTCTGCATTTCTCTCTTCTGTGTGGAACCTAAAACAATCAAACTCATAGAAGTGGAGACAGGATGGTAGTCACTGGAGGATAGAAGTCGGGGGAAATAGGGAGATATTGGTCAAAGGGTATAATGTTTCAGTTAGACAAGAGGAATAAATGATAAATATTTGAAATAAAAAATAATAATGGATCCGTTAAATTCAGCAGACATTTATTGAACACTTGCAATAGCCAAAGTATTTTGTTGGTTAAAAGAATCAGGCAAAGAAAGGTAACTAGTAACTAGGAACTAGAGGTCCACTTACAGGTTTCAGGGGTTTGCAGACTCCCTGAAATTAAGTGAAAAACTCTGTATCCTTGTCTGTGTACACATTTTCTTGGTCTTTAGTTTGCATCAGATGCCCAAACTTTGTACCTGACCCAGAAAAGATTACAAACTAACGGTCTAGTTGCTCCTAGAATTTACCAATTGATGATATGCCATGGCCTGTGACTATGTGTGAGGATGCAAAGGGCAGCTTCCAAGCATGTGTGCTGGTCATTCTGTCCTCTGTAGGTCAGCTGCTGGCATTGGTGGTTTGGGTGTACATTTCTATATTTTCTTAATGTGGAAAGGTTAGGAAAATAGAGAACTGCCTTTGGAACAGGCTGTGCTTTGACTCTATTGACTTGGAGATAACTATTGTGACTATTAGCATATGTAGGTACCCAGCACATATTTGCTAATGAGAGAAAAGAAGGCAGAAGAAAAGAGAAAGGAAGAGAGGGGCCTATGATGTGCCCCCAGCCTGGGAAAAATGTGCATAAGGACTGGAGAGCTTTGTCCTGTGTCCTTCAGAAACTTGGAGGGGTTTGATAAGCATTATAATAAAATATATAAACTATATTAATTGTTTATGACTTAACTTGGACAAATGTCCAAAACTAGTCAGTACAACAGCTTAAGTTAAAAAAGTGAAGATGAATCACTTCACACTGTTTTTTCCTTAAACATTTGTGTAGACTATGTTACTTCCTTGAAGAAAATGAAAGAAAATAAGCCACAGAATATTTTCCTTATACCAGCTGGGGGCAATCCAGTACTACAAATGTGAGAGTGGAGAAAAAAGTACACCAAAAGATCATTTCTAATGTTGCTGTTACTGAGTGAACTGGTGTCTTTTTTTCTCAGATTAATGTATGTCAGCCTTCTGAAAGCCATAGCAACAGAGGCATGCTGAGGTAGCCAATGGAAAAATGACATCTTTCCTTTGTTCTTGTTTTTTGTTTTTTGTTTGTTTGTTTGTTTTGGTTTTGGTTTTGTATTAGAGATGGAGTCTCACTCCGTCACCAAGGCTGGAGTGCAGTGGTGTGATCTTGGCTAACTGCAACCTCCACCTCCTGGGTTCGAGTGATTCTCCTGCCTCAGCCTCCCGAGTAGTTGGGACTACAGGTGCCCGCCACCATGCCTGGCTAATTTTTGTATTTTTAGTAGAGACAGGGTTTCATCATGTTGCCCAGGTTGGTCTCGAACTCCTGACCTCAAGTGATCCACCCACCTCGGCCTCCCGAAGTGCTGGGATATAGGCATGAGCCACCATGCCCGGCCTGACATCTTTCCTTTGTAATGGCAGCTGCCCCTTACCAAATAATCCTTAGGTCAGGTGGCAAATAACTTTCAAATCTTCCAGCAGTGGCAAGCAACTGGCTTAAGATTGCAAGTTGGGTGCTCTCCTGGCGAGGGATGTCCTCTGTTTGGTGGTGCAGAGAGTCCTCTGTTAAGCTCTTATGTCTAGGGATAATCCACAAGCAGTAGTCTACTTCTTGGAATGCCATACAGATGCTCACAACATTATTCAGATTATGTGGTTGATAATCCAGCTCACATACTCCTGGCATTGCTCTGAGTAAAATAGTAAAGTGATACCTTTCATGTCCCAACAAAAAAGCATTACTTGATATTGCAAGCTTCTATTTATTATCTTGTTTAGATTCTATGCTAGGTTTCACAAAAGATGCAAAGCAGTACTTAATCAGTTATCTTTATTTATAGAGTATATTCTTAGATATAATTGTATATACCTGAAATAGATAATACAAGATTGTGCATAGTGAAATAAATTGTTGTAGATTAGAGGAGAGGAGACCCTGACAGGCTGCAGTTATCAGGAAGCCTTTCATGGAAAACTGGTTTTGCACTCCTGGTTTACCCTGTCTTACATCATCTGAGTGTTATACTACGCTGTTCTGGAACATCCACAGCATTTAATTATATCTGTTCTAATCTTCCTCTTGGACAAATAAAAGCCAAGAGTCTAGGCCTGATATTTCTTCTAGTAGGGGCTGTCTTCTTTACTCTTATAGAACATTATAAAGTCAAAACTCCTTTTTTTGAAAGCTTTACATGAAATGTTTATGCAAAACCAATCATTTGTTACTATTAGTGCACCTTGAGAGTTTTACTTTGTTGGCAGTAAAGAAAATATCCAATTGTGATCTGCTGTTTTATTTCACCAGCGTTCTGGCTGTTTTTATTCCTGAGTTTCATTTTCACTTTGTCATTTACTCCATCCTATATAAATTTAATCATTGTATCTGTAGGTGTCTGAATGTCTGCTGGCTGAAACTTACAGAGCAGAAAAGAAGTAATAACAGAGATACATTGGTGATTCCAGAAACTCAAGTTGATAAGATTAGAAAGTAATCTTCCTGAGATATGAAAAGAAATGTGGGTTCAAACACAAACTTATATTTTTTGACAACTCAGTACAAGAACTATTTTAAACAAAATTCGTGTAAGATTTTTTATCCTTTTTTCTTGAACACTGTTGATGTTTCAGTCAGATAATTTGAATGAGGTTTCTGCACAAACAAGTCCCTTACATTTTCACTTACATTTTTACTACTAGTGCATTTTGTCTACAAGTATGACTTTTATATTGAATAATTCTGATTCTGATAATATCCTGGTAGAGATACTGGGTCAGTTGCCTGGCAGGTGTTTGAATAATTTCACATACTGTTTCTATACAACTGAGACCAAGGTCTAAAATGGAGAATGACTAAGAGATGCCAACCTACATTTTCAAAATCCTCCCAGCTTGACTTGACCTTCTCTCCTGGCTTCATATCCCATTTCTCCTCTTCAGTCTTTTCTGATGACATACTGTGCTGCTCAGCTTTTCTGCTTCTTTTTCTTTGTTATTGCTATTACTCAGGCTTGAAATGTTCTTTAACCTCTTGAACATCTACCTACTGTTCATAGCCTATCCATCTTTGCTTCAGGCACTGTTTTCTTTTTGGAGTCATTCATGATTCAAAGTTCAGCATAGTCTCTCCACCTTCTAGAATCTCATACTGTTTTGTCTCTTCATTTTTTATGGCTGTTAAAAGATTCTCTTTTTATGGTAATGAATAGAAGGATCTCATGCCCTCTATATAAATTGTAAGCTCTGTAATGACAAAGACCAAATTAGATTATACCTAAAATGAAGGTTGTCTTTACTTTACTCACTTGAAGGCTGTTTTGCACTTAGTGGACACTAGATATTTGGGGGATGAAAGATGTTGGGTAGGTATAGATACAATGGGTGGTTGGAGTGGTGCATAGATATATGGTAAATGGGATGGTTGGTTAGATGGATGGATGATCTGATTCTGAGCTTCAAATGACCATTGTGATTATGTGATTTTGTGGCACTTATTATTTCTCTTTTCAGCCCTATTGCTCACTACACCTTCACCTGAAGGTCTCTGAGAATCCCTACACATCAGGGATCATTGCTAGCAAAGACACAGCTCCAAGCATCATAGTGGCATCCGGTAAGAAGCTTGCCTGGTTTGCTGGCTGTGGTAAATAGTGTTTATTTTAAGAAGCTAGATATCTGTACTTGGAACTTAATGAGCAAGCTAAAAATATTTTTGAAAGGCACCGTTTTAAACCATTGGCCCTGAAGCAAGTCTGCAGAAAACCCCTGCACAGGCAGAATGCTTGCAGTCAAAATCTTTCTCAGGCAATGCATCTGCCAATATAGTCCATTGTTGCTTTTGCAGAAAGTTCTTTTCACTAATGGCACCGTTCTCTTTCTAGGTAATATAGGTTCTGAATTGTCAGACACTGACATCAGCATGTTTGTCTCTTCAGATGCAGGGAACACCTGGAGACAGGTAAGAAAATACCCTGGGTCAAATCGCTGAAGTTTAAGTAACATAAAAATTGCCCAGCTTGGTTCAAATCTGGGAACTTTTTCAGCAGTGCTACACATAAATCCTAATGACTGTGAATATGTTTATTTTTCCTTTTTTATATAAAAGTCTTAAATCTTGGAGTGTAGCAAATATTTATGGAATTTGATTTTTTATCATTAAATAAAGATGTTCCTTATTCAGAGCTTGTATGTAAGGATTTTTATAAGTCACAATGAAACCAAATTAAGTCTGACTAAATTTTTCCCACAGATGAAAACCAGAATTCCTAAGGGTTTATCATATAGGGAATATGCAGCCTTAAGGGTAGCTTACATATCTAATGCTGAGTTGGCTCCATAAATTCCCCTTGCCTTGAAGTCAAAATAGGAAGGAATGCAGATACAGAAATGGCCATTACCCAGGTGGTGTTCTGAGATGTTTAAATCTCATGTGCAAAAGACAGAGTAATAACCATCAGGATGCATATGTTAGAGAAAGTAGAAATGGAATACTTTAAACCAGTGTGTTTAGCTTAAGTGCTTCCTGCCCTTCTTCTGAATGAAAATTAGATACCCATAGCTTACAAAACAGGCATTTAATGAGGTTTAGCAATCTTAACAAGATATGCACCTAATGCATGGTTGTTATACTTCAATAAATATGTTTTAATACCCTACTGACGTTTAATTATCATACAATAACTAGCACTGTAAATTGAAATCTAATGCACAGGTAATCACACTTAGCGATGACAGCACTCTGCTTTAAATTTTAGACGGAGGTGTCCACATTATGTTCCAATTGCCATTTCTTAGCTTCAGACCCTTTATAGATCCTCAGTGGGATTCTGATATTTTGAGCGGAGGAGGAAGGGAAGAAATTTGCATAAGAAACCCCATAGCAATTGATCTTGGAGGTATGTAGAAACTTGGACTATTCTAAGTAAACTTCCTCTGGAGAATAGAGAGCAAGGATCCCATTTTCTTCTTTCCAACACCCCAAGCAAGGCAAAGAAGTCTTTACTTCTATAGTCTTGGGTTGCATCTTGGGTATAAGAAATAAACAAATTGGAAGAAGATTGTCTGTAATGTAACTCCAGGCAAGGCTGCACTGATAATCTGACTGAGAAAACAGCATGCATCTTATACAGAAAGGATCTAGAGATTATTTCCATTATGTCTCCATTTGACTTCAAATTTCTTTCTCTACATTTGGAGAAAGACCCAATGACACATGTACCCAAAGATGACGACAGAACTCACCATGATTTTGGTGGAACGTCTATTAATTAAACAAGAACAGTTTTCTTTGATAACAGTTGGAAACTTCAAAATAATAAGATCTGGAAAGGGCACTGTAATGCAGCAAGTCCAAGCTCCATCCATTACTGTATGCATGATCTCAGGCAAGTTACCACATCTCTCTAAACCTTAGATTTCTTATTTATGAAAATGAGACTGTTGGAGTAAATGATTTCTAAGGTTCCCTCTGTCTAGAGATGTATAATATATGACAGTTAACCAATATTCTGACATCATCATAACTGGGAATCAATAGAAATTATCATGAAAATGAAGGAATCTAAGCATGAACCCATAAATATTCATTGTTCAAATTTATTTTATGCACACCTAAAATTATTTTGTATAACACCAATGGTACAATAGCCCATGTTGGGAAGAACTGTTCTATAGCTCTATTTTCCCAAAGATTTAGGGAAACCTATTTTTATCATGGGAAGGATTTTTGTTCTCATGTGAAGACTGATTCTCTGAAGCCTGGGTATGTGTGGATGTGGATGTGTGTCCATGTATGTGTTTTCCTCATCCAGATCTTTGAAGAAGAGCACAGTGTTTTGTACCTGGATCAAGGTGGAGTCCTGGTTGCTATGAAACACACATCTCTCCCAATTCGACATCTTTGGTAAGGGCACGTGCTGCCTGTGAGATCTGCAGCTGATGGTCCTGAACTGCTAAGATCAGTCTAGGAGTCAGGCTATCAAACTGTCTGTTTTGTAGTAAATCTGTTACCAAAATGCCGAGGTTTGGTTCAGGTCCTGTTACTCTCCACACAAAAAGCCAATCCACTGAGACAACAAATATTGCCAGGGAAGAAAGCTTTAACTGGGTGCTGCAGCCAAGGATATGGGCAATCAGTCCCAAGTCCATCTCTCTGATGACTAAAAGTAGGCGTTTATATAGAGGGAAGAAATGTAACCAGGTGTGAGAAAACAGGAATTAGGGAGGGGTAAAGAAGAGGAGGTGAGGAAGAGGAAGTGGTCAACAGGAAGCAAGTTGTCAATTAGGCAGTCATGATGGGTAAGTAGTCTGGCTTCTCATTGTCCAGATGCCTTTATCTGGTAAGTTTCAGCAACTTGATACTACCTGGGAGGCCTGATGGTTGGTTTCCTGAGAGAAGAACTCAGATAAGACAAATGTAACTTTCTCAAGTTTTAAGACAAGGAGGATCAATTTCCGTGTTTATTCAAAGAAACCATAAACATCAGTTCTATGGGCCAGTTGGGCCAGTTTCAGAATGTCAAGGTCTACTAGAGCAGTGGAGGTAGGAAAGAGAGAGAGACACAGAGAGAGAGAGAGAGAGGGAGAGTTTTACTCCATGAGAGAGAAATTGCATTATACTTTGCAAATGTGATGATACTTTCACCCTCATACCCTCACCAGTATATTATTCTCTCAGCACGATTACAGGTAGAACAATGTTCATGATCAGGTATAGTCTCTGAATAGCTTGACTTCTTGCAGTCACCTTTCCCAAATAACATCTCCTGGAGTTTAATATCTGTATCCATATTTGCATTCCACACAGAGATGATCAGCTCATGACAGTTCTGCTCCAGTCTCATCTCTCCTGATCTTGCTTTCTTATTTTTCTTTTTTGAGGTGATATTCCACAGTTCTGCCTGTGCATATCCCAAAGATGGATGTATAAGGACTAACTTCCAGAGGAGTTATCAATAGGCTCTTTCAACTGTTTTTGAAAGTGGTTCTCTCCATATATGAGTTTGTCCAAAATCAAAAGCCTGGTTTTCCTTCTACTGTTAGTTAGTTTGATGACTGAAGAGAAAGCTGCAAAAGAGAGAAAAAAAAGGCTAAGCTTGGGCAAGGGCGTTCATAAAGAAACGCAGAGCAAAGAAAAGGTCCTGGGTGACTATAACAAAATGCCATAAACTGGGTGGCTTATAAACAACAAAAATTAATTTCTTATAGTTCTGGAGGTTGAGATGTCCAGTATCAAAGTGCTGGCAGATTCAGTGTCTGATGAGGGCTCCACTTTTGGGTTTATAGATGGCACCATTTTGCTATATCCTCACATGGTGGAAGGGCAAGGCACTTCTCTGAGGCCTCTTTTAAAAGATCACTAATTCCTTTCATGGGTGGTCCGCCCTTAGGATCTAATCACCTCCCAAGGTCTCCACCTTCTAATATCATCACATTGGTGATTAGATGTTCAACATTTGAATTTTAGAGAGGACACAAGCATTTAGACCATTCCAGTGACCATCAGGACTGAAGAATTATCTTCTCTTGCTTTCAAGAGCCTATCCTGTACTCATTCATTCAGTGAGGTCAACCAGGATTTATAGTTGTAAGAAGGACACACTGAGGACTTGGTCACTTAGAGATGGGTTGGTTGAAATCCAAGTAAGACTTACAAAGTCATTGCTCTTCAGGATCACCTGTAAGACTTGTTAGACAGTAGAAAGGTTTTGGACAGGGTCAAGAGCTTGAGGTCTAAGATATAATAAAATATCCAAACTTTCAACAATTTTATAAAAGACTTATAGTTATTGTCATTTAATGTAGCTCTCCTTTTATTGATGTTTTAATATATCTGTGTCCCGATGGCTTGGCTAACTGTATTTCTACTTTCTGATATAATTAAGAATACTTATTCATATGAAAGGCTCATTTTGACAAAGTCTCAGCTATTTTTAAAATGTATTATCTCCGGGTTGAGAGTATCTTTCCTTTGAAATGACATTTTTTTTTTCCTTTGGAGATCTGATGACTGATTTTTTTTATATCATTAGGTTGAGTTTTGATGAAGGGAGATCTTGGAGCAAATACAGTTTCACATCTATTCCACTTTTTGTGGATGGGGTTCTGGGTGAGCCTGGAGAAGAGACTCTCATCATGACGTAAGTTGAAAACTGTGATGTAGTACAGCCTTCATAGAAAAGAGTAATCCACAAAAATGTTTTATAGCTAAGCCTGTTTGATTTGCAGCTTTAGGTTCAAGGTTGTTGCATCTTACTGCAAGAGTGTACAGCAAATAGGGAAGAAAAATGTGGGCAGCTATTTTCTTGGTTCTTTGATAGTTTTTAGGAGACCCAGACTGAGGCACTTAGAGAAATTAGAAGTGATGATTTCAATAGGAAATAAAGCTGTACATTTAAAACTTTAATAATAACCTGGATATGTGGAAAATCTCACGTATATAGGAATGAGTTCGCTTTAAGTCAGAACATAGAGTTTCATTAAAATGCCACAAAGCATTGTATTTTTCCCTGGCTCTTTACCTAACCCAATTGTGAGGCATATTAGGAAAACCATGAGAACAGTCTGTTCTTGTGAAATTGCATTTACACTCATTTTTGTCTGGAATGTGATGATCATTAATTTGTGAAAGATTAATGACGCTGCCTATGGGTTTCAATACATGGACTTTGAATTTCAAGCATGAAACTGTGATAGTTCCTTCCTTTGGAAAACTGGACATGGAAAATAGAAAGGGAAGGTTGTAAAGTAGTTGATCTGGTCATCAATGAAAACTTTCAAGCCAAAGTCAATTCTTGGTAAGCTTTCTAATTCTCTCCCCTACCACTACTATTTTTTTTTTTTTTTTTTTTTTTGAGACGGAGTCTTACTCTGTTGCCCAGGCTGGAGTGCATTGGCGTGATCTCGGCTCATTGCCGGCTCCACCTCCTGGGTTCATGCCATTCTCCTGCCTTAGCCTCCCGAGTAGCTAGGACTATAGGCGCCCACCACTATGCCCGGCTAATTTGTTTTTAATTATTTTTTTTTTAGTAGAGACAGGGTTTCACCATGTTAGCCAGGATGGTCTCGATCTCCTGACCTTGTGATCCACCCGCCTCGGCCTCCCAAAGTACTGGGATTACAGGCGTAAGCCACCATGCCCGGCCTACCACTTCTACTTTTTAATGGTAGGAAACAACAATAAAAATCTAATATGCCTAATAGCTACACTTTTCTCAATGAGAAACATAGCTAAATTAGCAATGCATTCCATAATTTGTCTTTCTTCAATTTTTATATTTTCAAAACAGATTTTAAAAAACTGACCCAACAGGCCACTTCATGGCTTTTCTTCAAACCTATGGTTGGTAATTCAAACATCTCAGTAAATACTTAAGTCTCTCTGAGTAAAGAGAGTAGAATGTGCAATGTAGGAAACCATTATTAGTACTTGGTTCTGCTGATCACTTTCACTAGGGGCTGGTGGGAAGGTAAAATAGCATGGAAACCATGGGAACTATGTACATTAGCAAGATAACCTGGAAGTCTAATCCTGGACCACATAGAATACAGCATTTATGATTGTTTTTCTCAACCATATTTTCCCAACCAATCCTGTGGCACAATATGTACAAGTGGGCTCTTTAATTAAACACTCTGGGTCTGGTTCTACCTGTTATTATGACTTGATTTTGTTTTTGCAATGTTAACAAAACTCATTGAATCTCATATTATCTATCTGTGAAGTGGATCCAGTAATAGTACCCTCCTCGGCCAGGCGCAGTGGCTCACGCCTGTAATCCAGCACTTTGGGAGGCCAAGGCAGGCAGATCATGAGGTCAGGAGATCAAGGTCATCCTGGCCAACATGGTGGAACCCCATCTCTACTAAAAATACAAAAAATTAGCTGGGTGTGGTGGCTCGTACCTGTAATCCCAGCTAGTCGGGAGGCTGAGGCAGGAGAATTGCTTGAACCAGGGAGTCAGGGGTTGTAGTGAGCCGAGATCACACCACTGCACTTCAGTCTAGTGACAGAGCGAGACTCCGTCTCAAAAAAAAAAAAGTACCCTCTTCATGAATGCGTTTTGAGGATTAAATGATATGATTCATATAATGTGCTTAGCTCAGGGTGAACACTCCACAAATGCTCTCTGTTGTTATTACTCATTACATTGTTTTCATTGTAATGATTTTTATCACCATGATCTCTGTAGAGTGTTTGGACACTTCAGCCACCGCTCTGAATGGCAGCTGGTCAAAGTAGATTACAAGTCCATTTTTGATAGACGGTGTGCCGAAGAGGACTATAGACCCTGGCAGCTGCACAGCCAGGTAGGAGGAAAAGAACTGAGACTAAGGCCTGGGCAGGAAGCATGAGTGGTGTTGGGGGAAAGCTAGTTGCTAAGGTATAGGAACTAGGATGCTGTAGGCCAAAATGTCCATCTACTGTTTTCTTACACATTTGTGTTCCACAGCAGTAAACAAACTCACCATTAATAGCTTGTTGTGAAGTCATTTCTGTTTTTATTGTGCTAGGATATAATGAGATAAAATTCAAATGTGCTTGGCTTAGGCTTACAACTCAAAATGAAACACCAATTCAGCACTCAGATCCAAACATAATTCATCTGAGAATGTCATATGGTTGCATGGTGGGGGCAGGGATGAGGAAGAGATCTTCAATTTTATCTAGCAATGCAGAGACACAGAATAACAAAATTATGCTGGGTGAGTGTTGCCGGAGAAATCCTTCTTCCCCTTTGCCTTGATTCCTTGGAACTATATAGTACTTTTTGCCTCCTTGCAAGGCACTCCTGGTATGAGAATGCAGAATTATTAATAGGAAACTTTCATTTGTCCTGGACTCTCACATATCCAGCTTATATCAAAATGCTTGGATGGAAGTGTCTCTCCCTTGATTTCCCAAGGTACAAGTCGTTCTGCAGATCTCTCAAAGGATATGGTAGAAGTACCTGCTGCAAAGCCATCACCATATTCAGACAGAGAAACGTCATATACCTCAAACCTAGACCAAGTAATATATGTAAATATAGATGTGTAATGAAGCCAGTTAAAGTGAGTTTGCTCAAGAAAGATGGTGTACAGTAGATTAAGCAAAATTCTCTGATCTTTCAGAAACACAAAAGGAGGAGTGTGTCTGATAGTGGGCCCTGCATTAGCTGGAAACACCCACCCTATTCAGAGGCTCAACAATAAAATTGCTCATTTACATTGCTGATATTTTCTCCTTTGGGATGCACAAGCATTGTGATATTCAAAGCTTTTATTTATTTTGTGGGAAAACACTGAATTTAGCTCTCTCGCTTGTCTGGTAGAGGAACATTAAAATCTGTGCTGTAAAGTTGTGTGGGCAGAGGCATAATAAATCAAGGCAAAATGGATGTTTATATTTCTTAGCAATGCTCCTCTTTCATGCTCTCATAAATGACCAACTGTATAAATCTTTTATTATAGGGGAATTGAACTTAATTACTACAGATTTATTGGCAATACACTAGGTACAGGCTGAGTCTGTGTGTCCTTCATAGCACTGCACCCAACACTTTGCCAAATAAAGGTTTGATAAGTGCACACAAAATTAAGGATGTTATTTAATAATCCTCAATGATTGTTAGGATTGCCTTTATAGTCAGGTTGTATAATAGGGCTCTAGACCGCAAAAGGAAAATGTTGTTAGCACAAAGAGGGTTACCAAAGTTTACGTTACACTAAGATGTGCGGATGTCTCCCTAAATATCACTCATGTGGTGCAGGGAGAGTCCAAGCTATGTGCCCAAGTATCTGTGATCCTTCTCTGCTTACAGGGGGAAGCATGTATCATGGGAGCAAAAAGAATATATAAGAAGCGAAAATCAGAGCGGAAGTGTATGCAAGGAAAATATGCAGGAGCTATGGAATCTGAACCCTGTGTCTGCACTGAGGCTGATTTTGATTGGTGAGCTTGTGCAATTATCTCCTGGAGCCATTCGGTGTATCAAATCCACGTGGGCCTGAATGAAAGCTTAGAATTGAAATAATAGTAACATACATAGGGCTAAGTGGCAAGCTTCATATTCTTATAAAATTACCTCATAGTTTACTAGCTATGTGCATGTGTACGTGGAATAGTCAAGAGTTTCTTTAGACTGAAAGAGGACTCCGAAGATGGCTGGTAATTATCTTCATTACCAGCAGATTTGGCCGGGCGTGGTGGCTCATGCCTGTAATCCCAGCACTTCGGGAGGCTGAGGGGGGCAGATCACTTGAGGTCAGGAGTTTGAGACCAGCCTGGGAAACTGAGACCAGTGTGGGAAACATGGTAAAACCCCATCCCTACTAAAAATACAAAAATTAGCTGGGCATAGTGGCAGGCACCTGTAATCCCAGCTACTTGGGAGGCTGAGGCAGGAGAATCGCTTGAACCCAGAAGGTAGAGATTGCAATGAGCCACGATCGTGCCACTGCACTCCAGCATGGGCGTCAGAGTGAGACTATCTCAAAAAAAAAATGCAGATTCTTTCTGTGCTGCTTCAAACAGCAACACTGGAAACAGTAAGTGGACTTTTTAGGGAGCAAACAAACATATTTGTGCTCAAGATGAAAGCTTTCTAGAATTTAGGATTTCCTGTAGTGGAATAATAGCCTTTTAAGGCAGTAAATTTTCTGTCCCTGCAAGTTTTCAATTCATAGTTAGCTGACCATAGCTTATGAGATTCATGGAAGACGTTGCTGAACTCAGATCAAGCATGGGTTCAATGGCATTGCAAATCTGTAAGTCGGTGAACGTAGTGATAAAGGAGACTTTTTGCTTTACCAGGATTAAGCTAATTTAAACTGGAGAAGTACTGAGACATTTAGAGGTTAAACTAAACTCAGTGCCAAAGAGTCCTTCTTGAGACATTTGCTCAGCAGAAAGCTAGCTTGTGGGCACCGTGAAGCCCTTGGCTTGTTGTCAGTGTTAATTGTTCAGGTAAGGCTTACAAATTATTGAGGACAAGTAGGTGGTAACTCCCTTGGTATTTTCCATTGTTTTCTTCCCTCTTCTTTTTGCTTTTCATGTATTTATTTGTTTTTAATTTAGAAAACACAGTCACTAAATATGTACATATGTGTTAAAGAATTAAAACTTGACCTGCATAAGAACTAAAGTCATTCTTTAACAGTTTCTTTCTAGCTGTATAGCAATCTCAGGTTACATATTGAATCATTAAAATATCGGTGATTGAACTGAGATACTGTGTACATACACATCACATATTTTAGAAAAGTTAAGCCTTCTCTTATGGTGGACATCTGGAGATATTCTCTGAATAAATAGTACTAGGAAGGTCTGACAAGAGTGGCAGCCAGCAGTCAGACCAGTAACCCACAGCTGTACCCCCTTGTTGGTGAGGACGCCAAGCCAAGAGCCAATGAAGTATCCTTCGGGCTCAGCCAGAGGGCAACAGAGCTTCAGTTACATTGGAGCTCAAATCTTCAGGGAGCTCAAATCATCGAAATCTTCAGGGGCCTCCTTAGTTGTGACTTCTGTTTCAGTCAGTGCAATATTATTATAATGACAAAAATATTTTATCTCTGTACTAGCCTTCGAGACTAACATCCTGAAATGCATTCACAGGGAAAACTACCATGAGATTTTAAGTCGTTCATTGCATCCCTCTTTCTGAAGCCACTGCTGCTTCTTCATCTACCCTATTCAAGGAAGATTTGCAAAGGAAGTTAGCATCCTACATTAGTGGTTTAGCTTTTGCCTTAAGAAACAGCCATTCTTTAGCAGGAGGCAAATTTATTCTCTGGTAGAAAACCTAAGAGAAAAAAAAAAATGAGATGAGCTATCCCAATGTCCTGATTTCTCCCCAAAACATTTGCTTCTCTGGGAATCTTTTCTACAGGCTTCAAAGTAAGCCAGTCTTTTGTGGTTGTTGTTGTTGTTGTCATTTTTCTTTTTCAATTGTAAGCTAGTCCAGAATGAAAGGAATACCAGATAAGGAAAGCAATTAGATTTCTCCTCTCCCGCATCCCTCGTGCCCCTTAGTCTTGGCCCAATCCCTGCATTCATTTGTGATTGGAATCCGCTACTCATCCCGCCAGCTGAAATGCATTCTGAGAGGTGGGAAATGAATCATGAAGGAGTTCACTGTAAGGTTTTCTAGTCCAGTGGGATTTCTGTCACTGCATGATTTCTGAAAATATTTGGGAAGGCTCATCACAACCTTGTTGGGTTTCTGCTAGTAGCTGGAGTTTTGGTGATTACACCTGGCTGTAGTGTAATGAAAGGTGATTGTCACTGAGTGTTTCTTCTTGGTTTGGCCCTCTCCTGGACAGTCCCCCAAATGACCTTGCCTGTCCCTCTCCAGCATTTGTAAAGTAACTCCCCGAAGCAAACACTGGTTGTCCTATAGGCAGCAATTCTGAAGTCTTCCTACCCATGCTGCATTGAACCAGCACCAAATCCTGCTGGTATGTGCAAAATTCTAAGTACCAGCTGCCTGGTGACAGGCCCCTGAGCTGAGCCTGTTTCTCCGTTCCTGACCCTTGTGTGCCAGCATCTCACCTCCATTACACAGATGGGCCAATTCATACTAATGCTTGCCGATTGCTGCCTGCGATTTGTCTGTGCATGTGGAGGTGCAATTTGTTGTCATTCTCTGTGCCCAGGTTCATCTGCCAGAAGCCAAGAATATCAGGCAACTCAGAGGCCCCTGGAAGCATGAATGAGAGGAGGCTGAGAGGGAAGTCTTTGACTATATCCAAAATAGTGAGGATTTAAAGCAGTTAGTCCCAACTGGCAGCGCTAACTGCCTAGTATGAAACATTTCCTTAGGGGAATGCTCGAGACACTCCTGAAGGACATTTCCTTTTTGGCTGTAACTTTGAAGCATATGGAGTGTACACAGAGAGACCTGGCTCAGCTCTACTTGGTAGATCCAGATGTCTTGGAAGAGCATCCCAAAGACATCACCAGTAATGAGGACTGTGCCACATGTGGCCGTGTTAAACTCTGTGATGAATTTCTCACCAAGGGTTGAGTTCCACCACTGCCCGTTTTCGCATTACAGCTTTCTCTGGGCCCAGCCACCTGTATTGTGTATCCTTCTAATGAGAACACAATCTACTCTCTCAGCTTAAGAGTGTTTAAATGGAATGACCGGCTGTGTAGGATATTTTCCTGAATAATTGATAAATATTCTATGAAAAAGTTCTATTTTTGAGAAGTCATTAATTCAGGGAATGCTTGTGGTTTTGTTTGTTTGTTTGTTTTTGTTTTTGTTTGTTTGCTTTGACTAATTGATTAGTGTAGAACTTGGCTGTGGACTGACGTGGAATTGTTTTCAGTAATTTTGCCACCTAGTGAAAGGTTTTTCTCGGCTCTTTCCTAACAGCGACTATGGTTATGAGCGACACAGTAATGGCCAGTGCCTGCCGGCATTTTGGTTCAATCCATCCTCTCTGTCAAAGGATTGCAGCTTGGGACAGAGTTACCTCAATAGTACTGGGTAAGTGTCTGGAGTAGTGACCTTGAGAGGCCAACCTTTGCTGCCTTTCAGCACATGTTATACTGACAGAATTACTTCTGATCAAGGACCAAGCATATTTCCTTACAGCACAATGTAATTGCTTTTGTTCATTTTAACAATGAAGCACAACTTTGCACTAATAGTGCAAGTTTCATGTGAGAATAAGATTCCAGTTGCAAATTTAAAAAAGAAATGTGTCTTGATTGAATATCACGATGATGATATTAAAATAAAAATGTCTTCATTTTTTCGACACTTTGTTTTCAAGCTATTTAATCCTGTAAAGTTACCTTTTACCCTCATTGTATCCATGATGAGGAAGGCCAAATAGATATTTAATATTTGCATTTCCTGTTTTATAGATGTGGAACCTGGAATCACGAACTCACTGACTTTTCAAAAGTATACTAGTGTTAATAAGAATGTATTTTGCTTTCTCTTTATGTTCAGTCTTGACACATTTAAACATGCATTCTGACCTTTGTAAATCCAGAATCACATTCTAAAATTTGATATTTAATATTCTGTGTCATGGGGCTTATGCAATATTATTTAAGAAATACTATAATAAGGAAAAAAATTCATAAATTTGTCTCAAATGTAGTTGGTATCTATACACTTTAAAATAGCTCATGGAACCTATTTAAATTCTGATTCAAACAAATGATCTGTAAAAAGACACATTTGAGCCATTGAGGAAAATTGAACATATACTAATTCGGGTAATGTATTAGTTAGGGCTTTCCGGAGAAACAAAACCAATAGGATGTATATTTATTTAGAAAGAGATTTATTGGCCAGGCATGGTGGCTCACACCTGTAGTCCCAGCACTGTACTTTTGGAGGCTGAGGCGGGCAGATCACTTGAGGTCAGGAGTTTGAGAGCAGCCTGGCCAACATGGTGAAACCCCGTCTCTACTAAAAATACAAAAAAAAAAAAAAAAAAAAAATTAGCCTCACATGGTGGTGTGCACCTGTAGTCCCAGACACTCAGGGCGCTGAGGCAGGAGAATCACTTGAACCCAGGAGGCAGAGGTTGCAGTGAGCCGGGATCACACCACTGCACTCCAGCCTGGGTGACCAAGTAAGACTCTGTCTCACAAAAAAAAAAAAAAAGAGAGAGATTTATTGTAAGGAATTGACTCATTTGATTATGGAGGTAGAGGTAGGCGGGTCCCAAGATCTGCAGGGTAGGTCAGCAAGCTGGAGACCCAGGAGAGCTGACAGTCTAGTTCTAGTTCGAGTCTGAAGGCCTGAAACCATAGAGCCAATGTTGTAGTTCTAGTCCAAAGGCCAGCAGACCTGAGACCCAGGAAGAGCCTATCTTTCAGTTCAAGACCGAAGGCAGGAAAAGAAGCCAGTGTTCCAATTTGAATGCCATCAGGCAGAAGGAATTCTCTCTTACTTTGGGAACTGTCAGCTTGTTGAATTCAGGCCTTCAGCTGATTGGATGAGGCCCGCCCTCACTAGAGAAGTCAATCTGCTTTACTCAGTCTACTGACTTAAATGTTAATCTCATTTAAAAATACACAGAAGTGGCTGGGCGGGGTGGCTCATGCCTGTAATCTCAGCACTTTGGGAGGCCGAGGTGGGTGGATCACGAGGTCAGGAGATCGAGACCATCCTGGCTAACACGGTGAAACCCCGTCTCTACTAAAAATACAAAAAATTAGCCGGGTGTGGGCGCCTGTAGTCCCAGCTACTCAGGAGGCTGAGGTAGGAGAATGGTGTGAACCCAGGGGAGGCGGAGCTTGCAGTGAGCCGAAATCGCACCATTGCATTCCAGCCTGGGTGACAGAGCGAGACTCTTGTCTCAAAAAAAAAAAAAAAAAAACACCCCACAGAAGTGTGACATTTGACCAAATATCTGGGCATACTATGGCCCAGTCAACTTGACATATTAAATTAACCATCATAAGTGATATTAAAGAATTATACTTATATATTTAGTCATGATAAAGGCATTTTGGCTAGGCTAAGAAAAAAGCCTTACTTTTTAGAGATACATATTTGTGTGAGTTTTGTTTTAATGTGTTAAAAAACAGATAAGTATTGATAATTTTTGGAGATGGGTAATGAGTACATGGGAATTTATTACATTACTTTTCTTCATACATACTTGAAAATTCTGATAATAAAAAGTTAAAAAGAAGCTAGTGTAGTAGCACATGCCTATAGTCCGTGCTACTCAGGAGGCTGAAGTGGAAGGATCGTTTGAGTCCAGGAGTTCAAGGCCACCCTGGACAACATAGGGAAACCCCCATCTCTTAAAAAAAAAAAAAAAAAAAAAAAAAGAAGAGAGAAAAAGGGAAGGAAGAAGGAGAAAGGAGAAGTAAGGAGATAGGAACCTTACCAATCAGCCAGTTCTACTTGACAAAGCCCCTTCTCCTGAGCCAGCTACAGTACAGAGAATCCACTTGAGGAGGTGAGACTTCCATTTATGTACTCTGTATTTGAAATTTTAAATATGTTTAATTTTTATAAAAAGATTATCAAAATAATAGATACTATTCTTTTCAAGGAAGGAGAAGGCATAGAAAAGGATTTTGTAATGATTCCTATTTCTGATGTTAGGGATTTCTAGAACTTTTGAATAAAGGAATAAGCTATGATTTTTTTGAATGATAACACGATATCCAAGGAAATATAAATAACACTTTTATAGCAATGGGTCAGTGAGGTCTTAGCATAGTACCATGGGGGAAAAAAATGGAAAGGTTGATAATTAAACTTAATGGGGAAGGAATTCAAAAGACAGAGTTTTATTACTTGCTGGTACTAGCATGTTTAGACACTGTAAAGGGCATTGGAAACCCCTCAAGCTAATTTAAGAACTGATTTTTTTTTAACCAGCTCAATCAGTCAAGGAAGTTATATTAGTCTGTCTTTGGTATTGATGATAGGAGGCTGAAACACAGAGGGATCAAATTGTTCCAGATGCTACTCAATCATAGACCAAGGCTGAATGATACCTGTGACCCCTCACTCTTCAGTTCATTGAGATCTTTTTTTAATTTTTTTCTTTTTTTTTGAGACAGAGTCTCACTCTGTTACTCAGGCTGGAGTGCAGTGGCACAATCTCGGCTCACTGCAACCTCCGCCTCCCAGGTTCACACCATTCTCCTGCCTCAGCCTCCCGAGTAGCTGGGACTACAGGCGCCGGCCACCAAGCCCGGCTAATTTTTTGTATTTTTACTAGAGACGGGGTTTCACCGTATTAGCCAGGATGGTCTCAATCTCCTGACCTCGTGATCCACCTGCCTCGGCCTCCCAAAGTGCTGGGATTACAGGCATGAGCCACCGCACCCAGCCCATTTGAGATCTTATAAATTCTGACTAACATCAAATAAAACATCAGTGACGTTTAAGTAATTTTATATTCAAAAAGAATACCATCTATGCCATATAAAATTAAAATCATTATGTCAATTAAAATGTGACTTAGCAATAAGCGTCCAGGTATATAAATGTTGGTCAATGCAGTTGTTACGTTTAGTAGTCACAAAATTACAACACTACCTTCTAGGACTCCACCTTTACTCTCAGGGGCTTGTTCATTTCTGTGGGTATTACACGATAGCATCTGACCCCAAATGATTTTTGTTAAGTTGCCACATCCATTGGTTTCGTCTGTTCCATTTAAAGATTTTGCAGAAAAGCATCAGCATTGGTGAGCAAGCTGGTGTAAAGAGAACATATGATAAATACCAGCCATCAGCGGGTATGGTAAATGTCCTGCTCTCGTAAGTAAGATGCTCACAGGTGGAGGAGTGAATACCCAAATAGGGTCTTACACACAAAAGTCACGGGAATGGTTGTCAATAATAACTCCACTGATCAGCATGTTGTCTAAGCTACACATGTTGCATTAGGAACACGAAGACCCTTAGCTGGGACAAAGGCCTGAAATCATCTACAAAGAAGGCCTCACACCACTGAATTCCCATTTGCAGTGTCTGTAGCCAACTCAAGAGTTGGCAAGAGGTAAAATGTTGGTGATCTTGGAAAAGAACTTTCTGCCTCCCTTAATGTCACTCCAGCCCCTCACCACAGATGTCATTTGGCTATGTGTTGATTCAGTGGTATTTTATAAGCAGATTCAGTATATCATGTTGTAGCCACTAATAGTGCTGCCACTATACATTTAGATTTTTACTTAAAAAATATTTAGTTACAAAATAAATGTGTATGTTTTATATGTTTAAAAGCCGATTTACATCATCACCCCAATCCTGGCCCCCTTTCCCCACACAACTGTGATCTATTTGATATGCATGCTTCCAAACACTTTTCTTTGCATTTGCTAGTAAATACTTGTCCCAAGAGAAAATACACAAATTAATTTGGGAGGTTGTTTTTATATGTGATTTCCTACTACATACATTGTTCTTCTATTTTCCTTTTTCATTCAAAAATATGTCTTAAACATCTTTCTAAGTCAGAATATATAAGGGCACTTTCTCATTTCTTTAATTTCATAGTATTATGTATTATAATATTATCAGTTATCCTTCTTCCATGGATGTTTGGGTTATTTTGCTTTTTCTGCCACTATAAATAATGCTGCAGTTAATATTCTCATCCCATAAAACTTGTTATACAAATAATACAAAGATAATTAAGTCTCTTTTGGCAATTGGAGGTGTTTCTGTTAGCTCATAATGCAAATTCCACTCTGCCAACTGGGTACGTCTCAGACCTGGGTATCAGGCATTGCCACGTTTCTCCCTTGTAAGGGTTAAAACACTAGTAGCTTCCTACTCACAGGCTGCCTGTGAGTCTCAAAACTTAGAGATTCATTTGTATTAAATACCATCCTCCTTTAAAATTCAAATGCCAGTGGATTCTGTAAAGGAAAGCTGAGGAGAAGGAGAAGTAGGATTTAGCCAAATTAATAAGGGGAGGAAGGTCATTTCATGCAAAAAGAACAAGAAATGATCCTGGGGGAGGGCCACAATGGTAGTTTTCTCAAGGACAAGCCCAGATGCCAATGCCTGCATGCTTATAGGGTTAAGCAGCCACTGGGAACCCTGTGTCCAGTGCCATTTTAAGCCATCCATGGTCACCTCATGCTCAGTCAGTGCAGAATCTGTATTAGCCTCAGGGCTGGGATGAAGTGCAAAGGAATCGCAAGTGTAGGGTTGGCCAGAGAGTGAGCCCCTTCATAAATGTTGCTCCCTGGACACCTCATTTGTCTCACACTTTTCTTACAGCATAGCTCATGGTACAGACATGCAGTGGGAAAATGAATTGAGTGGGGTGAATGACCAAACCTCCCAGCATCACCTTTCTGAGAGTTTACTTGGAAGCATGCAGGAAATCATTGCTTTAAAAAAATTTTTTTTTTCTTAAATACCTCACTTTATAAATGTCTATGGCTACTTTCCCTGTCAGCTTATTACCCTGTGTATATAGCAGTGTTCTCAGGTTTACCTGCTTCTCCATGATGGGGAAATCCTGGCATCGGTTATTATTGTGCCCGATAAAATGGTATTTTGATGAGATGCCAAAATATTTATCATCTTCGCTATGTAGAAGTGAATGGTTGCACAATTTTTGTTTTAGTTGCTGGCTAGGACTTAGAAAGGATGGATGGAATAAAAAGTGAACTCGGTGCAGAATGTCCCTCCAGGTGGCTGTAACCACCAGTCCTGCTCCTTGGTCCAGCGTCATCAGGGTTTCTCATACCCACACAGTGGAACGGTAGAGCCTGCTGCTGTGTTCTCCACGATTGGCTCCCTGCCTTTCTTCACCCTCTGCCCTCACAGCTTCTACATGTCATTTGACATGAGGGTGGAAAGCAAGGAGGCTGGTACTGGGGCCTCAGCCTGTTATGGATTGAGAGTGAAATACATTTGGGGATGTTTTGTTTGGTGAAAAAGGGAGTAATTGGAATGAAACAATTAAGGATGTTCAATCTAACCTCTGCCATTTACTGTAATGTTTAGCAAGTGACTTTGTTTCCTTGACCTTAGTTCCTTAACCTGTAACGTTTAGCTATTTGCCTTCAGAATTTGATTAAATGTCACACTGTATGTAAAGCATGTAGCACAATGCCTAGCACATAGTCATCACCTTATAAAATGTGTAACATCACCAATAGTTATTGTCTGAAGACTCCTCTAGAGTAAAGAAAGAAGGCAAAAAACTTATTTTTATTATGAATCCACAGTCCAGACATGTATTTGGTGTTTAATTGTCACTGCAGTAATAATATCTGAGACATATTTAATGTAAGTCTCTGTTTTCTCATTTGTAAAACAAAAATAGTAACTGCATAGGCTCATGAAGTTACAAAATTGGAAAGTGATGAAAGCACTGTACACCAAAGCACGTCTGTCCCTTTATGCCACTCAGGCCAGATAGTGTTTAGCTGATTACTGAACGAGTTCCTTTTGCTCAAATAAAATGAAAGCAGTATTCATTTGTATTTTATTTCATGTTAGTGCTGAAATAACCCCAAATTTATTCCTCTTTGTTTCTCTTTCAGTATCTATAAATATCTCAGTATGCACATCCGCAAGCACAAGCTCATTTAGTGATACTTATATATGGTTAAATCTTGTTTATACTGTTTTGGAACCAGGGAGCGTACTGCAAAATTTAAGTTGCTAAATTAACTAGCATGTTACTTGTTTCATGCCAATGGCAAAAGATTCTGTAAATATAAAATAAAGTGGGCATTGGGTTGGTTTATTCTAAGAAACCAAGATGATCTTCTCAAGGGAAAGATTTCTTCTTGCTATTAAGCTGGAGATATTTCTAGATGTGCTTTAAAAAGTATGTACAGAAATTTCTATCTGTAGAGTTTCTTTACAGGGGCCATTAAGTCCTCATGGAAGAAGGTACAAAGACAGTTCTTACTGCTCTTCAGGTTAGTTTCTCAATATGCAATGGGGACTCTTTTTTTTGGAGACGGAGTCTCACTCTGTTGCCCAGGCTGGAGTGCAGCAGTGTGATCTTGGCTCACTGCAACGTCCGCCTCCTGGATTCGAGAGATTCCAATGGGGATATTTATACAATAAAGACATTTTTAAAAAGTTTAAGTTCAGTATCTATTTACAAATATATAGTGGGTCCAAGAAAAAATACACGCATAAATTCTAGCAAAATAGTTATCTTTATACTATCAAGATACATTTGGAATGTTTTAAAAGATGCTTTTTATAAATAACTTTTGGTGTTTTATTTCACAGTAGAGTGACTATAGTTAATAATATTATGTTGTATATTTCAAAATAGCCAGAAGAGAGAAGTTTGAATATTCTCACCACAAAGAAAGGATAAATGTTTGAGGTGATGGATATGACGGATTTAATCATTACACAATGTATATATGTAACAAAACATCACACTGTACCTTATAAATATGTATAATTAATATGTCAATTAAAAATAAAAACTTAAAAACTTCCTCTCCACATAAGCCATAAAACACTTAGATTCTGCTAACCTGCCATTTCCTGGATTTGCTATTTCCAGTGTCTCAGGGGCTTTGGTCTTTTCCAAGTGATTCTGTTTTGGTTGCCTTTTGGGGGTTTTGATGTTTGGTCTGCTCTCCTCTCAAGGATATTTTTCAGTGTGCATCAAGGAGAATAATTGGCCCTAAAAATGGTGCATGTGTTTAAAGTCACAAAAAGGCAATCACTTGCATTATTTACAGACTCATCACTGTGGGGGCCTCTGTAGCTGTTTTCTAGCCAAGAACCATACAGCCTCACTGCACACACTCAATAATTGTTGGTTGCTACAGAGTCAACTTTCTTAAGAAAACCTTTCTTAAATGAGATTTTCCATCTTTTCATGCATGTCACTGGGGTTGGGAAATGAAGGAAAAGGTGAATATCACTACATGGAGACTTGCTTTCTCACATGGTGATTCAGCACATCGATGGCCTTGGCATTAACGATTCTTATCCTGGTGCTACGGTACAGTGGCAAGAGAACACTAAACTTAGTCCAGAGTCCGAGACGTGCCCGTCGTCCCCTGTGTGAGGTGCAACTCTCTAAACTGTGTTTCCTTTTCCTTATGTGAAAAACAAAAGGATAGTGTTGGATGATCTTAGAGACCCCTTCAAGCTTTAACATTTCCATGACCAATTGAAAGGATTCAATATTAGAATTCCTTGGACTGTAGGCGCTCAAAAGATAGAAAACAAATTCATATAACTTAGTCGTACAACTGGTGGGCTCAGATAGTGGATTCTGTGAGCCATTCTCAATCAGTATGATTCTTGATATTAAGTGATTTAGTGAAGTGTGTGTGGCCATATGTCCCATTTCACCATTTCATCAAGCTCATGTTCAAAATGAAGTCACATTCCTGTTACTATTCAAATTAAATGACATCTGCTTCCATCCTGCTTAATGCAAGAGAAGCTTTCTTCTTTTTACCTGGTCTTCTGTCTTATGCCTGTCCCCTAATTTCTAGGTCTGTTTACTCCGTTGAGGGGAATAGTCCAAAGAGCTGTTGCCTTGAAGAGAGAAACTTGGAAAGCCTGCTTAGTCAGCCATGGAAGTCTATTCCTGATTGCTGATGCTGTGGCTGCTACATAAGATTATTGTTGATATGTGGACACATTGCCATTCCTGAGCATACCTTGTCACATGGGATCCCAGTTAAAGAATAAATCACCATTTTGGGGCTGCCTGTGTCTATTGATGAAGAGTCACAGTGGTTAATATACAGCCACCAATGAGGTCTGTCAGCCTGGAAGTCTGGTATAATCCCTATTCACTGGAGATCAGGAAATCTAGGCTGCCACCACTACTACTTTTTCAGAAGCAGTTTCTCTGGATGCAGGGGTAGAAGAATCTCTCTCTACCCTAATTGTTAAGCCATGCCATCGTATCCCTGTATCTTCATGTTAGAGATCTATAGTTACATAGCTCTTTTAATTTACACACATGAACATAACACATATAGCTGTTTTGTCATTGCATACCTACATTACTAAGGTGGTGGATTGGGAAGATTTTAAGTCTTAGCCATATACTTTACCCAGAATTAGCCCCCTTCTGCATCCCCAAGGCTTCCTTCATTTCCTGCTTCATTAAGTCTAGTGTCATTGTAACAAGGCAGTATTTTCCCTTGAAAGCAAATGCACATAGCACAAGCCAAGAAATTAAACTATTTATGCTTTTTTTTCTTGTGAGTGCAAATGAGGACCACCGTTGCTCAATGACAATAACACCCCCTGGGGTACAAGAAGACCTAGAGTTCCAGTTTCACCTTGGTTGCATGTGAAAACTACCATGACAAAAAGGAAGAGGAGGTTTCACAAAAAGCATGATTTTGAAGCTGATTTTTTTTTTTTAAAGGATGAGTAGAAGTTTGCCAGTAGGAAAGAGCATCCCGGGCAGAATGAACAGCACAGGCAAAAGAAGGCATTTAGTCTACAGAATGGCTTGGCTCAGGGCGCGTGTCAGGCCATGGAATGAGCCGATGCTAGAAAAATGCATTGAGGTCAGGTCGTGGATCTTTACTTTAAACCTGAACTTTACTCTTTAGAATAAGCCCATGGGAAATTTTGAATGATTTTAAGAAAGGAATTGACATAATTGGGTTTGATCTTAAGATGACCTTGGCAATAAGAACGTCACTTTTATTTTGGGGGAACTTGAAATATCATAGCAAGTTAATATTTGATACTTGAATACTTTTTTCTAACTTTTTATATTTTAATATTTATTAAGTTGTAAATGTGCCAAAATCTATGCTAAGCCCTTCTCAATGCATTGTCTCATTTAATCTTCCCAAGAACTTTAGGAAAAGATTCCATAATTATCCCTAATTTGTAGGCAAAGAATCAAAGATTTGAGAGAGGATGGGTAAATTGCCCAAATTCATAGAGTAAGAGAATGAATTTAAACTCAGACAATTTGGTTCTACAACACTAGTTTTAACCTTCAGGTCAGTAGTGTTTATTTTCTTGAAAAAAATACACACACATACACACACACACACACGCATACACACACATATATAGTGTTATATATTTTTGAGATATATAATATATTTATTATATATATTATTTCAATACCTTTTGGAGTACAAGTGGTCTTTGGTTACATGGATGGATTGTGTAGTGATGAAGTCTAAGATTTTAGTGCATCCGTCATCTGAGTAGCATACGTTGTATCCAATATGTAGTTTTTTCTCTCTCACCCTCCTTCTTCCCTCAGCCTTTCTGAGTCTCCAAAGTTCATTATACCACTCTCTATGCCTTTGTGTACCATAGCTTAGCTCCCACTTATAGGTAACAACATGTGGTATTTGATTTTCCATTCCTGAGTTACTTCATATAGAATAATGGCCTCCAGCTCCATCCAAGTTGCTGCAAAAGACATTATTTCATTCTTTTTTATGACTGAGTAGTATTCCATGGTATATATACACCACATTTCCTTTATCCACTCATCAGCTGATAGGCACTTAAGTTGGTTCCATATCTTTGCAATTGTGAATTGTGCTGTGATAAACATACATGTACAGGTGTCTTTTTGATATAATGACTTCTTTTCCTTTTGGTAGATACCCAGTAGTGGGATTGCGGGATTGAATGGTAGATCTAATTTTAGTTATTTAAGAAATCTCCATTCTGCTTTCCCTAGACATGGTACTAATTTGTACTAATTTACATTCCTACCAGCCATATATAAGCGTTCTCTTTACAGCACATCCACACCAACATCTATTGTTTTTGACTTCTTAAATTTGTAGTCTTTAAACTTGGCTGCAAACTAGCATCACCAGGGGAACCTGAAAACAAAAACAAATTAATCCCCATAATTCTCAATTAAATCAACATTTCTGGTTGCAGAGCCTGGGTATCCATCTATTTTAAAAGTACCCCCAGCTAATTCCAAAGGGTAGACAGGGTAGAGATCTACTAAGCTACTAAGCTACTGTCACTTAATATACACTGAATACTCAAAAACATCTGTATTTTGCCATCACCACCTCAAAATGTCAAAAAAAAAAACTACTAAATAGAAAAGTCACAGATTACAAAGACTTTTAATGCTTCCTTCCAGTTTTACTTTCACAAAGAAAAATATTGCCTTCATCTTTTTTCTTTTCTTTTTTCTTTTTTTGAGAAAGAATCTCGCTCTGGAGTGCAGTGGTGCAATCTCAGCTCACTGCAAGCTCCGCCTCCCAGGTTCATACCATTCTCCTGCCTCAGCCTCCCGAGTAGCTGGGACTACAGGCGCCCGCCAGCAAGCCCAGCTAATTTTTTTGTATTTTTAGTAGAGATAAGGTTTCACTGTGTTAGCCAGGATGGTCTCGATCTCCTGACCTCGTGATCCACCCGCCTCGGCCTCCCAAAGTGCTGGGATTACAGGCATGAGCCATCGCGCCCAGCCTATTGCCTTCATCTTTTTTAAGATTTCCAGGTAGCAAAGAAGCAAAGTCAGAGAGGGTAGGGGCAAAAAGGAAAACGTGACAGAGGCATATCAAGATAGGGAGGAAGAGAATAGCTGAAATTGGGGTTGTTGGAGTAGTAAGATCCTATCTACTGGTGAGCCATCAGTAATATCAAAGGCACATTTGCAGAATGTTTCCTTTTCAGTAATTGTACAAAGACTCCCTTGCCATTACAAAGCACTTTTCTTCTTGGCAGATTGAAGAATGCTTTACCAACTAAATGCATCCCAGTAATATTCAGAGCGCAGGTCCAACATAATCATAAGTTGCCTTGTTATTACAGAGGTAGCAGCCCCATTTAATAACATATTAAATGCATTATTCATTTATGTAACTCAGACCCAGGGACAGCTGCTGGGATGAAAATAGAACCATTCTGTAATGCAAAAAGCAGGTGTGTGCTTACTTGAGTAAATGAACTCTGTATTACGGCACAATTTTCTTCTGAATTTCAGGGACAGGTCTGGTAGGGCTAATGTGATGCCATTTTCATACAGGAAATAAAATGGTTTCAGAATGGTTTTTAATGAGCATTTAAAAAAATTACCAACAGCCTTTTCTGTGGCATAGTCCCAGGGGGATGGATTCGTGCTTTGGATTTAAGCAGAACTCCTGTTATTGCAGGATTCAGGAAAGCCTAAGGTAATGATTGATCAGAACAGTGACAAACAAAAGAATATTCTCTAGCTGATGATGCTAGTGGTGATGGTGAAGGCATGTTTCTATAGCTGCCCACCAAGAGAGAATCACAGGTGTGCTTGGATGCTAAGTGATTAAAAATCATAACCTGACTTCAGTTTGCACAGTGCCTCGCCTCTGAAACCTGTAGACAGTCTCTGATGCATGGTGAAACTCACTGAGATGCCACAATTAACTTGGGTGGCATCGCTGGTCATTTTTTTGCTACTATTGCTGGTACCAGGATGCTGTCATACACCAGTGTCTACATTTTGTGTTTTATTTCCTTCTCTCTCTCACCTGCCCTTATTTTCTCTTTTACATATACTTATAAGCAACTACAAAGGATTTTTTAAAAAATAAATATCAGATGAGGCCAGGCGTGGTGGCTCATGTCTTTAGTCAGCACTTTGGGAGGCTGAGGTGGGCAGATCACTTGAAGCCAGGAGTTTGAGACCAGCCTGGCCAATCTCTACTAAACGCCATCTCTACTAAAAATACAAAATTTAGCCATTCGTGGTGGCACATGCCTGTAATCCCAGCTACTCGGATGGCTGAGGCAAGAGAATCGCTTGAACCCGGGAGGTGGAAGCTGCAGTGAGCCAAGTAAAGCCTGGGCAACAGAGCGAGACTGTCTCAAAAAAAAAAAAAAAATCAGATGGACTGATGTTCAAATTATTTAGGCATAAAAATGACCAGCCAGAATGGGCAGTTATCTCATGTCTGGAGCAGAGTTTTTTTGACTCCCTCATGGGCTAGGTGTTAACCGATAAGTTGCTGAATTGTGAGAAGCAAGGACTCTTAAGGACAGGGATCAGCATAACTGGGTTGGTGAGTGAGATGCTTGGAGGGTTTGTGGACGTGGTAATAACCAATTATTATGCAGATATTTCCACATTTAAACTGGTACAGTTACTGGTACGGACCTCCTGATTACCAGCTTTGAATCAGGAGGCCACACAAGGAGGCCCTCAAGGAGCTTGAATTTCACACAGTCACACCAGGAAGAAACTCATACAAGGTATAAAGAATTCCTATCAAGTAAATCATAAGGATTCTTTTAAGGGTTTAGAGGGAGGGATAATCTTACTCCATTTAAAGCAGCAGTGCAGTAGTAAAGAGGGGATGTGTGCTAGAGACAAATTGTCTAGGGTCCTGGCTATTTGATCTTGAGAAAACTAGTTGGCACCTATGAATCTCAATTCTTCCATCTGTTTATTGGGAATAATTACAACATCTTCCTTATTATGGATACTTCTGAAGATAAATGAGTTAATTTATGTAAAGAACTTAGCACCATAGTTAGGACATAGTAAGCACTCTCTAAATATGAAATTCCTGCCATTTTACTCTTATATTCAGGGAAATTGTCTTAGAGAAGACAAGAAGTAAGCTGTACCTTAAAGGGTGGGCAAATTTTAGGCAGCTGCTAGGGCATGCAGGAGGACATTGAAGCAGAAAGAGAGAGAGAAAAACAGAAGTACTCTCAAGAAGGTTAAAAAGAGAATGGACATGGGCTTATGAGGGAGAAAAAGTCCAGGAAAGTAGAATAAAATTAGCTAGTGGAGGGCTTCATGCCCAGGATTACAGAATTTATAGCTATCCTAAGGTCATATGAAGTCCGTGAAGGTTTTGAACAGACTTTCAGAATTAATTAATATTAATATTAATTAATAATATTAAATAGAAATAATTGGTAATATTTTATGAGCACTTGCAGAGTATTCGGATACTTTTAAGTACTCTGTGTACATTAACCCATTTAATTCTTACATTTAACATATGAGATAAGCATTAATAATTGACATTGTAGTGATCTATAGTGTGCAACGTACTTTTCCAGGCAGTATCTCCTTTGACTTTCTCGCAGAGGAAAGGACATTCACTAGACTTAAACGCATTGGAAAACTATGCCAGTTTTGTACATAAAGGTTTTCTGGAATCCAGCTGCATACATTCTTTTATGTGTTGGCTGTGTTCACCTTCATACAGTAAGTGCAGAGTTAAGTAGTTGTGACAAAGTCTACATAACCTGCAAAACTGAAACATTCACTATCTGGCTCTTTATATAAAAAGTTTGCTGACCTCTGGTCTAGAAGAATGGAAAGTAAGCTTTGATTGCTTTTTATTTGGGCTCTACCACTAACTCTAGGCAAGTAAACTTGGGAAATCAAATATATACATACATAAAGTGGTTGCTACAGACCCAACAGTGTAAAACGATAATGGCTAGATAACACTGAACCTCAAACATCTTAAGGGTTTGTCATCCTAAAATTGCAAATTTTAATTTACTATGAATCCGTTAAATTATATAGGTTAACTTTATAGAATAATTTTTTCCTGTTAAAGCTAAAACAAGAAATAAGCAAAAGAGCATCAATCTGCAAAAACTGAAGTCTCTTTAATGTGAAGTTTGATCATTTAACCATTATAACCTCTCATGAAAGACTGAGTAAACATATCAAATTTAGCCAGGGTTTTCTGTGCTACACCATTACTGTAGCAGTCTCTATGAGATCTATGAATGTTGAGTCATATATCTATCATAATCTATTCTTTCTCTGAATTGTAAATTTGTTTGCAATATTTATTACTCATTCTAGTCCTTAATTATATAGCCTTTGAATTATCTCCTAGATTAGCCACCTGTGTCTCTCTAACTAGCTTATAAACTTAGTGAGAGTAGGGGCTATATCTTCTATTTCTGTGCATTTCCCACAACTCCAAAATGAAGTGATTCGTTAATTTAATAGATGAATAAAACTCAGTTACAATGCTAGTAATAGATACAACGTGTGACCATGATTATCTCTCTGTTGGGTGCTTTATATGAATTAACCCTACTCCTCATAGTAGCATGAAAGATGGTTAGGTGCTTACTGATGGTCTTCAGGGCTAGGCACTATGTCTAATTTTAAAAAGTGGGAATGATTCACATTATAATGAGCTGGTTTACGACTTGAGCTTTTTTCCATTTAGGTACAGGAAGGTGGTTTCCAATAATTGCACTGATGGAGTAAGGGAACAGTACACTGCCAAACCGCAGAAGTGCCCAGGGAAGGCCCCGCGGGGGCTGCGGATAGTCACGGCTGATGGAAAGCTGACAGCGGAACAAGGACACAACGTCACTCTCATGGTGCAATTAGAAGAGGTAGGACTGATTCCTATCTCCCCCCTACTTTCTAGGGCCAGTGATTTTTCTTTCTTTTTTTTTTTATTATTATGCTCTAAGTTTTAGGGTACATGTGCACAATGTGCAGGTTAGTTACATATGTATACATGTGCCATGCTGGTGTGCTGCACTCATTAACTCGTCATTTAGCATTAGGTATATCTCCTAATGCTATCCCTCTCCCCTCCCCCCATCCCACAAAAGTCCCCAGAGTGTGATGTTCCCCTTCCTGTGTCCATGTGTTCTCATTGTTCAGTTCCCATCTATGAGTGAGAACATGCGGTGTTTGGTTTTTTGTCCTTGCGATAGTTTACTGAGAATGATGATTTCCAATTTCATCCATGTCCCTACAAAGGACATGAACTCATCATTTTTTATGGCTGCATAAATAAACCATGGTTTTGTTTGCATATCTTTTTCAACTTTCTCTATTTTAGTTGCTATTTAAAAGTTTTTATTTTACTTTTAGTTACTTGTTTTTCTTTTATTATCACTTCACCTTCCCTGATCTATTTCTTTAATTACTTACATTTCACTACAAGTTATTCTTCACTCATACTTAATCTCTTACTTTTGGAGGATCTGTTGGATTTAATCTTGCCTTATTGGCACTTTTAGCAAAATCCATTTTCTCAGAATACATAAATAATATTCCTGAAATAATTTAATACATACACATACTAAACTAACCTAAGAGATGCTAATACTTTCATCCCCTCTCAGCCTGCAGGGTTTTCTTTTCCAAGGGCAACACAACGGTCATGCATATAGCACTGAGGCCAATGTAAACATAATTGAGTGTAATTTCTTTGGCAGTTAAGAGTTTGTATTGTGTAGCACCTCAGGGATATCATTAAAAGCATACATTATTATTTGCCAGATTATGGTTTTCTGAAATGTCTGAAATTTATATGGTGGATAAGATGAAATTTATCTTATATATTTTAGAATATACACAGGAATTCTGTAATCTTGTAAATAAGGAAGATGGTCTCCAAAGGATAAGTGCTTACATTAAATCATCTTAGTTATTAAACCAAGCAGTCCTATCCTCAGTCACGTTTTCTGGGTACCTAATTATGGTTACCATTGTGTAAAGCCCTGTAAATATGAAGGAATTTTAAAGGCTAACAATGACACCCAGGATTAAAATATATAATATTGACTTCCAACTTCCTCTGCTGATAGTCCAGGGACCCTCAGTTTTTACCATGTATAAGAAAATCACCTGGAGAGCATTTGGAAACACAGTTTTCTTGGCCACATCCTTAAAGATTCTGATTCAGTAGGTTGGAGTAGGGCCCAAGAATATACATTTCTAACAAGTTCACAGGTTGTGCATTGTGCATTGTGCTTCAGGAAAAACAAAACAATGGCAAGGCTAGGGGTATAGAGAAGTTGGAGGCTCTGGAGTGTGACAAGAAGGTGGAAAGATGAAGCAATTATGATTGCTTTGTCAGGTTTGATGAAAATTTTTAGTATTTTGATTCTCATAGGAAAAATAACTGTGAAATAACGAGTTTGAAACTCTAGCTCAAATGATGTGCATATCTCTGGTCCAAGGGCCATTTACAGACTGTGTAACCCAATACTCCTTTCCTGATTATCTCCTTAATGAGTGCCTCTCAATTATATCCAGTCTTCTAAATACTAAGATGCCCAAAAATTCTTCAGTTGGAACTAGAAAAACACAGGCCAATTCAGGCAAATTGGAGTTGCTCATATTTCACGTGAATAAACTCTGGGGATTTCTGCTTGAGACTATGACAGATTAGCCTGCAGTAAACCAAATATATGTGTATATATTTAGAGCAAGAGGGACAGAGAGAGAGAGAGAAGAAGAAGAAGGAAAATGAAGAAGAGGAAAAGGAGGACTAGGAGTTGAGAGAGCTATCAAGAGGATTGAGAAGCTAAAATTCCTTTCATAAGAGATGGGAAATTGACTGCAGTGAGTCCAACATTTTATGCTATATTTTCCTTTCGAGAACTTTAGCAATTCATATGCCACACTATAGAGGAGGTTCAGATTTCAGATTTCCAGTAAAAGGCCAAGTAGAAAGTGTTGGCTAAACAGGTGTTAATAAACTCACAAGGCTTGGGAAATAAAAATTGGACTTTGAGGATATTCCAAAGCTGGAACCAATGAGGTCATGTCCCAGGGAGAAGGAAAGCACAGGGAAGCAGCACACATACAGGGCCTTTTTCCTCCCTGAGGTATTTCATGATACCTAAGTAACACAGGACACATAGAAAGCACTCAATAAGAGGCTGAGAAGTTAAAGTTTTTAGCAGTATCACCCTTCGGGGTGATAAAAATTTGAATTCAAGACCTATCAAGGAGGAGGGCACTGGTGAACTATCTAAGACTTGGTTCTTGGAACTTCTGGAAATCTCTATCCTAGGAGTAAAGGCAAACCCAAATTATAACAAGCCCTCTGTACCCAGAAATCCAATCTGAAATCACTTCAGTTTCTGAATCGATTAGAGTGATTCTCTTCAACTCTAAAATGATTGTTAGAAACCAAAGTCAACCTTCTTTAGTGGAAAATAACATAAACCAGAGCTTTACCTAATATTTTTCATATAAAATATTGGACATTTAGAAAAATCCAAGTATATCAAGATAAAGGACCAAGAGGGGGGAAAAATAGAAAAGAACAACAGTTGGTTGATATATAGTGTTTATTTGAGATATCCTGTAAGATAACAATGATTAATATGTTCGTGAATGTGAGAAAAGGTGGAAAATTGAACCCCAGAGTGGTAATCAATAAGAAATACCAAATAGAAATTGTAAAAATAAAGATATAATAACTGATATTAAGAACTTAGATTTACAGCAAATTGAACCCATATGAATAGAAGTTAAATGGAAGAAAGGACAGCAGGAAATATACCATCTACAGCATAAAAGAAAGAAATAGAATATAGAGAAAAAACAATAAGAGACAAATGGAAAATGATAAAAAGGTCTAACACAGATGCAATTGTAGCCCCAGAAGGAGAGGAGAGAGGTAAGGAACCCGAATCATTTTTGAAAAGATAAGGGCTGAGAATTTTCCAAGCCTGATGAAAGATATCAACATATTAACCTATAGATTTAACAGAATCAGTAAACTCAAGAAGAATATGTGCAAAGAAAAATCACTGAGCTATTACATTCAAACTGCTGAAATCTAAAATCAAAGAGAGGTGTTTAAAAAGTCCGGAAGAAAATGGAATTACACCTTTGAAGAGCTGCAGAAAACACAAATGGTTTTTTAGATAAACAATAATAGAGATATTGAAACAAGAAATGTTCCCTTGTCCCCCTAGCAGGCGTGTGATGGGGATGTGGCTCGCTTCTTCAGTGCCCCACTGCTCAAACCTCTAGGGGAGGATACAGGGGCAGGCTGTGGGGGCTCTGACCCCACAGCAGTGTCTAGGGGTGAATGTTTACAGCTCCTGAAGCCCCAGTAGGCATTTGCTACCATGTGCTCTTTCTGTTTTGCCATCTGTAGGCAGCTTGTCTTAACCAGCTCAATTAGACCCTCTACTTTGTCGCAAGGACAACCCGGCTTTCTGTATCCCAGTTTCTTACCTTGGTGCACTGGAAGAATCAGATCACACCTGGGCTTGGAGAGTGAGTGCAAGGTTTTATTGAGCGGAGGTAGCTCTCAGCAGATGGAGGAAGCCAGAAGGGGATGGAGTGGGAAGGTTTTCCACTGGAGTCGGGCCACTCAGTGCCCCAGCTAAACTCCGTATAGTTCTCCTGGTCGGTGGCCTGCTGGCATGCTGGTGCCTGTCAGTGCATTCCTCTCCACGTCCATCTGCCTGTGTGTCTGCTTGCTAGGGTGTCAGGGGTTTTTATAGGCACAGGATGGGGGCATCGCAGGCTAGGGTGGTCTTGGGAAACACAACATTTGGGTGCAAAGGCAGGAGGGCCTGTCCTCACCTAGGTCCCAGGGCACAGGCCTAGGGGTGGAGCCCTAGCCAGGGACCACGCCCTTCCCCCCGCCCCCCGCGCCCCTTCCGCTTCCCTATCATTTAAAGGGGCCATTCCCTTCCCTTCCCAGCACTTCCTTCCATAGCAATATCTGTCATGTAAACCAATGTCTATAAAAAGGAATGCTAAAAATAATTCTTCACACATAAAGAAAATGACCCAGACAGAGGCACACACACACAAAATAATAGAAGGAATGAAGAGCAAGAAAGGGGGTAAATTGAAATTAATAATAACTGTGCAGACCAAGAATGATAATCAGCTGTGGGATTTAAAATATATGTAGCATTAAAATACATTAGAATAATAACACAGTATGTGGAGCGAATTAAATGGAGTTAAAGTAGTTTAAGGTTCATGATACATCTATAAAGAGATAAAAGTACTAATTTGTATTAGACTCCAACATATCCAGAATGTGTGCTTCAATATCTAGAGTAACAACTGAAGAAGTAGTGAGAGAATCTTATCATCAAGCTACTGACAGGGGAATTACAGTAACTTTAAAAGGGTTTCATTAATCCAAAGTAAGACAAGTAAAAGAGAAAAAAAGAATATAATACAGTTGAGACAAATAGAAAACAAATACTAAAATGGTAGATACAGGAATGGTGTGGTGGATCCCAACATTTTGGGAGGCCAAGGTGGGAGGATCATTTGAGTCCAGGAGTTTGAGAGCAGCTTGGACAACTACCAAAAAAAAAAAAAAAATTAAAAAAATAGCCAGGCATGGTGTCATGTGTCTGTGGTCCCAGCTACTTGGGAGGCTAAGGTGAGAGAATCACTTGAGCACAGGAGTTCAAAGCTACAGTCAACCATAATTGCGCCACTGCACTCCAGCCTGGCTGACAGAGCGAGACCCTGTCTCAAACACATTAAAATTAAAATTAAAAAATGGTAGACATATACTCAAATATTATCAATAGTTACATTTTGAAAATTAGTGATTTTTGTCACTTCAGTGCTTTTTGTCAGGCTTAAGAAGTCTTTATCTAAACCAACACTGTGAAAAAAGTCATACCACAAGATTTCTCTTTAGGTTTCACATTAATGTGTATGATTTATCTTGAATAAAACTCTTTCAGGTTTCTATATTTCATCCACATGCATATTCAATTGTCCCAATACCATTGAAAGACTGTTCATTTCACACTGAATTGCTATGAGCCTTTGTCATAAATCAATTGACTGCCTATTTGTGGTTCCATTTCTAGGCACTCTATTCTGTTCTCTTGGTGTGACTTTAAAACCTGTGTTGATTACTAATTGCAAACACATTATATTTTCAGTAGAGTTGGTGTGAGTCTTGATACCTGGATGTATAAATCCTCTACACAAGTAGAAAATTTGTGTGTGTGTGTGTGTGTAAAATTCATAATAGCATCAAAATACAAGAAATATTTATACTCAAATCTAAAAACTTATTTTCCATAGCAGTACCCAGAAAACAACACAAATTTGGAAATAAATTTTGAAAAAAACCTGAATGAATGGAGGGATGCACCCTGATCATGGATTGGAAGACTCAGTATTATAAAAAGACATCAATTTTCTTCATATTGACTTGAATTAAAAGCAATCTGAATAAAAATCTCCAGCATGTTTTGTTTATTAAAATTGACAAGATCATAAAATTTACACAAAATTTCAAGACCTGAAGAACAGCAAAGATACTTTTGAAGGTGACTCACAAATTTGGATGACTGACATTACCATATATATATATACACACACACACACACACACACATATATATATGTGTGTATATTATACATAAGCTGAACAAGGAGAGTCAAGAACATATATACATGCATATATTTTATATATATAGACACACACACACACTTATGACAAATGAGACACTGCAGTACAGTGGAGAAATTATGATCTTTTCAATACATGGGTGCTACAATTTTGAATATCCATATGGGAATACAAGAATCTTTATCTCACATAATATACAAACATAATTATAACTGGATTGTCAATCAAAATTTGAAAGCTAATACTAACATTTATGTATGTATTTATTTTTTTTGAGTCTAACTCTGTCGCCCAGGCTGGAGTGCAGTGGCGAGATCTCGGCTCAACTGCAACCTCCGCCTCCTGGGTTCAAGCAATTCTCCTGCCTCAGTCTCCTGAGTAGCTGAAACTACAGGGGCATGCCACCATACCCAGCTAATTTTTGTATTTTTAGTAGAGACAGGGTTTCACCATGTTGGTCAGGCTCCTCTCGAATTCCTGAACTCAAGTGATCGGCCCACCTCGGCCTCCCAAAGTGCTGGGATAACAGGCGTGAGCCACCATGCCCAACAATACTAACATTTCTAAAAGAAAGCACAGAAGAGTATCTTCATGACCTTGTGTTATGCAAAGACTTTTTTAAAACAGCAAAGAAAACCCATTAAGTATAAAGGAATTATACTCACAAATTTCTTTATGATTATACTAATTTTATTTTTATTTTTATTTTTTTGAGATGAAGTCTACCTTTGTCACCGAGACTGAAGTGCAAGTGGCATGATCTTGGCCGCCTCCAAGGTTTAAGTGATTCTCCTGCCTCACCCTCCTGAGTAGCTGGGATTACAGGTGCCAGCTACCACATCCAACTAATTTTTCTATTTTTAGTAGAGACAAGGTTTCACCATGTTGGTCAGGCTGGTCTTGAACTCCTGACCTCAAGTGATCTGCCCACCTAAGCCTCTCAAAGTGCTAGGATTTGCAGGCATGAGCCATCATGCCCAGGCTAATTATACTAATTTTAAATAGGACTACATTAAAATTAAGAATTTCTGTTATTTAAGGCATTATTTCGAAAATAAAACATTAAGTCCTAGAGGGGAAAAAGGTATCTGTAATAATACCTTTTCAATAAGCTATTATTATTAAATTAAGCCCTAGAGGGAAAAAAGTATTTGTAATAATACATTATTGAAAAGGTATTATTACAGTAATAAAATAATAAAATTATTTTATTTATTATGTTTTTTATTGTTATTTTTATTATGCAAAATAAACATAATTTCAATGAGGGAATCATAATTAGAAGAGTATAAATAAATTCTACAAATTAATAAGGGAAATACTGGTAACTCAATAGAAAATGTACAAATGACTCAGAGTAACCAAATAGCCAATAAGCATATGAAAAAATTCTGAACATCCCTATGTAATGCAACTTAATTTATGATAATATATTACTGTGCACCACCAGAAGGTTTATATTTAAAAAGACTAATAATATGCTGGGTGCGGTGGCTTACACCTGTAATCTCAGCACTTTGGGAGGCCAAAGTGGGCAGATCACTTGAAGTCAGGAGTTCAAGACCAGCCTGGCCAACATGGCAAAACCCCATCTCTACTAAAAATACAAACAAAAACAAAACAACAACAAACAAAATGAGCTGGGCATGGTGGCACGTGCCCATAGTCCCAGCTACTTGGGAAGCTGAGGCAGGACAATTGCCTGAACCTAGGAGGTGAAGGTTGCAGTGAGCTGAGATTGCACCACTACACTCCAGCCTGGGTGACAAAGTGAGACTCCCTCTCAAAAAAAAAAAAAGACTAATAATACCAGGTGTTATTGACAATGTGGAGCAGCTGGTCATTCATATAATGCTATTTGGAGTGTAGATACATACTGCCATTTGGGACTTGTTTGACATTAACTGCTCTAGCTGAACATGTATACCACCTGTGTCCCGGCGTTTCCACTTTGAAGTATATACTCATCAGAAATGCATACACATATGCACCAGAATGTATGTAAGATAATATGCATTGCAAAAGTATTCGTAAGAGCCCTAACTGGAAACAATCTAAACATTCATGAATAGTAGAATACACAAACTATAGTATATTTACAGAATGGAATGTCATACAGCAATGAAAAAGAACAAACTAAAGCTATATGCAAAAAACTTGGATAAATGTCATATCCATTATTGAGCTAAAGAAGTCAGACTAAAAAGAATATATGTTGCATTATTCTTTTAATTAAAATGCAAAAATAGTCAAAGCTGTTAATAATTCATGGTGACCAGGCGTAGTGGCTCACACTTGTAATCCTGGCACTTTGGGAGGCCAAGGCAGGCAGATCACAAGGTCAGGAGTTCAAGACCAGCCTAGCCATCACAGTGAAACCCCGTCTGTACTGAAAATGCAAAAATTAGCTGGGCGTGGTGGCGGGCACCTGTAATCCCAGCTACTTGGGAGGCTGAGGCAGGAGAATTTCTTGAACCTGGGAGGCAGAGGTTGCAGTGAGCTGAGATCACACCACTGCACTCCAGCCTGGGTGACAGAGCTAGACTCTGTCTCAATAATAATAATAATAGTAATAATTCATGATAATAGAAGGGAAAAATTATTGTTAACTTTGGAGGCGGAGTGATTGGAGAACTTTGGGTGTACTGGCAGTTTTCAGTTGCTTCATCTGGGTAGCAGTTAATGGATGCATTCACTTTGTAAAAATCAAGTTGTATATTTAGTGATTTGTACATTTTTAATGTATATTTTACTCAATAAAAAGCTTACTTAAAAATTATTTTAGAAATCCATATAAAATATAGTGCTTTACATTTAGGTCTTTGGGCAAAAAAAGGAAAAATAAGAAAAACCTTTCTGGTACACTTAGGGCCAATCTTCCACCCTGTGTTTACCTGCAAGGTGAATGTGAAGGTTCTCTTCCCGGAGACATGAGGCACCTGATCCTGATACCCAGAGAAGTGTCATCTTTTGAAGCGGCAGATATTTATACTATGGCAGAGTTCAGAAAGTTTTTTCATTTCTGAGAACACAATATAGCAATATCTGAAACAAGAACTTTCACTTCTGATTAGCTCCAACCTTTGTGCAAATGATAGAGAACACACTTCAGGGACAGACGCCTGGTTCTCATCTGTTCAACTCTGCTTTCCATGTAACAAAGATCATCATCAGGCATCTCACACTAGGTTGAGTGATGTGGGAACAGATTGGGGAATCTGGTTCGAAGATATGTGAATTCATGCCTTCTGGGCACAAGAAGGAAAAAAGATAACAAGTCAGTTCATTCCACTTAAGTGGGCAAAGCTTCAACAGCAGGGATGAAATCTGCTGCCTCCAGCTGTCAGATCTGGTTTCTTGACGCTCTATTCTCCTGGTGCAGAGCACCAAGCCAAGAGCACCTTCTTCATATCAGGAGGCTCTGAGGACCTCACATGTGATTGTGTGATGCTGTGCTAATGATTCAGACTCCTCCTTGCAGAAAAAGACCCTCAATTTCTCTGTGACCCTCTGGATTATATATGTAGGCACAGGAGGTGCACGTGATTAACAATGCAGAATGAAGAGACACAGAGTGTCTCTGAAAAGCTGAGGAGAATTGACACTCGACACAATGATAATAATGTGATTATCCAACATTTATTGAGCACCACTGTTCCAGTTTGTGAGTGCTTTTTATGAATTATCTCATGTAGATCTTACAGCAACTCTATGCAAATAGGTGTTATTGTCATTTTGTTGTCATTTTATATGAGGCACAGAAAGACAAGTAACTTACCTGAAATCACACAACTGCTAACTATTAGAGCCTAGGGTCTAATCCAGGATCTGTGGTATCTTGTCTTTCTATTGCTTCTATATGGAGAAGGAACCATTTTCTAAGAAGAACTTCACGTAGCTCCTAAGCCTCTGTAGAAACCCATGGCTGGGATTATAAGTAGTCACAAAGATCAAGAAGTAGAAAGAAAAGACCAAATCATCAATGACCAAGCCAGTTTAGCCTGTGGCTCTTATAGTCTTAGACACTAATCAATAAATCTACCAAAATTTTCCTCCTGGCGTCTCTGAGAATACTAATGGCTTGGGATCCATTTGTGGAAAAACGTTTCAGCAAAGAGAGATGAGAAATCCTCTCTGGGTTCCCCCTCTTTGGAAAATGATGCCTTTGTTGAATGCCTAGTGTGCCTGACACTGTTTATCTATTCTAAAGAATATTGCAAAAACATAGGATATGAATGCAGCACCCAAGGAATTTAGAATACATGTATTTCTTCAGAGGCTTGAGTATAAATTAGGCCATAATATTTTTTAATTAAATCCAAAACACAAACAAGAAATCCCTGGCATGTGCCCCTACTGGTAATACATGGTATCTTTATTCTCCTCAAAATCTATGAGTGCATTTCTTATTTGAATTTGATCCTCCTGAATTTACTTTGAAAATAGTGCCTGACTCTTGCCCCATTTCTGGTACCGATTCTTTATAAAAACAGGGATCTTCTGAAGTCAGAAGATCATGCTTCAGATGCCTGTAAAAAGCAAGTCCTCTAGGTACCAAAGAAACCTAAAGGTCCCTGCTAGGTTCTTATATGACATCACAGCGTGATTAATGCAGAGAGGGCAAAAGATTCACCTCCCCAAGTTGTTATAATATTTTTTTTCATGTGAGTACCAAAGCTTGTGCCTCTATCCATGTTAACTCATGGTTCAACTTTCTCCTACAGTCTTGTCTTCCTTTGATGGAGCTAGATTGGGTTGGAGACTGATCTAAGCCTCTTTTTTTTGTCCTAGTTACTTGCATACAAACTCCTCCATGTAATTTCCATCTCCTCTGCATTTCATCTAAACCTTTAGAGACCTGAGGAATCAACTGTCTCAGCAAATAGTTAGATATTTGTATTTATTTATTTGTTCTTTGACAAGCATTTTACCAACTGCCAATTTTATATCATGTACTTTTCATTCATTAGTGGACTTACTTTAGTTTGTGGGAATATATGTTTTGGTTTGACTAGGACCTCTGTTATATTGAGTTTTAAGTAAAAATCTAATGATGTGAAGTAGAAAGTGCCTAACACCTTATATCCATTGGAAACAAAAAAGATTAATAATAAATTATCTAAATATAATAAATTATAATGCAATAATTTATTGCATTATTTTGTAATAATATTTTTGGCATCCGCCAGTAAACTATACATATCTTTAAGGTAAGAATCATGTCACTCCTGATTGCAGTTCCCACATCTCTGTACAATGTGCCTAACATATTGATAGAAACTCAATAAATGTATGTGGACTTGGATAGGCTCCCCCAAGAAGCATAGAGATAAAACTGAAACTTAAAAGGAAAAGACTCTTAACATTTGAAAAACAGTCAAAACATGGTAAAATCTTCATCTGAAATCTAAATCTCTTCCTTAATCCTTTCCTAGTGCATGTCCTAATTCTAGCATAAGAATATAAATGAAAACATGGCTAAAACCAGAGCAAAGAGGAGAACTTCTTATTGACAGAAAATAATCAAAGGCTAGGTACACTGATACTAGTTTGCAATTTTACATACAGTAGTATGTACTCAAGCCAGAAAATTACAGATTTAATATGTGCAAGAAATGGGATTCTTTCCTGCAAATAGCATATGAGGTCACCCTCAAAACCTAGATGACAGAAATACCTCCATAACACAATTCCTCCAAAATCCCACAACTTGGCTCACCTGATATGTTACTCAGAGAGCCACATAGCTATTCTGAGGTTGATGAAAAATTCCAATGTCATCAATACCACCTGCCTCATTTCCTGCTGCTTTTAGGGTTCTCTCCAAGTGTACTCTCATGACAGAACCTTCATTAGCAGCGGAAGGCAAAGGAGCAGTCGTACTTCCATCCCAGACTCACTGTGGCGGATGCAAGAAGAACACATGTGCGTGCACACACAAGCACACACAATACATTTATGCATCATTATTGCCTTAAAAATAAAGAACAATTAATCCAAGAACCAACTGGAAGAGGAGTAGAGAAGTCCATAAAGTTGAGTCTAAGATGCCGAACATTTTCAAACTATGCCTGACTTTTAGAAAGCTGATTGAAGGTGTTTTGCACTGAGACCCAAGCATGCGGTGAGAGGTGGCATCTCTGTGCTTGGAGACTCACTCAAGATGGATGTCCTCTGGACCACTAATGAGAACCTAATGAGCCTATAGACTTTCAACACAATAACTCAGCTTCCCAGAGAAATCCAATGCAAGAACCTGAAGGCACAGGATAGATGGCAAAGGCCCTAATCAGTCTGAAGAACTCAACAAAACTGATTTGGGAGGCATTCGTTTGAGAGAACTGGTAGGCAGAAGTAGTATCTGCATGTTAAGGAAGATAATTAAATCTGTTTTAAACAGCTGTAAGAATAAAGAGATACAATTCTCTGCATAATTTAAGACTTTTAAATTAAATCTGAGGCAAGGGATGAAAATTAAAACTTTGATCTGTATCTCATTGTCTTAATACTTCAATTTACATACAAAGACTGAAACTTAATAAGGAAAATTCATGATTATCACTTTTGTGAGATTTAACTCCAAAACGTGAGGACTGTGTCCTCATTAGACAGGTTTCAATGATGCATAATTTCACATACATTGAAAGACTTATGGGAGCATTAAAATACCCACAGTGTAATAACACTTCATAAGTATTGCAGGATGCTGTCAGCCATCAGATGGTAGAGAAAATGGCTGTTGATAAAAATTTCTGCAAGATACTCACTTGTCTGAATTTATGACAGAATTTGACCTGCTTTTTCATCTGGAGAAAAGGCTATTTGGAGCCTTTAGTGGTGGCACAAAGGGTTAATAAGCAGTGTTATGTTGAGGCAGGCATCAGTTTCTTTCTTTTTCTTTCTTGTGTGTGGTTTTTTTTTTTTTTTTTTTTTTTTGAGACACAGCATGTTGCCAGGCTGGAGTGCATTGGCGTGATCTTGGCTCACTGCAACCGCCACCTCCTGGGTTCAAGCGATTCTCCTCCCTCAGCCTCTCGAGTAGCTGGGGTAACAGGCACATGCCACCACGCCCAGCTAATTTTTGTATTTTTCGTAGAGACGGAGTTTCACCATGTTGGCCAGGATGGTCTCGATCTCCTGACCTCGTGAGGCAGGTGTCAGTTTCTAAGCCAGCTTAGTTCTGACGTAGATGCCTCAACTGTTTTCTCCTTCCATACAAAGGAGTGGAAGCTGATTTCAATGAGCCTTAGAGATTTGAGGCTTTCTCCTATGTTATTCCTTACTCCATTCAGTATTATTCTCTTTGATTCTAGCAAGGTAATTGAGCCACTTCATTTCCTCTCACTTTTTGTTGTTGAAGGAAATGAGGCAGGCAGTATAGGTTGTCTTTAGCCAGAAGCCTAATGTCTGAAGTTCAAGTTGGATTGGTTAGCAATTCTTTCTAAGGCTCCACTTCTCTCTCCCCTCAGAACTAATCCATATATATTGGAGTATTGCTGTTCTTTAGGGTCTCAAAGAAAAGATAATTGCTAAGAACTTTAGTCTGACTTAGATACCTGGCTCATTACTGACAGTTCCAGTTCAGCAAACATCCCAGAGGCTAGATTCATGAAACAGTCTTCAGTTTGGATTTTCAATCTCCTAGTCTGCCTACTTGAGGCCCTGACAATACTAATGTCCCACTTCATCCACATGGGTGGTCACCACCCCTGAATCAGGGTTTCACCACACCATGCAATCCTCGCCTGAGTGAGTAACTTCCTCAGGCTTCTGGCTTTGCACTTTGCCATTGATTATTCCATGACCCTCTGCTCAGCCGCTCAGTCCTCAAGCTGGTCTACCATTAATGTGCAGTGGTAAGTCTCTACCTATGACAGCAGCACTTGAATCAGTTCTGCATCTTTACCTGAGATCTGAGCTTATTTCAGCAGCTCAAATTGATGTTAGAATATATATATATGTGGATGCACAATAATGCCAATAACAAGAATAATAGAATTGTAAAAATCACAGATTATCTGACTTGGAAGTGACAATTAAGATCATCAGGTCTTACCATCTTTAATTTACAGGTAGAGAAATTGAGGTCCAAATAAACAATGTTTTTTGAAGGACACAAAACTAGGTCTTCTAATACCCAGGTTGCCACCTGACTTTTGTAGGGCACCTCTTTCACATACAGCACCTCTTTAAAATAAATTTCACAACAACCTAATAATTTAGAAGGGGAATGAAGTGACTTCCAGGGCAAGAAGTCATATATCCATTTCATAGAAGAGGTCTTATGACTTGGTGAAGACCACCAAGTGATACTAGGTATAAAAGTTTAAGCTATTTAAACATGTTGACTGCATAATGCTAAAAATAGTATAGTGATTCCAGTGTTATAGGGGTGGTATCTGTGTCCATGTGCATTCTCATTGATTAAAATGATATTCACCAATACGTTAACAAGGTAATCTGTGGGTGATATAATTATGGGTGGTTTTAATTTTCTTTGTCATTATTTTATGTATTTGTATATTTTCCCAACGAATATACCATGCCTTTTTTTCTCTTTTTTTTTCTTTCTTCTAATAAAGCTAACATATTTCTGTTACATATTTTACTACAAGGAAACCTGGTTCTATAGAGATTTATTCCTAAAGGAAACTTCCTACTATTTTTAAAGTATATATAGTTTTGTTCTAATTACATAGCTGAATGTCTTTATGAGTGAATTCCAAAAGTCATTCAAAAACATTTATGTCATTTGGCAGCCCCCTAGTTTTCTAGCCAGAGCCTGCTGATGTAATTCCTACAGCCACCATGCAGTGGTAACAGTATAGCAGTGTCCTTTATTATCTGAAAAGTGCTTCCAAAGTGCAATGGGTCAAGGTTCTGAACCTCTCTGTACCACAATATCTAGAGGGAGTACAGAGGCCCCAGCTCATAGTCATTATCTGCTTACACAAGCTAAGTATTCCTCCCGTCTTATGTATTCTGTTCCATTTTAAACCAGACACCAAGTACAGAAGACATAAAAGGGAAATTTGGGATTCAGTCAAATACATGGTACTATCACCCATTTCTAAAGGAAGGACCAAACCACTTTGTGATGTTCCTATTGGAATGTCTTGATCTGGGCATTAGATCCAGAAGTATTTGGGTATTTAGTTAGGCAAGTCCCAAGGATGTGAGTCCTCATAGAAGGGCCTGAAAAAACAGCCATCTTCATTTCATCTGAGAGAAAGTGAAATGTCATAAATCTAGGCAAATGATTTGATGTGTTCAAAGTGTGCTGTCTCTGAAATTCATGGCCTTGACAGATCTGAGTTCTCTAGAAAAATTGTAAAACCTTCTGCACTATCCTCTTCACTGTGGCGACTCTTCATCCCCCAGGTCAGAGCATCTAAGGTCACTGTAGGTTTTGCTTGCAGAGAAGCTCAGGAGGTCTGCACATTTGGAGAAAGACATGTGCTTTAGAAAACCATCTTTGAATAGGCAAGGGGAGAAGACTGACAATACTCCGTAATTATGCATGGATTTGGATGTTTTTGAGTCATCTTCCAGAGCTCAGTTTTGAAAGTGAAGAAACACCTATAGGGCATGATTCAAACCAGACATCCTGGGAACACTCTGTCCTAGCTGCTCTGGTGAGGAAACTTTGGCTTTCAGCAGTGCCAGCACCTCTTGGAAGAGAAGCCAGAGAAGACAAAGAGCTTGCTTGGGAGCAGAAGATAGGGCATGTGCAGCTGCCTTTTATCCTAGACTGGTTTTTAACTGTTCTAGAAAAGCTCAGTTTACTATTATAAAATGTCACACAAGAAGGTCCAACACAGTTACAACAGTTGTTTACTGATTAGTCATCTCAGACTTTGTCAAACACTCACACCACCAGGAATCCTCACAAACACATTTTGTAGCTTCTGGGGTATTTTACAGAGCCTGGCATATTACACTGGGATCATCTTACATCACTTTTGCATTCCTCTAAAGGGTTGTAGTTAGCGAAGCTTACAAAGTTCTTTGGTTTCACACGTCAGTGAATTCATTCTTTAGCATCCATCTGGGAATGAGCACCACAGAGTAGTTTGAGTGTTTTCTGTGAACGAGTTGTGAGAGTGCTGGACTCGGAGTTAAGAACAGCCTGATTCAAACTAGTCTTGTGACTCTAGGCAAATCTGAACAGGTTTGAGTTCTTTCAGGGTTGAAGATTGATATGGTTTAGCTCTGTGTCCCCACCCAAATCTCATCTTGAAATGTAATCCCTATAATCCCCAGTGTTGAGGGAAGGACCTGGTGGAAGGTGATTGGATCATAGGGGTGGTTCCCCCATGCCATTTTCATAATAGTGGGTTCTCAGAGATCTGAGGGTTTTATAAGTATTTGACAGTTCCTCCTACACAAACTGTCTCTCACACATAAGACGTGCCTGCTTTCCCTTCCACTATGATTGTAAGTTTCCTGAGGCCTTCCCTAGCCATGTGGATCTGTGAGTCAATTAAACCTCTTTTCTTTATAAATTACCCAGTCTCAGGCAGTTCTTTATAGCAGTGTGAAAACAGACTTATACAAAGATTAAATAAAATAATATATAGAAAGTAGTTGCTATTATTTCTGACACAGTAAACTTTCAAGAAATGTTCTCTCTTTTCTCCCTTAGTGACCACCCAGGGGATCTTGTAGAGCAATTGTTTTCCTTTTCTATTTTTTTTTTTTTTACTTTAATGAGAGAGTGGTTCACTCTGTTATCCAGGCTGGAGTGCAGTGGTGCAATCATGGCTCACTACAACCTTGACTTCATGGGCTCAAGTGGTCCTCTCACTTCAGCCTCCTGAAGTGCTGAGACTACAGTCATGAGCCACTGCACCCAACTAGATCAATCTTACTTGCACTCTCAGTTTGTGTACAAAGTCGTATGCCATGCATTTACTACACTGGCTGATGAAATCTCTTCTCTGAATGCCAGGCTACGTTGAACTGTTATTTCCTTTTCCACTCCTTGTTGAGACCTTGCTAACCTGAGTCTACCTCCCTAGAGTAGGGTATGCAGGATAATGGTGAGCTACTTTTGTTTCATACTCCCTACTCTGCCTAAATATCCTTAGTCATACAAAGAAATGGCTGAAATATCTGATTTCCTTTCTGTCACTCAGTGCAGCTTAATGATGTGTGAAAAATCTTACTTTGTGGTCAAAATAACACAAAAATAACAAATTCAGTTGGTTGTATTCCATCATCAGTCAAAACAAAGTCTTTGTTACATTGGTTATTTCCAATGTACTTAACCCATATTTAAATATTTACAGTAATAGTAGAGGTATAGTGTTGTATTTCGTAATGTTTCTTATGTTATACAGTACTCTACCCCCTTTTAAATTTGGAAAAATATTTATTTCCCCTCATTCACTCCTTTCTTTGAATCCGGCTGATCCCTTCCTGCCCCTCACTTCACTCCACTCCCAGGGTAATCAATATTAACAGTCTGGATTACCTTTTCCATCACCTTTCTCTGTACTCACACAAACACATACAGATTTATGGTATATTTACTATGTTATTTGTTGCTTATTTTTTTATTAAAAATGGATTATACTAGTGATTTTTCTGCAAGGTAGTTTTTGCTCTCTTCCAAGAAAAATGTTGATGAAGCTTGAGTGAGGGCCACTGTCATGCTTGCATGGACCAGGTTCTGATATACGAGCCTGGTGTCTGTCTGCAATGGGTCTCTGATGCCTTAAGGGACATCTTGGAGTCTCACTTCTGGACTGAGGCTGTCCGTGAGGAGTTGCGATAGCATTTATTGTCCCAGTGTTCTCTGAATCTGTGTTACAGGAACTGATAGGTTCACACACCTTTCATTGCTCAGGTTAATATTGGCTTCCTGGTGGCCATTTGATATATTTGTTTTTCTATTGTAGAAGTCAGCAATGCCCTTGGAGAATAGAATCATCACGTGGATTTCATGTGGGTTTTGTGCCTTTCTCAGGCATGTCTTTTGAACTAGTCTTCTCAATTCTGTGTCTGTATTAGGACATGTGACTAAAGAGCATTAGATCTAAAGAATTTTTTAATAGTCTAGATGTTTGCCAGCCTGAATTTAGTTTCAGAAATGATTTCTTTTGATTTATTAGATTGAAGTATTTTTCAATTAGTTATACACAAGACTTTCCTGACTACTGATTATGAATACCAATTGTTTCTCATATTCTCTATCTTCTTTACTGCTTAAACATGCTACTGTTCTACTAGCGGGTAGACAGAAGCAGAGTATTGAGTAAATGCCAGCCTATCATTGTTAGAGAGGAAAAGAGAGTCAAAGCCAGGAAATACAGTCAGGCAAGAAAAGAAAATAATGCTTTATCTTTGTTACCACCTTCCTCTTGGTCTGAAAGAAATATTGCAAGTAATTTCAATTAAAGAAACTCAAAGAGAACTGAACTGAATAGGTCAAGTCAAAGCACAGATCATCTTAAACCCTTTTGTAGGTATCTAGCTGCGTGACTTTATGCATCTTACTTAACCCCTCTGTGCTCCAGTTTTTCTGGTATATCAAACATAAATAACATCTGTCCTTTCTATCTCCTAGGGGTCCTAACATCCACATGAGATAATATGTAAGAAAGCATTTTGACAAACACACACAATAGAAATGTGCAACTTTCAAATTATATGGAACTAAAAAGGATCATTCGCAGGTGTTGCATTAAGGCACTGAAGATATAGCCATTCACAAGACACTTCCCACCCGCCGGAGTTGACACAGTCTACCCTAGTACCACCCAGCAACTCATTTTCCTAGCGAAGTTTGCTAATCTTGGCTGCATATATCATGACACTTTTGTTTGTGATTATGCTCCAGTCCACAATGAGTTTAGTCTTTCCATTCCCAGCCTTATTAATACACGCTTAGTACTTACAATCCTAAAGCTTTCTGGTAAAGCTTTTTCATCATATTAAAATCAAATAAGAATAGCATCAGCTTGTGCTGTAGTGTTCATCTTCAGATGAATCCGACCACAAGAAAACCTAATATTCAACAATCAGAATGAGAGGGCCTCAGCCTTTGCTACAGCCCAGCATCGGCTGCAGACCTCAGACTGCAGCAGGACTGGGCATCTTCTCAGAGGCCTCAAAACAGTGCTGGGTCTTGGGTAGTAGCTGGACATCCAGATTAAGAAATAAAACTCCTAAAAAAGATGTTATCAAAGGCCCAGAATCACTGATTTCAAAACCAATAAACTGTGAGAGTTAATTTTGACAGAAAGGTGCATATAATTTTCTGCTGGAGATTTTTTGTTTGTTTGTTTGTTTAATCTATTGTCTATCCTAGAATACCTTCAAATTGGCTTTCCAGCACACTTGGATCCCCTTCCAGTTCATCTCCATATCATAGCCGGAGTGATCATTTTGAATTAAAAATATCGTCATGCCATCTTCCCTTAAACCCCTACTTAGAATACTTGAATCATTAAGTTGATCTCACAGAATAGGAGAGTAGCATGGTAGCTACAAGAGGCTGGACAGGGAGAGATTGGTTAATGAGTCCAAAATCACAGTTAGACAGGAGGAATAAATTCTAATATTCTGTAGCACAGTATAGTGTTAACTATCATTAACAATAATTTATTATATATTTCAAAATAGCTAGAGGAAAAGAATTTGAATGTTTCCAACACAAAGAAAGAAAAAAGATTCAAGGTTATAGATATCACAGTTACCCTGATTTGATCACTACACATTATATACATGTATTGAAATATCACATATACCTCCATAAATATGTGTGATTATTATCAATTAAAATTTTAAAAACATTTAAAAATTAAAACACTTTAATGGCTTCTCATTGCTCTTAGGAGAAAGATAAAAATCAGGAATTTGACCCACAAATCCCAAAAGGTATTTTTCTCTGCTTTAACCTCATTTGGTAACATGTTCTTGTTCTTTCTCTCTTTTTCCTCCTTCTTTTTTAATTTCTTCAACCGTACTATCTCCCTCTACCACAGGGCCTTTGCACATCTGTTCCCTCTGTTCCCCTGGCCTGCACTCTCTCACTTGTACCTCACTCATTCATCTCCTCCATTTGGTTAATTTACCTTCTTCTTTCAGGTCTTCTCAGCTCAGATATCACTTCCTTTTAGAAACCTTCTTTGAAATTCCCAATCAGATCAGCTCTCCAGTCCTGCATATTGCAAAAGCTTACAACTCCATGTACCTTTCCTTCATGTCACCCTGCACTAATTTTTATTTGCATGATTAGTTAATTAAAGTACATGTGTTTCACTAGTGGTCTGTAAGCTCATGAAAGCCCAGGCCATATTTGTTTTGTTTGTTTGGCTATTTCTTGCTTAATAACATTTTCCCATTTGGTGACTGACATGAGATAGACACTCAATAAATATCTGACAGTTGGGTGAACGAGTGAATGACCAGAGCGCCGGTAGGGTGAGTATGCCTACTCAATAGTTATTAGGACTTGGGCTGCCATCCCTTTGCTTGGTTTCTTATTCTCTGAAAATGGCTGGCATCCTTGCTTCCAGTGGTCATTTGAGCCCAGGAACACCAGAATCTGATGACAGATGAGCCCCAGTGTGAAGCTGTTACAGTGGTAATAGTCTTATCACTCATCTGAGAGCTCCTGAAGGAAAAGGCATGGAATCCAGTTTGTTCACCTTTAGTGGAAAGCGACAGCAGGAATATAATCTGCTGCCTTCTGCTGTCATACATGGCCCCTTGACATTCTCATCTCCTAGTGCAGAGTCCAAGCCAAGAGGCCTATCCCAGTATCAGGAGGTCCTGGGGACTTCACATTTGATTGGAGCATTCCATGCCTTTGTCTTCAGGGGCTGTCAGGTGCATGTTAAACCTAATACCTGATTCTATGATGTAAAGTATGATCTGTTATATAATTATATGTAAAATACCTGACCTAACACCCTAGTAGTCTGACTCTGAAATGGAAGCCTTACTAATGCCCTAGTCCAAACATTGAGTAGCTCCATCTTTCACCCATTATATACGCAGAGAACATTCCATGAATGGACAATGAAGAATCCTATCATGAAACAAAACGCAGCAAGACAGACAGTAGACATCAAGAGAGATAGAAATTGGAGGGCTTTTATGTAACTGGTCTTGATCCAGGACAACAAAATGGAAGTGATGAAGACCAGACAGAAAGGGCAAGGCAAGGTAGACTCAAGCAACGGCAGCCAAAATTGTATTCTTCCCAGCTATATGAGTGTCTGCTGTCTCTCAGTGGAGGCTGAAGTAGAGTTGACTGAAGGTGTGAATCTCCCCTCTGTCCTTTTGCAAATGATGGCCCCTGCCTGATGCTCACTCTGTTGCCACAAAGTACATTAAACTTGTCTGTCTTCCTCTTCCCTCATGTCCTCCCCCGTCTCTAGTGGAAACTGCATTCCTTGTTTTATTTCAAGGATAACCCCAGATACCCTTGCTATTTCCCTCAGATACTTGCTTCAAAAGTGGGCTCTTTCCCCTTGCCCACACCTAGGGCTGGCTTCCCAGCAACTCTGTTAAAAACTAGGGGTGGAAACTAACTGGAAACAGAATGAGAAGTTGATCAGTCCACTTTGGTTGTTTAAATGAAGGACACGTCAGCAAGAATAGTTGACATTTATATTTATCAGTGAAGGGAATTCAAGTAAGTGCACAATGTCTGGGCTTTGGATATTTATTTTGTAGTTTTGAATGGAATTTCTCTGTTTACCCTAGGGGAGAATTTGTGCCTATGTATTTATTGAGAGTTCGCTGCTGTGAGCCCCACACACAATGCTTGGCTGGGCATAGAGCAGAGGAGTAGGTCACACGGATTCATAGGATTTGAACTGCTTTTCTTTTCCCTGTGAATTAATCTTTTAAATGTCAACATTTTAAACTTGGCCTTTTCAAAAAATATGATACCATATGAACCTTACTTAATCGAAAATACATTTCTAGTTCAAAGGTTTTTGTTTTTTTCTTTCCTGAAAGTGGGAAAGGCTAACAACAACAACAAAATTTGTTAAAGGACGGACTGTGTGTGAAGGAAGCTGGTTTTTGTCAATGGGGTCTAAGCAACTTTTTTTCCTTAAGATTCTAAACTGTTGTTCCAAAGGCCATTTCTTTTTTTTATAGGTCTGGGATTTTATAATGCAGAATTTATCTTCTTCTGCCTATCCATGGGAAATTTGGAATCATACAAATTCAATTAAGCTTTAAAGGGACAATTGTAGGTCTTTTATAGCTACATTGATTTATAGTCATTTTTATGTAGCATTTTACAGATGACTAATTAATCTGTAATTGATTACCTGCATATTTTTTACAACAACTCTTTAAGACAGGAAGGTATTATTATACCCAGTTCATAGATTTGTCACTGAGACTGAAGGAGACTGAATGGCTTGCATGAAGTCTTCCAGTTTGTTAATGGCACGTGAGAATTCATGCCCAGGGGAGCCTTGATTGCCCACAGTGCTATATTCTCTCTATAATGAATGACCTGGAAGTGCAGAAAGGTGGGTTAGAATCCCAGGACCACCACTTACTAGCTGTGTTAACCTTGAACGAGTGATGACATCTTTTTTGACTTCAGCTTCTTCATCTGTAAAGTGAGAGAAGATTGCCTACTCCTCTCTCCAGACTAGACTAAGAATCTGTGAAGAATAACATGAGATCATTTTGATAGTTTGAAATGCTAAAGCATAAAAGAATTAACCCGTAATTATCTCAGATAATAATAGGGCTGAGTGCAGTGTCCTATCAGGTATCAGGCAAAGTGTCTTCTTCCATCCTTTCTTTGATACAATTAGGGAACAAGAAATAACAAGGGGGATTCGGGTTGAGGAGTGGTCTTGAAGACACAGCAAGTGGAGTGGTCCATTACCATGTCAGTCAGGTAGGCTAAATTTTTTGGGTTTCTTTTTTTTTTTTTTTTTTGAGACGGAGTCTCACTCCATCATCAGGCTGGAGTGCAGTGGCATGATCTTGGCACACTGCAACCTCTGCCTGCCAGATTCAAGCAGTTCTCCTGCCTCAGCGCCCCCCCCCCCCGCCCCGAGTAGCTGGGACTGTAGGCATGCGCCACCACGCCCAGCTAATTTTTGTATTTTTAGTAGAGACGGGGTTTCACCATGTTGGCCAGGATGGTCTTGATCTCTTGACCTTGTGATCTGCCTGCCTCAGCCTCCCAAAGTGCTGGGATTACAGGCATGAGCCACTGTGCCTGACCTGGGTAAGCTAAATTTTTAAAGTTGTGTGTGTACACCTTTTATCCTTGTGGATGCTAAGACTATTACCAAAGCCTTTGGAGGAATTGAATATCACATTGCAGCTGATAATCAAGCACTATTAATATTCAAACCCCTGAAACTTACAGTAGTTGGTGTCCTTCAGATTTGGAGTGTATCCATCATAGCAAACTCTTGCCTGCCAGGGATTGTCACAGGAATTCTGTCAAAGGCAGGCAGATGCTCCTAGCTGTAGGAGCGAGCCACGGCTGCCATCATGCCTGAGCCAGGGACTAGGACAAGCCGTAGTCCCCAGTCCCCTAGGCAGGAGCAGCCGAACAGTGACTCATTTCCTCTGATGTTGGTTTGTTTTTCAGGGTGATGTTCAGCGGACACTCATCCAGGTGGACTTCGGCGATGGTATCGCGGTGTCTTACGTCAATCTCAGCTCCACGGAAGATGGGATCAAACACGTCTATCAGAACGTGGGCATTTTCCGTGTGACCGTGCAGGTGGACAACAGTCTGGGTTCTGACAGCGCCGTCCTGTACTTACATGTAACTTGTATGTTATTACTGTTGTTGGTTTATGACCTATCTTAAATATTGTGTCCTTTTCAAATTGAATTCACAATTTTATATCTAGAAGTACACTAGTTATCTTTTAGCAGAAGGGGAATGGGGAAGAAATGATTAAGAGACCAAAATAAGGAAAGAGTGAGAAGAAAATCAAAGAGTAGAATCTGAATAATCCTGGACTCTCTGGATTGCTTCAAATTCTCATTGCATTTCCTCTGCTTACCCCGGGTGCCTTGAAGAATGACACTTGAATCTGGAGGCTGAGCCTAAGTGACTTGCAGAGCTATTTGGTTGAAACAAAGAAATTTGGTTTTGCTGGGGTCAGAAATTGTTGAAAACAATCCACATGCACCACTCAATCTAATGCACTGAGAATTAGCCCAAGTAAAGACATTTCTCCCCATCTGATTATTTCTGTCTTCTCATAATATGTTGCTATTAATAATCCTTTTAGGGTTTTTCTCCTTTTTCCTGGGCTTCTATCTGTGGATGACTTGGTGTTAGAGAGAAGGTGGTGTAGAGAGAAAGAGTATAAAAACAGTGTTAAGGAAACTGTGGTAGGAAACAGTTCGAAGAAACGCTAAAGCTTTTCCCTCACTGGGGATTCTAAAGATGTGAGTAAGTATGATGAGACAATAATAACTTCTAAGTTATGTGTGCTTAAAACGTGTGTCATTGATATGTTAGGTGTAAGGGGTTTCCCAGTCATAGGACTTGTGTTGGTTACTAAAGAAATTGTTTCCTTTAAATGAAAGTAGTTCCTTTATATGAATGGCCTTGTTCAAATATGAAGTTTTAGTCCAAGAGTCTCAAGGCCAGGCATTATTACTCCATGCCTCTCCTCTGCACCTTGCCCATGGAACAAAATTGAATACATAAAGTATCAATTAGAACATTTTCTTTTCTAGCTGCTGTGGTCCAGTGAGAGGGCAAAACTATTAAGGGATGACCAAGAGATGTTTTTGGTTGTTGAGTCTTCCTAACATGTCAGTAATTCTGATCTCCATCTCCTGTACTCTCATGGCAGAGGTGCTTCAAAGAAGCATGCACTCCTTTATTTGGGTCTGAACAAAGTTACACATGATTCTCAGTAGGTCAACTCCATCTGCCTATTTTTGGCTATAGTTTACAGTGTGTTCCAGACTTTGTGCTAAACAGGCTCTTAATGTATGTTATCTCACTTCTCAAAACAGTCCTGTGAAGTAGGCACTATTAGTAACCCTATTTACAAAAAGTGTTGAGGTTCAGAGAGCTTAAGTTACTTGTTTGAAGTGGCCTACCTACTACCTAGAAGAACCATGCTTCAGACTCAGGTCCACCTGCCACAAAGATCCCAGCTCTTGATAACTAAGGTCAGTGTCAGTGCCAAGAGCGGCTTGGGATTGGAGGAGCTGTCTCCATTAGCTTTTACCATCTACCCCCTACTCTTTACAGATTGTCTTGAAGAAACATAAACATTTTGGTTAGAAGCAGTGTGCTTGTTACACAACTACATAGTTCAGGACTCATCACGGGGTCTCCCATCCCTAACTCATCCTGTATAGACTTTCAGGACTTGCCACTTACTAAGACATAATACCTCCCTATAGGTTAGTATGTAGGGAAATGATAGTGATGGTATCATAGAAATGATCATGCTAAAATCTTTAACAATACATCACAAACATTAATGATTAGTAGCAAAAATAACTTGCAATAAAAATGATGGCACATTTGCCGAGAATGGCTCCTACCTAGATCATATCATATCTCATAGCTTATTCTATAAGGGGTAATTTTGCTAGAGAGGTAGCTTCTTTACAAATTATAATTGTGTACCATGTACCACAATTTTGTTATACATCTACTGTAGTCCAATCACATGTAAATACTGATTTAAAAGCCAGTATCAGCTTCTGATCTAAATTTTTCAGGGTCTCCCATTAAATCTTCCATAGCTTCACCTCCTTGTCACTCTGTAGGTTTTTTTCTCATTCCTGTGTGTGTGATCATACCCCTTGAGGTGTCTACTGCTCCCCTGAAAGACTCCTCCCTAGTTAACGAAATCCTGGAGAGGAAAACAACACACACAGAGATTGTCTCTGCTCAAGATTAAGGGCTGTGGAAACCCTTCTAAAAGAAACCAGTTTCTTCGTTCATTTGCAATTCTTTCGTTTCATTAGCCTAGTTGATTGGACAAAATATTTGACCTTAACCTTAGAGGAAGATAATTTGTAATGGAATGTTTTGTGTTCTGATTTTAATTTTGTAGACTCATCTTGGGTTAAGTGGTTGGATAAGCATGCCTCATATAATGGAACTTCTTTCTAAGCCTGGCTCTTTGGTACTAATTGTGTTAAAAGCAAGGTCATGTTTGAAGCTGTTTGCTAACTCACATGCATATAAACTCATGTCATAACTGTTTCAGTAGATTCTGACATGCTTGGTTAGTGCCTCCCTCCTAAACATCCAGGGTGCTTTGCTATGCACACAAACTCATTTTGCTCATCTTCATATCTATGCCATAACAGACTTCTGGCCTTTTCTTTCAGATGGAGAAATCAAGGATTGGAGAAGCACTGTGACTCTGGCATCACTTTACACTCAAAGCAAGTCAGAACAAGAACATAACTGAGTCACACTCTCAGGCATCTTAAAGCTGGAGGGTGTCATGAGTGACTATGGATGCCAAAGTGCCATGATATGGCAGTGAGAGGTGGCTTTATAGGGGAAAGAAAAGCACTGGACTGAGTTGGGCATTCTGACTAGGTCCAGATTTTGGTTCAAACTCTTGGGGAAGTCACTCCATCTCTCTGAGCCTTGATTTTCTCCTCTGTCAAGTAGATGCGCATCTCGTTCCCAAAAGTCCCATCAAACAAAATATATGGTACCCTGGCACCTAGTAAAACTTGATTTTTCTATCATCACAAAGTAGCATATACATTTGGACTTAGTGGATTGTGAGGGAGAGGAGGATTAGCAGCAACTCTTAGCTCACCAAGCCTTTCCTCTGCCCCTCCCCAATTCCTACCCTCTGGGGCAATCCTGAAAGCCCATTGCCTGTCTCACATACACATTCCGACCACTCTCCAGTGTGGAAAAGTGATTTGATTCCAAACCAGAGGGTTTGAAAAAAAAAGATGGGTTTGCAAAGGTCATCTGAAACAAATGGAGCTGATGTTCATGCATAGTGTTTCCAGGAGTGGGCCGGTCTTGCTGGGTGCCTGGTAATCTTGTAGCCTGACAGTTGGTAATTCCTTGGGGATAGTATTCACTGTGCTCTGCTAGTTTGCAAACTAATGAGACACGTGCTGCAGCCAGTGTTGCCTTCAGTCGGATGGGGCAGAGGATTTAGAGAGCATGCAGATTTCTGCTCAGAAAGCTACCTTGTCGCAGCCAGTCTTGCAGAAAAAAAAAAAATCACTGAAGACTGCAAACCTGCAGAACAGGAATTGGGGACAAAAGAAAGATAAGGTGGATCTTGTAGTCCTTCCTAAACCACTTCCCTTACCTGTTCCCTTATATAGGAGCCATGTGCAGATGACTTTCTGGCCCCATCTTAGAGTAAAATGATCTGTGTAGCTTGAAAACCCACGTAGTTTTTCAACCATTCACACCATCATTTTATTGACCAGCAAACGTCAGACTAGGATTTTGTAAAGTGTAGCTTAATGAGCCACCTGCCCCCAAATTAAATGATAAAAATGTAGCGTTCTGGGTCTTATCCCAGACCCACTGAATTAGGATTCCTGGAAGTATGACATCATAATCTGCTTTGAACAGATTAGTATGATTTTAACGTACAGTGAAATTTGAGACACTCTGTTTTAGGATCTCAGCTTTATAGTTTGAAACACTCTTATTTCATCTAGTAGCTTTTTTAAACATTGCGGACAAATAGCAATATGATATGTGCACAATATTTAGGTGGCCAAAGGTCTCCAGATCATAAATGCTGCAGGCAGGCCAGAGCAGCCAGTACACACACACACACACACACACACACACAATCACCCAATGTGCAGCCTCACAGGCGTCAGTTGTTTCCTGCAGCACAGGAGGGCTATAAACAAGAAAAGAGAAGGGAAACCCAGTTCACACAATTCCCCAATTCTCTCAACCACCTTTCCAGGAAGATTCATATGGAATGATGCAGCGCCACCTACTGTCCCTTTTGTGCATTGCAGGCACCTGTCTGATGGAGCCGCATCTGCCAGTTCAGCTCCCTACTTAATGCAGCCAGCCAGCTGGGGGCCTCCAGGGTCTGGAGTTTCACCTCTGCGGCTCCATTAGGGCATACTGCACCCTCTGTGATGAACAGAGATGGTCAAGTAATAGGCTTTTGGATAGCAGGAACCAGGTATTTTAAACCCGTGAAAAGTAAATGAATAAAAGAGGCTGTGGGAATCTGAAAGATAAATTTAATATGTGTATGCATATATAATGTATATGCATGTATGCGTGAACTTATACAAACACAGACATATGTATTTCAGGGCCTACAAGGCCAACATACTATGTGTCTTGAATTTCTCTTAGAAAATTCATCATTGGCCGGGCGTGGTGGCTCATGCCTGTAATCCCAGCACTTTGTGAGGCTGAGTCAGGCAGATCACCTGAGATTGGGAATTCGAGACCAGCCTGGCCAACATGGTGAAACCCTGTCTGTACTAAAATTACAGAAATTAGCCGGGCATGATAGCAGGCGCCTGTAATCCCAGCTACTCACGAGGATGGAGCAGGGGTATCACTTGAACCCAGGAGGCAGAGGTTGCAACGAGCCAAGATCGTGCCACTGCACTCCAGGCTGGGTGACAGAGTGAAACTCTGTCTCAAAAAAAAAAAAAAAAAAAAAAAATGGTCATTGACCAAAACGTGGTTATGTGAAAATAAATGAAAAAAGAATAAGACAATTTCTCAAACATGGCAGGCATCCCTCTTCCTCGTGGTCTTTTCACTTACTCTACCCTCACCCTGGAGCTTTCCAAATTGATACTTGGTGCTGTCTTTCACTTTATTCAGGTTGCTGCTCAAATGCCATTTCTTCTGAAAGGTCTTCCATGATCACACTTTCAAAAATAGCACTCTATCACCGACTTCTGCTTTATGCGTTCAGCACCCTCCTTCCTCAGAAATACCTAAGCTCCAACAAATGCCACGTATCCCCAGCACCTAGAATAATACCCAACAGATCACAGGACTCAAAAACTATTGAGTGAGGGCCGGGCGCGGTGACTCACGCCTGTAGTCCCAGCACTTTGGGAGGCCAAGGTGGGTGGATCACTTGAGGTCAGGAGTTCGAGACCAGCCTGGCCAACATAGTGAAAGCCCATATCTACTAAAAATACAAAAATTAGCCAGGTATCGAAAATTAGCCAGATTTGGTGGCACGCCCCTGTAATCCCAACTACTTGGGATGCTGAGGCAGGACAATTGCTTGAACCCGAGAGGTGGAGGTTGCAGTGAGCTGAGATCATGCCACTGCACTCCAGCCTGGGCAACAGAGGGAAACTCTGTCTCAAAAAATAAAAAATAAAAAAATAAAAATAAAAAAACTGAGTGAATGAATTACCATGTTTTACTAACAAGATTCGAATTTTTTCGTTGAGATAATGACATATAGGCATTGTTCTTATGCTGGTTTATGACTTTTAAAAAATGCTCAGCTGGGCGCGGTGGCTCACGCCTGTAATCCCAACACTTTGGGAGGCCGAGACGGGCGAATCACAAGGTCAGGAATTCGAGACCAGCCTGGCCAACATGGTGAAACCCTGTCTCTACTAAAAATCAAAAATTAGCCAGGCATGGTGGTGTGTGCCTGTAATCCCAGCTAGCTACTTGGGAGGCTGAGGCAGGAGGATTGCTTGAACCTGGGAGGCAGAGGTTGCAATGCTCCGAGATCGTGCCACTGCACTCCAGCCTGGGCTACAGAGTGAGATTCCTCCTCAAAAAAAAAAAAAAAAAAAAAAAAGCTCACATATGAGAGACAAAATGAACCTCTTTAGAATGGAACTAGCATTTCTAGCATAGCTTATTTAGTCATTGTATTCTAATGGATTCATTTAACTCAGATTGAGGGACTCAGGAAGAATTTCACAGAGGAGGGGATGCTGAAACTGAGATTTGAAGACTGACAGGTGCCATAAGAAAGGTGTGTAGAAGCAAAGGCCCTGGGGTGGACCAGGACATGGCTTGCTGGAACAAACCATTTGATAGGGAAATGGCAAGACTTGTGCAATAAATGAAACCAGGTGGAAAGTGCATTTTCCAATGCCTGGGACATATTTACCTGATCAGGAGGTAGCAACTCTTAATAGCTATTTTGTTTGACTGGAAAGGTTCTTTCAAACACTTCCATCTGCTCAGAACAAAGGCTCTGAAACCAAACTGCTTTCCTAGCTGTATGACCTAGGGAAAGTCATGTTACTTTGTTCATCTCTAAACGGGGAGGATATTAGTGCCTACTTCATAAGATTGTTTTGTGAGGATAAAATAAGAAAAACAGAGACGTTAGCAGAACATTTAGTTGTAGTCATCACTCAGTAAATGTTTCCCTTTTATTATTTCATTGAACTGTTCTGGCTTATAATCAACTGCTTCTCAACATATGCTTTATAGGCCAGAAGATCAGTTTGATTCTGTATGCTGATCACCAGACTTTTCATTCTCTAAAGAGGGAGTAGCATGAACAAAGACAGACATGGGAAGTTATATCATTTGTTTTACCCAGTGAATACTTGAGCATCTATTATGTCTTAGGAACTCTGCTAGTCTTTGTGTATGAACATAAATATGAAGAATTCTTACCCTGAAGAAGTTTTCAGCCTCTGTCTTGTGTCTCACAAATTTTAAATCAATATGTGTTAGCTATCATTATTATTATAATTGGACCATGGGAATCTTTTTTTTTTTTTTTTTTTTTTGAGATGGAGTCTTGCTCTGTCACCAGGCTGGAGTGCAGTGGTATGATCTTGGCTTACCATAACCTCTGCTTCCCAGATTCAAGCAATTCTCCTGCCTCAGCCTCCCGAGTAGCTGGGACTACAGGCACACGCCACCATGCCCAGCTAATTTTTGTATTTATAGTAGAGATGCGGTTTCACCATGTTGGCCAGGATGGTTTCGATCTCTTGACCTCATGATCCACCCGATGCAGCCTCCAAAAGTGTTGGGATTACAGGCATGAGCCACCACACCCAGCCAGATCATGGGAATCTTAATTTTGAACAAGTATGAGTAACATGATCGCTTCGCTTTCTAGAAAAATTACTGTTGCAGCCATTTGGAGGATGGATTCAGGTGGTGAAAGGTTACAGGCAGGAAAATCTGGAAGAGAAGTGAGAAAGTGCTTAGAGTATGAACCAGGGCGCCAGATTAGGGAGGGTGAGATAAATATCTTAGAGAGATTTATGAAACCAAATGGTCAGTTTCCTAAATGGATGTGAATAACAAAAAAGAAATTGAAATTGACTTTCTGTTTCTGCAGTGGGCTCCTGGATGAATATGAGCATTAATCACCAAACTGTAGAGAATACAGGAGAGGGAAATAACAGGGTCCTTGAGAACATTTGATTGCTGGAGCCAAAGAAGTCTAGACTCCCCCAGAAGGAGGCTAGAGCCCAGAAAGGGGTGTTAGAGCCCTTCACATGGATTTGATATTTGTAGGTTAAGGTGTGGATGGTGTTGCCTAGTAGAAAAGTATGTAGAGAGTGAAAAAGTCTCAACACAGGACTCTGGGAAACACATTTACAGGGCAAGCAGAAGAGGAGGTAATAAACCAGGTGAATAGACCCAAGGTATTGCTCTCTCCTCCATCTCATGGGACCAAGATGGGGATGGCAAATGCATAGGAAGCTGCATTTTGCCTGGAAACAGTGACTCAAAGAGAAGATTGAGGGTTGAAGGAAAGGTCCTAGTGGTTCTTTATGAAGAGGGCATTCATATCTTTGTGAGGTTGGTACATCTAATTAAGGTTTCAAGTTTTTATAGGCCTCTGTAGATAAAATCATTCTATATTTTAGGTGAGCATCTTCTGAGAACCACAGAGCTCTCTATCTACTTACACACACACCTCTGTCCTGAATTAACTTAATTCAACCCCAAACACAGTGTGTGTGCCATGCTTACCTAACTAGAAAGCTTTGCAGACACATGCACGAACACATTCACACATACACAGACCTTTAAAACCCAATAAATAATAAAGGGTAATTACATGGAGAGTGGTTTGAAGATTTGTCCCTCCACCCTTCATCAATATGGATTCTATGAGGTCTTCACGACTGTGGTTCACCACCAAGGATACAACCTCTTGGAAAGACTGCATTGCCTTGTGAAATCCCAAATGATGCCTGTTCGTAAGGACTTCATAAATTACCTGTAATTTTTTTTTAACTTTTACACACACCTAACTCAGGTTTTAGAACTGGTAGAAAGATTGGTAAGTGCAAAATGTCAAGATGCAATTGTGCTCAATGTATTCTTTCTCCAAAGTGGGGAAAGCATCTGAACACTTCTTTTGGGGAATATGGCAGCCAGGTTTTAGGGGCTTCAAGAGTAAATGTGTAATCTCTTCAGAGCAGGGAGGACAGAGCAGAGGAAGCTCTTCTCCCTCCATGGCCTCTCTTTCTCTTGTGCCTCAGGTCCCTTGGAGCACGTGCACCTGTCTCTTCCCTTTGTCACCACAAAGAACAAAGAGGTCAATGCGACAGCAGTGCTGTGGCCCAGCCAAGTGGGCACCCTCACTTATGTGTGGTGGTACGGAAACAACACGGAGGTGGGTTCACCTTCCACATGCGGTCTAGGGACAGAAGCTCAATTCACACTGCCTGAAACAAAGAAGGGAATGAAATGGCTTATGAACCTAAGAGTGTAGAAGCAGTTGTAGCTTCAAGGACAACAAGCTCCCTTGGCGCTCAAGTATCTCATCATTATGTTCTCTCTTTCTCTCTCTGGCCCCTCTCCACCTTCTGTGTTTCATCTCTGCCTTCCTCTATGTTTACGTTTTTCTCCAGCTGTACTTGTCTTTGTAGTGACTCTTAGCAGCCCTAGCTTAGCACAGAAATTAAACTCTATTTCCTGAAAGTTCTAACAGCAGTCCTGAAATTGAGTCTTACTGGCCAGGCCTTGATCACAGTGCTGGTGGTAGAGAAGGAGGTGAACAAGTCAGTCTCCTCGGAACCACATGAACTACAGAAGGGGAGAAGTGATTACCAAAAGAAAATGAAGCAACTGGATGCTGGACAGGCGCAAGCAACAGATTTCCATTACAACCCACCCCCGATGGCCTCCTTACCCTAAATCAAAACTCTTATTTATTTAGGTCAACTTTAACTTTTATATGTTTTTCCAAATATTCCCTATGCTCAAAAGTCAGTGGCAATTTTAAATCTAGTAGAGACCTAACACCTCATTTACTCTAAGTCTTTCATTTTGCACATGAGAAAAGTGAGGGTGGTGCAGCTGGAGTGGTTTGCTTTGATCTCTTCCAGCTGCTTCATAAGAGGCCAAATTTAAGGCCTTCTGATGCCTCCACTAATTTTTCTTTCCTCTACACCAGGCTGCGTGGTCTATTTCAGTTCTGAACTCATTCCATTCTCAGAAATTAAAGTGCTTCCAAATGTAAGTTAGGCAATAGAGCTGAGGCCCCAAAGGACACTGGGATGAACTGCTCTGGAATGAAACCCTCCATCTTCTTCCAGCAGAGCTGCTTTCACTTGGTGACTTTGCTCTTCAAATATGATGTCTCTTATTTTAATAAAAACATTTTTCTGCTCTGGAGCTGAAACTTGGCTTTAGCTGGAGATATAATTTTGCACAGGCCCAGGAGGAACCCAAACAGTAGAAAGAACCCCTCACCTCTACTGCAACCATAACTAAACTGAGAAGACACCCTTTTTAATTTCATCTGAAACTATGTGTGTGAACTCAGCCTATAATGGGCCCTCTATCCATAGTGGAAGAGCAGGAATCTATGTCATTTCCCTGAAAACTAGTACTAAAAGGTGAACGTACTGAACAACTTCCTTTTATACCCGCTATTGTTTTTTATTTTTTTATTTTTCCTTTTAAAAGAAAACCAGATTCTCAAGAGACCCTATTGAAAAGGCTTCTCATGCTGGGCGTTAGTCTTCTTTCTGCCATACAGGGAATTAAATGAATTTTGATTTTTAAATTAATTAAGAAAAGATGGGAAATAAATGTTTGTGAGGAGTGTGTCGAGGGAGGTCAGTAGGCTAATATTTTTTCCTCTAGGACCCTAGCATTCGATTGTAATGCAGGCACCACTCCAAATTTTTTTTTTCTTTTTTTTCTGTTTTGAATCCTCAAACCACTATCCAATTAGTGCTTGTTTCCACAGCAGCTATTTCCAGGAAACTGCTGATGAGGCTTCTCAGAAGGGGCCAGCACACAAGGCCACTGCTGTTTAACTAGTGTATGGTTTTGGTGTACCGGATTCATGTTCCATTGTAATTCTACAGAAATCATACACCCTGGAGATGAACACATGGCAGCTTATAGATTTTCAGTGACGGCTGCTTCCATCTGGATTAATATGAGCACCCGTTCTCATTTGCTTTGATCATTTCCTTGTATTAGGGATCTGCTTGATGTGAGTAGGTGATGCATAAAGAGAGACATATATTCCACCAGTAAGCAAGACCTGTCCATCTCCCCAGCCCTGAATCAGGATGATATCAGGAATTCACAATGAATAGGCAGACTTGCTTGGAGTCATTGCTCCAATAGCCTCTTTTCTGCTTTGGACTTGAGATGATGGGGAGGCATAGAGGGACTCAGTGCCATTGTGGTACATCAGGAAGAGCCTCTGCTGGGTTAGACAGCCTATTGTTGGCTCAGAGTTAGTGGCTGTCTCAACTAACTAAAGAGCTTTCCCTTCACTCTGGGCCCTTGTTTATTTTAGCCTTTGATCACCTTGGAGGGAAGCATATCCTTCAGATTTACTTCGGAAGGAATGAATACCATCACAGTGCAGGTCTCAGCTGGGAATGCGATCCTACAAGACACAAAGACCATCGCAGTATATGGTGAGTGCCCATCTCGGTGGATCTACTGCTGTCTTCATGCTCAGAGGAGGTTCTCCTGTGCCATGATGCCCGAGACCATCCCCCAGCTGTGACTTTTACCTGGAGAATGGAGGGCAGTAGTTGAGAAAGAGCTGAGGCAAGTCTCATCTTTTCCTGTAGGGAAATTTGAATCACTGGTAAAACAGTGTCACGGGATCCAGAAAGGGTTTTCTTAGAGGTAGAGTGACTATTCACTCACTCATAGGGTAAAGTGGATTTTAGGATGTGTAAGGCTAACTCATTTCACTTAGAATGTTAGTAATATTTGAATACCAGTTACAAAATAAAATAGCTAATGTTGAATCTTTTTTTTAAGTTCAACTTTAAAATTCTTGATTAATAAGGGAAATCTGCCATTGTCTAAATACTTTTAAAACCTCTTCCACAAATCTGTGTCATAAAAAAAATTATCTGCTAGATTGAGAGTGATGGAAGCATCGTAACAATTATATGTCATGCATAGCCATAGACTGGATATTTGAACAAAAGCCTAATTTTGTGATCAGTTGGGGAAATTGAATATGGTCACAGGATTAGATTAAATGAACGTGTACTGAAATGAAAAGATGGAGTCATTGATTGAAAACTGGAAATAAAAAAAAATACTTGATGGATTGATTTCATTTTGGTAAATCTTTTTCTGCATAGAAAGACAGTCATATGGATATGCACTAAGTGTTACTAGTACATGGCAAAAATGTTTATTGTTAATATGGAAATGGTACATATGAATCCTGAAAAATTAGCTTTTGAAATATAAGAAGTGGAAATTAAATAGGAAAAGGAAGTGCTGTGCAGAGAGAGGAGGAGGCAGAAGGAGGGAGGAAGGAAGGAGGATGAGAAAGAGAGCAAGAGAGGCTGGGTGCGGTAGCTCACATCTGTAATCACAGCACTGGGAGGCCGAGGCGGGTGGATCACCTGAGGTCAGGAGTTCGAGACCAGCCTGACCAACATGGTGAAACCCCATCTCTACTAAAAATATAAAATTTAGCCAGGCATGGTGGAACATGCCTGTAATCCCAGCTACTCAGGAGGCTGAGGCAGGAGAATCGCTTGAACCCAGGAGGCGGAGGCTGCACTGAACCAAGATCGTGCCATTGCACTCTTGCCTGGGCAACAAGAGAGAAACTCCATCTGGAAAGAAAAAAAAAAATAGAGAGAGAGAGCGAGAGAGAGACAGCCAGCCTAGCTCGTGGTCCAAATAATGTCAATTGCCCAGTTCCAGAATCAATTGATTTTGATGAGATAATTTGGGGCTGGATTTTCCTGTGAGGAGTCAGGTTCTGTTAATGCTTATCTTGCCAACTTGACCTTCAAAATCAGAAAATAATTTGTAAGCAACTTTGAACACATCTAAGGATCAAAAGGCCTTAAGGACACTATTCCTTTCATGGCTGGGTGTTAGATTTTATAATTTCTTCTCTGTCCCTTCCTCCTGAAAGGCTTGATCAGCCTAGATAATAAGAAATAAACCAGGACTGTGATTTTCCTACCAATGTCCCGTTAGCAAGGTACAAGGTGGCCAAACAGTGGCTGTGTAGAGTGCGGCAAAGTCTGCCTCTCTTCCCTTCTCCATCTCCTTTCTGTGTGCTGGGAATGCATTTATTCTTCGTAACAACCCTAGTGTAAAGCAGGTGATATTATGATCCCCATTTTTTTCAGAGTGATGAATAACTTGCCCCAGCTAGCAAGTGGTGCAGCTGGGTTTGCAACCCAACCCATCTAGACTCAGGGCCCATGCACTGAAACTATCCTACTTAACTGATTCTCATTTATTTTCACTGGATTTTTTTTTCCTTTCTTTCCCTCTTGGATGTCACAGGTTGCACTAATGGGCACTGACCTATTAGCCCAACAGATGTTCTCTTGGTTATGCATGTTGGTGATGTCATTAGAATCATGGAGATAACCTTAAATCTTGGCCTTATCTGGTCCAGCCCATCATTTTATAGATAGGAAATTATGGCCCAGACATAGGGAATTACTGGCTTAAAGTCATTCTGCTGTTTGGTGACAAATATAATAACAATGGTGGTGGTGATAGTAATTGACACTGATGAAGACTTTACTAGCCACTGGCATCTGTTCTAAGCATTTGGTTTGATATGCTTTGTTAAATCTGCTCAGATTTATGAGAAATATTCTATAATTATGCATTTTACGGATGAGAAAACATGAGATAAGTATAATAAACGAGCTAAGAATTCTGAATCCAGAGGGTATGTTTGTAAGCACCTCCCATGCCTTGCTATGCTTGCTTCTTCCTCTTTCTACAATTTCTTTAAAGGTATCACCCAAGGGTGAATCACTCTTTATAAAAATAGGTTATCATATGTCTCTTTGTTAAGAGATTTGGCAAGGTTCTCCTCTTCTAACCAAATTCCTGCACCATCAGCCACCCTTAATTTGTCTTCGGTCAGATGAGTTATCCAGAGATTCATATACATAATCGGAAAGTTATGGGGCCTCCCTATGTTGCCCAGGCTGGTCTCAAAGTCCTGGCCTCAAGCGATCTTCCCTCCTCAGCCTCCCAAAGTACTGAGATTACAGGCATGAGTCACCACACCTGGCTCCATGATCAGAAAGTTTTAATGACAGGTGTGACTCCTTAAACAAAAGTTGCACCAGGCAAAGTTAAACAGGAAAGAATGAACCCAGCTGAAAGAAAAGGCAGGAAGATTTGTAAACGCTGGGGTTAGCTAGTGGGAAAATACTGGAGAACTTTAGGAAGCACATGGGTTTTCAGTGTGATTAGACCATCTGTGTGAGTTAATCGCTGCTTAGGGAAGTCAGTCTCCTACTCTCCTGCAGAGATTGGGAGATAGGGAGGGGTGCTATCTTTCTCGATGATTACCTTTCAAAGGAATGGCTCCCGGGTCCTTGAGAAAGACATTCATGAGTTGTAGAAGATTTACATCTCAAGGGACAGAGAAGGAATTTACAATTGTAAGTTTTCCAGAATACTCTAAGAAAAGCAAGTCCAGGAGCTTACAGTCAGGAAGAAACAGAAACTTGTTTGAAGTTTAGTGAGATTGACGGGAACATGAAGACTTGTCATGATGGGACTGAAAAAAGCATCACATTTGGGAAATTGACAGGGGAAGGTTTGTCTACCCAAAGCCACACGATCAATTAAAAGAAAGAAAATCTAGTTTGCATTGTTTCTTCTAATTTGCTCCAGGGCACAAGTTTGCTTGGAAATAAAAATATGCGAGTGTATAGAATTTATCTCTCTCAACGGCTGCAAAAAATATTATATTGTTGGTGTTTACCCTTTTCAGTCCGCCCACATGCATCCCCTGTTTCTTGAATCAACTTAAGTACGTTTCCCTGCCATTCTGCCCCCCTGCCATGAAGGTTAGTATGCTAAGTAATTACGGAGGGAGCTGCATCATTTTCTCATTTGCGTCCTTTTACTAAGATACACATTCTCCCTTGTGGATGAAGTCTCTGCAGTTTGGTAAGAGGTACGGAGAAAGTGAGAATGACATAAACTTAAATCTTCGTGCAAGAAGGGAGGACTTAATGGGTGATTCTTTGGCACTGCTGTTTACCACACTATTTAGTTAACGTACATTTCATTGTTCTCCGTCAGGTAATATTCACGTGGGTGACCAGTGACTCATAAAATAGTCAAGCTTTGAACAATACCTCTTTGGCATATATTAACTGCCACGAAAACATACCTTATAATGTCAGAGTCTTCGAAACATGTGTTTGATAACTCCTTAGCATTGTTAGGAAATGTACAAGTGAGCTTTTGTGCTTCCTGAATGTAAATTGGCATCCCCAATGTTGCTTAGACCCTAATGAAACAAAAGGGCATGCTTAACATAAAAAATGTTTATTAAATAAATAAATGCCTAAATTTCAAGAAGGCTACACCATAAGTTAAGCATACATTTATTCAACAAATGTTTATTAATTATAAATGACTCATAGATAGTAACTGAAAACCTACTGTGTGCTAGACACTGTCCCAAGGGCCAGGAACACAGAGCCATCATCCTGATTGAGCTTATATTCCAGTTTGAAGGATATAACAATGAAAACAAAATAATTTAAATAGCGCTGAGTATGAAAAAGAGACAAAGGGTCCAGTGATGAAGGGTGCATGGGATGGTGGAAGGGAGGCTACCTGAGGTTGGGTGGTTGGAAAGGCCTCTCGGGGAGAGACTGAATGATGAGAGGGGAGTTTGCTACAGTCCAGTGAAGTGGAGAGAGCTGGTATGGACAGAGCCAGCAGGATTGAGGAGCACAGGGAAGTACAGGTCCTGGAGCACAGAGAGGGCAGGAGAGCCAGGTAAGACAGGATAAAGGAAAGAAGGTCCCCACCAGGTTATGTAGGGCCAGGAAGGCTGTGGTAAGAATCTAAATTTTATGCAATGTGGAGGCACTGGCAGGTTTTAGGGGAGCCACGTGAGCTGAGTCTATTATGTGCCAAACACTATGCTGGGTAAGGAGTGTCGAGGCCACAAGAATGGGCTTCACAGACCTCCAACTCCAGAGGGTGTAACTGACCAAGGCCACCAGTGCTGTGCTCTGAAGTTTATCACCAAGCTAGGGCTAGGGCTCCAACTTCCAGGGACTTACCCCTGCCAATGACAGAGTATAGCAGGGATACTAAGGCTGAACCATTCCTGGGATGCAGGGGACTCCTCTGCCAGCGACTTTGGCTCCAAGACTCCAGGACAGGCTTACTGAACCTTCCTCAGACTGCAGAGTAGTCACCCACTCTTTTTTCCTCTCTTTGACTGTCCTATATGCATGCACGGTGGTCGATGTTTCTCCATGACTCCTGTGGCTTCCTGCCCGCTTTCTCGCACAGAGAATTCCCCTCATATAATCCTTCCCTGTGTAATCACCATCTTGCTTCCTGGAGAACTAAACTAACTCAGGTGCTACAGAGACAATGAAGAGAATCCCTGAATAACATAAAATTCCATTAAATGAAACATCCCTGCAAACAAACGATAGCAATAGAATGATTACAGTGATAATTATAAATATCTAATCATAATGATTATTCCATAACCCTATAATAATAATAAAAGTATGTACGAAACAGAGTAGTGCCATAAAAAAGAAAATTAAAATGTGATGGGGGAGGGTAGTGAGCCAGAGAGTGCTTGAACTAGAGCTTGAATATTTTGTGCATGGACAGTGGGGAGAATGGGGCGTTCTAGGCAGAAGAACGGTGTGTGCAAAGGCCCAGGGTCATAAGCCTGCCATGCATTCAGGTTGCTCCAGATCATTTACTATCCAGGACTGCAGAACCTAGAACTAGGAATAATGGGCAAAGGCTGCAAAGATAGGCATGGAACAAAGTTAGGAGTTTGGTTTAGAAAATAAGGGGCTACTGGCTCTTAGAGCCTGCTGGCAACCTTTGGTATGCAAATGCTGGCCATTAGAAACTGGGTCCAACCAAACATAGCAATTCCCTGCCCCTTCTTGCCCTTGCCCTCACATGTGGCTGGCAACATGGCTGCCCCCACGTATCCCTACGTGTGTAGAACAACATGGCACTCTGTATTTGCATATTAAAAGACTAGGGTGGGAGGGCCAGTTTTTTCCCTGTCTATATCATGAATGACATGCCTGGTCAAACCAATCCCTGAGCCCTGTGCAAATCAGACACTGCCTCCTCATATAACTGGCTGGTATCCGCCACATGGCGGGGGGCGGGGGGCGGGGGGCAGGGGCGGCGGGAGGGGGAGAGAAGGGGGAAAGGGGGAGACGGAAAAGGAGAAGGGGGGAAGGGGGGCCAGGGGTAGTCTGGGGGGGGGTCTCCTCTCTCAGCTTTGGAGCCCCTTCCCTCTGTCTCTATACAGGGGAGCTTCTTCCTTCTTTCTTCTGCCTTCTTTCTTGCCTGTTAAACTCTCCGCTCCTTAAAACAAACAAAAAAAAAAAGAAAAGAAGGGGCTGGTGAGATATTCACAGGGTAGTGACTTGCCTTCTAAAAAGGTCCCTATGGTAAGTGAAGGGGAAGGACCCTCCATTTTGTATAAAATATAAAGTGTAACAAACCTCTTGGCAGGACTATTTGACTTATAGTAATCCATCTACCGTTATATCCCCAGAGGAATTCCGGTCTCTTCGCTTGTCCTTTTCTCCAAACCTGGATGACTACAACCCGGACATCCCTGAGTGGAGGAGGGACATCGGCCGAGTCATCAAAAAATCCCTGGTGGAAGTGAGTGCACACAATTTCTCCTCTTACTTGGGTACCTTTTCTCTCTGTCCTTGAAGAATTTCATGGAAAGGAGAGCTTTGTACAAAAACAAACAAACAAACAAACCCAGCAGGAAGAATCTGGAGCCCATGGGAAGTTCTGGCCTGATGTCTGCAAAGCTGAGCCCCACACATGCAGACACCTCAAAGGCCCTAAAGGGGATGCAACTATGGAACCATGGGCAAACATGGTGTCCTTGCCCTCTGTGACTCTTATTCTGCTTAGAGAAGGAGGACAAGTATATCCTAAACTCCCTTGTCCACATTTCTGTAGCAGAGTTCACAATTAGGCCATTAGGAAGTATAAAACTAGCTACTGTACATGCCAGTGAACTCAGCACGTAAGTGTCCTCGGGTGACTACAATTAGTAAGAGTGGTCCCAGGTTCCAACTTCCGCAACTGTGAGCATAACAGTGCAGTGAGCATTCAGTATATGATGGTTAGTCATATTTCTCTTTCCTCATTTTTTAAAGACATTTCTGCACTGTAAAAACCCCAAAAAGGAATTATTATCCACACTTTGGAGATGAGGCAACTGAGGTTTAGAGAGGTTAAGTAACTTGCCTAAACTCTCATATCTAATAGAGGATGAAGCTGCAAAATTGAAATTAAGGGCCTGAGTCCGATGTCTGGGCTTTTGTGTATTTGACAAAGCTTCCTAAGGTTTCTCAGAGAATAACAAGGTGGTTGTGGTTTATCCTTCCCTGAGCAAATGTCACTGGCAATTAGAGAAGACACCTTCTTTTAGGCACATCTCCCCCTCCTTGTTCTACTTTTTTTTTTTTTTTCTTTTATGAGATGTAGTCTCACTCTGTCACCCAGGCTGGAGTGCAGTGGCTCAATCTCGTCTCACTGCTACCTCCGCCTTCCGGGTTCAAGCGATTCTCCCACCTTAGCCTCCCAAGTAGCTGGGATTACAGGCGCTTGCCACCACGCCCAGCTATTTTTTTCGTATTTTTAGTAGAGACAGGTTTCACCATGTTGGCCAGGCTGGTCTCGAACTCCTGACCTCAAGTGATCCACTTGCCCCAGCCTCCCAAAGTGTTGGGATTACAGGCGTGAGCCACCACGCCGGCCCCTTATTCTACTTTCATGAGTGAGCAGAAGAGTGGGATAGCCGCTCATGGGGCAACTTGAGCTTGTTGTGCAAACACAGAAAATCAGAAGTGAGTTATCCACTCCCAGGGCATATTCTTAGCTCAGAATGAAAATCAATTTAGGTTTGCTGAACATTCTTTCCTGCTTCCAACACATGGTGCCACAGGACACAAAAAGATGATGAAATAAAGGCATTCAGATAACTCCTGCTCAGAAAACAGATCTTACATCCAGCCTCTTGCGAGGAGCTGGTCTTCCCCGTCTTCATTACCTTTGTTAATATTTAGTTAGCACTTAAAATATTCTAGGTACTCTTTTGAGTGCTTTGCATTATTTTAACACATTTAATCCCCCAAATAAGCTTATGATGTTGAAACTGTGATTATTCCCTTTCTGTAGGTGAAGAAATGAAACTCAGAGATATTAGGTTACTCATCCAAGGTCATGCACTTAAAGATCAGATTCTGGAGTCAAACCATCAAGGTTTGAATCTTGATTTTTGTGGTTTCCTAACCACTCCACTCTAGGGCCATCCTTTTCCTTATTCCAAGGAGAAACAGGGATAGATGGAATACTGGGGTAAAGAAGGGGTATCTTCATGTGCCTCTGGGCAATGCCACCCACCTCTGTCTCTATGGTCTCAGCATCTGTGACATGATTGGTGGTTACACATTATCACCACCAGGAGGCGCGACTACCAGACTACAACCCTAAAAGGAATAGGCCTTTCTGCTCTGAGCCATCTGTCTCCAGGGTAACAACTGGTTTTTGTCGTCTGCTGTCCAAGACGGATGACTTATGCTCTTTAACGAACCCACTGCCCATCTCTTCTCATCTGCAGCATTCTAGGGACCTGTGTCCCCATAGGTCCTCCATCTGTCCAACTCCTGCAGGTGATGTATCAACCAGGCACTAGCTCAGCAATGTCCAGGCTTCCAGGCTGATTTCTCTTCACACTTATTACCTAGAGATCAGATGCCCTGTACCTCCACCTTTCTACCAGCTGTCCATTAGGCTAGAAATTACTGCTCATCAATATTTCTAGCCTGCTGTGTAGCATAATCAGGAATATGCAAAATAAACAGATTGACTCAATTTCCCTCAGGGCAGGGTTATAGCAGTGGTGGTGGTGGTATTAATACCTTCTAGTTTCCAAGGCTCCCTAGTTACCCAATCCCAAGAGGCAGTTGATGCAGAGCTTGGTTCCTAGCAATTTGCACTGACTTTGAGATCAGTAATTGCACTTGGCCACTTTTTTAAGTCCCAAGGGACCACATTGCCAAGTGTACACTAATAAACCCTATGAGAGGTACAACTGAGAGTCAGTTTATTTGCATTTCTTCCTATTCATTATGAAACAAAATTTGGTATTAAATTGTTTGCCTTTTCTTCATCAAAATGGCTTTTGCTATTGACATTTCACAATGAAATCTTTAATTGAATGTCATTGTAAACATTTTTGTATACAATGAAGATTATTCAGGCGCAGTCTCTGAGTTTACAGCCTAGTAAGGGCATAAAACAGTATGGGGTTTGCTATAATAGGAGCTGTTGTTTGTCAGTGTCTGGAGAAGGGAGGTACAGAGCACTGGGTCCCAACACAGGCTTCACGGTCAGACCAGGCTTCAAAAGCATCAGCAGTCACTTCCTAGATGGCCTTGAGCCACTGTCTAATCTTCCTACAGCCACCATCTTTCCTGGAGTGGAAATTGAGATGCACCATCCAGATCTCTGTTCAGGGAGACACTTATTGTCTTTTCTGGGAGGGCTATGGGCAGAGTCTTCACCAGCCTGGTTCTAAGTCGTGTCACTTCTTAGGGTGGCTCATGTCTGATGACAGGCTGGTGCAGTTATGTAAAGTCCTGGCCATCTCAGCCCAATTTAAGACAATTCTGAAGGGCCGTTGTGTCTCCCCTTGGGGTCTCGTGAAGTTGTCATGGGCCTATATGGCAGCTCAATTTTTCCCTTGTCCATGTTTGTTTCCTTCCCTTTGCTCCCATAGGTGTTGTTCCCAAGAGCACTTCTTAATAAACATCCTACATACTAAACTCAGGGTCAGCTTCCTGAGGACCCCAGCGTGTGATATGTCCTCACTGTAAAGTGAGGTGTAATCATATTTGCTTCAAAGGGTTGTTGTTGGAGGTTGCCTAAAATAATATTGTAAGTTACTTATAATAGTAACGTTGTTGGAGGTCGCATCAAATAATATAATTCACTTAGCAATGCACCCAGGAAGTACCTGGGATTGTGCTAAGTAACTTATAACATTCGGTGAGGACCTAATACCTGGAATTTCTTGCTACTTCAAAAAAAAATGCAGCTCAGTGGAGTTCAAAAACAAATAATCACATAATTGGGAAATAATGAAATAAATAAGCTTTAAGATGACTCATGAAGAGTAAGTAGCAAAGGCAGAGAAAAGACATTCTGGTGGAGATAACATGCACAGAAACGTTTGCAGGAAAAGGCTGAAATATTGAGAAATTGTACATCATCACATTTGGCAAAAGAATAAGAGTTGTGGGTAATTAGTTTGGAAAGGAAGCGTGGGACCATATTGCAGAAGGCCTTGAATATGTCCTTAATCCTGTTAGCAATGGGAATTCTTGCAAGCATTTTGGACAAGGGAACATGATCTGAATTGGACTGCTGGAGAGAGAAGCTGGGATTATAGCTATTGATTCTAGAAGCATCTAGAGAGAGGATTCAGGGGAAACCCTGAGGTATAAGCTCAAGAGAGAGAACAGTGAGCTAGGATAAACAAGAAGTCCTTGAGTGATATCTGTAATTTTAACAGAAGAGTCAGTGTGGCCAAGTGGGGGGCTCAGGGTGCTTCAGGGAACAGGGCTGGTCATCGGGTCTGATGCTGCAGAAAAGTCAACAAGGGCCTCCTGAGGGTTGTGATATGGGGATGTCCTCTTAGGTTAGGTGGTTAGGATGTGATGGGTCTATTTGAAGAGTAACTCCAATGGGCTGACGAAGGAGGAAGCTAGGTTAGAAAGGGCTAAGGCATGAGGGGCAGATGATAAAGTGAAGGTCTTCTCACTGTCATGGTCCCCACCTTGGAGATGCTCTCTAGGAAGAAGAGCTAACATTTGAATCCCCAGGCCCTACCGTAAATGCTTCATGTGTAACTCATTTAATCCTCAAAATCACCCATGAACAAGGCAAGTACTGCAACTGTCCTGTCTTCTATTTAAAGGAATGTAGGCATAGAAAACAAGCAATGAGCTTAAGGTCTCACAGTGTTGAAGCTGGGATTAAATCACAGACAGCCTGACTCCAGAACCTGGACCTATAGCCCAGTGCTGTCTCTCACACACCCCTGGCCTGATATGCCCAGGCCTCTGCTTTCAGGCCCCTTCTTGTGTCTTCTGCCTACCCCTGATCCCCCCACCAAATACTTGGTCCCTTCTCAGCTTTCTTCTCTGCAGCACTAATGTGAGCCCCTGTGTCTGTCCCTCAGGCCACAGGGGTTCCAGACCAGCACATCCTGGTGGCGGTGCTCCCCGGCTTACCCACCACTGCTGAACTCTTCGTCCTACCCTATCAGGATCCAGCTGGAGAAAACAAAAGGTCAACTGATGACCTGGAGCAGGTGAGTCCCCTGAAAAAGGAGATGTTTTCAGCTTCTCTCTGCAGTCAAAGCCACACCCACTGCTAGTCTGAGGGGCCTCTGGAGAATTGGGGCTTAAGAGTGAGGGCACCAACCGTTTGTAGAGTCTTCAACTTTCTGAGCCTCCATTTCGGACCCATAAACTGGTGATCCTAACTACAGCTTCACCGAAAGCACATGCAAGAACATTCATGGTAGGTGTATTAGTCTGTTCTCACACTGCTAATAAAGACATACCCAAGACTGGGTAATTTATAAAGGAGGTTTAATTGACTTACATTTCAGCATGGCTAGGGAGGCCTCAGGAAACTTACAATCATGGTGGAAGGGGAAGCAAACTTGTCCTTCTTCACATGGTGGCAGCAAGGAGAAATGTAGAGTGAAGCAGGGAAAACCCCATATAAAACCATCAGATCTTGTGAGAACTCGCTATCATGAGAACAACATGGAGGTAACTGCCCCCAGGATTCAGTTACCTCCCATTGGGTCCTTCCAATGACAAGTGGGGATTATGGGAACTACAGTTCAAGATGAGATTTGGGTGGGAGCACAGCCAAACCACATCAGCAGGGAACGTCTAAATTAATTACAGTGTGGAATACTCTGTGGAGTTTACAATGAATTAGATTAATCTATGTATACCGACACAAAAAATTGTCCATGATATCAAGTGGAAAAAAAAGCAAGTCGCTGAGCAATATCATACTTGTCACAAGAATGCCGTGAGAAGCAAATGACATGATATGCATATCTTTTTTAACAGGTTCAACTTTTATACAAATGACTAATCCTTTGATGATCTAATTTGTGTTTGTAATGAGTAACATTAGCTCCAGAGCAACTCTACTGCCCTGTGGGGTTCACCTCCTCCTCATCTCCACTACCTTCTGGAGCATTTGAGTGTGTGTGTGTGTGTGTGTGTGTGTGTGTGTGTGTGTATCTGTGTGTGTATTTGTGTGATTCTCTTTCTCTTTTCCCCTTTATTCTTCTTTTTTCTTCCCTTTCCTCCTTTTAACTTTAAAAGACTCTCCCGTCTCTGTAGTGGGGATTATTATGTTGTTATTATCCTTCTTTGTCCATTCAGTTAAAATGATCAGTCTTGGACTAGTTGCCCTTTTAGAAACCAGATGATTTCGATTTATCAGTTCTTTCAGGTAAATAGATTAAAAATAAGATTCCTCTCGGCCACTAAGTAAATATTGGCTGTTTCCCTTCCAGTACTTGGAGATTTTCTGTTTTCTAAACCCATAATCTAGCCCCATGATCTCTAGTCTTCCAGGATGACTTGAGAACCTTCTATAATAGTCTTATTAAAAACAACCCCAAATTATGGCATGGCCCACCTCCTAGCACACACCCTCTTTTCAGCTGCCCCTTTTTCACTTGGCAGAAGGCTCCCCTGTATAATTTTCTCTGTGTGCAAGTAATGAAGAGCAGAGCTCTCATGGAAAGCCCTGTTGAACCCCATTTCCTAGTGAAGTGGAGTTGAAGGGTGGGCAGCAGGTAACTCCTCAGATTTGCATCTAACCTCACTCCCCACCTCAGCTTCCCATCATACTCTACAAATTATTATCTGCACTGCATTTTGATGGGAGAAAGAACAGATTATTTCTTATCACAACATTTTCAAGAACCTAGAGGGAAAGCAGATCCCTATCCAAAGCCTTTAGATAGGAACATTTGCAGTTGTACCTCCTCTAAATCTTACTGGTTTTTCATGAAATCCAGATTTTAATATTTTCAAGTATGGAAGAGGGTACAGATTTAGAGTCACCTTTTTTTCCTAGTTACCACATCATCTGTGCACTTTTATTTCTTACACTTTCCATGTTTTTTTCTAAAAGTGTTGTATTTTCTACATCATTATTTGAGGGGAAATTTGGAAAGAAGAGGGGTCCATTCTGTGAAACTTCTTATACTTATGTATGGATCTGTCTTGCTTTGACTGTCTGCTTTCTCTAGACTTCTTGTTTCCCTTCATTCTCTGTCTCTTCTGGGTGTTTCATGCAAAGGCATTCTCAGAGAGCTGAGTTTGGCCCTCAAGGCAGACTGTATCAGTCATTGGTGAACCATGATATCAGAGATCTGAAACTAACTAGCTTGCTTGAAGGCTGTGTGACTTAGAATTGGCACACATGTAGAGGAGTCATCTGTTTTGTTAGAACACAGGTTTACATAAATATCAACCAGTTTCTAGTTTCACCTCTCATATTTATTATGTCCATTTTACAGACGAGGAAAGTGAGGACAAGAAAAGTTGAATAATTGAGCCAAAGTCACACTTATCTCATGGGGTATCTGAGAGGATTAAAGAAATGATATAGCAAAATACTTGGCCTTGAGTAAATGTTCACTGGTGGTATAGAGATAATGGTTACATTCATGTTCATTATATGGTAAGAAGAGATGTGGAAAATGAAAAAAGTAAGTTTAGGACTATTAAATAGACTGATATAGTCAAGGGCATGTATTGGAAGAGAGGATGGTGGGAATAAGGGAAAAAACATTAATGAATGCTGTTACTCAAAATGGAGAAAAACAAGGACAATAAGGAAAGAATGTATCTGACTGGCATGAGCTCATGCGAGTTATGCAGATTTATAGCATGAAAAGAAAGTAAAGTACCAAGCTAGAGACTGTAAATTTGTTTAAGGAAATTGCCAGTGTATCAGCCTATTCCAGGACTCAAAGCAAAGTAGACACAGTGACTTTACAAATGCCAAACAGAGCACATCAGAAATTAGTGTCTTACTTGTGGAGAACATTATTACCCTGATGGAAAAATGCACATGAAATCAACTTATTAAACCAAGGCACATGTCTAGACCCTGGAGAAAGGGGCATCCCCTGGAGACCCATAGTTTTCAGTCCGGGAGGGGTCCTTTCATTCTCTGCTCTGACTTAATCACTTAACTTCATGGGTGAAAAAAGGGAGTTTTTGAATTCATTTAATTGAGAAGTCCAGAGATACAGTTGAGGTGTAGATGAATTCAGAACCACTCTAAAGTATCACCAAATTACTTCCCTCTCTTCCTCTCTCTCCGTCTGTTTTCCTGGCTACCATATGGGAAGTTGGCCTGAGAATGAAGCCAACACATAGGAAAGCAAGAATGGCCACAGACATCCCCAACTTCTAGTTAGCCAGTTTATCAACCCAATCCAAAGGCAGTACCTCTCACCTGATTGCACCAGCGAGAGCTCCAGGTTCACAGTTTTCACTGGCCTGATCTGTTTAAAGTGGGCATCTCTTAGCGAGTCCCTGCAGTCTTGGGGATAATGTGCTGTCAGTGACAACTGAGATGTTTTATACCCTCCCTGAACCAAATGGACCAAGACTAGACAAGGACATGGATTCCTCAAAGAACAATGTGGGGAAGGGAGAGGGAATGCTGGGAGGCAAACGCAACTGACTTCTGGTGTCATAAATTATACAGAAATTTAAGACAAATGCAAAGCAAACCCAAACAACAGAAATGAACCCCCTCCTTTGAAGGCTGTACTCTAAATCTCAGCTGAAACTTGAGAAGGGCTGTCCTTATCCCCTCATTTCATGCCTTGGCCCCCTTTCTTGTAAAGGTGCAGTGCAGATCCCCCTGCAGTGAAAGAACTGGGATCCTAGACAGAGGTGCCCTAAAGAATGGGAGGGCAGGGCCCCAGCAAAGGACTCTCAGTCCTCCTTCCTTAGCTTCCTCTGAGAGCCTTCCTGGGGAGCAGCGATGCTGGCTTGGATCAAGCTATCTTGTCTGTGAAATAAATTGAAAATTCTTCACAGTGAGAAGTATTTGACCCTGTTATCAGGATGAGGCGGGCTGGGTTAATCAAGTGACCTCTGTCTGGGAGGGTTCCACCAGCCTTTATTTAGGATCTCTGGTGAGTGAGAAAAGGCTCTTATGCCCTGAGCTGGCCTCATCAAGGGTAGCGCGTGCTGTTGTCCTAAGGCCAGCTGCTCAGATATGGAGCAAGCCCTGCCACTCAAGCATCCCACTTCCTTGCTCTCCTCGGAGTCCTCAGGGGTGAACAAATTTGTTTCTGTCTCTCCTGTAGGGAGGAAAGACCACCATGCTCTATCGTGATTGTTTGTGATGCTGTGCTGGGGAGATAAGGAGCCTAGGTGTGTTGTCTTTCAGGATTCTTAAAGGACATTAGAACATCTAAAAAGAACAAAAAAGATATGGAAAAAATGTCAACCACAAAAATATATATATTTCTTCCTTGGCTGTTTTTATTACTCTACACGGTTGGCAGATGCAGAGCCTGAAACCTAAGGAAGAAAGGAAAGGCAGATCTCAACAGGGAGCAGGGTGACAGCTTTTAAGAAAATAGAAATTTATTATGAAATGGAATTAATAATCTCTATTTTCTGTATATCCACACATTTTGCTTATCAGTCCAGATCTTTTTAACATGGGGAGTCAAATTACAAAAATACTCTAGAGTCTACAAGGAAGGTCACTGAAGTAGGAGAACTATAACCAAAAGTGGAGCAGGTAAGAGGTAGGCCAGAGCCAATGTGTCAGGAGGAGGTAGAGAGAAGCTTAAAGTGGGTGATGGGAAATCCAAAGGAAGCACGTATTTATGACTGATTTGTTTCTTCATGCACTATTATCCAGGAGACCCCTTAGGCACTTTAATCAGGCTAAATTTCTGTGTGTGTGTGTGTGTGTGTGTGTGTGTGTGTTATGAAGGAATGAAATTGAGCTACTGTTAATTAGAATTTAGTATTTGGCTCCATTGCTTCCCTGTCATTCAATGCAAAGAAATGTATGAATTGGGAGAGATCTTCCTCTGTTTAACATGAGAGGAATATTCCTCAACTGCTACTTGAAGATACTTTAATAGTGTGACAGAATCAAGATTGACCAACTGAGCCAGCTCCCAGGTCATCCCAGGCAACACCCTCTTTAAACATGGCACTAGAATGCTATTATGTTCAGTAAGATTTGCATTCATCCTACCACCTTCAGAATAAATATTAGTATTTTGGCCCAGTGTAGCTTTGCCATTGATAAATTTGTCTAAACCATTTGCATCTGTATTTTTACCTTGTACCACTTATTTGGGTTATGTGTTCTATGAATGTATAAACTACTCTACTGTCCTTAAAACTTTTATTTTTTCATGTTTCAAGAATTGCCACTTTCCTTCTGATCGTCTGACAGTGTTTTCCCCTCTTGATTTCATTAGAAATTGTTTGGGTGTTGAATGTGTTCTTTGTGTGGTAACCATCACTGTGTGACTAAACATTTCCAGCCCACTGCTTTCAGGGTACATGATAGGGCTGTACCCATGAGTCTCTTCTGCTGGGGCAGAGCCTCAGGACTGTGGGAACAGAAGTGATATGTGCCACTTCCAAGCTAAAGTATTCAAATGCACATTGTAGAATTTTGCTAGCTCCTTTTCCTTCTTGTGCTGTATGTAGTGAATGGAAATGCTTGTGATGGCCGCTCCACCAGCCAGTGTCCCTGTGTGACCACAGCGAGCCCAACACCACTGCATAGCTGCCATGGATACGAGATGTGAGCAAAAAATTGACCTTTCTTGATTAAAGGCCCTGACCACAGCCATATCTAGTTGATTCTGAGTGCTGCATTCAATCTTCCTCGTGTGAAGAAGACAATGAGGAACATTGGTGTTTTCCCTGTCTCAGGTCCCTCCCAAGACATCCTTTTGATGATAGCTTTCCTAAAATTTGAATTGAGCCTCCACTGTCCTTTTAAATGGTACTTTAAATGAAATGTAGGTTGCACTTGAATAATAGGCATATTCCAACAAATAGGCGGATACCAAGAATAATGTGTGGTTTCTATGGTCATGATTGTTTAGCTGATGTGGAATAGAAGATGGACTGTGCTGGAAAGCAGCAGAAGAGGGATGACTGTATACAGGATAAATGAAATTTGTTAAGACAACACGCTTTTCACCAGACAGAAAAAGAAAAAGAAATAAATTCAATTTGCTTTAGCAGGTTCAGTCTCCCTCCTAGAAATCACACAGTATTTCACTTGAGTCTCTATCAGGCAAGTGTTTTTCTTCTCATTTAGGCTGTTGCCATACTTTTCAGTAGAAGGCAGTTTATTCTACTCCTTTCCATAGCTGAAGACTCTCCCAAACATTACCCAATTATGCAGCTGGTGAACAGAAAGTGGCCCCTCTGAGGATGGTGTTAGGAAATCCCCACTCCTGTAACCCATATTGGTCACTGGGCATTGGGGCTGATGTTTTAACTTCGGGTGCTTCACAGATGAATGAGAGAAGGCAGCATAATTAATAAAAGTGCTGTATTTTCTCATCTTACAAACCTATCCTGCCAGACTTCTCTCCAACTCTTTTCTGCTGTCTCTCTCTTTGCCAGCTTGTTCAAGGAAAATATTTTTAATGGAGATACCCTAGGATTAGGAGTCAAACAAAGCTAAAGTCCAGTCTCAACTCTTCAAATATTAACCAAATGAACTTTGGTATTTCCTTTAAGCTCCATGTTCCTTTCCATGAAGATGCCAGCACTAACACCTAAGATGTGCTCTGCTAGAAAAGCTAGTAAGAAATAAGCAACTTTACCAAAGGAGTGTTCACAGCATATATAATGTCCTTTAGAACATATGTAACAACTTGTAATCTTTTGAAAAAATATAGCATAAACACTTCTACAAGTGGCGTGGAAAACATTTAAAATATTGTCAAAATCTGTCAACAGTTTCATACTCATTTATTTCAGTAGAAAAGCACATGGTTCTAATTGAGATTATTCTTGTATGCAATGTAAATTTTATTTAGTTTTGTTTTCTTATGCAAATTTTTTCTCACAAAGCATGTGTTCATTGTTGAATGTCCTTTGATGCAAGTTAAATATATGAAACATACTTTCTGTTACCAGATAATTTTAAAATTTAAATTTCCTTCTTAAAATTTTGTAAGCGATACAGATAGAGCCAATGAAACAATGTTATAAACCAAAACAAAACCAAGTAGTTAATTATTTTCACAAGGGTCTCTCCTCCTGGAGATTATAAATTAAAAATATGTTACTTTGATAAACTCCATTTTCTGGTTTAGCTGTTTGTATCTCTCACTTGAAGAGAAAACATTCTCAGTGATAAGAAACAAATATTGCGGCCAGGCATGGTGGCTCACACCTGTAATCCCAGCACTTTGGGAGGCCAAGGCGGGCGGATCACTTGAGGTCAGGAGTTCGAGACCAGCCTGGCCAACATGGCGAAACACTGTCTCTACTAAAAACACAAAACAAAATAGCCCAATGTGGTGGCAGGCGCCTGTAATCCCAGCTACTCAGGAGGCTGAGGCAGGAAAATCACTTGAACCAGGGAGGTGGAGGTTGCAGTGAGCCGAGATCGCACCATTGCACTCCAGCCTGGGCGACAAGAGCGAGACTCCAATTTCATCTCAAAAAAAAAAAAAAAAGAAAAGAAAGAAATATGGCTTCACCTGGTTGAAAGTGGAGAGTCTTTCTCCCACAAATACATGTAGTTCCCTTTAGTCCATGTGATATATTTGGCAAAACAGGCTAATTCCTTCATTACTTTTGACAAGTCTTTCATATTTGAATAAAAAATATTTTTTCTGCAATTCTGTATCTGTGTGTGTGCATTTCATAGCTAAAACCTTTGTGATAGACCTCTAAAAATTCCACTGTCTGATTCCTATAAAGACTCTGCCAATTAAAAGATAAGAACACAGAGGAAAACCATTGTATGCAATCTGTGTTAGAAATCCACTTCTCCACTTCTCCTGCTCCTTCCCCCTCCCCCTCCCCCTCCCCCTCCTTCTCCTCCTCCCGCTCCTTCTCCTCCTCCTCCTCCTCTTCCCCCTCCTCTTTTTTTTTTTTTTTTTTGCGTCAGAGTTTTACTCTGTCTCCCAGGCTGGAGTGCAGTGGCATGATCTTGGCTCACTGCAACGTCTGCCTCCTGGGTTCAAGTGATTTTCTGGCCTCAGCCTCCTGAGTAACTGGGAGTACAGGTGTGCACCACCATGCCTGGCTAATTTTTTGTAGTTTTAGTAGAGATGGGGTTTCACCATGTTGTCCACGCTGGTCTCAAACTCCTGAACTCAAATGATCCACCTGCCTCAGCCTCCCAAAGTGAGCCACCATGCGCGGCCAGAAATCCACTTCTGTAAACCTGGATCGTTCTGGATGATTCCCAGCACCCAAGAATACAGTATACAGAATAAAGTTGTTTTTGTTTTCAGCATAGTTTTATGACAATCTTGTTTTTCTGCATTGTTCGCTAAATGACAGCATTTGAAAGGCTGGGCTTGCACTGGATCCCAGGTGCTCAACGACTGGGCAGTGATGGTCATCCTCTGTTCCTGTTGTTCAGGAGAGAAGTTTATCTGTGGGGCAGTTCAGTTCTATCACCAATCAGGGGCTTCTGCAGGTGACTCTCTGCTTCCAAACTAAGCCATCAGGCCCTGCTTAACAAATAAAGGGATTAAAGGTGTTATTTTGGCAACTCACTGGAGTAAATAAAACTCAACAAATAGAAAAGGAAAAAAAAATTAAGAATTTAATTAGCAGAATGATGGTCAGAAAGCATCTAATTAGACTTAAATAACATGTTAAGTAAAATATTAAATTGATTATTATAATATTAAAAATAAGGCTAGCAGACCAGATAAAAATAATAGGAGTGGGCCAGGCGCAGTGGCTCACACCTATAATCCTAGCACTTCGGGAGGCTGAGGCAGGCTGATCAAAATGTCAAGAGATCAAGACTATCCTGGCCAACATGGTGAAATCCCATCTCTACTACAAATACAAAAATTAGCTGAGTGTGTTGGCTTACGTCTGTAGTCCCAACTACTCAGGAGGCTGAGGCAGGAGAATCGCTTGAACCCGGGAGGCGGAGGTTGCCGTGAGCCGAGATCGTGCCACTGCACTCCAGCCTGGCGACAGAGCGAGACTCCATCTCAAATAATAATAATAATAATAATAATAATAATAATAATAATAAAATAAGAGTGTTGTTATCCCCGTAACTTTTCAGAAATTCCTCAAAATTATAAAGGACACATCAAATGGAGCTAGGTTTTCTACTCTAAACAGACGAACCATTTTACCTCATCCATAAAACCTTACTTTACACTATTTCTACCCAAATGAAGTTATTTGCCCCATGCTTGGGGTTAAATATTTCATAGTTCAGAATTCCATGGGTCTGCCCAGTACCTGTGTGTCAGCCTGAGGAACAGTTTAGATTATAAGCATGAAATAAAGGTTAGCCAATTTGTTACTTATGTTATGGCCGTACTTTGTTTCAATTGTATATTTTAGCAGAACTATATTTACCATACAATAAATATTCATAAAGTGTTTTGTGAAAAACACATTGTTTGGGAAATAGAATGGAGGTAAAATGAATATATATGAATCTTATCGGAATGTGTAAATTGTATATACTTCTTTTAAGTCCTTATGCATAACAAATGTTCTCTCAAAAGACGGGGGGTAAGTTTTCTAAGATCATACAGAATAATTTTTAAAGAGTATAATTATTTTCATTCACTAATAGTTTCTCCTGTTTTGTTGCAATTAGCACATAAAGACAGGTCATGCTTAAAAATAATTGTATCTGCATATTCTGGAATTAAATCAAAATCATATAAACCTTATTTATATAATTCATGGGTGTAATATTGTGATGCTTTGGTGAAAATAGTAAATATTTCTAAGCTTATTTGTTTGTAATCAGTATGACAGTTTTGGTGGCACTAACTGTGCTTCTTTTTTCAGATATCAGAATTGCTGATCCACAAGCTCAACCAAAACTCAGTACATTTCGAGCTGAAGCCAGGAGTCCGAGTCCTCGTCCATGCTGCTCACTTAACAGCAGGTCAGTGTCCATGTCCCTGGGTTCTGGCTGGTGGCTCTGTCAAAGGGAATCCCAGTCTCTGCTTCCTTCCTCATAAAAAGGCTAGATGGTAACAATGCTAATCAGAAATCCAATCAGTCATCGGATCTTGGAGGTTCCCTTGCTTAGTGTTTCTGCCTTAATGGAGAACCAGTTAAACAACAGAAAAAGGTGACACTTACAGCTGGGTTCAATGGCTCACGCCTGTGATCCCACCAGTTTGGGAGACTGGGGTGGGTGGATCGCTTGAGGTCAAGTGTTTGAGATCAGTCTGACCAACATGGAGAAACCCGATCTGTACTAAAAATACAAAAATTAGCCGGGCAGAGTGGTGCATGCCTGTAGTCCCAGCTACTTGAGAGGCTGAGGCAGGAGAATCGCTTGAACCCAGAAGGCAGAGGTTGCAGTGAGCCGAGATCATGCCACCGCACTCCAACTTGGGTGACCCAGTGAGAAGGTAATATTTTATACTTAGTCTCTGGCAAAAACTGTCAGCGAACTGCTTAGATACATCTCACATGAAAGCATGCTTTATTTATCTCATCAGAAATCTTGAAAAAAGCATTAACAAATACATTTGTGGGGGTCTTTCTGCAAAGTCTTATTTTCAACATATTCATATTCATATTCATATTACAAAGAATTTGCTTTCTTTAAGTTTCAGGATAATGTAGCACAGTAGAGATAGCAGGAACTTAGGAGTGGTACAGGGCCATACCCAGGAATTGAACCTGGAATTGGTCATGATCTTACAATTTACTTAATGTCATTGAGCTTCCATCTCTTCAACTGAAAAAGTGGTAGTGAGGATGGGGGATCCTCCTTCTAAGCTTATGGAGAGTTTTCAATGATAACACAAGTAACTTAGAATAGACGATGACACAAGTAGCTTAGAATAGTTTTCAATGATAACAGAAGCACTTAGAAACAGATATTGTTGTGATATATTAATAATAAATTAACAATATTTATTGAGTACTTATTTTTGCAGAGTACCATGCTGGTGCTCCATGGAGTACAAACACCAGTGAAAAGTGGTCTTCGTCTTCACAAAACTTATAACCTGGTTGTGGTGTCGGGAAGTTCGGTGTAGCAATGGCAGTGGTACTGTGGGATGGGAAGAATAGGCAGTGGAGAGTAGTCAATGAGCAAACTGCATAAATGCTTACATAGAGAGAGACTACGTAACATATTTAAGCACTTGGATTTTTTTTTCCAGTCAGATCATTGGTTTCAATCTTGGCTTTGTTACTCACTATGTAATCCTTCTGTATGTCTCAGAGATGGTAATAACATCTCTGCCAGTGGGATTGTGTGAAGATTAAGTTAATTCAGGTAATGCACTTAGGATAGTGTCTGAAACATAGCTTTAATATTTATTTTTACTGTTATTAGCAACTAAAGCTGTATAGGAAATTTAAAGCAGAGATGAGTTATATCCTGTCAAAATGATACAGGATTGTTTCATGGAGTAGGTGGTTTCGAGGAAGAACCTTAAAGGATGGATAGGATTAAATGCAAGAGGTCATTCTAAGCACCAAAGCACCAAGGAAGTAAAGCCTAAAGGGCTTTGGGGATGCTGAATAAATGAGGACAAAAAATAGCTATTACAAGCACCATTCTCTGGTTTCCTGGAGATTTCACGAGGCTCTGCTAGGTCTAGCAGAAGGCCAAGCAGGCTGACCACTGACTTCTCACCCTCTTGGATTTTATCTTTTTTCTTTATTGGATTTCAGAATATTTTATTGTTCTTGTTGTTTTTTCAATCCCAGTATTTAAAGTCACTGTTCCTCAGCATGGAGTATGGAAGTGTGGAGGGGGGATGCCAGGGTGCGCCGTTTGTACTTACTTTAGTGAGTAAGCCATCAAAGGTCTGGGAAGCCATCAAGACCTTTGAACAGAAGTGTGACTGATTCAGAGCATTCCTTGAAAAAGATGACTGTAAGAAGCAAGGAGGATTGAGTAGGGCTTATCTCCTATTCTGCATCTTTTCATCCTAACACATCCATTGAACAGATATTTACTGAGTGCCTGCCTATGCTGGGCCAAGCAATGTTGTCAGCATAGGGGACAGAGTCTCTGCCCTCATAAACTACTATTGCTGGTAAAAGCCACTTTCGGAATCGTATGCTGATGAAAATTCTCTGAAGAAAAGGCTGTCAACTTATCTCAGGGCATTTGATGGTCCTGACTGGCCTTTTCCTACCCAAAATGTTGAGCTTTGGTGTTTGGTGAATGGGGGTAGCACATGGCAGAGTCACACGTGACTAGTTGTATGGGAGAATGATCAAATTCCAGAAACAAGAGTTGTAGTCATCCTAATAGCCAAGCCACTGACAAATGTCAACTGAGTAGAAAGTAACCATTGAATATCGTTTTAAAAAGATTCACTGATTTATTTAATCTAATCAGACCGTCGAGCCTGTTTAGGTAGCAGACTGAACTTCATCAGCCACTACTTGTTCCCTTTGAGTTTAGAAATTAAAAACAACTAAGCCTGATATTCCATACTGAAGTATGGGTTTGAAGGGATGTGGCCAACTTGTCTATCCGTCGTGATGCAAAATTTGCTTTTACAGCATAAGCAGCCTTTGAATGAACACTATCTTTAGGTTTGGTGTATCAGAAAACAGTGCCTTTTTGAGTCCAGAGACCTTGCTCTGTTGAGCAGGAGAGCATTGGAGGTCAAGCTAGACCTGGAACTAACCCTATTTCTCCTATTCTTCAATTCTGGAGGCCACTCACATTTCACTCTTTTTCTTCCTTCCATACTTCTCCTCCATCTGTGTCTGGTTTTTATTTAACTGATTATTGCATTATGCTCTAATGATGGTTCAGATCATTTTGGAAGATAGTGAATGTTCCCACCACAAAGATGATAAATGATTGAATGATGGATATGTTAATTACCCTGATCTGATCACTATGCTTATGTATCACAGCATCACTATGTACCTCTTGAATATGTATAATTGTTATGTGTGAATTTAAAAAAAATTTAAAAGATTGATATGTTACTGTATTTAACTTTAGGGAGAAGTGGTATGTAAAAAAAAGGAAACCTTATTTTAAATGTTGCTTAAGAAAACTTTCTTCAATGACAAATAGTTTAGAGCTGGGACCAAGCTGAAATACTGAGATCAAAAAGTGGGTAATTAGCTGAGACTTTTTTGGCCAGTTGGCTTGGCCAGAGAAACTGAATACAGCAAAGGCATCCAAAGGTCTTTGGATTTATAGCTCCATGTGGGAACGGAAGTCAATTCCTGATAACCACGATATGTTAATCCCACTGGTAAAAACTCCAGATGGCAAAAAATAATGCAAAGTTGGGAAGAACTGAAAAATGTTTCCCATTCATGTTTGTAGTTTTTTCTATAACTAGGAGTTTCAGAAGCAGGACTAAGACTCCTGGGAAGAAGGACTGGCAAAAGGGAGGTATATTTTGGGGACCCAGATATGCACACTGAGATTTAAAGAAGAACCCCTTGTAATATAGGTATGTGTAACACAAAGTCACCAAAGAAAAAAAAATCCATTTCCAAATAAAAGCCCAATCTTAGCCTGGACCAATTTGGAGAGAGTGAGAAAATTCTTTGACTTCCAACCATTGTAGAAATCTTTCCTGTTAGTTTTGATAGCAGGGTCTTTCGGCTATATAATTCCAAGCCTGATCAACTGGCATTGTTAAGTTTTCTGTCATGGCTATCTCAGCAACTGGAGTAGATATAGATCTATATGTGGATAATTAGCTCCAGTTTGGTAAGTAAACAAAGATAATGTCATGGGCTGATGGAATAACTGAGTCTTAGAAACTTTTGCTACACTGAGTTTGGCTATGCTGGTCATAACGCATTAGAGCTGGCAGTGTCCACAGGAGCACAGTCACTCAGGGCTCGATTTTCATATGCAAAAGACAAACGTGTCAACTGGAACAACAATTGTGATAGGGAAGTAAAATATGGGAGGGAATCTGTTTCCTGTTGGTGATTGCTCCTACGTTACCTTTAGCTACCTGATTAAAAGAAAAAAAGAAAAAAATATATTTGAATAGGGTGGTAGACCCTACATATACAAAAATCAGTGGAGGGAATTCCCCCTTCACTCATGGAAAACTTGGCACTTTGGTAGGGTATCAGTGGGCCGAGACACTTGCCACAGTTTTGTTTCTTTTTTCTTTTCTTTTTTTTTTTTTTTTTTTTTTGAGATGGGATCTCACCCAGTCACCCAAGCTGGAGTGAAGTGGCGTGATCTCGGATCACTGGAGCCTCTGCCCCCTGGGCTGAAGCCCTCAGCCTCTCAAGTAGCTGGGACCAGATTCATGCCTGGTCTAAGTTTTTTTGTGTTTTTGGTAGAGACAGGGTTTCACCATGTTGCCCAGGCTGATCTCGGACTCCTGACAGCTCAAGTGATCTGTCTGCCTCAGCCTCCCAAAGTGCTGGGATTACAGGCATGAACCACCACAATTGCTTTTATTAGGTTGAAATTAACACATTAATATTTGGATGGCTAGGAAGAGAAGGAGAAGGAAACCTGAAAAAAAAAAAAAAAAGAGAAACAGTGGGGAGGAGTATTAGATGCAGAACTTCCACCTCAACTCTATTTCTCTTTCTGTCATCCCCCCTGTAGGCAGGGTAAAATGAAAAAAAAAAAAAGAAAGAACCATTGTTAGCAACATTTCATGTCTCATAAGCAGGATGGCTAATACCTTCCCAGGGATCTTTACAACATGCTGCTGCATCCCATTAATTGCTTAGCAGATGTTCAGCAGCCTTCTTTTAAAAATGTTTGAGCCAGAGTATGTTGTTGGTGAGAGAAGCAAATGCATAATTTGGTTTGTCTCCAAGGAAAAAGAACTGTCTCTTTTCAAGAATTTACTAGCCTTATTTTGGTTTTCAAATTCACTTCCCTGTTTGCTTTTATGGGAACACAAGGAAAGCATTTGCAGATACCTGAATGTCATTAGAGACTGGATTGTGTTTGCCCCCCACCCACCAACACGCTCCATTTGGGAATTCATTAACTGTGGTATCTAAGCTGAGCTAAATTTTGAATGTAGTCCTTGTTTTGTTCCTAGCCATTCCTGTGCTTCTTAGTTTTCATGCAGTTTTTCTTAAGGGTCTAACCACTCCTGACAGGTATGTTTCTGAAATTCTCTTTGCAGAAAGGAGAGACTTGAACCGTATGACAATAAGGGAGAACGAAAAGCATGTTATCCAGAAGGTTGAGGGAGGGTCATGGCCTGAGTGGCTCCCTTTGACTTTTAGTACCTGATGGCAGCTGGCATCCATGTTTAGCAAACAAAGGCTATGAAGTTGCAAAAACAATACAAAGAGTTGGAAAAGGGAATAGAATGCAGTCAAGCTAGTGTTAGACTGGAAGCACTGCTGTCTTGACCAAAGTGTACCTCTACTCATGATATTCCAGAGTGGAATATTTCTCCCCATTTCTTCACCTATTTCTCCTTGTCCACCTGTACTTTAAGGCTCAGCTCAATGCCAACATTTGCATGACATCTTTCCAGAGACATTTGCCTGGACAACATCTTCCCCTTGCCTGAAATCACATGGATTTTTAGATCTCTATCTGTCTGATGATGATGATGATCATCATGACCATCACCTTTTGAATCACTCCTATTTAATTTCTTGTGGATATGGTTCATCATATCTTTATATTAGCTTCTTCATATATCTTTATATCATCTTCATCATTTTACCTAGCAGATAACTTGCACGTATCGGGTGCTTAACAAATATTGTTTTCATGAATAATTATATGCATAATTTATAGCCTGCAGAGGTATATTCAAAATCCCATTCCCGCAGTTAACCTTCATATCCAGTTTATTCAGTTTATTCATTTGTGAACCTGTCCCCATGACATGCTTCTTCTTATCAAATAACTGGTCAGTGGAGACTTGCATTCATTTATACAATAAGCATCTAGGGAATCTTTGTATATTTTTTTTCTTATGGCAAGTATTCTTTAAATATGCATTGTAATTGTTTATATACACATTGTGGGGAATGGGCAGTTGAAGGAAAACTGGGCCCATCCTTCCTGGAGTTCTACATCCCAGAATGAGAGATGCGAGAGAGAATGGGAGAATGACTGGCAGGAGACTGTTACCAAAAGAGACTGAATCACTGGTCCTTATTTTATTGCTCTGGCCACTGGAAGACATGATTTCAGTATCACAGCAGCTTCACTTCATGGCGTAGCTCATGGTCACACACCTTGGACTGCAGCCTCCTCACCTTAACAAACCAGCAAAACCTTCACATCTTTTGTAATGCCTCCCTTGTCCTCCCCATCTCTCATGTATGCATTTGCCCTGGACTTCTGTATCATATATCTTAAGAGCTATAACGGGCTGGGTGCACTGGCTCATGCCTGTAATACCAGCATTTTGGGAGCATGAGGTGGGTGGATCACCTGAGGTCAGGAGTTCAAGACCAGCCTGACCAACACGGTGAAATCCCATCTCTATCAAAAGTACAAAAATTAGCCAGGCGCGGTGGCATGCACCTGTAGCCCCAGCTACTTGGGAGGCTGAGGCACAAGAATCACTTGAACCCAGGAGGCAGAGGTTGCAGTGAGCTGAGATCGTGCCACTGCACTCCAGCCTGGGCAACAGAGCAAGACTCCGTCTCAAAACAAAAACAAAAACATAAAACGGCTATGATGTCATTTTAGGGAGAGTTTTTCTAGCAAGAATCTGGAAGGCTCTGAATCTAATGCGAACTATTTGATCCATATAGTTACTTGTGGAAGAACAAACCTGAGCCGTTAAAAAAAAATCCCTAAAATGCCAATAGTTTTCTCATTGCCCCTAGTAACTTGAAATTTACTCAAGGGCAGGATCCATTTTTAGATTTATCATCTTATTCTTCACATGACTCTATGCCTTACTTTGAAATTATTCCTTTAAACCTATAGTTTATCAGGGCATATGAGATGAGTGAGGGCCCTCACTCACACTGAGCTGGCTAGACCTGAGGCACAAATACCAGTTGCATGAAACTTTACTAAATTCTAAATGAGGAGAATGAAAAAATGTTCTATGCAGAAGATTCAATAAAGCTGAGTCTTTAAGGTTGAATAGGAATTCACCAAAAAAAGAGCAAATAAGTATTGCAGGTTGAGAGGCCAGGTTGCACAAAGGCACAGAAAGGTGGAATTATATGGTTTATGTATAAAATTATGTCTGACATGGATTGGGGCTTCTAGATATGTACCCTCAAATATTCATAATTAGCATATTTACTGAGGGTAAAATTATGAGCAAAGGGAGAGGGATAAAATTCAGGAAAAATAATATGCTAGTATATTATAAACTTTGTTGTCCATCATCCATTGTGCGCTAATGAAGAAATTTTATTAATGCAAATTTGAGATGATAAGGTATAATGAATTTGGAAAATGAAAAAAAAAAGGCTGCTAGAAGGATTTTGGTGTTTTTTTTTTTTCTTTAATAATAGGTTTGGGCAAAACTCCATTATCATTTCTATTTTTAACAAAGTATTTACACACAAGTTTACAACTCAAGTGGCAAGATATGGTAATTTATTTAGTTGAGATAGAGACCTAGGAGGTGGAGCTTGTGTTTTTTTTTTTTTTTTTTTTTGGTTGTCAAAGATGATAAATTTGGTGGTTTATGTTGGGTTGGATGTCATCAAACATATAAGTGAAAAACCCCATCAGGAAGCTGGAAACAGGGAGTGGAAACTCAGGTGAGAAGACCAGGACCAGAATATACATTCAACTATGAGCTTCAATTTACCATCTCATAGCAGATAATCAGGTGAGGGGAATCTGCTGACAGGTGATAAGTTAAAGCCTTAATTGCCAGTTTAAATCTTTCAAGCTCTATCAAACCCTGTATCTTTGTTCTCATGAGAACCCTTGGTCATGAGTAAATTTAGTCCTTATATTTGGTGGGGAGAAGGAGGGAGTGGGAAATGACCTGAAAACCTGTTGACTCTTCTAAGACAGAATAGGTAAGGTTTCCATGAGAATAGAAAGTAAAAAGAGGGCAAGCAAGGGACAACACTGACCTTTTATTTGAGAAGGCAAAAGCCTAACTAGATGCATACCTCCTAAATAGCAAATAACAACCCTTTAGGGATTATTTGCCCTTTGTAAGTTAGGTACCGGGCAAATGAACTGCAATTTGGATGGTGGGACTTCTGCTCAAAGAACTAAAAGAGCTGGAGCTGACTAGTTCCCTCAAAGCATATGAGATACATGAAACCCTGCCCCATACTTAGAAAACTCTTTCCAACTCAGGGTGGGAGATATCTGCTATAAATAGCAGCTGTTCTCAAACGTGACTTTACATTGCAATTAACTTAGGAAGTTTTATAAAAATAGAGATTTTCTAAGCCTCACCACACACAGTGAAGAATCCCAAGGAGCCAGGAATAGGAATCTTCTTTTTTTTTTTTTTTTTTTTTGAGATGGAGTCTTGCTCTGTCGCCCAGGCGCGATCTCGGCTCACTGCAAGCTCCTCCTCCTTGGTTCATGCCATTCTCCTGCCTCAGCCTCCCGAGTAGCTGGAACCACAGGCACCCGCCACCACGCCCGTCTAATTTTTTGTATTTTTAGTAGAGATGGGGTTTCACCGTGTTAGCCAGGATGGTCTCGATCCCCTGACCTCGTGATCTGCCCACCTTGGCCTCCCAAAGTGCTGGGATTACAGCCATAAGCCGCCGCGCCCAGCCCCAGGAATCTTCATTTTTAGCAAGTTTCCGCTAATGATGCTTATGATGGTGGCCTCTTCACTAGTCTCCACAACCACTGTTCAACAGCCTTTCACAGACAGAAATCCATCTGCATAACAAGGAAAGGTGAACGACTATCTCCAGTAATAAATCTGATTTACAACTCAAGGCATCCACTAAAACAGAAGCATGAATTAAATAAGAAGAGCCTGTGATATTAAGTACAGGAGGAAATCAGTAATAAACATTAAAATCTAATTTCTTGGAATATTTGGAGCTAACCTAATTGGCAGAATGGGCAAATGACAATGAGTAAGGGGGAGAAAATGAAACATGCCCCTGAATCTGGGGCATATTAAACCCATAATCTAGATGAATGGCAAAGGCCAGCCAAGAGCTGTGGCCATGAAGCAGTTGAAACATGATTAAAGTGTGAACTGGAATCTTAGTGGCAGATGTAATTGAACAGCCGTGAGTTTTATGAGAGTTAAACAAATAATATTATCTAGATGCTGTTCATGTGCCAGTGTGAGCATAAAATGATACAGCTACATTTCACTATATTTCTGTACATATTTCAGAATTCAGAGGTTGCCCTACACTGGGCTTTCCAGTTTGGTCGCTCTTCATCTGGAGTTCTGGATAAACGCACATTATAAAAATGGTAAAGGGTTAATATTTATCAAAGGAAGAGCCTCAAACCTCAGGTTAAATAAAAAACATGACCAAAAAAAAAAAAAAAATACACAGGAACATTGCTTCCACCCCCTCCTGTCTGTCAGTTGCCTTATTTAAACTGCTCAGTTCAGGAAAACTGTCCTTTGTCAAGGGTATGTGTGGGTTTTTTAATAAAACTGTTATCTTGTGTTATCTTGGCCTCTATGGCTACTGCTGACTGGTTTAATTTCTTTTGCAGGTGTAATAAAAAGATGTTATCACAGAGATATTAGAGAATTAATATTTCCAGGCTTCAGTTGCTACCACTGGATGTGTTATGAGTAAATTTGGGAGGGAATAAGAAACTTCAAATTTCAACCTAGGTCGTGATACATCATGAATTCTGCACTACAGTTTCACATTGAGAAAAAGACTTTCCACTTGAAGGGAGAATTACCGTTCGTCAAGAAATTTTAGAAACTACAATATAATCTCAGCGACAACATTATGGATGCAGATGCCAAATAGGAGTTGTGGAACTCTGAACTGTAAAGTGAAGTAAATTGTTGCAATAACATTTTCCATTTAGGGATGAAATTAGTACTGGTGAAATTCTTCCACAGCCAGTAAGTTTATCTGTCTCTTTAGTTTCCGGTCACCGTATTATCTACATAGTAATCATTTACAAGTCTTTTTTAAGTAAAGCCGTGGTACCGATACGTTTTCTTCCTTTAATTTTTCTTCCTTTTATTTTTCCCCGAAATAAATATATTTTTTATCTTCAAGTAATTAGGTAGTTGCACAGATACATAGACCCAGCGGCTTTTCATAGTTATTTAATCATTATGGTGTTATAAACAATAATGGATTTATCATGTAGATATATATCTAAATATTATCCCTCCCCGCAATATGATTAAATGTGATATTTTCATCTACCTACCAGCGTGCAGCAATGAGGTTGCTCGTTGGCTTCGTTTAGACATAGGATCTAGTTCTGTTATCCAGTCTGGAGGGCAGTGGCACATCATAGCTCACTACAGCCTTGAACTCCTGGGCTCAAGCGATCTGTCTGCCTCAGCCTCTCGAGTAGCTAGGACTACAGGCATGCACCACCACTTCCAATTAATATTTTTATTTTCTGTAGAGACAGGGTGTTGCTATGTTGCCCAGGCTGATCTCAAACTCTTGGCCTCAGGAGATTCACCCACTTCAGCCTCCCAAAGCATTGAGATTGCAGACATGAGCCACCATGCCTGGCCTAGCTTCTAATAAATTCTTTCCTCACCACTTCTTTTTTTATGAGATTACGGGGGACCATAAAAGGGGCTGAAATGATTACAGGGTAACTAGACTGAGTTAGCCAGGCTAGAGGATATGTCTGGAAACTCTTGGTCAGAGAATGGTCAGCAAGGAACAGTCAGATGAACAGAAACAGGGGCACAAACATGCATCAGAAATGCAATTTCCCAGGGGAAGGCAAGGCACATAGTCAAGAGAAATTAACAAAAAGAAAAAAAAAAAGGAAAGGAAAGGGGAAGGATAACACATATAAAATACAGACAAGATGCCAGAACATAGGGCAAGCTACCCTTTAGACACCAAGTTTCTTATACCTAGAGTGATCAGGACTGTCCTGGGTTATCTATGCTATATCAGCGTAAGCTTTAGTAGCACCCCCTTTCATTCTTAAAGTGTGTTATCTTTGAAAATGATATGTATGGTCTTCTTAACGTTTACCCTGCCACCCTGAGAGTGGGGATAGAAGACTATACCAAAAATTGGCTAATGTGGAGCTCAAAGGTAATAATTGGTAATAGAATGTTTAACCAGTTGAAAGAGACTTTTGAGGAAAGTAAATAAGCTATTGCTATGTAACAAACCACCTAGAAGTTCAGTGGCTCAATAGTAAGCATTTATTATTGCTTATGGGTCTAGTCTTATCTACGTTCACTAGTCTGTCTGCAATCAGCTATGGGTTGTTGGTTAGGGAGCTCTGCTGATCTTGGCTGGTCTGTCTCACATGTTATGGGTCAGCTGCCTGCAGGCTGCTCTGGCATGCTTTGGTTGGAATAATTAACCCGGCCTCTACATGGCCTTTCATCCTTTGACTGTTCTGGTCTTGCTCACATGGCAGTGGTAGGATTTCAAGAGAAAAAGCAGAGGTATGCAAGACCGTGAAATTCCCAATTAGCACACCATTGCTTCCATTGCGTTCCATTGCCAGATGCAGATTATAACGATAGCTCAGATTCAAGGCATGAGGAAACAGATTTTACCTCTTGCCTTTTAGGTGAGACAAGCTTCAAACTCATTGCACAAAGTTTAGACACAGAGAAGGGTAGAGGATTGAGCCAGCAATGTAATCCATATCTACAGGAGGCTGACTGCTCACTTAGGGGAGACTTGAGATGCTTTTAGGTAGTTTAAAAAACCCTTCTGGAGCCATCACCAGATTGAGCTACTATCAACAGCAAAGGGGCACATTTGTGTCTGTAGGGGGATATTTTTGCTTTGTTTTAGTGATCCAGAGAATATAAAACTCAGGCATGCCCTAAAGACAGGACTGGAAGTTTTATGAGTGAGAATAGCTGGGGCCTGCTATGCAGTATTCTCAAACTGTTATACATAATAATTACCTGTGTACCTTGTCACATATATGGATTTTGGAGACCTACTCTCAAAGACTATCCACTGTTTTGTTTTGTTTTTTTTTTTTTTGAGGCAGAGTTGAGGCAGAGTTTTGCTCTGTCGCCCAGGCTGGAGTACAGTGGCACGATCTCGGCTCACTGCAAGTTCTGCCTCCCAGGTTCATGCCATTCTCCTGCCTCAACCTCCCGAGTAGCTGGGACTACAGGCATCTGCCACCATGCCTGGCTAATTTTTTTTGGACTATACATATTTTTTTCAAGTGAAGCCTAGCTAACAGTATTTTCACAAGTGCTCCAAGTAATTCTGATTCAAGTAGTCCGTAAACTACACTTTGAGGAATATTTCACATAATAGCCAGGAATCATCACCTTCCAACCTTAGAAAACCATAAGTCATTCTTCTCTTCTTGTCTATTATGATGATGCTTGGTCTTGGAGTTACTGATGTTTGTCATTACTTGGCTAAGTGACCTCAACTCCCTGTCACTGGATATTACTGAAGATTCACCCTCAGTTTAAATTCAGAAACAATGCTTCACTTGTCATTAGAGCTACTAAAGGACAAACTGAGACACATTAAAATGTTAGAGTTTATTTGGGCAAACAATGATTCATTAATCAGTTAGCACCAGACCACAGTTGATTTAGGGCTCCCGAAAAGGCATGAGGCTTTTATGGGGTGAAGGTGAAAGCTAGGCAAAGAAAATACTTGATTGGTTAAAATAGAGGAATAGCCTTCTTTGGATCATTCTAGTAGAAAGTCTCTCATTAGATATTAGTTAGTGGTTTCTAATTGATTAAGCTTAAGTTTCATTTTCCTAGAATATGACTGTTTACTCTTTACTTGGGTTTTGGTTTGCTTACATAAGAACCCAGGACGCCAGAGCTGCCTCAGTCTAATGGCCTCCCAATTGGCTACTTTAACAAGAGACTTCCCTGGAAATTCCCACCTAGTCTGGTCTGCAGTCTTGTGGCTTTTTCCCAATAACATAGCAAAACTTTAAGACTCTGATGATTGGATTTGTTTCTAAATGGAGGGAAGGCCCATTGGACAACTGAGAGTGTTCTGTAAATGGAAGCCTTTCTGCCCATTCTGCATTCTGGATAAACTTTCTCTGTGCTATTCCCGTATCACTGTAATTTCTGAAAAAATATTTCAGACCACATGGATTTTGTGATATTCAAGGCATGTAACTCAAGCCTGAATTGAGTCTACTTTGGGGTCAGGAGAGGAAAAAAGAAAATCAAGGTATGGTAAATTACTTCTACAGCATCCTGACAACACTAACTCTTGGATTAGAATTAGAGTTGAAAGTTTCGGGGTCATAGTGCAAGTAGCAGTTCTCCAGGAATGTCCTTTTGATAGAATGAAAGTGAACACTGGACAACAATAAGATTGTTCTGCATGGCTTCACTGGGTGATGCTACCATGTTATTGACCTTAAAACTTGGAAATAAACCGAGCAAAGGGCAAAACTGCAGCAAGGGGGGCTGGGTGCGATGGCTCACACCTGTAATCCCAGCACTTTGGGAGGCCAAGGTGGGTGGATCGCTCAAGGTTAGGGTTCGAGACCAGCCTGGCCAACATGGTGAAAACCCATCTCTACTAAAAGTACAAAAAAAAAAAATTAGCCATGCGTGGTGGCAGGTGCCTGTAATCTCAGCTACTCGAGAGGCTGAGGCAGGAGAATTGACTGAACACAGGAGAAGGTTGCAGTGAATCGAGATAGTGTCACTGTACTCCAGTCTGGGTGACAAAGCAAGACTTCATCTAAAAACAAAACAAAACAAAATGAAAAAACTGCAGCAACAGGGAAAGCAGTGCCTGGAGAGAGGCATTTCCTAGAGTGTTATGTGGAACCTAGTTCTGCAAAGGGTCTGTGGTCAAATGAGTTTATGAAAGACTATGGTAAAGTTAAATGTGTTCTTTTCTGCAAGGGCTGCTGTGACCCTTTAATATACTGATGTACATTGTGAATCTCCATATGAGGAATGCTGTGTGTATCATCGCCCCAAATTATCTCACCAGGGAACTGTCATAATTTTTCAGGATTTTTTTTCTGTAGAAGAATACACTTTCAGAAATATGATAGCAATAATATGACAATGTTAGAAATATTGGGCATGTAGTCGGTCCCAAATACTATGACAGTACTTTATAAATTCCATCTCATTTTAATCTCACAAATTTCTAAACTAAACACTAGTTTCATCTCCATTTTGCAGATGAGGAAACTGAGATTTAATTTAAGTCACTTAGTCTGTAAGTGACAGAGCCAGGTTTGATTCTGAAAAGGCTCACATCATTACTTAACCCCAAATGTGGAATTTTGAATTTGTTCTCATACATACAACTATAATCATTTATTTAGCACTTACTACGTGGCAATCACTTTTCACAAGAAAATTGTTGTTATTATTGTAAGTGTTCCCATTATTATCATCCCAGGTCCTCATGAATAAAATATAAAAATTCAATGCATTTCCACATTCCTCAAAGGACTTTAGAAATGATATGTGCAAGTATGCAGGCTTAAAAATGTTGAGTCACTTGGAGTACTGCTCGTATCCATGTTTTATTTTGTGCAGGAATAATGGCAAAAAGCTGCTCAGCACTTTCCCCTACACGTCTACCTTGTTTAAGCTGCAACTGGAAAGGGATTAATGTATGGTAATTCCACACAACAAGCTAAAGCCCATTTATCACAAGTTTCCATTCCTCAGCAAAACACACACAAATGCACCTAAGTGCTGGGCAAACTAAGAAATGCAGCTGCTGTTCTATGGAGCAATAATAGGTCCGTTTATACTCAGGCACCGATCAGCAAGCAGACGCCACCCACGGAACACAGAGGGCAGTGGTAGTCAGTCTCTGGCCACTGCTGCTGGCTGCTTCCTGCTTCCTGCTTCCTGCTTCCTGCCTCTGAGAAGTGACTGACTGATGCAGAGATGGGGAGGGTGAATGGATAACACACATTTTAGAACTGGGATACAGAAGTTCATTTGCCCAGAATAATATGCTAATTACTTCACAGTGTTAATGCTGCTTGTTGAAGGATGATGATTTAGTGTAAATGATTTAGAATTGAAAGACAACCTGGGGATGGGGAGAGATAGGAGGAAGGAAAGAGAAGGGAAAAAGTTCGTGTGTGCGTGTGTGTGTGTGTATGTGTATGTGTTTGTGTGTGTGCATGCATGCATATGCGACTTTGCTTTCTGTGTTGCTGACAGCTTGGACAAAGTAATTTTCTCTCTTAGTTTTCCATTTATTTCAAATGCCAACATTTTCAAGCAAGCTCAGTATTCTTAGTTGCTTCATATCACAGGTATTCTGGTTATGCTGAAAGAGCATTTAGTTAGGAGTGAAAAGTTTAACTTTATTTCAACCTCTAACCATCCCAATCATCTGTGGCCCCTTCCGAGACTCCATCGTTCCCTGACAAATTAAGGGTTTGCATTAGAAGTTTGCCTTGAAAACATCTTCCTAATATAATTTCCTTGATGGATGATCATATTGTGATAACGATGAGAGAGAGAGAGAGATCTTATCTTTTAGAGTTATAGATGGTTAAATTATAGGTTTTCCAAGATTTATTTCAAAATTATCCGGTGGTTGGAGGTTGTGGGGTTGGATAAAATAAGATTGGCTGTCGGTTGATGGTTGTTGAAGCTGAGTGGTAGGTACATGAGGCTTCATTTCTGTATTCTGTGTATGTGTGTTTGCATGCACACATACATATCCATACATATATACACACGTATGCATATATGTATACATATACCTGTCTTCCAAACTTAAGAGTACATGATTTATTATTCCTACTGCTCCTTTTAAAACTTAGTATTTTAACTTGTGCCACTTGTTAATTTGCTTCTTGTGCTATAGTCTTAGTCCTAATCCCTATCCTCAGAAATATGTCTTTTACTGAAATTAGCCCAGGATTGAGTATATAGAAAGTGTGTATGTGTGTTTGTGTGTGTGTATGTGTATGATGATTCGGGTTCAAGTCTTGGTTCTTCCATTTACTAGTAAGTACTAAGTCCTTTTAAAACAACACTAACCAATGAGAACTTCATTGTTAGCTGTTTAATGGGGATCATAGTCGCTGCCTTCCATTTGTGAAAATCAATTGTGATAATGTCTATGACAAATGGAAGGTGTTCTCTTCCCCTGATGACATCCTACCAGTTGCAGGGTGAGTTCTGAAGAATTTCTGGACCTCTCTGCTAATGGCACGGAGAGCTTTGTTTTCTAATTTTGAACCAAAAGAAAATTTGCCTTGGGTGTTCCACAGCAGTGGGACCCCACCCATCTTTTACACACAAACTCACATATTCCCATTTCACATATTCCCATTTCAAAACTGAGGTGATGTTTGACTTACAGGGGAGAGAAAATAGTGGGGGCGTTCCTTATATTCAGTGTGTGTGTGTGTGTGTGTGTGTGTGTGGCCTCCTGAAAGCCAACTCTCCTGAAATTACTATTTTCTGAGAAGGAAGGGGTGGCTTTCATTTTTCACCAAAACTACGTGGTTAGATGGAATATGCTTTCCAGTATCAATACAGAGTGGCCAAGATGTAATCCTGAAAAAACCAGACAGAGCAGAAGCAACTGAAAGTCTTGTCTGAGACCATCAGTATTATAGTCATTTATTCTTGAACTTTTTTACCTGGGTGACTAGAAGGTTGCCCTCTCAGCTCACACCAGAGAAAACCACAGAAAATGGTGATTAAAGGTCACCTGTATTTCTGGGTATCAGGCTTTGCTTAAGTTGATGGAAGGTAAAGGTCAGCACCAAGGCTTCCCTGGAGTACATGTGGCTTGTCGTTTATGCGTGAGCTGCACTACATTTGCAAAATGTCAGCTTTTAAGAGGGTAGAGATTAATTGCAAAGTCTACAGGTACAACAGGTTTGACTGTGAGATGGGGGAAGGTGTAGAGGTGGAGAGAAGTGTTTTCCAGACTGCACCTTAAGGGGAAACTCAGGGAGGGAGACTCTTTGATGGAGGCAGAGGCTTCTGTTTTGTCTGAGAGAAAAACTCACTGTGTTTGAGAGGCTGGAGCATTTTGGTGAGGGCTGTCAGAGCTTTTGGGAAATTGTGGAGACAGCCAGGTGGCATATCCCTCCTTCAGCATCTCAGCGGCTGCCCTTGTGAAATATTCACTTGGCCATCAGTTTCCTGTGTACAAAAATACAAGCATGTTCCATCACTTTGCTGTCCTTTCTCTCACGTATGACAACTTTCCAATTATTTTTCTCACATGACAACTACTGGAGTAGGGGTGACGGGGTAGTTGAATTCACAAATATATTCCTTCTGGTGGTTTTATTGGCAATCTGTTTTGCTTTGTGGAAAAAGCTTACACTCAGAGTATAATAAAATATAATTATTATATTATAAATATTGATTAATAATAATAATACTAGCAGCAGTAGAAATGAAATCTAATAGTTACGTGACTTACTATGTGCCTGGCACTTTTCTCAATGCGTAACATACATTAGCTCACTTAATCCTCATAAGAACCCAATGAAGTATATACCATTATTTTGATTTTACCACATAAGGTACATTAAGGTGAAGCAACTTGCCCAAGACCACATAGCTAGTTAGAGTAGGACTTGAATCCAGACAGCCTGGCCCTGGGGTCTGTGCTTTTCATTGCTCTGCCGCAGAGCAGGAACATTTGGGGTGGGAGTAGGGGTGGACTCAGATGCATCCCATGTCAGCCATGTGACATGCATCTTGTGTGTATACCCCACACGGTTTTCTGGGACTTACCATGCTTGTGTGTGAAACATTTGAGCCTCTCATAGAGTCTCACCTGCCCAGGTATCTGCTCATTTTTCTCTGCTCTGTTTCCCCCTCAAGCCCCCCTGGTGGACCTCACTCCTACCCACAGTGGATCTGCCATGCTGATGCTGCTCTCAGTGGTGTTTGTGGGGCTGGCAGTGTTCGTCATCTACAAGTTTAAAAGGTGCGTGTCCCTCCATCCACCTCCCCCCACCCCTGACCTCTTCCTTCTCCCTGACAGGTTCAGAAGCATGTGTTACAGTGATGTGCATAGCAGTGATGGTTTCTATTAATATTTTAGGAAGATCCCGGGGATTAATGTTTATGCCCAGATGCAGAATGAGAAAGAACAAGAGATGATCAGTCCAGTCAGTCACTCTGAAAGCAGGCCCAATGTCCCTCAGACTGAACTAAGGAGGCCTGGCCAGCTTATAGATGAGAAGGTGGAATCCCAGCTCATAGGTAAATGATTCCCAGTAGCCATCAGCTGTTCAGCTGAGTAGGCAATGGCTGACTCTCTCTCTAACCCCTTTCTGGCTTGACATAACCACTTTCTTTTGCTCTAACACCCCTGAGAGAAACAGCTAAGATGGCTTTTTCCCTGCTCCCTCTCATTGGGATGGGGGAAAAACAAACAAACCTCTTGCTTCTATCTAGTTTTTTTTCTCTCATTAGTTTATTCCTCCTTTTGCAAAACCCTCCCTAAAATATTGGGCTTAAAATGTTAAAATGTTATATGTTTATGGGCAAAGAGCAAAGCATTTGCTTTAATAGTATATAAGAAGGAGAGGCCTCAGAGGCTAAGGCTGGTGAACCAGAGGGCTGGGCAGGGTTTGCAGGACACGGTATGTATTGACTAGAATGAAACATGGTAGCCTCAACTGGATACAGCTCTAAGGAGGGCAAACTGCTCTGGAACACCAGTAGAGGAGTGACATAATGAGAGTGGCCAGCCTGATCATCCAGGGAATTTTTTTTTTTTACATCTATTGGTAGTCTAGGAATTTTCCCTCAGGAGATCTGGAACCTAAGATTGAGGAAAAGAGGCATAATGTTTGCAGACATCCAGGCAGTGGAGCATCCTGAGAGAGACCACTGGTGGGTGAGACTATTACAGAGCAGATTAGCAAATTTCTTCCTCTTTTTTGACTGTCCCTTACCAGAAGTTGTAAAATGGACTTTCTCATATTTCAATGGCGCTCTCTCTGCCTGTGAAGTAGGCACGGGAATCCAACAACGAGGTATAGAGAATCTAACGTTCACTTGCTAAATTCTGCTATTTATTGCAGCAGAAATTTTCCAGGAAGCTAGACAAACCTATGAAGCCACTATTGCTGATCCATTTCTCTGTTTGGTTCCTCCTGTCTGTTGGCATTAGGAGTTGAAGCCTTTTATGTTTACATCTAGATCCTGCATTGCTGACAACAGTGAATAAATTATTATATAACCATTCATGCTCCACTCTAATGTGATAATGCCAAACCACCTAGAAAGCCTTTACATACAATTTTTAATCTTACTTGGAAAACAATGAGTATGTAAATGGAAACATAACCCTCTTTAAATGAATATGGGAAAGGTCTGTGGCTGTGTTAAGGGGAAATGTAAATGCAGTAACTGGCTCCTATCATAGATAATGATAACAACTGCAGTCACATCTGGTGTCCAATTTTCACAGTGCACTTTCTTTTATTTGGAGAGGCAAGGTAATAAATGTGTAATTGCTTGGGGCTAAAAAGAAAAAAGTCTTTTCTGTCTTCAAATCCAGAGAGGCATTCACCCTGTCTACTCATTCCTAAAGCTTCTAAGTACATTTTTTGGGATCATTTGGTTCTCAGTCGCATTTCCGTAGGGTATGAAGCACAGCCTCTATTTGCTTTATTAAAGTAGTAATTCCTCCTTCTCCAGGAAGATATCGCAGCACATTGCAAAGTCTGTGACACCTTTCCCTTTCCAGTGTCATTAAATGAGTAAGTGTTACACGTTTTCTCTTAGGAGAGTAGCTTTACCCTCCCCTCCCTCCCCTTCTACTCAACCTGGTGACTCATCTCTCCGATTGCAAAGAGCAAGACACGCCACTCCGCCTTCAACGCCAAAGCGGGGATCTGCTGGGGCACAGTATGCAATTTAAGGAAAACCCCCAAAGGCTACAGGCGACCTGCTGATCAGGAAAGAATTTCGCTCTTGTCAAGTACATCATCCTTCGTGACCACTAACTTTGTGTTTTTTTTCTTTCCTTTGTTGTTCTGTTTCCTATTTTGCCAGGAAGTATTTCCATAGTTGCTGAGAATCAAAGCACAAAAGAAATCCCTACCTATGTAAATGTTTGAATGGAGGACGCCAGTAAAAAACAAAACAAAAACAAAACAAAACATAAAATATAAACAATCAAAATCCAAACAAACAAACAAACACTCACTGCATCGGGACTTTTTAATTCTTCAGACACAGACAACAAGGGTTTTTAGCTTTAAGCCTGTGCATGTGGACGATACTCTGAGAACATGTCTGGAGGGGCAGTGTACAGGTGCTCTATTTTAATGGAAAACACTCCCCTCTCCCTCTTTCTTCTTCTCTCTCTTTTTTCTGATCGGTCGTGTTTGTAGAAAATTCATAACATATATAGGCCAAGGAAATCTGCATGTATTTTTGGAAATATTCTTGGCTCTAGATTTATCAGCTATTTTAGCATTAAAGGCTGATGGGTGGATTAGCTACCCCAGCTCCTTTCATAAGACACAAAGACATGCACAGGAGTTTGAAACCCTGAGCTGTTTCTCTGTTCCACTTTCCATACTGTCATTTCCCTTCTAAGTTAGCTTTGGTAGCTCTGTTGGTCAGCAGTGGCCACAAGGCTGCTTTCTGCACTCTCTGTGGCCACAGGAACAAAGATGCGAGTTGAAGATCCCTTTGTGCCGGTAGAATAAGGAAGGAAGGGAGGCAGGGAGGCAGCGCATGTCAGAAACGGACCTTGGTTTCCTGTTCACCTCTTTCCACCATGATTGCTTCCCCTTGCAGCTTTCCCTACTCCTGCCCCAACTGCAGTAGGAAATGGAATCCCATTAGTTACCCATTGTCCTGTCTTCACGTTTGTTTGTCATCCATGTGTGACCATGATCTGTTGATATCTTTGAATCTCTTCCCTCCAAACCCCAAGTAAGTTGTCCTTCAACTGTTCTCAATTTTTCTTCCCAAACATATTGCTAGATTCTGGACATTAACCCTGACGTTTCCTAAATACTGGCCTGGCCTGTGCTGCCCCTGCCTCCACTACTCGCAAGTTTCTGAGCCCTTTGTCAGTTTTGTACATTCCCAAGCATGCCAGCTTCTGTGCCCATGGACCCTGCTGCGTCCTGCACAGCAGGGTTCAGTTTCATGTATCTTTGTCTTTTCCTCTAGAACTTGCCTTTTTCAAATATCCCTGCCTTTTCCCACCTGGAAACATATACTGTATGTGAAAGAGTTGATGTATGCAAAGCAATTCAAACCTGGCCATGTACTTTGGAAAAGGAAGCATAGAGATGAATTGTGGTGTTCTCACACCTTAACGAAAATCTCGTGCGATCTGATTCCAGAAGATTCTTGTGAGAAATGTTTTGAATGTGTGACAATTTTGCAGGGCAATTTCCTCCTGTGATGGTTGCTGTTACCTGGTATTTCCACTCTCACAATAGAATAGAAATGTTTGTGAAATAAAACTGATTTTAACTGGAAGGAGATACAGGTTAATGGACTTTGTGTTTAAGAGTGTCAAACAGTCTGAGAGAATAAATGGGGGTCTTGTCTTACATTAGGGTGAGAGTTTGATTATTTAGGATGATCCCAGTGATTTCATGTGTGCTCTCTGACCTCTGAGTGTCATAGTATCATTAAAGGAAAGATTTAAGTCTGTATAAAGGAGAAAAGTTACTGATTGGCAAAAAAGATTGGCACAAAGCAAGAAGAAACCCCATTTTTCCCCAGGGTAATCATGAAAGAAGGCTCAGAGAAAGAGGGAAACAAAAGCCTGTTCAGCAGAGGCCCGTTTAGTATTATGGACTGGGCAAAGCCCACTATAAACTATAGGAGAAAGAAGTTCTGATAAACCTCTTAGTATGCTCAGCCTCCTTCTTTGCTATGTCCCTAAGCCAACAGGGTATAACACAGGTCTTGGTGATAATGAGGGTGTCCTAAAGATCCTGATGTCCATGACTTCATGTAGTTCAGGCACAGAAAGAATAGCAAAGCTGCTGTCAGAAGTTTATCAGGCAGAGATGTTTATGGTTGAGGATACCCCATATGAATCTGGGAAATGGGCTAGGCCTGAGGCAGTCACCTATTTGTAGAACTCAATTGATTCCCAACCTGCCAGGCTTCCTATCTCATAGGAAACATCCTCATTGATCCTCTTCAGTTGGAGCCTCCCAAATTTAATCTGGAAGACAAAGTGCTGGAAAATCAAAAGAGGCTCACTCAAACCAGCACAGGGAGTCCTCAGAGTTGCAGTTCAATTCATTTTAATTAGAAAAGTATGAAAAAGGAATAACACTCTTATTCTAGCACAGTGCCTTGCCTAGAGTAGTAGTATGAAAACTATTTGTTGAAGAAATAAATGAACGGAAAGACATAGGGAAGAATGGGCTGTAAATCCTAATTAAAAATAGAGGTCGACATGAGATGCCTGGCATTTTGGGAAGTGACCAAAGATGGCCAGCTAGAGATTCAGCATCTCCAGGATCCTCATGTGCCTCTCCTCAAAGTTCTCTCCCATCTGTAGGAGATTAGTGAGGCAAGGTGCTGCTCGGAGAGGAGGACCTCATTGTTCTTATGACCTTGGCCAGTTGTTCTCAAAGTGTGGTACCTGGATCAGCAGTATCACTATCACTTGGGCCTGTTAGAGATCCAGATTCTGGATCCGTACCCCATACCTACTGAATTAGGAACTCTAGGGGATGAATAGTGGTGTTCTCTGTTGCTAAGTGATAGTGGGCCCAGCCATCTATTTTAACAAGCCTTCCCAGTGATTGTGATACATACTAAAGTTTGAGAACCATTGTACTAGGCCATTCCAGCTGAATCTCAAAGAGAAGGCAGTAATGAGAGCCTACAAATGGGAGGGACCTAAGTGCCTACCTACTCGCTAATCGCAGGTGCAAACACACAAGGAGTTTGGTGGGCTTAAGTTCAGAGGAGTGTGTAGGGAGGGATGTATGTGGAAGGTAAGATTCAGGGCAAGCTAAAAATCCGATACTGCAACGTTTTCCAAAATCCCAGAAGGCAAACTGTGCATGTTCTACCCTGAACCACCCAAGCAACACTTTCTACCTTGCCTTATTTTTAATTGGAGTCACTGTCCAAAATGCAGAGGTTTGCTTTGCTTTTTTTTCAGAAGTTCCAAACAGCAACTTTGAGAGTAATGGGGTGCTTGGCAGCTGTTCTGTGTTTTCCAGGAATCCAACTGAGCATTGAAATCTCTCATTTGCCGACTTATTTTTATAGGAAGCCAATTTAAAAAAAAAAAAAGTTTTCTTATAGTATTGGAACTACTTCTAATTTTAAAATGACTTTTTTGATGTATTTTTTGTTAAATACTATGTAGTGTAATGTATAATTGCTCTTGTTTATTGCTTTTACAATCATATTTATTAAACAGATAATGTCTCTAAAGTCTTTGCCTCAGGTATTTTTTTTTTAATCCTAAACCCTTGGTGTTCATTCTAAATATAGAAGTGTTGCATGTATAGGATTTCATAAAAGCTAATTGCATAAGAAATAGCAAACACCACAGGCTTGAGGTTTTTGGCTGTTTTTTACTAACAAGGCAGAATATACGTACTACCTGAATTCTACCTGCATTTCAATTAACTATACAATGTCTGTTTATTAAATTACTTTGATTTAAAAATTAGTCCAAACTGGTTATTTTAGAATGAGTACGTGTTCATTATTATTAGTTCAGAATTAGAAATTATTGATGGGGAACAAACCCATTCAAATTTGTTCATAACCTTGTGGTTACCAAAGGACCGAACCTGCGTGGAATGAACTGAAACATGGGGAGTGGTAAAAAACAGCAGATGAGTAAAAACAGCTGTGGACCTGGAATCAGGAAAGAGGAGTTCGCCTCTGGCTATGCCAGCTGTGTGACCTTGAGCAAATCATTTTAACATATAAGAGCTTTAGTGCTCTCGTGCATATAATTTGGAAGAAGAAGATCCCTTCCAGCTCTGACATTCCAAATACTATGGGTGAGTCATTCCCCAAGAGTCCCAAATATTTGATTTAAAGTTAGCAGGAAATAACATGGTAGACTGGATCCATCTTTTCAGCCCTGTGGCTTGCCTACGTAAGTGGCATTTCTCCCTGGGCATCATTTGGTGCTGATATTTGGCTGAAACATTTGTACAGGCATAAAACCCTCCCTAGCCTTCCCGAAGGCCTCCCAGACACAGAGTGGTGTTGCCTCAGCTCAATCTCAGCATGTGTGAAACTTCCTATTACTTTAGGTGGCCCTTAACCTTTCCATTCCCACAGACTAAATTCCTGAATCTTTATTCCTTTCCAGGCCAGAGCCCATGCACCTCCTTCCTATCAGAAGCAATGTATCACCTGTGTCAGGCAAACAGCCAGCATTCCTATACACGTCAAACAGAGGGGAGTTAATACAGAAAATGTGTTGCTGGGTTAATGGAAGCACAAAAATACCAAATAGGAGCAGGTGAGGCAACTCTCAGATCAGCCTCAATAGGAAGCCTCTCACTTCCCTGTGCTGGAGAGATCCAGGTATTACCAGAGCCCTGGAGTCAGGACCACCAGGTTGAAGCTGAAGTCATGGAGGACTTGTCTGGCAGGAGCTGGAGCCATTGAGGAGATGTGACTACTGCCTGTCCTGTGATGCTGGCCAAGCAGAGGGGTAGGGAGAAGTAGCTTGCTTTTTCCCTTGCTCTGGTCTTCTTTGCTGTTGCCGATCCTTTTAACTGCACAAACCCAGCCACAAGCCAGTGGGCAGTGGAGCCTAGGAAATGTTGTTTTCTGGAATACAAAGTGAACCGGGAGGGAGTGGGAAATGGATTTGAGAGAACACAGGCAGGTGACTGGCACAGCACCCCTTTCATGGCCAGCCCATATCATAACCAATAGATCTCCCCCAACCCAAATGCACCAGGTACTGTAGCTCACACCTGTAATCCCAGAGCTATGGGAGGCCAAGGCGGGGGGTTGGGGGAGATTGCTTGAGCCCAGGAGTTCCAGCCTGCAGTGAGCTATGATCATGCCACTGTACTCCAGCCTGGACAGCAGAGTGGGACCTTGTGTCTAAAAAATAATAATAAGTAATCCCAGCACTTTGGGAGGCTGAGGCGGGTAGATCACATGAGGCTAGGAGTTTGAGACCAGACTGGCCAACATGGTGAAACCCTGTCTCTACTAAAAATACAAAAATTAGCTGGGTGTGGTGGTGCATGCCTGTAATCCCAGTTACTCTTGAAGCTGAGGCAAAAGAATCACTTGAACCCGAGAGGCAGAGGTTGCAGTGAGCCGGGATTGCACCACTGCACTCCAGCCTGGGCAACAGAGTGAGACTGTCTCAAAACAATAAATAATACGTAGTAGGTGCTCCTTTCTCTGTGAGTATGTTCACGTATTTTTCTTTAAACATCACATATTTAGAACTTGGCTGTATGTTTATGTGTGGCACTTACACCTTTCTCACCAAATTCTACACTCGTTTACAGAAGGACCTTTATTTTATTCGTTATTTCAGCATTTAGGACTGGGCATTGCCATTAGGGGGCACTAGATAAATGTTTGCTGGAACTCAGCCCTTGATTTTCAGCTTAGTGTTGTGAGCAAGTCCATTTTATTCAGCGATGATCTCTGAGGTGGCTTCACAGTCCGATTCCTCTACCCCAGCTGGCATCTCTAATTACATGTTCAGTTGGTGTTCGCCAAGAATCAACATATCCCTGTCCATCTCTGTTACCACTCAAGCTGCTGTATTCCCGGAGCTATTCTTAGACATTAAGTGAAATAGTTGCAGTTTAAGAAGAAGAAAAAAAAATGGCTAGAAACTAGCATAAAAAACAAAGGTCTAAGTTTGATTTCTGGATTACTATATAATGTGTTTACCTATTCCCCAAGGAGTTAACAGTACTATGAAAATGCATGTTAGAGGCTTGTATAGTAGGGGAAGTCCAAAATAATTCCAGATGGACAAATACAAGGAAATGGCTGTTATAAAGTTTTCATGTTAAACACATGAAAAGAGACCCGTGTTTTATAGCATAGAGATATTTATTGATCAGTATGTGGTGGACACTGTTTTAGGCAGTGAGAATCTTCTGTGAACAAGGCAGATGACATGTCTGCCTTTATGAAGTAATATCTGAGTAGGAACAATGAACAAATAATATAATTTAATGTAACATATGCAATGCTGTCAAACGTATAAGATAATTTCAATATATCAAAATGTAAAAATAAAACATGATAGGTGACAGGGCGGCCAGAGTGACTAGGGGTGGGGGCGGGAGATGGGGAGAGTTGGTCCTCGGAAACAAAAATGTCTACATGCTGAACAAAAACCTCTTCAGGATCTGAAGGCTAAAAAGGAGACAGCCATTTAGACACCTGCATGGTCCCAGTATGTTCAAAAGCCACCTTAGAACAACTGCACCCAGAAAACAATTTTGAACCTAAACAATTAGAAATGTTTCTGAGTTTAAGGGAAAATAGCTCTTCCATTGCACATAAGCAGGGTCTTTCCCAGAGATCATCTGTACACTCAGTTGTACTATTATGTAACATATGTGTTTCCAAAATCGTCCCTCTATGCCAAACGGTATAATAAAGCCCATAAAGCTTAGGGAAAAAGATGGGGCTGGGGCACAACACACAAAAACTTTGTCATATCTCAGTGTAATGTGTCTCTGGACAAATTTTTAAAAAGGTACAAACCGAATAAAAATGGTAGCATAGTTTTACACACACTGAATAGTTAAATACACAAAACACTTACCTTGAAAAAGACTTGAAGTTTGCTTATGAGAGTGGGCGTTGGAATGCCTACAGCGTGTGAGTTATTGTGAAGTGGTAGAAGGGAAGTTACTTGAAATCAGACAGAAATTTGCAACACCAAATACAGATAATGTGGCTGTAATACACAAGGCAAGTGGACACAGCTGGTAGATGTTTGAGGAGTGTGTGTGTGGGTTCTATGTACTTTTACACAGCTGGTTTCAGCTGGGTGCAGTTTTCTGCATTCATCTAGTTTTTCTCATTGACAAAATCATGCATAAGCAAATACAGCATTTGAATTATCCTCAAATTCTTCCTTAATATATCAATTACATTAGAACAAATTTATATTTTCAAAAATGCTTGATAGCAGAACTGATTATAATTTAGGTGGCAGTTTAAAAGTACTGGTAGAGGGAAGAAACCCTACTTGACAGCAGAGGAAAAAGATAAGGAAATAGTGCTAATCCTCATTAAAATTGTCACCTCAGCCTGAGACCTTTCAGTATAGGGACCAGCAGCCCTATTCATTTACACAGACCTTAGAACATCATCCAATTTCCACCTACCCCAGCAACAATATTTAGAAACAGGCTTTGGCCCAAAGAATGTTAAGTTGTGGTCAGAACCCCTTGTTAAAGAAAAACATGGCTGTCCAGGCACAGTGAATGACACCTGTAATCCTAGAACTTTGGGAGGTTGAGGAGTTTGAGACCAGCCTGGGCAACATGGGGAAACCCCTTCTCTAATAAAAATACAAAAATTAGCTGGGTGTGGTGATGCACACCTGTAATCCCAGCTATTCAGGAGGCTGAGGCATGAGAATCGTTTGAGCCTGGCGAGTGGAGGTTGCAGTGAGCCAAGATTGCACCACTGCCCTCCAGCCTGGGCAACGGAGCAGGACTGTCTCCAAAAACAAACCAACAAAAAAACATGGTATGAAAAAGACATTTATGAAGTATTTGAAGAAAAGTAAAACAGCTGAAGATTTGAAATGTTTAAAAATAAACTCAAGGCCGCTAGATAATCATAAAACACTTTATAAACAATACTAAGTAAAATATTTCAATATATGCATTTATATTTATCTTCATAACATCTTTCTGTTTATGTGAATATTAATAACAGCTTGTAGATGCAGAAAAAGGATTCAGTAAGCACTATGTATAAACTAGTTAACAATCATAATATATATGCATATCATAAAATATAATTTCGTTAAAACTCTTCTAAAGAACAAGGACGTGAGAAATTTTTCATGTGATGTTAAGAGAAAGCAGAATTTGAGACTTTCATAGTATCATAATTTGTACAGAAAATAAGGACAGAACGAGATGAAAAATAGTAACACAAGTTATTTCTAACTTGTAAAACTATGGGTGTTTTAATTCCCTTCATCTTTGTTTATATATTTTCTAAGATATTCTAATATTTGCTAATTAAGTTAGTTATGTAATTATTGTAAATAATATATAAAAGTTATAGGAAAATTCATGATTGTTGACAGCATATACTTAAATTCCTTTAATAAATTAAAAACAACTTCTCTAGATAAGACAATTTTTTACCTTATGTTTATCAATTTAAATTCATATTGAGATACAAATATTATTTTGCAATTATGGCACCTGCAGTTTAACTCATGAAATTTCAAATGTTTAAAATTTTTAAACTGTTTAACTTTGTGATCCATGTGTATATATGTAATATACATGTACACACAGACATAGATATGCAGACATATATACATGCATGTAATTAATAACATTTTACAGTATAAGTGTAAGGTAAATATGTGTACATACATATTTATACATTATTTTATTTTATTTTATTGATTTATTTTTGAGACAGAGTTTCGCTCTTCTTGCCCAGGCTGGAGTGCAATGGGGCGATCTCGGCTCACTGCAACCTCCACCTCCCAGGTTCAAGTGATTCTCCTGCCTCAGCTTCCCAAGTAGCTGGGATTATAGGCATGCACCACCACGCCTGGCTAATTTTGTATTTTTAGTAGAGACGGGGTTTCTCTATGTTAGTCAGGCTGGTCTTGAACTCCCGGCCTCAGGTGATCCACCTGCCTCAGCCTCCCAAAGTGCTAGGATTACAGACATAAGCCACCGCGCCCAGCCTATACATTATTTAGATATGTGCATATACACATAGAAGTAAACACTCTTGCATAGATATAAAACAACAATATGGTAATAGTAGTTAGTTCTGCATCATAAACATACAGAAACATGTGCTATTAATGGGCCTAGACCCATTGCTTGACTGTGTGTTGAGTATTGCAAACCAATACTGTCTGAAGATTTTGTTGTTCCTCCATAATCATGACTGGGGTAAGCAAGAGAAGTGAAGGCAGAAGAGTTATTTCTAGGGGAGAATATGCAAACCTGCTGGAAGATACCCTTGCTCTAACTTATGTAGCAGCCTTCTTAATTGCCTAACCAGCAGCCACTCACTTTCCTTAACACCTTTCAGCCACAAGAAGAATGCCAACCTTACTTAGTAACAGCACCAAGATATCATACCTGACATGCACATACATACATACACACACGCCTGACAAATGACAGAGACTAGCCTCACCAAGTGTCTGCTGAATAACTGGAGGCAGGAGGTTCTCATCGGCCAAGGCGAGGGCACAGAAGCAATGCTGATAGTCAGGTTGTGAGTAAACCAAAGTCTCAGTGAAAAGTCCAGGGCCAAAAACACTGGTGTGACCACATGTGAACACTAAGTGCAAAGGGGCAAAGGCTACCAAGATTTTAATTCCCAAGCGCACAGTTAAACGTTACCTAAAAATAAAAGATGTGAATGAAGCAAAAGTGTACAATGAGGAAGCTGTGCGTAAAAAATACGTGAATGATGAAAAAATAGTAAAGCAGCTACCATTTTGAATATAATGTGTCATCTGTGTACCCATTATCTCATTTAATCCACACAAACTCTCGAAGTAGGAATGGTTTTCTTCTTTTACATTTGGTGAAAGTGGAGCTTGGAGAACTGAAGTAATTCACTTGTTCATCACGATCATGGAGTGGGAGGTCTGTATGACACCCAAATGCTCACTTTTCTTCTGTGCTGTATTTTTTCCTAAAAGATGAATAATACGTCAGTCTCATCTTTGGGGTGTTTAATAATTGAAGGGTTGAGCTAACTCAAAGAGTGGGTCAAGAAGTCTTGAAAACTAGGTGGGCCTGAAGCTTGGGAAACTTAGAAACCCCACTGGATCTGTTCCACATCAAAGCCCACTTACGTGCTCGATTAAATCAGAAAACTGCTCAATACAACAGAGACTGTTTTCCAGATTCTTCAGTGTGCTGTATTTCAGATGGCACAAAAGCAAGGCAGACACAGTTGTCCTTAGTGACATGCACAGCCAAGTTTCTGTCTGGAAAAATGCCCAGAAAAGATTCAATTCTTCCTTCTTGCTCTGCAGAGCGTTTCTCCTGGTTGGGATTTAATAGATGCCCCTAGGGATTTATGGAATCAAATCTGGGCATCTGGAGAGGGAGGGTAGATGTAAGTTGGTAAAATCTGTCTCTCTGGTTAAAGTACTACACTGGCAAGCACATGGGAAATAATTGACCTGAGATGGGATTTTTCTATAGTAACAACCTGACATTGCTTCTAGGATATCCAGGAGGGCAGATTTGGTTTGTTTTAATATGGCAGGCAAATCAGAAAGTTATTTTGTTTGTTTAGTGCATCATTCTAGATGTTATTTCCAAATGTACTGTAAATCTTTTTAGCCTCTTGAATTTACACAAATATAGTCTAAACAGTGTTGAGACAGACAGAAGAATGAACAGTTTGATATAAGTAGAGGGCAATGGGCTATAGGAAAGTAGAAGAGTTAAAGGTGGTGATTTGTGGCACATTCACTGTGTTATAAGGAATAAAGGGATACATGATTTAAAACCTGCAAACACTTTAAGGTAGGTATGTTTATTTTATAATGTAGAAACATTAGTCTGGAAAGTTCAATTCACTTGTCCAAGATCACATGGCCAGTAAAGTAGGAAAGTCAGAATTTCAACCCATGATTCCTAATCCTCTTTCACTCTACCCATACACTCCTCCAGTCTTCCTACAGGTAAGCCGCAAATAAGAGATGGTTCAAAACAACAAAACTGTGTGTTCATGCAGTTCTCTGCTCCAAATGCGGTTGTTGGAAAGAGTTTACACGAGGAAAAGAGCTATTCTTGTAAATGCATGTACCAGATTCTGCCTCAGCCCCACTTTGAGTTACACAAATAGAGACTTATTCCTTTCGACCTTAGTTGATATGGTACACAGGGGAGGTGGGCCATCTAAGCTCTCTTGAACTAAAGAATTGATATTTGCTACTCACTTCAGTAAACAAGTGAATATAGAGTAAGTATTTTCCAAATACCAACACTAAGTCATCCGAAACCCAGCAGCTCATACAGCACCCAGAGTGCTGCATGTAAGCCATATATATAGATATTGCTTAACCTATTAGAGATGGGATCCCCTATGTAATTCCCATGCTCATGCATGAATTTTCTCTTCAGTGGCCTCATTGTAGGGCAAGACCTTCCTTCTCCACTTTGGCCCATGAGTGGAAAATTTCTTTAATACAGAATGAAGCCTTGTGGCTCTATTATATCTGAAAACATTTTACTAAGCATTTTTTTTGGTTTGGTTGGTTTTGTTCACATATATATATGTATTTGTTTGTTTTTGTTAACTGATGAGAGCCCACAGTATTATTGCAAATAGCAAAGAACTGGTTTGGGATGTCCTGATGAGTCATGAGGCATTTTGCAACTCAAGTGGGAAAGAATAAGAAAGCAAGGCAGGAGAGGACTGGTGGGGCAGGACTGACCCATCGGAGAGATTGCTTCTTGAATTTAATGTAGCATCTGATTTAATGGACTGTGCTGGGCCCAAGCCCACAGGCGAAACACATTACCTCAAGATTCCAATCAGTGATTATGTCAGCAATCTAGCTGGTGGTTGTAAGCCAGGTGATCCCTGGGTATCCACAATAATCAATATCAGTTTGTTATGAATAAGAGACCTGGGATGGGAGGTAGGCAAAGGCTAACTCTGTAGGACAGAAGGTGGCAGAGACAAATCAGGGCATCTGGGTTCAAGGGGCCATTGTCAGGTATCTGGAGTCTCAGCAAAAAACTGAGGCGAAGGCCAGGTCCCCACGTCTGAACCGTGCAGTGAAGACAAAGTAATAGCTGAGATTCACCAAAAATATGTGTTCAGAGCTAATCTCAGGCACACCAGACCCACATCTAAAAGCATCCTAACCTCCCAGATTGAACTGGTGACTCGTAACATGCTTTAATCCTTGGTGGCACTGGTTCTGGGACACAGTGGATTCCAGTTCCTCCAAATTCTCTGGGGATTGGTTAGTAATTTCAGAGCTTCCTTGACAGTCCCTCAAAACTGGCATGAAGAAGGACCACCTAAATAAAAGCAACCGCCCGTTTGTTATCAGGTTCAGATGAATTTTTGTCTGCACTTTCTTTCCCTCCACATTGTCCACATTATTGTTTTTCCTTTGTTATCAACACTGACTTTGTCCTAGTTCTGCATAGTTTTAGGGGACAACAAATAAAGTGAGTGAACATGTAACCAACTTGCCTTGAACTCTTTTGCAGATGAAACTTTTTGGTGAACCCAGCAGGTTTGTGTACTTTGTGTATATGCAGATGTGCTCCTTTTGGTAGAATGTGTGGTAGGCAGTTTCCAGAAACAAAACAAAAGCGATGCCAGGATGGCTTATTAAGCATATTACAGTAGCCCACTCTGCATAATTTCAGAGGCATTACAAATAGGACTGCCATCCACTCCTGGGAAGCAGAGGCAGAAAGTAACTCAGCGTGAGTTCAAATTTTCAGAGCTCAGAGGATATCCATATTAAGAATCAAGTCAGCACCGCTTCGCTAGAATCATAGATGCACAGAATTCTAGAGCTCAAAGGGAAATTAGAAGTAATTCTCCAAGTATTTTTGACTGCTGATTATGTGCTATGCGTCATGCTAGACCATCAACTTGACCAACACCTCATATGATCAAGTTTCAACAATTACTTCATGAACACATAAGTTAACAGCAAAGACTCCTGCGTCTTCTTTCCTAAGCCACATTGCTAGTCTTGGTTCTTTTCTCCATGGTACCTTCCTCTATCCCCATCTATGCAGAACACAGCCAAGATCCTTAGAATGAGTAGAAAAAAATTCAAGAACCGTGAGAAAAATAACCCACAAAATCCATGATTTGAAGCCATGAGCTCCCTCTCAACCCATGAAAAATAAAGCATTTGAGGCCAGGCACGGTGGCTCATGCCTGTAATCCTAGCCCTTTGGGAGGCTGAGGAAGGCGTACTGCTTGAACCCAGGAGTTCGAGACCAGCCTGGGCAACATGGCGAAACCCTGTCTCGGGGAAAAAGTTAGCCAGGCATGATGGTGCACGCCTGTAGTCTGAGCTATTCAGGAGGCTGAGGTGGGAGGATCACCTGAGCCAGGGGAGGTTGAGGCTGTAGTGACCTGTGATTGCTCCACTGCACTCCAGCCTGGGTGACAAAGTGAGACCCTGTCTCAAAAACAAATAAATAAATAAGTAATTGAAAAGGAAGAGAAAAAGAAAGCATTTGTTTATGAGTCTATTCATTCACTCATCCAACAAACACAATCTGAATACTGAATCACAGGATAGTCTCTGAAGCGTATAACTTTAAAAGTAGTAATCTAGTCATCAACTAGTAATAAAAAAATCTCTAACCCTCACTTGCATCTTTCAAGGAATATTGCTAGGGACATGATTCATAACTCCAGCAACAATTCTCAAAAGCACCTTTTTCTACACCTCCCAGTTTTCCCCTCACAACTGCTTGGGAGTCTCTCAGTCAAACCTGCGCTCCTCCAGCTTTTGCTTTATCTTCCACTTGGGCCTCCACTCACCTTCCTGGGTTTTTTATTGTGTAAATCAGTTTAGATTTCTGCTTAAATCTAATCTCTGGTCTAGTCTCTACCCATTCACCTGATTCTTCATTCCAAAAGGTTCCTTTTAAACAACTAGATGAAGGGAAGAGAGGAGAATGCTTACACTTGAATAAATCTTGTCTGAAAATTGTATCTATGAATATGTCACATAAGAATTCATTAAATTGTGTACAATTACATGTCAATTAAAAACAAAATAAAATTTTGAAAGAAATAATTAGAGGAAGTGGCATCAGGAAAATTTGGTAATATGTTAAGCACGAGAAACCAGAAATAAAGAGGAGTTAAATGTGAGATTTGGAGCTGGAAGTATAACAATTCTCTTTGAAAAGAAGGTGTTGGTAAACATAATGGTTTTGGATTTAAATACACTGCATAGAAGCAATAAGGACTGCTGATGACATTGGTGAGAGGTACCAGCAGATAGCATAAGGTAATCAAAATGTTGTAAGAGGCCTGGGAGTGGTGGCTCATGCCTGTAATCCCAGCACTTTGGGAGGTCAAGGCAGGTGGATCACTTGAGATCAGGAGTTCGAGACCAGCCTGGCCAATGTGGCGAAACCCTGTCTCTACTAAAAATACAAAAATTAGCCGGGCGTGGTGGCATGTGCATGTAGTTTCAGGTACTTGAGAGGCTAAGGCAGGATTCTTGAAGCAAGAATCTCTTGAAGCTGGAAGGCAGAGCTTGCAGTGAGCCGAGATCGTGACACTGCACTCCAGCCTGGATGACAGAGTAAAACTGTGTCTCAAAAAAAATAAAATGAAGTTATAAGAGGCAGAGAAATGTATAAAATCTAAGACATCAAAGGCACTTTAATGAAGGAATAAAAAAGTCTTAAATATGTAAGCAGTCCTGGAAGGTGTCTCTATGAATAAAAGGTATATGGTCATAATGGTGGTTCTACTTCAGAAAGATCATTTGAATTATGTTGAGTCTTTTTTTTTTTTTCTGGTGGGGGAGGGTCCATGAGTATAGTATATTTTCTAAAGATCCACTGACAATTAAAATGCTTTTTGGCATTCAAAGTGAAATGCTTCACTTATTTTTAAATGAAAAAAAAAAAAGGCTTATTTTTGTAAAACCCTTGACGGCCCAATGATGCCACATAAATAAACTAAATGGAGTGTGACTCTTCTATTTTTCAATTATTCTAAAGAAGCAGGCCATTCTGTAGATGTGATTCCTAGACTGCCTTTTGGTAATAACTAGTTATCCTTATTTGTTCAGTTCAAGATTAACTCATTTCTCACCATGGCCAGCTGCTTAGAAATTTCTCTAGTAGGGCTAGTGAATGAAATTACAAAAGGAGATTTTTATCAATGTGCATGGAGTCTCTAATGGCAAAGCCTCAATTCACAAGTTACTAATGGATTGTCCTGCACCAAAGGTCAGAGTACTGCTACCAATATGCCTTTTGGAGTTAGATCTGAATTAATGTCCTGCATCTTCCTCTTACTGATTGTTGTGGGCCAGCAAGGTTTTCTTTTCTTTTCTTTCCTGGCCCTTCCTCTTCTCTCTTTTTAAAAAATTTTTCTTTTTCTCCTTCAACTCAATTGTATAAAATGTAATATACAGCAACTTCAAATGGTTAACGTGTGGTTTAAAAATATAATCTACAGAAAATATTTAGTGAAGGGTCTGGTATGTACTAAGCAGTCAATAAATGCTGGTTAGGAACCGTAGCAGTAGTAAGCAATGCTAGTAGCAGTACAATAGCACAAATGTTTATACCTGGTTGTTTAAGTTAATAGATGATAAACATGGCATAAATGCAGTATTGTCATGTATTAGTTCGGGTTCTTCGGAGAAACAGGACCGGTAGGATATATACATATATAGAGAGATTTATTTTAAATAATTGGTTCACATGATAATGGGGCCTTAGACTGAAATCCACAGGACAGGCTGGCAGGCTACAAATCCCAACAAGAGTTGATGTTGCAGTCTTGATTCCTAAGACACAATTCACTCCCCCTCCTGGGAGCATAGTCTTGTCTCTTAAGGTGTTTAACTGGGTGAGGCTTACCCACAATATGGAGGGTAATCTGCTTTACTCAAAGTCTACTGATTTCAATGATAATCAGATCTAAAAAAAAAAAAAATGCTGTCATGGCAACATCTAGACTGTGTTTGACCAAACAGCTGGGCACTACTGCCCAGCCAAGTAGGCACACAAAATTACCCAGCACACGTCGTCAGTACCTCAGACTATACACTTTTTTCATATAGGAAAGCTGGTAGATTGTCATTGTCTAAGAAATGTCACACAATTATGTGACAGTCTTGAAGAAGAAAATATAACTTTTTTATCTTCCAGATTAAAAAATTGAATGGGGTTTGGCACCTCAGGAGGATGGAAGCATTTACAAGTCACTGCCTACTTTAAAGGCATATCAGATGGCTGACTCACGCCTATTCTGTTCCCATGGGAGAGTCTAGCAAGAACAGACCTCAATTTACTCACATGACTAAATTAAATGGGACAGAGTGTAACAGGACTTGAGATGCCCCCATCGTAAACGCAAAAGCACCAGGCAGGAGAAATAAAAATTCTGCCTTTGCTAAAGCAGCTACTAGTGCCTAAAGACTGAGATAGAATTTTGTTTTTTTAGTAAAATTAAAAATGTTAACTGTTTTTGCATAAGCACACTTTCCTCAAAGTAAAAGCATGAAGAACAGCACTTAAACATATAACAGATAAAAGAAAAGAAAGAAAAGGATTAGAGATAAATTTCTCTAGCCAGGTGATCAATTTTTTAGTATCAGGGAGGTTTCATATACATCCTGGTCAAGCAGAGCCAAAGTGGTAGACACCCTGACACAGTTCAGAAATAGCAGCTCTGGAAGAAGTGGGCCCAAAGTCAATAGAGAGACGGAGGAGCAAAGAGGACGGAGTCACACTCCTGACCAACCAAAACAGTTATTCCAGTGTCCTCATCTGCAGAAATACCAGATGACGCAAAACATTTTTTTTTTTTTTCTGAGATGGAGTCCCACTCTGCTGCCAAGGCTGGAGAGCAGGGGCACGCGATCTAGGCTCACAGCATCATCTGCCTCCTGGGTTCAAGCGATTCTCCTGCCTCAGCCTCCTGAGTAGCTGGGATTACAGGTACACACCACCACGCCTGGCTAATTTTTTGCATTTTTAGTAAAGATGGGGTTTCGCCATGTTAGCCAGCCTGGTCCCAAACTCCTGACCTCAAGTGATCCGCCCACCTCAGCCTCCCAAAGTGCTGGGATTACAGGCATGAGCCACCACACCCGGCCAACCCAAAACATATTCTTATCTTCATCTTTCATTCTAAGTCTCTATCCTTCTGCTGTACTTAAGAGAAGCATTCATGTCTGTATTTCCTTAAGGAAAAAGGTTTTAAATAATGATGAAGCTAAAAGCCTCTGTGATCATCATGAAAAACTTTACTACATTTCTTTTGGGAACAGGATTAAGATAGGAAAGAGCATATTAAACAGAGAATAGATCATCTTCCAGATTGGCTGAAACAGCAATGGCAATAGAGAGTATTTTGGGATATAAAGCTGAAGAGATGGGTTGGTGATAGATCATGGAAGGCCTTAACTAACAGACTGAAAAGATAGGTCTTTATCGAGAGAAGAAAATTCAATTCCAAAGCCTTTAGAAGTTTTTAGCAGTGAAATAGTATGCTCAGTACTCTGCTTTTAAAGTTTACTTTGGAGCAGAGTGTAAGATGGATGGTATATTAATTATCTATCACTGCATAAGATATTGCCCCAGCATTTTGCAGCTTAAAAAAACAAACATTGTTACTTCTGCAGTTTCAAAGAGGTAGAAATCCAGGAGTGAGTAAGCTAGGTGATTCTGACTCAAGGGTTTATGAGGCTGTGGTCAAACTGTTGGCCAGTACTACAGTCATACGAGGACTTGAGTGGGCTGGAGGATCCCCCAAGATAGCTCAATCTCATGGCTTTCACTGGAACGTTTAGTTCCTCCCCACATGGGCTTTTCTACAGGCTGCCTAAATGTCCTCATGCCATTTCATGACATAGCTTCCCCTAGAGCATTCCAAGAGAAAGTGAATGAGGAGGAAGCCTCGTGTTCTTAATGACCTGGTCCCTGAAATTGCACCCTGTCACTTCTGCTCTATTCTATTATTAGAAATGGGTCACTGGCCAGGTGCGGTGGCTCACGCCTATAATCTCAGCACTTTGGGAGGCCAAGGTGGGCAGATCATAAGGTCAGGAGATCAAGACCATCTTGGCTAACACAGTGAAACCCCGTCTCTACTAAAAATACAGAAAATTAGCCAGGCGTGGTGGAATGTGCCTGTAGTCCCAGCTACTCGGGAGGCTGAGGCAGGAGAATCGCTTGAACCCAGGAGGTGGAGGTTGCAGTGAGCCCAGTGAGTGAGACTCCAACTCCGTCTCAAGGAAAAAAAAAAAAGTGAGTCACTAAGTCCTGCCTACTCTCAAACACGGGCAGGGGCAGGAGTCAGAGGAAGGAATTGGGCTCCAACTCTTGAAGGGGGAGATAACAAAGAATTTAGGGACATGAATTATTAATAAGACCAATATAGATGGTTTATCATTGGAATGTCTTAGGGATTTTTACCTTACATCTGGCGCCTCCCATTCCAGCGGATATGTGGGGCCGGAAAACAAATCAGAAGTCTGGTGCAATGGTAAAGAGGCCAAACAAGGAGACCACAGCTAAGGCAGTGTGTTGAACAAGAGGAACATCAGGAGCAACATATATGAAGATAAATTATGAGGGTTGTTTTTAGCAAGACTTTCGGTAAATTAGTTGTTAAGAACTATTCAAAATTTTCTTATTTTTAAATTATCTGTCATCATCAGATAGGGTATATGGGACTGGTCAGATGATGGCGTCATTGGCAAGAATAAAGAAGTTAGAGGACATGTTGAGGAGACACAGAGAGATAATGTGTTTGCTTCTGGAAAGATTGACTTTGTAGTCCTATCAGTGGTCCTCCCATGTGCAAACACCTAGCAGGCTGTTGAAATACTAACCTGGAACTGAACCATGAAAAATAGAGGATGAGCAATAATATAAATAAGCAATAATATAAACTAGGCAAGGAATGGCTTGGCCAAAGGGGAAGGAATGAAGACCGTTCGGTTTAGCCTCTTGAAAAATGGATACATTTGCAAGAAGGAGGAAAAAATCAGAATTTTTGAAGGGAATCAAGAAAAGAGTTCAGAATTGCACGGGACATGAGAACAGGAGGAAAGGGAAGATGAGGTCAGTTTGCAGTGCCAAATGCTGTGAGAGGTCAGGAAGGAGCTGGACTGTGTGGGGATAAGTGTGTTCAGAGATTGTGCTGCCTGTGATATCTAGGAGAAGGTTATAAGCAGGATGGGAAGTGAAGAGAAACATATGGCATGGAGTTGAGCAGTGAGAGGAAAATCTCAGTAGTGTGCTGAGAAAGATTTAACAGCTGGCTCTCCATGTGGGTGAGTGGGTGGAAACCCTGATGTGTACCATTTGCTGGATTCCAGTGTGTAAATATTTCTACCATGGCCAATTTCAAGCTACCTGTGGTTAATAACTGCCTCACAAGTTCCAGAAAAACTTAGCCATCAGTTCTCACAAGCCTTTATGAGCTGGCTACAGTATATCACTGGAAGAATTAAAAGATAAATGCATATATTCATCTTCTAAGCCTTATATTATATGTAAGGCATTCTTTTGAACTTAAAAAAATATGGGCCTGGCATGGTGGCTCACGCCAGCAATCCCAGCACTTTGGGAGGCTGAGGCAGGTGGATCATCTGAGGTCAGGAGTTTGAGACCAGCCTGGCCAACATGGTGAAGCCTCATCTCTACTAAAAATATAAAAATTAGCTGGGCGTGGTGGGAACCTGTAATCCCAGCTACTTGAGAGGCTGAGGCAGGAAAATCGCTTGAACCCAGGAGGCAGAGGTTTCAGTGAGCTGAGATCGTGCCACTGCACTCCAGCCTGGGCAACAGAGTGAGACTCCATCTCAAAACAACAACAACAAAAAATAAACATGTTAACATACACTTATGCCCTATAAATATGGAAAAGCATGATAGCGTCTCAGAAAGCTTTCCATAAGCCCCATCATTTTCAGAAGCCAGAGAAAATCTTTTTTTGTCTTACCTTCTTGCCTCTCCCATCAATTTTACAGGGACACCTGGGGTTCACATAGCCATCCAGAGTTCACATTTCTCTTCTTTTTTCTCTCTCTTCCTTTCTGTCACTTTTTCTTTGGGGATGACTTTACCTCACAGCAGCTACATTTTTCCATTATGAATCTTTTGCATTAAATGCTCACATTCTTCATGGATGAAGTATTGCAAAAACAAGCAAGCCTCTTACTTTCTAATACCCACAGTCTCTCAGAGTAGAATTTTAATATGTCATGCTTAAAGCCTTCTTCCACACCAGGGATGAGAATAGTGGGGGACAAAAGGACAAATGAGAAAGTGGCCTAGGTCTTCCCACACTTACAACATGTAAAATATTCACAGTGCAAAACTAGCTACTCACTATCTCCCACTGTTAGAACTTGTATATTTTGTTCATCATCATTGAGATTTTGGTCAATGGTATCCTTGTTTTTGAGCCACCAGGCCACATGAAGAAATCCTTACAAAGGCAATCCAAAGACAAGGGCTCACTTTAGCCTGCAAGTATTTCTGCCATGCCAGGGGCGAATATGCTTACTGGAGAGTTTTAAAGAAACTCAGTGCCAACATTTATTCATGATGTATGTTCTTCCAAGCCTAAAATTACCAGACTTGAAAGCTGTGTGATTTTAAAATGAATTGATCAAGACCATAACTGTTAATAAAATGCATGACTACAGTCTGTATATTAACTATGATCTCTGAGAAAATATACTTGGGAATCACAGACCCGTATTTTGCACTTGATCTTAGAATCCTCATTTTTAAAAATCCCACTGCTAATTAAATCCAACTGAATATTTCCTTTACCTGAAGATAGAGAAGTGCTTCTTGTTTGTCAAATCCCTTTCAGCCAAATAACCACTTAACTAATCTCAAATTGAATATCTTATTTAAGATTTTGAATTATCCTTTCTCTCCAGAGAGCTGCTGTTGAATATTGTAATAGCATCATCCAGGGAAATATTTCTCACCCTCTTGACTGAAGGAAAGGGGAAAAAAACATGTTTCGTTATATCACTGAGTAGATTGAAATCTGGGAAAATGAACAAGCTGACATTTTTAAGCCAAAGAGCATTAGTAGGAGGCAGAAGTGGCTTTCATCACTGCATACAAATCCTAGTCCTGAGCTCACCGAAAAGAAAAGAGGAGTTGGGTCTTTTGCTACCTAGACTAATCTGATGATTCCTGCTGAGAGTGACCGGGATGTCAGCATATCATAGGGAAAAGAGAAACAGACCTGTCTCCTTCACTTGCTACCTTTGTGATCTTTGATAATTCACTTAAATACTTTGAACTGCAGTTCAAATGGCATCTTAGACATTCCTGAAATAGTACCTGACTTTTTGCCATTAAGGCCTATTTTAATTGAAATTATATCAAAGAAACATATTGCAAAATTAACTCATTATTTCTCTGTTCATACCATGAAATGGCTGACCATTTCACTCTATTACAACCCTACATCCTTCATCTTTTCAGTGGCCTATGATCTGTCGCTCTGTTACAGCTCCAACTTCCATCCCCGTTCCTCTGTCCTGTGCTCTCACTGTGCCAGCCACACTAGCCTCCTGCCTGTCTTTTAGAGAAGTGCACTCTTACACCAGGCCCCTGCACTTCTTCCTGGAATGTTCTGATTTTCCACAGGGCTTGTCCTCTCACTTATATCTCAGTGAAGTCTTCTGAAATGGCAACACTTCAACACGGCTGCTAACACTTCTTACCCTTCTGTTAAAAGATAACTTATTAAAAAAATCCTCAGTCTCATATAAATATCTGTCACTGTTAATTTTATGTGTCAACTTGGAGAGTGTTTTGGAATGAGATTAACACTTAAATTCATGAATTTCAGTAAGTAGGTTCTCCTCCAAAATGTGGGCAGCCCTCATTCAATCTGTTGGAGGCCTGAGTAGAATAAAAAGACTGGCCTCTCTGAGCAAGAGGGAATTATCCAGCAGACTACCTTCAGATAGGAACTGCACCTTTGGCTCTCCTGAGTCTCTGGCTGCTGGCCCACACTGCAGATTTTCAACTCTCCAGGCTTGATAGTTGTAGGAGCCAATCCCTTATAATAAACCTCCTTCCATATTTATACACATCTTATCAGTTCTGTTCCTTTGGAGAATCCTAACTAATACAACATCAAATTAACAAGTGTCAAATATTTTACTTAACTCACTAATTAATGAGTAAACCACTAAGATGTTAAGACAGATGACAATGAAAATTGAACTTACAGTTTCCTTGGGCCAGGCATATGGGCATAATTAGTTCCTCTGTGTAGTTGTCTTAACAGGCTGCAATCAAAGTGTTGACCAGGGCTAGATTATCACATAGAGGATCAACCAGAGAGGAATCTACTTCCAAGCTCAGATTGTCAGCAGAATTATCTTCCCATAGTTGTAGAACTGAGGACCTTGCTTCTTGTTGGCTGTCAGCTAGAGGCTGTCCTTAGCTCCAAAAGGCCACCTGAAGTTCTTGTAGGCCGATCCCCATTCCTTCCCATGTGAGTTTTAATTATGTGGTCACTTACTTCATTAATCCTACAAGGAGATCCTCCAGAGCAAGTCTGCTAGCAAGACACAGATGTATATAACATGAAGTAATTATGGAAGTGACATCCCATCGCTTTGTTATATTCTGTTGGTGAGAGTAGAAGCAAGTCACAGATCCATGATTACTCAAGGGGAAGAAATTACACAAGGACATAAATACCAGAGTTGTGTACTATTGTGATATACCTTAGAGTCTGTCTGTCACACAGCCAAAGTCATTCAAAGACTCAGACTCCTATGGAATCATATACTCCTTGGGGGGTCCACTAGATAAGACACCCATTTGGAAGAATGTCAGTTTCTTAAAAAGCTCTACACAGTCTTGCGATGTGTCTGAAAAATCATACTGTTAGGTATTTCAATCATGATTTGAAAGTTGATGTCCTCACAAAAACCTGCACACAAATGTTTATAGTAGCTTATTTCACTGTCATCAAAAACTAATTGCAAGGAGTTCTGAAGAAACAGAGGAAGAGCTGAATAGAACAGTGGAACTATTCTGTGACACTATAACTGTGAATAAATAACATTATGCAATTTTCAAAACCCACAGAATTTTACTACACAAAAAATGAACCTTAATATGTGCAAATTAAAAAAAATCATCTAGAAGTTCTGGAGAATTCTAGGATGGAATGCAGAGTTTGAAGTTAATCAAATTTATTCTTAGGTAAATTACTATCTTTTACTAAGGAGAAAGCATGAAGGAAAGACGGGAAAAGAAAATTGCTGCTTGTCTAGCAACTCATACCCTCTTCACATTTGGTCACCACAACCATCCTCTCAGACAGTCCTTACTATATCCTCATTTTACAAACCAGGAGTTTGAGGCTCAAGAAAGCTACGTCACCCTCCCAAAGCTGTACCTCAATAATGAGCAAAGCCGTAATTTTAACTAGAAGAATCTTATGTCCCTAAATTTTCCCTACCAATCAATGATTCTTATTTTAGGATGCAAAATATTTTCTCTGAAATTTGGAAAGCTTTTTCTCCCCTTTAAAAAAAAAAAAAAGTGGTCCACTTTTAAGTTTGAACACTACTGCCTATTCTATGGTCTCTCCTGGAAAAATCTTACATCCTTTCTCCAATTTTTAAATGGTTTCTTCCTGTTAAAACAGATAGGAGAGAAGTAGAGAAATGGAAATTTAGGCACTGGCTTTGAAAACAAGTAGGGAGACAGCAAAAACGAAAGTACAAGTTTGGGGGCAAATGGAAAGAGGCAGTGATGGTGATGGGATCCGTTCAGGAAAAGGCAGATTAGCTCCTTCTTAGTGTTCCTTCTTAATGAGTTCCAGCAGCAAAGCTCTACTGCAATATATGATCAATGCCCCAGACTGAGCCAAGTAAGGTTCAGAGTGGCACAGACTCTTTCCTAGTCTGTCGGCAGCCATGGAGCTGGCGCTTATGGAGTAACTATCTGGACTAAATGGGCTGTCCATTTTCTTACCAGTCCTGATAGTCACTCGTGTTAAAATGAAAAGGACATTCTCTAAACCCTAGTGAGTAACATTTTGCTACCTGATCAATGAGAAAAATGTATTCAGTTTCCACCAATAATGGTTTCTACAATTCCTTTAAGTAATCATCAGAGAAAAATAAACATGGCACCTGTGAGAAAAAAATGAGAATGTTTTCATTTGTTGTTTTGTTTTGCTTGTTTGTTCTGTTCATCTATCATTTGGAGGGATTTTCTTTCCCTATGAAGAAAAGTCTTTACTCATCCTTACATTTATCCACAATATAAATCTGGCATTTGTTGCGAACCTACTCTGTGGACTGTTTTAAATATTTCGTATGTATTTAATGACTTCACTCTCACAATAATGTGAAGTATTATTTCATCACAATAATGTGATGAAGTAAAGTCTGTTATGAATCAACTTTACATATAAGAAAACTAAGTCACAGGGAGGTGACATGCTTTACTCAAGTCACATAGCTAATGAGTGGTAATTCAAACTCCAGCAGCTTATAATTAAACACTCCTAATGAGCATACTGAGATATAGAGATGTCTAAAGAGGCTGTTTTTGTTCTTATGTATGTGTGTGTTTGAGAGTGGAGGGTTGGTTTTAATACAAAACAAAAACTTAATGCATTTTCTAAAAACACACACTGAGTTTCATGAAAAAGGAAACAAACAAACAAATAAACTACCGGATACACCCACTAGTATATACTCCACTTAGAACCTTGGAGTCCCAAATGCAGAAATAGTAGAGGATGGTTGAGGAAGAGAGGACTTAATCACCAATTATTTATTGAGCGTCTATTATGTCCCAGGGATAGTACTATGTGTTATGATAAGTAACAAAGGAGATTGAGTCCTTCAAAGGGGCCTCAGGGAACTTACAAATCAGGTGAGAATATCAGATATAGCTATAGTAAGAAGAGAAAATGTCTATAGAATCACTTAACTGGGTACAGTGTTATTTTCAGACCTCTTCCTGTTGTAAATAATAGAATACCAATTCAAACTGACTTAGGCCTAAAGGGTTTTTATGAGCACATCTGCATCCAGGATTTTGCAAAGTATTGTCTGGAAAGTAACTCTATCCCTTGGTTCTATTTCACTCTTGGTCTCTAGAATGGCTTCTAGAAACTTAGTTCTTTCAGCTTAGTAACTGCAGCAGAAGAAGGGTATCTTTCTCAGTAATTCCCTTCCTAAACGGGCTGTCCATTTTCCTACCTGTCCTACTAGTCACTGGTGCTAAAATAGAAAGGACTTTCTCTAAACCCTAGTGATAAATAACACTAGTAAGCCTGGCTTGGATTATGTGCAGTTGCTAACCCATCTCTATGACCAGCAGGAAGAAATTCTCTGGCGAGACCTAGGTTGTCTGTCTAGCGCAGTCTTAGGGTGGGTCAGCACCATCCCAACCACTTTGACTAGGACTTGTGATTCCCCCACATGAAAATCAGATGCTCTTATGAGATGAGGGAGAAATGTACGCCATATGAGCAGAAACCACAGAATCCTCTCATGTGACTATAGAACCATGTATGTATGTGTGTGTGTGTGTGTGTGTGTGTCTGTAGCCACACTTAGTGACTTTTAGACTTGTCACAGCAACATTAACCTCATAAGGTACAGCTCACTTTGTGGATAACACGGAAGCATTCCTTTGGCTGAATTTAATGTGTAGCTTCTTCTGAAGCCAGTTGGGTGACTTCCAGCTCAGGACATTAGCTTTTTAATTTACACTGGCTCTTGGTCAGCTTCCAAGTTCAAGTCAAGGTGTTGATTTTAACCTAATGTTCAAACTTCTAAAGCACTGGCTACTGTAGTTGCAATAGTACAATTTGCATTTTTGGTTCTGCAAACCTAGCTGCCTTAGTTTGATGGCTAAATTGTAGCCTCATTTCTAGAGCCCCTACCATGGTTACTATAACCCCCTCTTTTTATTGCCTCTGCCTCCCACTCTGAAAAAAAGATTTTATTTAAGACATATTCATTGATGGGAAAATCTAGCACTGGCATCAATAGAATTAAAACATCCACATGAGCTCTAAGAAAGACCTTCAATTTTGCTTACTGTTTCAACTGCCTTCCTTCTTTCCTTCCTTCCTTCCTTCCTTCCTCTCTCTATTTTCTTTTCTTTTCTTGTGAAAAGCTATATATATTTAGAATTAGCCATCCAGACTTAATTTAGATGACTCCAATTTTGGTGACAACATCCAAAGCATTGTAATCAGGAGCCAGTTTAACATATATGCCTTCTCTTCATCAGGACTGTGATGGTTAATATTGAGTTTCAATTTGACTGGATTGAAGAATGCAAACTATTTTTCCTGGGTATTTCTGGGAGAGTGTTGCCAAAGGAGACTAACACTTGAATCAGTGGACTGAGGGAAGCAGACCCACCCTCAACCTAGGTGGGCACCATCTAATCAGCTGCCAGCATGGCTAGAATAAAGCAGGCAGACAAATGTGGAAGGACTTGATTTGCTGAGTCTTCCAGGCTTCATCTTTCTCCCTTGCGGGATGCTTTCTGCCATTGAACATTAGACTCCAAGTTCTTCAGCTTTTGGACTCTTGGACTTACATCAGTGATTTACCAGGGGCTCTTGGGCCTTCGGCCACCTACTGAAGGCTGCACTGTCGGCTTCCCTACTTTTGAGGTTATGGGACTTGGACTGACTTCCTTGTTCCTCAGCTTGCAGATGGCCTATTATGGGACCATCACCTTGTGATCGTGTGAGTCAATACTCCTTAATAAACTTCCTCCCATTTATATATCTATCCTATTAGTTCTGTCCTTTTAGAGAACCCTGACTAATACAAGACCTAATCAGGATGTTGACCTTGGCCACATCAGTGTCATAGAGCTTCTTCACAGCCTGTTTGATCTGGTGCTTGTTGGCTTTAACATCCACAATGAACACAAGTGTGTTTTTGTCTTCTGTCTTCTTCATGGTAGACTAAGTTGTCAGTGGAAACTTGGTGATAGCATAGTGGTCAAGCTTGTTTCTCCTGGGGGCAGTCTTTTGAAGACACTTGGGGTGCTTCAGGAGTCATAGTGTCTTGGGCCGCCGGAAGGTGGGTGACTTGCAGATCTTTTTTTTTCTTGTGGCTGTGGACATCTTTTAGCACTGCCTTCTTGGCCTTCAAAGCCTTCACTTTGGCTTTGGCTTTAGGAGGGGCAGGAGCTTCCTTCTTTGCCTTCAGCAACATCTTGTAAAAAAAAAGGTCAAATGCCTTTATTACATGTATCCACTGTATTTTTTTTATTGTGGTAGGAAGTACACAACATAAGATTTACCATCTTAGCCATTTTTAAGTATACAGTACTGTAGCATTAACCAAATGCACGTCGTGCAACAGATCATTGCTAGATCATATGGTAATTCTATTTTTACTTTTCTCAGCAGTCTCCATAGTGTTTTCCATAGTGGCTGAACCATTGTATTCCCACAAACAGTGCACAAGTCTTACAATTTCTCCACATGTTTGTGAACACTTCTTATTTTCTGTTGTTGTTATTGTTGTTTGTTTGTTGAGACAGGGTTTTGCTCTGCCACCCAGACTGGAGTGCTGCAGTGTAATCACTGCTCACTGCAGTCTTCACCTCCTGGGCTCAAGTGATCCTCTTGCCTTAGCCTCCTGAGTAGACAGGATCACAGGTATGAATCACCATGCCAGGCTAAATTTTGTAGAGATGGGATTTCACCATGTTGCCCAGGCTGGTATCAAATGCCTGAGCTCAGATAATCCTCCTTGCCTCAGCCTCCCAAAGTGCTGAGATTACAGATGTGAGCTACCATGACCGGCAGTTTGTGGGGTTTTTTTGTTTTTGTTTTTATAGTGGTCATCCTGAGAAGCGCGAAGTGATAATTCACTGTAGTTTTTTCATTTGCATTTCCCTAATGATTAGTCATGTTGAGCATGCCCCAGTCAGATAGCAAATCATCCTTCACCATTATAAGATGGCAAAGCAGAAATTAAAACAAAAAGAGTACTCAAGGAAATAAGAATAACTTAGCATAGATAAGAGATTTTTGAAAGAATATAAAATAGAAGAGAAACTTTAGAACTTGGAACCTAGATATTTTGGGTGGGGGAGGGTTGAAGAAAAAGAGAGACAAAGGGGATTAAAAAATGCAAGAAGGGTAGTGGGACTCAAAGATTGTTTAGAGATTGGATTTGGAGAGGCCACACAGACCAGAGACGAGGCAGTATGCAGCACTGTTTTATTCTACTCAAGCACATGTCAACACAGCCTAGGTGCTGATTTAGTGACTACAGACCATATTGTCTCTAGATGCATTATCAACTTCCACTATCTACTCTAAGGAGTGTAAAGGGATCTAGTCAAAAGCCAATCATGCACATTAACTGCTATGTCACTAATTTACAACTCAGCAAGAATAACTCCCATCTGCGACCTGAGCTATGTTAGGTTTTCACTGAGTTTATGCCATGTGAGTAATTTGCCTCACTCCCTTCCCATTTTAATGTTCGAAGATTCAACAGTCTTGGGAACCTAGAGGTTCCCAATAATTTGGCCCATGCCAATAATTTTTTGGAGCTAATAAAATGAGCTCTACATAGATCCTGATTTGGGAGAGTGACAAAATGTATACCCAATTTGGATATATGGGAAAGACATGCTTTTTGTTTGCTATGGGCTGCCTATACATATGCTTGTTGACTGTGAGTAATATGCATGGCATTTAAACAAATGGAGCCATTGATAATTTCCACAATGTGTGTCTAAAAGAGAGCAGCCAAAGTGGTCTGGAATGAACTAAGTCGTGTCATAGGAGAAATAATTGAAGGACCAGGAAATGCTTAATTTGGACTAGAGAATGGCTAGGGAACTTGAGGGCCGTACTCATACATCATTCTGTATAGACTACTTCACTTCTGATTTGAATACAAATCAGACGCGAATGATGTAAAAAAATAAATTCTGAATGATTCCAATGGCTGACATAAGGGCCAGATATTAGAAAGTATAAGAAGAAAGAATTTAGGCCAATTTAAGAAGGCACTTTGTAATTGAGTGTTCTATCATGGGATGGGATTTCTTCTGGTAAGCATTCAAATACAAGCTACCAATGAAACAGAAACATTTTGTAGGTTGTTCAGATATCATGCAAGGATTAACTTTAAAGTCTTCTTTGTTCTTTCCTGCAATGGAATTGCTCTACTAAAAAGAGAAAGACTGATTTATTAGCTATTTGGCATGACAGAAATACAAAATTCAGTATTTTATATGAGGTTCAGAAAGTTGAAAATTCGAAGTGTCCTGTGAAAATGTTCAATCATAGGATACTTTATAAAAATTTAAAATAAATATGGAAAGTATGGGGTTTCCTTCCATTTGTGTACATAAAAGAGCATAAAAAACCACCATAAACAACTATAAAGCCTGGCAAAATATATTGACTAACACTATTCAGACTTCAGACACTAGGAAGTGCCAGAATATGATACCTGAGAGATGAAAAATAAATGAAGTGAATACTACAATTTTCCTGGCTCTCTACCTAGGGACAGTTTTCAAACCATTGGTACAGGAAAGGGAAAAACAAAAAGGGCCCAGTGATCTAGCTAAATGGAAAAAATAGAGATCAAAGTTCAAGGAGACTGAAGTATCTACAAGTGTAGCTGGAACATTGGAAAAGAGAAAGCAATGTAGAAAAAGATATCTAAATATCTCTGTAAGGTTCTTAAAGGGTGAAACTTTACAAGGGTGAAAAACTAAGAATCACAGAATAATAAGCTGAGCGACCCAAAGCTCACAGAAAGTAAAGAGACGTTGAAACTTCAACCAGTCAGAGTCGAGTCCTCAGTGATCTCGCAGTAATTAGTAAATTTCCCAGAAATTTGATACTTCAAGAGTGAGGCTAAACTATCCTGAAATGAAGGTGACTCTAGTTTAGATGCACTTAAGAAAAGCTTAAAAACAAACGGCAAAAGGATCGTACTAATCCATACATAATTTAACTGCCTGACAGAACAAAGCTCAGTGTTCTTTAAAGGAAGACAACACAATCTAGGCACTCCACAATGTAACATTCACAATATTGAGCTATTACCAGACATGCCAAGAAGCAGGTAAATGTACTTTATAACCAGCAGAAAGATAAGTCATTAAAAACACAACCAGTGGCTGGGCGTGGTAGCTCATGCCTGTAATCCCAGAACTTTGGGAGGCTGAGGAGGGTGGGTCACCTGAGGTCAGGAGTTTGAGACCAGCCTAGCCAACACAATGAAACCTCATCTCTACTACAAATACAAAAATTAGCCAGGCGTGGTGGCATGTGTCTGCAGTCCCAGCTACTAAGAGACTGAGGCATGAGAATCACTTGAACCTGGGAGGCAGAGGCTGCAGTAAGCCGAGATCATGCCACTACACTCCAGCCTGGGCAACAGAGTGACACTCTGTCTCAAGAGAAAAAACAACAAACAAACAAAGAAAACTCATAACTAGAAATGACGGAGATAATAGAACTAGTCCAGAAGGATGTTAAAACAACTTTTATAAGTATGAAAAAGTTTTAAAAGATTAACATGAAAGAAGAAAAAATACATAAAAGAACCAGTGGAACAAGCACCTAGAAATTAGAAATTAAAAAAAAACCCAAATTTAAAAACTTAAGCATAAAATGAATAGAAGATGAGAAATTTCAGAAGAAAATACAATCAAACTTGAACATGAAGCAATAGAATGTATCCAAACTGAGCAAAAAGACAAAAAGCAAAACTAACTAGAAGAGTATTGCCTAAGTGACGTATAAAATAATATCAATTGATCTAATATACATACATATAATCTGAGTCCCAGAAAAAATGGAAGTGACAGAAAAATATTTGAATAAACAAGTACATTTTCTCAAATTTGATGAAAACAATAGAGAGACGCATTATAGAAATCCACAAAAAAGCACATTATAATCAAAAAGATAAAAATCTGTAACCAAAAAATTGTAAAAGCTTTGAGAGATAAAAGACACATCCAATACTGAGAGGCAAAGCTAAGAATTATGACAGAGAAAAAGAACACACCAAATGAAGAGGAACAAGAATAAAAAAATTTTTTAAAGAAATCTCATAAACTATGCAAGCCAGAAGATAATGGAGCAAAATTTTAAAGTGCTCGTGGGGAAAAATCTGATAATCTAGAATTCTATACCCAGGAGAAAAGTTCTTTGAAAATAAAAGTAAAAGAAAACTTTTCAGGCAAGTGCTAAAAGAATTTTCTGCCAGCTGACTTGTATGATGAGAATATTTTAAAAGTTCTTCAGGTAGAAGGAAGTGATGACAGAAGGACACTTTGATTTACATAAATCAATGAAGATAATTACCAGTGGTAAATATAAAAGACATTTTTCCTCATTTTTAAGTGTCTTAAAAAATAAACTGCTTAACACAAAAGCAACAATTGATTGTGGGTTTTAAAACCTATGTTAAAAAATTCATGATGATAAGAATAGCCCAAAGGACCAGAAGAAAAAAATGAAAGAATATTGTTGTAAGGCTTATACATTTTTATATTTTGGATGCTTCTGCAAGCTTTATAGCAACCAATAACTAAGAGATGAGATGAAGTGGAAGAAACAACTGAAAGTATAAAACCCACTGATAAAAATAAGTACATAGTCAAATTCAGAATACTGTAATGGTGGTATGTAAATCACTTATATCTTTATTATGAAGGTTAAAAGACAAAAATATTAAAAATAATATTAAAGGCAATAATTTGTTAAAGGATATGCCATATAAAAAGGTATAAATTTTGACAACGCAAATTCGAAATTTGAGGGGAAGTGGAGTAAAATTAGAGATTTTTTTTTTCCAATCAACTTTGTTATTTTTTGCAAGCCTCATGGTAATGAGAAAGCAAAATCCAAGAGCAGGAAAGTAAAAAGCAAGGAATCAAAACATATCAGTAGAGAAAGTCACTTAGCCATAAACAAAGACAGCAACAGAGGAAGAAAGAGCAAAGGATTGACAGAACAGCTAGAAAACATTAACAAGATGGCTGTAATAACAGAAACAGGATGATATTGGCCTAAAACCAACATTTAGACCAATGGAAAAGAATAGAGATCCTAGAGATAAATATAAGCATTTATAGCCAACTGATTTTAGACAAACACACAATAGGGGAAGAACCAGTTTCTTCAATAAATGGTATTGGAAAACTGGATAGCCACATGCAGAAAAGTAAAATTAGACCCTTATCTCACATTATATAAAATCAACTCAAAGTGGATTAGATATGTAGACATAAGACACGAAACTCTGAAACCAGAAGAAAACATAAGGGAAAATATCCATGGCATTGGTCTGGACAAATATTTTTTTGGATATGGCCCCAGAAGCATAAGCAACAAAAGCATATATATATGAATGCAGCCAAAGCCCATTCAAATCTTTGTAGTAAAATCTGTAATATGTCGTAGTGGACATATGTCTTTCAGGAGCAAAATTTCTTCATTTTACTGTCTGATCCTAAAGCAAGAGTTCTAACTTTTCCCAGGATTAAAGTTAAATTGGGCTGAGCTATCTACATTTTACTCTGTGTTCTGCTTTTGATAAAGTTGCCATTTATATTAATATGTAAGGCCAGTTATGATATGGGCCCACAGGGCATGATCAAGGTGCCTGCTTGCCTGCCCAGGACTTTGGTCTCCCTCCATGCCCTGTACAATTAGCGAGGCAAATCACTAGAGCTCAGGAGCTCCTACTTACCCAGACAGCCACAGTTCTTTTTTTGTTGTTGTTTTTGTTTTTTTTTTTGAGACTGAGTCTCGCACTGTCACCCAGGCTGGAGTGCAGTGGCCCGATCTCAGCTCACTGCAAGCTCTGCCTCCCGGGTTCACGCCATTCTCCTGCCGCAGCCTCCCGAGTAGCTGGGACTACAGGCGCCCACCACCACGCCCGGCTAATTTTTTTTATTTTTAGTAGAGACAGGGTTTCACCGTGTTAGCCAGGATGGTCTCGATCTCCTGACCTCGTGATCCGCCCACCTCGGCCTCCCAAAGTGCTGGGATTACAGGCTAAGCCACTGCGCCCGGCCAGTTCTTAATACTTACATCTGACATCCAAGTATAGCATCAGAGCCTGATCCTTTCTGCTGTACCTTTAACTCTGAAAAAAGTCTATGATGGTAAACCAAACTTTACCTTTAACACTTTAAGTGATAAATTTTATAATTAACTAAATGTATGAAATAGAGTGTGGTTTACTAAGAAGTTCTTCACTGTTAATTTTGGTCCAAGATTTTTTGCAGGATTATTGATAAATTTAGGCCTATCTCTCTTTCTCAAAGGGAAAAGGATTTTGGTTGAGCTTTGTTCTCTCAATAGTCTAAAACCATTAATTCATAGCATTGCTCTGTGTCATATATTATCTTTCCAATCATAAAGCATTTTCTTTTGGATTAACTGATGTACTTTGGTTATCTCATATACATGGAGGTGGTTTCCCAAGTGAACTTTAGGTTTTTGGTGGTCCCTTACAAGCCTGAATTCTATAACGTACCCCAGCTGTGCTTGGTTTCATCTGAAAAGTACAATAGGCAAAAACATTCTCATCAAGAAATTGGTTTTTTTTTTGCACGAGTGCACTGACCTTTAATATCACTGATGGTGAATCTTATAGAGCAGTATTTTTAGGTGTGTGATACAATTTACTGATGATGAAAACACTTTTTCAGATGCTACACAGATAATTTTTTAAAACTTTTAATACTTCTGTGTTTATTTTACTATGCGTTATAAACTACACGAGTAGAAAATAAATCCTACAGTTTTATGGATTATATTTTTAAGACAAGCTTTAAAAGGGATATTGGCTTGAAAATAAAGAAAGGTAAATAAAAATTTTTGTTAATACATGAACACACAGATGTGGCAAAAATCACAACGGTGATATGGAAATGCCTGAATTTTGTGGGTGGAGAAAACAACTCTAAGACATATGCTACTAAGATTTATTACCTAAACTTAAGCACTCTGATTTTCAGTGGCGTGTTATATAGCCACCTTGCACGTCGCTTCCTCTCTCTCAGTTGCAGGCACAAACAACCCTCACCTCCTTCCTGGTTATGGCAATAGACATGCACACACATATACCTCCAATGGCAAATGTTCCAACTGGCCATTGTTTTAATGATGGCAATGACTTACTAGTGACCCTAACAGAGTAGGTAGGTATAGATCCCAGATCTCTGAGCCAGTCTCCTGACCTCTAGCAGGTATCTACCTCTGGTTTATCAAGAGGAGGCTTGAGCGAATGGATTTCAGAGAGTTTGCTGTGATTTATGAGCTTACAAACCAAGTCATGAGTGGGGAAATAAGCTCCATTTATCAGCTCTCTAGAGTCAATAGCACAGAGTTGGAGTAAAAGCTGGCTACTAGGCCCAGCAAGGAAATAGCGCCCAACTACCAAGCAGGGGCAAAGAACACTAGTCACCTATAGCCAGAAGCAGGGACGCCATCGTATTTCTCACCAAATACTACTTTGCCAAGTAATTTTTCACTTCCAGTTGGAAATCTTTTAAAAAAGTCAAAATTAATGTTGAGAATTGATGTTATGAATAAAAAATTGTGCCAAATTAGCACTTCGGATTTAATTTTATGTGTAGCATGCTTGCCAAGCAACTTGGAACATTTGTGGGTTGTCGGAAAATAGTTAGAAATGGCACACAACTTCTTCCACCACCTTCTCTTCTCCTCCCCTTTACCCATAGTGTCTCCTCTGGGAGAAACACTGATATTGGATCTCTCTCTCTCTCTCTCTCTCTCTCTCTCTGTATGTGTGTGTGTGTGTGTGTGTGTATGTGTAGGGATATAGGTGTCAGAGGGACATGGGGTGATTGTGGGAAATTTTTAGATTTTTTTCTAATCTGCATTCTTTTTGTTTGTTTTCCACTGAGATGGAGTCTCACTATATTGCCCAGGCTGGTCTCGAACTCTGGGCTCAAGCGATCTGCCTGCCTCCACCCTCCAAACTGCCAGGATTCCAGGCATGAGCCACTGCACTTGGTCTCTAATCTTCATTTCTTAAGAATTGCAGGACAAGGAATTCCTTAAATTCAGACACCTGTCCTTGAATTCACATTCCCTTGGAACAGAAAAGATGAAAAAAAAAAAAAACCTCACCTGTTTTCATAACCTGTTCTCTCCAAGAACTCGTAAAGACACATTGTACAGTATCTCTCTCACTCAGGTCACACTTCTTAAAAGATGCAATTAAATAAATAAAGTGTGAGCTTTCCTTCATAACAACATGTACTTTAAGGCAAACTCATTTTAAAATGTCAAGACATAAGATAACTTGTTTTTTATTTACATTGAGCACTGCTCTAGGAGGGGCTCTGAGTTGTATCACATGGCACCTAACTTCTTTCCCTCTATTGTCTATAGTCTGACTCCAAATCAAGTGATTATCTTGAATAACATCAAATGTTGGCTGAATTATATGTGCCTGATCCACTAAAATGGGGCTTCAATTTTCTTAAATTGGACATCAGAATGTTTCTCCTATTTTTAACCAAACTCCTTCATGCTGTTCTGGCTTACCATGCTATGTCTCATTCCATGTATGACACATTTTATATTCATATAACTGTACATTTTGAAAGAATGTGAGAAGATATCTGGTTCCTTCTCTTTTGCACAAGGGAAACTGAGGTTCATAGGCAAGTTGCTTACCCAAACTGACATAGAGAGTGACTGATAGGAATCTGATCCTTCCTGTTTTCACTTTTAGGCCCAGACATTTTCGGTGACACTCCTCTGTCTCAGGTAGTAGGCATGGGGTCTGTTTTCAAGTGAAGACTCACCTTTGTTCTCTCTGGAAAGAATATCTTGAATGGTGAGTACATTTTTTTTTTTTTTTTTTTTTTTTTTGAGGCAGAGTCTCACTCTGTTGCCCAGGCTGGAGTGCAATGGCATTATCTCGGCTCACTGCAACCTCCACCTCCCGGGTTCAAGAGAGTCTCCTGCCTCAGCCTACCAAGTAGCTGGGATTACAGGCACGCACCACCATGCCCAGCGAATTTTTGTATTTTTAGTAGAGACGGGGTGTTACCATGTGGGCCAGGCTGGTCTCGAACTCCTGACCTCAAGTGATCCACCCACCTTGGCCTCCAAAACTGCTGGGATTACAGGCATGAGCCACTGCGCCCATCTGGTGAGTGCATTTTTGCACACTTGGCTTCAAAGCTGCTCTTGAATTTTTAATGTGTTTTCTTGTCCATTAACAAAATATTCAGACTCCTACTCTGCTTGGGTGCCCTGGAGTCTAACTGCCTTCAGCACTGCCAGTGTGAGTTTTATTCTTTCTTAATAAGCCACAGTGGAGTGCAGAGCTGAAAGCTGGCTGCCTAGAATATGCAGCAGAATATGAAAAAGGCAGGAGCTGTCCACAGACTGGGAGGTAATGCAAATATCAGACTTGTCAGGGCAGAGGAACAAACAAGTGAAATATCCAGAGGCCACACTCCAGGAGCCAAGTGAGTCACCCATTTATTCATTTTTTCACACAACAAATATGAGTGAGTGCCCATCATATCAATGCATTCTGCTAGATGCTATGGAAAATGCAGAAACAAATAGCTCATGAATTCTTTTCCCCAAAATTGGATTAGAAAGCCACACTTAAAAAATTCTAAAAGAGGGGGTCCCCAAAACAAAAAAAAAAGTGTATGTTAATGACCAAATGAGCGGCACAGAAAAAAAAATGTTGTAAAATTTCTACATTGATGAGAAAGAGTTTATTAAGGCTTTGGGGATTATGAATTGCAATAGAAGTTAATATTTCTCATTCACTTATTATGTGCCAAGCACTGTGCTGAATGTTTTATGTCCATTAGCTTATTTAAATTCCTACAGCAGGCTAAACCTTAGTAAGCTTTTGGGGTTTGTTTCTATGTTTGTTTTCTTTTTTGAAACAGGGTCTTGCTCTTTTGCCCAGGCTGGAGTACAATGGGACTGTCATGGCTCATGGCAGCCTCAATCTCCCAGGCTCAAGCGATCCTCCCACCTGAGCTTCTGGAATAGCTGGGACAGGCGCACACCACTACTAGTTTTTTTTATTTTTTGTAGAGATGAGGTTTTGCAATGTTGCCCAGGCTGGTCTTGAACACCTGGGTTCCAGTGATCCTCCTGTGTTGGCCCCCCAAAATGCTGGGATTACAGATATGAGCCACTGTGCCCAAACCCTTGGTAAATTTTAAGTAACTAGTTCAAACTCATACAGCTATGAAGTATTGAAGCCAGAAGTCAGTTTCGGCGATTTTCATTAAACAGCCAAACTTTCACCAAGGAAGTCCGTATTGAGGGTATGGAAGTGAAACAAAGATTATTTGCAGTTTGAGTAGATGAGTATGAAAAAGAAGGGCAAATCACTGGAGGGAGTAAGGAGAAGGAGCAGAGTACTCTATGGTTTAGAAACTTGTCATGTCTTTGGCCATTATATCTACTGAGATTATTAATTGGTAGGCTGGTAGTATGACATAGAAGGACCTAACAGTGGTTCTTTGGAATACCGTGTCCTGGAACCGGAGAAATAAATGACATCCCTTACTGGGATAGATGACTTATGGAGCTACTCTCCATCTGCCCCTTCAACTAAAATGAAAGAAAGGGAAACCTCTTGAACCATTCTCTCATTTGTTTTTTATCTCATAATTTCCTCTGCCCAAGGTTCTGGGTAACATCACTAAGCAAACCTTCCCACCTTAGGAAAATCAGCCGGGAGAGAAGAAAAAGACAAAGCTCAGGCCTGTAATCCCAGCACTTTGGGAGGCCGAGGCGGGTGGGTCACCTGACGTCAGAAGACAGAGATGAAATGAGTTACACAGCTGAAACTAGAGAAAATATCATCTTACATTTGAATAGTGCTGTATTATTTTCTATTGACTTTTGGTATATTTTATTTTTATATTTGATCTGGTAATCTATCCTCCTCTTCACAGATGGGGGATCTGGGACAAGACAGTCAAAGATTTTCCCAAGGCGATGCTGAACTTAGTGATAGATCTAAGCTGCACTGCAGGTCTTCCAGATTCTACCTGATTGACCTAGAAGGTATTCACCCTTGTTATTTTATTCCCATTTATTTAATACATTCTTGGGGATCTCTTATTGAAGGAAAATTGAATTTTTGTCATAATTGCTGCTTTCATTCTTTATAATCAAAATGCTTATTTGTGAAGTATATCTATCCTCTTACATTAGAAGTTTCTTGAGTATTTGGATCATGTCTTAACCATCTTAGTATTTTTCACAGCCTCGAACACAAACCAAGGCCCTATGCAACAATGTTCTGATTTATGTGTTGAACGAATAAATATACAGATGCCACTGGTGCTGAGTGGCAGCATCATGGTGGTTAAGGACCTTAGATTAAGAGGTAAACAGACCAGGATGGGGGTGGTGGCTCATGCCTGTAATCCCAGCATTTTGGGAGGCTGGGGCAGGCAGATAACTTGAGGTCAGGAGTTCAAGACCAGCCTGGCCAACATGGTAGAACCCCATCTCTACTAAAAATACAAAAATTAGCTGGGTATGGTGGTGTGTGCCTATTGTCCCAGCTACTCAGGAGGCTGAGACAGGAGAATCACTTGAACCCAGGAGGTGGAGGCTGCAGTGAGCCAAGATTGCACCACTGCACTCCAGTCTGGGAGCCACAGTGAGAGTCTATCTCAAAAAAATAAATAAATAAATAAAGGGGTGGGGGTCGGGGGTGGTATACAGACCTGCCTCTGTTATTACCATCTCCAGGATTTGGGGCAAATTGCTTCATCTTTCTAATTTTTGTATTTGTTTTTTAATTTGTAAAATTAATTAAGATAGAACTTATAAGCCTCTCTGAAACTTGAACTGGATTAATACGTGTGACATGCTTAGCACCATTTGTGGCATTGGTAGGTTTTTGATTAATCATCACTGTTATTCTCTAGGTTTGGGAACCTAAGAATCAAAAGGTCTTGCATTGGCACAGTGGGTTACTAACAAGTTCGAATATGTAATGTTTCCATTTGGTCAAAAACCCATTCGTTTTGAAAACGACAATTTACACTCTGTAAAATGACTAAAAAGGCAAGTGTTAACTTACAAAGAAGTGCATTGTGTTCTTTGAAAACAGCCTTGAGTTTTCTGTGTGTGTGGGAGACAATTTAGTGATTGGTTCTCTTGTCATTAATGCAAGAGAGATGGTTCTTGTGACTTTCTGTCCTTTTCACCCTGGTAGCTCAGCTGTGGTGGTGATATTGCATTGATGATGCCCGCCAGCTTCTCTCCCTGTAGCTCTGAGTGTCTGTTTTGTGTTTGGATCAGTGGGTAGAAGGTCTCACTGCTCTTCAGAATGACATACACATTGCCAGTAATTACTTTCCTAAAATGGGAAGGGAATTAAAATAAAAGCCTGAATGTAGAAGGGGGTGGCAGGTTTTTGGAAGTGTATTGGCAATTTGAAGCATGAATAATTAATTTTGTCTTGAGATTAAGTTCAGCCTGTGTTTATAATCTGTTAAAAAAAAAAGAAACCTCTAATGGGTTCTAAATAAATTCAGTATCAATTTAAACTATTAGAGGAAGTGAAATCAAAATAATTAGGATATTAAAATACTTTGTGCATTTCCAATCACTGCCTTATTGAGGCTCTGGATCTTTTCCAAGGAACAATAATAGCATGAATATATTAGGAAGTTTGCTTGCCTTACAATGTGACTGTTTGTTCATGTAAAGATGATTGAGAACTTGCAGGAAACAGAAAGCCAGATTAATGTGTTGACATATTCACGGGATTTGGTGCTATACAAATGACGAATTATTTTGTACATATAGATTAAAAACAACATAGTGACAGTTCACTGTTAAAACAGTTGAATTTGATTATTCCTTATTTACAGTAATTGCTAATTTCATACTATATTAAGGAAGGCATTATTTTTGTGACTTCTTCAATTACTACAGAATGGGTTGGTAAATCTAAATAAGATTAAGGTGCATTCCAATAGATCCCAGCGATGGGTCATTTGGTCACTTTGCTTATGGTTGTCAATACTCATTGTAATGTAAATTGAGATAAAGAGATTCTTCCCCCATAAGTTATTTATTAGGATTCTTCTCCCCTCCTTCTGCCCTTAATGCTTGCTTGGAGCCTAGCAAGTGTAAAAATTTGAACAAATATAAAGGATTTTGAGACAAGTTTTTCCCCTTTTCTGAGGTAACAGCTCATTTTCTTGTAAATAATTTTGGTAAACTTTCACAATGGCTGCCATAGTGGAGTGATCGTGAACATTTAAGAGCTTATACATTCTCTGGATTTAATTCTAGGGCTTAAATGAATTGGTTTCTAAGAGATTTCTCTGCAATATTTTAATTTTTTGTTTCTTTTTTTTCCTAAGCAATATGCAGTTTATCTATATTTAATATCTCTTGAAAAAATATTTTAATTAATATAGCACTAACATAATTTATAACTGGCTATCGAAACTAACTGACAATTATTATGGCAATTTATGGCTTGCTTTTCTATTTTTTTTTCTGGAGAAAGAAAGCGAGAAGACAGAATTTCAGGGTATCCAAAGTAATTTATTCTGAAACTGAAGTATTGCATTAAATTTTTTGCTTCCTGGAGAATCAGACAAGATAACAGGATTTGCAAAAATGGATCCTCCATCCCCAAAAGACATCATAAAGTATAATTTCTAGCAGTATTATAAATGATTCAGCAAAACAATAGTATTTTGAGTTCCAAAGAGCTCAATAAAAATATAAACAAAAATTAACAAGCAACTGCAAAATAATTCTTAGTAGAATTATGAAAATGTTTGTTATGTGTCTTAATGAGAATAAATAATGGGTACTTAATTCACTATTTATATACATACAGTGAGTTTTCCCTTGCTTGAAATATACTTACCAGTTTGTATGTTAATGGAACTGCACTGTTTCTCTGCCTCATTAGAAAAGGGTTGTTAAGCTTTCAAACAATAAGTTTTTATATATTCTAAAAGAGAGCTGAGCATCAACAGCCGGAAGATTATATCTTTAAAGGCTTTTGTCTCACTTCAGAAGATGTGAATAGAGCAGGCTGTAGTATAGATGGGGGCAATATCTTTTTTCTGAATTATATTTTCGCAATATTTCTAATAGATAAACAAGGTCTGCATTTGTTTCAGGACTATGCTTGCTCACCTCTGTCATTTTCTTTCTTTGGGGTCTGTCTATACTTAATTCCTCATATGTAAAATGGAGCTAAAATCACCGCCTTTCAGACTTCCCCTATTTGTGGATATGCATTGTGTAAGAGAAGCCAGAAAGGTTGACAAGGAGAAGGTCAGCCAACATGATGGAAAAACTGTGGATATGCAGCCAGCTAGTACTGGGGTGTCTTGCTGACACCAGCACTGACTTTGGGCAAGTATGCGGGAGTTCAGGCAGGCTGGTGGGAAACATTTTAAAGATAGTTGTAAGAAATAGTCACAAACCTTCTTGGAAGGGTGGGGGAGGGTGGGTTGCATAAGCTTCAGTAATGGATCTGGCTGAAGGCAGCCTAATCTTTACCTTGAGTAAGTAGCTTAAAGTAGGAACAAAGGAATGTAAGGGAGTTTATCTAAATAGCTTGTTTACTCATGTGGTCCTAAAACTAACCTTTGATCTTTTGAGAGCAGGATGTCTCTCTTGGGGAGAGGGCTACTGGGTTAATTACCCTCTAGTGGTGTTGACTCAAAGCCTTTGTCATTTAATGTGTGCTGAATAAATGCCAGCAGGGCCAGCTATTCCAGGCCGTGGCTGCTACAACTCTTTCAGTCAGTGGCCTGGCCCCCTAGCCTACTCTTTCATTGAATATCAGTGTCTGAGTACATTATTCATCTGTTGTACAGCTGGGGTCTGCAGGACAGAACCTGGCACAAGTAGCTATATTTCACTGAACCTCTGTTTCCTCACTTGTAAAATACCTAAATTGACAATGCCTACTTGCAAATTTCTCATTAAGTACTAGAGATAACTTATATAAAGTGCTTATTATAGCACCTGGTAAATACTATTTACTCCATAAACACTGACTAATAGTAACAGAGGTGGTCAAGATCATAGTCGTTGCAATAGTGACTTTACCATACAGGTTAGGTATTCTTTTGTTATAGGTGAGCCTTATCATATACTCATGAATTACTATTATTTTTTTAAATTTTAGAGCTTTCTACATTCCATAGAATATTTCTAAGACATTTCTCTGCAATATTTTTTTCTTTTTTTCTAAGCAATATCCAGTTTATCTATGTTTAACATATCTTGAAAAAATATTTTTAATTAATATAGCACTAACATAATTTGTAACTTTCAGTAAAAGACTCATCCACCTACCATACAGGTTAGGTATGCTTTTGTTATAGGTGAGCCTTATCATATACTCACGAACTATTTTTTAATTTAATTTTAAAAAGAATTTCTACATTTAATTTCTACATTCAGTAGAAGTCTCATCCACCTGGACAGCTTGGATGAATGCGTTAGATAAGCTGTGATGTGAGGAACAGCATGTGGCATGTGGGCTCTGGATTAGGGAGGCAGCAAGCAGCTGTGGATTCCAGAACACCAGAGAACACATGCCCTGTCTAAACGAGGCAGGCATCATTTGCTCGCTTCCAGCTGATTTTTTTTTTCTTTTGAGAAACAAAGACCTCTGTTTTATCCATTTTTTTCTAAGAGAATCTGGAAAATCTGGATTTTATGCAAAATATCCCTCTGTAAATATTGACAACAAATTCAAAAGTATTGTGTATGCCAAGAGTGTTAGGCTGAACACAACATAATTGTAGAATAGGTTCGGCCTGTGGATGCCAGTTTGAAATCTCTCATCTATCCAACAGAGAACAATACAGTTACTATTTATTTACACAGCATACACTATTGCTGGTAGGTACTTTTTAAGCACTTTACATATATTTATATTACATGTACTTATATTTAAGCATCCCAATGACCCTAGAAGATTGCTAATAATAATCAGTATTATTATCATCAAGTCCATTTTACAGATGAAGAAACTGAGGGAAGGGGAAGTTAAGTAACTTGCCCAAGCTGTCTGTTATTTAGCAGCAGAATTGAGATTTGAACCTAGGTAATCTGATGGCAGTGTTTGCATTTAATCCTAGAGTTTATATTATTTGAAGTGAGTTGGTTGAAAAAAAAAGGTAATCGTAAGGTATATAAACTCAAGTAATGAATTCTTCTTATTTGCAAGAAGTATTTTTAAATGAGATCTTGAAGGAGAAAATTCTATAGGACCTAAATTTCATTTCAGGTGCACACCATTCAATAGCATTTATTGAATTTGTACAAAATGCCAAGTTCTCAACAAGGAGCAGTAATGAGGATAAAGACAGAAGACATGGACCTTGTCTTCAAGCATTTTTCAAGTAGTAAGAGAGAAAATGAATGACTAACATAGCATCACAATATATAAAATGTTTCCATAGGATATTTCTAAGGCTTTTGAAGAAGACGGGGTACTGTGATTAGCTTGGTAATGGATGACTTCACAAACATGGTGGCATTTCAGCTAACTCCTAAAAAGTGGGTTGCATTTCAATAGACAGAGATAGAGGTAGTAAAGACAGTTGTTAGCAAATATTTTGTGGCAGGAGAGACAATACTTTAGCAAATACAGGCAATAGTCTTGTTATTCTATAATTAGGATTTGCAGAGGAACAGAGAAAAAAAGAAGATAGGTATCGGAGACCTTAAATGTGCCTATGAGTGTGTTCTCTGTATCTCCCTGTTATAATTATATGAGTCCATTCCTTAATCATCATTTCTCTCTCTCACACATACACATATGCACAATTTGCATTCTCATGAAAACAATAACACCAAACTAGTATGAAGTTTTCAGAAGGACCAAAATGTCTCTAACAATTGAGCGGAGTCCGTTTTTGAAATGATTTACTATTGTTGCCCCCACAACAGAATTGTAAACAAAGAAAGAGCTATACAAATTATCCTTGTTTCATTTATAAAATAAAAATCGCAGGAGATAGAGATATTTCAGAATGAGACCATAGAAAGGAAGATAAATTTTAGCCAAAAAGAAGGGGTTATGGATGACCACAAGTGTCAACTGAGAATTACTGGACCACTACCTAGACTGAATTATGATTCTTTCTCCCCTGCAAGACTAACACTAGCTCTCTGTGATCTATTGCATGCACAATACTCATAGGTGGACATAAGGATTTCAGAACTTCTTATAAGTGTTAGCTTCTACAATAAAATGCTAATACTTAATGATTACTACTAAGTAGAGGGAGCTCATTCTTTTCCTTTTACTTATTTTTTAAATTATTTATTATTTTAAAAATATAAATGAACCTGCAGGTTGAACTGATGTGAAACTATTATGACACAATACACAATACTTACTAGAAATAAACCAAGACTGTGAGGGAAGGTTTTTCTAATATTTTGGCTCTTAAACCTCCCTGTTAAATCATCTCTTCAAGTAAACACATTTTATGTATATAGAATGTTTAGCACACTGCATGGCATGGAAAACTGCTCTATGCATTTGGCTATAAAAGCAATATTACTTGTTCTTATTATTTCTATCATCATCAGCAGCAGATCTCTTCCAAGGCTGCATTGGAAAACTCATACCTTCAATTTATCTTGGTCATTAACTGCTCCGAAGATGGCACTGGATTCATGAAGTCTGACAAGGCAGAGTTTCAACAATAACCTGTGGAAGGCCATTGAATTTCAGCACCAATCACTGTGAATCTATTTACTTGCTACAAAAGCCTTTAATTTACTGTGTTAAATCACAACTGTAAAAATTGTCAACTCAAATATTTCCCATCAACTATAAAGCATTAAAGTACAAATTACATTTTTAAAACACATATTTATTATTCTTTCTTATTTCTTTTCTTTCTACTTTATTTTCCCCCAGGGGTTGGGAAGAGTGGTTCAAGAGGGGCCTGCCTTTGAAGTTATTTTAATCTTTATTCTATCTAGTCCTTTCCTGGACTCATTTAATATACTTGATTTTTAAGTCATAATTATATTCTCCAGATACCAATTCGTGACATCCTTCCCAAGAATCGTTCATTAAAATCTAATTTTTGCCTTCTAATGTTGGCTTTTTAGCTAATGAAATCTGCAGTAATTATAAATATCCATCTTGCAAAACCTTCAAATTACTGGCATTTATATATAAAGTCAGGCAGTTGGAGAATGATATTAACATTGAAGTTAGCTCTTTCCTTTTCATTTCAATGAAGTTAAGGTAGTACATATATAGTTATGTATATTTAAATAAGAGAATCTCATTTAACTTCTTTCAATATTTTTACACTGTCATTAGAACTCTTTTGAATGGTACCCAAGGGATATCACATCTAATTTAAACTTCAAGGCAAAAAAGACATCAGGAAACTTCAGATTCATTATTCAGCTTGATGATCTGAAAAGACTGTAAAAAAGTTTGTGTAGTATTGGGCTCTGATCTACTGAAGGTGTCCTGTAGTTTTCTGAATTATCAAGTGAAATTTTATCAAAAAGACAAATCATTTATGAAAAGTTAGAATACTTCCCTGGCTCACGAGTTTAAGCCATGTATAAGCAAAACAATAAGCTCTAAATTCCTTTGGCACTAACAATATGAGAGCGGCCGGGCGTGGTGGCTCACGCCTGTAATCCCAGCACACTGGGAGGCTAAGGCGGGCGGATCACGAGGTCAGGAGATTGAGACCATCCTGGCTAACACGGTGAAACCCCGTTTCTACTAAAAATACAAAAAATTAGCTGGGCGTGGTGGCAGGCGCCTGTAGTTCTAGCTACTTGGGAGACTGAGGCAGAAGAATGGCGTGAACCCAGGAGGCGGAGCTTGCAGTGAACGGAGATTGTACCACTACACTCCAGCCTGGGCGATAGAGCGAGACTCCGTCTCAAAAAAAAAAAAAGTGAGAGCTAGGCTATGCATCTGAATGCATCTGATATGAAAGGAGTAAACTTGAAGAAAGCTCAGTGCTAATCAACGTCCGGCCTGTATAGTCCAAGAATAAAGATCAGATCTTGAATGAGGAAGTTCCACAAAATATGAGTTCCACCGAAGTTAGCTGTTGGAGGGGAGAATGCACAGGTGGTGCAGCAGAGAGAGGACACACTTTACCCAAAGATACAGAGTTAGAAATTGGCAAAGCCATGTTTCAAATCTAGGTCTATATGATACCAGATTTATAAGATGTATATGAGTCTCCATTCCGTTATCTACAAAATAAGAATAATAACACCTACTTCAATAGGTCTGATTTGAAGTTTAGATAAGACAATACTATGATTTACTGAATACTTTCCATATACCAGTTTACCACTTTCATTTAATAGCAAGTGTGCCCTGTGGACTAGAATGAGAAATTAGCTGCCATTCTAAAGCCTATTGCCCACTAGAATCAAATATGAAATAAAGCCCATTGTTCACAAGCAGATGGCCCTCAGTTTCTTTCCCTTGATCTGGTGTCTTAGACTCATGCAAATATATCTTTATATATCCTCCTTAGAGATATAGACTCATGTGTATATCTTAGACTCATGCAGATATGTCTTTATATATGTTTCTTAGGGATAATTGAGTGGGAAATACAAACCTCTAAGCCCCTGCACTGACTTTGTGCTTTGGGAGGGCAGCTGAGCTGACGTTGACATCAAAGAACCAGTACCATGAACATTAATTTTGATAAAAATAATTTGTATTCTTCTAGCATAAAATTGAAAAAGACGTAACTAGGTTAATGTACCGCCTCTTATTTCCACACCAAACTTAATTTCAAACACCTTGTCTAAATCTGATAGTTTTAGAAACAATATTTAATAAAGGGTTTTAATTTAATTTAATAAAGGGTTATATCAGCTAAAGTCTTTTATTCCAACATCAAGAAGCATCCATTCTTTATGAAATGAGTAAATTCTTAATATTATTTGGCTTATTTCTTTCCATTTTAGCTTTAATAAGAAACAAATTATTTTCTCAGGGATTTCTATAAAATGTATTGTTTTCATAGTAAGTCAGAATCCACGGTTATAGAACCATTAACCCATAAGATTCTTGAGGTTCAGTGTTACCTATTCATTATTTAAGTGGGGCCCAGAGCAAGCACTGTATTTATTCATATATTTATTTATTAACTTAGCATGTATTTAGTGTTTATCGTTATGCACCCAGACACTTGCAGGATAAAAATATTTTTACATGTTTTTATTTTTCTTGCCCTCTAAGATCTTAGAGATGATTCAGAAAGACATGATTAATGAGTAAAACTAAGTTACTAGAGAATAAAAATACATAAGTGTAAAATGTACAATGTATTAATAAAAAATGATACTTACCACTTAAATGATAGCTATGTGCCAAGCACTGCATATTTATTATCACATGTAAAAGTCACACATGGTCTTCACTGAAGTCAACAAGATATATACAATTCATCTCCTTCTAAAGGGAAGAAATAGAAATAGTGAATGATTATGTGGCTTCTGGATGCCACTTTTGCCAAGTTAGTGAAAGAAGTAAGACTGGGACCAAAGGGGGTCCCAATTCTGTCCACTCTTTGAGACAATCTTCTTCACATAAAGAACATCAAAGTCAAAGCCCAGGGGAAGAAAGCATGGAGTGAGATTAAACAGGAAAAGGTCCATAGAGATATATAGTCTCTCTTTATATCAATAGATGTCTGTTTAGATTGTAAGCTTTTATAATACTATAATCCTTTCAAAAACAAGTTATTTACTAATTGGTTTGTACTGATATACAAATGATGCATTTTTCATAAATATTAAAGTCTTTGGAGGCCTATGGATTAGAAATATGGATTCATTTGCTGGGTGAAGTGAGAATACATCCGCAATTGGGAGATGCACAGGCTGAAAGGCCACTGAAATCATAAGGTTTAACCTTCAGTTTTGTAATCAAAGAACAGAAATTCAGCAATGTGTTCAGTTCTGTGTACACATTTAAGAGAAAAGTTGAAAAACTGAAATGTGTTGAATACTTACACAACATCTGAAAATGACAAAGACAATAAATGTACAATGCATTCTCAAGTATGAGATAAAGATCGTAAGAGTTATAAATGTATTTCCGTAGCGGTCTGTACACACTCAGGTTTGTGCTTATCTCTTCACATTGTAATTATTTACATGTTGACCTTTTCTTCTGAAATATAAGAATTTAAAAACCCAGACCTGTGTCATACTGATATTTGCATCTCTGACAGGTGGTGACTTTGTATCTTGCGCATAGTAAGTTAACAGTGAATGAATAAGAGATCAATAAAAGATCGGTAGTTCAAAAAGAGTTCACACAGGTCCTGTCCTAGTCCATTTTGTGTTGCTGTAACAGAATAACACAGACTGGGTAATTTATAAATAAAAAGGATTAGTTTCACAGTTCTGAGGATTGGGAAGTCCAATATCGGTGTACAGGCATCTGGTGAGGGCCTTCTTGGTGCGTCATCCCATGGTGGAAGGCAGAAAGGCAAAAAATCATGAGAAAGCAAGAGATCAAACTTGTAGCCTCAAGCCCTTTTATCAATGGTAGTAATCTATTTATGAAGGTGAACCCCTCAAGACCTAAATCCTCCCATTAGAGTTGCATTGAGGGTTACGTTTCTGACATGCTTTTCTGAGTAATTGAAGCCACAGCCTTCTTTCCCCGACCCCCAAAATGTATGTCTTTCTCACATGCAAAATACGTCCATTCCATCCCAATAGCCCCAAAGTCTTAACTCATTTCAGTGCCCACTCAAAAGTCCAAAGTCTCATATAAATCAGATATGGGGAAGCCTCAAGGAAGGATTCATCCCGAGGCAAATTTTCTTCATCTGTGAGTCTGTGAAACAAAAACAATTTGTGTGCTTCCAAAACACAATGGCAGGACAGTCATAGGATAGACATTCCCATTCTAAAAGTGATAAATAGGTAAGAAGAAAGGGATAACTGGTCCCAAGTAAGTCCACAACCCAACAAGAAAAATAGTGTTAAGTCTTAATGCTGGAAAATCATCTCCTTTGATTTCATGTCTTGTATCCTGGGCACACGGACAGGGACTGGCTCCCAAGGCCTCAGGCAGCCCCATCCCTATGGCTTTTTTGGGTGTAGTCCACTCGGTACCTCTCAATGGATGAAGTGTCATACTTGTTTCTTTCCCAGGTTACAGTTGCATGCTGGTGGACCTACAGTTCTGGGGTCTGTGAGATGGCTTTGCTGCCATGGCTCTACTAGGCATTGCATTTGTGGGGGGAATCTCTGTAGCAGCTCAGCCCCCACATTTTGCTCAGCATTACCCAAGTAGCAGATCTTTGCAGTGGCTCTGCCCCTGTGACAAGTCTTTGCCTGGGCCCCCAGGCTGTCAGTGACATCCTTTGGGCAGTGGCTCTGCCTCTGTGACAAATTTTTGCCTGGGCCCCCAGGCTGTCAGTGACATCCTTTGGAATCCAGATAGAGGCAGCTGTGACCCCACAGGTTGTACATTCAGTACATCTGCAGAGTGAGCACCATGTGGTTGCTGCCATGGTTTAAGGATTTGCTTCCAGAGTAGTGGCACAAGCCACATCTAGGCCCATTTGAGCCAAAGCTGGGGTGGCTGAAAAGCACGATGCTGGAATGCAAGGAACAGAGACGATGGTTCAGGGCCAGCAAATCCTGAGGTTCTGCTGGCACCTCTGTGGAAGCCTTGCCTTCAAGATTCTGGCTTGCCTCAAAAATCTCTGAAGGGTTATCAGGGTTATTTTCTTGTTTTCTTGATGAATGGAATCTAGCTTTCTTCTATCCACACTAATCTTCTTAGAACTTGTTTGGCCACACTCATGGTTTGTTCTCCTAAACACATCATTTTATTCTTTACATAACTAGGCTGCAAATTTTCCAAATCTTTCATCTCTGCTTCCCTTATAATTATAAATTCCATCTCTAAGGCATTTCTATTTTCTCTTATTTTTCGGTAAGCAGCCAAAGAAGCCATGCAGTATCTTGGATGCTTTGCCACTTAGATATTTCTTCTAGTTCATCACTGTTGAGTTCTGCATTTCACAAAGTCCCTGGATGGGGACACAATTCCTCCAAATTCTTTGCAACTGTATAACAAGGACGGCCTTTACTCTAGTTTCCAATATCTTATTCCTCATTTCTATCTGGGACCTCATCAGAATGGCCTTACTATTTGTAATTCTATCAATATTCTGATGCAAATCACTTAAGTAATCTTTAAGAAATTTCAGAGTTTCTACAACTCATCTCTCCTAAGCCCTCACCAGAATGGCCCTTACGGCTCCATCCATGACAGTATAGGCTTCTTATAACCTGCTTCTCCAAATTACCCATTATCGAGTTCCAAAGCTGCTTCCACATTTTCAGGTGTTTATGATAGCAACAGCCCCATTTCTGGTATCAGAATTCTGTCTTTGTTTCGTGTTGCTATAACAGAATTCCAAAGACATGGTAATTTATACAGAAAATTATTTGTCACGGTTCTGGAGGATGGAATGTCTAATATCAAGGTACCAGCAACTGGCAAGGGCCTTCTTCCCACTTCATCTCATGGCAGAAAGGCGAGAGAGAGTGAGAGAGCAAGAGATCAAACTCATAGCACCAAGCCGTTTTATAATTGTCAGTAATCTATTCATGAGGGGGGAGTCTTTGTGACCTGATCCCTCCCATTAGCCCACATCTTCCAACACTGTTGCACTGAGGGACCAAGTTTTCAACACATGCTTTTGGGGGGACATATTCAAACCATAACAGGGCCCGAGTCCAGATATCAAAGGCTGAGTGGGATTAGAAAGGGGAGAAGGGAGCAAAGAATATTTGCAGCATGGAGAACTTGATGGCATAAATCATAGAGGTGGAAATGATTGTTGAATGTTGATGGATCAGGAAACCATGAGTATTTCCAGAAGAAACAGGATAAAGACAAGGGAAAGAGAACAATAGCGAAGGAGCTTCAGTAGGCCACAGATCATGAAAACTCTTGAAAGTCAGGATAAGAAATTGAAATCCACAGGTCTTACAGTAAGAATGAAGAGCTTTGAGAAGAAGACTCAGAAGTGAGATGGTGGGAATGATGACTAAATATGTAGGTTGAAGAGAGAGATACAGAATGAACAGGAAGACCACCTGGACAGAACCCATGTGACCAATGTCAGCAATAGAGCAGTTACCTAATAACTTCCAGTAATCTGATTCTATTATTCATGGCTCATTTTACAGAGGTTGGGGAAAGTAGATATTTGCAGCTCTATTGCATTCTCAAAACTGAAGGATTCATTCAGTCATTTATTCAATATGCATTTCTTGAATATCTTTCATGTGTCAGGGAATATGCAATTTGTTGAGATTCAAATGTTCAGAAACTGATTAAGGATCTGGAGCTCACTCTGTCACAGAATGTTCAGCTCAAATCTCTAATCAATTTGTACTCTAAAATTTTTGAATAAAGGATACTTTCTTTTGTAATGTCTTATAATCAATTTTGCCTTTAATACCATGGCATCAAGCTTTTCTCAGTTGTATTGTACTATCATGGTACAATACGTAGGGTACTATCTGATGGCATTGTAGACATGAATATTAGGTAAAGCAATAATAAATGGGGACAGTATCACTCTAGAACATTCAATTTTCTGAGAAAATGACAAAACTTCAGGTATAATAGTATACTAAATACTGTCGAAGTGGGGCTGAATCATGCTTAAAATATGCATCATTTTGCTACTGATGTTGATTTCACTCTGTTAATGATATGAAATTGTATCCCATAGGTCAATATTAATCACTGTGTTGATTGCTTCTGAAGGAGGTAAACGGCTATAGTATTTATTAAAGAAATTCCAGGAAATAGAAAGTAAGCCAAGAGTTATTAGCACTCAACTAAGAGAAGAGCAAATGCATCTGATGCTGTCTAGGTATTTTGTTGGCCTGATGATTCCATGTTTCGAGGGATGTCATTGCCTAGATTTGCAAACACACAAGTGAGAGGAAAAGTTGACTTGTAGGAATTAGGAGAAAATGGCTTATTTAATGAGGGAGTCACAAGACATCCCTATGTATCCATATCTATGGTATACATTCATGTCTATCGTATACTAATGTGATCCTACAAAATTAACGAGACTATCCTGTTCAGGGGTAAGCTGAGATCACCATGGCAGTAATAACATAATTTTGTTATGGTTATAGTTGTTTGTTGTGCTCACCTACAAGAACTCCACTTTCCTCTAATTCTTCCTGATTTTGATGAGCTCACACATGAATTATATTTGCTTTAATTTGTGCCTTTTCTATTGTTTCTATGGTGTATGTATCACTTATACTATCAGGCTAAAAGGTTGCAAAAATGTAGCTCAATCCAAACAGTTACTGAAGTCTCCAAGGGGCATCTTACATACTCATGAACTCTTTTTTTTCTTTATGAAGTATATTTTTTATTTTATTTATGTATTTACTTTTTATTATTTTTGTTATTTTTCCCATAGCTTATTGGGGTACAGGTGGTATTTGGTTACATGAGTATGTTCTTTAGTGGTGATTTGTGGGATCCTGGTGCACCCGTCACCCACCATGTGGGAACTAAGCTATGAGGACACAAAGGCATAAGAATGATACATGCTCATGAACTCTTGCTTATTTTTATTTGTTTTTCTCCTCCTCTGTTGTATTGTCTTCTGCTGAGGCCATCAAAGACTCCTCGATATGCTATGCCATTTCCTTCTTTCTCTGGTCCAGCTCTTTGCTCACACTAACTTACATATTTCACATTTTCCAACACATGATGCCAAGAAAGATGATATTTCACTCCCCTACTTTTGATTTATTCTATTACCTAGGTTGCATAACAGAACTAATTCATTTCCTCATTGCTTTCAAAAAGTTTGGTAAAGGCAGCTCTTCTATTATTACAGATTTTATTTTATTTATTTATTTATTTTTGAGACAGAGTCTTGCTCTGTCGCCCAGGCTGGAGTGGAGTGGCATGGTCTCCACTCACTGCAAGCTCCGCCTCCCGGGTTCACACCATTCTCCTGCCTCAGCCTCCCTAGCAGCTGGGACTACAGGCACCCGCCACCAAGCCCGGCTAATTTTTTGTATTTTTAGTAGAGATGGGGTTTCACCATGTTAGCTAAGACGGTCTCGATCTCCTGACCTCATGACCCTCCCGCCTCGGCCTCCCAAAGTGCTGGGATTACAGGCATGAGCCACTGCAAAATTGCAACTAATGGACTTAACTGTCAGACCTAAATTTATAAAGATGGGATGATAAAGCTGTGGGTGGTCAATACTCTTCTCCACTCAAGATTGACCTTCCTCTTCAGTATTGTTCTGTTGTCCATGGACCAGCTTAGTGTTCCTCATCTTCCTTTTCTTTTGAGATGAGTTATTTCTCAGAAGGCCACCAGATCTATTATATAAATAGGCTTCTGGAGGACCTGAATCACCTGTCTTCAGATGTGTCTGAAATAATGGAAGAACATAGTTTAGCTTTCCAACTTGGGAGCATCCACTTTACTGTGTAGATGCATCATTATTAGTGCATGTATTTTACATTCAATATATTTTTTTCATTCTGTACACATGTCTACATGTAGAGTAAATTTCAATTGTAATATTGTCACAGAGGGCCTGAATGGTATTTTTTTCATATACTGTTATTATTTGAGATGGAGCTTTGCTGTTGTTGCCCAGGCTGGAGTGCAATGGCGTGAGCTCAGCTCACTGAAACTTCTGCCTCCTGGGTTCAAGTGATTCTCCTGCCTCAGCCTCCCAAGTAGCTGGGATTACAGATGTGTGCCACCATGCCCAGCTAATTTTTGTATTTTTAGTAGAGATGGGGTTTTGTCATGTTGGCCAGGCTAGTCTCTAACTCCTGACCTCAGGTGATCCACCCATCTCAGCCTCCCAAAATGCTGGGATTACAGGTGTGAGCCACCGTGCCCCGGACAAGTTTTTTTCATATATTATTATGCACTTAATGATTAATTATAAGATCATAATGGGGATAAAATTTGGATTATTGTTACTTTCCATCTTAATACTTTAATAATTTAAATATTTAATGGTGACTATATGATTTGGGTCTAATTATCTTGGTATACATCTCCATTGAGGATAGGGCAGTTAATATCTTCTTATCCAAACAGAAAATGGGGAGAACACAGAGTGATGTAAGCAAAGACACACTATTGCTTTTATTTGAGGTTAGGCTGCAAGAAAAGTTTTTATCTATAATACCCTAACACAATATGTAGTAATCTCAAAAGCAGGTATATCAGCCATTGTGTAGTGGGTCAAACCCCAAACTGTTTTAATTGGTAGAATTATTTGCTATGACACCACATAGCTGCAATGCTTATATTAAAAGAGGCTACATATTCTTGAAGATCCATCTGTAATTTCACAATGTAAAGACTTTATATCCCTTTACAATTATTTCTATTTGAAAATTGAGAGTTAGATTTAAGGTACAACTTGTTAGATGCTGTAACTAGTACTCAGTGACCCAGTGTAGATCTGATGTATTATGCAAATAAGGCAGAATAATATATTCTATTTAATCATGTATAATTTTTTTTCTTAATATAGTGTCCAAGCACACAATGAATATTCTATGAACCCAAAATCTTCTTCAGAAAGGAAGATATTTATATGAGGTTGTAATAGCAAGGTGCCAGAAACATGATTTACAGAATTTGCTTGGTCAATTGTAGAAAACAGTTTGTCTTTAAACAACCGAATCTTATAATGAGAAAATTATCAAAAGCTTTTAGCTACTCAGGTTATTTAAGTGAAAGATGAATTCATCCATTATGAGCTATAAAACCCATTGATTACTCGACTTAATTACTTAAACCTTACAGCCTGAGAATCTTGTCTGACTGAAATAGCTCCCCTTCAACCAGAAGGTATTTTTGAAGAATGATTTTATGATACTGCAGCATTTCAGGTAAGCACTGTTCTCTCAACAAACATGAAGAGATAATTCACGTGGGCAAATGGTAATATATTTAGAGTGCAGCAGCAGTTTCTTGGCAGCTATTAACCATTGTCACACTTGGTGCCAAAACTCACATCTCAAGTCCAAAACCCGAATTCAGTGTGAGAACCATGGATAATTTTGTTTCTAGCATTTTTTCAGGATCCAGATACCTTTTAGCAAAATTATCTTTCTTTATATAAAGATTAATATACATGTCAGAAAAGAGTAATTGGGAAAATGGTGAATATGAGAATCGTTGCTATGACTAGGTTGATGTGGGTTGTTTGGAGAAGTGAAAACAAATATTGTAAAATTCTTTCATTTCTTGTTAAACTTTTAGGTAGGTACTTTTTTTTTTTTTTTTTTTTTTTTTTTTTTTTTTTTTTGAGACAGAGTCTCACACTGTTGCCCAGGCTGGAAGGCAGTGGCGCGATCTCAGCTCACTGCAACCTCTGCCTCTCATATTCACCCCATTCTCCGGACTCCACCTCCCGAGTAGCTGGGAATACAGGCGCCTGCCACCACGCCCAGCTAATTTTTTGTGTTTTTAGTAGAGACAGGTTTCACCATGTTAACCAGGATGGTCTTGATCTCCTGACCTCGTGATCCACCTGCTTCAGACTCCCAAAGTGCTGGGATTACCGGCGTGAGCCACCGCGCTCGGCCTTAGGTAGGTACTTTTGTACTTATTTGATAGATGGGAAATATTCAGAGAAGTTAAGTAACTTTTTCAAGGACATTCAGCTGAGAAATAGCAGGGCTTTATTTTTTGCATGCTCTTTGAAATGTAACATTATTAGTTTCAGACCTTCGGTTTTAGAAACTATAAGAAGAACACCATGATAAAAGTTAGATGCAGGAAACAACCTCCCAAAATATAAAAACTGCACTAATACATTGTTAACATACCAGTATACTATGAGCTATATAATTTGATACCTGTGTTTTGGCTTATTTTGAAAAGCAAATCAGTGATAATGACTAAGTTAGCAGAGTTTGCAATATTCATTGCAATTATTTAATACCCAAACTGATTAGAATTCTTCCGAATTTCCTTCTGTGTCTCCAAACTATGAGAGATTGATGAATTCTTTCAAGAAGGAAAACTTGGAGCTTATGATTTTTTTTTATTATACTTTAAGTTTTAGGGTACATGTGCACAACGTGCAGGTTAGTTACATATGTATACATGTGCCATGTTGGTGTGCTTCACCGATTAACTCGTCATTTGACATTAGGTATATCCCCTAATGCTATCCCTCCCCCCTCCCCTGACCCCACAACAGTCCCCAGTGTGTGATGTTCCCCTTCCTGTGTCCATGTGTTCTCATTGTTCAATTCCCACCTATGAGTGAGAACATGCGGTGTTTGGTTTTTTGTCCTTGCGATAGTTTGCTGAGAATGATGGTTTCCAGCTTCATCCATGTCCCTGCAAAGGACATGAACTCATCATTTTTTATGGCTGTATAGTATTCCATGGTGTATATGTGCCACATTTTCTTAATCCAGTCTGTCATTGTTGGACATTTGGGTTGGTTCCAAGTCTTTGCTATTGTGAATAGTGCCGCAATAAACATGTGTGCATGTGTCTTTATAGCAGCATGATTTATAATCCTTTGGGTATATACCCAGTAATGGGATGGCTGGGTCAAATGGTATTTGTAGTTCTAGATCCCTGAGGAATCGCCACACTGTCTTCCACAATGGTTGAAGTAGTTTACAGTCCCACCAACAGTGTAAAAGTGTTCCTATTTCTCTACATCCTCTCCAGCACCTGTTCTTTCCTGACTTTTTAATGATTGCCATTCTAACTGGTGTGAGATGGTATCTCATTGTGGTTTCCATTTGCATTTCTCTGATGGCTAGTGATGATGAGCATTTTTTCATGTGTCTTTTGGCTGCATAAATGTCTTCTTTTGAGAAGTGTCTGTTCATATCCTTCACCCACTTTTTGATGGGGTTGTTTGTTTTTTTCTTGTAAATTTGTTGGAGTTCATTGTAGATTCTGGATATTAGCCCTTTGTCAGATGAGTAGGTTGCAAAAATTTTCTCCCATTCTGTAGGTTGCCTATTCACTCTGATGGTAGTTTCTTTTGCTGTGCAGAAGCTCTTTAGTTTAATTAGATCCCATTCGTCAATTTTGGCTTTTGTTGCCGTTGCTTTTGGTGTTTTAGACATGAAGTCCTTGCCCATGCCTATGTCCTGAATGGTATTGCCTAGGTTTTCTTCTAGGGTTTTTATGGTTTTAGGTCTAACACTTAAGTCTTTAATCCATCTTGAGTTAATTTTTGTATAAGGTGTAAGGAAGGGATCCAGTTTCAGCTTTCTACATATGGCTAGCCAGTTTTCCCAGCACCATTTATTAAATAGGGAATTGTTTCCCCATTTCTTGTTTTTGTCAGGTTTGTCAAAGATCAGATGGTTGTAGATATGTGGCATTATTTCTGAGGCCTCTGTTCTGTTCCATTGGTCTATATCTCTGTTTTGGTACCAGTACCATGAAGAAAAGAACATAAAAAGACAGAATTTGCACTCAAACTCTGATTTTAAGGATCTGTGATTTGTGATGTAAGAAGCAAGCCGAGGTCAAAATTAACTCTTGATGTGTTCTTAAAATTATTATGACCATCTGTTTTCCAGTATATTAATGCAGAACAAATCTCTGAAAAATGTTCCTCATTACTGAGATAATAATAATTCAGAGTGTGGTATAAATTGTGTTTATTTAATTGCTGAATCTTAAACAGCCTTTGATGCTTCAGGGCTATCTCTTTAAAACTGTTCTATAATGTTTTGAAACAATTCTGGCCATTTTCTCTGTCTGGTTTTCATTATCTTTATTTTTTTTCCCTGATGATTCTTCCATAAGTCAGTTAAATGGAAACATAATTTTTACTTTTAAAAGTTTATTTCTACTACTGTATTTCTACCTTAAGTTATAAATTCTGTTTTTATCATGAGGTGCCATGGGGATGAATGAGCTGCTTTTTTATATATGATGGATAGTTTTCTGGTTTTGTGATTTGGGAAAGAAGATCCAATTTCACAAAATCCCTTTCACGTTCTTGTTTAAAACAAAGCCGAGAAGAGTAGGAATGAGAAACAGGCCCTCTAATGATGATTGCCCAAATGCCTTTTCATAGCTTTGTCATTTCTTCCCTGTAGCTGTAGTATTATGAGTATATATCCTTCTTTTCATGGTACGGGTTTGGAGCAGCAATAGAACTAAGAAACAAATGCATAAAAGTGGGGCTTGTAGAGTATACAATGGCTAATCAAGATAATGTACCAGTAAACTTTGGCCATCGGACTGTAAACTCTCTGAAACTAGAGACTACTCCTGTTTTGCTGTTGTATCTCCAGTGCCTAGTGCATGGTACCAGGTCAATAATTTTTATTTAGAGAGTGAGGTTGGCAGTCCCACTTTCTTTTACTCTCTTAATCTAGGTGTGCCCATACCATCAGGTTTGTGACTTTTACGCTTGGTTAAGGAATTGAAGACTTCTTGGGGGTGGTGATTCGACTGTTGGAGCTTGTTAAGGAAGGAACGCCTAAATTTTGGGCAATCCTGTGTGCTGCCAAAAGGGACAAATCTGGCAGAAGGATGGACAGATGGATAAATAAATTGCAGTAAATTATTTTACAGCTTTATGAGTGCAATAGGAGGAGAGAGCCAGAGACTTTCAAAAGAGATTTGAAACAAGTACCAATTTCAGTGACCTCGCAGGGCTACTATGAAGGGCCTACGCTTTGAATCATATGAAGTATGGTGAATATGCCAGAAACTACTGTTGAGGGTTTGAAACTGTTAATCACGTGTATCCCCTGTCCAAATTCTGAATCAGTGGAGGAGGCTTCATTTCTGCCTGTTTTGATTAAAGAACATAGCAGGAATGAGAACTTAGAATAGGCTTCCTAATAACTTACCCAGCTGGTTGCATGGAAGATAGTAGCTGACCTCGTAGCTTATCAAGTGCAGAAAGGCCAAGTGGCACATTGAGGCTTTAACATATTAGTCCTCCCCAAGAGAGAAATAAAGACCAATGACAGTTGCACTTTGGCAGCCTCAACAACCAGAGAAATCATTCCTGTGATGGTTAATATTAGAACTCTAATACACCCTCCAAAGAGAGGAAACTACCAAGAGAGGCAACCAGGGGTAGATTCTTTCTTTCCATTACCTCTGGGGGAAAAGTAATGATTTCTATTAACATTATTTTCCGCATTATTATTGTGGCCTCTTGTCTCTTTTCAGTGATGCAGGATTCAGCTCTCTGTGAGGATCTTACAAGCACAGGCTTAGTTTCTAACCCATAGAGTTGAGTTAGAAAAGCAATGGTATAACTTTAGCATTATTCCTCTCTGGCTTCCATAACTCATTCTAATGACACCAGATATTAAACTCTGAACCCTGGTTATTCCATACTCCAAATATTCTTCCTAGTAGGAAGAGGTAGTTCCTACCTCACTAGGAACTCCACAAACCCTGTAGGAAGGATTGAGTGGAAGTACCTTTAGTGAGTTAGGTGAGTATAAAAACTCTAGAGACATTCCTTTTACAGATTTTGCCCTCTTGACTTCTTTTCGTAATTCACAGAGACCATCACATCGCCATAAAATTAGAAGGACACAAGCTACAAAACTTAATCTTTGTAGTGTTTAGATAGTTCTCCTCTCTGTTGTTCACACACACATGCACACACACACACACACACAGAGCCAAAAAATTGTGATTGCATGATTTATAAACATTCCTACATAAATGTTGGATGGAGATAGTGTGTATATGTACACTTATTCAAGGATCATTATTATGAGACAGTCATGACAACAGTGGTGACAATTATAAGCTGATTACATATATAATTGACAACACAAGTGCACAAAAGTTGTATTCCACTTGTTTCAAGTGTGTTTAATATAAGTGGCATTCTGTATTTTTCAGCAAGTGAAGCTTCTAATCAAGGCACAGATAATCTTCTAATTAACTGCCTTTGTTTGATCCTCTGAAATAAAATGTAGTTTTGTTTAGGGAAATGAAGTAGGTGTTAGAATCATCCCAGCCTTTATCAGGAGGCCAATCTCTCCTCTTTTCTATGGCTTTGTTATCAAAGCCAGAAAATTAGTGCTTACACATTGTAAGCCTCATGCAATCACTGAGTAAATCATGCTGAATTGCGAGTTAGCTATATTTTCTAAATTTGTATTCAGTGGCATCAATTGTCATCACAATCAGTTTGTAAAGGCATTTCCCTGCCAGTGATTTTTAAGCCTGACTGCACATTAGAATCAACTGCAAGGTTTTTAAAAACCACAAATTCTAGCGCACCAGCATGGCACATGTATACTTATGTAACTTACCTGCACATTGCGCACATGTACCATAAAACCTAAAGTATAATAATAATAATAAAAAAGAAAAAAAAAACCCCACAAATTCACAGGTTCCCATTCTGTGTCAATGTAATAAGCACTCAAGAGGTGGAACTCCACAGTAGGTGATTCTAAATGTCTGTCAGAGTTGAGAATCACGGACATAGACCAAAGATCAGAAACTTTTTTCTATAAATGACCAGATGGGAAATATTTTAGTCTGTATGGGTCTCTGTCACAGCTACTCTGCCATAAATGCAAACATACACAATATGTAGACAAATGGATACGGCTGTATCTCAGTAAAACTTTATTTATAACCAGAGGCACTAAGCTAGACTTGACCTGACATTAACAATTCAAATTAACAACATATTAATGCTTAATTTAGTCTCAGAATCCAGTAATGAATTTAATAAATGAGAACCACTGTGTTGACAGATGACAAAATATACTAAAGGAAGCATTAGTCTTATGATCCAAAAGGTATTGTTCAAAACCTTGCTTGTACTACCACTATTTGCCATATAAAAATACAGACATGTCATTTAACCTGCCTGAGATGCAGCTTCTCCACTTCTAAAATGGGAAAAATGGCACTTAAGTCAAACGACCGTGGTGCTGCTGGATTTCTCATGAAAATTCAATAGTTTCTCTAGCTAATAGTGCCTTTTATTCATTGAGCATTTACCATACGTAAGACACTGTTCTAATTGTTTTTTATTCATCAACTTATTTCATTCTGTTCTGAAAAAAAAAGAGAAAAGTGGCAAATACTCTCCTTCAATGAAATTTCAACATAGTGTAGAAAAATATAGTCATAAATTGCTGAATTTCAAGGGGGAATATGGTAAATGCTAAGAGATTTGCAACAATATATTAGGTTTCATAGGTGGGGAGGTCATATGCAGGTGGGTTAATTAAAATCTTCAGGAAAAAACTGGTAACAAAAACTGATAGCTAAAGTCTATATATAATTTCATTTTGCAGATCTAGGAGAAGTGGAAGGAAAAGTATGGGAAAAAAATGTGGAAGTGGGAAAGCACTGGATATGTTTATAGATAGAAGCCAGCAGTATGGAGTTATAGTAGTGGAGTCGAAGGTGACGGGCAGGAAAGTTAGAGTCAGAACATGCAGGACTGTGAATTTCAGGTTGGGCAGTTGAACTTATTTATTAATCAATAGAAACATACTTAAAGTTATAAGAGATAAGTGCTATGCTCTCAGCTAAGATTTGGAAAAATTAATCTGACAGTGGTGGATATATTAGAAAGGGTGGAAACAGTGGTATTTTTCTTTTATTACACTCATTACATAGAGTTGTTGGAATGATTAAGTGAGTTCATACAGGTAAACCTCTTAGAGCAATGACCTGGCACAGTGTAAGTAGCATGTAATTGTTAGGAATTATTATGGTTCCATATAAGGTCAAGTATTTTTCTTTATTAAAATATTATTATATTTTTTGCTTTGCCTAGTTTAACATAGCCCTAGAAGGTGATTATAGATGTATGTGCATCTTATATTCATGAATGATTTTAAGAAACATGCCAAAACTTGGAAATAAGTCAAAGGTGGTGATGAGTCTGTCAATGCCATACTTGTTTGTTGTTTAATAAACCTGTTCACACATTATTTAACTTAGACCTAATACCTTTGCAAATGGAGCCACAGAAAGCTTTGACCAAAGGCGGGACCCATGCACAAAACGTGGGAATTCTCAAGGAAGAGATGATTTATGGTGGAGATGTGGTAAATTGAATTTGACTGTGTTCAATTGGAGGCATTCAGAACAGAGCCATCTTGCAGGCAGGTGGAAATGTGAGAGTTAATCAAAACCAAATGGGATTCTAAGTGCTTGGAAGTTGAAATAAAAAGGGAGAACCTGTATTTTCAGAAATTGGATAACTGTAAAAACCATGAAAAATTTCTGTGCAGAAATTACCTCTTCCTTTCTTGTTGGCTCAAGATTTGGTCACAGCAAAGCAAACGATAAAGCATATACTTGATTGTGCATGAAGCCTAATTCACTCCAGCAAATCCCTAATGTATTCTAACTACTATGTTTAGGGTAAGATTTTTTTCAGCCTGTCACCACTTAAGCAAGTTTTACTCAATACCTCTTTGATGAGATCTGCATTTCGTAGTAATGCAGATCTGTTTTTTTTTTCTGCTTTCTCATCTCATGGTTAATACATTTTTATATGCTTTTAAAAATTTACTCAAGGAGAATGAACACTAAACATTTGAAGAAGTCAAAACAATCAATCATAAAGAATTAAAATGAGAAAATGCGCAAAAAGCCCACATAGCTCTCTGTACTTTTTCCTAGGGAATAGTGGGCTCATCAGTGATATAGTCCAAAAATTACTGTCAATTAAAAGTTTCATAACAAATGGTAGAAATGAGAGAAGGTTAAATGAATGGGGAGCAATTGTTGAGGGTAATTGTGAACCAGAAAAAGTTTCTGAGATGAATATTTGTACATCCATTTATTTTTTTAAGTGTGTGACCTATACCATATTACAGTAGAAGAGACTAAAAAGAGATAGGTAAGTGAGAAAGCTCTTGAAGTAGTACATGAGGTTGTAAATAATAGAAAAATATATGAAAAATTGCAATAGTAGAACTGATAATGCTTAGCAAATGGTTAGATAAAAGTAAGCAATAGTGAGAAATATGAACCAAAGGCCATACTTTTTTGTAAGCCTGAGTAGCCTGAGGAATGCTGGTCCTAGTAAACTTCAGAATTGCTGGCAGAAGACATGATTTTGTTGTTTGTTCTGGAATGAGAATGGCTTTGAACATGAACATTACATGTTAAAAACATTTCGAGAAAGGAGAGATGATCATAAAGAGATGATTGGGGAAAGGAAAAGGGCTTGGGCTGATCTTAGGGTTGGATTTAAACCGGCAAAGAGCATGCCTTTGTTTTGCCAACACACTAATTATATGATCCACCAGTGGACTCCAAGTTCCAGTTTCTTGAGAGTTTCTCGAATCCACCTTCTAGAAACCATCATTACAAGAGATAGAACTTCCATAGTCCGTCCTTGTTCCAATAGGAATCCCATATACTTGATGGGCCACTGCCTTAGGATCACCAAGGGGAGGGTGGGGGTAGGGGTGGGGAGGGTGTGTCTGTGCAATGAGTGCGAAGCAAGAAACTCCCAGACCCCTTACAACTGCCAGAAAACCGTAGGCTCTTTATCCAATGCGTATACCGTCTTCTGATGTTGTTTGTTTCTTTTATTTTTAATTTTTGTTTTGATTTTTCTTCTTAGACAACTCAAGACTCCCTACAACATGCTTGCCAATTTCTCTAAATAAATGCCTGTAATATCACTGTAGCAGTTTAGAAAAGTATAGGCTTTGGAATGCACTCCTGTCAAAATATCTGGGTGGCCCAACCTTCTGCATCTCACCTTCCTATCTCATTGAGAAATTAGTGGGGGTTTTTGTTGTTGTTTGGGGAAAGCTATAATTTTTGCTAAGCTTTGTCCTACACATTCAGCTAGCCTAAGAAATGTAATGGCAGCTAACAATAGATCGTGGTTAAGTAGGTTGTAGGATGGTGCTGCTGCTGGTGACCACTGTTTAGAGTGATTGAACTAAATCCGCCATTGTTCTGTGACTGTAGTCCCATATCCTCCCAGCAAAAGAAACCTTCACCAAAACAAAGCACACACACACACACACACACATACACACACACACACACACAGAGCCAGGGAATGTCTTCCTACACAATTAGTTTCACATAACTAGTTAGTAATCAATTGTTGGGATACTCAGCTGGCATTGTTACTTAGTATTTTTAGCCTGTAATTTTCTTTCTAGTCCTTCTGTACAGTGAGCACATTTCTCAATTGTGATAATTAAGCTGATGCTTTCTTCAGTTATACTCAATTCTGCTTTCTTCTCTGGCCTTTCTGAAAAATTATTCTTTAAGTGAATAATGTCAACATTGTTGTCTCCATAACCTACTATAATCATGTCTTGTACCAGTTTTATTTTAACGGTGGCTGTTGATCTAGTTAATTTAAATGTCATTAATTGCTTAATTGAATTAACCAGATTGGTGTTGGTAGTTAAAGACACTCTTATACTTCCCAAGGAGGATTTATTATCAAGTTAAAGAAAACCATTCTGTTTGACAGCAGCAAACACCTTCTCTTATCTTCTCCATTCATTTTTTTAAAATCAGTATTGTTCATTTCTGGTAGCTTTCCGGTTCGGGAGCAATTTCTAAGTCTACGATCACTCAAAACATGCAAATCTTTACTTAGCTGTGTCTTTATCCTGTTCCCTTAAAAAAAAAAAAAAAAGTGGCTTCCCTATTCCATAATGAGACAAATAGCCTGCTGTACAGGGGGAGATTAAATAAACCCGTCTCTATTTTGCTGCAACTAGTGACACCACAACCAGGCACTCTCTCACCAGTAATTATTATGTGACAGCTTTCATTTCAGAAGGTAACAATGAATGGAATCACACTAATCTGTCTCTAACACTGCTGGCATGTCAATAAGAGAAATTGCAGGGGGAAAAATCTGTCTGAAACAAAACAAACAAAGCATTCAGGGTTCCTAGGAGGGTTTTTATCAGCACAAACACTAACAGTTTGGTGATGATGACTCATAGAAGTAGGAATAAAGAGGCTCTTATTCTTGGTAGGGGTGTTATAAAAGCAGAATATCCTGTCACATGCCAGGTGTTGGTGGGGACAACATTTTATAAATATAGTTTCTTTCTTAGAGAAAAAATGTTATTCTTTGTTCACTTGGTGCTATCATTATCTCCTTATATTTTGCACTGCATTTAGATTAAGATGCTTATCATTAACTGCTTAGAACACTCAGCATTTCCTGCTCTTCAACTGAATGCAAACTAATTCAAAGGGTGTTAAGCTATAGGAAATCTTTTGCACACTTCCCTTCCTCAAAGTCATATCATTACAAAGCCCGGTATTGGAGTTTGCTCTAGGCATAGCTATGCTCAGGACCTCAAGTAATTTCATTAGAGCTTAGTCTGTTTCTCTCTATGTAACTTCTGTCCTATCCCTGGATTGTGTTCTAAGCAGGTTTCTACCTTCTTATGGTATACACAGCACTGGCCTTTTACCTATCAGTTGAACAAAACAAAAAATTCCCATACATGTATTTCAATGGCTGGGGTCCTAGGCCCATCTTTGAATCAGTTACTCTAACTGGATTGCCTAAAGTGCATCTAATTGGCTAAGCATGGGTCAAAATTTGGAATGAAAGTAGAAGAGAGATGGGTTCCCTTTGAAAAATCAGGGTGTAGTTATTATAGTTATTGGTATATGGGTACATGGATGCCAAACGTACACAAACAACTAATTTCCAAAATCCACCAGTCTTTGAAATGTATTAACCCATGGGTTTTCTTGGCTTCCTTTGTAAAACAAAACCCCTTTTAGTCCTTGGGCAGAGCAAATCCTTCGCCACCTCCTATTTTCATAGTATTCAAATGTACTTTGACCACGGCCTTCACTACATTGTTGCCTAATTATAATTGACATTACTATTTTTTAGACATCTCTCTCTCCCACTGAAAAGTGGGATCCACAAAGACAGATAAATGTTAAGGCTTTTTTCAGTCTTGTATAAATTCCAGTAGTGTCCAAATAGTAGAGCCTCAATAAATGTTCATGGTGCAATGATAGTTGGTTCACATAGATTTAAACCACTGGACTCTGGTTGCCTTTTTCTTTTCTTATAGTGAGTTTAGGCTATTTTTTCCCTGAGAAGAATTCATGAATAGATTTTGCTTTACTCTGTACAATAAAATAGGTAAGGGAAGCCTATGCTATCTCCTCCAAGAAGTCTTGGGTTCTCTTCTCTCAATAGATCATTGACTTTACTATCTGTGTTAATTAATAATATCCTTTCTTGCTAACTTAACACCATTTTATGTGTTTTAATATACACCAGTGACATAAACTAAAATATCAATAGTCAAATCTGCCTGAAGGTAAATATGGGTGACATCTCTTACATTTCCTAATTTTCTATCACAGATACGTTTTATTTGTATTGTTAGAAAAAAAAATCAGGTTTTAAAAAATTCTAAAGGAGTTGATTTGGCCTAGCATAACCTAATTCTAATTCTATAATTTTGACATAAATTATCCTTTTGTGTGTGAGTTTGTGTATGTATACCTATGTGTGATTATATATGATTTGTAAAAAACTACAAATCAACTTCTTATCATAGATGTTACAAATTCTGCACTAGTGGTGTTTCAAATTAATAATGTCTTATACTTTGGGATTTACTATTGTATTAATTCCCATGTAAAGTTCAATAGGTAACAATTTCTTTGCCTAGATCTCTCCCAAGACATATGAATAATATTTAAATAATAGAGTGATTATCTTAAAGCATTGTATCATAACTCAGTGGAGAAAGAGAAGACCTAATAATGGATGTTATTTCCCTAAGCGCTGGGTTAAATGTTAGGCAAGGAAAGTATCACAGGCAATTTGTGATACACATATCTGATGAGTGTCTCAAGTGCCCTCTATCCTTCCATTTTGATTAAAGAGAGATATTCATGCTTTAGAGTATTACATGTATAGGTGGAATAAGTTTAATTTTTATTCATATATTCTCTTCTAGTCTTTATTGATTAAATAAAGGAATAAGAGAGTCAAAGGGATTAAGTTTACACTTTCCTGGATAAATCATTTAGTTGAGACTCCAGATTTTTGTGCTGCTTAATATAGGAAAGATAATTTTTATATGACAATATTAATGGTAAGTGTTTCAAACTCATGGCCTGAACTATATAGATGTCTCATGTCAAATTGTTATTGAAAAGATTTACAGATTGTCTATTACTTGTCTGGCTGTGAGCAGGGTGCTTGGGACAGGTGAGGCATAACACACAGCATCTGTCATCAGAAACCCGAAAATATGGTAGAGGAACATAATAGAGTTTTTTAAATACAATAATGACTGTAGTTCAACAGACTTCGGTGGCTGGCTTGGGGTTCAGGGGGCAATTGGTAAATGAGTTAGGTCAAAATAGCCTGTAAGAGTTTGCCAGTGGGCAGAGGCAAGTTGTGTAACATACAAGGAGAGCTGTTTGATCTGCAATAGAAATGTTGAGACTTCCAAAATGTATGGTGCCTATTAGCATGACTTGGATCACAATTAGATTCCCAATAGTAAACAGATATAAAATTAAATTTTTTTTATGATTGGTCATTGATTATTTGGAGAATGCCTACTAAATACAATGATCTTTTTGTTATAATATAGTATTAAGGTCATCTGTTTCACTATAATTTACCTGAGTTCAATATCTTAAAACACCTTGAAATTTCCTAACTTTATAATTGTAAAGTTATAAATCATTATTAAAGTATTCTTAATTTTTATTTGCTAAGGCTGTAAGCTTGCTTTTAAATGATATAATTTCAAGTTTTAAAAATATGATAATAACGATAATCTATATCTAATATGATATAGAGAAATATTTTGTAATGTAACCTGTAAATGTGATGTTTTGCCCATTTCTGGCTTTGGCAATTTCTTTTAATAGGAAGAATTTGAGACACATTACTAATTTAGGATTTGTACTAAGATTATAAAACTTGGTCTAGCTATTATCTGTAGAATCTAAGGCTGACAAGAGGCTAGGTAACAGTACAAACAATCTTCCTTTGTTCTTACTCATTTTCTCAGTGATGTTAAAGAAATGCAGGAATGTTTAATGATAAAAAAGTTGTACTTCAAACTAGTTGCTCCTTATGAATGACATTAGATTAAAAGTTCTAATCTAGGCTGAGCGTGGTGGCTCACACTTGTAATCCCAGCACTTTGGGAGGCCAAGGTGGGTGGATGACTGAGTTCAGGAGTTCGAGACCAGCCTGTCCAACATGGTGAAACCCCATCTCTACTAAAAATAATAATAACAATAATATAATAATTAGCCAGGCATGATGGCAGACATCTGTAATCCCAGCTACTTGGGAGGCTGAGGCAGGAAAATCACTTGAACCCGGGAGGTGGAGGTTGCAGTGAGCCAAGATTGCACCACTGCACTCCAGCCTGGGTGACAGGGTGAGATTCCATCTCAATAATAATAATAATAATAATAATAGTTCTAATCTAGCTTTTTTTAAAAAAAGAAATCAGCATCAAAGTTCAAAGTATTGTCTTACATATTAATGGGCTCAAATTTTTTGAATACATATTAGAAGCATGTTTTCTCTACTCTTGATGTTTCTTTTCATGTGGATTAATACCAACTAGTACAGTATTTCTCATTTCTCTTTGCATTTTTACTCTGCCCCAGAGAGATGGAGAGATCTCTTCTCTTCCTTCTATCAGAGTAATATACTCGAAGACTTATGATTTGCTTCTACTCTCTCTGCCGTATTTCCTAAGGGGGGCTGCCTCTCACCTGGAAGGAGCAGGAGATACCCTGTCCAGGGATACCTGATACTGAGGGTGCTATTGCATAGTTATGAAGGTCATTGTTAGGGTCATTTGCCCAGAAATACTCAACAGATTTATGAGTAATAAAGATATTTCTAGTCTGTACTTGGTTTATTCCCTTACAACAACTTTTAATTAATACAGAACTCTGCAGGGAGAGAGGAGTTTTTATTTGGTGTCCTCAAATTCCACCAATGTGATTGTCTGAAGTAATCTGTCTTATTTTACAGTCCCACAGAGGCAGATTCTGAGACAAATATTTGATTGCAAATAGATTAGTAGAGAAATCAGGGAAGGGAGATGGAAAAGGGTAGGAGGTAAATAAAGAATGTGTAGCTTAACAAGCTACTTTCCATGGTAAACAACTAGGGTGACTCGTGAGTTTAGCTGGAGAACTCTAAAATATAGTGTGGAACATGGACCCAGAGTTATACCAATGGAGAGGTCATGAAATTGGGCCATATATACACCAATTGTCTTCAGTCATTACTTGGGGGCTGCTCTTAATGGGCATTAATTCCCTGATACTTCATGCTACAGGGAAGAGAGACAGAGAGGCTCTGGAGTCCCGAGACAGACATGAATGGCAAACGTATCCATGTGACAGCAGTTGAAATTCTAGTCCGTGTACACTGAAATAAAAGAGTTGGGTGACATGTTATAGGGCCTGACAGTGTCTTCTATAGAGCTGGACATGTAGACTTTATTAGGTGTTAGGTAAATTATATAGTTGGCGTAGAACCCCACAATTAAAATAACATATCAATTCTTCTGATGTTGAGATATCCTGAAAGCTGTTTAATGTGACTAATGATTATTTTTTAGCTGATTATGATACCATATCTCTGCTTTAGAGAACCAATATATAAAATTTGGAAACTTTTTGTAAAGTCAAGTTTGTCTCCCTGCTAAGCTAACATTGAATGCTTACCAGGTATGTCATAACATTAGTTATTTTTCTTATACATTTCTGCATTCAAAACTCAAAATTCTGTCCTAGCATATTATCTCTACAAAAAAGTATATTATCTCTATAAGCCCGTGTGGTGCAGCTGAAATTTGAGAGATATTAAAGTCAAGTAGAACTAGATTCAAATTCTAGCTGTGTCACTGAATAGCCATTGTCTCTGGTCAGGTTATTTAACTTCTTTGACCTTCAGGTTCTCAACCTATATATTGGAGATGATGCTAAACACCTATCAGACTATTAAATGAAGTAATGCATCCACATTATCAACAGAGAGCTTGTCATGTAGTAGACATCTAGCGAAATGTTTTTTCCCAGCACCATTTTTATATGAGGAAATGGAGCCTTAGGAAAGTAGATTTTTAAAGGTCAGACCTTTAAAAATCAGCTTTGGATCCAAGATTAAATCCATATCTCTCAAAGTGGGTACGATAGTACCGGTCATCAATAGATCTGTGCCACTGCTTTTTCCTATTTATAGCAGGTGCCATACCATTGGTGACTATAATTATTTTCCCAGATTAAACAAAGACCTCCCATTGATATCTATTACAATCCAATTTATGTTTCAGAAGTTTAAATTGCTAATTAAGTGATTTCAATATGAACTTTTAATCTGGATCTTAGCTTTGTACGAAGTGCTTGCTATTATTTTGCTGTATCTTGTGATGGGGCTGGCATATATTTAACCCCATTGATGACACTTGAATTGTATTAAAATGATGTAGCTAAGAATTTGGGCTCTGAAGCTAGACTCTGTGGCTTTGAATCCCAGTCTGTCATTTACTAGCTGTGTTTGTGTCTCAATTGCTTCATTTATAGAGTATGCAGAGTACCTTTCCCCACAGAGTTACTATACAGATCAAAAGAGTGAATACGTGTAAAGTGCTTAAAATGGTGCCAAGTCTATAGTAAAAGTTCAACAAATGTTAGTTATTATTTAGTAGAAAGCCTTCCTTAAAAAATGTGTGATTATACTGTAAGATTAATCTATAAAGAAATGTGGGGTTAGGAGGTACTTGACTGGAAATTTAAGTCCTTGGAATAGCAGTAGAGAAGAAAAGAAGAAGAAAAAGATCCTACTAGAAATATGAGTATCTAACAATCAAGGGAAAGCCACATAAAACAAGAACAAGATTGAAATTACAGCGAAAGGATTTTGGGACTGTTTCCTCCCGGCATAGTGTTTCCCTAAGCCTCCAGTCGAAAACAGCCTGGTTGACATAATTATTTAGTGGCCAGTAAATTCCTAAAAAATGAGAACAAAAACGATTAATTTGGTACCTAGGAGACGATACCAGATGTGACAGAGGGTGAAAATGGCAGCCCTTTGTGACAGACCTAAAAATATATTTACTACCTTTACCTAAGATATTATGTGTTCTGTATGAAACAGTCATGAGAAGGAATGAGTCACTTCACCAGGAAGCATATATCCGAGGAATTTTAGGTGATACAAATAGAGTCTGAGTAAGGAAATGGTGAGACACCCTCTCCTACCTTATTTTAATCACTTTTCTCTTCTGGCCCTGGGATCCAACCAGCCTCAATGCTGTTAAACCTTCGACTTTCCATGTGGGGTTTTCCATTGTTTCTAACCAGGGAGGCTGAGGTCCCTTAGTGTATTCAGTCTACCCTGGAACTCAACTCCAATTTTGCATAAAATTCTTTTGCAAAGTTCTCCATCGACACCTGCCAATCAAGGACCATCTTTATAACCTTTGTTACAGAATGTTTGGGGAACTTCGCAATGGCCACAGAATGTACGAAGATAGTGCTGCTTGAGAGGCTGCCACTCCCAGAGAATTCAGAGGACCTCTGTGGGAAGTTGTTTCATTCTAGATGCCAACCTTGTATCATCTCATCTCTAAACTCATTGTACTGTTACACAAACTGAGTTTATTACAGTGTGTGTGGATGTTACCAGAGAAATAAAGAGCATACTAGCATACTATGAGAGTAGATCATAGAAGCTGAGGTAGCCTGGTAAGAGACATTTACTGTGCCCTGAATTCGTGAGAGTGAAGTAGGAAGAACCTGCCAGAGGTAGAACTCCAAAAACAGAAGGCTTTTTTTTTTTTTTTTGCATTTGAAGAGTTGAAAGAATTTTGCTACAGCTTTATAGGATCAGTTAATTCTAGTAGACTGCCAGAAATTGGAGGTAAATAGACCTCTGTAGCCACAGGTAAAAGCAGATTCTGAATTCAGATGGTCCATAGGCTTGTCTAAGTTCATGTCACTCTCTAAAGCATTATTTGCAAGCACATGTTTTGGGTGGGATGCATGTTACAAACCTAGATGAGAAGGTAAGAGGGTATCATGAAGGTTAGAGAAGTAACAAGACAATTCTAGGACCTCTAAATCCAAGCTTAACCATCTGCTAGCTCTCTGGAGGACTGATTTTATTCTTATATGGTGGTGCATTTATTTTGTTTCGTAGGTTAATTCAACACTAAAATTTACCATATTGACTATGTTTACTAAATTGCAGACATAGTTATGTTATTTTCTTGTGTTTTAAGGCCTCTTCTTGAGTAATGCCACGTTTTGTCTACTGTTTAATCATTTAATGCCAGGTTCTCATGGGAATCAAAATAGGCAATTATAAGTGACCCAAATGAAATCATGAATTTAGATGGACTTTCTCTGCAATTGTAGATAGAAACACAATGGCAGTAGGAAAGACTGAATGAGGATGAGAGAAAACACGCTACGGATATCGGAATTTGGCTTAATGGTGGATCTGTAATGGAGATGGTAGCTCTACCAAAGGGAACTACACCCATAATTATCTATCAATCCATGAGTGTATGGAAGTATAGAACATTTCTGGACTCTGGAGTTTTTGGCTTTTTATACCTTGCCGTATATAATGAGTACAAGCCTGGCTTAAATGAAATAGGCTTTGACCCTTGGTAAACTAGAGAATAGACTTCAGTTATGGTTTAACCAACATCGCATGGTAAACTCAAGAATAGCTATACATCCATGAATTAACAAACACCATGTGAAAATGTTACATTCAGAAAGAAATACCTATTCCACTAAAATTTCCTTCCTTGTAAGGGAAAGATCTATTTCTATCAACTCTGGTCAGACTATGGGGATGTAAGATTCATACAGAAAAATATCAGGACACAACATTAAACCCTGAACATAGTCTTTCATGGTTTTAATGAAGTGATCAAGAATAGAAAGTATTTTGGATGGATTCCAAAAATATTCAATAAAATGAAAGCAAGGAAGCATTTATGATACAGTGATACTAACGAGATTATTTCTGGATGGATATAACCAACAGGAGCACAGTCAAAGCTGTGGCAGGCTGGGTGCAGTGGCTCAGGCTGTAATCCCAGCACTTTGCAAGGCCAACGTGGAAGAATTGCTTGAGCCCAGGGGTTCAAGACCAACCTGGGCAACATAGTGAGACCCCCATCTCTATAAAAAATTTAAAAATTAGCTGGGTATGGTGGCACACACCTGTAGTCCCAGCTACTCAGGAGGCTGAGTTGGCAAGATCCCTTAAGCCCAGGAGGTTGAGGCTGCAGTGAGCCAAGATGGTATTACTGCACTCCAGCCTGAGTGACAGACCAGAACCTGTCTCAAAAAAAAAAAAAAAAAAAAAAAAAGTGGTAGTTTTGGAGAAGGGAAAAAAAGTGTGTTTTATCTTCTGTGTTTCTATCATTTCCCAGCACGTTTGTCACGAATCTGAGCTGGAAGCAGGCCCATGCCATCCAAAGTTGGCTATGCTTGGGAAATCAGTGAGGATCAGTATAACCAGAAGCTGTGTAATCCATGCCTTAGCGTGCCGATGGTATTCTGGACCTGATTTACACGCTGTTTTTGTTCCAAAATGTGGTGTAACTTGGTTGTTGCAAATTCTTAACACATTTCTTTTAGAATGATAATTCCTTTGTCAGACCAGGATCCCCAAACTGATTTAACATGTAATGCAACTGAATATATATAATACTGGTGTGGTGGTTGAATTTTTGAATCACAGAATCAAAAGATGGAGAGAAGAGAAAGAGTAAGAAGAGGAGAAGATGAAGTGAAAGTGAAAGAGAAGGTGAAAAGAAAAAAAAAAAGAAAGAACAAGAAGGGGTGAGGATCTAAATAGAAGGTAGCACCATTTCTTCCCCATTCCAGAGGAGACGGCTGACTCTAGGCAAACTGAAGAAGAAGATTTATTTTGGGACCCTCTTTTGTCTCTCTACTTCTCTTACCTTCTACTTGTCATCTAGGCTTTTATATGTTCCTCTCTTGCCTATCTTCCACCCCACCATGTCTCATGCCCCAAGAGTACACCCTCCTTTCCTGTCCCATCTCCTTGGTACTTCTGGTCTTATCTATTCATAAAATAAATGCAAACTGAATAATTCACACAAGATTCAGAGCTACTGATAGAATGATAACACTCCCAATAGCACTTTCATTTTTTAAGAACCATTTTTATTTAACACAATTTGTTTAATTAATATGATTTCAGATGGTTTGAGGATAAGTGAACTCATTCAGGTGGTATAGAGGGAAGATAATTTCAGGCTTGGGAGCCTAGGAAACACACAGAACAACATTGCTCAGGTGATTGTTCACAAGATAGCTGCCCTTGCCTTTCATTACTTAACCCAAGGAATTTCCAAAAATTCTTAAGGTTTTCAAAAGGACCTCTATGCTGTTTCTTAAGTTTTTCTCTTTTTCTCTCATGAGATCATTAGTGCCACTGAAGGTAGGATAGTGTTAAGTCATCTTACTCTTTTTTTTTACTCCTCCCTCCATCTTGCAGCTTATACATGACAATAAGTGTTCAATGTTTAATAATGTTTAAATGTGCAATACCATTTTCTCTACTTTTCTTCTAAGCATCAAAGCATTTGAAATATTTTCAGCATTGCTTTTCAAAGAAAAGAAAGGATAGCTTTCATTCCTCCTTCTAAAAATAGAAAGAGGCTGGACATGTTGGCTCACACCGGTAATCCCAGCACTTTGGGAGGCCAAGATGGGTGGATCCCCTGAGGTCAGGAGTTCAAGACCAGCCTGGCCAACATGGTGAAACCTTGTCTCTAATAAAAATACAAAAATTAGCTGAGTGTGGTGGCACATGCCTGTAATCCCAGCTACTGGGGATGCTGAGGCAGGAGAATCGCTTGAATCTGGGAGGCGGAGGTTGCAGTGAGCCAAGATTGTGCCCATGTACTCCAGCCTGGGCAACAGAGTGAGATTCTGTCTCAATTAAAAAAAAAAAATGAAAGAAAGAGAAAGAAAGAAAGAAAGAAAAAATAAAATAAAATAAATAAAAATAAACATAGAAAGAAACCATGGCGTGTTGTCATTTATCTATGATTAAAAAAAAAGGAAGCTTCCAATGAAATTACCATATATACAAACATATGGATCTGCTTTTATAACATAGGCCATTTTCCCTGGACATAAAATTGAGACAACTTTAAATCCATTTCCAAACTGAAACCAACTTTGTCTTCTCTTCGAAATAAAGGGAACTTTGAGAACAGGTCTCTTTTAAATAATCGAAGGCATCAAATTTTCAAACAGGTCACTGCCATTCTTATGGTATTTGACATAGAAGAGGCTGGGATGGGAAGAGAGACTTCTAGTCACTGGAAAGATCTGCATCCTGAAATGATCTAGGAGGCATTCAGCCAAGAGAGAGATAAAAAATCGTGACTCTGTAACACAGAGGGATTTTGATTATTTCAGCATGTGGTCTAATAGGCAACAAATTCAGCAAGATGAGGATTAGCGTAATGTAATGAGACCAGAATTAAAGAATCAGAAAGCTGAAAAGAAACTAGTGAGAAGATTTTACACTTAGACAGACAGATCAGGATAGAATATGAGAGAAGGAGCAGAAAATTTCTGTCAACTAGACACCATATTCTCCTAGAATCAACCCCTTTCTTAATAGAGAATTCCTCTGAGGCAGGAGCATCATAAAAACTAAGGTATTTCACAGATATTTCTCTGGGTGTCAGGATATTTTCTTTTCTTATATAACTCAGACAACTTAGGGGAAATGGGACTGTTTTTAAAAAAAGACAAATTAAATTCTATTCGGGAGTGGATCAGTAACCATGCCAAGTTGTCAGAATTTTAAAACTATGAAGAAAGATGGAAGACATTTGCTTCATAATTACGGGAATTTGGGTGACATCACTGGGTGCTAATTGCCTCTTCACAATTGAAGAAGGGGCTTGTTAAAATTGATTTAGTTGGATTTAACACACAGTCCAAGAGCAGGTAAATGAAAATGATGTGCTCTATAAAGAAGGTGCTATTAAGAGAAGCAGATTGCTGTTCATGAGGGGACTCCATAAAACAGGCATAAAGAGGTGATGATCAGTTACAAGCCAGAAACAATCGAATCATATCCTAGGAGAAAAATGACAATTTATAATGTGTTTTTGAGATCCTAATGACGAGCTTATAGGCATTTCAAGTCAAGTATCATTATTTTCCTTTCTGTTAAAAAACAATATTAACCTTATGTTGGTTGTTTGAGTATTACTACCAAGTTTTCTCTTTGCTGACCAATTGCTGTAATAAGGACATCAACCATGATGGTCAAAGGGGTGGGGAGGAGATTTGCATATTCTTGTCTTTTGCCATGAATATGTTGTACTGTGATACATTTTACTTCAAATAAGAGGATATTTTAAGTGGGCTTTATTTTGTTCCTGGAATGATTATGGATTATTATGCAGTGTGCCCATCGGGAATTCTTTGAGGTTATTTATCTAGCATGCACTCACATTTGAAATGATGCTGAGAAATTTACAATAACTCTGTGAAAATCTTCACAGCAAAGACTAGAAAATACAAAGAGAAAAGTTCTTTGTATTATTAACGTATCTCACATTTCATGGTTTTTCTTTTCTTATTTTGGAGGATGAGGCATTTGAGACAATGCATTACATCATGTGTATGCAGTTCTTGAACCAGATTTAGTGTGCAAGGCAGGTTTTGGTGGCTTTCTCTGTGATACAGTAGGGAGGTGGGAAAACATCTCCAAAGATTTCACAGGGAGGATAAAACATGTTGAGCAGTCATTTGTGACCCTGTTTGACCCCGGTTTGCATGTTTTTAGGTTATGAGCAGTATGCCCTTTTCTTGTATGAGTTTTGGGTGGACTTGCTATTCTCTCCAGTTCCCATGATATGGATAGGTTTTGCTTGTTTGTCTTTCTCCTTTCCTTACTTCCTTCCTCTCTCCCTTCCTCCCTCTCTTTCTTCTTTTATTTGCATCATGCATCAGATGACATATGATGTTAAAAGCAGCTTCAGATCATACCGTTTGGGGATTGAGGTGGTACATTATTTCGTATTCTTTTGTTGCCAGCAATAGAAACAGTCAGTGTTAAACTTTACTGAAACCCTGGGAACCTGAAAACCACAATGTTGAAGAAATCCTCCAAATCTTTTGTGTTGTGGGAAACAGCTTCAAGGAACCACCCTTCACTATATGACTTAAGTATGATTCATGGACACCCACCTTGTTTACCTATGGCAAGACCTTTTACAGACCCTACAAATTCCTTTTTCTTTTTCTTTTTTTTCTTTCATGAATAATTAGCTGAACCAATTTTTCCCACTGATCAGTTTCAACAAAATGCTTGTTAACCAAACTCTGGTTGAGTTTGTCTCCTTCCCTTAGGCCCCCTGAAGTTTGACCTATCCTCAGCCTAAGGCAGCAAACAACTCCTTAATAGCCCTCTAAGAATAGGCTAGCCTCAGGGCAAAACATTCTCTCTTCTACTCTTCATCAAGCCACGCTTTCACAGTACTTTCCATATCTGGGTTGTTTAACCTTGTTTACTCCTCCGTTTAAAAGAAAAACTCTTTTTTCCTAACCTTTGAGAATGGTTGCAGATCTTTTGGTCAGAGCCTTCTCTTTATTGCAACAGAGCCCCTCCTCATATTACATTAACCCCTTCTCTTCCTCTATCCTTCACTGCAATGAACATTTTGAATGAAGTCTCTCCTTACTAATCTGGATTTTTTTTTTTTTTACTTAACAAAAACATGCTAGATAAAATAGTTAATTAAATATCTGTTTTTATTTTTAGAAAGGACAAAGTCTGGGTAGAGGTAACAAGACTTAAAATGGAAAGTACACTGAGATCTCCACAGCTGGGACTGATCAGCTCTACACATTTCCCGGGCTTATATTATTCTTCTGAAGGGACAAATTTCAGAGAAGAAGAGTCAGCCTGGCCTGACTCATGTCACCAAAAGTCATGAAAGTGAACCTGGCTAGAAGTTGCACCAAAACCACATGCACCTGGGGAGAGGTGATTCCTCAAATAAAAGCTATAATCCTGTTCCAAAAAGGAAGGGGAAAGAAGTTGGGCTTGTAAAATCAGCAGTTTACTACAGGTGTGACACTTACCTAGCAAGCTTGGCATATGTGGACTTTCTACGGAAACGAAATAAATAAATAAATAAATAAATAAATAAGGAAATTACAGATTTGTGTACCTGTACAATGGTGCCCCTATGCAAAGGATTCTTGTGGCTAATCTGCCAAGTAGCCACTTGGCGTCACTTTGATATACATGTTTTCACTATTTGTCAAACAAAATATTAACAGTCATATTTATATAACATAATTCTCTCTACATAGTTATATAACATATGTATCAGAAGCCCAGCCTATGATACTGTTGGCACCAATGAATTCGTATTGGTCTGCAGCAACTCTATTCTTGCCTCCTCAGAGGCAAGAAATCATTTGAGGGGCATAAGGTAGAGTGAGAGACCAAGGCAAGTTTTTGAACAGGAGTAAAAGTTTATTAAAAAGTTTTGGAGCAGGAAGAAGGAAGTAAAATACACTTGGAAGAGGGCCAGCAGGGCAGGTTGAGAAATCCAAGTGCCCTGTTTGACCTTTGACTTGGAGTTTTATATATTGATATGATTTCAGGGTTTTGCATCTCTCCTTCCTTGATTTTTCCTTGGAGCAGGTTGTCTGCACTTGGGAGGGGTCCCATTCACAGTGTGTTTACTGAAGTCGTGTGCATACTCATTTGAGGTGTTTTTCCTTTACCAGTCAAGTGTTCCTAGAGGAAGGGCATATACCAGTTAAACTCCACCATTTTGCCTCTCAGTGTGCATGCTTGAGCCCACTTGCCCGAATCCTGAGATCTTATTGGGAAGCTGCTGATCACCAGCTTCAGGTGTTTTCTATCTATTGGGAGACTGCTTTTCCCTCGCATTGGCTGCAACCAGTTATTTTAGAGAGACAATTTAACAACCGCCTGACCATCACCTGATGGTCGCCTGACATTTCTGGTGGGGGAAATCCTCTCCCACACTGCTCATGCCTACCTACCAACCCTAACTATACAGTATCAGAGGAATTAATTACTATGCAGTTGACTTTTTGTAATCCATGTGTAATCCATATGTGTGTGGATAAAACAGACACTAAATCCTATAATGATCCCCAGACAATCTTCAGCTTTTAAGCGACTGTGCAGAACAATTTCACTCTGGCTTTACATTTTCGCTTCTTTATTTTGGCAATGAACTATCATGGACTAAATTTTGGGAGCTTTTCATTCAATACCAAGAATATGATATTTTAAATGTTTAATGACTAAACTAGACTTTGGTCTGTAGGACAAAGTCCATTTTTTTTTAAATCAAAAAGCAAGACTCTTTAGACATTTTTTCTGTGTGAGCATGTATATTTGTGTGTGTGAGAGAGAAAGAGAAGGAAAGAGAAAAAGAGACAGAAAGGGAGACAGAGTTTTTCATTTTTAATAGACTAACAATGATTTTCACCGAGGGCGGATTACCAAGACTTGCTTAGAAATTCCATATATATATTTTTAATGAGGGCAGTTGCTAGAACTGTTACTGAGTTTAGCCTGGTAGTTAACTTAAAGTCAGGACTGAAATGTAAGCCATGGGGTGAGATTTCATTTGTAAAGTGTATTATGGCACAAGACATAAGAGTTTAGCTGGGCTGATTCATAGATCAAGGGGTTCAGATATAATACACAACAAATTGGTGGACAGAACCATAAAGGAAATAGAATAAAACAAAGTAAAGCACCAACACCGTCACCAAATCTCCATGCAAAGACCTAGACAAGAAATAACAACTTCCCCAAGATTAGAAAATGATTACATTTACTTATGAGGATTTTAGAAAGTGGCAAGTATTACCCTAATGTTCATCATTGAGGCTCAATTAACTGTTGGGAATTGATTGAAAGCAGATCTTTCATATCTGCAAAAAACATATATATGACCGTAACTTGTTCTGTAAATATAGATTCTGAACCTAGACTCCCAGGTTGAAACACTGGCTCTACTATTTGCTAATTGTATAACCTCAGACAAGTTACTTAAATCTCTCTCTGATATCGCTCACCTGAAAAATGTGGATAATAAGAGTAGCTACTTCATAGTTTGTTTCAGAAAGGACTACATATATTAACATACAGAATGCTTGAAAGGGTGGTTATCACAGAGTAAATTCTCAGTAAGTACTAGCTATGTTTATTGCTATTGTTATGTTCATTATCCCATAAGTACTGACAGATAATAATTAACTCATTGCTTTGGGAAAGTCAGTTAGGTTCTCCGAACCCCTGTTGCCTCTCCTATAAAATGCAACATATTAACCATTGATCTCTTTCTATATGATTATTTCTAAATTACAGGACCATTTCAAAATATGATACCATGCAACCCTCACAACAACTTTAGGAAATAAAGAGGTAAAATTATTTTACATTTTATAGGTGAGACAATGAAGGCCCCAAAAGATAAACTGATTTGCCCAAAGTCAGTGTATTGCCATGACTTAAATGGAATATTTGTGATATAAAGTCCTGTAATCACCTGATGGGTTCTTCCTGCCCACTACATAGACAAAATCAATTCACTGAGATTGTGGCTTTGTAGTAAAGAGTTTAACTGATGCAAGTCTCGCCATGTGGTTGATGGAGTTACCACTTAAACCAGTCCCCGCAAAGGCACAGAGGTTAGGGTTTTTCAAGGATAGTTTGATGGTCCGGGGGCTAGGGAGTGGGCAATGTTGATTGGTTGGGAATGAAATCATAAGGAGTGTGGAAAATGGTCCTTGTGCACTGCTTCTGCCTCTGGATGGAGGCCACAGGACATGTTGAGTCAGGAGTTGCAGCCAGAGTAGGGTCAGCCGATCATCAGAAATGCAGGTCTAAAAAACATCTCAAAAGGCCAGCCTTAGGTTTTACAATGATGATGTTATCTACAGTAATAATTGGGAACGTTACAAATTTTGTGACCTGCAGAACAATGGCTGGCTATCCTTTATGCCTACATCTTAGCAGAATTCAGGCCCCTCTCATAATCCTAACCTGTGGCCTTTCATGGGTTTTATAAAGGAAGTTTAGTTTTGGGGAAGGCTATTATCATCATTGCATTAAGGTTAAACTATAAACTAAATTTCTTCTCTCAAAGTTAGCTTGTTCTACACCCAGGAATGACCAAGGACAGCTTAGAGGTTAGAAGCAAAATGGAGTCGAGTATGTCAGATTTCTTTTATTGTCATAATTTTGCAAAGGCAGTTTTGGTTCTGTACAATTTCTAGCATGATTTCTAGAATCTCCAAAAATAATGATGCTATGGAATTTCAGCCTTGTTGAAGCCATTACTTTGGTAGGCAGGCAGTCGTTCATTAAAAGTCTCTCTCTCTCTCTCTCTCTCTCTCTCTCTCTGCCTCTGAGGTAGCTGCAGGACTGTATAATAATGTTATAGTGTTAGGGTCTACTTAAGTTAGTTTGAGCACAAGGCATTTAAGTACCGTTGAGAGCATTAAGCCCATGTGATTCTGCTCCTCTGGTTCACCGACAGTCATTTGTTTTTTGTATACACGCCAAAGTGATTATTTTTACCAATGGCTCTGCTGTCAACTGATCTTATGATGAAGCCAGAGCATGCCTCAGAGTCTCCTGTAACTGCTGTGGGATAAAACCAGCTGGAAATTCTTAAGAAATTTGTTCAGTCTAATTTCTAATGTCATGGTTCTTGCTAATAGCATGACTTGCAATGCCAAAGTCCTTTAGAACGGTTTATTAACCTGTCAGAGGCACATTATTATTCTATGAATAATAATGAAGTCAAGGAGGTGATATTACCTTACAGCTAAAAGAGTATATTGAAGAGCTTTCTCTGCCCGCAGTTTTATCCTATAGAATGTGATCCAGGACAGCAGTAGCACTCTTTCTACCTCCAAGCTTTCTTCATGCTGTGTATTCCTCTAAAAACTCAGCGTGTCCAGTAACCACACAAATAGTAGCTTTAGATTATCACCAATAACTTGTTACAAGCAAAGAGGAATTCCTTTAATTCCCCCAGCAGCACAGATGTGCACTTTATCCACAGGAATTTCAAGAACAGTGTCAGTTACCCTGATAGAACAAGCCCAGATTGACAGAAAATGTCATACATCAGCTTCTCAATGCTCTGTGAGAGAATTTATGTACCATTGTTCCTCTTTAAATAAAATGTAGCTAAGGCTGGCATGCAGGTTTGTAATGAGCTGAGCACCATTGATGTTTTCTGTATAGAAAGACAGGCAACACATTCTGAAAATTCCCAAAGAAGAAGTCTTATCATTTTTAATGGGAAATAACAGTCATCTGGTATTTATTGTGCATTTACTTTATTCAGCCCTCAGCTAAACACTGTATGGCTTCCAATGTAACTGAAATTAACAAGAGGCCAGGAAGATTTCCCAGACAAGTCTTTATTTTGGGGCTTGTGCTCGAGTGCTAGGGAGATGGCAGAGATGGAAGGATTCTCTGGCTGGCTCCCCAGAAAGAGCATGTAGGGCTTTTTTTATGAGGCAAAGTGCAGGAATTGGCATCAGGGGTAGGGCATGCAGGTTTGCATATCTGGTTGCCATGGTCATATTGGGTAATGGGCAACCCGGTGGTCTGGCTGGAGGCAACAAGGCTGCCAATGAATTGTTCAGCACATCTTTTGGATGTGGGACAGTCTGCAACTTGGTTCCATATTTGAATCTCCTGAGGCCAGTTTCTGGAAATGTTTAAGTAATGTTTAAGTAAAACACTATGAGAGCACTGAAGAATGGCTATTTTCTTTGTATGTATGACTAAAGCCTTGGTGTGAGCAGCTATAGCATCAGTAAGGTAGTGGTGTGGGTTTTGCAATCATGAGGAGAAGAAAAAAGAAAAAGGAGGAGTTGTGTCCCACTCTTATTCCATCTCAGACTGTGGAGGGGCAAGGGAAAGATGCAGAGGTATCCCAGCTTTACAAAGCAAAATACACCGAGAATAATAAAGTGGTGTATAAATGAGAGTGATCTATTCAATGCCTGTTGTTGCCATAACAACTTACCACAAATTTAGTGGCTTAAAGCAATACCTGTTTATCACCTCACAATTGTTAGGTCAGAAATCTGGATGCTGCATCACTTAGCTTACAGTCTGGGCACTCTGCTTACAGTCTTACGAAGCCAATGGCAAGGTGTCAGCAGGGGTGTGTTCTTTTCTGGAGGATCTGGGCATGTATCCACTTCAGGCCTCATTCAGGTTTTTGCCCAGATTCAGTTTCTTGCAGTTGTAAGACTGAGGCTGCTCTTTCCTTGCTGACCGATATGGTTTGGCTGTGTCCCCACCCAAATCTCATCTTGAATTCCTACGTGTTATGGGAGGGACCAGGTGGGAGGTAATTGAATCACTGGGACAAGTCTTTCCTGTGCTGTTCTCTTGATAGTAAATAAATCTCTTGAGACCTGATGTTTTTAAACAGAGGTGTTCCCCTGCACAAGCTCTCTCATTCTTTGCCTGTCACCGTCTGTGTAAGATGTGACTTGCTGCTCCTTGCCTTTTGGCATGATTGTGAGGCTTCCCCAGCCACAAGACTGTAAGTTCAATTAAACCTTTTTCTTCCATAAATTGCCCAGTCTTGGGCATGTCTTTATCAGCAGCATGAAAACAGACTAATACACTGACTCTGGTGGGGCCCAGTTCTTACACTTGGTGGCTGCCTGCATTCCTCTTGTCAGAGTTGTTTGAAGCAGGGCAACTCCATCTTGAATAGGGGCTGGGTAAAATAAGCCTGAGACCTACTGGGCTGCATTCTCAGGAGATTAAGGCATTCCTAGTTACAGGATGAGAGAGGAGATCAACACAAGATACAGGTCGTAAAGACCTTGCTGATAAAACAGGCTGTGTCGTAAAGAAGCTGGCCAAAACCCACCAAAACCAAGATGGCGATAAGTGTGATCTCTAGTTCTCCTCACTGCTCATTATACACTAATTATAATGCATTAGCATGCTAAGAGACATTCCCATCAGCACCATGACAGTTTATAAATGCCATGGCAACATCAGGAAGTTACCCTATATGGTCTAAAAAGAGAAGGAATCCCCAGTTCTGGAAACTGTCCATCCCTTTCCCAGAAAACTCATGAATAACCCCCCCTTATTTAGCATATAATCAAGAAATAACCATAAAAATGGGCAACCAGCGGCCCATGCTGCTGCTCTGCCTATGGAGTAGGCATTCTTTTATTCCTTTACTTTCTTGATTAACTTGCTTTCACTTTATGGATTCGCCTTGAATTCTTTCTTACATGAGATCCAAGAACCCTCTCTTGGGGTCTGAATTGGGACCCCTTTCCGATAACACTGTCACACTTTTCATATGGCCTCCCTCTGGCAGTGGTGGGTTGGTGAGTTCAGTCCACTTCATGCGTTGAATCTCTCCTTCTTCCTCTTTTACCTCCCATTCCGATTTTAAGGGCTCCTGTGATTACATTATGTCCATCTGGATAAACCAGGGTAATCTCCCTATTTTTAAATCAGATGACTAGTAGTTGTCATTTCATCTGCAGTTTTTTCACAGAAGTACCTAGATTAGTGTTTGAATAACTAGGGGGCAGGAATCTGGGTGGGGGTGGGAAGACTTCTTTAGAATTCTGCCTACTGCAGGTGGTGCATAAGGAAATTAGTCCTATTTGAATAAAATGTAGGAAGCATGTAGGAAAGTATATGTGTATAAGATCTACATGTAAACAAAACTTCTAGCTGTTAGCTGCAACTCTTCCTTCCAAAGGGCTCATGATTGGGCTGGGAATAAGGTCAACAACATGCTATCTTATTTGCTTTGCCGTACCCCTTCCTAGTACCTGTAAATTTCCTCCCCTCTTTTTCAGCCAAAACTAAAGCTTATTATGCTTTAATATAATTTATATACATTATATTATATAATTATATTCCCCCATTATATATTAAATATATATTATATATAAATAAATATATAAATATATATTAATATACTTAATAAATAAATATATAAATATATATTATATATACTTAATATATAATATATGAACTATATACAATATATAAAATATATATGAACTCTATAATATATAAAATATATATTAAATATATATAATACTTAAATATTATAAATGAGGGAAATATAATTATATATGTAAAATGGGGAAATATAATTTTATATATATAAAATGGGGAAATATAATATTTGACAACATTAAGAAGGAAAATAAAACTTATGCATTACAAAATGTTATAAAATGGAAAGACAAATGAAATAACAGCAAAAGTAAATTTGTAAAATTTTTAAAGGCAAAACACACTATTACATAACGTGCTCTTGCATAAGCAACCCAAAACAAAAATTGCAAATTTAAAGAAAATTTCAAAAAAGAAATATAATTGTTTGATAAGCTTATGAAACTATATCCAAATATGACATTAATCTATATATTCCAAATTCAAAAATCAAGGTGTTGTCTCCTATCAAGTATATAAAATGATATTGTTATACATGCTGTGGGCAAGATGACAGTGGAAGGGTTCATCATATGTGGCTTTTGGAAGTGCAATTATTACAACTTCCCTGAAAATCATCTTAAACTGTTCACACTTTCTTCAGCTAGTAATTAAACATCTAGTGTAAAATCAGAGATGAACACAAATACATTGTAGTGTTACTGATAATGTTCAAAATTGAAACCAATGTAAATGTTTAACAATATTAGATTCCCTATTGTATTAGTTTCCTATGGCTGCTGTAATAAACTGCCACAAATTTAGTGGCTTATAGCTATAGAAATTTATTCCTTCACAGTCTAGAGGCCAGACATCTTAAATCAAAGTGTTATCAGGGCCACATTTCTCTGGACGCACTAGGGAAGAACACATTCTTTGCCTTTTCCATCTTTTCTGGTGGTTGTCAGCATTCCTTGACTTGTGGCCACATCATTCCAGTCTCTGGCTCTGTGGTATCATCACCTTCTACTCATCTCTGTTTGTCTCCTCTGTGTGCCTTTTATAAGGACATCTACTGGATTTAGGACCCATAATAATCTTCTTCTCTCAAGATCCTGAACTCAATTACATCCGTAAAGGCCCTTTTTCCAAATAAGGCAATGTCCACAGGTTTCAGGGATTCAGCTATAAATATCTTTTGTAATGGTCACCATTCAACTCACTATAGCTATTGTGTTTTGGTAAATCCGTATGCTAAAATATGCAGCCATTAAAATTACATTTGAGTGGCATGAAAAAATCATAAACATAGGAACATATAGTTGTATATGCTATACTATTCCAATTTTGCAAGAATAAATTAAAGGAAAAAAAGAAAATATAAACACCTCATAAGCACCCTATCTTAGTCCATTGTGTGTTGCTATACAGCATACTTCAGATTGGGTAATTTAGAAAGAAAAAAATTATTTCTGACAGTTCTAAAGACTGGGAAGTTCAATGTTAAGGGGTCCACACCTGGTGAGGGCCTTCTGTCTCATCCTATAGTGGGAGGGAATAGGGCAACAGAGCACTAGACCACAAAGGAGCAACATGGGGCTGAACTCATTTTTATAACAGGCCCATTCTTGTGATAACTAACCAGCTCCGAAGATAAAGGTAGACATTAACCATTCATGAGAACAGAGCCCTCATGACCTAATCGCCTCATTGTGTTGAGAGGTCTTACCTCTCAACACTTGCACTGGGGGTTGCTTTCAACACATAAATGTTTCGGGGAGACATTCAAACTATAGAACAGAGATTTTCTTGAAGAGGACAAAGACCAGGCACGGTAGCTCACACCTGTAATCCCAGCATATTTGGGAGGTCACAGTGAGAGGATTGCTTGAGGCCAGCAGTTTGGAACCAGCCTAGGCAACATAGTGTGACCTCCATTGCTATGAAAAAAAAACAAAAACAAAAAACTAGTAGAGTATGATGGCACACGCAGGTGGTCCCAGATGCTTGGGAAGCTGAGGTGGCAGGGGTGGCAGTTTCTTTGAGCCCAGGAGTTTGAAGCTGCAATAAGCCATGCTCATACCACTGCACTCCAGCCTGGGCAACAGAGCAAGACCACCCTGTCTCTAAAAAATTTTTTTTGAAAGTGAACAAATTTATATTATAATATACCACAATGCTTTTCAAACTTATCTCTTTCTGAATGGTGGGATTTAAATTTGCTTTTATTCTTTGATTTTGTTGTTTGATTGCAGCATATAAGAGCATGCAATTATTTACAACAAGACAAGAAATTTGTTTTATTCTGTTTTTCAATTAAAGAGTAGAATAAATTAAGGCCAAACAAAATTTTAAAAAGTTAACCATAATGAAGTAAATTAAATAAAACATAAAACAAAAGTATGTTTAATTAAAATAACCAACTATATATGAATAAATGAAACACATGGGGTTTTCAAATATTTGTAATAAATTAGAAACTATAAGAGAAAAACCCATAATGCTTTTTAAAAAGTTGAAATATAAATTAATATATTGTGGAGAAAAATGGAAACTCTACCTATATGGAGAAAAATTAAAACTCTCTTGAGAGACAAAAAAATTGAAAAATTGAGACAAGGTTGCATTATTTGATGGGTAGATGACATTGTAAAATGTCAAATCCTTCAAATTGTGTAATGACGTAACAGACAAAAGGGGTTTAGAGGAACATTAGAAATCAGCTCAGGGAAAGGACCATATGTAGTCTCTAACACCACAATAAGGTTAAGGAAAAACCCTGATTTTATGAATGTGTTGAAATAGCAAAATCTGAAACCTGGTTTCAGGTTACTAGCTTCAATCCCCAAGTCAATGATTTATTTCAGCTGAGCCAAGTTTACTCACCTGTAAAATGGGAATAATAATAAATAGACATAGAAGCACTTAATAAAGCTGTAAAGCAGCCTGCAAAATTTATTGTTCTTTCTGCCTACAGTATATGTGTTTAAGTGATTACAGTTTCTGAAGGCTCAGAGGATGTCAAATACAGAGACCTTCCTGAGGATATATTTTGATATTTCTTTTATTCCCACTATTCTAAATAATTTCCATTATCATTTTTAAAACAAATTTTTGACTCATTTGATTAGTAGACACAATTATTGTTGGTCATTTAATCATATGATCATCCAATTTTAGAGGCAGAAGAGAACTTTGGGATTACTTAGTGCAATTCCCTTATTTTATAGATGAAGAAAAAGCCCCCAAGCATTAAGCAATTTGCCCAAGTTCCCCAAGCTGCTGTGGGTAAAAGTAATAAGTAAGTAGTAATGGATAAGTAAATGGTTACATTGTGGCTTGGGACCTCTTGTCTGGACACTAATATTAGACCTCCACAACCTTAAATTGAGTGAAATCACCCATATATCAACAGCATTAGGTAATATCTCATTGGATAAATGTTGGGCAACATTTATCTGACTTAGGGTGATGGATTCTGGTGGTCTCTGTTTCCAAAATAAAAGGGACTCTAATTGTATCTAAGTAATAAGCTTGTAACAGTTATGAGACCGGATGCTGTAGAGATTTAGTTGAAATTTTCAGTTTTAGGGAGATTTAGGACCAAGTGCCTCAGAGTTGCCCCTCTCCTAAAAATCACTTAGGAAAGCAAACAAGATCTGGTTTAGCAAAGAGTAGGAAAATCAATAGCATTTAGATTACAAATGAGATTTGAAACTAAAAAAAAAATGTCCTTATGAGCTTGTCTGAGGTTTGCCTTGAGAATGAGAAATAACAAATTGAGGACGGATTTTGTCTAAGTCACACTATGCTCCTCAGACAGGACTTTGGACTCGTAATTAAATGAACCACAGCATGAACTCTAGAGGGGTTGTTCAACTGTAGCCAGTTCTTGCTCCTGGCCCATGAAGACCACCTAGATTATAAAAAGTATCATAATTCTTGTACTCCAACCTCTAAAGAATTTGGACCTCCCACAATTGCTCAGTTAACTCACAAATTTTTTAAAGAAATTCTGTTTCTGATAAGTCAGAAGACAAACTGAAAGGCTGTGAAGTGCTTCTTTTATGTAACAGATTGTTTATAGCTTATTACATTTCCCTTTCTTCTAAACAAGGAAAATCACATTAGGAAAGAAAAAAAGTACATTACATTATCTTTGCACTCCTTTATTTTCCCATAATCGCTGGGCTAATGGTAGCCCTAGGCATAACCTTTTAAAACTAAGAGGAGTATTAAGTAGAAAGTATCTCCACGAGATGATAGTCACATTTGTGCTTTGTTTTAATTTTCTATATTCATAAAAATCTTGCAATGCTGAAGAACTAATAAACTCTGAAACCGCAAATGTTCTTTGTTTTTTTAATTCTTTTTTTTATAACTGGAGACAAAATGTTACTATGTTGCCCAGGCTGGTGTTGAACTCCTGAGCTCAAGCTATCCCACCACCTTGGCCTCCCAAAGTGCTGAGATTACAGACATGAGCCACTGCACCTGGCCGCATATATTCTTTAAATGGTTCTGTAACATATATGAAAACCACATTTTTCCCCTTGTACTTTAGTATCAGGTTGGTGCAAAATTCATTGTGGGTAAGCCTGCAATTAATTTTGCACCAACCTAATATTGGATCAAAAATTATATTGAAAATTTAGGAGCAGGGCACATTAAATGTTAGAAAGGTGTAAGATAAGGGGTGAGGTCCATTTCTCAACCTGACACTACTTAGGTTTACAGATGTCATAACTGCATTTTTTCAGGAATCTTGACTTCCTGATGGTCAGCACCTTAGAGACTGTGCTTGCTCCAAAGGAGACAAGCAATCGTCACTGGGTCATGGGAGAATATATTGTCTGTTGACTCTTCCTTCGAGAAATTCTGGGCTCTTGACATCTTTATCCAGAATTCACTCACAGCAGCATTAAGAAAATATTGACCACAACCCTGTAAGATCTAAAATGAATGACCTTATCCCATTTTTCTTAGACTGTCCAGATCTTCCAGTAGTTAAAACAGAACTGTTTCTTCTGTGAGATTTTAAAAATTGGTAGATTCATTCATTGTTGCTGGGTTTTTGTTTTGTTGTTGTTTGTTTGTTTGGAAACTTTCATTTTTTGTTGTTTTTACTGAAGTTCGCAACGAAACTTGAATCCTGTGCTATTTAGTGAAAGCACAGTGTCCAGCTTCACTCTCCCAAAATACAATGGACATATAGACACAGCAAGTTGCCTATGAATAGAGTCTAAAAGAACTTTGTTTGGGCAATCCACTCTCCTAGGCATGGACGTATTTTTCACTAAGCCAGTCCCAGGAATCTCATCTCCTTCCTTCTGTGAATGGTTTGGGAATTGGTTTACAATATAATTCTGGCCAAGTGCAGGCAAGGGAAAATCTCTCAGGGAGACTTCTAGGAAAGCGTTCCCTAAATATACTAAGAAATTGTCCTTCCTCTTTTGGAAATGTTTACATCTGAAAGTTATATCTAGAATTGCGGAAGCCTTTTTTGTGACCACAAGGGTAAGCCAACAAGCTGAAAATGGCTAAGAGGAAGGAATGTGATGGTTAATTTTGCATCAGTTGACTGGGCTAAGGGATGCCGGATGCCTGGATAGCTGCTATAATGTTATTTCTGGTGTTTGAGTGAGGGCTTTTCCAGAACAGATTAGCATTTGAATCAGTAGACCTCGTAAAGATCTCCCTCACCAATCATCATCCAATCTTGAGGGCTTGAATAGAAGAAAAACACAGAAAAGGGGCAAATTAGCTTTCTCTCTGCTTGAGCTAAAAAAATCCATCTTCTCGGCCAGGCGCAGTGGCTCACGCCTGAAATCCTGGCACTTTGGGAGGTGGAGGTGGGTGGATCGCCTGAAGTCAGGGATTCGAGATCAGCCTGGCCTACATAGTAAAGCTCTGTCTCTACTAAAAATACAAAAATTAGCTGGGCATGGTGGCACACACCTGTCATCCCAGCTACTCAGGAGGCTGAGGCAGGAGAATCACTTGAACCCAGGAGGTGGAGGTTGCAGTGAGCCAAGATCACACCATTCACTCCAGCCTGGGCGACAGAGCAAGACTCCGTCTCAAACAAAAAAAAAATTCCATCTTCTCTTGCATTTCAACAATGGAGCTCCTTTCAGGCCTTTGGACTTGAACCTGTACTTACACCATTGGTATCCCTGACTCTCGGTCCTTTGAGTTTGGACTGGAACTATACCATGGGCTTTCCTGGGCCTCCAGCTTGCGGATGGCAGATCATGAGACCTCACAAGTTCCATAATCATGTGAGCTTATCCTTTACAATAAATCTCTTTCTATTTATCCTTTTGTATATCCTGTTGGTTCTGTTTCTCTGGAGAGCCCTTACTAATATACAATGGGTTCATGATGTTGTTGAGCTGATAAAAGGATCACTTTGGAGCTACCCTACCTTGGAATTTCTTGGGAGTTATTGTCCTTAATATTAAGGATACTTTGAATTGGATTGTCTATTACTTAGCCTAAATGTACTAACTGATCATTTGCCTTTCCAATCTCTTCAAGAAGACAATAGAATGTGCTTTAAAAAGTCAGTAGGATGGAATAGGAAGAAATATCTGAAGGGAAGGGCATTGGATCATTTTAACACTGATTCAGAGAATATTCCACATAGGTAGAGGACTAAAAGCAGGGAAAAAAATTCTGTCACTTCTTGTTGACATGTATAACTTCTCAGATACAACTTGTAAATGTGAAAGTGCATAGAAAAACTTTTTGAAAGCTAAAGTGCAGTCGGATCACTAACCAGTATTATTTAAAGCACATTGCAGGCATTGAGTTGAGCAGGATTTTGAATGTGGGCCCTGTCTCAAAGCAGAAGTTTCTGGGTATAAGAGTCTCCCATAAGCAAATGGGGCCAAAATAGAATGAGTTTGCAAGAATGAGTAATGCAAGACTCAAAGCAATAAATAAAACTTCCTGGATTTATGTGGTTTCAGCCAATTCATTGAACTATTTTTTGACCGGAAACCAGTGATCTTAGCATAAGTTTCTACATGCTTACTTATGGCAAGATGCAGTTTAGCACAGACATACACACATTATTAATCTTTCTGAAGGCAGATTTCACTAGAACAAGTAGTGCAAATTAGAACTTGTCTCAAAAAGATGTGCCATTTTGATGCAAGCTAAGTGACGCTTTGATATAATTACTGGTTAAAACATAATTACAAAGAAACTGGATTCATAATAAAATTCCAAGACTTCACTGAGGGGTCAAAGGGGTATGTATTCTTAGATACAATGTTAGTAGAGAATGAGAATGTATATGGAAAGCACCTGCTTTCACCAAATTTATGCTGAAAACTTAAAAAAAAAAACGCAAAGAAACCACACACACACACACACACACACACACACACAAACACTCTACAAATCTAGGACCAAGACAAGACAAACAAAACATTGTATGATATTGATGTTAAATTGCAAGTTAAGAGAACTAATAGCCAATCCTTGTATCATCCTGAGGAATATGTTGGGGAAAACCTTACACTGCTTCCATTTTTCAGTTTTTTATTTTGACAGTCCTTATATTGAGGTTCAGAACTCAAATGATAATTGGTGTCTTTCCCTTTAAAATTTTATTTGACCCCTCGGCAAGGCAGAGGAGGAAAGAGTCAAATTTGTGGGGGGTATGTGTGTGTGTGTTTGTGTGTGTGTGTGTGTGTGTGTGTGTGTGTGTGTGTTGGGACTTGCTGCTGCACTTCAGGGAAAAATGGAGCTTTTTTGTTTAGGTTAAAGTATGTCTTCAGCTTTGGTCAATGCATCTTACATCTGGGGAATGTAGCTACCATATTGTACAGTGCAGGTTTAGAAGGCATCTCAATTAGAATGCTTTTGATGAGGCCATGGAAGAAACTCAAAATGATGAAGAAATAAATATAGAGGCTGGGTGCCGTGGCTCATACCTGTAATTCTAACACTTTGGGAGGCCGAGGCGGGTAGATAACAAGGTCCAGAGATTGAGACCATCCTGGCTAACATGGTGAAACTCCGTCTCTAATAAAAATACAAAAAAAAAAAAAAAAATTAGCCGGGCGTGGTGGCACGCGCCTGTAGTCCCAGCTACTCAGGAGACTGAGGCAAGAGAATCACTTGAACCCAGGTGGCGGAGGTCGCAGTGAACCGAGATCACATCACTGCACTCCAGCCTGGGCGACAGTGAGACTCTGTCTCAAAATAAGTAAATAAATAAATAAATAAAGAGATGGGGTGATCCTAGGGCAAATTCCATGACATTAAAGATTTGGGTTCTTTCCATCATTTGGTTCTTCACTCTTCAGTAAGTTAGCTTTGTACTTGAGGCCACTCCACAAAACAACCAGAATTCCGCTGAACATGCTCTGATTACCTCTGAATTAGATGAATTTTCATGTTTCTTTAAGTTTTAAAATTCCAATTTACTCTACCCAAATATATTGTAGAGAATCAGCCATATGTCTTTAAATCTGAAATCTCCCAAAATACCTTCTGAAATAAACTACAACGATGCGGTTTTTAATTCTGTGAAGGAACGTATGTTTGGTGGAAGTGGAAGGCTAAACATAAATTTAATGGTTCCTTAATGTTAGTGAGCAAAGTATTCACAAAAACTATAATAAACAAATAAAAGTCAATTAAATCCATTTAAATTATTATAAAATAAAATAAATATTTAAGATGGACTTAAGCTATCTGCTGTTGATTGTAATTTGAAAAACTGATCTATATTAGCAAGCTTTGGGTTTCATTTATCCAGTACTAGAATGGACAGAGAAACCTTTCAATTCTTTAGGAGTAGTTCCCATACCAGATTTTTAAAGGAAACAGTCACAATTTGATGAACCTATCCATCATTAAAAGTCTGAAATGTAGAGGGTATTAGCATTCTTTGTCTCACATGATGAGAATAATGAACATTTACTCTTTTTTAAGTAATTGTACTTAAAAAACAATTTACTACCCACTATTAGCATTTGGAATAGGCTCTAGTGAATTTTAATTCAAGGAAACAAATGTAAGGAGCCTAGAAATAACACCGTTCATGTGTCACAAAGGCAAATTTTGATAAGCTGTCACTGGTGATTTTAAACAATAAACAGCTCAATTTTCACTGCTTATGAATAGGTTATGTTCAGTGCCTCATGGTTCCAGTCAGGGTAGAAATGGCTCCAGAGCAACTGCTGTAACAGGATTTTGGCTCACTGGGCTTCTGTCAAAACTCACAACTAAAGATACTGCTCTGAATATAGGAAGCAAGGAAAAGCTTTAAGAGTGCAAATGATTTTAAAGCTCAAAATAGCTTACATTGACTTTGACAGCAGTTGTTCTTTTTCTCCACCTCCATTCCTAACTCAAGCTCCTTCAGGGTGTTTTGTAAATAGAATGGACAGTTTGTAACTTCCATCAGTGATCTTGTGATAATCAAGACTCACTTTTCACTGTTCTTTTACTGTGGAGGAGATGGGGCGAAGGAGGCACCCACCAGAGGCAGGATGCACAGTTCTGCTGCTAGTGTGATGGTCAGCAGGTTGAGCCTTGAAGCAAAAGGAGGCTTGTGAAAATGCCCACTCCTAGGGTCCCTCCAAGGGTTAAGAGAGTTAATGCATATAAAGGAAGGGCCTGGCACATAGGAAATGCTCAATATCAACAAATGGATCTGTTCATTTAGTTTATTACTAAGAAGTCTCTTTGTTTGCTGCCCTAAGCTAACTCAGATGTTCATCCTTTTGATTTTTGCTTTGTATAGGTTACATTCACTTCTGTAGAACTACTGCAACCATCAAGGCATAATTCTTAATAATCTTGATGATATTTCATTCAGTCTTAAGTGGGTAGAAGTCCATAAATCTACCATGGAGAGCTCCCCAGCACTCTGTATCAAGGGATAAATACACAGTTTTGAGAGGGTGAGGAGAGCCAGCTTGCTGCGCCTGAGTTTTGACAGAAGTTCTTGGAGTAGTTATGAAGTCTGTGGGTACGGGGCCAACATGTTTTTTTGGTAGACTTTAATCTTTCATCCGGGTTATATTCATTGCCAAAGATGTTTTCAGTTCCTGAAAGCTCACTCATTTTACTTTAGACGTATAGCCAGGAAGACTGTTAGAGCTCCTAATTCTCTGAAATTCTATGGATGTGAAATTCCTCTCAGATAATATCACCGACCTGGAGTAAGTACTAGGTGATTTGTTAACATGATAAAACTAGTACACCACAAAAGACAGGCAGCCCCCTGAGGCCTGAGATTTCACACAGCGCTTTCACTTTATGGCCATCTCCCTCATCTGGGGCATAAATTTGATTATTTTAATGCTCTGGACAGATAAAGAATTTGTAGGGCATTGAAGATATGGAAACTTAGTTTGGCCATCACAAGGTCAGATTTCTTTTTTTGTCATGGTGCTATCTAAACAAATGCTCTTATATCTTTGCTTATGGTACTTTTCAGTCAAGGCTGAGAATAAGTTTACATTTTAAAAAGGAAAATCTAAAATTTCCTTTTTTAAGTGCAAACTTAGAAACAGGGGTATTTAGAGATGGGAAGTGTTGCTGTCATGAATTACCTGCTTTGTCACAAACTTCATGACTTCAGTTATAGCTCTTCTTTATTTTCAAAAGCCTTAATAAGGTGACCTGAGATGAGTTTCTCAGTCATAGCCCCATGATGTGTAATTAGATAATGAAACTCAAATTTTTAGGGAAGGCTTTGTACTGAATAAGAATTGGAAGAAATGACTTAACTGGGCTCTAATCAAAGAAAAGTAAAGTCCTGTGACAGAGAGACAGCTGGGGAGATGGAATGACTTATGAATTTGCCCTTGTTTTGAATTATAACACCATAGCCGGGTGCAGTGGCTCACATCTGTAATCCCAGCACTTTGGAAGGCCAAGGTGTGTGGATCACCTGAGGTCAGGAGTTCAAGACCAGACTGACTAACATTGTGAAACCCCATCTCTACTAAAAATATAAAATTAGCCCGGCATGGTGGCACATGCCTGTAATCCCAGCTACTTGGGAGGCTGAGGCAGGAGAATCATTTGAACCTGGGAGGTGGAGGTTGCAGTGAGCCAAGATCGCCCCATTGCACTCCAGCCTGGGCAACAGAAGTGAAAATCGATCTCAAAATAAATAAATAAATAAATAAATAATAACACTATGTCTTGAAAAGTGGTGAAAAAAGCTGGGCATTAATTTTGTTACATTTTCACGTTATTGATTTTATTGTAAAATCTACAGCCCTTATTCTCAGATTTTAGTGTTCCTAGGAGTCACTCTTGATGCCTATTCAGATGGGAAAATTCTTTTTCCACCTCAGAACTACTACAGTAAATGAGGAATCTGAATTTTATGCACAATAAAGTTTAAGATTAGCTGCCATAAAGTATTCCCCCATTTCTTCCTGTCGTCAAATTTCCCTTTGCTAAATCTATAACTGGAGTCAGGTCACCTTCTGTTTCCCTTGATTAGACAACAAGTATTTTTGACTGTCTTGAAGGTAAAATAATTTTTAGATTTTCGGAGATGCTAGGATCAATAGGAACTTAAGTTCAGTCTAGTTTTTATAATATTTGTTTAGTACTGATCTCCTACTACATACAGAACACCTGGTCCTCAGATCCAAACATGGACCCTGCCCTCCAGATCCTTTTAACTAAGTAAAAGATGCAGAAAAGCTGACGGACCTGAATCTGGTCAATAAACTGTGAGAGGTGCTCAGAGTAGGTTCTGAGGAAGGGCACCCACCCTAGCTTTAGGAGTGTAGGGATGGTCAGGAAATTCATTCTGGAAGAGGTAACACCGGAGACCCATCTGAAATGATGATTGGGTTTTAGCTAGGATTTGGGTTATTCAAAGGATAGGGAGGACATTATAGAGTGGGAGAACATTTCTGGCAATGCCATGTTAAAAGGACAACATGATATTTATGGAGATCACACGTATTATTAGGTGCTGGAGATGAGTCTGGAAAATGAAGCCAATTTTTTGGATGTCATATTTAGGACCTGAGACTTTGTCCTAAAAATAAAGAGAAGGTTGGCAAGAAGCTTTTCGTTAGACACACCCATATCAAAGATGACACACAATTGCCACAAAACAGTATTGCATGGTGAAATGTTTTGTTCATCAAGTCAGTTTGCATTTAGAGACAAAGGCATAATTCTTCCTCCTGTTGTGGTAGATAAGAGCAAATGCCCTTTTGCAGCAATCACTCACAATCTTATCTCTGAAATAAATAGATAAGATTAATGCATGGTGTTTGTGTTAGCTGGAGATTTACGCAGTTGGTGTAGAGACATCATTGCTTGTACTGGTGATGCTGTAATAGAAACTATTCATTAGCACTGCCAAAGCCATGCTTTAGAGCAGTGGTCCCCAAACTTTATGGCATTGGGGACCAGTTTCGTGGAAGATAATTTTTCCGTGGACCAGGTTGGGGGTTTTGGGATGATTCAAGCACATTTCAATTATTGTGCACTTTATTTCTATTATTACTACATTGTAATATATAATGACATAATAATACAACTCACCATGATCTAGAATCAATGGGAGCCCTGAGCATGTTTTCCTGCAACTAGATGGTTCCATCCTGGGGGTAATGGGAAACAGTGATAGATCATCAGGCATTAGAATCTCAAAAGGAATGTGCAACCGAGATCCCTCTCATGCACAGTTCACAATAGGGTTCACGCTCCTATGAGACTCTAATGCCGCTGCTGATTGCTGATCTGATGGGAGGCGGCACTCAGGTAGTAAGGCGAGCAAGGGATGGGGAGCAACTCTAAATACAGCTGATGCTTCACTCACTTGCCTGCCACTCACCTCCTGCTGTGCAGCCCAGTTCCTAACAAGCCATGGATGGGTACTAGTCTGTGGCCTGGGGTTTGGGGACATCTGCTTTAGAGAAAATTATTATACATAGAGACAATAGAACATGGTGGTTAGGGACTCAGTCTGTGGATTCAAATCTGAGCCCTGCCATGTTCTATTTCTGTGACCTTTGGTAAATTATATAGCTCTCTTAGCCTCAATATTCTTTTTTTTTTTTTTAAGTCTGGGTGATAGTTCATGATAGTGGACAGCAATGATGAAAATTAAATGAGGTAATACACTGTTATGGATTGAATTGTGTGCCAGAAAAAAGAGATATTGAAGCCCTAACAGACTGTGATTGTGACTCAGAATGTGACTGTATTTGGAAATAGAGTCTCTACAGAAGTAATAAAATTAAAGCGAGTTATTAAGGCAGACTCTAATCCAATATAACTGGTGTTCTTATAAAAAGGAAAAATCTGGATACAGAGGCAAGTATACAGGGGGAACATATGAACATGAAGGCAGAGATCAGGGCCATGTATTCATAAGCCAAGGGATGCTACAGATTGCCATTAAACCCCTAAAAGCCAGGACAGAAAAATGGTAAAGTTGCTCCCACCAGCTCTCAAAAGAACCCACCCTGCCAACACATTGATCTTAGACTTCTAGCCTCTAGAACTGTGAGACAATGAATGTGTGCTCTTTGGCCACCTAATTTATAGTACTTTGTTTGGCATCTCTAGCAAACGAATACGTTCACATAAACACTCCGGCACATAGCAAGTGGGCAACATTATCATTATCAGTCTTTCTTTTTTTTTTTTCTTTTTGAGACGAAGTCTTGCTCTTGTCGCCCAGGCTGGAGTAGAGTGGCGTGATCTTGGCTTACCGCAATCTCTGCCTCCTGGGTTCAAGCAATTTTCCTGCGTCAGCCTCCCAAGTAGCTGGTATTACAGGCATGCGCCACTACACCCAGCTAATTTTGTGTTTTTAGTAGATATGGGGTTTCTCCATGTTGGTCAGGCTGGTCTCAAACTCCCAACCTCAGGTGATCTGCCTGCCTCAGCCTCCCAAAGTGCTGGGATTACAGGCCTGAGCCACTGCCCCCGGCCTATCAGTCTTTCTTATTGCTGTTAATACTATGCTTTGTCACATTTCCAGATTTCTACTCAGACTCTTCTTGTCCAATCTGGCTCCTTTGATGAGAGTGTATTGTTCTATGTGTCACAGACAGGAAAATCAGAGGTGTAATGCAGAATGTGATGCACAGATTTCTTACAGCTATGTGTATAGGGCAGGGCCATTCTGGAAGCACTGAAACCAGTTATCAACCAGTCGCAGGTAGTGCTAGGATGGTGACATGACAGAGCAGAGTAAAAAGCAAAGGTTTGGATATGAACAGACTGGGCCTGACATCTTCAGAGAAAACAAACTAATCAACAAATGAAACAAAACAACAAAACACAATACAAACAACTTAATGGTTTGATTAGGGATGAAGGAGAAGTTGAACATATACTGATAAGATGCTTGTGTGGTTGTGTATCTTATTTTTACACGAATCACAGATATTTATTTAATATATATAGTATTTAGTATATATAGTATTTATTTAGTTATATAGTATTGACCAGAACTAAAGACAGTTACAAGAAGAAGACTATAAAGGAAAAAGAAGAATATAAAGGAAAAATAAGAGGAAGAAAATAGGAGGAGAGAAAAGAGGAGGAGGAGAAAGAGGAGTGTGTGTGGAAATCAGCCTCATAGATTCAGGCAGTTCCTTCTATTGCGAACACAGTACTTCAGCATAATTTCTCAGGAAGGTGTGATGGAACCTTTACCAACACAATTTCATTTCAAGGAGGAGCTTTTGCTTTGAGATTTGTGAGTCCATTCACTCTGAGCTCAATGTAACTGGGCTCTGCCAGTGTACTTGACCAATAAGCAAGGGAGAAAGAAGAGGAAATATCTGGAAGTATTTGTATGCAGTTGGGAGGCCATGGGGAGAAGTGATAAAAAGAATAAAAAAGAGGAGAGACAGAAAATAAGCAAAATAAACAAATAAATAAATCAAAGGATGGTCAGCATTATTGCTAAGTACACAGCTTCTAAACCCTAGCTCTGTCACCTCAGGCACATGACCAAACTCTTTTAAGACTCTGCTCTCCCATCTATAAAATGAAGTTAATAATAACACTTATCTCATTGAGCTAATTATGAGGATTAAACTAGCGAATACACAAAAAACTCAGGTTGTTTCTATTCATGAGTTATTACTGTGCTGGGTATTCATCAAGAGGAGAGGATTAAATAAATCATGGTATATCTATTCTATGATGGCATTAAAGTGAATCTGGCAAGGCTTCATGTGTCAATAAGGCAAAATGTTCAACATGAACAGTTAAGTACAAAACAAGAGTTGTATAAGATAGTGCATAATATCTACCCATTGCCTTGAAAAATGATATATTTAAGAATGACCAAGAAATTGGTTCTAATGATTCTTCTGTGGAAGTCATCTAGAGAACCACAGAGTAAAAAACATCACATTTTATTGTATTCCTCTTTGTTGTATTTGAAATTTTATCATTTGCATGTATTATTTTTTCAATGAAAAATAAAGTAAAAAATGAAAAAAAACCCCAGAAGAGTAAAACTAGCTTCTGTTGTATAGTTTGAGAAGATTAAATGAGATAATATATAAAAGTTAGCATTGTACCTGAAAATTAAAAAGCCCTACAATTATTATTACTATTATTAATAAAGTCATCTTTAACTTTCAGTGTAACTATTGAATGTTAAAAAAAAAATGGATGTTTATGGAAGAAGGAGGCATTGGGCTCATCGATGCTGCCAAAGCTGCTCAGCTGCCTTCTTTTTGGAGGTATGATTAACCACACTTTGCATGGTGTGGTTTACAGGTATGGCGAATGTTAGCTTACCTCCATGGCTTCCTGGTCTTTTAATGACATTGATTCATGTCAGAGCACCCATTTTCACATTATCAGTTTAGAAAAGTTTAGAGAAGGCCTCCTGAGACTCTTCACTAACAGGAGACTTCCTGACCCCAAGGTGTACAGGTTGGCTCCAATAGAGAGCTGTAATCCTGTTTCATGCTAGGGTAAAAGTTTTCGATTTAAGGAGGAAATCTCAGAAGAGGGATACATGTTTTTAAGCTAATAGTGTATAAGTTAATTTTGGTTCTTCAAACTAGAGTGGCAGAAAAAGGGAAATTCCCTTAAGGCTTGGATTGTTTCTGTTAAGCAATTTGCTAGAAAAACCAGGGACACTATGTGCAGCTTGAAAGTGTTTAAATTGTGTGTACACCCTCCTCCCAACACACACACACAAAATAGAAACAGAAAAACTAGACCCTTTCAACGTCAATCCTTACCTAGGTGGCTAACATAAGCTGTTCTCATTGTTTCAGTTTGATCCTTCAAAAACATTCTTTGTTTACGAATTTATTCAAGGAGCCACTGTGAGCCAATCTATATCTCACTTATTTCTGCATATTGGTACTGGGAAATCTGTTTTGTTTTCTTCTGCTGTACTTAGACCAATGAGAGACTACTTTGAATTGGTGATTTGTGGAAAAGCAACTAGACTAGAACTTATTGGTCGCTAAGCTGGTGACTCTGAGGCAACCCATTGGAAATGAGCTGAGAAAGTTGTCCTTTCATTGCAAACTTGCTCTCTCACAGCACAATCTAACACAGGTAAAAACAAATATAATAACCTCAGCATTGGGGAAAACACTTTGTTTTTCTTAAATGTATGTGTTATGCATAGTTAAATGTACTGCTATATACATAATATATATATATATATATGTCTGTGTATGCGTGTGTATGGTGAGATATATATATATTCTTTCCATCTTACTTGGCAAGACACGATGCTCCAAGAGCACAAATAGCCTTTGAAAGACTAATAATTCTGTTTCTTCCCCCATTTCTTGGGTTCTTTCATTACTCTATAGTTTTCAAGTTGGTTAATTGTATTTTCAGTCTGTACATTGCATGGCAAATGGTAAACCTATTTAGTGAAAAAACATCTGTTATTTGCTGAGGTTGGTAAAACACTGAAGACATTAGTCACCTTAGAACCAACGCAAAAAATAATAGGTTTAGCTATTCCCTTCAATTGCTTTGGGAAATAGATGTGGTGGCAAGATAAGTATTAGGTTTCATTTTCTCAAAGTTCTACAGCTAGGTAATCTGAACTGTTTCCCAGATAAATCTGTCTGTGTCCTTAAGTGTCAGCTAAACTACGAAACTTTAGTTCCTAAAATTGTAGTTTCAGGTTTGCTCGGTTCAATGCTCCTTTCAGAACCATATTTTCATGCATTTATTCATGCATTCATGTTTGTTTTCAACCAAAATCTATTGAGCACTTATCATATTCTAAGTCCTGGTTGAGATGCTGGAAAAATATGACTGACAAGTAATGCAAGATCTGATTTGAAGAAGGTTTGGCTTAGGAAACACACATGTAAATAGATAATTCCACCACAGTGTCTCAGTGTTAAATATAAGGTACTCTAATAATATAGAAGAAGAACACCTAATTTAGACTGGACTGGGCTGTGATATAAGGGAAAGATTCCAGGAAAAGTTGACAACTGAATTGGGTGTTAAAAGATAAGTATATGTGGGCTAAATAAAGAGTTGTACAAATTTATTTTTCTGATGTTTTGAATGACCTCTCCTTACTAATTAAAAGAATGTGGTGAAATTAAAGTTCATTGAAAAACTCCCAAGAGGAAACAAATATATTTTTGTAATGAAAACATTGAATCTAGAGTGCTTGGCAGAGTTACATGGCTAGTGTAATGACACTCTGAGTGGAAAGGGAAGGTGATGAAGATGACATCATTGTCCCCTTAGGCAGAAGGATCAACATTTAGTGACTTCAAGAATCACTCATCATGCTTTTTAAAAATAATAGTTTCTGGGTTGTCTCCATGAATTCTGATTTAGTATGTCTGGAGGGAGGCCTAGGAATATGAATTTGTAACATGCCACCCAGGTAGGTACAGGGTTTTTTGTTCTTTGATTTTTATTTCCATCATCATGCCCTGCTCTTTTCTGTCCTACTACTAGCACATTCACAAGAGGCTGCTGTTTTCAAAATGAATTTTTTTAATGCTAAGTAGTAATGGAAAAGATATAAAATAAGGAAGTCATACAATTAGTTAAGCTTACACAGTATGAAGGTCCTGCTGCTACTGTAAATGCAATGTAGGCTTTGAACTTAGGACATCTTTATAGGGCCATTCTTGGATTATTTTCGTTCCCAGCAAAGGATTTCCCTGTGAGACTGCTCCACTTTATTTCCTGCCACATAAAAAATTTGTCAGTTGTTCATTTTACTTCTAACTCATTTGAGCATAGACATCTAATTTTAACTCTATTGCCTACTTGACCTTCTTCAGCTCCCTTTGGGTTTCCTACTCAAAGGGGCATTCTTATCCTTAGTTGATTTTAAAGGACATATTAATATCTCAAATAAGCCAACACTCTATTTACTCTACACAGAAAGGGACCTTTGTTGGATCCTTCATAATGATAGCACCACAGGGTAGAGATACCTTCTCCATAAAATAATAATACCTATGACAAAAATTTACACACGTAACATCCCAGGCTTATCCATGATGCTCAATGATATCTGTTGAAAACTAGATAAAGAAATTCAGTAATTGTGAGTCACTCAAAGACATTCTTGTCTCAGGATACTTATGTCTACAAAGAGAAAAGTGATATCTCATTCCAGATCTCATATTTGACATGGGAAAAAGTGACTAATGTCAAAAATAGCCAAGGTGCTATTTTATTTTTATTTATTTATTTATTTATTTTTATTGTACTTGAAGTTCTAGGATACATGTGCACAATGTGCAGGTTTGTTACATAGGTATACATTTGCCATATTGGTTTGCAGCACCCATCAACTCGTCATTTACATTAGGTATTTCTCCTAACGCTATCCCTCCCCAAGCCCCCCACCCTCCAACAGGCCCCGGTGTGTGATGTTCCCCTCCCTGTCTCCATGTGTTCTCATTGTTCAGCTCCCACTTATGAGTGAGAACATGTGGTGTTTGGTTTTCTGTCCTTGTGATATTTTGCTGAGAATGATGGTTTCCAGCTTCATCCATGTCCCTGTAAATGACATGAACTCATCCTTTTTTATGGCTGCATAGTACTCCATGGTGTATATGTGCCATGTTTCCTTTATCCAATCTATTATTGATGGACATTTGGTTTGATTCCAAGTCTTTGCTATTGTGAATAGTGCCACAATAAACATATGAGTGCATGTGTCTTTATAGTAGCATGATTTATAACCCTTTGGGTATATACCTAGTAATAGGATCGCTGGGTCAAATGGTATTTCTAGTTCTAGATCCTTGAGGAATTGCCACACTCTCTTCCACAATGGTTGAACTAATTTACAGTCCCACCAACAGTGTAAAAGCATTCCTATTTCTCCACACCTTCTCCAGCATCTGTTGTTTCCTGACTTTTTAATGATCACCATTCTAACTGGTGTGAGATGGTATCTCATTGTGATTTTGATTTACATTTATCCAATGACCAGTGATGATGAGCATTTTTTCACATGTCTGTTGGCTGCAATGTCTTCTTTTGAGAAGTGTCTGTTCATATCCTTTGCCCACTTTTTGATGGGGTTGTTTGTTTTTTGTCTTGTAAGTTTGTTTAAGTTCTTTATAGATTCTGGATATTAGCCCTTTGTCAAATGGATAGATTGCAAAAGTTTTCTCCCATTCTCTAGGTTGCCTGTTCACTCTGATGGTAGTTTCTTTTGCTGTGCAGACACTCTTTAGTTTAATTAGATCCCATTTGTCAATTTTGGCTCTTGTTGCCATTGCTGTTGGTGTTTTAGTCATGAAGTCTTTGCCCATGCCTGTGTCCTGAATGGTATTGCCTAGGTTTTCTTCTAGGGTTTTTATGGTTTTAGGTCTCACATTTAAGTCTTAAATCCATCTTGAGTTAATTTTTGTGTAAGGTGTAGGGAAGGGATCCAATTTCAGCTTTCTCCATATGGCTAGCCAGTTTTCCCAGCACCATTTATCAAATAGGGAATTCTTTCCCCATTGCTTGTTTTTATCAGGTTTGTCAAAGATCAGATGGTTGTAGGTGTGTGGTGTTATTTCTGAGGCCTCTGTTCTGTTCCATTGGTCTATATATCTGTTTTGGTAGCAGTACTATGCTGTTTTGGTTACTGTAGCCTTGTAGTAGAGTTTGAAGTCAGGTAGCGCCATGCCTCCAGCTGTGTTCTTTTTGCTTAGGATTGTCTTCACTATGCAGGCTCTTTGTTGGTTCCATATGAAATTTAAAGTAGTTTTTTTCCAATTCGGTGAAGAAAGGTAGCTTGATGGGGATAGTATTGAACGTATAAATTACCTTGGGTAGTATGGCCATTTTCATGATACTGATTGTTCCTATCCATGAGCATGGAATGTTCTTCCATTTGTTTGTGTCCTCTTTTATTTGGTTGAGCAGTGGTTTGTAGTTCTCCTTGAAGAGATCCTTCACATCCCTTGTAAGTTGGATTCCTAGGTATTTTATTCTTTTTGTAGTAATTGTGAATGAGAATTCATTCATGATTTGGCTCTTTGTTGGTCTGTTCTTGGTGTATAGGAATTCTTGTGATTTTTGCACATTGATTTTGTATCCTGAGACTTTGCTGAAGTTGTTTATCAGCTTAAGAAGATTTTGGGCTGAGACGATGGGGTTTTCTAAATATACAATCATGTCATCTGCAAACAGAGACAATTTTACTTCCTCTTTTCCTAATTGAATACCTTTATTTCTTTCTCTTGCCTGATTGCCCTGGCCAGAACTTCCAATGAATAGGAGTGGTGAGAGAGGGCATTCTTGTCTTGTGCTGGTTTTCAAAAGGAACGGTTCCAGTTTTTGCCCATTCAGTATGATATTGGCTGTGGGTTTGTCATAAATAGCTCTTATTATTTTGAGATAAGTTCCATCAATACCTAGTTTATTGAGAGTTTTTAGCATAAAAGGCTGTTGAATTTTATCAAAGGCCTTTTCTGTATCTATTGAAATAATCATGTGGTTTTTGTCATTGGTTCTGTTTATGTGATGGATTACGTTTATTGATTTGTGTATGTCGAAACAGCCTTGCACCCCAGTGATGAACCCGACTTGATCATGGTGGATACGCTTTTTGATATACTGCTGGATTCAGTTTGCCAGTATTATATTGAGGATTTTCACATCGATGTTCATCAGGGATATTGGCTTAAAGTTCTCTTTTTTTGTTGTGTCTCTGCCAGGCTGTGGTATCAGGATGATGTTGGCCTCATAAAATGCGTTAGGGAGGATCTCTCTTTTTCTATTGATTGGAATAGTTTCAGAAGGAATGGTACCAGCTTCTCTTTGTACCTCTGGTAGAATTCAGCTGTGAATCTGTCTAGTCCTGGACTTTTTTTGGTTGGTAGGCTATTAATTATTGCCTCAATTTCAGAACCTGTTATTGGTGTACTCACAGATTCAACTTCTTCCTGGTTTAGTCCTGGGAGGGTGCATGTGTCCAGGAATTTATCCATTTTTTCTAGATTTTCTAGTTTATTTGCATAGAGGTGTTTATACTGTTCTCTGATGGTAGTTTGTATTTCTGTGGGATCAGTGGTGATATCCTCTTTATCATTTGATTCTTTTCTTCTTTATTAGTCTAGCTAGTGGTCTATCTATTTTGTTGATCTTTTCAAAAAACCAGCTCCTGGATTCATTGATTTTTTGAAGGGTTTTTTGTGTCTCTATCTCCTTCAGTTCTGTTCTGATCTTAGTTATTTCTTGTCTTCTGCTAGCGTTTGAATTTGTTTGCTCTTGTTTCTCTAGTTCTTTTAATTGTGATGTTAGAGTGTCAATTTTAGATTTTTCCTACTTTCTCTTGTGGGCATTCAGTGCTATAAATTTCCCTCTATACACTGCTTTAAATGTGTCCCAGAGATTCTGGTACGTTGTCTTTGTTCTCATTGGTTTCAAAGAACATCTTTATTTCTGTCTTCATTTTGTTATTTACCCAGTAGTCATTTAGGAGCCGTTTGCTCAGTTTCCATTTAGTTGTGCAGTTTTGAGTGAGTTTCTTAATCCTGAGTTCTAATTTGATTGCACTGTGGTCTGAGAGACAGTTTGTAGTTATTTCTGTATTTTACATTTGCTGAGGAGTGCTTTACTTCCAATTATGTGGTCAATTTTAGAATAAGTGCGATGTGGTGCTGAGAAGAATGTATATTCTGTTGATTTGGGGTGGAGAATTCTGTAGATGTCTATTAGGTCTGCTTGGTCCAGAGCTGAGTTCAAGTCCGGGATATCCTTGTTAATTTTCTGTTTCATTGATCTGTCTAATATTGACAGTAGGGTGTTAAACTCTCCCATTATTATTGTGTGGGAGTCTAAGTCTCTTTGTATGTCTCTAAGAACTTGCTTTATGAATCTGGGTGCTCCTGTATTGGGTGCATATATATTTAGGATAGTTAGCTCTTCTTGTTGAATTGATCCATTTACCATTAAGTAATGGCCTTCTTTGTCGCTTTTGATATTTGTTGGTTTAAAGTCTGTTTTATCAGAAACCTGGATTGCAAACCCTGCTTTTTTTTGCTGTCCATTTGCTTGGTAGATCTTCCTCCATCCCTTTATTTTGAGCCTATGTGTGTCTTTGCATGTGAGATGGGCCTCCTGAATACAGCACACTGATGGGTGTTGACTCTTTATCCAATTTGCCAATCTGTGTCTTTTAATTGGGATATTTAGCCCATTTACATTTAAGGTTAATATTGTTATGTGTTAATTGTCATTATGATGCTAGCTGGTTATTTTGCCCATTAATTGATGCAGTTTCTTCATAGCATCAATGGTCTTTACAATTTGGTATGTTTTTGCAGTGGCTGGTACTGGTTGTTCCTTTCCATGTTTAGTGCTTCCTTGAGGAGCTCTTGTAAGGCAGGCCTGGTGGTGACAAAATCTCATATCATTTGCTTGTCTCTAAAGGATTTTATTTCTCCTTCACTTATGAAGCTTAGTTTGGCTGGATGTGAAATTCTGGGTTGAAAATTATTTTCTTTAAGAATGTTGGCTATTGGCCCCCACTCTCTTCTGGCTTTTAGGGTTTCTGCCTAGAGATCTGCTATTAGTCTGATGGGCTTCCCTTTGTGGGTAACCCAACCTTTTTCTCTGGCTGCCCTTAACATTTTTTCCTTCATTTCAACCTTGGTGAATCTGACAATTATGTGCCTTGGGGTTGCTCTTCTTGAGGAGTATCTTTGTGGCATTCTCTGTATTTCCTGAATTTGAATGTTGGCCTGCCTTGCTAGGTTGGGGAAGTTCTCCTGGATAATATCCTGAAGAGCGTTTTCTAACTTGGTTCCATTCTCCCTGTCACTTTCGGGTACAACAATCAAATGCAGATTTGGTCTTTTCACATAGTCCCATATTTCTTGGAGGCTTTGTTCATTTCTTTTCACTCTTTTTTCTCTAATCTTGTCTTCTCACTTTATTTCATTAATTTGATCTTCAATCATTGATATCCTTTCTTCCACTTGATCAAATCAGCTATTGAAACTTGTGTATGCTTCACGAAGTTCTCGTACTGTGGTTTTCAGCTCCATCAGTTCATTTAAGCTCTTCTCTACACTGGTTATTCTAGTTAGCCATTTGTCTAACCTTTTTTCAAGGTTTTTAGCTTCCTTGAGATGGGTTAAAATGTGCTTTTTTATCTCAGAGATGTTTGTTGTTACCAACCATCTGAAACCTACTTCTGTTAACTTGTCAAACTCATTCTCCGTCCAGTTTTGTTCCTTTGGAGGAGAAGAGGTGCTCTAGTTTTGGAATTGTCAGCCTTTCTGCTGTGGTATCTCCCCATCTTTGTGGTTTTATCTACCTTTGGTCTTTGATGTTGGTGACCTACAGATGGGGTTTTGGTGTGGATGTCCTTTCTGTTGATATTCCTTTCTGTTTGTTAGTTTTCCTTCTAACAGCTGCAGGTCTGTTGGAGTTTGCTGCAGGTCCACCGTAGACCCTGTTTGCCTGGGTATCACCAGTGGAGGCTTCAGAACAGCAAATATTGCTGCCTGATCCTTCCTATGGAAGCTTTGTCCCAGAGGGACACCTGCCTGTATGAGGTGTCTGTTGGCCCCTACTAGGAGGTTTCTCCTAGTCAGGTTACACAGGGGTCAGGGACCCACTTGAGGAGGCAGTCTGTCCGTTATCGGAGCTCGAACGCTGTGCTGGGAGAACCATTGCTCTCTGCAGAGCTGTCAGGCAGGGACATTTAAGTCTGCAGAAGCTGTCTGCTGTGTTTTGTCCAGATATGCCCTGCCCCGACAGGTGGAATCTAGAGAGGCAGTAGGCCTTGCTGAGCTGTGGTGGGCTCCGCCCAGTTCAAGCTTCCCTGCTGCTTTGTTTACACTGTGAGCATAGAACCGCCTACTCAAGCCTCAGCAATGGTGGACTCCCCTCCCCCTGCCAAGCTCTAGCATCCCAGGTTGATCTCAGATAGCTGCGCTAGCAGAGAGCAAGTATCCGTGGGTGTGGGACCCAGGCACGGGAGGGAATCTCCTGGTCTCCCGGTTGCTAAGACCATGGGAAAAGTGCAGTATTTGGGCAGGAGTGTACTGTTCCTCCAGGTACAGTCACTCATGGCTTCCCTTGGCTAGGAAAGGGAAATTCCCTGACCCCTTGTGCTTCCCAGGTGAGGTGACTCCCCGCCCTGCTTCGGCTCGCCCTCCATGGGCTGTACCCACTGTCCAGCCAGTCCCAATGAGATGAACCAGGTACCTCAGTTGGAAATGCAGAAATCACCCATCTTCCGTGTCAATCTAGCTGGGAGCTGTAGACCGGAGCTGTTCCTATTCGGCCATCTTGGAAGCAACTTCAAGGTGCGATTTAAATACTCATTGAAATAGCGTGTAGCCATCATCTCCTATCTTTCTTAAGTTGTTAGCTGATCTCCCATGATCCCTTCAGAGCTGGTCTATTAACCAAGGATTACTGGACAACAGTAACTAGGCTACTCGCTTTTCTCCCAAGAACTCAAATCTGTCAAAGTGAAATTATGATACAGATGATTTGAAGCTATTTATTTGACAAACATTTCGGAAGTTCTTTCATGAACTTTAGAGGTAGAAGAGCAAAATATTGTTGTCCACTAAGAGCTTATAAGTAGACAAAGTTCACATAATACAGTAATGAGCACATTTGATTAAAACAAAAGGAGTCTGTATTTCTGCAGCTATATAGAAACCAGTAAACCTTTGGAATATGTCTCCAGTACTGAACAGGGATCTCTCTTCAAAGTGAGGGGACCTGGAGAAATAATTCAATGATGTTAGGAGATCTGATTTGGAAATGCAGTTATTAAATGAAAGTATGTATTATGCTATAAAGTCCCCAAATGCCCAAACAAATGTGGAGACCAGAACAGGGAGATTTATAATTTAAATTTGGTTTCAATACCTATTTTTTTAATTTTATTTATTTAGTTTGGAGGGGGATGGAGTTTTGCTCTGTTGTCCAGGCTGGAGTGCAATGGGGTGATCGCAGCTCACTGCAACCTCTGCCTCCCAGGTTCAAGTGATTCTCCTGTCTCAGCCTCCTGAGGAGCTGGGATTACAAGCATGTGCCACCATGCCCGGGTAATTTTGCATTTTTAGTAGAGATGGGGTTTCTCCATGTTGGTAAGGTTGGTCTTGAACTCCTGACTTCAGGTGACCTGCCTGCCTCAGCCTCCCAAAGTGCTGGGATTACAGGTGTGAGCCACTGTGCCTCGACTAGATCACCTATTTTTATTTTTGAAAATTTAGTTATCTGATGTGTATAGTGCAATAGGGGAAAGCTTACAACAGGGCCATGTGTGGCCTTGTCTCTTTCATTTCTCCTTTTGATATCTCTGAGATGATAGCATATTCAATCAGGTGGGCTCATTTTCCTGAGAAGGCTGCTCAATGAGAGGTTACGGCAAGCTTTGAAAGAGAAAGATGAAATGCTGACGACCCAATACAGGAATTAACATTTAAAAATTGTTCTGTACCAGCTCACAACATTGGTAACAACAACAGTAATTATCATTGTTATTTTAGAAAGTTGTGAGTCTCATAGTGGGTGTGGAAAGTCAAACTGGAGAATAAACTTCCTCTGTTTGATTGACATTTTGGGAGCAATTCTTCTTTACCCTAATCATCAGCTCAGATTTGCAGAAACAATCTCTCTCTGAAAAATCACAAGCAAGTTCCAATAAGGTAAGAACTCTGTTTGAATAAAATGAAATAAAGGGAAAATCAAATCTAATTCAAAGTACTTAGCTATTAAAAAATTATTCCTTCTGGCTCCATAGACACATGAAATACATATTTAAAAGTTAATTGAAAAAGAAGGAAAACAAATCCCCAGTGCACCTTTTTATCCATATGCAAATTTTAATGTATTCTCCAAAACAATTCAATGTTATTTACTGTGGATATCATTGGACAGACATTGAAAATGGTATTATTCTTGCTCTCCTATTTTTTTTTTTTTTCTTTTTTAGATGTGTCTCACTCTGTCACCCAGGCTGGAGATCAGTGGCATGATCTTGGCTCACTGCAACCTCCACCTGCCAGGTTCAAGCAATTCTTCTACCTCACCCTCCTGAGTAGCTGGGACTGCAGGTGTGCACCACCAGACCTGGCTAATTTTTGTATTTTTAGTACAGATGGGGTTTCACCTTGTTGGCCAGGCTGGTCTCAAATTCCTGAGCTTAAGTGATCAACCTGCTTCGTCCTCCCAAAATGCTGGGATTGCAGGCCTCAGCCACTGCCTCCCAAAGTGCAGGGATTACAGGCATGAGCCACCGCGCCCCACCTAATTCCTGCTCTCTTGAAATGTACATTCCGTTGTCCTCAGATCTCTTCACAGCGTTACTTCTAGTTACTCCCTAGTTGATCTCATCTATCTCGTAGCTTAAAAGCAATAATTTTCTTGATCTCATTCTAGATAAAAATCAAAGCCCAAAAAATGACTCCCCAATTATCTTTAGTCAGGACTTATTCCTTGAATTTCATAATCATATATCTAACTCCCTAATTGACATTTTCATTGGGATGATTATTTTGCACCTCCCGTTAACTGTCCCAAACGGAACTCATTCTCCTCTCACCACCTACGTCTCTGAGAATCTATTCTTTCTCTACCCTTCTACCCAAAATGCTAACTTCATTCTTCCAGTCAATCTGGCAGAAAATCTTGCAGACATCTATAATCTCTCTTTTTATCCCTGTCCCTCCCTCTCCCATCTGTCTCCTGCACTTTGATGTATTAATATACAATCTATGCCAAATTTTCTTAATGGCAACCATGAAACAACCCAAATTCCATGACTCCTAAATATTAACTCTACTGCTACCCTACCTAAGCTACCATGTTTTCTTACCTGGACTATTGTGATCACTTCCAGCTGGTCTCTTAGCTTCCAACACTGACCCATACATTCTATTTTCCATAGAGCAGCCAGAAGGGCCTTTTAAAAAATGTTAGCTCTTGATACTCTTCTACTCAAAACCTTCCAGTGATTTTCCATCACATTCTAGATTAAAAAACTACACCACAAGAATGAACTCCAAGGCTCAAAATGGTCTGCACATATCAGTCCCCTAACCCCCAACTCTATATATTATTTCCTGCTTTTCTGTCAAGCTCCTTTCATTTCAAGCACATTTTCTCCCCCAGATTTTGCATGTGGTCTTTGCTTTGCTTAGTATGTTCTTTTCTTCATATACCTGCATGACTCTTTCATTTTATTTAACACTCTATTTAAATTTCACTTTATCAGAGTGGTCTTCCCTGACCAAGCCATTCACCCTCCTTACTCTGTCTTTAAATCTTTCTTCATAGTATTTCTTATGCTTCTAGTTATCTGTCATTAGAGTTGATTCTCATTATTTGAGGATTCAATATTGAATCAATAATCATGGAACTTTTATCATTATTCACAGACAAGGGCAGTGGTGAAAAATTTGAGTAGGCTAAGGTGTACATTTTCAGCTGAGGTCTAACAAGGAGAAATTCTGCCTTCTTTTTTCAGCTCCTGTACTGCAAACAAATGTCCTTTTTTCAGTCTATTTAGTGCCCCATTTTTACCATCTTTGTGCTTTTTCTTCTTGATTTTGCTGTTAAAAAGGGCCTCCAAACATGGTGCTAAAGTACTTGTCTAGTGTTTCTAAGTGCAAGAAGGCTGTGGTATGTCTTCCAGAGAAAATATGTGTTTTAGACAAGCTTCATCAGGCATGAGTTAAACTGCTACTGGCCATGAGTTCAATGTTAATAAATCAACAATATATATTAAATAACATGCCTTTAAACAGAAACACACTTTAAAACAAAGTTATATATTGATTGCTTGATGAAAACTTTGTGACCAGAGGCCTACAGGAACCTAATGTATATTTCCCTTAGGAGTGATGATCTAGTATTCACTAATTTAGTGTTTGGGATAACTTTATAAGACGTAACTACCACAAATAATAAGAACTGATTATAGCTGGTTTTTCTATTTCTTTATTTTCCTCTGATAAAAAATAAACTTATGAGAGCAAGGACTTTGTGTTCAGTCCTGTATGTTCAAAGGTACTCAATAAATATTTAATGAAATAATGAAACGAAGAAAGAAAGAAATTCTTATTGTGAAAGAATTACAATAAGTTAGTAGTTTGAGAAAAATTCTGTAAACTGGTAAACAAACCAATTAAAAATAGAAATTGTGAAACCCTCTCTGAAGCTGATGTACAAGTTAATGAGGTAGAACAACCAGTTGGCAGGGGTGTTGTCATTTGAGTTGAGCCCTAAGGGGAGAAGAATAAGCCATACCTGTGTAGCAATAAGGAAACAACATTCCAGGCAGAGAGAATAAGAAGTGAAGACTCAGTTGGGCACGGTGGCTCACACCTGTAATCCCAGCACTTTGGGAGGCTGAGGTGGGCAGATCACCTGAGGTCAGGAGTTCAAGACCAGCCTGGCCAACAGGGTGAGAGCCCGTCTCTGCTAAAAAAAAAATACAAAAATTAGCCGGGTGCAGTGGCGCATGCCTGTAGTCCTAGTGACTCAGGAGGCTGAGGCAGGAGAATTGCTTGAACCCTGGAGGCGGAAGTTACCATGAGTCGAAATCGCGCCACTGCACTCCAGCCGGGGTGACAGAGTGAGACTCAGTCTCAAAAAAAAAAAAGAGAAAAAAGAAAAAAAGAAGTGAAGACTCACAGCAAGAGGGATGGCAGCAGAAATTAAACGATAAAGTGAAGCCAATGTGAGCAATGGGAAGAATGGTGACAAAAAGGTGAAAGACATAGTGGAAGAAGTGGGAGGGATGCTGGATCACGAAAACATTTTGTATTTTGGATATTCTAAGAGAAATAGGAATCCATTGAAATATTTTAAGGAACATGAATTGATAAATGTGATTTATACTCCAAGGAAAAGAAAGATAAAGAGGAAAATGTTTGGTCAACTAATGGGCCCAGTTTTTAGTTGCCATATATTCTGTCACTATCAAATAATGGTCTATTCTGGGATGGCACCTTAGCTGGTCCAGGTACTACACAGACTGCTATGGGACCTCTAGTTTGATTTCTTAAAAATAAACTTGAAGAAGCTTTATCAGAGTTTCAGGTGTACAACGGGTAGCTTTGGCCAAAGAATTCTTCTCCATTTGGAACGCACCTCTTCTTCAAACAAATGTGCAGATTTGGAAAAAGACACACGGAAACAAATTGGGGAGACAGGAACACTTTTGTAATCAGAATGATCTGTCAAAGGAACCCTGCTGCATGGTGGCTTATGCCTGTAATCCCAGCACTTTGGGAGGTTGAGTGAGTGGATCACCTGAGGTCAGGAGTTCAAGATCAGCCTGGCCAACATGGCGAAACTCCATCTCTACTAAAAATACAAAAATTAGCTGGGCCTGGTGGCATGTGCCTGTAATCCCGGCTACTCGGGAGGCTGAGGCAGGAGAATTGCTTGAACCCGGGAGGCAGGGGTTACAGTGAGCCAAGGTTGCACCACTGCATTCCAGCCTGGGTGACAGAGTGAGACTCTGTCTCAAAAAAAGTAAAAATAATTAAAAAAAAAGAAGCCTGCTGATCTGGAAATCAAGGAGTAGCAAATATTGCAAACAAACTCACTCAATTTTATTGGGTATGGTATATTTTATAAGTCTTGTATCATGCTCAGCACTTCAAATGTGCTGCGTAAATTGGTAGTGATTATTATTATGAATTCTTCTAATGAATTTGGAGGTCAGTGGTGTTGAAAATTTGAAATCAATACCAAGAGGAACTCTCAAAACCACACAAGTACACGGAAAGTAAACAACTTACTCATGAATGACTTTTGAACAAATGACAAGACAGAAATAAAAATAAAAATGGAAAGAAATAGAAATAGAGACGTAACATGCCAGTGCCTCAGGGAAATAGCAAAAGCAGAGTTAATAGGAAAGTTTACAATTATAAGTGCCTACATCAAAAAGAAAGATCTCAAATTAACAACGTAATGTCACATTTCAAGGAACTAGAGAAACAACAACAAAGCAAATCTAAGCTAGACAAAGAAAAGAAATAAGAAAGATCAGAGCAGAACTAAATGGAATTAAAACCAAAAAAAAAAAGTATACAAAGGTTCAATGAAAAAAAAGTTGTTTATTTATAAGGATAAACAAAACTGATAGTCTACTAGCTAGGTTAACCAAGAAAATAAGAGAGGAGATTAAAATAAGCACAATCAGGGCCGGGCGTGGTGGCCCACGCCTGTAATCCCAGCACTTTGGGAGGCCGAGGCAGGCGGATCACGAGGTCAGGAGATCGAGACCATCCTGGCTAAGACGGTGAAACTCCGTCTCTACTAAAATACAAAAAATTAGCTGGGCATGGTGGCCGAGGCAGGAGGCCGAGGCAGGAGAATGGTGTGAACCTGGGAGGCGGAGCTCGCAGTGAGCCGAGATTGTGCCACTGCACTCCAGCCTGGGTGACAGAGTGAGACTCCATCTCAAAAAATAAAAAAAAAATAAAAATAAAAATAAATAAATAAATAAATAAGCACAATCAGAAATGATAAAGGGGACATTACCACAGAAGTACAAAAGGTCGTCAGAGACTACCATGAACATCTCTAGCACACAAACTAGAAAACCTATAGGAAATGGATAAATTCCTGGAAACATAGAATCTCTCATGATTGAACCAGGAAGAAATAGAAATCTTAATCAGACCAATAACTAGTAATAAAATTGAATAAGTAATAAAAAATTCTATCAGCCAAAAAAAGCCCGGGACCAGACAGATTCACAGTCAAATTGTACCAGATTTACAAAGAAGAGCTGGTATCAATCTTACTGAAAGTATTTCAAAAGTTCAAGAAGGGTGGATTCCTCTTTAACTCATTCTATAAAACCAGTATTATCCTGATATCAAAATCTGTCAAGGACACAAGAACAAAAGCAAACTACCAGACAATATTCCTAATCAATATAGATGCAAAAATCTTCAACAAAATGCTAGCAAACCAAATCCAACAGCACATCCAAAAGATAATCCATCATGATCAAGTGGTTTTATTTCAGAGATGCAAGGATCATTCAGCATATGCAAATCATAAGTGTGATTTACCAAACAAGCGCAATTAAAAACAGAAACCATATGATTATCTCAATAGATGCAGAAAAAGCATTCGATAAAATCCAGCATTCCTTCATGATAAAATTTCTCAACAGGCATCGAAGGAACATATCACAAAATATATGACAAACCAACAGCCAAGATCATGCTGAATAGGGAAAAGTTGAAGGCATTCCCCCTAAGAACTGGAACAAGATAAGGATATATACTCTCACTACTTCTTTTTTTTTTTTTTGGTAGGGATTTGTCTTTTTTTTTTGTTTTTTTCTTTTAATTACACTTTAAGTTCTAGGGTACATGTGACAATGTGCAGGTTTGTTACATATGTATACATGTGCATGTTGGTGTGCTGCACCCATTAACTCGTCATTTACATTAGGTATATCTCCTAATGCTGTCCCTCCCCCTTCCCCCCACCCCACGACAGGCCCCAGTGTGTGATGTTCCCCTTCCTGTGTCCAAGTGTTCTCATTGTTCAATTCCCACCTATGAGTGAGAACATGTGGTGTTTAGTTTTTTGTCCTTGCGATAGTTTGCTGAGAATGATGGTTTCCAGCTTCATCCATGTCCCTACAAAGGACATGAACTCATCCTTTTTTATGGCTGTATAGTATTCCATGGTGTATATGTACCACATTTTCTTAATCCATTCTATCATTGATGGACATTTGGGTTTATTCCAAGTCTTTGCTATTGTGAATAGTGCCACAATAAACATACGTGTGCATGTGTCTTTGTAGCAGAATGATTTATAATCCTTTGGGTATATACCTAGTAATGGGATTGCTAGGTCAAATGGTATTTCTAGTTCTAGATCCTTGAGGAATCGCCACACTGTCTTCCACAATGGTTGAACTAGTTTACAGTCCCACCAACAGTGTAAAAGTGTTCCTATTTCTCCACATCCTCTCCAACACCTGTTGTTTCCTGACTTTTTAATGATCGCCATTCCAACTGGTGTGAGATGGTATCTCACTGTGGTTTCCATTTGCATTTCTCTGATGGCCAGTGATGATGAGCATTTTTTCATGTGTCTGTTGGCTTCATAAATGTCTTCTTTTGAGAAGTGTCTGTTCATATCCTTTGCCCACTTCTTGATGGGGTTGTTTGTTTTGTTCTTGTAAATTTGTTTGAGTTCTTTGTAGATTCTGGATATTAGCCCTTTGTCAGATGAGTAGATTGCAAAAATTTTCTCCCATTCTGTAGGTTGCCTGTTCACTCTGATGATAATTTCTTTTGCTGTGCAGAAGCTCTTTAGTTTAATTAGAAGTCCTAGCCAGCACAGTCAGTCAAGGGAAAGAAATAAAAGACGTCCAAACAGGAAGAGAGAAGTCAAATTATTTCTGTTCATTGATGACATGATCTTATACCTAAAAATCCCTAAAGATTCTTCCAAAAGTCTCATAGACTAGATAAATGGTTTCTGTAAGGTTTTAGGTACAAAATTAACATACAAAATTCAGTTGCATGTCTATGCACCAGCAATACTCATGCTGACAACCAAATCAAGAACTCAATCCCATTTACAATAAAGACACAAAAACAAAAATATCTAGTAATACATTTAACCAAGGAGGTAAAAGGCCTCTACAAGAAGAACTACAAAGTACTGATCAAGAAAAGTGTAGATGACACAAACAAATGGAAAAACATTTCATGCTCATGGATGGGGAAAATCAATATTGTTAAAATGACCATGTTGCCCAAGCAATCTACAGATTCAATGTAATTCCTATCAAATTACCAACATCATTTTTCACAGAATTAGAAAAAAGTATTCTAAAATTCATATGGAAACAAAAAGGAGCTTGAATAGCCAGAGCATCCTAAGCAAAAAGAGCAAAGCAAAACAACATGTTACCTGACTCCAAAGTATACTGCAAGACTATCATAACAAAACAGTATGATACTGGTACAAAAATAGACACATAGGTCCATGGAACAACATAGAGAACCCAATAGTAAAGCCACATCCTTACAGCCAACTGAGCATCAACAAAGTTGAAAAAAATAAACCATGCAGGAAGGACACCCTATTTAATAAGTGGTGTTGAGAAATCTGGCTATTCATATGCATAAAAATAAAACAGGACCCCTGTCTCACCACATAAAAAAATTAACTTACAATTGATTAGACTTAAGTGTAAGACTTTAAAATATAAAAACTCTTGAAGAAAACCTGGGAAAAACTCTTCTGGATATTAGCTTAGGCAAAGAATTTATGACTAAGATCTCAAAGGCAAATGCAACATAAACACAAATTGATAAATGGAATTTAATCAAACTAAAGAGCTTCTGCACAGCAAACAAACAGTCAAAAGAGTAAGCAGACAACCTATACAATAGGACAAAATACTTGTAAACTATGCATCTGACAAATGACTAATATTCAGAATCCGTAAGGAACTCAAATCAATAAGAAAAAACAAGCCCATTAACAAGTGGGCAAAGGACATGAATAGCCATTTTTCAAAATAATACATACGAGATGCCTACAAACATGAAAAAACAATCATCACTAATCATAAGAGAAATGCAAATTAAAACTATTATGGGATATCTCACATCAGTCGGAATGGCTATTACTAAAATGTCAAAAAGTAACATGTTGGTGAGGATGTGGAGAATAGGGAACGCTTATGCACTGTTGGTGAGAATGTAAATTAGTCAAACTATGGTAAACAGTGTGGAGATTTCTCAAAGGACTAAAAATAGAACTACCAATTCAACTTAGCATCCCACGACTAGGTATCTATCCAAAGGAATAGAAATTGTTTTATCAAAAAGACGCCTGCACTTGTATGTTTATTGCAGTACTATTCACGATAGCAAAGTCATGGAACCAATGTAAGTGTCTATTATTGGTTGACTGGATAAAGTAAATTTGGTATATATGCATCATGGAAAACTATGAAGCCATATGAAAGAAGGAAATCTTGTCCTTTGGAGAAGGCCAGAAGAACTGGAGGCCATTATCCTAAGTGAAATAACTCAGAAACAGAAATCAAATACTGCGTGTTCTCATTGTAAGTGTGAGCTAAACAATGGCTACACATGGACATAAAGATGGAAATAATAGTTACTGAGGACTTCAATAGGGGGAGGATGGTGGGGGAGTGAGGGTTGAAAATTTTACCTATTTAGGGTACATTGTTCAGTGTTTGGGTAATGGATTAACCAGAAGCCCAAACCTCACCGTTATATAATATATCCATGTAACAAACCTGCACAAGTACCCCCAAATCTAAAATAAATGAACAAATAAAAGTCAGTAGTATTAGGCAGTTCTAATAAGTTTCAACTTAGACAAAGAACTCTGATTTCTAGTGGCCTCTCAGACCCACTATGTTAGGAAGGTGCTACCATAGAATCCAGGCTCAAAGAATACTGCGATCAACTACCAATGTCTGCTAAAATGAGGAGAGGGAAACTGTAATGTGCCAAAAGTTCATCAGGCCTAAAGTAAAATACCCTGAAAAAATAGCCTCTGATAGAGCAATATGTTGTACTGAAATCAGCATGTGATTAATATCAGACAGAATCATCTTCAAATCCTTGCTACACAATTTCTAAGTGTGTGTGGTTTTAAAAGTACGTACACATCACTGTCTCTACACAAGGGGGACAGCACTATCTACTTTTGATGTTTAAAATGGTGACCAAAGAAGATCATGGATGTAAGTATATAATTTAAACTTGGTAAACATTAGCTTTCTTTAACTTCCTTCCCATTTCCCTAATATGTCTTGGAAAGACCTTTTTTGTTTCAAGGCTCAGCAGCCATTTTTGGCAGGATGCTCACTTAGTGGACCATTCATAGAATTCAAGGCTTACTTTTGTTACCTTTCTCCATGGATTAACGTTCCATCCCTCCCTACCTCTCCCCATCCAATTTATATAATTATTATTGTTTATATATATATATAGTTTATATATATATATATAGTAAACTGGAGTTGAAAAATACTGTCTAGAAATATTCCTTAAAAGCACTTACTAGAATAGGGCAAGTATGTCTAGGACCTGAATTAAGGTACCAAGGTTAGGCATAAAGAACATCACAAATTTGAGTTATATTGTAAAGGGATCCTATATTAGAATTTGTGGATTATACTGATTGCTGAAATAGTTTACATCTATACTTGCATGTGAAAAACTAAGTCCTGAAGTGACTGGGCATTTTAGTTGGATATTTGACAAGTACATTGGAAATGCATTGCTGTTACTAAATAAAAGAGAAAATAAGCAACTTGTCATTTAAGACTTTCAATGTGGCTGAATCGTGAATAAAAGACTTCTGATTCTCATATCGAAAATGGTATATTCGATTTATGATACAGAAAAGGAATGAAAAAAGTCCTCAGTCACCCATATAAAATATGCATGCCAAGAGAGCGTGCACTTGGTGCCATTCTATCATATCTTCTCCACACTTTTTAGGTCAAATGAAATGATTTATCAGCTTGTGCTAAATTGCCAACTCTCAGATAATGTATACCTCCAACTCAGATCATTTGAAAGGATTTATCTCTTGGCTTGTAGAACACTACATACAAAGTGGTATTGTTTTTCTTCTCTGACTTTGCTTGCAGTGGAGACATTTAATACACAAAACTATTGATTTTCTTGTTTCACAAATGCTTCCAAAGCTCTTAACTTGACCTTATTCAGCCAAGGACAACCAGTTTACATTTGTTCGTGATTGCATGCAGTTTCAGAACATTTTATGCAGGCTGATTCTTTTCTCTTGACTTTTTTGGGTGATAAGAACTACAGTTTGAACTGGAGGAACAGACTACGGGAAACGGAGTATCAATGATCTAGAACCAATCATGTGTAGATTTCTGCACAGTTTTATAAATCTTATTTTATCTTTTGACCCAATCCCAAATATTATTTCTTAAATTTTACTTTTATTGAAATAATTATATACCTATATGCTAATATATGAAAATAGTTTAAAAGTACGTACAATAAAAATGTAAACTTTAACCCCTCCAAAATCTCAATTAGTTAACACATTTTGTGCACCTTTCCAGAGAGTTTATATGCATATATGCATGTGTGTCTGTTGTGTTTGTTCTGTTAAACTGTTTATTTTTAAATAAATATAGAATAAAATTTAGTTTATATTGCTGGAGAGTTTTATGAATTTTAGCATGCAAATATTTTTGTGTTAACAAAACCACAGTCAGGAGAAAGATCAGTTTCTTCATCTGGCAACCACCGATCGAATAATTACTATAGTTTTGTCTTTTCAAGAATGTCATCTAAGGGGAATCAAACAGACTATAACCTTCCGACACTGTCTTCTTTTGCTGAACACAATGCCTTTGAGATTTATTCAAGTTGTTGCATCTATCAACAGTTTACTTCTTTTCATTCCTGAGTAGTATTTCATTACATAGATATATCACAGTTTGTTTATCAATTCACTCATTAAAGGCAATTTGGCTTATTTCCAGTTTGGCCTAATTTCCAGGTAATTAGGAATAGAGCTGCTATAAAGATTTATGCAGAGGTTTTGTGTGAATTTAAGTTTTCATTTCCAAAGATTAAATACCTAGGAGTTAAACTTCAGGGGCCACATGGTAAATGTATAATCTATAAGAAACTGGAAAGCTTTTCCTAAAGGTTGATTCCCACTGGTAATCTTTGAGAATTCCAGTTGCTTCATCATATCCTGTCAGCACTTAGTCTTGTCAATATTTTTTATTTTAGACATTCTGATAGGTTTGTAGTCATATCTCATGATGGTTTTAATTTCATTTTTGTAATGACTAATTGTACTGAGTATTCTTTCTTGTACTTATTCTCCATTCATATATTCTTTTTGGTGAAGTGTTTGTTCAAGTATTTTGCTGATTATTTAACTGGGTTATTTTTTTCTCTCTTTTGAGTGATTTATAATTTTTTAAAAATTAATCTATTATTTGTAATTTCATTTTCTTAACAGTATCTTTCTGCAGAGCAAAAAATTTAATTATTTGGAAGTGTACCTTATCAATATTTAGTTCAATGCATCATTCTTTTGGAGTCATGCCTAAATGTTTTTTGTTTAAATCATAAAAATTAAAAGATGAAAAAAGACAAATTCGTAATTATAGTTGTACATTGATACTTCTCTCCCAGTATAATTGATAGAGTTAATACATAGAAAATCATTAAGTTTATAGAAGAATGGAACAACATCAACCAACTGGATTTAATTGGCACATAGGATTCTCCAACCAATATTAGAATACATATTCTTTCCAAGTGCAAATGAAACATTCACCAAGATAAATCATATTCTGGGCCATAAGCTAAACCTTAACAAAATCAAGTATTGTCAGGTTTTGAAACCGTGCAAAATATGTTTTCTGACAATAATAGAATTAATCTAGAAATCAATTACTAAAAGATAAAAAGAAAATCTGCAAACACTTGGAAATTAAGCAACATATTTCTAAATAACCTATGCGCTAATGAGAAAGTCTTGAGGGAAATTAGAAAATATTTTTAACTGAAGAAATATGAAAGTACCACATAAAATTTTGTGAGATGCTAGAGCAGTGTATGGGGGGTGGAATTTATAGCAATAAAACTCATATTAGAAAAGTTCTCAAATCAATCAGCAAAAAGGTTTCTTAAAGAAATAATTTAAGTTCTGTTTTAAATCTACTTTACCTGATATTAATGAGCCACTCCAGCTATCTCCTTATTTTAAATTTTCCCATTTTAAAAAGTATTTCTTATTATTCATTCAACAATATAAGTATTTAAAGCTACTCTATTTTCAATAAACTTTGCTTTAGCTGATCAGTGAAATTGTGTTTTCATTACTGCAATTAAAATTTTGATTTACTTTTAAAGTTAGAAGAGATGTTCTATTATTTGATACTCTCATTTGATATAATGTTTTAATTGTATTGAATATCATTCAGAGAATACCATTTTTATTTCTATTTTGGAAAATCTATCAGTATTTTAAATAAATATGTAGTCAGTTTTAGTAAATGTTTCATAGATGCTTAAAAAATATTTTCTCTTATATCAGGATTTACATATTTGACAGAAGTGACTATTTGTCCATTATTCCCTTCTGTAATATAACTTTTTGATGGGCCTTTGACCTCCTAGAATAAAGATACTATGTTCAGCCTAAATACAGGTTATATGATACACTTCTGGTCAATGGGATATAAGCATGTCATCTTTCAATTTCTAGGAATTTCTTAAGAGATAGATATGAGACATTCTTGGCCTGCTTCCCTCAGTCTTTTCATTCTACAATTTGGAATATGAGTATGATTTCTGGAACTCTATCTTGTATCATAAGAATGAATATCACTCCTTTATGACAGAGGAGTACAAAACTAGAGGAATGTGGGTCTCTAAAGACTTTGTAAAACAAATCATATCGCAGGCCTGGATTGCCAACTAGATAGATTTTATTTTGTTTAAAACACTATTATTTTAGGTTTTCTGTTACCTACACAAACTTAATTCCAAGTAAAGTATTGTACTATGTTTTTCTATATCTGTATTTTTAGTATGTTGATATGTTATCATGATAGACATCACTACCATTAATCATTTTAAAATTTATGGTAATTTTTTTTGGGTATCTGTACAGATCTCCTTCTATTTCCTTCATGTACCCTGGGATCCTGTTTCCTAGTGCCCTCACCATCTCTGAATATTATCATTTTTGGTTTGCTTAATATTCTATATTAGTTTGAACATGGTTTATTGGATTCCTCACCCATAAGAAAGAATAGGAAGTGTTTGCTCAGAGAAAGTGCCTTGACTTTGAAGCAGTTAGATGACTTTATCTGTCATGGTGCTCTGAAGGAACTGTGATAAATCAAGAGCAGATCTTAGAAGGGATTGTATTCACCATGTTTTAAAGACCCAGAAGAATAGTTTTGGATGAGTTGCTTTATGACTTTGCAGTAAAACATGTGCCACTCATGACCTATGAATATTTAGTTTCTTCATAGAGCGATTACATTCAACTAAGGCCTTCCTTTTTACCTCATCACATCACTTTTAAAGTTTTACAAGTATTTTCTTCATTTGTAGTCAACCTCTATTAAAGTCTGTTGGCTAGGAATCAGAATTGTGCCGATATCTAGTGAGAGGAACAAATAGCTAAACTTATAAATCCCTCACTAATCTTACTTTTCAATGGTTAAAGTAATTGACTCTGAGTACTAGCAATGTTAGCCAGTTCTAGGGAAAAATCCATCTTTCCAACTCACCCTCTAGGTAAAACTATTGTACTGTAGATAGGACTCTGCCTTTGAAAGAAATTAAAAGCTATCATTACAAACAATAATAACTTTCTGCAGATTCTAATTAAAAGATAATTTCACACTTTTTCTTTACTTGATTATAAAAGAATGAAAGAGTAGAGACTTTTTATATTTAAATATTATTATCTACAGTTTTGCATATCCACTCCAAGAGCCAATTTCCTATGGCTGCTGTAAGAGATCACCACAAGTTGAATATCTTAGAACCACAGAAATGTGTTCTCTCACATTGTTGGAGGACAGACTTCAGGATCAATATGTAAGCAGGATTAGTTCCTCCTGGAGTTTCTCAGGGAATGCCTCCTCTATGTCTCTTTTCCTAGCTTCTGGTGGCCTGCAATCCTTCACATTTCTTTGTTGGTAGCAGCGTAACTCTGATCTACTCCCATCTTCGCATGATTTTCCCCTCTGTGTGTCTTTATGTGCAAGTTTCCCTCTTGCTTTCTCTTACAAGGACCTCTACATCAGGGTGATCTCATCTTGAGATCCTTAACTTACTAATATCTGCAAGGATACTTTTCTCAAACAAGATCACATTCATAGGTTTTGGAGGTTAGGACATGGACATCTTTTTTTGTGGCGGGGGATGGGGGGTGTGAAGAATGCACTATTCAACCAACTACAAAGTCTATTATTTACTTAGGTAAATGTGATTCATTTTCACATTCAGAAGCCATAGAAGGTGTCCCAGGACCTGAACAGGATGTCTCCCCTATGCAACCAAAAGGAAGAGGTAAAGTTGGAGCACTCATAGTAGGGGAGGAGATAGTCTCTGAACACAGATTTCACGCTGTGTGTTACTGATGCATATGTCTATCTCCTTAGAATATTGCTACTGTATTACACGGTGTGAATATAGGAATTATATTTCACAGAAAGAAATTGTTTTACACAAAATCATTATTTTCACTCTAGGACTTCAGTGTAACATAATACTTTCAAAGATAACTGTTGATTAAAAACAGGTAAGGGTACACTTGGGCAAAATAAGCATGCAAGGTCTGAATGATTTACCATCTAAGGTGCTAATGGATTTTGTTGAAAAACTTGCTGAACTACTGCTGATGGTTATTTATGAAAATTTACTGAGAACTGGGAAATGATAGGATGGAATGCCAACATTGTATCAATTTTCCAGAATAGAAAGAACCGCTATCGTGGTAATTATGGTTCAGTGAATGTAACTTAAATCCTTCAGTAATGGAACAACTTTAAAAAAAGAACCTGTAAAAGCCTCTCAAAGGTAACAAAATCACGAACAATGAATAGAATTGGTTTATAAAGAAAAAAATTGTGACAGATGGAGTTTAACAGCTTTTTGATAGGATTACCAAACTAATAGACTATGGAAAGGAAGTGATTGTAATATGTTTTTATTTTATTATATGTTATAGTCTCTAGTGAAATTTACATCAATTCAAATTTTCTGGAAAATGAATAGCACCTTGTGGTTTGAAAACTACTTAAGGTCTCAAACAGTCAAAAATCAACAGCAAAATCTCTAGTTTGAAGACGAGTAAGCTATTCTGATCCATCTAGATTTAAAGTAAAGCTGAATTTTAATAACTCATTTGAGATCTCAAAGAGACAATTTTGTTGCTAGAAACTTTTATCAGTTTAGAAGAATGAAAAACATAATACATTAATGCATGCCAATGAGACTAGCACACTGTGGCCATTTTCTCTTACTTAAAAAAAATAAATAGGAAGGCGATAGAATTTGAAGGTGAACAATCTAGTAGTTAAAATTAAGAAAAATAATTTCAACCTGGGGTTTAATTTAGTTGTGGATGCTATATTTCGCTTTAGAAGGCTCTCTGCTGTTTTGTATCCCCTGTTTTTTTAAAGAGAATTTTTTTATAAAGACGTTTTCTAGTTTTAGGGTATACAGCAGATCCTTGAGTGATGTTGTTCTGTTCAAGGTCATTTCATTATAACATTAATAAGGGGGAAAAAACACAATTCCTGCCCAGGACCACAGTCTGCTGGAGTTTGCACTTTCCCCCCATTTCTGTGTGGGTTTTTTTCTGGGCAGTCCAGTTTTCTCCCACATCCCACAGCTGAGCCCCTTAGGTGACCTGGCATGTCTAAATGGTCCCAGTATGAGTGAAAATGGGTGTGTGTGAGTATGTCCTAGAGTGGGATAATGTCCTGTCCATGGCTGGTTCCCGCTATGGCCCTGAGCTGGTGGAACAGGTTCCTGCTAACCTTAACTAGAATAAGCAGAGTGTCAGATGAATGATTTAATTAATTAATACAAACTATTGTAAAATAAAAATTCTTGAAGTATATGACATTTATACCAATGCACAACAATAAACAATATTACCATATTGTTTATGGCACTCAGTGAGCCTGCCATATTGATTCTTGTTTGTTTTTGAACTGCATGGTAGAAGAGGCTCCTTCCAATTTTTGCTTTGCAAACCTTTATTCCTTCATTTAACCCACCACCACTACAATTGCCATCACTCACGGACTGAGCAAAAATTTGGTGGATTCTTTCATTTGCATTTATTTTAATGTTTGATATTAAAAGTGTCTTGTGTCTTTCTTGATTTAGAAATTTGGTGATGTTTTTGTGACCAGAAATATGCTACAGGAACTTAATTCTTGTTTATATCCACTAGCCTGTGGTAAAATTGGTTTCATCATATGTTATTTTGCTTCAAGTCTTGCAAGGACCTATGCACAACATTAATTGAGGACTTAACTATATTTGATCCTTAAGTGAGGTTGCCTTGAGAAGATTTGGTCCAAAAAAGAGGAAAGAGATTTTTTTTTTTTTTTTTTTTTTGAGATGGAGTCTTGCTCTGTCACCAGGCTGGAGTGCAGTGGCACCGTCTCAGCTCACTGCAACCTCTGCCTCCCCAGTTCAAGTGATTCCCCTGCCTCAGCCTCCTGAGTAGCTGGGACTACAGGCACGTGCCACCACACCCGGCTAATTTTTTGCATTTTAGTAGAGATGGGGTTTCACCATGTTGGCCAGGATGGTCTTGATCTCCTGACCTTGTGATCCACCTGCCTCAGCCTCCCAAAGTGCTAGGATGGAAAGAGTTTTTTAAGTTTGGAAGGATATGCCTTACATTGGTGGGACTTAGAGGGTTGTATCAGGGGGAAGATGAAATAGAATCAGAAAGGTAAAGAATTTCAATTGGGAAAAAGTTCATCCACAGCATTGCATGAAAGATAGTGTAGCATTAAGCATAATATTCACCAAGTATTTCAAAAGACATAAAATTATGGGATGCATTAAATGAAAAAATGTGAAACTGTATATTATAGCATTTGCTCAACTATGTAAAAATATTCATAAAAAGTGAAAGAGATGTGTTAAAATTATAACAATCATTATTATTGCATGTTAGGATTATAAGTGACCATTATATTCTTTTTTATGATGAGTTTTCCAAATTTCTACAATGAAAATGCAATTCAGTATTAATCAACCCCCTGAAAAAATAAAACGTTTATACACACCACTAGAAATTCCCTGGGATAGAACATGAAATTGGAGTTAAGAATGAGTAATGTTTAAGTATTTATTATGTGACAAAAATGTGATAGGGCTTTATGTATGTTATTTCCTTTAGTCTTAGAACAACCATTTGAGATAGATGTCAGCTCTAATGATTGCTTCACAATATGGCTTTGGGTTTGGGATAACACATTGCTCCAAAGATGCCAAATGAATAAATCAGAGACTGTTTAGAAAAGAGAATGATTAAAGAGCTTCAGGTATGGATTTATGATGTAAGACAGAGTGTATACACAGTTCTGTCAGGCATAAATGTGGTCAAGAGGAGACAAAGTAGGAGCATAAAATGGCAAAATTATTTAGAGTATAGATTGGGTAAAATTGGTGGAAGAAATTGAATTATCATATGATAGTGGAGCATATCTAGGTTGTCATCAGAATCTAATGAGGAGCCTATAGTTTGAAAACAATTATTTCGTATTTAAAAATTAATACTTGGGGCCAGGCATGGTGGCTCATGCCTGTAATCCCAGCAGTTTGGGAGGCCAAGACAGTTGGATCACTGGAGGTCAGGAGTTGAAGACCAGCCTAGCCAACGTGGTGAAACGCCGTCTCTATAAAAACACAAAAATTAGCTGAGTGGTGGTACATACCTGTAATCCCAGCTACTTGGGAGGCTGAGACAGGTGAATCACTTAAACCTGGGAGGCAGAAGTTGCAGTGAGCTGAGATCATGCCACTGCACTCCAGCCTGGGCAACAGGGTGAGACTCCTTCTCAAAATAAATTAAATAAATAAATAAATAATAAATATTAATACTTGTTAACAAAGCTATTGCTTTGTAATAGCAAGATAAACTGCACAAATCCTAAGAACAAGTAAGAAGGTACAGAAGACAGAGTAATTTCCACTGGGGCACCAGTTAAAAGAGACAACCATATGAATAGATCTTCCATTAGAAGACAAGCTGACAGGCACCATTATAAGTTATGCATCAGACTGACCACACCTAAGCCTACCTATCAGACTTAAGATCCCAAAAAGAGGGAACTAGAAATTTGGTAGTCCTGATGGGATGCAATGGGTAACATACTAAGTCACCTATAAAGTGTTCTTGTCCAAAAAATCGAATCTTGAAATATTAAACCTAAATCTAATCATGCTTCTAGATTTAACTTTCAGGTACAAACAATATGGGGGACAAAGAAACAGGGGAAGGAAAATCAGAAAAATAAAGAAAATAGAAACGTCTAGAAAATGAAGATTCAGTTTCCTTAAAATAGTAAGTATAAGAAAAGAAAAAAGGAAAGGAACAAAAGGGATATATAGAGTAAAAGACAACAGGGAGGCTGGGCGCGGTGGCTCAGGGCTGTAATCCCAGCACTTTGGGAGGCCTAGGCGGGTAGATCACGAGGTCAAGAGATCAAGACCATCCTGGGCAACATGGTGAAACCCCGTCTCTACTAAAAATACAAAAATTAGTTGAGTGTGGTGATGCGTGCCTGTAGTTCCAGCTACTCAGGAGGCTGAGGAAGGAGAATCATTTGAACCCAGGAGGTGGAGGTTGCAGTGAGCCAAGATCGTGCCGCTGAACTCCAGCCTGGTGACAGAGTGAGACTCCATCTCAAAAAAAAAAAAAAAGACAAGAGGTAAAACTCCAATTGCTGGTGAGAATGAGAAGCAACATGAACTCCCCTCCCCTCCCCTCCCCTCCCCTCCCTTCCCCTCCCCTCCCCTCCCCTCCCTTCCTTCCTGCCTTCCTGCCTTCCTTCTTTCCTTTATTCCTTCCTTCTTTCCCTCTTTTCTTCCTTTTCTTTTCTTAAATTGACTTAAAAATTAAATATACTTATCATGTAAAACATAATGTTTTGAAATATGTGTACATTATGGAATGACTAAATCAAGCTAATTAACCTATATGTCATCTCACATACACTTATCTTTTATGGTAATGTATTAGTCTGCTTGTGTTACTATAAAGTGATACCTAAGACTGGGTAATTTATAAAGAAAAAAGATTTAATTGGCTCGAAGTTCTGCAGGCTGTATGGGAACTGTGGCGCCGGCATGCGCGTCTAGTCAGGACCGCAGGAAAGTTTTACTCATTGTGGAAGGTGAAGGGGGAGCTGATTTGTCACATGGTGAGAGCAGGAGCAAGAGAGAGAAGGGGAGATCCCAAACTCTGTTTTTACAACCAGGTCTTAAGTGAATTAACTGAGCCTGAACTCACTTATCATCAAGAAGATGGTGCTAAGCCATTTGTGAGAGATCCACCCTCATGATTCAATCACCCTTTACCAGGCCCCACATCTAACACTGGGAGTCACACTTCAGCATGAGATTTGGATGGGACAAATATCCAAACCATATCAAGTGAGAACACTTAAAACTTACTCTCAGCAATTTTCAAGAATATAGTACATTGTTATTGATTGTGAATAGATCTCTTATTCTTCCTACTTGAAATTTTTTATCCTTTTAACAGGACGTCCCCACCCCACCCCACCCCCTAGTTCCTGGTAATTACCATTCTACTCACTATTTCTATGAGTTCAACTTTTTTAAATTCCACATATAAATGAGATCTTTCAGTATTTGTCTTTCTGTGCCTGGCTTATTCTACTGAATGTAATTGGTGAATTTCAAACTGTTATTACACATGCATTTTGAAAGACAGTTCATCACTTTCTTACAAAGCTAAATAAAGTCTTCACATATGATGCAGTGATTGTGCTCCTTGGTATTTACCCAACTTATATGAAAACTTATGTGCACATATAAACCTGCAAACAATGCTTGTAACAGTTTTACTCATGAATCATCCCAAACTGAAAGATGTACTTAAATAAGTGAATGCATAACAAAATTGTGGTACCTCCATACAATATTGTTCAGTGATAAAGATAAACGAGCTCTTAAGCCGTGAAATGACATGAACAAATCTTTTTTGTTTCTAATATGTGATGCTTTATTTTTAGGTTTATTTTTCCTGAATTTTCAAAATTAAATTTTATTTTTAAAAAATATTTAATTTTTGATTTTTGTGGGTACATAGTAGGTGTATATATTTATGGGATACATGAAATGTTTTGATACAGGCATGCAATGCATAATAATCACATCATCGACAATGGGAGTATCCATTCCCTCAAGCATTTATCCTTTGTGTTACAAATAATCCAATTATAGTGATTTTAAAATGTACAATTAAGTTGTACATTTATTATTACATCATTCAGTGAATTGTTTAATATATTTATAATGCAGTTATACTTTTTGCCAAGTTCTGCAAATGTACAAAGTTGCACATTTATTGATTATTGATTATAGTCACCCTGTTGTGCAACCATATAGATGATCTTATTCTTCCTGTTTTTTTGTATCCATTAACCATCCCCACCTCTCCTCCATCACTCTACTACCTTCCCAGACTCTAGTAACCATCTTTCTACTCTCTATGTCCATGAGTTTAATTATTTTGATTTTTAGATCCCACAAATAAGTGAGAACATGCGATGCTTGCCTTTCTGTGCCTGGCTTTTTTACCTTAACATAATAATCTCCAGTTCCATCCATATTCTTGCAAATGACTGGATCTCATTCTTTTTTATGACTGAATAAAACTTAATTGTGTATATGTACCACATTTTCTTTATCCATGCACCTGTGGATGGACCCTGAGGTTGCTTCCAATTCTTGGCTATTGTGAACAGTGCTGCAACAAACATAGGTGTGCACATGTCTCTTCAATATACAAATTTCTTTTCTTTGGGGTATAAACCAAGCAGTGGAATTGCTGGATCATATGGCCGTTCAATTTTTAAATTTTTGAGGAACCTCTGAACTGTTCTCCACAGTGGCTGGACTAACTTGCATCCCCACCAACAGTATGTGAGGGTTCCTTTTTCTCTACATCCTTGCCAGCATTGGTTATTGCCTGTTTTTTGTTTGTTTGTTTGTTTGTTTTTGTTTTTTCAGATATAAGCCATTTTAACTGGGGTGAGATGCGATCTCATTGTAGTTTTGATTTCCATTTCTTTGATGATGAGTGATGTTGAGCACATTTTCATATGCCTGCCTTCTATTTGTATGTCTTGTTTTGAGAAATATCTATTCAGAGCTTTTGCCCATTTTGGATTAATTTATTAGATTTTTTCCCTATATGGTTGTTTGAGCTCCTTGTATATTCTGGTGATTAATCTCTCATCAGATGGGTAGTTTGGAAATATTTTCCATGGGCAAATATTAGATTCACATTTCTAAGTGAAAGGCGGCCACCTGAAAAGGTTACATACTGTATGATTCCGCTTATATAACATCTGGAAAAGATAAAACTATAGAGATATTAAAAAGATCAGGGCTTGCCAGAAAATTTGGGAAGGAAGGAGGGTTGAATTGGTGATACAGGATTTTTTTTAGGTTTATTAAACTATTCTGTGTACTATAATTGTTGATATATAATAGAATGCATTTGTCAAAACCCATTGAACTTTATAGCACAAAGAATAAAGCTTAATGTATGCAAATGTAAAAAAAATAGGAAGCTGATGGAAGCCCATGATAAAATGCAGAATTTGGCAAAAAGTATAACTGCATTATAAATATATGAAACAACTCACTGAAGGATTTGTGGAAAAGGTGCTGATTAAGTAACTTTGGAACTGATTGGGGTCTATAAAAACAAAGCAAAATAAACTGTGCATAAATACTATATGCCAGTTGATAAAGTTGTTTTCCATAGAGATATGAGTTAACATATCTAATTTTATTACACATGTACCCTGGAATTGAGCAATTAAATGGACGGCAGATGGTGTGAGCCAGGTTTGTTGCTGCTGCAGTGGGAGTTTACAGATGAGAAAGGGGAGGTGCCTAGAATGACTCATGTGGTAATAAATTTGAGTTAGAGACATCAGTATAAATTTATGTTTGGCTTAATATAGATATGGATGGTTACATATAAATGTGTTTATAGATATGTGAATTCAGAGTGTTTAATATATGCATATATGTTTCTTTGCTCTGTCAGCTAAGAAGGCATAAAAGAAATGACACCCAGTAGCTTAGTTTTTATACCGTTCTCCAATAAAGGAACAAGAAATACTTGGAGAAATAGTGTATTTTCAGTGGCAGAAAATACGCAAGATGAGGATGGAGTATCTTGTTGTGCTAGAAAGTAAGGAAATACTCAAAAACAAAATAAAATGCAACGATGAAGGTATGTATCAAACGGGCACAGAAGCCTACTGAAAGAGCTCCCAAGGGCTACAGCTGAAACACTTAGAAAAGCAAAATGACGTCGTATTGGATTGTAAATACAAAACAGACAGAGTATACTGGATTATAACCCAAAGTATAAAATAAATATAAGTCCATGCTGATAAAAGTAAATAATGGAATGAATACATAAATGGGGGAGTAGTGACACATTTTCCATGCAAAGAATTCCAAATAAGCTTTGTGGATCCTCTGCATTCAAGAAGATAAAGCATGATTATCCAGTTCTTAAGAAGGGAAAGTGTGATTATCCACTCCTTAAGTCTGGGCTGTACATGGTGATTTCCTTCCAAAAGGAAAAGTATGGAGAAAGAGGAAAAAAATAACATTATAATGGAGAAAGCTGACAAACACAACCTCAGCAAGGAGATCAAGGTTAACATTAATAGTGATAAGCTGTATAGATATGTACCTTTGATATGACATGATAAAAATGACACCTTTCATCACTCATCTCTGTGATTTTCCCCTAAATATCCACAACTCAATCTAATTATAAGAAAATATTAGACCATTCTAGCAAAGGGACATTCTACAAAATACCTGACTGGTATTCCTCAAAACTGTCAAGGTCATCAATAACAAGACAAATTTGCAAAATGTCACAGCCCAGAGAAACCTAGGGAGATATGATGACTAAATGTAAGGAGGTATTTTGGATAAAATTCTGGGATAGAAAAAGATATTAGGAAAAACTCTAAGGATATTTAAACAAATATAAACTCTAGCTAATAATAATATATCAATACTGGTTAATTAATGATAACAAGTGTACCATAGTAACGCAAGATGTTTGTCTTTCCTTTGACTTGTGAAACTGGATCTAAGGCTATCATTCCTTCCTTCCTGTATGTCTCTGAGTGTTCCCTTCCTTCAATGGGTCATGACTTTTTTATCCAATTTGGAAGCTTCAGTCTCTCTCCAACAGAAAGACATACAAGTCTCAGTATCCCCTGAGAAAGAAATTCATTTTTTACTGGACCTTTTGGCTCCCCAAAGTCAGCAACCATCCCCTGTCCCAGAGAAAATACTAACTAAAGTAACAAAGTCTGTATGGGACTGCAGTACTCCGGAAAGGCCATCAGTACAAAGCCTGTTAAAATAAAACTCGAGCTAGCCATATGCTACCCATGAAAACTCCAATATCCTTGCAGGCCAGAAGCCCAACAGAGGATATGGCCCTTCCTGGAAAAATTTCTATAGCATAAGCTAATTCAGCTCTGCCAATCTCCCTGTAATACTCCAGTCCTAACTGGGGAATACTGCTTTGTTGAAGACCTTTAGGCAGTGAATGACTCAGTTGTTCCTGTTCATCCTATAGTCCCCACCCCATACACACTCCACTCCCAAATACCTGGGTGGACTGAATTTTATAACATGCTGTATTGAAAGGATGCTTTTTTGGGTAAACTGTTACATATTGATTCCACCTACATTTTGCCTTAAGTACTAGTCATGCTATCACTATATTATCTTTTATTTATGGCCTGATCCACCTAAATAAATACTACAGAGCAAGTAGAGGTTAACATTCAGGCAATGTAGTTATACTCTTTTGGTAAAGGGGACCCAAGAGCTGACTCAGTGTGCAATGCTGTCAAATCAGCCTTACCCTTTATAACTTGGTTCCTTCCTTTCTTAGGGCCTGTATTAGCTGTCTTTCTTCTTTTAATCTTTGTACCATGCTTGTTTAACTTTCTGGTAAAATTTATGTCTTCTAGACTAAAACAGTTTTATGCCAAGTGAATGGTCATGCAAGGCTTCCAGCCTGTTCTAGAAACTGCCATCCAAGAGCGATATAGCCCATTCTACTAAGCCACAAGAAATTTCTACTCCACCTGGGAACAGATATAGGGACTATGTCCTTGCTCAGCAGAAAGTAGCTCCAGAAGAAAAGGCCTTCACTCCTTAAGAGTAAGGAGCATAAAATCTCTCAAGCGGGGAACGAGACAGGAAAGTTTGCTGATTTCCTGTTTGAATATGGTCTGGAGAAAAAGAACAAAAGCCCCTTACTCAAGCTGTAGCTTATTTAATCTCCAGCTAATCAGCATCAAAGGCCCAAGAAGCTATTTTTTAAAATTTTTATTTATTTATTTATTTATTTATTTATTTTGGAGATGGAGTCTCGCTCTGTCACCCAGGCTAGAGTGCAATGGCACAATCTCTGCTCACTGCAACCTCCGGCTCCCGGGTTCAAGCGATTCATCTGCCTCAGCCTCCTGAGTAGCTGGGATTATAGGCGCCTGCGATCATGCCTAGCTAATTTTTTTTTTTTTTTTTTTTTTTTGTATTTTTAGTAGAGACAGGGTTTCACCATGTTGGCCAGGCTGGTTTCGAACTCCTGACCTCAAGTGATCCGCTGGCCTGGGCCTCCCAAAGTGCTAGGATTACAGGCATGAGCCACTGTGCCTGGCCCCAAGAAACTATTAACCACATGTATCTGCTTTAGGGGGCTAGAGACTTCCATGAGGCCCTGTATGTGCAGCTAGGCTTAAGTTTCAACTCATAGTGAACTTTTCCTTATTTTAATAATAAAAACCACGCCCAGGTATAGAAATTTAAAATGCTAATGTTGCATGCGGTGTATGTTGAAGCATGTAAAGCCACTATATAAATGCTAGAGAAACCCCTTGTATACATGCCCTGACATGGTCCCTTCCTATAGGAAAGTTTTATGAACTAACCCACACTGCCCTCAGAGAGGAGTTCACCTTTTTCCTTTCCTGTTGCTGACTTCTCTTGTGCACAAGCTAAATAAATCTTTCTCTTTTTCTTTGCTGCTATGTCTGGAGTCCTTTCCTGATTTCTGTTTTGGGAGATTGCAAGAACCCTGGGTGTCAATAGCAGATTGGCCATGTGTTAATAATTGTTGAAAGTAGGTAATGGGTATTGGTAGTTTATTATATATTCCCTCTACTTCTGTATATATTTTAAATATTTTAAAAAACCAAAACAGGTTTTTTTATTTTTTAAGTTTGAGAGAAAATATGTGGAAGAAAATGAAAGAATTACTAGGTATTAGTTAAAAGCCACTGTTGTGAGTTGCAAGGAATGTAGTGCAAATACATTCTGAATTTTACTCTTAAGTTTATCCAGTGTTGAGGAAGCTTATGTCCTAAATGGTTTTAGATGTCTAGAAAGAAGTGTATTTCTCACATTTAGAATAATTTATGAGGGCAAAGAGAAGTTCAGTCTCTGGAAAATGTTTGATTTCACTACTTATAAACCACTGCATTGAAAACATTTTTGTCCCATAATCATCCATAGTACTGGTCTGCCAACCAATTTATAATCCACTGAATAAATTCATGGAAAGGGATGCAAAAAGAATTTTTGTTTATAAATGAGCCTTAAAGCCTTTCTTTAAAAACAGACATCAGTTATTTTTGGTTTCTACTAATGTTCTCTTTCTTATTCAGCAATACTTAGATATGTTTATGTACATATCTGTCTGTGTATGGAATAAAAATCTCTTTCTCTGAAAATTTTCTCTGCGTGAAGCAATCACTTTAATTATTGCTTCATACAATTTTTAAAAGATAACAGTAAACTCTGCTTAAATTCTAAGTAAATCTATAGAAACCTCTACTGTTGTGAAAATGGTTTGGTCTTAATTTGGTAGCGTGTGACTTGCTTTAGGAAAATGTGTTATGACCTGTTCTGACTAGTTCGTATTTATTTCTTCTTTCCCCTTTTTTTCTGCACCTCTCAGTGTTTTGCAAGAGTGTTAGAGAAAATATGGCCACAGTGAGAGCAAAGGTTTAATTTTTGGCAAACTACGAATAATCATGACGTCAGCCAGATGATCCCAAATTTTGTATTCAAATAATTTGCTTTAAAGTAGATATTTTACTACTTTACTGTTGAGAGAAAGTAAGTTTATTAATTGAAAAGTACTCAACTACATTTACTAATTTATTAAAAACCCACACTGTATGCTGTAGAGTCTTGGAAATATTAAGGACTTAATTCTCTGTCTCACTCACTGGCTTGCTATAGTTGTCTCTGTCACTGGAGATATTTACTCCCTGAGTTGGAAGTGATTTTCCCACAGTCACACTGTTAATTAGTAGCAAAAGCAATCTAAAAATCCACTCATCTTTCCACAAAATCTCCAATGTCTCTGTTGAGTTTTGAACATCTTTATTGCACCCTCTTTGCATGATCCCTTTAGAGAACAAGTAACATAAAGAAAATTATTTTTCCACTTCAAATGAGTAATTATGTATGTTTTTGCATGTGGATGATATTATGTATATATGTATGCATATGTGTGTATTTGCTTTGCCAAAATATGACAGGGGAGGCAGATGAAAAATGCTGTAAATGAACAAACCCTGGACTCTGAATAAATTGTCAAGTTTACTTACACAGAGTCTATTACGTGTAATATTCATTTAACCATTGGCTAATATCTCTGTCAGTAGGTGATCAAAAAATGTGCCTATTTGTGGTTAGAGTTGTTTTTTTCCACCTTAATGAACATCAAAATGTCTTCATTAATTTGTTATGTAACACCATGATCTATTGCCTCTAGGACAAAATCCTAAATGCTGGCATTCAATCTTCTCTTGGTCTCCATTTTCAGTATCATCTCATACTATTCCTCACCATAAGCCATGTTTACTATTTCTTAAACATGTCCTAGCCTTTTATATCTCTATGTAACTTCTAGAAATATGTCACTCCATACTCGCTTCCTTCACTGGTAATTCTCATCCTAGCTACCCTTAATGTGTGCAGACTCCATGAAGCTTTCTCTGCCTTCACAAACTTCCCGTGATTTCTTCCTTTTTTTGAATCCCTGTAGGAATAGCTCTTATTAATAAATGTGCAGCTTTTGTGACTTTTGGCAAAATGTGGACAAGGACTGAAGATTATATATTTCTGTATATAAAAGCCCAAAGTAGAAGCAATATAAATGTTAGTGAATCTAGTAAACGATGGGTAACTTTCCCAACACACAGTGGTGCATCCTAAACCCCCAGTCGTTAGTGGATGACAAGAAGGAAGAGGCAAAATTGCCAGCCTAGAGCAGTGGTTCTTAAAAGCCTATGGACCATGGATCAGCTAAAGGGGCTGTGTCATAATCACTTTGAGGACTTAAATGATTCAGAGCACTGTCACAGAGGGCTTGATGCTGGTTTGTGGATGTGTCCCACAATTTGCAAATGTAGTCAAAAGAGCACTGAGGTGGGCATTTGCATTCATAAAAAGTTGTTATTTTCTGGCTTTAGGCAAAGGTTTCCAACCATAGCTGCACATTACAAAGACCTGGGATGCTTTCAAATTAAATGCATGCCATGCCTCATCTCTAGAGATGTTCATATAATTAGTCTAGACCAAGCCCTGGTATCTGCATTCCTAAAAGCTCCCAGTGTGATTCTAGTGTAAGGATTGAGAACTATTATATAGACATCCTTTTAAATTCAATCCATGGAAATTATTGGAAATGTCTCTCTCTGGCCTCTAATTCAAGTCATTTCCTTTGCCTTCTCTTACCCCACTCCACCTCCCACCCAAGCCAGGAGATACTTTATTTTTGCTGGAGTGAATTTTTTCCCACTTAGTTTTTATGAGTTTGTCTTTTATGCAAATGCCTGTTGGAATGAGTTCACCTGGGAAGGCCTCCAGGGGGGATAATGGGTGGTGAGGTGTTTACAGCATGATTCATTCCACCATCCTATTTATCTTCTCAATGAGCAAAGTAGCTTACAAAGTCTTTAAAACTGCTTTATGTTACCAAGATAACTAACTCCCTGTGCTTACCTAATTAATAGTGGGAATTAATTCTTTGAGCATGTCTAAAATAGGTCACCATGAAAGGTAGTTTTAAGAACTAAAAGGAAAAAAATAAATACTTATGAATCATGTTGCCTGTTTCCTGGCAACCCATGTTCACTTGTTCTCTTAATCCACGACTGCCATTATTTCACCAGAGACCCATGTGATTTCTTTCCTAGTAATTGATCGCTTTTTCCAGAATTTAGAGTTGTCTTTGGAAGTGATTCAATGCTAGGTCAAAAGCAGGAACAAACGCTTACTTTTTAATCATTCTGTCATCAATTTGAGACCTGAGTTTGAGGCATAATTTATTCTCTCAAAATAAAAGAAAACAAAGTATTTATTTATTTTTTTAAAGTGAGCCAAGCACCTGAAGGGGACTGTTGTCTCCTTACAGATATGTACAGGTGACAAACACAGGTCCACTCATCTCTAGAATATCATAGATATATGAGTTTTTAACTTCAGACAATTGCAGTTGAAAAAAAAAAAGAAATAAAGAGGAAATTCTAGGCTTTGGCCTTCAATTAAGTGGGTCCTCAAGGAACCAAAGGCTGAGCCTACTAGTTTTAGAAGCAAAATAAAGTATGTCTCAGAATACAAAGGTGTAAGGATGCATACTACCCCCTTTCATGGGAGATTATAATGCAGCTTGTGGTTGGTCTCTTTAAATTGGCCTCTGTCTAGGGTTGCATTTGTATTCCTATTGCAGGGGCTTTTGATGTGAGGTTTATGGATATAACCGATGGGGTGTTGATGATGAACTTGCTTGTAGAGCTCCAGCCTTTCAGCCCCAATTGTCTGGTTGTTATTGCAGTGATGTTCTTGAAGGAAGCAATGCCCTTTAGTTATTGCAGCACAAAACGAGTCCCAGAAAATGTCTGTCTTATTTCAAGGATATGTTTTTAAACTTTAAAGTGTTGTCTATGAGTTGCTGAGTGCAAAAATAGCCAAAGAGCAGTGTGGTGGACAGCCACTAGGACTACCTCCCATTACCTCCCGCTTTTAGTGTACATACCCTTATGTGATCCCCATGCCTTGAGTGTAGGCAGGACCTGTAGTTTTCTTCTAAACTAAAATAATAGCATATGACAAAGGTGATGAGTATCACTCCCCTGGTTGGATTATGTTACATAGCAAAGATGATGAGCTGTTACTCCCATTTACCTCATGTTGCATAAGATTCCACCTAAGCAGACTGAAACTCTTTGTAGGGTTCATGAATTCAGTAGTCATGTTGGAAAAGCTCATGTATCCAGGAATTGCAGGGGACCTCTGCCAACTATGTGTGGCCTCTAGGAGTTGAGGATAGTCTCCAGCTGAAGAGCCAACAAAAAGCTTGAGCCCATCAGTCATACAACCACAATTAATCTGCCAACAATCTGAAAAAATCTTAGAAGCTGATGCTTCCCCAGTCAAGTCTTCAGATGAGAATACAGCTCACCTGATTTATTGATTGTAGCCTTGTGAGACCAAAAGCAGAAGGCTGAGTTAAGCCACATCTAGACTTCTGACTTCCACAAACTGTGAGAAAATAAATGTATTCTGTTTAAAGCCACTGATTTTGTGGTAATTTATTATGTAGCAATAGAAGACTAATATAAGCAGAGACCTCCTGGAGGCTTTTAAATGAAAAAATTTGCCTAGCTGGCATTTGCTTATCTGAACCAGGTAATTAAGAAAAACAGCAATTTAAATCTGCAACAATATATGATGCTCTGACTTGACAGTGGAGTCTAATAAAAAGGAGAACTTTCACTCATTCCTAGCAGAAACCAAAGGTTGGGGTAGGGGGACAGTGTGGAAATAAACTTTTCTGTTATATTCTTACCTGCTCTCACTATAACACTTTGACATTATGCTATCTTTTTGCTATTTGTTCTCATAAATTTTCATCATAGAGAAGAGAGGGTAATTTTCATTTCTCATCAATGAAATTATTGTTTCCCATCTGCATTTCCCAAGGATCACTTTAGAAAGGTAACAAAGGGTTTTATTACAGAAGCTGGGCTTCTGGGGCTTGATAATTTGTCCATCTTGTTATTCACTGTTCAGTTGTTAGAGCTCAAGGAAGGTGCCTCCATCTTTATAGTAGGACAATGATATAATATAATCCAAATCAGTGGATAGAAAAAAGGGTGCATCCCACGTGATGTGGAATTCAATTAAGCACATTGGTTGGTAAAGAAGAAGCTCCGCGTTATTTTATACACATAGTCCAGCTGTTAGAAAGACATTATTCATTGCTTTCTCTGTCCAATAATATTTTTCTGTTTCGCTGCTCTTAAAAAGTGATGTAATTGTTTCTTTATATATTTACCAGGATACCACTAATTTTATTTTCTGTTATCATCTGGGAAGTAACTATATAAAAGCTAACAAAAATACTTGAAAGTGTCCATTGATATCAAGACAGGAAAAAATGTAATTTCATCAAGAATTCTATTTGGATCAGGATGTAGGTTGATTTTTTTACCAATTGCATAGAAGCTCTTATAGCCTTTCACAGCGCTGCTTTCCTTTTATACAAAATGAGTAACCTTGAAATTTAAATATACTTCTACCAGATGGCCATTGTTCCTCAGTCATAGCCTAAATAACTGTTTCAAAAATAATAAAATAACATATTTTTTAAAATTGACAGTGATACACATTACTAGCACATACATGTAAGTGGTATGTGAGAGAATGAGTGTGTGAAGATTTATCTGTCTACACACACACACACACACACACATCTCTGGGGACTCAATTTTATTCCATTGATCTATACCTCTCTCCTTATCCCAATACTACTGCTTTACGGAGTACTGCAGCTTTGTAGGAAGTTTTGAAATTGGGAAGAGTGACTCCTTGTTCTTTTTCTTTTTCAAGATTGTTTTGGCTATTTGGGGTCCATTGCATTTCAAAATGAATTTTAGAATCAGCTAGTGAGTTTCATCCAAAAATGAAGTTGGAATTTTATTAGCGATTGCATTAAATCTGTAGATCAGTGTTGGGCATATTGCTATTTTAACAATGTTAAGTGTCCTAAGTCATGAAAACATTTATTTACATATTTATTTATTTCCTTTCAGCAATACTTGCAGTTTTCAGTGTATACATCCTGCACTTTTCTTGATACGTGTATTTCTACTTTGTTCTTTCTGATGCTATTGTACATGAAAATATCTTCTTAATTTAATTTTAAGATTATTAGTTGCTAGTGTTTAGAAATACAATTGAGTTTTTTTTTCTATTTTGTGAAAACATTGCTTTTTACAATTGAATTTTGGATACACATCTTGTATTTTTTAACTTGCTAAACTTGGTCAATAATTCTAAAAATTTTTTGGTGGATTCCTCAGGATTTTGTATACATAAGTTTATGCCATTTGCAAATACAGATAATTTTCTTTTTTCCTTTCTAATATGGATATCTTTTATGTCTTTTTCTTGCCTAATTTCCTGACTAGATCCTCCAGCGACAATGTTAATAGAAGTGTTGAGGAAGGACATTTATGCCTTGTTCCTGATCTTGGAGAGATCAGGAACAGAGTTTTCAGTATTTCACCATTTAGTATGAAGTCAGTTGTGTGTTTTCTTTTCGTTGTTGTTTGTTTGGTTGGTTGTTTTGAGACAGAGTCTCACTCTATCGCCCAGGCTGGAGTGCAGTGGTGTGATCTCGGTTCATTGCAAACCCTTCCTCCTGGGTTCAAGCAATTCTTCTGCTTCAGCCTCCTGAGTAGTTGGGACTACAGGCACACACCACCATGCCCGACTAATAGTTGTGTGTTTTCAGAGAAAACTTTATCATGTCCTATTTCTAGTTTTTTTGAGTGCTTTTGTCATGAAACTGTGTTAGATTTCATCAAATGATTTTTCTGTGCCTTTCGAGATGTGTGTATTTGACTTTTATTAATAACGTAGATTTTGTCCTGTATTTTATTAATATGATGTATTATTTTAGTTGACTTTCATCTGTTGACTTGGCCCTGGATTTCTGAGATGAATTCCACATGGTTATGATATATATTATGTGTTTCTTGATTTAGTTTGTTTGTTGAGGATGTTTGTGTCAATATTCATGAGAAATATTGATCTGTTTTTTTTCTTTTGAAATCTTTGATGCCTCCCATCAGAGTAACAGTGGCCTCATAATATGAGTTGAAAAGTGTTTTCTTCTGGTCTAATTTTTGGCAGACTTTGTGAAGGATTTGTGCTAATTTTTCTTTAAATATACGGTAGAATTCACCAGGGAATTTGGTACTGGACCCTTACTTGTGGGAAATTTTTGTTGTTTTTTAAATTACTAATTCAATCTCTTGTTATATGTCTATCCAGAATTTCAACTGTTAAAAATCAGTTTTAGTAGTTTGTGTATGTATAGGAATTTATCCATTTCATGTAAGTTATCTAATTGATGACATAAAAAAAGACATAATTCTTTAAAATCCTTTCTTTTTCTCTATGGTCAATAGTAGTATCTCCTCTTTCATTCTTAATTTTGATTTTCTCTTGTTTTCTTGGTTATTCTAGCTAAAAGTTTTGTCAGTTCTGCTAATTTATTTAAAATATTTTGTTATGTCAGTTATCTCTAGTTTTTCTATTTCTTATTTTATTTATTTTCTCTCTAATATTACTTTCTACCTCTATTTGCTTTGGATATTAGTCTTCTTTTTCTAGTTTCATAAAGTGAAGGAATAGGTTATTGATTTGAGAACTTTCTTTTTAAATGTGGTGTTTATACTGTAATTTTTCCTTATAATTTTTATTACTATATTTTTTCTTATAATTTTCTCAAGGACTGTCTTTGTTGGATCCAAAAAGTTTTAGTACTTTGTGTTTTTGTTTTTATTATCACAAATTTTCTGATTTGATTGTGATCTCTTTTTGGACCCCTTGCTTATTTAGGAATGTGTTAATTTCCACATTTTCCCAAATTTTCAAAATTTTCTTCTGTTATTCACTTCTAAGTTTATTCTATTGTGGCAGAAGAGCATACTCTATATGACTTCAATCCTTTAAACAGATCGAGACTTATTTTTATTGGCTAATATATACTCTCTCCTTGAGAATGTTACATGTGTGCTTGAGAACCATGTGTATTCTGTTGCTGAGTGAACTATTCTATAGATATTTGTTAGGTCTAATTGGTTTATAGTTTTCTTAAAGTCTTCTATTTCCTTGATTATCTTTGTCTTGTTCAATATTTATTGCAATTGGGTAATTGAAGTCTCTATTATTATTGAACAGTCTATTGCTGCCTCCGGTTCTGCACTTCTGCCTATTTTTGGTACACATATTTTGGGGCTCTTTTGTTAGAGGCTTATATGTTTATATATTTATATCTTCTTCTTTTTTGTTGTTGTTTTTTTTTTTGAGACGGAGTTTCACTCTTGTTGCCCAGGCTGGAGTGCAATGGCATGATCTCGGCTCACTATAACCTCTGCCTACTGGGTTCAAGGGATTCTCTTGTCTCAGCCTCCCGAGTAGCTGGGATTACAGGCACGTGCCACCATGCCCGGCTAATTTTTGTATTTTTAGTAGAGACAGGGTTTCATCATATTGGTCAGGCTGGTCTCAAACTCCTGACCTCAGGTGATCTGCCCGCCTCAGCCTCCCAAACTGTTGGGATTAACAGGCGTGAGCCACTGCGCCCGGCCATATTTATATCTTCTTAAAGCTTTGATAGAGTTAACACATTTTAAAGTGCTTTTTAATCTCTAGTAACAGGTTTTGTTTTAGAGTTGATTTGTCTAATATTTATTATACCCACTCCAGTTTACCTTTGTTACTATTTCCTGGTGTATGTTTTGTCATCTTTTTACTTGAAACCTATTTTTGTCTTTGAATCTAAAGTGTATCTGTCATGGATGATATATAGTTAGATCATGTTTGTTTTTATTTTTTACTCTTTTTTATCATTCTGTTTACTTCAATTGTAATATTTGCTAAAGTTAAATGTAATGTAATTACTGATAAGGTAGGATTTACATCTTCCATTGGTTATTGTTTTCTATTTGTCACACATTCTTATTATTCTATTTCTTCATTACTATTTTATTGTGTATTAAATGGATATGCGCTAGTGTAGAATTTTATTTTTTTCATTTCTTTGACAATATTATTTTAAAAATTATTTTTATTGGTTGCTCTGAAGGTTGCAATCAGCATCATAATTTATGACAACCTACTTTGAATTAATACCAACTTAATGCAATATTTTGCAATTGGATATGCCAAAACTTTACTCCTATATAACCCCATTCCCTCTTCCCCACTTTGTGCTGTTATTGTCATGCACAAAATTACATATTTGTGCATATAAAAGTATGTATATCAACTCAGTTTTATAATTAGTATTTTATGCCATTGTTTTTTTTAAATAATTGTTTTTAGGAGAAAAACAATTATTAAAATCAAAAATATATTTATAATTTGTTCTTTATATTTATCTTCATAATTATCTTTAATGGTTCTCTTTAATTTTTCATGTCACTGTCTAGTGTATTTTCATTTAAGCCTTAAGGACTCCCTTAGACAAGGCTTTATGGTAGCTCTGCTATAAAACAAATTTCTCTCAGATTTGTTTATTGCACAGCCTCTTAATTTCACCTTCATATTTAAAGAATAGTGATACTTGATACAGAAATTCTTAGTTGGCAGTCTTTTTCTTTTTAGCTGTCTTAATGTCATTTTACTATCTTCTGATTTCTATCTCCATGATTTCTGATATTAAATCAGCTGTTAATCTTACTGAAAAACACTTGTACATAAAGAGACACTCTTGTGCTGCTTTCAAGATCCTCTCTTTGTCTTTATCTTTTGACAGCTTAATTATCATGTGTCTAAGTGTAGTTAGCATTGAGTTATACTACTTAGAATTTGCTGAGCTTCTTGGATGTGTAGGTTAATGTTATTCTTAAAGTTTGGTAAAAGTTTAGTCATTACCTCTTTGAACATTCTTTCCCCTTTTTCTTTCTCTTCTATTCTGGGATTCTGCAGAATGTGTATGCATACTTGTTGAACTTGATGATGTCTCACGGGTCTCTAATTATCGCTTCGTATTTCTTCATTCTGTTTTTTTCTGTTTTTAAGACTGGATAATCTCAATTGACTTCTCTTCATTTTGCTGATTTTTTATTCTGCTTGTTCAAATCTACTGTTGCACCCCTCTAGTGATTTTTAAAATGTTTCAGTTATTGTATTTTTTAACTTTCACTAATTTCTTGAATGACATTCGTGAGCCCTTTATTTTCAGTTTGTGACAATATCAAAACATCCCTGGTCTGTTGATATCTCAGTATTTGATTAAGTTATCTGTTCAAACAAGTTGATCTAACAGCTAAGCTCTTCAAACTGAAATGGAACATAGGCTTCCAACGATGTATTTACATAACAAGGAAGGCAAAGTGCCAACTATAAAGAACATCTTGTCACAGAGAGTATCATCAGTGCTCTTTACTGCTTTACTCCTAAAGCAGGTAACTCCACCTTACTCCTGTACTCCCTATTTTTTATTTATTAACCATTAACTTAAAATTAAAGCAACTTGACAACATTACATTTCTCATGCAGAATAGCTTTAAAAAAATTATTGTTCCAGGTTAACCTATTTTTTGAAAATTTAAAATATACAAATAAAAAAATCAATGGATAATAAAAAAGAAATACAGTTGTAGGAAATGAAAAAAGTTAAAACTACCTCAGATTATATCACCAAGAGACGATTACTCCTAAAACTTTGTCATATATACTTTCTGATTTTTCCCATGTATGTACATAAATTTATGTACAATGCATCAAAATATATTATACTCATTATTTTGTTTTTAGTAGAAAATATATTCTATGTGACATATTCTTACATTTTTAATGGTTGTGTATTATTCCATTTATATTCCTATGATTTAAAGAATCACAGCTATCAGATATATAGATGACCCACACTAATCCCAATCATTAGCAACCATTAGTAACAAATTATGGCTGTAAATTAGCTTCAATATATATTTGCGTATTTGAACATTTACCTTGAGAAATTTATAGACTTGAAACTGATGGATTCAATGTCTTTTATTAGACCCTTGATATGTATACCTAAATTTCTAGTATGTTCCTAGAAAATAGCATAGCAATTTATATTTTAAGCAATAGCTTGTGAATACTGATTTCCCTTTTAAACAATACTGGGTGTTCCCACTTTTTTCAATATTTGCCAATCTTTTGTTTTACTTTTTTAAACAATAAGTCTTTGAAAACTAGAGCACCTGTACTTATTTTTATCCATTGCTTTTTTTAGATGTATTTTTCTTTTTTCCCTAATATTTTTCTATTCATTTTCCTGTAGCATTTGGGGTTATTTTTTCCCTACTAATTTGCAAAACATTTTTATATATTTAGGATATTTACCCTTTTTGTTTTATACATATAGTTTGTTTGGCCTTTAAGGTTGTGTGTTAGTTTTGGATTCTTCAGAGAAACAGAACCAATAGGATATATATATCGAAAGAGGTTTATTTTAAGGAATTAGCTTACATGATTAAGGAGACTGGCAATTCCAAAATCTGTAGGAAGGACTGGCCAGATAGAGATGATGTTGCAGTACAAGTGTGAAGAATATCAGCTGGCAGAGTTGCCTCTTGCTAGCAGGGAGGTCAGTCTTTTGTTGTATTCAGTCCTTTGTTGATTGGATGAAACCCACCCACATCATAGATGGCAATCTGCTTTATTAAAATTTCACTAATTTAAAGTTAATCTCATTCAAAAATAACCTCACAAAAATATTCAATACATTGTTTGACCACATATCTGGGTACCATGGCCCATGCAAGTTGACACATTACATTAAGCAACATGGGTTGCTATATTGTTCTGGAGCCTTCTGTCATGTTTTGACCCTATCTGTCATGACCCTTCCTGGAAGAAAAATTTTATAAATGATGCTGTCATAATTAACATTCAAATTTTAATCTCTGCATAATTTACTGAGGTATACAGTGTGAAGTTTAAATACAATTAGGTGTGTTTGAGTGTGTGTGTGTATATGTAGATATACACACTGTATATATAGAGAGAGCTATATATATATAGTGTGTATATATAGATATATTTCTATATTTTGCTACATATAGATATTGCTGTCTCTCTACATATACACACACACTATATTTAGTGTACGTAGTAAAATAAATTTAGAGAATCATAGCCATCAGATCTATAGACTTCCCACACTAATCACAATCATTACCAATCATTAGCAACCAATCATGGCAGTAAATTAGCTTCAATATATATTTGTGTATTTAAAAATTTACTTTGAGAAATTCATAGAATTGAAATTGATGGATCAATGGCAATCTGAAGAATTGATGACAATTCTTCACACTTCAACTGATGGATCAATTTCAATTCTTCACACTTCAATTGATGGATCAATTTCAATTCAATGATATGACACAAAGGCTGTTAAAAGAGAGAAAGAGAAAGAAAGTTAGGCAATTTATCTTGCATCATGTGATGAATAGAACCCACCCAAAGATGTCTAGGCCCTAATCTCTTGAACTTGTGAATATGTTGCCTTATATGGCGAAAAGAATTTTGCAGATGTGATTAAGCTAAGGATCTTGAGATGGGACATTATTCTAAATTATTTCGCTTTGCTCAGTGTAATCAGGGGTCTTTGTAATAGGGAGACAAGAGGGGCAAAGTCAGAGAAGTTTGTATTGTAACAGAAGCAGAAACTGGAGTCATGTGCTTTGAAAGTGGTAAAGGAGCTATGAGCCAAGGAATGCCATCAAGTTCTAAAAGCTGTGAAAGGCGAGGAAATGGAAACCTAGCACTTCCAAAATGGACACTGCCCTATGGACACTTGAGTTTAGCTTACTGAGACTAATTGTGGATCTCTAACCTGTAGAACTGTAAGAGAATAAATTTATGTTGTTTTAAGCCATAAGGTTTTTTTTTTTTTTATAATTTGTTATGGAAGCACTAGGAAGCTAATATATACCATTTATTGAACAATTATCATTTTCTTCACTGATTCAATATTCAGCATTTATGATAGCTGTTCCAGGAATAATATTTAGCAAACAACAAATTGATGTATTTTGATCTTAAATCATGTTTCCTTGTAGCTTTCCATCTCCGAGGCCTAACTCCCAAGTTTTTTGCATCAAATAAGGAAAAGTAGTTACTTGACTTCTTTAGCAAGACAATCAGTTTGGTTAACCAGAGAGACGTCTCCAAAGTTCTTTTGCCTGTTACATCCAGACAAAGTCTTGCTGCTAAATACTAGAATGATATGACACAAAGGCTGTTAAAAGAAGCCAACCCTTTTTAACCCAGTATGGATTAAAATGACGGAAGAGAGGAGAAAGCAGTAGGAAGGATTTTCCCACATATACCCTTAGCTACCTCTCTAGGAATGAGTGGCTTTCCCTCACACTCTGGGAGAAACTTCTCCACCTAGACCCCTACCTTACAATGTGAGGCCCAAGCAGAGTTAAATGGGAAATGTGTCTCATAGTGAGAAGAGAAAGAATTTAATAGTTTGCCCTCACCATCCTTCCTAGGGAAGCCTCCGTATATTTGAACACAAAGTTGAGAATCAGAAGATCCGCAACAACGCTCATCAGTGTAGTGGTGACAGCTTAGCCAGAGGCTAGAAAGAGAATATGGCCAGCTGCAAAAGGTCTTTTTTATTGTTAATTAAAACAATCTGTATTATCTTTAATTAACAAATAATAATTATATGTTTATGAGATATTATGTGATCTTTTGATGCTAGCTAGATTCAGCAGAGAGAAGGCTGCTTGAGTAGGTAGGATCTATGAGGTTAGAAAGAGCCCACTGAATATGTTCAAGAGCTGAAATTTTAAAAAGATAAAAGACCACAGATTGATCAGCTACCACCTGGACCAAGCTGCCGTATTTCTCATGTGGGTCATTTCAGCAGACTCTTGTTTCCCTGTTTTTACCTTTTGTCCCTGTGCAGTCCATCCTGCATACAGCAGCAAGTATTCGTTAACCCTCTGCTCAAAACTCTCCAATGGTTTTCCACTTAGAGTAAAAACCGAAGTCCAATTTGATGTAACTGCCATCATCTTTCCAACCTCAATTCCTACCACTTGCCCTGTCAATCATTCTTCTTCAGCTACCCTGGCCTCCTCTGTTGTTCCTTTAACATGCTAAGCACATGCTCACCTCATGGGCTTTCAGCTTTTCTTTTCCTTTCTTGGAATGCTCTTCTTCCAGGCATATACGTGACTCACTTTTTTTCCAATCTCTGCTCAAACATTACCCTATTAGACAGTTGTTTCCCCACTGCTTTATATAAAAAAGCACCCATGTGATGCCTTACTCTCCATATTCTTTTTCCTGCCTAATTTTTCTTCTTCTCTTTTATCATCACCTGAAATATGATACGTTTATTTCATTATTTCTATCTTTTCCCACTAAAATATGGGGAGAACCATACCTAGGCCATGGCAAAGACACAACATATATCTATTTATTTTAATGAATTAATCACCTATAGCCAACAGAACTGTAGTAGAGTGGTGAGGATATGTCTATTATTTAATATTGAGGAATGAAGTGTAGTCATTTGGGATATCTCTATTTTTTTAACTCATTTTTTTCTTATCAACTTTAAATGAGGGTGGGCTACATCTGCACACTTCCAAATTATGGCCTTGGACTGAAGATTTTAGAAATATTTCTGCAATTAAGGATAAGAAATAATGAATTATAAAATTTGACTTTAACCTCAGAAGCTTCTGGTAAAATTTAGATAAGAGGTCATAGAGAAAATAGTTCTGTTGCTTTCACAGAGCAGGAATATTCATGCCATCTTATTCTTAAAAATCTTCCAGAGTTTCTTTTTTTAAAAAGTAATGCATGGCTGAACTCTTCTTCTCATATTGTCCTTTTTTTTTTTGCCTCCAGTAAAATTAAGCACCGTATGAATGAAAATAGATAGAGATAGTAAAGTACATCTTTTCCAAGAATATAACATAAGCCTGTGAACACTTCTTAGGTCATAGTCATATCCTACCCTCCACCCTCAAACATATGCTGACATGTCACATGAAATGATTAGCTATTTTTTGGTATATTGGAAAAGTCATTATGATTCAGTGATGTAAGTACATCACTATGTACTTACTTATGTAAGTACTTACGTAAGTGCTTAACTTACATAAGTGCCTACTTATGTAAGTACTATGAGGGAAGAGGTTACCAACACAGGATAGTACCATGAGTCCTCTGAATTGTCTTGACTCAGAGGATCTTCAAACAAGTAATTTCTAAAAATTATGACTCAACTCTCTTAGAATTTAATGGGGACATGGATATAAAGATCAAGTTTTAAGAGAAATATCATGTACGACTGTAAGGCAAAGTTACTTAATCTGTTTCTATCTTTGCCCATGAAAATCTCAAAACAGCATAGTTTCTCAAAAGCAGATCAAACTTGAGCCTGAGAAATGTAGACCGGAAGGCTCGGCATGAAATTTTTTATTTTTGTCTAGTTTGAGCTAGAGAACATGTGTGCTAGGATGGAAAGAGTCCTGCTCTAAGAATAAGAAAACCATAGGTTCCATCCAATTGGATCACTAACTGTATGACTTCAAATGCCTGTGGGCTTCAGTTTCTTCATAAGCAAAACAGTGGGGTTGCATAAATGACATTAGGGGCCCATTTCTGACTCTAGCTTATCATAAGACTGATAAAATTACCAACAAATCTAACCTCTGATGAAATTTAAAAAATAATTTTGATGTTTGGATATGTTAATGTTAATTGGGGGAAGCTGAAGAAGAAACTGAATCCATCTGGGATTACTATCTGACCTGTAGTAACAAGGAGATAATTTGGCAATTTGACAAGTGAACATAATGAACATTTTAGAAAACTCCTTCTGGTCCAACCATATATGAACTCCGAAGCCCACATTAAATCCTCTCCTTTGTGAGGAACTTTTCCAGATTAAAAATGTAAGAATTCCTCATGACTCCAAAGCTTCCACCAATTGGATCCAAGCTTTCAAAATACACTCTTCAAATACAAAAACAAATGACCTAAAACAGTACATTAAAATACTTTGCCAATATTTCCTCTTCTTTTTTTTCTACTGAAATAGTAAATATCTGAACAAACAGACTATTTCTCTTTTTTTTTTTCTTTTAAATTTCATCAAGTGACTAATTTTGAGCTCATGTTCATGGTTTGGGTATTGAACATTTCATCATTTTATTATGGTGAATAATGTATCCTGTAAAATCAGGTTCTGTTTTTATTCTTATAACATCAGATTCCTGCTGTTCCATGAATTAATATTAACTGTGTTTCTGAGAATATGATGATAAAATGAAAGAATAATGATCATTGACTGATGAATTTATTGGAGGTGGTTTTTTTCACTTAGTTTCAGATTGTCAGCATCTACTCTGCTAAAGGCATTGGATTTCTATTTGTAATATATTAGATTTATCTTTAAAACAAATGAACACTGGAGACTACCAATGCCATAGATGAACTCCTGCATGCTCACCTTTACACCACATTTTGCCTACAATTTATTCCTTCTCTGACATGTTTAAACAACTTTCTGAACTCCAGATGATTTTGTTCATTACTTTCTTGAGATATAAATGTGTTGGTCCTAACATATAATGTATTCCTGCAACCAAGGAGACAAAAATGTTCTGTAATGTTCCATATCTAATTCCAGGAAAAAGCCTTTTCAGTTGTCTAGAATGTTATACAGTCTATATAGAATTCAGTGAAGATTATTTTATGCTTATACAATATTGCTTCAGAACAAGAACAAATGGTACATCTGTGTATAAAAGTTAATTTTTCAAAGGCATGCTTCATTCTAACATCAAATTTAAAATGCCCTTTGAAGAATCTTTTCAATCTGAAAAAACAACAAATCAAAGATTGTATATCTAGAAAACCCCATCGTCTAAGTCCAAAATATCCTTAAGCCGATAGGCAACTTCAGCAAAGTCTCAGGATACAAAATCAATGTGCAAAAATCACAAGCATTCTTATACCCCAATAACAGACAAACAGAGAGCCAAATCATGAGTGAACTTCCATTCACAATTGCTTCAAAGAGAATAAAATACCTAGGAATCCAACTTACAAGGGATGTGAAGGACCTTTTCAAGGAGAACTACAAACCACTGCTCAATGAAATAAAAGAGGATACAAACAAACGGAAGAACATTCCATGCTTATGGGTAGGAAGAATCAATATCATGAAAATGGCCATACTGCCCAAGGTAATTTATAGATTCAATGCCATCCCCATCAAGCTACCAATGACTTTCTTCACAGAATTGGAAAAAACTACTTTAAAGTTCATATGGAACCAAAAAAGAGCTCACATCACCAAGTCAAACCTAAGCCAAAAGAGCAAAGCTGGAGGCATCACGCTAACTGACTTCAAACTATACTACAAGCTACAGTAACCAAAACAGCATGGTACTGGTACCAAAACAGAGATATAGACCAAGGGAACAGAACAGAGCCCTCAGAAATAATGCCACATATCTATAACCATCTGATCTTTGACAAACCTGACAAAAACAAGAAATGGGGAAACGATTCCCTATTTAATAAATGCTGCTGGGAAAACTGGCTAGCCATATGTAGAAAGCTGAAACTGGATCCCTTCCTTACACCTTATACAAAAATTAATTCAAGATGGATTAAAGACTTAAATGTTAGACCTGAAACCATAAAAACCCTAGAAGAAAACTTAGGCAATACCATTCAGGACATAGGCATGGGCAAGGACTTCATGTATAAAACACCAAAAGCAATGGCAACAAAAGCCAAAATTGACAAATGGGATCTAATTAAACTAAAGAGCTTCTGCACAGCAAAAGAAACTACCATCAGAGTGAACAGGCAACCTACATAATGGTAGAAAATTTTTGCAATCTACTCATCTGACAAAGGGCTAATATCCAGAACTCCAGCAAATTTACAAGAAAAAAACAAACAATCCCATCAACAAGTGGGCGAATGATATGAACAGACACTTCTCAAAAGAAGACACTTATACAGCCAAAAGACACATGAAAAAATGCTCATCATCACTGGCCATCAGAGAAATGCAAATGGAAACCACAATGAGATACCATCTCACACCAGTTAGAATGGCGATCATTAAAAAGTCAGGAAGCAACAGGTGCTGGAGAGGATGTGGAGAAATAGGAACACTTTTACACTGTTGGTGGGACTGTAAACTACTTCAACCATTGTGGAAGACAGTGTGGCGATTCCTCAGGGATCTAGAACTACAAATACCATTTGACCCAGCCATCCCATTACTGGGTATATACCCAAAGGATTATAAATCATGCTACTATAAAGACACATGCACACGTTATGTTTATTGCGGCACTATTCACAATAGCAAAGACTTGGAACCAACCCAAATGTCCAACAATGATAGACTGGATTAAGAAAATGTGGCACATATACACAATGGAATACTATGGAGCCATAAAAAATGATGAGTTCACGTCCTTTGCAGGGACATGGATGAAGCTGGAAACCATCATTCTCAGCAAACTATCGCAAGGACAAAAAACCAAACACCGCAAGTTCTCACTCATAGGTGGGAATTGAACAATGAGAACGCATGGACACAGGAAGGGGAACATCACACACTGGGGCCTGTTGTGGGGTGGAGGCGGGAGGGGTAGCATTAGGAGATATACCTAATGTTAAATGACGAGTTAATGGGTACAGCACATCAACATGGCACATGTATACATATGTAACTAACCTGCACGTTGTGCACATGTACCCTAAAACTTAAAGTATAATTAAAAAAAAGCAAAACAAACAAAAAACCCCTTAGTACGTAAGGTTTATCTAGGTGCTATGCAGAAATTTTGGCAAGTTAAAGTCATGGTCCTCTAGAACTAGTGTTTCAGAAGACATGCAAGTCTAGAGAGGATATAAGTCAGGAGATGGCAAATATGAGAAAGGAACCAACTGGTTAAAATATGAATAAAGGTTATGCATTTTCCTCTTCATATAGAAAGATTGTTTTAGAAGAGGTATTGTCTGAGGAAAGGAGTCACACATCCTGGCAATTTATAATAGTAATAGCAGAAAACATTAAGAGCGTGGGGAGATTAGAGCATTGTTAGGAATGATTTTTCTGTTTCTACAAAGCCATCCTTCGGTAGATCTTTCATGTCATCACATTAAATGTGAAAAGCATTTAGAGTGTTCATAACAAATGAGCATTTTTTACTTCTTGTGCAAAAACAGAATGTTGACGTTTCCTTTAGTTTTCATCACTGCTTTCTGCCTGTGATGAGCGTTTACCTTTTTCTCATAATCCATTAAAACTGTTACTCTCTCTCTCTCTCTTTTAGCTTTAAAATGGTGTTATTCTTTCCAGCACTTGCCGTAGAGGTGTAGGAGGTATATGTATTTATGAAGTACACCAGATGTTTTGATACATGCATGCAATGCATAATAGTCACACCATGGAGAATGGGTTACTTATCGCTTCAAGCACTTACCTTTTATGTTACAAACAATCCAGTTATACTCTTTTAATTATTTTAAGATGTACAATTAAATTGTTATTAACTATAGTCACCCTGTTGTGCTATCAAATAGTAATTCATTTTTTCTAACTATATTTTTGTACCCCTCCCACCCTTCCTGCAATTCTATTTTTAAATGTTTAGGGAAATATTTGCGTGTTTTTTGCCTCTCTCACTAGGTTTTAAATTCCACCAGGTCAGGAACTGTGACTGTTATGTTCATCATTTCCCTAGCACAGGCAGGTTATCATTAAATATTTCACAGACAGGTTATCGTTAAATATTTCATAGGCAGGTTATCATTAAATATTTCATAGGCAGGTTATCATTAAATATTTCACAGGCAGGTTATCATTAAATATTCTTTGTTAAAAATGAGATGAGGAGGAGATTTTTGCTTGATTTGTGAGAATAAGGTACAGATATGGATACTAATTTAGAAAAATTATAATATGCAATTATATTATGATATAAAATTAATTACAAATTTACTTATCTTTAATTTTTTTCTTTTTAATTTTTATTTCAATAGTTTTGGGGGAACAGGTGGTTTTTGGTTACGTGGATAACATCTTTAGTGGTGATTTCTGAGATTTTGGTACACCTGTCACCCAAGCAGTGTACACTGTACCCAACGTGTAGTGTTGTATCCCTTTTATCCCTCACCTTCCTCCCACCCTTCCCCAGAAGACACCAAAGTCCATTTTATTATTCTCTTGCATTTGTGCCTTCACTTATAAGCTCCTACTTATGAGAACATACAATATTCAGTTTTCCATTCCCGATTTACTTCACTTAGAATAATGGTCTCCAGCTCTATTCAGGTTGCTGTGAATGCCATTATTTCATTCTGTTTTATGATTTAGTAGTATTTCATGGCATATATACATATCTCACATTTTCTTTATTCACTTATTGGTTGATGGGCATTTAGGCTGGTTCCATATTTTTGCTGCTATGAACATGAGTTTGCAAGTGTCTTCTTCACACATTGCCTTCTTTTTCTCTGGGTAGTACCCAGTAGTAGGATTACTGGATCAAATGGTAGTTTTACTTTTACCTCTTTAAGGAATCTCCATACTGTTTTCCATAGTGGTTGTTCTAGTTTACATTCCCACCAGCAGTGTAAAAGTGTTCCCTTTTCACCGCATCCATACCAACATCTATTATTTTTAATTTTTTTTTATTATGGCCACTCTTGCAGGAGTAAGTGGTATCCCATTGTGGTTTTAATTTGCATTTCCCTGATAACTAGAGATGTTGAACATTTTTTCATATATTAGTTGGCCATTTATATATCTTCTTTTGAGAATTGTCTATTCATGTCCGTTGCGCACTTTTCGATGGAATTATTTGGTTTTTTTTCTTGCTGATTTCTTTGAGTTCCTTGTAGATTCTGGATATTGGTCTTTTTTTGGATACATAGTTTTTGAATATTTTCTCGCACTCTGTGGGTTGTCTAACTCTGCTGATTTTTTTTTTTTTTTCTGTGCAGAAGCTTTTAAGTTTAATTAGGCTCTATCTATTTTTGTTTTTGTTTCATTTGCTTTTGGTTCCTTAGACATGAACTCTTTGCCTAAGATGATGTCTAGAAGAGTCTTTCTGATGCTATCTTCTAGAATTTTTATGGCTTCAGGTCTTAGATTTAAATCTGATCCATCTTGAGTTTTTTTCTATAAGGTGAGAGATGAGGATTCAGTTTTATTCTTCTACATGTGGCTTGCCAATTATCCCGGCACCATTTGTTGAATTGGTTGTCCTTTCCACACTTTATGTTTTAGTTTGCTTTGTCAAAGATCAGTTGGATATAAGTATTTGGCTTTATTTCTGGGTTTTCTATTCTGTTCCATTGGTCTATTTGCCTATTTTTATGCCAGTACCACACTGCTTTGGTAGCTATAGCCTTGTAGTATAGTTTGAAGTGTGATGCCTCCAGATTTGTTCTTTTTACTTAATCTTGCTTTGGCTATGCAGGGTATTTTGTGTGTGTTCCATGGGAATTTTAGGATTGTGTTTTCTACAATTATATATTCAATTAATATAGTTTCAATTTTCTTAAATTTTACCAAGACTTGTTTTGTGACCTATCATATGGTCTATCTTGGAGAATGTTCCATGTGCTGATGAAAAGAATGTGTATTCTGCAGTTTTGGGGTAAAATGTTCTGTAAATATCTGTTAAGTCCTTTTGTTCTAGGGTATAGTTTAAGTCCATTCTTTCTTTGTTGACTTTCTGTCTTGATGACCTGCCTAGGGCTGTCCGTGGGGTATTGACATCCCCTGCTATTATTGTGTTGCCATCTATCTCATTTCTTAGGTCTAGTAGTAATTGTTTTATAAATGTGGGAGCTCTAGTATTAGATGCATATATACTTAGGATTGTGGTATTTTTCTGTTGGATTAATCCTTTTATGATTGTATAATGTCATCCTAACATCCCTCTTTGTCTTTTTTTTCCCTGTGGTTGCTTTAACATCTGTTTTATCTTATATAAGAATAACTACTCCTGCTTGCTTTTTGGTATGGTTTGACCCTGTATTCCCACCCAAATCTCATGTTGAATTATAATTTCCAATATTGGGGGAGGGACCTGGTGGGAGGTGACTGAATCATGGGGCTAGTTTCTAATGCACCATCCCCCTAGTGCTGTCTCCAGACAGAGTTCTCATGAGACCTGGTTGTTTGAAAATGTGTAGCACATCCCCCTTCACACTCTGTCTCTCCTGCTCTGCCATGGTAAGATGTCCTTGCTTCCCTTTGCCTTCTACCATGATTGTTAGTTTCCTGAGGCCTCCCAGTCATGCTTGCTGTACAGCCTTTGGAATTGTGAGTCAATTAAACCATTTTCTTCATAAATTATCCAGTCTCAGTTAGTTCTTTATAGCAGTAGTTCTTTATAGCTAGCATTTTGTTATGGACTAATACACTTTTGGTTTCCATTTGAATGGAATATCTTCTTCCATTCCTTTACCTTAAGTTTATGTGAGTCCTTCTGTGTTAGGTGAGTTCCTAAAGACAGCAGATACTTGGTTTAAGATACTTGGTTGGTGGATTTTTATCCATTCTGCCATTCTGTATTTTTTACTTATTTATTTATTTTGAGATGGAATCTTGCTCTGTTACCCAGGCTGGAGTGGTGTGATCTTGGCTCACTGCAACCTCCACCTCCTGGGTTCAAGTGATTCTCCTGCCTCAGCCCCTAAGTAGCTGGAATTACAGGTGCCCACCATCATGCCTGGCTAATTTTTGTATTTTTAGTAGAGACGGGGTTTTACTGTGTTGGCTAGGCTGGTCTCAAACTCCTGACCTCAGGTGATCTGCTGACCTTTGCCTCCCAAAGTGCTGGGATTACAGGGGTGAGCCAATTTTGTATCTTTTAAGTGGAGCATTTATGCTATTTACATTCAATGTTTGCATAGACATGTAAAGTACTGTTCTATTCATCATACCAGTTGTTGCCTAAATACCTTGTTTTTCATTGTGTTATTGTTTTATAGGCCCTGAGAGATTTGTGCTTTAAAAAGGTTCTATTTTGGTGTATTTAAAGGTTTTGTTTCAAGATTTGACTCCTTTTAGCATTTCTAGCAGTGCTGGCTTGGTAGTGGCAAATTCTCTCAGCATTTGTTATCTGTAAAAGACTTTATTTCTCCTTCACTTATGAAGCTTAGTTTTGGTGGATACAAAATTCTTGACTGATAATTATTTTGTTTAAGGAGGCTAAAGATAGGACCCCAAACCCTGCTGGCTTGTAAAGTTTCTGCTAGGCAATCTGCTGTTAATCTGATAGGTTTTCCTTTGTAGATTACCTGATGCTTTTGTCTCACAGCTCTTAAGTGTTTTTGCTTCTTTAGATAACCTGATGACTATGTGCTTAGGAGATGGTTTTTTTGCAATGAATTTCCCATGTGTTCTTTGAGCTTCTTGTATTTGGATGTCTAGATCTCTAGCAAGGCCAGAGAAATTTTCCTCAATTATTCCCTCAAATAAGTTTTCCAAATGTTTAGATATCTCTTCTTCCTCAGAAACACCAGTTATTCTTAGGTTCAACCATTTAACATAATCCCACATTTCTTGGAGACTTTGTTCATTTTTTCAAATTATTTTCTCTTTGTTTTTGTCCAGTTGGGTTCATTTGAAAGCCTTGTCTTCAAAATCTGAAGTTCTTTTTTCTACTTGTTCTAGTATATTGTTGAAATTTTGCAGTGCATTTTGTATTTCTCTAAATCTGTCTTTTATTTCCAGAAGTTGGGATTGTTTATTCTTTATGATGTCTGTTTCTCTGGAGAATTTTTCATCCATATCCTGTGTTGTTTTTTAAATTTCCTTAAGTTGGTTTTCACTTTTCTCTGGTATCTCCTTGAGTAACTTAATAATAAATATTCTTAATTCTTTATCCGGCAATTCAGAAATTTCTTCTTGGTTTGGATCCATTGCCAGAGAGCTAGTGTGATCTTTTGGAGGTGTTATAGGACCCTGTTTTGTCATATTTCCAGAATTACTTTTCTGGTTCCTTCTCATTTGGGTAGACTATTTCAGTGGAAGTCTGGAACTCAAGGCCTGCTGTTCAGATTCTTTTGTCCCACAGGGTGATGCCTTGATGTGCTGTTCTCCCCTTCCCCCTAAGGATGGGGCTTCCTGAGAGTCAGACTGCAGTGATTGTTAATGCCCTTTGGAGTGTAGCCACCCAGTGGGGCCACCAGGCTCTGGGTTGTTGCTGGGGAATATCTGCAAAGAGTCCTGTGATGTGATCCATCTTTATGAGTCCCAGCAACAGACACCAGTACCCGTTCTGGTGGAGGTGGTAGGGGAGTGAAGGAGACTCTCACTGTGAGAGCCCTTGGTTGTAGACGTGTTTAGTGTGCTGGCTTTCTCAATGCTGGTTATGCTAGCAGTAATGTTGTTAATGAGGTCCACAGACTCAGGACCACTGGTTAGCCAGGATTTTGAAGGCAGTGGAATTAGATATTATTTTCTCTTTCCTGGCAACAGGGTTATTCTGTCATTAGTTGCTGTAATGGCCTGAGTTGGTTGGCCTCCAGCCAGAAGGTGGTGCTTTCAAGAGAGCGCCAGATGGGTTAGTAGTGGGGGGATCTAAGCTTGCCCTAAGTTGGCCAGGGTTTTCATTTCTCACGTGATGGGCCCAGGAGTTTATGTCCTTTGCTTTTGGCTACCAGGACAGGGAGAGAAATACCGTCAGTTGGGGGCAGGGTTAGGTGGGTCTGGGCTCAGACTCTCCTTGGGCGGGGCTTGCCACGGCTACCGTGGGGCATGTGGAGTGGTTCTCAGGCCAGTGAGGGATTATGTTCCAGAGGGGATTGTGGCTGCCTTTGCTTTGTCATATAGTTCACCAGAGAAGTGGGAGATAGCTGGCAGTGTAAGACCTCACTCAGCTCCCACGCAGTTGGTGAGGCCAGTCTCACTCCTGCAGTGCTCCTTTCAGACCTCGCTCTAGGGTGTAAGCTTCCCCTGCTGTAACCTTGTGAAATTTGCAGCAGCGGGCTGCTTCTTTCAAATGATCTGTGAATTATTTTGGTTTTCCTGTTATGTTCCTGTGGTGGTTCTTGGCGCAAAAGTTTACGGTGTGAGTCTCCATACACTGTTCTGTCCATCCAAGTGGGAGCTGCACGTTAGCCCTGTCTCCTATATGGTGACATCATATGAACAAGAAGGTAAGATTTGACTAAAAACCAAGGCAAAAAATAAATAGTAAAGTCAGGCAGATAGGAGATCCAAATATTGAAATGATCAAATACTGCCTTTGAAATAGCTATTATTAATATTTTTATGGTATTAAATGATAAGCTAGGGAATTTAGGCATGGGTCGGGAAACTGTTTAAAAATATGCAACGAGGGTTTATAAAAGTAATGATCCAAATAGTCAAAAAGCACATGAAAATTTCTTACTTTTGTTAGTGGAAGTTAAGATATAACTAAAGTAACAATTTGCTTACCCATCCAGTTGGTAAAACAAAGAGTGAAAACTTATTTTCCTGGTAGGAGTGCAGAGGAAAAAAGTAGTTTTAAATATTCTTGACAAAATAGAAATGTTACAGCATTTCAGAGAGATAATCTGGTAATATCTTTGTTGTTTTCAAAATTACATGTCTTTTAACCTAACATTTTCACTCCTACAAATATATCTCATGGCAAACAAATAAAAGCATCAGTATTTAAAGATTTATATATATATATATATATATATATATATATTCTAAACAATGGAAATGAATATTTTGAAAAGGGAATATTTTTCCAATGCACAAAATAGCTAATGTTGTATATTCATATAATTAAATGTTGTGAGACTTAATTGAAGTCTGGTATATATTTTTAATTGAAAAAATATTTTAATTAAAAAAATAAAAGCATCAGTATTTAAAGAGAGATATATATATTTATATAAATGTTCTGGACAATAGAAATGAATATTTTGAAATGGGGTTACTTTTCAAATGCACAAAACAGCTAATGTTGTATATTCATATAATTAAATATTGTGAGACTTAATTGAAGTCTGGTATATATTTTTAATTGAAAAAATATGTAGTACAATTCCATTTTGGAAAATGATAAATTGCTCATATAGCAGACACTTTTAGTGCTCTAACTCAGTGGTCCCCAAACTTCTTGGCATCATGGACTGGTTTCATGGAAGACAAATTTTCCCACGAACGGGGGTTGGGGGATGGTTTTGGGATGAAACTGTTCCACTCTGGATCCCCTGCATGTGCAGTTCACAATAGGGTTTGTGCTCCTATGAGAATCTAATGCTGCTGCTGATCTGAGGCAGAGCTCAGGTGGTAATGCTCACTCACCCACCACTCACCTCCTGCTGTGCAGTTTGGTTTCTAACAGGCCACAGACGAGTACTGGGGGCTTAGGGAATGCCTGCTCTAACCAACATCCATTCACAAACACCCTGTCCATCCTCAGCCACCAAATCCCACACATTCTAATGTAAATGTGATTTTGTAGACATATCCACTCACTTCTGCATGGTCATGGAATTAAAATAATTCCATTCCTAACTCAGGGAATAAATAGTAATTGGTTTAGGCTAAGAATGATGGTTCCATCTTATCTCTTCAGCAAGTCAATGGCCAAGGGGAAATAAAGGGAGTCTCCTGGAGCTTCTTGGAAAGAGTTTTCTCACTGAATTGAGAAAGTGAGAGAGAATGTTCCTCCTGTTGATTGCTGTCATGCATGTGTGCATCATTTGGAGCCATAGCAACATTGTGTGACCATGAGTAGGATCAATTGTACACATTGAGGAGAGCAGATGAAAGTATTGATACTGAATTAGTCAATTCTGATACCACTCCACCTCTTAACTTCTTTCTATTTGAAAGAATTAATTTACTATATTGTTTTATCTAGCTCACTCAGAATCTTCTGTTTCACAGCTGAATATATCTTAAATGATAAACTTACACACACACACACACACACACGCACACACTCCTTTGTGTGACCATGTGTCCAGCCTGAAGACAAGACCAGATCAACCTGGAGAAAAAATTCTTGTCATATTTTTATGTTGCTATTTGAGCCAAAGCCTTATTTGGAAGCTATTTATCCAGGAAAATAACTGGGGGTGAAATATGTATTCCCCAAAACACCTTTCCCTGAAGATTTCTATTTTGAGTATATGTATTATCTGTCCAAAGAGCCATCTCAGTGTTAAGTATAGGATGCCTTTACTATTTTTCTTTCTCAGAGCAATAAAACTGTTAGCAGCCATAACAAAGACTATGCATAATGTTTGATAAAATGGTGAGCTGGGAGTTAGGAAGAAACAATCATAATTTGTTAATTTTCCTAAAATGCATTTAAAAACTCTTTCACATTAATCTCTGTGATTCATAAAGAAGGGAGGCAGGCTGGCAAAATTTAAATGATTGAAAATGATGCTGGTGGCCTTCTGCAAAATCTGATTACAGCTTTGATGATTCATAGCTTGCCATTAGCACAGAGGGAGAAAAAGCCTAGAAATTGAACCAAGTAAATCAAGCAAAATCTTTCTAGTTTATAGGGAACACTCAGACATGATTCAAAAATGTTTTAACCAAGATTTCATTTTCTGTAAATATATGTTGCCTTCGAATATGAAGCATTCATTTCAGTGACTTTTCCCTGAACTGCACTTTAATCTTGTCTTCAAGAAAGTTCAACTTGCCCTGCCACCTTCCCTGGGATTCAAGGCTGGTGTGATTTACTTAAGTAACAGTGTGCCACTCTATTTGTATTCCTGTTTTCATTTGGCAGCTTCTAAAGGATGCATGTTGCCGTTGCTGGGCAGACATGGACACTGAAAAAATCAAAAGTGAGAAAAGTAAGGAATCTGCTCTTTGCTTGGAAACTTTCCTGCATTTGCTAAATTTCCCATGTCGATTTGACATATAGGACAAGGTGTCACAGATCGTTAGCTTTAGCTTTAGTGCAATATTTATATATTCAGGCCTCTCCCTAACATCAGGTACCAGAAAAGACAATTTGTAGTACATCACAACTACATAGGAGTATTTCCAAGATGGTTTAAGCAGATAATTACAACCATGCTAGGGTTTACTATCAGTTGACATATTACATAGGCCATATTGTTGCAAATTTCCAATAATTGATCAAGTAAATTATGTATAGTTATGGAGAAAATGTATACATATTTGTATACCATCATTGCATACATACAACGTATTTAATACAGCTTAAAAGTATTGAGTAGCCCACCATGTCTTTATTAGCTAAACGTATCCTTACCAGCAATGCTGGTAAATATTAACTGACACTTACTGTATGCAAACACCATAAGAACTTACTGCAAGTCATTATTACTGAGAGTTTACTATTTGCCAGTGTTGTAGGGTCAATATGTACTGAGCACCAAGTGTGTAAGTCTATGAACTCTTTGAAGGTAGAGGCCATGTCTTTATCTTGAGAGTTTAACAAAATGCATAGTACAGTGCAAACACAGTTTTTTGATAAGTACACATATTAAACTGTACAACTTTTGCTTAAATCTAACTTCCACTTCCTTCTACAAAAAAGCAAACCATAAAATAGATGTTTTTATTGATCTTGTTTTACAGAAATTTAAACTGAGACCTCGGGATGATTTTTTAACCTTCCATGAATACACAACTGATTCATGTCTTAAAGTAGCATTTTCAAGATAATTTGAGAATGTGAGGGCGTAGATAGTCACTGGGAAATTTTAGAGGGGTGAGGTGGCCAATAGAAAAAATGTTCTAAGAATTTACTCTGTGAATGAGTTGATGAACTTCTTTGACCTCCAAGATGCTCTCTTAGTTCACCATCGTTCAAGTCATTACAATGTTTCTGTATTAGTTTTCTATTGCTGCAAAACAAATCACCAAAAAACTTGGTGGCTTAACACAGCACAAGTTTATTTTCTTACATTTCTAAAAGTCAAAAGAACAAAATGGGTTTCACTAAGCTGAAATCAAAGTGTTAACAGAGCTGTATTCCTTGCAGGGTCTCTAGAAAAGAGTCTGTCTCCTTGGTTTTTCTAGCTTCCAGAGGTTGCCCACACTCTTTGGCTCATGACCCCGCTTCCATCTTCAAAAACAGCAATGGCCAGTGGAATGTTTCTCACATAGCAGCACTCTGACTGCACTTTTGTCATCACATCTTTCTGTGACTCTTCCTATCTCTTTCATTTATAACCACTCTCAGCATTACACAGGACCACCCAGATAATCCAGGAAACTCTCTTGTTTCAAGATCTTTAGCTTAATTACGTTTATAAATCTCTTTTTCTATGTAAGATCACATTCAGAGGTACCAGGGATTAAGACATGGATATCGGCTGGGCATGTTGGCTCAAGCCTGTAATCCCAGCACTTTAGGGGACTGAGGCACGTGGATCACATGAGGTCAGGAGTTCGAGACCAGCCTGGCCAACGTGGTGAAACCCCGTCTCTACTAAAAATACAAAAATTAGCTGGGTGTGGTGGCATGCACCTGTAATTCCAGCTACTGGGGAGGCTGAAGCAGGCGAATCGCTTGAACCTGGAGGCAGAGGTGGCATTGAGCTCAGATTGCACCACTGCACTCCAGCCTGGGGGGACAGAACAAGACTCCATCTCAAAAAAAGAAAAAAAAAGACATGGATATCTTTGGGAGTCCATTATTCTACCTGCCACATGGTCTATACAGAGAATAGAAAGAAAAAAAAAATTGGGAAAACATTTCAGAAGTTTTATTTAGGAGCATTCCTCAACAGATAAGTCTATCAGCACCATTCATCTAATGCAACATATTAACATTGTTTAGTGAGACGTGTTTTGAGTCAAATCAAATGCTAATTTACCAGTATAATTCTGCCTTCATTTGGGATTTTGGACTACTGTTAAAGATATAAACAACTAATGTAGGTTCACTTTGTCATGGATTTGTGAAAAATAACTAAGGAAGAATAGTTATATGTATTTGATTTCATATACAAAAGCATTCAAACTTCTAAAATTGTTAAAAGGTAGTAGAGCTCCATTTCCTTCTCTTTGGAAGGGGACAATCAGAGGCACATCCATATTTGTGGTTAGATCTTTATTGCCATTCACATTCTTGGTTTCCCTACAAGAATCTTTGTGGGGCACTACAACTAGACTCTAGTTATATTCATTTAATCACCTTGTAGGCAATATTTTAATCTGCCAAATCAGATTCCATCTAAGTCAGATTATTTTTTCTTAACATAACTTTAATTATGTTATTTTTTTTGGCTCTAATTCCTCATTCAATTTCCATTGTGTACAGGATTACTCAGACTTCTATTCAAAATTCTTCTTAGGCTGCTTCCAGGTAAATTTTTAAACTTTCACTACTCTTTTAAAGGAGCTCCTGTTTTTTTTTTTTTATTTTACGTTTCTTCCTCCAAAGGTGCTAAGGATTCTCTGCAGATCCTCTGGGGCAAAAGGCAAGCTGGTGGGAAGATCTCTGGATTTTCTTCTCCAACTTCAATCAGAGTGCCTCCACTTTTTCTGATGTATGCATTGGATTTCACTGCAAGGTTATTGTTAAAAAAAAATGTTTCTATGGGCTGGCATGGTGGCTCGTGCCTGTATTCCTGGCACTTTGGGAGGCTGAGGCAGGATGATTGCTTGGGCTTAGGAGTCTGAGACCAGCCTGGGCAACATAGGACGATCCCCATCTCTGAAAAAATTTTTTCTAATTAGCCAGTTGTGGTGGCATGTGCCTGTGGTCCAGCTACTCTGGAGGCTAAAGTAGAAGGATTGCTTGATTCCCGGGAGGTCGAGGCTGCAGTGAGCTATGGTCGTACCACTGCACTCCAGCCTGGGTGACAGAGCGAGACCTCATCTTAAAAAAGAAAACAAAACCAAACTTTCTATAAACGTGATGGAATTAAGATGGCTGTTATTTTTCCTATCCAGATACTCCATCCTCAAGGGCAAGCTCAGGGTTTATCTTCTGTGGGAGACTGTTCCTAATCACTTCAGCACAGAGTCATGGCTCTGGAAGGCTAAACTTGGCATTTAATCATATCTTTATTGTCTGATTCATTTTTATTAAGGAATGGCATGTAGTGGGTTTTACAGAAATTTAAACTGAGACCTAGAGATGATTTTTAACCTCTAGTGGGTATACAGTACATGGTGCATGATGGAAAGAAGGAAGACAGGAAGGAGGAATGCTAGACAGAAAGAAAGGAAGAAAGGAATTTGATATTGCCTGCATATTTGATATTGAAACATATTGTAGTGTCACTGATCTACCCTTTTTTTAATTTGTTTAACTTTGTAAATGTAAATACAAATCTACCCAATTACTTTAAAGGGAAGAGAAGACTGCAGGTTTAACGTTTATCAAATGCTATGTGACATTCTAAGTGCATTACATGATTATCCTTTTTAATCTTCACAGGAATCCTATGAAGTTTTGCCAAAGAAGTTGAGAAAATTAGGCAACATTCCCCATGTCACATAACACTAGTGGGGCTGGTCTGATACCTCAGAGTACACTGTACATATTTCCTCAGCCTCTCTGGGAGCTAGTCACTGCTTTCTAAATGTCAGACTACCTGGCAAGAAGCAAATACTCATTTCATATTTTATGAATAAATAAATGAATTGCCGAATCATTTATCAAAGAAGGATGACATTAATACTTTTTATTATACTGCCACACTTCTACAGTGTTGCTATTACCACCTCTATTTCTACTGCCATTGTTGGTTACAGCCCAGATACTACAGCCGTTGCTTTGGTTGCAGTTGTATTCCTACCACATACCAGCTGTATATTCACAGTCAAGTCTCTCCATCATCTTCTCTGCCTCTGTCTTTTCATTTGTTGCAGGAGGAAAATAATTGCAGTTATTTTATAGAGTTATTACAGGGATTCAATGCATTTAGCCCAGTTTCTAAACCATAATAAGACTAACATTTTTTGAGAACTAACTACTACCACAACCTCCATCAATGTTTATTGGGTGTTTAGTAAATGTAAAGCATTTGTGTTAGCATTCTCTTTTTAAACGTTTTAACAGCCCGTAAAGTAGGTACTGTTACTGTTCCCTCTTATAGATGAGAAAACTGAAGCTTAGAATAGAAATTACTTGCCTAAGATCACTCCACTAGCAAATGACAGAGCTGAACTCAAACCCAGGTATGCTTGATTTCCATAGTCTAAATTAGTAAGACCAAACTGAAAATGTTAGCCTTTTAAAAAAAATTCAATAGCTTTAGGGATACAAGTAGTTTTTGGTTACATGAAAGAATTGTGTGGTGGTGAAGTCTGGGATTTTAGTGTGCCTGTCATCCAAATAGTGTACATTGTACCCAATACCAATAGGTAATTTTTCATCCCTCACTCTCTTCAGACCCTCCTCCACATTTGGAGTCTCCAATATCAATTATACCACTCTATCGTACTCATAGCTTAGCTCTCACTTAAACATACAGTATTGAGAACATATAGCATTTGGTTTTCTGTTCCTGAGTTACTTCACTAAAGATAATGGCCTTCAGGGCCGGGCCCGGTGACTCACGCATGTAATCCCAGCACTTTGGGAGGCTGAGGCAGACAGATCATGAGGTCAGAAGATCGAGACCATGCTGGCTAACATGGTGAAACCCCGTCTCTACTAAAAATACAAAAAATTAGCTGGGCTTGGTGGTGGGTGCCTGTAGTCCCAGCTACTCAGGAGGCTGAGGAAGGAGAATGGCATGAACCTGGGAGGCGGAGCTTGCAGTGAGCCGAGATCGCACCACTGCGCTCCAGAGTGAGACTCCATCTCAAAAAAAAAAAGAAGATAATGGATAATTCAGTTTCATTCAAGTTGATACAAAAGACATTTCATTCTTTTTCATGGCCAAGTAGTATTCCATGGTGTATTAGTCCATTTTCATGGTGGTGACAAAGACGTACTCGAGACTAGGAAGAAAAAGAGGTTTAATTGGACTTACAGTTCCACATTGGCTGGGGAGCCCTCAGAATCACGACGGGAGGCAAAAGGTACTTCTTACATAGCAGAGACAAGATAAAATGAGGAAGAAGTAAAGCAGAAGTCCTTGATAAACCCATCAGATCTCATGAGACTTATTCACTATCATGAGAATAGCACCGGAAACACCAGTCCCAATGATTCAGTTACCTCCCCTGGGTCCCTCCCACAACACATGGGAATTCTGGGAGATACAATTAAAGTTGAGATTTGGGTGGGGACACAGCCAAACTATATCACATGCTGTATGCATACCATATTTTAAGAAATCCATTCATTGATTGATGGGCACTTCAGTTGTTTCCATATCTTTGCAATTGTGAACTGTGCTACAATAAACATACATGTGCATGTGTCTTTTTCATATACTGACTTATTTCCTTTGGGTAGATACCCAGTAGTGGAATTTCTGAATTGAATGGGAGACTTACTTTAACTCTTTGAAAAGTCTCCATAATGTTTTCCATAGAGGTTATACTAACTTAAATTCCCACCAACAGGAACATGTTGGCCTTTATCTGGTCTGCTATGGTTTGGCTTTTTTTGTTATTGCCTCTGTGTACAGCACCTCTCCCAATATACGTTATGGATGGCAAGTCCCTTGTGTTATGTTCAGTATTGTCCCGATTCATTCCTTATTTATCTATATTCAGTGGGTAACCCTATGACTCTTCTACTTTGTTGGAGATTAATGTCAGATATGGAGTTCCATGAATTTGGGAAAGCAGTTGAGTGTTACAGTTGCCATCCTTGATTCTCATTCGTTTGGTTGGTACCAGTTGTTACACACACACACACACACACACACACACACACACAGAGATTTTTCTCCTCTAGGTTCACAGAGAAATTTATCTGTTATGAAAATGGGATGACATCAGTCAGAGGCAGCACCATGGATTTCTTTAAGTATTCTCATGACTCAGGGGATATCCTTCTCTAAAATAATGCTCCCAGGAGACTCCCATTTAATTTTTCCTCATAAAAGCAACAAGTTACAATAAGCAATGTTTACTAGGGCTACATGCCAAATATGTTAATTTACTGTCCAGAAAATTCTCAGACAAAAATAGACTGATCTTCACTACTCTGGGACACTGTGGTCTCCTTAGGATGTACCCAGCAAGCTGGGCACAAAGTAAAATATCTGATTTAGGAGGCTTGTTCTTTCAGAGCTACAGCAGTAAACTCTGTCACCTTTCTTTATCTCTTTTCTACAGGGTAAAGATATAACCCACTGACTTTGTTCTGTGGTATCCCAAGGCAATTAGGCAGTTGTTTTTGTAGGAGTGCTTATTGTATGCTATTTATTCAACATTTATGTATTTGGCTTTTTCCACAAATACAGTGCTAGGAGTTTGCAATACAATAAAATACATATTTTCAAGGGGATTGGAATTCAGTAATACCAGATACAATACTACATGACTTAGCATAAATTTTCTTACTTAATTCTCATAGTAGTCCCAAGAAAAGCAAATTATTATTTCAATTTCTATACATGAGCAACAAGAGGATCTGAGAAATTTGCTGATATTTGAATTGAGAATTACATAATTCTGAAACCCATCCACATTATATTATATTACTTTCTCTGCCAATCACTGCTAAGGGAAGTCTCTGGGACCTTTTTTGTAGCATAGTGCTTAAGATTGCAACTTTGACATCAGACAGATCTTAGTTCAGGTACCAGCTCTTTTATTTATAAGTTTTATGACCTTGTTTGTATGTGCATACGTGCACATATACATGCACAATGATAATAATTTAACTATATTATAGGATTGCCATGTGGATCAAACAAGATATTGCCTTAAGCCTACTAAAAACCTAGCCTTTTAAAATGGTAGCTGCCATTATATCATTAGTAAAGGGAGTTTCTGTCTGACTGTGTTGGTTAGAGTACCTGGTATTCAGTATAACTTTATTCTTCTACAAAAATAAGCAAAAGAAATGGAATCAGCTGTTGATAAAACAGAATTTTGTTAGCTAGGCAACCATCATTAACACTAATGAGTAAGCCCATCCTTTCCTCCTAAGACTTTCCAGTTTATTATTTCTTTCACAGAATGATCCTTTTGAAAGCAGCAAGAATACAAGGAATGTACATTTTCATCATTTATAGCTAGTTGATATTTGGACTAATTTTTGAAAATTCAGTGTCAAACAACAAAAGATTGGAGAAGTCTCATTATAATGCTATGCTTTCATTTAAATGAAGTGTGTCATGAGGAACCTGATAGGAAAATGCATAGCCTTCTTTGTCTTTATGTGACTTTGTGGCTCATTTGCCCAAGGAAAGAGGAAGCATCACCCCAATAATATTCCTAAGGATCTTAAATGAGCATGGGGCCAATTTTGACATTTTTTCCCCCTAGTGATCCACAAATATATTTTTCTGACTTGGAGGCTAGCTATGGAATACAGGTATTCATTTGCTACTTCCCTCAGCAAATATTTATTGTGTCCTTCTCTGTGGTACCTTCCGTCACATGAAGATTATACTGTTCAGCGATCCCTTCTTTCATGTCTGCCACACAGCATGTCACATTTGCCGTTACCTACCATATGCTTATGATGTATATTTGAGTACTATAAGGTTAGATAAAGTATTACTATAATTCTGAAAAAAATAAAGGTATATGAAAAAAGACAGCAAAGGACAATGCAAATAGTGATTACTATTTTGTACTGGTGAGGTTCTGGGGAATTTTTGGTGTGTGTGTTTTCTTGTGTTTGTGAATATGCGTGTGTGTGTATGTTCCATGATCTGTAATACTATTAAACCTCATGAGACGTATTTTTGTCTCTGGTAAGATTCCTAAAGCCATCTTTGAGTTCCTATGAACTCTGCTTTATATCTATGATGTCACTTAGCCTTCATTACTCGTTATTCTTTATGTTCATTCTTCCCTCACACACTAGGTGATTTAATTCAGACTCACGGCTTTAAATACCACATATTGCTGATGAAGCCCCAGCTTTATCTCTAGCCCTGACCTCTCTCTTGAACTGCCCACATGAAAATCCAGGTGCCCTCTTGACATCTATTGAGCATCTAATAGGCATATCAAAAGTGACATGCTCCAAGTAGTACTTCTGATACCTCCCCTACAGACAGTCCCTAGTAATTTTCTTATAGAATTCATCTTTCTGGATAATTGCAAGCACTACTTTTAAATGAATTGTTCAAATAAAAAATAAATAGTGAGTTTTCCTCCATCCTTCTCTTTCTTTTATACCTTATATGTGATCAGCAAGTTCTCTAAGCTTTATTTTCAAAACATATCCCCAATCTGACCACTTCTACTTTCCATCCTACTCCAAGCTGCCGTCCCTCGGAGTAGCAGGCATCGCTGGGCTGGCCAGCGATGCTGATCTCTGATATGGTTTCCCTGTTTCTTTCCTTGCCCTCCTCACATCAAGTCTCCACACAGCAGCCAGGGTGACATTTTAAAAATGCACATCAGAGTATGCCACTGATCTGCTCAGAACCATTCAATGAACTTCCATCATATTCAGAATGAAATCCTTACTGTGACTGAACAAGGCTGTTTCTTATTTGTCACAGGTTACCTCTTTGACCCAATCTTCTTCCACCCTTCTTTTCTCTCTCATTGCTTCAGCCACACTGGCTTTCCAGTGGCTTCTTGTGCACATCAACTTTATTCCCGACCAGCAGCATGCTGTCCCTCTGCCTGGAACACTATTCCCCTACATCTTCATTTCGCTCACCCCTCTTACTTTATTTACCACTTTTTCAAATTCACCACCTCGGAGAATCTTCATATGACTCACCTAGCTAGAACTTCCACCTCCTTTGCCCATTATTCACCTACTTTTAGCCATTCTTTATCTTCATCTGAAATTATATATGAATACACACAAATGCACACACGCATATCCATATTAATTTATTATCTGAATTATCCACAGCATTTTCTTAATATGCCTGTCTTATAAAACTCTCTCTTTCTACAAGATTGTGAACACCTCAAGATCTGGGACCATATCACAGTCAGGACCTATTGCAGGAATCAGCACGTAATTACTCAATAAATATTTGTCAAATTGAATTGAATCAATATAGTGCCCTTGGCATTTATTACTCATCTACTTGTATAGATATTTAAATTGACTAAATGATTGAACAGGCCATATTTGCGGGCTCATACAAAGCATTAAAATAGTTAAAATAGAAATACAGGCTTAGCTCTCTACTTTCAGTTAAATGCCAATCCTTATATAACTGTGCCAATCTGATAGCTTTCATATGTAACAACTCTTTGAGGTAGATAGAGAGTAAATATTTTTATTCCCAACTTGGGGTTAAGAAAATTAAAAGTCAGCATCGATTTTTAATGCCAGAAATTAAAAAAGCCCGAATGAATGTTAGAGATTAACTAGCTAAATCCCCATAGAGATCAATACCCTAAACTTAGACTAAGAACAAGTGACGGATTTTTCCAAGTTATTACAGATGCTTAGTGGAATACAAGCCAAAATGATCAAGTATTGGCAATGCTGGAATAAAAAAGTATTTTCTTCCTCATACATGTTCTGGAATTTTTCCATGAGTCTGTCTTGTCTTTTTTTCTCACCAGGGAAGGTGGCATGCTAACTGGCAGGAGACCTAGTGATGAAAATACTGTGGATCTTTACACATTCCTCAAGGCATCCAGGTTGACATCAAAGAGCAAATTTTGATTAATAGTAGAACTTGGCAGCAATGACAATCACTTTGGTCCTTTCTCCCCACTGCTCTTCCAGGGTGCCATAGTTCCTCATAATACTTAATTATAATTCAGCTTGTAATGCACCTAGATGGGTATAAGTATGGTTAAAACAGTGTATTTTTTTTCAGATGTGTTGTTTACCTCTTTTAATCCACCCTTAGTACAGGAATAGTGTCTGAAATAGCCAGGCAGGGTGTCAGTTCAGTTGTGTTATTTATCTTTAATTTATCTGGAAGGGATCTTAGGTTTAGAAATTTATAAAAATAACAGAAAGATGAATTGAGACTGAATGAGGCCACACTATGGAATAAGCATATACGCTTTGCTACATAATCTATATTAGCATGGTTTAATATGGCAACTTTCAATGCTACACATAGGGATGCCACTATGCATTTTTCTTTTCATTAAGAGCTGGTAAAAGTGCTTAGCTGAGTACAGCTGAGAAAAGAGTCTGTGTTTTGATAGAACCTCACTTTATACCTACTTTCTTCTTCATATCCTATGAGCAAGCACATGGCAGTCAACACTGAACTGTTCTTTCCTCATATCATCTTATGATTTTCAGAAGATTCTTTTTGTTTTGCTTTTAGCGCTTTTTTGAATTTTTTATTTCAGTAGGTTTTTGGGGAACAGGTATTGTTTGATTATATGAACAATTACATAAATTGAAATAAATGATTTCGATTTTGAGAAGATTCTTGACACTGTTTATATATTTACACAAAGTTAACTTTAAGACTTGGGAATTTCTTCGTTTCAAAATTACAAAAAGCCCAATGCTTAGGCAAGAGAGCAGACCTCATTATAAGGATATAGGACTTTCTCCTAGAACCTTATGTTGGGAAGTAGAGTCAAGTCCAAGGGTAGTTTGAAACCTGGTACTGTAAAGCTCTCAAGAATCAAAGCAGGTCAATAGAAAGGTCTCTCTTTCTAGACAGGTAATTTCAACCTTTTTCTTTTTAGGGGGGCATTTTTCCTTAATTTTTCAGCTCCCAAGTTTACAGGTCTGGATCAAATGGCCAGCAGAAAATGATAAGCATCGATTAATCCTGATTCAAACAATCAAGACAAACTGGATGGAGCAACATGGATAACATATCCATCTCTGCATCAATCAGGTATGGCTATGAAAAGAGGACCATCAGTGCAAACAGGCCACAGGGTCCCATAACTTAGATTGAGCAGGGAGGGAAGTTATCACAGAAGCAAAATTGTAGGTGAAGCAGACACTGCAAAAGTTGTGCACTGGCAGTAAAAATGTCACTTACCAGTAGAATTGTAAGGTGGCTTTGCTTTCCTCCAATATATTAATATTTAGTCTTGCAGATTGCTAGTTACTCATTGAGGAAGGCTTTGCTCTCTGTGTATAGTCCCCACTTTCTTTCGCTTTGCTCTGAATGTTCAATGTTCTCTTATCAGTATCTTTGGCATCACAGAGTCGGTGTTTACAGATTTTCCGTCATTTATTGAACAAATATTCCTTGGTTGTTCATGTCTAATATCTCTATGTCACAGAAAAAGTGAACTTACCTTAAAATAATGTTTTTTCTTTCTTACACCAAAATGCCAAGGAATGGTGAAGAATAATCAAACATAGTGATTATGTGCATTCCTCATTTCAAACGTAGACACAGTATTCTCCAGAAGTCCTACCCTACAGGCCAATTACGTATATTTTCCTACTCTCCAAATGACTTATTTCCTGTCTTCAAGCCTCATCCATTTCAACAACCTCTAATTCTCAGCTGTAATTTCCCTCATAGTTTATTGAGCTAATAGGAATAAAGGTACTTATTTGTTTTTTCAACATCATACTTATTAACCCACCTGCATTTATGTAATATACTTATTCTGACTGTCCGTCTCTTACCATGGCTGAATGTGTTCTTGTTCCTAGATGAGACAAACCCTCCCCTTTTAGTCTCCTGAATCTATCCTCTTCTGTTTAATGACCTCATGTCTGCTTTATACAGAATTCTTTTTCCAGAATAATATATTTCTCCTTCTCTGTTGAACAATTCCACTATCACTATATCCCCTATTGATATCTCGATATTTCCTATCTTAAAGTACATTCTGTTGACTCTACTGCCAACAGTTTTTTTTTTCCTATTCTCCTGTAAGATTCTTTAAATGTGGTCTGTATTTGCTGTTCCCACCTTATCATCTTGCATTCTCTTATCAACCCACTATAATTGTACTTCAGTCCCTGCCACTCCATTGAGACTATTCTCATTTCATATCGATGACATCCACGTTGCCAGCACACTGATTATGTCTCTGTTCTTTTCTTAAACTGTCTTAAACTGTTAAACTATCTTAAACTCCGTTCAAAAGCACTGATTGTGGCTGTTTATTCCATGACTATTCACATTCTGTTTTCTTGGCTTCTGTGAACAGCACACTTCCCTGGCTTTTCTCCTACTTTGAGGCTACTTTGAGGCTCCTTTGAGGCTGCTTGTTCTTGGCCTACTTTGCTAACTGCTTCTCCTCTATTCAGCTTTTAAATATTGCATTGCTCCATGGCTCAGTCCTAGACCCCTTTCTCTTCCCTAACTACTCACTCTTCTTAGGCGAACTCACTTAGCCTCCTGCTTATAAATACCATGCATATGCCCTTCACCTTCCAATTCACTATTCACAACGTGACCTCTTCCCACAACTCTGTACCAGTGTATGTAACTACCTACTTACCACATGTTTAGATTTCTCATAGATATCATAGACTTAAGATGTCTGAACTAGAGTTATTTATTTTAATTTCTGTGGGTACATAGTAGGTATGTATATGTATGGGTTACATGAAATGTGGCATGCAATGCATAATAATCACAAGAGTGAATGGGTGATTACCCATCACCTCAAGCATCTATCCTTTGCGTCACAAACCATACTCTTTTAGTTATTTTTAAATTTATATATATTTTTTAAATTTATAGTTATTTTTAATTTAATTTAATTTAGTTTTTTAATTTATACTTTTAGTTGTTTTTTAATGTACAATTAAATTATTTTGACTATAGTCACCTGGTTGTGCTAGCAAATACTAGGTCTTATTCTTTCTATTTTTTTGTAGCCATTAACTTTACCTACTCCCCCACCCCAACTACACTTCCCAGCCTGTGGTAACCATCCTTCTGCTTTCTATCTCCGTGAGTTCAATTGTTTTAATTTGTAGATCTCACAAATAAGTGAGAACATGCGATGTTTGTCTTTCTGTGCCTAGCTTACTTCATTTAACATAATGCAAATGACAGAATCTCATGCTTTTTTATTGCTGAAGAGTACTCCATAATAGCCAAAATTTGGAAGCAATCTAAGTGTCCATCAACAGATGAATGGATAAAGAAAATGTAGCACATGAACTAGAATTCTTGACTGTCACTTATTCTCACTCAACTCTTCCTATATTCTTTCCCATTCCAGTGAATGGTAAAACCACCCACTCAGTTGCATATGTCAATAAGCTAAGAGCAATCCTCAACCTTATTTTCCCCTCCTCTTACCATATAAGATCAACTACCACATTTTTCTTGCCTCTGCTTCCAAAATGCATCAAATATGTACCTACTTCTCTGTCTCTCTGCTCCTACTGCTGTCATTCAAATCACCACCCTATCTTGCCTGGATGTCTTTAACAAATACTTGGCTTTCAATTTTTTTCAATAGAACCCTTTGTCCATATGCCTTTTATGTTAAATTTTTAAGAAGTTGAAGCCAATAACTTGGCTCCCCCTGCTGGAAATAAAACCCTCCAGTAAAACTTGGATTTTAATCTAACTCCTTACACTGATTTATAAAATTTTATCTGATCAGGCCTGTGACCAGTTCTCTGACCTCATTATTTATACCAGATTTTCCGGAATTTATTGTAATCAAGAAAAACAAAATAAAACCACCAATCCCCCTACCTCCCATCCCTAATACACACACAAATATACCAACTACACTTACATATATGTAGTGGCTTCTTTCTGTTCCCAACACACCAAGCTTGCTCACACTTCAGGGTCTGTCTCAGTCAGCTTGGGCCGCTATAACAAAAATCCTATGGACTGGGTGGTTTAAATATGTTTCTCACAGTTTTACAGTCTGGGAAGTCCATCACTGAGGTGCTGATAGATTCTGTGTCTGATGAGAACCCTTTCCTGGTTTTCAGATGGACACCTTGTTGGATTTTTACATAACAGGGAGTGGGGTTAACTCTCTGGTATCTTCTTATAAAAGCATTATTCCATTATGAGGTCTCCACCCTAGAAGCTTATCTAAACCTAATTACCTCCCACAGTTGTCACCTCTAAATATATCACACTGGGGAGTAGGGGTTGGTTCACTATATGAATTTTGGAGGGTACATAAATACTCAGTCCCTTTCAGGGTCTTTGCACTAGCGTACTGAAACGTACTTTATTTTTGCATGGCTACCTTTCTTGTAATTCACATTTCAACTTTACTACTGTCTTTTGAAACAAGCCTCCTCTGACTATCCAATCCTTTTCTATCATGTTGCCCTGTTTTCATCACCCACAGGGCACTTATCTCCTGAGACTGAAACAGAACCTGCCTTATATCTGCAAGTGCTTGAGAAATATTTGTTGTTGCTGTTTTTGCACAAAGCCTTTGATGTTTTGTAGGGCAGGGATTTACTTATTTTATTTTGTGTTCTAAATAAGTAAAAGAACAACATCTAATTTGATTTGAATTATAGTAATTAAGACACAATACAGAAATGCAATTAAAAATAAAGCAAGGAGCAAACTGAACCCTAAATTGCATATTTTTGGAGGCAGCATGCAATTAACCACAATGAAATAAATCTGCTTTTGAGAACATGGGGTGGGAATGAGAATCTATAATGATCATAGTTCTTTGGATCCTGTTTTTACATTTCATGAAAAAGAAAAAAAATTATACTGGCTGATTATCTTTACTCTTTACTGTCTGTAAACTTCCAAAGCTCTGTGGTAGGATTTTTTTTTTAATTTGAGACAGACTCTCGCTCTTTTGCCCAGGTTGGAGTTAAGTGATGTTATCTTGGCTCATTGCAACCTCCACCTCCTAGGTTCAAGTGATTCTCCTGCCTCAGCCTCTTGAGTAGCTGGACTACAAGCGCCCACCACCACACCTGCCTAATTTTTGTAGTTTTAGTAGAGATGAGGTTTCATCATGTTGGCCAGGCTGGTCTCAAACTCCTGAACTCAAGTAATGTACCGGCCTCGGCCTCCCAAAGTGCTGGGATTATAGGCATGAGCCACCGCTCCCGGCCTGTGGTAGGTTCTTTATGGGAAGATTGAAACTAGACCAGTGCTTTGTCCTTTTATCTCATGCATGGCCTTAATAGTAGCCTAGGGAAAGAGTCTTTGGGAATTCCAGTTTTACCACTGAATGATCTGTGGAAATCAACAAGCTGTGTAATGAGGAGACTCAGACAGTGAACTATAGTTCTCCAAAGAATCGCTCTTGGTTTTACACATTGCACTCGTGGATATATTCTTCAGGAATTAGAAAAAAACATGTGTACGAGGTGGGAAAGTTAGATGATTTCCATATCTATGGATTTAAATATCAACCAACTAGTCATTTTTACCAGGAACGCAAATGTCTGTGCTGTTTATATTGTCTAGAAGTTATTCACCCTTTTTCTGATAATAGCAGTTCAGCTTTCCCCTGGGGGAACCCCCTCTTTCTCCTACTTTCAGCTTACAGGTTTTCTGTGGAGTCAGCTAAGCCACCACTCCAGGAGCAGACATGCTTCTTAGCCTGGTCAATCAGAATATCTCATGCCCCTGGCTGTGGTAATTGGTTCACTGACAGGCAGATAATCAGAGTCAATACAATGAAATGGGACTGTTGTTGGGATTGCTGAGAGAACAGCACTCTTTTCTGTTTCTTCTTCGTTTATCATGACAGAATGGGGGCTTAGATCTGCTAGACCAGAGGTCTCCAACCTTTTGGCACGAGGGACCGGTTTCGTGGAAGACAATTTTTCCACGGACAGGGGGAGGCAGATGGTCTCGGGATGAATTGAGTGCATTACATTTATTGTGCACTTTATTTCTACTATTATTACATTGTAATATATAATGAAATAATTATACAACTCACCATAATGTAGAATCAGTGGGAGACTTGGGCTTGCTTTCCTGCAACTAGATGGTCCCATTTGGGGGTGATGGGAGACAGTGATAGATTAGCAGGCATTAGGTCCTCAAAAGGACTGCGAAACCTAGATCCTGTGCCCATGGAGTTCACAATAGGGTTCATGCTTCTATGATAATCTAATGTCTCCGCTGATCTGGCAGGAGGCGGAGCTTGGGCAGTAATGTGAGCAATGGTGAGCGGCTGTAAATACAGATGAAACTTCACTTGCTTGCCTGCCACTCACCTCCTGCCGTGTGCCTAACAGGCCACAGATGGATACTGGTCCGTGGCCTGGGGACTGGGGACACCTGTGCTACACCATATTGCTACCCCAAAGAGAGTGTGAGTACAGCTGATCAGGCCCAGGGGACAGAGAGCAATCAGGGTATGACTTACAGTTGGCCCCATTCCTGGCTTTCTTGGTTATGTAAACAAATACGTTTCCATTTTGAGTCATGTTTTCTGTTATTTGGTGTTGAAAGTGCTTCTTGAGAGATATGCAACTTATGGCTCATTTTCCTGTTTCGTGAGTGTGTGTGTGTGTGTGTGTGTGTGTGTGTGTGTGTGTGTGTGTGTGTGTAGTCACCCTTTCTGCCTTGCCTTGTAGGTTGGGATCCAGGAAAACAGATTTACTGTACTCCTGATTTTGATGGCACAGTTATGTAGACTTGTATTAATTTCCAATTTTTATTTATGGTTGTCTTATGGTACTATGGCCATGTCATACTATATTTCTGACAGCACAGAACATCAAAAATACTTATTAATATGGATATACTATTGATAATTATCTTTGCACAATACTTCGTGGATGTCATGGCATTGGGCTTACCGTGAGTAACAAAAAGGTTTAAGGTCTTCTTGTCTCCAACTTTCTTCTTGTCTCCAACTTTCATTTCTGACTGGAAGGATAAGATTGCTTATATGAAGAAGTTGAATTGGGAAATAGCTTTCTATAGTTGTGAAAATGGGAGGTAACATTGAATTTAATAGTTTAATAAAGGGATAGATGACTATGGTTTGGGGTATCCACAGAAGAATTCATGGAGTAATGGGGAATTGAATTAAACCTTAAGGGATAGGCAGGCTCAGTGTAGTTGGAGAGGATTCAGGAGACTATTTTTGGTGAGAGGCAAATAGAAAAACTTTGTTGCCGTTGGAAAACAAAGTGAATGGAACAGCGGATCTTCCTTAATTATACAAGCTTTTCTTATAATGTATCAGGTAAGTCATTTCCAGAATATAATTCTGTGGAATCTAAAACCAAATTTACATGAGAAGACCTTATTTTTAGTTCATGGTTCAGAAAGTTGAGGTATTGTGCAGTTACATAACTTGCCCACATTACTCAGCTTAGAGGTGGTACAATCATGAGGAAAATGGACCATAGATCTCACTACAGAGTTTGTGCTTTTGAGGGTTGCACAGGCAAAGTCGTACCAGTTCATAGAGGACCTCCAAAGCTGGCCTGAGGAATCTGGTGAGAATTCTTGAGAGGGGTCTTTAAGGTAATCTTCTAGTTGCCCACATAGTGAGGTTTTTGAGTCAGAATTTTGGTGTAATTTGAAATAACCTAAGTAATGAGGCATCTTCTTTCATGATGACATTCTGATAAGGAAGATTCCTCTAAACTGGAAGAAGGCTTTCTTCGCTTCATTTCATCCAAATTTCCTTAGGAGCTTTCTGTCCTCATCCCTAGATCCATTTCCCCAGCTGGTTTCTACAGGTTAGAGTGAAATTAGAATTGAAACAGGAAAGTTAAAGCCTGTTTTGCATTAGATGTATTTAAAGTCTATTTGTAAATTTTTCTAACAGCTGCAAAGTGGCTTTTTAACACATCCAGTAATTGAAATTATTTTGTAATACAAGTCTTGTCATACATCATTAAGATCATCCTTCTACCTCTAGGCCGATTTAGGAGTGGCTCAGGCATTTGGACTGCCCTCCTGAATAAATCTAATTTGTTTATAGCTATCAGGGATGCAACATTAGGTTTGGTGATTCCAGAGTGACTGTTATATTCAGACATTCACAGTTTTACCAGCTCTGGAGTTATTTTGCAGAATCCATCCTTGTCTTGGTTACTAGGGTGTGGTAATGCCGGTCTCTTATTATTTATTATAGGTAATAATCTTTTGCCCTGAGATCTGTGCCTCTGTGTCTCATCATCAAATTTGGAAATAGAGATTTGCTCAAAATGTTGTCTTGCATTGGTTCCAGTGCCTCTGTCTTTAAAACTCCTTCCAGTCTGACTTTTTCAATAGTTTTCATTATCTCTTGTTGCTGTCATAGCAGTGCTGTTGCTCATTTACATTCATAGTGGTACCAAGAATGAGTAAGTTGCAAACAAAAGGTTTCACTTTAGTTAATTTTTATAGAAATACTGGTTGTATAAACTCTTATTAGTATAAGCACACTAGAATTAAGGAAAAATACAGCACACAGGGATATGGCAACCATGCCATAAGCCAGAAACAGGCATCAACACACTCACTTGAAGAAGTCCAAAGCTGGAGAGAGTAGAGTATAGCCAGGTGATAAGCAGGTGCCAAAACAGAGACATAGGAACAAAGCCAAGGTAAAGCCACAGCTGAAGAGTAATTCAGGGCAGTACAGAAGCAGAAGCTTGAAGGCCAATGAGGGTGAAAACCCAGCACACATCAGATGTTTCGTTGGAAGCAAAGAAATTGCACTGAGAGAGAACTCTGTTGGGCTGGGCCTGATGCTGGCTGCTTTTATTTTTACTTGTTATTTGAATCTGTTCCACATTCAGAAGCTTTTACTTTCAGAGATTCTTTAAACATCAAGTGATTTATACCACCCTTGACTGAGAACTGATGCATGGTGCTTTGCATATATTAACTCTAATCCTCATAAGAACACTCAAGGTAAGTATTTTTACTGAAATTTTACTGATGAGGAATTTGTAACTCGAAGTGATTTAGTAAATCTATTTAGGGCTATACAACTATGACATGGCAGAGCCAGGATTCACAGCCAGTTGTGTCTGAATCCAACGCTGGTTTGATTTTCTCTGAATTTTCTCACAATGCTTTCCCTTCATCTGATGGAATTCCAAGTCAGAATGTCACTTCTTCAGTTGAAATCAAAACCACACATGCACAGTAGACAGGGAGCTGAAATAAAATGTAGAGTTCAATTAGTTTAATCCATTATCTTTTCAGATAAGCTCAGACAAGTTAAATAACTTTTCAAGGTTGTTCATACCAGTTTTGCCAACACCAGGAGACTAAAGCCAATGTCTCTAGATTCATAGGCCAATATCATGCCCCTGGACTGTAGACCCTTTAGACCATGCCACTGACTGTCATGGCTATGAGAATTTTGGAATTTTTGCCATTTACATTCTCTCCTCTGTCACCCCTGACAGCCTGTTCACTTTGAATCCAGAAATGCATTCACTGACTGAGCAAATACTTTGACCTGATCAAGGTTCAAGAGAGGTTGCTATCCAAATGAACATTCCTGTAGAAATAATTTCACATTAAAAAGGTCATAGGTGAGTGCTTGGTGTCAAAATCAATCCATCATACATGAACAGGCAGCATGTGATTACATTTTTTGGTGGTGGTTGATGCTGGGTAATAATAAATTCCTTTAGCCTCAAGGGATTTTTGCAACTTGAGTTCTACCATGGACAATTTCATCAGTCTAGTGGCAATGAAGTATTTCTCTAAAAGAGGTGTGCAAATGATTTCTGATATTGCGAAAACAACCCACAGATCTAGTCATTTGCATGGAAATTAGATGAAGCCCTGGAGCATGGGAACTGGCTTTGTTTTGGATGTCATTGAAAAAGAAAAACACTTATAAGCTGCCAGAGACCAAATAGCATTTTCATTCAGTCAGTTGTAATTTTTAAACTGATAAGAACAACACAAGTAATGTAATTTTCAGTTCTGCTTGCTAGAATTACTTCAGTCACCAAACTGCCACCTCAATGATCTCTCTAAAATAGTAGTTCTCCCCATGTATTCCTGGAAAATAAAAAAAGTTTATAAATTTAAAAGTAAAAATAAAATAAAATAGTAATTCTCAAAGTGTGGTTCCCAGACCAGCAGCACCAGCCCTTCGGCATCACCTGTGAACATGTTAAAAATGAAATTCTTAAGCTGCACTCAAAATTTAATGAATGAGAAACTCTGAGGATGGGGTCCAGCAATCTGTATTTTATCAAGCCTGCCGGGTGGCTCTGATGCCCACTAAGGTTTGAGAGCCACTGCCCTAGAGTCTGGACTTATTTGTGCCACACTGGCTTAAATATTAAGACTATGTTGTTTGTGTGTGTCAGGAACTCAATTCAAATTAATTTAAATCCAGATTTGTATTGGCTCTTTTACCTAGGAAGTCAAAATGGGCAGCTCATACACTAGAGCTCAAATTACATCATCAAGACATTGTTTCATTGCAGCTCTTGGGTCTGTTCTCAGGGTTGTTTTCTTGTTAGGCAGTTTCTATTTGAAAAGGGGCACTGGCAGCCTTAGGCCTGCATAATTCTCAAGGACCTTTATCATAATAGCCTCAATCAAATTACAGGGATGGGGGTTACTCACATTGGCTTCTCTTGGATCACTTGCCCATCCCTGAACTAATCATCAATGTGGCCAATTAGATGGAGGATTCTGATTAACCAGATCTGGGTCATGTGTTCTACCCGGAGGAAGTGAGTGGTGTCAGCACCACCTGAACCGCATCTCCCGCGTATTGGAGGACCATTTCCCAAAGAAAGAGATATAAAATAACAACAGCAAAAATTTAAAAAGCACAGACATTCATTATGAAATCCTTCCCTTACAAGGTTGCTATGAGTTAAAATGTGTGTTCCTAAAATTTATATGTTGAGGTCCTAACTCCTCAAACCATAGAATGTGACCTTATTTGGAAGTAGTGTCATTGCAGGTAACACTAGTCCAATATGAATAATATCCTTATAAAAAGGGAAAATTTGGACATACACACACATACACACGTACACACAGACACGGAAAATGCCATGTGAAGACTGGAGTTAGGCTGTCACAAGCCAAGGAACTACCAGAAGCTAGGAGAGAGGACAGCATCAGATCCTTTCCTTGTACTTTCAGAGGGAGCATGGCACTGCTGACACCTGGAATTTTAGACTTCTAGCCTCCAGGACTGTAAGACGATATATCTATGTTATTTAGACAATATATTTGTGGCATTATATTACAGAAGCCTTAAGAAACTAATACAAAAAGCAAGTGTTTATTCTTTCTAATCATACATAAGGTTGCTATCAATGCTATTCAACATTGCCTGCATATAAAACTCTTCAGGCAGTGTATCATACAGGTTTTCAGAACACAATGGCATACTCATGATGAGAACCACGATGAGATGAGATGATGATCATGATGAGAATTTTGTAAAGTTACTACTTATAGAGGTGTGGGCAGGGTTATGGGGACCACCAAAGGATGGCAAAGCATCTAGAGCTACAGGCAGCAAAATGCTGTTAGGAACTCAGCTGAGCTGGGAAAGGGAGAACTAAGCTGCCAGGTGTTAGTGTAGCCAATTAAAACAAGCCAAAAATGAGAAAGTTAAGCCTTTAATCACTTATTGCAATAATAAAAGCAAGAGTCTGAAACCAGAGAAATCACCGACTCCTACTGTTCCATTTTTTCCCCATGGAAAAGAGCACCAGTAAAGGGCCAGGTGGATCAGCACTGATTTGGGCAGATTCGCACTGTTGAGGGAGCCCCAAACTAAAGACTCCTGCAGCTGATGAACCCTGATGGTGTAGGGAGTGGAGTGGTGAAGAAGGGCTAGGAGTGGAAAAGTATTAGATATCGTGTCGGAGTGTGAAAAAATGTCTTCAAGATTTCCCGAGTCTCTCCACATAAGGAGCCCTTGTTGGAGACACTAACCTAGTACTGAGGCTGCTAGGGCTGGGAATGCAAACCTGTGTTACACTGTGACTGGCTAGAGGGGCCCAAGTCCTTGGCTGCAAATCCTCCTAGAGACTGCACTGCACTGGCTGTGCACCAAGCTGATGTGGAGACCAGCTGTCCCACGTGAGGCCTCTCAGGTAAAACTTTTGTCATTGCCTAGGGGTAGGCCTGAAAAAGCACATGCAGGGTTTTAACCAGGAGCTGAACTCCTCAGATGCCATGAGTACCCCAGGCAAAAGAGGAAATAGTGCAATTGGAGCAGACTGAAAGTCATTGTCATGGCAGTGATCAACTGAGGATACTAAGCCATGCTTACTTAGAACCACGGTAAGGCAGGTGGATAGCAGGGTGGGGGAACAAATGCTTTCATATCACTCTCCTTCTCTTACTAATGGCTCCCCCAAGCCCTTTTGCACCATGATTGGCCAAATCCAACGGGAAGGCAGAGGGCAGGGGAGCTGGAGGGATGCAGTTCTTAGTCTTAAGCCTTCCAGGCACAAATCAGGGCAGAGAACAAGAGGAGGGGGAAACTCAGCACTCTAAACTTTTTTTTTTTTTGAGCGAGAATCTCACCCTGTCACCCAGGCTGGGGTGCAGTGGCATGATCTGGGTTCACTACAGCCTCCATCTCCTGGGTTCATGGGATTCTCCCACCACAGCCTCCAGAGTAGCTGGTACTACCAGGCGTGCACCACCATGCCTGGCTAATTTTTTTTTTTTTTTTTTTTTTGTTAGAGACAGCATTTCACCATATTGGCCAGGCTGATCTTGAACTACTGACCTCAAGTGATCTGCCCGCCTCATCCTCCCAAAGTGCTGGGATACAGGCATGAGCCGCTGCGCCCGCCTCCGCCTCCCAAAGTGTTGGGATTACAGGCATGAGTCACCGCGGCCGGTCCAAGGAATCTTCTATATAGTGGCGAGGACAAGTTATCCAAGTGATTTTGAGTACAAGGCATTGTGTTAATGAATATTAATGACTCTAGCATGTTGTAATAAAGGAATAAATGTGATATTTTTGTGGGAAACAAAAGATATTGCATAAGTACAGAATTGAGATAGCAATGTCTAGTTATGCAAGGTAGATATTTAGACATTAACAATCTAAAATCCAACTGTATATTAAAAAGTATGGCAAAGGATACTGAAGGTCTATTGAAGGATAGATGACTCATTAAGACACACACACTGAGTATGAAGGCTGAAACTGTAATGCATAACTCAATTCAGCCTTATTTAATTTCAAGTGATGAACAGCAATTTGAAGTTTTACATTCAAATAAGACTTAGTTGACTCTTTTTACCAAGTCAGTGTTGTGTGATTGGGGCCATAATGTTGTGCTTAGTGGTTAAATCTAGTTAGTCCCTTTTTGCACATAGCAAATATATTTAGAACTTAGCTTGAAGAGAATGATATGTGACAGGGACTTCTCTAGAGAGAATCTTGTCTCCTTTTTTTAGGAGAGAAATATTTATGAAACAGCATCTGCTCTGTCCACATAACTCTGAGTAAAGGCCAGCCTTGCCCAGGAATCCAGATTGAATGGGCAGAGGAAATACCTTTCTGGTTGAAGTTCATAACTAGACCCTTTCTTTAAATGTTTGTTCATAAGCTGCCTTGTTTTAGTTACACATAAAGCCATGCTGATGAAGTGAATTTCCAACGGGATGCTCTGACTAGGAAGCTAATTCAGCTGATACTTTCACTGGAAACAGTGGCTTTTGAGAGCCTTGCTTTGAATTATGCAATTTGCCATAAAACTCTTAAAGCAACTATTTTCCTTTTATTTTTTATTTCAGAAGTTATTTTCAATTTGACAGCTCTGTGCCATATATTTATAAAACTTCTTTTTAATGACTTTAACACTGTTTTGAGGTTCATTATTCTGAGAAAAACCCCAAATTTTGTAGTTAGTATGACACTGTTTACCATTCCCATACTATGGAAAAATTTCCAATATTGACAACATCAAAATAATCTCTGATAACTGAAATAGTTCTAATGGACTTTGAAGACAGGCTCAATCTCCCAAATCTCCCTCAGACACTCTATGTCCTTGCCTGCTGACCATGGTCACTCACATTGAGGACTGGGGAGTTAAGGTTTGAAGAGATTTAGAAGACTTGTATGAGCAGAGGTAAATCTATGAACTCAAGTAGTGTTTTAAATACATACAATTTGAGCAATAGTAGTGGCTTTTAATAAATAGTTCCCTCTGCCAAAGAAAGGATAATATGCCAATGTGTCTTATGTTCAATAGGTTAACGGATGCCGATTTCCAAAATTCATAAGATGCTCGTTCTAAACAGTATAAGTAAGTGAGTATAAAGTTTGTAGAGCAATTTTCTCCACATACCCATCTTTGGACCAGTACAAGTGTATGGTTGCAGTTTCAGTGGTCCGTACCGCAATAAGAATGCTTTCTGTCCTTCCTAATGCTATTGTTATTCATTTTAAAAGGTTTTTCTGTAATATTTCCCCTTCCTATATTTTTGGCTTTAAAATGATTACTTCTTTTATGAAATATCGAGATGGTACTTGGTAGAGGTTGTTATTATTACTGTTAATGTTTTATTAATGCCCTAACTTGTTTGTTAAAGCAAACAACTTTGAATGCCATTAAATTTTTTAAAGTCTGTTCCGGTAATGACATAACACTAGGAACTGCTGTTTACAGAGTGCTGTTCTCAATGATTAGGAATCTAGAAATAGGTATGGAATTCTTTACATTTCTACTCTGTAGACTGTAATATGCATGTACACTGTAAGACAAAGGATAAGGAAAATTACTTCCAAGATGCATTCTTAATTGACAACTTAGTGTGTCATCCCTCAGTTGGTCACTGTTCCCCTTAAGAGAAGGGTTTCCAGGAATAGGTCCTTTAGTTTCTCACTTGTCTTCATCCCCACCAAGACTATACAAGGAAAAATTGCTATGGATTTATCTGATTTTTGCATGGCTGTAATTATTGTGCATAGATGTAGCTGGTTTTCTCACACTCTGTATTCCATGTTGCCTGAGTGCTAAGAGGATCCAGTCCAGGAGTGGATCTTTCTCCCTCTGTATTATGTATCCAGTGTTTAGCTAGAGTGCAGCAATATCTGAGATCCATGTTTCAGTGTATGATTTGGGGGTCATCATACACTGCTATTCTACCCTGTGGTACCATTATTTCTTGATTATATTGTTCTCTTAAGAAAGTTGGGGGTGGAGATGTATTTGAAATAGGACTTGAGTATTTCTAGGTTTTCTGGCTACTGCTCCACCTAATAGAAACTCAGTTACAGATTAACATCTAATATTCCAGTACACTCATTCCAGTAACTGTGGGTGATTAGTTCCAGGACCTCCCTAGGACACCCAAATTCCTGGATACTCAAGTCTCTCATATAAAATGACATGGTATTTACATATAACTTATGCACATCCTCCTATAAACTTTAAATCATCTCTAGATTACTTATAATACCTAATACAATCTAAATGCTATGTAAATAGCTGTTATACTGTATTGTTTAGAGAATAATGACGAGAAAAAACATTCTGTGCATGTTTAGTATGAAACAATGTTTTTACAAATATTTTTGATCTGCAGTGGGTTGATTCCCTGGATATTGAACTCACAAATAGAGAGGGCCCACTGTACCTGGAAAAACGTCAACTCAGCTCTTCTGTTCTAAGAAGAGATTTCTATAAAACTCAGAACAAGTTTCTGAGATTATTAATGGCCAGTTTTGTATTCTCTTTTCCTTAGTAAACTTTCTTTACTCCATTAATCTGTTTATCCCTTTCTCCATGAGATTACCATTTACCTAATAGAATTGATTCTCATAGCACATATTATGCTTCATTGCAAAATGTTGGTGGAGGTTTATGTGTCTCCTAAACACTAAATTCTTGAGTGCAATGGCTGAATTTCATTTATCTTTGTATCTCCAGCTCTTATCACTGTGCTTGACATGTGATAAACATTCAGTGAAATTTGTTCAATGAAGACAGGAAGGAATAAATGAATGATTTAATTAATTTCATCAAGTTTGATAGCCATGCAATTGCAATGAATATTTTATTATATTAATAGATATAATCACCCCTGTCCTTAACATTTGATTCCTCTCAATCCTAGTTCTGTGAGCTGGTAATAGGAACTCTATTTTCCAACCTTCATAGGTTTGAAGATTGAGTTTTCTTTGGTTTGAGATTCCCTGGGATAGCCATGAAAGTGTCAGTCATTCCTTTGAGTGAGGCCATAATCAATACTTTCCCTTGTCCTTACAAGGACATCATATGACTTTCTTTTTTTGCATTTTAAAGCACTGTGACACATATTTAGAAAAATAAATTAACACCTTCATCTGATCTGACTTTATATATGACAGTAACAGCAAGTTCTTATGCCAGTGCATAGGCTAATTGACATCACACAGAAACTCTGAATTGCACATATATTTGTATTTTTATAATAAATATTGCAGCCTCTGAAGTTTCATTTTTCTTGTTTTGTTTTCTTAGCACATCAAGTTTACCTTATAAAGGCATTCTTTATATGTAGTCAGTCCCATGTAGGTCATTTTTCAGACACGAAATTTCAGCATAGAGGGAAAACTGACTTCTCTTTTTAGTGTCTATAAATAGCTGTATAATACTTTTTAAAGACACTGGAAGTAAGAGGAAAAAAATCTGGAACCTATTACCTCTTTGTCATCAATAACTACAGCTTTATTAATTCAGAATGGGATGGCTTTTTGATAACTTCTTTTGTTTGTTTCTTTCTCTTTTGCCAGTGCTAAAATTTATTAATATTCAGATCATTGCTTGAGATAATCAGCCTGTAACTTTATATTAGTCTTCCTATAAACCCATAAGTTTGCAACTTTCCTGTAAACCCATATGTGAGCTATCTAAGTTACCACCCTGTACCCTAGCCTCCTTGCCGTCAAAATGAAGATTTGGACTAAAATTTCCTGCAACTGTAATATACTATAAATCTATGAATATTTGTTGGGTTTTCCCTACAATCTCAGCTAGTTAAGTTCCTGATTTTTTAATGTATTTTATTCAAGAATACTTTCAGGTTTATGTCGCTGCAAATTTGAAAAATAGTGCCTCTAACACCTTCACCAAAGTCACTGACAAAAATATTGATCAAGATAGACTGGGGATCAAATCCTCAGCGGATCAATTCATTAGTTGCTCCTCTTTGGGCATGGTACTTCAATCAATTATTAATCTACTGAATTTTACTAGTGTCTTAAACTTATTTTAATACTTTATATACAGTTATCAGGAAAGGATTTTCAAATGCCTTACTGCAATCCTGCTAAATCATCTGTATATCAGTCTGACTTAGCCATCTTTCAACTCTACAAAAATGGAATGTGACTCACTTGATACTGCCCATTTTAAATTACTCATGTTTTTAGCAAACCTATTTCATCCTCTTAAAACCCACAAATCACTCCATTGCAACATCATTCTAGAAGCCTTCCTACACAAAACTTGCCAGTCAGAAGTTAGTAAAATCTGCCTTCTACATACTGAGACTAGAAAAGACCTTTATTTGCCCATCTTTAGTGTCTTTGTATCATTCCCATTCTATCTGATTCTTCCAAGAAGATGGATATGGCTCAGATAACTAATTTCCCTCAGCATCCCTGTATGCAGGTTGAGCCTGGAATTGTTACACTCTGTTTCAGTTTTTCATTCATGTTGGAATTCTGTAATTTATTTTTTATTTTTATTTATTTATTTATTTATTTTGAGATGGAGTTTCACACTTTCACCCAGGCTGGAGTGCAGCGGTGCCATCTCTGTTCACTGCAAACTCCGCCTCCCGGGTTCAAGCAATTCTCCTGCCTGAGCCTCCCGAGTAGCTGGGATTACATGCGCACGCCACCACACCCAGCTAATTTTTGTATTTTCAGTAGAGATGAGGTTCCACCATGTTAGCCAGACTGGTCTCAAACTCCTGACCTTATGATCTGCCTGCCTCGGCCTCCCAAAGTGCTGGGATTATAGGCATGATCCACCGCACCCAGCTGGAATTCTGTAATCATTTACCATAATTAATTGCATATCATTTTTTTGTTCATCAAAGAAAGCAGAAAATGTAGGGGTTGAATAGCCTAAGTGTCTGTCAACAACAGCATTAAAACAATAGAATCTTTGTGGAACTCTCATTTCCTTAGTACTTTCTACAAAGCCACTTTAATTTTGCTGATGGTGATCGTTATGATTTATCACCACATCATTTTTCATACGCTGTCTATATTTCCTCACTCATTTGGGCTCATTGAATTTTTTTTTTTTTGAGACGGGGTCTCACACTGTCACCTGGGCTGGAGTGTGGTGGTGCGATCTTGGCTCACTGCAGCCTCTGCCTCCTGGGCTCAAGTAATTCTCCTGCCTCAGCCTCTTGAGTAGCTGGGATTACAGGCACCCGCTACCATGCCCAGCTAACTTTTTGAATTTTTAGTAGAGATGGGGTTTCACTATGCTGGCCAGCCTGGTCTCAAACTCCTGACCTTGTAATTCGCCTGCCTTGGCCTTCCAAAGTGCTGGGATTACAGGCGTGAGCCACCGCGCCTGGTCTGAAAATTTTTTTTATGCAACCATGCTGGTTTCTGTTTTCTGCCTCACTGAGGTATTTCACAATTGCAAGGTCAAAATTACATTTCTTACAACCTTGCAATCAATTATGAATTATAATTCATAATTCCAGCCATCTTCCTTTCAGTGTGATCTGCCAGGGAATCATTCCTATGACCTCAATATTTAAAATTTACCTACTAAAAGTTTATGCTGGTTATTTGATAGACAGACTTCACATTTTTAGATAGCAGATGTTAATAACTAAAATTGTTAACTTTATTCACAATTTTCATTTCAAAATCTGTTAAGAAGTTATCTCACTTTTATTTCATTAATCAATGTTCCATTTTGGCTGGAGTTAGAGTTTCCCTTGAGCAGAGTTTCTCAACTTCAGCATGATTGAATTTGGGTCTGGATAACTCCTGTTGTGGGGTGCATTCCTGTGCACTGTAGGATGCTTAACAGCAGCATCCATGGGTTATATCCACTAAATGCCAGTAGAACCATTTCCCAGTGAGGACGATGCCTCCAGATATTGTCAAACGTCCTGTTAGTGAGAAAATTACCCTGGTTGAGAACCACTGTCTTACTTGGTTCTGTTGCTCTGTGGGAGATAAAAATTTCCAGTCGAGATCTTGCTATTTCCTTTACCATCTCTCAAGCAGGTCTTTTAACCACTACACTTCCCTTCTGTGACTAGAACATGATAGACAGTAGAGATCCCTTCCCCTTTCTGGGGAAGTAGCTGTCATAAAATATTTTTTTTCTCTTTTTAAAAATATTTAAACGTCACTTCTTTATTATACTTCCGCCTTAATATGTTTGGATTTTAAAGCAGTTGTATATATAATTACAATACAGAGCTACTATTTCCTTTCAGGACACAATTGCAATTTTATGTTGTTGTAAAATAATGTTTGCATTTAAACAATGTATCACTTGAAGAGTTAAACACTGAAAAAAATGCTAATACTATAAGCTTGTAAGTGACTGGTGAGTATAATACTATGAAAGTTTGAGTAAAATACACACAACTTTTAGTGTGGCATTAACAGGCTGAACAGAGAAGGTAGAATGTTGCCTGGACTTTAAAGGAAATTAGGATCAGATGAAAGAAAGGGAGAGTGAAAATGTCACAAGTGGTAAAACGGTGAGCAAAAGCAAAAAAAGCTCCAGAAAGCAGAAATATTTGGGAAAGGGAGGTATAGTCTGTGAACCAGTTCAGCTGGAGAAAAAGGTCCGGGGAAATGATAAACATTTTTTGGATGTTGCATTTCTTATCTATTTTTGCCATAACAAATGACCACAAACATAAGGCTTAAAACAGCACAAATGTATGTTCCCACGGTTATGTGGTTTGGAAGTCTTCGTTGGGCTAAAATCAAGCCATTGGTAGCTCTGTGTTTTTCCCTGGGGCTCTAGTGAAGAATCTGTTTCCTTCCTTTTTGCAGCTTCTAGAGACAAGTTTCATTCCTTGGCTCAGGGCCTCCTTTCTTCATTTTAAAAGCCAGAAGCAACAGGTATAGTCCTTCGCGTGCTGTATCTCTCTGGTTCTTTTTTTTCCAGCAAAGGTACCCTGATTTTAAGAACCCATTTTATTAGATTTGCATACACAATCCAGAAATTCTCCCTGTCTCGAGGTCTTTAACTTAATCACATAAATGAAATCCCTTTTGCCATATTAAGTAACATATTTACACATTATGGAATTATGATGTGAATATCTTTGGGGTGGAGGACATGATTCTGCCACCCACAGATGGATTGGCCACATGTAGAGTGCCTTGAACCACTGCATACAGGTATTTTCCCTACTTCTCTGGGGAAGAAGGAGCTGTTGAAGAGGATCCAGTTTCATAAAGCAACTCAGATCATCATCACCACCACCATCATCATCACACACAATAAAATGTTTCCATCATTTTAGTAACCTTCAAATTTATTTCTATTCCTCCTTTTGATCTGGCTTTCCTGCTTCATCCACTCAATTCTTCAGCACCTGGGACCATCATTCAGCACCTTTACTATCACTTGCAATGCAACTAGGATCCTACCATTGACAAATTTTCCAATGGGAGTCTTGACATCCTCTTTGTTCATGTGATCCAAACCAATGTTGAAGATAAATAAACCAGGGTTAGAATCCTCAGGAGCAGACCTGGAATAAAAGTATTAGCTCTAAGTCACAAGGAACATGCAGCCGTAGGGTAAAGCAGAAGCTCACAGGAAACATTCCTCCATAAAAATAATGGTGGTGACTGGCCAGAGGTTAAGGCAGTGAAATGGGTAAAGAAGTCAGAGCAACCACAACACATGATATCTGACAAGAGTTGAAAGTTAGCTGGGCACAGTGGCTGATTCCTGTAACCCTAGCACCGTTGGAAGCCGAGGAGGGTGGATGAAACCCCATATCCATAAAAAATTCAAAAATTAGCCAGGTGTGGTAGTGCACACCTGTAGTCCTAGCTACTAGGGAGGCTGAGGTGGGAGGATTGCTTGAGCTCAGGTGGTAAAGGCTACAGTGAGCTGTGAGCACGCCACTGCACTCCAGCCTGGGGGACAGAGTGAGACCCTGTCTAAAAAAAAGAGACAGTTGAAAGTTGAGGCTAAGCCTGTTTCAGCTAGAAATACTGTTAGATTCTCCCTCTTGACTTGCTTGTCTAGATAGAATTAACCTAGTGCTCAAGCTGTCATGATTAACATTTCTCCCTAAGACTTAGAAGACCTGGAACTCCTCTGATAGGATAAACATAGAGTGTTGGATACAAAATATGCTTAATAATCAGCAGTTTCCAAATATACTGTGTAGTCTCCTGGGAAAAATTTAAAAATGCATAGTCCCAGACCAGCCCAGCCTGCTTTATCAGAATCTCCAGGGAGAGGGATCAGGAAATCCGTATTTTTATACAAGCTTCCCAAACAATGACTCTAAAGAGCCTGACACAGATCTGTGAGCTCACTGTGGAAATAACAGACATGGACCTGTGTTCTCACTTTACATTGAGTGAAATTAGGGTCTAAAGGAGTTTAAAATTTTTTCCGAAAGTCACACGTTCCATAAACTAGAAATCCTCAGCCTAAATACCTCAAGTGCAATCACCTGAACATGACAATTTGGAGTCTGGGAAGACATGCAGACACATAGAATATATTCTGGCCAATGAAAGGTTTTATGCATAAAGCTTCTTTCTCCTTTGCCCCAGACAATTCTGGACTTGTCATTAAAACATGGCAAAAACTGAAATATGTCACTCAAAGACCTGATGCTAAATGCCTGACTAGATTTATGCTTTAATTTGCTCCGAAGAATAAATGGGCAATTTCCCACCTGTATCATGAAGAGCTTAAAGCCACCTGATCTACAACTTCTGGCCTCTTGTTTCCCTCCCTACAAGTCGGTCTATTGTGCTTGAAATGTTAGACATTCATGACTTTTCTTATTCCTGAAATACATTCTCTGAAATCTTTCCAAAGAATGGGAATCTGAATAGCATGATACATTTGAAATGTCAGAAGTCTTTCTACCTCATCTAAAAGAAATAAAAAATGTTGACAGATGTGCTCAGTGATAATGGGAACTGAAGAAAATCCTCAGAAGCCCTTATAAACTACCTTGGTTACTCAATCTTTCACTTTCAATTGTTTCTCTTAGGATTAAATAATAAAAAATATATTAGAAAATTTTTTTTATCAGTTAAACCAAAGTTCTAATGTGTTTTATTTAATGCCTCTACACTCGATCCTTCTTTCCCAGACTTGTATGGAATAAATAGAAAACTTCTTACCCCATTTCACTTTTCTATTTAAGGAATCATTGCTTAACGCCAGAGTTTTTTGGGGAAACATTAATTCAATTTCTTCAACAAATATGGCGGGGCGAGGTGGGTCAAGCCTGCAATCCCAGCACTTTGGGGGCCAAGGTGGGTGGATCTCTTGAGGTCAGGAGTTTGAGACCAGCCTGGCCAACATGGTGAAACCCCATCTCAACTAAAAATACAAAAATTAGCTGGGCATGGTGGAGGGCACCTGTAATCCCAGCTACTTGGGAGGCTGAGGCAGGAGAATTGCTTGAACCAGGGAGGCAGAGGTTGCAGTGAGCCAAGATGGTGCCACTGCACTCCAACCTGGGTGACAGAGCAAGACTCTGCCTTAAAAATAAATAAATAAATAAACAAACAAATATTTACTCTGTCCCTATGGAACACACTGACATTAAGGTGGGCCCCATAATTTTTACCTCCTGGTGTTCATGGTGTTCATGACCTTGTGTGATCCCTTCCCCTTGAGGGTAGGAAGAACCAGTAACTTGCTTTTATTCAATAGATATGGCAAAGGTGATGGGATGTACGTGATTGTGTGATCATGTGTTTATGTCTCATAAGATGATGCTGTCCATCTTGCTATAGCCTCTCTCTCTCTGTCTGGCTCTGAGGAAGCAAGTGGGGAATCTTACATGGCAAGGAACTATGGGCAGCCCCTAGAATTGAAGGAGACTTCTAGCCACCAGTCAGCAAGAAAATGAAGCCCTCTTTCTTACAGCTTCAAGAAACTGTGTCCTCTGCCAACAACATGAGTGAGCTAGGTAGTACGTCCTTCCCTAATGAGCCTCAAATGAAGCTGCAGCCCTGGCCTATACCTTAATTAAAAGCTTGTGAAACCCTAAGCAGATGACCCAGCTAAGGTTTATCTGGATTCCTTAACCACAGAAACTGTGAGATAATAGTGTCTGCATTTTAAGCTATTACATTTGTGATATTATTGTATTGCAGCAATAGATAACTAATATATCCTATAATGCAGCAAACGTGGTTCTAAATGTAGGGATACAATAGTTAGAAAAAAACCACACATAAAGCTCCTGCTTTCATAAAGTTACACTCCAGAGGTGGGGCAGGTAATATACATACAAATGAAGCAATTATCGCTTATGGTATGTGCTATGTATTGGTGCATATGTGTAGGTGAGTGATACTTTAGAAAGGGTTGTCTGGGAAGGCTTTTCTGAGAATGTGATATTTAAACTCAGGTATAAAAGATGGGGACCAGCTGCACAAATAGTTGAGGAAAAAGAGTTTCAGGCATTGAGAACAGCAAACGCAAAGATTCTCTAGCTAGAAAAATTTAGGAATTAGTACATTGGTATGCATGCAATGTAATGATTCAGTGGGCAGAGCAGCAGAAATATATGATCTCATGCATTGTTTGATGGGTTGGGAAGCCAATGAATTATTTATTCTCAATAGTTATTTCTTTTTATTGTATTTCTCGGTGCACTCTGCTTCAATCGGTCTGTAAGCTCAATGAGGGAAAACTCAGTAGGGCACTGTGCTGCACAGTCAGCAAATGCTATGTGTTGGATGCATCTAACTAAGTATGCTTACGTTAAAATAGCTTACGACACTCTACAAAGATTACACTATTCCATGGTAATGGATGAGGGGATTAAGGTCCTGATGATAAAATGTCTTAACCGGCCGGGAGCGGTAGCTCACGCCTGTAATCCCAGCACTTTGGGAGGCTGAGGCGGGCGGATCACGAGGTCAGGAAATCGAGAGCATCCTGACTAACAAGGTGAAACCCTGTCTCTACTGAAAAAAAAAAAAAAAAAAAAAAGAGAAAAAAATATTAGCCGGGTGTGGTGGTGGGCACCTGTATAGTCCCTGTAGTACCAGCTACTCGGAAGGCTGAGGCAGGAGAATGGCGTGAACCCGGGAGGCGGAGCTTGCAATGAGCTGAGATCGTGCCACTGCATCCCAGGCCAGGTGACAGCGAAACTACGTCTCAAAAAAAAAAAAAAAAAAAATTATACAGATTTTCTAACCACAAAAATCAAGAAAAGAATAAAAATATAGCTACATAAAAATGTAACATGTTTTTCTACTTAATAGCAGAAAAAATACAAAGTTAAAAGAAAAATGAATAGCTAGAAAATATATTTGCAACACAAAAGGCTAAAGGAAATTATTATGTGAATAACTCATATGTAGTAACAGAGAAGGGCAGATGGGTTTCCAAGCTTTTTCCTCTTCCTAGTCACAGATAAGCTACACATCCTAAACACTTAGCATCTAGTTGAAGTACTAGTTTTAACTGATGAAATGCAAGTGGCAGTGATGTGAAGTGTCACTTTTAGCCCAAGACAGTTAGACAGGTAGGCTGTATCCAAGCTCTTCATACGATTCATACTCCATCTGTTCGCTGACTATATTAGAACTATAGCCTAAAAGACAACAGATTTGTAAATGACTATATAGGACAATTCTCCACCCCACCTATACACACACATCACATTGGACTGAAAATTGACTGTGGAATAATCTTTAATGTCCTAAACCAATCAGATTTTGAGGTGTTTTATATAACAGCTAGGCTAATATACATGTTTTTAAGAAAGAAAATGTTATAAATGTGGCATATTAACATTTTCCAAAATAGCTTAACAATATCTCCAATCAATATGTTCTTACAATATAATATTCACAATTCTTCCACCTATAATTGGAGCCTCTGGTCTCACGTTTTATCTGATCTCTCAAGGCTAGGACGATTTATTTCTAGATGGGTAGGTCCCAAAAGCTCATTTTTAGCAGGTTGTGAAGTCTTGTGTCCTGTGAAGAGAAAATAGTGAGGAGGAAGGGAGAAGAAAAAACAACGACAAAAGAACAATCCTAAAAAAATCAATGTAGGCCACATAACTCCAAAGTCCATACATTAGTAGGCAGGTATGAAAGTGGCTTATGTATGTAAATAGGCTACTGTTATTTTCTTCTGAAATTTAAGTTGTCTGGCTTCACTTTGCAGGGTTTTAAGAAAGCACAGCTTAGTTTTCAGTGACTCTGAATCAGGAAAAATTGAAAAAAAGAAAAAAGAAAAAAAGTTGAAAACAGTATTTTGAAGACTTATAGCCAAGAAAAATTAGAATACGATCCAAATTGTAAATAACAAACACTGAAAAAAAGAAAACATTAGGCAAAACTAGAATTTAAAAATAGGTGTACAATCGTTTTAAAACTTTTTTTTCTCTCTCCAGTTTCCCATTTTACTAAAGACAAATCATGGTAGGACTGGTTTGCTTATTATACTTGGGCTAATTATTTGTATACAGTGCAGCAAGAATAATTATTTTTTATATAGGCTTTGATGGAACTTTGCTCCACAGAAGGTATCCCAGATAAGACTTTTTTAAAGCCCAGCGCAACCATGGATTTGTGCCATGAATTACCTATGAATTTGGTGAATTTCCTCTCCTCTTGATGTTCCAAGATAAACCTGGGGCTTCTGCACCTGTCAGAAAATGACATTTTTACTTACCACAGGTCAGAAACCCTGTACAGAGACTGTGTACACAAAATACAAGGCCAGTTTTCCACGAGCTTTATTGGCCCCATAAATCAAGTTTGATTCCTTAAAGGAAAGCATTCCAATCCAGTCAAAGCCTTGGTAAAATACCAATTTCTCCAATTGTGTCCTGCTACAAATGAAAACAGATTCTTATTGCACTTATGCAAACAACTGTATTGCCAGAAGTTAAGAATACTCACAAATAGTTTCCAAATTCTGGAGAAACCAGGTAGAGAGAAAAAAAAATATGCTCCAAATTTTGTTCATAGGAGTATACTAAACTGTTAAAAGCTGTCATTAGCTCAAAAGAAAATTTCAAGTCTCTGAAAAACAAAACAAAGGATCAGCAATCATTTTAAGCAAAAAGTCAAAAAGATTGGTTCAGTCCATGTAGTTCATTCCTGTTCTGCTTGATACTCACGAATATTTTACTCTCCGTGAGTACTGAAAGTTTTTCCTCTATTCTGATGTCACAGTCTCCAAAGTTTTCAGAAACCTGCATTTAAGAGCACCTGTTGGAGTTTTATAGCTGATTATTAAACCACTTTCTAAAGAGGACCAAAACAAGACAATTGACTATGGATGAAAAAAATGTTTTAAGGCAGCCATATTTAAAAGATACAATTGACAAGGAAATTTGTTACCTCTGTTGCACACAATAATTTTACCATAACAATTATGATTATTACTAATAATGTACACTAAGTTATATTAGAATTACAGGAGTTTCCCATAATTTTGGAACACATACCAATAACATATTTACACAAACATACCCCAAAGAAAACCAAACACCATTTTATATCTGACAGATGCTTCCTATATAATTTTTGTACCAAATAATCCAAATTATGTCATTTTTGGACTTTAGGAAACCTAATGTTTTAAAGGATTAGTTAGGTTAGAAAAATATATAATTTATAATTTGATTTTGGAAAGTCTGTCAAATATAAAATGTTTAAAACATTTGATATTACAAAATAGGATTACAGGTCATTGTAAAGTCATTTATTTAACCAAAGTGATCGTTCAAGGATTTTTTTAAAAAAACCTTCATTCTTTGAGCGAGGAGACTTAATTTCCTAAATAAGAAGCCCTAATAAAAACAGCATGAAGCCAATTACATTTGTTTTTCAAAATTTTGTAAACAATCTATAAAATTTAATTTTGATTATAAAATATAATTTACATAAGCCTTTTATAACCTTTATCACTTTTATTAAGGAGTTGGTTAATGCTTCAAGAAAACCTTGTTAGTCTGACACAGTGATCCATATACTGGTTTTGCATCAGTGTGCATTTGACACTAATGATTAATATGTAGAGAAACTGAACTTATTTTATCTTTCAAAATTGGCCCTTACAGTCTTACATGCCCATCTCTTCTGTGATAATTCCTTGGCCCTGAAGAATTGAATAGCTTTAATTTGTTTTTGCCCTGTGACTCAGGAATGCAGTTTATTTTGATTGGTATCTTCTTTGGGCCTGAAGATGAGGCTTCAATTGGTGTTAATGTTTAAGAGTTAGTAGGACTTGATGTCCTTTTTAGACCCAGGAGTTAAAGCCCTGTAACTCAATGTTATAAGGACTTTGAAAGTATATACAGGAAGATACATGGATGTAATAACCTTAATTAAAAAATTTTTTAAATCAGTTTTTTTCCTAAGCACACCGAAAGATTATGACAGCTTGATTATATAAAATACATATTTTTTAACATATAAATCCTCTTATTGGGACTTACACTGACCATTACATGCATGCGCAGACTTTCTGGTTTGTTCTGAACATCCTTCCTTTTAAACAACCAGTTATTTTATTTTAGGACTAAGTTTACCATACAATCTTTTTTCTATATAAAATTATTTTTCTTTAAGCGTTTTTTAACCTCAAAAAAATCCTCTTTATTTTTATAACTTTCTTTACATCTTTTTTTATTTCCTGGTTCCTTTTACTTTGTTTTATACATAACCTTTAAATAGGCTTTGAATTAGACAAAATTTGTTCACTTTTTTTTAATGACTTCTCTCTTTTTTTTTTTAGCAAGAGTATTTTCCTACAATATATATTTATTGGAAAATACCCAAATAATGAAATATCTATTATTTAATTTAACTTTATATTCTAAATTATGAACAGCTTGTCTGCAAGTATTTATCCCATTACATTTCCCTAATTATTTTATTTTAATCATTTATCTAAATTATTTATGAAAACTTTGACAGTCATGAATTTAAAGTAATGAAACTGCCATTGTAAAATTATAACTGATACAGTGAAAAAAGATTTGACCTAATTGACTCCATCTTGCACTTAACCTTCAAGCTGTCCTTGTTCATTCCTGGGCATAAGCTGAACTAACTTTGGGAGTAACTTAGTTTATAGTTTAGATTTGAAACAAAAATGATAACAGTCCTTTCCCAAAACAAGCCTTCTTATTGTCTCTGGACTAGGTTGCCTAGAGCTGCAGGATTAGAAGTTATGGTAATCTTACTAAATTCAAGATGCAGCTATTTTCATTAAACCCATATCAACATCTTATTTATTAAAAATTACAAAAACAAAGATAATTCTGATTTGGGATGGGTTTATAGTTTTGTAACCCCTATGCCAAATTTTGACACCTTATGGCATATGGCAGGGATAAGTATGAAATTGATTGATTAATAAATGCAAACAAAAATGTATGCTGGCAATTCTTAAGACATTTGTAATATTACTTTACCAATAATTTTAAACCTAGCTTATTTATTAAAGATTTTACTTAAATAAAGTTAAAAAAGCGTTGACTAGTCTTTTCTTTTTTGGTATCTGACTTAAGTGCTTTTACTTTTCTTTAAGCCAATTAATTAGAGCTCTTTAATATATTTTTAGTAATGAAACCCTGTGTACACAACACATAAATACATATAAAGGCATATTAGACATGTTGATGGAAATACATTTTATAGATGTTTTTTTTCCTGTCTTAGACTTTCAGATTATTGATAACCTGTTTCACAACCCTAGGCAGTTGTCAGCTAAATAGTCTTAAATTTGCACATTAAAGGAAACAACTCAGGTGAAAGTCAAATAGCAACATTTACATCGTAAGGTACAGACAGAAAAAGTCTGGTGGTGCTAGAGGGAGACGCTTTTATTTTTATGTGAGCCAAATTAAACACAAAATTAAACTACACTCTTCCTTAAAAACTCATTACTAGCCTCTGTCGCAATAACTATTTCAGTCACACACACAAAAAATTAAGATGAAAACAGAATTCAGTCAACTGAGAAGAAAAGGAAAAAAAAAATTTGCTCAAAAAAGACAAGGTCTTAGGACCTTTCACATTAACAAATTGTCCTAGAAACACTAATAAATACAAACAACCTTCCTTCTCCCACCTAAAAAATACCATTTTGTCATATGCTAACTTTTCTTTGGGAAATTTTAAATTTCTTCCATTAATCTGGTTAACATTATTATTACTGTTTTAATATTTGAAAGCATAAGAAACTTTGTATCATTATTCTATTTCAAAATGGCCTTGTTTTGCCTAAATAGTTAATTTATTTAGTTTTCCATATGGATTTTGATAAATATGCTATTTCATAGGCATTGTGCATTTACTTTTAAAATTTGTTCCGAATTATTTTATATTAGTGATTTTGTAAATGACTTTTTTCTAGTATGTGTGTGTGTGTATACATGTTTTTAACGTATCAGTGAAAGTAGATATAAAAACTCTTAGCATATAATTATCATATAGATATACTTTATCACTTTAAAGCACTGTTATTGATTCTAACATGATTTTTTTCTAATTTTTTTTTATTTCTGTGATACGTTTTTATTCCAAGTTATCTTTTCCTTTGGATTTTAAGTGCTTTTTTTGTTTTTGTTTTTCTGCTGTAGAATATTTCATTCACTCCTTCATATGTTTCTGCCTGCTTATTTATGATTGATTGAGTAAAAGTTTATAGAGTCCTTTAATTTGCAGTCTTGTTTTTATACTCTCCTTAATTTCCCTATTGTTCACATGTGTGCAGTTAGAGATAGACGGAGAGCTGATGTAAGTTTTACTGTCCACTCAGTGATCTGAAGGCTTAGCTGGTTGGAGATGAAGAAGCTGTTGTTACAGGCACTCACATCAACAGATCACCCAAGTGCACTCTATATCTGGTGCCTATTATTGCCTGCCATATGAGTCTGTCCAGTTTCTTAAAGCAGATACTTGGAAAAGATTCCTGCTTGATCAGGATACATTCTCCCACATGCTTTGGCTTTTTACTTGATGCAGCCTCTGTCCTTCCATTGCAGAAGCTATTACACAATGCTGATCAGTCACAGTATGTTAATTTCCACATATGTGTTCCCTGTGTTGTCCATGGTGCTCTCTTACCATCTTCCTTCCTTGTTGGAGTGTGTTGATGGGTTTTATCTGAGCCTCTTCTATGAGTTTTGCCAACTTTGGACCAATCTTCAGAAAAACTACATGGAAAGGATTCCTGCTATCTTCCACTTATCTTGTTTCAACACTGTGTGAAGAAATTCAATTTCTTCTAAGTTGGTAATATGGGATAATCATCATGTGGAAGACCATTCTAAAATTTACATCTAATCTACTTTTTAAGAGAAAAGCTTGTCTATTTTTTATTTTTCTCATAGATTCAACATCCATATTTACATTTTGTCCTAATACTTCCACAAATACACTAGCATTTAGCATGTTACGTTGACTTGGAAAATGTGTTTGCTATACTTTTTCTCTTCATTTAGCTGCACATTGGTTGCTTTCCCTTGTGCTATTGTTAGAAACGTTATCACTGCTGCCACAACAAGTGCTATGTGGTGAATATAAGACAGTGCTTCTCATTGTTTTTTTTTTTTTTTTTAAATTATTGACCATCCTCCTATAAGGAGAATTTGTAGACTTTTTTTTTTTTTTTTTTTTCGCTAACTAGCATCCCAACATTGTTTTTAATGTCATGGGTATACAGTATAACTGATTATATACTCTGTCCTTTAGAATGCCACAACCCATCCTAATTTCTACATTTTTTTCATCTCCCAAAAACCAGTTTTCACATCCTGTGGATAATATTGCCCATACTGAGAACACAGTGCAATCTATATGCCAGGAAATTCACTATGTATTTTGTATTCATATTCATAATATTTTGTTGTTAATAGATTATTTTTTAGTATGTGACTGGGCATTTCTCTAATTATAGGTGAACATAAAAGTTATCCTACTTATACGAAGTAGCTTATAAATTCTGTCTTCCAAAAGGCTATACAGCAAATACCATTCTTTTGGACCTTCTTTTGATTTTTTTCGTGCCCATTCCTTCACCGTATGCACTTCTATGTACTTTAACCATGAGAAATAAGTAGTGTCAATGTACCGAAAGGCTAACACTACATCATACCATGTGGCTAAGGGAGTGTCTGCAACTGCTATGGGATTTTCAAATGTAAACTGCTTTTTATTTTTCTTATTAACTACATACTTCTGGAACCAGGATGAAAAAGATATGAAGCTATGTGTCTGTTTGGAGTGGAGCACAGTGGAAATCCTGTCTGTCCTAATGTGTTCTACAGAAATCCTCCTTGCTGTGTGCAATCAAGTAGTTCTACTCAAACAGCACATTTTTAAATAAAGAACATTGCCAGCACCTTTTACACTACCGGTATCCTCTGGAAGCTTAATTTAAGTTATGGTTTCAGAACATAATTGTATTTACTTACGAAGCACTGATTATTATATCCATACTTACTTGCATTCTACACATGTGTTTTGCAAATTGCTTTACAAATAATTGCATCCAAGGGATATGTTTGCAACACATGCTCTTGTCCTCAGTGGCCGCTGTTAATTGGAACATGAATGAATGGCTGACTCAGGCTTGGCATCCATTGATGGGTTGGTTGATTAAATTGCCTATTGAAAATTTGAGTGAAGACTAAAGACTAGGATCAAGCAGTAGTTGGTAGGCATAGAAATCTAAAAAATTATCTGGAGTGAGAATAGAATTAGCCTTATGAAACTGAATATTATTCAGCCTTAGAGAGGAAGGAAATGTTGACACATGCCACAACATAGATGAACCTTGAAGACATTATGTGAAGTGAAATAAGCCAGCCACAAAAGGACAAATATTGTCAGGATTCCACTTATATGAGATAACAAGAATAGTTAAATTCATAAAGACAGAAAGTGGAATGGCAGTTACAGGGGTGGGGGGAAGGAGGGAATGGGAAGTTGTTATTTAAATGACTACAAAGTGTCAGTTTGGGAAGATAGAAATAAGTTCTACAGATGGACGGTGGAGATGGTTGCCCACCAATGTGAATATACTTAACATCACTGTATACTTAAAGATCGTTAATAGTAAATTTTATGCTGTGTATATATTACCACAATTTTAAAAGTAAAGGAAATCTCTCTGTTAAAAAAATAAAGAAAACGCTGCAAGAATATTGACATTAAAAGAGAACAAAACAAAGAGCTTGTGGAGTTCTTAGTTTCTATGGATCAGTGAAGAGCAGAAGCTAAAATCTGTGCAGTTCCAGGGAAAGTAGATAGGATGATTTTCTGATATTTTGTTCTTGCAGTTGGATTATATGGATACCTTAAACCCCCCTACCTACCCCCCTTTTTTTCTGAGATAGCGTCTCACACCGTTGCCCAGGCTGGAGTGCAGTGGTGCAATCCTGGCTCACTGCAACTTCTGCCTCCTGGGTTTAAGTGATTTTTGCACCTCAGCCTCCCAAGTAGCTGGAACTACAGACACCTGCCACCATGCCCGGCTAACTTTTGTATTTTTAGTAGAGACGGGGTTTCACCATGTTGGCTGGACTGGTCTTGAACTCCTGGACTCAAGAGATCTGCCCACCTCAGCCTCCCAAAGTGCTAGGGTTACAGGCGTGAGCCAACGTACTCAGCCTTTATACCCTTTCAATGGACCTCTGTTTAACTCTGACTTCTTTGATCATAACCAAAGGGTCTTAGCAAGGATTCTTTTGCCAAAAAACAATTCAGGAGGAAACATATATCCCATAAGAATATTAGTGCCATGACATTTGTTCATTATGTTAACCATTATATTTCTGCTGCTTAGAGCAATATCTATTCCACAGCAGATGCTCCATAGAAATCTATTAAATCAATAAAATAAAATCTACATGATTGACATGCACATGCATTGCAGAATCTGGCATACCTCCCAGATGTTGAAATGAAGACATAGAAGTGGGTTGTGTGGAAGAATAATCTGAATATGACAAAAGTTATTTCATTTGCCCTTTCTTTCTTTGTTATCCTGGTGTGAGGTTGCCTTTGCTTTGTTTTGACTTTCATTTCTTTATAGATTTCAAGTTAAGAAACTAAGCCTTGGCTGCCAAATGCCACTCTTCACTATTCTTAACAGAAAGCACTGTAAAGATCTTGAATATTTTACATGCTAAGAACATGTTTTCCAGAAAAATACCCCAGACATTCTCCACAAAGTGCATATAAAAGCACGTTTTAATGATACAACACTCTTCCTCAGATGTTTAGATTTCAAAGACTATTAAAATTTCAAAATAATTTTTGGGTGTCAATTAAGGTTGCTTGTTTTCATTTACCCAAGTAAAGACATTAATCATAGCAAAAAAAATTGATTTAGTTTCTGTAGGAATTAACAAAAAAGGAAAGAAACACGAAAAGGTGGCTCTCCAGTCAGGACAGATTTATTTTAGAGAAAACAAACCTGAGTGACGTTTTCCGGCCAAGTTAGGTCAGAGGCACACTTTCTTACAGACTAAGAGTTTTGAAGGATTCGGGGTGGGAGAGTTTACCAGAGGCTGGGATTGCTTCTGTGTCTTTTTGTTGTGCTTACCTGGCAGGGGGAGTTGTGTGTCTGTTTCCATACATCTTTTTGCAGCTGCAGGCTTATCCCCAGAATCTGCTTTTAGCTTTCCTATCTTAGTGCACCTGAAGGGAAAGGAATGTGCTTATGAAAGCCCACTGTTCTACTGGGGCCAATGGTATGAGGGTGAAGTTTGGCAGTTCCTTAAGAGACTTTTCCCCCACCTTCCTCTGTGCCTGAGCTGTTTTATCTGTGTTTTACTGTCTGCTCTTTCTGGCTGCTTGTAGTTAGAAGAGAAGTGATTTTCTTGAGATGCATGAGGCTAGAAAGGGAACTGGAATGGAAAGTGGCCATGTTTGTCTGAGATGACGGTGCTCCTGCTCTATCAGGTTCAGTGTCATTTCGTAGGGAAAAACGATAATAAAAAAAAACTCAGTGCAAAGAACATAATTTCAGAATAAAAGATACCTTAAAATGAACATGCTCAGTTTAATGTAAGATTAACTACATTGTTTAATTTTTCTTATTTTCCAGTGGTGTGATGAAAACTTCACCACTCATAAGAATAGCTCTTCCTAACCTTTGGTCCAAGATCAGTAAGGGTTGATGGTCTCTTAAAAACACTGTACTTCAAAATCTGAGATTCAGACCACTAAAGGACCAAGGTTTTTTGTTCTTGCCTTGCCTTGATATAGACCAGCTTACTCCAATAACCAGTAATGATTTCATGCAGGAGTAATGTTGAATGGCAATTACATATGCTTTTGTAATAAACAACAGTCATTTTAAAGAGAACTTAATAAATGCCATTTAGTTATTGACACAATGAGGGAAATTACTATCCTTTTTCTATTTTATTATTAAAAAATCTATTTGGCAAACAGCATTGGCAGTTAAGTCAGTGCTGATGGGACTAAAGTAGTAAATTCAACCTCGTTTGATTTTATCTTCTTGACCAGTACTTTGGTGTGACCTAGCCATATTATGTATAAGAAGGTGCCACTGGCAAGTGAGGCCTAGATCAAAGAGGGGGAATAACTTTCTATGACATTATCCATATACACCACACTCTTGTGGCTTTATATTAAATCAATTTCTACCACTGAAGTTACAGACATTACTATGCATATACAAGGGGAAACCTGTGGTCTGTTAGGATACATACCTCTAAAGATACTTAAATTTTAACAACCAACAAAAAAGCCCAATCTATGCAAAGTCATTTTTCTATTAATGCTAACTGAGTTTTTGCCCAGATTTTTTTCCCTTTAAGGGCCAAACACAGTGGAAGTTGAGGTCTGACCGAATTGCTTTTTTAAAAGTTGTAATCAAGTGTTACCTTAGCAGGCAACAGATGGAGGAAAAGCCATTTGATATCAGTTCAGTAGCAATGTGCCCAGCACATGATATGAAGCACAGATGTTTATCTGGAATGGACATGAAGTTGGAAAATGAAAACTTGGAAGAAAGCTATTAAGTTCCAAAACCTCTCTAATGCCATATTGTAAACAGACAGGACAGCCTCCAAGGGTAATATTAATACCTGATTCTTTTATGATCTTTTGGTAATAGAGTATGTACAAAAGTGTTGTGCTCAACACTAAAACCTCAAGTCAGAAATGTCTTCTTCTCATCTTCCGAACAATACTTTCAGTTAATGTTTCTTTGTGAACAATTTCATTTCTTTTTCCCCAGTGGCTCTTTGGAGTTTTACAGCCAATATTTTATTATACCTTTCATGCATTACATGGTGAGAGTACAAACTGCTTCTCACACATCTTTTTATTCCCTTAAAAATACGTGGTTTGAAACATTTGTGTATCAGGTATGTTATGTCACAATAATCCTTCAGATAACTATTTGTTTTCCTGAATGGTTGTCAATTTTAAAAAAATTTGTTTGCTTTTACAATGAGGTAGCATTTTGCATTCTGACTTCTCTAGAGGCTGTTCCTCACTCAGCAGAGAGGGCAAACATTTGCGTGAGTTGTCACTTGAGACCATGAGAGCGAATGAAATTATCTGCTCAAAGTGGGATTTCGAGTTTCTAGATGTAAACAGGCCCAGCTCTAACATTTGTGTGACTTGAGGAAAGAGGATGGGTGAAGCATACTTGGTCAAATGTCTAACTCTGAAATTCCTTTCCCTGGTTCCAGCCTGAAGCATGATCGTGGACACCTCCAACCACAAGTCCTATCTCTGACAACTAATGCCTTCTTTAAAGAGCTGCCCCTTGAACTACTCCCAGGATCTAAGGGTACATACATCGTGACGGCATGCTCTGCCCTTGGGAGGACAGACTGAGGAAGAGGCCTCATGCTCCTGTTAGCAGGTTTGGGGTTATTTGGGCAGAGAGTTCTGCAGACTTGAGTACCCAGAGGGCAACATAAAAGTGGAGGTATGTGAGTTTGTCTTCATCATTTCAGGCTGCTATAATAAAATGCCATAGACTGGGTGGCTTAAACAGCACACAGTTCTCATGGTTCTGGAGGCTTGAAGTTTGAGATGCCAGCATGGTTGGGTTCTTGGTTAAAACTCTTTTCTAGGCCGGGCGCAGTGGGTCAGGCCTGTAATCCCAGCACTTTGGGAGGCCAAGGCGGGTGGATCACGAGGTCAGGAGATCGAGGCCATCCTGGCCAACACGGTGAAACCCCGTCTCTACTAAAAATTCAAAAAGAAATTAGTCAGGCATGGTGGCGGGTGCCTGTAGTCCCAGCTACTCGGGAGGCTGAGGCAGGAGAATGGCGTGAACCCAGGAGGCGGAGCTTGCAGTGAGCTGAGATTGTGCCACTGCACTCCAGCCTAGGCGACAGAGCGAGACTCCATCTCAAAAACAAAACAAAACAAAACAAAAAAATCAAACCCTTTTCTTGGTTATGATCTTACGTGGTCTTTCCTTGGTGTGTATACACACACACATGCACACACACACACACACACAGAAAGAGAGAAAGAATGCCCCACACTCATTACCTAATCTAACCCTAATTACTTCTCAAAGGCTTCACCTACAAATATCATCACTTTGGGAATTAAAGTTTCAACATACATATTCGTGAGGTGGGGAGACAGAAACATTCAATCCAGAGCAGAGCTCTAGTTTGGTTATTTCCTGGGCCTCGCTTACTTCTTGCTTTGTATGGAAAGACACAGCTGGGAGACCTCTACAGTATAGCTGGGGACCTCTACAGTATAGGTGAGGACCTCTACAATATAGGGCCAGCGACAGCAGTCAGTTACCCAGGTCTAAGGTTGATACTGCCTGTAAGTTTTATTCCTTTGTAAACATAAAGAAAAGAAAAATGAGTTATAATTCACAGTTGCACAAAGACAAATGTGCAATCCGTATTTGTGAACAATATTATGCCAGCCTGATTAATCCATTTATATTGTTTCCTTGTGCGATGGCTTCCAATGACCACACCCTTGTATACCCTCCTCTTCTTGAGTATGAATGGGATCCATGTCTTAATTCTAACCATTAGCCTTTTGCAAATGTGTTTGGAAATTACTCTCTTGATCAGGTAATGTTATATGGCAAAAGTGACGAGATGCTTGTACTGTAAAAGATTCCTTCTTAGGAAGCTAGAGAGAATGAATCTTCCACTAGTGTTGAAGAAGCAAGCTGTTATGTTGTCAACAGTCTATGGAGAGCGCCACATGGCAAGGAACCAGGACAGCCTCTAGAAGAGCCTCAGTCCTACCATCCACAAAGAATTAAATTCTGCCAACAACCATATGAGCTTGGAAGATGCTGCCCAGCTCCAAAAAAGATCATAGGCTAGCTGACACTTTGATTGCAGTCTTGTAAAATTCAGAGCAGAGAACCCATTATGCTATGCCCAGACTCCTGACACTGTGAGATAATAATTGTTTGTTGTTTGAAACTGCTAGGTTTAGTGATAGCTTGTTACACAGCATAAGATAACTGATACATTAGTTTTTTGGAGATTGGGCATTTGTTGTTTCTTGTGTATAGACACTTGTTATATTGGCATTGGACAATCTTTGGGAATCCCCAATTCCCTGAACTGTTTGAGTAAAGTCTTTTAAAACACATACTTATTTGATACTATAGCTGAGCAAAGATTATCATGTTCAAAGACACCCTAGATTTTTTGAAAACTTTGCTTGTGACACATCCCCTTTCCATTTCTTTCTAATCTATTCTTCAAATATGCACTCATTCCTCTGACATCTTCCTGATTTCTTATTTTGCCCTTTGACACAGGCAAAAATAATTTTCTTTCTCTTTAGATAATAAACCACTTTCCATGCTCTCCTTTTAAGACTTTTTTCTTTCTTCTTCCTCTTCTTTTGTCTTAATCCCTTACTTAGTAATTTTAATTAAGCTCTTCCTTTCCTAATTAAATTATATTCTCCTAGAGTAGAGAAAGGGGCAGGGACAGGTCAAATTGTTTTCTGTCTTTATGACCTGTCCTCAACCCAATCATGCCTTGGATACAGTGGGCTCTCTTTTAGCTACTTGCACGTATCAATGAAAGTGATGTTGTTGAGCTACATAGTTTTCAGCCCATAGATTTCTCAGGAAGATAATCAACTTTTTTTTTAGAATCTAACAAAAAATAATCAGAAAATAAATGTCTCATTAAAACTCAAGTGAGCTTTTCCATCCTGAAGCTGACATTACCTTATTGATAGACTTGGTAACTTTGATTCAGCAAATTCTCATTTGCTTGGAAAATTGGATGCCATTAAAAAATACAGCAGCCTTAGAGGGCAGTTGAAGTGAATGATGTGGTTTGATCTATAACACACTGATAAAAAAATGCCTCTGGGTATTTTTAGAAGGACAGATAAGCATGGAAATCAAGTGGGAAAATCCGGTGACTAGCTCGTATTTCTGCTCCAGTTATTCCCTCAGCTGGAAAGAGTGAAATGCAGCCTCCTGTGGGTTCTTGTCATTCTTGGTTGAAGCCCTGGATGTTGGCAGACTGTCCCCACAGGCAAAGTAAAAGGAAGAGTTTAGGCAATTATCAGGGTAATTCAAGCAGTGGGTGTGCTAATAAGGAAAACAGGTGCTTTGAGCTTGGTTGAACCAGCATGGAATGAATGCCCTGGATAAATGGCCTTCACACTGGTTTCTGTTGCATGACTAGAGGCAACTTGAAATGTCTGCCTTATTGATGCCCTAGCAAATCAAGACAAAGCCTCCTTATGAAAACATCCAGATTGCTCTAAACTCAACCTACTTACAAAAAGATTATAAACCTCAGCCATAATTGCAACATCTTATTAAAGTGCAGATTTTCGCTTCAAATAATATTGATGATCTAAGATTTGAATGATAGGAAAGAAATGATTTGAGGACTCAAATGGCTTGTCACAATAGGGAAAATTCAGCAGAGATGCTTTGTGTAGAGGAAACAATATTAGAAGCAATTTGACTTAAAGTTTCAAGAGCTTTCTTTCTTTGGATTAAGTATACCATTAATGTTTGGTAGTGGTGATGGGATGTCTTGCTCTAACTAGCCTCACCTCACCACCACTGTGCAGAAGTAGTAGAAAGGGTGGCTGACTCCACATACTCCATATACCACTGCTCTTTTAAAAGAGCAGATGTGTTCACTCTTTGTAATATTGATCGCAACATCCACTCTGGGATGAATAGATATCGTTGAACCAAGCTTTCTCTGCAGAAGTTCCTTAGATGTTAAAGGGAATATCCAAAAGGATCCGTGTGATATCTTCATTAGATTTTAACGAACATTTACTAAAGACCAGTCAACAAAACAACATGCAATGGCAGAGTCTATGAGTTCCCTTATAGAGCCAGCAAATGGAAATTTTTTTAACTGAAGTAGGAGGGAGAAAAAGATCACCCCAGATCTATTTACAATCAGCATTTATTAATTCTAACAGAATTAAAACAGATTAACTCCATGTCAAGGCTGGAATGAAATAACAATGGACAAATCATGAAGACCTATCTCAGAATCATTTTGAATCTCTTTTTTCCTCCTGAATTTGAATATAATTGCTGATTATATTTGCGACTGTAGTACAAAATTTGTTTTCTTCTAGTTTTTCAAATTTTCCTGTAATGTAAGAATGAATTCTCTTTGATTATTTAACTTCTGTGAAAACTGCCTCCAAGATTTAGCTTTTAGGAAATTTGTCTTATTCCTTAAATAAAAGGATTTGTATGTTACATTTAAAGATCATATATATTGCTTCATTGCAATTCAGAAAAAAGTATAAATGTATAAAGATAATACCCCCCATTCCAATAATACTATTTCTTCAGAAATAAACTTAATTTTTTTGCCTGAATTTGTCCACCCCATTCTCTATGACCATATTGGTATTTGGGTATACAGACAGTCCCCAACTTAACAATGGTTCAACAACGATTTTTCAACTTTATGATGGTTCATAAGAGATACACATTTGGTAGAAATTATACTTGTAATTTTCAATTTTTTTTTAAATTTTAGAGACAGGATATTGTTGTGTCACCATAGTTGGAGTGAGTGAGGTAATCAGAGCTGCTGCAGCCTTGACCTCCTGGGCTCAAATAATCCTTCTGCCTTAGCCTCCCGAGTAGCTAGGACTATTGGTATGTGCCACCACACCAAGATAAATTTTTATTTTTTGTAGAGACAGGGTCTTTTTATGTTGCCCAGGCTGGTCTCAAATTTGTGGCCCCAAGTGATCCTCCCACCTTGGACTCCCAAGGCACTGGAATTGCAGGCACATACTTTATTTTGAACTTTGATCTTTTTCTAGGCTAGCAATATGTGGTAGGATACTCTTACATTGCTGAGTAGTAGTAGTGAGGCACAGCACCTAGTCAGCCATCAGGAGGTAAACAACTGGAGGATAAATAAGTGCTACTCTGCAGTACACTGTGTTGCCAGATGATTTTTCCTAACTGTAGGTTAATGTAACATGTGGCGAACACATTTGAAGTAGTCTAGGCTAAGTTATGATGTTAGGTGGGTTAAGTGTATTAAATGCATTTTCGATTTATGATATTTTCAACTTAATATGGTTTTATCAGGACATAACCCCACTATAAGTCGAGAAGCATCTCTGTAAAGAAATATTGTCTCTTCCACTTCTTTAACTGCATGAAATTATACAACACATATTATCATCTTTCCATAAAGAGTGAATCCATTCTTTTAATAACTTATATATACTATAGTTCCATACTTGGGATATAACATATTTTATTTAAACATCTTCCTACTAATAAACACCACTTATGACAGTTCTGATTTGACTTTATAACAATGCTCAGCAACTATCTACATATACGTGTTTTCTAATATTTCTCCTCTATGATTGATTCCTAAATGGGAGGTTGCAGGACCAAAGTTAAATATGTGTGTGTGATTTCAATGGACACCTAAACACACTTTAAACTATATACTAAGTAAGTACTCACAAGCTACAGAAGGGAGAAGATTGGGCCCCACTTGTATGTAAAGAAAATAAAAGCCTTCATTACTTCCAGAATCTTAATACCATGTTCATCTTTGAAAATAAGGCAAAAATAATTTTTCTAAAGTACTATATTTTTTATTCTCAGTCTTAATTATATTCCTATATCCAAATTAAAAAAATTCATTTAATTTCACCTGTTGAAAATGGATTACCCTTTGCTTCTACAAATACATAGAACAGTCAATGAGTTAGAGTGAGGCACAATAGCATGCATCTATAGTCCCAACTACTCAGGAGGCTGAGATGGGTGGATTGCTTGGACCCAGGAGGTCAAGGATGCAGTGAGCTATGGTCGTGCCGCTGCACCCCAGCCTAGGTGAGAGAGAGAGAACCTGTCACTAAAAAATAAAATAAAAACAAAAATAAAAAATGAAAGCGAGGCAAATGATGTGAGATTGAATTAGGAAAAGGGAGATGAAAGTTCTTGTGTAGAAACACTGGTAATCATTTTTGCCTGAGTCGTTTTTTGGTTAATTGATTCATCTTTAAACACACTTATTGAACATCTACTATGTCCCAAGCATGGTGCTGAGCAATATGTACCATATTTGTATATTATGCATATGCCATATGCATAATTGGACTTTGCCAGTCTCTGCTTTACTCACTTTTGGTCTAATAGAAAGTTACTCATCAAATAATAATGTATATATTTTTTAATGAGTATGCAATTATAAACTGAGATAAATTCCATCTTCAACAAGGTACTTACAAAACAATTTGGCTTCTCTGAGGAAAAATTACTTACAATATTAGTAATAAATAGAAAAGAGAGTCAATGAATGGTGAAAGAGCATGGAGAGAAGCCACAGCTATATGTACAGAGGAGTGCGGGTTGTCTGAGAAGTTAACACAAGCATTGTGTAGTTGAGATAAGAGTATGGAGAGAAAGCGTTGGGAAGGGTGAGCAGAAATCAGATCATGCTGCCTTGCAGGCCATGTTAACGATTTTTGGACTATTTTATGTGCAACGAAATGCATTGGAGAATTTTAAGCAGACATTGCCACAGTGAGATTTAATCTTTGACAGTTAAACTTGAAAAGTTTAATACAAATAAAGAATCTCCTTTTGAGTTATTGACCACTTTTTTTGTGTGTGTGTGTGACAGGGTCTTGCTCTGTCACTCAGGCTGGAGCGCTGGAGTGCAGTGGTGCGATCTCAGCTCACTGCAGCCTCGAACTCCTGGGTTCAAACAATCCTCCCAGGTCAACCTCCATAGTAGCTGGGACTACAGGCATGTGCCACCATGCCCAGCTAATTTTTGTATTTTTGTGTATATACAGGGTTTCACCAAATTGCCCAAGCTGGCCTCAAACTTCTGAGCTCAGGCAATCCACCCACCTCTCAAATTTCTGGGATTACGAGTATGAGCCACCATGCCTGACTTTTTCCCTTAAAAAAAAAATTGGTATTTCTTTTAGTAGAGACCATGTTTCACCATGTTGCCCAGCCTGGTCTCGAATTTCTGGGCTCAAGCAATCTGCCCTCCTCTGCCTCCAAACTGACTACTTATTAACCAGAGGCAGTGCTTACTTTCACACACAGCGAATGCATGTGCCATTGCATGAAATTGATCTGCGCAAAAATTTACTTGTGCCCTTACATTTTATAAGAAGTGTTTCAATAGAGCCACAACCAAGTATAAATCCCACAATTTTCTTTTAGATACGGCCATTTTCAATGTATATTTAGACTGTTTATGTGTTCCTTAATTTCCTTTTTTTACTTCAAGTTATCATAACACAGGTCAGAGACTGAATATTGACATAACGATTTCTAGTTTTGTATTGAATTGGTGAGCCTAATAATTGTTATTACTAATATTGGCACAGTTTTAAATTTTTTAATCTTTTCATAAGAATGGCAAAATACAGCAAATTATTAATATGATTGCATAAGTTAGTAGTAACTATGGCCGCTTGCAGTTAAATTTTTGCACAGACCAATTTCATGCAATGGCAGACAGGAGATTTAATGATTCCTGCTTCTTGGTGTTCATGCTGTTATGTGATCCCCTACTCCTGAGTGTGGGTGACACCTGTGATTTGCTTCTAAGCAACGTAACAACAAAAGTGACAGGATGTACATCATTATTTGTATATAATTACATGATTAATTTACATAACATTGCAGTGCAGTACTTGCTGGAGTCTCTCCCCCACACACTTTGAGGAGGCAAGTGACCATGTTGGGAAACCCCATGTTGTAAGGAATTGTGGATGGCCCCTAGGAGCTGAGTGTAGCCTCCAGGAAACCGTCAGCAAGCTCTCATTACCACCACTGCTGGAGACTGAATCCTGCCAACTACATGAGTAAGTTGGAAAGCAGAAACTTCCTCACTTGAGCCTCAGATTATACTGCAACCCAGACAAATTATCCCTTTTTTGCAGATTCCTGAGCCATGGACACTGTGAGACAATGAATACGTGATTGTTAAGCTTCTAAGTGTGTGGCTATATTGTTGTGCAACGCTCGATGAATAATACGATTCTGATGCCAAAATCGCACTGTGCAGAAGAAGAAGTACCACCACTCAATGAGTAAGATGTTACTGGATGGTCAATACATGAGAAACGGAATTCAGCCTGGGAAACTTGGTTTAGGGAGATCCATGCATTTTTCTGAAACGGTGTGTTCTCACAAAGTCAGTTGTATTAATGTAGAAGAATAGTTGCCTGTTATTTTGGGCAAATCACAACTTCCCTGGTTTTAGTTTTTTTCTCATCTGTAGAGGGATAATATTTGTCCTTCCTGTATGGAGATGGCGATAAGATTAAATTGAGATCACTGTAATTCAACACTCAAGTTTACACTTGTACAGTGCTTTCATATATTATGCGTGGGCTCCATTGACAACTGTTGAATCCTAGCTATTCAAGTGAGAGCATCAACATAGTACAAATGGGCTCTCCTCCGTTCTCTGTGACCCACTATCACTAATACATCCGATGTGGACAGATTCTCCAGTCGGAGTTCCTGATTTTCTCTCTATGTCTGAGTTAAGAATAGATGTTTGTTAATGCCGTTGTTAAAACACTCACAGTGTGGCCCTTCATTTTACCTGTGACAGGCGTATTATTCCAGTCTAAGTTACAGAAATTCTTGTAGATGAGTTACCTGCTTTACCCTTAAACCTTATTCTTGGATGCAGTGGTGTACTTGAAATTCTCTTTTGTAAAATCCAGTGCTTTCCATTTGTTCATGCTTTGCCGTTAATATTCCCTTCACATTTGCAAGCTTGTCACAAAATACGAATTTATTTTCAATCTTTCACCATTTGTGCAAATGCTGTTGTCACTGAAGGGTGAAGATATAGACAGAATTTAAATGCATAATATCACAAATGTTTTCTAAGCCTTTTTATTAATGCAGTTCACAGCACAATTAACGTGAATAATATTGTTTTTAGTCTACTGGTTTCCAAAAGCATTAAGATGCAAAAGCAGACTGTGGGGGGAAAGGATTCTCAATATGGTTAAAAAAAATGTTACTGACTGCATGCAAAATGTGGTTCAACAGCTCCTGTAATAATACTAATACTACTACTACTACTACTACTAATAATAATATCTGCATTATTGGAGACCTTTTCATTGTTGTTCATGTGTTTTTCCTATTGGATGATGTTTCAGCTTATAAAGCATCCTTGCTATCTGGGTGAACCATCTGTGATAGCTCCATTTAAACTGATTTTCTTTTTTCGTCAATGACAGGCCCACATGGGAAAGAATAAACAACATAGACAAATGTTCAATTTGATGGATATCATTATTTCTTTAAATCAAGGAGACTTGGAAAAAATTTTATTTAAATTAAGAAATATCCCTGAAAATTGCAGTCCTGAGGAAATAAGTTCTTTTAGGTTTCAAATTAACTTAATACAAAATGTATCATCTATGCAGCCAGTAATGAGCAGGAAAGAACATAATGACTATAACTTCTTGAAACATCTTAACTAGATTTTCAAGATTTTGCTGTCCCAATAAATGGGAATTAACGACAAAGCAAATATATTTGTTTAATGTAAATGTTTTGTTTCCTTAAAAATTTAGCACAACAACATAATTCACATAATTACCGAGAAGTGATCCAAAGGAAAACTGAGTCTTGGTTAACATTTATTATATAATTACTATGTGCCAATTTCCATTGTATGTCTCTACACAGATTACACAGCTTATTCTTTACAATGAATTCTATCAAGTGTGCATTATTATCATCACCACTTTACAGATGAGGAATGTGAGACAATGAGATGTTAGGCAATTTAGCCAAAGGCCAGACAGTTGGGATTCAAATACAGGCCGTGTAGGAGCTGAGAGTTGAATCCAGGCAGGTGAATTAAAACCTAAGCCAACCATGAATCTTTGGCGTAGTGAAAGTAGGGCAGATTTTGTAACCAGTATGAACTAGAACTGATACCTAACTCTGCTACCCAGTAAAGGTCTGATCTTGGGAACTTAGCTCCCTCTTCAGTGAAGGTTGCATTTCAAAATAAGACAATAAGACCCAGGATTACATGAATGTGGCTCAAGTGTCTTCCTTGCATTTTGGAACCCCATGAGGGTGATAACAGTACACCACACCAATAATTTCCTAAATCCTCTCCCAGAATCCTCCTGCCTTCTTTCCTACACCCATTCTTTTTTTTTCTTTTGTTTCTTTTTCTACACCCATTCTTGAAATGCAAGACATGAGGAGGGATGGAAAGGATATTGAGAGAGTCACGCCAAAATTCTTCTTAGTGGGCAAAAAGAAAGCTGTAGTCTGTAGCAATCATCCATTACATGCTTGTTTGGTTACAACATTATTGTTATACATTTAGAGGCATCCACGGTATATATTTTGGAGACTCCAAAGGTTGAAAATGTTACAGTTTAAAAGTTGGCCCTCTTACATGAGAAACAAAAGTATGTAGACTCATGATAACTTTATGTGGCTTTCATATTAGACAATTCCTTCTAATGGAACTCATGTGGATAGGCAGGGATAACATTAAAGAACAAGATTACTAATAGATTAGTTGAAGCCTGTCTGACCAAATATCAAGATGGGCTATTTGGTTTAAATAGTAAAGCCTACACTATTGTTTTGAGGTTTGGATATAGATGAGAGGATCTGTGTGAGACATATTGATGATTAATACCAACTTACTGGGTAACAACAGTGCTTTAGTAAGTTTGGAATTAAGGTATAATTTCATCTTTACTCTTAAGTGATCCAATGAACAACTCATGAGTAAGCATTTTCTCTATGCCTCAGGATAGCATGACTTTTAAGCCACATATATTGAGGAGGTACAGCTGGCAGCCAATGTGTAATACCGTGTGCCTCATCTCTTCAAACCTTCACCTACTCACCACCTGTCAACAACTTATCTGCTTACTATTTCTATAATTTTGTATTTTCTAGAATGTCACTTAATTCATCCAGTATGTAACTCTTCAGACTAGCTTATTTTATTTAACAATGACGTTTAAGATTCGTCTGTGTTTTCAGTGGCTTGATAGCATATTTCTTTTTATTATTAAATGTTAATAATATTCTACTGATGAGTATTCCACTGAATAATAATATTTCATTGGACAGTATCTTACAGTATGTTTATCCATTCACCTGTTGAATAACATCTTGGTTGCTTCCAGTTTTGGATCATTTTGGATAACGCTGCTATAAGTTTTCATGTACAGGTTTTTGTGTGGATGAGTTTTCGAATTAGTTGGTTAAATACTTAGAAAGGCAACTGCTGGATCATATGCTAGGACTGTTTAGCTTTCAAGACACTGCAAAACTGTCTTCAAAACTGGATGTACTATTTTGTATTTCCACCAGCAATGAATAAGAGTTCCTGTTGCTCCACATCCTCCCCAGCATTCGGTATTGTCAGATTTTTGGATTTGAGCCACTCTAATAGGTATGTAATGATACCTTATTGTTGTTTTAATTTGTATTTCTCTAATGATGAGTTTTGAACATCTTCCTGTGTGCTTATTTCCCACCTGTATATTTTATTTGATTAACTGTCTGTATAGATCTTTTGCCCATTTCAAAATGTGGGTTGTTTGTGTTCTGAATTTGGAGTGAGCACCTGTTTTTAATGTATAATTTCAAACTATAAATAAGAGTAGGGAGGACTATCTATATGAGCCTGGCACTCTGGCATGCATCATCTCATTTTTAGCCTCAACCTATTCCTATGAGGCAATATTATGATTCTCTTTTCACACCTGAGAAGTCTGAGGTTAAGTGATAAAACCTAATTTTTAGAGGCTACAGAGCCAGTAAGAGGTAAGACAACCCTATCTTAATAAAGTCTAAAAAGTAGTTTTTATAATCATCAGGCCTAATAGCCTTCTTTTTGTTACAAATATTTTTATATCCCATTTACTCACAAAATGATATTCATAAATAGTATAACCTAATTAAATACAAAATCAAGCAAATCAATATAAAACATTGTATGTAATATGGAGGAAAAGTAAAAGGAAGGAGGAATAAGAGGAAAATAATGAAATAATATGTGTTTATATATTGAATACTTTTGCATGATTATATTAGGTACAATACTAATAATAAATAAACCCACTTATAATAAATACATTTATTTGTAAGAATCCAGATGCCTTTTCATACAATAGTCTCAGGAAGTTAGTAGAATTTAAACAAGAACGTGCTAGAATAAAATCTAATGTTAGATTAACTATTAGCCAACTAGACTTACTTGAGAATTACGCAAGAAGGAAAGATAATGCTTTGTGCAATAGGAAAAACATGCCAGGATAAATTTTAAAATCTAGAAATGAAGAAATTAAGTAACGTGAAGTCCTTGCAAGCAAGAGGTATTCAAAAGTCATGCAGTGTGTGGCAAAAGTCTTTAATGGATAAAACTTCTTTATGCATTTTGGATGTTTAAAATACCCAGCTACTAGTTTCCAGTCATATGCTTCATTCATTGTAACAGCTTAAATCATATTCCAAATTCTTTACTGCCTCATTCTAAAGCCATACAGTAATTGGTCTAATTTGTAATATATAATTTGGGGATTACTGTGACATGCCAGGTTATAAAATTTAGGAACGTTTGAGACTATTTTGGAAATATTAATTTATGGCAATAGAAATGTCAAAAATTAGTAAAGTTCAGTATTTAAATTTGCCAGCTTGTGGCCTTGAATCAAATGGGTCTTATCTTTGGTAGCACAGGCACTTTAGAAAATCAGTAAAATATGTTAGCTAGAATAGAGTCAGATACTAAATATTTGGAGCAAAATTGGCCAAAAATTCTTTAAAATCATCTCCTTGGTTCTGCTTCATGAGTCCTTCAGCTGAAGATTACCCTTATAATAGTAACACTGAAGGATGGGATGTAGAAAAAGCATTGCTTTTACTTTCATAAACATCCAATACATATTATTTTAGTTACTAAGAAATAGGCTAAGTAGCCACGGAGGATAACTACATAATCAAAAAATTTCCTTCTTTCAAATTTTTAACTTCTTTGACTAGAATCTGTAAGATTAAGTCAATGTGACATTCAAAATCTTAAAATGCCAGTATGACCTTGACATTTTTGAATTTATCTGAATTTTCTTGGCATCAATTTATATTTTCATCCTGGGTCACCTCTTGTGGTCATGCATTTTATAGATTTATTCCCTGTTCTATCAGACAAGTCTTGTGTTTATTAGTCTTCAATTTTGCTCTCTTTATTTGTAAGTGAAATTTTTATCATGCTAGCCAGATAAACGGACTACAAGAGCAGTCAAGCTAGAGTGGGAGTGTAAGGGGTTCCAGGGATTTTGAATCTGAGCAAGAATAAAGATGTGGCCATGAGGTGGCAGAAGAAAATACAAGCTTTTTTTAGGTGATCCTTTGACAAATTTGCATGTAGGAGCCATGTCAGGGGTGCCACTCAGAAAGGCAGGAAGGCAAAGAACTCCTAAAGGAAAGACAGATCAGAAAGGGAGCACCTGTCTCCGTGATAGCACTCAATAGCATGGGGAGACTCTGGGTCAGAGAGCTGCAAAATGCAGCAGTGGCATGGGGTATGTATAGAGAAGGGCTTAGCTTACCTATGACTAGCAGATGTTGGCACAGTTTTGTGGGGTATGCAAAGCAAGCAGGCTCTAAATGGCTAAAAACTCCTGCTTATTATGGCCGTGTTGAAACAACTGGACATACAAAATTCGAGTTTGGTGCCACAGAGCTTTTAAGCTAATGGGTCCCATCCAGATGTGAAGAAATAAACAGCCCAGTGGCCAACGTACAGAGGCCAACTTTGGCTCTTTTCTATAAAAGGGAGGCCCTGTGGCATGGTGAAAAGAAGGTGGGTTTGGAATCAGACAATCAGGATTTGAAATCCCTATTGTATTTCTTATTAGCTGTGCAACCTTTGTCTATTTCATTACCTTTAAGAACCTCAGATATCTAATGTGGAACAAGGGGATCAAAATAGCCAACAAAAGCCTGGGATGACGATTAAACAAGGTAGCACATGCTGATCACCAGGTACATAGCTTATGTTCAATAAATATTAGTTGCTTTCATAATTGTTTTCCATACTTTGGGGTACGTTATAATTCGAGTACCACTTGGATAATTTGAGTCTTAGATAACAGAATTTCACTGAAGAGTTTGCATGCAGGTAGTTTATTTTGGAAAGTGATCTCAGGGAACAGAAGTAAGGGGCTGAAGAGGGGGAATCAGGGAAAGAAGAAGAGCTTATGTATAGATGTGCCCTATGGTCTGTTTTTGTAGTGATCACCTGTGGTCTGAGTAGCAAATTGAATGTGCCACAGGATTACCCAGCAGAGGCACAGAAGAAGAATGTATCTATGGACATCTCCTTTCATGCCACCAAACTGATTGAGGGTTACTCTTTGGCATACTAACTCCTTCTCACTTCTAGGTTGCACCTGTGTGAGTGCTGGGTGGTTTCCAGCAACTGTTCAACACTACCACTGCACACCCAGAGAGGCACAGGGGCAGAAAGCCATAGAAAATGCTGCCACTGAGGTAAGAAGTTTTGTAGTTACACCTCCATGAAGTTGGTTGCTGCAGCAACACTTGGAAGACAAGATGGGTCCAGAGTTTGGAGAAGGGAAGGCACATGGCGTATTCAGTAGAGAATGACAAGGCAAACAAAAGTGAGATAATTAGTCCGTAATGGGAAAGACCATCTTGAAAAACGTGGGTCATTTTTAATAAAACCATGAGCTAGTCCATTGATTTTTCAGCTCTGACATATAACATTTTTGTGAGCTGCATGCTCTACAATTCTCTTTGATAATTTTTGAACAGAGCTAATTTTAGTTCTTTCCAATTGTCTTTCCAATTTCCCTGTAAACAAAGTGATAAAGCACACTTTTCAGATTTTTCCAGTCTATTTAGATTCTTTGGGTTGCAAAAGACTAATGCTTTCTTATGTCATTTAAAGCATCAGTGATTATTTAACAAGATGCGCATTTGTAAAGATTCGGGGCACATTCTGAGACAGGCACATTTAATTTGTGCAAATTCCATTTTATTGGCTTTTCTATGAGGAGAGGTGAAACATTTGAAATGCATGAGACATTTTTGTGACTATTCCACACTCAATTAGCATATTCCAGGAGTAACCATAAGCTGGAAAATGGGAATTTGCTATTTCCTTGGTCGTTCTGTCTTCTAGTGAAAACATCACATGAAATCCTGGGGATTACAGAGTTTAAAGAAGCATAGTTATTTTTTTTCACACGAAATTTCTTACAAAACAAGATAGCCACTTCATTTGGTACTCAATGAAAGAAACCATGAACTGGTTCAAAGCTAGGAGAAAAATAATAATATTTGTGTCTGTATTGCCATTCTCCCAAAGGATTTTTAAAGGAAATGATAACTTTATTCATTTTGGGTAAAATGTAACGCGACTGATGAGACAGATCAACAGGAGGCAAGAATCATGAGAAACCCCAGGGCCATTGAAACGTTTCAGTGCTTTTTTTTTTTTTTTTTTTTTTTTGAGATGGAGTCTCGCTCTATCACCCAGGCTGGAGTGCAGCGGCGCGATTTCGGCTCACTGCAACTTCCGCCTCCTGAGTTCAAGCGATTCTCCCAAGTAGCTGAGACCATACTGGCGTGTGCCACCACGCCTCGCTAATTGTTTGTATTTTTAGGAGAGACGTGGTTGCACCATGTTAGCCAAGACGTTCTCACTCTCCTGACCAAGTGATCCGCCTGCCTCAGCCTCCCAAAGTGAGCCACTGCACCCGGCCTTGTTTTGTTATTTTACACGTTCTATAAATTGATCTTTTTTTTTCCCCTCAATGATGCTCCTTTTCCATAAGCTTGGCTTACTAACAATTTTATATATTAGGACCTGTCATGGATTAAATTCTGTTTCAAGGTATTTTTTGATCATCCCTCTTTTAGGTAATGGCCTCATTTTCTGGTTTTGTTGATTTGTTTTAGCTTAAATTCCCGAGAATCTACTAGACCCAGCCCATGATTTATTTTTCAGGATTTAGCATTTCAATTGTTGCTGACCAGCCTGAAAATTTACTTTTGGGGGTATCATTGTCCCCCTAAATCCTGTTATTCCTTGGGGATTGGGCAAGGGCGTAGGATCTGCATAGGGTTTTGCAAACAACAAATGAGGGCTATGGGTGAAACAGTTTCATGCAGAAAGGGGCTATGGCTCTGACAGGCAATCTAAGAACCGGTCCATTTCCCCAGTTATTTAGTACAAGGAGTATTCTCTACTTTAGTGAACAACAGCCAGCTACATGCAGTCCTGTATATCATTCAGATAAAACTGCACTTGGAATTGGAGCTTCTTTAGCAAGAATTTTGTATCTAAAGTTCCTTGCATTTGTCTTCTCCTATTCTTGTTTTTGAAGTTGTCTAATTTTCCTCAATCTGAAATAGCTATGATTTTTATGATTCTTATTTTCTGTATTTTCACTTACTTTCTTTTGATGATTAAATAAATAAACAACAATAAAACTCTTATTTTAAACTTCCTCGTGGACCAGTAGAACTGGAGAACTTAAATGTATCATAATTAAAATTCCTTCTGTATCGTAATTAAAATTGCTAGACATTTTGAGAATATCCTAAGCTAAAGAGGACAAGGGCTAAGTTTCAATCAAGGACAAGGAAAAAACGTCTTGTGGTGATGTGGACATCAACATCTACTTGAAATCCAGCCATTTTGGGAAATATTTTGTTGGCTTTAATTAAGATGCATTTGTTCTATAGAGAAAGGTTTGAAGCATCCCCTCTTTAGACTATCATTCCAAAATAGTGAGAGAAATATTATTATTCACTATATATTAGCCAACTTCTTGAGGAATTTGAGAATATTTAAAGTGGATAGTACATAAAAGAAAAAGCAAATGAGATGATATATGGAAAAGGAGAAAGAAGAAATTCATTAAAATTTAATTTCTATGATTTTTTTTCACTCATTAGGCATGGCTGAGCATGTTTTTATAGCACATATAATATTTTATAGCATTAAGTTAAATGGTTTCAGGTTTCATATAAATTCTTTTATTCTGTAAGTGCTTCAGGACATACCTCATTTCTGAAAGAGGTGATCTCATTATGTTTTTAAATGACAGCAGTATGTTCAGGTATTTTGCAAAATATATAGTAATTAAATTTTGTATATCTTTCCAGCATGATCTATACCATATAGACTATATCAAGATTTTCTCAGTCATTACAAAATATAGTGATGCAAAATTTCAATTTTTAAAATGTATTCATCCAACCATCCTCTCATCCTTAAACAATTACTAAATGCCCTTAATGAGGAGTGAAAGAACCTGTCTGTGTTTCAATAAGATGCAGAGATGAGTACAATAACCTTAAAGAGGAAGAAAACTATAAATGTTTATAATACAAATGAGTATGTGCTAAATGTCATAATAAAGGTAGCAATAACAAGATTTCTGAGTTGAATATTGAAGAAATTGCTAGGTGCATGATGAAGAAAAACTGCATGAGGAAATAGGCATTTGGGATGCTCCTCAAGGAAGAGGTAGGAAATTAAGGGGATTAAGGGATATTAGGCAAGGACGAAGAGACTATTGGCAAGAGCAATGGTACACTGAAGACGGAAGCATAAAACACTGGGGAAAATCCATAATAAACATAAAATTGTAAGAGGAAAATTCTGCACAATAGAGCTGAAAAGGAAGAATGAAGCGTGAGTGCTTGAACGCCAAGCTAAGAAGTTTTGGTATTTTCTTTGTTCAGTGGATGGGACATAAGTAGGTTACCAGATGTTTCAGCAACTTATCTGCTACAAAAGGACACGTAAGACCTCTTCGAACTCTGAGTATGCAAAATGTGATTTATGTATTTATTCAACTACGTCTTAAGAACAAATTTTTTCTCCGTGCAACTGAAATTGCCATTGAGAGGGGCAACAAAGCCCCAAACACAGAAAAGATGAACTATTCTAAACAGCTACGTCTTTTATATATTAATTTTTCTTCACAAATAGCTGGAGTAAAAGTCTTTCTTTATTGTTTTATCCAATGAATCACTGCAGAGCAAAACCACACTTCATGCTCTACAAGGTCAAGTGCCTCTGAGAGGAACATCTCAGTGAAGCTTCAAAACTGCTGTTTTCAGATCTTGGTTCTCAGGAGAATTGAGATAGGCAGGCGCAGGGGAAAGATGGTTGTTCTATGCACATTTGCAGACATTTCTCTCTGGTGGGTGCTCACACAGGGAGATCTGAGGCTTGATATGAGTAGAAAAATACTAACTGCCATTAGCGAGGACATGTGGCATCATTAACAGGCACTATCCTTTGTTGTCTGGGTTCCTCAATGAAGGATAAATAAAGAGATGCAAAGAATATTAGAAGCTCCAATAAAAGAAAATTAAGCACATTCAGAGTTGCACATTGAAAACTTATGAAATCAGAAGGGCTCTAAATAGCTTTGGTAAGAATAATGAGGAAACAGTATAATCAATGTAACTCAGCTAAATGGATACTTTGCAAGCCAAATGCAGTATACAGAACTTAGAGACTCAGGGAGGCAGTCAATAAATATTCATTAATGATGCTGAGAATGAGAAGATGGTTTAAATCTCATGAAATCAAGCATACATGTCTTTATTGTTGGAATTTTTCTAGATCTAGATAATTCCAGCCATTGCTTTTAGGTTCACATGAAAAAGCAAAATATGCTATTCTCTTTGGGCCTCAGTTTTCTCATTTGCAAAATAAAAGGTTTGGACAGAGATCAGAAAACTACAGCCCAAGGGCCAAATCTGACCTGTTGTCAGTCTTTATGAATAAATTTTTGTTAAATGTAGTAATGTCTATTTGTTTATGTATTGCCCATGGCCATTTTTGGGCTACCATAGCAGTTAGGTAGTTGCAACAGAGACTGAATGGCTTGCAAAGACAAAAATTTTTCCCTCTGTCCCTCATAGAGTTTGATAACTACTGGACTGGATGATCTCTTAAGTCAGTTAAAACAATCCACAGTGTAAGAGTACATTCCAATGTTTATTAGAGCTGGAGTCTATTATGCAATTTATAAAGGAAAGACTTCCAGAATATGACACATTTGTGTTCTTGACAAACACTGGGTTAAGGGATTTGTGTGTGCACTTGCACAAACAATTAGCAAGTTCCTTAAAAGCCACAGACTCTTCTAAAGCAAAATAGATCCTAAATAACCATTCTTCTTTCTCTCACTGGGACTGCACAGTTATTGCTGCATTCAACATTAACTCGAAATTTTCTACAATCCAGGGAGACTGGACTGCAATATACCATTATTGCTTTTTTTAAAGAAAAGGATTTGTTGAAGATGTACATAGTGAAAAAATGGTTATGGGGAAGTATTTTACCCTACGAACCAAACCTCCTTAAAATATGAATTAAGTTGGTAATGACAATGTTTCCCCCCAAATTTTCTGTTTGCTATTGAAACAGATTCCAAAATATTCACCCCTCCCCCATGAAAACCTCAGTTTGCCATTTGAATTGAAGACTTAACGGTCTGTTATTTAGATTGAAACGATCTGGTTCCCAATTGCAGGGCTGAAAGTTCATCAGGTTTCTTAATTTATTTAAGTCTCATCTACCCCAAATTTGTTGCTCCTCTTCCCATCAAGTGGTGGGGGCTATGTACCTTCCCTTTGAGTCTGGGTGGCTTGTGACTCTTCGATCAATAGAGTATGACAGATTTCACTTAGCATAGCATCCTCCAAGTTCATCCATGTTGTCACAAATGGCAAGTTTTCCTCCCTTTTTATGGCTGATATTGATTAATTTTATTGCGGTAACCATTACATGTACACATCTATGACATCATCAGGTCTTATACCTTGAATATATACAGTTTTTATTTGTCAATTATTCTTCAGTAAAGCTGGAAAAAAATAGGGTGTGGCAGAAATAGGTATGGTCATAGAAGATGATACAGTTTCTGCCTTGGTCTCTGGAATACTTGCACCTGGGTCTCTGAGCCACCAGGTCAGAAGTCTGACAACACTGAGGTGGGCATGCTGCAAGGAAGGCAAGCCACCAGCAGTCTTGGTTTTCAAGTGTTTTCTGCCTTGATGCCCAATGTGAGGGCAAAGGAGATTGCAGGTGATTCCTTCCTTCAATCCTTGAGTGACCCTAGCCTTCAAGCCTTCCCAGACATGATTCCAGACTTTGGAGAACAAAGAAAAGCCATCACCGCAAATAATAAAATACGAAATAAATAATAAAATGTTTGTAGTTTTAAACTACTACATTTTGGGGGTAGTTTGCTTAGCAACAGCAGTATTAAAACTGTTCTGCCATCTACAAAAGAGAAACAATATTAATCAATGTGATACAACTGTGTTGGGAAGACCAAACGAGATCGTAAATAAAATGCTACAATGCCTGATCTATCATAAGCAGTAAATTACAGCTATTCATACACATTTCCTGAAAATGATAATTTAATTCTACTTTTGTTCATTGTGACTAGGTTCTATATTCCTTTTACTGCTTCTCTATAGTACCCATGTATCCATTCTCACTACCACAAAAATAGAAGCTATGAATTTTAAAAGATCAAGCTCAGACATTCAGTAAAGCAGACTGATTCCTAACAGATATGTATATAATAGGAAACTAGAATACAGATAAAAAGTTAATATAAATTATTATTTTTTTTTTACCAATTTATTGGAATAAACATTTATAAGATGCCTACAATGTGCCAGACCCTCTGATACAGCTCATGATAAACATCCATGGGGAAAATGTCTGCTTTGCCTTTGACCTAACACAATAGTTGCTGTAGTTCCTTATTTAGTAACACCATCCTTTTTGGCTAGGAGTTAGTGATCCATCATCTTTCATCTTCTCAGATCTGACAGACACTGGCATACACCATAAGACCATAAATGATCACCAAAACTCAGGACTTTCTCTCATTGAGGTTTCAGATCTAAATGTCTCCTTGAAGTTTATCTTGCTCTTTTGGCTTGTCAGTAAACACAGTGTTGTAGAGTTTGTGTGGCAGATACCACGGGTGAGCAGCATGAAATTCAAATGCACAGTGAATTGAAGTGACTTTTTTTTATCCAAAGCAATTCCATTCAAAGCCACATCATTTCAGAAGGGCATCAGTACTGATGATAACGACTGTGCATTGAGACTACTCTGAGTAGACAAATTGTCTTGCATTTTAGCTAATGAACAAGCACTGTGGTAAACAGTTCTTTGCTTCGGGGTCATAATTCAACTTGCTATTTGCTCCTTTGGACATTCATACAGGGTTTGTTAAATTAGGCATTAATTTTTGATTATGTGGTGCCATCCTAATGGTTATGATCTTTTGCAGAACTCTTAACAGATTACAGTAGGATGGGACTGCAGAGATATACTAGGAACTCAAGGGAAGGTAGAATTAAGAAGCAATTTGTTGGCCAAGAGGCCTTCATCTTCTTTACCCTGCAGACATTAGAAGAAATAAAAGACAATGTTGGATTGGTGGGGGGTGATGGTAGTTTGGAGTCGATTAAGTGCCAAGCATTGTTATAGACACTCCATGTACAGTTTCGCGTTTAATCTTCATGATAACTCTGCAACGGAAATACTTATCTATCATTATCTAGAAGAGGAAAGTGAGGTATAAATTAAAGGACTTGCTCAATGTGAAAAGAATTATGACTTTCTGAAGTGTGAGGTTACAGCTGTCTCACAGGCAGAGCTGTTTAAGTCCATAAGTCAAATGGTTAAACAGTAGGCATAAATCTCTCTACCGTATTTTTAGAGTATTGATACATGGTTTTAAATAATCCTTAAAAACATTATAAAATTAGTGCATACTTAATTAGGAAAACGGGAAGACAGTAGCTGATAAAGAGTTAAACTGATACTATCTTTAATCCTACTACCTAGAAATAACCATTGATAAGATTCTGATGGACTATGTTTACTTATAACATTTTTGCTATGATTTTGACCTAAAAAGTCTCTCCCTCTTATACTATAAGTAATAAACTTATTTATGAAAGGCAGAAATGTATAAAGAAGTAAAAATCACAAAGAATTTCACACAATCCAGATATGTTACATGTAGGGAAATTTTCATACAAAACATGCCTGTATAGTATACTTATATGTATATGTTCATGTATAAGTACATAATTTAAATATATTAATTTATATTTTCCACCAAATTGGCATCATATCCTTTATACAATTGTATATGCTTATAAAACCACTGTCATTGTCTTGCTAGGGAAATTATCTATTTAAATCAGATTTATTAGGGGAGAGGAAGAAGAAGAGAAAAGGTAGAAAAGGAAAGAGAAGGTGGGGAGGGTTGGAAAGGAAGGGAGTGGGGAATGAGAGAGAAAGGGACTGGTCATTAGTTGTGTAAGTTCGGACTCTATCAGTCTTTAGTATAAATGCAATAATTCATCTTCATCTATGTTTTTCTATTTTAGTCGCTATTGTACATCATTATCAAAAATTATTATTAGGAACAAATTTATATTGCATTTAACAGCAGAAAGCCAATTTATAAGTCTTGTAATCATAGGACATCTCCCAATATCACCATTATCATACCATCTCCATCCTAATCATCACCATCATCATCATCTAACAGTTGTTGAGTGCTCAACCCTGCCAGTTCTTCAGATTTTATGTAAGACATGACACTTAATTCTTACCACCTTCTAAAGTAGGGGCAATATTTAATTTCATTTTGCAGATGAGAGATCTGAGATTGAGAACTATTAGATACATTTCCCAAAGTCTCACCACTAGGAAATAGTGCTGAGATTTGAATCTAGGTTTTCTGACTCCTAAGGCCATAATTCCAGTTCTGAAAATTATACTATACTGATCAGCTTGATCAAAAGTTGGGATCATAGCTGCGGTATTTGCCATATAGCTTGACAGTAGCGTCATAGGTCACAGAAAGAATTGTCACATTTTAGAAATGGAAAGAATCTTGGTTGATAGCCTAAGGTTCAAATATTAAATATGAAGAAAATAGAAGCCAGAGAAAAGTGAAAATACCTTGCCAAAAATCACCTAGCAGGCTGAAGACTTATCCCACATGACTTTTACATCAGTGCCCTATAAACAGAAAAGCAAACCAGAACATAGAATGGGAGGAAGGTCAGTGCTCTGAACTGATAGCACTGAGACCATTTCCAAGTCCAACCATGTAGTAGACTTGTCACATGACCTTAGTCTAGCTATTTCATCTCTCAAAAATCTGTTTCTATTTTTCCTTTTCTTTTATTTTTCTTGTTGAAAGAATGGGGGTTGGAATAAGCGATACTCAAAGGCAAAAGCTAAAATACAAACTTTCACCCCTGAATGTGAAGTTCAACTTCAGCATCTGTGGGTAGATCTTCTTACCTTGGGTAAGTCACTTGACCTCTCCAACCCTCATTTACCCTAACTTTAAAATAGTGATAAGAAGAGTCCCTCCTCAGGGACTGATGTGAGGATAAAGTGAGATAATCTAAACAAAATGCCTGGCTCATCATATGTACTCAATAGATGTTAGTTATCTAAAGATCCTTTAGGCTCTAAAATTAAGTGTTACAAATCAGTAAATACTCACTGGATATCTACCATGGCCCAAGGTCACCTACCAATACCAACTTTGAAATGTACATTGCTTACAGAAACTTTTTATTTTAACTTCCCTGAATGTTAGGTCTTTGAGTTGAAAAAGTAATGTTCAGTTCAAGTTTTCTAGGATCACGCAGAGAGAAACAAAGACGGAGAGTAAACACACACAGAAACCATTTTGCTATATGCCTTTCACAAGTTTAAACCCTTTAAGCCTGAACTAGCTCTTTTCTCTCTTACAATTTCTATTTGAAACCTCTTCATTTTAAGTGTCGTATACATATGTATGGATGGTTTTATTTTCCTGGATCTCTTCTAGTTCAACTCTTGCTTTTTCAAAACAAAAAGCAAGGAGGTATACTTTTGTAACTATTTTCAGGAAGTAAGAGCTACTTCATGATAATGTGGCAGGCTTCACGGATACCATTTCAACATTCTATAGTTTGGATACATTTTATACTACAGTTTTGCCTCCAAGTGGCATTGTTCTTTTCTTCTCAATTACATAAAGTATTGGCATATATTGATATATTGACCATATCTAATTATTCCTTTCAGCTTTGTTCACAAATCCTAAAAGAAAAACAATGCAGTTATCATTTCTATGTCCATCCTTAAAAGACCCATCAATACTTAATTCTTAGGTTTTGAGTTTTCATAAGTTTTTCTTAAGTCTTTCATTCATCTCAAAGTATCCCTTGGTGATTCAGACATGTTGGAAGTGTGGCACATGAGGTTGAATTGCCTCCTTAAATTAAGGCATACCTCTTAATACTAGAAATTTATGAAGAGAAATTTATTTGCCTCTGTTACATCAAAGTGATTAACATGTTCACTAAGCAAGGTTAGGTGACAAAATGCTGACAGCGTGACACTATTCCCTCTGCCCAAACATATTAAATGGCTTCCATTACATATGACAAAATATACAAAGTGCCTAATGTGTGGTAGCCACTTTGGTAGAGTTAGGGTATTTCGGGTGGTGAGAACAGAGATTGACTAAGGGGATGGGATCAATTTTGAGGCTACAAGGGGAGGTCAGGATGCTCAGGAAGCCATGTCAGCAACCCTTTGGTGATTTTTTATTTATACAGACTATCCTGTGCTTCCCATTCTACTTCTATAGCAATTTCTAATATTCATTTCACTTATTAGTACATACCTTATACCAGCTACTGTGTCATGCATTTTTTTGCATTTATGTAATCTTGCCTTCAAATACCCTAAGACAGAGCTTCTGATGGGCTTGGCTAATGTCTCAGTATGTAATATTGAATGTCCTTTGGGGCTGAGGTTTTTTTTTTGTGTGTGTGTGTGTGTGTGTGTGTTGTGTGTGTGTGTGTGTGTGTGTGTGTTGAGACAGAGTCTCACTCTATTGCCCAGGTTGGAGTGCAATGGCATGATCTCAGCTCAATGCAACTTCCACCTCCCGGGTTCAAGCAATTCTCCTGCCTCAGCCTCCTGAGTAGCTGGGATTACAGGCTCCCGCCACTACGCCCGGCTAATGTTTGTAATTTTAGTAGAGACAAGGTTTCACCATGTTGGCCAGGCTGGTCTTGACCTCCTGACCTGGTGATCCACCCAACCTCGGCCTCCCAAAGTGCTGGGATTATAGGCGTAAGCCACTGCGTCTGGCCGGGGCTGACTTCTTATCCCAGGATATCACAAAGCTAGAGTCCTGTCTGTAGATAACTTATTTTGGCTCAGGATGTGAATTAGTAGATAACTGTATGATTGTGTGACAAAGTATCCTTTAGATCAATAAACCTCTTTATCTGTTTTAATGGACAGGAACCACATAACAAATAGGCACATTAAAGCTTCTTTCTGATTAGGGCAAAAAGGGAAAATCTGTAGATACTATTACCAGTAGTACAAGTGTTATTACTATCACAGTAGCTAATAGTTATTATCACATCAGCTAATTATATCAATCACTTCTTATATGGAAACCTTTCTTTTTTATGGAGATGAAACTTACTGACATACGTTTGTGTCATTATATCTTTACAGAAAAAAACCTAAGGGAGAAATGTATGCTTGCTTTATACTAGTAATTAAAGAGTTGGGGCTTTAGGGGATACTTGGGTTTACTGCAAGTAAGCTGTTCTGATTTGGGGAGAGCAGAATGGAGGGGGTGACTAAAACCACATTTGAAGACAAAAATCTAGTGGAAGCAGGGTCTTTATTTTGCGATGTGTTCACTTGAATTTACCATACAAAAATAATTTCTTCTGAAAAGAATGTGAGAGTTCATTAAATATGCATAACCTTTTTCTTTTTTTTTTTGTTTATTTCTTGAAAGCTTCTATTCCTTTGGATGTCAAATGCACCTAATTAGTATAAGTTGATGTGTAAATCTTATTCCACTTCCTAAGACAAGAGGGAAAAAGTCTCATTTGTATAAAATTTAGAGTCGTGAATTTTAAAGCATGGTTAAAAAATAAAATCATACATCTTAATTAAACTAAAAATTTTATTTGTAGAATGACAGATAAAATTGAGCTTTTTAGTAATACAATTATGTGTGATGTAATAGAAAGTGCTTTTGAAAACAAGTCAGGATATCTGAATGCTGGCTCAAACTCTCACTATTTCTGGGATATTGGGTAAGTTATTTAAACTTTGTTGTTTTGATTTAAGTTTCCTCATCTGCAAAATGATGTATTTTGATTAAATGATTTCTATTTTCTCCAAAAAGGTTTGGAAATGCATGGTATTATATACATATGATATATTTACATCAATTTTTCTCTCTATTACAATCACAAATGTAACATAAAAATCATGAAAACTTACCAAGAACTTAGATTTCTAATCAAGAATATTGAATTTATATGATTGCGTGTATTCAGACATTCAATAGGGATTTGGGGAAACATTTAGCTCCTGATACATATTGTTAGGTTTGAAAGGGAAGGCAAGGGTTAAAGAAAGACACACACACACACACACACACACACACACACACACACACACACACACACACACACACAGCAAGAGGGCGGCTCAACAGCAAATGCAGGCTTTCTGCCCAGGATAAAACCTGCAGAAGTAGGGGACCAGCCTAATGCCAGAGCCCATTGCTGCTTACAGGCTGGGGGTACTCATAGGTATGGGCGGGAGGGGTCTGTGCAGTATGGCTTACTGCCCAGCAGGAAACTGATAAGATGTTCCCATGATGAGGCGGTTCTGGCCCTTGTTCTGGAGGGATGTCATCATGGTGTTCCTTGGATCCTTGTCCAGCAAGATACGATAGGGATGTTTCTTTAGTTGGGCCTTTGTCTGCCTTGTGTTCAGGTGGTTAGACAGGAGATTTCTCATGGCCCGAACCCCCGTGAAATGTTTAAATTTGACTAAGATCTGCAAAGTAGCAGGGAGCTTACAAAATGGTGCAGTTTGGACTAACACATCAGTATCTTTCTGGTACTTTCATATTTCTTTCTAGCAAGGCTTCTTTAAATATTGAGCCAATTAACTGAATTTTGGAACAAAGATACCGTTTAGCCCACCAAATCTAGAAATAACATTCTCTCTACAAATTGTATCCCGAGTCCATTTATTACTTTCTACCCTTGCTCCACAATTCCTCCTCCACCTGCACAACGCACGGATATAAAGGAGGTTTTGTAGCAACATCGAATGACGAAGATCAGCTCTCACAGGACAAAGTTTCAAGCATTTTGCAAATTCTATCCAGAAGAAAAAAAAATCCCCAAAACTTTAGCAATTGCTGTGCTCCCTTAAGGATGAAGATGACAGCTGTTTTAACAGCTGGAAAGTCACGTCTTCTGACAGCTCAGCAAAAGAGCTGTAGAGTGCTGAACATATCAGAAAGAAAGTGTGCATGAGCAAGCTGTCTTAGAACTTCTACAAGACAAATTGATCTAACAGCTTTGCTCCTCTGAATAGTTTATAACCAGAAGCTGTCAGCAGGTTGGATCTAAGACCTGGGAACATTTCCAGCTCTCCATTACTCTGAAGTCCCTCCTACGGTCTCAGATTAGAAATGCTTTAAGGGGAATGAAAGCTCCTAGTTGATAATTAGTGTTACTGATCTGAAAAAACATAATATCTGATCAGTTGTATTTAATGAAAGCTGACTGAAATGCTACATGGGCAAGGGGAGGGAGAGAGGCTCTTGAAAGATTTTATAGAAAAAGTTATAGGCTAGGAAAAAAGGAAATACATACAGTTAATTATTGTTAAGAGTAATATGAATTGTTTTGCCCAATTTCCAGCATGAAAGCATAACATTTTCAATTAATGTCTAAATATAGTTTGTAAGATATCATTCATTTGTTCATCCATTCATTCATGCTTTCCATGTGCTTATTGAGCACTTACTATATCAATCATCTACTATATGTTAACACTAGGTTAGATGCTGAAATGTATATTACCTGCCCTCATGAAACTTGCTAGGGAGACAGTTATTAATCAAAGAATTCTAGTTAATAGTATGTGCAAATGTCTATAAGCAAAACAAACAAAACCCCCCAAAACTCTAATAAATTGAAAGAAAGAATAGTGCTGCATAAGTGTGTAGGCAAGAGCAAGTCAAGACTTTGTAGGCCAAATAAACTTTAGACTACCTTAAACATAGTCAGAAGCTTTGGAAGCCTCAAACAAGAGGGAAAATGAGACATGATTAGAGTTTCCTTTATCACTGATCTTTTGGCAACAGAATGGAGATTTGCAGAAGTGCTTGCAAGACATGGTGGAGAATTGGCTTTAGAATATAAGTTAAGAAACTATTGCTGTGGTCAAGAAAGGAGATGATACTGATGACGTGGCCAGTTGTGGGAATATAGAGAATTAAACAGATTTGAGAGACAAGGAAGTCGAATGCATGGGACTTGGCTATCCATTCAGGCCATTGTGCATAAGGAACAATCCGAATTATTAATTTTCTCAAATCTACAATAACTTTAAAGCAATATTTTACTGAGTTAATAGAAATAGCTACAAAGTAGTACTAATTTATTTCACTCCTACTTTGTGTGTGTGTGTGTGTGTGTGTGTGTGTGTATAAAGTATAAAAATAGAGGAAAGGATGGTCCATGATGTTCAATTATATATTTGATCATAATCATAATATAATTAACTGTGTGTGTATATATATGTGTATGTGTGTGTATATACAGAAATGCACATATAGTTATTTAACTAGTATTATTTAAATTTCTACAGTTGTATAGAAAATAATATATATTTATAGATAAATATTATAAAATTATATAATAATTCAGTTATATATGTAATTCAAGCTTCACAAAGGGCCACGAATAATTAAATAATTATATATACACATATATTTATATACAGATACAATTATTTAGTGATTTTTGGTCCTTAATGTAGCTTATATAAAAGCTGATGGTTTCAACACAATGATAAAAGACTTATCTTCAAAATGCATATTCAGTATCAACTGTTTCTTATTCCTCTACAGTAGAGATTGAAAAATTATAGACTATGCCCCAAATTTAGCTCATGGTTTGCTCTTTTAAAAAAGGGTTAATTAGAACACAGATATACTCCCTTTACATATTATCTATAACTGCTTTTTAATTACAATAGCAATGTTGAGTAGCTGTGATAGAGAATATATGGCTCACAAGTCTTAAATATTTATTATCTAGCTTTCTACAGAAAAAGTTTGTCAATCTCTGCTCTATTGGTACATAAACTAATCCTATAATATTCATTTAGACTGTTGATTAGAACACTTCTTTCTGGATATTTTACAGCATAGAAAATGAATTACATTGTGGGATTGTGAATTTTTAAAATATTCATAAAAATCCTCATAGCATCAAAGGATTTAGAAAGATATGTTTACCACTGAGAAATAGTTACTACAAAGGAAATAATAATTACATTAGCCAGATGCATTTTAAAAATTATGATTCCCTTCAGAAATCTGAAGAAATGGATAACTTTTACAGGCTTTGGTGTTACTTTTGGATGCCAAATTCTATACGGGTCCATCCATCTCATACTTAAGAATTTCAAAGACTGTATTGAATGTGGCATACTGAAATGTTTACATATTTGTAAAATAGATAAATTGAGCCAAATAAATATTTGCCAGTATTTTGCATTTGGAACAGTGAGTAGATCACCAGTTACCTCAATTATAGGTTAAATAAATATATAGACTTCTCTCTCCAATTCCCACCTAGCCAAAACTGAATTATACATTTTCGGTGTATATTGATAGCTACTGGAGTCTTTCTGATGCTACTTAGATATCACATGGCAAACAAGAGAGGCTTTTAAATTTTTTCCTGAAGTCCTTTCGTCCTGATTGCTTGTTATAAAACTATTAGCCATCGTCAAATCAATTTGACTGGATTCCTACAAAAATAAAGTTTAGGTTCAAATTAACTTTTCACTAAATGATTTTCACAAAGCATGAAATTATCTCAGTGCTGTGAATCACCAACTAAAATTACACCCTTGTCAAAATTTTCCTAATTAGTCATTACTCACAGCAACTGGCTCTTTTTTTCTTTCCTTTACACAACTGGAGCTATTTGCATTGAGAGAAGATGATGCTTCTGCTAACCAATTGTTACTGGAAACTAGCCCTGTGAATAGATCCCCTTGCAGCTGAGAAATTCCTCGTGGGACGTGTTAAGCATATCCTTGACAACAACAGCAGTGATAGCCACATTCCCCTTGTGAGAAAGTACCATGGCAGAGTTGTTAGGAAGTTCTAGCAACATGCCTCCTGTAAGCTACACTCCATATATCAATAGCTCCATTAAAAGACAGTTGTCTTCGCAAAGGAGAGAGAGTCTGAGTGTTCTCAGTACTTGCATCATCCTTGGTGTTCTTTATTCTTCAATATCCTTGGTGACCTAATACAAAACTGTTCATTTTTTAACATTATGAATATAGGCATTTTTCTGTATGTGGCTATACACATATGTACTAATTTCTTTCACATCTGCTTTCGTGTGTGTTTGCGCATCTGTGTGAACACTGTGTTTATATCCACATGAAGTTCCTCCTAGGATATATATACATATCCCATCCCTCATACTATATATTTTTTTGTTTGCTTGTTTGTTTTGAGATGGTCTCACTCTGTTACCTAGGCTAGAGTGCAGTGGCACCATCTTGGCTTACTGCAACCTCCGCCTCCTGGGTTCAAGAAATTCTCCTGTCTCAGCCTCCCAAGCAGCTGGGATTACAGGTACCCAGCTAATTTTTGTACTTTTAGTAGAGATGGGGTTTCATCATATTGACCAGGCTGGTCTCAAACTCCTGACCTCAGGTGATCCTCCTGCCTCAGCCTCCCAAAGTGCTGGGATTATTGGCATGAGCCCCTGTGCCTGGTCTGTATTATATATTTGTACAAGAGCTGGGATATGTGTGTGTGTGTGTATATATATATCTTGGTTATTGTGTAATTTCTCAGCTGCAAGGAGATCTACTCACAGGGCTAGTTTCCAGTAACAATTGATTAGCAGAAGTATCATCCTCCCTCAATGCAAATAACACCAGTTGTGTAAAGTGGAATAAAAAGAGCCAAAAAAAAAAAAAAAAAAAAAGAGCCACAAGATAAATTAAGACCAAAATATGGCTTTTAGAATTCTGAGTACACAGTATAAAGAATTACGTACAATACTTTGTACATATTCTTCAGTGGAGGCAAGTAGATCCTTTCCTCAAACTTAAAGATTAGTTCTCTCCTATTCCATCAGATCTTAATTTTATTTGCCATTTGTCATTGAAATGGAGGACAGATTATTTCACAATGTATCAAGGTCTTATGCAGCAAAAAAAAATTGTCTCTATATTTCCATTCCTTTCTTCAATCATCAAACACCTGATAGAAGCCATCCTTGAAGATGCAAAAGTGAATTCAGACTTTTTTTCTGATATGATTAACAATTAGCCAGGTGCAAAAGGTAGAAAGAGCATTAATCAGGCAAAAGGGACCACATGTGCAAAAGCTTGAGGTGAAAAGAGAGCTCAATGAATTTTATATGTGCCTTGAATAAAATCCAGACCCTTCAAGGGGCCTGCAAAGTTTTGGATCATCAAGCCCCTCCATCCCTCCTGACATGATATTATTCTACTTTCCATTTCATGATCTGTGATGATTAATATTAAGCGTCAACTTGTTGGGATTGTACCTGGCTGTTCCCGGGTGTTGCCGGCAGCGATTAACATTTGAGTCAGTGGACTGGGAAAGGAAGTCCTACCCTCTGGAAGACCCACCCACAATGTGGGTGGGCACCATCCAAATGGCTGCCACAGTGGCTAGAAAAAGGCAGAAGAAGGTAGAGGAAGCTAACTTGGTGTGTCTACCAGCCTTCATATTTCTCCCCTGCTGGATGCTTCCTGCCTTCAAACAAGAGACTCCAGGTTTTTTGGCTTTTGGACTCTTGACTTACACCAGTAGTTTGCCAGGGGCTCTTAAGGCCTTTGGCCACAGACTGCAGGCTGCACTGTCAGCTTCCCTACTTTTGAGGTTTCTGGACTCGGATTGAGGCACTACTGGCTTCCTTGCTCCTAAATTTGCAGACGCCTATCGTGGGACTTCACCTTGTGATCATGTGAGTCAATTCTCCTTAATAAACTCCCTTTCATATATCCTATTAGTTCTGTCCCTCTGGAGAACCCTAATGAGACAGAAGAGTTCCCTGGACCCCTTCACCGGACTTGCATCAAGGTTGTGGCTTGCTTACTCAACCACTGCACCCAAACCCCTTATGGGAGGAGGAGCACCCAGGCAAGTAGGTGCCGTGGCTGGGGTGAGCTTTGGGCTCCAGCCCCACGGTAGTGTCTACAGGTGTGTTACAATTAATGCTCTTTCAGCAGTTGCCATCTGCAGGTGGCTATGTGTTAACCAGCTCAGTGGAGAGTCAAGGTGACAAGTCTGTTACAGCCTGCCCTGTTGGTACCCGGGTCCTTGTCCGGTGTCCAGGAAGAATCGGGTCTCATGGACTTGAAGGATGGTGAATGCAGAGGTTTTACTGAGTGATGGAGGTGGCTCTCAGTGGGATGGATGATGAGCTGGAAAAGGGATGGAATGGGAAAAGGGTGATCATTCCCTGAAGCCCAGCCGCTCCTCGTCGGAAGTTAAGCTGCATCTATCTGTAATCTCCCACACTCAGTTGCCTCTTCTCCTCTCAACATTCAGCTGCTTGTCTCTTCTCTCCTTCTCTGCCCCGTCACTCTGCCACTCTGCCATTCCCCTGCTCATGGAGCCTGGGGTTTGGGGTTCTTATGGGCACAGGATAGGGGGCGGGGTGGGCCAGAGTGGTCTTGGAAAGGGCAACATTCAGGCATGAAAACAGGAATGGCTGTTCTCATTTAGGGCTGCGGGCCCAGGCTTGAAGGTGGAACCCTCGCCAGGGACCCCGCCCTCTTGCCTCCTGTCCGTATCACTAATACTTGACCTGTGCATTTTATCCAGGCTTTTGACAAGGCGGGTTCCTTCTTAAACTTTAGATCTATACTTAACTATCACTTGTTCAGTAAGCCCTAAACCCACCCCAGACTAACTCCTACTTCATTATTCTGTTACCACACCTTCTTTATTTCATCATTCTTACTACGTGCCTTAATTCTCTCCTATTCCATCAGATCTTAATTTTATTTGCTATTTGTCACTGAATTCTGAGTACACTGTGTACTCAGAATTCTAAAAGCCATATTTTGGTCTTAATTTGTCTTGTGGCTCTTTTTTTTTTTTGGCTCTTTTTATTCCGTTTTACACAACTGAGGGAGGATGATACTTCTGCTAATCAACTGTTACTGGAAACTAGCCCTATGAATAGATCTCCTTGTAGCTGAGGAATTCCTCAATAACTAAGATATATATATAAATATATATATATACACACACACATATACACACACACACACACACACACATATATATTATATATATGGCAACAGGTTCCTGGGGTGTGTATACATATACACACACACACACACACATACACATACATATATCCCAGCTGTCATACAAATATATAATACGGGCCAGGTACGGGGGCTCATGCCAATAATCCCAGCACTTTGGGAGGCTGAGGCAGGAGGATCACCTGAGGTCAGGAGTTTGAGACCAGCCTGGCCAATATGATGAAACCCCATCTCTACTAAAAATACAAAAATTAGCTGGGTACCTGTAATCCCAGCTGCTTGGGAGGCTGAGACAGGAGAATTTCTTGAACCCAGGAGGCGGAGATTGCAGTAAGCCAAGATGGTGCCACTGCACTCTAGCCTGGGCAACAGAGTGAGACTATCTCAAAACAGACAAGCAAACAAAATATTTAGTATGTGGGATGGGATATGTATATATATCCTAGGAGGAACTTTATTTGTTTATTAATTAACTTATTGTCTTTCTTTATTTGGTTATTAGTTAACTTATTGTCTTTCTCACCCATATGGACTTTAATTGCTATTACAACTGTGTTCCCAAGGCCTAGCACAGTGCTTGGTTCATGGTAGAAATATAGTAAATACTTTAAAAATGCACATTCTGAAAATCTAGTGGACAAAATCCAATGATGATGCTGGACAGTTAATCAGAAGTCAACTCATGTAGACCATAAAGACCTTGTCAATAAGAACTTTAAAGTTTATTTTAAGAGCAATAGGGAGTTGTGGATAGTTCTAATCTGGGGTTAAACTATCGAACTACATGAATCATCATTTCCTCTTTTTTTTCCTTTTTTTGTAATGCCATAGTACCTTCCTGTTGTTGAAGTTTTCCTTGGATTTAATCAACCACCCCCTGCTGTATGACTCTTATAACAATACTCTACTGTTAAAATTATTTTTCTTAGGTGTGTGTGCTATAAGATTCTGAGCAACAAGAGAGTAATGATCATTTTATTCCCTGTGTCACACATAGTGCCTGCTCAAGAGCTGGTGCTCAGTATTTACAAAATGATGAACCAATAGAACAGAGAAAATCTGGATACTTGGTACTATAGAAGTGGGAGGGTTGGAGGACTATGGGTTTTGGCTAAGTTTCCTTGGACAATAGAGTTTAGAATCATTATTAATGCCAAGACATATTTTTAATTTGTATACTACTGACTTGGTGAGGGTTAGCTTAAGAGACAAGTTCATTGCTAAGGAAGTCAAGGCTTTGCAATGAAGAAAAATACCACCTTATTAGTTGCAATGGAAACAGTACTCTATTTCCTTCATCATTTCTGCACCAATAATTTTGCCGTCTTACTAACATGTGCTGATAGTTCCAAGATCTTTTAGGGTGGTAAGGCTGGTTCACCCTCATCCATGGCTGGTATTACAGGCTGTAGTTGCTCATCTCTGTATTTAAGAGGAAAAAGGCCTGCTTGTTTCCTTGAGTATCTGTGACTTAGTGCATTTGTATGCTACAGTAGCATACCCCCAAATCAGCCCAATTTTGAATAGGTCAGGGTGGCTCAGACTCATGAAGATGATCTCCTATAAGGCTGAGATTGATAACTGGTAGGTTCTTTGGCTAGCTCTGAAGAGTCTATGGTTTCTATCGCATTGTGTGACTGTAGCACAAAGGGCATGTTTATTGTTGATAGTTTATGGTACAAATATAGTACAAATGTAATTGAATAAAGGGTTTTTTTTTTTTTAGACAGAGTCTTGCTTTGTCGCCAGGCTGGAGTGCAGTGGCATGATCTGGGCTCACTGCAACCTCCGCCTCCTGGGTTCAAGCAATTCTCCTGCCTCGGCTTCCTAAGTAGCTGGGACTACAGGTGCCTGCTACCACACCCAGCTAATTTTTGTAATTTTAGTAGAGACGGAGTTTCACCATGTTGGCCAGGATGGTCTCGATCTCTTGACCTCATGATCCGCCCGCCTCGGCCTCCCAAAGTGCTGGGATTACAGGCGTGAGCCACCGCGCCCAGCCTACATAAAGTCTTAACCAAAAGAAATCATTTGAATATAGGGTAACTCTTAAACATCATAGAAAACACTTTAGAAAATAGACATACCAATTCTACTTGTCTGAATAGCATTTACAAATCCACTGAACTATTTATTTTTAATAATTTTATTTTCTTTAAATAGGAAGTCATTAGAAGGTCTACATATTTCTTTTTAGCAGAAGGCTTTCCAATGGGCTATTCTGTTCAACAATTCAAGAGGAATGTGATTTTCAAAAATAATGCCTTCTCCCCCATCCCATAGTCAGAAGGCATAACCATTTAAGGAGTGAAGCTAATTTTATTGCCTTTTTTTGTTTTATAGACTGCATTTACTACATTCAGCCCCAGGGTAATTACAATCACACAAACCTTAAAAACAATTTCATCATGACTTTTAAGGACAAATTCTACCCACTTTCATTATAGAAACTGAACAGTATTCTTCCTCCTCTGAATTACCCTTGGAAAAAAACATGTTTCTATGGTGAGTTTTGTGACATAATTTGCAAAATGTTGGCATTTGGGAATGAGGAAACAATTATTTCTTGTCTTTATGTTAAAGTCATCTCCATGAAACTCTATTCTCAGGTCCATGGCAATTAGGATGGCAAAATAGCTTATTTTTTTAATCAAAAAGTAAGTCATTAAAGCCCATTTTCCCCTGAGTAAACACACACAACTTCTGGTTTTAGAGATGAACAATAATCAACTAAATAAAAAAAAACAATATTTATTTACTGCCTGTGGTCACAAAGAATCAGGCTTTGATAGTGTGAGAGATGCAAAGATAAAAGGAAGGTGATTTTTATCTTCTAAGAGATTAGTTTGAGGTTGGAAAAGAGTGAAGACAAGTAATTCTGAAATAAGGCCTGAGTTAAGCAGTGCTTCAATAGAGGAGTAAACATGCATCTGTATATCATAATGAGTCAGAGACAGCTTAATGCTCCTTATACAAACTTGTGGTATTGGTTACCTACAATTTTTTAAAAATGAAACAAATACATTCTCTTTGTCAGACCTCTTAAGAAAGCAGGAACAGGTCCCTTGGAAAACAGGGCTCTGTTATTTGCTCAAAAAAATACCAAGTGTGGTTCAAATACCTCTCTGCACATCTGGGCATCATGAGAGGTCTCTGGCCACCAAAACAATAGAATATATCATGCTTCTGTGTGGTTCAGTGGCCACAGAAGCTTGACAAACTCCTGACACCCTCTTTCCCTCAACATGGACACAATCTATTGTAGAATTTCAAATAATGGTCTGAGAGCTTGGTAGGTAGAAAGAATTTTCTTCTTGACCTTTACAACTTATTATTCACATGATTGTGTAATGACAAGGGGAAAAATACATAAAAGATGCCTGTTTGTGAGAATTAAATTATTTCATGGTCAGTGGTAATTATGTGGCAAATTTTCTTCTCGCCCATAATTGACAGGGATTTTGTAGTTCGCAAATTGCAATTCTGGTTAGAAAATTAAGCAACATTACTGAAAGCTAAAATGTACTTAGAATTGTTTTAAAGGACAGTTACCTTAATATAATGGTTTGAACTAAGCTTTCTCTTCTGAAGCCTGGTTTTCTTTATGGGAATACTAACTGAAAAAAGAAGCGTTGTGTTTATACTAAATAAAGTCAAAAATTGGTTATAAGCATACTTTTCTTAGCCAATCCCTGAAATAATTGGCCCTTCAGAAGTGTAAAACATCATTGATAATTTTTGGAACACCAGAGAATGAATCAGCAATGCTCATGGATGATGAGAAGTGGGATAAAGTATCTTGAGCTGTTTTGGGGGGTATTTATGGTAATAATCCTATTGTTTTGTTGCCATGAGGATCTAAAAATCTTCTTTCTTGTACTATACCAAGCATAGCATGCTAGAGGCCTATTCCAAAGAAATATTTTCTATCCCGACAGTCTAATTGGGTCAACCCAATTGTTAATCCAATCAACCTGAGATTGAGCAGGATTTTATGTAACAATAAAAAAATTAGAAAGTTATCAAATGTTCCATTGATATGAAACCCTTATTTGTGTAGGCGTGTGACAAGAATAAAAATAACAAACACTTGTTGAAATTTATTTTGTGCAGGCAATTTTGTAAATGCTTTACACATATTAACTATTAACATCCACTACAACAACCTCGTGGGGTAATGAAGATGAAAGTTTCTCTTTAACTGCCCAAAGTCCTATGGTTAGTAAGTGGCAAAACCAGGATTGAAACAAAAAAATTTGTATCCAAAACTTATGGTCTTAACTTATGTAACTGTGGTACATTGTTCTTGTAACAGGATTAAATAGTTTCCATTTGTCAGTGAGAAACAATTATGTGGGATATTTAGGATATTACGATATTTAGGAGACATTAAGGGTAGAAGGTTCTTGTTAACCTCACCTAACAAGATTCTTGCTGAATGCAAGCCGAGGACTTAAAAGTAGGGAATTAAAGGCGGGGAATGAGCAACTTCATCAGATATCAAGGATGAGGAGATTCTGACTAAATTGTCTCAGCAGGTTTCTTGCTAAGGCTAGGTTAGGCAGGCCAAAGATAGGACAGGGCCAAGGTCAAGGCCTAGTTGAAAAGAGGGGTTGGTGGGGCCTGACTAATGCTTGAGCAAGGGCAAGATGCTTGTTCAAGAGACAGTCTTCCTCTGAACAGTATAAGTCTTCTTTCTTTTCTTTTCTTTTCTTTTTTTTTTTTTTTTGAGAAAGGGGCTGGCTATGTTGCCCAGGCTGGAATGCAATGGCACAATTTTGGCTCACTGCAACCTCTGCCTCCTGGGTTCAAGCAATTCTCCTGCTTTAGCCTCCCAAGTATCTGGGACTACAGCTGCATGTCACTGAGCCCAGCTAATCTTTGTATTTTTTATAGAGACAGAGTTTTGCCATGTTGCCCACTCTGGTCTCAAACTCCTTGGCTCAGGTGACCCATCCACCTACCCCTCCCAAATGCTGGGATTACAGGCATGAGTGCCTCCACCTGGTTCTTTTGGTCCTCTCTTATCTATTAAGGAACAGCTGAATTATCTGTTGAGACTTGGTATTAGAGGATATTTGCTGGATGGTGCGAGCCATCAGGTACTCAATGAGTGGCATTTCTATGATGACAAAATAAAAACAAAAATGAATGATTGTAGCCAACCACAACCCAGTTTCTGATTCTGAAGAGCAGCTGGTGAAGATGTCTGGATTTTAGGCCCAAAGCTTCTTTAAGTGGTCAGATGAGGATGGTGAGATTTCTTGGTTGGAAGTTTGAATGTCTTTCATGTCATAGACATCAGTGACAGAGTAGTTATTTCTGGGAGAAGAGCATGGAAAATGCAGGTGATTGGTAAAGTTCCTGAGCAACCTGCACAATAGCAGGAATGAAATTTGCCCAATCTGTTGTAGTGATGAGCTCTTAAAACTTATATTAAGCTGTCCAGCTTCACCTTCAAAGGCTTCTTTAGATCTTGGGGAGAAAGGTCAACTACAAGACAACTTAGAGTCCCAGTAAATTTCTGGGCAGTCAGGTTTTAGTTCTCAGAGATCTAAATCAGGAGAGTGGGAGACAAGGAGACAAATTTGAAATGGCAATTTGGAGTATTGTAGAAAAATACTGAAGAAAAATACAAAATTGAGAATTTGGTGAGAACTGACAAAATGTGCACAACAGCAGGACCCAGTCTAATTTATAGTAGATAAAGAATAAATAAAATGTAGCTTAACAAGAGGGGGAAAACAGCTCATATTTAGGCTTAATATTAGGCCAATATTTCCTTGTCTTACTGAAAAGTAGGTTCTGTCTATGTAGCACCTAAGATGGCTGCAGGTTGAACTACAAAATACCAAATAAGAAATATATATGGAAAGAAAGATTGTGTTCAATTATGGACATATTGAATTTAAGGTATCTGGAACTTCCAAGTTCCAGATGTACAGCTGACAATTAGTTAAATGAGTTCTCAGAAAGAAAGTAGAAGTTAACATTAAAAGCTTTGGAAAATTTTAGATTACTTTTCTGAGCTTCAGTTTTTTCATCTGCAAAATGGAGCTAATAAGAAGACTTACAGGAATGTTGTAAGGATTAAATGTGACAACGTACATTCTTCACAGAATTAGAAGAAACTATTTTAAAATTCATATGGAAACAAAAAAGAGCTCACATATCCAAGGCAATCCTAATGAAAAGGAAAAAAGTTAGAGGCATTATGCTACCAGACTTCAAACTACACTACAAGGCTACAGCAATTAAAATAGGATGGTACTGGTACAAAAACAGACACACAGACCAATGGAACAGAATAGAGAACTCAGAAATAAGACTACATCTACTACCATCTGATCTTCAATAAACATGACGAAAACAATAGGAAAAGAATTCATTATTTAATAAATGGTGCTGGGAGAACTGGCTAGCCATATGCAGAAAATTGAAACTGGACCCCTTCCTTACACCTTATACAAAAAATAACTCAAGATGGATTAAAGACTTAAATGTAAAACCCAAAACTGTAACAACCCTGGAAGAAAATCTAGGCAACACCATTCAGGACACAGTCATTGGCAAAGACTTCATGATGAAATCACCAAAAGCAATTGCGACAAAAACAAAAATTGACAAATGGGATCTAATTAAACTAAAGAGCTTCTGCACAGCAAAAGAAACTATCATCAGAGTGAACACGCAACCTACAGAGTGGGAGAAAATTTTTGCAACCTATCTATCTAACAAAGGTCTGATATCCAGAATCTTCAAGGAACTTAAACAAATTTACGAGAAAAAAGCAAACAGCCCTATCAAAAAGTAGGCAAAGGACATGAACAGACACTTCTCAAAAGAAGACATTCATGCAGACAACAAACATATGAAAAAAAGTTCAACATCACTGATCATTAGAGAAAATGCAAATCAAAACCACAATGAAATACCATCTCATGCCAGTCAGAATGGCTATAATTAAAAAGTCAAACAACAGATGCTGGCAAGGTTACAGAGAAGTAGAAACACTTTTACACTGTTTGTGGGAATGTAAATTAGTTCAACCATTTTGAAAACAGTGTAGGGATTCCTCAAGATCTAGAACCAGAAATATCATTTGACCCAGAAATCCCATTACTGGGTATATACACAAAGAAATATAAATCATTCTATTACAAAGATACATGCATATTATGTTCACTGCATCACTATTCACAATAGCAAAAGACATAGTGATATGGTTTGGCTGTGTCCCCACCCAAATTGTAACTCCCAGAATTCCCATGTATTGTCGGGGGAGCCCGGTGTGAGGTGATTGAATTATGGGGGCAGGTCTTTCCTGCACTGTTCTCATGATAGTGAATGAGTCTCATAAGATTTGATGGTCTAAAAAAAAAAGGGAGTCTCCTTGCATAAACTCTTTATGCCTGCCACCATCTACGTAAGATGTGACTTGTTTCTGCTTGCCTTCCGCTCTGATTGTGAGGCCTCCCAGCCATATGGAACTGTAAGCCCAATTAAATCTTTTATTTTGTAAATTGCCCAGTTTGGGTATGTTTTTATCAGCAGCATGAAAACAGACTAATACAATAAATTTGTACCAGGAGTGGGGTGTTTCTGAAAAGATACCTGAAAATGTGGAAGTGACTTTGGAACTAGGTAACAGGCAGAGGTTGGAACAGTTTGGAGGGCTCAGAAGAAGGCAGGAACATATGAGAAAGTTTGGAACTTCCTAGAGACTTGTTGAATGGCTTTGATCAAAAGCCTGATAGCAATATGGACAATAAGGTCCAGGCTGAGGTGGTCTCAGATAGAGATGAGCAACTTGTTGGGAACTAGAGCAAAGATGACTCTTGTTATGTTTTAGCAAAGAGACTGGCAGCATTTTGCCCCTGCCCTGTGTATTTGAAGAACTTTGAACTTGAGAAAGATGATTTAGGGTATCTGGCAGAAGAAATTTCTAAGCAAAGCTTTCAAGAGGTGACTTAGTTGCTGTTAAGACATTCAGTTGAATATGGGAAGCAGAGCAGAAAAGTTTGGAAAATTTGTAGCCTAACAATGTGATAGAAAAGCAAAACCCATTTTTTCTGGGGAGAAATTCAAGCTGGCTATAGAAATTTGCATAAGTAATGAGGAGCCAAATGTTAATCCCCAAGACAATGGGGAAAATGTGTCCAGGACATGTCAGAGATCTTCATGGTAGCCCCTCCTATCACAGGCCCAGAGGCCTACGAGAAAATGGTTTTGTGGGCTGGGCCAGGGTCCTTGTGCTGTGTGCAGCCTAGGGACTCAGTGCCCTGAATCCCAGGCACTCCAGCTGTGGCTGAAAGGGGCCAACATAGAGCTCGGGCTGTGACTTCAGAGGGTGCAAGCCCCAAACCTTGGCCGCTTTCACATGGTATTGAGCCTGTGAGTGCATAGAAGTCAAGAACTGGGGTTTGGGAACTTCCACATAGATTTCAAAGGATAAATGGAAATACATGGATGCCCAGGCAGAGGTTTGCTGCAGGGGTGGGGCCCTCATGGAGAACCACTGCAAAGGCAGTACAGATGGGAAATGTCGGGTCAGAGCCCCTGCACAGAGTCCCTACTGGGGCACCGCCTAGTGGAACTGTGAGAAGGCCATCGTCCTCCACTCCCCAGAATGGTAGATCCACTGACAGCTTGTACTGTGCACCTGGAAAAGCCTCAGCCACTTTGATCAACATCAACCTGTGAAAGCAGCTGGGAGGGAGGCTGTATCCTGCAGAGCCAAAGGAGCAGAGCTGCTCAAGACCATGGAAACCCACCTCTTGCATCACCATGGCCTGGATGTGAGACATGGAGTCAAAGGACATCATTCTCAGGCTTTAAGATTTGACTGTCCTGATGAATTTCAGACTTGCATGAGGCCTGTAGCCCCTTTGTTTTGGCCAATTTCTCACATTTGGAGCAGCTGTATTTGCCCAATGCCTGTACCCCCATTGTATCTAGGAAGTAACTAACTTGATTTTGATTTTACAGGCTCATAGGTGGAAGGGACTTGCCTTGTCTCAGGTTAATGCTGAAATGAGTTAAGACTTTGGGGGACAGTTGGGAAGGCATGATTGGTTTCAAAATATGAGGACGTGAGATTTGGGAGGGTCCAGGAGTGGAATGTTAGGAGGTTTGGCTGTGTCCCCACACAAATCACATTGTTCCTGCCACAATTCCCACGTATTGTGGGAGGAAACCAGTGGGAGGTGATTGAGTTACGGGGGTGGGTCTTTCCTGCACTGTTCTCATGATAGTGAATGAGCCTCATGAGATCTGATGGTTTAAAAAAAAAAAAGCAGTTTCCGTGCACAAATGCTCTTTTTGTCTGCCGCCATCCATGTAAGACGTGACTTCCTCCTCCTTGCCTTCTGCCGTGATTGTGAGGACTCTCCAGCCATATGGAACTTTAAGTCAAATTAAACTTCTTTCTTTTGTAAATTGCCCAGTCTTGGGTATGTCTTTATTAGCAGCATGAAAACGGACCAATACACATGGAATCAACCTAAATGCTCATCAATAATAGACTGGATAAAGAAAATGTAGAACATATACACCATGGAATACTATGCAGCCACAAAAAGGAATGAGATCATGTCCTTTGCAGGGACATGGATGGAGCTGGAAGCCATTATCCTCAGCAAACTAACACAGGAACAGAAAACAAAACACTCCATGTTCTCACTTATATGTGGGAGCTGATCGATGAGAACACATGGACACAGGGAGGGGAACAACACACACTGGGGCCTGTAGTGGGGTGAGGTGTGGGAAGGGAGAGCATTAGGCAAAAAAGCTAATGCATGCAGGGCTCAATACCAAGGTGATGGGTTGACAGCTGCAGCAAACCACCATGGCACATCTTTACCTCTGTAACAAACCAGTGCATCCTGCACATGTACCCCGGAACTTAAAATTAAAATGAAAAAATTAAATAAATAATTTAGTAAAATACCTCATATATAGCAAGCATTTAATTACACTTATCTATCATCATTAACATCCTAATCATGACCTATCAGCAATAAATTAGTGCTACTATATATAATTCTTTAGATGGGTGTCAGTCTGCAAGTTGTTACCTGTCCATGATGAGATAAGTTCTAAAATTGAGAATAAGCACTTATATAACTTTATAGCAATTTGCAAGTAATTTTATGCCTATTAAATCTATTAATAAAAAGGCTTACATTTTGTATGCCTTTGATTTTTTATTTCATTTTTCTAGTAATCTATATTTACTATATTTTACAAAAATATCAATCTGTGATTTAAGGGAGACAAAAAAGTAACAACTGTCCTTTATCAGTCTAGAAATACCGATCTAGACCTCAGGTAGAAATCAGGGACCCATTTGTATACTAATTCTTCTAACTGGCCAAGAATTGTTGGCCTGGACTTACCACAATAACACAGCTAAAATCCAGCGTTTTCTTGCCCATAATAGGTTTTTCTCCTCTCTTCACAATGTTTGTTTTATCTTTCACAGGATGTCTATGACCTATACATATATCTCCAGGGCACACTGTAAGGAGTGTTTCTCAATTTTTCATTGTTTTTATTTTGCCACAGAGTTTTATGAAAGTTTGCTGTACAGATTCCCATACAATCCTGACAAAATAACAATCATGGACCATTTGGGGAAATATTACAGAGCCTTTTGCTGTCAACCTGGCTCACACTGCAGAGTACCTTGAAAACTTAAAGTCACCTTGTAGAGTGCATTTGTGACAAAGAAATTATAGCGTTCCATATCTTAAGCAGATGAGTGAATATAATTGTGAAATGACTTAAATTCTACCTACACAATTATTGAAAATGGAATTCTAGGTCAATCCACTGTTGTTTCTTCGCTGTACTAGTAACAGTGAGTTTGATTTTCTTTCCCCTTAATCAACTGGTTATGGCATTCTGTATGCAGAGTCTCAATAACTCCTTCATGGGTGTGAGTAATCAGAACTGCATATTGATTAAATTTCAATTATAATGAAACAAGATTTTAAGAAATCCCAGAGGAGGGTTTTCTGAATCAAGACAATTAAGGCTTTTATTGAACTTCAGAGATTTATAATATTCTGACATGCTTCTTTTCTCTCGAGTGATTGATGTTACTCTTAATTTAAAAGGGAAACAAAGGAAATATGTTTTTTCAATGTGCAATAAACTACAATTTCACTTGTACTAAATTATCTCCTCTTAAATAAGGGTTTTTAGAATTTTTTTCCTTCTTACTATGAGCTTGTAGTGTCTTATCTGTGCTATACTTTAGTGTCTTTACAGTTTGCATTTTCTTAACAGATTTGTTTCTAACAAAAACTTGAAAACACTTTTGATCTCAGATTTCATTATTATCCACTGAAGCTTCTTAGTCCCCTTTTCACAGCACAGCAGTTTCTTCCAGGAAACAGAAAAGCGTGATTATATTTAGCAGAAAGATTCAAACTCCTTGATGAATTTAGTGTGATCTTAGGTATTTAACAAAGCCTTTGTGTTTGAGTGTCCTTTCATGCCATCTGGGAATAATGCTGGTCCTAATGATTTCACTAGTGTCTTTGTGTGAAGATTACATTATGTGTTAGATGATAAAATTGGTAGGAACATGCATTAAATGTGTTCAAAATGCAGAATATCATAATAGTTTCTTATCAAAGAGACTCTAGAGAAGTATTTTTTTCTTGCAAGGAATACATAAATCAATGCTGAGCAAGCAATGTAGGTTTTGATGACCTTGTAGAATGTAGGCAATGCATTAATAAGGAGGTGCTGTGCAAAGGTTGGATCTTTGCTTTCATTACACTTTTACAACTTTGAAGCTTCTGCCACCCTTTTGTTCAATCCTTGTCCCCATGGCTTTAATCTTGGCCTTTAAAAAAAAAAAATCAACTCCACTGAGTCATTCCTCCTGTCCGGGGAGGTAAGGGGAGATTCTTTATTATACAAATTTAGCTTACCTAAAGTGCAGAATCCCATTTAGGGATCTATGATGACTTAAAATTTTCTTACTTTTTTTTCCCCAGGTGGGCATCAATTTCTATTTTCTAAAAGTGTTAGTGGTTCGACTGTAATGTAATTGCAACAGAAGCTCCAAAAATTATGTGGGAAGCTTTAGAGTTGAGATGACCCTTCAGAGATTTTCTAAAGTGGCCTGGACCTTTGCACCATGGCACTGGCCAGTCATTGGGTGAGACCTGCCTCTAGGAAGAAAGTACAAACTTGGATGAGGCAATTTCCTTCAGCCAAAGAAAATTATCAGAAAGAGACCCAGTTATTAGCAGCCAATACTCCCAGCAACTAGGGAATGGGTATTCTTTTACTTTAGACAATATCTGAGTGACACCTTATTGCATTCACTATAGGGAGGTATTGGGAATTTTCAAGCAAAATGTTGAAATTATCTTTTCTCATAAGCATTATTCTGGTTTCTGTATGAATATGTAGGGTATCAAAAATAGAAATAGTGGGACCCCTTTAGGGGCCATTTTAATAATCAAGGCAAGAGAAATGGTGGTTTGGATGGAGATGGTAGCAACGGAGGTGGTGAGAAATGGTAAAACATGAATATATTTTGATATAGAGCCGGTAAGATTTAGAGATAACTGGATGTGGCAAGTGAACAAAAATGACATGGCTGACTCCAAAGTTTGAGCCAACTGGATAGATGTAATTGTTATCTGAGAATGGGAAGACTGCAGGCGTAGCACATTTAAGAAGGAAGTTCAGGGAAACCATCTGGGACATCCAAGTAGAGATGTAAAAAGACAGTTATACAACTGAGTTTGAGAAATAGGTCAAGATTGATTATATTTATTTGCAGTCAGTGAGGGCTTCTTGCTGCTAAGCTGAAGAAAGTGGTCTTTATTTTACTACTATATGATTTCAAAACATTCAAGGACTCCCTGTTGAGTCATTCAAACTTAAACGTTTTAGGCTAGAAATTCTTAATTCGAGTAAACTTAACATTTGCATAATTTTAGTTTAAATATAAGGAAAATGTGGAGAATACTACTAACATCTGTATCTGCCATCTAATTTTAACAAATCTTATATTTTCAGTTTTATATTTAGATTACATTTTTTCTCCTGTTATTGCTCTTTTTACAGCTACAGTTTGTTATGCCTTTAATGCTTTCCCAATCTCATTCCATCCTTTACTCCAAAGGTAACCACTATTTTGGATGTGTTGTTTACTGTCCTCATAAATATTTTTAACACTTGTCAATGATATATATGCAGCTGTAAGAAGCAAACTATATGCATGAATGTATATTATATACAACATATCGTACTCTACTATAATCTCCATATTACATTTTATATGAGTAATACCACACTATATTTTCCATCTGCAACTTCGTTTATTTAAGATTGCTTTTTTATTTTGAGATTTATCTAGCTCAGTAGGTAATGACCTAGGTATAGATATGAATGTAGCTCTGTAGCTCTGTCATTTACATTGCTGCTTTATGGCAATCTACTATGTAGCCTTAACCACAATATCCATTCTCCTATCATGAATACTGAGATGTTTCCAATTTTTCATCATTACAAATCATGATGTGAAAAATATTCCTTGATATAACTCCTTGCTTACTTTTCTGAGATTTTTAGGAATAAGAGAATTGCATGGTGGAAGGAAGTTACACATCTTCTGCTCTAGAAGATATTACCATAGTACTCATTAATAAGAGCTATACCAATTTACCCTCTCCACAGTAAAGTGAGTTCAAATTTCTCTCTATTTTCGAACATAAAAAAGGACACATCAGCATGATGTGATATATTATTGTTTTCATTTTTTGTATTTCAAGTGAATTGAACATATGTCCATTTTTTTCTGTTTGTGTTTTATCTTCCGTGAATTGTCTATTCGTAATCTCTGTCCATTTATTGTATTTATTTCCTATTGATTTATAGGATGTAGGGGAGAAAGAGATATTTAAATACTTTGTACACAAAATATTGGCAGTGTTGTGCATTGCTATTATTGTCACTTTCAATACCACTTGCAGTCTTTACCTATGTATTATGTAAATGTTTTACTTTTACATAACTATTTCAATAAATCAATCTTTGCTCTTATATTTTGTGCTTTTACTGTCTAATTTGTTCTCAATGTTCTGGTCATTAATATTGCTCTTACATATTTAGAAAAGTGTTTTTAAAAGTTTGCTTCTTATAATTAGATACTTAATATGTCTGTAGATTATTTTTGTGTACCATATAAAGTACATATGCATATAAATTACGAATTATTTCAGCATTATTAATTAAATAATTTTACCTCTGGTATGTTATTGTTACGGGATCCTTGGGGTGTCTTCTCACCAGATGGAAACTTCTATGGCCAGTGGCACTGTTGCTTGAGTTTTGCTCTGGCATGCTGGGTTTAATCTGCCCACTTGGGCTATCAGGCTGTGCTCAGCTCGCAATATCGGCCTGGATCCCATGCCTGCCAAGGGCAAGCCAGGTGCAGAGCAGCAAGGGGTGTGTGAACAAGCATGGGCTCTGGCCACTGCACACAGCCAGACACACCAGCTGCGGGGGGCGGGGGGCGGGCAGATCCAGGCACCAACATGAGTGTCAGCTCCCTGCAAGGCTGTGGCTGGACTAGACTTAACCATGAACAGCTTCCATTGACACTGCAGAATGCGGTGGCACCTGGAAGCGTGGAGATGCCAGGAACTACAGAGCCCTAAAGAGAGTGTGTGTCACAGTTCTCACTCAGGGAGCTCCTAGGTCTGAGCTCCCCAAAGGGCTGCAGCTCTTCTCTCTTTCTTGTCACCTGCAAGGTGATGTGCAAGGGGCGTATTTCAACCCTGTTTGTGTTACAGCTCTTTTAGCTCTGCCATTTGGTGGGTGCCCAGTTCTTGTCCTGTGTCCAGGAAGAATGAGGTATATAGACAACTGGAGGGTGAGCAAGATGAAGAGGAGCTTTATGGAACAATAGAACATCTCAGAGGAGACCCACAGTGGGTAGCTCCTCTTCATAGGCAAGATGTCCCAACCAGTGTTTAGCTCTTAGCAGAGAGAGTAGCTCCTCTCTGTAGCTGGTTGTCCTGTTGTCTCTTCAAGTCTGGCTGAGTCCAGGGCTTTTATGGGCCTTAGGGGAGAAAGTGGTGCCTGTTGTTCCATAGGTGGCCATGGTGGGCCTGTAAAAGCACAGCAGGTTTCCAGTCTGCAGGACCAACAGCCCAGCCAGCCGCCCCCATATCCTGCCATGGTGGAGCCTCTGGGCTTGGAGAAGGTCCTGCCCAGCTGTGTGAGGGTAGGAATGATACAGTCAGCTGCATCAGGGATGTGGGGCACAGGGGTCCCACCACCACCACTGCTGCTCCTATAGCCAGCACCCACACCTCCCCGCTGCAGCTGGATTGATGGCAGTGGCCATTCCAGACGACCTGCCATTCCCATTGTTATCAAGTTTTAAGATATTCATGGGTCTTTTTTTCTGCACTTACTATTCTGATTACTGGTCAATTTGTCTATGTGCCAGTTATACTATTTTAATTATAATGTCATAAATTTTGGAATATAGTAGGTAAGTTTTCTCCCTTCATTCTTATTCTTTAAAATTTTATTTACTGCTCTTGATCTTGTAGTGATAGATAGATAGATAGATAGAGAGATACTCATAAAGTTTCATGAAAAACACTATTGGGATTTTAATGTAACTTGTATTAGCTTAGTTTAATATTTTAATTAGGAAAACACCAGTACATCTTCTCATCCATGATTCTAGGATTATAGCAGGTCCTTGAAAAACATCACTTTCTTCAACATCTTTTATTATAACATTGAGAAAAATAGGAATGATTTCCAGCACTGGCCCCTGTCTGTGTGGTTTGCATGTTCGCTTCACGTCTGTGTGGATTTTCTCTGGGTACTTCACTTGCCTTACAAATCCCCAAGATGTGCGCGTGAAGTGAACTGGCGTATGAATGTGGTCCCAGTCTGAGTGAGTCGGGGGGAGGGGTGTGTGAGCATACAATGGGATGGCATCCCATCCAGGGTGGGCTCCTGCCCTGTGCCCTGAGCTGCTGGGACAGCCTCCCAGGATGGGCTCCTTCAAGTTGAATAAGCAGATTGGAAGGTGAATAAATGAATGTTAATTATTGTGAAAGTAAATTTCATAAAGATAATCATGCAAATGCATGACAATAAACAATGTGCCATGAAAGCATTCAGCTTGAGTAAATAATTACCTTGTTTTTCTTAACCTTTCTTAAATATACATATAACTCGTATTAATATCAATGATTAATATTAGAAGTATTTTGGGTCTTTATTTAGAATTTTGGTGATCTTATGACCAGAATTATGCCATAGAGACTTTATTATTTATATCAATTAGTCTATGGTAAAATTGGTTTTGTTTTATACATTGTTTCCCTTAACAGTCACAGTTTCCAAGAACTTATTGATGTTAAGTGAGGACTTACTCTGCACTATATCTCTGCATTTATTAATGGCTTTTGTATGTCCATCAATAATATTTTATAATTTTCTCTGTAAAGGCTTGTGCATTTTTTTGTTTTTTTCTGTGTATCTTAATTTTATTATTTTTAATGTTATTGTGAATGATTTTTTTTTAAATAGAAGCCATAAGCTTAGGCAGTAGTCAATTAATAACTACACTTACATCCTTGAATTGCCACACTGTCTTCACAATGGTTGAAGTAATTTACACTCCCACCAACAGTGTAAAAGTGTTTCTATTTCTCCACATCCTCTCCAACATCTGGTGTTTCCTGACTTTTTAATGATTGCCATTGTAACTGGCATGAGTTGGTATCTCATCGTGGTTTTGATTTGCATTTCTCTAGTGACAAGTGATGATGAGCTTTTTTTCATATGTTTGTTGGCCGCATAAGTGTCTTGGATCTAGAACCAGAAATACCATTTGACCCAGCAATCCCTTTACTGGGCATATACCCAAAGGGTTATAAATCATTCCACTATAAAGACACATGTACAAATATGTTTATTGCAGCACTATTCACAATAGCAAAGACTTGGAACCAACCCAAATGCCCATCAATGATAGACTGGATAAAGAAAATCTGGCCCATATACACCATGGAATACCATGCAGCCATAAAAAAGGATGAGTTCAGGTCCTTTACAGGGACATGGATGAAGCTGGAAACCATCATTCTCAGCAAGCTAAACACAGGAATGGAAAACCAAACACCACATGTTCTCACTCATAAGTGAGAGTTTAGCAATGAGAACACATGGACACAAGGAGGGGAATATCACACACTGGGGCCTGTTGGGTCAGGGGGAGGGATGCTAGGAGAGGGATAGCATTAGGAGAAATACCTAATATAGATGACAGGTTGAGGGGTGCAGCAAACCACCCTGGCATATGTATACCTATGTAATCTACATGTTCTATACATGTATCCCAGAACTTAAAGTATTAAAAAAAAAACAAAGATTTAAAAAATTTATCTTTTTTCCACGTACCAATGTGGGGAAAAAGACAGTTTTGTGATGAGTAAAGCGAAAAAAAAAACTATACTTACAAAAATCTTCTTACATGATAATTACATGTTTACAAGTTGGTTCCACAAGTCAATTATCTCAATGGATGCCATACAATTTGTAGGTCTTCAATAAATGTCAGATGGTTGGATGAATGACTGAATTACTATATTTCAATTACTCTTTCTGTATATCATCAAGAACTCCTTTGTGGTCCATTTCTGTCTGCTTTTTCCTAATCTATCAAATGAGGTTAGTGAGAAATTAAAGCTGTCAGGGTCTGTGACAGGTTATAGATTCTCTTGACTCTGCAGCATTGGACTTGACTGTCTAGAGTTTCTTTCTCAGCACTTAGGATTTACTGTTTGAAGTTGCTCAGGTCTCCACTTCTGTGGTGTTAAAAGTAACTGCTACCTTGATAAACTCCTTATGCTGACTTACTCTTTCTTGAGATGAACATGTTTAGAGGTGGCCACACTGCCAATCAAGGGCAAGCTGTGAAACAAAAATGATCTGAGCCTGCACATGCAAACACTAAATCTTTAGACGGTTCTCCAAATCTTTCCGACAAATAGATTGTTTCCAGATTTATTTTGTACTGGCCCTGTTGCGAGTAATCTCTGGGGAGGTCTGTCTACTTATCATGTAGAGCTTTTTGACTCACGAATTCTTCTAGAACAAGGATAATATTTACAAACAGAAAAAAAGAAATCACAGTGATGAGGGATTTGGATTTGCAATTCAAATAAAATTGCAAGAACAGGCATTGATTTATTCTGAATGTCCTTTCAGGGTTGGACAAAGACCTTCTCATGCTCAAGGATTTTGTTTTTTATGGGGCATTTGTATTATGAATAAAATATTTCTTGGTGTCCTAGTAATAATACCCTAAGTTTGAAAAGAGACTACTTATCAAAATCTTAGTGCTCTTTTTTGTTTTTTTCAAACCTAACTTTTTGTTTTTCTGCCTAATATGCCCTGTCTCAGGAAGGTCAAGTTGCCACCTACGTTTTTTTAAGTCTCTATCAGTTGGACTGAGTGTTTTTCAATAATCCTGTTCCAGATGAATTTGAGCTGTATATCCTCATTTTATTCTTCCATTTCACTGCAAGAGATAATTAAAAGGGCTCTGATGCAGATAAGAAAAAGGCATAGTACAGTACACTCCCCCAAACCATGAATATTCTCTTTTCCAAGATGGAAGAGAAAAAGATTAAGGTAGTCGTGGTGTACAAGCCTGAAGCTAAGTATGTATCTGTTTTCTTTAAATAGCCCAGGGAGCGGAGTCAACTTACTTTGGGAAATAATAAATGATTTTTAAAAACAATGCTGACAATCTTATCAATACCACCTTAATAATAAGTAATATTGAATACGTATATTCCAGGAGCTATTATCTCACTTAATACCCACAAATATCTTATAGATGGATACTTTTACCATCATTTTACAAATAATAAACTAAGACATAAAAAAGCCAGACTGTCTTCCTAAGATCACATAGCTAATAGGAGATTTTAGCATCAAACTTATGATTTTCTGACTTTTAAGTCAGTGCTTTTAATTACTGCACTGTATATTTTTCTCACTATAGTAGTGGTATGGAATGCAAAAACATTATATATTTGAATGCAAAACATTATATATTTGACATTATTAATGCAAAAACATTATATATTTGACATTATTAATGAAACAAGATCATATAGATCATACTTATTTCTATAAAATAGAACAATTGGATTCATTTAACCTTTTTTTTTTTTTGTAGAGACTGAGATTCAATTCCATATTGAGCACAAGATAAAATACAATTGGATGTCATTATAGACAGGTTGGAGTCTTCCCATTGAGAGTGTCCTGAAGCCCACTGAAAAGGATATCCTGTGTATTAATGACAAATATCATTTGCAATTTTTTTGACCAGTGTGCCTTTTTCAGGATCCACCTACTATTTTCTTTCTTTCTCATTTCCTTATTTCATCTTTATTTTTTCATTTCTCTCTCTCTCTTTTTTTTTTAAAATACCTGTGGCTAGTGTTGATGTACCTTCCAAAAGCAAAGGATACTTATTTTAGTTATGAAGTCTGTGCTCCAAAGGGGTGTGATTCCACTCTTGATCTACTAGAGGCAATTTTTCATGGTGTCTGAAATCAATAACTTACTGTCCTACTGCTAGTCTCTTTCTATGTTTACTACTTATAAAGATTTTCATGTTTGCTATTCACAAGCTTCTCGTTACTGAGCTGGCTGGGTTATGTACTAAGCTAGATGCCTGCATCATCCTGGCTCTTCTGGAGGGATTAAAATAAAGTCAAAAGTAGCCATGCAATAAGGGATCAGTGTGTCTGGAGTGCAGGAACTATCTGCTAAGAACTTCCTATTTCTCTCTCCGTCCTCCCTCTCCCTGGGAAGATTGTTTACTGTAGCTGAGAGGGATGTTGCAGGCACAGAAACTTGATTTACTGAAAAGGTTTAACACAAATCTTCCCTTTGGTAGGATTAATTGCACTTGTAACATTGACAGAAAAGTCACCGTGAAGTAACTATGCAGTTGGTAGAAGGGCCCAGACAAGGGGACGGATACTCAGTTTTCAACTGAGTATCTGGAAAAGCTATCCCCAGTTATAAATTATGCTTAGAAGAATTTTCAAGACAAGAAAACAATTTTAGCACATGTTTCAAGGTAGAAATTGGTTATTAACTCTAGTTACAACTTTAATCACTAGGACACTGATAATTCAAAGCCATCTCTATATTTGGTTAGCTTCAGTTGCTTTGCTAAGCATCCTTTTCAGAAATTAATACAATCATCACATCCAATATTCAATAGTAAAGGAGATAATACTGTACTGTATATGTATGTGCTACTTAGGGGCTAGAATTTGTATGAATTATCAGTAGTTTAACGCAAGTTCTTAATTTCTGAAGTCAAATTACAATGCTTCGCGGAATCAGACACTTTTGGCATCAGGCTGGCTAATGCTTACAAGGTCAGACTGGAGTCTGATTCTGTAACTTTGCTTTGCTCAAGGAATAGGGAAACCTATTCTTGATATAAAATCCTTAATTTATTAGAAACACCTCATAAAAGATGACCAGTCACCATTCCATTTTCAGACTCATGACATATTAAGTATATGATTAAAAACAAAAGGAAAGATATTTTTAAAGCCCCAATATTTAAAAAAATGAAAGCGTTGTCTTCTGCAAATTACTTGGCTGAATTTAAAAGATAAAAAATGAAGACAGGAAAACTGATTCACAAGATGTCAGGGATGAAAAATTTTATGGTATCAAGATGCATGATAATCTCTCTAAACTTTTCCTTCAACATCTCATTTAAAAATTAGCCCTGATTGAAAATGAATTCTATAAGTGCTGTTTTGTAATTATTATTGATTATCCTCCCCTCAAAAAAAATCCTTCATTTACTTCCAAATATCCTGATTACTCTTGGGGTTGAGTTATAATGATGTGCCCACGGGACCCTGGCTTCAGGAGGTTGTGCCTCCGTGGGGCACTCTGAACTAAGAGAGGAAGGGAGAGGGACTTGCCTCTCTGTTCAAGTCTTTGGGTGAGAAGTTTATAGGACCACTAAGGTCTGCTGTTTCCCTTTTTACTTTGAGTTCTTGAAGCTATCTGGGTAATAGAGCTTAATTCAATAGCAAAAGAAGTTCTATGAACTTTAAAGAGTAACTTCCTTTAACATCTAATACTCCTCCTTCTGTAAGAGCTTTCTCTTATATGCCTAATTTTTTTCATTGTACATTCATATGTCTCTTATTTTATTTTATTTTATTTTTTTTAATTTTTTTCTTTATTATTATTATTATTATTATTTTACCTTAGGCTCTATGGTACATGTGCGCAACGTGCAGGTAAGTTACATATGTATACATGTGCCATGCTGGTGCGCTGCACCCACCAACTCGTCATCTAGCATTAGGTATATCTCCCAATGCTATCCCTCCCCCCTCCCCTCACCCTACAACAGTCCCTGAAGTGTGGTGTTCCCCTTCCTGTGTCCATGTGTTCTCATTGTTGAATTCCCACCTATGAGTGAGAATATGCGGTGTTTGGTTTTTTGTTCTTGCGATAGTTTACTGAGAATGATGATTTCCAATTTCATCCATGTCCCTACAAAGGACATGAACTCATCATTTTTAATGGCTGCATAGTATTCCATGGTGTATATGTGCCACATTTTCTTAATCCAGTCTATGATTGTTGGACATTTGGGTTGGTTCCAAGTCTTTGCTATTGTGAATAATGCTGCAATAAACATATGTGTGCATGTGTCTTTATAGCAGCATGATTTATAGTCCTTTGGGTATATACCCAGTAATGGGATGGCTGGGTCAAATGGAATTTCTAGTTCTGGAGCCCTGAGGAATCGCCACACTGACTTCCACAAATTCACAATTGCTTCAAAGAGAATAAAATACCTAGGAATCCAACTTACAAGGGATGTGAAGGACCTCTTCAAGGAGAACTACAAACCACTGCTCAAGGAAATAAAAGAGGATACAAACAAATGGAAGAACATTCCATGCTCATGGGTAGGAAGAATCAGTATCGTGAAAATGGCCATCCTTCCCAAGGTAATTTACAGATTCAATGCCATCCCCATCAAGTTACCAATGACTTTCTTCACAGAATTGGAAAAAACTACTTTAAAGTTCATATGGAACCAAAAAAGAGCCCGCATCACCAAGTCAATCCTAAGCCAAAAGAACAAAGCTGGAGGCATCACACTACCTGACTTCAAACTATACTACAAGGCTACAGTAACCAAAACAGCATGGTACTGGTACCAAAACAGAGATATAGATCAATGGAGCAGAACAGAGCCGTCAGAAATAATGCCACATATCTACAAGTATCTGATCTTTGACAAACCTGACAAAAACAAGCAATGGGGAAAGGATTCCCTATTTAATAAATGGTGCTGGGAAAACTGGCTAGCCATATGTAGAAAGCTGAAACTGGATCCCTTCCTTACACCTTATACAAAAATCAATTCAAGATGGATTAAAGACTTAAATGTTAGACCTAAAACCATAAAAACCCTAGAAGAAAACCTAGGCATTACCATTCAGGATATAGGCATGGGCAAGGACTTCATTTTATTTTCTTATAGAATATTTAACCCATGCTTTTAAAGTCATGAATACAATACCTTGTTGACAGGAACACTAAGAAAGCCTTGAAGAGCTAGATGACATTAGTTTTATCAAGATTCTTTATACACATTCAAAACATCATCAGTTATTAAATATTTGAGGAGTTTACAATGTTGAGCTGTAAGCATTCCTCTTATTTCCATTGCAAACAATTTTTTTGATGACCAGCAAATTTTTAATCATTTATATTAATACACGCAGGCCTCAAAATAAATAGAAACATTTGTGTTATGGCCTGTGTTAATTTTTAATTTGCTTTTTACAACAGAAATAATCAAAATGATTTTTTTTAATAGTTGTTGGCATTTAACATTGATGGGTAAAATTCTTTACAATTTTCTGGACTGTGTAGGTGATCAGCGAGTGTGTGTTTTTAATTATTCTGCAAAAGGAATATTAAATTGGAAAGAAACGGCCAGCTTGACATGCATCATGCAGTCTGTTTCAGCCTCATTACCTGAACTATTAGATTGCAAGTAAAGAATAGTTAAATACCTATTTGTTATCTAATTGCTAAAGAAGCCTGATAAATTTAAGTTGCTGGCTTGCTGAAAAAAATAAGATAAATTGAGAAGTAACTGAATGATTGATTCATCTCTTCCAAGGAAAAAAAATAAAACATAAATGTGTCAAATACAGTTATAGAAAATTGATGTTTTATGTAACTCCTTTTGAAGTAGAAATTAAATTTCCTTAAAAGGTTATATTAAAAAGAAGATGGGATGGAACCATGAACCAACACACACCATTACTCTAATAAATCTGGGGGAAAAATACATTTTTGAAAACTTTTCTGAAGTGTGATATTAAATTGATCTATTCAGTCCTAAGCAGTAATTATAGAATGTGCTTATCTAGAAACCCTCTGCTTCTATCGATCCTCATGTCTTCTGATGAAAAGCTCATAATTCATTACATTCTTGAAGGTTAGAATTGTTAGAATTATTTACGATCCATGGTCCTAGGTGCTGGTAACTAAGGTAGTTGGAGTGACAATTTTACAGTATAGTATACTGGCTGTTTTTCTGAGCCAAGTTAGTAGCTGATGGGTCCCGGCAATGTACACAAACAATGCAGGTTTCCTATGAAATTTTGGAGACTCATTATTGTGTCTGGAAACTAAGGAATCTGTAAGAATGTTAGATGTTTTGATGGTTTTCCTTTGTGTTGCTTTGTTGGTTAAGGGGGACTAACTTTCCCTGTATCTGCTTGCTTAGATTTGCAAAATATGGTGAACTTACAGTCCTCTGGAAATACAGATCTATAGATTTCTGCTGTATGTGCCCCAGGCAGGCATAGCTCTAAGCAGTGTAGTGAAAAGGACATGAAGTGTTAAAGCACTTACCTAGTCAAATTCCTGTTTTCAGTGGCTATACACTGTGACTTAAATCTAGACTAGCTTTTGCTTTTTATTTTAGAATTAATATTGCATCTTGCAATCACTCTCAAACGTGTTCCTTCTCCCCATTTCCTATTTCTGTTGACGGCACCCAAGTTGGTACAGTCACCTAGCACTTAAGTATGGAGGCTTCTTTGACTCTTCTTGCTCTCTAACCCTCTTATTCAGTTAGTCACAGTGTCCCATCAAGTCTGACCCCACACGTGTGTCTCCCATCTGTTCTTTTTTTCCCCCCCGCATTCCCACTGTGACAGTTCCTTGTTTCAGGACTTCATTACATCTCATTTGGAAGTAACAATCTTCTTTAAAATGTGCTCCCTGATTTCAGTCTCTTCCACAGCCAATCCTTCCTGCTGCCAAATTAATCTTCCTGAAGCACAGCTCTAATTATGTCATTCTGTAGCTCAAAAACTTTTAATGGCTCCCCTTTGACTCATAAATTACATTTAAATTCTTTCACTTCGCAATCATGACTCTAGGCGATTTGAACACACTAACCTCACCTTTGAACTTTTCCAACCATTATTCCACAACTTGGTCTTGTCAACCAGTTTCTAGACTTTGGAATTTCTTGCACATTATTATCATTATTGCTCTGTGCTTTGGACATATCCTCAATAAGGTCAATAAAGTATTAAAATACATACAAGTGTCATCACTATAAGTGTCGTTATTGTTTGATGAAATAAAGATGGCTTTAACTTAAAACATAGATTACAAATGTGGAAAAACAATTGTTTTTAAAATGAACCAATTTGTCTTCATAAAACACTAATGATTCTGTTCTTTTTAAAATATATTGCCAAGAACCTATGGATAACTACCATAATGGTGTAGAAAGTGCAGTACCAGATTACTTAGCAAACACATCTTGTGCCTTCCCAGCTTTGGTGATGTTCTTCTATATGTTAGAAGTGTTTCAAGGGCAGGGATTGTGTCTCATTTTTCTTTGGATTGACAGAGCCCCATGTGCATGAGAGAACCTTGATGACATTCTCAGCACAGCTGCTGGCTCATATCCAATAAGCTGAACCATGTGTTGTTCCTAAGGGTGTTCTACCATGAAGGATCCTGTGGTCATTCAATATTAAATAAATATAGCCAAAATCTGGACTCTTCACTGGGCCGTGAATGAGAAACAAGAACTGAGAGAGCAAAAGAAATAAACAATAAAGAAAAAAAAGAAGAGGAATACATTCCTTTTTCAAGTGCCTATTTCGTTCCATGGACTTGATTGTTTTGAGAGTTGAATCATTTTATACTATTCAGATGGGGATTTCTAGTTACAGTACATGTTTTTCAAATGATTAAGACACATATACTCATAATAGATGATAATATGTGAAACTGGTGTTGTCCCAAAAATCAGGAATGTCATAAATTGAGGATCCACAATCTTTTTCTGAAAAAGACGGTAGTAAGTATTTTAGGCACCATGGGCCAAACACCATTCTATCTACTCAGCTTGGCTGTTGTAGAGTGAAAGCAGCCATAGACAGTACATAAATGAATGGGCATGGCTGTGTTCCAACATAACTTTAAGAGCCCTGAAATTTGAATTTCACATAATCTTTAGACATAAAATATTCTTCTTTTTAGTATTTTTCAGCAATTTAACCGCAAAAAAACAAAAACAAAAAAACATAAAAACAAAACCTTCTTAGCTCAAAGGCCATATCCAATGAGCAGGCCAGATTTGGCCCATGGGTCTTGGATCACCAACACCAGTTACAGATGCAGTTCCAGCTCACATAGCTGAATACATTGTTTCTAATTATAAAAAGGCCTAGGTGTCTTAGTCCATTTTGTGTTGCTATAAAGGAATACCTGAGACTGGGTAATTTGCCAAGAAAAAAGGTTTCTTTGGCTCATGATTTGCTGGTTAGAAGACTGGGTGTCTGGTGATGAAAACCTCAGGCTGCTTCCACTCTTGGTGGAAGGTGAACGGGAGCCAGTTTGTGCAGAGATCACCTAGCAAGAAAGGAAGCAAGAAAGCAGAGCAAGTTGGGAGAGAAGTGCCATGCTCTTTTCAGCAGACAGTTGTCATGGAAACTAACAGAATGAAAACTCACTCACCCCACCAGGAGGGCATTAATCTATTCATGAGGGTTCGACCTCCATGATCCAAACATCTCCCACTAGGTCCTACCTCCCAACACTACCGTACTAGTGATTAAATTTTAACATAAGATTTGGAGGGGACAAACACCTAAAGTATAGCAATAAAGGTTATTTCAGTTTCAATATAGTCAATTTATAATGGTTTAGCCTAGTTATTTGATAGCAAGGTTATAACTGGAGCTTTCTCTAACTATTTCTGAAATGTTTCTTAAATATATGAACTCCACTTAGTAATCTGTCTACAGGGGAGAGTGGAGGGAAATTTTTTTATTTTTTTCCTCATGAACAGTATTTAAATATCTGATTTGTTTTCTACGGACCAGGGCTTTAGGTAAAGTTGACGATGTGGAAAGACTAACTTGGGCTGTAGGGGAAGACTGTCTTAAATTATGCTTAGGATTTGTTTGGTTCTGTGTTTTATATTCAAAGACTCTCAAGTGATTTGATAGTCCATCTCCAAAAGGAATATATTGTATCTAGACTTTAAATATTCACCACAGGCAGAAGAGACCTGACAGGAATTTCTATTACATTTTTTCAAGGTAAAAGTCCGCCATGTTTTCCTTTCTAGTTGAAGGTTTTCATACTTTTTAAGGGTGCATTTTTAGGTAGTAACTTGTCTTTTTACATGCCCTTCTCCTGACAATGTTTTCCTTGGGGCCTTCTGTTCCATTTTAGGTGAGCAGATCTAATTCAGCCTTGAAATATTAATTGTAGTCTCTGGTGAAAGGATAAACTTTCATGCCTTAAGGATATCTGTAAAAATACAGACATAAAATGTGAATCTCTTTATTGTCCCATAGGGTTCAGCTCTCAATGCTTTCAAAGTCTTAGAAGCTAAAGGAATCTTTCTCTTTGGTTTTAGATTATGGCTTAGGTTAACAATTCTCTATCATTAAATGTTTAAATTTTTAGGCTATTTAAAAACTTGTGAACTATTTCATATTGCAGAAGACCTATGCTTAATAAAACAAGCAGCAGGTTACATAAGGAAAACAAGCCACCTCATTCATATTTTCTCATTTTTTTCCTATACTTTCTCTTCCACCACAACTTTTCTCTAAATCTTTCAGTTCAAATTCATGCATATGGAGCAGCCATGCTTGGATTTCTGCCCCCTTAAGAACCGTTGAGAATCCAACTTGCTAAAGCAACCCCTAACTCAATATAGCTCTCTAAGAAGAGATCCAATCATAACCAAACTCAGGAGCATCCCTTTATGTGAATGTTCTAACTTCTACTAATACCTTATATTTGAATTGCATGTACCCTTTTTAAAGTCTGTTTTAAAATTGATTTTAGAGGGTGCGTAGTGTGAAAAACACTGGCATGAGACAGATTTGGTTAGCATTTCAGATGGCTGTAATTATTCTGTTTATTCTTTCAGCAAATATTAAATACATATGAACCAAGCATTTCACAGACTTTGAATAATACAAAAATAAATGGGAAGAGGGTTCTTCTTCTAAAGAATGTGTAATGTATAGATCAGAGTGGATTAGGCAAGAGGACTTGTTCTGGGCTAATATTGTTTGAATTTGAATTCCAAGTTTAGCCAGTTACTAGTTTTGTAATCTTGGGGACATTATTTAACTTCCCAACACCTCAGTTTTCTTATCTGTAACTTGTTGAAAACAACATCACTTTTAGAGGGTGCTCTAAATAAGATGATACATGGGATGTGCTTATTACAGAGCTCATCATAGAGTAAGCCCTGAAACATTCATTCTTTATTTCCAGACAATTATTACTATTGTTAAGAAAAAACAGTAACAATAGAAGCACCTAACCTAGTTTAAAGCTTGGACTAGAAGGTATTTGGGACAGTGTTTTGGAGAAGATGATGCCTAGGTTGTGCCTTAAGTTAGTTAATCAAGTTCTTCAACTGTCAAGATAGGACTGGTGAGTCCCATCTTGCCATATATTATACAGATCAATGTTCCTTTCCCTCTCTCCTCTTTCCCTTGATCCTCAAAACAGTTCAATGAGTATGGCCTCTATATGTATAGATGTGATTTCTCCATGTTGTCTACCTTTCTGGTTAGATTCTAAAAGTGTTTTCTTAAGCTTCTTGTGTAAACATTTAGAATGCAGAATTGAAATGGCATTGTCGAAATAAACTGGAAATGAAACTTCATTAAAACCTATAGACTGGTTTCAAGTTTCAATACTCTTCAGAAATTCTAAGGTCTCATGAAGATTAATAGCCTAGAGAAGCAAAGGTGTAGTTTCTGATAACAGACAGAATGCAGTTTATAACAGGGCTTGATAACTATCAGCATGCAGATTACCCAAAAGGACATTCTAGAAATCAAACAGTCACAGTGAAATTTTTCAGCAGGACACAGCTCTGAGCAAGGTACAAGGTCCTCGAATGTTCACGAATAACAGAGATCAGCTGTGTAGTTAAATATTCTTGATTCCTCATTCATATTGGCAGCCGTTATTTTTGTCTGCTGAAAGTGAGAGAAGGATACTTGCCACTGGGAGAGGTGAGATGAGTCTAAATGAAACCTGTAATTCATGTGATTATAGCCACTGCAAATGAAAGAATCTGATTTGCCAAGAAACCTAATAATAGGCAAGACTATGGGGGCAAAGTAGCAATCAGAGATTAGTCAAGCATTTTCTACATTTATGGAGGAAAAAAAAATCGGTGTTTCCTTTATTTCTACTCAGAGTCATGCAGAGAAGCAAATGTTTTCACTCAATCTACAATGCCTGCTGCCCATACTCAGACACATATTTGCATAGATACAGTTCTTACTTTCAAAGGCTGATTGTGTTGATAATTCCAGTAGTTACTTTCTATGATTCAGATTTGGTTTTTTTGTTTGTTTGTTTTAACTTGACTAGCTTCTCTTTGCTACATTTTTTGACCAGAGCACCCACATGAAAGAATGGTTTGCCTCTTTGGGCTCCAGTGACCTAATCCATAAAACACAAGTGCCTGAGATCCCTTTCGCACTAACATCCTATGGTTCTTGTCTGCAGTTCTCAAAGGAGCTTTGGACATGGATGTTATTTTTTACACTGTGAGCCACCTGGTTTCACAAAACCAAAAAAGGCCCCAAAATTATTTATCCTAAGTTTAAATATTTTTTTCTGTAACAGAACAGTTGGTACAAGGGCATAAGTGGTCTCAAAATAATAATTTTCAGTAGCTTGTTTAATTTGAGACAGCAGAATCTATTTTTGGAGAGCCGCTTTTAAATGATTCATTTTGAGATTAAAAAATAATAGTAACATTATTTTCCCTTACTAACGACTTGTAAAGGAAGTGTAGTGAGCGAAATTCCTTAAGTTCCTAATTTTAGAGTAGCTTGGAAAAGGTCCCAGAATTTTAGGTGAATATTTGTTATTATAACTCACAGGTTACTTTTTAATGCTTGATAAAGACATTAAACCTAATATTTTAGCTATGCCATTTATTCCTTTTTTGCTTTTGTTTTCTCTCTCTTCCTTTTTATAAAATTGTTCAGTTTCCATTTCTCTGTTAATTTGTTCTTCTAATTTCTATTGCATTTCTCCTAGCCTGAGAGTTTTCTTTCTCTTTCCAAAACTTACCACGGATAGAATCTTTCTAAAATATATTGTCGCCTAAGACTCTAAAAATGCTTTTATTTTGTTCTTTTTCATGGAGTCTTTAAATAAATCAACAAAAAATGATGAAAACTGCTATCATTGCTTTTTTCCAGGGAGAGTTTGTCTCAGTATCTTTTTCACTAGCATTGCTTGTCCACACAGGTTTCCTTAAAACCCATTGTAATATTTTTAGCCTTCAAGAATTTAAGATCCACATTGGAGAGCACATTATTGAGCTGCTGGTATGTTTCAGGCCATCTTTTAGGTGGACAGTGTTACATTTATTATCATATGCATGATTAAATTTTTTGAGGTAGGCATTCTTATCTTCATTTTACAGAACAATAAGGTAATGGAGCGTGAGTACTATGCCCAGGGTGAAGTCATTAGTTAACTGGCAGTGGTTGAAATAGTGGAGAGTTTGGATTTAAAACCCAGATATAGAGAATTCCGAAGCACATCCTCTGTCCCTTAGCACCATTGATTCTACAAGCGCAGATATATTAATGCCAGCAAGGAAGGGTTTCTTAAATTCTAAAGCAAAACACTTACAGTGACTGAAAATCACTTTTTGACAGTTTAAAAACTGCCTTCAGCCCTTCTTGCTTATCAGAGGCGATTCATTTTGGGGATAAAGAATGGTCAACCAATTAACTAAAGTATCACAAGATGGTGGCACAGGTGATGCCCTGATTGGGGTTTTGATTTAATGATGGGGCCTGGGGACTATATCTTCACAAGACAAACATTTGCACTTTCTTGAGGCATGCACATTTATTACTAAACTGCCAGCAAACATTCTACTTCCTCTTCTTGTATCCTAACAGGAGCATTTTTCTAATCCAATTGTAACTCAGCCTTAGCTAGAATGCAGCCTTTCTCCGGATTCCAATATGGTAATCATCCGTCACTTACCAGGAACAACAAAACTCTGCCTCTCCCCCAGCTACACAGATTTTGTTACATTTTGTTTTCTGTAATTTGTAAAATGAACATCATTGTTGTTCCTTAAATACAGATCATAATATTACATTTTTATGTTTAATTATTTGCCTTTTAAAACTCTACCTCTTAATCCCCCCGGAAGCAAAGAAAATAATTGCTACACTAGAGCATATGGACCCACAGTATCTTAGAAAATACATGGGATTTTTCAGTAGCTAGGACTATGGTGAAAAGACATTAGAGGAGTCAGTGTGAGACCGCTAAAAAAAGGTACATAAAAGGTTGTTTGTAGGCAAGCCAAGATGGAAGGTCTGTGGCTTCTCCTTCAAAGCATCGGTGATTTCCTTGAATACACTGGTGAAATAAATATAGAATACATTTGCCTTGTTGGATCTGGCTTTCTTAAAAGCAGAAATCCATAGCCATGGACATTATGTAGACTCTGAATTAATGCTTGCTTAGATGAATAGCATGAAGAATTGGATGAGACCCCTTTACTAAGTATGCGTAGTGTCTGTGTCTGTTTAGTGCAGGTTCTTTAACTTTTCCCCCAAGACTCTATCCAGGATTATAGACACCTATGAAATAAAGCCGTCATGAATATCTGAATGTTTGCTTCAGGGAGTCGATCCAATTCTCTACTTCTTCCAGCCCTTGCTTTCCAACTGTCTGTCCCTTACCTTCTGACACATCATTAGTTACCTTCATTTTCTTACTCTCAATGCCTCACCTCTAGGCTCCTTCTCCCAACCCTATCCTAATTTGGACAATTTGTTACTCAGCTCTGGATTATTATAGGCTTGGAACCCGACCAGGTACTAGAGGAGCAGACATTTTTACCTCATTTTATTTATTGACCATGGTACATGTTGGTCTGGATCAGTGAAGTAATAATATTATTAAATGCCCTATCAGAGGATCAGATCAGAATCATACCCATAGCCTCATGTGCACAGAAGTAGTAAATATATATTTTTATTTTGCAGTATATAGTGGTCTCACAAAACTTCAGGAAGGATAAATCAATTCTGGCTGAAAAAAATGGAGGGTATCTCAGCTGCTAATAGAGTATATTGGCCAGTATAAAGTATAGGATCATTAGACATCTGTGCAACCTCTTTTCAGGAGAAGAGTAATTTTTTTACCAAAGGACAAAGAATCCCTGAATTCTTCTTAACTGAAAGAGAAATATCCCCCAGACTGTGAAAGTGATAATTTTATTAGAGTTTTATGGCCATATAATCAGATAAACAGGAAACCAACATTTTATCTTTTGCAAACAGTGTGAGAAGTATTTGGAATTTAAAAAATTTCATCTTACAACCAAAACATATGCATAGTTTCTTGAAACATGTCATTTCTTGAGATATACACACATAAATGCACATGTACCTCTCAAAAAACTATATGTGTATTTAATATTCTTATAAAATGCATTGTTTGAAATACCTCATGTACCCCATAAATATATATACCTACTCTGTACCACAAAAATAAAAAAGATTTTAAAAATAGTTTTATAAGAAGCATTGTTTTACAAGAAAACTGAGCCTTACAGAAGTGAAGTAATATACTTCAATTTTATAGTTTAGAAGATAAACAATTTGACTGATATTTTAAAATTAAAATCAGAATTTGAACTCAGGTCTGTAAAACCCCAAAGCCTCTGTGAGATCTTTCCACTGTCACAGCTTCCTAAGACAAAAGTTTTAAGGAAAATGTGTCAGAACTTTTCAGATCGTTAAGACATTCAGTGGAAAAAAAACCACGCAAAATATCAAATCTTGGCTATAATAATCACTTCCAAAAATAAGCAAAGATGCATCTACAATGAGCCAAATAAAGGGCTCCCAAAAGTACTGGTGTACTTAGTAGAGAAGAAAAGTCCAAAATGGCAAAGTGACAAAGTATGTTTTAGATCCTCTAAACTGGTTGAATAACCTCAAAGGTTGAAACTATTTTACCCAAATTGAAAGGCAAAAAAAATGCTTTTCTCTTGAAACTGAATATTCTTAATTATTATTTTACATTATTTAATTTTATACTATTAAAATTAATAAATAATAATCATGACAGCAATAATGATGCTTTGGCCTTCTGTGCACCAGGGTGGAGAGATATATGTAAGCTGGTCCAGAATCATTTGAAATTGTTAGATTTGGGGCACAGAAGCCGTCTCCAATACACCCTAGGAACAGATGGTAATAATAAAATCAGTTTTCTGAATTGATTACATATAATTTCAGATCAGGAATCATTGCTGCTCTGAGAGTAATAGGAAAGATATTTTGTAAGCTTTGCATATTAAACTTAAAGTCAGTACTGAAAACCACTACTTCATTGTTCCACTTCACCAAAATTAATGGATAATCTAAATAAAACTGGCTAGTTTTGCTCTCATCGTAGAAATGATCTGGTCTCAGCACAGTGATACAAAGGAGTACATAACTTCAAAAGCTTTGAAAAAAATCATGTACAGCTTTACTGAAGACTTTTTAATTGGGCTTCTAAGGGAAATTACACCACACATCAGAAAGCAAAATGTCCTGAAAGTTGTCTCTACGCAGTAACCTCCCTGAAGTAATGCCCACCATGAAACAGCTGTCTTGCAAGGCACAACTCTATTGACTAAAGTCCGCAATCTGCACACAAGGATCTACTTATCACATTCCTTAAAGATGGCAGGTTCCTTAATCCTTTCAATGTTGCATAAAGACTATATAACAGTTAACTATGAAGAGTCATGGGAAGATCTTTCTCGTTGCATTTTCTTTTAAATTTCAAGATTGTGTACTTATTATAGTTCCTTTATAATGGGACTAGATTACCAGACTCTGCAGTATCTCACTTATTTTTTTTGTGTGTGACTCTATCCCCTCGTTCCCTACCTTGCTCAACATCCTAACATCTCATATCATTAACTTGATCCCTTGAGACATGTATTTATAACCATGGACTCTTAACACTGCAACACAAGCAATCTGGCTCTGTTAATGATGTTATCAGCAGGGAGAAACTCATTTAATGACCTGTGTGAGAACCATGCTTTCAATCACATGGATGTTCTGAGCAATAAAAGTGGAAGATCATATGAAAGTGGGTGAACAAAAGACACAGGGTTTTAGAGACGTGTGTATGTAACTGAAGCCATTGTATCTTGGAATACAAGGACAGTTGCACAAAAGCAGTATGCGGTATGTAGTCCCATTCCTAGATATCATTGGCCATTTTCCTAACCAGACACCAAATAGCATGTGATACTTAAATTGATCCAATAATAGCTAGGATTCCAAGAAATAGTAAATATATTTATGAGGTTATTAACCGAAAAATATCATTACCATTGCTGCAATTCCTAGAGATGGTAGTGAGCTCACACAGGGCACACAGCAGTACTGAAAAACTCTCAGTTGTTCATTCTTCTTCCCCTTCTCTTTTCTCCAAAATCTTTTTTGTTTGATTGCTTTAGGGTGGGTACAGAAAGATTCTCCCCTTTCCAAGTTAACAGAGAAGAAAAAGCTGTAAATCCACAGATGTATAGCTAAAGAGAGCCACTGAGAGCCTCCCAACCCTTTCAAATAACAGAAAAGAGAGCCAAAGTTGAGAAAAGTACAATGACTTCTCATGGTCAAACAATGTGGCAGGGGACTGTCTTTTCCCCTTACCATCACAGCATGGATACCTAGCATATGTCGGATACCTTCCATGCACTCTGTAAATGTTAATTTAGTGAATAAACTGACGAATGTATTTTTTAATACCATAGCTATTACCAGTACTCAGAATCCCTAATTCCTTGTATTTTTTCCTGTTGTAGTTCACTGTGATAGTTTCTTTTGGGTTGTTATCTTCTTTCTATCCTCCCTGGAAATGTAGGGAATGGTCATAAATGTGAGAAGAGGAACAGCAAAAGGTCAAACAGTTGACAATATTGGGTGAAATGATGGATTCTAAGGCACAGGCGTAGAAAAGCTTTGTTCAGGACAAATGACCAGAAACTGTTTGAGCTTCATTGAGGTATATGTCTAAGGTGTTAATGTTTGAAATCAGAGCATCAATGAAATGAAAAATATCAGAATATCCAAATCTTTTGGAACATGTACAGATGCATTCATTATTTTTATGAATGTACAAAAAATATATTCAATTTTTCATTGTACAAAAATATATTCAATTTTTATAATTTAGTTCACTTAGAATTCATGAACATGTTAAAAGAACCAGTAGAAATGTTACCATATAGATAAAACTACCGTTAAAATATTCATGCTTGTACATTCAAGGTTTTCCTATGCCAATATCTACATCTGTGTGACTTCTTCTTTTGGCAAATTAAAATGATGAATATTAAATGCCATTTTACCCTGTCTTGCTTGTGGCACTTTCTCACCTTTCTCCAATTTCGCTGGTATGTGAACTTGTTTTGATAACAGTCAATTGGTATGGGAATATCAATGTAGCTATCATTATTATCCTGAAAAAGGTCCAGGTATTCTGCACTGAGTCATGCCTTCAAAAAAATTTACTCTGTATATAAATGTGTGTGTATGTAGCTGTTCCATATTTTAATTTTTAATTAAATGTTTCTGATGTGGTAGATATTAAAATGTTTTTGCAAGGTCAACAAATGAGGGTGAAAGTCAAGATTATGAGTGAAAAGAGAACCTAGAATTAAACACTTCCCCATAAGTCATCTATATAGTGAAAAATTTAGAGCTAAAGATGGTAGAATATTCCTGACAAAGTAAGACTTCTTGTTTCTAAAGTGATCAGTGCCTTGGCAGCCAACCAGCTTTCAAGTAAGGAAATGAATTCACTAGTAAGTGGCATCCAACTGTAAAATAGAGCATCATTGAGACTTGGAGAATAATTGAATGAGTCTTTCTGTGCCTTTGAAGACAAATAAGGAAAAATAAATACTATATTCAGGAAGCTATGTCAGATGTTCTAGATCTGGGCTGACCAATATGATACCTAGTAGGCACAGGAGTGTATTTAGACTTAAATTGTTTTAAATAAAGTAAAATAAAAATTTTAAAAGTAAATTTTTTACTTTAAAAATGTTTAAGTAGGCTGGGCGCGGTAGCTCATGCCTGTAATCCCAGCACTTTGGGAGGCCGAGGCGGGTGGATCACGAGGTCAAGAGATCGAGACCATCCTGGCCAACATGGTGAAACCCCGTCTCTACTAAATATACAAAAAAAAATTAGCTGGGCGTGGTGGCAGGCACCTGTAGTCCCAGCTACTTGGGAGGCTGAGGCAGGAGAATGGCATGAACCCAGGAGGCAGAGTTTGCAGTGAGCCGAGATCGCGCCACTGCACTCCAGCCTGGGTGACAGAGCGAAACTCCGTCTCAAAAAAAAGAAAAAGTTTAAATAAAAATTTAGTTTCTAAATGGCTTCACAAGCACCTGTGGCCACCAACTGTTGTATAGGACAATGTAGACTTAAACTGTTTTCTTCAATACAGAAAGTTCTATTGGACAAAAAGTTCTCTTGGATTACACAAAGCTTATAGCCTCCATGGCACAATCGAAAAGAGAAGACACAAACACTTAAGGTTAAACAACAGAAGAACTATCATAAGGTCATACATATTGCAAAGGAATGAGAATGATGGTCACTGCTCTAGCTTCAGCTCAGGTATCATGGACAAGATGGCACTTGAAGTGAACATCAAAGAAAATTTGTATATGGGATGATACAGACTAGGATGAAATACTTTTTTTCAGACTTCAGGCCCAAGGACAAAAGAGGTAATTGTTTCTTTTGAAAGAATCTGGGTATGACCTGATAGCCTACTAGCCTAGGGTTCACTGTTGTTCGTTGAGAATTTAACCTTTGGTTTTATCATAATGTATTAGGTTTTGGGATATCTTAATGTAAAATATTAATCTCTTTCCTTTGAAGGGTCCAACTTTGATTATGAGTATCCAACTGTGTGCGAAGCACTATGCCTAGGAAGTCACAATTTCATCTCGTGTGTACATGAAGCATTTTTTCTGTATAGCTGAACTTGATGCTTTTACATATGCTTGATATTTTATCCAGTTTCTCAGAGTAGCATGGTCTGCTTCAAGTTTTTTATATCATTTAAAGATGGAAATTAAAAGTTAATTTTCCTCTTTTGTGATAGTAACATTGCTGTTTTAAGAGTGGTTCTAAGCAAAAATGAAAACAAATGAGTATTGTTTTTCAGAGTGACAAATTCTTAGGGATTTAGGGATTGGTGGTGCTTCAAGGCTGACTTGACAAATATATCTGTTAAGGAGTTTCATACTTTATATACAAATGGAACTAACTTTATACCCTTTCATATGGTTTGGTTCTGTGTCCCCACCCAAATCTCATGTCGAATTGTAACAGATTATTTTAAACACCCCATACAACTTCAAAAAATTCTGAGATGGCATTGTCAGATTCAGCAAATAAGAATATGGGACACAAAATAAAATCTAAATTTCAGAAAAATAATAGTTTTTAACATGTAAGTATGTCTCAAATATTGCACAGGGCATACACTAAAAAAAAAAAACAAAAACAAAAAAACTTGGTGTTTATCTGAAGTTCAACTTTAACTGGGTGTCTTGTAGTTTATTTAGCCAGTGTAGGGATAGTTATTCCTTTCACAAATATTTATTGAGTATTGTTAGAATAAAAATCTTAGACAAAATATATTTAACAGAGTTTAATTGAGCAAAGAATGATGTGTGAGTCGGGTAGCCCCTAAAACAGAATAGGTTCAGAGAGACTCCAGCACAGTCACATAGTGAAGAAAGATTTAGGGATAGAAAAAGGTAAGTGACATAGAGAAAATGGAAGTGAGGTACAGAAATGGCCAGATTGGCTACCACTTGGCATTTGCTTTATTTGAGCACAGTGTGATTAGTCGACTGACTTTGATTGGTTGAAACTCAGTGATTGGCGCAAGAGTAATTTATAGTCTGTTTACATATCAAGTTAGGTTGTGGTTTTATGTGTGGAGAAGTTTTTATGCTGAACTTAAAATATGCAAAGAGGCAGAGTTAGTCTAAACTGAATTTAATAGTACCTGCTAGGATTCATGACTGGTCCTAGGTCCTAAGAATACAGCTATTAAAAAATCAGTTGTAGATCTTGGACCCCTGGAACTTACATTTAAAAGAGATGCTTCTCAATTTTTAGTCTCAATCACTAATTATGTGTTTTTCTGAAAATTAATTTAGTAAATTTTCACTTTCTCTGATTGTTCCTAGTAATTAATTCCTATTAATTATTAATAAACTAATACAAATTATTTTAAGCAAATGACTGAAATCCATTAAATATATTTTGGATATTTTTAAATAGATTGGATAGTTTTCTACCTTTTATGAAAGAATGCACTGGTAAGAGGAAATTTTATCAGTGACATACATTAATTTTTGCAACAGAATTATCAAACAAAAATATTTCTAAAATCCATGTTCAAAATGCTCTCTCAAGAGAACACTTTTAGAGAAATTCATTATTATAGTTTCAATAATTATTTTTATTTGTATTTATTTATTTATTTTGAGATGGAGTCTTGCTCCATTGCCCAGGCTGGAGTGCAGTGGCATGATCTCGTCTCACTGCAACCTCCACCTCGTGGGTTCAAGCGATCCTCCTGCCTCAGCCTCCTAAGTCACTGGGATTACAGACGTGCACGACTACACCCAGCTAATTTTTGTATTTTTAGTAGAGATGGGGTTTCACCATGTTTGCCAGGCTGGTCTCAAACTCCCGACCACAAGCCACCTACCAGCCTGGGCCTCCCAAAATGCTGGGATTACAAGCCAATTATTTTTATTTTTTAAATGATGTTATTAAAATATCATTTCTGTAAATGCTAACTTAACTGATACTCTTTCTATGCAATAGCTGTTGAAGGACTCACCTATGACAAGTTTAGTAATTTTCTTATTGTCTACTTTTGCCTTTATTATGAATATTTTCTTCAATCTATCTATTAATTTTTTAAGCTTTGTAGACATTCTGTGAAGGTTAGTAAAACTAATATAGTAAAACTATATTTTCTCTCAGTTGTCTTAACTAGACACATAAATGGGACACAGGAATTGTAGAAAGTTGAAAATAATTTTAGAATATTCTTAATAATTCTCTTTAAAAAAAAATACTTGAATTTCTTTTACACTTGATCTTAGCCAAAAGGCTGAGAAACGATTACCTTGGCTTTCTTTTATTGAAAATGTTTTCACATATTAAATTCAAATTGTTAAAAATCATATGTAAGCACATAATGTACAATATATTTATCTAAAAATATGTGGGTAACAGTTTTGAGTAAGAAACCATTAGAAATTTAAAATTCTTTTTTGTGTAACCAATGCATGTATGGTTTTCATTTATGTTTGAGTCACTAGTTTATTATTCATGATGATCCACTAGTATATTCACTAATGCTCCCATAAAACTGCCTAACTTATTCTTTTTAATTATTATTGTGTTAAGAACACTTAACAGGAGATCTACTCAAAGAATTTTTATGTGCAATACAGAATTGTTAACTTTCCCATGATGCTGTACATATCTCTAGAACCTAGTCATCTTGTATCACTGAAGTGTCAGTTATTAAACTGAGTTTTAAAGTCACTTTTTCTATCAAGACATCTTTTATTGACTATGATAAATAACCACAACAACAGTAACCACAACAATAACCACAGAAGCAACATATATATGAGTAAAGCTTACATTTTTAAAAAAGTAAACATGAATACAAATATATTAGTTCTAATATTTTCTTCCTTTATACCAGTGAACAGTCTTGTGCTTCCCAGGTTGAGGACCACCACCAGAGATAAAAGCTTAGGGCTTTGCCCCCATGTATAACTCAGTTAATCACTTACTGCACTAAAATAGTGCATGTCATCTGCACCACCATTAAGTAATCCTTAATTAGCCCTTGTGATAGTAAGGAAACTTGACATTGAATCAGCATTCCTAAGAGCGCAGAGAAGCAAATGGAACACAGGATGAAATTATTGCATGTGAAACCTTTCTTTCAAGAGAACCAATAACTATAATTGAAACATCTCACAATATTTGATTTGCGTTCACCCCATAACCAAATGCTTCAATTAAACTCATTTGTATTAGAATGGCTGAGATCATTCCCAACACTTTGTCTAAATTACTACAGGCTTCAGTCTGGAATATCAAACTGACTTCAGAGGACACAGCCTGGGCTTTTGGCAGCCTGTGAAAAGAATGTAACAGGGATCTTTATCATTCCCATACGGGAGTTCTCATTAGTGACTATAAGCACTTTTTTCATATACTTGAAGCAAAATTTCTTCCATAGAGAGCTAATCAGCATCCACAGCCAGCAAACAGGATTCCAAAGTAGTTTTTATTTTTAAAGAGGTGTCTGGTTTTACACATGGTAAAGGAAGATGAAAATACCCCTTCTCCTTGCATTTTGGATCTATTTAAAATATTGAAATGTTGTCTAAGCAGAGATGAATTTCAAGGTCAGCTCTCCCGTGGGACACCTGTCTTTGCTTTCCCCTGAGGCAATAATGTGGACTAAGTTCTGAAATATTTGTCCAGTTATTTTGAGGTCAGGAATTGTACTCATTAATACCAACTGAAATGTAAGCACCTAGAAATATTGTGGAATGCAAGAAAATCCTAATGCACATCCAAACTGTGAAGGAATAGTTAACCTCTCATAACCAGTCCTACTTTTGGGGAAGGAGCTCATCAGTGGCCTACAAAGACCTTAATGCATAGTGGTAGCCTGGACATTGACGGATAATACTCATTATTCTCTGATACCATGAATTCATGAATTCTTTCCTCTAGTACCATAAACTTTTAGAATTCAAAGAAAGCAAAAATGCAACCCATGCTCCTCTAGATAACAGTCTGAGGCCATGGAAGAGAACTGACTTGGCCCAAGTTTTCACAGCTCTTTTGGGACAGAGCAAAGGAAGCTAGAATCAAGACTTTATGGATCTCAATATTCTTCTTTGTCTTAGTGACTCTACTGGCTGAAAAGTACTGATTTTCAGCACTTACACATCAATTTAATGCAGATAATTTAAATAGAAGACAACCTGATTAAGAATGATCACCTTTAACACAAGTTTTAAAAAACATCTGAAGTGTGTACATGTACATTGTCCAAATGATCATAAGCTTTATGAGGTCAGGGACTGAATATTTAATTTCACGGGATCTTTTTCCTAGGCAGTGCAAATCTTTCCTCAATGTAAGTGTTTAGCAACTGCTGGTTAGTGGGGAAAGCATAAGGTCATGAAGACTGTGTTATCTACCACTCTCCTCTATATCCATGCCTATAAGATAATGTGAAAAAATTACCGCACTGGGCAGGGAATATCTGAGCAGGTGAATACAAATATACTTTTAAAAGGACGCCTTTAAAATTCCTCCTTTCTTTTCTCCTCTACCTGCTCCTGCCGTGAAATGTAAGATAGGATTTTTATACTTTTACACATCCTTAGTTCTGTGAGAGGGGACAAGTTTGAGGACTTAATCCTCTTCTTAAATGCCACAAAAATAACGAAGCGATCAATCTTGTCTTTGAAGTTTATAAGGATTTTTTGAGCCAAAACCTTTTGTCCTTAATAAGTAATAGATCTGCAGGCAAGCAAAGTCCTTAGATGCTTAGAACTGGCTACCTAACTGGCAATAACGTTAGAACAATTTTGATGTATTTTAAGGTTGGATGAGATCTCCAACCCAACCTCCTTTTTAGTGAATAATAATTTGCTGTACTATTGCTGACCAGTCCTTTCTTTGCCAGTTTCAGAGAGTGTTTGATGATTATCATCACCACACGGGAGTAAACACTGTAAGGAAGATAAACAGATAGATAGAAGATTCTTATGGCATCATTTTCAGCTGGCCAAATAAGAAAGAAAAGTGGTTAGTTCCTAAGTATGAAGAGATGCCAAAATCTAAGAAAACAGAAAAGCTATTATTGGAAACAAAACAAAATAAACCAACACCATATAAGATATATTTTATGGCTTTAATTTCCAGGATTTCTGCGTAATCAATATTTGTTGACTCATGTAACATGAAGTTATGGCTATCTAAATAAATTTAATCACCAAAGATAAGCAAAGGATCCGTTAAAAAATTTAATTGGGGCCGGGTACGGTGGCTCACGCCTGTAATCCCAGCACTTTGGGAGGCCAAGGCGGGCAGATCGCGAGGTCAGGAGATCAAAACCATCCTGGCTAACACAGTGAAACCCCGTCTACTAAAAATACAAAAAATAAAATTAGCCAGGTGTGGTGGCGGGCACCTGTAGTCCCAGCTACTCCAGAGGCTGAGGCAGGAGAATGGTGTGAACCCGGGAGGCGGAGCTTGCAGTGAGCCGAGATCGTGCCACTGCACTCCAGTCTGGGCGACTAAGCGAGACTCAGTCTCAAAAAAAAAAAAAAAAAAAAGATGTAATTGGAAGGTCATTAGGCATCTTGCGTTCCTACGTAAGCAAACTGAAGCTCAATATAAACAGTAAAACAAAATGAAACTTAAGCTTAACTAATCAGAGACTTCGACTAACGTCTAACTTAGGATATTCCACTTTAATAAATCAAGTAATTTTTTTTGTTTTGCTTCTGCAAACACCTTATACAAGTTTACTTTCTTGCCCTCTCTACCCCTCATCCCCAGAGGAATGCTGAACCACTTGCATCTGAATTGGTGTGACCCAATTCATGAATCACCAAATGCCCAAATAAACTCTTTAAATTTTTCATGTGCCGAAGTTTATCTTTTAACAGATCGAAACCAAAGGATGGAAAGTATGGTGGGAAAAACTATTGGCTCATATGATGTTAGGTCATGCTAAAATATCAAATGGGGATTGTATTAGTCCATTCTCCCATTGCTGTAAAGAACTACCTGAAACTGGGTAATTTATAAAGACGAGAGGTTTAGTTGACTCACAGTTCTGCGGGCTGTGCAGGAAGTATGGCTGGGGAGGTCTCAGGAAACTTATAATCATGGTGGAAGATGAAGAGAAAGGAGGCACATCTTACATGGTGGGAGCAGGAAAAAGAGAATTAAAGAGGAAGTGCTACACACTTTTAAACAACCAGATTTCATGAGAACTCAGTATCACAAGAACAGCAAAGGGGAAGTCCGCCTCCATGACCCAATCACCTCCCACCAGACCCCTCCTCCAATATTGAGGATTGTAATTTGACATGAGATTTGGGTGGGGACATACAGCCAAACCATATCAGGGATATTTAAAATGGTATCTCTATTCTCTATATAGATGTTGTGCTTAAAGTGAATATATACTTTTTTCCTCCTGTCTATTTGGAATAGCTTTAACATTAAAACTAACCTCATCAGGCCCATCAAATTTAAGCTACCTTAGGATATTATGAAACCCAGCACCAAAATGTTCTCCAAAAGCAGAAATAACTAGTGGGCTTGAAAAGGGACCTTTGTTTCTCAAAGTCTGAGAACACAGCAGGGCAGGGATCAGCATGTGTAGTCTTCTTGCAAGTCAAATGCTTTATTTGTGAAGCAAAACACTATGCAGAACTCTTGTTCTGCCAGATACATAGCAGTAATGACGCTATTAATTTGTAGTTTTGGTTGAATATGTGTCAATGAAATAAAAAAAAAAATCTTAGCTCCTGGAGTTTTTAGAATTAATGTTTTTCAAAGTTGTAAGAAAATGTAAGGCATTCTGGCCATGTTAGCAAAATACAAAATTGGTGGGGAGCTGGAGGACAAAATTCAGAAAAAAAAAATTTCCCCAAGGCTTTTTTGATTTTTAATATTCAGAAGGCATCGCTACGTTTGTACAAATGGCTATGGAGAATAAAACGGAAACAAAGTTCTAGGAACATAGTGGATGGAAAAAATTCATTAACCCTCATATCTATATAACATTCTTTTCCTATCTGATTTTCTGTATTATATGGAAAGTCAGCAATATCTACTTTCATTTTAAAGATGGGAAACCGAGGTCTTGGAGAAGTTGAGGCCATTTAATGAAGAGATATACTGTAACCAAGGGCAAGAATGCAAATATCCTAACATTAAAAATTCTCTTTTAGTGGGATGCAATCCAATACCAACTCTCCTAATTTGAATTTGAATCGGATTTCAATTCATTCACTGTCAAACTCAATTAAGAAACATTTATTGGGAGCCTCCCATTAGCTGGTACTACCTTAGGGACTAGAAATAAAGCGAGAGACAGCTCTGTCTTCAGAAATCATAGTTTATGTGGAGAAATAGGCAAGAAAACAACAACTGCAAAACATAGGAATATGAACATTCAACGAATGGGCCATCGGAACATTCCAGGGACCGTAAGTTTAAGATCACTGTATATCCCACTTTACCTGGGAGAATTCTGGTTTACTTCAAATGTTCTTGAGTAATTATTGTTGGTACCCAATTTCACCCTGGAAAGAATCCTGGTTGCGATTATAAATTACATGACTACCTTACTCAACCTATGCCAGGAGTTGAGAAAAAGCCTTTTTGAGAAGTTACTTTAAACTAGTTACTCCCATATAGTTTTCCAACTAATTTCAAAAACTCCTATTTAATTTACTTCCAGTATATTACCTGTATTGTCACCAAATGATCATTCTAAACCCAAGTCTAGCAGTGTCGTACCTGATGTTTAAAAAAAACTTCATTAGTCCCTTATCTGTAGGATAAATTCCAAACTTTTTAGTACAGTATGTAAGGTATCCCCTGTCCTAGCCTCTGCCCATCTGTGGATATTCATTAAAAATAAATTTTAAAAATGCCTCTTAGTTCTTCAGTCATAGCAACCTACTTTGAATTCTGAATTGTGCCATGCTATTTCAAGCCTCTGTGCCTTGACACATGCTGTTCCCTGTGACTATAATTCTCTTCCTCCAACATTGATCTGCCTAGTGGATACGTAGTTCATTCGTTTCTTTCTTTTTCTCTTTTCTTTCTTTCTTTCTTTCTTTCTTTTTCTTTTCTTTTTCTTTCTCTCTCTCTTTCTCTCTTTCTTTCCTTTCTCTTTCTCCTTCCTTCCCTCCTTCCCTTCCTTCCCTCCCTTCCCTTCCCTCCCTTCCTTCCCTCTCTTCTCCTTCCTTCCCTCTCTTCTCCTTCCTTCTCCTTCTTTCCTTCTTTTCTTTTTTTCTTTTCTTTTCTTTCAAAAAAACCTTTCCTGAGCCTCACAAGCTGAAATTTGCCCCCTTCATTTCACCACTGAACAATCTCTACATTGTTGTGCATCACAACACATTACATGTTTTGTCTACGTGTCTGTTTCCCTGACTTAGCTGCAAATTTTTTGAGGGGTCCAACCTGTTCTCATCTGTGTCTCAGTGTGCCTGTGCCCATTTAATAAATGCTTGTTTAGCTGCATGTCTTAAAAATTAGGTGAGCAGGAAAAAAGGTAGGTTAGGAGAAGTTTTCGAAGGATGACAGAATTTGCAAAGGTATAGATATTTAAGAACATCAGATAATCTTTGGGAACTGCATATTGTTTAATGTGTCCAAGTCATTTGGTAACTGTGGGAGAAGAGATTAGGGAAGGAAAATTTTTTTGTGTGTAATTATTAGAAATTCCCATGGGTTTTGGGAAACAAAAATCCCATGGATTATCTATTTTGCTAGAAAGTATATTTTAAAAGGGGCAGACAGGCTAAAATTTTCATTCATTTGTTTCCTAAATGAGTAATGATTTACTACCATGTAGTAGGTATTGTGCAAAGCAGATTGTGTACTGTGGTTGTAAACGAGCCCGTTAACATTGGCTCCTCCCTAATGTACTTTTCTGTGTTCCGTTATGGGAATCTCGGAAGTGGAAATGTCTGAATTAAGAAAGGTCTCAGGCAGGGTGCGGTGGCTCATGCCTGTAATCCCAGTATTTTGGGAGGCCGAGGCAGGTGGATCAAGAGGTCAGGAGATCCAGACCATCCTGGCTAACACGGTGAAACCCCATCTCTACTAAAAATACAAAAATTAGGCTGGGCGCGGTGGCTCACGCCTGTAATTCCAGCACTTTGGGAGGCCTAGGGGGGCGGGTCATGAGGTCAGGAGATCGAGACCATCCTGGCTAATGTGATGAAACCTAGTCTCTACTAATAATACAAAAAATTAGCCGGGCATGGTGGTGGGCGCCTGTGGTCCCAGCTACTCGAGAGGCTGAGGCGGGAGAATGGCGTGAACCCGGGAGGCGGAGCTTGCAGTGAGCTGAGATCGCGCCACTGCACTCCAGCCTGGGCGACAGAGCGAGACTCCCTCTCTAAATAAATAAATAAATAAATAAATAAATAAATAAAATATTAGCCGGGTGTGGTGGCACGTGTCTGTAGTCCCAACTACTCAGGAGGCTGAGGCAGGAGAATCGTTTGAATCCGGGAGGCGGAGGTTGCAGTGAGCTGAGATTGCGCCATTGCGCTCTAGCCTGGGTGACAGAGCAAGACTCTGTCTCAAAAAAAAAAAAAAAAAAAAAAGAAAGGCCTCAATTTGGAGATTAACATTTAATGAGCATCTACTCTTTGACACCTCTCATTCTACACAAAACCAAAAACCAAAGATAAGGTCATTGGGAATATCAGTAGCAGAACCAGCATGACTCTGATCCTAGAGGATCCTGTGATCAGTCAACTTGCTTGGAAGAACAGTAGAAGAAGCAACTTAACTGGCTACTGGAAAGCATCCATTTGCTCTTGCCTGGGATATGCAAATGTCTGACCAGTCTCTAGCACTGATGGGATTTTAGTGAATGTTAGCAAAAGTTAAAGAATCAAGAAGCTATTGAAACAAACACCTGATTAATTATCCTGCATAGACTTCAAATACAGTGAACTTGAAATTATCCCTAACCTGTTCCCCATAGGGTGATTCATGGCATTAGGTTTTTTACATTCCTGGAGCCATAATGGACCAACAGGTGTAGAATTCAAGAAGTTTTTTTTTTTTTTTTGGTGGGGTGGGGAGGTCTTGTATTAAAGAATTATGTGCTTTAGGAGATTTTTTTTTTTTTTCTGTCTGTCTGCCCTGGGAAGTTTACTGGGACTTTGGTGAGGAAGGGGGATTAAGTTAAATCATTTTCAATCTCCACTGAAGAAATGACTGTAGACATTCCACAACAAAGACTGACTGTGTCATAAAAAGAGAGATAGCTAGATATTTTTTGCTTCTTAATGAAAAAAACCACATCATTTATAAAATAGCATTGAAAAAAGAAAATCTAACCTGAATCATATCAACCTTCTATATCTTATTTCCAATTTATAGGAAGTACAGAGGACAGAGGAGCATGTTAAATTCTACTATGGAGATGCAATCAACAAAATACTCATTTTGTAATAGTCCATAAACCAAATTACCCTGTTTATTTGGCTAACAAATTGCAAGAGAGGGACAGAGCGAAAAACAGAAAGATTATATAGATTAAAAGAGACTTAAAAGATATATCGAGCAATCCCAATGTCAGGGCAGTATTTAAATCCTAATTCAAATAAATGTTAAAAATAAACAAGAACTCTGGAAGACAATGGAAATTTGAATACTAGCTGCAAATTCGATTACATTGAAAATGATTTTTAAATTATTTTTGGTGTGATAATGGTGTTGTTTTTATGTCTAATAAAGCCCTTGTCTTCTAGAGATGCATACTGAAATACTTATGAAGAAAATTACATGGTATATAATTTTTTTTCAAAATAATAGAGAAAAACAGCGAATGGTCATAGATTTAATGTGGTTCACCATGAGTTCATTGTTGAAGCTAGGTGATGGACATACGCAAGTTTATACATATTTATATATGTATAAATTTATGTCATATTCTCCATAAAAAATTGAAAGCTACTGGAAGGAAAGACAATATATTAATTAATGTAGATCTCTCTTCACAAAAACAAACATGTTAATTCCCAGGGAGATGAATCTGTCCATTTCACTGTGAATTATTTTATTTTATTTTTTGTAGAAAATATGCATTACAGAGTAGCAATACAGAAATTTTTAACCTGGTATATAAGTCCAGGAGTGATTTAGTAAATCTGTAGTTACCCAGAACTATATACAAAATTGATATTAGATGTTTGTGTTTTTGCATTCTGGAAATCAAAGGATTCCATAAATCAAGAGTATAAAATAAAACACAGATATTATTGCTTTTTAAAAAAGAGATTGCAGAGAAATTTTGATTGTCCTTATGTGATCTGGAAACTGAAATAAAAAAATACATTCCTAAATAACATAATCAATGAGAAAATATTTATATTTTGTCAAATCCATGCGTATTACAATGTATAATTTGAGGCAAACTTGTTCTTTGAGCAAAAATAATGATATATCCTTGTGTATTGCAGTTCATATTTGACTAAATCTGCTTTGTCCATGTTCGTGCACTCAAAATCATCTCTTCTCTAGATCATGTCTCTTCACTCATTTAAGGCAACCTCCCTTCTAGCCCATGGCCTTCTCCAATTTACCTTGGCCAATGTTGAACTGTAGGAACTCTATGAGCAACGTTTAGATTTCTATATGTACCATTTAATAAATGTTCTGTCTGCAAGTTCAGGATAAGTTCTCTATTGGCATAGACCATAATTTTGCTGCCTATGTATTCCTCTAGTTGTGTTAGTCTGGTGGGTAAGAAAGCATCACTATTCACGGTGCTTCCACTCATTTCATTTTGCCCTTGATATAGAAGCAAAGACACCTAAATCAGACATTGTAGAGGAAACCAAATAAATGCCATCTTTGAAGAAATATTTGTATAATACTTTTTAAATTCTCTAAGTTTACTCATATACTTTTATTCTAGTTGAACATGAAAAATTAGGCACACGTGGAAATATTCAATGACATAACTGTAGGCAAATTTCTTTTTTCATATAGTTCCTTTTTTTTAGTTCTCATTTTGTTGTTATAATTAGGCATTTTAAAGTCCAAAAGACATATTCTAAGACAAAAGTACAATAAAAACCTTTCCCCTCGTGTAAGTTTCCTTGTAAGGTCATTTTGAATATGATCCTTTTTTTTACAGCTTTACTTATATTTGTTTTTTTAAAGTACATAAGTTCACATATTTAGTAGGTTACCATGATCTCTTATTCTCACATTTAAAACTGAATTTAGGAAAATATAATATCTAGGAAGATTTTCATGAGTTTTTCTTATCAGCAGTGTTACCTATTTTTCTGCAGTGTAACAACTTTGGAACACAAAGGCATTTGAAATAGGCATCCTTGATACAAATTGCAGATTACTTTCTCACTACTCCTGGCTGTGTACTCCCAAATCAATAGAAATTCATGGGATCTGAAAATTAAATCTTGCAGTCCATTTTTAAAATTCTGACTTTATTGATAAGGTTATAATCATGTTGCACCATTTTAGCAAGTTCAGGTGGAAAAGTATTAACATTGGCATTTGAAAATGAATGTATTAAGTAGGAGGGGAAAGAGATGTAAAGTCTCTACATCCCTAGGTCCTTTTTAAATTTCATAGACTGCACTAAGTACATCAGAGGCATTTTGCTGAAACACCCTGCTATTGCCAGATTGGTTCCTTTTGCATTACCTTAATGCAAGAAACTAGACTCATCCCAAGTGGGGAAGAGTAAAGCTCAGTCATTTCCAATTAAGAAACCGCTGATCTCAGTCATCAAGACTCTGAGAGCTCTGACAAAATCTAAGACAGTTTTGTAAATACAGTGGCCACATACTCATTTCTGAAGGGGTAGCATTTGGAGCTCTATTAACAATAAATACATTCTGAGTTTACACTACATGGTATTTAACAGCCAAGACAAACCTGTGGAGACTTTAGAACTAAAGTCTAAAGTCTAGTTCCTTTCGAACTAAAGTCTATTTCTAAAGTCTAGTTCCTTTCCCCTCATGGAAGTTTTCTTGTAAGGTCATTTTTGAATATGATCCTTTTTTTTTTTCTTTTCTTTAGAACTAACTAGACTTTATTCTAGTTCTTCTTGGCTATAAAATAGGATGTAGTAAGAAACAATGTGTTTATCTAGCTCTTCTTCTTGATAAACAAACAATATCATAAGGACTGTGATTCACCACTTCAACCAAACTCAAAAAGAGTATATTTTTTATAATTTGTTTATCTTTCCCTGCTAAATAGTTTGGAAAGAACCAATCATTCCCTATGTCCTTGCTTATGTCATTCACCATCACAAGTCTAAAATTCCTTGTTTCTACACCTAGATGGATTTTCCCGCAATGTGAATATGTAAATCCTGTAATTGGATTTATACTGTTCATTAGTCCCCCAAAACTCTCAAAATCCCCAAAATCTTCTAGCATCACAAAAATTCTGTCTCTTTAACCTTTTCAGTTATTATTTCTTCTCCTTGCCATGAATAGAACACTGTATCTCTACTGAATTCACTGCTTCCCTTGAGGCTCTGTGAAGTCATCACTATGTTTTGATCCTCATAATCCTTACAACACAAGTCCCAGAAATAAGACTGTTTCTTAATTGTGGCTGTTGTTTCTTTTCTCCCTCAAAAACCACTGCTATTTGATATCATACATGGCCACTTTCTATCCCTTTGTATTAGTCTGTTCTCACACTGCTAATAAAAACATACCTGAGACTGGGTTATTTATAAAGGAAAGAGGTTTAATCACCTCACAGTTCCACACGGCTGGGGAGGCCTCACAATCATGGCTGAAGGTGAATGAACAAAGTTATGTCTTACATGGCAGCAGGCAAGAGAGCTGGTGTAGGGGAACTCCCTTTAGAAGATCTTGTGAGACTCATTCACTATCATGAGAGTAGCACGGGAAAGACCCCTTCCCATGATTCAATTACCTCCCACCAGGTCCCTCCCATGACATGTGGGAATTATGGGAACTACAATTCAAGATGAGATTGGGTGGGGACACAGCCAAACCATATTACCCTTCTCATTGTTACTGTTTACTAATCTTCCAATTTTAGCACTGTAGTCACTTTTTTTTAATCCTTAACTTGCAATCTTTCTTGGGGACAGTAACAGTCATGGGGATAATTCGTTGTAAATGGCTCTCATATTTTTACCACTCTACCCAATTCTCTCTTAATTGCTTAGTCATTGTTATCAGTACTATTTATACCATCTTTCCAAAGCCTAAATTTCAAATCTCTCTGATCACCATTTTCTATATTTTATGCTCATTTACTCCATTCCATCCATGACGAAAATTTAACTCCATTTGAACTTCCAACCCACTTACACTACAATTTTTCCACTTTCTCCTGGCTTATGTACTCATTTTCCCTCTTAACCAGCTTAGGGTTCATGGTCCATCATTGTAGTAAGTTGTTTAATGTACTTTCAAGTCTTTCCACCTTCCCCTGACACCCGCTGACAATCTCACAAAACTCCAGCGCTACCCAAACCTAACTTCCTCCCTACTTGTCTCTCTCTGCTCCCAGTGTCTGGAGGAATCACACAGCCTTACCACTGGGACTCCATTTTAATTTATAATAGCAAATTTTGAGTACCCAGGACCACTCAGAAGTGCCCAGACAACCTTCTGTATTTGTCTAGTGAACTCACTTTAGTTCTTCTTTCAAATTCCACATTCTCTCCAGACCACCTTTACTCTCAGCGAAAAACTCATGAAAGTAAGAAAAATTCTCTTCCACCATTGAATCTACCAACCTGTATGCAACTGGACTCACATTCTCAGCATTCTTTCTCACTGCTGTTGTGACATCCCTGCCCCTGTTACTAACTGGATATTACACTCAGGCTCTAAGCCCCATTGCTGCTTGTTTTCTCTAGGACTTCCTGCTATTACTTCTGGTTTCTCTAACATCATCACTTTTTCCATGTGTACTGCACCCTTGTGACTCAGTACACAACTGTGCTGCACAATTTACAGTGTAAAAAATTAACCCCATCCAACTTACGCAGTCTAGTGAGGGGACTAGAATCCCACCAGCCCCTGGTTTGGAGTAAAGAGTTAAGGTGACCAAAGGCTAGCTCAGGCTTATTCACGTTTTCAGGATGGTCTCAAGTTTCCAATCCAGTAAGAGAAAAGTATACTGGCACGTTTCAAGTTTCTGCTTATACCATGGTTGGTACATGTGCATTGGCTAAAACAAGTTACAAGGCCATATTCAAGGGATTGAAAAGCTAAGTCAGTCACATTGCATATGCATGGATATAGGCAAGAAAAGAATTTGTGGAAAGGTAGTAAGGCTCCATAAAGAGGAAGTGGCTGTGTGATGTGTCTAGAAAAATGAGGCCTTATGCAGTCTTGCAGATATTCGATATTTCCAGTGGCTCTGCAAGGCACAGAAGTATCAGGAAGACTCCTTTGTAGCCATAAATGACACAAAGTTAATAGAAAGAGGTGGTTAATAGAATGGGGCTTTGTGGATGGGCACAAAGAGTGACTGAACAATGAAAAGCTGAACTAACAGCATGATGAGCTCTCATACCTTGATACTCAGAGTCAGCATAGGGAGAAAAAGCTGTGAAGTGCAGATAAACTGAAATAGATCAAATATTCCAATACCTTTGCAGAGAAGGGGCTTAAAATAGAAATGTCGTTGCAAAATAAAAAATTAAATAATTTTGATTCATTGCGTCTCTCAGTTTGTGGCCTAAAATTCATTATCATTACACCTGAATTGTCTACTGTTATTTATCTAATGCTTCCCCCATACATAAGATCATACTAGGGTGTCTAGCTAGGGAAAAGGTAGCTTTCATCTGGCAATAACCAAAACAATGCTTTTTATCCTTACATTCTTCCTTATTTGGGGAGGTTCCTTTTCCAAAACTCCACTGCCTTTGGCAACATTCACACAATTTTAGAGCTCTTATCTTAGCCAGCAATTGTGCCAGTGACTTCACTGAGTCCCGGATAAATTAAACATGGTGAGAACACTATGGAGAACTGAGTCCCTGATAAATTAAACCTGGTGAGAACACTATGGAGACAGCTGGCTGAGGCTTGGTTTCAGCTTGCTTAGTGCACTCTTTGTAATTATGTTCTTCCTATTTTATCTTTTTAATAATTTTATTTCTTCATTTATTCCCTTTCTCTCTCTCTCTTGTTCCCCAGTCCAGCTCACTCTCAATTTTATTTTCTTCCATTTCTTTTCTTTTTTTTCTCGTTACTGTAAATTTTGAATGGCATAGGTAGTCTTTAGGGACAAAATCCATTGAGATCTAACTGAATGATCTGATTTAATACTGTTTTAAATATTTTATTCATATTACATGGCCAGGACATTTGAATATTATTAATAGCTTTCCTCATGTAGTATGTAAAACTTATTTTACATTTACATTGCTTCCAAATTTTACCATTATATGTTGAATAATCCCATGATTAATATTTATCATTCTCTTTTAGTCTATATCATTATTTATTTACTGGGTAAGTATGGTTAAAAATCTTGCTTAATTCATACTGCTAAACTGCTCACCAGTAATGAGGATGTCTTTCTAATGAGAGTAGAGTTACTCTTTAATACTAAAAAATCTTTTAAGACTTAGAGGAATAGTAGTAATAAGTCAAGGTAGGCTGTAAAGAGAGTCCTATTGAGAGCTCTCAGTGTGGCTTGGGCACCAAAAGGACACAACTGAAATTCACAGACTCATCTTAGAGCTGGAGAACACAACTGTAATAACAGGGTAGAAAGCAGTTCAGGAAAGAATACTTATATCCAAACAAGAAATTATTTATTTATTTATATATATAAAGCAATATAGTTATAAGTATTTATATTGTTATAAATATTGTACCCTCTGAAACTAAAAGTCAAATGTATATATATATGTATATAAATATATAAATATATAAATATGTATATAAATATATATACATATATAAATATGTATATAAATATATATAAATATATACATATATAAATATATATGAATATATATAAATATATACATATATAAATATATATGAATATATATAAATATATACATATATAAATATATATGAATATATATAAATATATATGAATATATATAAATATATATGAATATATATAAATATATATAAATATATATATAAATATATAAATATATAAAAATATATATAAATACATATAAATATATAAAAATATATATAAATACATATATTTATATACATAAATATATATATTTTTATAAATATATAAATATATAAAATACTAAAAGTCAAATAATATATATAATTTGACTTTTAGTTTCAGGGGGTACATGTGCAGGTTTGTTACATGAGTAAATTGCACACAAATTGTTGCATAAGATTGCTTATAATTGTTGTACAAATGATCCCATCACCCAGGTGGTGGGCATAATACCAGATAGTTAGCTTTCCAACCCTTCTCTCCCTCCCATCTTCCCCTTTGAGATGGTTTGGCTCTGTGTCCCTACCCAAATCTCATCTTGTAGCTCCTATAATTCCCACGTGTTGTGGGAGGGACCCTGTGGGAGATGATTGAATCACGGGGGTGTTCTTTCCCCTGCTGTTCTCATGATAGTGAATAGGTCTCATGAGATCTAATGGTTTTAAAAATGGGGTTTTCTCTGTACAAGCTCTTTTTGCCTGCTGCCATCCATGTAAGATGTGACTTGCTCTTCCTTGCCTTCCACCATGATTGTGAGGCTTCCCAGCCGTGTGGAACTGTAAGAAAAATAAAACTCTTTCTTTTGTATATTACCCAGTCTTGGTTATGTCTTTATCAGCAACATGAAAAAGGACTAATACACCCCTCTATTAGTCCCCAGTGTCTGTTGTTTTCATCTTTATGTCCATGTGTACTCACTGTTAAGATCCCATTTGTAAGCGAAAATATGTGGTATTTGGTTTTCTGTTCCTGCTTTAATTTGTTTAGGATAATGGCTTCTAGCTGCAACCCTGTTGCTGCAAAAGACATTATTTCCTGCTTTTGTATGGTTACATAGGATTCCATGATGTATATGTACCACATTTTCTTTATGCAGACCAATGTTAATGCGCATCTAGGTTGATTCTATGTCTTCGCTATTGTGAATAGTACCGTGATGCACATAGAAGTGTCTTTTGGTAGAACAATTTATTTGTGTCTTTTTGGTAGAACAATTTATTTTCCTTTAAGTATATTCTTAGTAAAGGTATTGCTGGGTCAAATGGTAGTTCTGTTTTAAATTCTTTGAGAAATCTCCCAACTGCTTTCCACAGTGACTGAACTGCTTTACATTCACACCAACAGTTTATAAGCCTTCCCTTTTCTCCACAACCTTGCCTACATCTGTTGTTTTTCAACTTTTTAGTAATAACCATTCTGACTGGTGTGAGATAGTATCTCATTGTGGTTTTGACTTGCCTTTCTCTAGTGATTAGTGATGTTGAACATTGTTTCATATATTTGTTAGATGAATACATGTCTTCTTTTGAGAAGTGCCTATTGCTGTCCTTTGTCCATTTTAATGTGTTTTTTTTTTTGGCAAACAAGCAATTTTAAAAGACAGAAATTATGAAAACAATACCAGATGATAACAAACTGGGAGTAAATGCATGGTGTGACACGGAAGCTTCAGATGAAGGGTAGTCCAAATTGATTTTTCTGTGATTAATCCATTCTGTAAATTCTAGGTAATGCATCTCTCACATATTAGCATGTTTATTATTCACCTGGGCCTGTGGGATTAGGTGGGGCTGAGGTGGGTTGGGTGTTGGAGGGTTGCTTATCCGGAAATTATGATTAGTAGAGCTGAGTTGGGGTCCAGGTGATTCTGATGGAGACGCTCAGTCAAAGGCGCACATTTTGAGCACATTGATTTTAAAGGTAACTGACTTGAGTAATCCCCGCAGTCCCTCAACAAACATTAAACAGTTTACTTCAAATTCCTTTCAAATATATATTTGAGGGTCTTTTGACTCTCACTGTCATAGTCTGGGGATATAAAGTTTAGTAAGACACCTTACGCTTTCCCTTGTGAGGAACTTATCCCAGGGGCAGCTACCTTTCTACCTACTTTTAAAACCTTAGCTGACCATATGCAGGTGCTGTGCACTGAGTCTGAAAGTGCAGTTTTTATTCATCAGTTTATCTCTCCTTCTACCCTCTCTTCTCACTCTTCCTTCTTTGTACCTTCAACACGGGCACTCATTTAATGACACTCTGCAGCCGAGAAGATAAAGCTGGATTTCTCCAAGCTGAAAGCCGTCCTCCTTCCATGGCAACAGGGTCAGACTCATCCTACACAGACAAGAAGCATTAGCATCTGATCTGCTTCATCCTGCAGCAGCAGGAGCCCAAGTGCTTTACGGAAAGCAGCCCTTGGTGTATCCGTGGAGACAGGGAGCTTCTCCTTGCTCAGCTTGTTCTAGGATCAGTATGTAAGCTTTGTTTCCAGCAGTGTTATCTGTGACAAATGCCTCCCCAAAGCCAGACTGCATCTGTTGACTGATGCCCAGTCCCCATCCTCCAGATTTCAATTAGCATGTACGTTTTAGCAGTCCTCTGAAAGAAACGCTTGTTGCAATAGAACTAGCAATGGACTCCAGGCTGCTCACTCCAAACTTTCTTCGGAAGAACTAAATCACATATGTAATATTATGCAGATTTGGTCTTTTCCGGCACCATGGTTCTGTTAAAGGCTAAAAGAAGGAACAGAAAATAGCCTTTTTTACTGATTGCCTTTAAACTGAGAGAGGGGATTGGCAAAGAAAGATAGAGCTGGAAGTAACACTGATTTGAGCTCCCTGTGGTTGCACAGAAGCAGAGACAGCTTAGATGCAGTCCCATCTCTGCCAAATTAAATGACTGGATTTGAACTTGTCCAAGCAGAGCCCTCAGAAGATGAAGGATGCTGTACAATAGCAGCTTTCCTTCTGAAAATTGAAATGCAAAGTCGCCTAAATTTGAATAGGCAAAAGTAGTATTAGGGGTGTCCCTATGATTGACACTCACTATCACCCTTTTGCCTGCCTTAGGTCTTCAGCTCTCCCTCTCACCAGCACCATATCTGCCTCCCCTGCCTAAGTCTGAATGGAAATCTTCTAGCCAGTTCTCTTTAGAAAAGCTGAGACACTGGCATTTTAAAAGAATTTTATTAACTGCTGAGAAAAACACTAACAGAAAATACAAACAGAACTGAAACAAGTTTCTAAAGAACATCTGCTGATCCTACAATCACAGTCTCTCAGAGTCAAGAGAGACCATGGTACACACCTTTCACTTTTTGTTTCTCATTCCATTATCAAATAAAAAATGGTTGCACAAATTGTGAAATTTTGTGAAAAATCTACTTCATATATTGACACTTCAGATTTTCCACTTAACATTTCCACTAGAAATTGGCACTTTTGATAAGTTTCTAATGGATGTATTTATAATCTCTTGTGAAGCTAAGACCACAAGTCTGAATTTGAGGAGGATCTGTGTGATAAGGCTTAAGACAAATCCCCCTGCCCTCCAACACCCCATGAACATATTAGAGTTCTGCTACCAAATGTTTGCCAAAGTCTCCGATATTGCCCCGGGCTTCCACTTTCTCAGCTTGTCAGATCTGCATGAGGGAGATTATTTCCCACCCGAGTGATGGGGTCTTGCCATGTCAGGACCCACTCAGTGTTCTCCAGTAGTAAAGAGACCAGGCTGAAATCATCCAGACCTCGAAGTTTCTGTCTTCCATGTGGAGGGACATGTGTACACAGGAGTGATATTTTTCTTCAGATGTAACTTACTTTACATCCCTGTATTAGTCCGTTTTCACATTGCTATAAAGAACTACCTAAGACTAGGTAATTTATGAAGAAAAGAGGTTTAATTGATTCACAGTTAGGCATGGCTGGAGAGGCCTCAGGAAACTTATAATCACAGTTGAAGGATGAAGGGGAAGCAGGTACATCCTTACATGGTGGCAGGAGAGAGAGAGAGTGAAGGGGGAAGTGCTACACACTTTTAAACAACCAGATCTCCTGAAAACTCACTCAATATCACAAGAACAGCAAGGGGAAAGTCTGCCTCCATGATCCAATCACCTCCCACCAGGTCCTCCCCCAACATTAGGAACTACAATTCAATATGAAGTTGGTGGGGACACAGAGCCAAACCATATCAATCCCACACAGAGAGAGGCTAATAGCACAAGGAAACCTTCACCATTTAAATACTAGAGCCATAAAACAAGAACCAACTAGTACCCAGCAGAGGGAATCAGTCCCTTACTGGTAATACTTACTTTTAGTATTTCCCCATGCTCTGAATCAGGACTACCCATCCCCAATAACAGGCAGATTTTTCATACATTTCTCCAGGTTACAAGTGGGCTGACAGCCAGTCTTCTAATTTGCTACTTACAGAAAGCACAGTATTGCAACACTGGTTTAGAAATTCAGGTTTTTGTATATTTCTCCGAATAATCACATAGGAGCATACTAAACAATAGGATCTCTTCATAAAGTAGCTGCCTTTTCTTAACCATTCTCTCAATCTGGTATTGGACTCCAACTTCTGAGTTACCCACAACTGATAAACAGCCACAACAAAATATATGTTATTTCATGTAATATTCATTTCCAATATTGGCTGTTATGTAACTGTGGCACAACTCTGGGGAGAAATTAGATGGAGCTGGTCAACTTGCCCAGCTCCATCTAATTTCTTCAAATTGACCTAGTGTCAGAAAGATAACAGTTGTTGGCATCTGTTGATAATCTATTTTACTCTGGGTAGTATGCTAAACCCTTTACATGGGTTATATCATAGTCTTTATGGTCACCCTGGGTCAGATACTGATATTATCCTCATTTTACAAAAGTGGAAAACAAGCTTGGGACAACATTTAGGCAATTTGCTCAGCTCTCAGCTTAATTAAGGTAGATGACTAGGATTTGAACATAGCCTTAATCTGACCCTGGATTCTGTCCTCCTAACCAGAGGTGGTTAACTGGTTAACTGTACTCTATTCACAAAGACAAGTGGAACAATCTTGATTTCTGATCTTTAGGTTTTTGACCTCTTAATCTATTCCTGTATAATTTATGAAGTTCAAAAAAATACAGCCAATTTCAAGTAAGTAAAATATTCTGTATTTATTTATTAAACATCTAAGCATTTGGGCCTTAAGAATAATAATCATATCTGGAGATTTATTATAAAAAGTTCACAATTTGTAAATTTGGGCCTCCAATTCCTAAGCTCTGTGTATTATTTCTGATGGATGATTACCTGATAAAAAGAGTATTAAGGCTGTTTGTTATTCACTCTTTTGAAGAGCCAAGTTATAGCCATCACCAGTCTCTCTCAGGCCTGTACTTACCAATAGCCTTTTGGCTTGAATTCTAAAGATATTTTTAAAGGGCATGAGAAAGAAACATAACAATAAATAAATAAATGCAAAACACTCCCATAAATCCAAAAAGGTCTTCGTACAAAGCAGTCTCAAATGCCACTGTATTTTTGACCTTCTGAATAGCAACCAGTTATATTGTAAACAGAAGACTATCTAAAGGTTTGTAGAGCTATTGCAAACATTTTATACAGAGCTGAAAAGCACAAAAAAAAAGAACTTATGGTTTAAAAATACCTTTCATAAAATCTATTCTATATAATTTCCACCAAGTGATTTTATAAATTATTATTCATAGCATAGACTTTCAAGGAGCAATTATGTATTTAGTTCTCCTTAACAAGTTAAATTATGAATTAGGAAAGACAAAAAGGTATTCTGTGTTTGCATCTGTGGAAAAGATCCCCACAGTGGCTCTTAAGTGTGTCCTGAGAATCACTTACATTGTGTAATTTATAAATAGGCAGATTAATAGCTCTCAGAAATTGTGTGTCAGTTTTCTTAACGTATTTGGTAATAGTATTTTAATATTGTGAGTTTTTGGAAAGGTATGAGTTTCATGACATATATCAGGCAATTTCACTCCCATAGTATCTCTTAGTCATGTTCTATAGAATCATTCTTTCAATATTTTGGACAGATTGCATAAGTTTCCTCTGCAAACCTATGGTCACATTTGGTTATAAAAAAGTTCAGTTCGAGTTAGTCCAAGTACAAATGTAACATATTATTCAAATTAAAGCCCTTCCCTCTTCTTGGTTTAGAGACTTGCTTTGAAAATGGGACTGGTCAGTCTTTCTCCCCTTGAATTTGATTTCTCACTTTGGTACTAACTAGTTTTGTTTTGTGTATATATATATATATATAACCAAATTATACAGGAATAGATAGAGGAATAGATGTCAAAAACCTAGAGATCAAAAATCAAGATTGTTCCACTTGTCTTTGTGAGTACAGTACAGTTAACCAGTTAACCTCCTCTGGTTAGGAGGACAGAATCCAGGGTCAGATTAAAGCTATGTTCAAGTCCTAGCCATCTACCTTAATTAAGCTGAGAGCTGAGCAAATTGCCTACATGTCCCAAGCCTGTTTTCCACTTTTGTAAAATGAGGATTATATACATACATATAACATACAGAAAAACTTTTCAGGGCTGACTTAGAGATAGAGAAATGAAACAAAGCTGTCTCTTAATCTAAAATAATCACAGAATGGTGGGAAACAAAGACAATGAAATAATGGTTTTATAATACCATGTGGTAAGAGCCACAATGAAGGGCTAATAATGAACATGGAAGTAATAATAAACATGGAATTTTATTATTAAAGTAATAATGAACATGGAAGTAAATTGTCAGAGTGGATTTCATAGAGGAGAAGTTGGAACTGGGTTTTGAAATCTATTCTGAGGGTCAGGTAGAGAAAAGACATTCTGGGAATAAGTAGCAGCATTGCACACAGGCTAAGAGGACAGAGACAGTCCGATTTTTCAGAGAGCCACAGGTAGATACTATGTAAAATAAATGATGGTCAACAGTATTGGAGAAGAAACTAAAAAACAGGCATTTGTTGCATTGGGCCCAATTTCCAACGTTAACATTCAATTACTATGGGTTTCTCTTCACCATATATGAAACACAGCAAAATCACATGTCATATAGGAGCTATTATGAGAACTCTGGGAGATTCAAAAAGAAAGGCCCATGGGATAGGAGTTCTTAAAGAAGACTTCAAAGTTTATTGAGGTGACTATCACCCACTCATTCTACTACTATTTACTGCCGCTAAACATGTGTAAACTTTTTTACTTGTCAGGGGTTCAAAGATTAATGGCATAGTCTCCTATTGCAAGAAACTTATAGAGATTTTGAGGATGTAAAAATGTGGGAAGTGCCTTAGGAGTGGCACAGAATGCACTGATTTCAGAGTGGGAGGTCATCATTTTGAAATAAGAGATCAGGTACAGCTTTATTTTTGTGATAGCAAGTGGCATTTGACTGAAGCCTTGACAAGTGAATATAATGGTAATAGGTTAGGGCAAGAGCTGAAGCAAAAGCATAGAGGTGAGCAAACATGGACATACGAGGGTTGCAGTAAGAGGTCTGGCCCACGTAAGAGAGGAGGGGAAATACAAGTGAGAAGTATGTTGTGAATAAGAATAGATGGCCTTGAATGCCAGGCAGAACATTTTCATTGGTTAGCAGTGGAGACTCACTGTCAATCTTTTTTGAATAGAAAACTAACAAAGAGAATGTGTCATGAACCTTACTATGGCAACAGTGTGATGTGTGCAATGAAGAGATGGGATATTCAGAGTAGTTTAGACAAGTGATGCAAGAGCCCAAGAGACAAGTTATGAGGGTAACAGATAAGTGTTATATGATGATAGTAGAGGAGGAGTGATAAAATATTTCACTAAGAGAAATCAGAGTAACAACTGGTCGTAAGTTGAGAACATGAGTGCTGCCTACATTAAGCTGTATCCTATACTTATGATAAGAGTTGGTTGAGCTATGGCACACAGATATGTATGTGAATAGCTTCATTACATGTGTCGGCAACTACGAGTGAATTACATAAAACAACTAGATGATTAGCTGGTCACCCAGTGGGTATACTATGTGAAAAAGAAAGAATTCAAAAAAGTGGTCTTCAGGCAGCAAAACTTTCTCTGGACAGGTGTGTTCCAGGTTTGAATTGCATGAGCATACTCAGGTACACAGGTCCTGGCATTCACACACTGCATGCAGTATGTTTTATAAGAAGATTGGCAAGGAGTAGTACTGCTTTGCCAAAACTGTTTTTGGCAAATTATTTAGATAAAGGAAACCTATGGTAATTGAATGTTAACATTATCTAATTATTTAGATAAAGTTTTGATGAACATGGAAGTAATAGTGAACATGGAAGTCAGTCATTCAAAGGAAACTTTGGGTCCTCTTCTGGGTTGACTGAGGCAGCTCTCTCAGCTTCTCAGTCCCTTACTAGAGTATAATGAATCCAAGAATCTATTCCAGTGGCCTTTACTGCCATAGCAGTAGAAAGAAGTTGGTACAGTGTAAGGTCTCTCCCAATCTGGACCTATAGAGGGAGAAAGGGAAAGAAGTACCTTTACCAGCATTAGGTCCCCTGGGTTGAATAGAGGTGGCCCTAGTTCACGGGAATGGGCCTCTGACAGTTGTTTCAGTTCCTATTAGAAATGCGCCAAAGAAGTTATATGTTTATTGAATCAGAGGTTTCTTGGTCTAGCAAGAAATCATTGGTGAGAAAAGGCCATTCATACATCATTTCAAAGGGACTTAAATCTAGCTTTGAAGGGGTGTTTCTAAAATGTAATAGGGTTATGGGAAGAAGGGGTAGTCCAGGGGAGATGAGTCTCCTGAGACAGTTTCCTGAGGTGCCTTTTGATAATATCATCTGTCTTTTCTACCTTTCCTGAGGATTGTGTTCTCCACGCACAATGAAGATGGTATTGTGTGCCTGGTGCCTTTGAGACTCTCTGGGTCACAGCCACCTTGAACGAGGGGCTACTATTGCTCTGGAGGTACGTGGGGAATCCAAAGTGAGGAATTATTTCATTAACTAATACTTTTATCACCTCAGAGGCTCTCTCTGACTGACATGTAAAGAAATGCTTCTATCCAGTTAGTGAAAGTATCTACCCATACTAGGAGGTACTGGGTGTCTCTTGTCTTTGGCATATGGGTGAAATCCATTTGCCAGTCTTCTCCCAGGTAGCACCTTGTCCTTTGGGTTCTGGGGGAAAGAAGCCATCCATTGAGGGGATTATTTTTTAAGGCAAATCTTGCAAGCATTAACAACCTCTTGACTGTTTGTAGCAGATTTTCACCTGAGAACAATCTCTAGGCCAATTGATAGGTTTTATCCTTACCAAAGTGGAAGTCCTGGTGAAGGATTTTAAGAAATTTCCATTGGCTGGTAGCTGGTGGATGAAGCTTGCCATCCTCCAACTGTAGCCATCCTGAGGACTGAACGATGTATCTATCCCCAAGAGATTCTATTTCTGCAAGAGAAATATTGAGGGTTTATTTCTCTTACGGAGCCCTCCCAGATTAGAAGGGCTTCAAGTGGATTAGAAATCTGGGGCCCTCTCACTGCTGATTTAGCTGCTTGGTCTGCCAACCTATTTCCCTTGGCTATTTCTTCAGCCCCCTTCTGGTGGCCTTCACAGTGTATTACTGCCACTTCCTGTGGGAGGAAAACCAAGGATAATAGTCTATTAATTTCCTGATGGTATTTAATGGGAGACCCATTAGCTGTGAGGAAGTTCCTCTCTTTCCAGATAGTGGCATGGGTATGGAGGACTAGGAAAGCATACTTAGAATCAGTATAAATGTTAACTTATTTCCCTTTGCTGAATTTGATCACTCTTGTTTGGGCAATTAGCTCGGCTAGTTGAGCACTTATACTCAAGGAAGGAGATGTGCTCTCAACAATATCATTCAGCATAACTATTGTATACCCTGCTTTATGGATCCCTTGTTCTACAAAATAACTTCCATCAGTAAGGAGAATCCAGTCTGGGTTCTCTAAGAGGGTTTCCTTAAGGTCCTCTCTGGCCACATAGGTTTGTACTACTATCTGCAGTTATGTTCAACCTCCCCAGCTTACTCTGGGAGGAAGTTGGCTGGATTTAGGGCGGGACACGTTCTTAATTGGACTTCAGATCCCTGTAATAGCAGAGCTTGATATCTGTGGAAGCAGTTATCCATTAGCCAGAGACTCCCCTTAGAAGACAGCAGTCCTGCCACATTATGGGGGGTGTAAACACTTAAGTTATTCTCCATGATTAACTTAGTAGCCTCTAGTACCAGCAAGGCTACCACTGCAACTGCCCGGAGGCAGGCCAGCCATCCTTTAGCTACTAAATCAAGCACCTTACTTAGCCTACAGGCTGCTGGGCTGGATCTCAGGCCTGGATTAGAACTCCCAGGGTCATTCCCTTTCTTTCTGACACATAAAGATTAAATGTCTTCCCTATGGAAAGACTAAGGGCTGGTGCCTCAAGCAAGGCTTGTATTAATTGGTCAAAGTCCTTTTTAGCCTCTGGTTCCCAAGTTAGGGAATGAGTTTTAGATGCCTGAGTCTCCTTTATTAGGTGATATAAGGGATGAGCCATATCACTGTACCCAGGTATCTATAGTCTGCAGAATCCTGTAATGCCCAAGAATCCTCTCAGTTGCTTAAGGGTTTGGGGGAGGGGAAAGGAGTTGGGCTTAATCCTTTCTTTGCCCAATGCCCTGGTCTCCTCTGACAAGACCAGCCCTAGGTACTTCACTGAAGTCTGACAGAGCTGAGCTTTAGATTTTGAAACCTTGTGTTCTCTGTTAGCTAGAAAATTAAGAAGAGCCTTACTGACCTCCTGAGAGAGTTCCTCAGTTGAGGCACAGAGGAGAACGTCATCTACTTATTGTGAAACTTTAACCTGAGGATAAAGGAACTCAGAGAGGTCTTTGGACAATGCCTGCCCAAACAGGTGGGGGCTGTCTCAGAACCCCTGAGGTAACACTTTCCAGGTTAGCTGGGTGGTCTGGTTGGAGGGATCCTCAAATGCAAATACCGGGAGTCAGTGTGTAATTGTATGCAGAAAAAAGCATTCTTTATGTCCAGGACTGTGAACCGTTTAGTTCCCTCAGGTATTTGAGTTATCAGGATATACAGATTGGGAACCACTGGGTGAATTGGATCCACAGCCTCATTAACAAGGCAGAAGTTTTGGACCAGTCTCCATTCCCTATTGGGTTTTTGTACCCTCAATATTGGGGTATTACAAGGGCTATTGTGGGGTTTGAGGAGGCATTGCATCTTCAAGTTGTCAATGATGGCTTCTAGTCCTTTCCCAACTTCTGGTTTCAGGGGATGTTGTCTCTGGTGGAAAGGAGGTGGGACCCTTAAGGTGGATATGGACCAGTATGGTGGTTATAGCTTGGCCAATTTTACCTTGAATTGCCCAAACTTCTGGGTTAATATTGGTCTCCACTAGGGGGAATCAAATAGTTTGTCCTGGGGCCATCAGGATGTGGTCCCCATATGGGCCAGAATATCCCTGGCCAACAAAGGAGTTGAGTTTCCAGGCATCATTAGAAAGGCATGGGTGAAAAAGAGGTTTCCCCATCTACAACTAAGGGGTTAGGAAAAATATCAGGTTAACAACTTCCCTGAGACGTGCCTCATGGTTGTGCTAAGAGAGGATGGGGGACCCTGGTTGGAGAGGAGAACTGAAAGGTCCACTCTGGTGTCCAGGAGGAGGTCCACCTTCCTCCCTTCAATTACCAGAATCACCTGGAGGCTCCTGTATGGTAATGGTTGTCTGGACCATTGGAGCCAGGGAGAGGAGCCCTGGAACCTCTTGGTCTTGCTGGACCATTTGTGAGACTGGCTCTGGACCTGGTGACCTGCATCTCCAGGGATAGTCTGCCCTTCAGTGGTCCCCATTACAGATTGGACAGGGTTGAGGTGGCTCCCTCATGCTGTCAGGACAGTCTTTCCTAAAATGCCATGGCTTGCCACATTTGTAGCAGTTGGTAGGTGCATTCCAGGGATTCTGGAACTTGTGGGCCTGAAAGGAGGCCATTAAAGCCTCTGCCTTTTTCTTGTGTCTCGTCTCTCTCCTGGGCCTCCTCCCTATCTCTATTGTAAAAGTCCTAGGTGGCCACTTTCAGGAGGTTCTGTAAAGCACAGTCTTGTCCCATGACCTGTTTCTGCAGCTTCCTCCTGATATCAGGGCCTCCCTGAGTAATAAATTAATTGTCCTTTGACTGAATCAGGAGATAGAGACATGTGTTTTACCAGGGCCCACCTTAGCCTTTCCAGGAAGGCAGTGGGATTCCCATCAAATTCCTGGTCTATCATGGACAGTTTGGAGTAGTTGAGAGGCCTAGATCTAGTCCTATGTAAGCCCTCCAGTAAACACACCTGAAAATATTTCCCGTTCCATTCTCCCATTTCATTATTGGGACCCCATTTAGGGTCATCCAGTGGTACTGCTTCTCTTCCAATTGGATAAGGCTCATCTCCTTCCCTGATACTATATGAGATACAAAGCTCATCCCCAAATCTTTCTGCCACTTGCAGATCATCCTGCTTCTTATTGTTAATCAGGGTTTGATTCAAAAGTAACATAACATCTTTCCAGGAGAGTTCAAATACTTGGTTTAAGTTCTGGAAAGCCTCTATATACCTGTCAAGGTCATCTGAAAATTTGCCAAGATTCCCCTTAATTTGCCTCAAGTCCTGTAGACAGAAGGGGACCTGGACCTTACTAGGGCCATATTCACTAGGCATCTGTCATAGGGGCAGGAGTGAGACTGGTGCCTGTCTAGAGTGAGGATTTCTAGGAGGGGACAAGCTAGAGGAGAAACTCCTCCTGGGTGAACCCAGTGGAGCAGGGCTGGAGGGAGCTTGTTCTCCTGCTGGAGATGCCTCTGGGGTTTGTTTCTTTAGTTTTCTGGGATTGTCCCTTGCAGCCTTACCTGAGCTGGCCAACAGGAGGGTTGGATCAATCTTATAATGTTGGCAAAGATCTGGATTACCCTGCAAGGTAAAGAAAGCCTGAACATATGGGGCCTTGGACCATCTGCCGTCATGTTTAAAGAAAAGATCCAGCTGCAGGATGGTGTTGAAATGAATGGTTCCTTCCTGAGGCCAAGCAAGTCCTTCCTGCAAATCATACTTTGGCCAGACCTTTGTGTAAAGGGCTATGAGACATTCTTTCTCCATAGTCTGAGGGTCAAAGCAGTCCTAGTTGTTTAGGATACACTCCAGAGGAATGTAGACTGAAGATGGCTAGTTACCCATTTGAAAGAAAGAGGGAATTAGGCATCCCTTAGTTCCTTTCTCTCTTTGAGTGAAAATCTGGGGTGTGTGAGGGAGAGAAAAAAGGGTGTCCCCTTTTTCCTTCCATCTTTTTATCCCTGAGCCCCAGCGACCTAGACAGATGCCACCCATGGATGCCAATGGGATCTGCACCCATGAAGCATGGAGCCTAGAAGGCAGATTATTCTCACTTACCTATGCTGTCTATCCTCCCTACTGTCAGTAAGCTATGAGTTCCCTAGACCTCATTTTTTAAAATTTATTTGTTATTATTATACTTTAGGTTTTAGGGTACATGTGTGCAATGTGCAGGTTAGTTACATATGTATACATGGGCCATGCTGGTGCGCTGCACCAACTAACTCGTCATCTAGCATTAGGTATATCTTCCAATGCTGTCCCTCCCCCCTCCCCCCACCCCACAACAGTCCCCAGAGTGTGATGTTCCCCTTCCTGTGTCCATGTGTTCTCATTGTTCAATTCCCACCTATGAGTGAGAATATGCGGTGTTTGCTTTTTTGTTCTTGCGATAGTTTACTGAGAATGATGATTTCCAATTTCATCCATGTCCCTACAAAGGACATGAACTCATCATTTTTGATGGCTGCATAGTATTCCATGGTGTATATGTGCCACATTTTCTTAATCCAGTCTATGATTGTTGGACATTTGGGTTGGTTCCAAGTCTTTGCTATTGTGAATAATGCCGCAATAAACATACGTGTGCATGTGTCTTTATAGCAGCATGATTTATAGTCCTTTGAGTATATACCCAGTAATGGGATGGCTGGGTCAAATGGTATTTCTAGTTCTAGATCCCTGAGGAATCGCCACACTGACTTCCACAAGGGTTGAACTAGTTTACAGTCCCACCAACAGTGTAAAAGTGTTCCTATTTCTCCACATCCTCTCCAGCACCTGTTGTTTCCTGACTTTTGAATGATTACCATTCTAACTGGTGTGAGATGGTATCTCATTGTGGTTTCGATTTGCATTTCTCTGATGGCCAGTGATGGTGAGCATTTTTTCATGTGTCTTTTGGCTGCATAAATGTCTTCTTTTGAGAAGTGTCTGTTCATATCCTTCACCCACTTTTTGATGGGGTTGTTTGTTTTTTTCTTGTAAATTTGTTGGAGTTCATTGTAGATTCTGGATATTAGCCCTTTGTCAGATGAGTAGGTTGCGAAAATTTTCTCCCATTTTGTAGGTTGCCTGTTCACTCTGATGGTAGTTTCTTTTGCTGTGCAGAAGCTCTTTAGTTAGATCCCATTTGTCGATTTTGGCTTTTGTTGCCATTGCTTTTGGTGTTTCAGACATGAAGTCCTTGCCCATGCCTATGTCTTGAATGGTAATGCCTAGGTTTTCTTCTAGGGTTTTTATCGTTTTAGGTCTAACGTTTAAGTCTTTAATCCATCTTGAATTGATTTTTGTATAAGGTGTAAGGAAGGGATCCAGTTTCAGCTTTCTCCATATGGCTAGCCAGTTTTCCCAGCACCATTTATTAAATAGGGAATCCTTTCCCCATTGCTTGTTTTTCTCAAGTTTGTCAAAGATCAGATAGTTGTAGATAGGCAGCATTATTTCTGAGGGCTCTGTTCTGTTCCATTGGTCTATATCTCTGTTTTGGTACCAATACCATGCTGTTTTGGTTACTGTAGCTTGTAGTATAGTTTGAAGTCAGGTAGTGTGATGCCTCTAGCTTTGTTCTTTTGGCTTAGGATTGACTTGACGATGCGGGCTCTTTTTTGGTTCCATATGAACTTTCAAGTAGTTTTTTCCAATTCTGTGAAGAAAGTCATTGGTAGCTTGATGGGGATGGCATTGAATCTGTAAATTACCTTGGGCAGTACGGCCATTTTCACGATATTGATTCTTCCTACCCATGAGCATGGAATGTTCTTCCATTTGTTTGTATCCTCTTTTATTTCCTTGAGCAGTGGTTTGTAGTTCTCCTTGAAGAGGTCCTTCACATCCCTTGTAAGTTGGATTCCTAGGTATTTTATTCTCTATAAAGCAATTGTGAATGGGAGTTCACTCGTGATTTGGCTCTCTGTTTGTCTGTTATTGGTGTATAAGAATGCTTGTGATTTTTGTACATTGATTTTGTATCCTGAGACTTTGCTGAAGTTGCTTATCAGCTTAAGGAGATTTTGGGCTGAGATGATGGGGTTTTCTAGATATACAATCATGTCATCTGCAAACAGGGACAATTTGACTTCCTCTTTTCCTAATTGAATACCCTTCATTTCCTTCTCCTGCCTGATTGCCCTGGCCAGAACTTCCAACACTATGTTGAATAGGAGTGGTGAGAGAGGGCATCCCTGTCTTGTGCCAGTTTTCAAAGGGAATGCTTCCAGTTTTTGCCCATTCAGTATGATATTGGCTGTGGGTTTGTCATACATAGCTCTTATTATTTTGAGATACGTCCCATCAATACCTAATTTATTGAGAGTTTTTAGCATGAATGGTTGTTGAATTTTGTCAAAGGCCTTTTCTGCATCTATTGAGATAATCATGTTGTTTTTGCCTTTGGTTCTGTTTATATGCTGGATTACATTTATTGATTTGTGTATATTGAACCAGACTTGCATCCCAGGGATGAAGCCCACTTGATCATGGTGGATAAACTTTTTGATGTGCTGCTGGATTTGGTTTGCCAGTATTTTATTGAGGATTTTTGCATTGATGTTCATCAAGGATATTGGTCTAAAATTCTCTTTTTTGGTTGTGTCTCTGCCCAGCTTTGGTATCAGGATAATGCTGGCCTCATTAAATGAGTTAAGGAGGATTCCCTCTTTTTCTATTGATTGGAATAGTTTCAGAAGGAATGGTACCAGTTCCTCTTTGTACCTCTGGTAGAATTCTGCTGTGAATCTATCTGTTCCTGGACTTTTTTTGGTTGCTAAGCTATTGATTATGGTGTCCATTTCAGCTCCTGTTATTGGTCTATTCAGAGATTCAACTTCTTCCTGGTTTAGTCTTGGGAGGATGTATGTGTCGAGGAATTTATCCATTTCTTCTAGATTTTCTAGTTTATTTGCATAGAGGTGTTTGTAGTATTCTCTGGTGGTAGTTTGTATTTCTGTGGAATCAGTGGTGATATCCCCTTTATCATCTTTTATTGCATCTATTTGATTCTTCTCTCTTTTCTTCTTTATTAGTCTTGCTAGCAGTCTATCAATTTTGTTGATCCTTTCAAAAAACTAGCTCCTGGATTCATTAATTTTTTGAAGGGTTTTTTGTGTCTATTTCCTTCAGTTCTGCTCTGATTTTAGTTATTTCTTGCCTTCTGCTAGCTTTTGGATGTGTTTGCTCTTGTTCTCTAGTTCTTTTATTTGTGATGTTAGGGTGTCAATTTTGGATCTTTCCTGCTTTCTCTTGTGGGCATTTAGTGCTATAAATTTCCCTCTACACACTGCTTTGAATGTGTCCCAGAGATTCTGGTATGTTGTGTCTTGGTTCTCGTTGGTTTCAAAGAACATCTTGATTTCTGCCTTCATTTCGTTATGTACCCAGTAGTCATTCAGGAGCAGGTTGTTCAGTTTCCATGTAGTTGAGTGGTTTTGAGTGAGATTCTTAATCCTGATTTCTAGCTTGATTGCACTGTGATCTGAGAGATAGTTTGTTATAATTTCTGTTCTTTTACATTTGCTGAGGAGTGCTTTACTTCCAAGTATATGGTCAGTTTTGGAATAGGTGTGGTGTGGTGCTGAAAAAAATGTATATTCTGTTGATTTGGGGTGGAGAGTTCTGTAGATGTCTATTAGGTCCGCTTAGTTCAGAGCTGAGTTCAATTCCTGGGTATCCTTGTTGACTTTCTGTCTCATTGATCTGTCTAATGTTGACAGTGGGGTATTAAAGTCTCCCATTATTAATGTGTGGGAGTCTAAGTCTCTTTGTAGGTCACTCAGGACTTGCTTTATGACTCTGGGTGCTCCTTTATTGGGTGCATATATATTTAGGATAGTTAGCTCTTCTTGTTGAATTGATCCCTTTACCATTATGTAATGGCCTTCTTTGTCTCTTTTGATCTTTGTTGGTTTAAAATCTGTTTTATCAGAGACTAGGATTGCAACCCTTGCCTTTTTTTGTTTTCCATTTGCTTGGTAGATCTTCCTCCATCCTTTTATTTTGAGCCTATGTGTGTCTCTGCACGCGAGATGGGTTTCCTGAATACAGCACACTGATGTGTCTTGACTGTATCCAATTTGCCAGTCTATGTCTTTTAATTGGAGCATTTAGTCCATTTACATTTAAAGTTAATATTGTTATGTGTGAATCTGATCCTGTCATTATGATGTTAGCTGGTTATTTTGCTCGTTAGTTGATGCAGTTTCTTCCTAGGCTCAATGGTCTTTACATTTTGGCATGATTTTGCAGCAGCTGGTACCAGTTGTTCCTTTCCATGTTTAGCGCTTCCTTCAGGAGTTCTTTTAGGGCAGGCCTGGTGGTGACAAAATCTCTCAGCATTTGCTTGTCTGTAAAGTATTTTATTTCTCCTTCACTTATGAAGCTTAGTTTGGCTGGATATGAAATTCTGGGTTGAAAATTCTTTTCTTTAAGAATGTTGAATATTGGTCCCCACTCTCTTATGGCTTGTAGAGTTTCTGCTGAGAGATCCGCTGTTAGTCTGATGGGCTTCCCTTTGTGGGTAACCCGACCTTTCTCTCTGGCTGCCCTTATCATTTTTTCCTTCATTTCAAGTTTGGTGAATCTGACGATTATGTGTCTTGGAGTTGCTCTTCTCGAGGAGTATCTTTGTGGCATTCTCTGTATTTCCTGAATCTGAATGTTGGCCTGCCTTGCTAGATTGGGGAATTTCTCCTGGATAATATCCTGCAGAGTGTTTTCCAACTTGGTTCCATTCTCCCCGTCACTTTCAGGTACACCAATCAGACGTAGATTTGGTCTTTTCACATAGTCTCATATTTCTTGGAGGCTTTGTTCATTTCTTTTTATTAGTTTTTCTCTACACTTCTCTTCTCACTTCATTTCATTCATTTCATCTTCCAGGGCTGATACCCTTTCTTCCAGTTGATCGCATTGGCTCCTGAGGCTTCTGCATTCTTCACGTAGTTCTCGAGCCTTGGTTTTCAGCTCCATCAACTCCTTTAAGAACTTCTCTGTATTGGTTACTCTAGTTATACATTCTTCTAAATTTTTTTCAAAGTTTTCATCTTCTTTGCCTTTGGTTTGAATATCCTCCCGTAGCTCGGAGTAATTTGATCGTCTGAAGCCTTCTTCTCTCAGCTCGTCAAAGTCATTCTCCATCCAGCTTTGTTCCATTGCTGGTGAGGAACTGCATTCCTTTGGAGGAGGAGAGGCACTCTGCTTTTTAGAGTTTCCAGTTTTCCTGCTGTTTTTTCCTCATCTTTGTGGTTTTATCTACTTTTGGTCTTTGATGATGGTGATGTACAGATGGGTTTTTGGTGTGGATGTCCTTTCTGTTTGTTAGTTTTCCTTCTAATAGACAGGACCCTCAGCTGCAGGTCTGTTGGAGTACCCGGCCGTGTGAGGTGTCAGTCTGCCCCTGCTGGGGGGTGCCTCCCAGTTAGGCTGCTCGGGGGTCAGGGCTCAGGGACCCACTTGAGGAGGCAGTCTGCCCATTCTCAGATCTCCAGCTGTGTGCTGGGAGAACCACTGTTCTCTTCAAAGCTGTCAGACAGGGACATTTAAGTCTGCAGAGGTTACTGCTGTCTTTTTGTTTGTCTGTGCCCTGCCCCCAGAGGTGGAGCCTACAGAGGCAGGCAGGCAGGCCTCCTTGAGCTGTGGTGGGCTCCACCCAATTCGAGCTTCCCAGCTGCTTTGTTTACCTAAGCAAGCCTGGGCAATGGCGGGCGCCCCTCCCCCAGCCTCGCTGCCGACTTGCAGTTTGATTTCAGACTGCTGTGCTAGCAATGAGCGAGACTCCGTGAGTGTAGGACCCTCTGAGCCAGGTGCGGGATATAATCTCCTGGTGTGCCATTTTTTAAGTTTGTTGGAAAAGCGCAGTATTAGGGTGGGACTGACCCGATTTTCCAGGTGCCGTCTGTCACCCTTTTCTTTGACTAGGAAAGGGAACTCCCTGACCCTTTGCGCTTCCCGAGGCAATGCCTCGCCCTTCTTCAGCTTGTGCATGGTGCACACACCCACTGACCTGCACCCACTGTCTGGCACTCCCTAGTGAGATGAAGCCGGTACCTCAGATGGAAATGCAGAAATCACCCATCTTCTGCGTCGCTCACGCTGGGAGCTGTAGACCAGAGCTGTCTGTTCCTATTTGGCCGTCTTGGCTCCTCCCCGACATCACCCCCTAGACCTCATTTATTCCATGGATACTAACATGACCTCTACCCATGAAACAAGGGCTTAAGCAGCAGGAATTAGTCCTGCCCACCTATGCTGCGTCCCTTTGCTTCCATTGTCATCTGCCTGGGGATCCCTCAGATCTAGTTTTCCTTTCTTAGTTTTTTTTTTTTTCTTTGAGATGGAGTCTCGGTCTGTCACCAGACTGGAGTGCAGTGGCGTGATCTCGGCTCACTGCAACCTCCACCTCCTGGGTTCAAGCGATTCTTGTGCCCCAGCCTCTCGAGTAGCTGGGATTACAGGCATGCTTCACCATACACAGCTAATTTTTGTATTTTTAGTAGAGACTGGGTTTCACCATGTTGGCCAGGATGGTCTTGATCTCCTGACCTCATGATCTACCCTCATCTGCCTCCCAAAGTGCTGGGATTACAGGTGTGAGCCACCATGCCCAGAGACTAGTTTCCCTTTCTATGGCTTCAACCTGAAGCTTGGAATTGAGTTTGGAACAAAAAGGTCTCTCAGGGGTGCATGGATTCATTTAAATTAAATCCCAGATGGTCCTCACCAAATTTGCACCAGCAGCTGTGGGGGTCGCTCCTCTGTTGCTTCTCTATCATAAGCAGAGTGCTCAGGTAGGGAAGAAAACCCTCTCACGTAGAAAAAATCCCGGTATTTGCAGGGCTGTGTAAACTCCTGACATGGTGGAGAAAAGAAAAAAAGAAAAAACAGCTTAAGTGCAGGGGGTTGGGGGGAAGTTCCTGGAGAAAAAAACATCTTCCTCTATGCACATGGGTTCCTTCAACAGGGGAAGGACTCTTAATCATTGTACCCTCCTTGCCTCTAAGAACAGACAGAAATTGCATTGTTCTGTACTGCATATCTGATGGTGTGGCCAAATGCTCATTCTACCTAATAATATTTCACAGTTTGTAGTAACATCCTTAACATTATAAAAGAAGAGGTAGAAGCCATTTCAAACCATGAAAGAAGGAAGGAAAATACTATAAAAAAAAAAGTCTGGGGGTCTGGGCTTATGCCCCAATGGGTGGTTGGGGAGGGAACCAAGTCTAGGAGCCTTCCAGCAATGCTGAGGAGTGGCCTCATTGAGATGACTTCAGTTGCCCCAGGACATGATTCCAGTCCCATGCGATAGCTAGACCTCCATGAAGTGAAAACAACAACAACAACAACAACAACTTTCCTTTTACCCAAAAGAAAGAGAGAACTGGCAGGGCTGCATCCTGTCCTCTGTAGCTGTGTCATTTGCCCTTAACTGACCACTCAAAGGTTCGATGCTTCATCTGCCTTCAGGAGAAAGTCTGAGGACAAGAAGTCTGGGGGAAAAAAAAAAAGTGAAGAGACAAACCTGCATTTACTCACCCTCCTGGGTCAGAATCCTGGGCAAGCCCCCAAATGATGCAGGATTTTTCTTGGCCTCTTTTGTCGAACTCCCGACAGGGGTGTGTTTACTCGGCTCACCACACTGAACCCCTTGCAAGAGGCAGCATGTAGGCATGCAAGCCTGGATCACGGCCAGCTGCTCTGGGTGCTTGCAGGAGCAAGCTCCATGCTGGGCCCACAGCCAGGTCAGATGTGAGCAAGTGAGTGCGGGCTCTCGCTGGCTGCTTTGGGTGCTGGTGGGAGCAAGCTCCATGTGGTGCCCACAGCAGCACCCAGGTGAGGGTGCCTGTGACCCTGAAACCCCAAAGGAAGTTTTACAGTGCTCTCTTAGGTCCACCATCCATAGACAGCTGTGTGTTAACAGCTTAGTTGGCTGCTTACCTTGTTGCGTGGGGGCTGCCTGCTGCCAGAGAGTGCAAAAGGCCAGTGTGACAGCCTTTTTGGGTCTCAAGCTCTTGTCCATCATCCAAGAATAATGAGGTTGCAAAGACACTTGAAGGATGGTGAAGGTGGAGAATTGTATTGAGTGGTGGAAATGTCTCTCAGTGGAGTGGGGAGCTGGAGAGGGGACAGGAAGGGCAGGTAGGCTTCCCTGAAGTCAGGTCATCTTCTCCCCAAAGTCAGGCCATCCCTTCTCTGAAGTCAAGCCATCTCCCTTCTCCAAAGCCATCTCTCTCCTCTCTACCGACTGAGTCTGGGGTCTTTATAGGCACAGGATTGGGACAGGGTTGTAGGTAGTTTTGCAAAAGGCAACATTTGATTGGTAAAAAGACATTATTCAGGAAAAAACAACTGGGAGAGAGTGGGCAAATAGGAATAGAAGTTCTTATTTTGGGCCACATGTTTCAGGCTACTTTGGCTTGAAGGTGGAATTTCACTGAGGATCACCCTTGCCTCCTTAGAATTTCTCTGCCTCCTGCTGCTATCAATTTCATCTAGAGAATGTAGTATCTTTACAGGAAGAAAGAGCTACTGTCATTCTCTCACATTAGATTGAACCATAAGAAAATTACTGTTGTGGGAAACAAAAATGGTAATTTATCAGAATGGTTCAAACTCTACATCCCTAGTAAGAGTGACAGAAAGAATGTTGAGTAAAGAACAAAGTAACCCAAGTTCTGGTTCTGATTTACCCATTAGCTAGACATGATTATTATCACTCAGTTCGATTTCAAAGCTTGGAACAAATCAAGAATCACAGAATTATAGAGCCAAGAGAGACCAAAGATGGAAGATTTTTTTTATCAGAATAGGCAGCTATTATTAATGAAAGTATTATCACTCATTCAATAATATCAATTATTTGGACTGCAGATTGTACTGGTGAAGGACATAGACTGTAAAGCCGGATTGCATTGGTTTAGACCCCAGCTCTATCACTTACTATCAAATTGGGAAATAAACCTTTGTGCTTCACAGCTTCTTAATCTGCAATGTGAAGATAATAAAAGCAACACTTTATTGGATTGTTCTGAGAATTAAAAGAGTAAATATTAAAATATATAAAATTTTAAAATTTATATAACATTACTACATAATAATGTACCTGTACTTATTATTATTGCTATTGTAAGGAAGTTCTTTGCTAGAAGAGTCCTGCTACCTTCACTTTTCATTTAGTCTCAATGGACTAGTGCTAAACTGTCTATGGTCAACTCTAAGACCATGAACAAATCCCTGGGGATGGGAATCAATAATGACAGTAGCTAATTGTGATGCTTGAACATGGGGAATCTTAATGGAAACAAATCAGTGGTATCAAGGAATGAGATAAATGCCCAACTGAAGAAGTTTAAAATGGAAAATAACGAGGGCTAAATTAAACTTTAAAATTTTCAGTCGAATCATCAGCCAGTAGAGAACAGGGCGTTTTATTACAGAAAAGTAACCAAGCAACTATTGTACAGAAAGCTGCCATGTTTCAGGGAGTACTGATGGAGTGGAAAGCTCTTAGGTAACATTAAGACCAATTAACAACTCTATATACTTAGTAGTCACTTTAGCCAAGGGGAAATGAAAAGAAACTATTGAAATCTGAGAATATGGGAGTAAAGGGAGAAATCAGCTTCAAGGTCAGCCACTAGTAAAAAAAAAAAAAAAAAAAATCAGTTTTGCTTTTCAGTCTTTTGCCTTTTTATTTGTTATCTGCCATTTATCTCTGCCCTTACTTCAAAAGAGTAACTTTCAGCTCTCCCAGCCACAAATGCTCGCCAGATTGCTGCAAAATAGAAAATGCTCATGACTCTTGGTATGTAGCAGACAGTGAGAGACAGCTTTACATATAGGCTCTCTTTCTACAAAAGAAGTTTGCATAAAAAAAGCTTTGAGCAGAATATCTAAAAAATGAACAATGAACTTTATTCTAAATTTTGAATATTAACATTTGCTTACTGAAATAACTCTTGTCATTTGGTTTGCTGCTGCTGATGGTTGCATTGAGGCCAACAACGAATAAACTCATTAGGATTTACAAGCATCTTTGATTAATACTCCTTGTCTAATTCCCTGAGAAATGTGCTATATCTTGTAGCTTAATGAAGACAAGGCTGAGTTATTTAGGTGTTTGTTAGTGAGTCTTATTTACATATAATTAGCTAGATTCTCTGTTTATAGCAAGCAGTAAAAACTTTGTATCAATAGATCCATTTCCACCAAGTTCTATGTGGTTAACCAAATGCTTTTGTTCCGCTAGAAACTCTTTGATTGAAAGGATGAAAGTTTTTATCGATTAAAAAACACACCCATAGAAAAATAGATTGGAGTCTTTATTTATTGAGAGCAATTTTCATATTACTTTTTAAAAAATGAATAAACTTGTATTTAGAGAAATTTTAGATTCACCGCAAAATTCAGAGAAAAGTACAGAACGTTCCCATATTCTCCATGTTCCCAATAAGCACAATTTCTCCCACCATCAGCATTCCACACCAGAGTAGTACATTTGTTACAATCTATGAACCTACACTGACACTTCATTTTAACCCCCAGTCAATAGTTGACATCAGAGTTCACACTGGTGGTGTATATTCTATGGGATTTGAAACAAATATAATTACATGTATCTATCATTATAGTATCATACATACTAGTTTAGTTACCATAAAAATCCTCTGTGATCTGTCTATTCATCCGTCTCTCCCCACCTAGCCCCTGACAACCATAAATCTTTTTACATCTTCATAGTTTTGCCTTGTCCAGAATGTTATATAGTTAGGACCGTGCAGTATGTAGCTTTTACAGATGGGCGTTGTTCATTTAGAAATGTTTATTTAAGTCTCCTCCATGTCTTTTCATGGCCTGATAGCTGATTTCTTTTTAGCATTAAGTCCTATTTCATTTTCAGGATGTGCCACAGTTTATGCCTTCATCTACTGAAGGACAACTTGGTTGTTTCCAAGGTTTGTCAATTATGAATAAAACTGCTATTTACAGATAAATATCTGTAAAGGTTTCAATTAATTTGGGTAAATATCAAGGAGCAAGATTTCTGGATCATATGGTAAGAGTCTAGTTTTGTAAGAAACTGCCAAATTGTCTTTCAAAGTGTTTGTACCATTCTGTATTCCCAACGGCAATGAATGTGATTTCCTGTGGTGTCACATTCTCATCAGCATTTGGTGATATCAGTATTTTGGGTTTTGGCCTTTCTTTTTTTTTTTTTTTTTTTTTTTTGTTTGAGACAGGGTGTCGCTCTGTCGCCCAGGCTGCAGTGGTGGCATGATCTCGGCTCACTGCAAGCTCCACCTCCCGAGTTCACACCATTCTCCTGCCTCAGCCACCCAAGTAACTGGGACTACAGGCGCCCGCCACCACGCCTGGCTAATTTTTTATATTTTTAGTAGAGACGGGTTCCACCATGTTAACCAGGATGGTCTCGATCTCCTGACCTTGTGATCCGCCCGCCTTGGCCTCCCAAAGTGCTGGGATTACAAGCGTGAGCCACCGTGCCGGGCCGGATTTTGGCCATTCTAATAGGTATGTAATGCTATCTCTATTTCAATGTGCAATTCTCTAATGACATATGACATTGAACATCTTTTCATATTCTTACTTCATATCTGTATGTCTTCTTCTTTGGTGAGGTTTCCAGATCATTTTTCTATTTTTAAATTAGGTGGCTCATTGTCTTGCTGTTAGGTGTTAAAAGTTCGTTGCATATTTTGGATAACAGTCCTTTATCAGATAGGCCTTTTCAAAATACTTTCTCCAAGAGACTGTGGCTTGTCTTTTTTGCTTGTCATTGTTTTGCACAAAGCAGAAAATTTTAATTTTAATGAAGTCCACCTTATCAGTTATTTCTTTCATTAATTATATACACCTTTGGTATTGTATCTAAAAAGTCATCACAAAAACCAAGGTCACCTAGGTTTCTCCTGTTATCATTCAAGAGTTTTATAGGTTTGCATCTTACATTTAGATCTGTGATCCATTTTGAGTTAATGTTTGTTAAGGGTGTAAAGTATGTGTCTAGATTCTTTGGTTTGCAAGTGTGTGTCCAATAGTTCTGGTACCATTTGTTGAAATAATTATCTTTGTTCCATTGTATTGTGCCTTTTCAAAGATCACTTGGTTATATTTATATTAATTTCTGGTCTCTCTATTCTGTTCCACTGATCTGCTTGTCTTTTCTTTTTGCCAATACCACCTCCCATCATTACTGTAGCTTTATAGTAACTCTTAAAGTCAGGGAGTGTCAGTACTCTGACTTTGTTCTTATTCTTCCATATTGAATTGACTATTCTAAGTAGGTCTATTGCCTGTTCATATACATTTTGGAATCAGCTTATCAATAACCACAAAATAACTTGCTGAGACTTTGATTGGCATTGCATCTAATATATAGATCAAGCTGGAAAGTACTGAAATCTTGCCAGTAGTGAATCATTCTATCCATAAACATGAAATATCTATTCATTTACTTAGTTCTTATTTGATATCTTTAATCAGAGTTTTGTAGATTTGCTCATATAGATCTTGTACTTTTTGAATATTTATACTTAAGTATTTCATTTTTGAGGGTGCTAATGTAAATAACAGAGTTTTTAATTTCAAATTCTGTTTGTTCATTGCTTGTATATAGGAAAATAATTACCTTTTATATATTAATCTTGTGTCTTGAAATCTTGTTATATTCACTTATTAGTTCCAGAAGTTTTTAATTATTTCAGATTTTCTATATAATCATGTCATATATAAACAAAAAGTTTCATTCCTTCCCAATTTTTATACACTTTATTTCCTTTTCTTATTGCATTATCTAGGAATTTCAGTACAATGTTGAAAAGCAGTAGTGAGAGCTGACATTCTTGCCTTGTTCCTGATCTTAGCAGAAAATCTTCAGTTTCTCATTAATAAGAATTGTGTTAGCTGTACTTTTTTTTTTTTTGGTAGATGTTTTTTATCATGCTGAAGAAGTTTCCCTCTATTCCTAGTTTGCTGAAAGTTTTTGTCATGAATGGCTGTTGAATTTTGCCAAATGCTTTTTCTTCATCTATTGATATAATCATGTGATTTTTCTTCTTTGGCTTCTTGATGGGGTGAATTACATTAGTCGACTTTCAAATGTTGAACCAGCCTTGTATATTTGGAATAAATCTCACTTGCTTATTGTGTCTGATTCTTTTTATTCATTATTAGATTCAATTTGCTAATTTTTGTAATGATTTTTGCGTCTATGTTTGTGAGAGATATTAGTCTGTGGTTTTCCTTTCGTGCAATGTCTTTGTATGGTTTTAGTATTAGGATAAGGCTGGCCTGAGAACGAATTAGGAAGTATTCCCTCAACTTCTATCTTCCGGGTAGAATTCCTCAGTAAACCTATCTGGGCTTAATGCTTTTCTTTTTTTGGAAAGTTATGAATTATTGATCAGATTTCTTAATAGATATAGTCCTATTAAAATTGTTTATTTTTTCATATGTGATTTTTGGCAGATTGTGTCTTTCAAGGAATTGGTCCATTTCATCTAAGTTATCTAATTAGTGAACATAGAGTTATTTGTAATATTCCTTTATTATCATTTTAATTTCCATGGGATCTGTAGTGGTGTTCCCTCTTTCACTTGAGATTATTAGTAATTTTGTTAATCTTTTTCTTAGTCTGGCTAAAGGCTTATCAATTTAATTAGTCTTTTCAAATAACTAGCTTTTGGTTTTGTTGATTTTCTATATGAATTTCTGTTTTCAGTGTTATTGATTTCTGCTTTAATATTTATTATATTTTTGCTTCTGATTACTTTGGATTTAATTTGCTCCTCTTTTTCTAGTTTTTTTAGGTAGAATCTTATATTACTGATTTTATATTTTTCTTCTTTACTAATATATGTATTTAATACTATGAATTTTTCTGTAAGCACTACATTTACTATATCCCACAAGTTTTGATAAGTTGTATTTTTATTTTCATTTAGTTCAGTATATTTTTTAAATTTTTCTTGAAATTTCTTCTTTGACCTATGTGTTATTTAGGAGCTTGCTGTTTAATCTCCAAATATTTTGGAATTGTCCAGCTGTCTTTATGTTACTGATTTCTACTTTAATTCTTATCTAAGAGATGCTGTATGATTTCTATTACTTTAAATTTGATAAGGTGTACTTTATGGCCAAGAATGTGATCTATCTTGATGAATGTTCAATGTGAGCTTGAGAAGACTGTGTAATCTGCAGTTGCTGGATGAAGTAGTCTATAGATGTTAACTATATTCAGTGGATTGATGGTGCTGTTAATTTCAACTGTATCCTTATAAATTTTCTGTCTGATTAATCTATTTTTGATAAGGGGGTGTTAAGGTCTCCAACTATAATAGTGGATCCATTTATCACTTCTTGTGATAATATTGTCTTTTTGCTTTACATGTTGTAATGCTTTGCTGTTAGGCACATCCACATAAGGAATATTTTGTCTCCTTGGATAGTTGACCCTTTATCATTATGTAATGCTCCTCTTTTCCCTGGTAACTTCCCTTGTCTGAAATTAACATAGCTACTCCTGCTTTCTTTTGACTCATGTTAGCGTGGTGTACCTTTATCCATCTCTTTATTTTATTCTATATGTGTCTGTATTTAAAGTGAATTTCTCGTAAACAATATATAATCAAGTCATCTTTTTATATACTTTGATAATCTTTTAATTTGTGTATTTAGACTATTGATGTTTAAGATGTTTATTGATATAGTTGGATTAATATTGACCATATTTGTTACTGTTTTCTATTTGCCACTCATTCATTTTTCCTATTGTGTCTTCATACTTTTTTTGGCCTCTTGTGATTTTAATTAAGCATTGTAAATATTTCTATATTCTCTCTTTTCTTAGCATATCAATTATACTTTTTAAAAACCATTTTAGTGCTTGCCCTAGAGTTTTCAATAAATTAGGTTAGTGCAGGCATAATTGTGCTTTTTGCCATTAGAAGTAATGGCACCCACCTGATACATTTACAACCAATCTAAGTCCACTTTCGAACAGATCTATCCTGTTTCATCAGTAGTATTTCATCATAATAAAATAGTTCTCATTATTTCCCTTCATGCTTGTGTCATTACTGTCATTTATTTCGCTTACCTATAAGCATATAAATATGTATTTGAAATATATGTAAACTGAAATACATTGTTGCTATTGGTATTTGAAGAAACTGTTAACTATTAGATCAACAAAGAGTAATAAGCTGTTAGATCAACAAAGAGTAATAAAAATAAAAGTTTTTATTTTACCTTCACTGATTCATTTTCCTAGGCTCTTCTTTTCTTTGGGCTCTGGTAAAATAGTTTCTCTTGAGGGTAGGCTTTGTTAAGAACAGAAAATTGTGATATATTCCAAAATGGTCACTTTACCCCTCCTCTTGCCTGAAACACTGGAGGATTTTTCTCTGATATTCACTGTGAGAATCTGGTTGATCTTCTGAAGGTAAATCTCACAATATTGTGGAGTGTCCCTATGATTTTGTTCTCCATGAAGTTTTTAAATCTTAGAGATGTCCATGCTGAGGTTCCAACAATTCATCAATTATAGTTCAGGCTCTTCTGTCCCAGTACTGGTTCCCATAGAGATTTCTGCTCATAGATTTCTACTTGGAAGGTTGTGGTTCTCTGTATTCACCTGTCTGTCTCTAATTTGGGGGAAATGGTTTGGCCTGTGATCTCATTTCTCTGATGAATCCAAGAAGAGTTGATTTTTCACCTTGGTCAGTTTTTACTTGTAAGGACAGACCTTTAAGCTTCTTATATGCAAGCCTGGAAGGCTATTTCTACCTTTTGATGTCATTTTTCTTTTTTTTTTTTTAGTATTTTATTTTATTATTATACTTTAAGTTTTAGGGTACCTGTGTGCAACGTGTAGGTTTGTTACATATGTATATATGGGCCATGTTGGTGTGCTGCACACATTAACTCGTCTTTTAACATTAGGTATATCTCCTAATGCTATCCCTCCCCCCTCCCCCTACCACACAACAGTCCCCAGAGTGTGATGTTCCCCTTCCTGTGTCCATGTGTTCTCATTGTTCAATTCCCATCTATGAGTGAGAACATGTGGTGTTTGGTTTTTTGTCCTTGCGATAGTTTGCTGAGAATGATGGTTTCCGGTTTCATCCATGTCCCTACAAAGGACATGAACTCATCATTTTTGATGGATGCATAGTATTCCATGGTGTATATGTGCCACATTTTCTTTTTTTTTTTTTTTTTTTTTTTTTTTTTTTTTTTTTTTTGGAGACAGAGTCTTGCTCTGTTGCCCAGGCTGGAGTGCAGTGGCGCGATCTCGGCTCACGGCAAGCTCCGCCTCCTGGGTTCACGCCATTCTCCTGCCTCAGCCTCCCGAGTAGCTGGGACTACAGGCGCCCGCCACCACGCCCGGCTAATTTTTTGTACTTTTTAGTAGAGACGTGCCACATTTTCTTAATCCAGTCTATCGTTGTTGGACATTTGGGTTGGTTCCAAGTCTTTGCTATTGTGAATATTGCCGCTATAAACATATGTGTGCATGTGTCTTTATAGCAGCATGATTTATAATCCTTTGGGTGTATACCCAGTAATAGGATGGCTGGGTCAAATGGTATTTCTAGTCCTAGATCCCTGAGGAATCGCCACACTGACTTCCACAATGGTTGAACTAGTTTACAGTCCCACCAACAGTGTAAAAGTGTTCCTATTTCTCCACATCCTCTCCAGCACCTGTTGTTTCCTGGCTTGAATGATCACCATTCTAACTGGTGTGAGATGGTATCTCATTGTGGTTTCCATTTGCATTTCTCTGATGGCCAGTGATGATGAGCATTTTTTCATGTGTTTTTTGGCTGCATAAATGTCTTCTTTTGAGAAGTGTCTGTTCATGTCCTTTGCCCACTTTTTGATGGGGTTGTTTGTTTTTTTCTTGTAAATTTGTTGGAGTTCATTGTAGATTCTGGATATTAGCCCTTTGTCAGATGAGTAGGTTGCAAAAATTTTCTCCCATTCTGTAGGTTGCCTGTTCACTCTGATGGTAGTTTCTTTTGCTGTGCAGAAGCTCTTGAGTTTAATTAGATCCCATTTGTCAATTTTGGCTTTTGTTGCCATTGCTTTTGGTGTTTTAGACATGAAGTCCTTGCCCATGCCTATGTCCTGAATGGTATTGCCTAGGTTTTCTTCTAGGTTTTTCATGGTTTTAGGTCTAACGTTTAAGTCTTTAATCCATCTTGAATTAATTTTTGTATAAGGTGTAAGGAAGGGATCCAGTTTCAGCTTTCTACATATGGCTAGCCAGTTTTCCCAGCACTATTTAGTAAATAGGGAATCCTTTCCCCATTGCTTGTTTTTGTCAGGGTTGTCAAAGATCAGATAGTTGCAGATATGCGGCGTTATTTCTGAGGGCTCTGTTCTGTTCCATTGGTCTATATCTCTGTTTTGGTACCAGTACCATGCTGTTTTGGTTACTGTAGCTTGTAGTATAGTTTGAAGTCAGGTAGTGTGATGCCTCCAGCTTTGTTCTTTTGGCTTAGGATTGACTTGGCGATGCGGGCTCTTTTTTGGTTCCGTATGAACTTTAAAGTAGTTTTTTCCAATTCTGTGAAGAAAATCATTGGTAGCTTGATGGGGATGGCATTGAATCTATAAATTACCTTGGGCAGTATGGCCATTTTCACGATATTGATTCTTCCTACCCATGAGCATGGAATGTTCTTCCATTTGTTTGTATCCTCTTTTATTTCCTTGAGCAGTGGTTTGTAGTTCTCCTTGAAGAGGTCCTTCACATTCCTTGTAAGTTGGATTCCTAGGTATTTTATTCTGTTTGAAGCAATTGTGAATGGGAGTTCACTCATGACTTGGCTCTCTGTTTGTCTGTTATTGGTGTATAAGAATGCTTGTGATTTTTGTACATTGATTTTGTATCCTGAGACTTTGCTGAAGTTGCTTATCAGCTTGAGGAGATTTTGGGCTGAGATGATGGGGTTTTCTAGATATACAATCATGTCATCTGCAAACAGGGACAATTTGACTTCCTCTTTTCCTAATTGAATACCCTTCATTTCCTTCTCCTGCCTGATTGCCCTGGCCAGAACTTCCAACACTATGTTGAATAGGAGTGGTGAGAGAGGGCATCCCTGTCTTCTGCCAGTTTTCAAAGGGAATGCGTTCAGTTTTTGCCCATTCAGTATGATATTGGCTGTGAGTTTGTCATAGATAGCTATTATTATTTTGAGATACGTCCCATCAATACCTAATTTATTGAGAGTTTTTAGCATGAAGCGTTGTTGAATTTTGTCAAAGGCCTTTTCTGCATCTATTGAGACAATCATGTGGTTTTTGTCTTTGGTTCTGTTTATATGCTGGATTACATTTATTGATTTGTGTATATTGAACCAGACTTGCATCCCAGGGATGAAGCCCACTTGATCATGGTGGATAAGCTTTTTGATGTGCTGCTGGATTCAGTTTGCCAGTATTTTATTGAGGATTTCTGCATTGATGTTCATCAAGGATATTGGTCTAAAATTCTCTTTTTTGGTTGTGTCTCTGCCCGGCTTTGGTATCAGGATAATGCTGGCCTCATTAAATGAGTTAAGGAGGATTCCCTCTTTTTCTATTGATTGGAATAGTTTCAGAAGGAATGGTACCAGTTCCTCCTTTACCTCTGGTAGAATTCTGCTGTGAATCTATCTGTTCCTGGACTTTTTTTGGTTGCTAAGCTATTGATTATGGTGTCCATTTCAGCTCCTGTTATTGGTCTATTCAGAGATTCAACTTCTTCCTGGTTTAGTCTTGGGAGGATGTATGTGTCGAGGAATTTATCCATTTCTTCTAGATTTTCTAGTTTATTTGCGTAGAGGTGTTTATAGTATTCTCTGATGGCAGTTTGTATTTCTGTGGGATCGGTGGTGATATCCCCAGTGTTATTTTTTATTGCGTCTATTTGATTCTTCTCTCTTTTCTTCTTTATTGGTCTTGCTAGTGGTCTATCAATTTTGTTGATCTTTTCAAAAAACCAGCTCCTGGATTCATTAATTTTTTGAAGGGTTTTTTGTGTCTCTATTTCCTTCAGTTCTGCTCTGATCTTAGTTATTTCTTGCCTTCTGCTAGCTTTTGGATGTGTTTGCTCTTGCTTTTCTAGTTCTTTTAATTGTGATGTTAGGGTGTCAATTTTAGATCTTTCCTGCTTTCTCTTGTGGGCATTTAGTGCTATAAATTTCCCTCTACACACTGCTTTGAATGTGTCCCAGAGATTCTGGTATGTTGTGTCTTTGTTCTTGTTGGTTTCAAAGAACATCTTGATTTCTGCTTTCATTTCATTATTTATCCAGTAGTCAATCAGTAGCAGGTTGTTCAGTTTCCATGTAGTTGAGCGGTTTTGAGTGAGTTTCTTAATCCTGAGTTCTAGTTTGATTGCACTGTGATCTGCGAGATAGTTTGTTATAATTTCTGTTCTTTTACATTTGCTGAGGAGAGCTTTACTTCCAAGTATGTGGTCAATTTTGGAATAGGTGTGGTGTGGTGCTGAAAAAAATGTATATTCTGTTGATTTGGGGTGGAGAGTTCTGTAGATGTCTATTAGGTCTGCTTGGTGCAGAGCTGAGTTCAATTCCTGGATATCCTTGTTGACTTTCTGTCTCGTTGATCTGTCTAATGTTGACAGTGGGGTGTTAAAGTCTCCCATTATTAATGTGTGGGAGTCTAAGTCTCTTTGTAGGTCACTCAGGACTTGCTTTATGAATCTGGGTGCTCCTGTATTGGGTGCATATATATTTAGGATAGTTAGCTCTTCTTGTTGAATTGATCCCTTTACCATTATGTAATGGCCTTCTTTGTCTCTTTTGATCTTTGTTGGTTTAAAGTCTGTTTTATCAGAGACTAGGATTGCAACCCTTGCCTTTTTTTGTTTTCCATTTGCTTGGTAGATCTTCCTCCATCCCTTTATTTTGAGCCTCTGTGTGTCTCTGCACGCGAGATGGGTTTCCTGAATACAGCACACTGATGGGTCTTGACTCTTTATCCAATTTGCCAGTCTGTGTCTTTTAATTGGAGAATTTAGCCCATTTACATTTAAAGTTAAATTGTTGTGTGTGAATTTGATCCTGTCATTATGATGTTAGCTGGTTATTTTGCTCGTTAGTTGATGCAGTTTCTTCCTAGGCTCAATGGTCTTTACTATTTGGCATGTTTTTGCAGCAGCTGGTACCGGTTGTTCCTTTCCATGTTTAGTGCTTCCTTCAGGAGCTCTTTTAGGGCAGGCCTGGTGGTGACAAAATCTCTCAGCATTTGCTTGTCTGTAAAGTATTTTATTTCTCCTTCACTTATGAAGCTTAGTTTGGCTGGATATGAAATTCTGGGTTGAAAATTCTTTTCTTTAAGAATGTTGAATATTGGTCCCCACTCTCTTATGGCTTGTAGAGTTTCTGCTGAGAGATCTGCTGTTAGTCTGATGGGCTTCCCTTTGTGGGTAATCCGACCTTTCTCTCTGGCTGCCCTTATCATTTTTTCCTTCAAGTTTGGTGAATCTGACAATTATGTGTCTTGGAGTTGCTCTTCTCGAGGAGTATCTTTGTGGCATTCTCTGTATTTCCTGAATCTGAATGTTGGCCTGCCTTGCTAGATTGGGGAATTTCTCCTGGATAATATCCTGCAGAGTGTTTTCCAACTTGGTTCCATTCTCCCCGTCACTTTCAGGTACACCAATCAGACATAGATTTGGTCTTTTCACATAGCCTCATATTTCTTGGAGGCTTTGTTTGTTTCTTTTTATTAGTTTTTCTCTACACTTCTCTTCTCACTTCATTTCATTCATTTCATCTTCCAGGGCTGATACCCTTTCTTCCAGTTGATCGCATTGGCTACTGAGGCTTCTGCATTCATCACGTAGCTCTTGTGCCTTGGTTTTCAGCTCCATCAGGTCCTTTAAGAACTTCTCTGCATTGGTTATTCTAGTTATCCATTTGTCTAATTTTTTTTCAAAGCTTTTAACTTCTTTGCCATTGGTTCGAATTTCTTCCTGTAGCTCGGAGTAGTTTGATAGTCTGAAGTCTTCTTCTCTCAACTTGTCAAAGTCATTCTCCATCCAGCTTTGTTCCATTGCTGGGGAGGAGCTGTGTTCCTTTGGAGGAGGAGAGGTGCTCTGATTTTTAGAGTTAGCAGTTTTTCTGCTCTGTTTTTTTCCCATCTTTGTGGTTTTATCTACCTTTGGTCTTTGATGATGGTGATGTACAGATGGGGTTTTGGTGTGGATGTCCTTTCTGTTTGTTAGTTTTCCTTCTAACAGACAGGACCCTCAGCTGCAGGTCTGTTGGAGTTTGCTAGAGGTCCACTCCAGACCCTGTTTGCCTGGGTATCCACAGCGGTGGCTGCAGAACAGCAGATATTGGTGAACTGCAAATGCTGCTGCCTGATTGTTCCTCTGGAAGTTTTGTCTCAGAGGAATACCCGGCCGTATGAGGTGTCAGTCCGCCCCTACTGGGGGGTGCTTCCCAGTTATGCTACTCAGGGTTCAGGGACCCACTTGAGGAGGCAGTGTGCCTCTTCTCAGATCTCAAGCTGCCTGCTGGGAGAACCACTACTCTCTTCAAAGCTGTCAGAGAGTAACATTTAATTCTGCAGAGGTTACTGCTGTCTTTTTGTTTGTCTGTGCCCTGCCCCCAGAGGTGGAGCCTACAGAGGCAGGCAGGCCTCCTTGAGCTGTGGTGGTCTCCACCCAGTTCAAGCTTCCAGGTGGCTTTGTGTATCTAATCAAACAACTAACTCGGCAATGGTGGGTGCCCCTCCCCCAGCCTCGCTGCCGCCTGGCAGTTTGATCTCAGACTGCTGTGCTAGCAATGAGTGAGACTCTGTGGGCGTAGGACCCTCTGAGCCAGGTGCAGGATATAATCTCCGGGTGTGCCATTTTTTAAGCTCGTTGGAAAAGCGCAGTATTAGGGTGGGACTGACCCGATTTTCCAGGTGCCGTCTGTCACCCCTTTCTTTGACTAGGAAAGGGAATTCCCTGACCCCTTGTGCTTCCAGGGTGAGGCGATGCCTCGCCCTGCTTCTGCTGCACCCACTGTCCTGCACCTACTGTCTGGCACTCCCCAGTGAGATGAACCTGGTACCTCAGTTGGAAATGCAGAAACCATTCGTCTTCTTGTCGCTCACGCTGGGAGCTGTAGACTGGATCATTTTTCTTTTTGAGGGAAGAAGAATGAACTACCAAAAAAGCAAACATTAGGAAATAATAAATTTCAGCATATGCAAATAATAGCAGGCCTTATTAGGCTACATATAGTAAAAATTGACCTGGTTTTGTCTTTTGATTGCTTATCATTTAATGTTCAGGTTAAGTAAGTTATTTAACCAGAGAATTACACCTACATACCTGTCTGTGTTATAAGGAAATGATGTATCTGAATTAGATTATAAGCTCCAAAAGGGCAAGAAATATGTATGTTGGTTTTAAATACCTACTGATCCTTCAAGTGTTAAATGAATAAAGAAATAAAAAAGTATAAATGCATTGCAATTTGTAAAGTATTAATATAAGGCAGGTATTTTCAAATATTCCTACCAAAGAATGCAGAGAGAAAATGCAAATTCTAGGACTATGGAGTCTATAACCAAGAATTGTATCCATCCTTGGAGCACACAATTTTAAAAATCTCAAATGTTGTCTCAAAAATATGTTTAAATATTGCATAATCAGTCTAACTTTGTTCTACTATAAAATCAAGTTTTACAATTCCTGAGTAAATTGAGTACTCCCAAAAGGTGTGCTCCACTTTTTCTGTGCCTCAAGGAATCTCTAGCCAGCTGGAAAGTAGAATTCTATGTTTTCTCATTTGAAAAGCACAGAGTAAGGTATCATTGCTGTAAATTTATATCACCCAGCTGAGATCAGATTACATACCATAGTATTCACTAAAAATGATGAATATTTATTATCCTGCCAAGCAAACCATGTCACATGGCTATTTTATCAAATAATATCATATGTAATCTAAAGAATTTACAAAATTTAGTAAAAGCTGTCTATAAAGTCGGCCTAAATTGAACAGTATTTCTTAACACTTTTTAGTTCTTAGATTCTTTTGTGAATGTGATGGAAGCTATGAACTCTGTCCTAAGGAAAATGGATATATGCAGATATACTCAAATGTTTTATTCAATTTTTATGAATCCTTTATAAACCTAGATAGCAGGCTGAGAAAAGTACCATGTGGATTATAAATTGGAATAATTGTGAAGGTAATACATCTTAGACATTTTAAAATGAAAGTGTGATTCATGGTCGGTACCTCCTTCCTCCACTTCTTCTTTGTTTTGAGAGGAAATACAGATTTTAGTGTCTAGATGTGTGCGTCAGGGGTAGTATTTTTCTTAATACATGCGCATTTAAATTTTACCAATGGTAGGAAAGGTTATGTAGTGAATATTTCCTCTGTCCCAGAGGTTAAAATTATTACCAGTTTCTTTGTAAGATAATTATATATGCATAAACATATATTTCATATGCACACATGCTAAAAACACAAAAATGTTTACATATTTTGCAGACTGTTCTATGCTTTCCTGTTTCCCCATATCACACTTAAAGCATATCACACTTAAATATGCTAAACTGTTTTTAATATTGCAGAATATTTTCTTTATGTACTTTTTTTTACCCCATCTCTTATTTTTTGATGTATATTTAGGTTGTGTGTTTGTGGTCCTTTGCTACCGAAACAAATGAAACACTAAACATCCTGGTACACATGTCTTTATGTGCATAGGAGTCACTCTATTTTAAATACACTGAAAAGCTAGGGCAGTCATGGAATGACTGGCACTTGGTCACAGGCTCACCACATTCAGCACAGCATGTTCAATCATAAGAATGCTGTAGGGAAATTAATTCATTATATTCATGCCACCTAAGGGTACCAATCATCCTTTCTATTCTTGTTTCCATGTCTCTCGTTGCAGCTTAGTTCTGTAAGGGAACGGAAATGAGGCTGAACCTTAATTATGTTTCACCATGTAGTTTGCCTGAATTATAGAAGAAAAAAGCTTTCAAGGCTCTGTCTCACCCTGCCCACACGTCCTTCCCACAGACGCTGTCCAGAGTATTGTATACTGATTGTAATCTGTGGTGGCGGTTGGCAATGTCTGACGCTGAGAGTTTCTGTGGGTGCATTGGGGAATAAAGTGTGGCCCCTCTGGATTTCTGGTCCATGCATTTTCTTTATTTAATTTTAAATTGACAGATAACATGATATGTTTTTATCAATAATATGATGTTTTGAAATACATACATATTGTGGCATAGTTATATCTAGCTAATTAATTATTTACTTTCCATAGCTATCTTGTGTGTGTGTGTGTGTGTGTGTGTGTGTGTGTGTGGTGAGAGCAACATAATATCCATTCTCCTTACATTTTTCAAGAATACAATATACCCTCATTAACTATAATCACCTTGCTGCAAAAAGGTCTCTCAGAATTTATTTCTCCTGTCTAATTGTGATTATGTATCCTTTGACCAACATCTGAAAAATTTGAGAAATTAAAAGAACAAAAAGGCATACCTGTCGAATTTCTCTAATTAATTGAGTCAAGGTGCTGTAGTTATACATCAAGACCAAAAAGTTGATGCATGGTAAGAGTGTTGCTGTTCCAGAAGGCAGCAAGCATCTAAGACACTTTCAAACCTAAGCCATTCAGTTATCTCAATATCAGTGCTTCTTTTTTGACAATCTCACTCTATCACTCAGGCTGAAGTGCGGTGGCATGATAATAGCTCACTGTAACCTCAAACTCCTAGGCTGAAGCAATCCTCCTGCCTCAGCCTCTTTAGTAGCTGAGACTAGAGGTGAGAGCCACCACTTCTGGCTATTTATTTGTTTGTTTTTTGTAGAGTAAGGGTCTCATTATGTTGCCCAGGCTGTCTCCAACTCTTGATCTCAAGCTATCCTTCCACCTCGGCTTCCCAAAGTGCTAGGATTACAGGCATGAGCCACTGTGCCCAGCCTGTGCCTCTTTTTGACTCATCTTGGCTCTTCTGACAATTTTGCACATAATAGGTAAATGCTATTTTTTTCTAGATGTGCTGATTTCTTATTTTTATCTTATTCTATGGCAAGCTTCCCTAATTTGCACATTGACACTGATTTACTTCTGGCGTTTGACCCATTGTTTAAAAATACGGACCATTGGTGCTGACAGACTGTATGCTGTTTAGAAAACTTATGATTCACAGTACGTCTAAATGTGTCACCATGTCCAACTGGTCTGTCTTCCTTGGATGGGCTTTATTCTTGGTCTCTCATGGTGGCATATGTATTCGTAGGTGAGTGGGGTTGTCAGGACAGATGTCAGAACTGGGAAACAAGAAGCAGAGTACAGAAAGGTCTTATAGGTATCAGAGGTCAGAGTAGAACATGAGTCAGACAAAACAGATGCTGAATAGATTCATTACAGAGGATCAGGATTTAGTTAGATGACTTACAACAAAGAAGACCCAAAATCAAACTCACACAGGAGAGCTCACAGCCAGGCAAACTGACATGGACCAAGAGAGCTATAAGTGCTGTTGGGGAAGATAAAAGGGATGAGAACAAATAAGAAACCAAGGCCAATAGAAGAGCTTATAACTCATTCAACAAATACTTGTGATGCAACTACTATGTGTTGGAGTCTCCTTTAGACATTAGAGCTACAGTGAATTGTGGGGGATATAATAGCAAAAAAAATCCCTATTCACATAGGGCTTATCTGAAGCAAAGTGTCTCTTTATATAATTAAAGTGAAAGGAAGAATCAAATTCACCTGGATGAGTGACCCGAGATTTGTATTTAGAAATAATGTATAATTGAATTTTATAGAATAATATTTCTTTTTTTTTTCTTTTTTTTGTTTTTGAGATGGAGTCTTGCTCTGTCGCCTAGGCAGTGGTGTGATCTCAGCTCACTGCAACCTCCATCTCCCAGGTTCAAGTGATTCTCTTGCCTCAGCCTCCAAAGTAGCTGGGACTACAGGCAGGTGCCACCATGCCTGGCTAATTTTTGCATTTTTAGTAGATACGGGGTTTTACCATATTAGCCAGGCTAGTCTCAAACTCCTGACCTCAGGCAATCCACCCACCTCGGCCTCCCAAAGTGCTGGGATTACAGGCGTGAGCCACTGCACCTGACCAGGATAATATTTCTTTAAGCATCTTTGGTGGAAAATAATTTTATAGACTTTTAAATATATACACACATAGAAATTCATGAGTTCTCAGTACCTTTAATAGCCTAGGGTCCCAAATGGGTTTAAAGAGAGTTAACATTTTGAGTGTTTCCCAAATGTACATATTCATGGAATCCTTTTTGAAATTGAGTATCTTCTAGAACTACTAGTCCATAAAACACATTTTTGACAAATGATGATGTAGGGAAAAAAGAGACAACTCTTCTCACCTGATGCCAAGTAATGCTTCCGTTGGATCTCCCTGCTCCTCCACTGCCAGTCCTCCTTGTGATGACACCAACTGTGCATGGCTGGGTGGGGGAGGATGGGGACAGAGAGACAACTTCACCTATTTAACTTCTCTCCCTTCATCTGGCATGAGAGCCATTGGACCACATGAGGAGAGTCTATGAATTCTTTCCTGCAGCATATGGAGAAGTCAGTGTCAGATGTTAACAGAAAAGATGGCAGGTGCCTTCCTTCTAGCTGGAGTGGCTGCTGACTTTAATACATGAAAAAAAGTGTTGCCATCTGTACTTGAAATCAGCTGTCACCCCAAATGTGAAAATGTGGGAAGTGGCTATTTCATATTGCCATGCTGCTTTGACAGGTGGAGTAGTAGAAGGATTTTTTCTAAATCTGCATTTTGTGCAATTCTTTCTAATGCAAGTCAGTCCAATCTCATTGCTTCTGAGAAAAATTCCTTCTGCCAGTTTCTAATATGTATCCCTCACTTGGAGACTTAATTGCAAGGAAACCTCACAATTGTTCATAGTTGTCACCTATATTTCTGTTTACTTCATGATAATTTGATATATGATTTAAATTTATACATTTATCTAAAAAATCAATTATCTGATTTGTATTTGTTAGGTTATTGAAAGAGAAAGAATAATATGTTTTAAGGGTTGCACTGTTTTTTTACTTTTGTAAAAAACATGGTTTTATAATGGTTAATGAAGTTTTTTTTTTACTATTTTCATAATTTCAGAAACAATTCATCTACCTAATGGCTCTGATATATGATAGAAATAGAGCACATTATCTATATACTCGTAATCATAAGAACAGAGAAATACTTCAATAAAATACTCAAAGCACTGAAAGATAACTGCATGAATTGTGTCTGATATGAAAGAGAGGAAGTACCCCTATTGCTAGTTTGGCTGAAACAAATGTAAATATTTTTGAAAATAATAGAGGTAAATATGCCTTTCTTTGGTACACAGGATGGTGAGTTCATTAGCTACAATAAATTAGTACATTTCTCATGGAAAGGGGTTAACCTTATAGTTCAATAGACTGAAAGTAAAATAAGGTGTTGATTAGCACGGGTATCTGTGCAATGCATCTGAGTATTTTGACAATCTGTATCCAATCTGACACTAATTAATGTATGATTCACAGGGGATGAGAGTTCAGTGGCTAAATGTCCTACTTGTCACAAAAGTTTTCTGCTTGGGTTGACAAGAGACAGAAACATGGGCAAATCACTTGTCTGTGATGATGAACATCATAGTGAATTAAAGGGTCAAGATAAAATGTGTGTAGAGAAAAGTAACTGAAATGCACAGCACCCTCCTCCAATACCTTTTTCTTCTTGGAGATAGTTAGGGAAAAGGCAAAGGGAGACTGCATGGACATAACTGAAGATAACTAGCATAGCTTTCGGAAGCCAGCATAGCTAGACAAAAATGTCCAGTCCTCAACCGCAGATGGAGTTAGGTCAAATTTCTGTTCTAGCATCATTTACTGGAATAGTTCCATGGCCTTAGGCATGTCTCATCATCATGATTTATAAATATATATTTATAGGAAGGGTAAAATGAAATAATATATAAACATGTCCACTACAGTAGTCATCATTCTACAAATGCTTAATAAAAAGTGTTTTTATTGTTTCATCGCTATATCGCATTTATATTTAAATCACATGCCTATTCTATACCTTTAATTTTCTTTTGTGTCAGAACCTCACTTTCAAGTGACCCAGATTCAATTTTTATTTCATGCAATGTGCATTAAGCCTTTGTGTGTGTATAGATAAATCTCTCTCTATATAAAGACAGACATATATGTGTGTGTATATATATACACACGTGTGTAAATACACGTTTGTATAGATATATGTTTGTATATATAGATATGTGTGTGTACATGTAGATATGTGTGTATATAGATATATGTGTGTATATATAGATACATGTGTACACATAGATATGTGTGTGGATATGTGTGTATATAGATATATCTGTGTATATATAAATATGTGTGTGTATACAGATATATGTGTGTGTATATAGATATATGTGTATTTATAGATATATGTGTGTATATAGATGTGTGTATACATAGATATATGTGTACATATAGATATATGTGTATAGAGATATATGTGTGTATAGAGATATGTGTGTGTATATATAGATATATGTGTGTATATAGATATGTGTGTATATATAGATGGGTGTGTATATACAGATATGTGTGTGTATATAGATATGTGTGTGTATATAGATGTGTGTGTGTATATATAGATATGTGTGTTTATATATGTGTGTGTATTTACAGATATGTGTGTGTATTTAGATGTATGTGTGTATAAATCTAGGTATAGATATATCTATCTATATCTAGATATGTATCTATATACAGAGAGAGAGATGTGTGTGTATATAGATATATTTCTAGATATGTCTATACACACAACAACATGGGTTAATATCTTCTATTTGCTTTTCTTTCTTTTTTTTGAGATGGAGTCTCACTCTGCCACCCAGGCTGGAGTGCAGTGGCACAATCTCAGCTCACCACAACCTCCGCCTCCCAGGTTCAAGAGATTCTCCTACCTCAGCTTCCCGAGTAGCTGGGATTACAGGCATGTGCCACCACGCTAGGCTATTTTTTTTTTTTGTATTTTTAGTAGAGACGGGGTTTCACCATGTTGGCCAGGCTGGTCTTAAACTCCCGACCTCAGGTGATCCACCCACCTCTGCCTCCCAAAGTGTTGTGATTACAGGCGTGAGCTACCGCACGCCTGGCCGGGTTAATATTTTCTAGAAACACATAATAACTTGGATACGTTTGCTTTACCCATTCAGTAGCTCCCTATCAGAGCATAGCTTTGAAGAAATAATAGGACAGCAAGAATCACGTCTGATGATTGAGAAAGGTAAAACCCAAGGCAGGAATGTCTTAGGAAAATGAAAACAGCCAATGCCCTGATCCTACCCTTCTATTCTCCTCTTACAGTGACTTTTTTTTTACTACTATCATTCTAATGGCTCTAATGAGTACCATTTTATTGTCTCTCTGTCTTCTCTCTCCACTCCACTGCATGTACAAGCCTAACCTTCTTCATAGAGGATAGAAAGGTTTAAAGTACCACTCTTTCCAGGTTTTAAGAATTTAAGAATGTCATCATTAATGCATAAATGTCAACAGCGCTTTTAAAAAATGCAAACCTGTTTATCTTTATTTCTCATTATATCTTCCCTGAAAACATCTTTGCTTACAAATAGAATGACCTTACCCTTTTCAATACATGAGGACCCAAAAGCCTAGACAGAGTAAGCAACTTCTTTTGTTCACTGAGCAATGAAGAGGATGAGAATTTAGGCTCCTGATTCACTGATGTTCCTTTTACTCCATCTTTTCTTGTTTTTCACCCGATTTCCTCTTAAAACCAATCCCTCAATTGCCTTTAGTAAAATCCAAAATTCAATTCAAAATTCTAATGGCATTCTAACTAAAATACTCTGGAGAGGAAAAACATACTAAAATTCATTCATCGGAGGCTCTTGATATCTGTTGACTGTAAATGCATATAATTGAATTGGTTGAAAGACCAATTAAAATATAATTAGACCTTCTCCCAGGCAGAATTTTACCTTTGAGACTGATTTGTTGATAGCAACCAATAATCTTCCTTTCCAATCCCATCAGGTACAATATTCTAAACTGAAGCCCTTTTTTTTTTTTTTTTTTGCTATAACCCACACCAAGGCTGTGACATTTGGCAGGATGGTAATACAAAATTGCAGACTTCTTCTGTTCATTCCACTACTATACATCTAGATATTAATGATATTAATGGACTTTCAGGGATAAGGGGAAGACTTAATTATTATTTGGTTGAAACCTATCATTTTACAGAAGGAACTTGGTTCAGAAAGGGAAGTGAGCCGTTCAGAAAAAGCAACAATTAGTGGTGGGTTTAGGACTGCAATTTAGATATTTCAACTCTTCTGACACTTGGTTTAATATTTTTGTTTGTTTGTTAACTGTTAACTCAGTGGCCCCTTTTAAACTTATATAACAAACTCATTGGCCCCTTTTAAACTTATATAACACTATACAGTTCCTGACAACTTACAAGTTTTAAGGTTGTATTCTGATGGATGCTATGCTCAACAAAGTGCACTAAATTTCTGATCACCTATAATCATATCGAACATGGCTGATCTCTGAATTATCCCTTAGGGTAATCACATATCTTATAAGAACAGAGATTTTTAGCATCTCCATTAGAAAAATCTAGTTAACTAATGACTCCTCACACTGAAAAGAAGGAAAAAAAGGCAAATGAGATTCTTAAAGGTATCTATTCCCAAATTGACTTTAGAATTAATGGATCAAAATTTCCACGCATGATGTCTAAAAACAAACAAACAAAATACATAGGGTTATTCTGTTATACTACACATGGGAATCTCTTCACTAAGCTACCCCAGGAGGCGATACAATAAAAGTTTAGTGCAGGGTGTCCAATTTTTTGGCTTCCCAGGCCCACACTGGAAGTAGAATTGTCTTGGGCCACACATAAAATACACCAAGACTAACAACAGCTGATGAGCTGAAAAAAGAAGATCGCAAAAAAAAAATAAAATCTCATAATGTTTTAAGAAAGTTTACAAATTTGTGTTGGGCTGCATTCAAAGCTGTCCTGGGCTGCATGTGGCCTGTGGGCCATGGGTTGGACAAACTTGGTTTAATGATTTTGGAGATGCCTCTTGGTGTTACCGACTAATCTGACTCTGGAGAAATCTGGGATGCGTAATATCCTTATATACGAGCTATTGGGACCCCTGTCCCGGATGCCATGCTTTTCAGGGGTCTGCTCTTTCTGTTCCAAGCTGTGCCCACCCCTTCTCCAGAACAGGGATTCCACTGGAGCCAGTGAAATCTGTCCACAACTGGAATACGTACTTATGTTCTCTTCCAGACCATATTTTAGGTATCTGGGACCCAGAAGGTTCTCTGCTCAACCTGTTTTAAGTTTGTTTCAGGGTCTATGAGGACCTTTTTCCAAAATCAATCCTGCTGAAGGCACATTAACCCTTTAAGGAGAATTGCTGCTGTCCCTAGGCCCTGTGGGTATGAAGTGTGGATGTTTGGATGGATGTCTGTACACATACCAGCTAGGCCTGTGGCAGTGGATGGGGGCTGGAGTGAAGTAAGAAGGTGGGAGTTATCCATGTATACTTTTGTTCTTAGTTCTCCAAATGTCAGGAGCAGTCTGAAATTACCTGATTTCATAAAATGTGTTAAGTCAAGACTAAGAGCTTCTCATACATCATGTTTTTGTTTTAATGATATGATTAAGGTACAGTGAGAAACTAGTATATTGGTTACAGAAAAATATGAACTAGGTAAAGTTTTTCTTTTGGTGCTCCCCCAAATTCAAAGTGCTATATGCTTTCCACAACTTTGATAAGCCACACCAATGCTTCCCTTGTTAGGCAGTGCCCGAGGTTGAAAGTAGTAATTGATTATAAAATAGATCTTTGCTGTGTTTATCAAGTGCCTGCTGACTTCTTTCAGAATCTAATCAGCCATATTTCCACATTACTAGGACATATATGACCCCAGGCATTAAAATGTACATGTCTTAATATATGGTACATCACCATGCATGAACCCCTTCCTTTCTTTAGAATTAAATGATTCATCAAGAAGTCACGTGAGGTGAGTATGTTAGTAAAAGTAACATTTTACTAATGAGGAAACTCAGCATGGGAACATTCCATTTTCTTGTGTGAAGTTAAATACTTAATAATTGGTAGGACTGAGACTCATTGGGGGACATAATTCAACCCAAAATTCTACATATGGTGTTGTAGGTAGAAGATGTTAGGGGTAAAAGAGACTGAAGGGGAGATTATGTTGGATTCTTGTTTGTGCCTATAATTTGGAGGCAGAAATATTCTTAAGTTTAGGAAGATAATAGGGAACATTTTTACTGTGATCCATACATACAAGGAACCACCTGAAGAATACAAAAGGTAAATATGGCAAGTAGAAAACACAAAAAATAAGATTCAGGATAAATCCTAATAAATGAATTGTTATAATACATGTAAATAGGCTAAACTCATTGTTCAAATAATGGCCAAGGTGAATAAAAATCAAGAACCTCTAAAATTATTATAGAAAAGATGCATATAAAATGATTGTTTTTTGTTTGGAAAAAAATGTGTAATCTAAAAGAAATGCAGGTTAGGACATTTAAAATCAAACCAAATTTATTATAAGAGTAGATGAAAGGGAAAATGTATCAAAAAGATACAAGTGATGGTTAGTATATATTTGTTGAAAAATATTTTCAAATTCATAATTAATAGTTGACAGAACTGTATGAGAAAAAAATAATTACAGTTCACTAATGTAAAATACTCTTTCCTGAAAGTAAGATATTAAGCAAACAAAAAAAAAAGAAAATACGTAGGCCATTTGAAAACGATGATCCAGATAGAAATTTAGTCAATAAACATGTATTTTTAAAGGATACATATATATCTAAATAGGTATAAAGAAGGGACATTGTAAAAATATGTAATCCTAGGAATTTGGGAAGCCAAGGTTGGAGGATCACTTAAGTCCAGGAGTTCTAGAACAGCATGGGCGACATGGTGAAACTCCATCTCAACAAAAAATACAAAAAATTAGTCGGGCGTGGTGGTGCCTGCCTGTAGTTCCAGCTACTGGGGAGGATGAAGAAGGAGGATCACTTGAGCCTGGAAGGCGGAGGTTGCAGCAACCAAGATCATACCACTGCACACCAACCTGGGTGACAGAGTGAGACACTGTCTCAGACAAACAAAAACAATATATATTAAATATACTAGTGTGAATATTTTTCAGAAGAGGGAGAATCTCAGTAGGAAAGAGAATGAGGAGAAAAATAATGAAATAAAAGGAGCTTTATAAGGGTGAGTCAGGAGAGTGGGCATGAATAATTTAATTCTGTGTACCTAAGGTACAGATAAAAATTTTTAAATAAAGTGAAATTGACTAGTGATAGACATACATATATATGGAGCTTTCTATTTTCATGTTCCTTGCCAGGCTTTCTTAAATTACAAGTTCTACAAATACATTTGAAACAGGATTCAAATTACATGTTTTTTATCCCTGTGAACACATATGTAACGTAAGGTGAATTTTACTTGGAGTTAGTTTTCAGGGAATCAAGTTTTCTCCCTTTCCTTGGCTGGAGAAAACAGAATGGATAAGTTTGGATATTTCGTTTTTATTTTCAGACACTAAAGATAAAAGGAAGTCTGGTTTTTAGACAGCCTTTGAATTGACATGTTGCCACCTTGACTCTGAATCAAATTTCCAAAGAGTCCAGCTGACAAAGTAAGCCACTCTATGAATATTCTTTCCTGATGCTGAATTGAACTGGGGACCCAGTTTTAATGTAGCCCAAACACCTATTGTAACAATACACAAATGAACAAATAATGACAAGTCAAACAATAAAAATTCTTGAGCAAGTATTATTTCATTTCACTGATGAAGAAAACTGAGGCACATGAAGATTTAGTGACATATTTCAAATCATGCCATGAATCAGATAAAACTCAAGTTGGAACTAGAACCATATTTTCTGACTCCTAGCAAGCCTTGTTTCCACTATGTGCTCCCTAATAAAGTATTCAAGCACATGTGATTCGAGGTATGATAAAATGCGTCATCAATATTTAAGATTTTGTATATGATGCTTTCCATGGAGTTTGAAGGTTTATAGGAAGATGCAAAATAGCAATTTATGTCTAAAGTAGAGACATTTTAAACTAAAGTTTTAATTAACTGGTATTTTTTTGTCTTCTCACCGTGCACAATAAACTTTATCTGTTTGCTGTCTGAAGCTCTTTGTTTGCAAATTAAGAACTCCAGCTTCTTTCCATTTTAATTAAAAATTGTGAGCTTGACATAATCAACTTCCTTCCTTTTTTGGTTGTTTAATGAACATTAATGAAACAAAATTAAAGTGCTATTTAACATTCCGCCAATTTATTAGTGGTTAAGCAGGATAACTTTGTTTTCAGGGACTGAAGTTGAACTTAAATAATTTAGGGAAATTAACTTTCCCAATAGCATTTAATAAAGTCACAGTGGGCCATGGGACCTGCAAAGCTGGGTCAACACATCATTGATGTCATTTTTTATATTGAGAAGCATCTTAAAATCAGAGAAACAATCAGAAGCCTAATCAACAATGGCTTCCTCGTAATTAAAATTCTGGCATTTCAGATGAGGGCAGAGTGCCATTCTTCCATGATAGTGCTTTGCCCACTTTATTCATATATTTTATGTATTTGCGTACATGCCCCCCAACTATCTTTTTTGTGCATTATCTGCTTACATATTGAATGCCTTTTACAAACCTAGTCCTACCTTAAATTTTATATATTGTACTCTGAAGTTAATTTTTAAAAGTCCTTAAGAGGCAATATAAGAGAATATTCTATAATAAGTCTTCAAACTTTCACACCAAAAAGACCTTAATGTGAATTCTACATCTGCCTTTTACAAGCCATGTTACCTTGGGCAATTTGTTATTTTCTTTGATTCTCAAGTTTATCTCATCTCTGTTCGCAACCTAAAATTGATCATTCAATCAGGAAATATTTTATGCCAGATTTTGTACTAGGTCTTGGGCTGAACGAGATGAACATCTAGGCTTGCAGGGAATTTACCATGTAGCAGGGGAGAGAAATGTAAAATATTAAATCATGCATAATGATTATTTACTTAAATTTTTACCAAATTTTAATGAAATGCTTAGAAGTCTGAAAATCATTCTAGAGTCCCTTAAAAAAGATACAAAACAGAACTTGAAAGAAGAGGGGAAGTTGGCCAGGAGAAAAGAGGTGGAAGAGTGGCTCTGAGAGAAGAAAAAATGTGCAAAAGCTGTGAACAGGAAAGGAGTTTGTAGAAAGAAAAGAGTTGACAGATGTAGGCACAAAGTTGATCATACAGCACCTTGTAAGCTAAATTGGGAATGTTAGGTGACCCTTGAGTGCAATAGCAAGTCACCAAATGATTTTAAGCAGTTCAGGAAATGAGAGTGCATTTGTTTTCTATCACTGTTATAATCAACTAGCACAAACATAGTGGCTTAAAACAGCACAGATCTAGGATCCTGGAGTTCTCTAGATCAGAGGTCCAACACAGGTCTCCCAGGGCTAAAATCAAGGTGTTAGTAGAACTGTGTTCCTTTGTGGAAGCTCTAGAAGAATCCATTTCCTTGCCTTTTCTGGCTTCTGGAGGCAACCCACATGTCTTGGTTCATGGCCCCTTGCCTCTCCTTCAAAGCCAGCAACAGTGAGTGGAGTCTTCACTTTTCATCACTCTGACTTCTTCCACTTTTAAAGATGTGTGTGATTATAATGGACCCACCTGGATAACTGAGGATAATTTCCCTATCTAAGGTCAGCTTATTAACAATTTAACAATCATAATCTCATCTACGAACTTAATTTTTTTCCATATAACATACTTATTCACAAGTACTGAGGATTAGAATATGCAAACTTTTCTGGGGAGGTCTCATTCTGCCTACAACAAGAAGGAAGCAAAGCAAGGATATGATCTCAGGAAAATTTTTGCAACCTACTCATCTGACAAAGGGCTAATATCCAGAATCTACAGTGAACTCCAACAAATTTACAAGGAAAAAACAAACAACCTCATCAACAAGTGAGCAAAGGATATGAACAGACACTTCTCAAAAGAAGACATTTATGCAGCCAAAAGACACATGAAAAAATGCTCATCATCACTGGCCATCAGAGAAATGCAAATGGAAACCACAATGAGATACCATCTCACACCAGTTAGAATGGCAATCATTAAAAATCAGGAAACAACAGGTGCTGGAGAGGATGTGGAGAAATAGGAACACTTTTACACTGTTGATGGGACTGTAAACTAGTTCAACCATTGTGGAAGTCAGTGTGGCGATTCCTCAGGGATCTAGAACTAGAAATACCATTTGACCCAGCCATCCCATTACTGGGTATATACTCAAAGGATTATAAATCATGCTGCTATAAAGACACATGCACACATATGTTTATAGCGGCACTATTCACAATAGCAAAGACTTGGAACCAACCCAAATGTCCAACAATGATAGACTGGATTAAGAAAATGTGGCACATATACACCATGGAATACTATGCAGCCATCAAAAATGATGAGTTCATGTCCTTTGTAGGGACATGGATGAAATTGGAAATCATCATTCTCAGTAAACTATGGCAAAGACAAAAAACCAAACACCACATGTTCTCACTCATAAATGGGAATTGAACAATGAGAACACATGGACACAGGAAGGGGAACATCACACTCTGGGGACTGTTGTGGGGTGGGGGGAGGGATAGCATTAGGAGGTATACCTAATGCTAAATGACGAGTTAATGGGTGCAGCACACCAGCGTGGCACATGTATACGTATGTAACTAACCGGCACATGTATACGTATATAACTAACCTGCACATTGTGCACATGTACCCTAAAACTTAAAGTATAATAATAATAAAAAAAGAAAAGTCCTGTAGAAACACTTTGAAATATAGATCCACGTTAGAGTTAAGAAATAACTCTAAGAATAACCCTTAAGAAATAAGGGTTGCTCCAGTGACAGGTAAATTCTAAGACTCTTCAGTTCTTATAGTCCAAAGACAGACTTCCTAAAGAGATGGAGATACAACCAGAAAAGAAAGTAAATCAAGGCATGTACAATGCACTACTGTCTTATGTAACACTAAAAGAGAATATCCTGGTAATTAAACTATATCAATTATGGGACATTTGTTGAATTCAGCAAGGATAAAATGTGAAAAATATGCATCTTACAATCAAGGAAATAAGACAATGATAAAAAACTTTCATAAAGCACTTACTCTCATCAACTGATAAATCCAATTATCATCACCCTCATTAATGTGAGCTACATATGCCAATATAGAACATGTTGTCAAGTTATACTCTCCCATTTGTCTGCTCCCTTACTCTCCTAGCTAAACAAAGTATTTGCAATGGAATCATACATTAAAATGGACGTGACAAACATGAGGTATATAAGCTCTGCAGCCATCTCTCTCAGGTTTTAAACTATTCATAAGTCTGGGGAGACATCACAAATCAATCAAAAATATTTCTATGGAACTTTAGGAAGACTGAGGGTCTCATAGGTGAGCTAACAATGTAATTGGTGATTGAAACTAGGACCCTCCTGCGAGTCAAAGAGAAATCTATTAATAAATATGCTTCAATAAAATGTCTTAAATGGTAATAACATCCTAGGCAAACTGGGATAGACTGTTCGTCAACTCATATAAGTTCATCAACTCATATAATTCACAGCCGATGGATTAAAGTTAGTGTGCATGTTGAAACCTCTTTACCATTGCTGTCTGAAAAATGCGTTCATGATATAGTTAGAAACAGTGAAAGAAGCTCCTGGCTGGACTGGAAAGGATGTGATGTCACGATTTGTCTGAGGAGTCCTGGCAGTTGTTGCCTCCAGAGAGCTCTCTGTTCTGTGTATTCCTATCTCCCGACTTGTTTTCTCCCTGATCGTGGTTAGCTGTGTAGCCTTAACTTTGGTTTCATCATGCTGGAACCCTGAGCAGCTGTTTGGTGAGGTGGCCACTGACTCTTCTCTGTGTCTTGCTATTTCAGTGCCAATGTCACCCTACTGACTACAGCAGCTTAGGAGCTGTCACCAGCCATACTGTGGTTTTGACAATTGATGTGTCAGAGAAACACGGAAGAGAGAAGTCAAAGGACAATGAACCATGGAATAGATACCCTTTGCAAGAGTGGCACTATGTAATGAAGAAATTATTAAAAATCACTTAAAATTGGACATTCATAATTGTAAAAAGTATAAATATTTTCTTTCGTTTCTGACTAGAGCTTTGTGAAAAATGTAAGGGAATTATCAATACTCTAAAGGAGATGTAACATACAGAAGTGAGATGAGAAATCTATTAAATAATTTGATGTTTTATGTGTATAATGCAAATGACCTAAACAAGTGAAAATAAGAGGAAAACACAAAGTATCTGATTACTTTGTGTTCTATTATTTGCAACACAAAGTAATCAGATACTTTGTGTTTTATAATTTAAAGTACATAAACACAAACATATACCATGCGCACATATACATATACAAGAATTAACGCCATGACATTTCTTCCTCATTTAACAACAAAATATTCAATCATAAATCAGATTGATTCTACTCTCTTCTGACTCTAGGATAAAAAAATAAAGGCCACATGGATTAGAAAATCTACTATTTTCTAGCACAATTATTTTGTCTCTTTCGAAAAGAAGAATTCAAGCATAAATATTTCCATCATAAATACTGTAGCTTATATTTTAATCACATAGCCTGAAGAAAGAAGTTTAGAAGAAGAGAGACAAGATTAGAAAGAAGACAAAGGAACAAAAAGATAATACTTTTAGAAAGCTTTCTAGGTGGCTGAAGACAACCTGCCTACCCAATGTTTCCTCTCAAAACAATTCAGAACAGTAAAAAAGAGGAATTACATAAAGATATAAAACATATTATAAATATATAACATATATACCATATTTAACATATATAAAATGTTATATATGTATATATAACATGTATATATAACGTATGTGTGTGTGTGTGTGTGTATGTATATATTGCTCTGGATAATTAAAAAAACCATAACATGTTCAATTTTCAAAATACCTTAAGTAAAAGAAAAGTCACCAGATCCTAGCTCTATACTCTCTCTAGCTCCCCCTCTACCCCTGCCCCCTGCAAAACTTTGTAACAAAGAAACACAGATGGAAAATAATTTTGAAGAGAGAAGGCACAGTTACCTATAAAGCCTAAGTTTAATTCAAAGCCACAGCCATTAGTGTGAAAATACTAAAAAAGTGTCAAGGTAGATCAGAACATAGACTGTTAGGAGAAACTTAAAAGTATGCCTGATTTAGACCAGCAGTTTTGATATGCATAGTTTCTAAAGGAGGAAAAGGGAATAAAAGGAAGAAACAACCCCCTTTGTTGGATTATGAAGGGGAAAGAAGAAAAACAAAAATTTAGGTCTTTAAGATAAAACTTAGGATCCGCAAGCCACAGAATCTAAGAATTTTAAATCCTCCCCTACCACGAGAATAAACAACAAAATCCATTACTATCTACGTGGACAGAATAGGGTACCTCTAAAAATCCTGTAAAATACCTCAATACCACAAAAATTCACAAAAGGAAAATTAACAAATGCATGTAGGGCTGTTGTAAAAATTCAGAAGACAAAATTACAAATACGTCAGCTGCAAAAAATTCTCCAGGAAGCAGAGAAAACTGCAAGCTAACACTCCAAAATATACTGAAATAAGCATCTGAGGATATGAAAACCACATTGAATGAGAAATTCAAAAACTAAACATCAAAATAGACAAAAAGTAGAGAGAAATAAAAAAAGACTTGATTGGACTCAAGAAAAAATGAAAGACAAAATTATTTCCAGGATGAAAAATAAATTACAAGAAAGAAGAGACTGAAATAAAAATTTAATACAGGCTGATATAGTTTGGATGTGTGTCCCCACCTAAATCTTACGTTGTAATGTAATCCCTAGTGTTGGAGGTGGGGCCAGATGGAAGATGACTGGATTGTGGGGGCAGGTTTGTCATGAATGGTTTAGCACTGCTCCTCTTGGTACTGTCCTCGTGATAGTGAGTTCTCGTGAGATCTGGTCTTTTAAAATGATAGCACCTCCCCACTTGCTCTCTTGCACCTGCTTTCACCATGCGATGTGTCTGCTCCCACTTTGCCTGCTGCCATGACTGGAAGCTTCCTAGGCCTTCCCAGAAGCAGATGCCACTCACTATGCTTCCTGTACAGCCTGCAGAACCATGAGCCAATTGAACCTCTATTCTTATAAATAACCCATCCTCAGGTTTTTTCTTTTCTTTCCTTTTCTTTTCTTTCTCTCTTTCTCTCTCTCTCCTTTTTTTTTTTTTTTTTTTTTTTTTTGAGACAGAGTTTCGCTCTTGTTGACCAAGCTGGAGTGCAATGGTGTGATCTCAGCTCACTGCAACCTCCACCTCCTGAGTTCAAGCAATTCTCCTGTCTCAGCCTCCCGAGTAGCTGGGATTACTGGCGCACACCACCACACCTGGCTAATTTTTTGTATTTTTAGTAGAAATGCGGTTTCACCATGTTAGCTAGGCTGGTCTCGAACTCCTGACCTCAGGTGATCCACCTGCCTCGGCCTCCCTAAGTGATGGGATTACAGGCATGAGCCACCACCCCTGGCCCCTGGCCCCTCAGGCATTTCTTTATAGCAATGCGAGAACGAACTAACACAAGAGTTTTTGAAGAATGTCAGAGAATCGACCAAGAGAAAGAAAATGAGATAAAGAGTTAAAAAATGATAGAAGGAAAAGTAAGAGAAATAAAAGGCAGAGAATGAATAATAATGATTAATAATATTAACAGAATCCCTAAAGAAGAAACACTACATAACCAAATAGAACTAATAGAGTCACCATTCATAAAACACCATCAAAATAATTATTTCAGGCAAAAACCACTGATGAATGATAAAATCAGTGGGGGAAAGTACAGTGAGAAGTAGAAAATGTGCATACCTCAGATTGACTCTACACTATATACTTATTAACTACAAAGGAAAAAATAGCAACTTTACAATGGAGGAACCTGGCAGACAACACTCTAATCAAGACATCAAGGTTAACACTATTTAAGATATACAAACATATATCCTGATAGGATGCATTGAGAAAGACACACCGCCTCTGTGTTACTCTTGTTGAAACTGTATAACCTCATTCTAAACATGAGAAGACATCAAACCTCATTGAAGGACATTCTACAGGAAACAATCACTGTTAAAAGTGTCAGGGCCATGAAAGACAACAAAATGTTAATTTCCTGGCTTCTATAACTTTAGTGTGGCTATGTTAGTTGTACATATTAGGGGAAGCTGAGTAAAGGATATAAAGGTACTACTTTTGCAGCTTTTCTTCATCTAAAGCTATTTCAAAAAGTAAAAATTAAAGAGAAAATCAAATGATGGTAACCACTATTTTTATTCTATAATGTTGTTCTGTAAGAATAGAATAACAGTTTATATATCAATGCTATATATTTTAGTTTAGTTTTATTTACATGTAAACATAAATATACAGTATATAATATGTATATATATTTTTATGTATGTAAAATCATCAAATATAAGCTATTTCCCAGTGGAAAAGATTCTTCAAGAGGTTTTCTTTGTTTTACACACTTGATTATTCAAACTCTTATAATAGATTTTTACTTACTAATTAATTTGGCTACCAATGTATGTTAAAATCTACATGTTGTACAATTTTCACATATTTCATTAAACAATGTTATTTAAATTCTTTAAATCATCTTTGCCATTGTGTTTTCATCATCCTTACAGTCACATTTTGGATCCTCTAACACAGTTATCTAGAGCATATCATCTTTATTTTTTTCTAAATTATTTGATATATGGTACTTTTGAATCTGTTGATGGGGCCGTCCCTAAAATTTTTATTCTTAGACATGGTACTAAATTGCAAATAGGTAACACTGTTTTTTTTTTAATCCTTTTAAAAATTTCATCTTAAAATAGAAAAATTTGGTTGAATGATGGAACAACTTACTATACTGGGCCTTAAAAATTTTTAATATTTAAGAAAGTTTTATTTTTAATTGACAAATAGTAATTGTACATATTCATGAGGTGTACAGTGATGTTTTGATACATATATAGTGATAAGATCAAGTAGTCTGCAACTGCTTTGTAGTTTGCTGATTAAAAAGTATTTAACACTCACAGCTATAAGGAATAATTACCATTCTAAACTTTTAGTCTCTTTTTAAAGTTTACTGTCCCACAAGTTTTTAGTCATCAATACTTTTATTGTTTGAGATCTCTTCAATCTAATGTGCATTCCCCAAACAGTTCTTTAATGTACAAAATGAATTAAGAAACCGTTTTGTATATAATATGTTTCTTGCATGTTTTTTACTTTAGAGGAAAATGCCAAAAATCCACTGGACTTTTTAAAAACTATTCACGGCAGTGCTTCAGAACTGCGTACAGACTTCTAAAGTGGGATTGTTACTTAAAATCATGCCTCTGTGCATTGGGCTGGCTGGACTTCATAGATCCAAATCGTTCTCTGACCTTTCTCTCCGTGCCATGGTTCTGATTAAAGCAGAATGGCTACAGAGAAACTTTACAGTTGCAGATAAAAGTCTACCCATTTTGGTAGAAAAGAAATGATGTCTGACAACTGGTTGGTAATAAAATGAGATGAGAAGGTGCCTGCTTCCTGAAGTGGCCAGGTCCAGTGCATTCTGCTGTGCACCAGCTGGAGATAAATCTGTCAGCAGAATTTTATTTTCCTTGTCTGTAAGTCCATACACCTCTCTTCACAAATATTTTGTTTTCTTTCACAGACCTGCAAATCAATATATATATATGTTTTGTTGTTGGTGAGATACCTGTGGTTGATGTGATGTAGTTACCAAACTCAGGTGCGCAAAAGAACACAGGGGGTGGCAGAAGGGTAGGAATTCTATTAATACCTCACTCATTTATGGGAGATGTCTGTGCTTTTAGGGAAATCCAGCAAATTCTAGTCTCCATCCTGTCATGGTTGTTGCTGCTGACCTTATTGTTCAAGTCCATGTGTTTCCTGGAAGACTGGCGGCTCTGGGGTTCCATGACACATGATGGCATGTGATTCTTCACTAAAGCAAGGGAAGCCAGGAGTCAGGGGCCAGGGGCTGGCCTCCCTAAGCATGCCAAACTTCAGCCTCCACATGTTTCACTAGCACGCTGAAGTGATGTCCGGAATTGGATAATGTGTTCCTACTGCCTGCAAAACCCAGAGACCTCTAACTCCTACACTCATCTGGGGGGAAAAAATCTCATTTTCTCCTCTTATAAACTGCAAAGGTAGAGACTCTCTGACACGGTTTGGCTGTGCCTCCGTTCACATATCATCTTGAATTGTGGCTCCCACAGTTCCCACATGTTGTTTGAGATAACTGAATCATGGGGGCAGCTCCCCCACACTATTCTCGTGGCGTGAATAAGTTTCACGAGATCTGATGGTTTTATAAGGGGAAGCCCCTTTTGCTGGCCTCTCATTTCTCTTTTGCTGCCACCATATAAGACATGCCTTTCGCCTTCTGCCATGATTGTGAGGCCTCCCCAGCCACATGGAATGTGGAACTGTGAGTTCATTAAACCTCTTTTTCTTTATAAATTATCCAGTCTCAGGTATGTCTTTATCAGCAGCGTGAACATGGGCTAATACACTCTCCTTCTTTTTCTCTAATGCTGCAAGAATGTTTTCTTCCCTGATTTTAAACTTTTACTAAAAACTTGAAGGAAACATTTCACTTTTAAGCTTTTGATTTACTCCTATAAAATTCCTGAGACAAGGAAACACTAAGACTGGCATGGCACGGATGAGGGGTGCAGAATAGGGAAGAAGTGAAAAATACCCTTAGCAAAACCAAACTAATATCTCAAATTGCTGCAACTAGGAAAGTTATGATTGACTAAATATTTGACGAAATGAATATCAGAAAAATCTGTTACCATTGAGTCTTAAGGGAAAGGTCAAGACTACAGATTTTGTTATAGTGTTAGAAACCAGATTATTTGCATCCAGAGAAGCAAAAGCTGTGTATCTTCATATATCCTCTCATTTGTTTGTCTCAGATGCTAACTTCTGTCATTCAAGAGGGCCTCCTCCCTGATCTGTGAATTCTCTAAATGCTATTCTGTTTGTCTCTTTTACTTAGCTCGTTCTAGCTTGCATGTATGTATACATGCTTGCTGTTCAAGTCACACGCTAGCTCCCTGAAGTTAAGATCCTTGTTTTCTGCATGTGGATAATGTTCACAGTACTGACCACAGTACCAAATTTACATAATACACACTTAATAAGTTCACTGAGATTGTACAACATGAGCATTCAGCATATGCAAATACAACTATACAAGCAAAGAAAAAAAGCTTTTTTTTTTTTTTCTTAAGAACATAGATTTAGGCCTTTTTTTTTTTTTTTGGCATGTCACTTCTTGGGCACTGGAACACATTTGCTGTCTGTTCTCTGTATGCCTCAGCATTCTGTTTCCCTTACTATAACTGTAATGATTGGAAAGCCCTTGTCTTTAACATAAGCCAAGCGCAAACTGGAATACAACAGTTTTATCCAAACTAGCAGTAAATGTGGCTATATTCAATTTAGGGAGGGATAATACAATACCGGTCATTCAGTGGAACTTATGGGACACTCAAGGGTAGTGTTCATTTGAAGAAGTTTTCAGGTTATCCTATAATTGTTGAACCCAATCACAAGATGTGGTAAATCATGTGCATTGGCTCTCTTAGCTTTCTTTCTATCCATTTTCTCTTTAGAGAGGCTGAAAACTGAAAACTACACTTCCCACACTCCGTGGCAGCTGGGTCCAGTTATGAATCAGGTAAAGCCATTAAAAGAATGTGTGCAAATCCATGAGTAGTTCCTTCCAGAATCCATCATTCAGCCCTTCTTAGGGGCTACTAGAAGTATTTACAGTAGCTGAATGTCTTGCTCCAGTGTTTAGTTTTCAGAATCGTAGTGGTGAGAGGCCTTTAAGGCTTGGGAGCTGCAGCAACTTTCTAACCTCAAGGTTGTAGCTACAGCAAAATGTTCCTAAATTTAATAAGCAGGAGGTTGACTTGTACCACTCTGCCCTTCCAACTATTTTGTAAGCACCTAATTACACCTTTTAAATCAGTAAGATTAGTTTTCCAAGAAATTACTCAGCACCTAAAAGCATGCCTATTTCCCTCAACCAGAAGCGTTGATAAAGAAAAACTGTATATGAATGTATGTGTGATATAAATATGTATGTACGTTTTACTGATTTTATTACCTATAACATCATGGAATGTCACTGTAATAAGGAACCAGAAAAAGTATATGTCCCCTTCTTTCCACTACAGATGAAAGAACTAAAGGCAAAACTAATTTTGGCATGTCTAGATTTAAACCACACTGATCTAGAGCCCGGGCTACCACCCAGATGTTTCTGGCCACATGTTCAGGACCTTTTCTACAGTTGAAAAAAAATCTGGTTGCAAAAGATTCAAGAAGATATTTTATAAATTTAAAGTCATTGTAATTTATGTATTCTATTCTCTCTTTTTTTTTCATCTGTCTCTCCTCTTTATCCCTCTCTCTCCTCTATTCATTGACCCAGGGTCTAATTAATTGAAACTCAAATTTGATGCTTATACTTACAGTATGAAAAATGAAAAATGTGTGTGTGAGGATAGATGCAAATGTCATGTGTTTTTAGGAATATCATTTAAGTTTTAAGATGATTTTAACCCAGTAGTTTTGTTGGTTTGCTTAGTTTTAGACACGAGGCCTTTCTATGTTGTCTAGGCTGGAGTGCAGTGGCTACTCACAGGCATGATCATAGCATATTGCAGCCTCAAACTGCAGGCCTCAAGCTGTCCTTCCATTCTCAGCCTCATGAGTAGCTGGGACTACAGGTGGATACCACCATACCTGGCAAGTAATATTATTTAGATGATACTATTTACAAAGTACCAGTCACTTGGGATATTATCTATGTTCTAACACTTTAATAACTGTGTGACTTTGGAAAGTTTATCTTTCTGGTCCCCAGTTCAATCTCTGTAAATTGAAGTTAATATGAGTGCTATTAAACAGGGCTTTCCTGTGTATTAGGTTAGTTATGCTTATGCATAATGAGGCCAGTTTTTCATCGTCTACATGAAATCTGATGTTGATCTCGTGACACTAGGATTGCAAACTCTGGAAACATACAATATAGCACTCTTGGCACAGACATTGGTCATGTCATGATTAGTAAAGGCACCTGTGGGACTTCTCCAAGCAGCCATTTAAACAGAATTTTAAAGAAGGAAGGAAGGATAGAGCACATTTCTTGGGGTGACTTTAGATGACAGAAAGGCATATAGGCACATTGGAAGCACCCCGTTGTGGATTCAAAAATATGTCTACTTTTGGGAGGTTTGTCACCTTACCTGGGATAATAGATGTTACTAAGATAACATTTTTATTATAAATTTGAAATCCTTAATAATAAATTATTTGGTATGAGAATATGCACTAAATAATTGGTATGCCCTCACTATACAGCTAATGTATTTTGTCTTTCTAATATAAAGAAGTTTTTGTCATTAGTCCATGGGTGAAAAATTTTTTTGCACAACCAGTTTCTATAGTTAGCAGAGTTCTAGGGAACTCGGCAATAGCTAGATTAAGAGATGCCATCATCCCAAGATGATTAAAGACCCAAAGAAAGTCATTTACATCACTCGCTGAAAGACAAAGTTAGGGGCTATATATTTCATAAAAGATCTGGGCACAGACATTGATTCAGCTGTGGACCAACAGAGTCCACGCTCTGTCCTGGGGAAGCAAAATTTAGTGTTATTTTAAAAAGTTAATTAAACTCACTGATGTATGACCGGTAAGAAAGTGAGCATGTCAGAATACTGGTATTGCAAGAAGGCACTCAGAGAGAGCAGACTTCATGATGGAAAGGATGTCTTAAGAATGGTGCCAACTCCTGCCCTCATCTTTCCAGAGAAGCCCTGTTTTTAAAAATAAATAACAAGAAATACCCAGATAATATAATAGCTTCTGAGAAGTCTAATGGCATACTATAATGGAAAGAATGCCAAAAAAGGGCTCTATACTCCTTCTCGCCATTTATTTATTTGAAAACATTTATTGAGCACCTAGGCCCTGTGCCGACTCTAAGAGATATAATACTCAACAAGAAAAATTAGGTCTTTGCCTTCAATGAGCAGACACTCAATAGGTTCTGGTTGTACTCTCTGTATGTACGTCACAGGTTACATTTCCTCTCTGTGGTTCAGTTTCCTTATCTGTTAGTTGACCGATAACCTGTGATTCTTTTTGTCAGACCTTGGGAAATAGGCACGCAAGATGACAAATAGATTTGGAGGACAGCAACAGAGAGGTGGTGGGGTTTCCTTTGGGACATAATGAGTGTGAGGTGGTGGGGTTTCATTTGGGACATAATGAGTGTGAGGTCCACCAGGGATTGGAAAATTTTGGATTGAAACTAAGGATGGAGGCAGAGATTTAACATAAAGAGGAAATGAATTTACAGGGGTAAAGCTTTATCGACTCATTCTGAAGGGGGTTCCACAAGGGAAGGGGAAAAGAGGATGGATGAAAGGAATGCACAGGGTTAGCACGCTTACCACATCTTGTGATTCCCGTTGTTGAGATGAGAAAATTGATATGCAGCAAGATTAAAATGTCCATGATTACACACTCGGAACCTTGAGGCATCCTCTCCAACCCAGTTCATTCTAGCTGTATAGCCTATATTTCTCATTCTCTATTATGTGACCTGTCCTAGAGTGCACAAAGAACAGAGAAGCAGCAAAGAAGGAAGCAGTGCTTCCCGCTGGGGGAAATCCTGTGGAGTTTTATGGAAGAGATAGCATTTAAGCTGGGTGATATTAGGACATATGGCAAGGAGTGGCAGAATTGGCTATCAGTCAAAATGCAGTATGAATAGAGAGAGTAAAAAGCCAAATGATGTAGAATGAACAATAAGATTGAAGCTTATGATATAGTAAAGAGACAACAAAGAGTGGAGATGCAAGTTAAAACCAGTTTTTCTAGGCTTTGAATACCAGGCCAAGTATTTTAGACTAATGCAAAATGGCAGAAGATCCAAGGTGGAAAGTCTATGAGCAAAGCAGTGGTGTCCTCAGAGTTGTACTTTGTAAGGTTTGATTTTTCCATCATTTTCAGATTGACTGAAATCCTTGGTTATCATCACCAAGAAACTCTGAAATCTAGAGGAAGAAAGTCTTAATTGTGGTGCCTGGCTTTTTCGCAAAGTTGGATTTTCTATGCTAATTCTATTGGTTTATTTCTGGCTCCTGTTAGAGTAAATAAAAATGGAGACCAGGCTTGAAGAATCCCTGAGCAGACAAGGCCAATTAGGCCCCATAAGTGACTTTAACCTTAAGGTTAAATGAAACTTAACCTGAGCTATTTCTTGTAAATTCCTATATTAAAGGAAAACAGAACTTAAGCTCAACCAATTAGAAGCAGCCACAAATGTATAATTATATAACTAGAGACTTTCTAACTGGGCACATCCAATAAGGCAACTATAGAACTATAACCAGTCAAAATATTTTACTTCCATGTTTGTCTAAAAAAAAAAAAAAAAAAAAAAAAACCAAACAAAAAAAAAAACACCTCTTTGTTGTACTTCCTTGATGGAGCATCTGAACGACTTCTGGCTTGGCGTTGTCTGATTCATGAATTGCTGTTTGCTCAAATAAACTCTTTTAAATTTTATTGTGCCTGTTTACTTTTTAACATTCCTCCTCCCCACCCACATCTCCTAAGAATATGTTGGACCCAGTGTCCTAAAATATTTTGACAGAATTGCAGGCTTGCCTGTTCCCATTCTGTTTGGTTAAGCCATGGCATACCGCTCTGTGTGTTCAGTGAGCTCTGATAAACATCGCTTCCTGTGTTATTGCTTTGCTCTCTTTGTCGCCATGTATTAAACTAATAAGTAAGTGTCCATGAAACAGAGTTTCAGACACAACCTCTTAGATAGATATAAATAAAGTTCCTTGCATTTTGCCTTCTTCTCTACTCTAAAACCTGTCCCAGTGCAACATGGGCTCTCTCTGTTATCTAGAAAAATCCTCTGGGGATCTGAGTAGATGGCTACAAGAGTCAATGTGGGCTATTGTTTCACCAATCCATTTTCACTGTCATCTGAAGGTCTCAAAAAATAAAGGACAAAAATAACAACAGCTCCTCATTTGTGTGTCTTTTTGGAACTATTCCATCAAAATGATACCCAAATGCCATTGTGTTTTAAACACTTTTAAAAGGGAAACAATTTGATTTTGATTCCCCAAGAACATGTTTGTAGACCTGGATGAAGAAAACCTGTTCTACAATGAACATCTATCTCTGCAGGCAATACCATAATACTGTTCACAATAGGTCCTTCTCCAAATGACTATGTAATCCTACCTTCTGATATCAGGCTCATAACATTTTCCTCCTAATCTTGAAGCCTAGATTGTATTTTTTTTTTACTATTGAAAAGAATTAATTTATATCTTCCATTAACTAAGTTACTTTATAAGACTCTACGCCAAAATAAATAAGCATATGAAATAGTGTTTATTCTTTCTCACTTACATGACAAATACGGAAGTAATTCCATATTGTCTCACTGATAGCTGGGTATCAGATGCAGTGACTACCTCATTATGCATGTTTTATAGGAAGCCTAAATAAGAAACATTAATGGTTCTTTTCCTATTATACTTTAAACAATAACTTAGAAGTGGCATATGCTAGAATATTTTCTTTGGGATTATTCATCAGCAAATTTGGAGAGTTTTTAGATCTCACAAGATTTGTAACACAGAATATCCCAAGAATGTAGGCTATGCGAGACACTCAATTTCCTGTAAAATATTGTGCCTCTCAATATTAAAAAAGAAACTGTTCTAGCTATTTCTTTTACCAGAACATTGAATCTAAAATTGTAAGTAAAACTATCCAAATTGCTAGAATTAATTTTCTATTAAAATGTTTGTCTAAGGTGTTTTTCCATCCATAGACAATTATTTTTCATTACAAGTCTGCTAGAATGCAGGATGCCTGTCAGTTATTAGCAAGAAAATAATGCATAGTTTGTAACTTTGGAGTCAGGAGAGAAAGATGCGGATTATGGATGACAAACGTGAAGTCAAAACATCGCTCCTTAACAGCTGTGAAATCCCCTTTGACCCTCCTCCTGCTTTTAAAAATCACATTGGTGTTTAGCATTTTCCTAACATGAAACTACAAATATTTCCTTCACTAGAGAAATATGGTCTCACTCATGATAGTGACTTATAGTACACCGAACAAAGAGGGTTCTATTCTGAATAGATTCTATACACACAAAGAGAGAATGGTCTGCAAAGAGCTTGCCCGTATGCAAAGTCCAGAGAAAGTCAGTTACTAGAAGAATTGCATAAATTCTTCCCCCCTGCTTATCTGGAAACCCAAATGGCAAATTCTCCCAAGAATTTTATATCAAGTCACTTTTATTATGCCCATAATATGACCCTCCAGGGTTTGCTTGCAGCTCATCTTCATTTTATTTTCTTTGATTATTTAATCATTCATGAATGCCTCTCTCCCGTCTGGCACTTTCCAATTCTATAGAAGCTGATAATAGAAAGATATATTTTTAAAGCATCCAGCGAGGGACTTCATTAATTCCACACACTCTCAAGACAGCACCTACTTGAAGATGATCAGGATGTTTTGCTGGCGAATACATGACTCCTGATTCTTGCTCTTTGAAGGTCATTTGGCTGAAAGTGATTCCACTTGTCTTTTGTTTCTTTAACCTAATTATTCCCCCCCAAAAAAACTTTGTATTTTTTTTTAAGTCAGATCTTAGCTAATAATCAGATTCTGTCATCAATCATGGAACAAGCCTTTTGTTGGCAGGAAGTATGAAAACCTAGGGAAGCTCACCAAATTTATAATGTAGATTTTATGTTTCATTTTCCTTACAATTTTTACTATGATGTTCAAAGATTTTTTTTATTATTATTAAGACTTGCATTGTTCTCTATAAGACCAAAACTGATTTTCAGAACTTAAAGTTCCCACTCAAATGCTCTGTTATTTGGAAGCATCTATTTCTGCCTCCATATTACTTTGTCCTTCTATTCTACTCCTCTTACTTTCTCCTCCAGCTTTTCCCCATTCTCTGTTGTTTTTACAATGACCACGTTGTCAAGAGTTAAGTATGGCACATATTGAAAATATGAGCATGCAATTGTCAGATGAATGAAAGGTAAACCTCATAGCTGTGGAAAATCACATATTGCTATTATTTTTTATTTTGTTTGGTTTTGTTTTAGAGTGTGTATGTGTGTGTGTGTGTGTGTATGTGTGTGTGTTTGAGACGGGGTCTCATTCTGTTGCCCAGGCTGGAATGCAGTGGCCTGATCATGGCTCACTGCAGCCTCCGCTCCTGGGCTCAAGCGATCCCTCCACCTCAGCTTCCTGAGTAGCTGGGACTACAGACATGCACCACCACACCCAGCTAGTATCGTTTTTATCTTTTGTAGAGACAGGGTCTCACTGTGTTACCCAGGTTGGTCTAGAATTCCTTGGCTCAAGGGATCCTACTGCCTCGGCCTCCCAAAGTGCTGGAATTACAGATGTGAGCACTACACCTGGCCTGTATATTTTTTAAAATATAAAAAAAATTAATAATATCACAGTAATAAGTAGATGGCCATTACCTTAGCTATGTGTATGCTTTTGATAATGCATACAGAGGTTGTTGCTCCTTCTCTAAAGTGTATTCCTCTAATTTGATCACTGTCCTTCTTCAGTGGAGTAGGAGAACATTAAAAAAGCCTGTGGAGATCAGACCTATCCTTGGCTACTTTTTCTTGCTGGGCATTATAAGAAGTTGTGCTGTACTCTAAATCTGCTGCTGTTTCCTGAGGCACAATTCTAGAATTGTGAAAATTGTTGATCCAATTAGATGAGAGAGTCTTGTATAATAGCAGCACATTTTAAGCTCACATTACACAGCAATTCCAGCATAGAATCCACTGTAAAACAATGTGTGCTGGGTGTTATGATAGGAAGTATTAAAAGGCTATATGATATAAATGCAGTATATATTTTTTATTTTTCAGAAAGCAAGCTCTATATCAATAAATATGCAGTTACAGTAGTAGCCTTTTGAGGTGTGTATATATGTATGTGCATGTATGTATTGTATGAAGGAGGAGAGAGAATGAGAAGAGAGTGTGTATAATAGTAACAATAATATAAATAATGTACAATATTTAGTGTTTAGTATACATTAGATAAGACAAGGATGGGACTAGGATGAAACAAGGAAGGTATTCACTTCAGAAGCAAAATTTAGGAATGTGCCAAAGTCAGTAATCAAAATTAATATTTTAAAGCAGAGTTTTTTAAAAATCATAAGACAAAATATTTCATAATGAAAAATATCAGATTATTAAATAAAGCAGGTTTAATAGTAAGGTCCGAAACTCTTTGCTTACATTGTCTGGTTTAATATCCCTAACATCCATATAGAGTTGGTATAATTGTTATACATATTTTACTGATAAGAAACCTGAGGCCCAGCACGGTGGCTTGTGCCTGGAATCCTAGTGCTTTGGGAGGCTGAGGTGTGAGGATTGCTTAAGCTCAGGAATTCAAGACCAGCCTGGGCAAGGTAGGGAGACCCACTCTCTAGAAAAACATGATTAAAAAATTCTTAAATAAAAAGGGGAAAAAATATAAACCTGAGGCTGAGAGTCATGAAGAACAAAAAGAGAGCAAATCACCTGACAGTTTGCAGCCCCAGGTTTGGAAGAGCATTTGCTGGAAGTTCACAGATAGACATAGGTATCGCCTAATGGCCATTGTGCCCTGGGCAGTGCACAGGAATCTAGGCAGGACTAGATGGTAGATGCAGAAAGGAACTATGACTAACGGTTTTTGGCTTTCCAGCTGAAAAGTTAGGGGCAGTACTGATCTCCCTATGAAAATGAAGCTGGCTTGTTATAATGTGGTGGACTAGTAGCCTCCAAGCCCTGTTCTTGTGCCTTGATATCCAGGGTTGTTGGAGCACTAGTACCTCTCCTGACATAAATAGGAGCAAGAATTCATGCATTGGTTGCAGCTGGATTGTTGAAAATTTTCTGTCTTGCCCAAACCTCAACACGTTCTTAGTGAGAGGCCCAAGTTCCTCCACTGTATGATATCACTTCAGTACAGTCCGCTGCTGCCTCAGAGAACTATGACTGATTGCCTGAAGCTCCCAGGTGTGGTCAGTTTCCAGGGAGCGGTTTTCAATTCTCAAATGGCCTTGTTCTGTAGGAGACCAACGGTTTTGCTGGGAGGCCATCCTTCAGGAAAACTCATCTTTCAGGGGCTCCCTGAGTTAGCCCGTAACTCAAGTATTTATTGTATTTGTGCAAGGCCATAGAGCCAATACATTTGGAAAGTAAGGATTCAAATACAGGTCTGTCAGATTCCACAGCTCAAGCATTTAGCCACTGTGTAATATTGACGTCATGTATTCATTCATCTGGAAAATATTTAATCTAGCTTATCTTGTGCCAGATCATTTTCTAAGTGCTGGATATACAACAGTAAACAGGACTGTCACCATCTTTATCTTCACAGGGTTTATTAGTTAAAGGACAAGGAACGTAAATCTTTATGATTTTAAAGCAAAGGAAATCTTTCAGTGGGTCATTCCCCTTTCTCCAGGTTTATGTTGTGTGACATGCTATAATGGACCATGCAAGACAATCATAGTGTATTTAAAATGAAATCCAGTCCAGGCCGCAGCTTGCAAGGCTGTGAATTTGGAGGCCCTTGCTATCTTTCACCGTCATTTCATACCACAGTCTCCCTTGCTTGTTATATTCCAACAATTCTGGTCTTGCTTTTTAGTTCCTCAAACATACCAAGTTCCTTTTTGCCTTGGGAAATGTTCTTCTCTCTATTGGTAATTTCCCTCTACTGGCTTTTCTCTCCAAGCTATTTCATCTTTTGGGTCTCAGTCTAAATTTCCATTCCCAGAGAGGCCTCGCATGACCACGCTAAGACAAGTGGATGATCACTTTAATCATTTTAGTTCTTTTTCTGTGTCTCATTGTTTTTTGTTTCCTTATCACAAATTGTAATTTGTAATAATTGTATGTATTTACTCGTTTACTTTTCTTAGTCTTCTTTAACAGACATTAAGCCTGGAAACAGGTTTGTCTTGTTTGCTATTACTTGCCTAGAAAATTACAGAGTGTCTTACATAAAATAAATGCTCACTAGATATTTGCTGAATGCATGTTATAATACTATGCATGTAGCAGTAAGAGCTACATTCAACCAGATTTAATCTGTTCCAAACACTTCTTTAAGTGCTCACAACAATTCATAATGTAGAAGTTATTTTCATAAAAACATCTTATTTTATAATTATAAAATAATCTTTTATAAGAGAAGAAATGCAGATAGTGCAGAAGGTTTCTCTTATCTAAATCAACTTTCCAGATGTAACTACTGTTCATAGCAAGCTACCTATTCTTGCAGATATGTTTTTATGACTATAAATGCTCTCAGATTCATCTGTGGCCCCAAATGTCAGTAACTCCACATTTTAAAGTGAGTCTATAGACCAACTATAGAGAACTTACAAGAGTTGATTAAGAGCAAAGGAATAAAATTTCTGCTATTGGCCACACATTTCTATCCTTTAAGACTCAGGAAACCAAAAAAGAAGATGCTGAAGTTTAGATAAAGGATTTATTTGGAGAGACTTGTTGGTGCTGTGGGTTCTATCCATGCATGCCTTGCTAGGGTGTTCTTTTCCCTCACTTCAAGCCTCCTCTAAAAGAATGCATCACATTTTCCCCCATGAAGATTTCTGGGGCAGCAAAGGAGAGGTTGTATCTGTGAAGCAATTTCATTTCTGTAGATGAGAGATCAACTGTGCATGTTTTCATTTGGCTAGATATGAACCACGTGTGAGAAAGAGCAGCTCTGGTATTGTTGGAGAGCGCTGCCTAAAGGAGCAAAGAACCTTATGCTAAAAGTGTTGCCACCAAATGCCTGAGGGTGAAGGGAAATCTGAGTCACATTCATATGAGTCAATAGAGCTGTACTTGTTTCTGAAGAAATCTTCAGGAGTAGATGTTTCTGAAAAACTTACAAAGTACCACAGAGAAGAAAAAGTTAGCCTAACATGTACCTGGCTCAGAGGAAACAAATGACAGATTGCATTAGTACTAGTCAGCAAGACCTTTGCTGGTCCTACCTGCCCTCCTGCTTTTGCAGAAAGAAATAGGGATAACAATAGCATTACCTTGTAGTTGATTGTATATTGACATGGAAGTATTTGCATGACATAATGCAGAATAGGAGGCATGGCATGCTCCTAATTTTATTTTTTTAAAGTGTGTGTGTGTGTGTGTGTGTGTGTGTGCAGTTTTATAGACTGATCAAATGGGACTCTAGGTACAACAAGAAAACAGTTGAATTTCTTTTATTATTGTTATTATTATTGTACTTTAAGTGTTAGGGTACATGTGCACAATGTGCAGGTAAGTTACATATGTATACATGTGCCATGTTGGTGTGCTGCACCCATTAACTCGTCTTTTAGCATTAGGTATGTCTCCTAATGCTATCCCTCCCCACTCCCCCCACCACACAACAGTCCCCGGAGTGTGATGTTCCCCTTCATATGTCCATGTGTTCTCATTGTTCAATTCCCACCTATGAGTGAGAACATGTGGTGTTTGGTTTTTTGTCCTTGTGATAGTTTGCTGAGAATGAAGGTTTCCGGTTTCATCCATGTCCCTACAAAGGGCATGAACTCATCATTTTTTATGGCTGCATAGTATTCCATGGTGTATATGTGCCACATTTTCTTAATCCAGTCTATCATTGTTGGACATTTGGGTTGGTTCCAAGTCTTTGCTATTGTGAATAGTGCCACAATAAACATACGTATTTATGTGTCTTTATAGCAGCATGATTTATAATCCTTTGGGTATATACCCAGTAATGGGACGGCTGGGTCAAATGGTATTTCTAGTTCTAGATCCCTGAGGAATGGCCACACTGACTTCCACAATGGTTGAAGTAGTTTACAGTCCCACCAACAGTGTAAAAGTGTTCCTATTTCTCCACATCCTTTCCAGCACCTGTTGTTTCCTGACTTTTTAATGATCACAATTCTAACTGGTGTGAGATGGTATCTCATTGTGGTTTTGATTTGCATTTCTCTGATGGCCAGTGATGATGAGCATTTTTTCATGTGTCTTTTGGCTGCATAAATGTCTTCTTTTGAGAAGTGTCTGTTCATATCCTTTGCCCACTTGTTGATGGGGTTGTTTGTTTTTTTCTTGTAAATTTGTTTGAGTTCATTGTAGATTCTGGATATTGGCCCTTTGTCAGATGACTAGGTTGCGAAAATTTTCTCCCATTTTGTAGGTTGCCTGTTCACTCTGATGGTAGTTTCTTTTGCTGTGCAGAAGCTCTTTGGTTTAATTAGATCCCATTTGTCAATATTGGTTTTTGTTGCCATTGCTTTTGGTGTTTTATACATGAAGTCCTTGCCCATGCCTATGTCCTGAATGGTATTGCCTAGGTTTTCTTCTAGTGTTTTCATGGTTTTAGGTCTAACATTTAAGTCTTTAATCCATCTTGAATTAGTTTTTGTAAAAGGTGTAAGGAAGGGACCCAGTTTCAGCTTTCTACATATGGCTAGCCAGTTTTCCCAGCACCATTTATTAAATAGGGAATCCTTTCCCCATTGCTTGTTTTTGTCAGGTTTGTCAAAGATCAGATAGTTGTAGATAGGCAGCATTATTTCTGAGGGCTCTGTTCTGTTCCATTGGTCTATATCTCTGTTTTGGTACCAGTACCATGCTGTTTCGGTTACTGTAGCCTTGTAGTATAGTTTGAAGTCAGGTAGTGTGATGCCTCCAGCTTTGTTCTTTTGGCTTAGGATTGACTTGGCGATGTGGGCTCTTTTTTGGTTCCATATGAACTTTAAAGTAGTTTTTTCCAATTCTGTGAAGAAAGTCATTGGTAGCTTGATGGGGATGGCATTGAATCTATAAATTACCTTGGGCAGTATGGCCATTTTCACGATATTGATTCTTCCTACCCATGAACATGGAATGTTCTTCCATTTGTTTGTATCCTCTTTTATTTCGCTGAGCAGTGGTTTGTAGTTCTCCTTGAAGAGGTCCTTCACATCCCTTGTAAGTTGGATTCCTAGGTATTTTATTCTCTTAGAAGCAATTGTGAATGGGAGTTCACTCATGATTTGGCTCTCTGTTTGTCTGTTATTGGTGTATAAGAATGCTTGTGATTTTTGTACATTGATTTTGTATCCTGAGACTTTGCTGAAGTTGCTTATTAGCTTAAGGAGATTTTGGGCTGAGACGATGGGGTTTTCTAGATACACAATCATGTCATCTGCAAACAGGGACAATTTGACTTCCTCTTTTCCTAATTGAATACCCTTCATTTCCTTCTCCTGCCTGATTGCCCTGGCCAGAACTTCCAACACTATGTTGAATAGGAGTGGTGAGAGAGGGCATCCCTGTCTTGTGCCAGTTTTCAAAGGGAATGCTCCCAGTTTTTGCCCATTCAGTATGATATTGGCTGTGGGTTTGTCATAGAGAGCTCTTATTATTTTGAGATATGTCCCATCAATACCTAATTTATTGAGAGTTTTTAGCATGAAGGGCTGTTGAATTTTGTCAAAGGCTTTTTCTGCATCTATTGAGATAATTACGTGGTTTTTGTCTTTGGTTCTGTTTATATGCTGGATTACATTTATTGATTTGCATATGTTGAACCAGCCTTTCATCCCAGGTTTGAAGCACACTTGATCATGGTGGATAAGCTTTTTGATGTGCTGCTGGATTTGGTTTGCCAGTATTTTATTAAGGATTTTTGCATCGATGTTCATCAAAGATATTGGTCTAAAATTCTCTTTTTTGGTTGTGTCTCTGCCAGGCTTTGGTATCAGGATGATGCTGGCCTCATAAAATGAGTTAAGGAGGATTCCCTCTTTTTGTATTGATTGGAATAGTTTCAGAAGGAATGGTACCAGCTCCTCCTTGTACCTCTGGTAGAATTCGGCTGTGAATCCATCTGGTCCTGGACTTTTTTTGGTTGGTAAGCTATTGATTATTGCCACAATTTCAGAGCCTGTTATTAGTCTATTCAGAGATTCAACTTCTTCCTGGGTTAGTCTTGGGAGGGTGTATGTGTTGAGGAATTTATCCATTTCTTCTAGATTTTCTAGTTTATTTGCGTAGAGGTGTTTATAGTATTCTCTGATGGTAGTTTGTATTTCTGTGGGATCGGTGCTGATATCCCCTTTATCATTTTTTATTGCGTCTATTTGATTCTTCTCTCTTTTCTTCTTTATTGGTCTTGCTTGCAGTCTATCAATTTTGTTGATCTTTTCAAAAAACCAGCTCCTGGATCCATTTATTTTTTGAAGGGTTTTTTGTGTCTCTATTTCCTTCAGTTCTGTTCTGATTTTAGTTATTTCTTGCCTTCTGCTACCTTTTGAATGTGTTTGCTCTTGCTTGTCTAGTTCTTTTAATTGTGACGTTAGGGTGTCAGTTTTGGATCTTTCCTGCTTTCTCTTGTGGGCATTTAGCAAGCTGTGTGTAGTCCGAATTTAGCACGCATAAAGGGAGGACTATTGTTGAATAGGATGCAATGTGTGCATATCTTAAGGATTATATCTTTTATCAGAATGGACAATAACTTTTTTTACAACCAGTACATCTGGATGAGGTTTTGATTGTTGCAAGTCTAGGAGAATTTTGCTAGTGTTTGTTGTGCTGCATAACTTTAAAAGTGAAACCTCACTGGTGTGCAGATATATGTGCCATTGCACATAGCTTAGAATCAAGGCTTATGAAGGTCATCAGGGTCAGAACTTGGCTCTGCACTTACTTACCATGTAAGAAAGAGCATGGACAAGTTGCTTCATCTCGAGCCTCATTTCTTCATTTCTAAAATTAGGTTAAAAATACCCATCTCATGTGTTTGTTCTCTATTCAAAATAAAACGCTGTTTAAAAGCACTTAGTTGGCATGTGTCATAGGCTCAAAATTTGTAGCCATCATTATAACCCCATTTCTCTTACTTACTGCTCCAGTTGGATGGAGGTAAGGGAAAGGATTTTCTGTTTCAACATGTCCAGGGCCGTTATCCAGGCTCTGAAAAGACCTTGGTAAGTGGAGCACGGCCAACAAATCACTTGTTCTGGTCTCATATAACAGCAACGGCAAACCAAACTGCCTTGTGTGGGAGGCAGGACCTTTATGATCTATGAGGCTTTTACTATGTTGATATTGCTGCAGATGTTACAACAGTGTCTTTCTTGGAATTTATAGACAGAAAAACCCATGACCTTGCAATCTTTAAAACAGGAAGAATAGAAACTGAAAAAATTTTTATGTTTTTTTCTTTTGTTGTTTGTGTGTTTTTTTTTTTTTTTTTTTTTTTTTAGCACATCCAAGATTCTTTTATTTGGACTGAACCCTGACCTATATATTCAACAAGAACAGCTAATTAGCTAGTTTTTCTATGTCTGTTTACATGCATCTAACACTGATGAAATTTTGGGGAAGGCATTAGCATAAAGTACAGAAAAGGAACATTGCCTCTGCTCTTTCTACATCATCACGACCCCACCCCAAATCCAAGCTCCACATGGCAGCCAAAGGGGCATTTTACAGATACCGTCTTGACTTGTGTAATGGGCTGAGTTGGGTTTCCCCAAATTTACATGTTGAGGTTCTAATATCTGGTGTCTATATTTACTGATAGGCCTTTTAAAAAGTAATCAAAGTTAAATGAAGTCATTAGGAGGCATCCTAATCTAATAGGATTCCTTATAAGAAAAGGAAGTGATACCAGGAGTGTGCGTGCACAGAGAAAAGGCTAGGTGAGGATGCAGCCATAAGGCGGCCATCTGCAAGGCAGGGAGAGAGGCCTCACCAGAAACCAACCCTGCTGCTACCTTGGTCTTGGACTTCCCAGCCTCCAGAACTGTGGGAAAATAAAATTTGGTTGTTTAAGCCACCCAGACTGTCATATTATGTTGTGGCAGCCTCAGCCAACTTAAAAACCTTTAAAAGTCCCTATCACTCCCCTTTTAGTTCCGAATAAAATTGAATCTTCTTAAGATGACCTCTGAAACCCTGTGTCTGGCCTTTCCACTTTTCCAAACTTATCTCCTGCTCTTTTCTCCTCCTACATGCCATCCACAGGGACTTGAATTCCTTTGACAGACAAAGTTTGTTGGAAAAAAAATAGTTATCAAGGTCCTTACACTTGAAGTTTGTTTATCTGGAACTGTTTCCCTGATAGTTTGCAAGGCTTCTTCTCTTTATTCAAGTCTCATTTTAAATGCCGTCTCATCAGAGAGGTTATATCTGAGCATTCCATCTCAAGTGTCTCTCCTTCTCCCCTACCCTCAGTACTTTTGACCATCTTATTTTATTCCCTTATCACCGTTTATTACTGTCAGACCTTATCTCCTTTATTTACCATCTATGTGTTTATTGTATGTCCTTTATCACTAAAATGAAAGCTCCCAGAGTGCAGGAACCTGTCTATCTTGGTGAATCTCTGTTCTCTATCTCATTGTCCAGCAGAGAGCCTGATATGTGAGCTGCCCAGTATGTGCATATTGGATGTTGAATAAATGCATGCTTTTCTTCTTTCTGTTCCCTATTTCCCATTTCCCTTTCCACTCTATGCCTGTCTCATAGCTCATCTCCCAAGCTTCAGGCTTTCAGATATCTGCTCCAATTAACTAAAAGCTCTCATCAAATTAAGAGAATCCTTTCACGGGTGCAGTTGTATTTCCCTTGAAATTGGACTTCTTAGGTTGGAATTTAGTCAAAAGGACAAATATTGACAGATACCTTGACTTATTCAGTGCCCCTCAAGTTGAGATCACCATCAGTAGCTTTTTATTCTCTCATCCCAAAGCTCTTATAGGGTCTTTAGATCTATAAGAGATAGTAGTCTTATATGAGGTAGAACACTGGCTTGTTTTGAAGGTCTTTCATTGCATCAGGGCTTCAACAAAAGAGAATTCCTTCTGCCCTGGAGGTATGAGAGGGAGAAAATGTGGGAATGTGTTGGTCACAAATACAGAAAAGCTCCATAACCTGACGACATTGAAAATCTGTAGCGCATAGTGTAAACCACTAAACTATGGCTAGATTGACTTACAGCAACTATACCACTTCACATGCTGATAAGACAAAAAAGTAATGTGTTTAAAACCAAATAGAATCCCTAATCACTAGCTTCCTCATTTTAAGATGCCCCCAATCTATTATCAAACCCTTTATCTCCATCTGTTCCTGCAAATTGTTCTAACTGAAGCCTTCTGATTAATGCTGTGATCTTTCTTGTCATGTTTCATTACAAGTGTTTGTATAGGAAATATTATACCGCCTTCATGGAGGAAGACTCAAAGTTCATTTCCTCCTTCACTTCATTATGCTGAGCCTGAGCTCAGTTTCAATATCAAACACGGAGAGAATGATATGAATCTAAGAGTAGAGATTGGTTACGGAGAAGAATTGACCAGACCCCTACAAATAAACATGGTTTCTCAGCCAGTATCTTGCTAACAGCTCCTTCCCCCTATTTTATTAAAATAGATTGACTAATTAGAATGGTTCCAGATTTGTTTTGCCGTTGGCATCCAATGCATAATTTCAGTAATTTGCAGATAAAGATTGTATTAGGTGGTATTATATACTTAGCATTGAATATATAGTTATTTTCCCCCAATTGCGCCTAACAGAAAAAGGCTACTTTAGTTCACAGAATTCTTAGCACGCAAATGGCTTACCAGTTCATTGAACAGCCTTAATAAAAACAGGCCTCTGTAAGTTTAAATGCTACCTTCTATCTATCCCGTTTGGCTTATCCCGATTGCCTATGCACGTAGAACCGTGTCCCTATTTTGCTTTAAACTAGATTGGATTAAAGAGAAGCTGCTTGTATTTCCTTTGCCACAAACATAAACAGCAAAGGCAAATCCTAGAAACATCCCTCACCTTTAACAGGAGAGAATAACCATGAAATCAGATCAGCTCAGAGGGCTGATGAGACAATTTGCAGCTGAAAAGAGAAGTGAGGATAAGGAAAAAAATAAAACCTTTAAAATTATAATAGACTGGGAGATGAAATATATTACCTTCACACCCTGGCAGTGATTTCTGCTGAGAAGGGCATAGTCTTATTTTCCCCCTTTTCCCCTTAAGAAACAATTTTCTAGGAATGTGAAGTTTTTTTTCCCTATTAAATGGAAACTCATTGCAGTTTTGCAGTAATACTAAAAAAACTAATAAGAGAATACATTCTATTTGTAAATATATTATCCTTTTGGCAGACTTACAAGAACAAACCAGCAGCGATGTTTGGTCTGGCATTTATTTCTACATATAGGAACTCTCCCGAAAGTAAGTTGCTGATAACATTAAGTACAGCTTATTAAAATGGATGGCAAGGCTTTTAAAGGACTTGCATCTTCTTTGCTTATAAAGAAAGGAAAAATTCTAGTAAATAAAACTTCTAATATTTATACAGTCATATGCTATGGATTAGCCATTTAAATATATGGGATATAAGATGAAGCATGAATGCATATTATTAATATTTTTATGATGGCTTTTGTTATTCTTCACAAATAGCAATCTTAGTACTCACTGTGCCAACCTTTCTCCAATTCACAAATAAGAAAGATGAAAAACTCTCAACCACTTATTTACATAATCTGTTTCTTGATAAGCTCTCTAAGTTAATTGGCATGATATTTTCACCTTGTGATCAGACTCAATTTCAAACCTACTCAACATTATGTTATTTCCCTTAAGGTGACTGCAGAGTTGTTTAGCTGGATATATAGTAATAATAATGTTTGTTAGGGTAGTAAAATAATAAAATAAAAAGAACTAACCCTACTCCAGTATGCCTATTTTCTAATTTAGCTCATTTTTAAAAACAATCTTTAATTTCACCCTTAGATATTCTATATTTTCTCATGTATTGTATATTTTATTTAAATAAAAGTGTAGTGGGATACATTTTTTTTATTTTCTTTTCCTGCGCATCTTAATCATTGTTACTTGTCTTGCGTTTTACGAACGCCAGCCTTCCTGAGGACTGCTTCTAGAATGAAGTAGTAGTTCTGCCTCTGAAAACTTTGAGTCATTATTTTGCTCTATGAAAGTTTATATTTATTTGTTATTATAGTAATTGTTGTATTTAGAAAAAAATGCCACTTTTACCTCTGCAATTTATTTAATAATAGATAACATTTATTTAATAGATACTGTACTGCCTGATGGACACTGTTCTAAGTGTGTGGTAACCCAAAAGTGAAGAGATGGCATATTCAAAAAGGAGGATTTGGGCGTTTAATTAAGGGGCTATTCACAAAAATATAGGCAGGATTAAGGTAAACCAATAGAAGGTGGTGAGGTACCTCTAAACTAGAAGGATCAAAAGATGGGAGAGGTTAACAGAGATTGGCAAAACTGTAGGTGTGGAAGAATGCCACTCAATGTCTGCCACTAAATACTTCAGTTTTGGTAGACAGCTGCAGCACTCTCTATCTGTGGCCTGGCAGGGAGCTGGCCCATAGGGAAAAGTACACAGACCTTATTTTCCTCCTGACCTCCCGTCTCCTGTGGTGTCTTGCATTTGCTGAACCTGATAGGAAACCAGAAGAGAAGGAGGCTTTATTGCAGCAGAATACACAAGCCTGCCTCCAAGGCACCAAAATGAGTGGAGAAAAGTGGATTGTAAACCCATGGAGGTGAGTGGAAACCCTCCAGCCCAAAGTGATTCCTGTGGATAACTGATTTAATCATCACAATGACTATACCATACCGATAAATAACATTAGTCCTATTTTACAGGTGATGCAACTGATTTAGGCACTCTGCCAGTAGGCCATACATTTCATGAGCAGCAGAGGAAAGATTTTAACCAAGACAGTCTTTCTGCACAAACAGTTCTCTGACTCACTACAATGTGCTACCCAAGGAATAGCTTTCTCCCTGCTCCAAGGGCAAAACCCAAGACACAGAACATGGCTCTCTTCCTGGAGGGTTTCTTCCCTTTCACACTTTCCCATTTTTGTGTCTACATATTTAATTTGAGAACCATAGCAGCCACGGGATAGTGTGATATTTGTCATTCACCTTAGGATGTAGATAACCATGTGAGACATTCTTCTCAGAATAGTTATACTCTTTGACTCAGTAAACTATTTTAAGAAAATAGTCCCAGGACATCCTAGAATTATTTTAAAATTGCAGGATAGGAGTGTGAGACACAGGGAAGGGTGATAAAAGTATATGGAGAAAGAAACTAAATATTGACTATATGATATGCTAGGTATTTTCATGTAGTAATATTAATAGTAGTAGTAATAACAGAAAATGTCATAATAATAGAAAACATTTATTCAATATTTACTACATATCATCCCCTAGATCTAATTTTTGCATATTATGTTATGTAGTCTTCATAACAAATGAACAGGGTAGGAATTAGAATGCTCATGTTATACATAAGAAGTTAAGATTTTGTTGGGTTAAGATCATCACATAGACACAAACAAAATTTAGAGCTCTAAATCAAACGTAGGATTGTCTGATGTCGAAAGTCCTGATCCTAACCAATGTGTATCCTTACTGTTAAGCTTTGTCAGATGATCGTTATTCAACTAGCTTTTTTAGGTGCCTAAGGGACTTATATAGTTCATCCAATTTTCCAAAGTTAATAAAGGACAAGGCTGGAATTGGAACCCATCAATAGGACTTCAGTACCACTTCTAATAAGAAGCGCGCAAAGGCATCAATTGTGCAATTTTATCTACTAGCACAATGAATTATCCTAGAAAAAGTGAACTGCTATTTTCATTGTGCTCACTTTAATAAGCCATAAAGGTTTAAGGTATATCTTCTGTAATAATTCCACTTATGACAAATCAAAAGTGACATCAATGGAATCAATTGAGTGAGTGGACACTTAGCTGGACAATTTGTTTCTTTTGTCACTTAGTCACTGCTGTCATTTACAAACCATCTAACCAGGCCTAGAGATTTAGTTTTCAAATTAGTTATTGATCTAAACTCTAGGAAGCACAGTTTTTTTTTTTTCCAGATTCAGAGGAATCCACAAAAGAAAATCTTCAGGGTTATGATAAACAAATATCTCATTTTCAAAGAACTTTCTTGTAGTTCTGAATCTCTACCTTAAAGAGATAACACATTGGTATTTTCTATAAGGAGTGACTCAAGAAAACATAATGAGGAAGGATTTTAACCTAGTACTCTTTTTTTTTTTTTCTTTTTGAGACGGAGTTTCACTCTTGTTGCCCAGGCTGGAGCGCAATGGTGCAATCTTGGCTCACTGCAACCTCTGCCTCCCATTAACCCTAGTACTGTTTATCATATCCCTCTGCAATGACTCAGGTCAGAGTCACATTCTGATATTATAATTTGAATGGTTTATTCTTATATGTATTAGTTTTCTATTACTGCATAACAAGTTATCAATCACTTAGAAGCATAAAACAACACACATTCATTATCTCACAGTTCCGTGAGTTAGGAGTAATGGTAAAGCTTAACTAGATTCTCTGCTCAGGGTCTCGTAAGGCTGTAAATCAAAGTATATCCAAGCTGGATTCTCATCTGGAGGCTGGACTGGAGAGGAGTCTGCTTCTAAGCCTGCTCAGGTCAGTGGCAGAATGCATTTCATTGAGGCTAAAAGGTGTACGTCCTTGGCTTCTTGCTGATGGTTGTCCAGGGGTTGCTGTTAGCAATAAGAGGCCAATTGCAAATCTGTCACATTACCCTCCCTACAGGCCCTTCTATAATATGGTAGCTTACTTTTTCAAGGCCAGAAACAGAGAGGAAGAGACTTTAGTCATACCTAGACAGGTACTAGAGACTTATGTAATCACCATAATCTTTGCCACACTCAGATTAGAAGCAAGTCCTAGATCCCACCCCCCACTCAAGGTAAGAACATTTCACAAAGGTATGAATGTTAGGAGTCAAGAACCATGAAGGCCACCTTAAAATCTGTCCTACACTGTGCTAAAATGGAAACAAGCTCATTCTGGAAAGGTGCATTGAATAGTTCCAAACATATTATATCATTGAAAAGGCCAACGTCTAGAGTTTTCTGGGAGATAATCTTTAGCCATGTGTAGTAAATAGATTTTTAGGAATCTTATTGTCTTGTAAGTATTAGAGTCCCATTAAGTCTAGCTCACACTATAAAAAAAACAATTTGTAGACAAGAAGCTACCTGTCTCACAATATCTGGACTTTGGGCACAGTTTGGAATCATGTATCAAGTAGTTGTAGGACAGCAGAATTTCTCTATTTCCATCTCTTGTTTTTGTTTCATTTTGACCCGTTGTATTCTCCTTTCATATTATAGACAATTTTCTCTTTTGTATTGGCCCACATGCAGGAAAATGGTTGGAATGGAAGAAAGACTTAAAAGAAGTGTCCATTTATGCACTTTGGGCCAAGAATTTAACTATGAATTATACATTCATGACCAAGGGGCGAAATTATGTATCTGAGTGTGCTTACCTCAGCCATGTTTTACTTGGAGGTGGGGAAAAAGGGAAGACTTTCTAGAAAAGTGATAAATGATAGAGTTGGAGTCTTTTCTGCCTTACTTAATGTCTAGGAAATCTCTCTCTCTCTCTCTTTCTCTTTCTGTCTCTATTTTTCTATTTAGTGAGTGAGACTGCAGACTGTGCTTTTCATGAACTTGAGTCTTAAGGTCCTGAAGGACTGGCATTTTTTAGCACTGCGATTTATACATTTAAATGTTCAATAAATGCTGAATTTAATTTGTTCTATTTTCAGTGACAGCAAGTCAGAATTTTACTCTGTTGCTTAAAGCCTTCCAAAGGCTTCCTATTTTCTTCAGGACTTTCAAAGATGATGGGCTATGTAGCTTATAGGATGAGGCCACTGTTTCTTCTCTGACCTCATCTCCACCTACATTTCCTCTCATTCACTGAGCTTCAACCATATTGGCCTTCTTGGAAGCACCAACCAACTTTTGTCTCAGGCCTTTACACTTGCCACCCCCACCCTTTTTTTTTTTTTTTTTTTTTTTTTTTTTTTTTAAGACTTGCTCTGTTGCCAGGCTGGAAAGCAGTGGCGCAATCCTGGCTCACTGCAACCTCCACCTCCCGGTTTCAAGCGATTCTCCTGCCTCAGCCTTCTGAGTACCTGGGACTACCGGTGTGCACCACCACGCCCAGCTAATTTCTGTATTTTTTAGTAGAGACAGGGTTTCACTCTGTTGGCCAGGATGGTCTCCATCTCTTGACCTCATGATCTGCCCGCCTCAGACTCCCAAAGTGCTGGGATTACAGGTGTGAGCCACCACATCTGGCTGATCACCACTTTTAAAATTGCAAATGTTCTTCCTTGTTCCTTCATTTCCCACTGGCATTCCCTAGTTTATTGCATCTACAGCATTTATCATCAACCAGCATACTATATACTCTGTTTTACTTGCTCATGTGTTTAGTATATATTTCCACATCTAACATGCAATCTTCATGTGGGCAGGCATTTTTGTCAGTTTAATTCAATGTTATGTTGCTTGTGATCAGGGCTTGGTACATAGGAACCTTTAAATATGTATGTATTTATCACAATAATTGACTTTATGGCCACCCACATTATTTGTTTAGATTGAGACTGTGGGAAAATTTCTTTAGGCCATTCTTTTCAGCAGTATGTAAAAGGCATATTCCTAGGGCATGCGTAGGATGCCAGGTGGAAGCAGAAGGCACTGGGGAGTGTGAAAGGAGGATGTTTGAGCTGCAGTTCGATGTAGTTCTATGGCCTCTGAAATTCTTTGTTTTATATATCATTGTTTATGCATACTTTATAATTTAGTGCCTCTTAGTTTTCTGGTCATTGAGAGCTATGCTCTTTGCGTTGTTTCTGCAGCTTTTTAAATTTAAACATTGAGTAGAATATTCATATAACTAGAACATAAAAAAGAATGTTGTCAATGTCAAAATCATATGCCATAAAAATGACCATAAAATAGCAGTCTTTTGGTTGTGCAACTGATGTTATACCTTGTTTTATTAGCCCTGGCAGAATTTTGTAAATTGGATTTATATTTCCTAATTTCTATCAGTGTGGCTTTTTCATTGGTTTCAGCTTGGACAATCAAAATAAGGCATTCATTATGTTTCTCTGTTGTGTTTGCACTTCTATCCAGGCAATAAACAGAAGAGATGCCTGCATATACAAATCAGATAGAGAAGAAACTCTGCTTACAAATTGAAGACTTTATAGCTGATCTCATGGCCTTTCTCATTCACCAGGAAGGTTGGGGCAAATTCAATCCTTTTATTAGGGGGAGTAATATAAAATAGTTTGGGTGACTAAGACAAATGATTTCAGTGATTAGGGAGGACATAATACGTCATAAATGCATTAACTTGTTCCCAATCTTATTCACTGCATCAGGGACTGTTCATGCACCACTGCACAGCCTCTCAGTTTTGCCTGAGTCTTATTTCAGCAGAGGCTGCAGTGATGCACTCTGAAAGGATTCTGACCAGCTTCACTCAGGCTCAACCTGCCAGTGTCTGCCTCATACCTGTGCCATGTACTTCTTGCCTCCCACCCTGGGTCTTCTGTGTTGACATGGGGCTTTGCATGTGGTGGACTTTCCTCTGTGACCATAATAGTGAAACCTGCTTCCTTCTTCACTTTCCTGACCTTTATCCTGCTCGCTGGGATGCCATTCCTGAATAAAGCAGTAGCTTATAAATCTTTGCATTGTACTCTGCTTTGTAGCAGAAGGTAGATTAAGACAGTTGGTATTGGGGAGGTGGCAGAGCTCTAGAAAGAAGACGAAAATTTGGAACTTGATGACTCTTTGGTGTCAATAAGATCATTGCTGGTGATAATTGGGGTGGTTGTAACCATCAAGGCTTTCAATTGTGAATAATCGGAACAAAGGGCAGGCAGAAGGTGAGCCACTGGGTTTGCAGTGGCTGAGGGCTTGGATGGTGTGGGGGAAATGATAATCATAAGAAATGTGAATGTGTTCTATTCTTTTCTGGAAAACTTGAAATGAGAACATGATAGGCTTGGGGCAGCCAACTGCTAACTCAAAGCACACTATAAAGCCAAAGAGCCTCTGGGACAGCTATGAAGGGTACTTTCATCTTCTGAAGCCATAGCACAGAATGCACTGAAAGTCAGGCTCGTTTTAAGAGTGACTCCTCCACGCGGCATCCTTCCTCCAGAAGACTGGCCAGTCCCATGTTGGCAGGTCAATTAATTTGGATCCCTTCCACTAAGAAGGGAGAGAATTCCTTCTTACAGGAATCAACACCTACTCCAAATATGGGGCTTCCTTCTCTACCCGCTGTATTTTCACCATCACTGCTGAAGGACTTAAAAATGCCTAACTTATTGTCATGGTAGCCCACACATTATTTTGGAACAAGGGATTCTTATACAGCAAAGGAGCTATGAAAAAGGTTGCATGATAACAGATGCATTGTTCTTATCATAAACCCCATCATCCAGAAGAAGCAGTAGAATGCATTGTTAAAGGATCAGCTAAAAAGGTAGTGAGGGATCAACATCCTGAGACACTAAGGCACTGCCCACCAAAACACAGTCTGTTTGCTGGACCAAGAGTGCTCATAATAACTGGTATATATAAGCCTGGGAACCGAGGAGTAGAAGTAGTGCTGGCTTTTCTCACCTTACCCCAATGATCTACTTGTGGAATTTGTGTTTTCTGTCCCCCTGACTGGAGGCTTTGCCAAGTCAGTGGTCATAGATCCTGAGAGAAAGAATGTTTCTCTTAGAGACACTAATGTTTCTGTTGAATTTTAGGCCTTAGCTACTTCCTGGTTGCTTTGGGATTCTTAAGATAGGGAACAGGCATAAACAAAAGAGTTACTAGATTGTTAGGGACAGCAGACCCTGATTACCACAATGAGCTAAGGTTGGTTCTACGTAGTTGGGGGTGAGAAGAAGGTATGTTTTGAATGCACAGGGTTCACCTTGGCACCTTGTGTTTCTGTACCCATGATAAGAATAAACTCTTGATAAACCTTGACTTTAAAAAAGTAGAACAATTGAAAACACAGATATGGAAGGGATAAGTGCCTTGGTCACCCCACCAGATAAGCCATCCAGATAAACTGAAGTGCTGACCAAAAGTGAGGAAAACTGAGAATAGATTATGGAGCCAGATATGATAAATACCAAAGATAATCTTGGCGCAAACTGTGGCAGTGTGGATGGTAGCTTTTTCACTAGCCTTCTTGGCTTACATCTTTTCAGATATTGTGTCTATTCTTACCTTGAAGGGGCTTCTATGATACATGGGGTTTATAATTTACCTTTCAAGGAAAAACAAAGCATGCTGTCCCTACTACAAATGGGAATTTCATACTGTAGTATTGGAGCTGGATAAAATGAAGAACATACAGTGAGACATGGTTTACATGACATCTTGGAGGATGATCACAAGATGGAGCAATCACTTGCCCTTTGGAGCTGTGAGCTCTATAGTATATCCTTGTCACAGGCTGACTCTCCTTTCCTTCTCTGCTCTCCTAGTCCCTCACTCCTGCTCCTTGGGATTGCACTCGAAAATAACAAAGCAACTCAGTAAGATTTTGCTTTGTTTCTGCTTTTGTGGGAATGTAAACTGAGATATCTACTATATATTTTAATAATTTAATAATTTTATCAATAAAGTTTTTTTATTTTAGCTTCAGACCGAAGAGTTTAAAATCATATTACTTATCAGTTGGGTGATGTTGGGCATGTGGCTTAACCTCTCTGAATTGTTGCTCCTTGTATAGGTTGTTGTAATATCAAAAGTTGTGGTAATATCAAGAAAGGTTGTTGTAATATCAAGAAAATATCTTCAAAGCACATTAGATATTTAATAAATGGTAATTATTATTGTTGTATTACAAATTCCTTGTTCATGGTTGAGCTAACAAGTAAAAAGGAGATTATTTCCCCAGATTACCTGGAGGGTATGCTAGAATGCATCCACATCTGTGGATCCACCAGGATAATTTCCTTTCTATGGTATCATCCTAGAAAAAGGAATCAATCCCAACCGTTTTATAAAGGCATAGCATCTGAACTGATACCACCTGGCGTTCCACAGAGAATTGTCTGGGCTCTACTGGCTGAGATGACCATGGTTGGTGTGCTGGAAGAAGTGCCCCTTAGCTTTGTCCTTGAAAGCTGAATGGGTTTTTGTCTCTACCTTACTAGCTTATATACATTTACTTCACTCAAGTCATTCATAATAATTGCCTCTTACTACTTTTCTTTCATGGTTTTAAGATGAATCACAGATGCATATCCTAAGATAATCAGTAGAATGACAAGGTTTCGGCCTGAAAAATCATAAACTCTAAAAGGACTGGGTAGCTCTTCTTAAATAGCTGAAGGGCTAAGGAAGAACTATTCTGTCTTCCTGTATAGCTCCAAATGAGAGAGATATACACTTAAGGGAGACATACTGTAGAGTTCCAATGATAAGACATTCAGTAAAAGGCAAAACAGTGAAAAGATCAGTAGTTGCCAGAGGTTGGGGAGGTGGATGGAGAGATAAATAAGCACAGCTTAGAGATTTTTTAGAGCATTGAAACTATTTTTATGATACTATATTAGTGGATACATGTCATTATACATTCGTCAAAACCCATAGAATGTAAAATACCAAGATGGAATCCTAATGTCAACTATAGACTATACATGATAATTATATGTCAATGCAGGCTCATCAGTTGTAACAAATGTACCACTCTCATGGGGGATGTTGATGGTAGGAGAGGCTGGGGGAGGGGAGGGAGAGGAAATATACAAGAACTCTTTGTACTTTCTGCTCAATTTTTCTGTGACTGTACATTTCATATATGTATACATATATACACACATATATAAATAAAACAAAATATAACAAAAACAAATTGAGAGTCAGAAGCATGTAAAAATGGAATGAGTTGCCTTTGTCAATAGTAAGGTTCCCATCATTAGCATGTTTAAGCACAGAGTGACCAACGGGCCAGGTATTTCACAGAGGAACGAGATGACCTTTAGCGTGTCTTCTCATCCTGAGACTCCAAGCCTCAAGAGATCCAAAGATTCAAGTTTATTTTCTAAATCAATTTAGTATCTGCCTGTTTTGTATTCATTGCCTGATTCCATTTGGGTACTGTTTTTAATTATCCTGATGAATAGATAGCAACTGCCTGCTTGATTCCCCTACAGAAACTTGTTCTTCATGATATATCAGGTGCACAGAAAACAAGAAAAACAAAGTTCTCAAGTAATGCCTAAGATGATAATTGGGTGATGATTAACTCTCAGGTTCAAAAATACATACACTTCACATACAGCAAGCTGGTGTTTAAGCAAAAGCCTTTTCATAAGAAGTGCAGATAAGAGCTGTTTGTTATTTCTTTAGAGTAAAAGGAAAAAGCACCTTAATCATCGAAGGGAAGAAACCAACCTGATAGGCTAATGAGATGTTCGGCTTCGATAAAGGAGGATCCAGGAAGGAGGTATTGCCAAGATCAGGTTTTGCTGCATTGCCATGTTAGGAAGTCATGGAGCAAAGAGCAGAGGAGGAAAAGTTGAACTTCAGGTGCTCGGCAGGAATTATGTGGGTGTGGACTATAAAACAGCATGGCAGCAATTCTGCTCCACGCTATTCTGCTCTAAGATCTTTTTTTTTTTTTTTTTTTTTTTTGAGATGGAGTCTTTCCCTGTCTCCCAGGCTGGAGTGCAGTGGCATTATCTTGGCACACTACAACATCTGCCTCCCGGGTTCAAACAATTCTCCTGTCTCAGCCTCTTGAGTAGCTAGGACTACAGCTGCGTGCCACCATGCCCGGCTAATTTTTGTATTTTTAGTAGAGACAGGGTTTCACTATGTTGGCCAGGCTGGTCTCAAACTCTTGACCTCAAGTGATCCGCACGCCTCAGCCTCCCAAAGTGCTGGGATTATAGGTGTGAGCAACTGTTCCCGGCCCAAGATCTTTTTAGGTAGGAGTGATTCTCAAGGTTTGCTTTGTGGACTTGAACAAATCATTTATCTTTTTAGAATTTAGAATCATTCGCTATAAAATAAATCACAATAATGTCTTTATAATACTTTAATTAGACAATATTATTAGCCTGTTCTATAGCCTATAAGCTGAACATTAATACCAGAAGTATTATCTATTCTTCCTATTTTGAAATGGATTTTTTTAATTCTTGAAAATTTGCAGCCTTCACTAGTCACTAGTTTCTGCTCTTTGTCCCAAGAAAATAAGACATTCATCCTAGTAACCCATCAAACTTTGCTCTGACTTACAGTAACTTTATTTTCTTGGATATGATCTTCAAAACAACTGCCCAGGATTCTCGTAAAAGATACCTGAAAGTAGTCATTAAGGCTTGGGTGGAATGGAAATGTCTCATTAAAACAATACTGCTGTCTTATGACTGTAACACACAGGTTCAAGTAAGCATTAAGACTGTTGAAGATGCTGTACAAGACATAGCATAGAGAAAATGGCTATTTGTTAGAAGAATACCGGGAGTGAGATCTAAGGGGAAGAGATTGAGTCTTACCTGGCAGATACAGACCTTCCTCAGTGACCTGCCACTGGTTTAAGCCGGCAATGGCTTTGTGGGTTTTATTTCACAATCTCAATGCCCAGCAGAAAAAGGCAATTTTTTTCCCAAGTAGATTTTGGGGAATTATGCACATGAGGCTGGTGATAGAAAGTATGAGTTGCATATAAAATTATCTGAGCACCTAAACATATCTTTGATTAGTTGGAAATTGCAATTATCTTGTAATAATACTTTAAAAGCAGCTTGTAAGACAAAATTTGACCTTTTCCCTCCCATTTGAAAACACTTCTTTGAGATTAGCAGAAAGTATTAGAGAAATATCTGCTTTTTCTGCATCTAATCCTTCAAAGACAGGATGGCTGGATGTTTAGACAACTTTGTCAAAGTAATTACGGGTCTCTTTGAAGAGTTGGGATTATTTAGATGTTCTGAGCCAATTATAGGGCTCTCCTATTTTTCTTGGTTATACTACAAAATTCAAGTCAAATTTTCCACCTGAAAAATGCAGATGAATTGTTATATCTGACAGTGGCAATAATATCTACTTCTCATGGGATGATAAGTGAATATTCAAATTACATATATAAAGCATTTTCTTAAACATCAAATAAAGTCTAATTATTCTTACCCATTCGTTTGTTTCTTAAATGGGAAATACAGTTGGTAAAAATTACAAATTTGTTTCTTTTTCTGAAGCTGGCTAGGAGTCAATCATCATTGTGAAAACTTTGTTTTGTTAGACCCTAAATATGGTCTCTGTTTTGTTAGAATCTAAATATGGTCTATATATTCTGTATTCTTATACAACAATGTTGAACCATGAAGAGAGACATCAACCCCTGCCCCAAGGAAAAATGAAAGGATGAATTGTAACAATGTGGTCTTATTATGTTAGAGTCAACTCTCATTGTGAAATCTGTTTTGTTAGACCATATTTAGGTTTCACAATGAGGATTGACTCTAACATAATTAAACCACATTGTTACAATTTATCCTTCCATTTTTCTTTGGGGCAGGGGTTGATGTCTCTCTTCATGGTTTAACATTGTTGAATAAGAATACAGAATATGTAGATTTCTTTACATATCATCTATAATCGAAAGTGGTTATTCATTGATGAAATTATTTTACTCACCACAGCAGTCTCAGCTGTATTTTCCAATATAGCTGCCAATTATCTTACAGATTCTATGGACACTCTGATGTTGTCTAGACAAGAATGTGAAATCATGTATATACTTTTTGTAGCTCAAATGTACTTAGAAATTAGTGTCATAGTAAAAAAAAAATAAAAATCAGAAATTGAACTAAAGAAGCTGAGACTTACTCACTAATTAGTTCCTATATTTTCTTACCTAGCATTAGTTTAACCCTTCTGTAAACAAGGACTGTGAATTACATTGCCTATCATTTTAGTTGTCCCTATCAGATTATCTGGTCCATCGTTCTCACCCTTATTATTATGTTTTAATCAACAAGGAAATAAAAACTCAGGAAGTTGAAGTTATCTGCCCAAATGTATACAGGTGTGTGTATGTGTGTGTGTTTGTGTGTGTGTGTGTGCGTGCACATGTGCGTGTGTGTGTGTGTGTTTGGCAGAGCCAAGAATAGTACCTAGATTTAGTTTCAAGGTCAACACATTGGGTACATTTTCTTGTTGATCTCTGCCTATCTTTTGAAATGTTAAATAGATGAGATTATATACCTCCTAGATTATCAGAAAGAAGCTAGTAAAAATAGATGTTTCATCCTTAAAAACTGAAGGCTAAGAGTTGATCACAGTAAGTCACCTTCAGGCATGGAGCAGTGTATGATGAAGTTATCATCATCAGCACCTAGTGTCATCTCTGTGTTTCTCTTCCTCTGAACTACCTAAGGTCATACCCCTCTCAATGCAATTTCTGCTTGATATGGTTTATTATTTATTAAGAGCAACTTAATGTGGCTCCCACAGCTCTCTCAGCCTAGAGGACTGAAACCCCCAAATTAGATCTCTGAAATGATGCCACCAAGCTGAACCCATTTAATTTTGTCTGGTTCTATTCATTTGCATAATGAATATTGAGTTTATTTATAGCTCTATGAGAACACTCCATATTAGCTAGTGGCAAAATAAAACTCTTTTATCACCAGGATTTTGTAAGTAGCATTCACTCAAAATAACTGAAGAAAATATTTAAATTGTGAATAAAACTAAAGATAAGTCTATCTGTATATTTTCAAAGTTAAACAAAAAATTTGAAATAAAAGGAATAATTTGTTATTTAGTATAATTTAGTAATAAAATGAAATGGAGGAGATTGGGAAAGATGGATGATTAAATACGTGTTTCTCATCTGTACTTTTTGTCATCTTCCTGCTTGACACTTGAACTCCTAAAATAATTAGAACTGGCTGTAGTTGCCTAGTGGAGTACCAGACATGCAGGTCAAAACACTCATAAAAACAAATAGAGGCCAAGTGTGGTGGCTTATGCCTGTAATCCCATCACTTTGGGAGGCCCAGGCAGGCAGATCACTTGGAGCCTAGGAGTTTGAAACCAGCCTGAGCAACAGGTGATAGCAGGTCTCTACAAAAAATACAAAAATTAGCCAGGCATGGTGGCCCATGCCTGTAGTCCAAGCTACTTGGGAGGCTGAGGTGGGAGAATCACTTGATCTCAAGAGGTCAAGGCTGCAGTGAGCTGTGATTGGCCCACTGCACTCCAGCCTGGGCAAAAGAGTGAGACCCTGTCTCCAAAAAAAAAAAAAAAAAAGACGAAAAACAGATGAAGTTTAAATTTTATATGTATTAAGGCATCAAAAACCTGCAGGAGCACATAATATTGAGTTAAGCCAAATACCTATGACCATACACTTCATGATTCTATTGATATGAAGTTCTAAATAGGCAAATTTGTGGTGATAGAATTCATAATGGGGTGTATTACTTATGTATCACTGCATAACAAATTACAACAAATGTAGAGGCTTAAAACAACACATTCATTATTTATTTCATGATTTCTGTGGGTTAGGAGGTCAGGCATGGTTTTTAGCTGGGTCCTCGGTGTAGGATCTCACAAAGCAGAGATCAAGGTGTCTGCTCAGTTGAATTGTCACATGCAGGTCTGGCTGAGAATTTCTTTCCAAATGCACCCAGGTTGTTGGCAGAATTCATTTCCTTAGCATTGTAGGATCGAGATATCCCAATTCTTGCTGACTGTTAACCTGAAGCTGCCCGCAGGTCCTAGAGGCTTCCTGCAGTTCCTGCCCTAATTCCTGACCATGTGGTTTCCTCAACATGACCACTTACATCATCAAGCCAATAATAAGTGTCTGCAGAGCCAATTTGCTAGCAAATGAAGTCATATATAACATAATTTAAGCTCGAGTGACATCTCATCACCTTTATTGTGTTCTTTTGGTTAGAAACAAATCATAAGGCCTACCCATACTCAGTAGGATGGGTTTATACAAAAGCATGAATACAAGAAGAGTTATTGTTAGGTATATTAGTCTGCTTTCACACTACTGATAAAGACATACCCGAGACTGGGAAGAAAAAAAGGTTTAATTGGACTTACAGTTCCACATGGCTGGGGAGGCCTCAGAATCATGGCAGAATGCAAAAGGCACTTCCTACATGGCAGCAGCAAGGAAGAATGAGGAAGAAGAAGCAAAAGCGGAAACCCCTGATAAACCCATCAGATCTCATGAAACTTACTCATTATCATGAGACTAGCACGAGAAATACCAGTGCCTGTGATTCAATTACCTCCCCCTTGGTTCCTCCTACAATACATGGAAATTCTGGAAGATACAATTCAAATTGAGATTTTAGTGGGGACACAGCCAAACCATATTAGTAGGGCTTTGGGGGAAGCCCCTAAAAGTCTGTCTGCCTTGTATGTATACAAAGTTGTACAGTGGGAAATTACTGAAATGGGGCACAAGTAAGGTTTTTTTGAAACTGAATATATGGCATTTCTTTTGGCGGTGGTTACAGCAGGACGGTCACTTCATAATAGTTTAGCTAACTATGATTTTATTTTTATCCCTTAAGAATGTTATGTTTTAATTAAACGTGTATTTAAAATAAAGGAAATGTATATGCACACATTCATTTATAATATATATTTTGTATTTACTATAAATATGGTAATACATTATGTAAATGCAAAAATAGAAACTGGCTTTATTAATAACAATGTTTCATTCAATGCTAACTCCATTATTTAATAATAAAGGAATAGTTTTCTTTTCCAATGTATACAACCTATAGTAATAGACTAGTCATTACCTTCTTGTACCAAACCTCAAAGCAGGGAAATACATGAAGGTATTTTACAGAATTTAGTACATCCAGTAGTCAAAAGTCAAAATTTGAAATACAATCAAGTATTTTCACAGAGATCATCACATGTATACATATTCTTTTCTTAAATTGATGAAATATTCACTGAAAAGCCCACTAATGTAATTAGTAACAGAAAATCTAAACTTTCAAATATTTGGTACTTTATAGGATGAATTCTTTTATCATAGTCAAATCAGATTACATAACAACAAAGAAACAAACATATAACAAGAAAACAAAATTTTACCCCTTCAAAGGTAAGAAACAATATTATAAATATTTCCTAATTCAAGTGATGTTATACCTAGAATTATAAATTATCTAGATGTGAATCAAAGTAATAAATCATAGAAAAATATGAGTTTAAGCTAAAGCTACACTCAGAGAAATATTTGTACCTTTAAATATTTTTAAATTTAAAAAATAAACTTGTGAATAAATTATTTATTTCAAGAACCTAGTAAAGTAAAACTAAAAATGAACCAAAATATTGAGAGGAATGTTTTAATAAAGATAAAAACTGAAATCAATGAAATAAGAAAGTGGAGAAATTACATCTAATCCAATAAATAGCTACTTTTCAAAACATTGGTTGGTTTGATTAAAGAAAAGAAATAAATACATCCAAAATTAAGAATGAAAAGTATTAACCTGATTTCTGTAAAAATTATAGAAAGTTACAAAATACCATTGTGTAGAACTCTTTGAAAATATATTTAAACTATGAAAAATAGACAATTTTGTAACAAAATATAAATAATACTTTGAGAAAGTTACAAAGCCCTAACAGAAAAATAATCAAAGTTTTAGAAATTTGTTAAATAAATGTAACTTAATTTTATTTATTTATTTTGAGACAGACTGTAACTCTGTTACCCAGGCTGGAGTGCAATAGTGGGATCTTGACTCATTGCAACCTCTGCCTCCTGGGTTCAAGCAATTCTCATGCCTCATAAAATACAAAAATTAGCCAGCCGTGGTGGCGGGTGCCTGTAATCCCAGCTACTGGGGAGGCTGAGGCAGGAGAATTGCTGGAACTTGGGAGCTGGAGGTTGCAGTGAGCCGAGATCATGCAATTGCACTCCAACCTGGATGAAAAGAGTGAAGCTCTGTTTCAAAAAAAAAAAAAAAAAAAAGTTCAAAATTCAGATGAGTTTGCTAGTTCCACAGGAGTTACATAAAAATTTAGTTAAAGCTGATTTATAATTCTTATAGGTCCGTACCAAAGAAAAGTCCAATTAATTTTACGGGTTAGCATAAATTTTCTTAACCAAACCTAAAATAGTGCAAACACCATAGACAAAACTCATTTATAAATATAGGTGTGAAAATCCAAGATAAAATATCAATAAATCGTATGTCAGAATAAGATACTTCTCAGCAAGTTGGGGTTATTCTAGGAGTGCCAAAAATATTCAGTGTTGATCTATCAAAATGTGAACACTGTCTTTAAAGTAAAAAGTAACATCCACAAAATATTAAATGAGACATATATTAATGTAAAAGAACAAAAATACAATCTAAGTAAAATTCAATGAAAGTAAAATACAAATAGTAGGAAACTACCTATATATATCCTATTTATCAACCCCAAACTAATAGCAAGCATCATCTTAAAAAGCTAAATGTTGAAGTCATTTTCACTGAAATCTGGATCCAAACAGGTATGCTCGATATCGCCACTATTAATCAGTACTTTAACAGATGTTTATCCAATTAATATAATTCAAAATATTTCATAACATGAAAAAAATACAATTAACTTTGAAGAATTGATTACATGCTTGTATTTTAGAAAAATCCAAGTGAATCCAATATATAGGAATTAATAAGTTAATTAGATGTTTGATTATAAATCTAGAAATTCCAAAAGTTTTCTTTATTCAAAAGTAATGTCAAGAATGAAAATGAAAAAGAGTATTTATAATAATGACCACAAAAATATAAAATACTTAAAAATGAATTTAATAAGATAGATATACATATATATGGCACCTAATATAAAGAAATCTAAAAAAGTTATAGAAGAGCATAAAATAAGATCTTGATAAGTAGAGTAACAGATCATTTTACTACATGATATCAATTAACATGGAAATGATGTTTCCTACCAAATATATTAACATCAGATTATTATACTTTTAAAAATATACTTTGAATCATATCACCAGCTGACATTTTTTGGAAAGAAAAGAAAATGTAGGCCCACATGTAATTTCATATAGAAGAATAAATATATGGAAATAATTAAGAAACAAAAATGTGGTCAATAGTGATAAAGCATTTGTATCTACCTCACATTAGAAAGTTCCTTTCATGTTAATGGTGTGTGATTAGAATAAGGACAGGGAAGTGGATAAGCAGAAGAAAACAAAGTTCAGGAAACATTTTTATTTAATAAAGTAATTTAATATATGTAAAAGATGGCCATTAAATTTAGTGGAAAAGGGATCGATTATTTAATCTAGAATAACTAGATACTTTCCATTTATCCCTCTATATTGCTTTTATAAGTCACATATGTAATTTCAAACTGGTAGCCACAATTAAAAAGTAAAAAGAGGCCGGGCATGGTGGCTGATGCCTGTAATCCCAGCACTTTGGGAGGCTGAGGCCGGTGGATCATGAGGTCAAGAGATCCAGACCATCTGGCCATCATGGTGAAACCCCATCTCTACTAAAAAAAAATACAAAAATTAGCTGGGCGTGGTGGTGGGCACCTGTAGTCCCAGCTACTCGGGAGGCTGAGGCAGGATAATCGCTTGAACCCAGGAGGAAGAGGTTACAGTGAGCCAAGATCGTGCCACTGCACTCCAGCCTGGCAACAGAGTGAGACTCCATCTAAAAAAAAAAAAAAAAAAGTAATTTATTATCATTTCAATGCAATGATTATAAACAATTATAAATGAGTATTGCATATTCATTTTCTTTGTTTTTCCTACTATTCTTTGAAATCCAGTACTTATTTCATACATACAGAACATCTCCAGACTGGCCACATTTCAAATACTCAGTAGCTGCCTGTAACTAATGCCTGCCGTATTGGATCCTGTCTCTAACCCTCACCATTCACTGAGACCAAAGGTGTGGACTACCTTGATCAGTCCCCTTGTTATCTGGTTTCTTATTGAATTCAGCCTAAGACAGACAACAAAGAGACGGACTTAGAGAGTAAAAGGAGAGTGATGTTGTGTATATATTCCTCCATGTACCTCTCTGTTGGACTGTGAGTTTGTTTCATTGCTCTCCTGGGGCAATAAATTCATTTAAGCGGGCTTCTCCTGCAAGGTCCTGATAACACATCTCTCCTCCTCTTACCTCTCCAAGTCTAATGAAGGAGAAGAATGCTTCACTGTTTCTTGGTTTCCCTCAACCTAGCCCTCTCCCTTATAAATTATCCTTTTATTAAGTTGTCTACTTTTACCCTGTTTGATATTTTTCATACCAGGATCCTGGTTGATGTAACTATTCCATTAGAAGAATATAAAAGTATACCTCATCTCATATCACGTGCAACACACACACACACACACACACACACACTAGATGAGTTATAGCTTTAAATATAATATATAAAAGACAAAACTTTTGAAGAAAATATTTGTATAATTTTGTGGAGAGGAGCAAAAAAGCCAGGAAGCCATAAAGTAATAAGTAAAACAAACAACCCCGACAGATTAGATGACATCGTACTTAAAATTTTTGTATGGCTAAATTTGGGCTCATGCTTGTAATCCCAGCACTTTGGGAGGCTGAGGCGGGCGGATCACGAGGTCAGGAGATCAAGAGCATCCTTGCTAACATGGTGAAACCGTGTCTCTACTAAAAATACAAAAAACAAACAAACAAAAAATTAGCTGGGCGTGGTGGTGGGTGCCTGCAGTTCCAGCTACTCAGGAGGCTGAGGCAGGAGAATGGTATGAACTCGGGAGGTGGAGCTTGGAGTGAGCCGAGATTGCGCCACTGCACTCCAGCCTGGGCAACAGAGAGAGACTCTGTCTCAAAAAAAGAAAAAAAAAAATTATCAAAAATAGTCAAAAGGAAAAAAAAAGACAGAAGAAAGTATTGACATCACAAAAAATGGGCAAAATGTTAATTTCTTTAATATAAAAAGATCTGTAAATTGTTTTTGAAAAGAACAGAAGGAAAACGGACAATAAATTTGAGTAGGAAATTCACAAGAAATTAAATGCAAACATCAAACAAGCCCATGAAAAGACATCCAACTTCACTAGTAGATAGATAATTGCAAATTAAAACAATAATATGACTTTTTTTTTCTATTGGCAAAATGGAAAGGATTATTTTCAGTTGGTGCTAAAAAAAAAAAAAAAAAAAACCTTAGGAATAGCTGCATTCTCATAGACTACTGATGTGAGTGTAAATTTAAACAACCATTTACTATCCTTCTTGGATAGTAAACCCCATGATTACTCGCCATAATGAAGTAAACGTATAAGTTAATCTTATCAAAAAAAGAAAATAATAAAGGAAAAACACATGCATTTATATGTATATAGAAAACTATTATGAATGAATAGATATAATATTAAACAATTATATCAATAAGTTGGAATTGAAGAGGGAGAAGTCACAGTATTACAGTTACGTAGAGAAAAATACATAGTTGTTCGTTATAAAGAGCAAATACTTTGAAATAAGAATAAAGAACAACAAAGGAAAACTATACAAAATATTATTTAATCTTTAAAAAATATAACAACAATGTTCTGTTAACATCCTAAAGTCAGATTCTGGCTTCAATCTGGGTACCTGAACGTTGCAAAAAGAGAAGGTTTGCACTCATACAAATCCAGATTCCTATAAGACTGACCTACTGTCAGACCTTCCGTGCATAGAGATCACTTACCAATTTAGCTCCTTATGATCATTGTGTATTTATGAATTCATTAACTAATATTAATATAATTATTTGAACAACATATTTGACAGTTTTGGCAATAGATCTGTCCAAGTTTAATTCAGGAAAAAAAAGTCTGAATTGGGAAGTGTCAGTTTCTATATCAACATTTTTTTCTATATTAGGGGTACATAGTCAATTTTATACAACTTAACCTAAAATGGTTTTGTAGCACCTGAGGAAGTTGAATGAAATCTATGTCATGTGTTATTAGAATTTTTAATACTTAGTAATCCCTATTCTTGTTCTTTGCTATTCTTTAGTAAAGATTTTACTATTTTATTTTAAATGATAATTTCTTTGTTAATTTGTTTTCTCTGCAGATATCTGTACTTAATCTGATTTTATAGTATTATTGGTATAGAGAGTTTATGAGGGCAAGAAAGAAAACTACAAATTCCTGCTATTCTAAAATAAATGTCTGTTGGAAAATGGCCAACAGGTACATGAAAAAGTGCTCAACAGCATTAGTCATCAGGAAAATACAAATCAAGACCATAATGAGATCTCTCTCACCTCTTAGGATGGCTATATCAAAAGGACAAGAGAAAAGTGTTGGGAGGATTTGAAGAAAAGGGGATCTTTGTACATCATTTGTGGAAATACAAATTAATACAGCAATTATGGAAAACAGTATGTTCCTCAAAAAAATTAAAAATAGAACTATTGCATGATTCAGCAATCCTACTTCTGGGTATATTTTCAAAGAAAGTGAGATCACTATTCGGAAAAGTTACCTTTATCCCTATGTTTATTGGAGCATTATCCAAAATAGCCAAGATATGAAAATAACTTAAGTACTTGTTCATTGTTAAATGGATTTTTAAAATGTGATAGCCACACATACTGGAATATTATTCATTTTTTAAAAATAAGGAAACCTGACATTTGTGACAACATGGAAGAGTCTAGAAGACATCATGCTAAGTGAAATAAACCACAGGCAGAAAGATAATTACTTAATAGTCTCACTTACATATGGAATGTACTCAGAGACACAGAGAAAGAAAAATGTTACCAGGGATTGAGGACCAGGTGAGGCCTAAGAAATGGAAAGATGTTAGTTAAAAGTACAAGCTTTCAGCTTTAAGAGGAGTAAGTTCTGGAGACCTAAAGTATAGCATGGTGACAATAGCAAATAGTAAAGTAGTGTATTCATGATATTTGTTAGGAAAGTAGATCTTAAATATTCCTACCACAAAAAAAAAATGATAGCTATGTGAGCTGGCAGATATGTTAATTAGCTTGATTGTGGTAATCACAATGTTTATACATATCAAAATATCACATTGTACACAGTAAATAATACAATTTTTATTTGTCAATTATACCTTAGTAAAGCTTGGGGGAAAAAAGAGATGCCTCCATTTGGAACTCAAGATGAAAAAAAATTAAAGTTCTTGAATATAACCAAAAGCAAATAAACAAATACAAACAATCAAAATGTGCTGCCAAACAAAATTTACCCTCTGTGTTTGTTAGGGCTCTCTCTCTTGCTCTTGCTCTCTCTCTATCTCTCCTCTCTCTCTCTCTTCTCTCTCCTCTCTCTCTCTCCTTCTCTTTCTCCTCCTCTCTGTCTATGTATATAGATAGATACCTCCAATATCTATCTATCTATCTATCTATCTATCTATCTATCTATCTATCTATCTATCTATATTTATCTATCTATCTATATCTATCTATCTATCTATCTATCTATCTATCTATCTATCTATCTATCGAGAGATACTATGCTATTATGCAAACTGAGGAACTAGCAAAGACAGTGGTGTCATTCAGTCCAAGTCTGAAGGCCTGAGGACCAGAAAAGCCAATACTATAACTACCATTCTTATTCCAAAGTTATGAAAACAAGGGGTGAGTGGCAGTGGTGTAAGTCCCACAGGCCAAAGCCCCAAGAATAAGAGTTCTGATGTCTAAGGATGGGAGAAAATAGATGATCTAGCTCAAAAAGAGAGAGAGAGAGAAAAAAAGAGGAAGTCACCTTTTCTCTCTTTGTTTTATTTGGGCTCTCAATAGATTGGATGATGCCCACTCACACTGATGAGGCTGGACCTTCTCAGCCTACTGATTCAAATACTAGTATCTCCAGGAAATATCCTCACAGATACATCTAGAAATAATATTTTACCAGGTACAGCTATCTGGGCATTCCTTAGCCCAGGCAAGTTGATACATAACTTTAACCATCACATGCTCTAAATCCAAAATCCTAATAAAACAAGTCTATAGTTGGCAATTCTGAGTGGCTGTTATCTGGGAGACTACAAAACTTAACATAAATTTATTTTGCTAGGAATCTATGAAAAATCTTTGTAGGTAACAATATGTCTTTTTAGTCCTGCAATTTTCACATCCTGGCAAGTCCTACCCAATTCTAACCATACCAAATATTTTTTTCTACCCAGTCCTTGTTTAAATTCCACATTTTCCCTAATGATTTTCTTAATTACAGTGATTGGAAATTAAATTTATTTTATCTAATACTGCCATATAATTTTGATAAGTGTCATGAGTTTTAGGATTCTTAATACATTATAAACTTCCAGTTAGTCGAACTTTGCACATGACATCTTTTTTCATAAGAAAAATATTGAATATCAAAGGATCTTTTATCCTTTTTACACCATGTTAAAGTAATTCCTTAAAAGATTTCAATATGGATGTTTTGGAGAATTGCAGGTACAGCCCAAGTTTCATAACAGAAACTAGTTCATGAGTTAGAAAGTGGGAAAACAAAAGGCAGTTCACTGGTTCTATATCTATTTTATAATACTTTAGAGACCAGAGAATATTGGAATCAGGAGATTTATAAAACACTAGACCTCCAGCTTTCCAATGTTTGGTTTTCCAGATGGTACATTGCATATTGTGGTTATTCATACAATACAGAGAAGATTAATCAAAAGAGCAAAACATGTAAGTGTCTTTTTAAATCATTAGTTTAATACTCTCCTTTCTCCACCTCCAAAGATTTGGATAAAATATTTTTCCACATTGGCAGTATTTTTCTTTGGAATGCAAATTCCTAGTGTGGACCAATCCTATAATTATTCAGGCCAGACATCTCTAAAATGGTAAACATAAGCTGAAGGTTTACCTGTAAATTTGTGGTATGTATTCAAACTCACTGAGGATTTTAGATAAACATAAGTAGAGAACCTAAATGAAAATATTTACTTACCTTAGGGAAATAAAGCTTGGAAAGCTGGTATGAACTTTCCTTTTGTCATATAAACCTTGCTTATCCCTACTTCTGACCATTTACTCACACGCTTCCATGCAAAACTTTCCTCTTCTCAGCTCCTTTTTATGAGTTTATATTCAGTGGTTACTTTAAGTTCTATCTCAAAACTAGTTTCCTCCAAGTTACCGTTCAAGATTTTCCTACTCTGAAAATTTCTTTACCTAGATTTCTGTTTAGTACATATCTAACCATTGTTGTATAGTTTTCTTATCATGTATATGTTCTAACTTGCTAATATGTTATTTTGCCGTTATTCTTGAATGGGATTGTCTTTTTTACTTGGAATATAAGCTTCTTAATATCAGAAACTTTGTTTCAAGCTTGTCTAACCTGCAGCTGAAGGGCCATGTGTAGCCCAGCATGGCTTTTAATGCAGCCCAACACAAATTTGTGAACTTTCTTAAAACATCATGAGTTGTTTTTTTTTGTTTTTTTTTTGTTTTTTTTGCATTTTTTTCTAGCTCATCAGCTATCATTAGTGTCCATGTATTTTATGTGTGGCCCAAGACAATTCTTCTTCCAATGTGACCCAGGAAAGGCAAAAGATTGGACACTCCTGCTTTATTCCATTAATCTTCTACTTAGGGGTTAAATATCGATGGTGGAAAAACACATCATTAATATATTAAATGAGAGAGTTAAAAAACATTAGAAAATACTGAAATCCTGGACTTTGTCTGATGAGGTGAAATTTTGATAATTGTATTATCTTTTGGTTCACAGAAACTAGAGCCCAAATGCATAATAGAGAGATATTGTAGCATAGAGTTACATGTGAAAAGGCCAGTGTTCTATTTGGCTCTAAACTACGTCATTGGAAATCAAATCTGCATGTTATAGAAATGATACCTATTGAGAATGGTTGGAGTTCATGATACAAAACTGAAGGAAGGCTCATGAGAGAGGTAAAGCACATAAAAGTCAGTTAATGGAAGCCTTGCATGTCATTATTTTTAGGCGAAGATTTATTGAGCACTGAACAGGTGACAGACACTGAAACTAACCAATTTCAATCCTTGCACTATCCCTAAGATATAGGTGCTTTTATCCACACATTATAAATGCAAAACCTAAGCCTTAGGGAAGTAGGATAGCTAAAAATAAGTAGAGAAGTTTATATCGGTTATTTGCTATGAAGTTGCAAATAACCAAAAAGAGAATAGTCAATGAAACAATTTATCCAAAAGAGTGATAGTGTCAGATGGAGTTATAAGACAGAGGGAAACTTCCTTGATTTTCTATAAAAAACAGTAATCATGAGAGGCGGGAGAGCTGTATGCAATTTGGAGGGGGCAGGATAAAATTTGAGATTTTGGTAACCTCTCTACTTACCCATTTGAGAATCACTGTTTCACAAATATTTGTTGACAGCAACATGGAGGTGGGACTTCTATCATGCCCACTTCAATTTAATATTCCAAGAAAGAGAATGTTTGGTCTGTTCTCTGCATGGTCTGTTCTCTACTTTTAATACATCATTTTTTGTAAGACATTAATTAAGATAAATTGATAAAGTGCCTGTTACTCAGGGTCAAGCAATTAGGATGGTGAAGGCAAAAAATCATTTTATAATGAAAAAGAAATCCGGATATGTAAAGAAGAAAATATTTGTGCAGTGGAGGAAATATGCATTTTGAGTGCTCATAAAATATAACTTTTTCAGGATTCAGCTTGAGATAAGTAATTTTTCATAATCATCTACGTTGGAATGGATTGTCATTGAAATAGGTGAATTTCTAAACACTGAAGGTTTTAAAACATGCTATGCAACCTCTCATCAGAGGCATTATTCTCTCCCAGTTTTTCCACTGGATATGTGAAATTCTTTAACACCAGTATTTTCTATGTTCCACGCCTACTCAAACCAGCTTAACTTACAAGGGAATTCATTAGCTTATGTAAATAGAAGTCAGGAGATAGGGCAAGCTTCAGGAATAGTTAAGACTCAGAGGGTTATCTATCCTTGACACCAGAGGTATAGTTTCATTTCTCAGGCTGGCTTTCCTCATGTTGACTGTAGGTTGGCATTGCTCTTGAGTTACATGCATCTTGGTTCATATTTAGACAAAAGAAATGTTTGTTTTAATAAATTTACCACATTGAGTTTCATATCTATCCTTGATAGTTATAATGGTGGAGGTCTGCATTATAAGCCCATCCCTGACCCAAAACTCTCAGAAATAGATTGTGAATATATTGATAAATTTAGCGTATTCCCCTGAGCAAGAGTTTTCAAACTTTGGCATCGTAAGAATCACCTGTATTGCTTGTTAAAACACAGATTCCTGGGCCCCACATCCAGAGTTTCTGATTCAGCTGGTGTGAGATCCAATGATTTATATATTTTTCTTTTATTGCATATGTTTATTGTATGCAACATGACATTTTGAAACATGTATACATTATAGAATAGCTAAACTGAGTAATTAACATGTGCATTCCTTCACATAAAATTTGCATTTAACACCTCCCCAGGTGATGATGATGATGAACCACTGCCTAGGCCTCATCTCAAAATAATTAAATGGGAATCTCTGAGGAGGGAACCCAAGCATCTGTATTTTTTAAATGTGCATACAGATCGCCTGGAAATCCTTTTAAAATGCAGATTCTGATTCAGTAAGTCTGGAGATGGCTTGAGATTCTGAATTGTTAATAAGCTCTCAGATGATACTGATGCTTCCGATTTGAGGTACTGACTTTGAACAACAAAAACTCGACAACATTCTGGTTGAATTAATCTGAGGAAGGGCCAGGTGTTGCCAGTGGGTAGATGTAGCTGAGAATCATTTTCTGATGACATCAGGACCCAGGAATTAAAACTCAATGCAAGAGAAAGAGGAGGAGTGGGTTTCTTCTGGAAAGACAGTCCCTTTGCCAGACAGTGGGTAATTGGATTGGTTGGGTGATCTTTAAGGTATGTTGTAACTTTTAGTTTCCAAGAATTGTCTTGGGTTCCTTTGTGTTAGGCCACAAAAAACAGAACTTAGCTTCAGAGTCAATTTATAGTTGAAAAATCAACTTAAATATAAATATTTCTTTTGTTTTGTCAACTCAAAAGGAACCTGAAATCATAAAAATCTTCCGTTACTGGGCTCCAAGTCATCCTGTTTTAAGTCACCAGCATCTTAATCTTTCCTTAGAACCTCAGGCACTTACACAGCTGTCATCATGGAAAAAAAGTAAGGAAAAAACATTTTCACATGCCACACAGAATTTGGATAAGCACATCAGTGATTTTTTTCCTAACTCATCTGCAGTGTTTAGTTTACCTTACCAATGTGTCTTGCTTACTAATAGCTGCTGATCAGAGCTGAATGAGTAGATTTGTTTATAGGAAAGATTTGCATGATTGAGAATCAATAAGGCATGTTTAAATCCTCAGGTGATATGAAGAGAGGAAATAGGACAGATTAAGCTGGTGAGTGTTTACAATTTAATTGTGAGCAGACAGGTGAAAAAAAAATCCACTTTGGGAGAAAAATGAAAAAGAAAAAGTTCTATAATGTCAAGGGTGAAAATTTCAGAAAAATGTAAATACAGGAATCTGGATATTTTAGGCCTAAGCCTTAGCCCACACTCATTAAAACTGATTTGAGCTAGTGGTCCATCTGTCCATTATTAATGGGAGAGAATGGCTTCAGCAAATAACTCATTAAATATGCACTGTCTTTGGCCCAATGTGAAGTGATATATCTAAATGGCATTTGTAATTGCTTATATGAAACTTCTTTTAGAAGTGTCTTAAACCACAAATAAAAATGAAGAGGAAGAAGAGACATCTTTCTGTGGATGCTTTTTTCGTTGCAGGTACCCATTCTCTTTAATTCTGAAGCCTGGTTGGTGGAATTGAGATGAATTTGTTAGGGTCATATTTTAAACCTCAGGTAGCACTTCCCCCAGCTATCCACTACCTTTCCTTGGCATATTTTATAGTTTAGCTCTGCAGGGTAAGCCTCATAAAAATTACAAATTTTATCACCCCACATTAAAGTGACTGGTATGACGATCTGTATGAGTTAACAGCATGGCTAATTATCTACCTTTTAGCATTTGCAAGGTCGGTGCATCAACCGCTAAGAAGGTCAGTACTGGGTGAAGGGCTGACAAGAATTTGGGAGGTTTTGTGAAAAGATCAATGACCTTCATTTGTCTGAGGAGGCAAAACAGGCTGAAACAATTCCAGCAGAGGGCAGCAATACCTACATCTGCATGGCACTGTGTCAGAGGCCAGTAGCAGATGGCAATAATGATAGTTGTAGCAATAACAACAATGACCAATAGAGTTTATTACTCTATGTCAGGCTTTTTATATGTATTCTTCCATTTAATTTTCAAAACAACCACATAAGGTTTTTATTATACTCATTTTACTAACAAAGAAGCAGGCTTTGATTTTAAGTAATATACCAGAATGAGTTGACCAGATGTATATAATAGAAGTATGACTTTTGAATCAAGGACCGGCAGGCAGGTCAGCACTCCAGAAAATGGTGGGTACTACAACTACTATAATTCATGGTGTTCTGACCATGGTCAACGTGACTTCCTCCAACTGTATTCTTAGAACTCTAACATTCCTGTTGTTACTGAGTGTTCTTCGTGTGTGTGTGTGTGTGTGTGTGTGTTTGTGGTGGGGTGGTGGTGGTGGAGTTCCTACATGGGAAGGAGTTGGATAGGATTTATGACAATGTCGAGTTATATAATTTTTAGCAAGTTTATCTCTTGTATTACTTTTGCAAGGAGAGATACAATAGGGAACATGATCAATATATTACAGAATATTATCTCCAGTGGAACACAATTTATAAAGGGCTGAATGAGAAAAAGAATACAAGATCAACAGTTAAAAACCTAGTGTCTTAGTCTATTTCGGCTGCAATAACAGAATACTACAGACTAGGTGCTTGTAAACAACACACATTTTTTTTTTTTTTACATTTCTGGAGGCCAGAAAGTTCAAGATCAAGGCACAGTCAGACTTAGTGTCTGGTGAGGGCTCACTTCCTGGTTCATAGCTGTCCATCTTCTCACTGTGTCCTCACATGGCAGAAGGGATGAAGAAGCAATCTATAGCAAGATTGATTTTATATGTATATAAGAAAAGAAGGCAAAAAATATCAGACTCATTGGTGAATTTAGTGGATCAAGCCACAAGAAAAGAATGCAGACTTCTAGAAGATAATAAGTAATATATAGCAATTAAATAGTTGAACCTCAACTTGCTTCTAAACTTCTTTATAGCTAAAGAGTCTCAAATTTAAGTGTCTTCACTTAGTGACTTTGCCTTGTCACTTGGAATTGAAAGTTTGTTTTCAAAGTAGAAAACAAAAACCAAAGAACAGGAATAAATTATATTTTTAGGGGAAATAAGAGAAGAAACTGCAGAAGTTTAGAGAAACTTAGGAAACACAGCCAGAGGATTCTGTTTGATCAAAACTACACATTTTAAACTCCTGGATCTAGAGACCTTACTTGAAATGTATATCTCTTCTTCTCTCCAACACTGTATCTATGCAGTTCCCTACTTTGATATGAATTATAATCACAAAAATGATATTATAGTATTTGTTCTTCCCCTGTGGATCTAAGATATGTCTGCCAACTAAGAGATTTGCCGAATATAGAAACAAAAGAAAAAATAACATCTGGATTACAACATCAGAGCACTTGGTTTAAATGGGAATTTGTTTACTTTGGAGATGGACCAAAAACAACATCATAGAAACCCTTAAACCATCAGGAATAGAAGAGCCTCACATCTGGCATCTTTTCTACTAAAACAGGAAATTCTTTTTTTTGACTAAGATGTTGCCCGCCTTGGCTGGGTGCAGTGGTTCACGCCTGTAATCCCAGCACTTTGGGAGGCCGAGGCGGGTGGATCACGAGGTCAGGTGATCGAGACCAGCCTGGCTAACACAGCGAAACCTTCTCTCTACTAAAAATACAAAAAATTAGCTGGGCATGGTGGCACGCGCCTGTAGTCCCAGCTACTCAGGAGGCTGATGAAGGAGAATCACTTTAATCCGGGAGGCAGAGGTTGCTGTGAGCTGAGATCACACCACTGCACTCCAGCCTGGGCAACAGAGTGAGACTCCAACTCAAAAAAAAAAAAAAAAAGAAAAAAAAATTGCCCGTCTTACTAAGTGTACTCTACAGGATTTATTTGAACCAAAAGTACCTGTACTCATAGAATAGTAGTACTTCGGCTCAAGAAAGTTAAGTCAAAAGAGGCCTTGAGGGGACCAACATTTTCCAAATAAGAAAACTGATGTCTGGTAGGGTGCCATGCTTTCTCAAAGCAGCTTGATGACAGAGCCAGGGCTTCAAGTCTCTAGTGACCCTGTATGCAACCCTTTGAGAGACTGTCCATGTGTCATTTTATATCTACATTCTCAAAACTGTAGTTTGTTTTATAACTCAGAGTGTCAGAGTTAATCGAAAGTCAAAAGAAGAAAGTATCCAATTGAACATCTAAAAGAAAACAGATTTCAAGTAGGCACACATGGAAGGAGAATTACCTGTGTTTCTGCTTTAGAAAGCGTTTGGGGAATGAGGCTAAGCACTTAAGAGTTAGTTAATATTTACCACGCTGTGTTATAATCACAGGAATCTGAGCTGATGCTGTTGGGTAAAAATGGTCTCCATCTTTTCAGAAAGCAGCTTCTACCCAGCCATGGGGATGGAACAAACAAGACCATGAAGAGACATGACTGAATTATTAAAAGCCTCATCTACTTATAAGGATTAATTGTGAGTTCTGAATCAATATTTTATCATTTTAGCTAGTGAAAAATTTATGAGACAGCCCCTTTTTTGCAAGTGCCCCAGTATAATTAAAAGAGATCTAACCTTTCAATTGGCATATTTTTCTGCTTATACCTAGATGACATTGATTAGCTAAGCCCTAATTGAGCTAGGAACAGTCTCTTAGACCCTCTTTACTCAGTATCATTGTACCCATATTCCCTGTATACACACAATGCTTAATGTATTAATTTATTTACTCACTAAGAAAACACGTGTTGAGTATTCAAACGAAAATCACTGAAACAGATGCCATGGGGTATATAGTGATAAGAGATACATAGTCCTGGTCCACCCACAAAACCCAGATATCATTATGATTAAGCACCTACATGTAATCCAGCTTTTCTTAGGTCACACCACTGTGTATATATGTGTGTGATGTGTGTTTTTGTGTGTGCGTGTATGTGTGTGTATGCAATGGATGTAGTTATTGATTCACGATAACAAAACAAAAATCCTAAATTATCCTGCCTCCTACTTAACATTGTCAGATATATTCTATATCCTCTTTTCAGTATCTTTCCTAAGATATTACTTTTTTGAAAGTTCTCAAGAAGTGATCCACATAGAAGCAGTGTAAAAAAATGGATGTCAGCATGAGCTTGGAATTTGAATCCAGACTACACAGCTTAATAGTTCTGAGACCACAGACAAGTTTCCTAATCACAGTTTCACCATTTGTAAAATAAAGATAAACAAAGTACCTCCCTCCACATATTTGTTATAAAGATTAATGAGAATAAAAATGTTTGGTACAGTGCCTGATGTAAAATAAGTGATCCATTGTTATTTATTATAAATATGTGTCTAGTTTTATGTATCATGTATTTCATTGGCTCTGAAGTGCATTTTTTTCTATTTCAGCATCTTTGAAATTGGGATGTGATTTAGAATCTACAGTGTCTCAAACGTGATGAAAGAGAGAATTATATGAAAGAGAGAATTATATAAAGCACATATTTATATAACAATAAATGATATGTATTATCATGGGCTCATGGACAATCACGTCAGCAATGTTAATATTTCTATCCTTTTATTCCTTCTTGATCCGGTTCAGTGTGGTGAGTCAATGTTTAGGTCCAGGTATCATGATGTGGGCTTTATAGCTGGGACCCAACAAGACTTCTTGCTGTGCTGTTGTTGTTGTTGCTGTCTGCTGATACCTGAACTGGGGTGTCTAGCCGCCAAGATCTGGTACATCGAGGTAACTATGGACAGCATTAAGGCCTATTACTACAAGAGCGATTTGAGCTTATTATGACAAAAGTCAGTGTAATTTCTGCTAATGTGGGAGATCTTTGGCTATACCTTTGTATCACACTCTGTTGCCCACAACTCAAGGCAGTTGTGCCTGGGACCCCTTATACTTGAATGTATTCATTAAATAGCTCGTTCAGGTTTGGTTTGCAGACTGTCCTTGAGCTCAGACTGGAGGGAGAAGTTAAGTGACTGGCAATGTGTGCTTATCACACATTGTCCCCTTTCTCAGGAAAATATGAATATTTGACTCTTGTTCAAAGACAAATTGTTTCCTAGGTGTCTGATCACTCCCAAGTTGCCTGTGTGTGCTGCACAAATATCACAGCAGAGCGTTCAGGTGGGGATGTGCAGTGTGTGGTATGGCGGTCCTGGTGTCTGTTCCTGTGCTGTGTGTTTCACTTGTCTGCTCAGGTGCATTTCCTGCATTTCCCCTGCTTGGCTTCATATCATAGGGGATTGACCCCTGCAAACACTGTTTCCCAGGACTCCCTCTCCTTCTGGCTTCCAGCTAGGTCTGGCCAACGGTGAACACTCACAAGAGCTTCAACAGAGGGAGAAAGGAAAAACCTGGGTTAGTTCTCATTTTCTCTGTTTTTGGCAGTGTTGTTAGAGAGGACTGCATGTCTCCTATGGTTCCTGTTCTTGCTGGACATCTCCCCTTGACCTCACCTCCTACGATTTCTACCCCACCAAGGTAACCAGTCTCTCAGACTCTGGAAATTCCATTCCCTCCCTTATTCCTATAGCCTAAGGGTGATAGCAACTTTCTGCTTTTGCTAATTTGGGGGTTACCTTTTTATCAACTGTTTGGTATTTAAGCTCCTCCCACATGTTTGTAGCTAGTTTTCTATTTTAAAACCTTACTAGTTGGCTACCTGGAATGGGTTTCACTTTCCTAATATAGGCCCGTGCAAATAGACCTCAGGAGTCCCAACCCTACAAAATACCTACCCAGGTGTATCTGAACACTGGTGAAGGCAACATAGACTTGGCTCGGATCTGTAATACAGGCATATATTGAATCAATTAACAAATGGTCAAATGTGAAGACAGAGTCATTCAAGAGCCATCTGGAATGATGGAACTTTTGAACGGGCTGATAGAAAAGATGGCGAGGGTGGTGATGAATGTTTCAGTGCATGGAGTTCAGGATGAGGGGTCGCATTTCTGAAAAATGAAGCATCACATTTATAGAATAATGAATCATTTAGGCTTGGCATGATGGCTCAAGCCTGCAATCCCAGCACTTTGGAAGGCTGAGGTCAGAGGTTCAGTTGAGCCCAGGAGTTAAAGACAAGCCTGGGAAACAAAGCAAGAACCCCTCTCTACAAAATAATACTAATAATACTAATACTGCTAATAATAATAATAGTTAGAGTAATGGTTCAGTTTGGAGTATGGTATACTCTGGAAGACAGGGAAGATATTACAAATTAATAACAATATCAGTGACAACTAATATTTATTTTCATTTTAATATTTGCCAAGCACTAAGTGGTCAGTATACATTCTGTAATTTATTCTTGGAAAACCTTGTAATGGAAGCATTGTAAGCCACATGTAATGATGTGGAAACCAAAGATGAGAAATGAGAGTAACTCTTTTAAGTAGAAAATGAAAACTAAGTGGCGGAGCTAAATTATCAAATATGATGCCAGCCCCATCTACTCAGCCCAGACTTACTTTTCAGCCTTCAACATGCCAAGCCGATGTCCACTTTGGGGCATTTTCACATTTGCTTTTATATCCTTGGAATGTTCTGCCTCCTGATCTTCACCTTTTCCTCTTTTTGACATCTAGAAATAGTGTATCCATGTATTTGTTTCTGATTATTTTCCCCTGCTCCTCCTACTTTAGCTAGAATATAAACTTCATAAGAGCAAGAACTTCAACTACCTTTCACTGTTGTATTGCTTGTGCCCAGAACAGTACATGGTATGGAGCTACATCATAATTATTCATTGAATAGAAGAATGGCACAAAATAGGGCTTTAGTAAATATCCATTCTCAACTCCCTGTGTGTCCAAAAGTCAGTCCCTCAGCCACTTTCAAGGGCGTAGACTGCATACCCATAAAGGTCAATGGATCTGCTTTCAGAAAAAAAAAAAAAATAGGGCAATCTATAAGCAGCAGCATTTGGGACAATCTCTCCCAGCTAACTATTATCGTTTAGGCTGAGAAATGAGATTCGTACCCTGCCAAACTATTTATACTTTTTTGGTAATTAAAGTAATGAAGTTGTCTGGGAGCACAACACATTGTGTGCTATCCCCTCGTCCAATTCATCTGCTTTAGTTTCTGACTCCAGTTAACAGTTTTATGTAGGAAAATCACATAGAATAGTGGGAATTCATGCAGAGTCGCACACAGGAACAAGCTATTTGCTATTTCCAAGAGAGCAATGAATGAGGAAAACAGGGCTTAAGTCTGCTTTCTCTGTTTCATGCAAGAACTGTGTATTTTAAATAGGCCTGATGAGGCGTGGGGAGTTTCAGCCTAGGCAACATGAGCCCTCTATGTGGACATTGGAAGGCACTTTGTATTAAAAAATATATACATAAATGTAAACATATAGAGACAGTTTATTTTGCCAGAGATCAGCGTAGCATAAAGGGTATGTGTATTCCTATAGAAATATTTTTCTCAAACAGGACACAAAGCACTGTTTCTTTGTAAGACAAAGCCTTAGGCAGGAAATTGCCTCTAGGGTGGATAGTTTGAGCTTCTGCACACCTTCAACAGCCTCTTCCTTTCTACAAGCTCAGCCTAAGAGGCAGAAGTCTTAAGGCAGGCTCCCTTGCATCTCTTCTGTCTGGAGGCAATGGCTTTCCTGGTTCCCTACCTCTTGGACAGCAGAGACCTTGGCTGCAGGCCAGCAGGAACACAGACATGCCAGCCAGTAGGTTAGTTATGCTTTCTAATTAGTCACTGCCAATCTCTGGAACATTTTCTTTCTTTTTTTCTAATTTTTCCCTCATTTGTTTTACTATGTAGATGGCTTTCAAATTTTTCTTCAAATAATTACAAATATTCCATACCATTCCAGTTGAGGTGTAGAAATAGAGTGAAAATATGATGTTCAGAACACTGGGGAAAACCCACCAGGTTTCCTCTCGTCTGGGTCCAGACAGTATTGGGGGACAAGGTAAATAAATCTGCAGATCTGCCTATAGACACTGGAAGCCGCATGTATGAGCCAATTTTGCTGTTTTTCATGCCGATGTGTTTTACTACGACTCTCTTCACAGATATCCCTTCAAAGATCACCTTCCATCCAGGTCTGATATTCAGACCATGTGTACTAGAATGGCTATGTCTGGTCTTTTATTAAAAAAGCAACAGAAATATTTCCATACCAGCTGATAAATAGCCATGCCCTGAGCCCCCTAGATTCCCCAGCTTCCCTGGCCACCTTGGCTCAGAGAACCCTTGATTTTCAGGATCCAAATTTATATCTGGCCCCACAGGTGGTCTGTCAACCTCTATTTCAACACTGTAGATGACAACAGTTGTGACTGCCTGACCAAGTTTAGAAGATTAGGAATAGCACTCCTGCTTCTAATAAAAAGGGGGTTCATCTTTATAGTGCCATCCAGTCTTCCCTCACTTTGGGAATAACTTAGATTCCATGAGAAGAACTAGAAGCACTGTTAGGAGACAAAGCTGCACAGCACAATACAGGCTTGGGGGTCAGCCTGAAATGCATTTAAATTTTACTTGCCAGTTGGATGAGTTTCTGCAGTTGTCTTCTCCAAACATTGCTATCATATTTTGTCTCTGAACTTCAGTAGCCTGATCTGTGAATCAGAGGGTAGTAATTGGAATGCAAGCAAGAGGAATCAAAGTGACTGATATTTGAAAAACCATTTTTTAAGGATGCAATGAAAAATAATTTACTGTAGTTCACAGAGTCAAAGGAAGAATTGAGCAATGGAGCATTGTTGGGAAGAGTAAAAACCACAGCAGAGCTGGGTGTTTCTGGACAGATGGCCGGGCTTCAACTATGTTCCATTTCCCTTTATATTTTATTTTATTTTATGTCTTGGAGACAGAGTCTCTCTCTCTCACCCAGGCTAGAGTACAGTGGCACAATCTAAGCTCACTGCAACCTCTGCCTCCAGGGTTCAAGTGATTCTCCTACTTCACTCTCTCGAGTAACTGGGATTACAGATGTGCACCACCACGCCTGACTAATTTTTGTGTTTTTAATAGGGATGGGGTTTCACCATCTTGGCCAGGCTGGTCTTGAACTCCTAACCACAAGTGATCTGGCTGACTCAGCCTCCCAAAGTGCTGGGATTGTAGGTGTGAGCCACCATGCTTGGCCATTCCTTTGTATTTTATTAAGATTCATATTTTTGGGACAGAGAATCTGGTTGCGCTAATTTGTTCTGTCTGTCCCTATATCTAGGAGAGCAAGTCTGTTTTATTGGCAGCCCCAAAAGAATAGAGAAGAGGAATTTCCTGAAGAAAAGGAAAACAAGTAAACAACAATAATCAAGATATCTACTTATCCACTAGACATTAATCACAGGGTACCACAGAGTTTAAAGGAGATAACATATATCAATTGCTTAGCTTAGTATGTAGTTCAAACACTCAATAAATAGATGTTAATAATGGAATGAATGACAATAAAGTGGCATAGGAGAAATATAATATCAGTGCTATTAAAAGTAGCAGCTGCTGGGTGTGGTAGCAGGCACCTGTAATCCCAGCTACTAGGGAGGCTGAGGCAAGGAGAATCCCTTGAACCTGGAAGGTGGGGTTTGCGGAAAGCGAGCCGAGCCGAGATCACACCACTGAACTCCAGCCTGGGCAACAGTGCGAGGCTCGGTCTCAAAAAAAAAAAAAAAAAAAAAAAAAATAGTAGCAGCTGTAGCGCTGGTAGTATGGTGAGAATACAGTCTTTAGCTTTAAAAGGCTAGGTATAAGATCAATGGCAAATCTGAGACTCATTTTCTTCATCAGAGAATGAGGGATATAATAGTTTTTTTGAGTTACTAAATTAAATAACAATGTACATAAAGCACTTATGGTTCATGGCTAAGTACTAAATTTTTTATGTGTGTGTATATGTCCTTATATGTATATATATACACCTCTACACCTAAATTTATATATCTTTATCTGACATTTATGAGATTATATCTAAGGACTTTAAAGGAATCATAAAATCCATGATTAAGGTAGGTTTGAGGTTGTGTCTATCAGTAGCCTTTCCTTGACCCCCTTCCATCTATCAATAGGCTCCCTAAGCATCCACATGTAGATAGAACTGGCATTTCATTCTATAAAATACATCTGCCTCTTGCAGTTTTTGTGCAAGAATATTGTTTCCTCATCAATTTTAAGGGTGATTTATTGTTGTTTTTGTTGTTATTATTTATTTTCAAATCCCACATTATTCAAAATTAATAACAGCTGCATCTAAATGAGATCTAGATAGAGATGAAAGAATCTGCTCACGAAGCAGACCCCAGTCCTGCGTGACTCAGAGTCCACTCCATGCCCCTTTTCTGTGCTTCCTTCTGGAGAAGAAAAGCTCAGAACCAGAGGGGTTGATGTCATTAAGAACAAACGGACACTTTCCTGGTGACTTCCTTGGGAATTGCTCCTTTGCTTTCCTATCTGAAGTACACCTTGATAAAGCAGCTGGCCCTTTTGTACTGAAAAGAGGGCTTATCTCTTTTCAGGGAAATCTCTGCACTGAGTTATTCATCTTTGAAAGTAAATGAATTAATACAGTTGTCTCACTACAGAAGAGGACACATTCTATCAACCTAGGTCCCCATTATGTGTTTTGTTTTGTGATGTTCCAGAATACAAGGGGAGGAACATTAGGCAGAAATGACATTAAAACAACTTGAGGTCAATAGATGATGGAACTAAGCAGTTGTGATAGTGGTATTTTTCGCCAACAGCTGCTGTCCATTCAATCCTAGCTAGTTGTTTACCCTTTGACACACACCTAGATGTATTTAAAAGTGGTCCCACTCAACTATTGAAATAAATTGTGATGCAAAGATATAGTGTAGCACCGGCAGCTGTTATTTTTAAAGACTCTATAATGACATGGGAGAAATCTTTCAAATATATTGTTTGGTGGAAAAAAAAAGTCAGGATTCAAACATGATGTAATATAATCTCAAATAATATGCTTATGTAAAATTTTTTAAAAGGCAACTATTCAAAATTCTACTTTCCAAATATTCTATAAGAAATATATGTTTCTTTATAGACATAAAAACAATAACTGCTCTGCTGTTAAAGAGGGCTTCAGCAGTTCTTTTTTGCAGCCTATGGATCCTGGTTGGTAAGGAATGTCACTGGACCCACCCATCCCTGGAAATCTAGGATGCCCTTATCCCTTTTCATGAAATTTATTCTTCTACATGTGATTGCCCAGGAAGTTACTTTAGTCCACTTACCACTTAGACTTTGAGATAAGATTCAAAGTCTATACCTGACCACATTGTTTCAATTTGAATGGTGGAATCTTGCCACTCCCATACTGAATTCATACTTAGGAATTCCATTATATTCCCCAATTCATTTTTCCACCTCGTTTTATGATGTATGTACCTAGTAAGCTCTCTCCCTCTAGATTGTGGGCTCTGTAGAGGACATAGAGTGTCAGATTCTGCAATACATTCTTAGTGTCAGCAGGTCACCAAAGAGCAAACAGTGCTAAAAATTGGTATGAGCAAGGTCTTCTTAATGCCAACTGCTTTGGGATCTGCAAAGATTACTATATTCCACATCTTTTTTTGTCAAGGAGAGAACAAGGTGAGATAGATATGGTGATTATGTGGTGACAAGAACACAAATAACTATTATATAGTTATAGGACAGAAGACGTGTCAGGTTCTCATAGTATAAGCAAAGACTTGAGAGATTCAAAGGAGATTGAAATCATATGGTTTAGCGGGGTTCCGAGGATGACTGATGAAGGATTTGTCCCTCATGTTGGGACTTGAAGGAGATAGAATTTGGTAGGCCGATAATAGGGTACTTGAAGCAAAATGCAAAGCATGAGTAACTGGAAAGTGTGGATAATTTCCAAAGATGGGTATGTCTCTGGGAGCCAAGATAATTTATATCTTACTGTGTCATAAGGAATAATATAGAGAATGCAGGGTACTTAAGTCAAGGTCCTATTGCAAAGGTTAGTTTGTTACAGGGAGGTTATTTTCAATTTGGTAGGAACTGGAAAATTACAAGTGGTTTTCATGTAAAGTTATGACATTACTCAACTGTGTGGAAGCCTGATTTATTTAGAAAGAATTTAGGGATGTGGATACTAATTACGGGGTTATTATATTATTTCCTTAAAGATAGAAGGAGAAACTAGATTTGAAGCATCGGGAATAGAAAGGAGAGAAATACCGAAATGCACAAAATCCATGTATCTAAGTCATAGCCGTTTTGCAAGGTACATAATGTTCTTTACAACCTGTACTTAATTTGTAACTCATGCAATAATGGATTACAAGTCTCACCTACCCACATGCATTTCTGCCTCCATGAGTACATCATTCTTCAAGCAATTCCACATCATTCTCTAGTCTGTTGTTTTGCTCATGCCATCTTTGTCCAGAATACCCTCTCAGTAGCTGAAATGCTGCTTCTCAGTATCTATTGACTCCTCCAGGAAGTTCCATTTAATTTTTCTGACAATATTTAGTCTAATATTTGATAATGCATGGTAATCTAAATGAATGCATATCTGTCTTTCCCACTAGAGCCTGAGTTCTCGCTCCCAACCTCGGGATATCTGCAAATTCAAAAAGCATTTCTTTTAAGCCCTCTTAGTCATTTCCCCAAATATTAAACAGGAGAAGGCCAAGGCCCTGTCATCCTCCAAATTAATTTCATTTTAAAATATTTATGGAAGACTGCACTCTGATGAATGCTGTGCAGGATTTTGAAAAAGTAAAATACATAGTTCCTGTTCCCAAGTTGCTCACAATATAGTGCAAAAACAAGACTAACACTTATAAAACAATTAGAGGACAAATATCACATTATATAATTAAGGGTTTAATTGTGTGGTGAAGATTTACAGGAGACTTAAGTGGAGGGAGATTGGAGAGCATGAAAAAGTCAAGAATGGCTTCATGGAAGAGATGGAAAGAAGCAAAAGAGAAATAGCAATAGGACTGGAAGGTGTTTCCTAACTAAACCACCTGCTCTGACTTTTTCCCTTGTGACGTATACCTCTGAGACTTGTCTGGGACAGATGGAGACATGGATGTGCAATGGCTCAGAGTCAGGGGATGAGGCAGGAAAGGACATGAACATAGACATTTTGAAAATAAAGAACTAAACCAGCAGTTTTATAGGACAAATCAGCTTTATATATGAACAGTTCGTTTCATCTGAAGTTAGAAATAGAGTTCAGCTGACATATTCACTGTCTCTTTCATCAAGATTCAAAAAAAGTTGGTAAACCAGGAAGAAATTGATTCCTTTATAATAATTACTAAAAGGTCCTTGTATCCAAATCTTATTTCCTCTGAACAATTCAAAGCAGTCAAGGAATTGAACTCTAGCTATTCAAATAAGACAAATTTTAAACAACTATAGACATAAACATTAATGCTGATATTTATTTGAAATTATTAGTCTTTGATCTATTTTTGGCCTATCATTCTAGAATCAGTGACAATACATGATTTGCACATTATAAAAACCTGGCTTGGCCTGGCGCGATGGCTCTCGCCTGTAATCCCAGCACTTTGGGAGGCCGAGACGGGCGGATCACGAGGTCAGGAGATCGAGACCATCCTGGCTAACACGGTGAAACCCCGTCTCTACTAAAAATACAAAAAAATTAGCCGGGCGTGGTGGCGGGCGCCTGTAGTCCCAGCTACTCGGGAGGCTGAGGCAGGAGAATGGCGTGAACCCAGGAGGTGGAGCTTGCAGTGAGCCGAGATGGCACCACTGCACTCCAGCCTGGGTGACAGAGCGAGACTCCGTCTCAAAAAACAAACAAACAAAACCAAAAGCCTGGCTCAAACCAGGTATCCTCAGAAGTGAGATGTATTCCATTTCCGCATTAAAGCTGCATGATGTTAACACGGTGCATGGAACAAGAGGTTGCCATCAATGAAAACCCGCTGCAGTACTGTATTTTGTCCATAACCTTGTTTTTCTTCAATATCAAGAAATAAATTTTTATGCCGAGTTTTTTAGTCCATGAATCTGAGAATTAATAATTGTGTAGAATTGAGGATAAGCTAAAAAATCAAAATGTGAAGGTAGATTTAATATTTCTATCTTCAAATGGTTTGCTGTTTTTTTGTATTGATATTTTATGAACACCACAAGCAAAAGTATGCATATACACATATACACACACGTATATGATAGTGTATATACATGTATTTTTGCAACACACTATACTTTTCTCGTATAATAATATTGAAACAGAAAGAATATTTCTCTGAAATCTTTAGATTAATTTGCATCACTTTCTTTTATATGATTTTCTCTCTGTATGACTGAAGAAATATTTGGGTTGTCAGGCTTAGTTACATATAAAGAGAACAATCAGAAATAGTGAAAATTTACACGTGATATGTTTTTCTCCATCTGACTTTACTGCCTTTTACCCACAAGGTGGCACTCTCTAGATATGTCTAAATTCAAGCCTTTTTAATAAAGATACATCAAAATAGAAATCTTCCTCAACCAACCTTCATTGTTAACAGCCTTCCCAAAAAACAAAGTAAATTCACAAATGCAGTTTGGAAAACTAGTATGGTTAAATGTATCACATAGATCCCTAACAAGATGTCACTGTTTATATTGTAAATCTGTAAAGTCCTTAATTCTGGATCAGTCAATTTAGGTCTGATTTTGTTCTCAGTACGAACAGCAAAGCGGATTGTCCCTACTAAATCTGATTAGTCTTGAGGCACCTCTATTCAGTATTTCTTCTTAGGAAGTACACAGTGGCAGCCCAGAGGATGGGGTTTATGGAGAGAACTGGTGTGCTGTGATTGCAGTGACCACATGTCCCCAGTTTTTTTGGACAAAAATAATTTTAAATGGGCTATTCTTATAACCACATCTGGATATTCATATTTCTAGAGAATATCTTCCTTTCTTCCTTTTTTTTTTTTTTCCAGACAGAGTCTTGCTGTGTTGCCCAGGCTGGAATGCAGTGGCGCAATCTCGGCTCACTGCAAACTCCACCTCCCGGGTTCAAGCAATTCTCCGCCTCTACCTCCAGAGTAGCTGGGACTACAGGCGCCCACCACCATGCCTGGCTGATTTTTGTATTTTTAATAGAGACAGAATTTCACCATGTTGGTGAGGATGGTCTTGATCTCCTGACCTGGGATCCACCCGCCACGGCCTCCCAAAATGCTGAGATTACGGGAATGAGCCACTGTGCCGGCCCCAAATTTTTAAATTCAAAAATAGTTAATATTAAAGACAGTCTTGATCTCCTTCTCAACCAAGTGTACATGGAGTCTGTTAGCAACATGACAACAGATGTTCAGTCCTTTTTTAAGTTCAATATTGGCCCTGGGAGATGTCCTATTCATGGGCTGGTGGATGCACAGATAAGGCTCTGGCAGCTAGATCCTAGGATCAAGTCCTCCCTGTCAGCTTTCACTGCCTTTCTTAGAAGCTGTCTCAGGAAAGAGATATGCCCTTTGCTTGAGACACTTCCTTTGAAATTGAACTCTTAAAAATCAGAAAGCGCATCCTCCAAAAATAGTTCCATAGATCTACATTCTAGTTTTTCAGTCAGAATTTTATAAAGCCTCTTTTCTTACCATTGAATAATTATAAAATAAAGAGTTTTTCAGTAGAGAAAATGATGTATTTTCTATATCATGCAACTGCTAGGTACACACTGGGTAGTGCCTACAAATAAGAATATTAGAGATCTCGCCCCTCACCGACCCCCTTACGTATATAAAAGAAAAGCAAGTCATACTGTAACCGGTTGTCACTAAGACAGGTTAGAGTAGGGTAACAGATTTGTTACAATCCACATCTCTGCCTTTTGCCTAGGTAGAGATAAATCAGCAACAAATTCTACATTCTACTAATGATTCTACTAGAGATGCAGTCTGCTTATGTTTCAAAGCATTTTCTTGGTACATGGAGCAGCTGATTAAAATGTCCATGAGGGAAAGCTCATGTATAAAATGAACTCAATTTAAATGAAAGGAGGTGGAGCCTGTAGAAATTTCAAATACAGAAGAATGTGAAGTGGGTAATGATTACCAGGAACCAGCAAAATAAAATAAAAATTTGATTAACTAAAAAATGGACTAGACAGAGAGAGGCATTGTGTAAAATTTTCATACAAACAATGTCCTCCCTTGTATTATTGTGAAAATGACAACTGGGAGGAGTTATGGGCTTGCAAAATTGAGTAGATGCAATAAAATGGGAGTTTTGCTTTGGGAAACATCTTTGATGCATATGGTATTGTGAAAAGCATTACAGCCCTAGCATAAATAATCTAGGTATAAGTATACCTGATAGACACTTGCAGGGAGTAATGTAAGTGGAAAGTAAACAGAAGGATTTGATTTGATTTAAAATGAGGAGGGAATTTGATAAAACAGAGACTATGATAAAGGAGTCAAATGGAAGAACAGGAGTTATAAAGCAGAAACAAATCAGCATAAAGAGATGAATATGAATATAGAGATGAGCGAAATATCAGCCCAGCACTAAATATGTTATACATTGGGCTCCTGCTGTACACAAAGAATATATGCTACCTGACCTCAGAGGCTACAAAGGAGAACAGCATGACACAGAATCTTTTACCTATAATATTATAATCTTACTGAGGAGAAAAGATATAAATACATTAAAAAGTTAGGTTTAATACGAGCATTAACAACACAACAAAATTTTTACAACATAATTCATGAAGAGTTACAGAGAGACAAATCACATAACTGTAAATGGAGTTTATCATCAACATTAAAAGGAAAAAATAGATAATATCATATCAATTTCTTGGACACACTTTTATGCAACTGTTTGAACTCTGATAATAAGAATTAACACAACCTAAGGTAAAATTATACAGGCATATTGAGACTTTGCTTTAGTATTTATGGTTTTCCAAAATGTAAGCTTCAGCCTTTGAGCTCAGCAATTTAAAACTATAACAGCAATGTTTGATAACTCAGAAAAATATGCTAAGTCCTTTATTTTTATATGTTTATTTGATTAAAGCAAAGGAAAAAAGATGCTAAAATAGAAAAACGGTCTCTATACTTAAGTTAATTTAGCTTGCATACCAATATTTTTAAAATTAATTTTTGGATCCCAGGAAGAATCACTAACTCACATTAGATTTTCTTTTTAAATCTTGCCAGTGGTCATTAATTATGTACAATCATTTGTGACATTTAAAACTGTTAATTTCCTTTGTGATTTAGGCTGTGGGGATTTTATTTTTCAAGGAAACAGTTTCTCAAAACCCATACTGTAAATGATTTTAAAAATATCTCAATGAATAGTAACTATTTCTTCTTATTATTATTAATCTATTTGAGTACCTAGGTCAGGAACTATGTATACATCAACCCTAGTTGACAAATTTGTAGTTAAGTCATTCAAAAGACAGAAACACTCAGAAAGGTAAAGTGATATTCCCCAGCTAGAAAATGGTTGAGGGAAGGTTCATTTCCAAATCTGCCTAATTCCCAAATCATTGTTCTTTCCACCAGCTAATGCAGCCTCCTTAGAGAGAACCATATTGAGATGCTGCCATATTATAGATGCCTCTGTGTGTGTGTGTGTGTGTGTGTGTGTGTGTGTGTGCGCGTGCGCCCATGCTCAGAGGCTTTCACACAAATTTTTATATCCTAAATAAGTCTCTAACCAACTTTATAATTTGGCAAAAACTGAAGTGCAAATCAGAATTAGATTATTTGTTTTATCTTTTCTGTTCTCGGCCTGCACAACCTTCATCCTCTTCAAGAAAAGAAACTTCGTTGGGTGGCGTGAAATTGGTTGCCAATGACTCTTAGGTGTCTTTTTGTTTTTATTTGCTTCCAGGGACTGATATTTCAATGGCTGCGTAGTACCTGACCTAAAGAGGATACTCAATAAATCTCCTTGAAAGACTGAATTGTATTAATCTGTGTTTATATCTGATTGTTCCACACATAGCCCTTGTTTTCCCTCAAGTCTTGAAAATACCCAAATACACATTGCAATTTTACGTATTAAATAAAATGTATTCTCAGATGCACTTACATATGGACAGTGTTTTAAAACTCACTATATTTGCATTTGAAAAGCTTGTATCAAACCATTATATAATCTAAGAATTATTAGGGCTCTTAGAGATACTATGGTTGAATGCTTTCATCTTACTGAAAGATAAAATTGAATCTTTGAGAAAGTAGGACATCTTTGTTTTAAAATTAAATAAGATTATAAATTCACCTAGGAAATTTAGAGATGTGTTTCTTTCAATAAAGTAGTGTTTCCTTATGTTGGTGACGGCTCCTTCCCTTGCTGGCTTACCTGTTGTGGCTGGATAGGAGGCAGTGTTGCATGGAGTGTTGGGGTCAGAATGACCTGAGTTTGGGATATAACTCTGACATGCTTGACATGTGGCTTTGAGCAAATTACGCAATTTTCTCTAACCAGAATTTCATTTTTTTTAAATAAATTAAGCATTATAATAACTATCCCCAGAGATTATTTTAAAGATTAAATGAGATAGTGCATGATAAGAACTTAGCATAATCCTCTTATAGTAAATATACAGTAAATCTCAGGTTAAATTTAGCACTGTTGTGACATAATCACTGCTTATAGTCTTTGAATTTGAAGATATCTATTTAACCTCTCTAAAATACATTGAAATGAAAAATGTTAATCATTCCTGCTCTGCCTACTGTAGCACTCCTACTGTGATTCCTTACCCTAACACCTCCTTTACTGGCTTTTTTCCTGCTCTGAATTTCTTTCTCCACTCTTACCATCTTGTTAAATTTTACCTTAAATTAGCTATGTGCACCCAAACCTTTGACTCAGGCTCTGTCTATAGGAGAGTTCATCAAAGACAGCCCTTTATATGAATTCACTTTCAGAGCTAAGTAAATTAAAACCAAATTTAAATGGATTGTTATGATAAAGAAATTTGTTTGATTCACACAATTCAAAGTCCCAGAGAAAATATTTATTCCTGCACTTTTACTAAAGTGTCAGTATTACAAAGATTTGATTTCTCTCCAACACCTTGCTTAGACTTCTAATATACCGGCTTTATCCTATGGTTGCTATTCCTCATGGTCCCAAGATGTGTTCCAGAAGCTTCCACAGTAAGATGCATTGCCATTTATGTGTGATGTGAATGACGTGATGTCTTCATTCCAGGGTGCTTAGAAAATTTCCTGAGATTCACCCTGACTGGATCAGCGTATGTTCCATGTCCGTGCCTGTACCAATCACTGTGACCAGGGAAATTAAACCTGTGGATTGTCTTAGATTCAATTATGGGTTTCAGCCTAGAGTGGGTGAAGGAAGCAGCTTCTTTGAACCTATAGAGATTCCCAAGCAGAAGTTGAAGCTGTTGGGAAGGGTAAACACCTGGGAAGGTGGTGAGCAGGTAATAAAAAATGTCGGCTGGGTGTGGTGTCTCACGCCTGTAATCCCAGCACTTTGGCAGGCCAGGGCAGATGCATCACTTGAGATCAGGTGTTCAAGACCAGCCTGGCCAACATGGTGAAACCCAGTCTCTACTAAAAATACAAAAATTAGCCAGGCATGGTGTTGCATTCCTGTAATCTCAGCTGCTCGGGTGGCTGAGGCAGGAGAATGACTTGAACCTGGTAGGCGGAGGTTGCAGTGAGCCGAGATAGCACCATTGCACTCCAGCCTAGGCGACAAGAGCGAAACTCTATCTCAAGAAAAAAGAAAAAAAAAAGTCTACTACTTGACTTCACATGATTGCAGTGAAACAAAAAGGAAATGATATTTGTGAATATTCTCTGTATAGTATAGCTATAAGGTGATATACAAATATCTGGTTATTATCATCTGATTTTCCCTGGCAGGAGCATCTCAGGAGGTCTATCCATTTGTCTTTAACCCAGACCAAGGACTCTATGCAAAATAGTCCCAAGACCAACTTCACTTCTCCTTGGTGCGCAGCGAGAGTGGTTGCTGCCTTTTGAGCCATGGCACACCAGCAGATGTGCATGGGCAGAAAAGTGCTGATAAATTTCTATACAGACAGAAAGAGCAATGCATGTGTTCCTCTGGGCAAGATTTGATATTCACTGAAACAGCTGTTATCTCTCAGCCATTGCACATAAGGTTAAAGTGAATAGGATATTGTTAGTATAGACTCAAGCAGTTTTTTGTTTTTTGGTTTTTTTTGTAGCAACAGAACCACACCACACATGGGCCATTCTGCCATCTATGAGACTGTTCAATTTTGTTCCTCACAAGAGGAAAGAAATAACTTGAATCCACAGAAAACGTTATATCTACCCTAAATATAGCATGCATTCTGCTTTCCACATTCCAAAGCTCTGAAACAAATTCAGGAAGTAACTTTGACTTCTTGTCATCAACTATGATTTATTTAAGGATAGCATTCCGAAACCTGAGTCCCAGAACCAACTAAATTAAAAAGATGAAACACATTTTAAAATATGTGATGGTGTTTAGATCAAAAGGATCCCAAATGCTGAGGTAATTGTCTTAGTAAATAATACGATGGGCACTTCAAATATGAACAAGTGATGGGCTGAGCACAAATAGAATTTTTCGATGACATTTAACAAAATGCAGTGAAGATGGCCAGTGTAAATGTTTTTCTTTTTTTCTTAATAAAAGAACATAGGGGCCATATGCTGAGGCACAAACAGTTGGAAAATGCACTAATCCAGGAAAAAGAAGCAGATCAGCATTAATTCTAGCCTTGCTTTGTAGTGATAAATGTGTTTTTTAAAATGACTAATTGAATACATGACAAGAAGAGACATTCCTGGAAAATAACTAGCAGTTGAGAACATATCGCTGCCTTGCAGAAACCGACTCATAGTAACTTATACGGAAACATGAAGTCAAACAGAGTTAGAATTAATAAACCACAGCAATAACTCAGGGCATTGTGAAATGACTGAAAAAAAATAGTCTTTACTCTGCAAACTTTTGGCACAAAGCTGCTGCTTTAAACCTGCTTGTTTTTGCAGGAAATCACACGTGATGGATGAGTCTATGAGTAAGAAGTCATGAATATTTCAGGCTATAGTAGTCGATTAAGTACACAGGAAAGGTGAAGAGGGAAATAGCTTGAATTGGTTATTGGCAATGTCTATGACTTGATGGTATATTTACAAAAACCCCCAAAGCATCACCTGGTTTTATGAGTTGTATCCTATCATCTGATGCCACAGATAGGGTGTAGTAGCATGACCAAATCTGCGCCAATGGTATGGGAGAAATATTGCAGGGAAAGATTCAAAATGTCACTATACAAAAGACATATAATATGCAAGACTGGGATAGAAGCCAATTACAGCAACTCAGAGGCAAGAAACTGCATCAGTTCATTCGATGGCACTCCAGAGGACACATTCATACAAAGAAGAACAAGGAAGTTAATTTCAATACAAGAGAAAGGAAAACTTGCTACCACTGAAAACAGTTCAAAAGTAGAAGGTCTAATCAGGTCCTTTACAATGAATGTGGTCAGAGACCTCTACCCCCAGAGATGTTGAGCATCCACCTCAGGGCTGAACTAAATAACTAGGTGAGGATGCAAAAGCTCTGGGGGAAATCTTTTTTTAAATTTTTATTGCCAATATTCTTTTTATTTCTTTGGGACTTTGGAAGTGAGGAAGGAATTTCTGGAGCATTTGACAAACATTTTATATGGAGATCTGCAAACAAGGAAATTTAACTGAAGTTCTCAGAATTTATGAATTGCAGGACAAAGTTATTGGCTTTGAGTAATCTTTGAAAATAGATATTTTTTCTAAAATGAGAAATGTGTATATTAGGACTGAAATTGATGTGGATGCAAAATAGCATTTAAGAATAGCATTCCTAAACCTGAAAGTCTAATATGACCAAAAGAGAAAGTTAAAACTTAAGTTGTCAATATAGAAATATTATGAGATTAAATGAGAATATACATACTAAAGGTATGTCATATAAACACTGGTTCCCTATCTTTTCATGGAAAACTCAGAAGACATACTTTTATATGTGCATGCTAGAAGTGTACAAATTCTAAAGACCTCTAACTTGGTAGTAATAGTCTACAGTTCAGAAAATCATCCACCCCTAGATTTCAATCTTTGGTTATTTAGTCAGGTGTTCTGCAGTGTCTGCGAGTTCTTGGAATGGGAGTGTTCAAGTTTTCTCTGCCTTGAATTGTGGTTGAGATTAAAAAACGGCTTGGCACATCCTGTTCGAAGTACAGTTGATGAATCAAGTTCTGGCCATGTCCCAGCTATGGATGCTAAAATGGTATCATCTCCCTCAGCAGCTAAGGTTCCTAGCCATAAAGGCCAGGCTTCTTTAAGTGAAAGCTTCAATGGGTTAATTGACACTTAGTGCAGTTTTTTTTTTTTTTTGACAGAAGGGCACAATCTCTGTTATCTCATGGGAACAAGATGGTAGAGTTCTGGCTATGGTGTTCTGTTGGACATCAAGGCATAGCCCACTCAGCATGGGGAAGTGTAAAATGTAGTACATTTGAGTTCCTGGTAGAAAACAAGAACTTCCCAAACATGAAGAGATGCATGGAGAGAAACATGGAGATAGCATGCATGTTCTCTCCATGTATGAAGAGAAATCTTATTCATAGAAGACTTGAGCTAGAAGGGGATAAACTGTGACCTTGCCAGGAAAACTGTCTTGAAAGCTGAGGTTACAGCAGTGTGGCAAAGTACAGGTCTTTTTTTTTTTTGTGCCTGCTACCTTTGTTACTGACGGGAGTCCTTCAGAGTGGTTCTTTAAAGGAATAAGATATTTCAGTATCTTGCTTAGGCACCAGATCCATACTTTCAGATATCTTCGCCATTACACAGCCACTTCTTAGGTGCAAACCAGCCTTGACGTTGCGGTGACCTTATGGATTTGGCACCAAGCCTGCTACAGGCCAAGAACCACTCCCTACTCTACCTGAACCACTTAATCCCCCAAACATGGGACATCTTATACACATCTCTCCAGACAGTGAGGACTAACCCCTTGCAATTAGCCTCCCAAGGAAGATGATAAGTGAATTCAAGGTGACTTGTCAGTCTCAGTGTGTACTCTGAAATGTTTGGCTCTATTCACTGAATAAATAAAGATGCCAACATACAGTTTAGTGATACATCTTTCTGTTAGGCATAATGTCGGAAAAGATAGACAATAGTGTTAATATTAGTGTTAATATTTAAAGCAAACACTCCCTCAGTGTTCCTTTTCAAATCTTCTAAAGTTCATAGGTGAAATTTTTAAGGTAAACTGTAAGATAACTTTGTAAAAAATGTCATCAGGATTTCAATTATGTTTGCTACATGTATATTATTTGCAGAATTTTGAAAATATTAGATATATTTATTCCCACCAGATGAATGATCTATTCCTCCATTTATTTGAACTTTTTACATGTTTTACGATGAATTTCTATAGTTTCCTGATTTTGGTTCTAGACTTTGTTTTATGATGAAGAGTTCTGGAATATAAAAAGCTAAGAGCTTTATATATATTATATTCTCATTATTATATCTTCATTGTTTTAAAGTTTTAAAGTTAATTTTCTTTTATTTCTCGGGACAATCATACCATTTTGAAGTAATGTCTGTGTCCTTGTTCTCATTTGTTATAATCTCAGTTGACTTTTTGTATTATTCCTGATCTTAGGAGAAAGCATCCAATCTTTCACCTTCACATATGAGATTAACTGTGAGTTTTGATAGATGTCCTTATCAGGTTGAGCAAGTTCTCTTTTTTCTCTATCTTGTTGAGTGTTTTTTTTTCTAACCATGAAATGAGATTGGATTTCTTTTCAAATACCTTTATGCATCTAGTGAGATGATTGCATAGTTTTTTCCCTTTATTATATTAATATGGTGTTTTATATTTATTGATATTTGGATATTCAACCAGCTTTACAACGCTGGGATAAAGCCCACTTGGTTATAGAGTGTAATCATTTTATGTGTTAATTGGATTTGGTTTGCTAATATTTTTTCAATATTTTTTGTGTCTTTGTGTCTATATTCATAACAAGTATTGGCCTGTAGAGGTCTTTTCTTGTGATGACTTTGGTTTTAATATCAAGGTAATACTGACCTCATAGACAATTTCTTCCTTTTTAAAAAGAGTTTGTGAAGATCTAGTATTAGCTGTTCTTCAAATGTTTGGTAGAAATTACCAAAAAGGCTCTCTGAATCTTAAGCTCTTCTTTGTGAAAAGTATTGAAATTATTAATTTAATCTCCTTACTTTTTATATTTACTTTTTATTTGTATAAAGCATAAAATATACTTTATTTGTTAATTTCTTTCAAATTATGTGTGTTTGGTACTGATAAGAGAATGTCAGTACCAAACACACAGAAATGAATAAAAAGGAAAGAGTATTGCAACTGTATGCCAGTCAGAGCTTCAGTTCCAAACACATTTCAGCCTTTAGATTTAGAAATTTGAATCTTTTATCATTTTTTCTTAATCATCCTAAATTTTTGTCAGGTAATATTTTAAAAGAACCAGTGTTTGTTTTGTTGATTTTCTCTATGTTTATTTCATTTGTTCACACACTTATTTTAATTATTCCCTGTCTTGTGCTTGCTTTGTGTTTAGCTTGCTCTTCCTTTCCCAATTTCTTATGGCAATAGATTATCAATTTGATTTCTTTTTTTTTCAATACAGATGTTTAAAGCTGTAAATGTCTCTGTCAGGACTATTTTAGTTTCATCTTATAAGTTTAAGTTTTAGTATGTTGTATTTTTGTTTCCATTTATCTCAGAATTTTCTAGTTTATCTTGTGATTTCTTCCTTGACTCTGGTTATTTAGGAGTGTGACATTTAATTTCCATATATTTGTGAATTTCCCAAATTTATTTTTGTTATTGATTTCTAATTTAATATCATTGTAGTCAGGAAACATGGTTTATATGATTTTAATGTGTTTAAATTTACTGAAGCTTGATTTATAGTCTAGCATATTGTCTATTTTGAAAATGTTACATAGTACCAGAGAAGAATGTGTATTCTTCTGCTGAGTGAAGTGCTGTATAGATATTTGTTAGATTTAGTTGGTTGTGTGTTGTTCAGGTCATCTATATCTTTGTTATTCTCTCCAGTTCTATCCATTATTAAAGCAAATATTAAAATATCTAACTATTGTTGAATTGTCCCTTTCTCCCTTCAACTCTTATAGACTTTATGAGTTTTGGGGCTGTGTTGTTATTATGTGTATATTTATTTGTAATTGTTATTCCTTCTGGATTGATTGTTGCTGTTACCATTATAAAATATCCTTCTATTGATATTTTTGTTTCAAAATATATTTTGCCTGGTATTAGTATAGGTCAGTTTTTTTATGATTGCTGTGTGCCTGCTATATTTGTCTTCTTCCTCTTACAGTCAACCTGTTTCTATATTTGAATCTAAAGATACAAAGCATCTTTCCATCCTGAGAACAGAATATTGTCAGAAAATTTTTTTTAACACATGAAGTCTAAAAAACCCTGCCCTTAATGCATTTGCATGTAATGTTGTTATCGATATAGTTGGGTTTAGGTCTGCCATTTTTCTTTTTGTGTTTTGTATGTCTCATGTGTTTTCCTCCTATTTTATTCCTCTTTTACTGACTTTTTTTGTGTTAAACCAAAGTTTTCTGGTGTAATGTTTTAATTACTTTACATTTGTTTTCACTTTTTTTATTCTCTTAGTCATTGGTCTAGGGTTTGCCATATGTTTGTTATCAGAATCTAGTTCAGATTTATAATAACTTAATTATAATGAAATATAAAAAATTTATTCCTATATATCTCAATTCCATCTTCTTCCTTTTCATGCTATTATCGTTTTACATATTACATTTATATGTTATACTATAAAAACACATTATTATAAATGATATTTTATATATTTTTATATTTATAAAAAACAGGAAAGAAAGAAGATCAAGTATATATTTATAAAGTTTGATATATTATTATTCTTATTTTCTGTTTCTGGTTGTCTTCTTTTGTTCCTATGGATTCAAATGACAACTGATGTCATTTTATACTTCAATACAGCTTTGTTCCCACCTGACCCCTCTGTGCTGTTACTGTCAAATACATATGTTCCTCCGCTTACAATGGGTTGTACCATAAACCCATTGTAAGACAAACATGCATTTAATACCCTTATAAGCTCATTATAAAATTAAAAATTTATAAATTGAACCATCATAAGTCCAGATGCTCCCCAACTTAGGATGGGGTTTTGTCCAAGTAAACCCATCATAAAGTCTAAAAATCATAAGTCAAACCATCAAAAGGTAGGAACTGTCTGTATACTAGATTTCTGCATGGTATATGCCCAATATAAAAAGTACAATTATATACAAATTGTGTTAGACAATATTTAATCAATGTGTTGAGAGTAGAAAAGAGACAAAACATGCATTTATACTATCTTTTTAAATTACACAATTACCATTACCAGTAATCATTCTTTTCTCATGCAGATTTGAACTACTATCTGGGATCACTTACTTTCAGCCTGACGAAATTTCCAAGTATTTTTGTAAGATGAGTCTGCTACCAGTATATTTTCTCAGTGCTTCTGTTATCTGAGAATATATTTATTTCATCTTCATTTTTACAGATAGTTTTGCTGGATGTATGATTCTTGGTTGACAGTTGTTTTGTTTATTATTTCTTCTTTCAGTACTTTGAATATGTCACTCCACTCTTTCCTGTCGCCATTATTTCTGATGAGAAGATCTTAATCTCACTAAGGTTCCTGTGTCCAAGCAAAGTCATTTTCCACTTGCTGCTTGCAGTATTTTCTGTCTTTAGATTTCAACATTCTTACTCTGATATGCCTGGGTAGATCTTTTTGCATTCATCCTACTTGGGGTTCAATGGGCTTCTTTGATGTGCAGATCATTTTTTCATCAATTTTTAGTTTTCACTCATTATTCTTTTTATTTTATTTTATTGTTATTGTACTTTAAGTTTTAGGGTACATGTGCACAATGTGCAGGTTAGTTACATATGTACACATGCACCATGCTGGTGTGCTGCACCCATTAACTCGTCATTTAGCATTAGGTATATCTCCTAATGCTACCCCTCTCCCCTCCCCCCACCCCACAACAGTCCCCAGAGTGTGATGTTCCCCTTCCTGTGTCCATGTGTTCTCACTGTTCAATTCCCACCTATGAGTGAGAACATGCGGTGTTTGGTTTTTTGACCTTGCGATAGTTTACTGAGAATGATGATTTCCAATTTCATCCATGTCCCTACAAAGGATATGAACTCATGATTTTTTATGGCTGCATAGTATTCCATGGTGTATATGTGCCATATTTTCTTAATCCAGTCTATCATTGTTGGACATTTGGGTTGGTTCCAAGTCTTTGCTATTGTGAATAGTGCCGCAATAAACATACGTGTGCATGTGTCTTTATAGCAGCATGATTTATAGTCCTTTGGGTATATACCCAGTAATGGGATGGCTGGGTCAAATGGTATTTCTAGTTCTAGATCCCTGAGGAATCGCCACACTGACTTCCACAATGGTTGAACTAGTTTACAGTCTCACCAACAGTGTAAAAGTGTTCCTATTTCTCCACATCATCTCCAGCACCTGTTGTTTCCTGACTTTTTAATGATTGCCATTCTAACTGGTGTGAGATGGTATCTCATTGTGGTTTTGATTTGCATTTCTCTGATGGCCAGTGATGGTGAGCACTTTTTCATGTGTTTTTTGGGACATAGGCATGGGCAAGGACTTCATGTCTAAAACACTGAAAGCAATGGCAACAAAAGCCAAAATTGACAAATGGGATCTAATTAAACTAAACAGCTTCTGCACAGCAAAAGAAACTACCATCAGAGTGAACAGGCAACCTACAAAATGGGAGAAAATTTTCGCAACCTACTCATCTGACAAAGGGCTAATATCCAGAATCTACAATGAACTCCAACAAATTTACAAGAAAAAAACAAACAACCCCATCGAAAAGTGGGCGAAGGACATGAACAGACACTTCTCAAAAGAAGACATTTATGCAGTCACTCATTATTCTTAAAATATTTTTTTCTGCTCCTTTCTCTTCTCTTTTTCAGGTACACCCTTTATGTATATGTTGGTATGCTTAATGGTGTCCACATTTCTCTGAGATTATATACATTTTTTAAAATTTGATTTTCTCTCTGTTTTTTGGGTCACATAATCTCTGTCAATTTATCTTCAAATGTGCTAACTGTATCAAATATAATGTTGAGCCTCTCTAGTGGATTTTATATTTTGATGATAGAACTTTTCACTCCAGAACTTACATGTGGCTATGTTTATAATCTTCTCAGCTAAAACGTTGTCATCATAGCTTCTTTTAACATATTTAAGCATGGTTCCCTTTAGTTTTTTGATATATTTATAAGGGATACTTTGACTCATTTCTTTTTATTCTGTTAAATCTGACATCTGGTCCTTCTTAGAGGCAGATTTTATCGTCTGCCTCTACAAAGCAGACAATATTCCTGTATATGGCTCACACTTTCCTGTTTCTTTGCATGTCTCATGATTTTGAATTGAAAACTGGATATTTTACTTCATATACTGTAGCAACTCTGAATTCTTATCTTTCTCACCCCTTTTGGCACTTCTTGTTTGTGTGTCTATTTGTTTAGTAACGTGAGATGACTGGACTACTTCAGTGAATTCTATTTCCCCAGTAGTGTATAGCTTCTGATGTTTCTTCTCAGAATGGGCATACTTGGCATGCATAATCTCTCTGAGCACCTGGGAAATTCTGCTTCTATTAATATCATGCCTAGCTTTTAGCATCCACAAATTGCTTTCTAATTGTTCTATTTTTTTGAAACAACGCTTTGAGGCATAAATTGTTCCACAGTTTGATCCAGTTAAAAGTAAGTCCCTTTTGCTGGGGGAGGATCTTTCCAGTCTTGAAGGCTGCTCTGAACCCATGAAGGCTCTTATCTTATTCTCTGGTTCTCTCTATTAAATATCTATCTCATCTACAATTTTGCTTTTTGTTATGGGTGTCAGAGAGCTACAAGTCTCTTCTTAATTGCCCATTTGGTGATCTCCATTGTGTTCAACAATGCCCTCAGTCATGAACTCAACGGTTTCTTCCAAATTAAGTAAACTCATTTAGGAAGAGATCTGAGCTCTTTCTTATTTTCTGCCTCTCCTCTGGATAGAACTTCTGAGCCACTTTAGCTGGGCTGATGGTGAAGGCAGTGGCCCACTTCTTTCAGGGTGACACCTCTACTCAACAAGTGGTACTCTGGGCAGGGGAATAGATCCTGAACTTTTGAACTCGTCCTTGTTGACATTGAACCTCTACCCTAAGCAAGTTGGGCAGGGCTGTTATAGATTCCAATTTTCTCCATCTGTTGTGCTTGGGGCATAACTTCTGCCATTGGAGTGGGTGTTGGGGAAGGTAAAGGAGATCAGTGTTCCCACTCATGGCTACCCAGAATAGAGATTCTGCGATTCAGAGCTGGAGTGGAATGACATGTTCATGCTGTTCCTGGAGTAAAACTGTAACCCTCGACTGAGAGCGAGGTAGGGAGGAAGCCCCATGTCTTCAAATAACTGAACTAGAGTTTTCATCACACAGATCTAAGAGGGGCAGGATAGAAATGGTAGTGAGTTTTGGCTTAAGTGCCACAAATTTTTGCTGTTCTTACATACATTTAGTAGATTTTCTTGAATAAATGGTTGTTCATTTACTATATACCCAGATGACAATTTCCAAAGACTTTGCATGGTTAGTTTTAAAAACATACTCACTCACTAAATGATTTTTATTTTCTACTGGGAAGGTGGTTCACTATACTCTTTACAGCACTATTTTGATAGCAAATTCCTCTGCTTGCCCTTAAAATAACATCATTGCCTTTGATACTCAGCAGGCTTACTATAATATATATAATTGGACTTGCTTTCGCTTATTATGTTGGTGGCTCATTTTATTTCTCAATCTGAAAGCTCTCTCCTTTTTCATTTTGGTAGTATTCTCAGCCATATAGTTTATAACATTGCTTCTTTTTAAATGTATCCTATTTGATTTCCCCTAGAATATTTAAAGTACGTTGTACAATTTCTATGTTTCTATATCTCTTAACCTCTCTTTTATATTCTGTAGTACAGTTCTCAATTTTGCATGTATCAGAATCATCTAGAGAGCTTCTTAAAAGACAGATTACTGATCTGTATCCTTCGAGTCTCTGATTCCACAAATCTAGGATAGAGCTTAAGAATTTCATTTCTACCGAGTTTTCAGTGATGCTGAAATTCTGATGTGAGGACTACACTTTGAGATTTACTGCTCTAGTTCTTATATCTCTGTGCTGGCTTCAGATGATTTCTTCAAATTTATCCTCAGTTTACAGATTAGCCATGTCTGATTTGCTAGTTATCATCTTCTACCTTTTAAATTTCAATGACTAGTCTTCATTTATAGAAATTCTGTTTTTTTTAAATCTCTTCTGTTTATTCATGGCTTCTTATTATTTTTTGGGTTATTTTCTATATTTTATCTTCGATCCTTTTAATCTCATTTATCTCATTTTTTATACTTATTTAAGAACCTATTTCAGATTGTACCATTATATCAAATTCTGCGATGTTATTTTGTGTTGTGCCAATAGACTGCCTATTACATAGAATCATTTCTTCATGTATTGGGTGACTTTTGATAAGAGGTTATCGTTGGCAAGAATTATTTGTCCATGAGAGTTTTGCTCATGTTGGGTTATAGTAGTTTCTGTTTTATTGATTAAATCTGGAGTTTTATTTCTGCCAAGATCTTGGAAAACTTAATAAGCCTAGACCTATTTTAACAATAAGTTCTCATCACATAATTTATGCATCATGTGTGGTGTAAATTTGGATCCCAATTTTGGATTCTATGGGGGATATTTTATTTTAGTTTTACATCTCAGGTTCTGGAGGGATACCAGATGAGCAGAATTTTCTCTATTCACTTTTGAATTGAGGAGGGTTGATATGTATGTGTGTGTGTGTGTGTGTGTGTATGTGCACACACGCATTCATGTGGGCAATTTCCCTTCTAGTTTTTCTACCAAATAAGGTCAAGATTTTAGAAACACAGCAGCATATATAGAATTGACCACTACCTACATCCTAAACTGGATTGTAAAGCATTATCACTTTTTTTCAGAAATCACTATTTTAGGCTCTGGAATTTTTGTGCCATTTGCCTTTCATATTTTAGTCTAAAATTCATTATCTTAAACTGATATTTATCAATTTCTATATATGAAGCTGGGGACGTACACATCAGCTGAGTCTTACAAATATTGGGAATTTATATTATTTCGTAATCCAAAAATTAAATGTTAAAAAAATTAAAATGATGTGTTAATCAAGGAATGTGCACTTATGATCTGTACACTTATTGTATGAGATATATATATATATATGGAGAGAGAGAGAGAAGTTTTAAGTATAGGTAGGAAAGCTACTTATACTGAATATTTATAAACAAGTATGCCCTATATTTAAGATTTACATCTTCTGGTTATGTTAACTTTCTTCTTCTATTGGCTACTTGTTACACCAGTCATTGTTGTAATAAAATTACCGATTTAAACTGTTTTCTATTTCTTGAGAATCAAAGAAAAGTTGAATTTACTATCACTTTCAAGCAGTGATAGAACTGACAAGCAATTGGACTGACATGTAAGTGCTCTGGTGCCATCATGATGGACAGTTTCCCAGTTCTACAGAAATCACAGTGTGTAGGTACCCCTAGCTTTTTATTTACTGGTATGTTCTAGCATATAGAATAGTGCGTGGCATAAAGTGGATATTTAATAAAATTGTTGAACAATGACATGAAGCTGTAAAACTGATCTAGCCAAGGAAATAATTGTGACATTTGTAATCAAAGTCTGACATTCCACATATTAATTTCCAATCAGAGCTCTAGCCCCTGAGTCCCCTTTCCTAACTGAAACCCAGAGAATGTTCTAAACCTGACATGAATGTGAAGTAATGGCAAGAACGAGGGTGCTCTGTGGAACTACAACTATTTGTGAAACTCACCACTGCTTAAAACCTTAACTTTGCTGAGATTTATGCTCTTTCTAATGAAACAACTGCCCTTCAGATTAAAAAATATCCCATTGTTTAAGTGTCAGGCTGTTAGATTATTATTTTAACAAACCCATAAAGAGGAAAGGTGAGCTCACATGCAGAGGCTGGTTAATTTGCTAGTTACTAAGGTCACAACCTGGGCAGAGGATAGGATGAAAGCCAGCACTATTAGAAAGGTCCACTCAGAGCCACAAACATATCCAGTGTTCTTGCTTTTCCCTCACAGACAGAAATCTTGTTACTGGATGGGAGCAGGTAACCGATATAAGGAAAAATCAGCCTTCTTCCAATAGTCTCTAAATACTTGGCCATGGGGTCACATCTGGGCTTTGATTAATGAAAATTTCCCATAGAATCTTGCAGGTGTTTAATGAGTATTCCCAGAGTGTAATCATTTGTATGATTTTAATAAATTCTTCAATGGAAATTGAGGTAAGGCTGGATTAGATTTTGCCAGTTATCTGCTAAGTTAAAATCAAAGCTTTTAGACTCCTGTTATTTAATTCAAAGAGTTTTTCTTTCCCAGTTTGTCCATCAAGAGTCAGCTCCTCAGAGATCTTTTATTGTAGTCCCAGCATGATCTAGAGGCCACTTCTAAGACTGATAGAGCACACTGAATATACACTAGCATTACATTTACTGTGACTTTTATTAGTAATTAATTAACATACTAGTATTTCCTACTAGATTCTATGCTCCTTGAGAATAAGGTCTGAATCTCATTTTCGTAAACCTAGTAGCTGACATGGTACCTGGCACGTCACCTACTCAATACATATTTGTTAAATAAATGCATGATGCTCCACCCCACCCTACATGATGATTCTCAGCAAAAGCCTCCAAGAATCCAGCAGCATGAAAAAAATCCTTTCCTCATGAGATCATTCCTTCCCGCTATTATGGAAAGCATTTGAAATGTGTCTCTGTGTGAGCCAGATGGATTCAAATTAATATAGCTAGAACAATGTGGCTCATCAAAAGTTAAAATTAAAATAACAAAGAAAAACTGGAACCCCATTTTAAAGTCCTCATATTCTTTTTCTTAAAATGCTAAAATATTTTGTTAAAAACAATATTGGAATGCTTAACATGTAGTTTGTTCGTCAGTTTTGTTTCTTCTTGAAATTTTCCTCCAAGGGGTGGCAGGCGGAAAAGTAAATGTTGTATTGGAATTTGTTTTATTTAATCAGTTAATGATACAGAATCACCTCCTTTCACCAAAGTGGGTCCCCTGATTAACGAATCTCTTCTGGTTGTCATGACTAAACATTCTCGGGAGGTGGGAAGGGTGGACAGGAATGGGGGCACAGAGACATCAGCCGGGAATTTCAGTAAGCCAGACCTGGGTCGGGCACACTGTTCCTCTGCTTTCATTGTCCTCATCTACTGAATAAGGGTCTTGATCTAGAATATTTCTTCCAGTTTTAACATGCCATCCTCTCTCTGAATTCCGAAACAATTCTGCCCTCTCTGGCACCATTATCACCAACTGATAACAGAGGAATCATATAGTTGCAAGGGATCCACTGGGCTTAAGATACAGAAGTAGGGTTAGAGTCAGAGTTTGGGCTGCTGCATCTGCACACAGTCAGGTACCATCAGGATCCTCCATGCGCACACCCTTCATGGGAATGCAGGATTTTCAAATATCAGCATGTTTTCAGGGGATTCTTCTGTAAGGCGGCAGGGTAGGGGTAGAAGAATGGTACATAGCAGGGAACGTGAAAAGGAAGGGTGGGATACAGTTATTACCATGCTTACTACCTATTAATCTATCAATCATTAAACACTTACTATATACCAGGCACTGTGCTGTGAACTTCCACCTCCAAACTCAATCTTCAAAATAAATCTGTGAGTTAGGTATTACTCTGAGTCCATTATACAGATGGAGAAATTAAGCTTCAGAAAGGTGAAATAACACAGATTTTAAGTGGTGTGAATGGTAAACCCAGGCAGTCTGACTCCAGGGGCCAACCTCATAACAATTGACCTATAAAGAGTTTCTCACTTTTGCAAGTTAAAGACAAACAAACAAATGAAACACAGTGGGAAGGAATGATCTGACAAGTTCCCACATTCTCAATGCGAGCATTGAAACCTGCTTCAAAGAAGAACTTTTGTCTCGAGTTGTTGGAGCAGTTCCTGCACCTGCACCTGCACCCTGCAAAGAGCCCTGAATGTGAGATGGTGCAGGATCAGCTCTGAAATGTAGTCCAGAGAGCTAAATCAATAACATATAAACAATGATAATGTTTGATTTTCTGGAGATATATATATATATATATATAAATAAATTGAAGTAAAATGGAACTCTGCAGGAGCCTCATTTTAAAACATCAATTTCTCTATGATCATGTTAATGCATAAAATGTTTTCTTTTCTTGAGTGCAGGAAATTGCAAATACTTTCTCTATAATTTGATGCCATTATCAAACTTAATTCAATGACACATTGATTTGTTATTCATTCATTTATTCATCAAACACTTATTGAATGCTTTCTGTGTGACGGGCGCTGTCCCACGCCCTAAAAAACAGTTATAGAAAAATTAGACAACAATCACTGGCCTCATAGAGTTTATGTCATGGTAATATTAAAGGATCTGAAGTTTAATCATTCTGGTTTTATCTATCATCTGAGCATTGGTGGAGAGTAGAATGTTATGACCTTGGTTCTTAGGATCTGGGAGCTACATGGGGAAAATTTTTGCCTAGAATCTTGAAGAAGCTTCCCTATTCCCCACACTTCTTTAGAAGTTTCTTAGGCCAATAATCTAGAACAGAGAAAAAATATAGAGCAACTTAATCCACAGTCTAGAATCTCTGGCTATGAAAGAAGACTTGAGGAGAAAAGCTTAGTTTTCTGTTTTTCTTCCCTTCAATGTCATTATGGCCAGCATAAGTTTCTTAGACAAAAGTATGTATAGTATCAGATGAAACAAGACAGTCATGTTGGGCCACAATGAGGGGGATAGCCTTTAACACACTTGTATTATAATAAATTTTTGATTTCTTAGTAAGTGTTCTTCTCCATGTTTAATGGTCTCACTTCATCTTTTTCCAGGGTACCATGAAGTGCTAGGCCCCGTTACCATAAACCAGTTGGGCTTGAGCACTGTAAAACATGGCAGAGCATGAATAGTATACAGATGTGGGTACCTGGGCATGACCAAGTGTACACTGATTTTCCAGAATTAAATCCATGGTTGTCTTCATTTTTCAAAATTAAAACACAAACATAAATCACTGTGTTTTATCAGGAAACATTTCACTGTCTAGATGTAAGTAGTCACCAAGAGTCTATAGCCTGAATTTTGATCTTCCTTGGTTTCTTTTAGGATCTCTGCAATTTTAAAGTGACACAGGGTCAAAAATCAAAGCATCTTTTTGATTCTAACTTATCTCCTTTCTTTGGAGATTTATGATGATATCTTAATGGTCCATGAGCCTGTGCCTAATCTTTGTTAAGTCACTTAAAATTTTCCTTTAATTGCAATGGGTGGCTACATTTCATAAAATCATAGAATTGGAAGGTAACTTAGGACACACACACACACACACACACACACTTGAAATCCCTGTGTGTCCTTGGCCAGTGCTCAATCAAGATTTTATTTCACTGATTCTAGTAAATGTAACCTGTATCTGAAGCCACCTTTTCTTTTTGAGAATACTTTTATTAAGAAAGTTATTTAGTTATTATAATACATTTCATGGTTACTTCTATTGCTGTTTTGTATTTTCTGGCTCCACATGAAATAGCATGTCCACTTCCATGTGACAGTCCTTCCTGCGTTTGAAGAAAGCTTTTAAAAACTTTCAGTTTTCATGATGCTTGCCCTTTCTATTCATTCTGTTTCTCCAAACAATCAAAATGTATTTTTAGCATTTTGCCTAGATTACAGAATCAGACTATAAAATGTCCTGAATCCTAACATCCCCAAATCATCACTGTAAATGTTTGACTGCTGCCTGTATGTTTAGTTTCAGAAGAGCCCATAGCCTTGCTGGGATTCTATCATGCTGTGAGACTCTACTCCATCCTAGATTTACGGTTTCCTTCAATATATGGGGTCAGATGAAAACTAGCCACTAAAAGTCAAATATTAATATTTTCTTTTACAAATCCTTGATCTACATTTTGTGGTACACACAATAAATAAATACCAGAAACTGGAACTATGGCCTCTATCCCCTGTAGCACTCCTGCAGCACTTCTGTGCAGTCTTGGTTTAGAAACTATTGGGGACATAAAAGAAGGAAAGAACATCTGCCACCAAGAAACACACAGTTTACTTAAGGAGTCATGGCACCTGGAGGATATTATGCTAAGTGAAATGAAATAAAAATATTGTATGGTCTCTCTTATATGTGAAATCTAAAAAGTCTAACTCATAGGAATGGAGAGTAGAACTGTGGTCACCCGGGAACTGGGGACTGGGGAAAATGGGGACATGCTGATCAAATGGTACAAACTTTCAGTTATAAAATGAACAAGTTCCGGCAATCTAATGTACAGCATGGGTGGTATTTGAAGTGTTAATTTGATTTTGATAATCATTACACAATGCACAGATGTTCTTTGGCTTGTGGTGGGGCTACATCCCAATAAATCCATTGCAATTTGAAAATAATGTCGTTGGAAAATCATCTAACACAAAGCCTATTTTATAATAAAGTGTTGAATATCTCATGTGATTTACTGAAAGTGAAAAACATAATAGTTTTATGAGTACTGTATAAATACATATCACTTTTGCACCATTCTATAGTTGAAAAAATGTAAATTGAACCAGCATAAGTTGGGAACTATCTGTGTACATATATCAAATCATGTTGTACACCTTGAATATATACAATTTTTAATAAGTTATGGCAGATGGTCATTAGAGAACAAAATATATAACACATTTCTGTGACATCAACTTCTGTGATTACTTGTGTTTTGTGTGTGTGTGCGTGTGTGTGTGTATATATATATTTGTGTGAGACAGTAGAAATCAATATGACAGGGTTATTTGGAAAATTATTCCTAGGAGAGGAGGAATGCAAGTTTACTACTTTGATTACTTCAAAATATAAATCATCTGAAAGAAGAATACTAATGCTTGGTATTTAAACATTTATATTCCCTAAATTCCAGTAAAGCATGGGATTTTGCTATATCCTAATGATTTATGTGCTTTGAATTTCATGTTTAAAAGAGAAATAGTGTGGGGAGCATACACTGTAAAGCCTTAATGCAAAATTATTTTCCGCTTCCTCTTTGCCCCTATTCATCTAGCTAAGACTTCTTTTTTTTTTTCTCCATGGTCAGCTAAATAACTGCGGAAGATAATAACTCATGGATTTGAACTTCATTGTCATTTTTGCATGTGTAGATATGTCCCTTGCTTTCTCAAATCCATGACCACAACTCTAAACTCTAGCAGGTACCAGAAGACGTAAGAAGTAGTAATTGAGTATTATGCAACATGAAAGGTTCAGAAACACCACAGTTTCTGGTTTACGCTTTGCTTTTTACACCTTTATCTAAATATTGATTTAGATAAATATTAGAGGAGTGGTAGCTATACGTGTGATTTTGCAGTTTTGTTTTCTACTTACTCTTTCTTGACTTACAGGAAAAATATAGCCAAAACAAGAGCTGCAGTGTCATAATGCAAAATAAAGTTAATTAGTTCACACACACACACAAACACACTCACACCCCAACATCTGCAATGGCTGAGAAATTAAAAATAGAACAGAATGAGAGTTTGGGTGATATATTCCAACTTGAATCTTTAAGAGCAGTTTAGCCGAAGCCCTTTGATGAAAAATAACATTGTGCTTTTTTGCTACCATCTTTGTCTTAATTTCTAATCCAAACCTTAAATCTTGACAGATTGGTGGGGGTGGAAAGAAAAACAGGGCTTCTTGCTTCTAGCAGAGTCTCAATGTCCTGCTGAGTTTCCTGCCAGATCTGCAGGAATCCATATAGCCACGACTGCCCTATTAAGTGGGTTGTCAGACCCCATAGTTAGAAAAGACTTCCATATGCTATCCATTTCAGTTCTACCCCATATCTGTTGCAATCATACTCCTGGCTGGCATGAACCTAAATCCTAAACTGGAGAACTAGTGGATGCCTAATCAACACAATGGTTTTTATTTTTCTTATTTTAAATATTGAATTGACAACATCGTATATATTTAAGATGGACAATGCAATGGTTGGATACATGTGTAGACTGTGTAATCTTATCACAATCAAATTAACACATCCATCACTAGCCATAGTTATCATTTGTGTGTGTAGAGGGCTGAAGACATTTAAAATGCACTGTTACCATACAGTATTATTAACTATAGTCACCATGCTATCCATTAGTCCTCACAATATATTCATCTTACAACAAAAACTTTTTACAAAGTTTTAGTCTGATCGGATGGTGACTACAGTTAATAGTAATGTATCATATACCTGAAACATGCTAAACAAGTAGATCTTAAATGTTCTCGACACAAATAAATAAGTAGGTGAAGTGATGAATATGCTAATTAGCTTGATTTAAACATTTCACATATATCAAAAAATTACATTGTTCATACATATATATGATTTATATTTGTCAATTATACCTTAACAAAACTGAACAATAATTTTAAAAAGTTTGTACCCTATGAACAATATCTCTCCACTTCCTCCACCCTTCAGCCCCTGACAACTATTGTTCTACTCTCTGCTTCTATGAGTTTTACTTTATTAGATTCCATACATAAGCGAGATTATATAGTATTTTTCTTTCTCTGTCTGGTTTATTTCACTTAGCATAATGTCCTCCAGATTTATCCTTGATGTAACAAATGGCAGGATGTCCTTATTTTTATGGCTGATAAATATTCCTTGATACATGTGGCATCCATTAATGGACACTTCGATTATGCATAGCTGTTGACTATTCTGAATAATGATGCAATCAACATGTGGTGCAGATATCTCTTCAATATACTGATTTCAAGTTATCGAGATATATCCCCAGAAGTATATATTGCTGGAAAATATAATCATTCTATTTTTAATTTCTTGAGGAACCTCTATACTATTTTCCATAATGGTTGTGCCAACTTACATTCCCCCTAATAGTGTACAAGGGTTTCCTTTCTCCATACCCTGGCCAACACTTGTTATCTCTTGTCTTTTTGATAATAGCCATCCTAACAGGAGTGAGGCAATATCTCACTATGGTTTTGATTTGAATTTCCTTGATGATTTGCGATGTTGAACACCTTTTTCATATACCTGTTGGTCATTTGTATGTCTTCTTTAGAAAAATGTCTATTCAGGTTTTTTGTTCATTTTTAAATCGGGTTTATTTGTATTTTTATATTGCCATATATATTGAATTATTTGGATTCCTTATATATTTCCATATACCTTGTCAGATATATGGTTTGCAAATATTTTTCCCACTCTGTAGGTTGCCTTTTCATTTTGTTGATTTCTTTTTCTTTTTTGTTGAGATAGGGCCTTGCTCTGTCACCCAGGCTGCAGTGCACTGGCATGAATACAGTTCACTGCAGCCTGAACCTCCCAGGCTCAAGCAATCCTCCTCCCTCAGCCTCACAAGTAACTGACTACAGGCATGCATCACCATGCCCAGCTAATTAAAAAAAATGCAGAGATGGGGTCTTACTATGTTGCTGAGGCTGGTCTCAAACTACTGGGCTCAAGGCATCTTCCTGCCTCAGCCTCCCAAAGTGTGGAATTACAGGCATTTGACATCATGCCCAGATGATTGTTTTCTTTTTCTTTTCTATGCAGAAGTTTTTTTTTTTTTTTAATTTGATGTAGTCCCACTTGTTTATGTTTGCTTTTATTGTCTATGCTTTCGGTGTCATATCCAAAAAGTGATTGCCAAGACCAATATCATGGAGTTTTCCCCTATTTTCTTCTAGGATTTTTATGGCTTCTGGTCTTACATTTAAATCTTTAATCTATGTCGAGTTAATTTTTTAATATGGTATATAAGAAGGGTCCAATTTCATTCTTTTACACATGGATATCCAGTTTTCCCATCACCCTCTTTTGAAGAGACCATCTTTTCCCCGTTGTGTATTCTTGGTAGTCTTGTCAAAGTATAATTAATCATATATGTATGGGTCCATTTCTGGGCTCTCTATTCCTGTCCATGAATGCATGTGTCTGTTTGTGCCAATACTGTGATGTTTTGATTACAATAGCTTTGTAATATATTTTAAAATCAGGGACTGTGATACCTCCAGATTTTTTGTTCTTTCTTAAGAATTGCTTTGGTTATTTGGGCTATGTAATGGTTCCATCCAAATTTAGACTGTTTTTTCTATTTCTGTGAAAAATGTCACTGGAATTTTACTAAGGATTGCATTAAGCATATAGACCTCTTTGGGTAGTATGAACATTTTAACAATATTCTTCCAATCCAATCCACAGAATAGTTTTTCATTTATTTATGTCTTCTTCAATTTCTTTATTCAATATCTTATAGATTTCAGATAGTTTGTTGTTAGTGTATAGAAAACAACTGATTTTTATATGTTGATTTTGTATCCTGAAATGTTATTGAATTCCTTTCTTAGTTCCAACAGTTTTTTGGTGGTCTTTAGGGTTTTCTATATGTAATATCATGGCATCTGCAAACAATTTAACTTCTTTTTTATGACTTTAATGTCTTTGATTTCTGTGCCTTTTATCCCCTGTGTAAGGTCAATGCTCATTGTTTACTTACATGATCACATTTCTAAGTAGACATTGTAATTATTCCCACTTTAATTACAATGAAACTGAATATCAGAGAGATCAAGTGACTTGGCCAAGATGCTTCATTAACAAATGGTAAAGCCAGATTTAAATTCAGATCTTTCTTTCGCCAAAGTTCATGCTGTTCACTAGCAAACTATACTGTCATCTTTTAACTTAAAATATAGAATCTCATTAAAATGCATATTACCCTGGAGATTAAGAAGTTGGAAAGGAAGTGATAAGGGGATCCTAACAAAGGGAGTTTGTCCCTTGCTGTAGTCTCCTAGGGCTGCTGTAACCAAGTGCTGTTAAATGTATAGCTTAAAAGGAGAGAAATGTATTCTCTCACAGTTCTGGAGGCTAGAAACCTGAAATAAAGGTGTCAGCAGGCTCCTGCTCCCTCTAAGGACTCTATTTAAGAATGCTTTTGTGTCTTTTCCAGCTTCTGGTGATTACTGGCAGTTCTTGCTGGTCTTTGAACTGTAGCTTTATCATCCTAATATCTAATTCAGTTGTTATGTGGCCATCTTTCCTCTGTGTCTTTGTGTCTCTGTGTCTTCACATGGCCTTCCATAAAGGTGTCAGTCATTGGATATAGGGCTCACTGTACGTAGTATGATGTTATCTTAACTACTTATGACTGTAAAGGCCCTATTTCTAAACACGGTTACATTGATAGGTACTGGGGTTTAGGACTTCAGTTTATCTTTACGGAGGACACAAGTTAACCCACAGCACTACCTTCCCATTTTCTTTTTTAGCTATGATTCCTTCAAAAGTTATGTTTGGGTTAGCTGGTGATTATTATATTTCTTGTAGAATGTAAAAAGACCATTAAAACTGTCTTTCCACTCAATCCAAAGGATTTTTAAATAAATTAGTGGGCAGAACAAAATCTTCCATTGCCTTATATTTCCCCAGGCCTATCTTTTGAGCAAATATATGAGCTGTTCATTAAAAGAGCTGCACATCGGAGAGATGCTCATTGTGTGCAACTGTGCTCTACTACTAGAGAAGGAAAGGAAATAAGTAAGACCACCTAAATCTGCATAGAATATTCAGGGGGTGATACAGTGTTATCTTTCCTAACGTAGTGAACATTGCTATTTGTTGATTGTTAAATAAACAAGGATCATTCTTCCCTTGGAAAGTCTCAGTATGATTTGAGGAACCCTGGGAAATATCATGCCATCTCACTATTTCATTCATACTTTTCTATTCTTTATTTATAAACTGCCTTGTTCCAACCATGATTTAAAATAACAAGCTATAATAAATGTAAACTAGAGAAAATAAAAGGATGTAGATGATAATATTTTAGAGTCTGGTTCCTCCAAAACAAATGTTGTACTCTCCACTTGATCGTTTTGGTGCCCCATAAGTTAGTTAAAATTTGGGTATATTAAAAATATAGTGAACTGCTATAACTAGAATATTGTGTAGCTAATTGAATCCAGGAACAAATAGCTGTACTTTAAAGGGAAGTGATATATTTGCAAAGGATTGGTGAGTTGTTTTTATCTAATCTTTCTGGGTGCTAGATGCTTGGCTGCTTGTAATGAAACGTGGTCCTCAAAAAGTGAGGGACCTATGGCCCTTTGGTCATTTCTCCCGGGCAACCTGAGGCAAGAGAGCAGGCACGTATCAGGTCATGCAACTGCCATCTACTTGCTGAACCCTGATCACAGAAACACTGTGCCACTTGTGATTCAAGTCAAGATCCACTTTCCTTGGTGACCAAGAAGCAGAAAGATGTTAATTACTTTTCCTTTTTCAGTGTGAATATTTGCCATACCTGCTCTAGAATGGTGAAAATCCATTGGTTGAGAATGCTTCTCTTTCTTCCCACTTGATTTAGGAAAAATAAGAGGGTCCACTAAATCGTGTTTGTTTGTTTCCTTTTCCCTATGATTTTTTTTTAAAAAAATGGTTGAATTGTTTAAGTTGCCTTCATTAAGAGAAAAATGGTTCTTGGAAAAGCATTTATCATCAGTCATTATGTTGGGACCATAGGCATAAACTAGGATTGTCCCAGACACCCCAGAACATGTGGCTATGCTGTATGTAAGTATCATCAGTGTATGTTTATAGCATTGCAGCAAACTCTGATTCCGTAAAAGCAATTCTATGGTGAGCAGGTAGGAGGGATAGATTGGACAAGTTTGTTTCTCAGATAGTTTGACTCAATGGAAGGATAGATTTTAGAGAACCCAGTGTCATCAAGAGGTAGCATATTCTCCAAGCAGTCCTCCACCAGTACTTTCTTTCTGATGAATTTTGAAACCTGAGCTCCTAGGAATCTGAGATTACCTTTCCTGAGAATTTCTTGGATTGAGGGTTTTCCAGACTCACAGTCAAATGCAGCATCTTAGTCTTTAATAATCAAATACAACCAAGTATAAATTGATCTTTTCTTTAAAGAAATGTATGGATACCGACACACACTGAAATAGGAGTCCTTGCTTCATATGCTCTGATGTGAGCAACATTTGCTTCTACTTTGCAAGCAATGAATGCTTTGGCTTATTGGCAGCTAGTCTTTCTCTACCTTTTCCACACTGTACATTTGTCTACCGGTTATCTGGGTGCTGAACAGACTCTGCCTGGAACTTATGGCATGTATTCTATGAGGCATTCCATCATCTTGATTTCATTGTCATTAAAAAGTCCCTGGCAACTCAGATGTTGAAAGCTCATAGCAGGTCTGCCTGGTGGGGCACCTGTCCTCTTAGTCACCATTGGCTCTCTCAGCCATGATTTCTTTCCACTGGGAATATTATCAAAACGTTCATTTCATTCATAATACCATCAACTTTTCTAGTCTGAAATAATTTCAAAGTTCATCAAGTTCACATACTTTTTTTTTAAAGTTAGGGAAATTGAAGTGTAGAGGTCATATGAGCTCTTAGTAGCAAAGCCCATAATAGAATCCAGACATCTTGACATCTAGTTTAATCTGGTTTCTGCTTTTGTAAATTTCAGGTAGTTCTGCTGAAAAAGATTGAACACACCTGATTCACAAATCCCTCTTGCTCAAACATCTTTTTATGGGTTAATTTCTGTCATTAAAAAATGTATTTTTCATTTCTCCCAGAATGTATCAACTGCAGGCAAGTTCAGGTAAAGTTTTCCATTTGGTTTTTCAGTTGACTTACATAAATAGGATTTATTCTCCAGGCTTGATATCACCTGAGATACTATAGCTCTCATGACTGTGGAATGTTATCTGGTTGTGGTCAGATAAATACTAAGCACCCCCAGAGCTTCTTTAATCTGAAAATCTTCTAGAATGGGGGTCTTCAAACTGTAGCCCCTGAGCCCACATCTGGTATGCTGCCTGCTTTTGTAAATAGTTTTATCAACCATGCTCATTTGTTCACAAAGCCTGCTTTCAACTACAGCGGCAGAGTTGAGTAGCAGTGACAGAGAATGTTTAGCCTGCACAGCTTGAAATATTTAGTCTGACCCTTTATAGAAAAGTTTTGCCAACTGCTGCTTTGGAAACTATAAAAATCCTGTCTAATAATCAAGATTCTGTTTGTTAAATACTATTTCTTTTTTATTTTCTACAAGAAAAGCATTCGGTAATTTTAGAGTCATGCTAAGGTTTGTAAATAGACAATTTAGTTAATGACTTCCAGAATAATCAATGATGTTTTCCTTTTTGTTGTACGGTGATTCTTCCTGTGTTCTTGAATATTCATTTTCCTGAAAGGTGACTGGTAATTATAAATTGAAATGACATCTCTTACATAAACATGGATGGTTTCTCTTTTTACACGTAAGAACCTGAAGATACAAAAATGTGTCTTTGATTTGTGAATTGACATTTGCAAGGCCTTAATGAATTATCCATAAGAAGAATATGGGAGAAATCAACATGCTTTGAAATTACTCTTGAGTTTTGTGCCTACTCTTGTTCTTAGTGAAGATGCTGAGGCAATAGATTTTTTTTTTTAGTGATTATATTCATAGAATTGGCTTTGTAGTAAATTGCCAAAGTCTTGGATAATTTTTTGAGAAATTTTCAAGCAAATCTAATAAACAACCTGGCACCGTTTATAAAGTCGACTTAATTTTGTTAGGTGCATTTCACCATTCAGCCTAATCATATTCTAAACCAGAAATAAACATCTGCAATTTGTATGCTTAGTCTTTTTCTTCCAATTTTCTCCAACAACACTGGTCAGTACTTCAATGACTTTTCTTAGTGTTGATATTTTAGGCAGTAGTTACTTTTTTACTGAATTCTGCAATGATTAATCACCATCACTTTGAAACTATCCTTCCTTCATCATAGTCATGAGTCGCTTAACAGTGGGAATATGTTCGAAAAAGTATTCCTTAGGTGATTTTGTCATTGTGCAAACATTATAGAATGTAAAAGATTTAAAAAACACTAAGGTACACCTATGTAAGGTACTTCCTGTGACTGAAGTGTACAGGACTAAATGTTGCTCTGGGTGAGTGAGTGAGTGAGTGAGTAGTGAGTGAATGTGAAGGCCTAGGACATTGCTGAACACTACTGGAGACTTCGCAAACACTATATAATCAGGCTACAGTACATTTATAAACAAATATTTTTTAATAATAAATTAACCTTACCTGTAATTTTTTACTTTATAAGCTTTTAATTTTTTAACTTTTTGATTCTTGTAATAACTTTCAGTTCAAAACACAAACACACTGTATAGCTGTACAAAAATATTTTCTTTCATTATATCATTATTCTATAAGCTTTTTTCTATTGCAAATTTATTTGTTTTACTTTAAAACTTTTTGTTAAAAATTAAGACACAAACACACGTATTAGCCTAGACCTACAAAGGATCAAGACGATTAAGATATCATCAGGTGATAAAAATTTTTCAGCTCCATAATAAATCTTATGGAACCACCATCATATATGTGGTCTGTTCTTCACCAAAACATTGTTTTGTGCATAACTGTACTACAGTTGCTTATTTTAAAATCACTCTTTCATTTGACTGTATGTTCTGTGATATCAGACACCAACTATATACTCTTCACTGTTGTATCCTCATTTCCTCATTTATTAGTAACTTCTTTATTGTGGACACATTATTGAGCATGTGCTATTGAGCTATGCTAATCCTGAAAAGGAGCACTTTGAAGCAAGCATGTCCCAATCCTCCTGGAGTTGGCAATTATTTCCTAGCACAGTACTGAGCATATAGAAATTGCTTAGAGATCCTCATTGAAGAAATACATTAACGAAGGATGTTAGTGTTTGGTACTAAATCAGTAACAATTACAGTTAATTTTCTTTTATTCCACAGCTACAAGCCCCACATCTCAATAAGTAAGACTATTGACAACAAAAAGGATGAGAAATAGTATAGTTCAACACTCATCCACTACTAGAAAAATAATACCTGATATATTATGAATGATGCAGAAAAGCTGAACTTAAATTTCATTTCCCATTATAATTTTTTAAGTAAACATTTGTATTTATTGGGTATAAATGCCAAGATATTTATAGGGGCCTCTAAAGGCCCATACAACCTGGCTCCCCTGGAATTATAACCCATATCCTACATCTCCCCCCTTCATTCATTCTACTCTCACCACACTGGCCTCTTTGTTCTTCAATCATGTCATATGTGTTTCTGCCTCTAGATCTTTATTCTCTTTCCTCTATCTGAAACATTCTTCTTCAAAGAATGCACAAGGCTTACATTCTCAGCTCCTTTGGTCAGAGCTTACTTTACTCATGTTATCTTGTCAGAGACCCTTTCTCTGACTTCCCTATCATAAGTTTAATACCCCTCTCCCCAGGTACTAACTATACTCGCTTTCTGCTGGCTTTATTCATTCATTTGTTTCTGCATTTATTTATTTTTATTTTTAATTCATCCATCTGTCCATCCATTCATGTGTTCATTCATATATATTCAGCTATTTACATTCTTGGACCATAGTTACTACAGATTTAAGGGTCATTTGTATATATTACGAGAAGCAAAGTTATATCAACATGGGTAAGGTAATGGAGAGTGCCTTGGCAAAATACAAATACAATTTTAATGTTATTAACATTCAAAAGAGTAGTGGTTACTGAATATTTCAATAATATCAAAAAAATCTAGTCTATGTTTCTTACTAAATTTAGAACTCATCTGAACAAAAGCCATTGGCTACAAATATTCATAGAATGGTTTTCAAATATTCTATGATCAATCTCTGTGCAACATTTGAGCAAATGTTGTGTGCAAATGACTCACGTATTTTTTTCCCAACATTTTAGGTCCTGAGGTATGACCTTTTCACTCTACTCTAAAATTTCAAATGGTTATGCTTACTAGAGTGCAGGCTAAACATTGTTCAGGGTTGAAACAGGTAAAAGCTAGAAGCTACAGACTTTTGCCTTTTGATTGTATTGTCTCAGTGCAGAAGTCCTTGAAAGCATCTTTTAAATTTTATCAACCCAAATACCAAAACTTGCCATACTCCCTGGAAAATGTTCTGAAAATTCTTAACCCACAGTGTCAACTTCACCAAACCTAGGACCAGCAACTCAGGCATGCACGTATGACATATTGTTTCCTATGCTATTCCTACATGGGCTTGGCTAAGATAAATACATCCTACTACATAAATCTCAGTATCTATGTGGAGTTATGTGAATTATGTTGTGTAAAAACAGGCCACAATTTCAAAATTCAAAATCACTACTTTGATAATGATAAGACTACATTAGAGGAAGCATATGAAAGTACAGCCTGACACCTTATCTAAACATTGTCTTGTAATCTGCAAGCCAGAGGAGCCGCTTGACTTTCAGTAGATGAGAAAACATGTCAGTTAGCTGTGGAAGGGAAGTTGGACTTTATTGTTAGAAATTAGCCATTTGGGAAATTGCACTGATAACACATCTTAAAGGACTATGGTATTTATCCAGGACAATATTTTGACTAAAAATAAAATTATAATTTTTGTTCATAGAAGTGTTTCAAAATCTATGAAAAGATTACAGTGTTGTGAAGATTTTCTTTGGGAGGGAGGAATAAAACTTTAGGAATTTCTTCAAAAGTTGCATTTTATGTTTAAGAATATGAACCCAGTCTAGAGTTCTGTTGATGATGGATGCAGATTTTATTTTCAGTGTGTGTAGATGTTTGCAGCCATCTTATATCCACATATAATTGTTTATTTGCATGTTCTGAGGGTACCACATAATTTTTGAACATGCCATGGAAAGTAATTTTTTTCTCCCAGTCCAGCTGTTAGCTTGCTTAGTGTCCTTCTCAGACATCCTACACACTCTTTGTTTGCTGTTGGAGAGTTTGATACCACAGTCTGTGATCATGGACCCTTCTGCCCAGGGAATGCATGACACATTTGCTGTTGGAGAACTGTAGTTCACAAGCCCAAGCCTAACAGGTCTCCCTAAGCTTGCATGGTTCCACAAGAAAGCAGGAAGTAAAGGCTGGTTGAGTAGAACCTGTTGGTTTGCAGATCTCATTCCTAGTTTAGAGTAAATCAGTCACAGAAGATGCTGAAGGCAGCTGGTTTCTCAGTCTCATCTGAAAATTGTAGTTCTATCATAATATATTTTCTATGGTAAGTAGAAATATATATGATTGAATCTATTTCCATTGGTTTTCTCATTTAATAAATTAAGTCAACATTCTGTCTTTCACCTTGAGGCTTTCTCTCATCAACAAATACATAATTGAGCTTTGTTAGAAGCTATGAGCTTCTTCAGTGTCCTGCATTTTGCCTCGGATCTTAGTACTGGATATCCTACTAGAAATGTTGGCAGTTCTTTCCTAAAGGCATGTTGAAGCCTTCAGTCCAAGAACATATGACCAAGGAGCAAGCCAAGAGCAAGGGCAGAGTCAACTGAATGGCATAATCAGCAAATTTGGGGTAAGTCAACTTTTCCTAGACCCTAGCCTTTGCACTAGCTCCACTGAATTCATTTCATAGACGCTGTTCTCATGGCCTTAATATTTTCTCCAGGACCTTGTAAAACAATATGCATGGGATTATCAAAATCTGTGATGATTTCCAGCAGGAGCCACAAACATCCTAGCCCATGTTATTATCATTAAGATTATGTAGAAGTCATTGAAATTGTGGTTAGAAACAAATGTGGTATCCATTTGTAGATGTAATTGTTAATGGGATTTAGTCTTGAGAAAATACTTTACAAAGGTTGAAGCAAATCCTTTATTGTCTGGATTATTTTTCTGGAAATCATCTCTGCTTCTGCCTACAGAGCTCAGAGACAGGCTAGACACGGATCAAAATTCCCATGTCTATAAATGTAGGGCTGAAGCACAGGTAAACAACAGGTTAACTAATATTGACTTTAGTAAAACAAGTATCATCTTAATTGCTTTCTCATATCTGTGAGCTCTAAATGATGATATAGGGTACAACCACCAAAGTCAGAAGAATCATTTCTGACAACAGCACTGCTGAAGAAAGAGAAGAAATAGAAGAAATAGGATAGCCATAGTAATAACAAAGCAAGTGTTTTGTATTATACCTCAGGACAGGGTTTTGTTTGCTTTTCAAGGAAATGGGATTAATAAAGAACTAGAAGGATTTTATTCTGAGTCTAGTTAGAGCACATCTCACATTTTTGATCTGTTTGAATATATTATGGCAACTGGGAAAATAATATAGTAATCTAAATCATAGGTACTCTGGATTTGTATGGCAGGCAGAAGTAAGACATAGGTCTGGAAGAAATGTATGCAAAATACTTACAGGTTCTCTGTGAATGTCAGAAGATACGTTAAGCCAGATAAGATTTCTAGAATCATTGAAAGAACTGTTCCTTCTAAAGTATCCATCTTAGGGCTAATGATATCTCTTTTCCTCCTCATCATCCTGGTAAAGAAATGAAAGTCGGCTATGTAGGAACTTGTTTGGTGGGCTTCTATCAGGCAGCTGGTTTATTTGTTGACATTAGGATTAGGTATATGTTATGTTATACTAGTGCCTGAGTTTTTATGAGGTTATTTCCAATATACTCTGCTTGATATCATCTTTGCTGGACAAGGAAGTAGAACTGACAGTTTGAATATCAGCTTCTTTCCTGGTTTTACATTTGAAAGATTTGTTTGCAGAAATATTCATATATATGTATTATATATATATTATATATAATATGAATGTCTTTGGTGTACAATTAAAGATATTTTAAAATTATAAGTTATAAATTATAATTATAAATTAACATGAAATAAACTATTCCTGTAATTATAATAATATAATAATTATAAATGATAATAAACTGTTGCATTCTCATGCGACCCTATTCCCTTTTAAGCAACTAGGGTCGTCCTTTTGATCCTAGATATGAATCTGCCCTGACAAACCAGAGGCTTCTATACCACCTGCAAGGGTCTCATCATTAGCCATATATTATCTCAGGGTCCTCCACAGTGTCTCTTTTTATATTCACTTCCATGGAGGAAATGATGTCAATCACCAAATCAAGAGAATTCTTTGGGTTCTTTATTATAAGGGGACTAATCTCATTTGTGAGGGCTATACCCACATGACTTAATCACCTCCCAAAGCCTCCACCTCCTAATACCATCATCTTGGTGGTTAAGATTTCAACATATGAATTTTGTGGAGACACACATATTCAAACAATAGCACTTATATTTTGGTGACCCCTCAGAAAGTTAAAAATAGAGTTACTGTATGAGCTAGCAATTCCATGCCTGCATGTATACCCCCAAAAATGGAAAGCAGGATCCTAAAGAGATATTTGTATACCCTTTATCATAACATAATTATTCACAATAGCAAAAAGGTGAAAGCACCTCAGGTGTCTATAAGCAGTTGAATGGATAAACAAAATGTGGTATATACATACAAGGAAATTTTACTTAACCTTATAAAGGAAGGAAATTGTGACATGTGCTACATCATGGATGGACTTTGAGGAAATTATCTATGTGAAATAAACCTGTCACAAAAACATAAATACTGTGTTATTTTATTTATATGAGATACATATAGTAGTCACATTTATTAAAAACAAAAGTAGTAGGGAGGTTGCCAGGAATCCAGGAAAGGGAAGAATAGGAATTATTGTTTAATGGGCGCAGAATTTCAGTTTCTCAAGATGAAAAGAGTTCTGGAGATTGATTGTACAACAATGTGAATACACTTAACACTACTCAACTGTGCACTTAGAGCTAAGATGATAAATTCTACATGTGTTATGCCACAATTAAGAATAAAACAAAATATAATACTCACATATTAATGCTGCATTTGATATTTTATATCTTCTTGGTAATCTTTAAAACAGTTTCATTCATTTCCAGGGCACCAGTCCAGTGCAAGAGGTTCATCAAGAGTCGTTTCTGTTTTGTTAGGTTTTGTTTTGTTTTCTCTAGGATTCAAATCTCCCCCTGTTCTATGTGTGGAACACTTTCTCTTGGCTGCCTGGCAAATCTTCAACAAGACCCCATACACTCTGACATCAAGGAGGGTATCGTCCCAGAGCTTTCTCCCGAGATACTCAAACCTGGTGGTTTGCAGGCGTGAGGTGGCCACCACCAACATTTAGTCAATAGCCAGCAGGCTCTGCATGGGCATCAGCCCTTGGACACAAAAGTGACGGAAAGGAGCTGATAAACGCCCCGGTGTGAGCACCAGTGGGGCTTCTGAGAAGAAAGGGCAGCAGAGTACCTGGAGGAGAAGCCTAAAGAACAAAATGCATTTGCTGATCCTGGGGTAACTTGCAGTTTGTATGCCCATGATACTGTTACCAAGCTGAGCAAGAAAGAGAGGAAGCAGTGCTCAGCGAGTAAGTCCTTGACCAGGCCTTCTGTAGCCTGAGATTTGCCACAAGCTGTTTCAGCCCCAGCTGTTGCGAGCAGGATGAGCAAGCCAGAATATTCACCTGGCCATCCACTCCAGTAGTGATGAGGTGTGTCGAACAGTGTCTGCAGCTTGGGTCATTCCAGGTACATGTGGATAGAAGATATCTCAGAGACCAGCCCAAACTTCTCACTTTACATGTGAAGAAAACTGAGGTCCACATTCATAGATTTACAGTTCAGTGCTTACTTTACTTTGTTTGAAATAAGTTGTGTGTCAAAAAAAAAGTGGGGGTGATGTGGAGAGTATTAAAATAGTACTGAGCTCCAAAGGAAGAATTTCTAGTATCTTACTCTCTCCTATTCCCAAGCCTTCCCCTTTCTTCCTAATAGAAGGGAAAATTCGTCACTTCCATGGTCTTCTTTTTCTTGCTTTTGAACTGGAGAAAGCCCACCCGTATTTTACCTTTCTTCTCTCCCTTCAGTAAAAAGAGTATGGTAAGTAAAGTACAATATTCTTCACTCACCAAAGATAAAACCCAGGCATCTTTCTCCTCCTCTCTCCTCTCCGGAATCTACCCCAGCAGCCAGGCTGGAGAAGCTGTCTAGGTGATCTCCCTTAACATTGTCATAAACAAACATTCTTTCTTGGTTTAGGGCTCTCTATGATTGTTACCTTTGTTCTAGTCCTTCCTTCACATCATAAGATAATGTCTAAGTTTTAGGTTTGAATAGTCCCAGACAAATGCAGAATGTCTAGTCTCTCCTGTCTATAGCACTTCAACATTTAAATTGAGCTACCTTAAAAATAAGTTTACTAGGTTGGGCATGGTGCCACATGCCTGTAATCCCAGCATTTTGGGAGGGTACACTGGGAAGATCACTTGAAGCCAGGAGTTTGAGATCAGCCTGGGCAACAAAGTGAGACTCCATCTCTTAAAAAAAAAGAAAATGAAAAAGAAAATTAGCCAGGCATGCTGACACAGGCCTGTAAGCCCAGCTACTTGGGAGCTGAGGCGAGAGCATTGCTTGAGCCCAGGAGTTCAAGGCTGCACTGAGCTGTGACCTTCCCACTGTATTCCAGCCCAGGTAACAGAACGAGAATGTCTCAAATAAATACATAAATAAATAAATAAGAAGTTTACTAAATGTTCTAGTCCAGTTTATAAAATACTTTTCATTTTATATTTGATACCTAAGTCATTGCTTAAAAAATATTTTTTTGGCCAGGCACAGTGGTTCACTCCTATAATCTGAGCACTTTGGGAGGTTGAGGCAAATGGATTTCTTGAGCCAAGGTGTTCAAGAGTCCCGTCTCTCCAAATAAAAGTATCTATTCTAATTCAAGTATCTGTTGGCGTGTGTGTGTGTGTGTGTGTGTGTGTGTGTGTGTGTGTGTGTGTGAAGGTGCGTAGGGAAAAGGCACCTATCTTCATAGACTAATGTTACTTAGCATCCCTGGGAAAATAGTAACTCTGACTACAGAAAAAAGCAATCTCCAATTTAAAAAAGTTTTTTATATAACCTCTAAGGTCAATGGTTACCTTATTTAATTTCAGATGATAACCAGAACTTCTTGAAATTTTAAAGGACTGCAAAGTAGTTAACCAGGGAAAAACTGTGACTAAATTCTTACTGTAAAGAGCCAGATCAAGACAAGTGAATATATTTCAAGGAAATGACTGCATTAAGGAATCAATATATAGCTGCAAGAGCTTTCTAGTGAGTCTACCATCCACAGAGTAAAACACTTTCTACAACTATTATATCAATATGTGGCAAATAATATCTTAAGATTTATTCACAAGTTGTTCCCACTTGAATATGTAGCCTGTTCTTTGAAATTACACTTTAAAGTGATCATTTGTAAGCACAAGAGTAACTGCAATTCTTGTGTCTTTCATTTCAAAATGTTAGAAGTCATTGGTGAATACATGGGTAAAGATGAAAGAAATTAATGATTGCTAGATATATACTTCAGGTTTTAATTAACTTATTTATGTCAGTGATTTATAAATTGTTGTTCTGTGGAACACAAAGTCTGAAAAATGTCTTAACAGAAAAATGTTCTGTGAAGCAATGAATTTTGGAAACACTGCATTACTGTAATGAGGAATATTAAAGAGATTTTGATTTGGAGATAGCAAAGGGATTTGGATTTGGGGATATAATATAACCAAGTGGGGTTTATCCCAGGTAAGTGAATTTAATTTAATATTTAAAATCGATTAGTAATAATGATTTTCTCAATGGAAAAAAGAAAATTTAATATAATTAAACACATATAATAAATATTCTCAACATACTTGAAGCAGAAGAAAACCTTCTCAATCTGGTAAAGAGTTTCAACACAAAGACATCAGATAGCATAATTCTTCATGATTAAATATTGAATAGTGTCCTTTGATTTTAGGAAGTAGACAAGGATATGTATGATCTCATTTTTGTATCTGGCTTCTTTCATTTAGCATAATGCTCTTGAGATTCATCCACATTGTTTCAAATATTAATAGTTCACTGCCTTTGTTGCTGAGTACTAGTTAATTGTGTGGATATAGCATAATTAGATTATACATTCACCAGTTGAATGCTTATATTGTTTTATTTATATTGTTGAATGAACCATGTAAATGTTTCCAGGTTTGACTATTATTAATACAGCTGCTATATACATTTGCATTCAGTCTTTATATGCACATGTTTTGTTTCTTTTGGGTGGGGTGGAATTTCTGGGCAATAGAGTGTCTGTTTAACTTGAAACTGACAAACTCTCTTCCAAAATGACTGTATTATTTTTATTCTTTCTAAAATAAGCATTTAATCCTACACATTTTCCACTAAACACTGCTCCCGCAGCATCTCACAAATTTTGATATGTTGTATTTTCATTTTATTCTCTTGAAAATATTTTCCAATTTCTCCTAGGATCTTCTCTTTGACCCATGGACTATTTGAAAATGTATTGTTTAATTTCCAAGAGTTTGGAAATTTACCTATCTTTCTATTATTTATTTATAGTTTAATTCAGTTATGGTCAGTGTGTTAGTCTGTTTAGTGTGTCTATAATAGAATACCTGAGACTGGGTAGTTTATTTTCTATATGCATTTATTTAGCACACGATTCTACAGGCTGGGAAGCTAGAGAGCATAGGGCCACATGTTGGGTCAAAAACTGGCATGGGAAAAGAGATCACATGGCAAGGGAGGAAGAGAGAGTGTAGGAAGTCCATCTTGCTTTTCTAACAGTTCACTCTCTAGGAACTAATCCAATCCTGGGAGAGCAAAATTTCACTCCCATAGGAGGGCATGAATCTACTCATGAAGGATCACCTCTGAGACTCAAACACCTCCCTCTAGGCCCCAACTCCCAACAACATCACAATGAGAATCAAGTTTCAGCATGAGTTTGGGTGGGAATACCACAGCAATCAGGGAACATATTTTGTGTGATATCAATTCTTTCATGTTGTTAAGATTTGTTTTATGAATCAGGATATCCTTATTTGGTGAGTGTTGGGTATACACTTGAAAATAATGAATATTTTCCTGCTTGGGGTGGATAATTATGTAAATATCAATTAGAACCCATTGATTATTGGTGGTATTCAGTCCCTTTATATCTTTTCCAATATTCTGTCTACTAGTTTATCTATGACTGATAAATCCACAGATATAATTGTGGATTTTTCTACTTCTCCATTCAGTTTTTTCAGTTTTTCCTTCATGTTCTGAGGCTATTTTGTTATATTCATGTACATGTAGGGTTGTTATGGCTTCTTGGTGGATTTACCCTTTTATTGTTATGTAATGTCTCTGTTCTGGTAATTTTCTTTGCTCTGAAATCTACTTTGTCTGATACTAATATAGCTATTCTAGCTTCTTTTGATTAGCATTTGTATGGAAAATGTTTTTCCAACCCTTTAACTTTAATCTAACTCTATCATTGCATTTGGCATGAGTATATCATAGATAGCACTTGGCTGAATCCATTTTTAAAAATCTATGTTGTCCATCTCACTTTTTTAGTTAGTATATTTAGATCATTTAGAGCCCTTTGGTTTATAAACAACTTTATGGGTTTGTATTCCTGAGCTCTCCCTAAAATCTCCCAGGTATTTTCCAGTTCCCTAGTGCTTTCTTTTGATGTCCTCTGGCCAGAAAGCTGGAGCATTGGTTACTCTATGCTGCCATATACTACCCACGACTGTGCCAACATTAGGGGTAGCCAAGATCATAGCAATTGAAGCTCCGGGTTTCTGGCCTGTGGGAAGACAAAGAGGACGAAATATATAATTGGAGTTTTCTCCACTCTCTTGGGACAACACATCCTCTAGTTAGAGTGGAAGATTTTCCTCCCTCAAAGTTTATATGCTCCTGGATGGATGTACAATCATTTTGGAGGTCAATATGCAACGCAATATCTAACAAACTTGAAGATGGGCAGCCCTGTAATCCTGTTAATCATCATACACCCTAAAGAAACACTTCAATGTGTATACCAGAGACAAAAATTACTTTATCATTTTTATAGTAGCAAAAAATTAAAATTAAGCTAAATTTTCATCAACAGAGGAGTGAACAGTTTGCTTCCTCACTTTATTCATGTCTCTGACCAAAAATGCAGCCTCTTTAGAAAGGCCTTACATGGCCACCATATTAAAAATAATTCAATCTTCTCCCTCAACCCCAATCTCCTTCAATCTCCTTATCCTATTTTATTGCTTCTAATAGTTCTCATTATGATCTGACACTAGATTGTATTATTGGCTTGTCTCCTGTTGTTCTCTCCCACCATAATCCCATACCTGTGTGGATTATTTGCTGTTCATTTTATATACTTCACTACTTCACATTATATACTTATTTGTTAACATATTTGTTTACTACCTCTCTCTCCAACTAGAATATAAATTCCATGAGAGTTGGGAAATTTGTCTTAGTCACTGTTGTATCACCCATATCTAAGAATGTGTAGTACTTAATAAGTGCTCAAAATATTTGTAGAATATAACAATGAATAAATTATGTAAATCTGAGTAAAGACTGCACGACATTTTATAATTCTCTATCTCTACGTTTTTATATTTTATACCTTTTTTTTTTTTTTGAGAAATGTTTTTGCTCTGTCACCCAGGCTGGAATGCAGTGGCATGATCTCTGCTCACTGCAACCTGTCTTCCAGGTTCAAGCGATTCTTCCGCCTCAAAGTGCTGGGAATACAGGCATGAGTCACCATGCCCAGCCTATATTTTATAACTTTTGAAAGAGAAAATAACAATACATTGTTTTAAATAATCTTTCAGTGATTAATTTATAAGTGATTTTCTTCCTTATGTTTTATTTTGAAAAACTTCTTTGAACAGATTTTATTTTTATAAGTATAATAATACTTATTTTTGCTATTAATATTTTATTTTATAATTTAGCTATAACTCTTTTGGTTAGCATTCAAGGTCTATTTCATTTTATATCTACTCCCCTGCCAACCTACCTTTCTAGCCCAACCATTCAGTAGTCATGAACGAGTATTCTGCATGCAAAACGAAATGGAAGATTGGTAGTTTTCATATTATTCTCTATGCTTATTTCTGTCACTCCTAACTCTTCCTAACTTGCACTGTTCTCTTCATCCGGAAAGAAAATCCTTTCTCTCAGCCCTGTCACTTTCTCCCATCAAAATTGCAATCCTTCTTCAATGGCACATTGAGTGCCTTTTCACACTTTCCTATGGCGATAAATGCATGCAGCAGAGGTGTTATTTGTGTATCTCCCTATCTTTTTGCCTTAATGTCTTTGTTGACCAACCCCGTTTCCTAAAACACATTTTATAAAATTCACATTTCACAGAATGTTAATCTAGGTCATGTGGAGAGAAAAAAAAATGATTCCATGGTAACTCAATTTTGAAATGGCTGTATTTAAAAAAAAAATTTAAGTAGATTATTTTAATTTTGGACCTATCAAGAACATTTTATTTGTCAATGTCCATTATGAAACTTCAAGAGGGACCTATAATATTCAGACTTTCAACTTGTTGTCCATAAAACTACTTTGTACATTTTAATGGTTTCCCTCTAAAAATTTCTTTGTGCGAGTATTTCACAATGTGGGCAATTGTATTTTATTATATTTCATATTTTGTGTGGGAACTTATCTCTCTTTTTACCTTCAAAATTCACTCACTGCAATTGATTAGCATAATAGATGCTATATCAACACTAGATAAATACATGATTATTTCTATTAGGAACTTCTATAGAGAGTTTAGCACTTTGTCTAGTGTGACCCTTTAGGAATATACTTTTTGAATCATCTTTTTTCAGATAAGGAAATCTAGCCTGTGAAATTGACCCCCAAGTCTAATCCTCCTCTGCTTTCCAAAGTTGATAGTGAGCTGATAAAATATCTGTGGAGAATTCATCCTCTCTTGTTACCGCTGAATAGTTCACTGTTCTGTACATATGAGTCAAAATCAATTTGACAGATGACAGTTACCTTCAAACTTTTGATGGGAATGAGAGGACAAAAGACAACCTGAATTTTTCTCCACTCATTTAATGCTTGCTGACAGTGGAAATTTGTAAGAATTAGTCAGACTGCGGTTGTAGAGAAAGAATGGGTTGGAATTTTATACGGTTTCATGGTCAAACAAATTGACTAATTTGGATTAAGGCTGAGTTCTGAATGGAGACTTGACTTTACTTTCATAGAATTTCAATGTTTGTCCACTTAAAAATGTATTCAGAGAATGAGCCATTGTTACTCTACATGTTTTGCATCTGACAAGTGTAATCTTTGTAGAAAGGTTTCGACTGAAATCACTTACGAGCTAGAAAGGCCTATGGTGACAACATTGAATTTGGGAAACTCTTCTGTACTTTAAAAATTATTTTAGCAGAATAGTGAGTACATCCATACAAAATAGTTCCAAATAGAGCTTCATAATTCATATTATTGACTGACTCCCAAATCTGTAAATGTCTTTTTATGATTGTCTCTGCTGATTTACCCTCATTTTTTGATGATTGAGGCATGTTTCCAAATTATGTAGTAGTATTATTGTTAGCACTAGTGTTGTGATTAAAACCTCTTGTGCATCAGATATTTCCTAAAGTACCAGGAAATACTTTACATATATTATTTCATTTAATATTTTACATACATTATTTAATATTTTACATATATTTTTATATATTACTTATTTTACATATATTTCATGTAATCATCTCCAAAGTTATGAGATTAATGGAATGTTACTCCTTTTTATTATCCTCTACCAATAAGAAGACTTACATGACAAGAAGATTAGTTACTTTGTTCAAAGTCACGGAAGTAGTAAAAGGTTAAATTGGGATTCAAACACACACAATCTTAATCCAAAACCTGAATGTCCAGTTATGGCTACACAGTACACAAATGACTTTAAAAGTATAAGCTCTCAAGTAAAAAAGTATCCCAAATTGTAGGCTCTGCTCTATATTAGTTGTATGTATTTAGGTTCATCGCTGAATCCACTTAAACCTCAGTGTACTTAAGTGTAAATTAAGGCTAAAAAAGGCACACATTTCAGATGGTATTTATAAAGACTAAATAAGTTTATGCACATGCATAGACGAATAGAGTAAATGATCAGTAATTGTTACCTATTGACATGACACCTACCAGTATTATTGTGACTATGTTAAGAAAGTTTCTCCAAATGAACTTGTTGATTTCTCTATAGAAAGTTCTGTCAAAAGGCTTATCTGGGAAAAAATGTAGCAATACAGTCAATTTTAGTGTGTTTTAAGTCAAAGATAAGATTTCCTGCAAGAATATATTTTTTTAAATCAATCTGGAATTAATCTTTTCCTTTTTGAAAGGAGAGCAGTTCAATACCATTATCATAATCTTTATCACCAAATATCATATTCATGATCAATAAAGGCATAAAGAAGTATTTAAAAGTGTGTGCTCCAATCAGCAGAGAAACAGCACCCCTGTCCTCTCTGTTGACCACAGAGGCAGCCTCACCAATAGAGTCTTCAGTGTTCTATGTGGTTCCAATCAGCTTCTCAATCCATAACACCAAATCAAAGATTCTGCTTGTGGAACAGATTGATGATTCGTGAGAAGATAATGTATACACTAATTCATAATTCTTTAACAGACACAAAGCAGATTTACCCTCCTTAAAAGACCCAGAAAATAATAAATTCCTAAGGAATATTTTGGAAAATTAGTCCTTTTATTGTACTTATTATATGAAAAGTGGCCTTCCATACTAAACAAGTTCATAAATTCTGTTTATTTCTCACATATTTTTTGTGATCCAGGTACTTTTTAAAGTAAATTTATTCTTCTCTCTAGAATTCAGATTTAGTCATAATCTACTTAAAAGCTCAACTCAAGTTACAGTCTTCTGCAGGCAATTTGCTGGTTTCACACACAAATCTCCCTTGGCAGAATCCAGTATAGTAAAATGTATTACTGCACATTACAGTCATTGTCTGTAATTCCTTTGATTCTTCCCTACTTTTTTGTAGTACCTAAATTTGTCAGTTTGTATCTTCTTCTTGAATTGCCATTATTTCACTCTCACACCCATAATGTTTGTGGCTGTAGTCTACAAAGGGGTTTTTGCATTATAAAGATAAGGCAGTGGTAAACTGTATTGCGTCTATAAAACCAAAAGTCTGATTGTAGAGACTTTCTCAATTTGGGTCTTACACTATTGCTTCAACAAAATAATGTATAAAACAACTGAACAGGTGATTTTGAAATCTGCTACAACCACTTATGCCTCTTATGTTGTTCATTTGGACAAAGACATTTTTGTTAAGGATTATTTAATTTCACCCTCCATGATTTTTCTCTTGACTGTAATGTTAAAGGCTTTATCTTGTGTCTATCATTGACAGTATACAATTCTAAATAGCTTCCCATAAGTGGCAAAGGCAAGGGCCTCTTTGGATTATCAATAAGGTATTGCATTTTTACAAGAAAAATTCACATATTATCATAGTAAGTCTCCTCCTCTAACATGCTGTTTATCCTTTAGCCCCCAATAAAGAAGGGTTTAGTGGTCCCAGACACCACCTAGATGCCAACATCAGTTCTAACATTTATGGTTTGTCTTTTCCTGAGCTTGCTTGCCTTTTTTTTTTCTTTTTGGCTGAGGAGGGGGTAAGATAGATATAAATTAATTTTTTTGACTCTGTGAAAATGATCTAAAAAGAGTTGACATCTTCTAACAAGTCTATACTACTTTTGATTCATCTTCTTTATTTTCCATCCGCTCTCTAATTTGCTCCATTCTGTTCCAACTCCCATCTAAACGGCTCCTTTCAATGGTCAAATTAAATGGTCATTTCTTTCTGTATTTATCTTGCTTTAAGTCTCAGCAGCAGCATTTTAAACAGTTTTCTGTGGCATTTGACTCACTCTCCTTCTCTCTCTTGCTCTCTCTCTCTTCTAAAACTTTTCTTAGATTATAGGAGATCATGCTCACTTAGTTCTTAGGTATCTCTTTCTTCTCAGTGTCTTTTCACAGCTGTTGCTTCTCAACTTGTTCTTTGAGTACTGAGAAGTTCAATCTTCTATAAAGACACACATATATATACACACACACACACACACATGCACACATATATGTCTTTATGTATATAGATGTCTTTATGTAAGACTCAACTTTATATATACACACATATACGTCTTTACATATATATGTATACATATGTCTTTAAGCACCTCATTTATATATATATTTATATATAGATGTATACCTGTCATTAAGTACTTCATTTATATATATATTATCTATAGACGTATATATGTCTTTAAGTACCTCATTTATATATATTTATATATAGACATGTATATATAGACATGTATGTCTTTAAGTACCTCATTTGTATATATTTTTATATAGACATACATATATAGTCTGTCTTTAAGTACCTCATTCAGTTCCAGAGCTGGAAATACTCTGATGACTCTCAGATTAGAATCTAAAGTCATGAACTCTCCCTTAAGCTTGGATTTAGACATCAAAATGAAGATTGAAGAACTAAGCAAGATATACATTAAAAATCTCAAATTTGATATGTCCCCCAATTTCCCACAGAAACATCTTACTCCACTCTCTCCTGTCTACGTAAATGGAGCTACAGTCTGCCCTCTTTATTTACTCCAAAACATAGACAGTTATACTTAACTGCTTTCTGCCCTTTATTTTTCACTTTCTCGGAGAAACTGATCAGTTCTGTCCCTCAAATATGCCTTTAATTTGTTCACATTTCTTCACCTCCACTGTCACTGCTACATATCACTATCAGTTCTCACCTGATTTACAGTAGTGGCCTTTTAACTGGTCATCAATTTTCCTCTCTTCACTTTCCCAAATCAGGATACACTGCAGTAACAGAGGGATATTTTGAAAATGAAAATCTGGTTGTGTCATTCCCCTTTGACAACTTGTCACTGGATTCCTACAACTCTTAGAATAAATTCCTAAATCCTCACCTTTGAGAAGACAACATGAACCGGCCCTCATCTAAGTCCTGGCCTCATGTAGCTTTGGTAGTGTACATCTTTAATAACGCCAACTCATTCTCTCCTCAGTGCTTAGTATAGATGCCCTTTTCTCTGGCTCTTCAAATCTCTGGCTCCTCATTAGACAGGTTTCATTTCAAATATCACTCCCTAATGGGCCAAGCCTTTTCTGAACACCTTACCTATGTAGCCCCTCCCCAGTCACTTCCCCAGCCCATGGCTTCATTATCTTCCTTGCATTCATCAGTATCTAAAATTATCTGATGTATTTTTTTCAATTATTTATTGTAGTTGTCTTCTAAATTAGAATGTAAGCTGTCTGTGGATGAAGACCCTTTTCATTTTGTTCATTGTTTTGCCAGCTGCCCAAGAAGAGTATCAGAGACGTAGCATATATTCAATATATATTTGGAAATGAAAGAGTGAATGTATTTTCCATGAATGTTTATTCATTCTTGCTGAATCCTGACTTAGGTGCCCTGAACAGTCATTCTGAGTTTTTGTTTCCAGTCACTACTTTAACTCTTTGTTGCTAAGGACCTACTGTGCATTCAAACCATTACCAGGCCTATGACTGTGGCACATGAAATTTCAATTTCTAGAAACCTGACAGTTTTCTTCAGGGTAGTGAAAGTTCTTGGCTGGGTGTTGTGGCTCACACCTATAAACCCAGCACTTTGGGAGGCTAAGGCAGGAGGATCACTTTAGGCCAGGAGTTTGAGATCAGCCTGGACAACATAACAATACCCTATCTCTACAAAAAAATATATGAAAATTAGCTGGGTGATGTGTGCCTGTAGTTCCAGCTATTCTGGAAGCTGAGGCAGGAGGATCGCTTGAGCCCAGGAGGTCAAAGCTTCAATGAGGCAAGATCATGCCACTACGCTTCAGCCTGGGTGACAAAGACCATGTCTCAAAAAAATATTCTAGATGCCTATTCGCAAATCTAAAATCTATATTTTTCTGGAACCCACGCCTCTACTGCATCTGCTTTCCACGTGTCCAAGTAGCTATGAGCATTAAGGACCACTGGGGCTGTACTAATTCCTGAGAGCAATTCCTCTGCTGCAATGAGGATTGAAAGATGACCTAGAATTACTGATGCCTGCCCTCCCAATGCCTGCTGGGCTTGAACTCCACCTTCTCATGTCTAGTGAATACAACCTGGGCAGGGAGCGGGGCATCAGGCTGCAAGTCCTGATGAAGAGTCTTGGATGTGCTTAGGAGAAATGCTGTCAGAGAGAAGATATATGAATGAATTTAATGGTTCTGCTGGTTCTGGTATTGCTTCATTCAAACTGCATTACGGCCTAGACACTGCATGCTGAAGAGGAGATTCTTATTTTTATCAGTGAGGATTAATGAGCAAAGTATCAAGGACAAAAATCAAAGGAAAGGAATGAACCCCAGATAGTTGGGATGTGGTGCCTGTGCATAAGGTATTATGACAGTGATGGTCTCTAGCATGGAAGCCCAACAAGCTGGGATAGAAATAGATATTTTACGTGGATATTAAGTTTGATATATATTATATATGTATATATAAATTTTCATGTGAAAGAAATGGACAACTATAGGGTTTCAGAAAAGAAAGATATTGCATCCAGTTTTGTTTATTAGGACAGACGTGATGCTAAAATCCTTTTGAATGAAACGAGATAGGAACAAAACGTTCAAAGAAGAATCAAATCTCAGAGAATATGAATCAATTAATTTTAACCAAAATATATGATTTGTTTAGGACAGTAATAGTGGGAGGCTCTTAATGTAATGATCTATCTGGCCCAATCTCTTTAGTCTCCTTAGTTTTTGTCTCATTTTCTTGATTATCCTAATAGTCAGCCTTCTGGATTTGTAACTTTCACTATATTTTCATGTTGCGTGTTCAAAGATGAGACCGTTAAACATAATACAATGAAATTCTAATTATATTCTAAAAATGTGTCTAATGTATAATTGTTGAAAGAAATAAAAGAACACATTTTCAGACTTAGGATATTTTTACTAAAATGTTCCTCTTCTGTGAACTATTTTCATTTTAAAACCATTGCATTAATGGCTGTAATTTTTATTATGAGCAGCTGACTCCACAGATGTAGCATCAAGCTCATTGACAACCCTCATAGGCGGCGGAGGTCAAAGGGAACATGACTGAATCAGTTTGCACATGGAATCAGAGAAAAAACATCTTTATTACAAGGCCTTTCATTCTTTCATTTTTTTAAATGTAGAAATTAATTCACTCTGATGTAAGAAAATAAAACAGTGATGCATAGAATGTTAACTATCTTTATCTTATATCATCAAACTTCATGAGTGGAAGTGAGTGAGCTAGTCTCTATGTTAAAATGTTTAACTTCAAACACAATTTTCAACTTGGAAAAAAGATAGATAGGGTTGAAAAGCGGGCATTTTATATAATTGAATTCCTAAAAAGAAAGACTTTTTGTATACATGGAATCACATACCTTTGAAACAAGAATAAATTCAAGTGAAGACAGTGTCTGCCTTCTTGGAAATCAACAAGTCCAGAAGGGGAACAAAGGAATGTGGTTTCACAAGTATCATGTGATTCTTAAACAGACACTGTTATAACTTTTGAGGGTCAGGGGTAAATTGCAAATGCCAGTGTAAAACACAACATTCCCATACACTTTTATTAAAATAATTGTGGGGAAAGCTACCCCTTGCAATTAGTCTAAAGACCGTTCTGGAAATGTATATGTTTGAAAAGCTACAGTGGCAAAAAAATGAAAGAAAAAAATTGTCTGATTGTAAGGCAGTCAAGGAAAGACTGACTGATCCTCTACTCTTTATCCTACTTCTCAGAATTCCCTTCCTCTTCCCTTTCACTCTGCACTGGGAAGTATGAGAAGATGATCAGAAGAGGAGCAGAAAGTACTCCATTATCCAGCATCGACCATCTGAAGACTTTGGTGGTATTTATAAATATTTGACAAAAATAATGGTACTTTTGGAGAGAGGTGCTCCTACTTCAGATGAAATTACTTAAACCAGGGGTTGGCAGACTTTCTAGATGAAGCCAGATCGTAAATATTTTATGCTGTGTGGGCCATATAGTTTTTGTTGCAGCTATGTAACTTTGCCATTATAGGGTAAAAGCTTCCATAGATAGTATGCAAACAAATAAACATGGCTGTGTTCCAATAAAAACTTCTTCTTTTTTCTTTTTTTTTTTTGAGATGGAGTCTCGCTCTGTCACCCAGGCTGGAGTGCAGTGGCACGATCTTGGATCACTGCAACCTCTGCTTCCCGGGTTCAAACAATTCTCCCTGCCTCTGCCTCCCAAGTAGCTGGGATTACAGGCACCCACTACCATGCCAGCTAAGTTTTTTGTATTTTTAGTAGAGACAGGGTTTCACTATGTTGGCCAGGCTGGTCTTGAACCCTTGACTTCAGGTGTTCCGCCCACCTCGGCCTCCCAAAGTGCCGGGATTACAGGCGTGAACCCAATAAAACTTTATGTACTGAAACAGGTGGATGGTCAGATTTGGCCTGGAGGCCTTATGTTGCCTATCGCTGTCTTTGACTATTGAATAATATTTACTAAAGGAATATTTATTAGAAAAAAAAGACAAGTCTTTAGTGCAAAATTCACGAGACCCATGATTCTAGGGACCTCACTCACCGAGGGCATCCAGTTCATGTAAACACACACACCCACACATGGAAATAGAATATATGTAACCTTGTAATGTTTAGTTTTAACTGAAAATAAAATAATGCTAATTCAAATATCTAATATGCTATGTACATGATGTGGGGGAATAGTAAACAGAATTCCAATATCTGAACCCCGATTTTTAGAGCTGCACTAAAAGGAAAAAAATATATACTTAAATGGCTCTGTTTGCTATCATCTTTTTGGAACAAATTGAGTCATACATTTGGTAATTTTTCTTTTTCAGTAAATCTCCTGTTAGGGCTGTAGAAATCTCTCTCCAAACTTTCTGAGAACTCTTAAGCCATGTCTGAAATCTTAAAAGCTTGATGAATGTAAATAAATATGCTTTAAATCCAATATAGCTGAAGTAGGAGGTACAATTGCAACTTTTAAGAATTTACCAATTACTCTTCTAATTACATCTTGTATATAATTGTCACTATATTCTAAGTATCTTTCACCAAAGCATCAGATTTGCCATCATTTTTGATTGGAAAAGAAACATTTGTAAATCAAGCTGTTGTTAGCAATGTTAAAAAATATGCAAAATTTGGATCCAAGTAGTAAGCATATACTAACAAGCACGTAGTTTTAGACACAAAGGGTCAAACTACCTTTTCAGTAGACTCTAAAAACTTCATACATGCCACGGAATTGAGTCCAATCTTCAGGAACTGCTTAGATTTCAACCTAAAAATAATGATATATGAGACAATGGATGGAATAAAGGCAACACTGGCATAATTAGATACTAGTGAAAAGAACATGGAGCTTAGATTATAAGGCAAGTGAGTTAAGGTCAAACCATTGAAAGACTGTTACACGTTGAGTGATGGATTAAAGAAAGAGTGTGGGACTTTTTAGAATCTGTAAATTGGAGGGTTTGAAAACAATCCTCCTTACACATTGACAAAAAAGCTCTTTGGCTTTAAGATTCACAATCTTTTTACCCCACAGGTTGGTATAATAAAAACATCCAGCAATCCATACAGCCATTATTAACAAAAAGTCCCAATGATTTACAAAGATATATTAAATAGATTTTTGTTTTGTTATGTTTCTATTTTCCCACTATGGAAGTTAGAACATGAGTGGTCCCCTAAGGAAAACATGATCTTAAGAACGCAAAACTAATTATTCTCTCATTAGGATTTGAAGAAGGAAAGAGAAAGCAGTAGATTTTTTTTTCCAGTTAGAATACGGCAGATTTTCCTGTTCACCAGAGCCTATGGAATTGTTTCAATTAGTCACTGAAGCCTAGTACCAAACCTCTTGCATACTGTCTAAAACACATGTAGGCCACCCACAGTCCTAGAAGAGCTGCACATATTTCTGAATTGTGTACTGTGGCCTTAACGTCCATAGATTCTTGCTTTCTATAGCAGCCCTAGTGAGGATGAAAAGGTACATTTTTATAACATACACCATGATACGCATAACGTTTTGCCTCCAGTCCCTGTATCTTAGAAGTGTATTTTCTGTGACATATAGCATACAAGGAAAATGCGCTGTGGAGTAACAAAAAGCTTTTATAGAAACCTCTAAATACTATTTATGACTCCCCTGGTATTACCTAAACTTGTTACTGCTCAAATAATTACAAGTTTTCCAATGAGCGTGGGGTAGGCATTGTTGACTAACAATAGATGCAATGAGCAGTGCAGTTTATTTTGAAGGCTGAGCCATCAAGGTAGTTTTTATCAATGATGTCCTTTCTGTTCACTGTCAGGGAGACAATGAGAAAGGGCATTTTTAAAAACGGTGGTATTTTTCTGCACTGACACAGTTCTTCCTGGGTGAGAACACCTCAATCCTGTCCCTTTTATTTAGTATATAACATCGATATTATTTTTAAAACGAGCAGATACACAGATACACTCACCTGGTTATATAGGAATTTAAATATCATGAAAAGTTTGCAGCGCATCTGCAGTTATATAATTAATAAATATAATGAGACCTATCTATAGGTGGTAGTCCCAGCAGTTTGGGAGCCTGAGGCGGGCAGATCATTTGAGATCAGGAGTTTGAGACCAGACTGGCCCATATGGCGAAACCCCATCTCTACTAAAAATACAAAAATTAGCTGGGCGTGGTGGTGTGTGCCTGTAATCCCAGCTACTTGGGAGGCTGAGGCAGGAGAATCACTTGAACCCTGGAGGTGGAGGTGGAGGTGGAGGTTGCAGTGAGCCGAGATCATGCCACTGCACTCTAACCAGTGCTACAGACTGAGATTCTGTATCAAAAAACAAACAAACAACAAAAAAGAACAGAAAAGTGGTTTTTTGATCTCGAGGGGATCGTGATCTAGTAAATAATTCTTTGGTTTATGATTCTTTTTCAAAACAATGACAAAATGGCATGAATTTGATTCATCCATAATTTATTTAGCATCTACTATGTATCAGCTATTGGCTAGACTCTGGGACTCAAACATTAAATTCCCTGGCCTCTGGATGTTCATGATCTCGCGAAGGACGGAGAAGGTTACATAAATAGCACTTGTAGATGGTAGATATGGGTAGGTGATCTGAGTTCCAAACAACATGGTATTGAAGGAGGCAAATTAAGATTCTGAGTGGATCTGAGGGGTTATTAGGAATAGATATTTGGAATAAGGTAGAAGGTGAGCTTGCAAATGTGATTTAGGACTGGGATGAAAGGGCTTTCCAGGTAAATAATGACTTATTTTGAAAAAAAATACATGAAGATAAAACTAGCAGAAATTTAATTTATGCAAGACTGAATATCAGCCAGAATTATTATTTGGACAGCTGTTTGATGGGATGATATAGAGGTAAAATTAAAAGAAAAAGGATAATTACCGTTTTTGTGATACATGCAGCCTAGCTGGAGAGTAAAATAATCCATTCTGCAGGATCAGATATGTTTCCACATACTCTATGTAGTGATAAAAACTTGGATTTTGAAGCGTAACAATTTTTCCCACCCTATCTGTTAGGGATTTGATGACTATAAAGAAGAACATACTTGGAATTGCTTTATAAATTTTTAAACTTTAAAGAAATGTCAATATTCTGGCATGAATTGAGAGATGTATAAGTACTGCTTGTCCTGACATATCACACAATTGACTTCCCAGCAATCCAGCTGCTGTGTTGGGCAGTGCAGACGATGCTGGCCATTTGGACATGACTGGCAGTGACAAAATACTGTCCGTAATGATGGTGCCTCTTTGAAAGGTCAGATGATGTTGTATTTTACCACGTTATGAATGCCCTTTGTGCAGCTGACAATCAAGAAGTCTAGAAAGAAAGTTGCTATCATTTACAGAGAGTGTCAAAGTGGTAGTCTTTGCCTCTCATGTTGGAAGCCTCAGGTCTGCCTCCATCAGTGAGGTGGGAGACACTAGGTTGGACCTTTAAACACATAAGCAACAGAAAGTACAGAAGCAACAACAGCACAGGTGGCCAGGAATCCCATATTTGTATAGAATGCTGATGGAACCTATTGTCATTCCTAGATGGAACCACAGGTTTTTGGCAGCTTGTTGGGTTGTTCTCTGATGCCTTGCTTTATTCCCACTTAGGTGAGTCCAGACTAAACAGGGCTGATCAGGAAGCCCTCTGAAATGTGGGATTATGATGGGAAGGATTACCTCAGGATGTAGAGAAAGAAAAAATTGCAGAGATAGACTCAAAGTCAATCCTCACTGATTACGTAAAGGTGGATCCTTTTTACTTTGAGACAGTCTCCTCTGTCACCCAGGCTGGAGTGCAGCCTGACTATCACCACCCACTGCAGCCTCCACCTACTAGGCTCAAGTGATCCACCCACCTCAGCCTCCCAAGCAGCTGGGACCACAGGCAGGAGTGACTATTCCTGGCTAGTTATTTTATTTTCAGTAGACATGAGGTCCTGCTATGTTGCCCAGGATGTTCAACAACTGAGCTCCACTGATCCTCCCACTTCGGCTTCCCAAAGTGCTTGGGATTATAGGCGTGAGCCACTGCACCCAGGCCTGGATCCTTCTTGTGCAGCCCAGGCTGTTGTTCCAAATACTCCCTACTACCCACCTGATATGGTTTGGATTTGTGTGTTCACCCAAATCTCATATCAAATTGGAGGAAAGTCTTGGCGGGAGGTGATTGGATCATGGGGGTGAATTTCCCCCTTGCTGCTCTTCTGAGAGTGAATGAGTCCCCAGAAGATCTGGTTGTTTAAAAGTGTGGCACCTCCCAGGTTTCTTTCTCTCTCCTGCTCTACTGTGGCAAAACGTGCGTAATTCCCCTTCACCTTCTGCCATGATTGTACATTTCCTAAGGCCTCACAACCAGGCTTCCTGTACAGCCTGTGGAACTGTAAGTAAAGTTCTTTTCTTCATAAATTACCCAGTCTCAAGTAGTTCTTCATAGCAGTATGAGAATGGACTAATGCACCACCCATATTTTATTTTTAAAATATTTCATTTTAATTTTTTCATGTGAATCATATTATTATGCCCCCTCTAGTCCTCACACAAATCTGAAAAGTAGATGAACACTGTATTTGATCTCTTTGACACTTCACATTATTTTTCCATGGCTCCTCATTTCTCAGACCCTTTATGTATCCGCATTCTTTTCTCTTTTTTAAATTTTATTTATTTTAAGGTCCAGGATACATGTGCAAGACATGTAAGTTTGTTACATAGGTAAATCTGTGCCACGGTAGTTTGCTGCACCTATCAACCCATCACCTAGGTATTAAGCCCAGCTGCATTAGCTATTTATCCTTATGTTCTCCCTCTCCCTGCCCCACCAACAGGCCCCAGTGTGTGTTGTTCAGCTGCCACTTATGAGTGAAAACATGCGGTGTTTGGTTTTCTGGTCCTGTGTTAGTTTGCTGAGGATAATGGCTTCCAGCTCCATCCATATCCCTGCAAAGGACATGATCTTGTTCCTTTTTATGGCTGCATAGTATTCCATGGTATCTATGTACCGCATTTTTTTTAATCCAGTCTATCATCAATGGGCATTTGGGTTGATTCAATGTCTTTGCTATTGTAAAAGTGTTGCAATGAACATAACATGTGCATGTATCTTTATAATAGAATGATTTACATTCCTTTGGGTATATACCTAGTAATAGGATTGCTGGGTCAAATGGTATTTCTGGTTCCAGCTCTTTAAGGAATTGCCACACAGTCTTCCACAATGGTTGAACTAATTTACATTACCACCAACAGTGTAAAAGCATTCCTATTTCTCCACAGCCTCACCAGCATCTGTTGTTTCTTGACTTTTTAATAATCGTCATTCTGAATGGCATCAGGTGTCATCTCATTGTGGTTTTGATTTGCATTTCTTTAATGATCAGTGATGTTCAGCCTTTTTTTCATGTTTGTTGGCCACATAAATGTCTTCTTTTGAGAACTGTCTGTTTGTGTTCTTTGGCCATTTTTTGATTTGGTTGTTCGTTTCTTGTAAATTTGTTTAAGTTCCTTGTAGATTCTGGATATTGGGCTTTTGTCAGATGGATAGATTGCAAAAATTTTCTCCCATTCTGTAGGATGTCTGTTCACTCTGACAATGGTTTGTTTTGCTGTGCAGAAGCTCTTTTGTTTAATTAGATCCCATTTGTCAAATTTTGCTTTTGTTGCAATTGCTTTGGGTGTTTTCATCATGAAATCTTTGCCTGTGCCTATGTCTTGAATAGGATTGCCTAGATTTTCTTCTAGGGTTTTTATAGTTTGGGTTTTACATTCAAGTCTTTAATCCATGTTGAGTAATTTTTGTATAAGGTGTAAGGAAGGGATCCAGTTTCAATTTTCTGCATATGGCTAGCCTGTTTTCCTGGCATCATTTATTAAATAGGGAATCCTTTCCTCATTGCTTGCTTTTATCAGGTTTGTCAAAGAAAAGATGGCTGTAGATGTGCAGTCTTATTTCTGAGATCTCTCTTCTGTTCCATTGGTCTATGTGTCTGTTTTTGTACCAGTACCATGCTGTTTTGGTTACTGTAGACTTGTAGTATAGTTTGACATTGGGTAGCGAGATGCCTCTAACTTTGTTCTTTTGGCTTAGGATTGTGTTGGCTCTACGGGCTCTTTTTGGTTCCATGTGAATTTTAAAGTAATTTTTTTTCCTAATTCTATGAAGAATGTCAATGGTAGTTTGATGGGAATAACATTGAATCTATAAATTACTTTGGGCCATATGGCCATTTTCACAATATTGATTCTTCCTATCCATGAGCATGGGATATTTTTCCATTTGTTTGTGTTCTCTCTGATTTCCTTGAGCAGTGGTTTGTAGTTCTCCTTGAAGAGGTCCTTCACTTCCTTTGTTAGCTATGTTCCTAGGTATTTTATTCTCTTTGTAGCAATTGTGAATGAGAGTTCATTCATGATTTGCCTCTCTGCTTGTCCATTGTTGGTGTATAGGAATGCTTGTGACTTTTGCACATTGATTTTGTATCATGGGACTTTGCTGAATTTGCTTATCAGCTTAAGGAGCTTTTGGGCTGAGACAATGGGGTTTTCTAGACATAGGATCATGTGGTCTGCAAACAGACAGTTTGACTTCCTCTCTTCCTATTTGAATACTCTTTATTTTCTTTCTCTTGCCTAATTGCCCTGGCCAGAACTTCCAATACTATGTTGAATAAGAGTGGTGAGACATGGCATCCTTATCTTGTGCCAGTTTTCAAGGGGAATGCTTCATCTTTTGCCCATTCAGTATATCTGCTACAGGTTTGTCATAAATGGCTGTTAATATTTTGAGATATATTTCATCAATACCTAGTTTATTGAGAGTTTTTAACATAGAGGGATGTTGAATTTTATCAAAACCTTTTCTGGATCTATTGAGATAATCATGTGGTTTTTGTCTTTAGTTCTGTTCATGTGATGAATTACGTTTATTCATTTGCATATGTTGAACCAGGCTTGCATCCTGGGGATAAAGGCAGCTTGATGGTGCTGGATAAGCTTTTTGTTGTGTTGCTGTATTTGGTTTGCCAGTATTTGATTGTGGATTTTTGCATAGATGTTCATCAGGGATATTGGCCTGAAGTTTTCTTTTTTTGTTGTATCTCTGCCAGGTTTTGGTATCAGGATAATGCTGGCCTCACAACATGAGTTAGGGAGAAGTCCCTCCTTTTCAATTGTTTGTAATAGTTTCAGAAGAAATGGTACTAGCTCCTCTTTGTACCTCTAGTAGAATTGGGCTGTAAATGTCTGGTCCTGGTCTTTTTACGGTTGGTAGGCTATTTATTACTGCCTCAATTTCAGAGCTTGTTATTGGTCTATTCAGGGATTCAACTTCTTCCTGGCTTAGTCTTGGGAGGGTGTATGTGTCTAGGAATTTATCCATTTCTTCTAGATTTTCTAGTTTATTTGCATAGAGCCATTTATAGTATTCTCAGATGGTTGTTTGTATTTCTGTGGGGTCAGGAGTGATATCTCCTTTATTATTTTTTATTGTGTCTATTTGATTCCTCTCTCTTTTCTTATTAGTCTAGCTAGCAGTGTATTTATTTTATTAATTTTTTTCAAAAAACCACCTCCTGGATTCATTGATTTTTTTGAAAGGTTTTTTGTGTCTCTGTCTCCTTCAGTTCCACTCTGATCTTAGTTATTTCTTGTCTTCTGCTAGCTTTTGGGGTTGTTTGTTTTGGGATTTCTAGTTCTTTTAGTTGTTACGTTAGGATGTTAATTTGAGATCTTTCTAGCTTTTTGATGTGGACATTTAGTGCTATAAATTTCCCTCTTAACACTGCTTTAGCTGCATCCCAGAGATTCTGGTACATTGTTTCTTTGTTCTTTTTGGTTTCAAATAACTTTTTGATTTCTGCCTTAATTTCATTATTTACACAGAAATCATTTAGGAGTAGGTTGTTCAATTTCCATATAGTTGTGTGGTTTTGAGTGAGTTTCTTGATCTTGAGTTCTAATCTGATTGCACTGTGGTCTGAGAGACTGTTACAATTTCAGTTCTTTTGCATTTGCTGAGAAGTGTTTTACTTCCAATTATGTGATTGATTTTAGAATAAGTGCCATGTGGTCCTGAGAAGAATGTATATTCTGTTGTTTTTGGGTGGAGAGTTGTGTGGATATCTATCAGGTCCACTTGATCCAGAGCTGTGTTCAAGTGAATATTCTTGTTAATTTTTTTCTTGTTGATCTGTCTAATATTGACAGTAGAGTGTTAAAGTCTCCCACTATTATTTTGTGAGAATCTCAGTCTCTTTGTAGGTCTCTAAGAACTTGTTTTTATGAATCTGGGTGCTCCTGTATTGGATGAATATACATTTAGGATAGGCACTCTTCTTGTTGAATTCATCTCTTTACCACTAAGTAATGCCCTTCTTTGTCTTTTTTGATCTTTGTTGGCTTAAAGTGTGTTTTGTCAAAAACTAGGATTGCAACCTCTGATTTTTTTCTGCTTTCCATGTGCTTGGTAAATTTTCCTCCATCCCTTTATTTTAAGCCTATGCGTGTCTTGCGCATGAGATGGGTCTCTTGAATACAGCATACCAATGGGTCTTGACTATCCAACTTGTGATTCTGTGTCTTTTAATTGGGGCATTTTGCCCATTTACATGTAAGGTTAATATTGTTATGTGTGAATTTTATCCTGTCATCATGAAGTTTGCTGATTATTTTGCAGACTTGTTGACGTTGTTGCTTCATGGTGTTATTGGTCTTCATACTTCAGTGTGTTTTGCAGTGGCTGGTAATGGTTTTTCCCTTCCATATTTAGTGCTTCTTTCAGGAGCTCTTGCAAGGCAGACCTGGTGGTGACGATTCCCTCAGCATTTGCTTGTCTGAAAAGGATTTTATTTCTTCCTCATTTGTGAAGCTTAGTTTGGCTGGACATGCAATTCTGGGTTGGAAATTATTTTCTTTAAGAAAGTTGAATATTGGCCCCCAATGTCTTCTAGCTTAAAGGGTTTCTGCGGAGAAGTCCATTGTTAGTCTGATGGGCTTCATTTTGTAGGTGCCCTGGTCTTTCTCTCTTGCTGCCCTTACCATCGTTTTCCTTAGTCTCGACCTTGGAGAATCTGATGATTATGTGTCTTGGGGTTGATCTTCTCATGGAGTATCTTACTGGGGTTCTCCGTATTTCCTGAATTTGAATGTTGGCCTGTGTTGTTAGGTTGGGGAAGTTCTCCTGGATGATATCCTGGTATGTTTTCCAACTTGATTCCATTCTCCCTGTCTCTTTAAGGTGCCCCAATCAGTCACAGGTTTGGTCTTTTTACATAATCCCATAGTTCTTGGAGATTTTGTTCATTCCTTTTCATTATTTTTTCTCTAATCTTGTCTGCCTGTCTTATTTCAGCAAGATAGTCTTCAAGCTCTGAAATTCTTCCATCTGCTTGGTCTATTTAGTTATTGATACATGTGTTTGCATTGTGAAGTTCTTGTGTTTTTCAGCTCCATCAGGCCATTGCTTCCTCTCTAAACTGGCTATTATGGTAACAGCTCCTGTAATGTTTTATCATGGTTCTTAGCTTCTTCACATTGGGTTAGAACATGCAACTTTAGCTCAGCAAAGTTTGTTATTACCCACCTTCTGAAGCCCATTTCTGTCAATTTCCTCATTTCAGCCTCTGTCCTTTTCTGTGCCCTTGCTGGAGAGGTATTTCAATCATTTGGAGGAGAAGAGGCACTCTGGTTTTTTGGGTTCTCAGCATTTTTTTGTTGATTCTTTCTTATCTTCATGAGGTTGCCTAGCTTCAATCTTTGAGGCCGCTGACCTTTGAATGGGGTTTTTGTGGGGTCTTTTGTGTTGATGTTGTTGCTGTTTGTTTTTCTTTTAACAGTCAGGCCCCTCTTCTGTAAGGCTGCTGCTGTTGGCTGGGGTTCCATTCCAGACCCTATTTGCCTGGTCCTTCCCGCACCTGAAGGTGTCACGCATGGAGGCTGCAGAACAGCACAGATGGCTGCCTGCTCCTTCCTCTGGGATCTCTGTCCACACAGAGCACTGACCTGATGCTAGTGGAAACACTACTGTGTAAGGTACATTGGGGGTTCTCACCCAGTTAAGGGGCACAAGATTCAGGACTCGCTTAATGAAGCACTCTGGCTGCCCCTTGGTGGACGGGTTGTGCTGTTCTGGGGGGAATTCCACTCATTTGGGCTGCCCAGATTCCTCAGATCCAGCAGGGGGAAAGACTAAGTCTGCTGATCTGTAGAGACCACGGCCACCCTTCCCTAAAGGGGCTCAGTCCCAGGGAGATCAGAGTTTTGTCCCTAAACCCCTGGCTGGAGTTCTGAAATCCCTGCAGGGAGGCCCTGTCCAGTGAGGAGGGATGGGTCAGGGTCCGGCCTAAGGAGGCAGTATGGCCATGATCTCCCACAGCTGCTGTGCTGCGCTTGTGGGGAATTCCTCCTGGGTCCAAACCGTCCAGTCCCCCTGGTACCAGCAGGAAAAACATGGCAGACTGGAGCTGCAGTGATGGCTGCTGCCCCTCTCCCCAGGAACTCAGTCATCTTAGACAGCAGGCAGCATAGTGATGGCAGACACTCCTCCCCCCCGGGGACTGGGTAGTCTTAGGGACCGTCCAGCAGAGCGGAGACTGGGAATCGGCACAGCTTTGTGCTTGGGACCCAAGGCCTTGGTGGTGTGGACTCACAAGGGAGATCTAATCCACAGGTTGTACAGATCTACGGAAAAGCCAAGGCTGCCCTGACAGGGTAGCACAATCTCTCACTGCCTCCCTTGGCTGCCAGTAGGAGCTCCCCTTTCCCTCTGTGGATCTCAGGTAGGTCCTTGCACCACCCTGCTATTTCTTTGCTCTCCATGGTTCATGCCAACTGCCTAGTCAGTCCTAATAAGAGAACCTGATACCTCAGTTGCCGGTGCAGGATTCACTTGCCATTTTGATTCTTCTCTGTGGGAGCCTCCACCACAGCTGTTTCTAGTCAGCTATCTTGGCCCCTCCCCCACATTATTTTCTTAATGTTCCAATATGGCTTTGCTCAGTTCCCTAGATTTTCCTATTCCTGTCTTTAGGAATAGGAAATGTTGGTATCTCATCTATATCGTGTTCTAAAATCAATAATGGCTACTGGCATTTATTCTAACTGGCCTCTTTACTGACAGTTTCATAGCCTGGGAAAGGAGTTGGAGCATAAGAAATGTACTGTTCTCTCATATTTATAGCTCATTCAAAGCCCCAGTAGATTCTAAGTCAGTCATTGGGAAATCATCAGTGTATCTCTGTGCAGTGCCACATCTTTATAATCTTTAGGCAGAATTTATCCAAATTGATGCATTGGTATCCAAAGATGATGAGTAAAAATGCAAACTAGATAGGTACTCATAACTCATTTATCCAATTTAATACTAGAAGTCTGGTGCATATTACAAATTTCATCCAATTGCTTTTATCTCAAGTTTAAATTGACTCACAAATATTCATATAATTAGAAAGTCCAATTATTTCAGTTAGATGTATGCTTAGCAGAAGGTGTCTAAGACCTAACAAAAATCTATTTGTGCACGTTAAAAGATTCTGCATTTTCCCATTTTCTGTGATGTCGTATGTATTTTAAATACTAAAGGATTAAGAAGCTTTAAAAAAAAGATTGTCAAGGGTTGACCTGCATAGATAAATAAAAGTGTTAATCTGAGAGAAGAAGATTTGAATTAGAAATGAGATAATTAAAAGTGAAGATATAATGGAACAAATAAGTAGATAAGGATGAAATATTTAGGTCTACCAATGAAGAGAGTCTTAACAGGTTTGCCATGCTATCTCATTGATTAACTTAGTGCCTACAAATTGCGTATTCTTAGTGGAAACAGTAGGAAGCCTATCAGTAATGTGGTGTAAAATAAGAAAGCCAACCAGCACTTTACTTGATAAAATATATTTGGGCCATCACCAATGAACCATGACAGTAGAAACCACATTTTTAAGTTAATTAATTAATGGTGTGCCCTTTAAATGACTGTGGTGTCTTTGATATTACTTTCATGGCTCTTTACATTCTAGCTCTTGATCGCCTTTCACACAGTTTTCATAATGAGCATTAGTCTGTATTGCTTCATTTGCACGCAGAGGAGTCAATCTCTGCAGTAAAGCAATAGGGGATGCATTTCCTGTTCTCCGATGTGACTTCTTTTGCATGAGGTCCCAGGAGCAAACTGGGGACTATAATTAATTTCTTTAAAATGGATGTAATAATATTTCGACATCTATTACTTTGAAATGCTGAGTGTGTAATTATTCCATCTAATAGGAATAGGACATCTTGGTGTTATAAAATTAATATAATTCATGTTGGAAAGTACACCAAGTGTTTAAAATTATTACCACTATCCTAAGTCTTATTTTCTATCAATAAAACAATTTGACTTCCCTTTTTTGTTCTGAGCTACTTAAGAGAGGGACTTTAATAGTGAGCTGTTGTCTTTGTCATCAGGTTATTTATTTTTTTTAGTAATATTTTATTCCCAAAAACAAGCAGTTTTCCAAAAATATATATATTTTTTAGTAATATTTTATTCCCAAAAACAAGCAGTTTTCCAAAAATACTTTAATGTTTCTCAAGAGTTTTGAATACTCTCTGGCTGTACCTAAGAACATTGTGACTCTATACAAATAAAATTTCACATAACTTTGGACAGATGCTTTATTATTCTGTTTTCAGTGTCTTGAACCGGGTTACTGAAATGTTGATCCAAAAATAACCACTAAAAAAATTCTACATCACCTGGTTAATTCAACAGTGGTGAAAAGACACTGTCTCCATCAGGGTCTGGCCTATTGTGTCCTACCCCAGGTGACTTGACTTGTCTTATAAAGACAAAGTCCAGATGGCATGTTCTGCCTGTTTCCCTATACCTGACAGACAGTGAAGCTGCAAGAAAGAGAAAGTATCTATCTGTGAAGTGTTCTGAGATTTCCAGGTGAAAAGAAATCTAATCTATAAGTGAAAAGCATCATTGTTATTATAAATGGAAATATCACAGATGCCTGGGAGGTAATTCTAGAGTCCTGATCAGTTTCCAAAACATTGCAGTGCCCTTTTCCTCCCACTATCCATGATCAAACAGAGAGAAAACTCTCCCCTTTTATCCACCAAAGTGGATGTAGGGAAAACTTAAAGATTTGTGCTTTGGATATTGTATTATAGATGTCCCTAACTGGCTGTATATAAATGAACATTTACTTTGACAGGTCTTTCAATATGTTCCATGCTGTCCAGCCGACAGACGGTATGAAATGAAATTACCAAATTACAGGGCAGCACTTTCTATCAGTAGGAATATATAATTACAATGTATTTACCATGTGTATACCTGGAAGCTTTATTAAATTACCATGTAATTAAAAGGCAGTATGTCCTTCACTGAAGCTGCTACTTTTCCCAGTGTGTGGAAGATTCCTATAAATGTTAAAGAAACACTGATATTTTATATAGCCATTGAGAACACAGATGAATAAGCTAAAAGTAGGTGAATGCAAGTTGTTTTTATTAACCATTCATTGGACTTCAATTAATTCCCATTTTAATTGTTTCATTATTTCAGGCAAAGGAAGATAATGCGCTCTCTGGTGACCAAACACTCAGTTGGATAACATGGTAAATAGTCTATTAGACTGATAATATTTATGTTACCTTCTTACTTTTTTTTTATTTAGTACAAAGAATGAAGTACCTTTTGGAAAACTTGTTCCTGAAAATACCAGGCTTATAGACTGCACTAGGTTCTGTTCCACTTCACAGATCCTAACCCAATGGTAAAAGCAGAATGACACCTGGTCAGATTTATTATGTATTTAAGTATACAGATATTAAGGAGAGAAATAGTAGCTGGTGGCAAAAGAGCATTCAGTAATAAAATCTAGCAATAATTTTCTACTCTCCCCTGCCCCCCATATTTGGTTACTCCATACTCTAGAGCAGAGATTATGAAGATCTTGTTTACTGTGTTTCCAGGGGATGACTAAGAACAATGTATTTCAACTGGAAATGCTTAAACAGTCCAAATTTTAAGTTACCCTCGAAAATATTAGGGGGCAACTAATGGCTGCAGCAGAAATTTGCAATTCAAATAACATTCATTTTTTTCTTCTGTGCAGCAAACTGCTTTCATTCAGAAAAACAACAAACAATGCAAAGCCAAACAACCCTATATATGCTTTGAACACCTGCCACACAGAGTAATGTTGAAGTAGTGCTAATTGTTATATCACTATGATTTCTCATCTAATTTTATCAATGCTTTGCAAGGTACAGTTAATGCTTTAAAATATTTTGAATGCAGTACTAATTACCTGGACCTTTCTCATACTCTTGCCATGATGATTATTAAGGTCCTATATGTAATGAGATACTTGTGTGTTAACATTGATTGGGTGCTGTTTCATCTTTTCTACACTCATAATTGGGAGTACAGCAGGAGGAATAGCACAGTTAAATTTCCTCTTGGGGTTTCTTTTACCTTCGGATGTTATAAGATTTATTTTTTCATCAAAGCTTATTAAAAATATCACATATGGATAATGCTACAATGCTCCAAGTCAGCTAAATAAATGGTGAGGTCAGCCATCTAAAAAACACATAAAGATGAATGTAAAAATAGACAAAATCATTGGAGATCCCATCTTATAGTTCCACAAAAGAGAACCACCTGGAATTCTGTACAAGCTGGAATTTATTTTTCAGGCATCTCCCAGGATTCATCCTGTGATGGAAACAGATTTGTCAGGTACAAAGAAAATTTGGCAGAGAGGAAAATAAGTGCTAGATAGAAGATAAAATAAAGAAGAAGTAATTTGTCTACATCATTCTAAAAGAAGTTTGAAAAGTAAAAATAAAGGTAGGTAACTGGGTATTACAGAATATATATTGGAATAAACACAAAATTGATGATTTCTCTGAATCAATAGGTTGCTTTGTCATTATATAGATGGAGCCTGAAGGGCTATATGTGAAAGGTGTGCTTCACTTTCCTCCTCAATACAGACACAAAGTTTTGCACATACTTATACATGCCCATGCAAAGGCACACAACTTTTTTTTTTTTTTTTTTTTTTTTTTTTTACTGGAATACACTTGTATTTGGAATAGTGACAGACAGGTTTGTAGAAATAGTGAATAATTACTTTTTTGTTTTTTCTCTGATTGGGTTCCAATAAAGATACAACAAATAAAACATGAATGAAAGAGTGTTTCATCTACATTCTTTTAGATTTTTACCTACATTTGTATGCATTTTTCCCATTACTCCTCTTCTTTTTCTCTCTTCTTACTATTTTTTATTTATTGCCTCAGAGACGGGATACAAAATAGAAAATGTGCAGAGCCCCCTGGCTTTGGTTTCTAAAAGCCTATAAACCCTTTCAGAAACAAAGCCTTCAGAATCTCAGTGAAATAATGGGGAGAAACAAACATAGAGTAAAAAGGACCTTGCCATTTTAGGCAAAAAACAGATTTGCTTAGCCAGTGAAGCAGGCAGAAAAGTAACAAAAGGAAAGACACTGATGTATTGAAGAAAAAGGAACTTTTGCCTTTCTCACACACAGCTCTTGAAAAGTACGTCCTGTAATATAAGGCAGATTGGACCACAGAAAGTCTTCAGGAAATTCCTATATCCCTGGTGTGTCCTAGTTGCAGTAGAGATAATCCCATTAAACCAACATTGGCAGGGAAACATTAGAGAGAATTGATAGACAAATTTTGCCAGCAGAGCACCGTCAATCTGTGCAGACCAATGACTAGAAAAATAAAAATTCACATTTGTCAATTCCTGAGCAGTACATATTCAAGTCATTTGAAATACCAGAAGCACTCTAAGAAGACTGTCGTTCAATTTTCCCATCAAACTCCATTTTCCCAATCCTAGTAGATGAAGGCTTGAGATTAAAATAACTGTTTGTAGAACGCAGTAAAATGGTTACTGTATACCTGAGATTGTAAACTGCTCATTTTGAATGCGGTTAGGCTCTGTTCTCAAATGGTGTATTTTCTTAGGTTAAGTTCCCATGTAAAGAGAAGTTAGAGACAAGGACATATTTGCAGACAGTTTACTTAGGAAGTCATCCCAAGAATCCAGAGTGAGGGAGAAGGGGAAGTGAGACAGAAAAAGAATAAAAAACAATATAATGGCGTGTCACTGTGGGTTACTGCTGCTGATTATAAGGGCTTGATTCTTCTGGGGTTTCTGAGAAACATAGCAACAGCCTCCCAGAATTGTTCACTGGCTCCCATACCCCACTGATGAAAGGTGAATTCTTGTAGGGGAAGTTTAAACTTTCACTCTGAAAGTTCAATGATTGAGTCCTTCTGCTGAAATAAACTGGCAAGAGACAAATTACCAGAAGAAAAGTCATACAAATTTATAAACATGTAGGTGAACCTGGAAGTCTCACAAATGTGAGATTCACAGAAAAGCCAGATGGTTGAGGCTTAAATACCCTCTTAATAGGGAAGAGGAAAATGGGAGAGGTGGGCACTTGTGAGGGGTAGCAAATGATTTTTAGGGGAAAATGAATGGGCCTAAACAGACCTGGCCTGAAATAAAGTTGTTCTGAGCTCTAGGGGAGGTGGTGAGAAGGTGTGAGGAAGAACTTCACTGTGAACAAAGTTATCTTATTACACAGATAAAGTCTCCCAGGTAATCTCTTGAAGCTGCTGTCAGAATAGATGAAAAGTATGTGGGGCATAATGTGTTTTAGTCTTTTCTAATGTAGTTAATCTTTCCTGGTTATTTGATGAGATTCCTAGGGAGAGAGTCTTAAGACAATTGCTTTTTTCTTAGATAAGGGAACATTCAGAGAGATCCCCTCCCTGCACTTGGGGAGGAAAAGCAAGACAAGGTTAGAAAGTCCTTGTTTCTGAGGCAGCTTCTAAGACCTTCCAATTTCCTTCAGTTCAACAGCGCTCAGCATGCCAAAGCACCTTACTTTGAAAGTATCATTCTCTGTGCCCCAGCACTTCTGAAAACATTAACTCTTATGTCTGCATTATGTTTTCACTTAGGATGATTGATTGGAATTCTGTGGCTTTCGAGAAGGTCCGGAAGCACAAAAGCAGAGAAAGGCACAGAGTAGGCGTGGAAATGTTCACCACCATGGCGTCAAAAATTAGAGATGGGCCAACCAAAAAGGATAAGGAACATAAAAAGCATCTGCTATAGTCCCATCATTTCATGACTTGGGTTCACTTTTGCTCAACATTATGTACATTTCTTAATGACTCTTGCATGTGGGGCCAGACACAATCTCTATAATGAACTTAAGTTAAATAAGGAAGGATTAGTGGAACATGCTACAGGCCCTACTGTTACAAACAGCACTGAAACCATGTAAACTCCTTTTCCTGTTTCCACCAATTGTACATTCAGTACAATTTTGCCAGCCCTGCAGCTGTGCTGTATTACTTGCATGCTGAGGTGACTCAGCCCTCATCCCTGAGAGATCCGCGCACCAGGTTGCCTTGACTTTGGTAATCTGTAGTTGCTGACACAAAAGCATCAAGAAAATCCCCCAGTGAACTTCTTGAGTCCTGAAGATGTTTTATCCTGCCTCCCATTATGAAGCAGCAGCCCTAGCTCTTAGGAAAAGCAAGGTAAAAATAAAACAGTATGAATAGTCCAAGGTGATCAGAATGCAGTTATAATTACAGGTTGTTTTCCCTTATGGAAGCACCTCCCACTCCCAACACACACACTCACTCTCTGTCTGTCTCTATTGGCTACCGAGGCCTCTAATCTAAAAGAGGATGAGAAATACAAAGGCTGAAAGTGGCTCACTAGGAGTAATGGTGAGAAAGATCAATTTTTCTTCCACAACCTGACCACCAGAACTGTTTATTTTATATATATGCTAGCTACTAGAGACTCAGCATCATATCATATATTGGCTACCAGTTTATTGCATATATTGTATTCTAGAAGACAGAAACCTAAATCTGCAGGACGCTATTCTTGAACCTTAGAGGAGCTTTTAATTGGCCTAACATTCTATTAGACTAATTTCATGTAAGGTGGCATATGGTAAGATAAGTGAGTTATGTGATCATGCAATAATTGTTATTTTGTCTTTACTTTAAACTTGGCCAATTAGTCTGACATGATGTTATACAACAGCAGTCTTCAACCCTTTTGGCACCAGGGACTAGTTTCATGGAAGGCAATTTTTCCATGGATTGGGCATGGAGTTGGGGGGCTGGTTTCAGGATGATTCAAGCACATTACATTTATTGTGTACTTTATTTCTATTATTATTACATCATAATATATAATGAAATAATTATACAACTTACTATAGTGTAGAATCAGTGGGAGCCCTGAGCTTGTTTTCCTGCAACTAGATGGTCCCATCTGGGGGTGAAGGGAGACAGTGATAGATCAGCAGGCATTAGATTCTCATAAGGAGTGTGTAACCCAGATCCCTCACATGCATAGTTCACAATAGGGTTTGCACTCCTATGAGAATCTAATGCTACTGCTGATCTGACAGGAGGTGGAGCTCAGGTGGTAACGCAAGCCATGAGGATGGCTGTAAATACAGATGAAGCTTTGTTCATTTGCCCGCTTCTCACCTCCTTCTGTGAAGCCTTGTTTCTAACAGGCCATGGATGGGTACCTGTCCATATGATGTTCCCTGGGGGTTGTGGACCCTTGTTATACAATATTCCATGTCAATTATCAAATATTCTGTAAATACTATGATCATGCTGCTATAAAATCTCTTTGAGAAGAAAAACCTATGCCTAGAGTAAGTGTCAAGTCTAATAAGGATCCATAATTGCCAGAGTCAAAGATCTAATATCAGCTTCACACAAAGTACCAAGCTAGGCTCCTCAAGGGATTTTGCCACATCAGAGTCTCAGACTTGGATTGTGCTGCTGATATGCCTGGTGTTCAGCCATTTTGGTAGCTGGATCAGCTTACTTAGAAGGAGACTTTGCTCTTGGGACCATACACTGACTTCATTCAAGATAAATATACCTTTTATAAGCATATTGCACAAGCAATAGAGTGACAGAACACAAAAGCTGGCTAGAGTCCATTGAATGAGTAATTCTGTATACCTGCTATTGGGCGCCTTCTTTGCAGTGGTATTTCTCTGATGTTTGTTTATATGATACACAAATATCCCATATATTTTATGCCCATCTGCATAAATTCATGCATAGACATCTACCCAAAGCTCCCTAGATATGATGTTCCCGTATTTTTTTTTTTCAGTCGACTGACCACAGCCAAGCTATTTGCAATTTTTCAGGAGTCCGTATATATCCCAACTTCATATCAATTCTCTTACCAAACAATACTGGCAAAAAAATGTACTTTTAAAGTTGTCCACTAAGAACAGTTAGTGTTATTTAGGGCCACTTCTGGAACAAGCTTTAGAGGGGCAGAATAACATTGTCAGCTTGCACTGATATAGTTAGACAAAGCATCACACAGCAAGCCTGAATGTTTTCTTCTCATTCACCTGGTTATAAGGAATGCTGCACAAGGCCATAGCCATGACCACTGGTGCAACCTACTTAAGCAGTATGGGTGTCTGATCTATGTGTTCATGAAACTGACTTTTACCCTCTAGACCTGCTTGTGTATGATTCTAAATGTACTGTTTTCATCATATGATAGATTGCTCCTTATTAGCATAACATTATCAATAAAGAGTTCAAATACAGTGTTCTACAGAATGTGAAGATGATTAACATTCCTGTGGTCTGTATTATGATGGAGATCAGAAGAGTTACCTTAGCCCTGAGTCAACTGAATGTATATTTCTGTCTTTCCCAGATAAAAGCAAACTGAATTGTATCCTCCTCATTGATGGGGTTTGAAAAGACCATACTATCAGGCAAACAATTCCATACCAAATTGTTGATGTATTCCGAAAAATAAATCATCTCTATCAGAAAAGTTAAACCACTTCTATATCAGAAAAGTAGGATATCAGTTAACTAAGCTTATATAGTAATTACTAGTCACCCAAAACAATCCTCTAATTTTTGTAAGGGTTATACATTCTTTAAATTTTTGAAAATGGTGTTCATCTATAACATGTAATGGATTATAGGGTACCATTATACTTCAGGTTTCTCTGTCAGAATGAGGATTGTTTCAGAGGCTTATATTTGGCCCTACCTACCGTAATATTAGTATAGGGATCATGAAACCAATGTGAGAATCCTGGCAGCTGCTAAAAAATCAACTCCAATTATGCTCCTATCTATACTGCACAAAATATTTAAAAAGTATTTGAAGACACTGGAGAAGAATCAAAGCAGTAAGAAATCTGAGGAATACGATTCTTGGAAAAAGAAATGCACTAGGTAAGCTTCATACTTACCTGCCTTTCTGTTTAAGGGGATTCCCTACTTTACCCCCAAACAATATGCAGTCTTAGTGGACAGAGAAGAAAGAGTCATCTTTCACGGACTCTAGATTTTGTGCATTACTGGCATTCAATCAAAAAAAGTATGATTACTTTTTTAAAAAGGATTATTTTAAAACTAAGAAAAGCAATAAAAGTGACTCAATAAGTTGTTTAGATATTAGAGTTGAAGCAGAATTTTAACTATTAAAATGTATTAAAATAGAGGAAAAGATTATCAAAATTGAAGATAACAAAATAAAAAAATCTGGTTTAGAACTTAAAACATGTATGCAGAATCAAAGGCCCATTGAATGGATAGTTTAAAAGTCTGGACACAGTAGAAAACAGGATTTGTGAATTCAGTGACAGGTCAATAGAAACATATCTAGACTGAAGCACAGAGAAAAATAAAATGTAAAGAATAGAACAGAGTGTAAAAGGTATGTGATACATAGTCAAAGGCCTAACATGTATAATTGGCAGCCTATAAAGGGAGGAGAGAGGGAATGAGGAAGAAGCAACATTTGAAGAGATAATGACTGAAAATACACTAAAATTGACAAAAAAAAATCTCAACCCACACATTGCAGAAGATCAGTGAAACCAAAACAGGAGAAATACAAAGAAAAAATTCCACTTAGACGCATCATAGCCAAATTGCTAAACATCAAAGTTAAAGAAAACCTTAAAGGAGCTAGAGAAAATAGATACATTATCTTCAGAGAAGCAACAGTAAAACTGGTGTCTGGCTTTTCAACAGAAACTATGGAATCTGAAAACAATAAAATGACATTTTTAAAGCATTGAACCAAAAAAGAACTCTAATCTTAAACTCCATACCTAGTGAAAATATTCTTCAACAGTGAAGTCAAAAGGAAGACTTTTTCAGACAAACAAAACCTGAGAAAATTGATCATCAGAAGATCCATGCTGCATAAAATAAGTGAAATGCTAAAGAAAGTTTTTCAGGCTGAAAGAAAATTTCAGATAAAGGCTTTGAACTACATGAAAGAATGAAGGATTCCAGAAAGAATAAAGTTGTGACAAAGACTTCATGACTAAAACACCAAAAGCCATTGCCACAAAAGCAAAAATTGATAAAAGGGATCTAATCAAACTAAACAGCTTCCGCACAGCAAAAGAAACTATCATCAGAGTAAACAGAATGGGAGAAAATTTTTGCAAGTTACTCATCTGACGAAAGTCTAATATACAGAATCTACAAGGAACTTGGAACTTAAACAAATTTACAAGAAAAAGACGACCCCATCAAAAAGTGGCTGAAGGGTATGAACAGACAATTCTCAAAAGAAGACATTTATGCAGCCAAAAAACATATGAAAAAAAGCTCAAAAGCACTGGTCATTAGAGAAATTCAAATGAAAACCACAATGAGATACCATCTCACGCCAGTTAGAATGGCGATTATGAAAAAGTCAGGAAACAACAGATGCTGGCGAGGTTGTAGAGAAATAGGAACGCTTTTACATTGTTGGTGGGAGTGTAAATTAGTTCAACCATTGTGGAAGACAGTGTGGTGATTCCTCAAGGATCTAGAACCAGAAATACCATTTGACCCAGCAATCCCGTTACTGGGTATATACCCAAAGGATTATAATTCATTCTACTATAAAGACAGGCACATGCATGTTTATTGCAGCACTATTTACAATAGCAAAGACTTGGAACCAACCCAAATGCCCATCAATGATAGACTGAATAAAGAAAATGTGGCACATATACACCATGGAATACTGTGCAGCCATAGGAAAGAATGAGTTCATGTCCTTTGCAGGGACATAAATGAAGCTGGAAGCCATTATTCTCAGCAAACTAACAGAGGAACAGAAAACCAAACACTGCATGTTCTCACTCATAAGTGGGAGTTTAACAATGAGAACACATGGACACAGGGAGGGGAACATCACATACCCGGGCCTGTTGCGGGGGTGGGGGGCAAAAGGAGAGAGAGCATTAGGACAAATACCTAATGCATGTGGGGCTTAAAACATAGATGACGGGTTTATAGGTGCAGCAAACCACCACGGCGCGTGTATACCTATGTAAAAAACCTGCATGTTCTGCACATGATGTATCCCAGATCATAAAGTAAAATTAAAAAAAGATGTGAGTAAATGTGAAAGAACACTAACTGTATAAAACAATAATAATAGCTATGTCTTGTGTAACAGATATAGATGAAAACTATATGATAGCAAAACCACAAAATCAGGAGGGGCAGAGTTAAACTTTTAAAGTTTCTTGCATTGTTCTGGAAGTGGTAAATATACTAATAAAAAGTAGGCAATAATTAGACAAATAAATATACGCATTTTGGATATCTACTAAAAGGACAACACAAAAATTACTAAAATAAAAATTACTAAAAATTTTTAGTAAATTACTAAAAGTTACTAAAAATTCAATAAAATACTTATTCAATTATAATTTTGTAGTCAAGTAAGGGAGAAAAAACCATAGGGTGTAGCTGAGGGGCCTTTGCACACACTGTTAGATGGAAGTTCACCATGACCGTATTTATCACCTATCATTTTATAAGCTCCCACCAAATTAGAGCTCCATGATGGTATTTTGAGTCTACTGGCGTCGGTGTCAGATCAAACCCTGTATCTGTCACCTCTCGTAAGTTATGTGATTAATGGCTGCAGGTCCACTTGCAGAAGGATTGGCAGGTTGGTTATTGTATTGACTTTCAATGGCACTTCATGGTCCCTACTAGCCAAGTAGAAATTGGCCTCCCATCCAAATGGCAGGATCTGTATCTGAAAACTGGAGATGGAAATACTTTTCTATTAAGACTGCTGACATCAGGCTTCTCACAAGCTCTGTCATTTTTCTGTTTTTACAAGTCAAGCAATACCCTCATCAGCTGCTCCTCTATCTTACCCAAGAACCCCATGTTTTCTTAGCCATTAACATAGACCTCTGCATGAAAAGGCACCTTGGTTGTTGCTTTAGTTTTGCTGTCATTAGAAGAAAACTGTCCACTTTGCCTCTTATGGTTGAGTTTCACCACATGGTCTCTGTTATTTCCGTTGACACTAGGGAACGAAGCTCCAAGGCAACTCTCTCACCACCAACCCTGCAGTACAGAGGACAGTCACCCTAAACCAAGCAAGAGTTCTCGCAACCTAGACAGTTCCCAAGAAATTACCCAGGCATTTCTACTTTACTCACACATCTGAGGGTCCCAAATAAAGGTCCAGACTTTACCCTGGGCTGCCTGCAGAGGTTTTACATTATTTACTTGGCTATTCTGCTAGCAATTAAACTCTGAGCCTAATTTTCAGCACAGCACTGACTTCACGGAAAGACCTCTAACAATGCCAAGAAGATCTTCAGGCGTTTATCATGTTCTGATACTTGAGACCTTATCATTCTCTTTCTTAAAATCTTTTAAGAAATTTAACAAAAACCACCCACCTCCTAATTTTATTACCATTGTCCCACACCATTCAAGGGCTAGAGCTAATGCATAAGTTAATATGTCCTCTTCCAATTGTATTTAATTTTAGTCCATCATAGGTGAAGCTATTGGTGGTTGTGATATTGCCTCACACATCAGAGGTTATCATCATTATGTTTATTGCCAGTAAGAACTCATATCTGAGCAGTGAGAGATCCAGTTCCAAAATCCCACCTTAAGAATAAGATTTTTAGGACCACTTCTGGGACAACCGTCTTTGTTTAGGCATGCTCAATTATAGAGCTTGAAAGAAAATTTGTGAGGGCAACTATAAAGTAGTTGAGAGAGAGAATGAAAAAGAAAAATTTAAGGACGAGTATTCAAAGTAGGTCTGAGGGTAACAGGGACTCAATTCTACTGGCCCTTCTGAGAAGCATACAAAATACCTCCCACTATTATATGTCCAATAAGCATGAGAGCTCCCACCTACTGAGAGTTGCTTCTGGAAGCATTAACTCCTCTGCATTTTAGGACTGAAACAAATATGTAAACTGAATGAATTTCTCAATTTTAGGAAAATGCTCTGAGGTTGAAAAGGAGAGAGACGTTTTCATCATTTGAAATGGAAGTCTTTCAATATGCATGAAACTATCTACCACAGTTGGGGCTAAAATCAAAATAGGCCCAAGAAACCAAAACTGTGTACAAACTAATATGCTACACACAGGGTTCTGGATCTGCCTTAATCAGGGTCTTCGCAAACAGAGTGAAAATTAAAACATACACATTAGACCATATTGGTTTACTCAGTCACGTGAGATGACTTGGAGCAGAAAACTACCGTACATTGAAGAATCTGGTGAGGAGAAGTAGAGGGATACTTTTTGGCTCGGCTCTCTTCTTCCATTCCTCTCACCAATTACCCACAAGGCTTTAAATTGCTGCATTTCCTAGTTGTGTCACCAGGCCTCTCTGGATATGAGTGTGGAAACTAGATGCTGTTCTTAATGGAATGGTGCTTTATCTGAGTTGAGAGCTGAGTCAAATAGGAGCTTCTGTGTGTCTGGTTCTTTCAGGCTTGATTACTAATGCTACGTTTGCTCCCACCAGAGTAGACATATGGATACCATGCCAGAAAAGGACTCTAACTTCAGAAATCAAAACCAACTGGGGCTATTAGGTGATGTAACAGCAGTAACTGAGTCTCCTTAATGACCAAGTAGGGAGGCAAGTATATTTGGTATGCAAATAGATTATTTCTTCTGGGGCCTATGTATCAATAAAATCAGTACATACAATGCATATATATGTCACTCACAGGTTATAAGTTATTTCTAATTTATAATCAGATATCAATTATATCAATTCTATTTTCCCTTCAAGGAGCAAATGTACAAGTTTTAAAACAAAGTAAGGCTGGTGCTGTTTTCTATTTATGTTATTTCTTTATTTATTTTGTTATGTGATGGGCTTTTTTGTCCCGGGTCTTTATGGCTGTGGACACGGGAAATGCATACAATGATGCCCTTGGTAAGTGAATCTATGTTAAGCTGCTGTGAGACATGCCTGGTCCCTCAAGCTATGCTGTATTCCAGTAGAACTTTGGTGAAAATTTCCTCATTTAAAAAAGTCATATGTACCATATTGTTGTGGTAATATCCAGGTCAATGTGAAAGTCAAACGGCAAAACTTATTAAAAAGTAGAAACCTTTTATGGCTATTTGCTGGTTTGTAGCATTTTAATTTTTCCCCTTTTCTTTTTCTAAATAGGTGGCAAGATATATTGCATCCAAGCTGAGAACTTAAGAAAACTACCCATAATGACATCACAATTATATGTGTTGCTTCAATTATTAGTTTACTCAATCACTAGTTCCTAGAAGATGTTATTGAAATGGTTACATTATTGAAATGCTAAACAAAGGTGGTACTTGGTACCATATTTACTTGAGAAAGCAAAATCTGACTGGTAGGAAATTTTTATGCCTGTCATTCCTCTTTGAACTTGACATTAGGTCTGTTTGTTACACAAGAATATATCTGAGTCCTGTCTGAGATAAAGGATACTACTCTGAGGATGCAAAGAATATGTGGACCTTAAGCTGGCCTTACAATACTCTTTTCTTGTTCTAACATATTGCAAGCCAAATTTAGCCTGACATTTTATCAGATTGTTTAATTTCAGGAATACGCATCCAATCATTCTGATGGCTCTTTCTTTAAAATTCTCCATGAGTTTTTCTTTTTCTTTTTTTTTAATTAGCTTGGCAGAACAGAGATCCAACCCTTATTTTCAGTAAAATCAAAGCAATTGCTGATTAGAAAAAAGGGAAGAAACTTTCAAACCTCATGATGATAGATGATATTACCAACCTCGAGCTTCATATAGTTACCCCTTAAGTTCCTTAACAATGGATAGATTGAAGCATCCTTTAAATCCAGTTCCCTTTTCTAGTTTGAGTAATTGTTACAATGAGATTGCCTAGCATATTTGTCTCCAGAAAGTCTCCAGAAGTCATATGTACCATATCTTCAGGCATCAAAACCTTGGTTTGCATATGCAAAATGTCCCAAATTTGATATAGTTCAGAATCACATACAAGTTATGAGGCCCTAGTGTAAAGCTTCTGGAATGGTGGAATGAAAATCTTTATAAATCAGCTCCTCATAAAGCAATTAAATTTCTGGCAACTTTGTCAAAATCAAAATTTTCACAACTCAGGAAATTAAAAACGAAATCAGTAGACACCATCCCAGCAGGCATCCAGATGTTGGACTTAGTATACAAAACTTTACATACGACTCTTATAAATACGTTTGAAGAGCTAAGAAAACATTGCCTAAAATATGACAATGATGTCTCACCAAAAAGAGAATCCTGGTTAAGAGACAGAAATTTGTAAAAGAACCAAATATGCATTCTTGAAAAATGAGGCATTACCAATCTTATAAAAATAAAATGAATTATAACAAAATAATATGACACATCAAAATCATCACTGTCCAAAGACAAATACAAAGAGAGGATTTTGAAAGCAGCAAAAGTGGAGACTCATCACATACAAGAGATCCTTAATGTGATTAGCAGGTGTTTATAACCAGAAACCATGAAGGCTGTAAGGAAGTGGGAAAACATATTTAAAATGCTGAAGAAAAATTTTAAAAATCAGGAATTCTCTACTCAGCTATTATCCTTGGAAAATGAAACAAAATTCTCCTTGGAAAATAAAACAGAAATTAAGACATTCCTGCCACTAACAGATATTCCCTACAGGAAATACTAATGGGATCTCATCAAGCCAACATGAAAATATGCTTGAATCCAAATGATAAAATTAGCATATCAGTGTGGCAGGCTGAATAATAGCCCCTAAAGATATCAATTTCTTAACCCCTAGAGCCTGTAGATGTCACTCTATTTGACAAAAGGACTTTGCAGATGTGTTTAAATAAAGAATCTTGAGATGGAAAAAGTATACTAGATTACTAGGTAGGCTCTAATTATAATCACAAGTATTTTTATAACAGGCTCTAATTATAATCACAAGTATTTTATAAGGAAGACTCGACTACACGGGCTGAGAAGGCAATGCGATGATGGAAAATAGATTGGAATGATGCGCTACGAAGACAAAGGAAGAGGCCACAAGCCAAGAAATAGGGTGGGCCGCTAGAAGCTGAAAAACTCAAGGAAAAAGATTCTCACCTCAGAGCCACTAGAAAGAACTGGGCCTGCCAACAAATGTACTTTGGCCAGGGAAACTGACTTCAAGTTTCTGATCTCCAGAAATGCGATAGAACAAATGTGTGTTGTTTTAGGCCATCAAGTTTGTGGCAATTTCTTGCAGGTAAATACAGGTAAATATAAAGGAGAGTAAGTATAAATATATATTTGTAACTCTTCGGTCCGATGTAAAAGCTAGCTGTATAAAGCAGTAACTATAAAAACTTTGTTGGGTTCTACTGTATAAAGTTGCAATATGTATTACAAAAACAGCACTAAGGAAATTGAAGGGAATGGGGCTATATGGAAAAAATTCTGTATACTACTGAAATTAAATTAGTAATAAAACCAGATTTTTTTTGTTTAGATGCTAATTGTAATACCCAAGGCAACGACTAGGAAAATAATTAAAATATACAGAATAAAAGAAACAACAACATAATTAAAATAGTATACTAGAACATACCTACTTGAAATTTAAAAATTCAGTAGTGTAGAAATGGAGAAACAAAAAAGGCAGGACATATAGAAAACAATCGGAAAATAGAAGACATGAATCCTAATTTATCAGTAATTATATTATCTCATTGTTTCTTTTATTCATATTTTTAATTATTATCTTAGTGGCTGCCTTGGATATTATAATTAGTATCTATATGTCACCACATGAAGTAAATCTAAATTAATGTTGACTGTACAGAATACTCTCACTGTCCTATCAGGTTTAAAATACACATAAAAATAAAATATGTCACAAGAACACTACAGGAGATGGTGAAATGAAATAAAAATATTTTAGTATCTCAGTATTGCCAGAGGTAATAAAAGAATAAAGTTTAGGTTTCCACTTGGGGAAGCATGATATAATTTCTGAGGTATTTTTGAAAGAAATTTTTTAAAAGTAAAAATAATACGCAAATATAAAAGTTAATGGATTAGCAAAAAAAATACTTCATTAATCTAATACAAAACAAGAAAGGAGACAAAAAGGAGGAAATAATGGAACAAATAAAGAGTAATAAATGGTAGATATGTAACCAAATAGATCGATGATTACATAACATGTACACAAACTATTTTACTAAAAAGAAAATCATTAGACTACATAAAATATAAAACTCAACAATATGATGCTTACAAGAGACATCATTAATTAAAAGGCAGAAATGTTTTGAAATAAAATGTATGGAAAAAGAACAAAACATACCAAACACTGACCAAAAGACAAGACCGATTTCAAGTTAAGAAACATTGCTATAGATTGAGAGGCATGTCATAACAATAAAATGAACAATTCACCAAAATAATATATCGATTCTAAATTGCCGCATACCTCATAATATATCAATTCTAATATATCTAATATATTACCACAAGCCTCATAACAAGCTTATAAATATTTAAGCAAAAGTTACAACATTAAAAAGTGACTTCAACATATTTCTCTAGGAAGACATAAAAGCATTTGCCTCAGTGAATCAAGGCGACTATACCAAGAACCAGTGTGATTGAAATAGGACATCAAAATTAGAGATAAGGAGCTGATAAAACTTGCTTAGATTATATGAAAATATTGTGAATACCTTTTAGGTTTAAGTATATTTTGCTTTGTTTTAAAGCCTGGAATAGAGTTCAAGACACAGAGTCACTTACATTAGATGCAGTGATTTTACAATCTCCCTGTGGGAGCTTAATGCCTTGATCAGCTGCTAATGAACATGAGTAGAATAATCCAGGAAATTAGTTGTGCTGTTATTTTGATATTTGTATTATTTTATATGAAGACTCAACACAGTACCTGGCAAATAAAAATTATTAAATAAATGTTATTTGCCTCATTTTATCTCATTTACCCTTCACAATCACACTAAGATTTCTTATATTAATTTTAAAAATAAAGAAACTGAGTCACATAGCAGAAAATTAGCAAAAGTCACAGAGCTAGTGACCTGGAGCTGAGATTCAAACCCAGGTTCTCTAACACACACACACACACACACACACACACACACACACACACACAAACACTCTTAATCATATGCTCTATGGCCTCACAATTATTATTCCAAAAGCCAAATGCTTATTTTGTGATGATTACCAAGAGGAGAATAGTTAATATACATTAAATGTTTAAAATACTATGTTTTTTCCTATACATACATATATATGATAAAGGTTAATTTATAAATTAGACACATTAAGAGATTGACAATTAACTATGTTGATTATTTGACATATATCTCATTATATCATATTATTATAAGCAATATTAAGTAGTTTCTACTTTTATTTGTCAATAGTACCATTTTTCTCCTAATCAAATGACATACATATTAGTATTTACATTATATAGTACTTTTTTCTCTTGAAGGCACAGAGATTTCTGACTCAGTTTAAAATCATTTTATAATGTCTTAAATCTGTTTATTCTGAAATATTCAATATATAAATGAAATATATATGTTATAAAATATAATAAAATGGTCAAATATGTTTCACCACTGTTAAATTGAAATATGTTTGGCCTAAACCTGCCTTCATACATATTTTAAGTTTGGCCTACAGGTTTCTCTGTAGGTAGTGAACTGTGAACTTGTAGGTAGTGAACTTGATGTATAAACAGACTGTAATGCAACATGAAAGTATACTCTTCTAACAAGTAGCCAAGTCTCAGCTAATCATAGCAGCTAAGCCTCCAGCCAATCAGAGGCTGAAGGCTAACGAAACATTACCATATAAGACAAATGCCGACTGTAACCATTTAGATTATTTCTGTATGTCACTACCTTTTCTCTGGATATAAATATAACCTGCACATGTGGTGGGTGGGATGGATCGTTATAAACCATTTTTGGTCAGGACTGCTGCCTGATTCATGAATCATTTCTTTGCTCAAATAAACTTGGCTAAATTTAATTTGTCTAAAGTATTTTTTTAACAACCACACAGCTTATAAAACAGAACACTATTGAAGCCTTGTGTTTTTCCCTGATCACATCCTCCCTTCCTTCCCAATCAGGATAGCCACTATATGGGGTGTATGATTATCATTCTTTTACTTAAAGAATAATTATAAAATAGGCGAGTATTCCCATATGAAATGGGGGCTTGTAAGCCCCCATTATCCATGAGGCATGCTTTCAAGATCCCCAGTAGGTGCCTGAAACCACTGATTGATAGTACTGAATGAACTCTATATATACTATGTTTTTCCTACACACACATACATACGATAAAGGTTAATTTATAAATTAGACCCAGTAAGTACTAACAATGACTAATGAAATAGAGCAATTGTAATAATTATATACAGCAATAAAAGTTATGTGAATGAGGTCTTTATTTCTCTCTGTTATACAGTAGCTTATCGCATTATACCAAGGGTAACTGAAACTGCAAAATGCAAAATTGTGGATAAGGGAAGGCCACTGTGCTCTTCAGTTTTATACGTTTTGAAATTTATATAAATGGTGTTTGACTGAGTTTATTCTACTGTGACTTTATTTTATGAAGCAACATTGTTGATGTGATTCATTCATGTTGATACAGGTAGCTCATTTATTTCCAAGGCTGTATCAAAATATACCGTAATTTATTATCCCTTCTCCTGTCAGTGGACACTTAGTTTGTTTTCAGATTTTTGCTATTATAAGGAATGCTGCTACAAACATTTTTTGTATGTCTTTTGGTGCAGTGATGAAAGAGTTTTTTTTCAGAGTGTAGATACCTAAGAGTGAAAATAATGATTGGTGAGAATGTGCAGTTTCAACTTTACAAAATATGCCATATTATTTCTCAAAGTCCTTGTACTGATTTAGATTTATTCATATAATAGTTCTCATTGCATTATATCTTTATCAACATTTTGAGCTATTTAATTGCCTTACATCTATCTATCTACTTATCTACCTGATGATATATAGAGATATAGATATGATATCTATTTAAATTTCTATAGATCTATAGATCTACATCTATCTCTATTTGCATATTAATTTTAAACTACATCTATCTACCTATAACGAGAGAATTTATAGTTGACTTCACACCTATGTTGAAATTTGTGGTGCATGAAATAGGGATTTACTCAAGAAATCAAAAATTGGAAATATGTGGGAAAAGGCATTTGAGGGTTTATGTAAACTTAAGAACCCTGAACACTATGGTTCAGCCATACAAGAAATGCTTCAATGTCAGGAAAACAGACATCAAAAGCCCCTAAGAGCCTGAAAAATCCCTCCGGATCTGGATGATCATTCAGAATTCAGCACTGCTTTTGAGAGCTAGTGCTCTCATTGTCTTTGCAGCAGTAGTAAATTATTAAACTCTACCATTGGACACTTTCTTTCTTGTTATTTTCTAAATAGTGGGATCAGAACCAAAAAGATATTCAGAAATTAACAGAATGAAATTTTATATATATATACACTTGTATTTATATATATATACTTGTATTTCATATATATATTTGTATTTATTTCTAGTTCAATCTCAAGACACGTACTTATCCAATTACTTGTTATTCTAATTGGCCAAAGATCTCCTAGAAATTGCTTAATAATTATTTTATACAAATATAAAATCAGACTATACATTTTCATTTGTACCAGCTTTTTGCAGTTGATATATTTTAATTGCAAGCCAACATTATTAGATGTTCTTCTTCAACATGATTTGGCTGCCTATAACACATTCTACATTATACTTATATGTACGTCTGGTTCCATCTTTTACCTTCTTTTCTTTCTGGGCCCGTTTCTCTGCACACCCTATCCTCATCCACAGGACTATTGTATTGTCTGTCCTGCACCACAGGATATTGCTCTGGTGGGCCATTTAGGCTGCTCTACTCCACCCTCTGATCATCACTGCTTTCATTGTTCTTCCTCCTTAAATTCTGTCAATCAGAATTCACTTTTGCTGGATCCCAGTCTAACTGGTTACTCAAAGTGGGGAGTACTGGGTGCTCCTAGCTGGATAAGTTACCATTCATATGTGCATTTCTATCCAGGAGCTTTGGAGAAGATGTCCTAAATATAAGAACTGGTGGGATTACATGGCACTGTGACAAGGTAGAGAAATAGTGGGATTTAAAGCACTGTGATATGATAGATGTGAAACCACATGACTCTCTTTACAGGACTGCAAAATAAGGTTTAGTGTTTCTACCTTATATTTATGGTCAGCCCTCTATGTTGGCTTTTATTTTGTAACAATAAATCAAAGCAGTATCACTTAGAAATCCATTCAGATATAATGTGAATGTGCATGAGGAAAAGACTGATCACTAAAGTAAAGCCTTTTTAAACTTTTTAAAACTCATCTTACCTGCACATGGATAATACTGCCAGAAATTAAAAGAAACTGGTTGAATAAGGGGCTTTTAACTTTCTTCGGTCAACTTTTGGTGAGATCCCTATCTATAATTTAAATTCTAAGGAAATAGACTATACATCAAATAGTCTGGATTATCAAAACTTCATAGATTAAAAGTTTCTAGATGATTTGATGATGCTACTGAAGGCTGGGAGCTTTTTAGTGAGAAGGAGAGTTCGACTATAACTGTCCTCTTTCAGCAACACTGGAATGAGTATCAAACTCAATTTGAATCCTAAGATAATAGTCCCTAACTATACAGATTTTACAGATTTATTTGGATTTTGCTTTACTGAACTTACTATTCATGCTCTGTATAGCTAAGTAATATTTTTCAGACCAAACCTACACATTGATGATCCTCAAATGACATAGGTTTTATTTAATAATACCCTAAGTCAGCAGCATGCACCAGTCACTGCTCCCGCCCCATCATGATGCACATGTACATACACAGATTACATATATCTCTATTAATCTCTATTAAGGACTTTTCTTCTTTTTTCTTTTCTTTGAGATGGAGTTTTGCTCTTGTTGCCCAGGTTGGAGTGCAATGGCATCATCTTGGCTCACCGCAACCTCTGCCTCCCGGGTTCAAGTGATTCTTCTGCCTCAGCCTCCCGAGTAGCTGGGATTACAGGTATGCACTATCACGCCCAGCTAATTTTGTATTTTTAGTAGAGATGGGGTTTCTCCATGTTGGTCAGGCTGGTCTCGAAATCCTGACCTCAGGTGATCAGCCCACCTCGGCCTCCCAAAGTGCTGGGATTACAGGTGTGAGCGACCGTGCCTGGCCCTTCTTCTTTGTTTTTTTTTTTTTTTTTGAGACCGGGTATTGCTCTGTTGCCCATTGGTGGAATCATGGCTCACCACAGACTCAACCTCCAGGACTCAGGTGATCCTCCCACCTCAGCCTCCCAAGTAGCTGGGACTATAGGCACACACCATCACGCCTGGCTATTTTTTGTATTTTTCTTAGAGACCAGGTTTCACCATGTTGCCCAGGCTGGTTTCAAACTCCTGGCCTCAAGCGATCCACCTGTCTCTGCCTCCCAAAGTGCTGGGATTATAGGCATTATAGGCTGAGGAGTTTTCTTTTTAATAAATCACTTAGTTCCATCATTTAACCTCCACATCCTGTGATAACCTGCATTTCATGACCTGTCCTTAAAGCCAGGAGAATAAAGTAACTGAAATTAGTGTGTGTTAGTGATCTCTTTTGTAGTTCAGGAGACTCCTAGATAAGAAGTAATATACATGAGATCAGCTTCTCCCAGTTATGCTACTAGCCACAGGCAGTAAGTAATTGCCTGAAGGACCTCTGCCCTTAGGGTGTAACCCCAGATGGCACCTGTGGGGAGGTGGGGGGTGCAGAATATTGGAAATACTGCTGCTCTCTTTTTGGAAGTATGACTGGGGTCAGGAAGATTACTTATTGAAATTTGTAATTACAGCTTATAAGGATAAAAGAAACCCAAAGAACATTTTCCAACCTCTTTGAGTTTCCTTTACCCACTTTTTCTTTAAGTGACAGATTAGTTTTGAGTATATGTCTCATTTGTTAAACAAGAAATTTTCTTTCATTGAATTCTGGAGCACTCTGCCAGACACTGCACTGCTTTATCATCTTGACAATATTCACTGGTAATATCTTCAGTTAGTAACAAATCTAAGATTATTTATTTATAATGCCAGGTTATTAAATCTGCAAATCTCTTAATAGCCCCCAATCTCTTCTCAATTTAATGATTTTTATATTGAATAATTTTAGGATTAGATTTAATAAACATTATCAATGATAAATTTTTATTGAGCTATCTGATTTGTTTGCACTGGAAGTACTGTGATTATTTATGTGATCAATAGGAAATCTGAGGACATACCCTTTCATTTTCTATGTCAATATTTCCCAAAGTTATCTTTGTACTCTTACATGCTATTGTCCAGTGTGATTACTAAAAACTGATTCTTAGACTGCATTTCGGACCCATTTAATCAGGTTCTTGGGGAAAGGGGTGAAGCAATCTGCCTTTAACCTGCATTTAATATACATTCCTCTTTTGTGATTATTTTGCTGACTAACATTAGCAAAGCAGTTATCTGGAGCTAAAATAAATCATACTTTAACCCATTTTATTCTGAACATATGGTTATGCTGACTATTAAATCAATTTCAGGATTTGCCAGTGCTCTCAATGCTGCCATGCCTTTGCTTGTATAACTGTTAAATTGAATTTGGCCTGAGGCTGCCTCCATACCTTGAGTCCCTGCTCAAGGAACTGCAACCTAACTTGGTATGTACACAGACTAAAAACCTAATTTAGGAGTATTTTTTTTTAAATAAAAATAGTTGAGCCTCAGCCAATCACAGGCTGCCAACTGATCAGACCACGCTATTTTTTGCACCTCACTTCCTTTTCTATCTATAAATACTCTCTGCCTACCTTCAGAGAGAAGCTCTTTCAACCTCTTCTGGTTCTGAGGGCTGCCCAATTGATGAATCATTCTTTGCTCAAAATTAAAAAAAAAAACTTCAATTTAATTGGTCAAAAGTTTTCTCTTTTTTACATAATATTGGATGGGATGCTTCTAGTACATTTGAAGGAGATTGGGAATTGAATTTGGTGTTCAAAATCCCAACTCTCTCACTTACTAGTTCAGTAAATGAATAAGCTAGACAAAAACTTTTGAAACATCAGCTGCCTTATCTGAAAATGGGGTTAATTAATAATACCTTTTATTTAAAGTGGTTGTTTTACAGCATTTATGATGTTGGGATTTGAGTTCCTCTGCCTGCTATTTTGAGGAAAACATACAGGGAGAAATGAAAGTTCAATCCAACTTATTTTTCCATAAAATCGTTCATTTTTCTCTAAAGTAGAAGCAAACAAGAAATATTGAAACTGTGAGTAGTGTGTAAAACTTTCTAATAAATGCACTCCTTCACATTAAAGTCTGATTTGCAGAGCTGATTCTTTAAAATATCTCTGAATGTCTCTATGGTGTCTCCTGTTGTTGAAGATGTAGCATGCAGTGATTTTTGCTAATTAGTCTTAATATGCTTAACAGATGGTGAAATTTAAATTTGTGGGGGAAAAATGTGTGCAAGTCTATATGGTTACCTCGAGCTGTATGTGAACCCTTTAAGGACATAAAGATGTAAGTACAGTTCCATTTGTGAATATGTCAGAGTATTGTGATATCAAGAAAAGACATACCATATAAAGTTGAAATATAAAAATTACAATATACAGTCATGAATTGCCTAACAATGGAGGTACATTCTGAGAAATGTGTCTTAAGGTGATTTCAGTGTTGTGGAAACATTGCGAGTGTACTGACACAAACCCAGATGTTATAGCTTACTATACACCTAGGCTATAAGACGTAGCCTATTGCTCCTGTGTTACAAAACTGTACAGCATGTTACTGTGCTGAATACTTTAGGCAATCATAACACAATGGTATTTATTTATCTAAACATATCTAAACATGGAAAAGGTACAGCAAAAATTGTATAAAAGATTTTTAAAAAATGATACACTTTTATATGGCACTTACTGTGAATAGAGCTTGCAGGAAAACAAAGTTGCTTTGGGTGAATCAGTAAGTGAATGGTGAGTGAATGCGAAGTCCTGAGACTTAACTGTACACTACTATAGACTTTATAAACATTGTACACTTAGGCTATACTAAACTTATAAAAAAAATTATTCATTCATCAATAATAAATTAACCTTAACTTACTGTAACTTTTTTACTTTATAAGGTTTACATTTTTGAAACTTTTTAGCTCTTTTGTAATAACGCTTAGCTTAAAATACAAATACATTTTACAAGTATACAAAAATATTTTCTTTCTTTGTATCCTTATTCTTTAAGTTTTTTCTACTTTAAATATTTTTATTTTTATTAACTTTTTAAATTGTTTGTTAAAAACTAAGACACAAACACACATATTAGCTCAGGCCTACACAAGGTCAGAGTCATCCATGTCACTGTCTCCCAACCTCCATCTCTTATCCCACTAGAAGGCCTTCCAGGGAAAGAATATGCATGGAGCTATTATCTCCTAAGATAGCAATGCCTTCTTCGAAAATACCATCTGAAGTACCTTCCTGAGGTTGTTTTATAGTTCTTTTTTATATATAAGTAGAACAATCACATTCTAAAATAATGATACAAAGTATAGTATGGTAAAAATAAGTCACTAATGCAGTCACTCATTATCATTATCAAATACTAAATACTCGACCTAATTATAAGTGTTATACTTTTATATGACTGGGAGCACAGTAGGTTTATTTATGCCAGCATCACCACAAACGTGAGTAATGCTTTGTACTACAATGTTATGCCAGCTACATTACTAGGTGATAGGAATTTTTCAGCTCCATTACAATCTTATGGGGACACCATCCCATATGTGGTCTATCATTGACTAAAATGTCATTATGTGGCACGTGACTGTATTTATGAGGGTATTCACTAACAAAGATAATACTAATCAAATTTATTTGCTTATTTCTTGACTAAGAACCAAAACTCCTGTTTAGAGAATGAAGATTTATGTTTGGATTATTTGCTGGCTGCCATTAATGAGTTGCTCATTAGAATGCATACTTTACTCCAAACCTGGCTTTAGTAGATGATCAATAGACACTTTTCAGTTAAAGAATGTTATGATAGCTATCAATATCTAAAGAGATGAATCTTAGGGTGATTGGTAAAAAGATATCACTTCTACTTTTTGTGTTTTTTTGCCTTCTTAAATATCTAACAATATTTATGATTTCTGAATTTCAGTTTAATTCTAGCTAACTAAATCATCTCAACATAGTTCAAAAATAGTTTTGAAAAGGCTATCATAGCTGCCTTCGTGTCACTGTTGCTGAATTCACATTTCTTTAACTTGGAATTAAGGGACTATTTTAACAAGTGGAAGCAATAAGACAATTTGTCACTCGTCCCCCAGTAGAAGTTCTTGGAATAAAAGTTATCTTTCCATCTGTGTCTCTAGAAAAGTTGTTCTTTGCTGTGGTATGTGTGACCAAGAGAACTGTGGTGTTTTGAAAATCACAGGATACTGCTAATAAACTTTGAAAATGCTTTTCTTTAAAAATAAAGAAGTACAGTGTCAAGATTGTACCTATGACAACCTCATTCTCACACATTTGCTCTATGATATGCTTTTTTAAGCAGGAAAGGAAAAGGCAAATCCTTAATTTGTGTAAATATCATCCTTATCTAGTGTATAGTTCTGAATTGAACATGTGACAGTTATGTGAGGTATATGTCATAGAAAGAAAAAATGGCTACAAATAATTTACCTGTATATAATATTTCTGCTTTCTGCAAATTCAAAGGGGAAGATAATTAGTTTAGTAACAAATCCTTTTACTGTTTATTTCCAGGGAAACAATGCACTATATCTTAAAAATAAACAAAAATTAAGAGGCTTGAATGTTTTCTTGGGGCTATTTAGTTGAATCTTTAGAATTTGCTACTTCCTCCTGGGGCCCTTACTGATTTACTGGTTCTAAAGGGAACTATTAAGAGAACTTTACAGAGATGTAGGTATGGTTAATTAAACCACAGGAAATGGTGACATCGAGGGACTAGCAACAAAGGAAAGTCATTTCCATCCCTAGTCTGATGAAAGGAGAGAAGGGAACTGTACAACAGGAGCCTTCAGAAAATATTGAACTATGGAAGAGGAAGCATCCACTAGAAGCTGTAAATGTTGAGCGCATCCACCAAAAGCTGTAGATGACACACAAAGGAGGAGAGGAAATAAATACCCCAATCTCAGTCTCCTGCCTTCCAATTCCTGCCAGTGTCTCCCATTGGCCAAATCCAAGGAAGAAAGTCCAAATGATGTCTACAGGAGTCAGCACTCTAGAGCACAGAGCAGGAAAAGACCAGAGGGTGTGTCAGAGAGGAAAAAGGAGTGTCACCAGCAAAAGGATCACTTTGTTACATGTGAAGCAAAAATAAAATGAGCAAAATCAGCTTTTTCCTCTTTCCTCCAGGTGACTTTGTCAACTACCTATGTCTATATAGTCAGAGAATATAAGTGAGTATTAACATCATGCTGGGAAAATCTGGAGCTAATATATTATCTATTTCAAATAGATTTAAGACAAGCTTTTGATAGTGATGACTCCTGGTAAGTGACATTTATACTTTGGACATTCTAACTGTAATCAGGGGAGTCCACATTATGCAAGTTCTATGATATTTCTATATTAAAATCCAGATGGGAGTAATGCTTTTCTTTGATGGCTGGTCTGCCTTAGTCAATGCTATGAAAGATAGACATGTCAAGTTATACATTATTTTATCTGCTTCTGACAAGTGTGACACTCTATTTCGGCATGTGTTATGACTACTTTTCCTAGAAACAAAGGAAGAAAAATTATTAAGCCATTAAAAATCCTTTTGAATATTCATAACAATATGCCTGTTCATGATTCTTTAGAAGAGGAAGTCACTATCAGATAAATAAGTTAAAAATGTATAGTTTTTCTTCCGTTAGCCTTATTCAGTCAGTTTTGAGACAACTACTTATAGTTTATCTTCATTATTGCTAAATTATTTTTGCTTTGGACTTTCTACTAGCAAAAGTATGTAGACTATGGGGAGCCACCCATATCAAAATTAGCACTTGAACAAATAAAGTACTTTCCTTGTTATATATTAATCATGGATTAATGGGGAATGGAAATACAATTGACTCAGTAAGTGCTCAAATTTTTCTTAATCAGACATGTGCCTGAGGAACACTTTTTAAGAGAGGAAGATAGATTAATAAAAAACCTCCTAGATACAATGAAAGAAGAATCTGCATAAAGAGTTTGTTATAATTTTATGGGTTTACAATATGATGACTTGGCCAAGAGATGTTACAGATATAAATTTCCAGGCTCCCATTGCAGAGATCTGCAATTGATCCAAAAATCTCTATCTGATAAGAAAAGTTTAATAAACCATACATATGGAAAATGTAATTATATATTCAATCTAGATGCAATTAGGAATACCTGTGTGGGGACTAAAACAATGAAGTACAGAAAACTTGGTGGTACTAACTTACCCATTAAAATATAGGAGTATGAGGCTGGGCGCGGTGGCTCTTGCCCGTAATCCCAGCACTTTGGGAGGCCGAGGTGGGCGGATCACGAGGTCAGGAGATCGAGACCATCCTGGTTAACACAGTGAAACCCCATCTCTACTAAAAATACAAAAAATTAGCCGGGCGTGGTGGCGGGCACCTGTAGTCCCAGCTACTGGGGAGGATGAGGAAGGAGAACGGCGTGAACCCGGGAAGCGGAGCTTGCAGTGAGCCGAGATCGCGGCTCTGCACTCCAGCCTGGGCGGCAGAGCCAGACTCTGTCTCAAAAAAAAAAAAAAAGAGTTATTTTGTCTCTACATATTTATTTAGCATTTATAGTTTTAAAGTTTATTCTTTGAAAAACTGTTTGTAGATTTTCCCAAAGATTGTAGCTATATGCAAATATATTTTGAGTGTCTTTCTATATCTATTATTTACTAGATCATGACCCCCTTGACCACAGTAACAAGTTCCCAGCACATATCCTGGATTCTAGATCATAGAGAATACTTGAAAATATTGGAATGAATACATACATGCTTTGAATACAGGAGGTTGTCAGAGTTGATGCAATTTACAAATGTATGACATACCAAGTTTTATTTTGTTTGTTGTTTGTTTTTAGAGACAAGGTCTTGCTCTGTTGCCCAGACTGGAGTGCAGTGGTGCAATTATGGCTCATTGCAGCCTAGAATGCCAAGACTCAAGTGATCCTCCTGCTTCAGCCTCCTGAGTAGCCAGGACTATAGATGTTCACCACCATGCCCTAAGTTTTTTATTTTTATGTTTGTAGAGTTGGGGTCCCACTCTGTTGCCGTCACTGATCTACAACTCCTGAGCTCAAGCAATCCTCCTGTCTCAGCCTTCCAAATGCTGAGATTACAGGCATGACCTACCATGTCTGGCCTGTGCCAAGTTTTAATTCAAAACAATAGCAGGGAATATACATCATATGTTATTTTTTTCTTTTTTTTAAATAGAGAACGTGCTAGTGTGAAAGGAATCGATAATTCAAAAACATTTTTTTATAGTACAGGTTTCCTTTGGAAAAATGAAAATTCAGTAGAATTTATGCTACTTGTCAGTTATCCAAATAACAACAACAATAAAAATTAAAACTTGGATTATCACAGTTTAAATGAATAGGAGGATTATTTACTTATGTCAGTCAATAATGTCAAAGATCAAGACATATTCTATTTTTCTACTTCTTTATGCTTGCATGGGTATTTGCAGGAGACCTGTGATGGTGATAGCCATCCTATACATATTTAAGATAGAAGTACGGGAGAAAACAGCAGTGCCAACTGCTTTCATACCCTTTGCTTAGGAGTGCAAAAGATTTCTCAGAAAACTCTGCACCAAATTTTACTTAGTTTGCATATATTATAATTGAACAATTAGGCTATTTAGGTATATTTTTACTGAAGAGAATCTTAAAATGCTGTAAAATAATGAAAGATTGGAATGATGGATTAAAGCAAGAGTGATTCATCTCTGGGTTCTGGTTTTTTCATTGCAGACATGGCCAATTGTCGTATGCTCAACATCTTTCCCTGTTTTCTCCTTCATTCCTATCAAAACCTTGGATTGGTTCATAGGAGTCCAGTGCTTAAGCCAAACCAGAAGAGGTCACTGGGGGTGATCAAGCCAATGAATCATGTGATAGGATGGAATAAACACTGACATAGATGTTAGGATATCTGGATTCTGGTCCCAACTATTTCAAGAGCTAGCACATCAAAATCAGTCCTTTTTCAGGGCCTGTTAATTCATCTATAAAATTTCAAAGGTAGGAAAAGATAGGGATTTCAAACTGTGTTCTTCACATCTGAAGTTCTGCAGAAATATGGAGTGTTCCCCATGGAAATGTGAGTAAGGAGAATCTAAAAGGGAAGGGCCGTGACCCCCACTTAAAACAGATGAAGGAGGAATTGCTTTGACTTATTTGTTGAGATTCCACCAATGTTTCATTTGCCAAAATGTTGTATTTTATTTAAAATGTTTTAAAAATCACTGGGAAAGAGGCTCTCTTCGGCCTTCTCCATCTATAATATGTTTAATAGGCCATGTTTTAATATATAAATTAGAAGAGAAATGAAACTATGTATCTCCCACCAAACCCAAAGACTTCTAATTGTGTTTGACATGAAAATATCCCAGAAAACCGTAGAACTGAATCATATGCCATTTGGATCTGAATTCTTACTTATTTTTAAAAACTTATTGTTAGAAATGTCAGTGGATTCTGAGGGAGGACAACTCCAATTCTTGTGATTGCAACATAAGTTATGATTCATTTCCTTACCTAGAGGAGAGTAGCTAAAAAACATCCAAGCAGACGGAATATATTCCATAGGGGATAGACTAAAGTGGTAAGGATGCCTAAATTTATATATTTCGACCAAGAGTGAGTAAGATTAGAATTCATAAAATTAGGACAAGGATTAATAGAAAGAGGACAGTTGAAGTATAGAAACAAGGAAACTTAGATTCAAGACAAATAAGATATGTATCTTATGCAGATAAAAATTAAGTCGAAATACACGCCTTTAAGCCTTACAAATTTTGCAGAGGTAACATAAGTTTAAACTATTTATAAGCTCATGATAAAACTGCAATAGAGGACAAAGGTAAGTTAGCATTTTTTGACATTGCTTTAAAAATAAATACAGTCATGAGATACGTTGTTCAACTCTGGCCTCTTTCTTATAATAAGAATTCCTTGGTATTACTAACTCATAGACTGAAAGATATATTTTCAAAGTTATTATGAATTTATATTTAAAGCATATGTTCTGTGCAGTACTCCATGCTGAGCACAATTAAGCATAGAAAGAGATATAAGGTACAGTGCCTACCTTTATAGATGCTTAAAATCAAGTTAGGAAATTAAAATATGGAAATATAAATAAAAACACATTTAAAGATATTGCCATACAACCTGAAATATTGAAATTACTCAATAAAGTTTAACTCTTAATTCAGTGAATTCTCACAGAAACCATATTACATGGTTTGATTGTTACCTGTTTTGTAAACGGAACTGCTTTAGCTTGGGAAGTAACTTTCTGAGGACTTCATAGCAAGTAAGCAGTATGTTGGGGGTGAGGGAGGAGCTCTTTCTTTTCATTATTGAGAGGCTCATGCTCTGAATCACTGCACTAACATACATTTTAGATGACAAGTTATTTCCAACCTTTCTGTTTTCTCAGGCCTCTTCTCTAGCAGATGACATTATCTTCTCCTAACAAAGGAAATTGAGAGCTTGGATTAAAAACTCTGGGATGTGCATTTTTTCCTCCTGAAGACAATAATGAAGGAAATACAGTTGAGTACAGACAGAATAGAAGTCCTTCCAAATAATTCTCTTACTGCTATCTTTAGGCCAGTGATTTTGACTTTCCAGACATCTTTTTACATCATTAGCCACTGTTCTCTCTCTCAGTCTCTCTCTCCCTGCCTACCTCCAGTGCTCTTACTTCTCCTTCTGCAATGACTAATTTACCTCATCATTAAAAGTGAACTCTTGCTCTATGTAAGGAAACACAACCTTTTCCGATCTGGCCATCAGTTTTTCCATCATGACCACACTCAATAAAGAATCACTAGCCTTTTAAATTTTTTTAAAGTGACTTCTTTCTTCTAAACCCAAGATCATGGATCTAGTCAGCAAGAGCTCTGTTAAGAAAGGATGGTGGCAAAGGAAGCGAATGAGCAGTTATTGGTCAAAGGGTACCAATTTCCAGACAGATACAAGAAGTTTTGAGATCTATTGCATAACAGGGTGTCTATAGTCAAAATACCACATTATACCTCATAAAACATATACAATTATGATTTTTCAATTAAAATAATAATAAAGAAAGTGCAAAAAAATAGCTAATAACAACCCCTTTAAAAAATGGTCTTCTAAGGATACCAATGACTTTCTGACTCTCCAATTAAAATGGAAACTGAAGAGTCCTTAGTTTAGTAGACATAATTATGGCAAATATCAAATAAAGCTTTTGATGACAACTTATTTTTTCTCGAAATTATCATCTCCTTTTGATTGAACATGCATTTTTTTCTCTTTGTTACCTCACTTTTTGGAATAGCCCATCACATTTACCTCTCCACATTCCCCTTTGTTGTATTCTTTCCAAATGGCGGTGATCCTCTGGAGTGTGTCTTTCTTGACTTCTCTTTTTAGATTCTATACATTCCTCTGTAACAGATGTTCTGTAACAATGACCATATCTTTGTCCCACTGCTCTGCTGAACTCCAATTCAGCCTAATGTGAGTCTCTGTTCTGGTAGTTCTTTTGAACCTGAAAATCAGTATGTCACTGTCTAAACTCGTGTCTTTTCAATAAATCCTCTTCTGTTGCCTCTTTTGTCTTTAAACATGTCTCACTATTTGCCTTTCTTCTCTAGCAACTAATTTCTCTCTAACACTTCAGTCTGTCTAATTGTGACCTCTCCTGGCATCCCATTCTACCTTTTCAGGTGATATCTCAATTGGAATGCTGCCTCATCATCTTAAACAAAGTTATAGTTTCAATTACAAAACTCACTCCTAACCTTATTGTATTCCATTTCTATAAATGCTCCACCATAAACATCATTGCTCTTGCTTAAAATCTCTGTTTGTCAAACAGTAACTGCTCATTTTTTTTACAAAATATATATATATTAATACTTTTAAAGCCCTCCCTCTTCCTTATATCACCACTTCCATATTCAACTAATTCAAAGTCCCTCCACAGTGTCTTTCAAACTGGAGATTTCTTTCTCCCTATTGCCATTGCCAGATACCCATTGTCTATATTGCAATAGCTTTCTACCTGATTTCATTGTCTTTAGTGTCTTCACCTATTAGATACCATCGATGGTTAATGCAACTAAAGCATAGCTCTGACTATGTCTTCTCCTAGGCCCAAAATTTTTCTTTGATCATTCCACCACATATTTTCATGTCCTGGACCAAATACACATTTCCATGTTTCTACCTCCATTAGACTTATTCAGCCTATATTCAAATAGATAGATGATAGATAGACAGATAAATAAATAGAGAGACAGATAGATGACAGACAGATAGATAGAATGGTCGTTTTGCCTTCTTTCTGCCTTTGCACCTGCTGTTTACCACTTTCTGTCATGTCATGTCATCTCATCTCTACACATTCCATGACTTCTACCTTTAAAGCCCAATTAAAATGCTTCACAGCATGTCCAACACTTCATTAGATATTACCTAGACTGTGGTGATAGAATCGGAAATGTCTGCCTATGTCCAAACTCACCAAATTATACACATCAAACATGTATAGTTCTTTGTATAGCAATTCTACCTCAATAAATATGTTTTGAAAATGTTTCATAAAAATTTTTATGATCTATGCAGTCAGAAACAACTCCTTTCTTCTCCAACTTCAATGGCACATTGAATTGTGCCAACATAATGAGTGTAAATACTTATTCTTTTTGTAATGATTTTATTTATTTATTCAAAATTATTTATGGAGCATCTACTAGGTTTCAGGTTATAATGGTGAAACAAACAGGCTGAGAGTATAGCCACATAAGTTTCAAGGGCCAGTGGGAGGGAGATATTCTCACTGTCAAAAGTTCTCAGAGCAACAAATGCATATGATAACTAATGAGGAAACTAAAAGAAATTATATTTTTGTTGAGACATGAAGGATGGATAAATACAAGTGTTTCCTCTGATAGACTTTGTTCAGGCAAGAACTTTATGTGCTTTGCCTTTTAGTCTCCTATATTAGCTTCTAGCTTGGATTTTCACATGATAAACAAGAAATATTTGTTGAATGAAAGCATCGAAATATTACCCTAGTACATAATCCTGTCACACCGGAAACTATCATTTTGGAGGGAGCACCATGTGAAGGGTGGCCCCAGATGAAAGTATGCCAGCCCATGCAGATAAGAGGTTCCACATGTTACGACAACAGCACCTGTTTCTAATTAGCACTGGCATTTTCTCTGTGGTTTGTGGGGCTGATGGTGACCCATGCTGTGTTGTAGAAAACCATTTCATCTTAGCTGACACAACTAAGGTGGGATACAATAACATAGATGTCACCTCATATCATCAGCCCGAAACATTTTTTTTTTTCTTCAGGAAGATAGATAAGCTGGCATTTAAGTGTCTAAGACACACAACTAAGCATGTTCTTGTCAGCAGAATGAAATGTTGTCACAAACTCATAGGTTCCTGCTGTTCTGTAAATGCCACAGTCTTGATTTTTGCTGATCTCATAGTGAGATTGTTTTCTCTCATATAAGGCTGTTGATACAGATATAATCACTCAAGTTCTTATATGCCGCCGCTTGACATGCATTGCTGAGAAATGACTCAACAGATTGCCTTCAAAGGCAGGAGACTTGGCCGTCCAAGGATCTAAATAAAAACATGGAAACCAAATAGTTTTGTGTTTTTTTTTTTTCATTTCAATTGCACACTTGTATCAATCAGATGTGGTTGCCTGGAATACTCTTCAAAGAAGGATTTTGCAGGCTCAGCAAAAATGAGGATCTCTAACTCTTCTAGCATTCAGCCCCCTATCTCCTTTATTTAAAAAAATCACAGCATACTTTCCTAACTTTTCATTTTTTAATGTCATTCCAATACCTTAATCTCTGTCTCACTTAATTTCATACTCAACCTAGAATCTGAATAATCCATCAGTCCAACTGCTTCTTACTCTCAAATCCCTTTCCACTTTATCCTGCCATCATTCCTGCTCATTCCAAATCCAAAAACAAACCAAACAAGTTAAAAACAAAAACAAAAACAAAAAAACAATACATACTGTCATCTCTCTGGCTTACCTTAACTGTACTCACCTATGCATTGCTTATCTTGAATGAGAGTAGAATTCCCATGACTCACAAAAGTTAAAATTAAAGTTTAAATAAGTTGTGACAGGAAGCACCTATAATATTTCTAAAATGTATGTGATGCTATTCTACACTGTACCTGAAAGACATACATAATTAAAAAAAAAAAGCGTATGTGCTCAGAAACCATGACTATTCAATGTTCAGATGAGTTTATTGTTTTGTAGTGTTTGGCAATAGTGGTTACTTATGAGTCAATATGATGTAAATTCTATTAATACTCGCACGCTAAATTGATCAAGAAAATCTTCCCAGAGTTGGTAGACCATTATGTGAGCTTTCAAAGAGACAAGGCCGAAATTGGGTTTCCTGCATTGGGAAAATTTTCCTAGGCCATTTGGATCTGAATCCTGAAACTATTCTAATTCAGTTTACTCAGAGCAAAGGACTAAGTAATATGTATTTTCAATTAGCTATTGCTTTGGGTTTCATACATGCTGTGACTTTTATTCCCAGGGCTTGTCTAGCCTTTTCATTTTTAGCTGTGTGTGCCTGTGTGAGTGGGAGAGAGGGAGTGTCAGAGAAAGACAGAAATGAGTGCTGACCCAGGAGAAATTTATTTAATCAAATATATTATTGATTACATCTGTTTTTTTAAAAAATCTGCTTTCAGTAAGAGAAGGAGCTATCATAAGTTTGCAATAGTTTTCCTTTAGAAATTGGCTAATTATTGAGCTTACTAGAACTTTTATGTGAAGCTACACAAAAACCCTAGAACTGAAAATACTCATTTAAAAAAATCACCATATTAATGGTCTTAGATAAATCTTTTAGTTTACCACTTTACAGTTTATTTATTCACAGAATATGATTTTATAACTTTTTTCTTCAATTTAGAGGCAGGTGAACATTTTAAGTGTTGCTTAGTGTTTTAAAGCAGTGTTTTAAAGAGACACATTCTTACACAGAATCACTCTAACTTGAAATAAAGGGATCAAAGAGTTTGTTTGGTTTATTTTTGAAAGGGTGAAGAAACATTCGGAAAGAAGATACCCTTGATGAGGACTTGATTACTTAGTCGGATGTGTATAAATCTAGACATTAAAGCATACAGATCATGAAAATAATTAAAATAATGAAATAGAATGCTATGAAAGGATCTACATTGGCGTAAGACTACAAAGACATCTTGAAAATGTAACTCTAGTAAGAACAAAATGCAAGACAGAAATGTAACCAAATTTTTTTACACAAACAGCTCTATCCATGTCTTCTGATGATATTTTGATCATAATATCCTTTTAATTTATGCTAAGTGAGTTGGATTGCCAGTTCATTGTCAGAACTCTCATGATTTTGAATTTAGTAGATTGAGGGATGGCTAATAAAGTATTCCAATCTGAATTTCACCAAGTTTTAAGCTTTATGCTGTTACATCACCTACTAGTCATGCTCAACACATTTTTACCACAGTTTCATCGTTTCATTAAAGAGTTAAGTAAGAGTTAGGTATGTAATTACGTAAATACAATTTGTTTGAAGGTTTTCAGTTTAAAGGTTTAATAGAAGTCCAAACAAATACTAGTGCTGATAAGATGGTTTGGAGAGTTATACGTAATTCCTAACCAAATTTAGTCTATCTCTATTATTTTAAATATTAGAATTTACATTAATACAAAACCCTTTATCTACACATATTTAAAGTTTCCACAACCTTCATTTTCTCAGTCTTCCAGTGATGTTTTTTAAATTTCACAAATGGAGAAACTGGGGGAGGTTAATTGGCTTTCCACTGCAATGAAGGGTGAGTCAGTGACAGAGACAGAAATAGACACCAGGGCTTCATCTCTTCTCATCCTAGTTCACATCATGAGAAAAAGCTTTCTGCTTATAAATACATTTAATGACATGGTTCCTGGAACTGTTAATTAGGAGAGTTTTTAAAACCCACCTGGTTTTAGAAACAGATTGAAACTTCCAAAGTTGGGCATGTTTTGATGAAAAGGTTGGGAGATTTGTATCAATTTTTTAAGAATTAGAAATCAGTTCATCACTTAAGGAAACAAAAATATATATAGTGAAATGTGTATATAGTTGCCATCATATATGCTTGTCAATGTGTTCCACCCTGTTCTAGTGCTAAGATAGCTACAAAAGTTGTATTCTACCTATATGAATCAAGAGTACATTGATTTTGTTGGAAACATGAACACATGAAAAGCATACACATGTAAGTATGGAGGAAAAACTGAGTTAAGGGAAAACTGAGCAAAAGAAAAAAGGGAATTAGGATTGATTTAGTCTGTCTTAGTGGAATATTTGATGCATGCAGATGTTCCTTAACTTACAATGGGATTACACCCCCAATAAATCCTTTGTAACTTAAAAATATCATAAATTAAAAATGCATTTAATATACACAACCTACCAAACACTATAGCTTAACATGGCCTACCTTAAATAGGCTAATTTATATTAGCCTATAGTTGAGAAAAATCATCTAACACAAAGCCTATTTTTTATGAAGTGTTGAATATCTCATGTAATTTATTGAACATTATATGGAAACAAAAAAAAAACAGAATGATACTATGGGTACTCAAAGTAGTTTCTACTGAATAGATACCACTTTAGACCATTGTAAAATTGAAAGACTGTATATCAAGACATCATAAGTCGGGGACCATATGTATTTAGGTGTTTCTATCAATGATGAATTTATAAGAACAGGGAGCTCACAGAAATAATCAGGAAACAGTGGCTGCCAAAAAATGATGATGATGATGATGATAATAATAATAATAATAATATGACTTTAAACTTTATTAAATGGAAGTGTGAGGAAAGTAATGTTTTTTTCAATTCTACTGGATAGAACATACTTCCAGAACTGTTTTAGTTTTGGGTGTCTTTTTTTTTTTTTTTTTTAAGAGAGAGAAGGCAATTGGTTATGTTTTAAGTTACTAGCCAGAAGAGAGAAGGCCTTTGAAAACTGTTAATTTAAAATGGAAGATATTTAACTGGAGAAAGAGAAGATTCATGAGGATATTAATATTTTATAGGATATGATGTGGAAATGGCATTAGACTCACCCCATAATGGCACCAAGGGAGATAGCTATTTGTGGATCAGAATGATTTTGGAGGGCTTGTTAAAATCCAGATTACTGGACCCCATCCACAAAATTTCTGAATTGGTGGATGTAGGTGGGTCCTGAGAATTTGCATTTCATCTCCTGGATGATGCTGACGCTGCTGATCAGCAGAAGACACAGCACGTAGATAACCACTGCTCCAACTCAGATACTCACTGGGGGAAGCAGTAGAAAGTGTCTTCTAAACTATCGAAAAACTGTTTCTCTCTCTCTCTGTCCCTGTCACTTCTCTTTCTCTCCTTCCTCCTTCCCATAAATGAAATCACATATATGAGATAAATGGTTTTATAAGATCCCATGGTACCTATTGTACCCAACTCTTATGCAAGTAATATTCAAAAATTATTTTGGGCAAGACAATTAAAAGGGATAAGAGATAAGTAAAATAAACACATTCTTGATGGATGGAGAGCTTCTGGGCCACGTAAGGAGAAACCCACTAATTTCACATTTCATTCTCAATCAAAGATAAACTGATCAAAATCAGTCTCTTGTTGGTTTATCTTACATTAACACTCAAATATTGCCAGTTCTGGTACTGCAGATTTAGAAGGGCAATGCCAGCACAGGGGAATAGAGAGAATTACTACTTTAAACTTTAGAGGTCTTATTACATGCTAAAGATTGTTCTCTAATATTTTAAATACTTTCCACTATCACGATGCAGATGTATTTAAAAGATACCTGCTTCCTTTAATGACCAAACTATTTAGGCAAATAAAATCAAGACACTAGTCTGCTTATCCGTGAACTTGTGAATAAAACAAAGTGTAGCTCATCTTTTTAAGCAAGAGATCAAAAATTGAAACTACATGTGACAAGCCTAATTTATCTGTGCCAGTCTCCTTTTTTTTTTTTTTTTTTTTTTTTTGCTAAACACCATATCCATTTTCCTAACTACTTTATTCAGTTCGCTGCTGTAAAATTCAGTTAAAACTCTTGTTTTAAATTGCTTTCATTTTATATTGCCCCAAATTGTTTACTTAGTTCCATTTGATTCAAACTCTGCTTTTGCTTTCAGGCCTCTTCATTCCTCTACCCATTATGCACAGGCTCCTTGCTTAAAAGAATCCTCTTGTGGGTGGGTTATTATCATGTCTCTCCTAATGGCATAGTTAAGGTTGTGTCAAAAATGTACTTGCATGGTAGGATAAACTACTCTTTTCTAGAATTTGCTGAAATGAAAGTAATTATTTCCAGTTGCAGTGGTACCATGGTGAATCTACTGTAAGTGAAAACTGAGCATATTTAAATTTATTGGCGGAGTAAACGCAGCTTAGGCAAGTGATGGAAAAAAGGGCTGCATCTTGCCTTATAGTTAGTTATACTCTAAAATGTGTAAGAAGTGGAGGATGATTAGTTTCTACATTTGCAGAAAGGCAAAATGTCTTTCATGCATTTCATGTTTGTGCATTAAAAACAGTAATTAATGAACACTTTCACTGCATCTGGGTTGACAGATTAAGAAAAAAGAGAGATAGAGTGCAAGGTGACTTTTTCAGGCTTTCAGGAAAATCTGTGGATACCAAATTTACGTATAATCATGTTGTTATTGAGTGCATTAAGGGCTTCTTCAGATTGAGCACAAGATAATGAGAGGGTGTCTTTAGGTACTTTTTTAAACTTTAAGTTTTACCACTGTTACTGCTTTCTGAATTACAATGTAAGGCAAAACTCACTGCAAGTAGCAGAGAACAACAGTGGGAACCTTAGCTTACTATTTGTATGATAAAGATTATAGAACAATCCTGTCAACATCACAAATCTAATAGAGGAATTGGCTGATGTAATAGGTGCTTAATGTTACACACACACACACATACACACACGCGTACACCCACATACACACACCCCTTAAATTCTGATTCTACTAAGATGAATGAGAGGGAACATAGCATGGCTTTTTGGAGGGGTTCATTCAGATTATAGTGACAATAATATCCAGTCAAGGTGGGAGTGCCTATCTGCTTCTTAACAAAGGAAAATTGATTGGATTGTCAAGAATTCAGATTTAACAATTCAAGTTCCTATAATGAAGGTTGTCTTTGTCAGAGAATGGAAGGAACTCAAGTTTCCATGTAAGTCGATATAAATTGTGGTCCTTTGTCTAACAATTTCTATACAGTTTCCTTCTTGTAATATAAATATTCATGTTTTTCAGTCTTGAGGCATAAAACATTCGGTATTTGACTGCCCCAATTTTACTGTCAAATAGTTACATCAGCAATCTTATTAAAAATCATTACATTGATATATCCTGCATAATCGGCAAAACTAACAACAAAGTAAAAGCTTTCAAAATAGGAGGCTTGCTTTTAAGTGTGTCTTATATATTCAAAATAATTCTGTACTTGTAATTGGCTCAGTTCAAGCCAAGATACACATCTTGAGTGCCAGTGATTATAAAGATACTGTGCTAGACCATGCAGTGAGCAAGAGGTATTGAAGTCTTTGTCTTCAAGAAGCACACAATCTAGTGGCAAAGGCAGACACAAAATAGGCTTTTCATGGTAGTTAGTCTTGTATGAGATGCTTAATTTGACGTTTTAACAAGAATCCTCGGCAGTTACATGAAAATAAATGATTGATTATGAACAAGAGGCATTCAAGGAAATATCTCCGAAAAGTTTGGTATTTGAAATCAACTTTAAAAGAACTCATTGATTAGCCCTCTCTACCTGCCTGGAATGCCATCTCTCATATCTTGGAATGTCAAAGGCATAAGAAATGGTAGTTCAATCTATATGCAGGTAATGGTGAGTGTTCCACTGTAATTAGAATATGGGTAACAAAAGTGTAGCTACAAAAGTACCTAGGAAGGCATGCCGCATAATTGGAAACATTGTTTCCTTTAATTGTATTCTTACAACAACCCTATAAATCAGTTAGCATAGACACAATTTTCCTATTTTGTCGATGAGGAACTAGATAATTAAAGAGTTTAAACCTAACTCCATTGTGGTAGTTGATTAAGCAATTTAAGTCTGTTTTCTATGGAACTGAAGTCAGCAAGGCTAGTAGTCAGGAAAGGAAGATGGACACAAAGTGACAGATGCAGGAACAAGTCTGAAACCATGAGAACTGTATCTGTTTCTCACCTTCTATAAACAGGTGCCCTTCACCACAGAGATGCACACACATTGTCCTGGGATTCAGAGATGCTAACAAAATAGAGTGGAAGCTGGTTGAACTGTGGGCCTATCAACTGCCTCACTTTACAAGGTAAGCAGTAGATTAATGAAAATGTGTGATCTGTAATAGTATCTGCCTTTAGTGACCTTCATAGCATAAAACACATCCAACTCCCTCACTCATGCCTTCCAAATTCCATGCACATTGCTCTTATGGTCAACGCTAACTCAGAGCCACATAGTGAAGGGAATTCTGAAAATGTAATCTCAGCTAAGTTAAATTGATTTGTATGAAGCCACTGCAGCTCCAGAGACTCTGGCTACTGTTAGATTCCTTTGAAGAGTGGTTTTTGTTCTAGAAGGAAATTGATGTGACTGAACTTTAACTTCATACTCTATCTCCTGGTCTGTGGGCTGCCACTAAAATCTCCACATAGCTTTTCTCAATTGACCTACTGGGGTCTTGCTGACACCTGTGTTGCTCAGCTGTCCAATTTGAGCAGATTTTACATACATTCCTTCTGTGTTTCCCCTTTCTCCTGGATTTCTCCACTAACTTTTGTCTGCCAGCTTTTATCACTGAACTCTGTCCTGTGAAACCTCAGGCCTGTAGCCGCCCTGAGCCACATATATTTTCAGAACTGTCTTACCATGTACAATCCTGTCTTGCATGGATAGTGCTATGGATTGAATGTTTCTATTTCCCCAAAATATATATGTTGGAACCCCAAATCCCAATGTGATGCTATTTGGAGGCGGGGGCTTTGGGAAGCAATTATGTTTAGATGGGCTCATGAAAGTGGAACCCTTGTGATGTAATGAGTGTCTTTATAAGAGGAGGCAACTTTTTATCAGAGCTAACTTCCTTTTCCAAAGTGCATAAAGAAGAGATCATGTGAACACACAGCAAGATGGTGGCCACCTACAAGCCAAAAGAAGAAGCCTCAGAATAAAATCCACCTTGAACTCGGGCTTCTCAGCCTCCAGCACTGTGAGAAATAAAAGTCTATTTTTAAGCCACTCAGTCTTTGGGATTTTGTTGTGGTAGCTGAAGCAGACTAAGACAGGTAGTCTTCACTTCAGTTTCTGTCTAATACTTGTTATTCTCCAGTGCCTGCAAAAATAGTCCTATGAATGTTTTGCTACATTATATAATTGTTATCTGTGTAAGGCTTAGAGTGATAGAGCCATTCCACTATTATAAGTCAGAGGTTTATTTTTCTTGATAACAGTGTATTATTAACTGAAAAAAGTTGTTTCAGAAATATATGAAATACATGATATTCTTTAAAATTTTCTGAATAAACACATTTATATACACAGAGAAACAAACATCTGGGAAGTTCTGCAGCAAAATATTAAGAGTGACTTTGTTACTGTTCTGAGTCTGTGAGTATTGTTTTTCTTCCATTTGCCCATCACATTTTCTGTTTTCTTACATTGATCATGAAATATTGTGTAATTATATAAGTGAAAACTCCATCTCAACCCCAAATTTTCTTAAGCTGATTAGCAACTTCAGCAAAGTTTCAGGATACAAAATTAATGTGCAAAAATCATAAGCATTCCTATACATCAACAATAGACAAGCAGAAGGCCAAATCATGAATGAACTCCCATTCACAATTGCACAAAGAGAATAAAATACCTAGGAATACAGGTAACAAGAAAAGTGAAGGACCTATTCAAGGGGAACTACAAACCACTGCTTAAGGAAGTCAGAGAGGATACAAACAAATGGAAAAACATTCCATGCTCATGGATAGGAATAATCAATACCGTGAAAAAGGCTGTACTTTCCAAATAATTTATAGATTCAATGCTATTTCCCTTAAACTACCACTGACATTCTTCACAGAATTAAAAAAAAAACTACTTTAAAATTCATATGGAACCAAAAAAAGAGCCTGTATAGCCCAGACAATCTTAAGCATAAAAAACAAAGCTGTAGACATCATGCTACAGTAACCAAGGCAGGATGGTACTGGTACAAAAACAGACACATAGACCAATGGAACAGAATACAGATCTCAGAAGTAAGACTGCACATCTACAGTCATCTGATCTTCTGATCTTCAACAAACCTGACCAAAAAAAAAAAACAAAAACAAGCAATGGGGAAAGGATTCCCTATTTAATAAATGGTGCTGGAAAAACTGGCTAGACATATGCAGAAAATTGAAACTGGACTCCTTCCTTATACCTTATACAAAAAATAACTCAAGATCAACTAAAGACTTAAATGTAAAATTCAAAACTCTAAAAACCCTGAAGAAAATCTAGGCAGTAGTATTCAGAACATAGGCACAGGCAAAAATTTCATGATGAAAACATCAAAAGCAATTACAACAAAAGCAAAAATTGACAAATGAGATCTAATTAAACTAAGGAGATTCTGCACAGCAAAATAAACTATCATCGGAGTGAGCAGACATATTACAGAACAGGAGAAAATTTTTGCAATCTATCCATCTGACAAAGGTCTAAAGTCCAAAATCTACAAGGAACGTAAACAAATTTACAAGAAAAAACCAAACAGTCCTATTAAAAAGTGGGCAAAGGACATGAACAGACAATTCTCAACGCATAACATATGAAGAAAAGCTCAACATCACTGATCATTAGAGAAATGCAAATCAAAACCACAATGAGATACCATCTGATGCCAGTCAGAATGATGATTATTAAAAAGTCAAGAAACAACAGATGCTTCCGAGGCTGTGGAGAAATAGAAATGCTTTTACACTGTTAATAGGAAAGTAAATTAGTTCAACCATTGTGGAAGATAGTGTTGCCATTCCTCAAAGACCTAGAACCAGAAATACCATTTGACTGATCAATCCCTTTACTGGGTATACACCCAAAGGGATATAATCATTCTGTTATAAAGATACATGCACATGTATGTTCACTGCAGCACTATTCACAATAGCAAAGACATGGAATCAACCCAAATGCCCATCAATAATACACTGGATAAAGAAAATGTGGCTCATATACAACATGGAATACTATGCAGCCATAAAAAGGAATGAAATCATGTTCTTTGCAGGGACACGGATGTAGCTGGAAGCCATTATCCTCAGCAAATTAACACAGAAACAGAAAACCAAACACCACATGATCTCACTTATAAGTGGGAGCTGAACAATGAGAACACATGGACACAGGGAGGGGAACAACACACACTGGTGCCTGCCATGCAGGGGGTGAGTGGTGTGTGAAGGGAGAGCATCAGGCAAATAGCCAATGCATGCAGGGCTTACTACCTAGGTGATGAGTTGATAGGTGCAGCAAACCACCATGGAACCCAATTACCTATGTAACAAACCTGCACGTCCTGCACATATATTCCGGAACTTAAATTTTTTAAAAAGAAAGTAGAGTCAGCTTGAATCTTTTATTCTGTGATCATGAAAATGTGTCTTTAGATATTAAATAATCCTTCTCAAATCAGTTTAAAATAACAACGTACTTTGGTGTTTTTAATTTTCTTCTGAAAAACTGGAATTGGTTTTTTAAATAAATGATCCATGAACTTTCTCTCTCTTTTCTTCTTTGTTTTTCTTTCCTATATCTTTTATTTTATCTTCCTTTTTCTGCCCTTCTTCCCAATATTTACCAAGTTTATACTCCACGCTAAATATTATTCTACACTCTGGAGATCCAGAGTTGAATAAACTCTAGTCTCTCAGGAAATCTGTTTGGGAAGATAGACAAGTGCATATTGCAGCATGGTGTGATGACATTATGGACAGAAGTATGCACAGGGGGCTAAGGAAAGGTTAGGAGAGGCACTGGGCCTTCCGAGAAAATGAGGAGAGTAAAGGCTTGCTGCTCCTGGATGGCTTTCATGAGAAAAGATATGAAAAGCACAGTCAGGTAATTTATCTTCTTTCTTTCCCTTATAGATTCATCTTTTTGTGTACTCCAATTCTCTATTACTTTGAAGACTGTCTTATCAATATTTACTTAGTTTTCAAGTTGACATATAAAATTATTATGTATTCATCATATGCAACATGATGTTTATAAGTATATATACATTGTGGAATGGTTAACCCTAGCTAATTAACAAATGCATCACCTCCCATGGTTACCATTTTTGTGATGAGACACTTAACATCCATCGTCTTAGCATTTTACAAGAATACAATATGTCAACATTAACTACAGTCAGCACAGATCTCTTGAACTTATTTCTCCCATCTAACTATTAATATGTATTTTTGACCAACATCACCCCTACCTCCCATCCCTGCTAACCACCCATTCTCTGGTAAGCCACCACTGTATTGTCCATTTCTATGAGATCAACTTTTAAGATTCCACATATGAGTGAGATCATGCAGTATATGTCTTTCTGTGCCTTGCTTATTTAGCTTATCATAATATTCTGCAGATTTATTCAAATTGTTACAAACAACAGAATTTCATTCTTTTTATGGTTAAATATTATTCTACTATGATTATATACTACATTTTCTTTATCCATTCATTCACTGATGGACTCTTTGGTTGAATCCATATCTTGGCTATTCTGAATAGCACTGCAATAAACATAAGAGTGCAGATATCTCTTCAACATACTGATTTCCTTTCCTTTGGATATACACCCAGGATTGCTGGATCATATGGTAGGCAGTTATATTTTTAATTTTTTGTGAAACCTTCATACTGTTTTTCAGAATAGCTTTATTCATTTAAATTCCCACCTATAGTGTCTAAGTGTTGTCATTTCTCCACATCCTCCCCAACACTTATCTCTTGCCTTTTTTATAATAGCCATCCTAATAGGAGCGAAATGATACCTCATTGTGGTTTTGATTTGCATCTCCCTAATGATTAGTGATGTTGAATATTTTTTCACATACATTTGGCCATTTGTATGTCTTCTTTTGAAAAATGTCTATTCAAGGCCTTTGCCCATTTTTTAATTGATTAATTTGATTTCTTGCTATTGGGTTGTTAATCCCTTATCAGGTGTATTGTATACAAATATTTTCTCCTGTTCTGTAGGTTGTCTTTTCATTTTGTTGATGGTTTCCTTTGTTCTGCAGAAGCTTTTTAGTTTAAGGTAATCCCACTTATCTATTTTTGCATTTGTTGCCTATCCAGAAAATCATCTTAAATTATTATTTTACATTTTAAGTTCTCGTTCAGCAGATAGAGAACTTTTATATATTAAGCACTTTTTACCATAATCATAATTTATATTACCGAGGCATTCCTGTTTACTTTAAATGTGCTAAAAGAGCCCTTATAGACACTTAAAGGGTTGATTCAGTCATGACTAGGACAATAGTGACAGAATCACATTTATCTTACAATCTAGATCACCTACATAAAGGGTGAGGGAAATGGGTGGCTCTTAGCTGATAATAGATTTGTACGTATCAAAATGACTTCAGCACTAGAATTTGGATCAAGCTTCACTTAAAGCGACATAAAAATAAAGTTTTGCACAGTAGTTTTACACCACTTTTGATGAAGCTGATTGATCTCCTACATTAGATAGAGAAAACTAAAATCCCCCAGGGAAACACTTAACAAGAATAAAAAGCGAGGGAGAATTAATACACCCTGTCTATGGGTCCTGCATATTTCATTTCTTTCATAGTTCATATCATGATTGTTGAAAACTTAGTGACTTTACACATATTTGAAGTAAAACACCCTTCTGACTTCATTGGGTGAAATGTGCATGATAACAAATGCATTTACCCTTTAAATGAACCCAACACACTGTAAGTGATGGGTGCTTTAAAACTAATGATGGACAGGCCTTGGGAATCTGGGGAGGTTGGTACAAGTTTCAACACTTTATCTGAAGCTAATGTGAGCTATTTGATTCAGCTTATGAGATCAAAAGTCTCACAGGAGTAGGAATTAGCACACTCAGCAACCTCACAATATTATAGAAGTCAACATTTGTTGGGCAGATGAATTTTTGGTGTCAAACATAAAAATAGGCTTTCTTTTCTGTAACCTACTGTAGAGATCCATGTGGAATCATAAATCTGAAATATTGTGAATTTTCAAAAGAGAATGTCAAAGATTAATTACTTCTAAGAGACTAGCACTGAGCTTTTGCATGATTCACACTGACAGGGAGAAGTTTATCCCCTGTAATTTGAAAGGGAAAAATGTGTATTTCTTTTCATACAGTCAGAAGTAGAAAACCTTGAAAGATAAAGTCATCATCCTATATGATTTAAAATTTTTTAAATATTCATCTTTTTAAAGAATAAATATAGGTATGCCTTTTTATCCTTGCATGCATTATTTAAATTAAGATATGAGAAACTCAACTAATTCAGTTTTTATTCTTCATTTTGTAAATTCAATAAATACTGGTTTCTCTGTAATGCTACCTTCCACATTGCCAATACCACAAACCAGATACAGTCTTACTCTGACAAACTGAACAAACAGAAAAAGGTTACATTTATTTCAGAATCTCAGTGACCCTATGCCTTCCTGTACTGTGAATTAGGCAAAACAGGGAAGCAAACAGGATATAAAAGAAGTTAAGCTCAATTCCAGCCAAGAAAATCTATCCTCATATTAACTTCCTCCACAATATTGCTTATTCTCTAGGCATGAGGGTGAGTTTGCTGTGATGCCACCAAGCTGCTTGTCCTGGTTTATTCCTAAATTTAGTTTGTTGTGACATTATGAGCTTTACAGGATTTCTGGGGGTCCTTGGACCAAGTCTGGATTAGCTTATAAGGCAACAAGGTACTTGGTGGGCCCTAGAGGAAGGCAGGAGACTCCCATCCCGCACAGTATAATGTTGACCAACTGTGAGTTCATTCAGAGAACATCCTGCATTTTGAAGAGTTATTCAATGCAGATGGGGAGCAAAGAGGGAGGGAACAAAGCTGAGGAAAATAATCAGGCTTGACTTTGCCATTGCTCAGTAACGGTTTTTGGAAAATGTTTTTGAGGTCTTTAATGGGGAAACAAAGGGAAAGAAAAAATAGAGCAGAGAAGGAGGAAACGGGTGTAGTGATGAAGCTCTCAGACTTTGGAAGAATGCAGCTGGAGCTTCACTGCCTGCCCCATCACTCTACTTTTGTGGCTTCAGACACATCTCATAACTAAGTTCCAGAATTTTATTTTGCATCTGTACACATGGTACATTTATAGTATCTATCTCATATGGTTATTGTTATATTTAAAATGAAATAACAACAGTAATAACAAAGCCAGACTACAGCATTTAATGATTTTACATTTAACATGGTTATCATAGTCCCTGGCAAATATTACCTTTAACATCATTATCTTTATTAGGGTGCTACTCTGATTTGTATATCAGCTCTGCTTTTATCTTTGCAATATTGGTTAGATGACTCTCCCTAATTCTCCAGAACTTTGTTTCCCCATCTAAGAGATGGCACGGATGGATCAAGTAGGCTCCAGGGCACTATCAAACTCTAACAATCTATAACTTGATCTTTTTTAAAGATGCACTTTTGAGAGTCACCACCTATGCACTCATATTCTTCCGGAATTCCAAATTGGGAGACATTATTCAGGGAATAGAAATGGGAAAAAAAATCCAAGGAAATCATTACAGAAAGAACATAATGATAGAAAGGGCACATAAAATCCCTGCCTATTTCCAAAGCCTGTTTTTACACTTATGCATTCCTCATGAGACTGCCTCAAATGCAATTTAAGGAAACACTGAATTGGATTCAGAAAGTTGAGCGTTTTATGAATTTTTGTCTCTAAGTGACATATGCCTTTCTACAAAATCAGAAAATAGATTTGTTCGGTGCATGGAGTGGAGTATTACTGACGTAATTGGGTAACGCTGGGCAAAATGTCTTTGGTTTTAGTTGATGACACTGAATAAATCTCCTGTCAGGAATAAATTGAGTATTCATGGAAGCTTCAATGTACCTATGAACACAGACTAGCACTGAAATTTGAGAGCTTGATCAGATTTTCTTATATAGATTCAAAGCATTATGAAAATGGACTTAAATGTACAGGGAAAATGCAACCACTGAAACCTAACAAAACCGTGGTTTGGTTTCTAAGACAACGGCCTCTGTCTAGATAAAAAAGGGGAACCCATTGGAATTGTGTGTGTACATTAGCTGGTGTGTCATGCTATAACACGAAAGTGTACCATGAAGTCTCATTTCCTTTAGATTTCGTATTAAACTTAGTTTGTATGAGAAATCTGTTACTAGAGTGGAAGTTGCTTCCGCCTGTAATATTTGGAGAAGCTGCAAAACAGATTTACAAATTTAAAGCTTCTCCAAATATTACAGGCAGAAGCATCTTCCACTCTAGTAACAAGGTAGCTCATTGGATTTAATAGCTGTCATTATACTTGAAACAATTACATTTTTTTTCGAATCCCACGAAATGACCTAAATCTCAGAGAGAGAGAAGACTAAATAAAGAAACTGAAAAATTAAGGGGATTTCTGTTCTTTCTTGTCCAAAGTGACAGAAATCCCAGTGCATTTGATTTGATTACATTTATAGAGAATGATACGGTGGTGAAAATTTCATCTTTACAGTTTCCTAGCAAATAGGACTGTGGATGAACTGCGACTTGTGATTAAGACACAATAGGCATTATACTCAAAAGGCTATTTCAATACCTCTGAAAAAAACCCTTGTACCAATATCTAGGATGCAAGGCAAGCAGAAATAACTTTTAACAGGGTTTATGAATCCATGCCAACCATTTTCATTTCAACCTGAAAAAAAATCACTATACTAAGTACTAAAAGAAAAAGCCAGAAAGTCTTTTAATCCCCAAAAATATCACCTTATATTGGTCACTGCATGGAGGCAAAGCTTTGGAGCTTTGGAGCTAATTTCCTTGGGGAAGGGACCATTGCCTCTGTGTAACACATGGTGAGGTTCATTGACATTTGAGCGCAGGGAGGAAAAGGGGCTTCTTTTTCTCTCTTTCTCTCTTTCTCTCTAACTTCTTTCCATAAACTAGAAAGAATGAGAGCTGTGAAGTACAAATACTTGGATTTATACTGAGGCTTATCATTTACTAGGTTTGTGACTTTGGGCTAATTAACTTGCCTCATTTAGCTTTGTTTGCCTTATCTGTAAAGAGTAAAATTTGAATGCATTAAAAAATGTACATGAAAGCTCTTTGCAAGACAGAAAGTATAAAAAACAGCAAAGTGAAATGTTAAATTCTGTTAAGATCTACCATCAAAACTTATGGGTTCAAAGCCAAACTCTATTGCTTGAAACAATATGATTTGAGCAATTTTCTCAGTTTTCACATATTTATAATATAAATAATAATAGTCCATACTTATTAACATCATGGAGTGGATTCAAAATAATCTCTGATTAAAATATTTTAAAAACATGTAAATTAATGCAGCCATTATGGAAAACAATATGGTGGTTCCTCAAAAAATTAAAAATAGAACTATCATATAATTCAACATTTCCATTAACAGATACATACATCCAAAGAAAATGAAATCAGCATGTTGAAAAGATATCTGCACTCCCATGTTTATTGCAGCATTATTCACAATAGCCAAGATATGGAATCAACCTAAATGATTCAATGGATGAAGAAAATGTTATACAAATATATATACACACACAATGGGATAGTATTCAGCCAAACAAAGAAGGAACTTCTACCATTTGCAACAACATAGATGAACCTGGAAGACATTATGTTAAGTGAAATAAGCAAGGCCCAGAAAGAAAACACATGATCTTAATTTCCTTTGGTTCTATATTATTTCACTCATATGTGGAATCTAAAACAAGTTGATCTTGCAGAAGGAGAGGAGTACGAGAGTGCCTTTCAGAGGCTGGGGCAGCGAGGGGGAAGAGATGGGTAGACGTTGGTCAAAAGATACACAGTTACAGTTAGATAGGAGGAATAAGTTTAAGAGACAGCAAAGAAAGTGAATGTTGAGTGTTCTCACCACACAAATGATAACTGTGTGAGGTAATGCATTTCTTAATTTAGTAGAGTTAACTATTCCACAATGTATATATATACTGGAAACATTAAGTTGTACGTGATTATGTTCTACATTATATGTAAATTTTCATTAAAATATGTAAATACATACAATGTTATCTGTCAAATTTTTAAAAATAAAAACATGTAGCATAGGATAAGCACTCAATAAATGTGAATTATTATTTTGATGTTGAAGATTATAGAGATGTGATTTTTTTGCCTTTTGTTCTTCTCCTTTTAGTCTCCCCATTTCATTTGTCTTTTATTTTTCTTTTTGAGATGGAGTCTCGCTCTGTTGCCCAGGCTGGAGGAGTGCAGTGGCATGCTAGGCTCACTGCAACCTCCACCTCCCAGGTTCATGCGATTCTCCTGCCTCAGCCTCCTGAGTAGCTGAGACTACAGGCATGTGCTACTGTGTCCAGCTAATTTTTGTATTTTTAGAAGAAATGGGGTTTCACCACATTGGTCAGGCTGGTCTTGAACTCCTGACCTCAGGTAATCTGTCCGCCTTGGCCCTGCAAAGTGTTGGGATTACAGGTGTGAGCCACCACGCCTGGCCCTGTCTTCTTTTTAAATTCTCGTTTAGTTGTTATATTCCCTTTCTCCAAACCTTCCTTACTCCCTTAGAGTAATCTGTGGAATAGGTAGAAACTTGTGTATTCCAAGAGAGAACTTGTTCAAAGCCAGCTAAAGATTCCTGGGGCTATATAGATATCTGACCATGGATATGTTTAATGCCTCAAGCTTTGTCTTAACAAATGGAAAGATTCATTCAGAAAGCTCTACAAGTCATTACTTATCCAATTAATAAAAGTATTTTAGTATTTTAGAGCAAATTTCTTTTTTTGAAGCTATTTAAAAAATATTCATTAGGCAGGCAGTATGTCAGTCACAGGAAGTACAGAGATGTATGAGACTGATATATTCTCTGTGCTTATTTGGCTTACATTCTGGTATAAGAACTACCAGAGTCATGAGACCCCAGATACCTTGCTCAAGGCAGGGACAAATTCTAAAGTGGACTATTGCCTGAAATCATACATTTGCTTGGCTTCCTCATTTTTCCTATTCTACTTCTTTCCCTCTTACTCTTTTCTCCTGGGAACTGTTTCTTTTTGTTTTGTTTTGTTTGTTTGTTTTTGACGGAGTCTCGCTCTGTTGCCAGGCTGGGAACTGTTTCTTAACGTTTCACTTACATGAAATTCATACCCAGGGTCTATTTCCAGGGAATCCACCCTAAGAAAATGTTCAACAGGAAAAGGTGAACAAGCTAGTGAATATAACATCACTGATTCCCTGACTCAACAAGTGTCAACAAATGGCTTACCTTAATGACTTATGAAAATTTCCTTTGGTTCTATGTTATTGGTTAAAGAAGATGATTAAAGCAGTTAAAGTTAGCTCTAGGACAAGAGTTCAGAGTGTCAAATTCTTAACCTATTCCAGAAAAATATATCAATTTACATAATCCCCTCCAAAACAGCACACATATGGGGAAAGGACATGCTATTGGTGGCAGTGGAATGGCTCCCTCCTTCAGAATTAATCTTCAGTTACAGAGAAGACAGTGAAGTTACAAGAATGAGAATAATAGTGGCAAACCTTATAGCACTTACAATGTTGGAAAGTTTTTCTTATATACTTTTTAAATGTGAACTTATTTTGACCTCTTAAAAGCTTTCATAGCTCATGATCATTATTCCCATTTAACATATGAAGAAACTGAGACATAAACAAAGTGGCTTGTCTAAAGTCACATAGCTAATAAGTGGCAAACTTGGGATTTGAACACAGATATTCTGGCTTTAGAGAATGTGCTGTTCTTCTCAAAAGAAGACATTTATGCAGCCAAAAAAACACATGAAAAAATGCTCACCATCACTGGCTATCAGAGAAATGCAAATCAAAACCACAATGAGATACCATCTCACATCAGTTAGAATGGCGATCATTAAAAAGTTAGGAAACAACAGGTGCTGGAGAGGATGTGGAGAAATAGGAACACTTTTACACTGTTGGTGGGACTGTAAACTAGTTCAACCAATGTGGACGTCAGTGTGGTGATTCCTAAGGGATCTAGAACTAGAAATACCATTTGACCCAGCCATCCCATTACTGGGTATATATCCAAAGGACTATAAATCATGCTGTTATAAAGACACATGCACACGTATGTTTATTGTGGCACTATTCACAATAGCAAAGACTTAGAACCAACCCAAATGTCCAACAATGATAGACTGGATTAAGAAAATGTGGCACATATACACCATGGAATACTATGCAGCCATAAAAAATGATGAGTTCACGTCCTTTGTAGGGACATGGATGAAATTGGAAATCATCATTCTCAGTAAACTATCGCAAGGACAGAAAACCAAACACCGCATGTTCTCACTTATAGATGGGAATTGAACAATGAGAACACATGGACATAGGAAGGGGAACATCACACTCTGGGGACTGTTGTGGGGTGGGGGGAGTGAGGAGGGATAGCATTAGGAGATATACCTAATGCTAAATGACGAGTTAATGGGTGCACACACCAGCATGGCACATGTATACATATGGAACTAACCTGCACATTGTGCACATGTACCCTAAAACTTAAAGTATAATAATAATAAAATTAACAAAAAATAAAATAAAAAAAAGAGAATGTGCTGTTAATCACAATATAATATAGCCTTTCATGTAATGAAATAATGGAATGATAACTAATATTAGCATAATCATCAGTAAAACAATAGCAGCAGCACTGAGTACATACCATATGTCAACATGTCCAGGCACTGTTCTATAGGTTTTGCATATATTATCTTATCCAAACCTCATAAAGAGTTAGATAATAATACTGTATCCATTTTTAGAACTGGGAAGCTGAACCTGAGACGGTTTAAGTAATTTATCCAAAGTCACAGTTAGGTAGAGGCGAAGTCAGAATGAGAGTAAAATATATTGCATTTACACCAGAAAATTATGGGCATTGTAATGCAAAACCACTTCTCTTACTCTTTGTCTTGTAGCAACTGAATTATCTTAGAAAAGGAAAGTACGTTTTTGAAATTTTACTTAGAAGCAAATTATATTATCTAAAACTTTTTACTACTTGTATTTACTAGAAAAAACAAAAAGAACATTTTCTACATTTAAACATCATTTCAGTTTGATTACAGAGATGTTCTTTTATGTTCTATATGTTTTATAGTTTTATTTTTTATACTGAAGTTTATGATGCACTTCAAATATTTTTGCATATTCTATGAATTAGAAGTGGAGGGTTTGCCTCTTTCTTCTGGTGTGGATAGTCAGTAGTCCAGGACTATTTATGAAAATGGCATATTTCCCTATTACCTTGACCATATATGTGTAGGTCTATTTCTAGATTCCTTATTTCAGTACCACTTTATGTTTATTATTGTAGCTTTGTAGTAAGACATATAATCAGTAGTGTACCTCCTCCAAATTTGTCCTTTATTTTCTAAATTATTTTGGCTACTCAAGGTCCTTTGAATTTTCATATGAATATTAGGAACAACTTGTCAATTTCTTATAAAAGATCTGCTCTAATTACGTACGGGACTGTGTTGAAATTATAGATTAATTTAGAGAGAATGAAAATCATAACCCCATTATTTTTCTGTCCATGAACTTATGTATCACTTCATTTATTTAGTTTCCTTTAACTTTTATCATTATTCTTTTGTAGTTTGCCCATCTTTGGTTAAATTTATACCTAAATAGTTTTATTGATTTCACTTTTTAACTTTTAATATTTTAAGTATTATGTGCTAATCATTTATTGTTAATATATAAAAATACAATTAATGTTTATAATGATTTTATATCCCACAACTTGGCTAAATCATTTACTGGTTCTCATAGGTTTTTATATTTTCTAAAATTTTCTAGGCATAAATTCATATTATCTATACCTACAGACTTTTACAAGTTCTTACTTTCTACTCATTATGCCATTTACTATTTTTTTCTTACCCTACTAAAATGGCTGAGGTTTCCAGTTAAATATTGAAAAGGAGTCATTAGAGTAAGCCTCATATATATCATCCAATTTATTTTTGTTTACAGTGGCAGGGCTAGTCTGGCATCAGTTGCTCCATCATGGTAAGAAACCGACAGCTCTAAGAAGATACTTATACATTTTATAATACCAAATTATACTACATTTTAGCCTAATAAGGCCACCTTAATTGAAGATGCAATAAGTAGCCACTGATAAGAACCACACATGATTTTATGTATATTTTTTTCTCATTGATAATGCTGTCTATTCTGGTACTATTTTGTTCTATTCAGAGTCTCTTAAGATGCCTGAGCCTAGTAATAATTCTCAGTAAAATGTTCTCCAGCAGTATATCCCAATGTTCTTGACTGATACATACCTTTTTTATGCTCTTCTTAATATCTTTCTTTAATAGTCCATTATTTAAGGTCCCTGTTCTATGCCATCCATATGAATAGGAAATCTACCATGACATAGTATAAAAAGTATGCACTCTAACTCAAAAGGAATTTACTTTCAGTTAATACCAGCAGTACTTACTAGCTGGGGGTCAGAAGGCTTTCTTAAGCCTGAATGTTCTCATTTATCAAGACAGCATTGTTAAGAGCATCAGCGATGCTATGTTTACAGTGCTGAGCACAGTTCTTGACATGAAGTAGATTGTTGGGAAAACAGCATCAGTTCTGTCACATTAATTTCAGTATTTATATTAAACATCAATTTCACATAATGTTATCAATAACAATGGAGATCCTCCATCTCCATTTCACATGACTGGGCCTTGTTCATTTAAAAGTGATGTTCCTTCCAGCCTGCACCAAAATCCAGCCCCCACAGTGGTTCTATTCTGGGTTATCTAATCAAACCTTTGCAGGGTCCCAGTCATCCTAGCTCACTCTCTTCAATCCCCCACTCCTAACTAAAAAGTCATTCCCTGAAAACTTTGTTCTTCAACCCACCTTAATATTCCCAATTACACAATTTTATGCCTTGACACAAAAGCTCCATCCTCATCTATTATGTTAAAATTGGCCTATTTGAACCAGAACCCAAAACATTAGCAAATAACATATTTTTTTTAAGGTTAGGGGGAGCTCAGTATTTAAACAGTATGCCTTATCTCAGCCCCCTAAAGAAAGGACACTGGGTGCCCCCTGGTTGTGGATGGTGGAGTACCTGCCTCTTCCTCACCCTTCAGATAATTTTTTTTTAATGCAGACAACAGTGACAATGAAAAAATAATTGCTGCTATATTAGCACAAAGCTCAATATTCATGTCTTTCTATAAAAACATTTTCATTAAATCAATGTAATTTATCTTATGCTCAATTTAACAAGAAAGTTTGAAGTCATCACTTTAGGAGATCTCTCAATTTCACCTTAAATATCTAAAATACATTAAATAAAGCCTCACGAAGAATAAGGATATAGGTGACTGCATATTTATTTCAAATATAAGAATCCTAAGATATAGAATATAACTATTGAACTATTTCAAAAATCATCCAATTAAAAGCAATTTTGATGGCTCCATAACTGGAAAGACTATGATGAGGATAATAATTTCTCATCTAAATAGAAGATTTCCATAACCCATTCTGTGGCAGATTCTAATCTCAGTACAGGTGTATCTCAGACCCCTATGGCAACCTGAGTAAGTTCCAGTTCTGGGGAAGAAAGGAGATAGTTGTCAATGTTATCTCAGTGACTAACATCTTTAATAAGTGCACTCCAATGTAAAACCTTTGTGGGAGGTCTAATTTTGAGAGGAAGAAAGAGAGAGAGGAAAAAGCTAGGAAAGAAAAGAAATAAAGGGAAAGGGAAAGGGAAAGGAAAGGAAAGGAAAAAGGAAGGAAGGAAGAAGGAAGGAAGGAAGGAGGGAGGGAGGGAAGGAAGGAAGGGAAAGAAAGAAAGAAAAGACAGAAGGAAAGAAAAGAAAAGAAAGAGAGGAAAGAGGAAGGGAGGGAGGGAGGGAGGGAGGGAGGGAGGGAGGGAGGGAGGGAGGGAGGGAGGGAGGGTGGGGAGAGAAAATCTCCCTGAACAGGTTAATAGCAGGTTCAAGGGAAGCACCTCACAAGATGTTAAAACAAAGAATAAAAAGGTTAAAAGAATAAAAAGTTATTTCATGTCAACTCTTACATAGGTGTTTTACCCCCAGATTCCCCCAAAGCCAAGCCTGAGCCAGAGATTTACAAGCAAGTATGCTTTCTCCTTGGAGGAGGAGGGATTGATACTGGGTAGCAGGAGCAAGAGACAGAAGTTACACTGGAAAGATGGAAAGCCAAGATAGAAATGTGTTACTCCACATTTTCTTAATCCAGTCTATCATTGTTGGACCTTTGGGTTGGTTCCAAGTCTTTGCTATTGTGAATAATGCCACAATAAACATATGTGTGCATGTGTCTTTATGGAAGCACGATTTATAGTCCTTTGGGTATATACCCAGTAATGGGATGGCTGGGCCAAATGGTATTTCTAGTTCTAGATCCCTGAGGAATCGCCACACTGACTTCCACAATGGTTGAACTAGTTTACAGTCCCACCAACAGTGTAAAAGTGTTCCTATTTCTCCACATCCTCTCCAGCACCTGTTGTTTCCTGACTTTTTAATGATGGAATACTATGCAGCCATAAAAAATGATGAGTTCATGTCCTTTGTAGGGACATGGATGAAATTGGAAATCATCATTCTCAGTAAACTATCGCAAGAACAAAAAAGCAAACACCACATATTCTCACTCATAGGTGGGAATTGAACAATGAGAACACATGGACACAGGAAGGGGAACATCACACTCTGGGGACTGTTGTAGGGTCGGGGGAGGGGGGAGGGATAGCATTGGGAGGTATACCTAATGCTAGATGACGAGTTAGTGGGTGCAGCACACCAGCATGGAACATGTATACATATGTGACTAACTTGCACATTGCACACATGTACCCTAAAACCTAAAGTATAATAATAAATAAATAAATAAATAAATAAATCATAATTAAAAAAAAAAAGAAATGTGTTGCTCCATTTGTTACCACTATGGGCAACTGTTGCTTCTTCTTCCAAAGCATTCTGAACAGGTTTATAAAATACATTTTGGAACTTTCCACTCAGGGAACAAGAGAGAGAAACATTCATCCATTGGTTTCCATTGGTTAAAGATTGGCTCGACAATTACCATTTTTCTTATGCTTCTGAGTGACATATATCTGAGTACTGGAAGAGTTCTCATAAGAGCCCCATGGTGCAGTGTCAAAGAAACCATTGGTGAAAACAAGAGGCACACAGAAGTGGCACCAGGTGAGACCCTCTGGAAGTCTGTAGTCTTTAACCTACAGAAATCTGATTAAATCCTGCATAAAACTGGTTGCAGAAATAATGTCTGAAATAAGAGGGGAATTCGAGATGATTTGAACTGGTACACAGAAAGTGTTTAATAGACTAGGGTTTTTCCTGTCACTAATGGTAGTTCTTTTCTACCTCTGCAAATGGAGTTTGCTAATTAGTTGCCCTATTGAAATTGAATGTCAGCATGGTGGTAGACAATTAAAATCATCTCCTGTTCCCAATCTCATTGCTCCGCTTGCATCACGTAAACTTTTAAAATGATGTCTCCGAAGATATATCATCACACTCCACTATAGAGCTATCAGATTTCTCCATCTCTTCCTTGTCCTTCTGTGTTACAGCTCTTTCTTAAAACATGAAACATTAAAAGTGTTTGTTGAGTGGGGAAGCAGAATGGAAAGAGAATATCTGGTGAGATATGAAGAGTTTTTAAATCTACCAATGAGTAATGTTGAATATATTTCCATTTGTGTAACTAATCTACATAAATGTTAAATATTTTCCTGATAGAGTAATTAGAGGGCATCTCTATTGAGGACACTGATTTGAGTGGTGTTTGGGGATACAGGCACAGTGCTCTATGCCAACAGCCCTGAGTTCAAGCTCTTGGTCTTCTGTGGCCTCTATGTGTGTATAAAGCTTCCAGAAATGACTTGGTGCCCAAGAGAAGATTTGGGGAAGTACTAAGAACACAGGTGAACCAACAGAGGTCTGAGATAAACATGGATCTTCCCAGAGAGAGTTGACATGATCATAACAATGAACTTCAGCAATGGGTACTAGTTCAATGCACCAAAGAAATAGTTAAGGCCAATTGTCCCTTTGCAAATCCATCTACAACTCAGGTTAGACTAGCAACACCTAGGAAGAGGAGAGCTTATGGGTCTCTTCATTTGGTTTCTAAAGTAAAGCACCTCCATATATCCTGCCCTCAAACATCCAGATACCATCTTTAGAAGAACAGTGGGATGAAGAGGAACTCTTAAAAACTAAAAATAATTTACCCTAAAGAGACTAATATATTTGAACAACAGTATTGTAGAGAAAGAGTGTGAGTTGTTATTAGTTGACAATTTACATTATCATTGTGTTTATGTGTGGCTGAATATTTTTTAAACCTTGCTATATAAACTAGCAAAATGGAGCTAAATTCCAGGCAGTGTAGCCAGAGGGGAAGAGAAAAACTCTAGCATAATCAAGTGCCCACCAAGAACTCTCAAAACTGTACTTATAGGAGAGACTGTGGGTGACTTGGAGTTTCAGGGAAGGGAGGGGCATGTAAGAGATGGATACACTTATATATGCAGTTTCCTTATTATTTCTCTTTGAGAAAAAAAATTTACTAATTGTCCTTTCTGGACAATGGGAACTTTGATATTTTTAGTATGCCATAGGGAAACTTGGATTTTATTTTCTTGATGTACAGTACAATTGCTCTTTATCCAGTCCTCATTGCAACACACAGTGTCTCCTCTAAAAGTCTGGGCAAATCTAAAAGTGTATTTATGTTAACTTTAGCATTTCTCAAAAAACAAGAACTTCTCAATAACATTATCTGTACTAAAATATTTCACCGTAAGCATCTTTCATATTAGTCAATTTTATGCTCTGTGAATGTATCTCTTGTTGTCAGGGAATTTGGGCTTCAGGTTTTTTTTTATGAAACACAATAAATTATACATATAACATATTTCATATCCTTATAGCCAGAAAGTAAACCTGTCACCATGCAATTGAAAATGGGACCCTGATTGATATAGTACTTTGCCAAGTAGCCTCTGTGAAGTGACTGACCCTCTTGTGATTTAAAAATTTATGCATCTCAGCAGTGATTATTCATCTGTCCATGCATCCTTTTTATATGACATTATTGCTTTTGTGTTCTATTTAATTCAACAAACCTATATTGAATATATTTTGTACATCAGTAGCTTTTCTTTGCTCTGGGGATAAGAGATTAAGACATTGTTTTTGTCCTTGCAGAGCCCACAGTCTAATGAAAGAATTAGACATGTGAAAATTCCTATAAGAAAAATTATAATCAAAATAAATGATAAATCCCAGAAACTCCAACTATAGAATAAATCAAGTGTGTCTGAAGATAAGGGAAAATAGGTGTATTGCAGAAGAAAATTAACACTGAGATATGTTATTTAAGATTACGTAGGAGTTTGAGGTTATTTAAAATTATGTAGGAGTTTGCCAAGTGGACATGAGGCAGGTAAAGTGAAGGAGATGCAGATTTTCCTGAGATAAAGTAGTACATGCATAAAGACACTGGGAAGTGAAGTAACCTGCTGTGTTTGGGGAGTGGCAAGTCTATCCACTGAATGAATAGAAAAAAATGAGTACGAAAAGGAAAGAAGAAACCTAGTTATAAAGGGCACTGAAGCCCATGCCAAGGAATTTGGAATGACTTTTAATGAGATGTCAGGACATGTTAAAAGTAACACCTTGGCAGCCAAGCATGAGGCTAAAATTAGATGCTTTCCTCCTTCAGCCTGAAAAGTTTCTCAATATGGCCTCCAGTCTTCTTAAAATTCAGAAGTAAACCATGAAATTTCTCGATTTGAGGCTTGGGAAGAAGAGAGAAATTTCATCAGGATTGGAATATAATTTTGAATATCAAATTTCTCTATTGAACAATAACATCTTTGACTTTAGGGAGAAAAATAATTAATTGGCCCTGTCCAGTTGCATTAGAGCAGCAATACCTTAGCATTAATTATTTTATATAATTGTTCAAATGGAAGTAAGTGAAAAAGATTTCAGTACCTGCAAGTTTGTACACTGAATCTAACTCTAGTTCTTGGAAGAAGAAAGCTCATAAGCAGATTTCCCCGAAAGGGATAGGAGAGAGAGAAAATGAAGACATAAAATCAGTAAACAAATACATGAGGTCTGCCAAATGATTCTGTTTCCCCTTGAATGCTGTATCTGCACTAAATGCACACTGATGACAAATGGAATGCCTCCATTTACTAGCAGGTTGATCCAGAGGACCCACAATTTCTGATGTATCACGCCAATTTCTGTATTCAGAAAACTATCCTCTCCTCACAAAGCTCTTTAGAACTGTCCCTTGGGGCTTTGTTGCCTACAGTGATTAAAAGACAGTCAACAAAGGGAAGCATCAAATGGAACCAAAATGAGGAGAATAAACATAAAGGGACTTTCCAACGGCGATTTGTTGCTAAATGAGCGCAGTCCTGTGCTATTGTGCGTATGTCATTCGATCCGTGTTCAGCCTGGTCCCGGAGATCAATATGCATTACTAATCAAAATGGCAGAGGAATCAGCGCTACAATTACCTAAGTGATACCAAGTGGCTTTTATTGTAGTTTCAACATTAACAGTCACATATGTTCTATTGAAATTCTTCAAAGGCAAAATCAGTGAAAGGAAAAACTCTCAGCCAGTGTTGGGAGAGTGTTTTTATGCTCTGAACTAATGTTTCCATGTGCAGGAATACCCCAAGGGCAACACATATGGCTTAGAATTTCACTCCTACCTCACTTCTCCACACATGGCTACCTATTGTGGGTTAATACTGGTACACTTTTCTCAGTTGGGAAGTGAGAATTTCTTATAAGGAGGTGAAGATTCGGTCTCTTTTCTTCCATCTCTTACCTGGGCCATTGAAGGATACTGATTTGAGAAGTGTTCTGAAGAACTCACATTTTTCCTGAGGTGGGTTGCCCCAAAGATAGATATGGGAAGAGGTGTGGCCTGTTCCCCGCCTGTTGGGTATCAAGCACAGGAGAGGAAGAAGCTTTTGAAAGCCAATTTGTCCCTCAGACCTAAGCCAAATTTCACAACCAGCATTATCTATCATACAGATGATATTTGTTTTTGGTTTTCATATGCTTCCATATGCCTTCCCATTTAATCCAGGCTAATGCAGAATATAGAATCCAGACTAATGCAGACTACACATAAGTTATAGAAGATACAGAATCCTGGTGAGTAAATTCAGTACAATGAGATAGCACCTCATACCTGTTAGGATGGCTACTAACTAAAATGAAAAAAAATAAGTGTTGATGAGGATGTGAGAAATTAGAACCCTTATGCACTGTTAGTGGGATTGTAAAAGGTGCAACCACTATGGAAAATAGTATGAATGTTCCCCAAAAAACTAGAAATAGATTACCGTGCAATCCAGCAATCCCACTACTGGGCATATATCCAAAGGATATGAGATCAGTGTGTCAAAGAGATATTTGCTCTCCTATGTTCATTGCAGCATTATTCACAACAGCCAAGATATGAACTCAAGTTTAGTGTCCATTGACAGATGAATGGATCAAGAAAATGTGGTATAAGATACGTGCATGCATATATTCATCGCAACACTATTCACAATAGCAAAGACATGGAATGAACCCAAATGTCCATCAATGATAGACTGGATAAAGAAAATGTGGTACATATATGCCATGGATTACTATGTAGCCATAAAAAGAAATGAGATCATGTACTTCACAAAGATATGGATGGAGCTGGAAGCAATCATCCTTAGCAAACTAAAACAAGATCAGAAAACCAAACACCGCATGTTCTCACTTATAAGTGGGATCTGAACAATGAAAACACATGGACATAGGGAGGGCAACCACACACACTGGGGCCTGTCAGGAAAGGGTGTTGGGGAGCATTAGGGAAAAGAGCTAATGCATGTGGGGCTTAAAACCTAGGTGATGGGTTGATAGGTGCAGCAAACCACCATGGCATACTTTTACGTATGCAACAAACCTGCACATTCTCCACATGTACCCCAGAACTTAAAAAAAAAGAAAATATGGTATATATACACTATAGAATATTACCCTTAAAAAGGGAAAAAGAATATCCCATTATTTGCAACAACATGGAAGAACCTAGAGGACACTATATTAAGCAAAATAAACCAGCCACAGGAAGATGATCTCATTTATACGAGAAGTGTAAAAAAAGTTAGTATACAAAGAGAGAGTAAAATGGTGGTTCCCAAAGGCTGGCTTAAGGAGGGAGATTGGAAAGATGTTGGTCAAAGGACACAAATTTTTAGAAAGGAAAAATAAGTTCAAGAGATGTGTTGTTCATCTTGGTGACTACAATTGATACCAATGTATAATGTATATGAAGACTGTGAAAAGAGATTTTGTGTTATCACACACACAAAAATTATGTGAAACAATGCAAATGTTAAATAGCTTGATATAGCCATTTCACAATAAATACATATAACAAAACATCATGGCATATACCATAAATACCATAAATATAAACAATTAAAAAATAAATTAAAAGAAAATATACAATCCCCAAAAATGTCACTGCAATTCAGAAGCAGTTTTATTTACTTCCTTCCTAATACCTTGAAGTATGTGTGTGTATGTGTGTATGTGTGTGTGTGTGTGTGTAAAACTAAATAGAAAGTTTATAAAAGGCCATGGAAGTGTAGCATGGTAGAGAAGATAATAAACTGGGTTATGGATATGCTCTTAACTAGCTGGGTAACTTGGATAAGTGGATTAAACTCTATTGTTCTCTAGTTTCCTCTTTTATAGTATTTATTGAGTACAATCTCTTTATTTAAAATATTTAGCATTCTGTGATTCCAAAACACTAGTTCTTTGTTTACTATTTGCATGACTCACTTTTCCTTTCCCAGGTCACTGATAGCTGTGACTCTGTGTTGGTCACATATATAATGATGCTTAGAGAATGGAAAGACCAAATAGTGAAAACTCTACTGAATACATTGAATCATTTATTTGACAAGAGGATAAAAACAAGTGAATTCTATCCTTAAAGTTTGAATAGTGGTAGGCCGATAGAGCATTACTCAAAATAGTAACTTAGAGACTGTGAAAGGTTAGACTATTAATGAGCAAATATTTACCCTTCCCTTCAACTATCAATGGAAGATTATGCTTCCCTATCCAAAAAATGTTGAACTTGGCAATAGGACTGACTTTAGGTAAAGGAACATAGAGAAAAGTGACAGTTTACAATTCTTAATGGGAGCCCTAAGAAACATGATACTTTTCCTCTACCCCTGTCTTTCACTCCTGCATTTTCACCCTAAGAAGAACAGGCCTTGAGTATCTGCTGGTCCAAAGAGAATGAAGATATGTGAAGCAGAACTGGACTCAACTCAGAACCTGGGGCCAAGTCGAGCTGAGCCTAACCTAGGTCAACCAAAATCCAGATGATTCATGGATACCAAACTAAGAAAGAAATGCCTATTATTTTATACACTGATATATTGTAGTTACCTGTCATGCAGCATTAAGTAGATATCTCATGCCAAGACTCAACAAGTTCAATTGCATTCTTAATTTTTATGATATTCTAAGTCAAAGCACAGTCAATGGATGCATTTGATCTTTTTTTATGTATCTCTGGGTAATTCTACCCATTATAGGAAATACCACCTAACAGAGGGAGGACCTTCCCCTACCACACTAACTTTGAATGGAAATGCAAAATTAGCTTCTTTCACTTTTTTATTTGGTAAACATGAGTTGAGACTCCCCCATTTGTGAAAAGCTCAACTGTTCCTCCAAGACTCTTTAAAAAGTTATAACTAAGGCTCAGGGGAGAAGGTTAACTTATTAAATACAACTTTTAGTACTTCTTCATAACACGGTGAGACTTGCTGAGGCCTTGAACCTGCTGGAAAAAGTTTTAGCAAACTAGAAAGGAGCTCAATTTCAAAGAATGGCTGGAGAGCATTTGTATCTTTAGTGCAGAGTGCCCTGCTTCACTCTATGTTATCAGCCACCTAGAGCTTTAGGTTACTTTTACCAAGAAAGACTAAATTTTTTCTTCATAAGCATTAAAACATTCCACAGGCATTCTTCTGCAGACTGGGAGCTACAATTTGTTACATGGGTCTGATTTCCAAAGCACACAAATCACAGGGCCTTGAAAATGTGCGTGGGCATTTTACAGAATGGTTTAGCTAGAAGAAAATTTTCCTATACTACATTTTTTGGGGGAATAGCTGGGTTGTACCAATATTAGAAGCCAAATATAAGGCCACTTAAATAGACATTTACGTACATTGCTTTTTCTGGTGAAGTGAGCAGTTTTCAAAGGCCAGAAAGCCTCATATCTTCTCTCTCAGCTCTAAGGTTTACTAGTTATATCTTTGGACAAGTTACTTTAATTCTCTAATCTCAGATTCCTGATCCATAAATTGACCATATAATAGTCCCTACCTAATTAACATTTGAGGAAAAACAAAGTTAATAGATGTGAAAAGCTGAGTATATCATAAACCCTTGATAAATGTATCCTAGAGTAAGTGTTATTATTTTGGATCTGAAAGATGTGTCCTCAATAGAGCCATTTTCAACTTTAGCTGACATTTTTGGAGAACAGAGACCATTCCTCAATTATTAGAAATCAGACTAAATGAAATGTAACCATATAAGCTTATATATAATGCTTAGCATCATAATTTGGTTCTTTCTATATTTTTGACATAATAGTACCCACTTAGGAAGAAAAGGCTGCCCTGTGCTGAAAGCCTGCAGAGTGTCAAGTGCTATGTATGTATATAAAGTGATTCATTAACTCTCACATCAAATCTCAGACTTAACAAATGACTAGATTGGACTCTGCTTTTAAAGTGTGCTGCTATTATAAAATTCTCTTCCCCCTCAGTTTTTCTTGACCACTTTATCCTTTTATTTTTTTCCTCTCTGATTCTTTCGTGATAAACTTTGCACTTAACTATTGTCTATTCTAAATATCACGTTTATAGCGTTACTTATTTTTTTCCATTTTGGGTGGTGGAAATTGAGTCTTTGGAATTGTTACATGTAACAAGAAATAAAGAAAACCTTATGACTAAGTAGTAGACTACCTGAAAGCTTGATTGGCAGAAATGGAAGAAGTTGGCATTGGAAGGCCTTCACCCTTCCTCCACAGTTTAGGAGTGAGGAATTAGGTTTGCCTAAATCAGGAACTAGTAGGTATTTCCAATATCCTAAATAAGCCCTAACTGGAATCTTAACCCATTAATTCTTATTTCTAGTCCCCATCAGGATTTCGTGTTTGTTAGATATTTGAATTCCAAAGGTCAGTAGTTCCACAGTCAATTCTGTTTTGTTCAATGCTGAGACTGTAGGGCCTCTATCAGATGCATAATAATAATTTTAATCATCATGTTCATAATTGGATTCATAAAAATGATGTTAATCATGTTAATTATAATAGGTATGCTGGAACCTTATCCTGTGCCAGATGATATAAAAGGTTCTTTCTTTACCCTAAAACAGTTTTCTCAGTGTGTTATGAAGACTGTCTTACCACCGCCTAGTGCTTGGTGAGTTTTGCCTATGTCATCTAAAAATTCAATTAAAAGACGTTACTGATTATAATATTCACAATTTCAGCATGAAACTGATTATAATTTCAAATGGGAGTAATTTAAGAAAAGTTTAATAAAAGAATAATGTATAAAGGCATGAGCAGTGTTTAAGGAAGCTAACGAGGAATAGTTCAGTAGCCCTGGGCTAGTATCAGCTAGGTAGGCATGAACACTACCTGAAAAAGCAAGGGAAAGAAGCAAAGACCTGAACCCTTGCTGCTTAATGAGAGGTCGAGGATTGCCTAACAACAATCTGTCAGAGAAGGAGCTGGATAATAGATATCTGGAACTCAATTTCCTCCAGCCACGCCCCTTCATTTCTCACTCTTCTTTTTCTCTTGATTCAAGTTCCAGGGTAAGGACAGTACCATGTTGATACTGTCCAGGTAGGTAAACTCAGGACACAGAGCAGGATGAAAATGTAAGAAAGTGGATCTAAAGGGACAAATGGAAGATATTCTGCATAATAATTGGTAGAACTTCTCACAGAACAAAGACAAAGGAAAACTCAAATACTTATTTTTATAGGAATGCTAAGTAGGACTTACTGAACAATAAATCTTTTATATAGAAAAGGGTAAAAATATGTGATATATCTGTTAAAATATGAACATTTGAAATTACTGATTTCAGGGTAGATATGTGAACCAATGGACCAGATGAAGAGAGGCAGAACATAAAGTGTTTATACTCCTGTGACACAAAAGCAAGGTGAGACAAGAATATAAACACAACTCAAACATGTGGAATAGAAAGTCCAGCTGAGACCCAGACACCATTTCCAATGGCCTTGGTAATGGGAAACCTTTCCTCAATGTTAGTTATATTATCATGAAATATGCAACAAATAAATGAAATAAACTGAAATTAAGAAGAAATATCAAGTTATAGAACTTACTGCCGAAAATGTCTGCAGACCAGACATCAACATTGGCATCAACTGGAAGGTAGAAATTTAGAATGTTGGGTGTCAGTCTAAGGATTATTGAATCCAGATCTGTATTTTAACAAATCCACAGATTCATTTGCTTTAAAGTTTGAGAAGCACGGATCTCGTTGTTTCTTCTTTCATAAGCTGGGGAGGTGGTTGTGCAATGAATAAATGATGGGAAGAAAGTGCAATGACATGGTCCTGTATGCTAAGTGGAGATAAGCCTGGACAGAAATATTAGGCTAGGTTGTAGGGGAACCTGTGGGCAGCCCAAGAAGGTGGCTCACACCTGTAATCCCAGCACTTTGGGAGGCTGAGGCAGGATTATCATTGGAGGTCAGGAGTTCGAGGTCAGCCTGGCCATCATGGTGAAACCCAACTCTACCAAAAATACAAAAATTAGCTGGACATGGTGGCATGCACCTGCAGTCCCAGTTACTCAGGAGGCTGAGGCAGAAGAATCACTTGAACCTGGGACATGGAGGCTGCAGTGAGCCAAAACTCCAGTGTGGGCAACAGAGGGAGACTGTCTCAAAAAAAATAAAAATAAAAAATAAAAAAAAAAGAAGCAGCAGCCTGAACTTTACCCCAGTCAATTGTGTACCACAGTTATCAGAATATAGTTATTTGGTGTTAGAGTGTCTATTGCATGGGTGCTCTTTAATCTTAGATAAGTCTCCTAATTAATCTACTTAAGTTTGAAATGTTTCTGGTAATTTGGTATTCTTTCTTTAACAAGCTGTTGACTTATGTGTTAACTTTATTATATTTCTGCAAGTTTGCAGCTCTGTTATAGATCTTTGCTCTTTTAATTTGGAGTTGGTCCAAATCTGAGATAGGACTGATAATATCCGCCTTAGTGAGTTAACTTTTTAGAGAAGTAATCTAAAATTTGTGTCCTGGAAAATTTTTTAAAAGTATATTTGGCCTGGGGCAGTGGCTCAAACGTGTAATCCCAGCACTTTGGGAGGCTGAGGCGGGCAGATCACCTGAGGTCAGGAGTTCAAGACCAACCTGGACAACATGGAGAAACCCCATCACTACTAAAAATACACAAATTAGCCGGGCATGGTGGCAGACGCCTGTAATCCCAGCTACGTGGGAGGCTGAAGCAAGACAATCGCTTGAACCCAGGAAGCAAAGGTTGCAGTGAGCCAAGATCGTGCCACTGCACTCCAGCCTGAGCGACAGAGTGAGCCTTTATCTCAAAAAAAAAAAAAATTTCCTATTTTCCAGAATTTCTCCATGAGCTCTATTCTTTTGCAGTTTGGATTGATTTGTCATGCTTTGCTTGTTTTTTTTTTTTTTTTTCTCCAGAAGTAAACTTTCTCAAGGGGGTTCCTAAAAGGATATTGTATAGAAAATAGCCACATGAACTTTATTAGCTTCGTATTGGAATTCTCTCTCAGAACACAATCTAATCCATATTTCAATACACAACAACCAAAGCCCACACTGCCCAGTGATAAACCACACTAATAAGACCCTCTGGACTGTTTCTAAGGTAGCACTATGAAGAAAAAAAAAAAAATCAAACGCCCTTAAAGATCCTTTTTAAAGCAAAAACACCTGCTTTCCCAAATGGAGAGTCTTTGAAATCAGTGTGCATTTATTTTTGCAGTATATTTGGCCTTGGCTTTAGGAAGCATCAGGTGAATGTCATAGAAACTCAGTGAGTCATTCTCCCTCACCACTCTGCCCACCCCTATCCCACCCACTACAGGGAATAAAAAATAAGATTATTCTTAGAAAAATACACCTACTTCAGAGAGCTGTTCTGTTGACTGAGTGCTCTTACAAAGTAAGGGGACTATTTTTTCTCTGCCCATACTGATTTTGTCTTGCATGTATGTATGTGTTTATTTGTCTGCCTGTTCATATCTTGTGCATTCAGGTATCCATTTATTTAGTAGAGGTGACTAGGAGCATTTCCTGATTTTTTTCTCTTTTTTTCATTCATGTCTTTTCTTTTTAAGCATGTAGTCTTCTCTTTCAAGGGGAGATATCCACAACTACTAAATAACTGTTCATCTCATTAACAAACTACATGGATATAGTCAGTGTTGGGAAAATATGATTAAAAACAAAATCTCCTCCCAATCTAAAATAACTTCTCCACATATGGTTTTCCACAAGAACAAGATATAATTTTATTATTGAATAAGCATTAAAGCAAAATGTGGTGTACATCACAGGCAATCCACTAAAGAGATTTTCAAATGCAGAAATAAATCTCACTTTTATACAACCAAGCAGATACAACACATTACATACGTGTTCAAGACAAACAATCACTAATCCTCAAGGAAGAGGACTTGACAACACCATTTGTCACACATAGTTTATTCTAGATTCGCTTGGTAATTGGGGTGGCCATCTGTGTTAGCTAATTAGCTTTATCTAAAGGAGAAATAAAATTCTCATATCATTATGACAGGAAGTACTTTTAGAGAATGACACCTGGCCCCCTGAAATTAGGCTACTGCCCTCCCACAAACTAGGAGGTAGAGACACTATTTTCTTTGTTGATTACATTTGAAAGATGTGGTTCCCAGATTCTTGGGAAAGATATTCCTGGACCCTAAAGCTGGTGAGAGGCTTATTTAGTCTATAGAAAGATTTCATGCATTTCAAAGAGACAAAGAGCTTACAATTACAAGTCTTCTAAAGTGAATGCTCTAAGAAAAGTGAGTGGGGTGAAGGCTCTTCCCTTATTTTCCAGAAGGAGAATTAAACTTCTCATTTTTAACTTGCACTTGTCCTTACATCAGCCAAACACATCTCACCAGGAATCAGAAGCTCAAGGCGTTGGTGCTTGCTTTCTCACTCAGTAGCTGTGGCTTATTCTGTGAGTTTTATTTTCCATCTATGAGAAACTTAGTTAGAAACTGCATAATGTCAAAGGGCTTACACACAATGTGTGGTTCATGAACCAATAACAGTAGAATTTGTTGGAAAACAGAATTCTAGGCTCTCTCCCATATTTTAAGTGCATAATTTTAAGAGTGCATATTTTAACCATACTTCTAGTGATTCAATGTGCATTTAAGACTCGGAAGCACTAGTCTATGAGCATGGTTCTCTATGAGTAAACATAGTTAACCATAGAGAACCACGGTCATAGACTAGTGCTTCCAATGTACCCTAAAACTTAAAGTGTAATAATAATAAAATATAAAAAAAACACAACCTATGTTTTACTCATTTTAAATTGTGCTTTTTAAAATTATTGAGCTGTGAGTGTTTCTAATATGCTCTGGATAACGATGTTTATTGGATATGCATTTTAAGATATATTCTCCAAGTGTTGGGGTTGTATTTTCAATTTTTTGATACTGGTTTTCAAAGAACAGTTGTAATTTTGATGAAGTCTAACTTACCAAGTTGTTTTCTTTCATGATTCTTGCCCTTTTTGTCTCATCTAAGTCATATCTGCATAAACCAAAGTCACAGAGGCATTATACTATGTTTCCTTCTGAAGGATTTATCAGTTTTGGTTTTATATTTAGGTTTATAATGTAATTATAGTTAATTTTTGTATATTATATAAGCTATAGGACATGGTTTATTGAATGTTTTTGCAAAAGTCTTTGCAATTGTAATTGTAACTTATTTAATTATTCTAGCATCATTTGTTGAAGACTAGCCTTTCCTTGATTAACGACCTTAGCATTTGTTTAAAAAAATAATTGATTAAATATATTTACAGTTTACTTCAAGATTTTCTATTCTGTCCCATTGATTACATTTTTTTAAAACAACAACAGAACTATAGCTTACAATGATTTGTATTTTTATTATTTAGTCAATACCACTCTGTCTTGATTACTATAGCATTATATTACGTTTTTGACATTTAGATATTCTTTATATGCATTTGGGATATTACTCTTTTATTAGATATATGATTTGAAAATATTTTCTCCTATTATCTGTGTTGCCTTTTTACTCTGTTGATAGTGTCTTTTGATGCACAATTTAAAATAATTCATGAACTTCAATTTGTTTACTTTTTCTTTTTTTTACCTATACCTTTAGTGCTGTACCCAAAAAATCATTGTCAAATTCAATGTTGTGAAGACTTTGCTCTGTATTTTCATTTAAGAATTTTATAGTTTTAGGTCTTAAATTTAAGTCTTAAACTCATTTTAATTTTTTGCATATGGTGTTAAGCAAGAGTCCAACTTCATTATTTTGCATATGGATATCCAGTTTCCCAGACCATTTGTTGAAAAGACTATCCTTTCCCCATTATTGATCTTGGCCCCCTTGTCCAAAATCATTCAACCATGTATGTGAGAGTTTATTTCTGAATTCTCTATTCGATTCCATTGATGCATATGTCTGTCTTGATGCTAGTATACACAGTTTTGATAACTGTAGCTTTGTAGTTAATTTTGAAACTAGGATGTCTGAGTCCCCCAACTTTGTTTTTCTTTTTCAAGATTGTTTAGCTATTTAGAGTCTCCTGCAATTCCACATAAATTTTTGGATGGCTTTTTCTATTAATACAAAATTTTAAAACTCTTTGGAATTTTTATAGGTATGGCATTGAATCTATAGTTTTTTTTTTTTTACATGAACAAAAAGTTTTATTTAAGCAATGATCCTGAAACACAGGCAGGAAATTCTGATTTATAAAACCCTTCTTTTTTTTTTTTTTTTTTTTCCTTTTGGTAATGGCTTTTTCTTTTTTTTATTTTTTAAGATTTTTTTTATTATTATAATTATACTTTAGGTTTTATGGTACATGTGCGCAATGTGCAGGTTAGTTACATATGTATACATGTGCCATGCTGGTGCGCTGCACCCACTAACTCGTCATCTAGCATTAGGTATATCTCCCAATGCTATCCGTCCCCCCTCCCCCCACCCCACAACAGTCCCCGAAGTGTGATGTTTCCCTTCCTGTGTCCATGTGTTCTCATTGTTCAGTTCCCAACTATGAGTGAGAATATGTGGTGTTTGCTTTTTTGTTCTTGTGATAGTTTACTGAGAATGATGATTTCCAATTTCATCCATGTCCCTACAAAGGACATGAACTCATCATTTTTTATGGCTGCATAGTATTCCATGGTGTATATGTTCCACATTTTCTTAATCCAGTCTATCATTGTTGGACATTTGGGTTGGTTCCAAGTCTTTGCTATTGTGAATAATGCTGCAATAAACATACATGTGCATGTGTCTTTATAGCAGCATGATTTATAGTCCTTTGGGTATATACCCAGTAATGGGATGGCTGGGTCGAATGGAATTTCTAGTTCTAGATCCCTGAGGAATCGCCACACTGACTTCCACAATGGTTGAACTAGTTTACAGTCCCACCAACAGTGTAAAAGTGTTCCTATTTCTCCACATCCTCTCCAGCACCTCTTGTTTCCTGACTTTTTAATGATCGCCATTCTAACTGGTGTGAGATGGTATCTCATTGTGGTTTTGATTTGCATTTCTCTGATGGCCAGTGATGGTGAGCATTTTTTCATGTGTTTTTTGGCTGCATAAATGTCTTCTTTTGAGAAGTGTCTGTTCATGTCCTTCACCTACTTTTTGATGGGGTTGTTTGTTTTTTTCTTGTAAATTTGTTGGAGTTCATTGTAGATTCTGGATATTAGCCCTTTGTCAGATGAGTAGGTTGCGAAAATTTTCTCCCATTTTGTAGGTTGCCTGTTCACTCTGATGGTAGTTTCTTTTGCTGTGCAGAAGCTCTTTAGTTTAATTAGATCCCATTTGTCAATTTTGGCTTTTGTTGCCATTGCTTTTGGTGTTTTCGACATGAAGTCCTTGCCCATGCCTATGTCCTGAATGGTAATGCCTAGGTTTTCTTCTAGGGTTTTTATGGTTTTAGGTCTAACAGTTAAGTCTTTAATCCATCTTGAATTGATTTTTGTATAAGGTATAAGGAAGGGATCCAGTTTCAGCTTTCTCCATATGGCTAGCCAGTTTTCCCAGCACCATTTATTAAATAGGGAATCCTTTCCCCATTGCTTGTTTTTCTCAGGTTTGTCAAAGATCAGATAGTTGTAGATACGTGGCATTATTTCTGATGGCTCTGTTCTGTTCCATTGATCGATATCTCTGTTTTGGTACCAGTACCATGCTGTTTTGGTTACTATAGCCTTGTAGTATAGTTTGAAGTCAGGTAGTGTGATGCCTCCAGCTTTGTTCTTCTGGCTTAGGATTGACTTGGCGATGCGGGCTCTGTTTTGGTTCCATATGAACTTTAAAGTACTTTTTTCCAATTCTGTGAAGAAAGTCATTGGTAGCTTGATGGGGATGGCATTGAATCTGTAAATAACCTTGGGAAGGATGGCCATTTTCACGATACTGATTCTTCCTACCCATGAGCATGGAATGTTCTTCCATTTGTTTGTATCCTCTTTTATTTCCTTGAGCAGTGGTTTGTAGTTCTCCTTGAAGAGGTCCTTCACATCCCTTGTAAGTTGGATTCCTAGGTATTTTATTCTCTTTGAAGCAATTGTGAATGGGAGTTCACTCATGATTTGGCTCTCTGTTTGTCTGTTGTTGGTGTATAAGAATGCTTGTGATTTTTCTACATTGATTTTGTATCCTGAGACTTTGCTGAAGTTGCTTATCAGCTTAAGGAGATTTTGGGCTGAGACAATGGGGTTTTCTAGATATACCATCATGTCATCTGCAAACAGGGACAATTTGACTTCCTCTTTTCCTAATTGAATACCCTTGATTTCCTTCTCCTGCCTAATTGCCCTGGCCAGAACTTCCAACACTATGTTGAATAGAAGTGGTGAGAGAGGGCATCCCTGTCTTGTGCCAGTTTTCAAAGGGAATGCTTCCAGTTTTTGCCCATTCATTATGATATTGGCTGTGGGTTTGTCATAGATAGCTCTTATTATTTTGAGATACATCCCATCAATACCTAATTTATTGAGAGTTTCTTGCATGAAGGGGTGTTGAATTTTGTCAAAGGCCTTTTCTGCATCTATTGAGATAACCATGTGGTTTTTATCTTTGGTTCTGTTTATATGCTGGATTACATTTATTGATTTGCATTCATAAAATGAGTTAGGGAGGATTCCCTCTTTTTCTATTGATTGGAATAGTTTCAGAAGGAATGGTACCAGTTCCTCCTTGTACCTCTGGTAGAATTCGGCTGTGAACCCATCTGGTCCTGGACTTTTTTTGGTTGGTAAGCTATTGATTATTGCCACAATTTCAGCTCCTGTTATTGGTCTATTCAGAGACTCAACTTCTTCCTGGTTTAGTCTTGGGAGGGTGTATGTGTTGAGGAATTTATCCATTTCTTCTAGATTTTCTAGTTTATTTGCATAGAGGTGTTTGTAGTATTCTCTGATGGTAGTTTGTATTTCTGTGGGATCAGTGGTGATATCCCCTTTATCATTTTTTATTGCATCTATTTGATTCTTCTCTCTTTTTTTCTTTATTAATCTTGCTAGCGGTCTATCAATTTTGTTGATCCTTTCAAAAAACCAGCTCCTGGATTCATTAATTTTTTGAAGGGTTTTTTGTGTCTCTATTTCCTCAGTTCTGCTCTGATTTTAGTTATTTCTTGCCTTCTGCTAGCTTTTGAATGTGTTTGCTCTTGCTTTTCTAGTTCTTTTAATTGTGATGTTAGGGTGGCAATTTTGGATCTTTCCTGCTTTCTCTTGTGGGCATTTAGTGCTATAAATTTCCCTCTACACACTGCTTTGAATGCATCCCAGAGATTCTGGTATGTTGTGTCTTGGTTCTCGTTGGTTTCAAAGAACATCTTTATTTCTGCCTTCATTTCGTTATGTACCCAGTAGTCATTCAGGAGCAGGTTGTTCAGTTTCCATGTAGTTGAGCAGTTTTGAGTGAGATTCTTAATCCTGAGTTCTAGCTTGATTGCACTGTGATCTGAGAGATAGTTTGTTATAATTTCTGTTCTTTTACATTTATTGAGGAGAGCTTTACTTCCAAGTATATGGTCAATTTTGGAATAGGTGTGGTGTGGTGCTGAAAAAAATGTATATTCTGTTGATTTGGGGTGGAGAGTTCTGTAGATGTCTATTAGGTCCGCTTGGTGCAGAGCTGAGTTCAATTCCTAGGTATCCTTGTTGACTTTCTGTCTCGTTGATCTGTCTAATATTGACAGTGGGGTGTTAAAGTCTCCCATTATTAATGTGTGGGAGTCTAAGTCTCTTTGTAGGTCACTCAGGACTTGCTTTATGAATCTGGGTGCTCCTGTATTGGGTGCATATGTATTTAGGATAGTTAGCTCTTCTTGTTGAATTAATCCCTTTACCATTATGTAATGGCCTTCTTTGTCTCTTTTGATCTTTGTTGGTTTAAAGTCTGTTTTATCAGAGACTAGGATTGCAACCCCTGCCTTTTTTTGTTTTCCATTTGCTTGGTAGATCTTCCTCCTTCCTTTTATTTTGAGCCTGTGTGTGTCTCTCCACGTGAGATGGGTTTCCTGAATACAGCACACTGATGGGTCTTGAGTCTTTATCCAATTTGCCAGTCTGTGTCTTTTAATTGGAGCATTTAGTCCATTTACATTTAAAGTTAATATTGTTATGTGTGAATTTGATCCTGTCATTATGATGTTAGCTGGTTATTTTGCTCGTTAGTTGATGCAGTCTCTTCCTAGTCTCGACGGTCTTTACATTTCGGCATGATTTTCCAGTGGCTGGTACCGGTTGTGCCTTTCCATGTTTAGTGCTTCCTTCAGGAGCTCTTTTAGGGCAGGCCTGGTAGTGACAAAATCTCTCAGCATTTGCTTGTCTGTAAAGTATTTTATTTCTCCTTCACTTATGAAGCTTAGTTTGGCTGCATATGAAATTCTGGGTTGAAAATTCTTTTCTTTAAGAATGTTGAATATTGGCCCCCACTCTCTTCTGGCTTGTAGGGTTTCTGCCGAGAGATTCACTGTTAGTCTGATGGGCTTCCCTTTGATGGTAACCCGACCTTTCTCTCTGGCTGCCCTTAACATTTTTTTTCCTTCATTTCAACTTTGGTGAATCTGACAATTATGTGTCTTGGAGTTGCTCTTCTCGAGGAGTATCTTTGTGGCGTTCTCTGTATTTCCTGAATCTGAATGTTGGCCTGCCTTGCTAGATTGGGGAAGTTCTCCTGGATAATATCCTGCAGAGTGTTTTCCAACTTGGTTCCATTCTCCCCGTCACTTTCAGGTACACCAATCAGATGTAGATTTGGTCTTTTCACATAGTCCCACATTTCTTGGAGGATTTGCTCGTTTCCTTTTATTCTTTTTTCTCTAAACTTCCCTTCTCGCTTCATTTCATTCATTTCATCTTCCAGGGCTGATACCCTTTCTTCCATTTGATTGCATCGGCTCCTGAGGCTTCTGCATTCTTCACGTAGTTCTCGAGCCTTGGTTTTCAGCTCCATCAGCTCCTTTAAAGCACTTCTCTGTATTGGTTATTCTAGTTATACATTCTTCTAAATTTTTTTCAAAGGTTTCAACTTCTTTGCCTTTGGTTTGAATATTCTCCCGTAGCTCGGAGTAATTTGATTGTCTGAAGCCTTCTTCTCTCAGCTCGTCAAAGTCATTCTCCGTCCAGCTTTGTTCCGTTGCTGGTGAGGAACTGCATTCCTTTGGAGGAGGAGAGGTACTCTGCTTTTTAGAGGTTCCAGTTTTTCTGCTCTGTTTTTTCCCCATCTTTGTGGTTTTATCTACTTTTGGTCTTTGATGATGGTGATGTACAGATGGGTTTTTGGTGTGGATGTACTTTCTGTTAGTTTTCCTTCTAACAGACAGGACCCTCAGCTGCAGGTCTGTTGGAGTACCTGGCCGGCCGTGTGAGGTGGCAGTCTGCCGCTGCTGGGGGGTGTCTCCCAGTTAGGCTGCTCGGGGGTCAGGGGTCAGGGACCCACTTGAGGAGGCAGTCTGCCCGTTCTCAGATCTCCAGCTGTGTGCTGGGAGAACCACTGCTCTCCTCAAAGATGTCAGACAGGGATATTTAAGTCTGCAGAGGTTACTGCTGTCTTTTTGTTTGTCTGTGCCCTGCCCCCAGAGGTGGAACCTACAGAGGCAGGCAGGCCTCCTGGAGCTGTGGTGGGCTCCCAGTTCATCTTCCAGGCTGCTTTGTCTACCTAAGCGAGCCTGGGCAATGGCAGGTGCCCTCCCCCAGCCTTGCTGCAGACTTGCTGTTTGATCTCAGACTGCTGTGCTAGCAATGAGCGAGACTCCGTGGGCGTAGGACCCTCTGAGCCAGGTGCGGGCCACAATCTCCTGGGGCACCGTTTCCCAAGCCCGTCGGAAAAGCACAGTATTCGGGTGGGAGTGGCCCGATTTTCCAGGTGCCATCTGTCACCCCTGGAAAGGGAACTCCCTGACCCCCCCGCACCTCCCGAATGAGGCAATGCCTCGCCCCTGCTTCGGCTGGCACACGGTGCACTCACCCACTGACCTGCGCCCACTGTCTGGCACTCCCTAGTGAGATGAACATGGTACCTCAGATGGAAATGCAGGAATCACCAGTCTTCTGCATCGCTCACGCTGGGAACTATAGACCGGAGCTGCTTCTATTCGGCCATCTTGGCTCCAAAACGACATCTTAACATTATTCATTCTTCCGATCCATTAACATGGGATGAGTTTTTATTTATATATGTCTTCTTTAATTTCTTTCAGCAATGTTTTGTAGTTTTTCTTCTACAAGTCTTTTACTTCCTTGGTTGAGTTAATTCTTAAAAATTTTATTTTTCTTAAGGGTGTTGTAAATTGAATTGCTTTTGTAATTTCCTTTTTTTAAATTTATTTATTTATTTATTTATTTATTATTATTATACTTTAGGTTTTAGGGTACATGTGCGCAATGTGCAGTTTGTTACATATGTATACATGTGCCATGCTGGTGCGCTGCACCCACTAATTTGTCATCTAGCATTAGGTATATCTCCCAGTGCTATCCCTCCCCCCTCCCCCCACCCCACAACAGTCCCCAGAGTGTGATGTTCCCCTTCCTGTGTCCATGTGTTCTCATTGTTCAATTCCCACCTATGAGTGAGAATATGCCGTGTTTGGTTTTTTGTTCTTGTGATAGTTTACTGGGAAAGATGATTTCCAATTTCATCCACGTCCCTACAAAGGACATAAAGGCATCAATTTTTATGGCTGAATAGTATTCCATGGTGTATATGTGCCACATTTTCTTAATCCAGTCTATCATTGTTGGACATTTCGGTTGGTTCTACATGGAAACTGAACAACCTGCTCCTGAATGACTACTGGGTACATAACGAAATGAAGGCAGAAATCAAGATGTTCTTTGAAACCAACGAGAACCAAGACACAACATACCAGAATCTCTGGGATGCATTCAAAGCAGTGTGTAGAGGGAAATTTATTGCACTAAATGCCCACAAGAGAAAGCACGAAAGATCCAAAATTGACACCTTAACATCACAATTCAAAGAACTAGAAAAGCAAGAGCAAACACATTCAAAAGCTAGCAGAAGGCAAGAAATAACTAAAATCAGAGCAGAACTGAAGGAAATAGAGACACAAAAAACCCTTCAAAAAATTAATGAATCCAGGAGCTGGTTTTTTGAAAGGATCAACAAAATAGATAGACTGCTAGCAAGATTAATAAAGAAAAAAAGAGAGAAGAATCAAATAGATGCAATAAAAAATGATAAAGGGGATATCACCACCGATCCCACAGAAATACAAACCACCATCAGAGAATACTACAAACACCTCTATGCAAATAAACTAGAAAATCTAGAAGAAATGGATAAATTCCTCAACACATACACCCTCCCAAGACTAAACCAGGAAGAAGTTGAATCTCTGAATAGACCAATAACAGGAGCTGAAATTGTGGCAATAATCAATAGCTTACCAACCAAAAAAAGTCCAAGACCAGATGGGTTCACAGCCGAATTCTACCAGAGGTACAAGGAGGAACTGGTACCATTCCTTCTGAAACTATTCCAATCAATAGAAAAAGAGGGAATCCTCCCTAACTCATTTTATGAGGCCAGCATCATCCTGATACCAAAGCCTGGCAGAGACACAACCAAAAAAGAGAATTTTAGACCAATATCCTTGATGAACATTGATGCAAAAATCTGCAATAAAATACTGGCAAACAGAATCCAGCAGCACATCAAAAAGCTTATCCACCATGATCAAGTGGGCTTCATCCCTGGGATGCAAGGCTGGTTCAATAAATGCAAATCAATAAATGTAATCCAGCATATAAACAGAACCAAAGACAAAAACCACATGATTATCTCAATAGATGCAGAAAAGGCCTTTGACAGAATTCAACAACCCTTCATGCTAAAAACTCTCAATAAATTAGGTATTGATGGGACGTATCTCAAAATAATAAAAGCTATCTATGACAAACCCACAGACAATATCATACTGAATGGGCAAAAACTGGAAGCATTCCCTTTGAAAACTGGCACAAGACAGGGATGCCCTCTCTCACCACTCCTATTCAACATAATGTTGGAAGTTCTGGCCAGGGCAATTAGGCAGGAGAAGGAAATCAAGGGTTTTCAATCAGGAAAAGAGGAAGTCAAATTGTCCCTGTTTGCAGATGACATGATGGTATATCTAGAAAACCCCTTTGTCTCAGCCCAAAATCTCCTTAAGCTGATAAGCAACTTCAGCAAAGTCTCAGGATACAAAATCAATATACAAAAATCACAAGCATTCTTATACACCAATAACAGACAAACAGAGAGCCAAATCATGAGTGAACTCCCATTCACAATTGCTTCAAAGAGAATAAAATACCTAGAAATCCAACTTACAAGGGATGTGAAGGACCTCTTCAAGGAGAACTACAAACCACTGCTCAAGGAAATAAAAAAGGATACAAACAAATGGAAGAACATTCCATGCTCATGGGTAGGAAGAATCAATATTGTGAAAATGGCCATCCTTCCCAAGGTAATTTACAGATTCAGTGCCATCCCCATCAAGCTACCAATGACTTTCTTCACAGAATTGAAAAAAACTACTTTAAAGTTCATATGGAACCAAAAAAGAGCCCGCATCATCAAGTCAATCCTAAGCCAAAAGAACAAAGCTGGAGACATCACGCTACCTGACTTCAAACTATACTACAAGGCTATAGTAAACAAAACAACATGGTACTGGTACAAAAACAGAGATATAGATCAATGGAACACAACAGAGCCCTCGGAAATAATGCCGCATATCTACAGCTATCTGATCTTTGACAAACCTGAGAAAAACAAGCAATGGGGAAAGGATTCCCTATTTAATAAATGGTGCTGGGAAAACTGGCTAGCCATGTGTAGAAAGCTGAAACTGGATCCCTTTCTTACACCTTATACAAAAATCAATTCAAGATGGATTAAAGACTTAAATGTTAGACCTAAAACCATAAAAACCCTAGAAGAAAACCTAGGCATTACCATTCAGGACATAGGCATGGGCAAGGACTTCATGTCTAAAACACCAAAAGCAATGGCAACAAAAGCCAAAATTGACAAATGGGATCTAATTAAACTAAAGAGCTTCTGCACAGCAAAAGAAACTACCATCAGAGTGAACAGGCAACCTACAAAATGGGAGAAAATTTTCGCAACCTACTCATCTGACAAAGGGCTAATATCCAGAATCTACAATGAACTCAAACAAATTTACAAGAAAAAAAAAACAACCCCATCAAAAAGTGGGCAATGGACATGAACAGACACTTCTCAAAAGAAGACATTTATGCAGCCAAAAGACACAAGAAAAAATGCTCACCATCACTGGCCATCAGAGAAATGCAAATCAAAACCACAATGAGATACCATCTCACACCAGTTAGAATGGCGATCATTAAAAAGTCAGGAAACAACAGGTGCTGGAGAGGATGTGGAGAAATAGGAACACTTTTACACTGTTGGTGGGACTGTAAACTAGTTCAACCATTGTGGAAGTCAGTGTGGCGATTCCTCAGGGATCTAGAACTAGAAATTCCATTTGACCCAGCCATCTCATTACTGGATATATACTCAAAGGACTATAAATCATGCTGCTATAAAGACGCACATATATGTTTATTGCGGCATTGTTCACAATAGCTTTTGTAATTTTCTTTTCTGGTTGTTCATTGTTAGTGCACAGAAATGCAACTGATTTTTGTGTGCGAACTGTATATCCTGCTAATTTTCTAAATTTATATAAATACATATAAGGTCATACTATCTGCAAACAGAGATAATCTTATTTTTCCTTTCCAGTATAGATCCTATTATTTCTTTTTCTTGCATAATTGCTATGTCTAGGACTTCCAGTTCTATGTTGACTAGAAATAGAAGTGGCAAAATGGCCATCTCTCTCTTGTTATGGATTTTAGAAAAAAAGCTTTTAATTTAAACCAAAGGTTATTATGTTGAGACAGTTTGTTTTGATTTGTAGTTTGTTGAGTATTTTTTTACCCTGAAATGGTGTTGAATTTTGCCAAATTACTTTTCTGCACCAATCAAGGCTATGCTTTTTAAAAAATTATTCTGTTAATGTGATAGTACACTGGTTTTCATGTGTTAAATCATTCTTGAAACCCAAGGATAAATATCCCATTTGGTCATGGTGTAGAGTTATTTTAACATGATGCTGAATTCAGTTTGCTAGTATATTGTTCAGGGTTTTGCATTAGTATTCCTAAGGGATATTTGGTCTGTAGTTTTCTCCTCTTGCAGTGTCTTTGTCTGGCTTTGGTATCATGGTAATGCTGGCCTCAGAATAAGTTAAAAAGCGTCCCTACACAGCTAAATTTTTTGGAAAAGTTTGAGAAAAATTTATGTTCTTTAAATCTGTGGTAGAATTCACCCATAAAGCCATCAGGTCCAGAACTGTTCTTTACGGGGAATTTTTCTTTATTGACTCAATCTCTTTACTAGTTATAGATTTATTCAGATTTTGTTTTTTTTTTTTAGCTTAATCTTGGTAGGCTTTGTATTCCTAAGAATTTGTTCCTTTCATGTACTTTGTCCAAATTGTTGTACAATTATTCACAGTACTCTCATAATCTTTATTTCTGTAGAAAGCAGTAATGTTTCCACTTTCATTTCTAATTTTAGTAACTTGAGTATTCTCTTTTTATCTTAGTCCATTTAGCTAAAATTGTGTCGATTTTGTTTACCTTTTTAAAGAGCCAGCTCTTGATTTTGCTGATTTTCTATATTATTTTTCTATTTTCTATATTATTTACCCCTGCTCTACTCTTTATTATTTCATTCCTTATGCTATATAGCTTTGGGTTTAGTTTGTTTTTTTTTTTTCCAATTTTTTAAGTTGTGAAGATTTTTGTTGTTTTGAGATATTTCATGTTTTTTTAAATTTATAAACACTTATAGCTATAAATTTCCCCCTTAGCAATCGTTTCACTGTGTCCCATAAGTTTTTTTTTTTTTCTTTTATTATTATTATTATTATTATTATACTTTAGGTTTTATGGTACATGTGCACAATGTGCAGGTAAGTTACATATGTATACATGTGCCATGCTGGTGCGCTGCACCCACCAACTCGTCATCTAGCATTAGGTATATCTCCCAATGCTATCCCTCCCCCCTCCCCCCACCCCACAACAGTCCCCAGAGTGTGATGTTCCCCTTCCTGTGTCCATGTGTTCTCATTGTTCAATTCCCACCTATGAGTGAGAATATGCGGTGTTTGGTTTTTTGTTCTTGCGATAGTTTACTGAGAATGATGATTTCCAATTTCATCCATGTCCCTACAAAGGACGTGAACTCATCATTTTTTATGGCTGCATAGTATTCCATGGTGTATATGTGCCACATTTTCTTAATCCAGTCTATCATTGTTGGACATTTGGGTTGGTTCCAAGTCTTTGCTATTGTGAATAATGCCGCAATAAACATACGTGTGCATGTGTCTTTATAGCAGCATGATTTATAGTCCTTTGGGTATATACCCAGTAATGGGATGGCTGGGTCGAATGGAATTTCTAATTCTAGATCCCTGAGGAATCGCCACACTGACTTCCACAAGGGTTGAACTAGTTTACAGTCCCACCAACAGTGTAAAAGTGTTCCTATTTCTCCACATCCTCTCCAGCAACTGTTGTTTCCTGACTTTTTAATGATTGCCATTCTAACTGGTGTGAGATGGTATCTCATTGTGGTTTTGATTTGCATTTCTCTGATAGCCAGTGATGGTGAGCATTTTTTCATGTGTTTTTTGGCTGCATCAATGTCTTCTTTTGAGAAGTGTCTGTTCATGTCCTTTGCCCACTTTTTCATGGGGTTGTTTGTTTTTTTCTTGTAAATTTGTTGGAGTTCATTGTAGATTCTGGATATTAGCCCTTTGTCAGATGAGTAGGTTGCGAAAATTTTCTCCCATTTTGTAGGTTGCCTGTTCACTCTGATGGTAGTTTTTTTGCTGTGCAGAAGCTCTTGAGTTTAATTAGATCCCATTTGTCAATTTTGGCTTTTGTGGCCATTGCTTTTGGTGTTTTAGACATGAAGTCCTTGCCCATTCCTATGTCCTGAATGGTAATGCCTAGGTTTTCTTCTAGGGTTTTTATGGTTTTAGGTCTAACATTTAAGTCTTTAATCCATCTTGAATTCATTTTTGTATAAGGTGTAAGGAAGGGATCCAGTTTCAGCTTTCTACATATGGCTAGCCAGTTTTCCCAGCACCATTTATTAAATAGGGAATCCTTTCCCCATTTCTTGTTTTTGTCAGGTTTGTCAAAGATCAGATACTTGTAGATATGTGGCATTATTTCTGACGGCTCTGTTGTGTTCCATTGATCTATATCTCTGTTTTGGTACCAGTACCATGCTGTTTTGGTTACTGTAGCCTTGTAGTATAGTTTGAAGTCAGGTAGTGTGATGCCTCCAGCTTTGTTCTTTTGGCTTAGGATTGACTTGGTGATGCGGGCTCTTTTTTGGTTCCATATGAACTTTAAAGTAGTTTTTTCCAATTCTGTGAAGAAAGTCATTGGTAGTTTGATGGGGATGGCATTGAATCTGTAAATTACCTTGGGAAGGATGGCCATTTTCATGATATTGATTCTTCCTACCCATGAGCATGGAATGTTCTTCCAGTTGTTTGTATCCTCTTTTATTTCCTTGAGCAGTGGTTTGTAGTTCTCCTTGAAGAGGTCTTTCACATCCCTTGTAAGTTGGATTCCTAGGTATTTTATTCTCTTTGAAGCAATTGTGAATGGGAGTTCACTCATGATTTGGCTCTCTGTTTGTCTGTTATTGATGTATAAGAATGCTTGTGATTTTTGCACATTGATTTTGTATCCTGAGACTTTGCTGAAGTTGCTTATCAGCTTAAGGAGATTTTGGGCTGAGACAATGGGGTTTTCTAGATATACTATCATGTCATCTGCAAACAGGGACAATTTGACTTCCTCTTTTCCTAATTGAATACCCTTTATTTCCTTCTCCTGCCTAATTGCCCTGGCCAGAACTTCCAACACTATGTTGAATAGAAGTGGTGAGAGAGGGCATCCCTGTCTTGTGCCAGTTTTCAAAGGGAATGCTTCCAGTTTTTGCCCATTCAGTATGATATTGGCTGTGGGTTTGTCATAAATAGCTCTTATTATTTTGAGATACGTCCCATCAATTCCTAATTTATTGAGAGTTTTTAGCATGAAGGGTTGTTGAATTTTGTCAAAGGCCTTTTCTGCATCTATTGAGATAATCATGTGGTTTTTGTCTTTGGTTCTGTTTATATGCTGGATTACATTTATTGATTTGCATTTATTGAACCAGCCTTGCATCCCAGGGATGAAGCACACTTGATCATGGTGGATAAGCTTTTTGATGTGCTGCTGGATTCGATTTGCCAGTATTTTATTGAGGATTTTTGCATCAATGTTCATCAAGGATATTGGTCTAAAATTCTCTTTTTTTGTTGTGTCTCTGCCAGGCTTTGGTATCAGGATGATGCTGGCCTCATAAAATGAGTTAGGGAGGATTCCCTCTTTTTCTATTGATTGGAATAGTTTCAGAAGGAATGGTACCAGCTCCTCCTTGTACCTCTGGTAGAATTCGGCTGTGAATCTATCTGGACCTGGACTTTTCTTGGTTGGTAAGCTATTGATTATTGCCACAATTTCAGCTCCTGTTATTGGTCTATTCAGAGATTCAACTTCTTTCTGGTTTAGTCTTGGGAGGGTGTATGTGTTGAGGAATTTATCCATTTCTTCTAGATTTTCTAGTTTATTTGCATAGAGGTGTTTGTAATATTCTCTGATGGTAGTTTGTATTTCTGTGGGATCGGTGGTGATATCCCCTTTATCATTTTTTATTGCATCTATTTGATTCTTCTCTCTTTTTTTCTTTATTAATCTTGCTAGCGGTCTATCAATTTTGTTGATCCTTTCAGAAAACCAGCTCCTGGATTCATTTATTTTTTGAAGGGTTTTTTGTGTCTCTATTTCCTTCAGTTCTGCTCTGATTTTAGTTATTTCTTGCCTTCTGCTAGCTTTTGAATGTGTTTGCTCTTGCTTTTCTAGTTCTTTTAATTGTGATGTTAGGGTGTCAATTTTGGATCTTTCCTGCTTTCTCTTGTGGGCATTTAGTGCTATAAATTTCCCTCTACACACTGCTTTGAATGCATCCCAGAGATTCTGGTATGTTGTGTCTTGGTTCTCGTTGGTTTCAAAGAACATCTTTATTTCTGCCTTCATTTCGTTATGTACCCAGTAGTCATTCAGGAGCAGGTTGTTCAGTTTCCACATAGTTGAGCGGTTTTGAGTGAGATTCTTAATCCTGAGTTCTAGCTTGATTGCACTGTGATCTGAGAGACAGTTTGTTACAATTTCTGTTCTTTTACATTTATTGAGGAGAGCTTTACTTCCAAGTATGTGGTCAATTTTGGAATAGGTGTGGTGTGGTGCTGAAAAAAATGTATATTCTGTTGATTTGGGGTGGAGAGTTCTGTAGATGTCTATTAGGTCTGCTTGGTGCAGAGCTGAGTTCAATTCCTGGGTATCCTTGTTGACTTTCTGTCTCGTTGATCTGTCTAATGTTGATAGTGGGGTGTTAAAGTCTCCCATTATTAATGTGTGGGAGTCTAAGTCTCTTTGTAGGTCACTCAGGACTTGCTTTATGAATCTGGGTGCTCCTGTATTGGGTGCATATATATTTAGGATAGTTAGCTCTTCTTGTTGAATTAATCCCTTTACCATTATGTAATGGCCTTCTTTGTCTCTTTTGATCTTTGTTGGTTTAAAGTCTGTTTTATCAGAGACTAGGATTGCAACCCCTGCCTTTTTTTGTTTTCCATTTGCTTGGTAGATCTTCCTCCATCCTTTTATTTTGAGCCTATGTGTGTCTCTGCACGTGAGATGGGTTTCCTGAATACAGCACACTGATGGGTCTTGAGTCTTTATCCAGTTTGCCAGTCTGTGTCTTTTAATTGGAGCATTTAGTCCATTTACATTTAAAGTTAATATTGTTATGTGTGAATTTGATCCTGTCATTATGATGTTAGCTGGATATTTTGCTCGTTAGTTGATGCAGTCTCTTCCTAGTCTCGATGTTCTTTACATTTCGGTATGATTTTGCAGTGGCTGGTACCGGTTGTGCCTTTCCATGTTTAGCGCTTCCTTCAGGAGCTCTTTTAGGGCAGGCCTGGTGGTGACAAAATCTCTCAGCATTTGCTTGTCTGTAAAGTATTTTATTTCTCCTTCACTTATGAAGCTTAGTTTGGCAGGATATGAAATTCTGGGTTGAAAATTCTTTTCTTTAAGAATGTTGAATATTGGCCCCCACTCTCTTCTGGCTTGTAGGGTTTCTGCCGAGAGATCCGCTGTTAGTCTGATGGGCTTCCCTTTGATGGTAACCCGACCTTTCTCTCTGGCTGCCCTTAACATTTTTTCCTTCATTTCAACTTTGGTGAATCTGACAATTATGTGTCTTGGAGTTGCTCTTCTCGACGAGTATCTTTGTGGCGTTCTCTGTATTTCCTGAATCTGAATGTTGGCCTGCCTTGCTAGATTGGGGAAGTTCTCCTGGATAATATCCTGCAGAGTGTTTTCCAACTTGTTTCCATTCTCCCCGTCACTTTCAGGTACACCAATCAGATGTAGATTTGGTCTTTTCACATAGTCCCACATTTCTTGGAGGCTTTGCTCGTTTCTTTTTATTCTTTTTTCTCTAAACTTCCCTTCTCACTTCATTTCATTCATTTCATCTTCCAGGGCTGATACCCTTTCTTCCATTTGATTGCATCGGCTCCTGAGGCTTCTGCATTCTTCACGTAGTTCTCGAGCCTTGGTTTTCAGCTCCATCAGCTCCTTTAAGCACTTCTCTGTATTGGTTATTCTAGTTATACATTCTTCTAAATTTTTTTCAAAGTTTTCAACTTCTTTGCCTTTGGTTTGAATATCCTCCCGTAGCTCGGAGTAATTTGATCGTCTGAAGCCTTCTTCTCTCAGCTCGTCAAAGTCATTCTCCGTCCAGCTTTGTTCCGTTGCTGGTGAGGAACTGCGTTCCTTTGGAGGAGGAGAGGTACTCTGGTTTTTAGAGTTTCCAGTTTTTCTGCTCTGTTTTTTCCCCATCTTTGTGGTTTTATCTACTTTTGGTCTTTGATGATGGTGATGTAGAGATGGGTTTTTGGTGTGGATGTCCTTTCTGTTAGTTTTCCTTCTAACAGACAGAACCCTCAGCTGCAGGTCTGTTGGAGTACCTGGCCGGCCGTGTGAGGTGTCAGTCTGCCCCTGCTGGGGGGTGCCTCCCAGTTAGGCTGCTCGGGGGTCAGGGGTCAGGGACCCACTTGAGGAGGCAGTCAGCCTGTTCTCAGATCTCCAGCTGCGTGCTGGGAGAACCACTGCTCTCCTCAAAGCTGTCAGACAGGGACATTTAAGTCTGCAGAGGTTACTGCTGTCTTTTTGTTTGTCTGTGTCCTGCCCCCAGAGGTGGAGCCTACAGAGGCAGGCAGGCCTCCTTGAGCTGTGGTGGGCTCCACCCAGTTCAAGCTTCCGGGCTGCTTTGTTTACCTAAGCGAGCCTGGACAATGGCGGGCGCCCCTCCCCCAGCCTCGCTGCCGACTTGCTGTTTGATCTCAGACTGCTGTGCTAGCAATCAGCGAGACTCCGTGGGCGTAGGACCCTCTGAGCCAGGTGCGGGCTATACTCTCCTGGGGCACCGTTTCCTAAACCCGTCGGAAAAGCACAGTATTCGGGTGGGAGTGGCCCGATTTTCCAGGTGCCGTCTGTCACCCCTGGAAGGGGAACTCCCTGACCCCTTGCGCTTCCCGAGTGAGGCAATGCCTCGCCCCTGCTTCGGCTGGCGCACGGTGCGCTCACCCACTGACCTGCGCCCACTGTCTGGCACTCCCTAGTGAGATGAACACGGTACCTCAGATGGAAATGCAGAAATCACCAGTCTTCTGCGTCGCTCGCGCTGGGAGCTGTAGACCGGAGCTGTTCCTATTCGGCCATCTTGGCTCCTCCCCCCCATAAGTTTTAATATGTCATGTTTATACTGTCATTCATGTTTAAGTATTTTCTAATTTCCCTTATGATTTCTCTTTTTAGCCATTGTTTAATAATCTGTTGTATAATTTCCATAGTTTTATGAATTTTTCCCAGTTTTACTTACGTTATTAATTTCTAACTTCATTCTACTGTGACCAGAGAAGATGATTTGTATGCTATCTTTCCTTTCAAATATATTGAGACTTAATTTCTGACTTGAAACATATGGTCTATCCTGGAAAATGTCCCATTTATACTTGAGAAGAATGTGTATGCTGTTGCTTTTGAGTAAGATGTTTTGCATGTGTCTGTAAAACCTAGTTGGGTTATTGCTTTCTTTAAGTCTTCTATTTCCTTACTTATCTTCTATCTGGCTGTTCTATTCATTATTGAGAGTTGAGTATCAAAATCTCCAACTATTATTGTAAAACTATTTCTCTTTTGCATTCTTTCAATTTTTGCTTTATATAATAATATGTTAGTCTGTTCTTAATTATGTAAATCTTTATATTTTCAATATTCATTGCTGAATTGAATCTTTTATTGATATATTGTTTAATGTGCTTTGTGTCTCTTATAAACATTTTGTGATTTAAAGTCTATTTTGTTTGACATTAGTGTATTAGGTTCTCCAGAGAAATACAATCAATACACACATATATTTGTACACATATAATATACAAATACATATATAAATATATATGCACACATACATATATAATATATATCATGTATATGTATATGTAACCATGTGTGTATATATATTTTATATGAAATAGCTCACATGGTTATAGAGGTGAGGAAGTACCACATATTGCTATCTACAAGCTGGAAAACCAGGAAAGCCAGGGGCATAACTTATCCCAGACACAGAAGTCTAAGAATCAGGTCTCTGATGGTATAAGTCCTGATCTGAGTCCAAAAGCCAAAGAACTAGGAGTGTTAATGTCTGAGAGCAGGAGGAGGTAGAGGTCCCTGCTTAAGCAGAGAGAGAAAATTTGCCATTCCTCCACCTTTTTATTCATGCCCTCAGTAAATTGGAGCTGTCCACCCACATGGTGAAGGCAAATTTTTTTATTCAGTCTACTAATTTAAATGTTAGTCTCTTCCAGAGATACCTTCGTAGACACATTCAGAAATAATATTTTACCAGCATCTCTTTTCTCGGTCAAGTGGACACATAACATTAACCATCAAAAGTCCACCTCTTGTTATCTTGCCATCCATATGCATTCCCTTAAATAATACCTAATATCAAAATAAAGACAATAACAAGGTCATAATTCCACCTAATATGATATAACTATCTTGCACACAACTTAAAATGCACTAACTCCTTCTCCAGAACGGGAGGTAAAGTCCTTCATATAATGAATATAAGTCAGTTAATATTATCTACTTATTCTTGAGTAGTCCTTGGTAGTTCATGTCTTTCAAGGGACATGCCCATCACTTTGTCTAGGTTGTAAAATTTATTGGCCTAACATTGTTAATGACAGTTTCTTATTATCAAAATGTTATGAATTCCAGTTTCTAGTCATGTAAGTAAAGAACGTGGAAGTCATCACTCTTATTCTCAGAGGAAGAAAATCTGAACAAATTAAAAATCATCAACTTTGCTTATATTCTTTAGAAAAATGAGGACACAGGGAAAACTGCTGTCCTGAAAAAACTGAAGAGAGGTACATACTGAGAACAAGAGCTTTCTGGATGTAGAAGATGCCTGCTACTAGAGCAGGTACTGGTAGGACCAAAACTGTGATTGATAAATTTCTGGAGGCAATTGTGGACAAGCTCAAGAGTTAAATTCCAGGTAGGATTGAGGAGCAATCTTTGGGGACTCCTACACTTTGAGGAGTTTTGTTTCCTGAGGAACTCCCACACTATTATGAGTTTTACTTCCAAGCCCACCAAGTTCCTTGAGTAAAGATAAAACAAAAATCCTCTCTTGCTTTCAGTAAGAAGAGGGGAAAGAGTAACCAATTTAAAATATACCTAGAGCATTATTTTCTCCTTAACAAAAGGCTGTCCTCAAGGGAGACTATTTTACCAGAGGCCCACAAACCTTGGGAAAAAAATCCTCTTCTAGCAACTTCTAGTCTTCCTGTCTCATCAAAGGGGGAGAAAAAGAAATAATAAGCACTTATAAAGGTCACAGCCCAGGGATAGAGCAAAGTTAATCATAGGATTATAGAATGCTTGTCTTTCCCACAACTTACCATATCAATAGGGCTCCTGTACAGTAACAAAGTACTACAACTGAAATAACTCCAAGGCTTAGACCAAAGACAATAAAGGAGACAAAAACAAAAACACTAGAATAACTTTAGTCTCTTATATCACAGTTATAGCAAACAGTAAATACAACACAACTCCTACCCAGAAAAATATAAAAACACACACAATAAGCCTATTTACTATAGTTTATTTAACCCAATGCATTACTTCCAGCATCTAAGAAAAAATTACAAGGCATGCTAATAGGTAAACATGCACACACACACACAGTCTGCAGAAACAAAGCAGGCATCAAAACCAGAATCAGATATAGCAGATATTTTGACATTATGAGACTGGGAATACAAAACAACTATGACTAATATGCTGAGACATCTAATGGAAAAAGTGGATATCATGCAATAATAGATGAGCAATGTAAACAGAGATAGGAAACTGTAAGAGAATCAAAAGAATATGCTAGAAATAGAAAACACTTTGAGAGAAATAATGAATGGCTTTTATGAATTAATGAGTAAACTGGATATAGCTGAGGGGAAAATATTAATGATCTTGAAGAAAAAGAGAAATAGAAAAAAAGGAACAGAATATCCAAGAATTGAAGGACAATTTAAAACAAAGCATAATGTGCACATAATTGAAATATCATAAAGAGAATAAAAAAGGAACAGAAAAACTATTTAAAGGAAAAATCGCCAACAATTTTCCACAACTAAGACAGACACCAGCCCACAGATCCAGGAATCCCTGAGAACACCAGTCAGGAGAATATATATATATATATATATCTCCTGTGTGTGTATATGTATGTGTGTGTGTGTATATATATATTATATATAATCTCTCCTGTATGTGTATATGTATGTGTATATATATACATACAGGAGAGATTATATATAATATATATACATACATATAATATATATATTATATATATACATACACATACATATATACATACAGGAGAGATTATATATATTATATATATACATACATATACACACACTTATACACACACGTGTGTATATGTATACATACATATACACACGTGTATGTATGTATATGTATACACACACGTGTATGTATACATATACACACACGTGTATATATGTATACATACATATACACACACGTGTATATGTATACATACACACGTGTGTGTGCATATGTATACATACACGTGTGTGTGCATATGTATACATACATACACATGTGTGTGCATATGTATACATACATACACGTGTGTGTGCATATGTATACATACATACACGTGTGTGCATATGTATACATACATACACGTGTGTGTGTATACATATATACACACACAGGTATATATATATATACACACAGGCATATCATATTCAAGCTGCAGAAAATCAAAGATAAAGAGAAAATCTAGAAAGAATTTAGAGAATAAAATGCACATTACATACAGAGGAACAAGGATAAGAATTACATTGGACTTCTCTTCAGAAGCTATGCAAGCAAGAAGAGAATAGAGTGAAATATTTAAAGTTTTGGAAGACAGAATCTACCAACGTGAAGTTCTGTATCCGGCAACCTTTCCAAAGTGAAAGAGAAATAAACAACTTTTCAGACAAATAAAAATTGAGGAAATTTGTCACCATTAGACCTGCATTGCAAGACATGTTAAAAAGATCTTCTTCAGAGGCAAGAAAAATTATATAGGTCAGAAACTTAGACAGTCATAAAGAAAAAAAGAGTACTAGAGAAGGAATAAATGAAGGTAAACCAAAATATTTTCTTTCCCTTACTGTTAATTGAGCTAACAGATAACAAGTTGTTCAACAAAATAACATCAACAATGTGGTCAGTGATTATAGCTTACAGATTAATGAAATGATGACATAAATGTAATGAGGAATTGGAGGGAGGAATTAGAAATTCTGTGTTACAAGGTACCTGCACTACCCAAAGTACCTGCACAAACTCTAGGGAAGCTTCCAAAAATGTTATAAAAACCAGTATAATTTATATGGACTAAGGATGGAAAGAAAATAGAACCATAAAAGATACTCATTTAAAACTAGAGAAAGCAGAAAAAAGGTAGAAAAAATGAACAACTAATATAAAACAGTTATCAACATGGTAAATTTAAATCATTTGTATCAATAATCACTGTATATTAATGGTATAAATACATCAATTAAAATGCTAAGATTAAAAGTTGATTAAAAAGAAAAACAAGGCCCAATTATATGTTGTCTACAGGAGATACACTATAAATGTAATGATAAAGACAGATTAAAGGAATGATATGTATAAAGATATATCATTTTAGCAGAAATCAAAAGAAAGCTAAGGTAGCCAACATTAATTTCAGACAATGTAGACTTTAGAGCAAAAGAAATTATCAGGGATAAAGAAGGAAATTTCATAATAAAAATGTGTCAATTCTCCAAGAAAACTAACAATCTTAAAAGTGTATATGCATAAAAATAATCAAAATACAAGAGGCAGAAACTGATAGAACTACAAGAAGAAATAGATAAATCCACTATTATAGTTGGTATCTTCAACACTCAACTAACAGTAATTGACAGACCTAGCAGGCATAAAATCAGTAAGGATATAGTTACCTAAACAGTACTCAATTGATTGGACATAATTAGCATTTATAAAAATGTCATTTGACAATGGCAAAATACATCTTCTTCTCAAGGTTTTATGAAATTTGCCAAGATAGAATACTATCTAGGTCATAAAACACACTGACACATTAATTAAATAAATCATACAAAGGATGTTCTCAAACCACAATAAACTAGAAATCAATAATAAAAAAGACAAATGTAGGGTCCCAAAATAATTAGAGAATAAATAATACAATTGTAAATAACACATGGCTAAAAGAAAAAACTCTCAAGAGAAATTAAAAGAAAGTATTTTGAACTAAATGAAAATGAAAATATAAATTAAAATTTGTGAGATGCAGTAAAAGCAATGTTTAGAGAGAAATTTAGAACATTGAATTTATATATTTAGAAAAGAAGAATGCTCCAAATGTGTAATCTAAGCTTAAACCTGAAAAATGAGAAAACAATGAGGAAATTAAATCCAAAGTCAGGTGAATGAGAAATAATAAAATTAGATCATAAATTAATGAAATCAATGACAGAAAATTAATAGAGAAAAATCAATGAGACCAAAGGCTAGTTCTTTGAAGAAATAATAAGATGGGAAAACCTCTAGATAAGTAACAAATGAACAAAATGCCAATAAACAAAAAAGAGAGTGAGAGCAGACACAAATTAATAACAGAAATTAAAGAGGGACCATTACTACTGATGCCATGGACATTATAAGGATAATAAAAGTGTTCTGAGAAATTCTATGCCCCAAAATTTGATTATCTAAATGAAACACACCAAATTTTTGAAAGACACAATCTTCCAAAACTCACACAAGGAGAAATATATAATTGGAATAAGCCCATATCTATTAAATAAATTGAATCACTAATTATTACTCTTCCAAAACAAAATGTTTCAGGTTCAAGTGGGTTCACTGGTAAATTCTACCAAATATTAAAGGAAGAGATGATATCAATTCTTTACAATCTTCTCCAGAAAAACAAACAGAAATGTCACTTCCTTTAAGGCCATTACCTTAATACCGAAATCAAAGACTTTACAAGAAAAGAAAGTTATAGGCCAATATATCTTATAAACGTAGATGCAAATGTGATTTTTAAAAAAGTATTAGCAAAGTAAGTATACACCATGACCAAGTGTGAATTATCTCAGTTATGCAAAGCTGGTTCAACATTCCAATATTAATTAATATGGTCTACCACATCAGTTGGCTAAAGAAAAACAAATTACATTATCATATCAATAGACTCATTTTAAAAATGACAAAATCCAACGTTCATTCATGATAAAAACACCCAGCACACTAGAAATAAGAGAACTTCTTAAGCTTGATAGAGAACATCTACAAAAAAAACCTATATCTGAAATCATACTTAATGGTAAGAACCTAGTTTTTTTCCTGCAAAGGACTAGACAAGGGTGCCCACACTTACCATTATACTGGAAGTCCTAGCTAATGCAATAAGACAAGAAAAAGAAATGAAAGTTTTACAGATAAGGAGGGAAAAATAGAATAAACTTTTTCTTAGATGCCATGCTTGTCTATGTGCAAAATTCCAAATAATCAACTAAAAAACCCTCTTAGAATTAGTAAGTAATCATAAGAAGTCTGCAGGATACAAGATTAATATATGAAAGTTAGTTGCTTTTCTTTGTACCAGCAATGAAATATTGAAATTTGAATTTTAAAACACCATACCATGTACATTACTTCTTCCCTCCAAAGAATATTTAGGTATAAATCAAATACATACAAGATCTATATGAGGGTAATGACAAATCTCTTGTAAAATAAATCAAAGAAGATCTAAATAGAGATATATTTCATGTTCATAAATAAAAATTCTCAATATTTTCAACATGTCAGTTCTTCCCAACTTTTGAGCTATATACTCATTATAATGTCAATAACATTGATAGTTATATCCCTTCTTTTACTCCTAATCTTATATTTATTTTCTGTACTTTATAGTTTGTTTTCCACTGCATTGATTTTGGCTGTTACCTTTATTATTTTCTTCCATTTAATTTGTTCTACTTTCTCTTATCTTTTTAAAATTTCTTCTGCTCCTATCTCTCTCTCTCTCTCTCACCTTCTCTTTCTCTTCCATCTCCCTGTCTCTTTCCCTATCTCATTTTTCCTGGTGTTTCAAATTAAGTACTTTCCATTGATTATCTTCCAGTTCACTGTTTTCCACTCGGCTACATTGAGTCTACTGAGGAAATCTTTATATCTGATATAATTACATATAAGTGTTGTATCTGAGTTATAATAATATATAATATACTGATGAGATTTTTATATCTGATATTATATATATATAATTTTCACTTTATTAGTTCCACTTCTCTGATTAAATTATTCATGTCTCCATGCATGTTGTGCACTTTTTCCACTAGATCTTTAAAAATTAATCATGGTTATTTTAAAGTGTCTGATAGTTTCAAATACTACATCATCTTTGAATCAAGCCCTTTTTATTGTATTTTGTAAATAGCTTTTTTGTTTTAATTGCCTTCTCTGTGTCTTTTAATTTTTTATTCAGTTTGATTCAATTCCAGACATTACAACATTCTGTATAGTATATTGGAAACTGATATATAGTATTTATGTGTAAAAATATACTTGTCTTTTCTCAGTCAATGAGTGTGGAAGATTGAATCAATCTTAACAGTAATTCAGCTGAGTAAGTTTTTTTGTTGCTATGTTTACCTTTAGTTCACCACAAACTTCACATTTCTTTAATGATGCCTGGTGTTTATTATGGGGGTTCTGAATGCTGAAGAGTTTTTGCCAACATTTGTGCTCTGCCCTCACCTTTCAGCTATTACTCTACATTTCTGCTGCAGAGGTAGTGTCTTTCTACGATTCTGGCCATCTCTGAAAGCAAATATTGCTTGCTGCTTGATGCTTGCCAGACTGATGATGAGAAACAGAGGCAATTTTGTCCTGGTCCAGCCTAGGTCTCAGGTATGCTCTGTGTTCCTGAGCTTTGGAAGTGGAATTCTCTCAGCATTCTTTTCACCTTATGCCCATGACAGAAAGCCAACTTCTGCCTTGTCTCTGCAGTGGATCTTGTCCAGGAGAGCTTATTATTTTCTCCTCCTCTCAGCGGTATAAAAACCTCAAATGATATTATTACAGGATTCTGGCTTAGTATATTTTCCTGTGATTTTAGTAAATGAGCTACAGTTTCCCATTGGTAATTGGTTCCCTTTTATACTACATGTTATTCAGATAAATCTTCATTCAGTTCTCTTTACTTTTAGGTCCTTTGGAAATCACATTAGGTGAAACTGTTCAGAAATATAAAGAGCCAAACAATTAAAATCAAACGCATATTTCTCTCGCTATATTATCATTGACAACCAGCATTTACCTTTTATTTCTTCCTAGTTGTAGTTTTATAATATCTCTGAAATAAGTTTTCTGGATCCTGGACATTCTTACATTTTCACTGGAGATTTACTTAATTGAATTCCACTCCATCTGACAGTGGTTAATTATTAGAACAGTCATTGTGACAACCAAGTCCCTGGAGTATTACTGATGTTTTCCAAATCACATATGTGAGTGGCTTATTCTTTGTGTGGCAAAAGAGGTCAATCAGGCAAAAGAATGTAGGTCGATAATTTAGAAATTATATATGAGAAAAAGAAATCTATACACAACTACAATTCAAGGTCTTCCTGTCTAGTGTGCTAGTCTAATCAATCATTCCTGTTGAATTCACATAGTCTACTTATCTCTCATGGTGAAGAGTTGAAAGCCAAGATTAATGAAGGCAATAGGGTAGCTTTTGCAGATGATAGTAACAAGATATCCTTGGAGAATCTTTTCAGTGTTATCCAAAGTCTTCTAATAGATTGTCATAAAAGTAAAGATACTTCAGTTACTTAATTTTCTAATTTGGGTATAAATGTTAAAATTATATAAATCACCCAGACAAATTATGTCTAGTGTTATTTGTTCTTTAGTTAAATGATTCATTAATTTATACCTAATTCTTTTTTTTCTGACATCACTGTATTGGCCATAATAAATTCAATGGACTTTTTCCTGGCTATTTTTATAATCTTTCACTGCAATTTGTTCCATCTTGTTTGAAACAAAAATTTTAGATGACATTAAATTCTAACATAGTGAGTAGGAAGTTACAATCATGATTAAGATACTTATGTTATCATAATTTTGGCTGTTCTGATTTATTTAAAGAGTGTTGATAATAAGGATATCACCTGATAATCAATATGATTGCAATTTGAGAAATAAAAAGAAAAATTTAACTAAAACAAAACCTGTTTCTTCTTACATATGCTTCTGCAAGACCAGCTATAATATACATACAATATAAGAAAGAAAGTTATATAGATGATATTTTTAAGCATTTTTTGGTACACCACAACCTGGGGGGGCAAAAGTTCAACTTCTAGCATGCATGGCATGTAAACCTTACCATCTATCTTTCTACCCTCCAAACAGGAAGTGCCCTTTTAGAACTCTCTACCTACATATATGACACTTACATTCCCTGGAATATTCTTCCTATGGCTGCCCACTACTCAGCCTTAATGTCCATATGACTGTCACTTTGTATTCCTGCCTTTTATTTTTTAGCAATACTAAATGTATTCTTCCAGTACATTATATATTCTACTGTGCTATAATTTTCTTTTAATATTTCTATTTTATAGAATTTTTACTTCCTATTTCTCCTCTGCTAGTCAACCTGTATTATTATTTTTATATTCTCAGTGTCCTAGGGTATTACTTTTCATCTAACATGTATTCACTGAGTAATAAATGGAAGGAATTACATATTTGATGATGGATTGACTAACTTTAATAAATTAAAAAATGAATTTGCATTATTAGTAATGAGTTGATTTAGAGAGAAAGTTTGACAGGATCAGCACAGTGACATTTCTGCTTGGGGATGAAAAGCTTACCATATATTGTGTTTTGGCAGTGACCCTATTACTTATCTGTAGAGTATTCTTTTAAAAAACTTAAGAAAATGGAAAGGTATACACCAAAGACATTGTCATGTCCCCCATCCCAATGCAGAGACCATCTTTATTTTGTAAAGTTCAAGTATTTTTATCATAATTGTGTTGTTATTATTATTAAATAGCATATAATTAATACTGTGTATTACGCTATGTGTTTTGAAGCAGTTAATTTTTACAGCAACTTATGATAAGAGTTCTATTAACCTGACAAGTGCTAAAGAGTTAATAAGTGTCAGAGCCCAGGTGGCTCATGCTGGTGGTTGTTAAGTCTAGCTGACTCTACTGATAACCTCATTGGAGTACTAGAGTGGCTTAGATTCAGAGATGCTGGCTCATGCTAACAAAACCAAAAACAAAACAACATGTCAAACCAGAGTGAAAGTTAGCTAATTTTCCAAGAGATATGCAATATTCTGCATGAATCAACAATAATGTCAGTTTAACCAGGACTGTCCTCCTGTAAGCTAGTTACATAAAGGCCAAAGTAGTATCAAAAGTGCTCTTGGTGATCAAAATTAAATAAAGGAGAAATGGAGTTATAATATGCACTGTATAATTAATGGCATTGGATTCTAATGGGCTTGACAGGCAGTCCACCTAATAACTTCAGTCTGATAAGGGCATCGTCTCCCACTGGTCAGTTTGAATATTCATTGCCAATGCTTTACTTTGTCACTCACTTCTATATTTATCCCTTCCATGACGATCTACTAGCCTTATGGTTGATACAGTCCTTCTTCTGGTATGATAATATCTTCAGTTTATTCTCACATTTTGCTGGCCAGCAATCTCCTTAAGGCAGTCAATCCCAAATATCTCTATTGTAAACCATTACAACATGACTTGGCATTTATCATAGTTACAAAATATTTTGTATTAAATATTAGGTTGGTGCAAAAGTAATTGCGGTTTTTGCCATTTAAAAGTAATGGCAGAAACCGCAATTACTTTTGTACCAACATAAATATTTTTCTGTTTAAAAATTAATTTTCACAAAAACCCTTGAGATAGGTACTTTTTGTTCATCCCTGTTTTACATAAAGGAAACAAAGTCTTGAAGAATTTGCATAACCTCCTCACAAACATCAAGTATTATATAGAGGAGTCAGGATAAGAATCCGGCTCTCTCAGTTTTCAGAACCTGAGATCTTAACATTTATGTAATTACAAGTTGTTCTCATTACTTAACTCTCAGAGGGTAAGTTTATTATTTTTTCTATATTCCTAGGACATGTCATTGTCACCACTACATGGGTCTTACAGCAGCTATTATTAGATTCTTTTTTTTTTTTTAGGAAGTCATAATTTATATACAATAAGCCATATACATTTAGAATATACAATTTGATAAGTTGTGATACATGTATGCACCCATAAAACAACCATGACAATCAAGAAAATACATTTATCACATAGAAAAGTATCTTAGTATTCTTTTGTAATCTCATCCTCATTTTCCTCCTTGGGATTCATCCTTGTTGCATGTATCATAGTTATTTTTTAATTGTTGAGTAAAACACAATTTTATGAATATGCCACATTCTGTTTAACAAATGAGGAAAGTGATGCCCAGGGAAATTAGGTGAATTGCACAAAGTCACATGGCCAGGAAGTGGCACAACAGCTTTTAGAATCCAGACTTTCTTGGCTTTAACTTCTTTGACCTTTTTACATTATCATTTTGCTGAAAAGTTTGCCTATCTACTCAAATTAACCAGGAAAATGGAAATGATTTTAGACCACAGTTGGAAAAATGTTGTTTTCCAGTAGCTTAGTCATGTGCGGGGGTTGCACTATCCTAGGACGCTCAGCAATAGGTATTTTGACACCATGTGACCTGGATTTTTTTATTCACCTTAGATACTGACATTTAAGCACTTAAAATCCTTCAGGAAAAAGTTAATCCTTTCGGAGAAATAAAGCAACAGCTTTTCATGTTAGTAGTAAACAGAGCAGACTGGAAAAAATCTATAAAATATCATATAATATGTAAATATACTGTTATACAGAAATATAACAATATTGAAATAGAAATAAAAGGTACTCTTTAGTCCTTCCCACAGAATTCCACATTCCTCCCCACTCATGACAGATGTCTATGGGATTTTCCTATTCACAACATATACATGAATTAGGTTATGTTTCTTACAAGCCCAAATTATTTACCGCTAAATGTTCTCAAATATTTAAGATCCATAGATGATTTCATTGGTTGAAGAATATAAACAAGCCTGTTTTCCTGCATTATTTTTTCACTGAGCTTTCAAATGACAAAATGTTTGAGAGAAAAGTCTTGCTACTTTGGACTGAACAGTGGTGTGGCAGGGGGAAAACACATTACTTAGAGAGTTAAGGGTCTTAATTTTCATTCTCATTAACAACAGTGTATATAGCTAACAAAACTAACACCAACACAGTTACCAGCCACAGAACAGTTATATGTTTTTAAGTTCCAGTTATATATCAGAGAGTTATCTTTCATCCTTACAGCAGGCACATAGGCAGTTGTCTTAGTTCAGGCTGCTATAACAGAATACCATAAACTGGGTGACTTATAAACAACAGATATTTATTTCTCACAGTCCTGCAGACTGGAAGTCTGAGATCAAAGTTCCAGCTTGATCCAGTTCTGGTGAGGACCCTCTTCCAGATTTCAGACTGCTGACTTATCATTGCATCCTCACATGGCAGAAATAAATCAAAAGAGCCCCCTGGGTTTCTTTCTATAAGGGCCTTAACCTCATTCATGAAGACTTCACCCACATGACCTTATTATTCCTCAAAGGTGCCACCTCCTAATACTATCACCTTGTGAATCAGGATTCCAACATACGAATTTTGGAGGAACACAAACATTCAGTCCATTGTAGGAGCTATTTTAGTTCCATTTGTAAGGTGAGGATGGAAAAAAAAGACTGAGCCATAATCTTGAGTTACTTTCTCAAAATCATAGTTAGTGTATCAAGCATGGTTCCACTAGGAAAACAAACAGGTTACTCAACACAAGGAGTGGATCACACAGGTAGCAAAAAGACAGAAAGAAGGCAATGAATCAGCCCAGAGATTCAGGGCATCAGGAAGCTACCCTAGATTGGAGGGATGAAAGAAGGAGGCAGTGTCATTCCCAAGTAACTGAGTGGAGGCTGTAAAATGCAGAAAGCCTGACTGTCAGAAGCTGCAGCCAGATAGGTGCAGCTGCTGTTTGACATGTTATCAAAAGCAAAGTGTGGGGAGTATTTACTTTTGCTCTTAGGGAAAGTAGACCGAACAGTACATGGGCTGATCATGATTTTGATCAGCTTTAAGTATGCTCTTTCCAGGTCATCATGCTAATTTTATGTATTGTCAAAGCACTTGCAATATGATTTGGGGCAAAAGACTTAAGTCTTTGGGCCTTTAGTTCCTTGTTTTGAAGAACTTTTGTGAAGCTAATTGGTGACAGAACTGGTCTAGGACTCAGATCTCCTGAAATTGTCAGTGTAGGATCTTCTTGCTGCATTTATGTATCTAGCTCTATAACCTTTAGATGAATAAGGTTTTGTATTTTAATTGAAATAATTTTCTTCCCATTGCATTGGTTTTCTGATTGAACAGTATCAACTATTGGATGGTAGATTTGAGCAAAATGTGGAAAAAACTCAAATACAAGTTGATAGTTGAAGGTTTTATAATGGCTTGTTCATCTTAAAAGTCTGCTGGGTCTGTTCAGTCAGAGCTGTACTCCCAAGTAAAATGCCTGTGTCATTAGGATCACATTTACCAGGGACTGAGCTTAACAAGTAGTGTGGTGACAGCCCAGCTCATTGATATGGTTGGCTGTGTCCTCACCCAAATCTCATCTTGAATTGTAGCTCCCATAATTCCCATCAGTTGTGGGAGGGACCCCGGGAAAGATAACGGAACCACTGGGGTGGTTTCCCCCTTACTGTTCACATGGTAGCGAATAAGTCTCATGAGATCTGATGGTTTTATCAGGCAAAACCCTTTTTGCTTGGTTCTCATTCTCTCTTGCCACCACCATTTAAGAAGTACCTTTTGCCTTCAGGCATGATTGTGAGGCCTCCCCAGCCATGTAGAACTGTAAGTCCATTAAACCTCCTTTTCTTTATAAATTACCCAGTCTTAGGTATGTTTTTATCAGCAGTGTGAGAATGGACTAATGCACTCATGAAAGTGATAAAGGCCATGAAAACTTTGGTAACTGGGCAAGCAATCAAAACATAAAGTTGTATTCTAGGACAAGCAAAAGCTAGATAATCTGCTACAAATTCTTTCCAAAAAATTTGTTGAATTATAGCTAATCAGCAACTTTAGGAATGTCATTCATGGGCAGGCAGAATCCAGGCATGTTTTACTTTTTACAAGAATCAAAGAGGAACCAACAGTAGATGATTGTCTGCCAGCACTGGCTCAAAAGAAACTCTTGGTCACTAAGTCAATTTGAATACCAGGGAACAGGGGAATTAGGAGATTAGAGAACCAATCTAATCCTAATCGTTATTCTGCACCATTTTGTCACTATGGGGAGATGACCAGCAACAGCTTTTTGACAAGAGACTTGCTGAAAATGTAACCATGGCAAGCAGAGTTGCACAAACTAGACAACAGACAATTGATATCAAGGAGAAGAATATCAATTGCATGGCTATCCATTCCAATCTGAATCCACAGACACCTTCCTTTTACAAGCACACTGGGAAAACCTACTGTCTCAAAGAGCATATCAGACTAAGCCCCAGAATATTTTTCTCCTCTTGGTGGGGAAGAAAATGGGATATGGAATTAGGAGAACTCAGAGGGAGAGAAGAAAATTATACAATTTAATCATCTTTGGTAAGTTATTAACGCGTCAGTACATAGAAAATATAGGGCACTGATGAGAAATGATAATATCAAAAGATACAAGGATGAACAATGTGCTGAATTCATTTGAAGGTCTATCAGCAATATACATTGTCATCGATGCATATCTAATAAAGAATATATAGTCTTGATAATTAACTACAAAGTTTTACCATAATAACATAATGCCTCATTATGTGACTTCCATTTTTCTCTGGATTTGTAGTTAGAAAGATCTGACCTAAGGCAGTTTGGAGACTTTTACTCTACAGTAGGTAGAGGAGTGTGAAGTGGCTGTTTATTCTAGCATCTTTACATGGATATGGCCAAAGATTCTGCACTTAACTATGGGGTTTAGTTTTCTTTATAGGGCCTGAAATCGGCTGTATACTTTCTCTTCCTTCACTAAAAGGGCAATTAGACTAAAAGATAATTTGCTCTTGAGAACAGCATTAATACCAATGTACTTTATAAGCCATTTACTCCCTATAACTCTCTTTCCAATTTTTATTTGATATCAGATGCATAAACTATGAACAGCCTGTTTGGAATTCTTAGAGCTAAGGGAATTGAGGAAACTATTGGTAAAAAGTATTATTTAAGGTAGAAAAAGTCACTGATTAAAGGGAGGACTTGTTAATATCATGTCAAAATAAGTCAATTCCACTAAACATTTTGGCTCTACATTTTTATTAGAAAGGCTGCTTATCTAGAAGTGTATAGACTTTTGAAATCAATGCTTTTTATGTCCTGGATTTTCTAAGACATTAAACAATTCTATTTCCAGAATGTTAGAACCCTAAAGGACCTTGGGAATTCAGTTCTGTTCCATCATTTTCTGATAAGGAGAAGGAAGGATGCTCCTCCAAACTTGTTTAACAATTAAGAGTCAAAACAATGTCCATATGCCTATGAGCTTTGAAATGTTGTTCCAGCAGAAATTTTATTAGTGATAGTGCCTACAATTTTCAGAAAGACTAATAGGAAAGAATAGAAACCAGTAAATTCCACTAGAATAGGAAAAAATTGGACAGGCCTTGTGGAGAGTTTAGTGGTGACTCAGAGAGATGGTACACAGAAATAATAATTGATCAGTCAGAATGAACAAGGAATTGCCATATTCTGCCTCCCTCTATCTACTGGAATACTGCCTGTTTGGCTTCATGTTCTTTCAGCTATGACCTCAAACTTCTCTCTCTGATCTCCAGTGTTCCTAATGACTGACTTTCCAGACCCCAATTTGTATAATCCTAAGCCCAGATCCCTTCAGTTGATAGTTTGGTCAGGGTAAAAAAACAATCTGAAAAAAAAAAAAAACTATTAATATTTAACTAATTCCTAGGATTAACAGGCAGTTACTGCCCTACAGTCAATTGTCCTCTTCCTAGGCTAATCAAACTCTTCACACTTATGCATGGCCTGAGAAGAATTATGTAATATACAGTTGTCCCTTAAACAACACAGAGATTAGCAGGGACTGACCTTCTGTGTATTTTTTAATCCATATATAGCTTTTGACTCCCCAGGAATTTAAGTACTAATAGCCTAGAGTTGGCTGGAAGCCTTACCAATAACATGAACAGCCAGTTAACACATATTGTACATGTTACATATATTATATATAGTAGTCTTATAATAAAGTAAGCTAGAGAAAAAAATGTTAAGAAAGTCACAAGGAAGAGAAAATGTATTTACTATTTATTAAGTGGAAATGGATCATCGTATAGGACTTCACCTGTGGTCTTCATGTTGAGTAGGCTGAGGAGGAGGAGGAAATGGAGGGGTTAGTCATGCTATCTCAGGGCTGGCAGAGGTGGAAGAAAATCTGAGTGTAAGTAGACCTTTGCAATTCAAACCCATGTTTTTCAAGGGTCAGTTGTACTTAGCTTCTCTCTGAAACTTACCTTGAAAGAAGCATTTCTTTTTGTAGACAAAAAACAGAGTTGGGATTTGGAAATACTCAATGTCCAGAATAATGTTCAATGCCTGGTCCATTCTAATCCTAAATAGGCATCAGTCAGATGAACTGCTTAGCTCCATTCATTATCCTGCCTGTTGAGCCTCAGCAATCCCAGATTGATTGCTAGCTAACAAATAAAGATCCTCTCTTCCTTTCTGATAACAGCTAAGTATTATGTTCATACTTCCAAATGGAAACGATATTTCAGCTAGCCAAACGTGAAGTTCACCCCAAAGCAAACAGGCAGTTAGCTAGGCAATTGCTTCACTTTCAAAAGTTCTACATTAAATTCAAATGTTATTCGAGGTTCACTGCCATTCAGATTAAATTGACATTTAGAAAGAAAATATGCATTCTTCCCTAACCTTTAGAAATAACATAGGATTTAGACATTTCAATCTTGTTTTGTTCTCCTTTACTTGTGTTTCTTATCCATTTATTCAGTTCCCAAACAATTATTTCTTAACCTTTGATAGAAAGTGATGAGCTGGTCTGAGAACAGCAACTATTAGAGACACTTCAGTATTGCAATACAGCTGCTGAGAACACTTTATCTCATTTACTCTGTGATTTTATTTAGCCCAGGCTTTGAAAATCAATTAAAATGGAGAACAAAATAATATGTTTATTTTTCCTTTGGAGGGCAAGGTTCAACCTTCTCTTAAACCAAACAGAAATAGTTTCTATCTGAGTAAAGAAAAATAAAGCTAAGATTTTTAACATGTGTATTATCAAATCACTCTCCCCAGACTTTAACCAAGGATAAAATCAGAGCTGCTTCTTCTACTTGAAATGTTAAGAGTTGGACATAATATTTTCCATGCAAAAAGGTAAGGCCACAAAATTAATGGTGGAGAACCTTCACCGGCATTTCTTCTAGAATGAGCATGGAGCACTATGGGGTCAGGAGTCAGACCTCATGTGAAGTTCATTCATGGGCTATTCATGCACAAGAAAGAACACTGAAATTTGATGGCCAAGGAAATTAAAAAGATAAAGGAGCATTTGCTCTTTAAGAGCTAGTTATAAGATACTTGTGCAACTACAGAGCTGAGGCAGACATGTGTAATGACCAAAAATCATTTTAAAATGATTTTAAAGCATAAAGGCATATGATTTAAAGGCACAATTTATAAGTTGCAGAGTAGATTGATGTGAAAGTTCTCCAGAAGTTATCCTAAAGACAAATTTCTCTGACCGTATGTATGAACAGAAAGTAGCTATATTGACACAATGTTTGAATAGAAAGCAGAAGTTCGGGGAACCTAAGTTATAAGCCTTATCCTGTCATTCACTGAGTGTAAGCCCTTGAGCCCTTGAGAAAATAATACGTTTAAACTGTGGTTACACCTAATCCTTCATAGAATCAGCAAGACGGCTGGATCTAGTTACCTAGTGCTTGCCCTATCCTCACAAAAGTGGACAGAAACAAAAAATAATTATATTTTGAGTAGAGTGACTGCAGAAGTACACTGAAGAACACCATGGAAGCAGCAAAATTCATGTGAGGTGTGGCAGTCCAGGATAGCACCATAGTTCGGGTATCTAGGTGTTGTTCTGTCTCTGCTATACACTCATTGGTAGGGACTGACTTGGATTCAGGGGGGACTTCTTGATACAAGGCAAAGGTAATCTGGATATTCCAAGTGGTCTCCACTTCCACCACAAACACCAGCAATTGTGGCTGCAGGAGGATCCCTTGTCAGGCCTCTGAGCCCAAGCTAAGCCATCACATCCCCTGTGACCTGCACATATATGCCCAGATGGCCTGAAGTAACTGAAGAATCACAAAAGAAGTGAAAATGGCCTGTTCCTTGCCTTAACTGATGACATTCCACCATAAAAGAAGTGAAAATGGCCAGTCCTTGCCTTAAGTGACGATATTATCTTGTGAAATTCCTTCTCCTGGCTCATCCTGTCTCAAAAGCTCCCCTACTGAGCACCTTGTGACCCCCACACCTGCCCGCCAGAGAACAACCCCCCTTTGACTGTAATTTTCCTTTACCTATCCAAAACTTATAAAAGGGCCCTACCCTTATCTCCCTTTGCTGACTCTCTTTTCAGACTCAGCCCGCCTGCACCCAGATGATTAAAAACTTTATTGCTCACACAAAGCCTGTTTGGTGGTCTCTTCACATAGACGCAAGTGAAATTTGGTGCAGTGACTCGGATCAGGGGACCTCCCTTGGGAGATCAATCCCCTGTCCTCCTGCTCTTTGCTTGGTGAGAAAGATCCACCTACGACCTCGGGTCCTCAGACCAACCAGCCCAAGGAACATCTCACCAATTTTAAATCTGGTAAGCAGCCTCTTTTTACTCTCTTCTCCAACCTCTCTCACTATCCCTCAACCACTTTCTCCTTTCAATCTTGGTGCCACACTTCAATCTCTCCCTTCTCTTAATTTCAGTTCCTTTCCTTTTCTGGTAGAGATGAAGGAGACATGTTTTATCTGTGGACCCAAAACTGCAGCGCTGTTCACGGACTGAGGAAAACGGTCTTCCCTTGGTGTTTAATCACGGGAGGGGCGCCTGCCTGATTATTCACCCATGTTTCAGAGGTGTCTGACCACGCGGAGATGCCTGCCTTCATCCTTCACCCTTAGCGTGGCAAGTACCGCTTTTCTGGGGGATAAGACCACCCCACCCCTTCTCTCTGTGTCTCTACTCTCTCTTTTTTCTGGGCTTGCCTCCTTCACTATGGGCAACCTTCCACCCTCCATTCCTCCCTCTTCTCCCTTAGCCTGTGTTCTCAAGAACTTAAAACCTCTTCAACTCATTCCTGACCTAAATGCCTTATTTTCTTCTGCAACACCACTTGGCCCCAATACAAACTTGACAATGGCTCTAAATGGCCAGAAAACGGCACTTTCGATTTCTCCATCCTACAAGACCTAAATAATTTTTGTTGAAAAATGGGCAAATGGTCTGAGATGCCTTACATCCAGGCATTTTTCACACTTCATTCTCTCCCTAGTCTCTGTTCCCATTGCGATTCCTTCCAAATCCTCCTTCTTTCCCTCCCACATGTCCCCTCAGTCCCAACCCCAAGCGTCGCTGAGTCTTTCCAGTCTTCCTTTTCTGCAGACCCATCTGACCTCTCCCCTCCTCCCCAGGCTGCTCGTCCCCAGGCCGAGCTAAGTCCCAATTCTTCCTCAGCCTCCGTTCCTCCACCTTATAATCCTTCTATCACCTCCCCTCCTCACACCGGGTCCGGCTTACAGTTTAGTTCCATGACTAGCTCTTCCCCACATGCCCAACAATTTTCTCTTAGAGAAGTGGCTGGAGCTGAAAGCATAGTCAGGGTACATGTACCTTTTTCTCTATCAGACCTCTTTCAAATCAGTTAGCGTTTAGGCTCTTTTTCATCAAATATGAAAAACCCAGCCCAGTTCATGGTTCATTTGGCAGCAACCCTGAGACGCTTTACAGCCCTAGACCCTAAAAGGTCAAAAGGCCGTCTTATTCTCAACATACACTTTATTACCCAGTCCACTCCCGACATTAAATAAAGCTCCAAAAATTAAATTCCAGCCTTCAAACCCCACAACAGGACTTAATTAACATTGCCTTCAAGGTGTACAATAATAGAAAAAAGTTGCAATTCCTTGCCTCCACTGTGAGACAAACCCCAGCCACATCTCCAGCACACAAGAACTTCCAAACACCTGAACCGCAGCTGCCAGGCGTTCCTCCAGAACCTCCTCCCCCAGGAGCTTGCTACAAGTACCGGAAATCTGGCCACCAGGCCAAGGAATGCCTGCAGCCTGGGATTCCTCCTAAGCCACGTCCCACCTGTGCAGGACCCCCACTGAAAATCGGACTGTTCAACTCACCTGACAGCCACTCCCAGAGCCCCTGGAACTCTGGCCCAAGGCTCTCTGACTCCTTCCCAGATCTTCTCGGCTTAGCGGCTGAAGGCTGACACTGCAAGATCGCCTCGGAAGCTCCCTAAACCATCACAGATGCTGAGCTTCTGGTAACTCTTACAGTGGAAGGTAAGTCCGTCCCCTTCTTAATCAATACGGAGACTACCCACTCCACATTACCTTCTTTTCAAGGGCCTGTTTCCCCCTTGCCTCCATAACTGTTGTGGGTATTGACGGCCAGGCTTCTAAACCTCTTAAAACTCACTCCCTGACTCTGGTGCCAACTTAGACAATACTCTTTTAAGCACTTCTTTTTAGTTATCCCCACCTGCCCTTATTAGGCCCTTATTAAGCCGAGACACTTTAACTAAATTATCTGCTTCCCTGACTATTCCTGGGCTATAGCCACACTTCATTGCCGCCTTTTCCTCCAGTTCAAAGCCTCCTTCACATCCTCCCGTTATATCTCCCCACCTTAACCCACAAGTATAAGACACCTCTACTCCCTCCTTAGTGACTGATCATGCACCCTTTACCATCCCATTAAAACCTAATCACTCTTACCCTGCTCAATGCCAATATCCCATCCCACAGCATGCTTTAAAAGGATTAAAGTCTGTTATCACTCGCCTGCTACAGCATGGCCTTTTAAAGCCTATAAACTCCCCTTACAATTCTCCCATTTTACCTATCCTGAAACCAGACAAGGCTGGCAGATTAGCTCAGGATCTGCACCTTATCAACCAAATTGTTTTGCCTATCTACCCTGTGGTGCCAAACCCATATATTCTCCTATACTCAATACCTCCCTCTGCAACCCATTATTCTGCTCTAGATCTCAAACCTGCTTTCTTTACTATTCCTTTACACCCGTCATCCCAGCCTCTGTTCGCTTTCACTTGGACTGACCCTGACAACCATCAGGTTCAGCAAATTACCTAGGTAAGGCTTCACAGACAGCCCCCATTACTTCAGTCAAGCACAAATTTCTTCCTCATCTGTTACCTATCTCAGCATAATTATCATAAAAACACACGTGTTCTCTCTGCTGATCATGTCTGGCTGATCTCCCAAACCCCAATCCCTTCTACAAAACAACAACTCCTTTCCTTCCTAGGCATGGTTAGTAAGGTCAGAATTCTTACACAAGAGCCAGGACTGCATCCTGTAGACTTTCTGTCCAAACAACTGGACCTTACTGTTTTAGCCTAGCCCTCATGTCTGCGTGCAGTGGCTGCCGCTGCCTTAATAATTTTAAAGGCCCTAAAAATCACAAACTATGCTCAACTCACTCTCTACAGTTCTCATAACTTCCAAAATCTATTTTCTTCCTCACACCTGACACATGTAATTTCTGCTCCCTGGCTCCTTCAGCTGTACTCACTCTTTGTTGAGTCTCCCACAATTACCATTGTTCCTGGCCCAGACTTCAATCGGGCCTCCCACACTATTCCGGATACCACACCTGACCCCCATGACTGTATCTCTCTGATCCAACTGACATTCACCCCATTTCCCCATATTTCCTTCTTTCCTGTTCCTCACCCTGAGCACACTTGGTTTATTGATAGTAGTTCCACCAGGCCTAATCGCCACACACCAGCAAAGGCAGGCTATGCTATAGTACAAGCCACCAGCCCGCCTCTTAGAACCTCTCATTTCCTTTCCATCGTGGAAATCTATCCTCAAGGAAATAACTTCTCAGTGTTCCATCTGCTATTCTACTACTCCTCAGGGATTATTCAGGCCCCCTCCCTTCCCTACACATCAAGCTCGAGGATTTGCCCTCGCCCAGGACTGGCAACTCTTAACTCCCTCTTAGAGTGGATAGATGATCTTTGCTGGCAGGGGACCCTCCAATACTTTCACCCTGATGAAGTTCTATTGTTTACTTTTATACTCACTCTTATTCTCATTCCCAGTCTTAAGCCACCCTCTACCTCTCCCCAGCTATCTCCACCACACTGTCAAATTTACTCATTCTCTCCCAGCCGTTTCTAATCCCTCCTTAGTGAACAACCACTGGCTTTGTATTTCCCTTTCTTCCAGCGCCTACACAGCTGTCCCCACCTTACATGCAGACTAGGCAACATCTCCTGTCTCCCTACATCTCCGAACTTCCTTTAACAGCCCTCACTTTTACCCTCCTGAAGAACTCATTTACTTTCTAGACAGGTCCAGCAAGACCTCCCCAGACATTTCACATCAGCAAGCTGCCACCCTCTTCCGCACTTACTTAAAAAACCTTTCTCCTTATATCAACGCTACTACCCCCATATATTGACCTCTCACAACACAAACTACTATCCCTATGGCCGCTTCTTTATGTATCTCTTGGCAAAGACCCACTGAAATTCCCCTAGGTAACCTTTCACCTTCTTGATGTTCCTTTACTCTTCATCTCCAAAGCCCAACTACACACATCACTGAAACAATTGGAGCCTTCCACCTCCATATTACAGACAAGCCCTCTATCAATACTGGCAAAGTTAAAAACATTAGCAGTAATTATTGCTTAAGAAGACACTTACCCTGTATTTCACTCCATCCTTGGCTACCTTCCCCTTGCTCATCAGACTCTCCTCCCAGGCCCTCTTCTTGTTTACTTATACCCAGCCCTGAAAATAACAGTGAAAGGTTGCTCATAGATACTCAACGTTTTCTCATACACCATGAAAATCGAATCTCCCCCTCTACCCAGTTACCCCATCTGTCCCCATTACAACCTCTGATAGCTGCCGCCCTAGCTGGATCCCTAGGAGTCTGGGTACAAGACACCCCTTTCAGCACTCCCTCTCATCTTTTTACTTTGCATCTCCAGTTTTTCCTCGCACAAGGCCTCTTCTTCCTCTGTGGATCCTCTACCTACATGTGTCTACCTGCTGACTGAACAGGCACATGCACACTAGTTTTCCTTACTCCCAAAATTCAATTTGCAAATGAGACCAAAGAGCTCCCTGTTCCCCTCATGACACCAACACGACAAAGAAGAGTTATGTCACTAATTCCCTTGCTTGTCGGTTTAGGACTTTCTGCCTCTACTATTGCTCTCGGTACTGGAATAGCAGGCATTTCAACCTCTGTCATGACCTTCCGTAGCCTCTCTAATGACTTCTCTGCTAGCGTCACAGACATATCACAAACTTTATCAGTCCTCCAGGCCCAAGTTGACTCTTTAGCTGCAGCTGTCCTCCAAAACCACCAAGGCCCTGTCTTACTCACTGCTGAAAAAGGAGGACTCTGTATATTCTTAAATGAAGAGTGTTGTTTTTACCTAAATCAATCTGGCCTGGTGTATGACAACATAAAAAAAACTCAAGGATAGAGCCCAAAAACTTGTCAACCAAGCAAGTAATTATGTTGAACCCCCTTGGGCACTCTCTAATTGGATGTCCTGGGTCCTCCCAATTCTTAGTCCTTTAATACCTATTTTTCTCCTTTTATTCAGACCTTGTATCTTCCGTTTAGTTTCTCAATTCATCCGAAATTGTATCCAGGCCATGTATACGAGAAATGTTTCTTCTAACAACCCCACAATATCACCCCTTACCACAAAATCTTCCTTCAGCTGAATCTCTCCCACTCTAGGTTCCCATGCCGCCCCTAATCCTGTTCGAAGCGGCCCTGAGAAACATCGGCCATTATCTCTCCATGCCACCCCCCAAAAAAAAAATTTTTTTTTGCTGCCCCAACACTTCAATACTATTTTATGTTGTTTTTCTTATTACTATAAGAAGGCAGGAATGTCAGGCCTCTGAGCCCAAGCTAAGCCATTGCATCCCCTGTGACCTGCATGTATATGCCCAGATGGCCTGAAGTAACTGAAGAATCACAAAAGAAGTGAAAGTGGCCTGTTCCTTGCCTTAACTGATGACATTCCACCACAAAAGAAGTGAAAATGGCCAGTTCTTGCCTTAACTGATGACATTGCCTTGTGAAATTCCTTCTCCTAGCCCATCCTGGCTCAAAAGCTCCCCTACTGAGCACCTTGTGACCCCACTCCTGCCCACCAGAGAACAACCCCCCTTTGACTGTAATTTTCCTTTACCTACCCAAATCTTATAAAATGGCCCTACCCTTATCTCCCTTCACTGACTCTCTTTTAGGACTCAGCCTGCCTGCACCCAGGTGATTAAAAAGCTTTATTGCTCACACAAAGCCTGTTTGGTGGTCTCTTCACATGGACGTGAGTGAAAACCCCCAGTTTACACAGGCCCCAAGTCCAGTTCAGAAAGTAGGCAGGCACTTGCACAGCCACATTGTCTCAGAGTAAGAGCTCACACTGAATACTTGATATCCTTTGGCTGTGTCCCCACCCAAATCTCATCTTCAATTGTAGTTCCCATAACCTCTATGTTTATGGGAAAGACCTGGTGGGAAGTAATTGAATCATGGGGGTGGTTTCCCTCCATGTTTTTCTCAAGAAAGTGAATAAGTTCTCATGAGATCTGATGGTTTTAAAAGGGATTTCCACCCCCGAACATCCCCCCTCACTGCTCTGCACTTCTTTCTCCTGTGAAGGACATGTTTGCTTCCCCTTCTGCCATGATTGTAAGTTTCCTGAGGCCTCTCCATCAATGTACAACTGTGAGTCAATTAAACGTCTTTCCTTTATAAATTAACCAGTCTCAGGCAGTTCTTTATAGCAACGTGAAAATGGACTAGTACAGCAAATTGTTACCAGGATAGTGGGGCGCTGCTATAAAGATACCTGAAGATGTGGAAGCAACTTTGGAACTGGGTAATAGGCAGAAGTTGGAACAGTTTGGAGGGCTCAGAGGAAGACAGGAAAATGTGGGAAAGTTTGGAACTTCCTAGAGATTTGTTGAATGTCTTTGACCAAAATGCTGATAGTGATATGGACAATGAAGTCCAGGCTGAGGTGGTCTCAATGGAGATGGGGAACTCATTGGGAAATGGTGTAGGTCACTCTTGCTGTGCAAAGAGACTGGTGGCATTTTGCCCCTGCCGTAGGGATCTGTAGAACTTTGAACTTGAGAGAGATGATTTAGGGTATCTGGCAGTAGAAATTTCTAAGCATTAAAGGATCAAGAGGAAGCAAAGCATAAAAGTTTGGAAAATTTGCAGCCTGATAATGAAAAAAAAACATTTTCTGTGGAGAAATTCAAGCCAGCTGTAGAAACTTCTATAAGTAATGAGGAGTTGAATGCTAATCACCAAGACAATGGGGAAAATGTCTCCAGGGCATGTCGGACACCTTCACAGAAGCCCCTCCCATCACAGCCTGGAAGCCTAGGAGAGAAAAATAGTTCCATGGGTTGGGGCCCGGGCCCCCCTGCTGCTCTGTACAGCCTTGGGATTTGGTTCCCTGAATCCCAGCTGTGGCTAAAAGAGGTCAAGGTACAGCTCAAGCCATTGCTTCAGAGGGTGCAAGCCTCAAGCCTTTGCAGCTTACACGTGGTGTTGGCTGTGGGTACACAGAAGTCAAGAATTGAGGTTTGGGAACCTTCACCTAGATTTCAGAGGCCATATGGAAATGCCTCAATGTCCAGGCAGAAATTTGCTGCAGGAGCAGAGACCTTATGAATAACCTCTGCTAGGGCCGTGAGGAAGGGAAATGGGGGTTGGAGCACCCACCCCTTGGCACTGCCTAGTGGAGCTACAAGAAAAGGGTGACCATCCTCCAGACCCCAGAATGGTAGATCCATGACAGCTTGAACTGTGTGCCTGGAAAAGCCACAGACACTCAATACCAGCCTATGAAAGCATCCAGGAGAGGGACTATACCCTGCAAAGCCACAGGGTCTGAGTTACCCAAGCCTATGGGAGCCCACCTCTTGTATTGGCATGATCTGGATGTGATTTATGGAGTCAAGGAGATCATTTTGGAACTTTAAGACTTAATGGCTGCCCTATTGGATTATGAACTTGCATGGGGCCTGTAGCTCCTTTGTTTTAGCCAATTTCTCCCATTTGGAATGGGTGTATTTACCCAATGACTGTACCTCCATTTTATCTAGGAGCAATTAACTTGCTTTTGATTTTACAGGCTGTTTGGTGGAAGGGACTTGCTTTGTCTCAGATGAAATTTTAGATTTGAACTTTTGGGTTAGTGCTAGAATGAATTAAGGCTTTGGGAGACTGTTGGAAAGGCATGATTGTGTTTTGAAATGTGAGAACATAAGATTTGGGAGGGGTCAGAGGTGGGATGATACGGTTTGGCTGTGTCCCCACTTAAATCTCATCTTGAATTGTAGTTTTCATAATCCCCATGTGTCATGGGAGGGACCGGGTGGGAGGTAATTGAATAATGGGGACGGTTTCCCCTCATGCTGTTCTCATGATAGTGAGTGAATTCTCATGAGATCTGATGGTTTTATAAGGCGCTTTTTCCCCTTCACTCTGCACTTCTCTCTCCTGTTGTCATGTGAAGAATGTTTGCTTCCTTTTCCACCATGATTTTAAGTTTCCTGAGGCCTCCCCAGCAACACATAACTGCGAGTCTTGGTGGTATCTTAAGGGTTTGGTGGTATCTTGACAATGAACCCACCACTGGAGTGCATCTTGCCCTAGGGGACACTAGTGGCTGACAGTGCTTGTCCTTGAGGCCCCAGTATCATTCCACTACATTCATACTGGTACCTGCAGTACCCTAACCCCGGCTGCCAGAGCCTAGGCAGATGGGATGACTGAGAACCTAGTATCTGAACTCACACAGCAAACCATCCACTCAAGAAACAGGTGGATCTGTACAATAGGGAAGTCACCAAAGAGCTGGCCATACACATCACCCCTGGGCATCTGCAGATTGCTTCAAAAGACTTCCATTGAAGTTTAGAAATTCTTCTGCCTGATCTACCTTATTATCAAATTTGTTGACTGTATTTTTTATTTCATTCATTGAATTATTTATTCCCAAGGTTTCTGTTTAGTCCTGTTTTATGGTATCTTTCTCTTTATTTAATTTTACAATCAGATCAAGAATTGTCTTCCATATTTTATTGAATTGTCTACCTGTATTATCTTGTATTTTGCTGAGTTTCCTTAAGAGCATTATTTTGAATTTCTTTTCAGGCATTTTATAAGTATCTTTTACTTCAGGGTCTTTGATTAGAGACATAATCCTCTGAAGGTGTCATATTTCCTTGATTTTTATGGTTTTTGGGTTTCTATGTTAATATCTATGCATCTAGTAGGAGAGTTACTTTTTAAAATTTTATGAATTATCTTTCATAGAGAGAGACTTTTTCTTGTAGAGAGGTCCTAGGTTGCCAAGTGGGTATCATGTATTGGCTGTAGTTCTGGGTAGATTCAGTGATGTGATCTTTATGCAGTTGCAGTTTCTTCAGCTATCATCCTCATCAGTGATGCCTGTGATTGCCTCAGTGGCCTAGGCTGCAGAAGTTTGTGATGGTGACAAAAGCTAAATAAAAAATACAGAAAAATAAAGAAAGCCTATAAGACTTATGGTACACCATAAATCAAATAAATTTTCACATCATGAAAATTACATAAATATAAAAGAGGCAGGGAAAGGCATAGAAAACCTGTTTAATTAAATAATAAGGGAACGCTTCCCATGTCTGAGGACATATGTGGGTATCTAGATCCAAAAAGTTTCAATAGTCCCAAATATATTCAACCTAAAAAGGTACTCTCCGAGCCACATGATAGTTTAAACTGTCAAAATTCAAAGACCATGAGAATTCTAAAAACATCAAGAAAAAAAATCAAGTCATATATTAAGGAATCCTCATTAGGCTAATAGTGGACTTCTCAGTAGAAACCTTACAGGCAAGAAAACAATAGGATAATATATTTAAAGGTCTGAGAGAAAAAAAATCTGCCAGTCAAGACTACTATACCGGCTGGGCACAGTGGCTCACGCCTGTAATCCCTGCACTTTGGAAGGCCAAGGCAGGTGGATTACTTGAGGCCAGGAGTTCAAGACCAGCCTGGCCAACATGGCGAAACCCCATCTCTACTAAAAGTACCAAAATTAGCTGGGTATGGTGGTGTATGCCTGTAATCTTAGCTACTCAGGAGGCTGAGGCAGGAGAATTGCCTGAACCAGGGAGGTGGAGGTTACTGATTATGCCACTGCATTCTACGCTGGGTGATAGAGTGAGACTCTGTCTCAAAAATAAGAAACAAAACAACAACAACAACAAAAAACTACTACACCCAGCACAGATATCTCCTTCAGAAATGAAGAAAAAATTAAGTCTTTCTCAGATAAGTAAAACCTGAGAGGATTTATCACCACTAGACTGGCCTTAGAAGAAATACTTAAGGAAGATCTACATCTGGAAAAGGAAAAAATAAAATACTGTCATGAAAATTGACAAAAGAGTAAAAATTACTGGTACAGTAGTTACACAAAAGAAAAATAGAAAGGAATCAAACTTGTCACTACAGAAAACCACCAAACTGCAAGATAAACAATATGAGGGGAAGAAAGAAACAAATAATAGGCAGAGCAAATACAAAACAATTTTTAAAATGACAGAAGTCAGTTCACACATAAAAATAACAATCTTGAATTTAAGTAATTTAAATTCCTAAATTGAAAGACATGGACTTACTGAAAGGGAGGAAAAATAAGACCCACAGAAAACACACTCATCTGTAAAGAAAGACATAAACTGAAAGTGAAGGAATGAAAAGATATACCATGTACACAGAAACAAAAAACAAGCAGGAATAGCTGTAATTATTATTATAATTATGTCACATAAAATAGACTTTAAGTTAAGAAAATATAAAAAGGGACAAAGAAGGTTATTATACAACAATAAAGGGATAAATTCAGCAAGTTTTAGTTCTAAATATATACACATCCAATTCCTGAAAAATTGAAAACATACAGAAAATACTTTTGGAGGTAAAGGGAGAGATAGACTATAATACAATAATAGTTGGGGACTTTAACATCCCACTCTCAGGATTGGACAGATCATCTAGACATACAATCAACAAAGAAACAGGATTTAAACTGCATTTTAGACTGAAGTAACCTAACAGACATTTATGGCATATTTCGTCCAATGGCTTCAGAATACAAACTCTTATCATCAACACATAGAACGTTCTCCACAATAGGCCATATATTAGGGCACAAAATTTTTATTAAATTTTAAAAATCAGGTCTGACCAGAAAGGCAGAGCAAGATAGCTGAATAGAAGCCTTCACCAATCATCCCCATCGTAAGGACACTAATTTAACAACAATCTGCCTACAAAAAAACCTTTTTAAGAACCAAAAATTAAGTGAGCACCCACAGTACCTGGTTTTAATTTCATATCGCTGCAAGAGGCATTGAAGAGGTAAAAAAGACAGTCTTGAATTGCTAATGCCACTCCTCCCCATCCTCAGGTAGCTGCTGTGTAGTGCAGAGAGAATCTATTTCTTGGAAGAGGGAGAGTGCAGCAATTGTGAGACATTGCATTGAATTCAGTGCTGCTCTGTCACAGCAGAAAGCAAAACTGGGCTGAACTCAGCTGATATCCACCCATGGAGGGAGTATTTATTGCAGGCCTAGCCAAAAGGGAATTGCCCATCTCAGCAGTCAGAACTTGAGTTCCGATAAGCCTTTCCACTGTGGGCTAAAGCACTGTGGGTCCCTAAATAAACTTGAAAGGCAGTCTAGGCCAAAAGGACTGCAACTCCTAGGTGATTCCTAGTGCTGAACTAGGCTCAGAGTCAGTGGACAGCAGGATTACATGATCTACTGAGACACCAGCCAGGACAGCTAAGGGGGTGCTTGCACCACCTTCCCCCAACCCCAGATTGCACAGCTCATGGCTCTAGAGAAGACCTCATCTTTCTACTTGAGGAGAGGGAAGAGTAAATAAAATTTTGTCTTGCATCTTGGATACCAGCTCAGCCACAGTAGAATAGGGCACCAATAAGACACTTGAGGCACCTTTTTAGGCACTAGCTCTTATATGATATTTTTAGACACACCCTGGGCCAAAAGGAAACCCACTGCCTTGAAGGGAGGGACACAGTCCAGGAAGGATCTATCACATGCTGACTAAAGATCCCTTGTGGCCTAAATAAAAAGCAGTGATACCCAGGTTGTGTACTGTGGGCCTTGGTGAGACTCTGAGACTAGGTGGCTTCAGGTGAGACTCATCATATTCCTAGCTGTAATGGCTATGGGGATAAACTCCATTTTCTAGAGAAAAGCAGAAGGAAACTAAAGGGGACTTTGTCTTGTACCTTAGATACCAACTGGGCCACCAGGGATAGAACACCAAGCAGCCTGTTGAGGTCTCCAATTCTAGGACTTGCCTCTTGGATGGTCCATCCCTGGGCCAGAGGGGTGCCCACTGCCATGAAAAGTGAGTTTCAGCCCAGACAGGCTTCATGACAATTTGACGAAAGAGCCTTTGGATCTTAAGGGAAAATCGACAATAGCCTGGCAGTACTTCCCGTGAGTCTGTGGTGGTGGTGGCCATAGGGTAAGGCTCCTCTGCTTATGGAAAGGGGAGAAAAGAGTGGGAAGAACTGTATCTTGTGGTTTGAGTACCAGCTCAGCTGCAGTACAATAGAACACCAGGTAGATGTCTAAGGTTTTTTACTTTAGTCCCTTGCTCCTGGACAGCACCTCTGAACCTGCCTGAGACCTGGGGGAACTCACTACCCTGAAGGAAAGGACACAAGCCTGGTTGGCTTGGCCACCTGCTGATTGTAGAGCACCAGGGCCTTGAGGGGACATAGGCAGCAACCAGGTGGTGGTCACAGCAGGCCTTGGGTGAGACCCAGTGTTGTGCTGGCTTCAGGTCTGACCCAGTGCAATCCCTATAGTGGTGGTCACAGGGGTGCTTATGTCACCCCACCCCCAGCTCAAGGCTGCTCAGAACAGAGAGAGAGAGAGAGATTTCATTTGTTTGGGAGAAAGTAAGGGAAGAGAACAGAGTCTCTGCCTGGTAATCCAGATAAGTTTTGAGATCTTACCCAAGACCATCAAGGTGATACCTCTAGGGAGTCTGTAAGAACCACAGCTTTACTAGGCTTGCAGAAGCTCTCCTAATGCAGGCTTAGATTATAATACCCAAGTCCTTTCAATTATCTGAAAAGCCTTTTCAAGAAGGATGAGTACAAAAAAGCCTAGATGGTGAACACTACAATAAATACCTAATTCTTCAATGCCAAGATACAGATGAACATCCGTAAGCATCAAAACTCTCCAGGAATGCATGACCTCAAAAAACGCACTGGGTCAGACATGAAGCCACTGCAGCACTAGATCTCACTCAGAACTATGGCTCAATATTGGAGAAACAGAGATATCTGACATTTCAGATAAATAATTCCAAATTCTTTAGTTATTTTGAGGAAACTCAAAGAAATTCAAGATAACACAGAGAAAGTGTCACAGCCCAGAGGACCCTATGGAGACAATTAAATGTATCCCAGATGAGACCTTACAACAGAAAAAGGATATTAGGGGAAAACTAATAAAAAACAAATAGTTTGAGTTAATAACAATGGATCAATATTGGCTTATTATTTGGGACAAATGTAGTAATGAAAGACATTAATAGAGGAGAGTGGGTACAAAAATTTTAGAAACTGTATACTATCTTTGATACTTTTCTATATATTATTTGAAAAGAAAAAATATTTACATATTTTAAAAAGTGGTGACACTTGTATTTTTTTAAGACTCCTTTCAGCTCTGATACCTTATGACACTGAAATTTTTACATGGATTTTCAGATAATTGTGAGTTTTACTAAGAAAGGTGTTTGGATATTAACAAGGAAGTTTCTGCAGATATATCATATATTTCCATCAAACAAGCAAATAAGTAATCTTGTATCTTGAAAATATACTAAAGTAAATACATAACAAAATTTAGAAAGTTTTAAATAACCCTTAAAACAATCATTTTAAAACAGCATTTTACTTTCATTCTTGTGTGTAAATGTATTTTCATTGTAGCAGTGCCATAGCATGTCCTCATGTTATGGCAAAAGAATCTTCCATATAACAGTTTTAATGTTGATGAACCTCAATATACTGAAATTTAAGCTGATTCCAAAGTATTTCTTTTGTATGTTCCATCACAGTAAACACTATAGTTAATATATACTTTTGTTTCTGTTAAATTATTTTCATGGGAGGGAAAACATTGGGTCAATGTGTGGAACCAAATCTGATAATTTATTAACCATATTTCTACCTAGTTTTTAATTTTGTTAGTTCAGATTTCAGTGGTCAACACAGACTTTAATGACTCTTGTTAATTTGCCAGAAACTAGGTTGCATTTTTATTCACATTTTAACTTTAGAAAATGAAAATTTTCTTCATGAAATTCTGGAATGAACTTTGATTTGCATATATGTTTTATGATTTGTTTATGCTTGACTAGCTCTTAGGGCAAAGATTGCAGTTGAACATTCAGCAATTTTTTTATATAGTTTTAAAAAATCATGGTCTTCAAGTACAAATATGTAAGAATGTATGATCCTCATTGATATTCCAATTGTTTCCTCAAGAGAATACTGAATAAATAACTTTCAATATTCTCTTACTCTTTGGGTGGATAAAAAAACGAAAAAACTATCCCAAATAGTTTTGCTGTCCTGGGCCCCCATCACTACTGCTATAGATGAATTTAGTAAGTAAGCTGTATGCAGGATTTTATCTTGAATCCAATTAAGAAACTCTATGTAAATGTAAAATTAATCCACACTTCCTCATTTTCTTCTTTCAGTCTGTAAATAGAGATATCAAAATATGGAAATTAGAGATCAAATAGATTTTTTAAAATAATTTAATGATTTACAAATCCCTTTAAATCCTTTTATTTTAAATTAGATGCTGCTTATAGAAATTTACTTATATGTATTAAAGAGTATAAAACAAACTTCGTATAAAAGGAACAACCTCACATAACAGCTTTGACACTGTCTTTAGAGAGAGATAATTAAATAAAAATTATAAAAGCATACATAAAGCTGCTGAGTTGATGATTTAACAGGCATGGGAGTCTGTCATCATTTTTCTTATCACCCAAATTATGTCTTCTTCTCATATTGGAAATACTATAATTATCAAGCCTGACTTTGGGCTTCTATCCTTCAAAAACGAAGAGGGTTAAGAATAAGATTTGTGTCACTTATTGACACCATTTCACCTATAACTCTTTGAATTCTGAGCCGTGCTTAGCTCTCTCTAATGATGTGTTTGCATAATGTATCATTGCAGGTATCAAAATTTCTGCCATAGCCAGGGGATTCACTTTATGATGGATTGCTTTCTGGATGGTTGAAGTAAACTTTGTACTACAGACAATGTGGTGTGATAGAAAGAGCACAAGATAAAGTAATTAAATTCCATGTGCCACACAACATTCCACCTGCTATGGTCATACATATACCCTGTTATTGAGGAAAAAAGAATACAAAATAGTAGTAAAGAAATGGTTTTAAAATATCCTAATTTGTTGTTTAATATACAAATGTATAAACTATGTGACACATATAGGAAACATAATAATTCTGCATGAGAAAAATCAAAATTTTATGAGGAGGTAATAGCTGATATTGAAAGAAGAGTGGGGCATTTGAAAAAAAGACAAAGTTAGTAAAAAGTCTGTGGAGAGAAAAACCTTAAGTCTTGAACATTCATAATGTTTGGGGTCTCAGTGGGTAATTTAATATGAATGATGAAGCCAGAAAGGGAAAAAACAAAATAAAGTTAGTGTATTAGATTGGGGGTAGTCAGGGAGGAGCTGTACATACATGTTATGATTAGGAGTGTCATAGCAAGTTATTGAATAGCCTTAGTCTCCAAATAAGGATATTAAAATGCTTTTAAAAGTATAATGTTGGATATAGCATGAAGAGTGGATTATAGAAGAAGAAGAAAAAACCCAGGGTAATAAGTTGGAGGTTATTTCAATCAAGCTAGAAAAGATAGTGATGCCCTGAACACTTGGCAATGAGAATAGAGAAGGATTTCTGAGAAAATATTCAGGGAAGTAATCTGCTGGGCTTACATTCTGATTTATTACAAGAAAGGTAGAAAGAAAATCTGTTTGGGGCTAGGAATTATAACAAAGAGGAATTATAACACAGAGGAAACCTAAGGAGAAATAGATTAAGATAGTCTAGTTCCAGAAATATTACATTTGAAATTATATAGGAATATCTATAGGAAAATATAATCTGGACTGTTAGAATTTGGATATGGAACTCTGGAAAGAACTGGTCACAGAGTTTAGTGTCATTGGTTTATGAGAGTCCAGCAAAGGAAATGAAGCTCTTCATGGAGAACAGAAAGGCAACATCATTAGTGTGACTTGAATCAGAGAGCTAGGTTTGAGTGCCAGGCTCTGCCATTAACTATCTCTGGGATCTTGATTTCGTATTTTTCATAAATAGATGCCTTCCTGACCACTCAGAGTTACTTAAAATATTCGACGAAATAACATGCAAATGTGCTTTGGGAATTCTTAAAATATTTTCGTTACTTTTGGGTGTGATATAGATCCGGCAGCACCTATGTATTAACATGGTCACTGAAGCATTTCAATGATTAATTGGAAATGACCTAAATAACTGTAGGTAGAGATCATTTATATAAAAATAATACCTCAATTTACATGTAATTATTAATATGCTGACAGTAACTTGTGTTGCTATAGGGATTGTGAAAGCATACTAATTATTTATACTATGACATCAAGGGAAACAAGGTAACTAAGTTATATCTATAACATATTTATTACTATCTAAAATTCGATACAGAGAGGAAAAAAAGCTGGAAAGAGGTTTTCTGAAATCTTAGCCATTATTATTTTGGGGAGATGATAGTATGGGTAACATCCTTCCATTTTAGTGCTGCTAAACTTACTGGTGGGGACGGAAGGGTGCAGAGTTTAAATGTTTCTTTAAAAAATTGATTCACCTGTGAAGCAAATTTACTTTTAACATGTAAAATCTTAATTACATTTGGTTGTATACAGAATCTTAACTTGAAAATAAATTTTATACTATCATTCTGGTCCAATTGTCTCATATCCATCAAGTATAGGTAGTTAACTTAAAACTTCAAGAAAGGACATTTTCCTTGAGTCACAGATTTCATGGCAGAACTGATGACGATGATGATGAGAATGAAGAGACTTTTCTTTCCAGGTTGCTGCAGAAGAAAGTGGTTATTTTTTCCTTGGAATTTTTAAGGAAGCTCTCAGAGATAATCCTGTATTTTAATTATGTGTGTATACGGCTTTCTTGTCCTACTTAACTGTAAACATCATGAATACAGGGTTCTTTCTTCTGACTTATTCTGTGCTTATTGGCAAATGAATGGACTGCAGTAACTCACAACTGCTTATGTGTATATTACAGTAGGTGGAATTTGAAAAAAAAAAAAAGGGGGTTTTCTGCAAGAGGCCATTTCACTTTTTCCTGTAGGGGACAGATGGGGAAAACACTGCATTCAATTTAGCTGGCTGCTTCTGGTTTCTTTTCATAGATTTTTCATTTCTTTCTTGAGGGGAAAAATGTCTTTTTGTTTTTGTTTTTTACATTTTTTTTTGATGGATTGTCTGGTGTTCTCTGTAAGACTTTTAAATTTGCTTTTCAGTACTGTAGAATTGTCCTCCAGATATTTTAAGGAGGTTGACTGACAAGGTTTAGGAACAGCTAACATTCTGCATCTTGGCAAAAGCTGACTGATATTTAGTAAATGTGATAAGCAGTGGTCAGAAGATTAATTTTAAAGAATAGATTTGAGGTGCTCTTGGCAACATGCATGATGTATGTTACTACAGCCTTGGTGCCTTGGTGCCAGGAGTGTATTTGTAGAACTTAATTTATGTGGGGGTAGGGCATATATGTTCTCATATTCACAGATCTGGAAGAAAATAGAAACCATAAGAATTGCATCTATAATTATTGTGTAATTTATTATTATAGTTGTAACTCCAGAGAGATTGGTATTCAATAAAGTAAAATCTACCGGAAGAATTATAACTCTAGAGCTACTGATGTTATAATGTGAATGTGTGAAAAACAAAAATCACCTGGGTTGTGGACTTTCTGCATTAGTACCCATGAGGGACTTGGTTGACTGAAGCAGAACATGCCTGAGTACTGTGATTCAGAGAAGTACTTTAGAGTAACTCCTGTTTTCTATGACTTAAATCACATCATGATATATAACATTGAATAACAGAACACCAGGTCTCAAATTTTATACTGTAAACATTGATAGATGACAACTTTAGGGTAGATAAACCCTATATGCCATGCAATCTTTGGAGAAATAACATATTTTCCTAGCATATTTCTCTTCAAAATAGAGTGAAACAGCAATTCTCATTATACAGGTATAAACACTGTAAACAGCTAAAATCTGTTTTGATAATTTACAAGAAATTATAGTTAGATGATCAATTCTCAGTTCATATGATCCAGCATAATTTATAATTGTTCTTCATTATTTAAGAATTATGGGCTGGGACTGGTGTCTCAGGCCTGTAATCCCAGCACTTTGGGAGGCCGAGGCACAGATCACCTGAGGTCAGGAGTTTGAGACCAGCCTGGCAGACATGGTGAAACTCCGTCTCCACTAAAAATACAAGAAATGAGCTGGGCATGCTGATGGGCACCTGTAATTCCAGCCACTGAGGAGGCTGAGGTAGGAGAATTGCTTGAACCCAGGAGGCAGAGGTTGCAGTGAGCTGAGATCGTGCCATTGCACTCCAGCCTGGGCAACAAGAGCAAAACTCCATCTCAAAAAAAAAAAGGACTATATGAGTATTTTTGTCTCCTATTTTAAGTTACTCATTCCTTTAAACAGTAATTATTGAGATCTTGCTATGTGTAAATTACTTATCTTTCTAGGGGAGTTGGATATTTATGATTTTATTGATAGTTTAATTTACAAACCTCATTATTATTTTACATTTAAATGTTATGTTTAAAATAATATGTTTGTCATAAAAAATTCAAGTAGTACATTGTGAAATTAAAAATAGCACTCTCTATTCATACAAGCAATCTTTATTAAAATGTTTATATAATTGTTTTTATATTAATGATATCATATGATACATATTATTTTGCATCTTGTTTTTCTTCTCTCGATAGTAAATGATGAATTTCTTTACATGTCAATAAATATGGATTGAATTTTCTTGCTTTTTTAAATAGCTGACTAGTGTTCCTTCCTATGATGGTAACTACTTCTCTATTAATCTAGTAACTATTTTTCTCTGGCTGGTACAGATGAGTGAAAAATAATAACTATTTTTCAAGTTCTTTATTAATAGACTTTTTCTTTTACCTGTCGATACCTCCAGATTCAGTTCCCTGTTTTATTTCCTAGCTCATATAACCATTATTTCAAGACCAGATTATCACCTCACATGTGTACGGACTGCATTTTTTCCTGCTAATCTACTCACCTGTAACATCTTACCTTTCATCTTACCTGCACATGGCTACCAGGACCATGATATTAGAGCACCAGGGTAACCAATAACCTTTTATTCACTACTAAATGAAATGCACACCTACCATAAAATTCAGTACTTTTTGTTATCTGCCAATTTGATGTTCCATCCCTTCCCCTTACACAAACTTTCTATTTCTAGTCAAATTAGACTCTATCCCTACATTTAATAACATGATATTTTTTTCTGCCCCAATCTTCCTGTTTATCTTGAACTACTGAAATCTTTACTATCTTTTAAACCATAGTTCAAATTCTAGACCCTTTTGGGAGTCTTTCTTCCACTCATTTTTATCAATATGCCAATAATTTAGTCTCACTTTTCTGGGCTATCATAGCAAACCGTTTAAGGCCACATCATCTTGGTATACTACAAGAAACATAAAATTTAGTAGGAAGGATAAGTGTATCACACATAACTATAATATAAAACTCAGAATGTGATACATGTTTCTCACATGTCCCATCGACTTTGTGTGGATGTGCTTGTGCATGTAAGTGATAAATATGGTGATAATAATTAAATTTTACTGAATATTACGTGTATTAGGTTGGTGCAAAACTGCAGTTTTTGCCATTACTTTTAATGGCAGAACCCACAGTTACTTTTGCACCAACCTACTACTGGACATCATACCAAATACTTTAAGCAATCATCTCATTTAATCCTCACAATAAGCACACAAGACAGTTGCTATTGTTTTTCTTATATTTCAGATGAGAAAATAGGCTGCAAGGGTTCAGCTACTGACCTAAGGTCACATAGCTACTATATAATAGAGCCAGAATTTGAATCCAGGTTGTCAGAATTCCTACACGGTATTATATTTCTTTACTTAAAATTTATACGTTCAATCAATAAAATAGTATTTGGAAGAACTAAATTGGCAGCCTATGACCCATAACCCGTGACATAAGAAGATGTATGAGAGTGCCATTAAAGCCAAGCCATGAGAAAACATTATCCTCTAGAGATTGATAATTAACTAATGACATGTTATTAATAGCTAATTAAAATAATTATATTCTCAAAATATTAGGTAAATTGCTCACTAATTTAATTAAAAGGACTTTTTTCCAGGCCTCAAAGGTCTAGATAGCTTGTCATTTTTTTTCCCATTGCCCCATTCATTCTGAACCTAAAAGGATATAGTTCTTCATTGAAGGATATTGGCCACAAATGGGCAATTCATCTTTGTTCAAAGCAAATTATATTTCATGTTCTTCTGGAAAATTTAATCATTAGGGCAAATTCTTCCTGTATTTACTCTTTCTAGGGAAACCATTCGTTTGTCAGAATGAATGACCACTTACCACAAAATATTTTCTTTGATATGAATTAAAGTAGCCTCTTCATTTATCTCTCTGCCAGCAGTTTCACCATCTGTATTTGTTGGCCATGGTTGCTGTAACAAATTACCACAAACTTAGTGGCTTAAAACAACACAAATTTATTTTCTTATTGTTCTGTAGTTAAAACTTCCAAATGGGCTAAAACCCAGGTGTCAGCAGGGTTGCCAGAAGCTTGAGGGGAGAATCTGTATTCTTGTTTTTTCCAGCTTCTAGGGGCCACCAGCATTCTGTGGTTCATGGTCCTCCTCCTCCATTTTAAAACCCAGGACAAGGAGTTTGAGTTTTCATATTGCTTCACTCGGCTATCTTCTTCTACCTACCTGGCTAATCCAGGATAATTTTCCCATCTCAGTGTCCTTAACAACATCTGTAAGTCCCTTTTGCCATGTAAGGCAACATATTCACAGAGTCAGGGGTCTAGGATGTGGACATCTTTGTTGGGTCATTATTCTGCCTACCACACTATTCCTCATTTTCATCTATTCTCCAAATCATTATAGAGTAGACTTTCTCAAATGTATGTATGAACATTCATGTCCATATGCAAGCTTTTTCCATAGCTTACCCTTTCATACATTGCAGACAAGGTACTCCTATTCCACCACCCTTACTGAACGATTTTTGTTTCCACTTTCATTCTCTTCATAGTGTCCTTTTGTTTCTTCTTTTTGTGGCATGGGGGATAGTCAAGTAAAAAAATGAGAAAGCATGCTATACAAGTTCTAAAAGATCTGTAACACTAGGCTGTTCCCTTTGCCAATTTCCTCCTCTTTAATCACCTTTAAAATTCCTATTCATTCTTCAAGTCTTAGCTCAAGGGTTATCCCTTTTTTATATCATTTTTTTATCTGACTCTTCCCAGGGAGTATTCCTTGCCCTCTCTCCTTGATCCATCCTGAGTGTTCTGTATACATAGTGTCTAGGAATACCATTAAGTAGTTTATGCTGCTGTACAGATGCTAGGGAGTGCTGATAGTTGAGTCACAGCTGGCTCAGGTAAGCTACAACCAAAGACCTATAGGGAAGCCATAGTCTCAAGTAGTGCCTACAGTGATTAGCTTTGACTATAAGAAAGATCTTTGTTGACAAATATAGCAGCTGCTGAGGGCCTATGTTAGAAAGTCATCTTGGGTTATCTACTCCTATTTCTGCCCTGAGATGCTTGGCTCAGTGCCTATTTAGAGAAGTCTATCCTGCACTCACATGCCAATTTATTGCAGCACTAGAGTTGGGGTTCAGAATTTAGGTCAGAGTATGCCTACATGGCATCAGAACTGTACCTTTTCTTCTCCTTTCCTAGGGCCTGTGATGTTTTGTCTTTGGACTTTTAAACACGAAGAGCAGTTGCCTTAGTGCCTTCAGTCTGGATGTTTCCCTTTCTTAAACTTCATCTGGAAAGGGATGGCTGCATTTCATTTTCCAGACAATAAGGTTGTTTGCCTACACTGCTATGAGCAGATATTCTCATTGCCTTCTAACAGACATGGCTTCAGGTCCACCACTCATAGTTAGGGATCAAGGTAATTATTGTGTTTCTCAAATATCAAGGCAAACTTCTGGTAACAGCCTGACTGTAGAAAAAAGTAAAAGACAACAGCAGCAACAATAAGCTCAATTTCTTGTGGGTCCTTTACTATAGCATATATTGATTCATCTGCAACTAGCGGATGGTGATTTTCTTAAGGTGACACAATTTATTTTCTTCATGGAATCTTTAGATTTTAGATTTTCTTCACGGAATCTTTAGACTCCTGTAAGCTATCTGAAATAAAAGGATCCAGATTTGTGTAATTCCACTACTTATAGTACATTTGTATTCCTGCTGGCCATAAATTAAAATGGTATCTTTGTTCAAATAGCATGGTAGGGAAATAGGAGTGAATGGCAATCAAAATTTATGTTAGAAGGCAAATGGCCAAAAATAGTCAAGATAATCCTGAAAAATTAAGGTAGGATGATGACTTCTCTTACTAGAAGGAGATTTGTCATAAATTTCTAAAAATCTAGGCAAGTCATTATCATGGAGACAGTCGGAGCATATAAACATGGAAATTTATATGTGTTATAAAGTCACTAGAGACCAGTGCGAAAGAGGTTCTCTATACAATATATGATGCTGAAACAACTGCTTTTCTATGAAAGAAAGAGAGAGAGAGAGAAAGGTAGGAAAAGAGGAAAAAAGAAAGCAAAGGAAAGAAAAAGGGAAAGGGAAAGGAGAGGAGAGGAAAGGAAAAGAGGAAAAAATGAAGGGCCAGGCACGGTGGTTCACGCCTACAATCCTAGCACTTTTGGAGGCTGATGCAGGTGGATCACTGGAGCCCAGGAATTTGAGATCAACCTGAGTAACATGGCAAAACCCCGTCTCTACAAAAAATACAAAAGTTAGCCAGGTGGGCAACAGAGCGAGACTCTGTCTCAAAAAAATAAATTAATTAATTAAATAAATTAAAAAAATAAAAATAAAAAAAGTAGCCGGGTGTGGTGGCAGATGCCTGTAATTCTAGCTATTCAGGAGGCTGAGGTAGGATGATCACCTGAGCCCTGGAGTTTGAGGCTGTAGTGAGCTGTGATCGTGCCACTGCACTCCAGTCTGGGTGACCGTGAGGCCCTGTCTCAAAAAAAAAAAAAAAAGAAAGAAAGAAAAACTGGGTCCCAACCTCACAGCAATACATAAAAGGTATTACCAAGCTTCAGCATAAAAGGAAAACCATAAAACATTTACAGTAAAAGATGAGATAATGTGTCTAAAAACCTGCAGTAAGGAAGAATTGGCACATAAACACACACCCCCCTAACCAAAAAAGGAAAGATCAATAAATTATAACAGATTAAAATTAAGAGTTTCTGCACATCAAAAGAAATAATAAATTGTGTGAAAAGAAGGAAATGAAAGCACAAAGAATTGTAGCTTAGAATAAATGAAGATCTCCAAATTTGTAAGAGGAAGGCTTTTGATCCAATAGAAAAATAGCAAATATGTATCAGCCAGTCATTGCCACAACAGTGCTGTACAACAAGCAATCTTAAACATTCTGTGGCATACAAGAATAAGCATTTATTTATCACTCATGTATCTGTGGGTGCACTGGGGCAACTCTGACCACGTCTCTCATTCCAGCGCCCAAGGTGGAAAGTGATAAATAGTGGCCACTTGTAGCTCCCCCTCCCATGGCATAGCTGAATGCTCAAGAGGCCAGCCCTAATACCCAAGCACATTTTGAGTTACCATTCACATCACTTTCATTCACATCACATTGGCCAAAACAAGTTATGTAACCAAGTGCAGAGTAAAGAGTCTTTCTGTTCACTTTGTAGAAAGTAAAGACATGGACAGGAATTTTAGAAAGTAAAATTAAGAGTAGGAAGCTGGGAAGTGATCAATAGTAGTCACTATTTCACTCCCCTGAAATAGTACTATATAGCCACACCCTTGTTGAAGAGGCTGCAACCAGGATGTGGCCATATAACACTATTACAGGGAGATGAAAAGATGAAGCAAGAATCATTGAGCTGCATACATGACAGGGATTTTAGAGAATAACAACACAAGTGAGGAGTAAACTGAGTAAATGCAAGACAAATTGTTCAAGCTCGTTGGCAATTAGAAACAAATAGTCAAAAATGAAAATAGCAATTTGCATCTATCAGTTTGCTAAAATATGAAAAGTCAAACATTAAGCGCTACCAGACTTTGCTGCAGACCTCAGCAGCAGTCCTGACACAGTGAACCCCAGCAACAGGCTATCCCAGTAGCCCCAGCCTCTAGGGTGGTCCCCAAGGACTCAGGCTCTAGGCTGTTGTCAGCACCAGGCCAGCTCCTGCAGCTCCAGGATTGAGGCCCATTCAGGCGGACCCAGGCGACAAGTTCACTTCAGCACCAATGCCAGTACCCACAACCCCAGACTCCAGGCCAGTCAAAAGATAACAAGTGTTGGCAAGAATGTAGAGGAAAATGAAGTTCTGTACACTGTTGGTGGGAATGTAAATTGATGGAGACATTATGAAAAACAGTATGGAGGTTCGTCAAAAAGTTAAAAATAGAACTACCATATGATCCAGAAATTTGTTCCTGGTATTTATCCGAAGAAAATGAAATCAGTATGTCGAAGAGATATCTGCATTCCCATGTTCATTGCAGCATTTTTCATAATAGCCAAGATGTGTAATCACCTAAGTGTCTGTCAATGGATGAATGGATAAAGACAATGAGACACACACACACACACACACACACAATGGGATATTATTAGCCTTGAAAAAGAAGAAGGTCTTGTCATTTACACATTTTCAACAATATGAATGAATCTGTAAAACATTATGCTGAGTGAAATAAGCTAGGCACAGAAAGACAAATACTACATTATCTCACTTGCACGTGGAATCCAAAAAAGTCAAACTCATAGAAGCAGAGAGTAGAAGGGTAATTGCAAGGGGCTGCAATGCAGGAGAAATGAAGAGATGTTGGTCGAAGGACACAAAGTTTCAGTTAGGCAGGATGAATAATTCTAGAGATCTAGTGTGTAGCACAGTGACTCAAGTTAAAAATATTGTATTATGTACTTGGAATTTGATAAAAGCATAGATCTTATTCTTACCATTTTAAAAGGTAAATACATAAGGTGATACATTTATTAAAGCTTGATAATCAAAGTGTAATAATTTCACATCGTATACACATATAAAAACATCATATTGTACACTGAAATTATTTATAATATTTATTTGTCAATTTTGCCTCAGTAAACCTGAAAAAATAAAAGTCATTTGTAAAAATAAAAGAATTCAAGTGCTGGCAAAGATAAAGAACAATGGAAATTCTTCTGCATTGCTGGTAAGTGTGTATGTAAAATTTCTCAACATCGTAGGAAAACAATTTGGCATTACCTACTAAAGTTGAGGGTGCACATACCCAACAATTCAGCAGTTATACCCTTGGGCATATACGCACAGGAAAGTATTGGCATGAATATACTCCTGGAAACATATGTAAGAAATTTGACAGTAGTTTATAACACACACACACACACACACACACACACACACACACACACACACAGGCAAACAGAAAGCAAAACAAAAATACTAGGAACAAACTTGGTGTTTATGATGGTTTATAACACACACACACACACACACACACACACACACACACACACAGGCAAACAGAAAGCAAAACAAAAATACTAGGAACAAACTTGGTGTTTATGATGGAAGAAGAGGTAAACAGATAAATACATTGTGGAAAATTCATGCAGATTCTATTCAGGAAGTAAAAATGTTGAACCACTTCTACATATATTGGCATGGATGTAATTCACTAATATAAAGCTGAGTGATAAAGTGATAAAATTTCCTGATTCCCTGAGAACACGTGGACGTTTAGAAGTGACCAACACATACTAGGGCCTTTTGGAGGATGTAGGGTGGGAGGAAGGAGAGGATCAGGAAAAACAGCTAATGGGTACTAGGCTTAATACCTGGGCAATGAAATAATGTGTACAACAAACCCTCATGACACAAGTTTACCTATGTAACAAACCTGCACTTGTGCCCCTGAACTTAAAATAAAAGTTAAAAAAATAGAAAACTAAATAATTTACTATTTAAGAATATATAAAGTAAAATATTTCACTTATGGATGTTTCAGAAATAGAAAAAAATATAATAAAGTTAAAATATGAGTATTGTGTTCATTGAAATATGAGTCGATTGAAACATGAGTATTAATTCAAGCTGATTGAAATATGAGTATTCATTTAGTATATTAATAATCAGGGAGTTAGCATCTCTACCCCCATTAAAAATAATTTAAAACAAACATCAATTCTTTGTTCATTTTGTTTCAAGAGATGTGCAGCAATTCTTTTATTATTTTAAAATATTTAACTGACAAAGATTGAATATATTCAAGGTGTGCAAACAATGATTTGATATACATATACATTGTGTAATGATTACCACAATCCGATTAATTAATACAGTCATCACCACCCACGTAATTCTTTAAGGAGTCCTAGTTAGTCCTCTGTGTCTCATTTCCTCAGTCTCCAATTGCAGCTACTTCTTCCCTTTCTTTAATGGTCCTTTGAGATTTTTAGCTCAAATGTGTTCTTCTATCCTTTTCCAGGCAGGTCTATCAGTCCCACGAATGAGTTACTTCCACTGTGTGAACTACGTTTTCAGGGGTCTCGTGCTACTTAATAGGCTTGCAGGGCCAGCCATTTTATAAGAGGGCACCAAGCTCATTAGGGAAGAACTGTTCCTACTGTGGTATTGATGGCCAAAATTTATAGTCTGCTTTGCAGGTCACAGATTCATCATCTCATATATACACTATCCTATCTCCCAGAGTTTTATTTTCCTCCAGGGCATTTTGCTGATAGCTTCATTCTTCCAAAATGTATTTGTCACATCAGGTGTTGATGCTGGAATGCAGGCTTCAAGCCACATATAAATGTGAGATTTATCTACAGTCTCTTTTTATTCTTTTGGAGTAATCACCATAAGTGAACTTTTATGTGGAAAGGAAAGTAATGAAAAGTGCGGTTTGCACTGCTGAGATAGAAAAAGAAATCTTCAAACAACGTATGCAGACATGTTTATAGATGAATATTAGAGACCAAAAGGAACACACACTTTTAGAAAGTTTCCTTCAGCAGAACTTTCTTTATAATGAAAAAGGGTTGGTAACACAAGACTGTATCATGCTTTATTATATCCAAACTTCCTTATTCTGAAGGTTTCCTATTCTATCTGGCTAGAAATTCTTGAACATGTAATCAAAACACACTGCTGAATATACATGCAGAGTGTTTAAAAAAGGTATGCACCATGCATTTCTACTTTGGTGCTCTAGGTCATCTTTTTCAATCACCCAGAAACCAGATCTTAAAAGTTCGTCTGAAAAATTAACAGAAGAACAAAGCTAATTCTGTACCTGAAAAGGAAGAAAGATATTCAACTATTGGGAATGTTCTTTCGCTCTGCTCTCAGTAACCAATAAACACACAAGCCTCCTGTGCCCTATTTTTACTATGAGTGATGGCGAGACCAATCACAACCAAAGTACTTAACAGCTGTTCTTTCTACTAGCAGGTGAAAGTGACTATCCTTTCCCAAGCATATTCTAGGGAAGTTAATCATAGTTTTTCCCTCAGGGTTCAATCAAGCAGTAAAAAAGCACCATGCCCTTCCAGTTACGGTCATGAGCATGTTGGTTTGTTACATTGTGATTTCTAGTTCTATAATCCAGATGAAATCAAAGTGTGGCAAGAGCAGTGAACTCTGAAATGCACATCTTTTGTCAGAAAGTTTGGTGTAAAGTCCTGGCTCACATTTCTGTTGTGAGACCTCTGGCAATTCATCAAATCCCTATAGGCTTCCATTCCTTCATCTTTAAAGGAAGCTGTGTGGATTAAATTACCTGTGATATTTCATCTGGAACTAAACACTGGAATCATTATCACTATGTTCCTAAATAACAGTCCTGTTTCTGACCAATTGTAAACTCCCCAATGTTTAGACATCCTTCCATAGCTATTCATTAAATAATTATTTAAAAATTCATGATCTGCAAAATATTGCTTGCTTTTTAGAAGGGCTAGAGGCCCTGCTCTAAAAATGTGACCATCACACAGCTACCTTTAAAACAGGTGTTTGATACAAGGTAGGAGAGTTCCATATTATCCTTCTGTTTTTTCCTTCCTGGATATTATCATTGTTTAATGCTATTCTCTTTGTTTGCCAAAAAAATTTTACCTATTTCAAGGCTGTAATAAGTGGATAGATATCTTGCTTTGATACAGCAAACTGAGCTACACATTCAATGTAAGTTATCTTTGGACATGGGTTTTAGACGTTCACCACCTTTACTAAAATCAGTCGGAAATTTCTAATGATCATATGTAGCCCCCTAAAAGGAAGATTAAACTCAACATGCCAGGCTGTCATGTTCAAACCATGATTTGTGTTTTCCAGTTTAAAAATATTGTCTCCAATAGCTCTATTTTACATCTCCTCACTCTATGTACTTTCTATGTATTTTCTTTCTGAAAAGGTGTGAATTAATTACAAAGAGGGAAAGTTCAATTAATCTCACCTCATGAAATACAGCTGTCCAGCCCACGCTGAGCATAAGCTCTACTGCTCCTGAAGAAGCAGCCACTCAGCATTTGGGTCCGACATGATATGATCTTCCTCTTCTGGTGTGTGGGGGTAACTATGGGTCCAGAAATTACTATGGCAATGTCAGAGAATAATAGATTTATGAAAATTGGAATATGTATTCACAGTAGATAATATTTGGTTTTGATCCTGAAGTAAACATAAGTAGCTTCAAATATCATAGTAAATGTTCTTGTTACTCAGTTATTTTAGGTGGATCCTTCCAGATAACGGATTTATTACAGCACCTCACAAGCTTTGCTAAAGCCATGGTTGAGGAAACAGTTTCATTATACCTCCCTTGTAGTTAGAGTATGTATTCCTTTTCTTTTTTCTTTATCTTCGGCCTCCTTTAAAATAAAACTGCAATGTGAGACATTATGTGTCATGGCTGTTTTAACCTAGACCTGAAAGTTGGTAATTCTTTCAAGTCTGTTTAATGAAGAGCAGTGGATAGGATAGGTCAAGTTCCTCTCATTCACTATTCTCCAGTTGTATCCCTTAAAGGTCAGAGATTCTAACCTTTATATAGGGAATCAATATCTATGGCTGCATTGATTTGTTGGGCTACTGGAAGAAAGTAACTTACTATTAAATCAGATATTTCTTCTCCCTCTCTGCATTACAATAAAAACACTTGCATTTTCACTTTTAAAACACTTTGGAAAACATCAAAAATCCTGTATAAAATTAGAATTTTTTACTATAGAATTTAGTTGTTTTCATTTTTAATTACTTTGAGGCAGATTCATGTAATATATGAGATAATTTGGGGAAATATAAGAACATTTTATTTATTTCAATGTGTGTGTTATAAATTTAAACAAGCACATCCAATTCATATTTTCATAGATATTATTGAAACTGAAGTTTAGGTAGTATTTTAGGTCTCTTTAAATTGAGCTGGCTTAGAGATACAAATAGTAGGCAAATATAGTACATGGCATATGCAGCAATAGCAAAAATAATGGAGATGATTCAACAATCTCACCATTTTAAGAAACACTGGCATAAAAATCTTAATGATCACCTTAGTCTAACCTATTATTTTGTAATGAGATCTTTGAGCATTACAAATGCTCAAAGATCTGAAACAAATGCTCAAAGTCAGAGAGCGAGGAGCAGATTAAGGAATGCATGAGCAAGCTGCCAGATTACTCATAATACACCAAGAGTCACACACTTGCAAGGGCAAATGAAGACAGAAGACCTTTGCAACTTACCTGTTCTTTAGACAAACTATTTGATTTGTTCATCTACAAGGCCTCTTGCACAACAGATAAATATATCTACCTAAATAAACATGGGAAGGAATTCCTGCTATTTTACTTGTCCCTCTTCCATGGTAACAGCTTGTTCAATAACTATGGGTATAACCTTTGCATTTATAGATCTGTTTTTCATTAGTTAATATTTTCCATTCCCTCTTGTAATCATGTCCTTTTGATAATGAATGATTTTTATTGATACACAATGTTTGTATATATTTATAGGGTACATGTGATATTTTGTTACATATATAGATTTTGTAATGATCAAGTCAGGGTATTGAGAATATGCATCACCTGAAGCATTTATCATTTTAATGTTTTAGGAATATTTCAAATCCTCTCTTCTAGTTATTTTGAGATATACATATACATTGTTGTTAACTCTAGGCACCCTACTCTGCTATTGAACATTAAAGCTTATTTCTTCTAACAAACTGTATGTGTGTACCCATTAACCAAACTGTCTCCACCCCCACCCCCAACTCACACCCCCTTCCCAGACTCTGGTAACTATCATACTACTTTCTATTGCCATCAGGTCAACCTTTTTAGCTCCCACATATGAGTGAGAACATGTGATATTTGTCTTTCTGCACTTTGGCTTATCTCACTTAACATAATGAACTCTAGGTCCATCCATGTTGCTGCAATGACAGGATTTTCTTCTATTTTATGACTAAATAGTATTCCATTAGGTATACATACCACATTTGCCTTATCCATTCATCCATTGATGGATACTTAGATCTCATATCTTTGCAGTTGTGAATAGTACTGCAAGAAACATAGGTGTGCAGATATCTCTTGGAAATACTGATTTTCTTTCTTTTGTATAAATACTTAGTAATGAGATTGCTATGTTGTATGGTAGTTCTATTCTAAGTTTTTTGAAAAATTTCCATACTGTTTTCCATAATGGCTGTACTAATTTACATTCAGAGAAATAACGTATAAGTCACCTTCTCTCTACGTTCTCACCAGCATCTGTTATTTTTGTCTTTGCGACAACAGCTGTTTTAACTGAGAGAAGAGGTTTTCTCATTGTGGTTTTTATTTGCATTACTCTGATGTTTAGTGGTGTTGAGCATTTTTCCATATATGTGTTGGCCATCTGGTATGTCATCTTTTGAAAAATGTCTGCTCATGCCTTTTGCCCCCTTTTTAATGGAATTATTAATTATTATTATTATTTCACTGTTGGGTTGTTTGAGTTTCTTGCATGTTCTGTACATTAGTCCCTTGTCAGATTAATAGTTTGCAAATATTTTCTCCCATCCTACAGGTTGTCTCTTCATTCTGTTGATTGCTTCCTTTGCTTTGCAAAAACTCTTTAGTTACTGTGCTCTTAATTGTTTATTTTTATTTTTGTTGCCCATGTTTTTGAGGTTTTAGCCATAAAATCTTTGCCTAAACCAACATCTTGTAGTGTTTCTTCTATATTTTCTTCTAGTAATTTTATACTTTTGAGTCTTATATTTAAGTCTAATTCATTTTGTGTTGAGTTTTGTATGTGGTGACAGATAGGGGTTAAGTTTCATTCTTCAGCATATGAATATCCAGTTTTTTCAGCACCATTTATTGAAGAAGGTGTCCTTTCCCCAGTGTATGTTCTGGGAGCCTTGTTGAAAATCAGTTGGCTGGAAATTGTGTGGATTTATTTCTGGCTTATCTATGCTATTACATTGGTCTATGTGTCTGTTTTTATACCAATACCATGCTGTTTTGATTACTGTAAGCTTGTATTATATTTTGTGGTTAGGTACTATACCTCCAGCTTTGTTCTTTTTGGTCAGGAATGCTTTCATTATTGAAACTATTTGTGAGTTCCATACAAATTTTAATATTTTTTTCTATTTCTATGAAAATTTTCATTGGCCTTTTGATAGGGATTACATTGTATCTGTAGATTGCTTTAGACAGTATGGTCATTTTGACAATATTCTTACAGTCCACGAATATGGTATGTCTTTCATTTGTTTGTGTCCCCTTCAATGTCTTTCACCAGTGTTTCATGGTTTTCCTTGTACAGATCTTTCACCTCCTTTGTTAAATTTATTCCAAGGTAGTTAATATTTTTGTAGCTGTTATAAATGGGAATGCCTTATTTTTTTTTTAGTTTATTATTGGTGTACAGAAATGCTACTGATATTTCTATGTTGATTTTGTATCCTGCAAGTTTACGGAAGTTATCAGAGCAAAGAGTTTTTTCTATGGAGTCTTTATGTTTTTCTAAATGTAAAAATATGTTATTTCCAAACAAAGACAATTTGACTTCTTTTTTTCCAGTTTGGATTTCTTTTAGTTATTTCTCCTGCCTGACTGCTGTGGCTAGAACTTCTAGTACTATGTTTAATAGGGGTAGTAAAAATGGATCTCATTGTCTTGTTCCAATTATTAGAAGAAAGACTTTCTGCTTTTTCCCATTCGGTATGATGTTGGCTGGTTTGTCATATATGACCTTCATTATATTGAGATATGTTCTTTGCATGCCTAGTTTATTGAGGATTTTTGTCATGAAGGGATGATAAATTTTACTGAATGCTTATTCTGCATTGACTAAAAAAAATATGCCTTTTGTCCTTCATTAAGTTGATGTGATAGCTCATGTTTATTGATTTGCATATGTTGAGATGTCCTTGCAGCCCTAGAATAAATCTCGCTTGATCATGGTGTATTATCTTTTATAATATGCTGTTGGATTCAGTTTACTTGTATTTTGTTGAGAATTTTTGCATCTACGTTCATCAGGGGTAGAATTTTCGTTTTTTGTTGTGTCCTTTTCTGGTTGTGATATCAGGGTTGTGCTGGCCTCATAGAAAGAGTGAGGGAGAATTCCTTCTCTGTAATTTTTTTGGAATTAGCTTTAAAAAGCATCAGTGGTATCTTTCCTCACTGGTTTGTTTGGGCTGTTCTTGTTAGTGGAAGCTGTAATGAGGCTTTTCTGGGACAAAGACACCAGGAGAACCATTCCTTAGGCCGCAGTGCTGGCAGCAGTGAGCTGAGCATACCTGTCCTTGGACTCTCAGGGTGCATATACAAGCACTGGTGTTTGCAGGCTGCGGCAGGCCAATTCTTAGCCCTCCAGACATCTTGTTCAGGTGCTGGCAGTGGCAGTGGTAGGTGGGGAGGGTGGATAGATCCTTGGGCCCCTGGGCAGCATGCATCATGTGGGCAGTAGTGATGGTGGGACAACACTTGGGCTCCCAGCCAGCAAGTACTGGTTGCAGTCGTGGCTGTGTTGGGCTGAACAAACCAGTCCTCTGGCTCTCAGGGGTTGCATGCAGGTGAATGCTGGCAGTGATCATGGCAGAAGGCTGTGTGGGTCTGTCCTCAGGCTGTTGAGAGGAGTGTACAGTTGTCAGAGGTGGTAGACAGGGTGGGGCAATCCCCAGGCCTCTGGACAGTGTGCTTGGGCACCGGCATCAGGTGTTTTGTTGGGTCCCCTGGTAGGATGTATGCACGACCAGGGCAACAGATGGATAAAGTGATCCCCAGGCCCCTGGGTGGCATGTTCAGGGTAGGCAGACCTGTACTCAGGCTGTGTGGTGGTGTGCTTGGGCACAGGCTGTGGTGGGCATGGCAGGTGATCCTGAATGCCAGGCCCCCAGGCAGCATGGTTGGGTGGCAGCAACAACGGTGCTGGTGGGAGGGGAGAGCCTATCCTCAGGGAATGTGCACACATCTGGGGGCCATGCTGCTGACTGAGTGCATTGCCATCAGTGGCAGCAGCCCCAGGTAGGCAGTTCTCAGGCTCCAGGGAGTGCACGCTTTGGCTCCTTTGTCCCGGCAGCAGACTACATGGTGTGCTGCACTGCTCACTCCCAGGTGTGTGAGATATTGTGTGTACTAGAGTGCTGAGGACCTCGCTGCTTAGCTGGGTGCAACCTGCAATGTGTGACCGAAGCCCTTTGCATGGACACAGAGGGATGTCAGTCGGGCTCCAGGGATGTGGAGATGTAGGGGCGGTTGGGTCCCAAGGCAAAATGCAGTCTGGTGAGGAACTGGGCCCTCAAAATGGCACCATACTTCAGCTTCTTGGATCTTAAGGGGTATGTGGTACCCAGTTTGAGCTCTTTCTCTGGAGTAATGCTATCGCATGGACTGGAGGAAGCTTCCTATAGAAGACTCAGAGCCTGCTAGGGTCAAGGGACTTTCCTGTGGTTAGGATTGCAGGAGTCCATGGTGGGAATGTAGACAGTGGAGGATATTTTACTTATCCTTTCCCTACACTGGGGAGCCTCTCCAGACTCCCATCCAATCTTGGCCAGGCTGACTGCCACCTCGTTTCCTTCTCTTCCTGTGCCTCAGGTGTTTCTTGTCACTTCTGTACAGAATTCCAGTGTTCTCTCTTAGATGCTCTGTTTAAAGTGTGATTATATATGAGCTATTTTGGGTTTTTTTGTTGTTGTTGAGCAGGAGAGCATTGGGTGCCTCTAGTCAGCCACCTTGAAGCCTCCTCCATCATGATGACTTTAATCTGCTCTTATGTAATCTTAAATAAGACACTGCTTCATGGAGTTAAATTTATTCTTATTGCAAAGATATACTTTAAATCTTTCTTAGTAAGGAGTGCTGGATTTCCCTCCAATCTTAATATTGCAAATGAATACCAACTCAAGGCCAGAGAGGGCAGTGGGCACCTGTTTCTGTTACTGGCTTTGAGAGTGAGCAAATCTGGAAACACTTTAATCACATAATAATATAGTGTGTTTAGGGGAGACTTAACTCCCCAGACTCCTGTAAAGTTACAGAGCTAGTCAAGCAAGTTGTTCCAATTCAGTCTCTAGTGTGTAGTGAAAATCCCTCTGGAGAAGAAAGATATTGCTACTAATTAGACCTTACAAATTGGGAGAGCCAGAAAATCTGGACCAGCAGGCAGCTTTAGTATTGGAGATTGTGGACTACTTCTGTGTTGGGCAGTAAATAGTAACAACATAATAGAACAAGGTGTAATAACTTCCAAAATAGGAAAATAGAAAAAGAAAGGAAATTTTAAGAAATCTCACAAATGTAAAGACTATTTAGACTCTTAATCTTACCAGGTCACTATACCATAGACTTTTTTTTTTTCTTTGAGACAGAGTATTGCTCTGTCACCCAGGCTGGAGTACAGTGGCGTGACCTCGGCTCACTGCAACCTCTGCCTCCCGGGTTCAAGCGATTCTCCTGCCTCAGCCTCCCAAGTAACTAGGATTACAGATGCATGCCACCACACCAGGCTAATTTTTGTATTTTTAGTAGAGATGGGATTCCACCATGTTGGCCAGGCTGGCCTCGAACTCCTGACCTCAGGTGATCTGCACACCTCAGTCTCCCAAAGTGCTTACAGGCATGAGACACCATGTGCAGCCTATACCATAGACTTTTGAGCCACCCGTGACTGACAAAGTCTTTCTCTGTAATAAAAATCTTCCTTGTTTTAGACACAAACAAGGAAATTCTCCTCCTGCATTTTTTTTTTTTTTTTTTGTCTCTATAAAGGACTCTTAGGACTCTTCAGAGACCAAGAAGATGGTTAAAAGTCTGGAATGTGCTGCCTAGTTGAGTACCCATCACAGCACCCTCTGTCATCCTCAAGGTTAGAAACCATGTCAAGCAGTCACTTGCTACTTCTGTAAGTCTGTGTTCTGCTCTCTGAAAACTGCCTCTCTTACTCTCACTGGGATAAAGAGAGAAGAAAGGACTGTGAAGAGGGTCTTTAGTGCTTATCATACAACACATGAAATAGTGCTCATTTTCTAATCTCTGGGCTGGACTGTACTGGTGGGACACATTGGGTCTCTGGAATGACCTCCTACAAGAGCCAGATGGAGACTGAAATGTCTTCATCATGAATCAGGAGAACAACTGTCAGCTACAGGGAAAGTCCATTCCGGCATGCTGGCCTGAATTTGCAAGGATCTGCTCTATACCACTTTAGATCTTCTGAAGCATGCAGGTGTCTTAGAATTATTGCTGACTAAATAAATAAATAAATAAAGATTTTTAAAAAGTACTCATTTTGATTGACTATTGCCTTTTCCCTCATATAGCTTAATTGAGAATGGGATAAGGATTACAATCATTTCTTGAAATGATATTTTGAAGTAATTACTAGATGAAAATGTGGAGAAGCAAACATGTTTTCTGGAAGGCAGTTTGAGTTTGTAAGCAGGCGTTGAACCTTCTACATTGTTTGAGTCACTGCTTCTTCTCTTGTTCCTACTTTCATCTCAAAGAGACTTTTTTAAAAAGTTGTTTGGTTTGTATGTGTTCCTATGTCTCAATGTGCTTCTCTACGAAGTTCACAGGCAGAGAAGTATGTCTGATGTGTTAGACAGTACAATACAGCTGGGAAGCCATGGCTCTGTCCCAAACTGGTTTAGGTCATCTCCAAATGCCATGAAGTTGAGCCTGGATCCTACAGCAAAAGGAGGACTGACTTCCTTCATCCTGAAAGGTGGGCATTTTTAGCAAAATCATTTTCTCTCCAGGCTTCTTGGCAACAGACTGGCCTCCCCATGTAAGATGGATGATGTGATTAACATAATTAAGTCTATAGACACCCAGGGGATTACCCTGTTAGGCAACAGTTACTGGTATTTCCATGTGCCTGCCTGCCTCTTTCTAAGGCATCTATTTTATGTCAAATTGTCTAATTTTACTCCCTGGGCAGGTTTGTGAGCTGCGTTTGCTGTAATTGAGAAAGAATGCTGTGGGGGATTCACAGAAATCAACATAGAGAAAGAGCTTAGGAGGTCAAGCTTGAGCAACAGCTGGATTCCATTTTTGTAGGGCTCATTTTTCAGTGGGTCTAAGATGGTGCCTTCCCTCCTTCATCATTTAAGATTTTATTACGGCTGTTCCCTGCTGAGGCCGTTTTCATGTTAGAAAGGAAAAATGTCTGTTAGCTCTCAGGTGCTGGTACCACACTTAGGATCTTCAAGGGACGAAAAGTACCTTCCAAGAGTCCAGAAGCAACAGGTATTGTTCAGGAAACCCTGCCGCCCACTTGATTTAGGACTGGGATCAGCAAACTATGACCTGTGGCCCAAATCCAGCTCACAACCTAATTTTATAAATAACGTCTTATTGGAACCCAGCGAAGTCCATTTGTTTACATATTGTCTATGGCTACTTTTGTATTACAACAGCAGAATCGAGTGGTTGACAGAGACCATGGCCTACAAATCCAAAATATTTACCACCTGGCCCATTTCAGAAAAAGTTTGCAGTCTCATGACGTAGAAATTTGGATCAAATTTGAAAGACAACAAGTTATCTAGATATGGGGAAATGCTACCAAGACAAAATTTGGCAAGTTAAAAGAATTAATGGTCGACATTTTATGACAGTCACCAGAGTCTGGGAGGTTGGGAAAATATTGAGTTTCTATTGACAGGTATAAAGTTTCAGTTATGCAAGATGATTAAGTTCCAGAAAACTACACACAGTATTGTATCTATACTTAACAATGCTGTATTGTACACTTAAACATCTGTTAAGAGGGTAGATCTCACGTTAAACATTTTTGCCACAATTAACACAAAACAACATATTCGTGGTAGCTATATCCGTGGTGTGCTGGAATTAGCTCTTCCTGATTAAGAGAGTTGATTTTTAAACAATCAGGAATTTTGCAAGCCAGTTGTTAGATCATTGATAAGCTGAAATCAGCCATGATCAAGTGGGAATACTTGCACCATGGAAATCAGAAACACTACAAACCTGGACCTCATGTTTGTTTGTTTACTGGAAAGCCAGTTTACCAGTACATTGCAATGCACAAACCTTATGCTCCCTGTGATGAAAAAAGAGAGCACTAACAATAGGTCGTGAGAAGAAACAGAACAAAGAAAGTCTAACTCTGTGTGTTTTCTTTATGCCTTGGACATGCCTGCCCCTGAAGCCATTCAAAGCGTAGATGTTTCACATGGCTATCAGTAATACCATACATATTAGATGTTACTAGCTAAAGGAATCACACAATCTTTTTTTATTTAAACAGAAACCATGGCAAATAGAAGCTTACACATTTGGCAAAGGAGCCTAAGTCATTACTATCTCTCAAGATTGGATGGACGCAGAAGAATTTTATCAACTTCTCAAGGCAGGACATTCTGCAAAACACTCTACCTTTCTGACTTTCTACCTTCATATTCCAATGTCTTAACTACATACTTTTTCTCCCAAAATAATGGTACCCAAACTTTAATGAGCATTAAAATCATTCACTGTGTTCATTAAAATTGGTATTTCCCAGCTCAATCTGAAAAAAAAAAAAAAAAAATACGTAATGGACCTGGGGCGGGACCTAGGAACCTATATTTTTAACAATTATTTGAAGTGATTCTTTTTGCATTGGTCCACAAATAAAAGCCCCCAGTTGTTTTTTTTTTTTAATCTAACTGACTCTTAAAACCTTTATGTAACTATACATCCCAGGCATATAAAAGACCTAAGATGATGCCCAGGATGCATTAACACTCAATTTATTTCAGTTTACTCCCTTTTCCTCCTTGCTCAGGATTATGCCATAAGACTGAAGAAACTTGAAAATCTGCCCTTTCATGTATTTGAGACTATTTTCTCCTCTGAATACACAGTCTATGCTTCTTGACAACCCTGTTTCCGACTTCGTCATTGCTCCACATTTGTGAATGCCATGGAGTAATAATTTTCAAACAGCCAATGTGAACAAAGAAGTATAGTCATATGTGGTGTTGAATATAGTGTTCAGTACTCCTTTCTTATCATTTGTAAGGGGTATCATTGATGTTGGGGTACCCCATTCAGATCCCACCCCTTCAACATGAAGTCCGCTATTTTCCATATTCTTAGATGGTGTCAGCTCACAGCTGAGTTACTGCTCACAGCTGAGTCCCTGCTCACAGCTGAGTCCCTGCTCACAGCTGAGTCCCTTTAAGGAATTGTGCTGGTCCAGATTTGCTGCTTTTCCCAAGGTTCTGCCTATTTCCAGGGTCATTATGCATCTATTGACAGTGGGGAGGAAGGCACCCTCTATCTTCAATTCAAGACAACTGTAAAGGGCTCTCTCAGCTCTAAAGCTCCTGGCAGGATCAACCAAAACTTTGGTTGCATCTACCTTATATAACTTCTCCCTTTGCCCACTCCTGCTTCCCTTACCTCCTCTTCTTTCCCCCAGCCGCTGTCGCTGAAAGCACTACTCAATAAACTGCATGAATATGAATCTCTGTCTCAAAGCCTATTTCCCTAGAAACCTACTGTAATGCAATATCCAATAGCTTTGTTTTTAAGGACCAATTCTAACTCCATCTTGAGTTGAATTGCTGGATTTGGGAATCCAGCTACTTCCCCAAATTCCCTTGCCCAGTTTAAAATATCTTGGGTGGAATACAGCTGTAAGGAAAAAAAAATAAATAAAAGGAAAGTTCCATTTTTGACCTGAATTATAAATTTAGGTATCGTGATACAAGTTTATATTATACTCTGTATAAGATACTGTATTTGACCCTTTTGGGAATATAAGGATTTATTTTGAAAGATACATAAATTACTCTAATGTAAAACAAAAATGATGGAAGCCAGAAGGGCAGCATATACTTGAATAAGAAGTAAGTACACATTTTGAATATAAAAGAGGGTAAGTCATGACACTTCAAAGATGATACGAACATAGACCTAAAGATAGAAAGTACTTACTTTGGTGCTGCTGTAACACAGAAAAATAAGAATGCCCATTTTAAAAGACCTCTAAGAAGACAATTTTTAAAGATTCCCACTGAGCTAGATATAGAAGCTTCTCATAATCAGAATTCCAATATGCAGTAGACCCCAGTAAATGAATCCACCTTAATAAAGCTGAATATTATTCTAAAATGTTCACTGTTTTAACTCTAAATGGAAGTGGTCTGCTTGATCAGTCATCCATAATTATCCCTTCTGCTGTGACTTGACTTGGGAAGCAGTTTTGGCACATTTGGCAAAGGAGCCTAAGTCATTACTATCTCTCAAGATTGGATGCATGCAGAATAATTATATCAACTTCTCAAGGCAGGACATTCTGCAAAACACTCTACCTTTGTCTTTCTACCTTCATATTCCAATGTCTTAATTGCATAATTTTTGGATTGGACCTCAGATTGACCAGGATTTGGGTTTGACACTTATTTTATATAACCTTGGGAAAATTACATAGCTTCTTTGAACCCCAGTCTTTTCATCTATAAAATGGAGATAATAATGTCACTAAAAGCTTAGTATCAGAAAAGGTTGATAAAGCAGTTTGCACAAAATAGGTCCTGAATACATAGCACACCTATCTCATTTTTCTCCATCATTGTATATGTAAAGGGACAGAGCTTGATGAAGGAAGGTTAAGTAACCCATGCAAGCTACTAAAGCTAATTAATAGTAGAGCTAGAATCAGAAACCAGGTTTTCTGGTTCTGAGATGGCATTTTCTTCTATCAGGATGCTTCTGTAGATCAAATTTTCATCAAAATGTCCCTTTTTAGTATGTAAGGAGCCAAATTAACTATCTAAAGACATTTTCTAATGTTTATAGAACATTAGAAAAAAAAAGACATCTATGACATCCAAGTAAAGGGCAAGTTATTTTAAAAATTTCTATTATTTAAAATAAAAGTAAAAACAGAAAGACTTAATTCTTATTATTCCACACATTTTAAGCGCTCCTTAATAATTAATATGAATATGATAAGGACACATCTCTCTGTGTGGACCTAGTTTACACTGGATCAGATACCTTCCCCTTCATTTGCAAATTCAGACTGGAAAAATACAGTGGCTGTTCGATGTCTGATGTTTTCACAGATGCTGCTTCTGCAGTGCCAATCTGAAGCACAAAGACAGGCTACAGAGATCCACATGGAACAAGGATAACCAGGGTTAATAGCAATTCATAGCATCAATCACTTTTATTGGCCCCAAGACAGTGTTTCCATTATTTATGCTGCTGGGTGATCTGCTATATTTATGATACAGCTAGTTGTCAAGGCTTTAAAAATATGATGGATTCCTAAATTAATACAGTATTCCTTGTCTTGGGCTTGAAGCATGGACAGTCACAAGGAGTACAGAGGTATCTATAATCACAAAGTTAAATGTCCATGCGTCATGATGAAGAAGATTGGCCATTATGTCCTGAGTGGGCTTGTGTCAATAATGTGAAAGCTCTCTATGTTTACAGATTGAGTGCTGAAATGTATTCTATCAACATGTATTAGTACACTGATATTCCAAGATCTTTGGGGGAAATTAAAGCATGAATATGACACAGATTTACCCCTCTCCCCCTGTGCATTTCTGAATCCACTTAAAATTAGTATTTGATAGCATAAAATCTATCTTAGATATGAAAACAAAGTGATGGGAATTTTGGAAACGTGAGAGACAACTTGTTGCTGGGATTAGTAGTGATTATAAAGATGACTGTGGCATTCGGGGAGATCAAAGAATGGATAAGGTGGCAACAAGAGAAGATTGGAAACAATTTGTATTTAGAGAATGGCATGAGCAAAGGCATAGAAATTGGAGTGAAGGATTGAAAGGTGCATAGGAAAGTATCAGGTTGAACAGTACATAGAAGCCAGATCCTACAAGATAAAGAGAGAAGTTTTGACTTAATTTGAGAAGCAGTGATGTTCCTAGTTGGTGTTTTTTTCACAATGAAAGAGCTGCCTGCACCTTAGGTAAGCAAATTTGCTCTCAAAATAAAAATTAGAATAAGCAAAGACAAATTAGGGAGCATATTATGAGAATACAAGTAGTAGGAAAGGACACAGTAGGAGCAGGACTGGAACATTTTAAGTGAGGTGAAAAGGAATGATAAAAGAAAACATAGAGAATGGACACTAAAATTGCTGTTGAAATTTGATCCCATGTCAAGTAGCCAAAGTCGGTACTATGGCCTACAGTGACCTACACGATCTGGGGCACTGTTGATAAATCAAATGTCCTATGACTCTTCTCACCTGTCCACTCCATGCTAGATACACTTGTTTCCTTCCAATCCCTCAAATGTGGCAACCACACTCCACATAAGGGCCTATGAACTAGAGCAGGGAGAGCTCTTCCCCCAAAATAACTTCCCCAAGCATGGCTCATTCCCTCATCTTTTCTGGCTCTCAATTCTAGTGTCCCTTCTCAATGACAATTACCCTGATACCCTGCTCAAAATTGCAACCCATCTGACTCCCATCCTTCCTCATAACCACAGCTCTCCATTCTCCTACCCTACTTTTATTATAACACCTCTCATCTTCTCATACACAATGCAGTGTATCTAGTAGTTGGATATATTATTTATTGTCTGTCTCCGTCTGCTTGTATATGAACTTCACAAGGGAAGGGATCTTCTTCCATTCCATTTACTCATGTATGCCAACTGCCTAGAAGTGTACCTGGCATATATGGGCAGCCAGGAAAGCTTGCTGAATCAATAAACCAGTGCAGCTTATTGACTATGTGTCCTTGTTGGTTGTTCTTGGATCCCATGGACCCTCATCATGGTTTACTAGTCCATTTTTGTATTTCCGTGCAGCACATGAGGCTTTTCCAGTTTCTTGTATCACTGACAGCTGTTCCAAGTTTGACTTTGTTGGATTTACAACTAGGACAGGGATGTCTTGTTCCAGTGGGTGGAGGCTCTCTGAAATCATTTTAAAAATGGACCTACTTTTATGTACACTTGGGAAACTGACTCCTGCCTTGATGCCTTGTAGGCTGTCACAAAGAAATCCCTTGTGTTGTCTCATCATTCACATCTCACATTATATTTAGGATACTTTGAAATTTTAATTAGGAAATCTCTTTGAATTCAGTCCATAGTAATTAATAGCTGTGATTAGAAACAGTTTTCCGTTTTCATCATATTCCTTTTAAATCAATCTGAACATATTGGCAGAACTTCGGCAGAAACAAAGGAAGTGAATTTAATGTGATTTGCAGCAGATACCCCCAAGTAATTTTCATTTTTCCTCTAGTGTCTTCTTCAGAGTGGAAGCACCATTTAACTTGTCATCTCAGAATCTACTCAGTTGTCAGTACGTCAATACCAATACCAATGACCATTCAGAATTATGGTCATTTCTAAGTGGGAAGACAGGTGAGTTAAGAGATGAAAAATTTAGAGTAATATCCACTAAATTCTATGTGGACTTCCACTGATATCTTGCCATGCATTTTCTCTTGGCATGTACTCAGCCATTACTATGACCTTGCTTAGGACATAAACTTTAGTATGAGCAAATCAGACATGTTAGTGATTTCAAGGAGATATTTGGACTGCTTAAATTCCTTCCATATAATCTGTGTGGAAATTCAATAAAGACCGAAAATTGAAAAACAATCAACAGGTAGATCTGAGTAACCATCATGTGCCTAACAAAGTGCTAGGAAATGTCGGGTTGTAAAAATGTTCCTCTAGTAAGTACTGCCAGAGAAACAAATAAAATGTGACCAAATGCAAGGGAATAAGGAATAAAAAATCATGCAAAGAGACACCAAATTTTTGGTATTTTCCATGAGTTACAAAAGCAAAAGTGATAGATCTAAGTTGTTCTAGACTTTTGAAAGTTTTTAAACATTACTTTATTATACAAGTAATACATAGAAGTTACAAAAAAAATAGGAAAAAGGAAATTTAAAAATAAAGAAAATAGGCCGGGGGCAGTGGCTTACGCTTGTGATCCCAGCACTTTGGGAGGCTGAGGCAGGCGGATCACGAGGTCAGGAGATCGAGACCATCTTGGCTAACATCGTGAAACCCTGTCTTAATTAAAAATACAAAAAATTAACCAGGCATGGTGACATGCATCTGTAGTCCCAGCTACTAGGGAGACTGAGGCAGGAGAATCGCTTGAGCCTGGGAGGCGGAGTTTGCAGTGAGTCGAGATCGTGCCACTGCACTCCAGCCTGGGCGACAGAGCGAGACTCCATCTCAGGAAAAAAAAAAAAAAAAGAAAAAAGGAAAATAAAATTTGCTGTAATAACAACTCCAGAAATACGCAGTTTGAATATTTTGGTGCGCATCCATTTAGCATTTAGTGTATTTTCTCTCACGCTGTTTTTCTCTTTCATGTGTCATGAGTAGTTCTTGGTGCTTGTTGAAAGCTTTTATAAGTAAATAAGAGGCCGGGCACAGTGGCTCATGCATGTAATCCCAGCCCTTTGGGAGGCTGAGGCAGGTGGATCACAAGGTCAGGAGTTCGAGACCAGCCTGGCCAACATGGTGAAACCCCGTCTATAACAAAAATACAAAAATTATCTGGGCTTGGTGGCAGGCACCTGTAATCCCAGATACTGGGGAAGCTGAGGCAGGAGAATCGTTTGAACCCGGGAGGTGGAGATTGTGGTAAGCCGAGATCGTACCATTGCCTTCGAGCCTGGGCGACAGGGTAAGACTCCATCTCAAAAAATAAATAAATAAATAAATAAATAAATCAGAACACTTACAATAATCTTTGAAAATCCCTAAAGGAAGACAAAGCTTTGGCACATGTGCTATGCTGACACTCTTCTAAGATGAAAACATGATTACAGAATGCTTTTTGGGAGTGAATTTTGGAGATAAAAAGTGGCTTAATGATTACAGAGTGGATGTCAAAAAATGCCATCATCATCATCATCAATGAGAATTGCTGAGGTGACCTCCACAATCATGGAAAATATAAATAGTTGAGTATATAGGGTACGTGTCTGGAAATGTGATCAATAACAGAGTGTAGCGTTAGTGAGGGTCAAACGCAAAGTGAAGACCTTTCAGTTTACAGACTGTCAGCATCAGGCATATGCCTGGGACCTTGTTAAAAATACAGAAACTCAGCCACTACTTCAGATTCTGAGTAAGAATCTGCATTTTTTTCCAAGATCCCTAGGTGATTCCTTTGCATATAAAGTTTGAAAGCTCTTTCAAATATATGTCAAGACTATTCACTGGAGGGAATGATCAATGAAACCAGTGAAGTTACAGAAACTTAGAGAAACTCTAACTGTACCATAAAAATTTTAACATGAGTAACAAAACAAGCAATAGTATCAAAGTGTAATACAACCAAAACAGGATCCAGAAGTGTACACACACACTTTGGAGACAATCAGCATAGATAAGCTATAGCAAGGGACTAATGGTGTAAACAGGTTATGAATGACAAAATTGAAATTGAGAATAATCCACCCATTCATATATTTTTCTGTGCCATTTTGGGAAAGACAGCCTAAAAATATTTTTAAAGGGCTTACTGGAAATTACCAACCAAAGATCATTATTTGAGAATCACTAACTAACGTCAGGGCTGAAAAAAAATTATTGTCCCACATGTAGGAAATTATTTTTAAATACACGCCAACTAAGTACTTACTTTTCATCAAAGACAGAGTCAGTCAAAATGCACAAAGCCAGAGTAGAGAAACAAGGCTACTAGGACAGTTGAGAACATAATACTTCATGATTTATTGGATATATAGGAAGAAAATATTGCAACTGTAGTTATTTATTTTATCATATTTTAAATTTACGTTATTGTTTCCATTTCATAATGTACATAATATTAGTAAAATTTTATGTTAAGATAGTCAATAGCAAACATTATAAATATATTATTGGGAGGTTCATCTTAAAATGTTTTACTAATAGGGATACACTTATCACAAAATCATACCCTTATTGATTTTAGTTTAATATATTTTTTACCACAGTCTCCCCAAAAAGTTTGCCAATACTTTGCTACTTGATTAAGTTTAGGAAATAGTAATTTAATGGTTTTTAATTTTTATTTTAAAGAAGGCTTAGTCTACAGGTAAGAACAATTGTTTTTTAATAGATTCTTTCAGGAATTTTCATTGATGATTTATGCCAATAAGCGTTGTTTTCACCTTATCCATCAACGCATATAAGAACCAAAAATTACCATTTTACTGGATAGAGCAGCAGCAGCAACAGAGAAGAAAAGAAATGCAAATACCTCATAGCAGCATACACACACATTGTTTTTGAACATATTTGTCCCTACATAAGTATCAGTTAGTTGATGGGTTGATTAGTTAAGTAATTACTTGCCTCTCAGGCATGATGAATAGCAGTAGAATGTATTTATTTATTTTCTGTGTTTAGGAGATACAAGTAAGTGGAATTTTCTTACATACAAATATTTTGCAGTGGTGAAATCTGGGCTGTTAGTGTACCCATCACTTGAACAGTGAACATTGTACCCAATAGGTATGTTTTCAACCCTCGTCCTCCTCCCAAACTAGAATCCTAGAGGAAATAGATAAATTCCTGGGGAACACACAACCTCTCAAGATTGAACCAGGAAGAAATATAACTATTGAACAGACCAATAATGAGTAGCAAGACTGAGTCAGTAATAAAAAAAATCTCCCAACAACAAAAAGCCCAGAACCAGATGGATTCACAGCTGAATTCTACCGAACATACAAAGAAAAACTAATACTAATTCTCCTGAAACTATTCCAAAAAATCAAGGAGGAGGGAATTCTCACTAACTTATTTTACGAGGTCAGTATTACCCTAATAGCAAAATCAGACAAGGAAACAACAAAAAAAAGAAAACTATAGACCAACATTCCTGATGAACATAGATACAAAAGTCCTCAAGAAAATACTAGCAAATCAAATCCAATAGCACATCAAAAAGATAATACCCCATGGTCAGGTGATATTTTTCCCAGGGATGCAGGGATGTTTCAACATACACAAATTAATAAACATGATAGGTCACATAAACAGAATTCAGGACAAAAATCATGTGATCAACCTCAATAAATGCAGACAAAAATCAGTAAAATTCAGGATCCCTTCATGATAGAAATCCTCAGCAAACTAGGCACAGAAAGAGCATACTTCAACATAATAAGTGCCATATATGACAAACCCACAGCCAATATGATACTTAATGGAGGAAAGTTGAAAGCATTTCCTCTAAGAACTTGAAAAAGACAAAAATGCCCACTTTCACCACTCTTAATGAATAGCAGCAGAACTTAAATCAGTGTTTCTCAAAATGTTGCCTAGTTTGTCTGTATTAGATTCACCCACGGCCCAAGACCAAGCCTATTTGATCAGAATCTCTATGGACAGAATCCATAAATCTGTATTTACCAAAGTGCACCCCAGATGATTCTCGTGCATGTTAAAGTTTGGAAACCCATGAGATTCTAGATCTTTACATTAATATAAAGGATGATTTCCTTTTGGGACCAAAAGAATACCACAAAATTATTGCAATCTTTATTTCCAGCATTTCCATAACTTTCTAATAAAACTGTTCTGGAAGGATATAGCACACCATACTGATTATTGACATCTTGTTTTGGTAGTTTTCAAGTTATCAAGATTTATTGTAGCAGACGGATAAATATTGGCCTCAGCATTGGCCTATTATTTATCCATTAACTATGTTCATCTTCTTTGCCTCAGCAGGAGACATTCTGATGTGTCTTTAACTGTGGTCACACTGCTTTAACCATCTACCTGAAATATATGGCAGGAATTGAAAAGCAACAATATTGATGAAGGGAAGAGTAGAGAAAATTGATTCATGTAGTAAGATAAATGGCCCACATTTTAAAAAATCAAATGGCACTTGAATTTTAAGAAAACAGCTTGAATCGTAAAACTCAGATGCAAAAAGAAAAAGCACATGCGCACAAAACCACCTACAAGAAAAATCCGAATGTAGAAAATTTTCTTTATGTTGAAAGCATACTGACCTTTACAATAGAGTTCAGTGAATTTTTATGGAATGAATGAATCAATTTTCAAAGGAAATGGTGTCTCTCCATAATAGCCAACACAAGTTTGCAGGGAGGCAGTCCTGTAAGGAGAAACTTCAAAATAAAAGAAAACAGTGTAGATGATGGATTCTGTAGGCCTCTGGCCGAGTCTCTCAGGAAAATAAATACAGTAGCTCTTTATTTCCAAGTAAATCTGAACAGAATAGTTGGAGGCTTAGTGTGAGGATCAATGTGGTGTAGCCTCTGGGGGCAGAGTAGGGAAGGTGGAGTGGAAAGAGGTAGAGATTGCATTTCGGCACCGTAATCTAGTCCCTGGCTCTTCCTCACACACCCTTAGATAAGCTAATTTCATCAAACAACACATAACCTTGCATTCTGAAGAGATGGAAACACTTCCTAGAAGTGTTTTTTGTTTGCTTATTTCTTTGCATTTTGTTTGGATTTTCTCCAACACTCTACCCTTTTCTACATGAAAATCAGCAAAGCAGCCTAAATACTCTATAACCTTATTTTTGAAAACGCATGCACTTGAAATCTGGGGTATCATTCTCAAAAGCATATTGAACACCCTACAAGGATAAAGTTGTTGTCTGTTTTCTGCAGTAATATCCTAACATCCATCTGTGACCATGTAGTTTTCCTCATGGTTCTTGAGAGGCATTTGGGAAATCTGACTTCATTTCTGAATAAAGCTGCCCCCCAAGGAAGTCACCTGCATGTGACATGGCAGAAAGGCACCAGCCTTGCGAACATGCTAGAGCTGCCGCGTCCTCTGGAAGTTTCCCCTGTGGCATTTGGTTAACTTTTTGTGTGCTTCTCCCAGTTGTCAGCTTTTAAGAAATTTGTTTCTGGCTATCAAGCCCCAATGCTGCCTAATTTACACAGATAAGGAGTTCTAATAAGATACTTTAGAAAGTCACTTATGCCATAAGGTATTCACATTATCTCAAGACATTTCTATTTGGCTAAGAGAAAATGAAAGTGTGGATTAATGCCTTTCGCGTGCCATTAAAAACGGAGAGGGAGAAGCCTCATTTTGGCCACCAGGGGCCTCCTTCTCATGCCTGTTCTCTGCTCTCTCAGCTGATGGCTTTCGGTACTTCCAAAAGCGAAGGATGAGTTTTGACTTCATAGAAAATGAGCTTAAACCGGAAGGTGCATGTAGCCTCAAATGTTGGATTATTGCCATGGCACGCTGCATTTCACCTTTGATTTAAAGATAGAGAACATGTGGCTTCCTAAAAAAGAAAAACTCTTTAGCTGGAGTCCCAAAAGGGCTAATGCAAGCAGCTGTTAAAGAAGAAATAAAAAGACAGACACCAGAATCCTAAATAAGCAAAACGTAGTGAAATTAGGTTGCCAATTACCTCTCTGATAACCCCGAGAAACCAGGATAGTGAATATGTCTCTTTCTCTATCTGATGAAGATTAGATATATAATTGTTAAGTGTTCCTGTAAGTATAAATCTTACAGCATGTGAGCTTGGTAAAATTGTTATTATTTTCATTAACTAGCATCATTAAGTGATTTAGAACTGGGCACTGTGCTAAGTACCTTAGATGTAATATTTCATTAAATCCTACCAAACTTGTGAGCTAAAAATTCTTATTATTATCCCATTTTAAAGATGAGGAAAATTAAGTACATAAGTTTTCCCTACTAGTGCATGAGATAGGTGATACTGGAGGCAACATAGTCTGATTTTTTTAGCACAAATGAAGGTTAGAAGTAATTAATTTTCTTAAAAAGTTACTTTCTGCATGGGACAATGTCTCAACAGAACCTCAAACAAAGGATTTCTCAAACCATAGCAAGAGACCTGAATAATGAAACTGTTGCAGCCCTAACAGGCTCTTTCTGTAAAGCAGATGACAGTGAGCGAGAAGAGCATGCCACTCTACAGAGCGCAGCCACTTCTACATGAAGGCAGAAAGTTCATTCGGTGGCATTACAGTGCTACTCCATATATATCCCGTGGGCATGGAGAGTAAGAAAAATGGCATTTAGGTAGGGCAGGAGTGCGGGGAGGTGAGGGTAGGGCTAACCTGCTCTCTCATAGGAGGGTCTTCTTTTCCTTTCAGATAACATGCAAGTCTTAACCTGAATTTCTCTTTTTTGAAATAGACCCTTTTTAATTGATGGACTCCACAGATGAGCTTCAGCATGTGAAAATTCATTCTACTCTTCCTAGAACCTAGATTAACGCCTACTCTTTCCCCAGAGACCTGTTTTATGTACTCCAAAGGACTGCAGATTTGTAGACCATCTGCCACAAGAGAAATGTAGCTTCCACCAAGATCCACTTTCTTCATTTTCCCATCCTGGAGCCCCTCCTCCTTGCGGCAGCCATCCCAGCAAGCCAGAATTGTCACACTGACACTTCTCAGTGAAAGAGAAAGGGCTTTGAGTTAGGCTGTGAGGAGAAGCTTGCCATAAAGTTACCAGCTTAATTAAGCCATTACAGTTTTTAGGGATTTTTAAATACAGCCAATTTGAATATATAATTGAGCCTGAGCAGAGCCTTATCCTGTGTTTTCCTTGGTCTGCTCAGAACCAGACTGTGAATGGAAAGCAGCTGGGATAACATCCTGTGGGGGTGGAGCCAGTTCTTCATTTCTACTGCAGTCTCCACAATGGATTTTTGAATTGCTATTTCTTCTCTTGGCTTGGCCCAAAAGTGAGGGACTCGGGCCCTCAAAATGTCAGGTACAGAGGCCAACGCAGGGACAATACTTGTGTGACTGGGAGCCTGTCCTGGGTGATCTCAGGAACATCATTCTACAGATTCTTCTGTAGAAAAGGCTACAGAATATGCTTGAGGGAAAGGTTCTCTTTGGAAAAATGATTCTGAACTTCAGCCCTGAGGTTAAAGAGAGAAAACTAAGGAAAGAGATTGCAACCCAATGTTTTTCAAGTTCGACTAGCAGAAATAAAGGTCAATTTAAATCTCCCCTTAGGGAGGAAGTGTACGTTTGGGGAAAGTACAAAATGCCCATCACATATGCTGTGAACATAATTCAGCACTCTGCAGACCAGGCAATTTTCCTAGCTTACTCCAACAGGATATAATATTTCTCATTTAGAGGCACATTCAGCGGATTAGTGTGTATTTTAGATTAACTCCAATTCCCAGCCAATACACATGCACATATGTAAACAAATGCACATGAACTTTGAGGTGGTGAAAGAAACTTTGCCAGGTATGAGCTGGTGATAAAACAGAGGTAGTCTTAAGTCCCACATCCACCGTTTCAACTGTGGGCAATTTCACTTCTCTCCTTAAAACCAGTTCAGCATCAACTTGAGAGAGGTGATATGGAGAAACTGGCTCATAATCGGTCACAAAGAAAAATGTTAATATCACTGATTTAAGAATACCTGTATATTTCTTTTAGTTCTAGTAATTTTTTACATTAACACCAGAAAATTACTATGTATCTACAGAGTCATTATATATAAAGTTATTTTATATAATTTATTTATAATTTCATATATATACTCTATAGATATAGTAATTTTCTGCTGATTAGAACTGAAGTCCTCTATTTCCTGATACAAGGCTAGGTTAATTTGGACTTCAGTTTCACTTCTGTTTGCAGAAAAGTTTATGTACTGGCTTCTCAGAAATGCAGACTCCCAGGAAATGTTTCTGTAAATCTTAAACCATGTGCCCATTTTCCCTATCTCTTTCCTCCTAAATGTTAACTTGATTAAATCCTACTCTGTGCAAATTTGGTTATAGGAAAACTTAGATTTGTTAAAAGAAAATGAACCATACACCATTAAGTGTATTTCAAATAGAATCTTTGGAGAGTTCCTTTAAACAATGCATTCCTCTAATGAGGTTACATGCTTGGATTAGAACAAAACTGAAATGGATGCACAGTTTTGAAGGTAGTATCCTGCATTACAGAACGATAACTATGCCACTACAAGGTAGCTTTTGGAGCAGGGATGAGTGCCAAATGAAGATGATCATTCTTCCTAAGGAGGCTGAATCCCAAAGAAGTTTTCCCTAAAATATATTTGCTCACAATAGATAGATAAATTAGTTCTTAAAATTGGGCTAGTGTTGGCATTGTTCTTTCCATTATTATTATTTTATTTTTAGAGATAGCTCTTTTTAATGTGTATCTTACACAAAATAGGACCTCATAAATACTTACTGGGAGGAACCCTGAAAAGCTAAGTGCCTGTGATAAAATGAAATTTGAAGACAATACCAACCAAGTATGAATAGTCAAATCTTAAAAAACGAAATATTTTTTGTGATGTTCAGTCCCTCCTTTGCCAGTCCCAGGTTTTACCAGTTCACATTTAGAACCTTTGACTTTCTTCAGCTACCTTGGACCACATGGGAGAACAGCATTGTGTATTTCCAAATGCACAGAGCCAGCCACCCAAGCACCTTCAGAGATAAGTATTGTCCCTTTGAAATGAGGTCACCAAATCCCACAATTCCTGAGACCAGATTGGGATGAGTGATTGCTCCTTAGTGTTGTAAGTTAGTCCAAGGTTTACTGCCAAATACCACTGTTTCATTTACTCAGAGGAGTGGTTCTCAAACTTTAGGGAGCTTTGGAATCTCTAGGTGGGCTTGTTAAAACACAACTTTCTGAACTCCACCCCCAGAGTTTCTGATTAAGGAGGTCTGGTGCAGCACCCAAGATTTAATTTCTAACAAATTCCCAGGTGATGGAGAATCTGATGCTACTAGTCTCGTATGGGGACTACACTTTGAAGAACTCTGACCTAGAAAGCCCAGTTGCCTATATGAGATGCACAGTAGCTATTCTAGAGATGTCTGTCAGCAGAACTCCTCAACTGTGGCCTCAAGGAGGATTGGAGTGGGTGTAATAGGAGGCATGGGCTATGAGCAGGAGGTGAGAAGGTCAAGTGCATTAGATTTCTACTCCATCCATCCTCTAGCTCTAGGGCTAAAAACTAGAGGTATTCTAGGTGCCCTGTGGGTTTTCAGGTTATTAAGCTTTTAAAGGATGAAGCCTGCCAGCTTGCAGTTTGAAGGCAAGCAGCCAAAAACTTTGAAAGGATAAAAAATACATGGCCTTAAGGTGCTTACCCAAAAGCTTTGAATTTATCTGATAAACCAGGTCATGACTTGAGGGGAAAGAAATTTTCCTTGTTGAAATAATCAGTTACATTTCCTAACATCTGAAGAGAAGACCTCAGGGAAAAGTAGTTCCCTTTAAACACTATAGGTTTGTGGAGTGTGTCCCCCTTCACAGGTGTAGCTCTTTGAGACCTTGTAATTAAGAAGAATGAAATCACTTAGGAACGATATGCGTAAGGAATTGGAATGATGGGACGGATCTCATCTGTCAGAAAGGAACTGGTGTTAGGCATATGTAATCATAGCTTGATTCTTAAACTATTGTAAATAGAAATAGAAATGGAGCTAATACATATTACAGAGATATTTCTGGGCTAAGGCTGGAAGGGCAAATAGAGCTTTGCCATTGCATTTTCCATGGTACTCAAGTAATTTGGAAGGATATTCTCATAGTGTAGTCGTTGTGGGACTTTATTTTCTTTCTACATTTTTCCATTTTCAATATTATAGATACATTCTCAGTTCCCACTATGTGCAAGGAAGTACATCAGGCCCTTTGTTTGTTACAAAAATAGGTAGAACATAGTCTCTACTCTCAAATATGAAGTGGTGATAGGGTTTGGCTCTGTGTCCTCACCCAAATCTCATCTGGAATTATAATCCCCACGTGTGGAAGGAGGGAGGCGATTGGATCATAGAGGCGGTTTCCTCCGTGCTGTTCTCGTGATAGTGAGTGCGTTCTCACGAGATCCGATGGTTTTATAAGTGTTTGGCAGTTCCTCCTTCGTTCCTCTTTTTCCTGTTGCCTCGTGAAGAAGGTTCCTGCTGTTTTTTCTGCCATGATTGTAAATTTCCTGAGGCCTCTCCAGCCATGCAGAACTGTGAGTCAATTAACTTCTTTCCTTTATAAATTACCCAATCTCGGGGAAGTTTCTTCTGGCAGTGTGAAAAGGGACTAATACAAACGGTAATGCCTATCAAATTACAAAGTATTATAGAATGCCATAAACACATGGAGAGAGGTATAGGAGATATCATCTGGGAAATGTAAAGGAGATTTTATCATGCTTTTACAAAACTCCTCCATTAAGAGTCACCCTGATTCACGAAGGGTTTCAATGAGACGGGGTCAGTTAAATTAATTATGGACTTTCTATATTGACTCCATAATTAGTAACAGAGCCAGCTGGGCTCAAGAATCAGAAATAGAAGACTGGTTATTATTTGTATACCCTCCTTTTAAAAATTAATCCCTATGACCCGGAAATTGGATTCTCACAGGCACCCTAATCCCTTTGCCAACCTCTTCAGAGTCCAGCCTGCTGGACTCTAATCTAGTCCTTAACCCATATATTTGGGCTGTATTTGTGCAGGCAGCTTGTTTTGTCATGCTATTCTTTCTTCCTGTGGATGCAGAATCTCTTTATTGCTTTTTTCCTCCTTTCCAGGACATTGGTTCTACTTCTTTTTTCTTGCAAGGCCAGCTACTAATACAGATTTTCTTCTCTCAGAAATATAACTTTTTAATTGCTTATTCATGAGAACTAAAATGTACAATCCTAAACAAAGATGTCAAGGGATAATAGGAGTCCCCTTTCAATTTGTTATGATCTGGAGTCCCTCAAGAGACAAGCATAGAGAATGCAAGTGATCACTCCAGCAAACTTTCTGATTGTGTGTTCAAGAAAACTGAGATTTGAAAAATACTTCAAATAATTGGTGGCATTTCAGATAGTTTTAAAACTAATTGGAGTGGGGATATTTGCATAAGCATATGGATTTATATGTAGGGTGATGGTTTCTGGAAGTTGAGAGTATTATAACATTTACCTGATTTACTCTTCTAGCATGGGCTACCTAAATGACCTGCAACTTAATCTAAGTACAAAATTTCTGTCATTCCTGCTTGAGTCGTTCAATTGGTTCTTTGATCAATTCATTCCGTTTTCAGTTCTCAATTAAAAGAAAAAACAGACGTCTTACTTTCTAACATTCTACATGTGGTTTTCATTTTCTTGCACTGTTATTAGAATTGGACTAACTTGTAGTCAATGGCAAATCTTTTTTGGAATGTAGTTGGGATAATTAAAAAGCCTTCTGCAGGAAAAAGATCGTATGAAACAATCCTGCTTCTCAATTACATTGTTATTTTTGGGAAAATGGGGCAAGTGATTTTCATTAGTTGACTTAGTGACCAATATTGTTCTCTGACTGGACAACTTTCAGTAATTGAGGTTGTTTTCCAAGAATATCCTAATAATCAGCCACAAAAATATCATTGTTGATTCTCTAGTTGTCATTCTGTTAGGGAGCAACTGGAGATAGCCCCTCATCTCAGAGGTAAACACATGAAATTTCTCTTAACCAATGAATTAATTTATTACAAGATGTTATTGTGTGAAAAAGATGCCATCTAATGGGAACAATTTTTGCAAGTTATGTGCCTTGAGGGGTAGGGTCAGATCCGGAGACATTACCTATCAGTAAGGTTCTTCCCCCTGTCCCAGCTGCATTCTGAGTACTTCATTTTGAGTACTATGGTACTTCATCAGTAGGATTTAAGAGAGAACCCAACTACTCAGAATAATATTGCCTCTACCATTCTAGCCTTCAGGCTTCCATATACACCAGTGAACAACTGGGTCTCAGATCTGGATCTCACTTCTTACCACCCCCCTCCACCCCGACCCCACATACATACTTATAACCTCACGGTTACTGTATGTCTGGAAATCATCAAGTTAATCTCACTATTTCATTTGGTCCCATTCAAGTCAGCCACAAGAAACTCTAGCCTCCCAGTTCATACCTTAGCACAAGCCACTGTCATTTCACCTGGGTGACAGTGGTGGCATTCTGTCTCCCTGCTTTCACCTTATACTCAGCAGCCAGAGTGATCCTTTTAAAGCTGTTACCTATGCCTCTACTCAAAAACTTCTACGGTTTTCCTCTACTTCAATGTAAGATTCATAAGAGATTCTTTTTAATTATGTTCAGTGCTAGCTCTACAATGTCTAGAACAACACCTAGCACATAACACATGCTCAGAAAATATTTGTCAGAGACATAAATAAGGAAGGAACAGCCCCCTCCACTCAATGTTCCCTTCAGCTTCCTTAGTCTTTTTATTTATCTAACTTTATCTTTTTTATCTTAACTAAGTCTTTTTTATCCCACATTGCTTATTCTAAAAATAAATATAATGGTAAATATAGAAAAAATAAATCATGTAAGATTAACAAAAGTCTTGAACCATGCTTTATTCTAAACACGTCCTGTAGTAATAGTTTCTTTCATTATATCTCTTCCCAAGTCATACCTCTATATCAAACAAATTCTTAATGTTGTCACCACTTGTATTTGTTTCCTGTGGCTGCCATAACAAGTTATTGCAAACTGGTGGTTTAAAACAACAGAAACCCATTCTCTCGTATGCTTGAGGCCAGAAGTCTGAAATCAGGATGCTGGAAGTGCTGCCCTCCCTCTGGGACTCTAGGGGAGCCTGCTTTCTTTACCTCTTGGAGTTTCTGGTGGTTGCTAGCTCTCTTGGCTTGCAGCCACATTTCTCTGCTGTGTCTTCACATTGACTTCTGTTGTATGTGTCTGTTATCCTTTGTCTCTTTTCCCAGATTTCTTGAGGTATAATTGGCAAATACAATTATGTGTATTTAAGGTATACAGTGTATGATTTGATATACATAAGCATTGTGAAATGATTACCACTATCAAATTAACAATTCTATAGCCTCACATAGTTACCGTGTGTGTGTGTGTGTGTGTGTGTGTGTGTGTGTGTGTGTGTGTGTGTCTGTCTGTGTGTATGGTGAGAACACTTAAGATCTAATCTCTTAGCAAATATAATACAGTATTATTTACTATAGTCAGCAGGCTATATGTTGGATTCCCAGAGCTTGTTTCTCTTATAACTGAAAGTCTGTACCTTCTTTCTGTCCCTTATAAGGACACTTTTCATCAGATTTAGGATCCACCCAGATAATGCAGGGTGAACTCATTTTAAGATTCGTAACTTAATGGCATCTGCAAAGACTTTCTCCAAGTAAGATCACATTCACAGGTTTCAAGGATTTGATGTAGACGTATCTTTTGGAGAGGGTCAGCATTCAACCCACTACACCAGTGTTGAGTTCCTACGATGACATAAATCTGAATTGCTGGTGTCATTAAAATCCTTAAGTAGTTCTCCATTACCTAAGGAGTCCACACTCCTCTGCATGTCACAAAAAGAACTTATATCTGACCCTTTCCTAATCCTCCAGGAAAATAGGTTTCCTGTTGGCAGACAATCTCCCATGGCCACTCCATTTCAATGATGTGTAGAGAGAAAGTAGGGGAGGAGATATCCTTGGAAAAACTGGGCTGCCTGCTTGTCAAGCAGCTAGAGGTACAGAATATTGGGATCTGTATGCTGTGTAGCTGTGACCACCTGAATTCACTGGTGGCGCAGAAGAGGGATCACAGAGATTAGTTTTCACTTGTATTTTTCATCAGATGACACATTAATTAATTGACAATAATAAATTATTAATATGTTTTGTTGAATGAAGTGAATGGATACAAGCATTGAATTTATGGTTCGATGACTCAAACTCTCCTTTACTCACTAAATGTTTACCTTTTTGCTTCTCTCCCTGGCTGAGGTCCTTTTCTATACATTTGCTTTTGAATTTCTCTTTTAAAAGACTGCTTCTTTATGTCTCATTCATTTAATTTTTCCAAAAAGTAGCACATCCTCCCTGCTCTTCTCTATTGTCCAGATGTTGCGTCAGTGCAGGGTGATAGAAGCAAGGCAGAAATGATGCTAAGTGACAAAGTGCGAAGTGTGAAATTCACGTGTATTATTTTCCCTCTTCTCCCTTTCTCCTAATGTATTAAAGGTAATAGTCTGAATCAAGGCTCTGAATTTGTTTACTCCTTTCTGATAGAATTACCTGGGACAGTTCAGTCTCTCTGATTTATTGTTGAGTCTCATCGCTATCCATTGCTTTCAGGCATTTTTTTTTCATTCTCTTAAAAAATTGCCCAGAGATCTCCTCCATGGTTATTCCGTTTGACAAACTTATCAGAAGATACAGAGCATGGCTTAGAGTAGATCATATTTGTCCTGGTGTATTTGTGACACAATAAGATCAAGATTATGTGGAATTGTTCTGAGCTGGTGAGAGATGAAACCCCAGAAGGAAGCAGAACAGTGGCTGGGTACCAAGGGCAAGTGGTGGGGTGGGTTGCCCCAGTGCAGGCAATAATCAGGTGGGGGACATTGTCTTTGGAGAATTTAAAAATAATAATAAAACCAAATAATGTAAGCCTGCCTTTTATGATCACTCAGAGCCAATAATTCTAAACAATATCAGTTATAAAATACTTCTCCCAGGGGCAAAATATTTTATTGGTCTAAGTTCCAAAAAATTATTCCAGTTTTGATTGCATTAAAAAATACAGATGTATAAGATCCAAATTAACATATGTTTAGCACTTATTATTTAATAAACATTGTGTTCTACATGGAAAGTATCTCTGCTACCCTACACACATTAGTTCTGTGTTTGACATTCATGAGAATTATTTACTATTACTGCAGGCACTGTTTATCTCTAAGCCCTCCAACACATATTTTTGCATTTAAAAAGTAGATTCAAAATAAGAATAACACAGTGATTATAAAGATACAGTACTTGATCTATGTGATTCTACCATTCTATTTGACCACCTGGAATTTTTTATTTGTGTTTAAATCATTTCAAATAAAGTAACTTTTAAAATCTGTCAGAATCAATGCATAAGAAAAATTTATAGAAAGTATGGCAACTTCTGGAATATATTGTGGAAAAGGAATTTATATAACTCTGACAAACTTATCCTAGAGTTTAAAACATTTCCTAATTACTTGCACATGTTTTGCTTCATATGAAAGAAACCTCTGAAATTAAAATTAATGAAATGTGGTCTTCGACTATGAAAACAGATTTAGATAGATTGACAAATCTGGCTATACTGTCTACAGAACAAGAATATGTAAAAAAAAAAAAAAAGATATATTTTGATGGGTTTATTTACTAATTTGCAGAAGACAAGGTATAAAAACAGAAAATACCGTGTTATTCATTATTATAACTAACCAGTATGTAACTATATGATTTCTCCCTTTTTTCAAAACATAAATAAGGTGCCTAAAATTGGTATTTATTATCCTTTTTTCTTTTTAATACTGTAGTATTTTTTTAAACTAGGATGATACATACTATATATATGAATATAAGTATGTATGTGTATATGTGTGTATGTGTGTGTATGCATATATATGAATTGTAATAAAAGGAAAATTCAGTTTGTGTTTTCCTCCCCAACCCCAGCTATTATTTTTGATTAATCTTTTCATTTCATAAATATTACTGAAAATAAATCCATTGTTGTCTGAAGGAAGAAAATGTTAAATTGTTCTGGCTATCAACTATGCTGGGTACACCACTTAAGCAGTAAAGTTAACTTGGTGGCTAAAATGTTGAGCTGGCAAGGTACAGGTTTCAGGCAGTGTCAGTGAACAAAGAGGGAGCTATGAGAATATTCCAACCCAAATTCAGTCAGGAAGAGCCAAAAATGTGCTATGGCAGGATCTTTCATTTCTTTTCAGTCCCTGCTTACAAACAAATGATTTCCTCCCGGACACTTTCTACTTGGTGATGTCATATCACCTCCTTTTGTAATACATAACTCTTGGTAATCTTGTTCCTCTTGAGAATCTTGTTCCAATAAGCAACTGGCTTTAGATTGGTCACCTACAATTGTGTTGGTTCCTATTTTTTGGGGTGATGGATTCCACTTGGTAAATATGAAACATTAACTATGTGAACAGATATTTAAAATTAATGGCAGGTCTAGCTTTCGATAAAGACTAAATACTTTTTTAAAAAGCTTAGAGAAAACCCTGGAAGAATTTCTAAAAACAAATTATAACTGTGTCTGTGTAAACAGTCAATAGTTTATATCCAATGGAAAATTGCATTCTATATTCCAGCAAGGTAGGGCTGGCTTATCTAATGCCTGCTTTGAGGGCCAGGCAGTGCTCCCATAAAGAGCCTATGTGTAGTGGGTGAGATACTGAAGACATCCAGTCCCTACCTCAGAGATTACTGAGCTACTTCAAAAATAATCCTAATACTTGGCTGGTATTTAGAAGAGCCAATGAGCATAAACAAACAGGCTTGTCAGCATCTGGGAGGAAGTGGCTGAATGAATTTGCTAAGCCCATAAAACAAGTAAATCTTTGCTTAAGACTTGCACATGTCATTAATTAAACATTTTTATTGTGTCGTTGGTTTAAAAAAAAAAAAAGAAAACGGAAACACCTTCCATTATGTGAGCACGTCTATTAATAACGAATGGATTGCCCAATTTCAGCTCAATGTCAACAAATCTTTGCTGGATCCTGCAGAAATGCAGTGCCCTTTTTACTGCCTGTCATTAAAAGAAAAGGGCTTTAACACTTTCCTAAAAGACACAAGCAAGAAGAGGGAAAGTAGGTGCTAGAAAGGACTGATCAAAAGGCAAACCACTAATGCACGTTTTTACATTAGAAAAAATGAACTTAGGCTCCAGATACAGAGCTTGACTCTGCACTTTTGTTAAGTCCCCAAGTCTTTTTCAAGCATTATATAAAATACCTGAAGTACATTTCTTGAGGATGAAAATTAGGTTAGGTAGTTCTTAGTTACATACCTCATTATTTATCATTATCACAATCATTGCTTGCCCAAGTCTTGCTCTTGACAGATGCTTAGCAGTAATTCTAATAATCAGTAACTATTTATATTCACCATGTACCATGCATTGCACTGAACACTTTAAGTAATTGGTCTTCTTTAGTTCTCCCAACAAAACTATAAATTAGGCAGGATTATCATGTCATTTTAACAATGCACAGAAAAACCATTGCTTTATAAACTCATACCAATTAAGATAACTTCTACACTTAAGAGACTGACTGAGGATTCATAAACAGGCTTATGTGACTCAAAAGATATCTATATTTTGCCTCCATTTACTATACAAAAGTCAATAGGCCTTTCTTCCACTGCTTCCTTTTGGCTACCCCAGCTGCTCATGTCTTCCCACAATGATATTTTTTACTTGAGTCAGTTCTTCTGTGTTCCTGCAACTTTCTCTCTTCTTGTAGAACCCAGAACAAACATATTTATTTATAACCTATGGCTTGGAAGTCATCTATGAAAAGGCAGTCTTAGACTACCAAATAAACAAGTCTATACTTTAGTAGTCCCCCTAAATCCCCAGTGGATGCCTGAAACAAAGGATAGTGCTGAACCCTATATACATTGTGTTTTTTTCCTATACAGTAACGGGCAGGTTGCATTTATAACGTGGATACACTAAAGGGATGATTCATGTCCGGGGTAGGATGGCACAAGATTTCATCATGATACTCAGAATGACATGCAATATAAAACTTATTGTTTATCTCTGAAATTTTTTACTTTAATGTTTTTCAGACTGAATCCTCTGAAAGCAAAACCATGGGTAAGGGGGGACTACTGCATTCTGTTCATGTCTGCTAGCTAATGTGAATACACGGTACTCACATTAAGTGACTTAAAGGAAGACTCCTTTAAGATTTCTTAAAGGAATCTTCTTCACGTGGTCCTCACTGATGTCACCTCTATCCAGTTAGGGATTCTTTAGGTGCAAGTTGAATTATTTAAGACAGCTTAATGAGGATTACTTAATGCAACATGGCATGCCAATTCCCTCTTTAAATCTGTAGTTTTAACTCAGTTACATCATAGTATTATTACTAAAACACCAGGATGTTTTTATTGGAATATAACATTTTCATGAACGCTTACTATACACCAGTGAGCACTTCACATGAATTAAATTATCTAATCCTTTTAATAACCTTATAAAGTTCGTCCTATTATCTTTTTTAGTGTATAGCTAAGAATGTGAGTCACAGAGATAGGGCCAGGCTGTAGTGCATGCTGCAGTGAGTACCTTAAGGAATGAGGTATTCTTTCCCCTTGCTGTTGGAAATATTGGTGTCTGCTCAGAGCTGAGCCCCTCTTGGGTACTGTCTTCAATGTGGAAGTCATCTATCTCAAAGTGATGTCCCATCCACAGTGGTAGCCTTTATCTAATACCTTGTTGTTAGGGGCTATATAAGTCTGGCCCACTACCTTAAAAGATGCAATTGTGAAGATCCATCCCAGCTCCAGAGCTCCCAGTGGGACTCGCTGAGGCCTCTGTTGCAAATGCATTGTAACACAACTCCCCTTTCTGCCTTGTCTTACTGCCTTCGTGCTCTATAGGGGCCGTTCCTAGGGGCAATCCTTAGTAAACTTCCATTCAAATTTCCTTCCTAGAGTCTATTCCTGAGAAATCAATCTAAGACAGTTGTTAGCAGAAGTGGCCCAAGGAGGAAAACTCTAAAATGAGCTTTAAAGCTGAATTCTCCATCTTGGTAGAAATAAAAAGCCCTGGTGTTAGGTGGAGCAGTTAAATTAATAAATCCTAATATGGGCCGGGTGCAGTTACTAATGCCTGTAATCCCAGCACTTTGGGAGGCCGAGGTGGGTGGATCACCTGAGGTCAGCAGTTCGAGACCATCCTGCCCAACATGGTGAAACCCTGTCTCTACTAAAAATACAAAAATCAGCTGGGTGTGATGGCACACGCCTGTAGTCCTAGTTACTTGGGAGGCTGAGGCAGGAGAATCGCCTGAACCCAGGAGGCGGAGGTTGCAGTGAGCCAAGATCACGCCATTGCACTCCAGCCTGGCCAATAGAGTGGGACTCCGTCTTGAAAAATAAAAATAAATAAATGAATAAATAAATCCTCGTATGCTGTAGTGATGCAATTGCAACATTTTCAAAGTAATGAACTTGGACTGGAAATTGGTGGGAGAGAATGCTGGTAGGAGTAATATGAGAATATCCAGTAAATACCAGTTATAATGAGAAGGTAATCTGATGGGTTTTGCTCAGTGCCAGTGATGTATTGGAGAAAGACAATAAAAGATTAAGCATGGTTAATCACCAACTGAAAGTAAAGTGTGGAAGTCAAAGGTCCTCACTGGCAACAAATAAGGAGACTTACCACCTGAGTCTGAAGGCAGGGAATGTTGAGGCTCATGGTCAATAATTAATTTTAAGAGTAATACAACTCTAGAAAAAGTTAAGTTCTCAGACTTAGCTAGTCTGCTGTGCAAGGTAAGGAGTAGGTTCGTGGACCTACTTGGGAAGGAGTAGGACCCTGAGACTTGGCATAGGAACATCTGGATCTATGCACTCAAAAACCTTGAAGTCTCAGATCCCTCTAAACTCTCTTTACTTGCAGAAGTGGCTCATTTTTCCCTGTTATAGCCTAGACCTCGCCTCTTGCCTAAAGAAAATTTAGAGGCCACTGCCTTGCCTCCGCCTCTCTTCCTGGCCATTAAACCAAAAACTGGGGTCAAGTCTATATAACCTGGCCAGGAAAGTGTTGGATCTTCTAAAGGAGAAAAGAAACTATAGCTGGAAGAAGTTACAGAATATAGACAACATGTACAGAAAAAGCCAGGTGAAAATGTATGAGATTGGATTCTGATGGTACTGGATCAATGAGAGCAGAAAATAGGGTGGGATCATCAAGAGTGTGGACACTCTCCTACAATATGGAATTTAATACCTAGAAGGATCCCAAAAGATGGTGTTAACATGTCTTAGGAGCACTCTTGGAAGGCTTTTGAAAGTGGTATAGAAATTTCATGCCTAGTGGGGTAGGTGCTGGAATAAAGAATCAAAAGACGGAGAAATAGCATGCTATGATAGATATGTTTTTAAGGCTAAAAAATACACCAGCTGAGCAGTTCAGCAGGAAGGCCCCAAGTATACTCCATTTACCAATGTAATAAGGAATGTGCTGGAGAGAGGAACACCAGTATCATTGAAAAACTCAGTGATAGCTGTCCTTTGTAGGCAGGGATGACGGTGGAAGATGTTACACAGCTGGTTTCAGTGATGGCAACATTCATAACAGAATCTTGAAAAAAATAGAGGCCAGTTGGTAGATCTTTCATAAAAAGCAAGGTGTACACAATTAAAATGAGCGTATTAGTCTGCTTGAGCTGCTGAAATAGAATACCATATAGGCTGAGTTTTCTGCTTAAATAACATAAATTTATTTTTTCACAGCTCTGGATATTGTGATATCTTGGAAGATCCAAGACTAAGATGCCAGCAGTGTTGGTTTCTAGTGAGGCCTCTCTTCCTGGCTTGCAGGCAGCCACCTTCTTGCTGTGTCCTCACATGGTTTTTCCTTTGTGTGCATGCAGGGGGAGGGAGGGAGATGAGAGAGAGAGAGAGAGAGAGAGAGCTCTCTTGTCTCTTCTTATAAAACACCAGTTGCATCAGATTAAAGCCTCACCCTTATTACCTCATTTAACCTGAATTACCATTTCCCTGTCTCCAAGTACAGTCACATTGGGGGCTGGGGATTCAATATATAAATAGGGGAGAATACATTTCAGCCCATACAGTAAACACTTGGGCCAGTAGCATTATGGTCTGATCTTCAGAAAACTATGAAAAGGGTAAATAGTGCATAGCTTCCTGGTAAGCCTCTTCGTGTTTTGGAGGTAAAATATTTCATACTTGAAAATACTATTCTGGCAAAAGAATACCAGCTTTGACTTGGATCCAAAATAAAAAGGCTCTGCGATAGGTTTAGGCTGTGGTGCAAGTAGTTCTTCTACTTGGGCCATAAATCCAGAAAATCCTATAGTATTAGAAATATCTATGGTAGGAAAAGATGTCTTAGTCTCTTTGGACTGCTATAAAAAAACATACTGGATAATTTATAAACAAAAAAAAATTTAGTTCTCACAGTTCTGAAGGCTAGGAAGTCCAAGATCAAGGTACCAGTAGATTCCATGTCTGGTACAGGCCTGATACTGGTAGATGACACTTCCTCTGTGTTATTACATGTTGGAAGGAGCAAGGCAGCTCCCTTCAACCTCTTTTATAAGGGTATCAAATTCCATTCATGAAGGTAGAGTCTTTATGGCTTAATCACTTCCCAGAAGGCTTCGCCTCTTAATACAATCACATTGAGTATTAGGTTCCAACGTATGGATTTCGGTGGGGCACTGACGTTCGGAACCTAGCATATGTCATATAGAATTTTGAGGAAGCTCTAAAAATTGACAACGTAGGGTTGTAGAGCACCACAAGGTTTCTGGAGCAAGGCTATGCCATCTGCAGTAGAAAATTATACATTGGAAAAGTAACTCCTGTTGTGTTACTGGGTCCTGATGAAGCTACAGAGCTCTTGACAAACAGGGCTTGAATGAATCAGGTGTCCATAATAAGTTATCGTGGGTTGAATTTGATCCGACCAACCTATATTCATAAGATATAAGTCATATATGTGGGAGAATAAGCAAGTTTGCACATACAGGTGGTCCAGACTTTTATCAACAGCCATTGTTAAATGGGTTCCTCTCTTTGGTCCACCCCTATTGTCTCAGTCTGAGGGGAGTCACTTATAACCAGTTGACAGGGGAGGAACAAAGCCAAGTTTCATTTGCAAAAGTGAGTCTCATTTCACTCACTTGATATGTGAGTGAAGACCAAAAATAGACTGCTGATGCACTACAGCCATGCCGGGAAGTGACCCTAAAAGGCAGCAGTGAGGTGAAATACTCCCAGTGGGCCAGAGTTTTGTCCAGTGTACTTTATTGTTCTCTTTGGATGGGTAGAGAAGTGGCCTGGGGGAAGAATACCTACAGACTCATGGATGACATATGAGTTGGCTAGTTGTTCAGGACTTTGCAGATGAAGCAATGGAAGATTAGGAACAACAAATCCAGCTAAAAGGACTGTAGTGGACCTCTGACAGCAGGCATGAAGTGTAAAGATCTTGATATTACATGTTAATGCCAACACCAACCAGAGGGCATCTGTCACAGAGGAGCCACCAGACAACTAAGTAGGCTGAATGATTTGGCCAGATGATATCAATCAGTCTCTCTAACTGGCTGCTCCTGCGCTTTGTTTACAAAGTTGCTATGGTGGTAGGAATAGAGGGTATGCATATGAGTAAAATCACACAGCATTTTACTCATCAAGGATGACTTAGCTACTATAAATGACAACTGTTTATTCGTTTATCAACAGAAACCAATACTGAGTGCCCAGCATGGGACTGTCTCTCAAGAAGACCAGTCAGTCACTTTTTGACAAGTTAATTACATTGGACATTTTTCACTCTGGAAACAGCAAGAATTTGTCTTGACTAGAATAAAGACGTAAACTGAATATGGATTTGCATTTGCTGCTCACAGGGCCTCAACTGGTACCACAATCTTAAGGATTACAGAGAATTTCATCCACTGACACAGGGCCCTGCATACCACCACATCAGCCCAAGAATCCCTCTTTACAATGATGTGGCAGTTGGACTATGACCAGGGACCCATTGGTCTTATCTCATGCAATACCTTTGAGAAGCAGTTGGGATACCTATACAAGGCACAGCTGATGTACCCATGTGGAGATAAAGCACTATCATCGAAGATACAGAGTACCTTCAATAGGAGATGGTTGACATTAACAACTATTTTATAGCTGTCTTCAACACACAGTGCGTTAGTCTTAAAATTAAGGAGTCAGTGAAATTGAAGTGGTGCTCTTTACTATCATTCCAGGTGATACCTTGGGAGAATTTAATGCTTCCCATGCACACAACTCTGTACTTTCAGGTTTACAGACCCTAGTTTCCAGGAAGAAGTGCTTTCACCAGGGAACATAAAAGTGTCTCAATACATTTCAAATCATGGTTTTTGCCACGTTACTTTGGTCTTCTCATGTCAAGTGCCTAGCAGGAAAAGGAAGGGTAACTGATTCTGGTCATTTGCCTGAGACAGTATAGCTGTTATGCAACGGGGACAGGAAAGAGTATGCTTAGCATCCCGGTCATCCTCCAGAGTGTCTCTTGCTAATTTTTTTACTTTTAAGTTCAGGGGTACAAGTGCAGGTTTATTAAACTTGTGTCATTGAGGTTTGTTGTTTCTGACAGTGAACATGCAAGAGCAGTGGCCATGGCCTGAGAAAAGCAGAATGACCAAGGATTCAGATCACTCAGATCTTTTGAAGGTATAGCCACCCCACCAAGTTAGCTCCTGATATCAACAGCAGTGCTAGCTGAGGGTGCTGAGAATTGAGAATGGGTAGTAGGAGAGAGCTATGGTGAGTTTCAGTTGTAGCTTTTAGTTTAGCTGCAACATTTGGGGCCACAGTTTGTTTCACAAAACTGTCTTTCCCATTTCCGTAGTAAAAGAGAAAAACAGAATTCTAATTATGCTATTCACAGAACATATTTAAAGCAATTGGATCTCAGTGGCATCAGTGGTCGACCATAAGGGATATTTTGTGCAGCAAGAGTCCTCCTTCAAGGCAGGGGTACTCTTTCCCTTAGCTGCTGAAGTGTTGGTCTCTTAGCTAGAAAGAGATCACTTAGCCCAAATTGTTCCCCTCTCCAGAAACAGCCTGAATCAAATGACAGGTCAGTATAGGGAAATGAAGACCAGGCACACCCACTTTGTCGTTAATTTCAGAAGGTCATCCTAACTCCAGAGTAAGCTTTGGGACTCTTTCTTGCGCCTGCATCCTATGAATTCAACTCCTCTTTCAGCCTCACTCTACTCCTTTACTCCTCTACAGATTTTAAGAGCACACCCCAATAACTCTGTGCAATCATATGTTTGTATCAGAGTCTGATTCCCAGGAAATCCATTTAAAATAGCAGCAGAGGCACAACTGTGGCCCAGGCAATCTGAATCTAGAGCCTCCCGAGAAGCCAGGCTAATCTCTTCTCTCTATTTTCTGTTCACTTTTGACTACCAAATCACTTTTATGACATTGTTTTTGATGGCTAGGGGTGCACTATTTGTGTTTATTTTCTTCTGGTCATGTCCATAGGTTGCACTGACTTTCAAAGCCTGCTGTGCAAAATATTTAACCAGGGACAAGTAGGGATATTATACATCCAAGCTGAGGCCCCTGAGCTAATTGCAGAACCCTTCTGCGTATCATGGCAGTAGACGGCACCCCACTCTCTGGCTAATCTACTGCCAAGATCTTTGATCAAACAGTTATGGACAGCTTTATGCAGCTATGGTATCACCACTAGACAGTGTCTCAAAGGGTACTTTTATATGCCAGTGATTGGTGTTGGGATCTTTGGATGTGAGGAGCACATATTCAATGCTGACACTGAGGGTGCATACATATTTGAGAGTTGAAGAAGCTCTTCTTCACACATAGACAGATTAGGGGTCTGGGCCTACATTACATCCTCCTCTGATGGCTTTGGGAATGGCACAGTGGAAAAGAAAAATAGGGCTTGAAATTGAAAGGACTGATTCCAGCTGTACATTCTTCCCGTGAGAACTTGAGCAAGTGGCTTTGTCCTGCCGTGGCTCCTTTTTTATATCTTTTACTTTGGTGGTGTAGAACAAGGAGTACCTCCTGGGTGTTTGGGTCACTGGTGCCCACCTTGTCAGTGACCTGTTCTCCACCTCTTTGAAAAAGACCACGAAGACACCTTCAAGACAGGTTGAGACGTAAATGTTCCCAGCCAGGGTGCAGACTTCTCCAGACCCCAAGGCTCCCCTGGGAGTATATGTCATCCTTCATCAAGTGGAGTTAGGGACTGATCTAGGAGTAGGAGATGGTAAGGTCCTTGTAGTGCTTACGTGTCTGAAGCATTAGTTGGAGGAGGTAGCCTAGAATAATCAGCAAAAGATATCTTCTGTCATGTTAAAAAGGGAGACAGATGTGTGTGTGTGTGTGTGTGTGTGTGTGTGTGTGTGTGTACATCAGAGGACAAAGTAGAATTACCTTTATCAGCTTTTTTTGAACATCCACTAATATTTTACTCTAGAATACTTTTTATTTTTATTTGTAATCAAATGTTTATTCTGAAATTGTGATATCTCAATTATATTAACTAACCAGTAGTTTCTTTTTTAATGAGACCCTGCTTTGAACGTTAAACTTTTTGGGATAATGGAAAAGGAGCTAGGACAATTCTTGCTTTCAAGTAAAATTGTGACTGAGCAGAAAATCAGCCAGCTATCTTGGTGCAGAGAGGTACTCCAAGTACCGTAGAGTTCTGATGACTTCCATGTAATATTTTCATGAGGATTTCATTCTGACACATTTTTATATCCTCAAGCTCCATTTATCTAGGCCTTTTCTGAGCATGTAAGGAAAACAAAACAAAATCCTTCAAGATTCAGGCTCTATATTATTATTATTATTTTATTTTTGACCATTAGATCCCCTCACCCTTTTTCTTTCAACCATGACTAGAATTTCTATATGTTAATATTTTAGAGCACAGAATATTTGCTTTTTTGTTCTCTTCTTGTCCACTGTTCCCCTGTTCCAGCCCATCTGACTTCCCAAGGAGAGATGACTGCCTACATATGGGCTGTTAATACAGGACTCCTTATTCTTGATTTCTTCAACCAATTCAATCATAGGCTCTTAAAATTCTGGGACTGCAGGTTCCTGACACAGTTTACCACTAAAGCAATAAACAGTTCAGTTATTAAATACCAGAAGGGAAAGGTAGTAATGGTCAAGGTAGTCCATCAAATAATGAAGACCTCTGGTTAATACATAATTAAGAGGAGTATTCATTCATTGTAGATTCATTCTCATCTCCCTTCCTACCTGCTTCTACCACCTGCTCACAAATAAACCTCCTTCCTCCTGTTCTTTCCTTTGCCCTAAATTCTATTCTAAAACGGTGCTCAAATTAACTAGAGCTCAAATGTTAATAAACCTATAAGTCAGGAATACATTTAGCTTACTTCTCCCTGCTTAGAGGCATAACACAATTACCAACTTACTAGAGCTAATGGGCAATTCTTCCCATGAGGAAGAGATGTAATGAAAATTTCTAGCTAGAAGAGTTTTTTTTTTTTTTTTTTTTTTGGCAGGATGGAAATGAGCAAGTGTCTTATTACAGTCATATGTACAGAGCCTTATTCTCCCAAACACACTGACTATCCTCCTGGGTACCTGGTATGGTGTTGATGTCTAAGTGACAATAAGAGGCTTACCTGAAATTCAAAGCCAGATCGGTTTGACCCCAAATGCCATGGTCTCTTTGAGACTATCAATCAGCTTACTAGCTTCTAAACTCATTTAAAGGAGGGTCCATAGGTGCTTTTGCTCCTGGTTTTGTCTTCAGCACCAAACTCAGTGCCTGACACCTAGGAGATCTAATCAATGAATAAATGCTTCTGAACACGAGTCATCTCCTGGGGGGGACACAGTGACATTCCATTGACATAGACCATAATCATTAACAACTATCTTCCCTCTAGGGATGTATTTGGCTCTTTTCATCAGGGACCATAAAGATTTTTAATATTACATGACAATAAATGTATATGGTTTTCTGAACATAAAATATGCAGAGTAGCAATGTTTTTTCATGAAAAATAGTAGAGCAAAATGAGTGAGTTACGCAGATTGTAAAAGAAATACAATTAAATTAGTTTCTGTGCAATTCATTCTGGCTCACTTCTCACAGAGTCCTCACAGGTGAGTTCAAAAGACAGAAACCATTCTCATTCTGACCCGTCCAAGGGTGATCTTGAGAAGTGAGTCATGCAGTGTACATGAATACACTTCACCACAAGAGCACTACACACCCAAAGAAATAAACATTTCAAACACCAGATAAGGAAGTTATTTCAAAGCCTTCACAAATATTAAAGTAGGAAATCTCACCAGTCAGGAAGAATATTAAATAAACATCAAATGACTAATTCCTTACCTTGTGGCATGAATATTGTTTTTGTTTGTTTGTTTGCTTGTTTTGTTTTGTTTTCCTTGGATTTCAGGCTGGGAACTAGGTGGCCTGCCCCACATGAAGGTAAAAGAAAGCAGAAGAAAGCTGATGATTAAACCATAATGGAGAAAAAGAAACTGTGTTCCCTAGCTGGCTGTAGAGAAATTTTCAAAATGTTTTCAACATCTGAATGAAGATGCTGTCAGCATACACACGGTGACCTTGGATATGGTTGTCAGGAGCATTTGGGGCCAAATAGGGGCAGGCAACTCTTCTCTCACCAAAGTTTAGAAATAACTCGAAGTCTGTACTGAACTGGTGCTTCACTTCTCATGGGTTCTGTTTTTGTTTTTACTTAAACATTTATTATGTAAAACTACATCTTCTGTCTCAAAGGACTATGACCTATTTGAAAATTAAGTCCATGTTTTAATCGTTTTTGTAATGAAAATTGGTTGAGTAATATTAAAAGAAATTTCCTCTCAGAAGGGATGTAATCCCAAGCCAATATGCTGATGAATTGGAATAACAGAAGTATCGAATTTAAGCTTTGCAAGTGTTTAAAGAAAAACTTTAGACAAATTAATTTAGCAGAGTTTATTTGAGCAAAGAAGATTCATGAATTCAGCAGCACTCAGAACCAAGAGGGGTTCAGAGAGCTTCACCCAGCAATGTGAGCAGGCAGTATTTACAGACTGAAAAAGGAAGTGATAAAGCAGAAACAGCTTGATTGGTTGCAGCTTAGCATTTGCCTTGTTCAGACATGCCTGAGCAGTTTGCAGCCCGTGACTGCTTGAAAGTTCGGCTGCTGAGATTGGCTAAGACCCTGTTACTTTTTACAAGAATGTACTCTCAAGTTAGGTTGCAATTTGTTTACATGTTACCCTAGGTTACCATTTGCTAGGTATGGAGGCAGCTTTTGGTCAAAATTTAATTCAGCAGAAGGAACTGTGAATACTCTAACTCCTTTAAAGTTGGAATCCTCTTTACAGACGCTTCCAGTTTGCATGTAGCCTTCCATTTCTTTAGTCCCTTCTGTGGCCAGAATGCAAATGACCTCTCTATTGATATCATTTTTTAAAGGCTTGTAGTAAAATACATAACTTTTACCATGGTAATCATTTTAAAGTGTAAAATTCACTGCCATTAAATACGTTCACAGTGTTGTACAACCATCACCACTATATAGTTGCAGAACTTTTTCATCACCTCATTGATTTTATTTATTTATTTATTTATTTTGAGACGGAGTCTTGCTCTGTCTCCCAGGCTGGAGTTCAGTGGCGCGATCTCGGCTCACTGCAAGCTCCGCCGCCCAGGTTCACGCCATTCTCCTGCCTCAGCCTCCCGAGTAGCTGGGACTACAGGCGCCCACTACCACGCCCGTCTAATTTTTTGTATTTTTTTAGTAGAGACGGGGTTCCACCGTGTTAGCTGGGATGGACTCGATCTCCTGACCTTGTGATCCACCCGCCTCAGCCTCCCAAAGTGCTGGGATTACAGGTGTGAGCCACCGTGCCCGGCCCACCTCATTGATTTTTAAAACCAAACTCTTTATGACTTTCTCTTTCTCTGGATGTTAATTGACAATCAGCAAGTATCAGAGACTATCAGTGAAACAAAGTGAAACAGAGTAGTATCAGACATTCATCCAGCAAGCATTTACTAAACACCTAGTATGGATAGCTCATCTAGGAATATCAAATGGGGTTGGAAGTCAGGACCCTAAATTCCAGTTTCAGGTTATTCAGCCACTATGTGTACCTACCTTCCGCCTACTCCATGTCGACAGTGGAGGACTTGTAAATAAACTGACCTCTCAGGCCCACGGTGAGAATCAAATAAGATTATGTGTGTCAGTCAACTTTGAGAAGCATAAGGTGCTATGCAAATGCAAGAGGAAAAGAGTGAAAGTTGTTTTGAAAAATTAAAAATCTCATTTGTGGTCCTCTAGAGAGAGCCATATCCAGGAGGTGATTAACAGACATGCATAACATTGGCTTGCTAATGAATTATCACTAATGAGAAGTCAGATAATTACACGGCTTGTTAGCATCATTTTGGAGCTTGTTTCAAACTGCTATCTAAAAGATATATCAAAACCTCTCTAATGTCTATACTCTTATTATTTTTCTTAATCTTCTTTTCTACCCATCCAAACATGACTGACATTGTCAGCCACACAGGACCTTATGTCTCTGTTAAGTATCTATCTCTGTGAATGAATGATGGACCGTGTGAATGTATGAATAAATTATCTGTTTGCTATCAACGGATGAATCTGCTAGGGAAGCAATGAGCAGTTCATGGTGAATTGCGTTTTTCTATAATTTGTATGGAGAGGAGTCATTGGCCCATAAAATTAGGAGAAGAGAAGAAACACCATTTTCTTTTTCATTCCACAGTTAGAAATGAAAAATACTTGTTCTACATGAAGCTAGTCTGTGTAATGCTGACTTGTCCTAAAGATCAGCACTTTATCTCCCATCTGCCCATTTGAGGCAGAAAGGTTACTTTTATAAAGAACTCCTTGCTCCCTCTGCTGGCCACACAGAGCACACCACATACAGTAGAAGCTTCTATCATACTCAAGGGTATGAAAATGAAGATCACGCAGGGCCTTTGGGATGCAAAATCTATTTGGTTGACATAAAGTGAAGAGTCTCTTACCAGCTGCAACAAAATAATGGCAGAAAACAATAATTAACATGAAAATAATAATGACTAATATGTGTTAAAACTGACTCTGTTCCAAGGACAATTTGTGGCATTTTACATGCATTTTCCTTTTGAGGAGTTTTCTCTGTGGCTGGTGACAGATTACTATAATTTGGGTAGGGGTGGGAACAGAAAATGACTATTGGTCAGACACATTAAAAAATGTTCTGTTTGGCACCAATTTTAGATCATCACTTTTAAAGAGAGATTTTATTTCAATCTTAAAGATTCAGAATCAAGTAGAGGTCTCAGGTTAAAAGTCATGGCATAGACATAAATGATGAACTTATTTAGTTGGAGTTTTTCTCTGTTTTGTACACTTAAGACAGACGTTATAGACCAGACATCTAGTTTTAAGAGCCCAAGCGGATGTTAAAATTGGTGCATCAATCAAAATGTATCTAAGTTCTCAAAGCACACATTGGAAAAGTTCCTAGATGGGCCTCAGTAAAAGGAAACATTCTTCTCTTAGTGTTTTGTGTTCCATCAACTTTTTTTGTTCCTGCTTCAAAATGCCAAATGCTTTGGCGGGAGCTAGTGGAATCATGTTAATATAATTTTAATGTGGGTATGTTTTATTTTATAAATATTGTGAGAAAATATGTAGTTAAGATTGTATGAAGTATGAAAAGATGACAGACTTAGAAATCAAGCAGATGTGGTTTTAAATATTCTGGAACATAGGGATAATTATAATAGTGCTGTTGATAGGGCTGGAGATAACAGTGCCTAACTGGGTTCATGGCATATAGTGGGTGTGTTAGGGCTCAATAGAAAAAAATAGATAGATAGATGATGATGAAGATGGATGGATGGATGGATGGATAGACAGATAAGTGGAAAGAAGGATAGATAGATTAGATAGGCAGAAGTAGATTTGCGTAATGATTTGTGCTTAAGCAATTGTGAAAGCTGGTTAACCAACTTCTGTAAAGCTATTGCCTCAGAGACTGATGGAAGAGCTCAAAGTCTACAAGGCAGGCAGGCAGGAAGGAAGGGAAGACAGACGTAAAGTGGAGAAGAACAAGGACAAGCTAGAACCGACCAGCAAGACCTGGAACTCAGGAACTCAGTAGGACAAACTAAACTGCCAGGTCTTATGGCTGTTGCCTTAGTGGTGTGGGTGTCCTGCAGAAACTGGGTTTTTTTGGCAAGAGAGCTAAACACACACATCTAGCCCACGAGTCCAATAGCTAATGGAGGATCCAGTGGAAGGTGAAACCATTGTAGTCTTAGTGTCTGTATCATGCCACTTAGGTAAGCAAACAAGTAAACAGCAATACATATGAGCTATCAAAGACCTGCTGCTTTATTCTTTCCAAATCTCACAAAAGAATCTCTTTTTTAGCCCACCCAAGCCAGAAACATACAGAAAAGGGAACCTGGAAAAGTAGTTCAGCCTAGCCAAGTTGACAGATTACAAAGCCACCACTGTAGGAATCCAGTAACAGATAACTCTTGGCATCTGTGCATTATTCATGAGGAATGCCTACCTTTAAAAAGTTTAATTATAGGTAACATTATTTAGTTGTGTGGCTTTATTATGTGTCTAGTAATGAGGAAGATGAGATATTTTCAGGACAAACAGTGAAATACGCAGTAGCCTATGAAGTGGCAAATACAGATGGCCAGTAGATTTAATCTTGAATTCTAATACCAATTCATTAAGAGTGCTGGACAGTAGTTCTAGGCTGAAAAGGATTCTAAACTATATTTATTTAGCAAACTTATACTGAGTGCCTACTATATGTGAAATGCTATTCTAAATGCTGAAGATATAGCAGTGAACAAAAAGTCAAAACTTCCTGCTTTCATTCTAGTAAGGGAAGATAGTTAATAAACAAGACTAACATGTAATATAATAAATATATTTGAGCCTTGAAGAAACAATGCTGTGATCCATGGGCAATGTCTGAGGTTGGGAGTGGTTTCTCATGAGCATGCAGATTTCATTCTCGTTTAGAAGATCGATGACCTGACAGTGATGCTTCTTGGGAATTTTCAGAAAGCCCTGAGAATTTTGTCCATTGAAATCAAATCCATCTTTCAAATTTCAATTGAAAGATGATTTTCAACTTTCAGAGGTCTCTGCTCTAAGAAATAAATATGGTATTATGTTGTAGTGTATTTGGTCAGAATGGTTGAAGGAGAGAGTCTTTATAGAACAGCTGTAGAAGATGTGACTGAAAAGGAAAACCAAGGTCACGTTGAAGAGGACTTGACTGTAAGGCCTGTTACATAATATCAGACTTAAGTTGTGCAGTATGAATTTTTCCAGAAGCTCATGAGGCCAGCAGTGCTAAGGCCCATGTTGGAGTCCAATCTTCCTTTTCTATATGTAGTTGATTGTGAAGACAAAAATCAATAGGCAATTTAGGTGGTTCTTGTTAAAACTAAATTGAAATGATTGACTTTCTTCTGGAACATGTAGATTCCAGAAATCTGTGGGCCTCATTATGGACAGATAAATATTTACTCTTAAAGTTTTATAGCGTAGAAAAAAGCAGATGCAATCCAAACATCATGGGGAAAAATGCAAGAAAACTAGGTCTTTATGCAACAATTTAAGGTAATAATGTGTCCAATAAAGAGGGGTTAATGTGCCCTGACTACTGTGAGAACAAATTTATTTGTCAAAATAAAAGCTCAGACTCTGGTAAACTTGGGGAAAGGGGAGAGTTATGATCTGTAGTGAACGACTCCAGTGTTCTTAAAAGAAAATCCAATGGGTTCCTCTCCATCCCCAGAAGGCTCTACTCCTACAAGTAAAAGATTTTTTTTTCTTGAATCAGTAAGTACATCAGACTGGTGGAGAGGGTTTATATAAGGCAAAAATAGATGTGTCTGAACAGGTTCAAGTCACTCTAGGATCTGTGAATGTTGTCTGGGCAGTGTCATATATGATGCAAAGAGCACCTACTAATAAAATACAAATGCCATTATTAGAAAGAGGAAAAAGAAATAGAAGAAGGCTCAGCCTCAATGATTTGCATTAACTGAGGTGGGATAAATTGGTAGAAGTTAGGATGGCCCAGCGGGGAAGAAAGTCAAATGCTTCAAGTGATATAAAAAGGTAAAGTTCCAAAGTCCCTTAAGATTGAAATCCAATTTCTGAAACTTGAAGGTCAATACAAATGTTTTATCAGACAATTTCTAAATGTTAGGTAATGTATTCTTTAGCGATTACATCATAATTCAAATGATGATTCTAGGTGATACTCTCTGCTTGATCTTTCCCTTCCTAGTCTCAGATCTAGTACAAGGCCTCGGGGCATTCCGTTTTCAGACCATGCTTTATTGCTGTGAATAAAATCACCAAAGCTTGGACTCCTCTAATTCAAACAAACTTGAGGCTTCAGAGCCTAAAATTTCTCCATTAGAGGATTGTTCCTGTCATAGTTACTCAGTCCTATTTATACTGACATGTTCTAGAGTTTATATGGATTAATGTTTCAACAAGACGTTCAGAAAAGATAAATTTGTACATATTCTCTGACCCAGATGGGAAGATAACTTTACTACTGGACAGCATATCTCAATGAATTTTGTGATCAATTTGTGGGACAGGAAATAGAATTAAAGCACATGTTACTGGACAGGAGTCTTTACTGGTTGGTTCGTCTGGTGGTTTTTTGCCTGCTCAACTATCTATTTCCCCTTCTAATGTCAGCACTCGATTTTCCTCTTGGGAATTTCTCTTTCACATGGTACCACTCCTTGTCTTTAGCAATGGATGAAGGCCCAGGTTTGTCCCATCAAAGTACCATATGCCCTTGGCCACAGTAATTGTTCTATTAAACAGAAATGCGGCTCTAAGCCACTCCTCAAGTGTTTTCCAAAAAGTTCCAATGTGAGGTACTCTCCGTCCACTAGATTGCCAAGAAGTTTAGATATAAATGTGAAGCTATTTTGGCCACCTTGCTTGTTTGAGAATGAAGCCAATACACTGAAAAATAGAATTGAGAGACAGAAAAAGACCAATTTGTGATGACATTGAATGAGAATCTAAATGCGATTTGTGAGCCAGTGAATTCTGTTTTTAGTTTAAGATAGGCTGGATTATTTTTAGCTACAAATAGCAAAAATTTAATTCACTTAATACACATATAAAGAAAATACGCAGAAAAATAATATCCTAAATGAATCAGAATCTTATAAAAATAAAACTGATGTGACATGATCTAATCTCATGAATAAATGAAGATTTGAGGCAGAAAAAGTTTGCTTAGCTGATTTATCCAAAGCCTCATAACAACTGATATTATGGTTAGGAATAGAACTCACTTCTTTGGTAGATGGTTTATTTATAAAGTCTGAAAATAATTTTTTTTGTGGGGGAGGGTGGTTAAGAACATAAATGCTACCCAAATTGTTGGTTATTAATATAGGTTGTAACTGCAAAGCTAGGGTAAGGCTGTGTACCATTTCTAAACATGTGAAAATTTTCTCTTAACATGAAAGTATGCTTTTCACAGTTTCTTCAGGACTTTTTTAAGAACTAGAAGCAGTTGATGCTCTTTTTCACAGACCAATAACACAATCTATGTGCAGTAATTCAAACAATAATGATTAAATTAAGTTACCCCTCATAATCAACATCCTACTTATAACCAATGAGCTGCCCACAACTGTCTGAAAATGTCTTTAATTCCAAAGTACAATTTGAGTTAATTATCACACTTCATAGCCAAAGATGATTACATTCATTTAAAAAATGAAAGATACTGTCAAATTGGAGGTCAAAAAAATCTAGCGTTAAATTATTCCTTTATGATATATGGGATATTCAAAATCTGGATAGTGGTATGAAATTAAAAATGCTGAAAGAGAGGTTGATCAATTTAATCTTTGTATACAATTTAGGAATCCAAAGTAATAAGTATTATTAGAGCTCACCAGTTATTGACATAGTAACTGTGTATACCATGAATTTAGAATGTACCTTCCAACTATGAAGTTGGGTATGCTTTTCATTACTTTTCTCTTTTTAAGTGTCTTCACACCTAATAGATAAAGTATATGTCTGGAGCTCTTTCTCCATTTTATAGATTGAAAATGTAAGTTCCATAAAGAAGATTTAAAGAGCAAATTGAAAATTAGGAAGTAGCTTCAAAAAAATAATAAATGTCAAACATCATTTGCGGACAGATAATTCATATGCTTTTATGATGCATGAATAAGAAAAACACAAATATTGTAATTTTAAAAGGGAAAAGGATATTAATAGACAACACAAAAAATACAGCTGAATAAGCTGTTAGAAAATGTTCAAATTAACTAGTAGTCAAAAAATAAGTTCTAGTATTCTATACTGCTCTAGGATGACTATAGTTAACAATAATACAATATATACTTGCAAATAGCAGAAGGAGGATATTGAATGTTTTCAACACAAAGAAATGATAAGTATTTGAGATGCTGAATCTGATCACTATGTTATATTTGTTAAAATATAACTATATACCCATAAATATGTACAATTATTTTGTTACCAATTAAAAAATAAAAACAAAAAATATAATAGGAAACAGAAAAAAAATTAAAGGTAAACAATAATGATACATTGTTTTTTTTCTGGTAGATGAACCATGGGTATAAAGGAAAAAACACACTAGGAAGAATTCAAGTACAATTTTTGGTGGGATAAACATCAATTTGCCTTCGGTCTTATAAGTATTGCTCAAAATTTCTGCTCTACTGAGGTCATGCTGACTCTTCCCTCCCACCCATGGAGTTGTGGCTGAATTTCTTTAAAAAAAATTTTTCCTGCTATTTTAAGTGGCTTGGGTTAGTGAAACGAGGCCACATATACTAAGGCTGTCAACATCTACCTTAATGAATTTATGTATGTTCACACGCACATACACACACACTCATAACGTGTAATAATAAAATAATGTATAACATACATCTTATACTACATTATATTATACATATTATATAATATATTAGAAATGAAATAATGATTGTATATACCATACATGAAATGCTATTATATTTAGCAGTAGAATTTTTTCAGATAATATTTTACATAGAATAGTGAAGCATAAAACAGATGAGTGAAACTGCCTAGTCTATAGTGGGGAATGGAGCCCAGGGTCTTACAGTCTTGTCTTCCCTCTAACCTCCTCTCACAGAGTGGATATCCCTCTTAGTGAATGTCTTCCATGGTGGTAAGAAGATAGGAAAAATAGGTAGCAGTAAAGGGAATTAAGAGATGACTCACATGACATGGAAAGCTGAATTCATATTAATGTTGCTGTTTTCTTGTCTCCTCTAATATTTTGATGAAGACCCCTTGTGAAAGTCCATTAGTCAGGTGTGTATTTTGTGTCAATTTTATATACATTTACAATAGCAAAGACATGGAATCAACCCAAATGCTCATCAACAGTAGACTGGATAAAGAAAATGTCATACCTGTATACCATGGAATATTATGCAGCCATAAAAAGGAATGAGATCATGTCCTTTGCAAGGACATGGATGGAGCTGGAAACTGTTGTTATCAGCAAACTAATACAGGAGCAGAAAACCAAACATCACATGTTTTCACTTACAAGTGGGAACTAAATGATGAGAGTACATGGACACATGATGGATGGTGGGAAACAACACACACTAGGGCCTATTGAATGGGGGGCAAGGGGAGGAAGAGCATCAGGAAGAACAGCTAATGAGTGCTGGGCTTAATACCTGGATGATGGGTTGATCTTTGCAGCAAACCATGGTTACCTGTGTAATAAACCTGCACATGTACCCCTGCAGGTACATCCTGCACATGTACCCCGGAACTTAAAAGTTAATTTAAAAAAATAGAGGAGATATCATGTATAACTTCCTCTTAAACTGTAGTAAAAGGAGATGGCTCCACATGTTCTATAGATGAGCTATATATGAGAGGCCAAGTTTAGCAATTCAAGTCCAAGTTAGCCCTGGGGTGCTTTTAATATCAGTTCCCACAGCAATCACACTGTTTCTTAAATCCCCTTCCCATACTAATCACCTTTGGCCCAACCAACCTTGATGCCAACTTGGGTGAGATGGAATTCTATTTAAGAATGTTTTCAATTCCTTTAAGTAAAGAGACCTAATGTTCATTCAAACCTCAACTATTCCTAAAACATGAAGCTCTGATTGCCTGTCAACTTGTAAATCTACATGCTTTTTCTTAATATTTCCTTAATTTATGATACAGCAAGACTCTGTATAATGAATGTAAATTACCCAATCCTAATAAAACACAACTGTCCAGAAAAAAAATGTTAAAATTGGGACCCTTTAAAATAATGACCCAATCATAGTAAATTTTCTTGGTATTTACTCTAATAACAGGACTCCTGATGAACAATTTGAATTAATGTGGATGCCAGTCACTTGCACTTTTATAGAATTTCGACTTGAATTCAACTATAATTAACTAGACCATTAATTTAAAGTGTAAGTGCACAAAATAATAAAATATCAGTTCATGTATAAAAGACATCTTAGTTCTCCATGAAGACAAAAGACTGTCTCATACAATTGCTGTTTAATTTGTCTCAGTCACAGACAGAGACAAAACCAGCACAGACCTATTTTGAATAAAACTTTCAGACCAAATGGTTCTATCTTTGGCTTGGTGCCATTGGTACAGACATTCTATTTGCATTATAAAAACATAAAATACCACTATATTTACTAATGGGATTGCTTTTTCTAAGTTGTACCAAAACAGATAGGGCTCCTCATGGGCTCAGTAGGTAAAGAAGAAAAGAAATGTACTTACTTACCAATAAGGCAAATGATAACATATCAGAGACTCTGTAGCTTTTCTGTATATTTGTCACCAGTTAATAGCAATGTTAAGGTTTGCTTAAGGCTTTAACAAACCAGCTTACAGATACAAAGAACTGAGAAATTTGCTAGAGTATTCAGTATCTGTTCCTCTGTTTTTCAGCAAGTCTAAATATACCAACTTCTGAGGGGGGAGAAAGAACTTCAAAATCCGAAACATACACATGCACAAGGAATTTGAAAACTTAGAATTACCATGATTAGAATATTGTTTTCTTTCTCCTTTCTTGAAAATTTTTCTGTTTTCTCAGAAGTGTAAGCTGCAGACGAGGTGACCCCTGCTCAAAATTATCTACCATGTTCTATATGTCCATTGCCATTACTAGATAGCTATCTGGCTTCTTTTATGGAAATTCAGTTCATCTTAATAATCTCCTCTGAATTCTTTCCAAACCTTTTGTGTCCCTCCATATTTCTGGAAAACAGATATAAAATTAATCATAATGTGCAGAAATATTTTGCAAGCCTAAAACAAAGATTCATTTATCAATGTATAGAGCTGATATAATTGTACTTTATAAGGCTGCTAGCTTTTCCTTTTGCACATTTTTTAAATCTTCCCCTAAAAAGTCATCTAGTCTATGCTTAAATCAATGTTTCCTAAAATGAATATAGCATTTTCAGGTATGTTTACATACTGCGTATTCAACAGAAATTAAGACAATGGAAAAGGACATTGATAAATGCAGTTAGAGTCAAGTGCAAAAAAAAAAGGAAAAAAAAAGAAAAGCCTTGTCTACCAAACCTAAAGATCACATGTGTACACATCTGCAATGACGGGTGACATTTTCATCTCCAAATAGAGGTCAGAATAGGAGGCGATAGAAAGATAAGCAAATAGGGCAGATAAATATGAGAGAGAGAGAGACAGACACTCACAAAAGCAAATCACACAAATCTCATCTTTAGTCACTGGGAAAGCATGTTTAGGAGCTTTAACTTATCTTTATGTACATGGAAATTTTTCCAGCAATGGGACTTCTTAAGTAATGTAAATCTCTAGACAAGTTAGTTAGAGACATTTTTAATATTATGGAAGACATATCTAGCAGTTTACATATACTGCACGGAGCAGGGCAGCACTTAATAACTGTTATTTAATGGAAGTTGTATATAGTAGAGAAAAGATGCTTCTGGCCTTTATAATTGTGAATAAACATGGTTGTAGAAGCTTGTTGAAATTATAGGACATATATATTTTATATTGCTTTAAGAGGAGTTTATGATATATGGTAATTAAAACTTTGACGTATTGTCCAAGGCAAAGGGGAAAATCTGCTATTAAAAATGGAATGTCAGAACAATAAGGTGCCCATATAAATTGAATAAATAGTTTGGAACCTACAAATTTGGCAATTCACTTTTAGAATATTCAAATAACAAAACTCTTTTGGATGTCTAAGTTAGATGTAAGAATATAAAGGCAGTTCCTAAATTATTAGTGATTCTGATTTCCAGCCTACTGTCTCGCCAGCAGATGTTCCTAACAAAAGACTCTATCACATAGTGCAGTTTAGAACTGGCCAGTCTTCAAAGGTTGAACACATCCTGATACATCCATATGCTTCTCTACTGTTTGAATTCCTATTACACACTGTCAAAGCTATACATAAATAATCTCTTTTAATCCTCATATCAATACTCCATCACTTTCAAGTAGAGAAAACTGAGTCTTTGAGAGTTTAAGCAGCTTGCCCAGGTCACATGCCAACCCAGATGCTTAATGATTATCTGCCTAGACAGATATTTGAAAAAAAGATATCTTACTCAAAGCAGAATTTGATTAGTCCCAGAATGTAGGCAATTAATTCCAGGTGCAGAAGTTTAGAGATTTCAGTAGCAAGCTTTGGTATCATTTATTCATTAATATAGTTTCCAGATACTATTGAGTACTGCCCACGTGCCGTGCACTGTGCTCATGTTAATTATACTCTTAGAGAAGGAGATACGCTGAAAGCTGCTCTAGATGTCTTCTAGCAGGTCAGGAGAGAAGATGGGCTGTTCCTAGGAAACTATAGTTGAGTGTCCAGAAGAAGCTTAGGGCAGTATGGCATGAACAGTTGGTTCACAGATAGGGTGTTTATGAGTCAAGAGTGTTGCAGACCTATGAAAGTGAGTATTTCATTTTGAGGACCATAAGTTATTTACATGCGTATATAGAAACATACATAGAGAAAAATATGTAAGCAGTAGAAAAGAGTACAAAGAAAGAAAAAAATTCAAACAACTCATTTTTATGCTTTCCTAAGCAGCAGCTATGGCAAAGATTTGAGTGCAGCTGACCTATGCGGAAGGTGAAATCAGGAAGCACTCTTAGCATAGTATGGAATAAAGACAATGGAAAGAATCCAATGAGGGTGCCTTAATGAATAGTTGACTGCTGAAAACAACTGGAGTTCAATCTCCTGGGGACCTCTGGGAGACAACAGGGACCATTCCTCACAGCTGTAACCCCCTGTACCCAAGGGGGAAGAAGCTGGAGTGTTTATTCTCTAAATACCATTTATCATTCCCAGAGGGCTGTCCTCCCAACCTTCGTTTTTCCTCACTTCCTGATTATTCCACATATAGGGCTGGAGAAAGATGAGAAGCAGAGTTCCAGAAATTTCCAGTAGAGCACAGAAAAGCTTGTATAGGAAAAACAAAAGCTAGGGGGTATGGAAAGACCATTGACAACACCTGCTAAGACCCTCCATTCATAGAAAACCACTGTTAACATTCTGGTGAATTTTCTCTATTCCATTTCTCCATTCCAGTCATACATCAATAAATGCATTTAGCCAATGGTTTCAGTAGTATATTTGTGTTAGTTCACTCATGTCTTAGATATCCCAAAAAGACTGTAATTTTAAGGAGCTGCATAATGTTTTATTATATATGGCTTATAAATAATGTGTCCAGTTCTTTTACTGATGGACACAATTTGTTTTCAGTTCTTTTTAGTATTACGTACATTAATGCCATGAACATATTTTCATACGTTTTTTTCTCTTTGCTTGAATACATTTCTAGATTAATGTGCATGCATATTTTAAGATAAATATAGTACAATTCTCTAGAAATGCTACACAATTTACACAGTTACTGAAAGGGAATAGATGTGCCCATTTCAAATTATCCTTGGCAACAGTGAACTCTGTCTTGTACATATTAGACTTTTTAAACTTTATGAATATCTTTTTGTGTGTTCACTGATTATTGCATTCTAAAATCTCCTTTCAGATGTTTTGCTGTGTATTGTATTCAATGTTTTCAACTGACAAGTAAAATTTGTATGTATTTATTGTGTACTATATGTTGCTTGGAAATATGTATACATTATGGAATGGCTAGATCAAGCTAATTAACTATGTATTACCTCACATAGTTATTTTTTGTAGTGAGAGCACTTAAAATCTACTCTCTTAGTAATTATCAAGAATACAATACATTGTTTTCAACTATATTCACCATGTTGTACAGGAGATTTACTGAACTTGTTTCTCCTACCTAATTGAAATTTTGAATCTTTGGCCAGTATCTCCTCAATATTCCCTCAACCCTAGCCTATGCTAACCACCATTCTACTTTCTGCTTCTATGAGATCAACATTTTCAGATTATAAGTGAGATTACACTTTCTGCACTGGATTATATTACTTAAAATAATGTCCTCCACGTTCATCTGTTTGTCCCAAATGGCAGGACTTTTTTTTTTTTTTTTTTTTGTATTTACAGTTAATTAGTAGTTCATTGTGTATATATACTGCATTTTCTTCATCCATTCATCTACTTAGGTTGATTCTGTATCTTGGCTGTTGTGAATAATGCTGCAATAAACATGGGAATGCAGATATCTCCTCAATATATTGATTTACTTTCCTTTAGATATACACCCAGCAGTGGAATTGCTCAATAGTATGCTAATTTGTTTTTTTTTTAACTTTCCGTGGAATCTCCATACTGTTTTTCATAATTACTATATTAATTTACATTCCCACCAACAGTGTTCAAGTGTTCCTTTTTCTCCACATTCTCACCAGCAATCGTTATTATTCATCATTTTATCGTAGTCATTGTAACAGATGTCAGGTAATATTTCATTGTGTTTTGATTTTCATTTCTCTAGTGAATAGTGATGTTGAGCATTTTTAATATACCTACTGACCATATGTATGTCTTCTTTTAATGTCTATTCAGCTTCTTTGCCCATTTTAAAAATCTGGTAATAGTCATTCAAGTTCCTTGTATATTTTGGATATTAACCCCCTATCAGCTGCACGGTTTGTAAATATTTTATCCCATTTCATAGGTTGTGGCTTCACTCTGTGGACTGTTTCCTTGGCTGTACAAAAACTTCTTAGTTTGATGTCATTCCATTTGTTTATTTTTGCTTTTGTTGCCTGTGCTTTTGGGTTCATATAAAAAATTCATTGCCTAGACCCATGTCATGGATAGAGCTTTTAGAGTTGAAGTTCTTACATTTAAGTCTTTAATTCATTTGAAGTTGATTTTTGTATACCATGTGAGATAAAGATGTAATTTTATTTTTTTTGCCTGTGCATGTCTAGCTTTTCCAAAACCATTTATTGAAGAGATTGTCTATTCCCTATTGTGTATTCTTGGAAACTTTGTTGAAAGTCAATTGACTATAAATATGTGGATTTATTTCTGTCTATCTGTTCTGTTCCATTGGTCTATGTATCTGTTTTGTGATATAAATGGTTTTTACTATAACTTTTTTTGTTTCATGCTACAAATGGTTTTTACCATAACTTTGTGGTATATTTGGAAGTCAGGTTGTGTGATGCCTCCAGTTTTGTTCCTTTTGTTCAATGTTTCTTTGGCTTTTCAAAATCTTCGGTGATTTGATACACACTTTGGAATTTTTTTTCTATTTCTGTGAAAAATGTCATGGAATTTTGATAGAGAGTACATTGACTCTGTAGGTAACTTTGTGCAATATGGACATTTAACAATATTCATTCCTCGAAACCGTGAACACAGAATATCATTCCATTTATTTGTGTCTTCTACAGTTTTTTCTTCAATGTTTCATAATTTTGAGTATACAGGGCATTCCCCTCCTTGGTTAAATTTAGCCCTATTTTACTTTATTTGTAGCTATCATAAATGAGATTTTTTTGTTTCTTTTTCAGATATTTTGTTTTTAATCTATAGACATGCTACTGATTTATGTATCTTGATTTCATATTCTGCAACTTTACTGGATTTGTTTATTAGTTCTAATAGGTTTTGGCAAAATATTTAGAGTGTTCCATATATAAGATTATATGGGAAAATTTAATCATTCATTTCCAATTTGGATGCCTTTTATTTCTTTTTCTTGCCCAATTGCTCTGGTTAGGACTTCCAGTATCATGTTGAATGAAATTGCTGAGAGAAACCATCCTTGTCTTTTTCTCTTTTAGGGGAAAAGCTTTCAACTTTCACCACTGAGTGCAATGACCCATTGGTCATTCTAAAGCAGATTGTTTAAGTTCCATGTACTTCTGAATTTTCTAAACTCTTCCTATTATTGATTTATAGTTTTATACCTTTGTAGTCAGAAAAGATATGAGATATGATTTCAATCTTCTTAAGTTTGTTATAACTTGTTTTGAGGCCTAATACAGGACCTGTTCTGGAGAATGTTCCATGTACACTTGAGAAGAACATGTATTCTGCTGTTGTTGGATGGAATATTCTGTATATGTCTTAGACTAAATGGGTAACCATTTAGTCTAAAGTGTAGTTTATATTAGTCCATTCTCACACTGGTATAAAGAAACACCTGAGAGTGGGTAATTTTTAGAAAATAGGTCTAATTGGCTCACTGTTCTGCAGGCTGTACAGGAAACACAGAAGCTTCTGCTTCTGGGGAAGCTTCAGGAAGCTTCCAATAATGGTGAAAGGCAAAGGGGGAGCAAGCATCTCAAATGGCAGGAGCAGAAGCAAGAGAGAACAAGGGGGAAGGAGCACACCTTTAAAAACCAGATCTCATGAGAACTCACTCACTACACTGAGAACAGCACCAAGGGGATGGCGCCAAACCATTCAGGAGAAATCCACCCCCAAGATCCAACCACCTCCCACCAGTCCCCATCTCTAACATTGGGGACCATGATTCAACATGAGATTTAGTGGGGACACAAATTCAAACCTTATTATTCCACCCCTGGCCTCCCAAATCTCATGCCCTTTTCAAATACAATAATCCCTTCTCAATAATCCCCCAAAGTCTTAATTCATTCTAGCATTAATTCAAAAGTCCAAAGTCCAAAGTCCAAAGTCTCTTCTGAGACGAGGTTAGTCCCTTTTGCCTATGGACCTGTAAAATCAAAAACAAGTTAGTTACCTCCAAGATGCAATGAAAATATAGGCATTTGGTAAATACTCCCATTCCAAAGGGAAAAATCAGCCAAAAGAAAGGGGATATAGGCCAGGTGTTGTGGCTCATGCCTGTAATCCCAGTGTTTTGGGAGGCAGAGAAGGTCAGATTACCTGAGGTCAGAAGTTTGAGACCAATGTGGTGAAACCCCATCTCTACTAAAAATACAAAAATTAGCTGGGTGTGGTGGCATGTGCCTGTAATCCCAGCTACTCAGGAAGCTGAGGCAGGAGAATCACTTGAACCTGGGAGGCAGAGGTTGCAGTGAGCCAAGATCGCACCATTGCACTCCAGCTGGGGCAAGAAGAGTGAAACTCTGTCTCAAAAAAAAAAAAAAAAAAAAAAAAGAAGAAGAAAAGAAAAAAGAAAGGGGATATAGGCCCCATGCAAGTCTTAAACCCAGCAGAGCAATCATTAAATCTTAAAACTCCGAAATAATCTCTTTTGACTCCATGTTTTACATCCAAGGCACACTGATGCAGGAGTTGGGCTCTGAAGACTGTGGGCAGCTCTGCGTTTGTGGCTTTGCAGGGCTCAGACCCCATGGCTTCTCTCACATGCTGACATTGAGTGTCTGTGGCTTTTCCAGGCTGAGGGTGCAAACTGCTGGTAGATCTACCATTTTGGGGTCTGGAGGATGGTGGCCCTCTTCTCACAGCTCCACTAGGCAGTTCACCAGTGGGGACTCTGTGGGGCTCCAACCCCACATTTCTCCTCTGCACTGCCCTAAGTACACCTTCTCCATGAGGGCTCTGCCCCTGCAGATAGCTTTTGCCTGGACACCCAGACTTTTCCATACATCCTCTAAAATCTACGCAGAGGCTCCCAAGCCTCAACTCTTGCATTCTGCCCACCCACATGCTTAACACCAGGTGGAAGCTGCCAAGGCTAAGAGCTTGCACCCTCTGAAGCAGCATTCTGAGCTGTACCTGGGCCCCTCTTAGCCAATGCTGGAGCTGAAGTGGCTGGGATGCAGGAAGCAGTGTCCCAAGGCTCTGTAGGGTAGCGAGGCCCTGGACTCAGCCCAGGAAACCATTCTGTCCTCCTAGACCTCTGAGCCTATGATGGGAGGGGCTGCCCCAAATGTCTCTGAAATGCCTTGAGGCCTTTTCCTCATTGTCTTGACCATTAGCACTTGGGTTCTTTTTACTTATGCAAATTTCCACAGACCACTTGACATCCTACCCTGAAAATGATCTTTTCTTTTCTACCGTATCGCCAGGCTGCAAATTTTCCAAACTTGTATGCTTGGCTCCCCCTTTAAATATAAGTGCCTACATTAGATCATTTCTCTGCTCAGGCATATGAGCCCATGTTGTTAGAAACAGCTGGTCCACCTCTTGAACTCATTGCTGCTTAGAAATTTCTTCCACCAGAAATCCTAAATCATCACTGTCAAGTCCAAAGTTCCACAGATCACTAGAGCAGGGCACAATGCAGCCAAGTTATTTGTTAAGGCATAATAAAAGTGACCTTTACTCCACTTCACAATAAGTTCCTCATTTCCATCTGAGACCTCTGCAGCCTGGCCTTCACTGTCCATATCACTATGAGCATTTTGGTCATAATCATTCAACCATTCTCTACAAAGTTCCAAACTTTCTGTCATCTTTATGTCTTCCTCTGAAACCCTCCACACTCTGCCTGTTACCGAGTTCCAAAGTTGCTTCTACATGTTCAGTTATCTTCATAGCAGTACCCACTCCTAGGTACCAATTTTCTGTATTAGTCCATTATCGCATGGCTATAAAGAAACACCTGATACTGGATAATTTATAGAAAAAGGTTTAATTGGCTCATGGTTATTCAGGCTGTACAGGAAGCATATTGGCTTCTGTTTCTGCGGAGGCCTCAGGAAGCTTCCAATCATGGTGGAAGGCAAAGGGGGAGTGAGGCATCTTATATAGTTGGAGCAGAAGCAAGAGAGAGTGATGGGGGAAGGGCTGCACACCTTTAAACAACCAGATCTTTCAAGAACTTACTAGCCCAAGAACAGCACCAAGGAGATGGTGCTAAACCATTCATGAGTAAACCATTCTTGAGAAATACACTCCCGTGATCAAATCACCCCAAACAGTCCCTATATTGGGGATTATAATTTGACATGAGATTTGCTGAAGACACAGACCCAAACCATTTCAAGTTGAAGTTCAATGTTTCTTTATAAGTTTTCTGTCTGGACAATCTGTCCATTGTCAAAAGTGGAATTTTGAATTCCTCTAATGTTATTGTATTACAGTCTATATCTTCTTTTAGATCTATTAATATTTCTTTACATATTTTAGGCACTCCACTGTTGGGTGCGTATGTAATTTTTCCTTTTGATTAATTGACCCCTTTATTATTATCTAATGACCTTCTTTGTCTCATTTTCCAGTTTTGACTTAGTCTATTTTATCTGATATGAGTATAGCTACCGCAATCTCTTCTGCTTTCTGTTTGTATAGAATGATATCTTTTCCACCCTTTCATTTTCAATATGTGTGTGTTCCTAAAAGTGAAGTTAGTCTGTTATAGGCAGCATATAGCTGTATCTTTTTATCCACTCAGCCATTTTGTGTCTTTTTATGAGAGAATTTAATCTATTTACATTATAGGTAATGATTTACAGTCAAGGCCTTACTATTGTCATTTTGTTAATTGCTGTTTGGTCGCTTTGGAGATTTTTGAATTCCTTTCTCCCTGTTTTACTGTCTTCTTTTATGAGTAATTAATTTTCTCTAACTATATGTTTTGATTCTTTTTATCTTTGATGTATCCATGAAAGGTTTTTAATTTTTAGTTATTATGAGGCTTACAGAAAACATCTTATAGTTATAATAGACTATTTTAATAACTTAAATTTGATTGCATGAAACTCTCTACACTTTTATTCCACCACCACTACACATTTAAAAATTTTGATATCACAATTTAAATATTTATATATTATGTATCCCTTAAGCAATTATTGTAGTTATTTTTAATATATTGTCTTTAACTTTCATATTAAAAATATAAGTGATTCGTGTAACACCAATACAATATTAAAGTATTCTGAATTTGACTGTGTACTTTCTGTTGCCAGTGAGTTTTATACTTTCAAATGGTTTTGGTGTTTTTTATTTGTTTGTTTGTTTGTTCTATGACAGGGTCTTGCCCTGTTGCCCAAGCTGGAGTGTAGTAGCATCATCTCGGCTCACTACAACCTCCGCCTCCTGGGTTCAAGCAATTCTAGTACCTCAGCCACCTGAGTAGCTGGAACTACAGGCTCACGCCACCACACCTGGCTCATATTTTTTTTCTGTGTGTGTGTGTGTGTTTATTTTTGTAGAGTTGGGGTTTTACCATGTTGGCCAGGCTAGTCTCAGACTCCTGACCTCAAGCAATCTGCCTATCTTGGCCTCCCAAAGTGCTGGATTTACAGGCATGAGCGGCCATGCTGGCCTATACTTTCAAATGTTTTTGTATTGCTACGTAGTGTCCTTCAAGCTTGAACTTTCTTTAGCATTTTTTTTGTAAGATGAGTGGGGATGAACACATCCTCAGCTTATGTTTGACTGACAAAGTCTTTATCGCTTCTTCATTTATGAAGTATGACTTTGCTGGGTACAGTTTTCTTCATGGGCAGTTTTTTTTTTCCTTCAGCACTTTCAGTAAATATGTCATCCCACTTTCTTCTGACCTATAAGATTTCTGCTGAGAAGCCCACTCTTAGCCTTTTTTGGAAATTTCTTATTTGTAATCTACTTCTTGTCTCTTGTTGCATCTAAGATCCTCTCTTTTCCCTTGATTTTTGAAAGTTTGATAATAATATGTCTGTGTCATCTTGTGTAGATTAAATCTGATTGAAGACTTTGGTCTTGTTTTACTTGGATTTTATATATTTATCCAAATTTGGAAAGTTTGTATTATTTCTTTAAATAAACTTTCTACCCCTATGTCTTTCTTCTTCTTTACAAACTCTTACAACTCAAACTTTTGATACTTTTGATGCTGTTCAGTAAAACCTGTAAGCTTTCTTCATTTTTTTGAAAGATGTTTCTTCAATTATTTTATTAACAAATCAGAACATATTTTACTTTTCTATGGCATATAAATAATTCAGAAATCTTATGATTACCTATTACTTAATGTACCATAACTTTAAGATTTAGTTACTGAAAAAAATTTTGAAACTGTGGAAAGTTTATTTATATACTTCTATCCTATTTACAATCATTTCATGTAATTTATTCATTTAGTCTTTCCTTCATTTCAATAGGTTTTTGGGGAACAGGTGATGATTGGTTATGCAAATAAGTTAGTGGTGATTTCTGAGATTTTGGTGTACCCATCACCTAAGCAGTGTACACTGTACCCAATGTGTAGTCATTTTTCTCTCACCTGCCTCCCACCCTTTCCCCCATGTCCTCAAAGTCCATTGTATCATTCTTATGCCTTTGCATCCTCATAGCTTAGCTCCCACTTATGAGTGAGAACACACAATGTTTGGTTTTCCATTCCTCAATTAGTTCACTTAGAATAATGGTCTCCAATTCCATCCAGGTTGCTGTGAAAGTCATTATTTCATTACTTTTTATGGCCGAGTAGTATTTCATGCATATGTGTATATATGTATATATATATCACAATTTCTTTATCCATTCACTGATTGATGGACATTTGGGCTGGTTCCATATTTTTGCAATTGTAAATTGTGTTGCTATAAACATGCATGTGCAAGTATCTTTTTCATATAATGACTTCTTTTCCTTTGAGTAGATACCCAGTATTGGGATTGCTGGATCAAATGGATTTCTACTTTCAGTTCTTTAAGGAATCTCTATACTGTTTTTCTATAGTTATTGTACTAGTTTACAGTCCCACCAGCAGTGTAAAAGTGTTCAATTTTTGCCCCTTCCCTGCCAACATCTATTGTTTTTTATTATGGCCATTCCTGCAGGAGTAAGGTGATATTGCATAGTGGTTTTGATTTGCATTTCTCTGATCATTAGTGATGCTGAGCATTTTTTCCTATGTTAGTTGGCCATTTGTATATCTTCTTTTGAGAATTTTCTATTCATGTCCTTAGCCCACTGTTTGTTGGAATTGTTTGTTTTTTGCTTGTGGATTTGTTTGAGTTTTTTTGTAGATTCTGGATATTAGTCCTTTATCAGGTGTATAGATTGCAAAGATTTTCTCCCACTCTGTGGATTGTCTGTTTACTCTGCTGACTGTTTCTTTTGCTGTGCAGAAGCTTTAGGGTTTAATTATGTCCCCTCTATTTATCTTTGTTTTTGTTGCATTTGCCTTTGGATTCTTGGTCATGAAGTATTTGCCTAAGCCAATATCTAGAAGGGTTTTTTTGACATTATCTTCTAGAATTTTTATGGTTTCAGATCTTAGATTTAAGTCCTTGACCCATCTTGAGTTGATTTTTGTGTAAGGTGGGAGATGGGGATCCAGTGTCGTTCTTCTACATGTGGCTTGCCAATTATCCCAGCACCACTTGTTGAATAGGGTGTCCATTCCCCACATTTGCTTTGTCAAAGATCAATTGGCTGTAAGTATTTGGCTTTATTTCTGGGTTCTCTATTCTGTTCCATTGGTCTATGTGCCTATTTTTATACCAGTATCATGCTGTTTTGGTGACTATGGCCTTATAGTATAATTTGAAGTTGGGTGATGTGATGCTTCCAAATTTATTCTTTTGCTTTGTCTTGCTTTGGCTACGTGGGCTCTTTTTTGGTTCCATATGAATTTTAGGTTTTTTTTTTCTAGTTCTGTGAAGAATGATGGTGGTATTTTGATAGGAATTGCACTGAATTCGTAGATTGTTTTTGAAAGTATGATCTTTTTCACAATACTGATTCGACTCATCCATGAGCATAGGACGTGTTTCACCTTGTTTGTGTCATCTATTATTTCTTTCAGCAGTGTTTTGTAGTTTTCCTTGTAGAGGATTTTTATTTCCTTGTTTAGGTATATTCCTAAGTATTTTACTTTATTTTTGCAGCTATTGTAAAAGGGGTTGAGTTCTTGATTTGATTCTCAGCTTGGTCATTGATGGTGTATAGCAGAGCTACTAATTCATGTACATTAATTCTGTATCCTGAAACTTTGCTGAATTCATTTATCAGTTCTAAGGGCTTTTGGGGGGAGTCTTTAGGGTTTTCTAGGTATACAATTATATCATCAGCAAGCAGCAACAGTTTGACTTCCTCTTTACTGATTTGGATGCCCTTTATTTCCTTCTCTTGTCTGATTGCTTTGGCTCAGAATTCCAGTACTATGTTAGATAGAAGTAGTGAGAGTGGACATCCTTGTCTTGTTCCAGTTCAGGGGGAATGCTTTCAACTTCTCCTTATTCAATATAATGTTGCCTGTGGGTTTCTCATAGATGGCTTTTATTGCATTAAGGTATGTCCCTTCTATGCAGATTTTGCTGAGGGTTTTAATCATAATGCTGGATTATGTCAAATGATTATTCTGCATCTATTGAGATGATCATGTGATGTTTTGTTTTTAATCGTGTTTATGTAATATATCACACTTATTGACTTGCAAGTGTTAAACCATCCCTGCATACCTGGTATGAAACCCATTTGATCATGGTGGATTATCTTTTGGATATGCTGTGGGATTTGGCCAGCTAATATTTTGTTAAAAATTTTTGCGTCTATATTCAGCAGGGATATTGGTCTGTAGTTTTCTTTTTTGTTATGTCCTTTCCTGGTTTTGGTATTAGGGTGATACTGGCTTCATATAATGATTTAGGGAGGATTCCCTCTTTATGCTGTGGAATGGTGTCAGTAGGATTGATACCAATTCTTTTTTAAATGTCTGCTATAATTCAGTTGTGAATCTATCTGGTCTTGGACCTTTTTGTATCAATTTGTTAATTAACATTTCATTGTCTCTGCTTGTTACAGGTCTGTTCAGAGTTTCTATTTATTTTTGGTTTAATCTAGGAGGGTTGTGTATTTTCAGAAATTTATCCATCTCCTCTAGATTTTCAAGTGTATGCATGTAAAGGTGTTCATAGTAGTCTTGAATGATCTTTTGTATTTCTGTGGTATTGGTTGTAATACCTCCTATCTCATTTCTAATTGAACTTACTTGGATCTTCTCTTTTCTTGGTTAATCTCACTAATGGTCCATTAATTTTACATTTCTTTTAGAATAACCAGCTTTTTGTTTCATTTATCTTATGTATTTTTTTGTTTCAATTTCATTTAGTTCCTCTAATTTCTGTTATTTCTTTTTTTCTGCTGGATTTGGGTTTCATTTATTCTTTCTGTAGTTCCTTGACATGTGACCTTAAATTGTCTATTGGTGCTCTTTCAGACTATGAACTTTCCTCTCAGCACCACCTTTGCTGTATCCTAGAGGTTTTGATAGGTTGTATCACTATTATCATTCCATTCAAATAATTGTTTTTTTTGAGATGGAGTTTTCCTCTTGTTGCCCAGGCTGGAGTGCAATGGCATGATCTCAGCTCACTGCAACCTCTACCTCCCAGGTTCAAGTGATTCTCCTGCCTCAGCCTCCTAAGTACCTGGGATTACAGGCATGTGCCACCACGCCTGGCTAATTTTGTATTTTTAGTGGAGACAGGGTTTCTCCATGTTGGTCAGGCTGATCTTGAGCTCCTGACCTCAGGAGATCTGCCCACCTCGGCCTCCCAAAGTGCTGGGATTACAGGTGTGAGCCACCGTGCCCAGCCTCCATTCAAAGAATTTTTTAAATTCCCATCTTGATTTCACTGTTGACCCAACAATCATTAAGAAGCAGGTTATTTAATTCCCATGAATTTGCATGGTTTTGAGAGTTCCTTTTGGAGTTGATTTCCAATTTTATTTCACTGTGGTCTGAGAAAGTATTTGATATAATTTCAGTTTTATTAAATTTTTTGATACTTGTTTCATGGCCTATCATATGGTCTATCATGGAAAATGTTCCATATGCTGATGAATAGAATGTATATTCTGAAGTTGTTGTGTAGAACGTTCTGTAAATATCTGTTAAGTCCGTTTGTTCCAGGGTGTAGCTTAAATCTATTTTTTTTTGTTGATTTTCTGTCTTGATGACCTGTCTAGTGCTGTCAGCGGAGTACTAAAGTCCCTCACTATTATTCTGTTGGTGTCTATTTAATTTCTTAGGTCTAATAGTAATTATTTTATAAATTTGATAGCTCCAGTGTTAGGTGCATATGTATATTTAGGATTGTGATGTTTTCTTATTGGACAACTTCTTTTATCATCATATAATGCCTATCTTTGTCTTTTTTAACTGCTGTTGTTTTAAGTTTTTTTCTGATATAAGAATAGCTACCCCTGCTCACTTCTGGTGTCCATTTGCATGAAATATCTTTTTCTAGTCCTTTACCTTAAGTTTATGTGAACCCTTATATGTTAGGTGAGTCTCTTGAAGACAGCAGATACTTGGTTAGTGAATTATTATCCATTCTGCCATTCTGTTTCTAAGTGGAGCATTTAGACTATTTACGTTCAATGTTAGTATTGAGATGTGAAGTACTATTCTAGTTATTGTGCTATTTGTGGGATGAATACCTTGCTTTTTTGTATTTATTTTGTCTTTGTTTTATAGGTCTTGTGAGATTTAAGGGAGGTTCTATTTTGGTGTTTTGAGGATTTGTTTCAAGATTTAGAGCTCCTTTTAGCAGTTCTTTTAGTGCTGGCTTGGTAGTGGTGAATTCTCTCAGAATTTGTCTGAAAACAATTGTATCTTTCCTTCATTTATGAAGCTTAGTTTTGCTGAATACAAAATTATTGGCTGATAATTCTTTTGTTTAAGGAGGCTAAAGATAGGGCCCCAAACACTCTAGCTTGTAGGGTTTCTGCGAAAAATCTGCTGTTATTCTGATAGGTTTTCCTTTATAGGTTACCTGGTGCTTTTGCCTCATAGCTTTTAGGATTCTTTCCTTCATCTCAACTTTAGATAACCTGATGATTATGTGCCTAGGTGATGATATTTTGGCGATAAACTTTCCAGGTGTTTTTTGAGCTTCTTATATTTGGATGCCTAGATCTCTAGCAAAACCAGGGAAGTTTTCCTCATTTATTCTCTCAAATATGTTTTCTAAACTTTTAGATTTATTTTCTTCCTCAGAGATTATTCTTAGGTTTCGTTGTTTAACATAATCCCAAATTTCTTGGAGGCTTTGTTCATTTAAAAAATTCTTTTTTTCTTTTTTTCTTTTTTTTTGTTTTTTTGAGAAAGACTCTTGCTGTGTCACCCAGGGTAGTGTGCAGTGGCATGATCTCAGCTCACTGCAGCCTCTGCCTCCCGGGTTCGAGTGATTATCCTGCCTCAGCCTCCTAAGTAGCTGAGACTACAGGCACGTGCCACCATGCCTGGCTAATTTTTTGTATTTTTAGTAGAGATGGGGTTTCACCACGTTAGTCAGAATGGTCTTGATCTCTTGACCTCGTGATCCACTCGCCTCAGCCTCCCAAAGTGCTGGGATTACAGGTGTAAGCCACTGCACTCAGCCCAAAAAATTCTTTCTTCCTTGTTTTTGCTGGATTGGGTTAATTCGAAAACCTTGTCTTGAAGCTCTGAAATTCTTTCTTCTGCTTGTTTGATTCTATTGCTGAGACTTTCCTGTGCATTTTGCGTTTCTCTAAGTGTGTCCTTCATTTCCAGAAGTTGTGATTGTTTTTTATCTATGTGTCTATTTCACTGAAGATTTTTCCCTTCATATCTTGTATCTTTTTTTTATTTTCTTAAATTGGACTTCACCTTTCTCTGGTGCCTCCTTGCTTGGCTTAATAATCGACCTCCTGAATTCTTTTTCTGTCAATTCAGGGATTTCTTCTTAGTTTGGATCCATTGCTGGTGAGCTAGTGTGGTTTCTTGGGGGTGTTAAATAACCTTGTTTTGTCATATTGCCCGAATTCTTTTTCTGGTTCCTTTTCTGGTAGACTATGTTAGAGGGAAAATTTGGGGCTCAAGGCTGCTGTTCAGATTCTTTAGTCTCCCTTGATGTAGTGCTCCCTACATTTGGACTGCATGCTCCCTTGATGTAGTGCTCTCCCCCTTCTCCTAGGGATGTGGCTTCCTGAGAGCCAAACTGTAGTGATTGTTATTTATCTCCTGGATCTAGCCACCCAGCAGAGCTTCCAGACTTGGGGTCGATACTGAAGGGTGTCTGCACAGAGTCCTGTAATGTAAACTGTTTTCATGTCTGTCAGCCATGGATAGCAGCACCTGTGCTGGTGAAGGTGGCAGGGGAGTGAAATGGACTCTGTGGAGACCCTTGGTTGCAGTTTTGTTTATTGCACTAGTTTTGTGTTGCTTGGGCAACTGCCAGGAGGTGGCGCTTTCAAGAGAGAATCAGCTGCTGCGGAAGTGTAGGCAGGATCAGGTGGTGGGCAGAGAAAGACCAGCAGGTGGGGGCAGGGTTAGGTGTCTGAGCTCAGACTCTCCTTGGATGGGACTTGCTGCTGCTGCTGTGGGAGATGGGAGTGTGGTTCTCAGGCCAATGGAGTTACGTTCCCAGGGGGATTATGGCTGCCGCTAGTGTGTCATGCAGGTTGCCAGGGAAGTTGGAGAAAGCTGGCAGTTATAGGCCTTACACAGCTCCCCCACGGCAGCCCAAAAGGCCATTCTAACTCCCACTGTGCCCCCACAACAGGACCAAGTTTGTTTCTGGGCAACAGGTGAGCAAGGCTGAGAAAGCAAGCAGGGCTTTTCGGCTTCCGGCCTCCCCGCCTGCCGCCCTACCTCCTACGGCTTCTGTGCTGTGTCTGCACTCCCAATTCCCCCCCTCTCCTGAGTTCTGTCCAGGAAACTTTGCATTCAGTTGAAATTGTTACAAAGTACAGCTGGAAGTTTCCTTCTCCCTGTGGTCTTTTCCCAGTTCCTCTGACAGCCATCCCCAAGGACCTCTTCAAGACAAAGTCAGAAATTGATTCCCTGGGGACAGAGAGAGCCCACAGGGCTCTTCCTCCTGCTTCTTCTACCCCTGTATTTCACTCAGCTCTCCAAATTTGTCTCAGCTCCAGGTAATGTAAAATCCTTCTCCTGTGATCTGAACTTTCAGGTTCCACAGTGAAGGTCTACTTTTGGGGGCAGATGTTCCCCCTTTAAAATGTCTCCTGCTAATCTTTCTAACCTAGGAAGACCCTTGGATTCATCTCAATTATTGAGATAAATCAAGTGTTTGGGCATGTTCTACTTCCTAAGAACCCAACAAAATCAATTATAAATTATCTAATAGTATCCTCTTTTGCCAAGTGTTATTGCTCTCATTTATGCTTATTTCATGGAGAGAAAAAAAAACAAAGTTGATTGATATTAATGTTGCAGTATGAACAATGAAAAAACCATAAAGTAATACCCAGGAAGCCTCAGGAAAATACCTTATAAGGTTGGTAGCTGTGGCTCACTCCTGTAATCCCAACACTTTGGGAGTCCGAGGCGGGTGGATCATCTAAGGTCAGGAGTTCCAGACCAGCTTGGCCAACATGGCGAAACCCCATCTCTACTAAAAGTACAAAAATTAGCCAAGCATGGTGGCAGCCACCTGTAATCCCAGCTACTCTGGAGGCTGAGGCAGGAGAATCGCTTGAACCCAGGTGGTAGAGGTTGCAGTGAGCCAAGATTGTACCACTGCATTCCAGCCTGGGCGAAAAGAGCAAAACTCCATTAAGGAAAAAAAAAAAAAAAAGAGAACATACCTTATAAGTTGTTGGATTTTAGCAGCTGAAAGCAAATCTAAAGGAGTTGACTGGCCGTCATCTGCTACCTAGCATCGCCTACTAGGACAAGCTGTGAAGTGGGTTGGCTTGCCTGGTAGGGCAACACAGAGGAGTCTCAATAAGTCTTCCTGAATAGAGCATTTGTGTTAATTATTTTAAAAAAGGACACTTTGACAACAAAAAATGCTGCTAAAAAGTAGTAGCACTGAGGCTGAAATAAGATTTCATAAATACTAAGACAAGTATTACAAAGTAAAATAATTTTTAAAAGACATTTAAAATTTTACCACAAATTAAATTCTATAAAATACCAACATTTCATGATGCAGGACTAGAGGCAGAAAACTATGAACTCATTGCTCATTTGTTTTATAAACACATTAGAGAAATTTAGGTATAGCTTCTATCTCATCTGTAAAACAAAAGTTGACTTTGTGCCTCTCTTAACAGATTAAATTATTTTAACTACAGAGTTTTAGATAACTTTTCTAGGAAGATCTTTGGATATTGGATGAAGGGAGGAAATAACTTTAGGTTCTTAGATTTAGTAAAAAAATAATCTCTATGCAATATATATAGCAGAAAATAAATATTAACTAGACATAAAAATAAGAAACTATGTAAATGAATCTAATGGTTCTCAGGGAAATACAAGTCAATCATATTTTAAAGTAAACTTTTTTTTCCCCACTGGCTTACCTGTATTTTGAGAAAGACAAGTGATTCTAGGAAGATGAAAGTTTATGAAAAGCTTTGGTCAGGCTCATATAGCTGTTCTTTTTCTTTTTCTTTTTTTTTTTTTTTTGAGATGTAGTCTTCATATAGCTGTTCTAAAGACAAATTTTATGCATCACAAATAGAACAAACTTCTCTGAAGCCCTTTCATCACTAGAAATAAAGTTTATTTTTCTTCTGAGATCGTATTTAAGAGGAAGAAATATATATATTATTTTTTCAGAGAAAATATATATGTATTTGCAGAGAATATATATGTGTATACACACATATACATATCTGTGTGTGTGTATATATTTCCCAGTTGTAAAATTAGTTAAAAAAAAAGTATCCTTATAAAGAAAGCGGTGAATTTGGTTTAAGATAAATAATTATGTAATTGGAGGAGTGTCTGGGATGTGTGTATCAGACATATTTTTGTGCTTTCCCTGTGATAGAATTCTCACTTAGCACAAGTCGTATTGCTGCTTATGCAGTCGTCTTCCAAGGACGTTTATGCCCTGTTTCCTATTTCTAGAGCATTGTAAATCCCTACCAGGCATGCTGGGGAAGTGGCGTACTTCAGAAATTGGGCAGATTTGTCTCATCCCCCCGATGGGAGCATTTCTGTTTAATAGGGTGCTGTCAACAGGAAGGCAGAAGGAGTCAGTGTGGTTTGCTTTGAGTATCAGATTTAAGCATTGGGAATAATAAATTTTCACTCCTTTTGACTACATAAGTGTCTTCTTATGAAAAGTAAAAGTCACTGATCATAATGAACTTTCATTTTGCCAATTCAGGTAAGAAACTTAGAAGGAAGAAGTAATAGCTAATATTGTCATATTCTCCTCTCACATGCCAGATTTTTTTTCTTGTATGTTCTTTAACCCCCCACAACAAATTTGAGGCTAATTTTGATTAAATTATATCTATGTTACAGTGGAAAAGAGAAATAAAGTAAGTTGCTCAAATTCACCCAGCCAGTAAGTGGAGGAACTAGAACTGAAACCCAGGTTTGTTTTAGGCCCAAATTCTTAAGCGTGGCATTATGCTGTTCTATAGAAATCCAGGAGGAGAAACATGAAAACTCCAGTTTTTGTTATCCTTGAATAGTAGCAGTTTATTTGTTCAATCACATATTATTTATTCAATAATTGTTCAACCAGCATCAATTTTATTTCCCAGAAGAATTCTACTAGAGCATAAGCTCCATGAGGCTGGGAGGGAGAAAACAAAAGTTTACTGTTGAATTTTTAGCGAGGTAGAATGCTGACATGTAGCAGGTCTTCAGTAAGTATTTGTTGAAGAAATTGAGAATCCATGCGAGAGCTGATGGACTTTTCGGATCATGGAATATTCGGTGAAACTGAGTAATTGATAATGTTTTCCTCGGGTCTCTTTTCATGAAATTGGAAATTTGATCTTAGAGTAGTGGAAGATGATGTGGAAGACGAAGTCAGGAAAGGGTTCTAAAATATCTGCTCTTTTTAGAGCTTAATGATTCTTTACTAGTCATGTTGGGAAAAAAAAACACATTTTTTCAGAATGTGAGCTAATTTTTCCCTTTGTCTTCAGCTTTCATTTATGGCTCTTGGAAAGCAGGACCCTCTCAGTCTTCCCTGCTGCCTTCAGACGCAAGGTGAAATAATTCTCCCTTTCTCAGAACTATTCCCAGGAATGTTTGGATGTATTTATAGTATGTGGAGTGTTACCTCCCATGGGCATTTCACAGAAGATAGGGCCTTAAATCCATCAATGAATGTCTAATTGTAGGATTTTACATGTCAGAAATCTTTTGGGAATTAGAGTAAGGAAACCAAGGCCGAATATTGCGGATGAAATGCATTCTGTGGTGCTTGAATTGATCCGACTTAGGGAGACAGTAATTTTTCTCCTGTTCAGTCAGTCCTTCCATGCTGCAACACTCTAGTAATTTCCATCTATTTTCTCAACTTTTCTGCCACTAGAATTCATTCATTCATTTCTTCATTCATTTGTTCAATTACCGTCTTCTGTGCCGGGCACTGAAGACATGATGAGAGAAAGGAATACAATTCTTGTCCCAAGGGAACTTGCAGTCAGAGAAGAAAGCAACAAGTAAACAAAAAGTGGGAGAAAATTTTTGCAACCTACTCATCTGACAAAGGGCTAATATCCAGAATCTACAATGAACTCCAACAAATTTACAAGAAAAAAACAAACAACCCCATCAAAAAGTGGGCGAAGGACATGAACAGACACTTCTCAAAAGAAGACATTTATGCAGCCAAAAAACACATGAAAAAATGCTCACCATCACTGGCCATCAGAGAAATGCAAATCAAAACCACAATGAGATACCATCTCACACCAGTTAGAATGGCAATCATTCAAAAGTCAGGAAACAACAGGTGCTGGAGAGGATGTGGAGAAATAGGAACACTTTTACACTGTTGGTGGGACTGTAAACTAGTTCAACCCTTGTGGAAGTCAGTGTGGCGATTCCTCAGGGATCTAGAACTAGAAATTCCATTCGACCCAGCCATCCCATTACTGGGTATATACCCAAAGGACTATAAATCATGCTGCTATAAAGACACATGCACACGTATGTTTATTGCAGCATTATTCACAATAGCAAAGACTTGGAACCAACCCAAATGTCCAACAATGATAGACTGGATTAAGAAAATGTGGCACATATACACCATGGAATACTATGCAGTCATAAAAAAGGATGAGTTCATGTCCTTTGTAGGGACAGGGATGAAATTGGAAATCATCATTCTCAGTAAACTATCACAAGAACAAAAAACCAAACACCACATATTCTCACTCATAGGTGGGAATTGAACAATGAGAACACATGGACACAGGAAGGGGAACATCACACTTCGGGGACTGTTGTGGGGTGGGGGGTGGGGGGAGGGATAGCATTGGGAGATATACCTAATGCTAGATGACAAGTTGGTGGGTGCAGCGCACCAGCATGGCACATGTATACATATGTAACTTACCTGCACGTTGCGCACATGTACCATAGAGCCTAAAGTATAATAATAATAATAATAATAAAGAAAAAAAAACAAATCCAATATGGCTAAAATGGGATAGGAGCAATAATAGGCATATAATGGGCTGGAGAGCATATCCCAGACAAGTCCACTCTGATCAAAGAGAATCAGGACAACATTTCTGTAATTTGTGATTTTTAAATGAGATCTGAAGGGTAACTGGTTAATAACCAGGCCAAATGTACAGGGAAGGTGGTGTCAGTCCATTGAATTTTTTATCTACTGGTCTTATTTTTCTTCTTCAAAGTTCAGTTTGGCTGGGGTGGTTAGAAATAAGTTGATGAATGATGAAAGGCAAGACTAGAAAAATACTTTCGGAAGCTACGGGTGTGATATGCTAAAGAATATGGACTTTAACCTCAGCCCTTTGTGAAGCTTCCCATGGGTTTTTGACAGAAGGTTGGTTTGATCAGCTTGGTGTCTTGGAAGAATTACTCTGTCTGCAGTGTGCAGACAGGATTGGGGAGGCACAAGGCTGGATTAAAGGGGCCCAGTGAGAAGGCTGCAGAGTGATTCCTACGAGATGACTGTGGCCTACGGATACTACAGGTTTCCAAAATGGCTAACCTAGAGTACAAACTTTGTAATAGAATAAAAAGTATCTTTAAAAGTTAACCAATCCTCATTCTATGCTGATTCTACACTTAGCGTCAATGAACTGCTTGTCACAAAATGGATTTGACCCTACCTGCCTAAGAGCTGTTTTCAACCACTTTGCTTAAATGTAGGTGATGTTCTTTCCCAGAGGATGCTCCTTTTCCTTGCAGAAAATATTTTCTTCTAATGGTCAGCTCTGTAAAAAACCTAGGAAGTGCAACACACAACAGTTACATTAATGAAGTTCCTTTTCAGAATTTAGCAGCTCTAGCAAAAGCAGAGTTCCTTTCTGAAGCTCTCCTTCTCTAGGATGAAAATAGAATGTCAAATTATAAAAATCACTGTGCTATCGGAACAATAAGGAGGGCTATAGAAATATAATGGCATGCATCATGCTCTCTTACATACAGCATGAAGTAAGCAGAGTTCTTAGCATTTCTTGAGTAAAATACATAATTTATCCTTCTGTTCTCGGGTTATTATTTTTTCTTTATTTCCACAAGGAGGTCATTTGCTAAATGGAATCCAGTTGCTCTAAAAGGGGCAGAGGCCTTCAAAAAAAAGAAAGCATTTCATTCTCTTCCTTACGTTATTATTGCAGCTTTTAAATGACCCTCCAGTGACTATTATACAGCTTAGTGTTCAGTTCATGTGGCTCTTCATAGCCTTTAATATTTAGAGAACCTTTCGTTGGGGGTGGGGGCTAGGGGAGGTGCATGTTTTCATATGGGCATGTGAGTAAATGAATGAATAAAAGCGAAAGCAGTTCTTGAAGTTGGTTGAACAACACAACCAAGAGAGTAACTCCCTGATTTAACTACCTAGCTGTTTCTCTGGATTTCTTCCCTTATGAGCTTTCAAAATCGATCGAGGGTCTGGCTGTGAGCTAACCTGCAAAAAGAGATCTGTTCTCATGTGGATAAAAAATGTGCAAAGCTGCTTGCAAGAAATAAAATATACCCTTAAAAGAAATGTTTAATGTAGAGCCAGCCCTAATGGTTAGGGTGGGCTGCATCAAAGAGATTTTGAAAGCCCAGAGAGTCACTTATTTTAATGACAACTCCAATGCCTCACAAATTGACTAGCTATTTTAAATATTAACCCAGAGAAAAAGAAATGTTGGTGAGGCTGAAATGTTGATTAGAAAGTTGTTTCTGAAGGATAAAAATGGCAGAGTGGATTACAGTCTCGTCTTGTTATCTTATGACATCAACTTTGAGGACCAATTTGAATACTTGAGTCATATTTACATCATTATATTTGCATGCAGTGGTGGTTGCTGTTAAAATGGCAGAGTGTTTATTAACATGAGCAATAAGGTGAGGATGCACTTTAAGGTGTATGCAGTGAAACTCGCCACCTGCGGTGTGCTCCTGGGATGCCCAGCAGCTCTCTGATTGATGGATGTGCTCTCTGCTGCATTTGAAAGATGGCAAAATGGTATATGGAGGGAGTGAAGGAGAGGGGGTAGCTTAATCCACTTTCAAGTTTTCACTGAAATTGGCCCTTGTGGTATTTTTAATTGACATCTGGAGGAAAATAAATGTGGCCACCATTATTAACACATTCTGGAAGAAATAAGTCAAGAGCTGCTTAGACTGCACAGGTGTCTGTTATCAAAATCTCAGCAGAAGAGTGTTAATATGGTGTGTTATTTTAGACTCCACAGGTGGGCTGCAGCTAAGAAGAGGAGAGAAGAGCATTAAGGGGGAGCTTAAATAGAAAATGTTAATTTTGAAAGAAAGAAAATTAGTGAAGGAGATTATAGGATTCCATTGGTACATGAGTTGGAGACTTCAAAGGATAACACAGGACAATATAAAGCAAATGGCCATTTTACCAGGAAGAAACCTTCTAAAGAGATTTTCTGTAGCAGAGAAAAATATGTCCCTGGTTTTCATGTCAGGAGAGTCTGCAGTTGATTCAGTGCCTTCCTGACAGCTCTTTACTCTTGACCAATTCATAAATTCCTAATCAAATAATATCACTTTGAGTAGAAAACTATTTACTAAGAATCTTACTGCATGGGTGGATTTTTTAATTTGGTATTATTGAAATATTTAAATCACCCTCTATTTCTGAGGCTTTCTATCTAGAATCAAAAAGCTTGGAAATTAGTTTTATAGGGCTCTGATTTGAGTATTACTTGGTATTGGAATTATAAATCAGGTTACCTTTCAAAACGTAAGTGGTAAGTCACATAACAGAACCATCTAATTTTGAATGCAAGATCCCTCCCCTAGGAGAATAATGTAGAACATGAAGCTACAGACAGTACATGCCTTGCCAAAATAACATGCTACTAAGCAGTGGCCTGTCTGAAGGCACCTCCCATATTTTTGTCATCACACTCTCACATCAAACCTTGGCATGTTATGTGGTATGTTGTACATCCTGCATCCGACATTTGGAAGGCAACAAGAATTGCACTTTGTCCATGTGGGAAATTGCAGTGTAGACACGTGATAAGATGTTGCAACTGGTGGTAGAGTATGACCTACTCTGTGTTTGTGAATGTGTTTGTGAATGTGTGTGTGGTTGATGGGGGTACAGAAGTGTGTAGGCAGAGAAAGGTTTACTTAGTATTAGAAAATGGCATTACATGTAGATAGACAATTTAGCCACTATTGTTTAGCTTTCTCTATGGCAACCAGCTCTCATTTGAAACTATCACTTGATTTCTCGTTATTGTAGCTGTTGTTTAAGATGTGATTAATGGACCTGAGTTAATGTGCTCTTTCAAGAAAGGAAGCATTTCAGTCTCTTAGCCAACTACATGGTAGTACCATTTCCTAGCTGATAAGTATGAAAGGGAGTAATGTATTTGTAATAAAATAGATGCAGTGGAACCAGAGCAATTATTTTGTAAAAAATGAACATTCAGCGGCTCTACAGATTTCTCATGTGAATTAGGGCTGATTCGGAGAAAGAAAACAAAAACCCAGATCGTTGTAGATTTTCTCAGATGAATTTCAGTATTCAGGAGGATCTTAGTTTCTTCCTTAGCAGACAACAACACAGACATCAAGTAAGGGAGATTGATAGACCTCAGAAAGGGTACAGGACAAGGGTCTGGACCTCATAGTAAAGATGCCACCACCAACCAGAATCCGGCAAGCTGGATGCCACCAAGGATAGTGCACTCCAGTTGAGAATAAAGCTGCTTATGTAAGATTATTAATGAGTTCTATCCTCAAATGATCCCTGCTGTATCACTGTTGCCTGGTAAGTAAGTATCTTCTCCACCCTTTGGAGATTAAAAAAAATACAATTCTGTTTCTTCAACAGACTAACAGAGCAATGTAACAATAGATATTATATGCAAAACATGTAAAATTCTTCCCAAAGGGCCGAATGTGTGCTAAAGTGGCTTATAATGAGGAAACCTAGGGAGAATCCTCCAACAAATAAGCACCATCATAAAGGAGGAGCCATGAGGTCTAATTAATGAAATTGACTTTATAGAGAGACAGCTTAATAGATTTTAAGTACCCTCAATAAATTAAATTAAATAAATAATGTAACATAAATTAAAAGGTAGAGTTAGAAAAATAAAGTTCATAATTATATTTAACCATAGCTGTATTGAGAATATAACTCACAAACTATAAAATTCACCCATTTAAAGTATACAGTGCACTGCTTTTTAATGATATTTATGGAATTGTGCAACTATCAACACTATTTAATCATGGCTTTTAAAATTATTATTATTTGTATAAAACCTGGGTTCTACAAAAGCATGCTACTTAGAAGCTTGACCAAGCTACTTAATCTCTCTAGATTTTTTTTTTTTTTGGTATGTGTACAAAAGAAAAATAAAATATTTGTTGAAAATTCACTATGTAAACAGGATGCCTTGATGGGGAGCAGTAAGGTAGAGTGACCACTCTATGTGAACAGCTCTCTGAGAAGCTACATTTGAGCTGGAATCAAACATTAAAAAAGAGACAAGCAAGTAAAAATCTGGGAATAAAGCCTTCCAGGCAGAGAGGTAAAGCAACAGTAAAGACGATAAGGTTAGACTGGACTTCCTGGGCTGAAGGACAGAAAGAAGCCCAGAGAGGCTAGTGCCAACTGAGTGATGGAAGAAGAGTCATGGAGGGAGACCTGGGAAGCTCTCATGGTCTATGTAGTAGAAGGCCTTGTTGGGTACTGCAATAGACTTAGATTCTATTCTAAGTTTCTATGGAGAGGCATTAACTGGTTCTGAACAACAGCCTCATGTTTATGTTTTTAATAGATTTCTGCTGTGTGAAGGAGGGATTTTAGGGAGGGAGTGAAGGAATTAGGAAGATACTACAGGAACCTACTGTGGTGGTCCAGGCAAGTTGTGATGCAGACTTGGACTAGGGTGGTAGCAGTAGAGCTGAGAGGAAAAAATAATACCTACCTCCAACTACTGGCTTCCTATAGTCTTAATGAGGTTCAAATGAGCAAAAGGGAACTTATATTTATTTTATTATTGTTGTATTTTTGAGACAGAGTTTCGCTTTGTCGCCCACGCGGGAGTGCAGTGGTGCTATCTCTGCTCACTGCAACCTCTGCCTCCCGGGTTCAAGCAATTCTCCTGCCTCAGCTTCCTGAGTAGCTGGGATTACAGGCACCTGTCACCGTGCCCAGCTAATTTTTGTACTTTTAGTAGAGATGCGGTTTCACCGTGTTAGCCAGGATGGTCTCGAGCTCCTGACCCCGTGATATCCCTGCCTCGGCCTCCCAAAGTGCTGGGATTACAGGCATGAGCCACCGTGCCTGGCCTGGTACTTATATTTATTAATAAAGTGTTAGGGGTGGGCACGGTGGCTCACACCTGTAATCCCAGCACTTTGGGAGGCCCAAGCTGGTGGATCACGAGGTCAGGAAATCAAGACCATCCTGCTTAACATGGTGAAACCCCATCTCTACTAAAAATACAAAAAATTAGCTGGATGTGGTGGCGGGCACCTGTAGTCCCAGCTACTCAGGATGCTGAGGCAGGAGAACTGCGTGAACCTGGGAGGCGGAGCTTGCGGTAAGCGGAGATCATACCACTGCACTCCAGCCTGGGCAACAGAGCGAGACTCCGTCTCAAAAAAAAAAAAAAGGTTAGCGTATGTTGGTCTCTCTGGGCAAGATTTTAAAAATATATTTTATTAAATCTTCCCAACAAACCAGGGAGATTGGTAGCCAACAAATGTGACCAAATTTGAAAGTTGTAAAGTGCTTTGCAAATCTAAGAAGGTAGTATAATTACTGTTACTGTTATCATGATTATGTATAGGTTTAGGACTAGCTGTGGAAGCTGTCATAGGGCTGAAAATGAGTTGTGTCACGCATGCCTTCTTCAAAGAGCAAATGGGCTCCCCTCTTATATTTACCATGAATCTTTTTAAAGCTATGATTGAAGAGGGCTAAACTTAACTACAAAGTTAATCAGCTGTCAAGTTTAAGCGCTAAATCTTGTCCATACAGCATGTCATATATTCAAAAATCAAAGAACACCATCTTTTCTTTCGTATGAATGAAAAAATTAAAACAAAATGAAACAAATTTGTTCAATAAATGCTTTTACTGTTTTCCAACTTCAGTGAGGTATAATTGCCAAGTAAAAATGTGCTCATATTCAAGGTGTACAATGTGATGATTCGGTAGGCGTACACCTTGTGAAATAAAATTACCACACCAAATTAATAAGCACATCTATAACCACGCGTAATTATCATTGTGTGTGTTTGTGTGTGGGGAGTGGTGGGGTGAGGACACTTAAGATGTACTCTTTTAACAAATTTCAAGTAAAAAATACAGTATTACTAATGATAGTCACCATGCTGAACATTAGATCCCCAGAACTGACACATCTTATAACTGAAAGTTGCTACCCTTTGACCATCTCCCCATTTTTCATACCCTCCTGACCCTGGAAACTACCACTGTCCTCTCTTCTCATATGAATTTAACCTTTTTTTTTTGGTAAGATTCCACATATAAATGAGATCATACAGTATTTTTCTTTCTGTGTCTGTCTTATTTCACTTAGCGTAATGTCCTCCAGATATATCTGTTTTGTAGAAAATGGAAAGGTTTTTTTGGCTGAGTAATGTTCCATTGTATACATAGCACATTTTCTTTATTCATCTGTTGACAGACACTTAGGTTTGTGCCATTTAATGGCTATTGTGGATAATGTGATGAACAAGGGAGTGCAAAGATCTCTTCAAAGTCCAGATATTAATTTCCTTGGATGCATACTCAGAAGTGTGATTGCTGGATAATATGGTAATTCTATTTTTAGTTTTTTGAGGGATCTTCATATTGTTTTCCAAAATGGCTGTACCGACTTACATTCCTACTAACAGTGTATGAGAGTTCTCTTTTCTCCACACCTTCATCAATACTTGCCATCTCTTGTCTTTCTTGATAATGGTTATCGTAATGGGTGTGAGATGATGTTTCATAGTGGTTTTGAATTCTATTTCTCTGATGATTAGTAATGTCGAACATCTTTTCATACCCATTAGTCATTTGCTTGTCTTCCTTTGAAAAATATCTATTCAGATCCTTTGCCAGTTTTTAAAAGGGTTATATATTTTCCTGTTCTTGAGTTGTATGAGTTCCTTATCTATTTTGGATATTAACTCCGTTATCAGATACATTATTTGAAAATATGTTTTCTATTCTAAGTTACCTTTTCATTTTGTTGATTGTTTCCTTTGCTGTGAAGAAGCTTTTAGTTTGATATAGTCCCATTTGTTTATTTTTATTTATTGTTTTGAGACGGAATTTTACTCTGTCACACAGGCTGGAGTGCAGTGGTGCCATCTTGGCTCACTGCAACCTCCACCTCCTGGGTTCAAGTGATTCACCTACCTCAGCCTCCTGAGTAGCTGGGGTTACAGGCATGCGCCATCACTTCTGGCTAATTTTTGTGTTTTTTAGTAGAGACAGGGTTTTATCACGTTGGCCAGGTTGGATAGGAGCTCCTGACCGCAAATGATCTGCCTGCCTCTGCCCCCAAAGTGCTGGGATTACAAGCCAGAGCCACCATGCCCAGCCTCTATTTTTGTTTTGTAGCCTGTGCATTTGGGATCATATTTAAAATAATTTTGCCAATACTAATGTCAAAGAGCTTTTTCCCTATGTTTTATTCTAGGAGTTTTGTGGTTTTGAGTCTTATATTTAAGAATTTGATTTCAGTTAATTTTTATATGTGGTATTCATTTTCATGATTTTTATGTGGATATCCAGCTTTTCCAGCACTATTTATTGAAGAGACTATTCTTTCCCCAATGTGTATTTTTGGCATCTTGGCAGAGGTTAGTTGGCCATATATATGTAGGTTTATTTCTAGGCTATTCTGTTCCATTGGTTTATGTGTCTGTTTTTTTTTTCTTTATGCTGGTGCCATCCTTTTTTTATTACTATAGCTTTGTAGTATAAGTTAAGATCAGAAAGTGTGATGCCTCTAGATTTGTTCTTTTTCTTCAGGATTGCTTTGACTATTTGGGGTCATTTGTAGTTCCATATGAATTTTAGGATTATTTTGTCCATTTATGTTAAGAATATCATTGGTGTTTTGATACAGATTGAATTGAATCTGTAGACTGACTGGGTAGTATGGACATTTTTAACATTATTAATTCTTACAATCCGCAAATGAGTTACCTTTCCATTTATGTGTGTCTTCAATTTCTTTCATTAATGTCTTATAGATTTCATTGTCATGAATGTCTTAAATATTGCAGTTACAGATCTGACTTCCTTGGTTAAATTTATTCCTAAGTATTTTATTCTTTTTGATGCTATTGTAAATAGGACTATTTTCTTAATTTCTTTTTTAGATAGTTTGTTGTTAGTATATGGAAACACAACTTATTTTTGCATGTTAATTTTGTGTCCTGTAACTTTAGTAAATTCATTTATTAGTGCTAGCAGGGTTTCTTTGTACATATAGAGACAATTTCACTTATTCTTTCCAGTTTATATGTCTCTTATTTCTTTGTCTTGCCTAATTGCTCTGGATAAAACTTCTAGTATTATGTTGATTACAAATGGTGAGATTGGGCACTGTCTTGTTCTTGATCTTGGGGAAAATCTTCCAACTTTTCACCATTGAGTATAATGAACAGATCCTTTGAAATAAGGATGTGTCTTCAGTAGGCTAAAAAGATACATACTGTGCTCTCAAGGAGCTCATTGTATAGTGGAGTATGAGAATAATTTGTTTAATGAGTACAGTAATAATCATCATCATAATTAACATCTATTGAGATCTTATCACATGTCAGGCATTATTCTAAATATTTTACACTTAAAATCTTAGCAATCCTCGCAAAAACCTCTAGTTTGGCAATATAAGCAGTCCCATTTTATAGGTGACAATTTTCAGATGATTCAAGTGATAAGTATTCTGAAAAAATAGGCTGAAGGAGCACAGAACAGAGTGCTTAGATCATTTTTTTGAATAGATATGTGTACTCCCTGCAAAAATCTCCAATTTTTTTCAAAGCATCTTAAAAGGCCGGGCATAGTGGTTGACACCTGTAATCCCAGAACTTTGGGAGGCCAAGGTGGTCAGATCACCTGAGGTCAGGAGTTCAAGACCAGCCTTGTCAACATGGCAAAACCCTCTACTAAAAATACAAAAATTAGCTGGACGTGGTGGTGGGCGCCGGTAATCCCAGCTACTCGAGAAACTGAGGAAGGAGAATCACTTGAACCTGGGAGGCGGAGCTTGCAATGAGCCGAGATCATGCCATTGCACTCCAGCCTGGGCAACAAAAGTGAAACTCCGTCTCAAAAAAACAAAAACAAAACAAACAAAAAACATCTTAAAATTGAATTAACCTTCACACCAACATAGTTTCTGCCAATCTATTTTATAGACTCATTGCTACAATCACTTGTTCATCAAGATCAAAAGCAATTAAGTGGCTTAAACTAGTATTAAAGAAGAGAAGCCAGAGATAAAGGAAAATGTGGAGTTGGTTGTCAGTGAAATTATCATTTATTTCTGCTCCCTGTTATCAGAGATTCAGAAATTTTTACATTATCCGGAGTGACAAATGTATCTAACTGGGTCTATCATGCGGTGTGCATATTATGCAGACCTTTTACATTCCAAATAAATGTAATCCTTTCATTTGAATTTTATGAAACTATACAGCTGTACTTATTCTTTGGATTTAGAAAGGATAACATGTTAAAGATAAAAAAGTTGTGGTCTAATGGAGTTAAATGACTTGCACAAGTTCACAAAACAAGTATTGTATCTGAGATGTATCTGCAATTTTGTTCTCGTGACTCCTGCCATTTCATTCACTCCTTACTTCACTCATGTATTCATTCAACTTTTTATTTATACATTTATTTATATATTTATTCATCTGGTTTTTATTAAGAGCATACTGTGTGCCAGATCCTGTCCTAGTTGGAGGATCACAGCAGTGAATCTCCTACTACCACAGAGCTTATATTTTAATGTATGAGATAGGGAATAAACAAAATAAATGAGTAAATATAGATCATATTAGATACTGATAGACATTAAAGATAAAATTTAGTAGATAAATGCAACTGGATTTTTTTTTCCAGAGGAGGAGTACAATATTTTAGATAGGTTGACAAGGAAATCCCTCACTGAGAATGTAACTTTTGAGAAAAGCCTTGAAAGCAAGCATAGGAGTGAGTCTTGGGAACAATTATAAGCAGATGGAATCACTTAGCGAAAATCTGAGGCACGCATGTGATTGGCACATTTGAGGAACAATAAGGAGCCCAATATGGCAGCAATAGAGTGAGCAAGGGTGAAAAGTGGTGAGAGAAAATATCAGACATATAAGAGAGGGCCAAATCCTGTTCTTCTCTGAAGGTGGCAGTTAGGATTTGGGTTTTCATGTGAGTGAGATGGGTTGCCCACGGAGAGTAGTTTCCTATCTTATTTGCATTATACCATAGTGGTATGAGTGGCCTCATCCCTTTATAGGACACAGACTGCCTTTTTTAGTAAAATGGCTTTAGCCCAGTTACAGAAAATAGTAATGTACATGCCCTTTCACTTTATGAACCCTATAGTTCTATGAATGGCAAGGAATATTAAATAGAAGAGAAAAGCATGTATAATTGATTTTGAATTCACTTTAAGACTACAATAGAAGGGGTAATATAATTTCTTCAGTTATATATTTGAAAGAAGCACCGAGCTACATTTCTAAAGGTGCCAAGATAAATAACATTAAGAATATATCTTGAATGATTGAAAAATCAAAGCAAGCTGGCATTAAGTCTTAAATTCTCATGGCTTTATATAAAAAAAGTACTAGAAGGACTTAGTTCCCATTATGTTCCAACACAATGAAATATGACATTTGAATGAGAAATGCCACTTTTCTGGGTTATAAAAGGACAACAAAAATGTTAAAACCAGTCAACATCACTGGGGTTCTTCCCTCCCACCCCCTTCATATACTCAGTATTTCATTTTGATATACTTGTCAAGCCCTTTGTTTTCCTTTGGGAAGAAAGAGGAAATATTACTCAACATTTATTTATGGCTGTCATTGTTTTTAATATCAAACAGATACAGAATGAATTTTCTCTTTGCGTTTGTTGTTCTTAATCAAAATCTTTAATAATAAACTTTATTTTTTTGAATCCTAGATGCCCTTTACAAATATTACTTAGTCAAACTTTATTGCTTTCTGGAGAAGGTGGTTTGTGCTGGGTATAACTCTCTTATTGACAAGTAAATTAAGATACCAAGACACTGTCAACACTCCCTAGGTAGAAGAGAGAAGCAGAAACAGGCAGCTTAAGTGTGCTCCCTAGATTTTGCTTCAGTAGTGGAGCACACTTTATAAGTGGTATGATAGTTCCAAAAAAGTAACAGGAATTTGATAGACAATAACCAATTTGGGGAAACATGGAGGAATTCAGCTATATTAGAGAAGACCAGAGCTGAGGACACAATCTCTTGCTAGTTAGTTATAAAGAGTCCGAAAAGGAGGTAGCTATGTTAATAAAGAAGCAAAACAACCTTCTTATAACAGATCAAACTGAATCTTATATTTGACTCCCTTTTGAATTGTCTGGCCCATTAGAGTCCTAGAGTGTTTTATACAGTCTAATCAGCCACTTGGGAAATTTTATTTTCACCTGTACAGCCAACAAGCTAGATAAGGGACATAAAATAGTCTCACAGGGGTTCGCTTTTGTCCAATATTTATGAAGCTCAAAAGAAATCTCTTTTTTGTCCAGCATTTCACATTTTCTTCTGATTTTAGCCCTCTAGTAAAAACAAAACAAAACAAAAACAGCAACAAACCCACCACACATAAGTACCACAGGTGGCAGATGTGGATAATGAAGGAAACATTATCAGGACAGTATATTTTATATTTCATACCAAAATCAACTTTTGACCCTAGGAAATTCATGTAAATGTTTGACCTCTTACGTTCTTCAGCCTCTGTCCATAAATGCTGAAGATTCTAGTTGAGAAATCCAATGTTCAGCATGCCACGGATAATACACATCTCCCAGGAGAGCAATGCAATATTCTAAGACATTGGAAGAGGAGGTTGTCATACTGTGGCTGTGCTTGATAGATAATGAGACACATGCTGGAGAACTCTGAAATTACTTCCTGCAAAATGACAGGGAGTTGATATATAGTTTGGAACTGTGATTCCAGACCTCCATTGCTTAAGAGGAAAGTCCCAATGACTTAATAAGAATCCTTGTGTGTTGTTTCAGTTATCCATGTTTGGATTGTCCTTCTGTACCTGAAAATACATGTCTGCTACTTGTGTTAATATTTATTCTTCTGAGATTCAAACATTTCAATAATATAGATTATTAAATCTAGCTTTCACCTTTTGCAGCTGAGATCTGGAGTTGTCACATCTCATAAGTGTTTGGTGGATGACCTATTCAATCCAGATAAATATCTATGATATAGTGTGAAATAATGCATGCATGCACACATACACACCTTAGCCTACATGCATTTATTTTAGCAAACACCTACCATATACCAAGTACTGTATGCCTTTTGTCTGTTCTCCATGTAACCAGTCCCTGCTCATTTTATAAAACTCAGCTAAAGCATTACCTCCTCCAAATTTTACCTCCTAACCTCCAGCCTGATTTAGCAGTTTCTTTGCTATTCTCCCATAGCACAAATGCAGGTCTTTATCAGCACACATCATCACACTGAAATGTAACTTTGGAATTACTTGCCTGCTGCCCCTCACACACTCCACTAAACTCTAGCCATGAAAACAGGGATCATGTTTGTATTTACTATAAAATCCTTTTTATATGATAAACTAATGAATTTAAACTTCATCCTGAAAGCATTGGAAAGGCAAATAGTACTTTTATGTAGGGAAGTGATAGAAACAGATTTGTGTTTCCAAGTGTTCACATATGCTGTGGTATAGACTATGGCTTTTATCCATACTCTATAGTGATGAATGGCAGTAAGAACAACTGGACAATTATTTTAGTAATCCAAGTAATAAAGCATGGAGTTTGAATAAAGGCAAGGTATTGATAGAAAGTAGGGTGGAGAGAGAAAGAAAAGATTTTTAATATTAAAGCTTTTAGAGATTTGAAGAGTGAATCTACTCTTTACTTATATTCAATCAAGGGTATTCATATGGGATTCTAGCTTGCACTTTTGGTGGCAATAATTTATGAAACAATAAATAAAGTATAAATATACAAAATACAATACATTTCATTTTTAAGATGCTAACCTTGAACTATTTATTTGTATGTCACTCAGAGGTCTCAAAGTGGAAGGGAGCATGACATCATCCAGGAAGAGTATATCACATGGGACATAGGGGGACCTTAGATGGAACTTAAAAGGAACAAGAATACTAAATTATGAGGACTTGGGGGGCTCTAGGGAGAGCTATCCAACTGGTTGCAACACAAAGAGTAGTGAAAGAGAAGTTGTTGATTAACCTTAGGACAACAACTTAGGCTTAATTACCTTATGCCATTCTTTTTTTTTTGAGACAGAGTCTAACACTGTTGCCTGGGCTGGAGTGCAGTGGCACCATCTCGGCTCACTACAACCTCCGCTTCCCGAGTTCAAGCAATTCTCCTGCCTCAGCCTCCTGAGTAGCTGGGATTACAGGCACGCACCACCACACCCAGCAATTTTTGTATTTTTAGTAGAGATGGGGTTTCACTATGTCGGCCAGGAACTCCTGACCTCATGATTCACCTGCCTCCACCTCCCAAAGTGCTGGAATTACAGGCGTGAGCAACTGACTTTACGCCATTCTTAATCAGCATTGCTTTCATGGGGTCTCACTCATCAAGCGTTCATCTCTTCCATTCTTAATCTATAACAGCAGTCCCCAACCTTTTTGGCACCAAGGACCAATTTCATGAAAGACAGTTTTTTCAAGGACCAGGAGGGCAGGTCATGGGGGATGGTTTCACGATGATGCATTACATTTATTGTGCACTTTATTTCTATTATTATTACATTGTAATATATAATGAAATGATTATACAACTCACCATAATGTAGAATCAGTGGGAGCCCTGAGCTTGTTTTTCTGACACCAGTTGGTCCCATCAGGGGGTGATGGGAGACAGTGACATATCACCAGGCATTAGATTTTCATAAGGAGCTCACAACCTAGCTCCTTATGAGACCTAGTGCACATTCCTCCCATGTGCAGTTCACAGTAGGGTTTGTACTCTTATGAGAATCTGTCGCCACTGATCTGACAGGAGGCTGTGCTTAGGCAGTAATGCAAGCGATAGGGAGTGGCTATAAATACAGATGAAGCTGTGCTCACTAGCCTGCCACTCACCTCCTGCTGTGCAGCCCACTTCCTAACAGGCCACAGACCAGGGACACCTCATCTCTAATCCTGTTCTGCTAAATACTATATAAAGAACAAACTATCATTCTCCAATGAGCGTACAATAAAGACCAAAGATTGGGTGAGACTCTCTCTTTTCTGTTCCCAGCATGGTTCTTTCATAATAAACGAATTCTTACTTTCATTCTCCCTCTGAAAAACTCAATTCATTGTAAATTGAAACAAATAAAACACTACATAATACAAATTGCATTCAAGGTGTTCAGTGATTTGTTGGCTGATGATATCAAGAGATTGTTTTATCAGCTCTGAAAGCAATATTCATCACCATTTTGGCAGCTTTGTCACTCACATTTGAAAGCATCCCTTATGTTTAACTGAGGAGAAAAGGCAAGGACGAGCTCTTAACATAAAAGTGTAGAGGTGCAATCATTCTAGGTTTCTCTGCCTAACTTCTCAGATTAAGAAAACAAAGCAAAAACAAGTGAGTATTTCCAACCTAAAAATGTCAATGTTAAGTCCAGGTTGTTATCTCATGCCCTGTAAACATGTGGATGATAATTTCTTTTTCCCTGAGGCAAAATATAGAAAATATCAGGTCATGTTAGTAACAAGGTTTGGTCCAGTTGAAGTTGCTGCTTCAGAACTCTTGCCTCAGTTTTGGCAGTTAAGAAGTTGGTCTGAAGGCACAGCTCCTCAATATGAAACTTTGACAACAGAGTCACAAAAAAAGCACATTTTTGGCAAATCAATTTTGTGTTGGAAGAGCAGTGAGATTTTGCATGAGAAGTTCACAGAACCTTTTTTTGAAGAATAGCAAAAAAGTATCAAAAAGCTAGAGGTCATTTCTTGATTCTGTGGTTAATGGTAGCATATTATCTCAACATTAGATGTAGGCTCTTTCCTTACTAAATTGCAGGAGTTTAGGCAAAGGTAATGGCAGCTACAAGTGTTCTTTAGGAAACAGAATTCCTACTGGGCTTTTAGGAAAAGTGTCCACAAACTCTTTGCCTTCAGGACATATCAGGTCCTCATATCTAATTTAGAACACAATGCACTCTTCTTTGCTCCCTTGGGTTACCCCATGCTATTTACCCAGCGTATTTGAAGAGCATACTTTGCCAACTAGTGTTCTGCAGACGATGTACTAAGAGTTTAAAATATTAGTTGTTTTGTTGCTTTCATATAATAGAAAGCCAGGGATACAGGGTTTAGGCAAAAATATTCTATTTCACTAATTTGATGCAACATAGAAGGTAGAGATATCCACACCTCTTGTTCTTTTACTAGCTGTCTTCACTCTTAAATTGCTGAGAGCTGAAAGTGAAGAAGGTCACTCAGGCTCTGTCTCTGTAATGGCAAGCAGCTGCTTAGTTTAGCTTCAACGCTTAGTGAGCAAAAGGTGAAGAGTCAAACTAAGCCATTTTCAGGATCATGTGTGCTTACGATAGTCAAGGAAGAATTTAAATATATATATATATTTTTTTGCTAGAGATGAAGAAAATGAATGTGCAAAGAAGGGAAATAACACATTTAGAGTCACTGTGTGCATTGTACCAAGCATTTTCTGTTCTCCCTTGAAGTTTCATGTTAATATTATTTTCTTGCCTTCAGGAGTATAGGTGTGGTCATGTGACTGGTTTTGTCCAATGAAAATTTAGCAAAAGTAATACGGGTTACTTTCATTTAAAAGCATTAAAAGTCATGTGTAAGTTTTCGTACCCATTTTTCTATCAGGGAAAACATGGAAGCAGGGAGATGGAACATCCCTCTGGCTCAGTCCCTGAGTGAGGACAAGATAGAGCAAAGCCTCCTAGCTGACTCATAATGGGCAAGTACTGGAGCAAATAATACACTTTTTACTCTTTTAAGCCACTAAGACCTGGAGATTGTTTATTTTATTTTATTTTATTTTTAATACTTATTGTTTTATTGCAGCACAACCTAGCCTATCCTGAGTAATATATTCATCTAGTAAGTGGAATAGTCAGAGATAGAACCCAAATGTCTTACTTGTAGCCCAGGTCTTGGCCTATACAAAGCTTTGTGTAAAAATGCACACCAACACACGTGCCCAATCACATATGGTCAAAGGAATAAGGCATCAATTCTGTGTGCTAGATAAGTGATGTTTATGGCTGCTTCATTAGCTGGCCTTTAGAAACCATGTACGGCCTTGGTAGTGACACCTACAGTTTAGATGTCACAGAGAAGTGCAACCTTGTCCAAAAGTATGATCACAGAAGGAATTATTCTCTTGCTCTTTAGCCTTGCATTTATCTCTCTACAGCTCAACCCTAACCCCCTTTCTCATGTTGATGTGTGTCTACTTGGATTGTTTATAATTATCTGTTGAGATTGTATTCAATTGTAAGTTACAACAAAAACCAAACTAACAGTGCCTTAAACAAATAAGAATTTTTGTTCACATATCAAATATTTAGAGGTTGGCAACTGTTGATGATATCTTTGAAGTCCAGATCCTTTCTTTATTTTCAGTCTTTAGCATGTTACCTTCACTCTTCTGCTTGCAGGAACATGGTTGCAAAATGAATGTTGCAGCTCTAGTCATCACAGCCACATTTAGAGCAGGACTAATGAAAACATAAAGGAGGGTAATGCTCACAGAGTTCAGTTTAGTCTCATTGGGCAAGACTGTGACTTATGCATGTTCTCTGGGGCAAGAGAGGCTGGCAAACTGCAAACCAGAATTTTTTTTATTATCATAGAGTAATCCATGATTTGAAAGTGAGCATATTCTTGTCCAGAACAACACTGGGGTTGTTACCAGCAAGGAAAAAGAGGAAAATGAGTACAGTATTTGTCATGCCACCTGTTCAGGTTTATTCCAGGTCCTGAGATGAAAGATGATGTCACCTCAGTATGTCTGATGAAGAAGTGTATTGCGCGATGCACCGCAATTGTTAATGTAAGAGCATAGAAATAGAATGTGCTCTAGGACAATGAAAATTGTGTATAGGCCTTCTACTAGAGGTTCATACAATTCTAGCTACTTTTATCTTCATGAATTAAGGCCCTTGAGTCATATTAGAACAAAGATTGAGAATACTTGCCTGCATAGCATTGTTGGAAAATTATAGGACTATACCAGTAAGAGCTGGTAAGAAGATATGGCTCATTAATTCTAGTTCTTGCTAAGTTCACTGGAGTGGTAACAAGCACCAGGCTTTGGATTCCATTAAACCTGGATTTGCCTTAAGGATTTGCTATTTGGCAGTTGTATGACCACATGTATAGGTCATTTTACCTCTGATTTTCACTTTTATATGTGTATGATAACCCTAAACTTTAGGACTTTCAAGTAATTTAAATTATAATAGAAAACTAGTATCTATGAACATTACTCATACGTTCTTCACAAAATAAAAGCACTAGGGACAACTTAGAAAGTGATGCAGTGGAAGGAAAATCATGAGAAGGTTGCATTTCTTGGTAATAAAATGTTGGCCCCATGTTCCATGAGGAATTCTATTTTTCTTCACTACTTCAAACACTCTCCATAACCTTTGGACAGAAAAAAAAAATCTAAGAATCCCTCCTATTTCTTTCCATTTCTCTAAGCCTTAGCTATTGGCTCTCTAAGTGATTCTTTAAATTATTCTTTATGCCATAGTGTTGTATAATTTATAAAGAACACTCTCTCCTGTCTTGTATTATTTAATTCTCCAACGTGTTTGGAGAGAGGATTTTATATGAAAGCAGTGACACAAAATAAAGCAGCATTGTACCAGTGTCTTGCATCTTTAATAAAGTTTCTCTCAAACAGCATTTCAGTAAATGAAATGTACCCAGGAAAGACAAATTTTCACATATCAAAGGTATGCTCCGACCTGCTCTGGGACATAAAGCCTAATGCCATAATAGAGCCCAGAGGTTTGTGTTTGATTTGATTTGTCTTTCTTTTGTTCTTTCCTTCTAAAGGAATATTACCTACTTTCCAGAATAATAATCCTAAGAGTAAAAGCCTGTCTCATCCGATGGCAGAAAAAAAAAGCACTATTAAGATTGGAGACAGTCAGTGGCACTGTTCTAATCTGAAGTTTTTTTGGAAAATGCACACACACACACACCCCACAATACACACACAACAGGGAAAGTAAAGGGGGCTTTGTCAACTTTAATTATTTATAATACATATGTAGGAGTGTTCCAAACTTCATTCTGCAAGAAACTGACAAACACAAAACAAAGAAAAAGGAGAGAATCCCTGAAGGACTTAGTGTATTATGAGTGAGAGCTATAATAAGGACATGTGGGTATAGATGGAATGGTTAAAATACAGCTAGGGAAGAAAAATTGAGTCAACTCTATTTGGAGTGAGATGGCAAAAAATGCTTGATGACCATGATATCCCCATCCTGATGATAAGCATCATGTGACAGCCATGCTACTAATCAGCCAGCCTCCTTCTCATTCCAGAGTGAGCTGCTTATTATAATGGGAAATAACAGTCTTTTAAGGCCATAGAAATGCCATGTTTGTCATCTACTGGAGAGATTTCCTTTTTCCTCAGGCAGATGTCTCCATGGTAAAAATTGAGGGGCATGGAGCAGAAAGCACTGCTTCTACACAATGCCTGATAGGGAACCAAAGTGTGCAAGGCAGTGTGATACTGGTCCATTAAGTCACTTTCTTTTGGAATTTGGAAATGTGTTAATCTCCAAGCTCAAGTTTCTTCTGTTGAAAAGTAATTATCTCTTGGAATAATAATACCAAAGAGGCTGTCAGGTAACTCACAGGGCAAAGGTCCTATGATAGTGAGAGTGGTCACATGATCTGAGGTAAGGGCTGGTAAGAAGTGCTCAAAGTCTGAATATATTTTAGCTACAGCCAACAGGATATACCAATGGATTAAATGTGAGTATATGAAAAAGAGGTGTCAAGAAAGAATCCACCTACTAAAATACCAAAACATGGACTGGGAGCGTGCATACCCTCTGTGCTGGCAATTGGCCCTGGAAAGGGCTGAGGATGGAAAAGGAATAGAGGACACAGAGGATTTCAAGGTTATCAATATGTTCTACTTATTATATATGCAAAAACACAAAAATAAAAATAACACATAAAAATAAATAATTTATTAATTTTGCCATGAGCCACTAAAAACATGTTGTTCACCAAGAGTCTGGGTGAAAATAGGAATATCCTGAAGCCTTAAATTTGGCTGTAGTTTTGATCCACAACCTTGGCCTATTCAGCTTGTAAATTTTGTCACCCTCTTTCTCTTGGTTTAGACCTCTTACATTGTGACACAAGAGACACGGTCACCCAATTTATACTGCATTATGAATTTGTTGCTCATACCAATTGGCCTCAGGGCAAGGTTGATTTTGCTTCATTCCACCTAGTTTGTTTAAATTCTTAATACATTGTGTAGTTCTGTATCTGCGTAATAAACCCTTTAGAAGTAGAAGTGTCACTTTTAATGGCCAAAACGAATCAGTGATTTCAGTTTCTTTTACTACATGAGAAATGTTTGTGAGAGGGATATTTGACAGTGATGTTGCCATTTTTCAATCTAACTAGACAACCTGATATGCGAAAACAAAGCCAAAAAGCCTGTGCTTTGTTCTCAAGTTATTCCATCAAATAAGAATGTCTATTTGCTGCAAAGCCAAACTTTTTGAGAAATGGCCAGGCAAGGAAGAACTACGTCTAAACTTGTAGAATTCCTGTGACTGTGTAATGTTAAGTTAAAATCAAATTTTCTGTGAGGGGGAGGTGGTTCCTTCATCCCTTCAAAGCAAGAAATTCTTCTCAAATTATTGTAATATTGTCTTGAACTCAAGTATGCTAGGATGGAGTTGAATATTCATTCAGCTCCTAAGCTGGAGTACAGACAATCTAGAATCACAGAATTCTCCAACTCATTCATTTCCAAGTACTGGTAGAGTAGGGTCTGGTCTGTGATGTGTGGCTTCAGAGATCTACAGAAAACTGGTTTCAATAGAAGATATCCCCTTTAATCTCAAAATCCTATTATTTAAGGCTTAATGCAGTATCTCCAAGAGCTTTTCCACAATTTACTTCCATCCTCCTTATCGTCTTTCTTTGTTCATGCTCTGAACTTTAACTGCCTGGACTCAAATCTTAGTCTCACCCTTCATTAGTAGGGTGGCCTCAGGCAAGTTATTCAATCTCAGTGAGCCTCAATTCTCATCTAAAATGAAAAATTCATAGGGGAGCCAGGTGAACATACAGTACTGCCTCAGCACATGTGAACATTTTCACATTAACTGAGTTCTGGGCAGATACATATTGAAGTGGAAAAGACAGAGAAATAATGAGACATGAACTAATCAAGACCAAGATGCATTATTGATATGTGAATTGCATTGATACCATGGGAACAAAGTGGAAACATTGAGGCACTGAAACACATTATTTGCTAGTCTTTCCTAGCATAGGACAACAGTGTGTTAAAGATTTCATTAAGCATTGACTGCGTGTGGACGTTAGTGGCTTTGTGCTAAATGTGTATAACTGTACTTCTTCAAAGATATTCTCTTTGTATGAGTCCTTCAGTTATTTATGTTCAAATCATTTGTCCTATATTCTGTGTAATTGTTCTCCAGACTGTACAATTAAGCGTTATTTATTATTGACATAAATGGCCTGCCTCTATTAGCGAGGAACACCTTTATGTTTTAAGGTAAGAACCTTGATGAAATTTTTTTCATTAGATTTCAATTGAAAAACTAATTGTTCATTATCAGCTATCTAAAATTACAAAGAAAAAAGAACGAAATTAAAATTCCATGTAACCCTGCATAAACTCAGATTTCAGTACATTATTATTTTGATGAATAAAATTCTGGCCTTCTTTCTTATTTTACGTGTATGCAGGTGTTTGTAGATATATGTGTGTATTTGGTTGAGTATAGATTTTTAAGCAAATACAGAATTGTATGGATATACATTATATTTTATGACAGGCTTTTAGAAAGTTAATATTACTGATTAGTTTCTTATTTCATTAGTAACAAATTATCACAAACTTGGTGGCTTAAAACAACATAGATTTATTATGTTACAGTTACGGAGGTCAGAAGTTTGAAATGGTTTTACAGGCTAAAATCAAGATATTGTCAGAACTACATTCTCTCTGCAGGTTCAGGGACAATCTGTTTTCTTGCCTTTTTTGAGCTTTTAGAGAATACCTGCATTCCTTGTCTGTGGTTCCTTTCTCCAGTTTCAAAGCCAGCCAGTGGTAGCATCTCTGTCTCTCTCTCTCTACCCCTCCCTCCCTCTCCCTCTCTCTCCCTGTTTCTCCTTTCTCTCTCCCATTTCTGTTTCTGTTATCACAACTTCTTCTCTAATACCTGCATAATTCAAGTTTATCCTCCCATCTCAAGATCTTTACTGTAATCACATTTGCAGATTATTTTTTTCTGTGTAAAGTAACCCATTGACAGGTTCTGGAGATTAGGACATAGACATCTTTGCAAGGGGTACAGTATCCTCTCTGCCACAATTACATTGCACATCTTTGCATTATATGGAAAATTTAACACACACATTTTTGTATACTACTGTGCTAATGAAACAATAGAAAGGGACAAATACATTTTAGTTAAAGCTATGAACCCTACACGTCTAATGGAATGGAAAAGTAGACCACAGCAATTAAGCAATTTAAAGAGTTTTAGGTAGATGGGAAAAATGCAAAATGATTAAACAGAAAGGAGAAAGATGAAACATAAGTGCCTACAGTGGAATGATGTCAACAAAATGAAGCTTAATCATGCTCAGTATCCAGGAAAAGTCCTGGATACAGTAGTGTTTGGAAACTCTTAAAAATGTGCTGAAAACAAAATGAACTCCTAAAAGATTATAAGAGAAGCTATTAAATTACCAGAGATATCCTCTTTCTCTTCAGTTAGGCAAACATACCTACTCTTTCCAGGCTGGTGAGAATTTCCTGGAGAATAATAACTGGAAAGTCTTTGAAGATATATGGAAGCCTGGCATTGGAGGACAGAGTGACAGAGTTCACTGACAATTAGGGATTAACTAACACTCTGCATATAAATAAGTATGACCTCCATTCTCTTTCTTTTGTTCAATCTACAGAATACTGGCTCTAAGGCAGTAAGATGTCTCTAGTAAGATGATTACAGAATTCTCTTCTGGAGTAACTGATTAGTTCCCTCAAAAATATTCCACCCAATGTCATTCAGGTTTCTCCAATAAAATGGCTCCCTGATAAACCAACAATCAGACCTACTATCAACAAATGTGGATCTTCCAATCAGCTTTTCAGTGACTTACTGTAACCTATGAATAGACACCAAATCACAGCAGATATTTGAGTGAGGAAGAAAGATACAAAATAACCAATTAAAAAGAAACAAATTGGAAAAAATGGTCATTGGATAAATAAAAGATAACTTCTAAAATAAGATAATGGTTAATAATGTATTGTGTATTTCAAAATTGCTAGAAGAGAGAATTTTATCTCAATGATATCTTTAATTTTATATACTTTAGTGATGAGTATTTTCATCAGAAATGGCAAGTATTCGAGTTGATAGATACATTCATTTCCATGATTTGATCATTATGCAATGTATATATGTGTTGAAACTTAACAGTGTACTCCATAAACAGGTACAATTATTAAGCATCATTTAAAAACAAATCTATAAATTACTTTGGGCAGTATGGCTATTTTCACGATATTGATTCTTCCTATCCATGAGGATGGAATGTTTCTCCATTTGTTTGTGTCCTCTCTTATTTCCTTGAGTAGTGGTTTGTAGTTCTCCTTGAAGAGGTCCTTCACGTCCCTTGTAAGTTTTATTCCTAGGTATTTTATTCTCTTTGCAGCAATTGTGAATGGGAGTTCACTCATGATTTGGCTCTCTGTTTGTCTATTATTGGTGTACAGGAATACTGGTGATATTTGCACATTGATTTTGTATCCTGAGACTTTGCTGAAGTTGCTTATCCCCTCAAGGAGTTTTGGGGCTGAGATGATGGGATTTTATAATATATACAATCATATCATCTGCAAACAGACAATTTGACCTTCTCTCTTCCTATTTGAATACCATTTATTTCTTTCTCTTGCCTGATTGCCCTGTTGAATACTATGTTGAATAGGAGTGGTGAGAGAGGGCATGCTTGTCTTGTGCCGGCTTTCAAAAGGAATGCTTCCAGCTTTTGCGCTTTCAGTATGATATTGGCTATAGGTTTATTATAGATAGCTCTTATTATTTTGAGATATGTTCCGTCAATACCTAATTTATTGAGAGTTTTTAGTATGAAGGGATGTTGAATTTGGTCAAAGGCATTTTCTGCATCTATTGAGATAATCATGTGGTTTTTGTCATTGGTTCTGTTTATTTGATGGATTACATTTATTGATTTGCATACGTTGAATCAGCCTTGCATCCCAGGGATGAAGCCCACTTGGTTGTGGTGGATAAGCTTTTTGATGTGCTGCTGGATTCATTTTGCCAGTATTATATTGAGGATTTTTACGTCTATGTTCTTCAGAAATATTGGCATGAAATTTTCTTTTCTTGTGTCTTTGCCAGATTTTGGTATCAGGATGATGCTGGCCTCATAAAATGAATTAGGGACGATTCCCTCTTTTTCTATTGTTTGGAATAGTTTCAGAAGGAATAGTACCAGCTCCTCTTTGTACCTGTGGTAGAATTTGGCTGTGAATCCGTCTGGTCCTGGGCTTTTTTTGGTTCACAGGCTATTAACTACTGCCTCAATTTCAGAACTTATTATTGGTCTATTCAGGAATTCAACTTCTTCCTGGTTTAGTCTTGGGAGGGTGTATGTGTCTAGGAATTTATTCATTTCTTCTAGATTTTCTAGTTTATTTGCATAGATGTGTTTATAGTATTCTCTGATGGTAGTTTGTATTTCTGTGGGATCAGTGGTGATATCCGCTTTATCATTTTTATTGTGTCTATTTGATTCCTCTCTCTTTTCTTCTTTATTAGTCTGGCTAGTGGTCTATTTTGTTAATCTTTTCAAAAAACCACCTCCTGGATTCCTTGATTTTTTTGAAGGGTTTTTCATGTCTCTATCTCCTTCAGTTCTGCTCTGATCTTAGTTATTTCTTATCTTCCGCTAGCCTTTGAATTTGTTTGCTGTTGCTTCTCTAGTTCTTTTAATTGTGATGTTAGGGTGTTGATTTCAGATCTTTCCCATTGCCTGCTGTGGGCATTTAGTGCTATAAATTTCCCTCTAAACACTGCTTTAATTGTGTCCCAGAGACTCTGGTACATTGTATCTTCATTCTCATTGGTTTCAAAGAACTTCTTTATTTCTGCCTTCATTTCGTTATTCACCCAATAGTCATTCAGGAGCAGGTTGTTCAGTTTCCATGTAGTTGTGCGGTTTTCAGTGTGTTTCTTAATCCTGACTTCTAATTTGATTGCACTGTGGTCTGAGAGACTGTTTGTTATCATTTCCATTCTTTTGCATTTGCTGAGGAGTGCTTTTTACTTGAAATTACGTGGTTGATTTTAGAATAAATGTGATGTGGTGCTGAGAAGAACATATAGTCTGTTGATTTGGGGTGAAGAGTTCTGTAGATGTCTGTTAGGTCCACTTGGTCCAGAACTGAGTTCAAGCCTGAATATCTTGTCAATTTTCTGTCTCTTTGATCTGTCTAATATTGACAGTGGGGTATTGAAGTCTCCCACTATTATTGTGTGAGAGTCTACGTCTCTTTGTAGGTCTCTAAGAACTTGCTTTATGAATGTAGGTGCTCCTGTATTTGGGTGCATATATATTTAGGATAGTTACCTCTTCTTGTTACATTGATCTCTTTACCGTTATGTAATGTCCTTCTTTGTCTTTTTTCATCTTTGTTGTTTTAAAGTCTGTTTTATTAGAGATGAGGATTGAATGCAACCCCTGTTTTTTTTTTTTCTTTCCATTTGCTTTGTAAATATTCCTCCATCCCTTAATTTTGAGTCTGTGTTCCTTTGCACATGAGATGGGTCTCCTGAATACAGCACACCGATGGGTCTTGACCCTTTTTCCAATTTGCCAGTCTGTGTCTTTTAATTGGGGCATTTAGCCCATTTACATTTAAGGTTAATATTGTTACGTATGAATTCAATCCTGTCATCATGATACTAGCTGATTATTTTGCACATTAGTTGATGCAGTTTCTTCATAGTGTCATTGGTCTTTATACTTTGGTGGGTTTTTTCAGTGGCTGGTACTGGTTTTTCCTTTCCATATTTAGTGCTTCCTTCAGGAGCTCTTATAAGGCAGGCCTGGTGGTGACAAAATCCCTCACCATTTGCTTGTCTGTAAAGGATTTCATTTCTCCTTTGTTTTTGAAGCTTAGTTTGGCTGGATATGAAATTCTGGGTTGAAAATTCTTTTCTTTAAGAATGTTGAATATTGGCCCCAACTCTCTTCTGGTTGTAGGGTTTCTGCAGAGAGATCCACTGTTAGTCTGATGGGCTTCCCTTTGTAGGTAACCTGACCTTTCTTTCTGGCTGCCCTTAACATTTTTTCTTTCATTGCAACCTTGGTGAATCTGACAATTATGTGTCTTGGGGTGGCTCCTCTCAAGGAGTATCTTAGTGGTGTTCTCTGTATTTCCCAAATTTGAATGTTGGCCTGTCTTGCTAGGTTGGGGAAGTTCTCCTGGATAATATCCCAAAGTTTCTTTTTTTTTGGAGTAATGAATATTTTATTGCAAAAGATGAAAAGTAAACATAAAATCAAAATTATTTAAAGTACTGTATAGTCAAAATTACTTGAAATTGAAAATAAAATACAATAAAAAAACAGGAAAACAGTAAATCTATAACAGTTAATAACATACTGTAAGTTATATTTTTTCTCTACTAAGAAAATGTAACGTGTTTAAAAACTGAAGTAAATTATTTACTAATTTACATACTATCTTAGCATGTTGTTGAATTATTAAATATAAATCTCATCATTTAATGGTGTTTTATTTATTTCAGAGAGACAAATTTGTATTTGCCATGTTTGGCTAAACAGTCATAAATGCACTCTCAGCTGAAAATGATATCATTTAATTAATATCCTTCAAACTTTTCTCTCACATGTTACTCTAACCTTCAAAATAGCCAGTGTGTAATCAACATTTATATAAATCAAAGATGTTATAATAGTATCAATTTAATGAAAATTATACCTAATGATAATATTTTGCGCATGAAAATGGCACTTAAAATTTTATAATCATTTATTTCCACTAATGTGTAGCTTCTTATTTCACACTTGTGAAAATCATGCCGCATTTTATTTAGTTTTCAGGTAGCTGGAGTAGAGTCTGATTTTATTTATTATTTTTTTTTATTTATTTTTTTTTATGACACATGCACATGTATGTTCATTGCAGCACCATTCACAATAGAAAAGACTTGGAACCAACCCAAATGCCCATCAATTATTATTATTTATTATTATTATTATACTTTAGGTTTTATGGTACATGTGCGCAATGTGCAGGTAAGTTACATATGTATACATGTGCCATGCTGGTGCGCTGCACCCACTAACACGTCATCTAGCATTAGGTATATCTCCCAATGCTATCCCTCACCCCTCCCCCCACCCCACAACAGTCCCCGAAGTGTGATGTTCCCCTTCCTGTGTCCATGTGTTCTCATTGTTCAATTCCCACCTATGAGTGAGAATATGTGGTGTTTGGTTTTTTGTTCTTGTGATAGTTTACTGAGAATGATGATTTCCAATTTCATCCATGTCCCTACAAAGGACATGAACTCATCATTTTTTATGGCTGCATAGTATTCCGTGGTGTATATGTGCCACATTTTCTTAATCCAGTCTATCATTGTTGGACATTTGGGTTGGTTCCAAGTCTTTGCCATTGTGAATAATGCCGCAACAAACATACGTGTGCATGTGTCTTTATAGCAGCATGATTTATAGTCCTTTGGGTATATACCCAGTAATGGGATGGCTGGGTCGAATGGAATTTCTAGTTCTAGATCCCTGAGGAATCGCCACACTGACTTCCACAATGGTTGAACTAGTTTACAGTCCCACCAACAGTGTAAAAGTGTTCCTATTTCTCCACATCCTCTCCAGCACCTGTTGTTTCCTGACTTTTTAATGATTGCCATTCTAACTGGTGTGAGATAGTATCTCATTGTGGTTTTGATTTGCATTTCTCTGATGGCCAGTGATGATGAGGATTTTTTCATGTGTTTTTTTTGGCTGCATAAATGTCTTCTTTTGAGAAGTTTCTGTTCATGTCCTTCACCTACTTTTTGATGGGGTTGTTTGTTTTTTTCTTGTAAATTTGTTGGAGTTCATTGTAGATTCTGGATATTAGCCCTTTGTCAGATGAGTAGGTTGCAAAAATTTTCTCCCATTTTGTAGGTTGCCTGTTCACTCTGATGGTAGTTTCTTTTGCTGTGCAGAAGCTCTTGAGTTTAATTAGATCCCATTTGTCAATTTTGGCTTTTGTTGCCATTGCTTTTGGTGTTTTAGACATGAAGTCCTTGCCCATGCCTATGTCCTGAATGGTAATGCCTAGGTTTTCTTCTAGGGTTTTTATGGTTTTAGGTCTAACATTTAAGTCTTTAATCCATCTTGAATTGATTTTTGTATAAGGTGTAAGGAAGGGATCCAGTTTCAGCTTTGTACATATGGCTAGCCAGTTTTCCTAGCACCATTTATTAAATAGGGAATCCTTTCCCCATTTCTTGTTTTTGTCAGGTTTGTCAAAGATCAGATACTTGTAGATATGTGGCATTATTTCTGACGGCTCTGTTCTGTTCCATTGATCTATATCTCTGTTTTGGTACCAGTACCATGCTGTTTTGGTTACTGTAGCCTTGTAGTATAGTTTGAAGTTAGGTAGTGTGATGCCTCCAGCTTTGTTCTTTTGGCTTAGGATTGACTTGGTGATGTGGGCTCTTTTTTTGGTTCCATATGAACTTTAAAGTAGTTTTTTCCAATTCTGTGAAGAAAGTCATTGGTAGCTTGATGGGGATGGCATTGAATCTGTAAATTACCTTGGGAAAGATGGCCATTTTCACGATATTGATTCTTCCTACCCATGAGCATGGAATGTTCTTCCATTTGTTTGTATCCTCTTTTATTTCCTTGAGCAGTGGTTTGTAGTTCTCCTTGAAGAGGTCCTTCACATCCCTTGTAAGTTGGATTCCTAGGTATTTTATTCTCTTTGAAGCAATTGTGAATGGGAGTTCACTCATGATTTGGCTCTCTGTTTGTCTGTTATTGATGTATAAGAATATTTCTATTCAACATAGTGTTGGAAGTTCTGGCCAGGGCAATTAGGCAGGAGAAGGAAATAAAGGGTATTCAATTAGGAAAAGAGGAAGTCAAATTGTCCCTGTTTGCAGATGACATGATTGTATATCTAGAAAACCTCATTGTCTCAGCCCAAAATCTCCTTAAGCTGATAAGCAACTTCAGCAAAGTCTCAGGATACAAAATCAATGTACAAAAATCACAAGCATTCTTATACATCAATAACAGACAAACAGAGAGCCAAATCATGAGTGAATATCCCAAAGTTTCAACTTGGTTCCATTCTCCCCATCACTTTCAGGGACCCCAATCAATCGTAAGTTTGGTTTTTTCACATAGCCCCATATTTCCTGGAGGCTTTGTTCATTCCTTTTTATTCTTTTTTTCTCTAATCTTATCTTCACGCCTTATTTCAGTAATTTGATCTTCAGTCTCCCATATCCTTTCTTCTGCTTGATTGATTCGGCTATTGATACTTGTGTATGCTTCATGAACTTCTCATGCTGTGCTTTTCAGCTCCATCAGGTTATTTATGTTCTTCTCTAAACTGGTTATTGTAATTAGTAGTTCTTATAACCTTTTATCAAGGTTCTTAGCTTCCTTACATTGGATTAGAACGTGCCTCTTTAGCTCAGAGGAGTTTATTACCCACCTTCTGAAGCCTATTTCTGTCAATTCATCAAACTCATTCTCCATCCAGTCTTGTGTCCTTGCTGGAGAGGAGTTGCGATCACTTGGAGAATAGGGATTCTGGTTTTTGGAATTTTCAGCATTTTTGCGCTGTTTTTTCCTCTTCTTTGTGGATTTATCTACCTTTGATCTTTGAGGCTGATGACCTTTGGATGGGGTTTTTGTATGGGGGTATCCTTTTTGTTGCTGTTGATGTTACTGCTTTCTGTTTGTTAGTTTTTCTTCTAACATTCAGGGCCCTCTTCTGCAGGTCTGCTGCAGTTTGCTGGAGGTCCATTCCATACCCTGTTTGCCTGGGTATCACCAGTGGTGGCTGCAGAACAGCGAAGATTGCTGCCTGCTCCTTCCTCTGGAAGCTTTGTCCCAGAACAGCACTGGCCTAATGCCAGCTGAAGCTCTCCTGTATGAGGTGTCTGTCGACCCCTGCTGGGATGTCTCTCCCAGTCAGGAGGCACAGGGGTCAGGGACCAACTTGAGGATGCAGTCTGTCCCTTAGCAGAGCTTGAGCCCTGTGCTGGGAGAATCCTCCTTGTCAGTATCCACTGCTCTCTTCAGAGCCAGCAGGCAGGAATGTTTAAGACCACGGAAGCTGTTGCCACATCCGACCCTTCCCCCAGGTGCTGTGTCCCAGGGAGATGGGAGTTTTATCTATCAGCCCCTGGCTGAGGCTGCTGCCTTTCTTTCAGAGATCTCTGCCCAGTGAGGAGGCATCTAGAGAGGCAGTCTGGCCACAGCCACTTTGCCACGCTGTGGTGAGTTCTGTCCAGTACATACTTCAGACCTCCTTAGCACTGTCATGGGAAAATGACCTACTCAAGCCTCAGTAATGATGGATGCCCCTCCCCCCACCAAGCTCAATCATCCCAGGTCGACTTCAGACTGCTATGCTGGCAGTGAGAATTTCAAGCCAGTGGTTCCTAACTTTCTGGGCTCCATGGGAGTGGGGCCTGCTGAGCAAGATCACTTGGCTCCCTGGCTTCAGGCCCCTTTCCAGGGGAGTGAATGGTTCTATCTCACTGGGTTTCCAGGCTGTTCTATCAAGCTACCATTGAATTTCTTCACAGAATTAGGAAAAACTACTTTAAATTTCATATGGAACCAAAAAAGAGCCCCTATAGCCAAGACAATCCTGAGCAAAAAGAACAAAGCTGTAGGCATCACACTACCTGACTTCAAACAATACTACAAGTCTACAGTAACCAAAACAGCATGGTACTTGTAAGACAGATATATAGACCAATGGAACAGAACAGAGGCCTCAGAAATAACACCACACATCTACAGTCATCTGATCTTTAACAAACTTGACAAAAACAAGCAATGGAGAAAGGATTCCCTAATTTTACTGGGAAAATGGGCTAGCCATATGCAGAAAACAGAAACTGGACCCCTTCCTTACACCATATAGAAAAATTAACACAAGATGGATTAAAGACTTAAGTGCAAAACCTAAAACCATAAAAACCATAGAAGAAAACCTAGGGAATACCATTCAGGACATAGACATGGGCAAAGATTTCATGACTAAAACACCAAAAGCAATTGCAACAGCCAAAATTGACAAATGGAATCTAATTGAATTAAAGATCTTCTGCACAGCAAAAGAAACTATCATCAGAGTGAACAGTAACCTACAGAATGGGAGAAAATTTTTGCAATCTGTCCATCTGACAAAGGTCTAATATACAGAATCTACAAGAAACTTAAACAAATTTACATGAAAAAAAGAAACAACCCCATCAAAAAGTGGGTAAAGGATATGAACAGACACTTCTCAAAAGAAGACATTTATGTGGCCAACAAACATGAAAAAAAGCTCATCATTACTGGTCATTAGAGAAATGCAAATCAAAACCACAATGATATACCATCTAACACCAGTTAGAATGGCGATCATCAAAAAAAAATTCAGGCTGGGCGCCGTGGCTCATGCCTGTGATCCCAGCACTTTGGGAGGCTGAGGTGGGCAGATCATGAGGTCAGGAGATTGAGACCATCCTGGCCAAGGTGGTGAAGCCCCGTCTCTATTAGAAATGCAAAAATTGGCTTGGCATGGTGGGTGGCATATGCCTGTGGTCCTGGCTGCTTGAGAGACTGGGGCAGGAGAGTCACTTGAACCTGGAAGGGGGATGTTGCGGTGAGCCGAGATAGCGCCACTACACTCTAGCCTGGCGACAGACTGAGACTCTGTCTCAAAAATGATGATAATAATAATAATAATAATAATAATAATAATAATTCAACCAGGAAGGTAGATGTAATAAGTAGGAGGGCCTTTCTTCTCTAGGGAGCACCACTCATTCTGTTCCTGAGAATGTTGGTTTTATATAGATTTTCTTTAAGCATCACTTGGAAATACTACAAATAATGCAGCTAAGTGTTTAAGCAATTAGGGAATAGGAATTTTTTTTTTACCTTTTCCCTTTTACTTGTTCCTTTATATATATATATATATGTATTTTTTTATGATACTTTAAGTCCTAGGGTACATGTGCACAACGTGCAGGTTTCTTACATATGTATACATGTGCCATGTTGGTGTGCTGCATCCATTAACTCGTCATTTACATTAGGTATATCTCCTAATGCTATCCCTCCCCACCACTCCCACCCCACAACAGGCCCCGGTGTGTGATGTTCCCTTCCTGTGTCCATTTGTTCTCATTGTTCAATTCCCACCTATGAGTGAGAACATGTGGTGTTTGGTTTTTTGTCCTTGTGATAGTTTGCTGAGAATGATGGTTTCCAGCTTCATCCATGTCCTTACAAAAGACATGTACTTACCGCTTTTTATGGCTGCATAGTATTCCATAGTGTATATGTGCCACATTTTCTTAATCCAGTCTATCATTGTTGGACATTTGGGTTGGTTCCAAGTCTTTGCTATTGTGAGTAGTGCCGCAAGAAACATACGTGTGCATGTGTCTTTATAGCAGCATGATTTATAATCCTTTGGGTATATACCCAGTAATGGGATGGCTGGGTCAAATGGCATTTCTAGTTCTAGATCCCTGAGGAATCACCACACTGTCTTCCACAATGGTTGAACTAGTTTACAGTTCCACCAACAGTGTAAAAGTGTTCCTATTTCTCCACATCCTCTCCAGCACCTGTTGTTTCCTGACTTTTTAATGATCGCCATTCTAACTGGTATGAGATGATATCTCACTGTAGTTTTGATTTGCATTTCTCTGATGGCCAGTGATGATGAGCATTTTTTCATGTGTCTGTTGGCTGCGTAAATGTCTTCTTTTGAGAAGTGTCTGTTCATATCCTTCGCCCACTTGTTGATAGGGTTGTTTGTTTTTTTCTTGTAAATTTGTTTGAGTTCTTTGTAGATTCTGGATATTAGCCCTTTGTCAGATGAGTAGATTGCAAAAATTTCTCCCATTCTGTAGGTTGCTTGCTCACTCTGATGGTAGTTTCTTTTGCTGTGCAGAAACTCTTTGGTTTAATTAGATCCCATTTGTCAATTTTGGCTTTTGTTGCCATTGCTTTTGGTGTTTTCGACATGAAGTCCTTGCCCATGCCTATGCCCTGAATGGTAATGCCTAGGTTTTCTTCTAGGGTTTTTATGGTTTTAGGTCTAATGTTTAAGTCTTTAATCCCTCTTGAATTAATTTTTATATAAAGTGTAAGGAAGGGATCCAGTTTCAGCTTTGTACATATAGCTAGCCAGTTTTCCCAGCACCATTTGTTAAATAAGGAATCCTTTCCCCATTTCTTGTTTTTGTCAGATTTCTCAAAGATCAGATAGTTGTAGATGTGTGGTATTATTTCTGAGGGCTCTGTTCTGTTCCATTGGTCCTATATCTCTGTTTTGGTACCAGTAGCATGCTGTTTTGGTTACTATAGCCTTGTAGAAATAGGAATGTTTTAAATACAGAGTTTTGTACTGCAAAGTATTTACAAGTATTAGGAGACTGTAGTACACAACTTTGTTGTAAAACTCTGGTAATGTAAATTGATACTAAAGAAAACGAACCCAGAAAAATCCAGTAACTTGGATCACACAGCACAAGAATTAAGAAAAGGAGGAAATTACTATTCTTTGTTGAATATTTTCCATTTGAATAGTTACAAGAAAATTAAGTATTTGCATAGTATATAAAAATTATTGTGTATTGACATAGTGGAAAATAACCATGTGTAAATCTGGAACAATATTTGATATACTTACTAATAAATGAAAATTGAAAGTTAAAAAAAGTCAGGAAATGACAGATGCTGGCGAGGATGTAGAGAAACAGGAGCACATTTACACTGTTGGTGGGAGTGTAAATTAGTTCAACCATTGTGGGAGGAACAGTGGCGATTCCTCAAGGATCTAGAACCAGAAATATCATTTGACCCAACAATCCCATTACTGGGTGTACCCAAAGGATTATAAACCATTCTACTATACAGACACATGCACACATATGTTTATTGCAGCACTATTTACGATAGCAAAGGCTTGGAACCAACCCAAATGCCCATCAATGATAGACTGGATAAAGAAAATGTGGAACATATACACCATGGAATACTATGCAGCCATAAAAAAGGATGAGTTCATGTCCTTTGCAGGGACATGGATGAAGCTGGAAACCATCATTCTCAGAAAACTAACACAGGAACAGAAAAGCAAACACCACACATTCTCACTCATAAGTGGGAGTTGTACAATGAGAACACATGGACACAGGGAGGGGAACATCACATACTGTGGCCTGTTGGGGGATTGGGGGCAAGGAGAAGGAGAGGATTAGGACAAATATCTATGCATGTGGGTCTTAAAATGTAGATGATTGGTTGATAGGTGCAGCAAACCACCATGGCACATGTATACCTATGTAACAAACCTGCACTTTCTGCACATGTATAACTTAAAGTAAAAAAAAAAAAAAAAAAAAAAAAAAAAAGAGGCTGGGCGTGGTGGCTCATGCCTGTAATCCCAGCACTTTTTGGGGCTGAGACGGGCGGATCACGAGGTCAGGAGATCGAGACCATCCTGGCTAACATGGTGAAACCCCATCTCTACTAAAAATACAAAAAAAATTAGCCAGGCGTGGTGGCAGGTGCCTGTAGTCGCAGCTACTGGGGAGGCTGAGGCAGGAGAATGGCGTGAACCCAGGAGGCGGAGCTTGCAGTGAGCCGAGATGGCACCACTGCACTCCAGCCTGGGGGATGGAGCAAGACTTTGCCTCAGAAAAAGAAAAACAATGAAGTAAATATAAAATCTTTAAAAATAAGACAACTAACACAAGTAAAAGAAACCAGACTTTATATTAAAAAGTCAAACAGGAAATAATAATACTATGAACACTACAACCAGGATAGCAGAAATTTGAAAATCAACAGAAAGATTGGAAGATAAATCTGGAGAAACACTACTTAAAATGGAATGATTGGCAGTCTGTTAGTTTCCTAGTGCTCCTGTAACAGATTTCCTCAAATTGGTGACTTAAAGCAACAGAAATTTTTTTTTCTCACACTTCTAAAGACTAAAATTCTGCAGTCATGCTGTTGACAGGGCCCCACTCCCACTGAAGCTCTGGGGGCAAATTCGTCCTTGCCTCTTGAGATTCTTGTGGCTCTGGGAATTCCATTGCTTGCGATTGCACCATTTCAATATCTGCCTCCACCTTCACAGGGACTTCTCTTCTCTCTGTATGTCTATGTCTCTCCTTTGCATGTCTTTTTTTTTTCCAAGATGGAGATTTACTCTGTTGCCCAGGCTGGAGTACAGTGACATGATCTCAGCCTCACTGCAACCTCCACCTCCTGGATTCAAGCTGTTCTCCTGCTGCAGCCTCTGAGTAACTGGGATTATATGTGCACACCACCACACCTGACTAATTTTTTGTAATTTAGTAGAGATGGGGTTTCACCATGTTGGCCAGGCTAGTCTTGAACTCCTGACCTCAAGTGATCCACCCATCTCAGCCTCCAAAGTGCTGGGATTACAGGTGTGAGCAGCTACACCTGGCCTTGCATGTCTCTTAATAGGATATTTGTCACTGAATTTATGGATCACCTGGATAATCCAAGATAATCTCATCTTGAAATGTTGCATTTAATTGCATCTGTGAAGAGCCTTTTTTCAAATATGGTCATACTTATAGGTTTTGAGGATTATGATATGGACATATCTTTTTTAAGGCCACCATGAAACCCACCACAGGGAGAAACAGGGTATAGCAGAAAAGGATACAAGAAAATTAGGAGATCAGTTTAAGAGGCTTAACATCTGGGTAAAAGAAATTCCAGGAAAACAGGAAAATAGAAGGAAAGAAATTGTCAAATGTTATATAAAAATTCTCAGAACTAATGGGCATGAGTTTTCAAATGAAAGACGCTACTTCCAGTTTTAGTTTCAACATGTAAAGAATTTAGAAGTCATTGTTCCCATCCTAACATCAAGAAAAAAGCTGAACAAGTTTAAAATTAATGATTTTTTTTTTGGTCCATCAGACACCTAAGTTTGCAGGGTGAGCTGCCTCCTCAAACTCTGGAGAAACAGGCAAATCAAAAAGTCACAGATGGGATCTGTTCACCTGGAGCAGAAGCTACTGGAAGCATTAACTGGTGAACATAATTCCAGAAGCTACTGGAAGCATTAACTGGTGGACACAAGGAATGGCAATTGTGATGAATTGTTGAAGTCTGTACGTAGACTAGACTGTGTTAGAAACTCCCAGGAGCCTCAATCTTAGGAGAAGTGTCCACACTTTCATGATCTTTACCTTTAACAACCTCACTAGATTCCTAAGAATGATGATCTCATAAAGATACCCTACTGGCTTAATAGGGAAAGATAAATAATTATATACCAAAACCAAGGGAAATTTATTACATATATGCAAAGACGGTTTTTTATTAGAAAGTCAGCCAATGAAATACATCAAAGGAACAGATTAAAGAAGAAAAATTATATGATTATATCAATTGATGCAGAAAAAGCATTTGAAAAAATCCTAAAAATACTCAATCATTAAAAAAAACTCAGCAAACTTGGAAGACAGAGAGATTTCCTCTACTTGGTTAAGAACATCTATATAAAATGTGCATTTTATATTATATTCAATGAGAAAACTCTGGACACTTTTTCTAAGATTGGGAACTAGGAAAGGACGTTCTCTTTCACTCTTCTATTCAATATCATAATAGAAGTCCTAGACAGTGTAATAAGATAAGAAAAAATAAAGGCACAAATATTGGGAAGAAATAAAACTGTCTCTTTTCTTAATTGTAAAAACAAATCCCAAATAATTGACCAAAAAAATCTGGAACTAATAAGTATGGCAAGATAATAGGACATAAGGCTAAAACACAAAATCTAAATACTAGTAATGCAAAAGTAGAACTTTAAATTTAAAAAGCTATAGCATTTATAATAACACCAAATCCATAAAGCATTTATGTTTATTATGTGAGTAGAATATAGGTATAACTCTAACAAAAATTTATATGTGAAAATCTACAAAACTTTAATAAAAGATTTACATAAATGAAAGATATTCTACATTTATAGATTATAAGACTCAATATTTTAAGATACCAATTTTTCCTGTCTTGATCTATGTGTGGAACATGATCTCAGTCAAAATCCCAGCAAGGATATCAACAAACTAATTCTGAAGTTTTTAAGAAAAGGTAAAATTCTAGAATAGCCAACACAACACTGAAGAAAAAAATGTTAGAGGACTCAGTACTACCTGATTTCTTACATACTATTATATAGTAATGCAGACAGTCTGATGTTGGCAAAAGAATAGACACATGTATAAGTGGAACAGTGTAAGAGTCCAGAAATGGACCCACACAATCTGGTCGGCAACTCTTTGACAAAGGAGCAGAGTCAACTCGATGGAGAAGGGATAGTTTTTTTTTTAACATTTGGAAGAATCTATATGCAAACAAACAAAGAATAAATGGAACCTGGAGCAGACTCTCTAGCTTACACAAAAATTAACTAAAAATGAATCGTAGACCTAAATGTAAAATGCAAAGCTATAAAACTTAAAAAAAAAATAGGAGAAAATCACCCACAGCTTGGGTTTGGAGATAAGCTGTTAAATGTAATACCACCAATGCCATTCATGAAAAACTTGATACATTTAACTTTATTAAAATAAAAACATAGTAAACAGAATGAAAATGCAAGCCATAGATGGGTGGAAATATTTGCAAACTATGTATCTGATAAAGGACTTGTATTAAAATTTATGTATAAGACTGAACAAGAAGAAAATAACCAACCAATTGAAAATGGACATAAATTCTGAGTGGATACCTCACCAGAGAAGATTTACAGACCAAATATTCATATGAAAATATAATCAAAATCATTTGTCATTAGGAAATTGTAAATTAAAATAACAGTGAGGTATTACAAAACATCTGTTAAAATGGCTAAAATCCAACATCGCCGAATGCTGTAGAGCAACAGGAATTCATTCACTGCTGATGAGAATGCAACTGGTGCAGCCACTGTGGAAGATATTTGTCAATTTCTTATAAATCTAAATGAAGTCTTTCCATATAATCTATAATTTTGCTCCTATGTTTACCTACATTATTTGAAAACTTATGTCCACCTAGAAACGTGCTTGTGCATGTTTATTTTAGCTGTATGCACAATGGCCAAAATCTGGACACAACCAAGGTGTCCTCAAGAGGAAAATGAATATATAAAATATGGCACATCCACACAATGAAAACTAATTTAATAATTTTAAAAAATGAGCTCTCAGCCATGAAGAGACATAGATGAATCATAAATACATATTGCTAAGTTAAAGGAAGCTAGCATGAAAAGGCTTACCTACCACATGATTTCAATTGCATGATATTCTGGAAAAGGTATAGAGTTGGGAGGGTGGGTCAAGTAGCTGCAGCACAAGAGAATCTTTAAGGTAGTGAAACTACTATGTATGAAACCGAAATGGTGCCTATGAGTTATTTTGCATTTGTCAAACTGCATATGTCAAACTGTACAACACAAATAGCGAATCTTAATACATGTATATTAAAAACATATATATTTGGAGGTCAAGGAATCCCAGAATGGAAGGAAGAATGTGATAAAATAATCTAATGTTATTACATATGTATCAAAAACCTCACTAGGGTGGATAGGGCTATAAGCTACTGACTTAAGTAATTCAGAAATATCTGGATTCTAGAAAACAAAAGGTATGGTGGCTCACCCCTGTAATCCCAGCACTTTGGGAGGCCGAGGCAGGCAGATCATGAGGTCAAGAGATTGAGACCATCCTGGCCAACATGGTGAAACCCCATCTCTACTAAAAAAAAAAAATACAAAAAATTAGCTGGGTGTGGTGGCATGCACCTGTAGTCCCAGCTACTCAGGAGGCTGAGACAGGACAACTGCTTGAACCCAGGAGGCAGAGTTGCAGTGAGCTGAGATAGTGCCACTGCACTCCAGCCTGGAGACAGAGTGAGACTCCATCTCAAAAAATGATAATTTCAGAATTATTAACCTGTATCTCTGGGGAGGGGGCGGACTTTTATCAACTAGAGTACAGTACTTATATATAGTTTCTTTTACCTTTTCTTTTTTCTTTTTTTTTTTTTTTTTGAGATGAAGTCTCACTCTGTCTCCAGGCTGGAGTGCAGTGGCATCTCAGCTCACTGCAACCTCTGACTCCTGGGTTCAAGCAGTTGTCCTGTCTCAGCCTCCTGAGTAGCTGGGACTACAGGTGCATGCCACCACACCCAGCTAATTTTTTGTATTTTTTTTTTAGTAGAGATGGGGTTTCACCATGTTGGCCAGGATGGTCTCAATCTCTTGACCTCATGATCTGCCTGCCTCGGCCTCCCAAAATGATCATTGTGGTAATGGTTTAGGGTTGGAAACATCATTATAAACTCATATTTAGTTAAATATAAATATCGATAGTGAGATAGGTGTGTGTGTGTGCATGTGCACACATGTGTATACACAGGTTAGAACCCACACATCTATCTTCATGCTCTGTTAGCTGAGAGTGCCTAGAAACAACCTCACACTAGTACAACGAACATATCTAGTGCCTAGATCTTGGTTTCTAATGGCATTCATTAGAAAGAAGAACAAGGGCTCTTTGAAAAAATGGGTTATTATAGATCTGGTGCCAGAAATATATAAAATGTGTCTGGACCATCATAGTGCCAGAAAGTAAGAAAGTGCTCAAACACACACACGTGCACATGTACACTCATGATGATAGGGGTATGTTAAAGGGAGATAGAAGACAACTGAAAGAGACCCAGTGGCCAAACATTTTGAGCATCAAGAGAAAGAGAATATTGGGTTATAACCCCAAGAATAAAATAAATATCTATTTTTTCATATTTGCATATAAATGATTGAATAAATACATAAATATGGGAAAGTAGATAAATATTTCACACAGAAGAATTTAAATAATTTATATACTCATCCTTAAGGAAGTTGAACATAACTTTTCGGTTCTTAAATATGAGCTGGGCATAGTGGCTCTATTCCAAAGAGTACAGTATGGAAAATGAGAAAAAAAATTAAAAAGCTGTATAGTGAAGAAACCTGAGAAATACTGTATCAAGCCATGTGATCACAGTTAACATCAACAGTGATGAGACATGCTGCTAATATGAACCCTCAATATGATATGTTAAAAATAGTACTTTATGTCTTTGTCTTCTTCCCCAAAACAGGAATAGCACCAGAAGAATTCCAAATTAGGATCAGTCAAAAAAATATCTAACCAGCGCTCTTCTCGAAATTGTCAGTCACAAAAAACAAGAAATGGCTGAGAAATTATCACAGCTGAAAGAACTTTAAGATATGACTAGATGTAATGTGGCATTCAGAATGCAATCCTGTAACAGAAAAAGGACTTTAGGGAAAAACTGAGAAAATCTGAAGAAAAAGCATGAACTTTAGTTAATAATAATGTATCAATATTATTTTATTAATTGAGACAAACGTACCATACTAATGCATAATAATAATAGAGGCAACTGGCTGTAGAAGGTACAAGGGACTTCTGTATTACTTCATGATATTTCTGTAAATTTTACCCAGCATAAAATAAAAATTTTATTAAAGAAAGGTGCCATAAAGTCAATGTTCAACACAATGAATGAAAAATACAGTAAAGCACATCTTTACACAACTTATAACACTGGGAAATTTCATCATACTCTTCAACAACGATACTGAATATGTTATGAAAATGGAACAATATTTTTTTACTTTCATTATGCTCTTTTCTATTTAGAGAATGTAAAAATAGCAGGGTGAAGGAAGGATAGTGCCCTGAGGTAGATCTCATAACTTACAGGGGAATTGATAATCTAATCCATCTTTATCTGATACCTAAACAAGTGTTTCCAAAAGCATGTTCTGCAAAGCAAATCACTTGTCAGGAGGTATTTTCTAAAGAGAAGACTCCATGGTCAAATTAATTTGTAAAATGATGAGTAAAACAATGGTAAGCTTTTGCATTGTCTCCCTGCTTTGTGAAGCTCCAAAGGGAAAATCAATGCAGTATTTCCCAGACATATGTGATAAGGGAGCCAGCTTTTCACAAAGCATCTGGAGGGCAGATCCTAGCACTTTGGGACATTTTGCTCTAACATTCTAAACAGTAAATATTAGGTACCAGAAACATATGTTTCTAAATATTATTTCTAAAGTAACTGAGAAATCTCAATAATAATTCAAGAAAGGCCAGGAATTCTAAGTATTAGTTAAGACTTAAAGAGGAGCAAAACATTCCAATATTAGGGGGGGCATAGGGAAGAAGAAGGAAAAGCAGGGGAGGAAGAAGGAGGAGACCTCTAAAGGGGTCACTTCAGGTCAGACTCTCTTCTATGTGACCCTTCTACAAACCTTGTTTCATACCTTGCTTGGAGTATTTTTCCCTTGTTTTTTGGTTTTTTTTTTTTTCCTTCCTTCCCTCCTTCCTTCCTTCCTTCCTTCCTCCTTCCTTCCTTCCTTCCTCCTTCCTTCCTTCCTCCTTTCTTCTTCCTTTCTTCCTTTCCTTTTCTTTCTTTTTTTTCTTTTTTTTTTTCTTCTTTCTACGAGAGATAGAGTTTATCTCTGTTGCCCTGGCTGGAGTGGCACAGTCATAGCTCACTGCAGCCTCACATTCCTGGCTGGGCTCAAGCAATCCCCTCACCTCAGCCTCTGGATTAGCCAGGAATATAGGCACGCCACCATGCCCCACTATTTTTTTTTTTTTTGGTAGAGATGGGGGTCTCACTATGTTGCCCAGGCTGGTCTTGAACTCCTGAGCTCAAGTAGTTTTTACTCTTCTAGAGCAACTTAACCTGCAATGAACTGAAGCTGAAGAGATGAAATGTGATCTCAGAGTGCTACTGGAATTTCACTGTAGCATATTCATTTCCATTTGCATTTTAGGAATCTTTGTCAGGAAGTCATTATTTTTCTGTCAAAATATTGCAACTTAATTTTGATCAGCCATTTCTGCACAACAGGGAAACAGAGATGAAGTTAAAAGCTTAATTAGGTTCAGGGACTCCCTAGCCTCTGTGCTCACTGTGGTCTTAAATATAAAATGACATACCATGTATTAGTACTTACTCCTGGTTGGTCAGGTTGATGTAGTTGAGAATTCTGGACCTAGTTTGAGTTTCACTTGCATTTTATTTTTTTTTTGCCTTTAAATATGTGGAAGGGAAATAACATTTAGTGTGCACCAGCTATATGTTTTGCCCCGTGCAAGAGATTTTTATATTTAATCAGCACAAAAAACCTGGAAGGCCATTGTAAAGGAACTTTAGTTTGGTCACTCACGAATGGTCTTTATTTGCTTATCACCATTGTCTATGTCCTGCAGGTAGAAGATTGGATAGCTTCTCTATATTAATGTGCTATAAGATTTTATCACTTTTGCTTTGAATGTGTTCTAGCAGGGTAAAGTATCTGCAGAATGCCAATCCTGACCTTAAGCTCTCAGTCCTAGACTGCTTATAAAATGTCTTCCAATATCTACTTTGGTCTTATAGCTCTTGAGAAAAGAAAATCCTCTGCCTTCAATTTCAGTATCCAAAACACATATTCTTAGAAAATCTTATTATGTCTAATCCAGGGTTTCTCAAATATGAGTCTGCCATGGAATCAACTGTGGGATTTTTTTTAATTGGCAAGAGACTCCAATGCAACAGATCTAGGATATGGCCCAGACCTCTACACTTCTAAGACATTTCATCAGTGCTTCTGGGGCTCACTACCTAATAAAGCACTAATCTCATTATGCGTAGAACATAGGTCACACAAGTAAGTTTTAGTAAAATTCTATCTATGATACAGCACAAGTCTGGCTGACAAACAGAATAATAGGAATAATATTACTATCTGTGGAAAAAGGAACAGAGCACCAGAACAAGCCTATGAGACCATAGAAGCACTCGAGTTTCAAACAGTGACATGTTGTTAAACATTTGATATATCTGAAATTGAGTAGGTTTCACAATGTGAACTGATGCAGACTTCTGGGAGCATTTTACCCAAGCCATCTCACACTGGTACTTGAAATCTGCAGTGAAACTGGAATGCAAGGTTTTGTTTCAATCTGTTCCAATATTCCCTGACATGCACATGAATCCCCATGTAGGATAAATTAACTAGAGAGAATAGGAGCTGAATGTGTAGGACTGGCAGGCAGTCTTTTTAAATCACATACCAGATCCATATTTACACTCCCTATTTGTAGCTTCCCTCATAGAAATGGACTCATGTGTGAAATAGGAGAAACGTTGGTTAAAATGTACCTTAGAGAGGATGACAAGAGAAGGAAGTGATGGATGGGTAGCACAGATGCCTACTTAGGCTCCATTACCAAACGAATGAGCATCCTTTTATGTACTGAATTTCTCTAATAATTTGTGTTGATGATGATTTGACAGCAAATTAAGATCAATTCATGCAAATTTCCTTTCTTACTGTGCTGAAGAGGTAGGAGAGGGATTGAAGCAGGGAACTTCCAGCTCTGTGCTCTGTTAATTTATCTTCTGAGATTTAGTTACCTTTTTGCTACCCAGATTCAGAACATGAAGGCTTTCTTTCGCTCGTGGTGTTTCTGTAGTACTCTGATATTTAATATGTGCTCTGGGATCGGCAATGTTAGTACCATGAGGGAGGTTGTTGTAAATATAGAGTCCCAGACTTCATTCCAGACCTATGGAATCAGAATTTGCATTTTACCAAAATCTCAGATGATATAGGTATAAACCAAAGATGATATAGGTATAAACCATGTTATGGAGGAATTTATGGTCTGGCAAACAAACCATACTGAGAGATAACTTCAGTACAATGAGGCAAGTGCTATGATATAAAAAACTATTCCAGGGATGTTGGAGAAGCACGAAAAAGGGGGTATTTACCATATTTGGGCATTAGTATGTGCATTATTACAGTTTGTGGAACACTGATCTAAAAGACACAAGTGATAATGTTCTGCTACATAGACCAGAAACTTGAGATTGTTACACTTAGTTAAATTGCCCTGTGACCAGGATTTATTTCTTGTATTGAAGGCATGGTACTTTGATAATCAGCGGTTCCAGAAATGATTTGCACCTGGTTTATGCTTCTCGGCCTGCAGCCCAGGATTTTTTAGCTTCAGATGCTCCTCCTGCTTTGACTCATGCTATTTCTTCAACATCCCTACATTGTCTCCATGCCCAAATGTGGTAAATGCCCCCCTTTTTTGTGCTTCTACAACATCCCTGGAATAGTTTTTTTTTATATCATAGCACTTGCCTCATTGCACTGAAGTTATCTATCAGTATGGTTTGCCAGACCATAAATTCCTCCATAACATAGTTTATACCTATATCATCTCTGTGTAAGGCACTAGCAGCAACAGTGTGTGAAACACTGTGGATACCAAGATTAATCTTAATGAATACTGGTTTAAGTGAACGGATAACTTCATCAGCAGAAAAGGAGGCATAGGCTGGGTGACTGGGTGATATAATCAGATAGGTGTCTGCCAAGTGAAAGTGTATCTATTCAGCAGCCTTGATGAACAAGTGATATCCAGGGAAAGGGAAATAATCATGTAGGCCTACCCTGCCCACATCTTTTTCACTAAGTTCAATTCTGAGTTTTAATCTCTAAGAATTTTCATATCACTATCAAATCTAACATTGTAAACACCACTCCAATCTGGGCATCACTCCAGACCAGCTGAATTAAAAAGTCTTGGAGGTGGGGACTAAGGCCTTACTGTTTTTAAACCCCTAAAGAAATGTTCATAATCCACTTTTCTATGAGGATTGTCTAAAACCATTATAGACAGAATAGAAACTGAGATACTGAAAGGTTTAGGAAATAAGAAATAGAATTATAAGCCATATTATTGTGAAGATCTTCATCCTGGAAAAGGTATGACTTAGAGGAAGGATACATTTTCTTTAAGTTCTATAGAAGCTGTCATGTGGAAAATGATATTTTTAGTGACTCCAGAAGATACAATAAATATAAGTAAAGAGAAATTTAAGGGAGTTCAACTTAATATGTAGCAGCTGTAACATTTTTTCAAGATTCATATATATTTAGATGTACAAACAAAAAATATAATTAATATCTTCATTGTTTTATCTTTCTGAAACTCAGCCTCTATTGAACTTCTACTTGATGTCATAACATGTGAATTTGATGTCAGAATGTATAATTTTTGTCACTTCTGGGTAAATCCAGGTGCTTCAGTGTCTTCTCAGTTATTTCAACTTTAGTTTGGTGAAATCAGCATTTTTCCCATCTCCCTTCTTTTCCTTACATTCCCAACTACATTTTGTGTGGTTTGTCCAGAATCTTGGTTTTTTGAAAGTCGGGGGAAAAGACATATATTTCATCCCCTGTTCAAGGTAGGCATTTGCTGAGAGTTAACTGCTTTGGTCACTGAATGGGTATGTCCAATAAAATGTTCATATCTCCATTGGATGCTCAGTTTTATGATCTACAGAGCTTTACAGCTCTTGTATATACCCTTCAGGATACATCAGCTCTCTCTCAGCTAGCCTTTGGCTGGAACTTTCTTAGGGACGCAGGAAAGTCTAGCTGTCTGGGAAATTATTTCAACACTGTGGCGCTTTTAGAGCTGCCTTTTCTGCTGCATTGGCCTCACCTTAAGTTAATGCTATTGCTTCCTTCCAGAGTTTCAGATGGAAACTTCAAAGTTTTCTTCCTCAAATACATTTGAGGATTCATCTTTCCCAAAACATATCCAAGTGTAAAAATCATAAGGTAACACCTCAAAAGTATGATTAAATCATGGAAAGGAGGATCTTTTCTCAAGGGTATCTATCAAAAATAAAATGTACCAGATCAAAATACATTCTATGTCCTATTACAGGAAATTTAAACAGTGTCTAAGTGACTAGTTTTACACATATGGTTAAGGAAATCCAAGATTATTTTAGAGGGTTGGATTAAACCACTGGTTCCTAAATGTAGTTATGCAGTAGAATCCCCTAGAGATGTCAAAGCTTAAATTCTAAGGTCCTCTCCATTTTTGCTTATTCAGAAATTTGGAGAAGAAAGGGTATTTATTTTTTGATACAGCCTCACTACAATAACTGGAATAGCATTGTACAGTTTTTATCCAGAGAATATTCTCTCCCTGGTAAACATTCTGTGGCAGATCTGTTGACTTTATCTTAAGGAAAAAACAAAGCGGGCCTAGTGAGCATTGCAGAGTCCTCGTGAGCCATACATTTGACTGGCTCCTGGTGTCACCCTCTTGGGTTTCCAAGGCTTTAGACTCCTCTGCTTTTCCGAGTAGAATGAGTTGGTGAGTGAGGAAGATCAGGGTTACAACCCTTAAAAAAGAAGCAGGCAGACAATCAGTGTGGCTTTGCTGATGTACTTCTGCTGAGCTCCGCTTCCACAGAACAGCCATTCAGAAAACAACCTGGTTTTCTTTCAGGTAAAAGGCAACCTTCTCTCTTCTCGAGAGAAAAAGAAAAGGATGCATCAAAACCAAATTCACCTCACTTCTCTCAGGGAGATTTTGGATGTTCATGTTAGGTTATTTTTGAGGTATCTGCACATGATTGACAGATAAATGTGATGTGTGTGTCCAGTGTGGACATATTCCTTGCCTCCTCCTAACCATAGGAACAGTTTTTCGTTCAAGTGTTTTTTGCATTGCAGAGGTTATCTGAGAAAGATTAAAGCAGATATATTTTTATACCTTAAGTTCAGCAGTAAACCAGACCATTCATACATAATCTGGTTTATTTTGTTTAACAACAGATATTGCTAAATATTTCTCTCAAGTCAGGCTAGTTACACTATTCCTTTCTGGTACTTTCACCACCAACTAAATATGTCTTTTCCCTATTTTCGTTTGTTTGTTTGTTTTTAGGGTATGAGACTCTAAGGTCCATTTTTAAGCCTGGGGAAAATGACAATTGCAGAGAAAAGACAGAAAATATGAAAGAGAAAGAGATGGTCTTGGTGAAGATGGGTCAAGATAGGCTTGTAATAAACATGATGCCCTGATAGCGCCTAGAGATGCCCCTGGCCAGGCCAGAGAACACAACATATTAAACTTGAACAAATTAAAATGTTGGTCAAAACTGGCTCACCTCCCAGAGTCTGTTTTTTTTTGAAACGGAGTCTTGCTCTGTTGCCCAGGCTGGAGTGCAGTGGCACGATCTCCGCTCACTGCAAGCTCTTCCTCCCAGGTTCAGGCCGCTCTCCTGCCTCAGCCTCCCAAGTAGCTGGGACAACAGGCACCTGCCACCATGCACAGCTAATTTTTTTTTTGTATTTTTAGTAGAGACGGGGTTTCACCGTGGTAGCCAGGATGGTCTCCATCTCCTGACCTCATGATCCGCCCGCCTCAGCCTCCCAAAGTGCTGGGATTACAGGCATGAGGCACTGCACCCGGCCCAGAGTCTGGTTTTAATTCCTGAATTACAGAGTCTGGAGTTCTCCACCAGAGTTTGTCTTCCGTGTGACTACTCCTCCCTCTAGGGACAATGATGTTTTCTCCATGCCCTTTGAACATCCGTGAGCCCCACTAATCCCATATTGAGGGCACAGTATGGTCCATGCTTGGTAAGGATGTACATCTTTACAAGTAGGAAGTTGAGAATAGTACACAACCAGTCCGGAAAATGAAAACTGTACTTCTTTGTTTTTAGCTGCTTGCATCTTCATAGAGGTAAGTAGGATAGAAGGAAGTCCTGCCATTATTTCTGTTAAGTTACCACCCTTTAGTTAGAAAAGACCTTTAACAGGCCAGGCGTGGTGGCTCATGTCTGTAATCCCACCACTTTGGGAGGCCAAGGCGGGCAGATCACTTGAGGTCAGGAGTTTGAGACCAGCCTGGCCAACATGGTGAAACCCTGTCTCTACCAAAAATTCAAAAATTATTCGGGTATGGTGGCAGATGCATCTGTAATCCCAGCTACTTGGGAGGCTGAAGCAGGAGAATCACCTGAACCTGGGAGGCGGAGGTTACAGTGAGCCAAGATTGTGCCACTGCACACCAGCCTGGGCCACAGAGCAAGACTTCGTCTCCAAAAAAAAAAAAAAAAAAAAAGAAAAGAAAAGAAAAAGACCCTTAACAAAAGAAAAGCATGGATAATAAGAGGCAGATAAGAGAAAATCAAAATGAATTCTCTTCTACTGTGAGCACCTAACCACTTCAGCCACTACAGGCCCAAATCAAGAGTTAGTTTGTTGTCTCTGACAAAAAAGGAGCTAGTTAAAAAAAAAAGAGAGAGAGAGAGAGAAGTGAAAAGGAAAATAAAAGTCAGAAAATGGCTAAAACAAAACCAAACGAATCTATTCCAATTTTATGAACAATAAGAGAGAAACAAATTTCCACATAGTTTTGTCATTTTTAATTTTATTTGACCTTCTTATATTTAAGTTATGCTATACTGCTAGGTTTCCTTTTAGACCGAGAAAGGAAATGCTGTATAATAGGATCAAAAATTTAAGTAACTTGGTCCAGACAATACAATTAAGACGAGTGGGTCAAGATTCAAACTCCAGTTTCAGCCTCAAAGTCCTCTTGTGCAAAGTGGGCAATTGTACTTACATCACAGACTCATAGTGAGGATGAAATCTGATTACATAAGGAAATTGTGTAGAGCAGACTTTATGATAGAATAAGTCTTCAAAAGCTGATACTTAACCATTGTTATTATTATTAACTAGCAGCTCAAAAGACTGTTAGCTCATCAAACAGGTACCAACTCTCTTCATTTTTTTGAAAGAACTCAGAAGCAAAGATGAAGTTCCTATTAACAATGATAATAATAATAATATCAGAAAGAATAAGTTGGTTTAGGCTGCAGTAACAAAGCTCAAATCTCAGCGGATTAAAACAAAGACCCACTTCTTGAGAGTCAGCTGGGAGCACTGTTCCACATCATTCTGTTCTGATTCTAGGCTGATGAACCATGGCCTTCTTTCAATGATGTGCTGGTGATTGTGGCAGAGGATGAAAGACAGCAGGATTAAGCACATCCATGCCCTTAAAGCTTCTACCTAGAAATAACAGGGCACTTCCACTTCCATTTCATTCACTGTAATGAGTCACCTGGGTGGGGAATTGCAGTACTCTGTGTGTCCAGATGGAAAGAGAACCGCAGGCTCAGTGACAGCCCTATAGCAGCAGTCACACTGTCTGTATATTAAAGACCCACAAGACAGGAATCATGATGTGATTTTTATATATTATCTCATCATCATGATAATTCTCACTGAGGGCTGCGTTAATCCACAATTTGCAGATGAGGAAGCTGAAGTGCAGGGCATTTGGAAGAGTAACCCAAGTGCAGGGAACTAATAAATGACAAAGCCAAGATCTGAATTCAGATCTTCTGCTACAGACAATACTACCTCCCTTATCTACACGTGGACTTGGGGATGGTTTAATCTGGATGCCTTCCTTGTTTGGGAGGTACTGTAGAAAAGAAGACACACTTTGAATATGGTGCCATAGCTTTAGAACCAAAATGTAAACAAAAGTGTTCAGCAGTAATGTTTTTTAAAAAAAGGCCTCTGAATTATAATTCTGCTTCACCTTAATCATCAATGTCATCATCATTCTTTTATATTAAAAAGAATGTCAGGTTCTTGACAGAACAGAGCTGCCATGCAGAATTTGGAAATTATAATGATTCAACTAATAGGAGCTGCTAAGGTGAGCTAGCAAAGGTACTAACATCTTTATGCATTATCTCAGTTAGTCTTCCCAGCAGCTCTTCGAGAAAGATATTGTTATCTCCACTTTCATATAAGGAAACTGTGGCTGAGAGGCATTTTGTACTTTGCCCAACATACCACAGCCTGCTTAGTTTTGGCTGTGCCATCTTTAAATCCCATGCTTTAAATCCTGTGCTTTTACCCACCACGTATTCTTACTTCCTTAGCCCCTGAATACTATGACCTTGTGGTTTTGAGATGTTTACATTGGATAGTCAATCCTAGTCTGTCTGTGTACATTCCTTTATCTCCAAGACATACTATGCTTTTTCCTTACCTATTTGTGCTGCCCAAATAGGCTTTCTGAAAATTTTCTAGTTTTAGACACCCACATCTCACTGAACATTTAAAAGGCATGTCAGAAAAAAAAAAAGAGACTACATCAAACTAAAAAGCTTTTTCACAACAAAGGAAACAACAAAATAAAAAGAACAACTTTCAGATTGGGGAAAAATATTTGTAAACTATACATCTGATGAGGGGTTAATATCCAAATTTATAAAGAATGCATACAACTCCATAGTAAGAAAACATATAACCCAATTTTAAAAATGGGCAAAGGACCTGAATAAACATTACTTTAAAGAAGACATAAAAATGGCCAATAGGTATATATTTTAAAAATGCTCAAAATTATTAATCATTAGGGAAATGCACATCAACACTACTGTGAAATATCACCACATATCCATTACGATGGCTATTACCAAAAAAGACAAGAGAGAGCAAGTGTTGGTGAGGGTATGGAGGAAAGGAAACATTTGTGCACTGTTGGTGGGAATGTAGTTTGGTGCAACCATTGTGAAAAATAGTATAGAGGTTCCTAAAGAAGTTAACAAATTCCCATGTGACTCAGCAATCCCTCTCTTGAGTATATGACAAAAGAAATAAAACCGTCACCTTGTAAAAATCCATGTACTCTAATGTTTAATGCAGCATAATTCACAATAGCCAAGGCAGGAAAACAAATCTAAGTGTCCATTGATGGAAAAATGGATAAAGAATGTGATATATGCAATGGAATATTATTTAGCCTTTTAAAAAGCAGGAGATCATGCCATTTGCACACATGGATGAACCTGGAAGACATTATGCTAAGTAAAATAAGCCAGCTGCAGAAAGAAACATATTGCATGAGGACTATAGTTAATAAAGGCATAACTCATTTTACTGCATTTCACAGATATTGCCTTTTTTTTTTTGCAAGTGGGAAATTTGTTGCAACTCTGCATCATTCGAGTCTATTGGCATCATTTTTTCAACAGCATGTGGTCACTTTGTTCTCTATGTCTCATTTTGGTAATTCTCACAATAATTCAAACCATTTTATTATTTGTGTATCTGTTATGATGATCTGTGATCAGTGATCTTTGATGTTACAGATTGTTTTGAGGCACAATATACCTTGCCCACCTATGACAGCAAACGTGATTGGTAAATGTTGTGTATGTTCTAACTTCTCTACCAACTGGCTGTTCCCTCATTTCTCTCCCTCTCGTGGGACTTCCCTATATCTTGAAATAAAACAGTATTGAAATTAGGCCCATTAACAACATTACAATGGCCTCTAAGTGTTCAAGTAAAAGGAGAGAATCACATGTCTCTCACTTTAAGTCAAAAACTAGAAAATGATTAAGCTTAGTGAAGAAGGCACGCTGAAAGCTTGAGACAGGCCAAAACTTCAGGCCTCTTATACCACACAGTTAGCCAAGTCGTGAATGCAAAGAAAAAGTTCTCGGAGAAAATTAAAAGTGCTACCTTAGTGAACACACATAAGAGAGTGGAACAATCTCATTGCTGATATGGAGAAAGTTTTAGTGGTCTGAATAGAAGATCAAACCATCCACAACATCTTTTTTTCATGAGAGTCTGCTGTTGATGATTTCTTTTAGTTTTTGTATGTTTTGTTTTGTATGTTTGAAAAGTCTTTATTTTATCAGGATTTTAAAAAACTGTTTTCTTTTTTTAACTTTTAAGTTTGGTGGTACATGTGCAAATTTGTTATATAGGTAAACTCGTGTGTTAGGGGGGTGTTTGTTTTACAGATTATTTAATCACTCAGGCATTAAGCTTAGTACCCATTATTTTTTACTGATCCTCTTCCTCCTTACAACCTCTGCTGTCTGGTAGGCACAACATTTTCTTAAGCCAGAACCTAATCCAGAGCAAGGCTCTAACCCTCTTCAGTTCTATGAAGACTGAGAGAGGTGAGGAAACTGCAGAATAAAAGTGTAAAGTTAGCAGAGGTTGGTTCATAATGGCTAAGGAAAGAAGCCATCTCTACAACATGAAAATGCAAGGTGAAAAAGCACATGCTCAAGTAGAAGCTACGGCAAGTTATCCAGAAGATCCAGCTAATGTAATCAATTCAGGTGGCTACACTAAACAACAGATTTTCAATGGAGACTGAATAGCTGTATATTAAAGAAAGATGCCAGATAGGACTTCCGTAGCTAGAGAGGAGAAGTCAATGCCTGGCTTCAAAGTTTCAAGGGACAGACTAACTCTTTTTTGTAGGGACTAATGCAGCTGGTGACTTTAAGTTGATGCCAGTGCTCACTTACCACTCCAAAAATCCTAGGGCCCCAAAGAATTATGCTAAATCTACTCTGCCTGTACTCTATAAATGTGACAACATAGCCTGGATGACAGCACAACTGTTTGCAGCATGGTTTTGTGAATATTTTAAGCATGCTTTTGAGACCTACTGCTCAGAGGGAAAAAAAAAAAAAGATGCTTTCAAAATATTATTGCTCATTGACAATACATCTAGTAACCCAAGAGCTCTAATGGAGATCTACAAGGAAGTTAATGTTGTTTTCATGCCTTCTAATACAACATGCCTCCTGTAGCCCAGGGATCAAGGAGTAGTTTCAACTTTCAAGTCTTATTTAAGAAATACATTTCATAAGGCTGTGGCTGCCATAGATAGTGATTCCTCTGATGGATCTTGTCAAAATAATTTGAAAACTTGCTGCAAAGTATTCATTATTCTAGATGCTATTAAAAACATTCATGACTTGTGGACAGAGGTCAAAATATCAACATTAATAGGAGTTTAAAATAAGTTAATTCCAATCCTTGCAGATGACTTTGAGGAGTTTAAGACTTCAGTGGAGGAAGTAACTGCAGATGTGGTGGAAAAAGCAAGAGATATAGAATTAGAAGTGGAGCCTGAAGACATGACTGAATTGCTGCAATCTCATGATAAAACTTTAATAATGGATGACGAGTTGCTTTTTATGAATGACCAAAGAAAGTGGTTTCTTGATATGGAATCTGCTCCTGGTAAAGATTATGTAAACATTGTCAAAGTGACAACAAAGGATTTAGCATATTACAACAACTTAGTTCGTAAAGTAGCAGCAGGTTTTGTGAGAATTGACTCCAATTTTGAAAAAAGTCCTACTGTGGATAAAATGTCAACAAACAGCATCACATGCTACAGAGAAATCTCTTATGAAAAGACCAATGAATAGAGGCAGCAAACTTCATTGTCTTATTTTAAGAAATTGCCACAGTCACCCCAGCTTTCATCAATCACTACCCGGATCAGTCAGCAGCTATCAACATCGAGGCAACTCTCTCCATAAGGAAAATATTACAATTCATTGAAAGTTCAGATGATCATTAGCAATAAAGCATTTTTAGTTAAGATATGTATATTGTTTTTCTAGATATAATGCTAATGCACACTTAATAGATTACAATATTATGAAAACAACTTTTATATTCACTGAGAAACCAAAAGAAAAAATAGTGTGACTAGCTTTATTTCAATATTTGCTTTGTTGTGGGTGGTATGGAACCAAATCCACAATATCTCCAAGGTATGCCCGTAATAGTATATTGTATTCAGAATTTTTTATTAATGAATAGATTGCAGCTGCTCTTGCCACGGGATAGGGAAATGGGTAATTATGGGAGATGATGTATATGTGAATTTGTTTTACTATAGTAACTATTTTATTATATATATTACATATTTATTATGTATATATTATAAAATCATGTACACCTTAAATATGCAAAATAAAATGTATTTTTTTAATAAAATGTATTTTTTTAAGTTGTATCATTAACTCTTTTATGAGTAGCACATAAGGAACTTCAATAATAAACGTGACATCAGTGCCTGGCGTAAAATAAGTGTTCAATGCATCTTTACCAGATAATACTGTAGGAAAGCATATGAAGACTAAGAAATTTCAATTCCTTCATAAAAAAAAATGTGTTGACCACCTACTATGAGCCATTGTTTAGATAATATAGAAAATACATGGGCAGGCCTGGTGACTCACGCCTGTAATCGCAGCACTTTGGGAGGCTGAGGAGGACAGATCACTTGAGCCCAGGAGTTCAAGACCAGTCTGGGCAACATGGCGAAACTCTGTCTCTACAAACAAATACAAAAGATTAGCATGGCATGGTAGCACAAGCCTGTAGTCCCAGCTACCCAGGAGGCTGAGGTGGGAGGATCACTTGAGCCCAGTGGTCAAGGCTGCAGTGGGCCATGATCACACCACTGAACTCCCGATTAGGCAACAGAGCAAGACCCTGTCTCAAACAAACAAATTTAGATCCTAACCCATTAAGAGTTCTCAATAAAGTAAAGAAATTTAGAATAGAGTTATATGTTTATTTTATCACACTACACATTTAATTTCCCAAAATATCTAGGAATTACTAGAACTATGATTTATTTAAGAAAATAATATCCCATTTGACTGTGTCCTGCTATATATGGACTTAGTCTTCTCCTAAAGGTGGAAATGATAGAAAAAGCAGTTTATTTGCTATGCCTTTCACTAGCCTTGAGGGCTTTGTCTTCATTCATAAGCACCCGTGTTTTAAGGAACAGGGCCAGATAGAATTGGAAATTGCACACACATAGGTAGACTTTCAGTGTATTAAGGAATGATTTTCACTTGATCATTGTTTCCAATAAAATAGAAACTGAAGTATTCCCCTATAGAATTGTTTGGGGAATAGTGATTTTGTTCTATTGCTTTTATTGACTTGACTCTATGGGTTTTTTTTTTCCAGAACATCGTTGCTTTTAAATTGTTTAAGTTAAAATAAGTCAAAACCATAGTGATTAGCTATTTGATGGAATTGGGAAAACAAGTGGAGGCAGATCAGAGCATTAATAATGAAAGGGCATTTTAAGGATGTACAAAGAGCACAGATGTTCTACAGAGTAACATCAAGTTTTCTCATCTATTAGGGGTTCATATGTGAAGTTGATAGAGATTGATTATATCTCTCTCACATCCTTACCTGTATCAATCTACTTCACTTTAGAGTAGCCTGAAAACTGCTTATAGACAGCACTTGGCAGAGAACACCCCTTTCAGAGGTAGGTCAATATATTTAAACATTTGATGTTAGCAGCCTGCTAAAGTGAGTTGAAACACAGCCCAAAGTCTGGAGAGGATAAGTGTAGGTGAGCGGTTAAGAAGACCGGTTCTAGTAACACATTTCCTGGTTTTAATCATGGCTTTATTACTTAACTATTAAAATAACTCTGGACCTGTTTCTGTATCTGTGCAGTGGAGTTACAAGTAGTGTTAATCTTATTGGGTTGTAATGAGAGTAAAATAACAGTACAAGCAAAATGCCTATAAGAAGCAGTGCCTGGCAAAGAATCTGATAAGTGTTGTTTATTATTATAGTTCAAGGGCCTCACAAATACATTTCTTGGTGACTAGGTGACACTCTGTGTATCCTGCTTTTTAGTAGGTATTTGTGTGAAAGAAGAATTATTTCTATGTAGGATATGGGAAAAACCAAAAAATCACAAGTGCCTATTAACAAGAACTTGCATTAGAGTACAGACAGACTCTGGGGCCGAGTCTAATGTCCAGCTTTCTCTCTTTTTGTTTTTTTTTTTTTTGTCTCTAATAACAATACAAAGAACTGTCTGTTTCCCCTATGAACAAAATAGTAGGCTTAGCTAAGCTAAGTCCAAAGCTTTTGGGAGAGAAGGACTGGGGTCAGGAGGCCTGTTAGTAGTTTTGTTGTGTAATGCCAGAGAACTCATGCAAGTATAGACTGTTGAGGTCTCAGAGCCCTCAGTAATGGTGCTATCATCTAGACTTTAGTTAACTTCAGAGGCATTTGCAGAACAAGGCCCTTATTACATTCACTGACAGCCTCATATCTCCAGTCCCCAAATTTGGACCATACTGGGGCAATTGTAGATTCTTCACTCTCTTGGAGGAAGCTACTAATGGACACCCAATACATCATCTTCATTCTAGAAAGGTATGAACACTCTACCCTGTTTTGATGGGTATCTTTAGCTTATTGCTCCCATTGTCCTCAAACTACAACATAAGTGACACATGTTGACTGTGTCTTTAATTAAAGTGGGATATATAACTGATATAATGGTAAAAGCCTCAGTTGATGGCCCAATTCTGTGTGCTTGAGACTTGACTTCACTACTTTTCAATTTTGTCAACTTGGACAATTTGTTGGTTTCAGTAAGCCTCAGGGGTTGAACCTACTGGTCTAACAGCGAGACATTGATTGTATCTATTTATTGGGTCGTTGGAAGGATTCAATGTGGTGATACATTCAAAGTGTTCAGCATAGTACGTGGTTATGCATAAATGCTCAAAGACTTTGGCTATTAATTTCCAGGCTGTGAGTAGCAAATTAAATAGCATTTATAAAGCTGCTTTACAAGTAGAAATAAAGCACAAAGATAAAAATTCCTGTAAGATGTTTTGCTTATACTGTTGAAAAATAGGTTCTACAGGAAAAAATTAAGATATCTGAAAATTTCTCTTAAAATGAGATTCTTAGAAACTGAAGAACATCCAAAAATATCTAGGAATGACTAGAACTATTTATGTTCATGTTCACCTTATTTTTATTTTTAATTGATATATAATACTTGTACATATTTTAGGGGTACATATGATATTTCGATAACTGTATACAGTGTGTAATAATCAAATCAGGGTAATTGGGAAATCTATGACCTTAAACATTTACCTTTTTTTTGTATTAGAGCATTACAATTCTTCTCTTCTAGCTATTTGAAATATACAATAAATTATTGTTAACTCTAATTTCCCTACTGCACTGTCAAATATTAGAATGTATTTTTTAACTGGAAATTCAAATTTATTTCCTTCCATTCGACTGTTGCTGAATATATTTTAGTAAATATTAAACTATGGGAAATTCTTTAGTCATTGTTAATTTGAACAGTGCTTTCCAAATTTGGATTATTATCCAAATTGTCCAGTGGCTTTTCATACAGATTCCTGGAATCTATCCTAAGAAATTATGAAATGTGAATCAAAAAGTTGCAGAAATGTTTTGAAAAACTTTCAGAATTGATTCTAATGACTTGTGAGATTTTTGTAAAAAACTAAATTCCATCATATGTTTCAGGTCAGGTCTGAAGTCTACACATTTCTTTGCTTTACACTCAGGAAGTCAAATATAGTTTTTTTGTGTGTAAAATCTCTCTGACTTGTAATATTTTCTTTTTCTTTGGCCTGTATCTATCCTAGTCTAAATCATGATCTTAGTCTAAATCAGTACCTAAGCTATCACTGATGTAGCTTCATAGCTGCCACTCTACCTCTAGTATCTCTGTACTCAAAGTCATCCTTCCCTCAGGACCCGGCAATTCCATTGTCATTTTCTTTAACAAGTAGTGAAAATGTATTTTGTAGCAAAGAAAGGTAAGATGCAGTCAGGGGTTAAATATAAGATAGGTGACCACTATGGGTCAAATAGTGTTCCCCCAAATTTTTGTGGTGAAACCCTAGCCTCAAATATGATTGTATTTAAGCTTTTAGGAGGTAATTAAGGTTAATGAGGTCATAAGGATGGGGTCTTAATCTGATAGAATTGTTGGCCTTGTAAGAAGAAGAGAGCAAGCTCTATCCTCTAGCCACCCACATGCACTGATCAAAGGCCACATGAAGACACAGCAAAAAGCATCTGTCTGCAAGCCAAGAAAGAGCCCTCTCCAGAACCCAACTATGCTGGCACCCTGATCTCAGACTTCCATTGTCCAGAACAGATTAAAAAACAAATTTCTGTGGTTTAAGCCACCAAGTCTATGCTATTTTGTTACAACAGCCTGAGCTGACTAATGCAGTGATAAACAGTGAAATGATTATTTTGAGTATATATATATTAGATTTTGTAAGAACAGATAAGACAGTATAATACAACAGCCAGCTACAAATAAGTAAAGATGCCACTAGCATTGCTATGTAATATAAATAATTCCATATAATACATGAGAAAAGTCAATTGTTCATTGTTGCTACTAATCTTCCATATTCAAGCAGAAGCAGATTCCAGGTAAACATGAGAAGAATGGTGTTCTGCTGTATTCTGCAGAGGGCAGATGAGTTGATGCCTAGACCGAACAAAACCTCTCTTGAAGGCATCCAATCAACTCCTGTCCTTCACATGCAAACTCAATCCAAGAGACCACGTGGAATAAAGGATCCTTATGCTTCTTTCCCACCCTTCTTATTTTGTCTAAGACACATTTTGATAAGTGCAAATACCTTGTGGCTTCATATTTGCATAATAAATGCTGCTTTTTTGACATGGAGATGTGGATCAAGGAGATGAAAAGACCTTGTGACTCAGAATATAAAATTTCATCTGTGTTAGAATCAAAATCTATTTACATATTTTGGTTTTATTTAATGTTGTTTTTCAAATATAAAGAAATAAACTTTTCTAAAGGTACATTGATAACTCTATTTCTTGAGAACTAGAAATACATATCACATTTAAATGTAAAGTGTATATGTTTTTTATGTTTATGTCTTGTATCATCAAAGCAAAAATCCAGAGATGAATCTTTCAGCCTAGGCATACAGGCAGAATACAGCTGTGTGGGGCCATTTACAGTTGCTAGGTTCAGTGCAGTACCCAGGTTGTCATTTTTGAATTTTACCACTGGACGTAAATGGAAGTTATTAATCTTCTGCCCCACTGAATAATACAACAAAAATTCATTTTAGGGGTTATTTTGTTGCTACTCTGCAACTTGTAGAATGGTGTGTGGTAAAAGTTGACGTGAATGAATGTCACAATATATATTAAAGAAATTTAAAGGAGAGAACAAAAATGCAATGATCTAAGGATTCAAGGAGCCTACATGGAAAAGGGGGCTTGATAGTTGGATAGGTTTTGAATTTGCAGGGATTTCCAGTCAGGAAGATCAATGTATACATGGTATTAGAAGCAAACTCTAAACATGGTTTAAATTAACTGGTTTATATATTTGGTTTTGTGTTTGCTGCTTATTTTTTCTGTGTACATTTTAATTGAGGTATATCATGAAGTGCACAACATGTTGTGTACTTCACAAGTATGTATATCATGAAGTACACATATCTGTGTAACTACTAAAGAGATGGACGATATAGGCATCTTCAGCACCCGATTTTGCTCCTTTATACCCCTTTCCAGGCAATATTCAAGCTCCCACCAAATATTGTGACTTCTGTTACTTACAACAATTTCCTTCCTTCCTTCCTTCCTTCCTTCCTTCCTTCCTTCCTTCCTTCCTCCCTCCCTCCCTTCCCTCCTTCCTTCCTCCCTCCTTCCATTCCTCCCTCCTTCCATTCCTCCCTCCCTCCCTCCCTTCCTCCTTCCATTCCTCCCTCCCTCCCTCCTTTCCTCCTTCCCTCCCTCCCTCCCTCCCTTCCTTCCTCCCTTCCTTCCTTTCTGAGTTTTGCTCTGTCGCCAGGCTGGAGTGCAGTTGCACGATCTCTGCTCACTGCAACCTCCATCTCCCGGGTTCAAGCGTTTCTACTGCCTCAGCCTTCTGACCAGCTGGGACTACAGGAGCACATCATCACACCTGACTGATTTTATATTTTTAGTAGAGACAGGGTTTCTCCATGTTGGTCAGGATGGTCTCAAACTCCTGACCTCATGATCCGCCCACCTCAGCCTCCCAAAGTGCTGGGATTACAGGCGTGAGCCACTGTGCCCAACCACTTAGAATACTTTTCTAATTCTTGATCTTCATAGACAGAAAATCATGTAATACACACACTTTTTCATCTAGCTTCTTTCAGGGCTTTGAGATGCATACATGTTGCTTCATGTAGCTCTGGACTTCCCAACTTAAGTGCTTTTTAGTATTTCATTGTATGAATAAACCAAAATGTACTTATTCATTCTCTGGTGGATATTCAGATTCGTTTTTTTTTTCAGTTTTGATCTTCTGTGAACATTCTTGTAATTGTCTTTTAGTGAATACAGGCTTTCATATTTTCTGGAAATATGCCTGGGAGCACATATGCTGGTTCATAAGGCAGGTATATGTTTTACTTCAAACGAAATTGCCAAACAGTTTACAAACATGGTTGTAACTATTTACTTTCCCAGCAGCAGTGTATGAGAGGTCCAGTGTCCCACACCTTCATAAACATTTAGTTTTGTCAGTCTTGTAATTTTTACTCTCTTGACGGGCAGATAGTATTTTGTGTAGTTTTAATTTTCATATTCCTCATGATGAATGCTGTTGAGATCCATTTTGTATGGTTTTTGAACATTACGTATCTCTTTGGTGAAGTATCTGTTGAATATTTTGCCCTTTTAATGATGTTGCCCTTTTCATATTGATTTATAAATGTTATTTATATATTCTAGATATTAGCTTTTGGTAAAATGTATGCACCTAAAAACATCTTTTACCAGTCTAAGATTTGCCTTTTCTCCCTCTTTATAGTATTTTATGATGAAAGAAATACTTAGTAAAATGATTTTATTCCTTTTCAAAATTTTAGTGTATCTGTTTTATATATTTTGAATTTTTTATTACAACAAATTTAGAATTATCTTTCCTATAGTCTGGTTTTTTCATTATGAAATATCTTTCTATAATTCTAGTAATACTTACCCTGTTAAAGTTTATAGTGTCTCATTTTGGTATAATTACCCAAGTTTTCTTTTGGTTAGTGTTTATACCTTTTTTAATCCTTTTGTTCTCTGTTCTTTCAGTTGTGTCTCTTATAAGCACTAACGTTTTTATCCTGCTAAAAATCTATATCCTTTAACTGAATTATTAATATTTAGATTTTCTACATTTAATGCAATAGGTAGTATATTTGGGTTTATATTTACCATAATAATATTCATGTCTATGTTTCCCATGTGTTTTTATTCTCTATTTTATATTTTGTTCTTTTTTCTCACCTTCGTTTGCATTAATCAAATATTGTTATTATTGGCCGGGCACGGTGGCTCACGCCTGTAATCCCAGCACTTTGGGAGGCCAAGGCGGGTGGATCACGAGGTCAGGGTTTCGAGACCAGCCTGACCAATATGGTGAAACCCCGTCTCTACTAAAAATACAAAAATTAGCTGGGTGTGGTGGTGGGCGCCTGTAATCCCAGCTACTCAGGAGGCTGAGGCAGGAGAATTGCTTGAACCTGGGAGGCGGAGGTTGCAGTGAGCCGAGATCGTGCCACTGCATTCCAGCCTGGGTGACAGAGCGAGACTGTCTCAAAAAAAAAAAATTGTTATTATTGTTATCATTATTATCATATTCTTGTTTCTATTGACTAGAGTAATATACTTTTGTTGTTGTTATTAGTTTAGGGTTATCCTAGACAGTACAATGTGTATCATATAAACATTAACATTTTGATTCTGATGTAAATTTTCGTACCTCCTGGACAATGCCAGAACCTCATAAATTTTAACTTCATTTATCGCCTTCATATTTATGTGCTATTGTTGTCCCTTATTTTATTTGTAAATTTTAATTATATAATACATTTTAATTAATTTGCATACAACAAACAATTTAAATTGACTCATATTTATACATGTATTGCTTTTGATTACCTCCCATATTATTGTGCTTCCAACTAATATTTTTGCATGAAGAATTTGCTCTAGCATTTTGGATGAGAGTGAGATTGTTGACATAATATTTATCTGCTTTTATTTGCCTGAAAATGTTGATTTTGCCTTAATTTTTGAAGGATGTTACTGATGGATATAGAATTTTAGGCTGTCCACAATATTATTTTAGCCCATTCTGGATAACATTTTATTTCTTCCTGTATCCAGTCTCATTCACAAATGAGTTGTCTATCTTTTTGTTACTCTTTTAAGAGTAATAATATTCTCTTTGGCTTATTTAAAGACTATGTCTTTATATTTGATCCTTAATAGTTTTTTAATGTATTTTTCTAGTGTGCCTATGTGTATTTTTCTTTGATTACCCTGTTTGAGTCCATAGTCTATCATCAAATATAAATTTGGGGGGGGTCAATATCTCTTCAAATATTGTGTATTTCTTTCTCTCATCTACATCAAGACTCCAAAATGCATTTGTTAGCTTTTTGTTGTATGATTCATCAGCCCTTACTGTCTTTTCTGTATGTTTCATCCTTTGAAAAAAATCTTCATTCTGAATATTTTGTCCTGGCTTCTTTTTCTAATTCATTAATCTTTACTTCTAATTTGTCTAATATACTATTATACCCATACTTGTTTTTTAATTTATGGTATTTTTTGTTCAATAATTTCCCCTTTTTATTCTTATTTATTTATTTATTTATTTTTTGAGATGGAATCTCACTCTTGTCTCCCAGGCTACAGTGCAGTGGCACGATATTGGCTCACAGCAAACTCCACTTCCAGAGTTCAAGCCGTTCTCCTGCCTCAGCCTCCTCAGTAGCTGGGATTACAGGCATGCGCCACCACGCCCAGCTAATTTTTGTATTTTAGTAGAGACGGAGTTTCACCATATTGGCCAGACTGGTCTCAAACTCCTGACCTCACGTGATCAACCCGCCTCGGCCTCCCAACATGCTGGAATTACAGGCGTGAGCCAAGGCGCCCAGTCTTATCTTTTGTAAATCTAGCTCTTTGGTAAAATTTATTATCCTCTTATTTTTTTTTCTTAAAAAATTAAGTATCAGTTGTTTTAAAATCTGTATCTAAAAAGTACAGATCTGAGTCTATTTCTATTATATGTTTGGTTTTTATTGTTGTTTGGTTTGATATTTTGTTTGTTATTTTTCCCTCTCTTCTTATTGGATTGTTGTTACTTGGTCCTGTCTCCAGGTGTATCTGGTGTTCTTGTTTCAAGCTGAATTCTGGCTATATGGATGAGAATTTTCAAAGACTCTAAGGTGTTATCTGTATCTAGAGAGGGTTTTGTGTTCTCCTTATATATTTAATGTAAAGGAAGATGGCCTTAATCCAGTTAGCTTTTCAAGTGACTCAAGCCTGCAGCTCAGTCTTTGTGAAGGTCTGTCTGGAATGTGTGCACTGTGTGAAGGTAGCGTTTTTACATTCTCAGCTGAAAATCTGGGTTTTACCAGGACTTCAACTCCCTGTTGCTGTCTGCTCCAATTTTCATTCTCTCAGTACTGTGAGATTACCAAAAGTTCAGCCTAGCTTTTCAGATTCTTACCTTTCCCTTTCTCCTGCCTTCTGGCCTTCTTGCCTTACAAAAGTTAGGAAGCAGCAAATGTCTTATGGAGAAGTGATGCTGAACACCAGGCTTCCTCGTACAGGCTTCCTTTGCTCCAGGATTTTGGCCTTGGTAATACCAATTTCTAGTTTTTATATCCCCAGCCCTGTGAGATTGCCCAAAGCTCAGATCCCACAATTTTGATGATCCTCGTATCCCAGTGTTTAGAAATGGCAACTGCCTTGAGGGAAAAAATGACAGAGAATTTATGGCTTACATCACTGTGCCACCAATCAAGATCCCTCAAATCCTGACCCTCTTGGTTGATTTCTGGTGCCCTCAAAAAGTTGTTTTTGTATTTCTTTCAACTTTTATAGCTTTTCTCTGTAGATATGGTTTGATTAAAGTTACTCTGCCTTACCGAAAAGTATTTTTCACTTGCAGTCTTTTTAATTTTGTCAAGCAATCAGTTATCAAGGTTTACAGTTTACAAAGTGAGCTAAACTGAATATGACAATCAAACCTTTATTTACTGACTGAGACAGTACTAGCAATGGGCCAAATAAGCCCCCCTGTTCGGTTCCATTGCTTCCCGGGGAAGGGAACCAGGAAAGGGTCAGGTGGATGCTGCACAGAAATAGGGGAATCATCCCACTGCTAGGGATCCCTGAACAAAACGATCTTGTCTCTTTATGGACCCCTGGGCAGAGGCAAGGGTATAGGGAAGGCATAGGAGTGAAAAGGTACTGAGTCAAACTGGAACAAAGTTCTTCAGCCAAAACCCCAATAAGGTAAACTTGGTGAAGATGCCAGAGAAGGGCCTTACCTGAGGCACCTAATAAGGTGGTGTATTAGTCAAGGTTCTCTAGAGGGACAGAGCTAATGCTATATATATATTGCAATATATATATGTAACATATATATATTGCATATATATATGTAACATATATATATTGCATATATATATGTAACATATATATATTGCATATATATGTAACATATATATATTGCATATATATATGTAACATATATATATTGCATATATATATGTAACATATATATTGCATATATATGTAACATATATATTGCATATATATGTAACATATATATTGCATATATATGTTACATATATATATTGCATATATATGTAACATATATATATTGCATATATATGTAACATATATATTGCATATATATGTAACATATATATATTGCATATATATGTAACATATATATATTGCATATATATATGTAACATATATATATTGCATATATATGTAACATATATATATTGCATATATATGTAACATATATATTGCATATATATAACATATATATAGCATATATATATTGCATATATATAACATATATATTGCATATATATAACATATATATATTGCATATATATATAACATATATATTGCATATATATAACATATATATTGCATATATATATAGCATATATATATTGCATATATATAGCATATATATAGCATATATATATTGCATATATATATAGCATATATATAGCATATATATATAGTATATATATAGCATATATATATTGCATATATATAGCATATATATATTGCATATATATAGCATATATATATTGCATATATATAGCATATATATTGCATATATATATTGCATATATATATTGCATATATATATAGCATATATATAGCATATGAAATATAATGCTATATATATATGTATATGAGTTTATTAAGTATTAACTTACATGATCACAAGGTCCCACAATAGGCACTCTGCAGGATGAGGAGCAAGGAGAGCCAGTCCGAGTTCCAAAACTGAAGAACTTGGAGTCTGATGTTTGAGGGCAGGAAGCATCCATGATGGGAGAGAGGTAGGCTGGAAGGCTAGACCAGTCTCTCTTTTCACATTTTTCTGCCTACTTATATTCTAGCTGAGCTGGCATCTGATTAGATGATGCCCACCTAGATTAAGGGTGGGTCTGCCTTTCCCAGCCCACTGACTCAAATGTTAATCTCCTTTGGCAACACCCTCAAAGACACACCCATGATCAATAGTTTGCATCCTTCAGTCCAATCAAGTTGACACTCAGTATTAACCATCACAGGTGGCTTCTTAATAAAGGGCTGAGTCCTTGACTGCAATTTCCTTCCTTCACATCCAGGCACTTGCTGAATACCAAGTCTGGTGTGTGAAGGGTAACTTCCTCCCATGAGGGACAGGCAAATCTTTGTTAATTGCCTTTTGTTAATTGAAGGATCACACATAAGATTTTGGCCTATAGCCAAAATGGAACATGAGGAGCCAGTGCATCTATATCCCCCATAAGGCTACTGTTCAAGCCATACACGTTCCTCAGCCCCATCTACTTTTACTTTCTATGGTTTTTTGTTGTTGTTAGAAAGTTCAGTACAGCCCACTTGACTAAGTGTACACCATTTCCTCCTGATTCAGGAGTCTATCTTCCTGTGAAGATAACTCCAGGCATTGACAATCCAGGCCCTATATTTAGAGTCTGTTAGGTTCATCCAATATCCGATTTCTTTATGGGCATTAGTTAAACTTCGTTTTGTTAATACACACATTATATCTATATTTTTATATGTATGTGTATATATATAATATATGTGTGCATACATATGCACACATAATATATGTACATATGTAATAAATACTATATATATGTTAAGTTGATGATTCTCTGAGAGAAATTTCATATACAGACTAGTTTTTAAAATTTAATAGAATAGTAGAGAAATAAATTTTACAACTTCTACATCTGCAAGGGTTTATCCTTCTGTCTTGATTTTTAAAGATATCTTTATTCCTGCCTGTTAAAGAAGAAATGCCTGAAATCAGTAGTCCCTGGATGACACTGTTTGAGGTTTTACTGTTCAAAAGCATGAGTAGTATCTCTTAAATTCTGTTTACTCATTGGGGGATTTAGTCAGCCCAGGAGTCCGGCTTAGCACATCCCCTCCTTAGTAGAAAATGGCTCCCAGTGGTGGTGTTGTAAGGCTAATTTTCTGGTCATTAGACAAGAGAAGATGACTTAAATTTTAGAAAAACAATATTCTACGGCAGAAATATAGCATATTGTTGCATGCAGCTAAAATAATCATACCTACTACTCTGTGCAAGATAAGTGTTTCCCCAAATCTGCTTTCATTTTCATTAGTGCTGCATCATCATCCTTTCTCCCATATCAGACTTAGAGCATGTATACAGTCTGAGGAAATAAGATTTGGAGTTTCTATTAATCACATAACTTGCAGCCCAAACTCCCTGACCTAGTAATTCTCAACTTCTTTGTCTATTTTAACATTTCAACAAAATAAAAATGACTCTCACTTGCCCCTATCCCTTATCCCCACCATGGCACACATACCCATTGCCTGGTTTAATGAAGTGCTGCAGTCATTCTCCAACATTTACCAAAGGAAAGGAGGGATGCAATTAGATTTGGTGAGGTCTTCAGGCTGCATTTCAGGATTGACTGCTGACATTGCAGCATTGACGGTGGCTACAAACACACGTGCACGAGATCATGAATATGGAAGACAAACTTAGATGCAATAGTCCTCTGTTTATCTGGAACTCAACACTTCCCTTATTTTTGATCCTTGAATCTGAGAACTAAACTCTGCTTACTGATATAAGGGCTCCCACAAACTAAGGAAGAAGGCCATGTAAATGTGCTAAGATGAACCCCACACAGGATATTCAAGGCATGTGTGCATGTGGAGTAGCAGGAAAATGCTGGCAAGAGCATCTTGAACCTTGCAGGTAAACCTAAAATGAGGTCAGTTTCTCTGTGACATGTTTCTTATCTTTAAGTTCAAAACCTGAAGTTCAATTTAGTGAAAGCTTCGTGGTCTTTCAAAACTAGTAAGATTACCTTGTGAGTCTCTCAAGGTCAGGAAGTATTTCTACCTTATCAGTTATGTCTTTGCTCTTATATTCTACATTGCCTTGCCAGGAGTGCTCACATAAAAGGAATTTAATATTTGTTTATTCTTGGTGGAGAATTCAGAAATCTTTCTCAACCTTAACTCCCACTGATAAGAAGAAATAGGGCATGGAAGAGGGAGTTCTGAGACCACCTCTCCCATGTGTTCAACCCCAAGGACTCCTAGATTATCCTCCTGTGTTTTCCTTGGACATTGAATGCATTTAAGATATCTTGGTACTTCACCAACATACAATTGCTGATTAGACGATTAGACACACATTTTCCATCTTTTTCTTGAGCATGTAGAGTTTGGCTGTAAATCTCTCACCATTCTGTATGCAGCCTGCTTAGCAGGCTTGTTAACTGCAACACAAGAGGGTAAGCATTTGCAAATAAAGCATCTGTCCTCTCAAATCAGTCCATGTGCCCAGAGCTTACAAATCTGAGTATGTAAACACCAGCAGAACTATACAAAGCAGACGTGGGCTCTAACCATTAGCAGAGGATTATTTATATGGAAGTTTTTAGCAAAAATTACTGAAATAAAAATAATTTCAGGGGTAAATTTTGTGAGTTGGCTTTTTAAAGTATGCATTCCCTTGAAATAAAATCCATACTATTAACAAACATGTTCACAAATCAAGTTTACAGCTAGATACATTTTCATAAAAAGAAACAAAACCTTCCGACATACACAAGGATCAAGAAACAAAAATTACAAGCACTCCAGACCACTCCAGACCACGCTCGTTCATTTCTGAACTTATATAAATGGGTTCAAGCAGTCTGTCCTTTTCTGTGTCTGACTTATTGTATTCAATACTGTGAGAGTCATGTGCACTTTTGCTTAAATCATAGTTTCTTATTATTTCAGTCTACTTTTTATTATGTGAATATACCACAATTTAATCATTCTATTATTAGACGTTTTACTTTTCTTTAGTTTGGAGATTATTAAGAAGAGTGTTGGCATGAGCAGTCCTGTGTGCTTTTTGGTAAACATATGTACTCCAATTTGTTGGGTAGAATTCTGAAAACTCAGGAGTAGAATTTCTGGGTGAAAGTTTATACATATGATCATCTTAGATATTGCCAAATACTTCTCTAAAGTAGTTGTAGAACACTATTGTTCTATATATAGATACATTTTCATGAAAAGAAACAAAACCTTCCAACATACACAAGGATCAAGAAACAAAAATTACCAGCACTCCAGACCACTATATATATATATATATACACATATATATACGTGCATATATATACATATATACGTGTATGTATATATGTATATATGTACACATACATATATAGTGTTCAACTAGTTTTAGAAAAAAAAATGTATATACACATTTCCATATACAGAAACATTTCTATATATGTAATATATATAGAAATATTCCTAAATAGATTCTATATTTAGAAATATTTTTCTAAAGTAGTTATGAAACACTATATGTATAATTGTGTGTATATATAATTGTATATATATATATATGCAATTTTTGTCATTTAAAGCATAATTTTTAAAAGTGGTAATACAGATTTATCCTCCCTTAGAAGAGTATGATACTCTCAGCTGCTTCATGCCTCCATTAATGCTTTGGTATTCCCTGTTTTTACAGTTCACCCATTCTGGCAGGCATTCAGTTGCAGGGCATTGTGGTTTTACTATAACAACATGAAGTTGAGAAACTTTTCAATGTGTTTTCACCATTTGAATAGCCTTCGTTGTGAAGTATTCATTGGAGTTGTTTGCCCATTTTTAGTTGGTCTCTTTTACCCTATCTTATTGATCCTGGGAAGTTTTTAATAAAATTTTTGATGAGTCCTTTGCTTTGTCAATCTCATTACATGACTTACCTATGGTATATTTGGCTTAATAGAAGTTCTTATTTAAAGTAATGCAAATTTCCATTTTATTTCATAGTAGTACATTTTGTGTCCTGTTTATGAAATCTCTTTTTATCCCCAGTGTCATGAAAATAGCTTATATTTTTTTCTAAAACTTTTATGATTTTACCTTTTATTTATAGATCTACAGTATACTTATAATTGATTTTTATAAAGAATGGGATATGGGAGTCAAGATTCCTTTTTTACCCTATATAAGTGTTTAATTGGTTTAGCCACAGTTATTGAAAAGGCCATCTTTTTCCCTACAACACATTAGTGTCATTTTGTCATAAACTAGGTAAGTCTGCTTGTGAGCTCTCTATTCTCTTCCAGTGGTTTATTTATTCTCAGAGCAATAACATCCTGTCTTGATCATTATAGCTTTAAAATAAGCCTGAATATTTGGTAGTATACTTCAGCATTGTTGTTTTTCTTCAAGTTTTTCTTGCCTATTCTTGAGCAATTTTCTTGGCTATTCTTGAGTTTTATATTTCCATATAAATTTTAGAATCAGCTTGTCAATTTCTACCCCCAAAACTTTTGGCAATAACTGATTGAAATTCTTTTAAATCTATAGGTCAATTTGGTAAGAATGAACATCTTCATAATGTTAAGTTTTCAGTACGAAATATGATGTATTATTAAATCTTATTAGGTCTTCTCTAATTCCTCACAGTAATGTTTGTAACGTTTGGTGGAGAGGTCTTGCGCATCTTTTATTAGATTCATTTCTAGGTATTTGATGCTATTTGAAGCCATGGGGATGAGTTCAGCTTTAATCTAAAATATTATGAACTAGAACCTACATCTTTAGAGAAAAACATTGGCAAAGAATAGTCAAATAGTGAGAGCGCTACCTATCCACTGACAGGTCATTCTAAATATCCAATATACAAAGTTGAATGTAAAGTTAGTAAAAATGTTCTAAAATCAGACTGTCCAGATTTGGAATCTTAACTCTACCATTAATACATGTATAGTGTTTGATATTTTATTATTATTTCTGTGCATCTGTTTCCTTATCTGTAAAATGGGGTGATGACAGTATGTACCTCCTTGTGTCTTCAGTGGCTTAGAGACACCTCTTGCAAAGCACCTAACATAGAGTCTAGCAAATAATAAGTGCTAAATAGAGGATTATGATTTTAATGATAATGAAGATGATGATGATAATGGTGATAGTTGCCGTGATTTTAATGATAATAATTATCATTACATATTTATGAGTCTCGAAGAAAATTTTTTTCCCTCCATTACTGGTCTTGTTCAGAACTCGTCACACATGTTCGAAGGGCACTGCTGTTATCTTTACCTTCTATACTCATATATCTGTAGGTCCTGAAGATGTGCACATGACTTTTGTGTAGCAAATCACATCTGGAGGGTCAGCAATTCACCAAGCCCCTCCTTGATTTTCATGTTAATTATAACACTATATTGATACATTTCAACAAAATAACATCATTTAGAAAGGATATCCTTACACAGTTATCCCAGAAAGTATCAGACTTGATTTACATTACAAAAGACCACCACTTGGAGTGTGTTGAAGTCATCACGGAATGTTGGAGTGTACTGAAATATCTTGAAAGAGGTAAGTGAAACAGATAGATATTTCTATGTTGCTCTTTTTCCCCTTTGTGTGTTTTTTATTTTTTGTTTTGTTTTGTTTTTTTACTGTTTGTGCAAAGGCATTTCCCTGAATGAATAATCTCTTGTAGATTATCAACTTATGTTTTTAAAATTCTGTTGACAGAAATTGAAAGTTGGACTCTACCACCTGCATTCCTAAATATCCTCTGAAGTATTTCCTCTCTGTTAACCAAGCAGTTATATGCAATGCAATACATGATAAGCTAGAAGTTCTTGCACCTTTGTGCTCTTGCTACTGCTCCTGCCTCTTCATGCATTTTGTCTAGTAAAGAACTGCTTGTGAATCACAAGCCCTACTTCTTCTCTAAAGCCTTTCCTGGATTGTAGTTTTTCCCTTTTGAAGTCTTTATGCCCCATGATTATGCAACAACAAAAATAATAATAATTTTCTCTGAGATCTCCTAACTCAAATCTTTCCACTTTCCACTTCCACAGACTCTACATGTACAAAGGTCAGTATGTGTATCTTTTCAATGGCTGTATTGTTCACAATAGGTAGTACATTTCTTTTAGGATTTAAGCCCAGCTTATGCCCCTACCCAATTTTGAGGTATTTCTTTCCATAGAAAGGGCCCTCTGCCATGTTTGCACTCTCTGCATGGTCTGTGTCCTGGCCATTGTTAAGAGGATCAGAAAAAGGGACTGAACCCTAAACCCTATACAGGCTGAAATAATTTGTCCTGAGAATCTGAAGCAAGGTTCAGAGGTACTAGTTGTTTCTGGCACTTGCTAAAACTGGGAAGTGTTATGAAGTCAGGATGAGAGCGGCCACATCTGGCATATTCATGCCATGGAGGGAAAGTCAGTCTAGAGAGAAGAAATGTGGAGCTGTCACTTTGAAACAAATCAGTAAGCCCATGGGGTGCTAAAGAAAGTGAAAGAGTGACACTTGATTCTAACTTTCTGTTTATTGATTCAATTCCTCAGGACTCCGTATGTAATTATTTACCTTTGGATTACCCGTCTTTCTAAGATATTCCCCAAATTCTTTCAATATATTCTCTTCCCTCCCCTATTTTATGTATAGCAATTTATGCTTTTCTGCTACTTGCAGCTAAAAAGAGTCTTAACAAATATATGGCAAGATTACGCATGAGAGATCAGACAATTCCCCCTTCCTCACCTCGGCAACCTTTGCAGATTGTCCTTAGCAAAGCTACGGACGAGAGTAGGGTGGATTCCACTTGGAATTCTGACATCCCAGGCTTTCTCCTTTTCCCATTTCTTTTACCCTGTCTCTTTTCTCTCAAATGTACTTATTACAGTCCTGTTTCAAGTCTAAATATCTTAACACTCTTGGGAAATGTGCATTTTAAAACAGAAATCTGCAGATGTAGGTTAATACAAAGAAATGCCACAATGAATATAATTCATATATTAATACTTCCTCATATTTATGTGAGATATATACATATACGTCATCTCACTTGTTTTTTTTTTTGTTTTTGAGATGTGAATTTTTTTTATTATTTAAGTTCTAGGGTACATGTGCACAAAGTGCAGGTTTGTTACATAGGTATACATGTGCCATGTTGGTTTGCTACACCCATTAACTGGTCATTTACATTAGGTATTTCTCCTACTGATATCCCCCTCCCAGTCCCCACCCCCCGACAGACCCCAGTGTGTGATGTTCCCCACCCTGTGTCCAAGTGTTCTCATTGTTCACTTCCCACCTATGAGTGAGAACATGCGGTGTTTGGTTTTCTGTCCTTGTGATAGTTTGCTGAGAATGATGGTTTCCAGCTTCATCCATGTCCCTGCATAGGAAATGAACTCATCCTTTTTTATGCCTGTATAATAGTATTCCATGGTGTATATGTGCCACATTTTCTTAATCCAGTCTATCAGTGATGGACATTTGGGTTGGTTCCGAGTTTTTGCTATTGTGAATAGTGCCACAATAAACATACATGTGCATGTGTCTTTATAGTAACATGATTTATAATCCTTTGGGTATATACCCAGTAATGGGATCACTGGGTCAAATGGTATTTCTAGTTCTAGATCCTTGAGGAATCGCCACGCTGTCTTCCACAATGGTTGAACTAATTTACACTCCCACCAACAGTATAAAAGCGTTCCTGTTTCTCCACATCCTCTCCAGCATCTGTTGTTTCCTGACTTTTTAATGATCACCATTCTAACTGGTATGAGATGGTATCTCATTGTGGTTTTGATTTGCATTTCTCTGATGACCAGTGATGATGAGCATTTTTTCATGAGTCTGTTGGCTGCATAAACGTCTTCTTTTGAGAAGTGTCTCTTCATATCCTTCGGCCACTTTTTGATGGGGTTGTTTGTTTTTTTCTTCTAAATTTGTTTAAGTTCTTTGTAGATTCTGGATATTAGCCTTTTGTCAGATGGATAGATTGCAAAAATTTTCTCCCATTCTGTAGGTTGCCTGTTCACTCTGATGGTAGTTTCTTTTGCCGTGCAGAAGCTCTTTAGTGTAATAGATCCCGTTTGTCTATTTTGGCTTTTGTTGCCATTGCTTTTGATGTTTTAGTCATGAAGTCCTTGCCCATGCCTATGTCTTGAATGGTATTGCCTAGATTTTCTTCTAGGGTTTTTATGGTTTTAGGTCTAACATTTCAGTCTTTAATCCATCTTGAATTAATTTTTGTATAAGGTTTAAGGAAGGGATCCAGTTTCAGCTTTCTGCATATGACTAGCCAGTTTTCCCAGCACCATTTATTAAATAGGGAATCCTTTCCCCATTTCTTTTTTTTGTCAGATTTGTCAAAGAGCAGATGGTTGTAGATGTGTGGTGATATTTCTGAGGCCTCTGTTCTGTTCCATTTATTTATATATCTGTTTTGGTACCAGTACCATGCTGTTTTGGTTACTGTAGCCTTGTAGTATATTTTGAAGTCAAGCAGCGTGATGCCTCCAACTTTGTTCTTTTTGCTTAGGATTGTCTTGGTAATGTGGGCTATTTTTGGTTCCATATGTACTTTAAAGTAGTTTTTTCCAATCCTGTGAAGAAAGTCATTGGGAGCTTGATGGGAATGGCATTGAATCTATAAATTACCTTGGGCAGTATGGCCACTTTCATGATATTGATTCTTCCTATCCATGAGCATGAAATCTTCTTCCGTTTGTTTGTGTCCTGTTTTATTTTGTTGAGCAGTGGTTTGTAGTTCTCCTTGAAGAGGTCCTTCACATCCCTTGTAAGTTGTATTCCTAGGTATTTTATTCTCTTTGTAGCAATTGTGAATGGGAGTTCACTCATGATTTGGCTCTCTGTTTGTCTGTTATTGGTGTATAGGAATGCTTGTGATTTATGCACATTGGTTTTGTATCCTGTACTCTTTTTTTTCCTAAACTTCTCACTTTATTTCATTAATTTGATCTTCAATCACTGATATCCTTTCTTCCACTTGATTGAATCAGCTATTGAAGCTTGTGCACCCGTCATGAAGTTCTCATGCCATGGTTTTCAGCTCCATCAGGTCATTTAAGGTCTTCTCTACACTGTTTATTCTAGTTAGCCATGTGTCTAACCTTTTTTCAAGATTTTTAGCTTCCTTAAATGGGTTTGAACATGCTCCTTTACCTCAGAGAAGTTTGTTATTACCGACCTTCTGAAGCCTACTTCTGTCAACTTGTCAAAGTCATTCTCTCTCCAGCTTTGTTCTGTTGCTGGCAAGGAGCTGTGATCCTTTGGAGGAGAAGAGGAGCTCTGGTTTTTAGGATTTTCAGCTTTTCTGCTCTGGTTTCTCCCCATTTTTGTTGTTTTATCTACGTTTGGTCTTTGATGTTGGTGACCTACACATGGGGTTTTGGTGTAAATGTCCTTTTTGTTGGTATTGATGCTATTCCTTTCTGTTTGTTAGTTTTCCTTCTAACAGTCAGGTCCCTCAGCTGCAGGTCTGTTGGAGTTTGCTGGAGGTTCACTCCAGACACTGTTTGCCTGGGTATCACCAGTGGAGGCTGCAGAACAGCAAATATTGCAGTACAGCAAATAGTGCTGCCTGGTCCTTCCTCTGGAAGCTTCGACCCAGAGGGGCACCTGCCTGTATGAGGTGTCTGTCTGCCCCTACTGGGAGGTATCTCCCAGTTAGGCTACATGAGGGTCAAGGACCCACTTGAGGAGGCTGTCTGTCTATTCTCAGAGCTCAAACACCACACTGGGAGAACCACTGCTCACTTCAGAGATGTCAGACAGGGGTGTTTAAGTCTGCAGAAGTTTCTCTGCCTTTTGTTCAGATATGCCCTGCCCACAGAGGTGGAGTCTATAGAGGCAGTAGGCCTTGCTGAGCTGTGGTGGGCTCCACCCAGTTTGAGCTGCCTGGCCTCTTTGTTTGCCTACTCAAGCCCCAGCAATGGAAGACGCCCTGCCCCTAGCCAGGCTCCAGCCTGGCAGGTTGATCTCAGACTGCTGCGCTAGCAGTGAGCAAGGCTTCTTGGGCGTGGGACCCACCAAGCCAGGCATGGGAGAGAATCTCCTGGTCTGCCGGTTGCTAAGACCATGGGAAAAGTACAGTATTTGGGTGGGAATGTCCTGTTTTTCCAGGTACAGTCTGTCATGGCTTTCCTTGGCTAGGAAAGGGAAATCCCTCAACCCCTTGCACTTCCCGGGTGAGGCAGTGCCCCACCCTCTTTCAGCTCACCCTCCATGGGCTGCACCCACTGTCCAACCAGTCCCAATGAGATGAACCAGGTACCTCACTTGGAAATGCAGAAATCACCCATTTTCTGCGTTGATCACACTGGGAGCTTTAGACCGGAGCTGTTCCTGTTCGGCCATCTTGGGATGGAGCCCCTCACGTGGTTTTTGAAGCAACTTTGACCTGGATTTTCTTTCATACATGAGATACATTCTGAGGGGAACTAGAAGTCCCACCCTTTCAAAATATCTCTGTAGCTGCTTTCCTGATATATGTGCTCAGTATCACTGATGGACATTGGGATCTATCACATTGTTAAACTGCTTCCTTTATGATGGAGTTATTTTGCATGTAAGGGCTAAGGACAGGAATGAGTATAAAGTGTACTAGACTTGATCCATGTAATTTTTTATTACCATTTCTGAAATTTCCAGGCTGTGGGGCTTGAGACAAGTTGCTTTAGAGGCAAAGTTTCCCGCCTCATCACATAGGTGTGGCAAGTCCTGGTGGGGCAACATGCCTGATGTAGTGACCCAATTCAACTCATTCTTCAAGGTCGGTGCCTACATGACACTTTCTCCAGGTATTGCAGTGATCTCTCCTTGCTCTGAGTTCTGAAATTTAGATAGCTTTATCCAAATATATAGGACTCAATTCCAAACCAGCTTCTCCAAAATTGTTTGTATTCTGGAATAGTATTCAGCAGAATGTTAATAGATACTGAAAAAAGCTGTGGGGTGTGGGTGTGTGTTGTAAATATGTTTCCACCTCATACCAGTCCAAGTAAGACAGAGTTGAATAAGTTGCCTTTATTTACTGCAAAACTTCTCAGAGGGTTTGATGTGTTAATATGCCGTGTGGACTTCCAAAAGGAGGCTATAGTACCAAGTGTTCCACTCGGCACTAGAATTAGGGGAGGGCAGACGTGGCATATCCACTATGATTTCTTAGAACACCATTCCTTAAAACATAGTTGGGGAAATGTCAGTCAAGATACTTTCATTTTTATTCAAATTATAAGTAGTCACATTATCTAAAAAGTTTAGGGAAATAATAAAAATTACCTAATCCCTTAAAATTCTGTTGTGTGAGTTACCTAGAAAACATGTTTTCTAGAAAAGGCCTTTTTAGGAAAAGTCTTCAAGAATCACGGAATTGAGGAACTTATGGGGATCTTAGAGAATTATTACTGTTGTTTTTACAAATGATGAATAGTAGAATGACTTATTGAGTCTGGAAATACTAAGCAACTTGACCAGGATTATTCAGGTAGCTACTGATTGAGCCAGGGTGTGAATCCAGCCTACAACACCAGCGGTTCATTGTCTTTTTGTCACTGCCCCACGACAGCTCATACAGGATCACCTGGGAAGGAAATGCCTTCTGAAACTAGGGTCCTTTACAAATCTCCAGAACACTGGCCACACGGCTGGAAAAAACTGAACCGTGCAAGCATGGGGTCATCTTCTCTCCATGCTCTTCCAGGAATAAGAGAAAGCCTTAGTGCTTTTCCACGTGGATGTCAACAAATTAAATTATGTCTGACAAATGAAGAAATTAGATTGGAACTTGGGGACAATAGAATTCATTTACAAAACAATTATTTCTATGTATTGGCTTCATTAAAACACACACACACACACACACACACACACAAAACCCAGGCTTATAGGATATAGATTAGAAATAGGGAAGAGTAGGCTTCTGAATTGATAAATGTCTTGGAAATAAATTCCAAAACCCAATAAAATTTATTATATGTGATAAAGATGGAAAAAAGTTGGAGGAGGAGGAACTACCTTGGTGCACGATCCTCCAAACAAATAAATAAATATAACAGCAATACAAAGAGTTTTAGAAAGAGTTGAAAGAAATTAAGAGTTTAAAGAAATTAGGAGGTAGAAAAAGAGTTACAACAAAACTTGTCAGTGCTGCAGTAACCAAAACAGTGTGGTACTGGTACAAAAACAGACACATAAGCCAATGGAACAGAATAAAGAACTCAGAAATGAAACCACACATCTATGACTAGCTGATGTTTGACAAACCTGACAAAAACAAGCAATAGGGAGAGAATTTCCTATTCAATAAATGGTGCTGGGATAATTGGCTAGCCATATGCATAAGATTGAAACTGGACCCCTTCCTTACACCTTATACAAAAATTACCTCAAGATGGATTAAAGACTTAAATGTAAAACCCAAAACTATAAAAACCTTGGAAGACAACCTAGGCAGTACCATTCAGGACATAGGCATGGACAAAGATTTTATAACGAAGACACCAAAAGCAATTAAAACTAAAGCAAAAATTGACAAATGAGATCTAATTAAACTAAGCTTCTTCTGCACAGCAAAAGAAACTATCATCAGAGTGAACAGACAACCTACAGAATAAGAGAAAATTGTTGCAAACTATGCATCTGACAAAGGTCTAATTATCCAGCAACTACAAGGGACTTAACTTTATAGAAAGAAAAAAAACAAACAACCCCATTAAAAATTGGGCAAAGAACATGAACAAAAGAAGATATACGTACTTCTCAAAAAAAGATATACATATGGACAACAATCATATGAAAAAAAATCTTGGCTGGGTGTGGTGGCTTATGCCTGTAATCCCAGCACTTTGGGAGGCCGAGGCGGATGGATCACCTGAGGTCAGGAGTTCAAGACCAGGCTGACTAACATGGTGAAATCCCTGTCTCTATTAAAAATACAAAAAAATTAGCCAGGTGTGGTGGCACACACCTGTAGTCCTAGCTACTCAGGAGGCTGAGGCAGGAGAATCACTTGAACCTGGGAGGCAGAGATTGCAGTGAGCTGAGATCACACCATTCACTCCAGCCTGGGCAACATAAGCGAAACTTTTGTCTCAAAAAAAAAAAAAAAAAAAAGCTCAACAGCATTCATTGATCATTAGAGAAATGCAAATCAAAATCTCAATGATATACCATCTCACACCAGTCAAAATGGCGTTATTAAGAAGTCAAAAACTCACAGATGCTGGCAAGGTTGTGGAGAAAAATGAATGCTTATACACAGTTGGTGGGAGTGTAAATTAGTTCAGCCATTGTGGAAGACACTGTGGCAATTCCTCAAAGACCTAAAGACAGAAATACCATTTGACCCAGCAATGCCATTACTGAGTATATACCCAAAGGAATACAAATTGTTCTGTTGTAAAGACACATCCACGTGTATGTTTATTGCAGCACTATTCACAATAGCAACGACATGGAATCAACCTAAATGTCCATCAATGATAGATGGAATAAAGAAAATGTGGTACATAAACACCATGGAAAACTATGTAGCCATAAAAAAAGAATGAGATCATGTCCTTTGCGGGGATATGAATGGAGCTGGAGGCCATCATCCTTAGCAAACTAATACAGGAACAGAAAACCAAATACTGCATGTTCTCACTTATAAGTGGGAACTAAATGATGACAACATATGGACACATGGAGGAAAACAACACACACTGGGGCCTATCAGAAGGTGGAGAGTGGGAGGAGGGAGTAGATCGGGTAAAGTAACTAGTGGTTACCAGGCTAAATACCTGGGTGTTGAAATAATCTATACAACAAACCCACATGACACCAGTTTACTTATGTAACAAACCTGAACCTGTACCCCTGAACTTAACACTTAAAAAAAAAAAAAACAAGAAAAAAGATGGTGTATTTACACAGACATATATTATATTGATTGATAGCTGAATGGCAGCACCATATGAACTAAAAGATTTTTTTTTTTTTTTTTTTTTTTTTTGAGACAGGGTCTTGCTCTGTCACCCAGGCTGGAGTGCAATGGCAGGATCTCAGCTCACTGCAACCTCCGCCTCCCAGGCTCAAGGGATCCACCCATCTCAGCCTCCCAAATAGCTGGGATTATGGGTGCACACCACCATGCCCAGGTAATTTTTGTAGGTTTTAGTAGAGACAGTGTTTCGCCATGTTGCCCAGGCCGGTCTCCAACTCCTGACCTCAAGCGATCCACTGGCCTCCCAAAGTGAACTACAGATTTTTAATACATTGTCTTATCTAATCCCCACAATATGACTATGCTGTAGTCGACCACAGTGTGGCCCCCACCCAAACCAGCACAATCAGAAACATGTGGTAATGTTTTAAAAATGCAAATTTGCAGTCATCAACTCAGAATTTCTGAATCAGAAGCCCTGGGGCGTGACTCTGCGATTGCCTGGTGCACTGATCCAAACTCTCCAGGTGATTCTGACGCATTTTGAAGTTTGAGTATTCTTGCATTATGTTCATCTTAAAGATGTGAAAATTAAGGATAAAGGAACTTAGACAATTTCCCTTAAAGTCATCCAGCTCAAATGCGGGAGAGAGGGCACTTAGACATGTGTTCCTCTACATCTAATGCCCATGCTCTGAATCAACATAATGTATTGCCCGTCTCCGATAACAGTATTCTTTTGTATTGAAGGCCTTCTCAGAGCTTTGGCACATAAGCAAATAAGGTATTAGGATAGAAAATGAATTCTCCCAGGGAAAGAAACAAGGGAAAGAAGGTAATAAAGCCTTCCTACCAGGCCACAGAAAGAGACAGCTGCAGAATCTATTTACCTCCATGTAAACAGCTCACCAAGAGGGAGGCGTTCAGCAAGGCAATTGGGGTGAAAGCCCTGAAAAATGCCCCAGTCTTTCCCTGCAGGGTTTATGAACCGCTTTGGCAGGCTAACAGCAGCACATTATATGTAATTGCTGGTTTACTCTACCTTGTCTGCCTTTTATTTTCACAAGGAATCCTTGTTATTCAGTGGAATTAGCAAAGGAATCCATTAAGTGGTGGCTACAAAGACTGCACAGTATTTATTCCAGTAATAAAAAGTCTAATTTTGCAATAACATGGCAATCTTTGGGAAGCGCTGGCTGATGGAATTCAAGTCTGGCAAAATTAGCCTCTTTTGGTGGTGCTTATTATTATGGTGCCTGTGAGAAGGGAGAGGAGGGGGAGGTTATTTGCCAAGTAAGCCCTTTTGCAAAACAAAACAAATTCTCTTTCACACAATTCTAAAACGGAAAAATGGGGAATCAGCCATCAGGCTCAGAGAGCAGAAACAGCAAGGGGGCAGGCTCTTAATTAATGTAGGCTAAGGCTAACTGCATTTAGAGGCAGGGATGTGTTCTTGGCACACGTGAGGAGTAGTTTGCCACCTGGTCCTATTCCTCCCTTCCTGAGCCATTGGCAGGTGCCTGGTGCCATCAACATGCCTGTGGGCTCTCAGTACCATTTATGATTCGGTGAAAATCAAACTTCACTTAGCGATTCACAGAATTTCAGAGCTTAAAGGGACCTTAGATCTTACAGATAGTTAATAGGTTATGTTGTTATTAAAGACACAGCACCAGAACTTTAAATCATGTCTCTTAGGTGTCGTTTCCCATCTCTCTTCCCACAGATTCATCAATTAGTGTTGATTTCACATCATTGTTTCTTCATTGTACCATTCACAAAGAAGCTCTAGACCACATGAAAGTGGAACCATAAATTCTGAAGTGCTTATTTCAGAAGCAGAAATCCCCTTGGTATTTATTGATTAGGATGGCAGTTGCTTCTTTCTTGATCCAAAAGATGTTTTAAAATTCAAATTCCAGCCTGAAAAATATTAGCTGTGCATCTCCAGAGTCTGCTAAGTCTAGATTAAGGACAACCTTTTGTTCTCATTCTACATGCCTCAAGAGGCATAAACTACAAACTTACTTGCTTTTGTTTCTTAAACAATGGCTTTGGGTGCTGGAATAATTTAATAAGCTTGCCGCAAAGCCTTAGTTCTTATTGCAAAAAAAAAAAAAAGAGACCGATATGTTGTGACTGCATATATAACTAACATTCCAATTAACCCAGAGACTCTAGGATCTCTGAGAGACAGCTTCAGCTTCATTTAATACACATAGTCTCGCTAAACCACAAACTCAGGTTGCTGTCAGTGGGAGTGGTTATCATAAAAATTAGGCAGAGATTACTAGCTGCTGTCCAAAATGGAAAGAACAAACATTGTAAAGCACCGATATAGTGATTGAAACACAAATAGAAATTTAAATCATTTCTACTTAAGGTTATGTCTTCTATTTATCCTACATACTCCTAATTTAACACCCATCCTTAACATCAACAATGATTAACATTTCATATACCATTACTTAGTAAAATGGAGAGTAGATTCATATTATTTTAGCATAACTAAATATTATCGCATTTATACAATTTATATTGAAATTGATGAGCCAAAAATTAACTTAGATTTTAGCCAGAAACCATCAAGGGGAAAGACTGACTCCTGGTTTATGTTTATGATGAAGGATAAATGATGCTTCAGTTTTTGTCCCCACTGACAAAGCTATTATGTGAGTTTTGCTTGTAAAAGCTTCTTTCTAGGTTATAGCCACTAGTGGTCATTAGGAATTGTTAGTAAATGAACATGTGTTTGAAATTCATAAGTATATTTGTAATATCTAAGTTCATTCAGCAGTTTAACTCATGGGTGCCTCTGATAAAGCACGTTTCAGATAAAGAACAGTTTAGTTAACTTGATTTGTGGCTTTGCTTGTTCTTACTCTTATGCCGTCGCCTACATCTTTCACAGCCTGGGCCTTAACCCTTTCTCTCCCTTTTGACTTTCCCTGTCACCTTTGGTGGAACAGTATGGCCTTCAATGAAAATTCTACAATAAAAGGGACATATTGATTTTCTAAATTCTATTCAGATTCTTTTGTACATTGCCAGGTCCATGGACTCTGTGTAAGTGCTTATAATAACATAGTGGCATAAGGGAAATAAAAAACAAGTGTTGTATTTTCAGGACAAGCTTTTAGCTGTCACTTGGCATCAAGAGTTCAGAATGTAAGTAACATTTAATGGAAAAGACATGGAAAGAAACGTGATGTATGTTTTTTGGTAACTAGCGTCCCTCTAATCCTATCCAATCCTCATCTACCACACAGACACACACACGCACACAGACATACACACACACACACACACACACAAATAAACATCTTAGACTCATAAAGGATTGGGTCACTTTTGTTATTGACACTGATATTATAATTATTAATATTTCACATGGATTCCAGGGGCTCTACAAGAGATCCAACAAGGATTTAACACCTCTGTGTAGTAAACACTAAGGAATAACCTCTTTATTTCCTTAATTGAGACAGGATAAAAGTACCATTGGTCAGAAAGATGAATGTAAGCTTTTTTTGGGTATTTTGCAAACAACTGGTTCTGAAAAGAGGAGATCCTTCCACTACACAAATCTTCCTGGACAGGATTTTAAAATATCTTAAAGTATGGAAGAAATGCAATTGTGGATAAACAAGCGTTATGATAATACTTTTTCAGATCTTGCTCTAATGTAACCACAACAGAAAGACATTTAAGAGAGCATAAAGTTTTTAAGTCATTGTGCTGTTCTATTTCCCACATTCTTGTTCTGCAACAGCAGTGCTCTTTAACTGTTCATCCTGCCACCCACACAGCAACTTATTCATGTGTAAAGGTTAAAGCTGCATAATTATGGTAGAAACACATAAAAGCTACACAGGCTTAGAGCCTTATGTGTTCAGCACATAATATTGGAGAGAGTAAGGGACCATGCACATATACATATATATACATACATGTATATGTATATATACGTATATGTATATACGTATATATACATATACATGTATATACGTATATATACATATACATGTATATACGTGTATATACATATACATGTATATACGTGTATATACATATACATGTATATACGTGTATATACATATACATGTATATACGTGTATATACATATACATGTATATACGTGTATATACATATACATGTATATACGTGTATATACATATACATGTATATACGTGTATATACATATACATGTATATACGTGTATATACATATACATGTATATACGTGTATATACATATACATGTATATACGTGTATATACATATACATGTATATACGTGTATATACATATACATGTATACATGTGTATATACGTATATATACATGTATACATGTGTATATACGTATATATACATGTATACATGTGTATATACGTATACATGTACGTATATATACGTATATACATGTACGTATATATACGTATATACATGTATATATGTATATATGTATATACGTATATGTGTATATATACGTATATGTGTATATATACATATGTGTATATATACATATGTGTATATATACATATGTGTGTATATATACATATGTGTGTATATATACATATGTGTGTATATACATATGTGTGTATATACATATGTGTATATATACATATATGTGTATATATACATATATATGTGTATGTATATGTGTATATATGTGTATATATACATATATGTGTATATATATATACACACACATATACACACACATACACACACACGTATTCATGAATATATATATATGCAAAAGAGGAATAGACAAAAACAGACAGATAAAGAGAAATAGGGGTGGGGGGATTTTTTCCTTTTTGGATAGAATTTTTTCCTGCAGAAGAACAAAAGTTTGCAGCTCTGCATTAGAGAATGGCCACATGTTACGAACTAGACTAAAAGCAAATCTGTCTCTGCGTTTGGAAAGAATCTTTGCTTCCCAGACACCCAACTACTATTTCTCTAAGGGCAACTCATGATAATCCCTGTGATAGTTTTAATTTACCAATGTGCATACTGATTCTAGCAAAATCCAAGTGGTCTACTTTAGGATTTCTTTTTAGAAAAGACACTCATTTAGGCACATAGGAGTCACAAAGTACATGCTGGTTGAATGATATAAATTTTATCTGGGAAATTATGTTACAGATGTATAGTTGCATTAGTTTGAACTAAAATATGTTTCTGGGGAGAGTTCCTGAAAAGTCATTAAACCCTATAAAAGACTGCTGCCAATGAATTGGGAATTAGTTCTGGAAGATGTAATCTGACAGAAAAGGAGCATAGATTGGTAAAAGAGGGAAAATCACTTGTAGAGCAGAAATTTTAGTGGCTGTGATTGCCTTCCTTACAAACAAACAGGAAATTAGTGCCTTGAGTGTAACTTACACATTGTAACTAAAAGAAGACCCCGATGAGATGTTCATTAGTTACATTATACATCCTTATGTTAGATTCTTTTTGCTTTTTAATGCAAGAGGCCTTTAATGGCAAGGTTTCAGATAATTCCTACAAGCATGATCCCAGCATCACCATTGTATTTCATGGAATAGCATAATTCGCTTGACAGAAACTGAATAATTTTCAACACTTTGACATGACATTTATTGATTTCTTATAACTAGTCCAAGTTGAGAGAGAAAGGAAGGAGAAAACCTATAACCCCAAGGCATTTAATGTTAGAACTGCAAGTGATCTTTTGATTTATTTAATATAAAATGCCTATATTATGAATGACATGAAAAAAGCCCTCAATGATTGCCTAATTTTGTAAGTGAGGAAATGAATGCTCACAAAAGAATCAGACCTGTCTCTTCTGGCTTATCTTTCAGAGCTTCTTTGCCACGTTCATTCCTGAACTAGAAAATCACAGGCAAAGTTAATAGCATCCACAAGTCCTAGTGTTTATCAGCGTTACTGCTCATTCTTGCCTAACTGCTAGTCAGTTTTCCTCCTAACTTAAGCCACAGAAATTTATGAGATTCCATCTCCCGGTAGAAGTTACGTGCCTCCTCTAAAAACCGGAAGTGTAGAGTTACTTATAGACAGAGACATCCTGGGCTTAAGAACAGTTTTTGATGATGTGTTCATTTATAAAGCAGTGACAACCGGCTTGAGTGTACAGATCTAAATGAAGACAGGATAATGCTGATGCAGATAGTGATGATGGCTGTAACAGCTCACATATGTTCCTGTCACTGTGCTAGGCACTGAGTCATTACAACTCTATCAGCCCTCTCCATTTATAGTGAAAACCAAGATGTAGAGAGAGAGAGATTAAGGATGTGCATGGCAGAATCCAGATCTAAATCTGGGTCTCACTGATTCAAAGCACACAGCCTTAACCACTATAAAATATTGCCACCCACATGGAGAAATCATAGAAATAATCCTCATCTCAAATCCAGTTGGATCACTGGAAATTTCCCCAGAAATCCTCTTCTTGATGCTCTTTCTCCAGAGGAGTTAGAGATGTTCTTATTTATTAATAACAGTTTTCTTGAAAGCCACACAGGGTAGTATGTTATTGGTCTTATTTATTTGCTGAGGAACTAGAAAGAGAAAAACATAGTAAGGTCAGTGATGAAGTCTATCATTGAATCACTCAAATCCCCATTCACTTTCCTAATTTACGTATCTTCTTACTAAGAATTATTTATACCACATTTAAAATATGTGCATATAAAAATATACTTTACTGTTTAAATTTGATTTTAGTTCTAAATTCTTCCATTCTAAAAGTTATTATCAATAAATTGCCATGCAGTTGCTTTTCTTAAACATGCTGATGAGTAACGTGTGGCTACAGAGAAAACGAAAGTATAAAAATCACTCAGACAATGTGAGTGTGAAGCCATGACACTGGAAATAAAATATTCAGTTCTTATTTATAAAAGTGGAAGTATTACAAAACCCTCTGGACTTTCAACCTGATCCAGTTATAATGAAAATCCAGTGAGTTCCTAGAAACTTGGAATTCTTCATCTTGTTTTAGAAATCTTCTGGATTAACTTTGCCAGTCTATTTTTTTTTCCTTGGCATTATTGCTTAAATGCAAGACTCTATTGGTCTAAAGTTGGGGCAGAGAGAGAAAGCATGGAGTCATCATCCCTTACCAACTCCACCTGGATGGACTGACAGCAGCACAAAATCCTAGTTTCTGTTCAGCGAGAAACTCTGACATTCAATGGAACAGAAAAAAAAAGTTTTTTTAAAAAAATATTAACTTTTATGGCTACTAAAAAATGTAAATGTTTCTGTCCTACAGGGGTGGGGTTAGGGTAATTCTGAGGTTTGAATGAAGAGATATTCACTTTTGACTTTTTAATTTTATTAGTATACTTAGTATTGTTGAACACATAACCACAATAAAACATTTAAAAAATGCAAAATTACTGGGAAAACCAAACCCAAAAATAATAACAAGAATATATTTATTTGACATTTATTTTGTATAATTCACTTGTCTATGCACTGTACATGGATTATGTCATTTAATCTTTGCAACAACTTCAGGAGACAGTACTTTTAGTGTTCTCATTTTATAGATCAGAAAACCAAGAATTAGCAAGGTTTAAATGATTCATCCCATATCACCCAACAAATAAATTGCAATTAAGCCATAATTTCATGTTTGCATACTTCCATAATGAATGCTACCACCATCTTATCCTGTGTAGCTATTTCATGGGAAGAGATCAAGCCTTTATTTTAAAGAGATTCATCAGATTTTCATTGAAGAAAGAAATACAGGCTATTCTAGTCTCCAAAAAAAATAATAATTCAACTAGAAGAAATCAAACGTAAGAAATTCCAGTCCTAATGTAATATTTAGAAGAAAGTTAAAATGCAGAAATAGAGGCTGTGTGTATAATAGCCACCTCAGTTTTAACTGTCCTGCCTTACCTCCTGACTGTAATTTTGTCTCACGTTCATATTTGACACATATGGAAAATACCAGCTATTCCCAGAAACATGTAATAAATGGATAGGAAAAGCTATGGTTTCTTCTTCCCTTAAAGTAAATGCCCCTTTGGACAAAACTACCATTAATTTCCCTACTGCTCTTCTTTTGCTAAATTTCAAGATTGTGCAAGATTTTGTAACTTGCTTCCAGAGCAACTGAAAATGGAAAATGTTAAAATAAGTGCACATTTTCAACTTGATCATTTTTCTTTACTTTGCTTCCTTCCCTGTATAAGAAACAGTTTTTAACCTCAAGTGTTTTCTGCATCTCAAAGACTTTCAGAAAGGGGTGGGGTTAAGAGAAAGAGAAAGTTTTTTTTTGCCAGTCTACACTAGTATAAACAGAGACAAAGTATAGTACTTTCACTTTCATTACAGACACTGCCTCTTTAAGGCAAAACTAATGAATTTGACAGATCTTGCTCACTCCACTACATCTATGAGAGGTTGCTTAGCAACCACAGAACATTGGAGAGAGGGCAATGTTAGAGCAGGTTGCAGAAAGAAGGAACTATCATTAACTCTGCAGATGTTAGATATGATCCATCCACTATCTCCCTTTCTTTCATGTTATCTATCGGTCATTTCAAATGGCAGGTCCTACTGCTACCTAGAACTCAAGATTTACGATTTCATCCTTTACCTTCCAAGCCAATGATCTGACCCAACCAAAGATCCTGTGTAAAGCATTCTTTCACAGAGTGGAGGGAGTGTTACAGTTAAAAATAACAATGACCTGTTTGAATCTTATGCCTCCGATCTTTCTCACATTTTTCGAGTGAGAAAAAAATAACTAAAAAGCAAAATATTTTCAACGGTTTCATTGGCTTATTTTTGTTTTTACATTTCACTTTGCTATAGGATATTGGACCTATTCTCTTGCTCATAAGATGGACTTGACCTTATTAGAAACTGATTTATATGAGGTTTTTTAGTCCATTTATATGAGCTCCTGATTCCCTTGAGAGCTTGCTGCCACAGGGTTCTTTCATTGTTGGTTTATACATTTAATCCTCTACGTACATAAATAATTCTTATTAACCTATATTTGACTGATATATCTTAGGAATTTCCAAAAATTCCACTTTTTAGTCCTAGAAATAGATATGCAACTTTTAAAAACAATTCTAAGATCATAAAGTATGGGAGATCAAATTTACTTCCTGAGATAAATAGTGGCAAATAAGAGCAAATATTTTATTCTGTGTTTACTATGTGCCGGGCTCAGAGCTAATTCCTTTAACAAAATTTAGCATTTATTTCTCATAGCAACCCTATAACATAAGTACTATTGTTACTAGCCATTTTAAGAAAAATGAAACCAAGGTTTACAATCTTGTTCAAGATCATAGTAATGTTAGTCATGAAAGCAGTGATTGATCCTAAGTCTACCTACACCCAGAAGCCAAACTGGGAACCCAAAAGCTATTTTATCTCTCTAAATGTTAAAGGCTCCACAACTCGTTCTTCAAAAATAATAACAAAAAAAAACAGAAAGAAAGGAGGAAGGGGCAGAAAGGAAGAAAAGAAAGAGCAAAAAATATCACTTTGTATTAGGATCTTAAAAAACAATAAAATGGTAAAAAAAAAAAAAAAAAAAAAAAGTCATCACCTTCTAATAGGTGTCAGAGAAAAAGCATCAGATTACTTCTACATGATGAAATCCAGGAAATGTAAATATTAAAACATAAACCTGAGATATTTATGATGAAAGCATTCATGTTTTTTAATCCAACAGATCTGAATTCAAATCCAATTTCTATTCCTGGTTCTGCAGTTAACCTCTAAACCTCTCTTAACCTTTCTAGCCTTCAAATTCACAATCTATAAAATAGATATAGCAATACTAGGTTTGTTATGAGAAAGTGAGATTACATACCAAAATTGCCTTGTTCACTTCCTGTAAGTAAAAGGCACTCGACAAATGTTGGTTAATATTTTTAGAAAAATGAAATAAATGTGGGTAAATAAGGATCTATAAAAATAAATGAGAAGAGTAAATAATCTCTGATGTTATTAGGAGAAATCCCACAAGACTGTCTGTTATTGATTTCCATGATTTCCTAATTATTTACACCTATTTAATTGTTCTAGGAGTGATACTAACCTATTCTTTAAATCCAAAATTCATCTATACACACTGTAACACCCCTTCTTTATTTTTTTTATTATACTCTAAGTTCTAGGGTACATATGCCCAACGTGCAGTTTTGTTACATAGGTATACATGTGCCATGTTGGTGTGCTGCACCCATCAACTTGTCATTTACATTAGGTACTTCTCCTAATGCTATCCCTCCCCCAGCACCCCACCCCCCACGACAGGCCCTGGTGTGTGATGTTCCCCTCCCTGTGTCTAAGTGTTCTCATTGTTCAATTCCCACCTATGAGTGAGAACACGCGGTGTAACATCCCTTCTTAATGACAAACTTTCTGTATGCAACATGCTGTGCTATATTTTGTGTTCTATTCAGGTGCAAGCACCACACAGTCCCTTTGATCAAGGATTATAAAAGGAGAAGGAAGACACATGCACAAATAAATACAACAAGGCAAACAAACAAAATTGCTTAGCAGAGTTTGGAAAGAAAGTTTTCACTTTTGGCTGGGATGTCAGAAAATAGTTCCTAAATGAAAGAAAATATAAACAAGGTCTCCTCAGTAGGCATTTGTAGTTTGGTGGTAGATTTTTCTTTTTTTCAGATAGCACCACTTATCCCATCTGCTACAACAGATTCTTATGCTCTCCCTTTCATGTGAGGAGTTCCCTCTCTAGAGCCCACTCTCGGCTCTTGTGATTTGGTGCTGCTAATTCTATCTAGTGATACTTGAGCACCCAGCAAGATCTGGGCCAATCAACAGAGTCCATGGCCCTGGCCACAATGTTTGGTTCAGTGGTGAAAACATAATCCATAACAAGTCAATCAGCCTAGTTCTATCTTTGACCCAACAGGAAAGCTTCTTTTCTCTTCTACAGGATAAGTGCCTTTCTATGATATTGCTGTGTTTCTATACCTAAGCTCTGTTCTCACATTACTATTGTTGATATCATTTAAACATTGAACTCAGCTATACTCGAAGCTGAACCTCCACCTCCGGACTTGCCTGTGTATTTTAATTGTCTAAGTCCATATATATTTGTCCTACCTGTTGATTTTGTTTTACTTTTTGTGGGAAACAAAACACAGTTTATATTCCCAACTGATACGGCTTTGAAAAACAACTAAAATTTCAGCAGGTGGAGAGGGTGGAAAAGGGCATACAAATAGGAAAAACACAGGTGAGGGCATAGGCTGGAGAATCTGTTCAGGGAGATTGAGCCCAATGTCCAGTCACCCTCCTGCTGTCCTCCTGCCTATACCCACTAATCCATCTCCCCTTCTACTGGTGTCACTGAGCTAAATGAAACCCACTGCCTTGCAGTTTAGGGTCAGGGACTTTTTGACCATCTCTGGGACACTGGCATCAAGCTTTTCATATGGTTTCTATCCTTTTCTATGTAGCCATCTGGACTCCAGTGAAGAAGAGAATACATTTAGTGTCACCGCATAAAGAAGCAGCTGTAACCCTATCAAACAACCCCATAAAGTTAATTAGATGTGATGAGTTCTTTTTGTTCACGTTTATCTACTAAACCTGAAAAGAATGTTGGAGAGACTTGCTTGGCAGAGCTCATCTCACACCCCACAATTCCCACAGATGGGAGGAATGACATACTGCTGCAAAGTGCGCTCAAATTCTTCTCTTTTCTTATCAAGATATCTCCTCTTGCATACTTTTCTGGAGAGTTTAGTGAGTAAAGAAATGTGTGTAGCAGTTAATTAGACAGAAAAGTGACCCACACTTCTTTCTCCCAAATGTCAGCTCACTGTCTTTCATTCTATTTCATAGGATCAGTGTTAGGGTCTGGAGAGAGTGGCATGTTCAACATCTGGCCATTAATGGGATAGCTTTATCCTCTCTTTTCTGACCTACTCATTAAAGGCTTGGCTCAGACCTCACCTGCTCCATATTGCCTTCCCAGAACACTCCAGCCACAACCTGCAGCTATGGGACTCAGACCCTGCTGTGGAATCACACTAAGGTGGTGGGTGTGGCAGTGAAGTGTCACAAGTAGTCCGTTACTAATAAGTCACTTGAGAATAATTTATATTTTCACAATTTAGGTCAAATTCAAGCTTAGCCCTATGGAAACAATATTCTCGCTCTTTTAGATACTGTCAGAAAATTCTCTCATTTCTACATTATATATCTCAAATCTCACACAGCTCTTACCTCCACCATTCATCCTCCCAAGTCCCAGCTTTCATTTGAACTGCATGAAGTCCCTGTCATTTTGCTTCTACTATCGGTCTGATGCCTACCCTGGACTGTAAGCCACATATTTACCTCTCGAATACTTCTAAAATGCAGATGAGATCATTCCGTGTTATGGCCCATAATCCTCCAATAACTTGCCTACACATTGAGACTAAAACCCTTGTCCACCAGCTTCTATGGGATCTGGCCCCTGGCCTTCTCGTTATACTCATTTCCCTCACTCTGTCTTTGTTTATTCCACATCAAACCAACTGACCTCCTCATTCATCCTTGAAAACACCAAGTACATTCCAGTCTCGGGAACTTTGCACTCACCATTCCTTTGACAGGATTGTTTATCCCCCAGATAGTAACATAGCCTTTCTCCTTCATTAAACCCAGGACTCTGCTCATAGACAAACTCCTGAGAATAATTTCCTGACAGTGCTATTTAAAATGGCACCTGCTCCATTCACTATACCCTTACCATCAGAGCAGGCATTATCATTTGACAACATCAAACCACACATCTCTTTATCTGCCTCTCAACAAGATTATAAGCTCCATGATGGCAAAGAATTTGTAATAATTACTACACATAACAGTATCTTGAACAATCATTAAACAAAGTAAGTACTCGGTACTTATTATTGAACCAAATAAATAGCCTATATTATATCTTCTCTATTTCAAAGCCAGTAATGTGTTTAGCATGTAAAGGACAATTGTTATGTGTTTCCTGTACAAACTATGGTACCTGGTTATGCCATCTACTTATACTAACACCAAAGCTTAGAATAACACTTGGAACATAGTAAACACTATGTAAGTATATGCCGAGTATTTTAATATATAATACAAATTTAATTATCACAGCTCTGTCAGATAGGCACTATAATTGTCCACATGTTAAATATATGGAATCTGAAGCACATATAGTTTAAAGATCTTGACTAAGGTCATGCAGTTAGTATATAGCAGAACTAGGATTTGAACCCAAGTAGGCTGGCTCCAGATTCTGTCATCTTAACTAGCAGGCTATATACTATGGTATTACTAAATTGTTTGGAATGATAGGATCTAAGACAGTGATTTTATCAATAGTACTTAATCAGGTATGATTTTTCTTTTATTACTCTTCGTACCATATTTTATCTACTCAATGAAGATAATACACTCTGAGCAAGACCTAGGTCTTCTGTGACTCCACTGTGTCACACATACAAGATACACAGGTGAGGATTTGTTGATTGATTGTTTTAAATGCATATACCCTGAAGGGACTAGATCGTAACTTTTTTTTTTTTGATGGAGTCTTGCTCTGTCGCCCAGGCTGGAGTGCAGTGGTGTGATCTCGGTTCACTGCAACCTCCATCTCCCGAATTCAAGCAGTTCTCCTGCCTCAGCCTCCCGAGTAGCTAGGACTACAGGCGCATGCCACCACACCCAGCTAATTTTTGTATTTTTAGTAGAGATGGGGTTTCACCATGTTGGCCAGGATGGTCTCGATCTCTTGACCTTGTGATCCGCCTGCCTTGGGCTCCCAAAGTGCTGGAATTACTGGCATGAGCCACTGTGCCTGTCCAGCCTACACCTTTATTGACTCCTGGTTGAGAATAAAATTTTTAAAAACCAGAACTCAAATATAAACACCTAGTTTTGAGAAAACAATAAGGAATATGTGAACATAGAAGAAAAGATAGAATAATTATGTCTAACTTGGTCTTCTTTATAATTCTATTAATGGAGTTACTGTTTGTTTGTTTGTTTGTTTTTTTGCTCTTTGGAGTAAACACAAAATGAAGGAACTTCCCTTTTAAGACATGTGTATCTAAAGTCACTGTTTCTGAAACAGAACGTACTAGGGCCAATTCATATTTGTACCTTCTCATGCTTCCGTGAGCCAGGAGTATGCCTCCATTCACGGGCTTTCTTAATTAAATGAATTGTCCTGTGACATCACCATGTCAGGCATTAACATTACATATATTTTTCAAAATCTATTTTAAGAAGGAGTAATTTTCCATAAAAAATATTTGCAATAACAAATATTCAAGATCATTATGGTTCTTTCCATGGTGAAATAATCTAAAATGGTGACATCGATTGAATCAGTCATTTATAATAATGGTATTCATACTGCGTTCTTTGGCCTTTTCCTATCAGCATACGCTATTTTATTTGAAAGCAGTCACAATGACATTTATTGGACAATTCAAAGGTCTTTTACAGCTTAATTTAGCCCTTCCTCCTATTTAAATAGAAAGGATAAAAATGTTTCTTCCTGGGAGCTACTTAAAACATTTCCCTAGATTAACTTGCCTTCCTTCTTCTGAAACAAAATGTTATATTCTGTTTAGGAGGTCATGAGTCAGAGATCTAGAGATTTAAACTAATCCTGATTTGAAAATTTTAGCTGTGACCCCAGAAATCTTTCAAAATGTCTTGCCTTGTTATTTGGAATAGATATTCAAGATAAGAACCGAATCCATCAGCAAGGATTTCCTAACTTGCCTTTAGCTTCCTTCTGATTGGCAAAAGCAATGCTCCCCCAACTCCAGCTTTCCTGTCTGTCTTTATTTTTTTACACTATTAATATCTCAAGTCTTTAGCACTTTTCCTTCTTTCTTCCTTCCCCTCACTTTCTGCCATTTTAAATAGAAGGAACTTTATGAGTATTAACTTGACTGAGTTTCTTCTGACTTAATAGTGCTAGGCAATAACACAATACACAAAATTATCCCCCTGAGAATGCTAAATATCAAGAAAAAATTTAAAACTTAAAAAATTTCATCTGGACAGCTAAATGCAGTAGGAAGATTGTATATGTGCATGTGTGTTTGCGTGTGTGCATACAAACACTTACTGCCTTTATGGATGAGTAAATTCCAGTCATGTAGTACAATTTAGGTAAGCAATGCTCTCTTTAAACACCTAGGGTCTTATCTAAACGACGACACCATAAATGTTTGATTCAGTCAATTTAGTGAGAAAATCAGTCAAAGCAGATATTTGGTACCATGCAGACAAAATGATGAGCTGATTAACTAAGTTTTCCCACTTAACTCATGGTTGTTGGATATCACATAGGCTTGGTCCCATAGCAACAAGCTGAAAGTATAGCCTTTCTGATATTTACTAAGTAGTTATTTTAGTGTTAATCCCCTGAAATTCTGTACATTATCACAATAGTTTTAAACTATTTTCCAATGAAACCTTTATTCCACGTCATTGATTTACAGACTACCACAAGATGAAATGTGCAAAATATTTAGTTATAACCTAAAAATTCATAGACTCCCTTGATATATACCAAGGACAATTACTGTGTTCCTGTTCTCAGCTCTATCAGGCTATGAGCTCCATTTACCTGACAACATATTGAAACAGTTATCTACATTCCCTGCCTCATATTTTTCACTTCCCATTTATTCCTTAACCAAATGAAATTTTGCATCATCATCTCTCCAAGTCTGCTCTCCAAGGTTAGCAATAATCTTGGCATTGTCAGATGCAGTGACTTTTTCTCAGCCTTTATCTGGTTTCAAGTCTATGTAACTTGAATCAAGTGCCTCCTTTTTGAAACTTTGTACTTTGGCTTTTATGGAACAATTCTCTTCTCTTTTTCTAGTGCTTTGGCCTGTCTCTCTCAGTATCTTCCACTGGCTCCTTTACCTTAAGCTGCTCCTTAAGAGTTAGTATCAATAGAAAGACAAAAATAGCATTTTATCACTTCTATGTGAAATCTAAAACAGTCAAACTTAGAAAACTGGAAGTAAAATGGTGGCTGACTGAGGCTATGGGGTGGGGGAAATGGGAAGATATTGGTCAAAGGAATATAAAATTTCAGTTATAAGATAAATAAATCCTAGAGGATCTAATGCACAGTAATGATAACTATAGCTAACAATAACATATTGTACACAGAAAATTTGCTAAGTAAATTTTAAGTGTCCTCACAATACATACGTAGATACATATACACATACACACACATACGCGCTGACATAGTTTGTATATTTGTCCCTGCCCAAATCTCATGTTGAATTGCAATCCCCAGTATTCGAGGAGGGGCCTGTAAGAGGTGACTGTATCATGGACCTGGAGTGTGGATTTCTCACCAACAGTTTAGCACCATCCTCTTGGTGCTGTCCTCAGTGGCTTCTCTCGAGATCTGGCTGTTTATAACTGTGTGGCACCTCGCTTTCTCTCTTCCTCTTGCTTCCACCGTGTGAGAAGCCTGCTCCCCCTTCACTTTCCACTGTGATTGGAGGCTTCCTGAGGCCTCCTCAAAAGCAGATGCTGGCACTGTGCTTCCTGTGCAGCCTGCAGAACCATGAGGCAATGAAACCCTTTTTCTTAAAAATTACCAAACCTCATTATTTCTTTATAACAATGTAAGAATGGCCTAATACACACATACACACACACACACACACACACACACACACACACAAAGGTAACTTATGTGAGGTGGTGGGTATGTGACAGCTTGATAGTGGGAATCATCACACAAGGTCTACTTATCCAAAGACTGCATTGTATGCCTTAAATATACACAACTTTTATTTATCAATTATAGCTCAATAAAACAGAATAAAAAGGAGTAGGTGTCAAAAGAAAAGAATGTACTGTTTTTTGACCTCTTCCCACACACAATTTTTTTTCATGGCTAATCTCAGTCATTTCTAGATGTAAAATCTATATAGGTAGCCTGTCAAATAGAAACCTCTAGCATAGATCTCCCTCTAGACTGGATTTGAAAATTTGAACTGCCTGCCCAACATTGATAGCGTATATCCTATAGACACTTAACACTCAACACACTCCATATCAATTTTTTTATCTTTTCCTCCAGATTTCATCACCCACCTGTAAGGAGTAAACAGATATTAATATACTCTCTATTAATTACATCTGAAGATTTAACACATACAAGTTCTTCCCGTGTTCAAAGGATTTTACAAATAATGCCATTAAATCCTTATAACTACCCTTTAAGATAAGTACTACCATTATAATTGTTTTTAATGAGACACAGAGCAGTTAAATAATTGTCTAAATTCGTACAACTAGATAGTTGCAGACCTTTGCTTTGAACTCAATCTGGTTAACTAACTGTGTTCTTAAAATATATACTAAACTAGAGACAGGAGGGAAAGGCAGAAAAAAAGGAAACAGAAAGAGCACTTCTTAAGCAAAAAGTTGACAGAAATATACTATTCATTGCGTTCTTCACTTTACTGCAGCCTAATTCAAACTGTATTTAGTAAAACCTGGTTGATATATACACTAGGAGTGATTTAGTTTTGAGTGATATGTCTTGCAAACATTTGGTTTATTGTTGAACCATCCCTTTGATATAGATGCCTATATATGTATATGTGTGTGTGTGTGTGTGTGTATAGAGAGAGATATATGTAGATCCTTTCCTCATTATTTTTAATCTTGTTCTTAAATAGCAATAGATCTTCAGGAGTGAAAGGTGTTAGGAATCATCTAGGATTTCTTTGTTTTATAAAGGGGCCTAGGGAGTTTAAGTGATTTGTCCATAGTTACAGAGCAAGTTAGTGGCTGAGCCAAGAATAGAATCCAGATCTTGAACCATTTCATATTGTGTTTATTCCAATACCGAATATATATAAATATATATGTGTGTGTGTTTCATAACATATGGTACATAAGAATAATAGTGTCTTCTGTGTTTAAAGTACCAATTCACAATTTGAATCTTATGTTAACTTTGTAGAGTACTATCCCTTCTTAGCCAATAGATTGATTAAAGATCTGATTGGCCATCTGTTATGTGCAGAAACTTGTTTTATTCACATCCCAAGCAGCTTTTAGCAGGCTTCTTGCTCCTGGAGAGCCTGTAGAGGATTAGAGAAGCTCAGCATGGATTCTTCTAAAAGCTGGTCCTGAACTGCCCATGGCTGTGTCCAGGAAATAGGACCTAGTTGAAGAGAACAGAGTTAAGTATCAAGGGAGACAGTGTGTGCAGCATGGCTGAAAAAACGAGGGTAGGAGAAGATAGAATTCAAGTTGGCAGCTCTACCTTTTTCCTGTCTGAATCACTCCCAGGTGGTAAAGGAACAAAGAATGGGCCCTGTCGTGCCTGAAAAAAGACAACCATGCATCAGCGCATCTAGCTGATCTGCCACTATTCTGGCTAAGGTGCCCATTCCTCAGAATCAATCGTGGGACCAGCCAACAGGCTGCATCTCCTGTAATAGGAGATAATGACCCCCTCTGCAAGAGTTTATACCCTTGACCTATGCAGATTATAAATCAGGCAACAACCATTATCACTTGACTTTTTAAATTTTTTATTTTTTATTTTTATGGATACATAGTAGGCATAGGTATATTTGGAGTACATGAGATATTTTGATACAGGCATATGATGTGTAATAATCATATCAAGGTAAATGGAGCATCAGTCACCTCAACATCTATCATTCTTTGTGACTTAAAAAAAAAATATTCTACATTGGGAGCTGAACGTGGTAGCTCATGCTTGTAATTCCAGGTACTTGGGAAGCTGAGGCGGGAGGATTGCTTGAGCCAGGAGTTTGAGATCAGACTGAGCAAAATATCAGAATCAACTCTCTAAAAAAAAAAAATGGTGGTATACACCTAGTAGAGAGGTTGAAGCAGGAGGATCACTTGAGCTCAGGAGTTCCAGGCTGCAGTGAGCTAGGATCATACCACTGCACTCCAGCCAGGGCAATAGAGAAAGATCCCATTTCCATTAAAATAGATAAAGTCTACATTGCTTTATCGTGAACTGGGTTTGCAATGTAAAGAGCCCCTTCATGAATCTCCTTTTATTTGATTCCTACAGAAGCCAAAGTGTTGCAGCAGGGCAAGGGTTATTACTCCATTTACACTTAAGGAAATTGGCTAAGCTCTACACTAATGATCAGAAAACCAGAGATGATTCTGGCTTCACCACCAATTAACTTTAGCAAGTCAATTCAGTTCTTCAGAATCAGTTCCTCTTTTTCTGTGTACCTTTCGATCCTAACATTCTGAATCTAGGATTCTCAAGTTAATAGTATAGTAATGATATTCTTATCAATTCCTTCTGTTCTTATCAAGAGGGAGAAATAAAGCAAATGTCTAATAATTTTTATAATTATTTGACTCTCTCTTAGTCTTTAAGTTATTGCCAAAGAAACATACTCAGAAAAAGGCTGAGTAGTGTGTTCCTTTCCCAAGAAGAAAGTCAGGCTGACAGACTGAGTATGTGTTCCTCCACTATACTTAATACTAGGGACAGATTTGTGGGCAAGTCCTCAGGCATTAAAAAAAAGAGTTGTATTTAAAAAATAGTATACCTTCAACAGCATTCTTTGCTTCTCATATCTGATTTTGGTGCTACATCTATTTGGACAGATTAGAGGTGACCTTAGCTAGTTCTGTTCTAGGTCTTGTCTATATGCAAATATTATATTTATATAATAACCATAACACAAATACAACTTTCCTTCTTTTTTCATTTACAATCATAGCAAAACCATGAATGTTAGTGCCATCTCCCCTAGCTGCCTAATTATGCAACTAGTTAAGGCAGCAAAATCTAATTGTTGGACATTTAGATTATTTTCCAGCTTTTGAAATGTGTTATTGTAAGCAATCCTGAAACAATACATCGTTTTATGCCTGTAGCATGTATACTTTTGGTGATATAAATTTCCCTTAAGTAAATTCCCATGAGTGGAATTAATGGGCCAAAGGCTATGATTGTTGTTACTGTTTTTTAAATATATTAACAAATTACTTTATAAAAGTACTATAATAATTCAAAAGTTTGGATTCCCACTAAGTCAACACACTTGACCATCAGCAGATTTAAAAATCTCCTCTAGTTCTTGGAAACCTGAAAAACAGGGAACACAATTTTATTTTCAGGTCCTAATGAAGTGCTAGAATGAGGTCTATCATGTATCACTTGATAGTTCTAAATGGAGGCTTATTCACTAACAGTGGGATGCGGTTGATTGACTCAACACTTAACACCATGAGTTCAGCCTTATAAAACATCAGAAATAGGGAGCTTTGCTTTAATACATCATAGATATTGTGTTTTCTTAGGTTCTACACAAGTATACCCTGAGATAAAGACTTAGGTACAATTTGAGAATAGATCCCAGGAAACTCAACTAAATGGAGTGGGAAAAGTCTGACAGGAAACAGAGGGAGCCAATAAAAGGTGTGTTAATAAGTGAGTGATGCCTTGGGAACTGTTGCCTTGTAAAATGTTCCACATAATTACCTGTCAGAAGTTGGGGAAGCTGAGTATTTTTCTATCAACTTTAATCAGGTTGTCCTGGGTGTGTCATATTCCAGTATTTTCAGGATGTTCTGCTCTCCTGGCATTGGAGAAATTTGTCAGGCAGGGAAACAAAAATACAACCCTGTGTGGTGCGAGGCTGTTAGGGTGTTTAGGATGTGTCCACTGAAGCTATAAGTGAGTTCAGAGGTGGCCAAGGGAATATGTAGCATCTGCTGCACCTGGGAAGGAGGGCCTCTTGCTAATAGTGTTTAATTCAAAAGAAGAATGAAACTAAGAACTCAGGACCTTCCTCTAGGAATTTGCCAAGCCTACAGCAAGCTCTGGCCATTGTACTGTGATCAAAAGTATAAGAGCTATTATTATATTATAGATTTGGTATAAATGCGAATATATCAGTTGGTCAGACGACTTGGGAATAGGAGAATCTGGTAAACTGAATTTTCAAGTTAAACAAAAATATTTTAAATACAATTTAAATATCTGATTTTAATACTTGATAAAAATAGTTTTCCACAGTCAGAGTTATTTTACCTGTGTTTTTAAGTTAAATTTTTTATTTTGAAATAATTGCAGATTCATATGTAATCATAAAAATACAGAAGGAGCCTATGTATCTTTTACCCAGTTTCCTCTAATAATAACTTTTGCAAAACTATCGTAGAGTATCAAAACCAGAATATCAAGAGTAATACAGTCAAGGCACAGCATTTCCATCACCACAAATATCCTTCATGTTGCACCTTTATAGCCACGCCCACTTCACACTAGCCCCTCCTCCTTAACCCAAGGCAGGTTTACAAGGTTTACAAGGTTCTACAGCAATACCACTGTCTAATGTGAGCACATTTTCATCACCCCAGAAAGAAATATCATACCCATTAGCAGTCACTCTTCTTTCCTCCCTTTCCCCAGCATGTGGCAATCACTAATCCACTTTCTGTTTTGTTTCTATGGATTTGCCTATTACAAGGGACATACAATGTGTGCTCATTTGTATCTAGCTTCTTCATTTAGCATAATGTCTTCACCCACGTTGTAGTATGTGTCAGAATTTAGTTCCTTTATATAGCTGCATAATATTTCATTGTACAGATACACCACATTTAGTGTATCCATTCATCAGTTGGTGGACATTTAGGTTGTTTTGGCTCTTATGAATAATGCTGCTGTGAACATTTGTGCACAAGTTTTTGTGTGAATGTTTTCTTTTCTTTTTTGTTTTACCTGTTTTAAAAAGGACAGTTCAATATATGTGAGTAAATAGTTGTTTGATGTTTAGGACCTGATAAATTATTGAGATTATCTTTCTGAGAATCAATTGTTTTAGTGCACAGACTAGCTATGAAAAACTATGGAAGTTTGAGTTGAACATGAGTTAAGTCTAGGATATACCCTCAGGTTTTATCATTTCTTTAACAAATCTTCATTTATTGATATTTGTTAATGTTTTTAATAAGCAAAGTGTACAGATGTAAGTGAATATACACACGAAGTCATACTTTTTATGTTCTAGTTCTTTGAGATTTTTACATTACTGAGTTAATAGCACATGGAAATGCTTGGAACTTGAACTGCTCTCTGAGCAAGAATCTAAAGATGAATTACAAAAGTTAGTAGAAATCATTTTAAAGAAATAGAGATTTAGGGTCAAGTAAAGCTGAGCTAAAAATATTCAACATACTATTAAAAAATAAAGGTAATTCTGTTTAACATAAGCGAGATTGGTCTGAAAACAATGAGAGAAAAATCATAATCACAAGAAAAAAGTTGGCTGTGTCTCTTCAAGCTCCACTGGGGCAGAGAGAATTAGGTCAGTGAAATTTGAGTATTATATTGCCATTTGAAAGGCTATCCCTGCTGTGGAGATGGACACATCAGGCTGTTTTTCTCTCACACTATTAAGCCTAAAATCATCTAATTCACTCTCCTTATTCTAATTCCATACTAATCAAGCAACCTTCTGATTATAATTTGGTTTCTTGCACTGGTCTGCCTACAGGGTGAAAATGTGCTGGCCATTCTAATGTGAGTATTCCAGGCCACAGGGTGACTGCATTTCTCATTGTAAGTTAATGAATCATCATCCTGATCTACATTATTCTTGTGAGACATAGTGCTTGTCTTGTGATGATGTGATCTGGTTTGTATGCCCAGAAGACTGAGGTCCACAGATATCTTTTCACCACAGATGCTTCTCAGTGGGGCTTCTCAAGGCATCCCCATTGAGGCCCAAGCCCCAAACTCCAACATCACCCTTCACTGACCAGTTCCAATTCAAACATCTATTTGCTGTTGGTCATGACCATTAGGCTGAAAACGCCCACAGGTAAAACTTTTACTGTAAAAATTCAAAAGGTCTTTGTCTCTCATTACCATCTATTTCAATATTTCTTTACTGATGAGACAGGAACAAGAGAAATGAGATTTTTAAAAAATTATTTCTGGACACCATTTCTGAAATCATTTGACAACTTCATACGAACTGAGTTCTCAAACTTCCTGAAAAGAGGAAAGGTCAGAGAGGGAGAGGACAAGAGACTATGTGGCAGGTCAGGGGACTGTGTGAGATCAGAGACCCTGGAATTTCGCTGCTCAGATTTGAATCCTGGCCTCACCACATGTGATCTTTACCAAGATATGTGAGCTTTTCTATGCTGTAATTTCCACATCTGTATTAATAAAATGGAGCATTGATAGCATCTGACTTGTAGAGTTGTTATGAGCATTAAATTCAATAAAAAGTTTTAGTTAAATGAACACATAGTGAGTCTTGGCATTTTTAAAAAAAACTTATTGTACTTACCAAATATGTTAAACTAGTGGCTTAACCTACCAAGATTTGACCTACCAGTTTTACAGGCCTTGAGTACTAATCTGCAACATTATTTTTCTGGGTGGCTGTTGTAAAGCAGTGTTAACTTTGAGTCTCTGTTAAACTCACATTAGAAGCCTCTTTGATTCATTCTCTGGGATTTCAGCTAAAGCAAGGTTACTATGCGGAGGCAAAGGATTTATCTCTGTGCAGTGTTGTTGGACTGCACTCTCAGATCTGCCAAGGGGAGCTTTCTAACTTGGTCTTTATCCGAAACCCTAGTCTACGCTCCCAGATTCAGTGGAAGAACCAAAATGACAAGTAACAGTTGAATTTATTGACCTCTAAGATTCCTTCCAACTCTGGCCTCTAGGAGCCATGTCTGTTCACATCCATGCAATTTCTTTTCCCTCTTATTGGTCAGTGGTCTCAGATCAAGCTGAATCCATGCACGAACCAGTGGAGAGTCTTCCAGAGAATGAGAAACCTGATGGCCTTCTATTGCTCTAGGTTATGATGTAGGTTCCCACAATTTTGGAACACAAAGACCTAAGGTTTGCATTAATGTTGTGTAAGCATTTCATTTTCCTGTAGGCAAAAAAAAAAAAAAAAAAAATTGTGGTAATTTTTATCTTAATCTGTTGACTGTTGTTGCCACTGTCCTGCGGTGTAGACAACACTAGAAGTGGGCATATTAAAAAACAATAATTTCCATAGCATTCTCTGGACTTATTTGTATTAGAATTTGCCAGCAACAATTATTCTATAGGTCTTAAATGCAATAGATAGCCTACTTGGACATTTTCCAGGTGATAGTGAAATGACTAAAAATAGAAATTTTCTGTCTTCCCACATTCCTATACCTTGCTTATTGTCAGTGGAGTTGCTCCAGGTTTAATCTCAAGTATTAAAATTGGAAGAATGTCAGTTTCACTAGATGTTTGCCAGATTCAATGTGATGTAAAGTATTTTAAAATCTGCAGTGATGACTCTTTGTGTAATGCACTATTCTGTCTCAATTGAAGGAAACAATTACATTTTAGTGTTAGGTAGATAATTGTCTTTTTATGTTAACATGATTCAGACTTATGCACCTACCTTTGCAACTCAGAATATTACTTTTGTGTAGCAAAAGTGAATCTCTTTAGGATTTCTTAATATACAGGCAGCATTGGAAACTTCACTTTAAAAATATATGCAACATATGCTAGAAATATTGTGATAGAGATATTTACTCTTACTACTCAGCTTACAGAAAAGCAATATATTTGCTTCCTAAGTGCCTAGTTCTTACACTCGATGAACATAAATCATTCTGTAGCATTCACAGGAAATGAAAATTTATTTTTGGAAAAGCAGTAGATTAAAAGTAAGAAGAAGATGAGCCAGAAGGTGTTATCTCTTCATCCTGAGCATCTGTGTATCCAATGTCTTCCAAACTTCTGCCAAGTTCTTCTCCAATTTTTGGCCTTCCAGGTTGTCTTTCCTGCATAAATGGAAATAATCTTGAGGATAAAATGTCTCAACAATTCAGTTTCTATATAAAAAGCATAGTTTTTGTTTTTAAATCAGTGGCTTTTGCAAACAGCACTGGAATACACTTGTGGTCCCCAAACTTCATTTCAAATTGCAGCTTATAAGTCTACCACTAAAATAGATTCGTTTTGTTAACCATTTGCTGTTTCCCATCAAAAACACAGGTCACTAGAGAGACCAAACCCTGCTATTAACATCTTGGTGACTTTATTAGTTTACCCAGCAACATTTGAGTGCTTATTGTGTTCCAACCATTGAGCTGGGGGAGAGTTGGCACTCTCAGTGAGTATGTGATGCCTCTACGTAAAAACATCCTGTTTATTTTGCCCTTGTAGAAGAAGGATCCATATGCAAAGCTTCTATGCAGAAATGTACTCTCGTGTAGTGGCAGAGCAGGCCTTATTTAAATCCACTCCATGAACTGTTTTAACAACTGGCAGTTCCACAGTCTTACCTCCTTGTCTCCCTTGGTTCATTTATAAATAATTTGTATGCTGCTTCAGTTCTGTGTTTGGGGAGTAAACTGAAATCTATTTACCAAAATGATTAATATCCACTCCTACTCAGTGGTATATATAAAAAATTTATTTTTTGCAAATAACTCATTTGCTTGAAAAATTGAGTATATTAAAAAGGTTGAAAAGATCTGGTTTTTGTTATCTGTGTTCCACGAATCTTTGAAGTAGAAGAACTCTTGGGGATCCTCAATTCACCCCCCTTATACTACTCATGAGGGATAAAGGGACTGGGAGCTGACACCCCCAAGTTCTCTTTCTATTTCCTCAGACAGTTCCTCTGAGATGTGAAAATATTTTCTCTTTAGACTGTTCAATCCCTGATTTTAGCAAAGAAGAAGAAAAAAAAAAACACAAGGATGTCAAACTATAACAGAATGCCCTTTTTCTTTGGGTATAGTTCTTTAGAAAAGGTGCACAGCCCAAAATATCATAAATTTAGAGTGTAAAAATGACTAACATTTACACTGTTAATTATTTGTTTTGTGTGTCTGTGTTCTGTGTTCCACTTTGTGGACTGACTGCGTTAGTTCCTCTTTTTCTTCAGAGATAGGGAATTCCACAACTATAATTCTGATATTCTGTAAGTTTTTTCCTACCTTAATAAGTAGTGTGTTTAGCCCTTGTACTAATTAAAAAACTAATTTTCTTGGGATCTGGGTCCTGCCTGTTTTACCACTGCCTTGCTGTGTGATCCTAAGTACATTGTTTGTCCTCTCTGGGCCTCCGTTTTCTCTTTAGTATAAAGAGTGACAGGCAATGGCCAATGGCTTCTACAATCCCTTTCGTGGTTGTCTGACACAGTGCTGCCACGTATCATCTCAGGAACTTTCATTTATTTCCCTTTGTGTCCAAACACCAGAAAGGCTTTCTGAGTTGCTTAGTAAGGTCAAATCTCTGGGTAAAGGATTTTAACTTGTTTTTTTTTTTGTTTTGTTTTGGTTTTGGCTTTTTTGCCCCCAGGTATAGCATTGTCAATTCGTTTTTAAAAATAAAATTTGGATATTATTTTTATCCTGGTTTAAAACATTTTTTTTTTTTTGAGACGAAGTTTCACTGTCACCCATCCTGGAGTACAGTGGCGCTATCTCAGCTCACTGCAGGCCCCGCCCCCCGGGTTCAAGCCATTCTCCTGCCTCAGCTTCCTACAGGCGCCCACCACCACGTCTGGCTAATTTTTTGTATTTTTAGTAGAGACGGGGTTTCACCATGTTAGCCAGGATGGTCTCAATCTCCTGACCTTGTGATCCGCCCACCTCAACCTCCCAAAGTGCTGGGATTACAGGCGTGAGCCACCGCGCCCGGCCCTTTAAAACGTTTTTGAGAACTCCTTAACAAGGCCTCTAAGCCCACAGAATGTCATTCTTGAGTACCTTTCTCTACTCACTTCTCACCAACTTCCTCCTCTCCTTTCATACTCCAAGCATAATTAAATGTTCTCAGCTCTCATATCAACACCAATATGCTGCCTTCCACCTTATCCCAGGAACCCCCTTGTCCTCTGTGCTTGGCCTGACTCCTACTGGTCATCCACATTACAGCTTAAATGTTGCTTCTGGGACATATTTCCTGAATACCTAACACTGCAGAGACAGGTCCAGGTGCTCATTGTAGGTGCTCCCACAGCTCCCTGGATCACTTTCTAATATTTTTTACCCATTATTGCAAATATCACTTGTATTTTTCCACTTCCATTTTATTTTCTGTTGCATGCTGTAGTTCTAACTATAGGGCAGGATGTAGAACAGGTGCTTTACTAATATTTGTGGCATAAATGAATGAAAAAAAAAACGGAATTAGAAACTTATAATTCTTAAGAATCCAAAAGGTATCTCTCTCCATCTCCCAACTAGCCTAGGTGTTCTTCAGCCTTCCCTAGGCTAAACTTTCTCCACTGGATCAATAGCAGGTGGTCAACAAAGACAAGAACACCACCTTCAGAATGACCCAGATCATCCTCTTGGGTAGTCCTTTTTGGATATCTCTGTGAAATTCTGCAGGTATTGTGCCATTCTCCCGCTTCAATACCCTGATTGTCTCCCTATTTCCAATTATTTCTATCCATAATTTTTCCTCTGGCTGGCATGAAATATCTTCCATGATCACAACCCATGCAGCCTATTTAATATCAATTTCCTTTTCCTCCCCAGTTGGTACCATATACTCCAAATATTGGGACATCTCACTGTCACATCCCCATGTTCGTCTTCAGACGTGGTTGGTTGTTCTACTTGAGATGTTTCCATTTCCTTCCAGAAATCCTAACCCTACTTACTCATCAAGGAGCATTGTGAGCTTCATTACACATTTGAATTGCACAGCCTACCGGACTCACCAGTTGGCATTGAGGGAACCTCTACATTTGGGGCGGGTCTCAGTTTACCTTTGTCCAAGTTCAATCCACAGAAAGGTTTTGTGGGACTCAGATTAGGTTTTTAAAAATGTAATTAATTGCCAAAGTTCAAAACACAAGAGGGCATGCACAAAAATAAGAATTTATTGGGCATCTCTTGTAAAACATCAGGAGATCTGGCAATAGTGGGTGAGGCTAAACTTTCATAGAGCAACATTTGATGCTGAGTTGCACCCTTCCCCTTAAATGGACCATGACCTATCGAGTTGCCATCATCTCACCTAACCCAAGTATGTTACTTGCTAGGCCCCATATGTGTTTGAGTTTGAAGACCCTGTTTTCCATTTCCCAGTTTGGGAAGGGCATAAAACAATTACTCCCTGAATAAGGAGCAGTACTGACTATGCACACATAAATTTATCTTTTGACTAATTTTTTTCTCTTAACGTTATTCAGGTAACATGAGTACTAAAAGAATTCATTGTCTCCATCTTCCTTGCACAGAATGTTCACAGATTCTTGGTGGCCACTGAGATAATAGGGAGGTGCAGACAGAGAGTGATTTCAAAGGCTTCAAGCTATTGCTTAACAACATATGCTCCTTTAAAAATACAGAAATTCATAAAAATGCCAACTGTTGGAAATTCAATTTTCTTTTATAAATCATTCTCTCTCTCTTTTTTTGACAGCTGAAAGCTGACACACATAATTATTTCCTGTTAGATACTGAAGAAAAAAAAAGCCCAGGAGATATTGTTGAGACTGTTTCTGGGGTGGGATTGGGGGATAGGAGATGAGTAAGTAATGAAGACTTTCTTGCATAATAGCAATATTGTTATTCATACTGTATGACAATTATTAGTTATTAGTTATTTACATTTTCTCAAAACACAATACCATTCTAATCCATCTGTGCCCGATTTAGAGAGTAGCTCTAACTTCTTCCATATTATTATTGCTGTAATTTTTTGTGAATACCTCCTAGACCATTCAGTGGACAGCAAACAGTGGCCAGCTCAGGAGACACTGACAAAGACAGAGAAGCCACAAAAGATTTACACTTGAAAGCAAGATTTAGTTTATTCTAGAGGTGCCCAGAATCAGGGAAATAGAAATTGTGAGATTGGAGATTTAGACTTAACATATTAAAGCATTTTAAACTACATCAAGTTATCTGAAAATAGTCTGGGCTTTCTTGGGAGTTGATGAGTTACCTGTCAAAAGAGGTGTTCTAGAAGACATTGGGGCGGGGGGGTGGGACAGAGGTGGATGAGGAGAAATTACTTTTTTTTTTTTTTTTTTAAGACAGAGTCTTGCTCTGTCACCCAGCCTGGAGTGCAATGACGCAATCTCGGCTCACTGCAACATCTGCCTCCCGTGTTCAAGTGATTCTCCTGCCTCAGCCTCCCAAGTAGCTGGGATTATAGGCACCCGCCGCTACGCCCAGCTAATTTTTGTATTTTTAGTAGAGACGGAGTTTCACCATGTTGGTCAAGCTGATCTCAAACTCCCGAGCTCAGGTGATCTCCCCGCCTCAGCCTCCCAAAGTGCTGGGACCACAGGTGTGAGGCACCGTGTGCTGCTGATGAGAAATTAGGTAATGGGGACAGTGTACTTTTTTTCTGGTGATGGATACCCTAAAAGCCTGACTTCACTGCTAGGCAATCTGTACATGTAACAAAATTGCACTTGTACACCACAGATTTATACAAAACAAAATACATAAATCTATTTTTTAAAAAAGAATACATTGGATTACGATCTGTAGGTAGTAGGTACTGAAACAACTTCTATAGGTTGGTTCATAACCTCCCAGGTCACAGGTCACTTCTAGCCTAGTGACATAAGGCAGTTTTATGCCTCTGAAACTCTAAAAAGAAATCTGTTCATATTTATTAAAATTTTAATAATGGTTTACACTAGTTGTTAGAGTTATGGGTCCTTTTAAATTTCTTCTTTAGACCTTCTGAATATTCTAAAAATGAGCACACATAATATCTCAAACAGAAAAAATAACAAGTTTCAAAGAGAAAATATTTCCTTTGGGTTGCCTAAGGAAGCCAGCACTGCTACTTCATCTTAGACTATCAAAAATATAACTTTGAATCTTTGCAATAGCTAGGTATTGCATAAGAATAGCTGAGCTATAATGCAGCTTCAAAACCTAATTTAAAGACCACCTTCTCCATAAAATGTGTCCTGGTTATCTCAAGAGGTCAGGATCTCTTCCTCCAGAATTCCTTATAGCTAGCACCTATTTAACTACTTATGGCCTGAAATTAATTGTCATCCTCTCCTGTGTGCTTATTCTGTGTACCCAACTAGACTGTAAACCTTGAGAAAGTAAAGTGTCCCATGGCAGCAATTAGCAGAGTATTTAGGGAACTTGTAGATATATAATTTAAATGCCTCTAGAGTATCCATTGCCATTTTCAAACAAAGATAACCAGGTCTCTCTGGTAGGTTTATTTTTGTTCATCTTTATTATATTATAGATTTCATTCCATTACAAACAATAACTAAAAATAAATACATTAAAAACATATGCATGAAGTTTTGCACAGATATAATTATAGGGTTTTTCACAAACAAAAATTATTTGAAGTATGCGTGTCTGTGTGTATGTGAGTATTCCCTCAATACATGAGTGAATTATGGTACAATAACCTCACACAATAATCAGAAAGTTATTTGCATTGGCTTTTAGAATGGAATATATTTCTTTATAATATTCTCTTGCCATTCTCAAGCTAAACTACTTGTCTTTGTTTAAGATAATGTTCTCCCATCCTTGCTATTCTTATTATCATTTTCACTTTTCCTGAGCACAAACAAACTAATGACAGGAGAGGACAGGAGACATACTTCAAGTGTGTATTGTAGATACTTCAAGTGTATATTGTAGATTAGGGCTGTTACTATTCTAAAACACATTAATATATATTCCCATTGTGGAGAAAAATACAAATTTAAGAGATGTTTTGTGAAATTATGCTTGGGAGCATAGTTATAGTCAAAGGGCACTTAGAAATGTCACTAATTTAGTTTCCATTAAAACATCTTTTTCCAAAATACTGTACTTTAAATAGATGGGTTTTGTATGCTAAACCAGGGTAATGCTGATATTGGTCATTTTTGGTGTGCTTCTATTTTCATGATGATAATCATCTCTGGATAAAATTATATTAAGCCAATCAGGCTCATCCAATTTTTCTTTTGAAGAAATAGTATACCACCTGTTTTTGGTGCAGCTCGATGTAGGCAATTTTCAACCCTCCCTACAGTGGCTGTTAGATGATAATTGTTCAATGTGAGGTACAAAAGCATGGTTCTGTTGCCTCAAAGCTGGGCAAATTCCATGGTGTGATTTACATGTTGGTGCTTCTCAAGGGAGCAGCCTGAGGATAGACCTCATCTGAATCCATGTGTTTGTTGCTCTTTTCTCTTCTCTAATCGGCTTCTTGCACTCACAGATTTCTCCATGGAACACTCCTTTGACAAATGGCTTGCACACAAATCCCTCTCTCTGGCTCTTCTTTTCAGGAATAAAACCTAAGACAAGTAACCTTAAAATTAGAGTGAAGGAAATAAATTATGTGCTTTGACAATAAATATTTGAAAATAATACTTATAGTAGGTAAGTGATATAGTTTGAATGTGTGTCCCACCAAATCTCATGTTGAAATGTAATTCCCAGTATTTGAGATGGGGCCTGGTGGGAGGTGTTTGGATTATAAGGGCAGATTCCTCATGAATGGCTTGGACCATCCCCTTGGTGATAAATGAACTCTCTGTCTTTGTTCTCAGGAGATCTGGTGGTTTAAAAATGTGTGGCACCCCTCCCTCTCACTCCCTCTTGTTTGCTCCTTTTCTTGGCATGTGACGTGCCCATTCCCCCTTTGCCTTCTGCCATGATTGGAAGCTTCCTAATACTGCCATGCTTCCTGTGTAGTCTAAGAACCCTGAGCCAATTAAACTTCTTTTCTTATAAATTACCCAGTCTCATGTATTTATTTATAACAGCACAAGAAAGGCCTAATACAATAGGAATATCTGGGATGGCCAAAATAGAGAAGTAACAGAGGTTTTGACTTCTAAAGTCTCTAAGCAGTGGTTCTCAACCAGGAGAAATTTACCCAACACAGGACATTTGGCAACATCTGGAGACATTTTGGTTGTGATGAGCCTGGGGATACCAAGCATCTAATGCATCGAAGTGAGGGATGCTACTAAATATTCTACAACACGCAGGACATCCACCTACAGCAAAAATTTATCAGGCTCAACGTGTCCATAGCGCTGCTGTTGAGAAACACTGCTGCAGACCCAGCATCCTTGTTAATTCTTTGCATGTGTGTGAATGTGCCGTATATAGTCCTTTAGTCACACTACATTGTCCCCACTTCAAATTTAAAGGGAGTTTATCTACTTTTGTGCCTCTGACTTCATAGAGTTTTATGAAAGACATATAATTTAGAGATTCAAAAAAATCTGCTCAGCTGGGCACAGTGGCTCACGCCTGTAATCCCAGCACTTTGGGAGGCTGAGGCGGGCAGATCACCTGAGGTCAGGAGTTTGAGACCAGCCTGACCAACATGGAGAAACCCCATCTCTACTAAAAATACAAAATTAGCTGGGCATGGTGGCACGTGCCTGTAATCCCAGCTACTCTGGAAGCTGAGGCAGGAGAATCGCTTGAACCCGGAAGGCGGAGGTTGCGATGAGCCGAGATCACGCCATTGCACTCCAGCCTGGGCAACAAGAGTGAAACCCCGTCTCAAAAAAATCTACCCAGAAATAGGTTGGAATGCATTCAGAAAATAGCTATAGGGAACACTTGATGGACCAAATCAAACTTTTCTTTTTGGGAAACCAAACTTTCCTTTTTGATATTTAATTTTCTTCAGTAAGTTAATTGCCCCTTTCTTCTCACTCCGCACCTCCAATGCCTAGCACCATTCTTGTTTGAGAAAAGGACCAACTCAGATCTAGCTTGATTTGTATCGTGTACCTGCAAAGCAATTAACTGGGGTAAATTTTGTTTTGTTTTATTGTATTTTTTAGATTTTTCTGTTAGATTCTAACAATGAAGTTAGAATCTTTTGTTCTGAATGCATTTGTGTATATCTGTGTAAATATATGTGTGTGTATATATATGAATATAATACTCATATCTCTATATTTGTCATTTGTATAATAATTATTCATATTAATATTCTCAAAGATATGAATCCTTCTTTAGGGGAGAAAAAGTAAAATTAAGTATGAAATTCTATTTGGGAACTCTAGAATTGGTGCATCTGTTATGAACATCCTTGGTAATCTCAGGTATTCTGACCACACACCCAAAAGCAACAGTGAATATGACTTCTGCTACTTTATTTCTTTTCTGGGACAATACACAATCTCACTATGTTTGACATATATCATTCAAATCATCCGATGTGCAGGGGCATTTTGAGTTGGCTGACTCCCTTTTGTGTTGGTTCTGAATCCATCCGGTGCTCCAGTGCAATGGATTTCCTAAGATTATATGGCAGAAGTAGAGCTATTAGACCAGCGGCTAACAGTTCCCCTCTAGCTCATCATGGGGTCAAATGGAATTCAGGAGGGGGCTGGCACACAGGAAGTGGGGCACTGCAGTGGCAACTTAGGCAAATTTGATCTGTGAAAAATCCAGGTTTACGCAAATGCTAAATCATGGATTATTGAAAATAATTCTTCACTTTGTGGATTTAATGATAGAGTTTCTTTAAATTGCATTACTCCAAGAACATTTACAATATAACTTAATTTTCAACAAAAAAAATTATACAGAATGTTCCAGGAAATGGTTCTTTTCAGCACTAAAATTATAAATCACAGATAGTGTTAGCAGAGATCTTATTGATTACACAGCTTAAATTCTAACATTTTAGCTCTGTGGAGAAGCTCTTGAAGAAGGATAATACCCAATATTTGAGACATCATGGAAACTGATTGGAAAGTTTCCGTTTTATAAATAAGTGACCATATACCTAGAGGGGCTTGGCCTGGGCTAATGACTTTTCTGCACAGAGCGTTTCTTGGTTTTTTTGGATGATTTCCACAGATATTGTCCAATCCGGGAATCACAATTCCCTAAGGACTCTCACAACTCCTAAGTCTGTTACTAACCTCAATACCAAAATTATCAGCCTTTCTAGGGAGATAATCTATCAACCTGATGGTTCAATAAATGCTTGTTAAATTGCATTGAACCAGGTTTGTTCACCAATCCATCCCACTGTGATAGACTCTGGGGATACCATGGCAAAAACATACAGAGGTTTAAGTAGACCAGCTACTCTCTGACGGGTAATTGTGGCACAATTCTAAGACAAAGACTGGGAAAGGCTTTAGCACTTCAAAACACTTTCCTCATCTGCTCTCTGAAGCTTGAAATTCTTTAAACAGTAATGGGCATCTTTAGGAAGAAATGAGTTCTATGGAAAGCAAAGTTGCTTAAGCACTTAACTGAAATAGAGAGTGAAAGTGATTCAAGTATTAGGCAAAAGTGCTAGGTTAGATGTCCATTGTTCTGGACCTCAGTGGTACTTGTCTGCCCTACAGCCCTTCCTCCCTCTTTCTAGCAACAGACACAGGCTATTTGGTGATAGGGGCTGGCCAGAACCTCCTCTGAGTAAGTGGAATATCTCTACACCTTGACTACATTTATTTACCCAAGGATGGGCTCATGACCTACCTATATTGGGCCAGTCAAGGCATTTCCTAAGATTTTTAAACTGGGATCTGGGATTTTCTCAGAGGCCAGACCTGCCAGTAACCCTACTTCTTGCCAAAAGTAGGAAACAGAGCTGCAAGTCAGCCTTGAGAGAAGGAGCCTTCATGCATGATAATGTCTATATCCAGAAAGAATTAAGGGTGGTTAAGTGGTTAAAAATGCAGGTTTTAAAACACCAAAAGCAATGGCAACAAAAGCCAAAATTGACAAATGGGATCTAATTGAACTAAAGAGCTTCTGCACAGCAAAAGAAACTACCATCAGAGTGAACAGGCAACCTACAGAATGGGAGAAAATTTTTGCAATCTACTCATCTGACAAAGGGCTCATATCCAGAATCTATGAAGAACTCAAACAAATTTACAAGAAAAAAACAATTCCATCAACAAGCGGGCGAAGGATATGAACAGACACTTCTCAAAAGAAGACACTTATGCAGCCAACAGACACATAAGAAAATGCTCATCATCACTGGCCATCAGAAAAATGCAAATCAAAACCACAATGAGATACCATCTCACACCAGTTAGAATGGCGATCAGTAAAAAGTCAGGAAACAACAGGTGCTGGAGAGGATGTGGAGAAATAGGAACACTTTTACACTGTTGGTGGGACTGTAAACTAGTTCAACCATTGTGGAAGAGAGTGTGGCGATTCCTCAGGGATCCAGAACTAGAAATACCATTTGACCCAGCCATCCCATTACTGGGTATATACCCAAAGGATTATAAATCATGCTGCTATAGAGATACATGCACACGTATGTTTATTGCAGCACTGTTCACAATAGCAAAGACTTGGAACCAACCCACATGTCCATGAATGATAGACTGGATTAAGAAAATGTGGCACATATACACCATGGAATACTATGCAGCCACAAAAAAGGATGAGGTCATGTCCTTTGTAGGGACATGGATGAAGCTGGAAACCATCATTCTCAGCAAACTATTGCAAGGACAAAAAACCAAACACCACATGTTCTCACTCATAGGTGGGAATTGAACAATGAGAACACTTGGACACAGGAAGGGGAACATCACACACTGGGGCCTGTCATGGGGTGGCGGGAGGGGGGAGGGAAAGCATTAGGAAATATACCTAATGTAAATGATGAGTTAATGGGTACAGCACACCAACATGGCACATGTATACGTATGTAACAAACCTGCACGTTGTACACATATACCCTAGAACTTAAAGTATAATAAGAAAAAATGTAGGTTTTAGAGCTAGAGTGCCCGAGGTCAGACCTACAGCTTTCTATTAATTCTGTGACCTTAATAAAGTTATATGTTTTCTTTTTCACTCAGTTTCACCTTCAGTAACATGGGAATAACAGTGTTTTACCCAATAGGGCTGTAGCAGATTAAAGATGTCTCAAAAGCTTTGATACTCCTCCTATGGAGAGTTGGGGTCTATGTCTTCTCTTCTTGAATCTTGGAGGGCTCTGTGACTGCTTTAGAATCCAGGTTCTTCTGGCCCAGGCCTGAAGAACACATTTGTGTGACTTGTGTTATAGACCATCCACATAGAATTAGAATCTCAGGGTTGATACGCATTGTAAACATCATATTAGCATGAAGCTGAACCCAGTTGAAGACAAGGGGCAGCACCCTGACTCTAAAGAGATTAAAAGGAAACTTAGGAATTTATTAGTGATATAGTTCGGATATTTATCCCTACACAAATCTCAAGTTGAAATGTAATCCCCAGTGTTGGAGGTGGGGACTAGTGGGAGGTATTTTGGTCATAGAGGCCAATGTTTCATGGCTGGGTGCTGTCCTTGCAATAGTGAGTACCTATGAGATCTGGTTATTTAGGTGTGTGGCACCTCCCATGCCACTCTCTCTTGCTCCAGTTCTCGCCATGTGAGATGCCTGCTCCCACTTTGTCTTTCGCCATGACTATGTGACTTGTGTTACAGAATTTTCTCTTTCATCTTTGTTTTCTCTTTTTAAATCTGTAATTTTATTATCATGTGCCACCAATCTGTAACCTCATAATAAAACCAAACATAAAAGGAAACCTTTTTTTTTTTTTTTTTTTTTTTTGTGAGCGGGAGTCTTGCACTGTTGCCCAGGCTGGAGTGCAGTGGCGCAATCTCAGCTCACTGCAACCTCCGTCTCCCAGGTTTAAGCGATTCTCCTGCCTCAGTCTCTCTAGTAGCTGAGATTATAGGCACCCACCACCATGCTGTGCTAATTTTTGTATTTTTAGTAGAGGCGGGGTTTCACCATGTTGGCCAGGCTGTTCTCGAACTCCTGACCTCAGGTGATCCACCTGCCTCGGCCTCCCAAAGTGCTAGGATTACAGGTGCGAGCCACTGCGCCCGGCCCAAAAAGAAACTTTTTATATCCAAAAATTACATAGGCACAAGTTCTGCCTTTTGGCTTTTTTTCACTAGTATATAATTTGTAGGGAGTAGTACTCTCCATGTTAGCAAACATAGCAATGAAGAATTCACTGCTTACGGTCCTGTGCACTGAAGCAATAAAATAGAGAAATGAAGACAGAGATGGAAATAGAAGAAAAATTAACTCAAGAGAGAACCAGTAGTGGTGATGGAGATAAGCTGACAGAACCAAATAGATGCCTGCAAGTTTGTAAGGAAGCTAAGTGAAGTGGGTACATAAGTATGTATTGTTAACAAATCCAGATGCTGTCTCCAAACTTAAGCCTTGTTTGCAAAGAGAAGTAGGAATGGCAGAGCTTTTATCCCATATTTTTGGAAAATTTAGATGCCATTTGTTCCTGAGGTTTTGAAAAACATTTTCCTAAAAATGCATCAACCTGTTTGCTTTTGGTTGCTCTCTTTTTTAAAAGTCACTCTGAGAGATTTGGGGAAGGGGCATCTAAATTGCTCAGACTCTGATTTGGGGATTTAGGAGTCTGGGACAAAATTAAAGGTGATTCTGGTTAAGGGATCAGCAGAAAATACATATACACCTTTTTTCCTATGTTCGCAGCCATCCAGACCCACAGGAAATGGGCATTCTTGCTGAAAGTCATGAAAGCAACTGATTATCTGCTAAGTGGAACTCCAGGGAGCGTGTTCATCCTTACATCTTACATAGGAGGCGACATTGCCATCCAATTAGTCCTATTACCTTCTCACTGGATCACAAAGGCATTTATGGGAACAAGTCATTTTTTAAAGGAAGAGAGAAGTGCATTTAACATGAATAGTTGTCTAATAGCATCATTTCCCCATTTCTCCTTCCCAACAAAGAACCCCAGGTAGCCTTTGTGCCTGGAGGTGAGGTGGGTTATTTCATTCACAGTTCCAAAGATAGGGCTGACTGGTCTGGGCGGGAGCAGGAGGAGGGGGTTGGGGGTGGGGAGGTAATACTCTCAAACAGTGCATGGTCTGGAATTGGGCATTTTATTAGATCTAATAGGCTGATCACTTACTCTGTAATTGTGAGAATTTTTTGCTTTGAATTTTTGGCTGCTTGATGTGAATGAAGAAACACGTAGGACAATTGTTATAGGCAGCCATCTGTCCATAAGTGCAACCAGACTGAGGATTAAGCCAATGCCATAACTGGCAGAACAGGCCCCTGCTAACACTACTGAGCTGTGAGATTGATGTACCTGAATCCTGCCCTAATACAGAACTTATACGTTACAGTTCATTTCATAATCTTCAAGGCCATTAGAGAAGGCTTTCCTGATACTTGTAGCAAAAATCTTCCTAAATTGAAAAAGGAATGATATTTGAATACTAAGAACTCATTCCTTATTTTGTACAACTAAATTTTAATATGGGGAAGAGAAAGTGAAAGAACATACGAGGATCCACAATGACAGATGGGAGGGCTGAGTAAGGAGAGTTGAAAGGTCACAGAAAGCAGAAACTAGCAGAGCTCAAATAAAAGCTTATTGAATTCACAATTTCTGCATGAGTGTTGTTTTTTTGTTTTGTTTTGTTTTTTGAGATGGAGTCTCACTCTGTTGCCCAGGTTGGAGTGCAATGGCGCAATTTTGGCTCACTGCAACCTCGGCATCCCAGGTTGAAATGATTCTCCTGCCTCAGCCTCCCAAGTAGCTTGGACTACAGGTGCGTGGCACCATGCCCAGCTAATTTTTGTATTTTTAGCAGAGACGGGGTTTCACCATGTTGGCCAGGCTGGTCTTGATCTCCTGACCTTGGGATCCACCTGCCTGCCTCAGCCTCCCAAAGTGCTGGGATTACAGGTGTGAGTCACCGCGCCCAGCCCATGAGGTGTTTTAAACATAGCTAACTCTAGATTAGAGGGCTGCTTCTTTTATTCAATATATATAGAGAGAGAGAGAATATAATGATTTAAAACATATACATATATTACATATACATATACATATATTATGTTTATGTTTTAAATCTCTACCATGTACTAAAAAAATACAAAAATTAACAAGATAAACATTTCGCCAAGATAAACATTCATTTAGAAATTCACAATATTAAAAAGTCTATAATAATATTTAAATTTGTAATAGTTCTTAAAATTGTATTACCTCATCTAATCCTTAGAATAACCCTGTGGGAATGTTCATATTTCTCCATTTTATAGAAAGGAATCAAAGACTCAAGTTGACATAGCCATATAATAAGCAAATTGTGAAACTCGGGTTTCTATCTCAGTCTACCTGATTCTTACAAATCCAACCACATTTCTTCCATAGTACTATCCTCCTTGGAGAACAGGAGATTAGGATTCACCATACCTAACCACTTTAGGTATAGTAATCCCATTTGGCAGAGGAAATTTTTAGGTAATACAGTGATAGTAGGATTCTCCTAAGACCCGAAGCTCTGAATCACATAAGGAGAGGGAAGGATACTTCAACAGGGCAAAGTTGTTCATTTGTTAGATGGCTTGAGATGATTTAAAATATGATCTTCAGCCACAGAACTGAAAAAGGGATAATGGCTTAAAGCAAGATTGAATTCATTAGCTCTGGATTCTAATGACTTAGCGCTGTGTCAGAACTAGCACACACTGCTCTTGTAAAAGAACCAGAACAAGTTCTTTGCTTCATGATGGTACTTCACCTTTTCTGAGTAGAGGTGGAAGACACAATTTTGAATCACAATTCGTAAGAGTTGTTAATGTACTAAGTAACAGTGAATATGCTCTGCTGTTTGCAAAAAAAAAAAAAAGACTGCAAGAAATATGTGCAAATTGCAACATAACTGGCTAATAATCATGAAACAACAGGGGAACTAGTTGGATCATGAACAGAGTGGGCAAAGATACTATGAAGCATCACTAGAGAACTGTTTGTGATTTTTTTCTTACATGGCTCCATATATCCATGATATCCCAGCTGAAGGCTATTCTGTGGCTGATCATTGTGCATAGGTTAATGTCTAAGCTACTTGACATGCCATATAGAGTCCTTATGATCTGGCTAATGTCAGACTTTATGCCTATGCTTATCACCTTCTTTCTAGCATCATATTTAGTTCTCTAAATTTACCTAATTCTCTTCTATCTCCAGGCTTTCATTATTTCTATTTTATGCAGCTAGAATATTCTCTTTTCTTCTCTCAGAAATGATAACTCCTAATATGCCTTTAACTCCTATTCATTCAGATTATAGTAGCTATCTCACTTGTAGACTACCCTATTGTCAATCCTATTGAAGCCCTTTTAATATTCTTTTAATATTTACTTATTTGAATTCTCTACCACTTTGGATGATTCACTGTTGTACTCCAAGTAGTTGATAGGTACTTGTCAGGAAGTACTCTTTCAGGAAGAAGTACTGATAGTACTCAATGAGGAAGAAGAGTTTTCTGGACTGGGTGATAGCACAGAGTTCATATCATTCAATAAAATCTTACTGCATTAGAAGTCTATGATTTAATGTATTATTAATGAAAATTAAGTTGCATCTACCTTATAGTTTAAGATGGCATGTATATTTGATCAGACTGTATATCTATATAGATTTATAGATATAGAGGTAGTACATTCCTCAAGCCCCACAAAAATGACAAAAATGTGTAAGGCATAGAACACAAAGGAATGAAGTAATGGGAGGTGAGACATAAACAAGATTTTGGAAGCTAAAAGCAAATGGGAAAGTGAAAACTGACTTAGCATGACCACGAAAATTTAATTCTGTGCTTGAAGTAAGAAGGCCAGGAAGAAACCTCATGTATAAAGGTGAATCCCTAAAAGGTGTAGGATTTGAGAAAAATAGGTATCTTGGAAGTGGGTTTAACATGGGCCTAAGCAGGTTGTTTGAAGATCTTTCTGAAGAGGGATAAGACTCCCAGATATGTTCCCTGACTCTACACAGTCACATGCTGACCCTCCTCAACCTGGATTGATGACTAAGAGTTTATTCTCTGAAGAGAGTGAAATAGAGAGTCTATACTGGGGATTCCAGAAATATTTAATGGGAGAAATCCGTAACTAAAAAATAAATATATATAGAGAGAGTTAAATATAAGTTTCACAGGGAATATTGAATTCTCCTATTCTAGTCTTCTCCTACATGTCTCCCAAAAAGCTGGCAGCCAGCTTGTACACTTCCAATAGGAGTCAGAAGCAGTTCTCCTCTAAGATTATCTGACCAACTGAACCTAAAAGACCTAAAACTACTGACATTAAGGATTCTCCAAAGAAACAGCCCATCTAGATAATGTTAGAGATACGACCATCACCCAAAATTCCAATTGAATGCATAGAGTTTCTGATCAACACTTTGTTTCTCACTCTTTAATATAAGCAAAAACAGGGATGACTAGACATTAGAAGCAGGCATTGGATATGGAAAACAAAGACAGAAAACAAACACGTAACTTCTCAACTGTAGTATCTTTAGTTTATAAGCTGAACAGTTTCTGTCATTAATATTCTCAGAAATATAATTACATAGCATCCACAAGAAAAGAACAGAGTGCCACATAAAAGAATATGCAAGGAATATAAATGAGTTCTTGGCGATAGAAAAATAAATTAAAATAATAAAACATTTATAACAAAGTTAAAGAAATCTTTTAGAGAAAGAACAAAGGATACGTGATGAAGAAAAGATTTAAAAAAAAAAGGAAAAAAAACCCCTGAAAAATTAAAGGAGCAATTCAGGAGATGCACTGTTTGAATAATGAATGGCCCAGAATAAAGAGAAAGGAGAAAATGGGGGTGGATGGTACCATCAAAGATATAATTCAATCTTCTTTTCAGAACTAGAGGACTTGATTATACAGACTGGGTACATTAGGTGGCCAGTATGTTGGATAAAAGCAACACCAAAGTGCATTACTGCAAATTTAAAGACATGGTTGATAAAAAGAAAGTTCTAGAAGCTTCCAGGTAAAAAGAAAAAATTCACAAGAAGAATTAGAAATGATAGTTGCTTAGGATTTCTCTGCATAATAGCAACTCCAGAATCTGGAACACTAAAGAGAAATATCTTCACAACTCTGAGGAAATATTTTTCAACATAGAATCGTATGTTTTAGGTATGCCAGATTGTCAAGATATTTTCAGTTACACCAAAAAAAAAATGCTTGTGTATGCATTCTATCTCAGGAAGCTATTGGAAAGTGAGTTGTATCAATATGAGGGAGAAAACCAAGAAAGAAGACAAAACAGGATATGAGAAATAGGGGAGTCAGCAAAAGAGACAGGCAGGAATATTCCTTATGATGATATTAAAAGAGTTCGCACAATGGCAGTTATTCAGCAGGGTTAGATAGCTACTTTCCAGATTAGAGGTGGTTGAAAGGGAGATTTAAAAAAAAAAAGATGAAATGGATAAAAAATTTAGTTTGATGGTACTGAGAGAAGATTTACCCAGCTGGTGAAGATTTGGGAGCTGGGCTCATGACAAATACTTAGGAAAGCAAGAAGAGAGAGAAGAATGAAGAGGATGAGGAAGATTAAGTAAATTATCAATTCCAGATAAAACAAACTCTTGTACAGGGAAGGAAAACTAACTATGTTATATACCACATGTCTCAGCTATGAACAATCTTAAGAGTAAAAGTGAATTAAATAATAAATATATTGACCTGAACAATCGTATACTATCATTATGTAAGGTAGGATGGTTGTAAAAGAAAGCTATATTCTCATCTTCCATATTGAGAAGTCAAGAGATAATGTTTTAAACTGAAAAAAAAAAAATAGAACTAGTAATATAGGCTTGTTATTTAGAGATTTTGATGTAAATACCAAAGTACGCAATTTACAGGGAAAATATTTGCCTCTGGGAAACAGATAATGGAGGTGGCAAGAGAGTACTACCGCTGTAAGATTGTGTATTATTGTCAGGGTAACAGTAATTGCTATAACAAACAAACCCCCATGTTTATCATGGACTCAAACACAATGCAAGTTTATTTCTCACTCATTTAACAGCCCAAGGTGATTGTTTCTGTACGTGGGTATGGCTGTCTTTCATGTACTCAACAAGGAAGATGAAACTCTGCCTTCAACTTCATATCTGGGGTCACCATGTTTATCACTGTCCAAGTCTGTCAGGTGAACAAAGAGCATGGGGAATTGTCAAGGGTGGGGTGAGAAAGTCACACCACATGTACGCCAGTTGCTTTGACAGAACTCGGTCATAGGGCTGCTCCTAACAGCCACAGAGGTTGGGAAATGTAGTCTAGCTGTGTATCTAGGAAAAATAGGAGGACACAAATTTTGGTGAATGGTTAGCAGTCCTGCCAGAATTCGTAAAACTGTTAGACTCTTTAAATTAAGTGTATTACAGATTGTTGCTGTAATTGTGGTTTTGTTCTAAAATGATAAGAGGAAACGATCCAGCGGAAGTCATTAAAATTTAACAATGGTTAGATTATGATAATTTTTTTACCCAGCATTTTTTAAATTATAAAACTTTATTGAAGATACAGAAAGTTCTTGTCTCAATTCACCTTGCTCCAGACTTGTAATAGGGGAAGGTCAAATGACACTTCCTATGAAGACAAACTCAAAAATCCAGTTGCTTCATCTGTAAAATGAAACCCAGATAATGGAGCAATGTCAACTTCTCTGTTATTATTTTAAGATTATATAATGGAATTATTATTATATATAATAGAATTATACAGGAGTATATGTAAATACATACATAATAGGATTATATAATATACATATAGGATTATATATACTATATTATATATAATATATATTATATATGTATATACATAATAGGATTATATAATACACATATGGGATTATATGTATATACATAATAGGATTTTTTAATCCTAAACTATGTATTATTTTATATATTATACATTATACAAACTATATATTTTATTTACAAAATGTATATAATATATAATAGGATTATGTAATCCTAAAGTAATGGCAAAGAAGGTGACAGTGCCTCATTCTCTGGGTTTTATTTTACAGATGAAGCAACTGGATTTTTGAATAACTAAGTGGTGAACCCAAAGTTGGTTATTCACTCATTCATTACACTGATATTTATTAGAGCATCTACCATGGACAAGTCACTGCTTAGGTGAAGATGGTAACAGCAGCAAACAATCTAGACAAGCTATCCTTTCACACAGAGCTTTAATCTTAGGGAGGATGCCCAGTGGCAGTGAGGACTCTAACCTGGGTCTTCAACCTGAAGATCCCAGCAGCTCATTCTGGGTCTCTCCAGCTATTAGACTTTTCATATATCATGTCTCATCTGTTACACTGAAATAACCTTCCTGCAGCTATATGATCAGATGGCCTCCCTTATTTACGGAGTGAACAAAAAATGCAAATTATATTTGGGAAAGTCCCTGTGAATCAAAAATGACGCCCGTTTTCCCTTAACAGCTTTTAGGAGATGTTTCAGATTAGCATGGAAAGAAAGACATGTGCACATTCCCTGTATAGTTCGCCATTCTTTTCTCCCAGCTATTAGAGGCACTTCCGACAGGTACCTTTTCTGGCAACTTCTAAAACTTGTGAGGTATGCTCTCCTATTTGACCAGGCCTAAAGAAGTCTTGTTTCATGAATTGCAATATCTATAAGATATTCATCCAGCTGCTTGAAAATCATCTCTGCTTCCTTCATTCAGGAAAATATCACCACTGACATGTCCTGCTTGCACTTAAATGATGTATGCTTAGTTGGTGCAAGGTTTAATGAATAAGAATGTTTGAAGAAAAACTTTAAGCTTTCACTGGACATGAGGTCAGTTACAAAGAATAGAGGTCCTGGAAGAGTTGTCTTCAAGGGATTGTCATATAATATATTGTCCAAAATGTAACACTTTGAGAGTGGAAGGTGATGCTGTTAACAATGATGCTGAGACAAAAGGCATAAATAGAACTCCAGACAAACAGGAAATGTTAGCATTAAAGATTGACATTCACTTTCCTTGATGCATGAGTTGATAAAAGTTGGTATGTATGTGTGTGTTTATATATTATGTGTGTGTTTATACATACATACATGGGTGTGTGTATATATACTGATATATAAATACATACATATATTGTATATATACTGATATATGAATACATACATACATACATATGTATATATATATATCAGTATATATTATTCAGCCTTGAAAAGGAAAGAAATTCTGACACATGCTACAACATGGGAGAAACTTCAAGACATTATAGTAAGTGAAATAAGTCAGTCACAAAAGAATAAATCATGTTTAATTCCACTTATATGGTACCTAGAGTAGCCAAATTCATAGAGACAGAAAATGGAATGGTGGCCACCAAGGGCTGAGGGAAGGAGGAAGTGGAGAGTGCTTGTGTAATGGGTCAGAGTTTCAGAAAATAAACACATTCTGAGGATGGATGGCGGTGATAGTTGCACAACATTGTGAATGCATGTTATGTTACTGAACTGTACACTTAAAAATAGTTTAAATGAGAGATTTTGTTATATATAACAAAATCTACTACAATAAAAATTGATTGACTTCACTCTCTTTATTTGGAAAATGATGAAACCTAGACAAGAGTTTTCCTTTGGGCCTTTCCCAGGCATAACATGTTATGATCTCAATAGAGATTCATTGAGGTTGAAACAGAGTTAAATCACCCACTGCTCCCTGCTATGTTGTGACCACTTGGGAAAAGAAAGGAAGAGTCAAATGGGGATTAACTTCCTAGCAAAGCTGGCCAGAGAACTCAGCAAGTCCTCCCACTTGCCTCCTTAATCTAAACTTGAGTAAGCCCAGAGTTAAGCCAAGAATGGCAGGCAGAGAATTTGGAACTAAGAGAGCAATGACCTCCTGGATCCCCAGAAGCAAACTCTGTTTGATTTGCTTGTCACATGGAGTAAGGCAAACTATCTCCTTCTAAGAATAGGATACCCAAGAACCCAAGAGGAAAAAAAAGAACAAGGGGACCAGGAGGAAGATGACCCCATTGTCTTGGTATCAGATAGTGGCTCTGCCTGCCACTCTAATAAAGCTTCACAGATGTCAGGTTCTCCCCAGGCTCAATCATCACACAAGGAGCTCCCACACACTACAATCAATGAGGAGAGACACGTAAAAGGATTGAAGGGAGAACTGTAAATAAAGAGAAAATAAAGATTCCTGTTGAAAAAAACAACAACCTTTTTTATTTTTTTAATTTTTTTATTTTCTATCACTTTTATTTATTTTTTTATTATTATACTTTAAGTTCTAGGGTACATGTGCACAACGTGCAGGTTTGTTACATATATATACATGTGCCATGTTGGTGTGCTGCACCCATTAACTCGTCATTTACATTAGGTGTATCTCCTAATGCTATCCCTCCCCCTCCCCCAACCCCACGACAGGCCCCGGTGTAGTGTTCCCCTTCCTGTGTCCAAGTGTTCTCATTGTTCAATTCCCACCTATGAGTGAGAACATGCAGTGTTTGGTTTTTTGTCCTTGCGATAGTTTGCTGAGAATGATGGTTTCCAGCTTCATCCATGTCCCTACAAAGGACATGAACTCATCCTTTTTTGTGGCTGCATAGTATTCCATGATGTATATGTGCCTCAACAGGTGCTGGAGAGGATGTGGCAAAAAAAACAGCCTCTAACCTTTCCTTTTCTTGTGCCTTCTCAGATATACAGCAAACCTTTTCCTTCTTATTAACACACGATGTTGGGGAACATTGTCTTTTCTTCTTTACCCTGTAGCCCATCATCTTCTGTGGGCACCAAGCAATTTCCCATGTTTACTCCAAAGGCTGTTCACGTAAGTGAAACCATTTGCACTGCACACTATAAAGGAAGGGAGGTTATGGCCCTTGGATCCAAGCTGAATAATTCAGATACAGTCTCATTCCTACACATCACTCTCCCTTATTTAACCCTGCATTGTTATTTTTATTTATTTTTTTTCTTTTGAGAGGGAGTCTCGCTCTGTTGCCCAGGCTGGAGTGCAATGGCACAATCTCGGCTCACTGCAACCTCTGCTTCCTAGGTTCAAACGATCCTCCTGCCTCAGTCTCCCCAGTAGCTGGGACTACAGGTGTCTGCCACCATGCCCGGCTAATTTTTGTATTTTTAGTACTGACGGGGTTTTACCATGTTGGTCAGGCTGGTCTTGAACTCCTGACCTCAAGTGATCTGCCCACCTTGGCCTCCCAAAGTGCTGAGCTTACGGATATGAGCCACCGCACCCAACCTCCTGCATTGTTGACTAATTGATTTATATGTCTATGACCCACCCTATCCCTGAGCCCCAACTTTAGAGCAAGATCCTAAAGGGAGCATAGCATGTTGATTGGCTGTTGAGACCTTCTTTCCACAACCAGCACACCCTGTGGATTCCATAAATGCCTATGATCCTGAACCATTTATTAAGTTTCTGTGCATGCCTAGGGCAGGGACAGGTCCTTGCCCCAAGGGAACCCATTATTTAATAACAGTCTATAGATTCCAGAGCTGCTGGTGGCAGGGATGCTTTCTCACAGGTCCCATGGGCTTCAGGGGGGAAGATTTTCAAGATGATTAGGAGATGAATGTGTTTTGAAAGACAGTACAGAGTTAGCCTTGACTGCAAATTGGACATTTTATTGCATTTGTCTGATGGATAATCACAGATAAAGACTTTGATCTTTATCCCCATGGCAGCAATAAGAAAAAGGCAGGAACTCTGTGTACTATCTTTTATTTCTTTTCTCTGCAGTTCTGGGAAAATCGAGCCTATTTAAATGCTCAGAAGAGTCTCCTTGTGCTCTTAAATGTTGCTGGGCGTTAACCACTCTGTCTTTGTCCTCGACAATACCATGATAAGATGGAGATAGGGGAGGGACTGTGAAGCTCTTCTCTCTCAGCAGAAACACTAATGGATGGGCAAGAATAAGAATGTTGAAAGGAAAGAAAAGGAAGAATAGAGGATTAAATGCTGAGTGTCATGGAAAAGATCAAGGGAAGAATTACAACAGCAGTGCAGCATGGCCATCCCAATGAATGCAAGAGATCAGATTGGGGCTTTATTCTTCAGACACAAGATGCTGATGGTCTGTGGCCCAGGTTGGCAACATCAGGACCTTTTACTCTTCAGATAGATTCTCCCCCCATGATCAAACCAAGTGAAACATTCCACAATTAAACTTGTGAACTGACTCAAAAAAAAAAAAAAAATGAGCACGTGGAGAAGCTGAAATGGAATTCAAGGAGTTTGGTAGTACCAGATGAAGCTTCTTCCCTCCCACGATGTATTTAACTGACTCCACTGGCTATAGAATCACTATGTTTGTTGATCATGTTTATCAAGGGCAGAAAGTAACTTTCACTATAAAATGAAGACTATATTAACTCTTATTTATCCTTACAAAGGAGTTGGCCAAATGCCAGGTCCTTCAAGGCTTGAGATGAAGTCTGGTGCACTAGAGCGGATGTGTGCAGGTGGTACACGTAGGTACCAGGGTGCAAGCACACAGGCCCACCCATTCTAGGCAGGTGGGCTATGCTGCTGAGCCACAAGTGTCTGACCCTATTTGGACAAAGAGACTTAAATGTAGACATTATTTACCACCATATCCAAAGGGGATTACATGCAGAATCATTTCATTTTCATGTTAACTTGTGGGATACTTTATATGATTAGTTTTAAGTCTAATACATTTTAGTCTTCATTCTATATCTTTATTTCCCCATGTTTTAATGTAACCATAACATTGTAACTAGCCCAGACCTCACTTGACTTTTGAAATGCCCTGTGTGTATATGTGTGTGTGTGCATGTGCACGCATGCACGTTGGACAGAGCAGCGGAAGGGTCTTAAAGTGAAAGGAATTCTATGTTGAAAATTAAGTTACACAGAATGTAGAAATAATTGCCAGTTTCGCTCACCAGCCCTTTATTTATTTTTCAACAGCAGCACAAATCCCATAGCAGTTAATTCTGTACCTAGCCCCGGGAACCACAGATACACCCAGTACAATGTGTAGCAATAGTTAAAACTTCTGGAAAGAAAACAAACTTCTAAGGTTGCCCCATAATCAGGTCCCTCCTCTAACATGATTTTGAATGACACATGTAAAAGAATGACCTCTAGTGGTTAGATGCCAAACCTACAGTGTTGTAATTAAGAAGAAGATCTTAATGGGTGGGGGTGGGACTGTATTCAAGCAGTTATTATACAAAACAGCATGAGGCATCCTAATAGAGAACACACACCCACCCAAGTTTCTCTCTTATAACTTAGCAATTATACTGGAGAGACATCAAAGTTCGCATATCTCATAGAAACCTAGAATTAGATCAGGGACTTGCAGCTTCTTTCTCAGTATAACACTATACACAGTATTTGCTCATACTTCTACTTAAAAATTCCCAGTTACTAGACACAATGTACTGATAATTTATCTTTGTTTTCTTCCTGCATAATAATAAACTCTGTTTTTCTTTGAGGAATAATTTTCCCATGTGCCTAATTTAGGGAAAGGGAGTGGGAGATAGAGCATATTATTCTACATCTCAATGTAAAAGTGAAATGTGGACAATCACTTCCTCTTCCCTTGCAGCTAGAATCTAAGCTCATGAACTAAGAGTAAATAGTCATCTTCCTCCCCAAGAATTCAAATTTGGAATGAGGGAGTTGGTGATTCATAGTAGCAGTTAGGTACATGCCCAAAGGAAGTATCTAGAAGTAGAGGCAATGTCTAGCAGGTTTTGCAGTGGTTATGTCCAATGCATCTATCATGTTATGCATCATTTTCAGGCCAGAGTATTCATCCAGAACTGTATTATTTCTTTATTCTACCTCTTTTTAAAGCCTGGCCTTTCAGACTCCCAACATTCTATAGTATCCCAGCAATTTTATTGCTTAGACAACCAAAGTTGTTTTCTCTTGCTTGCAACCAAGAATTCAAATAGGTCAGTCTGTTTCATCAATCAATACACCTCCTTGTTATAGACACTCCCATAAGACCTGATGCTACCTTCTTCTGCAATTTGGTATTCCTCTGGTATAAGTTCAAAGTCTTAATGTGTTCTTATTATTTTTCAAAGCCTTGGTGTTTCTGTGCTAACACTTCTACAGAGAAAGAAAATCATTTGCTAAAGTTTAAATAACTAGAAAACAATTGCTTAGCTATTTTAATTAATTTGGGGGGGGTGTGCTGTTATTGTTTTTGTACCTCCACTTTGAGGTGAGATAAGCAAAGGAAACAAAATGTGCATGTTGAGAACTGGGTTAAAAATAATAGACCTCAGACCTCTGTGAGTGGGGTATATTTCCTGTATAGACTTCTATACAGGTATATTTCCTGTACAGACTTCTAATTTTAACCATGAACTCCTTGGGATTTCAGGGAAATAAAAATATAAAAGAAGCCAGTTTTTCTTGTAATGTCTCACGAAAATCTGTTGATCTTATGGTGCCTGCCAGCACCATGGGAAAAGGCAACATAATGGCCTTAGTCCAGCTCAAGGGTATGAGGTGTCTCATTATTCCTTCCATGAAGGGATTTTTCTGTAATCTTTCAGTTCTCTAATCAGCCACTTCCACCTATGTCCCACCCACTCTTATCACAATAGCATCCCATATCTCACATTAACAGGAAAGACAGAAAAGAGAGACTTTGTCTATTTTTCCCACCAGTGTAAGCCTCCAATCGTTCTATGACTTTCTTGTGTACACTAGAACGTTTAAACCTTTCAGGTTCAACTGGATTATATACTAGCATCCCCATAAGAAAATAAGACTGGGCCAGTGTTATATAAATCCTCCACAGCAAATAGAATACAAATTATGCACAGTGTTAACGTTAGACTTCGTGGGAAAGAAGATCAAAAGATTGCCCTGGAAACATATGAAGTTAGAGGTGACATATACCCAGAAAAGTTTCGAGGCAGAAGAAAGGAAGGCTCTGACCAGTCAACAATCCTTAGTCCTATAAGTTGGATAATCAGCACAGCTCATTCCAATTCAATTTGACTCTCTTTTTTAAACCTGAATAAAATAGTAAATATTTCTACCCGGAGTGATACATCTTTAACATCTTTAATTCTCGTTGTACAAAAAGAATATTCACCTTGAAATCAACAATATTTAGTAGGTCGAAGGACACAAAGTTGTAGTTATATGGGATAAACAAGTCTAGAGATCTAAATGTACAACATATGGACTATAGTTAATAAAATTGTATTGTCTTGGGGTTTTTTGCCAAGTAGATTTTAGCTATTGTTATCATAGAAAAGTAACTATATGAGATGATAGATGCATTAATTTGCCATACTGTTGTAACTATTTTACTACCTACATGTATCCTATAGCACATACTGTAAACCTCAAATGTGCACAGTAAAATTTACTTTAAAAAAATCAACAATATCCAGAACTGTCAGAGTAAAACTCCATTTTGTTCCTAATAGTGTATTTACTGTCCACTTCCCTAGCAAAATAAATTTGAACATGGTAGATTTTATTATGTTTTACAGCAAAGACAGGTTTTAAGATGCTTCTGTTAGCCAGAAAACAAGCATAAGCATAAAGGGCTTTGCCTGATTCTTCAGATTACCAGTGTTGCCATGTGTTTCCTCTTCCAGTTCTACATACAGGAATTGAACAACCTCTGAACATCTCCCTTTGAATAGGCAGTGTATTAATTGCTTTGAAAATACAGTGTTTATTGGAGATAACCACAGATCTTCTGTAAACCTATCACCCATTTTAGCAAAGCATTCAGAAGCAGTCAATTGTCCTATTGAACAAATATGATCAACCTTTCCATAGCTGGGTCTTACTTACTACACATCCATCAAAAACACAAAATAGTATGTCATCATGAACATTTGTAGAAGCTAGGGTTGATTGGAGTTGTTTGGAGAAAAAAAAATGGCCAAGAAACTCAAGTGACCTTATAAGCAGGAAAAAAAATAGTGGGAATATTGATAGCAAGAAATCAAAGTATCAATCCATAGAAAGCAAGAGGGATGCAGAATAAATTAAATGGTCCCTTAGTTCCTGGACTATATCCCACTAGAGCAGTGTTCCAACACACACATAAACACACACCCACAAGCAATACTTACCCTCATGTTGGGTAATCTTGACCCAGTAGACACACACATACACACACACACACACACACATATATACCCCATACCCTTAAATCAGGTTATGTCCTGACATTTCCCTACTTTTGCTATTATGGAGGAATAATGTATGCACAGCAAAGTACATAGATTTTCAGTGTACAGTTGGATCAGTTTTAACACACATTTTTAAGTTTCTCCTGGCACTCAGGCACTTTTTTGTAGGCACCGAGATTGTTAGCCATAAGTAAAACAAATCCCCTGACTTCAAGGAACTTACATTCTAGCAGAACATGCAGATAGTAAACCTATAAATATATAGAAAAACAGACTATAAATCAAGGTGAAAAGGGAAGGTGCATTATTCACAAATGGGGGTAATGGAACTTCTCAATACGATGACATTTCAGCAGATCTGAAAGTGGTGAGAGATTGAGCCATCCAATTCTCTAACGAGGGCAAATGCAGGCAAAAGAGAATGTATACACTTATGTTGCAGTCACCCAAACAATACATGGAACATTCCCAACACTCCAAAAGGTTTCCGTACCCTTTTCAGTCAGCCCTCTCCCGTACCCAAATAACTACTATTCTGATTTCTTCTATCATAGATTAGTTATGCCTATTTATGAACTGTATATAAATGGAATCATACAGTATGCAGTCATTTGTGTTGCCCGATGCATTTCACTAAATTCATTTTTAGCTCCCTAGTGGGCTGCAACCCAGTTTGAAAAACAAATTGATTTAACATATACCATACATCAGATTGACTTGGTGGGCTTAAAAAATGCAAATTGTCAGACCCCCACAGAGATTCTGATTAAAATGTAGATTACTGAGTCCACTCCAGACTAATAAAAGCGTACATCCTAGTGTGGTGCTGCAGGTTGTTCAAAGACTACACTCTAATATGGTTTACAGATGAGTTTCTCAATCACTCTAAACAATGCTTTCACCACTTCCCCACCTCTATCCCAGCTAAGAAAATACAGTGACTCCTTGTTTACTGCTTACGGAATCAAGCCAAGTACCCTTGTCAGACGTGTGAAGCCTTCCATCGAAGAGTCTTACTTTCCTGGCTGACATACCTTCCTGTTACTCAGCAACAGCAATGAGAATCTCATCTGTTTAGTGACCTCTCCTGCCCAGTCATCCCTCCACTGCGGAATCCAATGCTAAATTTCTACTGCATGCAAGAACCTATCATTGCTTGTTAAGTTCAATGACAGCCTCAGATTTATATTCCCTGGAAACTGTGTTGGTCATGAGTGGATCTGTGAATAATAGCCAAGTCTGTAAGGCATCACAGGTTCAATCAGAGGTAGATTGAGTGACTTGTGTTATTAATTCTCCATGAAGTTGTGTTCTGTGCTATTTCTCTGTTAAAGAGAGCATTCTTTGGCTCTACCACCTTGTTAGAACATTGGTACTATGTGGTCTCCTGGGTATATCTGGGAACAGATTGGCCTCATTTCTCCTTATGCTTTCTCACTCTACAAATAGGAGAAAAAAAGGCTCTTTGAGTTATGGTTGAAAGAAAAGTTGTAGAAATATATCATTAAAGGCAGGAAATAAGGGGTAGAATAAAGAGAGGGGGCTGGGAAATTAAAGGAAACCTTCCATTTCTAGTCTCTGTGTTTTGTTCTCTTCTCTCTGACGCATATAAAACACTGTAAAAATGTGTAGTTATCAGGATTCAGTGCCCCTTCTCAGTTAAATTCATTCATTTATTTTTTCTTTCATTAATTTAACATACATTTTTAAGTTTCCCCTGGCTCTCAGGCACTTTTGTAGGCACTGAGATTGTTAGCCATAAGGAAAACAAAGCCCCTGCCTTCAAGGAACTTTCATTCTGTTGGAACATGCAGGTAGTAAACATATAAACATACAGCAAACTGTAAATAAGGATGAAAAGGGAAGCGTGCATTATTCACAAATGGAGGTAATGGAAGTTCTCAATAAGGTGACATTTCAATATCTCTGAGAAGGGTGAGAGATTAAGCCATTCAGCTCTCTAAAGAGGGCAAATGCAGGCCGAAGAGAATTGCAAAGGCCCCAAGGTGGGGCCTTCTTCCTGTGTTTGAGCAATAGCAGTGAAGCTGTTGTGAGGGAGGTCAGAAAAGGATTGTGGAAGTAGAACACGAAGGGACCGATGGGCCATTGTGAGAACTTTGGCATTTATTCTGAGTTCATTAAAAATAAAACAGAGGGTTTTGAGCTGAGACACACATAACGTATTTTATGTTTTCATAGATTTACTCTTACTACTGTGTTGAAAATAGACTAATGGGCAAAAAGGAGGAATTGGGGTAGCTATTATAATAAGCCAAGTAAACAGTGATGGTAACTTGCAACAGGGCAGTGGGATTAAAAATAGTAGGATTATGATTATATTCTGATGGTGGCAATGACAAGATTTGTTGAAGTGTGGGGTATAAGAAAAAGAGGGTATCCCAGGATAATTCCAAGGCTTTTGGCCTGAACAACATGAGATATGAGGTTACCATTTACTGACACTATAGGAGGATTACATTGGAAGAGGGTCTGGGAAGTCATTTTTGAACACCTTTTAGATATCCAAACAATGATGTCCAGAAGACAGCACATATAAAACTGTAGCATTCAAGTGATATGTTTAGTCAGAGATATAAACCTTGGATTTGTCAATTTATGGATGGCACATATATACATAGAATATATATTTATTTATTTATTTATAGATGGCATATATATAGTGGATTTGTCAATTTATAGATGGCATATCTATATTTACGTCATATATGTAATCTATAAATTGACACATCCAATATATATGCTATCTATCTATCTATCTCCATGAGGTTGGATGGTTGTACAAAGAGAAGGAACAATGTCCAAGCACTGAGCTCTGAGATATTTCCAATATATGGCTGTCAGAGAGATGCAGAGAAACAAATAAAGAAGACAGAAAGGAAATGTTCAGTTATAGGAAAGGAGAACCAAGAGGAAGTCAGATCCCGGAAGCCAAGTGAAAAGAAGATTTTAACAAGGAGCATGTGATCATACAACGATGTCAAATGCTCCAGATAGGTTAAGTAAAATGAGGTCTGATAATTAATTATTGAATTTAGGAACATGGAATTCGTTAGTGATTTTGACAAGAGCCCATTTAGTGGAATTAGAAAGGATGAAATCCTCATAGAAATGGGTCGAATGCTGAATTGAAGGAGATAAATTAGAGACAGGTTTTCTGTCTGAGAATTAGAAATAACTCTCTCAAGGAGATTTGCTATAAAGTGGGTAGAGAAATGGTAAAGTAGTTGAACTATATGAACAGATACACGCACATGTATCTCATCTTAAATAAACCAACAGTGCATTTGTGGGCTCAGGAAATAATCTAGTTGAGAGAGGAAAGAGCTGAAGATTCACAAGAGAAGTGGGGGAGTGAAACATATCCATGAAGTGATGTACTTAAGTAGGTGACAGACAATGAAATCTGGAGCACAGGGGAGGTGCTGGTCTTGGAAGCATGGAGAACTCAGCTATTGGACCAGGAGGGAAAGGGGAATGCATGGATACTGATGTTGCACATAGGTTGGGGTAGCTGGCAGAAGTTTTCTTCTCATTACTACTGTTCTGTCCATGAAATAGAAACTGAGGTCATCAGCTGAAACTGAAGATGAAAAAGGAGGTATTGAGGAGCAAGAGAATACATAAGTCCTCTAGAAGAATTAGACCATGCAAGGATGAGGGAGAAGCAGTAGAATTTCTCAGCATCGCTGAGGGCCCATGGGAGGGTAGAGTCATCAGAGTAAAATGAGTTAGAACTTCACATGAGTTCATCTATATCAGACCCATTTGCAAATGAAATGGACCCCACCATGTGATACAATTGCCAGAGGAAACCAGCACCAGAGATATTCCAGGTCCTAGTTCACTGCCCCTACCTATACGCTCTTGTGTTTTGTCCTCAGTGTCATGTGTGTTGGTTTGCTCCTCTAAGCAGATCTAAAACCCCTCCTGGACAATGGTGTGTCTCCTATGCTACTTGAGATTTTCACAGGGCCTTATACTGTAGAGGACATAAACTTACTTAATTCCATCATTTATGTCTTTAGCAAGTGGTTATTTTCTGACTCTCAGAATTGTGACAGATGGTAAAGCATACCAGGTTTTATTCCCTTGGGGAATGCTATAAAGTGACTATTCCCTAATTAGGGAGAAAATGAATCCAGGGAAAAGAAAAATCTACATAAGCAAAAAAACAACATGAGTGATCACCCCTCCCTCACCATTAAGATTTTGTCCCCAGGAAGCAGGGGACTCCAGGTAAAATGAGAGCCATCTTTGTTTTAGAAAAGAATAGCAGTGGAATATTATTTTATTAAACCTGTAATCATAAAACATTATATCTGGGAGGAACTTTTTGATTTTCTCATGCTGAAAAGAGGTCCAAAAATGTTAGCAATGTGCTTAATTGTTATTGATAGAAAACAGCATTTTAACCTGTGATGCTGGATTATCAGTCCAGTTCTCTCCTTACAAAATCCAAGAGATGAACCAGAAACTAAAGATGTTCTCCCTCTGCACCTCTGGATAACCAGACTGCTTTGCTCTCTCCCTCTCAGGCTTGGGCTTGAAGGGGTGAATTAAGATGATGCATTTCTTTCTCTCTTTTTTGCTTTCTTTTTTCTTATTTGTAAAAGTGTGTGGGGTACATGAGAAATTTTTACATATATATAATTTGTATATAATGTATAGTACTCAAGTCAGAGTATAAATGTCTGTCACCTGAGTACAATACATTCTTTAAACTATAGTCATCCTGCTCTGCTATCAAACATTGAACTTATTCCTTCCATCTTACTGTGTGTTTGCACCGTTTAACCTACTTCTCTTCATCCTCCCCTCTTTTCTTCACTTACTCGTCCCAGTCTGTTATTAGTTTTTCCACTCTGTACCTCAATGTGTAAAAAGTTTCTAAATTCCCACATATAAATGAGAACATATAATATTAGTCTTTTTGTGCCTGTCTTATTTCACTTAAGATAATGACCTCCAGTTCTATTCATGTTGCTGCAAATGACAGGATTTCATTATTTTTATGGCTGAGTAGTATTCCATTGTGTATATGTAGCAGATTTTCTTTATCTATTCATCCACTGATAGACACTTAGGTTGATTCCATATCTTTGTATTATGAGCAGTGCTGCAATAAACATGTGAATTCATGTATTCCTTTGATATATTGATTTATTTTTCTTTGCGTAGATATACCCAGTAGGATGGAATGATACTTTGGTTTTCCTTTGGGTAGATACCCAGTTGGATGGAATGGTAGTTCTGTTTTCATCTTTTGGGAGAAATCTTTATATTGTTTTCCATAGTGACTGTAGTAGTTTACATTTCCACCAACAGTGTATAAGAGTTCCCTTTTCTTTACATCTTCACCAGCATCTGTTATTTTTTGTCTTTTTAATAATTGCCATTCTGACTGGGGAAAGATGATGGCTTATTGTGGTTTTGATTTGCATTACCTTGATGATTATAGTGGTGTTCAGCATTTTTTCAGATACTTGTTGGGCGTTTGTGTGTCTTCTTTTTAGAAATGTCTAATCATGTTCTTTGCCTATTTTTAATGAGATTATTAGTTTTTTTCTTGTTTTCCTTTTGAGTTCCTTGCATATTCTGGATATTAGTTCTCCTGTTGGATAAATACTTTGCAAATATTTCCTCCCATTCAACAGGTTATCTGTTCATTCTGTTGATTATTTCTTTTGCTGTGTAGAAGCTTTTTTGTTTAATTAAATCTGATTTGTCTATTCCTGTTTTTGCTTCCTGTGATTTTAAGGTCTTATTCATAAATTCTTTGCTTAGACCAATGTCCAGGAGAGTTTTCCCTAGATTTGCTTTTAGTATTTTTATAGTTTCAGGTCTTACTTTTAAATATTTAATCCTTTAAGAGTTGATTTTTGTATATAGTGAGAGATGGGGGTACAGTTTCATTCTTCTGCCTGAGTCTATCCAATTTTCCCAGCACAAATATGGTGCATTTATGAGCTCTCACAAGAGGAAATATTTAACTTTGGCACACCAAATTGCAACAATTGAACTCTAATGCATCTGTTCTCAATACATGATCTTTCAAGGTCTTCCAGACGACAGATGCATTGGACCTTCCTAGTATTAATGTTATAAGAAGGAGAAGGAGAAGGAGAAAGAGGAGAAAGAGAAGGAGGAGGAAAAGGAGAAGGAGAAAGAAGAAGGAGAAGGAGAACGAGAATGAGAAGGAGAAGGAGAACGAGAATGAGAAGGAGAAGGAGAAGGAAGAGAAGCAGGAGGAGGAGAAGGAGAGGGAGAACAAGAATGAGAAGAAGGAGAAACAGGAGAAGGGGGAGAAGCAGGAGGAGGAGGAGAAGGGGAAGGAGAAGGAGGAAGTGAAGGAGGAGGAAGAAGAAATGGAGGAGAAGGAGGAAAAATGAGGGAAAGGCAGAGGGAAAGGACAAGAAAACAAAGGAGAAGAAAGAGGAGAAGACGACAATGATCAAGCTTTCTTCTTTATTGTGAATAATTTACTCATGGAATTGAATAAAAACCAGGCTTGTCTTTACTTGTGTCTCAGAGGAAAGTCAGAACAAGTCTTTCCATCCAACCTGACTGGATATTTTTGAAGCTGATCAAAATATATTTTTAAAGCACCTACTAATTCAAGTTCCTAGCCTAAACATGAGACTCATAAGAATGAGTTTCCATATATCCTAGTGGCTAAAAACATTGTCTTTAGACTAAATAGACTTGGGGGTAAGCCCCATGCCACCATTTACTTTCTCGTAATCCTAGGCAATTCCATTTACTTCTGTAAGTTTTATTGTCTGAGAAATAAAATTAATGATATTGTAATGGTCATTAGTCATAGTCACTAAATATTTCTGGTTCTCTCACCTTTTAGGCACATGGTTAATTATACTTCCTCACCCCTTTGAAGTTATATGTGGTCCTGTGACCTGCTTTACCTGTGAATTATAAGTTGTAGAAGCTTTAAAACACCTATGCAAGATTTGTCTCACTCTTTTCTCCTCTAGCACACCTATTAGTGATATTTAAAATGGATGGTGGCTGCTCCATTAGTCTAGGTTCCTGATATGATTTGGCTGTGTCTCCACCCAACTCTCATCTTGAATTGTAGTTCCCATAATCCCCATGTGTCATGGGAGGGACCAGGTGGAGATAATTGAATCATGGGGCAGTTTCCCCCGTCCTGTTTTCATGATAGTGAGTTAGTTCTCAGGAGATGTGATGATATGATGGTTTTATAAGGGGCTTTCCCCTTCACTGGACACTCACTTCTCTCTCCTGCCACCGTGTGAAGAAGGATGTGTTTGCTTCCCTTTCTGCCATGATTGTAAGTTTCCTGAGGTCTCTCCAGCCCTGTGGAACTGTGAGTCAATTAAACCTCTTTCCTTTATAAATTACCCAGTCTGGGGCAGTTCTTTATAGCAGCATAAGATGGACTAATACGGTCCCTCAGTAGGTGTGATAGAAAGGGCCCATGATAGACATGTAGCATAAAGTAAGAAATGGTTGTCTTAAGTCACTGATGTGTTCATGGAGTGTGTGCATGTGTGTGTCTGTGTGTTTTAATGATAGTATTACTCATTTAATCCTTATATCACTCATATAAAGTAGTGGTATGGACTAACTTGTGTTCCCTCAAGATTTATATATTGAAGTCCTAACTCCCACTACCCCAAAATGTGACCATATTTGAAGATAAGGCCTTTAATAAGGTAATGCTGAATGAGGTCAATAGGGTGTGTCCTAATCCAATCTGACTGGTGCCTTGTAAGAAGAGGAGATTAGGACACACAGAGAAACACCAAGTACACATATGCACAGAAGAAAGACCACATGGAGACATAGAGAGAAGGTGGCCATATCTGCAAGCCAAGGGAAGAGGCCTCAGAAGAAACCAAACCTGCAGACATCTTTTTCTTGTACTTCTAGCCTCCAGAACTGTGAAAAAATAAATTTATGATGTTTTTGCCACCCAATCTACGTCCTTTTGTGATGGTAGCCTGATATGGTTCAGATATTTTTCCCCTTCAAATATCGTATTGAAATGTGATCCTCAATGTTGGATGTGGGGCGTGGTGGGACGTGTTTAGGTCAGGGGGCGGATCTCCTATGAGTGGCTTGGTGCCCTCTCCACAGTAAGAAATGAGTTCTTGCTCTGTTAGCTCATCTGAGAGCTGATTGTTTAAAGAAGCCTGGCACCTCCTCCTCTCTTGTTCCCTTTCTCACCATGCGATACACTAGCTTCCCCTTTGCTTTCCACCATGATAGGATGCTTCTTGAGGCCTTACCAGAAGCCAAGCAGATGCTGGTGCCATGCTTGTGCAGCCTGCAGAACCACTGTATTAGTCCATTCTCACACTGCTATGAAGAAATACACAAGACCAGGTAATTTATAAAGGCAAGAGGTTTAGTTGACTCACAGTTCTGCATTGCTGGGGAAGCCTCAGGGAACTTACAATCATGACAGAGGGCAAAGGAAAAGTAGGCACCTTCTTCACAGGGTGGCAGGACAGAGTTAGTGCAAGCAGGGGAAATGTCAGACACTTACAAAACCATCAGATCTTGTGGGAACTCACTATCATGAAAAAAGCACGGAGGAACCACTCCCATGATCCAATTACCTTCACCTGGTCCTGCCCTTCACATGTGAGGATTACGGAGAGTACAATTTGAGGTGAAATTTGGGTAGGGACACAGAGCCAAACCATATCAACCCTGAAGCAAACAAACTTCCTTTCTTTATAAATTACCCAGTCTCGAGTATTCCTTTATAGCAATGCAGAATGGACTAACACACAGCCCTAGCAAGTAAATACAAGTAGGTACCACAGATCTCCCCATTTTACAGATGGAGAAACTAAGATTAAGTATTTGCCTAAGGTGGTACAATCAGAAAGTAGTGGAGCCAGGGTTAGAACTGGGCACTATTAACTCTAAAATCCCTTATCTAGAATCCCACTGTGAAAGATCTCTTTTCTAATTAATTAGTTAATTTCTGACATCCCAACTAGATTAAAAATTCCATGAACAAAGCAATCCTACCTGTTCTGTCCACAGCTGAACACCCACCTCCTTGAAAAGAATAAGCAAAATAAACACTTGTTGAATAAAAACATATAGAAAGTATCAGGCACATAAAATAAATAATAGCAGAATGAGGTGGTATTTTAAGGAGGATTTAATGAAACCAGCAGAGGTATGGACAGGTTTCAAAAGACCGTCAAACTATGCTAAAGTACCTTGGAACTAGCAGCAGTATTACCATTACTATAGCCAGACCTGGAAAAACAAAGAGGGAAAACAAAATTACTGGGGCTTGATGATAAAAAGAGCCAAGGAAGCATTGTTCCCTGCAAGATAGTGTAGTTATGGAGTGCTTCAGCCAATACCAGAAATGTGCACCAAAGCAGGGACGAAGTGGGGCAAGAAAAAAATGCCTGTCTCCTCCTACACTCCATTCTCCTTGTGATTCTCACTAAGCCAACCCGATGGCAACCCAAAAGGCAAGAGTGGGTGGTGCAGTTCATAGGAGTCAGTCTTCCAGGACACCAAAGCCAGAGAAGAGCAAAAATTTAGGAAGTGGAGAAGCAGAGGTTGGCTATGAAGAATAAGCAATGCCCTGGTAGTATTAAGCAAGGTATCATTGATATCTTACTATTCATTTTCAAGAACAAAATGTAAACACATGGAAAGACTTGATAAAGGAGTGATAGTAAAATGTTTTAGTCTAGTCATTCTTCAGACAACTCCAACAAATGGGATTCTAATTAACCTGAAAGAAATAGAACACTATTCAGAATTTATAAAAATTGACACCTTGCTATAAAGGATTATCGTTCTAAGTTGCTAAGAGTTCAGAGCAGTTTGTCCTTTAGCATCCCCTCTAATCTAAATACGCTCAGCAAGGAAATGATACAGCTCAAGTGTTTCCTTCCTCCCCAGCAGCCCAGCCCAACCGTTGCTCAGTTCAACCAATTAGCAATTTGCAGGGAGAAATGTGAACAAATTAATGCTGATGACTTGGGGCCACTAATTGGCCGCTGGGCTGTCGGAGTGGCAGCAGTTGCTAAATCAAATTGATGGCTAAAGGCTGTGAACTGTTCAGCCGTCTGCTCTTCTCATTTGGGGCTTCGAGGCCGAGGAAGGAGTGTGTTTGCTGTGGCATTTAGGTCAATCTGCCATGACAGGCTCATCAACCCCAGGGCTGTGTACGGCCAGTGTGTTTACTGGTAACTGTGGGGCTGGCTATGAGGCTGTGGCTCTGAAAAGGCAAGAGGTTGCCACTCTTGGAGAGATGCTCTCATCGTTTCTGACAGGCAGCAAGGCATCTGAGGTGAACTGTGAAGCTGACACTGTATGAGAGAAGCAGTGTGAATCCTCAGAGGCCACATGTTGGAGGGCAGGTGCAGAGGCTAGAAGGAAAGTAGAAGGAACCAACAAAGTAGAATAAGGGGCACCAGTCAAAGAAAGAATACAGGCCTCTCAGGCAGGACACCTGGGAGCAAGTTAAGTCACCTCACCCACTTCACTATATATCCCCTGGGTCCCTTTCTTATTTGAGAAATAAAAAGATTCATAAGAAGCACTGCTGGCCTTTACAGAGGAAGATGTATTACATGACAATGAAATGAGGAATTTATTTTCTTACATGTAAACAAACTCACAAGAACTTCAACATCAAAATCGGTGTTGTTCCCTATGATGTAGTCCTCTTAGAAGGAGTTACTTATTCCAGAGATGCTATTGTTTCTCAAATCATGTCTGGATATCTTTTTTGAGAACGGTCAGAGAAACAAACACTTGCAGCTCATTTAAAAAACAACCTTCCTAATGGTTTACAACAGTGACTCTTCAGCAGGGATGATTTTGCTCTAGGTCCCACCAGCCATTTGGCAATGCCCGGAGACATTTCTGTTTGTTACATCTCCGGGCTGGAGGGGGTGGGGGGACGCTATTGATATTTAGTGGGTAGAGACCAGGGATGCTGCCAGACAACAATGCACTGGACAACCCTCCAACAAGTAATTATCCAGTCTGAAATGTCCGCAGCACCAAGACTGAGAAACCTTGATTTACACTAATGTCCATCAAGAGGTAATTTGGTTGACTTTGTGGATTTATCCAAAGATCAGTTGAAACTAAGTCTCGTGATTGAGGTGGTTCATCAAGCCAAATAATACCATTCCTGGACTGAAATGAAGGGTGATTATAGAATAATGAGACTGATTTTCTTTCTTGTCAATTTCCAACATGGAGTCCACAAAAAAGGTTTCAAGCAATATTGGCATTCATTTATTAATTCCTCTATTCATTAAATATTTATTAAACGTTTAATATGCACCAGGATCTGGCCAGGCACTGTGGCTGATGCCTGTAATCCCAGCACTTTGGGAGGCTGAGGTGGGTGGATCACGAGGTCAGGAGATCGAGACCATCCTGGCTAACACGGTGAAACCCCGTCTCTACTAAAAAATACAAAAAAAAAAAAAAAAAATTAGCTGGGTATGGTGGCACGTGCCTGTAGTCCCAGCTACTACTTGGGAGGCTGAGGCTGGAGAATGGTGTGAACCCGGGAGGCGGAGCTTGCAATGAGCTGAGATCGCACCACTGCACTCCAGCCTGGGCGACAGAGCAAGACTCCGTCTCAAAAAAGGAAAAAAAAAAAAAAAATTAAAAGAAAATTCGTATGTTCAAGGTGTTCTTGGTCTAGAGAAATACAGGGTAATGAATCAGGGCTGTCTGGCAGGGTACACCCTTTCAACCTCTTCACTGCTCTGCTTCTCCAAAGGTTGTTTCCTATAAGGATTACATGAATTAATACAGGTAAAATATTTAGAACACACATACTAAGCACTCAATAAATGTTAAATATGAGTTATTATTACTAAAAATATAATAACCATGGATGGCTTCCTAAATGGATTTCTTTGAGGAATACATATTGTCTAGGAGTACACACTTGGGCATCCCTGAAAATATACAGATGCTGCCAATTGTGCATTTTCTATTTTAGGCTGTGATTAACAGTGTTCTCAACCAAAGGAAATATGCTTACATCCTCATTGGAGATGGTTAGTTCAAGAAAAAAAAGCATTTTGTAGATACTCATTAGCATTTCTGATCTGGAAGGCAGTATTCAGATTACTGTCATAGATATATACTATTAATATAGTCAACTATCTCTGTCCTCATTTGACTTTCAATAATCTTGAAAGATAAACCACAAGATAATTAACCAGGAGAAATGAGCAAAATCAATAAATGGTGGAGAGGTTCAAAAGAGGAGATCCCTCTAGGCTAAAATGACAGCTTCCGGAGGAATGGCAGTGAGAGAAAGAAGAGCAAAACAGAGAAAGAGACTTTGGTCCTTCATTCTTCTCATCCATGGAGGTCTCAGCAAAATGTAAGGGTATTAAATCAGATGATGTGCAAAGGAGGTGCCAGGAAAATTTGTCGCAAGAAGGTTGGAATGGAGCCTTGAGCAAGAAAGAAAATGGAAGTGTTGAGCTGACTGGAAGCTGAGAACTTTGGTCTGACTGCTGATTCAGAATTATCTCAGGCTGACTTGATAGAGACAGGGAGGCCTGTAGTGGCTCAGTGAGGAAACTCAAAGCTGGATGCTCTAGGAGCCTCACTGCTATTTTCAGAAACCTGGCTTCTTTCCTAAGCTAGGAGCACCTTGCTGTTACTTCCTGAGACTGGGCATAAATCGAATATTCATGAGTATCTGCTAGAATATCTGTTTAGTATTAAGAAAAAGTAGAAAAAGGTGGTATGTAAATCATATCTCTGCACATTGAACCCTACTTGAAATGCACTAAGGAGGTTCATTATTTAAAAGAACTTTGTAGTAGATCCTTATGAAAAGCAAGTAAGATGTTTGGGATTGTCCCAGCTCAACCATCTCCTAGATGGGAAACTTGAAGTAAGTCATTTCAGTTCACTGAGACTTACTAGGACCCCATATTATAAATAAAGAGATTTTTTCTTCAACCTTTTCCAAGAGGTTCTTATAAGCCTCAGATGAGTTAATGTATGTGATATCACCTTGTAGAGTGGTAAACCACCTCAATTTCTTGAAGATAATTAATTTGCGTCCGACTGGTTGTCTTAGAATGAAACTGCTTTCTATTGAGTCAGGTTTATAGGTTAAGAAAAATCTGAATTCTGGCAAAGTCAAGATTTAACCTAATTATTTCAGCTTTCTCTGTACATGAAATAGTATCACTGAAGTCAACTTGGAGCAAGTGCTTAAGACTTAAGCACTACGAGTCATTCCCCTCGACTTGAAAACATCAAGGAAATAATGCCAGAACCATTTGCTCTGTAGAATTTTGGTACAATAAAATGTGCTAATGGGTAAGAAAATGTTATTAAGTTAATCCTATTAAATCATTGCTATATATAGAAGCAATGCTATTTTTTTCTTCCTATGGTATGAATTTGAGCTGAACTTAAAAATCATAGGGTGGAGGTACGTCTCAGTGGAAATTAAGGTTACTTCGATAGAACCTCTTCCCACCCAAGTCCACACATGCAGGATGCTCTAGAATGTGTTTTGGGAATTGCAGTCACTCCAGTTGTAAAATAACCTTGTAGTAAATCTTTATGAAGAACAAATAAAATTTTGGGTTGTTCCAGCTTTATCATCTCCAGGTATGTAAGAATAGAAAGAAAATTCTACTTCCATACTGCCATTTATCTATCAGAAACTACATAATAATAAAATTCCATGGCTGGCAGGACTTTCATCTAAACAAAATCCATATGTTTATGCTTTCAGGTTTCCAGGAAGTAAGGAACTCACATAGTGATTATTCTTAGTGTTCTATTAAACGAGTTCCAGACTTTTTGGTCCCCAGCAGGAATTGCCTGATGAAAAGGATAGATCTAGGATGGCTCTAGCAGTCCAGCAAGCTAATTGCTTTGTGAGTGCTTTAACACAGTTTCAGGAGGCAATGGAAACAGATGAACCATCAAAGGGAAAAGCAGGACTTTCACTGTCCCTCCATCCTCATTGGCTGAGCTCTCTGCTCATAGGCTGCCTAGAGGCTGGGAGTCAGCAATTAAGTTACACATCCATCTCAAGGGAAGAAACCATCAATTACCAGAAACAAAACAAATAAATAAATAAATAAATAACAAAACCTACCCAAACTTCTCTCCATTAATTTCATGTCTTAGCATTTCCCGGCAACAATTGTGCCCCAAACAGCATGCCTGATTCTTCTTGACAGCGATTCATTTTAATGTTTAGTCTTTGGTCTCAAATATCTGTGTGTATGAATTTGTGTTTGATGAAAAAAAGTCTATAAGCTAAAAATGCCAAATACCATGAGCTGAAATGAAGGATAAGATACCAAGTCAAGTCAAGGCCAAGGCTTTCATGGAGATGGAGGACAATGATTAACCACCTTGAAATGTGTTGGTGAGAATAATCATAGCAACCCCTGATAATAAAAGTGCCTTTTATATTCTACAGAAGCCTTGAGATCCATTGCCTCTTTCATTCAATCAACCTTAGGAATCACTTCTTATGTTACAGACATTTTCTAGATGCTGGAATGCAATGATGATAAACACACTGAATAAGGTAAATATTTCCTGGGAGCCTAAATTCTAGATGGAAGAATGCACACACAGTAAAACAGCACTGACAAGTGCAGTGATGAAACTGAACAGTCACCATGATGAGCCAGTGAAACAGCTCAAGTGGACAACTGGGATTTCTATTTTGTACAAAATTAACAAAATGTCCTGATTAAGCCAAGTTCAAATAGCCAGGAATCACCAAATCAAAGATTAGCTCCATGTCCAAAACTCTGCTCCCTATACCATACTGCCTTTTAGAAGCATCTTATTTTTCATACCTACACATGGCTAGATGTTTGCACACACTGAGATACCAGCCTTATGGGGTCAGCTTGACATCAGCATTGAAGACTCAGGATTGAAATTTACCAAACAATGAATAAAGACTCTAAAGTTAGAGCCAACTTTAAATTCTGGCTTCTCCACTTACTGTCCATGTGAACTTGGACCTCTCTAAGTTTTCATTTTCCTATCTGTTAATAGGGATGATAGTTCTCTACAGATTATAAGTTGTTGAAAAGGTTGAAAGAAGATCTTATTTTTATGTTTCAATATTACCTAGCACAGGATTGTAGAATTGGTTGAGTAAATCAAATCCTGTAGGATAAAGAGCAAGACGGATATTGTATTAAGTGATTTCCTATTACCCATGCTCTGAGAGGCAATTAAACATCCCTAAGAAACATTTCAGATGTTAAAAGTTTAATGTCAGTTCTCGATATGCTGGAGTGTTGGTTATGTACTGAAAATTTTCAAATTTGCCTCTCTTTTTCACAATCTTAAGTTCAAATTATAAGAAAAATATTTTTATCTTTAAGAACTCAAGACTATTATAGCTGTCATCTGAAGTTATAACTGAATAAAAAAGGACTAAGACTAGCACTAAAATATCAATCATACTAATTATTTCTGAACTTGAAAAATTTGGATTTCATAAGACTTTTATAGACCTCCAAATCAGATTAAAGATCAGGTTACCTATATCTAAGAGTGCTGAGCTAAATTGATCAAGCTTCCAGCAAAGTGGACAGCACACTTCCAAGGATATGTAAAGAAATGAAATTCACTCTTGCTGCAAAATGTCTATCAGTTGAGTATTTTTTTGTGGCTTTCATGTATACCCAGTTAGCTGAGGTTCAAAAAGCAGCTTATGCATGGCTTAATGCTCCTTGTTGGGAACCAGTGATTTATTTTAGTATCTACATTTTAGATTCTTTAATTAAATAAGGCTAATTATAAGCCTCAACTTATAAGTAAGTTTGGGATTTTTTCCAGCTTCATTGAGGTATTATTGACAATGGAAATTTGTTTTGAAGGAAGTTTAACAAAGATAATTTACCTCACTTATAGGATCTGGCACATAATAGGCACTCAATAAATGTTAGATATTATTATTATTATTATTATTATTATTACTATGAATCTCAAGAAGTTGACTCCATAAAAAAATTTTTAAAGTGAAGCTATAATAAAAGTTGCATAAAAGCAGAAATTGATAGGCTAATCATTTTTAGAACTTTTTTCCCCCAGTGGCTGTGAAGTAGTGAAAGGGAATTTGCTTCTATTTATAATATTTTTGTGTTAATAGTTTTCTTAAGAAAAAAATCACCTTCTCAACCTCATTTATAAATATTGAATGGGAGAGGAGCCAAGATGGCCGAATAGGAACAGCTCCGGTCTATAGCTCCCAGCGCGAGCGATGCAGAAGACGGGTGATTTCTGCATTTCCATCTGAGGTACCGTGTTCATCTCACTAGGGAGTGCCAGACAGTGGGCGCAGGTCAGTGGGTGAGTGCACCGTGCGCCAGCAGAAGCAGGGGCGAGGCATTGCCTCACTCGGGAAGCGCAAGGGGTCAGGGAGTTCCCTTTCCAGGGGTGCCACTCCCACCCGAATACTGTGCTTTTCCGACGGGCTTAGGAAACGGTGCCCCAGGAGAGTATAGCCCACACCTGGCTCAGAGGGTCCTACGCCCACGGAGTCTCGCTGATTGCTAGCACAGCAGTCTGAGATCAAACAGCAAGTCGGCAGCGAGGCTGGGGGAGAGGCGCCCGCCATTGCCCAGGCTCGCTTAGGTAAACAAAGCAGCCTGGAAGCTTGAACTGGGTGGAGCCCACCACAGCTCAAGGAGGGCTGCCTGCGTCTGTAGGCTCCACCTCTGGGGGCAGGGCACAGACAAACAAAAAGACAGCAGTAACCTCTGCAGACTTAAATGTCCCTGTCTGACAGCTTTGAGGAGAGCAGTGGTTCTCCCAGCACGCAACTGGAGATCTGAGAACGGGCTGACTGCCTCCTCAAGTGGGTCCCTGACCCCTGACCCCCGAGCAGCCTAACTGGGAGGCACCCCCCAGCAGGGGCAGACTGACACCTCACACGGCCGGCCAGGTACTCCAACAGACCTGCAGCTGAGGGTCCTGTCTCTTAGAAGGAAAACTAACAGAAAGGACATCCACACCAAAAACCCATCTGTACATCACCATCATCAAAGACCAAAAGTAGATAAAACCACAAAGATGGGGAAAAAACAGAGCAGAAAAACTGGAAACTCTAAAAAGCAGAGTACCTCTCCTCTTCCAAAGGAACGCAGTTCCTCAGCAGCAACGGAACAAAGCTGGATGGAGAATGACTTTGACGAGCTGAGAGAAGAAGGCTTCAGATGATCAAATTACTCCGAGCTACGGGAGGATATTCAAACCAAAGGCAAAGAAGTTGAAAACTTTGAAAAAAATTTAGAAGAATGTATAACTAGAATAACCAATACAGAGAAGTGCTTAAAGGAGCTGATGGAGCTGAAAACCAAGGCTCGAGAACTACGTGAAGAATGCAGAAGCCTCAGGAGCCGATGCGATCAAATGGAAGAAAGGGTATCAGCCCTGGAAGATGAAATGAATGAAATGAAGTGAGAAGGGAAGTTTAGAGAAAAAAGAATAAAAAGAAACGAGCAAAGCCTCCAAGAAATGTGGGACTATGTGAAAAGACCAAATCTATGTCTGATTGGTGTACCTGAAAGTGACAGGGAGAATGGAACCAAGTTGGAAAACACTCTGCAGGATATTATCCAGGAGAACTTCCACAATCTAGCAAGGCAGGCCAACATTCAGATTCAGGAAATACAGAGAACGCCACAAAGATACTCCTCGAGAAGAGCAACTCCAAGACACATAATTGTCAGATTCACCAAAGTTGAAATGAAGGAAAAAATGTTAAGGGCAGCCAGAGAGAAAGGTCGGGTTACCATCAAAGGGAAGCCCATCAGACTAACAGCGGATCTCTCAGCAGAAACCCTACAAGCCAGAAGAGAGTGGGGGCCAATATTCAACATTCTTAAAGAAAAGAGTTTTCAACCCAGAATTTCATATCCTGCCAAACTAAGCTTCATAAGTGAAGGAGAAATAAAATACTTTACAGACAAGCAAATGCTGAGAGATTTTGTCACCACCAGGCCTGCCCTAAAAGAGCTCCTGAAGGAAGCGCTAAACATGGAAAGGCACAACCGGTACCAGCTACTGCAAAATCATACTGACATGTAAAGACCATCGAGACTAGGAAGAGACTGCATCAACTAACGAGCAAAATAACCAGCTAACATCATAATGACAGGATCAGATGCACGCATAACAATATTAACTTTAAATGTAAATGGACTAAATGCTCCAATTAAAAGACACAGACTGGCAAATTGGATAAAGACTCAAGACCCATCAGTGTGCTGTATTCAGGAAACCCATCTCACGTGCAGAGACACACATAGGCTCAAAATAAAAGGATGGAGGAAGATCTACCAAGCAAATGGAAAACAAAAAAAGGCAGGGGTTGCAATCCTAGTCTCTGATAAAACAGACTTTAAACCAACAAAGATCAAAAGAGACAAAGAAGGCCATTACATAATGGTAAAGGGATTAATTCAACAAGAAGAGCTAACTATCCTAAATATATATGCACCCAATACAGGAGCACCCAGATTCATAAAGCAAGTCCTGAGTGACCTACAAAGAGACTTAGACTCCCACACATTAATAATGGGAGACTTTAACACCCCACTGTCAACATTAGACAGATCAACGAGACAGAAAGTCAACAAGGATACCAAGGAATTGAACTCAGCTCTGCACCAAGCGGACCTAATAGACATCTACAGAACTCTCCACCCCAAATCAACAGAATATACATTTTTTTCAGCACCACACCACACCTATTCCAAAATTGACCATATACTTGGAAGTAAAGCTCTCCTCAATAAATGTAAAAGAACAGAAATTATAACAAACTATCTCTCAGATCACAGTGCAATCAAGCTAGAACTCAGGATTCAGAATCTCACTCAAAAGCGCTCAACTACATGGAAACTGAACAACCTGCTCCTGAATGACTACTGGGTACATAACGAAATGAAGGCAGAAATAAAGATGTTCTTTGAAACCAACGAGAACCAAGACACAACATATCAGAATCTCTGGGATGCATTCAAAGAAGTGTGTAGAGGGAAATTTATAGCACTAAATGCCCACAAGAGAAAGCAGGAAAGATCCAAAATTGACACCCTAACATCACAATTAAAAGAACTAGGAAAGCAAGAGCAAACACATTCAAAAGCTAGCAGAAGGCAAGACATAACTAAAATCAGAGCAGAACTGAAGGAAATAGAGACACAAAAAACCCTTCAAAAAATAAATGAATCCAGGAGCTGATTTTTTGAAAGGATCAACAAAATTGATAGACCGCTAGCAAGATTAATAAAGAAAAAAAGAAGAATCAAATAGATGCAATAAAAAATGATAAAGGGGATATCACCACCGATCCCACAGAAATACAAACTACCATCAGAGAATATTACAAACACCTCTACGCAAATAAACTAGAAAATCTAAAAGAAATGGATAAATTCCTCAACACATACACCCTCCCAAGACTAAACCAGGAAGAAGTTGAATCTCTGAATAGACCAATAACATGAGCTGAAATTGTGGCAATAATCAATAGCTTGCCAACCAAAAAAAGTCCAGGACCAGAAGGGTTCACGGCCGAATTCTACCAGAGGTACAAGGAGGAGCTGGTACCATTCCTTCTGAAACTATTCCAATCAATAGAAAAAGAGGGAATCCTCCCTAACTCATTTTATGAGGCCAGCATCATCCTGATACCAAAGCCTGGCAGAGACACAACCAAAAGAGAGAATTTTAGACCAATATCCTTGATGAACATTGATGCAAAAATCCTCAATAAAATACTGGCAAACAGAATCCAGCAGCACATCAAAAAGCTTATCCACCATGATCAAGTGGGCTTCATCCCTGGGATGCAAGGCTGGTTCAATATACGCAAATCAATAAATGTAATCCAGCATATAAACAGAACCAAAGACAAAAACCACATGATTATCTCAATAGATGCAGAAAAGGCCTTTGACAAAATTCAACAACCCTTCATGCTAAAAACTCTCAATAAATTAGGTATTGATGGGACGTATCTCAAAATAATAAGAGCTATTTATGACAAACCCACAGCCAATATCATACTGAATGGGCAAAAACTGGAAGCATTCCCTTTGAAAACTGGCACAAGACAGGGATGCCCTCTCTCACCACTTCTATTCAACATAGTGTTGGAAGTTCTGGCCAGGGCAATTAAGCAAGAGAAGGAAATCAAGGGTATTCAATTAGGAAAAGAGGAAGTCAAATTGTTCCTGTTTGCAGATGACATGATAGTATATCTAGAAAACCCCATTGTCTCAGCCCAAAATCTCCTTAAGCTGATAAGCAACTTCAGCAAAGTCTCAGGATACAAAATCAATGTACAAAAATCACAAGCATTCTTGTACATCAATAACAGACAAACAGAGAGCCAAATCATGAGTGAACTCCCATTCACAATTGCTTCAAAGAGAATAAAATACCTAGGAATCCAACTTACAAGGGATGCGAAGGACCTCTTCAAGGAGAACTACAAACCACTGCTCAAGGAAATAAAAGAGGATACAAACAAATGGAAAAACATTCCATGCTCATGGGTGGGAAGAATCAATATCATGAAAATGGCCATCCTTCCCAAGGTAATTTACAGATTCAATGCCATCCCCATCAAGTTACCAATGACTTTCTTCACAGAATTGGAAAAAACTACTTTAAAGTTCATATGGAACCAAAAAAGAGCCCGCATCACCAAGTCAATCCTAAGCCAAAAGAACAAAGCTGGAGGCATCACACTACCTGACTTCAAACTATACTACAAGGCTACAGTAACCAAAACAGCATGGTACTGGTACCAAAACAGAGATATAGATCAATGGAACAGAACAGAGCCATCAGAAATAATGCCACATATCTACAACTATCTGATCTTTGACAAACCTGACAAAAACAAGAAATGGGGAAAGGATTCCCTATTTAATAAATGGTGCTGGGAAAACTGGCTAGCCATATGCAGAAAGCTGAAACTGGATCCCTTCCTTACACCTTATACAAAAATCAATTCAAGATGGATTAAAGACTTTAATGTTAGACCTAAAACCATAAAAACCCTAGAAGAAAACCTAGGCATTACCATTCAGGACATAGGCATGGGCAAGGACTTCATGTCGAAAACACCAAAAGCAATGGCAACAAAAGCCAAAATTGACAAATGGGATCTAATTAAACTAAAGAGCTTCTGCACAGCAAAGGAAACTACCATCAGAGTGAACAGGCAACCTACAAAATGGGAGAAAATTTTCGCAACCTACTCATCTGACAAAGGGCTAATATCCAGGATCTACAATGAACTCCAACAAATTTACAAGAAAAAAACAAACAACCCCATCAACAAGTGGGCGAAGGACATGAACAGACACTTATCAAAAGAAGACATTTATGCAGCCAAAAAACACATGAAAAAATGCTCACCATCACTGGCCATCAGAGAAATGCAAATCAAAACCACAATGAGATACCATCTCACACCAGTTAGAATGGCGATCATTAAAAAGTCAGGAAACAACAGGTGCTGGAGATGATGTGGAGAAATAGGAACACTTTTACACTGTTGGTGGGACTGTAAACTAGTTCAACCCTTGTGGAAGTCAGTGTGGCGATTCCACAGGGATCTAGAACTAGAAATACCATTTGACCCAGCCATCCCATTAGTGGGTATATACCCAAAGGACTATAAATCATGCTGCTATAAAGACACATGCACACGTATGTTTATTGCGGCATTATTCACAATAGCAAAGAATTGGAACCAACCCAAATGTCCAACAATGATAGACTGGATTAAGAAAATGTGGCACATATACACCATGGAATACTATGCAGCCATAAAAAATGATGAGTTCATGTCCTTTGTAGGGACACGGATGAAATTGGAAATCATCATTCTCAGTAAACAATCGCAAGAACAGAAAACCAAACACCACATATTCTCACTCATAGGTGGAAATTGAACAATGAGAACACATGGACACAGGAAGGGGAACATCACACTTCGGGGACTGTTGTGGGGTGGGGGGAGGGGGGAGGGATAGCATTGGGAGATATACCTAATGCTAGATGACGAGTTGGTGGGTGCAGCGCACCAGCATGGCACATGTATACATATGTAACTTACCTGCACGTTGCGCACATGTACCATAGAGCCTAAAGTATAATAATAATAATAATAATAATAATAAAAGAAAAAATAAAATAAAAGTGTTTGAAACAACTATAAAAAAATATTGAATAAATGTTTAAGATATAGTAAATGGTAATGGAGCTCAATTATTGGCTTGCTTGAGACTTCCACATATCCTGGCCAGCTTTTTTATACAGAATATACTGCTGGAACATCCAGCATTTTATTTTACTCATTTTAACTACTGCTGTCTTTCCCAGTTCCCCAGTTCCTAAACATCTGGTATCTCTTCCAATTGTGTGGTCAGTGTTTACAGGATGCCTATTATAACAATTATTTCTGTACCTCTCTGGATTCCCAACTGCAAGGAATATCCACTAGAGAAATGGAGACAAACCGTTTGCATGTCTGTAACCTTGATAGGATGTAACACTGGCACCTCCACATTGCAGGGCTAAGTGAACCCTGGACACATTAATAGTTTTCTCTTCAGGGAGTGAAGAGAAGCGATGAAAAATTATGAGGAGCTCTAAAGTGCTCTTTAGGTACCTTTACCATGCCTTTCTATTGATTAAAAGGGATAAGACTGCTTTTTTCTTTATAAAGCCCATAGACTCTAGAGACTTCCTGTATGTTACCGTAATATTCCTAACTCATGAATACAAATGTAGGCTTCTGGATGATGACACAGTAACTGAATTGTGTAGAAAGTTGAATTCAGCAAGGCTGTTTCCCTGAACCATATTGAACAGGGACCTTGAATGGATTTCTCTGTTTCTATGAGCATTAAGCCAAGAGAACATCTTCCATTAGAATCCAGTTTATTCTGCTGTTTGCTTGTGTGTCTTGCTAAAAAGCAAGCTGAGATACTGTCTTCGTGTTTTTAGTGTTTCTTTTAGCTTTCTTCTTTTGTTCTGTTTTTCTTGCTTGTTTATTGTATTTGTCTAATGCTATGTTTTATCAGCACGTTGGAAATGAGATTCCTTCCTACTACCGATATTACAGGATGTAAATCAGCTTTGATTGAACTCTTGCAGACTCATATTTGCCTAAATACAGTCATTTGCTATGAGCTCCTTTCTCAGGACCCAAGAGAGGGGGAAAATGTGTATGTCCTTGGTTAATCCCAACCTCAGTATCTCTGTTTTAACAAAGCAGTTAATGATTGCCCTGGAAGCAGGATCAAGGTGGAGGGGAGTTCTATTTTTAGCAACTTCAAAATACACAGCATAATGATCTGCTTCAGCTGTGTCCTACACACTGAGTCAGCCCACCTCTGAGCATGCAGGGCTGTTCCAGGCACCACATTCCTCAAGGACTACAAACAGAGTGCTGTTGGGTTTAGTATCTTATTAGCAGTCATTAGGGCAAATCTAGGTTTGCTTCTCAGCCTACACACTCCTTACCTTTAGAATCATGTTTTAATCAATTACATTTTACTTTAAACTTCGAAATTTTGCTGATGAACTGCAGTGTGTTGTCAGAAGCTAACAGGGGTTTACATCATGAGTGTTAGCCAGGAATCTATGTCCTGTACAGATACTATCAGTCCTATTAATAGCTACTAGCAACATATAAATCTTAGTTAATGAACTGTCTAATCTGTATCCTTTCGCCACATATTCTACTCTAAACTGGAGCCCTGACAGCATTTTCTCTTGTCATTGGAGGGATGTCAGCCACATGGAACTTTCCAACCCAGTAGGACCCCTCAGTCCCATTATACACAGAGCTTGGCCACCACAATCTAAAATGGTTTGGATTAATGGTCTTTTCGTTAAGAGTCAATAAACAAGTTCCTGGGTCCACACAAGCTTCTTATAGCAAAAGCTCAATGTTGCCATTCATCATTGCCACCAGAGAACCAGAAACTCCATTTGTTTTCTCTGCTGCTGACAAATGTGATTTATAGGCTTTAAAGGCCTAATTATTTTCTGCGATGCAGGATTAAATCTGAACACTTCTACTGGACAGGTGAAAGAGGTAGTGGATATCCTGGAAGTCAGGCCTCCAAACTGTTTCAGATTCTCAGGTGAGAGGAAGTAATGGGTAAAAAATTGCAAGTTCAGGCCAATATGAAAAGAGGGCAAAAATAATGTTCTTATAAACCCAGTGCCCGGCAGAAGCATTTACTACTGATGTTCATTCCAGATTCCCTCAAATATTACTGTCCATCCATCTCCTGGCTTTTTTATTTTGGGTTCTATCTCCAAGTCCTACTCAGAGGACTGCATGAGGGCTGTTTTGCCTTCCAGGCTGGAGAGCTAGAAGTGCCTGGAAGTTTACTTTTTTACTCTCTCCCCTGGGCATTCCTCAGCCAGTGACTAATCAGTACAGGAAAATTAAAACCCACCCCCCATCACTTTGATGAATTAAGAACAAACTCCAAAGTGCAGTTCACCCCCTAGAATTCCTCCGCAAGATTCAGCTGAGGGCCAGCTCTTTGCCTGAAATCTCTTCCTTGCTTGGCTTATTCCCTTTCCTTGTGTTTGTTTCACCACTCTCCTACTGGATTTTCTGTGGGGGGTGTCTCCTTAATAAATCACTTGACTATGAATCATAGTCTCAGAATCTGCTTCCCAGCCACCTGCCTTAAAGCTTACCCACAAACCAGCTTTATTATAAGGAAAGTACCCAAATGACATTGAAAAAGAGGGGTGGAAGTAGCTATTAGTGCCCAAAAAAGACACTTGACAATGACAACATTCACAATCTGTGTCTGTCCTGGGTTAATCCCATTTTAAACCTGTACTTGGCCAATTCTCTCCTAGAAACGGTCGGCTTGGTAGGGGAGAGCCTGCTAAAGGACCCCACTTATCATTGCAGGTGCTAAATCACCTCACACCTGGGTGTGGCTTCAGCTAGCTGGCCATGACAACAGTGCTCAAACAAAATTGTAGATGCTTGATTCCTAAAACATCAAGTGCAGGCACCACTCTGTTTGCTTGAAGATTTCCATGACCTTTCCTTACCTCCCACTTAGCCAACTTCAATTTCTACATTACTCAGTATGCATCCTCTATTCCCCAAAATATATTGACTCTTTATTGTCCCCAATGTTTCATCCTCACACCAACTCAGTGCCTTTGTTCATATTCTTTGTCTATCTAGAATGCATTCTCTTTCTACCAGTGACTAATCTACCATAAATTAATTTTGACCCCCAACACAGACTTCAAATTCTTTTTCTGACATAAATTCTTCAAATTCTTTTTCCTTCAACACAGACTTGAAATTCTTTTTCCTTCTTTCTTATTGTCAAAGTCCCCTTCTTTGCCAATCTTTTACTTTTCTAAAAGATTTTTCTTTCCTAGATGTTGTGTAAATTACTGATATTTAATTGGAAAACATTACTTCAGTTTCCTTCTGATTCCAGATGAGTTCAATTTCACTAAGTAATTTATTAGAGACCAAGAAATGAACTCAAATATTATCAAATATATATATTTTAAATGTTCCCCACCCCTTAAACTGCAGAAAATGAAAGCCTGGCTAAATCCCTTCGTACGTCACTTGAACTTAAACCAGAAATGTATAAGGGAAACTTGTCAGAAACCTTAATAAGGAGGTTATATTTATCTAGAAATTAACTGAGAGCACAGCCAATTTGTTTATTGTAAAGAAAGACCACCTACTTCTTCCAATTTACTTGACTGAAATATGGAACAACACAGGTGTCTCTTTGGCAGAGAAGTTAACAGTATATGTAAAAAACTATAGAGAAAACTCTTATTTGCAGATAAATTAAATAAGTTGTCTTTGACCAGAAAATAAATCAGTCCACCCCACGTGTATATATCTCTGGGCAGGTAGGAAAATAAGTGAGCTCTTGCCCTCTTTGTGTGCGTTTGTTTCTGAGCAATAGTTGACTTCATCCATGGAATATAGGCTGGGTAGTTGTTTTTTATTAGCAGATTCTAAATCTCTTCTTGGGACCTAAGTCTGTTTATGTGACTTTGTAGCATATTATTTAAACTTTGTTACAGTGTTGCTGTTATTTTTCAACAAGGCTAATTTTCTTTTTTGTTGTTGTTTTTTTTTTAATTATTATTATACTTTAAGTTCTAGAGTACATGCGCACAACCTGCAGGTTTGTTACATAGGTATACATGTCTAAGCAGAATCTAGTTCAATAGGAATGTATCTCAAGGAAATTCATAGAATTTGTCATCAAACCCATTTCTTTCTCCTTTTGCAATGATAAAAATTGTTTCTACTTTTAGCAGTGCACTGAGATGCTATGAAGTTTTTATCTTGTTTGGGTTGGATAACTTCACCATATCTCCAATTTTCCTGTCTGGAAAATGGAGGAAATCAAATCTGATCATTTCTTTTTCTGCTTGATTCTGTTGAGAGAGACTAGTCTTAAAAATTTCATTTTAAGCAATAAAATATTGCCATAACTTAAAGATAATAAAGAACATTTAGGAATTATTGTGGTGCTCTGATAGTCTTGGGTGACAGCTACTATTTAAATACTAATTTCTTCTCCTAGATTTTCTATATCTGTATATTGTTGTGGTGAAATATATTTCTCACGTAGGAGATTGGAGTGTATGCTTCCTTTTTATATGTGAGAAGAAGCAATTAAGAATTTTATATTACTTTACAAAGACTATTTTATCATTTTGAAAAAAACATATAGATATGGTGTGAGCTCATCACATCATTTTAAACGACGGCAGCTATCTCTCAGCAACTGTTTTTGGGGGAGGACAGGCAATATTTTAAACTGTTCGGTGTGCTCTTTGCTGAAATGAACAGATGACTACAGTGATTATAGCAGCTAGGTAATGATCACACAATAAGCTAGTTACACGTCGCATCTGTTGGGGAGCTGTAAGGATGTTTAAAAAACAACGCTCCCAGCTTCAAATTTTTAAAACAAGCTAATAATTATTGATGGCATATTATGTGCCAGATTTTAGGATTTATTTTACTTGATCCCTGCCACAACCTTATAAAGTAACTATGGTAATTATCCTCGTTTTACACAATAGAAAAAGAGGTCCAGAGAAGTAAAGTTATCCCTCGTCTAAAATCACACTGCCAGCAAGAGGCTCAGTAAGAACTCAAACTAAGCAGTATGACATTACAGAGCTCTCACTCCTAACCATTGTACAATACAGTCTCTCATAGGCAGCCACATTTCACCTTCATCCTCAAAGAGTATGGAGTCAGATGTTCTACATATGAGACTGTATTATACAAGACATTTTCCTAGCACGTTGGGATGCCAAGTGGGAAGATCATTTAAAGCCAAGAGGTTGAGACCAGCCTGGGCAACATAGCAAGACCTAGTCTTCACGAAAAAAAATGTAAAAACTTAGCTGGGCATGGTGGCATAATCCTGTAGTTCCAGCTACTTGGGAGGCTGTGGCAGAAGGATCACTTGAGCTCGAGGCTGCAGTGAGCTGTGATTATGACACTAAACCTGGGCAACAGAGCAAGACCCTGACCCTTAAAATAAGTTTTTTAAAGATATTTATCCAGGCACTTCTGCATTTCTCTGGGAGAGGGCAGACTAATAATAACCAGAGTAGACAGAGAAGATCTGTTACCTGGAATATCAGGGAATGGGTTTGTAAGATTAACCAACCCCGAAATGAGAATAAATCAGGATATATGGAGAACAAGAGAAAAAGCAGCACACAAATATCCCATTACCAATTACTCATGTAAAATAAAGTAAGTCAGCCTGAGATAAACTATCCAAAACATCATAATCCAATAGGGGAATGGAATAAGTGACTATTAGGTGAGGTCCTCACTCTTGCCTTAATAAGTGCAATAATTATATCTGGGAAACTTCCAAACTTCTCATTTATGTCATGTTCTTTTTTCATAATTATTAAATGTAGGGATAACAGATATACTGTTTTCAACCAAACCATAGAAGGTACTAATAAAACCCGTCAAAGAGGGTCATTTATTTGTATATCATTTACCCTTTGTACAGAGAAGGAAAACTTATGCGTAAAATGAGTGTTCCAGATGGATAGGTTCTAGATAACTGAAGTCACCTTGTATTTGGAATCAGCCAAAAGACATTGCTGCTTTGAAACATGGAAAAGGCACTTTGATAGTTGAAGAACAGACATGCCTTGAGGTAAGGGAGAGAGAGAACTACATGACTTCCAGCCATTTCGAGCATGGCATGATTTTGTTCCATTTCTCAGTACAGGGTGGCAATGCAGAAGGAGAGGACTGTATAAAGGAAAGGACATTTGACTGAACATGGTGGCAGCAGGCTAAATAATTCCCCCAATATATAGCCATGTGTTAATCTCCAGGAGCTGTGAATATTACCTTATGTAGCAAATGGGTCTTTGCAGTTGTAATTGAGTTAAGAATCATGAGATGGGGGAGAGTATCCTGGATTATCCATGTGGGACCAGAATCCTCACAATAGTCCTTATGAGAGAGATGCAGGAGGAGTCAGGTCACTCCAGGTGATGGAGTCAGAGCATATGATGAAGGAAGCAGAAATTTAAAGTGATGCATTTTGAAGACGAAGGGAAAGGTCACAAGCCAAGGAACATTTCCAGGTGGCTACTAGACACCAAAAAAGACAAGGAAATAGACTCTCCCCCTCAGACCTTCTAGAAGAATCTACTTCTGTAGACATGTAGGGATAGCAGACACCTTGATTTTAGCCCAGTGAAACTGATTTTGGACTTCTGAACTCCAGAATAGTAATAAAATAAATTTATGTTGTTCTAATTCACTAAATTTGTTACAGCAGAAATAGGAAACTAATAGAATGTTCAAGGTGCTTACTTTGCCAGACCCTTTGCCTCTCTGGCCACATTTCCTAGCTCCTTAAATTAAGCCTCTACAAAATTAGAAACTTCCGTTTCTGGATCACAGTGATCTCCTCCCAGTCCAGCACTTCCCAGTATTCTAGACCTTCTTAAAGCTGGTCCCCAGTTTGGCATCATCGTCACTCGAGAACTTATTGGAAAAGCAAATTCTCTGGTTCTAACACACCCAAGTGCTCTGGGGCTGGGGGTGGGGGCAGCAAGAGCAGGTTAAGCAAGCCTTTCAGGTGATTTTGATGCATGATTTTGAAAGCATGAGCACACCCATACGATAAGGCCCTGAGAGCACACTCTCTACCCACCTTCCCTTTAACCTCTTTCCTCCTTCCCTCCACAGCATGGTCACCTGGTCTTCCATCTTCCTCCATCTTCATCCTTCCCTCATTATTCATTCTTTCTTCATGACTTTGCCCCAGCTAATTTGAGACTTAGATGGACTGAAAGTCTGATTCCTTTTTGTAAATGTGCTGGACAACAGCCCGTCTTTTTGTAGGGTGCTGGTGCAGAAAAGGAAGGCAGGCAGGTTACCACAATTTCTAGAATAAGAAATAGTTCACTCTGGATGATGGCATGCTTATTTTATTCCAGGTGGTTTTATCAACCTCCTCCCTCACCTATCTTTTTCCCTTCACCAAGGCTTCATATGAAGTTCTGGATCATGTGCCGTCTGAGACCTCATTATCCACACTTAGACTCTTCTCCAGGAAGATCACACATTTTGCTTTGAAAAATAATTCTAAAGTTTTCTTTCAGGGGACAAACTTCCTATGTGCATGAACGCATGGGTAATAAGAGGAGGATATGCCCAACTAGCTTAGTTGTTGTTTTTGTTGTTTTGTTTGTTTGTTTGAGTTGGAGTCTTGCTCTGTCGCCCAGGCTGGAGTGCAGTGGTGCCATCTCGGCTCACTGCAACCTCTGCCTCCCAGGTTCAAGCGATTCTCCTGCCTCAGCCTCCTGAGCAGCTGGGACTACAGGTGAGTGCCACCACGCCCGGCTAATTTTTTTTTTTTTTTTTTTTTTTTTTTTTTTTTTTGTACAGATGGGGTTTTAAAAGCAGTTCACAATCAGTTATCCCGAGCATTGCCCAAAGCAACTCCTGTCCTTTATGTTAGCTGACAAAGTTTGAGCATCTCACCAGGTGTGCGTGACTTTCCCCTCCTTTCTTTTACCTTTTATTATACCTTGAATCTGACTTAGACTGCTCTCTGTCTTCCAATATTTACTGAAAATAAATGATCTTCTGCTGGCTGCTTTTCTTGATTTGCAGCACTATTAGAGTGTCATTATTTTTACATGTATTTTTTGTTACCTTAATGTCTTCTGTCATCCTTTACTGTTGAGTACTATTCACTAGATTTTTATTTTGAGAGCCCATCCTGCAATCTTTTTAAGAGATGAGGTCTGTGTGCTGTCCTTTGGTGATTATTCTGGCTTCAGCTGTCCTCTGTCTATTGAGAAACCTCAATTTAAATCCATAATGCTGCCAACTCTTCCCTGAACTTTACATCTATTCATCCAGGTTTTGCTCAGCATCCCTGCTTGTACCAGATTTTTGCATGTATTGCAAAAATCCGACGTATCTCCCTTTCTTCACATAACCTCTACTTCCTGACCACAGGGGTGAGTCAGAGAGAAAAGATCATGACTAAAACATAGACGGTTTTTCTTCTCTTGCACTCATTTTCTTCTTTCTGTATCCCTCTCTCAATCACCAAAGCATTGTGCTTGTTTTTCTCCCTGATGTTTCTTTATTTCTGTATTATTCCTTTAGATTTGACCTCCATTACTTTTTGCCTGAAATATTATGTACTTGACTACTAAGACATCTTATCTCTAGTTTTGGTATTCATCTTCCTAAGGTAAAGCTCTGACCATTCTCCAACTTATATCTTTAAGTAAGTTCTCTTATCACTCACTGGCTTTGGATGAACACTGTTTGGCTCAACTTATTCTTCATAACCTAATCACAATTGGGATGGTCTGAAATATAACCTCTATATCCAGCAAACTGGAATTTTTAATTAAAATATGACTGTTTTCTCCCACTTTTATACCTTTGGTATGCCCTATGTGAGAATTTCCTATACACTCCTCCCCTGTTCCACCTGGAAGAATCTACATTCTTCTTTAAAGTCCCCTTAATACTCCTTATCTTCCATTCTGTATTTTTTCAACTCACCAGATTGAAGCCATTTATCTTTCCTATAATTATAATGCTCCTATATATTTCTTATCTTATTCTGCCATGTATAATAAGTTTACCTGTCTTAGGAAATAAGCTTCTTTAGGAGAGGGACCAAGTCTTATCATTTTTTAACACCCTAGTGATTTGCACATTTTTAAGAACACAAATTTGAACTGAATTAATTGGAATCAACAGTTGCCTTTAGGCCAGGGTGACTAAAGATGTATAGTTTAGTAGAGTAGTTAATATCTGCTTCCTTTTCACAGGTCATAAACATGCGCGAGTTAACACGTGACCAAAGTAGCAACAAGAAAATTAGAATAAGATAAAAAATAGATCCCTGTGAATAGTGTAACATATGTGAGACAGAGGGAGAACTGTTACTCCAAAAGTGAGCTTGTGTCTTTTTCCTGTGCAAAGTATTCTCTGTAGAGATTCCAGATTCTGTTAGATCAGCATTTGCATTTACAGGTTTAAGTTTCAGATAATTTGACTGGACCTGCACCATATCTAAGTCCCTGAAAATACAATTATTAGAGTGTGATTATTGTGCTCTTATTAGAAAATACCTATTTATATTAGTATAAATAACATAGATTATCATCCTAAATCCGGGTAGACACTTAAGGACTTGAGAGGTATAATTTAATCCTCCCCAAATTAGCCTCCAAATTTCATTATCAACATTTACATATGTTTCTAACAGGCATGGGGCTGATTGCTTTTACAGGTATTAGCTTATTTAATTCTCAAAACAATTTAACTTCATAGATGAGGAAACTGAGACTAATAGAAGTCTGAATATTGCCCAAGGTAGAAAAGCTAATGAGCTACAGAAACAGGATTCAAAGAGATATTTTTCTGCAGCAGAGCCCATAATCCATAAAGCAATGCCTAATTCACTGGAATTCCTATTCTCTATTGATGTTCCGTTACAAATTAGGGACTACTGAGGTGACACATAAGCCTTGAACTGCATAAGAACGTTAAAAGGACAGTAAAAACCTCTATTGATTGATTAGAAGAATCAATGCGTCAAATAGATGCAGATCCTCGTATTCTATCTAATACTGAACTATATATTTTCTCTCATCATTAGAACACTCTCAAATATCTAATGCAAAACAAAAATGTGTATTGTGCAGTTCTGTGTTAGATTTTTGCTTTAGTTTCTGTTCTTCAAAAGGAGACCCAAGGGGCTCTTGAAACGTCTACACCTGCAGCCTGAAGAAAGTACCTCAGCTCAGACGAGTTCCTCTGAGAGATTATGCTCACCCATCTGTTTTCATAAAAGTTTAAAGCCAAGATAGCAAACTCATATATTGTTTTGTTTTAACTTAATTTTTATTTAATCTGTTGTCAGAAACCAGACTTCAGCAAACTGGCAGCAGGTGCACAGTAACACACGTACAATGTGCTCTCTCTGTGCTTCCCCAAGGAACGGTTCACAGATGCACTGGCTCTACTACACATGGCAATAATTTGGACCCTTGCTGGGAGGCAGCCATTGACCCTGAAGGTTTATATCTTCCATTTTTAATCAGTACATCCCTCGTTACTTAACCAGCGCCAAGCACTGTGGTTTTTTCCCTCCCTTTGCCTTCTAAAATCTAGAGCCCAGAACTGCCCTCTTATCACCACCTCACTGACCCCTAGCCAACAGCAAGCAAGTCATTTGCTCTAGTCCTGCAGTGGAAGCTTCCCTGCTGAGTCTCAAGTTTATGTCCAGCACCAATAGCCTCTGGCATTATTTTAATAATCCTCATTGTGTAGACAAGGAGACACTTTTGTTCAGTTTTTATTATATGCTGTTACACTTCTGAGGAAGTTTCCCTCAACTTCCAGATATCATACTGTTTCCCTTCCAGTCAGCTATAGCACATGATGTTAGCAATGATTTGTCATCCTTATTTTTTTTTCTGTGAATCAAGAATAGTAGAATAGCTATAAATTCTAGGCCCCTCCACATAAGAGACCCTGACCCTCAGCAGATAACTAAATAATCAGCTTTCTAGCAGAAGAGTTGTGTCTCCTTTCAAGTAACTCCCTGTCAAAGAGGTTCCCATCACACACACACATGCACACACAAAAAAAAGAAAAGAAAAAACAAAAACAAAGAAGTTCCCATCAGGAAAGGTGATGGATGCAGTTGGATGAAACTTCTGTGTATGGTTTTGATGGCCTTGTCACTGAAAGTGATGAGTACTTGCAACTAATATTTAGTCACTATCCATTATCATTTTATTCATTTTTCATCAAGATGTAGAGATGAGATTGGCTCAAAGATAAGGCCAGGATTAACATATGGGTAGAGTGTACATGATCCCAGTTGGAGAGATTACAGCAAAGGATTCAACCTAAGGGAACTTGGGAAAACACACATACATAAGCATAGGATTCCACCAGTACTGATACTTCTTAATACTAGGATAGAGAGAGGCAAAGAAATAAAGCAACTCATTGTTTTAGTGTGGTGATTCTCAAACTTTAGTGTGCACCAGAACAACCTGATGGGTTTGGTGAAACACAGATTGCTGGGCCCAACCCCTAGAGATTCTGATCCAGCCTGTTTGAAGCAGAGTCCAATATTTTCTAAGAGGTTACCAGGTGATGCTTATGCTCCTGATCTGGGGCCCACACTGTTCCAGTGATTCTCAAGTCCAGTTGCACATGAGACTCACCTGGGGAGCATTTATAAAGCAGATGATTTGGCCGCATCCTAGGCCAATTAGATTAGAATCACTATGGCTGGTTCTCAGCATTATTGTTTTCATTAGCTCCTTGGGCAATTCAAACATCTAGCAAGCTTTGAGAACTACTCCAATATAATTGTATAAGACCAACTTTCTGCTGGACTTGTTCTCACTTTGTGCCTTACATTTCCAGGAAGAGGCTCTGATACTTCTTTCAACCTTAGATAACAGTTCTTCCAGAACATGCTCTACTCGGTATCTTCAACTTCTCAGATCTAGGCAAGACATTTATTGACCAGAAAACTCCATTTTGTTCTATGGGCAATGTAGAAAATGGAAATCTCTCTCAGGAACAGGAATTGTCTCCTACACTGTCACATCTCTCTCTTCCTTTCCTCCCTGCTTTCCATGTTTACATGGGAGAGACTTACTTTTTTTTTCTTTTTCTTTTTTTTTTAGCTCGGTGCTGGATCTGACAGAGGGCAGGCAAGGAGACTGAGGCTCCTGTTGTGTTGTATACAGAGTCCGATACCCCCTCATAGAACACATTCATTCCCTTGCAGGAGCAAATGGCGTCAGCTAATTGCTCTATACTGGAGAGGCACCTCGAGTCAGAAATTCAGCTGAATTAATTGGCAACTCTGAAAATAATGGCTTGTTGTTGTGCTGGGACTCAGCTGGAGAGAGCACATCACAACAGGCTAATTAACCATCCCCCAGCCCTCACTGTTCTCCGGCTTTTCCCTACAAAGCTCCTTATTGCTTCTCATCTCCCCCACTCAGTGGGTCTGGGACGGAAGTAGACAGTCAGCACTATAGGTAGTTTGAGCAATGCTCTTTATATACTTTCAACTGAGATGAGAAATGCCCTGAGCCTGGGCCTGTGGATAGTCAACCAAATGAGCAAATAAATCATGTAGTCCACAAGACTGGAGAGATACTCTGTTTTCTATAAAAGCTTAGGAGTTAGAGTTTAGAAGACTGCAGCTTCTGGGGAAAGGTGTTTTTCCTAACTCCCTAGCTCATTAGGAAAGATTTATCTGGGTTGAACTAAACATGCCCTGAATTTATTTTGGGCACCTAAAAGACTGGAGTTTTTCTGAGTCTGAATATGTCAGCATCTGAAATGTTGACACAATTTTCTTCTTTACCTTAGAAAGAAGCAAGAGAGTAGGAGTGGATGAGATAAGCCTGGTTACAAAAGTTTTCTTTTATTTTTCTTTCCAGCCAATTTGGACCTTTGTCTAAATCAAGGTTTCTCAACATCATCACTCCTGACATTGTGAACTGGATCATTCTTTGTTGTGGGGGCTGTTCTGTGCATTATAGGATGTTTAGCATCCCTTTTCTCTACTAACTAGACGCTAGTAGCAGACAACACCTCCACCCACCAAGTTTTGACAGCCAAAAATGTCTACCAGGGAGAGGGAGGGGGAAATCACCACTTTGGTGAACCATTGGTCTTAAGTACATCATCCATTTCTTTTGACAAGCTTCATATGGGTTCAGATAGTCTGGCACCTGCAGAGGATTTTAATCTTTAAAAGTGTTTTTTGTGCATATTTGCTTATTTGATCCTTACAAGTGATGTACAAAGTTGAAAAGAGAGCAGATAATTCTGGAAACCAGAAGAAATGGAGGATCTTGTTTGAGGCCATACCTTGAATTCATGACAGAGCTGGGATAAGAGCCTAGGTCTCTAGATTTACAGCTCTGCACTGTGTCACTGCCACCATTCTAAGTGGGCCGTGAGCCTATCACCATGATGCCATATTTACACTGAGAATTGTGACTATCTCGAGACCCTGCTTACTACAATATCCTCATACATTCCCATGGGCTTGCATACTGACTAGAATCTACAGTGGGTAGGATGTGTTTGTCTGGCTATGGTTAAGGCCCATCCATTGTTGCACTTTGTAGTTTGGAAAGGAAAATGCAGACTAAGGGAAAGTGATGATATATTCTCCTGTCTTTGGGTCTTTGTCAACTATAAAGTGCTTTCCTAAAGTATTTGTATAGTCTCAAGAGTCAAAAACATATTCACATACCTTATAATTCTGAGCCTTAATCTTCTCACCCCACATGTATTATTGAAGATTAAGCATGACTAACGCACTTGTCTAAGAGCCTGGATATTATCTAGTTGTACATACTTGGTTTGTCAATGATGCCCAAGGCTATAAAAGTTGAGTTACTGAAGGTCACTAAAGCAGTCGGGGAAGTGGCATAAACAAGATAAAGCCTAAGAGCTTAAATCAGCTCTCCTCTTTTCCCTAGAGGAAGGTGGTAGAAGAGAAAGGAATAAGCCAACCCAGTTAAATGGATTGCTTATAGCATTCAAAAAATAAATACTGGGTATATTCTCTGGGCAAGGCATTGTGCAATGCTGCCTCTCTTGAGTTCTGTTTTGTAAGCCACTTCAAGGCTGCACTCAAGATTAAAGATGCACTGAGAAGCTGTCAGTCATGTGTTTGTTCATGATCTGTGGCTTCTTAGTAAACCTCTTTATATTTCTGTATTTCATTCTTATTCTATTAAATTTGCAAGTCTTATTCTATTAACTGTTCACAGATATGTGTGTGTCATCACATCTAACCATAACTCTCCATTTTCATAATGTTTTCAAATAGTCCATTCTAACTTTTAGTCAATTTACAGAGGTTTGTACATACAAAGAGTTAAACTTTTTTCTAACTTCAATGAAATAGCTTTTGGATCTATTATAATCATTGGCTACTTCTCCATCGAAAGGGAGAGGCTAAGTAATAGTGTTAATGAGCAATGTTTTTTTCATTGTAGTTGTTCAAATAAAGACCTAAAATTTAATATGGAAGAATTCTTTATTTCCACTGGGTGTGGCTTGCTTAGATTAAGAGAAAAACAAAAACCCCAAAAAACCTCACAGCTCTTTTACTTTCAAAGTATGATAGGAAGGGATCCTTTAACTTACTCAGTATTGATTGGAAGTGAATTGAATGGTGACAGGAGAGGAATAGGACTTATTAAGTAGGTGGCCTTAATTTATGAAGAGATTGGGATGGATGGGCCAACTGCCAGCCCTGAGTCTGACTTACATGCCCCAGCTACCTGGAACCAGACAGGCCAAAGCAGATTTTTTTCTCTCTCGTATTCCTTTTTGATCGAAGTTGGCTGTTCCAGAGTATCATTTGTTATTCGTCCTGTGAATTCTTCTCCTAATCACTCATCCTGAGTAGAAAATATCAATCAACAAACCACTAAAAGTCAAATTACTTTAAAAATTAATTTCAAACTTTAAAAGCATCTGTTGAACTTATTTTTAAAGGCTACAGTTCTCTACAAAGAGCCTTGGCAGGGGTAAAATATTTTCTTTTTGAAGAGGCTTTTTAAAAAAATTCAAGTGAAAATATTGGCAACCATCTCCAAGTTCTTCAGCAAATATAATTTCGTTCCTCAGCATTAACTGAAAACTAGAAATGAAGAAAAGGCATATTTACCCTCTTCCTTTAATGTAATAGACCAACAGCGTTTTCACTTTGAGAAATGTCAAAATGTTCTAATGCCTCATTGCATATTTTAATTTACAAATCTCTTATTTGTTTTCTTTTCTTCCTCCTCTATTCTTTAACTAGACTACTGCAAGCTTTGAGTTTTGTATTTAACTACTTAGCCCCCAATCTTTTCCTTTGTTTTTTATTTTTTGTTTCTTGTTTTTCTTTAAGAACTTCACTGATGCTTTTTACCATTTATAGTTGGGAAAATGAGCAAAGCTTTTGTAGATTGTGTCAGCCCCATGTTAAACTTAATTTATGGAGTGACTTTGAGATTTGGAACAAGATAATTGGTGGAGTAGTGAACACTGTTGGACATATTTTACATGAATAAAAAAGGGAAAATTAGTTAACAAATATTTATTTACCAGATGCTGTGTTCAGAACCCTTGCTCAGCAGCTCAGGAGATAAGAAGGTGATGAAAGAAACTAGAAGTGCTGAGAGGCTTACTCTACGGGTGGGGACCCGTGGTCAGGAAAGTATTAAAATAACTTACAAAGGCACGTAACAAAGGGCAAAGTCACATAAGACAAGCCAGAACAGAATTCAATAAGCAAAATAAAATGTCAGGATGATTATCAGCTCATTCTAATACACTTGTGTTTAAAACATGGTTTCATCATCTAATGGCCACATGAATTTTGGAAATTTACATACCGTATACTCTTCCAATGTCATTACCCAGAAGTAAAATAGGCGTGATATTCTTTAGATAACAGGGTCAGAGATAGTATCTGTGAGGCACCTTGCACGATACTTGGCACATAGGTAGGCACTGAAAATGTAATAACTTGTGGAGGTGGTGGTGGGGGTTGTAATTAACTATGATTACTATTGTTGTTACTACTACTAGCACCACCGCTGCTTTCATTACTACAGTTATTGCTTTGTTCTTCCAATCATAACCCAAACACTTGGAAGGAACTATTAAAACTTCATTTTTTTTGGCTGGGTGCAGTGGCTCATGTATGTAATCCCAGCACTTCGGGAGGCTAAGATGGGCAGATCGCATGAGCCCAGGACTTTGAGACCAGCCCGGGCAGCACATCAAAACCCTGTCTCTACAAACACAATAAAAAATTTAGCTGAGCTTGGTGGTGTGCACCTGTAGTCCCAGCTACTTGGGAGGCTGAGGTGGGAGGATCACCTGAACCAGGGAGTTTTAGGCTGCAGTGAGTCGAGATCATGCCACTGCCTTCCAGCCTGGACAACACAGAGAGACCCTGTCTCAAACAAACAAACAAACAAATACAAAAAAATCTTCATTTTTGGCTAAAGGATATGTGAGTACACATGATGTGTTTTAAATGTCACCTGATGAGCAATCTGAAGATTTAAGTTTACAATGTTACATTTTGGAATTTTAGTAGTCATACTTAGGAAAGTAGTCAGTCTTCGTAAGTCAAGGAGAAAAGAAGAAAGCCAACACAGAAAACCGAGCTAACTTTGTTGCAGGTGAAATGCTAGGCTATCAGTAGTAGCATCTCACATGGAGCATCACTGGGTCAGGTGCTGCCAAAGTCGCCTGTACTGCTAGTAACACCTTGCTTTTGAGAGGGGAGAGGAGAACCCCCAGGAGCGTGCCTTGGTGGTGAAGATTGGACATAAAGTCTCATGGTGGAGTAGAATTGCTACTCAAGTAGAAATAATCTATGTGGAAACTACTTGAGTGAGGCCTGGCCTAAACTGAAGGCCCTCAGTTTGGCAGGACCAGAAATGGAAATGTCTCAGTTGATCGAGAAGACTGACTCAATTTAAATAACACTTTAACTTTTCCTATGTCTAAAATTCTCTTATTTACTTTTCAATATACTCCATGGTAATGTCAGAAATATCTGAAAAACTAGTTTGTAATTTTAGGTCTACATTCCTTTATCTTAATCCCTTGATACAAGATATATTTGAGAATTCAGAATTGTTTGGACTTTCAAACGGTGATGTAGTATATTTCATGGAGTTTTCCTACCACCCCCACTGCACTTTGTAGCAGGGGTGGAAGTTGGAGGGAAATAATGACTAAAAATAGTCTTACCTTAGTACAGTTCAGGTTTTTGCCACCAAATGAATTTCTTACAAAAATTATGAAGGAAGGAAGGAGAAAGGAAGAAAGAGAAAGAAAGAAGGAAGTAAGAGAAAGAAAAAGGCAGGAGGAGTTTGGTTTGATAACTATTGGGATTTCAAATGAAAGTTTGTGGACCTGTAGAATAGTGTGTGAAATGCAGAAAATCTGATTGATTTACTTAGTGAAAATTTATCCTAACTATAGAAAAGCCTGGTTAACGGGCCTGCCCAATGATGGAATATACATCTCTAGAGGCAGAAAACTAACAGAAAATAGACAGACTTTCTTTCACCTTTGAAAGTAGAGAATACAGTCTTTAGGGGCTTTTTCTTCTGAACTATACATAAACCATCTGCCTTCTCTGATATTTTTTAATTTAAGTTATGAAAACTTTAGTTTTAGTTAAAAAATTATGATTCCTTAAAAAAAGATTGTCACCATTTTTGAACCCTTAGAATGTACCATGATCTGTGCTAAGTACTTTATAGAAACTCTCTCAAGTGTCTCATAACAATATTATAAGGCAGGAATTGCATTCACTAATAAGAATACCTGTTTACTAATAAGAAAACTGAGATTTGGAAAAGCTAATTACCAAGATCAGATATCTGGTAACAGAGCCAGAATTTTAAAATGAATGTCCATCAACAAAATATTTAACTGCAACTCTAGGGTACCCCGATTAATCTCCAATCATTTTTTAAATGTATAAGAAATATACTTCTATGTGGATTACTTCTGAGGAAGGTCAGTGTTTTCCTACTCTCCATGTTGAATTTCTTTCTTTTCTTTTTTTCATTTATGAAATAGCTTTTTCAGTACTTCATCCTCGAAACCTGAACTTGCCTTCATCCCATAAGAATCAGAGGGAACTTAAGGTCTTGAACCACTACTACTTCTTGTTATCCTGAAGAGCCCAGTCACTTTATGGTTCTCTGGCATAGAGCTAGACAAAGCAATGCCTTCAGTGTTTTTGATGGCCCCAGCTAATGCTGCTGTTAAATACCTGATTTTTGCAGTAGCAGCAATCAACACCAAGTCACCAAAATGGTACTATATCCATGAGCCAAAGGGGAAAGGGTGATTACATTGGGCCCCTTCCATCTTGGAGAGATGTCTGATTTGTCTTCACCAAAAATAACTTGTTTTTAAAACTGGTGGTCAGGAACAGTGGCTCATGCCTATAGTTCTAGCACTTTGGGAGGCTAGGCAGGAGGCTCGCTTGAATCCAGGAGTTCAAGGTCAGCCACGGTCCCATGTTTGTGGCACTGCCCTCCAGCCTGGGCAGCAGACCAAGATTCCATCTCAAAATCTAAAAATGAAATAAAATGAAATTGGTTATCCCTTTTCTGCCTGCTGTGTTTCTTTCAACGTTATAATCCATACAATTATAGGAAGTCTTACTCATCATTATAGCATCCAATACTATGTCGCTTCTAACCAGAAAATCACAGTGAAAGATGCAAAGCAGTTCTTTCATTAGCATAATATAAGGGATAGAAGAGAGCACGCAGTTGTCACTATTCTAAATAAACATATATTTACAATACTGTTTTAAATTATTCCTGTGTTTTAACTTAAAACATATCCATAGTCAGGAGAGAACTCTTCCACCACACACACACACACACACACACACAAAACAATGATTCCTTTGAAATGAAGCTGAGACTGCCACCTGACCAGGTATTCTCAACCTGGCAAAAAAGGCAAAATGGTGAGGGAGTTACAGTGCTCCCTGGGGTGGTTGATTCCCACTGGCAAGGGATTTAAGGGATGCTGTTGTACAATGGGAGCAAGAAAGAATATGGAGTCTTAGAGGATCCCTTTAGACATTAGTACTGCTTCTTCACAGGTAGATTTTAATGGAAGACTGCAGGTAACCCCATATATGCAGAAACATTAAAAGCTAACATCTCTCAGGTAAACTTCCAGTAGTACTTGCTGAGGGCAATTTGAATGTGGCGTGAATAGTAGAGATATTATTTTAAGTACTAATTATGCCTTTGGCCCAGTTACAGAAACAAAAACTGTAACAGCTACCTTTTTTATTTTTGCCATGTATATACATGCATGCATATATATTCACCTATAGAATTATCTCTTTAAACTCATTTTCCTCTTCATTCTTCTTTGCCCCATCATTTGATATATGGTGGTATATCGAAGGTTAACTTATGAGTGTTGTCCATCGATTATAGGACATTAAGACAGGATCATTGTAGTGGTTGTAAGAATACCCCCCCCCAGATTCTCAACCACAGAGAGTGTAATTGACCAAGTTCCCAGCTGTTGTGCTCTGAAGTCCAAAACTGCGTTTCTGCTAGGGCAGTGCTTTTCATGGACTGCTTCTAGCCAATGACCAAGTATAGCAGTGATGCTAACACAGGCTTCTTCCTAGGAGACATGGCTCTCTAATGCAGAGCTTCAGCTCAGAGCTCTTCCATGGCCTTGCCTAGACTACACATTACCCAGACTACACAGAAGTTCAGGATGATTCCACTCAACCTTCCTTCCCACTTTCCTTCATTGTGGGGGCTGGTGGGAGACCTCCACCATACTCTGGCACCTTTCCAAGCCTCACCCAGCATCCACCTCATTTTCTTTTACAAGGGTTTCCTGGGTAACCCCTTGCATATTTAATCCTTGGATGTTTTAATATGCATGAAATCATTGCTCATTAATCCCATCTTGTTCTCTTCTTCCTAGACCAAAAAATCTTCATAGAATAGGAAAAAGAATAAGCATCACGCAGACTCTTGTCTCAGAATTGGAGGCAGTAATTGATAAGTTTCTGGGCTGAGTTTTTTTGATAAGAGGGTAAGAGAGTTTTGTAAGGAACATTAAGTTAGATAAGAGCTGTCTTTCTTTATGTTTCTTTTAATAAGTAGAAGTTGGGAAGAAGGCTATGTGGGTAGCCAAAATAGTCAATCTTACAGATGATTGCCAGCATCTGTAACCTCTTTTCCTTAGGTTCAAGTATGTGGTTGGCAGTGTCCAGGTCTGGCATTGATGGTGTCAGCAGTACAAGCTGGTGTGTCTGTACTTAGTAATAGCAGCACAAGAGTTTCCAGGGACGAGTTTTTCAGCACCATAGTTGGCTTTGTTCTTGCTGCTTAGCCAGTGTTCCTGGCTTTCCAGCACTCACAGGTTGTGGGAGCTTTAATAATTCCTCCTTTGCTTTAAATTGCCAGTTTTTCTTCCTGTTGCTTACATAGAAGTACTGTCAGTCCAGATTCTTATGTGAAACAAATGATGCAGTCAAAAGGATAACTGGAGATAAACACTCTTGACAAAGGTGTGGACAGTGTTCAGAGAAAACGGCAAAGGATGGTGAAGCCTCTTGCAGCTAGCAATAGCAGGGAGTCAATACCCCTACTATCTCTGAGGGAGCCAGGGACGGTCACTAAAACGCAGAATGAGGCTTATAGCTAAAGGGTATGGCTGTAGCAAGGAGCCTGGCCTTTGCGGAGGAATACAGCCATGGACAATCTTTAGCACAGCAGAGAGGCAACTAGGGCAATAAAGAGCCATACTCTCTCCTTTCACTCCCCACTCTCCTACTGGTACCTTCCAGTGGTTGCACCCAGGTAGAAGCTGGAGGGCAAGTGAGGCTGTCAATGCCATCCATAAACATCAGCATCCCAGGGCAGAAAGAGGGTGGGAAATGATGGCAACATATGGAGAAAAAGAGGATATCCAGTACATTGGCTGACAGAAGAGGAAAATGTTATTGTTTTTCAGCTTCGCTTAATTTAAAATGTAAGTGTATTTTTCTTTTTTTTAAATTTTATATTATTATACTTTAAGTTTTAGGATACATACACCTACAGGAAGAATCTTCTGGCAGCATTGATCTGATCAGTTGATTATGACATGAGACTTTTAAAATCTTGTATGGTTTATACCACGTAATTCAGAAAGGTCAGTAAGGCTATTGCTTCACCCTTAATTTTGACAAATAATTTCACTGAATGTAGAATTCTGGATTCACTTTTTCTGTTGCACATTAAAAGTGTCATTCTCTTGTCTTCTGGTCTGCATTGTTTCTGTGGAAAAGTTGACTGTCATTCATATTGCCATTCACCTATATCTAAGGTGTCTTTTTACTCCTAGTTGATTTTAAAATATTCTGTTTTTATTTTGGTTTTAGTCATTTAATTATAATGTCCTTAGATGAAGTTTTCTTTACATTTATTGATACTGCTTACTTTTTACTAAGATAGTAATGTGTTTCCCGTCTCTCCAGATAGAAAGTCTTATATTGCCTGTTGTTGATGATTGTATTAGTTCATTTTCATGCTACTGTGAAGAAATACCCAAGACTGGGTAATTTATAAAGGAAAGAGTTTTAATTGATCACAGTTCTGCAGGGCTGGGGAGGCCTCAGTAAAATTACAATTATGGCAGAAGGGGAAGCAAATACATCCTTCTTCACATGTTGGCAGCAAGAAGAAGAATGAGAGCCCAGTGAAGGGGGAAACCCCTTATAAAACCATCAGCTCTCATGAGACCTAACTCACTATCACGAGAACAGAATGGGGGAAACTGCCCCCATGATTCAATTATCTCCACCTAGTCCCTCCCAAGACATGTGGAAATTATAGGACCTACAATTCAAAATGAGATTTGGGTGGGAACAGGGTCAAACTACATCAATGACATATATATATATTACACTCACATATATATGTCATTGATGTGGTTTGACCCTGTGTATATATATACACACGTACATACATATATGCATACACATATAGTCACATACATACGTATACATATGTATGTATATATACACTATATATGTATATGTATGTGTATGTATATGTGTGTATGTATATGTGTATGTATGTATATGTATGTGTATATATACACATACATATATATCTAGTATTCCATTTTATCAAATTTTTAAAAATATTAATTTGATTCATTTTCTAATCTCTAAACTTTATCAGTTACATCTCAGTTGACTATATTCATTTAATTCCTGTCACTTCATGCTGTGTTCTAATACCTGGCACTGGCTATCACTACTCCTTTTTTACTAATTTATATGCATATATTTCATATTCCTTTATAAAATCATTTCCAGATTGTTTATTTCTGTTAATATTATAAATTATGTATCCCATTACATTATATAATAAAGTGTCATTTGTGATTTTTAAAACTGATATATTTAATTTGGGGTAAAACTTACTAAATTATTCTGTTATTCTATTTTTAACATTTTTTAATTTCCTTGCTTGATTATGCATGTATACAATCAAATGATCTGCAGAAAATGATGGTTTTAACTTCACATTTTCAATTTTAGTATCTCTCGTTTCTTTTGTCTAGTTGAGTCTGGCCATACCTCCAGAACTATGGTAAATAATAAAAGTGAAGGTGGCCATTCCTGTCTCTGTCTTAGATTAAATGGAAATACTGGCAGTATTTCTCTATTAAGAGTAGTGAACATTAAGGAAGTATTGTAAATCCTTATTCAATTAAGTTTCTTTAGTTGTTAATTAACAATGATGTTTGAGTATTTTCAAAATCTTATAATCATCTTTGGAAATTAATTTATAATTATTTTATTTAATGGTATAAAATACTTTACATATCATTTGTTAATGTTGGACCATCCTTATTTCTTGATAAAAACTATAAACATGGTCATTTAAATATTTTCTGTCAATATGCTTCTGAATTATTTTGATAACTTTGTATTTATTAATCCTCCTCTATTATTCACATGAAAAATTGGCCTTTGTTTCTATGTTTTATGTGATCTTTGTTGGGTTTTAGTATCAATTTAATACTGACTTCAGCAAAAGAATTAGGAAGCTCTTCTTCTATGCTCTGGAATAGGAAATCAGAGAAATGCAAATAAAAAACATAGTATCACATTTCACATGTATCAGATAAAGCAAAATTAAAATCTATCAGTTCCACCTGCTAGGAAAGATGTGGAGTCATGCACCCTACTAGTAGGAGCACTGGTAACATCAATTTGAAGAACAGTTTAGAAAATTCTAGTAAATATTAAGGGCATATACCCTACAAGCAACCAATTACACTCTCAGGAATATAACTTACAGAAGCTCTTACATATGTTTATAAAATACTTATAAAGGCATGATTTTAGAACTATTATTTTAAAGCAAAATGTTGAAACCACGTAACTATCAACAAGAGAATTAATAAGTCAGTAGTGCCTTAGCTACATTTAAAATAAGTTGAAGCTATGAGTTAAGCATGAGAAATACATTATAAATATTAGAAAGCATGTTGCAGAAAGATAGCAGTTTAATGTCACCTACAGAAAATATTTAAAATATGCAAAGGAAATTTTTTTGGTAAATATGTAGTTAGACTATAAAGACAGACATTAAGTCAGGAATGGATCTCAGAATTTAATGCCTCATTGAATTTTAATGTCTTTTAAACATTTATGGACAAGGTTTTCTTTACTTGGACTATTATAGTGAAATATATTAATAAATCTGATTTTGAAAGATTATTATATTCTTGTTGTAAAATACACTTAAGTGTCAATTATTATTTTAATATGTTGCAGGGTTACATTCATCTGGAATTTTTGCCCTGACATTCATAAAAGAGATTAGTCTGTATTATCATTTTGTAATATTTTTGTTAAAATTCAATAATAATATTATGCTGACTTTATTGTCATTATGCTGTATATTAGAGCTACATAACTTATTTATACTGCATATCTGAAATTTCATATCCTTTGACCAACATCTTCCCTTTGCCCCCACCCCACAGCCCTTGGCAAACCACCATTCTACTTTCTGCTTTTATGAGTTTAAATTTTTAGATTCCACATATAAGTGAGATCATGCTGTATTTGTTTCTCCATATCTGGCTTGTTTCACTTAGTATAATGTCCTTCAGGTCCATCCACATTGTCCCAATTGGCAAGATTTTGTTCTTGTTTATGTTTGGATAGTATTCCACTGTATATATGTATATATACACATAACACATTTTCTTTATCTGTTCATCTGCCCATGGGCACTAAGTTCGTTTCTGTATCTTGCTATTGTGAATAATGCTGCAATTAACATATATCTTTTTAAGATGCTGACTTTATTTCCTTTGGGTATATACCCAGGAGTGTAAGTGCTGGATCACGTGGTAGTTCTATTTTTAATTTTTTAGGAACCTCCATATTCTTTTCCATAATGACTCTACTACTTTACATTGCCACCAATAGTTTGTTTATAAGGGTTCCCTTTTCTCCACATCCTTGCCAACACTTCTTATCATTCATATTTTTTATAATACCCACCCTAACAGATGTGAGGTTATATCTCATTGGGCATGTGGTGTTAGATACAGATCCAATTGTATTCTTCTACATGTGAATATCCAGTTTCCCCAACACCATTTATTGAATATACTACCTTTTCTCCATCATGTAGTTGTGGTATGCTTGTCGAAAATGAATGGACCATATATGCATGAATTTATTTCAATTCTGTTCTGTTAGTTTATATATCTACTTTTGTTCCGGTATGATACTATTTTCATTACTGAGGCTTTGTAATATGTTTTAAAATCAGAAAGTGTGATGCCTCCAACTTTGTGTTTGATTTTTTTTTCTCAAGATTGGTTTGGCTATTTAGGGTGTTTTGTGGTTCCATACACATTTTACCATACTCCATGGTAGTATGGATATTTAACAATGATAATTCTTCCGATCCATGAGCACAGAAAATTTTTCCACTGATTTCTGTCTTCAGTAATTATTTCTTTTATCAATGTTTTACAGTTTTCAGTGTACAGATACTTCACCTCTAAGTTATTTCCTAAGTATTTTCTCTTTTTGATGCTATTGCAAATGGCATCGTTTCCTTAATTTATTTTGGGAGTCGTTTTTTGCTAGTATAAAGAAAGAACCACAACTGACTTTTGTATGTTGATTTTGTATCCTGAAACTTTACTGAATTTGTTTATTAGTAACAATAATTTTTTGGTGGAATACTTAGATTTTTTCTACACATAAGATCATATTATCTGCAAACAAGGACAATTTTACTCCTTCCTTTTCAATTTGGATGCCTTTTGTTTCTTTCCTTTTTTTTTTTTTTTTTTTTTTTTTTGAGACAGGGTCTCAGTCTGTCACCCAAGCTGAGTGCAGTGGCATGATCACGACTCTGCAGCCTCCACTTCCTGGGCTCAAGAGATGTTCCTGCCTCAGCTTCCTGAGTAGCTGGGACCACAGACATGTGCTACCAACCATAGCTAATTTTTCATTTTTTTGTGGAGATGGGGTCCTGCTATGTTGCCCAGGCTGATCTCAAACTCCTGGGCTCAAGCAATCCTCCTGCCTTGGCTCCCAAAGTGCTGAGATGGAGGCATGAGCCACTGTACGCGACTGTTTCTTTTTCTCACCTAATTTATTTGGCTAGGACTTCCAGTACTATGTTGGATGGAAGTGGTAAGAATTGGCATCCTTGTCTTGCTCCTGATCTTAGAAGAAAAGCTTTCAACTTTCCACAGTGGAGTGTGATTTTTGCTATGTGCTTATCACGTATAGTCTTTATTTGCTGAATTTTTTTTTCATCTATGTTCTAGTGAGTTTAAATAGCTTTTTTTTTTTAAGAGATGGAGTCTTGCTCTGTTGTCCGGGCTGGAGTGTAATGATGCATTCATGGCTCACTTCACCCTTGACTTCCTAGATTCAGAAGATCCTCCCACCTCAGCCTCCAGAGTAGCTGGGACTAGTGGTGCATGCCACCACATCCAGATAATGTTTTTATCTTTTGTAGAGACAGGGTCTCCCCTGTTGCCCAGGCTGGTCTCAAACTCCTGGCTTCAAGTAATCCTCCTGCCTCAGCCTTGCAAAGTGCTGGGATTACAGACATGAGCCACAGCACCCAGCCTAAATAGCATTTCTTTATGTATTCCTAAAGCTTTAGTAGGATTTACCTACAGAAGCATTGATCTTGGTAGTCTTTTGATAACACTTGAATAATTTTTCACTATTACTCTATTTGCTTATTTTATTGTCTTCTGTGGATAGATATAGGAAATTTTATTTGCTAAGTAAAGCATTTATTTCAGATGGATTTCAATTATATTTTCACAAACTTGAGCTAAGATGTTTCAGTTTAATAACATTTTGTACCAATAGTTATTTCCTTGGTCCCATTTATTTTATAAGTGTGCTTTCTCCCTCTTTTAATTTTATTTCAATGGATAATCAATTTTTTATTTTGTTCCAATTTTCAAATGAAAAGCAAATAGATTTATTTATTATGTTTCCTACTTTTCTCCAACTCTTTTTTATTATATCTTGATGACTAGATTCTTCCCTTTCCTTAGGTTTTTATTGTTGGTCAGTTTTAACTTGTTGATATACATGCTTAATTTTTACTTTTTGCTATTTGAAAAGTATTTACATTTTACATTGCTTTAGCTATATTTCATATGTTGAAATCTAAGTCTTCTAAACTTTACCTTCTATAAATCCTGTGGTTTCATTTTTTATTCTCTTTGCATTTTTTGTTTTCTAGCTTGTATAGATTAATTAATTTTTTACTAAAGAATATCATCTGCACCATTTCTGTTTTTTGGAATTAATTAAAATTTTCTTCATTATTATAAGTTCAATTTTATTAGTGTCCCAGGTTGCTTGAAATGTAGTGTATTTTCCCTTTTTGTGAAATATATCAGACCGCGTTAGTTACATTATTTTAACCATCTCAACTTTTACTTTTTCAGGCTACATGATCTCTCATGGACATAGTTATGATCTGACATTCTTTTTAATGTGTGGTCTATATCCTCTAAATAGTATTTATAGCTAAATAAAAGGTTTTTAAACAACATAATAAGTATTATGATATCAGGAAATAATGTGATTTTTATTTTTAGAGTATCAAAGATCAGTCAATAATTCCTACTTGTCTCCTACAGTGAATTATGTTATATTTAAAGAAAACATAGAAGACCAGTGGATTCAGTTATTTCTAGCGTTTGCTCTGGCAAGAGTGAGAAGAGTAGTTAAATACATACACACACAAATATTTACATACACATACAACTATCATATCCCCTGGATTTGCTCACATTTGTAATAAAGCACTCTTTACAAACTAGTAAACACTGTCATTACTTACAGGGCTGGTTTACATGCTGTTACAAAGTCAGAATAAGTAAACATTTAAAAGTTATTTTCTATTTTGCTCTCATATATACAAAATAAAATGGCATGTACATTTTTAGATTCACTGTGTATTTCTTTTGCAAGATATGCTCACTTTATCTGTGAATGAGTTCACAGGTGGTTGCATATTTTAAATACACCTGAAGAACCAACATGCATAACTTAGTTATGAGTTGGAGAGTGGAAGTGGGGAGAACAAGAAAGTCAGTGTAAATGTGGTTAAAGAGGAAAAGCCTTGAATTCAGAGCTAGTAGGGGGTAGGTTTTTATTTCATCACCATCACAATCTGAATAACTCTGTAAAAACTATAATTATATTTATATCTTCTAGTATTGCCATCTGTATAATAGGTGTAATTGCCATTTTCCTGCATACTTCATTGTATTGATTCATAAAAAAAATGAGATGTATTTTGACAACTCTGAAGCCAAGAAGCCTCTAGATTCAAAATGATGGATGATATTGGCATTTCCTCCTAACCTCCTACCCCTAGAGCAGGTATATTTGTCCTCTCCACTCCACCCTTGAATGCATTGTTTGTTAGAGTTTTCAGCTAAACTTGTGTTTATCTTCTCCACCTGCTCAGTAAATCTCCTTTACTGTTTTGTTTACTGGCTCAAAATTAGGGGGTTTATATTCTAAGTGTATCTTCACAGAAATACAAATGGATTTTATGATAGCTAAAGTCAGCTGCTCAAGCACACTAGTTTGCTGACCTTTCGTGGTTGCTTTGGAGCTTAGGACATTTAAGAGCCAAAACAAACACAGGTCACCTGTCTGTGTATGCAGTTCTACTCATTTTCAACAAACATTCACTTCTTACATGCTCTAACAAAACCTTATGTTAGGTGCTTGAGGAATAAGCAAAGTTAAGATTATGTCCTCCAAGAACTTCCAGTCAATTGCAGTTAATCTTGCTATTTTTTTCTCCTTACAAAAATACACTATCACAGGAAGCATAATCATGTGGAAACCCCACATTGGAGCCAAGAAGAAAATGAAAGTTTCTAGAGTAACTTTCACAGTTCTTAATATCATTAGCCTATTTCAAAATAAATAAGAAACTACCAGGATTGTGGTGAGCCCATATGATAATAGAAGCCTAAACACTCATAATGAACTGTCCTAAAAAGATGGAAAGTTAGCAATTTCTATGCAGTTTCTGTCAGGCTTTCTCCAAGGCAATGAGTGGAATATAGGAATCATGTAGGCAAATGAGGTTGGCATTAGGCACAAAAAGGCCCACTGGGAATGAGAAATGTGCTAATGCTCACTAATTATTTTGGCTTATTAGCTTAAAAATATAGGAAAAAGAATTCTATTTTCTTTTCCTATGTTTGGGTTTGTTATTTGCTTTATAAAATGCAAAGTGCAAAAGAACCATATCTAGTGCTTGAGTGTCTACTTAAAGTAATCCCCTATATATTGTATTGTTGCTATGTTTTCATCTTAATATCAAAATTTCCTACTGAGTGTGTGTGGTTAGAGTTGTGTTTGTCCAAGGTTTACATTCAAGACTCACGTCACAAACAAAACAAAAAATGGATTTTTATATACAAGCGCCCAGGCATTGCCTCTTTTGAACTGAATCTTCTTACGTGTTCCACAGCTGTAAGTTAAAAATGGAAAAGCCTTTGTATGTATATCACAGTGTCTTTATCCATTCATCATTCAATGGACATGTAGATTGTTTCTTGACCATTATGAATAGTGCTGTGAGGAACACTGAAGTGCTATATCTCTTCAAGATCCTGATTTCCCTTCCTCTGGGTAAATACCCAGAAGTGGGATTGTTGGACCCCACATTGTAGTTTTATTTTTAATTTTTTGAGGAACCTCCATACCGTTTTCCATAATGGCTGCACCATTTTGCATTTTTACCAGCAGTATGCAAGGGTTCTGGTTTTGTAACAGGCTCACCAACACCTGTTGCCTTTTTTTTTTTTTTTTTTTAGTAATAGCCACCCTAACAAAGAAAGAAATCTTGCAATATGTGACAACATTGATGAACCTGGGGGAATTATGCTAAGTGAAATAAGCCAGTCAGAGAAAGACAAATACAATGATCCTTCTTACATGAGGTGTCTAAAATAGCCAAATACGTAGAAGCAGAGAGTGGAATGTTGGCTGCCAGGAGAAGGGGAAAGGGGGCAATGGGGAGCTGCAAGTCAACAGTTATAAAGATTCAGTAACACAAGAGAAGCAAGTTCTAGAGATCCGGTGTACAACATTGTGCCTATACTTAACAATATTGTATTGTATACTTAAACATCTGTTATGAGGGTAGATCTCACGTTAAGTGTTCTCACCATCGTAAAGATAACGTTTTAAATGGCAAAGTCTTGGGGTCACTCTGCTCTTTCTTGGGGTGACTGTAAAACTACAGAACCATTCTGAGGGTCCCCACCATGGTGTTCATGAGCAGGATAGTGTGGAAACATCAGTGCATTTTCAGCTACCATGTCTGAGTAAGAAGGATCTGAAGATATTTAGGTGGCCAAATGCACAATACAACATCATTCTTTATCTCTGTCTACTATTTGGGAAGATAAATCCCTGCCAATTCTGAGCAGCTTCAGGAAAGCTATTTGTTGTGACTAATTATTGTGGGGCTCCAGAATATCTAGGCAGCTTTCCTGATCTCACACGCCTCAGCTATTTGCCAGTATGTATGACATGCATGGGCACTACAATCGGGTTCTTAATGCCTAGTCTCGTTAAATCAGTTTTATTTTTTGTTTTAGGGGTTATTGTATTTGTAGAATTCTATTCCTTTAAACATGTGTTCCCACACACCCAAGCCTGGGTGTTCAATAGAACATAGGTGACTCTGTTAACTGTCTCACTGATTGCATCCATAAATAACTAACATGAAAACAAATCAGTTTTACATTCAGGTGCTTTTTTCCTAACACCTCTTGCTCTTCCATTTTTGCTCATAGTTGCTGCTGAACATTACCCTGTCAACTCTTCAAGTATTTGACTACAAAATATGCTTGGTAAATAATATGGGGAGATTAACTAAATGGGACATAATTACTACAAATTTAGAGTCCTGTAAAAGAATATATTTTATCCATGATTAGAAGGCTTACAGACTTTCCAAATCCATTTTAATATATTTGACAGTAAGCCATGGGAAATTTTAAACAGCAGACAACGCTTATTCAGAATTTATAATAAGTCGGCCCTAGATTACCGGATTATTAAAGACTGCAGCACATGAAGCTGCTAATTTGTTTCCTTTCCTAAACACACATTCTCCCTCCCAGCACATTGTTACCACCCCCCATCAGCAACAACTATAAACCTCTCTGTGTTGAAAGCTGCATGGAATTGAAATGTAAGTCGATTTTTAAACTTTGCCACACTAACAAGATATATCAAGTTCTGGCACACACTCAAACAAGTCAATTAAGTAAAGCAATGAAGCAGTACAAGAAACTCTAAATTTTTCCTTTTTTTTTTTTCCTTTACTTAACTGGTGCCAGGGAAGGCTGGGCCCACTCCATCTGGCAAGGGAAAATGTCCGTGTAGTAATTGTCTGAACAGCTTTGAAATGTCACTAAAAAAACTTCATCTTCTCATAACAGGTCTAGGACCATGAAACCAGCATGCCTATCTAGGAGCAACTGGGGAGCCCCACTAAGAACTTGCACAATTTTTTGAAACTGGTCATCAAATGGACCAAAATTGATGAATACATCTTATCTCTATCCATGATTTCTCTCCAAAAATGTGTTTTCATGTTGAAACAACAGTGCCATCTTTATCCCACCTAGGACTCCTTGGCATTGACTCCTCCACCAGCAGCTGGTGGCATTACTCTTTGCTAAAACCTTCCTTTGCTAAAGCCTTCCATGAGATTGTGCTTAGTTCCCATTGTGCCAGCAATTTAGGCTAGACACGCATGAGGGTGGACACCCCAGGAACAACCCTAAAGAAGTAGGAACTGGTGGGTCAGCTTCCTTGCTAATCGGGTGGTGTGATTCTGATTCTACCCCATCTCCCAATGGGCCCCAGCAGGGTGAGCCTCAGCCCAGCAGTAACATGCTCATTAATGCATCCTGTCATTGGTGTCCTTCCCTTCTCTCTCTCGTTCTTCAATTCTCTTAACAATGCTTTTTAGATCACTTCCCAAATAAACGACATTTAAATATTTTCCTCAAGCCCTCCTTCTGTGGGAACCCAATCAAAGGCAAAACTTATTATAACTAAGGTGGCAAGAACATGGATTCTCGAGTCAAAATATCAGGGTTTCAACTTTGTCTCCATCAGACCAGCTGTATGATTTTGGGAAACAAACTTATGTTTTCGTCATTTTGCCTCAGTTTACTCATCTTTGTGATTATCACATGGATTAATGTATGTAAAACACACTTAAAATATTACCTGGCACATAGCAAATATCAAACAAGTATTAAGCTAAAATTAATTACTATTACTACTATTATTGTTTTGGCCAAACATTGGGTCAAGTGCTGGGATAAAACAAATTAATACATTAGTTAAATAAGATAGAAATCCTATCCTCGAATTGCCTATAATCTAGAGGAAAGCTAGACATACAAACAAAAGTCAGAATAAAATCAGTAAAAACTGTTGTGTGTTAAATAGAGTTTGCTTTTATCTTCCATGAATATGTGGATGGATTTCTACTTGACATAAACATGTGTTTATCTACAGGAATAGTTGAGTATAAAGATAATTTTCCTTGTTATTTAAGTGAAATACTATAGAGTTCTTATAAAACTAATACTAAAGATCCTGCTTTAAATTAAATTTAGCAAACACCGATGCCTTGATTAATCAACTTACGCCTTTTGTGTGTCATATTCCCTTAAAATTAGGCTAACCTGTATTGAAACACTTGTCAACTGCTGCTTGTAGCCTCCATTCATACCATGGTCCCCCCTTCAGTCCGATAAGCAGAGAGGCTGCAAGAGGATGAACAACATGGCCACCTGTAGGCTGACCGATACACTAATGCAACCATTCCATTTCATCAGAACATTTCCATTGTTTATCCCTGGAAATATCAAAAGGGAGTTTTCAGAGGAGTCGTTCATATTGTCCCAAAGGACAACATTGATACGGGATAACAAGGAAGAGATGGACAGTGGAGCAGGAGTGCTTAAACCAAACCCGATAATGCAGTGTACCAGACTATATTTCTGAATGTGTACTATGCTCACTTTATTAGATAGAAATGTACCTAGTGGAACAATTTTAATGAGGAGACTTTGTTATCCATTGGGCCAGGACCCAGTTGGCTTCATGATGAACCTATGCTCGGTTCTGGGATAGAGGCCAGTGCCATTTGGTATATGCAGAGTATTGAGAGAAAAGTTTGTTCACTGGCCCAAATCCAGAAATGAGTCTGACAGTAGCAGCACCAGCTAATTAGAAGGGAAAAGTCGGTTTGTTCCTTCTGTGTGCTGTCTCCTTCCCTTCCTCCAGTCACCTCAAATAATGATAATATTAATAATACATTTTAAAAGAAAAATATAAAGATAATAAAGGTTTGTGACCCTGGTTCTCATCCACAACTTGGAGCTGGTGCCTGCAAAATATCAAGTATCAAAAAAGGACAGGGTGTTTGCCCTTTAAGAGACAGCATTTTCCTCCAAGTGTGTTTACAGACTGACTAGAGCTGGCGTGAGCTCACAGGTATGGCTGGTTTCTATAGATGATCAGTTCCTTTAGTCCCTTTGAAAACATATGCATTTGAACTGATGAAAGAAGTTTTGTTGTTGGTAACAGGGAGACCTGCCATGCTATAACTTGAAAGTCCACCTGCACTTTAAAATGGAAACCTTGGCCCAGCTCGTGGGAAAAAAGATAAATTAAAAAGAGCAGTTCTGTTTCGCTTTGAGAAAAATCTCAAGTTTCAAGAGTGAATAATTAGAGAAAATCACGGTTGTACCTTGTAGTTTTTTTTTTATTATTATTATTTCTGTGTTCTCCTTGGCAAGACCTTGACATTAACCACAGTTTATTCTTTCCTTCTAAGATTATGTAACTCAAAATGTGGACACTCCCTAATGGCTGTGGCACACAGACATCTGAGTTTGGCATCAGTGCCATGTGGCTTTAGAAACTCATGGTTGGGCACTTTGTTCTTAATGGATGACACTCCCACTGTGGATCATGAGGTGACTTCATTAGGACCTAAGAGAATTTATGAAATAATTTTTTCTTCAAATTATGACAGCATTTATTTCCTACAATGCTCATTCTGAAAAAGAATTGTCTCATCTTGGATCCAGCCCAGATAGAACTACTTGGTATTCATTGACCACCCACTCTGATACTGCCCTCTTTGCTTGTGTGTTCTCTTCATCTAGAGTACTGGTCTCAAATATCCATATGCTTGTAAAACAGTATTTTTGTTGTTTTATCCTTCAAAGTGCAAATCAACTTATTTCATAAAGCAATCTTGATTTTTTCAGATATAGGATCTTTCCTTCCTCCTATAACATGCTCTTTTTACTTATTTTTAAATGAGCCCTATTCATTTTGTCTATTTGTAGAAGCTTCCTATTTGACACTTCCTGGTTGGGTTAGGAGGCTGAAATAAGCAATTCTAGAAGACAGAATAAAAGGAGATCTAGAGAAGAGGCATGTCAATGGATCTAAAGGAATGGCCAAAAGTGTGCACATCTTTGAGTCTTACGTCATTACCCAACAGAGATCTTCAACTGTGTATGAGAGATTAAAGAACCCGGTGGATAAATGACTCATCCAGTGGCTATCAGCCAGCTTCTGTGGTAGGCCACTCCAGGCCTGGTACAATGGGGCTATAAAAGGAACAGTCCTGGTGGCTGAGATAAAAGCTCTGTATGGACTCTCTCGTGAAAGCTGATCTAGCCACTGCTGAAAGCCAGTCAACAGCAGTGACAGAATCTGAGTGCTCAATATGGGACTATCCCTAAAGAAGATCAAACAGCCACCTGGTGGCACGTTGATCCAGTTGGAATCTTTCAACCCTGAAGAAGCAGTGATTTTTCCTTACTAAAAATGACAACTATTTCAAATATGGGTTTAGTATGCCTCTCTACTATACTTTGCTAGCTTTACTATCTGAGGGTTTACAAGTTATTAAGATTATCATGATTTAGTGACATGGATCCTATATAATATTGCTTTGGAACAAGAGACCCACTTTAAAGCAAGTGAAATATGATGATGGACTCATGACCAGAGTATTAACTCTTCCTACCATATACTTTCTCACCTCAAAGCAGATGTCTTGATAAATTTTAATACGTTATTAAAGGCTCAGCTAAGGTGCCAGCTTGAGAAAGACACACTAAGGGGGTGGGCAGTTCTTCTGAAGGATGCTATGCTATGCACTAAAGCAATCACAAGACATCGAATACATCAGACTGGACACCAAAAGTGAGATGTATCATTGGCCTCTTTAGTACTCCAAGCAGCCAATTACAAAATTTGTACTTTCTGGCCTCACAATGTTAAGCTTTGCTGGATTAAAAGCCCTGTTTTCCAGCAAGGAATATTTCCACCAAGAGTCAGAGTGAGAATTCAATTGAGCTGTAAGTTACAATTCCACTTGGTCTCTTTGGGCACCACATGCAGGTAGGCTGGACAACAGGCAACGAAAAGTTGAGGTTTGCTATGGACTGAATGTTTGCCAAAATTCATATGTTGAAGCCATAGTCCCTTGTGCGATTTGGAGCTGAGGCCTTTGAGAGGTATGTAGTTCATAAGAGTGGAGCCCACATGGTGGGAGCAGTGCCCTTATACAAAGACAACAAGAAAGACAATCCGTCTCTTTCCCTCTCTTTCTTTCTCTCTCTGCCATATGAGAATACAGCAAGCAGCAGGTCACCTAAAAACCAGTGAGAGGGCCTTCACCAGGAAACAAATTGGTTGGTACTTTGGGATCATGGACTTCTCAGCCTCCAGAACTGTAAAAAATAAATATTTGTTGTTTAAGCCACCCAGTCAATGGTATTTGTTCATGGATAGCAGCCTGAACTAAGACGGGATTATCAACACTGCATGAGAAGCTGGGGTTGCTACCATATCATGGAGCTGAGAAAGACTATATGCAGAACTATGGGAATTTACTAGAATGTATATTTGGGCTTTATGTCTGGTGTTAACACTGTGAAGAAAATTGAGGCAAATAGTCTGATGAGTATGAGAAAATAAAGGAATTATCCCTCAAGGATGAAAGATTAGATCACCACAACATGTAAGCAACCTAGTGACTGAATTTCTCCCTGAAGGTGAGGGAAATCTACAACAGGTATGTTGAGCCAAAAGGAAGAAGCTGAGGAAAAATTAATACAAGTAGAGAGTTTATTTAGGCCAAGTATGAGGATTGCAACCCGTGAGTATAGATTCTCGGTATAGTCTTTTCAACCCTGGAAAGGCTCTCTGATTACCAGCAGTTACAAGTGGATTTTATTTTATATTTTTGTAGTGATGAGGTGTCACTATGTTATTCAGGCTGGTTTCAAACTTCTGGCCTCAAGTTATCGATCTTCCTACTACAGCCTCCCAAAGTGCTGGGACTGTAGGCATGAGCCACCCTACCTGACCGCAAGTCAATTTTTAAAGAAAAAGTAGGGACAGTTCCTGAGTAGTTTCCTAAGAATTTACATTAAGCTATTGATTGGCTATAGATTGTTATTTGTATCACACATTCCAGGAACATGAAGATAATCGGTGAGGCAGCTAGTCAGAACCAAGAAGACTTTAAACAATTGTCCCCAACCATAAAGGAGAGGGCATGATGAAACTGCTATACTCTTGTCTCTCTGGGCCTGCATACTTCACATAACTTGGACTGCCCTAGGATATTTTTATTTTCTCAGGTGGTAATACTCTCAGAACTTATTGTAGTAGGACAGCTGCATTGCATTCCATTAAACTCTGATTTTTTTTTTTTTTTTTTTTTTTTTTGCTACTCTTTTCAGAGATCCTTGCCAACTTCAGCGCTCTTTGCCAACACCAGCACCTTCATAACAGGTCTTTATTGAATTTTCTTCCTTTCCTGTCTCAGTCTCCCCACTGTCACTGCTTCTTTTTGGAATTATTTTCCAAAGAAACTATCCCAAATTAAGTCTTTATCTCGGGTTCTACTATTGGCAGAATCCAAATCAAGGGAAGCACTATTTGTATACACTTTATAAACACATATACTTTGAAATGTAATACATGTCATGCACGTCCATGTGAAGAGACCACCAAATGGGCTTTGTGTGAGCAATAAAGCTGTTTATTTCACCTGGGTGCAGGCAGGCTGAGTCCGAAAAAGGAGTCAGTGAAGGGAGCCAAGGATGGGACCATTGTATAGGATTTGGGTAGGTAATGGAAAATTACAGTCAAAGGGAGTTGTTCTCTGGCGAGCAGGGGCGGGGATCACAAGGTGCTAAGTGGGGGAGCTTCTGAGCCAGGAGAAGGAATTTCACTAAATAATGTCATCGTTAAGGCAGGAACCAGCCATTTTCACTTCTTCTGTGATTCTTCACTTGTTTCAGGCCATTTGGAGGTATACGTGCAGGTTTGGGCTCAGAGGCCTGACATTCCTGTCTTTTTACATTAATGAGAAAAATAAAACAAAATCGTGTTGAAGTGTTCGGGCAGCGAAAATTTTTGGCGGTGGTATGGAGAGATAATGGGAGATGTTTCTCAGGGTTGCTTCGAGCGGGATTAGGGGCAGCGTGGGAACCTAGAGTGGGAGAGATTAAGCTAAAGGAAGATTTTTGTGGTAAGGGGTGATATTGTGGATTGTTAGAAGGAGCATTTGTCATATAGAATGATTGGTGATGGCCTGGATACGGTTTGGGTTGAACTGAGAAACTAAACAGAAGACACAAGGTCCAAATAAGAGAAGGAGAAAAACAGGTATTAAAGGACAAAGAATTTGGGAGGACCCAGGACATCCAATTAGAGAGTGCCTCAGGGGGTTCAGCATAATTACTTTCTTGGTTGGCAAGTTTTTAGACTCTATCCTTTAGTTTTTTTATATTGTCATATACCAGGCCAGATTGATTTATGTAAAAACAACACTTTTCATTTAAAAATATACAGAGTCCTCTTTTTTTAGCAGTGAGTAAGTCGAGGCCTTGGCAATTTTGTAGGAAAGAGAAATGCAAAGCCAGCAATTGTTTGTTAAAGGAGGATTAGAAACAGCTAGGAGAGAGTGAGTGAGATTGATAGTGTGTGTGATGGAGATAGCTGGGGAGAGGTAGAGGATGGCATAAGAATGGGAGTGAGAATAAGAGTAAGTATGAAAGTAAAGAATAGGACTTTATCAGGGTGAAAGTATTGGAGTGCACCCTGTCAGCAAAGATTATCTATCCACTTTAAGAGAGACCTTAAGGGTGGCGGTTTGAGGTAAAACCAGGAGATATCATTTATGATGGTTTGAAGGAAAAGTGTAAACCGGCAGTGTAAACAAAGGCAGGGTATTTACGAGTAGTTGAGAATGGTGAATAGGAGTATGACTAGACAGAAGATAGTAGGGATGACAAGTTTTTGGGGTGCAGTTCAAGTTGGGCTGGTGTCTGGAATGAGACTGGGGCCTAATAAAAGTGAGCGTCCATACAGGAGCTCAAATGGGCTGGATCCAGTAGCATCCTGAGGACAGGCCTGAATTCTGAGAAGGGCAAGTGGTAAAAATATTGTCCAGTCCTTTTCAAGTTGGAGGCTGAGCTTGGTGAGGTATGTTTTTAAAAGACCATTAGTCCATTACCTTTTCTGAAGATTGAGGATGGTAAGGGTATGAAGGTTCCACTGAATACTAAGAGCCTGAGAAACTGCTTGGGTGATTTGACTAGTAAAGGCCAGTCTGAGAGGTGGGAAGGCCAAACCGAGGAATTATTTCTGACAGATGGGAAGAAATGACCGCAGTGGCCTTCTTAGACCCTGTGGGAAAGGGCTCTACCCATCCAGTGAAAGTGTCTACCTAGACCAAGAGGTATTTTAGTTTCCTGACTTGGGGCATGTGAGTAAAGTCAATTTGCCAGTCCTGGGCAGGGGCAAATTCTCGAGCCTGATGTGTAGGGAAGGGAGGGGGCCTGATAAATTCCTGAGGAGTAGTAGAATAGCAGATGGAACACTGAGAAGTGATTTTTTGAGGATAGATTTTTACGATGGAAAGGAAAAGAAAGGTTTTAAGAGGCAGGCCAGCGGCTTGTAACTTACATGGAAGAGGTTATGAAATGATGACAGAATAGATTGGGCCTGTGAGGCTGGAAGGAGATATTTTCCTTGGTCCAAGAACCATTTTCCTTGTGTAGGAAGAGATTGATAGGTGGAAGGTTCAGTGGGAGAGTAGGTGGGGGTGGCTGATGAGGAGGAGAAAAACTGGCTGTGAGGGACAGAAGTTGGAATGCTAGCCGCTTTTTTAGCTACCTTATCAGCATAAGCGTTGCCCTGAGCAATGGGATCTGATGCCTTTTGATGGCCTTTGCAGTGAATGACTCCAGCTTCCTTTGGAAGTAAAAAAGCCTTTAGAAGAGTTTTTATTAAAGAGGCATTAATGATGGAGGACCCTTGTGTAGTGAGGAAACCTGTTTCTGCCCATATAATAGCATGGTGGTGCAGGATATGGAAGGCATATTTAGAGTCAGTATAAATATTGACACATAGTCCATTGGCAAGAGTGAGGGCTCAAGTTAAGGCAATGAGCTCGGCTTGCTGAGAGGTAGTGGAGCACGGCAGAGCAGTAGCCTCTCAATGATAGATATGGAAGATACTATAGCATTGCCTGCCTTTGCTGGTGAGTGGCGATTAGGCCTGGTGGAACTGCCATCAATAAACCAAGTGTGATCAGGGTGAGAAACAGGAAAGAAGGAAATATGCGGAAATGGAGTGAATGTCAGGTGGATCAGAGAGATACAGTCATGGGGGTCAGGTGTAGTATCTGGAATAATGTGGGAGGCCGAATTGAAGTCTGGGCCAGGAACAATGGTAATTGTGGGAGACTCAACAAAGAGTGTGTATAGCTGAAGTGGTTGGGGAGCAGAAAGTATATGCGTCAGGTGTGAGGAAGAAAATAGAGTTTGGAAGTTATGAGAACTGTAGAGAGTGAGTTGAGCACAGTTTGTGATTTTGAGGGCCTCTAAAAGTGTTAAAGCAGTGGCAGCCACTGCTTGCAGACATGAGGGCTAGGCTAAAACAGTAAGGTCAAGTTGTTTGGACAGAAAGGCTACAGGGTGAGGTCCTGGCTCTTGTGTAAGAATTCTGACCACACAGCCCTGTACTTCAGCTGTGTGTAATGAAAAGGATTGGGATGAGTTAGGGAGAGCTAGTGTGGGAGCAGCTTTTAGGGCTGTTTTTTAAGGAATGGAAAGGGGAGTGGGGAAAGGATTTAGGATTTATAGGGTCAGCTAGGTTTATCTAGAACAGAATAATGGGTTGTGGAGGGAGGTATTGAGGATAGGAGAGTATATGGGTTTGGCACCACGGGGTGGATAGGCAAGACAATTTTGTTGATAAGGCGCAGATCCTGAACTAACCTGTAAGACTTGTCCAGTTTTTGGACAGGTAAAATGGGGGAATTGTAAGGAGAGTTTATAGGCTTTAGAAGGCCATGCTGTAGCAAGCCAGTGATAACAGGCTTTAATCCTTTTAAAGAGTGCTGTGGGATGGATATTGAGCGGGGTAAGGGTGATTAGGTTTTAATGGGATGGTAAGGGGGTGCATGATCGGTCACCAAGGAGGGAGTAGAGGTGTCCCATACTTGTGGACTCAGGTGGGGAGATACAAGGGGAGGATGTGAAGGAGGCTTTGAACTGGGGAAAAGGGCAGCAATGAGGTGTGGCTATAGTCCAGGAATAGTCAGGGAAGCAGATAATGTAGTTAAAATGTCTCAACCTAATAAGGGAACTGGGCAGGTGGGGATAACTAAAAAGGAGTGCATAAAAGAATATTGTCCAAGTTGGCACCAGAGTTGGGGAGTTTTAAGAGGTTTAGAAGCCTGGCCGTCAATATACACAACAGTTATGGAGGCAAGGGAAACAGGCCCTTGAAAAGAAGGTAATGTGGAGTTGGTAGCCTCCATATTGATTAAGAAGGGGAGGACTTACCCTCCACTGTAAGAGTTACCCAAAGCATCTGTGATGGTCCGGGAGGCTTCCGAGGCAATCAGGCAGCGTCAGTCTTCAGCCGCTAAGCCAGGAATATCTGGGAAGGAGTCGGTCAGAGAGCCTTGAGCCAGAGTTCCAGGGTCTCTGGGAGTGGCTGCTGGGCGAGTTGGACAGTCTGATATCCAGTGGGGTCCTGCACAGATGGGACATGGCTTAGGAGGAATCCTGGGCTGAGGGCATTCCTTGGCCCAGTGGTGAGATTTCTGGCACTTGAAGCAAGATCTTGATGGAGGAAGTCCTGAAGGAATGCTTGACTGCTGTGGCTTAGGCATTTTGAAGTTTTTGTGTGCTGGATGTGCAGCTGGGTTTTGTCTCACAGCAGAGGCAAGTAATTGTAACTCTTCTCTATGATTGTACACCTTGAAGGTGAGGTTATTTAAGCCCTGTTGTGGGGTTTCAGGGCCGGAATCTAATTTTTGGAGCTTTATTTAAAGTTGGGAGTGGATTGGGTAATAAAATGCGTATTTAGAGTGAGATGGCCTTCTGACCCTTCAGGGTCTAGGCTATAAAGCGTCTCAGGGTTGCTGCCAAATGAGCCATGAACTGGGCTGTGTTTTCATATTTGATAAAAAAAAAAAAAAAAAAAAGAATGCCTAAATGCTAACTGATTTGGGAGAGGTTGAATAAAGAAAAAGGAGCATTAAACTTGACTATGTCTTTAGCTCCAGCCACCTCTTTAAGAGGAAATTATTGGGCAGGTGGGGGAGGGCTAGTCCTGGAACAAAACTGTAAGCTGGACTGGGTGTGATGAGGGGAGGTGATTGAAGGATTCTAGGGTTGGGGAGCAGAGGCTGAGGAAGAATTGGAGCCTGATTCAGCCTGGTGGGGAGTGACCTGAGGAGGAGCAGTCTGGGGAGGAGTGCAGAGGTCAGATGGGTTGGTAGAAAAGGAAGATTGAAAAGACTCAGTGACGCTTGGGGTTAGGACTGAGGGGACAGGCAGGAGGGAAAGAAGGAAGATTTGGGATGAGTTGCATTGGGAACAGAGACTAGGGAGGGACTGATGTGTAAAGGAATGCCTGGATGTCAGGCACCTCAGACTGTTTGCCCATTTTATGACAAGAATTGTCTAGTTCTGATAGGATGGAAAAATTGGAAGTGCCATTTTCTGGCTATTTGGAATCATTGTTGAGTTTGTACTGGGGTCAAGTGGCATTGCAGAAGAAAATAAGGCATTTAGGTTTCAGGTCAGGTGTGAGTTGAAGAGGTTTTAAATTTTTGAGAACACAGGCTAAGGGAGAAGAGGGAGGAATGTAGGGTGGAAGGTTGCCCATAGTGAAGGAGGCAAGCCCAGAGAAAAGAGAGGGTAGAGACACAGAGAGAAGAGGTCGGGGGGTACTTGCCCCCAGGGGAGGTGGTGCTTGCCCCCCAGGAAAGTGGTACTTGCCACTAAGGGTGAAGGATCAAGGCAGGTGTCCCCGCAATGATCAGACACCTCTGAAACGTGGGTGAATAATCAAGCAGGTGTCCCCGCAGTGATTAAACACAAAGGGAAGACTGTCTTCCTGAGTCCGTGACTGGCGCCAGAGTTTGGGGTTCATGGATAAAACGCGTCTCCTCTGTCTCTACCAGAAAAGGAAAGGAACTGAAATTAACAGAAGGGAGAAATTGAAGGGTGGCGCCAATATTGAAAGGAGAAAGAGTTGAGGGATAGTGAGAGAGTTTGGAGAAGAGAGTAAAAAGAGGCCACTTACCCGATTTAAAATTGGTGAGATGTTCTTTGGGCTGGTTGGTCTGAGGACCTGAGGTCGTAGGTGGATCTTTCTCATGGAGCAAAGAGCAGGAGGACAGGGGATTGATCTCCCAAGGCAGGTTCCCCGATCCGAGTCATGGCACCAAATGTCACGTACGTCCATTTGAAGAGACCACCAAACAAGCTTTGTGTGAGCAATAAAGCCATTTATTTCACCTGGGTGCAGGCGGGCTGAGTCCAAAAAGAGAGTCAGCAAAGGGAGATAGGGGTGGGGCCATTTTATAGGATTTGGGTAGGTAATGGAAAATTACAGTCAAAGGGGGTTTTTCTCTTGCAGGCAGGGGCAGGGTTCACAAGGTGCTCAGTGGGGTTGCTTCTGAGCCAGGAGAAGGAATTCCACAAGGTAATGTCATCAGTTAAGATAAGAACCAGCAATTTTCACTTCTTTTGTGATTCTTCACTTGCTTCAGGCCATCTGCATGTATACGTGCAGGCTTGGCCTCAGAGGCCTGATAATACATACATAATATGATTTTTAAGTAAAATTATATTTTGGAAAAAATACCGTGCCTATGGTAAGTTGCTTCTGACTGCCTTGACCAAGTCAACTTTAAGGTTTCCCTCAGCGTGATCAGACTTTACACCCTTCTCTCCCTGTCTCAAGGCCCCTGGCCTCCCTTTCCTTAAGTTAGAAAACGTGTAATTGCAAATTCTCTATCTGCCTTTGAGATATAAATTTTATTCCAGCCTCTGGTCAGTTTTACAACCCAGGAATATCTTTCTCAAGGACCAAGAGCCACCCTTTGAAATTGAATCAACAAAGTAAATAATGCCTCTTTCTCCAAGTCTCTGAGGGCGCATAAGAACCTAATGGCTTTGGGTGTCTTGCTCCCAGTTGTAAAAATATATGATGCCATTAAGATAGGAGAAAGTTTACTTTTCTTTTAGGTATGGCCAATTAGCCAATACAAGTGCAATAAGATTGGGCCCCCCAGCTCTGAAAACCTCTCCAACTTCTTGTTTCAGCTGGATCAAGTTCAGACTGAGTTCTGGTTTCTCCCTGCTATTGCATTACTCTTGAATAAAGTCTTTTCATAACCATTTAACACTGTCCAGTGCAATTTTTGGCTTGCCAGTTCTAAGAAATCCCAGTCTTCTTCTATGGGCAGGGAATGTCACATATTTTTTCTCCTACAAGACCCTGCATAAAACTGTTGACATAATATGTGTCCACTATGCACTTGCTAAATAGTAATATATTTGGTCTGGCTACCTCACCTCTGCCTACCTCAGCTCTTCCAAGCCTCATTCTTACTGTAGCCAGAGTTACATGCCTGCATACAACATTTCAATGCCAGGAAAGCCTTTGTTCTTGAGGTAAAGTTCAAAATTAGCATGATATGCATGATTTTGCAAGATCTAGCCCTACCTTGCCTTTCTAGATTCTTCAGTGATCATGCTCCTTCTCAAAATGTATGCATGAAGTTGCACAAATGTATTATCTTAGCACATATTGCTCTTTCCATCTTGAAAACTTTTCATCTCCAGTGTTCATTTGAAACCCATCCTTCAGGTCGCAATAGACATATTTCCTTTGAGAAGTTTTCTGAACTGCAAGTCTGAATTAGATGCCGTCTTTTAGATCTTTGAATTTTTTCTATTTTATTTTGTTATTTATTTATTTATTTTTGAGACAGAGTTTCCACTCTTATTGACCAGGCTGGAGTGCAATGGTGTGATCTCAGCTCACTGCAACCTCCACCTCCCAGGTTCAAGTGATTCTCTTGCCTCACCCTCCCGAGTAGCTTGGATTACAGGCACCTGCCACCATACATGCCTAATTTTTTGTATTTGTATTAGAGATGGGGTTTCACCATGTTGGCCAGGCTGGTCTTGAACTCCTGACCTCAGGTGATCGACCTGCCTCAGCCTCCCAAAGTGCTGGGATTACAGGTAACTTTTCCTATTTTAGACTTCATCTTTACTATTCATTATGGACTTGTCTCCCTGCTACATCCACCCTTCCCTTCAAACTGTGAGGATCCTAGTGCCTAGCATATAATAAGCACAAAATAAATATTTGCTGAATGAATGATTAAGAACCTTCATTTTTTTATCATGGTCATATGCTACCTTTGGCTGATTGATATTTGATCTAATAGACAAGTCCTCAAAAATAATGGAAGAAAAACAAGCTTCACTTTAGAAAACATATTTCCAGCCTAGAAGAAACAAATGAGAATTTGAGGAGGCTTTATTTTATTTCATTCCTATGCTTTTCTAGAAATTACCAAAAACATTGAAACTTACTTTCTGGTGTCTGATTTATGTAATTTATATAATGTCTCCTAATACAAGAAAATATTTCCCAAAGGAGAAATCACCCACTGAAGTAGAGGGCTAGGACTCTCCTGTCCAACTTACAAGACCCTTGGAGGCTATTAATTCCACCTGCTAGTGAAGAAATCAAACTTTTCTGATACAGGAAAGAAAAAAATTCACATTACAAAAACTTAATCTATCACAGCATTGGTTCTCATAGAATGATAGGCAAGTCTTTGAAAATCATAACAGCAATCAGTTAACATCAGGTTATTAAAAATTACTTACATGGAACATTCATATACCTATTTTTTAATGCTGTAACCACATTGTGAAATTCACATTATCATTATACAGATAAGGAAAAAGGGCTCAGGTGATCTGTAATACATGGCCTTAGGTCAATCAGAGGCTCTGGCATTGGCCACCACTCTCTGTGTCTGCTGGCTATTCAAAGGAGTTGTGCAATGATAGACTGGATTAAGAAAATGTGGCACATATACACCATGGAATACTATGCAGCCATAAAAAATGATGAGTTCATGTCCTTTGTAGAGACATGGATGAAATTGGAAATCATCATTCTCAGTAAACTATCACAAGGACAAAAAACCAAACACTGCATGTTCTCACTCATAGATGAGAATTGAACAATGATAACACATGGACACAGGAAGGGGAACATCACACTCTGGGGACTGTTGTGGGGTGGGGGGAGGGGCGAGGGATAACATTAGGAGATATACCTAATGCTAAATGACGAGTTAATGGGTGCAGCACACCAGCATGGCACATGTATACATATGTAACTAACCTGCACATTATGCACATGTACCCTAAAACTTAAAGTATAATAATAATAATTTTAAAAAAAGCAACAAGAAAGGAGTTGTGACTCACCTTGGCCCTCCTCCTCCATCCATAATCTACATGTCCATGATTAATTCGTAATCCAGCTGCCCACCCTCACCCTCAGGTTGCCTGTGATCAGATGTACTTGATACCCTCATAATGGCTCAATTTAAGAAGTAGGTAGCTCTTCCTCTTAATATGTGGAGAGGTTTTACCATCTGCCACAAGAAGCACACACACGACCCCTCCAAAAGGCTGAAAGCAGCGTTCCATTTGGTGTCAGGTCAAATGGTCATGCAGAATTGTTACCAATGTTGAGAGCCTTCAAAGGCCAATCCAGATTGCTACCATAACTTCTTGTTTACAACAACAATGGGTACTAATAGGCAGAAAAGAAAAATACAGAGATGTGTGAGAGATAACCCACCCCACAGATTCAAGGAAGGGTCATTTTCTGATGTCATTAGGCTGTGTTTTATTTGCTGATAAATGTTCACCCTGGCGTGGAGTGGAGGCTGAGGAACTGCATCATACTGCCACAAGTCACAAGCAGTGTGTTTTTTCACAAATTAGTGTATACCATATACTTATACAGTCAGGAGAATCAGACATAGCCAAAGGTTGGGGAAATTAAAAACCCACAATTTGTGCTTGATGGGTTTTTTTACCTCTTGTTTTATTTCACCTCCCTATCTCCTGCTTCCCACAAACCCCTATTATATACAGTTTTTTTGCACATTATTACTATATATCACTTACTGAGTTTTCATTTATTGGGCACTCTGATAAATATTTTGTTTTGTTTTATTTTTTCAATTAAATTCTCCACAACCCTATGAAGCGATGTTAGTAAATCTCTCATCTTACAGAAAAGGAAACTGAGGCCCAGAATGTTAGAAAACTTGACCAAGGCAACATAACTAGTAAATATTAGGAAAAGGTTTTGAACATGTATTCGACTCTTCAACACTCATGCAATAATATTACCCAGAATCTTCCTCTAAGATGACTAATTCCTGACTATGATATTACTTTGATTACAAGTGTATATATTTTTCCAACGAAATATGATTTTATTTTAATAGGTCATAATGACTTTCGCTCCAAGAAATATATTTCTATTGGAGAAAAGTTGAGCATTAAGGGCAAAAACACTATCTATTTCCAACACTAGGCATATTGATGGCTCTTCATATGGTGGAGGTCTAAGTTTCAAGTTGTGGTATGTGAAGTATTTTTTTTATTTTATTATTATTATACTTTAAGTTTTAGGGTGCATGTGCACAATGTGCAGGTTAGTTACATGCAACATGTGCCATGCTGGTGTGCTGCACCCATTAACTCGTCATTTAGCATTAGGTATATCTCCTAATGCTATCTCTCCCCACTACCCCCACCCTACAACAGTCCCCAGAGTGTGATGTTCCCCTTCCTGTGTCCATGTGTTCTCATTGTTCAATTCTCATCTATGAGTGAGAACATGCAGTGTTTGGTTTTTTGTCCTTGTGATAGTTTACTGAGAATGATGATTTCCAATTTCATCCATGTCCCTACAAAGGACATGAACTCATCCTTTTTTGTGGCTGCATAGCATTCCATGGTGTATATGTGCCACATTTTCTTAATCCAGTCTATCATTGTTGGACATTTGGGTTGATTCCAAGTCTTTGCTATTGTGAATAGTGCCGCAATGAACATACATGTGCATGTGTCTTTATAGCAGCATGATTTATAGTCCTTTGGGTATATACCCAGTAATGGGATGGCTGAGTCCAATGGTATTTCTAGTTCTAGATCCCTGAGGAATCACCACACTGACTTCCACAATGGTTGAACTAGTTTACAGTCCCACCAACAGTGTAAAAGTGTTCCTATTTCTCCACATCCTCTCCAGCACCTGTTGTTTCCTGACTTTTTAATGATTGCCATTCTAACTGGTGTGAGATGGTATCTCATTGTGGTTTTGATTTGCATTTCTCTGATGGCCAGTGATGGTGAGCATTTTTTCATGTGTTTTTTGGCTGCATAAATGTCTTCTTTTGAGAAGTGTCTGTTCATATCCTTCGCCCACTTTTTACGGGGTTGTTTTTTTCTTGTAAATTTGTTTGAGTTCATTGTAGATTCTGGATATTAGCCCTTTGTCAAATGAGTAGGTTGCAAAAATTTTCTCCCATTTTGTAGGTTGCCTGTTCACTCTGATGATAGTTTCTTTTGCTGTGCAGAAGCTCTTTAGTTTAATGAGATCCCATTTGTCAATTTTGGCTTTTGTTGCCATTGCTTTTGGTGTTTTAGACATGAAATCCTTGCCCATGCCTATGTCCTGAATGGTAATGCCTAGGTTTTCTTCTAGGGTTTTTATGGTTTTAGGTCTAACATTTAAATCTTTAATCCATCTTGAATTAATTTTTGTATAAGGTGTAAGGAAGGGATCCAGTTTCAGCTTTCTACATATGGCTAGCCAGTTTTCCCAGCACCATTTATTAAATAGGGAATTCTTTCCCCATTGCTTGTTTTTCTCAGGTTTGTCAAAGATCAGATAGTTGTAGATATGTGGCATTATTTCTGAGGGCTCTGTTCTGTTCCATTGATCTATATCTCTGTTTTGGTACCAGAACCATGCTGTTTTGGTTACTGTAGCCTTGTAGTATAGTTTGAAGTCAGGTAGCGTGATGCCTCCAGCTTTGTTCTTTTGGCTTAGGATTGACTTGGCGATGTGGGCTCTTTTTTGGTTCCATATGAACTTTAAAGTAGTTTTTTCCAATTCCGTAAAGAAAGTCATTGGTAACTTGATGGGGATGGCATTGAATCTATAAATTACCTTGGGCGGTATGGCCATTTTCACAATATTGATTCTTCCTACCCATGAGCATGGAATGTTCTTCCATTTGTTTGTATCCTCTTTTATTTCATTGAGCAGTGGTTTGTAGTTCTCCTTGAAGAGGTCCCTCATGTCCCTTGTAAGTTGGATTCCTAGGTATTTTATTCTCTTTGAAGCAATTGTGAATGGGAGTTCACTCATGATTTGGCTCTCTGTTTGTCTGTTATTGGTGTATAAGAATGCTTGTGATTTTTGTACATTGATTTTGTATCCTGAGACTTTGCTGAAGTTGCTTATCAGCTTAAGGAGATTTTGGGCTGAGATAATGGGGTTTTCTAGATATACCATCATGTCATCTGCAAACAGGGACAATTTGACTTCCTCTTTTCCTAATTGAATACCCTTTATTTCCTTCTCCTGCCTAATTGCCCAGGCCAGAACTTCCAACACTATGTTGAATAGGAGTGGTGAGAGAGGGCATCCCTCACTTGTGCCCGTTTTCAAAGGGAATGCTTCCAGTTTTTGCCCATTCAGTATGATACTGGCTGTGGGTTTGTCATAGATAGCTCTTATTATTTTGAGATACGTCCCATCAATACCTAATTTCTTGAGAGTTTTTAGCATGAAGGCATTGTTGAATTTTGTCAAAGGTCTTTTCTGCATCTATTGAGATAATCATGTGGTTTTTGTCTTTGGTTCTGTTTATATGCTACATTACATTTATTGATTTGTGTATATTGAACCAGCCTTGCATCCCAGGGATGAAGCCCACTCGATCATGGTGGATAAGCTTTTTGATGTGCTGCTGGATTCTGTTTGCCAGTATTTTATTGAGGATTTTTGCATCAATGTTCATCAAGGATATTGGTCTAAAATTCTCTTTTTTGGTTGTAACTCTGCCAGGCTTTGGTATCAGGATGATGCTGGCCTCATAAAATGAGTTAGGGAGGATTCCCTCTTTTTCTATTGATTGGAATAGTTTCAGAAGGAATGGTATCAGCTCCTCCTTGTACCTCTGGTAGAATTCGGCTGTGAATCCATCTGGTCCTGGACTCTTTTTGGTTGGTAAGCTATTGATTATTGCCACAATTTCAGCTCCTGTTATTGGTCTATTCAGAGATTCAACTTCTTTCTGGTTTAGTCTTGGGAGGGTGTATGTGTCGAGGAATTTATCCATTTCTTCTAGATTTTCTAGTTTATTTGCATAGAGGTGTTTGTAGTATTCTCTGATGGTAGTTTGTGTTTCTGTGGGATCAGTGGTGATAACTCCGTTATCATTTTTTATTGCATCTATTTGATTCTTCTCTTTTTTCTTCTTTATTAGTCTTGCTAGCGGTCTATCAATTTTGTTGATCCTTTCAAAAAACCAGCTCCTGGATTGATTAATTTTTTGAAGGGTTTTTTGTGTCTCTATTTCCTTCAGTTCTGCTCTGATTTTAGTTATTTCTTGCCTTCTGCTAGCTTTTGAATGTGTTTGCTCTTGCTTTTCTAGTTCTTTTAATTGTGATGTTAGGGTGTCAATTTTGCATCTTTCCTGCTTTCTCTTGTGGGCATTTAGTGCTATAAATTTTCCTTCTGTAGCTCGGAGTAGTTTGATCATCTGAAGCCTTGTTCTCTCAACTCATCAAAGTCATTCTCCATCCAACTTTTTTCCGTTGCTGGTGAGGAACTGCGTTCCTTTGGAGAAGGAGAGGTGCTCTACTTTTTAGAGTTTCCAGTTTTTCTGCTCTGTTTTTTCCCCATCTTTGTGGTTTTATCTACCTTTTGTCCTTGATGATGGTGATGTACAGATGGGTTTTTGGTGTGGATGTCCTTCCTGTTTGTTAGTTTTCCTTCTAACAGACAGGACCCTCAGCTGCAGGTCTGTTGGAGTTTGCTAGAGGTCCACTCCAGACCCTGTTTGCCTGGGTATCAGCAGCGGTGGCTGCAGAACAGCAGATTTTCGTGAACCGCGAATGCTGCTGTCTGATCGTTCCTCTGGAAGTTTTGTCTCAGAGGAGTACCCGGCCATGTGAGGTGTCAGTCTGCCCCTACTGGGGGGTGCCCCTCAGTTAGGCTGCTCGGGGGTCAGGGGTCAGGGACCCACTTGAGGAGGCAGTCTGCCCATTCTCAGATCTCCAGCTGCGGGCTGGGAGAACCACTGCTCTCTTCAAAGCTGTCAGACAGGGACATTTAAGTCTGCAGAGGTTACTGCTGTCTTTTTGTTTGTCTGTGCCCTGCCCCCAGAGGTGGAGCATACAGAGGCAGGCAGGTCTCCTTGAGCTGTGGTGGGCTCCACCCAGTTCGAATTTCCTGGCTGCTTTGTTTACCTAAGCAAGCCTAGGCAGTGGCGGGTGCCCCTCCCCTAGCCTCACTGCCTCCTTGCAGTTTGATCTCAGACTGCTGTGCTAGCAATCAGCGAGACTCCGTGGGTGTAGGACCCTCCAAGCCAGGTGTGGGATATAATCTCCTGGTGCACCGTTTTTTAAGCCGGTCGGAAAAGAACAGTATTAGGGTGGGAGTGACCCAATTTTCCAGGTGCTGTCTGTCACCCCTTTCTTTGACTAGGAAAGGGAAGTCCCTGACCCCTTGCGCTTCCCGAGTGAGGCAATGCCTCGCCCTGCTTCTGCTCATGCATGGTGTGCTGCACCCACTGACCTGCGCCCACTGTCTGGCACTCCCTAGTGAGATGAACCCGGTACCTCAGATGGAAATGCAGAAATCACCTGTCTTCTGCGTCGCTCACACTGGGAGCTGTAGACTGGAGCTCTTCCTATTTGGCCTTCTTGAAAGGTATCCTCACTCATGAAGTATTAATCACTCTAGAATTGGAATGCTTATCTAGAGTTGAATCTGGAATTGGAATGTTTATCTAGAGCTCAGCTCAGTCCTGAAATGCACAGTAACAAAATTGCATCTCTCCATCAGACAAACTCCCTGAAAACCTTAGCTGAATGTGTGAGGTGCGGGATTAGGTGGTTTGGTAGATATAGACATGATTCATATAGAGAACTTTTGGGAGCTCAGAACAAAAAATGAAATGTCTACATATATAACTTGCACAATATTGAAAATAAAAATGCTAAAAGGGAAGTTTAGATAAAGAATGGTGAACATTCAAGGTAGGGTAACATTACTTTTGAAGTCACATTTGTAGTGGATGAGAAGTGATTTTAGGGCCACACAGACCAAGGTAGGAAAAAAATCCCAGCTCTTGAACCTCAACATCATGTCAAGTGAAACAAGTCACTTAATCTCATTGTGCTAGGTTTTTTATCTATAAAATGAAGATTAAATGTATTTTTATGTAAGAAATAATCTATTCTATATAGATATAGGTATCTATACATACCCACACAGACATCATAGTCCGTGTCTTACTGTAAGAACTCTGTAAATAATGTTTTGTTTTCAATTGTGGGATAAGAGAAGAGGCCACAGAGAAATAGCAAAGTAAGCGGTCTGAAAAGATCAAGAGAATTTGTCAGAGCCGAGATGTGTTTTTTAGACAGGAAGAGGGAGAAAGGAGGAATCCAGGAATAGTGAAAATCCTAAGTGAAGCTAAGGGGAAAAAAATACTGTGCATTGCATCTTCAAGGTAAGTCCTTTCTACCTTTTGTTAGTACAAAGGTAAGTCAATTTGGAAAGACAGTTTAGAACCAAGTAGGAGAGGACATGGCAATAGACTAAAGAGTTTAGAAATATTCATGCATATCACAGAGAATCACGGGAGCCTCTGGGTGAAGTATAGGGTTGTCATGTCGTCATGATCACGTATATGCTTCTGGAAAACTATTAAAAGAATTTCAATAACTGATTAGAAGAGAGAAGGATTGTAGCCCAGGAGATCATAATAGTAGCCAGAGCATTGATCTAGGCAAAACTATTGAATGACTAAATTTGGGAAATGACACTGTCAATGAGGTAATTAGGTCGGGATAAGATAGCTTTTGGAAAGAGTGGTGTAGTGCTCAGTGGCATAGTGCTCAGATCAAAGATTATACTGGCATTTTGACACTAAAAGATTGGGAATGTAGTGTTATGTATAATAGAAAATTATTTTGGAGTATACAGTAAGGTTAGAGGAAATGATCTGCTTTGGGGTTTGAATTTGCAAGTTCCAGAGAAATTTATAAAAGTAAGTAAGAGAAAGGCAGGAAAAAATACAATCTTTTAGCTTGGGAGAGAGGCTGAAACTCTAAAAACGGGCTGTATTTCTCATTTGCGTAGAGGTCATAATAGAAGTTGTAGAGTTATGTGAGGAAATAATAGAAATCGATTTATTTAGGGACAGGTCCATAGAGCCTTACATTGGAAATGCAGAAGGATAAAAGATTTGAGAGTGAAAATAATCTTAGAAGTCAGATGAAAAGCAGAAGATAGAGCATCCCGGGAACAAATGTAGGTGTAAGTCAAAAGGGATTTTTAAAAGCTGGATAAAAAACAAAAATGATGAAGATATGCCAAATAGTCATCACGTTTGGTGGGCAATAAACTTCACAGAGAACTATTACTGACTAATGATATATAAGTCAAATTGTAGGATGTAGGAATAAGTGGGTGGAGAGTACATAGAAATAATTAGTGAAGAACAATAGTTCTTAACTGGAGGTGATTTTGCTTCTGAGAAATATGTGGCACTATCTGGAGATGTACTTGGCTATCACAATGGCAGGGTACGGTGTCTGCTAGTGACACCTATTGAGTAGAGCCCAGTGATGGTGTTAATCATTCTGTAACACACAAGACAGCCCCCCACAATAAAGACTTATTTGGCCCTAATGTCAATAGTGCTGAGGGTAAGAAACTGGTGTAGAATGAAGGGAGAGACTTGCTGGGAGTTTGGGAGAAGATCAAAGATGAATTTCTTATTGTGCCATTAGGTGATGTTGGCGAGTGTAGGTGAAGTAGACCTTGGAGAGGAAATACTAAGTGTTCAATTGAGAAAAGTTTTAATTGGTGGAATATTCCAGATGAGATGGCTGTGAGATCAGATCAAGGGCATGATTGGAGGACTTTGCCTTGAAGGAGTTTGCTTTCTCTAAGATGCCTAATCCAACAATATTTCAACCATACCTGTTTGTCCACTGTTCACTCTCTTGACTCTATTATTCCCCTCCCTCTCTCATTTTCCTTCTCACCCAACTTAAATTCTATAGTCATTATTATAACCAGTCTTGCAAACAACCATAACTTCCTGAACCTCCACTTTTTCTATTATATTCACTTACCATACCACCAAATATTAGTAAAATCCTATTGGTTCCACTTTTGACTTACGATGTCAAATTTTAAAATGGGCTCTTCACATTGTCCAAACTCTCTTCTATAGTGCATTTACACTTCCACTTTTTGAAATGATAATTTCATAATTATCTATTTAAACTTATTTTACCCTTTTACCTTCCTTAATCTCAGATGATGATGTAGCCCCAAACTTCACTTATGAAATAGAAACAGACAAAAACTTCTCAAGTTTCTATCACTAATCTGTCATTTACTTGCATCTACTTCCAAATCTCTGCCTCTCCTCTAGTTGCAATGAAATAAATACCCTTACCGTCATCAAAGGCCAATCCCTTTGCTTGCGCCTGGTTCCCCCAACCCATATGTATATATACACATTATTATCTTCATAATACTCATCATTATCTAAAATTATCTTATGTATATATTTGTTTTTAAAGGTTTATCTTTTTATATTTAGAGTTTAATTTCTAAAGAAGCAGAAAATTCTAAAGAATTTTCCTTTTTTCCCTCTTGCATCCGAAGAAGCTAGAACAGTACCTGAACAGAATAGGTTCTTATTTATATGCTTAATGAAAAAAAAAGCAAAAAAAGGAAGAAAATGATTATATCTTTCTCTTAGTTGTAAAAGAAGTCTGAAAGGATGTATTTTCAGCAAGATTAAAGTTGTAGATATTCAAATTATTTTACCTCTGTTTTGGGACTGTGTCTTATTCATCTGGGTCCCTTCCAACTATAACAATGCCTAACTCATAAGGGATACGTATTAAATATATTTTAAGGAACTAGAAAACCAGGGGATGCATTCTTTTTCAGATGTCAGGATTGAAACAGCAGAGTTGAAGCCTCAAAAATAAGGGCCATGGATAATTGAGAGACCTCAGGTGAAGAAAATGCACTTGAGTTGAATATCATGGATTTGTAATAATGTCACAGCACCAGGAACCCTTAATGTACAAAGGTCATCAGTCTAAGCATACTTGGCTATCTCCAAACAACCCAGCATGCTTGACATAAGGGAGCTCTTAATAAGGAGGTACAGCTCAAGAAAATTAAATATTAATAAATATACTTTTTCCATTAACAATCTATAGTTCCCTTAACACCATTTGAAAAGCGTTTAGAGTAAACAGAATCATCTTTGTCTCTGGAGTCAATCTCAGCCCAGTAATCATTTGCCATGTGCAGAACTGGAGGCCTCTGTGAGATGCCTGTGTGTGTCAGCATCAACCATGGCCCTCACATATGTCCACACAAGAGTTGACAGTAATTGGCATGTGGGGAGGAAGCGCTGGCTCTAAACACTGAACAGTCCCTTATCAAAAATGTACCTGCCAGACAAAATTGAAGCCTGGCTGCAAAAACTGGAAAAAAGAGAACATCTTTTGTCTCTTGAAACATTTCCAGAAGAGTAGAATTCTTAACAGCTGGCAAAGTTACCCCAGTATTATGAATTATTTGGACTCAAATAACATTGAACTGGATAGTACGGTGGCTTGAAACTTTATTTATGATTGTCATCTATTATGGACTCAATGTTTGTATCCCTCAAATTCCTTTGTTGAAACCCTAATCCCCAATGTGATGATATTTGGGGGTGGGGCCTTTGGAAGGTAATTAGAGTTAGATTATGCCATGAGGTTCAGGCCTACGTGAATGGAATTCACACCCTTATAAAAAGAGGAGACACAGGATCTCTCTCTCTCTCTCTCTCTCTCACACACACATACACCCCATTCTGCTATGTAATGATACAACAAGAAGACAGCCATCTGCAAATAAGGAAGTGAGCTTTCACCAGACACCGGACATGCTGGCATCATAGTGCGGGATTTCTCAGTCTCTAGAACTGTAAAACACAAATGTTTGCTTTTGAAACCAGGGGTACCCCATTCTCCGGGCCACAGACAGTACTGGTCCATGGCCTGTTAGGAACTGGGCCACATAGTAGGAGGTGAGCAGCAGGCAAGCCAGCATTATTGCCTGAGTTCCACCTCCTGTTAGATCAGTGGTGGCATTAGATTTTCATAGAACCCTATTGTGGAATGTAGGTTGCATGCTCCTTATAAGAATCTAATGCCTGGTGATCTGAGGTGAAACAGTTTCATCCCAAACCATCTCCCTATCCCCATCTCCATCCGTGAAAAAATTGTCTTCCATGGAACCAGTCCCTGGTGCCAAAAAGGCTGGGGACTGCTGGTTTAAACCACCTAATCTATTGTAATTTGTTATAGCAGCCCAAACCGACCAGGACATACCTTTCTGCATTCCCTACCCTCGTGCTTAAACACACACACACACCGCCCGCCCCCGCCCCACACACACACAGTTTGAGAGACCTCTATGTGTCTGGTTTGTCCTCTATGATTTGGGGGACACAGAGGAAGCAGAAGACAAGTTATATTTTTTAGTTACGATTTTTTTTCCCCAAAAAAGGTTAGAAATTACTACAGCAAGACACAGAACTCTGGAAGCCAGGTGGGGAGAATTTGTGAGAAAATTAGCTATAATATGAGTCAAAATAGTGCAGAGGTGACAGTGTCTGAGCTTGATTCAATAATCAGAGATTAAGGCCAAATAAAGATGTGGCAAATTCAACCTAGTCCTCAGGCAGACATCCAGACCTAGAAGGACATGGTTCAGAGAACATGGTGGAGTGAGAAATTGTACAATGGAGAACAAATTGCAGTTTTCTAAGTAGCTCTGGTAAAAAGAAATGGGTAGGTTATCACTACATAACCAGAGGCATGAAAACATGGTGCCCAGATGGGCCTGACTAATCCATAATTAGTTCCATGGGAAAGTGAGTACTCTTTCCAGAATGGCTGGGATATTGTGCAGCTGTGGAAGGCTCAGACCAAGAGATTAATAGAGATGAAAAATTAAAGAATAGAGACTCAAATGTCAGTCCTGAGCACTGAGACTGTCTTTTAATCAATGCTTTGCCAGATATGAAATGCCTTCCTTTTTCTCTGGAAGAATTTCTTTATTGTGTCTCTTAATAGATGTTTCTGAATGAAGATAAACAATTCTTCCAAAACAATAGCCAAATCAATCATTTATTCAATAGATTTGTGTTTAACCCACATTTTATGAAAGGCATGGTGCCATGGGCTGGGCATACAGAAGGGAGCTGCAAGTTCAGCAAACTTCTCACATGGAAGTCTGTGAAAGAAGGAAGTGAGAAAGCAGGTAGTTAGAAAATGAAAGTGTGCTAAAGCAGTGGATAGGAAGGACTCCAAACCCAGGCTCCAGGGGAGGTTCCCTGGAGAAAGTGTTATCTAAACTGATTTCTGAAAGTAGAATTGGATAGCTGGATGTCAAAGAGATTGGTGGATAATGTTCTGTGCAAAAGAAAGAACATCCAAAGACTTGGAGATAATACAGAGTTATGGAGCATTTAAGGGACAGGACGAAGTTTGGTATAGCTGAGTTGTGGCATGAAAAGAGGTTGCAAGGGAGAAGAATGGAGAGAGATGAGATGGAAGAGGTAAGTGGGTATGGATTGTGTAGGGCCATAGAAGTCTTGATCAAGCCAAGGAGCTTGACCACAAAGCCCCTCTCCTCCTCAGGGTTCCTCTGATATTTACTAATTGTGCCAAGACATTTGCACTTGATCCACCCCCTGGTATTGTTATCTTTTTGTGTGTGCTCCATATTCCCAACTAGTATATAAGGACCTGGAGGAAAGTAATCAGCATTTGCAATTCTTTGGATGTCCCCAGTGTTTAGACCACGTAAGAATTTGATCAATATTGGGAATTCATTGGTGAATCCCAGTGAATGTTTCATGACATTCAATCCACTACTGTGAACTAGATGGAACAAGTCTGCACACAGATAAGATCATCAAGGCTTGGAGGAGAGAGGGTCCACAAGAGGAGACCAAAGGACAGGCAGGAGCAGGCAAGGTTCAAGGTGGCCAGAACAGCCTATACACATCAACATGAACAAAAAGAGTGCTAACATTTTTAGTCCTTGTAAGGTGCTACTCTGTGTTCTAAGTTCTTTTCTTTTTCTTTTTTTTTTTTTTTTTGAGAACTCTGTCACCCAGGCTGGAGTGCAGTGGTGCAATCTCAGCTCACTACAAGCTCCACCTCCCAGGTTCACGCCATTCTCCTGCCTCAGCCTCCCGAGTAGCTGGGACTTCAGGCACCTGCCACCACGCCCAGCTAATCTTTTGTATTTTTTAGTAGAGACGGGGTTTCACCATGTGAGCCAGGATGGTCTCGATCTCCTGACCTCATGATCTGCCCACCTTGGCCTCCCAAAGTGCTGGGATTACAGGCGTGAGCCATCGCACCCAGCCATGTTCTAAGTTCTTTACATGTATTAACTCACTTCTTCTCAAAATAACCTAATGAGATCAGAAGGATTACTATCTTCCATAGTAAGATTACCATATTCCATGGTACTATCTTACCATTCTTCCAGGTAAAGAAACAGAGGCACAAAGAAAGTAAGTAGCTCACTCACAGTCACTCATATGAAATGCCAAAGTGGGGACTCAAAAACAAGTATTCTGACTCTTTCATCCATACTTCATCCCTGGGGAATGCTGGATCCCAACACACACACATACAGAAACAAGCATGGTGGGATGTGCACTAAGCCATTACTCATATCCATCTCTTGGAAATTTTCTTTTTAATTATCTGTATCTGCTACTGTCTTATTGTCTGTGCATCACAGGTGGACTAGTGAACAATATGAAGGCTGTAGAATTCCAGAGCATCAAATCAAAAAGGCACTTGACAAACCCTAAAATCTAAGACCTTAATTGTAAAAGAAAGAAAGAGGAAGGAAGGAAGGAAGGAAGGCAGGCAGGCAGGCAGGCAGGCAGGCAGGGAGGGAAAGAAGGAAGGAAGGAAGGAAAAGAAAGAGAAAGAAAGAGAAAGAGAAAGAAAGAAAGATAGAAAGAAAAAGAAAAAGAAAGAAAAGAAAGAGAGAAAGAAAGAAAGAAGAAAGAGAAAGAAAGAAAAGAAAGAGGAAGGAAGGAAAGAAGGGAGGGAGGGAAGGAAAGAGAGAGAGAGAAAGCAATCAAGAAAGAAAAGATAAAAGAAAGCAAAAGAAAATAAAGGAAAGAAAGGAAGAAAGAGAAATAAGGAAATGAAAAAAAGAAACTAGACCAAATGAAGTGAGGTGACACAGATCCTTTATGCAGGCAATGCCTGCTCTGCGCAAGGAAGCACTAGGCACAGTGAATGTGTGGTAAACAAGAGCAATCAAAACAACAAGCCAAAGCCATCCTTGGATAGGACTGTTATCCTTCTGGGGAAGAACAGCAATAACAAGTAAAATAAAAGGTAGTGTCAGGTAGATATGAGTCACTGAAAATAACGTAGAGTAAGATATGGATGGTGTTGGGGGCAGCCCAGGTGGGGAGGGTGGTGAGAGAAGCCTCTCTGAGGAGACCATGTTCCAGTGCAAGCCTTGTAAGGAGCCCAAGAAGGGTGTCCATTGGACTCCCCAGCACAGGGAGGCTCCAGGCAGAAATGCATCTGTTGATGAGCAAGGGAGCCAGTGTGGCTGGAGCCCAGTGAAGGGGGGAAAGAGTGGCAGAAAAAGTGGGAGAGTGAGCCAGGGACTATGTCCTTTAGGATGTGGTAAGAGTAGGAGTTTTGGAGAATGTTCAAAGTGAGGTTTGAAGCAGGAAAGTAATCTAATTTTATTTTTGTTTTAGAAAGAGCATTCTAGCCAGGGGCAATGACCCATGCCTGTCATTTCAGCACTTTGGGAGGTAGAGGTGGGCGATTGCTTGAGCTCAGGAGTTCAAGACAGCCTGGGCAAGATAGCAAGACTCCATTTTTACAAACAAAAAAAATTAGCCAAGCATGGTGGTGCACACCTATAGGCCTAGCTACTCAGGAGGCTGAGGAGAGAGGGTAACTTCAGCCCAAGAGTTTGAGGCTTCAGTGAGCTGTAATCGCAACACTGCACTCCAGCCTGGACAACAGAGCGAGACCCTGTCTTTCTAAAATTAAAAAAACGACATTCACATAATGCAATACTACACAGCAGAAAAAAAAAAGAGCATTTTGGCAGCTGTGTGTAAAGATGATGGTAACATGAACTTTCATGGAATAATGATAAAGATGGTGAGAAGTATTTCAATTTCCTGATGGAAGAAATGAGAAATATTAGAGAAACAGGCATGAAGGGTTTGGGGTCTGAGTAACTGAATATTGGAAGTAGAATTAAAAATCAGACCTAGGTTCTTGACTTTTCAACTAAAGTTTTTGCTACTACTCCATAATGGTAGAAGCCATAAAAATTATTGTCATTTAACTCTAGAGGAAAATAATGATGGAAAAGCTGCAGTTAGTAATGAAACTTTTGTTTTAAACAAAAAGGTAAGAAAACATTAGAGGGATTTTAATTTCCCTACCTTCCTCACTCCACTCCCTTCAGAATTCAGGGTAAAGGGAATTATAACTTAAATGCCATAGAGAGGCAATAACAATTTCATACATAAATTGGAGACTTTGGAATGTGTGCTTTTGGCTAAGCAGTGGCTGCCATTTAAAATCCCCTCCTCTCTAAGGTAAGAATGGCATTTTTTGGGGGGGTGGGTGCAGGGGGTTTGGTTGTTGTTTTGTTATGTTTAAGTTCCTGGCTTGGTAAACTCAGGTTTTAGCAGAAACCTAATGCGTCAGTTGTAGTCTGAGTGTTAACAGAACAATCCAGAGAGCGGTTGCTTTCAGATTCCTGGAATAGCTTTTGGGCAGCGTGCTCATTCGAACTAGACAGAGTTCATTTGTACACCTTGTCTTCATCTGGCCTTGTCTTTCTTCCCTGTCCTCTGAGATTCTTGTAAGCACAGAAACTGGACTTTTCAGAGCAGATTTGGGAAGAAATTATTATTTCTAGTGAGACGTTGCTGCAAGGTCCCATATTAGGGACCTTATATGAATAAAGCCCCTAGTTCCACTCTCTGGTCCAGAGGTTCCACTTCTATGCAGCTGGCACACAACTCCTACTGGAAAACCATCACTAAGCCAAAACCATCCAATCATTACACGTGTTATAATGTGAACCTATTACCAATAATAACCTTTTGAATCTCTGTTTCTCATGGCTCCAAGAGTAATGACGATTTTTTCCCAGTTCTTTCTAATGCCATCATTATGAGTGCCATTACTGAGGTAATAGCTGATGGAAAAGAATGGAAGCATTTTATTTCTCACTTTTCACTCACTCTCCTTGATAGCGAATACAGGGCTCAATTAAAAGAACGTCACTATGTGTTAGAGCAGACAATGGGGTCACCCTTAGTGAACAAGCAAGTCTGGGCCGTGACCTTACCCTTTATCAGAAAGTCCTCACTAAGGTTCTCTTGCATTTTTTTCATATCATGTTTCTGGGAAGCAGTGAGACTGGGCCAGTTTTCTCGGAGGAATAGAATGCAGTTTCTAAGCATCATTCATCAAGTCACTGTTTTTAACAATATTTTGTGTAATCCAATGAGTCCTAACCTTTGGTGGAGACTGAGGAAGGGAGTGGGTTACCCTGTTAAAAAAGTAGGCCATGTGGTGAAATGCTTAGAGAGATTATGCAAAGTAAAGCAAACATTAAAAAATAGATGGGGGTGTTACCAGTTGCTACTCTGTTTGTGTGAAACCTACTCTGAATTTCTACAACTGTTAGGTCTGACTCTACTTTCTATTGCTGTCAAGTCTGACTCTTCATAGTTTCTCAGGCAAGGTTCTCACATGGGTGGGATTGAGGGTGATCAGGTTTTTATTTTTTCGAATGGCTGCTGTAGGCCAGCTGCTCTGAAAAAACAGAAGTGCTGGTGGACTTAGGGACAGAAAGAATGAGGAAGAAAATGTTGAGATGGTTTGAAAGTATCTGACTCTGCCCAAAAGGATGGGCCAGATAGGGAATTATAGCAGAGTTTCTAGATAGCCACAGAGCCACAAGAGTGTTATGCAGCAAGAGAGTGGCTGGGAGGCAAGATTTCCTAGAGATGGATGAAAAGGAGAGTAGTTCTCAAAGAAAGCACAAAGAAAGGCATAAGTTTTAACATGATATACTTTTATTAAGAGTGTTGCTCTGTCGCCCAGATTGAAGTGCAGTGATGTCATCCTAACTCACTGCAGCCTTGAACTCCTGAGCTCAGGTGATCCTCCTGCCTCAGCCTCCTGAGTAGCTGGGATTACAAGCATGTGCCATCATACCCATGAGATAGATTTTGATCAACTGTTGATTCTGCTATTTGCTAGCTTTGGGACGTTAAGCAAGTAACTTATTTGTTTTAGAATCCTGAACAGGAACAAAAGTACCTAAGTCATAGAGTTGTTATAAGTATGAAAAGTGTTCATGCTAGAATGCTTAGCACTGGATCTAGCCCATGGGAAGCATTTAATAAATGTCACACATCATCATCATCATTGATACTGATAATAGATTTATAGCAACATTACTTTGGGACCGGACATGAAAGAGGAAGAATCAGAAGGACTTTTGTACCTAAAATGCAAACAGAAAGCCTAGAAAGAGAAAAGCAAGTCAATGTAAACAATAGGAACGTGCCCACATATATATAAATGATAAAAAATATGGCACTGACCCAAACCTTGGGAAAGGTTCTTTTAGTCGTCCAGTTTCCAGGGACCTTAGAGTCCCATAGTGAAATAATTTTTAAGATGATATTTCTGTCTCTTTGATTCTGTTTTCATCCACAAGAATTGAAAGGGAGTGGGATACAAAAAAAGTTTGAAGAAGTCTCCAAACATTTGTGAGTTAACAGCCATTATTATTAGAGTCGTGGCTATATTGAAATTTTATTCAATAAAATATACGCTCAAAAGGAGAGCGACACCCTGCTTTCTGTTCATCACACAGGGAGAAAGGAAAGCTAAAATTCAGGGAAAGGGCTCAGTGTATTAGAAAGACTGTCAGCTTTGGAAGTCTGGAGAGAGGGATTCCAGCGGATACTCTATTGCTTTCTAATGATACTCCCTTGAGAAAATTACATTGAATTTCTAAAGCTGAACTTCCTCATCTCCAAAACAGAAGATGATAAAGTAAAGAAAAATAAAGATGTGATATCAATAGCAGGTGGAAATAAACCATCAATTAACTTTTCTGGTAGCTTGGAACTGCATGGAGGTGAAATAGGAGGGACAATTCCACAAATGAATTACCTTAGTTTCCCATGGCTGCTGTAAAAAGGACCACACACCTGGTGGTTTAAAAGAACCCACATTTATTCTTTGACAGTTCTGGAGGCCAGAAGTCTGAAATCAGGTTCACTGGGTAAAGCAAAAGTGTTGGCAGGGCTGGCTTCTTTGGGGTTGGGGGTCCGGGGAGAACCTGCATTCTTATTTTGTCTCACTTCTGAAGGCTGCCTGCATTTCTTGGCCATGACCTCTTCCTTGCATCACTCCAACCTCTTTGTTCCATCATTTTATCTTCTGCTTCCTTTTCTGTAATAAAATCTTTTTCTGCCTCCCTCTTATGAAGACATTTCGGCCCACCCAGACAATCCAGAAAAATGTCCCCCTCTGAAGATCTGTCATTTAATCACATCTGCATGTTCCTTTTGTGATAGAAGGGAATATTCACGGCCTCCAGGGATTAAGATGTGAACATCTTGAGGGCTATTAGTCAGCCTTCCATTAGAGCTATTTACCTATTTCTTCACCTGCCTAGACAAAGAAACACTAGGCAAACACACAGCCCAGCGATCTAGGATATAGGAATGAGAAGACACATAAATTGTGGGATGAAGAGGGAGATATAGGGCCAATGTTGAGTTCGACTTTAATAAAGATTTTGAGGCGCCTGGATTTGAAAGGCCTAAGATGTGGAGGATGAATATATCATAGAGTAGAAAATGAGGGTTAGCCTCAGTCAGACACACCAGCAGCCGCTCAGAGTGAGCTCTTCATCTCCCAAATTGCCTCAGCTCTGAGCCATCTAATCCACATCAGTGACTGACAGCTATGCCCCGAGTAAGGTTATCATGGAAGTAACGCCTCAGCACTGTCTTGAGACAAACATGAGCATAAGTATCATAACTAATCAATAGTGGAACTGCACTTTCCAGCAGAAGACAACACCATAAAGACTAAAGTTTTTTTACAGACAGACTGTTAAAACAAGACTAGATGAAAACAAACAAAAAGTACCATATTGTGTGAACTACACTAACATTTTGAATTCCCAACTATTTACTTGATACGGGCTGATAATTTTATTCCTAATTCAATGTCAGATACTCAAATGAGCAGAGCTCTTGAAAGTCAGGTGACTTACTTTGTCAAAATGTAGGCATACTTTGGAGATATTGTGGATTCAGTTCCAGATTACTGCAATAAAGCAAAAATTACAATAAAGCAAGTTACACATTATTTTATTTTCCTAGCAAATATTAAAGTTATATTTATGCTATACTGTAGCCTAAATGTGCAGTAGCATTATATCTATAAACTGTACATACTTCAAAAATACTTTATTGCTAAAAAATGCTAACAATCATCTGAGCCTTTAATGAGCTGTAAAATATTTTTGTTGGTGGAGGGTCTTGCCTCAATGTTGATCGCTGCTGACTGAATAGGATGGTGCTAAAGTTTTGGGTGGCTGTGGCAATTTCTTAAAATATGACAACAATAAAGTTTACCAATTGACTCTTCCTTTTACAAAAGATTTCTTTGTATATGTGATGCTGTTTGATAGCATTTTACCCACAGTAGAAATTCTTTCAAAATTAAAGCCAATTCTCTTAAACCCTGTCACTGCTTTATCAACTAAGTTTATGTAATATTCTTTTTTTGATGCACTTCTTATTTATTTGTTAATGTTTGAAATTTTTTTATTTTTATGGATTTAGGGGTACAAGTGTGGTTACGTTAAATAACTATATTGCATAATGGTGAAATCTGGGCTTTTACTGTACCCATCACCCAAAGAGTGTACATTCTACCCAATAGGGTGGTATTTCATTCCTTACCCTCCTCTCACCCAATTTATGTAATATGCTAAATCCTTTGTCATTTCAACAATGTTCACAGGATCTTTACCAGGAGTGGATTCCATCTCAAGAAAATACTTTCTTTGCTCTTCCATAAAAGGAACACCTCATCTGTTCAAATTTTATCATGAGATTGCAACAATTCAGTCACATCTTCAGCTTCCACTTTTAATCCTAGTTCTCTTGCTGTTTCCACCACATCTGCAGTTACTTTCTTCACTGAAGTCTTAAACTCCTCCAAGTGATACATGAAGGCTGGAATCAACCTCTTTCAAACTCTTATTAATGTCAATATGTTGACCTTTTCCCATGAATCAAAAATGTCCTTAATGGCATCTAGAATGTTGAATCCTTTCCAAAAGGTATTCAGTTTACTTTGCTCAGGTCCATCAGAAGAATCATTATCTATAGCAGCTGTAACTTTATAAAATGTACTTCTTCAATAATAAGACTTGAAAGTTGAAATTGCTTCTTGATTCATGGGCTGCAGAATGGATGCTGTGTTATCAGGTATAAAAGCAACATTAATTTTCTTGTATATCTCTATCAGAGCTCTTGGGTGACTGGGCGTGTTGTCAATGAACAGTAATATTTTGAAAGGAGTCTTTTTCCTGGGCAGTAGTTCCCAACAATGGCTTTAAAATATTCAGTAAAGCATGCTGTAGACAGATGTGCTGTCATGTAGACTTAGTTGCTTCTTTTCAGGAGCACAGACAGAATAAATGTATCATAATTCTTAAGGGCCCTAGAATTTTTGCAATGGTAAATGAACATTGGCTTCAAGTTAAAAATCACTGGTTGCGTTGGCCCCGACCAAGATCATCAGCCTGTCCTTTGAAGCTTTGAAGCCCGGCATTGACTTCTCCTTTCTGGCTATGAAATCCTAGATGGCATCTTTTATTTATTTTTTTCATAGAATGCTGTTTCATCTACATTGAAAATCTATTGTTTTGTGCAGTCACGTTCATCAAATATCTTAGATCTGGATAATATGCTGTGGCTTCTCCCTCAGCACTTGTTGCTTCACTTTGCACTTTTATGTTGTATATGGAGAAGACATCTTTCCTTAAATTGATGAACCAACCTCTGCTAGCTTCAAACTTTTCTTGTGAGGCTTTCTCAGCTCTCTCAGCCTTCAGAGAATTGAAGAGAGTTAGCACCCCTTGCTCCGAATTGTGCTGTAACTTAAGGAAATGTTCTGTCTGGTTTGATCTTCCATCCAGACCACTACAACTTTCTCCATAGCACCTATAAGGCTGTTACACCTTACTATTGTGTGTTCACTGGAGTACCACTTTTAAATTCCTCCGAGAACTTTTCCTTTGCATTCAGAACTTGGCAAACTGTGTGGTGCAAGAGGCCTAGCTTTCAGCCTGCCTTGGCTTTTGACATACCTCGCTAACTAAGCTTAATCATGTCTAGCTTTTGATTTAAAGTGAGAGATGTGTGGCTCTTCCTTCACTTGAACACCTAGAGGCCATTTGAAGGGTTATTAATTGGCCTAATTTCAATATAGTTGTGTCTCAGAGAACAAGATGGCCCAAAGAAAGGGAGAGAGACAGAACACAGCTGGTCAATGGAGCAGTCAGAACACACACAACATTGATTAATTAAATTTGTCATCTTACATGCGTGAGGTTTGTGGTGCCCCAAAATAATTATGATAGTAACATAAAAGACCACTGATGACAGATCACTATAACAGATACAATCATTATGAAAATATTTGAAATATTGTGGGAATTACCAATATGTGACACATAGCCACAAAGTGGGCACATGCTGGTGGAATGTAGCACTAGTAGAATTGCAAGCACTGGTAGAATTGCACTAGTGGAATGCAGCGCTAGTAGAATGTAGCACCAGTAGAATTGCAAGATGCAGGCTGGGCGTGGTGGCTCACACCTGCAATCCCAGCACTTTGGGAGCCAGAGGTGGGCGGATCACCTGAGGTCAGGAGTTCAAGACCAGCCTGGCCACCATGGCGAAACCCCGTCTTTACTAAAAATACAAAAATGAGCCAGGCATTGTGGCTTGCACCTGTAGTCCCAGCTACTCAGGAGGCTGAGGCAGGAGAATTGCTTGAACCCAGGGGGCAGAGGTTGCAGTGAGCCAAGATCATGCCATTGCGCTCCAGCCTGGGTGACAGGAGCAAGACTCCATTTCAAAAAAAAAAAGAATTGCAAGATGCAAGATTGCCACACACCATCAATTTGTTAAAAAATGCATTTTCTGTGAAGTGCAATAGAACAGGTCATGCTTATGTCGTTCCTGGAGTTCAGTTCTTTTGCTGTGTGATCTTCCATTTTGATTGGGATTCAAAGTTTTCTTTTTGTGTTTTTTTTTGTAAATATTCTTATTTCTACTTGAATAAGTGACTGGCCTACTTGTCTAATGAGCTACATAACTTTGCGAAAGTCTTTAAACTTCTCTGGGTTCCAGTTACACTTTTCACAAAGCAATGGGGCACATAAAATGGTCTCTTTAGTCAGTGGTCCCAATCATTATTCACCTCACAACTCAGAACAAAATATTGTAATGGCTTGTTGGAGTCAACAGATGAGACAATCCAAAGCCAGTCGTTCCTGGCCCAGGAGCTCTGCTGTCCAAAGCCCTACATGTTGCCCAAAAGGCTAAGAGGATCAATATATCTGCACATCTATAGACCTCTGTGAGACGAGGCACACGGAGGGTAGCACTGAGTAAAAGAATTAAGTCTATAGGATGGCAGTTTGGTAATATCCTAAACAGATAATCTTTCTTAGCTTTGAAACTTTCTACTTCCTTAAATTACGTCATTGCCAAAGTCATCAGTTATATGTACAGAAAGAGACCTATTAGGCACCTTGATACTTTTTTCCTTTTGCTTTTACCTCTTTCTATGCCTCATCCCAACAGACCTATTCTGTAATTCATTTGCTTAATATTTATGTTGCTGATCTCCCAAGCTTATTGTTTTGCTTTTTTTTTTTTTTTTATACCTGAATGTTTTGGGATTCATGTCATTGTCAAAATGAAAGCCATCCAAAAAAGTGAAAGGGAAAACTAAAGCACCCCCAATTTAACTACCTGAAAGTGGTGACTCTTCACATTTTAGGGGAATCCTTCCAGGCTTTTCTCTATGCCAATAGCATATTTGCATTCAATTTTTTATATATGAGATTATCTTTACCCATCCTTGCTACTAAGTGATCTGTTGTAGATGGACATTCATCTTCACTTTTAATGACGGAATAGAATTACTTTGTATATGTTATGTTGTTGAACATTTAGATAATTTATTTCCCCTACTTCAAAACAATATTTCAGATAAGCAATTTGTGCATTTTTTAGTCTTTTGCAGTTAGTAGTGAAATTACAGATACAAAAGGCATGGCCCATTTATGTTTTCATAGATGTTGACTGAGGCTGCTGCCAAGGATGCATAAGCACATCCTCTTGATGTTTTCTCTATTTTCCCAACATCATACTCCTGCCTAACGCCCACAGCTGCCAAGAACTATCCAGCCCTACGCTTCAGTTATAGTGTTACTGCTTCAGGGAAGCCTTTCTTACCTTGCTCAGAAATTTACTATTTTCTTCTTGTGTTCTCTGACAGACATTTCTACATACCTCTATTGTGGCGTTTATTAAATGCATACAACATATTCTGCATGTCTGTCTCATCCACAGCTATTGGTCCCTAAAGCACAGAGATCATAGGAGGCCATATACGGAACACCACAGTAATATCTTGAGCTCTGGTTTCAATTGTCTGGACTCAAATATTTGCTCTTTCACTTAATAGCTGTGTACTGTTGAGCAAGCTATTTACTCTCCTCAACTTTTTATTTCCTCATCTGTAAAAGAGGGATAGATATAGTGCCTACTTTATAGGATAGGTGTGAGAACTTCAATGAGATAATGTACAAAGTAGTTAGACTCCGTGACAAAAATGGAGAAGTAAACAAATTTCATTGAATATTCATTTGGTGCCAAGCACTATGTTGATACTTAACTGATGCCCACTGTATTTTAGATGAATGAAGAGCTCTGAAATCCTAATTATTTGGACCTATGCTTTTTCAGTTAGCATACTCAAGTTGTAAACCACGCAATTTGTGTGTAGTGATGTTTTTACCAGGGCTGATTGTATGTACACATACACACAGGGCATTTATCATTGCCTCTTTTCCCTATTACCTTTCCGCTAGATCTCTGGTCGTTGAGGGTTTGCACTCACCCCCTGATTATTCATTGTTTTATTCATACACCTCCCCTGTAGTATTTTGTTCTTCATATGGGGCCTATTCCAGAACAAGGAGGGAAATAATTGTTCATTGGAAAGAAGGAAGAGAGAACAAGAGCTCAAATCTATTAAGTTGTTTAGCTTGACTGTTAAGTTGCAAAGAAGGACAACTACAGCAGCAAGGTCCTTTTAATTTTCTTGTTCTTAGCACTTCATTTCAAAGCAGCACGATGTTCAATCTCTCTAGTTGAGTTAACCATAGTAAAAACTATCAGTTATCTCCTATGCATATTACTTCTTGAGTTAAGCCATGCTTTTCTTACCCTTTTCCCCATTAAGACTTGTACATTTGGCAGCGTATTTCTCCACTATCTGCTACTGCACCTTGCGATAACTCAGAGACTTGACCCTACTGGGAACTTCCAGTCTACTTGGAGGTCCTCCGTTGACTTTCCTCCACCTGTCCCTAACACCCACTCAAATTTCTGCCTCCCTTCTAAAATTTAAAGCACGCAGTTTGTTTGTTTGTTTGTTTGTTTCCTTGTATTTTGAGTTTTTACATGTGGGTCACATCTGCCCACTGGATGTGAGCTTCCTGAGACAAGAGAGAAACACCACATCTTACTCACATTTTATTTTTCTACATGATTAGCGAAGTTACTAGAATATGGCAAGTGTTCCCCCCAAAATGTAAGCTATTTCATGTAGGTATTGCCTACCATAATAATAGAAGCTAACACCTTTTGAGTGCTTTTTATGTAAACGATGATGTTAAAGACTTTATATATGTATCCTTTCTATTATTCTCAGTTCTCTGACTCAGTTGCTATTATTATTCTCACATTCTCTTTATTGCAGAAAAGAACCTAGGCACAGAGAGATTCGGTTAATTTGCCTAATGTCACACAGCTGCTAACTGGTAAAGACAGTGTTTGAGCCAAGTCAGTATGACTCTGGAGACTGAGTTTTAGAAGAAATAGAACGTTGCTGACCAGAGGGGATGTGTCTTTGGGGAAAGTGCATGAAGGTTAAACCAGACACCTGCATCAGGAAATAAAGTATAGCTCTCCTTCAGAGAGCTTAATCCAGAGGGACTACCCCAGCTTAAAGGGGGCAAACAAGCCAAAAAGTCTTCTTCCAAAAGGATGGTGTCTTGCTTGGTATCCCATACTTGTCTTGTTTGGCTTCTAGAATTCGCATCACCTAGGAGTTAGTGTGCCCCATCAATAACCTCTGAATGCAGATGCTTTTAAAAATGTCAGTACAAATCACAGCTGTTACATTTATGGAGAGTGCAAAAGAATCACTGCACTTTATATAGAAATAAAAAGTAACAAAATTTATTTCTATTGTTATCTTTATTGACTAATGAATAGAATGATGAAATGATACCTGCAGGCATCCAAAAGGCCACCACCACATCGAAACTGATCTTGAGACCTACTGCTTTCACCTGTACACAGCTTAAATCTACAGTCATAACCCACATTTTATTTTAGAAAAAAGGCGAGAAGACAGTGAAATATCACTGCTGCTGATTTTAGGAAACATGGTATTATTAGTTGTTATTTGGGAGGATTTAATCCCAAATTGTAGCCTTATCAAGATACTTTACAAGTGAGTGGTTGGGGGACTCCCCCAAGGGCTCTACAACTATAACATGAAACATTGTAGCAGATACGCTAGAAATTAGCCAGCCCAGACTCAAGAACCACTCTATCAGTACATATGTATTCAGTGTCATGATAACAACTACAACAGGGCTGGGCACTGCATTAATTAACAAAGTCTGTGAGCCAAGTGCTAGAGTGTTGGCCCACGTGCTTTGCACTATTAATTCAAGAAGGCATTTGGGAATTATTGAGCGGTAGATATCATGCCAGGCATTTACGCTCACAATAAGCTTATTGGGTGAGTATGTTTTTAATCTCTGTTTTGCTAATGAGGGATTGAGACTTTGTATCCTTCACGGTTTGGTCAAGAAAACTAAAAACTCTCCAACTAGCCCAAGTAAAACTCTTTTTATACAGGAACTAGAGGCTTGCACGTTTGTTGGGATCTCTTCCAGGATAAGGGAGCTGAAAATCAGAGAAGCTTCTAGTGGAATTCCAAAATCAAGAAACCTGTGCACAGGATCTCATCACCTGTGGCACTAAAGCAGGAATTAAAGGTGTTCATCCAGAGGAAGATTCACACAACAACAATCACAGGAAAGAGTGGCCAGGGATTTTCACTGTCTGTGTTACTTGTGTGGGTACTTCTCCAGGCACCCTAGGTGATGGTTATGACATTCTTGTCTGCCCATGTTTCTGCCTGCAACCACCACCAGAGAAGAAGTGCTCTCCTTCTTATCCAATGTTTAAATCTCACAAACATAATGGAATCGATCTTAGGACCATATAGGAAAAATGTTTCTGGGTATTGTTATTATAGATTTTCCGCCTTCTATACAGAAGACAATGTATAAGGGGCTGGTAATGATTCCAAATTGACAACAGAACATCAGAAATGTGCTGGGAAATGTGATGAAGCTTGTCCAACAGCATACAAGTCATTAGTAGCAGGAGTGTCAGGAATGGAACCCACAATGGTCTCAATCCAATGTGTATTCCACTGAATGATTGACATATATTACAAGAAATACAATATAGGAAATATTATATTACAAATATAATACAAGAACATTAGCCTAGGTAGCCATGAAAATCTTCAAACAATAGATATAATTTGAGTTGGTCAGTAGAGTTCTTTCTTTCTTTCTTCTTTTCTTCCTTCCTTCCTTCCTTCCTTTCTTTCTTTCTTTCTTTCTTTTTTTCTTTCTTTTTCTTTCTTTTGACAGGATTTTGCTCTATTGCCAAGGCTGGGGTACACTGGCACAATCATAGCTCACTGTAACCCCCAACTCCTGGTCTCAAGCAATCCTCCTGCCTCAGTCTCCCAAGTAGCTAGGACTATAGGTGCATACACCTAGCTAATTTTATTTTTGTAGAGATGGGGTCTCACTATGTCACCCAGGCTGGTCTTAAACTTTTGGGCTCAAGCAATTCTCCCACTTTGGCCTCTCAAACCACCGAGATTACAGGTATGAGCCACCTTGTCTGGCCTCAGTAGGGTTCTAACGGGTAGATGGGAGCACTGTGAATATGCCTAAAGCTTGAAATGACCTGAGCAATCAGAGAGGAGTGTTGGTGCATAACAATCAATTTGAAGGACTGTAAATCTGAAAGTGCATTTTTTGTCACTTCTTGTCTCTGTCTCCAATTCCCGGCCTACCCTGGGCAGTGAATGAAAAATTGCCGAAAATAATGACGATGACCTGTAATCAGCCATGTTTAGAAACATCTGGATCCCTTCAGGCAGTGACAGTGGACTGAAAGGGCACATGTTATGCTCCTGCCTTCTGTTATCCCTGGCCAAAAAACAAGTGAGCTGGGGAAAAAGTGCAGGACCAGCGTAAGTTAATGAGTTGCTTCTAATCTCAAAAATTTGTTATTGTGAGGCTGGGGTATTTTGCTCTTTTTTTTCACACTGGGTTTTTTTTTTTTTTTTTAATCCTGTATCTACATAAATATGACAAGATAGAAGAGGAAGGAAACAAAATGATAAGCAAACCAGATATTTAGATGTAAATATGAAACCCACACTTGTTCTGCGCCCAAGACATACAGAATTTGACAATCATTACTTTGAAAACAGCTTTAGCTTGCTGCGGATTTTTTCTCTTCTCTGCCCCTTTCCAGCGACAGAGCCATCACGAAGAAGGACGGTCGAAGACATCACATCTATAACCTTTGCCAAAGGCACACACAATCTTTGGAAGGAAGACTTTTATTTTCCCTGTCACCTTTAATGCTGGATATACCAGCCGAAAGCTGAGTTCCAAGTATAAGGTCACTGCATGGAGGCTTCCTAAAGACATAGAGCTTGAAAAGAAATCTTTTCTGAATGTCACTCTCATTTCAGCTCACATTTTCCTGATACAGCACAGATGTACTAATTGGCCTTGCTGTCGACAGAAATAAACAAAACAAAACATTATTTGCCAACATCCCCCATAGAGGCATTCATGCCCATAATAAGCACAGGTCTCAGTTCAGGGTAATTAATTAAGATACACACAGGAAATGTCTAATGCACAATTTCCTTGTTCACATATTGTCTGAATGGCCATGTTTGCTCTTTAGAAAAGAATCCTGTGCATTTTGTCTCACTTGAGGTTTTGAAAGAGTCTCTTAGAGATCAAAGTGTAGGAATCAGATGGTGAAAGTTTATATTTTTCTCCACACTTTGAGAATTTTGCTTTTTATTATTTTATAATTTACATTTCACAACACTCCCTTAAATAATGCCCGCTCTCCTTTTGCAGTAATCATAACAAGGCCTGCTGTCTTAAACTGGTGGCCTACTGACCACATCTATCTGACAGATGGGTCTCAGAATTTTAAGCAAAAATAGCAAATTGGCTTCTTGCAACTAAAAATTTCACCAAAATTCAGATGATTTGCAATAATAGTAGGCCTCCGTCCTTGCATAGAAACTGGCTGAAATTAAGTCACTTCCACTTCCCCTTAATGAAGCAGACCCTTCAATGTAGCATCTTCTTAGCCCTGTTCACCTTCCTGTGTTACTCACAGTGCGGCTCACAGAGCCACAGGTCAGCATCCCCTGGAAGTTTATCACAAATGCAAATGCAGGGCCGGGCGCCGTGGCTCACGCCTGTAATCCTAGCACTTTGGGAGGCCAAGGCAGATGGATCACGAGGTCAGGAGATTGAGACCATCCTGGCCAACATGGTGAAACCCCATCTCTATTAAAAATACAAAAATTAGCTGGGTGTGGTGGTGCGCACCTCTAGTCCCCACTACTCGGGAGGCTGAGGCAGGAGAATTGCTTGAACCTGGGAGGTGGAGGTTGCAATGAGCCGAGATCATGCCACTGCACTCTATGCTGGCAACAAAGCGAGACTCCATCACCCCCACCAAAAAAAAAAAAGAAAAAAGAAAAAAAGAAATGGCAGATTCACTGGCCCCACTCCAAACAATTCAATCAGAATATCCAGGGAAAAGGCCCAGCAATCTGAGTTTTATTAAGATCCCAGGTGATTCATATGAATATTAGAGTTTGACAAATCCTGCTCTCTACTAATCCACTTACCTGCCCAACTTTGCTTAGCATTTAGATTTATGTCACTAACCTGGGCCCAGCAAACACTGTTATTTCCCTAGGTTTCCATTACCTTAGGAATCTCATGAGAAGAGCAAAGCCAAAAACATTGGTCTTTATCTACAGTAGGTTAACTATAATTGATGCAATTTTCTTTTCCCCACCCGGATTATATTGCAAGCACCCAGTTGCTTTGCGACTTGCCAGAAAATGTGGACTTAGTGATAGTGGGTGAGTAAAAGCCATTGACACCTTTGGTTATTAGTCAGTGAGGTATCCCTGATTTGTTTTGCTTTGGAGGATCACTGAAAACTGCCAGATTTATTTCTTTGTTTTCTGGAGCTCAGTTATTTTGCCACTCAGATTTTATCTCCTCCCTAAGGGCAGCAAACTGGCTTCAGGCTAAAGCAAAAAAGAAGGCAAAGCAGAGTGGTCTTGTGTCTTCCCCAACCATGTTTAATCGCACGAGGTCCTCTGGCTAGAGCCATGTCCCTACACTAGAGTATAAAATTAGACCTCTCCCAGCAGTGGCAGAAGCTTAGCGTCCTTCAATCACCATTCAAAGCTAGATCTTCTCTGCCCTAAAAAAGCAGTTTTAAATGGCAGCCCCACTGAGTAACATCATAGCTGATAATAGCTCTGTTAGATGCTATGTAAAGCATCTTGGCTAAACTCTTCATTACCATTTGAAAACATCAGATGCTTTAGAATTGCTTCAGGTCTTTAAAAATCCCAGCTTCTACTCCTGGCAGGACTAAGATATTCAGTAAGCCGGAGTCATGCCTCAGCCCAGAGATTCAAAATCACTATGCCATGTAATGGTAGTTCACATCTCTCTTTAGATCACCCAAAGCTGAATAGTCTAATTGTTCACGCTCAATTTATTTGTGCTCTCGGTTGCATTCACATGGGCAGTGTGGACAGTCTAAAGGGGGAGCAGAGTGTAAAAAGCATTCAAATTAGCAACTGGTAGTTACAGTAATTGAGGAATCAGCCTCGAGGTTAAGGTATTGATTCATTTTGATAATATTACATATGCTGGGAAGTTTTCTGATAGTTAAACCATCACTGATATCTACTGAGGTAATAATACACACTTAATAATGTTTCACTCAACACCACAGATTTGAAAATGCATTTCAAAATTGCACTTTCTAGCTCCGCCATAAATTAGCATACAGGGATTCTGTGGACACTGGAATCAGCTCAGAATTTCAGAATTTTAGAAAACATCTCCAGCTTCAGCAGAGCCGGTGAGGTTTTCCTATCAATAACTTCAGAATGAAAAAAAAATAATCTGCCTCCTTGTCTCTTTGCACCCAAATGGAACTTGAAATACAGTCACTCTTCTCAGGATCCAGGCTAGAACTGCCACTGTCATCTCTGAGCATGACAGAAAAAGAAACACAGGAAAACCACAGGGTGCCTCTAGGTACTCAGCACTGGAAATTGGCTTTGCTAATAAAGAGAAAGTATCACCTAGAGCAGCTACTGGTGTTTGTCCCTAAATGAGTGAGGATACTCACCTCCTGGGACCACTGGGGAAGGATGCTGCAAAGGACTCAGACTTGGAGGAAAAGCAACTGAGAATATATTCTCTGAGGCTTTATCTTGAAATGTTCGTCAGCACAACTGAGAGTCCGTCTTAGAGCACAGGGGCTTCAGAGAGCAAATGAAAATGGTGTCTAACTTGTGTTAGGTGGAGTCCAAACTGTTTACTCCAGCATTCAATGCCTACCAGTTCTGGTCTCTCCCTCTAACTTTGTCTCCTATGGCTCTGCAGCAGGGACCATGTGCCCTACCCATCTCCTAGGGACAAACTGTGCCTGTCTGCCTATCTGTCTGCAGAGCATACTCACAGACTCAGCCCCTACCTGGAGAACATCACACTTTCTTTATGCATCTGAGGCTTTCCTTTCTTTTTAAGACTACTCTGTCCCATGTTCCTTCTCCAGAAATCTTTTCCTACAGCCCCAGGCCTCCCTCCTTCCCTTTGTCCCTCTGCTGAGCTGGATCACACAGGCGTATGGTGGGTCCTACATAGTCAGTCGCCTTGCTGTCCTTTGCAGGATACATACTCAGTGAGCACTTGTTCTGGAGGAGACGTGCCTTTTACTTCTATTATTTGTTCTTGTTGTTTATGTGGCGGGTGGAAGACCTCTGCATATCATACACTGGCTTGGCACTTTCACTCACCATTTTGAAGGCAGCAACATTTCTTCTCACTAATATTACTAAAAACCATGAATACAGGGCGGGGAGTGGGAGGCAGGTGGTATGTGTAATGCAGTTCTCCTGGGACTTAGCAATATGTATGTGATGGAGGGTGGGGAGAGCTCAGCTGTCTGAGTCGGTGCAAGCTTAATAAGTCAGGGAGCTGAGAATAAATCAGGGAGTGTTTGGAGAACTCCACCAAACATTCATCCTTCTGAATATGATCTAAGCCAGGCCAAGAAGGGTAAGGGAGCTTATTCACAAAAGCAAGCTTAAAATCTCCATGTTTTGAATAAATTCCAGCATTGATTATTTATTAATTCCACAAATATTTGTTGAGCATTTATTCTATGAAAAGAGCTGTTCTGCATGCAGGAGTTGGGGTAATTCGCAAGGCAAACACTTTCCCTGTCCTCATGTACCATGCATACCAGTAGCAGCAATACTCCATGAGGGTAGTAGAGGGATTCAGTTTCTTCTCTGTCTCTAGGATTTAGGTTTGGAGATGGGTTTTGCAGGATGCGTAGGAGTCTTTGAGGAGAGAACAGCATACACAAAAGCACAAAATTTTAAAGCCATGTGGCTTAATTGGGAAAATGCAGATAGAGGTTCAAAGACAAGAACAGATGCTGGAATGGCCAGGACCCTTTTCATAGAGAGCCTCAAATTCCCACTAAGCCAGAGCACTTAGAATCACAGTAATAATATGAATATAGAGTTGTTGTAGCCTTTTTCTTCTCCTCTGAATTAAAGCACAAAATAAATTTTTAAATAATCTTATTCTTCTTCAATGTCCACTCTGGCTTCAGAGGTAGCAGATAGTAGGTTGTATACGTTGAAAAAGCACAGAGAGCTCATAGCTCCTCTTTTTTCTGGATCACCCTCCAGGTCTCCTTCAGGGTCCAGTACATAGTAATAAGGTTTTTGCCAGATTATCTAAAAGTAGACACAGTTGATGCATAGAAAGGAAGAAAAAAGAAAAATCAAATGCCCCAGCAGCTCATACCCACTTTACTGTGATACTCTCCCCTTCCCAATGGGGAGACCTTAGCTGGAGAAGTGGCTCCCACATTTCCTCTGATCACCGTCAGTACATCTTTATGTTCTGGATAAAATACATCCTTTATCTCATTAAATTCATGTGCTCAATGGTTATTAAAATGGTGCACCAATCCAGTAACTTTGTTTGAGGTAGTGTGCTGGGTAAATATTTTATTTTCTGACGAGTGCTTGAGTTTTATTTGCCAGCATTAAAACTGGGGCAGAGTGACTGGAGATACGAATAGAGATATTTACCAGCACAAGGAGATGATACACAGATGTTAATGAAAGCTCTGGGGGTAGTTTTCTGGGCCGTTGAATATAATTTCTCACATCCCCAAATGGCTGTAATAGGGAAACACCCTGAAAAGAATTCTCTAATGTTTGTGCATATGCAGCAGAGTATCATTGGAAAGTTAATGTGCTATGCAAGGCAGATATTCATTCATTCATTCATTTGGTATGGTGTAAGGCATAGAACTGAACACTGGATCTTTTGTGCCTCTCTGTCTGTCCATTTGGTTTCCTTACCCCAAATCCCCATTTCTGCCAAGTTAGCTTCCCTTTGAAGGTCAAGGCTAAAGCTCTTATTTTACCTCCTCTTAGCACCTTTCCAAACCTCCCGGACTGACTTTCATCTCCACTCATAGAGAACCATAGACCCACTTCTGTTAGAATAATTTGCACATTTATTAACTCTTTATGTCCTTGTGTAGTTCACTGGATTATGGTTGCTTAAAAGCAGAAAGCATGCTTATTCTTCATTGTATTTACTCCATAACCCCTTTCCAATGTGCCCTGTATTTAGCAAAGAGATCACCATGTGTTAATCTACCCTCTCATTATTCCTGGTACCAAATATGTGTTTATTGGATGAAAAATCAGTCAGCGAGGCAGGAGATCTTGGCTGACTCTACAAAAGACACCTGACCTTTTCTGCACTTTTTAAAAGCTTTATGGGCTAGCAGTCATTTATGTGTTCACTCATTTTATAAGCATTTGATATGTCCTTAACATGAGCAGGACACTAGGAAGATGCAAGCATCTACTGTCAAACTCCCTGGAATCCTGGAGGAAGTAGTAGGAGCCATTGCCAAACAAATATAAATGTATGTTGTTGAAACCGTAGCTAGAAAATTTGGAGAAAATACAAAGTAAGGTCATGATCAAGACAGTATAATTTTGCTTCTAACTTCTTAGGACTACCCATGATTCTAGAAAATGGTTAGTTGTTCCTTGCAGGCACAAGGCACAGAATATATAATGTACAGCTATTGACCTTTGTCCATTCCCAAATCCAAATTCTGGCACCAAGATGATAATTTTTGTATGGAGGAGAACCTAGCCCAGCAAAATCTCAATTGTTCACTTTATGCTGAAGATAAGACTCCAACCAATGATCTGATCCTAATCAGTAGTCAGATCTATACTTGTGAGACTCATGCATCTGTTTGTATATTTACCTGGGACACTTCTTTAATATAAACCATATTTCCTCCACCCAGTGCACATTAGATGGGTTCAGTCTTCTGGAAACTTCCTGTGCCTGAGAATGGAAGTCTCTTACAATAAAGATTGCAGCTCTTGTCTCCATAAAGAGCCTCATGCACTATGTCAATCCTCTCCATTCCTAGATACTGTTCATTACACATGCCACATAGTCTCTTGAAATAATTTGGCACAAACGCCATGGCTATTATCTAAAAAGGAAAAGAGAACACAGTAATTGATAACACAACCCTAAGAAAATTAATTATCCCCCTTTCTGATTTTCACTTAGAGCAAAGTACACAGTAACATTGCAGTCTATCCCCTGCCCCAACCTACTCCAGCAACTCTCTACTGAATGAGCAATTAGATGAACTATATATTGCATGCCAAGCAAACCCCGCCATGATAAAAGAACTTGTTTCATGTTATCTTTTCTTTTGTATGCCAAAGATTAGAAAATACAAATTCAAGTGACTGAATTTTCTGCAATACAAATTGCTGATCATTTTTTAATGTGCCCTTGACTGCATGCAAGAAGGAGAAGTGTAAAGAGGCTAGAAATGAGTGCCTTATCACAAAAACCCATCTGTGTGTTTCATACAAGAAAAATAAGATGACATGATTTTGAAAATAGACTGATGACAGGCCTAGACTTAATTTGGGGTTTGAAAGTAGAGAAAATGCCAAATCATCTCTAACAAAGGTCGACTGAAAGAGCAAGCATGCAGAAATGCCTCCCTTCTGGCTTTCTCAAAGGAGAGTCTTCATCATTGTAATCTGCTTGGATTCTTGGGGAAAAAAATAGAAGAAGAACAATACTGCATCAAAGCAATGGGTGCTCTGTGACAGGAATGCACTTCCAGACTGAAATGTGTAACTATCTCTGCCACTTTGTTTTGCTTTTGCATATATTGAGACAGAAATGCCCGGAAGACCAGCCTTTGGAACAGTCTAAACAAGTATAAAAAGGATGTCCATCCTTTCATTTTTCTCATAGTCTTTTCAGTTGGGAAAGTCCTTATCTTCAACACCATGCATAGCATCCCTGCCTGCTCCCTGCCACCTAGAAGCCCAAATGTGATTTTGGCATGTCACATGTAGGTCAGCTCTGTGCTCACTCCTCACCATCTCATAAGGTCCTCAGCTCTCTTTTGCTGTATTTGTCATTTTCTTATTTTATTCCCTTATCCCTCCATCTAGTTCCCTTATCCCTCCATCTGACTTTTCAACCAGTTTTTTGCTCCTATCAAACCACCTTAGCAATAGCCGTTGAAATGATATGTTAAAGTTATAGTTTAAATATAATAATTTAATAATAATCTTTAAATGATAAGGACCTTCTTTTTCTGCTATTACTACTTAAAGTCATGCCTAATATTCCAAATGTTAATCATTTTGCAATTCTTGCAAAATTCAATGCAAGAGAGGTTGCAAACTTTTGGTGCATGGAAGTGAGAGAATGAGTAAATGGTTTGGCATGGTTTAATTTTGACTGTGGAATAAAGAGCAGAACCACTCAATTCATCTCTGGAAAACAAATGATTATCATGTGTGATGAAGAATTAATATTAGCGGACAGATACAACACCTTATATATTACTTACTTTAGTCCTTACATATTTTGCAAATGAGGAAAGTTCAGACACAGGTCCAATAATTTGCCCAAGAGCATATTTGTAGCAAATGGTTGAACTAGGATTCAAATTATTTGTCTGCATTGTTGATAGATGTCTATATAATATGAATTCAGTAGGAAAGGAGGAAGGGTAAGAAAGGGGGGGTTCAAAAGGAATTCATGCCCCATCTATATACATCCCCTACAAACTCTCCAAAAAGACTTGAAATTCCAGAATAAAAGTTTCAATTCCTTTGGTTAAAATATTGTTCTGTTAAAAAGCAACTAAAAGTGATGTTGGAAAGATTAACTTTCAGCTCTCTGTCATTGTCACATTCATGACAGTTGTCTTTGGAACTCTTCCTGAAAGTTGACTTTAATGGTCAAAAAAGCCAGTGTGCCAGAAAGAGCTAGTACCCTATATAAAGAGCCTCAGGCTTAGGGCTGAGGTGGGATCTGCTTTAGTATTTTGGTCCTGGCACTGTGTAATGTATGCCTTTCCTAGATGTTCCAAAGGAAGTGGCCATAACTTAAGAAAATCTAATTTGAAAAAGAATTAGAGAAGGATAATCATTGAAACACCTCTGCCCTGATTCAGTATATAATTTAACACTAATTTTCCCCTCCTAAGGAGATGTTTATGCCATCTGTTTCATGCTGTCTACACAGCCAGCTTCACAGTAGTTTATTCTTGGTCTTTTTGAATATACTGCATTTCTTAAGGGTTAATAACAAAAAGGCTTTTTGCTTTCAGATATGGCTCCTGGTTCATAACAATTCAAGAGCAAACAGATTGATGCTATAGAGTTTAAAGAGGTGACCATCCTAGAACCAAACAAGGACCAACCAAAGATCTTAAAGAAGGTCTACAGATTTTAAATAGCTGTGTCTTGGAAATTAAAAGAAAAAAAAAAAAACAGAGGAAGAGAGGAAAGAAAGAAGGGAAGAAAGGAGGGAAGGGAGCAAGGGAGGGAGGCGGGAAGGAAAGGAAAAGTTTATCTTAAAACTCTGTCTTTTGTTCTATACATTGTCTTTGCCAGCCTATTTCTACAGACTTCAGACAATACTGTCTACATAGCCCATATAGCTGAGCTGAGCTGAAAGCTACCTCAAGCTCCATGTTTTTTGTTTGTTTGTTTTGTTTTGTTTTTGAGATGAAATCTCACTCTTGTCACCCAGGCTGGAGTGCAATGACGCGATCTCAGCTCACTGCAACATCCGCCTCGCGGGTTCAAACGATTCTCCTGCCTCAGTTTCCCAGTAGCTGGGATTACAGGTGCCTGCCACCACCCCTGGCTAATTTTTGTATTTTTAGTAGAGACGGGGTTTCACCATGTTGTCCAGGCTGGTCTCGAACTCCTGACCTCAGGCTGTCTGCCTGCCTCGGCCTCCCAAGGTGCTGGGATTACAGGTATGAGTCACCATGCCCGGCGAAGCTCCATGTTTTTATTGGGAGCTTTTATTTTCTTGTGTACTATCATCAACTTAATGACACAAACAAATTTTGCTCCCTAATACCAAAGCAGTGGGTTTTGTCTTTGTTAGACCTCTAATACCCCAAACTTATTTCCAACTTGGCTGTTGCCCGCAAAGAAACAGAGAAGAGTTAAACATAATGAATGACCAATAAATGTCAACTATGATGATGATGATTGATAATGATGATTGAGATCATTTTTGCTAATGAGTATTTAAAAGACATAATTTATATCATGTGACTGTTTTAATTTCCATTTCTGCATGTACCTTTTTGTCTACTTAATTTTAAAGTCATTGTATAAGTATGCATTTGGGTACATACACATAATCTACAATTTTGAAATTTTTCGTTTAATGTGATCCAAAGAACCTAAAATTTATCATTTAAAAAATTTCCATTTGTCATTTCTACTTTTCTACCCCCAAGAGAGAAGTAAATAATGCTTCTTTAAAGATAGTATTCCCCAACTCACTCATAACTCACCCAGGGCTCCTTACATTGCAACCCAAAAGCCTCCCAGAATAGCACTGCTCTCATTCTTGGGAACCTCATAGCTATGAGGACGATGGACAGAATTTTAGTTCTCCATCCTAGGAGAGTTGGCAGAAACCACATTCCTGTAACAAATCAGAGCCTCAGAGAAGAACAACATTCTCAATACTTAGTCTCAATACTCAATACTTGGTCAGCTTGTGTTGACTTAAGGGTCTGGGAGTATGCTTGGGGAACTTCATGTCCTCCTTTTAAGAAAAAGGTATTATTTGGAGCTATTAAGTAGTTTCAGAACACAAATTATCAAAGTCATCTACCCTATGTGTTGCATTGTTTTTTTTTTGTTTTTGTTTGTTTGTCTGTTTGTTTTTTAGCATTTGCAAAAGTCAATAGGGAAACATACCAAACAAGGTACCTCACATCTTTCTCTGTATCTACAGATCTTCTTATTATGGTGTACATGACAGACACCTAATACATTATTTCCAATAATCAATTGATGAGATGCTATCCCTAAGAAATCTGATGAGCTAGTGACATCAGACGTTCAAGAGGGATAGAAAGGTAAATAAAGGTATGTTTGTGGTGAACATGGACTTCGAACCCATTGCCAAATCTTCAGAGTGAGTGAAAGTGGAGTTTATTGAGAAACAGAGTTCATGCACCTTAGATGCTTGGATCCATGTAGCATCCTATAAATCAGAACAGTGGTGGGATTTTAAGTTAATTTGGGCATGATCAAGAGTACTCAAAGCAAGTTTACAAAGACCACCTGCTTGAGGTGCATATGATAAATCTGGGAAAATCCTCCCAGTAGAGGGGGCTATATATAGGCTTAACAGTTGTACCTGTCACAACATGCAAATAGGGCAAATCTTAAGATTCCATTTATCTGTATATCCCTAGGACATTCTTGCTATAGCAAGATACATATCAAATATATCTATCCTATATCAAATACACACATATCTATTTATTCATCTACTTATCAATACTTTTATCATCATCATCACAATATAGAAATTGGGGCTTGGGTGTGGAGAGTAAACAAAAGGAAGGTTGTATTTAACTCCAGGAAATGATAAGGAGGAAAAGTAAGGAACTGGAAAGAAATATTTTATATAGTTTTCCAAAAGCTTGAAAAATTCTGAATGTTTACAGGAAGATGAAAAATCACTAGAGTCATTTATGACAACATAGATGGAATTGGAGGACATTATGCTAAGTGAAATAAGCTAAACACATTAAGACAAATACTGAATGTTCTCACTGACGTGTGGAGTCTAAAACAATTGAACTCATAGAAACAAATAGGGAAGAGGTGTTTACCTGAGACTGGATGGTGGAGGATTGGGGAGATGATAACAAAGGGTACAAAGCCTTAGATAGGAAGAATGAGTTTGTTTTTGGTTTTTGTTGTTGTGATTTGTTTGTTTTTTGAGATCTATTGCACAGTGTGGTGAATATAGCTAATCACTGAGTACCGCATATTTCAATATAGCTAAGAGAGGAAACCACAAATGTTTTTTATCACAAAAAATGCCAAATATTTGAGGTGATGAGTAGGTTAATTAGCTCGATTTAAACATTCCACATTGCATTCAAAAATCATTACATTGCTTTTTACCCCATAAATATATACAACTATAATTTGTCAATATATCATTTTTAAAAATCATTAGAGAGAATCTATTTTCTTGGTCCTTGTGGGATTGATAACAAGCTCATGTTGCACATGGAAAGTTCTGACTTACTAGGAACATGATTCCTGAGGTCAGGGTGGAGTGGGATGGTGGCTAATATGCGTATCTATTTCCAAAACTCTGGCACTAGCAAGCACTATTCAGGTTGTTTGGAAGCTAGTATAAAGGACCCCTGTGGAAAATGTTAAGGCTGAGGAAGAAGAACCCAGTACATAGGAATCATGACTCTAAACAAATAAGGAGACAAAAGAGACTTACCCAGAAAAGTGATTGGCAAGGTACTTGAAGCAAGCTCTAAAGCTGATTGTTAGTGGGACAGACATAATTAGTTGTAACAGTCAGTTGTTTTCTGATCCGCATGCAATGAGCTGTTGATCCCAGTTCACCAAAGATGGAAAAAAACAAAACAGTAAATCTAACTCATAGGAAAGTCATTAATAATGACAGCAATGATAGAAAAATGTCCCTTTCTTCTCCTGTCAAGTAGCATAGGGTGCTATAGCCATCAAGGCCCCAGGGTTCAGCATGACTAAGATTTGAAGACAGGACATAACTATTGTGGTAGGGACTTGAGGTGCAGGAAAGAATAAGGCCAGGAGGTGTCACAATGGAAACCGATAAGCAGCTCTAATTGGACCGTTTTAATGGCTCCCAAGAAGATTGTGTAAGGGCCCAGCAATCTCCCATCGCAAGAGAGAATTTTAAAGTCCTGGTAATTCCAGTGGTGGTAGCTCAGAGCCAAACAGATTCCTATCACCCTCAGTTTTATTATTCATACTAAAAATAAAAACACTTCAAGCTACATCTGTCTAAAATAAAATAAACAAAAAGCGATAAACTGGCTCGTTGCAGGTTCATGGGTTGCCTCTGCCAGTGAAGACATATTGTCAATTTACTCTGTAAATTTTCCACAGGCGAAGTGGCTATTTCAAAATATTTTCAGTGGGTTCTTCATAACAGAATAGCAGAAATGTGAGATTTGCAGTGACCTTTTCATATGCCTTTAAGAGTTTTTTTGAATTGATCAAGTAAAAAAATGGAAAACTTGCTGTTTAATTCAATGTCACTGCTTTCACTGAGTATGATATCCACCCCCTTCTTGCTCCCTGCCCCCAGTGTAACAACAGATTTCATTACACCCATTTTAATACATGGCCAGCATTTCACAATATACGTTTATATTATCTTAAACCTGTAATCCCTTAAATATTTGGAGCATAATAACTTCATGCAAGAGATAAAATAATTTTAGAGCTAATGTAGACTTTAGGAAACATACAGTTAATGCAGCCATTTATAGATTTTAAAAATAGGCTAAGCGATATTATTCAACTTTCCTAAAGTGATTCAGCAGAGCCAGAAGTACATTTTAATCTTTTAATTCCAAGTCTTCTATTTTTTTTCTCCATTGCACTTTTATTTGAATGTAATATTTGGGACAATTATCCAAAAGGGCCAATAGTCCCCAATTTAATCTGCGGTCGTAATAAAACAAGCAACAAAACAGTGTTTGGAATTTCAGTCTCTCACCCTTATCATCAAGACTCACTACCTCCCGTCATCAATATTTATTGAGCATTTACGGTGTACTAGGCACAATAGAACATACAGAAAACATTGTCCCTGCTCTTGAGGAGCTTACAGCCTAAAAGAAAAAACACAGCTTTTAAAATGGCATTTTTGTCTGATGTTTTCTGCAAAGTACTGAGGAAATATTTTGTAAAGTGAGCCTTGGGTATAACTTAGCCCCATCATTATTTAGAGAATAGAGGAAGAGAAAGAGGAAGGGTTTGAAAGGCAGACAATGACAGACCATTCAGGATAGGTAGGGTTTTAAAAGGAGATAAACACACTTAAGGAGAGATTTGCTGCAGTAAATAGGATGAGGGAAGTAGATTGTGGGATGCGAGCAAAGGAAGCAGGGTGTCTTAGATATTGAGAAGAGCCAGAAAGATCATGCAGCCTTTTTCCAAGTACATGGCCACCAAGTAGGAATGGCTGGTGACATGACAGAACACTAAAAAAGGAAGGTAATCTTGTGCCCTTGACACATAGAAAGAACAAGGGACCAAAATTGAAGACAAGCTATAAGAGTATCAAGAAACTCTTAGAAACCAAAAAGTGATTTGGAAGCACAAAACATAGTTACTGCTACCCAACGTCATGATAGGCCAAGAACACTGTGGCTTCCTAAGTTAGAAAATGCCATATACCAAAATTTTAAACGGAACATATTCCTTTTTTTATTTTCCCAATCAATCTCCCTCTCTCCCAGAAAAAATAGGAGCTCATTTTTTTCAGGGTGGGGAGAAAGAGAGGGGATCATGGGACATGCTTGGAAACAGTAGTGATATTAGTAGTATTTTTGTTGTTATGATAAACTTTGAGAGGGGATCTTGGGACATGGTTGCAAACAGTAGTGATATTAGTAGCATTTTTGTTGTTATGATAAACTTTGTGTTTAAACTTGGAAAAGACCACTAGCTGCCAAGAGGGAATAAGGAATGAATTTCAAAAAATGTACAATTTCCTTTAGAGAAGTTTCAGAACCAAAAGACTAAGTTACATGAAAAGCTGTGGAAAAAGTAGTTGAAAAGTCCACTTATAAAACTTTTATTCCACTTACATGAATTTAATACATGTGTTCTTAACAATTATGCTTGGATTGTTCATGAAAATTTCATAAGACATTAAACCAAGCTGGCCGTCATTTCAAGTTATTTCCCTGTTAACTATTTTTACAGCACATGCATGTTAGGCAAGTATCAAAAAAAAAAAAAAAAATCACAAAGGCAAAAAACCTTAAAAAAACCTAAATACATGGGTTTTTATTTTACTGCTATGCTGGATATACATGAAGTAATGAATATCAAGCAATCCATTTTTCCTGCATCTTTACTTTTTCATTTGTTCTTAGGTTGCCTAAAACATTTAAATACAAATAAAATGAATGTAGCAAAAATAATGAAAGCTAACAGCAGGTAACTTTACAAATAATGAAATGTGAACTATTTCTGCCCTTATCCAGAGTAAAATGGGTCACAGCTTTGTCTAAAGGAACACTTCTGCAGCTGTAGTCAAAGGTGTGCACAGTGAGATTAAGTATTCCACAGATATACATGGTTTAACATGCGGTATCCATGGGATATCTGTTTCTACCACAGCCTTGTAAATGCTCCAAACCTTAACGCAGCCACAATTACTACACCTGTGACTGGAACCAATGATCCCTTTTATTCCCCATCAGGACAAACCAATATGTAGACAGTTTTCTTTGCTTAGATATGGACGCAGTTTTAACACTCACCCTTGTGAAGCCACAATGTACCGAAAGTACTATAGCAAACATTTACAACTTGTATAAAAATTCCACATCCCCATATTGGCCACCTCAAGATGAAAACAGATAACTCCCTAAATGTTAACTGGCTCTACTCCCCTAATATATATATATTATATTATTTTATATATATATATAATATTATAATATATATAATATAATAATATATATATAATAATATATAATATATAATATTATATATATTATAATATATATATAATAATATATATAATATATAATATTATATATATTATAATATATATATAATAATATATATATTATATATATAATTATATATAATATATATATAATGTGTGTGTATGTGTATATATGTATATATGTGTGTATATATGTGGATATATGTGTGTATATATGTGTATATGTGTGTATATATACACACACGTATATATACATATATATACACACACGTATATATACATATATATACACACACGTATATATACATATATATACACACGTATATATACATATATATACACACGTATATATACATATATATATACACACACGTATATATACATATATATATTTTGTGTGTGTGTGTTTGTGTGTGTGTGTGTGTGAGATGAAGTCTCACTCTTGTCCCCCAGGCTGGAGTGCAATGGCGTGATCTTGGCTCACTGCAACCTCCGCCTCCCAGGTTCAAGCGATTCTCCTGCCTCAGCCTCCTGCATAGCTGGGATTACAGGTGCCTGCCACCATGCCCAGCTAATTTTTGTATTTTTATTAGAGAAGGGGTTTCACCATGTTGGCCAGGCTGGTCTCAAACTCTTGACCTCAGGTGATCCGCCTGCCTTGGCCTCCCAAAGTGCTGGGATTACAGGCGTGAGTCACTGTGCCCGGCCACTACTCCCCTAATATTAAACATAAAAACTACATGGGAAATATAGAAATTCAAATAGAAGTAACACAAATCTGCCATAAATTGTAAACAAAAAACCATTTGTGGGACACCATGGATGACAAATGGTCTGCTGTGTAAATTTTAGAGTGAGGCAGACAAAAGTTGGAAGGCTGGTTAATTTTCCCCTCTTTCTCCTGCTTCAGCTTTGTCTCCTTGGGTATCCAATGTCCACAATGTCAAGTTGTCTCTCGGTAATTGCATTATTAGCGTGCTGTCTTTGTATGACTCTTCACTTAATGTATCAAGTTCAGCAATGGCTTCATCAAAAGCCATCTTTGCAAGAGAGCAGACTTTATCTGGGGAGTTCAGAATCTCATAATAGAACAAGAGAAGCTAAGGGCCAGACCCAGTCTGACAGTATGTGTTGGTTGCATTTCCTTTTTGCTGATTTCAAAAGCTTCTTGGTATGCTTGTTGTGACTGACCCGCAATCCGTTTCTTGCCATCACCAGCGGCAACCTCAGCCAAGTAACGGTAGTAATCTCCTTTCATTTTCAAACAGAAGACTTTGCTCTCTGCCTGTGAAGCATTGGAGATCAAGAACTTTTCCAAAAGAGATAGTACATCATTGGAGATATCTCTTAGCTCTATCTCATTTTTCTCTCTGTATTCTCGAGCTATCTGCTGTTTTTTCTCAGCACCTTCCATCTTTTGTTCAATACTCAAGATGACCCTCCAAGATGATCTACAGGCTCCTACAACATTTTTATAAGCAACTGAGAGAAGATTCCTCCAGCTCCTTGCTCAGTTACAGACTTCATGCAGGCTGCCATGTTATCATATTGCTCAGCCTGCTCAGCTAGTTTGGCCTTCTGAACCAGCTCATTTTTTTCCATGACTGGATGTTCTGTGTCCAGAGTGGGTGGTGGCAGCAGATGGACAGGGGTTCAGCAGTCTCTGGATGGTGGTGGCAGCAGCGGTGAAGCTGAGACTCTGTCCCCAAGTCTTCTTTTATGGTTAATGTAAGTTGTATCTAAATAAAAAAAAAAAAGCAGGAATAATAATAGTAATGATTCCAAGCTTCTGATCACTCCATTTTATTTTAAATGCTTTCAGAAATTTAATTTCTTAAAGCAAATGTTTTAATCATAGGCTAAATTTCTGATTCTTGGGTAAAATTCATTCAGATATGACTGGGGCTCTGTCAAGGTATTGAATGGCTTGAGCGGAGATTGCTTGAATTTATTAAGACCAGCAAACAGAAAGAAAAGTAGTCAAATAATTTGGATTATTCAAAAAAACGTTAGGCTTTGCAGATGCTGACACTGCCTGGAGCCCCCGCCACCAGCCACGGTCAACCTCACTGTGTTCTTCAACAATGCTATTGCTGGTGAGCCCTTGGGCCTAGTTTCCTTCAAGCTGTTTGCAGACAAATTTCCAAAAACAGCAGAAAATTTTCATGCTCTGAGCACTGGAGAGAAAGGATTTAGTTATAAGGGTTTCTGCTTTCCCATAATTATTCCAGGGTTTATGTGTCAGGGTGGTGACTTCACATGTCACAATGGCAGTGGTGGCAAGTCCATCTATGGGGAGAAATTTGATGATGAGAATCCTGAAACATACAGGTCCTGGCATCTTGTCCATGACAAATGTTGGACCCAACACAAACAGTTTCCAGTGTTTCATCTGCACAGCCACGACTGAGTGGTTGGATGGCAAGCATGTAGTCTTTGGCAAAGTGAAGGAAGGCATGAATATTATGGAAGCCAGGGAGCACTTTGGGTCCAGGAATGGTAAGACTAGCAAGTGGATCACCATTGCTGATTGTGGACAACTCTAATAAATCGGACTTGTGTTTTATCTTAATCACCAGACCATTCTTTCTGTAGGTCAGGAGAGAACTTCTTCACCCTATTTGCTCACAGTGTCCTATAATCTTTGTGGTCTTGCTGCAGTCCCTTTGGGTTCCATATTTTTCTTCTTCCCTTCCGTGCCTAGTGGAATAGCAGAGTTAAGTTCATGATTATAAAATAAAAACTAAATAAACATACTCATAGTTCATTTCAGAAAGGTTTTACTTAAAAGGAAAAATAACAATATATTTCCTCATACCATCCATTAATAGATACCTAGAAGAAGGAAAAAATCACTGGGGTCATATAATGTTTACAGATTATAGACTGTGGTAGTGAGGGTCACTCCACCAGATCACTAAATAGAACCTAAGATGGAAACAAATTAGACAAAATATCACATATGATGCGCACATATGCTTTGCTTTCTCTGCATTGGCTTGGTGATTAAGTGGGGCTACATGAGCAGCTGGCCTATTGAGATTGAAAATAGCTGCCCTACACCCAGAGGAAGAAAAATGAAGTTCCATGTAAGGGAAGGCAGCAAAAGAACAGAAGGAAATGTTATGCCATATCTGTGTAGGTCATAACCAGTGAGTCCAGTGTCATAAGAACAGTGTGATGGGGCAGAAGGACGGAGAAGCCAGAGGTCAAATCGGAAGCTTCCTTTTCTGTGCAGTGGTGATGAAGAATAGAAACCTCTTTCCTTCTCTAGATATTTTTTCTTTCTTCCCTTTTCTTTTTTTCTCCCAATTCATTTAATCCCAAACCAAGGAAAGGATATTGCCATTCGTTGTGTAGATATAAGTCCGGAATAACTGTAACTCAAAAACAGGATGAAGCATAGCTATTATATGTACTTCATTTATTCATATACGTATTAATACAATGTAGATCTATAAGTAAAAGCTGTCATTCTTGATAGGGATAGAGATATGATGACTATTTTTAATCTGTTGATGTTATAAGTTTAATCAGAAAATCATTCTAACAAACATGGGTTTATAATGTGAGAAACTGCTTCCAGAAAAATGACCTTAATGAATCCCAAATTGTAATAAAAGTCATTTGCAATTTATATGAACAACAAAATAAGAGTGAGTAAGCAGCAAATCAAAAATGTTGAAGGCTTTCTAAAAGATAGAATATTGATGAATTGAATGAAAGAAAGAGGCCACAGACCAAAACACATTGAAAAAAGATAATTAAAAGGGAGTATAATTTCAGAGGTTGTTAAGTCTCAGATATGATGAAATTAGAGAAAATAAAAGGGCTCTGGGAAAATAATCAGGATGCTTAACTAAAATTTTTTTGGAGCACAAGGCTGGTGGAACCTCCACTTATTCATGTATTTGCTGATGAAGGATTTTATCACTTGGAAGGAGAATCAGGAAAATGTATTAGGAGAAACAGATTCTTTACCCCAAATGCAAAGCATTGAGCACAACCTCTTCAGTATCATAACCAGCCAAACTCTCGAAGATTTCAGAAACAGTCTTCTGTGGTCAGAAATGGCATCTACATGAAGTAGAGCAGGGATCCTGAATGGCAAATATAACCAAACATTTGAAGAGGAGGACCTACAACTCAAAAGAATGGCAACTCACTCCACAAATGAAAGAACTAATACGCAAGGAGGCAAGACACATTTTACTTATTTTAAGATCTTCCTAAAATTTGTTTTGAATATTAAATATTCTAGAGGATGTTACATTCCATCCATTTAAAAAGTACCCAGAAATCACAAAAATAAAAATATAATTATAAAAATGAAAACCTAAGACTTCTAGTTTCAGCTTCAACAAGTAAAGTTTAGAAGTCATCACTCCTGTTCATACCACAAGAAAAGACTAAACAAACTAAAACTCAACATTTTTTCTTGGATGCATTAGAGAACTGAGATTGCCACAAATCTGGAAAAATAGGCAAATCCAGCGAGTCACAGCCAAGATCTGCTTACCTGAAGAAAAAGCCACTGTAGCCGTAACTTGGTGGGGACATTTAACTTGTAATGTTAATTGACTGCTGGAACTGAATATAGACTAGCTTGAAAGTGAGAAATCCTGAGGTGGAGGGATGCTATGCTGCTAGGAGGGCCCTACATTTTTGTGGGTTTTATCTTCAGGAACTATACCAGATCCTTACTGTGAAAAACCTAAGAAAGATTCTCCCCTGGCTTTATCAAGGGAGGGGAGGAGTAACCGTTGTGACAAACACACCGAGTATTCTCCAGAGCAAAGGTCTTATTCTTCAGGGGAAATGACATTACTAGTCTTATCTTATCTGGGGGAAGGGCATCTCTCCCACCCTGGCCCCCTCTGACCTTTTTGTCTCATCTAAGGGGGAAGAAAAAGGCTAAGAGATCTAAGCATAGGTCACACAGCCTTGGGACACAGGTGCACTGATAAAACTGAGATTTAATTATATGATTATAGAATATCCCTTCTCCCTCACACTTTACCAGCATACTAACAGGGCTCCACTACAACAATAGTAGCTGAAAGAGCTGCAAGATGCAAATTCTGTCTGAGAATGAGTTTTTAGGAAATCCCAAAATAACATAGGAGACAAAAATAAGGATACAAGAGAAATGTAAAGCCCTTGGCACCCACAGCTACAGTAAACATAAAACACAGCAGAGCTCTTAGCCAAATTAACATAAGACCACACACTAAAGGCCTAGAAAAAATATCTAAATTTTTATTACATGACATATCATGTCCAGCTTTAACCAGAAAATTACAAGTCACACCAAAAGACAAGAAAAACCACAAATTAAGCATCAGAACCATGCTCAGATATGACATAGAACAGGAAATGTAAAGTAATTATGAATAATATGTTAAGGGATCTAATGGAAAAAATAGGTAAAAGCAAGAAAATATGGGGAAACTATGCAAAGACATTGAAATTGTAAGAGAGTATCAATAGAAAATGCTGGAAAACAAAAACACTACAACAAAAATGAAGAATGTCTATGATATGCTTATCAATAGGTTGAACACCAAGAAAATAGTGAGCATGAAGATAGGTCAATAGAAATTTCCCAAAATAAAATACAAAGAGAAAAATAATAATACTAAAACATTATCTCAGAAATGTAGGATACTTTGTTTAATGTGACATTGGAATTAGAATAGCAGTGGAGAAGAGAGAACAGAGCAGAAGAAATATTTCAAGTAATAGCAGAGGAGAATTTCTCAAAATTAATGACATATACCAAACCACAGATCCAGAAAGCTTACAGAACACCAGCCAGGAAAAGTTCCAAAAAAACTACAACCAGTTATATCATATTCAAACTGAAGAAAACCAAAGACAAAGAGAAAAATCTTGAAAGAAGCCAAAGAAAATGAAATACTTTACATAGAAAGGAAAAAAGATGAGAATAACAGTAGACTTCTTGTCACAAACCATGCAAGCAAGGAGAGAGTTGACTAAAATATTGGAAGAGTTCAAAGAAAAACCACCAACCTTTGATTCTATATCCTGTTAGATTGCCCTACAAATTACAGATAATTAAAGAATTTCTTAGAAAAACAACAACTGAGGGAATTCATCACCAGCAGTTCTGCCCTAAAAGAAAGGTAAAAAAGGATAATGAAATGAAAATTGTATAGGCTGGAAACTTTGATTTACATAAAGAAGGAAGGAGCATCAGGAAAGAAATAAATGAAGGCATAATTTTTTAAAATTGATAAGTAAAATATGTCTTTGTTTAAAGTAATAATAGTGACAATGTGATGGGTGATTTTAGCGTACGGATAAGTAAAATAAATGACAGCAATTTCACAAGGTATGAGAGGGAGCTACTGGGGATATTCTGTTATACAGTATGTGAACAACATGTGAAGTGGTATAGAGTTATTTGAAAGTAGACTAAGATTAGTTTAATATTATTTAATATATTGGAAAACACTAAAAACTTTTTTTTAAGGAGAATAATTGATATGCTAATGTTACAGGAAAGAGGATCGGATCCAGACCCCAAGAGAGGGTTCTTGGATCTCATGCAAGAAAGAATTCAGGGCGAGTCTGCAGTGCAAAGTGAAAGCAAATTTATTAAGAAAGTTAAGGGATAAAAGAATGGCTACTCTGTAAACAGAGCAGCCCCGAGGGCTGCTGATTGCCAAATAGCCTGTCTGCAAGCACACTAATTCTTTCTTCCACTTTTAAAAGACTCTGACGCATTGTTCAGTATACCAGCTGCAATTTTCAGCTCCTGAATTTCAGCTCATTTCTTTGTAATTATTTCAATCTCTTTGTTAAATTTATCTGACAGAGTTCTGAATTCTTTCTCTGTGTTATCTTGAATATTTTTGAGTTTCTTCAAAACAGCTATTTTGAATTCTGTCTAAAAGATCACATATCTCTGTTTCTCCAGGACTGATTCCTGGTGCCTTATTTAGTTCATTTAGTGAGGTCATGTTTTCCTGGGTAATCTTGATACTTGTGGATGTTCATCTGTGTCTGGGCATTGAAGGGTTAGGTATTTACTGTAGTCTTTGCAGTCAGGGCTTGTTTGTACCCTTCCTTCTTGGGAAGGCTTTCCAGATATTTGAAAGAACTTGGGTGTTGTTGTCTAAGCTGTATCTGCTTTAGGGGGAATCCCAAACTTGGTAACACTGCAGTTCTTGCAGACTTGTAGAGGTACCGCCTTGAAGTTCTTGGCAAAAATTGGGAATAATTCTCTGGATTACTAGGCAGAGACTCTTGTTCTCTTCCCTTACATTCTCTAAAGCAAATGAAGTCTCTCTCTGTTCTGAGCCGCCTGAACCAGGGTTGGAGTGACACAAGCACTCCTGTGGCTACCAGTCCTAGAACTGTGCTAGGTCTGACCTAAAGCCAGCCCAGCATTGAGTCTCAACAAAGCCCTGCTCTAACCACTTGCTGGTTACTACCTGTGTTTTCTCAAAGCCCTGGGGCCTCATGATCAGCAAGTAGCTAAGTCAGCCAGGCCTGTGTCCTTTCCTTCAGGGTGGCAAGTTCCTCCAGGCCCCTGGTGAATCTAGAGGTGCCGTTCAGGAGCCAGGGATTGGAGTAAAAAACCTTACATATCTACCTGGTGTTCTATTGTACTAAGGCTGAGGTGGCACTCAAACCATAAGATGCAGTCTTTCCCACTCTTTCCTACCCTTTCTAAAGGCAGAGGAGCCTCACCGTATGGCCACCACCACCTCAAATCAATGGGGAGTACTGCCAGACTACCATCAATGTTTTCTTAAAGCTCAAGGCCTCTTAAGTCAGTTTGTGGTGAATGCTGTCTGGCCTGGGACTCACACTTTAAAGCAGTGGGCTCCCTTGTGGTCCAGGGCACATCCAGGAATTCTGTCCAAGAGCCAAGTTCTAGAATCAGGGATCCCAAGAGCTCACTGGTACTCTGCCCCCGGTGGCTGAGCTGGTACCTAAAGTGCAAGACAAAGACCCTTTTATTTTTCCTTCACTTTTCTCAGGCAGAAGGAGTCTTTCATTGTAGCCACCACAGCTGGGAATGTGCTAAGTCTCACCAGAAACCAGCAAATCTCACTGTCTCACCTAAGTTCCTTAATATACCTGGACATCACTGCTGTTTATTTAAGGCCCAAGGCCTCTTTAGTTAGCAGGTGTTGAATTCTGCCAGGGCTGAGTCCTTCCCTACAGGGAAGTGGGTTTCCTTCTGGCCCAGTGTGTCTAGAAATGTTGTTTGGAAGCAAGGGCCTGGAAAGGGGGGCCTCACAACTCTGACCGGGGACCTAGCCTGCTATGGCTGAGCTGGTATCCAAAATGCAAGAAAACGTTCTCTCTACTCTTTCATCTCCTCTCCTCAAGCAGAAAGAAGGGGTCTCTTTTGGAGCTACAAGCTGTGCAACCTGGAATTAGAGAAGGGGTGATTCCAGCACTCCCTTGGCTGTTTCAGCTGGTGTCTCCGTAGGTCATGCCCTCCCTAGTCTATTATCTGTGGGACCAGTTCAGCACTAGGAGTCACCTAGGAGTTACAATTCTTGTGGCCTAGACTGTCTTTCAAGTTTATTTGTTACCCCAGAACACTGTAGCCTGTGGTGCCAAGGCTTGTGGGAGCTCAAGTTCTGACCACTGGGATCTGTGATTCTGCTCTGACTGGGGCTGGTTTAAAGGCTCCCTCCTTGGGTGTCAGCTGAGTTTGATCTTGTTTTGCTTTCTGCTCTTCTCACTACTGTGCAGAAATACTCTCCACACCACACCATCACTGCTGGGGGATGCAGGAGAGGAGATGCTGGTGATTCAAAACTGTTTTCTCTATTTCTTCAGTGCCTCTTTCAGTAATATGAACTTAAAACCAGGTACTATGAGTGCTGTCCTGATTCTTGGCCCTTATGCTGGTGCTTTTTTTGTGTGTAGATAGTTGTTAAGTTGGTGTCCTTATAGAGGGACAATTGGTCGAGTCTTCTATCTGCCATCTTTCTGATTCTTTACAGAATTGGAAAAAACCATTTTAAAATTCATGTGGAACAAAAAAAAATAGCCAAGACAGTCCTAAGCAAAAAGAGCAAAGCTGGAGGCATCACGTTACCTGACTTAAAATTATATCACAAGGCTACAGTAACCCAAACCGCGTGGTACTGGTACAAAAACAGGTATATAGACAAATGGAACAGGCAAGAGAGCCCATAAATAATGCTGCACACCTACAACCATCTGGTCTTTGACATACCTGACAAAAACAAGCAATGGGAAAAGGATTCCCTATTTAATAAATGCTGCTGTGTTAACAGACTAGCCATTGGCAGAAGACTAAAATTGGACTCCTTTCTTAGACCATATACAAAAATCAACTCAAGATAGATTGTAGACTTAAATGCAAAACCTAAAACTATAAAAACCCTGGAAGATAACCTAGGGAATACCATTCTGGACATAGGCTCTGGCAAAGATTTCATGAAGAAGACACCAAAAGAATTTGCAACAATACCAAAAATTGACAAATGGGACCTAACTAAACCAAAGAGGTTCTGCACAGCAAAAGAAACTATCAACAGAGTAAACAGACAGCCTACAGAATGGGAGAAAATATTTGCAAACTATGCATCCAACAAAGGTCTAATATCCAGAATTTATAAGGAACTTAAACAAATTAACAAGCAAAAACCTATCGGGGAACCTGCCCCGATAGTCACGTAGGTTCTTTTCTATTTTCCCTAAGCGTCAGCTGCTTTGAGAAGTAAAGGGACAGAGTAGAAAAGAGAGAAATTTTAAAGCTGGGCATCTGGGGGAGACATCACATGTCAGTAGGTTTTTTCTGTGATGCCCCACAAGCCACAAAACCAGCAAGTTTTTATTAGGGACTTTCAAAAGGGGAGGGAGTGTGCGAATAGGTGTGGGTCACAAAGATCACGTGCTTCACAAGGTAATAGAATATCACAAGGCAAATGGAGGCAGGGTGAGATCACAGGACCACAGGACCACAGGACCGGGGCGAAATTAAAATTTCTAATGAGGTTTTGGGCACCACTGTCATTGATAACATCTTATCAGGAGACAGGGTTTTGAGAGCAACTGGTCTGACCAAAATTTATTAGGTGCAAATTTCCTCTTCCTAATAAGACTGGGAGCACTATGAAATAAACTGGGGTTTATTTCATCCCTACAGTCTCGACCATAGAAGACGGCCACACCCAAGGGGGCCATTTCAGAGACCTTCCCCCAGGCACGTATTCTCTTTCCCAGGGATGTTCCTTGCTGAGAAAAAGAATTCAGCAATATTTCTCCCATTTGCTTTTGAAAGAAGAGAAATATGGCTCTGTTCCGCCCGGCTCACCGGTGGTCAGAGTTTAAGGTTATCTCTCTTATTCCCTGAACAATTGCTATTATCCTGTACTTTTTTCAAGGTGCCCAGATTTCATATTGTTTAAACACACATGCTCTACAATTTGTGCAGTTAAGGCAATTATCACAGAGTCCAGAGGCGACATACATCCTCCTCAGCTAACAGAATTAAGAGATTAAAGTAAAGACAGGCATAGGAAATCACAAGGGTATTGATTGGGGAAGTGATAAGTGTCCATGAAATCTTCACAATTTATGTTTAGAGATTTCAGTGAAGACAGGCATAAGAAATTATAAAAGTATTAATTTGGGGAACTAATAAATGTCCATGAAATCTTCACAATCCACGTTCTTCTGCCATGGCTTCAGCCGGTCCCTCCGTTTGGGGTCCCTGACTTCCTGCTACAAAAACCAAACAACCCAATTACAAAGTGGGCAAAGGACATGAACAGACACTTTTCAAAAGAAGATATATACGTGGCCAATAAGCATATGAAAAAATGCTCATCTTCACTAATCATTAGAGCAATGCAAATCAACACCACTATGAGATACCATTACACCAGTCAGAGTGGCTATTTTTAAAAAGTCAAAAAATAACAAATCATGGCAAGGTTGTGGAGAAAAGGAAAGCTTATACACTGCTGTATAGCGTAAATTAGTTATATGGGAATGTAAATTAGTTCAGTCATTATTTGGTGATTTCTCAAAGAACTTAAAACTGAATTACTATTTGACCTAGCAATCCCATTATTGGATATATACCCAAAGGAATATAAATTGTTATACCATAAAGACTCATGGAATCATATGTTCATTGCAGCACTATTCACAATAGCAAAGACATGGAATCAACCTTAATATCCACCAAAAGTAAAATGGATAAAGAAAATATGGTACATATACACAGTGGAATACCATGCAGTCATAAAAATGAATAAGATTATGTCCTTTGCAGCAACATGAGTGGAGCTGGAGGCCATTATCCTAAGCAAACTAACAGGAACAGAAAACCAAATACCTCGTGTTCTCACTTATAAGTAGGAACTAAATATTGAGTGCACATGGAAACAAAAAGGGAACAACAGACAATAGGGCCTACCTGAGGTTGGAGAGTAGGAGGAGGGTGAGGATAGAAAAACTACCTATGCTGAATAAATCGATGATAAAATCATCTGCACATCAAAGCCCTGTGACATACAATTTACTTGTATAACAAACCTGTACCTGTACCCCTGAATTGAAAATAAAAGTAGGAAGAAAGAAAGAAGAAAGAAGGACAGAAAGAGAAAAAGAAAGAAAGAAAAAAGAAAGAACCATGTTCCAATTTTACAGCTTACATTATATTCAGTGGTATAAAACTAAATCCTTTTCTCCTAAGATCAGGAATATGGCATGTAAATTCTTTCTTAGCACTTCTATTCATTATCATAATGGACCTCTACCCTGTGGAATAAGAGAAGAACAGGAAATATGTATAGTTTGTGAAGGAAGAAACGCAACTGTCTTTGTTCACAGATGACATGATGGTTTGTATATAATATTCCAATGAATCAACAACAGCAAAAAACTCCCACAACTAATAGGCTAGTATTGAAAAGTTGAAGAATGTAAGATTAATATTCAAGTCAATTGTCTCCTTTTTATCAGCAATGTATAATTGGATTTTGAAATTTTGGAAAAAGCAACACAATTATAGTTGTAGGGGTCAAGGGGAAACTATCCCTTTGCCCTCTGAAGGTTCACTGAAAATCAACTGGCCAAAAGCAAATTAATGGGGAAAAAAAGACATACAAAATGTATTTACATGCACCTATAAGCATTGGAGCCATACAAAATATAAAAACTCAAAGGAAGAGCCAGATAGTTGATGCTTTTGTACCATCTTGAGGTTACAGAAAGAATGGGAGCTTGGAACATGGCAAGACATGTTAACAGAGGGAGAGAACAGGAAAGGGATGGCTTGCAAAGGTGGTCTTGTTATGTACCTGCTGCACAGGTAGCAGCTCTCAGAAAGAATAGATTATAGCCTGTGGTTGAGTTAATCTTTCTTAGGTGCAGACAATGGGGGAGGGGCTCAGAGAAAGCCTGGCTGTTTATTTCACTAATGCAGATTTTCTCTACAGATGCAAATCTCCTCCACAAAAGGCAACTTTGCAGGGCTATTCCTGTCTGCAGCCTCTCTGAATAGCCATCTCAAAATATGTCGGAGAAATATATTTTGGGGTAGACAATTTTTGGTTTACTCTGCAATCAAACTGAAAATAGAATGAAATATCTAGGTATAATTTTTTGTAAGTTTAGAATCTATATGTGAATAACTATAAAACTCTAATGAAATAAACAAAAGACCTAAATAAGTGAAGAGACATACTGTTTTTATACATTGGAAGATCCAATAGTGTTAATATGTCAATTCTTCCCAACTTGATCTATAGATTTTACACAATCCCAACCAAAATGGTAGCTAGCTGTTTTGTAGGTATCAATAAACTGATTGCTATGTTTATCTGGAAAGGTAAAAGACCTATAATAGTCAATGTAATAGTGAAGAAAAACATAATTAGACTCATACTACCAGATGTCAAGATTTATTTATGGCAATAGTAACCAAGATGTAAGAGGCATTTGAACCAGAGCAACTCCACCTTGAATAGGGGCTGAGTAAAATGAGGCTAAAACCTACTGGACTGCATTCCCAAATGGTTAATGCACTCTAACTCACAGGATGAAATAGGAGGTTGGCGCAAGATACACATCGTAAAGACCTTGCTGATAAAATAGTTTGCAGTAAAGAAGTCGGCCAAAATCCAAAACCAAGATGGTGATGAGAGTGACCTCTGGTCGTCCTCACTGTTACACTCCTACCAGCACTATGACAGTTTACAAATGCCATGGCAACATCAGGAAGTTACCCTAGGTGGTCTAAAAAGGAGAAGCATGAATAATCCACCCCTTGTTTAGCACATCATAACAAATAACCACAAAAATGGGAAACCAGCAGCCCTTGGGGCTGCTCTGTCTATGGAGTAGCCATTCTTTATTTCTTTACTTTCCTAATAAACTTACTATCATTTTACTCTGTGGACTTGCCCTGAATTCTTTCTTGCTTGAGATCCAAGAACTCTCCCTTGGGGTCTGGATTGTGACCCCTTTCCAGTAACAAAGACAGTGTGGTACTTGTGAGATTAGTTACATAGATCAATGGATCAGAGTAGAGAGCCCAGACATTGACCCACACAAACATAGTCAACTGATCTTTGACAAGGAGCAAAGACAATTCGATGAAGAAAATATAGTCTTTTTAACAAATAGTTTTGGGACAACTGGATATCTACATTATAAAACAAAACAACCTACAAGCTTTACCAACATCTCTTACAGAAAACAGCATAAGTTGTATCATGGACCAAAATGTAAAATACAAAATTAGAAAACTTTTAGTAAAACATAGAAGAAAATTTGGGTAACCTCAGGTTTGACAATCAGTTTTTAAATTATTAAATTAAATTTAACCTAAAGCTGCCTCCTTACATATTTTAAGTTTGGCCTAAAGTTTTCTCTGCACACAGTGAATTGTAACCTAACTGGATGGGTAAACACAGTGTAACATACTCTTGTACCAATCACCAAGTTTCTGCCAATCAAAGGCAGCAAACTGCTCAAACCAAGTTCAAATAAGGCAAATGCCAAGCTGTAAGCAATCAGCTATTTCTGCACCTCACTTTTGCTTTCTGTACATGACTTTCTTTTTCTGTCCATAAATCCTCTCCAACCACGTGGCAGTGCTGGGGTCTCTCTGAGTCTATTCCGGCTCAGGGGGCTGTTTGATTCATGAATTAAACTCTGTTAAATTGCTCAGTTAAACTCTGTTATTGAATTTGTCCAACGTTTTTCTTTTAACAGATGGTGTCAGAATTGGAACATGAAGTAGAGCTTCCAGTAACCCCTAGGAGCATCAAGTGACCCAGAGAGGTAACCCCCTCCACCAGGGTCCATTGCATCCATTGCTCTCTCACAGCAACTGAGGCTCATGGGTAAGTTCTCTCTCAGATTCTGAAGCTTCACAGATTTGTGTTTTGTACTATCTGAGTTTGTTTTAGCAAATTTTTCATGTGAGCTGTGTTCGGAAGTCACAACAGAAACTAGACTGGGTCCAGGATCAGATTAAATCCAATAATTAATTGGATTAGATCCAGCTAGAGGCTTTAGATGTCTGACTGACTCAGACAGAAACTGGCAATAAAATGGATAATCATACAGAGGATATAAATTTTGGCTTTAGGAAATTCACAAGGATTTTTGTGTTCTATCCCCTTGGTTTCTTCTTGCATGTTTAGGTAGGGAAAAATCATTGGCTAAACTGATCAAGGGAAGCTCAGAGTCAAAGCCAAGATCTAGCATAAAAATGGGAACCTTGGCCAGGGGCAGTGGCTCACGCCTGTAATCCCATCAGCACTTTGGGAGGCCGAGGCGGGTAGATCACGAGGTCAGGAGTTCGAGACCAGCCTGGCCAATGTAGTGAAACCCTGTGTCTACTAAAAATACAAAAAATTAGGCCAGGCGTGGTGGCTCGCTCCTGTAATCCCAGCACGTTGGGAGGCCAAAGTGGGTGGATCATGAGGTCAGGAGATCGAGACCATGCTGGCTACTGCGGTGAAACCCTGTCTCTACTAAAAATACAAAAAAATTAGCCGGGCATGGTGGCAGGCGCCTATAGTCCCAGCTACTCAGGAGGCTGAGGCAGGAGAATGGCGTGAACCCAGGAGGCAGAGCTTGCAGTGAGTCGAGATCACGCCACTAGACTCTAGCCTAGGCAACAAAGCGAGACTCCGTCTCAAAAAAAAAAAAAAATTAGCCAGCCGTGGTGGTGCATGCCCGTAATCCCAGCTACTCAAGAGGCTGAGGCAGGAGAATCATTAGAACCCGGGAGGCGGAGGTTGCAGTGAGCTGAGATTGCATCATTGGACTCCAGCCTGGGTGACAGTGCGAGATTCTGTCTCAAAAAAAAAAAGGGCACTTAATTTCTGAAGAAGTGAGTACCCCACCTTCCAGTCATGCCTGTCTTTACATGTACAAGTATTAGGCCCTGAAGCAACAAACTGTAACAGAAATGGCAAAATATTAATAAAGATAATTTAAAATTTCAGTGGAATGTTCCAAATGAACAACATTGAATTTTAAAAAGTGCATTTAAAAATGAGGGCTCCCAAATTAGGCTAACCAAGGAATTCCTATAAATGTGCAGAAGCTTCTATAAAGATTTCAATATTTTTACTGATTTTTTGAAAAAGGCATTATTTTTAAAAAATGTTTTTTCTGGAGATTGGGTCTTGCTATGTTACCCAGGATGGTCTTGAACTCCTGGCCTGAAGTGATCCTCCTGACTTGGCCTCCCAAATGGCTGGGATTATAGCATGAGCCATTACACCCAGCCAATTTCTTTGTTATATATATATATATATAAAATTATATATATATTAAATATATATACATATATAATTATATATAAAATATATATTAAATATATATACATATATAATTATATATATTAAATATATATATACATATACATGTGTATATATATATATATGGCAAATAAAAAGCTTAAGCAGCCAAGTGACAAGAATAATTAAATGTGCTAACTTTTTGGCTTGGTTACTACCCTCCTTAAAGGTTAAAAGAAAGCTATGCTGGATAAAGTGTGTGTAAAACGTAGGCCCTCAGCTAATGTAGACTTGCTTCTTTTTCAAAGCTATCCATGCTGAATCCTGGCATAGAGAATGCTTTTTCATCCTATTCCTTAATAGGATCTACCCTGAACTTAGTATTTTAGCTAAGAAATAGTAGCTAAGTTAAAAAAGACCACCTATTTAATGAAATCAGTCTTCCAAATACATATTCATGGAATTTAGCTGGCTACTTTGAAAACCATTTGTAAAAAATAAAATGTTTTAATCACCATTTTAAGAGTGTCTGCCTTTGTACACCACAAAGAGACGGAGAACTGAATCACTAGAAACTTTTACAATTAGTTTAAATTTATGTCATAAGACTTACCTTTGCTTAAGTTGCTCTTCCTGTCCATCTTGTCATAATTGCACTTTTACCTACAACTTTTTCCTTTGTTTGAGCAAATCATTGTACAGTATTTGGCCTGAAATCTCTGCTGTGTGCTTTTGAGTTATAAATTTTCTCTTGTTTCACCAAAGACTCATCCCTTTAGAAATGCAAATTTAAAGTTGCCTAGCTAACAATTGCTTAGGGCAATGAAACAGTAAATTAGAAGGGTGATACTTTGAATGGAGAGAAGAAAATCTATTTGAATGTCAGTAAATGAGAATTGTCTATGAAATCAATAAGATCTGCTTCTGTCTGTATGTTTATAGCTTTATACGATTATGTGTATGTGATAATATTTGGTAAGTAAAGCCAGTTTTAAACTTGTTCTCAAAATAAAATAGGAATGTCTTTGGAATTGCCAGTTACATATAATTCAGACACTTTTGCCTGGGTCTATGGGTCAGAGAGTATTATGCTGTCTCTCATACATGTTTTAAGGTAATAAAACTGCTGCTCGGTAATATTTTTGATACTTCCTTGATTTGTCTGTGAGGTTATGTTTTTGGTTTTGGGGCCTCTGGATTCTAGGGTCTGAATAAATGGCCATGGTGAGGCCTGGGTTTATGTCCTCAGCACTTGGACCACCAGCTGCAAGGCAGAAGAAAGCACAATATGATTCCATCCTCCTTGTCTCACCTTTGCTTCCTAGCCAGGCTGACAGCAATTAGGTCCTCCAGGCATTATCTTCATAGCTCTGTTCTCTGTCCTGAACTCTATACTTGGTATGTCAATTCAGGACCCAAATGTATCATATCCTTCATAGCCATCCTTGGGTACTGCATGAGTATTTGGGACCCAGGACAACAGGAGAAGACATTGGGGAGGGTACCTGTGTCATAGGATCAAAATTCTTTTCAGTAATATAATATCTTAAAGTCATGTTATATTAAATTAAGAGATAATCATAGAATGGCTGAGTCATCTCTAAGTAAGTTAAAACACTGAAATATTAATTATTAAATATAAGTTTAAGTTTATATAATTTGGCATCTTATTTTCATATGGCATAGAAAAGCTAAATATATTTAGATTTGTTTAAAAGTTGAGAAAACATCTTTCTACAAAAATTATGAAATGGTTTTTATCTACAAATATTGATACAAAATAGTTTGAAAATTATTTATTTCCTAGGTTTTCATTAGAAAGTGGGGTTAATAAGAGTTAAAATTGTGGTTATGTAATTAAAATGACTAGATATAAAAGAAACAGTTCTATATATAGACTATATAAAGAAAAACAAAATATGTTTTTGGTGAGATGAATCATAAAGGCATGAAAATTTGTGTTTAGTGAGAAAAAATAATTTTGTGTTGTTTAAAAGTTAAAGATTGTTTCAAGTTGAAGGAAGAAAGATATAGATAAAACTAAATACAGAAAATTGTGAAAAGAAGGAAAAAAATTTGTAAAAGATTCTAAAAGCTTTATGAAAATCTTGTGTAGTCAAAAGCTGACTGATATTGGATATACTCATAGGGTTTATTAAAATTTATTTTAGTATTGATAATACACTAATAAAAAGGTAAAATTTGGTTTCCTCTTTTAAATAATAATTTTATGTAATATAATAAGAAACAGTAAAAATAATTTTACTCACCTTTTGAGTAAACTCCAAAAAATAACAGGGAAAAGGAGAGATGGATATATATATATATAACACATATATAGGTGTGTGTGTGTGTGTGGTGACTGTTCTAAATTGCTAACATGGTTTATGACCAATGTTTGGTTTATCAAACCCATATTCCTGGGAAGTCTCAATCAAAACTTCAGGTACATTTTTGCTACCTGATAGACCATTTGAACTCTTATAGAGGAGTTTCACTCAATTGTCATTTCCAGTGCATATTTTACGGTTGTATAGAAGCTTTCTCAAGCAAGAGGGCTGTTGTTATAACAGTAGCTAAAAGGTTATACAGAAATGTGTTTTCCTCATAGACATTCCTGGATAAATCTCCAATGATAGAGGTACTTGTTTCACTGGACAAGTTGTAAAATTGTTGAATAAGATATTACAGATACAATAGCATTAGGAAAAGTTAACTGAATTGACTGGATTGCCTTGGTCAAAGGTGTTGCATATTGATGACAATCAGATCCATTTAGAGTAGAAACATAAGTTGGCCTCTTATAAAATAGTCACTGGAAGGCCTATTCATATGTTAATAGAACCTTATGTATCTTCTGCTACTAAACTCTGACATGACTATATTCTGCAAAGCTCTAATGAATTTCATTAGTGTATTTTCACCAGATAATGAAAGCTTTTTATGATCCACTGACCAAGGGCAATCAAAGCCTTCACAACCTAGAACACAGAGATTGGGTTTTCTAAGAATGACATCAAAGAAAGTCTTCCCTTATCATCACACTGCAGCAAAACTTCAGGACCTTGAAACTTGAGTTCATAATCTTGCAGTACAATTTCCCTATTGGTGAATAATTAAAGGCCCATTTAGACGCTTGGAACTGCATGCCATTGGAGGCCTTAAGGTAAAGCTAATCAGGGAAGTTTCTTAAGGTAAAGCTAACCAGGGAACTATACCCAGAGTCACCCATTCTATGAATTTAGCATTTTCTAGAAAACCTTTTATTGTTGTTTTAATATTATTATTATTTCAGTATGCCCACCACATTCTTCATCAAATAAATTTACTCAATCTGGCTGAGCGCAGTGGCTCACGCCTGTAATCCCAGCACTTTGGGAGGTTGAGGCGGGTGGATCACCTGAGGTCGCAAGTTAGAGACCAGCCTGACCAATATGGTGAAACCCTGTCTCTACTAAAAACACACAAAATTAGCCAGGCATGGTGGCAGGTGCCTGTAATCCCAGCTACTCAAGAGGCTGAGGCAGGAGAATTGCTTGAACCCAGGAGGTGGAGGTTGCAGTGAGCTGAGATTGCACCATTGCACTCCAGCCTGGGCAACAAGAGCGAAACTTTGTCTCAAAAACAAAAAAGATTTACTCAACCTTGTACCCATTAATGGAAGCTACTTCACCAGAGCATTCTATCACTACTTTCCAATCTGGACTGTTTTCTCCGTAGGCCTGCTCCACAGTTTTCATTTTTTTAATTTTAGACATAATTTTAAATTTAATTATAATTAAAATTTCTGCAAATATGTTCTTGTTTTTTGATTACTTTTTATTGCATTTTCTGCAAATATGTTCTTGTTTTTTGATTATTTTTATTGCATTTTCTGAAAATATGTTCTTGTTTTTTGATTATTTCTTTTTCATAACATTTTGTTTTTGTTTTATAGATGTAATTTTTAAAATATTTCTGAGTTTATTCATTAGTATACCCTCCCCTAATTTCTTTTATGATGTCTAAGTTATCTCTATTTCCTCTGGTGTCAATTTTCAATTTCTTAATTTTGGCCATTCTATCTCATTCTGCTGCTTTACTCATATGTCTGGTAATACCAACTGTTAAAAAAACTATCATTAATAAAAGTCCACTACTTTTGTGTTAAAACTAATTTCCATTTGGAATTCTTACCTGGAGTTCTGTGTGAAGTAAGCAAATATGAGACTTTGCTTTAGGCGGATCAGTAAGAGAACTAGGAAGCCATCTGTCAGGCTTCAGGTTCACTCAAATTCAAGAGTGAAGGTTTCACCAGGGACCTGGAAATTTGTTCACTTTCACTGAGAAAGTGTCAACTGTTTTTGCTGGAGGTAAATGCCTGCTGCCTGATTTTTGTCTGTGTTACAGATGGGGGAAACAAGTGAAAAAGTTGCTGTTTTACAGACCTTAGATTAATCCCTTTATCTTCAGTTTCTTTTTCTCATCTGTCTTAAACCTTTTATTTTTAATTGCATTTATCCAATATGGATCTACAAAAACACACGATTTTATTTCAGATGTTTATTTTGTTCTGTTTGTTTGGATTTGGCTTATTTTATGTAACGGATATAATCTTTACATATTAATCTGCATGTTTCTTCTTTTTACTGAACACTTGGAGTGAAATAGCTTCTACTTGGATGTCTATCCATATCAGGATATAAACCTACCTCATTTTACTTAACTGCTCTTTATTCCAATATTCTGTTGTTTATCTTATGATTTTCCTGTTGATAAATATTAAGTTGCTTCTGAATTTTAGGCTGCTGTGAGCATCTTTATGCATGCTACCTTGTGCACGTGTGATTTATTTCTCCTGGATACACAGATACCTGAAAGTGATTGTCAGAATAAAGAGTATGCTCATTTCAAATGTATTAGCTTATGACATATTGATTTCCAAATGGTTGTACACATTTACCAGTGTAGTATGAGGTAGTATTTTCCTACAGTTTTGCCAACATTTGATATTAAACTAATTAATATTTGCCAAATGATGAGTGAAATCTTATATTGGTATAATTTCCTTTTATTTTATTATAAATTAGTCATGTTTCATGTTTATTGTCCACTTGGGTTTGCAGTTTTGCAAATTGCCCCATTTGATATTAGATTTCTCTGTGTTTTTGTTTTGCTTTTTGTCTTATTGGCTTGTAGAATTATTGTACGAATTTTGTAACTTAATCCTTTGTATATTATATGTATGGTAAATAATTTTACCCAATATGACAGTTGCCTTTTGTTTCTGAAATGATACATTGGATCATTCTCCCATTTGGACTTTTAAACATATATATTCATATGTTGTAGAGAATAAGGCATTATAAAATTATTTTGACTATGGAAGTAAGACAAGAGTAGGAAGTATCTAAAATATATATCAACCGATATAGGGAAAAAGAGGCCAAAAGACACACACACACACAAACACACATACATAGGTCATTGTAAAATGCCTCTGACAATCTCAAAGGGAAAAAAAAAAATTGTGACAAGGTCCTGGAGAAGGTGGCAAAGTTAATAGACTCAGGTTTGCCAAGGAGAACAGAAGCCTTTTATTCCTCTGAAAAGAAGGAAAGATAAGAAGACTGACTTGGAATCAGAGTTAGACAGGGGAATAGAAGATGTTAAAGTAGTGAAGCTTATATATAGCATTACCAGATTTAACAAATAAAAATGTAAGATATCCAGTTAAATTTGTATTCCATCCAGTAAGATTTGTATCATGAAATACCCAGTTAAATTAGTAATTTTTTTAGTGAAACTATATCTCAAACAATATTGGGATATACCTACACACAAAAAAGTATTCATTGCTTAAATTCAAATGTAACTGGACATCCTGCATGTTATCTGGCAATCCTACTCATGCTGTGGCCCTATTATTGATCTAAGAGCAAGATCATCTATGAAAACTTGGAGCTTTAGTCTGAGAAGTATTTATCTACTGGATATCTTAATGACTAGTAATGACTCACAGACTTCCCAACATATTATATTAAAAAACAAACTCCTAGGCTATGCACAGTGGCTCACACCTGCAATTCCAGCACTTTGGGAACCTGAGGTGGGAGGATTGCTTGAGGTTTGGAGTTTGAGAGCAACCTGGGCAACAAAGCAAGACCCCATCTTTATCAAAAAAAAAAAAAAAAAAAAAATGACACCTTGAATCACTCAAGCCAGAAGCCCTTCCTTGATGTCTTCGTCTATCTTACTGACAATATGTAATTCATCAGCAAGCGCTGACAAATCTGCCTTCAAGATATACCTGAAACCCTATACATTTCTTTCCATCCCTGCTTCACTATCTGTATTGAGGACACCTAATCCCAGGACTGGATTAATCCAGTTGACCAAAGTGAACTTCACACCTTCCCTCACCACACATCCAGAGTGGACCATTTTTCCCCCAGCTTATAAACCTTTAGTTGGTTCCCTATAAATCCATACAAAATCAAACTCCTTATCACAGCCTACAAGACTGAATATGAGCCAGCTCCTGCCCTTCTCTCCACTGTTACCTTGTGCTGTCCACCCACCCACCCCAGCTCACTTGGTTTCTGAACCTGTTATCTTTAATCTTAGTTTAGCTTCTTTCCTTCCTTGTTAACCCATTTGCATACACTGCATTCTTTGTTTTCTTTAGGTTTTAGCTGAATATTACCACTGCAGAACACCCTTCTTCCTGACCTTATTCAATGTTGGCCTAGCAGGCTGGGCACAGATTTTACTTCCTCCACAGATACCAACCTTGAGAAAAAAACATGAGTGACTTTGAAGGATGTAATTCTGAACCCCACAAAAATGAATGACATGAGCACATTCTGGTCTCAATTCTCTCTGATTTTATTTTCCCTGTGGAGTTTCTGCTCCAAGCAAACTAGGTTATTTGCTTCCCCAGACCATTCCACATGCATGTATTTGCAAACATCCTTTCCCTTATTAGATTGTCTCCTCCAACCTCTCGTTTGTGAGGATAACATTTTTTTCCTCAAGTTCAACTGAAGTTCTTTTCCCTCCATGAAATCCTGGGGCATTCCTTCTGCCTTCTTTAATTTTTACCTCCCTTGAACTACTATCATTCTGAGTATTGTATTCTGAGGCAGAGAATGCATGGGGCCTGACATTCTTGGTTTCAGTCCCACCGTTGCCACTTACAAACTTTGTTTTTTAACTTCTCAGAGCTTTAGGTTCCTCAACTATGAAATATTGATGACAAGATGATGCTTACAGATTTGGAGGAAATAAAACAGATATAATAGCAGAGTTCCTGGCACACAGCAGACAATTTACATTAGTTTCTGTTTTCTTTTTCCTTCCTTTTGTTTGATATGTAGAATATGCCACCATAAGATCTGATGAGTTAATATAGATTGATAAGAGCATACTGATAAGGAAGAAAATTAATAGAGTCCCAGGACCAGCAGAAATCTTGGAGGTCATTGAACCCTTGGTTAGCACTCTCCTTAGGTCATTCCAGACTACTCGAGAAGAACAGCTATTCTCTTCTAAAATGCCCCTGTCAAGATTATATTATGAACTAATCTCCAAGAGTCTCCTAAAGGAATTAGATACTGAAATTCATTCTTGTCTCATCATAGGAACCACTGGAAGATGGTCATCCTTTTCCTTCTTATTCATGCTACACATGCATCATCTAATTCTGTCTCAAATATGGAAGATTCTGATAAACTAAAAATATTGTTTTTGAAGTGTTTACTCTTTAAGACAGATACCTTTAAGACACTGATACTGATACTGATACTGATACTGATATCTTTAAGATAGATATCAGTTATAGCTAATTGGGGTCATTACACTTGCTTCCAAATTACATTTACTTTAGTCTAAAGTTAACAGTTTCAACTTCTAAATGTTTTGCTTTCAATGTCTAAAAAATCATTTTAAATATATTTTAACTTGAAAAAGTTGCTTATCCCTTTCTCCTTGGATCATAACAAGAAAGAATTTTCAATGAAGGGAAAGAAGAGATAATTTTGTGGATTTTTTTTCTTTTAAAAGTATCTGTATTCTGAAAATGAAAAACACAAATTTTAATTCTGAAGGAGAAAAAAATCACAGTGTAGATTGTATATAAAGTTATTACATGTGCAATGACTACAAAACATCATACTACAGTTTAATTGGCATGAGGTATTTATTTCTCACCATTGTCTTCGTTAACGGCAAAATGAAATCTGGTCAGACAATTTACCTTAGTGGTGGATACCTTAGTGCATTCTTCAGTCATTGAAAGTCTCTGGAACCTGAGCATCTTTTCCTTCCAGTCTCTCTAATGGTCCCTACCTGGATGCAGTACAAGATACTGAGCCTCCTCTTTGCATATCAGATTCTGCTTAATATCAATTGTAAGGTGAACAGATTGGCTGATACAACGTTGTCCTTCTCATTTCCTTTTCCAAGGTTTCTTCATTGGCTGGAGAGAAACAGAAATGGAACTTCTTTCAGGTTCTGTTTGGAGGATAATATGGCTTTGAGAAGCCAGATTAGGAAGCTTTGAAAAAAGAAACTCCATTTTCCAAGTGGATTTGGTTCTAATCAGTCTGTTTCTGCAGAGAAATCCTTAAGTGGAGGGAAGGGGATGACTTGATCAGCTAGGTTGGGCCTATCAAAGAGTTGGATTTATTTGTATTTATTTTACATTTGTGCCAGCAGGGGAACCTCTTGAGGAAAGTACACTGTACATACATACTAAATATCAGTTACATCGGGTTCCCACATTCACGTTCCTCATAAAACATGATTGGAGCACAATAAATATGGAAATATGAAATGCATTAAATTAAAATGTTATTAGTTGAAGCAGTTGTAAGAATTTCTTATACATAAACATAAAGCCATGGCTCCCATGAGAGCATCAGGCAGGATGTTTCAGACAATTTTCCCCATAGAGACCTGGAAAGCACTGGGCATTATAAAAATGCTTGCTCATTTATAATAGATTTATATCAGCCACTGAAAAGATCGAAACTATCGTCACTTTGTATGTCTTATATGATAGACTTTGTTTCCAGGTGAAAAAACTACCAATGCCAAAATAAATGTTGGGCTCTCATTTTGTTTTGGAATTAACCAACACTAATGCTGGAGAGAGTGATTTTCTAGTTTTTATCATCTATATATAATATATAAAAGAATAATGATTTTAATTCATTTTAAATTTATCTCTTCAATAAGTAGCTTGCAATGTGACTTTAGGCAAGTCTTATATATTTTCTAATGTCTCTCTTTTTCCAATGATTTAGGACTGGAGTGGAGTTGGTAGGAAGGAACAGTCTTTGAAGTTAGATGCGCCAGGTTGTAACCCCACTTCCACCAATTAGTAGGTCTGTTACTTTATGCTGTTTACCTAACTTCTCTAGACCTCTTTCTTTTAAGTTTTAGATAAGAGGGTAAGTGAGTAGAGTAGGATGATAACCGGTGCCTAATAAGTATTAAAGAGATAATAAATATTAACATATAGCAACAGGTTGAGTAGCTATTATTGTAACATTTGTATGTGTCATATACCTTGGCAGACATATTATAGGAATATGGATTCCAAGACATCAACTAAGTGCAATTGTATATCAAGCACCTACCAAAAGAAAAACACTCTATGAAACTTTTTTTTTTTTTGAGACAGAGTTTCACTCTTGTTACCCAGGCTGGAGTACAATGGCATGATCTCGGCTCAACGCTACCTCCACCTCCCAGGTTCAAGAGGTTCTCCTGCCTCAACCTCCCGAGTAGCTGGGATTACAGGTGCGTGTCACCACGCCCAGCTAATTTTTTGTATTTTTAGTAGGGGGTTTCTCCATGTTGGTCAGGCTGGTTTTGAACTCTCGACCACAGGTGATCCACCTGCCTCAGCCTCCCAAAGTGCTGGGTTTATAGGCATGAGCCACTGCGCCCAGCCTCTACGACACTTTGTAAAACCATAAAAGATGTATGGGATAAAGTACTGCACTTTAGGATTCTTTAAAAAAGGAGGAAACAAGTCTAATCCTCTCAAGAACACTGCAGACAAATAAATATTGCTGGCATCACATCTTCAGTATCTAGCAAAGAGCACTAGATCTCTGGATAGAGGCAGTCAAGCATGACTTCACAAAAATGATGACACTTGAGGGAGGGAAAGATAGGAAGAACCAAAGGTTCAAAAAAGTGTTTCAGACAGGATGAAGAGCATAAACTAAAGCATTGAGTCAAAAAGTATATAGCAGCACATTTGGGGTCTGGGGAAGTAGGCATCTCAGCTAAAGAAGAGGCTTTATTTAGGGCCTAGTAGGAAGAAAGCAAGACAGCTAGGCTTGGGCTTGTAGCCATATAAATTCCAGAGCTACAGCAGTCCCTAAATTAAAGAAACAGTCTGGAGTCACCATAAATCGTGGTTATTAGTTTTTTCAGTGTAGTGAAGATTCTAGCAAATACCACGTGGGGCTACCCAAGGTGGTGGTTAGAGAAGGGAAGATATCTGGGAGGGAACTGGGAGAACAGGATGAGAGGGATGCCAGGAGCCAGGCCTGCAGGTCTATCTTTAATTATTCCATTTCATTTCCAAAGAGGAGCATCCACAAGGCATTCATTGACAAACTCTTGTCTTTGTAGACATATGTTATAGGTTCAATTATTAGATTAAATTATTTAACAGGCAAGCTAGGTCTCTTCTCGCAGGAAACATTGTTCCTTTCTTTTCTATTCTTTTCTTATTTTCCCCTGTACGAAGATTTACCCTTTTCTTTGCTGGACACCATTAAACTTCTTGTTCTCTTCCCGGAGAGCTTGAGAAAATGTGCTTTTCAAAAGCCCATAAGAGCAAATTGGTGAAATGGCACTGAAAGTGAATGTGTTACACAACTAACAAGCCCTGTTACTCCATCCACCCCCAGGCAGGAAAGTCAGAGCAAAGAGCCTTCCACAGGAGGCCCCCCTGCCACCCTGTAAATAGTGTGAAGCACCTGCTTAGCACTCAGTCTTTGTTGGCTGAGGTCTGACAGTTTACTTTGAGCACTGATTCCACAAAGGTTGAGAGCAACATAAGGTGGCTCCGGAGACTTGAGACTTCATCAGGAGTGGAAGAAAGAGGCCAGGCTTGTGGTTGTTGTTATCACTGGGGCCTACTACAGAGAACTAGTCCTGAGAGACAACCTAGCTGTGCAAACTGGGCAAGCGCATGAGAAATGTGTAAATTCAATGGAATAAGAGAGGTAGTCACTGGAAGAATTTGTAGGCCAGCAGGTTCCCATTTGGTCTTTTGCCCTAAGGTGCTGGTTCTCAAAGTGAGATTCTCATGTCAACAGCATTAGCATCACCTGGGAACCTATTACAAATGCAAAATCTCACCTCTGCCCCCTACCTGACCTACTGAATCAGGAACTCTGAAAGTGGAGCCCATAAACTAATTTTAACAAACCCTCTAAGCTCAAGAACTACTGCCCTAGGGAATAAACTCAGCCCCCAGATCTTTTCCTTTTGGTGCTAGGAACCTATGAGATTTAACTTAGAAGTTAGTGTATTACAAGACTGAAGACAGAATTCTAGGCTCTTCATTTCTGTCTAGTGATCTTTTTATAATGGTTTGATGAGTCTAATCCAGTACTAATGCAAATCAGCATTAGAATGACACTATTTCAAAACTTCCAAAGGTTGTTGACCGGAAGAATTAGAAAACTCATGCTAAAACTTCCTATCTGGTTATGCAATTGCTCCTAAATTCTATTGCATTTTGAAATTCAATCCAAGATTTTATTCTATTTTAGGCATTTTGTTCTATAGTAATAGGCACTTAAGAATCTTGTGGTCTTTTATGCATTTTTGAAGACATGCTTTCTCATCTAATTGATTTTTTGCATTTCGGTAAAGTAAAGGATGTGTTTTTCTAGATAATTATATCTTTAGAACAAGACTGGTCACATATACTGGCCTGCTATCAAATGACTATTTCTAATTTTGATGGTGTTGTAGATAAGCACTCACTCAATCAGTATTAGTTTATAAAGAGCATTTTCTTTTCTTTTGCCCAGGAATGTACTGGTCTTCTGAGTATACTGAATTAAATACAAAGCCACTACCCTCAAAGAAATTTAGATTTACATAAAGATAAATCTGTCAGAAAATATATGAAAACGTCAGAAAATATACCAAACTATATTCAAAGGTAGCTGATGTAGCACAGCCTGGAAATCCTGTAGAAGGTGCCAAGATTCCTTATTTTCATTTGATTCTAATTGGAAGACTAGCAATCTGAGTTCTCCTTTATTTTTTTCTGTGATGTAAATGCTTCTGAAACTATTATTCTCTTCTGAAACTATTATTCTCCCAGTCCTCGATTGTGTTATTCATGCCTGCTCTCACCTGTTTATGCCTGAATCTCTTGATTCAAGTCAACCATTTATTGAAATTACATTTGAGAAATAAAAAGAGTAGCTTGTCTCTGGGAAAAAAAGTGAGAGTAGGGGGGGTTAATGTGGGACTGACAAGTGGTGTATGCAGGTAATTCCACCAGAGACAATTGATGCTCCTCTACAATAGGAAACCAAACAAGATGAGATTTTCCCTAGTCCTGTATATTTGAAGGAGTGTATATCATTCAAATATACACTCTTACCAAACTCTAATATTGTTCTTGCTTTTGTCTGTTTGCTTTGATGAAGCTGATAATAACAGAAATTTACATTTATTTGCATTTTTTCTACTAGAAGTCACTGAAGCATTTCAGAATATCATTTTAAAGTGCATATGCCTATAAGTGGCAAAAACATGAAATGTCATACAAACGTAGGCAGGGAAGTTCAGGAATAGAATCATTTCAAGAATGAGCTGTGAGCTTGCATCCCTCTTTGTTTTTGAACTGGGTAGTACGTAAGGAAGCATCTTTTTTTGTGAGTCTACTTCAGGCTGAAGAGAATATAAAAGCATTTCTTCCCAACTAACTAAAGCTTCTCCCATTTCCGTTTCCATTTCTAACCATCCCCCAAACACATGCACACACACACACAAACTGATTGGAAATAATAGAGAGACAAAGAGTTTTAAAGGTCATCTATTACATTCATTTCACTTTACAGATTTGAACAGTCTATCTCAGAGAAAATAAATGATTACTCCAAGGCCACAGAGCCAAATCAAAAAGCAGATAGAGGAGGAAAGAAGGAAAGCTGCCCCATTCCCATAGTTGTATCCTCCAACACCTCACCATCCTGAAGGCTCCATGCTCAAGCTCAAAACTCATATTAGGGAATCTCATCTGCTTTTTTAAAATTCCATTTCTAATTTTATGCTCTTTCTTGATACAAATTACCTTTTTCACTTGATTGACTAGTTGTGAAAGAACACTGGTCCCTTCCAGCTCTGAAATGTTGAGATTCTGTGATTCAGGTTAATTTGCGTGAGTCAATTCTAAAGGCATTTGCTAGAGCTGACGCAGAATGAAAATAGACCTTGGTAGTTTCAGAGTCAGCTACTCTCTTCTTAGACGTTTGTAATTTTGTGATTTACTTCCTAGGGCTTCTAAGGTGCATTGGTGGCCATGGGGGGCATGATTTTAAAGAGGAATTAAAATAGAAACTTCGGAAAACTTACGAAAATTAAAGGCAAAGCCTGAGTTAACAATTTAAAAAACAAAACAGAACTTTCTGCCACTACAAAGCACAGAAAGTCCCCATCAGTCTCTCAGAAAGTTTCCATCCATTTTTCAGCTACTCTTAGAGTAGTTGAAAGGAACATTTAGAGACGCTCTCTTATCAACTGGCAGAGAGCCTAGCAGACTGTGTGGCAATGGGTCCCAGCACCAACACCTAGTACTGTAACTGGATGATGTTAGATGAGTTACTTAACCTCTCTGTACCTGGGCATCTTCATCTATGAAAGGAACAACGCTAGTACACACTTAGACATTTGTTGTTGTGAAAAATGAGTTCGTACTTGCAGAGCTCTTAGAAGAGCATGTGAAATAATAAGTGCTCAAAGATGTTAGCAATTTTTTTAGTTATTGTTATTATTAATGCTGAATATAAAGTACATTAAGTTGGTAAAGCCAGTTTTCTACAAAATAATAAACCATTCTATGGTACTTCTCAGTGCACAAGGTCTTTTCTGCTACCTGATCTTATTTGTTCATCACACTAAACTTTGAGGGAGGAGAAAAGATCTTCATTATCCCCATTTTATAGATTACATAACTGAGACTAAAAAGAGGAATGAATATACCCAACTTTTACACAGGAAAATGGGATTTGAATTCCTGACTCAAATCCCATGTTCTTTGCATTTACCATGTTTAGTTACTTAGAGGCAAATGTTGCTATTTCAAATTCCTGGACTGAAGTTAGAGTGAATGTTCCCAAACTAAAATAGTGCTGATTGCTTGAACTAATATAATGTATTAGTTATATGTAACTAACTTTCAAAAAATTATTATCCATGCATTATAAAAATTGAAAATAATATAACAGTATAAATGATTTAAAAATTTAGTCCTGATCCCAATATTCTGTTCTCGGAATCTACGTCTAAAGCCAAAATTATAGTTTCAGAATAAGTTCATGCAGGAATTGAGCATAACATACGTATTGTTCTGCAACATGTTGGGTTTGTTTTGTTTGGGGTTTTTAGATTAACAATAGGTGTTAGACATCGTTCCATGCAAGTATACCTATTTCTGATTATTTTCAGTGTTACAAAGTATAGCACTGTGTGGATATAGCATATCTTAATCAGTTATTTTCCTCAGTCTTTTACTGTAACACGCAATGCTATAAATATGGACCTGAAGGGCTTTTGGAAACACAAATATTTTTCTTTTTGAAGTTTACCTATCAGACTTAATGTGTTCAATTTTTCACATTGCAGCAACTTCTTTCATGAGTTGACCCTTCCTGAGAAAGTCTTTGAATATTCTCAGCATTTTGGGAGTCTTTATTTCACTCCCACAGGAACAAAGCAACTGTTAACCAAGAGGACAATGAAAGGGTAAAGAATGCAGAGAAGAGCTTTCGTTCTGTGTTTCATTCTCTTCATGATGATGGGGTCAACTGTGGGAGGAACAGAACATTGTAGTCATATATCTGAATCTTATCATGAATACAGATGCCACATCTTATTCTAGGGCCATTTGAACACCATCCAACAGACAAAAAAGTGATAACAATAAGACAAAGAGCATCAATTTTTTTAAAACCTAAAATGAAATCTTACTCTGCAGCCAACTGTTTCTTTGTTAACACTAAAGGAACTCCCCCAGTGAAGGAAAAAACTTTTTTATGTTATTTTACTTTTTTTTTATTTTACCATTTAGCTTGTTTAAAATTAATTTTTATTTTTAATCAGTGTCATTTATCTATCTCTGGTAAAAAATTATCACTTTTAACTGTTTATTCTTCTATAATCTTCCATCTTAATACATTGCATTTTACTGTGTTTTTTTCCCAATTTTTAAATATTTCTTTCTTGTTAAAATAGTTAAGGATTTTTAGCTCTATACCATACATACCCTATACAATTTGTGCAATTGTTCCTTCTACGGCTGAAATCTTTCCAACACAATTGTATCACTCTTGAGAGAAACTTAACCAATTAAGTTTGGCATTACTGTAACTATTTGCGTATGGTACTACAAATCTAGAATGTATGCGATTACATTTGTATTCTTATATTTCTTTTTCTTTTTCCTTTGTATAATAATGGCTTTTTCCCTCTAAATTTTTTGTTTTGTTACCAAGCTTTTTTATTATTTGTTTTTTCCTCTAAACATTCTAAAAGATTCGTCAAATGTCTATAAATTTTGTCCAAATGCTCAAGTATTTTCAAACGCAATATAGGATTCTAATTCTTTTTTCTTTGAAGCCATTCCTTTTGTAGTCCTTCAACTTCCTGCTTTAATGTAAACTGTTTGCTGTCTACTGCACAGCAGTGGACCTGGCACCTCTGATCTGGATGGGATTTCCTGTTTCTTGGATCCTAAATCTCATTATTTTTTTTCTTTATGTTGTTGAGCGCACTTGCTAGTAGTTTATCAAGAAAGGGTGCCTGGAAGCACATTTTTAAAGTCCTTTTATTTATAGAAATGTATCAATTATACATGAAACCAATAGTAATGGTTAGATAAAAAATTAAAGTTTGAAAATTATTTTTTGTCAACATTTTGAAGGTATAAGTCTCCAGCCTCCAGGCATGTGCTATGGCCAGAACAGGTAATGCCATTCTTCCCCTTGGTCCTTTGTAAACTCCATTCTGCTTTTGCTGTTGCAGTGGGGCCTGATAAGATGTCCTGGTGTGGACGTTTTCTCTCTCTCAATGGCCTCTTTCAATCTTGAGAATACATATCCTGCTGTCCTGGGAATTGTTTCTTCTGATTTATTTGAAAATCCCCTATGCTTCATTTTATCTGTGCTCTCTCTTTCTGGGGAATTTCCTTGACTCTATCTTCTAATCTCTTTGTTGTTGTTTGTTTTTGTTCTTATTTTCTTTGCTATCATATTTGTAATTTCTAAGAGCTCATTTTTGCTTTTTGTTTTCTTATCTCCCTTAAATCTTATGTCATTTATAGCATCCTGTTTTTATTTCATGGCTTGTATTAGTCTATTCTCACATTGCTATAGAAGAAATACCTGAGACTGGGTAATTTATAAATAAAAGAGGTTTGGTCGGGCACTGTGGTGCACACCTGTAATCCCAGCACTTTGGGAGGCCGAGGCGGGTGGATCACGAGGTCAAGAGATTGAGACCATCCTGGTCAACATGGTGAAACCCCATCTGTACTAAAAATACAAAAACTAGCCGGGCGTGGTGACTTGGGAGGCTGAGGCAGGAGAATCACTTGAACCTGGGTGGTGGAGGTTGCAGTGAGCTGAGATCGTGCCACTGCACTCCAGCCTGGGTGACAGAGCGAGACTCCATCTGAAAAATAAATAAATAAAAAAAAAAAAAGAGGTTTAATTGGCTCATGGTTCAGGCTGTACAGAAAGCATAGTGACTTCTGCTTCTGGGGAGGGCTCAGGAAACTTCCAGTCATGGTGGAAGGCAAAGGGGAAGTGAGGTGTCTCATATGGTGGGAGCAGAAGCAAGAGGGGAGAGGTGCTATACATTTTTAAATGATCAGATCTTAGGAGAACTCACTCACTATAACAAGAACAGCACCAAGAGGATGGTGCTAAATCATTTATGAGAAATCCACTCCCATGATCCAATTACCTCCCACCAAGCCCCATCTCCAACACCGGGGCTTACAATTGAACATGAGATTTGGATGCAGACACAGATCCAAACCATATCATGGCTATTAAATCTTGCCTTAATTCTCTAAAAAAATTAACAATAGACTTTTCTTTTAAATTGTATTCTTCTCCCTGTGTGGAATCAATTTTTCTGAAGTCTCTTTCCTTTGGACTCCATCTTACATATTGAGGTTCTCATCAAGTGTCTGATAATCCTTGGTTATTTATTTGAATTGTAGAGTAAGACATTAAATCTCTGATAGAATCTCTAGATGCAGTGGAAGTTCTTTCTGACTTGAGGCCTTTATAGTAGATTAGATAATGATTCTGATTATTATTATAAACCCTTCAAATGCTAATATCTGTTTTCTTTAGGGTTATTCTATTTCCCCTAAAAAAATCCTCAAAGCCCATTCCCTGGGTGTTTCTTGTGCTTTGGATGGATGGGCGGGTAATACATCTCACCAACCTTACTCTGGGAACAGGGCAGGGTAAGAAGATTGGGTGACTTATGATTCACTTCGCATACTTTCCTAATGCTCGTATTTTCTCTCCTGTACCTCAATACAATTTACCTATCACAAACACCAGGACCAGCTACATAATTTATAGGGCCAAGTGCAAACTAAAAATATGGGACTCCTTCAAAATTATTAAGAATTTCAATTTTGACATCAGAGTATTAAACAAGTATGAGGTTCTTCTAAGCGTGGTATTCTGTATAATTGCACAGGTTTTACACCCATGACTTTGGTCCACACAAACACACACTCTGTCCTCTGCTTGGTTCAGTTTCTCCAGAAAAGAATGAATATCCTGTCTTCTGAGAGGTTATAAAAGGAATAATAATCTGGCTAAGAGGCATGAGAATGAGGATCTGGGGAATGAACTTTAAGCCAATCCACCTGTTTCAGTCTTACACCTGACTCTCATTTCTGTGACTCTTGGTACCTCTAAGAATTCAGTCTTTTCAGGACTCTATGGGACAAAACAGTTCATTTCTCCCATTTTCATAATGATCGCCCTCTGTAGGCATGGTCTAGTCTTCAAAATGAATTGCTTCTTCACATTTTTCAAAACTCTGCTGATAATGATTATCAGTATAGTCTCCATTCTCACGATGTTTGTCCTTATGTGCTTATATCTTTTATTTTTTAATGTAATTTTGTGAGAATATCAAATGGAATAGATATAAAAGCATTTTCTTTCCCAAACTGTTATGTCTAACCGGAGCAATGATATAGTACTTGGTCATTTTCTTCTTTTAGTATATTTATAAAAGATATCTCATTTTACCCTCAAATGACTTAATATATGTCCACCCTTGGCTAAATTTTACTTTACTGAGTCATTTAAGATTTTTAGATCTAAGTTTGAATGCATTTTTCTCTCAAATGCCTCCTATTTCCACCTCTTCCTCCCAATCTTTAAAAAAAGGTGGGTGGGTGTCACTTTTTCTGGAAAATAGAATAGATTATGTCATATATTCATTGACCCAAATATTTCAGGACAGTATATGTCTTGTTCCAACCAATCTGCTGCCTGAAGAAGATAAGATATTGAATTTTTAATTGCAAGCCATTACAAAACTAGCTGTTTTGTATCAAATAACATATAATCAGTAGTTAACGATTCTCCATTGGTTTCAAGACAACAACCTCAAATTTAATTAGGACTCTGAGGCACAGCCAAGAATTTGGTGATTGATAACCATTCTGACAGAACTAAAACTTGAGGAAGTAGAATGGCAGTAGAAACCTTGAGTACTAATGAGGAAATGGATTATTTTGACCTTATAGTGTTTGCATATACCAATGCAATACCATTTTAAACAGAATTCTTGGTTCAGGCTGCAAACAGCGTTATTTCAACTCTTCCTTGATAGAGCTTCACTTAAAATTAATATAATGTGCTGTGTCAGTACCCAATTTTCTAGCATAACTGAAGAGATAGTAAACTATCAAGAGAATTAATTGGACCAGACTCAACTTGTTGATGATCTCAGCCATCTCAGAATCATAGAGGCCTAATAGAACCCAGCTCTCCCAATTGGTTGTGTATCAACTGTCTAATTAAGAAGCAAAACTGTCTAAGGTTATTTAAGATCTAGCCTCATTCTACAGTGAGATGGATGTCTTGTCAAAAATCTGATAAAATATTCACCACCACAACCTTTTCAACCCAGATGCCACTCAGTCAAATGTGGAAAGAAGAGTGGAAGAAAGAACATTTATTTTTTGTGTGAATTTTTTTTTTAATTTTTGTAAGCACTGTTGTCCTATTTTATTTCCCTAGGACTGAATGAATATCTTCACTACATTTCTTAGAACTAGGAAAATAAATGAGTATGGGCAGATTTGTCAGGTAACTATTTTGAGGGAAGGTGATTAAGATTTTCTTCTTGTAGTATGACCTGCTCTACCCTGGCCTCTTTTAAGAGAAGGAAGCAGAAGTGAAAGTCCAGAACTAAGTATCTTGTTACCCCTGACAATAGAGAACCAAAAACTTTGAAGAGGTCTTTGTTCACATTTCCCTGCCAAAGGACTTTCCAAAGTTACTCTCTGTGAAATTTAAGGCTGCTGCCTTTAACTCTTATGAAGCCAAAGCACTTCACTTTTATTTTTCCAGCAATGAAAAATACCCTAAGCACTCTTGATTCAACAAAAATAAAATATAAAGAATTAAGAAAGGTGAATTCTCTTTATCACCTTTTTATAGGTGAAGTGTTCCACTGACAACATGTGACTTGATGTTCCCCAAAGCAGGGTAAACTTGTGATAATGTAGAAAGAACACCTACCTACCTAGAAATTTGGGTGTCTAGTTCAGTTCTTTAATCTTCTAGCTGTATAGCCTTAGATAAATCTGTTAGATTCTTTGGATCTGAGTAGTCACTTTTTAAATTGAGAATAATAACACCTGCTCAATTGTTTGTGGAATTTATTAAATGTTTCCTCTATGTCATACCTTTTGCCATATGCTCATATTAAAGCTATTATTTTATTTTAGTCTGCACAATAATCTTACTATTAGATGTAACATCAATATAAGGTTCAGATAAGTTAAGTTACTTAAGGAAGGTCACACACAGTTTATAAGCAAGAGAATCAAGATTCATAGTTAAGTCAGTATGGCAATGGAATCTATAACCGAAAGCCATACTGTTCTGTATGACTATAGACCAAGCATTCCATATCTTTTTGACATCAGGTCCTTATCTATGAAGTGGAGCAAATAGAATTACTATTTTATAGGGTTGTGAAAAGATTAAATAAGGCAATGCATGCACAATAATTAGACCTATGCACACATGAAATAAAATCGTTGTTGATATAATTATTATAATAAAAATAATGAGTATTAGCAAATGTTTTTAGCATCTTCAGGGCTTATCACTTAGGATCTGTTGCCATTCATTAGCTGGCTGAGAAGCTTCTAAATTAGCAGTATGCAGGACCTCATGCTACTCACAGGGGGTTAGAAGCCCATTATGCCCCATTATATTTGGGGGATTTCATCTACCATTCCTAGAGGAAGTCTGAGCACTGTACTCTTTCTCAGTTTGTATCAGCAATAACAAGCCTTCCCTGTTAGCCAAAACTCCCATGCTGATACCAGAAAGTGTTTGGGACAAAGCAGATGGTTGTTCCCTTCCCCAGTTTCAGGAAATCTCACAGAGACTAGGCAGATTATACATAGTTTGGGCTTGGAAAGGAAGAGTATCCTAAATACTAGAGTATCCTAAAGATGGTCTAGGAACTGTGATTAATGTTAGTAGGTTTCTTTTTTTTTATCATGTGAGCATTACGTCTTCCCACTCAGATCCCCAGCATGATGATACACCGCATGACTTCTCAAAAACCATACTCTGTAAGGCAACTGCAGGTGGAGTGGTATTCTGGTAACCAGAACCCATTCTGACTCTCTGCAAACATATTGGTTAATTCCTGTAAGTGCTGAAGTGGTGGTGCTACAGACTGTGAGTGGGCCATTTCAGACCGAGATGTATACATTTTCTCAGATTAGGACTTCCAGAGCATCAACAAATCACATTAGGGTTTAGGTTGCTGTCCAAGTCCCCCCTTTGCTATTCCTCCCCTCTCCCTGGCCCCCCATCATTATGTGAAACTCCTACCTCATCTCAGTTAAACAGGCAGCTGCACAGGCCCCTGGAAAGCCAACAGATATATTGAAGTTTTGGTTTCTGCAGCACAGCCCTCAGGGTGTCTGTGTAACTGTCAGGATTGATGCGCTTTAATGGTCTTCTTGCAAGAAGCCGCCTTGTGTGAAATAGTTGCCTCTTGAACTGGTCAAACACTTGTTACTGGTCTCCCCTGCTGTGAGGTGGGATGATCCCTGACAGATAAATAGCAGCCCGAGTTAAAAGGAAGCCTCTTAAAATAAAAGCAATTCATTTCCCTTTTCTATTTTAAAGTGCAGCTTTGCAAGGGGCCCTCGCCTCATCTTCCTTTTCCTTGTTGCAGCAGCCCCCATAATGAACTCCCTACATATAATGAGAATGTATACATGTAGGGCAGGAAGGCCTGCCCCTATTCTGGGAGACCAGCATGACAATTGCTGCTTGTTTATTACTTATTACTGAAAGGCATAAAAGAGGCTGCTGCAACGAAGCAGCCTCAGAAGAATCATTGGGGGGAAGGTCAGAGCTCCCAGAATGAATCTATATTTATGGAAGGATAGAGATGGTCTATCAGAGGGTCTCTTAGAAGAAAATACAATAATCAGAGCATGCTGGGGCCCATTTTAACAGTTTGTTCAAAATATACATGTTTCTTACCAAAGTTGGTGTTTTTGCAGATTAGTTTCCTAGTGGATTCCATAAATAGAACAGAGGTAAGCCCTTAAAAGGAAAAATCAGAGGCAAGATTGTGGTGAGCAAGAGGAGACAGGGGACAATATAACAATTTTAAACATGGCATTTGGAAGAAAGAATAGACTTCATGAAGAAGGCAAGGAATTCAACAACGAATGGGTTATGTGGGCAATTTCTGTTTGCCAGTGCCTCTGCAGCGCAGTAGGGGTCTTGCTTTAAATATTTTTGCCTGAGGAGTGACCCAAACACAGACACAGTTTAGTTATTTTAGTCTCTGAGCCATTTTTGGCAGAAGAGTTATTCGTGCATTTATTCTGGAGGCCAAAGGAAGAGATTGCAAGCAAATACTAAGTTAAGATAGCTAGTCAGGCAAGCTGGGGGAAAATTTAAAAAAAAAATTTTTTTTTAAACTACCTTAGGACACTTGCCTGGCTTTGAATAATAAATGTCTTCCAAATAATACTGTGGATTCAGTTAAGGACAAGATTGACTCTTGTCAATAGCAGTAAAAATGGAGAATTAGCAAAATATTTTGTGCTTCTCTTGAATTCAAAGTTGGAATTTTGTGAGTATCTGGAAGTGTTGAGGCAAATGGTTTTGTATGGAGTATTTTGAGTTAATCTGTGCAACAGTGAACTGCTTTACAGACTTTAAGATACATTTCCAGTTTAATATATAGGTGGAAAATAACTTCCTCACATCTCAGCAGGTCTGTATATGCTGGAAACCAATTTTTAATATTTTAGATGTGAATCAGTAAAGCTGTTAAGTGTGAGGATTTTCAATTATATGGAGATTATTCTGGATAAGAAAAACTTGACTGCAGGTAACAGTACTTGGTCTCAGCAGAATTTACAAACTAAAATAAATTAGGTTTATGTTATCAAATAGCTATTTATGTCTTATTAACTATCTATTTATTGGGAAATGATGGCATCTGCTAATCCATAACACATAAGCACTCTTGATAATCAAAACAGCAAAACACTTTTTAAAACATCATTTGCTAGGAGATGATGTTTTAAATGAGTTTAAGATTTAGCAGCTCAGTTTCACTTCCTGTTGTCTAATTTAGGCCAACTCTAAAATTGCAATTTTGGGAGCAATCCCTAACAGCTTTATGCCATGAGATTTCCACAATAAAAAGTCCCTGCTTAAGGATTCAATTTTCCCATCCACTGACATAGGTCTGAGGCAGTTTGAGTTAAATTGCCTTGTGGCGTAAGGTTAAAGACTTTTGAATGGGATCAGATGTAGGTTGATGAATTCGGGATTGCAGATATTTTCATTACAAGGAGCGCTACCTTGCTGCAGCTGGAACAATTGTTTTTAATTAATCTGAATAAACAGTGGGGCTTTGACAAACAAATAATAACCATCAAATTAAATAGCTTTCTGGGAGGAAAACCTTCCAAAGTGGCAGTATTGCCTTTGGGCTTTTGAGAGATTATATTTAATAAGAGGCTCACTGCATTTGTTTTTTTTTTCTTGAGACGGAGTTTCACTCTTGTTGCCCAGGCTCGAGTGCAATGGTGCGATCCCGGCTCACTGCAACCTCTGCCTCCCGGGTTCAAGCGATTCTCCTGCCTCAGCCTCCTGAGTAGCTGGGATTACAGGCACATGCCACCACGCCCGGCTAATTTTTTGTATTTTTAGTAGAAATGGGGTTTCACCATGTTAGTCAAGCTGGTCTCAAACTCCTGACCTCAGGTCATTAGCCCACCTCGGCCTCCCAAAGGGCAGGGATTACAGGTGTGAGCCACTGCACCTGGCCAGCTCACTGCATTTTTTTGAGGAGGAAAGGGAAATCGAGTTCCTGTATTGAGATGCAGGGAGAAGTATGGGATTTACCTGGAATTGCAGGAATGTGAGAACAATGGAATTTTGGAGCTGAGTGGGATGTTGATCATTATGTATACCATCTAGCCCCTTATAATGTCCAAAATGGGAAAAACATTGAACTGTAAAGAGCGAACAAAACTTGCTCAAGGTCTTACGTTTCATATTCATAGGAATAATCATAGATTATAGGAGTGGGGGAATCTATATTCAGCTTATTCAGGAAAGGGATTGTAGGGGGCAAAGGGAATACCTCCCTTTTGCCCTCTACAGTTTCAGTGAAAAATCAACTGAAAAAAGGCAGATTAATAGGAGAAAGGGTATGAAAATTTATTTAATCATAATTTTATGTCACACAGGAGACTTCAGAATGAAGACCAACCAATACAGAGAAAACTTTCCATTGTTATGCTTAGGTTTAATAAAGTATGGACAGTTGTGTAGAACTGTGATTGATTGAACAAAAAGGGTATTAGCTAATAGATGGAGTGGGAAAATCCAGAGAGGCCTGTCTGCTTAGATTCTTCTTGGCCTTCCAAGAAGAAAGGAAATACAGCCTTTCATGTGCGTCCCTGTGAAGAGACCACCAAACAGGCTTTGTGTGGGCAATAAAGCTTTTAATCACCTGGGTGCAGGCGGGCTGAGTCCGAAAAGAGAGTCAGCGAAGGGAGATAGGGGTGGGGCCATTTTATAAGATTTGGGTACGTAAAGGAAAATTACAGTCAAAGGGGGTTTGTTCTCTGGCGGGCAGGAGTGGGGGTCACGAGGTGCTCAGTGGGGGAGTTTTTGAGCCAGGATGAGCCAGGAAAAGGACTTTCACAAGGTAATGTCATCACCTAAGGCAAGGACCAGCCATTTGCACTTCTTTTGTGGTGGAATGTCATCAGTTAAGGTGGGGCAGGGCATATTCACTTCTTTTGTGATTCTTCAGTTACTTCAGGCCATCTGGGTGTATATACGTACAAGTCACAGGGGATGAGATGGCTTGGCTTGGGCTCAGAGGCCTGACACAGCCTTCCTTCTGGGTGTGGGGCTGGACCCTCTCCAGAAGGAGGTCTTATGACCTACAATCAAACTAGATAGGTCAGATAATTTTTTTACAGCCAGCTCTTACACAGAAAGGTAAAGGAAAATTAGAGTCATATTTTTAGGTTTTATGGCTGGCTTTGGGGAAAATGGGTTCTGGTTTCTACAATCTGGCTTGGAGAAGAGGGATTCTTGTTGCTATGGCTAGCCTTGGGGAAAAATGAGGAGCAAGAGATAAGAGGACAGGAGAAGGTCAGAGAGAAACTTTTGCTTCTGAGGCTTTCACTTTGGCATATTATATTCTGATTCCAAACAGAATGCAATTAAAAACCTTATAAATCTTAATAAAAAGGTTCTGAGTTTCCAATAACTAGAAATTCATGATATCCATGATGTCTCCAGAGGTTTGCATTCATGAGGGACCACTGACCTATGTCATGTATTGGGCAGAATCATTATCAAATGCATTATCCCAAGAGATCTGTGTCTTCAAGATTTAACTCAGATCACCATATTCTAGAACGTGGTGTTTTTAATAGAAGCATTACATCTATCAATCACCTTTCCCCATCTGTGGAATCCAGGCAGTTTCACTAGAAAGGACTTCTTAGTAAAAGCAGCATTACCAGCCAGCTCAGCCTGCTATGACCCTGCTCACCACTGCTTTTCTCCCTGATCTCCTATATAAAAAGATGAAAGGTCAGACTGCTGTGATTCCTCTAAGAGGCAGTTCCTTCCATCCTGGGGTGTGAGTTGTGATACAACACCAAAAAAAATTCTGATCAGTCATTTTCCACCTTCAGTCAGCTCCTCCAGCCCCAGACTCACATCTCCATTTTGGGTGGGATTTATTGGCACCTTTTGTTAAGCTATGGCAGGGGGAAGGATGATGACCAAAATCTAAAGTGAAAAACAAACTCTCTAGAAAACCAAAAAGGGTGCTGTAAAGGTGCCACAATCTCTATTTGTACCTAAATTATTATTTTGTTAACCTTGTAATTATTATTTTTTGTTTTATCAAATGTTTCTCTTGTCTTTTTTGAGACACTGTCTCACTCTGTCACCCAGGCTGGAGTGCAGTGGCACAATCTTGGCTCACTGCAACCTCTGCCTCCTGAGTTCATGCAATTCTCATGCCTCAGCATCCCAAGTAGCTGGGACTACAGCCATGCGCCACCATGCCCAGCTAATTTTTGTATTTTTAATAGAGACAGGGTTTCACCATGTTGGCCAGGCTGGTCTCAAACTCCTGACCTCAGTTGATCAGCCCTCCTCAGCCTCCCAAAGTGTTGGAATTACAGGTATGAGCCTCCACGACCAACCAAATGTTTCTTTCTTGAGGCCAGCAGAGTCTTGGTATATCCCCAAACATTTAAGTTGGGCTTATCGGAAGGTTTACTGTACAGACAGGATACAGATACATTATTTGGGTGGTACGTGTATTAATGCATAAGCTAAGACAAACAGCTTCAGTGATTGTTTTTTAATGTTTCATTGTGTCATGGTGAAGTCCTTCTATGTGAAAAGACATACCTTCTCCCTTAAGATGAACATAAAATACAGTTGCAGCTCTTACAAGTTTTTTTAAATCCTACCTTAATCACAGGAAGATAGATACAGAGTATCTTGGAAGGAGGAGGAATGGGGTGGAGGATTGTAGTAATGAGGGTCTGAGGCTGGTAGCAGCATGGAGGAGAAAGACACAACTCAGCTTTCTCATGGAGGAGAAAGACACAAGGAGCAGCTTTTGTTGCCTCCCTCTTTTTCATAAATACCCTCATTGTACTTTACCTCCCACATCAAGATATGCTTGCTGGCAATTTATGCCATCCTACATGCATGGTACATGCACGCACGCATACATACACACATTCACACAAATACACACAATCTTGCATCCACGGCATTCACCTACCAAAAGAGTCACATATATCTTCTACAGCAACATCCCAAATTTTTTACCGTCTTCAAAGCCAACACTTAACTTTCTCCCATCTCTGTTATCTCCCAGAGTGCCTAATAAAATATATGTGCTGATGAATGTTATCAAATATTTCCAGGACCACCTAAGATTATGTGCTAGTATTCATCTGGTGGCAGCAGCCCTAGAAGTTTTTGGCTCATTTAAAAAAGGAGACATCTAGAGAAGAAATATATGGCTAAAATTAAGACCCAGAAGGCCAGTCCCACTCTTGAATGTTGCAGCCAAAGTTTGCTTCACTGACAGTGAAGTCAGTTTGTGATTCTACATTCCTCCTGCGTTGTCCAGTAAAGAGCATCCTGGGAAGAGCTTCCACAGTTTGCTGACCACAGGCAGAAGCTTCCATCAAATCCTCAGATTAGACCCCTGGAGATGGTGTGTGTGACCCTGAGCACGTGACTGTGTCATTGAGTTTGTTAAACTTTTTCCCACTGTAGAAAAACAAAGAGAACCTTCCACTGGGAAACTTTTCAACAAGGATTAAGCAATAAAAGTATGATAAACAGGATTTTTTTCTTGCTCTCAAAGACAGCTGGATGATCGTTCTCTACTGAGAGTTCTCCACTTTGCAAAATGAGATGAAAAAAATACATAATATATTTTTTCTCCCCCAAAATACAAAATATAGGGCATAGAGTAAGTAATTTGACTCCAACAGTGAGATGTGGGAGAGTGAATTAAAAATAACTCATTTGCATTTATTTACTATCTACTATGGATGACATACTATACTGAGCATTATATATTCCTTGTATATACTTCTCGTGTGAACCATGTAAAATAGCCAAGGTTATTCAAAGCTGGGTCAGCTGGTTCTGTCATCCACCAGATGACAGGCTGTTAGCAGCCTTTCCTGGAACATACCTGTATTAGTCAGGGTTCTCTAGAGGGACAGAACTAATAGGATATATGTATATATGAAAGGGAGTTTATTAAGGAGAATTGACTTACATGATCACAAGGTGAAGTCCCACGATAGGCCATATGCAAGTTGAGGAGCAAGGAAGCCAGTAGTGGCTCAGTCCAAGTCCCTAAACCTCAAAAGTAGGGAAGCTGACAGTGCAGCCTTCAGTCTGTGGCCAAAGGATAAAAGTCCCTGCCTGGTAAACCATTGATGTAAGTCCAAAAGTTCAAAAGCTGAAGAATTTAGAGTCTGATGTTGAAGGGCAGGAAGCATCCAGCATGGGAGAAAGATGAAAGCGGGAAAACTAAGCAAGTTAGCTTCTTCCTGCTTTTTCTAGCTGCACTGGCAGCTGATTTTATGGTGCCCACCCACATTGAGGGTGGGTCTGCTTCTCCCAGTCCACTGGCTCAAATGTTAATCTCTTCCAGCAACGCCCAGAAACACCCAGATACATCCAGAAACAATAATTTCCATGCTTCAATCCAATCAAGTTGACAATATTAGCCATCACAGTACCTATTAAAAATGACAAAGTCATGTCAAAGAAATGAAGGATTTTTATATAAAAGGCTTCCCAAATAGTAACACTTCTTGAATAGGAAACATTTTGTTCTCTTTTACAGCAGAGTTGATTTAGGATGAATATGAGGATGTATGTGAGAAACAGATAAAAACTCAAAAATGAATTTTTAACCTATGAGCTGCCCAGCTGTGGAATAGGGACAGCCATGGGAAAAACATGACCATCTGTTCAGAATTCTATAGAAGAGGATTGTGTGTCTGTATCTGAGTAACTGGTTGTCAGGGAACTCCGAAGTTGTAAAGTTCAGTGATTCTGCTAACTGGTAATAGTGTTTCCCAAGCTTGGGAGATTTTATTTGCCTGCCCTGCACCTTCCAAGCTAATGCCAAATTTACTCTGACTGCCTTAAATAACTTTTGCGTTGCAGATTTCATGCTTGCTATTTTACAGTTAAATAGTAATGAGTCCATATTTTTATTTTTGAGTATTTTTGTAAGAAGCATTTGAGAAGCCCTTGGGGCAGTGTAGTATGTGCTTCTGTGGCCACAGTGATAATATTATAATTATTGCCTTGAGATCAGAACTTTGATCAATAAAATGAGCGCTCTCGAAAAATTTAAAATAAGAGATGTATAAACCACCAGAATCATCAAGTCTTTAGCATGTGATATTCCATATGACTGTTACAGGAAAGGGGTCCCCATCCAGACCCCAAGAGTGGGTTCTTGGATCTTGCACAAGAAAGAATTTAGTTCGAGTCCATAGAGTAAACTGAAAGCAAGTTTATTAAGAAAGTAAAGGAATAAAAGAATGGCTACTTTACCGGCGTGGTGGCGCATGCCTATAATCCCAGCTACTGGGGAGACTAAGGCAGAAGAATCGCTTGAACCCGGGAGGCGGAGGTTGCGGTGAGCTGAGACTGAGCCATTGCACTTCAGCCTGGAAAACAAAAGTGAAACTCAGTCTCAAAAAAAATAAAAAATAAAAAATAAAAAAAAAAAGAATGGCTACTTTATAGACAGAGAAGCCCCAGGGACTGCTGGTTGCCCATTTTTATGGTTATTTCTTGATGTTGTCTAAACAAGGAGTGGATTATTCATGCTTCCCTCTTTTAAACCACATAAGGTAACTTCCTGATGTTTCCATGGCATTTGCAAACTGTCATGGTACTGGTGGGAGTGTAGCAGTGAGGCTGACCACAGGTCACTCTCATGGTCATCTTGGTTTTGGTGGGTTTTAGCGAGCTTCTTTACTGCAACCTGTTTTATCAGCAAGGTCTTTATGACCTATATTTTGTGCCGACTTCGTATCTCATCCTGTGACTTAGAATGCCTAACGGCCTGGGAATGTAGCCCATTGGGTGTCTGCCTCATTTTACTCAGCCCCTATAGAAGATGGACTTGCTCTGGTTCACACACCTCTGACATGACCTCCAACAAGTTGTGAACATTGGTAAGAATGAGGTCTAACTTGTTATAAGAAATATCTTGAATTTAGTGCACTTTGGGCCACATGTCACAAAAATAATCAGAGATTTGGACAAAACAATGTCTTTTATCCAGGAACCATAAGTTTACCTTAGAAGTTCATTTAGAACTTATAAACATCACAGAGTTCATTACCTTCTTTATCTCCTTTATTTGTACACACATACACAACAGCATTTTACTAGTTTCATATAACACATTCCTCATCTCTATTTTGCATACATTTTGGTATATTCCCATAAGATTATATTATTTGAAATGTTGTGCTATTTATCAATATTAAACACTATTAGGCTCATTTTGGTTCTCAGTAACAGAAAATTAGCTGAAGCAAAATAGGGAGATTAAATTTAGGATATATGTGTGGTTCAGTGACCCCCAAAGACACGACCTCAAAAGTGAGCTTAGGACCTTCAATGTTGTGAGGAACAGCTCTCTTTTTCTGTTGTTTTTTAGTGTGGTTGGTTGGTTGGTTGGTTGGTTGATTTTGCTTTGATCTCATAGGTATGTCTACTTTATTCATCTCATACTTTCTTCAGGTCAGTTTTATATATCTCCAGTTCACTTGGAAACAAACAAAAAGTAAAAACCACTGCCAACAGACCACAAATCTACTCATACAAATCTGACAATTCAAAGAGAGCCTTACCTCTCTCAGACTCAATTGCAAAGTTTCAGGAAAGAAAAGCAGATGGGCTAGATTGGGAGAAGCCAAATTGATTCTGGCCAGAATGATTCAGGTTTTGCAAAGATGGTTTCTAGGAGCTGCAAAGTATGTGGACTGGAAAATAAGGCACAATTCCCTGAAGACCCACAGAGGTCTGTCTAGACAAACCAAGAATGACAGACAGACAGCATAGCACAGTAATGTTAAGCAAGGGTTGTATAGACATACTGCTTGAGTTAAAGTCCCAGATCTACTACTTAATAACTGTTGTCATGGACAAGTTATATAATCCCTTTTTTCCTAGCTTCTACCACTTGTCATATGCAAATAATAAATATCTACTTCATAAGGTTGTTGTGAAGATTAAATTAATGAATATATGTAGAATGCTTTGAAGAGTGCCTTGTATATAGTACACACATAGTGAATACAGGGTAATGTTAGCTGTGATTCATCCCAACTTCTGACGGGGAGAACACATTCAGAGATTTTCTTGCCTTCCATAAGATTGGGTCTGCTGGTAAATAGTAGGCCCCCACAAAATAAAAAGATTCTAATGTTAAAAACTGTATTTAAATATAAATATCTCAGTCATTCTTTGCTCTCTCTCCCCTTCCTTTTTTTGTTTGGCTCAAGTATAAATTAAAACAAATCCAAGAAAAAAAATTCACAATAAATCTGGCACACAAACTTTCCCAAAATGCTCATTTTCAATGTTCCCTGCTATAATTCAACCATAGATTGAAATAATTTATGTGGCTTTAATTCCAGTATAAATATAATTGTTTATTCAGCTTCTCTTCTACTTACATCAAACATTTTTTTCATGTTACTTCATTTTAAGGTTGTTTTAATGGTTAAATGATACTTTAAAATGTTAATTTATCATTATTTTTTTCCATTTTTCATTCCCCTATTGGAATATTGCTGGATATGTGTACATTTCTTTTTGTTATAATGAAGATATAATGGTCAAATTGTTTTCTAAGACAGGGTAGGAACTGTACTTATAAATAATCATTGACTCAAAATCAATCAGTTTTTGCTAATTAAAATGTTGCTTTCACAAGTAAATTGAAGAATCAGCTAAGAACAGAAAATTTGAGGAACAATACAGACAATAATGTAAATGATAAAGTTTTTTTAGAGAATTCACACAATTTTTATGTAAATGTGAGATGTCATAAAATGTTCGGTATTATAAATATCTGCTGAAATTTATTATTATATAAAAAGCATGAGCTTTAAACATCAGTTTCACTGATGTGGATTTGTATGAGTAAGCCTAAATAATATTTATAAAATACATTTTAAGTAAATTTATTGCTTTCAAATACCTATAGCAACCAATTATAAATAAGTGCTTCTGAGCAAAACCATGGTGGACCCTAATTACTTGATAACTAGTTATAAATAAAAGTCCTTTGCATACAACCAATTAATGAACTTAAGTCCTTAGAACAGTTGATTCTTTTTAGTAGGTTACATATATTTTTATACAATGTCATTTATACTAAGCAAAACTTAGCAAAGCTTTTCTTCTTATTGAGAGTCAAAAGTAAGTTTAAGCCCAAGCTAAATCAAAGGAGGACTAACTTCCCAATTATTAGAGTGTGAATTAATGTAAATTTTTTGTGTGGTACCATAGGTGGAGAAAGAATGTATAATTATTTGCTTCTTAAGGCACTTTTCCTTTTTAAAAATAAGTAGTAAGTACAAGGTCTGATGCTGACTTGAACCCTATCGGGGCTGGCAATGACTCAGCCTCTGCTTCTAAAATCTAGACTCATTAGGTCATCTTTATATAATTATCATCTCATAAATAAATATAAATATTTCTTATTAGAGTCAATGAAGTTACAAACAGATATTGGGGAAAAGACAGTTGGGTTTAAACTCACAGGGTCTCTTAATAAATCTAGAGGTAGTCTTTATTCTCCTGTTAATTCAAAGCAGTGATAAAGATTTTCTTATTGAGGCTATTGAACATTCTCAGCCCTGACCTTCTTGGGTAGTGAAGCTAACATGTTTTGAAAATGTGGCCCTTTTTTTGCACATAGATACATTATGCTATAGTAAAATGGATCCAGGAGTAAAAGTAGTCCTCAAAATGTGTGCCACACCTTCCCAATGATGATGAAAATGATGATGATACAAACAATACTATTATTGTGTGCTTACTGTCTTCACTGACATTCATCTAATTGCATTGTATGTTTTTCATTCCTTGATCATCACAAGTCAATGAGGTTAATAGTATTTTTATTCTCATTCTACAGATGAGGAAACAAGCTTAACCTCATGATTATCCAGATATTATGTATTGGAGACTGGACTGGCTCCAAGGAAGTCTGGTTTCAGTGTCTACTCTGCTTTTCTGCTGTTGGTAGAAATTAACCATGAAACTACCAAGTTGTCTGAAAGTGCTGAAAAAAAGTCATTTCACTTAGCACTTATCAGCTACTTATGGGCTCAGCATTCAGTATGTATTTATAGAAGTCTTAGAGAGACAAGTCAAGCCACAACACCTGGTTTTGTTTAGGCAACTGTCTTAGTCTGCTCAGGATGCCATAACAAAATATCATAGGCTGTGTGGCACAAACAGCAGAACTTTATTTCTTACAGTTCTGGAGGCTGTAAAGTCCAAGATCAAAGTACTGCTAATTCAGTTCTTGGGGAGGCTCTGTCCCTGGCTTGCAGATAGCTGCTTTCTCTCTGTGTGCTGTATTAGTCCATTTTCACCCTGCTGATAAAGACATACCTGGGACTGGGCAATTTACAAAAGAAAGAGGTATAATGGATTTACAGTTCCACATGGCTGGGGAGGCCTCAGAGTCATGGCAGAAGGCAAGGCGGAGCAAGTCATGTCTTGCATGGATGGCAGCAGGCAAAGAGGGAGCTGGAGCTTGTGCAGGGAAACTCCCGTTTATAAAACCAACAGATATGTGAGACCCACTCACCACCACAAGAACAGCATGGGAAAGACATGCCCCCACAATTCATTTATCTCCCACTGGGTCCCTCCCACAACACGTAGGGATCATCGGAGCCACAAGATGAGATTTGGGTGGGGACACAGAGCCAAACCACATCAGTGCCCATGTATCTTTTCCTTGTTGGATAAATGTGTTTTGTCTCATCTTATAAGGGTGCTGAACCTATCATTAGAGCCCTACCATGGTAACTTCATCTAAACTTCATTACCTCCCACAGGCCCCATCTCCAAATACTGTCACATTGGGAGTTAGAGCTTTAACATATAGATTTGGGGAGGGACACAATTCAGTTCATAGCAACAACATTTCAAACTGTAAACTTCTATTCTCTTTCTATCATCATCTCCCAGTAAATTAATCATCTTATCAAAGATGTAATAGAAGATAGTCTGATTTGGAAGAAGTTGGACTCTTTTTTCTCTAAAGTCCTTTTTAATTCTAGAATGTTGTAATTCCATCAAGTTACTTCTCTATAGTCAGCACCTGTGGAAGTTCGCCCTTTTAGAGATGTAGATGATTATAACTCTAGATTATTTTAAAAATATGAGGCTGATGTAGTAACTTGGATCTGTGAAGCCTTTTTGCCTATCTTAGAATCATGTACAAGCCCATGCCTTCTCACTAACATTGTCACTGGTTGATTCTCCAGGAATACCTGCTTGTTGGTGGAAATAGAAAACTTGGTACATTGGCAAAATCTATGTAACATTATTTTATTAATTTATTGGTGCAGGGCTTCTTTAAGGGTTCCATGGCACAGTTGAATGTAGGATTAAAGACTATTAGCTCTTTAATAAAATGGTGAAATGTGAACCATAGAAATATAGCACAGGTTAGGATATCTTTTATGGACATATGAGATGAAAATGTCATTCTTGAACTTCTATTGCAAATTAGTGAGCAAAACAGTTTCGATTTGTAGAAATTAGATTTATGTGTGTCCTTTCAAGAGTACAGATGCTACAAAAAGTGAAATATGCATATGTCAATAAGGCAATGGTTGCAGAGGAATTTAATGATGTCAAAATCTTGTTGTGTTTTGAAAGTCTTCATGATGATTTGATGTCAGTTTCTAAATAGAGGCCTGCCCAGAGACTCAGATTATGAATAGGCATAATCCAGAGTCCAAGGGAACATGAACTTTGGTACATTTTTTTACTTCCTTTAAGCCCCTTTATATTTTTATGTAAAATAGACAAATATTGGTACCTTCTTGTTGCACCAGCCACAAACCTTAGGTTCTTTTTTCTTAGATAAAAATAACCCTCTAAGAAATGTGAAATAGCAGAGATCAAGGAACTAAGCCAACCTAAACTAATACCTCTGTCTGAATTAGAAAAGATACCCCCTTCTGGACGGACAAAGTGAAAAACAAAACCAAAAAAAACAAAACAAAAGTTATTCTCTTGGAGTTTCTACTGCCCTGACTGGAACAGGGCTATTGGAGAACAAGGCTGGATTCAGCTTCTACATGCTATCTTGGCCTGAAAGCTCAAGCAAAACACACACCTTACAAACAAATGTTATGGCTTTATACAGGATTACAATCTCGCTGCTGGGCTATAATGAAGCCAGTTCAGAGGAAATTCTACTGCATATAGTGACATGTTCTGAGTATTCCATAGTAATTAGGAAAAACAACTATTCTGTAAACTCAAAGTTCACTTCTCTCTCCATTTAGATGTTCCAACTACTCCTTGCATGAAATGTTCATGCAAGACAGATGAAACAATATTCCAGAGGCAGGGTACTGTTTTTCTAGTGATTGTCATAAGGCAGTTAGAAATTTTCCAAACCAATGGTACAGGTCTGTTTAAGAATAGAGTCTCAAGTGCCAGCTCCAGAAACAGAGCAGGCTCTACCAGGTTCTTATATTCTGTTTTGCAAGAGATGGGGAGAATCTCTGTATTTTAGCTATTGCATCTATTGAAAATTTTCATGGCATTGATGAAAGCCTACTTCTAACATTTGTTATGCCATTTAATAAACTTATAATTTCATCAATAAAGTCTACTTCTGAAATTGCTAATTAATGAAGCATTTAGAGTTTTATTGGATATGAATAACAAAAATGTTTGGAGTAGTTGCCTCTGAAGCATGAGCTTCCTGATTAGATGGCTAGCTCACTACTGCCAGAGTATGTATTCCCATTAAAACCAATTAAACCTAAGTTGCTGCTTAAGAAATAACCATACACACATAAAATCAAAAATATTCATGCACACATAATGCACTGTCATACTCAACGACACAAACTACAAAGCAAGTGATACCACTCAGACTGTCCTAGAGGCAGAATTTCATATCATTTATGCAAAGGTTTACCATGGTTGCTAGTAAAAATAAGAACTTGAACTTGAGAGATTTTCATATTTCACTGAATAGAAAACATTTATTGTAAGATACACCATTATTTTATATATTTTAGAGAGAAAACCCAAACTGCCCAAGATGAGGAAGTTAGTGAGAAAGTGGTACCTAAAGTCATGATACCAAAGAGCTCTATGCTTCTTGAAAGGGTAAGCAGAAATAAACCCACCATGCAGAAAAAGATCACGAGAAAACATGCATATCTCAAACTTGACACCAAGTAGAAGGAACAGAAAGAAAAATCTCCACTGAGTATTTTTTTTAACCAAGCGTGTACTCATGCAGGTTTAAAGTCTGAATGCAAACTACCAGTACAGTTCCAAAACCTTAATTTAATTTAAGGTGATCTCAAGTGAGCAGTGCCCCTAGCTAACTGATAGCAGCCAATGTAAATTCTCCCTGTAAAAAAACAATTTCTGTCCCAGCAATAGAAAGACAATTGATTTTTTTCCTTTCTTTCTTTCTTTTTTTTTTTTTTTGAGACAGGGTCTTGCTCTGTTGCTCAGGCTGGAGTGCAGTAGCATGATCATATTTCTCTGTGTCCTCAAACTCCTGGGCTTAAGCTATCCTCTTGCTTCAGCCTCCTGAGTAGCTGGGACTACAGGCATGCACCATCACTACACATGTAGTGGTACGGCTATATGCATATAGCCTGGAGTGGTGATGCACATCTGCATTCCAGCTACCTGGGAGGCTGAGGCGGGAGGATTTCAGAGATATTGACATCCTAATTTCAGAGATACTAACATGTAAAAAAATGTGCATATTATAGCCAATGAAGATATGGTTTATTTATTTATTCCTTTGTATACTTACTGCATTGAAGAGTCTGTAGACAATGGGTTTCCTTTACAATGGCTATTGAAATGCTACAGAGTAGTTTTCTGGGAGCAGTTAAATATTATTGGCTATACCTATAGTGCCAAAGGAATTATGATGAGTGTGGTGGAAGGAGATAATTTCAAAGCTGTATTCTATCATCTCAGTGACATTAAAGTCACCTGGCTTGAAGAGAAAGACTTTCCTTTTGCTGACTTCTCATCAGTCTTCTCTAATGGAAAAGAAACCCTTTGGAGAGAAGGCCTGTAGGAAGCCTCCTTTATAATATTAAGTTCTTTCAGGTTCATCCTTTGATTTTTTCAGTAGATCTCTAGCAGATAGTTCTGTGCCTCTGAAGTACAGTTGTTGGGAGTTTTAACTTGATTAAGCTGTCACTCAAAATTGTTGTTTATATTATTGATCCAACATCAAAAAGCTGCCATGCCATGGATCTGATGTCAAAAAGTTTCAGAGTGACAGCAGGAGCAGATGGAGTGTTAGAGCTTGGATGCTCATTTCTAAACCTCTCTGAGCTTCCCTCAACTACCTGTGGGAAACTCAGATCCTAGATTAACCTCAGGACATGTACAGAGAAAACTGAATAAAGTTTGAGTTGGGAGATCATTTGAACTGGTAGGCTTCTCAATCTTATATTTGAAAAAATAACTGGATATCAAAATGCTTTTTGTAATAAACTTTTTATGTTGTAATAATTTTAGATTCAGAGAAAAGTTCCAAAGATGATTGACCTCTCATTTACCCCTCACCTGGTTTCCCCTAATGGTTTCATTACCACAGTACATTTGTCAAAACTATGAAACCAACATCCATACATTTAAAGCCTTTGAAAATAGTACCCACTGTGAAGCTCCAATAATACATAACTACAACAGAAAATCTACAAAACAGCCAAGCTTCTTATGTATGCTAAGCTCTATTTATTTCTCCCTTTGTTTATGCTATTCCCCTCTCTACCCACTTCCTCCTACCTAACATTTAGTTAAAGAACCTTACTAAGGCTCAATTTAAGACTCAGCTCTTCCATGCTCTACTCTTACTATCAGGGACTTACTGTTCCCCAAACTCCTCCTCTGTATATGGAGTCCTACACAAATTTGCAACTATTTTATTTTTGATTCATATAAACATGTTTTCATTCATAAATATATTCTAAGCTGGGAGTTTTGGATATATTCTAAACCTGGGTTTTTATCCTGATTCCTCCATCTCCCATAACTATATAATCTTGAGCAAGTAGGAATAGTATTACTGCCATCTACCTGATAAGAAATGTTAATATTTAACTCTTACAGTGTTTATTACTTGGGACATAGGATAGGGCCAATAAATGTTAACTATACCTACTAATACGGTCATTACTACAATAACAGGGTTCAGCAAACTATGATCCATGGGCCAAAACTTTCCCAATGTTGGCTTTGCAATAGTCCGTAAGTTAAAAATGGTTTTACATTTTTAAGTAAATGAAAACAATTTAGAAGAAGAATATTTGGTGACATATGAAAGCTATGTGAAATTCAAATTCAGTGTCCACAAATAATTTTATTTCAACAGAACAGTGCTCGTTGGTTTAGGACATTTTTATTGATGTTTTTGAGCTACAAGGACAGAGTTGACTAGATGCAACAGACACCACACGGCCTGCAAAACTTAAAATATCTACTATCCAGACCTCTTCAGAAAAAGGTTACTGCTGCTTGCTTTATAAGCTTTATTTCCTATGTTCCTCATATTGATATCTGTAGAAGAATAATGATGTCATATTGGTTTATTTACTTTGTAAGCTGTGGATACTACCTGTCTTAGTCTAATGGGGCTTCTGTAACAAAATACCATAAACTAGATCACTTATAAACAACAGAAATTTATTTCTTACAGTTCTTGGGGCCAGGAAGTTCAAGATTATGGTGTCTATAGATTTGATATCTGGTGAGGGCTCACGTTCACCTTCTGTGGTCTCACATAGTAAAAGGAGCAAAACAGCTCTGTGGGGCCTCTTTTACAAGGGCACTAATCCCATTCTTAAGGGCTCTGCCCTCATGACCTTGTTACTTCCCACAGATCCCACCTCTTAATGCCATCACATTGGTGATTAGGTTTCAATATATGAATTTTGGGAGGAAACAAACATTCAAACCATAGCACTACTTAAGGGGAGCATAACTAGATCACAGCACCACTCTGAACCAAAGTTTCTTCATCTTAAAATGGAGGTAATAATAAATATCACCTGTCTCACATAATTAATGAGGATTAAATGAGAATGCATGTGAAGTGCCTGTCAATGTTTCAATCACAAAGTGCTCAGCGAAAAGAGTGTTTTTCTTTAAACCTCTCCGGGTGACTTTTCTAGATAATGGAACCCCCTTAGAGCTATTTATGACAAACCCACAGCCAATATAATACTGAATGGGCAAAAGCTGGAAGCATTCCTTTTGAAAACCAGCACAGACAAGGATGCCCTCTCTCACCACTCCTGTTCAACCACAGGATTTAAAGTTCTTGCCAGGAAAATCAGGCAACAGAAAGAAATAAAGAATATTCAAATAGGAAGAGAGGAAGTCAAATTGTCTTTGTTTGCAGACAACACGATCCTATATCTAAAAAACCCCATCATCTCAGCCCAAAAGCACCTTAAGCTGATAAGCAACTTTAGCAAAGTCTCAGGATATAAAATCAAAGTGCAAAAATCACAAGCATTCCTATACACCAATGACAGACAAGCAGAGAGCCAAATCATGAATGAACTTCCATTCACAATTGCAACAAAGAGCATAAAATACCTGGGAATACAGCTAACAAGGGAAGTGAAAAACCTCAAGCAGAGCTACAAACCACTGCTCAAGGAAATGAGACAGGAAACGAACAAATGGAAAAATATTCCATCCTCGTGGGTAGGAAGAATCAATATCATCAAAATGGCCATACTGCCCAAAGGAATTTATAGATTCAATGTTATTTCCATCAAACTACCATTGACATTCTTCACAGAATTAGAAAAAACTACTTTAAAATTCATATGGAAGAAAAAAAGAGCCTGTACAGCCAAGACAATCCTAAGCAGAGGAACAAAGCTGGAGGCATCAAGCTACCTGACTTCAAACTATACTACAAGGCTACAGTAAGCAAAACAGCATGCTACTGGTACCAAAACAGACACATAGACCAATGGAACGGAATAGAGAGCTCAGAAATAAGACTGCACATCTACAACCTTCTGATCTTTGATAAATCTCACAAAAACAAGCAATGGGGAAAGGATTCCCTATTTAATAAATGGTGGTGGGAAAACTGGCTAGCCATATGCAGAAAACTGAAACTGGACCCCTTCCTTTCACCTTATATTAAAACTAATTCAAGATGGATTAAAGACTTAATGTAAAACCCCAAACCATAAAAACCCTAGAAGAAAACCTAGGCAATACCATTCAGGACATAGGCATGGGCAAAAATTTTATGATGAAATCACCAAAAGTAATTGCAACAAAAGCTAAAATTGATCTAATTAAACTAATGAGCTTCTGTACAGCAACAGACTCTATCATCGGAGTGAACAGATAACCTACAGAATGGGAGAAAAATTTTGCAATCTACCCATCTGACAAAGGTCTAATATCCAGAATCTAGGAGGAACTTAAACAAATTTACAAGAAACAAACAACCCCATTAAAAAGTGGGCAAAGAACATGAACAGACACTTCTCAAAGTAAGACATTTATGTGACCAAGAAACATATGAAAAAAAGCTCAACATCACTGATCATTGGAGAAATGCAAATCAAAACCACAACGAATACTATCTCACGCCAGTCAGAATGCCGATTATTAAAAAGTCAAGAAACAACAGATGCTGGCAAGGCTGTGGAGAAATAAGAATGCTTTTACATTCTTGGTAGGAATGTAAATTAGTTTAACCAATGTGGAAGACAGTGTGGTGATTCCTCAAGCATCTAGAACCAGAAATGCCACTTGACCCAGCAATCCTATTACTGATGTAATGGGATTCCCAGAGGAATATAAATCATTCTATTATAAAGATACATGCACACATATGTTTATTGCAGCACTATTCACAATAGCAAAAACGTGGAACCAACCCAAATGTCCATCAATGATGGACTGGATAAAGAAAATGTGGTACAGGCCAGGCACGGTGGCTCACGCCTGTAATCCCAGCACTTTGGGAGGCCAAGGCAGGTGGATCAAGAGGTCAGGAGATCAAGACCATCCTGGCTAATATGGTGAAACTTTGTCTCTACTAAAAATACAAAATATCAGCTGGGCGTGGTTGTGGGCACCTGTAGTCCCAGCTACTTGGGAGGCTGAGGCAAGAGAATGGCGTGAACCCGGGAGGCAGAGCTTGCAGTAAGCCGAGATCACACCACTGCACTCCAGCCTGGGTGACAGAGGGAGACTCCATCTCAAAAAAAAAAAAAAAAAAAAAAAAAGAAAAAAAAGAAAGAAAGAAAATGTGATACATTTACACCATGGAATACTATGCAGCCATAAAAGCAAATGAGATCATGTGCTTTGCGGGGACATGAATGAAGCTGGAAGCCATCATCCTCAGCAAACTAACATGGGAATAGAAAGCCAAACATTGTATGTTCTCACTCATAAGTGGAAGCTGAACAATGAGAACACATGGACCCAGGGAGGGGAACAACACACGCCAGGGCCTATCAGGGGGGTGGTGGGAGGCAGAGCATCAAGATAAATAGCTAATGCATGTGGGGCTTAATACCTAGATAGGGGCTGATAGGTACAGTAAACCACCATGGCACACTTACCTATGTAGCAAACCTGCACGTTTTGCACATGTATCTCAGAACCTAAAATAAAAATAAAAATAAAAGCTCGAATCTCAGACAATTCTTTCTTAAGCCGATCTCCATACTATACCGAATGCCAAATGATCAGGGTTGAGTATGTATAGGGTCCTAATATCTACAAACACTAAAACACATTCAATATAGCTCATAATACAGTGCCACCACTGAGTACTTTTTCAGTTACTACCCGTTGATTAACATTCTCATTTCCAAGTGGCTTATCAGAGACTAATTGATAGAAAATAATTACTTTTTAGGTTAACTGAAGTTAGTATGGTTCTTGTTTAATCTTGATCACACACCTAACACATTTGCATTCATTGAATCCTGGACTTTTCAGAATTAATCATGTGTTCGTTATTTGAAATTATTCAATGAGTGCAACACTAGGCATAGTACTATTTGCAGGGGATAAAATAATGAAAGCAAACAGACTCCATAGAATTTACAGTCTAGTGAGAAAACAGGCATTATTGATATGTCATACATGGGCATACTATATCGTCCCTGTGTTAAATGCTATGAAAAAGAAGTATAGGGAGTTATGAAAACCTTTGAATCAGTCAGAGATAGGAATGAAGGATGACTTGGAGTTGACTATGCTGCAGGAGATGAGATTTAGAGTAGAAATAGCATTATATACAAAGGACCAGTGGTTTAAGGGAGGACAGAGAACATGAAAAGTGCCAGGCTGAAGGACAATTAAAAGGGAACAACCTAGCACTTTGTCAAGTCTTCTTTGGTCCAGGCCCTAGTTTCTTCTCCAGTCGCACCAAAGAACTTGACCAAGTGCTAGGTTGTTCCCTTTTAATTATAAGAATAATAGATATCAAGGCACTATCACCATCGCCCTGGGTGTCTCTGCTGCAAAGTAGGACAATTCATTTATTTAGTAAATATTTGTTAAGTACCTACTATGTGTCAAGCAGGCTCTAAGCACTGAGGGTACAGCAGTGAAAGAAAAAAAAAAACAGGCCTAAATTCTTGTGCTTAAGGAACTTAAATTCTAGTGGATTCCTACACAAAACTTAGGAAAGGATTATATCACACCATGTTTGTCAACATATTTTTTTATTACTATCCCCTACCCCCAACACACATACAAGGAGCCCTTGAGACATTTTTTTACCTGATTATTCCCTCCATGAAATTTTAATACCAGAGATATATTGTGTATGTGTTTAGGTATTATATGTGTTTCTGTGTTTATATGAAAAACAAGTAAGAGATTTGGCCCTCCAAGAATCAATTTTTACTCCCTTGAAGGCAATATCACTTGCCTGAAGAAGGCATGATATACAAGTATGGGCTTATGATAAAAAAAGAAATTTCTATTTGGTGATAGCTGACCAGAGCTTATCTATGAGGCCACTTGACTAATATTAATTCTGTATATTTGTCACTGCCTTGATTAAAAATGATAAATTAGTAATGTTTGTATTAGCTCCCTGTTATTGTTCAGTTTGCTTTCCTGACCCATTTCCCTATTCTGTGTATGTCTATTTGTCTCAGTATCTCAAAGTGTCCCATCATCCTTGCTTCCTTAGTCAAAACCTTTTTACTCTTAGCACTATCTACCTGAAGACCTACTTTCAAATTATTCTTTATTAGGATAAATTTATAAAGTTTAGTGATTCTATAAATAATTTTATGTCACTAGTCTAATTCTATGCCCCAACATCTTCATTTATTTTATTTAGTTTACATTATTATTAATGAAAATAACATGTAAACAACAAGACTATGGGTGGTTTAGGTGATAAAGAAAAGTTCAGGACTATGGGTAGTTCATTTGTATGCAAATATGTTAGTCACTGTGCATATTTCAGTGAAAAATTAGTAAATGAATTCATAAAATGCAAGATAATTGGGAAACACCAAAATGAGTGAATTCTAAATTGTTTTGCAAACTTTATATAGATGTGTTGAGCAAATCATATTTTAGGCTGCCAGTTTTTAGTGCTGTAAAATGCATTAAAAATTGCTGGCCATATATCTTGGATTTTGTTTTCTCTTTGTAGAATTTAATTCCAGATTTGCTTTGATCTCATTCTTGTATTTACATCTTGCTCCTTTGTTTAAACTGTCTTCTTTTATTTACAATATGCAGAGAGGGAAGCAGGTTTAAGTCCAATTACCATAATTTCTGCTTGACTTATGTGCACTTAAGCAGTTTAAATCTTGCTTTGGTGACAGGAGACTTTTCCTTCAGGATTCCACAATAAATCCTTCCAAACTGATGAATAATTGGATTCACAGTCAGTCCCTTCAGTGCACAAAATACTTAGGTTCCTGGGTCTCACTAAGTTTGAGGAGCAGGCCTTGCATCTGGAACACAAGTCAACAGTAGAAACATTCCTTGGTTGTGCCAAGTCCCTAATACATCAAACTGCTATGCACAATTCACTTTCTCTCTGAAAATATCATGAATTCTCAACTGCTGAATCAAGTGCAAATTCCTTAGCTTGAAATTTCTTAAGGTTCTTCATGAAGTGGCTCCCCACTTTTACTGACTCCTGTCGTATTACCCTCAGATCAAATGTTTGGCTTCAGTAGGGTCTTTCTCTGTTCCATCTCCAAGCGCTTGCTTGTACTGTGCACCCTACTTGGTTTACTATTTTGCATCTCCCTACCCAAATCCTACTCATCATTCAAGGGCAAGCTCACATTTAAATCTCCCTTGGCCACTTCAGCTCCTGTCCATCTAACTCTTCTCTAACTCTTACGGAAGTCTATTGATATTCATTTATTTTCACCAAAACCCTCACACAATTTGGTTTTATTATTACTAGAATGTTCAATGTGAGTCTGTAAAGGCAAGCAGTGCCATTATGCAAACTTGAATCCAAAAAGTCACCTGTCATAGTTTTACTATGTATGCACAATTCTTTGGGGCTCTTGTCTTCAAAAGGTGAACGTAATTCCCATCCCCTTGAGTATGGCTGGATTAATGACTCATTTCTCATGAGGAGGACATGGTAAAAGTCAGTGTATGTGACTTCTGAAGCTAGTTTATAAAAAGTTACTGCAGGATCTAGGCTAGTTTATAAAAGGTTACTGCAAGATCTAACGTGCTCTGTCTCTTGGATCATTTATTCTGGAAAAAAACAGCTGCCATTTTATAAGGACACTCAAGCAGCCCTATGGAGAGGCCCATGCATGGAGAAATAGGAGGCCTCAGCCAGCAGCCATATGAGTGCGCCATTTTGGAAACAGATCTTCCAGCCCTAGTCAAGCCTTCAGATGGATGAAGCTTCAGCTGATGTCTTGATTGTAACCCAGCTGAGTGCACCCAAAATTCTAACCCATAGAAATTGTGATACGATAAATGTTCATTGTTTTAAACTGCTATGTTAGGGGGTGATTTGTTATGCAGTAATAGATAACAATACAGCATCCTTTACTCTTCCTCTCTTACCTTGCTACATACTTCCTACCCATCATTAAGGCCTGCCTAGTTTTTCTCCAATATATATCTATAAACTGTGAAATTTTCTTCACCTCCACTGCCAGCATCAGCTCTCACTATGGCATTATCTTTCCGACTGTTATTCCTGTTTCATTGTTTATTTTCTCTCACCACATTTTACTCCCCAACCCCTAGTAAATCCTTTCTATTGCATTCAGAGAGATCTTTATGCAACCCAGTTGTATAAAGTAGCTGTATTTTGCAATGCCTGAAAAGCATACTGAAATACGTAGGATTCTAAGATGACCCCAAAGATACACGTCCCCTGGTATATTGCCTTGTATGATCCTTGCGGTTTGAAGGTGGCTAGGACAGTGAATATGAATATGGCTGTCACTCTTGTGATTAAGTTATATTGTAGGAAAAAGGTAAAGGGATTTGCAAATGTCATTTAGGTCCCAAATTAGTTGAGTTTTCATTAATCAGAGGTAATTATCCTGGGTGGGGCTGCTTGAATCAGGTGAATCCTTAAAAGGTACTGAGTCCCTCCTAAAGGGAGACATTTGAAGCATGAGAGATTCTCCTGCTCAATTTGAAAAAGTAAGCTACCATATTGTAGAGCAAATCATGTGGCAGGAAACAGTGGGTGGCCTCGAGTTGCTGAGGGCCTCCATTCCTACAATTATAAGAAGCTAAAGGCTGGGTGCAGTGGCTCATGCCTGTAATCCCAGCACTTTGGGAGGCTGAGGTGAGCAGATCACCTGAGGTCAGGAGTTCAAGACCAGCCTTCCCAACATGGTGAAAGCCCGTGTCTACTAAAAATACAAAAATTAGCCTGGTATGATGGTGGGTGCCTGTAATCCCAGCTACTCAGGAGGCTGAAGCAGGAGAATCACTTGAACCCGGTAGGCGGAGGTTGCAGTGAGCCAAGATTGCACCACTATACTCCAGCCTGGGTGACAGAGTGAGACTCCATATCAAAAAAAAAAAAAAAAAAAAAAAAAGCAGCTAAATTCTGCCAACCAGTGAACATGAGCATGACAAGGAACTTATGCTTAACGTAAGATCATAGCTCCAGGTGACCTCTCCATTTGAGCCTTCTGAGATCCAGGCAGAGAACCCAGCTGCGCTATACTTAGCCTGCTGACCCATGGAAAATGTGAGACAATAAATTTGTCTTGTTAAGCTGCCAAATTTGTTATGCACCAATAGAAAACTAATGGATGTATAGAACCTATCACTACCCAAAAATACACAAGTACATCAGTAATCCGTTGGCATAATTCTTGATTCATATATTGGATCCAGCAATTTCTTATTCACATTTCTGCACTTAAGTCTAACTTGAAAAGGTTAGACTTATCACTCAGTCCTCACATTCTTCACAATAGACTGTATATTTATTTAAGAAGCAATTTTATAGATCTTACTATGTTCCAGGCACTGTCTAAGGGCTTTAGAACTATTACCCCTTTTAGGAGAACTAAACTGCTGAATCAAGTGCAAAGGGATACTATTATTATCCCTATGTCAAAGACGAGGATGCTGCCATACAGCTGTGATCTCAGTTACAAAGCTCTGGGGCTGACAAGAGGCTCTTGTTCATTAAGAGCCACTATTCATTTAGGGAATGAGGGTGTCACTCCTTTCTGGTAGTAAGGATGTGGCCGAAACAGTGAAATAAAGAAAATTGAGAAACTTGGAAGATGTGAATCTAATAAAGTTCCCACTTGAAATTTGTAAGTTTTTTTTCTCAATACATTAAAGATAAAATCTGACATCCTTATTTTGCCTCCATGCCAATGCATAATCTTGTCTTTTCCTCTTCATTACACACAATATAATTGGCAAATTTCCATGCCTTAGTTATATTGAAAGATCTCTGTATACAGAGCAGGTGAATATGGAAAATTTACTATGTGCTAAATCAAAGGAATTCAAGAATTATGACCCGGCCTCTACTCTCAAGCCTTCAAGTAGAGTGGATAAGCACAGAAATGCTTATGGTATCGATTGATAAGCACAAGCTGGAGAAATGCGAATCTCTGCAGAATGAACTTTGGCACTTTATATTCTTATTGGTCCTAATGCAAAAACAGAAAGATTGTGATAACTTTTCAATCAGTGTTTTTTGCACTCTAAAAAACCATAATTCTCAGTAAAAAAAAAAAAAAAAAAAAATAGAGCAGCTATCCCGGTTTCACTGAGAATCAGAGGTTACCCAGGAAGTGGGACTTTCGGGGCTAAAGTCAGGATAGTACTAGGCAAACTGAGATGTTTGGTCATTCTGCATTTACACCACACCCAGTCCATACACATGCATTCAAACACATTCCATATGTTTCTACTTACATGGATATAATTGGAATACGTTTTATCAATCTAATTATTCTTATGGCATGTATTAAATTCCAACATTTTCCTTTCCAACATTTTCTTTTTTAAAATGAACTTCATGGCTTACTAAATTAATTTTTGTAATATCTTCCTTGATTTTGATTTGAAATTTGAATAAAAGAGTTCTCAAAGTTTTGAATTGGTTATTTTTGTCCCCTAATTTGTAAGTTACTTGTAAGTACAGACTGAGCATTTCTATTTTATTTTTTTTCTTAGGGCTTGACAGTGCAGGGTTAGATTTATTGAGGTATAGTTCACATAGAGTAAAATTCACACTTTTTAGTTAAACTATGAGTTTTAGCAAATACATACAGTCATGTAACCACCACGTAATCAAGATACAGACCTGTTCCACCATACCCCCACCTCCATAAATCCTCTATTTATTTTTTATCTTTCAAATGTATTGCGTTATTTTTCTTCATTGCACTATTCTTAATATATATTAAGTGCTCAAGAGATGTTAACTGTTGTCTTTGTCTTTGTTAATTAGCCTTTGTTGTTAATTTTACTGCAAATTAATCTCTGTTGTTAATCTTGCAAAAACAAGGGAATGAATTGTTGGTTGAGCCAGTAGCAGCAATCAGGCATGTATCACTAACTGTTATGGTCTTTTGTAAAAATTAGGCTTGGTTTTTAGCAGGAAGGAGGCTAGAATTTTGAAACTGCCACCAGAGATTTATTGCTGTGGCACTGCAGGGCATTAGTCCTTCTCCATGTGTTGGTGAATGTCACATTCAGAGAATAGGATCTTCACTAAGAAAATACCAGATTTTTTACTTACAGTAGAATCAATCCCAAGTATGTCCTGTGGGGTACTATGGCCCAGCACCTCACCTAGGTGCTCCAGAGCTGCAACAAAATAGCATTACCAATGATATTTTGTCCTGTTTACAGACACACCAAGAATACAAGGGTAACATACAAAAGAGCAAATAATATATGGCCCTTAGTTGAAGATATTCTGAGGAGAAGAAACGATTGAGTATGAGCTGGAAGAATCAGAACAAGCTTCCTTGGAGTGAGGTTGAAACTGACTGCACTAGGCATGGTGCCCTTGCCCTCTGCTTGACAACATCCCATTTAATCTTGGTATCAGTAAGAATTCTCTTTAGCAGCATACAGCAGCAGACTTTTTAGATGCCTTTTAGATAAGAAAGGGTTTTATTTTTTTCTCACATAATAAGAAACCCATAGGTAGAAAGTCTAGGCAAGTTGTAGTACCTCCAAAATGTCACGAGGACCCCATCTCCTGTGTTTCTTGCTCTGCTATAATTTACATGAGGCCTTCATCCTCATGTTCTCAAGTTATTTGCTGCTTCCACTCCTAGGTATTTACCCAAGAGAAAGAAAATATATGTCCATGCAAAAACTTGTATAAAAATGTTTATAGCAACATCATTTATAATAGCCAAAAAGTGAAAATAAATCAAATGTCCACTAATTGATGAGTGAATAAATAAAATATAAACTATCTATACAATGGAATATTATTTAGTCATCAAAGAAAATGATGCATTGATGCATGCTACAACATAGATAAATCTTAAAAATGTGCTTAGGAGGCCAACCATGTTGGCTCATGCCTGTAATCCCAGCGCTTTGGGAGGCTGAGGCAGGAGCATTGCTTGAGGCCAGCAGTTACAGACTAGCATTGGCAATATAGTGAGACCTCACCTCTACTAAAAACATTTTAAAAATTAACTGCATGTATGGTGGTGTACACTTGTAGTCCTGGCTACTCAGGAGGCTGAGGCTGAAGGATCACTTAAGCCTAGGAGCTCAAGGCTACAGTGAGCCATAATAGTGTCACTGCACTCCAGACTGGGTGACAGAGCAAGACCCTACCCTTAAAGAATGAGATCTTCCTTTTTTTTAAAATTTTACTTTAAGTTCCAGGGTGCACGTGCAGGTTTGTTACATAGGTAAACATGTGCCATGGTGGTTTGCTGCACCTATCAATCCATCACCTGAGAATTAAGCCCAGCATGCATTAGATATTTTTCCTGATTCTCTCCCTCCCTTCATGTGTGGTGTTCCCCTCTCTGTATCCATGTGTTCTCACTGTTCAGCTCCCACTTATAAGTGAATACATGCGGTGTTTGGTTTTCTGTTCCTGTGCTAGTTTGCTGAGGATAATGGCTTCTAGCTTCACCTGTGTCCCTGCAAAGGACATGATCTCATTCTTTTTTATTGCTGCATGGTGTTCCATGGTATATATGTACAACATTTTCTTTATCTAGTCTATTACTGATGGAAATTTGGGTTGATTCCACTCTTTACTATTGTGAATAGTGCTGCAATGAACATATACATGCATGTATCTTTACAGAATGATTTATTATTCTACTATATTATAAATATAATATATTCCTTTGGGTATGTACCCAGTAATGGGATTGCTGGGTCAAATAGTATTTCTGGGTTCTAGGTCTTTGAGGAATTGCCACACTGTCTTCCACAATGGTTGAACTAATTTGCATTCCCACCAATAGTGTAAAAGTGTTCCTATTTCTCCACAGCCTCGCCAGCATCTGTTGTTTCTTGACTTGTTAATAATTGCCATTCTGACTGGTGTGAGATGGTATCTTCTTGTGGTTTTGATTTGAATTTCTCTAATGATCAGTGATGTTGAGCTATTTTTATATGTTTGCTGGCTGCATAAATGTCTTCTTTTGAGAAGTGTCTGTTCATGTCCTTTGCCTACTTTTTAATGGGGTTGTTTGTTTTTTCTTGTAAATTTGTTTAAGTTCTTTGTAGATAAACTTATCCACTGTTGCAAAAATTTTCTCCTCTTCTCTGGGTTGTCTGTTCATTCTGATGATTTTTCTTTTGCTGTGCAGAGGCTGTTTAGTTTAATTAGATCCCATTTGTCAATTTTGGCTTTTGTTGCCATTGCTTTTGGTGTTTTAGACATGAAGTCCTTGCCCATGCCTATGTACTGAATGGTATTGCCTAGGTTTTCTTCTAGGGTTTTTATGGTTTTGGGTTTTACATTTAAGTCTTTAATCCATCTTGAGTTAGTTTTTGTATTAGGTATAAGGAAGGGGTCCAGTTTCAATTTTCTGCATATGACTAGCCAGTTTTCCCAGTACCATTTATTAAATAGGGAATCCTTTCCCCATCGCTTGTTTTTGTGAGGTTCAGCAAAGATCAGGTGGTTGTAGATGTGCGGTCTTACTTCCGAGTTCTCTATTCTGTTCTTAAAAAACACCCAAAAATATGTAAAGGAAAGAAGGTAGACACAAAGGTCATATATTGTATGATTCTATTTATAGGAAATGTCCAGAATAGGCAAAGCTATAGAGACAGAAAATACATTAGTTGTTGCCCAGAGTTGGGGTCAGAAGTTGGGGAAATGAAGAGTCACTGCAAATGGGTTCAGGGTTCATTTGGGGGTAATGAAAATGTTCCCAAATTGATTATGGTGATTGTTGCACAACTTGTGAATGCACTAAAAACCACTGAATTGTATACTTTAAAGGTCAGTTGTATGGTATGTGAATCACAGCTTAATAAAGCTATTACAAATATGTGGTAATATGAATAAATATGTACGTATATATTAATTGCAAAATTCATTTTCATAATTGAAATAAACAGAATATACAATAGTTTTTTAAAAAAATATTTGCTGTATCTCCTATCATTATTTTCACCCTCTGGGCAAGTTTAGTGGAGTAAGGGAAAAAGGCACATCCAGCCAAGTCTGACCCTTTAAGAAGCTTTCTGAGAAACCTCACTCAGAATCTTTGACTTCTATTTCATTGCCCAGAAGGAGGTCATATGGACACTCCTAGCTGCAAGGGAGTCTGGAGAATGAGTGTTTTAGTTGAGCATACTGTCATTACTTTTCTTTTAAAAGGAAGGAGAGGCCAGGTGTGGTGACTTATGCTTATAATCCCAGCATTTTGGGAGGCTGAGGCAGGAGGATTGCTTGAACCCAGGAATTCTAGACCAGCCTGGACAAGATGGTGAAATCCTGCCTCTATTTTAAAAATAATAAAAAAATAAAATAAAAGAAAGGAGAGAAGAGACATTGAGAAGACAACTAACAGTGTATGCCACAATCCTCTAAACAGACAAAAATCTTGAAAAGTGTCACAGCCAGGAAGAGCTAAGGAGGCATATGATAATTGAATGTAATGTTGTACCTGGATGAAATCCTGGAACCAAAAAAAAAAAGGCTCTTAGGTGAAAACTAAAAAATTCTGAATGAAATATGGATTTTAGTTAATAATATGTGTGTGTATATATATGTATATGGAATAATATATAATATCATATAACAATATTGGTTCATTAATTGTAAATATGCACTATAGATGTTAATAATCAGGGTACCCTCTGTGGGTATATATGGGAACTCTACTATTTTTGCAACCTTTCTGCAAATCCAAAGCTATTTTAAATTAAAAACATTTTTAAAAGCAGTCAGAAACACACTCTGATGTCACTTTTATTGCCTCCATTTTACTGTTGCAAAAACAGACTCCAAACATTGAAGAGGTTTATCAAGGTCAAACAGCAATTAAAGCCCAGCATAGTGGCTCATGCCTGTAGTCCCAGCTACTCAAGAGGCTGAGACAGGATGATCGCTTGATCCCAGGAGTTTGAGGCTGCAATGAGCTATGATCATGCCACTGCACTGCAGCCTGAGCAACAGAGATCCTGACTCCAAAAAGTAAAATAATAATAATAACAATTTTAAAAACAGCAATTAAGAGCAGGATCTAAGTGCAGTCTCAGTGTATTATATTGCATTATTTTCTTAAGAAGAATCCCTCTTGAGAATCAGGGCAAGTTCTCATCAAATTGCTAGAGTCTTCAGTGGATGAGCTGATTTCTCTTGTGACTGCCCCAAGTGTTTTAGATGGCAAAAGGCCTGTACCAAGCTTGCCTTAGAAACAGGTGCTAAGATAACCTAGGAAATCCAAGCCAGAGTAATTTATAAGAGAAGTAAACATTTACAACAACAAAGTTCAGAGCATTTAAGGCATACTGCCTGCTACTAGATGTTTGCTAACACTGTGAACTCCAGGAGGACTCTGAAATTTGGACTGTGACTTATACCCTTGATAGTACCCACAGCATTTATTACAGATTAGACACACTTAAATGTGCTCATTGATTGCATACATCCGTCCTAAACACCATATCGGTAAATCAAATACTGAAATGTATAGTGAGAGAAAACTCAGACTGAAGTCCAAAGATTTCATGTTCTATCTGAGATACTGAGTGCTTAAACTTGTTTGGCTGCCTTCTTCCTTCATCATATATTTAGGCTGTTTGCTGTCACATTACAAATAAAATCTAATTATAATTTTTTCATAAAATAGTGCCTTTCGATTCTTTTCTATAAAAAAGCCAGGATATCAATTTTATTATCTGCTGCAGAGCACCAACTTTTCCTTATGGGGCAATACCTGTCTGAAGTGGCTGCTCTCTTGAGGTCTCCCTGGCCTTTCCTGTAAAAAAAAAAAAAAAGCAAATCTTTCCATGTATTCTAGCAATGATCATGTTACTAAAAAAATAATTAATTAATTTAGAGACAGGGTCTTGCTCTATTGCCCAGGCTGGAGTGTAGTGGCGTGACCATGGCTAACCACAGCCTTGACTCACTGGGCTCCAGTGATCCTCCCACCTCAGCCTCTCGAGTGACTGGGACTCCAGGTATGCACCACCATGCCTGGCTAAATTTTAAATTTTTTCTAGAGACGGGGTCTTGCTATGCTGCCCAAGCTGATCTCGAACTCCTGGCCTTAAGCAATCCTCCCACCCCAGCCACCTAAACCACTAGGATTACAGGTGTGAGCCGCTACACCCAGCCTTGACAATCATTTTCTGACTGCTCATTCTGTGCCAGGCTCCATGCTAGGCAGTAGAGATAGAATGGCGAAAAAGATGAAGCGTCGCCTTCACAGACTGCAGCTTTTTGCAGGGCAAAGAGACAATTCACATATGTTAGACAAATAATGATATCAGTGTCACTGTGACAAATGCCATGGTGGACAGGGTACTATGAAAGGCTTTGAGAGCTTGTAGTAGGTGGTATAATAGGCTGGCATGTTGTACATTTAGGGAGCACACAGAATGAAACCCTCTCTCTTCTGTGCTTGTGATTAATTGCAACTGAGAGGTAGAAGAGTCATAAAGATGAAGAATTTTTTAAAATTACATTTAGTAATAAAAATATCAGAGCCGATATGTGGCTTCTGCAGAGAGGTAAGTCCCAAGCAGTCAGAGGGAAAAGAACGGTTGAGCCACAAGTGTCCAGTTTCTTCTCCCAACTTTCCCAATCAGATAAGTGCATCCTCCTCTCTTAGGACAGGATGAGTGAGGCCATAGAGAAGTGAAGAAGAGAATTCCAGGGAATCAAAGCTGAGGAGAGGGCAGAAGAGAAAAGGCCCACGGGAAACTCATTTATGTTGTGCATGGGAGCTTGAAAGGCACATGGGCATCAAGACCTGATCAAACAAGGTTTTAGGTCCTGTTAAGAACTGTTTCCCCTTACATTCTAAATGTACATATAATTTTTGACTGGGGAACAGAGTATACATCTTCAGATTTGCTTTTAAGATGTAGTTCTTTGGGAAAAGAATAGAAAATTTTGACTTTTTTCATGGTAAAGTGAGAAATGATGGTGGTTTGAACCAGATGATGGCTGTGAAGATCAAGAAAATTTGTCAGCTTTGGAAATTATTTACAAGGAAAATATAAAGTGTAGTTTATTGGATATCAGTAGACTGGTGAGGACAAGAAATGTACTAAGCATGGCATCTGGGACTTTAAGCAACAAAGGGAAAGGTGTTTCCATTTATCAAGGTGGGGGCCACTGGATGAAGTCTGGGTATAAAGATGTGAGCTTTGATTTTGACTGTTTAGCTTTAGGTGCCTTATGCTATCCAAGGAAGATGGAAGGTAGGCAGTGGATTATGCCCATCAGGATTTTGGAAGACCCATTTCTGCTTCTTGCTATTGTGAATTTTCTGGGTTGCCTTGCTATCCTCTATTTGTATCCTTTGTGCTTTAAGCACTTGTGTAACAAAATCAATGTATTAATTTTTTTTTTTTTTGTCCAAAGCATTTACTGTGGTTTCTGTTTTAATGTTTGGATCCTGGATAAGGTTCAGGTTTGAACACATTGCTCTCTCCATAAAAAGCACTAGGTGTAGTGGAGAAAGCCAGAAGACACTGAGAAAATCTAAAAGAAGAGCGAACACCTTAAGTGTTTGTTTTCATGGACGCTAACAGAAAGTACTATTTCAATAAGGGAATAGGTGAATGTATTAAAAACACTGATGTAGAATGAAAATGTCCTGAGTTTGGTAAGGTGGGTGTCATTGGTGATCTTAGTTGTGACAGGTTTGGTATGATGGTGAATGCAGAAGCCAGATTTAGAATGGAAAGAAAGCCATGGGAAAGGAAGTACAGGATGTGTATATTTAACTATTTTGAGTAATTCTGCTATAACAGGAGAGGGAGAGAGAGAGAGAGAGAGATTGCAGGAGAAATAATGGAGGGAGAGAGAGAGAGGAAGAGAAGCAACGTTTAGGGTCTGGGAAGGTTTCTTTTGGTTATATTTGTGTTTGGGTTATTTGGTTTGTTGGTTTGATTGTTGATTAATTTTGAGTTTTCTGCTGTTACTAATTACCACAAATTCAAACCAATGAATTACCACAAGCTCAATAAACACAAATTATTATGTTACACTTGTTTAGGTCAGACAACTAATGCGGGTCTCACCAGGCAGAAATCAAGGTATCTTTAGGGCTGCATTTCTTCCTGTAGGCTCTGGGTAGGATGCCTTCTTCCTTGCCAGCTTCTTAAGGCCACCCACGTTCCTTCGCTCATCACTCCCTTCCTCCATCTTTGAAGCCAGCAAACTCACGTTGAGTCCTTCTCACAGTGCATCACCCTGACCTCCTCTGCTGCCTTTCTTGTCCACTTTGTAAAGAACCTTTACGGCTATATTTGGTTCACCTGGATAATCTAGGATAGTCTTCCTATTTCTGGGTGAGCTGATTAGCTAGCAACTTAAATTCTACCCACAACCTCAATTCCCCATTGCTATGTAACTTAGTCTATTCACCATTTCCAAAAATTAGGAGCTAGCTATTTGGCAGATGTGGGAAGGAGAATTATTCTGCCCGCCACAACAATTTTTATGTGCTGGATATAAAAATAAAAATCTCATCTGATCATTTGTCTTTTTTTTTTTTGTGAACAATGAAGCCAAGCCATTGACTGAAGGAGAAAGGTGGAGGGAGGACTCGGATGTCTGAGGGGTGTAGAGAAAATATGAAGCCATCATTTAGGAGAAGCTTAAGAGACAGACGGAGAACAAGCTACAAAACACAGAGGTGTGCTAAGGGTCAAATAGCCTATGCCAACTAAATCTCAAAACTAGAAAAATAATTTTATGAATTCCTTTTTTATGTTCAATATTTACTTTTGATATGGGCCAACCTAAGTTATATACAAAGTGCATCTTAATTTTGTGAAATGCTACTAAAATGTAGAAAAAAGAACATTAGAATAAAATGAACATCAGAAAAAAATAAAAATGAATTATTGGTAGAAAGTGAATATTTCCAGATATACTAGATAGTTACCTTTCTAGAAAAAGGGGATGAATAAATAGTCCATTGGCATTACAAAGACATATATGATGCCACATAATTATAAAAATGGAAATAAAAAAGAAAAAAACACAAATGTATGCAGGAGGGAAGAGGGTGAAACATGAAAAGATTTGAACTTTATTTTTTAATGTTTGCCCTGCCTGAGCAAATTATGATCCAGAAATCTGATTATCCTCAAATACTATAAAAATGCTTTCTTTGGGAGTCCAAGGAAAGGTGCCAGGATATGCTCCACCAGGATCTCTCCTTATGTGCTCTCTGTAGCATTCTCCTTCTCCTTTTATTGAATTCTCTTACAAGCTTCACTCTCAGTGGTGACTATGGCCCATTCAGCTACGCTCACTTGAAAGGAATGGCTGACCTTCTTGATCACTGAAATGAGCGTTGCCTAAAAACCTTAATCTGTAGACAGGCTTGGCCTCAAATCCTCATAAATAGTGGTAAGAAACATCAGCTGCATGCCACTGAATCTTTCATCCAAGAGAGAATAAATTGTTTTAATACCAGGAATGCAGAAAAAGGGAAAGAAAAAAAGAAGGTATTTGAACAGAAGGCCAACAAAAGTTCCTTTGATGCAGTTCCTGCTGACACCCTGGGCAAGATGTTCATTGTGTAAGATAGATCACAAAATGCATTAAGAGATATTATGTCATACACTCCAATTAGCATTACCAGTATCCTTTTGCTGGCTCACTGTCCAAAAAAATTAATTTTATTGCTTCCAGAACTTTGAACAAACTCATATAATCCTTCAAGCAGATGTACGAGGCATTAAAAACCACAATTACATTACTTCAAAGCCATAATTAAAAAGTTTGGTCCTCGTTCCAGGCCTACCATTGATTTCTAAGAGAAACATACTTCAGATCTGATGTAAGCCTTAATAAATTACCAGCTTTGAGCAAAATAAGTTTAGCTTCCCATAAAGAATAAAACAGGGTTTTATTGTGGGAAAAGGGGAAGACTAAATGATTGTAAATTTGTATTGCATTTTTATAACCACTTGGGTTTGAAGTCAAATATAATTTGACATTTTATTGATATTTCCAGTGTTTAAAACTGACAAGAAGTACATTAAATTTTACTGTGTAAATCTGATATGACAATAAAAATCCTTTTGCACTTCTCATTGGAATTGTTGCAGTAAAGTGAAATAAGAAGTGCCATCAAAAAATAATTTTTTAAAAGAAGGTCTGAGCTGTCAGGAGTTCAGTTGTCCATTTTTTTGGTAGGAATAGACTTTTCCTCCAAAGGCGTGACAGTTCCAACACTTATAAGTAGGCCCCACGATTCGACTTACACCTAGCTCATCCCTCGGTGGCTCTATTCTATTGTTCTTCTGATAATAACAGTAAAAATTGTAACAATCTGTATTAGTTTCCTAGGGGTGCTGCAATGAAGTGCCACGAACTGGGCAGCTTAAAACAACAGATTTTTTTTTTTAGTAATTTCAACTTTTATTTTAGATTCGGGGGGTACATGTGCAGGTTTGTTACATGGGTATATCGTGTGAATGCCAAGGTTTGGGGTAAGGATTCTGTCACCCAGGTTGTCAGCATTGTACCCAATAGGTAGTTTTTCAACCCAAACCCGCCTTCCTCCAGCATTGTACCCAATAGGTAGTTTTTCAACCCAAACCTGCCTTCCTCCTCCCCACTCTAGTAATCCCCAGTATTCCCCAGTATGTATTGTTCATATATATATATATAACATATATGTATATATTACATATGTGTAATATATACATTATATATACATTATATATATTACATATATATATATACACACACACATATATGTATTTTTTTTTTTTTCTGAGACAGATTCTCACTCTGCCACCAAGGCTGAAGTGAAGTGGCACAATCTCAGCTCAGTGTAAACTCCGTCTCCCTGGTTCAAGCAACTCTCGCGCCTCAACCTCCCAAGTAGCTGGAATTACAGGCGCATGCCACCACGCTCGGCTAATTTTTGTATTTTTAGTAGAGACAGGGTTTTGCCATGTTGGCCAGGCTGGTCTGAAACTCCTGACCTCAAGTGATCCACCCCCTTCGGCCTCCTAAAGTGCTAGGATTACAAGCGTGGGCCACCATGCCTGGCCTATTGTTCCCATCTTTATATTCACGTGTACTCAATGTTTAGTTCGTACTTATATGTGAGAACATGCTGTATTTGTTCTTCTGAACAACAGAAATGTATTGTCTTACAGTTCTGGAGGCTAGAAGTCTGTAATCAAAGTGTCGGCATGGCCATGCTCTCCCTGTCAGAAACAGAACCCTTTCTTGACTCTTCCTAGCTTCTGGTGCTTTGCTGGCAACCTTCAACATTTCTTGGCTTACAGCTGTGTAACTCCAATGTTTGCCTTTGTTGTCCCCCTGTATGTCTCTGTCTTCACATTGGTGACCTCTTATGTGGATAACAGTCACATAAGATTAGGAGCCACCTTATTCCAATATGACTTCATCTCGAGGTAACCAATCACAATCTGCGAAGACCCTATTTCCAAATAAGGCCACATTCTGAGTTACCAGGGCTTAGTTTCTCAATATATCTTTTTTGGGGGAAAGTGTACAATTCAACTGCACCACAACCTTTTTTGAAAATCAACAATGCAAAGAGATCAACTTCCATTGCAGCATAGAGATATGGTCCTCAGAGAGGTCTCTGCACTAAGCATGTGTTGCTGTCAAGCTGTTTTTAAAAGTTAGACTTAGTAAAAGCAGAACCTGAGGTTTCTCTTGCCTGGTATTCACAGCCTGTCACATAGCCACCCATCTGAAGCCACACCAAAAACATCATTTGACATTGATGAAATTAAACATGAAGTAGGAATGTAATGTAATATACTGGGCAGCAGTCTCAACCAGAATTGGCCAGGACATATGATCTAGCAGGGTTGAGCGGTATCAAAAATTAAACTTATTCCTGAACACAAAGGTAATATTCCCCTCTTTCCAAGACTAACAACAAAAAAATCCTCAATCTATGATCAAGGTTGCCAGATAATATACAGGAAATCAGGTTATATTTGAATTACAGATAAGTATCAAGTAATAGGATTATTTTGTTATCTTTTTTGTGACAGGATATCTTTCGGTCACCAAGACTGCAATCCTCCAAACTCAGCCTCCTGAGTAGGTGGGACTACAGGCACATACCATCATGCCCCATTTTTGTCGTTGTTGTTTTTGTAGAAACAAGACCTAACTACAATGCCCAGTTTGGTCTCAAACTCCTGGCCTCAAGCCATCCTCTCACCTCACTCTTCCAAAGTGTTGGTATTACAGGAATGAGCCACCATGGCCAGCCCAAATAATAGGTTTTCAGCACATCCCAAGCAATGTTTGTTTATATAAAATTAAAACTTAAATGGTATTTTTTTTTTATCTGACAACCATATCTATGATGCAATGACTGCCTACTAAGTGTTTTTTAGTTCTTTTCCTGGTGTGTGTGTAGAGTATGGTGGTGAGTGAGACGGAGCACATAAAGGAATAAGCATCTGCAAGGTTCACTCATCTTTTGCAGTGTTTCACTTCAAAGGTCACACATTTACCAAGGTTGAGGAAAGAAATATAAATGTGCATGTGTGAGTGTGTGTGCGTATACATTCATATACATGTTATGCACTGAATTCCATCCCCCCAAAATTCGTATGTTGAAATCGTAATCCCCAATATGACTATATTTGGAGATAGGGCATTTAAAGATGTAATTAGGTTAAATTAGGTCATATGAGCACAACCCTAATCCAACAGGACCAGTGTCCATATAAAAAGAGAAAGAATCACCAGAGAGGTTTCATTCTCTCTGTGGTACAGGGAAAAGGACAGGACTTACCAAAAAGAAGCTGTTTGGAAGCTCAACCTCACCAACCCCTGACCACCTTGATCCTGGACTTCTATCCTCCAGAACTCTGAGAAAATAAATTTCTTTTTTGAGCCACCAAGTCTGTCTGTGGTATTTTTGTTAAGGCAGCCTGAGCAGACTAATACATTAGTGGTGGCCATCAGAAAGACTTTATTTCTGGAAAATTTTAGAACATTCAGAACTAAATACACTGCTTTAAGTTTAAAAAGTACTTATTGGTAATCAATGACATAGGTTTCTGATGTTAGCTTGAAATTATTTATTATCTATATGGATATTTCTTACCTTTTTGTAAGCTGAAGACTTACCTTTTGGGATGGATTAGAATACATATATTTTTGTACCTCCTTATACAATTTTAATATCATTATTTTGTCTCCTTACATGAATTTTGTGTTTATTTCACATATGAGATTCGTAAAAAGATATATTCAGTAGAATGCACACTGGATTAAAGAAGAATTTATGTGTATGTTTAATTGCAAAGATTAGGTATAAAGATTTGGTTTAGTAGCTTTACAGTAGTGGCAATAAGGACCTACTTTTCTTCTGCTAGGTTTTCTCTGGTCATTTCTAAATGACTCTCAACAATTTTTAAGTATAGCCTTCTTCTTCTACAACCGAAGAGAAAGATCAGATGGTTTCAGAAACTCTCCAAAGAGTGAGGAAATTTCCTTCCCCTGAAGATGTCAACAAACTTCACTCAAATCTTAATAGCCTATCTTTGTATATATCTTCTTACTTGAATCAATAACTATGGCTAACGGATTGGACTATCTGATTAGCTTAAACTTGAGCTGACTGTCTTGACCTATATCCCTAGGTACAGAAAAACACCAGCTTTGTACAAACGTAAGAGCTATACAAGTAAACTATATGTCCTGGATATTCTCAGCCTTCCTGAGGAGACACATTACATTGTTTTTATTTACCAATATTTTATTGTGAAAATTCTCAAACATAAAGAAAATTTGAAAGAGTTGTATAATGAACACCCATATACCCACTATATAGATTCTGCAACTGATGTTTTGTTATATTTGTTTTATTACATATCTAGCCATTGCTTGAGATTTTGATGATCAAATAAAAGTATTGGTGCTTACAAAATCCAGCTTATTTCTAAAGTCGATTACATTTATATGAGCTTACTTTTGTTCTCAAACTCCTTTCACAAGATAAGTGAAAGTTAATCATCAAGCTGCACATTTTGCATTCAAAGCTATCTAAACATGTTACAGCTTCCAATTTCTCAAGGTTCTGCTTCAACATTTGATCACTTTTACTGATTCTAATGGGTTTCAAATATTAGCTCATTCAAAGCTCAGTTCAATTTTCACCTCCCCCCATAGAGTTCCCAGCCTTAGGCTAATCTGTCAGCCTGAGTGTAATTGTACATTTTGTTATGATAACACTTATCATGTTATAATTAGTTGTTTATAAGCCTGTATCCTTGACTAGAGTACTTTTATTATCTAGCTCTGCCTTTGTGATTCCTGTCACATAGTGGGTTGTCTGTAAAGGTTTGTAGAATTAAAGTCAACAGATATATGTTGGATATGGGATTCTTCAACATTTGAAACTAACAAGAAGGAAAGCTTCATACTTAATTACTTTAAAAAATCCCCATTAGATGCTTCACAAATCAAAATCAGTTTGGCAGTATGTCAACTTGTTATAAATATCACTCTTCCTAAAATCATGTAAGAAAAAATTACCCTAGGTATTGTACTTTTTTTAAGCCACAAATGGCATAGAGAATAAGATTAATCAACGTGGAAAAGTCGTGGGTCCAAGAAATAAAGTGCTGGAATTCAAGTACAGGCTGTGCTCCTTTTTAGCTATAAGACCTTGAGCAAATTACTGAAACTTTTGCTGCTCAGTTTCGTCTTCTGTAAAATGAAGATAACAGTACCTACTGCACAGGGTTGTTAGGAACGTTAAGTTAATTCAGGAGAAATTTACAGTACCTGACACACAGTAAGTGTCCAGTAGACATTGGGTTTTAAAAGAAAAGGTATGGTAGACAATATCGACTGTTTAAACAACATCCAAACCTCCCCAATCCCATTTCTCTCTTCTAACAAAATCCACATTTATTCAGGTGGCAGAGAGCCCTTGAACTCAGGATGGCTGGACTCCTCTCAGAGTATAAACCATGATGCTTCAAACCAGCCTTGCTACCCTCCTAACAGTTGGCTGTGATTTAAGTAGGAGTGGCCAACAGCTAAGTGGGAAGATCTGAGTGTGGCATCAAGGAAAGGTTATTCTTAGTTATTAAAATGGATAGATATGACTCTCTTGGGCCTGTCCCTTTTTCCCTTTCTCCTTGCTGCTTACATTGCCAAGGGAAGCGGTCACCATGAGGAAGCAAGAAGGAGGAAAAATGTCAGCATTCTAAGAAAGGTGGAGAAGAAAAATGGAAAGAGTCTAAGTCTTCAACAACATCGCTGAGCCAGTGCAGCAACACTAGATCACCTACCTCTAGACTTCTTGTTACATGGAAAACAATACCTGTGTTTTGTAATCATTGTAGTGGAGTTTTCTAATACTCCTAGTTAATACAGCCTGACTGGTACAATGCTATACAGCCCAGTTTGGTGCTGTGGGACTTTCTGGGTAGTCTATGTATCTTTACATGATAATAACATCCTCAATATAAGAGATTTTTCAAAAGCTAGACTAGTAGGCCGGGTGCGCTGGCTCACACCTGTAATCCCAGCACTTTGGGAGGCCGAGGCAGGTGGATCACCTGAGGTCGGAAGTTCAAGACAAGCCTGACCAAAATGGAGAAACCCTGTCTCTACAAAAAAATACAAAATTATCTGGGCGTGGTGGTGCATGCCTGTAATAGGAGGCTGAGGCAGGAGAGTCTCTTGAACCCAGGAGGTGGGGGTTGCAGTGAGCTGAGATCGCGCCATTGCACTCCAGCCTGGGCAACAAGAGCGAAATTCCATCTGAAAAAAAAAAAAAAAAAAAAAAAAGCTAGACTGGTAAATACCATGTTTTAAATGCTTTATTTTGATTTTGTTAGAAGTTCATTGGTCATTAAGAGTTCAGTCCCTGCATGATCCCTTAATTTCCCCTCTGCTACAGATAAAAGTTATACCATCAGTCTTGGAAGTCTCTTGTTTTCTCAGCTTGGCCTTTAATTACAATGAACTAGAGAGGAGGACAAAATAAGTGACTTGGAACAGATTCCCCACCCTCGACTGAAAAGATAAATCAAACAAATAGTCCTGTTTGAATGCATAAATAGCAGTTTGAAGTACCCAGGAAGACATTTCTAAAGTGACATAATAAAAAATTTAGGATATTGGCATTTACGTCAGCCAATGACAAAACCATAAAACAAATGTGAGAATATTCAACTTTGGAATTTGTTGAATATTCAACAAATATTTACTAGGTGTGTATTACATGCAAGGCACTGTGAGCAAAACAAACCTCATCTTTGTGCTCACTGAGGTTACTATCGTATGAAGAAGAAATGTTTTGGAGGTTTTTTTTTTTTTTTTTTTTTGGACGGATTCTAGCTCTATTGCCTAGGCTGGAGTGCAGTGGCACCATCTCAGCTCACTGCAACCTCCGCCTCCTTGGTTTTTAAGCAATTCTTCCTGCCTCAGCCTCCCAAGTAGCTGGGATTACAGGCACCTGCCACCACATCTGGCTAGTTTTTGTATTTTTAGTAGAGACGGGGTTTCACCATGTTGGTCAGGCTGGTCTTGAACTTCTGACCTCAGGTGATCCACCCGCCTCAGCCTCCCAAAGTGCTGGGACTGCAGGCATGAGCCACTGTACCCGGCCAGAGGTTTCTTAGTATAAGCAAGGGACACAATTAAGGTTGAACCCTAAGTTATGAGGGAGGCCAAGATGAGGTTGGAGACTAGCTGCTTTTCACATAAATGAAAGATGTGATCATAAGACAAGCTGTTAATATTGATGCCAACAGCAGAGAAAATGTTTGAACCTCTGATAGGAATCAACTTCTGAAACTGTTTCTATTTATAGAATCAAAAGACCCTCACAGAATTTGCTCTCCACCTGCCTCAGTTATATACATTCCTCCCGTTTTTTGGGCTCATTTTTTTGAGTTCAGAAGTATTAAGTCTAGCCAGAACTCTGGCTGGACCTTTAGGGAGTCTCCAGCTTGAAAATACAGGAGCTGCTAAATATTACAAGTGCTATTATCTTAAGGTGGGTAGCGGTGTGTGGCAGAGTGTGGAGGAGGTTCTCCAATACCAGGATAAACTGCAACTACATAATTTGTAGAATTTTTGGCTTCTTCAAATGCACTTACACTGAAAGCAATATTTTGTTAAGTTTTGTAAAAGAAAAATTATACCAGTCCAATTAAAAGACAAGGAAGACTTTATTCAAGACTATTGCAGTAGAGGAGAGAGATTGACCTTAACTCCACAGAAATAAAAACTAGTGGTGAAGTACTAAAGGATATTAGCGGGAAGATTGTCTATGTGATTCAGCCCCCTGTGTTTGCTAATTGGTGTTCATCAAACTTATTCTCCTACTCTCTCACAGAGCCTGGGATGTGGTGGGTATTTTTCTTGATGATTGCATTTGAAGTAGATTTCTCCTGGGTCCTTAAGAAAGACATAATTTGTAGAAGATTTACATCTCAAAGGGGCAGAGAAAGAATTTATAATTTCATGTTTTCTAAAGCAAACAGTCTAAGTAAAGGGAAGTTAGGTACTTTTAGTCAGGAAGAAACCTGTCTAAAGTTTAGTCAGTCTGAGGGAACTACTAAACTTAGAAAACCATTTTAAGGATGTCCGGTCCGTTTCTTACCATCATCAACAGAGTTGGTAGCACCCAGCACTGTCCAGTGAAGGAAAGGTATCTTCCCTTTTTATTTATTTATTTATTTTTTATTTTTATTTTATTTTTTTTTTTTGAGAGGGAGTCTTGCTGTGTCACCCAGGCTGGAGTGCAGTGGCGCAATCTCGGCTCACTGCAAGCTCTGCCTCCCAGGTTCACGCCATTCTCCTGCCTCAGCCTCCCGAGTAGCTGGGACTACAGGCGCCCACCACCACGCCCGGCTAATTTTCTTTTTGTATTTTTAGTAGAGATGGGGTTTCACTGTGTTAGCCAGGTATCTTTCCTTTTATTAAGCCGCTTGCCCAAATTACTTTTAAACTTATTCATTAAAAAAAATAAATGTTCATATCTTATCTCTGTTACAAAGGTTTTCTTTCACTTTTTCCTTTACCTTTAAAACAGAAGTTTAAAGCAGGGTAGAGTCAGAGTGGAAAAGATATATTGATACATGTTTAAATGCCTCAAAATAAATGAAGACATAGGTGGAAAAAGAAATATCCCCCAAAGCCAGACTTCTCCCTATTTCCTGCCCATTTTCTCCAGGTATCTTCCATTGAATTAATTTTGTCTCTTCTATCGCAATTCATTCCCAGCATTTAGAACGAACACATAATTTTATGTTCAACAGTGTCACTTATTAGCTTATGTTAGGTTACAAACCATAAAACTATAGTAGTTAAACAGATGTTTATGTCCTTCAGTTAGGTTTATACAGGATTAAATACTAAGCAGTTTTATAAAAGTTTTCTTGATGAGTATTCTTATCAATCCTTAATTTTCTTCTTGGCTAAAGACGAATAATTCATAGGGACCTCTACCCCTTCTTTGTTCCTCTATTACCACACACCCAAGCTGTTGATCACAACACACCTCTGTCATCTGGGGCTTTATCTGACTTTACTTGCTCCTTTTTTATCCCTCTCTGGCTCCTATTGTATTCTGTTCTGGAAAGAATATGGAAATCTGGGCCAGGCGCAACGGCTCATGCCTGTAATCCCAGCATTTTGGGAGGCCCAAGACAGGTGAGTCACTTGAGGTCAGGAGTTGGAGACTAGCCTGGCCTACATGGCAAAACCCTGTCTCTACTAAAAATAACAAAAATTAGCCGACCGTGGTGGCACATGCCTGTAGTCCCAGCTACTCGGGAGGCTGAAGCAGAAGAATTGCTTAAACCTAGGAAGCGGAGGTTGCAGTGAGCCAAGATTGTACCACTGCACTCCAGCCTGGGTGACAGAGCGAGACTCTGTCTCAAAAAAATTTTAAAAAAGAATATGGAAATCAGGGCCAGTCGCAGTGTCTCACGCCTGTAATCCCAGCACTTTGGGAGGCCAAGGTGGGTGGATCAGGAGGTCAGGAGTTTGAGACCAGCCTGGCCAGCATGGTGAAACCCCATCTCTGCTAAAAATACAAAAAAAAAAAAAAAAAAAAAATTAGCTGGGCATGGTGGCACACGCCTGTAGTCCCAGCTACTGGGGAGGCTGAGGCAGGAGAATTGTTTGAACCTGGCAGGTGGAGGTTGCAGTGAGCCGAGGTTGCGCCACTGCACTCCAGCCTGGGCGACAGAGCGAGACTCCGTCTCAAAAAAAAAAAAAAAAAAAAAAGAATGTAGAAATCTATACTTGACTGTGGGAAGACTGACAGTTCTATGTGTAGCTATTATGAACCTCTATAAACTCAAGGAATTGGAGAGTGTGATGAAAGACACCGTTGCTAATCCTAAACAGGTTTTCTACTACCTCTGTCTCAGAAAAGAGAAAAATCACAAATATAACCTCTGGCAGGGTATCATGCCACATACCCATGCTTTTTTTCTTACAACATCTGCCTTCTGGCAATGCAATTCTCATTTGCATTTCAAAAGCAGCTCCTATTGGCTTTGACTACATTTCTAAAAATACTTAAGCTCTGTCTCCATTTATCTGTGAACCCAGATGACTCTGCCTACCATGTCTAGGGTTGCTCTCAGAAGGATAATGAAGGGCATATCCCTTTACAAGATAGTAGACAAAACATATATTATGCTTCTGTAAAAACATAGAGAAGAGCAGTTAGACTTGCCTAGAGATCAGGATTTTGGTAAAAGTTTAATATGTTTAAAAAGAGTAGTAGGGGGTGTGATTGCACAAAGGATTCCTAAGAACTGAACTGATCAGAAAAACAAAGACATTTTCTTTTGGTCTCATAATGAGATGTATTTCACAAAAACTAGCCATAGTTGCTCAGGACTATGGAACTGTTAAAGGCAACATAAAAATAGAGCTGAAGCTAGGAACTTGCAAAAGAGAACATATAGTAATGAAGATTTAACATTTGGCATGTCCTAGTCATTTCTCCAGAGTATTCACATCTAATCACAGACTGAGGTGATGAGTTCTCCAATACCCTCCAATAGAATTGCCTAAAATGTAATTAAAGGGTGCAGCATTAACTTGCTGACAAGAGTCAGAATTTCTCCTTCTCAAGGAATGTAAAATCAGTGTTGCCATTAATTCTTAAATGGCTTATGTTTATATTTGTTAAAATAAACTATTCATTGGAAAATAACATATATATATATCTTTGTGGCTTTATAGTAAGGCCACAAATCATAAATGTACTCATATACTCAATGAATTTTCATAAAGACAACACACTCATATATATAACACCCCCTAATCAAGAGATAGAACATTCCACACACCGTGGAATGGCACCTGTTGTACCAGGCCAATCACTACACGCACCACTTTTCTTAAGGCAACTACTAATATCCTGGACCTCTCATACCACAGATGGGTTTTACTTGATTTTGACTGTATGTAAATGGAGCCATACAATATGTATTCTGTGTCTGGTATTTTCCTCTCAATGTGATATCTGCACATTTCGTCCATATTGCTACATAGGACAGTAGTTTATTCATTCTCATTGCTTATATTTTTCTTATAACATAATACAATATATTTATGTATACTACTATCATGGACATTAGTTTTTTTCCCCAGCTTGGGGCTGTTAAAATTAATGCTGCTATGAATATTCTTGTTCATGCCTCTAGTATTCATGTGTTTGTATTTTTGTTAGATATATCCCTAGAAATTGATGATCTGGGTTATAAGGTAAAGCAGAGGCTCCTGGTATTTCACTCATAACAACATGGTTCTTACCATTTCTATCCTTTGCATGAGGCCTTTCTGTGGCCACTGGAGCTGGCTGAACACCCTGCTCCCCGGACACATACACACATATACACATTGTCACACATACACATGGTGGGCTGGAAGTCAGGGGATTAACATCTCTGGTAGCAGCCCTTAAACAATGACTGCCTCTAATCCCAGAGCATCTTCTACACTGTCTCCCAAAGCTCTCTAGTCAACTTCAATTGTCAACCCTGGTAATTTGCTTAAGAATTCACACACTCTTTTTAGTTTTCTTCCCTACCCTGTCTCCCTTATTCAAAGAAACCTCTTGCAATAGGATTGTCTGTGTTTGATTTTAGGGGAGTGTAATCTAAAACAAAGGGTATGGATATATTCAGTTTTAGTGATAGTGCTGGTTAATAACCCCACCAGTACTAGGGTGTATGTGAGTTATAGGTGCTCCACATCTTCACAAAATCTTGGCATTGAGTCTTGACAGTCTCTTATATTTTAGCTATTATGATTGTGCCACTGCACTCCAGCTTGGGTGATAGAGCAAGACTCCGCTGCTAAAAATAGATAGATAGAGAGATGAGCGATAGATAGATAGATAGACAGATAGATAGATAGATATAGATAGATGATAAAGTTTAGCTATTTTGGTGGCATATGGTGTATAATTCAGGTTTTTTTTTTCCATATTTGTGTTCATGAATGATGCTGAGATATGTACACATGCATGTGTATTTGTGTGTATGTGTGTGTGTGGTTTAGATATTCTGTTTTGTGAAATGCCTATTCAAAACTTTCTTTCTCTATTGAATTTCTCACTGACCTGTAAGATTTTTTTACATGTTTTGTTTATAATCCATTTTCCGGATGTTTGTGTTACAAATATGTTTTATTTTGCAGCTTTTTTCACGCTTGGAATGGTGCTTTTGAACGGATAGAAATTTTTCCTTTTAATCTACCTAATTTGTCATTTTTTTAAAGTTTAGTGCTTGTTGTTTCACATATAAGTAGTCTTTGTCTAACTTAAGTCTTGAACATATTCACTTTTATTACCTTCTAGAAGCTTTATTGTCTAATTTACACCTATAATCAAGTTGGAATTGATTTTTTTGTGTTGTATGAGGTAGAGTCAAGAAGTATGTTTTCCCTACTGGTATCCTATTGACCCAGCTCCATTTATTTAAGAGGCCACCCTTTCCCAGTGCTAGGTACTCTCCTCTTGGTATGATGTCCCATTGGTAGCATCATAAAGCAACCAATTATATGAGTGTGATCTATTTCTGTACTCTCTATTGTGTTCCATTGATCTATTTGTTTATCCTTATGAATGCAAGTGTTTTAACTATAGCTTTTCAATGTCTTAACAGCTAATAGTGTGTTCTCTTATTTTTTGTATATCTAAAAGTGTTTTTCATTTAACCTTATTTTCACTACATAAAGAACAATTGGCAGATTATTTTTTTTTAAGCATTTAAAATTGTTATTTTCTCATGTTTGGTTTTGTCATTTCTATCAAACTCAATTGTCAGGCCTATTCTTCTTTGAAAATAGTATATCTCTGTCTTCTTCAACTAGAATTAGAGAGAAAAAGTCTCTTTTTTTCTTTTCTGATTGTCTTTGGGTTCTAGTTTTACTCTGATTTTCTTAGAAATGGCTTTGCTTATTTTTCTCCCTTGAGGTTTGCAGCACTACTTAACTATGTACCTTAGTCTCTTTCAATCTATTCAAAAATTTTTAGCCATCATCCCTTCAAATATCATATTCCCCCATACTCTCTCTACTCTTGTCCTGGGACTCCTACCACAGCTTTTCACCACAGCCCACTTGTCTTTTATGCTCTTCTGTATTTTCTGTCTTTTTTCTTTTTTCTGTTTTCATGATTCAACTTGGATATTTCTATCAGTCTTTCATGTAGTTCACTGATATTCTCTTCAGCTATGTCTAAACTGTTATTAAACATGTGTAAATTCTTCATTTCAATTACTATATTTTTCAGTTCTAAAAGTTCCATTTTATTATTTTTATAGATCTCCTTTCTCTGTTGAAATCTCCCACTCTCTCACATATTTTATTGAAGATATAAATTACTGATATTATAAATCTATGTCTGAGAACTCCAGTATCTGGATTGTCACTGGATCTGTTTATATTGAGGACATTTTTACCTGTTTTTCAGTTGTTTAGTTTTATCTTATGCTATACATAGTAAATTAATGAAATGATGAATATTGTATATAAAAATTATAGAAATAATTTAATAGTCTGGATGATACTGTGTTCCACCAAAAATGATTTACTTTTGATTATTGCAGACTGATAGAGAAGGCATAGGTCAACTTACTCCAGTCTGGGATTGGGCTGATTTAGAGCTGGCTATAAGTCTTTATAAGGGCTGCCCTAATTTTGGCTGATCCTTAGGCCCTACTTTCCTAATGAAAGCTATGGTACAGCTAAAGTATTGTCCAGAATCCTTCCCTATAGGCCTTAACCCTCTCTCTGTACAGATGGACAGATAGATAGATAGATAGATAGATAGATAGATAGATAGATACAGAGACAGATAGATGAAAGATGATAGAGTTGATAGATGATAGAATATAGATAATACATTATACATTTACATATATACACAGTCATCCCTTGGTATCCACAAATTTTGCATCTGTGGATTCAATCAACCACAAATAAAAAATTATTAAAACATACAGAATAACAACACAATAAAAATAACACAAACAATGCAGTATAACAACTTTTTTTTTTTTTTTTTGAGGCAGAGTCTCGCTCTGTAGCCCAGGCTGGAGTGCAGCAGCATGATCTCAGCTCACTGCTACCTCTGCCTCCCAGGTCCTGGTTCAAGCAATTCTCCTGCCTCAGCCTCCCAAGTAGCTGGGATTACAGGCACATGCCACCATGCCCAGCTAATTTTTGTATTTTTAGTAGAGACAGGGTTTCACCATGTTGGCCAGGCTGGTCTTGAACTCCTGACCTCGTGATCTGCCTGCCTTGGCCTCCCAAAGTGCTGGGATTACGGGAATAAGCCACTGTGCTTGGCCAACTATTTTCATAGCATTTACAATGTATTAGGTATTATAAGTAATCTAGTGATGATTTAAAGTATATGAAAGGATGTGCATAGATCATATGCAAATGCTGTGTCACTTCATATCAGGGACTTGCATATATGCAGATTTTGGAATCTGCAGGGGTCCTGGTATCATGCCCTAAGGCAAATACTAAGGTATACTTCCCTTAGTATTTGCCCTTGCAAGGGCAAATACTAAGGTATACTTCCCTTAGTATTTGCCCTTGCAAGGGCAAATACTAAGGGAAGATGGTATATGTATACCTGTGGACAGACAGAGAGAGAGATCCAAGACTGCTGTTATCTCTGCTAAGTTTTTCAGTTTCTTAGCTGATATTATTTGTTGGTATTGTTTGTTCCTGAGAAAAGACATCTAAGGTTAAAAGGTACCAAATATCAGGTTCACCTCGATGGGATTCAGCTTTCTCTGTAATAATAACCCCCAAGTCCTGGCTGTCTGAAGCTCTGGGCTACAATTTTTGTCTTCCCAGCTGAAACTGTTGACAAAAATTATTGTTTTTCTCAGTCTCTTAGCAACTGCTTTCACCTTGATTTCTTAGCCTCTTGGTTCTACTTCTCTTGGAGATCTTGTTCCTTCAAGCCTTGGATCTGTAGTTAGTTCTCTGAGGATATCATGCCTTCATGCATAGTTTTAAAAATTATATTTATCTTGTAGAGTTTATCTTGAGAGACCAGTTTCTCTGCTACAAGCTAATCTGTCATAGTTTAAAGAAGATATTTTTTACAATGTAGTATTTATTCAGAAGAGTCTGCGATACCTAAATGGATAGCATCTACTAATTTTCAAACCTGTGTATTCAGTACCCAGATTAAGAAATATAACAACCCCCATGACACAAGTTTACCTATGGAACAAACCTGCACTTGTACCCCTGTACTTAAAATAAAAGTTAAAAAAAAGAAATATAACATGACTGGAACGCAGAAACCTTCTTTGTGCCTTCTTCATGTCACAACGTCCCCCAAAGGACCTTTACACTGACTTCTAACACCGTTGATTCATTTTTCCTGTTTTTGAAAGTTATGCCAATGTTATTACAGAATATGTATCCTTTTTTGGTCTGGCTTCTTTCATTCAATATTAGGGATATGAGATTCACTCATGCTTTTTGTAATATAGAATCATCATTCATATAATGTATAGTATTTCATTATATGTTTATACCACAATTTATTTATCCTTTCTGCTAAAGGTAGAAATTTGGATAGTTTCCAGTTTTTGGCTATTACTAACAGTTCTGCTTTATTTATGATTTAATAAATGTATTTCGATAGATCTACATATAAATTGCATTAGTTACACGTCTCTCATTTATATTTGATGCAAAGAAACACTCCTAAGTCTCCTGTTTGCAATTAGTCAAAGAATGCTTCCCCTCAGCTTTGGTATCTGCTTTTGTGATTGTGTTCCACAGGACCCTATTATATGATGCACTGGTTTCTTCCTAGAATTCATCTAGCGTCATGTGGAAGAACCAACATTTTTGCTTGTGCCACTGCATTTCTAATTTGGCAAAATAGTTTAGAACTTCACATATCTCCCTAAAATGACCACCCCCCTACTCACTTCATCACTTCAGCCTACGACCCATCTCTTCATTGTCAGCACAGATGGATGTTTTTCAGAGTGAAACAGGGGTTGTTTTTTAGCAAATCACATCCTAGGGGGTCAGGATAGATGTTTTACCTTTTCTACCTGTCCTAAAATATTCCCGACGGTACCCCATATCTGCTAATTCTGAATAATTGTTGTTAAACATCTTGGTCTCATCATTTCTTGACTTTTTCACCTTGGTCTGTCTTCTATGTCTACGTCAACAGCCTAGAACTTATCATCACTGAGGACTGGGACACCTCAGACATTCCAGTCTCATTTGATGAGCCTTTAAATTCTTCCCTCTCCCTTGGGGACTCACTCTCATGAACATTTCCTTGGGCTATTTAGTGTCCATAGCTCATTGACCTCTTGATGTTCTCAGGTCCATCAGACTACACAAGGATCATTATTGTTACCACACTCTCCACTTGTATTCTTGTCTCAGCACTTCCTTTCTTGCACCCCTGTCCTTTAAACATATATCTCTTGCCACTTCTGCCACAATCTACATTCAGTATAGTCCTAAATAGTCTCTTGAGCATTGTTCAGCAAAGGAAATATGTAAGTAAATAAATAAATGGATAAATTAAAAAATTTCACAGCTCCACAGCTCTTCAGATTGCTGTCCTGAATAATCCATGGCCATCACACCAGCCAGGATCCTGACATCACTCAATGATTATTTGAATTATCCATTTCCTCTGCCGTCCATTCAGCAACTATTTAAAACTTCACTACTCTTCTCAAGTTCCTGCTTAAGACCCAGTTCTCTCACTCTTACCAGGTAATTTTCTTCATAAAATTGACAGTGGTTGAGACAACTAGGAATGGATTTCCTTAACTTACTACAAACATTATATTTATTTTTTATTCAGACTATCGTTTAGTCTCAAAAAACCTGGTATCTCTCTTGCAACTCAAGATTAATCTCTCTATAAAGTAGATCTGATCCCATCTTAATTCCTCCATGCCTTTCTTTATCAGCTACTATCATTCTCCCCTCATTGTATTGTCAATATTTTAAATATTTCTGACTCTACTTGACTATGGAAAAGTTCAAATCAACCTAATAATAATTCTTTTAAATGCTGGTTTAAATTATTTTCTTCACTTTAGCTCCACCTTTCATTTTTCTCATTAACTTCATAGCCACGTGATTTGGGAACATGGTTTGTACTTATTATTTGTGCTTCTTCCTTACCTCTTAATTATGCCTTAGCCAACAGCAATTTATCTTCTGCCCCTAACGATTTCACTGGAATTGTTCTTGTCTATGGAAATGGCTTCCTTGAAACCCTCTCAGCACTCTGGGATTCCATAAAAACATATTATTTTAATTATTTTCCTAGAGTTTTTAATGCCATTCTTTCCTAAGCCATTCTTTTCATTCTTTCTAAATATGTCCCTTGAATACTGATGTTTCCTAAGGCTCTTGATTGGCCCACTAATCTCATTTCAAACATTCCATGAAACAACTCACTGATCATCAGGACTTTTTTTTTCCTCTTCTAATTATAAAATAATACATACTTATTCTAGAAAAAAATAAGACATTAATAAAAATTTAATGAACAAACTTAATTAACTGTAATCCAGTCTTCAAAAAATAACTGTAACTATTATTTTTACTATAATTTTTAAGTCTTTACAGGTCATTCAGGTGTTTTGGATTGAGCAGACGGAGAAGTTGAGCTGCCATGCAGTTTTAAAGGAAGTCTCAGCAGACTGAGGAATTCTAAGGTTTATCCCTCAGAGTTGTTCCAAGTGGGCTGGGGGAAGTAAGCGTTTATGCTCCCGTATCACTTAGTCACTGGGTGTGGGCCATTCCAGGAATGGGGCATAATCTTGATTGAAGCAGCTCCATTCAGTAGAGGCAGTCTCTGCAAGGAGGTGACAGTCAAGGGATGGGGCTGCAAGTCCTTCACTCCTAAAGAAGATCTGGGCTGTGTATTGCAATATCAGCCACAAAAGCATATAGTCATTTCTTCATGTTTTTTGAAAACCATTGCCATTCAAGTTTTACATTTTAAAAGTGAAAAAGTTAAGTACTTTTGAGACATAGTCTTGAAAGATAATTAAGTACCTAGTACTCATTTTAGAAATGGAAGTTCCAGGTACCTCAGTAGCCAGTGAAACATTTCAACAATGAAATTATTTCTATTGTGATCCATCATTCACATTTACTCAGCATTTTGAGGTCATTCGTAAAATAATCCAAGAGTCTTCTTTGTAAATGGAACTCAAGAACCCACATTGTTGTTACCAGTGAGAAAACAACTGTTCTTCCTAAACTAAAATGTCCAGGTATCCTTGTGAAATCTTGTTCTTTATCTTCCCAATAATTATAATGTTTCTGTGTCCTTATATGCTTTTCTGCTTAGAAATTTTAGAAATTGCTATGAAAGTTTGTTTCCTCATTTGTGTAAACATATATAGAGAGTGTGTATTCTTTTTTGCTGTGTTCAAATACAGCAAAATGTAATTTGACAATCTTATTGCTTAATGAAGGTACTTACAAGTAATCCCTATGGTGTGTGCATATTTATTTATGTATTTTCTACAAGAGTGTAAAAAGGGAAGAAGAGAAAGCTGAGTGAATTTGGGGATGTAATTGGTCTTGGCATAGCCCTGGGCTACAGCACTTGCTCACTATACACTCAGTTGGGAGATATATAAATAAAGGCTATAAAATAAGCCTTCACATAAATTTGTCAAGACTATTGTACATGTGAGCTATAAGCCTTGGCTTTAACCCAACTAAATCAGAAGTGTTTGGGTTAGTCACCAATTAAGTTATATGGGAGGTCCAAATTCATTTATGGCTAACAAAACCATAACCCCTCCCCACTCCAAGGCATCATAAGGATGATGTACAGGACAGAAATAATTTACATGCCTATTTTCTCTTCACTCCTATTCAACAAATTAAAAAAAAAAAAAATCCCATTGAGGCATACAGAAAGTTCCTTCTAACAGATACAGACAAGAGCATTAATAAATTATGACCATCATTAGAATTCTTAAGTCAATATTTGCAATCAGGCGTGCTTCTTCTGATCAGTTTTAGAATTAGATAGAAATATTGCATATATGGAATGTTAATTAATGAAATCGTTATGGTTGACTAGTTGCTGAAGATTGCTAGCAACACAATCATGGTTTAGTTTCAAGAAATTTGACTTGCAAAATGTCTGTGGAGACAGTTTGCTGCTAATAAATTTGCACATCTCGTGCCTATACACACAACCCTTGGGCAGAGGGAGGTGACCCTAATTGTTTTTGTGTTTGTGCATAAGCTCTCCATCCGACCCCAACCTTAATCATCTGTGTCTATGAATTCATATGATTATATATGCAGATTGTGAACAGCAAAGCCACATAGGTATAAACTGGGATTTGAAGAACCAGATGAAATTGTATCATTCTAAGTGCTGTGCAGCTTATAGCAGATGCTGAGAGCTAAAGTTTCTACACAAATAGCATTAGAAAATTAGTGATAGTCACAAATATGACACCAATTACATCAGCAAGCTCCACAATACCAAGCATAAGTTTCCGATACAAGATTTTAAAAAGGCCACACAATCAAATTAACATTTTAGCAGCTTCTGAATCCTTTAGTCTACTGAATCCTTCTTAATTCTAACTGAAGTGGAAAATATTTTTTTGTCTATTCTAGCTCTAGCTATATAGGGAACAATTTTAGAAAACTGGCCGGGTGTGGTGGCTCACACCTCCCAGCACTTTGGGAGTCCGACGTGGGAGGATCACTTGAGGTCAAGAGTTCGAGACCAGCCTGGCCAACAGGGTAAAACCCTGTCTCTACTAAAAATACAAAAATTAGCCAGGCGCAGTGTCGGGTGCCTGTAATCCCAGCTACTCAGGAGGCTAAGGCGGGAGAATCGCTTGAACCCAGGAGTCAGAGGTTGCCGTGAGCGGAGATCGTGTCACGACACTCCAGCCTGAACAACAGAGCAAGACCCTGTCTCAAAAAAAAAAAAAAAAAAAAAAAAAGAAAAGGAAATTGTACTGATGTTTGTATTTATTTATTTAAATTGATTTTTATTAAAGAGATCGGGTCTCATTCTGTCACCCAGGCTGGAGTACAGTAGCGCAAACATGGCTCACTGTAGCCTCGAACCCCTGGGCTCAAGCAGTCCTCCCGCTTCAGACCCCAAGTAGCTGGGACTACAGGCACAGGCCACTATGCTGGGCTGTGTCAATGTTTTAATAAGAAAAAATTATATTGGAAATAATAAACATGCATTACATGAAAGCCACCCATCCCTATCTGTCCTACAAGTACTGAAATGATTTTTTAAACTTTATTTAAAAAATTTTTGTTTTAAAATATGCTGATACCTTTAACTATTTATGATAAGCACTTAAAATATTAAGGGGTTTTGTCTAAATGCGTTTTTCCTTGGAAGGATGATATCTTCAAAGGCTCTTAACAACATGCTGTTATTCAGCCCCGTGTTGCGTCCACGTATTTGTCAAGTGAACATGTAGTTAGGACCACAGTAAAGTGGGCGTTATTTACTCAGTAAACCTTAATAGCTCTAGGAAAACACTCTAGATTTAGTTCTTATGAAATAAAGGTTGTTTACAGCATGGGAGCGTTTGTCTTTGATGGAGTTTGTTCTAACAGAATTCAAGTATCTGTAGCAAAGGATTGTTTCTGCAACAATTTGATCATAAGCATGAATTGTCATTCATTTTCAAACTGCTTAAGGAAATGAGGAGGAGATGGTAGTTTATGGTTTAACTTTAAAGCAAATTATCTGTCATGGCAGGCTAGATTTTGGCAATTCTTTGAGTAAGATATTAAGGCCCTGTTACACTGCCCTTTTCATGTTAAAATCACTCCCCTTTTCTGGGAATAGATTAATGAAAACATTTGTGCACAACAAAGAGTAACTTTTTAAATTTTAAGTCAGCTGCTGCTCAATTCAGAAATGATGTTTTCAATCATTATAAATATAGACTCAAGTACTATCACCAAGTGCAGTATCACCCTCGCTGTGGGAAGACCAGTACATATGGTGCAGACTCAAGTTGGAGTTAGTTATAAAGATTAAATCTAAAGAGATGTCTCTTGTCCTGGATCTTAAAACTTATTGTGTCCTCCTGTCTGAAAAGTTGTTAAATCTGTCTATATCTTTATTCTAGGTCACTTTGCCCTTGCTCTGTAATCTTTGTCTAATTCTTCCTCTTTTCACTGTATAAAGAAAAGGGCTCAGTCTTTAAGTAAAAGTAGATAACGTGTTGAGGTGTCCTAGCCTTGCTAACAAATTCTATCTTCTTCCTTTAATTGTAATCACCTTAAAGTGAATGGGAGCAGGGAGAGGCTGTTAGTCACTGAAGAGTGAAAAGGGAGAGAATTGCACTAAATTCTGCAGAAGAGAGAAAGAGGTTAAAAAAAAAAAAGGGTGATCACTCCAAATAAAGCGAGGTGGCTAGTAGCAGATACTTATTATAATTAGAACTTACTGTTTCACCCCTACAATGAAACAGAGACAGAGAAAATCTAAATTTTAAATTTGGGAAGCAATTCAAAAAATACATATCCAATAATGAGTGTTGGATTAATCATCTAATGGAAGTATCTTGACTCGTATGATTAATGCTATACTTTGCTAGATAACAGAAAAATCTGAATGTTATTAGTGATGCAGAAAATCTAGTTTCACCTTTAGCTAAGCAAGGTTTCGTTACCAGTCTGTTTAACTGTCTCATTCATTATTCATTCATTCAAGAACATTATTTATTAAGGACCCACCAAGTGCCCAGTATTATTCTGGACACTGTGGATAATAATAGTGAGCAACAAACTTTCTGCTGTCACCGAGTTTCTAGTTTTGTAGAGGGGGAGAAGAAAATAAACCTGTATACAAATAGATGATTTAAATTTTCAGGTACTGGCCAATGCCCTGGAGGCTAAAGTATAATTGGAAGTATGGAGACAACATAAGATTATGTCACCAGGGAACACCTGTCTGAGGAAGTGATGTTGGTGGTGAGACTGCCGTGATAAAAAGGTGAAGGGCAGGGAAAGAGCGTTCTAAGTGGCAGAAATGACAAAGGACTTGAGATGGGAACAAGCTCAGTGTGTTTGGAGGTTAGGAAAATGGCCATTCAATGGACGATGTCAGCAAGGGAGGTGGTTTGAGACAGATGCAGAGGCAAGTAGAAGCCAAGGCATATAAAGCCTTGGGCACATGGTAGAAATGTGGATTTTATTAAAATGGTGCTTTAAATCCATTGAAGAGTCTCATTTATTCTTTAAGAAGAACATTTTCACTAGCTGTTGTGTGGACAATTAACTATAGAGAGAGCAAGATTTGAAGCGAAAAATCCATATGTAACAGTACTTTTGAACCTAGGAAAGTCCATGGTTTGGACTATAGTGATAACAACGGAGATGGAGAAAGCAGGCATATTCAAGATAGATGCTGGAATTAAAGTCAGTGGGAAACCCCGGGTTGAGGGGGTTGGATGTGGGACATGTGATTTTAAAAAACAACGATCACGGCCGGGTGCAGTGGCTCATGCCTGTAATCCCAGTACTTTGGGAGGCCGAGGTGGGTGGATCATAACGTCAGGAGATTGAGACCATCCTGGCTAACACAGTGAAACCCCATTTCTACTAAACATACAAAAAATTAGCCAGGCATGGTGGCGTGCACCTGTAGTCCCAGCTACTCAGGAAGCTGAGGCAGGTGAATCGCTTGAACCCAGGAGGTGGAGGTTGCAGCGAGCTGAGACTGCGCCACTGCACTCCAGCCTGGGCAACAGAGCAAGACTCCATCTCATAAACAAAACAAACAAAACAAAACACCACAACAACAATCACATATAACTTGTAGGTTTTAAATCTGTACACTAATTAGAGTTACAAAGACATATTACAAAGGAGAAATTAAAGTGTAGATGCTAAAGACATTACTAAAAGTCCCATAGCTGGCTAATATCAGGGCTGGGACTACTACAATCCCCTGAGAATCTATTACAGTTCATTTTCCTCATTTCAGGTAGCTCCCAGTGACCTTTTCTTCTACGATTTCCTTCTCTTTCTTTTCTCTATGTAGAAAGAAAAAAAATCATTCTAATAGGTAAACATTGTGTGTTCTCAGCAGTTATTTCCTTTACTTCTCTCTCTTCCCCACTTTGTTCATTTTCCTCTACTTTCCTTTGTTCAATTGCCTCTACTAGCATTAATCATTTTACAAGATCCAACTAGGGCTACATAGGAAAAGAAAGCATTTATATCAGATTTATAGCAAAATATCAGTTCACTTTTAATAAATTAATAGAGCCCATATGCTCAGGACAAGTGAGTCTCACATAGGAGGTTTGCTATATACAGTTCTTTGTCCCAGAAGGATAAGACCAAATTCTCAATCCTGTTTCCTTTGTTTTTGATCATCTTTCTCCTTTAAGTGTCTTTAATCCTTTTGTGGTCTGACTCTGCCATCCTTACAAATTAGTAGCAGTATAAGTATAGAAAGCCAAAATAAATAGAAGATGTGTTGCAATATTTCCTGTGTCTTCTTTTTTCCCACTAAGGAGTTCTTAGGTGAGTGAAGGGAAAACCTAGGCATGCCACTAAATTTATGAACATAATAATGACTAGGGTATGTTCTTAGGGAAGACTTAACCAGTCTGTGAAATGTGAACAGTGGCTTAAAATTAAGGCAGTGATTAAACATGCATTTATGTTAAAGATATATAGAATGTTATGCATGTAAATGTAGATTTGACACGTATTTAGCACTCTTTGGCCTATGTCTACTATAAATAATATTTTTGAGATGCAGCGTTTAACCCATATCTTGAGTCTTCTTTTCAGCACATCTCTGTGAAACAAGTTGTTAGACTTTAAGAATTTATGAGAACATAAAACATTTTCAACCAATCTACAAAGTTTTGGGCACTATTCTGGTAGTTAGTATTTTAACAGTGATAGGAAAATGTCTGGTCATAATGCAGTCTGTATTTCAGTATGGGGACAGACAGGAAACATATAAAAATGATTTTTAGAGCAGGAAAAGATTTATTTACCAGTAAAATATAGTAAAAGAACAGAGGGTTCGTCTAGGAGAGCTACTTTAATTAGGAGGGGGTAGGGAATGACTTTCTGAGCAGGTGATTTTTCAGAGAAGACCTGGATAAGATGGAACAACAAAAGCAATTTAAGGAACCACATTCCAAGAAGAGTCTTTTGGCAAAATTAAAGCCAACATAAATGAGGTTTGGCTGTGATTTTCTCTTAATTCCCTTACTTCACTTTCAAGTACTTCCTGTCCTGTATCCCTTAACATTTGTTACTCTGAAATTTGAGTCCACTCATGACCCAGACTTGAAAATGACATCTCCCTCCTCCTTCCTCCTCACCCTCCCCACAACTGCCTACTCCCTGAAGAGGGAATTTAATCTCAGGAGTTAGGAGAAGGGGCTCACTGAGTCTATTTACAAAAAGTTCTAAACAAACAGAAGTCAACTAAATAACTCTCCACCATATTTTTAAAAGAGTCTGTTAACACTAAGAAAAGAGCTAACAGATTCTATTGGTAGAATCCGAGAATCTTTATTTTGGGGTGGTGAAATGAGAAAAGAGGCAGGGTCATGTGTACTTGTCTGATTATATTGTATTGTGTGGGCGAATAGCTCATTGATTCCATCTGACTACACTGATTCCCATTTTTTGAAGGAATTTTCCTTTACACCCTTCCAGATATCTTCTGACATGTATTTATTACAGGAAAAAAATGTAATACAGTCAACAGTGGAGGTAGACAGAGTAAAAAAAATCCAAAACAGACACTACTGTAGTTATTTATGTCCTCTTGAGTTCATTTTATGTATAGATGCTTTGTTTTTACATACACTGAATAAACAAGATCCTTATCTTAAACATGATAATTTTAATTTTTTAATATTTATCTAAAAGTGGTAGGAGTTTTGTTTCAAAGAGTGTCCTCTTTACTGCAACCAATGTGAAGCATTGGATGTCATGCAATTATTTTAGTCTCAGCCAATTTATTGTTAACCTATTGGGTGTTTGCTGAACTTAGGTTTAGTTTTAGGCTTTGAAATATGTTTAAATGAATCTTATGGTGTTAACTATCATATCTGATAAGTGAAATAGCAGTGAGAGCATTGAAAGAGTTTATAGGTAAAGCCTGAAATTACAATAGAAATTTTGAAAATGGAGGTGACTCAAGGAGCAAACCTATGGGATGAAGTGTTTGGCAGGAGCTTTGTGCTTGCTCCAGGACTGAGTGTGTTCATGATCAGTTGTATAAGAAGTTTCCCAGCATTCAGCCCACATGACTGCGCTCCACTTCACACTGTGTGCAGATGTCCCCAGGATTTCTGTAGAACAATAATGTATTGGCATTTCCTATGTTAAACGTTGAAGAGTCTAAAGGAAAACAATTGAGGATCCCTCCTTAAGAGAACGAATACAAAATTTCAACCATCAAATGTGATACAAATATGATTACTGAGGCAAATCAGAATAAAATCAGCAAGAATGTTTAAAGCTTCCGTTGTTATCGAGAGGTTGGAAAAGGTGTTTTCAGTTTTAAAACTTATCATTGGTTATGCCATGCTCACTTTAGGCTTCTTAATCACGTTTTTTTCATATGTGACCTATAAGATTTCAAGGCACTTTAATTGTTCTTAGGAATGATTAATATTAAATAATCTTTCAATGATCATACTCATTAACCAGTTTGTCAATGACACACTTGTTGTCATAAAGCATCATGAATTTAATATAGTCACTTACTTTAGTCATTTATTTTAAATTCACAATAAACCCAAGCCTTTTTCTTTTACATTTACATGATTCACTCCTCTTCATTAACTGGGTTATCAAACAGTTCAAGAGCTTTATTTATTCATTTAATTACTCTTTAAAATTCCTAAAAATATGAAAATAAGGTACACACAAAAGCAAGTGTGTGTAAAATAGTCACTACATACTATTGAGCCCCATAATTGCATAATCAAATAATTATGTTACATACATTAACTTACTGGTGAATATATGTGGAAGTTTTGTAATTGGCACACTTGTTTTTTCAGGCTTTTCCCCTTTGTTGGTAGCAATGTTGTTTGCCTTTTTGCCTGAACTAACAGAATTCTCTTCAGAATAAACTATGTCAGATATGCTCAAATATATATATATATGCTCAAAGTCTCATATGTTGGATGCATCAATGTTGTGGATATACACAAGCAAACATACTTAGCTTTTGCAGTATTTATGTAGCTTCATGCCTTATAAACACAAAATTTTGATTATATTTCATGTGACTTCGATAAAAAGTAATAAGCTATGTTTTTAACTGCATATTGTCTACATTATCAAGCATATTTCTTATAAATGTGAACTTTTGATTGATGAAAACTGATTCTATCACTTATACTTTCACATGTCTAAAGATTAGAAGAATATTCTACAGACTAGCTTCTGGTCTGTACGTTTCAAATCTGGTTTCTTTTCCACTATGTATGTGCTTCTAGTGCCTGGCATCAAAGAACATATCATATTCCTACTGTACAACCTCTGGTCCTGTACTGTCATGCTACCACACCAGAGAAGTTGGTACAGTGGATGGCAGGAATTTCCTTAGAAGCCATTTCTATACCAGAATAACTAGCAACAATATAATTAAACACAGTCACTATAAACTTCATAGATGCATCCCACTAAACCAAAACTAAATGTATCTTTATTTCAACTTTCTCAGTTTAACTATGGTAGCCACTAGAGTCTCTTATGACACTTGGAAAGATCATCAAGAAAGAGATTACATCATTGAACATATTTTCAGAGTACTTTAAATCGGTCTATTTTGAAAAAATAAAAAACCCTATTCAAATTTTTCAGCAATAGAAAAGTATGCCAGATTTTAAACTGCATTTAAACTTCTATTTTCTTTTCAACTTACGCGCATCAAAGACATCATTAAAAAAATAAAAACACAAGTCACAGGCTGAGAGAAAATATTCACAATGCACATATCTGACAAAGCCCCTGTATCCAATATATGACTATTATAACTCAATAATAAGAATACAAATAACTCTACTTTTAAAAATGAGAAAAATATTTAAACAGACACTTAATAAAAGCAGATATACAAATGGCCAATCAGCTCATAGAAAAGATAGTCAACATCACTAATCATCAGCAAAATGCAAATTCAAATCACAGTGAAATACTAGTAAATGTTTACCAGAATGGCTAAAATTAAAATGACTAGCAATACCAAACTTTGGCAAAGATAATGGAGGGAGCAACTAGAATTTTCATATTTTGTTAGTGAAATTGTAAAATAGTATGAAAACTTTGGTTTAAAAAATCTGGCAATTTCTTATACAAACAAACACGCCTACCTTATTACTCAGCCATTTTACTCCTAGGTATTTACCCAAGAGCAATAAAATATGTCCACAAGAAAGATTTTTAAAGAACGTTCAAAAACTTTATTTGAAAACAACCAAAAGTTGCAAACAATCCAAATGCTTATCAATGGAAGAATGGATAAACAAATTGTAATACACTCACCAATTACAATTCAGCAAAAAAAAAAAAAAAATGAATGAACTATGATACTTGCAACAACATGCATGAAACTACAAGGCCAGTTTGTTAAGCAAAAGAAGTCAGACAAAAAAGAGTACATGCTCCAAGATTCTAACTAAATGAAGTTCAAGAACAGGCAAAATAAACAAACAAAATATCAGTCATGATATATATTAGAAAAGCAATTACTATGAAAGTGTAGGGGTTAGGGCTGACTGGGAAATGGCATAACAGTACTTTCTGGTTTAATAAAAATGTACTCTATTTTGACTTGGATGGTAACGAGGGTGCATACATCTGTCAAAACTTACCAAACTGTACACTCAAGATCTGTGTTTTCCTATATATCCATATTATGCCTTAATTTAAAAAAAAAAGTATTTGGAGATGGCCAGCCTAAACAGTTTTTAATCTCCTTGAACTCACCAATAAATGCATTGATGCCTTTGAGATCCCAGCCTGCTTCTAAGAAAAAAACAAACAAAAAGAAAAACTTCTGTTTACAATTTCAGAGGTACAAAAATGGCAAAGAGAAGTCTAATTTGTATTTTACAAGCTTAAACGTATAACTGCAAAGAATTTGCTATCTAAGCTATGATATCTAAAGTGGCACCTATCAATAACATTTTAGGCTTTTCTACTAGCTTTTCTCATACCGAGGGTGGGGGCAGAGGGAATCATAAACAAAAATCACTGGAACACAATACCATAAATCGGGATCTTGTCCTCTATGCAAAATAGATCATGGGGGAGAACAAAGAAAAGAATATGGCAGAGATATATTCACATCTTTAAAAATGTCATGAAACACAGAAATACTCTCAAAGTCCTATGAATTACTTTTGGTAGGAGAATTTTTCTAAGGTCATTATAATGAGATATAGTAACACAGATTTCTCTGAGTTGCCCATTATTCCCCTATTTCCTAAGAGATTTTGGATCTTTTAAGAAATAATGTTTTTTACAAAAGAAATAATCTTTATTGCTAGAAAACCTAGATAGAAAATGCAGTTTAAAACTGCAGGTAGAATCAGGCTGCCCCCTGTGAAAACAGAAACGGTGAACTTAATATTTAAAATTCTGCTCTGGATAGAAAAATAATTGAGATCAGAGACTCAATTGTTGGCTAAGAAATTGTTAATTAAGCCCTCAAAAAATGTGAGAATGTTGACACACTTCTTAGAGAAGCAATCCTGGGCTATTATTATATCTTGTTAGATCAGTAGAGAAAAAGATCAGGTGTATATTACCATACCTGTTTTCATAGAATTTCAGATAAATTTATATTTATTTTGTATCTTGTAAACATAAGTTGCATTTCTCTCTGACTTTTGACTAAGAAACACAAAGGTCTTAGTTTCCTTAAATAGACAAGAATCATTGACTTTAAACTTAAGATAAAATTTGTAATAAAAACTCTCAAAGTTATTATGAAGAAAACCATCCATTTATATTAATCTATGCTTTTCATAAGAAGTTGACTTTACTGACCAAAACTTGATAGTAATTAAATTTTCATAACCTTATTATCAAGCTCTAATTAATTCAAATATATGTTAAAAAGACTGTGCTTAGTCTTTTAAAAATGGTAACATAGCTAAAGGCAGTTTCTTCTTCTATAAATATAGTTTATAAGTAAAAACACAGTGACTCAGACTGAGAATCTCAATTTGCTTTGACATACTCTAGTCTAAATATTGGAACCAATGAAGGTTGAGAGTTGATTCGTTAGTTTTACAGAAATGATCATATTCATCCATTCAGCCACAGGCTCAGAAGATGAAGAACTGTATTTCAACTTCCCAACCAGCTCAGCTTTCACCCTTGGCACCATTTCTATCACCTCAAAAGTGACTGCTACCTCCTTGCAAAAGACTCCCATTTCCAGTTAACAAGCAGGAAGATCTAGAAGGGACAGGTGGAGAGAATGTGCTGCCAATGCTCAGAACTCTTCTCCCTGTATTACCCACCACTCAAGTCTTCCTCCTCTGTTGAGCAGAAATGAGTCATCGAGAGGGCAGAAACAAGATTTTCATACTTCCCACATGGTACAGTTCCAATTTTATGGACCTGGGCAGGATAACCAAGAAAGAGGATAAATGTTTCTCCATAAATTTATCTGCCTCGGATGTGTTTCAGAAAATCTCATCTCTCTGTGATATACACATCTATGGAAAACAAACTTACTTTAAAACTGATAATGGGAGAGATTGTATTTATATTTTCCAAAATGAAGACTCATGCATATTTTATTCACATTTATTTTGCAAATTATTTTTCATTTAAGCTCATTTAGTTTGCTTTTCCCCAGAACATTCAAAGTGGGAAGCAAACAAGAAAACCTAAGACCATGCTGATTTAATATAAAAATTTTATGGAGCATCTACTATGAAAAAGAGAGAGAGAGAGAACTGATATTTGTAGACGATATTCATTGATTCAAGATTATGCAAAATAACTCCTGTATTCCTTCAGAACCTTGCAAGTTAGATTCTTTTTAATTGTGGGATTCTGGAAAAAAAAGAGATCATTCCTTGTTCAAATGATAACAAAGACCCCAGTGATGTTGGTAATTGAGAATAATAACTCCTGGCATGCTGTAGCAACAAAATTCCTATAACACTCATGTGTGATGGATTGGGATGATGGAGCAGTGGAAGGTGAAGTACTAGTTTATACAGTAATGCAGGAATGTAAAGACCTTCAGGAATGTAAACATAGTTGTTTTGGAAATCTTAAATAAAGAAAATGACAAGCTATGAAAATCAGAAGACATCCATAACAGTGTTTGAAAAGATCCTTATCTCCCACAGCAAGAGAGCAGACTGGGCTGAAATTCATACCCAGGATTTAACTGTAGAGGTGGCAGAGCTGCAAAGGAGGCTGAACATATAACTTAATAGGAACTGGTCTCTTAGGTTATACAGTCAGGGCTGTTATAGGAGGACATGGTACCTGTAATCTGAACTGACGACACTTGAGTGACAAGCCTGAGAATCTTAAATTTCCATCTTGCTCTGACACAGGGGCCTAGCAGAAGTAGACCTCATCTCTTTACCTCTTTACTCTGCTTCTACTCATGGCCTTCAGACCACTAATGAAGGACAGGTTTCAACATAACCTGAACAGGAAAATATAATTCCTGTTTGGAGGAAAAATAGCTTGATTACCAAAATAACTACAGGGCTTGGCTGATCCAGGGACAAGTGTAGGAGTGGATCATGAGGGTGAACAGGGGAGAGTATTACATGGGAACATTCTTCTATGACTCAGAATTTAATGTCACAGCAGACACACCTGGAGCCTATTCCAATGTGTTGTTGGGATGGTGGCTCATCCGGGAAATGAGGTGAAGACACTGCAACAGCCTCTTGAAATGAATTACCTGAGAGCAAATAAACCAAAACGACTAAATTTCCTAAGAGGGCCCTAAGAACACCTCCCTCATCAAGACAATAAAAAATATAATGGGGAACCACTAGCACCCCATATGGAAGACCTCAACAGTCTTTTTATATCTAGAAAGGGTAAGATTTTACCCTTGGAGGCAAGAAAGAACAAACTATTTACAATTTCAACATTGCTATCATAGATGATACAATTGATTCGTTCTTAAACTAGAAAGTTAAATTTAACCAAATTGGGGGCAGTGGTAGTAGTTAGAATTTAGAGACTTATTCTCAAGGTGAAAGAAAGCTATCAGAAAGATTTTGCGACAATGAATAACATTAGCAGACTGTTTGGGAAGATCCACTTGGCAATGATTATATTCACTTGCAAAATATTGGATGGGTAGATCTTAGAAGTAGGACAATTATAAAGTTGGCTTTTGGATTAGCCCAGGCTTGAGGCTTCCAGATCCTGAATTAGAATAGGAAGTGTAAATTTTTAAAAAATTATGCATTTATTTCAAGTAAACCATTTTCCAATGAGTTTTAACTATGTTTAAGACACGATCCAAGATACTAAGATACTATAAGTTGTGCTCTTGATTTCACCCAGATAAATATGTTTATATCTAGAGGTAGTGGTTTATATTGAGAGGTAATCATCTTTTAAAAAGGATTTAGTGAACATTTATTCTTCAGTGAGCAAAACTACCACTTAAATTATATTTAGAGGTAAATGCATTATTACCTTCATCTCCAGTTTCCCCGCATTCATTCTCCAATCTTGAAGTACAGCCAAGGCAGTACTTCAATATCAAGACCTAGAGACTTGGGACACATTTAGAAGGAGAAAATTCATGAAGCATTTGTATGCTGGTGCTTATGGTAGTATATCAAGCAGTTTTAAAGGTCTCACCTTTCTGAGAAGGCATATTAGTTTTAACATAAGAAAGAAACAATTGAGTGGACAAATGTTAATCCTGGGTTTCTGGAGTTTCCACTTTGCTCCAAATTTTTAATGTAATTAATGTCAGACTACAAATGCTTCATGGGTGTGGGGGCAGAAATTGAATAGGCCAATTGATAGCAAAATTAAAAAACAAAGTTTTACAGAAATAGATTACCATGTGTGTATCCATAGTTTAAAACAATAAAATAATTTGCTATCTTGGATTGGTCAGTGATTCATTTTGCTATGGTGTGAAATCTATACTAATTAACACTGATTTCTTTTAACCCCAACGTCATAACACATAATCCCCTGCACAAAAAAGAGTTAACACAGAAGGTCTGAGACTGCTACCCCTAAAAAGACTTGCTTGCAAGGTTGGCCCTTGGCTGGCATCTGAGAACATGGCTCTTGGAGTATTCCCAGTCAAGAGCTAACTAAGAAGGGTGAATCATTGTGCCAGGCTGTTTGTGCAAACAAATATGGTTTATGCTGAACACCTGCTTTATTTTTGGGCATCTGGAATTTTGGTACATGTTAGGCAGACAGTGCCTTTGGGACCAGCCTCCAATAAAAACCTTGGATACTGATTCTCTAATAGACTTTCCTGGGTGGAAACATCAGGAACATGTTGCTGCATTTTCATTGCTGGGAGGAAAAGTGTGCTCCGTGTGACTCTTCATGGGAGGGAGAGAACATGAGGAAGTCTATATGTGGATTCCACCCAACTCCACCTGTGTCTTTTCCCCTTTTGATGCAGCCGTATATCCTTACTACTATCCTGCTATAATAAATCTTAGCTGTAAGTACAACTATATGCTAAGTCCCAGGAGTCCTTTCCAACCAATCTCCAAATGTGAGGGTGGTCTAGTCTTGGAGACTCCCAACACAACCCCATTCTCATGGATTTAATGATTCCAGGCAAGGGCATTTCATCATCTGCTAGAGTGAGCAATAGCACTTTTTGTATCCAGTTGAAGATCAGCTTTTCTTTTTTAAGTAGAAAAATAGATACTTCTTACAGAAAAAGCCAATGTTAGCCAGAAGTACAGAATTTATTTTTCTACCTACTTGGTTTGTAAAATGCTATCCTCATTCACACACAAATGTTTAATTGCGTCAGTAATATTCCCTGGCAATCTGCAGCCAGTCTCTTGAGTTCATTATAGGCTGTGAAGTTTCCTTTCATTTGTTTTAAACGTGCAGCTTTTTGATTTCCCTAATTGAGTGAGTGCCCTCTTGTTGTTCTGTTATGGGAAAGGGTAAATAAAAATGCCAACTGGACTTCCTCAAACCATCTATCATGCTTTACTGTGTCATAATTCTTTCCTCTTTTCAGTACCTCTGAATGGTACTCAATTCCCTCTCCAGAAAAAAGCTGCTTTCCTCTTCTTCCCTGAATAGCGTGACTAGAGATGTTGTAAGCTGTTCCCAGGTCATCATTTGGGTGGCTTCAGAGCAAGCTTTTAGGACAATTATAGATTACAGATTGGCAGTCAAGCAAAGCATTTGGGTACTAAGGTACCCTATTAAGGTTAAAACAACTTCTACCTTCCCCTCTTCACCCTTCATCAGATTGCAATCAATTTATTTACCAAGAGTGCTGAAAGCTGACAATTTTGTCCAGGGCTCTCAGAAGCTATAACCAACAAAAAATAGAAGTCTGTCATCTCCACTCTATATTGCTACTTCTGATCATCCCAATACCATTAACAGAATCTTGAAACATTGTCTAAACAAAGGGTGTTTATATATTAGTAATTGTCACATGTGTATGTTTAGCAGAATTTTCTATTAAATTTTGAAACTATACATTCTCAGCTCACACTCTCCTGGGACTCTGCTTTTGTACATCTAAAAAGGGATCCAGAAATTTATATTTTTTAACAAGTTCCCCTGATAATGCACTATATAAAGGTATGTGATACAAATGTAAAAAATCTTAACTGTAATTTGAGGAAAATGTCAGAAAGAACAACATTTCCATGTATTTCTCTTGCTCTTACGTGGTTATCTTAAAGAGATGAAAAAGAGAGGCAGGGAGCAAGCTAACCAGCCATTGCTTTTAAACCCAAGAGCTTTCTGCAATATGTATGCAGCAGGAAGACACAGAGAAACGAACTGACCTCTTTGGGAATTATCTTTTCTTCCCTTTCTCCTCCCACTCTTCTGTGAATTTGCATAGATTTTCATAATCTCCCAGTCTCTAAATAGAGGTGTTTCTTTTTTTTTTTTTTCTTAAGCATTAGCGATGAACACAGTTTGATGAGCACTGATGGTAAGGAAGGACCTGGAATGGCAAGTCCTCAAAGGACCAAACCTAAGAAACAAAGAAGGGGAACAAAGAAATCTAATCTATTTGCCTGCTTGTTTGGTGGCCTTTAATGGAAACATGCAATGTACAAAACTACTTAGTAATTATAATGCATAAAAACAGATCAGACTTAATCCATCCTGAGCCACAAATGACATGACAAGCATATTTTATAAATACCTCTGCTAAATTAATTTGAGATTCTTGAGACACCAACCTTTCAGGAGTTGTGCAGATGCTTTCAAAAAGAAGGAAATCTACTTTTTCACTTTTCCAATTGGCCATCTAATGCATGAAGACAGCTGCCCAGGATACACCTCATTTAATTGAAATTGTTGTGGATAAGTTTACAATTCTCTCTGAAATGTGGAGCCATCATTTAGACTCTCATTTGTTCCCACTATCTCTCAGACACTCTTGGTAACCTTCGCTTAAGTTGTTTATTTTTCTCCCTATGTCCTAGTGGCTTGCACTCTCTCTCTCTCTTTGCTCTGAACATTTTGTTTTCTTCTCTCTCTATTACGTGTTCTTCTGATTTTGAATGGAATAATAGAATAAGGGAAAGAGCTGCCTTGACTATTTGACTTAAGTACAGACCCAGTCCAGATATCCATTGCATACTTCTTCCAGTATCTCTTTTGTTACTTCCATTGTCAGGGAGCTTACTAACTCTTAAGGTATTTTGCTCCACTACTGGGCAAATCTAACTTTTTTTTTAAAGTTGAGTTGAAATGTATCTCACTAAAATTGCCAAGGCTTGCCTTGGTTCTGCTGTATGAATAATAAAGATTCGAAAGATAATTAAATAAGTGACTTGGTTTAGGCATAAAATAATAAGTTATAGTTAAAGTATAGGGGAAGGGAGACTTTGGTGAAATGAAATATGCATTTCCCTTCTAAGGGAGCTACCAGCCCCAGTAATTATTATGAAAAAGTGTGGCCTAGAGTCATCAGATTTTCTGGTTCTTTAAGAAAGACCAGGAAATTAGATTCATACATTAAAAATCCCAGTTTTTGAATATTGGTAATAAATTCAAATTTGAAACACTATGTAGGCTAATACTACTGGCCAAACAAAGTGCACTGACACCTGGATTTAATCACTGCCATTTCCCTTAAACTCTGTATCTTGTTTTGCCCAACAGCTTTAAAATGTTTGGAAAGACAGCTCTCAGATTCTAACTTCTTTTTTTTTCCAGGCTAAGTTTTGTACCGTTTCTTCTGATTATCAATATAAAAGCTCATTTCTAGAACCCTTATTTTAACCGTGGCCCTTCTTGGTCTCTCTTTTGTTTACCACAATTTCTTAAAATGAACTAGGACAGACTCAGTACTAATGAGGGATCTGACATGTAACCTTTCTAACAGTGCATCACACTCTGTATCCATCTGGGAAGAATATCTATTAAGTCTGGAAATCTATCCTTCTCTGTGCATGCATTTATAAGTATACACACACATACATGCAGAAACAATCACATGTATACATGTGTGTATGTACTTTAACTTAATAGACAAGTTCATAATTTCCACTGTTAGATTATATCTTGTAAATATGACCTTTAATTGTAGTGTATTTAATTCATATTAACTCTGATTCTGCCATTCCCTATTTGTACTTAATCATAGCTTTATGCCATCCACAAATCTAATAAAATATTTCTGATGACAGCAGTGGGCTGTCTTGAGCTGTTGCTGCCATCATACCAGCTGCAGTAGGGAGGTGGGGCTGGGGCTGCAGGCTCCATGGAGCCTGCAGGTACCGGGGACAAGCAGAAACTGCGCCCCTTCCAAGTTGGGGCAGGAGCTCCTTGGGTGCCACTATAGCTGCCGAAATTACAGCTGGGGACCCAGGCATCCCTGCATTCTTGGGGGCCAAGGAAGGCCCCACCCAATCCTGCCCTCACAGGCTCAGAAGTGCCTGCTCCCATTGCCTGGCTTCTCCCTGCTGTCAACACCCGCTCAGATTTTGGAGCAAAGTCAGGCCAAGCCCAGGCACCATGAATGGCAGCAGGAGGCAGATTCCTGGGCGGAATGGGGAGGGTCCCAGTGAGGATCCACCTTCAGGCCAGGGGGCACCTGAAGGCTGGGGCCAGGCTGCCAGTCCCATGGACTTGGGTGGGGACTTGTGGAGCCTTTTCTTGGCCTGCCTATGGCTGCCCATGGACCAATCGGTGCACACTTCGTCCCTTCTGAGGCCTATAAGGGCCCCAGGCTCAGTCAAAGCTGAGCTGACATCAGGACAACCAGCTGCAGAGAGGAGCTTCCCACTCCAGGCCCTGCTCTGAGCCATTGTAGCTCAATAAAGCTCCTCTTCATCTTGCTCACCCTCCATTTGTCTGAGTACCTCATTCTTCCTGGGCACAGGACAAGAACTCAGGACCTGCCAAATGAGGCTAAAAGAACTGTAACACAGACATGGCTGAAACATGGCCCTTGCTCACCATGTTGCAGTCAAATAGGAGAGAAGAGCTATGTCCCTTTGGGAAGCCCAGACCTGAGAGCTCCCTGAGTCAAAGCTGTGACTCCCACTTTGAGCCCTGTGGTTCCTGGTGTCTTCAAGCTGCCGGGCGCTGCCATGTTCCCCAGTGCCAGCTGTGGAAGCTGCTTGTGGTGTGCCTGGTCTGGCTGCACCCTTGTAGAGACCTGGTGTCCATGTCGGCACCTGGAGCTGCCTGCCGTGCTGCAGCTGCTGGCATGTGCGCAGTGGCTGAACCCCGTGCTCACTCACACACCTCTCACTGTTCCACGCCTGACTCTCCCTTGGCAGATGTGGGACCTGGGCCAGTAGCATGAACTCAGCTCATCCCGCCAGGCTGAGTGGGTGAAATGAGCCCAGCAGGCCCAAGCAAAACTTGGGCAAAGGTGCCACTGGCCACAGGTTTCCTGCCAGAACAACGACACTCCAAAGATCTCGTAACATTTCTATGTCTTTACTCAAAGAATTGTTCAACGTTGACTATGGTGAGTGCAAAGATAAAACCCAAAGGCATCATATTAAAGACTAACTTACTTGTAGTTATTGAGCTATTGAATGTACACTTTCAAGGTATAGTGATGAACCACTGAAAGTCTACCTAACTTCTCTACCTCTTCTGTGAGGATATAATGCTTTACTGAATTCTAAATGCCCATTATTTCCCCAGTACTCTAGTTCAGAATGGGAATCTTAGAAAACACAACTGCACCCAGGCCGTATACTTCTCCCCACTACCCATGGTCCCACAGAGTCCCAGGCCACCATGGAGAAGAGCAGAAATATTGACTTTCAGAATTTTTTAATTTGGGGACCTCATGTTTTCTGACATGACTTCATGCAAAAAATATGATGTCCCAAAGTTGCTTCAGTGAAATACAGTTCGATGAAGAAATTCCAAGAAACCTCTCCATTCTGGCCTTTTCATTCCAGAAATAGGTCAAGCACTTTCATTGTAAGAAATCTGTACTTGATTTTCCCTCTGACTTCCATGGATGGCGTCTTGTCATCCTGGTTTCAGCTCAAATGTCACCTTCTCTAGAGGCTGTTCTTACTATCTTATCTCAGTCTCTTACAAGCTGTGAGACCCTGCCAAGCTACTTAATGTCTCTAGGCTTCTGTTTCCCCCTCTGTAAAAGAAGAGTAAAAGTTCTACCTACTTCACTGAGCTTTTGTGAGAATTAGATGATTAGTCAATGTAATTCTCTTCAAACAGTATCTTTGCATGTTAAACACTATTATAGTAATAAATTGCTATTATTACTGTTGCTATTTGAACACTTACTTCCTTTTCTACCAGTGACTGTCACAGTTTTACCTATTTAATTTTCTTCGAAGCATTATTACCATCTCAAATGACCTCATTCACTGTTTGCTTGCGGATTGTAGAGCAACCTCAACCTGAAAGATGGGTGCCTTGAGAACACACTTGTCTCTGCATGGCTGCATATCTGTTGACTAGAATGGTGTCTGGCATAAAGTAAGCACTCAACACTCTCAGTTGATTGAAAAAATGCAAGTACAAATGAATGAAAGACAGTCTCCTCTAGAATAGCGTTATATCTCTACTATTTCTTGGCATATGGAAACACCAGATACATTGTTTTTCAAGTTGAACTTGGGAAGCTTCTAGCCATCCTAGACTTCATGGGATCTAAGAGATTTATGTTCCTAAATTTGGCCTGTATGTGTCTCATAATTATCATATCAGATGAGGAAAGAAGAAACAGGATTATATTCATGATTGAGAATGATGGACTATTTTTGTAGAGAAAAGTCCTGCGAGTACGACTTGCCAGCGTGCTGGATATAGCAACTCGGTAGCTCTCAAAAGGAAACATAGAGCACATCAGACAAATGGAAGCACTGGACTATTTGAGGCTAGTTTATCCAAAGAAAATGACCCAATCTGGCCGGGCGCGGTGGCTCATGCCTGTAATCCCAGCACTTTAGGAAGCTGATGCAGGTGGATCACTTGAGGTCAGAAGTTTGAGACCAGTCTGGCCAACATGGTGAAACCCCGTCTCTGCTAAAAATACAAAAAATTAGTCAGGCGTGGTGGCAGGCACCTGTAATCCCAGCTACTTGGGAGGCTGAGGCAGAAGAATTGCTTGAATACAGGAGGCGGAGGTTGCAGTAAGCCGAGATCGCACCACTGCACTGTCTCAAAAAAAAAAAAAAAAAAAAAAAAACCCAAAAAACAAAATCCAAAACGAAAACAACAACAACAAAAAAACCCTTGATTCACACACAAAACAAAGGTAACAAACAGGTTTTATAGTATTCTGATGAAATAAACTGTGATATTTTATACAATAAAATATTCTGCAGAACTCAGTAAAAAAACTTAGATCTTTATTTATGTATTGAGAAATATGTGTTAGTATTTTTGAATAAAATATTCAGAATAGTTTTAAGAAAATATGACATTTTGTGTAATAAAAATTTACCCAAAATATTAATATTTATCCACTCATGAGTGTGTGTGTAAATAAATTGGAGAGATAATGAAAATTTACTCAAAATATTATTATTTTATCCACTTATTGAGTGAGTGTGTGTGTGTGTGTGTAAATAAATAGGAGAAGGCACGGAATAATACAATATCCAGTGGTGATCATTTTTAGGAAGGGGCTGAGGAGAACAGAATTGGTTGAGGTAATCATAGGAGTCTTTAGACTCACTGATAATATTAATTTTTTTACAAGGAACTATATATTTGTGCCTTGTTTGATTGATGAATTGTTTTTAATTGAAGAGTAAAAAATAAAATACATTTTCCATATGTGTGGGTATTGCCCTCAAATTCTCTTTGCATATTAGAGTTCTATATGGTTAACACAACCATAATACTTATCAATACCACTTAACAGAAAGGAGATAATTTGGCATATATTTTCCTGAATAAACTTATGGTATACTGAAATGAATGTAGTTTTCTTTTTCAAGTGCATATAAACATCTGTTTATATGTTTTAAAATTTGGCAGTAGGCTGCTAGCAAACTAATAAGGATTTCTTCCTCACAATCTGTTTTTCTGTCCCTTTAAAAATAAACGTTTTTTTTCTACTTTCAGTTATGGGGCTTCCCTTCCAAACTCAACAACCCATCAAAAATTACTGATTGTTTCAACATGAAAACCTTTATTAATTTTTCTCCACACCCTTGAATTAATTCTGTCTGGATTTGGAGACAAGCTCACTTACTATGGCTGAAAAAAAAGTATTTCTCTATGCAAACCAAGATCACAATGAGATACCATCTCATGCCAGTCAGAATGGCAATTATTAAAAACGTCAAAAAATAACAGATGCTGGTGAGGTTGTGGAGAAAAAGGAATGCTTTACACTCTTGGTGGGAGTGTAAATTGGTTCAACCATTGTGGAGGACGTGTGGTGATTCCTCAGAGTTCTAGAGGCAGAAATACCATTTGATCCAGCAATCCCATTACTGAGTATATACCCAAAAGAATATAAATCATTCTGTTATAAAGATACATGCACACACATGTTTACTGCAGCACTATTCACATTAGCAAAGACATGGAATCAACCCAAATGCTCATCAATGATAGACTGGATAAAGAAAATTTGGTACATATACACCATGGAATACTATGCAGCCATAAAAAGGAATGAGATCATGTCCTTTGCAGGGACGTGGATGGAGCTGGAAGCTGTTATCCTCGGCAAACTAATGCAGGAACAGAAAACCAAACCCATGTTTTCACTTATAAGTGGGAGCTGAACAATGAGAACACATAGACAAATTGAGGGGAACAACACACACTGGGGCCCGTCAGGCCATGGGGAGGGAGAGCATCAGGAAGAATAGCTAATGGATGCTGGGCTTAATACCTACGTGATGGGATGATCTGTGTAGCAAACCAACATGACACACGTTTACCTATGTAACACACTTGCACATCATGCATATGTACTCCTGAACTTAAAATAAAAGTTGAAGAAAAAATATAAATTAAACATTTAAAAAACAAAAAAGTATTTCTCTTTCTACATTGGATTTCTGTTTCTTTCTCATAATAAGAAGTAATGCTTGTTGTAGGTTTTCCAGTTGGGGATAAAAATATCTGGAAAAGGTTAGAAAAATAAGAATATGTAGATGTGTCCCTTTCTGTCACAGGTAAATATACTGCTCTGTCCCACTAGATGGGCTGTCTCTCTTTAATTTGTTGCCCTGCTTGTTACAGAAATCCCAGTTAATTTAGTCCTTTGCACCCTGATTCTCTCTTAGATCTGTACCCCTTTTTAGGTTCAGTCCTTTCTTCTATCTGATAGAGTTCCCATTTTTAATGGAACTCACCCAGAGTTCCCCAAGATATGGCATTGGTTTTCTTAGCTGATTCTCTCTTTTCTTCCTGATGTGGAATACTTGTGATGGATTATATGGTCAGATTTTCAGTTTTTAATCTTCTGTTCCATTTGAGCCACATCCTGTCATAACCACTAGTTACAAAATCCTCCTTTTCTGTGAACGTTTTGAAATCTGCTCTTCATACTCCTGTTGCCCACAAGAAAATCTCCACTGACATGGTCACTTTCTCCCACAGTTCTCATACCCACAGACACCGGTACATTCTTCTTTGTTGGCCATAATTATATCCAGAGGGGTGGCTACCCTCACTTCTTTCTCCACCACTGACATTGTCAGGTGCTTGGCTCTAACGCGAATGAAATTTCCAGCCGGTATAACTGGTGTTTGTAGCACTATGATGTTTGGCAATGTTTGTATCTTTTTCTGGCAAGAAAGTCCCTTAGAAATTATCATTAGTGGGTTTTTTGTTGTTGTTTCTATTTCCTTTAAACTTCATCCAAATACTGTACCATGTGTGGGGCCTGAGAATTTTGACAGCTACACGTAAAGATTTTTTCTCCAACTGGAAAGCAAATGGGATTAAAAAAAAAAAAAAACTGCTGCTGTTTTTCTGTTCTTAAGAATCATCTTTGTGCCTCTCCCAAGAGATAAGCTGCAATAAGGAAGAAAACACATGCAAAGGCTGAAAATTCCCTTACATGTCTCTTTTGCTTATAATTTTTAAAAATAATTCTGTAAAAGAATAAGGAAAAACAGCTGTGACAGACACTGCTGTGTGTTCACTATTTGTATTCCTATTTCTTCTTCCTCCCGTGTGTGCAGGTCCATTACATTTTCCAGTTGCCCTGGCAGGTATAGGTGATTGTATTCGTCTGTTTTCACACTGCTAATAAAGACATACTCGAGACTGGGTAATTTATAAAGAAAAAGAGGTTTAATGGACTAACAGTTCCATGTGGCTGGGGAGGCCTCACAATCATGGCAGAAGGTGAAAGGCACATCTTACATGGTGGCAGACAAGAGAGAACGAGAGCCAAGTTCAAGAGGCAACCCTTTATAAAACCATCAGATCATGTGAGACTTATTCCCTACCACCAGAACAGTATGGAGGACCACACCCATGATCCAATTATCTCCCTCTGGGTCCCACCCACAACACATGGGAATTATGGGAGCTACAATTCAAAATGAGATTTGGGTGGGAACACAGCCAAACCATATCAGAGGTCATGCAATTGGGTTCTGGCTGGTAGAATGTAAGTGATGGGATGAGCATAATTTCAGGGTCTTGCCCCTATAAAACTTCCCACGTGGTCCTCCATGCTCTGGCTTTCCCACGGCCTCTGAATGAATCATGGGATGATGGTGCCAGATCTAGAAGATGGTGGCAGAGCCATACCATGGAGGGAGCCTACGTCCCTTCATGGCTGTATGAAGCAGAACTCTCATTCTGTCAATTAATCCACTTCAGTCTGGCACCAGTATTCACAGCCCACCCAAACCTTATTTGCTGACTTTATGGTATTAAATCCAAGTTATTTTTTTTAAATTCATGAACTCTTCCTCCCTCATTGTATTGTTCCCATTGGCCAAACCTTGTTTCATCAACATCTCTCCATCCTTGAATGCCATGGTATTACCTTTTCGAGTTCTCATGCTCCCTCTCTAAAGATTTTCTATACCTCTATGAGTTCTTTTTTCAGTAGGGTATTTGTGAAGTTCTGTTATCATCTACGTTTGTTCAGCATGCTCTTTTCAGTGTTTAATTCTATTTCTGTTGTTTTTAACTAACAATAGCACATTTCAAAATCTGGCCCCAAGCTGTCACAAATTTCATATTTTTTAAAACATACTCTGCCTTCACCCTGTGTAGTGGTAATACTGCATGTCTTACACTTCCATGGATATGCCACATTATTGTATGCCTCTCTTTTCTCACACAGGCTTCTGTGCCTTTCATTATCAAACTCCTATCTTCTCAAGGATCACCTTGAGTTTCTCTGAAGCTTTTTCTGTCACTCTCTAAGTAGAATTGGGTTCTCCTTTATGATCTAACAGTAATATCCACTTATCTATATTATTAACACTTTTCACAATTATTTTTACATACTGTATTTATGCAGCCACCAAACCTGTGAATTCTTCAAGGGCAGGTTTTATATTGAACTCATTTTTTTTGTATCTCATTTTTCAGCATAGCACCTGCCTGCCATATTAAAGGAATCCAGTGAAGGTGAATGAAAAAATTATGAAATGAAATTATAGCTCACTAAAACTATTTTCTGTATATACCAAAATCTGAAAGGATTTAATTTCCTGGGTTAGACCCAAGCAATCTATGGATAATATACCCTGCTTTTGTCTTCTTCCAAAAATACCAAGAAATAATTTTTTTTGTTAGTCTGGTGTAATGTGGTTTGATTGGTAGTTGTGATAGACACAGAACGGTTTTGCTTCCAGTCTACACTTCAGGCATCTATGGAAAGTATTGGGTTTTACAAAGTGTTTGAGCATTGAGGAGTAAGGAGAGATGTATAGGAATAGGATGTCTCCTAGGGACAGAAATTGTTGTGAGTACATAATTATATTTTTTATAATTATCTGATTTCACTTGGGAATCAAAAACCAATATATTACTTAGGGAACATTGACTATAGTAACCAAAAAATTTAAAACCCAAGTAGTTATTTGTATCACAGTAGAGAGAACAAGTCTACAGAGGACTCTATCTACAGGCTTGAGTAAAAGAAAGGAGAGATGGAAATCTGCAATTGAGTAAGGAAGATAAAGATAGAGACATTTTATTTTACTTCCTTCACTACATCCCTCATTGGTTTCGGGATAAAAATTGAGCACATTACTACTGAGGCTATATTTTTTTTAACTTTTATTTCAGGATCAGGGGTACATGTGCAGGTTTCATATATAGGTAAATTGCATATCACAGGGGTTTGGTATACAGATTGTTTCATCACCAAGGTACTAAGCATAGTACCCAACATGTAGTTTTTCAGTCTTCTCCCTTCTTCCACCCTCCATCCTTAAGCAGGCTCCAGTGTCTGTTGTTCCCTTCTTGGTGTCCATGTGTACTCAGTGTTTAGTTCCCACTTGTAAGTGAGAACATGCAATATTTGGTTTTCTGTTCCTGCATTAGTTCACTTAGGATTATGGCCTCCAGCTCCATCCTTGTTGCTGCAAAGGACACGATCTCATTCTTTTATATGACTGTGTAGTATTCCATGGTATATACGTACATTTTCTTTATACAGTCAGTCATTGATGGGCATTTAGGCTGATTCCATGACTTTGCTATTGTGAATAGTGCTGCAATGAACATATGACTGTGTGTGTCTTTATTGTAGAATGATTTACATTCTTTTGGGTATATACCCAACAATGAGATTGCTAGATCGAATAGTACTTCTGTTTTATGTTATTTGAGAAATCACCAAACTGCTTTCTACAATGACTGAACTAATTTACACTGCCACCAGCAGTGTATAAGTGTTCCCTTTTCTCCACAAACTTGCCAGCATTTGTTATTTTTTGACATTTTCAAAATAGCCATCCTGACTGGTGTTAGATGGTCTCTCATTGTGATTTTGATGTGCATTTCTCTAATTATTAGTGATGATGAGCATTTTTTTATTTGCTTATTGGCCTCGTATATGTCTTCTTTTGAAAAGTGTCTGTTCATGTCCTTTTCCCACTTTTTAATGAGGTTGTTTTTTACTTGTTAATTTAAGTTCCTTATATATTCTGGATATTATACCTTTGTCAATGCATAGTTTGCAAATATGTTCTCCCATTCTATAGACTGTTTATTGATAGTTTCTTTTGCTGTACAGAAGCTCTTTAGTTTAATGAGGGCCAATTTGTCCATTTTTGTTTTTATTACAGTTGCTTAGGTGTCTTTGTCATAAAACCGTTGCCCGGGTCTGTGTCGAGAATGGTATTTCCTAGGTTATCTTCTAGGGTTTTTATGGTTTGAGGTTTTGCATTTAAGTCTTTAATCCATTTTTAGTTGGTTTTGTATATGGTGGAAGAAAGGAGTCCAGCTTCGATCTTCTGGATATGGCTAGCCAGTTATCCCAGTACAATTTATTGAACAGGGAGTCATCTCTCCACTGCTTGTTTTGGTCAACTTTGTCAAGGATGAGATGGTTGTGAGTATGCAGCATTGTTTCTGGGCTCTCTATTCTGTTGGTCTGTGTGTCTGTTTTTGTACCAGTACCATGCTGTTTTGGTTACTGTAGGTGATATGGTTTGGCTGTGTCCCCACCCAAATCTCATCTTGAATTGTAGCTCCCATAATTCCCACGCATCATGGGAGGGACCCTATGGGGGGTAATTGAATCATGGGGGTGCATCTTTCCCATGCTATTTTCATGACAGTGAATAAGTCTCACAAGATCTGATGGTTTTATAAAGGAGAGTTCCCCTGCACATGCCCTCTTTGCCTGTCACCATTTAAGACACGGCTTTGCTCCTCCTTCACTTTCCACCATGATTATGAGGCCTCCCCAGCCATGTGGAACTGTGAATCCATTAAATCTCTTTTTTCTTTATAAATTACCCAGTTTCAGGTATGTCTTTATTAGCAGCATGAGAATGGACTAATATGGTAGGCTTGTCGCATAGTTTCAAGTCAGGTAACATGAAGCCTCCAGCTTTGTTCTTTTGCTTAAAATTGCCTTGGCTATTCAAGCTCTTCTTTGGTTCCATATGAATTTTTAGTTGCCTGTGCTTGTTGGGTATTGCTTAAGAAGTCTTTGTCCAGGCCAGTGTCCTGGAGATTTTCCCCAATGTTTTCTTGTAGTAGTTTCACAGCTTGGGGTCTTAGGTTTAAGTCTTTAACCCATGTTGATTTGATTTTTGTCTATGGCGAGAGATAGGAATCTAGTTTAATTCTCTTGCAAATGGATATCCAGTTTTCCCAGCACCATTTATTGAAGAGATTTTCTTTTCCCCAGTGTGTGTTATTGGCACTTTTGTCAAAAATGAGTTCACTGCAGGTGTGTAGATTTGTTTGTGTGTTCTCCATTGTGTTCCATTGGTCTATGTGCCTGTTTTCACACCAGTACCGTGCTGTTTTGGTTATTATATCTCTGTAGTATAATTTGAAGTTGGTAGTGTAATTCTTCCAGTTTTGTTCTTTTTGCTTAGAATAGCTTTTGCTAGCCTGGGTCTTTTGTGGTTCCATATAAATTTTAGGATTTTTTTTTTCTATTTCTGTGAAGAATGCCAACTGGTATTTTGATAGTGATTGCATTGAATCTGTAGATTGCTTTGGGTAGTATGGACATTTTAACAATATTGATTCTTCCAATCCAAGAACATGGAATATCTTTCCATCTTTTGGTGTCTTCTTCAATTTCTTTTATCAGTGTTTTATACTGTTCATTATAGAGATCTTTCACTTCTTTGGTTAATTCCTAGGTATTTAATTTTCAGTGTGGCTATTGTAAATAGGATTATTTTCTTATTTCTTTTTTACATTACTCACTGTTGGTATATAGAATCATATAAATTTGTAAATAGCTTTTTTTCTAATTTTATGAAGAATGTCATTGGTAGTTTGAAATAAATAGCATTGAATCCATAAATTGCTTTGGACAGTATGGCCATTTTAACAATATTGATTCTTCCTATCCATGAGCATGGAATGTTTTTCCAATCGTTTATGCCATCTCAACTGAGGCTTTCTTTATTAAGAGGAGGAACACACCAAGAATAGGTAGTTAAGGAAAATTCCAGGAAAAAAAGACAGTGATAGTATCCACATTTTATTTTATTTTATTTTTAACTTTAAGTTCAGGAGTACAAGTGCAGGTTTATTGCATAGGTAAACTTGTATCATGGGGGTTTGTTGTGCAGATTATTTCATCACCCAGGTATAAAGCCTAGTACTCATTAGTTATTTATCCTGATCTCCCGCCTTTCATCCTCCACCCTCCAAAAGGCCTCAGTGTGTGTTGTTCGCCTCTATGTCTCCACATTTTATATGGTAGATTAGCTTTGGCTAGGAAGAGATGCACCACAAGATGAAATTTAAAACTTTGTATCAACCAACAGGTAATTGTTTTAAGCAATACTTATCTTGTTACTGGTGGATGGTGTCCAGATTCTTGGTGTTTTGAACAAAGAATTGGACAAAATGCACAAACAAAGTAAAGAGAGAATGAAACAACAAAAGCAGAGATGTATTGAAAAACAAAGTACACTCCACAGGGTGGGAATGGGCCTGAGCATAGGGGCTTAAGAGCCCAGTTACAGAATTTTCTGGAGTTTAAATACCCTCTAGAGGTTTCCCATTAGCCACTTGGTGTACACTCCATACAAATGAAGTAGTGGCCCACAATCAGAGGCTGAAGCAAAGTTACAAAGTTACATTCCATATCGCCTGTGGGGAAAGCACTCAATCAGATGTACTTTCAAATTTCCATCTGCAATATAGAAAAAGGGGGGCAGGGGTTGCAAAGGGAGTGGCCTCCCATCCTTTTGTTACTTAGGTGTGGAAACTTGGAGTTTTCCTTTTCATTTAGTTCTAGTAAGTCAGTGTAAATTGGCCTTAGATTCCCTGCTTCCAACCCTATTCTCCTGCCTCAATCTTACCTATGTGCAGAAGATAACCAGCTCAAATGCCACCTCTTCTATGAAGTCTTTCTTAGTTCTTCCTAACCAGGGGCAAACTGTCCCTATTCTGAGCTCAGTAGTGTTTAGATTCTGTTTCTCTAGTGATATTTACCACAATTTTTATTGCCTTGGCATATATGCTATGCCACTGTGATAACTCTTTAAGTTCAGGAAAAATATCTAATTTTACATCTTGGTATGATCAATAGTACCTAGGGTGGTGTCTGATGCATTGTAGTTTTCAACAGGCACTTATTAAATTCACATTAATAACCAGTTTTTTCTTATGTCAGAATGAAGCCTATAAAAATCTATCCTCCATTCTTCCTGTACATGCAAATTTCCTAGCAAGAAAATTTAAGAATATTTATCACAGGCACTTCTTTGTGTGAAATGAAACTTCAAGCAGGCATCTGCTGGAATTAAACCAACGTTGAACACCTAGTGAAAATGAAGCATTTAAAGAGACTGGTGTTTAGAGTCAGCCTTTTGAAATTTCAGACACTTGTATCTGGGAAGAATGAAATTCCTTTAGCTAGTAACTCTAACCACTTGGCAATGATGAAGAGAAAGTCCTTGGTTAGATGTTGTATATGTGTCCCAGAGAAATTCAGAGAAAAAAAATAAATGATTCTTGGAAGATCTAGATTCAATGGTCCAGGTTAAGATTCCCTGCAGAGGCAACTACTGTGTTTTGCATCTTTGTACTCTCCAGTTAATTCAAACGAATGCTGAGTGGAAACGGAAAGCTGGTTTGTTATCACTGAACATGGGTGATAATGACTTTGGAATTGATACCTGCTGAATCTTTCTCCCATTTCTCTTTAAACATACAGATGCTGCTCAATCAAAGGTAGGATTGTTACAAAAGTATTGATTTCCCATTTCCCAAGACATGTGGCTTACCTTGCAGCCAATTATGTGAGCTACCTTCAACCCTTTTCTGGTAGGAAGAAGGCTGTAAGTAAATAAATAAGGGGGCTGTGTTTTTCTACCTCCATAAGAGTGGATTTCTGAGCTCCCTTCTGTCTGGAAAAATTGATGCAGTATGTTCCGCTTCCAGCTCCTCACTGTAAATAATATTTTGACTTTGGGCATCTTGGTGAAATATACTTAAAAATAAATCATATGGGGCTCTAGGCAAAGATAAATTTGGAAGTGGATACCTGCTGTGGCTTTGCACTCGGTTGCCATAGGGCTATGCAGCCCAAACTGTATTCCTCTTTAGGCCATAAAAAATAGAAATGTGCATTTGCAAATTATTGTGTGGGTTTTTTTTGCCTATTGCTACCTCGTGCATTGGTTTCCTGGGGATGTCAATAGAATGGGTTAGCAAAATAATGACAGACGGTAGGGAAATAATTCTGAAGTTTTTTTGTTTTTATTATTATTGTAATGCAACTATTATAGACACTCAACTGCACCCATTTTTAGCAAGAGATTTTGCCATTAATTTTCTTCACTCCTTAGAGTCCGTTGCAATTCCTTGCTCTAACAAGGGCAAGTGGTAAGCCCTTTGATACTCTTTCAGACTTTTCAAAATTTGAGAGAAATGACTGTAAGCCAGGCACCCAAAGTGCAGGAGACAAACTAAGGTGACAAAATGTCTGGTGTGAAAATTGATTGCAAAACTGGTTTAAATTCTCTATCCTTCCCTAGACCCAGGTACTTTGGGTTATGGATTTCCCCATTCCTGTCGTCAAGGGGTGGAGATTATTTTCCTGTTCCTTGAATCTGGCTTTTGTGACTTGATTTGCCCAATAGAATTCAGTAGACAAATAGAAAGCTAGTTTTGAACTCAGAGCTCGACAGGCATTGCAGGCTAGACTCTGCTCTCTCAGAACTCTGCCACTACCATGTAAGCAAGTCAGATCTATTTTGTGGGAGTATAAGAGATGACATGGATGATAGCTCAGTTGTCCCAGCTAAGGTGATCCCAGACTAGCCTATACCAAGCCAACCTGGAAACACATGAGAAAATATGAGAAAGACCAGCTAAAGGCAGCAGAATTGCCTCTTCCAACACATACTGACAAGAGATACCTGGTTGAACCCACTGTAGACCAGAAGAACTAGCCAACTGAGCCAAACCTTGAGTGCTGAGCTAAAGAAGCATGAGCTAACTCAATGGTGATTGTTTTAAGCTATCAAGTTTTGGAGTATTTTTAATGCAGAGATAGCCTACTAAAATATATGATATAATGAAAATGGAAGCAGCTATTGAGTTACATGAGCTGATGTTCAAATTCTGGCTGTAGTATGCAAAAAGCTTGCTTTGTAAAAAATTTAACCTAATTTTCTCATTTAAAAATTAGTGATGATAATAACATTTACATTTGTGTTGTTTCCAAGGAAAACAAATTATACATGTAAAGCACTTAATCCTAAGCATATGATAGCTATTACAATTAAAGACAAGTAATTATGGATGAAGAAGTAGAAAGAACAAGAATGAGAGAGGTATGAGAATATCATAGCATAGAGAGAAGAGAAAATAATAGGAGAGGAAAAAGAAAGAGAGAGAGAGAGAAAGATTTAAATACTGAAGTAGAATAATCCAGGATATAGAAAATTGAGATTGGAAGACTGACTTCAGCTTTTTTCTCAAACTGATCCTATGGTTGCCATCTGTATGCATATACCATATTACTAGATTAATAACAGAAAAACACAGCTATTATTTATTGATCTCATAATATAATCTGGGAATCTTTCAGCTAAGGCCTTCAGAAATAATATTTCACTTAATCCTCATGGTACTCCTATTAAGTAGTTATGATTGTTATCCTCATATTACCAATAGAAAACTGAGGCTTAGAAAGTTTAAGGGCCTGCCTGAGGCCACACACGTGGTGAGGGACAGGGCCAAGACCTGAGTTCTGAGTGACAATGGGCCCTTAAGCACCATAAAGTACCCCCCTGTTTTTGTAGAAAGGCTTTGTTTAGTGGGTAATCTGAGATTACAAAATCTATCATAATAGATCAAGAAAAGACTCCTCTATAATCAAGAAAGCTTTGTAAATCAGATTTCTTAAGTGCATATGAAGCTTCATAAATTGGACACATCCTTAATTGCATTGACCAAGATGTTAGGCTCATCTTTAAAACATCAGGGAACCTGATGGGGGCTTAGTTGTTCTTGGTGACAATTCCTTTGTCTTCATCCTTCTCTTCTCTTAATCCTAAGCATATGATAGCTATTACAATTAAGAAGAAGTAATTATGGGTGAAGAAGTAGAAAGAACCAGAATGAGAGAGGTATGAGAATATCATAGGATAGAGAGAAAAGAAAATAATAGGAGAGGGGAAAAAAAGAGAAAAAAAGAAAAAAAGAGACCTTTGCATTAGAGGCAGAACTTGGCAAGTTGGCAGGTACATATTTTATAGCCATTAATGCAGGAACTAGAATTTTAGATGAACCAGGTCAGAAGCATTACTTTGAATCTGAACTTAGAAACCAGTTACATGATACTATGGTTTGAATGTTTGTCCCCTTCAAAACTCATATTAAAACTTAATCTGCAGTGTGGCAGAATTGACAGGTGGGGCCTTTAAGAGGTGATTATTGGGTCATGAGGGCTCCACTCCCATAAATGGATCAATACATTCATGGATTAATGGATGAATGAGCTAAAGGATTTATGGGTAATCATGGGAATGGAACTGGTGCCTTTATAAGAAGAGAAAGAGAGATCTGAGCTAGCACATGCAGCCACTTTACCCCGTAATATCCTGTGCCACCTCAGGACTCTGCAGAGAGTCCCCATCAGCAAGAAGACCCTTAGTGGATGCAGTCCCTACACCTTGGACATCCCAGCCTCCATAACTACAAGAAACAAATTCCTTTTCTTTATAAATTACCCAGTTTCAGATATTCTGTTATAAGCAGCATAAAATATACTAAGACACGTAATATTTTAGTTAACACCACATTTGCTATTTGACATCTTTCCCCAACTGGAAGAAAGGTAATCTGAAACAAACTCAGAAAGCCCAAGGGATTTTGCTCTCTCACCTTTTGAATATGGAAGTAAGAGACCAAATATGTTTTATTTCTAAGCCTTGACTATTTTTCACAATTCTGAGCTGTCATTTTCTTAACTCCATTCAACACATGACTCTCCTTACCATTACACAATTCAGTGAATACATTTCTGTCTCTGAATTTGTGTTTCAAAAAAATTATTTTACACATTGCTAGAACACCAGACTGGTGAGTTTTTGTAAGTAATTTAAAGAATATATAATCATACATACACACACACATATATATGTAAATATAAAATACATATAATATGTATCATACATGCACACACATATGTATGTATGTATTTGAGCTGATTTATAACTTCAAGGTATTTATTTATTACATGGATGAAACCACATTTGAAAATTGCAGTCTTATTGCCTTCAAATAACTTATAACTCAGAATTGTGATGAAGCACCACAATTTCCAGTAACTAAGAGAAGTGTTACACTGGCAAGGGTTTCAAGTGATCCATCTTAGACAAAATCAAATGTGCTTATAAAATTATCTCCAAAGCTCTTATGCATATCCCAGAGTGTTGTCCTCTCAGAGAGAAAAAGCTTCTAAGCACAGCAGGGTATGAATTGATGGCAAGACCATTACACAGTTGATTGTAGCAGAACCAAAGAAAAGGGAAAGGCATCTTTCATGTTTTTCAGAATGTGAAAAATCAAATGTAAAAACTTGAGAGTGTTTCAGTCACTTTTCTTAGAAGGGTCTCCCCATGACTTAACCAAAAAATATCCTCAATATTCAAAGAACCACAAATTTCAATATACAATTTTTGCCTTCCAGAAAGATTTGCCCAGAACCTTCCTCTTTATGCATTATTTATTTTTAAACTCAACTTTTCAACTGACTGCGGAAAGCTTCTTAAAATGAAGACTCCCTTGAAAAGCCATAGCCAGACTTCTGTCTGGTTGTTGACTTAATGGCAACGCTATTTTATAAAACCAGGTATCCTTGGAGATGCTGTGACTGCTCCCAAACCATTGCCATTTAGGACAAGGGACATTTCTTTTTTTAATTGAATTTTATTTTTTTTCAGTTTCGGGGTACATATGCAGGATGTACAGGTTTGTTTTGTAGGTAAACGTGTGCCATGGTGGTTTGCTGCACCTATCAACCCATCACCTAGGTATTAAGCACAGCAGGCATTAGCTCTTTTCCTTGGTGCTTTCCCCCTCCTGCCTTCCCTTGACAGGCCCCAGTATGTGTTGTTTGCCTGCCTGTGTCCATGTGTTCTCATTGTTAAGCTCTCATTTGTAAGTGAGAACATGTAGTGTTTGGTTTTATGTTCCTGCGTTAGTGTACTGAGGATAATGGCTTCCAGCTTCATCCATGTCCCTGCAAAGGACATGATCTCGTTCCTTTTTATGGCTGCATAGTATTCCATGGTGTATATGTACCACATTTTCTTTATCCAGTCTATCATTGAAGGCATTTGGGTTGCTTCTATGTCTTTGCTATTGTGAATAGTGCTGCAATGAACATACGTGTGTATGTATCTATGCTGGTGAGGCTGTGGAGAAATAGGAATGCTTTTACACTGTTGGTGGGAATGTAAATTAGTGGAAGACCACATGGTGATTCCTCAAAGATTTAGAAATGGAAATACCATTTGACCCAGCAATCCCATTACTGGGTATATACCCAAAGATTTTCACTTAATTCTAATAACTACCCACTGCAACAGTTATTACTATCCCTCATTTTAATGAATGAGAAAATGGAAGGCAATCACTTGCTTAAGGATGGGTGGTACTAAGGAAGTCCTAGCATAGAGATTCCCATCTTCATCCATCTGGGTCCCAATTTCCTGTTCCTTCCTCCTCATCTTGTTGCCTTTCTGAGTATATATGTTACTGAATAGACTCCTTCTCCCTTGAGAACGTAAGAAGTGATATGAATGAAGTAATCGGATACTTGCTTGTTTCTCACAGTTCTACTAGGAAAAAAATGTGTTTGATCCCCTCTGTTTTCTACTTTGCTATCCTTTTGTCCTTGTTACTTTATAACCCTAATTTTAATACTGTCTGGATTTCTGTTCTACTAAAAATTGCACTTCTTCTGTGCAAGTAATCTTCCCACTGCTCCCAGAAGATCCAGGTTTTTCCTTTCACTCTGGAAGGCAGATAATAATCCAGTGACTATGTAAATAGCACTGTACACAAAATAGACCTAGGAAATCAGTGAACCATGAGTACAACAAGAACAATGAAGCTCAAAAATGCAGTTATTAATTCACACCATCAGGATTATTGCTTTGTGTAAAGGTATTTTTAATGAGGGGAGATAAACAAAGCTTTTAAAAATGTATGCCACTGTAACTCTGGATCATTGATTTTTAATGATTTCCTGGGGGGTGTAAGTATGCTCATAAAATTTTTTTGGTAGGGGTGAGATGTTTGTATTACATAAACTGATATGGGGAGAAAGGTCTTCTGCTTTCTTAGAGACAAGGGACATTTATATTATTATTCATTTTTATTTATGTAACTGTTATCATAGACTTCCCAAAGAAAACCTGACTGCATACATGCATGAGTGTGTATTCTTTTTAACCCCTCTAAATTCCCTTATGTGGAAAGAAGAACACTCTTTGAATTCTAATGTGTAAGACACAAATCTCTATCAGTGTCTAACTCTAAGTGTGTGTGTGTGCACTCGTGTGTGTGTAAAGTGTATGCTTAAAGGCTTGCATTTTTATTTATGCAACACTCAATGTGCTTATGAGACCCAGTGAGTCCTCCAAGAGTTTATAAGAACAGTTGCCTCAGGGATACCAGTCTTTACTCACTCTTGTGAAATGATCAGCTATACTGTAGTCCTCCTGGTTTCTTCATAACACTTTTGTTTTGAAATACTACAACTCGCTTATGAACATAGCTTGCCGGACTTGGCAAATGGTATTAGGATAACCATATGTGTGTAGCTAGAAGTTTAGATAACCTGTCCCAGGTCCTGCAAGACATAAGAACCATGAAGAGATCTGACAACAAATCTCATAATCTTCCTGTTGCTCTGAACTGAAGCTTGAATGAGGACGATTATGCAAGATATACAGAAAGAGTCCCTTAAAAACTTGGATCAGACTCTCTATCACTGGAGCAGAGAAAGCCCTTGGTTCAGTCTATAAAATCCAGCAAGACTAGGGCCACATCTAGCTTACTCCCTACTGAATCTCCAGCATTTAGGACAATATCTAGGACATGGTCTTGTTTTAAAATATTGGTTGTATTATTATTGTTTTATTATGGTTGTATTATTATGTTTTAAAATGTTGGTTGTATTATTATTCACATATGGTGAGGCTAATTGTCAGAAGACAATTGTTACTAAAAAGATAGTTTCTTTCTTTTCTTTTTTTTTTCAAAGTTTTGCTCTTGTTGGCCAGGGTGGAGTACAGTGGCGTGATCTCAGCTCACTGCAACCTCTGCCTCCTGGGTTCAAGTGATTCTCCTGCCTCAGCCTCCCAAGTAGCCGGGATTACAGGCACGCACCACCATGCCTGGCTAATTTTGTATTTTTAATAGAGATGGGGGTTTCACTATGTTGGCCAGGCTGGTCTTGAACTTCTGACCTCAGGTGATCCACCCCCGTCGGCCTCCCAAAGTGCTGGGATTACAGGCGTGAGCCACTGTGCCTGGCCGTAAAAAGATAGTTTCTTACTCATGGTTCCCAAGAAGACGACAGGTCATGCCATGCTATACAGGAACACATGGGGAAGCACCAGGGTTAGTCAGGAGGCAGGAGGAGTGAGGGAAAACTGTGGGCAAAATTCTTTATTGTGATTTCTGTGGAAAGGATTAGGGGAGGCAAGGTAAGCAGGTTTGGGATTGTATAGTTTGAATAATTTCAGTGGGCTCTGGATTATAGGTGCCGTCCTGAGTTGTCTGGTGCCTGACCCCACATTGATTAAAGCAGGGGAATATTGGCTTGGCAAGTGAGAGTTCAATAAAGGAAGTGGTTATGGAATATGGGCAAAAAAAGATTAATGCAACCAGCAATACTTATATATTAAATGAATGAATAAATGAATGAATGAATAGCTGATTGTTGCAACTCTGGGTTATAAACTTTGTTCACATCTTCTCTGACTCCTCTGAAAATGAACAAATGATGTTAAAGAAAGCTGAGTACAGACATGTCCCAAACTTTGCCATTCCAAATGTTATTTGAATTATTCAAGTTAGAGATTGTATTCTCTCCAGAAGCAAATATGGAGTATCTAGGCATGCCTGCATCTAAAAATCAGAAGCCTCCAATGCTGACTACATCTTGGTGCTGTGTGACACTGAATGATTCATTTTTCTACTCTGAGTCTCAGGTTCCCACCTATCAAATAAGTCAGATCCTTATATTAAGTAAATGTCAGGGGCACTGAGACAAACTGTAAGCTTTCAGAGAACTAATTTGAAGTGAATATTTTAAGAAATAAATGAAAGAAGAAGGTACTTATTTTAATTTCTGGAGGCCTTTAATGACTATATGGTACACATTGAAACCACCAAATAGTAGCACGGCTATTGGAACTTTGTTCACATAAATAAATTTGCAAGGACAGTTTAATAACATTTGCAATTAAAATTATTCTCTAGCACTGGAAGGACGGCTTTCAATTACATGTAGATCATTGGATTCATTTAATTCATATGACTTGTAAATTTGAGAGTCTGTGCTTCTAAAAATAAAGCCATGAAATCCTTCCTGAATATACACAACTCCATTAACAACTTCCTTAATTAAAATTATCAACAGTAAAAACGTTTGATTACAGTTGCTATATATCATGCCTTATTTAATGTTCCATCTATTTTATATACTATCATATTAGAATTTCCAACTATTACCTTCATCTTCATATATTCAGGCTTAATAGAACTTTATTTAAATTTTGTTTCCTTTTTTAAATGGAAAAGTTTATGCACTATGTTTTACTTACAAGCATTTATGTTGAATTCAGTGGAAAAAATTAGTCAAGAAGCAATAAATAGGCAGTTGGTCAGTCTACGTCAGTAGGTTAGCCTAGTCAAGAAGGATCACGAAAGGTCAGATGCTTAGATAGGCAAGTCCAGAGTCTGAGAGGAAAGATGCAGAGAGAATGGCGATAGCAAATGGAAGTGGGCTTTTGGAAGCTCTCAGCTGAATGGGTATGATTGGGATTTACTATATGCATGAGAGAGAAGATTTGCAGTGAGCATCTTGTTTCTGCCAGATGCAGAAAGAAAGGTTAATCTCATAGAGAAGCTCTTACTGCCATTTTGCAGCATTGCCAAATAAGCAAGATGGCATATACCTAAGGCAGAACAGCTAAGGTTTGGTTTAAGAGTGATTCTTTGTTCATCTCCAATGAGATTCATGTGTATTCCATTAGTTTCTCTGGCAGAAACAGGCCTTGTGGCAAACTGGCAAAGGAGATCTGCAATTTAATGACTGGATTTATAAAAATTATTTTCAGATTAGAAAGACATCAAAGTATATTAAGCTATGTTCCTTTCAAGTAAATAATTTATTTAATATCATTAATAAGAGTGCATCTTGAGATGAATAGGAATGGTCTTGGGAGTCAGGCAGCCATGTATGGGGCACGGTCACCAGAAGTCTGTTTACATGAGGTTGAAAAAGCTCCCTGGAAGAAACTCATCCTTGGACAGGTGACCTGCAGCTACTGTCTCGTGTTAATAACAGCAGGTGATTGAGTTCATTACAGCACTTGCCATACAAATTACCCTGTTGCCCAGCCACTAGGGAGTTTTGCTTAGGATAAAGAAGAAAAAAAAATAATGCTAAAAGAATATCTCTCTACAATGCCCATCGATCATGGAGCTCAGCTCAATGTTAGCAGGATTGGCATTTCAGCCTCAACAACATTATTGGAGGGATCTGCATTTGCACCAGAGGTTTTTGCATGCTTGTATTAGGAAGGATTAGCAAGGGTTAGAGGAAGGCCTGAGGAATGTGGTATAATAGAAGCCAACAAAAAGATTTTTCAAAGAGGAGCAGATTTTTGACTATGTACAATTACAATACTATAGATATGATACACACACCTCAGTGAGAGGTCAAGTAAGAAGTATATATATGTACAAGATTGCTATACTGAAGAGGAGGTGAAGGGACACTGTCTCTACTATAACAAAAAGGAAGAATAAAGGTAGATTTATCTGGTCACTGGAAGATTAGAATGTATAATAGCAGACATATTCCAGTTTAATTGAACATCAAATTAGGAAATAACAAGGAGACCCTACAGCTCCTTATTTATAAAAACCTATTTTAAATTGGAGACAGTATTTTTCTTTCAGGAAAAGAAATACCAAAATAAAGAGACTTTTTTAGGGGGGAGATATTTTGTTGTTCTTACGATCTGATTTTCCAACAGGCTTCTTCTGTTCTTCCTACCTGTGGTGCTGAATGTCTCAATGTACTCACTTCCTAATAGAGGCATCATTATATATTCCATAAAATCTTGTCAGGTACGATTTAATTCTGAAAACTCATCGAGGGGTTTCTAGCCTCTGGAACTTAAGGAAATCAAGGTGTATTAGGTCTATAATTTGGAAATAAATATAGCCTCAGTCATGAATCTGGAATTTATTAAAAGAGAAAGTTCCCTGTGAACTGAGAGAAGCACAATTTCTCACTTTGTAAAATGTAGAACTTTTGGCCAGATTTCCCTAAAACGGTATCAAGTATATCTTTCTTTGGGAAATTCCTGGATATGAAAATTATTAAAGGCAGATCATCAAAGCATGTGAATTATATTTTTATCCTTCATTACTGAATGTAGTTTGAAGTAGTAGCAATATATTATTAGAGTTAATATTTAGAGAGTATGGTATTAGATGCTGGGGTACTACATAGTAAATTCACATAGAACTTACTTTCAAATGGCTTATTAACTTAGTTGAGAGCAGCTTAATTAGATATTTTAAAACAGAAGTTAATATTATCGTTTTTACTGATAATTTTAAAGGTTTTAGTGCTTCAGGAATTAAAGGGTTGCATTAGTCAGGATTCTCCAGAGAATCCTGGAGATGTAGGTATAGATGTAAATATAGATATAGATGTAAATATATAGATATAGATACACAAATTTATCATAAGGACTTGGATAACATGATTATGAAGGCTGAGACATTCCAGCCTAGGTCCAAAGGCCTGAGAAAGAGGAGAGCCAATGGTTTGTAAGTTCCAGTCTAAATCCAAGTCTGAAGTCAGGAGAAGACCAATGTCTCAGCTCAAGACTATCAGGCAGAGACAAAGGATTCTTCTTTTCTCTTATTTCCTTTCTTTCTTTCTTTTTTTCTTTTTTTTTTAGAGTGAATTCCCTCTTGTTCAGCCTTTTGTTGTATTCAGGCCTTCAGCAGATTGGAAGAGGTCCGTCCACACTGGGGAGGGCAATCTGCTTTTCTCAGTCTACCAATTCAATGTTACTATCCTTCAGCAACACACTCACAGATACACCCAGAATAATATTTAACCAAATCTGGGAACCCTGTGGCCCAGTCAAGTTGACACATAAAATAAACCATCACAGGTGTGAACAGTCATTGAGAAATCAGACACTCAAGGAAGGCCTTACTGAGAAATCTTAGCTGGCTGAGTAATGTTCCCTAACATTGTCATTCTAGGTCTAACAACATGCAGCAGTATCCACACAGCAGTGAAGTTCTGTACGTGTTTCTAATGCAGTTCTGCCATTTATTACCCAGAGCACGCACAGACTTCACAGGCTGGGGGCACAGTCCTCCATAAGACTCTCATCACTCCAGACGCCAGCTATGTATTCTCAGGCCACCCACACTACAGACCAACCAGCTACAAATTTGAGGGTTCCCACTACCTTCGCAGGTTGAATAATTACCTGAAACAACTCATAGGAGTCAGGAAAGTGTTTTACTTATGATTATAGTTCAACATCCTAACCCCCAATGTAACTGGATTTGGAGATAGGACCATTGAGGAAATAATTAAGGTAAAATGAGCTCATAAAGATGGCCCCCTGATCTGCTAGAACTGGCGCCCTTTTAAGAAGAGGAAAGGACACCTGTGATCAATCTCTCTCTCTCTCTCTTCATGTGCATAGAGGAAGGGCCATATAAGAACACCCTCAGAAGATGGCATCACCAGAAAACAATCCTAATGGCACCTTGATCTTGAACTTCTAACCTCCAGAGCTGTGAGAAAATAAATGTCTGTTGTTTAAGCCACCCAGCATGTGGTATCTTGCTAAGGCAGCCCAAATAAACTAATACAACATCTATTAATGTTACAAACTCAACAATTATTATTCTAATTATTACTTTACTCTCTTTTATTTCCGTAGCCCACTGCACTTTTGCTTCCATCCACCTTCTTTGTGCTGTTATGGATAAAATTTTTTCTTTGAGCACTTTGTTATTCTGCTGCCTTCTGGCTCCATTGTTTCTGCTGAGAAGTAATCTTTTAGTCTTATTGAGGTTCCTTCATAAATAATGAGTCATTCTTCTCTTGCTGCTTTCAAGATTTTCTCCTTATCTTTGACTTTCAGCATTTTTGCTATGTGTCTGTTGGTGGACATCTTTGTATTTATCCTAGTTGGAGTTCTTTGAGCTTCCTGGATATGTAGGTTGTTGTTTTTCAGTAAATTGGGAAGTTTTATGTCAACCATGAATTCCACATCTAACAAATCTATCTTTCAAAAACAAAGAAAAGAGAAGGACTTAGATAAACACAAACTAGGAGAATTTGTTGCTAGCAGACAGTGATGGTTAATTTTATGTATCAGGTTAGAACTATAATATATGGATAGGAAATTTATGTATATTTGCCTTTCATCTCAACCTTCGCTGTTCTTAAGGGCACCCTTAGGTTTGAACTTCTCCACACTGTGTTTAAATGAAATCAGTTATTTTGGGAAGAGATTAGAAGCTATCTTTTTAATGGGCTTGTTCTCACCAAGGCAAAAACTTCTGAGCCAGAGATCTGGAGCTGTGGTTGGGAACAATGGCAAGCTTCTCTTTGAGGCACACTTTTGAACTTGGTGCTGAGCACTTGGTAATGAGGAGCAGCAGCAGCCTGAGATCCTCTGGGCCTGTCTCTTCTGATATGGAAGTACCTCTTCACAAACCAGGATATAAATAATCAGAGCCCTAGAATTCTCAACATTGTTGAACTTCTAGTAGAACCTCCATCCCATGAGATAGAAAGGAGGGGGCCCCAACCTCTCAACTGCACTTACTCAGGATTTAGCCTCAATTTTAGGAGGCTTGAGTCAGGATAAAAATAATATAGTCCTACTCTTCTCAGGAAGATAGCCCTACAACTGGAACTGAGAGAGAGAGAGAGAAAGAGAGAAGGAGCCTTGTGTGTTTTGAGATGAGGGAAGGGGGATAGTTTTGATTCAAGTACCACAGACTCTTGCCTTTCTTACAGAATTTTCATAGTTTTTTTTTTTTAATAAATATTTCTTCTTTTGGCATTTACCTTATGGCCATTTCAAGAAGCTTTAAATTTTTAAACTTTATTAGAAAGCAGGGTAGTGGAGATGCTTTCAGTGTCATTATACCAGAGATTAATTTGCTGTGACCTTAAAATCTTTTAAATTAAATAAAGCGACAATGTGATTAATAAACATCTTGATATAATAAACATTCCATAAATTATGATGTATAATTATTATTAGTCTATTCCTGCTGACATTTTTTTGCCCCAATTTCACTCTTCATATTTAACACTTGGCATTTTTTTCAAGTGCCAACTTGGATCCCTTTAGTAATAATTCTTGTTATCAAACTCAGTTATACTGCTTCAGACTGAGGTAAATGCAATTTTTTGTCTCTAAACAAATGATGTCAAAGTTCAGCATTCTCACTAGATTTATCACCTTTTCTCAAAAAAAATCCCCCCAAAAACCAGATAGGCAGAAAGGGATATGTGTCTTTAGATGAGGTTAATATTTGGAGCAAGGGAGAGATGGGAACATGCGTGAGATAGTCACAGAATATGAGTCAATTATTTTAGCAGTAGATTCTTTTTGGCGGGGAGCATGTGAAGTGAAGAAGAAACTGACGGCCTTAAGTGGTACAATGAGGAGTTAAGACAATATTCTGGAAGAAACTTAGGAGCTATCGCCCAAAAGACCAATAGTAAAGGAAGTTTTTCTCAACTATCAAAATCTAACTACAGTACTAAAATCTTAGTTGGACATTGTGATTGTAGGTATAATTTCAAATTTTTTATCCCACCCATTCAATAATTAGCTAAGTACAGTGAGAAGCCATAAGTTAAGTCAATCTTCCACATGTAGGCCAGGTATCACTGTTAGATGCTATTACAGACATAATATACCTCTCTATATTAGTCCATTCTCACACTGCTACAAAGAACTACCTGAGACAGGATAATTTATGAAGAAAAGAGATTTAAGTGACTCACAATTCTGCAGGCTGTACAAGAAGCATGACTTGGAGGCCTCAGGAAACTTACAATCATGTCAGAAGGTGAAGGGGAAGCAAGTACATCTTATTGTGGCAGAGCAGGAGAGAGAGAGAGAAGAGGGAAGTTCTACACACTTTTAAACAACTAGATCTCGTGAAAACTCACTCACTATCGTGAGAACAGCAAGGGAGAAATGTGCCCCCATGATCCAATCACCTCCCACCAAGTCCCTCTCCCAGCATTGGGAATTACAATTTGACATGAGATTTGGATGGGGACACAGAGCCAAACCCTATTACTCTCATTCATGGTAGTGATCACAGCTATAACTTCACATTTATTGTATGTTTATTTGATTTATGTCTACCTTCTCACAAATATGAAATCCAGAGGGCAGGAAATGTGTAGTGTGTATTTATTTGTCATTTATATCTCCACTGTCTACTTCAATGTCTGGGTAATGGTACAAGCTCAATACACATTCCTTGCATAAGTGAGTAGATAGGTAGACGGAAGATGGATAAACTAATAAATGAGCGAGTAGATGTTTTTAAATCACCAGTCATCTTAGTTTGCTGCATGTTAAATTTGAGATGTTTGAGGCCTTTTTCCTATTGTCAAACTCAGTGAAGAAAAAAACCTGTATTCCTTTAATTGCAAAAAGACCTTATATGTCTTTCCTTGGAGATGGTATAGCTATCCAGAGGTTAGTGAAGCTCACCAAATGAGAGGTGCCGCTGGAGACAGGTAAAGGTTTATGTTATCGAATGAACTGACCATGCTGGCTAGGGCCATGTAAAATCATTCTAAGAACTCTATCTTGAAATAATCATTTTTATTCTTAATAAAATATAGATAGCTTCCCCAATGCAAAACTGCTGAGCACTGTTTTTCCAATCCATCAAAGTGTAAAGCTAGTCTATACACAAATCAATTTTGGGGGTGTGCAAAGGGGAGGAAAGGAAACTACTAAGAAAAATATCCATTAAAAGTGCAAAGTGCAGTAATGATTAGGAGTCTATACATACTCAACCCTCACAAATGGCAGCAACCAAATTTCTCAGTAATCCTCCCTTGAGTAGGTCAAGGCAGAAAGGATTAGCTGAAGGTGAATGGACAGTAATGGAATCTGATCAATTGCCCTCAGTATGCTTTAGACATCCCAAAGTGTCAAAGCAGCTTGATCCAATTGGTTGTGTCAAGGGTTGTCTTGTCAGAAATTCAATTCACATAAGTTGAGAAACCAAACTTACACTTCTCAAGGGCAAGCTTTGTTGGAAATAGGAAGCAGATACCCTGTAGATTTCAAACAATTTGCATGGGATACATCCTAATATTAATGTTTTCAATTTACATGAAAAAAAAATGGTCTCATCTAACAACACATCCCTAAAGTCTCCTGCTATCTTTAGATCCAGTTACGGTGGGTTTTATCTCACTTAACATTGGCAATCAACTTTTGTTTCTTTTTTATTTTTTAAGCTCATGAAACCAAGCTAAAGAAGTATCATCAGGCCAGGTGTGGTGGCTCAGGCCTGTAATCCCAGCACGTTGGGAAGCCAAGGTGGGTGGATAACCTGAAGTCAGGACTTCAAGACCAGCCTTGCCAACATGGTGAAACCCCGCCTCTACTAAAAATGCAAAAGTTAGCCAGGCATGGTTGCACATGCCTGTAATCCCAACTACTTGGGAGGCTGAGGCAGGAGAGTCACTTGAACCCAGGAGGAGGAGGCTACAGTGAGCCAAGATTGTGCCACTGCACTCCAGCTTGGGCAACAGAGTAAGACTGTCTGAAAAAAAAAATAAAGAAAGAAGCATTATCAAATCTTCGGTCTATGCCCACCATAGCCAGATAATTTCTAGGAAGTACAGACTCAGAGATCTAGGACTTAGCAGAAGACTAAACATGCCCAGGAAAGGGGTTCACTCTGGACAGAGCAGCTCTAAATGCTGGCGTTGAAGGAAGCATCACTCTGATTGGCTAACCTGACACAATGTTGTGGCATAAAATGAAGCAGTCCTAGCTGGGAGTGGTCTACTCTAGAAGATTAGAGGATAGCATATAAAGAAAGACCCAGCAGAGAAAGACCTTCATGGATCCTAAGAAGCAGGCAATTAACATTAAAGATAGCACCTTAGGCATGATTATAGTCCTAGCAAGCATTTTTATTCCTTCCTTCCTTCCTCCATTCACTAACTCAACAATATTTTTGAGTACCTATTATGTGACAAGCACTAGGAATATAATGCGTTTAAAAAGGTGGTTTGTTGCAGTGCCAGTTACGTGGAAGGCTGAGGCAGGAGGATTGCTTGAACTCAGAAGTTTGAGTCCAGCTTAGAAAACATAGTGAGACTCCCATCTCTATTTTTGTTTTACCGTGATTCTTGCCTTCTGATATTTTACTACTGGGGGAGATGGGCATTCTTATAAAAAGCACGCAATAGATGCATTATCATAAACAATGTTTAAGTATAAGAATCAGAATCTCATAGGACTATGAGTGTGATAATAAGAAGCCCCGAAGTAGACTGGTTTGTATGGTGAAGACTTGTTTCGCAGGAGGAGACATGTGAACTAAGATATGAAAAACCAGAAAGAAAATGGGAGCCAGGAGACATTCTTAAAGGAGGCTTGGGGCTCTCATATGGAAGATAATTGAGCATTTGAAAAAAGAAAGGAGGCCAGGGAAGGTGAATCACAGAAAACAAGAAGGAGATTGACAAAGGGGCTGAGAAGGAAGCAAGCTTGTGAATCATGGTAAGGATTTTGATCTTTATTCTAAAATAAATACAAAGATATTGAAGGAGTTAAATGAAATGATGATATGATTGGGTGTGTTTTTAAAAGATGACTCTGATTGAAACCTGGGGAAAGGCTTGTGGATCAGGAGGGTGGAAAGAGAAAGAAAAAAGTGATCCTGGGGGTGGGGGAACTTAAAAAGCTTTTTGTGTTTATTTGTTTTCTTTTTTTTTTTTTTAATTATTATTATACTTTAAGTTTTAGGGTACATGTGCACAATGTGCAGGTTTGTTACATATGTATACATGTGCCATGCTGGTGTGCTGCACCCATTAACTCATCATTTAGCATTAGGTATATCTCCTAATGCTATCCCTCCCCCCTCCTCCCACCCCACAACAGTCCCCAGAGTGTGATGTTCCCCTTCCTGTGTCCATGTGTTCTCATTGTTCAATTCCCATCTAGGAGTGAGAACATGCAGTGTTTGGTTTTTTGTCCTTGTGATAGTTTACTGAGAATTATGATTTCCACTTTCATCCATGTCCCTACAAAGGACATGAACTCATCATTTTTTATGGCTGCATAGTATTCCGTGGTGTATATATGCCACATTTTCTTAATCCACTCTATCATTGTTGGATATTTGGGTTGGTTCCAAGTCTTTGCTATTGTGAATAGTGCCTCAATAAACATACGTGTGCATGTGTCTTTATAGCAGCATGATTTATAGTCCTTTGGGTATATACCCAGTAATGGGATGGCTGGGTCAAATGGTATTTCTAGTTCTAGATCCCTGAGGAATGGCCACACTGACTTCCACAGTGGTTGAACTAGTTTACAGTCCCACCAACAGTGTAGAAGTGTTCCTATTTCTCCACATCCTCTCTAGCACCTGTTGTTTCCTGACTTTTTAATGATTGCCATTCTAACTGGTGTGAGATGGTATCTCATTGTGGTTTTTATTTGCATTTCTCTGATGGCCAGTGATGGTGAGCATTTTCTCATGTGCCTTTTGGCTGCATAAATGTCTTCTTTTGAGAAGTGTCTGTTCATATCCTTTGCCCACTTGTTGATGGGGTTGTTTGTTTTTTTCTTGTATATTTGTTTGAGTTCATTGTAGATTCTGGATATTAGCCCTTTGTCAGATGAGTAGGTTGCAAAAATTTTCTCCCATTTTGTAGGTTTCCTGTTCACTCTGATGGTAGTTTCTTTTGCTGTGCAGAAGCTCTTTAGTTTAATTAGATCCCATTTGTCAATTTTGGCTTTTGTTGCCATTGCTTTTGGTGTTTTAGACATGAAGTCCTTGCCCATGCCTATGTCCTGAATGGTAATGCCTAGGTTTTCTTCTAGGGTTTTTATGTTTTAGGTCTGACGTTTAAGTCTTTAATCCATCTTGAATTAATTTTTGTATAAGGTGTAAGGAAAGGATCCAATTTCAGCTTTCTACATATGGCTAGCCAGTTTTCCCAGCACCATTTATTAAATAGGGAATCCTTTCCCCATTTCTTGTTTTTCTCAGGTTTGTCAAAGATCAGATAGTTGTAGATATGTGGCATTATTTCTGAGGGCTCTGTTCTGTTCCATTGATCTATATCTCTGTTTTGGTACCAGTACCATGCTGTTTTGGTTACTGTATCCTTGTAGTGTAGTTTGAAGTCAGGTAGTGTGATGCCTCTGGCTTTGTTCTTTTGGCTTAGGATTGAGTTGGTGATGTGGGCTCTTTCTTGGTTCCATATGAACTTTAAAGTAGTTTTTTCCAATTCTGTGAAGAAAGTCATTGGTAGCTTCATGGGGATGGCATTCAATCTATCAATTACCTTGGGCAGTATGGCCATTTTCACGATATTGATTCTTCCTACCCATGAGCATGGAATGTTCTTCCATTTGTTTGTATCCTCTTTTATTTCATTGAGCAGTGGTTTGTAGTTCTCCTTGAAGAGGTCCTTCATGTCCCTTGTAAGTTGGATTCCTAGGTATTTTATTCTCTTTGAAGCAATTGTGAATGGGAGTTCACTCATGATTTGGCTGTTTATCTGTTATTGGTGTATAAGAATGCTTGTGATTTTTGTACATTGATTTTGTATCCTGAGACTTTGCTGAAGTTGCTTATCAGCTTAAGGAGATTTTGGGCTGAGACAATGGGGTTTTCTAGATATACAATCCTGTCATCTGCAAACAGGGACAATTTGACTTCCTCTTTTCCTAGCTGAATACCCTTTATTTCCTTCTCCTGCCTAATTGCCCTGGCCAGAACTTCCAACACTATGTTGAATAGGAGTGGTGAGAGAGGGCATCCCTGTCCTGTGCCAGTTTTCAAAGGGAATGCTTCCAGTTTTTGCCCATTCAGTATGATACTGGCTGTGGGTTTGTCATAGATAGCTCTTATTATTTTGAGATACGTCCCATCAATACCTAATTTCTTGAGAGTTTTTAGCATGAAGGGTTGTTGAATTTTGTCAAAGGCCTTTTCTGCATCTATTGAGATAATCATGTGGTTTTTGTCTTTGGTTCTGTTTATATGCTGGATCACAGTTATTGCTTTGCGTATGTTGAACCAGCCTTGCATCCCAGGGATGAAGCCCACTTGATCATGGTGGATAAGCTTTTTGATGTGCTGCTGGATTCGGTTTGCCAGTATTTTATTGAGGATTTTTGCATCAATGTTCATCAAGGATATTGGTCTAAAATTCTCTTTTTTGGTTGTGTCTCTGCCAGGCTTTGGTATCAGGATGATGCTGGCCTCATAAAATGAGTTAGGGAGGATTCCCTCTTTTCCTACTGATTGGAATATTTTCAGAAGGAATGGTACCAGTTCCTCCTTGTACCTCTGGTAGAATTCGGCTGTGAATCCATCTGGTCCTGGAGTCTTTTTGGTTGGTAAGCTATTGATCATTGCCACAATTTCAAATCCTGTTATTGGTCTATTCAGAGATGGAACTTCTTCCTGATTTAGTCTTGGGAGAGTGTATATGTTGAGGAATTTATCCATTTCTTCTAGATTTTCTAGTTTATTTGCGTAGAGGTGTTTGTAGTATTCTCTGATGGTAGTTTGTATTTCTGTGGGATCGGTGGTGATATCCCCTTTATCATTTTTTATTGCATCTATTTGATTCTTCTCTCTTTTTTTCTTTATTAGTCTTGCTAGTGGTCTATCAATTTTGTTGATCCTTTCAAAAAACCAGCTCCTGGATTCATTAATTTTTTGAAGGGTTTTCTGATGAGAAATGATGGCAGTTTGGATTAGGGTGCTGCAGGAGATGATGCAGGGAGGTGGACATATTAGAGGAGGTAAGATCAGCAAGAGCGGTGATGGATTGAATGGGGTGTGTGGGTGGCTAATAGAGAGGTGTCAGAATTACTCCTCCTTTATTGCAGAAGTACCTAGATAACAGTACGGTTTACCAAAATAAAGAAGGCGAGGTTGGGATGGAGTAAAAGAGAGGATTGAGTGCAGTTTTAGACATCCTAAATATGAATTCCCTTGAGATAGTCTAGGAGAGATGGAGACAAAATAGTTGGACATTTGAGTCTACAGCTCAGAGTAGAGATCTGGGCTAGTCACATAACATTGGGAGTTATTTGCGTACAGGTGATTGTTGATGGTGGAAGCATTTGGTGAGTGTCAGATTGCCTAGGGAGAGAGTACAGATTGAGGAAAAAAAAGCTCTAAGAACCAAGCCTTGAAAACTACCAACACTTAGAGGTTAGTAACAAGAAAATGAACCAAAATGATTCTAGAAGTAGTGGGCAGAGTTATAGAAAAGAAGTCAGAAGTGTGCGTGATATATCACAGAAAACAAGGAAAGAGTATTTTAAGAAGGAGGGAGTGATCAACAATATTGAATACTGGTAAGAAATCAAGTACGATGAGGACTGAAAAAATGTTCATTTAATAGTGACGTGGAGGTCACTAGTAACTACAAAGAGCTTTTTTAGTGGAATTTTTGTGATTGTTGATATTGTTTTCTCTCCAGATCAATGAGCCTCTTTCTCTCACAATCAATAAACCTATTGCCTTGCTGATTAATGAATTAACAAAGAATTTCATCATAAAGCAAGTTTGAAAGGCAGAAGGTAGGAGGCAGATGAGGGAAGGAAGGAAGATGCACTGTGGAGATATTCTAGGAAGTGTGTTAAAAATGCAGATAACCTGTATCCGACTTCCAAAGATTTTTACACAATAGGTCTAGGGTGGGGTAAAGGAAGCCCTCTGTAGATAGGTCCCATGACCATGTCTCCCAGTATTCTTGCCCTCATAGGGTTCTTCATACTGGCTCTGGGGCTTGTCCATCTGATTGACTTAGGCTAGTGAGACATTAGTGTGAAGCAAGTGAAGGCGTAAGAAGTGCTTACCTGCTGGAGCCTGTCATCTGAGAATGTTCCTTCTTGGAACCCGGCCAACAATGGTGAGAAAGTCCTGACTGCACTGTGAAGAAGCCCACTGGGGGAACTGTAACCTAGCTAAGCTGAAAGCCCCAGCAGCTTGCAGCAAGCAATGAGTACCAACTTGTTGAGTGAGGCTATTTTGAGCCTTTCCCAGATCCCAGCATCTCTGTCAACCTTACTTGATGCAGAACTACCTGTTCAGCTCACAAAATCACGAAAACCTAACGGCTTGTTTTTGTTTTACAACATTAAGTTTTGGAATGCTGTGTTATGCATCAGTGGAAACTGCAAGTGTCCCCATTTTAGCAAACTCCCCAGGTGATTCTAATGATACTTTTCTGCAACATAATGTATTAGCCCATTTCACATTTGCCACCATCTTCTATCCTCTTGTTCCTTCTCTCCCTTCTTCAGATTCTGCTCTTTTCAGCTCTCTGAATGGAGGCATGGAAGATGAGAGGATTGAGCAGAAATCTGAAATATTCCCTCACTAATTGACTTAATTCCAGTAGCCCCTCTTTCCTCACTTCTAAAATACAGATGGCATCCACTCTATCACAGGGAAAAGTGAGGTGATATGAATGTGGAATCTGACATTTGGGAAACTTAGCTCTCTTTTCCCTGTCACCTGTTTTTTCCCTTGAAGTACTCCTTAGCATATATATCCAAGCTATTTTACTAATCTTTGACAACCTCCACTTTCATTGTCTTCATGGTTATCTATGCTTATAAACAATAGGACTTTTTATAGATTTAAAAATACAGTACTAATAGGATTTCTGGAGGGATTAGTCTCTTTCCCAAAAATCATCTATACTGAAATGCCATCTTACAGTAAAGCAATCATTTGATGAAGTCAGGTGGGTAGGGGCTGCAGGATGAGCGCTGTCTCCCTGCACCTGAAGGTTTCAAGCACCGTGGATTTTGCATAATAGAAAACTTCTGGCTTTAGAGACGCCCAGGAGAAGCCAAAGTTCCTATTATGTTTCTAAGCTCTTCTTTTCTGCTTGAACAAGTAACAGCATCACTCACCTATACAAGCTATCAGTAGGAAATTTTGATACTCCCTCCCTCAGGACAAATCTAAAATAAATCGTCAGGAGCCTGTAATGGTACCAGGCTCTCAAACAACTGGAGTCCCCAGGCACTTCTCAGGACGGATAAGGAACCTGTGAAACTCATTGTGTTCCCCCTTCTCCTCTGAGCCCTCGGTGACCTGTTATTGTGGCGGATCGCTGGTTGTTCTGCTTCAGAGTTGCTCATGCAAGTGATTGGAGGTAGAGCACAGGCAGCAACCTAATCAAGCCAAGGGCTGCACAGCTGGGAATTCACTTGTGTGGCTAGGCTTAGTAATATGCATCATAGTCACACTGGATAGCTCAAGGAACTTAGTGGGGAATTTGGATTACTGGGGAAGTGGGGGAAGGTTTTAGTTTTCTAAAATCACTAAAGGGGGGCTTTGTGAAATCTGCCACCAGCTTGCTAGTACACCATTTCACACCACTCATTTGACACATAATCCTTTAACAGGTAAGAAGGTGACACGGCTGACATGAGTTAGAGAGAAAGATGGTAGGCAGGATCACGCTAGAGTTTGAATCACTTAAAAATATTTTTTCCTGAAATTTATTCTAGAGGAAAAAAAAACAAAAACAAAAACAAAAAACAATAGTCCCCTGTTTCCAAGTAGACTAAGAGGTGCTGTAGCTGAATTGCCAGGAAATGCAGATTCCTGGTCCTCATATCCAGAAATTGTGATTCAAAGGGTCTAGGAGGGGCTTAGGAATCTTTGTTTACAAAGCCTTCTTAAGGCAGTGCTGTTGCAAGGGATGGTGGCAATATCATCTGTCTTACTCAATGTCTTTCTCTGGGATACTAAAGGAAGTTTGTTAACAGCATCATCTTCTCTTTGCCTCTACTCTTAACCCTCCAGCCACACTGATAAACAAATAATTGTTCATTCATTCATAAGTATTCACTATGTGTAGACCCTATTAGATGCTGAGGGTACAGAAATGAATATGACATGGTCTCAATAAAATAAGCAGACTACTAGGGAGAATAGATATGTAATCACGAAAGTTTATACAAGATAAGTGATAGCTCCAAGAGCAGAGTGATTAACACTGCCTGAAACTGTCAAAAAAAAGTCTTTGGAAAAATGATGCTACTCGATCTGAATTCCGTAGGAGGCATGGGAATTCTCTGGGAGACAGAGGTAGAACTCACCTCGTTGCGAAAACACTCCAAGTATCATTTCTTTCTCTTCATAACCAATGACACATCTGCATTCCTGGTTCGTGGCCTGGGAATGTGTAAGAATCACCAATGGGGCTAAAACCAAACCAAACAAAATTTTACTTAGTGTGGTGGACACTGTAAGGTACTGCTCATATCTGCCTTCAGGTTTCTAGCAGAGGGCCTTCCACTGTGAGTCCCTATATAGATTTCTGAGGCTAAAGACTAAGGTCTCATTTCCTTCCTGGGGGAGCCAGCTTCCCATGACTGATCAGTGTGGAGGTTTAAACGTCCAGTTCCCTCATCCCAGATAACAACAACTCTAAAAGGTTATCTGAGGTTCACAGTCCTGTGGATTGTCTAAGGTCTCTGTTGAGATTGCTTCACAGCTCATCTCTCTCTGCCCAATCTCCTTCCCTTTCAGAGATGTCACTCTCCAGAGCCCTCCTTAATAGATCCCCTGAACGCTAATCTTTTTTCCTGGGGAACACATTCTATGACACTGGCCTCCTTCCACAGAACCCTGAGTACAATTGTTCTGACAGCAGTAGCCGGCATAGTTTTGTAAAGCTCCACAGGTAATTCTGAGGCATATCTCTTGAAGAGCCACTAATTGGTCTTCTCAAAATGAGATCTGAAAACCTCTGGCAACGGAATCATCTTAAGCACTTTTATTAAATGAAGATTCCTGGATCCCCTCCTTGACCCTTTGAATTATAATTTCTGGATACAAAAACAGGGAATCTACATTTTTAACAAGTTCCTGGCTTTCTTCATATGCACACTGCTGTGCGAAACCACTAAAGCTAATCTCAGGCCTTCATGAATGTATGTATTCTTTCATAGTTAAGCAAATAAAGGAATAGGATCTTCCTCCCCGACCATAAGACTCTCTGCTCCTTGTATCACATGCAGACTTGGGTAAACAAGATTCAGCAAGAGAAATGCTGGGGTTACACCTGGACCAGCTGTTATCCACCCATGCTCAGTATATCTGGGTCTCGATTTAGTAAACTCTGGCCATGTGCCAGAAGAGGATGTGCCTTTTAAGGACTTTTTTTTTTTCCTTTAGCATCTGAACATTTCTGTTTGGTAGCCCTAGTGCACACTAGGTCTCTGATTTTGATCCTTGCATTTTTCCCCACTGGCAAGCAGTCAACGTCAGAGATAGAGGGACATTGCTCAATGTATCCTAACCCTTTCAAATGGAAGCCTCTGGATAATCAAGCATGACTCCTGGCAGCTCTTCCAGGCCCTTTCTCTGTCTTTTCCCCTAATATACTTTGCTAATATGTTTTAAAATTATCCCCAGCCATGTTGCCTCAATAACCTTTCCTTGGCAGGCACTCCATTGTCTGAATGGACTCCTAACGTATTTTCCTTCTTACTTCCATCTTTGCTCACTCTTTACTCTTGAAACAAAGAAAGAAAGAAAGAAGGAAAGAAAGAAAGAAAAGAAAGAAAGAAAGAAGACAATAACAATAAAAACAAAGGCTATTGCTTCTTTATGTTCTTTTCTTCTTCAAATGTTGCTCTAAAAACAGAACAGAAATAGAGACAGCGTGGTGCAGTTGTTAGCTAAGCCCCTGATATCAAACTCCCAGGGTTCGAATCCTGGTTCTGTTGCTTACTAGCTGTGTGATTTTGAGGAAGTTGCATAATCTCCCTGTTTCTTTGCTTTTTTGATCTGTAAGTTTGAGGTAATAGTGCCTACCGCCTGGAGCTGTCATGAGGATTCAGTGAATTCTCACATATAATGAACTTTAAGCAGTACCAGGCATGGAGGAGGTGGTGTTCAATACATTTTATCATTATCATGAATGTGGGCAATGGGAACCAAGCTACTTGCCTGTTTTTCATTTCTTGGTTCTGTTTGCATCTTTCAAAATTAATTCAAAATAAAACTCATCAAATTCATAAGAAACGGGCAGAAAAGATTTGATCAGAGTGACTTTTCATGGTCACCAATAGAATCATGGAGGGTAAATGTACTTAACCCCAGTAAGAACCCAAGAACATGTCAAGATTAAGAGGTTTCAGATCTAATGCCCCTGAAGACAATTTTTTTTACCCAAAGCATTAGAGATCAGTGTAGGTTTGAATCCTGTGTTGCAAAGCTATCTGGGTAGTTGTGGGCAAATTATTTAACCAATCAGAACCTCAGTTTCATATTTAAATTGAAATCACTCATCTGCCCCTCATTGGATGGTAGTAAAGGGAAGTGACAGGTACATGCCAGCTCTGGCCACAGAGTTGGCATTAATTAAGCATGAGAGAAATCCAGCAAATATTAAGACAGAGGGAGTTGGAGATGCAGGAAGAAGCAGAGAACACCTACTGTGAATGCCAGAAAGGGAGGGCTTAACGCTGGCCCTGCATGAGCCATGGTGCTACAAACCCAGCATGGTCTATTTAACTCCTCTCTGTTTTGATACTCCCAGCGGTGGCTCCCTCAGGAGTAAATAGTGAGGGCTAAGAAATGTATTTGACAAGTGAAAGTCAGTGACGGTCACTCTCCTACACAGCAGGCAGCCCCCGGAACAGGCAACTGTGCCACAATCCATGGAGGGAATCATAGCAGATCTTATTTTTGAAAGGCAAATTTCTAACTGTTCACCCTTGCTTTAAATTCCACACATCATTGGGCTTTAATGAACAACAGAAGCTGGTCCCAGGATCCCCTGCACAGGACTCATTAAATAGACCTGGGTAGATGCCACAAGATTGCTTTTTTTCCCCCTAGACAATTACCCTGATGAATTACACGTATCCATAAGCTTGGGTACATGTCTCCTCCCCCTGGACTACCTTTCACTGTTATCTTCAGAGATATGTGGGCAAAGAGAAATAATTAGCACATGTAAAAATAAAAACAATGTTTCCTAAGTATTTCCTATGTGTCAACACCTTTATGCTTTATCTGTAATTTTCACAACAGCAACAACTTAATATAGATAGTTTAGTCCCAATTTTACAGCTGAGGATACTGTAAATAGGTGCAGAGGTGTATAGTCATTTGTCCTAGGTCGAACGGCTAGTGAGTAGTTGGCTGGAATGCAGAAGATTTTTTTTTTTCCTGGACTCAAGGCCCGTGTTATTTCCATCACAGCATGCTGCCCTTCCTTGGAAATCATTGAGGCTGATGACGATAATAAACAGGAAAGAGAAAGAATAGAGTTTCCCTCTTTTGCAAGTAGTCCGAGAGTCTCTCTGGTCATTTTAAAACTAGGTTGACTGTTTCTGCCTATAGACTCCCTAAGAATCAAATGGCAAATAAAACCATTACCTAAGGGCCATGCTTGGGATAGTCTTGCAGTGCTTCTTTGGTTATAAAGTGATTCAGAGAAATCCAGTAGTGAAGAATTTGTTCTACTTGGCCTCTTGGAAAAACAGAGTTTAAGCACTTCATTTCTGGCATCGCATGAATATATTTAGTCAAATGTTTTCATCTTTGTTATCCAGATGAAAGGGATTCAAACATTAAACAAACATCTACTGAGCATCTACTGTGTGACAGTTGCCATTCTAGCACTTGAGGTGTATCATTGAGTAAAACAGATAAAGATGTCTGTTTTCAATGAGCTTATTTTGTCAAATACTCATAAATCCCAAGAATCAGGGAGTCTTAGAAGAGAGGTTGAAGCGACTAGTACTATGAAGTGAGTTCCAATTTTTGATACATGGGAATAGCAAATGTGTTTTATGTTTCCACAGTTCTAGGTGTCTATGACATAGTAAGCCAAGAGCTCTTGCAAATGGGCCTTTGTAACATACAAAAAGATGTTCTTTGACACTTGCAATGTGTTCAGTAAAGAAGACAAAGGCGTAAGGTGTGCTTAGAGGGAAATGTCTGGTAGCAACAGCAATTCAGTGGTGTACAACAATAACAACTCTGGGGTTATTTTACACCTAGACCTGTTATAAGATCACTTGCCTATAGCGACCTGTGCTATGGTACAAAGAGGAGCTGATACAAGTCCAAATTCCAACTCTGCCACTCATTGTGTAACCTGGGACAAGTCAATTGGCCTCTGCGAGCTTTTCTCATCATCCAAGAAAGATGAATTGTGTCTACATCATTTTGATTTCATTTTTTGTGTGTATGTGTGTCTTTTTTCTTTCCAAACAAAATGAAAGGTGTGAATAGTGTCATACATTTGCATAACTCTTTATAGCTTACGAAGTAATTTTTATCACTAATGACACCAGGGTAAATTTCTTGTCATCCTGCCATCTCCTTTTCTTATCATAACAGTTCAGTATTTCCTTTATGTTGTTTCACAGTTTCTTTTCTTTTCCTATTGCAGTAGTGCAGGTTCCCAAAGTCTCACTCCTGGAATGCTGTAATAGCTGAGCAACTTTTTGGCTCTACTCATTGCCTCTTCCAATTCCACCTATTTTTGACAGATGAGTCTAAATTAAAATAGTTCTTTCATTGGAAACCCTATTTTTCTAATATCTCTCAATGTCCTGTGTTATACATAAAATAAAGCACAAAGTTCGTATATTAGGTCATAACTTATTTTTCTAGATGAATATGTCTTTACTCATCAGACACTAAGATTCTCTATTTCTGAATATGTCTCATAATATCTTACATCAGAGTCTGCTCAGACCCCTCTCATTGAGCAGAATCCCGCTTTCCCCATCACTGTGAGTTACTCTTGACTATGTATGTGTCTGACATCTCTGAAACATATAAGAATGTTCTTTTATTCTTATCACTATCACTAGTGCCTGGTACCAAGTAGGAGTTCATTGAATGCTTGTCAAGTTGAAGAGGAAACAACATATCAATGCATCAATGCATGTTTAATTGATGAATTGATTTATTCACTCTTCTCAGTGTAATTTCCAGGTATTCTATGAATTTATGAAATTTCTGGGTATTTTTGGAATTTTCAGTTCATTCTTTGATCACATAAAAAACTACATTTGTATGGCACTGTTAGCATCTGACAAATTATCTAATGACATCTTGAAGACCACCAAGATGAATTCAATAATTCAATTCTATTATTTCTTTGGCCTATAAATCATTGTATTTCCCATCATTCAACACCTAACTCATTAGGGACAAACAACAATACTCAACACTGCCTAATTATCTTGTTTTTTAAAACATATAATGATATGGAGTAAATACCTTATTTTTATTTCCATTTAAATCCCGGGAAAGGAGTATCATTTTATCCTTCTTTTGCAGGTAAAAATTTGAAACAATAATTTAAAAAATTATTCAGACTCGTACATTTGTCAGAGGCAGAGCAAGATTTGAACCCAGATCTTTATAACCCAGTCTATACAATTATTCAATAAATAAGATGACATGTCTATGTATGATTATCCATTTAGGTTATACTGTCTCTTGTCTTGCTCCCTCAAACAGACATTCCATAATGCTTTCAAAAATTATTTTCAGATAGCAAATGTTCCTCCTCCACTGGACATCCTTTAGAGGCTCTCCAAGGCCTGCTAATGTTCAAATTCATAAGGCCCTTCCTGATATGGGTCCTGCCTTTCCAAACACCCCAGGACTCCTCCACAACCACCCATTCCACTAAATATACCCCATAAGATTCTGTCTTCCTTTGAGTTCTGTTGCCTTTGGGGCTTGCCCCAGGCTCATTGGCTGGACAGTTAGCTTCTCATGGATCAGAAGAATGCATAACCCTGACCCCTCCATCCAGAACGCAGGCCTAAGGGAGGCTGCCTGGAGAGTGCAGCTCACTCCATGAGTGGAGCCCAACCCCTATTATTTGGAAAAAAAAAAAAATCATGGTTGAACAGAACACAACCTGACAGTATCTTTGTATGTGCATAAACATCTCAGTCATTGGAAAAAATATCTTGATTTTGCTTGACAGACATGCAGCATCTATCATAAAAGAAAAGCAAATGTGTGACAGGTTGTAAAATGGAAGGCAATATCGCCTCATTAGAGTTCATTTTAAGTTGGGTTTAAATGATGCTTTGTCATGCATCTAAATAACTTAAGTGGGTACCAGGAATGTGTTTATCATATTGCTTGGAATAAGTTTTTTTTCTTTCCTCCCCTAAATATATCTCTTCTCAGAATTGCAAAGGAGAGAAAGAGCCTGCTTCCCTATGGGAGGCTATGAGTGTAATCAGGACTTTAATGACATTTTCCCCTCAGAGCCTGCCCTTGTTTCCCCTCAGAGTCGCCCCAGGAGCGACTCTGAGCAAGGAAAGCTAGGAAAGTCACTGTTCTGATGGTTTCCTTCTTCCTCTTTTAGGCTCGTGTCTAGCTTGGTGTTTTTAGATAATTTTGTTGAAAACACTACAAAAGATGCAGTATATGGAGTGGCTGAGAGTGTGGACCCTTCGTGTCAGGCTGCTTTGGTTCTAATTCTGGCTCTGCCACTTAATAGTTATGTGACCTTGGACAAGTTACATGTTCTTTCTGTGACCCACTTTTTTTTTGATAACAACTTTATTGAGATGTAATTCACATACCATACCATTTGAGATGTACAATTCAATTATTTTTTTTAAATTTTATTTTGCAAATGCTTTTAATACACAGATTTTTTTCTTTTTTCGTTTCTTGTACTTTAAGTTCTGGGATACATGTGCAGAATGTGCAGGTCTGTTACATAGGTATACATGTGCCATGGTGGTTTGCTGCACCTATCAACCCGTCATATACATTAGGTATTTCTCCTAGTGCTATCCGTCCCCTAAACCCCCACCCCCCGACAGGCCCCAGTGTGTGATGTTCCCCTCCCTGTGTCCATGTGTTCTCATTGTTCAACTCCCACTAAAAATATGGAATGCTTCACGAATTTGTGTGTCATCCTTGTGCAGGGGCCATGCTAATCTTCTCTGTATTGTTCCAATTTTAGTATCTGTCCTACCGAAGTGAGCACACAATTCAATTATTTTTAGTATATTGGCAGGGCTGTAAAACCAACACCACAACCCATTTTACAACATGTTCATCACCCCTTAAAAAGAACCCTGTACCCATTCATTAGCAGTCACTCCCTACTTCCTCTCTTCATTTCCCCCAGCCCTAGACATCCACCAATCTACCTTCTGTCTCTGTGGATTTGCCCATTCTGGACATTTCATATAAATGAAGTTGTGCAATGTGTAGTTTTTGTGACTGGCTTCTTTTACTAAGTGTAATTTTTTTCAGGATCCATCTATGTTATAACATCTATCAGGGATCAACTTCATTTCTTTTATACCACATTTTTTGGCTTACTCATCAGTTGATGGACATTTGGCTTCTTTCCACATTTTGGCTATTATGAATAATGCTGCTAAGAACATTCATGTGAAAGTTTTTGGGTAGACATATGTTTTTATTTTGCTTGGATATATACCTAGGAATGGAACTACTGGGCCATACAGTAATTCTATGTTTAACCTCTTGAGGAACTACCAGAATGTTTTCCAAAGCAATTGCTTGATTTTAAATTCCCATCAGCAGTGTATGTGGGTTCCAATTTATCCACATCCTTGTCAACACTCATTATTATTTGTTATTTTTTACTATAACCATTATTGTTGGTGTGAAATGGCATCTCATGTGGCTTTTGTTTGTTTGCTTTATAAGTCATTCTATTATAAAGATGCATGCACACGTATGTTTATTTCAGCACTTACTTACAATAGCAAAGACTTGGAACCAACCCAAATGCCCATCAATGATAGACTGGATAAAGAAAATGTGGCACATATGCACCATGGAATACTATGCAGCCATAAAAAAGAATGAGTTCATGTCCTTTGCAGGGACATGGATGAAACTGGAAGCCATCATTCTCAGCAAACTAACACAGGAACAGAAAATCAAACAGCATATGTTCTCACTCATAAGTGGGAGTTGAACAACAAGAACACATGGGCACGGGGAGGGGAACATCACATACTGGGGCCTGTTGGGGGATGGCAGCAAGGGGAGGGAGAGCATTAGGGCAAATACCTAATGCATGTGGGGCTTAAAAACTAGATGACGGGTTGACAGGGGCAGCAAACCATCATGGCACATGTATATCTATGTAACAAACCTACAAGTTCTGCCCATGTATCCCAGAACTTAAAGTAAAATAAAAAAATAAAAAATTAGTAGATATAATGTTTTAAGTCCGTTTAGATTTATAGAAAAAAAATGAGCAGATAGTAATAGTACAGAGGGTTCCCATGTAACTCCCTGCCCTCCAACACACACAGTTTCCTCTATTATTAACATCTGACATTTGTGTGGTACCATATGAGTTTTCTAGAGCTACTGTAACAGATGACCACACACTCAGTAAATTAAAACAACAGAAATCAACCCTCTTCCAGGTCTCAGGGCTAGAAGTCTGACAATAAGGTGCTGGTGGGGCCATGTACCCTCTGAAGGCTCCAGAAAGAATCCCTCCTAGCCTCTTCCTAGCTGCAGGTGGTTGCTGGCAATCTTTGGCATTCCTTGGCTTGTGGTTGCATCACTCCCATTTCTGCCTCTGTCTTTGCCTGGCCATCTTCCTTGTGTGTGTGCCTGTGTCTCTCATGGCCTTTTTAGAAGGATACTAGTCATTGGATTTAGGGCCCACTCTAATCCAGTATGTCTTCATTTTAACTTAATTCCATCTGCAGAGACTTCATTTCTAAATAAAGTTACATCCACAGTACCTAAGGTTAGAATTTTAACATATCTTTTTGTGGAACACAATTCAGTCCTCAATAGGTATATTTGTTATAATTAATGAACCAATATTCTTGCACTATTATTATTAGCTAAGATCCACAGTTTATTCAGATTGCCTTAAATTTTACCTAACATCCTTTGTCTGTTCCAAAATTCCAGTGAGGATACCACATTACATTTTGTGGTCATGTTTCCTTAAGCTACTCCTGAAGATAAGTTTCTTTGTGACTTTGGTTACTTTTGATGGTGTTGACAGTTTTGAGTACTAGTCAGGTATGTTATAGGATGGCCCTCTATTAGAATTTGTCTGATGTTTTTCTTATGATTAGACTGGGGTTATAGATATTTGGGAAGAAGACCACAGAGTCTTTGAGAGGAAGACCACACAGTGCCATTTTCATTGCATCACATAAAGGGTACATACTGTCAACATAACTTATCATTGTTGATGATAACCTTTACCACCTGGATGAAATATTGTTTGTCAGGTTTCTCCAATATAAAATTACAAAGACCCCCCTCCTTTACTCTTTGGGAGACAGTCACTCCATGAAGCTCACACTTGAATAGGGGATTTTTCTCACTCTCCTTGTGACCCACATTTTCATCTGTGAATTAGGGCTAAAAATAGTACCTATCAATTCAGAGAGATGAGGTACAGGTTTCTGAGTTAATTATGTAAAGTTCTAGGAACAATTACTTTCACTGGGTAATAATTAATAAACATTAATGATTATTAGCATTATTATCATCATTATGAAAATTCTTATCACCTTTTGCCTTTTATTATTATAGGTTTGTGTGTGTGTGCCCTCTCCTTAGTACAGTAATTTCCTTGAGTTTAAACATATATTATTTGAATATTTCCATAATATCTAGAAATGGCAGTGAATCCTCAATAAAGGGGATGTTCAGTTTAAAAAGTATGTATATGTATATATCTATATCAATATATGTCTACATCTTAATAAATCCCTATCTTGCCCCCAGTATCTTTAGCTTGTTAGGTTATTCTAAGAAGAAAGCATCATTTAACTAACCTTCAGTGGATAACGACAGAAATTGAGGGATCCTTATTTCCTTATTTGAGGACCACTGCTCCAACATATTCTTTAAGTGCTCATGCGCCATCATTATAATTTATCTCCTTAGTGGCCTGAAGAATTTTTATCTCCCATTTCCAAGTTCTGAGGGCAATAGGGAGACATTAAAAGATGATGAGCAACTTTGTAAGTTCAAAGCGGGTTTTATTGAGGAGAGAATTCCATGGTTTTGGTGGAGAAAACATGTATTAGGTTTAGTTATCTTAAATAAATTTAGAGAAACCACACATATTGGAAATAACTTGTTGAAAAGAAGACAAGAAAAGGAAAGAGAAATTGCAAAATGTTCACATTCTTATGACCTTAAGAATGAAATGAGTTGGGTGCGATGGCTTATGCCTGTAATCCCAACTATTCAGCGGGATAAGTCAGGCAGATCACTTGAAGCCAGGAGTTCAAGACCAGCCTGGGCAACATATCAAGACCCCATCTCTACAAACGTGGTGTTTAAAAATTAGCCTGGCATGGTGGCATCCACCTGTAGTCCCAGCTGCTTGGGAGGCTGACACAGAAGGATCACTTGATCCCATGAGTTCAAGGCTACAGTCAACCATGATCATATCACTGCACTCAAGCCTGAATAGAGCAAGACTCTATCTCTTAAGAAAATTTTTAAAAACCCACAAAATTATGCAAATGGACAAGTTGCTCAGAAGACCTAATCATCCCAGTCTTCATATGTTTGTTGCTTTAGTAAAGATGCTTCCTACTCATATTATTATTGTAATGAAAATACAACAATAAAAAAACTCTAATGAAGTGGGAGCAATGCATAGCCCAGTTAACTCTGCCTTATAGGAAGAACTAGAGGAGTGTGGAAGGTGTTGGTGCATTAAAAATAAATAATAAATATCCTTTGGATTTAGCTTAAAAATAAAAATGAATATACTAAACATAATCAAGAAATTCTTGGTATTACAGACAAGTTGCATTCACTGCTAACTTAACCATGGTCAGTTTTTATAAACAATACTTCTGTGTATCCATGTGATCATTTGTCCTCCTATCTGATGCCATCATGATTTAAACAGGTTGATAACATGGGGAAATCCATGAAGGAAGCAGGGCTGAGGGGTCCATAGTCAGAAAGCTTACTTTGACCATAGTATTTGGAACAGATTGGAGGAGAGGAGGACTGAAGTAAGGAAATCTGGAGAGTGTTTCAGTCAATTATAAGAGATAATAAGAGACTGAATAAAGCAATGAATTTTTAAAGTATTTTCTTTAAAATTACAGATATCCCTGGGAGAAGTAATAGCTTAGGCAATTTCATAATTACGTATTCTAGCTATAGAGACACAAATGTTAGATTTAGAAGGCATCCCTTCTATTGAACGGCCTTGTTCATCCCTCTCCATTAAAGAAGGAAAAACAGAGGCTTAGAGATGAGGGATGAAATATTCGAGTCTCTAGGAGAATTAGAGGAAAAATTGGGACCAAAACTGAAGGCTGTGGCTTCCTGACCAGGCTGTTTTCCAAAATACCATATTTGCCAGTTATAAATCTAGAGGACTGGTAGCAGACTGAAGGAAAGAATGAGGAAGAAACAGGACCCAAGTGATGAAGAATGTGGAATCAGCAGCAATAATTACAATTATTAACTCTTAATATTTTAATATTAAAATAATTAAAAGGAACAGAAGAGATCAGAGAAAAATGAACTTTTCCAACTCACATTTTTGTCAAGAGGTAACCCACTAAGCCATCATCATAATTTCTAGCCTATGAAAAAAATGTACATAGAATTATCTTTTTAATAAAAATGGATTTGCCTTGAGACCCTATCCCTTCCTAGGCACCAAACATGGTCTAACATTTTAATTTTCTTTTTAACTGCTCCAAGCATCACTGATTTACAACCAGTCCCTTAAAGAGTGAAATGATCAGAGTTAGCATTTTCTAAAGACCATACCTTAGAATGATTATCAAGATTAAAAAAAAAAAAACTATTCCAGGCCAATGTAACAGATATTATGTGAATAAGTATGACTAAGAGATAGATAAAGTATCTGTATCCATGATGATGACTCCTTTCTGTGTGAACTAAAGATAGTCACATGACTTGTTTCCTTATCCATAAAATGAAAATGATGATATAAACCTGCTTTAGTGGGCATTTATAAAGGCATATGGCAACATGCTTTTAAGATTGAAAGCTCAATGTAAATCGAATTGCACTGTAAGTTGTTAATGCACTCCCAAGTTCTTTCAGTCATACATTAAAGCATCTTTAATTTAGGCTAAATTAACTCAAGCATTGTAAGAATTCCAGCAGAAGGTAGGCTGAAGATTGTTTTATAATGTTTGTTTTGTTTTGCATATAAACGTTATATATAGTTGGTGTAGAAATCTGCAAAATTAGAGCCAGACTAAGAGAAGCAGTGAAGCACAATGATTAAGTAACACCTGGCTCTGCCATTTATAAGCAGTTTAGCCCTGTACTTTAAGTAACATCTCTGAGCATGGGCCATTTTTACTCTTTAATAGGAGAAAGTAACAATGGCTCCTTCTTAGGGTTGTGAGAATTTAAGTTCTTGTTGTAAGCTGTAAAGCTCTTAAGAATTATTTTTGGTTCCAAGTGAGTACTCAGTAAATGTTAGTAACTGTTATTACTATTATAATTTTTCTTGCTTTAATGGTAGATGATTTATATAAGTAAATTATGTATGCAAGATAGATAACAACAAGGGTTAAGAAGTAGAAACACTTAATAGGCACTTTTGAAGCCTTACCCCTCTTCCTGATTCCAAGCCTCTCTATCCCAATGTCCTGAATGTGGTGTATATTATGTCCTTGTTATATTTCCTAGACTCTTTTTAAACCACATTTATGTGTATTCCTAAGCAGTTTTATATAATAAATTTATGCTGGTGTATTCTATAACCAGACTTTTTTTCTCACAATATTATTTTCCTGAAGTCCATTCAATTGATTCATGGAGTTGTAGATCATTCTTCCTCTCTGCTGCATGGTATTCTATCATATTCTATAGAAAACATTTCAAATGAAAATTTGTATTGGTTCCAGTGTTTTTGTTTCTTTATTTCTATGGCTTATAATGTTGCTATTAATTTTCTTGCACATGTTTCCTGAGGTATCAGTACAAGGTTTTCTCTAGGGTAAATATCTAGGAGTAGAATGGTTAGGTTGTAAGGTATGTATCCAAACTTGAACATTTTTCTCTTAATAGTTTGTTAATTATGAATTATTAATTATTTCTCATAATTAGGCTTTGACATCAGTCATAAGTTGAAACTGTTCCAGGGAAAGTGGGAGGTGTGGTCACTCAAACTGATCTAGATAATGCCACATTGCTTTCTAAAGTATTCTAATTTATACTTTTATCAGCAAAGCATTTTAAACAATTAATTAATTTTAATATACAAATACTAGTTGCGTATATTTATGTGGTACAATGTGATGTTGTGATCTTTGTTTTCATCATAGGTTCAATCAAGCTAATTAACATATTCATTGCCACACCGTTTTATTATTTGTTTCCAGTGAGAATATTTAAAATGTATTTTAGCATTTTGAAATATACAAAACATTATTATTAACATGCAGTGCAATAAGTTACTAAAACTTATTCTTCCAATCTAACTGAAACTTTGTACCCTTGATCAATACCTTCCTTTTCCTCATCTTCCCCCTTCCCTCAGCCTCTGATAACTACCTTTCTACTGTCTGTATCTATGAGATTGACTTTAAAAATTTTTGCATATAAGTGAGATCAGACAGTATTTGCCTTTCTGTGCCCGGCTTATTTCACTTAACATAATATTCTCTAGTTTCATTCATGCTGTTGCAAATGACAGAATTTCCTTCTTTTTTAAGGCTGTGTAGTATTCCATTTTGTATATATGCCACATTTTCTTCATTCATTCACTGATAGAAACTTAGTTTGCTTCCATATCATGGATATTGTGAATAATGCTGAAACGAACATGAAAATGCAGTTATATATTTGATATCTCTATTTCAATTTCTTTGGATATATACCTGGAAGTGGATTGCTGGATTATATGATAATTCTATTTTTTTTTTTCTAAGGGACTTCTTTACTATTTTCCAAAATGCCTGTAATAATTTACATTCTCACCAACAGTGTATAAGTGTTCCTTTTTTTTTTTTTCCATATCCTTGCACATACTTATCATTGGTCTTTTTTTCTGAGTTGTTTTTTATTTTTATTTTTTTGGATAGAAAATTATGGAGTGCAAGTGCAATTTCTTGTTACATACACAGATTACGCAGTAGTCAAGTCAGAGCTTTTAGGTCATCCATCACCTGAATAATGCGCATTGTATCCATTAAGTAATTTCTCATAGTTTTTGTCTCTTTGACAATAGAAATTCTAACTGGTGTAAAGTGATATCTCACTGAGGTTTTGATTTGCATTTCTCTGATGATTAGAAATGTTGAACATGTTTTTCATGTATCTGTTGGCCATTTCTATCTCTTCTTTTGAGAAATGTCTATTCAGATTCTTTTTTTAAATTTTTTTCTTGTCTTTTTTGGAACTTTTATTTTATGTTCAGGGGTACCTACATGTGCAGGTTTGTTACAAAGGTAAACTTGAGCCATGGGGGTGGGTTGTACGGATGATTTCATCACTGAGGTATTAAGCCTAGTAGCCATTGATTATTTTTCCTGACCTCTCCCTCCTCCAACCCTCCACTCTCTGGTAGGCCTCAGTGTGTGTTGTTCCCCTCTGCGTGTCCATGTGTCCTCATTGTTTAGCTCCCACTTAGAAGTGAGAACATGTGGTATTTTGTTGTCTGTTCCTGTGTTAGTTTGCTAAGGATAATGGCCTCCAGCTCCACCTGTGTCCCTGCAAAGGATATGATTTTGTTCTTTTCTATGGCTGCATAGTATTCCATGGTGTTTGCTGATTTTAAAAAATGGGTTGTTTTCTTGCCGTTGAATTGTTTGAGTTCCTTATATATTCTGGATATTAGCCCTTAATGAGGATTAAAAGTATTTTCTCCAATCTATATGTTGCCTCTTCATTCTGTTGTTTCTTTTTTTGTGAAGAAGACTTTTAAAGTTTGATGCAATCCCATTTATTTATATTTGCTTTTATTGCCTGTGCTTTTGGGGTCATATCCAAGAAATCGTTGCCCAGACCAGCACTGTAGAGTCTTTCTCCTATGTTTTCTTCTAGTAGTTTTACAGCTCCACATCCTACCTTTAAGTCTTTTATCTATTTTCAGTTGATTTTTGTATGATGTGAGACAAGGGACAAATTTCATTCTTCTGCATGTTTCTTTTAGAACCTAAATAGCCAAAGCAATCTTGAACTAAAAGAACAAAGCTGGAGGCATCATACTTCCTGATTTAAAAATGTATTATAAAGCCATTGTAAGCAAAACAGCATGATAGTGGCCCAAAAACAGACACATTAACCAATGGAACAAAATAGAAAGCCCAGAAATAAATCCATGTATTTATGGCCAACTGGTTTTTGAAAAAGATGCTACACTATAGGGAAAGGACAGTTTCTTCATAAAAGGCATTTTTATTTTTGGCTACTTTTTGAGTCAACTTTGGTTAATTAGCAAGATATATTTTTCTAGTAATTGGCAAATTTTCTAAGTTTTCAAACTTACTGGAATAAAATGTTTAAAAAATCTTTATTTCCTTTCATTAAGTTATCAGTAAAAATCGTTGTATTGTCATTTCTAATATTGTTTTTGTGTCCTTTACTTTTTTAAATGCTCAGTCTTGCAAAAGATCAATACCCTGAAAAGGCTAAAAAAATTAACAAATATTTGACTTTTTAAAAATCTTCTCTAATTATAGGTGTATTTTCTATTTTTAAAATTTTTGTTATTATTACTTTTCTTTAATTTTTAGTTCATTTTTCTAACTACATAAGTTTAGTGTTTAGTTTAATTTAAACCTATGTTCTTTTCCAAAATATGGATTTAAGTCTTTTTGCCTGTAGATTTCTCTTAAGTATTAGTTTCATCTCATGATGTTTTGTAGGTAGAGTATTTTTGTTGTTGTTAGTTCTAAATTTTCTAATTTATTTTATTTTTTCATTGACATAAAATCTTTTAAAAATCAGCAAAAATCATTTCTGATTTTTAATCAATAATTATTGTATTTTCAATTACCATTTTATTATATCTCACAGTTCTGTGAGTAAGAAATTCTGAAAGGGTTCAGCAGGCAATTTTGTGCTCCTAATGGCTTTAACAGGAGTTAGTCTGATGCTAGGCTAGGGTAGAAGATCCAAGATGACTTCATTCATGTGCCTTGGCGTAATGTCTGGAAGTCTGGGTTTAGCCTCTCCCCTCTCCATTTCCATGTAGTCTCAGAGCCTCTCCATGTGCCCTCTCCTGAAAGTTTGGGCTTCTCAAAACACGGTGGTATCAGGGAAGTTGGCTTGTTATAAGGAAGCTCAGGGCTCTAAGTGTGAGTTTTCCAAGGCTCCTTGGTAGAAGATACAAAGTTTCTTACGGCTTGGCCTCAAAGGTCCAAGAACATCACTTCTGCCAGATTCTATTGATCAAGAACATCACTTAGGCAAGCCCAGATTTAGTGTGAGGAAGATTTAATTCTACCACTCGTTATGAGGAGTAACAAAGAATCTATGGTTCTTCTAGTTCTATCACACCAATAACCCCAGTGTATCCAACTCAAGGTTCAAGATCTCTCAGGTATGTATATTCTGCACCATCAGGTGCAGATATGGCTTCTCATTTGCTGGTGACCAATGAACTAAAAAGATAAGTCAACTGTCCCACACTAAGTATTTAGTATGGTACCTAGTCAAGATAACCCCCAAAATACTTCTCTTTGAAAGAAGTAAGAATGTGAAACAACACAGAACAATCACTTGTCTATAGTAGTTCCAAAATCCTAACAATGAGAGAAGTTCCTCTTTTAGATTCTGGTTCTCTGCTCTGGAAGTGGTACCTTTGCACATTTTTTTTCTTCACAGCTTCATTCAGATAGTTATTTTCTGTTTTCCATGATCCCATTTGCTATGTCTACAGGTGAGTAGGTTTAAGTTTTCGAAGCCTGCTTCTTGCTCATGAAAATACGGTAACCTAAAGAGATTGTTTTAACTTTTGATTAGCCAAATAGCTTAGCCTAGGTTGAATTTTTATTTTTATTTTTCAATTACATCCTTCCAGCACTTGGCATGCTTCTCATCTGTTTCTTTCCAGTTAATTTCCTGGGCCAACAACTAAATCCAAAGACCCTTTTTTAAGTTCCCAGATAATCTGTCTTTATCTTTCTTTGCTTCCTCATCCCCTTGCTTCTGTACATGGTGACTACTCATAGTGATGGTGAGTACTGACACTCTCACACCCACCCTTAATCTGATATTCATGACAAGACTGGGTCTTACTACATGTTTGTTTACAGATTCCCCCAATATTATTTTCTGATCTTTGTTGTCCAGAAGCAGTAGGATTTTTCAAACCCTAGATATTTCAAATTTATTCACTTGCGATATTTGCTTTTATTTTTGATTGCAAATTAGCCCTTTCTTTCCTGAGTATTTTGTGTTATAAGACTTTGCTAAAAGAAAATAATAGTTGCCAACACAAACTAAAGATTTTATTCATGCCAACCTCTTACCCTGGAGCTTCCAACTCAATCAGTACGTGATTGGATTCCTAGGTACCAAAGCCTCAATTTTACCAAATGTTTATCACCATAGGTCATAACTCCATCATTAAAGCTTCTAATATCAGTTTCCTCCCTGCTCACTAAACAATTATTAAGCTAATGTCCTACTTGAGGATCTTAACTTCTGTAATAGATAGCATAAGTAATAGTAGGTGCTAAAATAAGCAACTCCCTAAATATCCATAGCTAAACACAACCAAAGTTTATTTCTCATTTATATCACAGTCTAATAAAGTCAACAGGTGAGTAGACTCTGCTTCACTCAATCATACAGGGATTCAGAGTCCTTCTATGCTGAGGCTCCCTCATTTTTATCATGTGCTTTCATAGTCATCCCAGTATGCTTCAGACAACAAATGTGTGTGTGATGGGGTGGGTGGGTAGAGAATTTGGAGAAGGTAAATCTATTCATAACTGGCTTGAACTGGAAGTGACACATCAATTCACATTCCATAGACAGGAAATACAGAGATCATCCTACCTAAATTCAAGAGGGCTGGAAAGTATACTTTAGCTGTATATGCAGAGAGAGGAAACAGGAAGGTGAACATCTAGCCAGTTACTGCCACAAATATTATGTGTCAGTTTTAGTTATTTTCAATAGTAAAATTGTTCAGAATACCTAGTCTGGCTCATAGCTAAAAATGAAAGTGCATTTTTATTTTCATTATTCTTGATCTAGTTTGAAATTCTAGTTTTTGATTCCCCTATGATCTAATGGTTCCATAAGAGATTTATGTTTAATTCTCTGGGTAACAGATTTTTTTCTTTCATTTCTGTTGTTAATTACTATTTATTTTATGTCATTATATGGAAAAAATCTGGCCTGTTTAATTTATGTTATTTGGAACTTAATGATGCCTACATTTGGCCTAATATATGGCCATTAAAAAATAAATGTTACATGAACAATGGAAAATAAGGTAAATGAGAAAATGAGAGGCTTAATTACCAATTACTTCCCATCGCACTTAAATAAAATTCTACTTCTCATAAACTCTAAATGACCTGATCCCTGTCTATCACGCCACACTTATCTCAATCACTTTCCTTCCACTTACCTACGAAACTCCAGTCACAATGGCCTCATTTTTCTTCCTGCCTTGGGTCTTCGCACCTGCTCTTTCTACTGGAAAAGGCCTAGCCCTTTTCTGTCATTTAGCTCTAGCTCAAATGTTTCCCCTCTGAAAGAATTTCCTAGGCCAACCTAGTAACATGCTATTATAACACCTTATTTTATTCTTTTCACAGCATTCATCACTATCCAAAATTAAACTGTTAACTTGTTTGTACATTATATGTGTTCTCCATCTAAAATGTAATTTTATGAAAGAGGAAATTTTGCCTTTCTCATTTACTGTTTTATTCCTAATGCTTACTAGGGTACTGAGAATATAATAAACACTAAATGAATATATGTTGAATGAATGTATAAGTTATACATATCTCACTTCCTTATCCATGCCTAACTCAAGATGCACTGAACCATTGAAAGGCTACTGTTGCTTCTCTCTCTCTCTCTCTCTCTATCTCTCCATCTCTTTCTTCTTCCCTGTCTCTCCCCTCCTTCTCTTTCCTCCATTGCCCCTTCTTCTTTTCCATGTTTGGAGAAGTTTGTCTTGCTAAGGTGAGACGTGCATTGAAAAATACATTTATCAACATAAAACTTTTGACTGGGATTTGCTGAATGACATTTTAAAAAATGTTTTATTTATTGCTCTATTATCACATTTTATCTTTTTATGTATCTTTATTTCTTATTTTGGTAAACGAACAATAAGAAATGTCTCAGTGACATTGAACCATTTACCATGCTTTTCCACAACTCTAACAGAGGCTTTCTCTGTACCACATTCTTCAAAAATATTTTTGGAAAAAAAAAAGAACAATCTATATAAAATATCAGGAACAAATTGGAGCTTTTCATGCAAATGCACTTTTCAAATGTTATACCAGCATTCATTTACATAGACTTGACATCTTGTAATAAATCAGTCTTAATCTCTTTATGGAAGCAGTGTACTCAAGCAATCCTGCCTTGGTGACAGGATGTTGCAATTGCCTGTGGTATTGGGTAAAAACAATTTTATTCCCCCTAAAACTCATTTTTAAATTCAAGTTTCTATATCTTTAGTTATCTACCTACGTAATTACTTCAAACTAATAATGTTTCATTGAAAAAATAAATTAACATGATACTAGATCCAACTCACTGTGAAGAGTCCATGTCAGAGAGGAGGTAGCAGAGCCATGTGCGTCTGTCATGGAGGTGGGGGGAGGATGCAAGGGCTTTTTCCAGTGAAGAAAATGAAAACTGATTCAAACTGTGAGCAGTGTTTTGTAAACATGTCTCACGGGTGAGGGTTGGTGGCCCAGGAAAATTTCCTGTTATTCAGGTCCCTTAAGAATAGTGGGGTTATTTTCAAGATAATCTGTGTGGAAGGGGCCAGGTACTGCCTTCAAATTGATGTTCATTTGGAATGAAAACTGCCAGAGCAGTTTATGCACATGCTGTCCAACATCCTTTCTGGTCCCGATTGGTCTGTCCAAGGTAGCGTATCTTGAATTCTGTGGAAAGTGCAGAATATGAGCCTCGTGTTTTACTTGTAAGAAGCATCCTAGCTAAAGGAGGAGTTGGTAGGTTGGAAATTCATATAGGATCCTTAGAGAATTGCCTTTTTTTCTTTCTGGGGATGAACACTATTCAATAAAAGCGTGATTTCCTTTGGCATCCATAAGGTTGAAAGTAATTAATGAAGATACCATAACAACAGAAGAATTATTGAGCATGTTTTTTGAGTACCAATGGTTAGCAGGTACATAATTAATATTTGAATGAAATAACAACTATTACGTTTAACACTGAGTGATTACTACATTCTGGAGCCAGTGTTAGGCATTTTAACACTTTAACTCCTTCATTCACAGCAAGGAATCAATCCATGGGGGTAATTACCATTATTACCTCCATTTTATACAAGAGGAAACTGCAGCTTAGGAAGGTTAAGTAAATTGTCTAAGGTTGTATTGTCACTAAGTTGAGGTTCAAGATTCAGAAATCAAGCAATGAAACTCCAAGGCTCATGCCTTGGACGGATGAATGGATAATAAATGGCAATTGAATGGATGGATAAACGTGTGAGTTAATTCTTAAATGGTGTTGGATAAAAGTAGGGGAATCACATGTATTTGAAAACTTGGTTTACATTGATTTTAAAAACCTTGCAGTTAAAAAGACATTAATTTTTCTCAAAGGGCCAGTTGCAATGCTGTCTTCTATCAAGTGTCTACACTTCATGGACGCTGTCAAACAGCTTTAATCTCTCATTAGCACAGAGGAACTTGCTACACACACATAGTCACCTGTCCCAAATGAAAAGAGCTGGTGGTCAGCGCTGCTCATTCATTAATACCATCTAAGTGCCAAATCAATGTTTTATATTATTTACATGCCTCTCATTAGAAGCAAGGATAGAACACCATCCAATTCTCAGAGCAAAACACTTCAGAGCTTTCTCACATACAATTGCACATCATATAATGTTAAGGTTTGTTAAAATACCACATGCTTGCAAAATTTTTCAATAATTGCCACAAATATTCACCAGCAGGAGAATGTTTATTCATTTGCTTAATTTCTAACAGTATTTTCTGCTACAGTAATATTTTGTTAGTCTCTCTACATTTAATTTGGCATCTGATCAATTGGATTTATGCTTTTTAGCAAACAGTACAGGCTTTGAACGTTTAGTATCTCATTCATGCTATTTGTTCTTAGATTTAGTACCCATATAGCCTGTTGGCCATGTTATTTTCTAATGAGAATTTTATAAAATGCCTGGAAGGCTCATTACAGTTTGAGTGTCTTTCTTTCTATTCAAATAAGCCCCATTTTAAAATACAGCAATTCTTGCCACTGAATGAGTTTTGGCTCTAGAGAACACAGCTTTTTCTCCATAGAGTCCAAGTTGCTGCTGGAACTGACAATGCCAGCCACATATGTGATGTTAAAGCTCACTCTTCTAACCTAAGAAAACTTTCCTTTATTTAAAAATCTTGATATACCTTCTACCTCTCAGTAACTACTGTGAATGTTGATAGCAGGACATTTAGTACTCCTTAAGATTCATATACAGACTTCTATCTTGTAATTTTTGCATTAACTCTGAGAGTATTACCATTATTCTGTTGAGAAAACTGAGACTCAGAGACATCAGACAACTTGTCAGTTATCATCCAGCTAGAAATTCTAGGGTCTACATTCACGTACATATTCTCTAACTCAAAAATCCCATGCTCTGTTTCTATAACCCCCCAAAGTACACTGATACCTTTAGTATTATTCTACCTCACTCCAAGATACACATTCCTTATGTGAAGAGATTTTAATAACAAAAATGCGTTTTAATGACTTCAACCGTGGATTTTTATTTCTACCTGTTATTTCTCACAGAATTAACTCTCAGCTGTCTTCCATATGAACACTTTTAAGTACTAGGATATAGAAGACATAGCATAATTTCTTTTTCTGCTATTCTACTAATAAAATTCTCTAATTCCTTTATCTGTAACTCTCTTTCTAGTATGGGTTATAGTTCGCCTAGCTGTCATGGCCACTTTTCTTGTATCCTAGTCTGCTTTGTGTAATCTGACCTATGTAGAGGAGAACTGTATGAGCATCTTCCTATTTCTGGACACTCTACTCTGGTTAATGCTACCGAATGTAGTATTGTTTTTGTTTGTTTTGTTCGGCTTGGGCACTACATGTCATGGTTAACCCATGTCATTTTTACTGTAGGCTAAGTCCCTTAAATCATTCTCACATATGTTGCTAAAGAGGCCCTTCTTTTCTACCTTGCATTTTTACATCTAATGGAGAAAATGCTTTGAATCGGACATTTCTTATGCATCACACTTACTACTTCCAGCCGCTGCTGCAGAGGCCAGCTCTGCATGGTTCTGTCCTTCTGCACGCAGGGAAAACCCAACAGCATCTCACTTCCTTCCCCTGCCACCTCTCTTGCCCCTCGCACCAGGTTTTTGACCTGCAGCAAAGGGGCACTGTGAGACTTTGCGTGGACCCCCATTTGTGCAAATCAGAAATGCTGGGGGGTGGGAGTTAACAGTTTTTGCAGTGAATTTTGACCAATAGAATGCAGGTGCTGATGGATCGATCCTCAGCCCAGACAAGCTGTTTGAGATGCAGTTTATGATGCTTCTCAGAAGATGGTTCCACAACATCAGACAGTCTTCCTCCGTGGGGCCAGCTCGATAAACACTCTTGTGCTGGTGCTCCCTCCTGCTCTGCTCCTCTCTCTTTTGTTTACTCCTGCTTTTCTCTGATTGTATTTGCTAATAAAATACTTTTATATAAACCTTGGGATCAAGCTGTACTTTCTGGAAATTCTAGCCTAAGATCAATTTCAGAATTGTTAACTCTTGGAAGTTTACTCTATTTTAGATTTTAAGCATACGAATGTATAAAAGATTTTAATTCTTTTATGTAGAATGTTTATTCTTATCTTTATTTTCTTGATTGGGTAAGAATTTGCAAATATATGATAAAGCATTGAACATATTAATACTAATTGGAACCTATGTAGTTGGACAACTTTTTAGTGTCAAGATGTCTTTCTAAGCAAAAATCCTTTCTTATGAAGTAGATAGCGGAATGAAGGAAAAGTAGTTCAGCATAGTCAGTTAGTACCTATACTGGGTAAAGGTACAGGGGAAGTATCATTTTCACTACAAAGATTCCAAATTTAGGCACATCTAGCAGGATTCAAAGATCCACATATTCTGCTATAATAGGTGCTACTTGCCATTCTTTTGCAGAAATTGTGCTTGCTAAACCGTATCAACTTCCAGGATCTATTCTAATGTTAGTGAGGTAATGATATCATCAATGACCATTTTCAGTTTTAGAAAATATATCTGACTATAGACTGCTTACATATGTTAAAATTAAACCTTACAGCTTATTAAACGTGACCCTTTGCTTAAAGAGTGTAGCTGGAAAGAACCTTAAATATTTTCCAATTTTTGCTTCTCACTTACACATTTCAAAAGAGGAAACGAAGGCCCAGAGAGGTAGAAAAACCTTTTCTAGGTCACCAGGAAAAATCAGCATTGGAGCTTGGACCAGATTCCTAGACCCAAGGGCTTTTTCACAACACTAATTTCTGAGCTTTAAAGGAGTAAAGGCTTTTTGTCCTATTCTCAGGAATTCCTATTGGGAATAGTTCATTAAACTGCGGAAATGTGGCTGAGAAAAATACAGTTTGCAACACCTATTTTTGGTATTATAGCATTTTTAAGTCTCTCCTTAACCCTTGAATATAAGTGTCTTCTCTTATCATTATATACCACAATTCACTTAACCCCTCTTCTTGACAGCTGTAGTTCAAGATCATATCCTGAATCTGAGCATCCTCACCTTCCCCACCCTTAAACTGTAGTCCAAAATATCCTCATCTCCTGAAATAGCATTTAATTAGTCTCCCTTCCTCCTCTCTTGCATCTTTGTAAGGTATTATCCACATAACAGTGAGTGTGATCTTTCTAAAATGTAAATCTGATCATGCCATCCCTTTGCTCAAAATCTCTAAATAGCCTCACAATTAAAATTTGAAGAAGGCCTCCAGGCTCTGTATGGTCTTGTTCCTGTCTGCCTTTTCCATCTCATTGTTTAGAACTTTCTCTTTGCTCATTTACAGAAGCCAATATGGCCATTTAGCATTGCTTTGAACTGGCCATTCTTGTCCTCACTTTAGGCCCTTTAGACAATTTGATTCTTTTGCCCAGAACATCCCTCTCCCAGATTCATCATTTCCTCCTCCATATAATTCAGGCTGTTGCTCAGGGCACTTTCAGAGTCCTTTCCTGACCTTGTAACACCTCCTTCTACTGCTCTGTTATCTGATTTGCACCCTTTCTTTATAGTAATTATCATTATCTGAAACCAGATTATAACAACAGTTAAATACATAAATTTTGTGTGTTGCTTACTAGAATATAAACTCCACAAGGTCAGGGAATTTGTATTGTTTATCTCAGTAAACACAGCACCTAAAGCAATGCCTCATGCCAGAATGGTGATGAATAAATGTTTATTAAATGGATGAATGCATAAAATTATAAATGTTTACTATGGAGAAGTCATTTTCTGCCAACATATGCCATTGTGATTTTACTTCCCATTCCCCGGCAGTTATCTTGTTAACTAATTAAACAATTTATCGTTAATAGAGAGTCAATCAGGAAAGCAAGTCTTCATTTCAAGCTATAAGAGTGCATTGAATTACCCCCTACATTAGAATGCTTGGAACCTGAATGTCAAAGCTATTTGGCTGACGTTATTTACTGCTTTCGGACCTCAGAGATGGTTATTTTTAAATGATCTCATAATAGCAGAAGAGCTCCTGGATGGTTTATCATTAATTATATGATTACTTTATGTTCTGTGAGCAATATCTATTTAGTCCCCAAAGCATCCCTGGTTGGGAGCAGAGGGAACTGAAAATTCTTTTTGATAGACATCATCATGGATGGCTTCAGTGCATAAATGAGACTCTGGGTATTCAAAGAGCAAGCCTGCTTCTCTCTTTTAGACCTGCTATATCCAGCTTGTAATAGTCACTGAACAACTAGTGTAGCGAATCTTCATCTATTTGTATTTCTTGCCTAATTTAAGAAGTTGGAGTTTACCTGTAAGATATTAGGAAGCAAAAGTTTTCTTAATGAACATTTAATGATGCACTGTCGGGGGTAGGGATTTCACTAGGGAGTGGAAGAAACTTAGAGGCAATATAGTATAGTGGATGATTGGATTCAGCCAGAATTAAATTCAAGTCCATGCCCTGCACTTTCCTACCAATACATTTGGGGGATCTTAGTGACCTTGCTTGAGACTCATTGTCTTTATCTTTAAAATTGAGATGACAGTAGAACCCATCTCACATAGTGTTGTGATGACTAGAAGGAGACAATGCATGAAAGCAACTAGTAAAATGGCTAGCACAGTGAGGGTGCTCTCTGTATGTTATCTATTATTACCTTTTTTTGTATTTTCAGCATCAATCAACAGGTATTTATTGAGGGATGTACTAAATTAATATAATGTAATTGGGTAACTAATATAATTAACAGTGTAACTGACTGTCTTATAAGAGGTTATGATTACTTTGATGAAATAGGGTATGCACACCCTGAATGAAATGTAATAATAAAAACAGCAAATATGGTAAAATATATATATATATATGGTAATAAAAGTTGGATGCAAGATATTTTTAGGCTAAGGTGACCTGTTTTGTCTCACAAACGAGGACAAAATTCAAGGAGTATTGAAAGAAACAGAAGTAAAGAGATTCTTTGGTGGAATAAATTATGCTAATTTCAAGTTCCTCTTATCCGGGTTCATTGCTGTTTATCTTGTGGTTGTTCCCGTTGTATGCAAGCCCCCTTAGAGAATTCCATTTCGGAAATACTTTGTTAGCCTGATCCTGATAACATATTTCCAAAAATAAGAGAATTACATTTGTTCAAGAACTTTATTTTACAACATATCTAACACCTTATTTTTGCATATCTGAAGATTCAAGTGTCCCTTACAGTTACTTTTTGTTCATTGTATTATAATGGCTAGTTGAATAGATGCAGTGAATCAAAAGTAAGTATTAGAGACATGAATAAGTAAGCTTGTTCTTCAAGGGAAAAAAAAAATGACCCTACTTCTAGACCACACAAAAGAAGTAAAAAGATAAGTGGATTTGATGCTTTTTCCCCTACATTTCTCCTGAATGCATTTTTTTTTTTTTTGCTAGTTAACACAAATTACGTTGCATTATGCTTGTTAAATATTTCAATAAAAAGTGGGACTCTAGCACAAAATGACTGCTGTATACCGAAAATGGAATTTTTTACAGGGCTTTTATGGAGTGTGACCTCATTCCATTATTAATAATGCACTTTGTGAGTTTTCTTTCATGCACTGATCTTGTAGGAGCATTGCTAACATTAACTAATTAATCCTCTCGTCATCTCCATGAAAAAGGTGAGGCATTTATTTAAAGGCTCGCTCTGCTATGGTGAAACTTGCGTGAAAACTGTTTGACAGTGTTTGATGAGTGTGTGGTGCCAGGTGACAAGGAGAGCAGACTTTTAAAAGAAAATGGCTGATTCAACTTTCCTGGCACAGGCCCCTCTATCTCACAAGCAATCTGACCACTTTCTTCATATATTCTTATTGGCTCAAATCTATCCCCATCTGTTTGGAAGGCACAGTGCCCAACCAGGCATTGGTCAGATCCTTGGTGTTGATCTTGGGAGATGAGCACTTTCTGGGCAGTCTGTATCTCCCTGCCACGCTGCATCTGTTTTACCAGATGTCTCACCTCTGGGTCCATTGGTATGCCAGCCCTGTTGCTGCATGTCTATTTACAGCACATCTGCTGCTGTGTAAATGCCAAGCAACAAAGTAAATGGTGGAGCTGTGTGTGTGTATGTGTGTGTGTGTGCACATGCGTGTGTGTGTGTGTGAGTGTGCGCGTGGGTTGGAATAGGGGTTGGCAGACAACTAGAGCACAAAATTCATGAGGCACTCACAAAGCATTGCCCCTAAAGGCCTTCTCTTGATGGGCTTTGCTGCAGGCCACAGCTGGGGAACATTAAGACACCTGCCTTTAGCCGTCAAAATAAATGCCTCAAAGTATATTGCTTCCAGAATCAAATAGTGTGTAAGACTTCAGCCTCACAAGTCTGGATCACAAAGTTAAAAGGATTACAACATTTCTCCTAAGTGGAAGCAGTAAGAAGGCATATTTGAGCCCACCTTAATGGGTCTTTCATGTCATCATTTATTCATTTATTTATAAGATATCTACTGAGTACCTCCAAGGTATGCAGTCCTGTAGTAGATGAATAAATAGGTATAGAGAAATGATACTTGACCTCCACCTGGGGAAACAGGATACAAACATATGAAAGAGTTGAGTGACCATACAAGGTAGTCAGTGGTAGGTGTCCAAAGAAGAGTTTCTTGTGAGTTACAGGGAAAAAAGAACGATGCCTTCATGGAGAAGGTGAATTTCCATTACACTTGCCTTAGAAAGAAACAGAGAAAATATTCTGGACACAGAGGAACAGCCCTAGAGATGGCATGAAAGAAGACACACATCTATGTTGTATTGTCTTTATGTATAAATAGTGAAATGTATGTGTTTGCCCTGTTCAACTCTAGTCTACACTCTAGGGTCAGTTAGATAAAATCTGAAGAATTTTCATCAGAGAGGTATACTGCAAAGTACTCCAAGAGTATTTAGCTAGGAAATAGACTAGCACAAGAAGGAATTAACATATTCAAATGTGGCTATTTAGTGCTTCATGCATCTTTGTCAAAATCCACACCAGAGAGGTTTTTTTTTAATTAGCTTAGTGATATTAGAAATTAGAATTTGGTTAGAAAGATTGCTTGGGCTTTGCCAACCTTTGAGAAATTTAGGAACTCAGCAAACTTTGCAGTCCAGTAACATCAGGGCAACATTTGAGTTTCAGAGCCTTCCTGGACTCACATCCTTCAACAACCCTGCCACTTAGCTCAATTACAATGTTAGTGGATCCTGTCATCAGAGTTTACTGTATCTACCTTGGAAAAAGCTTTATATGTAAGATGACTGTCAAAGTACCTAAGAGCAGAGAGTAGGAATTTTCTGACCAAGAGTACAAGTCATAATTTCTTGTCAGTTTACCAATGCATGTTTGAACACTCAGAATTTGCTCTATATCTTGCTTTTGTTGTAATGTGCAAACTGATATGACACCTATACCTCTCCCAAGCTCACCTCTAATACTGCAGTTTAACTGTAACTACTCAAAGAATTTGATATTGGCTCAACAGAAAACTGACTTCAGTGTGTTCTTTAGTGTGAAGAATGGTTAGTAGTTGAGTTTACAGCCAATAGGCAGAGGATGGGCACATGAACCATAAAATATAAAATTCCATAACTCACTGAAAATCGTGGTTTACAACTATTGACACTCACACAGGATAATTAAACAACTATGACTAAACTGGCAGAGCTTGCTTCCAATCCTTCTCTTATTTCCCCCATCCCACCTTGTATATGTACCTGGCATAAACTTTTAAACCATCGAGACTCCTAAATTCACTCTTCTCCTGAGGACGGGTTATCTTTTAGCAGTCACGATGCCCTGACATTTATAATAGCAATTGACATATTTTTGAAATAATGATGGTGCCTTCTTCCTTTTGATTCCTACCAACAGATGGTATTTTAATAGATTCAAGCTACACTGAAGTTTTCTATTCAGCTCTCCAATTTAAATTTTAGTAATCTTTTATTCTTAGAAACTAAAAATTCAAATTAAGAAAATATGTTCTTTCAGCTTTATTGATAAGGTTTGATAAACTCTGACTGTGGACGTATCTATTCCAGCTCATCAGTCCTAGGGTGCTTTGCTTATTTGTTTGCTTCTTAGTGTTACTAATTCCTTCTGATTTTATGGGGTATTTTTAAACTCCAAGGGAATGATGCAAAGGTGGAATCCAGCTGAAATGCTTCTACCCATCAAATCTTTCAGTAATTCTCCCCCTTTTATAGAGTTCTGTGGGAATGCTTGGTAATTTTATCTGTAGGTGGGATATTTAAATGAACAAATGCAGAAGAAACGGGTCTTCAGTCATGTAAATCAGTTCCTTTTCTTTCTCTTATGTGCCTTCCCCTTATTTTTTTTAATGTAGTATTTTTCCAGTACCAAATCATAGTACACATTTACAAGACATTTTCTAAGGACATTAACTGTCTGTATATGATCATTTTGTTCTTGAGGAGGATAGCTAGTATTAAAAATTTTGGCAATAGGCCTGTTGAAAATGTCAAATTAGGTTTCCTCGAGGGACAACCATGAAGACTTTGTGTGTGTGTGTGGCATACAATCCTAGAACATGTCATTTAAGGAAATCCCAAAATCACAGAGCAGAAACAGATTTAACCCAGTAGTTGATTCCATTCTTGAAATGTTAATCTTGAAACAGTGGCTAATGTGGATGATAAATGTCTTTTTAAATGTGACAATTTTGACAACTATTCTGGTCTATGTTGAAATGGCAGTGGGAAGAAATACTAATGGAGCATGCACTTAAGCTCCAGAAATGATCAGAAAAAGTAGCAGGGGAAGGTGAAGGAAACATGGGATTTTGATTTGTAGACTATTATCCCACCATCATGGAGATTTAGTCTTCTTGTCTTTAAAATAGGAACCATAACAATCATTTCGTTAGGTTGATATAGACAAAATCAGATAAAACACTAAGGGGACACTGTGGATTGGTACACTCCACATCTATTCTAAATATTTTCTAGCAAACTTCCTATACCACAGAGCTGGAAAATCCAAAATCTTTATTTTAGAGACTTGCAGTTAAGCCTGCAGATGCTACCTAAATTCTGCCACATGGGTGCACTTGCATAAAGTTGGGAAGGAAGAAGTGAGATGCTGGCATTATTCAGCCACACAGATGCATTCTGCTTGCAAGAATGAGGGACATAGGCACTTGGTTCTTATGGCAACTGTGGTAAAAGTTCTAGTCACCAGACCCAGAGCATGACAGACTCCAACCCACAGCCTAGGGGGCCATTGAATTTTCCCTAAAACCCTTTTTCTCCTAGTTGTTCTTGCTATCAGTGCAGCGTTCACATATAATCCCCTAATCTTCCTAGAAATTGTTATAAGCTACTTAATACCATCTAACAAATCCCTTCCTGTTTAAACTTATGGAAATTAATCATGAGAACTGCAAACACATCCCTAACTGAAGCAGTATCTGAAGAATATGTTGAAAATGATAAAGACACATTAGCTATTTTTCAAAGAAAGAATCATATTACAATTGTATTTATTTATTTCAAAGTACAATAACATTATCTTAACAAACTAACTTTCAGAATCAGATTGTTGGGAATGTAACTCTTTAATATGGCTCAGCACAGGCATTTTACTAATAAGGTCTCTATTTCCTGGGTAGAAATTGGATTAAAATTCTTACCAGATATACCTAAAAGTGACTTTATAACACATGATTTAAACTGCCTTTGCAAAATTTTGAAAGTGAGAAAAATCTGGCATAGTTGACTCCATCTTGCTTCTGAACTCCAAGCTGCCCTTGGTCATTCCTGGGCATAGGCCAAGCTAACTTTGGGAAGAATTTAAATTTAACTTTGGAGCAAGGATGGTAATGATAGAGACAGGAGACAGCCAAGGTCCCCAGCGAAACCCCATCTTCAAGCCTAAAACAGCCTGAAGGCTGGAAAATTGGACTGCTGGTCCTGGATGAAGCCCATCCTCTCCCAACGGATACTCTCAGAATAATGCCCACATGAGCACTGGGGGAATGAGGTGGAGCCTCCAGAAATGGGTATCTTTTAGCAGGGGAGGAGCCTAGCCTCTTCAGTTCTGGATAGTGGCCCGGGATTCAATTGATGGGGCAGGAGCTTGTTAACAAGACTCCCTTTGGCTCTACTGAGATTTTTTCTTTTTCCTTTTCACCCAATAAATTTCATTTTTTTTCTCACCCTTATATGTGCCCATAAGCCTAATCTTTCCTAGTCATGTGACAAGAACCCGCTTTTAGCTGAACTAAGGAGAAAGTTTGCAACAATAATACGCCCTTCCTAAAACTAATCCTCTCCCTCTTCTGGAGCTGAAACCCCCTTGTAAGACTAATTAAACGGCACAAAAATAGGAGGTTTCTGCTAAAATGTAGGTGTCGTTTCTATAATCTGTTATTGCTCAGGAGTCATGTGGCCGGAGGTCACAAGATTTGTGATTTCCCCAGTTGTTCCTGTAGATAACATCACTATTGTTGAGCCGAAGATTGTTTTTTTGTTGTTGTTGTTGTTGTTTTATTATTATTACACTTTAAGTGTTAGGGTACATGTGCACAATGTGCAGGTTAGTTACATATGTATACATGTCCCATGCTGGTGTGCTGCACCCATTAACTCGTCATTTAGCATTAGGTATATCTCCTAATGCTATCCCTCCCCCCTCCCTCCACCCCACAACAGTCCCCGAGTGTGATGTTCCCCTTCCTGTGTCCATGTGTTCTCATTATTCAATTCCCACCCATGAGTAAGAACATGCGGTGTTTGGTTTTTTGTCCTTGCGACAGTTTACTGAGAATGATGATTTCCAATTTCATTCACGTCCCTACAAAGGACATGAACTCATCATTTTTTATGGCTGCATAGTATTCCATGGTGTATATGTGCCACATTTTCTTAATCCAGTCTATCATTGTTGGACAATTGGGTTGGTTCCAAGTCTTTGCTATTGTGAATAGTGCCGCAATAAATATACATGTGCATGTGTCTTTATAGCAGCATGATTTATAGTCCTTTGGGTATATACCCAGTAATGGGATGGCTGGGTCAAATGGTATTTCTAGTTGTAGATCCCTGAGGAATGGCCACACTGACTTCCACAAGGGTTGAACTAGTTTACAGTCCCACCAACAGTGTAAAAATGTTCCTATTTCTCCACACCTTCTCCAGCACCTGTTGTTTCCTGACTTTTTAATGATTGCCATTCTAACTGGTGTGAGATGGTATCTCATTCTGGTTTTGATTTGCATTTCTCTGATGGCCAGTGATGGTGAGCATTTTTTCATGTGTTTTTTGGCTGCATAAATGTCTTCTTTTGAGAAGTGTCTGTTCATATCCTTTGCCCACTTGTTGATGGGGTTGTTTGTTTTTTTCTTGTAAATTTGTTGGAGTTCATTGTAGATTCTGGATATTAGCCCTTTGCCAGATGAGTAGGTTGCGAAAATTTTCTCCCATTTTGTAGGTTGTCTGTTCACTCTGATGGTAGTTTCTTTTGCTGTGCAGAAGCTCTTTAGCTTAATTAGATCCCATTTGTCAATTTTGGCTTTTGTTGCCATTGCTTTTGGTGTTTTAGACATGAAGTCCTTGCCCATGCCTATGTCCTGAATGGTAATGCCTAGGTTTTCTTCTAGGGTTTTTATGGTTTTAGGTCTAACGTTTAAGTCTTTAATCCATCTTGAATTAATTTTTGTATAAGGTGTAAGGAAGGGATCCAGTTTCAGCTTTCTACATATGGCTAGCCAGTTTTCCTAGCACCATTTATTAAATAGGGAATCCTTTCCCCATTGCTTGTTTTTCTCAGGTTTGTCAAAGATCAGATAGTTGTAGAGATGTGGCATGATTTCTGAGGGCTCTGTTCTGTTCCATTGATCTATATCTCTGTTTTGGTACCAGTACCATGCTGTTTTGGTTACTGTAGCCTTGTACTATAGTTTGAAGTCAGGTAGCATGATGCCTCCAGCTTTGTTCTTTTGGCTTAGGATTGACTTGGCAATGCGAGCCCTTTTTTGGTTCCATATGAACTTTAAAGTAGTTTTTTCCAATTCTGTGAAGAAAGTCATTGGTAGCTTGATGGGGATGGCATTCAATCTATCAATTACCTTGGGCAGTATGGTCATTTTCACAATATTGATTCTTCCTACCCATGAGCATGGAATGTTCTTCCATTTGTTTGTGTCCTCTTTTATTTCCTTGAGCAGTGGTTTGTAGTTCTCCTTGAAGAGGTCCTTCACGTCCCTTGTAAGTTGGATTTCTAGGTATTTTATTCTCTTTGAAGCAATTGTGAATGGGAGTTCACTCATGATTTGGCTCTCTGTTTGTCTGTTATTGGTGTATAAGAATGCTTGTGATTTTTGTACATTGATTTTGTATCCTGAGACTTTGCTGAAGTTGCTTATCAGCTTAAGATTGATTTTATTAGATGTCTTTTAGACTGATCTTACTTGGACTTGTGACTCAGGACTCAATCAGTCCTGTGGCCCCGCCCAGAAGCAGACTCACCACACAATGACAATTTCCCATACTCCAATGATTTCATCCCCAATCAAACAGTAGCACCCATTCCCTAGCCTTCTGCCCACCACTGTCCATAAAAACCCTCACCATTGAGCCTTCAGAGAGACTGACTGATTTGAGTAATAATTCTCTCCCACGTGGTCAGCCTGGCATCAATTAAACTCTGTCTTTTCTGCAATGCCTTGGTCTCAATGAGTTGATTTTGTCTGTGTGGCAGTCAGGAAGAACCCATTAAGCGATTAAATAATGACTCTCCTTTTTAGTTATGCTTTATTGGCAACCCCACATCTACTCCCACCCTCGCTTGCCCCAATTCACACCTGCAGGAAAGTCTGATGTTTGGAGTAAAAATAAATATATACATGTACAAGATACTGAAGAGCATCAATACAAAATACTTGTATAATCATATAATACTACTGTTGGGGCTCAGAAACAATACCCCAAAGTCTGGTGCTTTGGCATGCTGTGTCCTTTGAACTAAAGGAAATTGGAAGGCCTTAGAAGCAGCCCTACAACCACGTTCTCTGACCTTCTCCTTTCCTCCTGTCTGTTGCCCTTCTTTTTTCCTCAACGCACATGGAAGGTCTCTCTGAAATTTCCTTACCTGCCTGAAGAAAGGTCCTCCAGAAATAATACAGTTGTCATGAGTTCCCTCCCTGGGAATCTCATTAACCAGGGAAGATGAACTTATTAGAGAGGAGACTATTCAGGAGGCTGAGTTGGGAGGATTGCTTAAGGAAAGAAGTGTGAGGTTGCAGTAAGCTATGATTGCTCTACTCTACTTCATCCTCGGTGACAGAGTGAGACACAGTCTTTAAACATTTTTTAAATTAAAATAAAAAAATAAGAGACTAGAGGTCTATGTCTGATATAAATCAGACTTTTCCACAGACTACACATATTCTGAGGGCTGCTTAGAGACCATTTTTATTACTCAGGAGACATTTTGGCTGCATAACAAGACAACCTTTTTTTACTATGCATTTTTCTCCCCTCACCCTTCCATTACTAATGTCACTATGCCCTACCTCCTGCCCTGGGAATCTCCAAGCCCCTGTTCCTTTCTGTAGCTCAGGATGCTTTATAAGTTTCAATCATCTGACCCTTTTTTTGAGTCTCATATACATACAAAGTAGAACTCCTGTGGGTATGCATGTAATTAAAATGGCTTTTCTCCTGTTAATCTGTCTACCTGTCAGTTTATTTCATAGACTTAATTATCAAACCCTCAAAGAGTAGAGAGACAGTTTTCTATCCTCTACATCAGCATTCAAATATAGATATTATGTATAAGAAGTTGACCATTAGCCAGGTGTGGTGGCTCACGCCTGTAATCCCAGCACTTTGGGAGGCTGAGGCAGGCGGATCACGTGAGGTCAGGAGTTCGAGACCAACCTGACCAACATGGTGAAACCCTGTCTCTACTAAAAATACAAAAAAATTTAGCTGGGTGTGGTGGTGCATGCCTGTAGTCCCAGCTACTCGGGAGGCTGAGGCAGGAGAATCACTTGAACCCAGGAGGCAGAGGTTGCAGTGAGCCGAGATCATGCCACTATACTACAGCATGAGTGACAGAGTGAGACTCCATCTCAAAAAAAAAAAAAAAAAAGGTTGATGATTCAGGAGTATTGGTAGTAAGACACAGGCTCAAATCAAAAACAGAAAAAAAATGAATTTATTGGTCTTTGCATCTGGCACAACTGAGTGTAGGAACTTGGAGCTCACCTTCACCCTATTTCTTTCTTTATCTCAATTCCAACTACTTGTGGGGAAGACTCCTTCTCCAGTCCCCTATTAATATACTCCCATAAACAAAATCAAAAGGTACAGTGCCTTTTCTTAAGCTCTAAATGAAAACCACTTGGTTTTACTAACGTTTTACTAACGTTTTACTAATGTAAAACTCATGCTCAACCTGGGATCAGACCCTATGGTCTGAGTGTGGCCTGTGCTAGACTAGGGCTGGATCCTAAAGGCATCAGAGACTTTCAGAACTATGGTTGGCAGTCCCAGCAGAAGAAATTTCCCAAAGGAAGTTTGGGTACTAAATAGAAGAAAGACAAAGATCTGCTCCAAGGTATTCCTTAATTTAGAAGAACAAAAGGCATTCCCAATGCTCATTCCTATTATAAAATACATCTCTAGGTGTTCCTTTGTTATTGAAGATATAATTTCCATATCCCTTACCTACTTACGTCAGCATGTGAATTCCTTTTCTCCAAATGAGATAGTCAAGACATAATCACACTCACTCACTAAAATAATTTTTAAGGGAAATCTAAACAAAAGAACATACATACTCTCAGATTGCATTTGAGCACCTCTCAAAATACAGGACAGTACTATCTGGGAACAGCTTTAGTTTTTAACATTATATGGCCCTTTATAATCGAAAGTGAGTATCTTATCTCCTTTAATCTTTGCAATAATTCTATTAGGTAGGTAATGATAATGATGAGTATGATGAGGATGATTTTTACCCATGTTATTACAATAACAATTGTTATTATTTCTACCTATTTACAGAGGAGAATACAAATAGAGGTAGGTAACATAGATAGTTAAATTCATAGAACCATTAAGAGGCAAATAAAGGATTTTTATCTGGGTAATGAGATACCTAAATAACTTGTTTTTTCCACTTTACTTAAAATAGAGCTGTCATGGAGGTCAATTGTGGAAGATAAATTGATTAAATCTTTCTGATGAATTCTGAAATACCTTGAAAACTGCAGATAAAGTGGCATGACTCTTTGGGCTGCCCAATTTAAAGAGAATTACATTGAACAGAAAAACTCAGAGAGCCCACACAAGTACTATTATGTGATATATTTTTGAAATGTCCAGATTTCTAACAGTCCACAGGAAAGGAAGCTCCTAGTGTGTCTCCTCCCAGGCTTTGCACATACCAGCAATCATAGGAAGCATCTCTCAAACACGTCAGAATCAGGGATGCAGATCACCTCACTGATGTCCCCACAAGCAGAACCTGCCACACTATGTTGATTAGAAATGCTTATCTTGTCCTTAGGTCCCTAGAGACCTACAGATGGTCCTGGACATATGCTAGGATTAATACCAATAAACCTATCTTACATTGAAAATATCTTAAGTCAAGAATGCATTTAATACACCTAGTCTACCCAACATCATAGCTTAGCCTAGCCTGCCTTAAATGTGCTGACGAGACTTACATTATCCTACAGCTGGGAAAAATCATCTGGCAACACAATGCACTGTAGAGTATCAGTTGTTTACCCTCCTGATCACATGGCTGACTGGGAGCCGGGGCTCGCTGCCACTGTCCAGCATCACAAGAGTGTAATACTGCATATTTCTAGCCTGGGAAAATATCAGAATTTAAAATTCAAAGCACAGTTTCTACTGAATGTGTATCATTTTTGCATCCTCATAAAATCAAAATAATAAATCAAACTGCTGTAAGTTGGGGACCATCTGTATTTCAGCCCATCACTCAGATTTCCTTGGAAGTGTGTGTTTAGTCCCTACAGTGTGCCAAACTCACAAAGGAGGTTGTTTTCTGTTATTATTTTTAAAATTTCTAATGTCAGCTTCTCCCTGATAGTGCTTTCTCTCTCTAGGGATAGCTAAGTGATTTTTATTCCCCATAAACCTCTATTGTAAGTAATGTTTATCACTTAAAAGAGAGAAAAAAAAAGTCTTGCATTTGTGTTGTGCAAAACACTTTCAAACTGTCACACTTCCAGGTTGTCACAACATCCCTGTAAGATGTGCAGGACAGATATGCATATCTTACCAAGACTGCTGAAGAAACCCAAACCCCAGAGTAAGTGACTTACCAAACTTCTCTACTTATTTAGTACAAGTTAAGAGAAGCAGTCAAACCTCCTCCATCCCAGTCCCAGACCTAAGCTTTCTCTATAAAAAAGCCGGTGGATTTCACATATATTTTTTAATAGAATCCTTTTCAAATAAAACCTGACATTGATGCTCAATATATAAAACAGATGATAAGAATGTTACTTATATTGAGGTCAGAGGACCAAGAAATTCAGCCTCATGATTGCAACTCCTGAGTGTTCTTGCAAAAGGCCTATTGAAATATTGTTTGAGAACCACAGAACTAGCCCAAGTAACCATCCCCTCTGAACCACGTAACTAGCCCAGGTTATCATCTCCTCCTGTCTCTCTATTCCAATATTGCTGAGCACAGCTGCTCAACTGGGATGCCACAGATGTTTTAAAGATGTGCTAAAATGTTGAACCCCTCAGCCACCAGGATGGCCCAAGAAGACTAAACCCTCTGAGGTTGATCTTTACCCAGTAACAGCCTTCTCTGTTTACTCCAATGTGCTATACAAATATAATTTATATGTACAAATGGAATTTTCACTGTGGAAAATTTAGAAGGGCACAGAACACGGAATGCTATTTTCCTCACTAGATTCAAATTAACAACAGTGATATTTCTTGTAATGAGCTCTCCCTTACCTGAATAAGATCATCTTTTCTACTTTTATTTGTTATTGATTGAATGAATCTTTACATTTGTCTAAAGCAGATGTTCTCAACAAAGAGATAGGTTTCCATAAAATTCCTACTTGGCCTTTTGTCTGATGTCCAATTAATTAATCTCTTGGCTGATATTCATTGAGGGTGATCTCAGTTACCACTATGTTTTTAGTAGTTCTTTATATTGCTTCTCTAGTTGTTTTTATCACACCGATGATGCATAATAAAATTCTTTCTTGGCTTCCCTTTAACATTAGTAATTTTTTTTTCAGTTTTAGCAAGCCTTTACATAGCCTTCTATCATTATAGAAATACACCACTTCTTCATTCCCTGTTTCAGTTCCATTAATGAGCCACTATCCTTCCTGCCACAGGACCTTTGCACATACTATTGCTCACTTGGATGCCATTCACCTCCTCTCTGTCAAGCCAGCTTTGCTTATCTTTGAGCCTTCAGCTCAGATGTCACTTCCTGGAGGAGCCTTTCTTAATGGTACAGATCCGAGTGGGCCTTCCCATTATGTACCATGTGCCTTTTCTTCATGGCATGTTTTATATTGTAATTTCACATTCATTTGCATATTTAATTATTGCTGGTCACCCTAATAGACTGTAAGCTCTGTGACAGTAGATAGCATGCCAAGTTTTTTTTCCCCATTAATTCTCATGCTTGGTACATAGCAGACTCTTAAACAATTGCTGAGTGGATTAATAAAAGAAGTCATTAACTGATGATGGTGATGACAGTGATGGTGACAAGAACTACGGCAGGAGGAGGAAGGAGACCAGGCAAATTTAGCCCTCATGTGTCTATTTTTTATTCAAGGCAGAGCCATACAGGAAATCTATTACAAATCTCTTCCTCTTGGGAAGATGAAGGGGATGCAGGAATTAAAGAGAAAAAAATGCTACAATCCTAAATATCAACAAAAACAATAATGATGATAATAATGATTTCTAAAAAATCTTCAAGTTATTAACTCAGCTTGATATTGCCCGTTTCCCCAAGAGTGAATGAATCTTCTCTATCCATTAAATTTATAATTGCCTCCCTTTGAAGGGTTACCCCAGGCAGAATACATTTCAACTCCTTCCCTATCTTGCTGTATGTCTTTTTCGAAGCCCCTTTGACTTTCTTTGCATTATATATATTTTTTATTTGCCAAAAGGGGATGAAAATAGCTATACGACTATTTCACAGGATTACTGTTTTTTATCCCACTTTCTGGACTCAAGGTCAGGAGATGCTGCTGAGCTACTCAGGACTTGGTAAGGGAGCCTAGAAAACAGCAAGTCCTTTCTTATGCTGAGTGGCTTCAGGGGCAGAAACAAGAGTCAGGTTCTGACCTAGCAGCTTGTCCCCAACACAGCTGATTGTGCAGAGGAGCTTTGGAAGAAATGAGGTGCAAAGCTAGATACCACAGGAAGATAACAAGATAGAAAATTTCAACAGAGAATGGTGAGTCCCTAATACCAAAGTAATTCCAGAGCTGAACAGAAGGTTCAGTATTCTGTCTGTTTGGGGGGTTTTATTTTATTTCTGTTATAATCCTGTTTTCCACAGCCTCTGGAAGAAACATGCCAAAAGCTTTTTAGGTAAAAGTCAGAGGCAAACTTTATAACGGAGAGATTAAATTGATAACATCTGAAGGTGATGCTCACCCTTAACATTATAAAAAGGAGAAACACCCAGACATTGTTTCTACCAATATGATGAAATAGGTAGTATCCACACAACCTATGAAATAGTCTCAATGAAAAAATCGAAGTCTTTTTGTCTGACCAAGCCACTTGATTAAATTAATAATTTATAGAAAACGCAGAGGATAGACAAACTCATTAAGACCGCCACTGGAATGTAATCAGCCAAGTCTAGGATGTAGGAAATTCTGAAGGATTTTCTGAAAAAAAAAAAAAAATCTGTAGAACTCAGGTTCTTCCACATATAATTTGCAAGAATAAAAAAGAAAGAAAAGGAAAGCGGGGAGGGGCCATGACAGAGCAAAATGAACAATGAAAATTAGTATAAAAAGTCATTCACAGGATAATTGGTGAAATTTGAACAAAGTTTGGATAATAGTTGAAATCCATTCTAGTAAAGTTAGTAATAATAATGTCAGCATTAACAAATAGTGTTAATTAGATTAATAAAATTATTATTTTTAGTTATGATAATGTGTCAGATTAATAGGAGTCATTATGGTCTCAGAAATGCAAATAAAACTACATATCTGTATGATAAATACAATTACATAATATGTCATCTAAGAGGGTCAAAATCAGGTTGGTTATATGTTGCTAACTGTTGAAGCTGGATGATAGGCACACAGGGATTTACTATATTATTCCCTCTACTTTTGTGTGCTTTTGAAAATTTCTATACCGAAGAGTTAAGAAACAAATAAGCACAATTTCTAAGAAAATATTAGGGACCAATGGCCAAAACAGCAATAAATCAATGAATTCACCAACAGCTTATGAAATAATTTCTAGGTTCCAAGGGGAGTCAGGGTGGAACCCAGCAAGATGATTTTTTGAAAAAGAAAATGAAGTAATAAATTACCTTTGTGACCTGAAATAAAGGTGGTATTGGCAGCAATGTGAAGAGTTTTGAGAATCAAAGGTAATCAGAGAAAGTGCCTTGAGTAACTAAAACTGCAAAACTGCAAGTAGTCTTATAATTAACCCTGAAAATCAATTTGGAAGTTAACCATAAATTATTAAGAAGCTTTTTAAAAATCTTTTTTCAAAAGCAATTTATCTTCCATGCCTTATTAAAATTATCCTCCATACCTTTCTTTCCTTTCTTTTTAGTGGTAACTTTGTTAGACAAGCCTCAAATTTTACCACTGTACCAAGAAATGAAAGCCAGGGTGTGGAATTGGAGCTGGTAATGATGACATCAGGACAGGTTCAAAGGAAGCCCATCACTTGAGTAAAAATTTATAGCCCTGCTTGTGCTGTGCTGCGCTGTGAGTTTCAGTTCCAGGCCAGCAAAAGATTTATCAAAGGAAAGCAACAAGGTGTGTGGAAATAGAAGGTAAGAGTTTTAAAAGCCTTTATGAGCCAGAGTAAATCTTGACTCTTTGGGTTTCATCTCTGAAAGCTGGATTTCCAGGTATAATTATAGGTTAACATTTGACACATTAAGTAGGTGGAAAAAGTGAGACACTAAGAAAGTTTATCTCTAAGAAAGCTTAGAAGGCTCCATTACTAGGTTAAGGTATGCAAATACAATGGGAACGAGATAGGTGACATTATTACCATAGCAATCAGGACCAGACTCAGTGTCCAGGAGCAAAAATCAGTGATGGAGATGGGAACAAAGCTGGAACACATGCTCTTTCAAGAAGGTGTCCCCTGCAGCTCAGTTCTAGCCAATGCTTACCATGCTCAAACACAGACTTTTTGTGCAGTTTTCCCTATTTTTAGGAGCAGTCAGAAATCTAGATGATTGTGTAAAATCTTCCAGTTTTGTAATGTCAGCAAGATGTTTAGATTTATAAAATCTCCTTGTGGGCCAACTGTATGCCTATCAAACAAAGCCCACCTATAGACCATCCTCTGCCTGAGAATCACATTTGCGAAACTTGTTGTAAGTCAAACCGTTTTTTTTTTTTTTGTCATTTTCCTTCTATTGTTTTTTATGTTTAACTTGGCTCAGGACAAACTGTAATATTTTCCCCTTATTAAATTTATTATCTTAAACTCTGATATCACACTTTAATCTTTCAATGGTGCTCTCAATTTAAAAAAAAATGTTTCTGAATCCTTCATTTTTGTGTGTGTGTCAAATATTTTCCAAAGGAATATAAAAAAAATAAAAATGAACATACGAGAAGAAGTTGGTGGGGAGAAACTGTTGCCCAATCTATAAAATGTTTGTATATGCTTCTTTTTCTTGGGCCAATTATATTTTGGTGCTAATAAAACCCACATGAAACTTTTCATTTTTATATTTTTATGTGAACTTTCAAAGAGTAAATGATATTTCCCTTATCAGAGTTGAAGAGATTGTGGGCTGTGTATACCCAATACTCTAAACAAACAAACAAACAAAAAACAAATATGACTATACCACTGATTAGCTAATAATACTGTATTCACATTAGATAGTAACAGAATATCTCTGATCCTAACCTTTGGCATACCTAGACATGTAAATTAAAGAAACATTGGAAGTAAGTCTGGCATCACCTTGGTGATTCCTTATTGAGTCTTCAAGGCCATGATGATATGAAATGGGAAACTCATGGATGCATGGGAAAGACAGGATATTATAAAGAGAATATTGGGCTGGGAATTGGAAGTTAGGTTCCAGTCCCAGCTCTGTTTCCAACAAGCTGTAAAACTTCTCTGCATCTCAGTTCATTATTTATTTACTATTTATACATTGCCTATTTTCCAAAACAGATTGGAGGTGGCTTTCAATAAAAGCTGCTAATGTATCAGAACTCTTTTACAAGGTAACAAGCCAAAATAAAAGAAAAAAGAAAGAAGGATAGTTACAGCAGCAAATCTAAGCTTGGGGAATATACTGTAGCAGCATACAAAATGCTGCTGTGTCACAGCCAGAATCAAGCAAGAAACAACTTGTACCACAATCATCACCCATGGGTCTCAGTTTTTGTATTTACAAAATGGGTGAAAAATGAAAGTTGGATGAAGTCACTTTTAAGGTATTTTTCAAGTTCAGGTGTTTCTGTTAAAAACCAATACGTACATTCCTGAAAATATTTCCTCTATTTCTATATAATGAAGTACTATCACAAGCCTTAAGGAAAAGTTTGGAATCAAACAGCCCACTCATAACCTGTGTAACTTTGTAATCAGAGAAGTATATGAATAAATAATAATGATGATGAAAATACTAGCATGGTTTAAAAGGAATGTTAAATTACAAATAAATGAAGGAATACTACAGTACATAGAAGATTTTACCTATAAAAATAAAGGGGCTAGGGGATGAATATTTGTTGATAGAAGCCTGTGTAAGGAAAGGTTGAAACTTATGAGTTCAAGGACAAAGTCCACATGGATGAGGCAAAACATATAATAATTAAAACTTTAAGACAGAGCATGAAGCCAAACTGAGGCAAGGTGAAGTACATAGAGTGAAAAGTCATAGCGTACAGTATTACAATCCTCAGCTGACTGCTGTATTCAGCTGTGCTCATGTACTTTGAATTCAATTACTGTTACTTAATGGGGCCAACTATTAAAGTGCTGGTAAAAAAAAATGAACCAACATGACTTGTACATTGTTTGACATTATATCCCTATTTGCCAATCAGTATGAAATGTTTTACTTTAAGGAAACACATTGTAACAGTACAGACTGTATAATGCTCTTCGAATCCAAATAGAAATATACAGATAAATAGGAAGAAAAGCATCTGCGACTACGACTTGATCAGTATTTCTACCAAGATATCTAAGAGTTTCTATATTGGACTAGACACACTTGGAATGTTCAGGTATACATAGTATTGATTTGGCTATTACTGTGTAGAGAAAGACTAAGAGGCCAGTAAGGTGTAACAAACAAATGATACAGAAGAGTTACGGCCACGAGGAGGCTATCATCTGAAATGATGACTGGGAGAGAGAATGTGGGGTAATTTTGAAAACAAAACAAAACTAAATGTGAAAAAGGCATTAGAAGATGGAGATGAAAATCATAAATAAATTCCGAGTGGCCATAGGAAATCAAATAAAGAAAACTTGTTTGCCCAAAAGAGACTTCATGGAAGATTCAAATATTGAACAGCTTTGAGGAAAGGAAAAGGAATTGTCCAGCCATTCTCACTTTCTGCATAAAATTCCTCTAAACAAGTGTTTCTCGACCAGGGGAAATTTTGCCTCCCCAGAGTGCATTCAGCAACATCTGGAGACATTTTTGGTTGTTGCAACTGGGGAGGTGCTACTGGCATGTAATAGGTAGAAGCCAGGAGTGCTGTTAAACAACCCACAATGCACAGCTGAGGCCCCTAAAACAAATTATCTGGCCCAAAATGCCAGTAGTACCGTGGTTGAGAATCCAAAATAAAGACAAGACTGCATAGTAAGTTCATCTCTCCTAGAGGCAATTTTCTATGTACCACTCTCCTTCCCATGGCCTCAGTGGAAGTTGTAAATTTTTTTTTTATTTGAGACGGAGTCTCGCTCTGTTGCTCAGGCTGGAGTGCAGTGGTGCAATCTCGGCTCACTGCAAGCTCCGCCTTCCAGGTTCACGCCATTCTGCTGCCTCAGCCTCCCGAGTAGCTGGGACTACAGGCACCCGCCACCACGCCTGGCTAATTTTTTGTATTTTTAGTAGAGACGGGGTTTCACCGTGTTAGCCAGGACAGTCTCGATCTTCTGACCTCGTGATCCACCTGCCTCGGCCTCCCAAAGTGCTGGGATTACAGGCGTGAGCCACTGCGCCCAGCCTGTAAATTTTTTTTGAATTCCTTAATGTGATGCCTCTAAGATCCATCTGTTCCCACCAATCTCATCTTTGATACCTTTAGCTTAAGTTTGGCTTAACTGTAATCCATACCTCATGTCTTTAAAAGTATTCCCATTTATTTCCTTCTCTTTTCTGTGATTTAGTTCTTTTGACCCCTTATGAATTAGTATTTTGACTTATGAGGCCATGACCCTTTCTCTTCTTTTAGTTGTACTCCTTCTCTGATGTCCTGAATTTTACTGCTCTCAAATGATATTCAAGATATTTGTTCACTTAAGTGAACAAAAAAACTAATTTGAACATTTTTAGTGTGCAACTAAGTTTCTGAATATTTGAAGTCCTTTTTGTATCTCTCAAGATTCTACCTTTATGGCAAATGTAGTCTTAACTATACTAAAATTATGAAAATAGTCCTTAGATTTGCGAATACCTTGACTTGAAGGAGATAAAGTGAACCAGATGAAAACAAAAGGACTGGAATCAAAAGCGTTGCTTCTAAAAAAGGAGAAGAAATATGTTCTTGTAATCACATGAAGAGGAAGATAATGGGACAAACAACTGGCTTCAGGATTTTTTTTTCTTTTCTGAGATTCACACCAAATTTCTGCATGCTTGAGTTTTCCTTAACCTAAAATTTTTAGGCCCAAAATCAGTAAAAACTCAATTGACTGTTTTGGGGGACCTTGTGTGTCGACAGTGTATTTGATTTAAATGGGACAATATTGTGGAAAAGTCTGCCCTTTACTAGCTATTCCAAATGTCAATTCCATCTGAGCCTTCTTCTATAAGGGGACATTAATGTCTTTTTCTGACATTTTTCCTCATGATTGACATTTGCCAGAAATTTCTCCCCAGCTATTAGTTTCATTAACATTATTATTGCATTTGGTTGGCATTCTTTCCTCTACCTAATTCTGTAAAGATCAGATAGTATTTGTTCTAGAGATAAACTTTTCTTTCTCATACACACACTCAGTACACAAGAAGCCCACAGAATCTTACATGGACACAGCCTATGTAGATCCAGGCAGAGGGAGAAATTTTCAGTGACAGCCTATACTTCTCACTGATATTCCAGAACAGGGAGAAAAAGGAAATGTTTTCACCTCTGTAGAGTAAGTGTTCCTTATTCTGATGACAATAGAAAGCTATTTCATAGACATTACAGCTACCCTTTCTCTAGTCTAAATGGAAAGCAGAATTACACAGTTAACCAAAGATATATTGAGAAAGGTTCCTTAAAACACACTGAAAGAAAACTGTAGTAATTTATTAGCTGGTCTCTTAGAGTACATGTATATGTGTGTGACTGAATGCAAATCTGTGTGCATGCAAAAGTGAATGCAATTCACTTCTTTGCTTTTCACAGTGGATCCTGTATTTTAGGATTTGTGAGCTGTCAGAATTTCAATAAGTGAAAATGTCATCCTATTTCTAATGATATATTTGATTAAACCATGCTGATATGTAATAGAGAGTCTTCAGGCCTTTATTGAGACCAGTCAGTGCATAAAATATCTTCTCTACTGGTAACCAATATTTATTGAATGCCTCCTGTGTGTGTCAAGGGTTCTGCACATGTTATTTTATTTGATTCTCCTTTGTCTTAGAATTATGAACTCACCAAATCATTCCTTTAAAGAGAAAAATATTTTCCAGCCTCTTCAAGTTAGGTGGGACCATGGAACTAAGTATGGTCAATAAAATATGAGTGGGAGTAACATATGCCATTTTCAGAGCTTGTCCTTGGTAACTTCCACATGCCCCTGCCTCCCACCCTTCTCATTGGCTGGCTGGATGCAGAGAGAATCCAGGAAAGGATTCTGAGACCCATGATAACTACTGGATGACTGGAGCCTGGATTCCATGGAGGAGAGCTACTCAGGAAAGCTGATGGTGATGATATTAATTGATGAACTTTCATGAGCAGTAAAGTTCAGTAATGCTAAGAACTTAGATGTCATTGCTATTTTGTAGCAGTGAGTATTATTAAACTTGACTAATATAGTACCTGGTAACTAGAAAAAGAGTGCTGCTAAAATGCAAAACTTAAATACGTGGTATTTGCCTTATAGATTGGATGATAAGCAGCAAGGAAATTGATATTGAAGTCTGATAAGATAGAACTCCTATTATTCAGCGGTAAACATTTTGTATAACTATCACTTGCGATTGTGTTGAAGGCAAGCCACATGCTTGCTGAGCCAGCAGCTCTAGTGGAAATAATTAGAAGAATCAACAGTTAGCGTGTATTGGATACTACTGGCTGCTTTGACAAGGTATTGCAATATTACAAGAAAGAGATGAACTCAGGAAAACCCTGGCTGGTTTGCAAGCAGAAATGAAAGGAAACAAAGAGAGATAGAAAGCAAGGACTTTATTGCTAGGAAAGCCATCTGCTTCTAGACACAAACAATAAGATGGAATTTTGAAAGGTTTTGAGTGTCAATGGCCAAATAAAACTCAGATGAATAAAATGTCCAAAAACAGTTACCTAATAAAGAGTGTGGCTTCCCATTCAATGTCAGCTACCATTTTCTTGAGAGAGAGAAAGTCATAGGGTTGAGGAAACAACAAATAAGGGATGCTTGAAAACTTAAGAAGTTTCAGAAGGAAATACAAATGTGGGTATTGGCATATGAAACTAATTGTAATCAAAAGACAGTGTCATGGGTTGGATTGTGTGCCCCCCAAATTCATGTGTTGAAGTCCTGGCTCCCAGTACCTTAGAATGTACCTTATTTGGAGATAAGGTATTATAGAGGTAATCAAGTTAAGCTGTCATTAGAGTGGGTCTCAATACAATGTGACTGATGTCCATACAGAAGAGGAAATATGGACACAGACTGGCACAGAAGGAAGACCATGTGGAAACACAAGATGACAAAGCAAGCAAGTGAATTATCTGTGCTTCTTTCTTCAGTTTTCTAAGTGGTAGTATCACTGTGGTTATCTTGACTCTGATCTGCCATTACATATGAGGTTTTGTGGCCGGTGGGGGATGGGGTGGTGCGGAAAGAGGTAGCTTGTCTCTTTAAGTCATAGGTAGAAGACCAAGAAGAGCCACATCTAGTGAGATGGAGAAAGTGTCTCATTACCCAGCAGTCCTGCTGGATGCAGTGCCTGGATGGAACTTTGGGATGTCTTCCTTGAGTGCAGCTAAATACATTCTATGTATTGGTAGAGCATAATGGAGATGCTACTCTTTGCCCTCTACACTTTTTCATTTCCTTTTGGGCATATAGCCAAACTACCTTTGGAAGCTGCCTTATAGATGGTGAGACAATGTGAATCAGGTGTGGGCTAAGAAATATCTGGGGAAATGACATATGGTTTTTCCAATTATGGGCTCTAAACACCTCTCACAAAATCTCTCATACGGAATCACTGGCTTGACAGATGAAGAGAATCCTTGAAGAACTCCAAGGACTTATGGGAGCTCACAACTTATAGAATAGACAAAAGGAGCCCAGGTCCCAGAGTCACTGCTTTAAAGGGTAGCTGCCAAGAAGAACTGTCCAATCTAGGACATTTATATTGGCCTTTATGAGAGCAAGAAATAATAAAGTTTTATTTGGTCAAGCCATGAAATGTTAGCGTTTGTAACTGAAGCAGCTAGCATTAATTCTGCTGACTCATATACTTCTCAATAATCCAGCACAATAATAACAATAGCCTTTCAGAGAAGTATCTTAAAGATTGCTAAATTGCCTAAAGTTATACAATAAATTAGGCAGTATATAATGGGTTAATCAAGTCAAAATAGTTTAGTTTTAACCCCAGAATGGAGAAACTTGGATATTATGTCACGGTGTAAACACACAAAGGGATCTTTACAAAGCCATGACAGAAATACACATTTGATCTGTCAATAACACACACACACACATCTAAAGTTTGTATTCATTTTGTTTTTCTGAACCATGTGATGAATCACAGTGATTTAAGTGAGTTAAGAAGAAGGGGAAATGACCAATGTCGGAAAAATATTAGTTGACCCTTATCCCTGCCAATTTATAGCAAGTATAATGGATTATGAGCATTAAAAAGTGAAAAAAGTCACTGCAATGTTAAATGGTAGTTGCTCTAGAATATGTTTGAATAAAAAAATTACTAATGAGGCAGCCTAGGTCTCAAGGCAGCTATCCAAATGCCAAGTACAACTGAAATAGTGCTGCAGATCAGGGAGTTAGTAGCAACACAAACACCAGTGAATAGACTTGCCAGACCATAAAGAGAGCTGTGTGAGCTAAGTGTGTTACCTAGAGATGGAAGCATTAGGCTATCACAGTTCACAATATGCATTAATGTCCTAATGAGAAATGTAATCCCAAGCTACTTGCCTAGTTGTTATTTCCAAGGATGACTAATCATAGAGGGAATGAATAAATGAAATACATTAGAATTAGTGTCATTATAGAAATCAAACTGTACTTGTTTAAGGGGAAAAATAACAACCATAAGATTTTTTTTTGAACCAAGAGTTTGCACAGATTTATGGGCTGCTTTTCTTTGAACATTGGAGTTATATTCAACTTTACTGACAATGTATTATGATCAGAGGGAATTTTGGATTTTTCTCTTCTATTCAGACATGATTAGGTCCTGACTGTAGACATGAACAATAGGCAACTGGAAACAAATAGCCCTAATGTCACAAGAGAGATAAAACAGATCTAAAATGGTACTTCCCATAGGTGTTTATCAAAGCCTGATTTAGTCATTGCAGAAGGACTGTGGGTCTATGCTTGGGTTTATGTTCACTTTTACAAGATATTTCAGTCATTATCCTGATAACACAGACAATCTTTGGGGATGTTATTAGATCCTTCCCTCCTTTTTTTCCTTCTGTTCTTTTTCCCTCCTTCTTCCCTCCTTCCCTTCCTTCTTCTTTCCCTCCATCCTCCTTTCTTAATAGATGTGGACAATGCTGCAGTTGATCTTTAAAGTACTTCAAATGTTCAGCGGCATTTCAAACATCTTTCGTTTCACAAAGATAAAATATTGTTTACATACTTCTAGGACAAGAATACGCAATATATGACACACAGAAGGACTAGGGGAAAAATAGGTATAGTGAGATGGGCTTTGTGTTATGCTAATCTGAGGTTAAGTCCCAACTCTGCCACAAATCCACTGTTCTTAGACAAATTCCTTAATCTTTGGATCTCTGCTCCCTCATCTACAAAATGGGGATAATAACACGCACCCCCCAATAGGACCTGATGTGGCAGATCTGTACATCACAGAATACAATGCATGGGAATTATCTATGGCAGACTGTGGCCCATCCTAGACACCCCAGTGATTATGAACTCTTTGGCAGCTCATTTCTTCTCAACCTTGCAATAGCCAGCATCCAGGCTTTTAATTATTTTTGAAAATTTTTCATAACTTCCTACTTCATCAGCTGGGAACTGGTCTTTCTGAATTGCCTTAGTTTTAGATAAAGGCTCTTGTGGGTCCAGGATGGTGGGGAAGAACAATTTCTCTCTGTTTGCCGGCCTAACAAGGATAAATGACTCTATCTCTGTGCTTTGTGTTGAATGCCTGATAATGCATCTCCAAAAGAAGCACTTAGCAAGAAAACTCATAAATATGGCTATAATGTTTATTCAAAGTACTCTATTTGCAAGGCCAAGTATACAAATGAAGGATGAAAACAGACAAAATGGGTCACTAACATTAGCCTGTGCTGTTTGTAAGGCAGGTAGTACTAATACAGGTAGTGTTGTCTCTTAGTGCTTGTTTTTCAGGGAGTTTTAGTTACATAACAAAGATTTGTTGTAAGAATAAGAAACTTACTCTCTTCCATCTTAATGGGATGTCTGCTGGTCTGGGAATGCAGGTCATAGAGATGCATTACCAAAAGTGTATGTTTTAGAAGGTTCTTTGTCTCCCAAGCCTTGATATTTGCATAATACATAAAGTCAATTTATACTCCTTAATCATACACAAATACTGCATCTCTTTCCCTCAGCATCCTTGCAGTCATGTTCCCGCAGGAATGGAATAGAACCTAGAGGTTATTTACCTTTAAAGAGAGACAAATAAAAGAACAGAGAATGACTGATCGTGAAAGTGAAACTCCATTTAATCCACATTGATCCAGAGCTGAATGGAGGATAAATGGTTGAGATACAAACAGGCAGATTTTTGCCTCAAGAGAAGGAAAGAAAGAAGGAAGCAAACTAAAAATAAGTACCCATTATATTTGAACAGGTGTACTTAAAAATGTTCATATTTCATCTCATCCATTTGTGAACTAAAAGTTGCGATTTTACCCTTTAAAAAAAGTAGACAAGAGATATTTCTTTCTTATTATGGTCACTCAGCTAGTGAATGGCATAGTGGTGTTTATCTCAGTTTATGACTGACTCTAAAACTTACACTTTCCATTCCACCATTATATCGCTGTAACCTCAGTTAAATCTTCGTGCCTAAAGCTGCTAAAAAATTTAATCAGTGACTGAATGGGTAATAAGTTCCTCATCACCAATATAGGTGCCCAGAACCTGCAGAAACAGAATACTGAAGAAAAGCTCCACAAAGGGTGGAGCCTGAAATTCTACAATAGCTATCATTTCTGTGTTTCTGTGTTCATCTCTCTTCTTGCTACCATTGCTTGTGGTCAGATTCTTGGAAGCTGCATATGAATAGTGTTTCAAACAGCAACTAGAACAACAGTTGCATCTGTCCTCTATCACTGGGTGCCTTGTCAAGCATTTCATAAACGTTACCACAGTTAATCCTTAGTACTTAATGAAATGTTGTTTTATTGCCCTGTTTTTTCAGGTGAGAAAAATTAATTTCAGAGAGGAAAATAAAGTTGCTTGAGGTAGGATATTTCAAACCTTGGATTCTAACCTGGATCTAGCTGACTCAAACAAAGGTATATATTTTGGTCTGTATGTCAAAGATCATAAAATTCTTGGGGAAAAAATTTACAGGAGAAAAAAAGTCAACACTTTCCTTTTGAGGGATTTACTTCATTCAAAATAATATCTTGCACAGGTAAACAAAAAGAATGATAGAGGTGCTATGCCTGGTCTTGCTGGTTTTCCTAAACGCAATTAACCTTACACGTTTTCCTACTGTTTAGCTATCCACCGGGCTCTCCTTTTTATGGTTCAGCTTGTCAATGTTTCTCTTAAATATGATAAAGAGCCTTGCACCCTGCATCTGTCCATCAAGCTAAACAAATTGGTTAGAGCTGCTGGAGGAAAACACTGGTCTTGTCTATTCCTACATGCATATATATCACTCTCCTGACATTTGAGAGGCTAGATGTCATTGCCACGTGCAACTGCATTTAGATTCGTTTCCTTAAATACGTAAATGAATACATAAATACACGAATGAATAAATGATCAAATAAATAAGTAAATAAATAATCAAAGCTGAGCGTGGTGGCTTACATCTGTAATCCCAGCACTTTGGGAGGCCGAGGTGGGCCTGTCACGAAGTCAGGAGTTCGACTCCAGCTTGGCTAGCATGATGAAACCCCATCTCTACTAAAAATATAAAAAATTAGCCGGGCATAGTGGCACACTCCTGTAGTCCCAGCTACTAGGGAGGCTGAGGCAGGAGAATTGCTTGAACCCAGCAGGCAGAGGTTGCAGAGGGCCGAGATTGTGCCACTGCACTCCAAACTGGGCGACAGAGTGAGACTCTGTCTCAAAAAAATGATGATAATAATAATAATAATAACAGTAATCAAAACCTCATAACAGTTCCTTCACTTTCATCCCAAAATATGCATTCCTGAAAGGAAAGCCATGGCATGAATTTCATCCATGGAAATTTCTGCCTGATTCTCGTAATCCCCAGGATTGCAGAGGAGTCGGCTGATGCTTCACACCTGGAGCTCGATTATGATGATTTATAAGACGACAGAAATTTTAAAAGAGACACGGTTCTTTTAAAGGCAGTCTTCAGAGTCTCTTCCAGTCCTCTTGCTACCTTCATCTCCTTTCAAACCAAATGTTCTGGACAGGGATATCTTAGCTTTTCATATTGCTTTGATAAAAGAAAGGAAGTTGGTTCAAATCTAGCAAAACTGTGCATTTGAAACATCTTTATGATCTTGTATTAGATTCTTTTAAAATCTTATTTTCCTTCAACTTAGTCATTAACTTCCTGTAGAGCAATGAGCTAGTACCCTGTATTAGGCAAACTTGCTGTAAATTAAATGCATCTTCAAGGTTACTCCTACTCTCTGATATGCCCACCTTCTTATCTCCAAGTCTATGTGTGTTAGCTAGTAACACAGGAAACAGAAGACACTCTCAAATTAGAATAATTCAAGAAGAATTTAATAAAGAGACTATTTACAAACATGTGGGCAGAGTTTAGGGAAATCACAGGAGATAGTTAACACTCTGCTCTACCTCTGTCATTTCTTGGTTAAAAGGGGAGAAGGGAAGTGGTACTAAGACCAAACAGGAGAGAGTCTAGAGGGACCATAATAGAAATTGTTCTATCTGAGGATGGAAAGCTCCTAAGTGCAAGCTTACAAGGAGACGGAGGATAAATACCAACTACACACTCCTCCTCCTATTTCCTTCAGGGGTTCTTCAATGGACAAAGGCCATAAGAGGCTGGAAGACAAAAGGACCCATTAATGTAATCCAAACATCAGTCTCCTGGACTAAAGAGGTGAATGGAGAAGGGTGGAGAGTAGATGTGGACGAGTGAAAAAGACATCACACCGTGTCTTCAAATTACATCCAGCAACTTCATATGCACTATGAAACCCTTGTTGCCACAATAGTCCCTCTTTGTTTGAACTACTACAAGAACAAAGAAATTTCTTTCTAATCTTTTGCAGAATAATTACATAGACTCTCGCTCACTGCTCTTGTTTCATAGGTGGCTGATTTTCCAATTATATTAAATACTTTTGGAAGGGCTGGGACTACATTTAATTTCTTGAAAAGTCTGGTGCTGTGGAAGACCAAGACCCAGACTGTTGAGGTCAGCCTAATGTAATGTGAAATAACTAAACTCTGCATACTTCTTTACCATGAGTGTATACATAAAATATCATTGCATTTAAGGAAATTGCTCAAAGCCTCACAGTGAACAAAGTTGAGAAAACATGTAGACTTATTCCAGATTTTATACATTTAGGTTTCATGGCTTCATTTGCAATCAGGACTCCCCTCCCCTCCCTCCCTCCCTCCCTCCCTTCCTTCCTTCCTTCCTTCCCTCCCTTCCCTTTCCTTCCTTCTTTCCTTTCCTTCCCCTTCCTCTTCTCCTTCCCCTTCCTTCCTTGCTTCTTCTCCTCATCCTGTTTTTCTCCTCTTTCTTCTTCCTCTTCCTCTTTCCTACCTTCTCTCTCTCTTAAATTTGGACATTGTCTCTCAGACTTGAAATTATTTTTGGAAAGGCAATCTTCACCCTCTACAAGAATTCATGTGGGAGAAGCTGATATTCTACATGAATGTAGCAGAAAATAATAATATTCTGCCTTTTATTTTGAGTCTCCCTACTGTCTCACTCCCTCTAAATCACCGTGTAATCAATCTGAAGCAGCAACATGCAACAGCATTAAAATTAGGGATGCTTGAAGAGGGAATTAGTCTACTCACTCATTATTCTTGATTAATAGAAAATTATCCTGCTAACATTTACCGTGCTATTCATTTGTTATTTGGAAGTGATTAGCCACAAATAGGAGTTAAGAACAAGCCAGTTCTGTGGTTTCAGCCACAGCTTTAATTACCTCCGTAGTGCCTCTTTCTTCAAACATGCCTTCCTCACTTGAAAATAGCTCACACTTTCCTTAAACACTGCCTCTTCTCCCATATCAGCTTTTCTCTTTCAACCAGATCAGTGGCCCTGCTCACTCTTACCCCATTCATGAAGACACAAGAAACCTCGGGGAAGGAATTAGTTTATGGCTTAAAGCTGGGAGAGCTCAGGGCACAGATGGTACTCTTTCCCAGATTTCCCTATTACCTAGCTTCTATCTTCAGCCTCAACACATTCCTCATTAATTTGCTCTCCTCCAAGAAGAAACCTGAGGGTCTCAGGCCAGATATTGACCTAGCATCACTACTTGCCTCTGAAATCTCTGACCCCTTTCCTTGCTTTCTTTTTCCCTTTTAAACAACCCTACCCTGGACCTTTCCTTTCTGGTCCTCAAGATGCCCTCAGGTTGGCCAATATTCCCTTAGGCATTGCCAGATTGTCCACCTCGATTTCTCCCACCTGATTTTCCTTTTTGTGTATTTTACGCTTATGGAGAATTCGCCTCACCTGGTTGCCTCTTAAGAAAAAAATGCAAATAATTTACCCTCAGGTGTTAATAATGACTGAAAATTGGCTTGCTAAAGTGTTAATCATTCTGAGATGTTTGCATTTTGTCATTTTTAAGGCCCTAAAAGAGTGATTATTAGCTCAAACTGTTTATTATCATCATCTCAGAAGATTTTTTAAAACTACCAATGAATGCCTGGGCCTCACCCATGTCGGAGTTTCTCATAAAACAGATAGGGTGAAACCTGTACCTAAGAAACGGCTCTTGTTAGTAATTTTAGTAATCTGTAACAAGATAATGAGGGAATATATATATAGATAATGTATTACTTATATACATATTATGTATATATGTAATATATATGTATTATTTATTTATGTAAAATGTGTGTATACACACACACACACACATATGTAGACATTTTTGTTCAGCTGGCCAATGTAATTCCCTTACATTCATGTTTCTTTTTTTGGGTGCTCCTTCTTTCTCCTCCAAAGTCCAAAACTTCTGCCTACTGTTACCAGACCATTTTTTTAAATTCATTTCAAAGAATCATTTAGGAGGAGGGTGCCTATTCCTGTACCCTTTTCCAGGACTCTGCATTAGGATGTGTAGGAATCTGCATTTTAACAAATTTTTGAGATGGACTAATGCATGCTTAAGTTTGAGAACCACTCACTGCACTAGGCAAACTCAAGAGCAGACCTACCAGGATTAGAAACTGATTGGATTTAGTGCTAATTCTTTCATTTCTCCAAGTTACCTTGCAAGTGACTCACAGATCCCAGACATCAAAATATATGCCAAACTTCATCTTTGACATATGTTAGAGAGTATATATATATATATATATTTTAAAAATATGGGATACATTTAATGAATTGTTCGATATGACATTTGCATTGCCTTATGTCCGGCTATGTTTTATTCAACTCACCATTTAATTTAACATTTATCCAGCATCATCTAGCATAAGTTACTGCCTAGCAATAAATGCAAACAGATTCACTTCCCTCAAGGAGCTTAGGGACCAGTCAGAGAGAATGATGTGAATGCAACTAACACAATGCAGTGTGATAAGTGCTAACATCAAGATCTGGAACAAGAATAAGCACAAGAATATTCCAAAAGACTTTATCTGAAAAGGAGAGCAGAAGAGTTGGGCCTTGAAGAATGGGCTATTTTACAATGGGCACCTAGAGCCCAAAGACAGACAAACTGCTGAGTACCAGGATGGGCCTTGGCTTATGCTGTTCCCTCCTCCCCAATGGCTGTTAACACATTAGATCTTTCTGGTGAATTCTTATTTATCCTTCAAATCCTTGCTGTGGTTCTGCCTCCTCTATGAAGCCCCTTGCTTCCCTTAGGGTTCAATACATCACCCCTTCTTTGTTGTACTACTTAACTTGCAACTGCTGCTATGCTAAAAGCATCATGCTGGTTTCAGTTATATAGAATGATTTATATACATTATATATAGAGAGAGAGAGAACTGCCTCCACACTAGATTGTGATCAGCTTGGTAGCAGAAATCATGACTTACTCATCTTTGATTATTCAACACTTAGCAGACCACCTGGTATGTTGAATATGGATGTAATACATGTTTGTTGATTTAAAATTTATATTGTAGTGGTTGAAAGCCAAACTGATTGGTTTGTATGCTAAGTCTACAACTTGAATGCTATGTGAAATTAGTAGTAAATAACTGAAAATAGTAAATACCACTGATATTGATATTTGACTACCTGAAAATAGTAAATACCGCTAATAGTGAGATAAGGATAAAATGAGTTAATACACGTAAAGTGTACGGGAAAGTGGTTCATTGTTAGTGTTCAATAAGTATTTTCTAATTATTAATTTGCTAATAATTTTTTGTTCTTAATAAAACTGAATAGCTCTTTCTCTATATCATTCTCCATGGAATTCATTTTACTCTACTACTTACACATTGAAGTGCTAGGACAAGTGGCTATCCACAAATGCATCCGTGACATCTTATTTTGATATAGGACTGCCATTCCCAGCACTTAGAGTCTTTTATGGATATTGTCTTGAGTCACTACATAGCATAAGGCATCTTACAGCCAGTGATATAGCGAGGTCCAAGGGATTGTCACAAGCTACCCCATGAATCAATGGAACAGCCCAAGCCAGACTCTAAACTTTTCACATCAATGCCACCTACTCTACTACTAAGGACTGAGAAATTCACAAAGTGACTCTTAACTGTCACACTACATGTTTTCCAAGTGGGTACATTCATAATCTCAATTTCACCTTTCTAAATGAATAAATGGAGTTTCTCTCCACCTGCAGTATAGAGCAGGTTATGTTAGCTTTCCTTTTCTATTACTGGAGAAAAGCTCTGAAGCATTGGCTGGCATAAGCTGTCTTGCAGGGGACACCATTCAGTCCACCAATTCAATCCCTAAAGCAGAAGTTCTCAACCTGGGGTAATTTGGCAATGTCTGGACACATGTTTGGTTGTCACAACTGGAAGATGCTAGTAGCATTCTAATGGGTAGAGGCTGGGGTGCTGCTAAATATTCTACATGTACAAAACAGCACCTGACAACAAATAGTTGTGCTACCCAAAATATCAGTAGTGCCGAGGTTAAGAAAATGTGCTCTGGAGCCAAGTTACTGCCTCACCTGAGCATGGGTTTTCAGAAATGATATACGTTTTAAACATCTTAAGTGCTAGCTCAGTTTGAGTTAGTAAAACTCATGGGAGGAAAAGACTAAACAAAGTGGGAGGTGAGGTTAATAAAGAAAGGCACAGAGGCTTGTTTTTGATAACTGCACTAACCCTATTCGGATGCTTTCAGCTTTCTACATCCCAGCACCCAATTTTCTACCTTTTTCTGGTGACAGATATGCTGCACAGTCATTTGACTCTTGGTTTCAATGGTAATGTTACCCAGCAAGAACACTGAGCTTTAAGAGCAGCTTTGCGGATTCTGTGGTCTGACCTACTGCCCTTTAATAAGACTAAGTTTCCTTTGTGACTTTTAGTTGGCGAGAACTGGGATAGTGGGAGCAAAAGCCTAGTTTGATTCATTTCGTCCTCTAGTTTCCTTTACAATTGCAAACGTCACAATGGAAGGCCCGAGGTGAGAAAAGAAGCAGGCATCAAATTGGATAAAATAACAAAGCAACTGAAGTCACAACCCCTTTCCTCCCCTGCTACCTTCCTGAGATAGTCACTTAGTTTTCTGTCTATGAAGCAAAATCACCTGATGGCCCCCACACCATCTGAACTTAACATGCATGTCACATTTTAGAAATTATTGCTCATAATTCCAAAGAACCTGTCGTATCTTTTTATAGAGCGATCGTTTTAATCTATTAAACCCAAAGTCAATGAATTAGCACTAGGTGTGGACAAATTGTGTTCATGAACTGATGCTTCAGAAGAATTTGTTAAGAAGAAAAAATATATGAAATAGTTTGTTTTTGCAGCTAACCTCTCGTCAGTACCCCAGATTTATAATATTTACTATTTACCTAGTTTACAAATTTGTTTAACCTACAATGAGACATTGCTTCTCAGAGAAATTTAAATTCACCTCTGGAATTTTGTTCTTAATGTATAATTAAAAGTGTAAGTTTTCATCAATAAATTATGATCTTTCTCTACCAGGATATATTTTTATATTGTGATTTACCTCATGTTCTATAATGCAGATTTGTGGATGTATGTTTGGAGATTCAATCAGCAGAAAGGTTTGCAGATGTTTAAATGGATTTCCTTTCTACATAATCCTTTTGCCGCCAGGTTATTGGGAGCAGCCTCAGTGGAGACAACCATGAGCCCAGTGATTTCTGAAGGTTATTGCAAGTACGGTATTTCCCAGTGTTAATAAAGGTTAATTCATTTGCTCCTCAATCTCTTTCATATCCCGGTACCAAATGCCTGAGCTTCTGAGTATAGTACAGAGATATAAGACAAACTACCCTGTAACACAACAATTAAAAAAAGAAAAAAATTGCTAAAGAAATGAAGGCAAGCTTTCTTTATCAATAATCTGCTTTTTGGCTCAAAAACTATATTGACAAAGTATACCCTAGTTAAGAATTTTTGATGTACTGTAAGTAGAAAAGACCAGCTCATGTTAGCCTAATCAAAGCAAATGATCACCTTTAAAATGGACCTGATTTGCTGGAATAACTGGCTAGCCATATGCAGAATAATGAAACTGTAGCCCTACTTTTCACCATACACAAAAATTAATTCAAGATGGATCAAAGATTTAAATATAAGACCTCAAAGTATACAAATCCTAGAAGAAAACATAGGAAATACCATTTTCAACCTTGGCCCTGGCAAAGAATTTATGACTAATTTCTCAAAAGCAATTGCAACAAAAACAAAAACTGGTAAGTGGGACCTAATTAAAATAAAGAGCTTCTGCATAGCAAAGGAAACTATCAACATCATAAACAGACAATCTAAAGAATGGGAGAAAATATTTGCAAACTATGCATCTGACAAAGGTCTAATATCCAGAATTAATGAGGAACTTAACAGTCAAAAGACAAATAACCCCATTAAAAAGTGAGCAGAGGGGCTGGGCACAGTGGTTCATGCCTGTAATCCCAGCACTTTGAGATGCCGAGGTGGGTGGATCACGAGGTCAGGAGATCGAGACCATCCTGGCTAACATGGTGAAACCCCATCTCTACTAAAAATACAAAAGATCAGCCGGGCATGGTGGTGGGCGCCTGTAGTCCCAGCTACTCGGGAGACTGAGGCAGGAGAATGGCATGAACCTGGGAGGCGGAGCTTGCAGTGAGCCGAGATCGCGCCACTGCACTCCAGCCTGGGCAACAGAGCGAGACTCCGTCTCAAAAAAAAAAGCAGGCAGAGGACATGAACAGACACTTTTCAAAAGAAGACGTACAAGTTGCCAGCAAAAATATGGAAAAATGCTCAATATCCTTAATCATCAGAGAAATGAAAATCAAAACCACAGTGAAATATCATCTCAGACCAGTCAGAATGGCTATTATTAAAAAGTCAGGACATAAGAGATACTGGGGAGGCTGCAGAGAAAAGGGAATGTAAATTAGTTCAGACACTGTGGAAAGCAGTTTAGAGATTTCTCCAAGAACTGAAAACAGAACTGCCATTTGACCCAGCAATCCCATTGCTCGTTATAAACCTATATTAGTCAGGCTTCCATAGAGGGACAGAACTAATAGGATAGATATATATACGTATAAAGGGGAGTTTATTAAGGAGTATTGACTCACACAATCACAAGGTCCCACAATAGGCCGCCTGCAAGCTGAAGAGCAAGGAAGCCAGTCCAAGTCCCAAAGCTGAAGAACTTGGAGTCCAATGTTGGAGGGCAGGAAGCATCCAGCACAGGAGAAAGATGTAGTCTGGGAGTCTAGGCCAGTCTAGCCTTTTCACGTTCTTCTGCCTGCTTTTATTCTGGCCACACTGGCAGCTGATTAGATTTTGCCCACCCCGATTGAGGGTGGGTCAGCCTTTCCCAGTCCACTGACTCAAATGTTAATCTCCTTTGGCAACACCCTCACCAACACACCCAGGAACAATACTTCCCATCCTTCAATCCAATCAAGTTGACACTCAGTATTAGCCATTACAATACCCAAAGGAAAATAAATCATTCTATGAAAAAGACATATGCACTAGCATATTCATCGCAGCACTATTCACAATAGAAAAGACACAGACTCAACCTACATGCCCATCAACACATAGGTTGGTGGATTGGATAAGGATAATGAGGTACATATATACCATGGAATAATACACAGCCACAAAAAGAATGAGATCATGTCCTTTGCAGCAGCATGAAGGCAGCTAGAGGCCACTATTGTAAGCAAATTAACATAGGAACAGAATACCAAATCGCACATATTCTCACCTATAAATGAGAACTAAACATTGGGTACGCATGGACATAAAGATGGGAACAATTGATAACTGATGCCACTATAGATGCAAGAGAGGGATGGGGAAAAGAGCCCAAGCTTCAGCTTCATGCAATAAACCCATGTAACTAGCCTCACATGTACCCCTTGAAGCTAAAATAAAAGTTAAATTGTTTTCTCAAATTCTCACTTTACTCAATTCCTCACTTCACTCAAATGCCATCATTTCATTCCTTTTACTTCACTCAAATATCATGTCAAGGCCTTCACTAGCCACCTATCTAAAGCTGAACCTCCACTCATGAAACTTCCCACAACATTTTTGTTTTCCTGTTACACTTAACACACCTACCATACTATTTTAATTATTTATCTTGTTTACTTTGTATTTTCAACATCTGAATATAAGCTTCATGAGGGCTGATCTTTTTGAATTTTTTTGCACTGCCATAACTACAATGCCTAGATTAGTGCTTAGGACATAATAGATGCTCAATCAATAATAACTGAATTAAAGAATCAGGACACAATTATGCTTCATGCAACTCAAAGGCAAGTTAATCTGGGATTTACAAAAGACAAGGAAACAGTCGGAACTTTGGAAGCTTCTCTCTGTGGGTTTATAGGTTCTCCCTATATGATCTTCTCCGTGTCTGGGTCTTTTGTGCTGTCTCATTTTCATTGATTCATTGTGTGACAACTGAGTTCCTATGAACTCAGTTCCATCCAAAATCTCAACTAGATTCTCCAGACCTGCATGCTTCTGGAAGAGATCATCGGATTGACCAACACTGGGGTAAGGTGTTCTCCCCTTGTGGGCAATCAACAGTAGCTGAAGGAATGGGGTCACAGAATGCAAACAGGGATCCAAGAGAGCATACATAAAGATGTGGGAAAGGGTTTATTTCATAGATTTTGAGATATTTTCCAGACTCACATTTATACCCTTTCACCAATAATATATAGAGATACTCACAGCAAATAAGACAGGTTTAGAAAGAAGATGGCTTTCTCTACTCTGGCCTTGTATAAATGAATAGAATCCTCTGACAAAGAGGGTTCTATAAGAAAAAAAAAAATCAGATTTGGGCGGGTGGAGCCAAGATGGCAGAATAGGAACAGCTCCGGTCTACAGCTCCCAGCGTGAGCGATGCAGAAGATGGGTGATTTCTGCATTTCCATCTGAGGTACCAGGTTCATCTCACTAGGGAGTGCCAGACAGTGAGTGCAACACACTGTGCGTGAGCCGAAGCAGGGCGAGGCATTGCCTCACTTGGGAAGCACAAGGAGTCAAGGAGTTCCCTTTCCTAGTCAAAGAAAGGGGTGACAGATGGCACCTGGAAAATCACGTCACTCCTACCCTAATACAGCTCTTTTCCAACGGGCTTAAAAAATGACACACCAGAAGATTATATCCCGCACCTGGCTCAGAGAGTCCTACCCAGGGAGTCTCGCTGATTGCTAGCACAGCAGTCTGAGATCAAACTGCAAGGCGGCAGCAAGGCTGGGGGCAGGGTGCCTGCCATTGCCCAGGCTTGCTTAGGTAAACAAAGCAGCCAAGAACCTCCAACTGGGTGGAGCCCACCACAGCTCAAGGAGGCCTGCCTGCCTCTATAGGCTCCACCTCTGGGGGCAGGGCACAGACAAACAAAAAGACAGCAGTAACCTCTGCAGACTTAAATGTCCCTGTCTGACAGCTTTGAAGAGAGTAGTGGTTCTCCCAGCACGCAGCTAGAGATCTGAGAACGGGCAGACTGCCTCCTCAAGTGGGTCCTTGACCCCCGAGCAGCCTAACTGGGAGGCACCCCCCAGTAGGGGCAGACTGACACCTCACACGGCCGGGTACTCCTCTGAGACAAAACTTCCAGAGGAACGATTAGGCAGCAGCATTTGTGGTTTACCAAGATCCGCTGTTCTACAGCCACCACTGTTCTGCAGCCACTACTGTTGATACCCAGGCAAACAGGGTCTGGAGTGGACCTCTAGCAAACTCCAACAGACCTGCAGCTGAGGGTCCTGTCTGTTCGAAGGAAAACTAACAAACAGAAAGGACATCCACACCAAAAACCCTTCTGTATGTCACCATCATCAAAGACCAAAAGTAGATGAAACCACAAAGATGGGGAAAAAACAGAGCAGAAAAACTGGAAACTCTAAAAAGCAGAGTGCTTCTCCTCCTCCAAAGGAACGCAGCTCCTCACCAGCAACAGAACAAAGCTGGACAGAGAATGACTTTGACCAGCTGAGAGAAGAAGGCTTCGGACAATCAAACTACTCTGAGCTACAGGAGGAAATCAAACCAATGGCAAAGAAGTTAAAAACTTTGGAAAAAAATTAGACGAATGGATAACTAGAATGACCAATGCAGAGAAGTCCTTAAAGAAGGCGATGGAGCTGAAAGCCAAGGCTCGAGAACTACATGAAGAATGCAGAAGCCTCAGGAGCTGAAGCGATCAACTGGAAGAAAGGGTATCAGTGATGGAAGACGAAATAAATGAAATGAAGCAAGAAGGGAAGTTTAGAGAAAAAAGAATGAAAAGAACAAAGCCTCCAAGAAATATGGGACTATGTGAAAAGACCAAATCTATGTCTGATTGGTGTACCTGAAAGTGACGGGGAGAATGGAACCAAGTTGGAAAACACTCTGCAGGATATTATCCAGGAGAACTTCCACAATCTAGCAAGGCAGGCCAACATTCAGATTCAGGAAATACAGAGAACGCCACAAAGATACTCCTCGAAAAGAGCAACTCCAAGACACATAATTGTCAGATTCACCAAAGTTGAAATGAAGGAAAAGAAATGTTAAGGGCAGCCAGAGAGAAAGGTCGGGTTACCCACAAAGGGAAGCCCATCAGACTAACAGCGGATCTCTCGGCAGAAACCCTACAAGCCAGAAGAGAGTGGGGGCCAATATTCAACATTCTTAAAGAAAAGAATTTTCAACCCAGAATTTCATATGCAGCCAAACTAAGCTTCATAAATGAAGGAGAAATAAAATACTTTACAGACAAGCAAATGCTGAGAGATTTTGTCACCACCAGACCTGCCTTAAAAGAGCTCCGGAAGGAAGCACTAAACATGGAAAGGAACAACCGGTACCAGCCACCGCAAAAACATGCCAAAATGTAAAGACCATCAAGGCTAGGAAGAAACTGCATCAACTAGTGAGCAAAATAACCAGCTAACATCATAATGACATGACCAAATACACACAAAACAATATTAACTTTAAATGTAAATGGGCTAAATGCTCCAATTAAAAGACACAGACTGGCAAATTGGATAAAGAGTCAAGACCCATCAGTGTGCTGTATTCAGGAAACCCATCTCACGTGCAGAGACACACATAGGCTCAAAATAAAAGGATGGAGGAAGATCTACCAAGCAAATGGAAACCAAAAAAAGGCAGGGGTTACAATCCTAGTCTCTGATAAAACAGACTTTAAGCCAACAAAGATCAAAAGAGACAAAGAAGGCCATTACATCATGGTAAAGGGATCAATTCAACAAGAAGAGCTAACTATCCTAAATATATATGCACCCAATACAGGAGCACCCAGATTCATAAAGCAAGCCCTGAGTGACCTACAAAGAGACTTAGACTCCCAGGCAATAATAATGGGAGACTTTAACACCCCACTGTCAACACTAGATGGATCAACGAGATAGAAAGTTAACAAGGATACCCAGGAATTCAACTCAGCTCTGCACCAAGCGGACCTAATAGACATATACAGAACTCTCCACCCCAAATCAACAGAATATACATTTTTTTCAGCACCACACCACGCCTATTCCAAAATTGACCACATAGTTGGAAGTAAAGCACTCCTCAGCAAATGTAAAAGAACAGAAATTATAACAAACTGTCTCTCAGACCACAGTGTAATCAAACTAGAACTCAGGATTAAGAAACTCACTCAAAACCACTCAACTACATGGAAACTGAACAACCTGCTCCTGAATGACTACTGGGTACATAATGAAATGAAGACAGAAATAAAGATGTTCTTTGAAACCAATGAGAACAAAGACACAACATACCAGAATCTCTGGGACACATTCAAAGCAGTGTGTAGAGGGAAATTTATAGTACTAAATGCCCACAAGAGAAAGCAGGAAAGATCCAAAATTGATACCCTAACGTCACAATTAAAAGAACTAGAAAAGCAAGAGCAAACACATTCAAAAGCTAGCAGAAGGCAAGAAATAACTAAAATCAGAGCAGAACTGAAGGCAATAGAGACACAAAAAACCCTTCAAAAAATTAATGAATCCAGGAGCTGGTTTTTTGAAAGGATCAACAAAATTGATAGACCGCTAGCAAGATTAATAAAGAAGAAAAGAGAGAAGAATGAAATAGATGCAATAAAAAATGATAAAGGGGATATCACCACCAGTCCCACAGAAATACAAACTACCATCAGAGAATACTACAAACACCTCTACGCAAATAAACTAGAAAATCTAGAAGAAATGGATAAATTCCTCAACACATACACCCTCCCAAGACTAAACCAGGAAGAAGTTGAATCTCTGAATAGACCAATAACAGGTGCTGAAATTGTGGCAATAATCAATAGCTTACCAACCAAAAAGAGTCCAGGACCAGATGGATTCACAGCCGAATTCTACCAGAGGTACAAGGAGGAGCTGGTACCATTTCTTCTGAAACTATTCCAATCAATAAAAAAGAGGGAATCCTCCCTAACTCATTTTATGAGGCCAGCATCATCCTGATACCAAAGCCTGGCAGAGACACAACCAAAAAAGAGAATTTTAGACCAATATCCTTGATGAACATTGATGCAAAAATCCTCAATAAAATACTGGCAAACCCAATCCAGGGCCGCAGCACATCAAGCGCTTATCCACCATGATCAAGTGGGCTTCATCCCTGGGATGCAAGGCTGGTTCAACATACACAAATCAATAAATGTAATCCAGCATATAAACAGAACCAAAGACAAAAACCACATGATTATCTCAACAGATGCAGAAAAGGCCTTTGACAAAATTCAACAACACTTCATGCTAAAAACTCTCAAGACATTAGGTATTGATGGGACGTATCTCAAAATAATAAGAGCTGTCTATGACAAACCCATAGCCAATACCATACTGAATGGGCAAAAACTGGAAGCATTCCCTTTGAAAACGGGCACAAGACAGGGATGCCCTCTCTCACCACTCCTACTCAACATAGTATTGGAAGTTCTGGCCAGGGCAATTAGGCAGGAGAAGGAAATAAAGGATATTCAATTAGAAAAAGAGGAAGGCAAATTGTCCCTGTTTGCAGATGACAGGACTGTATACCTAGAAAACCCCATTGTCTCAGCCCAAAATCTCCTTAAGCCGATAAGCAACTTCAGCAAAGTCTCAGGATACAAAATCAATGTACAAAAATCACAAGCATTCTTATACACCAATAACAGACAAACACAGAGCCAAATCATGAGTGAACTCCCATTCACAATTGCTTCAAAGAGAATAAAATACCTAGGAATCCAACTTACAAGGGACGTGAAGGACCTCTTCAAGGAGAACTACATACCACTGCTCAATGAAATAAAAGAGGATACAAACAAATGGAAGAACATTCCATGCTTATGGGTAGGAAGAATCAATATCATGAAAATGGCCATACTGCCCAAGGTAATTTATAGATTCAATGCCATCCCCATCAAGCTACCAATGACTTTCTTCACAGAATTGGAAAAAACTACTTTAAAGTTCATATGGAAACAAAAAATAGCCTGCATCGCCAAGTCAATCCTAAGCCAAAAGAACAAAGCTGGAGGCATCACACTACCTGACTTCAAACTATACTACAAGCCTACAGTAACCAAAACAGCATGGTACTGGTACCAAAACAGAGATATAGACCAATGGAACAAACAGAGCCCTCAGAAATAATGCCGCATATCTACAAACATCTGATCTTTGACAAACCCGACAAAAACAAGCAATGGGGAAAGGATTCCCTATTTAATAAATGGTGCTGGGAAAACTGGCTAGCCATATGCAGAAAGCTGAAACTGGATCCCTTCCTTACACCTTATACAAAAATTAATTCAAGATGGATTAGAGACTTACATGTTAGACCTAAAACCATAAAAACCCTAGAAGAAAACCTAGGCAATACCATTCAGGAAATAGGCATGGGCAAGGACTTCATGTCTAAAACACCAAAAGCAATGGCAACAAAAGCCAAAATTGACAAATGGGATCTAATTAAACTAAAGAGCTTCTGCACAGCAAAAGAAACTACCATCAGAGTGAACAGGCAACCTACAGAATGGGAGAAAATTTTCGCAACCTACTCATCTGACAAAGGGCTAATATCCAGAATCTACAATGAACTCCAACAAATTTACAAGAAAAAAACAAACAACCCCATCAAAAAGTGGCTGAAGGATATGAACAGACACTTCTCAAAAGAAGACATTTATGCAGCCGAAAAACACATGAAAAAATGCTCATCATCACTGGCCATCAGAGAAATGCAAATAAAAACCACAATGGGATACCATCTCACACCAGTTAGAATGGCGATCATTAAAAAGTCAGGAAACAACAGGTGCTGGAGAGGATGTGGAGAAATAGGAACACTTTTACACTGTTGGTGGGACTGTAAACTAGTTCAACCATTGTGGAAGTCAGTGTGGCCATTCCTTAGGGATCTAGAACTAGAAATACCATTTGACCCAGCCATCCCATTACTGGGTATATACCCAAAGGATTATAAATCATGCTGCTATAAAGACACATGCACACATATGTTTATTGTGGCACTACTCACAATAGCAAAGACTTGGAACCAACCCAAATGTCCAACAACGATAGACTGGATTAAGAAAATGTGGCATATATACACCACGGAATACTATGCAGCTATAAAAAATGAAGAGTTCATGTCCTTTGTAGGGACATGGATGAAACTGGATACCATCATTCTCAGCAAACTATCACAAGGACAAAAAACCAAACACCGCATGTTCTCACTCATAGGTGGGAATTGAACAATGAGAACACTTGGACACAGGAAGGGGAACATCACACTCTGGGGACTGTTGTGGGGTGGGGGGAGGGGGGAGGGATAACATTTGGAGATATACCTAATGCTAAATGACGAGTTAATGGGTGCAGCACACCAGCATGGCACATGTATACATATGTAACAAACCAGCACATTGTTCACATGTACCCTAAAACTTAAAGTATAATAATAATAATAAAAAGAAAGAAAGAAAGAAAAAAAATCAGATTCTGCATAGCCACACCCTAGGGGGATATAGTATGAAAGAGCCAAGTCTATTAGCGGCAACCAATTTTCAATGCCTTAGGATAGGATTTTTCAACCTTTAATTTGTGTGTGCCCCTTCTCATTTAATATTCTAACACCTCATGGGCAGCCTTCGTGATGTAGTATAATCCTACTTGTATTCGCCAATTGAACGTGCAAATAAAATACAAGGAGCTATTAAGACTTAAGTAACACATTTAAACAATTTTGCATTTTAGAAATCACAACAGTATCTATACACAGTGAAAAAAAAATAGTACACCTATGTGTAAGACTTGCTTTCTTTTGTTGGCAGACATTGTTTTAGAGATATCTCACAGTAGTTGTGCTAGTTCGGAAGGTCTGTGGCCAATAGGTTGGGAACTACCACAAATATACTCCCTGTATTCAGGCCTTCAAACAATTTATTCACTCTTTCATTAAGTCAATATGTTCTTATATGCTTACTTTTTGCTAAGCACTATGCTAGTGGTGCATAAGATAGACGTGGTCTCTGTCCACAGTAAAACATACATGGTTAGCCATTATTCGCTAGTACTCTTAGGCCCTTGGATGATCATTATAATTATATATCATTTAAAAGTAAAATAATATAATAATCTCTGTTCTTCAGATAAAGAAAGTGGGGTACACAGTTGTTCAATGATTTAGCAACATTTATACAGCTCATAAGTGATATAGCCAGGACTTGGACCTCTAAGACTCACAAAGGAAGCTGTTACGTGAAGGAGTTTTTAAATACAATGCTCTAAGTTTTCTAATATAGGATTTTACAAAGTTTTATGGGAGCTCAGAGAATAGAGTGACTATCTGCCAATTCCTACAATAGATAGGTGCAAGGAAAGCATGACATTTGCAGAAAGAAGAGGGTTTGAGTCTCAGTCCATCTGCAAACAATTTATTTGACCTTTGACAATTGCTCAACCTCTGAATCTTGTGTATGTTTTTCTTTTCTTCAGAAAAAAAAACGAAAACAACACACCGCTTTTCACATTTTGTTTTGGTCTTTGATAAATAATAAATATCAAATATTTGCCAGACATTATGTTTAAGAATTACAGGACTATATTATGGAAGTGCAGGCGTAAAGTATAGACTCAATAATTATTAATTTTATTCCTTAACTTTTGTTTTCCTAGAAAACTCTGAATTTATGGAGGTAGGAATTTGGAGAAAAGCTTTGTCATCTTTTTCAGGAGTGTTCATTTCACTTTGGTGTCTCTGGGACAAAGAACAGTTTTGACTTATTTCTGTGTCCTGGCTGTCTTTAGTTCACTTATCTGTAACAGCCATAAATATTACTTTGGCCGGGTGCCCTGGAGTCATAAGAAGTGAGGGGTAATTTTAGGTCTTGACTACTATGTCGGCAACAAAAGGCTTAATTGGCAATCAATGTGTGTAAAGCCATTTAGGAAAGAATGAATGGGCTGCACGTGGCCACAGGCTGCTCCTACAGTGGGATCACAGGGAACTTGCTCGAGAATCTGATATTAGAGGATGTTTTACAGCTCCTGTTCTCCCTGCTGGAAGGACAGCTACCTTTTCACAGAATAGGTAAGCCATTCTGCTAACTGTAACATTACCATCATCCCCAACTCTGACATTTCTTACTAAATGAATACCAAGGATGAAGGATAGTGGGTTAAATCTTGAAATGGTATTTAAAGGGGGCCTGGGTTCCAGGCTCAGCCCTGTGTAATTTGTATAATTTAATTAGCATCTCTGGACTCCATTTTCTCCCTTTCCAAATGGAGGAAATGTGTATTGGAGTTGTCTATGCTCGTTGAAAATGATTATGTACTACAACAACAATACATCAGGATATTCATATGTGGACTGCCTTCTGCATTTAGAAGACAGGCAGGCTCTAGGCATATGTTTATACTGGCATTTTCTTGTTAATTAATTCTTCATCCTTTTCTATTTGTGGTCAGGGAAATCTTCCTTGTAGTGAAGAGGAAGGGATAAGGTTTAAAACAAAAGGGATAGGTTTAGCATAGTATGAAAACCTTTGAAGTGTTAGAGAAAATACAAGGAGGATAAAAAGATTTGAAGGAAACTGGGGATTTTGCTGATTGTGTTGATGTTTTTGATTCTGTCTGTAACTAATTCAATTGGCAAACACATCAGGACTCTGGGCTAGGAGCAGTAAGAGGGAAAACAGATTTCTGTGAATTTCTCTCCTCAAGGGACTCAGATTCTCACTTGAGAAATGGGACGGATGGGGCAGAGCTGCCAAGGTAAGAAAAATAATCCCCTCCATTAGGCAGTGTATTCTTAAACCAGATAAGTGGCATGGACATTGAGTTCAGATGTAGGAGATATGGGGTGACAAGGGAAAGAGTCTCAGCGAAGCCAGGCCTTAGAGGCAAGTAAATGTGATTCGGCTTGTCGACAGATGAGGAGAGGGCATGTGCATTCTAAGTGAGGAGTAACCTGAGCCAAGAGGCATAGTTAGACAACCATGGCTGGATTGAAAAGTTCTTGTTATGAAATAATGGCGATTAGATGAAAGGTATGTATTAGTCATCTTGGAAATGATTTTTAACATTGAATTTAAAGAAAGTCAGCTGAAACTCAATGCAAATTATTGATGGTTGTGGCTAAGGTGGATCAGCCCTGAATGTGAAGTAGCCAATGCAGTGGCCTTCAGTACCAACTGTCCCCAACCCACCCTCCTTCTTTGCTCTTCATTTCCATTTTCATGAGACCAATAAACGTGGCTAAAATTGCCTTTAGAAGAATTTGAAAGGAGTTCCATTTGCTTTTGGCCCTTCTTCCAGGCCTACCAGGTTTGTGGTGGCCTTACACTGTCTTGCAGCATCCCCTTGGGGTAACATCCCATATCTCTGTCCTTTATCACCTGTTGAACTTCAACTGTATCTGTACTGAAGCTTCCACTTGTATCCCACCTCTGTTTCCTAAGACTCCAGTTGGCTAAATTGATAAAATGATTGAGCTAATGGCTCCAAATGAATTCAAAAGAGAGATGATTGAGCTAATGGCTCCAAATGAATTCAAAAGAGAGAGTTAGACTCCCCCCACTCCACACACACACTGATGTCAGGTTTGATTCTGGTCACTAGAAGTAGTTCTTTTGCACAAATCCAAAGAAGTAATCCTAACGGTAAGAAATACAAGCAGGACAGGGGATGTAAGGGATCTTTCAGCTTCACCAGCAGGTGAATGCAGGAGATGCTCTGCTCAAACTGTATCCTAACCTTGGAAGTCTTGCTGCAACTTTCTCCCTGTGAAAAACACTACTCCCTTTCAAAGGTCAACTAAAATATCACCACCCTTGGGAAGACTTCTTCAACACCTAATAATAATTAACTGCTTGTTCTCCCTATCATCTTTAATAAAACTGTTTCTCTTACTATATTTAATTTACAAATGAGAAAAACCAAAGTTTAAAGCAGTTAAGGACATGTTCAAGATCGCGGAGGTAGTAAATGGTAAGAGACATGGGGTCAAAACTCTTAACAACCAGTTAATCCATTAAAATTTTATCTCTTCCTCCTCTGAGCCCCTGAAGCATTTTGCTTGTGCCTTTATTACAATAACAACTAGAACAGTCTGTTTTGGACTATGATAAAGTGTATACTCCACAGTTGGCCTCAATATATTACAAACTCCTTGAGTTTAAGGACCAAGTCTTATTCATCATTTTATCACCCATAGTACCTATTGAGTACCTGATAAGAATAACGTGCTCGGTAAGTTTCATTTGAATTATTGAAAACAAATCAAGAGAAAGTATGACAAAAATTTCCTTAAAATTGTCATTGTTACTTTTTTCCGTATTCACCTGTGAATGTGTGTGTGTGTATGTGTGCGTGTGTGTATGTGTAAGATTCAGGGAAAACTTATCGGCCTAAGTTCATGTCAGATGCCTGTGATTTTGCCTGCTGTGAATAGTATGGAGGTAGAAAACACAGCAGAAATAGGTCCATGAAGCCACTGTTATTTTACAGAGGAAATAACCCTGAAATGTCTATGGGCTGTATCCATAGAACTCCCAGAGAACAAAGCCAACCGCATTTCTAATGTATGTCCCTGACAGGATTCCCTCCACATTTATTATTTAGTGTAAATTATAATGATTTTTTAGCTTTCTCCTCCTGGCTTTATCTTTTATATAAAAAGGAATTCAACCCTAACTCCAGTTGTTTTCAGTAAGGGGTAGGAATTTTAGCTTCTCTTTCTCTTCTTGCAGTAAACACTATGCAGATAGGTTTTTCAAGATCAAAATGCATCTTGACTCAGGTTCAAGAGCGGCTCACTTCTTCCCAGCTCAGTAAAGTAAAATACCCTTGAAAGATGTCTGTGACCTTTCCTTGGCCTGAATTGCCAATCCAGACAGTCACTTTCTAGAATCAAACCCTGAGCCAGACATTATTTACCCACCTCTTGTTTGAATGCTAGGTTTATTCCAAAACATCCTTCAGCTTCAAGTTGTTTTGAATCTGTGCCTTGGAGTATAGTCTCCCCACTTCCCCCAGGAGCTGTCGAACTCTTCTCTTAAACTAAAAAGTAGATACATTCTAGCACTATGCATAGCACATTGTAGGTACTCACACCAGATATAGCCACACTTTATTTCTCTTATGCAGATTAACAAATTCACCAAATGTAAGTCACCTTCAAGAGACAGCAAAAGGAAGGCCCGAATCAGTTTTGTTTTCATTAGTGCTACACTTTGCCTCTGTCCAGTTCAGGACCCACACATCTTTAATTCGTATGTATCTCAGGCTAATAAGCAACAGAGAGATGGCTTAGTGTACAGTGTCTGATGTCAGAGAACTTGCATAAAATCCCAGCTCTGCAGCACATTACCTCTGTAAAATCAGAAAAGTTACCCAACCTCACTGAGTCTAGGTTTATAAAATGGACGTACCACAGTGACTGCCTCATAAGGCTGTTGAGAGGGTTAAATAAAAGAATGACCACAAAGCACTTAGCACACTGTTCTATACATTTGAGTTATCTCATACTGTGTGTGTGTGTGTGTGTGTGTGTGTGTGTGTGTGTATGTCTGTATTTTTCTATGTTGCCCAGGCTGGTCTTGAACTCCTGGGCTTAAGTGATCTGCCCACCTAGGCCTCCTAAAGTGCTGGGATTACAAGTGTGAGCCACTGCACCTGACCTCATAGTGTTTTTATCATCATAATCAAGTTCTTCCCATGTCAAAGTGAAAAGGCAGCATGGGCTTGACTCCCTTTCTCATGTTACCATGTATTAGATGTGTGGGCTCAGGTAAGTCCCCAAATATCTCAGAACCTGAGTCTTACCTTCTCATGTGTAAAATGGCTAATAATAATAACCACTTCATTGGGTGGTCATGAGTACTGGGTACTAATGTTTGTAAAAATCCTTAGCACATAGTCTGACTACACTAATGCACTTTATAAATATGATCATTAAAATTTATTAGCAAGCATATGAGTATCATATTATTAGTAGTAGTAATATCATAGTATTATTAGTATCATATTAATATTATTATTATCACATTATCATTACTATCAGTCAGTTGTATGCTTTTAGGAACAACAGCAGACTGCTCTAGAACATCCATCTCTGGCTTTCCTTAACTTTCCAAATGGTTTCAGATGCTGAACACCTAAAGCAGCACACCAGGTGGCATTATTTTGCCACTGGAAACACAATGCCAGTGTGTGAGCAGAGTGACCAGCCATTTGGCTAAAAATATTTCCATGGAAACCTGCAACTGAGCTTCTCAGTCCTGGGAACTGTTCTCCTCCCTCCCTTTTTCTTTCACTCTCACGTATTGAATATATAGGTATCCGCTGCTAATGAACAACAGGAACCTTGATCCTAGGTTTAAACAAATCTCACCTAAATTTATCTCTCTTCTGAGAGTTTTTTGGGTTCTTTTCTTTTCTCTCCCTATTTTAATTTTGTTGGGAAGACAGGTACCCTGCTCTGACTCAGTGATAGGCATCTCTTGTTTGTGACATGGTACTTTAGGGTTACAGAGGAAAGACGTTTGTACTCACTCTCTCTGCTTCTTCAGACTCTGTTTACTTCTCAGCAAATAAATGTCTGCTTTGTAACCCTTGCTCCCCAATGTGTACACACACATACAATTCTCTTTTTTCAAACACATGCTTCCCTAGATGACTACAAACTTATTAGACAATAACTTTTTCTGCTTTACCTCCTGTCTCTTTGATTGTTCCTTCTTGTTAATTTTGATGAGTTCCTTTCCTCCATGCTTATGAAAGATTTCTTCCAAATTCTACCTCCTTCTTCATAAATGTACACTTCCCCCAGGATCCTTGTCTTTATGAATAGATCCACTCATTTTCTCAAGCCAGTAAGCTGGACAGAGTCCTTGAATTCTTATTCTTCTCAATCAACAAAACCACACACACACACATGCACACACACACACACACACACACCAGAAATCACTAAGTTCTGTTGATCTCACTGTCTTATTATTTCTTGAATCCATATATATCTCCTTATTTTTATTACCCTAGTACAGGCCACCATATTTCTTACCTGAATTACTGCAACAGCGTCTTAATTTGTCCCCCATTGCTAATCTTATTTCATATCCTTCAAATTCGTGTCCATAGTTTAGCTAAAATGATCTTTCTAGAACGTACGTGTGATCTGTCTAGAGCACCATTTAAGCCTCCCAATGCTTTCCTTGCCTCTCTAGCTTTTATCTGTCACCAAGCCCAAACTCCACATTCTGACCATAATAGCTGCTTTCTAAGTTCCACCATGCCACGATCTCCTGTTTCCATACGTGCCGTTTGCTCTTCTTTAAACCTCTCCTACTTGTTTCCTGGTATCTCAGTGTTATAAATAAAAAAAGAATAAAATAAAAATAAACCATCCTCACCTTCCTCAAAGAACGTAACTTTGCATACAACATAACCAGCTCCTTGTCCTGTGGGTTGCAGTGGAGAAGTTGCTTCCTCCAGGAAGCCTTCCCAATATGCCCAGGGTTTAATCTGGTAATCCTCCTATGTGCTCACAGACTTACCCCATGAGAATATTCATCTACGTTGTAATTGCCAAGCAGCTTTCTGTATTCTTCACTGTAAAATTATTCATGATGAATAAGAAGGAACTATATAATTTTTATTCATGAATATAGATATAGGGGTGTGTGCGCGTGTGTGTGCGTGTGTGTGTGTGTGTGTGTTTGTCTCTGAGATGCCTCAGCACTGTGATTTGTTCCACCTTGGTAAAAAAGGGAAAGATGTGAAGAAATAAAGGAAATGGTCAAAGAAACTTAATCTAACCTCACAGATAGGATGAAGAGACGGATGCTGTCACACAGGATATCACCAAAAAAATCATTTACTAATATCTACTTGGATTTTATGCCTAGAAATTCTTGGCTGCTTGGTTTACTTTATAACTGCTAAGTTTTCATTCTTTTTCTTGCTTGTGTTTAATTGCCTGACTTTTAAACAAGTACATTTGTAGTTGTATTAGTTGAAATTTCAAGCATACCTGTAAACAACATTAAATGCCATTTTGTTTATGGAAAATATTGCGAGCCTTTTCTCCTCACATTATTTGTATTCGTTGATGCTTTACTCAACACAACAGCAGCGTCCACACTTCGAGCCAAATGTTCAAATTATCTTGTGCTTATATCTCCAAAAGCATGAATTCCTACCTGTTAAGTTGCAATTATATCCCATTAGCATAAGTGTTTTAATTTTGAATCACTGTTTTTTCAGTCCCTAAATACATAATTGGGGGAGGGGCACCTAACAAAAAGCTGACAACAAAATGAATCAAAATTTAGCCATCCTCCAGAAATTAAAACAGATAATCAACAATATGATAATTTGTCCAAGTTAGTTGCTTCAGTGTGCTTGAGTGATAAAGAGTTATGACTGGTGACAATTCTGATTATTAGAGCAATGACAATGATGATGATGATGATGGTAGTGGTGATAAGGGTGATGATAGCCAACATTTTGTAAGTTCCCATAATATGCCAGGCAGGATGAGACACCTTTTTACATTGATAATTTTCTTTCATACTTATGATAAGCCAGAAAGATAGATGCTTTCAGTATTACTATGATTTCTGTTTTACAGATGAGAAAACTGAGATTTGTAAATGTTAAGTAATTTGGCGAAGGTCTTGCAGCTAGTTATAGGTTGGGAAGAAATCAAATTCAGATATTTAATAAAAAAGACCTTGTGTATGACATCATGCCAAGGAAATTCTACCAAAGTGAGCTTAATACTCATGGGGCCCTATCATCTTCTATTTAGATTTGTCAACTTTAGCAGGCAACACTATTTACTTCCTTTTTTGGTATTTTGCTCACCATTACAATACATTATGAGACTTCAGCTCTAGAAAGATCTGAGGAAGAAAGAAGCAGTTTCCTTCAGGGCTTTTCTTATTTCAAGAATAGAACGCTTTGTTTAAAAATGCAAACATAGTACATGACTTTTTTCAAAAGTTATTATACCAGATGCCATTTGTAACACATAATAAACAATTAAGCAAGACTTTAAAAATACAAATAATTGGGTATAATTTACTTTTACATTCAAATTCTTAATTTGTATCAGTCAATTCATAATTCCTCATCAGTCTTTTCCAAATTATTTACCTTCTCTATGCCTCCATATTCTGATTTGTATAGTACAATAATATTATTAGCAAGCTTACTGGGTTATTGTAAGATTTAACAGAGATAACTTAAGCAAAGCACTTAGTATCATGTCTGGGACATATAGTAGGCACTCAGTGAAGGCCAACTATTGTTATTATTAGAACTTAAACATTAGAAACTCCTTTTATAATTTACCCTAAAGGCAATTAAACATTCTATAAGGTGATTTCAAAGTTAGAGAGCAGCTTGTCACCTATAACTCCTTTTGGTGGTTTGTCATATGTCTCAATAAGCCACAGCCAATTGTCCTCCTTGAAGATTTGTAAGCTTAAATAAATGGTATATCTGGCATTGCTTTCCTAGTTTCTAATTAGCTATAAAAGTCTACTTCTCCTTCTGCCTAGCTTGCTTATTTAACCATGGAGCAGAGAGCAGAAAGGTACTTGTAGAGATGTTTCTACAACAGCAGCAATAATTCTGTGACAGTTTTTAAATTTGAATTTCTGTGTCCAAATTTCTTTTTTTTTCATACCTCATATGCATTAGGGTGCACGTTTATTTCTTAGGCTTGGTGTGTATGACATACATACACATGCACACACGCAAATACATAAGCATTTTTTTCCTGCTTTTTTGGATGCCTGTGGGAGCCCTGTGGCATAGTTTCTGTATAGCTGGGTCTGGGCTTGACTCTTTCCATCAGAAATTTTCATCAACAACTCTTGACTTTACTAGCTGCTACTTGGCTTCATTGTTAGGCTATTTCCACATGGAGATGGGATGATTGTGAAAAGTCAGGAGCTGTGGCAAAGACAGTAATACACACCTTCCTTTTACTTGCAGTTCAGTGGGGTGTGTCATTAGTTCTAGACAGTGCACTGCAGAAGGTAGTGACCCATGTCACTCTCAGCCTGGTGCAGTGAAAAGTTCATGCTTGAAGTCCCCCATGCCCAATATTATTTTATCTACAACATTGACCCAGAATTGTTCTACCTGCAATATTGACAAAAGAGGCCATGTGCCCCCAATGGTACAGGTCTTTGATGATAATTTTAATCAGGCTGGACACATAAGTCACCATGTGGTGAACTTCTTAGAACTACAGTGAACTTTGTGTAAGAGAGAAATACAGAAATAAATCTTGTGATGTTAATCTCTAGTGATTTGGGGATTTTGTTATTATAACAAAAACATATTCTATCTTAACTAAAATGAAGGCTATCAACTTGATAGCTTACAAATCCTAAAGCAAAAGGTTGTCTCTCTCAATTGTTTTGCAATGTATTTCATAGGATTCTTATAGGCCCATTTGAGTAACACAATGATTCCTAAACCATCAATGTGACTGCTATGGATGAGTAATCTGAGTGTCTAGTCCTATGTGATGATCCACACCCTACTTGGAGAAGAAAGGATCTGAATATACTCAACATCATCAGATGGACTGGAAAGGACTACTCTGGAATGATGGAGGATTAGTTATCCAAAGCATGCTATGTTTATATAGTGGAGCTCTGATAGTTTCCTGAGACCAATCTCTTGTTGGCCTGTAGTGATCTTGCTCTAATAACAATATAGTGAAGAGGAATAATATATTTGCTCTTTCTAAAGCGCTTAAGTGACAGTTTGGATTTTTACTTTTGATCAAACACTTTACTAGAAACATGAATCACACAGTGGGGATTGGAGAATGTTGTTAAATCCCAAAAGATACAACTAATCATTTATTTTCTTTTATCAGCTACATGCAATGCCTCACCTTCAATTCAATTAAAAAAACCCATAAAGAGAACTTGCTAACTAAAATACATTGTGTTGAATGGTGTGGCGCAGTGGTTGCCAACCCTTTTGACACTAGGGACCAGTTTCGTGGAAGACATTTTTTTCCATGGACTAGGGGTGAGGAGGATGGTTTGGGGATGATTCAAGTGCATTACATTTTTTGTGTGTTGTATTTCTATTATTATTACATTTTATATAATGAAATAATTATACAACTCACCATAATATAGAATCAGTGGGAGCCCTGAGCTTGTTTTCTTGCAATTAAACAGTCCCATCTGGGGGTGATGGGAAACAGTGACAGATCATCAGGCATTAGATTCTCATAAGGAGCGTGCAGCCTAGATCCCTCGTATCCACAGTTCACAATAGAGTTTGAACTCTTATGAGAATCTAATGCTGTCACTGATCTGACAGGAGGTGGAGCTCAGGCAGTAATGTGAGTGATGGAGAGCAGCTGTAAATGCAGATGAAGCTTCACTTGCTTGCGTGCCACTCACCTCCTGCTGTGCGGTTCAGATCCTAACAGGGCACAGATCAGTACCAGTCCATGGCCCAGGGGTTGGGGACCACTGGTGTAGAGGATAGGGCCAGTGGGACAAAGCATGAGAATAGTTTGATTAATATAAGTGGGAACCCAGAATAAGGAATACTTCTGATTTTTGGAAGTAGAAAAACGGAAAGGCAAAAGAAGAACAGTTGGGATGGGCCCTGAATAGTTAACATGACGTCTATAGCTAGAAAATGGATAAAATGCCTTTCCAGCCTCAGAGACCAGCGTGGGAAAGAAGCATGAGACTTTATGGTTGTCAGTGCTGTGGGAGAATGGTCCCAAAGTGTACAGGATGGGCAGAAAACAAATGATAGGCTAAAAAGGTGATTGAACAGAGTCTAACAAGGGCTTTTACAGGTATTGGGATGGATTTATGAATTCAGGAAAGGCTGGTACAATGCCCCATGACTAGCAATAGCAGAGAAATAGTCAAGTCAGATACTCTGGGACAATATTGGCACTCAGCAAGTTAAATTGGTGTTTGTAAGACAGAGTTTCTCAGGTATTTTAATATACTAATGTAAAGTCTGAATCTCATAAAAGCGGAATATAATAATGTAGCATTTCCAAAATGCATTTGACCATGAAACTTTTAAAATACAGCATCTCTTGGTACTATATAGAGCTCGGTGATGCATATTCAGGAACTATGGCTTGGCATAAACTCATTTATTCTGTTTTGTCTGACTATGTATTATATACTTACATCGTATATTTTAAGGTATTGAGAACAGGAAGATTCCTTCTGAATTCTTTTCTATCCTATAGCACTTTATTGCTGGTAGGCTTCAGAAGAGGCCTCTGTCTGAAAGGGATCAAAGAGTCAAAGTAGGGCATGGAGACATACAGGTAAAGCTGAATTGTGGGCAGTGGTGTTATTGAAGAACAGTAATTAAAAAGGTACATGGTACTTTTGAAAAGATTAAGCCACATGGAGGAATCAAGTTAGGATTGAAAGTTGTAAAAAGACCTTTAGGATGGTGTGGTAGCCATACACAGAAAATGTGGCAGGTTTGCCAAAGCAGTAAGCGCTTCATGGGACAAAAAAAATAGTGTCCTTTTTTATGGCTGCATAGTATTCCATGTTGTATAACATACCACATTTTCTTTATCCAGTCTATCATTGATGGACATTTGGGTTGAGTCCATGTCTTTGCTATTGTGAATAGTGCTGCAATTGAGGGACATGAATGGAGCTGGAAGCCATTATCCTCAGCAAACTAACATAGGAACAGAAAACCAAATACCACATGTTCTCATAAGAGGGAGTTGAACAATGAGAACACATGGACACAGGGAGGCAACAACACACACTGAGGCCTGTCGGTGGCGGAGGGTTGGGGGAGGGAGAGCATCAGGATAAATAGCTAATGCATGCGGGGCTTAACACCTAGGCAATGGGTTGATAGCTACAGCAAACCACCATGGCACACATTTACCTATGTAACAAACCTGCATGTCCTGCACATGTATCCCAGAACTTAAAATTAAATTAAAAGAAATTTAAAAATAACAATAGTGTCAATGAGAATGAATGGAATTTATCCCCCAAAAGCATGTTCCTTTTCATGTCTCAGGCTTCTTCTCCCACGGCCATTTATTTTTCATCCTAAATGCATATGAAATTGAATGTTGTGCTTAGCACTGTATTTTCTAAAAAAACATTGTAACTGGTGGAAATCCAATAATCATTTGCCAATGACTGAAGAGTAATGTAATAGTTTATCAATGTGTCACTCAAAGATTCAGTGAACAGAATATTTACTATTATTTGCAAAGAATGGTGTTACCTACTCCCTTCTCCCACATTTTATAAATAACAAAAGTAAAGTAGAGTGTGCAGGATGCCAAAAATAGTGTTTAAATGACTGAAACAGGAAATCAGAAAGGAAGGATCCCTTTTGAAATATATATAGTTAAAACAGGACAGACATTCTTTAATACGCCATATGCAGTGTATGCACAGAGTACACACAGACAGCCAATATTTTCTATTCTCTCATCTCTCTGTCTATTCCGGATCCCTGCTCAGGAACCCACTGTGGGCCAATCAACAGCTTCCCAAAAGGAGTCAGGGAGTTCCAGAAGCTCCCATTCCAGTGCCAGCTGAGAATCCATTGGGATAATAACGGAGTAAAAACTCTGGTTTGGAGAAAGTTTCTGTAATGTTTTTCTTTTTCTTTTTTGGTGGAAGGGAGAATAAAGGAGGATATTGCCTGGTAAGCATGCAAAGAAAAAAAGTCACGCCAATTTCACTAGAATTGCCCAGAACCTCAACTCTGGTGAACTGCAGGTGACAACACTTTACACTGTTAACATGATTGGGGCTTCCCTGGAAACTGCTCTGACCCTGAGATGATTGAACATTTGGAGTAAAACCCTTGATGTAGTTCATAAAATTGGATTCAAATGAAAAGTTTAATGTGGAGTCATTCGAAAATAACACTAAGAGCTCTTCCCTGAATTCAAAAGAAAAAGCAAGGAAAACATGTTAGTCTTAGCAGGAGCCAAGGCTGTAGGTGGGGGAAGATGGAGTGGACAGTGTTTGGGTTTTATTATGTTTACTTTTCTCTTACGGAAGAATAGAAGATGGATGGCTTGATGCCTGAGGTAATTCAGTATGTTTCACCAATTAATTCAGTATGTTTCACCAATTTGGAGATGGTCATTTGTCCATACTTAAGTCTCAGAAATTATGTTGAAATATTATAATTTCTGTAAGCTGGGAAGGTTACAATGTGGTGGTTGTCATTGCCTGGGCAGGCACAAACTTGGTTGTGATTCCTGGTGGCATAATTAGACAGACAACTGCAACCCCTTGACACTTAATTCCAGAAATCATGTAAGAATCACTTGAAAAAGGAATATATTGTTGTTGTCCTTCCAATAACCGAGTGTCTTCTGAAAACCTTTCATTGTCACTTTCTGGTAATACACAAGGACCAGAACTTCCTGAGTGAGCATTAGCAGCACAGAAAAAATCTGGGAGATAATGGTGGAGCTCTGTTAAGAAACGCTACATCATCAACATTGTTAACACATTTAATGGAACAAAGGATTATATTAAAAGAAAATATGTAGATAGTGATGACTCTGAGTCAGAGTGATTCAAAAGAATAAAATTCTGGATGTGAAGAAGTTTAGGACATCTTAAACCTATTTATTTTATTTTATTACATATACACAAGACTGATATAAGATAGCAACTGATATAAGTTTATATAAACTGATATAAGTTTAAAAGATCCATTTCAACAAGTATTAAAGTATCAATCTAAATGAAAATGATACATTGTTTTAAATTTTAATTGGCATTATTCTTTCTTAAGTGTGCATTTTTTTAAATAGCTTATCTGGCAACTGACGGTGTCTTACATTCCATAGAAAACAGTAGAACAGTAGATTTCTTTCTCCTGACTGCTGTCTTCCTGACATTAAAGATGCCAAAGGCAGTTGCAGATTAAACTGGGGTTGCAGCACAAGTTGTGACCCATCCATCCTGTTCTCCCAGAATCAGAACTGTTCCTACTTGACCTTATCCCTTTCTGCTAGGAACATCTCGGCTTCAGCAAAATCACCACCCACCCTGAGAATGAGTTCCCATTAAGCCGTCAATGTCCATGACCCGACATGCTACCTCAGGTATATGAATCAACTGCACTGCCTGTTTCACCACTGGCCCAATGGCAAGCAGCTGCCACCAAATTCTCCCTTTTTTCCCTATCCTGCTGAAGATTAAGTTTCCATACTTCTAGATCACTCTAATGGGCTATCACAAAACTTTTCCATTAGAAATGTCTTATTGTATGAACACACTCCTTCCTACTCCAATTGCTGTTATAAAGTTGAAATTGAATTGTACAAGATTATAGAGAAGTGCACACACACACATACACACACACACAAACACATGCACTCACACTTCCCTTTTTCTTCTCCTTCCTTTTATCATAGGAGAAATAATTTTTAGGGCTCTCCATGTTCAACTTTCTTTTTTCTCTTCTTATTACCAAAAGGCAGTAGCACTTATGCTTAAAAAAACAAACTAAGATTTATCCATAAATGGTAATTTTTTTTGTCTTTGAATAGTTTCCGTGCTTTGTCAGCAAATTGTTTACCTGCAGTCCTTCATTGCATTACCAGGTTTAAAAAATCACTCCTGCCATCACAGTGAAGAAAAAATGATGACTACAAAGAAATAATTATTAGAAACTTGAAATGAATCATTCCTTTATGATCCTGCACAAAGACTGCAAATCTCCCTAAGGGAGATGACCAGAGAAATATTTAAGTCTGTCTCCTTCAGTTAACATTTTTATCTAGAAATTGACATAAGGCTGAAAAAAAAAGGACAGTATTGAGTCATGAGCTAATTTTGTTATTGTTATTTGAACGACTCAGGGAAAACATGTTGATATCTACAGAGGAAGAAATGTGTCTGAAGTTTACAATAGTTGATTATTTTTTAATGATAAAAATGAAAAATTCAGCTTTTTAATGTTCTCTCTTAAAATACTGAGCTGCAGACCCCTTGAGATAAACAATTTTATGTGTTCAGTTACTTCCACTGTGATTAGGTCAGTAATCTATCATTTAGTGCAATTGTCTCTCAGGGTAGAGTAATGTGAATAATTAAATTTTTTACATAATAGAAAAATAAAAACCTTTAAGTTTATAGCTGACCAGTAGCAAAGTTAATTTAAGATGTATTAACATTTCCCTACCTTAGTAAAAAATGTAAATGAAATATAATTTCACTTCTCATTGATAATAGCATTATTATAAGCATAAATTACTATATATCCTGGGAAATTGCTCTTCTTTTCTGGTTCTCAGTTTCTTCATCTGTGAAATAAGGAGAAGGGTTAACTAGGACAATTTTAAGGTCACTTCATGCTTTGAGAATCTATACTGTTATTCTGTTGGAAACATTAACATTTTAGGCTGGGATAAAGCCATCGGTCTTCTTCTCCCTTATGTCAAAAACTCCAACTGAGAGTGTGTTTACAGGTGAAGTGGAAATAACAGCATAGCTAAGTCTGACATCTACACAATCTTTGTGAAGTCACCAATTCTGGGTCACAGTTTCCTTATCTGTAAAGAGGAACAACCGTATGAGGGGTTCATAAGGCTCTAAACTATTCCTTTTAATGACACAAGTTTAAACACACAGAAGTCAGTGGAAATTGGAGACATTTTTAGACTCTTTGGCTTACTCTTGTGGAAAGCAATTCTAAAGTGAAATCGCAAGTGATATTCTAAGCAAACTTCATCTGTGGCATACAGGTAGAGAGTAAAACTTCTGTTGTATTTCCTCCTGCCCTTTCAATGCCTGCCATACTAATAGAACTCAGATCTCTCCTAATGTTTGCATCAGTAAACTAGTGCATTAGCAAATACACATCAAGTGCCTATTTTATGCAAGGCATAGTTTTAGGAGTTGACATGCCTATCATAGAGGGACACAATCTGATCAATTTATTCAAACTAAGCGTAGGGACTCCTAGGAATTGTTTCAGGTTACTTTCAGCAGGGAAACAATTAGAAGCACAGATGACCCTTCTGGTAGTGGAAACTCTGCTCCCTCTGTGATTAACGGTCCAATTAACAAGGCTAGTTTAGTTGTTACCATAGAATTATTTGCAGGTGCAAGTATTTGTGAAGGTAATTATAAATTGGCTTAGATTTGCCTGGTCAGGAACAATCACATATAAGTATTTTTAAGTTATTCTGGTGGGACCATTTGGGGCAGAAAAAATATCACCTAAGTTCCCAGGATATTTGAAACCAACAAAAGAAAATGATTTTTTAAAAATATAACACCCAAACTCTCTTGTTTTTAGATCAAAGGAATATTTAGAAACTTCCAACTGGTTATCGTCTTGACACTTTAAATTTTTTTTCTTCAAACATATGTAAATATCCGAAGTTATATAATCCCCATAATACTGGCTTATATTATTAGTTCCACTTTTGAATTTAATTGTTTAGTATTCATGTGGCACATAGGATTTGTAAATCAGTTTACAATAATTAATTTGCTGAAGAAAAACACGGATGGATATTTTGGTATTCAAATTATATTGCACCTTAGTATTTTTTTAAATATGTATACATATATATTACCAAATTGTTTTATAATTATGAAAATTGTAGTTATTTTTTTCAAACCAACTTTCTATTTCCACCAAAACTCTATCATTTTACTCTTCTAAATATGATGTATTTTGGAAAATAAATGTCAACAACTGCAACTTTACAAATTCCTCAGTATCACAGACATTGATGTAAAAGCATTTTTCCACAGCTCTTCCTTCACCAAGGGGTTATATTTTGCAGGCACTTAAGAAGATTCTCTTGAACAAATAAATGAACAAATAAACATGTTTTTTTTTTTCTGACACTTTGTTCCATTTTTACATTGCTTGATGTTTATGGGCTCTTTTTCACATCTCTGAACCAGGCATTCCTGATCAGTAATAATGTATGTTACCATCTGTTTCTTTACCCTTTCTCTCCTCTTTAGATACATAGAGATATCATGGTATAGTAAATCCCATAAATGTTAAGTGACACTGCACATCTAATGATAAAAACAGCTTAGCTTGGAAGAAGAGAACATAAATACAGGCATACCTTAGAGATATTGCAGGCTTGGTTCCAGACTACCACAATAAAGTGAATATTGAAATAAAGTGCGTCACAAATTTTTTTTGTTTCTCAGTGCATTTAAAGGTTATGTTTACACTGTGGTATAGTCTATTAAGTGTGCAACAGCATCATAGCTAGAAAAATCACATATATACCTTAATTAAAAATGCTTTATTGCTTAAAAATGGTAACAATTATCTGAGCCTTCTGCAAGTTGTAATCTTTTTGCTAGTGGAAGATCTTGCCTTGATGTTGATGGCTGCTGACTCATCAGGGGAGTGGTTGCTGTGGCAATTTCTTAAGATAAGACAACAATGAAGTTTGCTGCATCAATTGATTCTACCTTTCATAAAAAATTTCTCTGTAACACATGATGCTGTTTGACAGTATTTTACCAACAGTAGAACTTCTTTCAAAATTGGAGTCAATTCTATCAAATCTTGATGATGCTTTCCAATGACTTTTATCTAATATTCTAAATTTTTGTCATTTCAACAATGTTCATAGCATCTTCACCAAGAGCAGATTCCATTTCAAGAAAACACTATCTTTGCTCATCCATAAGAAGCAACTGCTCAATTATTCAAGTTTTATTATAAGATTGCAGCAACTTAATCACATTTTCAGGCTCTACTTCTAATTCTAGTTCTCTTACCATTTCCACCACATCTGCAGTGACTTCCTCTACTGAAGTCTTGAATCAACAAGTCATCTATAAAGGTTGGAATCAACTTCTTCTAAACTTCTGTTCATGTTCATATTTTGACCTCCTCCCATGAATGTTGTTAACAGTATCTAGAATGGTGAATTCTTTCCAGAGGGTTTTCAATGTATTTTGCCCAGATCTATTAGAGGAATCACCGCCTATGGCAGCTATAGCATTATGAAATGTTTTTATAAAAATAATAAGACTTGAAGTTTGAAATTACTCCTTGATCAATAGACCTCAGAATGGCTATTATTTTAGCAGGTATGAAAATAATATTCATTTTCTTATACATCTCCATCAGAGCTATTGGGTTGACTAGGTGCACTGCAATATGCAATAAGATTTTAAAAGAAATCTCTTTTTTTTCTGAGCAGTAGGTCTCAACAAACAGTGGGCTTAAAATATTTTATAAATCATGCTTCATACAGATGTGCTGTCATCCAGGCTTTATTCTTTCATTTACAAAAGCATAGGCAGAGCAGATTTAGCATAATTTTTAAGGGCTCTTGGATTTTTGGAATAGCATGTGTACATTGGGCCCCAACTTGAAGTCACCAGCTACAATAGACCCTAACAAGAGGCTCAGCCTGTCCTTTGAAGCTTTGAAGCCAGGCTTTAACTTCTCCTCTCTAGCTATGAAGGTTCTACATGGCATCTTCATATAATATAAGGCTGTTAGGTCTACATTGAAAATGTGTTGTTCAGTGTAGCCACCTTCATCAAAGATCTTAGCTGGATCTTCTAGATAACTTCTGCAGTTTCTCCAACAGCACTTGCTGCTTCACTTGGCATTTTAATGTTATGGAGATGCCTTCTTTTCTTAAACCTCCATAAATGAGTTATTTGAGAAAATCAATACAATTCATAAACCTCTAGTCAGACTAATGAGGAACAAGACAGAGAAAAAACACATATATAAATTACTATGACCAACATCAAGATGAGAGGGAAGATATTGCTAAAAATTCTTAAGGCATTAAAAGATTAATAATAATATTATGAGAAATGCATTCAAACTGGAAAGAAAGACGTTAAGTTGTCCCTGTTTGCAGATGACATGATCTTATATAGAAAAAACCCTAAAGACTTCACCAAAAAGTTCTTAGAACTAATAAACTAGTTCAGTAAAGTTTCAGGATACAAATAAACATACAAAAATCAATAGCATTCCAATACACTGAAAACAAACTATCTGAAAAAGAAATCAACTACAATGGCTACAAAAATATAAAATACTTAAGAATAAATTTAACCAAGGAGATGAAAGACCTGTACATTAAAAACTAGAAAATAATGGTGAAAAAATTGAACAAGACACAAATGAATAAAAAGATATCCCATGTTCATGGATTAGAAATATTGTTAAAATTAATCTGGTTAAAATTTCCATAATATCCAAAGTGATCTACTGATTCAATGCAATCCTTTTCAAAATTATAATGACTATTTTTTTACAGAAATAGAAAAAAATTCTAAAATTTGTATAGAACCACAAAAGACCTCAAACAGCCAAAGAAATTTTGAGCACAAGGAACAAAGCCAGAGATATCACACTACCTGACTTAAAAATATACTACAAATCTATAGTAATCAAAAATAGCATGATGCTGGAATAAAAAGAGACAGAATAATGGAACAGAAGAGATAGCCCAAGAATAAATCCACCCATTTTATGATCAGTCAATTTTACAAAGTTTCCAAGAAAACACAATGGGGAAAGTACACTTTCTTCAATGAGTAATATTGAGATAACTGGATATTCACATGCAGAAGAATGAAGTTAGACCCTTATCTTATACTACACAAAAAAGCCAAATAAAAATGAATTCAGACTTAAATGTAAGACCTGAAACTGTAAACCTGGTTGAAGAAAACGTAAAGGAACAGCTCCATGACATTGATGTGGGCAATGATTTTTTTATATGAACCCCAAAGCACAGAAAACAAAAGCAAAAATAGACAAATGGAATTACACAAAACTAAAAAGCTTCTGCACAGCCAAGAAAATAATCAACAGAGAGAAGAGACAACCTAAATAATGGAAGAAAATAATCTGTAAGCCACACATCTGATAAGATTAATATTGAAAATATATAAGAAATTCACATAACTCAATAGTAAGAAAACAAATAACCCAACCAGAAAATGGCCAAAGGATTTTAATAGATATTTCTTAAAAGAAAACATACAAATGACCAAGATGTATATGAAAAAATGCTCAACATTAATCATCAAAGATATATAAATTCAAACCACAATGAGATATGGTCTCATATCTGTTAGAATGGCTATTACCTAAAAGACAAAAGGAAAGTGGTAGAAAGGATGTGGAGAAGAGGAAACATTTGCACGTTGTTGGTAGGAATGTAAACCAGTACAGCCATTATTTAAAACAGTATGGAGGATCCTCAAAAAATTAAAAATAGAACTGCAGTATGCCCTAGGAATCCCACTAGTGGGTATATATCTAAAGGAAATCAGTATGTCAAAGAGATTTCTGCACTCCCATGTTTATTGTAGCACTATTCACAATAACCAAAATATGGGATCAATCTAAGTGTTCATCGATAGATGAATGGGTTAAGAAATGTGATCTATATACACAATGGAATACAATTCAACCATAAAAATAATGAAATCATGTCATTTGCAGCAACATGAATGAACTTGGAGGACATTATGTTAAGTGAAATAAGCAAGGCACAGAATGACAAATATCACATGATCTCATTCATATCTGGAATTTAACAAAGTTCATCCCACAGAAGTAGAGTAGAATGGTGGTTACCAGAGAAGGCGGTGGTTGAGGGGAGATGTTGGTCAAAGGATACATAAATTCTGTTGGATAGGAGAAATAAGTTTAAGAAATCTATTGTAAAACATGTTGGGTATAGTTAATAAGAAGACATTATGCTATTGAAAATTGCTAAGAGAAGAGATTTTGAGTATAGTCACAAAAGTGAAAAGTATGTGAGAAAATGAATGTGCCATTTCACAATGTACACAAATTTCAAAAGATGTTGCGTGTGATAAATGTATATAATTTCTGTCAATTAAAAACTATGTTTTTAAAATTGAAATAAAATTAACAAGAAAAAACAACGAAGGGAGTTAGCCTTTGTTATATCTTTATTTAATTTATCACTCTAGTCTCTAAGAACAATATGGATCATAGTATGTGAAAGTAGGTTACTGTAAAATTAACCAGGTAGTAGTATCAACTGCAGAGTTGCATCACCTCCTGCTTGTAGGATGTGGGCACTGAACCAATGAATGTTTATGTCTCATCACCATCAGGAAGGAGAATCAGAAGCAGGCCACCCTTATGTGGTAAAGACAATAAACACTTACGTTCTTTCCTAGGATTATGTTAACACTCACACCCTTTGTCATAACATGTTCAAGCGTACTTGGATCATCTGCACATCCTGCAGAACATCACATTGATACACCATATCAGAGGCATTACTCTAATAAGACTGAAGGAGTCGCAAGATGTGGCAAATTGGAGGCTATAGTCAGACATACATGCTCCAAAATGGTGATATCAGTGAAGTTTTGAGGGATTTAGTAGTCTAGGGCATGTGAGGTCATTCCCTTCATGGTAAGAAATAGATTATACCTCTCACCAATCAGAAACTAGCAAAATGATTGATAGGCCTCTTCATGTTCTGAAGGCAGCATATTCCACACTTGGAAATACTATTCTGACCCATTTACCTGGTACTATGATCATTTTCCAGCATGAATAAGGCTGACAGAGAGAAATAGCTCTACCATTGGTCCAGGCTGCTATACAAACTATCCTGTCACTTGGGCTGTATTAACAAGCAGACCCTAATATATTGGGGTACAGGTTTCCATGTAGAATTTATGATGAGTCCAAATAGAAAAATCACAACATAGACTGCTAGGACTCTGGGGCAAGTCTATGCCATCTGCAGCAGAAAACCACACACCATTTGAAAAGCACAAGATATGCTACTAGGCCCTGATAGAAAATGAACCTTTAAGCATGAGACCTCAAGTGACCATATGGCCAGAGATGCCTATGATAAGTGAGTTATTTCAGACCAACTAAGCATAAGGTCAGGTGGTCCCAGCCGCAATCTATTGTACAATTGAAATGGTACATCTGGGCTGGAGCACTAAAAGGGCCAGAGGGCATAAGTAAGCTATGAAAGCAGCATCCCAGAGCCTCATATTTTCAACCACTGTTTCACTGGTGCCTCTCCATTAGCTCACACTTATGGCCATGTCAGTATTCTTTATTATCAACAGAGAAAGGAAAAATATTTGGCTGTGTTCATGGATAAGTCAGTTTAGTGTGTCAGTGAGAGCTGAAATATACTGCATATGCACCATAACCCCACTCAGGAGTGGCCCTGTAAGAGAGCAGTGGAACAAATTATTCTCAGGGCAAAGCCTTGGGTACTGCAACTGATCATCCAAGTATTGTGGAATGAGAAGTGACCTGAAACAATAATGTACATGGACACAAAGGCAATGTCAAGTGACCTGGATGGTTGAGCAGAGTCCTGGAAAGAGAAAACCTGGAATAGCAAAGTCAAGGAAACTTGTAAAGAAGAACGTAGATAGATCTACAGAGGTGGACCCATGTTGTATCACATGTTGAAGCCGACCATGAGTATTCACCATTTAAAAAGCACTGAACCTAGGAAATCATTTCATACTCATGTTTATGAAGAATCAATATTGTTAAAATGTTTATACTTCCCAAGACTATCTACAGATTCAATACAATTTCCATCAAATAACTAATGTCATGCTTCACAGAATTAGAAAAACTATTGTAAAATCAATATGTAACTAAAAAATAGCCCAAATAGCCAAAGCAATCCCAGGCAAAAAGAACAAAACCACAGGCACTCCTACATTACCTGAGTTCAAATTACACTACAAGGCTACAGTAGCCAAAACAGCATTGTACTCGTACAAAAAATAAACATATAGACAAATGGAACAGCATAGAGAACCTAGAAATAAAGCAGCATACACACAACCAACTGATCTTCAACAAAATTAACAAAAATTAACAATGGGGAAGGGACACCCTATTCAAAAAATGGTGCTGGCAAAACTGGCTAACCATATGCAGAAGAATGAAACTGGACCCATAACTGTCACCACATACAGAAATTAAGTCAAGATGGATTAAACACTTACATGTAAAACTTCAAACTATAAATATCCTAGAAGAAAACGTAAGGAATACTCTTCTGGACATTGACCTAAGCAAAGAATTTATGGCTAAGTCCTCAAAAGCAAATGCAACAAAAACAAAAATTGACAGTTGGGACTTAATTAAACTTAAGACCTTCTGTGCATTAAAAGAAACTATAAGTAGAATAAACCAACAACCTACAGAATGGGAGAAATATTTGCAAACTATGCATTTGACAAAGATTAATATCCAAAATCTAGAAGAAACAAACAAATCAATAAGCAAACAAACAAAAAAACAAAAATGGGCAAAGGACATGAAGAGATACTTTTCAATAAAAGACATACAAGCAGCCAACAAACAAATGAAAAAACGTTCAACATCACTGACCATCAGAGAAATGCAAATCAAAACCATAATGAGATACCATCTCACACCAGTCAGAATGACTCTTATCAAAAAGTCAAAAGATAACAGATAACAGATGCCAGGTGCAGTGGCTCACACCTGTAATCCCAGCACTTTGGGATGCCCAGGTGGATGGATCACTTGAGGCCAGGAGTTTGAGACCAGCCTGGTTAACATGGTGTAACCCCGTCTCCACTAAAAAATTCAAACACTGTCCACCTCAGTGCTGGCACAGTGGATATATAAACAGAGCAGCACGATAGTGTGGTGGTGCATGCCTCTAATCCCAGCTATAGGGAGGCTGAGGCAGGATAATCACTTGAACCCTGGTGGCAGAGACTCCAGTGAGCAGAGATCATGCCACTGCACTCCAGCCTGGGTAACAGAGCAAGACTCAATCTCAAAAATAATAATAATAAATAAAAATGTTGGAAAGGTTGCAGAGAAAAGGGAATGTTCATATATTGTTGGTGGGATTGGAAATTAGTTCAGCCATTGTGGAAAGCAGTATGGAAATTTCTCAAAGAACTAAAAGTAGAATTACCATTTGACCCAGCAATCCCATTACTGCATATATACCCAAAGGGAAATAAATTGTTCTACCTGCACTCACATGTTTGTTAATAGCACTATTCACTATAGCAAAGACATGGAATCAACCTAAGTGCCCATTCATAACGGATTGGATTAAAAAATTTGGTACATATACACCATGGAATACCATGCAGCCATTAAAAAAAAACAAAATCACATTCTTTGCAGCAACATGGATGTAGATGGAGGCCATTATCTTAATTGAACTAGTGCAAAAACATTACAGCAAGTACCACATGTTCTCACTTATAAGTGGAAGCTAAACACTGGGTATGGGTGAACATAAAGACAGCAGCAATAGACATTGGGTACTCCAAAAGAGGGGAGGTGGGGAAGAGTTGAAAAACTATGTATTGGGGACTATGTTCATTATTGGGAGGATGGATTCAATTGAAGCCCAAACCTCAGCATCATGCAATATATCCATGTAACAAAGCTGTACATGTGCCTTCTGAACCTAAAATTAAAAAAAAAAAACCGAAAAACAAAAACACACTAAACAAAGTATAGAAGGACTTGGCATGATAACATAAGCCAGCCTCTGTCACTGTCCACTTCAATGCTGGCACAATGGATATATACACAGAGCAGCATGATAGCAGAAGTGGAGGCTATACATGAACCCAAAAGAACAGGCTGCTACTGTCCAGGACTGATCTAGTACATCTACATGGGAGTTTCAGTGTGTTTTATTCACTGATCTGGGATCCTATGTAACACTGCATTGAACCAAGGGCATCACTTTTCGGCAAAATGTATACTGCACTGGGTACATCATCATGAGAACCACTGGCCACATTACATAGTACAGTGAAAATTCTTACACTTATGCCAAAGAAACCTGTAAGAAAATATTTACAGCATCGTTGTTTGTAATTATTTTTAAAATTGGAAATGTTGACAGGAGAGTGGATGTGTATCCCAGTCCATACATTTTCAAATATGCACACACAGGAATATTACAGAACTCCTAAGATAAATGAGCTACATGTGCAAATGTAAAAATGGGGAAGAAGCCACAGATCTGATAGAGTAGTGAAATGACCCTGTAAAGACACGGTTGAATTGAAATGATATGGATGCAATGTGTGTTTTAACTTAACATCCACTTCCTGGTTGTTTTCTGATAGGTAGAAAAAAATAGACCCAAGAAACGGGTGTAAACAGAAGTGGCTCCACTTAGCATTGTTCTCAGTGACTGAGTTTAGGAATTTGTGCTTCTTTTCCCTGTTACTAAAGGATCTGTTGGTCTAGATGTCTGGTCCCGGAAACGGTACGATTCCATCAGGTGGCACAGTAAGAGTTCCATTGACTCTTAAGTTGTGACTCTTACTGTCACTTTGAGTTTCTCATGCCAAGAAATTAGCAAGGAAAAAAGGAGTCAGTATTCTGGTGGTGGTAATTGACCCTGGTCATCAGTAGGAGGTAGGAGCTGCTACTACATAGTAAGGACAGAGAACATGCTTGGCATTACTGGTTCTCTGGGATGTCTCTTGAGAGGCTGCAACATGCATTTTTAATAGAAAATGTGCAGTTAGAGCAGCCAAAGATTGATAAGGACATGATGGCCAAAAATTAAGACCCCCTTTAGAATGGAAGTTTTGTTCACCTCTAGGCAAGCCGTCTATACCTGCAGAGGTGCTAGCTGAGGGTGAAGGGTATATAGAATGGTTGGTGTAAGAGAAGGATGATAAAAATAAGTTTGATCTAGACATCTACTGCAGCAGGAGAGACTGTAGTTGTTCCTATGCATTTTTAGAATTCTCTTCCTGAACACATCCTTGCCCATCCATATGCCACACTCATAACCCTATAGTCACTTCTGTTTACCACGCTTTAAAATATTTGGTAAGTGCTCTTCAGTAATATAGCTCTATCAGTAAACATTAGAGACTTTATGAGACTTATCCTTTTTATATTGGCATCTCTAGCTCATTTGATTTAGGAGTTATATAATATTTTCAAATGTGCATACACTGGAATACACATCCACTCTCAATATTTCCAATTTAAAAAAATAATTACAAACAATAATGCTCTAAATTTCTTACAGGTATTCTTTGGCATAAGTGTAAGATTTTCCACTACAGAATATACTCAAAATTGGAATTTATGGATATTTCGCTATACACATCTTTAATTTTTTGGATACTACCAAAAATGTTCCCAGAGTAGTTGTACCATTTGATATTTTCATGAGCTGTATATAATAGCTTATGTTGGTCTCCCTCATCATTTGCATTTGATATTATCAGATTTAAAATTTTTGCCAGTCCTCTGGGGGCAAAAAGTCTTATCCCTGAGGATTTAATTTGCATTTTGTGGATAACTAGGGGAATATTTTTATGTATTTATTGTGTTAAGATTTTTGTGAAATGAATATTAATATTTTCTAGTGATATGTATTAAAAATACCTTTACACAATCAGTGGCCTGCTTTTTAACTTATTTTATAATTTTTTGGTGCAAATAAAATATCATTTTAATGTATAAACAATATCAATCCCTTCCTTGTAATTTATGCTTTGTGTGTGTTGTGAAAACAATTTTTCATCTGAGGATATGAAGGCACAAATTGCCAATACCAGTAATAAAACAGAGGATATTTAGACCTGCAGCCATCAAGGGAATAAAGGGGATAAGAGATAATGAATGAATACACAAACAACCCTATATAAAATTTTTCCACCTTAGACTAAATGAAACAATTCCTGGAAAAATACAAAATACCACAACTCACCTAATACGAAATTTAAAAATTGGATAGCCCTATAACTATTAAGGAAATTTAACTCGAACCTCTTGAGAAATAAATCTCCAGGCCCAGATGCTTTCACTGGATAATTGTACCAAACATTTAAAGAATAATTAATACTTATTCATATAGAATTTAGCAATATGTAATAATAATTATCTACCATGATCAATTCGGGTTTATTCTAGTGATTCAAGGCTGACTTGATATTTGAAAACCGTCACCGTAATCTACCATATGAAGAGGCTACAGAAAGAAAACCCCATGATTGTGTCAATGAATACAGAAAAGGCATCTTACAAAATTCAGCGTACATTCAGAATAAAAACTCTCAGAAAAACTAGGAATAGAGGGGAACTTCCTCAACTTGATAAAGGATATCTGTAAAAAGTTGACACCTAAAGACTTTTTACCCCCAAAGATTGTGGAAAAAAAAAAAAAGGATGCCCAATATTCAACATAGTACTCGAATTTCTAGTCGGTATAATAAGGCAGCAAAAGGATAAGGATATGACAAGATTGTCTATATAGAAAATCCTCAGGAATCTACAAAAATAAAACTTCCAGTATTATAAATGGTCACAGAATATGAGATCAACACAAGCCAACATGATCACAGGATATGACATCAATATATACAACTCAAGTTTATTTCCATATACTAGCAATGAACAATTTCTTGGTTCCTATAAACTGAAATTTAAGACACATTACCACTTACTATTAATCAAAAATAAAATACCTGGATATAAGTCTAACAAAGACATGTAGTACTTTTATGGTAAAAACTAAAATATTGATGAAAGAAATTTAAAAAACTAAATAAATGAAGACATATATCATGTTTATGGGCTAAAAGACTCAAAATAGTCAAAATGTATACTCTCCCCAAACCAACATGCAGGTTTAAAATAATTTATATCAAAATATAAATAATGGCCAGGCACAGTGGCTCAATCCTGTAATCTCAGCACTTTGGGAGGCTGAGGCGTGTGGATCATCTGAGGTCAGAAGTTCGAGACCAGCCTGGCCAACATGGTGAAACCCTGTCTCTACTAAAAATACAAAAATTAGCCAGCCGTGGTTGCACGCACCTGTAGTCCCAGCTACTAGGGAGGCTGAGACAGGAGAATCGCTTGAACCTGGGAGGCAGAGGTTGCAGTGAGCCGAGATCGTGCCACTGCACTCCAGCCTGGGTGATAGAGTGAGACACCATCTCAAAATAATAATAATAATAATAATAATAATAATAATAATTGTGTAGATATAACAACGTTATTGTAAATTACATATGGAAAGGGGGCAAAGGGACTAGAACAGCCTAAAACAATTCTGGGGGAAAATGAATAAAATGGGGGACATCCTCTACTTGATTTCAGTACTTAGTATATAGCTATAGTAATCTTCATGGAATTTGTGGAGAAATTAATACATAGATCATTAAACAAAACAGAGAACCCAGAATTAGTTCCATACAAGTGTGACCACCTGATATTTGACAATGGTATACAGTAATTCATTGGAGGAAGGATAGTCTTTTCAAAAAAATAAATGGTGTTGCAGCAATTGGATATCCATAGCCAATAATAATAATAATAATAATAATAATAATAATAATAATAAATCTTCAACCTAAACCTCACACCTTATATAAAATTAAAATGTATCATGGATTTACATAGGAAATGTAAAAATATACAATTTTTTGAACCTCATATAGGAGAAAATCTTTGGAAACTAGATTTGGTGAAGAATTCTTAAATATAACACCAAAAGTACAACCTGTAAAATAAATAAATAATTGGCAAGTTGAACTAAATTTTAAAAATTAAAAACTTTTGTTTCTGTGAAAGAGGATTAAAAGACAAGTTACAGACTAGGAGGAAATATTTGCAAATAACATAACTGACAATGAATTGATACCATAATAAAGTACTTTCAAAACTCAACATTAAAATGCAAACAATTCAATTTGAAATTATGAAGAAAAACATGAAGAAACATTTCACTAAAGAAGATATATGGATGATAAACAGGCACGTAATTTTTTATGCCACTAGCTATGCGGTAAATGCAAATAAGAATATGATAAACTATCACCACATACCTATTCGCATAGTTCCTATAAAATGACAATACCAAATGTTAATGATGATGTGGAGAAACTGGATCTTTTCTACATTGCTGGTGGGAATTTAAAATGGTACAGCTCCTCTGGAAAATAGTTTGGCAGTTCCTTTAAAAAACATACAACTGAACGTACTCTTACCATGTGACCCAGTAATCACATTTCTGGGCATTTATTCCAGATAGATGAAGATGTATGTCCACATAAACTCTTGTACATGATTGTTGATAGTAAATTTATCTACAAAGCCCCAAACTTAAACTAATGAAAATGTCCCTGTTGAGGTAGTTAAATAAACTGTGATTTGTGCAGTGTTTAACGTTACATGAATAGTGTTAGCATGTAACACTACTCAACAACAAAAAGGAATGAACATTTCATACACACAACTTGTATGAATTTTAAAGGCAATATAGAGTTTTTTAAAAAATCTCATCTAAAAAAGAAGGTCACATTCTATTCCATTCCATTTACATAAGATTCCCTAAATGACAAAATTATAGAGATGGAAAACAGATTGGTGTGGTTGCCAGGATTTAGGACAACCTAACCAAAAAAACTGACTATAAAGAAGTAGTATGAGGGCGATCTTTGTGGTCATGGAATAATGATGGACTGACTTTCTGTGACATACACAGCAGTGAATGTAGGGCTTTACTAAAAGGAAAATAAAGATGGGGGGGGAATTATTGTCTCATTAAGCAGATGATAATTGCAATTATTCACCAATAATTACAAATCACAAATGAGGATTGCAAAGTCAATTGGAAAACAATTTGGCTATAAATACTCATATTAAGCAGCCTAATAAAATCCACTTTGCTTTAGAAACTTCCACTCCCGTTTTCGTCAAGTGTTTTCTAGAAGTGCAAATTTTGATGAATTATTCATGTCAACTTGCAATTCAGAAAAAGGAAGAAAGCAATGTACTATAATAAGCATGTTGATGGCTGCAAGATCTTCTGATGGTAATAACATCACCTACGATTCAATTGCACAGAGTTTTCAGGTCTTCCTAACCCAAAATAATTATTTCATGCAATATTCACAATACCATGTAATATTAAGCAAGGCAAATATTAGATTACAAAATTTACAGCTAAGGAAAATGTAGTATATACAAAGTTATAATGACAGCCCCAAGTTCTTACAGTTGGTCACTGGAGTAGAATCTGGGTCTGCTTATTTCCAATGATGAGACTTTTTTTTCCTCTAAATCACATTGCCTCCACTATTTATTTCAATGCTTTTACTTTCATATTGAAAATTGAACTAAAATCACAGCAGAGTTTATTTGTTCCTATAAACAGTAAGTACAAATCTCGGTAGGTATGATGGTTTGATCTAGTGGTTCAGCCTGTCAGCAAGAACTTTATTTCTTTCTAACTCTTCACTTTCTACAGTGCCTTCTTTTTGTGCTAAGAACTGCTCATTCTATATCACAGCATAACTATCAATAGCTTCCAGGAGAGAAAGAGAGGCAGGGAGGGAGGAAAGAAAAATGAGAAGGAGAGAGAGACTATCACAAACACAAGTCCTAGACTTACGTCTGATGAACCACTGTAGTTTAAGTTGCATTTTCATATCCAATCACTGTGACTAAAGATATATGATGCACTGATTAGATTCAAGCAATGTTAATGACCATTTCTTTGCTAATCCCCATGACAAAGCCCTAATCAATGTTGAATGCATTAGAGCCCAGTTCTGGAACCAGAGCAGAGTAAATCCTACCTAAACTCAACCAAGTAGGTGCTATGCAATGACGTGGAGTGATCATTCCCCAAAGAAAAATCCCAGTGAAAATAGAAAATGAAGTATGAAATGGGGAAAAGATAGTTTCTCCGATAAACGATATTGGGAAAATTGAATGTTGAGATGTAAAAGTATGAAATGGGACACTTACCTCACATCATGTACAAAAATCAACTCAAAATAGATCAAAGGCTTAAACCTAAAACCTGAAACAATAAAACTCTTAAAGGAAAACATAGGGGAAAAGCTTCTAAACATTGGATTGGGCAAAATTTTCTTGAAGGCTATACTAAAAGCACAGGCAACAAAAACAGAAATGGACAACTGAAACTGTATCAGACTAAAAAGTTTCTGCACAGTGAAAAAAATCAACAAAATGAAAAGGCAACCTATGGAATGGAAGAAAATATTTGCAAACTATATATCTGATAAGAGGTTCATATCCAAAATATATAAGGAACTCCTACAACTTAATAACAAGAAACAAATAACCTGATTAATAAACAGGTAAAGGACATGAGTAGACATTTCTCAAAAAAAAAAGACAAACAATTGGCCATTAGGCATATGAAAAGATGTTCAACATCACTAATCATCAGGAAAATGCAAACCAAAACTAAGATGAGATACTACCTCACACCTATTAAAATTACTATTTTCAAAAAATAAAGAAAGAAAAGCACGTATTGGTAAGGAGGTACAGAAAAGGAACACTTTTACACTATTAGTGGGAATGTCAGTTAATGCAATCACTACGAAAATAAATATGGAAGTTATTCGAAAAATAAAAAAATTATTATTTGATCTAGCAATCTCACATCTGGGTATAAATCCAAAATAATTGAAATCTCAAAGAAAAAATGGTACTCCCATGTTTATTGGAGCGTTACACCCAATAGCCAAGATATGTCAACAATCTAAGTTTTCATCTACGGATGAATAAAATGTGGTATTATGTACAATGGAATATTTTTCAGTCTTAAAAATAAAGACATCCTGTCATTTGTGACAATGTAGATGAGTCTGGAGGACATTAGGCTAACAAGCCAGGCACAGAAATACAAATACTGTCTGATCTCACTTACATGTGTAATTTAAAATAGTCAAACTCATAGAAGCAGAGAGTAGAATAGTGGTTGCCAGGGGCTGGGTGGAGGGGGAAATGGAGAGATGTTGGTCAAAGGGTATACAATTTCAGTATGCAAGATGCATAAATTCTGGAGATCTAATATGAGTACAGTTAATGATATTCTTTTGTGTACTTGAAATCTGCTAAGAGAGTAGATCTTAAATGTTCTCACCAAAAAAAAAAAGAGAAATAAAATGGTAACTATGTGTGAGGCGATAGATTTGATTGTGATGAACAATTCAGAATATAGATATAGATAGATATACATCTCAAAACACGAGGTTGTACACCTTAAATATATACAATTTTTATTTATCAGTTGTACCACAATGATGTTGGAGAAATAAAATGGAGTTGAGTAGAAATGAGTGTTGGAAAGGTCACAAATGAATGTCCATTCTACCTCCAAATGTGTCACTCATTAAGCAACAACAAGCAGAACCTAGAGGTAGCTATACATGGATCCAGAACATGAAAGATACAGTCTACAGCTGGGAATGATAAGGTTATGAACGTACATTTGTTGTCATATAAGAGATTTGAGATGGGCTAAAGATTGGGAGTCCGGGTTAAAAGTAGTTTGAAATAAACTACTTCTTGTAGTTTGAAATAAGCTATGAGGTCAGTGAATCTTTGGTGATCTTTCATGTTATACCTACACCCATCTCCTCATTATTTTGCCCCATTTTGGTAGATTTTTCCTAATATTAGGTAGTACTGGTATTTAGCCTGCCAGCTTACTATTGATCCTATCCAAATCCATCTGGCTGCAACTCTAGCTGTGTGACCTTATAAAAATTATTCGATTTCCCTGGGCGTCAATTTCCTCTTTTGAAAATTTACTAGTTTCATAAAATTAGTTATAAAACACTTCATAATCTCTCTAAAGTCCCTTCCAGTATTTATTTATTTATTCATTCATTCTTTTATTTTTGAGACAGAGTCTCGCTCTGTCACCCAGGTTTGAGTGCAGTGGCACAAGGACTGCTCACTGCAGCCTTGATCTCCTGGGCTCAAGCAATTCTCCCGCCCGAGCCTCCCAGGTGGTTGGGACTACAGGCACTTACCACCCTGCCTGGCTTTTTTTTTTTGCTTTTTTGTGGAGACAAGGTCTCACTATGTTGCCAGGCTGGTCTCAAATCTTGGCCTCAAGCAATCCTCCTGCCTCAGGTTCCCAAAGTGCTGGGATTACAAATGTGAGCCACTGCATCTGCCCCAGTTTTAATATTCTGATAACTTTCCTGCTCTAGAGATGGCTTTATTCCCACACGGGAATTCTGGTTCAAATATTATATTCGATTTTGCATGTATGAGAGAGAAAGGCAGGGACACTTGGGCTGGAAACCTCTATTTCTCATTTTATCATACACCACTGTTTTGCTTGGGTAGAAGAGGAATTGAAGAACTTTTTGAAATTTGAAATTTGAAACTGACCCCAGTCTTCTCTTGTCTAGCTAGTAGCAGCTAGTAGCAGGCAAAAGATTACATATAAATAAATTTCCACTTTTTTACCCAGGACTTAGTTTAGTTTTTGCCACAACATTTGGTAACCTACCTAAACAGTGGCTGTTATTTTAATTGAACACTGCTTCAGGAATGACATCTGATGTTCACTTTCAAAAATTTTTGGTTTGACAATTTAATCACCAGCTCTAATCATGCATGTAAACTTTTGCTGTTACTAACACTCCTTCCATAAATAGCATTTATAATTTTACCCATATATCTTTGGAATAAATTTTGAAAAGTGGAATCACCAGGTCAAAGAGGAAATTTGGCTAAATATTGCCAAATTCTCAACCATAATGTTGTACCATTAAAGTATGAGAATACCTGTTTCTCCATAACTTCACAAATAGTGTATGCTGTCAGACTTTGGAATTATAGCCAATAGGTGAGAAATTACATTGTTTTAAAGTTTTAGTTTGCATTTCCTTTATATAAGTGAGGTTGAGCATGGTTTCATGTGATTAAGAGTCATTTCAGTTTTTTTTTTCTATAAACTGTGTTCACTTTTTAACCCATCATCCTACAAGGTAGTTGAGTTTTTTTGTTTGTTTGTTTTATTAAGTTCTTTAAATATTAACTCTTGTCTGTGACAAAAATGCAAATGTTATTATTTCCTGTATTTCATTTGTCTTTTTGCTTTTATTACAGCTTATTTCTCTTGGAGTTTTTTTTTTTTTTCATTATCATGTAATTTATATTTCTTTATTCAGAGGCCACTTAGGGTGCTGAGGTAATGACTCTCTGGGGAGGTAACATTAAACCATTAATCCTGAGAGGCCTCAAGGTAGGGTGGCTAATCATCCAGGGTTGCTAGCACTAAGGGATTTCTCAGCAGTGGGACTTTAAGTGCTAAAACTGAGGAAGTCCGAAGTGAACTGGAACGAGCTAGTCACTCTGTCTGAAAGTTGAAGTGGGTTGACCATGTTTTGAGGCCCGGTAAGAGTGTTTTGAGTTGCATAAACATCAAGGACAAGCCTTAAAGCAGAAAAGAACTAAACACTTTCTAAGAGGCCTTAAGACCATTGTAGAAAGAATACAGCAGAGGAGGAAGAAAGTAGCTTAATTAGGTAATTAAATAGACCTTCTAGAGATGAAAATTGCAACGTTTGAAATTAAAAATACACTGGGTAAGATAAACAGTGGGTTCACCACTAAATAAAATAGGATAATGAACTTGAAGGCATAGCAGTAGAACCATCTATAATAAAACCCCTAGAGAAAAAAGACTGAAAACACAACTGAACAGAGCATCGGGGACCTTCAAGCAGCCCAATATATGTGTAATTGAAGTACTGGAGTCCCTGATGAGAAGTAGGGGTTCAGAAAAATTTTTTAAATAAATAATGGCTTTAATTTTTCTAGGTTTGATGAAAGCTATAAACCTGTAGATTCAAGAAGCTCAACCAGCCCCAAGTATAAGAAGCAAGAAGAAAATTTTATTAAGGCATAATGTAACTAAATGGCTTAAAATAAAGAGAAACTCTTCAAAGCAGCCAGAGAAAAAAAACTATAAAGTTGTGCTGTCTTCCTTAGATTGTGAAATGTTCAATTCCACACACCATGGCCTTGGGAAACCATAGGAGACAGAGGTTGGGGTCCTCTGGAACCAGAGAACATTGTTTTACTTCCCAAGTTGTACTCAGAATACAACAGAATATCAAATATGGACTATGGATTTTTTTAAATGTATTAATGTTTCTCCTTAGCAGGGCAGGAACCAGGGTAATCAACACAGCAGGTACAAATTTTAAGGTGTGCCAAAAAAAATTGAGATAAATAATATTTTCATGTAATATTTTTAAGAACTAGAATGAATGCAAGAAAATCCATGATTGTCAAAATATCAAAATTTGTATTTTCTGACCCTGAAAAAAGAAGATAATTAGATACAAGGGCCAGATCACGCAAGTGGGAATAACTTGCATTTATTCTAAAAGCTTTCATATACTATTGGCAGGTTTTAATACAAGTGTTACGATTCATTCTTGTTATTTGGAACTTGTTTTTCTGTCACTGATAGAGCATTGGCTTTTGGTCCAGTTTTGAATCTTTGCACTGCAGTCTCTCTATGAGAACCTTTATCTGTTATATTGAATCTCTTCTTCTCCACTTCAACCAACCCACATGACATCTATTGCAAAGGCCTGCACAAAGGGTGATAAAAAATCCTTGTTGGATAAACAAATGGCAAAAGGATTGAAAAGTGGTTCATGCTTCCTACACGTCAATCTTTAAAGGGCCTTCTCAAGGGAAACAGCTGATAGGAAAGCTTTTAAAGGCCAGAAAACCCCTCCAATGCAATACATAGCCTTTAAATTTACAGCAGCTCCATTTTTCTATGTCTCTTCTTAAGGTTCAAGGGGAAGTATTTATAGGTTTACCCTCTAATAACTAGATATTTTCCATGTTGTTGCACCTTTTTAACTTAAAATGTAATAACAAAATGGTCTAATTATTCTGTCTTCGATCCCTGTGTACAATCATATTCTGTCAAACCTCTTTTTGGATTCCTTAACAATATATTAGGTAAATTCTCTGGTTTTAGGTTATTAGAAAAGTCACTGAGCCCAGAAGGACTTAAGACTTCAGTCTCATATCACCCACCCCCAGGAAAGACCTCACTTTGGAGAACTTGGAGTGTGAATGGGATGTGGGGTTTGATTTTAGATTCTCACACTCCAACACCTTAGAGAAATGTTTGGTTCTGGAATATTTCCTCTCTCCTCCCACTGCTATGTCTAGCCATCTGTGTAAGCAGGGGATAGGACGGAGTATAAAAGAAGGGAAGGTATTGGTGGGGGAGGTATCCTGTCTTACTCTGACTCATGTTAATTCCATCTGTTGCTGATGTTATTTACCAATGTGGTAATTTCCGCAAGTATGTGAATAGTTTTCTTGAGGTAGGAATTAAGTTTCACCCTGGCTCCCGCCATTGGTAAGCACACAAAGAAAAACTACTGTATCTTCTTTCAACACTGAGATTTTCACAAACCCACTTCTCTCTTTCTCTCTCTCTCTTTGGGGTTTCCATCTCTTTCAGGAGCCCAGTGGGCAACCTCACAGCCCTTCTTCTTGTTCTATTCAAGAGTTTTTCACTTCACTTGAAGGCACAGGGGCCTGCTGAGATGCTGTTCTGTATCTTCCAAGGGTAGAATTCAGGCATTCTCTCTAGCATCCATTTCCTCACACATCCTTTTGCTAACATCATCCAGGTTTTCATTGGCAGAATGGCTCTTGTTCCTGCCACCACGTTATTGTGCAGCACCTCTGTGGTTTGACTTTGGTTTGGATTTACTCTACTTTGGTTCTAGAGCTGGGCTTTGATTATTCAAAAGCAATCCACCTTAATTTAACTCTTTGCCATGGAAACAAGGTTGGGTATGAGTTCCAGTCTTCTCCTTCCTATGTGTGCAATCCAATGACTCCAAATTGTTCTGTTGATCTAGGAAATTCTGTCTCCAAATTTCTCCAGGGTGAGAAGCAGTTTTTTGTCTCTTTGGAAACTCTCCCCAAACTCCAGTAAATAAATGCCAGGCTCTGCCAAGAAATTAAGATTCATTCTCTCTCCTTTCTATGACTGCAGATTCCATAGCTCAGTAATCTAGCAGAAAGGGGGTGAGATGTCAGCATGTCCTTTTTGTAGACACCCAAATTTCCACTCATTTGTAGAGTTTGGACCCCCCACTCACTTGGCTTTGGATGAAGGGAAGTACCTATACCCTCCATGGGAAGGAGGAAAGGTACTATAGATTCTCCTCTCCTCTCCCCAGTCTGGTAGCAGGTATGGACTATAAGGAAATCAGAAGGAACAGGGAGTGCAAAGAGATGGGGGTGAAGCAAGCGACTAATAAAGACACTGCTAGTCCGTATGGACTCTATTAATGAATTAAAGAGTAGTATTTCTGCTCTGGAAGAAGATAGCCCATGTGTACGTGGCTAGGTTAACAGAGTTCAGGCTGCATTTCAGTCCTTGTTACCCTCTTGGCTTTGCACATTTCGACAATAAGCAACCTGCACAAAATAACTATGGGCTGTGGTCCTGATACTGCAGTGATAATCAGAGATACTGGGGCAGGTTTGGCTACTGCTTAATAAATATGAAAGAAGAGGGTCTGGCCTCAACTGTAGTTGCTGTGTTCTAACTGTGTCATTCAAGTGAGAAGCCAAAGGAAAATTTTCACACAACTTCCTTCTGAATAAATATAATTACTTACAATTGAACATTGTGTTCAGTGATTTGTGTTGCTGCTTGGAAAAAAAAGTTTTTAAAATAATATCCAAGGTTAATTTGCAAAGAGAAGCTATTGCTTATAATAATTTAGAGGAACCTGGTGCTTAAAAAAACAAAACTATATTTTGAGAATAAGTCACGCTATCTTTACCTAACATACTCAAAATAGCAGGAACATATTTTAATTAAGAGAACCAAACTCTGGAACCAAATATAAAATGCACTAAAAAAGTCACACACACACAAAATAGCTTGCCTTTAGCCTATTGAGAATTGTGTATAGCCAAATCTCCTTAATTTTTTTTGATGTTTTTGGTTTGTTGATTTAGAAAAATTTGTTTTTTATTTTTCTTTTTAAACAATGCAGATGAAAAGTTACTCATATTCTTTAGTTCAAGACAAAATAATCATCAATTCCTCCATGATTTAGGTATTAATTATTCTCATGTTTCTTCATTCCAGATTTATTCTTCTCCCAGCAACAGGCCAATATTTTAATGAGTTTAAAATATATCTGTGAATGTCTACGTATCTTTGGAAAATGCATATATTGGGGAAATATTTTTACATGTTTAATTTTAATTATGTTAAAATTATTTTATATCTATATTTTTATAATTATTTTATATAAAGTTTTAAAATATTTATATATAATATTATAGAATTCTTTCTATTTATCAGTTTTGCATTTCCAGCACTGTTATTAAGATAATTCACTTTTATTGTGTGTGCATGACTGTGTGTATGTGTGTGTATTATCTTTACTTCTACCTGCAACAGAATATTTCATAGTTTGCATTTATCACATTATGGTTATTCTTTATTTTGATAGTGTATTGCCTCCAACTCTGCACATACTGATCTATGTCTCCTTGTGAACCTGTGTAAAGCTTGGACAGCTGTGTCATAGGATATGTGCACACTGATTGTGACTAAGTACCACCATGTTGCTCTCCAGAATGCCCACAACGTTCTACACCCTCACCCCAAAGAATTATGGGCTTTCTACTTTTGCCAACAAACATCACCTTTACAATTAGCTTGCTGTGTCTGTCTTAAGGGAGCTTTCAGGAGACTAAGTCTAATTAATGCAAATGGATATGTATATTCTCAGAGATCCCTGAGAAGTTGTGATGAAGACAGCTATAAGGTGTGTAGATAGGTATAGAGAGGATACGAACATTGTTAATGAGACTGATACCAATTGAATAGGCTAAATAGATGGTGAGTTAATAATATGAAAAGAAACTAGTTGTATTACTTTCTTCTGTTTTTTTAATTAACAAATTTTATTGTGTACATTTAACGTAAAGAACACAATGTTATGGAATGCATACTGATCTCTTACTCTCTTTCAAAATCATATTCTGATTATCACAGTTGCACATGTTTATTACAGATATTGAGAAACTAAAGAAAAGTAGGACAATAAAAAATAATGGTTTTTTTCCAGGTGCAGTGGCTCCGGCCTATAATCCCAGCACTTTGGGAGACTGAGGCAGGAGGATTGCTTGAGCCCAGAAGTTCAAGACCAAACAGGCAATACAGTGAGACCCCCATCTCTACAAAAACAAGCAAACAAAACAAAACAATTAGCCAGTCATGGTACTCTGGAGGCTGGGGTGGGAGAATTACTAGCGCCCAGGAGGTTGAGGCTGCAGTGGGCCGAGATTACACCACTATACTCCAGCCTGGGCAACAAAGCAAGACCCTGTCTCAAAAAGAGAGAAAAAAAAAAGAAAAGAAAAAGAAAAATTTGTACCATGTTTCTTATTAAGAAGCAAGTAGGCCAGGCACAGTGGCTCACACCTATAATCCCAGCACTTTGGGAGGCCCAAGCTGGAGGATCATGAGGTCAGGAGTTTGAGACCAGCCTGGTCAATATGGTGAAACCCTGTCTCTACTAAAAATACAAAAATTAGCCAGGCGTGGTGGCATGCGCCTGTAGTCCCAGCTACTCAGGAGACTGAGGCAGGAGAATTGCTTGAATCCGGGAGGTGGAGGTTGCAGTGAGCCAAGATCGCGCCACCGCACTCCAGCCTGGGTGATAGAGCAAGACTCTGTCTCTAAGTAAATAAATAAATAAATAAAATAAGCGATTATTCTGTTCTATGATTTTACAATATATTCTTGAGATTTCATGATATCATATATTTTCTGTACTTTACCCAAAATGTTTCATATTTGATTCTATATAATTTAAAGCTTTTCCTCCAACATCATTTTAAAATGCTACTTCATTTGTTACATTGTATGGATAACGCCAACTTAAATCTCCATGTTATTTTTGAACTTATAATTAGAAGTTATGGTGATGATGATAAATCCCTGCAAATCTGTAATTTATGACACTCCATGTAATAGCAAACAAGACTTTTGCCTCTGATGTCACTGCTTGATCTCTCCCTTGATGCAAGAGTAGTGGCAACGTGAGTTCTTAATCAACTTGCTTTCTAACAGTCCAACTTCAAGAAAGTTTGATATCTAGATGAAAGTTTTCATTCACGTTCTTTAAAGAGAATATAATTGAAAATGACGGAGCAGGAAGTCATGATGGAGTCTGAGGATGAGTCTCCTGATTTCACCTGATAGCATTGTTAGGGAATCATGTTATTAAAGGAGGTGGGAGGGAACAGTTGAAAAAAAAAATAGGACTTGTTGAATTTCCCCTTGGCATTAGAAAGCGGACAGGGTTGTCTGCTTGTTTAAACTTCCCACTGAGAAAAACTGAACGACTTGGACAAAATTCTCTAAAAATCTTTCTGAAGTCACAGGAGAGCTAAAAAGGAAGAGAGAATTTTTAGGGCCAACGCTCCAGAAAGCAGGGAAGCCTAAAATGATGAGCCTAACAGTTGGCACTGCATTTCTCTTTGAGGCAGTTGCTGATTTTAAAACAGCAACTGAGAGGCTACAAATCTAAGCATAAAGTGGAAGCTGAGAGTATTGGCATTCTTACAGGTCTGGGGGTGAAAATGGAGTTCAGGAGCTGTCAAAAAGGAGGAGTCTTTGCTTACAAATAAGATTTAGTTGGGGCCCAGAAGGATTGCGTTGTAAAAATAAGTATTAACCAGATACAGAGTAGGTTCTACAAGGAGTCAAATTTAGCTTTGAAACAGCTCAAATCACGATGGGATTAAAGTACTACCCATTCCAAAAGTCCTGCTTGCAATTTTATCTCTTAACAACTATGCAATGCAGAATGTCTAGCATTCATTAAAAAAGTAACAAAGTGTATCAGTCAGGGTTCGGTTAGGAAACAAAACCAAGCAATGTATTTCAGTAGAAATAATTTAATATAAATACTATTTCAATGAAAATTGAAGAAATGGCCAGGCGCAGTGACTCACACCTGAAATCCCAGCACTTCGGGAGGCCGAGGTGGGCAGATCACGAGGTCAGGAGTTTGAGACCAGCCTGGCCAATACGGTGAAACCCTGTCTCTACTAAAAATACAAAAATTAGCCGGGCATGGTAGTGGGTGCCTCTGGTCCCAGCTACTTAAGAGGCTGAGGCAGGAGAATCGCTTGAACCCGGGAGGCGGAGGTTGCAGAGAGCCAAGATTGCACCACTGCACTACAGCCTCAGTGACAGAGCGAGACTCGGTCTCAAAAAAATAAAAAAGAAAGAAGAAGAAAAGATAAAAGAAAAAAAGAAGGAAAAGAAAATAGAGGAAAGGGCAAAAAAAGAAAAGAAAAGAACACTGAAGCATCACAAAATCAGCAAATTCAGAAGCAACTTCTTCACTTACACCTGGTGGAGGAAGGGAAAGAGGTTAGAAACATTAAAGCAGAGGTTGGAAGAGAGGACCCTCAGAGATAAATATGGAGACATTAAGAGGCGTTTGCTGCTTAGCTGCTGGTATCGCTGAGCTTGAAAGAGGATTCTTGAGGGGTTGAAACCCAGATTTCCCCAGGAAATAATGCTGAGCAGCCTCAATAGGGATGATTCTGTGTCTGTCTGAAAAACTGAAAACTGGAATCCGTTGCTGCTACTTAAATGAACACCTGCCCTGGAGTGAAAATAACATTGTTAAGATAATACTGATAGGAACATGAAGAAAATGAAGAGAACATCCCTTCTGCCTTCTCCAACCTTCCAGTCTCCCTCATGTGTTCTTTATTAGCAGATCCTAACAGGAAGCCAGTGGCAAATTAGAAGTGATTTTGCAGATTCTCACCCTCAGGGCAAAGTATAGAATTATGGGATTGAGACTGAGAAATTATAGATCAATAATTGCCACAGCAAGCATGTAAATGAACACATTGACCAAGTGCAAGTGAAAAACCAGATAGTAGAATAGAGTTGGAGGAGATCCAGGTATTGGAGTTTTCTAATTATTTTCGAATAACTGTGATTAATACATTCAATAAATAAAATGACAAGATGGAAAGAATTTTGGTGAAGAACTGGCAACTACAAGAGCCCCTCAAAAGGAACCCAAAAAGTATAACTGAAACTAAGAAGTCAAAGAAAGTTCACCTTCTGATTAAGAAGTAATATTAGTCATAATTAATAACGGAAAGACATAAAAACACTCATATCCATCAAACTGTTGAGAAATCAATTATATAAAACAAATAATGCACTATTTTCTTTGAAGACATTAAAGATCTGAGGACAAAAGGAATCTAAAAAGCTAGGCTTTGTCATGATGAACCCTTCCTAGGACAGGGTGGGGGAGGAACAGGAGAAAAGCAAGTGTATAACCAACTTTTGAAGGACGTGTTTTAGCCTGGAGAATTTGAATCTGAAATATTCCCAGATGTAAAAACAATTCTTTCTGCCTAACAATTCTCTTACAAGGGAATTTTTCTGGGTTAAGGAAGTGATATTTTCCAACTTGTTTAATACAGCAAGCATAACTCTGATAGGGAAAATCTTACAAGAAACAAAACCCCTAATAAAATATTAGCAAATCAAATCTCATAATACACAAAAAATATACTAAATCATAAAATGGTGGGTCTTACCCAAGGAATGCAAATTTATGTCAACATTCAATAATCCACTGATGTACTTCATCACATAAGATATTAAAGGAGAAAAATCATATGAACATTTTAATATATGCAGAATAAAATATTTGACAAAATTAAACCCCCACTCATGATAAAAAAAAAAAAAAACTCTCAGCAGGATGTGGAGAAATAGGAACACTTTTACACTGTTGGTGGGACTGTAAACTAGTTCAACCATTGTGGAAGTCAGTGTGGTGATTCCTCAGGGATCTAGAACTAGAAATACCATTTGACCCAGCCATCCCATTACTGGGTATATACCCAAAGGATTGTAAATCATGCTGCTATAAAAACACATGCACACGTATGTTTATTGCAGCACTATTCACAACAGCAAAGACTTGGAACCAACCCAAATGCCCAACAATGATAGACTGGATTAAGAAAATGTGGCACATATACACCATGGAATACTATGCAGCCATAAAAAATGAAGAGTTCATGTCCTTTGTAGGGACATGGATGAAATTGGAAATCATCATTCTCAGTAAACTATCACAAGGACAAAAAACAAAACACCACATGTTCTCACTCATAGGTGGGAATTGAACAATGAGAACACATGGACACAGGAAGGGGAACATCACACTCTGGGGACTGTTGTGGGGTGGGGGGAGGGGGGAGGGATAGCACTAGGAGATATACCTAATGCTAAATGACGAGTTAATGGGTGCAGCACACCAGCATGGCACATGTATACATTTGTAACTAACCTGCACATTGTGCACATGTACCCTAAAACTTAAAGTATAATAATAATAAAATTAAAAAAAAAACTCTCAGCAAAGTAGGAATACAAGGATATTTCCTCAACCTAAAAATGTATAATATTTAAAATATAGTAATATGGAATTAGAGATTTCTATATGTGAGATATATATATATGCATATAAATGGTAATTCACATATATAAAAGAAAGAAATTATATAGAGACTGGAAATGAAGATATACATTTCTCATTATTCATAGATATAATTGTGTATGTTAAAATTCAAATGAATCCATAGATAAACTACTAGCAATAATAAAATAATTTGCCAATACTTTTGTTGGAATCAAAATTATTTTACAAGTATCAATTGCATTTCTATGTAATAGCAATATGATATTAGAATATGAAATCTTTAAAAAATGATACTACACACAACGGCATAAATCATCTAATTACTCTGAATAAATCTAACATAAGGAAATGAAGACCTCTAAACAGAAATCTATGAAGTATTATTGAGAGAAATTAAAGACCTAAAATCCTGGTAGCTATGTTTATGAATCAGAAGACACACTACCAGCAAATTGTTGTTTATTTCCAGATTGATCTATAGATTAAATACAAAATTGGATCAAAATTCCAAGAGAATTTCTTTGTAGAAATTTAAAACCTAACTCTCACTTTTATATGGAAATCACAAGAATTCATAATAGCCAAGAAAATCTTGGAGAGAAACAACAAAATCTTAGACTTTAAACTTCTGCAATAGATAGCAAGGTATTGGTGCAATGATACACAAATACAAAAAGACCAATGAGAAATGTACATGTCCTATTAGTTCTGTCCCTCTAGGGAACCCTGACTAATACAGATTTTGGTACCAGGAGTGGTTCTAGAGGAACAGAATATTAAGGATGGAGTTCTTTCATTGGTTTTGGGCTTTATGGAGTTGGCCGCTTAATATAAGACCCAAAAATGCTAAAGACTCTACTTCTAATAGTATGGAGAACACTGATCGTCCTTGGTATAACTGTTTAGAGAGTTATGCAAAATAAATCCATTTGACACTCCTGATACACTGCTCATGAGAAGCAAGGAGTTTAGTCACTCTATACATAATACCTTTGACCATACATAGAGAACCAACAAACATAATGAAGCTGGTTGGTTGCTCCTAAGTTCAGTGGACAAAGTGATGAAAGAAAATGATGAACTCAGGGATTCTGTCTCACAGCTTTAGAAGCAGACACTGAGCCTCAAATCTGCTGAGATTGCCCTGATGAGAGTTTTATCTCCAGTAGAGAAAGAGCTGAAATTATGGAAAAACAAACACAAGCTCTTATCATGCGAGTGGCTGACCTGCAACAAAAGGTGCTTGCACAGCCTCGCCAGGTGTCTCCTGTTAAAACGAAGGCATTGATTGGAAAAGAATGGGGCCGGGTGTGGTGGCTCATGCTTGTAATCCCAGCACTTTGGGAGGCTGAAGCGTGCGGACCTGAGGTCAGGAGTTCGAGACCAGCCTGACCAACATGGAGAAACTCCATCTCTATTAAAAATACAAAATTAGCTGGGCTTGGTGACTTATGCCTCTAATCCCAGCTACTCAGGAGGCTGAGGCAGGAGAATCGCTTGAACCCAGGAGGCGGAGGTTGCAGTGAGCCAAGTTTGTGCCATTGCACTCCAGCCTGGGCAACAAGAGCAAAACTCCATCTCACACACACACACAAAAAAAAGAATGGGACCCTGCAACTGGGAATGGGGATGTGTGGGACGATCCTGATGAAGCTGGAGACACAGAGTTTGCAAACTCTGATGAACCTTTTTTGCCAGAAGAAACAGCTTCCCCATCCCCAGTAGTGGCAACTTCCCCTCCCTGACCCATGCTGTCATCAGCGTTTCCAGCTTTGTATGAGGAGATAAACTCTGTGCTGCCTGAGGCAACAGTGATGGCCTCCCCCAAGGCAGTTTCCAGGCAAAATAATGTTGATTCTCCTCAGGAGCGACCCCCAACACCCCTGTTTGCTTCTAGACCTATAACTAGACTAAAGTCCCGGCGGGCCCCTAGAGGTGAGTTTGGGAGTGTGACCCATGAGGAGGTGTGCTACACTCAAAAAGAACTGTTTGAGTTCTCTAATGTATAGAAACAGAAATCTGGAGAACAGGCATGGAAATGGATGTTAAGAGAATGGGATAATGGTGGAAGGAACACAGAGTTGAATCAGGCTGAATTTATTGATTTGGGCCCACTAAGTAGGGACTTTGCAGATAATGTTGGGGAGTTATAAAAGGTTCTAATAGTTTATTTGCTTAGTTAGCTGAAATATGGATTAAAAGATGGCCCACCATGAGTGAGCTGGAAAAAGATTCTAATAGTTTATTTGCTTAGTTAGCTGAAATATGGATTAAAAGATGGCCCACCATGAGTGAGATGGAAATGCCTGATCTCCCTTGGTTTAATGTAGAGGAAGGGATCCAAAGGCTTAACGAGATTGGGGTGGTGGAGTGGATGAGTCACTTTAGACCTGCTCATCTCAGCTGGGAAGGTTCAGAAGATATACCCTTGACCAATGGCTTGTGAAATAGATTTGTGAGGGCAGCACCTGCATCTTTGAAGAGCCCTGTAATTTCTCTTCTCTGTATGTCAGATCTAACAGTGGGAACAGTAGTCACTCAACTATAAAACTAAATACAATGGGAATAATTTGATCCCCAGGTGGCAGGGGCCAAGTGGCAGCACTCAACTGTCAAAGGCAAGGTGGATGTAGCTACTGTAATGAACAGCAGAGATAAAGCAGCAATCAGAATAGTCTGACACATGTAGAGCTCTGGCACTGGCTAATTAATCATGGTGTTTCTAGAAATGAAATTGATAGGAAGCCTACTGCATTCCTACTTAATTTGTATAAGGAGGAAACTTCTAGGTTGAATGGACAAAAGTCTAACTTGAAGTATAAAAACAGAGAGTCATAGCCCTCTCAATCAATTTCCAGGCTTGAGCCAGTTTACAGACCCAGAACCCCCTGAATGAACGGGAGGCCAGGTCCTTTTGAGGAAGGACCCCACTACATTACTAATAATTTACATAGTAGATCTTTCTCCCATCCTTCCCAAAGGAGACTCCTGGCCTTTTACCAGGGCAACTGTGCATTGGAGAAAGGGAAATGATCAGACATTTCAGGGACTACTGGACCCTGGCTCTGAGTTGATGTTGATTCCAGGGGACCCAAAACATCATTGTGGTTTTCTAGTTAAAGTAGGGGCTTATGAAGATCAGGTAGTTAATGAAGTTTTAGCTCAGGCCTGACTAAAAGTGGGTCCAGTGGGTACCTGGACTCTTCCTGTGGTCATTTCCCCAGTGCCAAAATGCATAATTGGCATAGACATACATAGTATCTGGCAGAACCCCCACATTAGCTCCCTGACTGGTAGGCTGAGGGCTATTATGGTGGAAAAGGCCAAATGGAAGCCATCAGAGCTGTCTCTACCTAGAAAAATAGTAAATCAAAAACATTATCACATCCCTGGTGGGATTATGGAGATTAGTGCCACCATCAAGGACATGAAAGACGCAGGGGTGATGATTCCTACCACATCCCCATTCAACTCTCACATTTGGCCTGTTCAGAAGACAGATGGATCTTGAAGAATGACAGTGGATTATCATAAACTTAACCAAGTGGTGACTCCAATTGCAGCTGCTGTACCAGATGTGGTTTAATGGCTTGAGCAAATTAACACATCTCCTGGTATCTGGTATGTAGCCGTTGACTTGGCAAATGCCTTTTTCTCCATTCCTGTCCATAAGGCCCACCAGAAGCAATTTGCCTTCAGCTGGCAAGACCAGCAATGTGTCTTTACTCTTCTACCTCAGAAGAATATCTACTCTCCGGCTTTGTGTCATAATCTTATTCAGAGAGACCTTGATTGTTTTTCGCTTCCACAAGATATCAAGAAAGAGACACAATGCCTAGTGGCCTGTTTGGATTTTGGAGACAACACATTCCACATTTGGGTGTGTTACTCTGTCCCATTTATCAAGTGACCCAAAAGGCTGCCAGTTTTGAGTGGGGTCCAGAACAGGAGAAGGCTCTGCAACAGGTCCAGACGTGCAAGCTGCTCTGCTGCTTAGGTCACATGACCCAGCAGGTCCAATGGTGCTTGAGGTGTCACTGGCAGATGGGAATGCTGATTGGAGCCTTTGGCAGGCTGCTACAGGTGAATCACAGTGGAGGCCTTTAGGATTTTGGAGCAAGGCCCTGACATCTTCTGCAGATAACTACTCTCTTTTGAGATACAGCTCTTGGCCTGTTACTGGGCTTTGGTGGAAACTGAAAGTTTGACTATGGGTCATCAAGTTACCGTATGACCTGAACTGCCTATCATGAATTGGGTACTTTCTGACCCATCTAACCATAAAGTGGGTCATGCACAGCAGCATTCCATCATCTAACGGAGGTGGTATATATGTGATTGGGCTTGAGCAAGTTCTGAAGACACAAGTAAGTTACATGAGAAAGTATTTCAAATGCCCATGTCTCCACTTTTGCCGCCCTGCCTTCTCTTCCCCAGCCTGAACCTATGGCCTTATGGGGAGTTCCCTATGATCAGTTGACAGAGGAAGAGAAGACAAGAGCCTGGCTCACAGATGGTTCTTTAAGATATGCAGGCACCACCCGAAAGTGGACAGCTATAGCACTACTGCCCCTTCTAGGACATCCCTGAAGGACAGTGGTGAAAGGAGATCTTCCCACTGCACAGAACTTTGAGCAGTGCACCTGGTTGTGCACTTTGCATGGAAGGACAAATGGCCAGATATGTGATTATGTACTGATTCATGGGCTGTAGCCAATGGTTTGTCTGGATGTTCAGGGACTTGGAAGAAGCATGATTGGAAAATTGGTGACAAAGAAATTTGGGGAAGAGGTATGTGGATGGACCTCTCTGAGTGGTCCAAAACTGTTAAGATACTTGTATCCCATGTGAGTGCTCATCAGGGGGTGACCTCAGCACAGGAGGATTTTAATAATCAATTGGATAGGATGACCCGTTCTGTGGACACCACTCACCCTCTTTCCGCAGCCACCCCAGTCATTGCCCAATGGGCCAATTAACAAAGTGGCCATGGTGGCAGGGATGGAGGTTATCCATGGGCTCAGCAACATAGACTTCCACTCACCAAGGCAGACCAGGCTACGACCACTGCTCAGTGCCCAACTTGCCAGCAGCAGAGACCAACACTGAGCCCTCGATATGGCACTATTCCTCAGGGTGATCAGCCAGCTACTTGGTGGCAAGTTGATTATATTGGACTTCTTCCATCATGGAAAGGGCAGAGGTTTGTCCTCACTGGAATAGACACTTACTCTGGATATGGGTTTGCCTATTCTGCACACAATGCTTCTGCCAAGACTATCATCCATGGACTCACGGAATGCCTTATCCACCATCATGGTATTCCACACAGCATTGCCTTTGACCAAGACACTCACTTTATGGCTAGAGAAATGCAGCAGTAGGCTCATGCTCATGGAATTAACTGGTTTTACCACGTTCTCCATCATCCTGAAGTAGCTGGATTGATAGAATGGTGGAACGACCTTTTGAATTCATAATTACAATGACAACTAGGTGACAATACTTTGCAAGGCTGGGGCAAAGTTCTCCAGAAGGCCATGTATGCTCTGAATCAGCATCCAATATATGGTACTGTTTCTCCCATAGCCAGGATTCATGAGTCCAGGAATCAGGGGTGGAAGTGGAAGTGGCACCACTCACCATCACCCGTAGTGATCCACTAGCAAAATTTCTGCTTCCTGTACCCATGACACTCTGTTCTGCTAGCCCGGAGGTCTTAGTTCCAGAGGAAGGAATGCTGCCACCAGGAGACACAACAATGATTCCTTTAAACTGGAAGTTAAGATTGCCACCTGCACACTTTGGGCTCCTCCTACCTTTAAGTCAACAGACTAAGAAGGGAATTACAGTGTTGGCTGGGGCAATTGACCTGGACTATCAAGATGAAATCAGTCTACTACCCCATAAGGGAGGTAAAGAAGAGTATGCATGGAATACAGGAGATCCATTGGATGTCTCTTAGTATTACCATATCCTGTGATTAGGGTCAATGAGAAACTACAACAGCCTAATCCAGGCAGGACTACAAATGGTCCAGACCCCTCAGGAATGAAGGTTTGGGTCACTCCACCAGGGAAAAAAAACAGGACCTGCTGAGGTGCTTGCTGAAGGCAAAGGCAATACAGAAAGGGTAATAGAAGAAGGTAGTCATTAATACCAGCTACGACCACGTGACCAGCTGCAGAAATAAGGACTCTAACTGTCATGAGTATTTCCTCCTTCATTCGTTAAAAACATGTTTGTGCATGTATACACTTGTACTAAGAAAATATCTTCATTTTATTTCATTTTCCTTTATTATGTGACATAAGATTTATTGACTTTATATCAGCATTTAAGTATTGTTAACTTTATGTAATAGCATTTTGGTTGGCGATTGGTGCATTTCCAGTTGTATAGTCGTATTTTGTTAGGCATAATAATGACCTTATTGTTGTCTTTATTTGAAGATTATGTATGATCTCAGGATATGTGTATGGGTTCAAGTTGACAAGGGCTGGACATCTGATTGTTAATACTGAGTGTCAACTTGATTGGACTGAAGGATGCAAAATATTGATCCTGGGTGTGTCTGTGAGGGTGTTGCCAAAGGAGATTAACATTTGAGTCAGTGGGCTGGGGAAGGCAGACCCACCCTTCATCTGGTGGGCACAATCTATCAGCTGCCAGTGAATATAAAGCAGGCAGAAAAATGTAAAAAGGCGAGATTGGCCTAGTCTTCCAGCCTACATCTTTCTCCCATGTTGGATGCTCCTTGCCCTCAAACATCGGACTCCAGGTTCTTCAGTTTTAAGACTCAGACTGGCTCTTCTTGCGCCTCAACTTGCAGACAGCCTATTGTGGGACCTTGTGACTGTGTAAGTTAATACTTAGTAAATTCCCCTTAATATTATTACTTAATAAACTAATAAGATATATATATATATATAATTAGTTCTGCCTCTCTATGGAACCCTGACTAATACATATACCATATATGAAACAATAATATCTGCTGTCCATGTAGTTTTCAAACTCAGTCTCACTACAAAATTACAAAACCACAACAGTAACTTCCAATGGATGCTACATTTCCATCAGATGTACATTTTTTAAAAATTTCACTTTTGAATCCAATAATTTCCATGAGCTTTCAGTAGCATATTGAGCATTAGAAGTTAATTCTATTTCTACTGAGATACCCAGGATGATAATGTTCACATATATGTCCCCATAGCATTTGGTAGAACTCTGCCTCTAAAGATGATTTAAGAAAGCTAATCAGATCTGGGTGATATTAAATGGACAATATTAAATTTACTCTAATAAAAAATTATAAACAAACTTCAGAATTTACTGTTAGTAGTAAATTACTTGTTACCTATCTTCTAATTGAAGATGAAAGTCCAATTATTTGAAACATCAACACTGAAAGTAATTAGTTCTCAGTGGAAAGTATGCTGGCATGAGCTTTAGAAATAAATTTTCTATATGCAAGTTCTGTATTCAATAGTTACTAATTATCTGACCCTAAACATGTAACATAACTCCTGTTCTACTCAATTTGTGCATATGTCAAATGGAAATTAGTTAAATTTAATTCCCTCCTAGAATGAGTGTACTACGTCAATACAAGCCAACAACTTATAACAGTTTCTAAACAATGGCAAATTTTGATTAAATACTAGATTTTATGTTATTAAAATATTAATCATCACAGTTTAAAATAATTTGTATAATTTGTTAGGTACAACCAGGAAAGTGAAGTATGAAAGAAGATACTGAAAATAAAAGTTGGGGGAATTCTGAAGCACTTCATTTGCACCAACAAAGAATTTTACTTTTATCTTCTAAGTAGTTTACCAGTTAAAATATTTTCTAACCCTGGTCTTCAAACTTTTTTATTTATAGCCTCATCCCTAACCATCCCGTAGTCCCTGAACTTCCAAGTAAAGTTAGCTAAACCTGATTTCACACTGCCATTGAACTTTGTTCTAATACTGATAGCTAAAATATATTCTAAGATTCATTTACAGATTAGTTTTCCCAGGCAAAGTGAGTTTTTCAATTGTAAGGATAACTGCTTAGATTTTTTTCTATCCATTCCATAAGGTTATTTCTGGTTTGTTTATTACTATATGTCTAGTGTTTAGTGCAGTGCCAGAAACATAGAAGGTGCATAAAATATTTATGAATTAATAAATAAATCTGTTTTCAATACCAAAAACATATTTGCTCCTAAAACCTTTTATGGAATGTGTCAGTGACAGATAAAAGAGTATAAAGATAGAGAGACGGCTGGATTAAGTTAAAGTTTATACTTAGGGAGAAAGATACCTCACCCAAATCTGTACCAGAAAAGTTAAAAATGTTTGAGAGACTCCAAAAAAAGAGGATACAAAATAGCATATAACTCCAGGGTTAGTTTAAATAATATTAATCTCTGGTTTTACTTAGTTTGTTTTATGAAATAGAATTAAGATTTCTACACATTACATTAAAAAGATTTGGCCGGGTGCAGTGGCTCATGCCTGTAATCCCAGCACTTTGGGAGGCTGAGGAAGGCAGATCACAAGGTCAGGAGTTCGAAACCATCCTGGGCAATATGGTAAAACCCTGTTCGCCACTAAAAAATTAAAAATTAGCTGGACGTGGTGGCGGGCACCTGTAGTCCCCGCTACTCGGGAAGCAGAGGCAGGAGAATTGCTTGAACCCAGGAGGCAGAGGTTGCAGTGAGCCAAGATTGCACTGCTGCACTTTAGCCTGGGCTACAGAGTGAGACCCAGTCTCAAAACAAACAAACAAACAAAACCATTTATTTATTTCTTACCTACATGGAATAAAGGATTTGTCCCTACTGTTTAGTTTTGTACATGTTAAGTAGTTTCAGAATTTCATTATATACAACTTTAGAAATAAGATTTTTTTTAAAACCCCTAGAAACAACTAGTAAGCATTTATATTATCTATGTTTGCTATTTCTTGGGCATTACATACGTCTTGTTGGGGGCAGGACCATATGTTCTTAATATTTTGACAGTACCTAATAGATAATTGACAAAAAAATGCTGAATAAAACCTACAGAACAGTTAAAAGCAGAGATATTTTAATTTGTGAAAACAGAAGAGCACAGAGTTTATATTTTTGAGAATAATTCTTAGGTTTTATTTTAAAATGCCTATATTATCCCAGTAAGACATATGGGGCAATAGGACTAGGAAAATTGAAGAGTGATCATAATGGAGATTTCCACTGATCAATAGGATCTGGTAGACACAGAATGATGAGTCCAAGATAAATAGCCAAGACAAATAAAGTCAAGTGTCCAAAAGTTTCCAGTATCCAGAAAGTCAAAGAGTTAGTAAACATTGTATACTAATAGCAATTTCATTAGTATACATTGTAAAATCTGGGTCACAAACCAGGGCATTACTTTCTTCCTTGTTCATACTCTTTGCTTACTGAATGTAGCTTGGGTCAACAACTGCTCATCCATCCATCTAACCATACAATCATTTGCTGAGTAAGTATTGGTTGATTATCTACTAAGCGTTAAAGACTAAGCACTAGGGGCCCAGGGATTGGTAACATAGACATGTGTTTACCTCCAAGAGCTTAAAGGCTAGAAGGGAAATAAATTGATTAAATTATCAGTCATAGTAAAATATGATAATGCCATGACAGGGGCTTCATATAGAAGAAAGAACAGGAGTAAACTGCCTATTCTAGAGAGGATCAAAAATGAGATTTTGTCTGAGTGGAGAACTAGAAGATATACAGGAATTTGCCAACTGAATAAGTGAGAGAATGTTTCATATAGAAGGAACAGCAATTGAGGGTATCAAGAAGATGGTCATCAGCTTGACGATGAAGACTTCCTCTTATGTAGTGTAGCTCGAGAGAGCCTGAGGTCACCTCAAGACCCACACCAAATGGAAATATGGATGCAGCAGGTAGAAGGCAATTTTACTTTCTTATTCTTTATAATTATGAGGAAATCAGAGAAGTTCATTGTAGGCCAGAACACTGATGGCAGCCCTCTCTGGAAAGACAAGTGAATACCCTTGAAATGATTGACTACTACTGGCCAAATGAGAAGTCAAGAAAATTTCAAACAAATTTTGGACAGATACTTGAGTTGTTTATATAGAAGAGGATCATGGGACAAAAGAGCCAACATTCACAAAATTCAGGCTCAGGGATAAGTGGCACTTATTTTAGATAATCTATATGATTGAGCTTCTTGATTCTCCAAAGTGTCTGAGCCAATGTCCACTTGAGATATTACTGCTGGAGTTATGCACAAATGTATTGGCCACTGTATTAGTCTGTTCTCATGCTGCTAATAAAGACATATCTGAGACTGGGTAATTTACAAAGAAAAGAGGTTTAATTGACTCACAGTTCCACATGGCTGGGGAGGCCTCACAATCATGGCAGAAGGCCAGTGAGGAGCGAAGTCCCGTCTTATATGGTGGCAGGCCAAGAGAGCTTGTGCAGGGGAACTTCCATCTATAAAACCATCAGATCTCATGAGACTTATTCATTACCATGAGAACACTATAGCGAAAACTGCCCCCATGATTCAATTATCTCCACCTGGCCCCACCCTTGACACATGGGGATTATTATAATTCAAGGTAAGATTTGGGTGGGGACACAGCCAAACCATATCAGACACCAACCATTCCTTGGTGCCCTGAGTTTGCTCCAAGCACATGCATCAAGGAAAACCCTTATTTCAAGACAACTTCCAATCCTATTGATCTCAGATGACAAGAACACAACTCTGTAAAACTACACATACTTATTCCCAGAGGTTCACAGCTACTTTTAGCTCTCTTTGATAAAATGATCCAGCAACCCTGGACTATTTTCTGCCTCAGGGCTCTTCTGCTATCTCTGAAGACCTTCCTGATAGACACAAGAATTTTGTTATCATATCAGGAATCATTGTCCCAAATTAGCTCAGAGTAAGCCTATGCAACTGTATTGGGTTCTATGCTCTGCTGGTGCTGATGCTGAATTCCAGTAAAATTTTTCTCTAGAATTGACTCTAAGCCACCTTTACCTCATGATATTTATTGCCCAATTTGGATTTCAATATTTCCAGACTGAACATTTACAGCATGTAGATTTAAGAGGAATCCTCACCCAGATGTATATATTGAAGAAAACAGAATGCCTATAAATTTTTTAAATAAATGTGTGCTTGAGTATGCAATGCACACTTGGTCTTATCATTTCTTAATTTTTTTGTGCTAGTCTATTTTTTTATGAAAAATAAGTATTTTCCAAGACAAAAACTGTTTTGGTGGAAAGAGGGGCATTGCTTTCTATTTTTATAAATTTCTTTTATGCCAGGCTTAGTTGAAGACACCTGGACTCTTAAATTTGCTTTTACATTCAATCTGATATATGTTGTTTTATCTGAAGTATACAAAGAAAATATGTCCTCATATAGACAACTATTTTAGGAAGAGAAGACCTTATGGAATCCCTGAAAGAAGACCCCAGGGCCTTCAAAGCACACTTTAGAAATGGTGATTAACCCACAGTGGACAATGAGTATTTACTGAATTTGGAGAAGAATGAAATAAACCCTGACATAGGAGGAAGAAGAGTCATAGAGACGTGATTGTAAAATTTAGTTAATGCTAACATAGAAGCAGCTCTCCTTCTTCTTCTCTTCCTCCTCCTCCTCCCCCTCCTCCTCCTCCTCTTGTCCTCCTCCTTCTTCTTTCTGTAGGTTCTTCTTTATGGTACAGTTTATCATCTGGGAGGAAATTAATGTCTCTATTTTTTTCTCCTTTAATCATTTGATGGTTTTGTTACACTTACATGGGCAAAGATACTGGTGAACATACAGCATCATTCATTAGACAATAACCTGCTTTTTAGGACACAGATTCTACATTGCCCTCTCCTTAGAGAGGGGCAAGACTATTCTTTGAGTATTTAGATTTAAATGCACTTGATCTTATTTTAAAATATACATGAAACATCCTATGTGGTTCATCTCTGTATTACATTCTTAATTATTTGTTCATATTTGTTGAGTAGATGAAATCTGTATTTGTCATTTACCTTCTGTCACTACACCAAACAGGAAGTTAACATGGTAGAAACTCATGAATAAGCGTAACATTCAGCAAGCACTGGTTGAATTAGAAGACTAAAGTGTTGGTTTTGAAGATGAATCTCTCTACCCTGACATATCCCCATGTCTAAATTAAGCTTAAACCTTTGTGTGGGGCTTCTTACTTTTGAAAGAGCATAAATAAGGTGGTGTCACATCCTGCAGCAGTGGCGGGGACTTCAGCCACTTGGCATCCAGTCCTATTCCGTGACATTCTGAAATGATAGATGCTTATTCCCTTCATTTCCAGCAGCTACAAGTTGGCTGATATAAAATGAATATAATAGTAACTCTCAAAAGACTTTGGAGCTAGAAATTTTGTACTTTGAAAACATTTGATGGAGTTTAGAAAAGCAACGTATACAGAAGATATTATTAATAATAAAAGTTAGGAAAGAGAGATGAAATTTCTAAATACCACAGCTCCTTTGATAGGGCTAGTTCAAACCCACTTTATTTAGATATATGTTTACCTTTATTTTTAAAGTATTTAATAGCACTAAGTGCTACTCTCTTTACATGGAGGTGAAAATATTAAAACAATTTCTCTACAAGTGGAGAGACAAAAGGGCACTAATCAGTGCCATCACCTACAGGCAAAACTAAATGGTATCACACTCCAAAATATGCCTGAAGAAATTTGTTTATTTGTTTGCATGTTTTGGTAAATGTATAAATGGTTGTTAGTCTAAGATAAATACAATTTATTCTGTCTTTTAAACTTGCTTATTTTTTGAAGATCCATTTATTTCTTCCAATGCTCTATTTCACTTAGAACCATTGGATCCATCTTTTCTAAGTGTCCTTTGTTTATTGAGTATTTGGACTTTTACAATAATGATGTTTTCATCTTTGAATTTCCAACCCACTAATAATAGACTAAATTATATACTGCTAAGGTTCTTCAACTACATAAAACCCTCATAATGTTTTTATTTACCTTCAGTAATAATATTCAACCTCTCCCATGGCATCACGTTGGAGGTGGAGCCATTGGCAGCCATTTAGGTAGATAACTCACTTTTAGAGTTTTGATTTTAAAAATATGTAAGAAAAATACCTGTTCACCCATACATCTCATGTAGACATAAGATACAGGTAAGGACAAATTTGGTTAGGAAGAGTGTTCCAGATTTGCTAGGAATCTTGAAATATCATATAGAATTTACCTATTTATTCAACCAGCAACTGTTGCTAGGTGCCTGTTGTAGGTATGATAATATATTGAAAACTGTACAAATTACAATAAATCACAAGACTTTGTCCTGGAGGGACCTATAATAACACAGAGAAAAAACATTCAAACATTTTAAAAGTTAAAAAAAATACAAAGAGCAACAAGACTACATTGCTTGTTTAAAGTAGAAAATTAGAAAAGGTGACATGTTCCTCTTAATTCTTATCGCCACAGTTAAAAAAAACAAGTGTTATAGAAAATGCATGTTTCTGATATTTTAATTTTTCTAGTGTTGTGTTTTCTTGGTTATCATTTCTTTCTAATCATACCAAATTTGCTGCATGTTCCCATTGAAATGATGTATGTAAAATAGTCAAACTCATTGAAACAGAGAACAGAATAGTGGTTGCCAGGGACCGTGGGGAGAGAGCAAGGAGGAGTTGCTAATCGTTGGGTCTAAAATTTCAGTAATCCAAGATAAGTAAGGTCTAGAGGGCTGCTATACAGCATTGTGCCTATAGTTAACAATATTGTACTCCCACTTAATATCAAGTGAAAAAGTAGATCCCATGTTAAATGTTCTTGCCATATTAAAACAAAAATAACATTTTTAAAACAATGTAAATTCAATTACCACCTATATGCTAATGATTTATATACGTCTACACATATACATACATATATACACATACACACACATACATATATGTACACACACACACACTTATATATCTTTAGCCCGTATCTCAGTCTTATTACTTAGCCTTACCTCTTATCCATTAAAAAATGCCAGACATAGTGGGGCATTTGCTGAATAAATTATCTGATAAAATAAATGAAGTAACTGGCACTTCCTTCATAATTCTGACTAACAAGGAAACACCAGCTGGTGATTCAGAGGTGAGTACGATATTTTGAGAAAACGCCATAAAAGGGCAGGACAGAAACAAAAGAAGGAGAAGACTTGTGCTCTATATTTGGGAAAAGCAGATTTCAAAATATTCAGAGAACGTTATATTAGTAACCTATAGATACGTGCTATTAAAGGAAAAAGATCCCTTGACTCATCCAGCTGTATTTACTGAGTGGCTTTTATGTACCCACTGTGCTAGGCACTGCGACAATTTCAGATAAAGAATGAGAAGCCCTAAAAAATGAATTTCTGACAATAAAACTGATCGTAAGAAAGATGATCTCAAACACTTTCTAATTCCAAAATTATGTGATTCTCTAATCCTTCCTGTGGATAAGAGGTTCCCATAAAGTAAGGGAAAAAAAAATTGTTGATCTGCAAGAACTGGAAATTTTACAACTCATCCTCCCTTAAAAATGTATAACCTATGACAGAAGCATGCTTCAAACAGAATATTGGTGTTAGACAAGGTCAATATCACTAAATTTCATTAGAGATAAAGGTTCTCTTACTGTGAGATTATTCATAAACATTTCTTTCTTATCTGCATGAAGCTTCTCTGGGGTAAAAATATTTATTCTATAATTTTAAATCTTATACTTTGTTTAAAAAGAATATATAAAGAGTAAAATTTGGAAAGTATAAAAAAGTGTAATGCACACAAAATAAAAATCATAAACCAGGTATATTGATAAGTAACCTGTAATTTCACTACCTTACTACAAATATTTTTATGTTTCATTTATTAAAAAATAAACTGGTAATATATGTTGCATATATTTCTTTATTTTTAAGTAACAGTATTATGTTTTATATACTGGATATAGGTCTATGCTCTGAGAATGCAATTTTTATTCAGAATGTGAACCAAAAACAATGGTTGAGAAATAATAATAATATATTGCAACACAAATCCAAAGAGAAATTATTTGAAGACAGTTTGTTCTTTCAGATTCTAGCACCAATAACCAAAGTTGACTCTATTTTACTGAACTGTGCAACAGTGAATACAATCTTAGCTTTCACTCACTCACTGAGCATTTATTAGGTGCCTGACATGGAATTGAGCATATCATATGTTCTGTATACTTTTCCTGAGTTCTGAAGGACCTTAAACCAAATTTAACTGATTGAAAGAGAGAGATGGAGATTGACAGAGCATGGCTTAGAGTTCCCCTGGTCTAGGTAGATAAGGTAAACTGAGAGCAACGAAGCCTTTCCATTTTAGCTGAATTATCTCAAGGGTGATTCTCACATGCCTTCAGGAATCACTCATTTCTAAGGCAAGATCAACATCAGTTGCTAAAACTAGGCAAGTTGGGCTTGTCAAAGGGAAAGCCATTGCATAAAGGATGGAGCTCTGAGTCAGGCTGAACCATGCCCTTAGCCATGCAAACAGCTCTGTCTTTCTGTTCCTTCATTCCAAGGCACCTTTTCTGAGATTGCTATCACTAAACTTGCTTATTCCTTTTTAACATGCTATTCATTACTCCAGTAAAGGCAGATTTTAGAAGGAAAACATGCCAACCTGAGAGGATAGAGGTTATATTCCATTGATCATAGTAAGGAATGTACCTAGTTGGAGAACCATTTAAATTGGATGAGTTCCCCTATTCAAAGGCATAAAATATTGCAGGAATGATGAAAATGAAACATGTGTAGGGGCTACTAAATCATTCTCCTAATGGTGGGAGCAAGGATCTCTGAGGAGACAGAAGAAAACAGAGGGACAGATCTAGAGAAAGACAGTCCTGCTGGCAAGCGTAGTGTAAGCAAGGCAGATCAAAGAGAACCTGCAAAAGAAATGACATTTGTGTAGCTAAGGGACATGCTCCAGAGCTGGTTAGGCTGAGTTGGTAGCGCAAAGGGAAGGTCCAGGTCCTGCTGAACAGACACCGCTGCCTTGGCTCATTCTCCCTCATTCTTGTGCCTCCGCTTAGTTAGTCATCGTTTTTCTGGAAAACTTGAGTTACTTGCTCCTCCAGTGTTCTCATATCGAAGCCTGGCTTTTAGTCTTAGAAATTATCAATAGAATGCAATAGTTAAGGATGTGACCCTGGAGCCCAACAATCCTCAGTTCAAGTCTCAGCATTATCACTGACTGTGATTTTTAGCTAAAATAAAATTGCTGTGCCTCCATTTTTTTACCTGTAAAATGACGTTAATTGTACTATCCAATTAGCTCATTGTGAGGACTAAACGAGTTAACACATGTAAACAAGTTTAATACTATTCAATACTTAGGACAGTATCTGATAATAGTCACTCCTCAATGGATTTTGGCCATGGTTATGACCACTCTTTGTAGTTTGTATTTTTGTTTGTATTCCCCACTAGAAAGTAAATTCCATGAAGACACGGGCTTGGGTGTTTATTATTCTAGGGCTTCTCAAACCTTCATAACCCACATACTCCCTTTCAGTCCATACATACAAACCCTCTCAGGATCTTGTTAAAGACAAAGTCTATCTCAATAGAGTTGGGTTGGACTAAGTTTCTGTATTTCTAATAAGCTCCAAGGTGGTGAACTGTCCATTTAGTTAGATTAACAACACAGTAAAAATAAAAGCCACCTAACAGCTAGGAATGCAAATCCTGGAGGATTTGGCCAGCACCACACCCCTACTTCCTTCTGCTTTGGTTCCATGGAGTAAGCTTTACACTCTATTTGAAGATGGCAGTGAGAGGTGACAGCATGCTGGCAGTCCTCAGAGCCCTTGCTTTCTCTCGGCACCTCCTCTGCCTAGGCTCCCACTTTGGCAGCACTTGAGGAGCCTTTCAGCCCACCGCTGCACCGTGGGAGCCTCTTTCTAGGCTGGCCAAGGCCAGAGCCGGCTCCCTCAGCTTGCAGGGAGGTGTGGAGGGAGAGGCACGAGCGGGAACTGGGGCTGGGCGTGGCGCTTGCGGGCCAGCTGGAGTTCCGGGTGGGCATGGGCTTGGCGGGCCCGCACTCGGAGCAGCCGGCTGGCCCTGCCGGCCCCGGGCAGTGAGGGGCTTAGCACCTGGGCCAGTGGCTGTGGAGGGTGTACTAGGTCCCCCAGCAGTGCTGGCCCACTGGCCCTGTGCTCGATTTCTCACCTGGCCTTAGCTGCCTTCCCCAGGGGCAGGGCTCGGGACCTGCAGCCCGTGAGGCCTGAGCCTCCCACCCCCTCCATGGGCTCCTGTGCAGCCCAAGCCTCCACGACGAGGGCTGCCCCCTGCTCCATGGCGCCCAGTCCTATCCACCACCCAAGGGCTGAGGAGTGCCAGCGCATGGCACAGGACTGGCAGGCAGCTCCACCTGCAGCCCCGGTGCGGGATCCACTAGGTGAAGCCAGCTAGGCTCCTAAGTCTGGTGGGGGACGTGGAGAGTCTTTATGTCTAGCTCAGGGATTGTAAACACACCAATCAGCACCCTGTGTTTAGCTCAAGGTTTGTGAGTGCACCAATAGACACTGTATCTAGCTGCTCTGGTGGGGCCTTAGAGAACCTTTATGTCTAGCTCAGGGATTGTAAACACACCAGTGGGCACTCTGTATCTAGCTCAAGGTTTGTAAACACACCAATCAGCACCCTGTGTTTAGCTCAAGGTTTGTGAGTGCACCAATCGACACTCTGTATCTAGCTGCTCTGGTGGGGCCTTAGAGAACCTTTGTGTGGATACTCTGTATCTAACTAATCTCATGGGGACGTGGAGAACCTTTGTATCTAGCTCCAGGATTGTAAAGGCACCAATCAGCACCCTGTCAAAACAGACCACTCGGCTCTACCAATCAGCAGGATGTAGGTGGCGCCAGATAAGAGAATAAAAGCAGGCTGCCCCAGCCAGCAGTGGCAACGGGCTGCGGTCCCCTTCCACACTGTGGAAGGTTTGTTCTTTCGCTCTTTGCAATAAATCTTGCTACTGATCACTCTTTAGGTCCACACTGCTTTTATGAGCTGTAACACTCACCGCGAAGGTCTGCAGCTTCACTCCTGAAACTAGCGAGACCACGAGCCCACCGGGAGGAACTAACAACTCCAGACCTGCCGCCTTAAGAGCTGTAACATTCACCGCGAAGGTCTGCAGCTTCACTCCTGAGCCAGCGAGACTACGAACCCACCAGAAGGAAGAAACTCCGAACACATCCGAACATCAGAAGGAACAAACTCCAGACGTGACCTTTAGAGTTAACAAACTCCAAACTCCACCTTAAGAACTGTAACACTCATCGCGAGGGTCCGCGGCTTCATTCTTGAAGTCAGTAAGACCAAGAACTCACCAATTCCGGACACAGCAGGACTGCCCATGCCGCTCCTTCGTTTTGCTCCTGTAGACAGGTAAAGTCACTGTCACTGGAAGAATAAAATCTCAAATCAGTTTCTCTGTGTGGTGAGTTTCCCAGACTCTTGTTCCAGTGTCTACTCGTTTCATCAGGTGGCCAGAGACCCTGGGGGAGACTTAGTCTACTCTGCAAATTGTAGTCAAGTGGGTTTTCCTCGTTTCTTCTGGTCCAGTAAATAGATGGACTTCTGAGCAGTGGCTGAGAAGCTGGTTCTCTACCAGAAAAGCAGGCACCTCTTTTGGTTGTACATGAAGTTCTTTGTGGGTTATGAAAACCACCCAATCACCAATCTGAGGGATCAAGGAGTATCACCAGAACGTGGGTCCACATTTTTACAGATTCCTATATGATGGCTTGTGAGTAGCTACATAATGTTCCCATTATTAGTATTTCTTTTACGGAACTAGGCAATACTGATTATGTAAGGATGGTAATCATACATGGTGGGCAAAAGATATTGCACAAATACTCAAAAATGGTTGGTTATACATACAGGAACACAAGTGAGTATGACTGCCTATGCAAAAGCCCTTCAGGAAGGCTCTTTTGATTATTGTAATGCCCAGTGTCTTCTTTCTCTGAAATCACACTACTAAAATAGTCTAAAAAATTAAAATTTGGGGCTGGGTGTGGTGGCTCACACCTGTAATTCCAGTACTTTGGGAGGCTGAGGTGGATGGATCACCTGAGGTCAGGATTTCAAGACCAGCCTGGCCAACATGGTGAAACCCCTTCCCTACTAAAAGTTTAAAAATTAGCTGGGTGTGGTGCCACGTGCCTATAGTCCCAGCTAATCAGGAGGCCGAGCCAGGAGAATTGCCTGAAACCGGGAGGCAGAGGTTGCAGTGAGCCGAGATTGTGCCACTGTACTCTAGACTGGGGGACAGAGGGAGACTGTCTCAAAAAAACAAAAATAAAATAAAATATTTAAAAAATTAAAATTAGGTGTTTGAGCACCATTTTTAAAAATGTCTTATTGCAGTCTACTGTTGTTTTTCATTTTGTTAAAATCTAGTTTGCAAGACTGGACTATACTTCCTTTCAGTAAGTAAAGGATACCTTGCCTGTCTCATCCCTCTGTCAAAATGCTATCTTAGTGCTGGATGCCCAAAGTATTCAGTGAAGAACTGCTGCACTTGGGAATCTAGTTAACACCTTCCTATAGGACGTTAACAGCAACCAGTTTTGAAGCAACTGAGACTGGAATCTCCAACTCTTCCCTATCTTTAAAGGAAATAAAGGCCTTCTAGGGTACACTATATAAAAATTGAATTAGACCAAACCTGCAGAGAGCTTTTCTGTTTAAGAAAGCCCAGCTGTGTAAGGCTTCTTACTTTAGGGATTTAGGACCCTTAGCGTATAGGATAAATGGTGATTGAGTAACTCTTTGTCTCTGAAAACACCATGTGAGAATTTGATAAAACCTACCAGATAAATTGCATGATGCTTTGTGTGTGTGTGTGTGTGTGTGTGTGTGTGTGTGTGTATGTGAGAGAGACAGAGAAATGAGACACAAAAAGTAACAGTGGAATAGATATATATACATATAAAATATATAATAATATATAATTGCATATATCATCACATATAATATACATATATAAAACTAAAACCACTTCTTCTACAAGTCCAAAAGAGAGAATGTAAATATAATGTTATGATTAACAGGTTACTTGATAGAAAGGTTAAGTCTAAGAGTACCAGTAAAGCAGGAATATCAAATAAATTACAGAAAATGATGAAAACAATTTTAAGCATCAAAATTTCTTGGAGAAACTCAGGTCTACATTGGCCTTTCTTCAGTTAATTTTATGACTTAGTTTTATTTCAGTTTTTGTTTTGAACTATATATGGTCATCTTTTAAGTGATGTGCACCAAAATTATAAGACTATGAATTTTCCTCTGAATAAGATTTTGGCTGCTTATGTTGTATTTTGAATCATCTATTTTTAAAATTTTAGTTCTAAGAGATCATATGGATCAGCATCCTCATTTGTAAGAGGAAAAATCAGAAAATCGAAGCCAGAAAGTGACTTGACCAATATCCCAGAGTAGCTTCCAATATATATACAATTATGCTTGGTAAATATAAAGCAGAAAAAAAAAATCATTGTCTTTTGACTGTCTTTTGGAGGACCTAATAATATATTAATCCCTACAATTATAATGAATTGAGCTATTGCTATTTTCAAGGAAGTTCTTTCTTAAGCAAATAAAAATGAAAAATCAAGCAAAAAGAATGGAAATAAAAAATTAAGCCAATAAAACAGCAACATCTGAGCTTCATTATTTCTAAATAGACAATTAAGGTAGATTCTAAAAACAAAGGCCAAAGTTGTTTTTAATTACCCAGATAATTATCGTTTTTTCAGAAGTATTTTGGCAGTGTAGATCTAACCTTCCTAGGTTATATTATCTAGGATGTATTGACAAAATTAGCTATTTAATTTCCTTCCTTCAATGTCAGTTTTAAGAAGAAACTGCTGCATGATTATACATTCATAAGTAGAAACTGGTTTTGAAAAATCATCAGCTACTTTATGGCAATTCATTCCTTTTTTGTTATACAATCCTAATCATTACTGTTGGCATATTCAGGTTTTTCCCTTTGGAAAGCTTAAAGAAATCTCAAAGAAACTAACTATATAGAGTTGACATGCCCTTTACAAAGTCTTATTAGGTGTCTCATTTGAAAAATATGAACAAAATGAACAAAGTACAGGTTTAATTTTGTTTCATTAGACTGTGAAGAGATCAACATGAATTAATTAGTGTTAACTACAACATGCTTCACTAATATCCTGCCAACACAAAAATTTCCTACAGTGCCAAGATGAGAGACATGTTCAGGATGATAAGAGAGAAACGTAAGTGAGTTGATGCTATTATTACAATTATTGCTGCAAAGAGTTTTAATTGAAAGGACATTTTGCATTTTGGGGGTAATAAGTTCCATTAAGATCTTTGGCTAGATATTTAATTTACTTTTAATGGCATAATTCATGTTGAACAGATGCAAAATAATTATTAAAGCATATTTATTGTTATTATGCACACAGGCTATAACATCTTAAAATGACAAAAGAGACCTTTAAAGGTTAATTCAGCCACTTAGCCTCTCACTGAGTTGCAGTGATGATAAGTTGATAAGAAGCCTTGGAAGATAAGTTACCATTTACGTGGTGAAGAAGTTGTCCTTAGCAGAAACATCCTGTTGGTAAGGCTTTGCCTTCAGGTATATTATGTCTCTAGGCATTTTAAATTGGGCACCTTTTCTTAGTAAAACACCTATTGTATATGTGATGAAGTTTTTCAGCAATGGGAATGTTGTGTTCACTCTATGTATTGCAATATAAGTCCAAACAATGTTAGCAAATTAGTGGTAACATTTTGTCCTCTGGAGTTCCTAGGGAGCAAAATATACATGCCAATAAAACAGAGGCACAATGCAAACTGCAGAGCTAAATAATATATATTTGTGTATATGCCACATAAAAATTACACATTGCAGTGATTTCTAATGATTTTCCTGTGCCTCAGAACCACATCCAACACAGAACTGTAATTCAGTCCTTACTCCTGTCAAATGTCCTCTGTGATACCAATAGCTGTCACTCAAATACAGCAGTGACTTAAATGTCAGAGACGCACCCACTATACAGACAAAACCTTTAAATATATCTTGATTACTTAGTATTTGCTGAACACATGCCTAACATTTTGGGAAATGAGGGAAAATTCCATGACTTAGCCCGTTTTCCCAGCTGGTTGCAGGTGTGTTCCTTCATTTCTGGGTTCTCTATCCTTTTCCACTGGTCTATCTGTCTGTTGTTGTACCAGTGCCATGCTGTATTGGTTACTGTAGACTTATATCATAGTTTGAAGTCATGTGATGCCTCCAGCTTTGTTCTTTTTGCTTAGGATTGCTTTGGCTATTTGGGCTCTTTTTTGGTTCCATATGAATTTTAGAATAGTTTTTTCTAATTCTGTGAAAAATGATCTGGGTAGTTTAATAGGAATAGCACTGAATCTGTAGATTGCTTTGGGCAGTATGTCCATTTTGATAATATTGGATCTTCCAATCCATGAGCATGAAATGTTGTTTTCATTTGTTTTTGTCATTTATGATTTCTTTCAACAGTGTTTTGTAGTTCTCCTTGCAGAGACTTTTAATCTCTTTGGTTAACTGTATTCCTAGGGATTATACTTTATTTTTTTTTTATGGCTATTGTAAATGGGACTGTGTTGTTGTTTTGGCTCTCAGCTTGAATGTTATTCGTGTGTAGAAATGCTACTGATTTTTGTACATTGATATTATATCCTGAAACTTTACTGAGGTCATTTATCAGTTTCAGGAGCCTTTTATCAAAATGTCAGAAAAAGATTCTAGCGAGGCTTCAGAGAAAAGGGAAGGGACACTTATACACTGTTGGTAGGAATGTAAATTAGTTCAGCCACTGAGGAAAACATTTTAGAGATTTCTCAAAGGACTAAAAATGGACTTACCATTTAACCCAGAAATCCCATTACTGAATACTGAATATATACCCCAAAGAAGATAAGCTATTCTACAAAAAGGATACATGCTCTTGTATATTCATCACAGCACTATTCATAATAGCAAGGACATGGAATCAATCTAGGTGCCCATCAATAGTGGGTTGGATAAAGAAAATGTGGTACATATACACCATGGAATACTATGCATTCATAAAAAGCATGAAATCATGTCCTTTGCAGCAACATGGATACAGCTGGAGGCCATTGTCCTAAGGGAATTAATACAGGAACAGAAAACCAAATACTGTGTGTTCTCACTTACAAGTGGGGGCTGAACATCGAGTACGTGTGGACATAAAGATGCAAACAATAAACGCTGGACTAGAAGGGGGAGGTAAGGAGTTGGGCAGGTGCTGAAAAACCACCCTTTGGGTGCTATGCTCACTACTTGGGGTAGGGACCATTTGTCCTCCAAACCTTAGTGTCACACAGTAACCCCATGTAACAAACCCACACACGTACTCCCTGAATCTAAAATAATAGTTGGAATTATAAATTAAAAAGAAAAGAATTTTATGCTAAGCACTTCCATGATGTGAGATGACAGTCAACCTTGACTTGGACAGTTTGGAAAGTCGTCAATGAAGGAGTAAATAGTAGGTGCAGAAATTGGATAGGCAGGGGGATGGAAGAATGTTCCAGAACAGGAAATGATAGGAGGATTGGAGGTGACTTTGAAATGCTTATGAGACAGTGACTAGAAACAAATTCTCATATGAGGGAGTAATATAATATCAGATGGATGGGGTACAGACTATGAGTTATCTTGGTGGCAGACAGGAGGAAACCAATATATGAGGAGTAACAGTCACCCTGTGATATTCTTAAAAGATGGCTTCTAATTCAAAAGCATAGCTGCTTCCTCAAAGTGAAGCTTTTTAAAAGTAAGTCATTGTCAAGATAGACTTAGGCTTCCCAGGCACTGGGATTTGCTAAAGTGAAGTCTCCAAGAGTTTTCATCCACATCTTAGGGCTGAATTTCCAAACCTGATTTCCCTGAAGAAGAATGGCATAGAGTGCTCCAAACTTCTGCAAAATAAGGATATTTTTACAAAAAAAAATTGTTGAAGGGATACAATGGCCCCAGGGAATTGGAACCAATATGATTTGTTTAGAAAGGATTTGAAAATATCTTGGTTGGTGTGACTTGAATAATGGTAGAGGACTGCCACCATCACACCACACCACCACCATTGCCATCACTTTACAAGCCAAATTGAAACGTCAGAGTTGTCAAAATTCTATAATTTGGAGAATGATCAACTTTATAAAATTATTTATGCTTATGGATGCTAACAATGAAACAAGTCTTTATTTAGTAAAAAGATCCTAAAAATACTAAAAGGTGAGATGGCAGCCCTATGAAAAGAGAATTTTATCTCCACAGCTTCATATGCTTTAGAACACATAAAGAATTTGGGAACATTTTAGTGTCTACTTTAAAATTATGAAAAAAATTTTAAATATTTGTGGACTGCTCAAATTTAGAAAAAGTTAAAATATAACTTTAATAAATAAAATATAACTATAATAAATAAATTTTTATATAACTTGTTAATTTTATATGCTAAATTTTCATTTATTTTTAAAATTATTATTTTTAGAGCAGTTTTAGATTCACAGAAAAATTGAGAGGAACTTACAAACATTTCTGATATATCCCCTAACCCCATATTAACATCTCCTGCCAGAATGGCACATTTATTGCAATTGATGAACCTGCATTGACACATCACAATCACCCAAAGTCCATGAATTCACTCTTGCTGTTGTACTTTCTGTTGCTTTGGACAAATGCACAATGACATGTGTCTATTATTATAGCCTCATACAGAGTATTTTCACCACCCTAAAAATATTCTGTGGTCTATCTGTTCATTTCCCCATTCCCAACCCCAACTCCTGGCAAACTCTGATCTTTCTACTGTATTCATAGTTTTTCCTTTTCTGGAATGTGATATAGTTTGAATCATAAAGCATGTAGCCTCTTCAGATTTGCTTCTTCACTTAGTAATATACATTTCAGATTCTTCGTGCCTTTATATAGTTTGAAAATTTGTTTTGGGTGCTAAATGTTCCATTGTCTTGATGTAGTACAGTTTGTTTATTTGTTCACCCACTGAAGTATATGTTAGCTGTTTCTATGTTTGGGCAATTGTAAATAAAGCTGCTCTAAACATTTTTATGGAAGTTTTCTTGTGGACATAGTTTTAAACTCCTTGGGTTAAATATCAAGGAATATAATTGCTGGATTGTGTGGTAAGAGTATATTTAGCTTCATAAGAATCTGCCAAACTATTTTCCAAAGTGGCTGTACCATTTTGCATCCACCAGCAATGATGAGTTTCTGTTGTCATGCATCCTTACCAGCATTTGGTGTTGTTAATGTTCTGAATTTTGGACATTCTGATAGGTATTCAGTAGCATCTTATTGTTTTAATTTGCATTTATTTTCCTGATGACATATGTCATCCATCTTTTCATATGCTATGATATTTCTATGTTTAGAGACACAAATACTTACCATTGTGTATTGCATATAGTATTCAGTACAGTAACATGCTGTACAGGTTTGTGGCCTGGGAGTAACAGGCTGTACCATATAGTCTATATGTGTAGTAGCCTGTAATATCTAGTTTTAAGTATACTCTATGATGTTTGCACAATAACAAAATCACTGAATGACGCATTTCTCTGAATATATTCTCATTATTAAGTGATGCATGACTGTACATATATATATACAGTCATGTATATACAACAAATATATATAATCAAATATGTCATTGCTATCATTTTTTGAGCAAAGTGTTATCTGTTCGATCTATTAAGAACAAGAAAAATAAGTTTTTATTTTACTTTCACTTCTTCAGTGCTCTTCTTTTCCTTAGATCTGAGTTGCTGACGTGTTATTTTTTCTCTAACAAACTGATTCTTAAATTTTATTTTTAATTGAAAAATAATTTTATGCATATATATGCAATGTGATTTTTTATATATGCTTATAATATGGAATGAGTAAATCAAGCAAATTAACAAATCCATCACTTCATAGACTTATATTTGTGGTGAAAATATTTAAAATCTACTCTGTATTAGTCTGTTTTCATGCTGCTGGTTAAGACATTCCTGAGACTGGAAAGAAAAATAGATTTAATGGACTTAGCTCCATGTGGCTGGGGAGGCCTCAATCATGGTGGAAGGCAAGGAAGAGCAAGTCACATCTTACATGGATGGTAGCAGGCAAAAAGAGATAACTTGTTCAGAGAAACTCCCCCTTTTAAAACCATCAGATCTAGTGAGACTTATTAACTATCATGAGAACAGCACAGGAAAGACCTGCCCCTGTGATTCAATCACCTCCCACTGGATCCCTTCCACAACACATGGGAATTGTGGGAGTTACAACTCAAGATGAGATTTTGGTGGGGACACACCAAACCGTATTATACTGTTTTAGCAATTTTGAAATATATGGTGTATTATTATTTATTATAGTCACCATTCTGTGCAATCTACCACTGAAGCTTATTCCTTTTGTCCAACTGAAACTTCGTACCCTTTGACCATCTCCCCTTTTCCTTCCTCTCCCTCCCTCAGGCTCTAGTGACCATGATTCTACTCTCTACTTCTATGAGGCCAGCTTTCCATATTCCATGTATAAGTGAGATCAGATGGTATTTTTCTTGGGCCTGGTTTACTTCACTTAGGATAATGCCCTCCAGATTCATCCATGTTGTCTCAAAATAATAGGATTCTCCACCTTTTTAAAAGCTGAATATTATTCCATTATATGTGTGTATATGTATGTGTGTATATAATATATATACATTACATTTATGTTGTATTAGTCCATTCTTGCATTGCTGTAAAGAACTACCTGAAACTGGATAATATGTAAAGAAAAGAGGTTTAATTGACTCACAGTTCCATAGGCTGTACAGAAGCATGGCTGGGGAGGTCTCAGGAAACTTTTAATCGTGGTGGAAGGCAAAGGGGAAGCAGGCATGTCTTCACATGGCGCAGCAGGAGAGAGAGAGAATGGGTAAGTGTTACACACTTTTAAACAACCAGATATCATGAGGACTGCTATTGTGAGAACAGCAAGGGGAAGCCTGTTCCCATGATCCAATCACCTCATACCAGGCCCCTTCTCCAACATTAAGGATTACAATTAGACATGAGTTTTGGGTGGGGACACAGAGCTAAACCAAATTATATATATGTATATATATAACATTTTTTGTTTATTTGTCTAATAATAGACATCTAGGTTGCTTCCATATTTCAGCTATTGTGAATAATGCTGCAATAAACAAGGGAGTGCAGGTATCTCTTCAGCATATAGATTTCAGTTTTTTGGGATATATACCCAGAAGTTGGATTACAGGATCATAGGAAAATTCTATTTTTGCTTTTCTAAGGAACCTCCATACTATTTTCCATAATGGCTTTATTAATTTACATTCCTACCAACTGTGTACATGAGTTTTCTTTTCTCCATGCTCATGCCAACAGTTGCTATCTCCCATCATTTTTTAAAAAAGTGTAACAGACTATCAGGCATGAGGTGATATTTCATTGTGGATTTAATTTGCATTTCCCTGATGATCAGTGATAATAAGTACTTTTTATGTATCTATTGGCCATTTGTATGTCTTCTTTTGAGAACTGTCTATTTAGGTCCTTTGCCATTTTCTTATTTTTTTTGTTTTTTTTCTTGCTGTTGAGTTGTTTGAGTTTCTTATATATGTTAGATACTAGCCTCTTATCAGATTGATGGTTTGCAAATATTTTCTTCAAATCTGCAAATTGTCTCTTCACTCTATTAGTTGTTTCTTCTGCTTTTTAGTTTGATGCATTTCCATTTGTTTTGTTTTTTTTTGTTTGTTTGTTTGTTATTTTGTTGCTTCGGCTTTTGGGTTCATATCTAAGAAATCTTTGGCCAGACCAATATTGTTAAGTATTTCCTGTGTGTTTTCTTCAAATAGCTTTACAGTTTTAGTTAACAATTCTTGCAAGGCAGGTTTACTGACCACAAAGTTTCTCAATATTTTTTTGAGACAGTCTTTATTTATCCTTCTCCCTTGAAGAATAAATTTACAGGGTACAAAATTCTAAGTTGATAGCTTTATTCTCTCAACACTGTGTTCACTCCACTCTCTTCTTGCTTGCATGGTTTCTGAGGAAACATTAGATGTAATTCTTACCTTTATTTCTCCATAGATATGGTAGTTTCTCTCCTCCCCTGAGTTGCTTCAAAATTTTATCTTTATCTGCGATTTTCTGTAGTATAAAGATGATATACCTAGGCAGTTTGTTGTTGTTGTTGTTTTATTTTTTGACATTTATTTTGCTTAGTATTCTGCGAACTTCCTAAATCTGTGATGAATTTGGAGAAACTCTCACTCATTATTGTTTCAATTATTTTTTCTGTTTCTTTCTCTCTTTATTGTCCTTCTGGGATTCACGTTACATAAATATTATAACTTTTGTAGTTAGATGTTCTGTTCTGTTGTTGTTGTTGTTGTTGTTACTGTTGTTATTTTGGTATTCATTCTCTTTGTTTTTCAATTTTGGATGTTTCAATTGATATATCCTGAAACTCAGAGATTATTTTCTCAGCTGTCTAGTCCACTAATAAGCCTATCAAAGTCATAATTTCTATTACAGTGTTTTTACCTCTAGCATTTCTACTTGATTCCTTCTTAGGACTTTCACCTCTCTGTTTACATTGTCCGTCTCTTCTTGTATGCTGTCTACTTTATTAAATTTCTTAACACATTAATTATAGTTTTTTTTCAAATTCCAAATTTGATCATTTCAATATACATGCCATGTCTGGTTCTGATGCTTGTATTTTTGTATATTCTGTGATTTCTGTGTTTTGTTTTGTTTGTTGTTTGTTTGTTTGTTTTGATAGACAGGCATATCATACCATGTAAAAGGAACTGCTATAAATAGGCCTTGAGTAATGTGGTGGTGAAGTTGTGAGGGGAAGGGAAATGTTCTATAGTCCTATAATTAGGTCTCAGTCTTTACCAGGCCTAGGACTCTGGTCTGTGAAATTCAGAATAGTTTCTCATTTTTTTCCCCTTAAGTGGGACAGAATGGCTAAAGCAGGCTGGAGTGTTGGGCATTTTCTTTCCCCCAGGCTAGTTGGGCACTGATAATACCTGACAAATTAGGCTCCACTTAACTAGTTTCTTCTGAGGGAGAGCGTTGTTAGGAAGAGCAGCATACTCTGGCATATTTCACGATGGTTCCTTTTCCTTACTGGAAAAAAAGAGGATTTTTTGCCAATATTTACTGTGAAAACCTGACTGAGCTCCTGGTGGTATCATTTACAAAAGGGTGGCTTCCCCCTATGACTGGGTCCCCCTGGAAATTTTAACTCTTAGATTTGTCTGTCCACACTGAGCTTTCAGCAATTCATCAGTTACAGTTCAGGTTTTCCTACCCTGACACTGCTTCCCTTGGCCACTTTCCCTCCTGAGTCTCTGCTCCTTGCATTTGCCTGTCTGTCTCTCCAGTCTTGGGGACAGCAGTTTGCCCTGTGTCCTCACTCTATAATGGATCCAGAATCGTTTATTTTTCAGTCTGCTCACCTTTCAACTTGTTGCTAGGATTCAGTAGTGCAACCTTCCTACATGTGGAATCAGGAACTTGATGTCAAATTTCATTTAACTTTACTTACTTGTAGTAGCAGTTATGTTCTTTGCTTGCTTTTCTCCCACCCAGGACAAAAGCAATATTAGTCCTGTTTTATATATTAGATTCCTTCCTACTTCTGTCACTTAAAACAGACAAACTTCCACATTGTTTCTCTGTTTTGAGACCCTCTCCTTCCTCACCCCACCCCCATTTTGTATCTTCCTCTTTAACTTATATGTTAGAAGAAATATATTTATTATTTTTCCTTTTAAATAAATAATTGTTTATACCTCTTGCTATGTTTTTAAAACTAATGGTTGAGTGATTATTATTTTTATAATCTTAAAAAATGAATTCACTAGCTATTTACCTGTGAAACTACTCATTTGTTTTGCTCCAAAAAAGACACCTCCTCTTTAGACGTTAATAGTAGGAAAGATATTTATTTCTTCTTTTCTTGTAAATAGCACTTTAACCAAAAGAGTCATGGTTACAAACACACCCCCATGTATTTTGTAAGCAAGCTTCACATCCTAGTTTTAAGACAGAAACTCACTTCCATACATAGAGTAGATAATTGCCTAGAACCAGGTTTTTATTATCTATCATCAACCTTATTAAAGAGGACAAAGGGTTTTCCTATCTTCTGTGTATGCTAAGTATCATCTGACAGAGTCAGGAAATAGATCTGAATTCCCAGAATTGCCATGTGAAGGGCAGACAGAGGACTCCGTTCCCATGTCTGCTGCCATCCCCTTTCATCCTGGATGTGGCCTTCTTTTGGCGGTTTGCCATCACAGAGGGTCAGAAGCTAAAGTCAGCTTCTGAGTGTAATGTCTGTGCTCTGTTTACGACATTTCACTCACCATAACAAATGGGACTTGGTCAGCCTCACTGTATTCTGACCATTCCTGGTGGGTTTCATCATTTAATTCTTTGACCAAAAGTACATTCCTGAATATATATCTGTCAGGATACTCCTGCTGAAATGCTGAAAATTTAATCCTAAGTTAGGTAGATGCTAGAAATGGAACTTTAAAAATAAAGTAACAAAATGCATTTTAGGATGTTAAATTCTAATTTTTCCCCTTTCAGATGAATCATTGACCTGTCAGTCTATAAGCAGTGTATCATGCCTCTCAGATTGCTCTGGGTCTCTTCAACAATTAAATTCTCAGTCCATACTCTGCTAATGTCAATATTCCTTTTTTCTTCTGTGTATCACCATCTCTCTTCCTGTATTAGAATCTATTTAAGAAAAGTATTCCATCTTAATTGACTGCCATCGCCCTTGTGTAAACCTTCTCTGTCTTTCCCCTTCCTTCACCTTATGAAATATGTCTTTTAAAAATTCATCTATTCAATACATATTAACTGGTTATCTCATTTGTTTTTCAAGTAGAGTACTTCAAGTTGTTGTTGTTGTTATTTAATAATTACCTTTTGCTCACATAACTGAAAAGTACCAAGAATAGCCTCATGTGTGGGTGTACCTAGGGTGTGGGAGAGAGGTTTACAATGATCTTATCTCCTTTCTCTAGCTTCATCTCTCTCTGTCTGTCTCTCTCTTTCTATCATTTCCTGTGATTACAGGCCCTGCTTCTTTTGGAGTATTAGCCTCAGTGTCTTATTTAAAATGTTTTGTTTTTCCATGCGATGGGGAGAAAATAGCCATAAGATGTTCATCTTGGGTGTCCTTAGAGCTTTGACTCTAGAAAAAAAGAACATCTTTCTCCACGCTCTCTAAAAAGTAGGGCTTAGTCTTATACCTATCACTAGGTTTAAAGGGTCCAAGAACAGACACAACAGAATCACTTAAAATGAGTCCTATGTGGCTCCTAAAAGAAATAATTTTAGAAAACACACTACAAATGGGCTGATAGTATTAGACCCTGGAATACAGAGGTAAAAGACATACCTGTTAAGGAACGTGTATCTGTGGAGGAAGCAGACAAAAACCATTCTAATTTTCTGTGATAATTACTTAATATCCATATGCTCTGAGTGTTCTGGGAGTGCAGATGACTGCAAACCAGAGGAGGGATCACAAAAGGATTCCTGGGGGAACTAAGTCTTGCAGAACGCTTAGGGGTTTGCCAAGCAAAGAAAGTTGATGTGGGAATTGCAAATATTTGTAAGAACATGAGAAAAATATTGCAGACAAGAGATCCTGATGTGGTCTAAGACCAGCAAGAAGTTCTGGGTTAAAGGGGTGGGAGCAGAAGAGGGAAGAGAGAGAAGGATGAAATTGGAGAGGTAGACAAAAGCTAGATCTTCAAGACTAAAATTCACAGCCCTAAAAACAGCATGCTACAGGGAATCATTAAAACCTATAACATAATCATATTTATGTGTTCATAAAAACAAGTCTAGGAACAGTAGAAAGAATGAAACTGGGTGTAGGTAAAAGGAGGGCAGAGAGAGCTTTCAAAGGGCGGCTGTACTGATGTCTATGAGAATTTACAGGGAAAAGGAGTAGCTGTCAGGAGGGGACCTGAAGACAAAACTGGGTGACATACTGGGTAGGTTAGGACAGTACCTACACTGGTGTCTAGGTTTGGAAGGATGATAGAATAGGGGAGGGATGATAGAATGAAATCAAGATGAAAAAGGCTGCATAAGGAATAATATTGACTAATCACTTACTATAAGTCTGCTCAACAAGCCTGCTGCCCTTTAAACTACCTTAAGCAACTACTTAAGCAAATATCATTTGATATTCCATTTTTTCTTCCTCTGAATTTACTGAAATTCAACATCTTTTAGCCCAGAAAAAAAAAAAAACTGAATTTTACATGATTTAGTCTAAAACTAAGGCCATGGCTAGGTCCAAAAATCAGTGCCACTCAAAATGGTATGATGTGTAGGTGGATGTAATCCTGGATCTGATGGAGAGCTCTGACAGAGAACTCCTGGCAAAGAAACAAGGACACAAAAGAACTGAGCATCTGGCAGAAGAAACCATGCACTTTAAGTTAGTTATAGCCAAAGATGCAGAATGCACTGATGATTTATAAATGCAATTAGAAAAATGTGAAGCTGGTCAGCTTTAAATTGTGGATTTGCATGTCCACTTGTCTATCTTTTATATGCATTTCATTCTTTCTCCTCAAAAACACTTCTTTCTATTTTAAAGCTTCTCATCTCAAAGCTTCAGGTTTTGGAAGAAAGATTAAGCATGAAATAGCCAACACTAATTCAGTTCTCTTTAATAAATAAAAGTGGTTAAAATAAATAAAGCCAAGAGTTATTGAACTTTTCTTTCTCTCAGTCTTTCTCTTTGTTTTTTCTCCTGTGTCTCCTCTCATGCTCTCTCCCAATTTCCCTTTCACTCTTGTTGGTCAAGATATTTGCTTTCTTTACAGAATAAACAACTGAAGTCCTCATAGACTGACTGCTTGCCTTGACATCCCACAGAAAAGGCAGGCCATTAATCATGAGGTAGAGTTACCTGAACTACTCCTCAAAGATGAGCAAGAGAATAAGGAAGCATTTACAGGATGATAGATCATTGTCACTGATTCCTGTCTATGGGGACAGAGGGCCATACCGTTCACATGAAGCACCATTGCAAAGGAAGCAAGGATGAAATCAGCCAGATCTTCAGCTGATATTCTCTGAGCTACAGCTAAGAAACCTAAGGAAAACCAGTTTCTGAAGCCCCAGTTGTACCCCACCACCCACCAAAAAAAAAAAAAAAAAAAAAAACCTCCTTCCAGCTCCTTGACTATTTGATGCATCTCTGGCCTCTTCATTTCATTAATCCTTAGCTCTTCTCGAGGTGTCCACATACTAGGCCCCTCTCAGTCTTCTCTCTTTTGAATATATCAACTGATCTTCTTGCCCATATCCTTTGGTCAAGGCCAGTTCAAAATGTACTTCCTCCAGACAATCTCCCCAAATTATCTTTACCTTAATAACATCTTTTCCAATTAAGAATACTTTGAGGTCGTATGTGTAAAACTACACCTTTCTATGTGTAACTGTTTGTCTACTGTCCTGCATTATTATTCTAGCTCATTCATTTGGCAGCTATGAGACCAAACACTTGTATATGAGTACAAGCTCTGTGCTAATCACTGGTGATACAGTGTGTATTAAATGAGATATGCTCCTACATCTCAAGGAATTCACAGCTTAGTGGGGATGCACTAAGTAAACTAACAACATTCATCCAGGGAGATACATTCTAGCTGGAAATACATACAAGATACTATGAGAGCTCAGAAGGTGTGTGTGAATTTCAGACAGGGGAGTCAAGAGAGGCTTCCTGGAACATATGATGCCTCAGATAAGTTTAAACTGGACAAGAAGTATTACTTTCTGGGAGGTAAAAGTGAGGCACTCCAGAAGACTTGAAGCAAGACAAGATATTGAGGGAAATTTGAGGAGTTTGGCATGGTTGCAGCAGAAAATGCATGTAGTCAGTGGTGAAAAATAGGCCCAAGAAAATCCAGTAGAAGGGCTCTAATTTTTAAACACCTCAAAATTTTGAAATACATCACCTAGAGAATTTACTAAGCGATAGATTCCTGGCCAGGTCCAGGAAACTTGGTTCTGTCGGGCTTAGTATCCACGTTTTTAACAAGCTGTCTTTATGAAGCATTGTTCTGGATCTTGAAAAGTATTCAACGCTAAGGCAAAGACTTTAGAAAAGGATTCTGAAAGATTTGAGGAGCCATTGAAGGGTTTTATGTAGGAGAAGGACAAGATCCATATGTTGAGCAGAAGTTGACATAGAGGGGACTCAGACTGAAGACTATTTGGAAGGCAATTTCAGCGATCCATTTGCTACACTTATACATGATAAATATTATATCTTACTGCTACTTTTTTAATCCCCCAAAGCAGTGTTTCTAAACTACATCATATCACGATGCCCTGGGATGTTGGAAAATAAAAATTCCTGGGCTTCATTTCTTACATATCAGAATCCGTGGGGTGGGTCCCATTGATCTTGCTATTTTCACAAGTTCCTTAAATGAGTCTTATGTACCACAATGTGTCTCTAGAGCATTGCAGAGTGAACTGGGTTGGTACCTTTCAAACCAGCCCTTTAGGTGAACACAATGGGCTCTAATCTGAATGCTTTCCAGCATACAAGCCAGAATTCATAACTTCCGCATCATCCCTAAAGTCTTTGTGTCATAATATTCTGTCACCAGAATAGTATCTCCACGTAGCAGGTAGTTGCTATCCCCATAGCAGTTAAAAACAAAACAAAACAAAATGTTCTTCCGCAAACTTTCTAGGCTCATGATAAAAGAACAGCAGCCTCTGAAATTTACATGGAAGTAACCACATATTAAGATGTATCTTTGAGAAAAGCTGCCAATGCTGCTGTGAAGCTTAAGAAGCTTTTCGCTAAAACGAAATCAGGTAATTCGTTTTGAATTAAAGTTAAGCACTTGGCTTAGTTCTCTTTCATTTTTCTGCTTGTAAATCTCTGACTAAATTAATTAAGTGGGTGTTTAAAACTGGCAGCCATCCTGACACAGGAGACCATGCAGCAAGCTGGGTGTCGAAGGTGAAATTAGAACAAAAGTTAGAATCTGCTGTTTGGGAAAAGCAGGCTGCTTTTTCTCTTCTCCCCTTCCTCATCCCTCAGCATGCCCACAACTAGCTGCCAAGACCTCCCTTATTGAATGCTTCATCCCTGAGTCCCAGAGCTGACTTTTTGTTTTTTTCTGTTATAGATAAGTAAGGTAGGACAAATGCATAAATAATAAAAAGGAAGCTCAGCCATTTCCACTCACAAGGTTAACTGCACGCACAGTTGCAGTTGATCTTACAATCAAAAGCCAGACCGAGGCAGAGTGTTCAGGCCAATGACAGCAGAGAGCCTAGCCATAGCGGCAAGAATCAGAGGTGCTGAGATTCCATCAACTCCAGGCACTAGAGCAAAGACCCTTGTGCTAAAATTAATCTCTTTTCCTTGCTCCCTCCTTTTCTCTATGCTTCCTCTCACCCTTCCTTCCTTCCTTTCTTTCTTACTTCATTATTAATTAAACACCTATCATGTGCTGTTTAGGCAACTGAACTGTTTAGGCAAAGTGAACTGTTTAGGCAAAAATCCCTGCCCCCTTAGGGAGCTTGCATTCTAGTGGAGAAGACAGATGATATACAAGTAAAACAATTAATGAGCAAAGTAATTATAGACTGGGACACATGTTACAAAGTAACAAAACAGAATGTCCTGGTGAAGGATAAGAGAGGGGGCCTTAGGGTGGAGATGGCTAGGAGTACTTTTGAACTCAGACATGCAGCATGACAAGGAGCCAAGAAAGCTTGTTGAAGAGGGTTCCTGGCAGTAGGGAGTGTAAGTGGAGGCTCTTGGCATTATGCTTCCAGGATTTGTATAGAACTTGTTAGTCTCTTGGAAACAATCCACTTCTATTCTTTTTCATTCCTTTTCAAAAAAAATTTACACTTTCTAAGCATTCTAAGTGGAAATTTCACAGGGATGTGTAAAGAAAATTCTGGAATGAAGAGATTGCTTTCATCCTTTTTTCTTGAACATTTAAAACATGAGTAACTGGTTGGTGTACCTGAAAGTGATGGGGAGAATGGAACCAAGTTGGAAAACACTCTGCAGGATATTATCCAGGAGAACTTCCCCAATCTAGCAAGGCAGGCCAACATTCAGATTCAGGAAATACAGAGAACGCCACAAAGATACTCCTCGAGAAGAGCAACTCCAAGACACATAATTGTCAGATCCACCAAAGTTGAAATGAAGGAAAAAATGTTAAGGGCAGCCAGAGAGAAAGGTCGGGTTACCCACAAAGGGAAGCTCATCAGACTAACATCGGATCTCTTGGCAGAAACTCTACAAGCAAGAAGAGAGTGGGGGCCAATATTCAACATTCTTAAAGAAAAGAATTTTCAAACCAGAATTTCATATCCAGCCAAACTAAGCTTCATAAGTGAAGGAGAAATAAAATCCTTTACAGACAAGCAAATGCTGAGAGATTTTGTCACCACCAGGCCTGCCCTACAAGAGCTCCTGAAGGAAGCACTAAACATGGAAAGGAACAACTGGTACCAGCCACTGCAAAATCATGCCAAATTGTAAAGACCATCGAGGCTAGGAAGAAACTGCATCAACTAACGAGCAAAATAACCAGCTAACATCATAATGACAGGATCAAATTCACACATAACAATATTAACTTTAAATGTAAATGGGCTTAATGCTCCAATTAAAAGACACAGACTGGCAAATTGGATAAAGAGTCAAGACCCATCAGTGTGCTGTATTCAGGAAACCCATCTCATGTGCAGAGACACACATAGGCTCAAAATAAAAGGATGGAGGAAGATCTACCAAGCAAATGGAAAACAAAAAAAGACAGGGGTTGCAATCTTAGTCTCTGATAAAACAGACTTTAAACCAACAAAGATCCAAAGAGACAAAGAAGGCCATTACATCATGGTAAAGGGATCAATTCAACAAGAAGAGCTAACTATCCTAAATATATATGCACCCAATACAGGAGCACCCAGATTCATACAGCAAGTCCTGAGTGACCTACAAAGAGACTTAGACTCCCACACAATAATAATCGGAGACTTTAACACCCCACTGTCAACATTAGACAAATCAACAAGACAGAAAGTTAACAAGGATACCCAGGAATTGAACTCAGCTCTGCACCAAGCAGACCTAATAGACATCTATAGAACTCTCCACCCCAAATCAACAGAATATACATTTTTTTCAGCACCACACCACACCTATTCCAAAATTGACCACATAGTTGGAAGTAAAGCTCTCCTCACCAAATGTAAAAGAACAGAATTATAACAAACTGTCTCTCAGACCACAGTGCAATCAAACTAGAACTCAGGATTAAGAAACTCACTCAAAACCGCTCAACTACATGGAAACTGAACAACCTGCTCCTGAATGACTACTGGGTACATAACGAAATGAAGGCAGAAATAAAGATGTTGTTTGAAACCAATGAGAACCAAGACACAACATACCAGAATCTCTGGGACACATTCAAAGCAGTGTGTAGAGGGAAATTTATAGCACTAAATGCCCACAAGAGAAAGCAGGAAAGATCCAAAATTGACACCCTAACATCACAATTACAAGAACTAGAAAAGCAAGAGCAAACACATTCAAAAGCTAGCAGAAGGCAAGAAATAACTAAAATCAGAGCGGAACTGAAGGAAATAGAGACACAAAAAACCCTTCAAAAAATTAATGAATCCAGGAGCTGATTTTTTAAAAGGATCAACAAAATTGATAGACTGCTAGCAAGACTAATAAAGAAAAAAAGAGAGAAGAATCAAATAGATGCAATAAAAAATGATAAAGGGGATATCACCACCGATCCCACAGAAATACAAACTACCATCAGAGAATACTACAAACACCTCTACACAAATAAACTAGAAAATCTAGAAGAAATGGATAAATTCCTCAACACATACACCCTCCCAAGACTAAACCAGGAAGAAGTTGAATCTCTGAATAGACCAATAACAGGTGCTGAAATTGTGGCAATAATCAATAGCTTACCAACCAAAAAGAGTCCAGGACCAGATGGATTCACAGCCAAATTCTACCAGAGGTACAAGGAGGAACTGGTACCATTCCTTCTGAAACTATTCCAATCAATACAAAAAGAGGGAATCCTCCCTAACTCATTTTATGAGGCCAGCATCATCCTGATACCAAAGCCGGGCAGAAACACAACCAAAAAAGAGAATTTTAGACCAATATCCTTGATGAACATTGATGCAAAAATCCTCAATAAAATACTGGCAAACAGAATCCAGCAGCACATCAAAAAGCTTATCCACCATGATTAAGTGGGCTTCATCCCTGGGATCCAAGGTTGGTTCAATATACGCAAATCAATAAATGTAATCCAACATATAAACAGAACCAAAGACAAAAACCACATGATTGTCTCAATAGATGCAGAAAAGGCCTTTGACAAAATTCAACAACCCTTCATGCTAAAAACTCTCAATAAATTAGGTATTGATGGGATGTATCTCAAAACAATAAGAGCTATTTATGACAAACCCACAGCCAATATCATACTGAATGGGCAAAAACTGGAAGCATTCCCTTTGAAAACGGGCACAAGACAGGGATGCCCTCTCTCACCACTCCCATTCAACATAGTGTTGGAAGTTCTGGCCAGGGCAATTAGGCAGGAGAAGGAAATAAAGGGTATTCAATTAGGAAAAGAGGAAGTCAAATTGTCCCTGTTTGCAGATGACATGATGGTATATCTAGAAAACCCCATTGTCTCAGCCCAAAATCTCCTTAAGCTGATAAGCAACTTCAGCAAAATCTCAGGATACAAAATCAATGTACAAAAATCACAAGCATTCTTATACACCAATAACAGACAGAGAGCCAAACCATGAGTGAACTCCCATTCACAATTGCTTCAAGGAGAATAAAATACCTAGGAATCCAACTTACAAGGGACGTGAAGGACCTCTTCAAGGAGAACTACAAACCACTGCTCAAGGAAATAAAAGAGGATACAAACAAATGGAAGAACATTCCATGCTCATGGGTAGGAAGAATCAATATCGTGAAAATGGCCATACTGCCCAAGGTAATTTATAGATTCAATGCCATCCCCATCAAGCTACCAATGACTTTCTTCACAGAATTGGAAGAAACTACTTTAAAGTTCATATGGAATCAAAAAAGAGCCCGCATTGCCAAGTCAATCCTAAGCCAAAAAAACAAAGCTGGAGGCTGGAGGCATCACGCTACCTGACTTCAAACCATACTACAAGGCTGCAGTAACCAAAACAGCATGGTACTGGTACCAAAACAGAGATATAGACCAATGGAACAGAACAGAACCCTCAGAAATAATGCCACATATCTACAACTATCTGATCTTTGACAAACCTGAGAAAAACAAGCAATGGGGAAAGGATTCCCTATTTAATAAATGGTGCTGGGAAAACTGGCTAGCCATATGTAGAAAGCTGAAACTGGATCCCTTCCTTACATCTTATACAAAAATTAATTCAAGATGGATTAAAGACTTAAATGTTAGACTTAAAACCATAAAAACCCTAGAAGAAAACCTAGGCATTACCATTCAGGACATAGGCATGGGCAAGGACTTCATGTCTATAACACCAAAAGCAATGGCAACAAAAGCCAAAATTGACAAATGGGATCTAATTAAACTAAAGAGCTTCTGCACAGCAAAAGAAACTACCATCAGAGTGAACAGGCAACCTACAAAATGGGAGAAAATTTTCGCAACCTACTCATCTGACAAAGGGCTAATATCCAGAATCTACAATGAACTCCAACAAATTTACAAGAAAAAAACAAACAACCCCATCAAAAAGTGGGCGAAGGACATGAATGCACACTTCTCAAAAGAAGACATTTATGCTGCCAAAAAACACATGAACAAATGCTCACCATCACTGGCCATCAGAGAAATGCAAATCAAAACCACAATGAGATACCATCTCACACCAGTTAGAATGGCGATCATTAAAAAGTCAGGAAACAAGAGGTGCTGGAGAGGATGTGGAGAAATAGGAACACTTTTACACTGTTGGTGGGACTGTAAACTAGTTCAACCATTGTGGAAGTCAGTGTGGTGATTCCTCAGGGATCTAGAACTAGAAATACCATTTGACCCAGCCATCCCATTACTGGGTATATACCCAAAGGACTATAAATCATGCTGCTATAAAGACACATGCACACGTATGTTTATTGCGGCACTATTCCCAATAGCAAAGACTTGGAACCAACCCAAATGCCCAACAACGATAGACTGGATTAAGAAAATGTGGCACATATACACCATGGAATACTATGCAGCCATAAAAAATGATGAGTTTATATCGTTTGTAGGGACATGGATGAAATTGGAAATCATCATTCTCAGTAAACTATCGCAAGGACAAAAAACAAAACACCGCATGTTCTCACTCATAGATGGGAATTGAACAATGAGAACACATGGACACAGGAAGGGGAACATCACACTCTGGGGACTGTTGTGGGGTGGGGGGAGTGGGGAGGGATAGCATTAGGAGATATACCTCATGCTAAATGACGAGTTAATGGGTGCAGCACACCAGCATGGCACATGTATACATATGTAACTAACCTGCACATTGTGTACATGTACCCTAAAACTTAAAGTATAATAATAATAAAATTAAATTTAAAAAAAAGACATGAGTAACTGGAGTGGATAAGGATCAAGACTCCTTCAAGAACACCAGTAGAACTCAGTAGCAGCAAAGCTGTTCCCTTGCCGTAATTACCCTTCTAAGTCCTATACTCAGCACAATCCCTCCTAGGCTTGACTGCCAGAAAGAGGGAGGCAATCTTGTCATCTGCAGTGATAATACGGGCTCAGTTATTCGCGTCCTTGAAATTTGTTTGACCTGAGGATTGAGGCAATTTAAAGCACAATTTGTTTTTGTTCTGGGATGAGGGTGTGCGGGTCCTGAATCCTGAATTGTGGCAACTTTGAAATACCAGCTGGACCCGGATAGGACCAAGATTGGTACAACCCTTTGCTACTCTGATTTGTGCCTGTCACCTCAATGCAAGGTGATGTGAGTTGACACCAATTAGCTGGTGTGCACAAAAGTCATCTCTTTTTTTTAGTTAGCAGTAACCGTAGAGTGTCATGCACCTCTTCAAACATGACAAGTGAAATACAACTCATTGCCTTCCTTAAAGCACATCAAGTCTGACAGGTGGTGATTTACGGGGAGATGCTTGAAAAGCGGAAAATATGATTGGCCACAAACACAGAATCAGGGATAATAAAACCTCTCGATGTTTGGACCAGATGAAATAACCAGGCAAAAGGTAAGTGTATTACTGCCCAAAGCATGAATCACAAGGTGCCTGTAAACATCCTCTACATCTCAGGGGACTCATTGATGTAGGAAGAGGTACATCGTTTCCCGGATGATTCCCGGGGCTGAACTCTTTCTTGTGCAGAGAAGATTGACACATTGACTGACTTCCAGAGAACATGTAAGTTTATAGCCTTCAGAAGCTTTCAAAAATTGAGAGCATTCTCATGAAGAAGCAACAAACAAAAACCTAAGAGTGACTTTGATGGCCATCGTTTTACAATTTATAAACGTGTGTATTTGTTTGAAATCATGAACCCCAGTGCATAAAAGCAGGAACATGCATCATAACAAACACTATTTTATCATGCCTCTCATTGCCAAAGCTGAACTAAAACTCTGCTATTCCATGCTCTCTCCCTGCCTAGGAACTAATGGGATCTCCCATTTCCTTAAGATCCCAAGAGTCCTCAACCCAAAATTCTTTTCAATTCATGCCTCCCTATGCAAACTTCTCTTTATGAAATCACATCTTGTAGTTATACTGGTCCTCTTCTTATTTATAATGTGACACCTACTACAAAATTTTGTGCAGTTTTAAACAGAATAAATGTATATTAGAAAGACAAAGAAAGATTTCCCAGGAGATATTTTAAGGTAAAGAAAAGCCAGATGTAGAAAAATGTATATTACATAACCCTGGTTTTTTTTAAAGAATATATATTTATATACTTATTATGTTAATGGAATATGTTAAAGCCCAATGAGGAGGAACCTTAAGCTTTTTCTTTTGTATACTTCTGAATTTAGAACATTTACAATTAGCATGTATATGCATGTATTGATTATGTAAACATATATAGATGTATTTTACTAACAAGAATTCAGGATCTGTAATGGTACCTCGGAAGACCATAAAGGACGCAACATTTGTTTGTTCATAGTACTAGCTAAATAAAGCTATAAGAAACAAAAGGAGACAAAATGAGTCAAAGGAAAAATAAAAGTAAAAATGGAGCCAACATAATGTTCATAAAACCCCCGCCAAATTCACAAGCTTCCACCAAAATCCCAGAGAACCATAACTCAAGGGAAAATTATTTACATATCCAACCTGAACCAGTTTGTTGAAAAGAAATAGACTAGTCAATGACACGTCCTCCTCAGTCTTTTTCACTATTTACAGGAGGAGGTTTATCCTTTATTCCAACCAGCTTGAGTAATGACATGTTTAACTGGAGTCAGAACAGAGCGACACTCCAACTCTTAAATTCAAACTCAAAAACTCAGTTGATAGAAACGATATTTATGACCCGTTGCCTGAAGGAATGACAATTCTACCACTTCCTTCAATCAGCATTTCCTAAGCATGTTTTTGGGACATAAATTTCACAACATGTCCAATGAAGAAAGAATTATTTGGTCAATCAAGTTTGACAAATGCTACATATTATATTTCTTCCTTCCCACCCCCGGAGATTCAGAACACACATGATATACAAAAACCTCTGAGAACTCATAAAGGAAAGAAAAAGCTTTTAATTTATTAACATATAATTTTCCAAACCTATTTGATAAAGAGCCATTTTTATGTAAAATCTTGTGAAACATACTTGAGACACACTATTCCAGCTATTCCCAATGTACTTCTAGTTTATAATCCCCAAAACACCTAACTCAATCCTGTTGCTTTACCTATTCCACCTGCTACTCTAAAGAAGTACAATTACTAAACTGAAATTCTGCTTGATGCTTTCTACCTCTTTATATCTGTGTACTTTGAAACTTGTTATTTTGATCAATGGGGAAATTTTTTTTTTTTTTTGAGACAGAGTCTTGCTTAGTCACCCAGGCTGGAGTGCAGTGGCGCGATCTGGGCTCACTGCAAGCTCCACCTCCTGGGTTCACGCCATTCTCCTGCCTCAGCCTCCCGAGTAGCTGGGACTACAGGCGCCCGCCACCACGCCCGGCTAATTTTTTTGTATTTTTAGTAGAGAGGGGGTTTCACCATGTTAGCCAGGATGGTCTCAATCTCCTGACCCCATGATCCGCCCACCTCAGCCTCCCAAAGTTCTGGGATTACAGGCGTGAGCCACCGCGCCCGGCCTCAATGGGGAAAATTTTTAAATTTTAGCTAGTACTATAAATAGGCACAACGATGAATTTCTTTCATAGATTTTTTCAAAGATAATCCTCAAAACAATCCTATAAGGTGAGACTTGTTGTTCCTAATTAGTGGTAAGAAAAAGGGCCTGAAGGAGTTCAAATAACCTCACTGAAAATAATGGAGTGAATACATTACAGAGCTTGGAGTCAAACCTAAGTCCCTGGGCAAATGACTTAACCATCATTTAAGCTCTGCATCTAAGACAATCCATGAAGGACAATTCTCTACCAGAAGTAGTTTGACTTGTAAACACTTTTCTATTGTTTGTTTTTATTTTTAATATTTTGTTCACTGTGTGTTGTAAAATGGGTGTGTTTCCCTCTTCCCATTGGTGCCCAAACACCTGCAGCCCAAAGTGTGGTCTAGCGGATGTACAGGAGCTCAAGACATCCCTGTGGTGGACCAGTCTTACAAAGGCTCTGTCCGACATTTTTACTCTTATTTTCCTTTGCCTCATTTTGCCTCATGTATTTCTCATCAGCTTTAATTCTTTTGACTGTTATGCTATACAAATATAATGTGGCAAGGTAATAGAAGCATGGTGCATCTCTTACACTTTCTACACATCCCTTCACTGTCATAGACTTTTTCTCTCCAGCTGCATCATCATAAAATATCATCATGAAAATGAGCTGGAATTGAGTTCTAGTAATAAACATACTTTCTTTACTAGGGAGCTTTACTCCTAGCCAATTAGCATACAGTGTATCACATGGGAGAAAATTTGTCAAGTGCTCAGTTTGTCATTGACAGATAAGTAAAAGGTACTTAATGTAAATCGCATTTCCAAAATTCATTTCACTTAGCACGGCTCAGGAAGGACCTTGAGACTGCAATCTAAAGATAGCAATGAGTGAGTAACATGGCAGCACTTTCCATGTATATGGACATCTTTCTCCAGAGAGCACTTTGCAGGTGTCCTATTTACTCCTCCTGGTTACACTCGTTTGGTTGCACCAATGTGTTAGGAGAGCATTGAAACCCGAGCAAACGTTAGTAGCAGCTCCCCAGAGCACACTGCTTACACTGTGTTAAGAGCCCTAGCTCAAACCAAGCTCAAACAAGCATTATTTGCCCTGCATAAGAAAAGGCCCGCATTTCAAAGATGGTTGCTCATGTCAGAAACTAATCTGGTTCACCTGGGCAGCAGGATAGCACATGACCTCGTGGTCATCTGTTCTAGTTATCAGAATAACCAAACTGAAGATCAGATTTAGGGTACAAATATTCAACCGATATTTAAAATACAGATAAACACCAAAAAGAAGACGTACAGCACCAAAGCAGTCTTCTGGGCCATGGTAACCTGAGTGAATTATTTCCAGACTTGAATATGTACACATACATACACACTGTATGAATGTATGTATGCATACATGTTTGTGTGTATATATGTGTGAGTGTTAGCTTTACAAATCAATCCCAGGAGTGAGGATTCCACACTTCCACTCAAGTACCTGGTAGACTTATATTACTATTTCCCCATATATGGCCCCTTTCCCTGGAGGAAGATTTTATTTTCCTACCACCTTGAAGTCAGACTTGGCTGTGTCACTTGCCTTGGCCAGTGAAATATGAGGAAACTGATGTGAGATACTTAACATATGAAAATGTTAAGAGCCGGTGCATGATTCACCATGTTCTCTTTTTTCCTCTCCATGACAACTGCTCTTGTCAGCCTAAGCTTTAAAATGATGACAGTGACGGTGCAGTAGCAGAGCACCCAGCCAGCCCTCTGTGGACATGTATGGTGAGCAAGAAATAAACCTTCGTTGTTTAAAATCACTGAGATATGGGGATTGTTTGTTATCAGCATTACCTAGCCGGCACTTACTGTCACACCACCTTAACATTAAACCAGTTACAATCAACTCAAAATGGCCATGCCAAAGCTAAAGGAGCTGTCACTTAAGAAGGTCATACTAGAGAGCTAAAAACAGCTATGCTAAAAATGATGATCAGCGAACGAGGTGAGCTGAGGGTGGTTCCCATAAAAGACCATGAGTTGAAGGTAAGATCTTAGGTTTTGCTTCTCCTGTGACATAACGTTTTGCTCAGCTTGAGATGCGAAAGCAAATTTCCATAGACCACATGGTTTAAACCACAGGCATTTATTTCTCACGGTTCTGAGGCTAGAAAGTCTAAGGTCAAGGTGCCAGCAGATTTGGTGAGGCCCCTCTTCCTGCTTTGCAGTTGGCCACCTTCTCATTGTATCCTCACATGGCAAAAAGTAGCGAGAGGAAGCAACTCTTCTCAGCCTCTCATCATGAAGGCTCCATACTCATTGCCTCACTGAAACCTGATTACCTCCCAAAGATCCCATCTCCAAATCCCATTGTGGATTAGGGTTTTAACATGAATTTAGGAAGGACTAAAACATTCAGTCTATAGCACATACATTCTAGAAATTTAAAAATGTTTCATTTTCATTAATACAGTAATATCCTGCCATACATCAATGAGTGGTGTCCAAAAAATTCAAAGTTGTAAGATGTGGTATTGTATTCTTGCAAGGGTTATCTGGCCTCTGCCTACCTTTATTACCTATATTTACTACCTATAATTATCTGGCCTCTGCCTACCTTTCATGTTCCCCTTCCTTCACTTCATAAGAGAAGAACGTTTGATGTTTTCTGCTTGGGAATGAGCTGTGCAGAAGTTACGTGCTAGTGGCCAATTGCATCTGATACTGTGTTATCATGAAGGTCATGGGATTTCTTGTTTCCTGAGATATAAACACTGAAGTTTAACCCAGAGTAGGTTGTCTTGATTTGTTTTTCAGTGTTTTCCATTTTCTACTGTTGTGCAATGTTGTTACTGGGTATTGTGTCATCTGAACAATTTAAGAGGCTCTTTGAGTATTCACTATAAAAAAATCCCCTTAAATGGAGTTTAAAGTTTGATACATTTATAGTGGATTTAATATCTTTATTCTAATAAAATTTAAATGTAGTCCACATCAAGTTACAGAAATAAAAATGACCTGACACCGACTAATTATTTCCACCATCACCAGAAATCATTTTAAAATAGAAGCTGTAATAACAAAAATAATATTGATCATATAATAAAATTATGTGAATATCTTGTACTTATCATTCAATACGTACTGATAAACAAAACAAGATGAAGTTTTAGTAACTAACTCAAAGTCACAGAGCTAGCACAAGATTGTGACCTAAAGCTGTTGTCCTATCTTAGTCTGGCCCTCAGATATCCAGGCAAATTTAAATACTTGCAAACAAAAGAGATGCCATTTCTAAGGCTTCAGAGAGCTTATGATATCTCCTGGTATAATAGTCTCTAAGGAACACCTTTATGAGGAGGAAAAGAATAGAGAGCATGTTTTGTTCTTTTAATCTATCCATCAGTCCGCAAGTTATTAAGTCCACAAATACATATCAAACACCGACTATTTGACAGGTGCTATGCTAGACATTGTGCATACTGTGCTTAACAACAACAGCTAATATCTCAACCCTGTAAAAAGTTAGTCTTGTGAAATAGAAACTAAATGTAAATAAATAAATGGATAATGACAAATGAAATCAACACTGTTTGTGATAAGGGCTGTAAAGGGAGTATACCACGGGCGCTTGTGGTTGCGGGAGTTGTGTGGGTGGATGGATAGGGGTGCAGTCACACTTTAGAGAGGGTAACAGGAAAATCCCCTCTGAAGAGGTGATATATCAACAAAGCATTGTAGGATAAAGAGCCAGCATTGAAGACAAAGTAAATCAAAACCTGCAGGAGAAACAGCAAGGCTCTGAAGTGGAAAAGGCTTTGAAAGATTGAACATAGGGGAGGGGGTGTCAGATGAGCCAGAAAGTCAACCAGGACCACTTTTATAGTAAGTGAAAATTAGATGAGTGTTTCTCAACTTGGTAGGAAAGCACCCAGGATTGAAAGAATATTCAAAAGAAGTCTTTGACAGGTAGGAGGAGCTAGTTATGGCCAATGAATCCAATTAGATTATATATGCCAGGTGCCTAGGACACAGTCCAGTGCTTAGAAGATGCTTGGTATATACAAGCTCTTTTCAGCCTTTCCCTCCCCTTCTAACAAGGCAGATCTCTTTAAATTGTTTGCAGGACATCTTCATCTGGGGCCTGTGCTGGCTACTTCAGCCCTCTGCTGCCCTTCAACTAGAGAGTCCTCAACATAATCCCAAAGACCCCAGAATGCCATCTTTGGATCATTTTGCTATTCTAGCTTGCAAATAATTTGAGCCAAAAGCTTGCATGCATTTGGCCTATGTATTAGTAATCTTTCTTATAGAATACAACTGTGTTAAACAGTTTTACAGAAAAATATTTATAAAGATTCATGCCCCATAGCATAACTATTTATATCTCTATACACATATAATTTTACATAGTTGTAATCAGTATTCAAATATAGTTGTGTGGCATTTTAAAAATTAACATCTCTTGTAGGTATGTTTCATGCTTTTGTAGTTTTGACAGTCATCACTTTTACAGCTGTGTATGTCTAAGAGGCATGTGTTTAATAGTTAAATTAATTTTTAGTTGAGAAACATACATAAAATCCATGCATTTTCCTAGTCTAAATGAGTTCCTAGGTCCTTCTCAATATATTTTATTATTCTTCCATGTTTCTAGATCACCTGTGACCTTTTTAAATAAAAATGAAAATTAAAGAAAAATTATCTTTTAAAACTATTTTTAAAATATTCCTGACATTCAAAGAGATTTTTCTCTCTAATTAAAAAATAATAATTTCACGAAGTGTGTCTAACTTACTTTGTTCACTTTTTTTAGCTTTACTACTAAAAATCTCTACTGTGTCTTTGCCCTTCTCATTAATCTTGGCTCTTCCTTTGGTTCCATTTTCATTAGATTGCAGACCCGGAATAGCTAACATATTGATTGTATTTCCTCACACTTTTTTAGTTTGAATCTTTTCCTTTAGGGCCTGAAGTTTCTTGGACTTCTTCCTTTTGAAAAAGAAGCACGGCTCTTTCTTCTTTTTATTTTATTTTTTCAACAGAATTAGGGTGACTTACTCTTTAAAAAATGTGGAAAATATGGGAAATTTATGGAGCTCCATCCCTGAACTACACCTAGATTTAATTTGTTGGCATAAAGTGATCCTTTTCTTTATGCATGATATGTACATAGCTGTAATCATGCTGAAAGTAATTTTATATCACTTTCCCACTTAGCCTGACCTAAAAAGCATTTTCCATATTATTACAATTTTTTCATAATCAACATTTTTAATGGCTACATAAACTTTCATTGGTTGGTGACATAATGGTTTTGTTAACCATCTCCACATTCTGTGTTTTCTAAATTTGTGTGTCAGTCTTGTTAAAATTCACTTGTTTACCATAAAAGCAGAAGACATCCTTAAAGACTCTTAAAGCAATGTCTCCATTGTTGCCTGGGTTGACACTGTTTTTCAGGTGTTTGCATCTTATTTATTAGAGAGCATTTTCACTTTCTCCCAGCCGTTTCTTTTCTCTCCTGCCCATTCTGCCTTCCAACACAGCTTGGAATTCCCTGTGACAAGCATTTGATTTGATTTTCCCATTGTTACAAAGCACCTTCTAATCTGTCAGGAAAGCTCATGCCTGACATTGCTTACCCCATGAACTGAAGCCTAGCAGGCATCAATGATTGTCAAACACATCATAAGCCCTGTAAAGATGAGCCCAGAGGGCCTACACATTCAGAGTAAGGGAGAGGGAGAGTGGAGGAGGGAGACAGAGAATATAGGCACACTCCTCTGTGAGAGAGGAGAAGAGTGATGATTTTAAAAAGGAAAGGGCAGCTTTGGTTTCTAGAAGAAACATTCTGCAGTGAGAAATGCCTAGGAATAAAATTGACTCCCATGATGGATTTTTACACATGGATAAGGAGACCTGGAAAATGGCATTGGTTAAACACCACTATCCATTCAGTGCATTAATGAGATAGCTTTCAGAATTCACTTGTATAAAGAGGACTATCAATATTGGAAAAGTCCAGGGGCGCTGTGGCAGATTAGACCAGGATGAATGCTTGCCAAGGAGATAGGTATTTTTCATGCTGTTCCTCATTTTCCTGCATGCCACCGTCAAACTTGGCAATGCCCAGAAGCCCGAGAAATCCAACCTCATGCTTGCAATAACTGGATGACAATTTCATTGAAGCAAATGTGAAGAGCACCAGTGGATCATGCACTCTCATCAGCTTTTGAAGCTGACATGACATGCTGGGGATACAGGCTCCATAAAGCCCTCAGAATGAAAACATTTTATTGTTAAAACAGATGTCCAAAGACCACGCTGTATTCGACCAGAATTTTTTTCTTGTTGCTGTGTTATTTTAATAAATAATAGACATTCATTTATTGTTCACTTATTCATTCATTTATACATACACTACTATGGATTTCACAAAGGATTTGAGGCAGTTGCTAGACTGTCATTAGAAAAGATTACTGGGTTGTTTTCAACAGAATGAAAAAAAAATCCAGCTTATCAGTAGTGAAATTGTTTGCACTGTGATGAGATGAATTTTATTGGCAGTCACCACAGTGTTCCCTCTACCAGCTTAAAATATATTGTTATGTGTTATATACTTAACATACATTCCATAAGGTCAATGTATACGTTGCCTGCTAATTATGCCACAGTAGACAATTTAGATCTAAGAGCAATGTAAAGACTTTTTAAATCACAAAATTTCAATAACATATATGAATTAATCCTTGTACCCTCATGAAACTCCACTAAATTGTGAGAAAGTAAATAAAAATAAATTATAAATGTACAAAGGAACAGACCAGAGAGAGTATTTCAAGTTTTTAGAATACTGGAAGTAGAGGAAGGGATTAGTTTTTCTAAGAAACCTGAATCCCAAATGCTTGCACAAGTGGAAGATAATTAGGACAAAAGTCAATGAGACCTCCAGAATTCGGAGGCACCAATACCACAGAAGATAATAGTGAAGCACCAGAAAAAAAAAGTGGGGACACTGGTAGAAAAGTCAGTACCCTGATCCATTCTCTCTTCCACCTGGTTGGGAAACTTCACTTTCTCCACTGCAGCATGGGGTTTATCTGTAGAGATTTTAAGTCATAGAGGTTTCATTCTAGGGAACACTAGGTGCAGCACACAGTGGGAGAGAGACAGTGTGGTGGAAACAAAGAGGTTAAGATGAAGTTACTCCAGCCACCATCCACAAAGTTTTTCCAAGAATTCTGGGACTGACCTCATACCTAACAATTACTACCCATCCAAACCCTGGGCCTGACCTTGGCTGAAGGTAAGTAAAGCCTTTTGTTTCATCCCTACAGAACAAGAATACATGAGAGAAAAAGACTCAGAGATATGGCTAATTGATATTTCCGTAAGAGCAATTCCCAGGTTTCCAACCAATCACTCAACAATTTCTACCCATGTTCTAATCAGCTATGTAATGCTCTGTCTCTAATAGTAATGCCCGGTCTCTAATAGAAGTTTTCAAACACCAGGGATAAAAATAAGTTTATAAAATATTCTAGACAACAAACAAACAAGCAAACAAGGTCAAAGACAAAAGAACAGATATTAGAATAATATAGGATTTTTCAGTAGCAACACTAGAAGCTGAATGAAAATGAAGCAATGCTCTCAAAATTCTGAGGAAAAATTTAGTTTTGACCTATGATGCCATACCTGGCAAAATTCTCAGTCAAGCATGAAGATAACAAATAACGCTTTCAGAAATGTTTCAGGTCTCAAGATTCCCTCTGATGCCTTATTCTCAGGAAATCACTTGAAAGTGTGCCTCTCCTAAATTAGGGCATAGAGCAAGAAGGGCAAAGGCACTTCGTCCAGGAAATACTGGATCAATCACAGGAGAACTGTAGAAAAATCCCAAAAGTTTACGTATACCATTCAGAATGCCACCAGAAGTCTAGAGTAGAAGTGGAGGTTGGAAGGCACAGGATGGAAGACTGTTTCAAAGGGAAAAAGAAATACTTGCTTAGCTACTACAGAAAAAAGTATTCTAAAGGGTTCTATACATCTTTTGTCGAGTTTGCAGAAAAATGGTGATACCAGTATATTGAAAACTAAGCAAAATTTTATATAAAGGCAATTATTAACGGCAACATAAAAAAGTAATACCAGTCAGAATATGTAATCATGCTACTCTACAATTGAACAATACCATGTATCATATAAATACAGTAAATATATTTTTAGTTTAACCAAAATTGGATTGCAATAATATTGTGTAAATGGAGGGAAGAAAAGAGGTGTTCAGAGAGGCAGAGTATAAGCCTGCTAAATCATTATTTATCACACAACCAAAGCCGAGATCCTTTAATAGGTTCTTTTAAATACCATCTTACTAAGACAATGCATGATTCCCCCACGGTGCCTGTCCTTTCTCTCTGCAAGTAGTAATAATCAATACTTGTTCAATCACTGGTGTGCTCCAGGTGAGCTTTGGCTGGAGCTCATTGACACTATCAATTTCTTTTGTGCATGGAAATTTCCTAGGCTGAGTACAAAAAAGTTTCCATGTGAACAAGAATCACTTTTCTCTGACAATAAATACAGTCTGACTGGGATGAGAAGTGCTTCAGCCCAAGCAACACACTTGCTTCTTCCATCATGCTTAGGAACTTGGGTTCTGGATTCAGATTGTCAGATATCAAATGCCCACCCCATTGCCTATTGTTTCTCTAGTTACCTCATCTCCCTACATCTTAGTTGCCTCATCCTAAAGCTTGGATTATCCTAGTCCCAGCCACGCAAGGTTGCCATGTCACTTAAAAAAGAGATGATGATCATGGGTCAAATGGTATTTCTGGTTCTAGATCCTTGAGGAATCGCCACACTGTCTTGTCAACAATAGTTGAATTAATTTACACTTCCCACCAACCGTGTAAAAGAGTTCCCATTTCTCCACATCCTCTCCAGTATCTGTTGTTTCCTGACTTTTTAATGATCGCCATTCTAACTGGTGTGAGATGGTATCTCATTGTGGTTTTGATTTGCATTTCTCTAATGACCAATGATGATGAGCTTTTTTTCATATGTTTCTTGGCCACATAAATGTCTTGGATCTAGAACCAGAAATACCATTTGACGCAGCAATCCCATTACTGGGTATATACCCAAAGAATTATAAATCATTCTACCATAAAGGCACACACACATGAAAGTTTATTGCAGCACTGTTCACAATAGCAAAGACTTGGAACCAATCCAAATGCCCATCAGTGGTAGACTGGATAAAGAAAATGTGGCACATATACACCATGGGATACTATGCAGCCATAAAAATGGTTGAGTTCATGTCCTTTGCAGGGACATGGATGAAGCTGGAAACCATCATTCTCAGCAAACTAACACAGGAACAGAAAACCAAACACCGCATGTTCTTACTCATAAGAGGGAGTTGAACAATGAGAACATATGGACACAGGGAGGGGAACATCACACACCAGAGCCTGTCTGGGGGTGGAGGGCTAAGGGAGGGATAGCATTAGCAGAAATACCTGATATAGATGATGAGTTGATGGGTGCAGCAAACCACCATGGCACGTGTATACCACTGTAACCAACCTGCACTTTCTGCACATGTATCCCAGAACTTAAAGTATAATAATATAAAAAAAGGAGGTGATGATCATGAAGGATCTAGCACAGTGCTTGGTGCATTTCAGTTCTCAACAAATGTTTATTACTATTAACATCATCCATTGCCCACAACAGCACTTTGAATGAAGGAAGTTTAAAATTAAGTGTGTAGAAGAGAAGTTTATTTCATGTCTTTTGAAAGTACCTAGCACATAGTAGGCATTCCATACACATTTTTGAATGAATGGATAAAACTTATTTTGTAATTGCTTTTCCCATGGAGTTGAGTATCAATTCTGTTTTTAAAAAGTGAAAACATACTGGGCACATTCAAAGTTGTCTTCTGGTATAATAATAGCTAATGTGAATAAACAAAATTTTGGGACATAGTTTTAAACTTGGGGTTACTGTCACATGAGGGGTGTATCTATGGTATTGTCAGCTACTGAATTTTTAGAGTAATTATGTGTCATCTAATGTCTTTTACTGAAAATATATTGCTTTTGCTGAAAACTGGAAAATATTTGTCTACCCTAATGTGATGCTACAATCTATTTTAATGGTGAAACTTCCAATAAGAATTTTTACAAGTCTTATCAATAGGTGGACTATTTTTACACATGTTCACCCACTAAAATGTCACTTGTTTCTAAATAAATTCTTTGCTTACATTTTGAAAAAATATATCCCTCTATCATTCTTTTGAGATTTGGGAAGGAAGATGCCAAAGTCAGCAAGATACACCCTCTGGCAGCCATGATTTGGAACATATTTCAACAATCAAATATGACATAGTTAACAATCTATCTGGCTCAACCTGAATTCTGATATGCTAATAATTGATAATCCGGTGATGCAGAAAACAGTATGCAGATTCCCTAATGCTTCAAACACTCAGTGAATCTTCCTTCTAAGCTATTTCCACTTCACTCTGTGCCCTAAATCCATCTTGGAATAATATCTTTCACAGGCTTTCAACTTTTTTTCGTTCTTGTTACACAAGACAGTCGGGAGTTAAAAGGATTTAAACTGATCTATATGTCTGTGTTTGTACATATACATGTTTACATGTTTTTCTGTCAAAATATCTCTAGTAAAATCTCACCAATGTGGGTTTTTAAAATATAATTTACACAGTGCCTTGCTTGAAATGCTACTTTTGATTTATGTGTGAAAAAAATTCAACCAAATTAATCTACAGCAGTGGCCCTCAAACTTTTCTGTGTGTTCAAATGAACACACATCTGAGAACACATACATAAATCTGAGTTTAGAAGTTTTGATGCTGAGACTGCACCCCATTCCAATTAAATATGAGAGTAGAAACCAGTAATTTTATTTATTTATTTATTTATTTTGAGATGGAGTCTCACTTTGTCACCCAGGCTGGAGGGCAGTGGTGTCATCTCAGCTCCCTGAAACCTCCAGCTCCCAGGTTTAAGTGATTCTCCTGCCTCAGCCTCCAGAGGAGCTAGGACTACAGGCACGTGCCACCACACCTGGCTATTTTTTGTTTTTCAGTAGAGACGGGGTTTCACCCTATTGGCTGGGCTGGTCTCAAACTCCTGACCTCAAGTGGTCTACCTGCCTCTGTCTCCCAAAGTGCTGGGATTACAGACGTGAGCCTCTGAACCTGGCCAAAACCAGTAATTTCTGTTTTCTGAAGCTTCCTGCCAAGTTGATTCCAATGCATAGTCAAGTCTGAAACCAGAGTTCTAAACAGGCTACTCTAAGAGCAATTAATGGGTTAACAGCACTATCTGGGAGCTCATGAAAAATCAGAGTCCTAGGTTCAGGGCTCCCTAGACCCCAACCTACTGATTTAGAAGCTTATCTAGACCCGTGCTTTCCAAACTTTAATGTGCCTTCCAATGACCTAAATATTCTTGTTACAATGCAAATTCAGAGTCAGTTTTTTAGCCATGGGGCCTGAGACTGCATTTTTTTTTCTTTTTTATTTATTTATTTATATATTTATATTATTATTATTATTATTATACTTTAGGTTTTATGGTACATGTGCGCAATGTGCAGGTAAGTTACATATGTATACATGCGCCATGCTGGTGCGCTGCACCCACTGACTCGTCATCTAGCATGAGGTATATCTCCCAATGCTATCCCTCCCCCCTCCCCCCACCCCACAACAGTCCCCGAAGTGTGATGTTCCCCTTCCTGTGTCCATGTGTTCTCATTGTTCACAAGCTCCCAGGGGCTACCCAAGCTGCTAGTCCAAAGACTATGTTTTGAATAACAAGGATTTAGCTACTATAGGAGGAAACATCTTCCTCAGAACAGGGGGACAGGAGGGTTATGGGAAAGACACAGTCATCACATCCTCCAATTTAACAAGGATAAAAGTAACTACAGTTCTAGGCAATGACTACCTACCAGATGATGAGCTAAAATGATGAGATGATCAGCTAAGATAAGATTAGCTTATAGAGCTTTCTCTACAAGCTCTATGAGGATGAACTATGATAATTTATATTTAAAAAATAAACTGAGGTTCATAGAGGTGAAGGATATGGCTCAAAGCTGAGCATGTAGGCCTGTGTTTCCATAATAAATGTTTCCTCTCCTATATCGAGGGGTCTCAGGCTCTGTGGTGATTAGGAATCAACTGATGTGCTTATAATTTATGCTTATACCACAAATTATAAAATCTTATTCAGTATGGTTGAGGTGAGGGGACCCAAGAACCCATTATCACCCCAAGAGATGGTCTGAGTCCTTTCTTAAGTTTCAAATGATGACATCCAGTCAACAGGGTAGTAGTGTAAAGTGTTCCTCAATAGAACGTGCCAAATTAATCCAGGAGGATCTCTATGTAGCAACACTTTATTAATGTTGGTAATATACAGTTAACTCTATATACTTAAAGTAACAAGACATGTTATTGAAATGAATTTTTCAAGGGATGAGGTTCTTAATTTTTTTAATACATGGGAAGACACTATCACTGTGATTACCACTCTGGGACATACAAAATAAGTGTAAGACACAGCACGTCTCTAAAAGCCACTTTTACAGGAGACAGATATAAAACCATAAAGTAGTTAAATAGTAACACACGGTGGCATATGCTAGATGCCAAATGAACGATAGAGGCAGCACTCATGATGATAGCAGCTGCCACATATTGAATGCTTATTATGTGGCAGATGTTTTACGCAAAGTGCCTCGTTCAATCACTACACTCTACATAAAGTTATAATTAATATCCCTGTTTTACAGATAAGGAAAAGGAAGCTTAAGGAGCTTTGTGATTTTCCCACAGACTCACTGATATTAAATGCCAAACTGGTGTCCTAAGTCTAGGTCTCCAAATGCAATACGATTTCTGCAATGCCTTACTGACTCTCTTACACCACGCAGTCTCCTCGGTATTCTTGTAAGTCAGTGAAGAAAACATGCAGCCACAGAGAAAGCTTCATGGGGACATTTTACATGAGCTGTTTCTGTAAAGACTGTAGGGATTTTGACAAGTAGAGAAGGAACAAAAAAGGGAGAAGAGTCAGGAAGTATGGGGTATTAAGGGTGGATAAAAATAGCTTGTTTGGGGGAGGAGTAAGGGGAAAATAAATGAGCTAAGGCTGGATATGAAAGACCTTCAAAATCAGTCTCAGGGATATTAGTCTAAGGTCGGTGTGGTCTCGTGGAAGTTTTTAGTGGAGGAAGAGAAATGATGACCACTGAGTTTTCATAAAATGAATGAGACTCCGATGTGATGAATGGCTTGTAGTGCAGGAAAGAAAGGGGTTTGTGACATATTCTAACCAACCACATTTGAAGATGAGAGGGTCTAATCTAAGATAGTGGAAATAGGACAGAAAAGAAAAGGATGGATATGAAGGAGATTTCAATGTAGAAATTGCAAGGACAACATCACCAGCAATATTGGGTGAATATGATACCTTTTATACATTTTTTTTTAACAGTTAAGTACCCTACACTGCCTTAGGCACTGGTCTAGGTGCTGAGGATAAACATGCACTGACACACACAGGCATACAATGCAAGGATGTAGCTGTTAGAAACAGTTGGTTAGAGGTACAGATAACAATATGAATGGACCTTAAAAGCACTGTTAAAGAAAAAAGTAAGATACATTTGTGATTTATAACACAATATCACATTTATATTAAAGTGCATGTGAATTTTTTTAACTATACATTTTGCAAGAATAAACACAGATGAATGTACACATTAAGTATGTCAGAGTTGTTATTTACGGAGGTAAAGTGTAAAATGGAAGGGAAAATGGGCACTAATGGGGAACAGATTATTAAATAAGAGAGCACGTGTGCAGACAATTAATGATACTGTGTCATGGATTGAGGAATGTAACCAATTAGTACCACTTAGAGTCTAAGGTACACTCAAACAAAAAGGTGAATAAGATTTTTATCATATGTTCAAAGGGTCACAGTCTATCGTAGAAGATAGGATGTTCATTAATTCGGTGCATATATTTAGCTGCTTTTTACATATCAAGTACTCCGTTAGATGCTGGAAATTCAAAGATAGAGTTTATGGGACAAAGAAGCACACAATGGCAATGAAATGTGAGAAATAATCATATATATTTATTGCAGCATTTATGGATGCACAGAAAAAAGAGCCATCTGACCCAGACAGAAGATCAGTGAAGGCTTCCAAGAGGAGCTAAACCTGTGCATAGTTTTAAAGGATGACGTATTAGTTTGCTACGGTTTTTATAACAAGGTACCAGACTGGTTTTCCTAACATCAGAAACTTATTTTCTCACAATTATTGAGGTTAGAAGTCAGATCAAAATGTTGGCAGGGTAGATTTCTCCTGAGGCTGCTCTCCTTGGCTTCTAGGTGGTCATTTTCTGCTCTCTGTGTCTTCATATGGTCTTCCCTCTGGGCATGCCTTTGTCCTTCTCTTCCTTCTCTTCTTATAATTAAGGACATCAGTCATGTTGAATTAGGGCTCATCCTAATAACCTCATTTTAACTTAATTACCTCTCTAAACACTCTTTCTCCAAATCCAGTCACATTCTGAGGAACTGGGGATTAGGACTTCAACATATGAATTTTGGGAAACAGAGTTAAGCCACATGAGTAAAAATTAAGTGATCAATTCTGCTTTACCAAACATAAAGCTTCCTATGGAAAGCTTGAGATATGGACACCATTAAGTCTTGGGATGTTGAGTTTGGAGCAAGGGCAGCAACAGAAAATATGAAATGAGCACTTGAAGATATACAATTGGACACCTGCAGTATGAACATTAAAAAGCAGGTGAGGAACAAGAATAAATAGAACCAGAAACAGAGAAGAGGATAGATGGTTGGAGAAATTCAAGCTCAATTTAACTGCATTAGGATCTGTCATGTAGAGCAGAAACCTGGAAGCTTTACTAAAAACATTTTTGACAAAAGAAGTAAAGATGATATAAAATTACTTCTAAATTTATATTTAAAATGCTGTGTCACAAATTCAAAGGGCACATGTAAATGGACATTTGAAACAAAAAAGAGAAATTTCTGGAAAATATTTCACATAGTAAGCACTAAATAGTGGATTTGTAGATTGTTTAGACTAAAGATTTTGCAAGTCTTAGAAACTTTTGGATATCTGCATTCCCCATAAGTATCGCCAAACTTGATTTAATTAGACTGAAGTATGTAAAAGCAGAGAGGCATCCCTAAAATATGGTTCACTTTGTGTCAGAGGAATTTGTTGTGAATTTATATTATATGTTTGCAAACTCTTCTTCTCTTTTGACCAATTATCCTTAAATTATATGGTTCAGCATGAGTTTATATAATAGGAACATTTCAGAATTTTGTGGTTTACAACTTGAATATTTTTTAATAGGAAAGGCTTTGAGAGTTCTGCATTTGCTTAGGTTATGTAAGCTGCAGAGAACATTGCTCTCACCCTAAAACTAAGAAAAATGTAGATATATGCAAGCATAATTTTTGAGCCCATCAGAGTTGAATTCCAAAGGATGGCAAAATCTAAGATTTAGGACAGATGAGCTATTTTACTTTTGGTAAAGCAGGAGAAGAAGACGTGGAAGTCATAAAAGTAAGTAAAAAAAGAAACTGTATTGATATCTGAAAGACCTAATGTGGGTGGTTGAATAATACCTTCACTTCCTCCTCTGAGTATGTCTATGTCTTAATCCCCATAGCCTGTGAATATGTTAGATTACATGGCAAAGAATTATGGTTGCAGATGCAGTTAAGGTTGTTAATCATTTTACCTGGAGGTGAGGAGATTATCTTGGATTATCTGGTAGACCCAGTATAGTCACAAGGGTCATAATTGGAAGACGGAGGCACAAGAGTTACAGTTAAAGAGGCTACCCTCCTGGACTTGAAGAGGGAGGAAGCAGACAGGAGCCAAGGAATGTGGGTAGTCCCTAGAAGCTAGAAAAGGCAAGACAATAAATTCCCCTCTAGAGTCTCCAGAAGGAATGCAGCCCTGATGACATTTTGGTTTAAGGGAATGAGACCTATTTTAGACTTCTGATTTTAGAGTTGCACAACATTAAATTTGTGTTATTTTAAAGCACTGTGTTATGGTAATTTGTTGCAGCAGCAATAGGAAACAAATATGCCTCCTATAGGTTAGTATGACAGGTTACAATCTTGGAACCTCACACCCAAGAAGAGTCTATACTCACTCACCATTTGTTTTACACAGACCTCCGCCACGTTTTCATGTGAAAGACTGAGGACATGGGAGACCTCAGGGAGTCTCTCTTGGTAGGATAACTGTGTAGGTTCTTACAAGATTTGTGGGTATAAGCAGTATCTTGAGAAACCCACTGCACGCTGGGACTTATATGAATACAAGGTGGTGATGGGTTGCTGCTAGGGGCAGAAACAAAACATGATCTAGTCCTGACCTTCACAGATACACAGATAAGAAGCAAAAACCAATGGGTACTGGGGGTGAAGAAAGACCTACCCCTGCTGTGTAAATCTACTTTAAAACAAGGAAAAAGCCATTCACTAATGAGCAGGGTAGGAAATCCTTGTGTTCTCAGTCTAAGCAAATTTGGCCACTACTAGGGAAGGCATAAAAAACCTGCCCCCAACACCCTACATAGACACTAGGCACAAATTCTCAGCTGCTGCAGAGGGGAAGAAAACTCACTCATGCCCAGGATCATTCACTAAGACAAAGCAGAAGTCTGCTACTGTCGGAGAAGGCCAAGAATCTTGTCCTTCCTGCTCATCTTTCCAACAATACATGGGAGAGTTTAGTTGCCATCCAGGAAAATGTAAAGAGCTCAACCTGTGCGTTAAGCCCCGAAATCAGGAGAAATTGGAGGTTTCCTGCCACCAGGGAAGGGGCAATAACGTTGAAAAAGCCTTGCTCCTGAGATCTAGGCACATAGACCTGCCTGCCTAATACAGAGATTGAAGAACCAACGAAGGAACCAAGAAAACTTCTTGCCCCGATTAGGAGCTTTTCACTGTGTAATGATGAGCTGCAGTTTACCACTGGGGGATTGGCGAGAGCTCAGAAACAGAGTATCACCACAGCATCTCTGAAAGCGGAGAGTAAAGAAAGAACACTAAGAAAAATCTAGCACTTTAGGCCTCAAAATAAGAGCAAGGTAATGTCAGTCCACAACTGGCAGAATTGGAAACTTGCAGAGCGCTGACAATAACTATAGCAACAGCAAAACCCAAACACAATTTAGTCACCAACTGAGTTGACTCAACCACCATACTAATAGGCTAAGAGAAGAAAAAACATTCTGAAGGTAAATAAAATTTATCTCAGCCTTTTCTGTCCTTTTAGAAATAATGTTTGGCCTTCAATAAAATGTTACAAATACACACACATATACACACACACAGATACACACACCAATAAAAAAGTCACATTGCAATAAATAAAACAATTGACAGAGAACACGAACCAAAAATAATCTAGCACTTGAAACTATTAGAAAGGGACTAAAATTGTTATGATTAAAATTATGATAAATATGATTGCAGGATCTAGGGAAAGAGATAGACAACATGAATGAACACAAAAGGAAATTTACCAGAGAAATGAAAACCATATATTTTAAAAAGAGTTCAATTCAAATTCTAAAAATAAAAATTACAATCTCTATGCCAATAAATTCAATAATTTAGGGAAAAAATAGATACAGTTCTTCAAACACACAAAACAACAAAGCTAACTCTAGAAGAAACAGATAATACAAATAGTCTACAAATATGTCTAATACAAATATGATAATACAAATATGTCTAAGACATATTTAAATAAATGAGATTTATTGTGAAAATTTCTACCATAATGAAAATTTTAAGCCAAAATGGCTGCACTAGAGAAAAGATAAATACTTAAGGAAGAAATTACACCAATTATACTCAAATCAAGAAATTGAAAAGAAGGAAAAACTACCCAATTTGTTTTATGGAGCCAGCAAAACCCGATAGCAAAACCAGATGAAAATATTGCGCACACACCCCTATAGACCAGTGTCAGAATATAGATGTAAATGACCTCTGAAAAACTTTCAGCAAGTTGAATCTACCAATGCATAGAAAGAATTAACACATCATGACCAAGCGGTGTTTATTGTAGGAATATAAGACTGCTTCAACATTTAAAATTAAACAATCTGTCTCTCTATATATATGCACAAACTAAAATAGAAAAGCTAAATGCCCTTTTCATTCAATACAGGAAAAGCAACTAAAAATGTAATATCTATGCAGAGTGCAAAAATATTTCTGCAAAATGGGAATAAAAGTAACATCTAATATGGGACACCTACAAAAACCTAGAGGTACATTACATGTAATGCTCAATGCTTTCCCCTTAAGATTAAAACAAGACAAAGACATCCACTTTCACCATTTTGTTCAATATTGTACTAGAAGTCAAAACCATCACAATAAGGCAAGAAAAAGATATAAAAACATATAGATTTAAAAGAAAGTCGTAAACCTGTGTTTAAACCTAATTGTTTACATTAAAATCTCAAGAAATCTATTTAAAAAATACTAGAACTAATACACGAGCTAAGAAACATTAAAGAACATAAGGCATTACAAAAAATCAACTGCATTTCAATATATAAACAATGTACAAAAGCAAATTGAAATAAAAGAAAAATAATACCACCTAAAATAGCCTCACAAACCAAGAAATACATAGGGACAAACTTAACAAAATATGTGTTAAACCTGTGCAATGGAAACTACAAAACATCTCTGAGAGAAATTTTTAAGATACCTAAATGAGTGTATCCAAAGACTCAATGTTTAAAAAGAAAAAAATGAAAAGATTCAATGCTGTTAAACGTTAAAATCAGCTATCCCCAAATTGTTTCTACACTAAAAGAAAACATAAGGAAAAAGCTCCATGACATTGTTTTGAGCAATGATTTTCTGGATATGCCTTTAAAAGCACAGGCAACAAAAGCAAAAATAGACAAACGGGGCTACATCAAACTAAAAAGCTTCTGCACAGCAAAGGAAACAATCAACAAAGAGACAAGCTACAGAATGGGACAAAACATTTGCAAACTATACATCTGTTAAGGGGTTAATATCTAAAATATAAGGAACTCAAACAACTCAATAACAAGAAAACAAATAAGCCAATTAAAAATGGGCAGAAGACCTGAATAGACATTTTTCAAAAGAAAATATAAAAATGGCCAACAAGTATATGAAAAAATGTTCAACATCACTAATTATTCAGGCAAATGCAAATCAAAATCATAATGAACTACCACCTCACACCTATTAGAATGGCCACAACCAAAAAGACAAAAGATAACAAGTGTTGGCAAGGATGTGAAAAAAAGGGAGCCCTTGCATACTCTTGGTGGGAATGTAAATTAACACAGCTACTATAGATAACAGTATGGAGGTTCCTCAAAAAATTAAAAATAGAACTACCATATGACTCAGAAAACCCACTGCTGAGTATAGAGCCAAAGGAAATGAAATCAGTACATTGAAGAGATATCTGTACTCCCAGGTTAATTGCAGCACTATTCCCAATAGCCAAAAAAAATAAAATAAAAAAACATGGAATCAACTTAGTGTTCATTAACAAATTAATGGATAAAGAAAAAAAATATATATATATACAATGTAGTAGTGTTCAGCCATAAAAAATAAGGAAATTGTATCATTTGGGACAACTTGGATGAACCTGGAGAACATTCTGGTAAGTAAGCCAGGCACAGAAACAAAATACTGTGTGATTCCATTTATGTGGGGAACCTAAAAAAGTTGATCGGATAGAAGTAGAGAATAGAATAGTGGTTATCAGAGGCTGAAGCAGTTAGCAGGGTAGGGATGAATGGGAAAATGTTGATTAAAGGAAACATATTTATAGTTAGAGATATTCAATAAGTTTAAGAGATACATTGTACAGTATGGTGACTACAGTTAATAATAACATATTTTATTCTTGAGAAATGCTAACAGAGTGAAGGTTAAGTGTTCTCACCACAAAAATGATAGCTATGTGAGGTAATGCATTTGTTAATTAGCTAGGTTTTACCATCCCAGAATGTACTTCAAAGCATCACGTTGTACAATGTAAATACATTGTATATGACAATTTAACAATAAATATATTTGAAAATATATAACATTTTAGAAGTCCAATCAAAAATCCAGTGGAGGCCTGGCGCGGTGGCTCACGCCTATAATCCCAGCACTTTGGGAGGCCGAGGCAGGAGGATTACAAGGTCGAGGGACCGAGACCATCCTGGCCAACATGTTGAAACACTGTCTCTACTAAAAATACAAAAATTAGCTGAGTGTGGTGCCGTGCACCTGTAGTCCCAGCTGCTCAGGAGGCTGAGGCAAGAGAATCACTTAAACCCAGGAGGCTGAGGTTGCAGTGAGCCAAGATCGTGTCACTGCATTCCAGCCTGGTGACAGACCAAGACTCCGTCTCAAAAAAATAAATAAATAAATAAATAAAATCCAGTGGACTTTTGTAAAAAAAAAAAAAAATTAATGAACTGCTTCTACATTGTATACAAAAATGCAAATAAAAGGTTTTTTGAAAAAAAAAAAGTTGAAGGATTTGAATACCTGATTTCAAAGTTTAATATATGTTTACAGTAATCAAGACAGTGAGGTATGAGAGTAAGGGTAGACAAATACATGAAATAGAATGAAGAATACATAAATAAACACAAATACACACACATACAGTCAGTTGAATTTTGAAAAAGAAACCAAGATAGGCTGGGCGCGGTGGCTCACGCCTGTAATCCCAGCACTTTGGGAGGCCAAGGCGGGCAGATCACCTGAGGTCAGGAGTTCGAGACCAGCCAAGCCAACATGGTGAAACCCCATCTCCACTAAAAATACAAAAATTAGCCTGGCGTGGTGGTGCATGCCTGTACTCCCAGATACTCAGGAGGTTGAGGCAGGAGAATTGCTTGAACCCAGGAGGCGGAGGTTGCAGTGAGCTGAGATCGTGCCACTGTACTCCAGCCTGGGTGACAGAGTGAAACTCTGTCTCAAAAAAAGAAAAAGAAAGAAACCAAGATAATATGATGGTAAAGAATAATGCTTAAAACAAATTGTGCTGGAATAGATGCAAACAAACAAATAAACTTTGATCCTTAATGTAGCATAATATGTAATAGCTAAAACTGTAAAACATCTAGAAGAAATCATAGAAGGAAATCTTTGAAACTTTGGCTTTCATAAAAACTTCTTACATAGCTCAACTATAAAGAAAACAAATGATAAATTATACTTTATCAACATTATATTTTTCTCATTAAAAGAAAATCTTAAGAAAATAAAATGGTAGGCACAGACCAGAAATAACATATTAGAAAAAAAACACTTTGAATATTACAAAAAAAGACATAAAATTTATGAAGAATTCTTAAAATTCAATAATAAAAAGACAAAAGTCACATAAAAATGAGCAAATGATGTTAACAGAGGCTTAATTAAATAAGATATACAGAGGACAAATAAGCCCATAGAAAGAGGCTAAACATCTTTATTATTAGAAAAACACAAATTAAAATTATGAGATTCTACTTCATGCCCACTGGAATGATTAAAGTTACAAAGACTGACAACATGAAGTGTTGACAAGGCAGTGGAGCAACTGGAACTGTCATATATTGCCAATTTTTTTTTAATGAAAATGCCTGCCCCATTTTGTGTTTGTAAATTATTTTGTTTGTAAGTTAAACAAATACTATATGACTTAGCAATTACATTCCTAGGTATTTATCCAAGACTGATAAAAACATATTTCTATACAAAAACCTGTACAGGAATATTCATTTCAGCTATATTTATAGTAGCCAAAAATAGAATTCAAATGTCGAGAATATCTATACAATGTAATACTACTCAGAAAAATAAAAATCAGTAATTTCCAGGGGATGTTAATGGAGGAAAAATGAAAATATTCTGTCTCAATTATAGTGACTGTTATATACATTTGTTAAATGCATATAATTTTGACATTATATACATTCATATACCAATATAAATTATATACATTTGTCAAAGCACTGTACTCTTAAAATGGGTGAATTCTATTACTACAATTTTTTAAAAATGAACATACATTGGTTAGGTTGCATTTTCTGTGCTTTAAAGCAAACTAATTTCTTAGTTTTGTTGTCTAAAATGAAGAGATTCTAGAACAGATAGAGAAAAGTTATGTTATCAATGGCTATTACTTAAATATTTATTATATGCCAGTCACTTTGCTAGCATAGTAGATCTAATGATGTGTGAAACACGACGCCTGATATATAAAACACATGAATGAATATGGTGGCTTATAGTTAATACAATTCAGTCAATAAGAAGTCACTCTGCAGAAGGGTAATGCAGAAAAGTTCTGAAAGAAAGAGGAAAGGTTTTATATGGGAAATGGCAAGGCACAGCATTCCATAGAACTAATATGAACTAGCTGAAAACAGAACAAGTTATTTTCTAGGTATAGTGAAACTATCAAATTTTCTGGGGTAGAAGGTTTCTTTATAGAAACTGAAATATAAGGCAATAATGTCTTGATAAGTCCCAATTGTAGGGGGCTAAGAGATTTGAAATTTTCCCTAGGCAATAGAAAGCCATTATAAAGATCAGTCTAAGACAGTGAGGAAACAGAAAGGCCTCTTGGAAAACAACTGTTTTGAAATGAGGTAGTGGCAGTGGAAATGGTAATGAAGGTATATATTATAGGGACCAAGAAGTGGAGTTAAGAAGTGACTGATTGGAACTTTGGAGTTTGTATTAGTCAGGGTTCTCTAGAGGGACAGAACTAATAGGATATATATTCATCCTTATATATATATATATATATATGTATATGTATATATTAGCTATATATATATATACAAATATATAGAGAGAAACAGTTAATTAAGGAGTATTAAATTCACATGATCACAGGGTCCCACAACAGGCCACCTGCAAGCTGAGGAGCAAGAGAGCCAGTCCAAGTCCCAAAACTGAAGAACTTGAAGTCTGATGTTCAAGGGCAGGAAGCATCCAGCATGGGAGAAAGATGTAGGCTGGGAGGCAAAGCCAGTATAGCCTTTTCACGTTTTGTGTGTGTGTGTGTGTGTGTTTTGTTTTATTTTGTTTTGTTTTTGTCTGATTTATATTTGCTAGCAGCTGATTATATGGTGCATACCCAGATTAAGTGTGGGTCTGCCTTTCCCAGCCCACTGACCCAAATGTTAATCTCCTTTGGCAGTACCATCACAGACACACCCAGGAACCATGCTTTGCATCCTTCAATCCAATCAAGTTGACACTCAGTATTAATTATCACAGTGTTCTAAGATAAGTTAGAATGACCAGAAGAAGGTGCAGTAGTCCCTGGTTATCCATTATCTGAGGTTCTACTTTACACAGCTTCAGTTACCCGTGGTCAACCAAGGTTGAAAATATTGAAAGGAAAATTCCAAAGAGACAATTCATAAGTTTTAAATTGCCTGCTGTTCTAAGTAGCATGAGGATATTTTGAGCCATTCCTCTTTGTCCTGCCCAAGAAGTGAATCATCCCTTTGTCCAGCACATGCGTGCTGTAACTACTGCCCGTTAGTTGCTTAGTAGCCCTCTTGGTTATCAGATTGGCAGTCACAGGATCACAGTGCTTGTGTTCAAGTAACCCTTATTTTACCTAATAATGGCCTCAAAGCACAAGAATAGTGGTGCTGGCATATTGTTATAGTTGTTCCATTTTATTAGTAGTTATTATTGTTAATTTCTTACTGTGCCTAATTTATTAATTAGACTTTATCACAGGTATATATGTATGGTAAAAAACATAGCATATAGAGGGTGTGGTACTGTCTGCAGTTTCAGGCATTTACTGGGGGATTTTGAAATGTATCTGCTGCAGATAAATGGGGACTACTGTAATTTCTGAAAGATTGTGAGTTAGTTATCTATTTGTTTGTACTTAAAATCTAGACTTTTTATTTAATGTGTATAGGAAACTCAACACCAAGCAAGATATATTTCCCTTTAAAAAATTCTGTAGCAATAATAATGGCAGTTTATGTTGGTACGCTATCTTGTTTTATCTATGTTTGTCTTAGTCAAATGACTCTCACATAAATCACCTCATTAAAATCTGATTTCTCTATGAAGGAGTCAGGGTAGAAATTATTGCCCACTTTTTATATGTGAGAATGTGAGACAGAGAGGTTTGGTCATTCGTCCAAGGTCACTCAGCATGTAAGTGTCCAGGCTAGAAGTGGTCCCTTGTACTGTATTTTTGAGTCCAAGATCAGTCTTCTATAGCCAAGACAGCAAACCCAAGGCAGGAGGAGGAAGGGCTGGCTGGGGATGAGCACACAAATTTCTGTGGTAATGTGTCATTCCTTCAATTAGTCTATAAAACAGAAGACAATTCAATAAAAGTGGGTAATAACTTTGCACTTTGTCGTTAGGCTTAAATTACAGAAGTACTTCTCATCAGTTTCCAGAAAAGTGAGAAAGCAAGAGGAATAAAAGTTGGAAAAAGAAGTGGGTTTTTTTCTTTTCCTTTTGAAGAAAGTCTAAATGTGTGTCTAAATGTGGAATGGCTTTGTGTGAATCACTGACCCCTTAATTACTGATCTCCAGAGCTACTCATCTGCCTGATCTGAGAAAGCCCACTCCAAATGAAGGTTCTTGGGGTCAACAGCTCTCAGAAACTGATCAAGACCCATCCATAGAACCCAAGCACGGAGGTTTGTATTGCTCAACACTAGAATTTTATTTAAGGTTTCTCAGACTTCAGCTGGGCAAGGAGACCAATAGAACCTTAAGGTTGTATATGCCTCTGCTGATATCTGACACTGCTTTCTTGAATTAAAAAAATTAAATTGGGAAACTCTGGAGGCCTAAATACGTTACTCCACACTTGACCATAAATTGTATACCCCTAAGGAAAGTCATTTAATTATTCTGTGCCTCAGTTTCTCACCTGCTAACTGAGAATAAAAATCAACAATTTCTAACTCTATTCACTGATTCATTTAATGAATTAAATAACTTACTACATGCCAAGCTTAGTGCTGAGGAATAGCATGTAATAATACAGGTTCTAGCCCAAGTGAATTTTAGAGACAATCTGGAGAAATTACTATTAAACAAATAATTACAAAAATAATAATATTGAATATCATTAACAGCTAAAAGTTTTAATGAGGCTTTATAAAGTGAAAGGGCTTCCAGATGTAAGATATAAAATGCTAACAATTTTAAGGGAAGGGAAGAGAGCTAAATTTATTCGGCTCCTGCTCTATATTAGGTAGTGTGCTAGGATGCTTATATACATTTTCTAACTTAATCCTCCTCTCAACATACATTATTTGCTGTTATATATGTTTTCCCATAAAAGAATGAAGGCTCAGATAAGTTAATTACCTAAATTTGTCATATCATGATACGTAAGAACCCAAACTCTGGAGTTAGGCTAGGTGGATTCAGATCCCAGATCTCCATCTTATTATCTGTGATCTTGGGAAGTTACTTAACTTTCCTGTATCTTAGTTTCCTCATCCATGAAATGAGAATTATACCAACTTCATGGAGTTGTTGTGAGAATTAAATGAGTTCTTTGTGACTGGCAAATACAGAGTGCTACATAAATATTACCTATTATAGCATTCTTAATAGATAATTTTATGTGTCAACTTGGCTAGGTGATGGTGCCCAATTGTTTGGTCAAACACCAGACTAGATATTGCTGTGAAGGTATTCGTTTTAGTTGTGATTAATGTTTATTTATTTATTTAGAAATGGAGTCTCATTCTGCTGCCCAGGCTGGAGTACAGTGTTGTGATCTTGGCTCATTTTGCAACCTCCACCCCCGGGTTCAAGTGATTCTCCTGCCTCAGCCTCCTGAGTAGCTGGGATTACAAGCACCCACCACTACACCTGGCTAATTTTTGTATTTTTAGTACAGACAGGGTTTCACCATGTTGGTTAGGCTGGTCTCGAACTCCTGACCTCAAGTAATCTGACTGCCTTGGCCTCCCAAAGTGCTGGGATTAAGGTGTGAGCCACCATGCCTGGCCTGTGATTAACATTTAAATTAGTAGACTTTGAGCAAAGCAGGTTATCCTCCGAAATGTGGGTAGGCCTCATCCAATCAGTTGAAGGCCTCAAGAACAAAGAATGAAGTTTTCTGAAGAACAAATCCAGCCTGTAGACTGCAATATAAAAAGCCTGCCTGAGATTCCAGCCTGCCTGCCCTGCCCTGAGGAATTCAGACTCAAAACTACCACAGGCAACTCTGACCCGAATTTTCAGGCTTCTGGCTTGCTCTATGGATTTTGGACTTAGCAGCGTCCAAATTGGATACAGCCTATTGGTTCTGTTTCCCTGGAGACTGATTAATACAGGTGGTAAAGCCTAAATGTGAATCCAACTCTGATTGCCAAGGTCTGTTCTTTCCTTTCTAGTCTATGGTCTCAAAGTTTCAGTGAACTTTCACGTAGTTCAGCTGGAAGCTGTTCCATCTGTGCTGCCCTCTTTTATGAATTGGTTTAAAAACAAACAAAAGTTTTCACTGAAAAAGGCAGTAACAGTCCAGTCAAAAGAGACCTGACTACAGGTCTTTTCTCCTCCCAGTCCAGAATGTTCCTTCCCTGAGGGCTTTGTCATGGTGAATAGGGACACATCTGACAAGTTATATTTCTTTCATAATAGAGAGAAAAGTTTAAAATGAGATTCTAGACTTTCATTAGTTTTTCTGCTGCCCTAATTTATTTTGCTCCTTCGCTTTCACATCAGCTGCAGACTTTAATTATACTGTGGCAAGTCTCCTAAACTTGGCGGGCTTTCCAGAAAAAAACAAGGGCATCTTCTCCCAGGGCAGATTTTTCCCGAGCCCTCCAGCTTGCATTTATTCTTCCCAACTGTCTGGATTAGTAGCCAGAAACCTTGCACATCCTCAAATTGGGTTTCCTCTCTGCCTTTGTTCTCTTCCACTTAGGTTTTACTGAAAGTTCCCTATCCACATATTACTGCCATGACTAATTCAAAGTAATATTTCATTTTTGGAATTATGGTAAATTACTACACTGGTTTATCATTTTTGATTCTTTTAAAGCACTATTCATAGCCACAGGATAAAACCATCATATGTGTATTTACGGATTAAATTCATGTATTCCTTTATTAGAGACAGTGATAAAATGAAAGGTGAAAAGGAAGCATGATCTTATTAGGCTGTAGACAATGACAAATAAATTAGAGATCATCTCAAAATGCTCCCGAAACTCAGTGGCTACGTGCACTGGCTCTGTTCTATGCACTCATTTTGTGATTGTCAACTATGTAATACAAACAACTGAAACTTACAGGTAAGCACAGCATTGCTTATGTGACAAGGTTATTTAAACAAACCAGTATCTTTCTTTACTTAAAAGACTATTTTCCTCTGCAGAGATTCTTCTGCAAGCTGCATCACTGAACCCCTTACACCTTTAAATAATATGAGACAGTTTATAGGAAAAGCGCAGAGAATGGTGACGTAAAGATGCTGTGGACTGAATAAATAAGGAGACTCAGTGGCTGGACACTGACAGGGAAAGAAATAAAAAACAAATGCTGGGTTGGGCAAGTGGGAATATGTACATATTTTCTGCTGAAGAGTGATAACACAAGAATAGAGGAAAAGGATATTGGGAAATGATGGCTGAAGCAATGGCTTTCAACACAAAACAGGTACAATTTGGTCCAGAAAACAAGCAAGAAGAGAGAGAAACCTAAGACAAATCATCTTCTGAAACTTAAGAAGGATTTGCCTGTATTAAACAGTAATCTTTCCCAAACACTTAACCTCAACTAATTATGGACAAATATATTCTAATGCAAATTAGGCACTGAATGTAGTTAATTCAATAAATCCTTATTGAGACTCTACCATGTGTCAGGCCCTCAACTAGGCACAGGAATTTAACAGTGAACAAGACAGATAGGGAATCTGCCTGCTTGATGCTTATAGTTAAGTTAGAGAAAGACACATTAAATAACCTGAAAATAGCTTATTATATTTAGAATTGTTGTAAGTTCTCTAAAGAAAGAATACAGAGTATTACGAGAGTGCATCACAGGATAGGAGTTAACTGGTCAGAAAGCTCAAAATAAACCTCTATGAAACAGTAACATTTTCAAACCTAAAAATGACTCAGGCTTCGCACAGGCTGGTCCCTCTGCCCAGAGCTCCTCCTTTCCCTTAATCTGGCCAAGGACCTCTATTGGGAAGAAGCCCATGTTCAGAGTGGCCATGCTTAGAGGGCATGAGTGACAAGAGGGGAATGGGGTGAGGGTGGGGGTGGGGGTGGGGGGACCTGGGAAAGATTGCCACTGAGACTTACAGATCACGTGAAGAGTTGGAACTTCATTTTTAGTGAAAAGTAAAGCAACTTAAATATTCGAAGCAGAGGAAAAACATGATTGGATTTACATTTTACAATAATGCCTTCTTTTGAGACTCCAAAACTGGTAGAAGAGCAAGTATAGGGCCAATTTGAAGGTAATCTCAGTAACTAGCTCAAATTGAGAGTCTGTTAGGCAGCAGCCCATGCCCTGTAAGTATATTAACTCACTTAACCTTGGCCTCTGCACTGTGTGACCTATTCAGGGCAGGACTCATGGGTGGGCATGCTACAGCTCAGTGGAAAAGTGCTGGTGCTCAGAGGGCCCCAGACTTGGGCTCTAAGGCTCTGTGGTCTCTGTCTTGAAATTCCTAATAATTTTTATCGTTGACTATCTTTCATAAGCCAAGCTGCATGGGAAAAGAGTGAGTGCTAGAGGGCTTGCGGCCTCAGCCCACACCCATTTCACCTCCCCTACCCTCTCCGGATGGGTTCTTGGCTGCCTGCTCCCAGCTCCTTGGTACTGGGGCCCAACCAGGAGTCCCTCTCTCCATCACTTCCTCATGACCACTGCCAGCTTCGCCACTACTCCCTCTCCTACAGCAACCAACTGTGTTGTGTGTTGGGGCTGGGAAAGGGCCGCATCCCACATTCATCCTTTGTTCCCAGCAGGGGCCTCTGCAGCAGTGTGTAAGATGGAGGTCAGGCACATGGGGGCAGCCGCTCCTGCCCCGGGCTGGCAGCATAATAGATAGTGTGTTTGGTGGGTGACTTGCCAGGGACAAGCCTCTCAATCCAGGTATTGAGCATATCCTGGCACAGAGGTTGAAAGCTTGGAGGATCACCTGTCAGCCATGGGGTGGGGAAGTGGATTCCTGGCACTAGAAATTGATTTCCCTGATGAGGCTGGGGCATGGTGCCTTGGTCTGGCAGCTGGATGACCTGCTGCTACCTTCTGTGGCAGGGTGGGGCTCCTGCACACTTGTGAGAGTCTGCCTGTGTACTTCCTTACCTGAGGGAGTATGACGTTAAATAGCAAAAATGAAAACCAAAAAAGCACTGAAAAAGTTCTGTATCTTAGTACCTTTAATAGTATTTTATCCTACTCTTTTGAACAAGAGGCCTTGCATTTCCTTTTGTAGTAGGCTCTGCAAATTATGTAGTCTACACTGCATGTTACTGCTACCTCATTTTACAGATACGGAACCTATTTTGTGTGGCTGGATGTGTAACATTAGGCAACTTATTTAAGCGCTCAGAGTCAGGCTCTGAACCACCGTGTACAACTCCCTTTCTAGAAAGGATACAGTTTTGGTTATAAGGGGCTATTGAGGCATCTAAGTGGAAATATATAGCTTAGATAGATGCATGTATATATGTGTGTATGTTTTTTTAATTATTTCTTTTGATATGAAATTTAGATTTGTAACTCTACCTATGTATCTACTTGTCTATCTATGGGTCAGGACTTCAAAAGAGGGCATTAGAAGAAATTATAAATCTAAATTTTGTCTCATGAGGAAATTTTGGGAACCAAGTCACATGTTCTGATGATAATCGTTCATTCATACATTCATTGATTTAAGAAATATAAATTACCTTCCTTCTAGGTACCAGACCCTGTTCTAAGTGTTGGGGAATATAGTAAAGAACAAAACAGATGGGTTAATGCTCTTATGGATTTCATATCCTAGTTGAAGGGTGATATAATAATTAAATACATAACATAGCTAATGGAGAAAAACAAGCAGGTCAGTGCAAAGGAGCAAGGCAAGTTGCTAGTGTAACAGAGGGGTCGGGGAAAACATGGTATACATGAGCAGAAACCCCTGAAAATAGTAAAAAGGGTGAACTTCACGAGGAAAAAAAGTTCAAGGAAGCAGTGCAGCAATGCAAAGACCCCGAGACAGAAGCTTGCTTGTCAGGTGCAGGGAACAGCAAGGCAGCCGACGTGGCTGGATCAGAGTGAACAGGTGGGACAAGAGGAGAAATGTGGCCAGAGAGGTGATGGCAGGGGCAACAGGAAAATCAACTAGGGCTTTGTAGGCTTTTCAAAGTAAGGACTGTCTTGTACTGTGAGTGAGAAGGGAAACCATGAAAGGTTTTGAGAAGAGGAGTCATGTGATTTGACTTACATTTTAATAGACTCATTCTGTCTGCTGTGCTGGAAATAGACCAAACTGAGCTGGGAGGGAGGAAAGGCAAATTTGGGATATCCTGTTAAGAAATGCGGGATAGGATCTATGTAAGAAATGATGCTGGCTTGGTCCAGAATGGTGGCGTTGGACATGCTGAAAAGAGGTCAGCTGTAGATATACTTTGAAGATGGAGCCAATAGGATTTGCTGACAGACTAGTCATGAGAAGTACAAGAACAAAGATGACTCCAAGATTTTTGGCCTGAGCAATCACCTGTGACCAGGATGGTTATCAGACCAGTAGGTTTGGAAATGGAATGCCAGGAGCTATGGTGCCAAATCCCTATTAACCACAATAGGGAATGCACCAGGTTCAAGAAGCTGAAGAAGAGACCCAGAGCCAGCAAACAGGCAAAGTGTTTTACTAGGACTTACATGTAAGACAGAGAGTTCAGTGGTGGTGGGCTGGACAAGAGAGGCATCTTACATGCAGTCCAGTGGCGGTGGGATGGGTAACATAACCACTCGGCCCAGTGGCAACAGGCTGAGCAGGAAACCACAACCACCTGCAAATAGCACGCAGTTTATAGAGCACTTTCACTTAACACCCTCGCACTAACAACCTCCACCTGGCAACCTTCATTTAACTCAAAACTCAGGGCCTCCATCCCTTCTATGGCCCATGTTCCATGGCACAGACATGGGGCTCAGATGCTTATGATAGATAAGGAATGAATCTCCAAGTTGGCCACTCCCAGATTCCCTAGCTAGGAACACACATTCAGGTGCACCTGCCACATAGGGTCATTCTAAGTGTATGCTGAAGTTAATTGCTCTCAGGTGCATTTACCTCAGAGGAATTCATTTTGGGGCATGTTAGGTTTTAGGTGCCTAATAGATATTGAAAAGGCAGTGAGTCAACAGGTTTTCACATAGTCTGGGTTTCAGGACAGTGGTCCTGGCTGGAGATTAAAATGTGTAGTCTTTAGCATATTGATGGTACTTCAAGCCACACTACTGGATGAGATCACCTAAGAGGAAGTGTATAGAGAAAGAACATATGAATAAAATGTGAATAGCATGCAATATATGGAAGACACTTTAAGGACTCTTTAGTCTCATATCACAGATAGGAAATAGAGGAATGTTAAGTGACTTACCTAAATTTAGGTAGGAAATGACGATCAGGTCTCAAACTCAAGGCACCTGGCTTCAAAGCATGCTATTTAATATTACTGTGTGCTCTGGGCACACAGTTTTTCCTCAGCGTTTGTTATTTTCTCCCCAGAGATTGTAAGTGTTCTTAGGAATCAGCCATCCTATGTGCAAAGCACCTGGGGGAGGCTGCTGCAGGATAATGACTGTTGTTTTCACATCCTCAGCCCTCTTTATTAGTGGAATCATCTTTACATTGAGTCTCCTGCCTTGCAAAGTATCCAGGAGGGACTCTGAGAAAGGAGGTCACTGCAGTTGAGTGATTTTGCTGCAGAACAAAAGGACCACGGGATTTTATGCACACCCTAAACCTCAATGTTCCTAAAGTTGATAGCTAATGCCAGAAGGACAGGCATGCCCTAGAGGCTGCTGTAAGCAGTGGGGTACTAGATGGGTAGGAGCATGCACCGGACTCCAAGCCCCTGTGAGGCAGGGCAGTCTCCAGCCCACCCTTTCCAGGGGCAGCTGACTCTGCTTCCTAACTTGGGGAGCCCTATGAGATTCTTGTGTTTGGTTAATTTTAACTGCCTCTCTCTCTCTCCCAAATGCACCAGCTTTTACAGTACTCACAGTTGTTAAATAATATAGACCTCTCTCCTTGAACAGCCCCTGGCATCCATAGTGAAGTTATGGATTTTCTTTCTCAATTGCTCTGGAGTCACCCCGAGGCTCTTAATTTGGGCTATTAGCCATGGGTGATTTCAAAATCCATATTGATAATGCTGAGGCTGTGTGGGCCGCCTGCTGTATGGGCTTAAGTAAACAAGTGAGAGCCTTCTCTGTTATTTCTGCTACAGCCTGAGTTTTCGGGGCTGCTTTCCCAGAGCTAAGCTGGGTCAGCTCACTATTGTACAAATCCTGCTCAGCAGCAGACTTGCAGAACACAACTGGCTTTTATAACGATAAAAACAACAATAATAAGGATAATTAGTTAATATGATAAATTAACAGTCATTTTAGTACTAATTTTAGTTTGAATTAATAAAGTATTAATAGTCATTATCCATAAAATAATTTTAATAAAGATAACTGTTTTTATTACAATTTATTTAGTGAGTAACTACTACTTACAAGGCACTGTACTAAGCAATTGGTTTTTCATTGACTCCTCATACCTTCACTGTGAGAGCTTTTGTTAATATCACCATTTTGCAGATGAGTAACTTAAAGTTAGAAAGTTTATGCAATTTTCTCCATCACAAAGTAAGTGGCTGGGGCTCAGATCTGCAACTGAGTCCCAAGCCACACTTTTAAACTGTGTTTTCAAATACTCGACTTACAGACTGCTTCCCAACCACTTGAAGGTGTTGGTTAACATACAGATGATCACACCCCACTCCAGACTCATTTAATCAGAACCTCTGTAGCAGACCCCAATATTTATAGAAAGAACAAGCTCTTCAAACAATACTGACATGTGGCCCTGTCTGGAAATCTAGTGAAACTGCTTCATCCTACACATTTTACAAGCATAGATGCTCAGACTGGACTGCTTCTGTGTGAACCCCAAATTAATCATGTATATTTGATGTACATCATTGACAAAGTAACTTAATCTGATCTGTGCCTCAGTTTCCTAATTTTTAAATGAAAGGTAGTGTTAAAACCTAAAGTGTTGTTCAATACCCATGTTTTGAGCACTTATCATGTGTCAGGTGGACGTGGGCAAAATGAGGTGAGTTAAAACCTATCATGGGTTTTCTTTTTTTTTTTTTTTTTTTTGAGACGGAGTCTCACTCTGTTGCCCAGACTGGAGTGCAGTGGCACAATCTCAGCTCACTGCAAGCTCCACCTCCTGGGTTCATGCCATTCTCCTACCTTAGCCTCCAGAGTAGCTGGGACTACAGGTGGCTGCCACCTCACCCGGCTAATTTTTTGTATTTTTAGTAGAGAAGGGGTTTCACTGTGTTAGCCAGGATGGTCTCAATCTCCTGACCTTGATATCATGGGTTTTCTAATAGTGCCAGGCATACGGCATGTGTTATCATCCATACACTGGTCTTTGTGGGAATCAGAGCACAGCAGACTGTTGATCCAAAGCAAATGCCTTTATATTTTTAATCCTTAAATACAGCCATAGTTTTAAATATGGGTAGAGTAGATGCTTCTCATCTTGATAACTGAGCAAGATTTGCAATTGAAAGCCCTGAGCTGGAAGCTTACTGTGCCTCTTCCTATTCTGTGACTATTGTAAAGTCACATTAGCTCTTTTTAACTTAGCTGTAAAATGGCTTAATAGCAGTTACTATGTACTGCTCTGAAGAAACAACAGACATGGAAGTGCACTTTGCAATGGTGAGAATTGTTGCACATGAATAATTGCTGACTTTGAGAAGCACTAGAAAGAACTCTGAGTATCATAAATCTGTGCCACCTCACCATGCGAGGACTGCTCTAAAGACTTTAGCATCCACCATGGAGAATTTATTATTTGGAGTCAAGGCACTATTTCAGGTTAGAATGTAAATTACGAGCATGTCTTACACATGAGTGCCTTCCTATTGAATGAGCCAATAACAGGTGTGGATTGCTGGATGGGACAGATATAGACATCATTCAGTTTATTTATCTCACATCACAGAGGGACATCAGTGTAGACATGCAGGGCAGGGTGGTCATAACGTTCTCCAATGGGAGCTGCTCAATAAATAAATGTACTTGAAGTTTTAAAAGCAGGAAGTTAAGTGTCCCACTTTTTCCTTCATTTGCTTTCCAAAATTGTCATTTGTGTTTTTTATTTGCTCAAAAGAATCCACACTTAAAGTTTTCTTAGTTTTGTTGTTTTTGTTTTTGTTGTTAGGCCATGACTAGTGTGGGAGTTGATAAATTAGGTTATGAAAAATCTAAAGGAAGGAAGTTAAAACCATTCATAAAACTCTCCACACACAGATGTAGGCATGTTGATATATTTCCTTCCAAATATTTTCTATGAAAGTTCTTTTTGATGGATAATGTTGCCTTTATTTTCCCTTAATATTGGTATCATAAGCTGTCTCTATTTTTGAAAATTATTTAAACACATAATTTTATTGACATTAACAGTGTAGATGTGGCATAATTTATTCAGCCTACTACTGTTTGACATTTCTGTAATTTTGAATTTTTACTCATTGCAAAAATGGCTGCATTTAAAATGTTAATGTGTGAATCTTCATCTTTATCATTTCTGATTATAATATTTATCTTAAAAAGTTTCCTCAACGGGCCGGGTGCGGTAGCTCACGCCTGTAATCCCAGCACTTTGGGAGGCCGAGGCGGATGGATCACAAAGTCAGGAGATCGAGACCATCCTGGCTAACACGGTGAAACCCGTCTCAACTAAAAATACAAAAAACTAGCCGGGCGTGGTGGCGGGCGCCTATAGTTCCAGTTACTGAGGAAGCTGAAGCAGGAGAATGGCGTGAACCCAGGAGGCAGAGCTTGCAGTGAGCCGAGATCATGCCACTGCACTCTAGCCTGGGTGACAGAGCGAGACTCCATCTCAAAAAAAAAAAAAAGTTTCCTCAAAATAGCAATATGAGTTTCCACTTCTTTAAGGCTGCTGATATTCCCAACCTACTTTGCAAGAAGGTAGTACCAATCTATACTCCCACCAGTGGTATATTAAAAAGCTCAATTAACCACATCCTTCAGAAAAGCTTCCTTTTACAAATAGTGAAAAGTTTGGGATCATCATAAATTTTGAACAAGCAAATCTGAAATTATCTAGTTTTACTATACATTCACTTGCTGATTATTAATCCTGTACATTATCCAGTCTAATTCTAATCCCATACACAGAATTTTGTAAAGAAATAAATGGCTCTGCAAATCAGACTGGAACAACCTCAAGTTCACATATTTGTAGGCTATCCAACTGACTGATTTTTTTTGGGATTCTCTGCCAATCCCACTGTAATCCATTCACTTATTCCACAAATATTTAATGAACTCCTACTAGAATCACCTCTTGATTCAATAAATAATTATTGGAATCTTACCATAAGACAGGGAACTAACCAGATTCTAAGGCAACATAGAGCTAAATAAGGCAAATATGCCCTTAGGGAGCATCCATGTAATGAAACAAGAGGTATTCAATGAGTAATTCCAAGTATGACAAATTTCATGCAAGATAAAGGCAGAATGTCCTGGGAGCATATAATGGGTATATTACATCTATCTGAAATATGAAGGATGAGTCATAGCAGGTTAGCTGAGAAGTAGATGGAAGAGCATTATATCAAGAGAGTAAAGCAGATATGAAGAACTTGAAAAAGGAAGGCAGGTAACATGCTTGAGGAACTGGAAGAACGCCAATATGGTTAGAGCACTAAGAAAAAGGTGAAGAAGGGGACTAGGTATGGGTGGAGAGGGTGTTGGCATAGTCGGATCTTGCAGGCCATTTACAAGTCAACATTTTGGCTCAAACACTGAAAACAATCAGATGCTTGAAGGCTTTTGAGAAAGAAATGAAATGACTATATTTGACTTTTCAAAAGGCAACACCAACTGCTGTTTAGAGAATAAATTGGAAAAGGGGAAGGGCTAACTGGAGGCTCGTTAGCAGGTGAATGCAATCCAGGAGAGAGATGATGCGTGCTTGGACTTATGAAGTGGCAGAGACAATAGAGAGAAATGGGAATCTTAACATTAATAACTGTAGTGGCAAAGCTTATGGCCATTTGAATCCCTTATATAGCAGCTAGAGAATCTTCTCATCCCTTGCTCAGTGAGGATGAAGGATTGCCGATTCCCATTAATGCTGTAAGATCTTTCTCCACATATTATTTACAGTGTAAAGCTTCCCCTGGCCTTTCCTTTCCTCAGGCTAAATAATCCTATTTTCTTTTATCTTAACTCTTAGGATATACCAGTTTAAATTATTTAAATTGTTGTTACAAAATTTATTTTAGGGAGTGGTGGAAGGAAAGCCCCAAAGCTTTAAAAGGTGAATGTATATTTGTTATTTCCCTATTAGGCAAAGGGTGCTTGTGGAATATTTTCAATTGGTTATTGTAGAAATGCTTCATATATGTAATAATCTATTTAAAAAGTGCTGGAATTTTATTGTCTATAAAACAATATTTTTATTCCATTTGTTTTGCTATAATTCAAAGAAAATATGATGGGACAGAAGGAAGTCTACAAATGCCTTTTTTTTTTGAGGCATGAATACAGGAGTCTCCTCAGTTATAGGTAAAGTTGCAAGACTCAGAATGGTCACTTTTCTGAAATTCTATCAAGTTATTTTTGTTATGAAAGTGGGGACAGTGTTGATTCCCTAGACACTTCCACTGGCTTGATCTTCAATACTTTGCCCCATTTCTGCTATTCACCTTATTAAAAAAAAGAGAGAGAGAGAGAGAGAAAAGTAAGGATTAAGGAGATATCCTGGGTGACTTTATGTAGCTTCTCAAAATAAAAGCACTATATATAGTCAATGCATTATGAATCTGATTGTGTTTATATTCATGATTTTTGCAAACATCAACTTAGCCCCGAAGCTTTTTGTTTTCTAATTCTGCATTCATGGAGTAATCCAGTATTAACCCCATGGCACAATGTTTTTGTTTGATCAGGAGAAACAGGAGGCAGGAAGCCTTCATTCATTGCTTATATTTCAACAGCCAGTTCCTTTCTCTTTTACCAAATTGTCAAACTTCGTATCTTTCTTTCATCTCAAACAGGCACAACTCTACTTCTAAATGGCTTCACAAAATGACTGCGACTTAGTGATTGCATTTTTCCCCCTCATGAGCTAGCTTGCCTCTGTTAATTAGATGATGACTTTGTGAATTCAGAGAGATGGATGCTATAAAAGTCAGAATGATATCTTTTCTGCCCTTTGCTTCATGAATTTGTACACTGACCCCTTCTGTATTGTATTACATGTTGTCCATCACATTACTTTTGATGAACGTATGGGCTGAGGGTAACATTCTACCTAACCATGTTAGGCAAGCAGGGGTAGCAGGAGCTTGTCTCCCATAATTTCATGAAGACACCTCAACCCTGACCTTTAATTGATTCGCCTGTCCTCAGATCTATTTCCTATGATTTAAAACAATTATTAGATGCACTCAAGATAAAGGGATTTTTTCAGGCTCAAGGAGCGCCAAAACAAACCTCATGTTCTTGTTTCTTTGCTGTTTGCAATATTCATAATGCTGAGCAAGATAAAATCATGGAGAAGTTAGAATGGGGCATGAGGAAAGGATGGAACAGAGCTTCTCCCATTTCCCTGCCTTGAGCATTATGTATGCCTGTAATGATGAGGGTGGGTCAGAGCACTGAAAACCTGCAGCCGCTTCTATCACTTCCTGCAACCTGCACTGAAGCTTGAACTCTGCTTGTTCATTCTCTTGGATTAAATTCTTGTGTTTATTTATTTGCTATTTATAAAACCGCACACTTGGCCAACTGCGGGCTTTGGAGAGCAAGTGCACAGTTGAAACCAGGCAGTAAGCCACCTAAATGCCAGTATGGCAATCAACAGCTACGATCTGCAGAAATTGACTTAATGACCCCACTTCCTTCACACCGATCAGGGCAGGGATATTTACAAAGATGGGGCTTCCTCTGAGCCCTGAGAGGAGTGAGGTCAGGTTTCCTTCTCTTAAGACTCACAAATCCTCTTAGAGCAATTCTGTGTTCTTTGTCCTCCTACTTGATTGTTGATAGCCAGGAGAGAAATTCAATTCCTAAAATATCTGGGAAAATCTCTTAAACTCAGCAAAACCTTATTAATATAGAGCCTTTTGTACCTAGTCCAGGGTAGTACGTGGAACAGCTGAACATTATTTAATTCTTTATTGAGTCAATGTCTTCTGTGTAAAGGATAGAAATTGCAACTCCTTCTAATCGTTGTTTCAAGGATTTTTAAATGACAGTTCCCATGGCCTCTTTAACTGAGAAGATGCAGGAGCAGGGAACCAGCCCCAGCCAGTCAATCAACTTTGTAAATGAAGGAAAATAGCAAGCCTCTTGCCAGAATGAGGGTGGTTGGGGAAATCTGTGACATTTTTGAAAATGTGGGCTTGCTGTGCTCTATATTTAAAAGACACTACCCAAAAGCTGCCTGATGGTTAGTCCTCCATGTACATATTTTCCATTACAACTGTCATTAAAGCTAAAGAGTAATGGTGGATACTCCCTATTCTGGTTCAGCCTCCACCCTCACCCACCCTACCATGAGTTACACACATACCTGTTCCCTTTGACGCTTCTCCTCACAGTAGAGGATGAGAGCATCAAGTATATATTTAGATTCTGGTACACCATGAATTCAAATCTAGGCTTTCTGCCTTTTTGGCTTTGTGACTTTAGATATTTCATTGACAGGTGCAAGGAAGTGGTTTAGTGATCAACGCATGGTGGCTGGTTGATTTTGCCGCTATAATTATAGATGTTACATTCTCTGGGCCTTGGCTTCCTCCTTTATAAAAATTAGGTAAAAAATTTACCAGGCAGGTGGGGTGTGGTGGCTCATGCTTGTAATCCCAGCGCTTTGGGGAGGCCGAGGGGGGTGGGTCACCTGAGGTCAAGAGTTCAAGATCAGCCTGACCAACATGGTGAAACCCCATCTCTACTAAAAATACAAAAATTAGCTGGGCATGGTGGTGGGCACATATAATCCCAGCTACTCTGGAAGCTGAGGCAGGAGAATCGCTTGAACCCAGGAGGCAGAGGTTGCAGTGAGCTCAGATTGCACCATTGCACTCCAGCCTGGGCAACAAGAGTGAAACTCCATCTCAAAAAAAAAAAAAAAAAAAAATTACCAGGCAGGACTCATATGAAGATTAAGCAAAATAATGCATTTTGACTTTCCCTGACTTCCCCACAGCTACATGGCAAGACATACTCCTCATGTACCCTCATGTACCGTGTACCCCGTTGGTGGCTATTTCCAGGTTTTATATTGTTATCTGCATACTTATGATCTCAACCAGGAGTCTAAGTTCCTTGAGGGAAGGGAAATTGTCTCTTTCTAGATTAGACTCTCAGAGACCAGCATAGGAATTAATAAGTACTCAGAACTATGGAATGGGTGGGTGGATGGATGGATGGATGGATGGATGGATAGATGGATAGATTAGATGGATGGGTACATGGATGGACAGATAGATGGAAGAAGAACCAGTTGGGTTTTTGGCCCTTAATATAATCTGAATAAAAATGTTAACATCTTTTCTTCTAATGTTGCCCCAGGACACTCCATTGATAGGCCTGTGCCAGAGTTCTCAGTCAGAGCTCTGTTTCTGTTCTTCTCTCTCGCCCTTTCTCATAGTCATCAGATCTACTATGTTTCTTATTCTTAATATGAAGCTAATGACAGCTAGCTGTCTAGGTAGGGGGAAAAAGGCAATCTCATTGCCACATTAGCACAAAATACCTAATGACGAACACATTTAGAGATACTTGTGTTTTCATCAATGACAGTGCCTTAACTGAGGATGGGTATATAAAAATGGCTTTTCAGGGCTCAGGGAGCATTTAGAAGCTGGGCCTTTCTATGGTATCCAGCAGTCACAACCACCCCTCACCTATCTATCCCTAAGACATTTAAGTATAAAGTTAATTGTGAATAAGAATACCCATAAGAAGTCTCCTTTATTCCTCCTTTGATCAAGAAGAAACCTGTCATCAAGCTGTACCACACCCCCATCAACTTGAAATATACAATTATGAGGTGTACTTGGATTTTTGCTTATATAAGGCGAGGGCTGGAGGGAAGGCTATTCCTGGTTTATTCCTGCAGCCAAACACCTGGTCCTCCCTTGACTAGGGCCAGCACACAAGCACTACTGTCACTACAACCGTGAACGTCACCTGACCCAAGATCAGGCCTTGTGCTCTGACAGTAGAAGACTTATGGGACACAGGGATGGATTTGATTAAATCCAGACTTTCCTGGAAAAGGCTGAATGTGGTATTCTCTCACACCTGTGTGTATGTAAAGAAGCTGCCTTAGCCCTAGCAGAATAGCCCCTGGAGAGACTCATCTGACTTAGCCATGTGTGACCAGTGCTGTGGAGAGGCTTAGCATGAAAAGGCACCATTTCATAAGGTGATGTAACAAAGGCACATTCTTCCAACCATGTTGAATGAAAAGAGAATGTTAAAATCTTCTAGTGTGGCAGCCAGTAAAGTGATTTGTCTAAGGTCATCCCTCTATCAGGGACAGAGCAGCGCTGTGTTAATGCCTTTAAAATTCGCATACAGCATTTTCTTTTTAAAACATGTTTTCATTACATTCGATTATTTAAAAACAAAATAATGTGTCAGGGAGGGGAAAGTCATACTTCCATTACACAAATAAGGAAAATGAGGATCAGAGTGGCTTTCTTATACCAAACCAGCTGATGAACCCAGGACAAGAACCGTTATCACAGCTTACAATCGGGTGGGCTTTCTGTGTCTTTTGTATTTCTTTTGTTTGGTAGGTTATGTTTTAGTTTTAAAGTATAATGCCACACAAAACATATTATATCCTCCATTTGAAAGAAGTAGTGCATTAGCAAGAGTCATGAACAGAGGCATCAGAACCTTCCCTCCTCTGTCAGTATTCAACTAGCTGACTTTGGCATTCCAGGTCGTGGCTCTGGGCTTCAGGCTCTCCACCTTCAACATGAGGGTCATGGGGTGGGTACAAGGTGCTACATGGTCTCTAAGATGCTTTCCATCTCCTTTAAAGAACTGTCACAAGTTTTGTTCCTACTTTGTGCCAGGCAATGCTCAGGCAGCAGAGTCATACATGGGTCTGTCCATAGTCCTTTAGTTGTTGCGAGACCTGTTTCTTCTTTTCTGGTCTCAGTGGAGAAGAAAAAAGTTGGCCACCATTACAAACCTGATCTCCCAATGCTTATTTATTTTTGCATCTTATGCTGGAAAGCATCCTTTCAAGAAGGCAGCACAAATATTATAGCCCAAACTTTCAGGTGCTTTAGCAAAATAATTAAGGCTGTGGGGTCTAAAGTGAGATAGAAATGGGAATGAGTCCATGATTCACTAAAATCTAAGAGAATGACGTTCTAAATACTAGTATTAGAGCAGTATTAGTATTAGTAACCAGAAACTGAAACCTGGGGAGGTTAACTGCACCTCGCAGCTAAGATATGGCCAGGACACAACTGTTTTGTATAACAGGACTACAGAATAGTGAACCCGAATACAGGAGTGATGGGAGGAGGGAAGGGAGGCAGCACATTCAATATAATAATTATTACAATATTATAATTTAGTACTTAAAATACACATTTTATTTTTGTAATATACAATAGAAAAAAATTTCTTACTACAAATTCTACCAAATCCTTACGACATCTGGGGGTTCATGGCACATATCAGATTTTGCAAAGGAAAGGCACTTCTTCTGTTTCTCAGATGCAGATACGGACGCGCAAAACTAAGGAACCCAAAAGTAGCTTTGCCACTGTGGGGCCTTGCGCAAGTGGCTTAACCTCTCATGGCTTCAGCTTCCTCCCATCTGAAATGAAAACTTGTACTCTGGCCTTGCAGAGCAGAGCGGGGTGAGGAGAAAGCACATCCCAGGTAACATGGCAGACAGTGGGAGTCACTGTTCCCTTCTTCCTCCCAGCGCAGATTGCCCATCTGGTGATCTGTTTTGTGCCTCTCCCTGCCTTCACACCCACACATATACCCCAAGGCAGCCTCTTCGCTTCCCTCTCCTTTAGGCTGGGTGTTGCTTCTGGCTTCCCTGACAGAAGAGGTGCTGCTAATTACTGCCTATATTTCTTCTTCCCCAAAGTCAGGAGCCAGGGATGCCAGCCTCTGAGGTTTGACCTTGCTGTCTCAGCCAGAGTGTTTCCCCAGGCCTAGCCGACAGCAGCACACCTCAACTCAGAAATTTTTGACCTTTTCCCAATGTCTCTTTGTTGGTTGCCTCTGTCCTTTCTAAAAGCTTGGTATTGATGTTTGCCCCTAATAGAGAAACGTAAACAAGAGATAGATAAAGGTTAACAATTCCCAATCAATGCTGCGGAGAGAGGCGGCACAGGGAAGGATGTATTAAAAGGCCAAATGTAAGCAGAGCTCTATTGACAGTTTAATTGCATTTATTCCACCCTCCAGCCTCCTGCCTCCTAGCCCTTATATGTTGAACCGATAACAGGGCTGCCCAACAGTCTTTCATTTCAGCTATGGTGAGTTATTTCTTGTTCTTTTTACTGCGTGAGAAGAAAAACTTAAATGCAAATAGATATAGTATTGCTTTCTTAATTTTTAAAAACTCAATCTTTCCCAAACATACTCACAGGTTGTCTATTTTCAGTTGTATTCTAAGTTACTCTCCTGGCCTGTAAAATATGCTCCATCTCCTCCTCACCTTCTGTTAAACTTAACCCACCAAGAAAGCCTAATTCCCCTGCTGGCCTCCCCATGAAGCAGGTCTTGAGGCCCCAGCCTACACAAGAGGAATCCCTTTCTCTAATCACAGCCATTCTATCATAGCTTCTTTGGATCTGTCTCTCACAGACTAAAATTCTCACCAAAACTCAAAATGTGTGCAACACAGGTATTATTAATATAGTTGACAGAGGAGGAAAGTAAGGCTTGAAGGCATTATATGCATTTCCTGTGGCCATACAAAATGTCACAAGTTTTGGAGTTAGAAGTTAATCTTAAGATGTAACTTCTACTTTATTTTCTATCATTTTGTGTACTTAATTTAATTTCTTTTAAAAGCAGCACAAGATTAATTAGTCGATAGCTTGTATCTTAAGGAAGGAAGGAAGGGAGGGAGGGAGGGAGGAAGGTAGGGAGGAGAAGGGGAGGGAGGGAGGGGAGGAAGGGAGGGAAGGAGGAAGGGAGGAAGGGAGGAAAAGAAAGAAGCCCCATCATGACAATGAATAAACCACTCACTGGCAGAAGACTGTGGATAAGGATCAAATCTTTACTAATTAATACCAATATTAGTTTTCCTTATATAATAATTTATTTTGTTATAATTCTTGTTTTCAATACCTCTGCCTCCCTATTACCCAGCTTATAGTTTTCCAAGAGCAAAAATTATATATTATCTCCTTTAAGAGAAACTGACAGGTAAAAGCCTGAAATTGAAGAAGAAATCATGGGTGCTTGCAGAAGGAGTGTCACTTAGCAAAACAAAAACAAAATTTATGTCTAAACAATTCTTCCTTTACTCTATTTTATAAGATTAGGTTTCTCTACATTTGATTTACAAATTTCGAGGTATAAAAACACACATGTGGCCAAAAATTAGAGGCATCGGAATAAAGAACAGAGATGAAGCTTGTCCATCTCTGTATGGCTTGCAAATAGCACAATACATGTCTAGAAACCTCATACCCCATGAAATATGTACAGAATAATGGTTTTATTTGAGGAGAGATTCTGCAAGTCAGTAACTGCATGGTTCTTTCCAAACATGGGGAGAATGATACCAAGGTTTCTGCTCCCTCCAGAGCGGAGAAGAGGGAAGAGGGTGCCAAGAACTGGGAACCCATTTCATTTTCTGTGTTCATCTCCATTTATATGTTACAGGAAGATAAACAGCAAAATAATGTTGCATCAGAGAAAATTGCATCAATTTTTAATTATGCATTTAATCATCCTCTTCCAGAAGGGCAGGCTGTCTTTCGTGACATTTTTACATATTTGAAAGCAGCACTGTGTGAACACAGAACAAGACATTTGGTTTATTAGATGTCACAGACAATTTTAACTGACACTGATGGGTTGATTCAGGGGGCAAAAGCCTTTTAAGGGGTGTGAGAGCCAGACATGAAAGAGACATGCAATACACAGCCTCAGAAATTTTTCTTCCAATTATTCACTTAATTAATTTGCTAAGGAATTTTCTATAAGGTATAATGTTCTAAATGTTAGAAATACATAGATGAAAGAGGGTACCTAGTCTGAAAAAGTTCACAGCATAATTATTGAAGCAAGCATCCCAATAAATAAATGAAAATATACTGAGATAAGAGCAATATTAATAGACACAGGGAAAGTTGAGATTGTCTTTATCTGAGGTGAGTAACCACAAAGGTTTCTGGCTTCCCCGAAAATATTTGGAAGATTCTGACAGGGTTTTGAGGGATAAACAGGAGCTTTGAAAGGAGGCACTATGGTATTGTGTGTATGCTTGTGTGTGCCCTTCATATGCCCAGGGGCACACTTCAGAAGAGGAGGAGGTGATTTCTGGCTAGAAGAAACAATGCTTGCAAAGGCCTGTAGATATTTTTAAAAGTAATATTGTACCTTTCATAATAGAAATGACCAATGGTGGATGCAGTGCACAGATATTGAATTATGTTTTATAGTTCTGTCAACACAGAATATTTGTTTCTGTAATACAAATGAATGCAATCAAGGTAAGATATGAGGACAAAGCTGAAATTCTTGTGGTTGAATCTGCCTTGACTTCTGAAATGTACCAAAGTGCCTTTATTTCTTTTTTATTGTTGTTCCTAGGCTGCATTTATTTATCTATTTTTTGATTGTGGCAAAATATACATAACATAAAATTTGCCACTTTAGCCATTTTTAAATGTACTGTCCATTGGCATTAAGTATATTCACAATGCTGTGTTACCATCACAACCATCCATCCACAGAACTCTTTCCATCTTTAAAACAAATGCTATACCCATTAAACAAGCACTACACATGTACATTTCCCAACATCCCTGGCAATCACTATTCCACTTTCTGTCTCTAGAAATTTGACTATTCTAGGTACCTCATGGAATCACAATATTTTCCCTTTTATGATGGGCTTCTTTTACTTAGCTTACTGTCCTCAAGGTTCATTCAGGTTGTAACTTGTGTCAGAGTTTCTCTGCTTTTTAAGGCTTGGCGATATTTCATTGTATGGACATAAAACACTTTGTTTATTCATTTATCCATCGATGGATACATGGGTTGATTCTGCCTTTTGGTTATTGTGAATAATGCTGCTATGAACATGGGTGTACAAATATGTCCTCAAGGCCCTTCTTTCAATTCTTTTGGTTACATACCCAGAAGTGGAATGACTGGATTGTATGGTGCTTGTTAAGAGTAAAGCTTAGGATATAGCTAAGATACCTGAGATGGTTTGGAGTTGTTTCCCCACCCAAAATTCATCTCAAATTATAATCCCCATGTGTTGAGGGAGGGACCTGGGGAGAAGCTATTGAATCATGGGAACAGTTTCCTCCATGCTGTTCTATGATAGTGAGTGAGTCCTCATGAGATCTGATGGTTTAAAAGAGGTGGTTTGCCCTACACTTTCTTTCTCCTGCCTCCATGTAAGATGTGCCTTGCTTCTACTTCACCTTCCGCCATGACTGTAAGTTTCCTGAGACCTCCCCAGCCATGTGGAACTGTGAGTAAGTTAAACCTCTTTCCTTTGTAAATTATCCAGTCTCAGATTGTTCTTTATAGCAGTGTGAAAAGAGACTAACACAATACCCAACTCTGCTCTGTGGGGAAAAGTCTTTGCATTCAAAGTCAGAAAATATGGACTATCATCCAGTTTGTGTGATTACCATACAGACTTGAGTAAATCACTTTAGTACCTCATACTTAGTTTCCTCATTTGACAAAATAGTATGTTAGACTAAGTATTATCTGAATCCATTTTAGCAGTAGCATTCCACAGTTCTATGCATGTGGTAGTTGTGTCTCCTCTTGGACTGCTGAAGGAACAGGACTTGGGTTATCCATTATGATCACATTATATACCCACATTCTGCCTTGTCCTAGGTAGGTTGAAATAGCATATAATTTGATTGCTCATGAAAGCAAGGATAGTGAGAAGTCTAGTTATAAATGCAAATGTAAACATGCAACATTTAAATCACAGTATATTACGTAGTCTCATTATAGGCTAGTACTTTGTCCTAGAGACCCTATGGCAGTGGTGGTGCAATAGATCAGAGTGCAGCTTCTGGAGGCAGACTACACGGGTCTGAATCCTAAACCTCCACTAACTAGTTGTATGACCTTAGGCAAGTTATTTAAACACCCTATGCTTTAGTTTTCTGATTGCAGGAATAAAACATTTCTGATCTGTTTTATTCTTTCTGTTAGAAAGAATAACATGCCTTATTCTAACAGTTATGAAGCATTCCATTGGATGGATGTAACATAGTTGATTGATCCAGTGTCCTATTGAAAGACATTTAGATTATTTTCAGTGATGGACTATAAAAAATTCAGTAATGTTTATGTGTATTTGTATTTATTTTCTGAGAATATTACTTAGGAATAGAAACCTAGAGGAGGAATTGAGGGGTCAAATGGTATGGATGTGTTTAAATTTTTAATTTATTATAGATATATACTAGTTGTACATGTTTATGGGTTATTCTTGGTGGTGTTGTTTTAAGGCAAAATTTGGAACAATTTGTATGCCATACTACCTTTTCTGTAAAAAAAATCATGCATATTGATGGCAAGAAATTGGCAATAGCAGTGACCTCTGGATGGTGAAACTGGAGACTACAGGATGGGGATAGGATGGGAGAGCAGCATGCTTTTCAAAGAAAACTTTTTGTTGTGTTTGCATTTTCTACCTTGTGCATGTGTGACTTTTACATCAACATAAACTGTTTTAATTAACTAAAAATTAAATAACAGAAAATAATAATATGCACTTGACAGTATATTCATAGTATTGTTATGAGTGTTAAATAAATACAATAGCTATAGTGGTGCATGCCACTTGTCCATAATCTGCTTTTATGGTCCTCTGTATATTATTTGCCCCTTCTTGATAAACTCTGCTTACTTTCCCTAGCAAAGAGTAAATGTTAGAACGTTGTAATCTGAAGTATTCTGAAGCTCTCAGATTCTGTGCCCTCACCTTTATTTTAACCTCAATTTCTCCTCATCTTGTCTTCTTATATTTCTCTTTCCTTCAATCTTTGTCCACATTCATTTATGCTATTTATCTTGATTTATTTTTTGTCTCCCCACTTCTCCACTCATTCTTCTATTCCTCCTGTTACCTACTGGTCTTTCTCTCACTTTTCTTTATCTTTCTTCTGGCTCCTACATTGAGATAAGCTTGTCTGTACAGGTAAAGCATTTAAGATTCTGAAATAAAATGAGGTCACAGATTAGATGCTGGCTCCTATAAAGGCCCAGGATACTTAGTGGGCATTTGCTGGGATCTTGAGGAAAGGACAGGGAAAGCTTAATTCTAAAATAGCCCCCAACTACTTCAAAATCCTCTGAAATCCTGTATCATTCAGTTTCACTTTTGTCAAATTAATTTCTTGAGTAAAAAGTAAAAAAGAAAACAAACATCCTTCATTCAAAGCTTTGTTTTTTCAAAAAGAAAGGTATTATTACGTAACTACAAGGCCGTTTTCAAATCTAATAGCAATAACAGTATTTTTTAAAATTATCTAATATCTATGGTTGTCCATGATTGTCTATAAAACGTCTTTTACAAGTGATGTATTTAATTGATGTGTAAGGAGAAGGTCCATCATTACCTTTGGTTGTTCTAAGTCTTTTTCAGCCACTTTTAATATAAAGCACACCCTCACTTCTCTTTTTTCATATTTGTTATTTGTTGTATAAACTGGGTTAGTTGTCTTGTAGAAAGTTCCCCATTCTTAACTTGACTAATTATTTACTTGTGTATCATTTACTTGTCCCCCATCTCTTGTGGTTTCTACATGGACTGTAGACTGTAAATTAGATTCAGGTCATGTAATTTTGGTAAGAATGTTTCACAGGTGGTGCCGTTCAGATTGCATCCCACCAGGCAGCACGTAGTGTCCGTCTCACTTTTAGTGATGCTAAGATTGATCTTAGTGAATTCAGGTGGTGACAACATAGCTCTGCATTGCTCTGTGATTTGCATGCAAAGCCTAGATTGAGAGATTGAGTCATTCATTGAAGTATCATGGACAGTGCCTTTCCGCCTTCATGGAGATTTTCAATCAATTCTAAAAGACTGGGTGGCTGGATAAACAAACACCTCCCTCCTAGAGTTGATGCACCCTTTAGAGTCCTGAGAGTTTGCAATTTGCAGGGACCGTTCAAAACACTTTACAAATCTTAATCCATTTATGCTCGCAAGAGTCATCCACATTTTGCAGGTGAGACACCTGAGGTAGTAAAATGTTACAAGTGACTTAACTTGCCAAGATCACATCACTGCCACTGAAAAGTGGCAGTAACGAAGTTCAAACTCAGGAAGTCAGATCTCAAAACCCCACTCTCAACCACTTCCCCTCCCCAACTTTTCTGCATAGGTTACCTCAAACCCAACTTTTTCTAGGAAGCCAGCCTTGACTGCTCCAGTACTTTTCTATATCCCATGTGACATAATGTAGCACCTAAATTGTAGAATGTCCTGTATTCTGTATTCTTTGCAGAAGAGAGCATAATCTACCTGAAGACATGAGACGGGGAACCTAAAAGGGGAAAGTTTATTTCATGCTATTCCTTTCTAGTTTCTCTTGGGGAAATTTACTTTCTATGGGCCTGGTTTCCTGCTTTAATAATATTTCTCTCTTACAGTCTTTATGAAAATTTGTTGAAAAACCGTAAAAGAACTTTGTAACCTTAAAACAATGTCCCAATATTTTTCATTCATCCATTCATTCATTCATTCATTCATATTATTCTCTCTTCCTCTTTTCCTCTCTCTCTCTCTCTCTCTGTCATACACACCCTCTCCATAATTAGATTGTGTCATTCTTAAAGTCCAGGGACCTCCTATCTCTTCCTTTATTCTCTCCCACAACTTCCACGATGTTTTTTGTTGTTGTTGTTGTTTTGTTCGTTTTGCTTAGGACTTTTGCTGGAACATCAGTCACTAAGACTTGCTGAACACTGAAACATTCAGGGGCTCTGTCCTTATTTACCACCAAAAGCTTTATTTCCCCATGGACTCCCATGCCAAAGATAACTTAGAAACCCTGCATGTCTTCTGGAGAGTTCTGCAGGCCCTGGAGAGTTGCCATGTCTAGCACTCTTGACAGCATTACATAGGAGGCAAAGAACACCATTTATATTAAAGTCACATTGATTTACATTCTACTTAGTTACATCATTTACACATGGTAAATGTGCTTCTGATTCAGAACCACCCTTGGGCAAGATTATGAGGTTACCTAACCCTTTGGTGTCTAACCCTTTAACTCATCTCCCTTCCAAATCTGCATGTAGAATTCCCTTGATCTTCTCTAGGGTAAATGAATTTTTTGATGTGTGTGTGTTACTATAAAATGGAGGCTTATGTCTTATTTATCCCTAATGCAGATGAGTGATTTAACTGAAGTCTTTGAATGACTATAATTTTACACAAGAAATTAGCTCCACTGGTAGAAATTTTAAGCATGCTATTGGTGTTAGGGCCAAATAGGAACGGATAGAATTTGAGACAGGTAGACATTTCAGAACTCATCAAAGTGACTAAGAAAGAGGCAAGGCTGCCCATTCTACTATCTGTAAGGCAAGTCTATTCTTGACATAAAGATTAAGAAGTTCTGAATAATTATTTCTCTTGTGAACTTTTAGGGACTGCCCATAAAATGAGCTGAGGATAGTCTGAAGTTCATCGCTGTATTACAATTCGAATAAAGCTTCTAAAGATTATTATTTGCATCTTCACCTTATAAAATGAAACACCTAATTGCTATGTGTTGACCATGGTCAATTTAATCAGACTTAGTGAGCATTTACTCAGTAGAGTAGGTCATTTAAGTCGAGAAAGATACTAATGCCTCCTTCCAGATGTTTATGCATAGGCAGAACCATGCAGAGAAATGTAAATGGATGAATGTGAATTCAAATCTTGGCACCATAACTTACTAATTAAAAAGTTACTTAACTTCTTGTACCTCAATTGCCTTCTCTGTAAAGCAGGAATAATAAGCCTAATATTCCAGATATCCTGTTTTATGAGTATCTTAAAAAAGACAATATAGGAATGTACATGGCATACCATGGTCTTTCAACAAATATCAGTTTCTTTTCTGTCTAAATATACTACAGACTGTGCTATTTGTGGCATAAGTGCAAGGCACCACAAGCCTATAGAAAACAAAATAATTTTGACTGAGAGATGTTTCGTAGTAAGACTGTATCATATGTCCTGTGTGACCCTTAATTTCATACTTTCTTTTAATCTCATTTAATTTTGTATTCTAATGTTCATTAATCTCTTAATTTCAAATATGTAGAGTTTGGTTTTAGAAAAATATCCTCATAGAAAAATGTTTCCAATTCAGACTCTACCATGTCCAGGAATCTTATCTTTGTCCAGTAAGCAGAGATTTCCTCACTCTGGATTCTCTATCATTCTCGGCCTTATTTCATTTCTCAGCCACATCTAGCCAGGATGATGAGATCTTTGAGCATTATTACTTAATGTTACCATGTATCTCCCACAATCAAAGCCTCTGCAGCTCCATGGCCTTAGCCTTGTTTCAAACACACACACACACACACATGCACACACACACACACACACACAGAGAGAGAGAGAGAGAGAGAGAAACTGAGTTTCTAGTAAGGAGTTAGGTTTTTTGTTATTTTATTTTGAGAGTAATAATCACTAAACTCCTGGGATCTCAGTTTATGTTTACTATTTGCAAGACAATATAAATCTCATAATATTTCCTCACTGATTCCTTCTTGTGTCTTTTGTGTTTTTGTTTTTATTTTTGTCTTTTCTCCTCTCTTCTGTTTTTCCTTCTCTTTTTGAATTAAACTCTTTCTCACTGAATACTTAAGTACCCACTTTATGCTCTGCATAAACCAGACACATTCTATATTCTTCTCTTTTGTTTCAAATAAATGGGTAAATGTCTGGTTGAAGCACATGGGAGTCCAGGCATCAAAAAATAAGCTCCCACAAAGCTCATGTAGGTGCCCAGAGCCAAAGCCACATAGCCAGAAAAGGCCCTGCATTCTGTCATGCACACAGATGTTTATTTATTCCTTATAGAAAACAAGGTGAGTAAGTGAACATTTGGGTCCCCAGCACGGGTGCAAACACTTGCTCGCTAAGTCTGCATTACAGATGGTCATAAGGAGAGAGCTAATCATGTGAAATGGGCAAGCTTATGCCGTTTCGAAAACGTTTTCTGGGCAGAAACAAATTTATCCTTATAGTTGTGTGTACTGAAAGATCTATCTTTGTCTGAAGTAAGGTATCTCTTTTTTTTTTTTAACTGTTTTCTTCAGCTTCATTGTTTAGCACTTAAACTATGCTGCCTTGTAATAATACATTTTCTTTTTTATATAAAATAAGAAAATAAGTATAAAACTTGATTTCTGCACCTAAGATCTTGCATCAAATAATTGAAAACACAATTCTCTATATTTGCCACTTCAACTACTTGGTTATTTGATTAGTTTACAAATAGATCTGTATTACAGGATTAAAACAAATCTTCCTTTGCCATTTTGTACATTGCTTGCATCCACCTGACTCCAGCTAATAAATCCTTCAGCATGATCATCTAATCCCCTGCAAAGAAATATAAAGTCCATGATTCTCCATTAAGCTACACGTTTGCTTACTGTATGTTGACTTTTCTCTTTGTGCTGGACCCTGCAAAGAGGCAGCTACGATGCAAGGAGAGTCTCTTAACATCCTTGGGCCACAGTTATCTGCTCCATAGAATGGGAATAATTATTTTGAGCCATTGAGGATAGAATTAGTCCTTTTGTAAGCCACAAATCACTATACAAATGTTGGGTTGATGCCATTTTCTTTCCTGGCTTATTTTCACTTCTTTTTAACACACTCATATTTTTTTTGAAGGCCTAGGTCCTGAAGACTCTCAAATCCAGTGTTTATTTATGAACACCTACAACCACATTCTATAGTCTTCATGGTCTGAAAAATAAAGTGGATCGTGTCATTCCTGCCTCACTTCTTTTTGTTGGCAAGCAAAGAACTGATTTCAAAGAAGTTTAAGCAAATAAAGAGGTATGTATTTGTGTTTATGTGTTTAAGATAAAGTGTCTCACAAAGACCAAGGACAAGGAATTCTGAGAGGCTTGGCAAAAAACTGAAACCAGAATGGAAAAGATTTCAGAAACAATTCTGAAAGCACTCCACTTCTGTTTTCTCATCTGCTTTATTCTCCTCTCTTCTTCACGCCCATGCTGAAGGATAATGCTCTATGACTCCGAAGTATATATCACCACTGTTGAAGCAAGCACACTTCCAAATTTCAAGCAGAGAAAATTTAACTGGCTCATCTTGGGCCAGTTATCCACTCACGGCCCATATACATGGCTGCCTCTGTTCCTCCCTTTTGGTAGATAGAGTAGTCGTGGGGTGTGGTGGGACAGCTCTTCTAAAAAGATGGTTTATAGAAGTTACATAAATGCCTCAAAAGTCTCCTTATATAATTACATTCTCTTCTGTTGTATTTTCTAATTATTTCAGTTCCCAGAGAGATTATAAGTTTGTATGGTGCCATGTTTAAATAAGAAATATTCCGTGCTTATGTGTTCCCCACACCCACCAAAACACACAATGGTACTTGAGAAATATTTACTGGTTTAATAAAAGCCGAGCATATTAAATAGACACACTGACATGGTCTATATATTAGAAAAATAGCTATATATAATATTAATTATTATATTTATATAAATGTGCATTATTTGTGTATGTATATATATTTAAAAAAATTTAAGCCAAGACCTGAATGAAAGCAAGCTATGAATCATTTACTGATTAGTATGTTGGAAAGAAGCAGAAAAGTTAATGTGTCCTCTGAGCTAGATGAGAAACGTGAGGGGAAACAGTCAATGATGATCGACCGATCATCCTATGGACCGTATGTGAGACCTCTCACCTAGTATGCTTCATCATGAAAAATCCTTAGATTGGGGAGAATTTTAAGAAGACTGACAGCCCCCTTATAAATATCCATAATTGCTTCTATTTAGAAAAATGAGGAATTCTGAACTAAGGCAAAAGGGAAAGAAGGATTGGGGAGAGAACTGTCCTCCTTGATCATTTTTCCAAAGGGAAATTGTAAATATTTCAGTTTTGCTATCCATTTTCATTGACTTCGGAATCTCTCTCATGGTGGATTTATGAGACTTTAAATATTCACCACCATAATCCATGCCTTAAAGATGAATTATTATTTTTTAACCAGCATTAAAGTTCAAAAATGGAATAAAAGCTTTGCTCCATGATCAACCAGATTATCACTCAGAAAAAAAGAAATAGAACAAGTCATATAGCAAGATTTAGACTTCATGGGGAACACATTTTACATTGTCTCTTTTGTGGGAGAATTTCTTGTATATGTTTCCCTAATCTGAGGGTTTGGAAAAGAAAGCTCTGTTCTAGGTTTTATAGTTAACTAGATTTAGCACATTTAAATTTCAGAAATGGGAACATGATCTGTAAACAAAATCAAATTGCTAGCTAGTTGCCCTTGGACAGGATCCAGTCTGAATAGCATTGGCCTTGGATGGGATCCAGTTTGCACAGTAGTAGCTATTGTCTTTAAAAATTAAAATTAATAGCCAACATTTAAAAATCTGGCATTTTCACATTAATTTTTGGAGTTATAGCTTTATCTTAAGAGATTTACAATTCTATGCAACAACTTGCTGAGTTTAGAAGAGGTTGCCCCCTTTTAGTTTTCCTATGTTCTGTTTATCATAGTCCCATGCCTCTATTGTCTTTGGACCCTAAGGATGCATGCCAGTGATCATTTAATACAGCCTTCTTTCTTTTGTTTCTCTTATGATACTGTTAAGTGGAAAGTGTTTTGGCTCTTGTCCCAGCACTCTATTCAAAGAAAGTAAACCAAAGAAGGACTGAGTGACCATATGTTTCAAGAAAAGTGAGAGAGAACATATGTCTTTCTGGAAATAAAGGACACTCTTCCATGTGTATACGTAGGCAGGGAAGTAATATAATTTAAGTCCCCACTATAAAATAAACCCAGGTTGCTTCATCCATTTTCTATTAAACACCCACGGGAACTAGGTCCTTGACTCATAGATTTATTAGACCTCCTCTAGTTCTAATACTCAGTTATTCTACAGAAAATTCTAAGTGTTTGATTCACCATTTTGATAAATGTAGCAAAATAATTTCCACGTAGTGATGAAAATAAATGGTGGAAGAAAAAAATAACAGTATTCTTTAAAGAGATGAACACAAAACTAGGGATAGGAACTAAAGCTGGAATTCAGATCCCCTAGGTCACAGCCCAGGACTATTCCTACTTACCCTGTCTTAGATGCAGTAATCAACAGCAGAAGCATTACTGAGCTGTTTGGGTCTCTAAGCCTCTTTTCACTGAAAAAAAAAAAAAAAAGTACAAATCTCTTGAACTTCACAGGAACCTTCTTTTTCATTTTCTCAATGACTATACATTTTGCAATGATAGTATATGTTTTTCTTTCTTCTATAAGCATTTCCCAGATCCCTTTGGAGCAGCCATCTCTCTTCTGGGCTCTTAGTGTGTTGAGTTTCTACTGTCCCTGAGACTGTGAACATTTTCTTGGTTTACCAATAGGGTAGGCTTTGTTCTCAAGACACATACTAATTGTGTTTGGTGCAAAATTGCCTATTGCATTTTGACCATTAATGATTCATGGTGTTTTCTATTCCTCAAGCAAATGCCAAATTGTGTACTTTCCAGGGAAGTCCAGAGCTTCTGCCTTTTCCTGCCTGAAGAAGTTACTTGGGTAGGATTCACAAGGATTCCTAGTTCATCAATTTCATAGAAAACAGAGGAGAGTGCATTTTCAGGGGCCTGTATTTCAAGAAGTCCAAGGAAAACTCTACAGAAAACATGGAGCCAACATTCCCACTCAGATCAGAACTAAAGCTCAGAATGAGGCTCTCGCAAGAGAAGAAAACACCGGAAAGTTTAGTGCTAAGAAGCCAGTTACCAATGCCTTACTGTGTGTTTTAAAATGGAGTCATAACACCTCATGAAGCTGTATGGGAGAGTCTTTGCTGCTTAAAGAAATACTGATCTATTGGCTCTAGGTGATCTCGCAGGAATTACTCAAATGTTCTCAAAAACTAAGATGTGAATTAACAAATGCAAAAAGGCTAGATTTGTACCTGAATCTGCTAGAAGTCAACCTTCATTTGGAGAGGGCCTGCAAAATCAAAGCCCAGAATACTGAGGTTGCTAAATAACATAAAATGCACATTATCCCTTCTATTAAAGGTCCATCAGTACAAGACCCATTACTTCATTTACAACTTAGGTAAACAAATTTTATTTGTCAAAATAAATGATATTTCAAAAGCTATGTGAAGCAAAAAAGTGGCTATAATTATTTGTAATATATTTATTAAATAAAACTCATTAGCTAATAATAATAATAAAGGAGAAAAACCTCATTTACCATCTTGGAAGTGACTATTATACCAACACGGAATAATTTAATTCTTTCAACAATAATATAAAAAGAATAAGATGATAATAAAATTGTTAGATAAAACATTGATGGGAACAGGATATTCTCACAGTTTCTAAGTCTCACTCTAAAGATGTATTTGTTTTTTATGACTGCATAACAAATTAATGCAAACTTGGTGGCTTAAAATGACACATGACATACAAAACAGGGCTTCAATCAATGTGTCAACCAAGCTTAGTGCCTCTGGAAGCCAGCTGCAATTCATTGCCAGACGAGCTTCTCAGGGCCCTTTCACAACATGGTGGTCAACTTTTTCAAAAAGACTAAAAGGCCAGGAAGAGGAAGAAGAGAAAAATCACTGTCCAGTAGGGTTAGAGTTTCAGTTTTGCAAGATGAAAAAGTTCTAGAGATCTGTTGCATGAGAATGTGCGTATAGGTAATGCTACTGAGATGTACTTCAAAATGGTTAAGATGGTAAATTTTACATTATTTGTTTTTTAACACGTTTTAAAAAAATAAATAAAGGAAGAAACACAAAATACCTTTTGATTTTGAGAAAGTGCATTAATGGTATTGTGGAAGTGCATTAATACCAACCATTATTAGGACTCCTGGAAATGTTAGCTCTAACTAGTCTGTGTTGCAATCAGTGGCTCAATTCTAAAAAAAAAAAGAATGCTGGCACATCAGAGAAGGTAGATGCTCCTCTATTCTAAATAATCAGAGATGCCAAAAAAAAAAAAAATAGAAAAGTTTTCCTGGGAGAGATTTCTTTGTTACTGACTGTGTGCAAGAATAGGTGAAGATGTCTTAGACTGGTGCTTCTCAAAATTTAACATGTGTAAGAATCACCTGGGATCTTGTTAAACTAGAGATTTGAATGCTGTAAGTCCAAGATGTGGTATGAGGTTCCACAGTTCTAACACTCCCAGGTGGTGTTGTTATTGGTGGTTTAAGGCCTGCTGTTTGAGTAGTAAGAACTTAAAGAGATTCAAGCAATCAGAAAAGATTGAACTAACTCTGCAGTGTTTACCAATTTCATCCAGTCATAAGAATCATCTAGTGCTCTTGTTAATAACAATATCTAGGCCCCTACCCTGGGAATTATGTCTTAGTTATTCTTCAGTGGAAGTTTAGAATCTGTGATTTTAACCTGATAATTGTTACAATCAGCCAATTTGGGGAAATACTAACTGAATGATCTTCGAGATGGTTTTCAATGTTGACTTTCCATTATTCTGCTTTATTTACTCAGAGAACTAGCTATACCATAGGTTTTCAACAGATTCCTATCTCCAGCTTTGTTTTGGTATGTTGTTTCATCCCAGAAACATTAAAATCCCTACTAGAAAGAATGATGTCCTTTTTGTTTTTAATAACCAAGAATAAATATTCAATATGCAAACCTGCTGTTATCATCCTGTAGTTAAGTGATTCTGTGAAGCTATGTGCCAGTAGCTGGTCCTTCAGACACTGGATACCGTTCACCTGTGGTACAGCCTCCTCCTGTGTGCTTATGAGGCACAGTGTCTGCACACTGTTGTCATTGTCTGCCCTTCTCTCCTTAACTTATCATGTTTACCATGGCTTTATGTCTCCTACCCAGGACTTTACACTCTGAGGTTTGTGCCTGCCCTCCCCAGGCCTTCAAGCCCTGAAGATCAGTACTGATTCTGACCAGCATCACGTTCAGAACTGCTCGGTCCAATATCTCTGATCTTTGAGAACATCCATATTCATCTCAGTCTTCAGAAAAAGCCAAACTATGATCCAATGAGATTCTCAATTGTAGGCTCTTCAGCACAGCAGTAAAATGTATTCCCTTGAGTATTCTTCAGTCAGAACAGCTGTTCTGTACAGAGCCATGTGGTAGGGCTGGTGGAATGGGGAAATGAGTCTTCCTTTAGGGTTTAATATTGCTTTTCACTGATTATTCTTATGTTTCTGTGATTATCAGTACAAATTTCATGGAAATCATTTATTTATTTAACAAATATGCACTGGGCACCTACAACATGCCAGGCATGTTCTGATAGCTGGAGATACCCTACTGAGCAAAAAGTAGGCAGAGATGCTGTGCTCATGGAGGTGATGGGTTTTAAGCAAATAGCCACAATAATGAAAGTAAAAGTACAAGCCATTATTAGGATCATGACGGAAATGAATCCAGTTCTTTGAGCGTTATATAACAATGGAATCTGACTTATGTGGAGGGTCAGATAATAATAATAGTCAATACATATGGACCTTGTGCTTTGCTATGTATCCTGCACTGTGCTGAATTCTGAACATGAGTGTTCCCAAATGTCCTCAAAAAAGCCATGCAATAGTGACTTCATTATGTAGGTGAGAAAACTGGGCTCAAAAAAACTAACACCCAATCACAGAATGTGCTTCTACCAACCATCAACACTTCCTGCTGACCACTTACTACCTCTTGTGTGGTAGAGACCAATCCTGCAGTTAGGGTTTTAACGCAGAAGAGACTGCTCCATTCTGCAACCAGTTGGAATTTCCTGCCAGGGTTCCAAAATGCTGATTAACCTTGAGATAAAAGGTAAAAATAAGGCACCTATGACTTATCTGGCTTGAAATATGTGTAGTGTTTACTATATTAGATTTAGAAACTAGTAAGTGTGAACCAGTATATATAGAGGGGCTGGGAAAGGCAATGGGAAATGGCCTTTAACTCAGTACAGGGCAAACATAAAATAAATTCAAATGTAAATTATCACAAATGTTTAACAGCCTGATGGTCAAATCTGAAATAGAAGTACTACCACTGAACCAAATTTTACCACTCTATTTTATAGGGGCAGCTTTGCCTTTGTGCTTTCTAAATTATCATAGGAAGATTAAAAGTAGAATCCATTTAATGATAAGTACACTTTATAGCTTCCTAACCCTTTAGAAAATTAATATTCATGCAATGCATATAAGAGTAATTTTGCATTTGCATGGAACTTTAAGATTTTTCTCAATGGGTTTACTTGGGTCATGTTTGATCCCCCAAAATCTTGTATAACTCTTCAGTTGCTAAAACCTAAAGAAGTAGAGCCAAGTTCCTAAATTCACTGAGCAAATTAGTGGTCCAGTTTGGGTTACCATTCAAGCTTTTCTATTTTTGATCCTATGTACTTCAAAATTTTCTTTACAAAATTGCCGCAATTCCAACAGAACTGCAGCTGAGGGTCCTAACTGTTAGAAGGGAAACTAACAAACAGAAAGGACATCCACACCAAAACCCTTCTGTATGTCACCATCATCAAAGACCAAAAGTAGATAAAACCACAAAGATGGGGAAAAAACAGAGCAGAAAAACTGGAAACTCTAAAAAGCAGAGTGCTTCTCCTCCTCCAAAGGAACGCAGCTCCTCACCAGCAACAGAACAAAGCTGGACGGAGAATGACTTTGATGAGTTGAGCCAAGAAGGCTTCAGACGATCAAACTACTCCGAGCTACAGGAGGAAATTCAAACCAATGGCAAAGAAATCAAAAACTTTGAAAAAAAATTAGACGAATGGATAACTAGAATAACCAACGCAGAGAAGTCCTTAAAGGAGCCGATGGAGCTGAAAGCCAAGGCTCGAGAATTACGTGAAGAATGCAGAAGCCTCAGGAGCCGACGCGATCAACTGGAAGAAAGGGTATCAGTGATGGAAGACAAAATGAATGAAATGAAGCAAGAAGGGAAGTTTAGAGAAAAAAGAATAAAAAGAAATGAACAAAGCCTCCAAGAAATATGGGACTATGTGAAAAGACCAAATCTACGTCTGGTTGGTGTACCTGAAAGTGACGGGGAGAATGGAACCAAGTTGGAAAACACTCTGCAGGATATTATCCAGGAGAACTTCCCCAATCTAGCAAGGCAGGCCAACATTCAGATTCAGGAAATACAGAGAATGCCACAAAGATACTCCTCGAAAAGAGCAACTCCAAGACACATAATTGTCAGATTCACCAAAGTTGAAATGAAGGAAAAAAAATGTTAAGGGCAGCCAGAGAGAAAGGTCGGGTTACCCACAAAGGGAAGCCCATCAGACTAACAGCGGATCTCTTGGCAGAAACCCTACAAGCCAGAAGAGAGTGGGGGCCAATATTCAACATTCTTAAAGAAAAGAATTTTCAACCCAGAATTTCATATCCAGCCAAACTAAGCTTCATAAGTGAAGGAGAAATAAAATACTTTACAGACAAGCAAATGCTGAGAGATTTTGTCACCACCAGGCCTGCCCTAAAAGAGCTCCTGAAGGAAGCACTAAACATGGAAAGGAACAACCGATACCGGCCACTGCAAAAACATGCCAAAATGTAAAGACCATCAAGGCTAGGAAGAAACTGCATCAACTAGTGAGCAAAATAACCAGCTAACATCATAATGACATGACCAAATACATACAAAACAACATTAACTTTAAATGTAAATGGACTAAATGCTCCAATTAAAAGACACAGACTGGCAAATTGGATAAAGAGTCAAGACCCATCAGTGTGCTGTATTCAGGAAACCCATCTCATGTGCAGAGACACACATAGGCTCAAAATAAAGGGATGGAGGAAGATCTACCAAGCAAATGGAAACCAAAAAAAGGCAGGGGTTGCAATCCTAGTCTCTGATAAAACAGACTTTAAACCAACAAAGATCAAAGAGACACAGAAGGCCATTACATCATGGTAAAGGGATCAATTCAACAAGAAGAGCTAACTATCCTAAATATATATGCACCCAATACAGGAGCACCCAGATTCATACAGCAAGTCCTTAGAGACCTACAAAGAGACTTAGACTCCCACGCAATAATAATGGAAGACTTTAACACCCCACTGTCAACATTAGACAGATCAACGTGACAGAAAGTTAACAAGGATATCCAGAAACTGAACTCAGCTCTGCACCAAGAAGACCTAATAGACATCTACAGAACTCTCCACCCCAAATCAACAGAATATACATTCTTCTCAGCACCACACCACACGTATTCCAAAATTGACCACATAGTTGGAAGTAAAGCACTCCTCAGCAAATGTAAAAGAACAGAAATTAGAACAAACTGTCTCTCAGACCACAGTGCAATCAAACTAGAACTCAGGATTAAGAAACTCACTCAAAACTGCTCAACTACATGGAAACTGAACAACCTGCTCCTGAATGACTACTGGGTACATAACGAAATGAAGGCAGAAATAAAGATGTTCTTTGAAACCAATGAGAACAAAGACACAACATACCAGAATCTCTGGGACACATTTAAAGCAGTGTGCAGAGGGAAATTTATAGCATTAAATGCCCACAAGAGAAAGCAGGAAAGATCTAAAATTGACACCCTAACGTCACAATTACAAGAACTAGAAAAGCAAGAGCAAACACATTCAAAAGCTAGCAGAAGGCAAGAAATAACTAAGATCAGAGCAGAACTGAAGGAAATAGAGACACAAAAAACCCTTCAAAAAATCAATGAATCCAGGCTGGTTTTTTGAAAGGATCAACAAAATTGATAGACCACTAGCAAGACTAATAAAGAAGAAAAGAGAGAAGAATGAAATAGATGCAATAAAAAATGATAAAGGGGATATCACCACCAGTCCCACAGAAATACAAACTACCATCAGAGAATACTATAAACACCTCTATGCAAATAAACTAGAAAATCTAGAAGAAACGGATAAATTCCTGGACACATACACCCTCCCAAGAATAAACCAGGAAGAAGTTGAATCTCTCAATAGACCAATAACAGGCTCTGAAATTGAGGCAATAATTAACAGCTTACCAACCAAAAAAAGTCCAGGACCAGACGGATTCACAGCCGAATTCTACCAGAGGTACAAGGAGGAGCTGGTACCATTCCTTCTGAAACTATTCCCATCAATAGAAAAAGAGGGAATCCTCCCTAACTCATTTTATGAGGCCAGCGTCATCCTGATACCAAAGCCTGGCAGAGACACAACAAAAAAAGAGAGTTTTAGACCATTATCCCTGATGAACATCAATGCAAAAATCCTCAATAAAATACTGGCAAACTGAATCCAGCAACACATCAAAAACTTATCTACCATGATCAAGTGGGCTTCATCCCTGGGATGCAAGGCTGGTTCAACATATGCAAATCAATAAATGTAATCCAGCATATAAACAGAAACAAAGACAAAAACCAAATGATTATCTCAATAGATGCAGAAAAGGCCTTTGACAAAATTCAACAGCCCTTCATGCTAAAAACTCTCAATAAATTAGGTATTGATGGGACGTATCTCAAAATAATAAGAGCTATTTATGACAAACCCACAGCCAATATCATACTGAATGGGCAAAAACTGGAAGCATTCCCTTTGAAAACTGGCACAGGACAGGAATGCCCTCTCTCACCACTGCCATTCAACACAGTGTTGGAAGTTCTGGCCAGGACAATCAGGCAGGAGAAGGAAATAAAGTGTACTCAATTAGGAAAGGAGGAAGTCAAATTGCCCCTGTTTGCAGATGACATGATTGTATATCTAGAAAACCCCATTGTCTCAGCCCAAAATCTCCTCAAGCTGATAAGCAACTTCAGCAAATTCTCAGGATACAAAATCAATGTGCAAAAATCACAAGCATGCTTATACACCATTATTGGTGTATAAGACAAACAGAAAAACAGAGAGCCAAATCATGAGTGAACTCCCATTCACAATTGCTTCAAAGAGAATAAAATACCTAGGAATCCAACTTACAAGGGATGTCAAGGACCTCTTCAAGGAGTACTACAAATCATTGCTCAATGAAATAAAAGAGAATACAAACAAATGGAAGAACATTCCATGCTCATGGGTAGGAAGAATCAATATCATGAAAATGGCCATACTGCCCAAGGTAATTTACAGATTCAATGCCATCCCCATCAAGCTACCAATGATTTTCTTCACAGAATTGGAAAAAACTACTTCAAAGTTCATATGGAACCAAAAAAGAGCCTGCATTGCCAAGTCAATCCTAAGCCAAAAGAACAAAGTTGGAGGCATCATACTACCTGACTTCAAACTATACTACAAGGCTGCAGTAACCAAAACAGCATGGTACTGGTACCAAAACAGAGATATAGACCAATGGAACAGAACAGAGCCCTCAGAAATAATGCCACACATCTACAACTATCTGATCTTTGACAAACCTGACAAAAACAAGAAATGGGGAAAGGATTCCCTATTTAATAAATGGTGCTAGGAAAACTGGCTAGCCATATGTAGAAAGCTGAAACTGGATCCCTTCCTTACACCTTATACAAAAATTAATTCAAGATGGATTAAAGACTTACATGTTCGACCTAAAACCATCAAAACCCTAGAAGAAAACCTAGGCAATACCATTCAGGACATAGGCATGGGCAAGGACTTCATGTATAAAACACCAAAAGCAATGGCAACAAAGGCTAAAATTGACAAATGGGATCTAATTAAACTAAAGAGTTTCTGCACAGCAAAAGAAACTACCATCGGAGTGAACAGGCAACCTACAGAATGGGAGAAAATTTTCGCAATCTACTCATCTGACAAAGGGTTCATATCCAGAATCTACAAAGAACTCAAACAAATTTACAAGAGAAAAGCAAACAACCCCATCAACAAGTGGGCGAAGGACATGAACAGACACTTCTCAAAAGAAGACATTTATGCAGCCAAAAAACACATGAAAAAATGCTCATCATCACTGGCCATCAGAGAAATGCAAATCAAAACCACAATGAGATACCATCTCACACCAGTTAGAATGGCAATCATTCAAAAGTCTGGAAACAACAGATGCTGGAGAGGATGTGGAGAAATAGGAATACTTTTACACTGTTGGTGGGACTGTAAACTAGTTCAATCATTGTGGAAGACAATGTGGTGATTCCTCAGGGATCTAGAACTAGAAATGCCATTTGACCCAGCCATCCCATTACTGGGTATATACCCAAAGGATTATAAATCATGCTGCTATAAAGACACATGCACACGTATGTTTATTGTGGCACTATTCACAATAGCAAAGACTTGGAACCAACCCAAATGTCCAACAATGATAGACTGTATTAAGAAAATGTGGCACATATACACCATGGAATACTATGCAGCCATAAAAAATGATGAATTCACGTCCTTAGTAGCAACATGGATGTAGCTGGAAACCATCATTCTCAGCAAACTATCGCAAGGACAAAAAACCGAACACCACATGTTCTCACTCATAGGTGGGAATTGAGCAATGAGAACACTTGGGCACAGGAAGGGGAACATCGCACATCAGGGCCTGTTGTGGGGTGGGGGGAGGGGGGAGATATAGCATTAGGAGATAAATCTAATGTAAATGATGAGTTAATGGGTGCAGCACACCAACATGGCACATGTATACATATGTAACAAACCTGCACGTTGTGCACATGTACCCTAAAACTTAAAGTATAATTTAAAAAAACAAAATTGCCACAATTTAAATTAATGAGACTATTTTAATATCCAGACTAGCTTACAGCATAGACATACTTGAAAATGTAATAATTGTATGTAAAATTTTACATTAAAGAATGTCAACAGGCTGGGCTTGGTGGCTCATGCCTGAAATCCTAGCACTTCAGGAGGCCAAGGCAGGCAGATCACTTGAGCCCAGGAGTTTGAGTCCAGCCTGGGCAACATGGTGAGACCTCTTCTCTCCAAAACACAAAAAAATTAGCTGGGCCTGGTGGCACATGCCTATAGTCCCAGCTACTCGGAAGGCTAAGGTGGGAGAATCACTTGAGCCCAGGAGGCAGAGGTTGCTGTGAGCACAGATTGCACCACTGCACTCCAGCCTGGATGACAGAACCAGATCTTGTCTCAAAAAAAAAAAGAATGCCAACAAAATATTGTTTGCTGTTATATAGATTTTAATATATGACAAAGCACACCATGTTCACTGATATAAAGTAGCTGATATACATCAATTTTGAAATAACAGAATAGCTTTTTTCTGCCATATTCTATCAGTAGTATAAAATCGTGTATATAGAATATTATCTTAAACATAAGTTTATGATCCATGTGCTTCCATCCCATAAGTGTGCCATCTTTAAAAGAATACATCTCATGCAAGAAAATTAGTCATCATTTAATTTTCCAACTTACATTCTAGGCGCTTACAGGGTGAATCATGGTCGCTGGGATGTCTTTGAAAACTTTCCATTGCTCTCTCTTGTCTACTGCATCATTCTTCAAAAAACCAAACCACCTGCCTTTTCACCTAGTTTACCACCACAGAAATCTCAAGAATTGATCTGGCACCACAAAGTTTTCCCTCAGATTGTCAAATTCAAAAAATAAAGACAAAGCCGACCAGGCTATTCAGAAAAGTAGGAAGGCTAGGATTATCATAGATTATATTTTACTTTTCCCCATCACAAGTATGAGAGTTTCACTGAGCACATGTTGGGTATTATTCAAGGCTAATAGTACACACAGACTTACTAGGTACATTGACAATGAATCAATATGTTGGACAAGTTTCCCGATGGAAATTGGACACAAGCAGGTTAGCCAAGGAAATCTATTTACATTCAAATTCAGAACCATATGGAAATAATGACATTGAAACCCTTTTCAAAATGTAGCTTTTGAGGCAAATTTTTCTTTTCCTTATCCTGAGATTCTTTGTATTTCACACCCAGTCTTCTACTGGCCACTAGCCCAGTCTTTGTTCACTAGATACATTGGCACTTTGAGCATTCTCTTGAAGAAATGTAGTGCATTTTGAATGACAAATAATTATATCATCTGCTCCCTGTTTTGTTTTTAAGCTGCTTCTTAATTTTTGTTTCTATCCTTGTGACCACTTTTTGATTATCATATGCTCATTAGTATTCCCAGAGGCAAATGCTGATTATTACTTGGAAATGCAACTGTTTGCATTCTAAAAGAACCCAAATAAGCATCAGGCAAGAACCTGAACACAGGGCTCATGCCTAGACAGAACTCTAAATTGTCTAGGGTGACTGGTCATCCTGGTTTGCCCCGGATTCCTAAGAGAGGAGGTTGTCTGGGGTGAGAAACTTTCCATGATAAAACCAAGACAATCCTAGGCAAACTTGTGTGGCTGGTCACCACATAACTGACTGAAGTTTTTATGAAGGACCCTGTCCTCTTTACCGCCCCTGCACAGCATTCATATTCCTGGGAAGAGGGTGCTGCTTTTTAAAATTTTCTGGCTCTGCTTCCTACTCTGGCATGGTTACTGTCGACCCAAAAAAATAATCCATTTTCAAAGCTGCTGGGCGTGTAATAGGGGGTCCTCACTTTTTGCTGCTTCTTTCTTGAAATTTATAAGATATATTCTCATTCTCACAGGGAAACTTATAAGAGAGAAACATACAGGCTAGCCAGAGTGCCAACCAGCCTAGAAAGGCATGGTTCACTCTGTGAAATACAGATTGTTACAGAGCATTTGCTGAAGTCCCAGGCCTTTGCTGGAGGTCCAGTGAGATGTGAAGTCAAAAGATCAGAGTTCTGTTTGGACATGGAACTGGCTCTGTGCACTCCCTTGGGTAAACGGGTTATAAATTTAGGTCTCCAGCAACCATACAGCAGAACTGAGTTTTATTCTTGACTTTGTCTCTATAGGTATGACTTGGGGTAAATCACTTCTCTCTAAGCATATCCGTGTACTCATTTGTCAAATGAAGCTGTTGAAGTAGATAATTCTCAGCCATTTCAACTCTGGAGTTTTATGAGAGCTTATCAAGTGACTGATATCAGTCTCAGTATTTCACATGTTTTATGCCATGCAATCCTTGCAATAACTCTCAGAGGTGGATGAGCGTTTGCTTTTCTAGATCCAATTTCCATTATTCTCCATTCTGCTAGGATACTGGGGAGGCTAACCTATGGAAAAGATATTTCTTCCTTCTGGATTCTGTTTTAGTTCTGACAGTGAGGAGCAGGAAATTGGAGGAAAGGATGAGAGTGAGGTTCGGGTACTTATTCTCCAGCTCCCTTGTTGTGAGTTCCCCTTTGGATGGATGCAAGTCTTAATGAAAGCCTGAAAGCCTGCAGCTTCTGCCAGCCATCACTCTCCATACAGCTCTCCATCTTTCTTTTTTTAAAAAATTTTTTTTTATTATTATACTTTAAGTTTTAGGGTACTGAACAGCTCTCCATCTTTCTATGGGTTCCAACATTCTCCCTCCTTTATCGTTTAGAATAATGGAAAGTTTTGGGTTTCAACCCAGACCCAACCCAACTTACTAGCAGTGACAGCATGGGAAAATTACTTACTATGATTAAGCTTTTCCACATCAAAAGTCATCCAGTTTCAATTAATTTCACAAATGAAAATATTGTGTTAACAAAGCATTTCACATAGTCCTTGAGACAGAGTAGAGGTTCAGCAGATGTTAATCTTTCTTCACTTCTCCTGAACTTCTTGAATTTCTTTGTAAGTCACTAGTCATAATTTTGTCCCATTTGTGTTCTCTCTACCCTTCTCAAATGTGATTTCTATTTCCCACTGGAAAACGAAGGTTGACACATGTACTATGCACCCAGTAATTCTCAAACACAACTTGCTGAATGAATAAAGTAAATTTTTGGCAAGGTTTCTGGTCAGGATCCAGTTTCCTAGGTCTTCCTCTATTCCAGAAAGAACCTTTTTCAAACAAGGTCACTGATATATACTCCTCAACTTACTTCTCTCCTTTGGACATTCCCACTACTGACACAGCCAGAGAGAGAAACATAAAACATTACAGTTTGTTCTTTACAAAATAGTCATGTGAAATACAAACTTACTCAACTACTAATAGGTATTTCTACAAATCACCATTTCATTACCAACCTGAGGCTAGGGATTGATAATAAAGAACAAAACAGATGCAGATATTTTGATTCACATCTTCTAGGGTGATTGAAATCTTCCTGTCAATCCTCCTGTCTAGGAAAGGCCTGTAGAAAGTTACCATTTCATGGCATAACTTTCCCATCTCATCTGTGCTGCAGATGCTGCTAATCTCTAGCAAAGATGAGATGGGAAAGTTATGCCATGATATCCTCTGGATGGGTACTTTAATTAACTGTTGTCATAACTGAGGTTAAACATTTTGTTTTCCTCTAAGATTAAATTAATTCAAGATCCATAGGTTGCTTACTTCTTATTTTTTAAATAAGTCTCAAAAATTTGGGTTGTTATAAAGAAAAATTGAAGTAAAGAAGATATCAAATTGAATAGAAATGAAAAAATAATCTGTGAATCCTCAGTGCATTATTCTTCTCTCTATAGTGAATGTGGGATTTATGGATAACTAAAAGCAATAAGAAAAATATCTTCCAGTTTCCTTACAATGTGTTAGTATGTTAACTGAATTACCCTCTCAGAGACTCAGTTTCCCTCCTTATAAAATGCAGGCGTTGTATTTGAAGGTCTATAGCATCTTCCCCACCTCCCATCTGAAGAATTTATGATTCTTCCAGATGCTGCCCTGAAGGAATTGTTAGAGTACCATAAAATAGGCACAACACAGGCCCACCTACCAACTGGCTCTAAAGATTAAAGGAGCCTCAGCAGTAACTTTCCTTGAAAATGTTGCACATTTAAAATAACTACTCTTGTGTGGAGAGTTATGTGACTAGATGATTATAGGCTTGAGGAAATAAATTTGACCCCCTGCAAGCATGAAACTACTCCCTGTAAGAGAAAGCCTATACTATCTCCATGATCCCCTCTCTTAAGGCATTCTCGGAGTGCTGAGACCTGGCCAGGACATGTAGAAGACCCTATCCTTGTTTGAGTTCCTTCTTCTCTCCCACTTCCTAGCATCTCACAAGAGAGTTTCCTATGAGAGAGTTACTGTTGTTGCAAGCTGGTGTCATCTGACATCCAAAGATTCCTCTGAGGATGTATTTTCAAATCGTTTACGACCTTAGGGAGTGGTGTATAATTGTTGCTATAAAGTAAGGCGCTGCAATAATGTTGGGAATTTGAAATCACTACAGGAAATTGAAGAGTAAATTCCTCTTAATAAAGCAGTGCACAGCAAGATGCCGAGGAATGAAAAATTAACTCATGAAGCAGTTGTTGCTTAGCAGGGAAGAGAGACCACCAGCTGCAAGAACTCAACAGGGTAGGCTTGAGATACTTTTTCCACCAATAGGCCCCTGGCCTGTTCCAGAAGTGGGTATATTACATTCTAGATGAAGAATTTTGAAAACAAAGTGATTCCTCTGGCTTAAGCAGGGAGGCAGCAAGCTGTGGGAAATAAAGGCTCCAAGAAGCAGAGTCCAGCCTAGGCTTTTTCGTTATGGTTTGGTCTTTTTTGATGAGACCCAGATTGTGTCCTGTCAGTCTCAGTTTCCCCAGAAGTAAGTCTAATGTTAGAATGCATGATGACTTTTCTTTCCCCCAATGTCTGGAGAGAAAGATAATATCTCTTGTGCTATATGTGTGAAGTTTACAAGAGAGAAAATATGTAAAGCTTGGGCAGGGAGGCACTACCTCAATACAAATTACAATGTCAATGTGACAGCCTTGCTGTTCAAAGCACTTTGTATGCGCCTTGTTCATCCTTAATGATTTTTTTTTTCATTAAAAATAGAGCAGACAACCTGTCTAGGCAAAAGAAGGTGAAAACAGCACTCAAGCAGAGTGGTATTGTCCTGAAAAGACATGAATGTCTCCTCAGGATGTCCTGGATGCATTTGTCTAATTTTAATGTGTTGTGGCGAAATACCCAACCCCAGGGAAAGTTGATGTCAGTGGGCTTGGTACAGCCATTGCTTTCCGGCACACTCTTGATTATTTCACCTACTTCATCCAGCCCCTCTAGACCACTTGGATCTCCAGCTCAATGCATTACTAGATACTGTCAATCTTTCTCCTTGAGCAAATGCCACTTTTTTTTCCTAGCCCCAGAATCCTTTGCTCTCCCACTCTAATATTTTGGTTTCCACCTGCTCTATACTATTAGAAGCAACACAACTGGTTATTAGCATAGGCTCTGGAATCAACCCTGATATGATTGAGTCCCAGTTCTGCTATATACAAGCAAGCTACTTAATTTTCCCCAGCATTAGTCTTCCCATTGTTAAAATGAAGAAAAGTATTGCTGCAAATATTAAATAAGACCAGCTATGCAAAACATATAACAGAGTTCTTGGTATAAAATAATATTAACACATTTTTTCCTATAATTATTTTTGTTACTGGATGCCTATTTGGACTGGCTTCTGATTTGCATTTTGAAGCCTTCCCTAAAATATGTCACCTTCTCTGCTCTCCTTCTCTCTGATTTATCCAATAAGCTCTTAACCCAGCCTAAATTACTTAAACTTTCTAGATCTCTACTCTCTCGTCTGTAGAAGGGGGAATAATAGCAGTTATTCTCTCATAGCTTCTGCTCCTGTGCTCAGTGGTCTCATCCAAAACTCTGCACCACAACCTTTGCCTTGATCTCATATCTTCTCTCCCAGGAGAGTCAAAATGCAAAAGACAGCTTGTCAACTACCTGGAGTCTTAGCTTTTCTAGACCAAACAACATAGTTTTATTTATTCATTTTATTTTTATCTGTTCCCCAGATGAAATTATTTCTAAGCTTTTCCCCATCCTACTTCTCTCCTCTAAATGACTTGACTGGTCTATGTACAACCTTTCTATAAGGTGCTAAAATTATGTACAATACTCTCTTAATCCATTCCAGGTGGCTATGACAAAATACTTTCAACTGAATAATATATTAAAAATATACATGTATTGTTCACAACTCCAGAGGGTAGAAATTCCCAAATCAGGGTACTAGAAGATTCAGTGTCTGTTGAGGGCCCGTTACTCACAGATAGTGCCTTCCACGTGCCCTCACATGGTGGAAGGGGCAAACAGTCTCTCTCAAGTCCCTTTTCTAAATGCACTAATCTTATTCATGAGATCAAAGCCCTCATGACTTTGTCACCTCCTAAAGCCCCTACCTCTTAATATGATTGCATTAGAGATAAGTTTCAACATATAAATTTTGGGGGCTCAAAAACATTCAGACCATGGAAAACACTTCCTCCCATAAATGACCAGCCCAAATAAAACAATACCACCTCTTACCTCCTTTGCTTTCTAAAGTTTTCCTCAGATTCTATACATCTTACAGTGAAGCGCAGATCTCATTAAGGTTTTCACGTGTCATTTTATATGTTGCCTATCTTGAGATTTTTTTACTACAAAAATCCCTAAATGAAAACGTTAAGTTTCATCTTCCCATTTCTCTATTTATGCAATTAATACCCTGAACTCAAAAAGTAAGGTTTTGCATTTGCATTAAGTTTCATATAGATTCAGACCTTCATTTCAGTTGGTGGATGTTGTTGTGAATACTGATTGTTTTCAATCAAACATAGTAACTCCTCTCAACATATTAGCTGCTCCTCTCAGCAATTTTTTTTTTTTTTTTTTTTTTTGGCCACAAATGCGATAAACCCGCTCTTTCCATATTTTTCTCCAGGTCCACTGACAAAACATTTTAGTCAGGACCAAGGATGAAGCCCTGGATCATGCTATTTAAAAACTTTCTCCCAATTTTCATCCACCAAAAAATTTCCTTTGGATTTTTTTTGGTTCAACCAGTTACAAGTCTACCTAACTGTTTTTATGTATTACCACTATTTCTCCATCATGGCCCAACTATGACATAAAACCCTTTGGCTTCCCAGATGCAACAACTACCATGTTTCCCTAAGGCAGTAATCCACAGTTGTTATAAACTTGAGCACTGGAGTTAGACTAGTGTTCAAATCAGTACCCACCTCTGGCTAGCTGTTGTGACCATGAACAGGTTACATAAGCCGTCTGTCCACAAGTCACAAATGAAGAAGCTAAGGTTTCATGAGAGTAGCTACTTTATCAAGGTAATATTGTTTCTGTGCAGATGTAATATAATAAAGCATATCAAATGCTTACAAGCAACCACTTGTGTATAATAGTGACTTGATAAATATTCATTATTTTTCAATCCATAAACAATGTAACTTGACCAAAAAGGATAAAAGGAAAAATCAGGTTACCCTGGCCATATCTTTGCTGACTTCTGCCACAAATTTGTTGCTTTTTTCCTAACATCTATGTTCCTTCATAGCTCTGACCTCTGTTGGTAATCATATATTCACTCATGATTACTTATTTAAAATTATCTCCTTCATTTAATCAGAAGCTCCATGAGGAGAGCATCCATGTCAACTTTTGCTCAGCACTGCCTCTCCAGTATCTTGCACAGTGCTGGACAAGTACTCAGTGCATATTGGTAAATAAATAAATAAATAATCTCTGTTAAGTTTGTATTGATAATACCTCAGACACAAGAATGGTCAATGAAAAGCATTGTTAAACGATTAAGCAAAACTTATTTCCCTACCCTACCAACTGCACCACATGGCTCTGCACAAATCAGCTGGTCTGATTAAAGAATATTTAAGGAAATACATTTTAATGTTGTGCTGCAGAGACTAAAATCAAGAATCTCACTGAATCATAATTTGGCTTTCTCTGCAGACTGAGACAGATATGGAAGACCAGAGATATTGTACAGAGCAACTCAGAACCTGATGCTGGTCAGAATCAGGGCTGATCTTTCTGTGTCTGGGGAGAGCAGGCACAAACCTCAGATTGTAAAGTCCTAAGCAGGAGATATAAAGCCATGGTAAATGGAGAACTACAATAAGGAGAGAAGAGCAGAAGATGCCAACAGTGTGCAGACACTGTGCCTCACCAGCACATAGGAGAAGGTGGTACCACAGGTGAACAGTGTCCACTGTCTAAAGGACCAGGTATTGGACTGAGATGAGAGTCACCCTCAACTCCACAACCTCTTCCATCCTGTGTTACCTTGAGCAAGGCATTTGGCTTCTATGGACCTCAGCTTTCTAGTCCACACAATGAAGGAACTAACATAAACTTGACAGAGTTGTTATACAGATAAGATTACACCACTTCACCAGATCATTTAGCTACCAAGTGATAATAGAAGGTTTATTAGTTCATTCTCCCACTGCTGCTATAAAGACATACCTGAGACCAGGTAATTTATTAAGAAAAGAGGTTTAATTGGCTCACTGTAGACTGCAAAGGCTTCTCCTTCTAGGAAGGCCTCAGGAAACTTACAATGATGGCAGAAGGCAAAGGGGAAGCAGGCACGGTTTTCACATGACCAGAGCAGGAGAGAGAGAGAGAGCAAAGCTGGAAATGCTACACAGTCAAAGAACCAGATTTCGTGAGAACTTACTCACTGTCATGAGAACAGTAAGAGGAAAACTCGCCCCCATGATCCAATAACCTTCCACCAGGTCCCTCCTCCAACACCGGGGATTACAATTCAACATGAGATTTAGGTGGGGACACAGCCAAAACATATCAGCAGGTTTACGTATTCAGCACTTATCTTGGTAATTAAGAAATAAAAGGGAGGATATTTCGTTATTCCTTCTGATAGCAATCTTACTGTCGCGGGGACAATAAAAAAGACAAAAGAAAACAGAAAAAAGTAGACAAAATGATTTTAGGGGAAAGATATATGTAATTAATAGCCAGCCATATGGGAAATACAGAAAAATAGCATCATGAAAAGATCATGATAATCTAGCTAGTGTTTCCCAAATTTACTGAATCATAAGAATGTCTTTGTTAAACACGCAAGATTTAGACTTCCACACCAGATGAACTAAGACCCAATCTCCAGGGAGGAACGTAGAGAGCTGTATTAAGCATACCAAGTGATTCCAGCACTGTGGGAGGCCAAGGAGAGCAGATCACCAGCAGTCAGGAGTTTGAGACCAGGTTGGCTGAATGGAGAAACCCCGTCTCTACTAAAAATACAAAAATTAGCCCAGCATGGTGGTGCATGCTTGTAATTCCAGCTACTCAGAAGGCTGAGGCAGGAGAATCACTTGAACCTAGGAGACGGAGGTTGCAGTGAGCTGAGATAATGCCACTGCACTCCAGCCTGGGCGATAGGACCAGACGCCATCTCAAAAAAAAAAAAAAAATCCCACGTGATAATTATAAACCAAACAAAATTGAGAAATCCTGGTTTAGTTCAATCTTTCTAATTACCTGCAAGCCCTCAACTGTGTTCCATGTACCAGTAGCTTCAACATCACCTGGGGACTGGTTAGAATTTCAGCCTCGCAGGCTGCACCCCAGAGGCCTGCAGACTGCACTTTGAAAATTGCTGCACTACTTTGTTTCTGAGGAAATCTTTTCCCTTCCCTTAACACTTTATTTCATTTTTTCTTTAAGCAGTGAAACATTTGCCTTGCCTTGGTGCTCTGGCACCCGTCGTTTCCTCCACAATTTGACCACCATAGGTTTTATTCAAGGTACTGATCAGTGTTAAATCATCTCAGTATCTGTGATACCATTTAGGAGCTCAAAAATTCATTATACTTGTAACTGCACTAAAGTAAAATTTTACCTACAGTGATTCAATAATCTAATGTGAAAGCTCTGCCAGTTACTTAAAATGAAAGACATTTCTGGATGTAATGTCTTTAATTTGTAATGTTTTATTATCTCTCTGTGTCAGAGAGAGTCCTTCCAAGAAAGCAGCAGTCACTATATGTATTTAGAGTTTTAATTGAATAGAGGCAGTTCATGACAAAAGTTATGAAACATCTAAAAAGCCATAAGGAGAAGTGGGGCCAACCTGATTTTAGCCACAGAAAAAAGCCATTACCATTCCAAGGGTACAAGGAAAAAAAGTAGAGAGCCAGAGCTGTTCGATGCCAGGGCTGGTGTTACCCAGTGAAAACAGAAAGTGTGATAGACCTTTAAAACAATAGGAAGAGGGAGGAGATACAGTCACTCTCAGAGATACTCACTGAGGCACAGAGACTTGGGGAAACACTATGACTTCTCCTTTCCCCTTGCCCTCTAGGTTCCCCACAATGCCTTCCACTGGCTGAACCAAGTTGGGAGACAGTTGACTCGGAAGTCTACAAAATGCAACTACAGAGAAGTGCAAGGGGATAAAGGGATCCAATAGCAATCAAGACATGGACAGGAAAGAAACTAGAAAATGAACAGAGTAACCCAAAGAATGTATAGGGTGGCAATAAGGAAAAAAAACAGTAATTAATGAAACAGAAAATCACAGCAAGAAGAAATAACCAACAAAACCAAATATGTTCAATTCTAAAGTTAACAACCCAAAGAAGAAACTGTCTGTATCATAACCAAGATAAAATATTCAATAGGTTGAACAGATGAGAGAGAAAACAGGGCAAGGACTGGCACAGCTTAGCTTTGGTGTGATATTGCTGTAGAGGAATGCCATTTACGAATTTTTTCAGTGAATGCTTATTGAGCACCTGCTATGTGCTGGCCCCTGTTCTGAGCAATGGGAGAATAGAAATGAGAAAGAAAAGACAAGACATAAAGTTGGTGTTCAAATGAGGAAAGGCAGGCCTGCTGTGGTGGCTCATGCCTATAATCTCAGCACTCTGGGAGGCCAAGGCAGGCAGATCATCTGAGGTCAGGGGTTCGAGACCAGCCTGGCCATCATGGTAAAACCCCATCTCTACTAACAATACAAAAATTAGCCAGGCATGGTGGCAGGCACCTGGAATCCCAACTACTTGGAAGGCTGAGGAGGGATAATCGCTTGAACCCAGGAAGCGTAGGTTGCAGTGAGCTGAGATCGCCCCATTGCACTCCAGCCTGGGCAAAAAGAGCAAAACTCTGTTTCAATAAATAAATAAATAAAAGAAATAAATAACAAATGAGGAAAGGCAGACAAATAACAAATAAACCCACAAATAAATAGTAATATTAACCGTGCAAAAATTTAAAAAACGACAATGAGATAGAGAGTGATTGTATGGCTCTTTTAAATTGTGAGTAGGTGGGATTGTGGGGAAGACACATAGTTAACCTGAGATATTGACAAAGAGACCATGCATGTGATGCTCTGAGTAAAGAACTTTTCATATCTGACAGACAGAAACAAGCTTGACATATTAGAGAAACAGAAAACAGGCCAGTGTAGTAAGAGCAGTGGGAAGAATGGAAAACGAGGGAGAGAGTTGGATGAAGTCCAGATCGTACAGAGATTTATAAGTCCAGAGACCTTTTCATTCCAAGGTTGTGAGTATTTTCCTTTACTCTAAATACAACAAAATGTCATGGAAGGATTTCAAACATGGGAATAGCATAAATGACTTCTTTTAAAAATGTATCTGGATGGCAAGTATTGAAGGTAGGTCCTAAACTGCTGCTGCATTCATTTATTTGAGAGGTGATAGTGGCTTACCCCAGGTTAGTTGTCTAGGAGATGGGAACACATGACAAGATTTAGATAATGGAGTGCAAGGAGACACTGTGGGAATTAGAAGTGGGTTCCATTTGGAGGGCAAGAAACAGGAGGAATCAAGGTAAGAGATGGATGATTTGAACATCAAGGGCGTGCATTACCAATGAGGTGATATTGCCTTCAAGAGGGTGAAATATTTGTGGGAGGTGGGGGAACAAGAATATCTCACTCTTTTGTATGTATAAAGCATAGATATTCATAATACAGTAACAGGTATACACTATATCTCTGATGTTAAAACTTCATGGGGGAGATCAACACGGAAAAAAAAACTTTAAAAAATGGAGATAGTGGTAATAATAAAAAAAATAGAAACATTGATCTAAGGATACTGTGGTGCAATTTCCTAAGATGGGAACACATGGGCAGATGCAGGATGAGGGTTCTCCTTTGAAAACAGTGAACTTGAGAAGCCCATGAGACATCCAAGGTAGACATGCCAAGTATACCTTGGCACATTGCGCTTTCTAGGGAAAAGAAGGAAGTAGATATTCAAATTCGTGAGATTTGTGAACAAGTGTGACATTTAAAACTGAAATGACTTTGAAATAATCCACTTGGGAAGGTGTATAATTAGAAAAAAGAAGGGAGCTCAGATGATAGCCAGGAAATCCTCTAATGTTTAAAAGTTAAGCAGATAAGGAGAGCTAGCAACAAGCCTGAGATGACACAGCCCATGTGATAGAAACAAAGGCATAAATCATGGAAGTCAAGAAAAGAAAGTGCTTCCAGAAGGAGAAATTAAGTTGAATACTGCAGAGGTCAAATAAAAGTGGAGAAAGCTCACTACCTGCGTTCACATCCAGACAACTCTGACAAAAACCATCTCTGCATGGTAGGAGCTACAGTCTGATTGGTACGGCAGGACAAAATACAACGGGAGAAGACTGAAACAGCAAATACAGCATAACTCACCCTAGAGGACTTGCTTTGAATAGGAGCACAGATAGGGCTTTAGCTAGAATGAAAGTGGGTTCAAAGGAAAGCCTACCCCCAACATCTAGAATGAAAGATGCTAGAACAAGTGTGTTCTGTGTTAGGAATGTTTGTGTTAGGAATGTCTGTGTTAGAAATGTTTGTGTTAACACAATCCAATCTGTGTTAGGATTGGAGAGTGACATTGAAGATGCAGGAGAAAAAACAGGATAATTCCAGTTAAATTCCAATTATTGGTAAAAGTAAGACATAAAAATAGGTGGCTTAAGTGGAATGAAAGAAAGATTATTGGTAGTCAAGGGAATGAGACAAAATCTGCCAAATGTACATTGAGATAATTGAAAATTGTCTCAGGAATAGAGGTGGAAAAGAAGACAATGAACGAGGCATTAAAAAGTTATCAGTGAATGAAGCAATAATATGACTGCAGCAGGATATCTGGCAAGATCTTACAGCATGATTTTCACAGAAACTGTGGTTTTGAAGGAGGGGGAGAGGGTGGTTTATAATTGGTTATCTTCATGCTCTGAAATTCTTGAGATAAAAAAAATAATGTGCCTCATGCAGCTCTCTTTAAGGAGATGATGTGTAAGGGAACATCTAGATTTCTGTTATGGCAAGAAAGTGAAAGGAAAGTTTAGAGAAAGGACCATGGATATAGGGTAGTTCACAGCTAAGAGATCATGATTCCAGGGAGCACAGTGAAAAAGTTCTGTGGGAAACCAGGTGTAATTAGTAATTGTAGAGTGTAGGATGAAGGAGTACTTGCAATTAATGTTTTAAGTGTGGTGAGGACAGAAGAGAACAGGGACTGGGGACATGATTGGATTAGCTTTAGGAATCTCCCCTAGGGAGATGGTAACCAGGACAAGCCGGACATCTTTCTGGATGCTCAGAGGACGTGGAAAGCAAAGAATGACCCAAGGACAATTCAGGGTTGCGAGACAGCTATGACATCCCAGAGAGCACACAATATGGCAGGCAGCACAGAGATGGAAGCAGGATCTGGTACCGATAATCATCATAGCTCTGAAGTCCTCACAGTTGTGGCAGCACATGTGGCACTGGTCACTGTTTATCTTTAATGAGACATGTCCATGGTGGAGGAGACACTGGAAAATAATGAGTGGGTTTCAAATATTTAGCTATGGAACACTTTATTCAAATAAAAGTTGACATAAAGGACAAACACAAAACAGTACAAACCAGACCCACTTTTATCCCTCAACTCCAAGACTTGGGGGATTGGAGAAGCATGCTTTATACACTCCTGGACAGTCTGATCTCTAAACAAGTTCCAAATCTTATATCTTATATTCAGTGTTGATATTATTCACACTGTTCCAGCTACTTTCTGCATCGATGACATATGTGGTAAAGCCTCACTAATTTTGAATAATGAGACTAATATAATTTAGTAACAAAACCAAATTACAGACGTTTTGTTAACAAAATGCAATTTTATTGCTCTCAAGTAGAAAATATATTATAAACTGAGCTATAAGTGGATATTATTAAGCTAAATGGAATAACTTTATATAAAATTACAACTCACAATAGGCCTTTATAACATGGTGATGTATCACAAACATGTTAATCCTTTAACATAAGAGAAATAATTGCCATGGTTGAGAAATTGAAGGCTGAGCAAAATTTATTGAGTCCTTGGTTTTCAAAGACACTACCTGTAGTTTAAAGTCTCCCTTCAACATAAGACCATGAGGAATCAAAGGCAAAGAAATTATTACAATATTTACTTGGAAAACATAAGAGTACAAAATTATTGAAAATCTGAAGTGAATAAGGTTGGAGGTAACAAAAGACCATTAATCATGGCCTTTGCAACAACATGGATATAGCTGGAGGCCATCATCCTAAGCAAACTAAAGCAGTAACAGAAAACCAAATGCCATATGTGCTCACTTATAAGTGGGAGCCAAGCATTGGGTACACATGGACATAAAGATGTGAACAATAGACAACAGATAATATAAGGGGGCAAGGGAGAGGGGAAAAGGTTCTAAAACTACCTATAGGGTACTATGCTCACCTTCTACGTGACGAGTTCAATCCTACTCCAAACCCCAGCATCACTCAATATACCTTTATAACAAATCTGCACATGTACCCCCAGAATCTAAAATAAAAGTTGGAAAAGACAAAAGTAAAACATACACATATTTTAATGCCAATGAATGCTAATGAAAAAGAATCGTATATTTGGGTATGAGTCCTTGATGATAGTCTATGACAGTGCCTTAAAGAAAAATTGACAGATGCTGAATTAAGTAAGATCAGATAATTTATGTGGGTGCAGGAGTCCTAAAAATTTTAATAATCTAAAGCAGAGCAGATCAATCTTTAATGTGATTATGAATTACCTGGGGATTCTGCTAAAATGCAGCTTCTGATTCCACAGGTCTGGGATGAGACCTGTGATTTTACATTTTTCATGTGATGCAAATGCTGTGGGTCTGGGGCCATGCTTTGAGTGAAAAAGTGCTAAAGTGCATGCAGGCTTTATGTGAGAAAGTTGAATAGACATAGTGCAGCAGTTCTGATATTGCATACTTTTGTGGGAAGATGGAGGAAAATTTTAAGACTATTATATTATGAAATTTGTGCATATGACTTACCTTTACTGAGTAGGATGATTCCTTAATGTTAGCCCATTGTTTGTTTTCTCATCCACACCTCCACTAAGCACTAAATAAGGGGCATTTTGTTGTAATGTATTAAACAAATTATGTAGACAAATTAACTAAAGTATTTCATAACCCAAATACCCTGATGTTGACATTGGGTCCTGCAATTGGCTCTTTTTACAATAAAAAAGTGTTCTTTTTGGGTAAATTTATTTTAGTTCACCAATATCTTTTGGCTAGTAACCTCACCTAAACATACTTTCACAAAAATGAGTTGATTCATTAAAGAGTAAAGTCAGTAATTCTTCTTTAGAATCACATACTCATAAAATTTTACATTTAGCAGATTATTAAAGTGTGTGTCATCTAAAATTCTCATTTCTCAGATAAGAATATAGAGATCTCAGTGATGTCATGTGCCCAGCATCACACAGGAATGTAGAGCAAGAATTAGTATCCATATCTTCAGTTTTTCTTTGAACTTTTAAAGGAAAATTGGACCTCAGTGCCTCTTTACCTTAAACTCAAATATTGCTTATCTTGTGAAATTTCAACAAATTAAAATCCCCATAATATTCTTCATTAGCAGATTTTTTTCTTCAGTTGGAAGGGAAAACATTAAAAAATGATCAACCAAAAATATTTTACCCAGTAAAGCAGTCTTTTAGAAATGAGGGAAAAATAATAACTTTCCCAGACAAATAAAAGCTAAGGGATTTTACTATCATTATATCATTAGGGCTGTCCTACAACAAATTCTATAGAGAGTTCTTTAAACTGAAGAAAAGGTCTTCTAATTAATAACATAAAACACACAAAAGAACAAAACCCAGTTGCATAAGTAACATTGAGCAATATTCAGCATACTCTAGTACTTGTAGTGATGGTGTGCAACGTCATTTTATCCCTAGTATAAGGGCTAAAGGATAAAATTATTAATAACAACCAGAGCTAAAATAAACTGTCAAGGGGTCCACATAAAAAATGTAAATTCAGACATAAAAAACGAAATTCTGTGGTGGGGGAGTGAAAATACAGAGTTGTATGCAACCAAAGTGAAGCTTTATTAGCTTGAAACTAAGTGTTATAAGTTAAGATATTCTTTGTAAGCATTATGGTAACCAAACAGCAAAAATCTGTAATAGGTGCACAAAACATAGATAAAAATTATTCAAAATATACCACTATAGCCTTGTAATACATTTTGAAATCACATCATGTGATGCATCCAGCTTTGTTCTTTTTGCTAAGGATTGTTTTGGTTATTTAGGCTCTTTTTTGGTTCCACATAATTTTAGGATTTTTGTTTCTCTTTCTGTGAAAAATGACATTGGTATCTTCATAGGAATTGCATTGAATCCATAGATTACTTTGTGTAGAATGGTAATTTCATGGATGTTAATTTTTCTGATCCATGAGCAGGGGATGACTTTTCATTTTTTGCATGTTGTCTTCAATTTCTTTCATCAGTGTTTTGTAATTTTCCTTGTAGAGGTTTTTCACTTCCTAGGTTAAATTTATTTCTAGTTATTTTTTTGGTAGCTATTGTAAATGAAATTGCCGTCTTAATTTTTTTCTCAGCTAGTTCATTATTGCTATATATAAATGCTACTGATTTTTGTAAGTTGATTTTGTATCCTGCAACTTTACTTAATTTATTCACCTGATCTAAGAGTTTTAGATGGAGTCTTTAGTTTTTTTCTAGATATAAAATCATGTCATCTGCAAAGAGGTAAAATTGACTTCCTCTTTTCCACTTTGGATATCTTTTATTTCTTTTTCTTATTCAATTGCTTTGGATAAGACTTACAGTACTATGTTGAATAGGAGTGGTGAATGTGGGCATTTTTATCTTCTTCCAGTTGCAGAGGAAAGGCTTTCAGCTTTTCCCCAGTCAGTATGATATTAGCTGTGAGTTTGTCATATATGGCTTTTATTATGGTAAGGTAAGTTCCTTCTATTCTTAGTTTGTTGAGAGTTTCTTATCAGGAAGGGACGTTGAATTGTGTCAAATGCTTTTGCTACATCTATTTAGATAATCATATGCTTTTTCTCCTTTATTTGTTGATGGCTCATATCATGTTTATTGATTTGCATATTGTTTATATTGAACCATTTTTGCATTCCTAGGATAAATCCCACTTGATCATGGTGTATTATCCTTTTCATGTATAGTTGGATTCAGTTTGCTAGTATTTGGTTAAGGATTTTTGCATCTATTTTGATCAAGAATATTGTTCTATAGTATTTTTTGTTGTTGTTTTTCTTGTGTCCTTGTCTGCTTTTGAAGTCAGGATAATTCTAGCTTCATAGAATGAGTTAAGGACCCCATGATATGATTTGGCTCTGGGTCCCCACCCAAATCTCATCTTGTAGCTCCCATAATTCCCACATGTTATGGGAGGGACCTGGTGGGAGATGATTGACTCATGGGGGTAGGTCTTTTCGGTGCTGTTCTTGTGGTAGTGAGTAGGTCTCACGAGATCTGATGGTTTCAAAAACAGGAGCTTCTCTGCACAAGCTCTCTCTTTACCTGCTGCCATCCAAATAAGATGTGACTTGCTCCTCCTTGCCTTCCTCCATGATTGTGAGGCCTCCTCAGCCATGTGGAACTGTAAGTCCAATAAAACTCTTTCTTTTGTAAATTGCGCAGTCTCAGGTATGTCTTTACCGGCAGCATGAAAACTGACTAATACACCCCAGGTCTTCGAATTTTTTGGAGTAGCTTGAGGAGAATTGTTGTTAGTTCTTTGTATGTTTTGTAGAATTCATCAGTGAAACCATCCGGTCCTGGACTTATCTTTGTTGAATAACTTTTTGTCTTTGTTAGATACATTTTTATTACTGATGCAGTCCCATTACTTATTATTGGTCTGTTCAGGTTTTCTATTTATTCCTGATTCAAACTTGGCAGTTTATACATGTTCAGGAATTTATCCACTTCCTCTTGGTTTTCCAGTTTATTAGCATATAGTTGATTCATAATAGTTTCTGATGATGTTTTTCTGTAGTATCAGTTTTAGTGTTTCCTTTTTCCTTTTTGATTCTATTGATTTGGGTCCTCTCTCTTTTCTTCCTGATTATTATTCTAGCAAGAGGGTTATCAATTTTATCTTTTCAAAAAACCAATTTTGTTTCATTAAACCTTTGTATTATTTTTTAGTTTCTATTTTATTGAGTTCTAATCTGACAATTATTTTTTCTTTCCTTCTACTAATTTTGGGTATGGTTTATCCCTGCTTTTCTAGTTCCTTGAGGTGTACAGTTAGGTTTTCTTTTTAATATCTCTACTTTTTGATGTAGGCATGTATTGCTGTAAACTTCACTTATACCACTGCTTTGGCTGTATCTCATTGAGTTTGGTATGTTGTGTTTTTATATTTATTTGCTTCAATAGTTTTTAAATTTTCTTCTTGACTCAATGATCATTAAGGACCATGTTATTTAATTTCCATGTATTTGTACAGTTTCCAAAGTTGTTCTTGTTATTGCTTTCTAATTTTATTCCATTGTGGTCTGAGAAGACACTGGATAGATTTCCATTTTTTAAAATATTGTTGATACTTCTTTTGTGTCCTACCATATGATCTCTACTGGAAAATGTTCCATGTGCTGAAGGAAAGAATGTGTATTCTGTATCTGTTGGATAAAATATTTAGTAAATGTCTATTAGATCCATTTGGGGTAAAGTGCAATTTAAATCCAATGTTTCTTTGTTAATTTTCTGTCTAGATTAACTGTCTACTGATGATAGTGGAATGTTGAAGTCTCCAAGTATTACTGTATTGGATTCTATCTCTTCCTTTGGATCTAATAAGATTTGCTTTGTATATGCTGGTGCTCCAGTGTTAGGTACATACATGTTTAGAATTGGTATATATTCTGACTTAATTGATCCCTTTATTTATATTTAATGGCCTTCTCTGTCTCTTCTTCATGTTTTTGACTTAAAGTCTCTTTTATCTAGTATAACTATTTCTGTTCATTTTTGGTTTCCATTTGTATATAATATTTTTCTTCATCCCTTCGCTTTCACTCTATATATGTCTTTACAGGTGAGATGAGTTTCTTATAGTAGGCAGCATAGAGTTGGGTCATGTTTTCTTATCCATTCACCTAGTTTATATCTTTTAATTGGAAAGTTTATTCCAATTAAAGATTATTATTGCTATGTGAGGGCTTATTCCTGTCATTTTATTAATTGATTTCTGGTTGTTTTGTATATCCTTTTTCTCTTCGTTTCTTCCTTACCTTATTCTTTTCTCCGTTCCTTCCTTCCTCCCTTTCTTTCTTTCTTTCATTCTTTATTTCTTTCATCTCTTTCTTTCTTCTTTCTTCTTTCTTTTGCTTTTTTTCTTTCTTCTTTTTTCTCTTTCTTCTTTCTTTCTTTCTTTCTCTTATTGTTTATCACAGTGGCTTGGTGCTTTTCTGTAGTGGTGATATTTGAGTTCCTTTCTTCCTTACACGTGTATTTGCTCTACCAGGAAGTTTTATACTTTCCTGTGTTTTCATGATGGTAGATATTGCTCTTTTGTTTCCAGGTGTAGGACTCCTTTAAGTATTTCTTTTAGGCCTGTCTAGTATTGATGAATTCCCTCTGCTTTTACTTGTCTAGAAAAGTATTTCTCTTTCATATGTGAAGGATATTTTCACTGAGTATAGTATCGTTGACTAGCAGCTTTTTCTTTTTCCAGCTCTTTGAATATATCATCCCATTATCTCCTGGCTTGCAAGATTTCTGTTGAAAAATTTACTGTTTAGTCTGATAGGGGATTCCTTATAAGTGACTACATGCTTTTCTGTTTCTGTTTTTAGAACTCTCTATTTGTTTTGACTTTCTACAGTTTGATTATAAAGTGCTGGGGAGAAAACCCTTTTTGTATTGTATCTGTTTTCAGATCTCTGAGTTTCCTGTGTCTGGGTATCTAATCTCTTGCTAGACTTGGGAAGTTTTCAGCTATTATTTTGTTAAATAGTCTTTTCTAACACATTCTTTTTCTTGTCACCATCTGGGACATCAAAATTTGAATATTTGGTCATTTTATGGTGTCACATTTCTCACATAGGCTTTAAAACTACAAACCACTGCTCAACGAAATAAAAGAGAATACAAACAAATGGAAGAACATTCCATGCTCATGGATAGGAAGAATCAATATCGTGAAAATGGCCATCCTGCCCAAGGTAATTTATAGATTCAATGCCATCCCCATCAAGCTACCAATGACTTTCTTCACAGAATTGGAAAAAACTACTTTAAAGTTCATATGGAACCAAAAAAGAGCCTGCAACGCCAAGTCAATCCTAAGCCAAAAGAACAAAGCTGGAGGCATCATGCTGCCTGACTTCAAACCATACTACAAGGCTACAGTAACCAAACAGCATGGTACTGGTACCAAAACAGAGATATAGACCAATGGAACAGAACAGAGCCCTCAGAAATAATGCCACACATCTACAACTATCTGATCTTTGACAAACCTGACAAAAACAAGAAATGGGGAAAGGATGCTAATAAATGGTGCTGGGAAAACTGGCTAGCCATATGTAGAAAGCTGAAACTGGATCCCTTCCTTACACCTTATACGAAAATTAATTCAAGATGGATTAAAGACTTAAATGTTAGACCTAAACCCATCAAAACCCTAGAAGAAAACCTAGGCAATACCAGTCAAGACATAGGCATGGGGAAGGACTTCATGTCTAAAACACCAAAAGCAATGGCAACAAAAGCCAAAATTGACAAATGGGATCTAATTAAACTAAAAAGCTTCTGCACAGCAAAAGAAACTACCATCGGAGTGAACAGGCAACCTACAGAATGGGAGAAAATTTTTGCAATCTACTCATCTGACAAAGAGCTAATATCCAGAATCTACAAAGAACTCAAAGAAATTTACAAGAAAAAAACAAACAACCCCATCAACAAGTGGGCGAAGGATATGAACAGACACTTCTCAAAAGAAGATATTTATGCAGCCAGTAGACACATGAAAAAATGCTCAACATCACTGGCCATCAGAGAAATGCAAATCAAAACCACAATGAGATACCATCTCACACCAGTTAGAATGGCGATCAGTAAAAAGTCAGGAAACAACAGGTGCTGGAGAGGATGTGGAGAAATAGGAACACTTTTACAATGTTGGTGGGACTGTAAACTAGTTCAACCATTGTGGAAGTCAGTGTGGCGATTCCTCAGGGATCTAGAACCAGAAATACCATTTGACCCAGCCATCCCATTACTGGGTATATACCCAAAGGATTATAAATCATGCTGCTATAAAGACACATGCACACATATGTTTATTGTGGCACTATTCCCAATAGCAAAGACTTGGAACCAACCCAAATGTCCATGAATGATAGACTGGATTAAGAAAATGTGGCACATATACACCATGGAATACTATGCAGCCATAAAAAAGGATAAGTTCATGTCCTTTGTAGGGACATGGATGAAGCTGGAAACCATCATTCTCAGCAAACTATTGCAAGGACAAAAAACCAAACACCACATGTTCTCACTCATAGGTGGGAACTGAACAATGAGAACACTTGGACATAGGAAGGGGAACATCACACACCATGGCCTGTCAGGGGTGGCAGGATGGGGGAGGGATAGCATTAGAAGCTATACCTAATTTAAATGATGAGTTAATGGGTGCAGCACACCAACATGGCACATGTATACATATGTAACAAACCTGCACGTTGTGCACATGTACCCTGGAACTTAAAGTATAATTAAAAAAAAAATAAACAAAAATAAAAAATAAAAAAAAATAAACCATCTGGGAAAGAAAAAGTGTGTTATTCCAGTCACAATCTTCAATCATATTCCTTTCTCAAGAGACTTGAGTTCTGCCACCTGCTGCAATACTTAATTTTTAAATATCAATGCAGGAGAATGTTTATTTAATCAAGTTGTGTTTTTAAAAGCATATTAACAGCATTTGCAATGACATGGATGAGATTAGAGACGATTATTCTAAGTGAAGTAACTCAGGAATAGAAATCCAAACATCACATGTTCTCACTGATATGTGGGGGCTAAGCTATGAGGACAGAAAGGCGTAAGAATGACAAAATAGACTTTAGGGACTTGGGGGGAAGAGTGGGAGGGGGCAAGGGATAAAAGACAACAAACATGGTTCAGTGTACACTGCTCGGGTGATCAGTGCACCAGGATGTCACAAATCTCCACTAAAGAGCTTACTCATGTAACCAAATACCACCAGTACCCCAATAACTTATGGAAAAATAAAATTTTTCAAAAAGCAAAAAAAAAAAAAAAGAATTGAAAAATTTTTTCAGACTGAGTTATTTCAAAAGAGCTGTTCCCAAGTTATTTCTTCCTCTTGAACTAGTCTATTGTTGAAGCTTCCAAATGTATTTTGTATATCATTCAATAAATACTTCAGTTTCAGAATTTGTTTGATTCTTTTTTATGATAGTTATCCCTTTGCTAAATTTCTCATTCACATTCTAAATTGTTTTTTGATTTTTTGTATTGTTTTTTCTGAGCTCTCTTGTATCTTACTAAGCTTCTTTAATATCATTATTTTGATTCTTTTTCCAGGATTTCATATATTTCTTCATTGTAATCTGTTGCTGGAGAATTATTGTATTCCTTTGGAGGTGTTATATTTCCTTGCTTTTTTATGTTTCTTGTGTCCCCATGTTTATATGTACACCTCTGGTGTAATAACTTCTTCCAATTTTTTGGATTTGCTTTCATGGGAGAGGAGTTTTTCCTGAAGACATATCTGTAGTCCTGGTTACATAAGGAATTTTGTTTTTGATTCTGAGCACATGCAGTAGTATAGTCTTCATATGATCTATTTGGGTCTAAACAGTATCAGTAATGTTTGTAATTTCCTCAGTGGCTCAGGGTGTGGTTGTTTGTGGAGGCTGTGATGATGTTTCGCTAGGGACAAAGACATCAGGTGAGCCGGTCCTCAGGTCCCATTGGTGGCAGCTGCAGGCCAAGCATGCTTGTCTGGACCCCGGTATAGCATATGCTGGCCTTGGTATTAGTGGGTACAGACAGGGGGATTCTTGAGCCTTCAGGATGTCTTGCTGATAGCAGTGGCAGTGTTGGGCTGGGCACATGAGTGAGTCCTCAGTCCCTGAGCAACAAGCGTGGCATAAGTGATGGCAGTAGGAGTGGTGGGACAATTCTCTCTCAGGTGGTCCACACTGGTGTTGATGATGGCTGTGATAGGCTGGGTAGGTCAGTCCCCAGACCCACAAGTGGCATGTGGGGGTGGGTACCAGCTTTTGTGGTAGCAGAAAGTTGTGTGTGCCCATACTCTGGCCTCCTAAAGGAGTGCTCAGGTGCCAACAATAAGTAGGGCATTATACTCCCCAGACCTCCAGATGGCATGTTTGGGCACTGGTGGGTCAGAGTGGAGCCAGGTGAGGTGAGCCTATCCCCAGTCCCTCTAGTGGTGCATGAAGAAGCTGGATATGGTAGACAGGGGTGGGTTAATCTCTAAATCCCTGCTGGAACGCTGGGGTATGAGTTGCAGTGGCTGTGCTGTGGCCCTGCTGCTGGGGAGGGTGGGGTTGTTTTCAGTGGTAGTAGCTATAAGCAGGTAGCTGGGGCTCTTATGCTTCAGCCTCAGGTGGTGTCTATAACCAGGTAGCTGGGGCGCTTATGCTTCAGCCTCAGGTGGTGTCTATAACCAGGTAGCTGGGGCGCTTATGCTTCAGCCTCAGGTGGTGTCTATAACCAGGTAGCTGGGGCGCTTATGCTTCAGCCTCAGGTGGTGGCTATAACCAGAGTGGCCCTTCCTTAGGTGCTTTTAAATGCATGGTGACCTTGCTACTGAGGGCAGCAGGGTTGTTGCCAATGACTCGTGCTTCTGCGCTGGTGGTGACAGCCTGCAGTGGTGCCTGGCTCCAGGAAGGGGATGTCAACAGGGATCCAGGGATGTAGAGATGCAGGTGCTGTTGGGCCCCAGGTGCTATTGGGACCCTGAAATTAACATAGGGAGCTACCTGGAGACCACATGATGGCACTGTTCCAGAGAGGAAGCTCACACTGGGTTCCCAAAATACCTGGAATCTAAGCAGTTACAGCAAAGCACCATCTTGAGATCTGGGCTCTCAAAATGAGGGGCCACATGGGTAGAGGGGGCTGTCCTATGGCTAAGATTGCAGGAGTCCATGGTGGGAATATGGACTGCTGGGGGTCACTTACTTACCCTTTCTCCACATTGGGAAGCCTCTTCAGGTTCTTAGGTAATCCCAGCCAGCCAGGCTGCCTCGCTTCTCTCTCTCTCCTCGTCTTAGGTGTCTCCTGTCACTTCTGTTGAATTCCAGTGTTCTCTCTTGGGTGATCTATTAGAAGTATAATTATTTACTCACTATTTTGATTCTTTCTTTGTGGAGGAAGTGAATACCAGATGCCTGTATTCAGCCATCTTGAAGTCTGATTTTTTTTTGAAATGCATAGTGCAGCATGCTGAATAATAATAATTGAGTACTGTACATTTCAATATTGCTAAGAGAATATATTTCTAATGTTCTCATCACCAAAAAAGTTAAACGTTTGAAGTGATAAATATTTTAATTAGCTTAATCATTCCACATTATATTAAAAAATCCTAACAACATTTTGTACCCCACAAATATCTACAACTACAATTTGTCAATATATAATAAACATTTTGAAATGAATTTCAATGATAGTGGGGATAAACAAATATGTATGTAACCAATTAACTCTAAATCAAGATAGACTGTGATATGTAGAACAAAGTGTAAAGAGAAACAGAAGAAAAATAGATTAAATCCAAAGTTGAAGATCTGGAAAGACCTTCTGGAGGTGATGTTCACTCAATTGCATCTTCAAAGATGGCTGGAACTGTAAGCATCTGTGAGGACCACTAAGTGAGCATCGGGTATCTGTACAAGTCCCCATCTCCAGCTACACCACAGTCACCAGTGACAGGAGCCACATCTCATTCCTCTTTTCATTGGTCACTGTTCACAGCACAGGCCTCGGGCATAGCGTGTGCTGATGGTGTTTTAATTGGATTATTTTGACTAGGGATGTTTTTGTTGGCAATATTCCTTAGTTTCTTAAGGACAAATTGGTAATAGTTTAATTTCTAACCTGTTACTTAGAAACTCTTAAGCATATCTACTAGAATTCAATACAAACACTCCAAGGACATTAGACACATTTCATCAAGTGCCATGTTTCCCCCAGAACAAAATGTGGAGAAATGTCATCAACAAAATGGAAAATAAAAGTCAAGTTTAGATTCATCCATTACAAAAAATATCCTCACATTTATAAGTATATTGTCAGTGTAGAACACACAAGTTTTATGCACCTCTTCATGACATTTTTCTCACAATTTTTTTAGACAGTAAAATATTTGTGCCTTGAAGTATGTCAGGATGAGCAGTTTTAAGGTTTAATGGCATGGTTTAGGTCCATATGAGCCTATGTTCTCAAATATCTTTAACCAGATGACCATATTGTTCTAGAAAGAGATGTGTTCAGGGGAGATGTAATGCAGGTTCAGGATGACAGCCTTCCACAGCCTGTGATTATTGTCCACACAGGGCACTGAACGTCCCCAGTAATCTGTGAAATGTGCAGAGGGTAAGCTCTCCAGCTTGAGTTCCTTGCCACTTAGCCCTGGTTTGCTGGCTGGGCTCCAATTCAGGTAATTGCATCCTGTCTGCTCAAATTTCCTTTGCAATCTCAATCAGATATGTTATCCTCCTTAGCATGGCTGCCCAGAATGATAGTTCAGGATTCCCTTACAGCTGCTAAACAGCTGCTGTGTTCAACCCAAGAGGTGACTACGTTTCAGTAGTGGGTAAAATGATTCCTTGTTATTTCTTTTTGCTGTCACAGAGGCATTGTGAGGCTTAATTAATTAAAATGTGTACAGCTTCCAAGGTGCAAGTGGTGGTAAAGATAGCAGACATTAAGTACTAAGCATTTTTAAAGATCTGCACCTGGCTTTCTCTGAACGAAGAATCTAGACATGAGATATTCCTTACACTATGATACATCAAGTTTAACTTTAGTAAAATATTTTTGGAAATGGATATTGGTTGAATTTAGAATTATACAACATGTTATCTCTTTTGTCATTGTAAATGATATTCAGTACTAATGAATCAACCTCACACTTAGGGTTTCATCAATAAACTTTTCACTGATGGCTCGATATTACTAATTGTGAGTGTGTTGACCTTTTTTGTCCACCATTTCCCCTAATTCTGCCATATGACTTTCTATGCATGCACCTTACTCATGGAAATACGCTGTTTTTTTTTCAAAAAGCTATCCCAAAATTTAACGTCTTAAAACAATCATCCTTTTATTACATTTTATGATTCTGTTGGTAAGGGATATGAAAATAGCCGGGAAATTCTTCTGCTCCACCTCATATTGACTGGTATCATTTTGTTGTGTTCAGTTGGGGTGGCTGCATCGGACTGAAGTGTCTGCTAGCTTTATTTACATGCTCAGTCCCTTGGCAGAGTTAGATGGAAAGGTAGACTCAGCCGAGTCTCTCTTCATCTAGTGTCTGAGCCTCTGCAGATGTTCTCTCCAGCAACATAGTCAAACCATTACCTGGAGACTCAGGACTTCAAAAGCCTAAGACGGAAGCTTCCAGTTCTCTTGAATACTAGAGCTAGAAAAGGCACATGTCACCATAATTCTATTTGCTTGATTAAAGTAGTCACAAGCCAGCCCAGATTCAAGGAGAGAGACTAGATAGGTCGATCTCTTATGAGAGAAATATCAGAGAATTATGGGCATCTTTAATCCACATACTGACCACATTACTAATGTTATTATTCATGGTTGTTTCAAAGAGACCTCAGCTTTCCACAAGGGACCCCTCCACAATTCAATATCCAGAAATAGAGACAGAGTCAGTACCAACCTTTTGGACTTCACATTGATCTAAAATACCATTGAAACAGAGCAAAAGCAGCTACTTCTTCAGCATTATCACCTGTAAAATGTGCTAACCACAACAATTCTTATTTCTCTTTCCTAAATGATACAATACTACTTCCCTGAACTATCATTTTAAGTAAAATTGCAAACAGTTTTAATTCTCCAAAGTCATTTTACACCTGAATACTTAAAAAGACTTTCAGTGGAGGTAAGTCAGATACTATTTTTTTCCATTTTGCTGTTGACGAAGTTAAAATAGAAGTGGGAGATTTACTAGGTCTCCAAGCAATGAGTGATGAGTCACCCATTGATGGCCATTCCATTCAGGATTTTATCCACTTTACTTCATATGCTTTCTGCCCACCAATATTTCATTCACAATCTAAACATCTTTGATGAGGTTCAAGCTTCTGACTTGATTACAATGGGGATATTTTTGCAAGAGGGCAAAGCAGCTCTGAAGCTAGATTTTCATGGAGCGATGTCTAAGTAGGGCTTGCTGTTGCTGTTCCTACTTTATTTTTCCATGGGCATGGAGTAGGAGAGTATGGCATGATTGAACAATGTCTGGTTTGCTCTGTTTAGCCATGTCACAGCCAGGGATGTAAGGTTGTTCAAGTCTTCTGGATTTTCTCTTCCTAAAGCAAAATGCATTGTCTGCATTATTCTTGCTCCTTTTCTCTAATTCTTCATATCCTTCTCAGTCTTGAAGGCTCACCTTAGTTCTCCCAACTTCTCTGAAAGACTTCACTCACTACCTTAGTTTGCATTTTACTCTTACCCATGAACTCATAGAATTTTACAGTCTGGAGTATGCATTATCAGAAAGCAATCATTTTCATTCTTCTACCCAGCAAGATGCTTTAAGCACCACCCCTGTGTATATTTCTAGGTTATAAATGACCCCACTGATATAAAACCAATCACATAGTGATCCTGCTCCACAGAGCTAACAGCATTTCAGGGGAAATTCACTGAGAAATCACTACACGCTAGGCACTGTGGACTTCATATACTGGGACTTGACATAGTTTATCTCATTGACATCTCAAAACAATCCTAGAGGGCTTTATACATGGTGCATCTGGAGTTCTGCAAGGTCAAGTCACTTGTCCAAGGTCACATTACTCGTAAGTGGCAGAGAAAGGAGTTAAGCCCAGAACTGTGTAACTTCAAAAACAAAGCACTTGGCCATTAGGCTATAGTGTCTTTGAATAATTGTATTACATATATGCACTTTCATGTATATGTATGTGTGTGTAGTCTAGACAGAATCATCCAGATAATTGTATGGTGATATTTATATTTCAAATGTCATATGTAGCATAAAAAAGGAACTGTCAACTATTAATAATAACAGTAACCAACATTCTTCCGACACTTTCACTCTTTTATTGGACTTTCACATACATTATCCATTGAATTTTAAATAGACCATAGATTCCACAAGTCTCAGAATCTTAGGCTAACAAAGTAGGGAAGATATAGTTTCTAATCAAAATCTTTGATTAATTTACTAATTAATCTATAAACGGCATCGTCCCTCTGTTCTTGCAGCCATTCTCTGAGGTGTGTCTACTCATGGTTATAAAAGCAAAATAATGATCACAAATGTAATGACAATACTTTCCAACAAATACATCAGCATTAATATTCTATATGAATTAAATAATTTGATGAACTAATAATTTAATGAATTAAATAATTTAAAACACAATCATATAAGATATGTATTATAATATACTATTATTATTTCAGTTGATATATAAAGACATGAGACACATGTGAGAGCACATGGACACACAGGGGAACAACACACACTGGGGTCTACCAGAGAGTGGAGGGGAGGAGGAGGGAGAGGATCAGGAAAAATAACTAATGGGCACTAGGCTTAATACTTGGGTGATTAAATAATTTGTACAACAAACCCCATGACAGAAGCTTATATCTATAACAAACCTGCACATATACCTCTGAACCTAAAATAAAAATTAAAAGAATATATATTTTTTAATTTGGGCATTCTAATCTAAATAGGGATATTTGTCAAAGCATATCTACATTTAGGATCTAATTAAATGACTGTCTACATTCCAAATCATGACTTTAAACTTGATTGCATTCTCTTGGACTTAACACGCAGAATGGCTGTGAGGGAACTTGAAACCAGGAGGTGGAAAAAATCCGAACTCCCCAGTCCAAAATAAGACTCAGTTTTTAAATCCCTACAGGTTTTCTTCCTCCTAGCAGCTGGCTGCCAAGAATGGAGTGAATTCACCACAGTCCTGCACAAGATTTAATAGGGTAATTTAAAAGTGTGCTAAGAGTTTAGCCCAGGACTTGGTTCTGCTTTTGCTCTGCAGATTTTATGTTGGTGGAAGCAGTTCAGGCAATCCATCATTTGTGCATGGCGATGCCAGTGACACAAGTCAGTTCTTGGAACGCAGTAAGGAACAATGGTACCAAGTGAGTAGTCCAACTTTGGCAGCAACCTATAGAAGTTTTAAGGACCCTTTGGCTGTGGTTACTGTTCCTCTCAGATAACTATTAGTAGCAAGTGACAGGGGAAAATGGGACTTCCATTCCCTCAATCTGCCCAGACTTTGCTTTCTTTTTTATCTCATTTTTTGCTTACTCTTTATGCATTGATATGCAGATCGCAGATTCACTTTTATAAGAAAGCTTCACATGATATTCCTAATCTGATAAATGTGAGAAATGGTATCTTTAGAGTATTGTGAGTGTTATGGATGAGATAGATCATCTTTTCAAACACTGGTGAGAAATTTTTTTCTCCTTTTCCATGAATTGTGTGTTCATTCCATTAGGCAAAGACCAAAAAAACTGCTGTAGTGAGCTAGGAAACAGATATCCACTTATGATGATTATAGAATTATAAACTGTATAGTAATTTGTCAATAATCTGCTAAAAATTTTAAAGTGCTCATTCCTAACAATTCAATTTCTACATATTTATCTTACAGACACATTTATATATGTGCCAAATGGCATACTTATAAGACCTTCATTGCCACACTTCAAGTAAAAAATAAGATAGAAAACAGTATTAATATTAATAGATATCTGGTTAAATCAACTATGGGAAGAATATCCACTTCCAGCCATGATGGAGTAACTGATATGAACTAGCTCTCCAATCATAAATACCTATATGACTGGATAAAATATATCAGACAGTATTTTCAGCATTGAACAACAGACAGCATAAGAATGTTATCCCTGAAAGTGGAAAAACTAAAAATATGAGACCCACAATTGCCCAGCCTTCTACATGGGGATAATCTCCTGACCATGGTACAAAGAGCTGAAATGAAACAGGCCATGGCAGACATGCCAAGGTGAAGAAGCAGAAATTGGAATTTGGGGCAGCTGAAGTGGCTGGAATCTATTGCATCGAATATCAAAGACAAAAGGGGAATTATATCCAGAAGGGACCTCCGTGAATCTACACAGAAGCTACATATTAAACTTCACTGTCAAAGAACATTTGGAAATTGAAATAAAATATAGTATCATTTAGAAAAGCACAAAAAATATAAAATATATTGGGATAAAATACCAAATATGTACAATATTTTATGCTAAAACTACAAAAAATGTTGAAACAAATCATAGAACACTTAAAAAACAAAAAAGATAAATCACATTAATGGATTGGAAGTTTAATATTGTTAAGATGTTAATTCTTCTATAATTGGTAAATATATTTAATGCAGCAGATCTCATCATGTAGACATGAAAATGCTAAAATTGATATGAAAGAGCAAAGGAACTAAAACAGCCCAAACAATTTTGATAAAGAAAGACAAAGTTGGAAGTCTCACACTATCAGATTTCAAGATTATAATAAAGCTACAGTAATCAAGACATAGACAAAAGGAACAGAATATAGTCCAGAAACAGACCATACATATGTGGTCAATTGATTTTTAACAAAGAAGCTAAGTCAATTTCAATTAAGAAATGATAATATTTTCACTGGGTTCGGTGGCTCATGACTGTAATCCCAGCACTTTGGGAGGCCCAGGCGGGCGGATCCCCTGAGGTCAGGAGTTCGAGACCAACCTGGTCAACATGGTGAAATGCCATTTCTACTAAAAATACAAAAAATAGCTGGATGTGGTGGCACATGCCTGTAGTCCCAGCTACTTAGGAGACTGAGGCAGGAGAATCGTTTGAACCTGACAGGTGGAGGTTGCAGTGAGCTGAGATTGGAGCTGCACTCCAACCTGGGTGACAGAGCAAGACTCCATCAAAAAAAAAAAAAAAAAAGAAAGAAAGAACATTTTCATCAAATGATAGTGAAACGATTTGGTATCCACATGTAAAAACAAAAAAGAAAAAGAAACAGAGCCTATTTCTTAGGTTAGACAAAGATTTCTTAGCTAAGACACAAAACTGATACATACCCAATTTATAAAATGAAAAAGCAAGCCACAGACCAGGAGAAAATGTTTGCAACTTACATATCATGCACATGGCTTGTATCAAGACTACATAAAGAAATCTTACAAATAAATGGTGAAAAGAGAAACAACCCAGCTTTAAACTTGGGCAAAAGATTTGAACAGGTAGTTCAAAAAAGAAGACATGCAAATGGCTAATAAAAAGATGAAAGGATGTTCAACATCATTTGTCTTTAAGATTCAAATTAAAACACAGTGAGATCTTTTTGAACACACATTAAAAAGCCTCCAATGTAAAAGACCAGCCATATCAAGAGCTGGAGATCATGGACAAGGGAAACTCTCATACACTACAGGCAGGAAAGCAAAAAAGTATACTCTGGAAACTGATTTGTCAGTTTATTAAAAATGTAAATATATAAATAGTTTGTTACCCTGCTCTTTTCTTGCTAGATATTTACCCAAGACAATCAACCCAAATGTCCAACAATGATAGACTGGATTAAGAAAATGTGGCATATATACACCATGGAATACTATGCAGCCATAAAAAATGATGAGTTCATGTCCTTTGTAGGGACATGGATGAAATTGGAAATCATTCTCAGTAAACTATTGCAAGGACAAAAAACCAAACACCGCATATTCTCACTCATAGATGGGAATTGAACAATGAGAACACGTGGACACAGGAAGCAAAACATCACACTCTGGGGACTGTTGTGGGGTGGGGGGAGGGGGGAGGGATAGCATTAGGAGATATACCTAATGCTAAATGACGAGTTAATGGGTGCAGCACACCAGCATGGCACATGTATACATATGTAACTAACCTGCACATTGTGCACATGTACCCTGAAACTTAAAGTATAATAATAATTTTTTAAAAAGTTCATAAAAGGCTTGTACACAAATGTCCATGGAAGATTTTTTTTTTGTGATAGCTCAAAGCAGAAAATAAAAGCCAAATGCCCATTGACAATTGAGTGGGCTAATACATATTTTATTTGTATACCACATGATATGTATGGTATACCTATATAAAGGAATTCTCAGTAATAAAAAGGAATGGACTACTGATACATACAACAAAATTATGTAATCTCAAAATTATGATGCTAAGTAAAAGAAGTCATACAAAAACACAGTATGTATTGTAAGATTACACTTACGTATAGTTCTATAAAATGCAAATAAATCTACAAGTGACAGAAGCAGGTAAGTAGTTGCTTAGGGATAGGGTGGACAGAGAGAGATGGATTCCAAATGGGCATGAGAAAACTCATGATGAAAATACTTATTATCTTAATTGTAATGATGGTCTCACAGGTGTATACATAGTTGAAACCTATCAAATTCTGCACTTTAAATATGTGCAGCTTATTGTACTTCAATTATGCCTCCCTAAAGTGTTTTAAACAATTTTATGGCCCACAAAGCACATCTTCCAGCCAGAGTGGCCTGCCTGTGGCCCAACAGCTTGAATTCTCATGTGTCAGGAATATCACAAAAGCCAGAAGGACACTCTGAAATAAATAGAATTCTGCCACAGAATGATCCAAGTTTGTGTATCTATGACATGCTGCTGGGGAAAGGAAAACTTTCCTTCTCCGTCTTGTAAGATTTGAAGAAAACCAGCCTTCCAAAGGACTGTTTTGCTGTGGCTGACTGCCTTCCCCCACCTTGTCATAAGTTGTTCAGCCATAATTAGTTTGCTAGCGCCAGGTTCTGCAAAGCCAGGGGGATTTCTACAGTTCAACACCCAGTTCCTAAAGATTCTAGATGACTTTATATCTGGATCCCTGCTGTTATCAACTGCTGCTTTTCAGTGTGTTAGTAGTGGCCAATAGGGTTGGCTATAGTCAAATCTCAAGGACTCCTTTGGTTTAAAAGATAAAGTAAATCCCCTGAGGAATTTTCTAGCCAGCCTCAGTTAGCAAGATGAGTTTATCACATCTGGGACAGGAGAAAAATTATTCTAATTACATCCTTTGAATTTTTTATTCCAGGGTCCACTTAGAGGTCTTTCTATCTGGTGTTTCCGCCTTGCAGGGCCAGCTTACCAGCTTGGAGCTCTCATGAAGCCATATCAGATGGCTGGGCAGAAATGTAGGAACCAGCAATGCAGAAGAGAATTTGTCTCCTCCAGATAGAGGCACCCAAAGCACAGCAATGCACACTGGCCTCCATCACTCCTGCAGTGTGCTTCGGCCCTGGCATAGAGAAAATTCAGCTGCAGAGGATTCAACACTTTCTGTACTAAAAGAATCTATGCCAGTTTGGGGAACAAAGAGGATTTAGTCTCTTTTCTGTCACTGGCAGCCAGATCAACAGGTAACTCAGATATAAGGGTCCTCATATGACATCGTTTGTGGTAGCTTCATGACATCTTCCTAACAATCTTTATTCTCCGGAAAAGCATTCATTGCATCGTGAGTAGGACAGATTATTTAACTTCTCAGTACTTTATTTTCCAGTTATTCATGCATTCATTTATTCAATGAGTAGTTAATATATAACTACCTACTACATACAGGTCATTCATGGACTTTTGGTAGGAATTAAGATTAAAATCTATATCTACTAGAAACCAACACAATTTACTTTTCTCTCCATCATTAATAATATAAACTATCTTTTTGAGCCATTATTATGCACCAGCTGTTTTTCATACATCATTCCTTTCCTCACAATGCAAGTTAAGTTTAACCAAACAATGGTTAAACAATTCACCCAAAGCTGCAAGCTTCATAACTGCCCCAACTAGAATTTGAACACAAATTTAGAAATATCTCAAACCCACGCACCTTCCACACTATCAGGCACCTCAGTAGATTACCCAGCCTCTTTTAGTGGTTTGAATATGGTGATGCTTTCCTATATTTTAGCACTTCAGCAAACATGTTCACATCTATTATCCTTGGAACATTTTATTGGGCATTACAATACTAGGAGTTGTCTGGCTGCATAGGCCCTTGGTAAATTCCTATGGTGCAGTCGTGGTTCTCAGTTTTTAGGTTCAGAAATAAATTTTGTTGGGCCAGGCATGGTAGCTCATGCATGTAATCCCAGCACTTTGGGAGGCCGACGCAGGTGGATCACTTGAAGTCAGGAGTTTGAGCCCAGCCTAGCCAACATGGTAAAACCTCATGTCTATAACAATACAAAAAAATCAGCCAGGCGTAGTGGCACCAGCCTGTTGTCCCAGCTACTCCAGAGGCTGAGGCATGAGAAATGTTTGTACCCGGGAGGTGGAGGTTGCAGTGACCCGAGATCGTACCACTGCACTCCAGCCTGGGCAACAGAGTGAGACTCTTCCTCAAAAAAGAAAAAAAAGAAAAGAAAGAAAAAGAAAAATAAAAGAAATCAATTTTGTCCATCATCAGGAGTGAATTTGCTAAATGCACAGGAACCTGATAAATAAATAAGTTTAACTTATTACTTAAAAGACAAAATATGCTCAGAAAACAAAGTAGAATTGTGGAATATTGGGCATAATGTTTCATCCATTGCATAAATGTGTATAGTGTTATAGTGTACTAGGTGCTAGCATCATTATAGGTGCTAAGGATAAGATAGTGAATGAGAGTCTGGGCGCCGTAGCTCACGCGTGTAATCCCAGCACTTTGGGAGGCCAAAGCAGGTGGATCACCTGAGGTCAGGAGTTGGAGATCAGCCTGACCAATAAAGTGAAACCCTGTCTCTACTAAAAATACAAAAATTAGCCGGGTGTGGTGGCAGGCGCCTGTAGTCCCAGCTACTCGGGAGGCAGAGACACGAGAATTGCTTGAACCCGGGAGGCAGAGGTTGCAATGAGCCGAGATCGCGCCACTGCACACCAGCCTGGGTGACAAAGTGAGACTCCGTCTCCAAAAAAAAAAACCATAGTGAATGAGATCAGCAAGGTCCCTGCTATAATGGTGATTATGCTGTTAGTGCTATGATTCAGATTGCTAACTGGGAGGAAAGTAGACACACAAGTCATGGAAGTCCAGCCTTGACTATGTAGTTTGAGGTATCTGTGGGTTAGCTAAGAGGACATTTCTAGGAGAGGTAGTACTGTGCCAGAGCTGGCTCACACCAGCTATGAAGAGCCAATTGTTAAATTTTCAGGAATTTTGTAAGCTGGTTGATGTATCAGCCATAGTCAGTATTTTTACACCATGTCAATTGGCAAATTTCAAACTAGGGCTTTTCTTTCCTCGTCCCATGACAGCTGGTTGTACAGGATTTACCAGCACATCACGGGGTAGAGGCAGAGAGGGCTGGATATGTGGACCAGGAGAAAGATTTTAGCATCCTTGGCTTCTAAATTTTGTATTTAAGTTTAGGGATTGTTAGAAAAGCAGAGGATAAAGTCTTGGGATAGAGAAGCTAGCTTTGGAGAGAGTGATAAAAGCAGAGGATTGAGAAAAGAGCTTAATAGAAAAAGAAAGAAAGAAAAAAGAAAAGAAAAAGAAAGAAAGAAAGAAAGAAAGAAGGAAAGAAAGAAAGAAAGAAAACTCCAATGGTTAGTGGAGGAACAAAACAGAGGAAAAAGCCCTGGAAGAGATTTAAATGACTCAGGTTTGAAGTATAAGGAAGAAATTTCACAAGAAAAGTGTAATAAATTTCCAGAAGAAAGTGTTCCACTTTGCTATGTGAATCTTTTAAAACCGAAGTTTAAAAGGTGTCCAGGAATTTCGGTGGCTGGGGTGGGATGAACCGTTGATAAACTTGAACAAAGCATTTTCCAAGAGTGATGGGGAATGAAGTCAGATGCAGAAAGGTGAGAAGCAAATAGGATATGTATTGGAGATTACAAGGATACAGGACCAGAGAGTGCATGTCTGTTGACTGGGAACCCCTTTCTTAAAAAAGTTGAATCTTCCTTTTCCAGGCCTCACCTCGTGGATTCTTATTTTTTTTTTCTTCATGCAGGATATGCCCTTCTGTTAGCATATTCCTTTTTCACATGGAGGATGAAGAAGGCAACAGCTTTAGCTCTGCTGAGCAACCATGCTCCCCTGAGACTGACGGCTCCCAAATCATTGAACCTGGAAGTTGATCTGCTTATCGTTTAGGATAGGTTTTTCTCCAGATGGCTAATTTCATTTCCCACATGCTGAATTTCTAGCTTTCTGCTCAGAGGGGAATCTAAATTTCATGCTCAGGGAGTGCCCTGCCCTTACCCCATGAACATAAGCTCCTAGAAAGAATGTTTTCTCTGCTCATTTCTAATTCATAAAATATGCAGCAAGTTTGTGGAAGAGGAGGAAAAAGACATTACAGTGCCTACTTGGCAGTAACCATCCCATCTCAACCAAGAGGGGTGGCCTCATCTACAAGCATATGGAGAGGGTGTGGTCAAACTCTGTACCATGATGTTCTACTACCCAGGTCTTAGCCAGCTGAGCTGAGGATGGACAACTATTCAACAGATGGTCATCTCAAAATCTGAAGAGGGACTTGCTGGCTTACAAAGACAAGCTGAAATAATCAGATTACCTCTCTCTTAAACTTCACTCTGGGACTTTTAGCTTGACTCCTTCCAGCATGGGCTGGAAGCGCAAATAAAAATAGAGAGCATATGGATAGGCAGGAAGAAAAAATCAGAGTAGAGAGATGACCACATGATTCCTGAGAGATATAGAGTGTTTAAGGCTACAACTGAGCCTTACAAGAACTGGAACTTTGGAACTGGAAAGTTGGAAACTAAGGACAATGTCAAATATAAAGATAATTTACTCAAGGTTTCAGTTTATTACAACAAAAGAGCCCTCCTTAACATTGACGTGGATTTTATCCCAGACATTACATTTGCATTTACTAAACACTTACTCTATGCCAGATGCATAGAGAATAAGGCCCTATCTTCCCTGTCCTCAGTTCTCTGAGTGGAAAATAGAAAAAAAAAAAATCTCTGTTGGCTAAGTAAGGTGTCCTTGAAAAAGGGAAAAAGGGAAAATTAGAAACAGCACCTAACGTCACAATTTGGGGGTAGAGTGTTTCTGCAATAATTGAAGGGCAGCCTGATTTTCTATCAGCAAATCGAGGAAGCTCAGTCTCAAATAGCTGGCCACAGAGTATCTGCAGCTTATCTGTGTTTAGAATCATTGGTTCGCCACTTCAGACAGTATAGATCTACTAGCCCATTTGACAGTCTGGTTGGTTTCTCTCTGCTACAAGGCCACAGTCTGAATGCTATTTCTTGGTTTTCTCAAGAGGAATATCTTGAGGTGGCATGGCTAATTCTTAAAAAATACATATTTTGTTCCCTATTAAGAGGCCCAAAACCAATAAGCAAGAATAATGCACAGACTTGAGGCACCTAGATTAGGATTTGGTAAATGGGAGCTAAGTAGGATGCAAGAATTATCTCACATAATCCTTAAATAGTACCATAAAGTACCTACTATTATTATTTCCATTTTTTTGAGACAGGGTCTCACTCTGTGGCCCAGGCTGGAGTGCAGTGTTTCAATCATGGCTCATTGCAGCCTCAACCTCCTGGGCTCAAGTGACCCTCCTACTTCAGCCTCCCAAAGTGCTGCGATTATAGGTGTGAGCCACCATGCCTGGCCCATTATTTACATTTTGTGATTAAAAAACAAACAAACAAAAAACCTAAAGGTTACTGGGGTTAAGTCAACTTGCCAAGGTCACCAGCCAGAGGTAATGGATTAGGTCCAGTTGTATTTCCATGGTCTTCATTATGACACTATGCAGGAAACATCATGCTTACGTATTCTTATCCAAACTAACTCATATCATTGGCAATGGCAAGATAATCAACAGTGTAAGTTACACTTTCACTCATCGCCCTCAGAGTAGCTGTTCTCTTTGGGAAGAACAGTTGCATAGAACAACCTAGAAAATGTGGAATTTAATCAAATAAAGGATAATGCATGAGTAGATATTCAATGTTCTTATGTCATCACACATAAAAATAAAAATGTGTGTGTGTAAATATTAATTAATATTCAGGCCTATTAAAGCAAAAAATGAAGAAAGAAGAAGGGAGGAAGCGAGGGAGGGAAGGAAGGAAGGAAAGAAGGAAGGAAGGAGAGAGAAAGAAGAAAGAAAGAAAGGGAGAAAGAGAAAGAGAAAGGGAGAGAGAGAAAAAAAGAAGGAAGGATGGAAGGAAGGAAGGAGAGAAAGAAAGAAAAAGAAAGAAAGAGAAAGAAAGGGAGGGAGGGAGGAAGGAAAGAGAGGAAGAAAGGAAAGAAAAAAGAAAGAAAGAGAAAGAAAGAAGAAGAAAGAAAGAAAGAGAAAGAAAGAAAAAAGAAAAAGAAAGGAAGAAAGAAAGAAAGCAAGGAGGGAGGGAGGAAGGAAGGAAGGAAGGAAGGAAGGAAGGAAGGTAGGTCGGTCAACAATACTTAAAGCAACTGTTGAAAATGGTGAGCTGGTCATACTTAATTATATGTAATTTAACAAGGTAATATGTCAGTGTTTTCTTTGGTAAACAAAGATGTTGGAAACTTTTAATTATCCAGAAAGTCTCACAAGCTGTGGCTTATATCCCCTCCAGGCTGCCAAGGGCTGCACAAAAATAGTTTGTGCAGTGATGGAAACACAGAGTTAAATAATGAAGCAGCTCTCCCATCTCCGGGAGGGAAGCAGGACAGCTTTCGAAAGTATTCACTTTAGTGTTGACTGGAGGGAAGAAAGAGAAAAAAAATAGGCCTTCCATTCACACACCAGATGTTCCCACTAAACAACCACTTTCAAGAAAGTTAAGCTTGCACGGATGATGATCATTGTTGAGTTTGGGAGCTCAGCAGCCATGGAAGAAAATTCCTGGGAGACAGCTGCCCATTGCTGTGGCATGCCATGGTGTTCTGGCCTTGGCAGGGGTATCCACGTCTCTGTATCTCATGAGCTGCAAGAACCCCTGCCTATCCCTAGGCTTGCAGAGTCCTCTGCTCTGGCTCGTTGCTAGAGATGCGCACTGTGAAACTCAGCTGTTCGTGTTCGTGGGTGGTTGCGGGAGCTGCCTTTCTTGTTTCTTCAGATTATTACAGTGAGGAGGGGGAAGCCGTCTTACATTGTCCTATATCTCTTCAGCCTGTAAAGACACTCTGGATCACAGGGATGAAGAAGGGATCCTTGTTTTGTGGTCTGATCACTGCAGGATGGTGCCTTATGTCAAGCTTCTTAGAAGCACAGCCTGACACAGTGATTTGGGGCATGTAGGGCACTTATTTTATTTATTTTATTTTATTTTATTTTATTTTATTTTGAGACGGAGTTTCATTCTTGTTGCCCAGGCTGGGGTGCAACGGCGTGATCTTGGCTTACTGCAACCTCCACTTCCCAGGTGCAAGCGATGATTCTCCTGCCTCAGCCTCCCGAGTAGCTGGGATTACAAGCACCCACCACCACACCCAGCTAATTTTTGTATTTTTAGTAGAGACGGGGTTTTGCCATGTTGGCCAGGCTGGTCTCGAACTCCTGACGCCAGGCGATCCACCCGCCTCGGCCTCCCAAAATGCTGGGATTACAGGCATGAGCCACTGCACCTGGCCAGGGCACGTATTAAGACAGTGGTGTAAGGGAAAGAGAGAAGAAGGATGAAGGGGAAAAAGAGTGGAACAAGGATGTAGTCCCAGGTTAAACTCAGTTTTGACTTGTCTGGCAAGGAACTCTGGAGCATGAATTATGCTGCAGACTTGCCCTGTCAAGGAGTTGGGGTTACTTCCAGGAGAGATGGGGACTATTCTGGGGCAGGAGGTGTGAAACATTAGCACCCAACACACACAGATGCTGGTGTTGGGTGCGCCACTGTCATTAAAGGAATGTAACCATAAGTAAAGAGAGAAACCAGGGAATTGCCTTCATATTTAACTCATTATTGTGGCAACTTGAGCTTGTATATTAAATTCATTACAGAATAGTGTATCTCATTTGATACATATAATGACCTGATAAGGTGGGCAGGGCAGATGTCGATTCTTTTCAGTACTGACTGCTATTTTACAAAAAGGGAAATGTGCCCAGGTTGACTGCATTACTGGCCTAAGTAAGCCAGATTATATGAGAAGAGTTGCAACTAGAACTTAGGACATCCAGCTTCAAGATCTGTGTCCTTTCTGCTATACTGCTCTGTATCTCACATGATAAAAAATGAGAAAGCTTAAATGGTGATAGCAAGCATGCAGGTAGTACAGCAAACAAATACTGGAAGAAGTAAATAAGGGTGATAAGAATTGAGCTGAACTCAACAAAAAAATGCACGCTGGGGAACCACATCTATGCTAGGTGTATTCTATGGTGGTTGAGATTTAGCTGGATGGAAAGATGAGAGCTTTCCAGGCTCAGGTAGTCCAGAGACCAGAATGACCTAGGGTCCATCTAGGCAGAGCACGTGGCCCATTCTGGAGAGGGACTAGAGTAGGATAAGCAATGATAAACTGTGTGTCATGCTGGGGAGAGGGCTGTCAGCCACTTCAGCCTGTCCCTCCTCTCATTTGTCTCCCACATGGTTTTCTCTCCATCTACCCAACACACAACCTTCTCTAGCTTTTAAATTTGGCTATCATTTCTCGTTTTGTTAACTCCCGAATAACCGGTCCTGAGCAGTGGAGAGTTGCATGAAATTGCTTTCCTCCATTAGATGAACATAAATAAAGCCATTTAAATTAAATATGCATTTCCTACGAAGCAACAGTAGGGTTTTAGAGAATGAAGATGGTTTAGGAGAGGCCAAGGTACTCAAAACTGCTCCACTCTTGTCTCAAACACACCTATCCATGAAGTTCCCAAGAGTCCCAAGAGGAAAGACAAAGGAAAACAAATTGCCGCATTCCTGTTCCTAAGACCTGGACCACTAACCCTAATGCAGAATGTTTTGAGAAACCTGAGTGAAGCGTGTGACCCAGCCTGGATATTTATAAGGCCTCTTCACCAGCCTCTCCTCTCCTGCAAGCGCCACTGAAAATCATGGGATCTAATGGCTCAGTCTATTTTATGAAAACACAGAAACCTGCAGGAGTGCATATGAAAGAAAACTCCCTTCTTTCTTGAGAGATGGCCACACCATGGCAGCAGGGTGGATCCTATAACTAGCAAAGGGAGCCCCACCTGGGTCCTAGAAACTGGAAATCAGATAACTCTCTTTTCTCCTTCAGGTGGAAGTGGGGGCAGGGCCATCAGTGGGAAATTTATTAATAATCAGTCCCTAGGCTTGTGTGATTAAAGGGCTTATATAACAGAAGGTACCTAACAATAGTAATCTACAAAACACAGACCACAAAAACAATCCCGTAACAGACAGCCCAGATTCACTCTAACCCACAGGACTGGACCAAGGCCTGGTAAATTTCCATGGGAAAGGAGGAGCGAAGGAAAATACATGGAGCATGGAGCCTAGCATTGCATGTTAACAGCTAAGTATTGGGAGAGCTGCTGCGGAATCCACACAGATATGCTGCTTATCTCAACTGTTATCCTTTTGCCTGTATCTTCCTTTAACTTTTTTTCTGGGATAGGCCTGTGTAGTGGGTTAAATGGTGACCCTACACAAGATATTACCATACAGAACATGAGTATGACAGTCTTCTTATTTGAGAAGAAAAAAAGGATCTTTGCATATATAATTAAGGAACTTGAGATGAGATCATCTTGGATTAATGGGATGGACCCTAAATCCACTGACACATATGTTTATAAGAAGGAAGGGAAAATTCACTGAGAAGGTGAGGTGAAGATGGAGGTGGAGACTGGAGTGATGCATTTACAAGCTAAGGAATGCAGAGAAGCTCGAGCAGCCATCAGAATCCAGGAGAGAGAAATGAAACAGATTATCCCTCAGAACCTCTGGAAGGAACCAACCCTGCCAACTCCCTAACTTTGGACTTCTGGCCTCTAGAATTGTGAGAAAATAAATTCCTGTTGTTGTAAGTTACCCAGTTTGTGGTAATTTGTCACAGCACCGTAGGAAACTAATGCAGGCTTTTAGTTGCTGTTCACTCTCAGGTAGTAACAACAGGGTGGGTGGATGAACTCCCAGGATGTCCCCAGCCCAGGTACCTCAGCTATCAGGGAACAAGGCCAGCTGTGAATCTAATCTGCACTGAAACTTGGGAGCTTCCACAGTCCATTGGGGCCCGTGGCCTCACACAGAAGCTCCTGCCCTGGGCTCATCAGGCAACATTGCTGCTCAAAAACATCCCATTAAACCTGACTCAAGCACATCTCAACACCACTAGGGAATGTGCTCACATGACAACTGCTCTCTTTTTTGGCAAAGGTCTTTTATCAAACAATACAGAGAATATTTTCAATCATTCCCACATCACAATGAAGAGACCAACCCTGTTAGTGTGTGTTCACTGAGAAAAGAAAAGAAAAAAAAACCCCAAAGGTAAAATACCACAGTTGGTACATCCAGAGATGAGCTGGGGCTTTGAGGCTCCATGCATTTTAGCAGGTAGCTGACAGGATGTAATTCAATCTTTTTAACTTCATGATATATATCTATGTCAGTGACTTTAAGATAAAGAAAAGACTTCAGTCAAAAATGAAACTTCAGATGATTAACGTGGAGAACGTTGAATAATATACAAATATTTCTTTCCCCTCAATCAGAGAGATTCTAGATTCTGCTAGTTTCAATTCCTGTCACTGCCATCCTTTTATGCAGAAAACAATTTGGGAGGAGGAAAGAAAAGAAACTGTGTCACTTGGGGTAGAAAGAGGGAGGAATTTGAGGGTGTCAGGGAGACTTAAAAAAAGGGGAGGAGAAAGAAGCATGGAATAATTGAAAGATCCTAAAAGATGCAAGAAAATTGCCACATTGTTGATAATAACCATAATAACAAAGCTAATGATAGGCTTTTGGAGAGGGAGGACCTTGCATGGTGTCATATTTGTTATAAAGAAAAGGAGACGTTCAGTTGGCAGGGATGGCTGCATTTAGCAATTTGGCATTCATCCTCCAGCAGCCCACCAGCCACGTCATGGGCCAGCCACTTGTCTCCTACACTGTCCCAGCTCTAATTTTGCTTCTACAAAATTATTGGTATTGTGGCTCTTCTCTGATGCTCAACAAAAGAACAGGTGTAAATATTAGTGAGGGTGATTGGGTTGGTTTAGGGACTATCTTTTCTAACTTTGTTTCATTGTTTCCTATAGGAGGGAGAAGAGGCACCACTGGGTTGTTGGATGGGTTGGAGTAGAGCCCTCTTGAGGGGCAAACAGGACTCCTTGGGGTCTGAACCTTGCTTTGCTTCGGCCCAAGCAAAGACTTGCCTAGAAAAGTGTGGAAGGAGGGTGGGGGTGGAGGAAATGCTTACTGATGCGGAATCTGTTATACTTCAAATGCTTTATATTTTTATTTATATTTATTAATGTATTTTAGAGAGGGTCTCTCTCTGTCATTCAGGCTGGATTGCAGTGGTGTGGTCACAGCTGACTGAATCCTTGATCTTTTGGGCTCATGTGACCCTTCCTACCTCAGCCTCAGGAGTAGCTGGGACTACAGGTGCTCACCACCATGCCTGGCTCATTTTAAAATTTTTTGTAGAGATAGGGTCTTGCTGTGTTCCCCAGGCTGGTCTTGAACTCCTGGCCTCAAGAGATCCTCCCACCTTGGCCTCCCAAAGTGCCGGATTAAGGGCATGAACCACCATGCCTGGCCAGCTTTATATTTATTATTTTATTTTCTTCACAAGGACAAAAGAGAAAATTGAGGCTTGGGGAGGTCAGAGACTTACCCAAGACCATACAGCTAATAAATGCAGAAACTGGAATTGAACGCAGATCTCTAGCCCTTCAAAGGAGAAATTCTTATTATACATCATACTCCTGTCGCCAAAGGGAGGTGAAAAGCCCTTGATGAGTGTGAGGTGGGGAGTGATGACATTAATTCTGAGAGCTCAGAGTTGGAGATAATTCATCTGAAGGAAGAAAGGTTACACCACATGTCAATAAACACTCACAAAAGGCACATATTGGAAATGGAAAAAATTTAAGAGTAGATCATTTTCCAAAGTGGATGGGGCTTGTTTGAGCCTGCTCACCTTCCATTCTATGTCCTCCAAGTCCGAGGCTTCCAGAATTCCAAACCTGAATCCCTAGCCATCACCTTGTACCAGAGCATCAAGTAGGTACTAAAGTCGAAGGAAGAAATTTTATTGGAAAATTTCCCTTCTGTTTAAAATATTTTCTCAGCACCAGGGATGCTTTCCCCAAGCTAAGTTCTTCACCTCGCAGTTTATGCAGAATTTCTTGCCTTGTTTGATAACCACTTAAAACCTTAATTGGTGTTGTTTTGTTCCAACATTTGTTAACAATGGCAATTACTTATGGATGGTACATTGCCAGCAAAATTACTAAACCAAAAAAGTTTCTCTGCTTTTGCGAAAGGAGAAAGATAAAAGAGAAGCAGAGAGCAACATTAGAGCCATTTTCTTTGCCAAGAATCTTGAGTAATGATTTCCTGTATCTTTAATACTTATTGTGAAGGACCGAACAAATTACAGTTTCTTTTTCCACTTATAAAGACCAATAAACCATCCTCTAGCAGATACTATACTACTACAAGTTCTCTTGAAATTATTGTCTGTCTTTGACCTATGAATGTTCCTGTTTTGACTACGCTTAATAATCAGTATTACAGAACAATCTCATTATGTTTCTTAAAAAGTTTATTAAAAGGACTCTAAGGCAATACCCTGAAATCCACAAGACCTGGAGAACCATTATGAACATCTGATGTGACTTTTCTTTTTTAAAAAATAACTATGAAATGAATATGTGCTTATTTTTAAAAACTTGAAATGACATAGAAAATAAATACCTTGTCATTGCAGACTAGCAGCTTTCTAGCTCATTTCTGACTATTCCCCAATCCCCATTTAACCTCCAGTTCTGTCCCTTCTCCAACTTTCAGCATTCCATTATTTTTCCTGAGAGAACAGGAAAGGACTATTCTAGATGGAATAAAAAAGTGTGAGAAAATTACAACATTTAAAAATAGCTAGTGTAGATGAAATTTCCTTTGAGAATTCTTCCTTAACTTTCACCACAACTTTTCCTCTGGGGAATAAAAGAATTATTCCTTTCCTCTCTTTGTTACCTTTCCCTAAATTATTAAAGCACTTTGTCTCCCAAAATAGTGTGTGATAGAAGACTGAAAACAACTTACAGGAATGTTCCTTAAATAGTAAGAAGTTCCACCAGACCAGGAATGAAGTTTTGTATTCATATCTGAAATTCCAACATTTAACATAGTACCAGCCACTTGGTTTCCCAGTTTATGCTCAACAAATACTCAAAGAACAGTGATTTTAAAAATCACTTGAGGAGTTATTGTAGTGGACATTCATTCTCTATCCAGAATCCATTCTGCCTTCATAACCATTCACTTATTTCCTTAGGAGGGAATAGGGGAGATAACTTTTCCTGTAGCATATGTTGTATAAGAGGAACAGTAACTCCAAATGCTTCTACTACTACTTCAAAAGCCAGAACAATAGTTAGGGATTTCTTCCCTAATCGTTTTCTTCACTGTTTAGTGTGCTAGGGCTGTCATAACAGTGCTATAGACCAGCGATACCCCATCCCCGGGGCAGCGGACCCATAACAGTCCCTAGCCTATTAGGAACCTAGATCCCCAGCATGCGCAGTTCACAATAGGGTTCACACTCCTATGAGACTCTAATGCAGCCAAACGATCATTACCACCTGAGCTCCACCTCCTGTCAGGTCAGCGGTGGCATTAGAGTCTCATAAGAGTATGAACCCTACTGTGAACTGCAGATGCAAGGGATTTAGGTTGCGCACTTATTATGAGAATCTAACTAATGCCTCATGATCTGGGGTGGAACAGTTTCAATACCGAGACCATCTCCCCCACCCCTGCCCCCTGTCTGTGGAAAAACTGTCTTCCAAAAAAACCACCCCTGGTGGCAGGAAGGTTGGGGACTGATGGCTTAAATAACAGAAACTTATTTCATCACAATTCTGGAAATTAGAAGTTTTAAATTCACTCCTTGGCTTATAAGATGGCCATCTTCTCCGTGTATCTTTTTATGACCTTCCTGTGTACCTGTCTGTGTCCTAGTTTCTTCTTCTTATAAAGACACCAGTCATTGGATTAGGTCCCACCCATATGACCTCATTTTAGCGTAATCACTTTATTAGAGACCTATTCTCCAAATACAATCCCATTCTGAGGCCCTGGGAATTAAGGGTTCCGACACACGAATTTTGGAGGAACACAATGCAGCCTGTAACATTCATTGCACATGCAGTGAGCATGGGAGCTAAACTTTATCGATTGTGGGAACCTACCTGGAATTTTTAATCTTCAGTAACATAAAGGTAGAAGAGAAGACTGCAGTTCATTCATCCCAGAGGAAAGGTCTGATAAGATGCTGTCTGCTAGAAAAATATTCCTAATCTTCCTGATTCTCATCCCTCCAAAGCTATCTTGGCTTCTGCCTCTTTCCAAGATAAGTGTTTCAAACCTGATTTGGTGAGTTCCCGATAGCCTTGTAATAAATTTCTTTTGTTTGAACTAGCCAGGATCAGTGTCTATTTTCTGCAACTAAGAACGCTATTTGATACAGTATTTTAAAGACTTTTTCAAAAACCATCTCGATTTGTGCTCACTGACTTCTGAGTGTGTTGGGGTTTACCACCCCCATGAGAAGTCCTCAGAAGACACCAAAGCTGATGGGAGATCTCCATAAATATAGTTTTGGGGCTTAGAGAGTTGAATTTTCACTCATAGGTCAGGATTTGAAAGGGAAAAAAATGCCAGTTCAAGGGTAAATGGAACATGGACACAATCTCTGACTTTGGATAAATGGTTCCTCTGGATTTTAAGTCAGACTGACCACATTTCCTGGTTTGCTTGAGACAGCCCTGTTTCATGCTACTTTTCCCAGAGTAATTATTGATAGTGTCTCATCCATCCCCAAGTATATTCCAATGTGTGTATGATAAATTATATGGGCACCCTATTTTAAGTGTGTCATGGCCACTGATGTATCCCTAGTATCCAGAACAGAACCTGGTAGAAAGTAGGTGTTCAATAAAAATTCTATTAAGGAAAGAATGGATAAATCAATGAAAGGGGCCTTGCCCCATTATCAGCTACAGATGCACATTTAAATATTTATTTTTCTTCTACTTGATGCCTCCCGCTGGTCTATATCATCGAGCCAAGAGGTTTTGGAAGGACAGCATCTCCTTATGGAGAGCTCCTAGACACAAAGGAGACATGTGTTTGGAGACTTGCCATATTCCTGTTAGCACCCATGGACATGGTGGTTGCCTCTTTAAAAAGGATGGATTTCAAGACAGGGTGTGAAGCCCACCTGTTATTAAAAAGCCTGCCAAGATCTGAGCTCCACTGGGTTCAGTGTTCCTTCTCCCCACACCTGCCCTCCCCACGCATATTGCCTGGATGAGGCTCCAACTTGATCAGTAGGCAACCAACATGCCACTAATTAGGAGGCACAAAGCATAGCAGAGGATGATTAGCTCATGATGAGCACACGCTGCCTAGAGTTGCCTTGTTACTATTATAAATAGATTAGAAATCTGGGGAGCATCTGCATTTCCCCTCACAGAGGAGACTCTGAAATTGACAAGTTGAAATGCAAATGTGTCAAGCAGAGCTTCATAATTGACAAAGATTAACTTTATTTCTCTAGACCCATCTCTCCCGTCTTCTTCCTTTGATACCTCCTCCCTTGACAAGTCCTGGTTGCCAATGAAAGAAACCCAGCAATTCTCCAATTGAACCACAAGATTTTGGAAGGACAGTGCAAGAAAACCATTCTGGCACTCCAAGGACCAGAGGTGTTGTTTATGGAGACAATTATGTGCTTCCCAGGTGAGTCTACCTCGAAACCAAGAAAGACAGAATGATGACAAGAAAAACGATCCTGTTTGCTCTCTGTTTGCTACCACAGCATCCTCCTTTCTCTCCCCATGCACTGTGGTTGGACAGACTGCTAATTGCAGCCAGTTCCTGGGATACTGACAGCAATAACCCTTTGTAAATGGGAGTAAGCAATGAAAAACCTGCACAGCAGGAAGAGTCTTCTGGGAGAGGCCCCAGGGAGGAGAAATGAGACCTTTTTGGTGGTAAGAGTATCCCTGGAGCCCAGAAGCCATCTGCATGTAGGACACTGGGCACAGACATTTCCGCTGAAGAAGTCTCTATTCTTTGGGGAACAGACCACACATTTCCTCAGGAGCAAATCACTGAGGGCTCCACATTATCTGGTTCATTTTTAATAGCTGCAAACAGCATTGTTCCCCAGAGACTAAGCTGTAACGACAGATGGCATGTGTGCCTGTCATGATCTATTTTCCTGTCTTCCCTGGCATTTTGTAAAGAATCTGGATCTTGCATGTCCTCTGGAACAGCTCTCCTTGAACCACAGCTCAAGGAAGGCACTGGGAAACCGTGCCCTTAGCATCTCTGGCTATCTAAGAGGTATATTTTTACAAGTAATTGTTTATCGGATATTTTTTTCAATGTGTGTGGACAAAGGAACCCAAGTCAGTGACCCCAGGACCTGGGACTGCACACGTCCTCATGAAACAAAAGCACTATATGGTAAGGGACAGTGAGGGAGATGCAAATTATGTTATTAATACCTGAGCTGAAAAACATAAACAAGCAAGGCCAAAGTGTTTTTGTCCCATTAGCATGGCTATGTCCGGGGCACCCACACATGGTTAGAGTGAACATGTTTTAGAAACTGAGAGCTTCCAGTCATTGACTTTATGAGGCATTCTTGGCAACCCTGATTAGAAGAGTTCACCTCTTGCCCCTTCCATATGATCCAAGCAACATTAGATCATTCATATTATTTAAAAAGCAATAAAAGAAGCAATGACTTTTGGGATCCATGTGTAAGTAGTAAATTTTAAACAAAATTATCTTCCTCCTGAAGGGGAACTGATGGAAGCATGTCTCTTTAGGTAAATCTGAATTTTTTTCTCTGCAGGTACAGCCCTAAGTGAGACTGCTTGGATAATTTTTACAACTCGAGGCCAGAGACAGTGTTATGTGGGCAAATATCCAGTGCAATAAAACTAGCCCTTCTCAGAATCAATTTATTATTTGTGTCTTTACCCAAATTATCTCATTTAATCTAGATTCCAACCTTGGAAAGTAGATGTCATTATTTGTAATTTATAGGTAATGAAATTGTACCTTGATTATGTCATTTTACCCCTCTGAGTCTCAGATAATTGAAAAGTGATGGATCCAAGTTTTAGTCTCCAGTAAACTGAACTCTTAACTGAGGGTCTCCCCCATTTTTTGTATACAATGTTCCATTGGTTCATCTCTGAATGAACCTATGTCTTATCATGATACACGGTCAGAAATGCAAAGAGCCTGTTGAAGGACACTCTGCTACTGTGAAGAACATGGTGATTAAAGTTTAAGGAACATCAAGATGCATAATGCTTTGGGAATTAATGGTTGGGTTATGTCTGGTCCCCTTTGGCAGTACTGTTGGAGCAGACGAGAGAATTTTGGCAGGATGTGGTATAATCCAGATGAGGCATCCTTATTGCTTATGTTGTTCTCTGGCCTTCTTCCCTCTGAATAAGGCTCATCACTTTAAAAGATGAGCAGCCCAGCAGGTGGAACTGGGGTAAGCAGCTGTCTGCTGAGCAGTTTCATTTCAATCCAGTGGGAAAAGCAAGGGCATCAGGCCATGGGCTGCTAAACAGGTGGGTCCAGAGAGCAGTGGCATGAGGAGGGCTGTGAGCCACTGAAGGATGAGTGTACTTGGGATGTGAGATTCTAAACTGTTCTGGACATTATAAAATATGGGAGCCATATGACTGGCATTACCGTCAGGCTCTCTGCTGTTGCCCAGTGATATGCAGTTCAATCTGTTTTGCATTTTGAGGGAGATGTGTGGTAATAAGGATCCCGCCTTATTATAATAAACATTGGACTCCATCTTCATCTCTGTATTGCCTTGCTTTGTGACTTTTGGAGTCACTTTCCTCTCTGTTTATTGCTCTGCAGATGGGAGTTCTCCTAATACTGCCATACTTCTGGAATTGGCAATGTGCTTTTCACACCTCTGGAAATCAAAACAAGCCAGGAAGGCAGGCCATGAAGTGTTTTCCTTTTACGAATAAGGTACTTGGGTCCAGAATCACTTGCTGAAAGTTAGAGATCTACTAATTTCCAGCACAGTATTCTTTCCAAGGCACAATCCATCACCACCTTAACTCACAGTGTATTTTTGTCCCAGATAGCTCATTGAGTGACTCTCAAAGTTGCAGCTGTTGCCCAGGAAGAAATGAGCAAATTTGGAAGCTGTTCTCACTTCTGTAGATTAAGGTACCTTGTATTATGATAACATGAGTCAAAGGAGGTGACTTTTACCCAATACTTATTCCTGAACTATTTTAGTGGCAGATAAGGCAGTTATTCTCAAATTTTCATGCACATGAGAATCCTGGAAGAACACAGCCCTGGAGTGCTTCCATGGGCCTAGTTATTAGCTTTAGAATTCCCTTAAAGACAATTCTGATGCAAAGAGTGTCCTCACCACTGGTGAGAAGCCCTGCATGGAAATACCTGCAAAGCCAACCACACTCTCTGCCATCTGCCTCTGCCTCAGTCTACTACTGAGAAATCTAACAAACTCATGCTGATGGTGAATACAGTGGCTATATTCTTAGCCATGGCTTACCCAAATGACCCAACTGACTCAGACTTTCTTACTGCTTTATTTCTCTTTCATCTCTCTTAATCCAGGGAAGAAACTTCACCAACCTGGGCATAAAATTAACAAGAAAAACTCAGATCCCATTAGGAAGCAAAAACTAATGCATTTAGAAAATTCGTCTTTGGCTTAGGATAGAAATAATAGACATTTTACATTATTTGAAAGCTCCAAACTGTAAAAATCCCTAAAAGAAGTATAGGCACTTAGACCAAGAAAACCCCCTGCTTCTTTTTGAGATACTTAAGTGATATTCTCAATATGTGAGGCAGATACTTACATAAATTTTTCAAAAGGTGAGTATAACTCAAGAAAAGTTATGGTAAGAATTATACATGATTTTAAAATAAATTCCCAAATCAAAAGAAAACCACCTTTGCTTAGTTCTTTATCTTCAATTTAAGTGCAGAAAATATGATTCCAGAAGATTCAGCCAGTTTCCAAAATATGCAACTAAATTATCAACAAAAGATTTCTGGTTTCTTAGATCCATGGAACTTTATCACATATTTGAAACACTAAAGACATAAGAAGAAACATCCAACTTACAGCCCTTATTCTGGGTGCCCAGTTTACATTTCCTTATTTACCTGGTGAAGAAGAGCCACCAATAAGCAAAGAACCAAAAAACGACATTTGCTGTTGGTTTCATGCATCGAACAGCTGGAAGAAGGAAAAAAAATGGACACATGTTGTTTTTCTCCTTTTCATTTCTCTTGCTTAAGTCTTCATACCTGACTTGGCGCTCCATCATCTCTACCACTCATTGGGAACTGATATCAAACTCAAAGACCTTGCAATTACCAAGACTTTTGCTCAGAGGTCCCAGCTATATATATGTGAATGAAAAACTTTGGCATGGGTTCAAATAGGTCATTTAGTGAAAGCGCTCCATGGGGCAGTGGAAAATGAATAGGCAGAGTAAATCAGATTATTGTTTCCAATTATAGTACTTAGTACCAGAGTAGAAAGAATCTATTTCTCTAGCCATGGAGGTTGGACTTGGACATGCAATTTTCTTTAGTCAACAGAATGTGGATGAAGATAAATAAAGTGACCATTTTGAGCCAAGGCCTTAGAGACATAGGGTTGTTCTACTGGCGTCACTTGGAATTCTACAATCCACCATGGAAAAACATGCCCTGGTTCCAGGATGATGATAATTCATGGAGCAGACTCAAACTACCTGAAACCTCCTTCCAGATCAGACCAGCAGAGCCTGGTCAGTCCTGATATGTTCAGCCAAACCACAGCCAATCTAAAGATTCATGAGCAAAAACAGAGCATCTGTTGTTATAAGCCATTCATTGTTTTCCACGTAGCATCATTGTAGCAATAGTTCACAGATACAGTGGATAAAGAAAACTCCCCAAAGAGAAAACTCAGCCACGTATGTAGCTTTGATGTACAAAAATACATTTATTTTCAACAATTTCAAAACCACTGTCTTTTTTTTACAGTAGAAATATTCAAGTGGAACAATAAAACCAAGAACAGTATATGTACATATACTGTATATATGGATATGAGTCATGCATTTGTATTCCAGTGTTTAGTACAAGTATTGCAATTGTCTGCCCCGTTTAACCCTTGAAACAAAAAAGCAGGATCTTTAGAAATATTCCTAATACTGATCTACGCTGTAGCCAGCCAGATTTCTCTATATCACATTCTCTCTGTCTCACAAAGAAGAATGGGAACAACATCCCACAAAAATTAACAGGTACAAAATGCAGCCTTTCCTCCCATATATATACATTATATCATTTTCAAAAATAAGTGTGCTCAGGCTAAGCCTGAAAATAAAAACAATGCTTACAGCATGGCTTAACGTGACCCTTTTGAAAAACAATTGGTATGTGTAAATGTGTGAAGGGGCTGAGGTGCTGGAAAAGCTAACAGGCTTTGAAAGCCACTCACCCCAGAGGCAAGAACTACCTTAAGGGAACCGAAGGCAGACATTTGACTTTAAGGAAGTTGTGTACATCTGACAAGCAAATAGCACAGCTTTGCTAAAATTGCCTTTGACTAATATCATTAAAGGCTAGACCCCTACTTGGCCTGGAGAGTTTTGCATGAACTCATAATTCCACAAATGTCTCCTCCCTTCCAACCTCTTTAACTCCTCCCATGCCAAGAGACATTCACTGGGCTTTACCTAATGCCCAGGGGACTTTTCTGAGCCCAGAATAGCCTGAGAATTCACCATAAGCATTATGCATTTTCATAGAATCCAATTTAAAAACATTGTCATTTTAAGATCCACTGACTGCCTTCTTTAGAAAAAAAATTTTCTCAGACTGATAAATACCAAGTTTTTCCTTTTAGAGAGGAAGATGTTTTCCCCCATCTGGGTCTCAGTATGAAGCCTCTAGTGGGCCTCTTCTTCACCTTTCATGTCATTCTTGGAACAAAAACGACTACCATGTTCTATGATGTCACTAGAGTCTTTCCTTTATCAATTGCCCCAGAGAAGCCCCTCCCCCCGCCCCCCTTTATATACATAAGTAGAAACCAGCTATGGCATGGACAAGGAGATGCAAGAGTTAAGTGTGACAGACAACAGGAGAGCATCCAAACCCAATGCATCGAGCAGGCCTGGAGGGTTGGTCAGCTCTGAGGGCCAGTGCGTAAGCCAACACACGCATCTTTCTTTTTTCTGTTTTCTTTTTTACTAAACATTAAATTATTTCTTAGGAAATAAAAAGCTATTTACATTGTAATTATATACAATAAGCCATCTGTAGCCTCACTGTGGACATGCACAAGGCAGGGCCTCTTTCACAAAGTTGTGCACGCTTTCTGCAGCTACATCCACCCCCACCAACCTACTTCCTGTGGATCTAACTAGGAAATGATCTGTGTTGTATGTGTGTGTGCTGGGGGAAGGGGAGAGTGTTGGTGATTCTGCTGTGGGGATGAGAGGTTCACAAAAAGCCAACCCAACTTAAATTTTGAAAAAAGGGAGACCACAAGGAAAAAGAAAGTCTTTAAGCTACCAATGGCAGAGTAAAGCGAGGAGGCTGTGGGAAGATGCATCCTTTGCTCTTAGCACAAATACAGCCATTTATTCCCTTTGTCTCATTTCAATCAGCTAAGAATGCCCTTTTCTCCCAAAGCTAGGCATTTGCCTGCTATTTATGAAGGGGCCCTTGGTAAACAAAAGGTAAAAAAGAAATTTTTATTTTTCCATAATAATAGTAATAGTAATCATCAAAAATAAAAAGTCAGAAAGGTAGTTGACCACGTGGCTTGCTGGTATTAAACACTAGTGCAGTTGGGGATCTCCTTTGTGCTTTCGCTGTTTGCAATGGTGGCAATGCCTCCTGCAGAGAAGAGAAGACACAGGGAGAAATGGATGTGAGTTCCACAAGGGCAGGGATCTTAGTTTTATTCATTGCTAAATACCAAGCCACCCAGAACAGGTGCCTAATAGGAATTTATTTAAAAGGCACCTGGATATCGTTACCTATCAGCTCACTGGCTTATGTCATCCATGTTTAACATATGCTACCTCCCACACTAGCACACAGGTAGGATCAAGACATTGACTGCCATCTTATACTCTACTGATAACAACAGTAACAGCCAATGTGTATTGAAACTTACTATGTGGCAGGCACTGGGCTAATGACATAACAGCATGTCATTATCACAACAGTCTTAGAATTGTTTTTTTTTAAGTACTACATAGAAATAGAAATGAATCATAAGTACTATTACTCCTATTTCACAGATCAGGAATTTGAGGCACAGAGAGGTCACAGATGTAGTAGATTAGCAGAGCAAGAAAAATGGACCCAGGGCTATCTGATGCCAGATTCCACATTCATGTAATTATTAGTAAGGACATATAATACTTTTGCTTTATAGAAAAAGAAGAAAAAACTCAACAGTAATGGATAGTTGGCTTCATCCCTAACCCACTCAGACTCCAGTATTTCCAATCCTGATTGACTTCTAAGGGAAAAAAAATCTACCAATTTCATGTGGCCAGAGGTGGCAGACAAATTTAAAACATGATTCTGTCACTGTAGGTAGCTGTTTGTCCCCACCCTCCAGTCCAGTAGTGTATGGAGGACAGATGAAGCAGGCCAGTGTTTAGAGGACACAGGACAGAGGAGCTTAGTGGAGCAGGAACATGTACCTATGACCCGCGTGTCCAGCTCTTTGTCCAGCAGCTCCTCAGGCTCCGTAAAGTCACTGAGTGTGATTTTGGGGGCGTTTTCACTTTGGCTCACTGACCCAATCATCTCCTGCTCCTTGTCGTGTTGGACTTGAGCATAGATGTTAATCCAAGGGATTTTCCTACATGGGACAGGAGCAAAATCAGATTAAGATCACAGGGTGTGCCAAACTTGGGCAGCTGGAAATCCTGGGGGATAAGGGGAGGAAGAAGCTGTTAATAGGAAGGGTCCATGTCAGCGAAAGATATTGGTAACCCCAGAGACAATGAGGCTACGAGGTCAAGGAACACAAAGCCAGCCAGGAATCCAGATGCCCAGGGAAGATGTAAACCATAGAACTCCCTGAGGAATGCACCTTTTCCTGTGGGTAAAAAACAAGAAGGTATAAACAAAAAGGCAGTTAGATAATAAAACTCTATAAATATTTACCTGGTATTAAGTTTTTAAAGGAGCTAGACTTTGAGACTCTAAGTGTGTATGGAGTGAAAAGACACCTATTTCTAAGGTTGCATCAATTTAATCAATCCACATTGGCTTTTTTTTTTTTATAAATAGTCAAGAAATAATAGATTCATAGCCTTTGCTACAATTTTCAGAGCATCACTTACGGGATAAGTACCTTTAATACTTTGATAGTTTCCTCATCTGTTCAATGGGGATGACAATAGCTTCTTTTTGGATTTTGGAGATGATTAAGGATTAAGAGAAGCTAAATAGCTCCATTCAAAGACAGAAAAGTAGTAGGTGGGTTTGGAAACACAAGGCAGACTAGCTTGGGGTTGGAGAAGTGAGCGGCTTCACACTGAAATCTTCTTGAGGCATTCATCTTCTGACCCATCTTCATTATCTCCTCACACACTGTGTGTTCCAGCCTCGGGAGACTCCTTTGCATTCCTTTAATCCAGGGCTTCTCAAACATTAACATGCTTAAGCATCACCCAGAGTCTTTCTTAAAATGTGAATTGTGGCTCTGTAAGTCTGGACTGGATGGGTTGAGATTCTGCAATTCTGCCAAGCTCCCAGGTGATGCTGATGCTGCTAATCAGTTGGAGACCCAAATTTTGAGTTACAAGACTCTAATAGAAGCAGCTCTTCTACATCTTGGGGACTTAGAACCAACTGTTCCCTCTGCCTGTAACACACTGCCCTCTGCTCTTCTCAGAACTTGGCTTACATGTCATCTCTGAGAGGCTTCCCCTGACCATCCAACTTTCCATTATAAACATGTAACGATGGGACACTGCCTATGTAAGAAATAAACATGGTGTTGGTTTAGGGTGATGTAATAGGCAATGTTTATTGACTTGTTTTCTGTCTTTCTGTCCCACTAGACTAACAGCCCCATGTAGGCGAGGTCTACGTTTTCTATCCTCTCTGCTATTCACATGACTTAGCACAGTGTTTGGCACATGGTTAACATTTATTAAGCATTTTTTGAATCAATGAATAAATTACCTTAAATCCTGTGCTCTTTCTACTTTACTACACTATATTCATCAATAAAAAGATTATATTTTTATCTTAGAATATCACTTCTAGAAGAGACCCCTCTTACCTCATCAAAGGATGGGGAAATTAGACTAATGTCTAGACATTTCACAAAGCCAATTACTAGCATAGATATCACTGAAACTTGGGACATCGGACACCCACCCTAATCCAGGACATCCCATGCAACTCTAAAGGAAAATCACTTTGTTGTCCTTGTGCCAAGCAGTGGTATTCTCAAGCTTCCACATTCCCCTATCTGCTCCAACTCCAAATGATGCGAAATGTGGAAGCACTTAATATGGGTTTCCTGCAGCTAATTCAGAAGAAAAAATCTGAAAATAGGTTTAAAACACATAGTTGCTTCTAATTATTTTTTACAGTTTTCATGTCTTTAATGTTTGCTTTCCATACATTAAAGGAGGTGTCCCCATGACCCCTACTGGTCTAAGCCAGTTTAATATAATTTACAAGAACCCAAAGTGAACAGCATCCATGTGAGGCAGCACACTAGGCTCTCTAAATGTGTATAATTAAAAATTAATGCTGGCCTTTATATTATTTTTATATAAACAAAAATACAGTCTAATAACTTAGATTCCTCCCAATCATAAAAGTACATATTGCTCATGAAAGTTGGGATCAACTGTAATATTTATTAGGTGCTGGGGGTGGTTAAACCATTCTTGATCACATAAGTCTGTGTACTTCACAGTTGTAACCAGAGTCCACTGCCTCCCCTTTCCTGCTTTGCTCACAATACCTATGAGGAATTGGATAAACTTGCCCTTATAGAGATTATTAGCTTTATTTCAATTTCCAAATAACACATCTAAAAACCGGCGTGTTTTTCATCTTTTTGCAATCGATGGTTGGAAGAGAATAAATTTTGTATATCAATTTGCAGAATTTTAAAAATTTGTCAAGTTGCTTTTCATTTCTTAACACATTCGCTTGTAGGACTGTTGAGAATATAAGTCTGAACTCCACTTCTGCATACAAGGAATGTGGGAAATGAAGAGATCAAGAGACATGTCTTGGACCAACATTCATACAGGTTTAAATAAGAGGAGTAATATGGATAGGCTCAAGTCTCCCTCTGAAAACAAAAAACAAAACCCAACTGCAGTTTGTATCTATTTATCCATCTATTATGAGTGTTAGAAGCCTGTAGGAGGAAATTTAGAGAAAGCAAAGTGGGCTTTGGACTATAAGGAAAGCCCTACTAAAAAAAGATTGGAAGGAATATAGAAGCGCAAATGTTTTCCTGGATAGAGAAAAAGCAGATCTTCAGTTATTGAAAGAAATTCTTGTTAGGCAGTCTTCAGAAAGTAAAAGCCATCTCACAATGATTTTTAATTATATTACCTGAGATATCAGAAAATAACAGTCACTATTCAAGAGCAAGACAGACTGCGAGAGACCAGGTGATATTCATTTAAAGGAAGCTTGGGGCTCATAGTAATTCTATTCTCTTTCTCCATATCAAGTGACCACTTGGGATACTGAGATCATTTCCAGTGCCTGGCACACAGGAAGTACTCAATGAATGTTTGTACGATGAATGAATGTCTTAATGTGTTAATACTGGCAATTACAGAGAGGAAGTTTTGGATCAGGAAACTCAGTATGGCCAGTGATCTGGACACAGAAACTGAAATGTCTTTACACTAAACTGTGCTGCTCAACAGAGCGTTTAATGGCCAGGTGTTGCTATTTACACTTAAATTAATTAAAGTTAAATATAATTAAAATTCAGTTCCTCAGTCAGACTACTGGCTACTGTATTAGACAGTACAGATGATAGAGCATTTTAAACATTTCCAAAGTTCTGTTGGATAGTAATGAAAGAAGCAAAGGAGACTCTGGGAATCCAGGGCTAGGAACCTGGATTCTGTACTTGTTGCAAGCCAGGCACACTTCATGTTGCCATTACTGGGGTTCCATGTGATGACTGGGGAAAAGAGACCAAAAAAATAAAAGAAAATCCCACAGAATTTCAACCAAAGGGCTTAAGCATTAGGAGTAAAACTTCCAGGAAAAGGAGCCAGAAAAGTAAAGGTTAACTGACGACTAGTTACTCTTAACTGATGCTGCTATTGTCCAGTTTGATTGGAGTTTATTTCCTGTGGCCTCAGCTGCATGATTCACTGTCAGGGACATAGAAAAGGTGGGCTGATACCTGGGAACTACAAAGGTAGAATTTTTTAGAGATGTCATTACCTGGCATGGATTCATTATTAAAGTGTACACATTTAGAGATGCCTACATTAATAAGTTGTCCGTCTAAGGAGTTTAACAGCATTTATAAAAACAAAACAAAACAAACAAACAAAAAAAACAGAAGTTTTCCAAGTCACAGTATAAGTGATCCTTAAGTATCCTTACTTTGGATAGACCTGACACAAAAGCCACAAAAGACTCTTTACAGGACTTCTATTGGGACTTGTCCTCAGTAACTGCTGCTCTGGGAGTCAGAGATGAGACATTTGGTTTAGTTGATTGTCACGCCCAGCAACCACCAGGCTTCCTCACAATCAAATTCTTGGCTGAGTGAAAAGTAAAATGTTCTTTGCATATAATTGAAGTACATCTATAAATAAATGGGTGTTGCCTTAACCAGGCTGTTTCTATATTGAACTTTTTCTCACTTTGTGACATAAAGGTTTTATCCACCCTTCAAAGGGAACAGGGGTATGTGGGTTAACACATCTTGATCCAAGAGGACATGAACTCACATACTGGTCTATAAATTGAGTAGGAAGGCAAATCTCACTCTGTCCTTCTAGAGAGCGTGGAGGGTGTTGATGGAATTCCTGCTGCTGCAGCTAATGCTGAGAGGTATATTGAATTAAACTGGTGTTTTTAAGAAAAAGAAATAGCCACTAAAGGAGAGATAAGCAGGAAGAAGGGGGGCAGGAAGAGTCAGGCACCTTTACCACTGATCTCTACCAAAACCTAAAAGCATTATCTTTAGTTCCTGGAAAGATTCCAGGACTAAAAGAGGCTTTCAAACTCATCTGACAATAATTAATGACATTTTTACTTTACCCAGGCTTCCCAGGGAGCATATTTCTAGGCCACTGATAAAATTTCTGAGGGCCTATTATGTGACAGTTTATGGCACAGAGGGCATCTTTGGCAGGCATGTGCTTTGTTATTTAAAATAGCATAGCTTTGTTGATTACTTAGTACGTAGCACCTACACACATTATGACATTTAAATCATATAGCAAACCTATAAAATATTGCTATTCTCATTTTACCAATGAAGAAATTAAGACTTAGGCAAATACAATTGCCCAAGGTTACAAATGCTAAAAGTTAAAACTGGGTCTTATTTCAGAGTTTATACTCTTAATTAGTATACATTCTAGTAGAAGTTATAATTTGAATGTTAGTACAAAATTATTGATTTCAATTTTACGTTTCTAATAAGTATCTTGTTATACCAAGATACTTATGGCTTTATATCTTGTTATAGCAAGATACTTCTATGGCTTTCAAAAATAATTTCTCAAGACGTGTGGAGTTTTGTTCTCCTAATCAATTTCCCTTTAGAATAGGAAAAAGAGGGAGAGGGATGATAGTTGAATATGTTTAGCATGAAAATTTAAAGAGAGATGCTGAATAGCTGCAACAGGAGATTAAAAAATGCATCGGTTTCTGTACATGTGTGTATCAAATTTTAGCTGCATTTTCTCTATTTAACCACCTGAATGAATGTTGATCCATATAAAAAGATCTTCCGAATATGTAAGACCTTACTTTAGAAGTTTGATTGAGGTTTGAAAACCCCTTACACTTCTCTTGAAGATAATAAATTGATTTCATTGGCCAGTCTTTATTTACCTAACTCATTATACCTATAAATCATAATAGATAGAGTTCAGAGTCTCAAACACATTTAATCCATGACCCTCAACCATTCTTGCTTTTACCCATTGTCAAACAGAAGTTCAAGGATAATTTAAAATCACATTCTAGCGATGAGTTTAGTAAAGTTAGTTACAGGAAGAATCATTTGCAATGACCCCAACCCCACTACTAAATTGAGTGATAATAGCACATACCTTTTAAACTTGTAGATCAAAAACACAGCCAGGCCAACAAATACCACTGATAATAGCATAAGCATGGCTGAGCTGCTGTGCCCAGCACTGGAGTCCACCAATGGAGCTGGGAAAGAAGAACAGATAAGGAAAAGAACAGATATGCTCACTTGGAAGCTGTTAGCTGGAGGGAGTATTCATTGCAGGAAGGAGGCCACTGATCTCCATCCTTATGTCTAGTCTCCAATTCTCCTGCCTGATATCTGGGTGCAGAAAGTCTGGCTTCAATGATGACAATGGTACCTGAGTACAGCTTCTTAGGTAAAGTAAACTTCTCTGTTCAGTCTGGGGAAACTTGCTAGTTCTTGGTATAAATTGAACAATGTATGTCCAGCTCAGGGGAGTGGAATAAGGACTCCAATGCTCTTTCTCTTAGATAGGCTGCATGCCTGTCACCATAATTACAGGGAGCCCATTTGAAATTTTGGTTTAAGTACTAATGCAGTGTTTCATTCTCTTCCTTTACACTGTTCTGATAAAAATCCACTGGATGGGCACATTTGTGACCTACACATTGGAAAAGTCTTACATTATTAAGAACCATTTAGTAAACAGGCTCTCCCAGAGAGCCCAAAGTAGATGCCCAATGGGACATGTCTTTTTATATTTTTTCATAAATAAGCCAACTAGAGTTTGTTCCTGTTTCTACTTTGACTCACACATTGTAAACTAGAAGGGAGTTTTAAAGTTTTGTGGCCTACCATCCAAGATTCATAAAATCAGATAATCGTATGAATGAAGAGAGCTAGACGATTATCCAACATAATCCCAACTGTCACAGACAAAATAAAGAAATACACGAACAAACAAATGAATAAGGTTAAGACCCAAGGAAATTGTAGGTTTTCTCCGAGACCATCTAGGGATTCAATGGCAAAGCTACTCCTAAGAAAGTCTTCTTGCAGGATGCCTTCAGAACAATGTGACTGATGTGACCAATCCTTCTGAACCATAATTACAAAAAGGACCCTTCTACAAAGCCACTTTCAGGCATTATGCAGCAGGGTTTCATGATTCTCTCCTCCTTTTCTCTCTGGGATAACAGATCATCTTTCCCATTTCCCCAGTTCCCAGTGTCACTCACCTAACGTCAGCTGTGTGACATACACAATGACTTGTACCCCCGGCTTCAGCTCAAACTGGACCAAATTTTGGTTGAGAGCATTAAACAGTGTTTCTACAATCTGAAAAAAAAAGACAGGATGCATGGGGTGACATGACATGCAATGATGCTCCCTCATGGGGTAAGAAATCAAGAACAAGGTCAATAGGTAAAAAGTCACCATGGTTCAATTAGGGATAAGATAGTGGAATATATTTATCAATTTGGTTCTCACAGCCCTTGGAGCCTTGTGAAACCAAGGAAGTACAGTTTTCTTTTTGTTTTGTTTTAGACTTTAAGTTTTAGGGTACATGTGCACAATGTGCAGGTTAGTTACATATGAATACATGTGCCATGTTGGTGTGCTGCACCCATTAACTCGTCATTTAACATTAGGTATATCTCCTAATGCTATCCCTCCCTCCTCCCCCAACCCCACAACAGGCCCAGGTGTGTGATGTTCCCCTTCCTGTGTCCATGTGTTCTCATTATTCAATTCCCACCTGTGAGTGAGAACATGCGGACAGTTTTGAATTAAGCAGATCCACTTTTTTTTTTTTTTTTGAGACGGAGTCTCGCTGTCGCCCAGGTTGGAGTGCAGTGGCACGATCTCGGCTCACTGCAGGTTCCACCCCCCCAGGTTCATGCCATTCTCCAGGTTCCACCCCCCCAGGTTCATGCCATTCTCCTGCCTCAGCCTCCCGAGTAGCTGGGACTGCAGGCGCCCGCCTCCTCGCCCAGCTAATTTTTTGTATTTTTAGTAGAGACGGGGTTTCACCGTGTTAGCCAGGATGGTCTCGATCTCCTGACCTCGTGATCCGCCCACCTCGGCCTCCCAAAGTGCTGGGATTACAGGCGTGAGCCACCGCGTCCAGCCACAGATCCACTTCTATGTGGATTTTTTCAACAAAATGTGGATGGAAAATACAGTATTCACAGGATGTGAAAGCTGCCTATACAGAGGCCCAACTACTTCTTCTTCTTCTTTTTTTTTTTTTTTTAGATGGAATCTCACTCTGTCACCAGGCTGGAGTGCAGTGGCATGATCTTGACTCGCTGCAACCTCTCCCTCCTGGGTTCAAGCGATTCTCTTGCCTCAGCCTCCTGAGTAGCTGGGATTACGGGCACGTGCCACCACGCCAAGCTAATTTTTGTATTTTTAGTAGAGACGGGGTTTCACCATGTTGCAGAGGCCTAACTTCTTACATGCAGGTTCTGCAGGGCCAACTGCAGGACTTGAAGATGCACAGATTTGGTATATCAGAAGTCCTAGAACCATTCTCCTATGTATACTGAGGGACAACTATAGATGGTAATATTCGCTTATTCTGGAGAGGAGAGTGAGAGACAGAAAGAGGCAGGCCTACAGTCACTGGTGAATTAGAGCTATAATAGACATACGTGTTTCATTCAACTCCTAGTTCACTGCTCTTTTATCCGTGCCTTTATAACACTCTAAAAAGACCTGTTATGGGTTCCAATGAAAGAAGTTCAACCCATCATTAGCTCTGTAATCTGATTAAGTCATACACACAGGGGATGTAGGCCCCTGCCAGGATTAAAGCAGGTACATATACTACCAGCCCACTCCTCTTCGTTTTCTATCTTAGAGACAATGGGAAGCAAACATCAAAGCAGAAGCTGTCTCCTCTTTATGGGATAATTTTTGTTCTTTACTTTTCCCTAGCAAGTCTCAGAACACATAACATCGATTTAATCACTCTGTAATTCCCACATAAAAGCTGAGGCCGACTTAGGCTGTTGTCCCTAACTCTTATCTCGCTGTATGTGCCTTAATATCACAGCTGCTATTCATCACTGTAATTACCTATTTATCTAAATGGATGGATATTGTAGCTTCCAAATATAGTTCACACATGCCACTTGCTATTTCAGAATAAAGAGGTCTTGTAAAAGTGATGTATGCATTAAGAAGCTAAATTTATTTCTGGCCAACTTCAATATGCAATCCTGCAATGCAAGAAATTATTTCTCAGAGAAACTGCAATCACATGTCTACTGCTCAAGGTCTGTGGATGGCTGTAAGTAAGGATGGGGTGATGGCCAGTGAGTATCATAGGGACACAAAATATGTCTGTACAATGATTACCTCATATGAGAGGAAATGTTTGTGATTCATGCCGATTTTCTGCAGTCTCATGCTCACTTATTTCTATTTCACCTGACTTAGCACCATGAGAAAGAAAGGAAGGGTGAAACAGTGCAGGCATTAAGACCTCAGGAGGAACAGAGGATGAAAAGGAGAAACACCAGTCCTGCCATCCCCTTTACTTCCAGGACAGTGTGCAGATCACAGTATAGTTCTATATGCCCATTTGAGAATAACAGTAAATCACAATCCCTTTTGGAAATGTTGCTTCCTTAGTTAAAGCAAAGAGAGGGAATACATCCCTCTCCAAAAAAGCATGTTTGAAAGCAGTTCATTTTCTCCCCAGAAGCAGAGCTTAACATTGGCCAGGATCTTTAAGGGCCATTGCAGTTTAAAGACAAGAGGCACATAGTCCCAGAAATAAACAAGGAAATTCAAATTCCCCCCTTTCTCTCTCTGTTTCTCTCTCTCTCTCTGCTGCTCCCCTTCCCCTGTATCCCAGGAAGAGTCATTGGCAGGGAGACATGAGCTGGCACAGGGATGTCAGACATTGGAATGAATAATGCCAGGGGTGCCATTCCTTCCTGAGTAGCTGAATGCTCCAGTCTATTTGCACCTGTATTTACTCTGGGTAAGGGTGATTGCTCTTCACAACCTTGGCTGTTGGGGCAATGGAAGAGAGCCTGTCTCCCTTTCTGGCTGAAAACAGCTTTGTGCCCTCTCAGGGTATAGGGTGCAGGCAAGGGTCCCAGCCAGATTTACTTTCACTTACTTGTTCCAGGTCCCCTTCATTGCCTTTCCTCCTCTCTGTCAGGTTCTTGGGTGGGAGAATGAAAAGCTCTGCTGAAGTGGGAAGGCCAGGAAACACGGCAATGAGGATCTGGTCCTCTGGGACACTGGTTACCTGCAAAGATGTTCAGACAAAGAGAGGCGGTGGAGGAGCCAGCCCTCCCCAAATCAATGACAAGAGCAGAGTGTGCACAGCCAGAGGGCTCATATGAGTTTTTCAAATGCAGCTTTTTAGGCACAGGCTCCAATATACATTCAGGCTTTCTTTCAGTTTCTCCCTTAGACCTGCTAGGTAAAACATTAGTTTCACTACCTCCCCTGCTCTTATATGAATTTTTACTGAAACTAGAATGGTATTACAAATGATTTTTAAAACATTATTTGCTGGGAACATTTGCAAAAGTTCCTCTCATATTTTCCATTTTTCTATAAGAGCTAGAGCTTCTGGCTGAAACACAGGCTGGGTGCAAATGAGGAAAAAGAAGTCATAAACAAACATGGGAAAATGCAAATTTAAAGAAAGCCGAGCAATACTTGCTTTCACTTATTAAAGTGGGATTTTTTTTTAAGTGTAATAGCTAATATTGGTAAGACTGCAGTGAAGGAAGTTCCCTCATTTGGCACTGGTAGTGCTAGAAATTGATACATATTGCCAATTTGTTTTCTGAAAGACTTAATTTAAAGGCCATAAAAATATTCATACCCTTCAGTCAGTAACTGTAACTTGGTGAGTTTGTTCTAAAGACATGATCCAAAATATAGGAAAAGACACATGCAGGAAAAAACACAACATTACTTATAATAGTAAATAAATGGGAAAACCTCCAGTATTCAAAAAAATAAGCAAATACTGGTATAATCACCTGATGGAATATTATGCCACCATTAAGATGATAATAAGTACTATGAGACAACATAGAAAAATACTTAGGATAGCTGCATTCCAATCTATTTCCTTACATTTATTTGGTTACAACTCTATAAAAATACAAACGTATAGAAGAAAAAAATAACAAAATACTAAATGTGGTTAAGAGGCTGAGAATATGAGTGAATTTTTCTATCCCTGAGTGGTTAGTAAAAGAATGATATTGCTTTTGCGATAAAAACTTAAAAGTAAGCTTCTGTCTGAAGGCAAATTTTTAAAGAAAACAGGATGCTGAGTTCTCCCCCGTGAAGGGTAAGCTTGTTCTTTCTTTCCTGTGTGTCTCCTGAAGATCTTTTATCCAGAACATCACCACCTCTTCTGCCAATCCAAATATATAATTTGTGAATCAGGTGAAATACCCCCATCCTCCAAAGTGCCCCCCTGACTATCTCTGCCTGCAGTGATCTCCACCTTAGCCTCCCACTCCAAACACCTTCAAATGGCCATGTCCACTGCATTTCAGAGATATAGATCATGTCCACCATGACACATGATTACATCTGTCTGGTGCAGTCTTTTCTCAGATAGATCCTGATATGATTAGGCTTTGTGTCCCCACCTAAATCTCATCTTGAATAGTAATCCCCAGAATCCCCAGGTGTTGAGGGAGGAATCAGGTGGAGGTGATTGAATCCTGGGGGTGGTTTCCCCCATCCTGTTCTCATGATAGTGAGTTCTCATGAGAGCTAATGGTTTTATAAGGGGCTTTTCCTTCTTCGCTCTGCCACTCTTCTCTCTCCTGTCACCCTGTGAAAAGGTGCCTTCCGCCATGATTGTTAAGTCTCCTGAGGCCTCCCCAGCCATGCAGAACTGTCAGTTAAACCTTTTTTCTTTATAAATTACCCAGTTTCGGGTATAGAAGTTTGAGAATGGACTCATAGAGGTTCTTATGGTGTGATTGCCCAGATATTTCTGTCTGGGGTCTCACTGTTCCCAAGAATGCTTGACACAGAGTAAAAATTAAATAAATAGTTGCTAGATTGAACAGAAGCAGAGAGGTTGGTTGTTTTCCATTTGCTCAGCTCTGATTCCTATTTGGAATTAGGCTTACGGATTGGAGTTAACTCTCAGCGATGTGATAAAGAAAAGTGAAAGAGCCAGCCTGCAGGGAAGTAAGAAGCAGCAGTCAGAAGCCTAAAGAGTCCACCAACCAGGGAGGCATCCTCTTAACAACCTGAGGTGGTTAGCTAGATGCCTCAACATCCTTTCAAAGCATGATCCTTAGTAGCATTAAGTCCTAATGTCCAAGTCCATAAGGCTGGGGGCCTTTGCCTACCTTAAAGCAAGTCTCAGGAGGCCAGACTAGGGGCAAAATGCAGAGAATCACCCAGTGCAGTGAAGGGTTGGGTGGTGAGTTTATTAGTGCCTTGACTGGTGTGACCCTTTGTCTCAGAAAAGAACAATGTCAGGGAGTGTCAGTCCACCAAGGCCCTTAGAGAGACCTTGGAGCGGTGTATACAGATTCATTTAACCCATCCAAAGGGACATACGAGTGATTGGTCCTTGTGAGATTTGAGGCCTGAGAATCAACTTACAGGACTGATTATTATTATTGCAATTACCAAGTTATTTCCTAAAAAGCTAGTATGTTTTTAATGAACGTAACCATACATAATACAACCCAATTCTGGATGCCTTGCAGCCAAAGACATATGCTATGATCTGAATGTTTTTGCACCCCCTACTCCCATTCATCTGTCAAAACTTAATATCCAATGTGATGGTATCAGGGTGGGGCCTTGAGAGGTGATTAGGTCATAAGGGTGGAGACCTCATGAATGGGATTAGTGCCTTTATAAAAGAGACCCCAGAGAGCCACCTTGCCCTTTCCACCATGTGAAGACACAGCAAGAAGGTTCTGCCTATGAATAAGCAAAGAGGCTTTCACCAGACATCAAATCTGCCAGCATCTTGATCTTGTACTTCTCTGCCTCCAGAATTGTGAGAAATACACTTCTGTTGTTTATAAGCCACTCAGTTTATGGAACCTTGTTATAGCGGCCCAAACAGACTAACACAGCATAGAAACAGTCATATTCTCATCTCATTTTTTCTTTGTTTTTTGTTTTGTTTTGTTTTGTTTTTTTACTTTTTTTGAGATGGAGTCTCATTCTGTCGCCTGGAGTGTACTGGAGCAATCTCAGTTCACTGCAACTGCCACCTCCTGGGTTCAAGCAATTATCCTGCCTCAGCCTCCTGAGTAGCTGGGACTGCCAGCATGCGCCACCATGCCCGGATAAATTTTTTTTATGTATTTTTGTAGAGATGGAGTTTCACTGTGTTGCCCAGGGTGGTCTCAAACTCCTGAGCTCAGGCAATCCACCTGCCTCAGCTCCTAAAGTGCTAGGATTACAGGCATGAGCCACCGCTCCCAGCCCTCATTCTCATCTCTTTCTATGAACAGTCTCTTTGTAAAAAGATTTGAAGTGTAGTTACTCTTACAGACGACTCCATACAGGAATGCTCCTATGTCATTCTCTTCTATTTATTCTTCTTCCTATCTGTCAGCTCCTTCTCCATGTCCTTCCTGGATCTTTCTCCTCTGCCTTGGGAAACCACCAGCAGTGTGTCTGCCTTATCCCCCAACTCCTCTTTGGAGAGCCTAACAACCTCCACAGCCTCTTCTCTTACATCTCTCTCTCCAGCATGAACCTCTGCTTCATCTTCAGATCCATATTTTCAACCCTCCTGGTCATCTTCACCCAGTTGTTTCTCACATGCTCCAGACTTATATTAAAAATCCAATCATTATTGTTTCCCAAGCATGTTTCTCCTACATAGTCCCCATCTTGATTAATGTAAGGCCATCTCTTACTGGCTCTTGTCATCAGAGAATTTCTCTCTCCCTTTCACCCACACTACATTTCCTTAGTCACCAATTCTATTGTTCAACTTTTTAAGTAGCCTTTGCCTCTTTTTCTTGAGCACCTTATATTTCTGGCCTAGGTAACTGCAGTGGTCTTTTAGCTGGTCACCTTTTGTGAAATGTCTCCCCAACTATGTTCCCTTCCTACCCCAGCTTGTCCTCTGCATTGCCACCAGAATGGGTTACTGACATATAAACCTATTATCTTACTGAAATTAAAATTAAAAAAAAGATTACTTTTCATACTTCCCAGTGCCTACAGAATAGATGCCAAGCTTCTGTTGGTCTCTCAAACCCTACACAATATGACATAACCATCCTAGCTCAATTTTAGCTGCACCTGCCTTTATAACCTACAGACTGGCTACACCAAACTCTTTGCCATTTCCCAAATATGTTGTACTCTTTTTTTTTTTTTTTTTTTTTTTGAGATGGAATCTCTGTCACCAGGCTGGAGTGCAGTGGCGCAATATCTCGGCTCATGCAACCTCTGCCTTTTGGGTTCAGGTGATTCTCCTGCCTCAGCCTCCCGTGTAGCTGGGACTACAGGCACATGCCACCACACCCAGCTAGTTTTTGTACTTTTAGTAGAGACAGGGTTTCACCATCTTGGCCAGGATGGTCTCGATCTCTTGACCTCAGGTGATCCACCCGCCTCGGCCTCCCAAACTGTGCTGTACTCTTTATAGTCCATGACTTTGTACATGCTGCTCATTCAAACACCATCCTGCCCCTGTTAACTGACATTTATCCTTGCAAACACAGTTCAAGTATTCTCTCCAAAGACGTTCCAAGAGTTCAACAAGTATTTATTGAGTTGCAAATCTGTGCCAAGTCTTCATGTCCCTGGATAGCGTGAATCATCCTGTTCTCTCTGCCCCACAGAGACGCTGGCCATGCCTCTAGCTTAGAGCTGCTTACACATTAGACTTATTTCTACATTTCAATCGACCATGTTTTATTCATCAATATATTCTAGTGCCTACCTCTGAGAAAATGTTTAACAAAACCCTTTTACTTTCTCTAAGGCAAATTTGACCTTGGATTAACTCTGTAATTCTATTACCCTGCTGGAATGCTCTGTTTCCTGGCCTGTAGCCTTATGAGTGCAAACTGTGGCCAGTGGTAGTCTTGTGAGTATAAATGTTTGGTTAAGAAGATCCTATTGGTGAACAAAGAGCCAGACAAGTGCATAATATTAGCAACAACTCAGTGAGTGGTCCATCCATTAGTGTATTAAAGGGATCAAGCCCCTATCTCAAACAAATTCATAATAAACATTGGGCCAGTTTCCTTCTTCAAACATTGAACTAGACTCTCTTTTACACTTCTCTTCCTCCTTCTTTAATCCTACAATTCTTTCTTTTTCTTTTTTTTTTTTTTTTTTTGAAGGAGTCTTGCTCTGTCACTCAGGCTGGAGTGCAATGGCACAATCTCAGCACACTGCAACATCTACCTCCCCGTTTCAAGCAATTCTCATGCCTCAGCCACCTGAGTAGCTGGGATTACAGGTGTGTGCCAACACATGCAGCTAATTTTTGTATTTTTAGTAGAGAGAGTTTTGCTATGTTGGCTAGGCTAGTCTCAAACTCCTGGTCTCAAGTGATCTGCCTGCCTTGGCCTCCCAAAGTGCTGGGATGACAGGTGTGAGTGACTGCACCCAGCCTCTTCTCTCTCTTTTTACAGAGAAATAATTTTTATCTAACTGTGGAATGCAGTTTCAATCCATGCCAATGTATTGTGGACCACACCATCTAGTTCTTTTCTTTATTCGCAAGAACTTAAACAAAGATAAAACCAACTTACTTTAACCAGAGCTCGCTTGATGACATTGCCAATATCTTGTCTCCACTCAGGAATGTCAGGATTGTGGTAGTCCAGATTAGGAGAGAATGATAAAAGCTGGGACTGGAAATATTCTGCAGGGAGAGAGAGTGTTCAAGTGAGGCTGGGAGAGTGAGAATAGAGAGGGTGTGATAGGTGTGGAGCTCCACCATCACTGTGCTTTTGGTAAAAGGTCTACTCTTTCACCAGGCTTCTGCTAGAATTTCTTGTTCTCAGCTTGTTTCCTGACTTCTGAAATAAAGTAGAATTTGGTGATTAGAAGTAGATTTGTGCTCCTACCAGTTTTGTTAGTGTCTTAAGATCTTAAGCCTTTCTTCCTGTATATTATCTGAAATGAAAGAGAAATATGAAACTCCAGAAGGAGATGTCTGCTACTATAGGTGGTACCAGGCAGAGCCAACACAAAGCATTAACAATTTGGGCTTGGTTGGAATGGAGTCTTTTCACTTCTCTTTCCTTAATCCCTTTGCCTATTGTGCTAGAAACTGCCTCTGAGGATTAGAAAATAGGTTGAAACTCTGTATCTTGACCTGGTTGGTGAGTATACAAGTGCATTCACTTTGTGGTAATGCATAAAACTAAACACTTGTGCCATGCATGCTTCTGTATAAAATTTACAATACAATTAAAATGTTTACTTTGAAAGAAACACACAAACCTTCCATGTGCCCCTCAAAGAGCCCGAGAAGCAAGTTTGCAGAAAGGTAGGAAAAGGAATTTACCTGGTGTGAGGCTGGAGGAACATAATCTGATCAGAGGATGACAAGCCTTCACTTAACTTTCTAGAAAACCACAGTGATATTTACATTACATATGTAACAAACCTGCACGTTGTGCACATGTACCCTAAAACTTAAAGTATAATACATAAAAAAAGAAGAAATGTAAAACCAGAAAACCAATTACCATTAAAGAAATCAAACTAGTAATGAAAAATCTAAAAAAAAAAAAAAAAAAAAAAAAGAAAACCGCAGTGATACCGGTTGTGTCTAGGAACCTGGGAGAAGTTGTGTGAAATGGCAGTAGAGGCACTTTCATTTATAATAAACTTAAGAGTGGTTCTCCAGGGTTGAGAACAGGATAGTAGTCCTATTCACCACTCTTCTGCCCTAGTCCTAACTTATATTCTTAGCCTTATTATCTAGTTTTGTAGCCAATGATATTCAAATCTCCAACAGTCAAGAAAGCCATCTGTTGTGAATAGACATCATCTCATTAACTGAGCAATGAGTCCTACAAGGCAGGGATCATGACTCCTGACTTTTGGAAATTGCTGGTCCTCATCTTACAAAGAGTGTGTCCTGCATATATGTTGTAGATACCTCCCAGCTTGCATTTCCTTCAATTTGTGATACGTGTCTTTGTCTAATGAGAACCCCAAACAAGCTGTGAGGCAGACGTAACACAGGAGACAACAAATACCTGTTTTGTGGTATACATCTCTTAAAACCTCAATCTCTAGGTTGGAGGTAGGTTTGGAAGCTTCCTGTTGACCTATGTAATTTTCCCAGGGCCTAAGGAATTTCCACCACACTCAATGACTGTAGGGAGAGTGGGCAGAGGAAATTAACTGAGCAGGAAGGAACATCACAGAACAATTTTCAGGGCTTACCATGAACTGCAATCTCTTTTGTGTCCTGGATGAGGGCATTCCCTGCAGCCACCTGGACTGTGATGGTGTTGGTTCCTTCTGCAAGGAATGTGAAGGAAATGCTGCTGTCCAAAGTGATGAGAGGCTACAAGAAGAAGTAACAATACTGATTCAGTCTTGTGTGGGATATCAACTTTACTTCCTTTCATGAAACTCTCAGACTGTCATCCTAACTTGGAAAAGAAAAAACAAACAAAAAAACATTATACCGTTTCTTAAAACTGTGATTATTCTTCCAGTATCTAGGAAGAGCATTAGTATACTTGAAACACATTATAAAATGTTAAATTCTAGAAATAAGGATAAGACTGGGCATCCTGGATTTTGCATGTCATTCTGCTCTTTCTCCTGGGGCAAAGTAGAAACAACTTTTGTAATCTGTCCCTGTTGGCTTTGGGAATAGAAGATCATTTCCCTTCTCCAATATCTGGTGTCACTTATATTTTCATCCTATATTTCACTGGATTATAAGACCTTTCTGAGAAGTGATCACATAGTTATTTACTTCTGTATTACCCGCCTTAAGCACACTTTTTTTTTTTTTTTTAGGCAGAGTCTCTCTCTGTCACCCAGGCTGGAGTGCAGTGATGTGATCTTAGCTCACTGCAACCTCCACCTCCTGGGTTCTAGCAATTCTCCTGCCTCAGCCTCCCTATTAGCTGGGACCACAGGTGCCCACCACCACACTCAGCTAATTTTTTGTATTTTAGTAGAGATGGGGTTTCACCGTGTTGCCCAGGCTGATCTCGAACTTCTGAGCTCAGGCAATCCACCCACCTCGGCCTCCCAAAGTGCTAGGATTACAGGCGTGAGCCACTGCGCCTGGCCGCACATTGCCTTTCATAGAGCAGAAAATAAACGTAAATTAGATGCACCGTCAGATTACTGACTTTTTATATTATTATATCTGTGTTTCCCATTGCAAGGCATTTTTACCATTTTTAATAGGTTGGAAAATACACAGACATACATATTTATGATCATTTATTAATCTTTTTCTCTTTCTGCTTTTGCCCCCAATAATCATAACAGATAGGAACTTCTCAAGGATGAAGAGAGAAATAGAATGCAGATATACCTCAGAATTCACAAAGGATTGGTTCCAGGACCCCTGTATATAAAAAATCCATGCATACTCCAATCCCATTGTAGGCCCTCCATATCTGCAGGTCTTGCATTCTGCAAATGCTGTATTTTCAATCTAAGTTTGGTTGCAGATGTGGATCCTGATGATATGGAGGGCTGACTGTATTTCTTGAAAAAAAAAAAAAACCCACATATAAGTGGACCTGTACATTTCGAACCCTTGTTGTTCAAGGGTCAGCTCTAATTATATATATTTTTTTCCTGGAAAGAAGAATCTTGATTAAAAAGCAGATGCTTATTGGAGAGAAGAGAGTACAGATCTTCAGATTGATGAGTCATTATTCAGTGGGCATCTTAAAGTCAGTGCCCTCTCAAATCCTCTATTGTTTGCAAAGTAAGATATAACAGTTGGAGGCTGATCTAAGGCAGCTGATAAAGAGATGTCACAGGGGCAGATGAGCAGACTCCCTCTCCTCTCTGTGTGTCAGGACGACAGCAGGATGGAAAGTAGCAATGTAGCCAGCTGCGGATGCACAGAGCTGCCCTTTAAGAGGGGCAGGACAGTCCTTCACAACATACCCATGTATGGCCTTGATGCATGTGTACAAAACCCTGCAGAGGCTCCCAGCTGCAGTTTTCAGATGGTCTCTACTGTAATACTGAAATTCCTTTCTTGCTCAGAATTTTCAACTGGCCTTTGAAACAATAATTTAATTTCTTCTGCTTTAAAATTCTATAGCTCTGTTTTATGATCAGGTTGATGGCTGGAGTTGGGCAGGATTACAGATACTGTCCTAAGCGTCTGGCATATTTTCTTTTCTATTTGGTAAATGAAAGAAGAAACGGAGTATGGAAAGAGATACACTCCTTCCCTTAACTAAGGGCAAACCTCAGAGTTCAGGCATTCTTTCCCATACTTATGACTGGGTGATGACACACACATGGGTGTGACCTTCTGAATTAATTGATAAATGAGGTATAAGTAGGTTCTGACATGCATATAAAATCCAAAGGGTCAATAGTGGCTGTTTATGGTCCTGTTTGGAGAAGGGAGCTGAACTGAAGCTGGGTTGAGCATAGCAAATGTCAATCAGGGCCGTGGAGTAAAGGAATATCAACATGTGTGGCAAAGAGTCACCATTTCTAGTATAATTAGAACAGTGACTTGAAACTCACTCTGTTACTGTTTGAATCAATATCCTTAGGCAAAGTTTGTCCACATTCTGGCCTTTCTTCTTTATCTGTTAAATGAGTGGTTTGGGCTAGATGATCTGTGAGGACTCAGCAATCAGAATCTGTTGCATTGACAAATGGATTTAGGCAAAATTTCTAGTTTCTACTGGTCAGCCCATCAGGTCTTATCTGACAGAAAATCTTCAATTGCTATTGCTTCATTACCTTTGCTACATTCTTTAAAAAGAAAATGAGATATCTCTAAACACCCAACAGAATGGCTAAATATATATATTTTTATAAATAGATATATATGATAATATCAAGTGATATTGAAGATGCAAGACAATTTGGACTCATAGAATTTTGGTGGAAATGTAAAATGGTAGAACCATTTAGGAAAATGTTTAGTTTTATAAGAAATTGCAAGAACTTTTTCCAAAGTGGTGTAACAGTGACAGGAGGCAACCAAATGCCTAGGCAGATAGGGGCGGGTACCCAATGAAACCCCACCTCCAAGCCAAAGACAGTTTAAAGCCTGAAAGCCAAGTTAGAAGTTAAATCTTTGGACTGTACTGAAAACTTGTCTTCCTGTTTGGCACACTTTCTCTGATTGATCCCTATCCTTCACCTACTTTACATATACCTACCCTTTCCTAGTTGGTTTTCTACACTGTCATGCCCACCTTTGAGTGGTGTCTTCACTTGATCCTTTTTTGCATATTCACAAACCAGTCAGCGCACAATCCCCATCCTGTGCCTATAAAGACCCCAGACTCAGTTGGTAGAGAAGAAGACGGCCTGACTTCTGGGAGGAGACAGCCTGACTTGAAGTCAGGGAGGAGATGACCTGCCCTTCCTGTCCCCTCTCCAGCTCCCCTCTCTGCTGAGAGCTGTTTTCATTGCTCAGTAAAATTCTCTGCCTTCACCATCCTTCAACCGTCCATGTGACCTCATTCTTCTTGGATGCCAGACAAGACTTCAGGACCCACCGGGTGTGGGTACCCAGAAAGACTGTCACACTGGCCCTTTACTCACAGTGGCAGAGGGCAGCTGCCCCACATGACAAGGCAAGGGGCCAACTGAGCTGCTAACATGCCACTGTCCGCAGATGGTAGAGCTAAAGGAGCACTCTAACACCCTCTCTGGGGCTTCAGGGTTGTGAGCACCCTCACCCGGCCATGGGCCCTCCATGGAGCTTGCTCCTGTGTCAGCACCCAGAGTGTCTGGCCAGATCCCACACTAACTCGCTCACATGCTCCTTCCCACAAGCACGGTGGGCCAGGTAGAGGGAGCATCTCTGCTGCAAGTTCAGTGAAGGGGCCAAGAAAAATCCTCCATCAGTTGTACCATATGTATATTTTATGATTTGGGAACTGCAACCCTAAGAATTTAGTCAAGAGAAAAGAAGACACAAGTGTACAAACAAAAAAATAAATGTTCATAGTGGTTTATTCATAGCAGCCCAAAACAGGAAACAGCCCAGGAATTCAATAGTAGGAAATTTAATAGGAAATAAATAAATACTGATATATATATATGTATTTTATATATATATATATAAAATATATAATCAGTGTTTGTGTGTGTATATGTGTGTGTATATAATCAGTATGGATAAATCTCCAAACCAGCAAATCTAATTTATGATGAAAAAATAGAATAGTGGTTGGTTCTGAAGACTGGGCTGGAGATTGACTGAGAAGGGGGACTGGGCTGGAGATTGACTTAGAAGGGGCATGAGAGGACTTTCAGGAAGTTTGGATTACACAGGTGAATGTCTTCCAAAACTCAGTAAGTACACACTGTTGAATTTTGCATTCCATTGTTGATAGGATTTATACCCCCACAGGGGTAAAAGTGTAAAGAAATATTCAACTATAGTTAATGATTTGCAAGCTGAATCATTTAGGACAAAGAATATAGGTGTCTTAAATTTACTTTGAAATGAATAAAGCATCAAGATAGACTAATGGATGTATACAGAAGGATGGACAGATAGACATGTGATAGAACGAGTATAGCAAATATTGATGGTAGACTACAGGTGGTGTGTATGTGGCTGTTCACTGCACAGTTCTTTCAGCTTTCCATTTTGTTTTACTGCCTTCAGCTATTTCTCATCTTTTCCCACCTATCACCACCAGGCATTTTTCTCCCTTAATAGTTTTCTCTTTAGAGAATCTTCACTACTTCCAGCTCATCTTCTTCAGCTCTCAGTAGTACACATGGCCCTCTATCCTTTTTCTGCCCTCTCTTCTTATCTTAAGATTCATCTGGTTGGTGCTGCCTTGGGCAATGGAATCTCTTTTGAGAGGAATGGAATTCTTCCTGTCCTAGAAGATTTGATCTTGTCTCCATCTGGCTGTTTCCCTAGGAGATCCAGGGCCCAGCAAGGGTGCAGGGATGCAGGGCAAAGGGAATGCCATCTGAAGTAAGAGAGTATGTGCCCTCCTGCCAGCCAGTCAGGGCACTCAGCCACAGCAAACAAACTGTGCTGAATGGGAACACTTGGTCCCCAGGTGGCAAGCCACAGACTCTTGTGCTGGGAAAATGGCAGGAGCTAATTTTGTTTTCCAAATTGCTTTTGTTTCTCATCAGCTGTTATGGCAGCATGGCTGATTTCACCTTCTTTGCAAAGCTGGAACACTCAACAGGATTCTTGAGTTCTTCATCAGCCACTGATATCTGGTGTCCAATGCTAAATTAAATCAAGTATTTTAAGGTTCATTTACTCAAATATATTAGGCAAGCAGACACATTTATTAAGCCAGACCTCTGCTAATCCCAGCAAATTGGCCTTTCAGAGCCCCACAAATCCAACAGGCAGCTGATTGACTTCTCTGTCTCTGTGCTTCATCCAATCTACAGAGCCAGCCCACAGCGAGGCCCCTTAGAAAAATACCTCATGCCCTGCCTAGGCTGTGAGCTACATCCCTCCCCACAGAGAATCCCTCATGTGCGACAGGTCACATGTTATCCACTGAGCCCAGCAAGAAATCGACAAAGCTCTGTGCGACTATTTAGTTATGAGATTTCCACTTGACTAATGGAACTAAGCAAGCTGCAGGGAAATCTTTGGATGCAGCCTACATCAGTTTCCCAGACACAGTAAGTCAAGTTAATATTGTACACTCTAAAATCTCTCCAATTTAAAATGCATACCTTGATAACAGCTGCCAGTCCCAAATTGGACAGACTATGCAGTCACTATGCTTGCCTTATTTAAAACCTTCAGCAGATTATATAGTAATGTGTGAAAAGTACTCATCATATGAAGTACAAAGGCTGGATATATAATTGTGGATCTACCACATTTAGAACTATATAAAAAAATCTTAACATACAAAGAAATAAAGCAAAATACTATCTATACCTACTAGTTTTAAACTAAAACTAAACTAAACTAGTGATATAAGATAGAACCAAATCCATGGTTCTATTCACTAGCTTACTTTAAAACTAAACTAGTGGCTATAGATGCTATTAAAGAAATAAAGCAAAGAAATAAAGCCAAATAGTACAGTAAACGAGTAGTTTAAAGCTGAAGTAATAGTTACAGATACTATTTGGCTTTATTCCTTTGTCTTTGTGTGTTTTTAAAGGAGAAAAATGACTGGTGGTAATAGGTGGGAAAAGATGATAAATAGTTGAAGGTAGTAAACCAAAACTCCCATACTTTTATGCCTATGGGATTAATGTGAAAATTCACAGGTTAAAAAAGCACTTTCCTTCAAATACAGATACACAAACATACGCACTTAAATACATCCAAAAACTCTTTGACAGTATCTGTCTAAAGTATCACTGTCTACGAATCTGGTTCTATCTTATATCATGCTACCCTAAATCAGAATTTTTGTGACAAAAGCAAAAGCATCAATTTTTATCATTCAAAGCCATCTGTCATCTATCTTTCTCACCTTTCAGTGTTTTCTCCGACTTCTGCCCAAATGAATCCTTTAACTTTGGCTGAATTAGTCTACCATCCCCAAAGCCTAACCTCTACACAAAAATCCCTCTCTTTTCTCTCTGCCTCAATTCTACTGCTCCTTCCACGCCAGCTTAGGCTCAACTTTGTATATGACTCACTCCATGACCAACAATGTCTGCATATCCATCACTCCCTAGGCTGCTTGACTTAGCCAGTAATTTTACATTCCTATTGCATACCTGCTTTTATCTATTCTTGAATTTTAGCCTCATATTCTCAAATAGATTACATGTTTCTTGAAAGCAACAAATGGAATTTACACTGCTTTGCATTCCACACAACACGTAGCACAAACTACAGGCTCTTAAAAAAGATCCACAAAAGTACTGATGGAATTTCACATTGCCCACTGATAGATTTGTAGGCACATGAGCCTACAGTTGGATTTCAGAAATTCTTGCTCTTTTCTGTTTGCTTACACAACATATTTGCTTGTCAATTATTGCATATGTGCTCATTGTGCTTTCTTATTGGGGATATAATCTCCTTGAAGGTATGGAGAATGTCATATGTGTTTTTCTATACCTAATATCAACAAGCAAAAGTCTGATTATAAAGGTAGGAGGCCAATTCACTCTTATCAGTAGGATGATTTAATTTAACTACTTACATAGTAACCTAGTCACACAAACACAAACACATAAAAACAGACATAAAACATCACCTTCCAAGGTTATTTCCTTAATTGTATTCTCTGTAAAATGGGATAATTTCTATTTCATCAGTGATGTTCTGATAACAATAAAATAATGTGTATGAAGAGACCAGTACACAACGAGTACCAGAAATATGTGCTCAAAATTAGTACTAGTTCCTTTTACAGGTCAGTTTGCTGGTCAAAGGGAACCAAACAGCTCTAAAATCACGGCACTCCCCATATACGCAGAGACATTCATTCATTTGCCAGCCAAATACAGTGCTCACTGGATCAACTACTGGGGACCATGGCCATCTTGATGTGTTTCTGGCATGGTGTTAGCAAACAGCACTGCACTGAAAATGCACCTCTTTCAAATGGACCAAGTAAACGTTTTTAGAAATTGGAGTGTGATCTGTGAAACCAAGTCAGGTTTTTAGCCTAAATACAAATGCTATTAATGCAAATGATGGGCACAACAGTGACTAATACTTCCAAATGCTCAGATGTGTTCTAAACACTTTCTATGCATTTCTTTATTTAATCATTGCAGCAACACTTGATCATAGATACTACTGTTATTACTCAGACATTACAAACAATAAAACTGAGACTCAAAGAAATTAAATGGTTTGACTTGACTAAAGGCATACAGCAAAGAAGATTTGGTCTGGACTCCAACCTAGGTTTGTCTTGTTCTGCAACCACTCTATTCTACTGCCTCTCATGTATTGTCATTCTCTTGGTTCTTTGGGAACAAAACCACTTAGCTAGACCTCTGGGACCTGGGTATTTGTGCAGCATTTCATGCTCAAGCTTTTGGATTACAAATTCCTAACCAAGGAAATACCTCTCGTCACCATTAATTAAAAAACATAAAATTATAATGCCAATATGTAATTTAAAAATGCCCTCTCATAATATGGCATAATATATATGAGATAGGTAGTAGATAGACTGATTGATTGATTGATTGATAGAGAAGTGGAGAGACAGAGAGATACACAGTAGATTTTAAATAATAACTAAGTCATGTTCATATATTACATATTATAGTATCCTTGCTTTAGAGAAATTGATACAAACTCAAATTAAGTGACTCACTCAATTTAACACAGATAATTATTACAGAAGTATAAACTAGAATCCCCAATTGCTTTGTTCATTTATTTGTTTTTAATCAAATACCTATTAGACACTGCATGGCATTTCAGGTCTTAGAAACAGCACTCAAAGAAAAAAATAGAGCTGTAGAGAAACACTGTGTCTTCCATTCCTCGCAGGCCGCTAAGTAAATCGCTGTGTTGGTAATAGTCAAGAACTGCCCTTCTTGCACATAGAAGTTTCTTAGAAAAGATCATCAGGTAAATGAGCTAGAACAAGAAAGAATTCTCTGACTTGACAGCCAAACCCTCACATCTGCACAGGAGAAATGAACTTAAAATCCTCTCTTTCTAACTTCTCCCTGAACAATTTTCTCTTTTTCCTTCACTATGTATATCTGCTGGTCCTTGAGGCACAATTTTAGATTACATAACCTCCAGGAGATAAACACCTCTAGTGGTGCAGCTAAAGCATCTGGAGCTGGGGAGAGTGCATGATAAATGGGAATTAGTAGACCCAGGTTTGAGGTCTGGCTCTGCAACTAACCAAGCATTTGAATTTGGGATGTTCATCTCAGACAGGGAGCTTAACTTCTCAAATGTACCAAATAGGGCTTTTATTAAATGACCTACCCTTCTATTTTCCTGGTGAAGAATAATCCCAGAAATGCAAGTGCATTAGTCATCTATACTGAGAAACTAATTTAAAAATATGAGGCACAAATAATGCAAACAGAAAAGGGTTCCTTGGTCCATGAATCTTGCTCTATATTTTACCAACCCATGCTAAATATAAGTTCTAATAACATCATAAAAAGCATCCATTTATTGAGTACATAGTGTGTGCCAAGTAAATAGCATAGTTTTACTATATATTTATGCTATACAGTAGCATAGTTTTCACAACAATAAAGTTGAGATAGGCATTATTCTTTCCACTTTATGGTGAGTCAATTACATCTTAGGACAGATAACTTTATCAAGCTCTCACACAACTAAGAAGTAGCAGTTCTAGAAACTTAACCCATGAAACCCTAAATCCAAGGCCCATGTTCTCTCCACTATATCGTGCTGCCTCCCTAAAAAAGATCGGGGATAAGTTATCTCCCACTTACGCAGGAGTAAGGATGGGGTGAAGTTCTCTTCAGTTGTTGTCGACCAGAAACTGAATATTTATTTCTCTTCTCTTTAGATATCCAGCATTTCCAAGTCTGATGTCGTACCTTACTTAAATTATGGTTTTTAAGCTAAAGCTTTCTCTAGGATAAGCAATGCCAATCACATTATGAGTTTTCAAAAAACAAAAAAAAACCCAGAGTTTTCAAAACACACACACTCACAAACACACACACACAGTCTGACAGTTCAAAACTCCAGGGGGATTCATAGGAAGCCCCTTCACTTTGTGAATTTTATCACCAGTAGGTGACGACATACTCCCAACAAATGTTAAAGAAAATTGCCCATATGGTTATATCAGGGGAGGGGGAAAATAATTATTTTGAAATACACATCAGAGTACTACATTCTTTTTAACAAGGTCTGCTCTCAGAAGAAACTTATAAATCAGAGCTTAAACTTCAGGGGTTTTATAGTCCAACTAAGCTATGGGAAGTAAAATACACAACACCAGCCCACTTTATCCTTCCATGTGGGAGAACACAGATACCTACCTACAGCCCACTCTAGCTAATCTAACCAACCTGAGGGATCAGGAGAGGGAGAACAAACAGAAACACCTGTAAATGCCTGAGACCTAATCATAGGTTGATAAAAAGCTTCCCCTCCTTCCATATCTTACCATCACATTACTAAAGACTTATTTACAGCCATTCCTTTCAAACCAGTATATCATGTCCAGCTGTGAAGAAAAAAATTACAAGGCATACTAAAGGGAAAAAACATAGAAGACACAGAGAAAGTATCAGAGTCTGATATAACAGGGACGTTGCAATGACCAGAGCAGAAATTTCAAACAAATTTAATTAATGTGCTAAAAGATTTCATGGATAAGGTAGACAGCATGCCAAAACAGATGAGCAATGTAAACAGAAAGTTGAAAATTCTAAGAAAAAAAAAAGAAATACTAGAGATCAAAAACACTGTACTTGAAATTTAAAAATGCCTTTGATGTGTTTATTAGTAGACTGAACACAGCTGAGGAAGAATCTATGAGTTTGAGAACATCTCAATAGAAAATGCCAAAACTGAAAAGCAAAAAGAACAAAAAGTAAAAAAAAAAAAAAAAAAAAGAAAAGAATATCCAAGAATGAGGAACAACTAAAAATGGTATAAATGCATGTAATGTGAATAACAGAAAAAGAAAACACAAAAATATCTGAAATAATAATAACTGAGAATTACAGCAAAGTAATGTCAGACACCAAACAACAGACACTCAAAACTCAGAGAACACTGAGACAGATAAATGCTGAAGAATCTACACCTAGATGTATCATTTTCAAACTACAAAAAAAAATCAAAGATTAAGAAAAAAAAATCATGAGAGAAGCTAGAGGAAATAAACACCTTACCTATAAAGGAGAAGCGATAAGAATTATATCCAACTTCTCCCCAAAAACCACGTAAGCAAGAAGAAAGTAGAGATACATATTTAAAGCGTTGAGGGAAAAAAACGCCACCAATCTAGAATTCTGTACCCTGCAAAATTATCCATCAAAAGTGAAGAAGAAAAGAATGTTTTCTCAAACAAAGAAAAAATTAAGAAACTTGTCAGTAGATCTGTTCTGCAAAAATCATTAAAGGTTCTTCAGACAGAAGGAAATATAGGTCAGAAACTTGAACCACATGAAGAAAGGAAGAACACTGAAGAAGAATAAATGAAGGCAAAATTTTTTGACCCAGCAATCCCATCACTGGGTATATACCCAAAGGATTATAAATCATTTTACTATAAAGACACTTGCACATGTATGTTTATTGTGGCACTGTTCACAATAGCAAAGAGTTGGAACCAATCCAAATGCCCATCAATGGTAGACTGGATAAAGAAGATGTGGCACATATACACCATGGAATACTATGCAGCCATATAAAAGGATGAGTTCATGTCCTTTGCAGGAACATGGATGAAGCTAGAAACGATCATTCTCAGCAAACTAACACAAGAACAGAAAACCAAACTGCTTCTCACTCATAAGTGTGAGTTGAACAATGAGAACACATGGACACAGGGAGGGGAAGAACATCACACACTGAGGCCTGTCAAGGAGGGGTGGGGGGCTAAGGGAGCAATAGCATTAGGAGAAATACCTAATGTAGATGACAGGTTGATGGGTGCAGCAAACCACCAAAGCATGTTTATACCTATGTAACAAACCTGCATGTTCTTCACATGCACCCCAGAACTTAAAGTATAATTAAAAAAAGAAAGAAAACTATTATTCTCAATTGACTTAACAGAAAAAAATTTGTTCAACATAAAAATACCAACGAGGTATTTGATTATGTATACTTATGTATATATCTTATGTATGTTCACATACAAGTGAAATGAGTGACAACAGTGAGAGAAGAGGCAAGAGACAAGAATTTATAATTATTTTTACTAAAGGCCGCTCTCACTACTATTGAAGTGGTATAGTGTTATTTAAAATGAGCTTGGATTCACTGTAAGTGTATACAGCAAATTCTAGGGCAATCACTTTAAAAAGTCTTTTTAAAAGTATGAGTGATACACACACAAAAAATAAAATCAATAAGGACATAGTTGATTTTAATAATGCCATCAATCAACTGGACATAACTAACATCTATAGATTACTTTATCAGACAACAGCAGAATACACATTCTTCTAAAGCCCAAATAGAACATCCACTGAACTAGACCACATCCTGGGCCATAAAACATACTTTAACAAATATGAAAGAATAGAAATTATACAATGTCGGCTCTCAGAACACAATTAAATTGAGCAATAAATAACAGAAAGATAACTAGAAAGTCCTAAAATACATGGAGATTAAACAAGACACATCTAAATAACACATTAGTCAAAAAATAAATGTCAAGAGAAACTAAAAAGTATGTTCAACTAAATGAAAATTTAAAAAATCTAACATTTGTGGGATGCAGCAAAAGCAGGACTTAGAAGGAAATTTATAGCATTGAGTGTATATATTAAAAAGAAGTATCTAGAATCAGTCATCTAACCTCCCATCTCAGGAAACAAGAAAAAAAAAAAAACTCCAAGGTAAGCAGAAAAAAAGAAATAATAAAAACCAGAACAGAAATCAATGAAACTGAAAATAGGAAATCAAGAGAGAAAATCAATTTTAAAAATCTGGTTCTTTGAAAATATCAATAAAGTTGATAAGCCTCTGGCCAGGCTAATTAAGAAAAAAGAGAGGGGACAGAAATTACTAATATCTGAAATGAAAGAGGGGACATCACTACAAATCTTATAGATATTAAAATGATGACAAAGGAGTATGATAAACACTTCTATGGCCACAACTTTGATAACCCAGATAAAATAGATCAATTTCTTGAAAGACACAATCTGTTAAAACTCATACAGGATGAAAAAGGTTATTTGAATAGAACTATATCTATTAAATAAATTGAATCAGTAATTAATAACTTTGCTAAAGAGAAAACACTAGGCCCAGATGGTTTTACTGGCGAATTCTACTAAACATTTAAGGGAGAAATTATGCCAATTTTCCACATCATTTTTCAGAAAATAGAAGAGGATAAAATATTTTCTAACTCATTTAATCAACCAAATACCAAAATCAACCATCAACCAAATACCAAATACCAAATATAACCAAATATCAAAATCAGGTAAATATATTACAAGAAAGGAAAACTAAAGATCAATAATTCTCAGGAACAAAGATGCAAAAATCCTCAATAAAACATTAGCAAATTGAATCCAATCGTATAAAAAATTATACTACATGACCACTATCAGAATTTATCCCAAGGCTGGTTCAACATTTAAAAATTAATTAATGTAATCCATCTCATCAGCAGACTAAAGAAAAAAGAACATGATCATATTAACCTATGCAGAAAAAGCATTTAACACAATCCAACACCCATTTATAACAACTCTCAGTAAACATAGAATAGAGGGGAACTTCCCCGAGATGATAGAGTATCTACAAAAAACCTATAACAAACATCATAATTAATGGTGTGTAATTAGAAGCTTTCCCACTAAGATCAGAAACAAAGCAACGACGTTCCCTCTCACCACTTCTTTTCAACATTGTACTGGAAGTCCTGGCTAACGCAATAAGACAAGAAAATAAACAAAACTTATCTTGGGAAAGAAGAAAACTATTTGTTCATAGATGATATGATTGCTTATGTAGGCATCTAAGAGAATCAATAACAACAAGCAAAAATATCCTGGGACTAATACATAATTATAGCAAGGTTACAGGATACAAGGTTCATATATAAAAGTTGATCACTTTCCTATATACCAGCAATGAACAAGTGTGATTTGAATTAAACACACGATACCAAGGAGTTTCAAGATGGCTGACCAAAGGCAGCTCATACTGATCTTCTCCACAAAGAAGAACCCAAAATAGTGACTAGACAATCACACTTTGAATAGGTCATCTAAGAAAGAATCCTGGAGTTCAACAGAGAAGTAACAGGAAGCACATAAAGCAGTGAAGGACATGGAAGCAAGGCAGCCTGCTTGGCCAGGATCAGCTGGGAGTTTGGAGAGATTCCCCAATGTGGAAAGGGACTCCCCAATATGAGAAAAGGGTAAGTGAGAGACCTCCAGAAGTGCACATCCTCACCATGGACTCCTACAACCCTAGCCACTGGAGAGCCCCTTGACCACTGTGGGCCCTGAAACTGACATAAACAGCTCCCTGGAGACTGCAATATCAGTGCTCCAGAGAGGGAGCTGACACTGGGTTCCATATATCCCAAGTCCAAAGCAGCTGCAGCAAGGTGCCATTTTGAGAACCCAACTCCCAACAGACTTCACCTTGCTCTGAGGCCCAACAGTAACTACATCTCCTTATTCCTGGAGCCCTATTGACATCCCCCACAGGCAGTCACCACTGCACCTAGCTGCTGCTATGTGGACTAAGGCACAGGCCACTGGCAATGATCACACTTGCCACCAGCAGCAGAGCCACTGTGCATTTATTGCACCTAGACAGAACCCCTCTCCCCACCCATAGCTGCCATTACTGTAGGCTGCTGCCATGGGCTGGGAGGTGAGTGAAGTGTGGGCTGCTACAGTCAAGGCTAAGATATGAGTGAAGAACCAGTTGCCAATGAGGTGGCTGAAGTGCAAGCGAAATACAAGCTTCTGCCACCTAGGCTAAGATACAAGCAAGATATGTATTTCCCACCCACCTGACTATGGCTGCCACTAAAAGCAACCCTGCCCACCACTAAAAGCAACCCTGCCCTCCCCAGTAGCAGGGCTGCAGCATAACCACTCCTACTCTCCAACCTAAGCATCCCACCTGGGGTTTGGAGATCACTCTACCACTGTCTACCACAGCCAGTACCTGCACACAACACCAGGGGGCCTGAGGATAGGACTTCTTAGCCTGGCTCTGCCTCCCCTGAAGCCAGAAGACTCAATCTGAGAGTCCGAGGGTCTCGGGATCACACTGCCTAGTCTACCACAACCAGTACCTCAGCACTCCTCCCAAACACCTGAGGTTGGGCCTGCCACCCTGCCACTACCACCAGGTTGGGTCCACCATCCTGCCACTACCACCAGAGCTGGCACCCATCTGTATTCACTAATTGTAGATATGAAGACTAAACCACTAAGCCCATTGCAGCCACCACTAACATCAGTGGGAACTGCTCAAGACGCAGAGGGTTATCCTGCCACTGCTACTACTATCACCTACACCACACCTCCTGCCCAAGGGGCACAGAACCCACTTGCCCACCTGGTGCACCACTATGACTACCAGCAAGACACTTGAAGGCCCAGGAATCAGTGCAGTTGGGCCTTCTAACACCAACGCCAACATACACCACCCTGAGGCCCCTAAATAGGCATAATCAGCCCACTGCTGCTACCCTAGGACCCCAAACCCTGGCCCACCTGGCATCCCAGTCCCCAGCAAAAAATTTCCACAGCCTCCACTAATAACTGCCCCCAATCCAGCAAGGGAATCACAGCTGCCACTGATTCTATTTAAGGCGAAATAAATCATACAGACATTATACTAATGCATGCACCCAGAATCAAAGCCAAAGTGCCCTACTCAACCAACACCATAAAAACATCTTCAGGAAAAAGTTCCTCCCTACAAAAGCAAATTCAAAAAATTGGAAGAAGTCACCATTACACCAGCTGCACAGATATCAATGTAAGGACAAAGAAAACATTTTAAAAAGCAAGAAAAAGTGACAACTCTGAAGGAACACAATAATTCTCCAGTAACAGATCCCAATCAAACAAAACAATTATAAAATCCAAGAAAAGGAATTCAAAATACTGATTTGAAAGAAGCTCTGTGAGATAAAAAGGGATTCAAAAATGCAAGGAAAAGAAATCAGAAAAACAATTCAGGATATGAATGAGAAATTTACCAAAGAGACACTATTAAAAAAAATTCAGACAAATTCTGAACAGAAGAACCCACCAAATGAATGACAAAATACATTTGAAAGCTTTAATAGACTAAATCAAGCAGAAGAAAGAACCTCAGATCCCGAAAACAGGTTTTTTGAAATAACCCACTCAGACAAAAATTTTAAGGAAATAATTTTTAAAAATGAGCAAAGCTTATGTGCTATATGGAATATGATAAAATGAGCAAATAATCAAATTGCCGGTATGCCAGAAGATAAAAAGAAAATGAAATAATTACAAAATCTATTTAACAAAATAATGGCTGAAACTTTTCCCAAGTCTAGCAAGAGATTTAGATATCCAGATTCAGAAGTCTCTGATAGATCCAAAAAGATGCAAAGTAAAAAAGATCTTCTTTATGCCACATTATAGTCAAACTCTTAAAAGTCAAAGACAAATACAGAATTCAAAAAACAGGCAAAGGAAAATGTCTAGTGACTTATAAATGAACGCCCATTCAACCAAGAGTGGATGTACCATCAGAAATCTTACAAACCAGGAGAGAATAGGATGACATATTCAAACAGCTGAAAGGAAAATACTGTCAACCAAGAATATTATACCTAGCAAAGATATTCTTCATAAATGAAGAAGAAATGAAATATTTCCCAGACAAGCAAAGCTGAGGGAATTCATCACCACTAGATTTGCCATATTAGAAATTCTTAAGAAAATCCTGTGAAAGAGAAATAAGGAAATAAATCAAGAAAGCAAGAGGGAAAGAGAGAAACAGCAAGAGAGAAAGAGAGAAAGAAAGAAGAAAAAGAAGGAAAGAGAGAAAGAGAAAGAAAGAAAAGAGAAAAGAAGAAAAGAGAGAGAAAGAAAGAAAGGAAGGAAGGAAGGAAGAAAGAAAGGAAGGAAGGAAGAAAGAAAGAAGGAAAGAAAGAAAGAAAGAAGGGATGGAGGGAATGATGGAGGGCAGGGCAGGCAGGCAGGCAGACACATGAAAATATAAAAACCACTTGTAGAACAAACAAACAAAAAAGGAAGATATAAGATTCAAATGTTATCACTACAAAAAACAAAACAAAACCACTATGATAAACAATCCGAGAGAAAGAAAAGGGACAAAGGTATAAAAAAAAACAGAAATTAATTAATGAAATGGCAGAAATAGGCCCTCACATGTCAATAACTTTGAATGTAAACAAATTAATTTTCCTCAGTAAAGGTAAAGCTAATGAAATGGATTCAAAACACACACACACACACACACACACAAAATGACCACAATATGCTACCTACAAGGAACTCATCCCACCTGTCATGACATATATAGACTGAAAGTAAAAGGATGGGAAAATATATCCCATGCAAATGAAAACTGAAAGTTAGCAGGAGTAGCTATATTTATATCAAAGAAACAAACTTTAAGTAAAAAACAATAAAAAACAAAAAAATACAAAGAAGATCATTATATAATGATAAAGGGATCAATTCAGCAAGAAGATATCATAATTCTAAACATATATGCACCCAATACCCCAGCACCCAGATATACAAAGCAAATATTAGTAGATCTAAAGGGAGAGATAGAATCCAACACAATAATAGTTGGGAACTTCAACACTCCACTCTCAGGATTAGACAGACCATCTAGACAGAAAACAAAGAAACATTTCACTTAAACTGCACATTAGACCAAATGGACCTAACAGATATTTACAGAACATTTTATCCAAGAGCTAGAGAATATACATTCTTCTCATCGGCACCTGGAACATTCTCCAAGATCGACCACATGTTGGCACACAAAACAAGTCTAAACAAATTTTGTAAAGTTGAAATCATATCAAGTATCTTCTCAGACCACAATGGAATAAATCTAGAAATCAATAACAAGAGGAACTTTAGAAACTGTACAAATACATAGAAATTAAATGATATGCTTCTGAATGTTGGGTCAAGAAAGAAATTACACAGTAAATTTAAAAAATTTTGAAACAAAAAAACCCAGAAACACAACATACCACAACCTATGAGATATAGCAAAAGCAGGGCTGAGAGGTAAGCTTATAGCAATAATTACCTACATCAGAAAAGCAGAAGGATTTCAAATAATACAACCTGCAACTCAAGGAACTAGAAAAGCAAGAACAAATAAAACCCAAAATTAGTAGAAGATGAGAAATAATAAAGATCAGAGGAGAACTAAACAAAATAGAGACTAAAAAAAAATACAAAAGATCAATAAACCAAAAAGTTGGTTTTTTTGAAAAGATAAACAGAATCAATAAACCACTTGCTGAACTAACCAAGAAAGAGTAAAGACTCAAATAAACAAAATCAGAAATGGAAAAGGAGGCATTGCAACTGATACCACAGAAACATAAAAGATCATTAGAGACAATTATGAACAACTATATACACTAACAAACTGAAAAACCTAGAGAGAATGGATAAATTCCTAGACACATACAACCTACCAAGATTGAATCAGGAAGAAATAGAAAGCCTGATTACAGGCCAATAACCAATAATGAGATTTAATAGTAATAAAAAGTCTCCCAAAAAAGAAAAGTCTACGATCAGATGGCTTCACTGCTGAATTCTATCAAACTTTCAAAGATGAACTAATGTCAACTCTTCACAAACTATTCCAAAAAATTTAAGAGGAGGGAATGCTCCCTAACTCATTCTACAAGACCAGCATTACCCTGATACTCAAACCAGGCAAGAACTCAACAAAAAAAGAAAACTATGGGCCAATAGGCTCGATGAATATAGGATTGAAAATTCTCAATGAAATACTAACAACTGAATCCAACAGCAAGTCAGAAAAAAAATATACCTCAAGATCAAGTTGAATTTATCCCAGGGATGCAAGTATAATTTAACATACACAAACCGATAAATGTGATACATTGCATCAATAGAGTGAATGACAAAAAACATACAATCATGTTAACAGATTCAGAAAAAGCATTTGATGAAATTTAACATTGCTAATGATAAAAAGTCTCAACAAACCAGCATAGAAGGAATGTACCTTAATGTAGTAAAGGCTATATGACAAATCCATAGTTAATATCATACTGGATCAGGAAAAGTTGAAAGCCTTTCCTTTAAAGCCTAGAACAAGAAGATAAGGATGCCCAGTTTCACCACTCCTATTCAGTATAGGACCGGAAGTCCTAACCAGAGTAATCAGGCAAGAGAAAAAAAAATAAAAGGCAATCTAAATTTAAAAAGAAAGAGTCAAATTTTCCCTCTTTGCTGATGTATATTTAGAAAAACCTAGAGGCTCCATGAAAAACTCTTAAATCTGATCAACAAATTCAGTAAAGTTGCAGAATACAAAATCAATATATAAAAAACAGTAGTGTTACATATCAATTAAAACAAAAACATAAAATACCCAATACCATATACTTTAGCACCATCAAAAATGAAATACTTCTGTATAAATTTAACAAAATGTGTATGAGATCCATGTAGGAAAAACTACAAAACACTGTTGAAAGAAATCAAATAATAACTAAATAAATAGATATGCCATGTTCATGGATAGGAACACTTAATATTGTGAAGATGTTAGGTCTTACCAATTTGATCTATAGATGCAATCCAATGCCAGTCAAAATCCTAGCAAGTTAGTTTGTAGATACTGACAAAGTGATTTGAAGGTATGTATGGCAAGGCAAATGACTCAAAATAGTCAACATAAAATTGAAGGATAACAAAGTTGAAGAACTGACTCTACTCAACTTCAAGATGTATTATAAATCTACAGTAATCAAAACACGTTGTATTGGTAAAAAACAAAAAAACAAAAAAACAAAAAACAAAAACAGGAAAACAGACCAGTGAAACCAAATAAATAGCCCAGAAATAGACCCACATAAGTGTAATCAACTGATTTTTGGCAAAGGAGCAAAGTTAATACAATGGAGCAAAAATGGTATCTTCAACAAATTGTGCTTGAACAACTGGACATCCACATGCAAAAAAAAATGGATCTAGGTAATAAACCTTATGCCTTTAAAAAATGATCTCAAAATGGATCATAGATCTAAATGTAAAACTCAAAACTATAAAACTCCTAGAAGATAACATAGGAGAAAACGTTGATGATGTTGGGTATGGTGAAGTCATTTGAGATACAACACCAAAAGCGTGATTCATGAAAAAAAGAACTGATAAACTGGACTTCCTTAAAATTCAAAACTTTTGTCTACAAAAGAAACTATCAAGAAGTTGAAAAGATAAGCCACAGAGTGGAAGAAAATATTTGCAGAAGACATATCTGATAAAAGATTATCCAATAATATACAAAGAATTATTAAAACTCAATAAGTAATGGAACAATCTGATTTAAAAATAGGCCACAGACCTTAATAGACAACTCACCAAAGATGTTATATAGTTGGCAAAAAAGCATATGAAACATTTCTCTAAATAATATGTCATCTGGGAAATCCAAATTTAAACAAAAATGTGATACCATTACATGGATATTAGAATGACCAAAATCCAGGACATGACACCACCAAATGCTAGTGAGGATGTGGAGCAACAAGAACTCTCATTCATTGCTGGTGGACATCCAAAATGGTCCAACCAGTTAGGAAGACAGCTTGGTGGTTTATTTCAAAACCAAACATATTGCTACCATAAGATCCAGAAATCATGCTCTTAGTGTTTATCCAAAGTAGCTGAAAACTTATGTCCATACAAAACTTGCCCATGAATGTTTATAGCAGCTTTATTCATTATTGCCAAAACTTAGAAGCAACCAATATGCTCTTCAATGAGTGAATGGATAAATAAACTGTGATACATTCAGACAATGGGATATTATTCAGCACTGAAAAGAAATGAGCTATCAAGACATGAAAAGACATGGAGAAACTTAAATGCATATTACTTAGTGAAGGAAGCCAATATGAAAACAGTACATACTATATGATTCCAACTATATGACATTCTGGAAAAGGCAAAACTACAGAGACAGTAAAAATATCAGTGGCTGCTAAGGATTAAGGAGGAGACAGGTATGAATAGGTGGAGCACAGAGCATTTTTACGGTAGTGAAACACTTCTTTTTGATACTATAATGGTAGATTCATGTCATTATACATTTATCCAAACCTATGGAATGTACAAAACCAGAAATGAATCCTAAAGTAAACTATGGACTCTGAGTGATAATGATGTATTAATGTAAGTTCATCTATTACAACAAATTTAACACTCTGGTGGAGGATGTTGATAATGGAGGAGGCTATACATGTGTAGAAGAAGGGGATATATGGAAAATCTCTGTACCACGTGTTGATTTTGCTGTGAACTTACAACTCCTCAAAAATGAAGTGTTCTTTATAAAACAGGAATAGAGAAGAACATTATCTCTGAGGAATTCTCAGCCAAATTGCTCCCAGCTTCTATCATACAATTGTGGTCATGCTTGACACAGGTGTTGCCATCACCATGGCCGGAAGTAGGGAGTATATGGCAAGTCCAGAGTTTGGCCTCTTTTGTTCCATTCTTTGAGATGTGGCAACCTCAGTACCTTGCCTAAAAAGAATGCTAGCACATCTAGAACAGCTAGTAAGTATTGATAAGGATTCTTTACCTGTGTTATCTTGTTTAATTTTGACAACCCTACATTTAGATATCTAGACAGATAGGGCTACTTAATCTCAGAGATGCTAAGTAACTTCTTTGACATTATATAACCAGGCCAAGGCCAAGATTAAAGCAAAACAGAACAAATGAAATTTTAGAAATATTGATTAGAGAAGCAAGAACATGCAGGTTTGCAGAGTTTCTCAAAGTACTTTCTTCCTTAGGATTATCTGAACTTTCCCTAATAAAGTAATGAACTTGGTGTAAAGAGGTATGTTTTATTCAATTTTGTGGGCTCATAGGTTTATTAAGTACCTCTTATTGCCTGCATTCTCGGTGCCCCCTAATAGACACATAAAAGCTGGAACATAGGAGCATTCAGAAAGGGCCAAACCTTTGTGCTATTGCCGAACCACCAGAAATAGGTAAGGGTCCCCAGTTGACTGGGCCACACAACTGCACTGATGTTGACCTCCTTATTTCTTATGGCAACAAATGGAACTCGGAGATGAACATGCTCCACAGGACCTAAGGAAACATAAAAACAAATGCCAGTGTTTATATTCTGGATGTGGTCAAACTGTATCATACCCCTAGATTCTTAATCTTAATTTCTATTAGCATCCCCTGTAATAAAGGAAGGGTCACAAAACTATACACATTGGGAGGTGTGTATACGCACTTGAAATGAAGCACTGGATATAATAAGGAACTCAGATCAAGTTTCAGATTTTTTGAGTAGCATCTGAACTAAATTTACATCTGATAAGTCTAACCACAGATGCTTATGAACCTCTAATACAAGGACAAAGCTGATTTACTAGACACTTAGCCAATAAATGGGAAGATAAACAGCAGTCTATTTTGTTATTAATGATTAGCCTGTATTGTGATTTGGGGTTAGTGTATTGTGTGGAGGGCTCTTCCATTATTCTTGATTGTTAATGGGTTTCCATCTCCTTCAACAATTGGCCATTGTGCCTCATCATCTGCAGTACACAGTGGGTGTCATTCAGAAACTGGCAAGGCTGTTTTCCAAACAAGGAAAAGTATATCTCCCTAAATCAAAGTAGAAACAAATGCCAGGTTCCCAAATAATAAGAAATCTGCTTGCAGAAAGGTAACCAAGCTTCTCATTTTTTCCCTTAGAAAACTGATATAAGCAGCATGATATTCTAAACCAGCAAGTAGAAGAATATACATGAACACACCCTAGGCAATAAGTGAGGATTTTAGTTTCCAAACTAAAATGAGAAGAGGACAAAGCTGATGAAAAAGTGTTAATGTGGCTGGGCGCTGTGGCTCACACCTGTAATCCCAGCACTTTGGGAGGCTGAGGTGGGTGGATCACCTGAGGTAGGAGTTCAAGACCAGCCCGGCCAACATGGTGAAACCCTGTCTTTACTAAAAATACAAAAATTAGCTGTGCATGGTGGCAGGTGCTTGTAATCCCAGCTATTCGGGAGGCTGAGGCAGGAGAATCACTTGAACCTAGGAGGCGGAGGATGCAGTGAGCCGAAATCGCACCATTGCACTCCAGCCTGGGGGACAAGAGCAAAACTTTATGTTAATTAAAAAAAAAATGGTGTTAAGGTATCAGTGTTGCATCTGAGACGTAAATAGTTTTTTAACACTGCAAGATTTTTTCTTCCTTTTTCTCTCCTTTCCTAACTCCTCCCCTTACTTTCCTTTCTATCTTTCTGTCTTCCTCCCTCCTTCTTTCTCTTCTTTAATCCTTCCTACATAACCAAATCCAACTAAAATATGTAAATCTCTTCCTATTATGTCAGAGCACATTTTCTTGGTTTCCACCATCATCAATTTGATGAGAACAAGTAATTGAAGAGATTTCTATATGAAGTTCTTAAGCCACAACTGTAGCAAAGACATCTCTTCAGCCTAGGGGCCTTGAATTCTTTTTTTTTCTTTTTTATTATTATACTTTAAGTTTTAGGGTACATGTGCACAATGTGCAGGTTAGTTACATATGTATACATGTGCCATGCTGGTGTGCTGCACCCATTAACTCGTCATTTAGCATTAGGTATATCTCCTAATGCTATCCCTCCCCCCTCCCCCTACCCCACAACAGTCCCCAGAGTGTGATGTTCCCCTTCCTGTGTCCATGTGTTCTCATTGTTCAATTCCCATCTAGGAGTGAGAACATGCAGTGTTTGGTTTTTTGTCCTTGTGATAGTTTACTGAGAATGATGATTTCCAATTTCATCCATGTCCCTACAAAGGACATGAACTCATCATTTTTTATGGCTGCATAGTATTCCATGGTGTATATATGCCACATTTTCTTAATCCAGTCTATCATCGTTGGACATTTGGGTTGATTCCAAGTCTTTGCTATTGTGAATAGTGCCACAATAAACATACATGTGCATGTGTCTTTATAGCAGCATGATTTATAGTCCTTTGGGTATATACCCAGTAATGGGATGGCTAGGTCAAATGGAATTTCTAGTTCTAGATCCCTGAGGAATCACCACACTGACTTCCACAATGGTTGAACTAGTTTACAGTCCCGCCAACAGTGTAAAAGTGTTCCTATTTCTCCACATCCTCTCCAGCACCTGTTGTTTCCTGACTTTTTAATGATTGCCATTCTAACTGGTGTGAGATGGTATCTCATTGTGGTTTTGATTTGCATTTCTCTGATGGCCAGTGATGATGAGCATGTTTTCATGTGTCTTTTGGCTGCATAAATGTCTTCTTTTGAGAAGTGTCTGTTCATATCCTTCGCCCACTTGTTGATGGGGTTGTTTGTTTTTTTCTTGTAAATTTGTTTGAGTTCATTGTAGATTCTGGATATTAGCCCTTTGTCAGATGAGCAGGTTGCGAAAATTTTCTCCCATTTTGTAGGTTGCCTGTTCACTCTGATGGTAGTTTCTTTTGCTGTGCAGAAGCTCTTTAGTTTAATGAGATCCCATTTGTCAATTTTGGCTTTTGTTGCCATTGCTTTTGGTGTTTTACACATGAAGTCCTTGCCCATGCCTATGTCCTGAATGGTAATGCCTAGGTTTTATTATAGGGTTTTGATGGTTTTAGGTCTAACATTTAAGTCTTTAATCCATCTTGAATTAATTTTCATATAAGGTGTAAGGAAGGGATCCAGTTTCAACTTTCTATATATTGCTAGCCAGTTTTCCCAGCACCATTTATTAAATAGGGAATCCTTTCCCCATTGCTTATTTAAACCAAATCCAGCAGCACATCAAAAAGCTTATCCACCATGATCAAGTGGGCTTCATCCCTGGGATGCAAGGCTGGTTCAATATATGCAAATCAATAAATGTAATCCAGCATATAAACAGAAACAAAGACAAAAACCACATGATTATCTCAATAGATGCAGAAAAGGCCTTTGACAAAATTCAACAACCCTTCACACTAAAAACTCTCAAGAAATTAGGTACTGATGGGACATATCTCAAAATAATAAGAGCTATCTATGACAAACCCACAGCCAATATCATACTGAATGGGCAAAAACTGGAAGCATTCCCTTTGAAAACGGGCACAAGACAGGGATGCCCTCTCTCACCACTCCTATTCAACATAGTGTTGGAAGTTCTGGCCAGGGCAATTAGGCAGGAGAAGGAAATAAAGGGTATCCAGTTAGGAAAAGAGGAAGTCAAATTGTCCCTGTTTGCAGATGACATGATTGTATATCTAGAAAACCCCATTGTCTCAGCCCAAAATCTCCTTAAGCTGATAAGCAACTTTAGCAAAGTCTCAGGGGCCTTGAATTCTTATTGGTGGAGCATTTTTCAGGCCATCTAGCCATCCTTATTTGCTTCCCTGGTAATTCAGGAGACAAGTCAGTTCAAAGGGAAGAAAACATGAATGTTTCTCATTTCAACTCTGGCATAAATGTATCCATATGATTTTTTCCTTTATCTTACGAGTCTTAATCCTACACAGACTATTACCTTGTTCTAAAAATAAGGGACAACATTTGCTCTGCCTTCCTTATATTAATAAGAACATATGAAAGTGTTATGTGGTTGTTTAAAGTACCATACAATTAATGAAAGAATGTCATGATTTCTACCACTACTGCCCACCACCACCACTGCCATCACTGTTTCTATCTGTCATTGGGTAGTAGTCCCTCTAAGGACTTCAGTGAGCATTCTCCTGAGTCTAACTGGACATATTCTGTGTCATAGGTAATTTTATATTGAAGGGGAAAGTGTTTGGACAGTGACTGCTATTTGGGTGTGGAGACAAGCCAGGCCAGTGTATGTGCAAAGGATAAATGCTTGAGGGGGATGGATGCCCTAGTTTCTATGATGTACTTATTTCACATTGCACACCTGTATCAAAACATCTCATGTACCCCATAAATATATATACCGACTATGTACTCACAAAAATTAAACATAAAATAAAACTGAATACTTAAAAGGAAGAGTATCTACAGTCTGAGAATGCTTTCTGCCTAAAGCTCTCTGCCTTGACCCCAAACATATGGCATCTCAAGATTTCTCTTAGCAAACACTTTCAACTTTGTCAATTCAGACACACGTCTGGTTGAAGGTTGACTTATTTTAAATAAGGAATTTTTTGTTATTATTTTTGTATGATTTGTTTGTTCATGAGAGTAAAAAGGCACAAGATGTGGGAAAATAATGGATACTTTGATTGCTTTATTTACTCATTTTTAGGAGTTTACCTAACCTATGTCCCTTTATAGTTTGTGTTTTATTGATAAATGGGGAAGAGAAAGAGGCTGTGGGGAGGGGCTCCTGGCTAGTCCACATCCAAGGGGGGAGATGAAAAACTTCTTTCTCCACATCCAAGGGGGGAGATGAAAAACTTCTAAAGGGGCTCCATAGGAAAGGGACCCCTTTAGGGGACCCTTTTACCTTCAAAGTCACTGCTTCTGTTCTCACTGCTATCCTCCAGAAAGCATGAAGCCCATTCCCCAACACACCTCATGGGAACCCTGGGATCTTCCACAGTTAAGCAGTGATGCAGCTATGGTTCATGGCCTTGAGTTTCTTCTTGGCTTTCTGTCACTTGAGGGCCTTGGCTCAGTGAGAGCTGACAGTGTCAGGTCCTCTGATACCCAAGAAGATAAAAGGAGACCCCCTTCTCCATAAACTCACACCAAACACAAAAAGGATGTGGCGTTCACAACTTGAAAGACCATCACTCATGGTTGCATTTATTCAGCTTCAGGACAAGCATGTTTGGTTAAAAATAATCCTAAAGAACACTACCATATAGCAGGTTTTTTTAGGGCAAAGATTCTGAGCCAGGACCCCTGGGCTTTGATGTGGAGACAAACCAAGGATCAATGAGAAGAGATGAGAGCTGAGCAGATTCAGGAAGGAACAGAGAAAACTCCTAAATTCCTCACTGTCAAATAGGGCCCCTTTTGATAAAAATCTAATAATCTGTGCGAGATTGGTTATTATGGGCCGCTAACAACTACTTTTGTTAGCTAATGGCCCAAGGTAAGGCCAAGAGCAGTCTCCACAATAAAAACTGTCTGGAAAATGCAGCCATGATTGATTTGGAGGGAATTATGAGCATGATAAAAGTTTCAAGGAACATTTCCTCCCTCATGCACATAAGCCACAGTGTAAACCTGTTCCTTGCTGTTGTGTTTTTTGCCAGTAAGATACATTGGTTGTCACACCCTGAAGGCAAGGCCCACTCTTGGCAGAATCAGAAATGTGGGTGGGGCAAGTCCTTGGAATAGAGGAATGTGAAGTTCATTTTCCTTCTTTGTCTTCATTTTTAAATGCAGCAAAAATGTCGGGTACAAAGTTAATAGGAAGTACTTAGTAAATACTCTGATTTATCATGCACCAAGCTGGGTGATAGGCAGCATTCCGCACACTGTGCCAAAAAATAACATGGACCTGAAATTGCTGTCCTTAGGAAGGTCTACATGTAAGTTGGCCCCAGGCTGGTATCTGGTAACATGGCTCTGGGAGTGTTTCCAGTCAACGGTTAACTGATAAGAGTGGTTCACTCTGCCTAAACTGTTCTTGCAAACAGTATGGTTTATTCCCAATGCTTTCCATTGGGAATCTGGAGTTTTGGTATATGCCAGGCAGAGGGTACCTACATGACTGGCCCCCATTAAAAACTATGGGCACTGAGTCTCTAAAGGGTTTCTGTTTTAGGCAGCCTTTTTATACATGTTACAACTCATTGCTGGATAAAGGAGTGTCCTGTGTGACTTTGTAGGGAGAAAACTCATGGAAGCTTCTGCCTCGTTTCCTCTAGACTTCGCCCCCTAAGCCTTTTCCCTTTGCTGATTTTGTTTTGTACCCTTTCGCTGTAATGAATCATAGTCATGAGTGAAACTTTAGCTGAGCCCTGTGGGTCTGCCTAGTGAATCACCAAACCTGGTGATGGTCTTGGGGATATCCAACACATGCACACCAGTTTGATTCTCACAGCCTCCCTTTTAGCTAAGCATTGAAGATAAGAGAGATAGATATATATATATATATTTTTTTTTTTTTTTGAGACAGAGTCTCGCTCTGTCTCCCAGGCTGGAGTGCAGTGGCATGATTTTGGCTCACTGCAACCTCCGCCTCCCAGGTTCAAGCGATTCTCCTGCCTCAGCCTCCCTAGTAGCTGGGACTACAGGCTTGTGCCAAAACGCCCAGCTAATTTTGTGTATTTTTAGTAGAGATGGGTTTCACCATGTTAGCCAGGATGGTCTCGATCTCCTGAGCCCGTGATCTGCCTGCCTTGGCCTCCCAAAGTGCTGGGATTACAGGCGTGAGCCACCGCGCCTGGCCAGCATTGAAGATAAGAAATTGGAGGTTTATAAAGGCTAAGAACATTGACCAATAGTAGACATTTAACAAAGGAATGTGATCAGAATTCAAGCACAGATCTCCCTTGTTCTAAAGCCTGGGCTCATGAACACCGTGCACATCACCCACCTGGGTTTCTGACCTGGTGCTTCTGACACAGAATGGTTGTAGTTGATGTGGTGTGGTTCTCACCACTTTGCCTATTTATGGCTCATTTGTAGCAGCACCCCACTTCCCCACCAGAATGGAAACTCTGTAAGAGGAGGGCCATATCCGCATTGTTACCTCCTAGTGCCTAGCAGAGTGCCTTGCATATTTTAAGACTTCAACAAATTTTTGTTAAATTAATTAGTGAATGATTGGGTGTTTTGTGTGTGTTTACTATTACAAAAGCCCCACGAGGCAAGGTAGCAGTCAGAATTAAGCCATTTTAAAATTGGAGTTCAGGAGATCCAGAGATGAAATCATTTATCTCATGGCCATGTAGCCTGGCATTTTTAGGGACATGATTGAGCTACATAATCCAGGTCTCCTCTCACACACATCCCTTATCACTTTTGGTCCCTTTACTGGCATTGTGACTGGAGAGCCAGGAGACTAGCTAGCTTACTGTTTGCCAGGGACCTCTTAGGTGTAGGTTGTTTATACGATAGAGTTGATGCCATCACTGAGTTGTTAATAGGAGGGTGCTCCTTGTTTTCACTTAGACTCTTTCAGAACTTATGATTTTCACCATATGTAGCATATTACCTGGAAACTATTGTGGGGTATGTAAGTAAGAACCATGGAAGTCCTTAGACCCACGAATATCACTGATACACATGTGGGAAACCAATCCCAGCCCCATGACAACATTTCCTCGACCCGACATCCTAAAATCACAATATTAAAGTTTCAGTTTACATGCATCAAATTCTAGAATAGAAAATACATAAAATGCATCCAGCGCAAATGAAATATTTTGGAACACCAACTGTTCTTTTGGTTTGTGCCAAGCAACAGCCAATAGCAATGAAATAGATTCAAGCACAACAAAATATTTTTGGAGAGTTCTTAGAATTGTCAAAACAGAATGAACTTGCAGTAACCTTGTATGTAAAAATTAATTTTGTGTGTGTGTTTAGTTCTACATTAAAAATATCTAAACGTGTTTCTTTAATCCTTCTCTGGCTCTTACAACACAAATAACAGTTGACTTTGATTTGTGCAGTCTTCATTCATAATAGATTGAGAATGAGCCTAAGACTATCAACCAGATGGCTTGTTTCTATCTTTTTCATTTTGAGGATTCTCCAAAAGGAAGAGAGGAGATTTTACCTGAATGTGTGTGCACGCACACATTTATATCAGAGCAGAGTGGTGCTGAAAAGGAGGGCCCAGTTGGTAATATGTTATCCTAACTTCAAAATAATCAATCTATTTCAGTACCATAAAACTCAGAAACACAGATGAGTACATATCTCCACCATTTGGTTTGGGTAATTGTAGTAGTCACACTGAACCTGGTCTCAGCTCTGAATTTTAGGAAGTCTGAACAGAGCAAGTTGCCAACTGGGAAGAAAGGGAAAACGGGGCTGGTGCCTCCTACTTACAAACCACATGCAGGAAGAGGACAGCTGTGTCTGAGCCAAGGTTGTTCTCTGCATAGGCTGTCACCTGGAAGATCCCCGCACTCTTATACACGTGCTTGATGCCATCCTCGATGGGGCTGAAGTTTGCGTAGGACACAGCAATCCCATCCCCAAAGTCGAGCTGGATGTTTGTCCTTTGGAGATCACCCTGCAAGATGGCATAGCAGACAGGTCAATTTATTTGGTCCAGCCAGACTCCTATCTGATGCTTCCTGCTGTTGCTTCAGCATCAACCTCTGATGACCCATAGTCTTTCCCAAAGGGCTGAAACACCTGCAACACAATGATCACACTCCTATCTGATCCACAGGGTACTATGGGCAGGCACTATGGACCTATTGTCCTCATCGCCCAAGCTCGGGGCAACCTGAGTTGGTATGACACTGGCAATAGTGGGCAAGCTAGACCCTCTGTAAAGTTCTGAAGGGAAGCCAAGGGTTTCACTGACTCCCTCACATACATAGTTTAATTCTCCTTTTGTGTCATAATAATAATTGCAATCATAGTAGCAGCTAATAGTTACTGAGGTTTTTTTATTAGTGCCAAGCAAGTAGTCTCCTCATAATTCCATATTATAGAAAGTATTTTTGTCCCCATTTGTCTGGGGACAAAAATAAGTAGTTAGACCAAAGTTTCATAGTGAGTACAGGAAGACCAGGTTCCAGACCCAGTCTGGTTTCAATAATAATGCTCTCAGTTGCCATGCTATAGTTGTAATTGCTCCTATTTTGAGTATTTGCTACGTTACCAGAATTATGCTACGCATTTAATACATATTATAGAATGCCATCTGCAAAATAACAGCAGGGATAGGATGGCGATTCCCATTCTACAGATGAGTACTGTATACCACCCAAAATTATACCCTTGTTCTCTTATCCTTGGACTTCCCTAAATCTACTTAAGCCTCCTCTTCCCTGAAGCCTTTTCTGATTGTCCCAAGCTCACAGATATCTCTGTCTCTTGGAAAGAGCTCTCTGTGTACTACCTGGTAACATGATGCCAATGATTCAGGTGAATGCATCTCACCACCCCAAGCCAACATTTAGCTTCTTAAGGGCCTATGCTGAACCTCATTCTTCTTGGTCCCCACCCCCCTGCCACCCCACCATTATATTGGGCCAACACTTTGGATCAACACAATGCACTTGACCACAAAACAAAGATCCTATATGAAGAATAGCATTGCTCTGTTCATATATGAAGATGAGTGATAAAGAGAGAAATACATCATTTTGGAATTATGAGCCAATTCTCTGCCCAGTGAATGTGCACTGATCACAGTTTCACTTTCCATCTCTTCCCCCATGGCAGCCCAGATGTGAATGAAATATTGATAGGTGCTCTCTTGCCCCCCACACAATGTCAACTATCCTTGAGTTTGTGAATATAAAGTGGAAATGAACTGGAGGCAATTCAAATGGATAAGATCGTGGCTCTTCACACCCATTCAAGAGAAGGTTTTTATAGCTGTGGTCCTGGAAACTCCCTAGTGGAAATGTGATAATGACCTCCTCTGAATCTTAAAGTCCTTTAATTCAAGCACCTGCTGTGAGTGAAGGCTGAGAAATCTGTCAACCTAGGATAAGGAACCTTCACCACTCTGTCCAGTGTGCTCCTGACTTTAAAGATTTCTGAAGTGCTCGTACTTGTGAAAAAAAAGACTCCTGGCCTGTTTTGCCTTCTTTCCAAGATCTCAAGAGCACAGAGCAATCTGCATATAAATTTAGAGGGCTGTGTCAATCAAGCAAGCCTTCCTGCTCTACCACTCAGCAAAGAATGCCTAAAATGCCCTAGTATCGGAAGCAATTCAACAGCTTATAAAAGAATCAGACAACAGAGATATTCCCATACTGGAATCAATGTATGTAGTCTGATTTTACTGCCCAGATTTCAGAAGACACTAAAAAAGTGAAAGAATACAGCATCTAGCTGATAGAAAAGCAACTAATACAACATTCTTTATAAAGATAACTTTAAAGGATTTCAATAATCTTCCCCATCTTCATGCTCATACTTTCAAGACCTTGTGAAAGCTTTGTGGGCTTTTCTAATCAGTGGGATTAAGGGTCAGAATAAAGCAAAAGAGGCTCCTAAAAGCAACAGATAAAATTCAAATTTCCTTCCTCTGGCCAAGTTTACAGTTTATGGTCTTATGGTAATAAATATTCTCTCAGCAAAGCAGACTTTAATGGAGACCCTGAAGAATATATCCAGATCTGCATGCTCCAGAGGCAAGTGGCCTCCCACTGCAGACTGGGTCTTTATTGTGGGATAAAGGGAGGAGGGTCAGTAAATACCCTAAGCCCTCTTTCACCCTTGTCTGTCTTCTTTCCAGAAATTTCAGCTTCTCACCATTGACTTCGGTGCAGGGGTCTGTGGGAATGTAAGATCTTCTTTTTCCCTTCTGGGAATGGTCTGGTTGGGAGTTCTGACCTCAGAGACCCAGTTGAGCACCTACCTCCTCCATGAGGATGATGAAAGTTGCATTGTGCCCCTGCTCTGCCACCAGCCGCCCATCGGTCGTCACCACATGGAGGCCCCGAGGGGCTTTTCCAGGGCACATCTGGGCCTTGGCAGTGTACTTCTCCCTTAGCCCATCTGTGCAGTTGTTGGACACAATCCGCCGATACCTAAGTAGAATTGACAATTGATAGTGGTTTGTGTCGACTGTGTTGTTGTTGCTGGTGTGTGTGTGTGTGTGTGTGTGTGTGTGTTATAAAGGGAATGTAAGAGAGCAAGAGCAAAACAGGTGCTTCACACAGCGGCCCCTAGAAATCAAATCTCAAAAAGACAGACAGTCATTTACAAAGCTGAACAAATGCTGAGGACCTGCTATCCCTCCATCTTGGGAAGAGTAACTCCTTAAACATTATTATTGATCCTACCTGGTGAGCCACAGATTGTATCAGTGTCTAAACCAGACAAGAAAAATCAATGTCTGACTCACAGAACAAAAGAGGAGGCAGACTCACTGGACTAGGGAAATGGGAAAAGCAGGTGCTTCTACTTGTGAGGGACAGACCTGTTTCTATCTCCCAGAGGCCATCTCCAGCTTTCTCTGTACCAGAAAGCAGGTAGAACATCAGACTTTTTCTAACTCTGATTAATCAGGAGGCTGCTTCCTATCTTCCCTATTCCTCCAGGGCATCATTCCTTCCCCTAATGCCTAATAGCCCTTTCTGTGGAGCCACTGGGCTATTTCAGAGCACATTTTTTTCCTCCTTGCTAATATTTCATTTCCCACTCAGCATAAATGCCAGATTAGAAGCACAAAATTGAAACTCCTATTCAATCTCACTATCCCACTATGTAAAATTATTTTATGGAGGAGGTTGGCATGGGAAAATCACCTGACAAAGCACTGTGACCTTCTATGACAAGGACATCATTATGTACAATGACACCATGTCATCTTCCTTGCCCACCAACCCCAGCATATGAAGTCAAGCCAAGAGCTTTCCTACAACCCTGATCTGCATGATGGGCATATTTCCAGGCACATGACCATCTATAAGGCTTCACTGAAAAAACAAATGTTCTGGTAAAAAAAACCATATGAAAGAAACACACCACCACTATGACCATCACCACCATCATCACCAGCAGCATTATTATCACCATCATCATCACCATTACATGCCCATTACATTTTGTCTTCTTTCACTCACTATATCAAGAATAATTAACAAATGCATCTATGTTGCCTTCCTATGGTGGTTTCAAAAACAGAGAAATTTATAACTCTTTTTGAATGATATTAGTCTTCTATCATACCTGACATTTTCCCTGGGTCCCCCCTGCCACCCCACTGCTGAACTATACCTCCATTCAGAGATCCCAGGGGATATTAAGCTAATGTTGTATGTCATTACTGTCTCAGATCAAAGTATGATATATTTTCTTGCATATATACATCTTTTTTGTCAACTGAGCTTATAATGGGTCTAAAGTTATTCTGGTTAACATAGCACCACTTGTCCATATGGTAGCCAATATGGTAGCTCACCTTGTGGCTACTGAGCACTTGAAATATCATTAGTGTGCCAGTAAAAAATGATAATATTTTGGAAATTTTGGGTTAAAGAAAACATTATTAAAATTAATGTCATCTTATTTTTTACATTTTTAATGTGGCTACTAGAAAATCTGAAATTACATATATGCCTCATATTATAGTTAATTTGGTCATCACTGGTCTAGACAGTCAAGATTTGTAATCAATTTATACTTTCTCAGGATGTATAGTTACAAGACACTCAGTTTTTACTGATGATAGGTATTTCAGTGGGTACCATGTCCTAACTCAAACTTGATATCATCTACCCTTCTTTTTCGACCTCAATTGGCCATTAACTCAAGCTGGTTGATGATTTGTAAACATAAGCCAACATTTACACAATCTGGAGGTATTGGTAGACATCTGTAGCATATTTGTTTTCTTTTTTTTAATTGCCATTCCCTTTCATTCTCCTGAATTATTTTGTTAGCTATTTGGGATTTTGGCATACCTAAGTTGCTTAAAGTGTGGTCTACCTACACATGTCACATGATCCTATGAAATGCTTTAATTCAATTCTTTTATAATTCTGTTTTAACCTGCAATCACATTCAGCTTAGGCCCTGGCTGGGAATTTGGTGGCCCAGGTAATAACTTGTGTACATAATACTCCCTTTCCTCAAACTTCCTGGCACTTTGTTCTCTGACACCACAATCTCTTTAAGTTCATGCTGTTGGATCTGCAACTTGAATGCCTTAAGTCCCTAAACTAGACTCCTATAATTAAATAACAGCAAAGATCCTTGAGCCTTAGCTCAGGCTCCAGGAATAGCCCTCCCAGAACTAAATAGTTGGCATGCATTTCAGAGTATCTCAGACCAGTCAGCACTTCTTTTTCATCATATTTTTTCCTTTGTTGACATCAGTTAGATAGATAGTACTCAACATTATGTTACAACTAGCTATGACAAAAGCATTGAGAAGATGAATAACTTGACTGAGATGACAGAAGATCCATTGGGAGAGTTAAGACTGGCATCCAGAACAACTCTGGTCCAGGGACCAGCAATACTGACATCACATGGGAGCTCACAGAAAGGAAGAATTCACTGCCACCCCAGATCTCCCAAATCAGAAGCTGCATTTTAAAAAGATCCCCAGATGACTGATAGGCACATTAACATTTGAGAGGTGCTGTCTTAAACCACTCATCTACTTGCCAAATCCGTTCTTGGTTATAGAGGCAGCAAAGGAAAGGGCAAGACAACAAATCTTCAAGAAAATGTTTTTCAAGCATCCGAAAGAGTAACCAATACATGAACAAAGAGATAAACACACATGTAATTTGAGAATTCCTGAAAGGGGTCCTTGACATTTTTATTCCAGGAATTCCTAGAATAGAACTTTTGAATTTTCAAGTTTTCAGCGTCAGTGTCAGAGAGTTTCAGTTCATCTTTCACTAGAGAGTAGTGTAATATCTGCACATCACTTGTATGAATTTAATTCACTTGAGTGTCAAGGAATAAGACTACATAACCTTCTAGAAGAGAAGGGTTAACCAAAACAGTAACTATGGTCTTTCATAAGTAAATATTGAAAGGTATTGAAATCTGGTTGATCAGAAATCTCTTCTGATGCTCCCCAAATAGATATTCTCAGCTAAAGAACTCTTCACTTCCCCTTAAATGCCATTTGTTATAAACAGACTCTATCTTCACTCCATTGTATTCAATAGCAATGCATTTCCTTTGGTCCTAGTTTAGAGAAACAGGAAAACAGTGAGCTGAGTTCCTGTAGGTGTTTTACTTACCCAGTGCTGTTAAGGTAGCTTTGACCAAGGCTGCAGTCCTTTGATGGGGATGCTGGATTGTACCAGAAAGCTGGGACACACTGGCTCTCCCCATGTCTCTCATACCCATAGTCACTGTCAGGAAAATGAATATTGCATAGTAGTATATATGTACAAATGCTAAAATAACCGCAGGCACACACAAACATATACATTTCCCTATTGCCATCCAGAAAGTCATAAAGCATTGTTTTAAATATCCCCAGTGAGGGCAAATATTCATATTTTGAAAATGAACTTTTAGCTTTATAAATAATTCCATATCATTTGGAGTCCAGTCGACAGAACAAAATAGCAACTTAGCAAATAGAAATTCTAGGTTTAAAAAGGTATTGATATAAATAATGTGGCAGGTACATTGGCTGGGGAGTAAATGTGGAGGATGCTGTTAAAAGTACATTTTAAGTCACAGTAGAATTATTGAAATAAGTACATGACAACAAAGACAATGACTCACCCTCTCTGAAACAAGTATGTACATGTCCATTCACATGGACACATAGAGCCATTCAAACTTTTCCTGACTAGATAAAACAAAGGCCCCTATTTCCCTAAAAATAAAATAAAACTACACTGTAGCTCTTTTTGTGTGTTTCTTTAAAATCCTAGCCATAATAAAATGAAGAAAGAAAGTCCGCTACGATTTCTTTCCCCTCTTCTCCCTGATGCAAAATGGGAATGTAACAGAGCAGTGTAGAAAAGGAGGTCCCCTATCTGAAGTCCAAACAGTGTTTCCCTACTTCTTGGAGTTTCAGAAGACCCCTGGGTGTGTAAATGTCAAAGCAGAAGTACAATAAAGTAGGTAGAAGGTATTATTGCTCTTGTAGCCAACCAGAGATCATTGAGGGTTGCTTCACTTGGCTGAATTCACGTTTCTAAGTTAAGCATCCTAGGGTTTTCTGAAACGCACCGATGGGGCAAAATAAACTGGACATATAAATATTAATCCATTAAGTGTTAATAAAACATAAAGCAGCAGAAAAGAAGTTGCTTTCTCAGAACCCACAACTCCTTTCCTTTTTCTGCTTCGTGCATATTCTTTGAGCCAAGATTTTGTGGAAGTCCAATGAAAACAGAGGCAAATTTTCTGTGTGTATATCTACAATAGGAATGAAGGGGAGAGGGGACTAAAAATTTAAATTTAATTCCACATCTATTTATAACTCACTATGTGCCCTGCCCTGTAAAATAATAATAATAATAAAAAACTTAAAAAGGTGTGACAATCCTTGTCCTCAAAGGGTTTTCAGTCTTTGGGGGGGAGAGATACAGCATACCCCAAACATGACTAAAGAACAGAATAAAACCATATGCAGCACGGCACTAAACAGTAGAGCTAAGAAGAACCAATTGATTAATGAGCTCATACACAATATCTTCCGAGTCTGACCCCACCCCACCTTCTTACCCATCTTCCCATAAAACTCTTAACTGAACACTTCTAGCCAGCCTTTTCAACCCTCTTTATCTTTTTATATGTAATCCCTCAGGCTTGAAGCATTCCACTTTTTTCTATGTTTGGTAGTTTCCTACTTATCCTTCTTTAATATCTAGGTCATAGAAGGCCATCGCTGGTTCCCTAGACAAAATCTTTGGGGTCATAACCTGTTGGTAACTATAAGTGGAAGCTACAAAAGAGCAGTGATAATTTTCAGTTTTTGTTTGTTTGTTTGTTTTTGGCCAATATGAATTTGGAACAGTACCTAGGACATTTCAGGCATTAAATATTTATTGGGTAAACGAATTCCAATTACATTAGAAAGCAATTGCAGCTGGGCACAGTGGTTCACACCTGTAATCCCAGCACTTTGGGAGGCCGAGACGAGTGGATCATCCGAGGTCAGGAGTTTGAGACCAGCCTGGCCAACATGGTGAAACCCCATCTCTACTAAAAATACACAAAAATTCGCCAGGCATGGTGGCAGGAGCCTGTAATCCCAGCTACTTGGGAGGCTGAGGCAGGAGAATCGCTTGAACCCAGGTGGAGGTTGCAGTGAACCAAGACCGCACCACTGCACTCCAGCCTGGGCAACAAGAGTGAAACTCCGTCTTAAAAGAAAAAAAAAATATCCCATTGCATTACATGATTGCATTACATCTATCTCTGCAGGAAGACTGTGGGCCCATAACTGATGCTACAGTGTGGACTGCAGAGAGTAGCCCCAAGTGCCCAACAGATTCCTGTGGAGTTAATGTGACAATAATCATGGATTTCTACATAGAAAGGTGGAATTTGAGATCAGTCTTATATTGGCATGTTTAAATGAAGCTGGAAGGAAGGAAGGAGAAAGAGACACTTCTGCCAAGTAAATGTTTTGGTCAAGGCTTCTGATTAACTACTGGAGATCTCTCAGTCTGACAATTCATATGGACTCAGTGTTGTGCCAGCTTGTAATAGCCCATGAGAGCTCACAGTTAACATCTCAGAAATTTTGCAAGCTAATTAATGGTTGTTAAACAAAGCCACTATTAAAAATGAAATTGTATGAAATTTCAATTATATAAATTATATTACAAAGGTAATACTTAAAGCATACATTCTTGATTGCTATATTTTATTATTATATATAATATATATTATATTAAAATATTCTATCATTCTATTGTCCATGCTATTGAGGTGCTTTACATCCATGTATCTGTATGGTGGGAATATTATATAATGTTGTGGTAGTAGCTATCTCTCCCCAATTCTGCATTCACTCATGTCAGGTCGGTAGTTTGAAATCTGCCATGATGGGAATATGTATGATGATCAGCAGATACCATTAATCAGGGAGTATTAATTTGTTTGTTCCCAGAGAGCCAGCAGTTAAATATTTCCAAGCACACCACTGGATCTCTTATTTCTCTTTTTTTTTTTTTTTCTCTCTGAGACAGAGTCTCACTCTGTCACCCAGGCTGGAGTGCAGTGACGCGATCTCAGCTCACTCACACCTCCGCCTCCCAGGTTCAAGTGATTCTCCTGCCTCAGCCTCCAGAGTAGCTTGGATTACAGGCACCCACCACCATGCCTGGTTAATTTTTGTATTTTTAGTAGAGATGGGGTTTCGCCGTTTGGCCAGGCTGGTCTCAAACTCCTGACCTCAAGTGATCTGCCCACCTCAGCCTCCCAAAGTACTGGGATTATAGGTGTGAGCCCATGTTCCTGGCCTGAATTACTTATTTCTAAGCATTTTTTATCTGTGGAACTATTGGGCTGTGGTGTATCCTCACTACTTATCAAAAATTCTCCAGTTGTTTTCTGAGGTAAATCTATTGAATGTCCTATTAACCCTAGGGATTACTGGTAATCTATGAAGGAAGGGTGCTCTCTCTCAAGCAATTTTAAGAATGAAAGAAACATCTTAATGGTCTTTGCTAAATATAACCATGTTTAGCAGTTCTGTTGAGCTCTGCTACCTGTCAGAAATGCAGTAATTTTAATAGGTGCACCAGGCATGTTACTTTGCTCCAAGAGTAAAAGAATTTCATTAATATTTAACAACATTAGTGGAAACTGGCTGCCTCCAAGTTGTGGACTTCTTCATTAATTTCTCCTAAATGTATATTAAAATATCTCATACAGCCCAACCTCCTTCCCAGCTCCGAAGCCTGCATGATTTAGACAAACAAGCAGCTCCAGCTGTTGCTCCAGCTTCCTGGGGAAAGGCGTTTTTCTGTTGAATTGTGAGGTTTGGACAGAATGCACCAGAAAGTTTGATTTGCCTCAGGGAAGTCTGCTGCTGCAGATTCTGCAAACACACACACATTTTCCTTCAAGAAATAAGTCACCTCTATGTCTTTCTCAACTATAACAGCTTTAGAAGTTCTAAAAGTTTAGGGACAACTTTTTCATTTCCGGGAACCTGTATGTCTTCCAAATCCCATCCAGGGAAAAGGCTTAGATTCTAAAGGAGGGATAGCCAGGACAGTTTAGAAATAATAATAATAATAATAATAATAATAATAATAATAATAATAATAATAAACCTCTGCATGCCAAAATAGGAAGGGATACTTTCATTCTTGGATCCAATCTGCTAAGTTGGTAGACTGGAAAAGAAAAGCAAAAAGAAGAGAAATGACTTTGCCAAAGATTGTACACAGCTGACAGTGGCAGAGGTGATAATGGAGACTCCTGATCCCTGCTCAGCATGAGTCCAATCCCATAGGGCACCCACTGGCTCATTAAGGAGGCCCCTAGTCCCCAGGAATGACATTCTGAGACTCTTGGAGACAACCAAGAAGTCATGGTCTCTTCCAGACAAGCTGCAGGGGCTCTCAGACCACTCACAGCCATATCACAGCCTCCCTGATTCTCATTTCTCCATCCTCCCATCTGCCAGTTGAGATTCCAGTACTAGTGATCTACAGGCATCCTGTTCCACTTTAGCAGGCAGGGTAGCATGGTAGGTTTGGGATTAGGCAGATAGAGGTTCTTGGTAGGCATGGAGTGAGCACTCAACAAACACAAGCAGGCCCAACAGCAACAAAAACAATGGATTAATCATTAACATCATCATTTAGCTAAGACATAAGCCCAAATACAGCCATAAAGAAAGATTACAATTATATCCCAACTATTTCAGAAAATGTTTGGAAAATCCAACAATCATTCCTCAAATATTTCTCCTAATCTAATGTTTTCTTTAGGTTTATGTTTTCTTAGTCTCTTATTTATTTCTTTGAAGTACTGCCTATTTTCCTTTTCTTCCTCAGCAGGAAGTCTACATAGTCCCACCACCACCTCCTGTAGGAAGCCTTCCATGATTACTTCAGGTCACAGTGATCTTTTTGTTCTCTTTGTTTTGTGTATCTATAGCACATACAGTCACAACCAGTGCTGTTCAATAGAACTTTCTATGATAAGAGAAATATTTTATATTAAGCTAATATGGTAGTCCCTAACTAGTGCAATTAAGGAATAACATTTTTTATTTCATTTTAATGCAAATAACCACATGTGACTATGACAGCTTTGGACCACAAAATTCAGCATTTAATTATACTCATTATTTTCTGCTATGCCTTCTTTTAGTGCAATAACTCTTGTATATTTTGTAAATTTTGTATGTTTTGTATATTTTGTAAATAACAATGTTATTGTCTTGTTTATCCTCTCACTTGTCCACTGTGGAAACACATCCTTGCTTGTGCTCCATAGGCAGAGTACTCAGGCTTACTCTGGGGAACCACTAGATTAATGTACTTCAGATACATCTGAATGTATGTGCTGTGACACCCCCAAAACTCCTCCCCTGTCTTCTACATCACCACTCAATAAACTTGCTTTGTGGATATAGTGCCATATGGGACATGGAAGTAGCCAGTAATACATACTAAGACTCAGGACTCTGAAGTCAGAATAATATTATCCTGAGTGAATTACTTAACATCTCTGTGTTCCATTCCTTTATCTGTAAAATGTCTATAAGCAGACTCTCCTTCTGGGATTTCATTGAGAAGATTAAGATAATTCATCTCAAAGATGTGGTAAAACATCTGCTTACATAGTAGGGGCTCAGTAAAAGTTTTCGTCGAGTGAGAAGTTAGGTGAATGAGTGAAAGAAAAGAACTCCTGGGCATAATAATTTCTGGTTCAACCTGGTTTCTCACTGAACAAGTGAATTCAGGTCTCCTGGAGTGCTACTCCCTCTCAAGAGCCCTCATGTGACTTTAGAGGAGCCCCCTCGTGCACCTTTTCTGACTGCCTGCTGGTCTCTAACAAACTTTACTCTCAATAAGGATTTGTTCCTGGTCTTTCTCCAGCGCCATGATGGAGGTTGCTGCAAAGTGGCTCTCTAGGGTACGCTTGAGGCTGGCGGATTTATGAGGCTTTTATGTTGAAACATCGATCTTTATGCAGAATTCATACTTATTACTGATACTTGCTCTGGAGAAAGTTGTGGAAGTGAACGTTTTGCTACAAATAAATGCTTCTGAGAATCTAGAAAACCTCCTCTTTTCTTGCAGAAGAGGGACAGAGGTAGAAAATATCTTCCCTCTGTGAACCAAGGTTGCAGTCCTCAATTCTTCCACCAAAGTGAAGACATTTAATTCATCCTCCCCAGCCTTTACTCTTCCTTCCCAAACTGATTGAACTAGGTGATACCCTCTCTCGGCTGTCTCTGAGGCTTGAACTTTTCCTAGATCAATCAAATGAACCTGCCCTGATTTGGCCTAGGGAAACATCTAAATGGACTGTGCATGATAATCACTGGTACTAACTGCACTGGGTATTTCAGATGCCTTAGCTAATAACACTTCCTGCTAGAGAGGACCACTGAGAAGCGGACAAGGCTATATGCCGTATGCTGATTTCTAGCATTAGCATTAAAGACCAGCAAACAGACAAACTGTATTTGATGGAAAAACTGTATCTTTTAACCAATCACTATGCTTATTGAAGTTAACTTAAAAACAAAAAGACAATTTCAAATATTCAGTCTCATTGTCCCCCCAAAAATCACTGTAAATAATTCAGAAATTTCAGTAATCAAAAACAACTTCTCCCCTACTCAGTAGTAGTAAAAAAAACTTTATAGGCCATGTGATTTTTTTTGTTTGTGTTCTGAGATTATGACCACAAACCCAGCATCAAGCCTTGTCTACTTCTCTACTCTACTCAAGTGGTTCTCTATATTCTTTTTAATATGAAGTGTGATTGGCTATAGAAATGCAAACATACACCACCTTATATATAAAAAAAAAATTCTATAAAATATTTTTGGAGACCATACACCTATTATGATTCTAGTACCAATGGTCGAAACTACTTCATCGGAAATTGTTTCAGTGTTGAGGAAACATTCTACCTTATATTTCCTCAACAGCAGTAAACCCAAGTCCTTTGGGGATGAGTTTTAATTTTAGAGTAACTAAACTTGGAAACTATTTTTTTCTGAAGCAAAATGAATCTAAAATAATAAAGACTTGTTTGATTTCTTGAGAAATGGCAGGGTGTAGAGAAGAGAATGTGGAATTTAACTAAATCTGCACTTGAACCCCAGCTCATTCTCTCCTAGGGATGTAACCTTGATCAAGTAACCTATATCCAAGATGTTTCTTCTCATTAAAATGGCAATAATAAAGATCCTGACATTACAGGGTCTTGGATCCACATGGTACCTCTACCAGTGCAAGTATGAGAACCACAGAAGGCCTTGTAAAGGCTCCCCCTCACCTCTCCCACCATGCTTTACTTATAGATGGATTCTGACAGCACTCCCTAAAGAAGGGTTCAGAAATACTTTGAGCAATGCCAACAGTATTGAAGTAAATGGATAAGACCCCAAGATACTACTCTGAAAACAGTGCTTATTTGGATGTATAAGTTCTGGTTTACTTGCAAAAATACCACAGGGACCACTTAACCCTAGGGTGTAAGAATAACAACAGTAGCAACAGTAGCAGCAATAGCTAGCCTATGTTGTATTTCTATGTTATACATCAGTAGGATAAATGTCTTATCTATATTAATGATGTATATTAATATATTAATTCATGTATTCTTCCTTAGGACCCAACGAAGTAGATGTTATGTATTTTTATTTTGCAGCTGTAGAGATGAAGTCACAAAGATTAAGAAAACTTGCCAAGGTCAAAAACTGTGACTATCAGTGCTAGAATTTTTGCCCAGACCAGTAAATGTTAATGGAATTACGATGAGAAAATACTTTACAGTTCTTATTTCTTCTCACTTGTGATGCTACCCAACAATGGGTGAGGGTCTATTATGGCACACAGAGACACAGGAGAATATGTATCACGACAAATTCAAAGACAGTGTGCCTCAATGGAGTTAGTCTGCAGAAGGACATAAGGAAACCTGAAATTAATATTCTGAATATTCAGGTTGACATCAATATGTCACAAGCCATAATTTTGAGTAGCCTACTGCACTCATTGCTGTGACTATTTTTGCTTAATTGTGACTAATAATTGAAAATATTTTTCACAATGTGAAAATATACTTTGTTGCCAAGGGCTCAAAATGGTCACAGAAAGGACTCTGCTAGTCAAATTTAAATTACATTTAGTATATCTCATTTTCATGAATTTCACTGAAGCCATGCTTTCCCAGGTATGAGTTTAAGGATAAAGAACAGGTGGAGAGCAGTCAGAGTCACTCCTCTGGCTTCCAGTTATACTCCTAGCAGAAAGTGGGAAACAAAGGATAGTTTCTAGTACAAATCAAGCTAAAAAACCAGCTGGATGAAATGAGGCTGGAAGGAGTGAGGCTGCCATTCAGGGGCAGATGCTCTGTGCCCACTTGGACTTACTTTGGCTATTTGATGCCAGATAAGCCCAATAGCAGCTCTATCATTGCCCTGCCCCTCCCAAGTTTAGAGGCCAATGCCCAATCCCTTAGTTTTGTCTTTTAACAAAGACAAAGCTGAGATGGGCTACCAAAATAATCAAATTGAACTTTAGCTTTTTATTGTGATGCAGAGGAAGAATTCATCCAGCTGGGATCGGAGTGCTATGTACCCATTCCCAGAATTGGGGAGGTTTTTGACCCTCCTAAAAGGAACAATGTTCAGAAACATGCTACAACTCTTTATTGAATGTTTGCTGTGGGCCAGGCACTGTGGATGCAGAAACAAGGAAAGTCTAAAACTCCTGCATTCCCAGCACTTACATTCTACTGGAGAAAGATAGGTGATAGTAGAACAATCAAAAACATGTTCATTTTGTATGGCAATTAATACTAAGGAGACAATAAAACAGGGATATGCTAGACTGTGCCAGGGTATAGGTGAGATTAGGTGGTCTCAGAAGGCATTTCTGAGAAGCTGATATTTTTGCTGAGACATGAGTGACTCAAAGATGCCAGCTATACTAAGATTTGGAAGAAATTCTTGCATTTTCTGCTCCCTCTGCTAGGAGTGAGCCGGGATTAATAAAGGTGCAGGAGGTGGTAATGTGGTTGCAATACAGTGAATGAGGTAAGAACAGTAAGGAATTTAGACATAAAGGTAATTGCAGGGCCAAATCACCTACAATGGAGGAAACTAAGGAAAGAAGATTAGATTTTAAGTGAGGGGGAAGATATTGGAGTATTTTAAGTGTAGTAGTGATAAGATGTGGTTTGAGTTTTTAAAATACCATCTCGGTTGCTGTGAGGAGAATGAATTTTAAGTGACAAGGGTGGACGTGGAGAGAGTTCGATTCCTGGAGTGATACAGACAGCTGCGAGATGGAAAGAAGTGATTTGAGTTAGAATGTGTTTGGGGGGTAGAAACTGCAAGGACTTGCAGATGGCCTGGATCTGACAGTGAAAGGAAAGGAGAAACCAAGCCCTTCTGGCAACTGAGTGGATAGCTGTGTGTTTTATTGAAATTGGAAAAACTGGGCAAGGGACTCCTTCCAATGAGGGGGATTCAAGAAAAGCTTTGCTTTGGCTGCCTTAAGTTTGATATCCCTGGTAGTGAATCAAGAGGAGATGAATGCTGAGTAGATAGCCAGACACATATGTGTCCAACCAAGAGAAGGGGGAGGCCAGGGCTAGAGGTAAATATTTGGAAATTTGGGAGTAATTGTCTATAGGTGAGATTTGAATTTCATTAAGTGAGATTTAAGGTTGTTGATTGCTGTTATTAGGGGGAGAAAAAGGAAATAATAGAGAGGCCACGTGGAAGAGCACAATGAGAGTGCATGTGGCTGGAGGCAACAGCAAGGCAGTAGCTCTCTAACCTCTGTCAATGCCCAGCCCAGCTTCTCCAGTAGTTTCCAATACAGCTGCTCAATGCAGATGAGAAGAAGCCCCCCGAGGGATGCTGCTCTGATAGAGCAGTGACTCTCTCTGTGAAAGTGCCTCAGCCTGTCCTCCTTCCGGGGATGCAGACTTCCCATCTGGCCCAGTAACTGGGATGGTTGGGCCCACAGGCCAGCAGATACATCTCCTATCTCTGGGTCATGCTTCCTCTCCTAACTTCATCTTCACCCCACCCCACTCCACAGACAGGTGAAGACCTGGTTGGAATTGGTAATGAAATGCCAAACAACTCACCACTCGAAGTCCCAATTGGCACAGACACAGGGTTCTGAGACCACTGATCCTGAGTGGTCTCGGCCCAGGGCACACTGAGCTCCTGGCTTACGTTTCTTGAATATTTTCCTTTCTCCCATGACACAAGGCTCTCCCTTAGAGAGAAATTCCATAGTGTGAGAGACAGAAAAACAAAAAGGTGGTGAAATAAACCAGTTGTCAACAAGAAGCATTAGCCTGTTCATTCTCATTTAGGTACTTTACGTAGCAGTCTCATTCTCAGTAATGATCCAGGAGTTTCAAGAATAAAAGTGCTAATCTTTTACTACCACATAAAAGGAACACTATGGAAGGTGGGCCCACTTCTACCCTCCACCCACCCAAGCCAGTGATGTCTACATCATCCTGTTTCTGCCCCACCTCCATAGAGAATGTAAGGACTCCAGGCATCTTTGCAGACCACCAGGTACATTTGCCCAAATGGCTTCAGTAGCAATTCTAGTGGAAAGGAGCCCATTTCTGGCACATTTTTCACATTGTCTTCAGAGGGAAATTGAAGTTGACCCAAAATGTTCCTTCTCTATGATAAACGACCATGCCCAAATCTTAATTCCCAGTCAAGAACAAAGAAAGGAGAAGCTGATACAAATTACAAGGACCCAGTGGTTCTGAAGAACGCAGAAGCCTGCCTATTTCTCACAGCAGTAAATATCTACCATTGCTAGACCTACCCACCCTGACACCCTTTCTCAGTGGACCTGTTCCCAGTGCTCTGGGTCCCTTATTTCAGGTTAGTCTGAGAAATGCTCTCGCCTTCCACATTGGCAGATAAAATGAGCAACTCTTGGAGGCCTTCTAGCTGTAAAAAGCTCATTTCTCCATGGATAGAGCTAAAACCCCAGGTTATCATCATCACCTTTCCCCCAGGCAGCTCAGTGACCTCAATTAGTAGATAGGATCCCAGGGTGCGAGATAGTTCCTAAATATCATCTGGCCCTACTGGACCTGAGTGTGTTTCACCCTTTTCTCCAAATCCACACCCATATCCTCAGATGACCCACTACCTTCCTCCCCTAAATAGGAAGGCTCAGATAAGACCCAACCGGGCTTGCACTAGCTCCTCCTCCTCAAAGCCAGCACTCCACCTCCCTGGGGTGTACCTGATTGAGCAGGTGCCAGGTCTGATAGTCCTCTTTGGTGCAATGCCGGCTGAAGATAGATTTGTAGTCCACTTTCACCAATTGCCACTCGGAGCGGAGGCTGAAGTGGCCAAAAACTCTAAGTGTTTAGGGGAGGAGTGGGAGACACAAGTGGAGAAGGTCCCATAGTCAGTCACTAATGCACAGAAACTGGGAAGGAGATAGAGATTCACTGCAGCCTGGACTTTAGTTGTTCTTCCAAAGTGAGTTCCTTGAGGGCCATTGAGGAGAAAGCCCACTATCCATACAATTCAATCAACTGGCATGTCATTCACAGTGGGTTTCAAATCAACCATTTTTTAAATTGAAAAATAATATATGTCTAGTACAGGAAGCATTTAAAATATAGAAAGCCCAGTAAAGAAAAAAAACTGGGACTGGTAGTCCCAAACTCACCACCCATTATAAAACCCCTGTTCAGATTTAGATACACAGCCTTCCCATTTCTCCTTAATGCAAGCACTGGCATTTTGCCTACCCATGTCCACGGACAGGGACTCAGTTTCCTCATCTGTAAAGCGGATTGTACATATATGTGTTGGGGTAGAAGGAGTGAATTTGCTAATTTAAAGTACAACTATGCCAACTGCAAAGTCCTAGTTGAATTTAAGTGTGTTAGTTGAAATTCCATTGTTTAACGCACGTGAATACCTACCCTCCCTCCTCCTTCCTTAAAAAGAAAAAAAATCACAGCAGACTCATAAAAGGAACCCATATTTATGTATAGTAAAGAAGCACACCATCTGTGACTTAGATAATCAATACTGACCTTTTCAAAGCCCAGCAGTTGATTGCCCTATAAATATGAATGATCAATTGTTTCTAGAAAAATAGAAAAAAAAAAAAAGACTGATCATCCATACTCTACTCAGGTGGCGTGTCTTGCAATTACAATGCAAGACATCTATCATAGTGATGTAAAGGGGAGACCGATCATGCTGTGAACTTAAAACAACTGAAGTCTTTCAAGGAATTGGATGGCTTCCATTTCAGCAAGACTTAATCACACTACCAGCCCTGGATTCTCCTCTGTCCAAGTTCAGATACTGTTATGGTGACACCTACAAGATTAACTCTCTTCCTGGGTCATTTTCTTATGCTCTCTAATAGATGAGGACGCTTATGGGAAAGGTACAGACTGACAAAACTTGTGAAATGAGGAAGAATATAGAGTTGCTTTTGTAGATCATCCAATTTACAATACATCTCAGGATCAATTTTGAATGTGCTTCAGATAAAAGTTAAATAAAACCTAGAGCCTTATCTAAAAGAAAATTAAGCAGACTTTGAAAGAGAGACAGGATCTCTCCTTTAGTACAACTACATGGGTTTTGTGTGGATCTAAGCTCAGCATGGGGTAGGAGAAGCTCTGAGCCTAGAATACCCAACATATGCAGCTGACACTGTGGAGCAAAGCAAACCTAACTCCCTCTCCCTGGGTTCTCTCTGTTCTCTTGTAGTCTTGCTAAATCCAGTGGTTTCCAAATCCAATTCATCGATGCCAGGTCATCCACTAAGGTATTTCCATTTCTTAGCTCTGAATTCATTTTACATAGTGGTCAGTCAGTCCATTTTAAATCTTTAACAAAACAGCTCTCTCTTATCAAACATTTTTGCTTGTTTGAAGAGAGGACAGTTAAACTGATAAGCTCATCAAGGGAAAACGAAACAAACAAACAAACAAACAAAAACAGTGGGAGAAGACCTTGACGGATATCTTTTTTTTCTCTATCCAGCCTTCAAAACTCTCGCATTCAGACACCACTTCCAGCAGTAAGTCTTCCCTGATTGGAATACTCCTAGTGCAGGATGTTAATGATGCTAAACCATATATTTCTGTTGACTCCACATAGTTCAAATTTACTTCCTGGATCACAAAAAACATCATGTCAGATTAATCACATTCCTTTCTATTAAAAGGTTACTAGGCAGACAGAAGAGGAAAATGTGAAGCACATGATTTACCTGGATACCAGCATGGCATTTGAACAGGGTCTGTCATAGGAATCTTGACAAAATGATTGAGAAAATATGAGCCAGGTGCTTGGTAAAATTATGTGGCTGAACAGTACCCAATGAAGACATTAAAATCAACCAAGAGGGAGGTGTGAGTAGTCCGCTGCAAGGTTCTGTTGTCTGCTCTTTCTTGTTCATCATTTTTATTAATGACTTGAAGACATGAAAATAATGGTCATCATTGGAAATTGAATTTTTTTGATGACATAAAGCTGGAGGAAGCCCTCAATATGCTCAGTGGCAGAAGCAAGACTCAATAAGGTCATGACAGACAGACTAAAGAGATAGGCTTAATTTAATAAGGTGTGATGTAACCCGGAGAAATGTTAGCTAGATCCTCTCCATGGTAATTACATAAGTACCAGATAAAAGAAATGGGGCTTGGTACTTTTCAGGTTTAATAGTAATAATAATAGCAGCTTAAGAGTTTCCACACACAATGCGAACACTTCAGGGAGACATAAAATATTTAACGTGATCTTGAAATGCATTAACAGAATTATATGTATTATCTAGAACCAAAGAGGCAATAACCTGGTTTTTTCGACATTAACCAGATCACCAGGAAAATTGTGGTTGCTTTTGGCTGTTACCATTCAAGAAGGATATAGACTGAGTGTTTGAATCTACAGCACATGTTTGGGCTTTGGTAGTGGTGGTGAAGTATGAATCTGCTTAAATTTTAAACAAACAAAAAAGTGCTTAATGGCACATATGTACTCATCTGTAAAGAAAAATCACATATATTTTATCAGATTATTCAAAGGGGTTCATCGTTCCTAAAGTTTAAGGACCACTGAAGAAGAGAGTGACTAAGACGGTACACTGCATTGAATGGTAACCTGCAATAAGATATGACCACTTCCTATTCCCTGGAACTGTGAATGTGACCTTATGTGGGAAAAGCATCTTTGCACTTATAAATTGGGTCTTGAGTTGAGATCATCTTGGATTATCAGGGTGGGCTCTAAATCCAATGACAAGCATCGTTATAAAAGACACAAAGATGAGTAGCACGCAGTGAGGAGAAGGCCATGTGAAGACAGAAGCCAAAATTGGAGTTATGCAGCCCAAGCCAAAGAACACCTGGAACTTCAGGAAGATGGAAGAAGCAAAGAATGAATTCTCCCCTAGAGCCCCAGGGGAGTAGAGGCCTGTTGACCTTTTGATTGTGGACTCTAAACTCCAGAACTACAAGAGAATAAATGTCTGTTCTTTTAAGCCACTAAGTTTGTTACAACAGCCACAGGAAACTAATACAGGTGGCAATATGATCCAAGACCACTTTCATCTACCCAAACTGCGGTGTAAGAACTGAGGCTGGTTAACCTGGACATGACTTAGGAAAGTGCAGCAAGGGAAGAGCAGCAGGTTGATATTCTAGGGAGCTCTCTTGCTTGAAAAAATAAAAGTGTGGAAGTTTATAAAATGTGAGAGAACTTTCTTTTTTTTTTGAAACGGAGTTTCGCTCTTGTTGCCCAGGCTGGAGTGCAATGGCACAATCTCGGCTCACCATAACCTCCACCTCCCTGGTCCAAGGAATTCTCCTGCCTCAGCCTCCCCAGTAGCTGGGATTACAGGCATGCACCACCACACCCAGCTAATTTTGTACTTTTTTAGTAGAGACAGTGTTTCTCCATGTTGGTCAGGCTAGTCTCGAACTCCTGACCTCAGGTGATCTGCCTGCCTCGGCCTCCCAAAGTGCTGGGATTACAGGCATGAGCCACCACACCTGGCCTGTGAGGGAACATTCTAACAACAGGAGCAAGAGATGCTGGAAAGTTAGTAAGCATAGAAATTCAAGCTCAGGCTTGATCTATGGAGCAGCATGCAAGCATCATCCATGTGTACAGCCTAACTGACCCTGAGCCTCTAAGAATGTCCATGTTGTTGGTCTTTCCAACTCTTTGAGATATCCATTACTGATCTCAGAGTGCTCATTTCAGGACAGAACACAGGAAGAGGTGCTCAGTCAGGACTTACAGACTTGTTCAGATTGTTCTGTTTTGCAATCCTCACAGGTACATTCCTTTCATGTACATTTCTTTGGCTTCTTTCCCAGATTTTCTTATATTGTGTTTCCCAGGTCTTTCCCCATACTGTAAATTGATACACTAATATGTTCACTCAGGAGTGTGCTAGTCTCCTCTCCCAGGAGGTCACTTTCGTGTATCAGATGCAAAATTTTAATCACTTAAACACTGGTAGGATTATGAGCTTTGCTCATTTTCTCAGTGGGCCCCAAATAAGATCAGTGGGGTAAAATCCCCTAGCAACTTTCAGACGTTAATGTATTCCACATCAATCCACCCATTGTCAGCTTAGGGAAGAGCAAAGTTCATTGTGGGCCCTTTCCTATGGGGCATACATGACTCAGACACATGGTATCTTTTGTATAGACCCAGCTTCCCTAATTCTGTTCAATATCACATTAATTCATTGCTCTTCTGATTAAAGCTTATGGAAGCTGAAGAAATGACAGAAACATAGCAAAATAAGCAAGGGATGAAATTAAGAACTAATTCAAATTCAAATATTTTTCTTCTCTTTTCATGGATACCCAAGGAACAGATGTTAAAATTTACAACAAGATCTGTGGAAGTAAGAAACCAACAGAAAAATTGAAGTGGGCATCATCGTAAACCATGTCCATCACTTTGGAGGGATAAACACTGAGAAGGTCCTCTTGATCCTGAACTAGGAAAAGAGAAAGCCCAGACCACTTCTAATTGATAATAATAATTTTGAAAATAATCAAGTTCCAGTAAAAGTTTCTCATCTGCCAGAAATACTCCTCTTAAGTTAAGGAGAGCCTGTTACCAGCAAAATAGGTACAGCACACTCCTCATATGTGTAGTACTTTTACAGAGGGAACAAAGTGGTTCATTTATCAATAGAATATTAAAGCCCAAGAGATAGCTAGGATGGAAGAACCAAAGGCATGGAGCATCTTTAAAAGGATACTATAATTCTCAAATCGGGTGATACTTATTTCAAAATGTCCTCTGTGATTCCTCTGGCAACACTGAGCTCTTTCTTCAGAAGCTCAAATGGTCCTGTTATCTCTAGACCAGAGGTTCTCCAACGTCTACATCAGAATCACCTACAGGGCTTGTTAAACACAGAATGTCTCACTCCCAGAGTTTCTTATTAGTACATTTGAGGTACCTAAGTATTTGAATTTCTAATTAAGTCCCAGGCTATGCCGATGTTGCTGGCCCCAGAACTGTATTTTGAGAACAACTTACCTAGACCATCAATCTAGAATTTCAGAAATTTCCTGTATCTTTGGTGAAATTTTTATCAACTAATTAAAAAGCTTCTTAAGCCTGGGGATACTTTTTAGTACTTCTCTGTATCCTACAGAACCTATCAACAGTAGTTGCTTGAAAAAGAATGGCTAATTGATCATTGAATGCCAACAGAAAAAAAACAAGGCAATTCTAGAGCGTGAAATTTTATTCTCAGGTCTTTGGCAAAGAGAAACTAATTCTTAGTATGGCCAAACTCACTGTTATTAAATCCCACTTCCTTGCAATTACCAAGATAAACTATTTTGACATCCTTTTTCAGAAACCCATTGCTAGCCCCCTTTTGAACTCAAAGCATATTTTCACCAACATAATCAAACCCCCATCATGTGAGATAATGTGGGTGAAAATTTTCAAAATCACAATAGACAACAAATGTTTATTACCATCATCATCATTTTTACTGTCGGAATCCTCATAGACTCACCCAAGGACTTTCTCATCAAGGACTTTCAATAGGCTTGGCTCAAAATCCCTTTTTCAAAGTATGTACTAATTTCATATGCTGGGACTTTCTTTTTTTATTTGACATCTTCCTAGTGAGCCTTGGAGAAAGTGAACACCTCATATATAAATATAGATGACCACCTGGAAACAGGTAGCCTACCCTTTGGTTTCCTGAGGAAGTTGCTCCCAACCACAGGAACAAAATAAATGAATTCTCTATGCTATTTCTCACTATATAGATTTTCAGAAAAAAAATCAATTACAATTTATAACTCCCATTTTTCTCTTTCCTTTTACCTTGCCACTTGGATTTTTCATGAGAGTATTTGACAACCACTCAAGATTCACCTTCTTCTTGGACTCTACAAACTTAAGAGGCCATCTCTGTCTTTTTCTAAAACTCCTCTGATTCTAAATGCCTACACTGCTAACATGACTCTGGTTACAGATGGTCTTCCTGTGCTCTTGAATTGTTGTTAACATATGGGTGGTCTGGGCATGGTCGCAAGAGTACTGGGCAGGGAAATAGAAGACTTGGCTTTTCCTAGACATGGTCTGCCATAAAATTAAGTAGGTGACCTTGAGCAAATCACTTCATCTCTCAAGGATTCATCTTTTTAATAAAAGATTATTTGAAATCAGTGACACGTGTTCAAAGAATGAGTTGCAGAAATAGCCTACAGGGAATGTGGCCCTTTCAAGACCATTTCTAAGAGTTTATTTTCTTTCAATCCCCATGTCTACCTCAAAGTACACCTCAATGTCTATGTCAAAGCTATCCATCTCCTGGTAACCCTATACACAAAGGATTTATCTATTACAGTCATTCATCTTTGTCTGCACTGGCATTTCTTTCATATAACAGGTGCTTAATAAATAGTTCTGGGTTGATTAATGATAGAATTAATCTAACAAAATCATTCACTTCTTCCAAAATTGAGGTAATAGCTTCATCTGCCCTTATTTCTGGGTCAAAGAATGTGACTGAGTTGTGTATCATTTGGAATATAGAAGGACAGAAACAATCTCAGGCAAGTAATTGCAGCGAATGCTCTGTCCCTTGTCACCCTGGACTGTGCTAGGATTTCCACAAACAAATATGATTTGCTGGGACCCTAAATAACCCACCTCCTTTAATCCACCATTCAGGCCTGAGTAAGCCTTTCAGGAAGGGGAGTAATTAATTTGAGGGAGGGAGGTGGTTCACAAAAATAAAAGACCTCATTAGAATTCTATACACAGAGAGGGTTAGCTACTCATTAATTAAATGATTTCAAAGGGGATCTCTGTATATAATTGCTATAATTTAGGTGGAAAGAATGCCACACTAAATGTAATTAGAGGACTAGGCTCTGTAAAGATGTTTTCCTCTTTATAGGAGAGCAGCTCTGGGTTACTTGACTCTCGCCTGCCTAGTCATTTGATTCTTTTGTAGCCTCCCAATTATGCCAACTTTTATGCATAGTTATGAAAGCTGAGAGAAGTTTCAAGAAGAGGATGGTTGACCACAATCCTTCAAGAAAGAATCAGAATTTGTTCCTAGGAAGCCACTAAAAAACGTCGAAAAGGAAGAACAAACAGTGCTTTGGGAGTTATATTAGTGGACTTCACTGCAGGCTGACTATTGAGTGCATCTTTGATCAAACTCAATTAAGATAATATTATTGAGTTTGATTTGCCATTGACTCACAACTGGGACGTCCTTCTTTTCTGTCCTCAGAGACTCCAGTGCCTGCAACTCGAGTTCTTCTAACCACCAACTGTCCCATTTCCATCTGCCAGACTAACATCTTCAGAAACAGAGCAGGGTGAAGCTGACTCTGCCAGCCCCTTCCTGAGTTTCTTCTTTCTGTTACTGCCTTGACTGGACTGTCAGTCTTCAGGCTAGAAGCCTCTGCATCAAGAGACACAGCTTCAACATGCTTTTCCTCTTCTTGGGATGGCTTACCCCACACCTTGTCTTGTCTAACTCCTACTCATTCTGTAAGCCTTAGGTCAAAATATAGGTAGTAGGTTTTGATTGGAGGATAAAAGGGGCAGGAGAAAAGCATTTCAAATCTAAACATTTTCTAGAGACCATCCTTATTTCCTCTTTAAGAAACAAAATGATTCATAAAGAACTCACGGTTTTGTTTCCAAATGTATGAGGTTTCTTCCTTTTTCTTTTCAAAGGCATACAAATTCATTAATGTGAGTATGGGCATGGAAGTCATACAGAATATAAAAAACTCTGAAGTTTTTTATTCTTTGTTTTCATTACAATCATTTTATTTAAAATCTCTATTTTAATTGCAAATATTTAAAGAGAATGTGGTTTCAATGATAATCAGCTCTTTGAAAGTAGTCTAGACATTGTATTTGGCTCAGTGTATGGTCAATATGTTGAAATACATTAAATGTTTAGGAACAGGGCCACACAGCAGGAGGTGAGTGGCTAGGGAGTGAGCATTACTGCCTAAACTCTGTCTCCTGTCAGGTCAGCTGTGGTATTGGATTCTCATAGCAGCGTGAACCCTACTATGAACTGTACATGCAAAGGATCTAGGTTGTGCATTCCTTATGAGAATCTAACTAATGCCTGATGATCTGAGGTGGAACAGTTTCTTCCCGAAATCAACACCCCCCACCTGCACTCTCACCCATGGAAAAATGTCTTCCACAAAACCAGTCCCTGGTGCCAAAAAGGTTGGTGACTGCTGCTTTAAATCAAGCTTCTAATAATGTTATTCAATATTCAAAATCATACTAACCTTTGGACTACTTGGTCTATTGGTTTCTAAGTGAGGTTGGACTACTTGGTCTATTGTTTTCCTATGATTGGAAACCTTTCATTTCTCCTTGCATATTTTATAGTCTTTATACTATATAATCACAAAACTGTACAGGTTTTGAGATTATTCTATTTTCTTGGTAGGTTATTCCTTTTAGTTGTAATTCAAATACTACCTTTCTATTATGTCCTCTCTGATCTTTCCTCCTTATTTCTTTTCCATCCTCAGAAGAAAATAAAATCACTCTCCTCTGAATTTCTGTAGCATTTTATCTGTATTTTGGGTATGACCCACAGCACTTCCAAAATGTATCAAAAATCATAGCATATGTACATAAGTGTCTTATTCTCTTTGCTAGATTTTAACTTCTTAGAACTTTGCAACTCACATAAGTTGTGCCTTATGCATCACAGGTGCTTGTCACATATTTATTGTCTGAGTGGCTGTAGAATAAAGTGCTTAAGCACAAAAGTTTTCATATTAGATGGCCGAGATGAGAGCCCCAATCCTGGAGCTACAGAGGGTTCCTTACACACTTTAAACTTACTTTCCTCATGTGCAAAATGAGGATGATAGCAGTATCTAACACGCTTTTGAGTTGTATTTTATAGTGATTGCTATAAATTAACAAATTAATAATTTTAAACAATTATTAGTAGAGTTACATATTATGATTATTTACATTGTCTTTGCTGGATGTCTAAGAACTTTGTGGGCAGACAGTGTGCCTTATGCTTTTATATCCCCATGATCCATACTCATAAGACTTTGCAAACAGTAGATCAGCAGATCTCAGTCAAATAACAATAATAATTAATATTACTAGGCCAGGCGCAGTGGCTCACACCTGAAATCCCAGCACTTTGGGAGGCCAAGATGGGCAGATCATGAGGTCAGGAGTTCAAGACTATCCTGACTCATATGGTGAAAAGCCGTCCCGTCTCTACCAAAAATACAAAAATTAGCTTGGCGTGGTGGCACGCACCTGTAATCCCGGCCACTCAGGAGGCTAAAGCAGGAGAATTGCTTGAACCCGGGAGGCAGAGGTTGCAGTGAGCTGAGATCTGCACTGCAGCCTAGGTGACAGAGCGAGACTCCGTCTCAAAAATAATAACAACAATATTACTAATATTAGTGAAAAATTATTGAACACTGAGGGTATGCTAACCACTATGCAGGGATCATCTCATTTTATTCATTATTCCCATTTAACAGATGAGGAAACTGAGGTTCAAAAAAGTTAAATAACTCATCCGACAAGGTTACACAGCAAGTAAATGATGAAGCCAGGAGTCAAACTTAGGCATTTGCAACAACCATTCTAAAACAATTCTCAGCAATGTGTGTTTTCAGCAAGGCTGTTACTCTTTTTTAAGTCCTTCATGACTCATTAGCAATCATTTAACTGCACAGTTTGGCACTGAGGTATGGGCAATGGGATCCTCTTACCTCCAGCTCCTAATAGCCTGTTTGCATAAAAGGCAGAAATGCCTTGAAATATATAAAACTGAAAGTACAGTTGGAGGAAAAAATGATAAATCTGCAGAGAAGAGGTTATCTAGAAAGTTCCAGTTATGACCCTATCTGTCTCAACGGCTAAAGCATCTACTGCATGAAGAACTATGTACTTGACTCTGAGCTATGAGTCTTTATTGGCTTGGCCTCCAGTTGGGAATCCCTGAGGCATACAAAAGAACAAACGGAATTATAAACTTTCAGTGCTGGAGGGGTCTTTAGGGATGAGCTTCTGACCAACCTTTTCACATGCTAGCTGGGGAAACTAAGGCCTGCTCAAGGACACAAAGAACTGGAACCCAAGTCTCCTGACAGCCAGCTCTTTCTTCCAAGCTGACTGCTCTTCATGGGAAACTTTCAGCTTGCAGGCAGAGTCATGGTGTGCCATATGTGACCGCAGCACCATGAAAACTTGAGGAATGCAGAGTAGAGAAGTGATTCACATCCAGGACTGCAGTTAACTAGGAAAGGCTTCAGCCAAGACTTACTTTCCAGATTTCACTGCCTTTTCTCCCAGGCTCCTGCGCCTAAAGGGTGCTCTGCATTTTCCAAACTCCAGCCTGCCATTCTGTAACTACAGATGTGCACTACCAGTTTCTTCTAAGACAGAGGATCTTTGATGTGCTAAGACGTGGCATTCCCCTGCACAGCCTTTCCCCTCACTTTATTGGATCAAATGAATCATCAGAATGACAGGGACAAAGATGAAATGAGCCTACTCCTATCCAGAGACAGCTTAACTATGCTGCTCATTGAGCCACTTGCGTGGGTGAAAGTCAGAAATACTAGGGTGCTAGAGTCTAAAATGGGTTTCATGGGTAGCCAGCAAGCTGAGGGCAGGCAAAGACCCTCAATTTACAAATAAAGAACCCCTGCTAGAAGTAAGGGAAGAAGAGAAATTCTCACATTGGTCCAGGGGTTTCCCTACATTCATATGTAGATAAATGAACTGTAATCAACTGCTCTCCAGTGACCCACTCTGGCTACATACAACTTTTCCCTATTGACACACTGGATTTATTTCTCATTCATCTAAGCAAATAGTTAAACATGCTGTGGATTCCGGTAAGTCATACACCATCTCCTCTACCACCTCCATCCAGGACTCAGAATTAGCCATTGCTAGGTAACCACAAATCCCGACTCAATCCTTTCACCCAGCTTCAACTCCTTTTATTGGCTGGATGTCATTAATTTGAGAGCAAATTATTACAAACCTGGAAAACAGTTCTAAAATGCCTGCAGATTTATGATGAAGTCATTTCACAAAAGGTCACAGGCAACCCTGCTATAATTAAATCTTTCATTAATTTTTAAAATACACAATAACTTACAAATGCAGCATAAATTAACCAGATGACCTTGAAGAAATTTAGAGAACTGTTTCAGCAAAGCCACTATTTAGCAATTTCCTGAAATTTTATTTTACAAGTAGAATTTGTCTATTTCCCATTCTTACCTCTTATTGGGTTCTAGTAGTATGTTTATTTGAAATGATTTAGTATTAATTTCATCAGGGCATTGGTTAGCACTGGGAAGTGATGGTACACAGTTGAGGCTCTTTCTTCCTCCAGATCACAACCTCAAAGGGATAGTAAGAGTGACCCACATCATCATCACGATAAACTCAAATGCAGCCCCTCCCTTTCATTATCTGGGAGATGATTTTTTTAAATGTCATTTTAAATTTATCATTTTGATAAATGATTTCCCTTTTTCTCATTATAAAAATAATGCACTCTCACCATGAAAAATTTGAAAACTAAAAAAATCTGTAGATAAGAAAATAAAAGCCTCACTGGAGGTAATGCTTTTAATATTCTGTGATGTTCCTTTGATTCATTGGCATGTTATTCTTTCTCAGGCTAGGCAAAAAGCAAAAATCAAACTGAAGCCAGGGTTAGAATCTTTGGAAGTTAGAGGTACCCTGAAGTCCTTAGGCCTTAGCACTATCTATCTCCCCCAATTTTTTCTCTCTTTTTTTTTACTCAGATACACACACTACCACCACCACCAGCAGCAGCAGCACCACCATCATCTAAAAAGCTCAGAATTGGATTATAGAACTGATTCCATGAATGCCAGAGCTGAAATAAAGCTCATTCAAAATTGATCTTTCCTCTCCTGAGGACGGAAGTGGCTTTTAAAATATAAACTTCTTAACAGTGACCTTGACTATTTTGTTTATGCCCTAGCCCAGCTTTTAGAACTCTTAAAACAGTGCCTGCCTTGTAGTAAGCTATCAATACGTATTGTTGAGTAAAGAAATAATAAATGTTCTTGTAATAGCAACACTTGATTCATGTGGACTCCCGAATCCTCTTTTAAATGTTCCCGTAAGAGTTCAGTTCTCTCTGAAAGGCCTGGCTCCCCATGCCTCCTCTTGCCTCTGCCTCCAAAAGCCCTCCTCCTTTCCCTCCCTCCATGAAGGAAGCTGCTGAGGACAGATTTCAAATCAAAGCAGAAAGAGCATAGTTGTGGCAAGGCCAGACATCAGCAGACAACAGCTGTTGGTCTCCAGAAATTCAGGCCACATTCTTGGCTATTGGTGTGTGTCCATGCCACCTGATTGTTTTCCCATTAGGGTGTAGATGGGATTGTGGTAAAAGAGGTCAGTGGCTACAGGGCGAATTGCACTGAGCAAAGGCCAGACATGAACTAGACCTTAATAGAAATAGGCAGGGGATCAACAGCAAGAATCCTGCAAGTGGAGCCTGTGTTAGTTACACAATACAATGATTGGCAAGGTGGTGGAAAGCGGCAAAGATTAAAAGGCTTGAAAATAAATATGGGGGGAAGAGGTGGGTGGAAGGAAGACCGAGAAAGAGACTAAAAAGCATTGAAAGAGAAGAAGCAAAAGGAAGAAAGATGATTTCTAAAATGAATAAAAATAAATCACCCTAGTCCAAACAACTTTGATTCTTTTCTCAAAACTAACTAAATCCCTGTAATGGGCTTGAAAGTTTAAGGTCCATAACTGTGGGTGAGAAAATGTGGTCTGCAAACCTGTAGAAGATGAGTCTGGAGTTGAGCAATGACAGAGACTCTAAGAAATGGAAACAAGGGAGAAGATGGATATTTGAGATGGGATTTAGACAGGAGGAAAGGGAATTTTTTTTTTTTTTTTTTTTGAAAAGGAGTCTCAATCTTATTGCCCAGGCTGGAGTGCAGTGGCATGATCTCGGCTCACTGCAAACTCCGCCCCCTGGTTTCAAGTGATTCTCCCACCTCAGCCTCCCAAGTAGCTGAGATTACAAGCGCCCACCACTACGCCCGGCTAATTTTTGTATTTTTTAGTAGAGACAGGGTTTCACCATGTTGGTCAGGCTTGTCTCAAACTCCTGACCTCAGGTGATCCGCCCACCTCAGCCTCCCAAAGTGCTGGGATTACAGGCGTAAGCCACTGCACCTGGCTAAGATAGGGAAATTTAAAGAGCTATAAGAGAGGAAGGGAAAGAGGGACACTGTGTTTTCTTACGTCATTAAAATGTCATGACACTTCTCAGTTTCCTACTTTGTGTCAATTCTTGAACCAAAAAATAAAAAGAATCAGAAAAAGTATAAAGTTCAGTACCTGTTCTTAAATAGTTTGTCATCGAGTCCAATAGAATTACTTACTCACCATATATTTGCTGAGCATCACCTATGCACAAGGACAGTTATGTTCAGTGCTATGGGAGATAATAAATAAGACACAGTTGCAAGCCTCCTCAATCTTACAGAACAAATAAAAAGCCCTGGCATTCTATCTGCAAAGAAAATCCACATGTAAAACTATCAGAAAATAGTGCAATAATTATTATTGCATTATTGGTGCATAGTAAGGGTGCATTATTTGTGATAATGCCAATTCACCATGACCCACCAATTCCACTTCTGGCTTGCAACTCAGAGAACTTCTTCCATGTATGTACCTGGAGGCATACATAAAGATGTGGTAATACTGCTTGTAAGAGCACATAGCTAGAAATAACCTAAATTTCCATTGATAAGAAAATAGATACATAAATTGTGCATATTTGTATCATGACAACATGCCATATAGCATGAAAAGTGCCTGGACCAGATGGATATGACCCCAGATAGATAATATTGACAGAAAAAATCATGTAGAAGAATATTATTTTTATAAATTATACATTTAAAAGACATATAAAGTGATACCACATATATTTCTATGAATACATAAGTGCTAAAAGTGTCAACATATGTTCTAGAAGGGTTTGTGGAAGGAGTAAGGATAATAAGTCTGAGATGGACAATAATGAAAATATCAACTCTACCTAGGATTTCCTGTATATTTTATTTAAAAATCTGAATCAAAGTGATAAAGATTAATATTTATTAATTTCAGGTGGTGGGTACACAAGCTTTGTAATATTATTCTTTGCATTATTCTGTACTTCTTAAATGTCAACAAAAACCTATAAGACAATAATATAGTTATGAAATTGCAGATATAGAATCCAAATTGTGAATCACAAATTTAAAATCTTACCAGAGCAGGAGGGCAACTTCAATGAACAAGGAGTGAAACAGGGCAGCCGGAGAGGACATGTGTACACCAGGTGAGGGGTGGGGCAGAAACAGCATATCCTGTCCAAAGTGGGCAGTTGCCATGCAGCTTCAGGAGAATGTTGGACTACAGGGTGTTGGCCTTAGTGCTGCCAGATGTTTCTGATTTTGCAAATGTGAGCTCCATTGGAAAAATTACACACCAAGCAAGATACACCTGTGAGTCACTGTGAGCCCCATGAAAGGAATTCAATATAAGGAAATGAGAAAGAACTTGGGCTTCCTGAAAGAGGTGAGACTTTTATATGGGGTTTTGATAAGAAATGAGGAGTGTTTTTTATTTTTTTTTAACAAAAGCTGAATATACCATTTATGACAACATTGGTGAACCAAGAGGACATTATGCTAGGTGAAAAAAGCCAATCATCGAAGGACACATACTTTATGATTCTACTTACATAAGGTATCTAAAATAGTCAAACTCATAGAAGCAGAGAATAGAATAATAATCGCCAGGGGCTGGAGGAGGGGAAAATGAAGAGTTCTTCAATGCGCATAAAGCTCCAATTATGCAAGATGAGTAAGTTCTAGAAATCTGATGTACAATATAGTGCCTGTATTTAGCAATACATTATTGTACACTTTAAAATACATCAAGAGGACAGAACTCATGTTAAATGTTCTTACCCAAAAAAACTCACAAAAGAACAGAAGGTAATTTTTGGAGGTGATGGGATATGTTTAGTAACCACGATTGTGGTGATGGTCATGGGTGTACATATACATCCAAACTCATCAAAAGGTATACAATAAATATGTGCAATTTTGTATATATCAATTATACCTCAATAAAACTTTTTTAAAGAAATAAGGAAACTTCTAAGCCATTTCATAAAAAGTATATTTTCAATACTTCATTAGGCAACGCAATTGGAGAAGCAATTTATAGATAGGGGAAATATGTAAAAACTGTGTCAAAAATTCAAATGATATTTTTAATATATTTACAATGGATAAAACCCCATGGGCATTCATGTTCAGGGTCAAATTACAACCCATGGGCCATGTCTGGCCAGCTTTATGTTTCGGACGGCCCACAAGCTGAGAGTTATTTTTACATTTTAAATGTTTCGGGGGGAAAAGCAAGTGAAGAATTGTATTTTATGACATGCACGTGAAAATTATATGAAATTCAAGATTCAGTGTTCATAAAGTTTTATTGGAACAGATGCCCACTCGTCTCCATACTGTCTATGGCTGCTTTCACCCACTAGGATAGAAGGATTGAGTGGTTGCAACAAAAGCCCTCTGGCCAGCAAGCCTAAAATCTTTACTGTGTGGCCCTTTACAGAAGTCTGCTGACCCCTGCTCTAGTTGGCCAAAATTCTTCCCTGCAAGTGGCCTGTTTCTTGATCATTAGATCACAGAGATTACCAACATCTCCAATGTTCTTCAATAGAGGTTATTATTTCACTTAGTCCTCACATCCACATGAGGAAATGGGAGCTCAGAGCAGAGTGAAGCAAGGCACTAAAGTCACATAGGTGGTAAACAGTGAGCTGAGCATTTTCCCTGGAAAGTGAATCTCCAAAGCCCATGCTCTCAGTCACCACACCATCCCTCCTCCTGAGCCCACACAGCAATCCATTGATCAAAATAAGCTTTTTCCTTCCAGGCTGCTGCCAGTCCCCAGTATACCCTACCATCATCCAATACCCCCTCTGCAGGCATGGATTCTGCTTTTGTGTTCCTTGGCACAAACAAGAGTGTGCCTCCAAGTTGCTGGCAAGCCTGGTGACAATCTGAAGGTTATGAATCAAGCAGCCAGCCTGAGAGGTGATGACTTGGGAGTTCCACCGGATTTGCCGATTACTCGAATGACTTACTTTGGGCAAAGTAAAATCAGGCTCTTCCAGCAAACAACAGAGAATTGAAAAACAGATCAATGGAAGCAGCTCTGGTTCATTTTCAACGACTTTATCGGATGCAGTTACTAGAGGCTAAACAATGCATTTAAGCTCAGTGCTGAGCCTCTGCGTTGTGCTAAGGCTGTATTTAAAAGAATGATCCCTGCTAGGCATGTGGTCACAGTTTTTTAAGTGGAAAAGGCTTCATTTAAAAAAAGAAAAAAAAACCTCTGCAGGTTTGGGGTTTGCATAATTTTCTAAGCAAAATGATCTTTCTCCCTTTCACTTTGGCTGTTAGTTCTGCTGGTAGAACAATTAATCAGAGATTTATGCCAATTACAATTGGATTTATAAGAGGAGTCAACAAGGCAATTGGCCCTAGCCAAAGGTATCTGTAGCCCTTTTCACCTCTCACTTTCCTCTACTGTCCAGGCACATTCCTACCACTCCATGTCTGCTCACACTGTTCCACCCACCAGGAATGTCCTTGCTCCCTCTTCTCTCTATAGCCATGAACCCCTTTATAGCCACTCTGTCTTCGAGCACATCTTTGATATCTAATGGCAACTAAAATGTTTCCCATACTGGCCAGGCACACTGGCTCACGTGCCTGTAATTGCAGTAATTTGGGAGGCTGAGGTGGGCAGATCACTTGAGCTCAGGAATTCAAGACCAGCCTGGGCAACATGGCAAAACCCCACCTCTATAAAAAATACAAAAATTAGCCGGGAGTGGTGCAAGCACCTGTAGTCACAGCTACTTGGGAGGCTGAGGTAGGAGTATCACTTGACCCCTGAGCCTGGGAGGTCAAGGCTGCAGTGAACCATGACCGCATCACTGCACTCCAACCTGGGCAACAGAGTGAGACCCTGCCTCAAACAAACAAACAAACAACAACAAAACACATTTATACCATACTTTACCATTTAATCATTACCTAATTATTTCATATATTTATCATACTTTTTCAAGTGGATTGTGAATTAACATCAAGAACTAGGTTTGCTGTGACTTGGTATCTGGCAGCACAGCAGGCACTCATCATACTAGGTAAACAACTGGTATACTGCCACTCTTTCCCCACACACCTTGGTACTCCTTGACTGAACAAACCTTAGAGAATTATAGTACCTTCCTTCAAATTTTACCTCCAAGCCTGGAGCTTGAAATTCACATTCCTTGCTCTTATTTTGCCTTTTTATGAACATGTGAGCTGAGCCTCAGCATCCTCATCTGCCCAATGATGCCAGTCCTATCTACCTTCCAGAGTTGTTGGGAGATTTCCATAAAATCAAGTTCGAAAAAGTTCTCAATGTGATACCTGGCACCAAAAACAAACAAACAAACAAACAAACAAAAGATGCTGAATAGTCACAAGCTGGCTGCAAGGTCTTCACTGGGTTCCTCCAAATCAGACTAAATTCTCCTTAAGCTTTTTAGACATTCACTCATGGTAAGAAGTATCTGATCTCTTTCAGGGAAGCTGTGCTTCTCTCTTCTAAGATTTTTTTTTCTAGGAAGCTGCCAGGTTCTCTTTGGCCCCTGTAAAAGTATAGCTAAATCATAGACAATTGGTTCTAACATTTCTTATCAGGAAAGAATTTCAAACATAGCTTTGAGGATGCAGGAAAGCAGTGTTTTTCTATCTGATTCCACATCTGAGTCAAGCTAAAGAAAAGCTCTCTTTAAAGTGCTAATCAAAGGGCAAACAGCCTTTCATGAAATAGTGGACCAAAGAGGCCCAAGTGCTGCAACAGCCACAGGCATCTCATCATCTGGAGAGCCACTACCTGAGACTGCAATAGGCTCTCCAGCTTGTCAATCAGCCTGTCCTCAGCCTTAACTAATAAGAACGGTCACATTTCATTTTGAATTAGGCTAGACTAGTTGGTTCCCATCACAGTTACCAGGGGGATGTTTAAATAATAACATCTGAAAAGACAGTAGTAAAAAGAGCAATAAAGGTAGCCAAGTCCCAGGCCTCCATTCTGGGGACTGTCTCCCATGTAAATCCTCCTGCAAAGCTACAGTGTTAGAAGTGTCCATGTTCCTGGAGCACTGGCCTCCAGGAAAAGTGGAAATTGGGCAGATTCTTGTGAAAGGTGGAGGAAATCAGAATCGTTCCCAGTAAGCGCCTCATTCTCTAGCTGCCCTTTTGTGCCCACATGCCATTCCATGCCAATGCATCATAACCTCCATATAGACACCTCTACACACACATGCAGTCTGCTCTGATTCCTATCCAACCCCAGTCCCCATGATTTGCACCTACTGCATTCTGATCATAGCATTTCAGAATCTCTAGAGATCTACAATCAATTTCCTAACATGCTAGAGCCATGGGCCAGAAAAATCACAACAATCACAACAAAGGTAAGATTTTTAGAAGTCATTTGATTCTTCCATTTAATAACTCATTTATCCAGTACATATATACTGTTAAATCCTCCATGTTAGCACAAGCTTGGTAAATATATGGCACTGAAAGAACAAGATACACAAAGATCCTCCTTCATGGGAACTTAAAGTCACATGCAGGGATGTCTGTGCACATGTGCACATGTGTGTGCATCCACATGTCTGTCTTAAGGGTAGATGAAGACGGAGGGGAAAGATATTCAACAACTAATACCCTTTGTATTAATATTTATTATCTAAAGTGCTGTGAAGGAAAAAATAAATAAGGCCAGATAACATATAGCGTGGGAACCCATCCTGATCTGGCAGACTATGAGAACTGATATTTAAGCTGAGATCAGAAAGATACTTAGAAATTTAGTTGTTTAAGTAGGGAGGACAGGCCCATTCTGGCAGATACAAAGAACCTGGGGGCAGGAAGGCACCAGTGCATCAGAAAAGGGTCGTCAGGTCAGGGGGGTTGGAGAAAAAGCTCCAAGCAGGTGGTCAATATAGATACTTGTAGGCCATTCTATGAGTTCACACTCTATCCTAAAGGCAATGGAAAGGCCTCCATGGGTTTTAAGAAAACTGGTGATTTGATGAGATCTTTTAATTTCAAAAATATCACTCTGGATACAGGTCAAATTTCTAAATGTGACCTAAAAACTTTCATAGTCTTACTCTCTTAACACCCAGCCACCTTCTTTCATGGTTCTTACCTTTGTCTGTGTTCTTTCCTTTGCCTTGGAATCATTCATTCATTCAATGATTACTGACTTCCTACAACGTGCCAATCCTTGTTTTTGGCACTGAGTTTATATTAGTGAATAAAACTGTTAAAAATCTATGCTTTCTTGGAACTTACATTTCATTCTCTATTATATCGTTTTCCACTTGTGAACTGCTATGAAAACTTCCAGACCAACTCAATTGTCACCTACTGTGTGTGTGAAGTCTTCGTTTTCCTCTGCTATCTCCTGGCTGTATAACTAGGGTACCATGATGATTACTTTATCCCCACTTACTCTCACCACTTTAGTCTGAGAGCTCCTTGCAGACAAAGAATTTCATTTGCCTCTGTAAAATCTCCTAAGTTCTAACAAGGTCTGATATATATTAGAAGCTCTCTAACTGTTAAATAAATAAATTCTCCAAATCAATGTATAAGAGAAAGCAACAGAACCTCAGAGTGGCTGTGTTTTCTCCCTGACCACACGGAGCTAAAGAGAGAATCAGGGTTAATAGAAAGGGGAAGGATACAGTATTTGAATGACCTACTTTATTAATAAGTTTTCAATTCAACGGCAAAGCTAAGCATTCTTGTCCCCAAATGGACTCCCTGTCTTCACAGTTCCTACAGAAATACGTAATATTTTAAAACTCCTGTTTCAATCTTTGCCATTGCCATTCTGCAACTGGGCAACCCTAGTAGGCCAGTTGGTTTCAATACCGTTTTCAAATTTAGAATAGAGACAGAAATAACCTCTTGGCAACCCTTCTAGGGCTTGTCCAGCTATCTGAAGAGTCCTGACAAAATCTGTGTTGTTTTCATACAAAAGAAACTCTGAATATAACAAAATGTTAAAACAGATAGCTTGAATTGTTTATACTCATTTTGATGAATACTTCCAAGATCCATCTTAATTTCATAAAAAGATCCTCTATAAGAAAACAATTATGCTCTATTCTCTAAGTATCTTGATAAGAAGATAAAACAGGCACAGAAGTTCTGTCAAGCTCTTAGGGAGTCTTGGCCAGGAGGAAAGGAAAACAGAAGTGCTATCTCGTCTTTTCAGTAAATGGTTTGGCTCTGAGGTCAGTCTCCCTCATATCCATGTGACCAGCTAAACTCCATCTGAAGCTGAGAAAAAAATTATTACCATTTAAGATTAGATGAACACAGAACTTAAGCTGTGGCCTTAAACTTGCTAGGGAATACCAGGTCATGTAGAGATTGGCATACACGTAATGTTGTTCAAAGTAATGCCCAAAAGAAGATGCAATGAGTTCAAATAGGCCTCATAGATGAGAATGGGGCCAAACTATGAGATTTGATCAAAATTGCACAAATACAATTATAAAGAATTTTTTTTATAACTGATCACTTATTGGCTCCTAGACTGGCCTTTCTTCCAAGTCCATCACCATTGGAAAATGACTAATTCAAACTATAAAGAAATCTATGTGCACAAAAGTTAAATCAAGAGCAGTGTCCCTAAGAGTAGGAAGATCATACACCCTTCCACCGAACCAGCACAGATGCACTCTATGAGCCCTTCTGTGCCAACCCCACACTATAGCAAATATCCCTTAATTTTGCCCAACAACACTCCACTCTGTCCAGTGAAGAGCTAAGGTGTAAGGTGCTCCTGCCAATTGGGAGTGGGGGAGGTGGGGGACAGTATTGGTTGGTGGAGGATTACGGTTACCCACTCACCATGTACACATGTGCACACATAAACACAGGTGATCAACTTCTAAGATTAAATCTCATTATAAAAGAGTATAGAAAAAATTTACGTGAAATAATCTGAAGTGAAATAACTGTGGAGTGTGTGTCTGTATGTGTTTGTGTGTGTGTGTGTGTGTGTGAGAGAGAGAGAGAGAGAGACAGAAAGAGACATCTCTTACAATATTTTCTGATTTCAATAAGCTGACTGTTTTGTTTTGCTCCCTCCATCCCTGCCCCTGCTCCTTATCTCCCACTAGACTATTTCAGAAAGAGAAAAAAACCATCTAATGACATAAGTTTTCTGTTTGCTTGGGTTTCAAATAAATGGGAATTTGCTATAATTCTTTAAATTCTACTAGAAACCTTGACTGTGCAATTAGGACCCTAGCCTCTCTAATCCTGGCAGTAGCTTTTTGAGTTTGTAGGTATAAAAATAAGTATTTCCATTTTACAGATGAGGAAATTTTGACCCAGAGATTGGACCACTTTGGTGTAGGGTTCCCTGGGAAAAATCCAAGGCCTCAATGAAAGTAGAACCAGTGTCTCTTGTCTTCTCCCTGTCACAGCAAAAGAAGTACTCACGTCATGATGTGGGTCTCCATTCCTGCCTCCACCAGAGCCCCGTCAACAAAGAGAGGAAACGAAGTGAAACCATACTTGTCCCAAGAGTGGCCCTCATCAAAACTCACCCTGTGTTGGAAACAAGTACACGAAAAAGACAGCTGAAAATAAAGCCACACTCTTCTGTAACCATTTTTCAGGTTATTAAATTTTCCTCTGTATCTTGCTTTCAATAGGTTTTAATCTTCAACATCTCCCCATATTATGAGATTTGATCAAAACTGCATTTCCGGACTTGGGCGGAGACAGCACCTAGAGCTGCAGATATATTTCAACACATTAGAATCGACAAACAGCCCAAGCAGGAGGGCTTAGTGGATGGAGTGTCACATTTCAAGTACTCAGAATGGAACCTGAGGTTCAATTTACAGCACAATCCATTCAGCCCTTGGAGGTTCTGACACAAATTGAGTAAGACCCAATGGAAACTGAGTGGACCCAATGGAAAGGGAGGGGGTTTGTCTTTCAGATCAAACCTTACAAACAGCAATTTTCTATTTGTTCAAAACAGATGTTAGGATCATTTCCCTCCCAGTGCCACTTTAAGAGGCTTTTAGGGATGACCACTGAGAGTCTGAGATGTTCTGAGGAACACTGCCTCATCTTTCATCCAAAGGTAAGAGGAAGGTCTGGCCCCTTGTGGAAACAGAACCTGCAATGCTTTAAAGAGATGTAACTAGTGGAAGAGACTTGAGCAATTCTGAGTGCTTGTTTCCTTTCCTTTTTGATATTATCAAGGACCTGTCTGCCCCTTGATTTAACCACGGGGCATAGCCCAAGGACCATCTCCTCTGAGAAGCTTTTCTCAGCATCCCTTCTTCCCCAAGAAAGCCTTAGTTTCTTCATCCTCTATCATAGGATCCTCTATCATAGGTTCATTTTTGTTCTGGCTGATTCCCAATTCTACTCTATTTCCATAATTTAGGATTAAAATTCCCTTCTGTATGTTCCTATAATACCCAGGCCTTCTCCTATCATAGTGCTGACTACTGACTCCTTAACTGATCTTGAATATCTCAACTCAAGATTATAAACTCTGGGAGTTCAAAGATCATGTATGTCCTATCATTGAATAATCCCTTAATAACAAATATAACACAAATATATCTCTCTTACAATGCTCCTCACAGTATGTGTGTGTGTATACACACACACACACACACACACAAATCCTAATATATACACATAATATTTATATATATAACATATAATGGTAAATAATATGTCTGATTCTCCCACCACACTGTGAAGGTTTTTTGTTCGTTTGTTTGTTTGTTTGAGATGGAGTCTTGCTCTGTTGCCAGGCTGGAGTGCATTGGCACGATCTCGGCTCACCGCAACCTCTGCCTCGCGGGTTCAAGTGATACTCCTGCCTCAGCCTCCAGAGTAGCTGGGACTACAGGCACGTGCCACCAAGCATGGCTATTTTTTTGTATTTTTTGTAGAGAAAGGGTTTCACTGTGTTAGCCAGGATGGTCTCGATCTCCTGAACTCGTAATCCACCCACCTTGGCCTCCCAAAATGCTGGGATTACAAGCATGAGCCACCGTGCCCCGTCATGTTTTTTGTTTTTTTAAAGAGACAAGAGTCTCGCTCTGTTGCTCAGACCGGAGTGCATCGGCATGATCATAGCTCACTGCGGCCTTGAACTCTTCAGCTCAAGTTATTATCCCACCTCAGCCTCCCAAATAGCTAGAACTACAGGTGTGTACCACTGGACCTGGCTAATTTTTTTTTAAATTTATTTTTGTAGAGGCGGGGTCTTGCTTTATTGCCCAGGCTGGTCTCAACCTCCTGGCTGCAAGCAATCCTCCAACTCGGGCTCCCAAAGTGCTGGGATTGTAGGTGTGAGCCACCATGCCCAGCCTAACCTGGGAGTATTTTTTTTCGGTCAAACACTATACCATTAATTCTTCTATTCTTAGTACTTAACAGAAAACCTGGCATATAGTTGATACTATATACATGTTAAGTGAATACATGAATGAAATAATAAGGAATAATGACGGACCCTCTTTAAATCTATCCAATCATTTCTCAAGCATGACTTATACTGGCACTTATAAGTTGGGTGTGAATTACCACCCCATTAGCAGCCAGCCTACATGGTTCACTCTCTACTCACTTACTTCTTTGTCTTTCTATCTCTCTGTCTCTATTTTACTCTGTTTTATCTTCTCTGTCCTAATGTACGATTAAAAACAATAATAAAGTCAATCTCTTAACCCAGCTAGAGTAACCAGTCTCTCAGACAATTTTTGCATTTATAGTATACCTTGATCCATGTTCACGAATGAAATGCAGACAGTCTGCCATAAACATCTTCATGAGTTTCTAAATTGTCATCATCTGTCTTGAATTTTAAGGACTTGATTATTTCAGCCTTTTAAAAAAATATATTGAAGGCTAAATAATCATTTAAACTAGTCCCAAGAAAGTTGGGCATATCTAAATTGCTTTTCATAGAAACAGGTTTCTCATTTCAAAAGTGAAAATATGTATAATTGGAAATGAACTTTACTTTTCTTACCATGTATTCAATCAGTTCCTAAAATAATCATAGTTGTTTCAGAGTGTGTCGTGGCCACTAACAAGTCAACTCTGGCCAATAAGTCCGGAAGCTAAGAAAATATTAGTTGGGTTTTTTGTTTGGTTTGTTTTGGCGACTTTGGGCAAATTGGTTTTTGTCTTGGCAGATGAAAGCCAAAGTGAATTTAAGGCCTCTCTCTGTCTCATTCTCAGGATTTCCTTATCAATAAAAGGTTAGCATGAGCCAGGTGCAGTGGCCTGTAATCCCAGTATTTTGGGAGGCTGAGGCAGGTGGATCACTGAAGTCAGGAGTTCGAGACCAGCCTGACTAACACGGTGAAGCCCTGTCTCTACTAAATACAAAAAAAAAAAAAAATTAGCCAAGCATGATGGCGCATGCCTGTAATCCCAGCTACCTGGGAGGCTGAGGCAGGAGAATCGCTTGAATCTGGGAAGCAGAGGTTGCACCGAGCCGAGATTGTGCCATTGCACTCCAGCCTGGGCAACAAGAGTGAAACTCCATCTCAAAATAAATAAATAAATAAATAAAACAGGTCAGCATTAGCAGAGCAAATTGCAGTGAGTGCCATGAGCACTGCAGGGAAGGAGTCGTCTTCACATCACTGCCATAATGAGCAGGGCACAGGACAGCCATCTTTAGTTTACACAATGAAGAGAAGACCCACAGAAAGCTGACACGGAGAGACCATCACAGCCTTCCAGTATTGAGAGAGGACCTCCAAGGCAAAGCTAAGTCCAGATGGGGAGAGAAATTGTAGATGATCAAGGGCCTGCTACATGAAATGAGTTCACACGGAGGGAGCAAAATCCTTGCTAGAGAAAAGAGTGGATCGGCAGATACCTAAAGGAAGGATGATAAACGACAAAGTCCAGGTAGAAAAGGTAGCATAGACAATAATTGAAGCCCAAAGATGACATAAGTAAGCACAAGTAAGTGGGCAGGACTCTAGAGCTAGGGTGATCTGAGATCAGTGATTTCTAACACTTTATTCTCACACTGAGGCAGTTATGAAGAACAAAACTCCCTAAAGAAACTCCAAAAAAAAAACATTAGAAAACTTAATCTCTTAGTTATCAAATATTTGGATCTGGATAGGCTGCCATTTGTGCAACTTATTATTATTTTGATGACTAGAAGTTCTCAAATATTCTGAAGTGATATATTGTATATTGAATTCTATATTGAATGGTATCCCCAAGGGATGTACCTTCTCCTCCGCAGGTCAGTAGCTCATTAATGGCCAAGACAAAGGAACTGTGAATTCCTTAATAGCTCCACAGGTGAAACTGAAATCAGTAGGATTGCCAATACTCAGGGAGACAGAAGTAAAATTCCAGTTGATCTCCAAATAGTGGCAACATAGGACTACAGAATCAAAGTCAAATAAAATGAATTTATCAAAATGTTATTGATGCCTACTATGTGCCTGATCTGGCAGTGACTTCAGTTCTAGGGATACAGAAATGAACAGAAAAGGAAAGGTCTCAGCTTCCACGGAACTTAATTTCTAGTGTGAGGAGATGAACAATATAGAAATAAGTCAATGCAAAACTATGAGTGAGAAATGAATATCATGGAAACAACTAAAATAACATGATTTGATAGTCACCAAACAGCAACTTTGTACTAAAAATTTAAGAAAGCCCTTTCTATGGAGGTGACATTTAAACTGAAATCTAAATGATAAGTGGAAGTATCCATGTAAAGATTCAGGAGAAAACCATTACAGATGAAAGGTCTAATATGAAAAAGCTGCCCTGTTAGAATAACAGAAAGATGGTCAGTGGCTGTGGCTTAGTGTAAACAGGGATTAGTTGAAAGAATCAGTAGAAAAAAATAAGGCAGAAGTCAAATCATGAAGGACCTTATTTTCGATTGAAATAATATAATTTGATTTAAGCTTTAAAAGACAAGTTTCACTTCTCTGTGATAAATGGATTGTCAAGACCCAAAGTGGACTCAAGGAAATGAGTTGGGGAGGGGTGGTAATTTAAAAGAGCACACCAAGATGGGGCTTGGATGAAGATTATTATAGTGGAAAAAAATGGAAATATTTAGGTTATTTTTAGAGATGAAGTCAATGAATTTGGTAATAAAATATATAGAGGTTGCATGAGCAAAAGAAAGAAATCATGGAAAATATTGATTTGGGGGAGTGTTAAACAATTGAGAGGGAAATTAGAAGAACAGGAGAAGCAGTTTTTTTAGTTTCTTTTTTTTTTTTTTTTTTTTTTTTTTTTTTGAGACAGAGTCTCGCTCTGTTGCCAGGCTGGAGTACAGTGATGTGATCTCGGCTCACTGCAATCTCCGCCTCCTGGGTTCAAGCGATTCTCCTGCCTCAGCCTCCTGAGAAGCTGGGACTACAGGCGCTCACCAGCATGCCCAGCTAATTTTTGTTTATCATCTGTTTGTTTCTGTTTTGGTCCATGTCAAGATGGATGCTTTTTGGATTTCCATATTGTAATATTGTTAAGAAGACCTTTGGGTGGATAGATCTGGATTTCTCAACATAATTAGGGATGTAAATTTGGAAGTCATTTATAAGACAGAAACAACTTAAAGCAGAATACTTAATACAAAAAAACAAAAACACCAAGACCTACAACTAGAGAAATGAAATTAGCTAATAAAATATATAAAGCTGAAAAGAACTGGAGTCATTGGTCAACTACAAGTTAAATATTTTCTGGCAATGCCACTATCATGAGAGGTAATCAAGCCACTGTGAGTGTAGGATGTGCTCACAGATATATTACAAGCATAAGAAAAGAAATCATCCTTCTACCCAATTCTAAATACTATGTTAAATTTTAATAATTGTAGAAAAACTGACAATAAGAGTAATTAAAGGTAAAAAGCAAATGGTCCTAGGAACAGGTTATATGAATTTTAGGCAGCTTAGGGAAAAAGAAGAAGAAAAACTGAATTAATTACCATTGCATCTTAATTTTTATAAATGAGAAAGTTTCCAAATATTTTAAAGGCCTATTTATCGACTACCAAAAAGGGATAATGTCAGTGAAGGAAATTAGACAGAATGTAGTTAGATAGGTGGAACTATTAATTATTTAACATACAGATAGAATAAGGGAGAAAAGATTTCCATGTGACCCTTCTAAAGAGAACAGTCAAATATTTGTGGATAAGAATATAAGTTCCCAAGTACACAGTACCATTCAACAGTGTATCCCAGCCCCTGTTCTAATGCTAGATGAATAATATATGCTCAACAAATATGTATGCAATAAATGAACAAATGAATAAAATCTGTCTTGAGTTGCATATCATGTCGTTTCTCAGAACTTAGAAAGGCTTTTCTAGCCTAAGATATTTTTAAGAAATACATTGAGGTCCTTCCCAGCTGTACTTTTCTAAAAATCATATGTAATTCTGTAGCAGGCTTATTCTGCATAGATCTGAGTGGCAGATTACAGGTCAACGCACAGAGATTACAAGTAGATGTACTATTGCTCAGCATGAAAAACAATCTTTCTAACAACTAAAGCCATTATACAAGATGGGAGCTACGTAAGGTGGGTATTTGCAGGTCGATTAGCACTGGGATATTCTGGTAAAGTGAGGTAACTTTTTGGGGGTGTCACAAAAGTATCAGCTATACCAGGTATAATACTAGTTTAAATGACTTCTATAAGACCTTTTCCTACTTCAGGTGTCTATGACTGTGATACTATCATGACATACACTAAAAGGAATAGAATCTGCCAATAACAAACAGAATCCTCCTCAGAAGTCTCTAGCACAGAAATAGAGAGCTACAGTGGTCATTGAGAATCAATGTTCCTCCCTCTGGTAAGGTGTATTGCTCCATTTCATTTTATCCCCAGTACATGAGTTGGTAGCATTTTAGCCACCTGGAAGTTCTTCAGAACAGTACATGCACTTTTGCTTTTCCAAGGCATGTATTGTTTGGAACTATTGTTTTCATTTGAAAGTTTCTCTGAACAAAATGCTAGCACACACAACCAAAGAAACACAAAAGGCCAGGTGATGTTTTCCTTTCTGTTTCCAAGAACATCCCATTGAGAGACACTGACAGATGGTCAGGGCTAAGTAAACAGTCACACCCCTGTCTACCTGCCCATTAGGTGCGCTGCCGATCGTGAGTTTTCATCAGATCTATGTATTCAGCGGGGGCCCATTGTTTATCTCACTCTAATGCTTCTCAGGTACAAAGGAGATGGAGGGTTTCCCTGAAATAGCACTTAGTTCTAATCTCAATGCATCCAAATGTACATGGTTACAAACAGATGGATTCATTTGTACGCTGTTTTGCGTTCACACCTATCTGGCTACCTATCATTTCAATTTGTAGGAAACAACATGCCTTGTTAGCCTAGCTAAAGTTTCCCCAGTTTTTCAATTATTACTCTTATTTTCTCTTAAAGGCAATGTAGCTATTATTTAAATCTGAGAGCCACTACATCCCAGTAGGTAATCTGGTGTCTTTTTCCTTTTCAAATATTAATATATGTACATCTGTATATAAAACAATGTCAGTCTGAGATCTATGACAGAAAATGGCAATGAACTGATTACCTAACCTATCTTCCTCTTAAAATGAGCTATTTGTTTACCTTGACGGTTGTCACTTAATTAGAAGCTCTTAGTGAAGAAAAAGCTGGCTTAAGTTTCAGAAGCTTGTATCTCACAAGCAGGGGACAAAATCAGTCAACAATTTCATAAGAAAACATTGATGATAATAACATTGTCAAGCCCTTACAAAACACTCACTTAGCCTTTGAAAGAGGAGTGCAAAGGATAATTCCCAAATGAGTTTGTTGTTGCTGTTGTTTTCTAACACGTATATTCAATAGCTGGCATTTAACCCCTTCGAGGGATTGCTTTAGGGAATGGCATTCATAGAAAGGCAAGTAAGCAAAAATCATCGTCTCGGTCATGTTCAAGAAAACATTTGTAGCATTTATGACAAATGGCAGTATCAACATCCTATAAATAGAGATAATGCCATTTCAAAAGCTTAGTTTGGAAAATCATTCTTAATACTTTGTAAGTTAGAATAGCCAAACAAATGGAGGGTGATATTATCATTGTTATTATAAGAGGAAATTCAGTGGCAGTGCAATTCTTTTTTTTTTTTGAGCTTTATAAACATTTTTACCAAGAAAAGAGATATTACATTGAACAAGGGAAAACTCAAACTTAGTAGTGATGACTTTGAGAGTCATGATTTGCTCCTACATAAATATCCCTAAATGAATATTGAGTAATTTTCCCAACTTGGATGGTTTCCTTCCAGGCATAATCAGACAAGTACTCCGTTTGAAAGTGAGGCAGTCTTTGGAGATAAACTTTTGTGGATCAGACTGAATGGTTAGATGTAAGGATGCTAATATTTGACAAAACCAAAACTCTCTTCCATGTACTCTTGCCATGTCAAATATGCTCTTCTCTTCTACTACCAAAAGGAAATGACAAAAATAAACTTTCTTTCCTCAGCACAAGGAAACTTCTGCAGAATGCTTTTAAGAATCAATGATTAAGTGCGTGCTAGGTCCCTACCATAATCAAGAAGAGTGATGGCCAAGTTTAAGGGTTGGTTGCTAGTCCTTTCTCCAGGAATTATAGGGAAGAAACCAGGCCAGCTAAATCTGTCTGTAGGACATTTATCAACCCTCTTATGAAGATTTAGATGGAAGTTTTTAACATGATGGGAGCTAAGAAACATTGCCTTGCTTGGTTTAAAAACAAGCTTGTTTTAAGACTCAAGCTGTCTTCTCTGACAGTGCAAGTCCTACTCAGTCCACAATAGAGATAGCTCTTTCCTCTACAGAGGCATATGGGTTTTGATAGAAAAAATTACCTACCAGACCAACTTTAATCCCTTAAACTGGCATGTAAGTTCATCTGAGTCCTACCCACATCTATTTACATTTTTGGTCTCAATCAAATAGTCTCCTGAACACTCCCTACATTACTTGAATTCTGGACTTCAGTCAAAGTTTCCTCTTTCCCTGGTTTGACTCTCACCTCTCCTGTAACTCCTGGTATCCTTCTCTCAAAGGTCAGCCCTCATGTCACCTGCTGCAGGAGGTGACATGAGGGCTGATCTTTGAGAAAAGGATGCCAGGCTCCTTACATACCAGGCTTCAGTATTCCAGCAATACACACAGCTGGCATCCTTTAGCAGACATTGCTTTCACTTCTAGTCACGCATGTACTGCCTAAACACCTTATCTTGAGTATAATCTCCTGGAGGGCAGGGACTATGTCATAAGCCTAGGTGTACTTATTATAGTATATAGAAAATTAGCAGCCAGAACAGAAGAGCATCCATGACAGAAATCTAACTTGGTGCTGCCAGGTATACATGTCTAGCCTTGAGAAAGGTATTTAACATGTTTTCTTTTTAATGCCATTATAAGTGGGTGATAAGAAGGTACCTACATACATAGGTTGGGCAAGCATGAAATGAGATAATTCATGTAAATGGTTTAGAACAGTGCCTGGAAAGTCCCTTAATAAATACTGACTATCATTAATCTCAAGCAATTCTAGTCTTTGGATACTACCAAAAAACTATATAAATCAGTAGTAAAAGGATAAGAAGCAATTACATTGGGAACTTTTACAAGCTCATCCTTGAGGTGGGAGAGTGCTCCTCTTACAAATGGCTCCATGCATCTTTTCAACATTTATATGCACAATCTCTCCATAACATAGTGGTAGAACTATTTCACTATAAGCTAGGTTGAGCTTTAAGAAACTGGTAACATTTTGTCATTTTTGACCTAAAAATGGCGGTTTCATATGGTTTCACTTAAAATGGTCAAATTGAGAGAATCCTTCTTAAGTCTTTGCCAAAAGGACTGAAGCTTGGATTTGGCATTAGGGAATTCTAAGCCTTTCCTGATTACAGTCTGATGCTTTCCAGTAAAATTCTTACTCTAAACTTGTTTATCTCCCAATATCTAAGACCTGGTAGTTAGGCTAGGGTCCAGCTTCCTGCCCATGTGAATCCGACCAACTGTACTCTAGATAGGATATTCTCCACCCACAAATATTCACTCTTCCAAATATTCACTTTGCTGAATCTGAAGCCTGAAATTATTTCCCTTCAGGGCATAAATACACATGAGACTCATCCATTCCCTGCCAAAAACACAAAACAACAATAGCAACAAGTTGTCGTCATCATTGTCGTTGTCATCATCATCATCATCTATTCTCACTCAACTCTGTCCTTGTGGAAGGTCTTGCATATACACTGTCAGCTCCATTTCATAATCTTACTCTTTGAAAGGAATAATCTATACTGTCTCTATTTCATTTCATTGTTTATCATCCATTCAGTCGCTCATTCGTTTATAAATCTATTATAGTCTAACTTTCATCCCCACCTCTGTTTCAATTCTACTCTGACAAAAATCATGAAAAATCTCCTTTATTGCTTAATCCTAGGTTGTTTTTTATTCCATAACTGACTTGATCTGATTGTAGAATTTGATGCTATTAATCACCCCTTTCTTCAGCATTCATGAAAATATTTCCCCTTAGTCTCTACATTTTTGCCATTTCTTTTTAGTCTGTCCCATAATTTCTTCCTGCTCTCTGAATATTGGTTTTCAGCAGAGTCCATAGGAGTCCCTAGTTTCTCCTTGTACCCACTCTCTTGAGGCATTGAGCCCACTACCATAGCTTTAACTACCACTTAGTGGTTAATGACTTCAAAGCTAAAGTGTCAGCCTAGACCATTCCTGAACTTCAGATGAATATATTTGACAACTCATGGCCATTTCTGCTGAAATATTCATAGAAACCACTAACCTAACTTCTCTAGAACTGAACTCAGTATCTGTTACATGTACCTAACCCTCCTCTTCCAATTTCCATCTCTCCTATTTTGGATTACTGATCTTGGCTACTTGAACTGCAGGTCCTTCCTGCTGTCTTCTGCCTTATCTGACAACTCATTACCACCCACCCCATTCATTACACCTCCCCATCTGAATTATCTGGCCTACTATTGCTGCTTATGAGTTAGATGATGTAAAGGCTATTAAATGGATGGATGGATAAATAAATGGATGAGGAAATGTACAAATGGGTACAAAACCATGCAGAATAACTCATCACAATCCTCTCCACTAAAAAGCTGCTCATTAGCTCATTAATAGGGTAGGGAGCTCTCCTTACCACAAATGCCTGACTGGCAGAGGTGTGTGTTTCATGGCCACGAGGGCGCCACCCCAGTCTAGGAACCAGACATTGTACTCTTCATCAAAGATCTGGAACAACAACAACAACAACAACAATCATAGCAACACCTTACATTTGCATAGTGCTTAACAGTTTACAGTCTTTCACATATATTGTTTCATCTAGGTTCTGAGCCTTCCAACAGCACTGTCAGATAGTTTTGCAAGTATTATCTCCATTTGATTGATGAGGAAATGGGCTCACAGAAAGCAAATAACTCTCCCTAGGCATTTGCATTTCCAGGGCTCTTTCCACTGCTCCAACTCAAATTGCATTTCCAGGGCTCTTTCCACTGCCAGTACTGTGAACCAGCATGCTACATGAAGGTGAAGCAACAAGGTGCATGCTCAACTAGGTGACCCAAAGGAAGTAAGACTTTGAAGAAACTTCCCTGTCTTTCTAGCTAACTAAGTTACTACTCAGCCTTCTCTTCTTCCTCATCTATTCAGATGTTTGCTGATTTGTCAATAGTCTGTGTTTTATAGTGCTGTTTATACATTATCTAGGAACTTGAAAGACAATTTCCTACCCACTATTGTAAAACTAATAACTGATATAGCCACCACCTCCCTGCAAGTTGGATGAAGACCCAAGTTGGGTGTCTATGAATCCCTACTCTAAGTGGTCATTGAAACACAGTACTTCCAGGGACCTAACGTTATTCATTCTTTATTTCATCTATTTGTCTGTTACTTATCCATCCATTCACTCATTCATTCTCTTATTCAGTGTTCCATCCAACCATCCATCCCTCCATCTACCCATAGGCATTTTCTAAGCACTGACTTCAATACAAGGTTCCGAGTTAAGAGAATTTCAGACCTAAGCCCACATATATCAATGTTTATACCAGATATGACTTTTATATCTCCAACCTTAAACAGGAAAACTATTTCTCCAGCAGAGAACTAATCTCAACTGTAGATCTTCTAGGGGAAAGTATGCTTGGAGAATTCCTACAGCACTTAACCAGTGATGGTGGTTCATGAAGCCTAGATAGAGAAGTTGGGATGGTGGGTTAAGTGAAGAGGGCTAGAAGAGGATAAGGAGATGATACAGTCAGATTTAAAAGGTGAATGTGTAAGAGGAATGGGGCCTCCTATGTATATGCCCCAGGGAACTTTAGAGAGAAAAGTAGTTTCTCAGTCCTAAACCTCTTTTTTTACATATTTATCTTCAAAGAAAAGAAAAATGTCCCTATTAATGATGAGCCCCAATGCACAAAGGACCTAAGGGTGATTCACTTATGTTCCAGATATAAACATAGACTCTGAGTCTGCAATGCTAGGCTTTTCTCTCCAGAGCTTAAAGGATGGCTCTGTGATAAGCCACAAAATGGAGATGCTGGGTTGAACCCTAAGAATGAGAAACAGAGGAAGAGGCACTGGGGAGGAGGGAGAAGTTATCCTTATCCTTTCCTCTTGATTTTACCATCTGGCCACTGCTCATTTTTGCCCTGTCTAGTACTGGAGTGAAAAAGTGGATTCCTTAGCTGTTTATGAAAGGAGGAAGGAAAAAGTAGTGACAACGTTCGTCAGGTGAGCTACTTCTTGAGGTAGAGAGACCTCCAGAAATGGTTTGCCTATGAGGAGATTTTGTACCAGATGAGTTTGTATTCCAGCTTCCACCCTCCTTTGGCTCTCGTAATAGGTTATTTTACATTTTGAAGGGTATGATCTTATTTATGTACCTGTTCCCCAGCCACCTGATTATGGCCTTGTGGGTAGGAACCTTAACTTACTATTGACTGTGTACCTTGCAGTACTTGACATAGTTGCTTTTGTCTCGTAGGTACTTGTTAATTTTTACAACGCTGGTAGTGGTGACACTGGTGGCAATGGGGATGATGATGATGGTGGTGATGACAATCTTCACCAAGGGATCCAAACAGGAACTTGTCTAACAAGAGTTCATATGGTGACTCTACCTTTACCATCAAGATATTCATTGTCTTTCTCTTGTCTTCTCCATGGAGAAACTGTATCACTTTTAAGACTTAGTAAAATGCCACCCCTCCTTGTGATGTCTTTCCTGGTTTCTCCAGCGATCAATTCGTCTCTTTTCTTTGTATGCTAGTAATGCCACTAAAATATTATTATCACCCCGAACTATAATTAGCTAGCTACGAACCCATTTCTTCTATTTAATTTTGAGCTTTTTAAGGAAAGGGACTCCAAAGTATTCAATTACCTCCGGAGCCTGACACCTAGTTGACATTGTATAAGTCTATTTGTCCAATATAGTAGCCATAAGAGAGTATTTAAATTTAAATTAATTAAAATAAATAAAATTAAAAATTAAGCCCCTCTGACACAGTAGTCATATTTCAAGTGCTCCATAGCTGCATGGACAAGCACAGATACAGAACTTTTCCATCATTGCTGAACATTCTATTGGACAGCATTGCTGTAAGTGTTTGCAAAACTGAATTAACATTTCGTGCAGTCACATATCTGTTTCATACTTACTCAAGACAGTCTACACAATACTTAAACAACCACTGACTTCCATGGCTTTGTCAGTTTTAATGTTCTAATCCTTGCATTTTGTAGATACAGAAACACATCCCCAAAGGTGAAGAGACCAGCTTGCCAAGAACTCTTGGCACACTAATGATAAAAACAGTTTTATCAGTTGTACCCCCAGCAACCAGCACAGTACTTAGCATCTGGACCTGTTACACACATATGGCTGAAGGAAAGAATAAGTGAACTGGGAAAATTCCAGTTCCTCCTATTCCCTGCCCAATGTCCTTCTCATTATACCCCATTACCCCTCTAACCTGCCAGCCAAATTGACCAAACTGAACAGCTGCTTCAAATGTTTTGAAACTACAAAGTCATAATGAGGCTGAGAATCTATAGGATGGAGAGAGAGATTGGTAGAACTTACTCTAAATGCCTCCTCCCTTTTTGTCAATTCACCCAGTTACCTGTCTCCATGTGTTGCCCCCATCGGAGGAGATGAACACACCAATATCAGTATATGAGAGCTCCGGGCCAATGTTGCCTGAAACATAAGCAAATCATTTGAGATTGTCAGGAGTTTACCAATTAAGTGTGCTTAGGGCTGAGGGATGGGGGGACAGAGAGTAAAGGTTTTCTAAGTGATATTTACAGCTAATTTGTGCAGTTTCTTTTCTGGTGTCATATCAAAAGCCCAGCAGGACGAAAAACCCAATATGGGAAAAAATCTAAATAGTATGACAGAAATGCATCATTCAATGACATGAGTCAAAGACTGAATATCAATTAGTTCAGGTCTCTTGAATTATTTACTCTGTATACCAATAATCTCTTACAGGTGTCTTGCTCCTGACAGGTGTCCCCTGAAGGAAGCAAAGAGTGGAAGAGTAGACACATATGGAGACACATATGGAGAAACTGGGCATAGGAGCCTGAGAAAAACTGGTGTGTGTGTGTGTGTGTGTATGCGCATAACTGTGTGTCTGTGTGTGTGTTTGAAACTTGTCAGCATGTCCTTTGAGTGCCAGGCAGTTGAGTGACCCAATGGTACAGACTATGTAACCTAAATTATACAGTGCCCAGAAGAAGATGACCACACTCAGCATACCATGGCCATCAAGCATGGCAGGAAAAGGAATCACCTGGCTCATGCCTAGACCAACCATACTTGCTGCTTCCATCCCTTCACACTCTCCTCTCTGACCTTCTTTTTCGTCCCCTGGCACTCCATCACCATGTGGCTATGCTTATTAAAAAGAAAGTGGTCAAGCTTTTCTAGTCCATCTATATTGATTTAGTTTTCCCAATGGGCAGCCCTCTTCTCAGAGCCTAAAAAAGGCCCCCAACCTAATAGTGCTCAATAAATAATTGTGGAATGAATGAATGGGAAAACAAATGATTGGATCATGTTCCAATGTTGATGTGCACTTGAGGAAGTTCTCACAACCAGGAAGGAACCCTAAACATGTAAGAGTTTATCTTACTGGCTGATATTTTTGCTTTAAAAATAGCAGGAAGAGAATGTTAGCTCCCACACATCTGTAGCCTAAATAAGAGCACAACAAAAATGCAATAATGAAAATGTTAATTGAGCTCCTGACATTTAATGCTTCAAGATGAGAAATTAAAGCCAGGCTACAGCTTGTCAAGCTCCCATCAGCATCAGGGAGCACACAGATAGCCAACTTGTTTTGAGACTCAAGTTTCCAAAAATAACCCCTGGGCTCAGGGCTCAGGGTTCAGGCAGTAGGTGTGGGAGGAGTAGGGAGAGGCTTGGTGAGTAGATCCATGGAGTTCTGTCTGGAATTTGGAATTCAACTCCCCAGATACAGGTTTTAGAAGACACAGGTAAGGAAAGTAAAGGGAAATGGGGAGGAGAATATTAACTCGAGTTGCTTAGCGGTTGTGCTAACCTGGAGCATTGTGTTAAGAAGGATTCTTTGGTTTCGACAGAATAGAATGTGGTGGTGATCAACAGATGTCTACCAAGGGTGACAGAGAGAGAGGGAGGCAGGAGCACTATTGCTCCAGAGCTGTGTATCTTCCATCCCTGGCATGGCTTCTAAGGATCTAGCTTATCATCCCTCACCTTCCTTAGAAGCTGGTTCTGTCAACATCCTTAGCCTCTCTTTCAAAGCTTGACTAGATGGATTTTGGGGGCCTTATGGTGGTAAGAACCCAAGGCTCACAGTGAACTCTACTTGTGGAAATATCTTCTGTCAATTGAAAAGACCCCTGAAAGAAAATGCTACTGATCACAGAGACCAGAAAGTTGGTTCCCAGATGAAGGGACAGAAAAGATGTACCCAGGAGGAGTTGATCTTTGAACATGTACAGTCTTTAGGTGGCTCTGTGGGTGATTTCTGATAGGAAGAGCTGGCGTTGTGGTGCCAGAGAAGGAGGATTTGAAAAATGAGCCTTGCTGGCTGAAGTGGAATTGGAGCTCAGCTAGAGTGGCTGCCATCCATGTTGGAAGAAGGTGATGCAGCTGTTGCCCACTTGAGTGGTATGATGAGAGAGGAGGGGGAGTGAGATGGAGAAGAAGAACTGGGATCTTTTCTCACCAAACAGCTTGGCTGGTAAATGATGGAGGGCCCATTGCCCTTTTTGGAAGTTTTAAACAACTTGCTTTTACTCTCATTTCCTCCCAGTGCTATCCTTCTCTGCTCCTTAAATATTTAAAAAATAAAATAAAAGGGAGAGAATTTTGAAGTCCTCTGAGGGCTAGCGACGCTTCTCTCACCATCACTCAGCCAGAGGGAGTTGCTGCCCATACAGGGTGGCTACAGGCTCAGTGGGGGAGGAAGCTGACAGTATACAATCAACTTGCCCCTGCAGGGGCAGGGGCGGGAGGAGGGCCTCCACAGAAAGAACAACAGGAGGGTGCGAACATTCAGAGTTTACAGGAAGCTTGGCAGGGGGTCTGGTTAGCTGTGGAGCTGGCATGGAAAGGGGCTCAGAGATGGGTCTGGCTGAATGGCTACAGAACAGAGCACTAGAGGTGGAGTCAGAGAGAGTGTGGGCTGGGACATGACACCTGTTTCCACCTGCCCACAGTCTCTTCATCTCTAAATTCAGGCATATAGTAATTGCCATTTCTACATCATCATGCAGTTATGCAATCAAGGCAAGAAAAGCAAGCTTTGGATGCTGTAAGGCACTGCGAGGATATGAGGTCTTTATTACTAGCTTGAAACCACAGTGTTAAGGTTATTAGGAACCCTAGTGTTTCTGCTTGCAAAAGGCAATTGCCAAACTCTCTATACTGGATTCCCATCTGCCTTCGGAGATGTCCTCAACCAGGAGTTAAGAGATGAATCCCAGGGTATACTTTTATCCATGCAGCTTCCCTGAGACCACATCTCAGTGCAAAGTGGGAAAAGGGAGTCAGCAGTGGGAGTGGAGAGAGCCCAGGGTGGCTGACACCTGAAGGCAGGTGGAAGGCACGGATATGGGAAAGGGCCCTGCAGGGGCAGGCTCCATGTAGGCCACTGAAGGCATAATCGGCTGACGTCATAGTTATCTTCCTGATGGCAAATAACCTCCCAAGGTGTCCAGGGCAAGCAGGGTAAGGAGAAGCTGGGTATGAAGAGGCACGCGCCAGTGACTTAGCCCTGGCTTTTCATCAGGATCTCATCAGCTGAGTTATACCCCTCCCAAAGATCCAGGGCATGGCAAAAAGCCTCAAGAATTACAAGGGGAGATAAAAAGAAATTAGCAATCCTGATACATATGGACAAAAAAATTCAAAAATAAGTCTTTAATGTCTGTGTGTTTGCTAATTTACAAAGTACTAATTTAGAAGCAATATGCTGGTCACAGGTAATAACAACTACCATTAATCCTACCTTATGATGCTCTGTGCACTCTGCTGGGTCTTATAGACACATACTTCCATCTCTAATTTTTACAACACCCCCACAGTTTTACAGATGAGAAAAATGAAGCTCAGAGTTTAAAAACTAAGCCAAATACACAAACCTAATAAGTGTCAGGGCTCAGCCTGGAAAGCAGGAGGACAAGGTTCCTGAGTTTCTCTGTGTGCATAGTGCATGCATAGGATTTATGGATTTATTGAAGGAGATGAGCACATTATATTCTTCTGATGTAAGAAGAGTTTTAACTTCTATTACATTAATGATGATAAGTAACATGCACTGAGAATTCAATATGCCCCAGGCACTGTTCTAAGCATTTTACTTACTTATTTATTTATTTATTTATTTATTCATTGAGCCAGAGTCTCACTGTGTCACCCAGGCTGGAGTGCAGTGGCACCATCTTGGCTCACTGCAACCTCTGCCTCCTGGGTTCAAGCAATACTACTGCCTCAGCCTCCCTAGCAGGTGGGACTACAGGCATGCACCACCACACCTAGCTAATTTTTGTATTTTTAGTAGAAACGGGGTTTCACCATGTTGGCCAGCTGGTCTCAAACTCCTGATCTCAGGTGATCCACCTGCCTCCGCCTCCCAGCGTGCTGGAATTACAGGCATGAGCCACTGCGCCTGGCCGTTGTTCTAAGCATTTTAAATTCATTGTTTCATTATATCCTGCAATTCTATTATTTTGGTACTATTATGCCCACTTTGCCAATGAAAACACTGAAGTTCAGAGTGGTCAAGCCACAAAGAATAATGCCTTGCTACACACTAAATACTCAGATAGTATTAACTTTTATTATTTATCCCTACTTTTTGATGTAGCTTCCAGTTCAGACCTCCTGTAGGTCTTGAGGAGAGGCCTAGGGTTCAGCAGCCCTTGAGTTGGAAAAACCAATCCACATGGATTGCAGAGTGTGAGGATCACTTCTCCAGCCAGGGGAACAGCAACAGAGCCTGCCTTCATCTCTCCTCAGCCTGGGCTCCCTGAAGCCAGTGGTATTAAGCATAGTTGCTCCCAACCATCTGGGGTTGACAGGAGTTGACTGAAATCTGATGAGAGTGGTTCATCACTGGTGGTATCTAAAAGCTCACACAGTTGGAGGCTCGGAGAAGGAAGCCATGCCTAGAGAGTAGGAACTCCAGGGACCAGAGCTTTGGATTGATGAGAGAAAACAGTATGTACCAGCTCCGAAAGTCACTGTGAATTTATCTGCTTTCATTAGAAAAATAAGCTGACCAACACCAGAGCTCTAACTTCTAAGATCAGCAGGCTGCCTTCCTTTATGCCATCAATGTATTCCTGAAAAGGTGTATGGAAATGCAGTGCATGCTAATCAGAGCACACTCCCTGGAGACTTTAGCTTTCATCTCAGAGTTGCTTTACCTTCATTTCTGATTGATGCACAGTGGACAGTGATTCCAACAATGCAACCTTAAGTTTTTCTGCCCTTTGCCCTCAGGCTCTCAGCCAAGGGGTTAATCATGTGTAAACAAGCCTTTACATGCACTAGAGACCCCCTCATTAAAAGCAGTTCTAGGATGGAACCCTTCATACCGAATCATCTGTCTAAAGGGAAAACTACCCCAACTTACATCTGGTGAGCTAGGAAGTTTATATATCATGTTTTCTTAAAGTGTGGATTCCCTATTACAAACAACCATTCTGATTGGTCAGTTTACTTTGAGAGAAACTCTGGCCTCTTGCTAAGCAGAGGGGACTGCTTTGTGTCTGGGGGGGAAGATGCGTGAACCTAGGAATTACAAATGTCTAGAGCTCTTTGCATCTTAGGTTCTTAGATGGGTATTGGGGAACCCTGCATATTTTCTGGGGCGAGTGCTCACAGCTTTCATCTGATGCTCAAGTGAGTCCATGATCCAAAAATAGGTGACAAATTTATTCTAGACACTCTCAGTGAGGAAGAAGCACAGGGAATGTTTTTCTTACCTGTAGCCACCACAAGTCCTGGGGCTGTCTCCTTGCTAGAGATTCTTCCTGAGGAATATGGATTTTCAGAGAGTTGCAGGTGCAGATGTAAGGAACAGAAGGGCTAAAATGGAGAAAGAAATAGTTTCATTCTAGGAAATTCCAGACACCTGCACCCCTGCCCCACTAGAGATGGGCTTCCCGATGTTCAGCTCCCAGAAATAGCAAGGCATTAGATGATGAGTCACACAGTTTTGGGCAGGAGGTATCCGCACCTGAGATAGCTGGTATGCTCACATTAGAAGCTTCACTGAGTACCTTCCATAAGCCCCCTCCTGCCTCTGCCCCCCAACCACAATCTCGTGCCTTTCCCTCTCTTCCTCAGGTTCCCTCTGAACCTATCCAAGGTCCAGTTCATGGCTGGCTTTATGAAGCCTCCTTGACCATTCCTTCTGCCAGGATGACACTAACATTCTCGCATTTCTGATCTTGACCATCAATTCTGCTTCTTGGAGTTGCAAAGGCCCTCTGGGAGGAGTGAAGAGGGGAAGCTACGTGAACTAGGTCAGGCCCTCCACCTTCTTCAGCCAGATTGTCTCTGTCTCTGTTTTACGTATTTTGTTCTTATTTATAATTTTACTTAAAATATTTGAAGCCATCATCTAAAACCTATATGTCTGTGTTCTCTATTTATTCATTTATTTATTCATCTATCCCCATTGGAGTGTTCTTAAAAGGGCTTGGGGATTTACAGAGACATATTCTGTACAACAAATACAAATAAGAAGATGAAGGAATAGAAAGAAAGAGAAAATCAGATTAAAATAAGATGAAGCCATGGGCAACGTTTGAGGAAAAAAAAATTCATGCTGTGACCAATTCCTAGAGGTAAGCAGGCATTTATCTCTGACCCTCCTAGTACCTGAAGCAAAAATTATATGGAATAAGGCTGAAAATTACAAAGGGAAAGGGCGCCATTTGCTGTATTTACCATTGTAGTCCCAATTTTTAACATAGGGTCTACAATAAGATAAGTGGTTAATAAATCTTTTTGAATAAGTGGCAAGAGGAAACTTTTTGCTCAGAAGAAACATAACCATTTCTGGGACCTTAGAATTGTTTCTTACAGAAGTCCTTATTCAGAGGGCACTGAAGAGTGTGGATTTTATTGTTAATGAACCGTTTTGCCTCCTCACACAGAGCAGAAGCACCTGGAGCCAGAGATACCATCTCACACATCATGTCTTCCATGGTGCCTACCCCAATATTCCATACATCTGGAATCCTGGAAATGCTGATAGATTAACTGTCCCATATGGATATTCCAGCCTAAGCCCCCCTGGATTCTCAAAGCAACTTTTGCTTGCCTCAACATCTAGCAAGCATTTACCAAAACACAATGCATCATGTTAGTATCAGTTAATAGATGTATTACTACTACTGAGCTGTGCCTGGGACCCTTGAGCACAGGCTCCTTCCCTTATATGTTTCTTTGCCTTACTATGAGATGGATCACATAGTGGATCCTCGGTAAAAGCCTGCATAATTCAACTGGGCCTTTCACCCAATGGTGCTGCAGTCTGAGTCCACAGACCAATGCCCTGCAAGTTTTAGAAAATTACTGCTCTGCACCACCTGAGTTCCTAAGACCCTTTGATGAAACAAAGGCCTTGACACAGCTTCCCCAGGTGGCTAGCCTGCCCTGTGAACTTCCCATGAGGCTGAGTGACTGACCAGCAGGCAGTGCACTGGGCTTCCTCTCAGGTCCACATCCGGAGCTTGCAGCAGGCGCCAATCCCTGCCTTTGTTGTAAGTGATGTATGTCTTCACCTGGTCGTCCACCTTCTTGTTTGCCAGAAATATCCCTTTGATACCTGCTACCTAGGAAAAAAGGTGAGAGATGGAGAACGATGCTGGGCCAACATGCCTTTGGTCTTGGAGAAGCCCTTAGAGAAGCCCCAGAATTTCCCACGGCATGTCGGGGTTCCAAGCAAGAAAAGAAGGAACATGACAGGAAACGTTGAATGCCATGTGGTCTCTGAAAAATGTTTAAAAAGTTCATCTCTGAACCTTATGTCACCCCCTAGATGTCCCTTTCTATGCTTACCCATCTGTTTTTTCCCACTTTGCTCGTCTCTGCACTTTGTTCCACAGGACTTCATCTTTAATTAACTATTAACATTCCCTCTGAGATGGGAGTGGCTGACAAGAACTGAAGGAGTTACCCCTTCTAGCAAACATGTGTTTCTGCTCAGGAGAGGCCTGTAGATGGGTATTTCATAACAATGGAAGTTGAGGCATTGTGATTAGTAGTAATGAAGATATCCTGCGGCAGATGATCCAGCTTGGAGGCCTGGCATCTGTCTCTTTCCATGCCACTAGCTCACTATGTGACTTTGGATAACTCCCATATCATCTGCGGGACTCAGCCAATGGTCGCTTTGAAATTGGTGGAATAAGCCCTATTCCTCTTCTTTTTCCCAGTTGGCTGGCAAAGGATCCGTGAGACCATGCAAAGCACTCACCAGTGTTCCCATGTTTTGAGATTTGCATGCCTTTGATATTTTGATGGGAAAAGAGCATCACCACAAAACAAGCCGCTAGAGGATTAAAGATTTATCACCCAGAAGAGTTCTAGGGTAAGTACAAATTCTACTCAAACTTTTATTCCTTATATTCCACATGCTGAGCAAGGAAAGCAGATATTTAGAATGACAACGCCCTGCATCAAAGAAAGATTCCCTTAACTCTTTTTCCATAGAAGTTATAGCATGTTTCAAAGGCAAAGCAAATAGCATATTGCCAAAAGCAATTAAATTAGTTTAAATATGTATAAACAATAGGTTCAATGGCAGGTTTTGTGGGTGATACTCAGATATCTTAGAGTTTTAATTGTATTTATCCCCCATTCTTCCAGTATCATGGTTAACTGAGGTTTACTCACTTCGGAGAGAATGCCAGTGGGAGAAAAGGGTAAGAGTTTCACAGAAGTGAGCTTATTTTTTTGTTTTCAAATGACATAATTTAACTGATGAAATAAAAAGTCTTCTTTCCTTTTTTTAAGTAACCTGATTGGCCTTGAAAGAGAATGCCAGCCCAAATAAGAATAAACAAACAAATGGACAGAGAATCTCAGGAGGAGAATAGAATTATCTGGAAGGATACCACCAGGGGAATCTGACAAACGGCCAACAATGGAATTGATTAGATTCCTACCTGGAACAGTGGGTAGGTAAGCAGAGAAACCAAGATAGGGGAGGGGCATGATGTCTGAGCCATGCCCTCCCTAGAGACCACCTCCCTGCCCTAACGGCTTAAAGTCAGGGCCATTTCAGGAAGGACAGCATCTCAAATGCTCATCTAGGGGCTATGAGCCCCTCAGATCACCTCAGTCTTTAAAACCAACTGCAAAGGTGCATCTCCTAAACCTGACTACTAATCATTCCTCACAGAGAATGGAATCTGGGATTCCCTAGAACCTTCTACCTGATGGAGGCCTTTCAGTGTTCTGTTTAGCCACAGAGCTGATGCCTTTTCTGCTAGACCACCAGCTAATGATTCCAGAGAACTCATTCTCCTAAACCAGTTACCCTCTCCCACACGTACCCAGGGCCTTGCTATCCATTTCTTGGATGAAAATATTTGGATCAGACTCAGACACCTTGGCCCCGGTTCAGTTTTTCCTGGGGAGCGGCTGTGGCCCCCTCTGATGCCCCCAGCTCAATGCATCACAGAAAGAATTCCAGCCACTCAGCAACCTCTTTTGATCTTCCGGGTGAGCAGGTTAACAAATTAAACAATCATTACCATTACCATGTTTTCCCACTGAGCACTTCACCACTTGAACGGGCATTTTCTGTGTGTCCCACATATTCTGAGAACAAAACCAGGAGAATGGGGACTAAAAAGATGTAGAAAGGACAGACTCTCAGGGAACCCACTTGCAGCTGTGAGGGTGCTTCTCCTGAAGTTGTACATAATGCCGCAGCAATCTCCCTCCTGTCTGAAAGAAGCGGAACATTTCCCACTTGTGTTTGGATAGTTTAAAGCCCTTACATTATTACTGAATCACTTTTCTGGCTTCATGTCTTGTAAAAATGGACTGTGAGTTTGGAGGGTACTTGGCTTTTGTGTGTCCTAAGCCAACAGCTTTCACACTTTTTGACTGCAACCCAAGTAAGAAATACATTTATGTTGCAACCCAGTAGACTCATACCCATATACGCATGTATGTGTACACATATATTTCTAAGACAAAAGTATTATGAAAGACTATGCAGCCTCACTAAATGCAATGTAAAGGAATTAGAGAATGAGATGCATTTTTACTCGTCCTCATCCAAGGAGGTACAGAGCATTGAATTAACTTTAAACATACTTCCTCCCACTGTTGTTTGAAATCAGATGTTTGGCTGCTGCTGATTATTTCAGCAGTCCAGGGAGAAGGGTACCAGCTTGTGATGGTGTCCACAGAAGAGGACAATACAAGGTGTCTAGCCTGTGTGGCCCACTTTCCCTCTGGGAATCAATTTGAGTGCAGAGGGAAACTGACAGCAGGCCCCTTGGCGGAATGCTGAGTCCAGGTGGCATGGTCATCTGTTGGTCACCTCCCAGAGACCTCAGGACAAAGAAGCCAGGGCTCTGCTGAGAAAAGCAATTACCACGATCTGCCTTGGGCTGTCCCTAGAGTCCCACCTGTGGTGAGGGGCTGAGGAAGGTTGGTTCAGGGAAAAAAGTCCCTGTGGAGTCTCTAAGTAGCTGTCCTTCTGGCCCAATAAGGGTCACTGAAGGTCATGATAAAGCACAGGGAAGATGACAGGCTCTAGGGAGAGGAAAGGCAAGGAAACATCAATAAGATGGGCAAAGAGACCAGAATACTGAGGCTGGCTGGGAAGTTTCTTTTTTTTTTTTTTTTCAGATGGAGTCTCACTCAGTCACCTGGGCTAGAGTGCAGTGGCACTATCTCAGCTCATTGCAACCTCTGCCTCCTGGGTTCAGACAATTCGCCTGCGTCAGCCTCCTGAGTAGCCGGGATTATAGGTGACCATCACTACGCCCAGTTATTTTTTTGTATTTTTAGTAGAGATGGGGTTTCACCACGTTGGCCAGGCTGGTCTCAAAATCCTGACCTCGTGATTCGCCCGCCTCGGCCTCCCAAAGTGCTGGGATTACAGGCATGAGCCACCACGCCCAGCCTGGAAGTTTCATTTTATCCATCCAGGTATACTGGGTCCAGTTATTTAGTCACTGAAGAAAAGCAAATCACACCCGCGATGAGTTACCACTAAATCCCCATCGGAACAGCTACACACACACACACACACACACACATATACACTCTCTCTCTATCTCTCTCTGTCAAACCAAGCAAGTGTTGCTGAAGATATGAAGCAACTGCTACTCTCATACCTTGCTGGTGGAAATGCAAAATCCCACGGCCACTTTTGGAATAATTTGGTGGCTTCTTGTAAACATATACTTACATTCAACTCAGCAATCTTAATCCTAAGTATTTACCCATGAGAAATAAAAATCTATGGTTAAGAGAATGTTTATAGAAATTTTATTCATAATCACACAAAATTTTAAAAAGTAACCTAAATGGTCTTCAGCTGGTGATTGGAAAACAACCTCTGTCACAACCACACAACAGAATGCTGCTCAGAAACAGAAGGAACCGATGTATTCAACAATGTGGGTGAATCTCAAATGCATTATTCTAAGTGAAAAAAAGTCAGACCGAAAAGGTTACCTACTGCATAATTCCATTTACTCACCCTCTAGAAAAGGCAAAACTAAAGACAAAGAGAGGTCAGGTGTGTGTTTGTCAGTGACTTTGGGGTAGAGAAGGGTGGACTACAAAAGGGCAATAAGGGAATATTTGGGGTAATGGAACTGTTCTATGTCTTGATTGTGATTTGTGCACACATTTACACACCAGAATGCACAAATCAAAACTCACAGAACTGTATACTAAAAGGGTAAATTTTACTGTACATAAATTATACCTCCATAAAAATGCAAAAAAAAAAAAATGAATAGTGAGAAAAGCCTAAGTGGTTTGTCAAGCAGACATGGATTTCTTGAAAATTCAGCACCACTAGCTGAATTTAGAGCCAAGCCACTAAATTCTCTGCATCTCTGTAATCTCATAGGCACAATGAAGAATGTGATATTGTGAGAGATAAATAAGAAAAAAAATATAAGTTGTTTACGACTGTGCAATCCAAAACAGTAGCCACTGGCCACACATGGCTTGAAATGTGGCTACGGGAATGAAGAAACTAATTTTTAATTTTATTTCATTTTAACCAGTAGAAATTTGAATTGAACAACTGATACCCATTTCAGTTACTGGCAAACTTTTAAGTTTGTTGAGAAGAACTTGGGCATGTAAATCTTCTTTTTTTACTGTAAATTTATGAAATGTTAAATACCGATCAAGTATTTCTGGTGAAAATTTAGCATATAAGTTGAGATTCATGGGACATGTAAAATACATCCAGGATTTTGCAGACTTATTACGAAAATTAGTATGGAAAAATATAAAATAACTAAATAATTGTTTACACTGAACATATACTGAAATGACATTTTAGATACTTTGTTTAAATAAAAAATATTATTACAATTAATGTTGTCTGTTTTTTACTTTATAAAATGTGGGAAGCAGAAATGTGGAAGCGTGTATGTAGCTCACCTTATGTATTTATTTGACAGTGCTGATCTAAGGCATTGCCAGGTATGCTGTGGTTATTATTGTAAGGAGTTATAAGTTAGATGCAAAATATCCAGAAGAGCATTGAAGAAAATGTATCACACCGGCAGCTCAGAGAATGTTGCCATAGTATAACTGCGGGTGTTGGAAAGAATATTTGTTTCTTGATTTATTAGGAAGAGTAATTAAAAAGAAATGTAGTTTATAGCTGGGGATGTGAAGACACTGCAATAGAGCTCTATATGAAAAGAGTGTTATGAGAATAATGGTAAGCACACACAATAGGCTACATTCACTGTCAATACCAGCCTTGTTTTGCAGCAGTCAGCTTGACACCTCAAAGAAGAGATCGATTATTATTTGGCCTTCTAGTGTTATTTTCTCCCCTAATTATGTAATTATAGTCATGACAATATTGTACTTTGAAGCAGGAATTTGAGAAAGAACAAGCAGGAGAATCTCTCTACAGCAGGAGACAACTCCAACAGATTTGAAATGGAAATTATCTCAGCCTTGTTAGATTTTGGGGAGTTCAGTGGGGTTGATCTCCATTGGTCCAAGGATTTTTCAGTGCCAAGACTTGCAAGGGGAATTCCCAAATAAGTTCTTGCTTTCTTTGTCTCCTCTCCATTACCAAGAAGAGGCTTCAGATGTCCATGCAGAAGACGGAGTGATATACCTGTGGCTTAAGTGGTCAAGGTCAGCCCAAGCTACCTGATATCTGAAAATTACCTAAAGACATCTCTGAACCTTTGAGTCAAGGGGAAACAGGTGTAATGTCCTATTCTAATATAAAGTTACAAATTAACCGGGCACAGGGGACTACATCACACATGCAAATATTTTCTGGGTATGTAAATATGAGGGGAAAAAAGATAAAGAAATACTAGCCCATAGCATAAATGCCTGAATCTTCAGTCAAGCTTTTTACCAGTATATTTACAATCTTCATCCCCACTGCTCCACAAGGCCACTCAACATTTCATAAAATAGGATCCCTACTCATTCGACTCTGGTTCTCTTCTTCTTTTCAACAAATTTGTCTATAATTAAGCCAAACTCATCTATAAGTCTCTCCAAATTCCTCAAGTTAGAATTATTCTTTTGTGACTCCACAACCTGGTGGAATCACACCTCTAATACAAGTTAGACTGTGATAATTACCCTAATAGAGTCACTTGTATCATTCCAGTAATTATGAATCTCATGCACCAGTCCTAACATCATCAAACAAAATACACTCCACAAAGTGTGCTAATTTAGCTGAATTGAATGTGAAAACTTACTGGTTTTCTCAGTTGCATTACTCAAGGGCACCTGGAGTCCAGAAAAGTTGTAGTCTCTTTGCTGGCCATATGGTACATAATCACAGTTTCTGTGAGAATTTCCAGTAAAGAAGTTTAAATTCTAATGACCCCTAGAGACCAATTAAATTGAGCTTTATCTCCAAACCACAGAATGTATCTCCAGGTGCAAAACAGCATTACCCTCTAAAAATCTTCAGTATGGTCACGGTCTAGATAATGTCAGGTTCCAATTTATTCACTTGGTATTACATGTTTTCCAGAATCTGAAATTCAGCTATTTATCCAGCCCTCATTCTTGTCCCTGACAAGCATCTATTCCACACAATTAGCCTGGCTAGCTTACTTTCTCACAAATCAGCACCATCCATTCAGTCCTTGGCTCATTCCATTCCTACATTTAGAATGCATCCTTCTTCTTCACTATTTCCTCCCCAGGGCAAAAGGACTGACAGTCAGAATGGTAACGTTGAGAAAAAGAACTGCTTCTTCTTCTTCTTCACTATTTCCTCCCCAGGGCAAAAGGACTGACAGTCAGAATGGTAACGTTGAGAAAAAGAACTGCGCATGTACAGCTCATCCCCATAGCCCTGCCCCCTCTTTTAAGGATCTGCCTGCAAAGATCACATCCTTTTTACATCAATGCTGTGGTGGTCATAGGAACAGGCTTCCATAAGACAGTCTTTGATTTATCACTTCTGCCTGGGACTGAATGGATGAATTCAATTCTGGGGTACAGCATTATCAATCCCACTTCCTTGTGCATAATTTTTAAAAGCAATAAAGCTGCGTTTGATATCCATTTGTCTTGCCCTTTGTTGCTGTCCTAATCGGTTCCAGCATTGGCCAGGTAAATAAGGAACTTTGTTTACTGACCCCCTCAAAACCCAACAAACTAGATTGCAAACTCTCTGAAGGTAAAAACTAAGTCATAACTCTCCCGCCTTCCTCATGGGCTTGAACACAAAGTAGGGGTGCGATCAATCCTGCTAAAATTGAATGGAAAACAAGATCAAGAAAGCTGTTTTTTTTTTAAAGTTGCCCTGTCTGTTATGTCTTCTCTATAGATGCAGCGACACCATGCATTTTTTTCTTCAGTAAGACTGAAAACACAAGACCAACTTCAGTGGAAAGAAAAAAATTGCATGTATCTGGGCATATTCTTCATTTTGACTCATGCTAATTCCATATCACTGTGTCACACTGTTGTAAATGACCAAGGAGTTTCAGGCACCCCTTCTTAGAATAAGAGCAGCATAGTGGCAAACTCACCCACTGTACCAAGAGGATCAGAGACACCAGAATTTCTTGACTACAAGGTCATCTGCAGCAATGCCCACCCACCCCTATTTGGGTCTGATCACAGGGACATGAATCATAGTCTTATCTCTACGGCTTTACTTGTACAAACAGGAACTTGAAATGGCCTTAGTCCTGGGAACATTAATCCAAACCCTCCCACAAGATGTGACTTATTGTCCAACAACAAAGTTATATTTCTACCTCCTGGTATGATTAGAGGCATAGAAATGTAAGCTTCCCAAAAGTATTTACTCCCCTTAGTCATCTCTACTAGTCTCCACACCTCTGTAAAACAATCTGGAACATTTCCAAAACTGGGACCTTGTTGTTTAAGGGAATTATTTCAGCACTTGTCAGTTACTCTCTAGGAAATCAGGGTATTTCTACTGATTTTGCTTTCTACCCAATGACATTCACTCCTTGTTTTAAAATGTACATTCATTTGCCCCATGCCTTTATGTTATCATCTCTCTGCCTAACAGAACAGATGCAATCTTAAATATTTCTACAATTCTCAGTGTATTAGTCCATTCTCACACTGCTATAAAGATATTATGAGACTGGGTAATTTATGAAGAAAAGAGGTTTAATTGACTCACAGTTCTGCATGGCTGGGAAAGTCTCAGGACACTTACAATCACAGTGGAAGGCAAATGGGAAGCAAGGTATGTCTTACATAGTGGCAGGAGAGAGAGAGGAAGTGAGGAAGTTTCATACTTTAAAACCATCAGCTCTTGTGAGAACTCACTCACTATCATGAGAACAGCATGTGAAAACCACCCCTATGATCCAATCACCTCTCACTAGGTCCCCCCCTCAACACACGGGGACTACAATTCGAGATGGGATTTTGGTAGGGACACAGAACCAAAACTTATCACTCAGTAACTGAGTAGCCAACTTAGATACCAATTTAGGGCTGCTGGGACTTTGACAGGCACTGCTTAGAGGAGACCACTATAAAGTAGAAACCCATGCATGTAGCTACTCCCACTCCTCAATAGGAAAACCCACAAGGGAACAGCTCACCCAACTCTGAGGCCACCACCCAGAATAGACAACGTATCTCTTTCTGTGAATGATCTCAACCATCACAGTCTGTATGGGTGTGGCCACTGGTTACTGGTGAATATTGGACAATGAGACACAGCTTCATTGCTCAACTCAATCCTTCATATCCAGGTGGTCAGTCAAGTTCCTTCACTGGGTCCAGGACTGTCAAAGGTCACATACTGTCACTATAAAAGGTACCACATCTTTTAGGTCACTGAAAGTAGTTTCTTTTTTTCTCTCTTTCTCTCTACAGTTACTACATGGAGTCACTTGGTTTCTTAGTAAATTATTCTTTAATTAGTTATCACACTTTTTAACAAGCTCAATATAAGTGACATACTTATGTCAAGGCCAGTTTTTTACCCTGCATAGATGTTGGCATCTGGTGGCATCTTAGAAAAACTCTCATTCCCACCACTGATATTTGCTTTTATTTTCCCATAAGATTTGTTCATAAAACAGGACTTTCCAAATAATTTAAGGCACATAAATAGCACTACTCCCTCCATTCAGGGTCCATAAAAGCAACACAGAGTTTACAAAGCTACTTAAAAAATCACCTAGGCCAAGTACCTTAATTTCTGTCTAGTAATCAATTGTTTATACATACAAGAATACTAACTTTGTTCAGTCAGCCACTACACTAGATGCAGTATATCCATCATCTCTCATCTCACAATAATCTCCTTGGTAAATATTTTATCTCTATTTTACTAGAATTGAGGCATATAGAAGTCCCTTGCCCAAAGTCATACAATTGCCAAGTGGTACAGCTGGAATCTGAACCCAGAACTCCAGTGCTTGTGTTTATACCATTAAAACTCATGAAAAAGAGAGACAGACACAAGGGAAGGACAATTTTGGCTACATACCTCATACAATTCAATTATGATGTTCCCCATTAGACCTCTGCTGCTCTTGATGTTCTCCATGGCCAGAGTGAAGTAAATCCCACGCGTGTCTGAGATGTAGAGGTTGTATGTGTCGTTCTGGTTCCATTCTTGGACTGCTGCAAATACTTGGTTCTCATCTGTACTGATGATGTGCATGTCCTGAAAGAAGATGGAAGGCTTGTAAGGCAGCAGATCTCCATATCTCTCTGCCCATTGGGATGCCAAGTAATTACCATGACTTATGAAATTGCTGAGAAAAAGCTTGAGTTATAGGCAATGTTAAACAATTCCATGTTGAACCAAGGCTATAAATTATGAGCTTCATGATTTCTATTCCTTGCTAAGTGACAGCAAAATGGGTGTTAGGGGCTTTTGTTGATATCGTTTCCCATGGCTTTCAAGGATTCATCTACTTTCATTTTTTATTGTTATACCTAAAATTTAAGAGTTAGTGCCAACAGAGACAGACACCCTTGCTAAAGGAAGCTCACGCATGCAACGAAGACAGAGTCTATCTTGTCATTAGATATTCATTTATGTTTTTAAATTCTGTAGTATGGTGGTTTACACGCTTTTCTTTAAAATCTTCGGAGTCGTGAGGATTGCCAGAAATGTGGCATGGAGGTATAACCAATGAGTGGGGCTCTAGACCTGCAATCCTGTTTCAATCAGAGCAGAACCACTTGCATCTGTTGTATACAGTGGAATTCTGTGTAATATTTTAGGAGCAAAGGGTAATGGAGGTTCTGCTGCCAATGAAAGTATGTTGAAGATCACTGATACAGAGAAAAGGATACTCAACCTGGAATTTAATGTTCTGGGTCAAAATATAAGCACGGCTGTAAGTAAGCTGCATGATGCTGAATGTGTCAGTCTCTCTGAACTTCAATTTTCTCACCTAGTGAAGAGGTTGGACTACCAAGAAAAACATCTCTTTGGGGACTATCCTAAGCCATCTAAATGTATTTTTTCAATTAAAAATGAAAATAATTTTGTGAGGGAAGTGGTATGATTATTTTCATTTTACTGAAGAGCAAACTCAGGCACACAGAAGTTTACCAGTCTGTTTCAGATTCTATGGCCATCAAATGGAAGAACCAGGTTTTAAACCTCTGTAGTCTGACTCCAGCATAACGGATGGTTTCCAGTCACTGGATATATCACCTCTAGATTAGAGATTTCAAACTGATGACTCATGAAGTAAATATAAATCACAAATGTTTAGCTTGGCCATATTCTGTACCGAAAACCAGAGTCTCTGGTCTTTCAGATGGAGTCAGGACCCCAAGTTAGGGTCTCAGCCCTCTATATTCGTATATTCTTACGGTCTGCCACTTACATACTGATGTTAACTTCCTGGTCCCTGACATCACTTTAGTTTTAATCCCAGACTGGATCATTTTTATTTTTTTAATTAAAAAAAAATTTTAAAGACAGGGTCTTGCTCTGTCTGGATCATTTCTAAAATCAAATCTAGTAGTTTACAATGCCAAATAATTTACAGAAGGCTGTTTGCCTGTGTAGGCAGGCACTGTACAAAGATTATCACAAATTTAAGCCCTTACCTAGAGTACTTACACAGTCAGGAGGACATGGATAATCATTTGCCAAAAATGGAAGTAGTTGAAAACTGCATAAACATACTGGTGTATATGCCAAAGAGTAATAGATAGCAGAAGGAAAGGCAACCTTGTTGCTGTGATGGAAAGCACTGGTAAAAGGATGATGGGGGAGTGGAGCTGACTGTAACTTAATAATCAGGCAGGGTCTAGCCTTTACTGTGTTTGACCAACCTTTCCTAGAAACCGTTTCAAGTAAAAAGAAACAGCAATGTCTGTAATGTCAGCACCACAGAGAGCTCCTCCAAGATGATTTATAAAGGAGTAAACCCATTTGATTTGGACAACCTGGAGGTGAGAGAAGTAGAAAAGCAAGTTCTGGATCTTTTTATTGAAGATTCTTTGTCAAATCTCAGCCTCTGGCCTTGAACTCTCTGGGTCACCTTGACTAAGACCTCACTTGCTCATTTGTGCTTAAACACCTTGTAGAATTATAGGTTCCTGTTGAGCTGCTTGAAAATGGAAAAAAAGCTTACTCTTAAAAACCATGTGATGAAATCGTGTTGTGTTGGTGTGGAATGAATGCCCAAGAACCCAGTAGGAGGGGAAATCACAGCTGCAGGAAATACGAATTAAATTCACTTACCCTGTTAAAAATGCAATAGAAATGCCTGGTTTTTCCCAGATGTTTTGGTCATAAAAATGAATGAGCTAAGTTATTTTAGACTAAACTAATGTAAAAGAAATGGGAAAAGAACAACTTAAAACACCAGAGCATGGTCAGGATTAGAGGCAGCCAGGTTCGCTGTGAGTGCATATTAGGTTAATGCTGTCCTGGGGCTGTGTCACCTGGTGAACAAGTGCTCCAGGCTCTGGAGTAAGATTGCTCTCTGGTAAGAATTCTCCTAAGAATTCTGAGATATCTGTTTGATAATTCCTTAATTTGCCAAAGCTAACAAATGACATTACTAGGATATAAACCTACAATTTTATCTTAATTTAAACCTAATCTTAATCAAGAAGCTAACTTTTAAACACTGTATCAGTGGGGATATAACTTTGGTGTGCATCAAAATGACGTAGCAATCTTAATAGCATGCAGACTTGTGCTAAGAACATTAACCTAAAATGCACATACAGCAAACCTGGCTGCCTCTAATCCTGACCACTGCCTGAAATTATAATTCAGTATGTCTGGAGTAGACCCTTAGATTCTTCCATCTGAACAAGCCCTCCAGATGATTCTGGTGCATCTAAGTCCAGGGAATCACTCTTTGAAACACTCTGAAATATATAACCTTTGTCTAAATAGGTCTTTATGGTTGAATGGGGTCAACCAATAATAACTAGAACATTCAGTCTTCAAGAAAAAGAAAAGCATAATTAGCTAAAATTGGTCCAATAGAGGCCTGAACAATAATGAAGCTTATTTCTTAAACTGAGTTACCTCAGTTTAGCTCCATAGCATATGTCATTGCCTTACTTGTTGGTCCTGAGAACATGCAGGGAAAACTTTGGTGTTAAAGAGAGAAATCCAAGGAGGGAAAATGCAATAAGAGTAAATTTAGACTGGGACTTTACTAAACTTGGAACTTGAAAAGCATCAGACATAATCACATACATATTTATATTTGGAAAGCAATTATAAATAACATTCCATGTCTGCCCTGCCAAGACAATAATTTGGGAGAGTTATGATTGCTTTTGAAAACTAAAACCTGTGACTTCCTAGGTGAACAATGGTGAAAATACTTCACTGATACTGAAACATTTTCTTATAATCTAGGCCTAATGTAACTTTATTCATTATATAAATACCCCTGTTATTAAGCATCTGCCATGTGTCAGACAACGGAAATAGAGAAAAAGTAAAACCTGCCCTAAAGAAGTTGTCTTCTGATGGTGGAGACATCACATACTCTAGTGGCCTTTCTCAAATTTGACTAAGTGCTATGATAGAGGTGCTAAAAATGGTAACTGGAGTACAAATGCTTACAGGTGACAATGAGGATGGAACAGTTAAGGAAATGTGTGGGAATCTGTATCGCATAAAAGCAGTTTTCCTCTGAAGGAGGTGAGGCAGACAGTGGGTACATCATAAGGGGAGCTATGGCACACCTAACTTTTGCCCAAAGAATAGCACAAAATTATCACAAGATTTTAAGCAAGAGAAAGGCATGATTAGAATTGATATATACAGAGATTTAGTTAGAGAGGATAGGGATCCCTGCACGATCAAATTAATTGCGGAAGCACTGTGAAGAGAAGACTTAAGAGGGGCAATGCTAGAGGCAGGGAGAAAGGCTTAAAAGGTCCCAGCAACAGTCCAGATAATAACTCAGGAGGGCCTGAACCAAGGAAGCCAGTTCTCCATGAGGTCCCCAGGAGACAGACTGGTGAGATAGCAAGGAGGTAAAACCTACAGGAGGAGAAGGGAGTAAGACAAATATATAATGCCTCAGATAACGTGACGTATGAAACTCCTCTTTTCCCTTATAGCACTCATTACAATTATAATTAAATAGTCTCTTACATAATTATTTGTTTGATGTCTCTCTCTTTCATTAGATTATAAGATCCCAAAGAGCATAAACTGTGTTCTCTGATGTATCACTTTATCTCTAATACTCACCAGAGTATCTGGCACATGGTAGACATCCAACAAAAGACTACTGAAGAAATAAATGGAGTATATAAGTAAACATAGTTGAAAGATGGGATATAAGGACTATAAAGTACAGACTAGAAGCTTAGTTTCCAACCTTGGTTAAATAGGATATCTTTAAGAGGATCTACATCAAATAGGCAGTTGGATATGTGGTCTAGAGTTCAATGGAGAGATATGGGCTGGGGTTGTAGATATAGGAGTCACCACTATTGAAAAAAAGTGAGGGATGAAGTCACCCAGGAGCCATGCAGAATACAAGAAGAACTTAGGAACACCAACATTTAGAGAGTGGTAAGAAGGGGATCCACAAAAACAAATCATAAAAAAAAAAACTACCAAAGGGGAAGAGTACCAAGTATGGATTATTTTCATCAGTATCAAATGTTCCAGAATGGTGAAAAGCAATAAAGATGTAGAGGCATCTATTTGATTTGGCATGTAGGCGGCCACTGTAGCAATGGCTAGGATTTTTAGTGAAATAGTGGATAGATGGATGTACAGGCAAAGAATATACAGCAGTAGGTTGAAGTGTGAATAGGAAGTGAGAAAAGAGATTAGAATTACAGATAACCCTTTGAGAAGTGTGGCCGTGACACAGCAGTGAAGGATAAATCAGTATTTGGGGAAATGTAAAAACTAAGGAAACAAAGGTTAATATCATTGTTATTATCATTATAATGAATTTTCTAAGACATATTTCCCTTTCCTCTCTTTTATTATTCAAAACGGAATTAACTATATTCTACTGTCAAATAAAAAATGAACCCAGACTTAGGTAAGAAGAGATTTTATTTGAAAAGACTTGCAATACCTGCAAGCACCTTGAAGTGAAGGCAGAAAAGAATGACTTTTATGGGAAAAAGTAAAAGAAGACTAGAAACAACTGGGTGTGAAAAGTAGGGTGTGCAGGTGGCATGATCGAGCAATTGAACAGGAAATTTTCTTTGGGGTCAGCTGATTCTCAGAAGGGCTGTTAAGGGGGGCTGTTCCTCATTGCCATGCTTGCTTCAGCTTACACAAGCTCAAGAGTGGGTCAAAGTTCAGGGGCTTGAGGAAACAGAAAAGCTGGTTTTAAGTTTGAGCAAGTCAAATTAGCAGGCGTTTTGACCAGTTTGGCCAGTAGGACAACATTTTAGCAAATTATTTATGAGAAAAAGAATGGGAATCTGGTCTTATTATAGGTAAACAAGGCAGACGTCTGAGTCTTATCAAGTCATATGGAGAGAGGGGGTCTGCAATAAGCCATTTCCCAAACATGAAAGGGTGCAGAATTTCTTAACCTTGGCTGTTTTCCAGGAGCACAGGGCTCAGGCAAAGATCAACATTTTTACTTCCAACCTGAATCCCATACAGAAAGAAACAAAAATATTTTCTCTTGTAGAAACAATTTATTAGAGTAGTAAGTTAAGAATAAGTCCAGAATCTAAGAGACAAAAGAGGGTATATCAGGCTCAGCGTGGTAAAGTGAGGGTTTAAGGCAATATTGAGTCCAAGGTCAGTCTGGGATGTGATCCCATTATGAACACTGATCTCCATGTAGGACAGGTTAAGAGCCTCGGTATTATTTCCCCCCAGACCAAAACCGTTCCTTAGATTTGTCGAACACTTCACACTTGAATAACAATGAGCCATTCATTAAATCCTCACAACACTGTCAAACAATATTATCCCCATTTCACAGATGTGAAGACCTGGGCTCATGGATAAGTAAGTGGTAGAGCTGGAATGAAAGCTCAGGGTTTCTGCTCATAGGCTCATCTGTCTTTTCCCTAGGTTACCTGCTTCCTATCACCTGCCCCATGCCCTCTGCTGCTGTGTGCTTTTCATGCCTGTTGGACTAAGAGCACCAACCTGATGCCCAGGGACTGAGTTATGGAGGGCTCAGCACAAGGCTGCGGCTCCTAATAATGCTCCTCGTTGTTAATGGCACTCATTTCATTCTCTGCCAAACACTCCAAAGCTATGGAGTACCCCAGGAGAGCATATTCTGAACATGTAAGCTGGGAGCAGAGGTGCAAGGGCAATGATGATAGGGAGCTTTTCATGCCTTTGTTTCTAAGCAAGTCACCTAAAAGCATCCACAGCACTGCACAGAACAGCAACACTTGCTTAAAAGCCATTTTCATTTTTGAACAATGGAAAGAACCAATCTCCCTCCACCCTCTCTGTCCCCACCTCTTCAGCTTTGACTATGAAAACTTGGGCCAGCACTGGCTAATGAAGGGGATCGATAACCATCCAGCTATTTTCACAGCAGCCCTCATATTAATGAGAAGCTGCTCTGGATGAGGCTCTATAAAAGGGACTAAGCGGATGGCATTCCACCACAATAAATTGCCTCGGGTTGCTAATCATTAACGGAGTGTTCTAGGGTTGTGATCAATTCAGGGCCTCATTTGTCCCCACCTGCAGCCACACTGTCCAGGGGAGTGAATGGTTTGTTTTCCTGAGAAGGTTAAAAATACATAAAAGATGCACAAATACAGAAACCAAATAATCCCTACCTCAGGGAGATGGCTTGGAAAGTTCCGTAAACTCATTTCCTAGGCTTAGAAACATGGGAGACCTTCCGGTTACCGTAATGGGGCATTCTCCTCTAGAAAGAGCATAACTGTGAATTTCCCCTTTCTAACCTTCTCCAAGCTGGAATATCTCTTTCCTGTTTGGGTTTAGAATATCTGATGGGTACATCCTGCAAACACAATACTATACAATGGTCCCATAAAGCTAATCAGAGAGAGGGTAGAGAAAATGAGAAATTGGTTCCCATGGCCCTTGAAGCTATTTAAAGTGGTCTCTACTGACCTTATCAGCCTCTCTGCAATCCAGTCTCTCAAGATGGCTTCTTAGTTTGTTGAATGAATGGTGCTGTCTCTTAAAATCGAGCCTATGCATCTATTTTCTATCAGCTTCTCCCCATCTTTGTTTGCACAATTAACTCCTTTATTTTTCTTGCATCAACTTAACATCACTTTTTCTAGGAAACTGCCCTCACTACCCATAGTTGACTAAAACCACCTTTTATGCCAAGATGGCCCTTGAACTTCTATAACACTCTCATACCTATCGCTGCTTATTCAGTATTTTTTTTCCAGAACATAACATCCATGAAGGCGGGGACCATTTGTGCCTTATTCACTACTCTATTCATAGAGTTTAGTTCACAGAGTAAAAGTTAAATGGAGAAAGAATAGTTGAATGGATGCATAAAAGAGTAAATGAATGAATATATGCATGCGTAAATTAATGAATGAATAATAACTGGGGGTAGGAAATTATCCACTTTCTCATGCCATAATTCCTCCACCTCTGTACTCATTTAGTCTTTCATAATATGTTCCTTAGTACCAGCTTAGAGACCCAAGTCTTTGCAACATTACACTTGATATGTGTCCAACCTGAGATTTTACTTCTTTGTAGCCTCATTAAGTGACGCAATTATAACCTGTCCATTTTCACACTGAGGTTCTAAGGTCCATCTCCCTCCAGAAGCCAGTGTTCGCAAGGAATGGGGTCCCCAAAGTAAGTTTTATGATTTTTCAATAGAAGAGTTAAAATGCCAACATTTGATATTAACATTCTATTAATTTACCCTTTTTTAATTACTCATGGTGGCAGGGGGAGTAGAAACATAGACAATACATTTTTATTCAGCCTTAAAATGTAGAAAGAAGCAAGAAAACCACCAGACTTATCTGTGCACTTTTATGCACACTCATATAGCATCTGTCCTCCTGCTGAGTTTGGCTTTCTATTTGGTGATAAAGCCCTTTGCAAAAGGGAGAGCCCCTCAGAGGAGATTCCAAAGCTAGTGTTCCTTTCATTACTGCCCCTGGGAAATGACCTAAGGTTATACCAGACTTTTGAGTTACAGGAAATCAAAGCTCTTGGCTGGTACCCAGCTAAGACAGGAATACAGAATCCAGGTTGTGCACCATTAAGGGAGGCCAAACGACTTGGTGGTGAGTGAATCTAAATGCCAACAGTCCTTCCAAACAGATAAAACCTCCCAGTAGCCCAACAAGGCAGCCTCTCCAACCCTCCCTTTGCTTAGAGGGACCCAGGACCACTGGTGGTGCATGCAGTACCTTTGGCAACGAGTACTTAGGCAGCTTTATCTGAGCAAAGGCCTCTCTTCGATAAGACACGTAGTAGCTGGCTCTTCCACCAGTTGTTACCTAGATTGTGGGGGAAACATAAAGAGATCAGATGAGGCCACAGATCATGCACAAGTTGGAAAGTATTAGCTCTTCTATCAACAACCACAAAGGATTTGTAATTACCTTCTAGAGAATATTCCTTGCTGGCTTTAGGTCTCTAATCCCACAGCACTCTGAGTTGCTCCCATTGCATGGTGCTTAGATCACAGGTGGGCAATTACAACAATCTTTCCCACTGGCAGATTCTCCCTCAGAACAGAGACTGACTCTATTTGGTCACTGTGCTCTGCACATGGTACATACCTAGTAAGTATTTTCAACTAAAAACAGAGAAGCTATCAATGTGGGCTACACCCATGATCTATTTATTCTTTTTGAGTTGTTTATTAATTCATTCCAACCATAACATAATTGTCAAATGTATTTTTCCTGGATCTGAATAATTACTCTTGTTCAAAGCTCTCATTATTTTGAAATGTAATCTCACTTCTGATCTAAGCACAGATTTCTTTCCTTCATATTTACAAATCCATGTATTAAGCAGATATTTATTGACTCTTTCCACATACAAGATACTTAAAAACATCAAAAGTTAGAGGAAGAACTCCAAATTTGAAATTCAGAAATCCTGGGTTTGAGTCTCAACTCTGTTATCTCTGGCTAGAAGGCTCAGGGACAAGCCCTGTAACCTCACTTGTGAAAGGATAGATTCTTAATGGGAGGAAAGTGGAAACCATGCCAAGAAATGGTCCTCTGGCCAGGGCCTGCTGAAAAGCCCTGCCAACATGGCACAGCTCTGCAGATGGCTGCTCTCGGCCCAATTATCCTAACTCAGGGGAAATTAATATTCACAGGAAAAGATAACATGGCTTGTTCAGAGAAAATAGCAGGACAACAATAGCAACCAGGCTGCTGCGCTGAGGAGGCAATTACTCGAGGCACATGCTTCATTCTCACTAAGGTCCAAGCACAGGCTGGAGACAGGCCAGTCCTCCCAGTCTGATCCAAATCTGACAGCCATCCACAGGCCCTACTGGGAGCAGAAGAGCAGAAGAGCTGTAACATCTCTACTGAAGCCACCCATCTCTCCTCACTCAGGGAGGGAGATGACAATCTCCCACGGCTACCCCTTGCTCTGCACAGATCGGAAGCCCACAAAGCAGGCACCACACGCTGCCAGGTAGAGCAGATGTCAGAGTCAGCATGAGGGCAGAGACTTGGAAAAACTTGGTGCAAAGGCTTATGCTGTGAACCAAGAAGAGAGACTGGTTTTCACCCTGGTGTTCAGGGAGAAATATCCACATCTAATTACCATAATTCTTGCCTTGTATTTCTGGACTTTAAAACTTTTTTATTTTGATACAGCATCTGTTCTGAATCTATATTGTTTTGTGTTGGCTTAGAGGTGGGTGTTGCTATATTAAGATCAATAGGTTGCTCTGAAGTCTTTTTCCTTTTCCAAATAAGTCTCAAGTGCATAAAATATCATCCTTAGATCTGAACACACAGTCACCATTAGTTCTTACATGATTGTATGTATTTGTTTAATTTGGTTTTACATTTAATTAGAAAACCAACACATGTAAACATACCTGCTAAGCCAGAAACTAGATCAATAGTTTTTAAACTTCAGCATGCATCAGAATCACCTGGAAAGCTTGTGAAAACTCAGACTACTGAGGCCCATCTGCAGAGTCTCTGATTCAATAGATCTGAGTTGGGGATCAAGAATTTTCTAACAAATTTCCAGGTGATGCCAATGCTGCTGGTCTGGGAACCACACTTTGAACACCTCAGAACTAGACTTTTAACAACAATTTGCATAGACCTCTGTGCTCCTCACCTGCTCTGACCCCCTGCCTCTCTCTCAGATGTAGATATTTCCTGAATTCTGTGTTTACAATGATGAGAAAGGTGTTTTTTTTTTAATTTGAGGTGAAATTCACATACTCTAATAATTTTAAAGTGTACAATTCGGTGTCATTTAGTACATTCACAGTGTGTGATCCAGCGAGACCCTCTATTTAGTTTTAAAACATTTTCATCACCCCCAAAGGAGTCCTTATACCTGATGACAAAGCTTTTACACCCCCAAAATATATCATCTGGTCACCTATCATATGCTTAATAACCATCTCTCTACAGGTCACCCTGAACCTCACCAAACATGTTCCTGGGAAAGTAGACCAGCATCTGAGAAGGCAAGTCCCATTCCTGAATGCTGGCCAGAGATCATCAATTAAAAGGAGCTTCTCCTTGGAAGATCCAGCTGCCTCAACAGAGAACAAAATGATAGCACACTCCGCCTCTTATCAGAAGTCCAGGGCAGGGCTGGGAACATTGGCGTTTCCAAGTCACCAATGGCCAAAAGAGAATAGCGTGATCAGCCCCACAGCCTTAAGAACTCACCCTCCCATGTCTATTACAGCCCTGCAGAAGCACAGACTCTCTTACAAGCTCACACACAACCCAGGAAAGTTTGTGATTGAGTAAATAATGAAGATAGAAATTATACTTTAAATGCATTGTCGAATGGTCCAAAACACAAAGGGGCTATATGAAGGCCACAGAGCCCTGGGGTCTCCAAGTACCTCTGATACTGCAGTATTTCCCAGAGATACCAAGCTTCATCCTGCCAATCTTCCTTTGTCCTGACTGTGTCCTTCTCTGTACTTGCCAAAATCCAACTGATGCATTAAACCTCAGTGTAAATCCTATGAGTTCATGGAAGGGTTTTTGAATGCTACCAATTCATTCTAATTTCTCCTATCTCTCAATTACTGAACTTTGTTCTTTTCATTTCTACAGCACTTTCAACATTCACTCTCATGGCACACACATTCCTATAATTATTCTTCTATAGCTTATTACAAGGTTGTGACCTACTTCATTCCTAGACAATGCTGGTTCTGTGGTTTGAATGTTTGTGTCCCTTCCAAAATGAACGTTGAAAATTACTCCTCAATGCAACAGTATTAAGAGGTGGGGCCTTCAGGACATGACTGGGACATGAGGACTATGCCATCATGAAGGGATTAGTGCTTTATAAGAGGGCTAGAGAAAATTAGCTAACCCTCTTTTTTCCCTTTCATCACTTCTGCCATGTGAGGACACAGTGTTCAAGGCACCATCTTAGAAACAAAGACCAAGCCCTCATCAGACATCAAACCTGCAGGTGTCTTTGTCATGGACTTCCCAGCCTCTACAGATGTGAGAAATAAACTATGTAGTCTAAATAATTTTGTTATAGTAGCAGAAATGGTCTGAGACAGAAATTGGTACTGAATTGGTATTGGTATTGCTATAACAAATACCTAAAAATATGACAGTGGTTTTGGAACCAGGTAATGAATATGTGTATGAACAGTTTTGAAGTGAATACTAGAAAAAAACCCTATACTGCATTAAACAGAGCATTAAGGGCAATTCTGGTGAGGACCCTTCTTCAGAAGAAGCAGGGAGCTGTAGAAAGAACTTAAGTATCCTTAGAAATTACTTACCTGGTCATGAACAGAATACTTGTAGAAATATAGATGGTAAAGGTAATGCTGTTGAGGTCTTAGACGGAAATGAGGAGTAAGGTATTGGAAATTAGAGGAAAGGTCATCCTTGCTGTAAAGTGGCAAAAAACTTGGCTTAATTGTGCCTGTGTCTAAAGATTTGTAGAAGGCAGAAATTGTAAGCGACGTACAAGGATATCTGGAAGAACTATCAAAGCAAATGTGGTGAGTGCTGCATGGCTTTTTTTGGCCATTTATAGTAAAATGCAAGAAGAGAGACATGAATTAAAGACAGAGCTTACAATTGAAAGGGAAACAGAACTTAAAGATTTGGAAAATTCTCAGCCTGGCCATGTAAAGTTTAAAAAGGCAAGTTTGAGAGAGAACACCTAGGGTGTGGCCAAGGGACCATTGGTAAAATTAGTACAGATAGAAGGCAGCCAGATGCTAATCATCAGATCAATGAAACAATGGCCCAGAAGGCATACCAGAGATCTTCGAGGCTGCCATGCTCATCACAGGCCCAGAGTGCCAGGGCCTTGAGGGAAGAACAATTTGAAGGGAGGAGCCAGGCTCCCATGGGATGTTGGGGCTGTCTGTCCAATACCACCTCAAGTCTCTGATCGCCACATTCTGGTGCAGCTCTCCTTAAGCAGCTGTGGCTCAAGCAAACCCAAGTTCGGCTCAAGTTGCTGCTCCAGAAGACACAAGCAATAAACTTTGGCAGCATCCACATAGTGGTAACTTTGCAGGCACACAGAGTACCACAGCTGTGGAAGCAGGGCTACCTCCACTTACATTTCAAAGGATGCCCAAGAGAGCCTTGGAGCCCAGGCAAAGAACCAACATAAGGGTAGGGTCATAGCAGAGTCTTCACTAGAGTGATGCCCAGTGGAGCCATCAGGGCAGGGCCACTGCAAAGAGTCCTCACTAGGGCAATGCTTAGTGGGAGCTGCTGTGGAAGGGAAGCCCTCACCAGACCCCAGACCTGTAAGTGCAACACCAGACTGGGAGAGCTGCAGGCATGGACTCTAATCTGTCACAGCTACATGTGCTACACCTACCCAAAACCATGGGTGCAGGGTCCTCCCCTAGAGCCTTGGAGACCCAATCCTCACCCCATGGTCTGGAAGGTGGGACATGGAGTGAAAGAAAATTATTCTTAAGCCTCAAGATTTAAGGTTGTTTACCCTGTTGGGTTTTGGACTTCACTGAGACTTGTTACTCATTCCTTCCTTCCTTTTGCTTGCTTTTGAAATTGGAATGACTGTCCCATACCTGTCCCACCATTGTATTTCAGAGGCACATAACTTGTTTGATTTCACAGGCTCGCAGCTGGAGGGGAATCTGCCTCAGGATCAATCACCCTGAGTCTCACCCACATCTTATTAAGATGATACGCAGATGAGACTTTGGACCTAGATTTTAAAGTTGATGCTGGAACAAATTAACACATTTGAAGCTATTGGGATGAAATGAATGTATTTTGTATGTGAGAAGGACATAAATTTGTGGGGTCATGGATGAAATGCTATGGGCTGATTGTTTCTGTCCTCTCCTAAATTCCTGTTGAAACTTAATCCCCATTGCAACAGTATTAAGAGTTGGGGCCATTCAAGAGGTGATTAGGCCATGAGGGCTTCTTCCTCAGGAAAGGAAAAGTGCCTTATAAAAGGGCTGGAGAAAACTAGCTAGGCTTGTTTTTTTTTCTTTTGTGTCCCTTCTACTCTTCTGCCATGTAAGGACTCAGTATTCAAGGCATTATCTTGGAAGCAGACACTGGGCCTTCACTAGATACCCAACATGCTGGTGCCTTAATCTTGGGCTTTCCAGCCTTTAGAACTGTGAAAAATAAATTTCCATTGTTTATAAGCAGAAAGGGACTGAGAGAGCTGGTCTTCTGGCAGATGACCAGTGGATACATAATAATAAAAATAATAAGACAGTCATTAATTGAGCACATCTACCACACTCCAGAACTGCACATAGCCTTTATGAAAATTACCTAATTTAATCCTCATAACAACCCTACAGAGGTTTTGAGTGACTTGTCCAAGATAAGACAGATCTGAACCTCAGAAAGTTTGGCTCTAAGCCTGTGCTCCTCCTTCTGTGACTAAGAAGAATCCTCTGTCCATCTTTCTTATTTCACTGCAATAACACAATAGATTATCTTGATTCCAACATCTTTTGTGAAAAACTTTTTAAAAATCTCTGTAATTGACATGCATGTATATGGTTTTGTTTCCTTGCATTCCTGGAAAATCTGTGTTGACACTGGAGCTGTATTTTTAAATTTTATTTTGTGAGACAGGGTCTCACTCTGTCACCCAGGCTAGATGCAGTGGTACAATCATGGTTCACTGAAGCCTTGACCTCCTCAGCTCAAGCAATCCTCCCACCTCAGCCTCCCAAGTAGCTGGGACTACAGGTGCAAACCACCATACCTGACTAATTTTATTTTTTTATGTTTTGTAGAAGCTGGCTCTCTCTCTATTGCCCAGGCTGGTCTCAAAGTGACCAAAGACACTCCTGGGCTCAAGCAGCCTCCTGCCTCAGCCTCCCAAAGTGCTGGAATTATAGATGTGAGCCACTGCGTCTAGTCCGGTGCTATATTTTTAAAATAATATCTTCTTAGGAAAGCAGAAGTAAGGTAATAAAACCAAGAGTAATAATAACTATCATGCAAAGAATATTTCATACAGGTCAGAAAACTGAAGCTGAGAGAGAGCAACTAATTTGCCCAACATCATATAGCCTTTCATTGTTACAGCCAGAATATAAACCTGGGCTTTCTAACCCTCGCCTACATCTGAACCCTTATAAACCTGGGCTCTCCAACTCTAGTCTGCACCTGAACCCTTAACCAGGAGTCAGCACACCTCATAGAGGCAGGTACACAGCAGGGAGTCAATATTTATTCACTTACTGAATAACAGATTGTTGGAATTAATCTGCTTAAGCAGAAAGACTTTGAGTTTGGTTTCCTCCATTGGATACTGACTAAAACACAGTTGTAGTGAGGAACTCTCAACTCCTGCCTGGTTCCTGGATGGTCAAAGGAATTTATTTTCAAATACATCGCACACCCCTTCAGGGGCAGAGTCCTCACAAAAGCAGGAATTTATTTTCAAAAGATCGCACACCCCTTCAGGGGCAGAGTCCTCACAAAAGCAAGCTGATGCATTTGCTGCTTCACAATGTTAGGGTAAAAGCAGGCTGTTGCATGCATTTGCTGCTTCTCTGTGATCCTGTGGCTCTTTGGCACACAAGAAAGAAATAAAGTTTAGTGACTATTAATCTGTTTTGATGAACTTTTCTCTTCCTTACAAGCAAATTTGCTGGCATTGTAAATCCCAAAGATTATTACCACTTTTCCTTTTGGTGACACCTTTTATTTTACATTTGATGAATGTCATCCAATTATTTGCTCCGGGCCCATCCGTCATGCTAAACACAGAATTAGCTGGGTCTTTTCCTTACTAATGACTGGCTCGTTAATCTGATTTTCTGGATTTCCATTTTACAGGTTTAATTGGGCTCCTGGCCAGTGAAAATGATTCCTTTGGACAAATGCATTGGCCTTTAAACACATCTATCTCTTCTGACTTGTTCCCGCTCTTGCTGTGACCAAGCCTAACCTGACAGATCCTTTATTTTTTCATTTATCCTTGTTTCTGGAAGACGGCTTGCCCTGGAGGAAAGACAGAAATCTGCCCCCAAAAATTAGAACCAAAGGGCCTTGAGTCATTTCCTAGCTCCCTTTGGGGATTTAGAAGTTGAGCCTATTTCTGTCACAGGAGAAAACTTAAACTGTTTCTAGAATTTATAAGGAGACATAGGTAATCTTAGAAGAGAGTCAGAAGCAAATATTTTTGAGTATCTATTCTATATTGGGTGCTTTACTTTCATATTATTTAATATCCACAACAATAATTATTATTACTATCATTATTGTTAATAGCATTACCAGTACCATACATGGTAAAGACATTAATAATATTTTTGAGCATTTATTATATGCCAACCATTCCTGTGTACATGCTAGCCTTCTATTTTATGTACAGGTGGGGAAACAGGTTTAGGAAAATTATATAACATACTCAAAGACACACAACTAATAAATGGTGGAGGTGGAATTTGAACCCAAGTTTATCTGACTTTTAAAGGTTTTGCTGGTCCCTCAGGCTATGTGAAATTTCCAAACCTCTATGTGGAGGGGAATGGGTCCCATGTCACTTAATTTCCAATTCCCAGAAAATATGTTCACTGATATAGTTTGGATGTGTGTCCATACCCAAATATCAGATTGAAGTATAATCCCCAATGTTGGAGGTGAGGCCTGGTGGGAGGTGATTGGATCCTGGGGGCAGATGTCTCATGAATGGTTTAGCACCATTTCCCTTGGTACTGTCCGTGCAATAGTGAGTTCTCGTGATATCTGGTTGTTTAAAAGTGTGTAGCACCTCCCCTCTCTTCTCTTGCTTCTCCTCTGGCCATATTATGCGTCTGCTCCTCCTTTACCTTCTGCCATAATTGTAAGTTTCCCAAGGTCTCCCTAGAAGCTGAGCATCATGCTTCCCGTACAGCCTGCAAAACCATGAACAAATCAAACCTCTTTTCTTTATAAATTCCCCAGTCTCGGGTATTTATAACAATGCAAGAACAGACTAATGCACCCACGGCCAAGGCAGATCTTTCTATGTGAGGGTTCCTATCAATTTCCAAGTTCAGAGAAATCAATGCTACATTGTCGCACAGAAGTGCTTGGTGTTGCTATGGGAATTTGTGAACAAGAACCATAATTGGGCTTACATGAGAGCTGTCATATTAATAAGAAATGACATGTGGAAGCTTTTCCAGTTAGAGGATTGTGCTGTATCGAATATTATGTGAATAATCTGTCTAAGCTAAGAGAAATGACCACCTCTAAGGGTACACCTTAGTTACTTCTCACACTGCCTCTGCAGTGTTTCTTCCTCTTTAAAGAAACAAAAGGATCAGCCAAGATGTTATGATGCACAATTGACTTTTCTAATTCCTTTGCTCATTAATTCAGTTCCTATTATTTATAAGAAATCTTGACTTTTTGGGGCTTTTCTCTCTCCACTTACATAATTCCTTCAAAGATCACATTTATCTTAAGAACAAAATAAAACAAAACAGTCTTCCAAATATTGGACCATAGGAGTCTATAAACAGCCACAAGTTTCATCAGGAAGTTGCTATACATGTCAGTCTGGCCCTAGAGTCTTATGCGTGGATGAATTAGCTACTTCTGCCACCTTGAGCTGATTTCCCAACACTGCTTTCCTAGGGACCACACTATGAGTCAGAATCAAAAGTGTGGTACAGCATTTGGAACAACATGGCATCCTATCAGCATGTCATCTCCTCTGTTAGACTGTTTGACTTTGAATTTAGTGTTTGTCTAACTGGCGTTTGCTCATTTTATGTCCTTGAGGCTCTGCAATATTGATGCAGTTTTATCTGCCCAGAAAGAGTGGGTCTATTACCCAACATCACACTATGGCTGAGCCTCCTTTGAAACAGATTTGCACATAAAATCTTTTACTGGTGCCCTAACATAATAGCCCCCAAATAGTTTCACCAACAATAGATATGAGATAATAAGATAGTTGACACTGAAGCCAGTATTGCTCTGGGTGGGTGGGTGGGTGGGGGGGTGTGTGTGTGTGTGTGTGTGTGTGTGTAGGGGAGATGCTGAAAGGAAGATGCATGCTGAAGTTGTCAGCACACTCACTGGTCAACAAATACTGACAGCACAACTGCCACTTTCAGCAGCCCTGCCGAGCAACTTCTTGGACCCTTCACTGCCTTTTGTTAATGCTAGTATGGCAGAGAAAGGGTGGTGGGTTAGGAAAGCATGGGGCAAAGAGTTTGTGTCTAGACCACACACAAAACTAGAAGAAGAATTAGCATGCCCGACCCTCTGACACTATTCCTTCAAATACAATAAAGGGTCTGGACTCAATCAGTTTCCAATTGCATAGTAAGTAACAGCACATTAGTTGGGATCTCAGACCTGTGTTTAAATCCCGCTCATACCACTTTCTGGTTTGGTGACCTTGTACAAATAATTTAACCTTCCTAATTTTCTCTCATGGAAAACACAGATATTAGTACTATCAACTGAGAAGTTATCATGAGAATCCAATATAATTAAATATAGTAAGAGCTTTAGCCTTGCAGCTGGCACATAGCACGTACTCAATGCATATTATCTGAGCCAGTAGAACTGGAGGCAAAAATGCCAGCACCAGTCTAACATCTTAGAGGCCTTCTGGAGACTGACTATGGTGGCGGTTTATGTATGCAACCTGGAGGCTTCAAGAGGTGCTGGGGTAGCCATGTGTGCCACCTGATCCCAGTTGATCAGGGATAAAGGATAGAAATTCTCCTTGCCCTCAGCCAAGATGAATTCCTAGAGGAAACCACAGATAGAGATCTCCAAGAGACTTGATTATTAATGGCTTCGAGACTTATCTTTGTGTTCTGGCTTTCATGATTTAGACTGAGGGGAAGAAGTTCTTAGGATGCTCACCTGAGCCTTCAAAATGGAAGTTCTTTGCACTTTCTCTTTCCTATTTTTTTTTTTTTTGTGTATATATTTGAGTGGGTAAAAAAGCAAAGATAAGGGCAGAAATACAAAAGGACAGATACGAACTTGAATTATCATTATCATCCTAGTGTCCAAAATTCAGGAGCATTTGAAGACTTCCAAATAATGTAATAAGAGCTAATACTTTCAGTGTTATAGATAAGAACACCAGAGCTTCAGGGGAAAGAAAAGGAAGGCACTGCCCATGAAACCTCTAAAGAGAAATCTTCAAACCTGCTATCAAAACATTGCCCCCTCTCTGTGCTCAAAAATGGTTCTGTTCCTTGTGGACTGTGGATTGGTAGGGTTTTGTAAAAAAAAAAAAAAAAAAAGAGAGAGAGAAAGAAAGAAAAGAGAAAGAAAATGGAACTGAGAGGAGGTTAAAGAAGATATTGCAAGAGCTCTAGCTTATTTGGTTGTCCAATACTTGTATAAGTTTTTTGTTCAACTTGATACGTCAAATAGCCTAATTCCTTTTTATGGGTGGACATTATGAGGTCAATTATTTAAATGAAATATACTTATACTAGATACTAGCCTCTTTCTTTTCTATAGTATCCCAGTACTTCAGAAAATAAAATCAAAATGGTGAGAGAGGAGAAGGGAAAAGGTGGAAGGTCCTGTTCCTTCACACTGTAACATCTGTGATTTTATTTTCAGCTCCATCATTTATTAGACATGCACTTTTAGGCATTTAACCCATCTCTTGGAGTTTGGAGGTTATTTTCAGATAAAAAAGGAACTAGTTGTAGTTATCTTTCTCTCACAAGATTCTTGTGAGTAAACAATATAATAAAATGCTTTCAAGTAACCAGAAAATGCTCTACAAACACAATGATTAGATTGTTATAATAGACCTATGGTATATTCCCAGGAACCCAAGCTTTTAGAAGTGTATTCACTGAAAATTATGCTGTTGATCCATAAATTCCCATCCTAATGATTGCGTGGGGCACTGGAATTTGCTGATGTAGCTTCACCTATGCACAGAAGGAAGGGCTAGAGGCAATATATAATATGAGAAGCAGCAGAAAATGATGGGCACAGCTACAGAACAGAAACATCTTTAGCCACATGGGATGAATGACAGGTGCATACAGCTGCTTAGAGAATAATTAATTTTATTGATACATTAAAAATACTTTAAATATCCTGAAAGGGCAAGGCAAACAAAATCATTCATTTTCTAGAGAATTAGGGATGCTTCTTTGGGGCATGGGATTTCTGGAAGGCTTCGAGATACACGTGAGCTGCTAGATACAACAGCAAAGTTTCACCAACATGGGATTTGCATGTCTCATGAGTGAATTTCGGGACAGCAGTAGACGGATTTAAGCCATCTGTCAAGCTGTTTCTCAGAAAACACTGCTGCCTCCCCAAGAGAGACATGAATATTTGTGAAATGCCAACTGCTACTTCTTGGAGCTTCCCCGTCATGCTCTCCGTGTCATGCCTCTCCTGTCCTCTGCCAGCATAAGCAACATTGTTGGAGGGCCAGGCTCTATGCTTACCATGTAATATGCACTGTCTGCTCTTGTATACAATGACCCCATGAAGGAAATACCAAGAAGCCTGCTTTACTGATAATTTAACTGACATGCATCGGGTATTCAGCTCCAAGGTGGCAGAGCCTGGATTTGAACTTGTGTCTCTAAGCCCTGACAATGACCACTACATGGTGCAGCCCTGAATGAGCCTAAAGTATCTATGCCAGAGCCTTTCCAAAGAATGGCTAGTATAGGAGAAGTTATTTGAGGGACTCAGCCTGACCCAGATCATTTCAGCATCAATGAATTTCACAGTGGCTTGTGTCAAAAACTTTCTCCTTGACTAAGCTCCCCTAACCCCAATTTCCCAGTTGGAGTTCATCTTTTCTTCCTCTGATTCCCAGGGCTCTTTGTTTGTGGCTTGCTTGTTGCACTTACCAGCTGTTGTCCCAAATTACAGGGAAGCGGGTCCTTTTGGGGTCTCTTGCTGTACTGTAATATCTTTGAGGGTAGATAATGTTCTTACCCATCAATAATAGTCTCTTAGTACCTAGTACTCAGGTCATAACAACTAATATTTGTTGAGTACTCTGTGCTATTAGTTTTCATTACTGTACTGAATCTCATTTGATCTGAGCACAACCCTGCAGGTGAGGTCTAATTACACCTTCATTTTAAAATTAAGGAGCCTGAGGCCTAGGCAGGCTGCTTTAGGTCATCTTGGTACTAAAAGGTAAGACTTTAAGCCAAGCTCAAAGCTTCTGACTTGCAACCCCAGGCTCTTTTCACTTTGCTAGGCTTCTGAAATCTGTGTTTCCAGAGTCAGAATAAGTAAAATACAAAGAAAAGACAATTGCATGAACTTTTACAAATGGGTAGTAATTTTACATCAAATATTCCTTTGCGTGGTTGACAACACCATGCCTTGGAAAATCAGGGGCTATAAAAGAGCTTGCTTTCCTGCAGGAAACAGGGAAGCAGAGTACAAGATGTTCTTCCCCACCCACTGCTGAATCCACGTAATAATTAAGGGTCTGGCCAAATTTAGATCATTCCTTGAACGTTAATCATGTTTAAAAATCTCATTATGGATACTGGCCACCATTCCACTATGTCTTACATTTGTCAATCAGCGAGTACTTGTTCAGCACCTTTGTGACCAGACTCTATTAAGTACCATGGGTCATAGAGCTGTCACCTCATAGAGTTCACCATCTCTTTGGGAAAGCAAACTTAACATACAAGATGTACAAATGACAATATAAGGCCAGTAATAATGCCATGGTACTCAGCAGAGTGAAGATCAGATGCTACAAAAATCCTTTCCTCAGAAGCACAACAATTTACTTAATGTGTTCTCATGCTTCTTCTACAATTACAATAAAATTCACCCTCATCCTATCTCCATTTTGTAGAGGGACAACTAAGACACAAGGGGACAACTAAGACAGCAAAGTCACACAGCTAGCAGAGGGCTGAACTGAAATTTAAACTCATGTTTGTCAGATTCCAGATACTGTAGGCATAAAGATTATCTTAGACCACCCTCCACAGTGTGACATTCATATGCACATGCACATATGTGTGCACGTACCCACAGTGTTATATGTAATCTATAAAAATAAGTGTGACTTACACTCCCACTGCCTTAAGAGTAGAGTAGGTTCTCAACACTGAAGGACATTTTATTTGCTGGATGTGATGATGGATTTGAGTTTGGAAGATTTGAGAAACCAGGACCTGGCTGAATTGTTCTGCATAACAAATGGAGAAACAGAGAAAACGTAGGGAGGGAACTTGAAGGAAGAAAAGATTACCAGTCAAGCTGGAGAGGTTGCAGGGCAGAAGTGCTAAGGTGAGTTGTTGGTACCAGGAGAGGTAGTTTTGGGGGAATGGAAAGAAATAGTGAGTGTGTGTAGACTTTTGTTTGTTTGCTGTGTGTTACATGACATAAACACTCTACTTCATTTCTGTTTGACATATTTAACAAAAAGTATATGACACTGCTCAATACTCTTATTATTATAATTTTATTTATTGGTTTATCTTTGCAGAGGCAGTTCATAGCAGGAATGAAGTTTTGCTTGAAGAAAATGCCCAAGAGTTACAGCTGGGTTACCAGAAATTGTATCTTTATGCATCTTTTAAGTTATTTATTTTGTCCTTCGTTGTGAAAACTAACAAGGAACCCAGCAACCAAGCCTAGACTTGGATTCCAACCCCCACCCTCACCTATTGGTTATGATGTGTCTTTGGGACAATCATTTAAGTGCTTCTGGACCTTGAAACAGACAGCCACACTCACGATGTGAGGTCCAACATGTGCTGACACAAAGTAGGGACTCAGAAACGTCACATCGCTTGAGGTCCACAACCACTCACTTCCTTGGTCCTGGTTTCCTAAGCCGAAGGTCTTCTTCAAGCAATACCTTAAGATTCTAAGCTGCCAGTTTTGTGTGTGTGTGTGTGTGTGTGTGTGTGTGTGTGTGTGTGTGTGGATATTCAATGATGCAACATGCATGTTTTAAGCAGCTACTTTGTGTTAAACTCCATGTACTTACTCATTGTCCCTAACACATTTCCTGATCCATCTTGCCTCCAGCAAATAAGAAAGTGTAGGTTGTTCTGAATCTTTCTTGTTTAAGGAGGAGAATCATGCAGTGATAGAGAAAGAAGGCTCTGGTGCCAAAATGGTTACATCAAAATCTCCACTCCATTGTTTACTGGCTGTGTCGTCTTGGGAAAAAGGCTTAACCTTTCAGTGCCTCTTCTGTAAAACAGAAGAGTTGTACTTACCACATAAGCTGTCATAACAATTAAATTCACTAATTCATAAGCCTAGCTCATGCTGACCACTTAATTCGTGTCAGTTGCTACTACTAATGTAATTGAATATCTAAGAATTACAGGTTATTCAATAATAAAGAAAATTAGCCAGGAGGTAAAAACCAGGGAAGAAGGTTTATAACAAATCTTTAAAAATAACTATAGTGAGAATGAGAGTGTTTCTTGTACAAGATAGTTACATTCAATCAACTTCACAAGTACTTGTGACAGATATCTCAGAGGAAGTAAGGAAACCATCTCTTCCACCCCTTCCTGACCTCTACACAAAGAACACCTAAGAAGAAACTACGTAGCACAATGAAATAATGAATACAATCGCATTAAGAGCACTTCTAAATCATTTCTTCCTGATGCAATCTGGAAACAGTTGCTACCTGGGCAGGCAGTAAAACTGAAAGCGTTTATTACAGAGAATCAGACAGAAGGCCTTGGGTACAGCTGACTTTCTGTTCTAATTGCATTCCGTGGAATTACCCCTGCACATTATTACAAGGTGTGCGTCTCTTCCGAGAACATTTTTCTCAGAAGAAACAAGAAGCAATCTCGCCTGGCCTCGAGAGGTTACAAGGCTATATGGCTAATTTCATATTCCCATCAAACAAGCTGGATTATAAGAAAACAAGAGAAGAGAAGGAGGAAAGCATGGAGATTAAAGAATCAGACAATTTTAAAGCCCAAGAAATGCAGAGAGGGAAAAGCTGATCTTTTTAATGTATTTTTTTTGTAACAGATGTTTGCTTGCAATTCCGAATCTAATAGCAGTTGGTATAGTAAAGATGAAACAGTAGAAGGAAGAAAAAGAAAAGCTAAAAAGAGAGAAAGGGAGTCAGGCTGGCAAACAGAAGCTAATTCCAATGCCCTTCCTTCTTCCCTGCTTCACCAGGCTCTGTCTGTTGGGGGCAGGCCGTATGCCCTGCCACATTGCCTTCCTGAAAGTTCTAGGTTCTTGCTCACAGCAGCCCCCTGTCTGTAAGCATTCCTCCCCAGGAAAGTAGGGGTAATCAGGCCCATCCTTTAAACATCTTCATTACATCACTTTCATAATCAGCTTATAATGTTCTGTTCAATAGACATGGAGCCGACCAGACCAAGTGCTTGAACAGCAGCTTGGGCTGTGGAGCTATTCTCTGTGCCATTGATCACAAAGACAAAAATCAATCCTGGCTAAGGAGAAAGAAGTTAAAAATAAATTGCAGGGATTGATTTCTATCCAGACCTTCTGACTCCCAGTTTAGAAAGGGGGAAGGAAGAGTATACATGGATCTGCCAGTCGTGAGATCGCTTAATAGGACTCAGTCTCAAAAGCAAAATCTAGGGATATTTTATATACTCACACACATAATTGTCTTTTATGTTTTTATATTATTTTATTTTTGTTTCCTAATAACTATAAAAGATGAAAATCCATCTAAATTGCAAGCTCCCAGGAGAAAAATACTAGTGTTTGCCTTGATCTCCAAAATCTCCAAAATGATGCGCCTTGCTTTGTGGATAGCAGTAACTCCTGAAATATTTGTTGGGAGACTGACAGAATAAGTGAATAAATGAAGTGCCCTCCCTCCTATTATTGTCTCTCACAATTATGTTTATTTCTTCATAGATTTATCATAGTGGGTAATTACCATTCTTATTTATTGGTTTGCTTATGTAGTATCTCTCCCTCTCTCGACTATAAACCCTGTTATGGCAGGAACTGTGGTTTTCTTATTTACATATTTATTTCTTATATATAGCATAATCTCCAGGGATCATAACTTTCTTATTTACTTTTTGGATTTTTATTTCTTTTTTACTGCATTATCTCCATATTATACCCCAAGTAGATGTAAATGGAATGAAGAAAGGAAGGAAAGATTCAGCAACTTGCTTGAGGAATTAACTACATCCCAAGTATCTTTTTTGTTTGATACTGACATAGGAAAAATGAATTGAGGCAATACCTCTGAACAGCAATCCCTTTCCTATGTCTGACTAAATGGAACGACCTGTAGAGCAAGACAACTTGTGGAGTTTTAGGGTTAGAAGAGAACTTCTGGTGTCATACAGTCCGCTGCTTTCAAAACTTTCTATGCTGTTCTAAGATCTGCAAAGATGCCGTGGGGTGTCCCCAAAGGGATGAAGAGTCTGGGTGGGTGGTGAAGCTCATACAGCCCCTCACCCTCTTTAATGTATATCTCTTCTAACTGTATCTATTTTATATATTGGAATGTCTTCAACAATTTTGCCTGGAAGGCAGTTCTCCAAGAACAACAACAGAAGATTTGGAAGCCCTTCTTCAATGTAATCTTTTCATTTTGTCACAAGGAAACTGAGCTTCAGGGAGGAAAGGTGATGGCCCAAGATCACCCAGTGAGTTAATCATGAGGCCAGACTTAAACCCAGGAACACCAACTCCCTTCACCTGCGCATCCATCCAACTGCACTGTCTCCATCCGAGAGTCACTTCCCCTTGGGGCACTGAATGGTCCTCAAGTTTAGCCTCTCAAGTAAATTAGCTGCTATGAGAACTACCATGATCCTTGCCTCCTCCAGGACATCTTCTTTAATTGTAGATCTCCCTCACGCTGGGAAGCACTGTCCTGGAGAGTCTAGCAATTTCTTAAATGCTTTTGAGCATTGTTTATGAACAATGTCTGGTCAAACAGCTTTATCTCCTCACCAAGACAATGCAAAATGAGGATTGACATGTTCTCAGTCTTGTGACTATCACATGCCCTTCATTTAGAACAGTATCAGGAGCATATTAAGTGCTCAGTATGAGATTATTAAATGAATGGATGAATGAATGAATCAGTCAGTCAATCAATCAATCAATACCTCTGTCACAGAGAGAACCAGTCACAGTACTGGGTACATAGTAGATCCTCAATCACATCAAGCTGATTGGTTAACATCTGACTCTGCTGCTCTGAAACTCCAAGAAGTCCTTATTCTGGCTGACCATGAGGGGTTTCAGAATTCTTAAAGGATTCTGATTCAAATTATTAAACGCTGCTTGCAGAAATTCAAAATGAATATTTACTCTATTAGCTGGTCATAGAGTTACAGGCAGGGTGATTAAAATTTTTTAAAGCTGAAACTCTGAAACTCATAAAGATATACTCTAGTTAGAACGGTAATGGGAAGAGAACCGGACTAAATAGTCTACTTCTCAGTCAACAGCCCAACTGCCTTCATTATCAGCACTGCTGTTTTTACAGCAGTGTAATTATCTTTAATAGGAGAAGGACCCAGAAAAGGAATTCTCCAGGGAGCTGCGCTTAGCAGAGGGGGCGTGGAAGAGTTGCTGGCATGTGGAAGGGAAGGACAATGGGGAGACTCAGTGAGGTCATGACTCAACAGCTCCTCTGAGTCCTGGAATGGAACCCAAAGGCAGCCCCTCCTCCCACTCCGAATGCATAATGCATGGCAAGAGATACACGGGGAGGAGGAAAGGGCTGGAGAAGAGCAGAGCTGTGGATGTCATGATGATTCTCCATGCTGCCACCCAGTCCCCACGGGGAGCCCCAGGGATGGGTGTTTGGGTAAATCCCCCAAGTATATCTGAGGGATAGCTCTCAGAGGCTCAAGCATGATTACATTGTACTGAATCCCATTAAGCCTTTCTTTGGTTAATGATGCAGAAAGTTTCTTTTTTTATTATTATTATTATACTTTAAGTTTTAGGGTACATGTGCACAATGTGCAGGTTTGTTACATATGTATACATGTGCCATGCTGGTGTGCTGTACCCATTAACTCATCATTTAGCATTAGGTATATCTCCTAATGCTATCCCTCCCCCCTCCCCCCACCCCACAACAGTCCCCAGAGTGTGATGTTCCCCTTCCTGTGTCCACGTGTTCTCATTGTTCAATTCCCATCTATGAGTGAGAACATGCGGTGTTTGGTTTTTTGTCCTTGTGATAGTTTCTGATATGAAACAAAACTGAAACAGATCCTGAGAAAGAGGCCACTGAATAGAGAATGCAGCAAGTCTTTCCAGCCACTAACATCTACCAAGATAGGGGCAACATCTGCCTATTTCACTTTTACAGTCATCTAGAAAAATATCTGGGAATACCAATTATTAGGTGCTAATGCAGAGAAAAATGAAATGAGAAATTAATCATTGTCCTCTTGTGTCATCATTTATAAACCCAGACAGCCCTGAGGTCATATCCTTGACCTTGCCATTTCCTGAGCTATACAACCATGGGTGATTACCTAAATTTCACTGAAACTTGGTTTCCTCCATAGAAAAATAAAGATATTATCTGTCATATTGAGATCCTGTGAAGATTAAAGTTTTATTAAATGAAATAAAATGCACACATGCTGGACATAAATTTGATGTGAAATAACTGCAAGGTCCATTTTCCAGTATAACAACAATTCTTTCTGTTTGTTGATGGGTGAGTAAAATTGGTGGTGAAGCTAGGTAGAAAGAACACTCTAAATAACCATTGCTTTGGAGGTAGGAAATTGATTTCCAAATAGTGAAAGTGATTGAGAGTGTATAGCTGATCTCACTCCTTTGAGCTGATGATAGAAACTCTTGTAGTCTCCTGGATAACACATCTGCCTTCCTGACCAGAACTCACAGGCTGTCTCCCACCATATAAGCATGCTGAATAATTAAACACCATGAGTGCCACCCTTCTTGCAAAATGAACTGCACAGCACGCTTACCACCACCCTTACTTCTCATGCCCATGGAGACACTAATAGTAATAGAAGCTTTTCTACCAAACCACCATAACACAGCCTTCTATGGAGCTACTACCAATAACTCAGGGGTGATACAAAAAATGAAAACAATTTAATACTCCTGTGCTAGACATGGCCCATTCATATTTTATTATAAAGGCAAATAGTTACTTTATAATATGTAGCAAATTACAGAACCATTCTCTGAGATTAAAGGAAAACATTCTTTGCTAAATTGACCTAGCAAGCAACAGGTATTGTAACTTCCATGGAGCCTCATTAGATCTCTTGGGAAGAAACAAGTCTTAGTGATTTATAAGGGGCATGCACAGTAGAGTTCTGAATGGAGCAAGGAGATTGCCATGCTTAAGGGATTGATGGGCATCCTGTAAAGAAAGACCCCTTGCTAGAGCCTCCTAGTCTCTGCATTATGCTGAGAGGAGCAGGGAACATTGGGGTCACTGGCATTTGGATAGTAACTCACACTATAAAAGTGGATGGGATGGACTTACTCAAAGAGAAAGTGTATTAGTCTGTTCTCATGCTGCTATGAGGAAATACCCAAGACTGGGTAATTAAACTTCTTAAGAAAGGAGAAAAGGGGTTTAATTGACTCACAGTTCTACATGGCTGGAAAGGCCTCAGGAAACTTACAATCACAGCAGAAGGTGAAGGGGAGGAACAGCACCTTCTTCACAGGGCGACTGGCAGGAGAAGTGCTGAGTAAAGGAGGAAAAGCCCCTTATAAAACCATCAGATCTTGTGAGAACTCACTCTCACAAAAACAGTATGAGGGCAACTGCTCCCATGATTCAATTACCTCCCACCAGGTCTCCTCCATAACACATGGGGATTATGGAAACTATAATTCAAGATGAGATTTGGATGAAGACACAGTCAAACCACATCATTCTGCCCCGGCCCCTCCCAAATCTCATGTCCTCACATTTTAAAACACAATGATGCCTTTCCAAAAGTTCCCCAAAGTCTTAGCTCATTCCAGAATTAACCCAGAAGTCCAAGTCCAAAGTCTCATCTGAGACAAGGCAAGTCCCTTCTGCCTATGAGCCTGTAAAATCAAAAACAAGTTAGTTACTTCCTAGATACAATGGGGGTATAGGCATTGGGTAAATACACCCATTCCAAATGTGAGAAATTGGCCAAAACAAAGGCACCACAGGCCCCATGCAATTCCAAAATCCAATAGGGCAGCCATTAAACCTTAAAGTTCCAAAATGATCTCCTTTGACTCTATGTCTCATGCAGATCATGTTGATGCAAGAGGTGGGCTCCCATGGCCTTGGGTAGCTCTGCCCTGTGGCTTTGTGGGGTATGGCCCCCTTCCAACTGTTTTCACAGGCAGGAATTGAGTGTCTGTGGCTTTTCCAGGCACACAGTGCAAGATGTTGGTAGATCTATCATTCTGAGGTCTGGAGGATGGTGGCCCTCTTCTCAGTGCTCCACTAGGCAGTGCCCCAGTAGGGACTCTATGTGGAGGCTCGCACCCCACATTTCCCTTCCTCACTGCCCTAGCAGAGGTTCTCTAGGAGGGCTTCACTCCTGCAGTACAACTCTGCCTGGACATCAGGCATTTCCCTACATCTCAAATCTAAGTGAAAATCCCCAAACTTCAATTCTTGACTTCTGTGCACCTGCAGAGCCAACATCTCATGTAAGCCACCAAGGCTTGAGACTTGCACCCTCTGAAGCAACAGCCTGAGCTGTACGTTGGTCCCTTTTAGCCATGGTTGGAGAAGCTGGGATGTGGGGTACCAAGTTTCCAGGCTGCACACAGCAGGGGGGCCCCAGGCCCAGCCTACAAAAACAATTTTTCCTCCTAGGCCTTGGGATTGTGATGAGAGGGGCTTCTGTGATGACCTCTGATGTGCCCTGGAGACATTTTCCCCATTGTCTTGATGATTAACATTTGGCCCAATATCTACGCAAATTTATGCAGCTGGCTTGAATTTCTCCCCAGAAAATGAGTTTTTCTTTTCTCTCACATCATCAGACTGCATATTTTCCAAACTTTTATGATCTGCTTTCTCTTGAACGTTTTGCCTCTTAGAACTTCCTTCCACCAGATACCCTAAATCATCTCTCTCAAATTCAAAGTTCCACAGATCTCCAGGGCAAGGGCAAAAAGCCACAAGTGTCTTTGCTAAAGCATAAGAAGAGTGACCTTTACTCCAGTTCCCAAGAAGCTTCTCATCTCCATCTGACACCACCTCAGCCTGGACTTCATTGTCCATATCACTATCAGCAATTTGGTCAAAGCCATTCAACAAGTCTCTAGGAAGCTCAAAACTTTCCCACGTCTTCTTGTCTTCTTCTGAGCCCGCCAAACTGTTCTAACCTCTGCCTGTTACCCAGTTCCAAAATAGCTTCCACATTTTAGGGTATCTTTATAGCAGCACCCCACTCTCTGTAGTACCAATTTACTATATTAGTCTGTTCTCACACTGCTATAAAGAACTGCCCATGACCGGATAATTTATAAAGAAAAGAGGTTTAATTGACTCATAATTCCACTTTGGAAGGGCTGGGAAGGCCTCAGGAAACTTATAATCATGACAGAAGGAGAAGGGGAAGAAAGCTACCTTCTTCACAGCGGGGGCAGGAAGAAGTGCTGAGCAAAGGGGAAAAAAGCCCCTTAAAAAACCATCAGATCTCGTGAGAGCTCACCCACTTTTACGAGAACAGCAAGGGGATAACCGCCCCCATAATTCAATTACCTCCCACTGGGTCCCTCCCACGACACATTGGGGATTGTGAGAACTATAATTCAAGATGAGATTTGGCTGGGGACACAGCCAAACCATATCAGAGAGGGTAGGAAGTAAACAGAGAAAAGGAACCTAGAAAGAACACCGAGGAAAAACCCATATTTAAAGAGTAGGCAGAGGAAGAGGCACCTGTGTTGGAAAGTAAGATGATATTGGAAAGATAGAGAGATGAGAGGGGACCCTGAACTGTACCTTATCAAGGAAGCAATGAGAGTGCTTCAAGAAAGAAGGAGCAGTCGAGAGGTTCAAATGCTCTAGACAGTTCAACTATGTTAATTATTGAGAGGCATAGTATAGATATACTTCAAAGATACCTTTGATGAACTGGGCAAAAGCAATTTCAATGTAGTGGCAGAGGCAGAAGTCACTCTCAAGTGAGTTACAGAGACAGGGAAATGAGAAGATGGGATTATGAATACAGCTAGTGCTCAAGAAATTTGATTGTGAATGAAACATGGGAGACTTACAGAGGGGTGTAGGTTCAAAGAAAGTTTTACCCTACTTTGTTTTGTTATGTCAGGATGGTGGATATTTTAAAAATATTTAAATATTGATGGAAAGTCTAACATAGGGATGAGTAAGCTAAAGACAGGGGAAAGGAGAGTGATCAGTAGTGCCAGGTCCTTGAGAAGAGGGATGGAAATGGATGTTTAGATTGAGGAATCTCATTTATATTGGGATGAGAACAATGCCTTCTACTTCACTTAAATAGTTCACTCTACCTACAATAACTGGATACATAGTAGGGATTCAAGAAATATTTGAGAGTCTTTCAAGATTTCCTTGCATTAAGTTACCCCCAAAAGTAGAGCCTGAGTCAAGGACTTTTATGTAGTTTATTGTTTTTGTTTGTTGAAGAATGATCTGGGGACAGGAGTGGTGAAACTAGGAAGCAGGAAACAGGGAGGGAGAGAAGGCCATTCCAGGGTGCATTACTAAACTGGTTATTATTGTCAGCAATTAGGGCTCAATCCCACCAGACAGCCTATGAAAATTCATGTGGAATGAGGCTCAGACTTGCCTATCTGACATAAGAGTACTGATCTACTAGTTTTTTTTTTTTTAACTTTTATTTTAGGTTCAGGGTACATGCACAGGTTTGTTATACAGGCATATTGTATGTCATGGATATTTGGTGTACAGATTATTTTGTCACCCAGGTAATAAGTATAGTACCTAATAGATAGTTTTCTGCTCCTCTTCCGCGTCCCACCCTCCACCTTTAAGTAGGCCTCGGGGTCTGCCATTCCCTTCTTTTTGTGTCCATATGTACTCAAAGCTTAACTCCCACTTATAAGTGAGAACGTGCGGTATATGGTTTTCTATTTCCGTGTTAGTTTGCTTAGGATAATGGCCTCCAGCTCCATCCATGTTGCTGCAAAGGACATGATCTTGTTCTTTTTTATGGCTGCATAGTATTCCACCCCGTATATGTGCCCTTTTTTTTTAATCTAGTCTACCATTGATGGGCATTTAGGTTGATTCCATGTCTTCACTATTGTGAACAAAGCTGTGATGAACACAGGTGTGCATGTGTCTTTATAACAGAACAATTTATTTTCCTTTGCGCATATACCCAATAATGGGATTGCTGGGTCGAATGGTAATCCTGTTTTAAGTTCTTTGAGAAATTGCCAAACTGCTTTTCACAATGACTGAACTAATTTACATTCCCACCAGCACTGATCCACCAGCTCTGGCTTCCTGTTGCTAAAGTTGTCCCAGAGTCTTGGCACCTTCAAGACTTGTATCTGCACCAGAATAGCTAACGAGTCTCTTGCAAGCATCCTACTTGGGAAGAAATCAGCCCTGGAACAGGGGATCCACAGTGCAGGTAAGGCAAGGTGATAGCGGGTCACCTCTGCGCAAAGCTAGTAGCTGATGCAAACGTAGCCGGAAGGATGTGAGATGGAGTATGCTCCATACAAAGGTCAACTAAATATCATTACTTCGCAATCAGATCACTAATTTGTGTTTATTCATGGAAGTATTTCAAATATTAACAGCAAACCACTATAATCATTATACGTATAGGAGATGCATCCAAGCTATTTAAGGAACCTCCATTTGGGCTGGCTGTTGAAAACACTTTTACTTAAGATTCTGAAAGCACTTCAAGAATATTCACCTGAAGATGTCTTTATTGGATTTCTTTTGAAGATTGTCTCTGTAACTCTTTCATTTTGCTTTAAACTCCTGTATTGTAAATATGTCCCTAATGATGTAATTGCTATTTATTTAACATTCAAAATCTCTCCCATTAAGACCAAATTAACATCATTTAAAACATCTCCAAATAGCTTTTCTTTGAATAATTACACTCTATTAATTTCTGCCTCAGGGTTTTTTTCAGAAAGATAATAATTTACTGGGGATACAGTAGCCACATCATAGAGGCTTGTCTACCTTCCATGACGGGTATATAAATCAGGATCTTAGATGAAGTACCAAAATCCAGGTAAGCTGAGACCAAGATGCAAAAACAGTCTTGAAAGTTAATTAAATCCCAGAATAGTTACTTCTCATATATAACATTAAAAGTTGGTTATCAAAGAAACCAACACCATGGAAGCTATGTGGGAAGGTTTTATCATGCACATATGTTGATACATGAATTGAATCTATGAATAATTTAAAAACGAATTGGGAGAAACGATCTAGTAATCTTTTATGTGATCGGCTTATAAAAAATCCTTAAAAGAGGATGTGCATACACCAAACAGTGAGGCTGATTTTTGCATGTGGATTAGTCTCTCAATTCTTGCATTTTGTAGGGCTTTGTAGTGTTCAAAGCATTTCAAAGCCATTATTATCTCCCTTCATCCTCACAACAACCTTCCAATTTAGAAAGGGCAAGTAGCATGACTCCATTCTACAGAGATGAGGAAATTAGTACTCTGAGAGTTTAAGTGACTTGTGTCGTATTTCCTGGCAGGTAGGTGGCAGATTCCTGATTACAACCCAGGTCTTTAAAGTCAGGGCTCTTTTCTCCACATCAGACCACTAGCTATTTGCATCATAAACTGATGGAGACCAGGGGCAATGCTCCATTGTACCTGGCATACTTCTAGGGCTCAACAAGTATCTGTTAATTGGCTACCAATACTTGTTAATTGCTAGTACTTCTGGAACATCTCCCAGCACTTTAGAACAGTACTATTTTTCTATGTTTATACATAGAACTCTTAAAACTAACAGCAACATGTATCCAAGCTACCAACTGACTTCACTGTAGTACTGGTATCATCCTAGAAACAGTCTGATACATGCTATTGCTCCAACCTCAGAATTCCTTGTTATATAAGGTTTCTTTTTTCTTTGCCACATCTGTAGAACATTACTGAGAGTTTAAAATACCACTGGTTAGTAGATGGATCTACACAGTGTTACCTGAACGGTTGGCATCTTTACAAACGTTCAGGGAGTAGCTAGCTGTTCTGGGTTTGCATGACTGGTTGTGGGTGCCAAAGGTTTGGGAAGCCACTCGCTTCTCCTGGCCTGAATCTGCACAAACCCTCCCAGGCTCAAGTGGCCAACTGTATCTTTAGGGTTCCTACCCTTTCCCTGTGCTCAGTTCCTAAAAACCATGCCCTTTTCCAGAATGTTCAAGTTGCAGCACGTCATCTCACAGGGCACTACAGGCTCACTTAAAACAGCGAGGGAAAAGTTTCATTCTGTGCTAAGGCAACAAAGACATTAGGGATGTGGAGAAAGACCTGGCAGAGGCAAGATGACCATCCCTCTTTCAAATTTTCTGCTTTCTTCCTACCTCTTGAGTACTTTATTTGTATCTTAATTATGGACTTTTTTTTTCCTCTTGCGTTTTAAATTGTTGAAGACTTGTCAGTATTATACCCCTTTTACGAATACAATTGCATGTGCAATGAAAGTTTATTCCATGAGTAAATGAACTCTTACCACATTGAAGGCCACCCTCTGGGCCATGAAGAGAGTATAGGGCAGGGTTTCACACAATCCACTGCAGACATAATATACACATTGCTGGTGATAGGTTACTAAGGGACTGTTCTTGTTTCTTCATCACATTCCCTAGTAGCAAGGGTAGCCAGGGTATGAATCTTATTACTAAAGGAATTTTATTGCGACTGCTGCTAAAGTACAGATTCTCCAGGATAATCACTAGAAACGCTACTTCATAAGGAGAAAAGACAGGATTTTCAACCGTCTTGGCTCGGAACACAGAAATCAACTTATTGCTTTCCCCTGCCCCTACAGAGGAAAGCCAATTTCTCTTTTATCCAAGTGGAACGGAGGCATTTCAGGCAGACTCTTCCCTATTAAAACAAGGGCTCTTCTGGGAAGGATTAGTGTCTTTTGATTTTGCTACAAAACCCCAGTTCCCCTACACAGAAAAGAAACTGACAGATTAACAAATTTCACAGCTTTCTGTATATCTCCAGCTCAGCTTGCCCAACAGCAGGAGATCAAACATTGGGTTCCCGCAAGCAAAACCATCAGGATGGCTACCTTTACCTCCTAGTCAATAGGAAAATAAAAGGTGAAGTAGAGACCTTCGAGGTCTCTCTAAATAGTAGGAGCTGCGTGGGTGGTTTATGGACCCTTCTACTGCACATAAGACATAGAATTAAAAATAATGTCAAGAGAAATAAAATTATGATTGGGCATGAGGCACATTCCTTTATAAGGGCAAACAGGAGAGCGTAAAATTTTTAATATCATGGGAAGAGGTTTAATTTAATGAATGAATATCATTATAAAGAGGTTACCAAGGTTTTTCATTATTTAAACTGTACTCTCAAATGCATATACTGTACATTTGTATATAATCTCTCACTCGTGTAAATAATTGCACATTAAATATGTACATCACATTTATTAATATGCAGAGAAAAGACTTGGGCCTGGATCTCACCTGCATTCCACACAGTTCAGCTGTCCACACATGGAAAAGGCTCACCTTTGACCAATGCAGCCAACAGGGCTGCAAAAAGTCAGTGGTTTTCAAACATTTTTTAGCAGCAGGATCCTTTTGTCAAATGAAAGAGTATTAGGAAACCTAATATACAGAGCAAACAAAAGCAGAGCTGCTCTGTTTGACGAGGTGCTGGGAAGCCCAAAGCCCAGCCTTTCCAGGCATCCTCCTCCACTTGGCACATAAGGGTGGGAAAGGATGAAGGGAGAGCCTGGTCTCCTTCGTTTGTGAGGTTGTTTCTTCTTTCTCAGTTATATGTCTCTGTTAGCACTAAAACCAAATATAAGACATCAATACTTTTAAAAGTTCGAAATTTAAGTAGACAAATCTCTATAGTCATGAAAAAACAAACCCACCAAAGTCTCTTATCCTCATCTTGCTGTTATTTAACTGCTTAAATAGTAGGAATAAAAAATAATCCACCTCTACACAGATCCCCTTTAAAAGCCAAACCAGTAAGCATCTGTCAGTGGAATGCACAATCCTCAGTGTCCAGTTCTGCCTTGGCGCTACTCCCTGGGAATGCCACCTTGAAGGGACTCAGACCTCGCTGCTCTGTGACTTCTTCTACCAAGGCCATTCTTTGACAGACTGGTACGCAGGAACAGGTAGAACACCACCTCCTCTGATGCCCTGATATTGTGCTCATATAGCATCTGTGTAGCTTCTCCAATAGAGTAGGAAAAGCTACTCTGTTGGTGTGTGGGTTTTCTGCTTTGACAAAGCCTGCAGAGTCAACTTTATTTCAATGAACAGAATGAAAAAGCTCGCCCTTTTTCAGGCCACAGACAGATATTGATTACAATCAATACAAATATTACCTTATCCATAAAGCCCGTCCTGATCCTCATTTCAATTTTCAAAACTTATACCCCGTACCCCAAAAAAGATTTTTAAATGACACTGGTTTCAGAAAATCATTTGAGATGGTTTCTAATAATTTTTTAAAAATAATACACACACAAAATAAAACAAACAAACAAAAAGAATATAAGAAAGCAGCCAAGAAATAACAAATGACCAATGGCAAAGCATAAAAGATATGAAGAATAAACAATACCATAAGCTTTATGTGGCGAAGCTGCTAAAATTCACACAAAAATTAGTTCTGTGCTTTCTAGCAACTATAAAGAGGGGAACACAACATTATCTAGATTTAATTAAAGAAAATAGAAAATGTTCAGTTCAATTTTCCAACTTCTTTTTCTACCACTCCACTCCCTCCCACTATTACAACTGCCCCTTACATAAGAGGTCCTGGTACATTCTATTCTCTCATTTCCTTAACTTTACCCAGGCCTTCTCCTCTGGGCAGAATGTTCTTTCTCCTTCACCTACTTAACTCATACTCATAGCCTTCTTTTGAGAAAGCTTGTAATGACCCTCTTCTAGGGTCAGGTGAAAGGCTCTTTCTCCAAGAGCAACATGTGCTTTCCACTAATACAGCTCTCATCATATTACATTATATTTGTTTAGTTATGTGCATTTCCCACTAGGCTGAATATATTTTAATACATTTAAATGAATGAACATAAAAAGGACAACGAATAATATTTTAGGTAATTCCTGGACAGCAGTTTTATAAAAACACAGAGACACTGTACATTGCATGGTCATTTCTTACGCAGTGAGCAATTGTCAATTAGGCTAAGTTGTCTTGTATTAGCTGCAGAAACAAGATTCCTTTGCTTGAAAAAGATAACTAACTACACTTCCTGAGAATAGGATGGTGTCTTATCTTCTCAGCTCAGTTCAGTTCAGCAAACATTTATTGAGTACCAGTAATTATGCTAAGAGCAGGAGAAGCAAGAGAAGCAATGATGAATAACACACAGTCCTATTCCTTTTAGAGACCTGGCTGGGGAAACATAATGCAAATGGGTAAGAACTGCATTGGAGCTTAGTCCAATCCCGATTGAGGATGTCAGGGAAGACTTCCTACAGGAGATGCTGTCTGTCCTAAATTTAAATAATAAATTTGTCTGGTAAAGGGACATCCCAGGCAGGAAAAAAATATATAAGAAAGGCATATAAAGTAAGAAATGGCATAGTTTGTGCATGGAGACTAAAGAGGTTTATGTTTATTGAAGGCTAAAATGAAACAAGGAAGGAATGTGAAGAGCAGTGGTGGGTAAGGAATTCATATGCAACTGATGGAGTAGGTAGGATCCAGGTCACAGAGGTCTTTGTAGACAATGGTAAGGAAATTGGATTTCACCCTATAGGTGATGAGCTGCCACTGAATGTAGAAATATTGATTTAGCCCTGTGACTGGCTGGTGGGGAACGTTGGTGTTGATCTGGGAGAAGGAAATCAATTAGTAAGCTCTTGTAACATTTCAGAAAATATATAATAAGGATTTATTATATATTATATATTATATATTATATATTATATATATTATATATAAGGTTTTAAATAGCCAAATCATAATGATGCTTCTCCCCTTTCCTATTATAAATCACCCTAGAGCAATAAGAAAAATAAGAAAGGGAAATGCAAATTTCCCTCTATCCATAATGAAAATCTAACTCTGAAACACAATATATGTGGAAAAGGAGTCATATATACTGTGTTCCAGGTGGTTCTGTCTTATGAGAAGAACCCACTCACAGAGAAAACAATCTTGAGTCACATGGAACCTCAGTGAGAACCAAGAAGGATTCTTGTTAAGCTGAAACAGAGCCCTAACCTATTGCTAAAATGAACCTCCTCAATAGTTTTTCCGGGAAGAACTCACAGCATTAAAAAATAAGCAATAGTTAAACACATAAAGATAAAAGAAAATAGCATAAGAATGATAAAATAATATAGGAAAATAAAAGACAGAAAGGGACAGGAAAAACAAATAACAGATATGGAATAAAATATGCTTCCATAGAGCAAATAAAAATTGCAAACACACTGGTATAATTTAAAATAACCTGTATGATGAAGAGATCACCTCTATAAGAGAAGAGTTTGAAGCAGAAATAGAAGAGCTCAGGGAAGTTATGTTGAGATGAGAGAAAGAGACACAATATAAACTGGCAAAGCTCAGAAAAGAAGTTAAAAACAGGAAAAAGAAAAAAAAAAGCAATAAAGCAAAAAGAGCCTAGAGAATAATGTAAGATTGTTTTTAATCTCATTTTCCTCAGTTTGCTCAGGGAGTAAAAAAGGGTCGGGATGGGAGAAATTATGGCTCTGTTTTGTCTTTCCCGTCTAGTGTACACATCCTAGATATCCTGGAAGAAAGGAACCAAAACTATAAAACTGAAATAGAAAATATATTTCAAGATATGCCACAGAAACTCCCGAGAAATTAAGAAATAAAGAAAAAATTGAATCTATTTAACAAAAAAGTTAATATTCCAGAAGAAAGAATCAGTACATTATGGCCAACCACAAGGCATATGCTAATAAGTAATTGGTATCAAAATATTTTTTAAAGGCTTTAAGTATTGAAGTTAGAAAACAAAATAAAACAACAAGATGCCTTAAAGAAAAATATGAGACTGGTCTGAATAGTAACAAATTATTGGAGTAAAAATTCTCATGGAAAGAGGATGACACATACATTTTATACCCTGACAAATGATATTAAAATATAAAAAGATACAGACAAACATATTTTCAGCATTCAAGAATTAGCCTTTCTTGGAAGACACATTTCAGATAACCAAGAGATAAATGCGAAAAACTATACGAAAAAGACTTCTGGGGACAATTTAATACATTTACGTATAAGACTAAAATCAAAATAAATGCAGGAATTACAGTGCAGAGTAGAATGTTCATGCTCTAAAATGATGACATCAACAAACTGGGGTTGGAAAGAGGAATCTGACAAGAGGTCATAAACACACACTATTTTTTTCACCTTTCTTCTGTAGTGCTTCATAAATATTTAAGTCTAACAGAATTATATTTTAAGGCAGCAAGACAAACATTAGAACATAATTATTCAAAATTAGGCAGTGGAAGAATTAGAGAGAGAAAATTAGAAATTCAAGGAAATACACTGATTTTGTAATTGCGGCCAACAGGAAATCAATAGATATTGTCCAGAAATAGAAGATTCAGTATGTTATATAAATTTCTATTCATAAAGCTAAGCACTTAGAACAAAAATACAAATACTCAAAATTATCAGACACACAGGAAAGCAAACAGACCATATAATGGGAGTTTTAAAGTAATTATAATTAAACACAAAGCATATACTGTCAGAACTAAGACATATATGTCATATCTGTCAATGCAAATGGCCAAACTCACCTGTGAGAAGAAAAAGGTGAATTAAATGCTGCTGATCCACTGATTTATATTTGTACCTGCACTATATGTAGTTGTTTACCTGCAACTCATTGGCATTCTTTTACCATATTTCAATCTTAGCTAATTGATAGTTGCAAATGATACCATGTAATCTGTGTTTAGTTGATGATTAATGAAATCCAATGTTTTTCTCAAGTTAATTGGCCTTTCACATTATTTGGGGCATTGTTAATCCATTGGTTCCCACCTCATTGATAGTAAAAATAAAGCCTTCAAGGCCCAATGGGATCTAGCACCTCCACCTTCCTGGCCTTATCTCTACATTGTCTATCTAGGTCTCACTGCAGGTTCCTGCTCATCTCACTGAACTCTGAATATTGGAGTAGGCTGAGGCTCAGTCTTTGGATGGTTTCTCTTTTCTATCAATACTTATTTCTTAGTGGTCTAAGAAATGCCATCAATATACTGGCAACTTTACAATAGATCAACTCAGCTGCGACTGGCAATTCTGTGGTCTAAAAATGCCATCAATACACTGTAGACTTTACAATGGATATACTCAGCTGCAACTGCTCCATGACCCACCCCCACTCCTGAACCCAGCCTCAAATCTCTAACTGCCCACTCCCCATCTTCATGTGGGCTCGAGGAAGCCAAGGCCTGACAACCGGGCTCCACGCTCCTCTCTGACTGCACTATCTTCTGCCACCCTGTTCCTAGTTCACCACTCAATGAGGCCTTCCTAAGTCTCCCTAAATGAAACAGGAATACCTTTATAGCTTCAATATTCACAGTCCCTGATTTATTTTTATTCATAGAACTTGTCATTATCTGATACATTTTGTAGATAGATAATAGTAAAAGATGAATAGAAAGATAGAAAGCAAATATTCATATAACACTGTTTCTAGGGCATCGTTTTGCTGCTTTACAGATAGCATTAATAAATATAATCCACCCAGCAACCCATGAAGTAGGTACTACAATTATCTTCTTTTTATAGATCAGTCAAACGACGCACAGCTCAAGGTCACACAGCTAAGTGTGGAATGCCACAGTTTCAACAAATGCCAGGTGTTGGGCTCTAAATGATATATTCTTAACCATTACTCTTTATAACTTTTCATATCTGTGTATATATGGATGTTTACATCATACACATATTTTTTCCTATCTTCCACTAGAATTAAATACCACTAAGGCAGAAACTTTGTTGTGTTCACTATCCTAACCCCAGCACCTAGCACCTAGAACAGGGGACTTCACATATACTTGGCAATGAATAAAACTTTATTGAATAATGAAACCGCATATCTTTTCAAGGAAAATAAAAATTGATGCTAATTAAAGACCAAACTTCTGTCTGTTTCCAGTATAATAAAAAAGGAATGTTTCAGAATAATTTTTTTAAAAATCTGTATATCTGTCTGCAGAGTTACAGCAAACTTTATGGAACACAAGGAAAAATGAAAAAAGTCTGAACATTTTACATTCTAAGTCATGTTTCTGAGAAACAATTCTGGCATATTTAGCATCAAGGGAAGGGAAATCCGATTGGTAAATTCATAACTCACTCCTGTGCTTCCACTGTAAAAAAAAAAAAAAAAAAAAAAAAAAAAAATCCAAATAGAAAGAGATAAAGGCCTTAAATGGGGACCATAACAATGAGAATGGAATAAAACGAAACACTAGAGAAATCACGAAGACTGATATTAACAGAGGCTATGAGTTCATTTAATTTGGCAACACAGACTGATTTTGACTGACCTGGTAGGGGGTTGTGCCACAAACTGTGTAAGGGTCAAGGTCAAGGGTGACCTGTTGGTTCTATTTTACTTGTGGAATGTCTATGTTGGGATCTTGAGTTGGTTATTAGATATGGAAGGCTGCAGTACATGGTAGAGGTCACAGCTCACTGACTTGAAAGTTATCAAACCTTGGAAACAGTCCTTAAAACCAGGGGATTGCTCAGGCAGTGAGTACTGGGTAGAGAAGCAGGTCAAGGGCAGAAACTTGAGGAACCCTAGAGTAGTGACTGGTGCTATGTATTTTGCAATGTATGTGTTCAATAAACAAACACTTATGAATAAGAGAATGAGAGTGCCGTTGGCCTGCCAAGACTTAGAAATACAATCCTGAGATTCTGGATTTCAGTCAAGCTAAAAAACAGGGATTTTTGAAGCCACAGAACCTTCCTGTTTTACTCCCTCATCCAAGATGGTTTTTGAGTGGCTAGCTACTTTTCCTGTATTTTACTAGACCTCAAAAATCTATGTAACTAAGTTATAGAAAGAAGTAACTGCGATGCCTACAATTAGTTCAATACAACAAATATTGACTGAGCACCCCTGATATGCAAAGACATCTTGTTAGGGCCAAGGGAGAGGGATCAACTGTGTGTATAAAATATCGTCCCCATTCTCAGAGAGTGTAAAATGCAATTTGGAGAGAAGACAAATCCATTGATAGACTGTGTGCTAGAGGAATGGCATAGACCATACTGTTGCAAGGGTTCAGAGGATGGCGAGTCACACTGAGCTTGGAAGTTCATAGAAAGTCTCCTAGAAGAGATGGGATTGATCTGGACTGAAATACCAGGGGTCAGGTAGAGAAGGGCATTCAGGTGCTTAGGTCTGAGCCAACTCAGGGAGTTTTCAAAGTTCAACTTTCCTGTGGGAATAGTTTGCAAAACAACTGAGAATAGAAGGATGGAAAGGCAGAGTGCGGGAAATCAAGGTTGCGGTCAAATGCCAGGTTTGATTTATCACATGCATCCTCTGTCAGTCACCTGGTGGAGCACTACCTTTTGTTCCCCTTATTTTTGCCCTGTTTTGTACCTCCTTATAGTACACAGTAGAGATAACAAGACCCAAAATGTAAAAGAAGGCTTCCCTGGTCTGCCTAAATATGAGTCCCATCTAATTTTTCCTAAGACTCAGTTCTGGGAGTAAACGCTTTGGGACATGGACATTGAGAAGGTAATCAGCACTGGAAAAAAGGGGAAAGTTTAGTGAGTAGTAGATATTTCCAGAAAAAGAATCCTAAAGATGCTTAATTTATAGGGGATTTTCATTGCCAAGTTAAACAAGTCACTTTGGGTAGAAATAGAATGTGGCTTTGATAAATTACTTAAAGTCAAATCCCATTAGAAATTTGACTTTAAGTTACTTCAAACCCAGCCCAAGACTAGTCAATTCAGACAGCTCCTGTGCTATAAAATGGCAATCCAATGGAAGGATTCAGTGCATCACTAAAACCAGCAGAAGTCTGGGCTCTCCCCAGAGGACTGGTCCCAGAAGCAAAGGAGGGACAGTGTCTCAGCTCCACATCTTCACAACCTTGGGAAAGCCACCCTCCTTTCCTAGCAGGCAGCCAACTTCAAGGATGCATCCTCCTACCACCAACTGCACTTTCTGTACTCACCTGAATGAAGATATATTCATCCTGGACAACCAGGGAACTGATGTCAATGGAGCGGGCAAAAGGCCCACTTCTAGTTGTCTCAGCGCATTCCTGGATCCTGCAGGTGAGGTAGTGAGCATCTGAAATAGGAGGGTAGAGTGATGCTTAGATAACAAATGAAAATCATGAGGGAGTCCCAGGTAGCACACAAAACTCTACTTCATGGGGGAATCAACAAGGTAATTTAAAATAACAGTGAGATTTCACGCTTTTGTCCACAGAATTTATAATAATTCCCAAAAAATCGTAATATCTAGTTTGGGCAGAGAAGTGGAAAAATTGTTCATCTCATATCAGACTGCTGAAAGAGTAATTTGGTATAGCTTTTTGGAAGAACAAATTTGAAATATGTATCAGAATTTTAAAGGTGTCTTACATCAGTAAGATGTAAGACACCTTTAAATGTATCTTACATCAGTAATTCTAATTCAAGGAGAATCTGTTCTCTCTAATTTTCTAATTAGAGAATTCTAATTCTCTAGATGTTTTCTAGAGAAAGACTCATATTTTCACAAAGAGGCAAGGGCAACGATATTCACAGTGGCATTGTTCATAGTAGTGAAAAATTAGAAATAGGCTCAATGCCCATGAATTAATGATCACTTAAATAAACTAAGATATATGCATATGACAGAGTACTATGCTGCAATTAGAAGAATTTGGTGGATACATATGCTTCAACATGGTAATTTCTCCAAAACGCACTGTTCTGCAATCTTTTAAAAATAAGTTAGCATCATGTGTAGTATGATCCAATTAGGCTTGTGCCATACTGCACAGAACAATGTTTAAAGGACACATATGAAAATTAGCTATGATTACTTTTAGGCAAAGAAATGGACTCAAGGAAGTAGACAGAATTCAAGTGGGACGTTTGCTTTTTACATTAGATACATTTTTATTATTTTTACAAGAATGCATTCACTTCTTACATAACATGTACAAAACTTACATAATTACTTGTAAAAATCTTCTAGAGATCTCAACAGCTGAACCCTCCTCCCTCGCCTCAAGCAACCCAAAAAATGCACGGTACCAGCTGTAGCTGAATGGGAAATCTTTGGCTCCAAAAGGCATTCTGATTATGATTAGAAGGTTATCCAAGGAAAGGGAATCCATTCGGTTTTTTGCTCTTTAATTAAGGAAAAACTACAGGTGAGTCTCTGTGAAGAACCCACCATAAAAATTGGCTTTAAAAAAGGTTATTCAGTTAATGAAATTTAAAAATAAATGATCAAAATGGAAAGTAGAAATCACTTTAAGATTAAAAGTAGAGAAATCTTATTATCTAAAACCACATGCATTATTACATATGCCTATCTAATGCAATTGTTTCCTTCTATGTGCACGTATGTGTGCAGAGGTGTCAGGGGCTACAGAGAAGGAAGTGGTAGGCAGCAGATAAATAAAAGCAAAAGGCTTACAGAAGCAAAAATGTATAACAATTGAGATTAAACTACGGGTACTTTAAATGATCTCTGTTTAAGTAATTGATGAATGGATTCAGCAAATATTTCTCATGCACACACTACATATTGGGTATTGTTTGGGTACTAGGAATAAGGCAGTGAATTAGAGATTTTCCTTTCTAAAAGAACCTTCTGTCTAGGAAGGGGTTTACTCATATATGTAGCTAGTTATTACACACATTAATTTAGAAACATGATGCTACTTTAAGAAAGAAATATTTTAATGGGAAATGTATTCATTACATGCTGTATATAACTACTTCTTAAATGTTCAAATTTGAGCAATGTCTGTTTGCTTTGGTAACTATAATCTGACTAGTTCTAGTATTGATTCCATTCGCCCCATCAGCAGTCATCATCTGCACAGTAGCTCCAGCCTCTAAACTTTTCTTTCTTCTGCATCCAATTTGGTTCCCAATCCTTGACAATTCTGCCTCTGAAGTGTTTCCAGAGTTTCTTTTCTTCCCTCCATTACCTGTGCTATTTGCCTGGGACACTTTCTTGTCATCTGTGTTCCTTCTGCACTCATTTCACATCTAGGATCCATGTGGATGATGAATTGGAAACTGGATGGACTTGAAACAAGTAGCCAAAGGCATCTCTAAAACCTAAGCCTGGGCTAATACCTCCCAGCATCAAAACCACCACTATTGCTGAGTGCCTTAGGATATGGCCTGAATAACTTTGTATGACAGGGCAGGCCTTTACAACTATCCTAATAAACTCAAACGCTTAAGGGGCCATGCAAATTATGTATGAGAGTAAAATTAGCGGGGGTAGATGATAAATGCTGACTGGCACAAAGTCTCAGTGTCAGGGATCTCTGAGGAGCGGCGGAGACTACAAATGGCAAACATTCGCCTCTTTTAAGGGGGAACTACTCCTCCACACAGAATTCATATGCAAAAATAAGACATTCTGAGTTTCTAAGAAAGGCTAAATGCCTCTATTTTTTAAATGTTAAATTTCCTTATTTTTATAATTGAGAGCTATTGGGAGGCTGAGGTGGGTGGATCACGAGGTCAGGAGATCAGACCATCCTGGCTAACATGGTGAAATCCCATCTCTACTACAAATGCAAAAAACTAGCTGGGTGTGGTAGTGTGTGCCTGTAATCCCAGCTACTTGGGAGGCTGAAGCAGGAGAATTGCTTGAACCAGGGAGTCAGAGGTTGCACTGAGCCGAGATCGCGCCACAGTACTCCAGCCTGGTGATAGAGTAAAAACTCCATCTCACAAAAAAAAAAAAAAAAAAAAGTTCAGAGGTAATTTAAATATAAAAGATGGTACAGGCCAAACACCTTGAGGCCAACACTCCAAATGAAACCCAGGAGCCACTGTTTTTTTCTTTTTTCCTTTCCAACTTTTATTTTAGATCCAGGATGCACATGTGCATAGGCAAATTGCATGTTGTGGGGAATTAGTGTACAGATTATTTCATCACCCAGGTAATAAGCATAGCACGTGATAGTTTTTCTATTTTCATCCTCCTTCCAACCTCTTCCCTCAAAAGTAGGCCCTGGTGTCTGTTGCTCCCTTTTTTGTGTCCGTATGTACTGAATGTTTAGTTCCCACTTATAAATGAGAACATGTGGTATTTGTTTTTCTGTTCCAGTGTTAGTTTGCTTAGGATAATGGCCTCCAGCTCCATCCATGTTGCTGCAAAGGACATGATCTCATTCTTTGTTATGGTTGCATGATATTCCATGGTGTATATGTACTACATTTTCTTTATCCAGTCCACTGTGGATGGGCATTTAGGTTGATTGCATGTCTTTGCTATTGTGAATAGTGCTGCAATGAACACATGTGTGCATGTTCAATGATTTATATTCCTTTCTGCTCTGCAATTTGGTCGTGACCTTCCTTATAAGGAAAGAGACAGGCTTTCTTACCTTCATTCCCTGACCCTGTAGCAACAGCTTGTCCAACATTCTTTAAGGACAGCCTGTATGTCCCTTCCTTTTTGTCTTGGTTCACAGAGAAAGCCAGGAGTGGCCTGGATTTCCACTTCTGGCTGAGAGGAGAGGGGAAGGCAGGGAGCCCAGGCTGTGCTTTGGAGCACATTGCTGCTAGCCCACCAGGAATATTCTTGGAACCGTATAGTCTTAGTAATTTACTCCTAGAATAAAGCACTAAAACAATGAAAAGCTGCAGTAAAAACATGTAAAGAAATCACAGGTGTTGATATGGCAACCTGCTTCCTTCTTACCAGCCAGTGTCTCAGAAAGCCCTTTGCACTGGTAATCAAAGGTACACACGGGGGGGGGATACCTTCTTATTCCTACACACTGGCTCATTTCCCTCTGGCTATTTACTATTCACTCTCTCATTTGGACACTTTGAAAAAAGAAGCAAGTGTATTCGAGGCCACCAGAAACAAAATCAAAACCTACCTAAACCTTGACCCATAGCAGGTATAATGTTGTGCCAAGCTCGTCCTACTTCTTGGCATGCTCTCTACTTGCCACTGCTCAGCATGGAATGAAAGGTCCAATTTAACAGGAAGACAGCACTGAAATGAGTTTTTGAAAATCACTTAAAATTTGGTGGCCTTGCCGTCTTAGCTGGACTCAAATATTGGAAGTCTCAATGCTTTTATTTTTCAAACCATAGAGATTGGATAAGTGCCGCAGTGCCCTCTGCCAGGCGAGAACCAAAGCAGGGGCATGGGGAAACTAAATAGTCAGGCAGGCCTGGTGGTCAAACAGAAGTGACTGAGGGTCATGGAGGAACTGCGGCTGTCAAGGGTGAGCAGGGAATATCATTTGGTTCAAACCTCACATATGCAAAATGTCTCAAATTAGAATTCTAGACATGACCTCCAAATGAGGCTGAATATAGTTATAGAGATTCTATGATGAAATTCACAAAGCTATTTATGACATAACTTAACATCCCCAAATAGGCTTCCAACAAGTGTGGCCTTCTTATTTGTTTTTTAATAACACCAGATACCAGACAAAATGAAAGTGGTCCAGATTTCTTGAGAATACTCCAGTGGTTCTGAAAGCAAGGACTCTGAAGCTAGAAAGTGCTGAGATCAAGTTCGGGACTTACCATGTGCAGACTGGCCTTGGCCAAGTAGCAGCATGGCTTTTCAGCTGTGAGGCGCAGACAATTTAGCATGTGCCTCTGAGGACTGTCATCAGGATTAAACAAGATTATGCATGAAAAATGCTTAGCACATTGTGGATACATTTTAAAATATCAATAAATGTTAGTTTATTTTTATTAAGAAGAGAAAGGGAAAGGAATCCAACTCTCAGCATCTTTCATAGATTCAATTTATAATAAATGTCCTATTTTGTTGTGGGGAATTGAAAGACCATGATATCACAGGTTCTACAGTGAAGTCATATTCTGAATTTAAATCATTGTTTACCTTCAGTGCAATGGATGTTTGGACAAGAAAAAAAGTATATGGGCTGGACAAATCAAGGAGAACTTCAAAGAGGAGGCAGCCCTTGAGTTTAACCTGGATGTGAAATTGTGCTATGTGAAAGGAAATTCTTGAATGAGGGAGTTAAAAATGCACATGGACTTTTATGTAAGCAAAGCTCATGAAACACGTGACATACTTGTATGTTAATGAATTGACTTTGATTAATTCTTATTCTTGAACTTCTATTTTCTATCCTCTCCTTTGAAATATCCTCAAATGAAAAACTAGAAAGAACAGACAGCAGAAAGATCTCATTTGGATATCCCTATGTAAAAACCAGAGAGTGATTTCCTAAATAGTTAATCTTCATGCTTAATATATTTCTAAATGTAAAATGTCTTCCTGATATATTTATAAGAGCTGGTGTGGTCACTGCTCCACTTACAAAAATGAAAAGTCAAAGGCTTTGTTCCCTGCACCAGGAATAGAAGATTATTCTGCTATTTGGAAATATGCACCCCTATTTCAAACTCAGCTAGCAGGCCCTTTAGGGAGCATTGTAACATCACTTAAATGGAGCCAGCATCCATGTCTTCTCACCATACAGATGTGGGACCAAGGATCTCATACGATGAGAAGGGCTGCCTCACACTGACTGATTCATTCCTTTTGTATTGGCTCAAGGTGTATAGAGAAGCTGCAGGTGTCAGATACATCCTGAGGTTCCAGGAAGCAAAGAACATAAGACACGTTCTTGCCCTCAGAAGATTCCTGTGCCAGTGATGGAGACAGGACGTTCACAAATGAATATGCCTTAGGATGCTTAGAGAACTGGTGAATGTGGGAGGAAAGATGGAGACAATCTGACACCCTTAGCCTTCTTTTCTTCCTAAGAGGCTGCATTTCTGCTCAAAGTTTCACAGGACTCAGGCAGGCAGCCACAACCTTTCTCTATTCAGCAAGACAAGCCCCTCATCTACATCAACAAATTTCACTGTAAAGTCCAGTTCTGGTTCTGCCATACCTTTCCAAAAGGATCACCTCTTTACCAGCAGAAATAAAATCTTAGCCACTTTTCTCTTCCTGGGCTGACTTCATAAAGCTTCAGTGAATGCTGCTTAAACTGAACTGAATGACATTAAAACTCTATACATTTTGTTATGTTTAATTACATGGTGTCCCATGATTATGTTTTGCCTTTGAGAATTACTAAGCATTCAAACTTCCTAGACATCAAGCCTCTTGTCATCTCAGAGAAAAAACTTTCTGTGATTTACTCAACTTCCATTCCTTTGGGTAATAATATACTATTGTCACAAATTCAAAAAGTGAATTAAAATTGTGAACAAAAAGCAAATTCAGCTCTTCAGGCCTTCTCTTAGAGAAATACCCATGAGCTGTTTATTTTATGTAACATTAACTCTCAAATGAAAATAAGTGAAAACAAGCAGATTCAAGGTAACTCTAAAAAGTTATTTAGCTTCCATCAGCATCCTTTTTCTTGACTGGGGAGTGCAACTAACCTATCTGTAAAGACAAGGAAGGAAGTAATATTGCTGCAAATACCTAATACAGAGCTTGAAGCATAATCAGTTCTAAAAACAAACAAAGGCAACAAACAGTAAAAGGAAGCTTCCATTCCTTCTACTGAGTTCATGGATTTTGAGCTTTGGTGAAACTTCTCATCTCCCGTAGGAGAATCCCGGCATTATCTGCCTTCTTGATGGTACAGGAGGCAATCTGGCAGTTACAGATATTTAGAAACCATAGTGACACTGAATATCTCAGCAGTCCTACCATCCCATTCAGGGCTCTTTCCACTGTACCTGCTAAATAAACTGACCCTGAATAGGATGATTATATGAAGATCATGATGACGATGACAATGACGATGACAACAGTAGCATTTTTGACTGCTCACTCGGTGTTGTCTGGTGTTCTAGGAACAATATGCATTAACTAATTTCATTCTTGCAACAACCCAGGGAGTTACAATTATTATCATTTCCCTGTTATAGCAGAGGAAACTGAGGCACAGGATGATTAAGTAATATGCCTAAGTTCCACAGCTCTAGGAAGTGACAGAGCTAGAATTTGAACCCAGGTGATTTTACACCAGTACCTGTGATCCTAACCTTTATGTATTTTAAATATGGAAAGAAAACTGGGCTAGGTATTTGACTAGAATCTACATACTGGGTCACTCCCTGTCACTGGCCATCTATGTGACCTTGGGCAAGTTGTTATACGATTTGATGCCTTTTGGAATGTAATATCATGTGGGAATCTCTTGTATGTTCTGACTTTTTGATTATGGAATCCTTCTATCAAAGACAATCCTATATCTCAATCCATAAAGTGAGTTTTACTCTGCCTTCTATGGTTGAACAGAAGGCAAGTAGTCTGTAGTCCCATTGCCTTAGCCCCCACTTTGTCTTCATTTTGGCCTCTGAAGTCTTAAAGAGCTGCTAGAGCTCTGAGTTCACACAATTCCAAAGTTATTGAATTAATCAATATTTTAAAGAGCCAATAATATATGTATCTAGAGCCTAGAGTTTAGTCTTCAAAGCTAATAGTTTCAATTGTGTGCCAAGCTCATTTGATTACTTATGTATGCCTGGAATTTCTGTTAAGTATTAGGCTTTATCTTGTCTTAGAAGAAGTGCTGTGATTGCTTAATGAGGGATGATGATGAGAAGAAAACAAAGGATGGTGGCATATGTTCTATGGGTTTTGATTCTGCACATTTCTAGACTGTCTAGATGCTTCAAATGTTTTGCCCATGTTCAGGTTCACTTATCACAGTGCCCCATGGGACACCGTACTTGGGAATTTCATGCAGAGGAGCTCACTACTTCACAAAGCAGCCCAGGTCAGGTCATCTTTGGGTACTCTCTGTTGTTACTGCTTTGTTCATTGAACTGAAATCTCCCTTGTTGTCAATTTTACTCTATAATAAGATCATCATTAGTAAACTGATGAAAAAAATAAATTATAAAAATACTTCTTACATTTGTTAGTATTTTCAAATAGGTAAAACACCAGATGAGGGATCACAGGAAGGCTAAGAAATTTGTCCAAGGTCTAAATGACAGTTAGTTCTCCAACTTTTATATCATCAAGTTAATACTCTCTCTATTGACACTCAATTGCCTCTTAAATGGAGGGTGTGTGTGTCCTTCTGTCTGTCGGTCTGTGACTGAGTAACTGTGTCAGAGAGAAAGCATGTGCAGGGACATTCAGAGAAAGATGAATTCCAGAAGCGAATGGGAGGAAAAGCCATTCGAATCCTGAATCTCATGGCAGAAATAGGATTATTCACACAGTTGTTAACCAAACTGGTTGGCTTTGCCCTGTTTAAACCTTGCCAGGGCAAAAAAAATAATTTAATGCTTTCAGCTTAACTCAGGAAGTCTGACTCCTACAGAGGGAGACTAGGACTAGGCCAGAGGAGAGATTCCGATATATAAACAAGAAAAGAGACCAGCTTATGTTGGGTTAGATCCAGAGTGTTGGAGTCAGCTTCAAAGTCAGAATTGTCAGTGCCACACCACACAACTGAAAAGGCCATGCTCTGCGCTGCTTCTCTGGGGCTCGTTCAGTCTAGAGCAGCACCATCCAGTATATATTAAAAAAAAAAAAGCCACAAATGACCTTTTAAATTTTTCAGTAATCATGTTTGAAAAGTAAATAGAAAAGTGAAGTTCATTTATATGTTTTATTTAGCCCAAAATATTATCATTTCATCATGTCATCAATATAAAAATTATCCAGGAACAATTTTTCATTCATAGTATAATAAATATTTGAAGCCTGGTATGTATTTTATACTTAAAGCACACCTTGATTTGGACAGCACATTTCAAGGACTCAATAACCACTGTGACTAAATGACTACCATATTGGATAGCACAGCTCTAGCATAACTTTCCCACACCCCATTTCTACCATCCCTTTGGATGGTAGAAACTCATCCAATTCATCCCACCAGATGAGGCTTAGCTATGGCCTCTTCTGTGCAGCCTTCGGTCACTCCTCAGCAGTTGCGCAACCCTTCCTTTTGGTCCCCACAGCACTTTGTCCATGGTACTTACAGCAGAATCTCCGTGGCCTTTAGCATAATGTGTTGCAACAATGATCTGTGTACATATCTGCCTCTCCTATTAGCCTGTGAGCTACTTGGTGCTGATTGTGTCCTTTTTATCTGCATATATCCCGCAGCTCAGTGCAGTGCAGTGTTAATCAAAGTGCAGTCCCCAGACCAGAAGCAACAGCTGAGAACTTGTCAGAAATGGGGAGTATATATTTTAACAAGCTCTCCAGATGGTGTACGTGCATATTAAAGTTCAACCAGCTCAGATCTAGTGCGTTGGTTCTCAATCCTACATGTCCTAAAATCAGCAGGACAACTTTATAAAAGGCCAATGCCCAGGACCTTTCCCAGGAGATACCTCATTCATTGATTTGTGGTGGGGCCCAGGTAGGGGTGTGTGTGTGCATGTTTGTGTGTGTGTGTGTGTGTGTGTGTGTGTGTGTGTGTGTTTATTCATGAGGTGATTATAAGGCTTGGTTTGAGGACCACTTGTCTTCTATACCAGAAGAGTGTTCCATTACAGTGGAGTGAATTGTGAACCAATGAACAAATATAAGAAAAGCACAAATTTCTATATTAATATTTGCACAGATACCAGTATCCCCGTCTTACTCTGGGAACTACATAGAGCAATATTTAATTGGTGTTTCATGAGCAGATCTTGCTTCTGTTCCCTGAATGAATAAATAAATCATTAATTCTGCTTCATTTTATAATTAGGAAAAAGGAACCTAGAGAAGTTTACTTGTTTCCCTGGATCACACAGCCTCTCAGTGGAAAAACTGGAATTAGAATTTAGGTGTCTACTCTCCACATCTGCCTGTCTGTGAATAGCTAAAAGACCGTATCTGTTTATTGCTCAAAAAGATAAACACAAATTGCAAATGTGGCTCCCATGGAGATTGAGCAGAGAGTGGTACTTAATGGCTGCTGGTGCCCACACTTCAGCCAGGGCAGTGTAACCCTCTACCAGGGCTTGGAGAGTCATTCACTTCGACACCCTTCCCAGGCCCACCTATCTGCCTGGGCAGACAGTGCAAGCAGGCTTGGCAAGTCCAGCGTCATCAAGCAAGAAAAGACCTGGACGCAGAGCTGAGGGTACTGGATAAGTCTGTCTGCTCAGAGTACAGTCCCGAGAAGCAGGGTACAGGATGTTACCTGACCTCATCACTGATGCTAGTCTCTGGTCTGCTCTACCACCACAGTCACAGTCTGCTCCTCCACCACTTGTTCGGGGCCACTAGACAAGCCACTTGACTTCTCCATTTCTCAGAATCATTCCTAAATTATGAGCCAAGTTAGTCTGGATCGGGGACCAGGGAAACAGCAAAAGCTGCCTTGTGCTCCAGAGATGGAGGCTCAGGTCTGAGTGAGCTGAAATGAGTCCTAGCTTTTCATCTATCTCTTCCTGTATCTTAAATGTGAAACAAGCAGATAAAACAGGCAGGTAGAAAGGAAGGTGAAGTGACCAGAGATTGACTGGTACCATCCATATGTGAGACTGCAGCTGGGGGAAATATAATTGCTTCATGAAGCTTTATCATTATAAACAGGCAAGGATGGCCGTAGACAGCTTGGTGTGCAGCATGAACTGTGGCTCAGGAAGCTACCTACCTGTTCCCTCATAGGTCCTCTTCAACCCACCTTCACCAACCTATCTCTATTCGTTCTTTTCCGGATTATAACTTACAGCCTTGCACATACCACCTCTCATGATTCTGGGAACTTGCAAGTTTCTTCTCTCTATCCAGAATGCTCAGATAATTTCCTACTAATCCCTAGTACCAAATCAAACATTCTGTTTCTGAGATGGTTCCCCTAACTTGCTTAGGTCATTAGTCACAATATCATTTATGATTCAACACAATATATTCTCAACTCCATTAAAGTCCTTGTCAAAGTGTGCCAGCAACATTCTAATACTTGTCCATCATTTGAATGGTCCATCATTCAAATACAAGTCTAGAAGCTCCTTGATGGTAAGGATGATATCACATTCACCTGCGTGTCCCCTCAGTGCCCAGTATATATAGGTTTTAAGTAAATGTTGATTGGGTAAAAGTATAAGTAAGCGAATGAATAAATGAATGAATGATAGAAGGAATTGCTATAGAACTAGAAGTCAGGAACTATGCCTCCTAGCTTTTATTAAACAAAAATATTAATTTCAGTATTTTTAATACAAACATAATTTTCAATGTACACACAGTGAGTTTTTGGCATAGAGTTCTGTAAGTTTGAACAGATATATAGACTTATGTAACCACTACCACAATCAGGTTACAGAACAATGACATCATCCTAAAAAACATTTCATGCAGCTTTTCATGTCAAATACTTTCCCCACTCTGGAAACCTCCAGTAAATTCTCTATCTATATAGTTTGTCTTTCCCATAAGATCACATAAATGGAATAATACAGCATGTAACCTTTTGAGATTAGCTTATTGCACTCAACATAACACCTTTAAAATTCATGCGTTGTTTCAAATATGAGTAATACTGAGTAGTATCATATTTTGTAGATGTGCCACAGCTTGTTAATACATTCACTCATTCAAAGATATTTGTTTCCAGTTTTTGGTGATTATTAATAAATCTCTACAGACATTTGTGTACAGGTTTTAATGTGAATATAAATTTTTCATTTTTCTAGGCTAAATATATAGCAGAAGTGGGATTGCTGAGTTATAAGATGTGTATAACTTTGTAACAAACTACCAAAATATTTTTTCAGAGTAGCTGTATCATTTTGCATTCCCACCAGCAATGTATGAGAGAGTTCTATTGCTTTACTTCTGTGCCAGCACTTGATATTGTCATTTTTGTTTATTTTGGTGATAACAATAGATATATAGTGATATATCACTACGGTTTTAATTTGCATTTCCCTAACGTCTAAATAATGTTGAGCACTGTTTCATGTGTTCATTTGTAATCTTTACATTTTCTTTGCTAAATGATCTGTTCAAACTTTTTTTTAATAAGCTGTTTTTTATTGCTATGTTTTAAGCATTCTTTATATGTTCTGGCTACAAGTCCTTTGTTGGATATTGATTTGCATGTTTTTCTCCCAGTGTTTTAACAGTATCTTTTGAATAGCAAAAGTTGTAAATTTTGATGAAGCTTAATTTATCAATTATTTATTTTATCAATTTTGCTGTTAGTGTAATTTCAAAAAACTCTGTCCATCCCAAGGTCAAATTTTCCCATATGTTTTCTTCTAAAAGTTTTATAATTCTATGTTTTATACTTAGATCTATGATCTATTTGGAGCTAAATTTTGTATAAGTTGTGAATCATTGTATAAGTTGTGAATCATAGGTTGAAGTTAACTTTCCCCCAGATGACTGCCCAGTTGATCCAACACCATTGATTGAAAATAATATCCTTTCTACACCGAATGTGCTATATCCTGCAACCTTGCTCAACTCACATATTAGTTCTAGGAGATTTTCTTATGGATACCTTGGGATTTTCTACATAGGCAATCATGTCAATGAGAATAACAAGTTTTATTTTCTTCTTTGCAATCTATATGAATTGTATTTCATTTTTCTTGCTTTATCACACTGCCTAGGACTTTCAGCATAATGTTGAATAAAAGTGTTAAGAGTAAATATTCCTGCCATTTTACTGTTCTTTGGGGAGAAAGCATTCAGTATCTCATCATCAAGATGATGTTAATTTTAGATCTTTTGTAGATGTTCTTTATCAGAAGTTTCCTTCCCACTAGTCCATTGGGAGGTTTTTGTTCTAACTTGCTTTTTTGTTTGTTTATTTGTTTTTTCCTATCGCCAATTAGCTATGTGAATCTAGGCAAATTTTAGTTAAACTACCACGCCAGGAAAAACAGTAAATAAAACATTTTTGTATTTTTGATGATGCTCAAATGATGGTAGAGATGTGTGTGTGTGTGTGTGTGTGTGTGAATGCACAAGTGTGAGGCAGCACTCACTGCATACCACAAAGGAAAGGCATTATGCATTTTGTTAGGGTATGTAAGTAAAACATGCCCAGATTAAGGCAGTTTTGCTGTGTGCACTTTCTAAATAAAGTTGAGTTAGGGACAATTTACTAGATTGAAAAAGCATTATTTTAGCTATTAAAAATTGATTTTAAAAACCCTAGAATTCCAGTGGAGGATTTATAATGAAAAAATAAAATAAAATAAAAAACCTAGAAGATGGAACAGAACTAATATATTCTATACTTTAACCTAAGTACAGCACATGACATTTATCCCTGCTATATTTCTGCCTGCCTTTATTCAATTATTGAATTCTGGCAATAGGCCAGAAACTGTTCTATGTGTTTTGCATTTGTAATCTCATAAAATTTCATGGAAATCCTGCACCATAGGCCTCATCCCAATTTGGACCAGAATTCTTGAACTTTCAGAAAATAAATTTTAGCTTAATGTAAGAAACTACATTTTTTTTTTAAAGAAGCTGTCCAGCATCAGAAAATAATGTGTCTTAAGCCTGAGCTCACGAAGCCTGAGAATGTACTGTTAGAGGTTTGGGAGAAGGGATTCCTACACCAGGTCAGAACTCAGACCATCCTCCAACTCTGAAATACCATGACCATGACAGATCACAAATTGTGGACTAAACAGGTTGACTTAGGAGGCAAAGCCCACGGGAGACTTGTCCTGAAAACTGGCCTGTGGGTCATTTTCTGAGACTGGCTATTTGCTGTCCTCCTCCTGTCCTTCTATGCTCCCTGAAACCCCTACCTCTCATTCTTCTCCCAGTTTCTTTCTCAGCCATAAGAATCAGATAATATAATTTTGAATCCAGGCTCTACCACTCTTATGATCAGTAATTTAAGTGTGTGACAGTATCTTCTTAAATTCCCAATAGCACTTCAGTTAAAAAATACATTAAAAAGAGTGTAGGTCATCCCTGGCTGTCTCACCGATTTACATCTATTGAAGGATCAAATGAGATGAAAATGAAGGGAGGAGGAAAAGAAGGAGGAAAGGAAGGAAGGAGGGAAGGAGGGAGAGAGGGAGGAAGGAAGGAAGGAACGAAGGAAGGAAGGAAGGAAGGAAGGAAGGAAGCAAGGAAGGAAGGAGAGAGGGAGGAAGGGAAGGAAGGAGGGAAGGAAGGAAGGAGGGATGAAGGAAGGAGGAAGGGAAGGGAAGGGGAAAGGAAAGGAAGGAGGGAAGGAGGGAGGGAGGGAAGGAGGGAGGGAGGGAAAGAGGGAGGGAGGGCAGGAGGGAGGAAAGGAGGGAGGGAAGGAAGGAGGGAGGGAGGAGTACAGAGTGGCAGAAATATAGTAACAAATTCTGATTACCTTCTAACTCTTTTAAAAATAAAAATAAATCATATAAAACATATTCCCCCAAATGCATGTTTCTGGCATGCATCTATGGTTGGCCTCCAACAGTAGATTTCTCCTGCAGAAAGCACATGCAGTTTTACTTAAACTCTGAAGGATACCACAATGCCAACAGCCAGATCAAAACAGAATCGCCTTCCATTTATACAACATTTTTGAGTTTCTGTAATATTCATCTTCTATTTGATTAACCTATAATCCTGGGAGGTGCTCCGGGCAAGGATGAGTATTCTCAAGTCACAGAGGAAGTTACAGCCCAGAGAGGTTAAGGAGTTTTTCCTGGTCTCAAGGCTAGAGGGTAGCAGAGCCGAGGACCCCAACTCATAGGCAGGTGCTTGTTCTACTGCACTTCTGCCTCACCACTATTAGATTATTTGGCTCTGTTCTCAATCTAAGATATGCTAGTTATATTTTTATATATTTTTGTTTAAGCTGATATTATTTTTCCTGGATGGAGAAGAGCCCTCTAAGTATAAACAACTCTGAGAAGAATAAAATGCTTAAATTGTTACAAAATGATGTTTTTTCAGTCCAATTTTGTGTAAGAAGTACACAGCTGCACAAGGTACATAGTGGGTCATGTGTTTAAAATCTTGCAGTTTCACTGCTAGAAGAGTCCCTTGTTTGTAGGGACAGTATAGAACTTGCTCATCACTTTCTTTCTCTCTAGGGCTTAAAATTATGTCTGACACTTAGCAGGCCATCCCTAAATATCTCGAATGGATGAATAAACAGTTTTGCAAATAATGCCCCATTATATTTTTTGGTAAGGTTGCCTATATAAAGGGTTCATACTTTGAAGCAGGCAGCCCCTGCAATTCGCCATGTGAACGTAAAATACCATGATGAGTTATGGACATTCCTCTTCAGATTACTCTGAAGATGCCAAAGAAATTACAAACAGGAGCCTCAAAATTCATCGCATTAACTCATATCCCCAGAAAATTCATTCCCAAGAGTTTGTTTCAATGAAAAGTCTCCCTTAGGAAAGGACTTCTCACCCTTACTCTGGGAAGTAAGGATGAATATGGCTGTAATGGAGCTCAGAGCTTTTCATCTTCCCAAGATATTAAAATGCAAATTGGGGGAGGACAGAGACCTGCAGGCAGATCTCCCTGGGCCTAGCCTGGCTGTAGCAGAACTCACATCCATCCGTGGTCCGCACCTCCATGTGCACTAGGTCCGCCTCCTTATCCAATCCGGCCACCGACCTGGGAAAGGAAGGGAGAGACAGAAGCTCAGTGACAACACCGATAGCAGACAGCAAAGTGGGACGCACTCAGGGCCAACTGCCACTAAGAAATCCACTTTCTCAAAGAGGACCATCCTGCAGTATGGAAACCAGCAGAATGTGGCCACTGGCAGTCCCCACAGTGTGGCTCCTCCTAGGAACTGTCATCTGTAAGGGTCATGAGACATGAGTACTGAATGGTCAATGAGTCAACGATTCAAAGAAAATAGAGAAGGATACAGAGTGCATAGTCATGCTGGTCTACATCTTGCTCCTGGCCTTCTCCATCTTGCACCTTCCCAGAAGTTCTCCCTTCCCCAGTGTCTTCCATCTATCTCCTCTGTCCTAACTTTCTTGACTCCTTCCACCACTTCCTCCTCCTCTGCCCTCCCACTTTACCTGCCTGTTCTACCCAAAGGGGAAGACGGTATTGCCTCAGTTTGGGCTGTTTGCTTCAAGATACTCCTTCCTTCCTGAGTTTAATCCTAGGTCTCCTTCTTTATTCCTGCCTTGAAAATAACAGAAGTTTGGCAACAGACATTCAAAATCTGGTCTGACAAGGACAAAATTCTCCTAGTGAGCAAGGTGGAAAACCTTAAAGGTCCCTCTGGCCAACACCTAGAAGATGGAGGCCTGAGAATCCCTACAAATAATCCTCGTGGACCTCCGACCTTCCATGCGTAAAGCCCAGTCAGCTGTCTCCTAAATTAGAGACCTAGGCCAGAGTAAGTCCCAGAAAGTCCACTGAAAAGAGCTGACACACACGTTAAAGACTCATTTACTAAAGATCACACAATCCACTCTTTCTGGCAAGCTCTTACTTATCGTCTAATGACTCAGAGTTTATACGCTATTCTAAGATTTGTATTCTGGTTTTCCAGTCTTCAGTAGGGAAGCAGCAGCAAGTTAGAAATGGAAAGTAGAACTGAAAATGGTGAGAACCAAGAGCTGATACTTGGATAGCAAGAGAAATGGAAAACTTATGAAAAACAGACCTAAGAACTCAAAACCCAATCTTCCATGCCACAAATCCCTATACTTCTCGATAGCCCTGGGGGCATTACTGTAACACAGCACAGTTCAGTGCTGACATCTATGTTGCGGGGCTGAAGACACAGAAGAAAAGAAACAGGGGCTGATGGCATCCAGGGTACTCTGTTTAAGAAATTAAGGCTGCAAGTGGTATGTTTTAGAAAAACTAAAATGATTTTTATTGGTTAAAATAAAATTATTACTTTGGCTGCAAGTGGTATGTTTTAGAAAAACTAAAAAGATTTTTATTGGTTAAAATAAAATTATTACTTCTTGAAAGGTCGAAATTTAGTTATCTGAAAGTTCATTTATGTAAAATACTTCTTTTCCCAAAGAGGCTGAATAAATGAGGCTTTACTCTAATGGGTTATTTTTCCCAATGATCATTGACATTCTATCTTTTCCTTTTTCTTTACCTTATTTGATCCTAACAGCAAACCACTCAGGTAAGGAAAGCAGGCATCATTAGTCATATTTGACTGAAGGAGAAATTGAGGCACGGAAAAAAATGGATGTCTGCCTAAGGCTACACAGGGACTAGGCCAAAATTAGAAAGACTTCCTGACTTCCAGCAGGAAGAGCTCCAACGTCCTTATCCACTCATCTCCCTGCCCTTCTCCTTCCCTAGTGAACTCTCATTCCTCTTTCCAAGCTCACTGAGCCTTGCCCCTCCAGCAGTCCTTCCTTCCCTAGTATCACTGCAGAGCCCTTTCCTTGCTCCCAAAGCATCCTTATCCCAGTGGTCCTTAGACTTTACTGCTAATGACAGCCCTGGGAGGTAACTCTGAAATATACAGATGCCTGTGTCCTCTTTGCCAGACCAATGAAATAAAAACTTTTACAGATGGGACCAAGGCATCAGTATTTTTTAAAGGTCGCAGGTGATTTCCATGTGCAGCCTAGGACCACTGCTTTGCATGGCACAATCAAATCATGTATGCAATTGCTAATTCATTTCTGTGTCTTCTCTATTTGGATATAAACTTTAAAGTAGGATCCTGTCTTATTTATTTTTGAACCATTGGGACCTATGTGTGTAGTACACATTAGGTGATACTGAAGTGTTTACTGAATTAATAAACAACCTGATTTACCAGTGATAATGCCAAAATTTCAATGTAAAACACTTGAGGCCAGACACGCAGAGGACTGAGGGCACCACAAGGGACTATATGGATACTTTATTTGGTCTGAAGCCACCCTGTTTGTTTGTTTCTTTCTTTTTTTTCAGAAGAGAAATGTCTCATTTTATTAACCCAATGTATCCCAAATGCATCTGACCACTGTAATATTTTTAAAATTTTTACTTTAAGTTCTGAGATACAGGTGCAGAATGTGCAGGTTTGTTACATAGGTATACCTGACTTCAAACCATACTACAAGGCTACAGTAAGCAAACAACATGCTACTGGTACCAAAACAGATATATAGACCAATGGAACAGAAGAGAGGCCTCAGAAATAACACCACACATCTACAACCATCTGATCTTCAACAAACCTGACAAAAACAAGCAATGGGGAAAGGATTCCCTGTTTAATAAATTGTACTGGGAAAACAGGCTAGCCACATGCAGAAAACAGAAACTGAACCCCTTCCTTACACCTTATACAAAAATTAACTCAAGATGGATTAAAGACTTAAACATAAAACCTAAAACCATAAAAACCCTAGAAGAAAGTCTAGGCAATACCATTCAGGACATAGGCATGGGCAAAGACTTCATGACTAAAACACCAAAAGCAATTGCAACAAAAGCCCAAATTGACAAATGGGATCTAATTAACCTAAAGAGCTTCTACACAGCAAAAGAAACTATCATCAGAGTGAACAGGCAACCTACAGAACGGGAGAAAAATTCTGCAATCTATCCAGCTGACAAAGGTCTAATATCAAGAATCTACAAGCAACTCCCTGTTTCTTTATATCATGCTGGTACTCTCAGGATTAGAAGTTTCTCAGTTGTTATTCTTCCATTCTCTCCCTATGGTCACTGGCAGAGTAGCATTCAGAGAATTGGCACCATACTGACGAAGCCTGATTGTGGTCAATAAATACTATGCTCTATTAACAAAGAAAGAAAAGTCTCTGCCTCTTGGGAGCTTAAAACAAGGCAACCAAACCAATAAAACAGGCAAAGAAACTCTTCCCTCATCAGGAAGGCTTACTTCCTTCCATCTAGTTAAAATCTCACACATCTTTCAAGGTTGAAAGAAAGAATCAAGTCCTCCTGGAAGCCTTCCCTGGTCAAGCCAGCTCACACTGATCTCTCTCCTTTACATTTTTAGAGAACCCAGAATGTAGATCACACATCCTCCAGCACTTGCATTATTAAGTTGTTCTCTTGAGTTGCTCTTGGCTCACTAGGGTGGACACCGGTGGTTTGGGTCTGCTCAGTACCCTTTCCAGTCACCCTTTATGGAGCTGTCCACCTGACTCCAGCTATGTGCTTTTGGCCAGGCTGGTCAATCACAGCAGCCCATCCCTCTGAAGCCCCGGAATGTCACGTGATCCGGTAGGGTCTTGAGACATCTTGGCTATGGTGATCAGGTGATCACAACTTAGAAGACATCCTCAAGATTTCTCTTACTGAAGCTGTTAGGAAAGAACTGTCTCTCAAATCTTGTCACCAGGAGAAATATTCCTTGCCTGATAGGAATATCAGGTCTATAAAAATGATGTACATACACAGAGAGAAAAAAAATGGACAATGTGACAGAGAAATAGAGAAAGAGGTGGTAATATGAAGACAATAGCCAAAAGACAGAGAGAAACAAACACACAGAGAGAGAGACAGAAACAGAGACAGAGACAGTTCATGCACATGTGTGCAGCTTCACATACATTCACCACCCTCCCCTCCCACACACACATACATCTAGAGAATCAGAGAGTCAGAGGTTCACACAAACAGGGAAATACACTAAGAGACAGACCACTAGACACAGCTAAAGGTCCTTAAATCTGAATCCATTTCTTAGTTCCATCTCAGGTTTGCAGTTTCTTGATACATACAAGCCCATAGGGTGCCTTTGTTTGTGAAGGTGTGTGTATATTTATTTGCTTAAGCTATCAATTACAAATAGAATGATTTTTATAAATATATGCAACTCACCAGACAGTAAACTTCCTAAGGCCAGAGACCCTAATTATCTTTCTTCAATATTTCTCCTGAGCTCCAGCACTGCTAAGGATTAGGCTCCCCTTTGGATGAAGTGATAGGGGCAAGAGATTTGTACTTCAAAACTGCTCTGTCCCTAGGTCCACAGGGGAGGAAATTAAGCTGCTCAGCTGGCCAGAGGTATAGCAAAATAACTTGGATGCTGAGGGTAAGAACATTCTTCACCACAATCTGAGCTGTGGCCTGAGGCCCTCCTCCAGCCCACAGAGGGAAGCCGCCGCCCACGTTCTGCCATGTTGATGGCGTTAGCCTAGGGCTTTTCAATGTTGGCACTGTTGACATTTTGAGCTGGATAATTCTTTGTTGTGGAAGATGTCCTACTCATTGCAGAATATTTAGCAGCATCCCTGGCCTCTACCAGATGCAGTAACACTCCCGCACAGTTGTGGCAACCAAAAATGTCTCTAGGGACTGCTAAATATCGCCTGGTGGGGATGGGTGGCAGAATCACACCCAGTTAAGAAGCACTGCCTTGGCCGGGTGTGGTGGCTCATGCCTGTAATCTCAGCACTTTGGGAGGCCGAGGCGGGCGGATCACGAGGTCAGGAGATTGAGACCATCCTGGCTAACATGGTGAAACCCCGTCTCTACAAAAACAGCCAGGCATGGTGGCAGGCGCCTGTAGTCCCAGCTACTTGGGAGGCTGAGGCAGGAGTATGGCATGAACCCGGGAGGTGGAGCTTGTAGTGAGCCAAGATGGCACCACTGCACTTCAGCCTGGGCAACACAGCGAGACTCCGTCTCAAAAAAAAAAGAAGCAGCACTGCCTTAGCTGGACACGTTTAATTGCTGCTCGCACTCTGCGCCTCCCCTGGTAACAAGACAGCACAAACAGGCATTCAAGAACTGCTCTTCCTCACCTAACACAAACTGCTGAGAAGCCCATGAACTTATTGTTATTTCAAGCCATAACAACTCACCAGGAAACTATCTGACATTCATTGGGTGTAAGCAATCAGGTCCCTCGTCTTAAAGTCCCAAGTCTCCACTTCTAGAAACTCAGTGCAAGGAAAGTACACACAAATACGCCAAGCAAAGATATACATGATGCAAACATTCAGAGTTTTCTTCTTTAAGGAAAAGTGGAAATCATAAGGGATAAATTTGTGGAAATGTTTGGGAAAGTATATATAATGATGGTGATAAATGCTAATGGGTATTGAGACCATTCCTGTGTCAGGCATTGTGTTTGGTGTTTATAAGCATTATCTTCATTAATCCTCAAAATGAAATTTAAGGAAGGTATCATTTATCTAATTTTTCTCTTCAGTAAAATGAGAATATCACATAATAACAATTCATTGATATTGAGAGTACACTATGTGTTAGCTATATTTAAAACGTAAATGTTGATTTTGTTTAATCCTCGCATCAACTCTATGAGTTGGGAATGATCTTTTCTCTACTTAAAAAGGCACAATTAATCATTAAGAGCTTAAACAACTTGCCCAAAGATGTGTAGCCACGAAGCAACAAAACTCAGACTCAAACCAGGCAGGTGGCTTTGAGCCATAAGCTTAACTTCTCCTGTAAGCTGCCTCTCCTAGCTGGTGAGAAGAATGGGATTTGTGCCCATCCATCTCTCCTAGAGTGAGAATCATAAACATCATGCCTCATTGCCTCCCTTTCTCCAACATGTAAGTCCCTTTAAAGCAGCATTTAGGAAATACAAATGCATTCTGTATACATTTTCAATATTGCAGAAAATTTTGGTTCTAGACTACATGAACTGAGAGTCACTCATATTGAAGGTAATTGGTAAGAAGGAAAAGTTGAGAATAGAAAAAGGAGGTTGGGTCAATGGTAGAGGAGTAGTGAGTGAAGATTTTTGCAAAGAAACATTAAGAAGGATTAAACATGGCTGAAGAAAAGAAAACTTGGGGCTTGGGCTTCACTTTTTTGAGGTCTGTGATGATAGAATGAGGTGAGGCATGTGTAAGAGGGGCCATGACATTGCCACAGGTATTAGGGAGGACAGGAGAGGCATGCCTGCTCAGATATGCCAAGCAGGTTAATAATTGCCCCTGGCACCTCTTCCCTCTCAAGCATCCAAGTTCCTTCATATTTCTAGGACCAAATTTAGGCCAGGATAGACCAGAAGGCCATGAGCAGTATTCAGTGCAGAACTAGGCTCAGGACACATAAAGCTCCCTGTGCTTAATGTCTGCAAAAGAGTAAAGATGAATTTTCAAGCATCCTATTAAAATTGCCTGAAAAAAAAAAAAAAACTCCTAGAAAGTTTCTAGAAAGCATCAGATAGTAAAGATAAATTGTTTCAGTATATATTATTATTGCTAATGTAAACAAGTAATCAATAATGCCTTTGAGTATGCTATATTCCTACTTTTAATTAAATGACTATAAAACAAAATTTTATAGGACAAAATAAAGATGTGAAGATCAGGTATGAATTTATGAAAATCCTATGAACATTTAAAAAGTTCATAGGCTGGGCGTGGTGGCTCACGCCTGTAATCCCAGCACTTTGGGAGCACTTTGGGAGGCCGAGGCGGGCGGATCAAGAGGTCAGGAGTTTGAGACCAGCCTGACCAACATGGTGAAACCCTGTCTCTACTAAAAATACAAAATTAGCCAGGCGTGGTGGCGTGCACATGTAATCCCAGCTACTCAGGAGGCTGAGGCAGGAGAATCACTTGAACCCGGGAGGCAGGGGTTGCAGTGAGCCAAGATCGCACCATTGCACTCCAGCCTGGGTGACAGGGTGAGACTCTGTCTAAAAATAAATAAATAATTTTTAAAAATTACTCAATCATGAATTCTACCACAGGGATTTTCTGAAGACTAACACTCATGACTGGGGAAAAACTAATGTTTTCCAGTAGATTTTTCCAGTCTTCTTCAAGAAGGGAACTAGGATCAGGCCCTCTGTGTAAACTCTTCATCACATGTGTGCAAATAATGATTTTTAGTTTCCACATCTATAAAATGGAAGTTCATAATACCTACTTCATAGAGTTAGAAGAATTAAAATGAGCTAAGTAGTAATCCCTGAGAACAGTGTCTGACACATAGAATGCAGTCTTTACATTTTAGCTATGACAATATTATTTTCTATTTGAAGGACAGGATAAACTAATATAGTTTCCTGCCTGTCTTCTTCCCCCAACTCCCCCACTGATACGTCTACATTTGTTAAGTAACTAGTAATGGTAGTGTTTTTCAAGGCACTAGATATAAGAAGTCCCTGCTACTAAGAAGTTCAGTTTAGGCACCTTCTCCCTCTCCAGATTGAGTGTACATCACAAATCCTTGGAATCAACTCTTCACAAGGCTCCTATAACAATCTGGTCTCCTCCCCAGTGGAGAAATCTTTGTACTGGGTTGAAATTACCTTTATTCCCCCTTATTAGACACAATGCTTGACCTCACAGGCTTTTACTGGATAGTGTATCAATTGATCCTATTATAGCACTTGGCACATGGTAGATCATCAGTAAATATTTGTTGAATGAATGGTTATAACACTTTCATTCTGTTAGATAAACTTCATAAGCATGGTGTTTGCATCTCAAAGACAAACTGTCTTATGGCCAAAAGAGATCTCACTTTCCTGCCTGTGTCTGATGTCATGTTTATCTTGTAGATTGTTCGCCTTCCTGAGGGTATTGTCATTAATTGGATAACAATTAATGAGCTCAATAATAGCACAAGAATCATCTGAAAATCTCCATAATTGGGAGCCCTTCTGAGTTTTGACCAAAGACCAAGAAAGGATGCAGGGAACAAAAGGAAATAGGAAGCCACAGCCAAAACTCCAGGGAAGAAATGCAATCAGCTCCTAGAACCACACACTCACAGGTGCTACTAATAGAAGTGCCAGAAAAGGTCAAGTGGCTTCAAACTTATTTTTAGCAACTTAACCCTTTGTGCAAACAGTCTCCAAATCCTACCATATAAAATAGGTCAGACAGGAACCTCTTGGGAACCATAACCGCTCACCCAGCCACGACAGCCCTCAAGAGAGCTGGATGCTGCAACCTTAGAAACATCACAATCCCATCCAACCCCATTCATGCCATAGACCAGAAACCAACCCTTTGCAAAGACACAGCTAGAGCTTGTGTCAGTGGCCCTAGAATCCAACTTGGAGCATTAGTACCAGCCTCTTCATAACACACTTAGCTCTTGGTCTTGGAAGGGAGTGGCAGGACCAAGATCCTTTGTGTTTTTCTTCTTTGTGAGTATTATTTCCAGGGCAAAAACTTCCCCTGGAATTAAAAACACTGAATATTGGGGTATACATGAGGGAAGTATTGATGGTAAAATACTGATAAGGTCAAAGTATGAATGCTTTATAAACTGATTAGCTAGATTTTAAATTTAAAAATGATAATTTTATTAATATTATTTTAACCGACAAATCATAGTTGTATAAATTTATGGGGTACAATGTGAAGTTTTGGTATACTGTATGTATATGATGTAGAATGATTAAGTCAAGTTAATTAACATATCCATTACCTCATTTATTTATCATTTTTTGTGATAAATAAATTTGAAATATACTTTATAATTTTGAAACATACAATACACCATTTATTGAATAGGGAGTCCTTTTTCCATTGCTTGTTTTTGTCAGCTTTGTTGAAGATCAGATAGTTGTAGATGTGTGGCCTCATTTCCATGTGCTCTATTCTGTTTCATTGGTCTATGTCTGTTTTTGTACCAGTACCATGCTGTTTTGGTGCTGGGATAACTGGCTAGCCAAATGCAGAAGATTGAAACTGGACCCCTTCCTTATATCATACACAAAAATCAACTCAAGATGGATTAAAGACTTAAAGGTAAAACCCAAAACTATAAAAAAAAATCCTGGAAGACAACCTAGGAAATGTAATTCTGGACATAGGAACTGAAAGATTTCACAATTAAGATGCCAAAAGCAATTGCAACAAAAGCAGAAAATGACAAATGGAATCTAATTAAACTAAAGAGCTTCTGCACAGCAAAAAATCTATCAATAGAATAAACAGACCACCTACAGAATGGGAGAAAATATTTGCAAACTATGCATCTGACAAAAGTCCAGCATCTACAAGGAACTTAAATTTACAAGAAAAAAAAACATTAAAAAGTGGGCAAAAGGCATGAACAGATACTTTTCAAAAGAAGACATATATGTGGCCAGCAAGCATATGAAAAACAGATCAACATCATTGATCATTAAAGAAATGCAAATCAGAACCACTATGAGATACCATCTCATGCCAGTCAGAATGATGACTATTAAAAAGTCAAAAAATAATAGATGCTGGTGAGGTTGAGGTGAAAATAGAATACCTATGCACTGTTGGTATGAGTGTAAATTAGTTCAACTGTTGCGGGAAGTAGTGTGGTGATTTCTCAAAGAGCTAGAAAAAGAACTACCTTTTGACCCAGTAATCCAATTTGTGGGTGTATACCCAAAGGAATATAAATCATTCTATCATAAAGACACATGGCACGTGAATGTTCATTGCAGCACTACTCACAATAGCAAAGATATGGAATCAACCTAAATGCCCATCAATGGAAGGCTGAATAAAGAAAATATGGTACATACACACCGTGGTACACCATGCAGCCATAAAAAAGAACAAGATCAGGTCCTTTGCAAGAACATGGATGGAGCTAGAAGCCATTCTTCTTAGCAAACTAATGCAAGAACAGAAAAACAAATGCCACATGTTCTCACTTCTAAATGGGAGCTAAATGACACAAAGAGGGGAACAACAAACACTGGGGCCTACCAGAGGGTGGAGAGTGGGAGGAAGGAGAAGAGCAGAAAATATAACTATAGGGTACTAGGCTTATTATCTGAGTGACAAAATAATCTGTACATCAAACCCCCATGACATGAGTTTACCTATAAAACAACCCTGCATATGTACCCCTGAACCAAACATAAAAGTTTAAAAAAATAAAGGCACACTGAGACCAATTAAAAAAGGAATATACAATATGTTACTATTGACTATCATCACCCTGCCATATCTTAAGATATTTCCCCAATTCACATCACAAACTTTCTCCTCCTGTATGTCTTTGTTCAAGCTGCCTTTCCACCTGAAACACTCATTCTAGTCCACTCTACATATTCCCTGCTTATGGCCCAGCTCAATATTTAGCTTCTATGAAAGCTCATGACCCGGGCTGAATATTAGAATCACTTGAGGAACTTTCCAAAAATATTAAATACAAATGGATAGGCCCTACTTCCAGAAATTCTGGAGTAATTGGTCTGGAGCAATAGTCCTCTCATTCTGATTCTGATTGTAGCAGCTAGCATCAGAATCTTCTGGTAGGCTTGTTGGAACACAGATGCTGGGCTCCACCCTCAGAGTTTCTGATTCTGGAGGTCTGGGTGGGGCCCAAGAATTTTAAGAAATACATAGATGACATGATGATGATGGGCAAGATTCACACTTCGAGAATCACTAACCAGGAGTCAAGTACAGGAATCAATAGCTTTTAGATGCTCTTGGGTGATAGGAATGTGAAGTCAGAGCTGAGAATCATTTATTAGAGCCCAAGATACAATCTCAGACTGTAACAGGTGCTCCTTTCCACAGATCACTAACGCAGCTCAGAGCATAAATTCCAGAGCCAGACCCTGGGTTAGAGTCTTGGCTCCATCACTCACTCACTGGGAGATTCTAGGCAATTTGCTTAACTTTTCTATGCCTCAAATTCTTTTCATCGGCACAATGGGGAGGTAATAATGGCACCCTTGTCATTGTTTTTATGAGAACTAATTGATTAAATGTATGTAAAACATTTGGAAGAAAGAGAGGCACATGTTAACACTTTGCAGCATGTAACACTTAGTATGATAGTGCTCAAAATATCGTAAGTGCAACTAATATTTATAGAACACCTTTAAAGTACCAAGAATTTTACTATTAATTTAGATATATTATCTCAATCTTTAAACAAACTTTGAGATAGTAATATAATCTTTTTTTCTTTTTTTTTTTCAGATGAGGAAATGGAGATTTTGAAATTTCAAGTTGTGTAACTATTGACACAGAGTGAGAAAGAGAGATGGAGCCTGGATTCAAGCATAGTCTATCTCATTCCACCTTCAGTTATTTGTACACCTGATTTTTATCTCCTTCTTGATTTCATTCTTCTTAAAGACAGGCTCTAGATCTGACTAAATTGCATTTTCTTCTAGTGCCTAGCACCATGCCTCCCTGTGTATTTCTTAAATATCTGTTAAGTAGATGAATAAATACATGAATGGGAACAATAACCCCAGCAGTATGTTTAGGATAAATGTTGAAAAGAGTCCCATAATATGGTGAAACAGATTTCATTCATTTAATTAATCTCTAGGCAATTAACTGAATAAAGTCTTCATTTTATATTATTATGCTGCTATTTTCACCATTTATCCTCAAAGCAATATTGGAGCTGTCAAACACAGTCATCTGTGATGTGCTTGACAAATGTGATCGTCCTGTGAAAACGCTGGGGCAGCAAGAACTCAGGGATCTCATCCAGCTCAAATGAACATGGCTCCTCTTGTGGGCACTTTGGAAGATTTCCCCCCAAATTATAGATATTCCCCCTGCCTCTGTCAACTTCTCCCCAGCCCCAGATTCACAGATTTTTAGGTGCAGACATTGACACCCATGTCTGTACTATGAGGTCCTGCCTCTTGTCAATAGCTGAGTAGATCAGGCTACAGCCACACACCAAGCTGCATCAAAGAAATTCTTTTCCCAGACGTTAGGATTGGTTTATGAGACCATAACATGAGACTTGAAGCAATTAGTCTTGGATATCTTAAGCTGGTCTTCCAGATAGAAGAGAGAAGCAGAGACAAGAGACAAAAAGAGAGCACTCTATGAGGTCCTAGGATAGGGTTCTTCCTAAAGTCTAACTATATGTATTTATTACTTGGATCCTAATACCACCCTCGTGTGTGTGTGTGTGTGTGTGTGTGTGTGTGTGTGTGTGTGTGTGTGTTTAATTAAGTCAGTTTCGTGCAACCAGAGAGTCATTACCGATACACCCCCTAGGAAGTTGCTCACAATATGCACAACCTTAATGACACCTGGATAGCTATTGCCCCTTCATCCTTCTGGTTTCCCCAGCAAATTAAAAAGTTCCCTGACTAGATTAGTGTTCTTCAAACCATAGGGTTGGGACTTATTAGTGGGTCATGAAATACACTTAGTGAATCACAACACAAATAATGTTTCATAAAATAGAAGAGACTGAAATAGAAAATATTAGAGTGCATCTCATGTGGTAGACTAAATACTTTTCATGTAACTTTTGCTTAAGTTATAAAAACACGTAAGTTTATACTGGGTAACAAGTATGATACAATTCCTACTAGGAAAGAAGGAAGGGAGGAAAACTATATGGTCTAATTTAATCTGATATCTTTATACATTCTATATGGCTGGAACCAAATGCAGCAGCCACATGAAATATTTTCAGGGCAAAGCATATGCATGTCAAGAGGCCAATCCCCATGGGTAGAGAAATTCGACTCGACTAAAGAATCTCAGTGAACTGTAGCCATCACCATGTCATATGCTGGCAGTAGCCATTTTAAATAGAGATTTGGTCCCTGAGATTTCATGATTGTGTTAAAGTAGTGAAAATCCACGAAAATTTACCTAAAGACAGCTGAACAACTGCTCTACTAGGAATAGGACAAACAGTCCCTTGGCAAATACTTACCGAATACCTGCTGTGTGTAAGCACTCTGGGAACTGTTACACACCCTACCACATGGCCCATTTGTTTACAGCATATGTGTGAGTTACAGCCTAGCATAGCTCCAATGAACAGTTCCACAAAGGGTTGGGGCTTTAAAAGTGGGTATAAAAGAGGAACATCTACATGAGGCACAAATTGTCCTGCTGGCCCACCAGTTGGCCCTGTGTCTCCTAAAGCAAGTACTTCCCGAGGGCTGCCTGTGCACCCAGCATGGAGTACAGTCATGATTTGAAGGTCAGGAGGCCAGGGTGGATGGCGGGGCTGGTAAAGTGGAGAGTATGCAATTTGAGAGAGAAACAGGTTTATAAAGGCATAGAGACGACTTAAAGGAAAACAATTAGGAATGAACAAAAATCTCACCGCCCTGCAATTCTCAATCTCAAGCTCAGGATAACAGAGTACTTGTGGAGATTTCACTTACACACGGCATCATTTCTAACTCACGTGCATTTTTCGACAAAAGTTCGTCTCTCCTATAGTCCAGTGGTTCAGAGAGGAGTTTTGGTATCACAGGTCCTAGATTCTAATCTCAACTCTACATTTATTAACTGTGTTACCTTGGGCAAGTTATAGTTAACCTCTCTGAACCTTCAAATTGATATAACAATCAAAAATCTTCCTGATTTGGTCTTGGAAATGATGAAATGAAATGATGCATGAACACATTAATGAACATGTACACCAGGTTCCAAGCACTTTATGGAACATACAGAGACACACAGGCACACATGTGCACACACACTCATTTCCACACTTCCTGATTATGTAGAAAGTGACTAATAAAAACTTGTGTTGGAACGTAATAGAAAGAGCACTGGACTTGGATAAAGACCTTGATTCTGACCACGGTCACACTGACCAGCTGTGTAGTTTTGACTAAGTTACTGATCTCTTTGGGTACAGTCTCTTCCTCTGCAAATTGAAGAGGTTGTTGGGACTGGGAGCTTTAAAGAGACTAGGGATCCCTTCCCTCTGTGGTCTCTGGTGTTCAGTGACTCCACAGCTCAGGAGGAAGGGGGCATTATGATTTTCCCCTCTACACTGACAGCTGTTACACTGTTGATTGTTAGAAAACCTCCTGTTCTGCTCCACCCCTTCTCGTCCCCTTCTTCATAGGGAAACTAATGAAGCAAGTGTATTAAAAGGAAAAGGAACTTCCTGCTGGTGAGGTCCCCAAGGTGTCACTCCCCACCAGCAAGGACCATACCCATTAGGAGAGGGCTTCTGTGAACATCCCTGTGCTGCCAGAACCCACCTGCACCTACCCCTAAGCAGGGACCAGAGGATGGAACAGGGAGGGCATGGACAGATGAAGGAGCTGCTGGGATAAACGCATAGGAGCTCCCAGCACTTGGTATTTCACACAGCATGTTCACATTATCTAATTTTAATAGCCTTCATCTTAGGAGGTAGACATCATTGCTCCCATTCCATAGATGAGCAAACTCAGAAAGCTGAGTCACTTAAGATCCTAAGCCAGGCGAAGGCAGAGCCGGGACTCACCCTGGGCTCTGCTGACTGAGTCAGTGCTCTTCTTTCAGTAATGCGGGCTTTCCATGCTACCTCTCAGATGAGCCACCAAGCCACATGTAATTAGATGCAATATTATGTGGTACTGACTGGAAGTGCTGGAGGAATTCAGGGAGTTAATTATAAAAAGGCAAAGGGCATTAAGGAGACAGCTTGGGACGATGGGAAGATGTTTTGTAGAAGTTCTAGAGAAGAAAGAAAAAGGAACCAGGTGTATTTATAGGCTAATAACGTGCAGAAGGGGGAAAAATGTGCTGCCTCGGGCAATTTTCATCAAGTTAATGGATGTTGCCAATTACTGTGGTAACATTTTTAATTGTATCTCAGCTCTGAAGAGAATAAAATCAGAATTTCCTAGTCTTCGCCTCGGGACTGCTAGGGGCATGCATTTTGGTAAATGATATCAGCGTAGACAGACCCGACCAGAGTCTACACTGACAGCCCACTTCCTGGGAAAGCCTTACTTACAGCTATCCCAGATCCAGGCTGAGGTTGGAATCAATGGTAGAAAATGGGCATCTGCTTTATGGGTTCATAGTATAAGTGGGAAGACAACAGGGAAGAGGTTGTAACCATATGGGGACCCCCAGGAAGAAGACAATAACCATAGTAGCCCCAAGGGTAATGTAACGATAGCTAGAGATTTGTGCACTGTCTTATGAGAGACACATTCCTGCGATAACATAATGCTGTGTGTGTGTTATCTCACTGAATTCATGATTTGAATACTGCCTGCCTCCCCTCTAGACTACACGTTTCTTGAAGGGAGGAATCTTGGCTGCTGTGCCCACCATGATAACTTCACCTCCTAGCACAAAACTGGCACTCAATTATATTGTTGAACAAATGATCAAAACTCCAACAAGGAATGTACTATGTTTGTCTGCGTTTTATCAATGAGAGACTAGAGACTCAGATGAGCTAAGGGACTTGTCTAAGTCACCGCAGCTGATAAATGACAGCTCCCAATTCAAACACAGCTCACAAGGACTTGGCTCCACAGCACATCTGGTGATGCCCCGTGCAGGCTTGTATGGACAAGACAAAAAGAGAGGAAAGAAAATGCCTGGCACATATGAATGAGCTACTCCGTGGCAGGCACCTTATTTCTTTATATCATTTAATGTTAAGAAGTAACCTATAAAGTATGTATTTCCCACAAGTTGAAAATGTGAAAAATGAGGTCCTTACTGAAGGAGAGTTTAAGTGATTTTCCCAAGATTCCTCAGACAGCAGAGGAAAAGCGGGAGGATTGAAATGATTCCACAACCTAACCTCAGGAGACTTCCCTTTACCTCACGGCTTCCCGGAGAGTTACACACACACAGATCAAACTGCATCCTGAAATCACAAAACACTGAGGGAAAGAAAATAAACGTCTATGGTTCCCTGTTCCTTCAAACAAATCCTTTAGGGACCACCTGGGAACAAACTGTGACACGAGTAATTCTTTTCTGATGCCACACCCCCACCCAGTCCGAGGTACCAGCTCCCCTGGCAGAACTCTTCCCTCTGATCTCTACATCCAGTGGCTCCAAGCTTGTCACCCCCATGCCTCCCACGCTCATGCCTCCACTCCCTGCCCCAGAACTGAAGATAGTTCCCCACTTAGGCCTGCCCTTGCTGCCTGACATTCTGTGCTCTAAAATCAACTACCAGTAGCCTCATGGAAAGGCCCAAGCCCACAGCCAAAAACAGCCCAAGGAAAGAAATGGAATAAATGAAAAGATCTTCAGCAACAAGCAACAGCATTGTGGGTGGGGCTGCAGAGCACACCAGCATTAACCAGTTAGACCCTCTATGTGTGTACCAGACTGAACACCCTGTGTCCAGCGTCATTCTCTAAGCAGGAGAAACATGGGTGAAATATCCCCTTAGCCTAGGCCTGGAAGGGGTCACAATCTAAGTGAACATAGGTATCCAAATCCCCCCCAAGGTCTCCGCACCTGGAACCTGCACATACAGCTCATGTCACAAGCCCAGTCTTCCTGGTTTAGAAAGCTAAACCTGGCTGATCTGAACAACAGTCAGCTCCAATTAATCATCACTGGTCCTTTCCTGTCTATTCCTCGGTGTGACCTTGTTCAGTGCATTTTATCATGAGGTAGTAACACCATATAGTAGGGTAAAGTACGTAGTTTACACAGAAAGAACTGGGTTTAAATCCTGGCCCCACTACCCAATAGCTATATGACCTTGACATGCTTCCAACCTCTCTGCCTCAGAATCCTTGTCTCTGAAGAGGGAATAACAGCAATATTTACCTCACAGGATTATGGTGAAAGTTAAACCAGATAACACTGTGACACCCTTAGCATAGGCTTAGGAGTACTCACTATGTGCCTGCTATCAGTGTTTGTGGTCTTCCCAAGGGATCATCAGTCCTTGATCCCAATTATTGTCATGTATCCTCAACCCCATTTTGCCTGCATAAATCCTGCTGTAGACACATCATCTGGCTAAGGGCAGAAACAGGCAAAATTGCCAGATCCTATTTACACACAAGGCTATTTAATCTGCCTCCTCACCACCAAAAAAAAAAAAAAAAAAAAGAGAGAGAGAGAGAAAGAAAAGGTTTCCTCCTAAGCCCCAGCACATTCCAGTGGCAATATGTGAAAAAGTCTAGGCCCTGGAAAACAGGGCAAAATGAGCATGCATAGCACATGCACAGCCCTGGCACAGAGCGGTTAGCCTCCTGTGGGACACTGCTCACACTCGTATCCATCAGCCTGGGAAGGGCTGCTCAGGGGAAGATCAAGAAGTCATACCCTCTGGGACAATTAAAATTAAAATGAACCAGACACTCTGGTATCCTCTCTTTGGAGTCATTCTGCCTAGTCTGGGGCTGGGGCAAGATCACTTAACAGGCGCTTTTTCATCTTTAATTTCTCTGATTCAGAAAGTTTACAAGATCAATTGCTAAAAGGGCTAATGTGAGAAGATGAGGCAGCAAGTTGCTCAGGGCCCAGAGTCAGCTAACTCCTGCTTCTAATTAGAGCCCACAGGGACCCACTTATATAAAAGCCCGAGAGCTCACCACCTCCCATCCCAAACTCTCTCCAAATAAAGAATTTGAATTGCAACCCAGCAAGAATAGCATATCAACCTCCAGCCAGCCAGCACTTCCCAGGAATCTCAGTAATATCCTGCTTAAAATGCTGATACTTCCACCCAAAGTAGCGCTCATGAATTCAGAGGCTGCTCTTCTCAGTCTTTACACCAAGAGACCCAGGAACCTTGCATCTTCAAGAGCTATCTGAAGTGATGCAACATGAAAATAAAACCAATGAGCTTTCAAGCTGCATTAGTTTAAATCCCATTTCTATGTCTTTCTACCTGTGTGACTTTGGAAAAATTACACAAACTTAAGCCTTCGTTTCCTCATCTATAGATGGGGATACAAAAGAGCTTTGTGGGTACAAAAAATAGTTAGAAAGAATAAATAAGACCTACTATTTGATAGCACTACAGGGTGACTATGGTCAATAATAACTAATTGTAAAGTTTAAAATAACTTAAGGAGTATAACTGAATTGTATATAACTCAAAGGATAAATGCTTGAGGGGATGGATACCCTTTTCTCCATAATGTGCTTATTTCACATTGCATGCCTGTATCAAAACATCTCATGGGCCCCATAAATATATACACTTACTATAAGCCCACAAAAAATAAAAATAAAAAAATTTAACAAACGAGAGCTTTGTGAGAATTTAATTGATGTCAGCAATGTGCTTAGCATGGTATCTGGATTTACTAAATGCTAGCTAACATTCACTGCCCAATATGCTTAGTCCACCTGGTGCCAGCACACTGTACTCCTCCAAGGAGCAGGTCAAGATGGACCAATACCAGGAAGCTCGTGTGTTTCATGAGGAAAACAGAACTATACACAGACTTCATTTTAGCCAGGATTCTAATAGCTGTTCCATCACATGAGAGTAGTGACAGCCTTTCATTCATTTTATGCTTTTCCTTGTTGCCTTTACTCCTGGAGTAAATTAACCCTCCACTTGAGTCCCTCCCCATGGGGAGGCACAGACAGAAACGATGCTGACTGATGACAGTTTTATTACACCACGTGATTCCTGGAAACAGCATGAAAGAAGAAAAAGTTGACCCCTTCCAGGAGTCCTACACTCTCCAAATGGAAACACAGCCCAGAAGGGGAATAGCTCACCCCAATTGGACTGGAAAATACCTCTCCCAGGACTCTTCAATTTCCCTAGCAGGATACTTGCTTCTCTTCTTCCATCACTGTCTGCATGTTTTCCTTAATGATGGCAAATTAAACTGAACTTTTTCTGTACAACTGGCTCTGGGGGATTCTAGAAAGCCTGGGAAGGAAGTTTCAATTTGTTCACTTGCTGAGAATGAATTCTGCTTCATATAACTCCTGACAAATTGCCATTTTTAAAGGGTTTGTTAATTTCCAATGAGCAAATGGCACATCAGATATCTTGTTTATTCAACAGATGCTCCTGAGCTAAACAAATGGTTCTTGTTTAACAAACATGGAAACATCTTGTCAGCTTTGCTGAGATCATCCTATTTAACTATCAAGGGAGGGTCCCGTGATTTGTAGAGAAAATATGAACTACCTCTCTCCCATGTAGAGTTCTTAAAAGGGCTGGGACATTGGTTCCATTGAAAGAGATGATGTGAGGTTCCTTGATCACAGGCTGGGAAGCTGCTCTCAAAGAAAGAACCTAGGATTTCTCCCTTTCTCTGAAGATGTCACATATATCTGATTCAGATCTACTTGACCCAGAAACCTCCCTGGTGCCGAATCTGAAAATAGCCTTGAAGGAGACACTCATTGGAGACACTGAGGTGGTATAAAATCAGAATTAAAATCTCAGCTTTAGAGTAAGCCTGCATTGGATCCTGGCTGTACCACCTACTAATTAACTTGGACTGATGACCACTCTCAACCTTAGTTTCCTCAACTATGATATAGGTCTAGTAAGACATGAAAGGTAAAGATGCTGATGATATTGATAAATGTCCATACCTTTTTTCCTAATTACATTGGAGGGAATTTAAATGGAGCGGAACTCAGGAATCAATCTCAGGAGCAGAGAGAAGAGACATTGGGAAGAGCCCAGTTCCTATGTCCTCCATTATTTAGAAGGAGTATATGTACATGTTTGATAATGTGGTAGCTCACTGACTCCAGTCAGAAGTGAAATCTGAACAGAGTAGAGCCCTTCCAAGCCTCAAAACTTCAGCCTGATATCATAATTACTTTCAGCCAGAAAGCTATGGATCTGGCTAGACTGGGGGATAGGTTGGGATCGGGGCAGGGGGGACTTGGAAAGAAAAAAGGGAAAGAGACCAACTTGCCAGGAGTACACAAGGACACATGGAGAGAGATGATGGCTGACCTCTGTCAAGTCTGAATGTGTAATGATAAATCCATCTGTTGATAGGTGCAGCACAGTACTATGTATTAATTATAAGAGGGACGACATTTCAAAGGCTCCCTGCTGGAAAGTATCACAGAGAATTACCTTGGGACAACATCGAAGTCACTGAAAATTAATTTACTCCACAGTATTAGATGCTTCCGAAAGATGCAAAGTGAAGTTGACTCCAGCTGAGCGTGGCAGAGCCAAAGCACTGTCTGAAGGAGTTGCGGATATTAACAGTTCTAAACTCAGGAAGAGCTGCAGAAGAACTCCCTAGGCATGGTTAATAATCTTATGAAATCTTTACAGCAACTCTATGAGGTAGATGGCATTATTATCGACATTAGGCTGATGAGGAAACTGAAGCTTAGAAAATATGACCCAAATATTAGAGCTTCCAATAGAGAAGCCAAGAGGTTTGTCCCAGAAACATGCTCTTGGCCACAGTGAAAAGGTGTTAGAGAGGGTTCAGGGAGTTTCAAAAGTTTTGAGCAGAACTTTACAAAATAAGTGGATTTCCTGGATTTGCCTAGAATTGCATTCCCTGCCTTCATTGGCCTGGCAAAGGGAAGGCTTTCCAAAAGATCTGAAGGCATACAATCTTATGGCATGTAAGCATAACAGTGATTGGTGTGGGGTATGGGTGGAGAGATTAGGATAGTACATGACTATGAGTTTGGAAAGATGTTCCAGAAATTTGTTATGAGAAGGCATTCTGTGTCATGCTAAAGGACTTGTATAATATTGAGACTAGTTTTTGTCTATCTTGATTTCCAAAACGATCTATGGTAGATGCTGTTCACATGTAAGAAAATCAGGTGAGCATATTCTTATTTTGAGCAAATCTCAAATAATCTTTAATGAAATCCTGCATAGCAAAAACAATGATTTACATTCAATATATCTCTTTATGATCTATAAAGGCATCTTACTATGGTCAGTAAGAAATATTAAAGAAGCTGACACATTAGTTGTCATTCCATTGATTTCTATTCATTTAGGAATGCAAGTATGTAAGAATGACATCATTTTACTGATAACCTTGAATTGCCTCAAATTTTCAAAAAGAAAATGAGGGTGATAACTCATCAACATCAGTTCTTTATTACTGGCCACAAAATTTTTGTGACACACTTCACAAGGAATCATGACTCACTAATGTGTCATTATGCTTTAATTTTTTTAAAATAATTCTCTCTTGACTTCAGCAGCAGAAGTTTTTAACCAAATGATAACTTCATTTAGCCGGTGTTTTAGGAAACAACAAGACACCATAAAGGACTGACTCAAGTTTTGGCAGTAAAACTGAAGGCAGAGAAACAGAGAGGAAGCTGGTCCAGGCAAAAGAAGAGGAGGACCTGGCTGAAGGAAGTGCCAACAGGGACAAAGCAGATGCATCTAGGGAAGGGGTTTGAAGGTGTAATAAATTCAACAAGGGGGCCGAGAGGGTGTGGGCGGCTGGACCCTGCTGTTCGAGGGACTGATGCACTGAATAAAGGCAGTCTGGAGTTATTTGAGATTTCTAGGTCAGACAATTAGATGGATAGCGATATTGTTAACTAAGATAATCTGAGAAATCAGGAGAACTCATTTTAAGAAAGTTGGGGAAAGGAGGAGATGCAGTTCTTATACATTTGGGGAATGGCAATATGTTCTGTTATGGACAGTTGGGTTTTGAGGTATATAGTAGAACTATCTGGCAGTATTAGAGCCATATCAGGGTAGAGATGTTGCGAGGGGCATGAGAAGTGTGTGTCTGAAATTCTGGAGAGAGTAGGGTGTGAGATAGGGTTTGGTAATCTTTAGAGGGACAGGAAGCATTGATGAGAGTGTGGAAATGTGTCTCTTTGCAAGCAAATGAAACAATGAAGAGAGCATCCTGGAAACACTGACATGTATAAGATCTCCAACCCAAGAGAAGCAAGCAAAGATGAAGCAGAGGATGGTCAGGAAGGTAAAAAGAAAAACAAGAAAATCATGATCAAGGAAGGACAAAGACTCCCGAAGGAAGTAGACCGTGTTAACATCTGCTGAAGTCAAGTAGGATGAGAAATTAAAGGAGAGCATGGGATTTGGCCATTAGGAGGTGCCTGATGGTTGCAGTAAAGGAAGTAGTGGTGGAGGAACCAGATGGGAGTGGGTTTAAGGATGATTTGAAGGTAAGGAAGCACATTCATTACAACTAATTTCACACAATTTAGCAATGAAGAAAAGGAGGCAAACAGGAAAGTCACCTGAGTGGAAAAGGAAAAAATTGAGGTTTATTTATTTATTTGAGATGGAGTCTCACTCTGTCGCCCAGGCAGGAGTGCAGTGGCACACTCTCAACTCACTGCAACCTCCGCCTCCCGAGTTCAAGCAATTCTCCTGTCTCAACCTCCTGAGTACCTGGGAATACCGGCGCCTGCCACCACATCTGGCTAATTTTTGTATTTTTAGTAGACACGGGGTTTCACCATATTGGTCAGGCTGGTCTTGAACTCCTGACCTCAGGTGATCTGCCTGCCTTGGCCTCCCAAAGTGTTGGGATTACAGGCTTGAGCCACCGTGCCTGGCCTTGTTTATTCTTTTAAATTGACAGATAGAGTTGAACATATTTATCATATATAATATGATGTTTTGAAATATAGATGCATGGTGGAATGGTTTCTTTTTGTCTCTTTTTCAAGATGGAAGATAAATAATGAGGTTTTCAGTGGCAGCGAATAAGAAATTTGAAGATAGTGAACCAAGAGAGAGTTATCTGATGAAGCAAAACCCCTAACAGCTGGGAAGAGACAGGATTAAAAGTGTACCTGGAAATTTAAGTTCATAAAGAAGGTACAGCTATTCTTCCAACACCTCAGAGAAATAGGGGGAAAGAGCAAGAACTCCGGAGGGCAGTTCAGGGGCAAAGGAAAGCTGGTACATTTACGTCTTGTAGGCTCACTTTTTTGGTGAGAGAGAAGGCTCAATGATTCCTGGAAGGAAGATGAAGGGAAGGACTGGGGGCTAAGGTGAGTAGCAAAGGAATGCTCATGATTTGGAGGAGCCTGACTCCTCCAAATAGGAGGAATAGGAGGGGAAGCCAATTAGAGAACACCACCAGGTAGCTAAAGCAAAGGCTACTTGGCTAATCAAATAAGAAGAGTGGAAGGGAGCAGTCTTGACCGGTGCTGGGCTATTATGATTCTCTATCTTCCAGAATGACATGACATGCTGAGGATGCCTAACACACACATGGCAGGCAATAGCGTCAAATACAGTAAGGTCTCTAGATGTAACAATCCAAATGTGAGGCAGCAAATCCAAGACTCTACACCAGCTCTGCTCCTGGCAAGGAAAAAGCAGCCTTTTGTGGCCAGTGAAGGGGGTGCCCCAGCCTGTTCCTGATTCATGTTCAGCTTTTCCCAAACCAACTCTCAACCTCTAAACCCAGATCTTTCTCACCCCGTTCATCTCTGCCTCCTCAAGTCTACTGTTTCCCAGTAAGATCACAGGTCTAGAATAGATGCTCCTGCCCTGAATGTTGAAGAAGAGAGAGCTAAGAAATCAAGGTTCACAGGGAAATATTTCAGTAGGGATGGGACAGGGGAAGGCGTGCTTCTTACTGTTAATGCAGGTCTTTTGTGCAACATGGTCACAAAATGTCAACCATGCATTTTTCCACCAGATGAGCCCATGCATGAATATTAATTTTTAAAAACTCTGAGTATTAGCTTTTTATAAAGCACAGTGTTTACCCAAGGGACCATCCATAACAGCAGTTAAACAGAGATACTCCAATTCATGGTATTTCTAGGGTCTTGGGAAATAGAAATCCTTTAAGTACCTTTATTCTGCTTCATGGGAGTTACTTTTCAAAGTTTAAATTGTTTATATTTTAGATGACTCACTACCTAAATTCCATTTATAAATCAAAGGAGCTTTTGAGCAATTTGATGGGACTTAAATGGATTAGGAAAGAACAAATATCAAATATATATATTTGGTTATTTGAGTTTATTGGATTTTTCTTTCTTTTTTCTTGTTCCTCTTTTACAAATGCTCCAAGTTACGTCTGGTCTTTTAAGCTTTAGCCTGGAGATTAGGTGTATTGCCAGTAAACAACATGGTGTGGCTGTCTTCTTAGAATAACCAACTTCTGACTCTGCTGGTATTATGACTTCTGTGTTCTAGACCCAGGCTAAGAACATGTTCTTTCTAAAATCACATTGTCTCACTCATAACCACTCAACTCCAGCCTCTAAAACTTATACTGAGTATTTTACAATGCTCATCTAGAAGTTTCTACTCCCATCCAATTAGAGTATAAGGCTTTTAGCACTGAAAGTGTTCTCAGAGGTCATCGCATGCAGCTGGTTTTCAAGTTACCTGGGATGAATTCATTTTCCCAGGCTGATTTTTTTTTCTAAATGCAATAAAATATTACAGAATGTCAAATTGCTATACGAGTTTCCACACTCTCAATAGATATACTTATCTATGCACTTATCTCATCATAGACTAGTAGCAGTTTATGAACCAGCACCCAGTTTCCTGACCACACACTGAGTAGGTATGATTCTGGTTCAAACTTCTCACCCTTTAGGCAAGGAAGCTGAAGTGCACAAGGAGGAGGCAATTAACCACAAACACATCATTTCCTAATAGGTCAGTTAGGCTGCTAACCAGGGCTACTGATGTCAGCCACAACGACTGAATCTCCCCATATTCACTCACACAGATCAAGAAAGATGGATGCCCACCCCCAACAAAGACTCATTACCTGCCACCCTACGTGATTTAGTTTTGTTAAGTATATTTATATATCTGACTAGGTTAGGTTCTGGTTCCCTGTCATATATACACTATGATGTTTAATTTTACATGTCAACTTGATTGGACTAAGGAATACCTAGAGAATTGGTAAACTATTATTTCTGGGTATATCTGTGAGGGTGTTTCCAAAGGAGATTGGCATGTGAGCCAGTGGGCTGGGTGGGGAAGATCTACCCTCACTATGGGCAGGCATCACTCAGTGGGCTGGGGGCCTGGAGAGAACAAAAAGAGAAAAGGTGAATTCTTTCTCTCTCCCTTTTTATCTCAATCACTACCTCCTTCTCTGCAGCTATCTCCCTCCCTCCCCCAAAGCTGAGATACCCTTCTTCTCCCACCCTTGAACATCAGAACTCCAGAATCTCTGGACTTTGGACTCCTGGACTTCAACCAGCAACCCCCCCAGGTTCTCAAGCCTTCGGCCTCAGACTGAGATTCATACCCTCAGCTTCACTGATTCTGAGACTGCTGGACTTGGACTGAGCCATGCCAGCAGCTTCCCTGGGTCTCCAGCTTACAGAAGACCTATTGGGGTACCTTTCAACCTCTATGTTTGCACGAGCCAATTCCCCTAATAAATCCCCTCTCATCCATCTATATCTATCTATCAATCATCCATCCAGCTTTGTATCTATCTATCTCCTATTGGTTCTCTCTCTCTGGAGAGCCCTGACTAATTCATAGATGATTAAGGAAGGCCTTTCAGAGTTCCAGTCTACACTAGATCCCTTGGCTTTACACTCACCATGGCAACCTTTAATCATCTTAAATTGCTCTTACCACAATTAGTAATCACAACTTTAATTGTCTGATTATTTGATTTCTTCCTGTTTCCTTGCTACACCATAAGTGCTAAGATGGCAGAGACGGTGTCTGTTTCACCCACCATTGTTTCCCTAATGCCTAGTTCAGTGCCTGACTCCTAGTAGATGTTCAACAAATGTTCCTTGAAGTAATCAATTAATGAGTGGTGAAGTCATGCTCCGGCAGCACTCTGGGGCCATCTGCAGGCACTATGGGGAACTAGCAGCATGCTCAGAGCTGCTACCATAGAGAGGACTACAGGAACACCGCAGAGCTGAGCCTGGCTGCACAGGCTACTGGCTGACTTGCTCAGCTTTCTCTAGCTCAGTAACTTTAGGCTAACTACTTCTCCAGGCTTCTTTCAATAGTCTTTTATCAATACAGCATGTGACACCCGAGGATCAGGTCTCCTGGCTGGATTCTGAGCTCTTTGAAGGAAGGGACATGGCTGGTGTCTATTCAGCATCCCCACAGCGCTCCAAGTGTGAAGGTGCAAATGCTCTGGTGGAAATAACTTGCAAGGCCCAAACAATTATTGTCAGTCAATTTACTGGGTCTACCTCCACCAAAAACATGTAAAAGCAAATTCAGGGCAACAAATGCAAATAGGTGTGACGGAAAAGCATCACACCTTATCTCACAAGTGGTTATATTTGAAGTTATATACAAAAGAGTTTTCCAAGATTCAATCTGCCTTTTATTAAACAGAGACAGTAGGGATGGCTGGGAATAACAGGACAAATACATAATTATTAGTAACATCAGCACAACAGATACAGTGTGGCCACTTCGTCTACACAGTGATTCTGGTTAAGTCACTTTACCTCCCTGGGCCTCAGTTTCCTTATCTGTAAAATGAGAGTGTTTTAACTCCAATTGTCCAGGTGTCTTAGAAACCAGCACATCTCTCAGGTTCCCAAGGTCAAAAATGGCTGCTGGTTTCCTAAGAGCAGCAGGAAGGAAGGATTCTTAGTCATTACACAGCCTCATAAATCATCGGGAGTCCATAAGATGTTTAATATGGAATCAGTTAATTTAATAGTCATTTTGACATAAGGAATTGTTTTCTTAAAGCTAGCACAGGCTGTAAAACCTCAAGTGATATTTTATGGCTGCCATATAATAAAATCATTCAGCAATTAGTGATTAATGACATACAACAGTAAGTTTCTTCATGGTCACTTCCCCCGGCTGCTGTTTCTTTCGTTCCACCCACTTCCCAGTTCAGCAACCATACGTGAGCTGACAAGCCTCCTTATACAACCAGCGTAGATTTCTGAGCCTAAAAGACCATCACCTCCACCAAAAGGTATCTGATGGAGCCTGGCACTGTGGTGGGGCTAAATGAAAGTGCCTCACAAGCATGATCCAGGCCATGGAGGACAGTCAAGAAACTGGGCACTTCCTTGGACAAACAATCAAGGGTGGGGTTCAGTACAAAAAGGAATGAAGTTTTGAGTCTCTAGGTTTTGTTCTTTTTTTTGAGACAGAGTCTTGCTCTATCGCTCAGGCTGCAGTGCAAGTGGCATGATATCGGCTCACTGCAAGCTCTGCCTCCTGGGTTCATGCCATTCTCCTGCCTCAGCCTCCTGAGTAGCTGGGACTACAGGTGCCCGCCACCATGCCTGGCTAATTTTTTGTATTTTTAGTAGAGACAGGGTTTCACCGTGTTAACCAGGATGGTCTTGATCTCCTGACCTCGTGATCCACCCGCCTCGGCCTCCCAAAGTGCTGGGATTACAGGCGGGAGCCACCGTGCCCGGCCGGTTTTGTTCTTTTTATAATGGGGCTAGCCCTTGCTGGGGAAGACAGGTAAACACTGTGAGCTTGACGGTCTTCCACACCCTTCTGCCTCTTACCCTTCTGTCCTTCACTGCTCTTTTAACCTTGACCTCTACAAGCGCTGAAATACTCGACATCCTCCCACTACACAGGGTCCCCATCGTGGCACTTGCTCTGGTCTACCCTCCCACAAACACCAAAAGTTCAATTTGACATCATGGGCTTTGAACCCACAAATAACATTCCTCCCACTTTCTAGCTCACAAACCAGCTCCACTATTTTCTGATTCATATAACACCACAACCCTAGGAGACAGATTGCTGTTGTTATTAGAATACCATTTTTTGAATGAAGAAACTGAGGCCCTGCGTGCCCAAGACACACAGCTAATAAGCAGTACAAACCTACACAGTCTGCAGCCAACCCATACACTGGGCCACTACATTATTCCACCTGCATGCTTCTTAAAAACATAAGTGCAGTAATGCATGCAGTGGATTTAGCACATTGCTTGATATCACATAAGCCCTCAATAAACAATAATGTCTTATTGTTATTGCTATTCATGTATTATTTCATTGTTATTAACCACCATTATTATCAAAATTAATTTTGCCTCTTAGGAAAATAACAAGAATTTGGAATAAATAGCTCTCTCCAAAGGTGGATGCCACCTGAATCCCCCTCCGTCCCAGGAATTTATCCTAAGTGTTGAGGTGTGGGTGGCTCATGGCTCTCAGCTGAGTCACTCTCTGGGAACTTTCCACAGCTGATGACAGCCACCTCACTAGGGTCACACCCCTCCCCTGGTGGCAGCCCACATCTCATGGCCAGTCACTGTGGAGATATAAAGACCCAATCCTTTGGTTCAAGGCTGGACATTTCTGAAGGGCCATCCCAGCTACACAAGTGCTATAGGATCAGCTGCTGCACCTGTATCACAGGCAGCCTCTTTCTCCACCCATGCCGTATCCCTCATTCCTCAAAGGTGGTGTTGTTCCTGAGAGTTCCTAAACCTCCTGCACACAACTTTTTTTTTTTTTTTTTTTTTTTTTTTTTTTTTTGAGATAGGGTCTTGCTCTGCCACTCACTCTCTATTTGGAGATCTATTTTAAAAAGGGGGCCAGGCGCGGTGGCTCATGCCTGTAATCCAAGCACTTTGGGAGGCTGAGGCAGGTGGATCACAAGGTCAGGAGATCGAGACCATCCTGGCTAACACGGTGAAACCGTGTCTTTACTAAAAAATACAAAAAATTAGCCAGGTGTGGTAGCGGGCGCCTGTAGTCTCAGCTACTCAGGAGGCTGAGGTAGGAGAATGGCATGAACCTGGGAGGCAGAGCTTGTAGTGAGCCAAGATCGCACCACTGCACTCCAGCCTGGGCAACAGAGCGATACTCCACCTCAAAAAAGAAAAAAAAAAGGAACACCACTTACAACATCTCTCCCACCCTACCTCAGCCCCACAAAACAAACAAAAAACTACTCAGAGAACTTTCTTCAGTGCTTTCTTACCCTGGGAGAAATGATACCTAAGTCCAGAGCACAGCTTTCCAACAAATCTGTAAATATTATGCTGAATTTGAGCCCTTGTTAAAAAAATTATTTGTAAAGTCTATAAATTGGTGGCCAACATAACTTGTGAATTTGTTTCCAAGTAGAACTCTAGTTTCTAGATGTTACACATTGCAGGAAACATTTAAGATTGCAAATGAATTTGAATTTATTTTCTATACTTAAATTGTTTTTAACTTTTTTGTTTGTTTGTTTTTTGTTTTGAGACAGAGTTTCACTCTTGTTACCCAGGCTGGAGTGCAATGGCGTGATCTCAGCTCACCACAACCTCCGCCTCCCGGGTTCAAGCAATTCTCCTGTCTCAGGCTCCCGAGTAGCTGGGATTATAGGCATGCACCACCATGCCCAGCTAATTTTGTATTTTTAATAGAGACAGGGTTTCTCCATGTTGGTCAGGCTGGTCTCGAACTCCTGACCTAGGTGATCCACCCACCTCGGCATCCTAAAGTGCTGGGATTACAGGTGTGAGCCACCACGCCCAGCCTTTTTAACTTTTTAAAATTGCAAACCACATCTTCTAGAATTCCCTGGATTTCCATCTTCTCTTTCGAGGACTCACTGCCTCCAGTAATGAAAAGCCTTTTAATTGGCCACCTTGTCTCCAGCTCTTCCTTGTGTAATTTGCCCTTCACCCTGCTGTAAAAATGAGCTTCCTAAAGACCAGTCCTGAGCATGCTCTGCCCCTGAGTGGAACCCTTTAAAGGCGCACTGTATTAACCACAAAATCTTTAGCCTGGCATTTAAAGCCCTAAGTTACCACTTTAATCTTCTTTTCTAGGCTTATCGGCCTCTCTCTCTCTCTCCAAGCATAGAATCCGAACTTCTTGACAGACTGATCTACTAACAATTTCCTAAACACACCTCATGCTTTTCTGTTTCTCTCTTCTTTCTCCTTCCTGTGACTGAAATGTCTGCCATTACCCACCATGCCAGAGGATCCACAAGCATGCACACAAGCTTGCCTGTTGAAATTGAAACCATCTTTCAAACCCCCCGTCAAATTCCAAGTCCTCCATGAACACATTACTGATGCCACTCCTCTGACACCTCTATCACAGGCTGTATCTGTCTCCTGGTACCTAACAATCCTTTGTATCAGCCATTTGCCCATTTGTCTCAACTTGTCTTTGTCCTATTGTATCAGTTTAGCTTTTGCTGCATAATAAACTACCTCAACATTCGGCAGCTTAAACCAACAATTATGTATTTTGCTGGTACATCTAAGGCCAGCTGGGATCAGCTTTTCTAGGCTGGGCTCAATGGGAGGCTCTGCTTCATGCTATGAATCCAGCAGAGCTTGGCATTCCATAGAGGGGAAGGCTCAGGTTGCTCTGTGGGTTCATGATGGGGCCTGGGGTGAGGGGCCACAGCTACAGTGCAATGACAGAGCTTCCGCTTATGTCACATTTGCTAAACTCAGCCAAAGCAAGTCACATGGATGAGCCCAAGCCAAGGGATTGGGGAAGTGCACACTGCATACAGTGGAAAAACACTGAGAGTCACATGGCAATGGGCTTGAATGCATAATTTATTACGTTAGAGAGAGGCAGAAATTGGAACAACCCCTACCTACTGTCCTTCATATCCCTTTGTATGTATACACTGTTCAAAGAGTGGGGACTCAAAAGTGTCTTTTCAATGGAATTCCTAAGTACATCTAAACAGGCATAGATAAAATCAGTAACCTCATTCATGTCATAATGTTAATAAAAACTACAGGCATTATTTTAATAAAGACTAAAACAATAAAGCATTTTACAGTTACGAAGCATTTTAAAGATTCTTTGCAGCCTGTAAAGCACACTAAAGTATATTATCTCATTTAGCAGTGAGTGTATGTATTTTGAAAAGATGCCTGGAGGTGGCAATGTCTTCATTGGTTGGAACAACCCTTTCCGCTGTGTATTTCAAGCATGGTGGAGAAAGGAGGGGGTTTTTGATAAGGGGAAACCAGTTTGTACTACTCAAAGGGGAACACCTGGGACTCCACTAATTTGTCTCCCTGGTTTTCAAAACGACCTCTTAACTACCTCCTCTGGTTCTCAAAATCTAGTGTACAAAGGCATTGCCAGGAGAGCTTGTTCAGATGGAGATTCCTGAGGCCCAGGTCCAGAGATCCAGATCAGGGATTTCCAGGTGGCGCCAAAGAATCTATCGGCGTTTTTAAAATTTCTTTTTATTTGTGCAAAGTGTGGGGTACACAATTTTTACATGTATATGATGCATAGTGACTGAGGATATTTAGGGCATCCCTCACCCAAGTACAATATATATTTTTAAGTATAGTTATTCTACTCTATTCTATTGAACATTGCATTTATTCCTTCTATCTAGAGTCTGCATTTTTAGCAAGCACCTCAGGTATTCACTGCCGGTTCTCCCTTGGTCATCACCCCTTTGAATTTTACAGATGAGGATGCAGAAAGCCAGAGAAATCCTACTAGTGCCCCAAGGCCTGGCTGCCCAGTGGCAGGAGTAGAATTAGCAACCAGAAGTCCTGTCCCCTACTCCAATGCTCTTTCCATTACACTTCAGAGTCCACGAACTGTTTTCTTCTCCCTAACCTGTTGAGTTTCTTTCAGCTCTGGAAAAATCCTAACAAATCTCATTTAAAAAAATGGATGAAGGTATGTTTCCCTCAATAATGTAACTCATATTCTAAATCTCCCTTTCTTTAAAAGCAGAAAACAGTCATATAACCCAACTCCATTTGTTCTATTTCACTGTCACATCTTTCCATGACACTGGTTAAATGAAGATAGCAATGTCAAGAAATGTTAGGAAGCAGGATGGGATCTCAGACCTCTCATTCCCAGTGTCACTTGGAGAAGCGCAAGGCCATCCCATTTTAAATCCCCCAGTGTTTTTAGCCCATTCCTTGGCAATTATTGCACACTGTGGTGCCTTTTATAGATCAGACTGGTTCCAGGGTCTGACCTTTTCAATGCTTCTGTCTCCTTGCATCCATCCAAAATGCTAAGTCTGCAGAGCTGGGATCCCCCAGGGGTTCCATCTCTCTCTGCCTCCATTGTTCACACTTCTGCCCAAATTACTTGACAGCTCTCTTCAACACACTGTTAGGGGAAAAGGTTGGAGAATGTCTGAATATGACATGGCTGTCCAGCGGGGAGATGACAGGAGGTGGGACAAGCCCTTAATCCATCATCCAGATTGTCTTTTCAAACAGCAGAAGCAGGTGAGATGCCTAAAAGGAGAGAACGTGTCCTGATTTGGAAAGATTTCAGGATTCCTAAATGAGAATTTTGTCCCTCATTGTATTTGCAAGTAAAGAGGATTGAAATGGTAGAATACACTACATTCAGAAATACAGACATGTACAGAGGAAGAAGGCCAGTGCCTTTGACAAGCAATACACTGACAGCTGAAAAAGACTAATTGCTTGAAGAATCTATTTTAGGCATCTCTTTGAGAACAAAACAGGCTAGGGTGGGAGTGGATGATCCTCAATGCCATTCGTCACCAAGTAAATGAAGGGGTCTATTTCTTCCAATCCAATGCATTAGCACCAAACTTGCCAAAATCATGTCCATGTGAGTGTGGCCAGTTATCTTCTCACGAAATCAGGGTGAGCCCACTGATAGAGCAATGGGTCACCAGGTGGCATCCTCCTAAAACAATGGTTTGGGTAGTTTAGCAAAGACTTTAACCATTCAAGCAGTGTCTACACTATGGAATTAGACACTTCAAGGTGGTGTAGGCACTAAGGAAAGATAACCTGGAGACTATTATACCCATATGTAGCTTGTGTTAAATGAAAAGACCATTCTAGATCAATGATTTTCTAAATATTTTCATTTGCTTCTTTAATGAATGGTCTTCTGTCATTAAAAAAAAAAACTTATACAGAAGTCCAATATATAAAACTAATTAAGAATCTGAGTACTTCTGGCTGGAGCAAAAATGAAGGGTGTAAGAACTTGATCACTAATCATCCCAAGCCTTCTCTATACCTAATGTAGTCCCTTAGGCAATGCATCAGACTACCCATAAGGCTCCTAAGAGCACTGTTGGAGAAATCACTAGACCAGATAATCTCTCATGGGTCTTCCCACTCTAACTTTTCTATAACTCTTTAGTATAAATGACAGTATATCAATTCAGTGGAATATTCTGCCACTACCAAAATGATCCTTATGAATACTATGTACATGTGCAGCAAACTGTTAATGTTAGGTGTAAGTTTTTTTAGAAGATGTAAAATAGTCATACAATCTAACTGAAATTTTGTGAGAAATTATTTTCATGTTACAAAACTTAAAAGAGGGCAAGAAAGGAAGAAAGTATTGTGTTAAAATGATTATCTTCAGTTTAGTTTTTAAAAATGTTTAATGCTGTTTTCAATTAAACAAAAATGTATGGTTTCAAAAAATGTACATTTGGTACATGCATTTAAAGTGTACAACTGTATAATTTTTCACCGGAGAATGGAACTTGAGATCAGGATGCTTTAGAAGATTTGCATCTATCATAAGTCAGTAGCTCATCTATTGACAGATAGTTGCATATAAATGCACTTAAGCATCACAAGAAAGTGCCAAATGTTAATAAATCTTCATAAAACATGAATATCATGCCATTCTCTTTCACAAAAGATGAATGTCCTCTATTACCAAGATAGACAAGTCCAAACCACTTATCTGGCATGTGCAGTGCTTCACAATCTGAATCTGGTCTATATCCCTGCTTTATTTCTCATTGCTCCTCAATGCACTTTTTTTTCCTAACACAGTTGCTGGGAGTGCGGGGCAAAATATTTTGTGCCTCAGAGAACATTCTGCACAACTAGAGGGGTGCAGAAGGCACTCACTGAGTAGAAACCAGGGATCTGGTCAACATCTTAGAAAGCAAATGACAATTATCCAGCCCAAAATGTCAAAAACATAGAGGTTGAGAAACCCTATTCTAGCGGATCAACTAACTACTCTCCAGACATATGACCTCAGCTTTGATCCAATTGTTCTTCCTTCCAGAAGGATCTGTTTCACTTTCTTACTTGCCAATTCAAACCATTCTTCAAGATTCTTCCATCCTATCTCCTCCAGGAACCCTTTTCTGGGAACACCAGGATGATGTGAGACCTTTACCTTCTGAGCAGTCCTAACACTTCCTTCAATACTCTTTTGGTGCTTTCCATTTCTGACCATGGTCCCTCTGAGACGTGCAATAATTTGTCTCAACATCTGCATCACATCTGCTAAAGTACATATGATCTGATACAACACAATCTTTAGTTTGAGGACTTTTGAATTTTATTTAATTTTGTTAACATCAAGCCAGAAATATTTTTCCTCTAAAAATAGTAGTTTTAGCAAGTATAATAATAAGCCATATGCTGATTGCTGGAAAAACAGGTCAGAAATATGAACTCTGACTATGAGGCAATGGGATTTGAATGTTGAAAAAAAGTGCAGATGCTTTCTAACTCGCTTAGTTTCAAAGTGATGCTACGTGCCATTTGTTACCAAATTAACAAGGATAGTCATTTATTCCAATTATCTCCTCTTATTATAAGCTGTTTTATTACTAATTTTATAGCTGGTTGGTATTTATTAAGCACTTACTGTGCTCCAGGCTAACAAGAATGACATTCAGCCAGGAGGGAAAGGCAGGATGTAGCATCTGGTATCCTTTCTGACTGGTGGAGCACTGGTCACAAAGGTTAAATGCAACTGCCAAAAGCCACATAACTATTAAGGGCAGAGCTTTTTCTTTAGATCCCAAATATCCCCGTAGGTGTTTATCCTTACTCACATCACACTTTTCTAATAACTTGAAGTTTATAAAGCATATTTTCTTTGTAGTCTGAAGAATTTAAGGGTACCAACTAGCAACTATATGTGTCCTTAGGCAAATTACATATGTATCTCAAAGTTACCCTGTTCAGTCATGCCAATCTGAAGAGAGATGCTGTGTGCAACATATCTTTACTTACAATAGCACCAAAACTGAACATTCATAAGAATAACATTAATTGAAAACATATAGGGCTAATACGAAGAAAACTTTACAAAGGAACGCACAGAATGGAATAAAAAGAGAGACAAACCATGTGGCCAATAATCAAAACTGGATATTGAAAAAAATTCCATTATTTTCAAATGAATGTATAGCTTTGCTGCGATTCTAATCAATAGCCTAATTAGTTGCTTTATGGGGAGGAAGATATTTTGAAACATGACAAGATGATTCTAAATTCATTTGGATGAATCAATAAGTAAAATAAGCCAAGAATATTTTGAAAAAGAAGAGTTCTATTTTTGTTTTATTTTGTTGTATTTTGCAGAGAGGAGACTTACCCAGCCAGACACTCTATCGTGTTATAAACAACAATTAAACACAATGTGTTCTGACCACAGGGCACAGAAGACTGACCAATCCAGTAAAACAAAAGCTGCAAAATGCCACCGACCTTGAGACCTCGAGGGCTCCTAACCTCTGACCAGAGTTTATCTTATGTAAAAAACCGTCAGAGGAAACCAGTCCAAAATATGGGCACAGAATTAAGTGAAAAGATGTTCACTGCATTTCATTTTACTTTAAAAAAAATAGAAATCCTATAAATCTTAAAAATATCCATTAGCATGAAAAATTATTAAATTATTAAAATGATTAAATTGTTATATAGTCACTAGATGAAAAAGATAACTATTAATATGAGATTTCTAAAATATATTGTTGGAAAATGCTAAATATTTTTATGTCTTTTATATATATCTAATATCTAATATATATGATTGAATAAGGCAGCATTTCAAATAAAAAAATTGTATTTACATGATCACAGGCTATGGGTGTTTGATAAACATAAAGTAATAAAAAACATTATAAAGGGAAACTGAAAGAGTCGATAACATAAATTTTTGTAAGTATAAAGTATACTTAAAAGTATAATTAAAAGCCAAAGAATAAACGGTATAATATTGAAACAAAATGAGAGACAATATAAAGAACCCATAATAAAGAAGAAACAAAAACAGATGGTCATATAAAAGAAAATACAATGGTTAATAAATACACGAAAGCATGTCTAAACTCACTGGTCTGATAAGAAATGCAAATTAAAACAAGGAAAACCCATTTTTGCACATTAAAATGGATTACTTCTTTAAATTAAATTTTTATGCGGTATAGTGAAATAGTATTTTAGTTGTAGTGGAAACAGGTGTAAACTCTTTGGATTTGACATGACAATATTTTTATATATATAGTGTGGTAGTCTATCCTAAAAAAATCATAATAATCAGAACTTGAACAAATAATTACTTAAATGTTTCTAAAACAACATTATAATGCTTACTTTAATAGTAAAATTTCAGAAGATAAATATCAAATAACAAAAGAATGATTACATTTATTATATATCCATAGATTAGAATACAATTCAATACAAGCTTTAAAATGTTTAGAAAGAGTAGAGGATGGCACAGGAGAATGTTCAATTTCATTTTTAAAAGATATAAAATTTTATCAACAATATGATCTGAATGATAAAAATTTAAATATATGTTTAAAATTATACTATATTATAATGGGAAAAAAGGCTATGAAGACATACTTGATTTTTTAAGAGGTATTTTCTGGGCAGTAAAATTATAGGTAATTATTTTCTTGCCTTCCCTTGAATGATTACGAGATATACTGTGTTTCCAACCAGAAAAAAAAATGGCTAGTGTGTGTCTGTGTCTTTTAAACAATACATTTGTATTTCTGGCATTGCCTCTCCACTTCCCCCACAAGCCCTAGCCACTTCTGCTCCAGGACACCTCTTGGTGGAAGTGTCTCTAGAAATTTTGCATTCCTTCCAAAGTTGTTCCCTGTTTTACATCCTGCTATGGACTGAATTGTATCTCTCCAAAAAAAAATATGTTGAAGCTCTAACCTCCAAACTGATGGCATCTGAAGATAAGGCCTTTGGGAAGTGATTAGGTTTGGATGAGGGTGGGGCTCCCATAATGTGATTAGTGCCCTTACAAGAAAGTGCACCAGAGAGCTTGCCCTCTCTCTCTCTACCATGGGATGATACATCCAGAAAGTGGCCATCTGCAACCTGGAAGAGGGCCCTCACCAGAAACCAACCATGCTGGCACCCTGATTGCACACTTCCAGATTCCAGAACTGCAAATTTCTGTTGCTTAAGCCTGGAACCCGTCTGTGGTATTTTGTTTTGGCAGCCAGCACTGACTAATGCACAGCCCCAGACCAAACTGGAACAGAACAATAACAGATTTCCTCAACAGGGAAGAAAGGATGGTTTCTCCTCCATGCAACCAAGTATCCAACCTGGATTTTAAACAGCCTCCAAGCCTGCAATTTGGTACTTTCTCCTTGGGCGCTGAGCTCAACATCGACCTCTTCTCTCTCTAGGCCTCTCCCTAGCCCTCCAATTCTCCTATTCCTGCTCATGGAAGTGAACAACTCATCACCACCAACCTATTCAACTCTCCCCATTTTTTAATGTAACATGCAAGTACTGAAGGCAATCTGAGTTCCAGGAAGATGGCAGTAGTCAAAGTCTCTTTATGTGGGGGCTTTTCTGACCCACCACCCTCATAGAACAATAAGGCCCTGAAATCTCACCCACTGTGACAAAAGTAAAGTTTGCTCCCCTCTGCAAGTTTATTATCAGTGGGTGAAAATAAAGTTAGATTTCACTGTTTCTGAGCAAAATGAGTATTTCTCATGCCCTTTGCATAATCATCTGGGTGGAATAAGTATTTGGAAGCCATGTGCCTCTAACTAAGGAATCACTGGCCACAAAGCCAGAGAAAGAGAAAACAACAGTGTTTCCGGTGTTTCCATGTGCACTCTGGAATTTTTGCTACACTGGATTAGGTGAGTGGATGTGGCTGTCTTTGAATTCCATGTTTAATGCATACAAATCTTTTCAGATCTCCCAAGGCAGGACCAAACATGACTCCCACTTTTCATAGCAAAGAAGTCATTAGTTACATATGCCTCCTACCTCACATAACTCACATGTACTCAATCATCAAGATTCCGGCATAATCATCAAGAGTCCGGCATGTCTTGACTTCTTCCAAAGAGTTGACCATTCTGTCTTGCTCAATGCCATGGCTACCTACCACGTGCACCATAAGAACACTGCATTTTAGTCTTAGCATTAAGACAGCTCTTCCACAGCCAAGATGCAACCAGACATACAGCATGGGTAGCCCCCATTAGCAAAGTAGAAACTGATTTCTGCTTGCAAGCTGAGCTTTCACATTTCCCCTCCTGACCTTGCATGTATTATTTCGAATGTAATGTATTTTTAAATTGCTGCACCATTTTAAAAATGTAAAGGAGAGCTGAATTAAATATTATTTGTGGCATACGCTGGTTTGCAATAGCCTTAAAATCTGATCCCTTATATCAGGTCAATGCCTAAATCCCATTACTTGAGATTGCAAATGACTCTGTTTGCAAAATTGTAGATGTACATTTAGAGGCAGCTTCAAAAATTCAGCCCATAATGTTAACTTTGTTTGAAAAGATCTTGATTTTCCAGGAAGCCATCTCAAGCCATTCTGTCTGTTCCTTAACTCTGGTTCTGTCATGGATAATATATTAATAGCCTAAGAATGACTTGGCAGCTGACTTTTTAAGAACCATGGTCCAGGGTCAAAAGAAGTTCCTAAATGAATAGAAGGAGCCCACTTTTGAAGCAAATTATAGGATATATTCCAGAACAGGTGAGATCTATAGAGCTTAAATTCAGGGAAGAGGTGCAAGAGTATTCACTCCAACCACATTATCTCAAGGTAACCATCCCCAGTTTTCACTTCCTGCTTCTCTGCCCTTCATCCTCCACCCACAGCTGCTATTAGGCTGACACGGGTGTCTAAAATCTAGACAATGTGATTTATATTAGTACTTCTAGTGAAGTATTAGTACTAATGAAATTAACACTTCTCTAAATGAGCATGTACATACATGACTTGTGTGTATATATGTACACACAGAGATATTTACAATAAACAATATTCTTAGAAAATGCAATCCTGCCATCAAACTATAAAATAATAAAGTATAACAAAGTCAGGCAATCTCATGATATTAAGTAAGCCTCACTCAGGTTGAGGATAGGGCTCTGAGGTTTGTTGATCAACTGTCAAATCCCATAGAGTCTGGGCATAGGTGTCAGGAATACCAGAACATGGTGATATTTTTCTATTTCAAGGACACACCAAAACAATGGGCAAAATGAAATATCTAAGGTTGATACCAATGAAGAGAAAACAGAGGAAGTAGTCCAAGACAGAAGTAGTTGTATGTAGACAGGAGGCTACATGTAGACAGAAGTAGAACCTTATGTTCTAAAATAAACAAGCAAAGAATAAGGATCAGAGAAAAGCATATTGGTTATCTCTTAATAATTCTGTATAACAGATTACTACAAAACTTAGGAGCTAAAAACAACAAATACGTATTGTCTCACTGTTTCTGTTGGTCAGGAATCCAGGCACAACTTAGCTGGGTGCCTCTGCCTGAGGAAGTCTCTTACAAGGCTTCTATCAAAGTGTTTTCCAGGGCTGAAGTCTCATATGAAGGCTTGACTGGAGAAGGATCTGCTTTTGAACTCGCTCATATGACTGTTGATAGGATTCATTTCCGCATTAGAACTAAGTTGTCAGGCCATTAGTTTCTCACTGGCTTTTGGCTGGAGATCTCCCTCCATTCCTTGACACATGGGGCTCTCAATAAGGCAGCTAACAACATGGTAGCTTGCTTTGAGCAAGTAAGCATGAGAATGCACCCAAGATGAAAACATTGCCTTTTGGTAACGTACTCCTCAAAAAAACTCATTACCTCTGCCATATTCCATTCACTAGAAGCAAGTCACTAATCCAGTCTATACTCAAGAAGAGAACACTATAGACTGGCAGGATTTCCAGAAAGCAGAGATCAGTGGAGCCCACTTGGGGGCTGTCTCCCAAAAGGAAGAAGTAAATATTAACTAAATAGACTGATACTGCCATATGTTACAGGTGGGAATACACAACAGAACCTGGGTAATATTTTGAATGACAGGTTTTAAGATGTTCAAAATGTGTGTGTGTGTGTGTGTGTGTGTATGTATGTATATACACATACAAATATACACATATATACATACATAGTTTTTCTAGTGTTCTATTTATTTTTAATGTCAACTTTTATTTTAGAATCAATGGGTACATGTGCAGGTTTCCTACAAAGGTATATTGTGTGATGCTGAAATTTGAGATATGACTGAACCTGTCACCCAGGTAGTAAGCATAGTACCCAATAGGTAGTTATTCAGCCCTTGCCTCCCTCGCACCCTTCTGGTAGTCTCCATTGTCTATTGTTCCCACCTTTATGTCCATATCCAAGGTTTAGCTCCTTCTTATAAGTGAGAACATGTGGTATTTGGTCTTCTGTTCCTATGTTAATTCACTTAGAATTATGGCCTCTAGCTCCACCCATTTTGCTGCAAAGGACATGATTTCATTGTTCAAAATGTGTATATTTTGATATGATAAACTTCTTCTTATAGTAGTGATTGAACCAAAAATACTAAACCTTAACTAATATTAAACCCTAACTATTACCAATTCTCCCTCCTCCATGTTGTAAGGAATGTGGACCTAAGGGATATTACATTTAATTTCTGGGGTGGGTGAGGGTGATAGATGGAGGGTTAAGGAGAGAGGGTAGATTGTTTTACATAAGAAAAGCTATGATACTTGGAGAGAAGTGTGTGGGTGTAAGGGGAATTCTGGAAGCGGATGGACTGTGGACAATAAATCACTGTGACAGAAAAGTTTTAGAGTCCATGAAAGGGAAGGAGAGGATGAGAAAGTAACTTCCATAATGGTCAGGGCAGATACAAACAGAGGAGTTTTAGGAAGACTCGTGTGTTAGTTGATGTAACGCTTCTTTGTAACCCTCTTCAAGAAAAGGTTCAGTAAAAAGCTACTTTGCTGAAATCTTTTAGTGTTGAATTGGGGTCTTGTTATTGAAATGTGACACTGTTGAGACTGAAAAAAAATGCAGTCAAGTCTTTATTTGGGCTACTTAAAACACCGTTCAAAGAAAATAATTCTTCATATTAAAGACCTATGCATACAAATGTCAATAAAACCATTACTTATGATCATCGAAAATGTGAAAATTTTCAATGTCTGATAAAAATAAAACAGCAATAAAGCATGTATCTTTGTGTAATAAGATATTGCACAAATTAAAAATGGTTATAAAGATTTTATAATGACACAAAAATTGTAAGGATAGAACATTAAGAAGAGAAAGGCAGATTATACACACCTGTATATAATTAGGCTACATATAAAAGAACATATGCATACAAAAAGAGGCTTGGAAAACTAAAAACATGAAAGATTGGAAAGGAAAGACTGTCATGAAAGGGTTTTTAGTCTGTCTTCTTTTTCGTTATCGCCACTTTCTCTTTTTCTTTTTATTATACTTTAAGTTTTAGGGTACATGTGCACAAGGTGCAGGTTAGTTACATATGTATACATGTGCCATGTTGGTGTGCTGCACCCAGTAACTCGTCATTTAACATTAGGTATATCTCCTAATGCTATCTCTCCCCCCTTTCCCCACCCCACAACAGGCCCCAGTGTGTGATGTTCCCCTTCCTGTGTCCATGTGTTCTCATTGTTCAATTCCCACCTATGAGTGAGAACATGTGGTGTTTGGTTTTTTGTCCTTGAGATAGTTTGCTGAGAATGATATCTTCCAGTTTCATCCATGTCCCTACACAGGACATGAACTCATCATTTTTTATGGCTGCCTAGTATTCCATGGTGTATATGTGCCACATTTTCTTAATCCAGTCTATCATTGTTGGACATTTGGGTTGGTTCCAAGTCTTTGCTATTGTGAATAGTGCCACAATAAACATACATGTGCATGTGTCTTTATAGGAGCATGATTTATAATCCTTTGGGTATATACCCAGTAATGGGATTGCTGGGTCAAATGGTATTTCTAGTTCTAGATCCCTGAGGGATCATCACACTGACTTCCACAATGGTTGAACTAGTTTACAGTCCCACCAACAGTGTAAAAGTGTTCCTATTTCTCCACATCCTCTCCAGCACCTGTTGTTTCCTGACTTTTTACTGATCGCCATTCTAACTGCTGTGAGATGGTATCTCATTGTGGTTTTGATTTGCATTTCTCTGATGGCCAGTGATGATAAGCATTTTTTCATGTGTCTCTTTTAAAGGGCACTTCCCTAGGACCTCCTGTCTACACACACCAGGAGGGACACACTTTGTTTTTCCATTCGTCCTCCCTTCCCTCATGGCCTTTCTGAAAAAGCAGATGAGAAGCTGCTGGCACAAACATCACTAGAAACCCATAGTGTGTAAGCCGGCCTTAAGTAAAGTACAATAAAGACCTAGAGCCCAACCTATCTACCTTTACACACCAGCCACTTTTCATCCTAAACCAAGCATCATAGTGGATACAGCAGTCTTCAAGATATACATTCCCTGCATCGCCTAACATGGCCTGATACAGAACTTCTAGTATGTCTGTTGTCTTCTTAAAGGTTTCCTAATGCTCCAGCCAGTCCATGTTGCAATCCAAATATCTCAGAAAAGGGGTAAGAATTGAAGTTCCTGATACCTTAGAGTACATTACTTTATCAGTACAATTTCCTGCAGCAATGATAAAGAAGAGGGACAAACAAGGGACCTAATTCTTTCAAGAGAGAGAATAATTAAGGAGGGGAGGAGGGAAATCAGTAAAGAGGATGCATTGGAGACATTCCTTCCTTATTTTAGGATACCATACAAGTGAATGCCATCAGAGACCAGAGGCACTTTGAGGTCATTCTAGTTATACAGAGAATTCTGGAAGGCCTAGAACACCTGTGACTTCATTGGAAAAGATGCCCAAAGAGGCTCAGCATGTTGGGAGAGTGCAGAGCCAAAGCAGAAAAGCTGTGAATCACAACAAGTATTCACATTGGATGTGCAAAAGAAAAAAAAATCTTCCCACTGCAGAATATGCCTGCCTGTTAAATATCTCCCAAGGGAAGAGTGGAATACTATTCATTTGTAGCTCAGTAGGATATATTTTTTAAAATATTAAAAAAAAAAACCGAAAAGCTTTTCCCCCATGACAACAACTCTGCCATAGCAGAGCCTAGGAAGAATGAAGGGAATATGTTAAGGACACTTACTCCATTTATGTACTCTCCATGCAAATTATAATTTCTGAAGCAGCTGAGGTTAAAAAAGTGGGGGGAGCATTAGACAGCCCTGGTGATTACCTGGTGACCAGGTATTAAGTGAATGGAAGGGTCACATATAAAGAAGGAATGTTCATGTCAGTTGTCTTTCTTCCTATGGCATGAGATTGATGGCTGAGTCACTCCATGGTGTAAGATTCCTAGGTGACCTATCTTGATTGGATTAGAACATCCAGAATTCATAAAAATATTTCCAGATGAAGCTCTTAGTATTGATGCTAATGAATATTATATTCCATGCTCTGCCTAACCCACAAGCAGGGTGGGGCACTAATGAAGAAGGGGATAATAATGGTAACTCCTTACAATTTCCAATGTACTTTCACAACCATTACAACAATCATCACTGTAGATGACAGAACAGAAAAGAGACATGCACGGGGTTCATTCTTTCTGTTGTGTCCTCATCAGAAATCACTTCTGGAGCACAGTGTTCTTCTGCACAAATCCCCCTCTAATCTGCTGCTTGCCAACAACTGAGAGTAGCATGGGAGAAGAAACCGGACACTCATGAAGGATCTATCCTTTAGACACTTGCAAATGTGCAGCTTATAAATAACAATATTTGTGCAGGGTCACAGGAGCAAAGCTGTGAATCACAACAATCAAATATTGTTATTTGTAATATTTCTTCTGAATCCCATGTTCACTCTATTTGTCTACAGACCACAAGTTAAAAGTCTTTTTAACATCATCTCTCATTTCAATGTCTTGTTTTTACCACGCCTGCTTTCCGCTCAACGTTCCCCCAACCATCCTCAATACATCTTCCCTCTACACCCTCTCTCCCAAAGAAATCATTTTCATGCATGTTATTGTTTTGTTTTGGTTGATCACTTCATAAGAATTATAAGAATTATGACTCAACAAAAAGTAGAGAACAAAATGTTCCGCTGAGATGTGGATTCTTGGCAATAAATCAGACCCATTCAGTTGTTATCACATGCCCATGGGCATCGGCCTTACCATACATGAGATTCACATTTGTGTCCAGCAAAATGACAATTCACTTACGTGACATGTTCTTGAGGACTGGTAATAAACATAGTACTTAAATCAATGGAGAAGTGAAATCACCAAGTGTCCACTTGATACATCTGCTCCTTTCAATAACTTTATGAAATTGACAACAAAAATACTGTTCCCATTAGATGGATGAGGGAACCATAGGTTAAATAGGTCCCACTTAAGCCAAGGTTTGTTCTATACTCAGAGAAATGCATATTTTGTCTTTTCTCAAGGAGATAACAAGTTAATATTTACATCCCTAACCTATAAAAACCATATCTCTTCAATATAAGCAGTTTAGAGCTTTAGAAAACCCTGAATTCTGTCTTTGGATTAAAAAAAATGTCTATGTAAAATAAGCTCTTTTGCCATGACTCACATGACACCTAAAAGAATAATCGCGGTAATTATATATCAGAAATGGAGAAGTGATCATTACAAAAATGGAATATTCAAAACTACCACTTGACTAGCCAGCACAGGCATAAACTTTTATATTTCCCCTTGGGAGCATATATGAAAGAAGGACAGAGTGGAGAAGAGACAAAACACAATTATCAGGACCTAGGGACTTGTTCTTTTTTACTGCATAAAGGAAGAGAGTGGATGACAGCAGCTGGAACCTTCTCCTCTTGCTCTTTGCAAAATATAGGAAAATGTTGCTTCTTATGCACTTAATTTCATTCAGACACAATGGCACGGCTCATCTAGCCCAGTGTGCTTTCCTCCTCTACTAACCTGACTTTCTAGTTGGCCAACTGCCTTATCGTCTCAAGAGTTTGTTCCAGAAACAGCAGAGGGCTCTTTCTTTCGTTTTCTTTTATTTTTATTTTTATTTTTTGAATTCTGGACTTCTGAGTGGTGGCATACTGAGAAACTGGACTATCTCAGCTCAGCAAAGGCTGTAGTTCCATAAGTGAAATAGCAGAAAAACAAATATTTCCTTTTTCTGCCTTAGTCTATTGAAAACCTCCATAGTTCCAAATACAGGCAAAATAATAGTTGCAATAACAGCTATAGATGAAATACTAGTAGGCCTGTAAGGGGCAAATATGCTGGAGATAGTCCAGGTGTTGAGTCAAGAGCAATACTGCCAACTCCCTTTTCTCTACCAACTACTCTGAACCATGTACAAAGAACAAAACAACAAAAAACAACAACAAAAATAAAGTTGATTTTTCATAGAATGCTTAGGCAATCTTCATTTTAAAATCTGAACATAGTTTTGTGGATGCAGAGGGAATGGGTTGAAGCCATTGCTTCTAAAGATGTTGGTATGAATGTGTGTATATACAAGGTATTTGTCACCACCATCCTCAACACACACACACTGCATCCCTAAGTTGTGTAAGGCATAAACGGCTATCACATGAGTTTTTAAGGGAGTGTTCGTAAGATATTTAAAAGAGATACGGAATGAGTACAACTTCCAACAAAATTTTTTTTTGAGACAGAGTCTCGCTCTTCACCCAAGCTAGAGTACAGTGGCCTAATCTCTATGATGGCAGTGGCCTAATCTCTGTCACCCAAGCTACAGTACACTGCAGCCTTGAACTCCTGAGCTCAAGTGATCCCTGCATCTCAGCCTCCTGAGTAGCTGGGACTACAGGGGCATGCCATGATGGCCAGCTCATCTTTTATTTATTTGTAGAGACAGGGTATCACTATAATGACCAGGCTGGTCTTGAACTTCTGGCCTCAAGCAATCCTCCCACCTCAGCCTCTCAAAGTACTGAGATTACAGACATGAACCACTGTGCCTAACCAAACCCTTTTTTTTTCATTAAGCATATAATTAAACATTCTATATACTTTAGTGTATGCCTCTTAATCTCCCTTCCTTTAGCCATCACTTCTGCTAAAATGAAAGCAAGATAAAAGTAAGAAGCATTTTCACGTTATAGCAGGCAAGTGTAAAAGGCAAATTTGTACAAAACTTGTTACAACCAAGATAAAAATAGTATACATGCATAAAGGAATACTAATTAATAAAACACTTCCTGATTAGGAGGAAGGGCTTATTTTCCATTTGAAACATGTATTCATTCCCATAAAAGGTTTTTCAAAATATGCCCCACAGAGGTAGTTCTGAAGGATTTATCACATGTGACATGAGAAAAGGATTCTGTAGTTAAATAAGTTTGGGAATCAGTGACTTCAAGTTAGGCAGAATTCTTCATTCAGCGCTTCTCCAGAGTCTTTAATATCATAACATGAATCCTGAGTTTCCAGGAGTATAAAATTGAATTATCATAACCTGAATTTATTTGACCACAGAAACTCTTATGAAAGAAGAAGCATTTTGTGGAACTGCTGTTCTCCAGACTACATTTTGGGAAAATACTGCTTTTTAGAATACGTACATAAAATATATGCACTTTTCCAAAAAGAGGGGGTTAGTACATAGCAAAGAGCACCGGATCATGACCCTTCTCACAGAGCTCTTTAAGCCCAGTGCCTCTCAAACTTTCATGTGCACATGAGTCAGCAAAGGATCATGTTAAATGCAAATCCCAGTTTCATAAGTCTTAATAGGGCCTGAGATTCTGCATTTCTAACAAGTCCCCAGGTGATGCTCATGCTGCTATTCTACAAACCACTCTGTGTAGCAAAGGACTGGAACACATTTGTCTGCAAGAGCTGCAACTGTCCAGAGCTGTCTAGAGTGCTACGCTGTTTGATAATTCTTTATCTAAGAAGTAATGAGTGTGTGGATAGGGCTTACCAGTAAAACCTGTTGGGTGTGATGCGTTCATGCATGAGTTGCCACCGTCTTCCAAAGTCCATGGAGCTGTAGAGCTGCAAAACAATGAAGTGAGAATGTAAGTCTCAAGGAACCACTGCTGGGCATGAATACAGATGTTTTCCCTGCACCATCCCAACACCAGAGTGCCCAACACACCCAAGTAGGCATTTATTTTATCCAGATAAAAAGGTACAAATATGACTGTGCCATGCTTATCATGGTATCTTCTAGCATTACGCAGGTTCTCAATATACATCCAATCAACTGATACTTTTGAGCAGAGTATAAATACACTTTTGATGGCCATCACTGTCTCCATTAGGAGTAAATAAAATGATGTCTTCTTTTTTCTTCAAATTCCATGTAGACTCTGGCTCCAATTAAAACAATTCAGCAACACTTATTTAAAAACTATTTATTATACAATTCTTACACGCAGGACACTCTGAGAGTCATGTAGACAAGAAGAGGCAGATTCTGTGCTCCCAGGAAAAATGAGACTACATATAAAAATGCTCATCAGCTGATATATGAGCCAATATTACATGCAAAATATTGTGCTTTTACTTTCATTTCTTACTGCTCTATAGATTATCTAAATGAAATGGAGCTCTTCAATGTCACCAAAAAGACCAGGCTCATTCACACTCCTATGTTTTTGCAAGATGGCAAGGCTAGGCCACTCTTCTTATTATTCCATGTTCGCTTATTTTTTGAATGTAGAGTCTGACCCCTTTATAACACCTTAGGGATAAGCCAGCATCCCTATAAGTGACTAATTAGGAGTATTGGGTATATTTTAAATTGAAAGTCTAGAAGTAAAATATCTGATTCTAACTGCCAATGGAATAATAATAATAATGATAATAATAATAATTCTACCGTGTTGTTCTTTCATATACATTTGAGCCTTACAACAATCCTGAAAGGAAGGTAGGGCAGTTATTACTAACTTAAATCCCTGCTCTTAAGCATTCTGCCATCTGCCCAGGTGGAGTTAGTTACTAAGCTTCCACAGTGCCACCACTGTATTTACTGCCTGTCTCTAAGAAGCTGTTCATAGTAATCCATTGCTGATTGGCATGTCTCTACCCTGCTAGACTGTGAGCCATAAGGGGGCAGGGATCATGCCTTAGTCACCTTTGTGCATCAGTAGTTTTACAATGCCATGTGAGAACATAAACACCTCTAACAGGTGAGAACATAAACCTCCTATTCCACAATTAACAAAACTTAATCTTGGAGAAGATAAGTCTTGGTCAAAGAAACTAGGATTTAAGTTTTCTGATGCCTGGCTCAAGTCTCCTTCCATGGAATCATGACCCAAGTTTATCATGAGAATTCCACCATCCTTACGTTTTTCCCAAAAACTTTTACAGATGGGAACATTGAGGAAGCCAGAGTGGCTCTCAAGTTTATAGAAATTGGAGCACATGAAGTATATTCCTGTGATCACATCCCCAATATCTGCTCTCCTATAGGGATGTTCTTTCCAGCATACCACACTTGGATAACTTCGCCATCTGGAAAGTTCTAAGTCGATAATCTTACAACTCATACAGAAATAATTTTTTGTATAAACTTCCGGTAATCTCAAAAAAGTTTTGTGGGGCTCAGAAAAGTTTTGACTCATTTTAATTTAATTCAGCAAATATTTATTGAACAACGGAGCCATAAAACTATTTTTGTCTAGTAGAGACAGTTTTATATATGTATATACACACACATATAATTAAATATGTATGTATGTAGGTATATATGTATATATAGCTATATATGTACATATAGTTATATATATGTGTGTGTGTGTATATATTTTTTTTTAATCCTCAAAATAGCCTGTAATGTTGTCAGATATATACAGCTGACTAGTAGCTGTGTTATAGGTTTGAGTTGCATTTGGTTATAAAACAATTTGTTGGGAAAACTGTGGGGGAGAGGACCTCTTCCCACACACACATTGAGACAGATCCCAATTGGTCTATGATCCTGTTTGCAAGAAAGAGATTCTGTTGGTTGAGAGCCTAAAGAGAAAGGTTGGATGGCCTTCAGATTATATCAGCTTAACTAGCATTGCTAACCAACTGTTGCAAGCTCTGAAAATAAAAGCTCTTGAACCCATTTTATATATATATAAATATATATATACATACATATATACACACATATATATTTATATATTTCTTATATATATGTTAAAAATATATATAAAATGAATATGCTAAATATATATACAAATATATATATTTATATATGCTAAATATATATATTTAGCATATTCATTTTATAGATGAAGGTACTGATGTTTGGTGCTGCAAAGTGACTACATCAACTATACAGAAAATATATACATGATTTGGCTGATCACAAGTTTCTACTATACCATAGTAACTTTACAGTAACTCTCACAGTATTTATCTAAACTGGGCTCTCAGCACATGGGTAAGTACTAACTACAATATATATTCAATTATGCATGCAGGAAATATCTTACCACCCTCTAGTCACTTTCTTTATTCACCAACTTGGTGAATAAAACACTACAAAGCTCTACAACCACTAAATTACATAGTACACAAAACCCCATTCAATTGTTCAGGAAGCAAACAGAGTAGCTTCTCCCTGATCTTCACATACACTTACAGACACACCATGTCAAAGGGAAAATTGGGGCAAGGGCTAAAGCTCTAGAGGTTGACAGATGGGAAAGATTAACCGGGGTAGAAATTGAACAATGAGACCTCCTGGAAAAATATGTTTTGAGCCAGGCCTTGAGACAACAGGAGCAAAGGTGCCAATATGGCCTAGTGTTCGAGGTTAGCTCTATTAGCACCTTTAAGAAAAAGAAGGGATATGATGACTGTTGCTGGCCAAAAGCAGTGAAGACTGTTTGTCTGTCTGTCCTTCCATCTCCCTGTCTCTCTTTCTATCCCTCTGCCCCTCTTTCTATCCCTCTGCCCATCTATTTGTGGATATTTCTATATCTATCTGTATGTATACTTATATTGAGAGGTGGGGAAAAGCAGCAGGTTTTTAAGGACCAGACCATCCCATTGGGAAGAATACATCCATATATTTTATTGCAAAGACTAAGTTTTTCATGTAGGGTTTTAAAAAATGGATCACTCTCCTTCCTATGGCAGGTACCTGAGGGACAGATGCTTAGGCTTAAGACATGTTTTCCAATTAAATATAAAAGAGACTTTGGATGGAACTTTCTATAACACAAAGTTCACAATCTGCCAGCCCTGATTCCAAACATAGCAAAGTACCAAATTCTTTCAACAAAACCCAACATGATTGTGTCTTCCTCTGCTGCAAACACTTGAAACAGGCCAGGTAAAAACCATGAGGGTCACACTGACACTGTTAGAGTCTCCATCCTCAGAGAAATCATCAGTTCCATCATGGACAACCTGGTGGTGGCAGAGATCTTGCTGGGTCACCCTTGAGAGCAGCATGGGTCCTGTCCTCTCACGCTGTTTCTAACATAAAGAGAGCGAGAACCTGGGCGCGGTGGCTCATGCCTATAATTCCAGCACTTTGGGAGGCCGAAGCAGGTGGATCCCAAGGTCAGGAGATCAAGACCATCCTGGCCAACGTGGTGAAACCCCATCTCTACTAAAAATACAAAAATTAGCTTGGCATGGCAGCAAGTGCTTGTAGTCCCAGCTACTGGGGAGGCTGAGGCAGGAGAATTGCTTGAACCTGGGAGGCAGAGGCTGCAGTGAGCCAAGATCACGCCACTGCACTCCAGCCTGGGTGACAGAGCAAGACTCCTCTCAAAAAAAAAAAAAAAAAAAAAGAGCGAGAGAGCCACTGCTGATTTCCTCACTCAGGCCTGTTTCACCTCCTGCCTTGCCTATCTCTGGTTTTGCTTTTTCAGCTCTTCAGTTTGACTGATGGAAAAAAATTAAATTGAATTATCTGCCTGGAGGCTGATTGAGATGAACAGAAAGAGCAGGCTCCTATTCATTAAGGGCTTTGAGTTAGCTACCTTGTCTCTCAATCTGCAGTAAGTTGCTGAGTCTGAAACATATTTTATTCTACCACGAGTTGGATCTCGAAAACCTCTCCACTTACACATCTACTTCTTCATTTACTCACTTATTCATTCAGTCACTAAAAGTGTATCAAACAACTACTACGCTCTAGGAACTGAACTAAGAGCTAGGGTTACAAAGGTCAAAAATGCCACGATCAGTGGAAACAGAAATGCATGCAATTATACTGCCATGCAAAGTATGCCTTGGTATTGATACTAGTTATCTCTGCAATGGCAAGACTGTGGGCAATTAGTACGTTCTTCTTTTTGTCCTCTAGATTTCTTTAAATTATTATAAATAAATATTACTTTTGTGATTACAAAATTATAGGTCTAACATTAAAATAGAAATAAAACACATATGTCAACATTTAATAGTAAGTTTTAGAAGATTATTTAAGAATATTAAAATTCTCATGACATTATTAATTTAAAAATATGTTATAAAACATGCATTTATTGATATCAATGTTAAAGTATTACAAAAACTTGAAACATATTAGAAGGAAATATGCCAAAATTTTAGCAGTGGTCACCTCTGAATTGTGAGATTACGGGTAATTTATATATTTTTGAAGTTTCCATCATTTTTAGATGTTTGAACAATAAATATGTATTATATTTCAATAGTAACTTAAGCCTACATTTTATTCTATTTATATTTTTGTTACAGTAAATTTCTAATTACCATGTGTATATTTATCTCTCAAAATACCTTTTAAAAGGCCATGAATTAAAGTTCTATTTTTTTCATGAGGAAACTGGAATTAGATAAAGCAATATTGAATTTTCCAAAAATAGGACAATGTCCCAGAAATTATCACAGTTAGTGTTGAATCCTTCCTTAGACAGGCAATGCATCAGCTCACAGGATGTTTATACAGTCCTGCATGGCTTCAACTCAACATGTTTCATGCAACATTAAAATAAAGTGTGTTTTCCAAACAATAAACATCTTTAAAAACTTTCCTTGTTTCCATGTTCTCTTCCATATCCTGCCACATGATACCCTCTCCCAGCAAAGATGTCCCTCCTGGACATTACCAGAGACCAATCGAGATCCTCTCCTTTCCCTTCTTTCCACTGTATGTCATGGCCACATATCTCTTAACAAGCACAAATTCAGCAGCAACAAACACAGAGCGAAGACTAAATGAATCACTGGAACAGCCGGAAAATATGAAAGAACGTATTCTTTTCCTTATTGATTCCATTATTAGTTCCCTAATTACATTGGCCTGCCAGAGAAAAGCATCTGATAGCTAAAGAACTAAAGAGGCAATTTAATCAATAGAATATTCCACAGGAAGAACAAAAGACTGTACCCAGAAAGCCTGTTCAAAGAATAATATGAGATCATAGGAGAGTCACAGGCATTCTTGTGGGTTGAATTTGTGTCCCTCAAGAAAGATATATTAAAGTCCCAGCCCCCAGCATCTCAGAATGTGACCTTACTTGGAAATAATTTTTTGCAGATGTAATCAAGTTAAAATGAGGGTGTTACGGTGGGCCCTAATCCAATATGACTGGTGTCCTCATAAGGAGAAATGTAGGCTCATAAGTAGACAGGCAGGCAGGGAATCCTATGTAAAGACACACAAGGAGAACTCCATGAGAAGATGGAGGATTAGAGTGACACATCTACAAGCCAAGGATGGCTTAAGACATGTTTTCTAAACCAGCAACCACCAGAAGCTAGAAAAAGGCAAGGAAGGTTTCCCCTAAATGTTTCAGAGGGAGCATAGTCCCCACCTTCCAACATCTTGATTTTGGAATTCTAGCCTCCAGAGCTGTGACATAATATATTTCTGTTGCTTCAAGTCACCAAGTTCATGGGGCTTTGTCACAGTAGCTCTAGGAAACTAACATGGGCATCTCACACCCCCTGCCAGGATTAGGTAGTCTGGAGAGAGACAGCAATGACAGAGATGCTACATTTCTCTGTGGCTTCCCTGTCACCACCTAGGCATTTAGTTGTAAGGCCAGATTTTTACATCTGTGGCTGGAAGTTAAACCCTCATTTGCCTACATTTCTTTGTACTGTGCATTTTCATCATGCCTCCACCCCCAGGATACTTTCTAAGAAATGTGAATTTATAATGATCATATGAGGGTGGACCAGACTTAGTCAGAAGAGGCAACAAAATGTGACTTCATGGGATCTTTCAATGTTCAGGTCAGTTTCTCTTAAGCCAGGGTATCTCCCAGGTAGAAGTGAAAGGATGGGCTGAAATAAACTCTCCTCATAGGAAAGTTAAACTTAATGTATAACTGTGCTGATTCTTTACTCAAAACTTGTGGAGTTTAGGTAGCATTCTGCTGTATTGTGCTCATGATGGTCTTTTGTCTTTCAAATAAAATGAGGCTGGTTCTCTTAGAAATGAGGTCTCTGCCTCTCTTTCCCTGGAGGCACAAGTGTAGAGCAGGAAAGCTTGGCTGGGCTATACGGAGCTGCAGGGAGAATCCCTTAGCTTGTGGTGGCATTTGTAATAGGAAAGAAACCAGAGTCGCACAGCAGCAGGGAGTCCTTTCCTACCTGCGTCTTCAGTTCCTTCCTCAGAAAGTCTTCAATGGATCTTGATAACCGGTGGGAACATTTCTAAGCTCTGGGTACACAGACAAGAGCTTCCATCTCCAGCTGCCACCTGACCTCAGGTGATCCACCAGCCTTGGCCTCCCAAAGTGCTGGGTTTACAGGTGTGAGCCACTGCTCCCAGCCGGTTTCATATTAATTAAGCACCCAGCATGTGCAAGGCTCAGTGCCAAAGTGTGGTGATACAAAGGTGAATAGCACAAGGTTCCCTGATCTCCAGAAACTCAAAACTTAGATGGGAAGACACACACAACATCAGGTAAGTGCAGCACAGTGAGGCCCATGCCAACGGAGGTAGAAGACCACTGAGAACTCAAAGGAAGGAGTGATCAGTTCTGCTGGGTTGGGCGCAGGTCCATAAGCTGAATCATGATGGCTGAGCCGGAGCTGTGCCTGAAGGATATGTCCTTCCCCAAAAATTGTGGCTAAAATTCTGGTCATTAGGAAAGAGTTTGGAAACCTAACAGAAACATTATCTCATCTTCCTACAAAAGTATCATTCACTTGGCCCTGGATCAGTGTGCATTGATCTAACTGCCACATCTTAAAGACAAACAGAGCAGAAGTGGAAAAGGATCCAAACAAGGTCATCTAAAGGATTCAAGGAGAAGGGAAAGAGACAACTCCACAAGAATGTGTATGTTAAGGACAAAATGAGGACCTTAAAATGAGTTGTGACAGCAAAGGCTATAAAAGCAGAACAACGTAGGTAGATGCACACTTGGTTTTCAAATTTCAACACATCTCCCCTTGAAGCCTGAAAGAAGCAATATTATAACACCAAAAATGAAAAAGTACTTTTCAAACAAATTCACAAAAATTACTATAAGAACTTGATGGCCGGGTGCAGTAGCTCACACCGGTAATCCCAGCACTTTGGGAGACTGAGGCAGGTGGATCACAAGGTCAGGAGTTCGAGACCTGGCCAACATGGTGAAACCCCGTCTCTACTAAAAATACAAAAATTAGCGGGGCCTGGTGGCAGGCACCTGTAGTCCCAGCTACTCGGGAGGCTGAGGCAGGAGAATCACTTGAATCCGGGAGGCGGAGGTTGCAGTGAGCCAAGATCACACCACTGCACTCCAGCCCGGGCGACAGAGCCAGACTCCATCTCAAAAAGAAAAAAAAAAAAAAAACTAGGTGAGAAGGGCAGGGTATTTTATAAACAGTATCAAAACAAGACTAAATTTAAAAAGATAGTTTAAGACTCACAGCTTCCCAAAGTTTTCCATCAAAGCATCTCCAAAAGCCGAACGAATACAGCATCCCCCAGAGAATCTGGAGACTTGATCTTAAACAAGGGAAAATATGTTTAGTTCTCTAATAATTCTCACCTTAAAATTCCATGGGTATTTTGTAATCTGTTCTATAATGTACCCATGGTCAGAAGACATTTCTTCATAAATCTTCAGTTAAAGCAGACCCTCCAGAAAAACACTGTATCTATCATACTCCCTTTTTACCACTGTCCCCCAGAGGTATGTTTTTGAGCCCCAGTTTGAGGAGGATAGGGCCAGTGACCACAAGATTGCTGACACATGATTAGGGAGCAGTGATATCCTCATGATAGGGAGCAGGTGCTAATGCTTGGGTTGACTCATTTAATTGTCTCAAGTGTGTTTTGTGCAGGGTGACTACAAGAGGGGACTAGGGTCATTCCTTAGTGCCTATGGCAATTAGAACCCTAGGCTTGAATATGAAGAGATACTGTATGGGCAGGGTTTCCATTTAAGTCTCCTTAATTATATGAACAAGGGGGAGGGAAAGAAACATGGAGTCTTAGGCAGTGTCATACTTGCAAGAAAGCAATTCTAGCAGACTCTGTCAGTTAATATGGCAGCCTTATTTTTGCCATGGCTTTGTATGATTCTTCAGGCTTATCCTTCTGACTCTGCCTCCAATTTCATAGGACATTTGTATCTTTGGATGATCAAACCTGTTTCCCAAGTCAGTGTCCTCCTCTCTGGAAGACGTGCTTATGCACCTCAAAATCCATTTGAGATCATAGATGAGGCTTGCCCCATATACCCCAGTGCCTACCCTATGAAATAGCGATCTCCTTCAGTCAAGCATGCAGAAACTGGCTTATACTGACACTGATGTTTACCCTCTGTCAAATGGGTGACATCATGCTCATCTCCCACCTGTCTTTTCCTCCAGTATTTTCTCCTCCCTGACTTATCTTCCAAGTTCCAGCCACATTGGTTCCCATTTAGTTTCTCAAACACGCCACGAACTCTCTAGTCTCAGGGCTTTTGCACATGCCCCTCCCTCTATCTAGAACACCCTTCTTCCACTTGGACTTCTTCCTATTTCCATTTGTGTACTGAACTCCTACTCACATGTCAGGCATCATTGGAAATAACACTTCCTAAGGGAAGTCCTCTTTGGTCACTTCCCTCCCCAGACATCACCAGGTCCACTGTCATCTGCTCTCATGGCTCTCTGTTCTCTTATTCCACAACATTCATCAAAGCATGAAAACATATATTTGTATAGTTTCATGATCAATGTATATCTTCCTTTCTAGATAGTGGGAATTCCTTCCTTAATGACCCCAAGTGCTTAACACTGTGCCAGGTATGGGGAGAGCAGATGTTCCATGACTATTTGCTGAGTGAACACATGAATATCCCTTTTCAGATCTTTTAAAGGTCTATTCTTTCTACCTGAAAAAAATCCTCCTTCCTTTTCCAAATTTGTAAAAACTCTATCCTTCTCTCAAAATTAGTTCTAATTCTCTGTTTTCCATGAAGCCATCCTTGGCCAAAACAGGTAAGAGTACAATACCAAAAATTATGAACTAGTTCAAAAAAAATTATAAAACTCATAGGAAGTTGGTGAGGAAGAAACAGTATCCTACAAACACCACCTCTCTTTTTTGATATTTAATGCCAGTGTCCAACTAGCTTCTAATAACAGGCTTCTCTTATAGCTCTCTAATTGTTTCTATGTAACTCATCCAAACATCAACCTACTCATTCATTCACTTATGCATCAAAACTCCAGGATGTCTCTTCAAGTAGATTAGAAGTTCCTAGATGAGAGGAATCCCATCTGAAATCTTAATCTCCCCATAGAAACTGCCACTGGGCTGCTTAACAACATAGGATCAGAGAATCATAAACATGGCCTTAGAGATAACCTGGACAGTTCTTTTCACACATGGAGACTCTAAAACTCAGAGAACCTAAGAGACTAGCCTAGGGTCACACAGCTAGTCAGCTGTAGAGCTGGAATTCGAACCCAGGGGCCCTGACTTCACTCAATGCTCTTTTTACTATACCATACTATCTTTTATGTTACCTACTTGCTGTTGAAAGAAAAACAAATTAATATAACCTCACAGGAATAATGTCTCATTTGAGTATGCTGTGCATGAACGGCAGTGTACCTTGAATTTATCTAGCACCTTTATTTACAAATCATTTCCACAATTCCTTTTATCCTCTTTATACTGAAGAGTATTTTCTGAGCTAACAGTCACATAAGACAACCTTACAATTTACACAGTATTTACTGAAGTCCGTTCTTTTGTCTCCACAGTCCAGTTCCCTCAACCATTTTCCTCTGCAATCAGATTTTATTCATTTTATATGCTGCAATTCAGAAATGTCTCATATTAAACCATACCCTTTGAACAAAAAACTGATATTCCTCTATGAGATGATGGGCCCACATTCCCGCCCCACCCTCTACCTATGTTTTCTCTTTCTCTAAGGGTTTTAGTTTCACATCACATCCTATTGTTAACATCCACTTTATTGCCTGCTTTCCTGGCCTCCTCACTGTGTTCAATTTGTCCTTAATTATTTTCCAGGTTCAGATTTGTTTTTCCTTCCCAAAGGCCTGAATCTAAAAGAAGTGAGAAGAACTTAAATCTCTTAGTTTTAGGTCATTTATTTAATTTAAATTACTATCTCTAAGTATCAAAATAATAATAGCTACCTTCAACTTGGAAGAAATGAAAACCTTGCTATTCCTACCACATGAAATGCCATTTGAAACATAATTCCAGGGGGACATTTAACTATCCTCATAATTTTAGTATTAGTAGCAGCTCAGAAAATCTGAGTTCATTCAAATTCAAAATATTATAGGAAAAAAACTTGTACTTCAAAGGCTATTCTTTCAGAGGAGTAAAAAAGGAAAGAAACTCATATATATGGAAGGTTTTCCCTGACAGGCATTTCTATGTATGTTGTAGTGGTTAACTGACACAAAATACATACTGATGGTGATTTCTGTCCACACTTCCTAAAGGAGGACACTGAGATTCCAAGGGTGTTAGGAACTTGCTCAAAATCTCAAAGTAAATTTCAGGGTATCTGATTCTAAAACCAATGCTCATCCCAAAATCCTTGGCTGCCACTGAGAAATGTTTTCTTTCTTTCTTTTTTTAAAATGGAGTTTCGCTCTTGTTGCCCAGGCTGGAGTGCAGTGGCGCAATCTTGGCTCACTGCAACCTCTGCCTTCCGGTTTCAAGCGATTCTCCTGCCTCAGCCTCCCGAGTAGCTGGGATTACAGGAGCCTGCTACCACACCTGGCTCATTTTGTATTTTTAGTAGAGACGGGGTTTCTCCATGTTGGTCAGGCTGGTCTTGAACCCCTGACCTCAAGTGATCCGCCCGCCTCGGCCTCCCAAAGTGCTGGGATTACAGGTATGAGCCACTGCACCTGGCCCTGAGAAACATTTTCAAGGAAACAACCTGAATTGTTGAGAAAGCTCAAAACTATACGCCAGGGAAAAACTGTAGAAACTTGGATTAGTTGGTAGAGAAGACTGAACAATAAGGAAAGATGTTTATAACTGTTTTCAGGCGCAGGCAAAGGTTGGGAGGACAATGAGACATTCTTCCATGTAGCATTGGAGGGCAGAAGCAGAAACAAAAGGTGAAATCTAGGCAGAAGCAAATATTGGCTTGATGTAAGAAATAATATCCTCTTGGTAAAAATTCCCTGAGGCTGGAAGGAGCTGCCTCACACAGCAGCAAGTTCTCCAGGGAGTAATGTGATGTGTTGCAGCAGAAGATGGATGAACACTTTGATTAAGGGGACATTATCAGGAAATTAAAGTATCAGCCAGGGTTTAAAACAATGAATTCTTAGGTTCCTTTAGATACATAATTTTTGATTCTTCATCCAAAAGCAGTAATTCTAGAAATAGAACCCAAGGGAATGTTCACTACTGATGCTCCCTAAACATTTGTAAAACAAACATACATGTTGTGTGTGTGTGTGTGTGTGTGTGTGTGTGTGTGTGTGTGTATTGTTTGTTTGTTTGTTTGAGACTAAGTCTCACCCTTGTGGCCCAGACGGGAGGGCAATGGCGTGATCTTGGCTCACTGCAACCTCCAACTCCTGGGTTCAAGCAATTCTCCTGCCTCAGCCTCCAGAGTAGCTGGGATTACAGGCACCCGCTACCAACCCTGGCTAATTTTTTCATGTGTTTTTACTAGAGACGGGGGTTTACCATGTTGGCCAGGCTGTTCTCAAACTCCTGACCTCAGGTGATCCGCCCACCTCCGCCTCCCAAAGTGCTGGGATTACAGGCATGAGCCACTACACATGGCCAAACATACATGTTTTAAAGGTACCTGAATGTTGTGGAAAAGGCCCAGGACTCTGTGTAACAGTCTCTGGTAGATTCATTCAGCCTCCCTGTATCTAAGACCTTTGTAAAAAGGATCCTCAGGCCGGGTGCAGTGGCTCACACCTGTAATCCCAACACTTTGGGAGGCTGAAGTGGGCAGATCACCTGAGGTCAGGAGTTCAAGACCAGCCTGACCAACACGGTGAAACCTCATCTCTACTAAAAATACAAAAATTAGCTGGGCATAGTGGCACATGCCTGTAATCCCAGCTACGTGGGAGGCTAAGGCAGGAAAATTGCTTGAACCCAGGAGGCAGAGGTGGCAGTGAGCCAAGATCCCACCATTGCACTCCAGCCTGGGCAACAAGAGCAAAGCTCCGTCTCAAAAAAAAAAAAAAAAGAAAAAAGAAAAAAGGATCTTCAGCATCTTCTTTGGAGAGCTAGGATTTCTTTCCTCACCCCCTAAGTCTAGATTGTCCTTGTTCCTTGTTTTGGCATCAGAATTCAATGTAAATGACAGTTTCCCAGTTTTGTGCAGGAGCCTTGGACACTTCCAATCTCTCAGAATGTTGTGACCATTAGGTGAGCACAGCCATGCTAGCCTGCTGGAGGAAGAGAATCCAGACATCCCAGCTGAGACCATCTCAGACCAGCATGCAGCCAGCCTACCCAAATGTAAAAGAGAGCCCAGCCAAGATCAGTAGAACTGCCTACTCAACCGCAGTTAACAATAAGCACAGAAGTGAATCTAGCTGAGACCAGAAACATCACCCATATATATGTGAGCAATAATGAACGTTTACTGTTTTAAAATCATTAAGTTTTGGGGGAGTTGGTTACATAGCATTAACTAGCTGATACACAGAGTCAGATCCAACTCCTAGCTTCAGCGATGAACTAACTGGACTGTTGTGAAGAAGACTTTAAATTCCTCAATCTCAGTCTTACGAAAGTAGGGTAAAGGGCTCACTCCAGAATAGCAGCTCTCAAATTTCAAAGTTATCCAGATACCTTGTTAAAAATGTGTATTCCAGTATCCCCTCCAGAAAATCCAATTCAGTGGGTCAGGAATAGAACCCAGATGTCTGCGTTTTAACAAGCTCCCAGATGATTTTAATGCAAATGGGGAAGGGAGAAACTCTGTTCAGGTAATTCTTGAGGAAGCTTGGATATTTATGACTAAGTTCATCCCCCTGTCTTCAGCTAACCTCTACCCCTATATCAAATGGGGGATGACAATTAGCTGAGTATTTGAAGCTTCTTAAAGAAGGGAATGTCATAAGCTTCTTCTAGGACTCATTAAAGAAGACTACCTTGGCCTTAAGACAGAGATCTTTTGACTCCTGGGAGCCCACTCCCAGCTCCATCAGAGAAGCCACAGCTTTGACAAAGGAGATTGGAAGACTGTTTCCACTCAAAACCATTCTAACTGCCAATGCTGGAAGACAATTAGACAGCAAAAAGCACAGCCTCAGCTAAAATGCAGAGTAACAGCTGGACTGTATTCCCTGAAAGTACAATTCATTTATTAGACAGATAATTAGGTTTCCCTCTAGATACAAAAGGGATATGGTCTGTGCATTAAGCAAAGAAGATTTACTGAGACTGGCCAATTCCTACCCAAAGCCCTCAAACCACGCTTGTCCTTGGATTTTAAAATGGGGTGAGAAAGAAACTTGGGTGGAGGCAGGAAGACAGCGTCTGCTTTGAGACTTTTCTACCCATGGCTTTAATGATGCAAATCAGTGGTTCTCAACTCTGCATTAGAGTTACCTGGGACTTGTAAATCATATTGATACCTGGGCCCCACCCCAGAAAAATTAAATCAGAATCTCTGGGAACAGAATACCTGGCCAGAGGTAGTTTTAAAGTTCCCCAGGTGATTCTAATGCAGAGACAGGGTTGAGTAGCCTTGATCTAAAGCAGAGGTTGGCCAACTATGACCCACCTGTTTTTGTAAAGATAGTTTGATTGGAACATAGCCACACTTTCGTTAGAGTTGAGTTGTTGTGGCAGAGATCTGATGGCCAATAAAGCCTAAAATATTCACTTATCCAGTCCTTTACAGAAAAAGTTTGCTGACCCCTGCTCTTAGGTACCGATCTTGAGAACTTGTTAAGGGCTGCTGACAGTGGAACTTTATCCTGAGTGCCTCCTGGCTTGGTTTTGCATCTCTTTGACCTCTAACACCAGGGGCCCAAAGCACATAACAACAATAAGAACTAATGTCTAAGAAATACTTATTATGTGTCAGGTGCTAGGTTAAGTGGTTGCATCATCCCAGTTAATCCCCACAACCACCCTGTGGAGGACATTTGATTATCCTCATTTTATGGTACAAAAAAATAAAGCTTTGGAGAGGATTAAGTCCAAATACACAGACTAAGGGTGGAAGCTGGATTCAAACCAGGCTGTTTGATTTCATGGCCCATGTGCTCAAACACCACACCCACCAAGATTCACAAGGTGGATATATGGAGTGCCTGAGCCAGACTGTCCTGTGATCTTGGGTGGGCCACTTCACCGGGAGGTAGTGGAGAAGCTGCTAATAATACTTACTTTGCAAGGACAGGGCAAGACTGGAGATCAGCATGATGCCTAATAAAGTCCCAGGAAACTGTTATTTTGTCAGAGTTTCTTTCCCTGAGACATTCTTGACTATATTTCATTCATTTGTTCAACCATTTAATCATTCAGTAATTGAGTGAGCACTTTCCATGAGCCAGGCATGGTTCTAGGTTCTGAGAAAACAACAGAGAATAAGAATCTGGGAAAACACAGGGTACTGACCCCTGACTCCATGGAGTTTACATGGTAATGAGAGAAATGGGCAATAAGAAAACCTACTTATATATACATAAGTAAGCAAATACACACACACAATTGAGTCTCATTATTTGTGGTAGTTATGATCTATAAAGCCACTGCAAAAGCTGATTTAGTGAATACTGACTATTGTTCCTAGGGGAAATACAAGGTTAAGTATCTATGCATCTCTGGTCACAATATTTTTATAAAAGCAATCAATTTGTGACATTGTTTTAGGTGTTTTCTGTTTAAAGATAACTTTTTAAATATATACAGTGATTCATTAACATTGAACTCATGACCAACTGCAAGGAAGCTGCTCTACCACATGTGTTTCTCCACAAGGGACATCACAGTCTCCTTGTGCTCAGGAGCACTAGGAAGCCCTTCAACACCATGTCCTGGGCCATTTTAAACAGGGAGATTACCAAACAAAGCACAAAAGTGCAAAATATGTGGCACAAAATAGACCACAGAAAGGACACTTGTGGACAGCATCAGAGCTGGAACCAGAAGGCAGAGTGTTGCTTGTTGAACCTCAGCTGAGTATGTGCCCGTCGTGTGGCTCACATTTTTTGCCACTCTCTGCATGTCTGTGAATGACCATGAAAACATGGTGAGTATAGATTTTAGGCTTACAAATAAACTGCAGCAGGTAGGCAAAGTCAGAAATAGGGAATTGCAAATAATGAGGATCCACTCATTATTGTATAGTGTCATGAAGCAGTAGCTGCTACGAAGAAAATTAAAGCAGAGAAAGTGGATAGAGCATGTCAGTGGTACTTTTTTTATTGTACATAGACAATTTGTACTTGCATAAGTTTATGGGGTACAAAGTGATATTATGATCCATGAATACAATGTGGAAGAATTAAATCATCCACATTGTATTCATCGTTTTTAAACAAGCCAGAGGAGACCTCTCTGAGGAGCTACCATTTGAGCAGAAACCTGAAGGAAATGAAAGGGCAGGTGATATGGACATCTGAAGAAGTCACCTAGGATGGAAGGATGGGAAGGATACAGACCCACAGCGTCTTGAGGAACAGTATGGGCCAGTGTGGCTGGAGCAGAGCGAGCAGGAGGGAAGTACCAGAGGTGAGGTTAGAGAGAAAGCTGGGGACAAGATCACGTCAAAGGCAGGTTTTACCTTTGGCGTTTCTGTTTGCTTAATTTCAACTTTTCTTTTAGATTCAGGAGGTACATGTGCAGATTTAAAGGGGTATACTGTGTGATGCTGAGGTTTGGGATACAATTGAAGCCATCACCCAAGCAGTGAGCATAGCACCCAATAGGTAGTTTTTCACCCCTTGGTCCCATTTTTCCCCTCCCACCTCTTGTAGTCGGCGGTATTGTTCTCATCTTTGTGTCCATGTGTACCCAATGTTTAGCTCCCATTTATAAGTGAGAACATGTGGTATTTGGTTTTGTGTTTCTGCCTTAATTCACTTAGGATAATGGTCTCCAGCTGCATTCCATGTTGCTGCAAACATTATTAACTTCTTTTTTACAGCTGTGTCGTATTCCATGGTGTATATGTACCACATTTTCTTTATCCAGTCCACAGTTGATGGGCATCTAGGTTGATTCCATGTCTGTGATATTGTGAATTGTGCTGTCATGAACATACAAGTGCATGTGTCCTTTTGGTAGAACAATTTATTTTCCTTTGGGTACTTACCTAATAATGGGATTGCTGGTTGAATGATGATTCTATTTTGCTTCCTTTCATGCATCAGGGAAGTCTACTGATGCATTTAAAGAGAAGACTGCGCACAATCTGATTTAGTGACCTGTAAAGATCACAGGCAACTCTGTGGAGCAGTAAGTGGGGAACCCACAGAGTGGAGCGGCGAGTCTAGAGAAGACTGTGGTTGTCAGGGGAGAAGGCTGGTGGCTTAGACTAGTGTGTTAGGCGTGGAGGTAGGGATGTGGAGGAATTTGCAAAATATTCTGGAAGTAACACCAATAAGATGTGTAACAGAATGACTGTGAGGTCTGAGGAAAAAAGAGAAGTCACAGATAGCTCTGAGATTGTGGGCCCCATTGACTAAGTAGTGGAGAATAGGAGAACTGATCACATCCAGGATATTTTTTGAAGACAGAAGTGACAATTTGCTGCTGTACTGAAGTTGGGTTTGAGAGAAAGAGTCAAAGATGACTTCCAGAATTTGAGCCCGCAGAAAGGGGTGTCACTTACTGTAACTTAAATTTGGGAAAGTAATGAGTTGTGAGGGTGTCAAGATTTACATGCATTAACTTGTTCTTCAGGTGTGTGTGTGTGCTTGTGTGTGTTGGAGAAGACACAATTATAAAGCAGTACAGGCATCGGATATTCATCCAATACTTATAAATTGTCTATTGTGTGTGCTCTGCTAAGGGCTGGGGATAAGGCAGAAACAAAACACAACCGCCCTGGAGGAACCTGAAGTCTATTTGGGGAAAGAACCAAACAGGTGACTATTAAAAGAAAAAGCTCTCAATACAAGTTCCGAAGCTAAGAAAATGCCAGGCAATACTCAAGGCTGCACAGAAAGAGCACAGGAGTGAGATTCAAAAATCCCAGTGTATAGAAACTCCAATTTCTCTGAAGAAAGACATGAGAAAGTATAATTTTGCTGGCCTCAAACACACAGTCAAAAATTTTCAGCTCAGGTGGTTCAGCTGATGATTAAATTGCTTCTAGAATCTCCTTGGGAAGAAAGGGTTATGAGAAACCTAACCAGGCAGGCCCATAGCCACCGTAAATGTAGTGCCATATACATGCCTTGTTGCTCAAAGGACAGCCCACAGCTGTCAGGACCTGGCTCTCCTCCCCATATTCATTCATTCTACCAGCTGATCTTGCCTCCAGATGTGCTTGTTGCTTTTAAAGTGTAACCAAGGGCCACTCTCAGGGAGAGACACCAACAGAGCTAAAAGCCCTTATGCCAGGGAATTGCCTCCACAAACAAAACACAAATTCCTCCAAGGTTTGAGCAAGGGGAAAACAGCTCTCTTGAGGAATATCTCTGTTGAAGGAAGGGTACTTTTTCCTCTGAGTTTGTTTCTACCTTTCTCTCTGGTCCCAGCACCAGCAGAGATGAAACTGAAAAATGAGACAAAATCCTTTCCCTTAGTTCCCTTGGTATAGCAGCTAGGAACCAGCATTTTCAAAAAGAACTCACTATAGAAATTCAAGTGGGAAATAAACAAAGAAAGCACAAAATCTGTAAAATCACTGCACTTACAAAGCAGAACTTCCTGACCTTACAATAGCTAAGAAATGTTACTTACCAGGCACACAGGCCTGTTTTGTTACACGTTCGGTCTGAAAGCTTCAAATCCAGAAAACCTTTGTTTAATTCTTAGGCAGGCAGTTGATGCACATGCATACATTTATATGTATAAAATAATGAGGCTTGCTTTGCTGTCTCCGTTTTGGATGATGCCTGAAGTGGAAACTCCAATCCAGTGGCTATTTGCTGGGTAATGAGTGGGGATTGGGGATTGGGGATTGGGGCTGTTGAAGCCTCCCTTGGCAAACAAAAATACAAAACTCACATGCGTTCAAACATGTAACAGTAAAGACACAGGTTCGGCAAAGATCTGATCTCCTCTTTTCCATTTCCCCTGCCCCATTCTCTTCCTATCTCAGGGCTGTGGGTTCCCATGAAATCAATGCTGGAGTCCTTTTCTAAAGCTAATAACCCTGACAGATGGGCCTACATCCTTGTCTGGCTGCACAGTGACCCCACACCTCTCCAATGTTGGCAACATGACACCTCAAAGAACAGTAAGAGACAAAAGTCAAAGGCAGCTATTTTAATGGCTATGAGAACAAAACAAACAACAACAACAAAAAAGAGTGTGCCACCTTTTGAGGAAAACCAGTAAGGACACCCACAAAATCACAGTAGGGTTCATGGAATTTACTCTCACTCACAGTTTACTTTTGCGTTATTGAATATCACAAACAATACAGTGTGAAGCACACATAGCTACAGATGCCTCCTCCCATCACTTTGCTTTCTTATTTGACATGAACATTATTGCACAAAGAACACTTAACACTGACAGTGTTTCCATGACAAAGTCAAATTACAAAGAAAAACATAATTCGGCTGGGACAGGAGAGGCTGGCTTCTCCTTGGGCCAGTGCCTTCCCGTCTCCTTGCCTGCATGAGTAAGTGTATTGGAACTACTCTGCATGTGAGCTTGCCCTCCTGTTTCCAACTGGATTTTACGGTTTGATAATTTCATACTATTTGTCTCCCCACCATCCTATCCCCATCCAGAGTTCATAATTTGCCAGGAAACTTAGAATTTATTTTCCATTTCTTCCTCACTGCATTGCTCAGCAGCCAGAGACGCCTTGGACTGATTTTGCAACACCCCCCACCATTGTCGCCAGGCGAGTAACACAAGTTTCTATTGGACCCATCATTTGGATGTGCTCACTCTCTGTGGCATGATTTATAGAAAGGCAGCCTCAATTACAATTTCTCTTACTCTTTGCATTGACTAAAATGCTGAAAATACAGAATTGCCAAGATGGCATGGTACACAGCCTGCGACTCAAACAGCTTACTGCTGATAGCCCCAAGCAAAAAAACAAAAAAAAAACACTGCTCTGCCAAGAACAATCACTCATTCCATCAGTGCCAAAGATGGGAAGACCAGGAGATGTTTTCCTAAATCAGAAAGGAGCCTCCCCCCAGCAGTTCTCCACCCTCCAACCATTGGGAACTCTCTGCTCTCTTTCTTCTGGCTGGGAGCTTAGAGGCAGTCATTGTCATGGGCCAAGCAATTTCAGGAGCAGCAGCCAGCAGACAGGAATTGGGGGATTAAAAAATAAATCTGCATATGTGCTTCTATTTCCAGACCTTGTTTACACATAGTAATAAAAAAATGAAGCCAGTAACTGAATGAAAATAAATAGACCCATATATGTGTGGGCTTTGGTTTCACTTAATTCTGTTGATTTGAGAATGGCGAGAACTCCAAAATTGTGCCATTTCACCAAATAGGAGAGTTTGTGGGAACAGCTTACACTAGTGGCATATAGCCACATTCTCCTATCAGAAGGTGAGCTTGAGAAGAGGCAGGTAGAGGGAAAGGTACCTTAATGTGGGTCATTAGCTGGTAGAGGGGGGAGCATATTAAAACTAGGCCACCCTTGAAGTACCCTCTGCAGACCTCCCACTCTTATTTTTTTTTAATCCTATTTCTTCTCAAGTCCTTTTTATTATATCACAGCCTCAGTGATCATCAAGGCACCTTAGAAAGTCCTGTTTTAAAACTCCATGTTTGGAAGAGGTGCTCAGAGGATGTAACTCATTTTGGGCTTACTGGGTGTACTTTCAAATCAAGGTGCCCACGGTCACAATAACAATGTCCTTTCCCCACACTCCCAGTGTGTCCCACAATGACATTCTGGATAAAATTTCTAAGAAGTCATTTCTTGACAATTGGGATACATTTTTATTGTCTTAATGACTTAAATTGAGAATTGCTTCTAAAAAATTAATATTTTTGGAGACATTTTAGGTTTATAGAAAAATGAGTGGGAAGTACCCGAGGTCAGGAGTTCGAGACCAGTCTGGCCATCATAGTGAAACCCTGTCTCTACTAAAAAAGAATACAAAAAATTAGCTGGGCGTGGTGGTGGGCACCTGTAATCCCAGCTACTCGGGGAGCTGAGGCAGTAGAATTGCTTGAACCTAGGAGGCAGAGGTTGCAATGAGCCAAGATTGCCCCATTGCACTCCAGCCTGGGCAACAAGAATGAAACTCCATCTCGGAAAAAAAAAAAAAAAAAAGAAAAAAAGAAAAATGAATGGAAAGTAAACAGATAGTTCCCATATGCCCTGTCACCCCACACATTTGTAAGATTGATGAGCCAACATTGATACGTTACTAACTAAAAGTCTATAGTTTGCATTAGGGTTTACTTTTTGTCTTGTGCATTCATACAGGTTTTGATAAAGGGATGACATGTAGCCGCCACTTTACTATGATGTGGAATTGTTTCACTGCCCCCAAAATCTTCTGTGCTCTGCCTATTTATCCCACTTTCCCCACAATCCCTGGCAGCTACTGATCTTCTTACTGTATCCACAGGTTCACCTTTTCCAAAATGTCATAGTTGGAATCATACATTATGTAGCAGTTTCAGATTGATTTCTTTCACTTAGCAATAAGCATTTTAAGTTTCCTTTGGGTCTTTCTATGGAAGAACTGCTTTTCGTTTGGCTGGTTGCTAGAATAGGGAGCTTGTAAGCACAGGGCTGGAAGCAGCAGCTTTTAAAATTATGAAATTTCTCTCTCAACTTTCTCCTCTCTTAACTGCAAGCTCTAAAGCAGAATGGAGACACCATGAGAAAACAGACAAAAGCTGGCGGCTTCCTGGTACTTGTAAGGGCAAAACCACAGAGACGGATGTTACATTATGCAGTATGTATTTATAAATGGGTCATGTGAGTCACCCAAAATTATCCCATCTCAGGGAACATTATTACAATTACTAGTTATTCGAATTATTCATTATTAAAATTGGAATGTGTCAGAGTTCAGGTAGAGGAAAAGAGTGCTTGAATTCTAAAACAGCAAAGAAAAGATATACATTCTATTGACTGGTTAATAACATTTTAGTTTATGCTATGGTTTGAATGTGTCCCCCAGAAAACATGTGTCGGAAACCTAATCCCCAGTGCAACATTATTGGGAGGTGGGGCCTAATGGGAAGTTTTGGGTTCATAAGGGTTCCACTCTCATGAATGGATTAATATAGATCATACAAGGGCTTGAGGCTGAAAGTTTGATTTCTTGCCCTGTCTTTGCCCTTCCACCATGGGATGACACCAAAAGAAGACCCTCTCCCGATGCTGGCCCCTCAATCTTGGACTTTCCAGCAGATAGAACCATGAGACAATAAATTTGTTTATAATAAAATACCCAGCCTCAGGTATTCTGTCATAGCAGCACGAAACAAACTAAGAAAGTGTACATACATGCTGATGGCTCAAGTGCAAGTCAATGGGTGCCATCTGAGAATCTAGCAATGGCTAGGCTTTGTGCAATGCATTTGGGCATGGGGATGCCTAAGACATACACTCTGAACATTGCAGTATATGATCTCCAAGAAGAGGGTGATGCTTGCAATAATTACTACAAAGTTAGACATTAGGTACTGTGGCCAAGGATATAGATGATGAGTATCATACAAACTCAGACAAGGAAGGGAAATAATTCTGGCTGGGTGACATGTGATGTGGTATCCCTTCACGAATGGCAGAAAGTCCTTCATAAACAATGGCACAGTAACAGCACAGCATAAGGTAAATGGAGGCGACCATGAGAATCAGGTACCTTATTTGTTTATTGATTAATTGGTACAGAATTCTCAATACTGTGATCCATGGGCCAAATACAGTTTTTATTATTTGTCCATGATAATTTTTTTGGAGAAAGGAGAGTTGTTTTGGTTTATTTATTTTTATTTTGCTGAAGTAGTATTTTAATGAGTTTGAATATCTTTAGGCAGAAGATGTGCTCTCTAATTTATCATAGTGTAAAACTATTCCTACCTATATGATCTTACTGTCCCCAACGTTCATCTGACATAAACCTGGGGTAGAGGGTTTGCACAGAGAATAAGATGACACATCTATGTCATATAGATGAGTGACACTTCTATGATGCAAACTGTGAATAGGTGAAATTGTAAGTTTATAAGCTTGTAGTTCATCCTGACAGCAAAGGAGAGCCAATGAAGACTTGGTAACTTCATTTGGAAGAAACTGTTTTATGTGGTCAGTATTTATGAGGCCCTTAATTTAAAAGACTTTCTTTCCATAAAGAACGAGTCCCATGTCTTGGATGTCCAGCGACAAGTACATGGACAGCCCTATGGATACCAATACCAGAGCCAAAAAGCTTCCTGATGCTGCAACAAGACAATGGCCACTAGGGCTTGGAAATGAGACAGTGGATTTCCTAGAGAGTAAAAACTTAGGCTCTGGTTTAGTCACTTGGTTTAAGTAAAGCCATAAAGCATTGGAGCTCTAAGGCCTTAAAATTCAATTTTATGTAGCTGCTACTGCTGCAAAATTCATGCAATGGAAGGAAAGAGAAGTGAATGTATTTCTATGGTAACCACTGCCCTTTTAATACAGAAGAAAATCATCTACAACCTTAGTCCAGAAAAATGAGCCCCTGCAACAAGCTAATCTTTAATTCAGCAATAATTACAATCTCTTTATTTATTCACTTATTCACTCATTTAACAAATGCCTATTGATGGGCTTCTATGTGCAAGGTATTGTGATGGAAGAATCACAATGATGATAAGACAAATTCTCTCCAACATCCAACATGATTCTTATGTGAAAATACAAAATGTGCATCATGGAACAGGGTAGAATAATTGCCTACCAAAATATTTGTGGCACATAGGAGACACTTGATAAATAGCCACACTTAACATTGATTAGATGAAAGGAAGAGAGGAATGTTCAGCTTCAGAGAGGTGTGATCAATTTCATTGGTGACTGAAGGAAGCCTCATGGAAAAGTGGCATTTGATCATGGAAATATATTAGCAAGTGAGTTGCAGAGGTAAGAGAAGAGATGGAAAGAGGAAGGCTAGCAAATGTTTACAGAAAATAATGCAACTCAAACATGTCTAAAACATGAAGTATATAAAGAGGAAATGCTAGGTGGGATCTAGACTGAAAGACTCAAATGCCAACCTGAAGTGTGGGCAATGGAGAACAACTGGCCATTCTCCTATGTGGAATGACATAGAGTAGCACAAACTGATTTAATGACATTAAGTAATGGTCATTTAATGTCATTTAATGACATTAAGTAATGACATTTAATGACATTAAGTAATGGTCATATTCTCCCTTCAGTTTCTTCATCTGTAAAATGAACAGAGTAGAAATGGCTTCTGAAGAAGGGTCAGATATTTAGCTTTGTAGAAATTTTAATCTGGTGTCAGTACATAAAGAAGCTTAAATGGAAGAGGCAAAGAGGGACATCTGAAGAATTAGTAAGCCACTACAGGTGTTGTCAAATAAAGATAAAAAATGAGGTGGTAACAATGAAAATAAAAAGGAAGTGAAGACAGTGATAGGACAGCCACATATAATAATTTCACCATGGAGGACAAGGAAGAGGGGGAAGTCCCAAGATAGTGACAGGAAGAATGGATGGAGCATTGATGCAACTAGTGGAGATGAAAAAAAAAAAAAATCAGATTGGAGTTTGGCAGATGATGTGGATGATTTTTAAAATATTTCATAAGTGTAACCAATAATATAAGTTTGAGAGAGAGAGGTAATAGAAAGTGAGAGAGAGATTCACTTAGAGTATACAACTATAATTAGTCAAGGGAGAATTTGAAGGAGCAACTGTATCTATGGCCTCTTCTAGCCTCTCCTGAGGGAGACAATTCAATTCAATTTTGTTGAGCCTGTTGAATTATTGCTATATATTGTTTTCAAAAGTTAGGGAAGAAGAAAAACATAAGCTCATATGTAATAACCTTACAATTTAATTGAGAAAAATGTCAAATCCATGTGTCTACATGGAGCAACATAAGATATCTGTGTTTTATATTTGTTGTTTTCCTGCCCCGTGCCAACTTCCACATCTACCAGTAACCCCTAATTGCCCTGGGACCACTCCTCCTCCAATTAGTTCATGATATTTGCATAAAACTCTACCCGACCTTGAGATCTGGATTAGCATATGATCCAGGTCCAATCCAACTGTAGTGGCCTCGGCCATTAGTTTAGGGTGGGCATGCCACACAGTGAGAGGCAGTCAGAGCCAATCCCAAAACTTTGTGCTAGAGGAAGGAGCTCTCTTTCCACCAGAGTTACTGAGAGACTAGGACAGAAGCATGGAGTTGATGGCAGCCATCTTGCCCCTCTGAGGGGAACGTTGCCTGAGAACAAAAACACCACCAGAAAAGAGAAGCAAAGCACTGAAAGATCAAAACAAGACAGCAACACCGGCACAATATTTGCTCTTAGACCTGGCCAAACTTGAAGCCAGGTCTTCCCTTGAACATCACAGCTAACTTAGCCCATAAATTCACCTTTGGCTAATTCAGTTGAGGTGTCACTTTCAACTACCATTCCTTACTCTACACAGCATACAACCACATGTAAAACTTAGAAACTAGGTCCAGAGAAAGAAATGCATTCCATAGGTTACATCAGCCAGAAAACACCCCATGAAAGAGGCCAAGTCTTAGAGGCTGGTCCATTGTGCTTTGGCTAATACAATTCTTATTCCACTACAGGAAATATAAAAAATGATCTCAGTGAGTTCCTTAATCAAGGACCTCATGATTTCAAGTGGTAAATAACTGCATGTTTAGACCCAACAAAAATGTGAGCAAAGTTTAAGGGATAAGGAGTGGATCATAACAGACAAGGATCCACCCTTGTGAAACAAATGAAACTTAAGGAAGACCATGGCACTTCAGAATGCAGCATTTATTGAGCAACATTTTATGTGCTAGGACTTCTCACATCTCTATCTCCGTATTCTATTTCCAATAATAATAATAATAATAATAATAGAAGCCATAAAGCCCATGAGTGCCTCCCCATTTTTTTAGACTGGACTGTGCCATCTAAAAGTCCATGCTTTAACCATATCCTATGCTGCTAGCAAACCCTTGCAGACTGGCTAATCCAACCAGACTTTGTGGTTAATTGATCCTCTTTCTCATCTCTGAATCAGCAGGGAAGACTCTTTATTTGTCAGCACCAGTTGGAAGTGGGAAACCGCCTTCCTATTCTCTCACTGCATCTTGGAGTCCTGTGAGTCACTTAAACACAACTGCCCCTCTAAGGCAGGGCCTTTCTACTGGTACCGCCACCACTTCCTGTGTGGGGACCTCCATCTCCACCCCAGCTACAAACCCCAATTGTATAATCATTTCATGCAGAGACCAGCAGAAGCAGATGGTTCCCTCAAAAAAAAAAAAAATCCCCTTTATTATAATGAACAACTTCGATAATTACCCAAAGTGGCAGAAGGAAATATTACCAGCATGGGAGAATAAGTAAAACTTAATCTTTAAGTGAGATGTAATGGAGTTTCTTGTACTGCATCAAAGTCATTGTTAAAAATGCTGTCCTCCAAATGAGTACACTGCTCTCTTGATTCCAAGAGTCAAATCAGTTTAAATACATCTTTCCCCCAAGGCAGTTTTCAAGATTCATAATATTGCATATGTTGTTTTAGGAAACTGTTTTTTAAACTGCAGCTCAGAATAACATTTATTTTGTGAGTTTTGAGTAGGCCAGCCCTCCATTCCCCATAGACACAATGAGTAGAGAGAGAATGCAACCTCTGCCAGGACAAGAGATTGAAGTGGCAGACAGAAATAACACTGTCTACATTGGCTGTAGGGTCCACCTTCCAGCCAGCATGATAGAGCCTTCAGCAATCTTCATCTTCTATGATAATAATTCATATAAGAGGAACACAAAAAAAGTCACCACCATTTGAAAGAAATAGATACCGTTATAAAATTGACAGCTACTTTTTGTTGCTGTTGTTGTTGTTACTGCTATTAGACTACAGACACAGTGCTGAGCCCTTTCAGCTCTACAATTTCTTCAGTGTTATGTGTCTGCTCGCTAAAAATCATGTAATATTTTAGGTTTATAAAATATATATTTATAAGGCCAGGCACGGTGGCTCACACCTGTAATTCCAGCACTTTGGGAGGCCGAGGCGGGTGGATCACGAGGACAAGAGATTGAGACCATCCTGGCCAACATAGTGAAACCCTGTCTTTACTAAAAATACAAAGATTAGCTGAGCGTGGTGGTGTGCGCCTGTAGTCCAGCTACTCAGGAGGGTGAGGCAGGAGAATTGCTTTAACCCGGAAGGAGGAAGTTGCAGTGAGCCGAGATCACGCCACTGCATTCCAGCCTGGCGACAGAGCGAGACTCCATCTCAAAAAAATAAAAATAAAATAAAATATATATTTATATAATATTTCTAATATGTAATACATAACATAAATTTAAGTTATGAAACAAACAATACTAACACTTGTGATCCTACCACCAAAAGTTAAGAAGTAGAACCTTACAGCTGGGTACAGTGGCTCACTCCTGTAATCCCAGTACTTTGGGAGGCTGAGGGGGGCAGATCATGAAGTCAGAAGATTGAGGCCAGCCTGACCAACATGGCGAAACCCCATCTCTACCAAAAACACAAAAATTAGCCAGGCATGGTGGTGGGCACCTGTAATCCCAGCTACTCAGTTGGCTGAGGCAGGAGAATCACTTAAACCCGGGAGGTGGAGGTTGTAGTGAGCTGAGATCACGCCACTGCACACCAGCCTGGGTGACAGAGTAAGACTGTGTCTCAAAAAGAAAAAAAGAAGTAGAACCTTACTTCTTCCATTGAAGCTATCCCCATGATTCTTCCTGAACCCAAAAGGTAAGTATTTGCCAGAATCTGGGCATTATTGTCCCCATTGTCTCTTTGCTTTTAAAAATAATTCTACCCCATAGGTATGTATCTTGAAACATGATATTGTCAGGCGTTGCTTGTTTCTGAAATTTATGAAAATGGCATCATCCTGTATAAAGCCTACTTTGATGTGATTTTTTTCCATTCAGGATTGTTTTTCTAAGATCCATCCATGTGGTTAAATGTAGACTTAGTTCATCAACTTTCATGGCCAAATAATATTCCACTGTGTCAATATAATTTATCCATTCTTCAATCTATGGGCATTTGAGTTACTTCCAGCCTTTTTGCTATAACAAGAAATTATGTGTAAACATTCATGCATGTGTCTCCTGGCAAGTGTTTCTCCAGGGTTTATATCCAGGAGTAGGTTGTTCAATTGCAGAATTTACACTTATTTGGCTTCAAATATACTGCCAGCTTGTTTTCCAAAGTAGTTGTTCAAATTTACACTGCTACCCAGGACATACTAGGGTTCCCACTGAACCTCGACCTCACGCATACTGAAATTACAATGTTCTTAATTTTGCAAGTCTTGTGGGTAATAAATGGTCCCTTACTATAGTCTTAATTTGCATTGCATTGATTACTAATGAGGTTATGCATTTTTTCATGTTAATTTTCTGTCATAGTCCATTTAGACTGCTGTAGCAAAATACCATAAACTGGGTAGCTTATAAACAACAGAAATTTACTTCTCACAGTTATGGAGGCTGGGTAGTCCCAGATCAAGATACCAGCAGATATGGTGTCTAGTGAGGGCCCATTTGATGGTTCATAGATGGCACCTTCTAGCTCTGTTCTCAGATGGTAAAAGAGGAGAACGTTGATCTCTTCAGCCCCTTATAGGTGTGTTAATCACATTCATGACCTAATCACTTTCCAAATGTCCCACCTCCTAAATGTCATCACCTTGGAGATTAAGTTTCAACATATAAATTTTGGGGGAACGCAAACATTCAAACCACAGCATTTTTTGTTAGTGTTTCCTATAAATGGTATGGCTTTTCACTCCTTTGGCAATCATTTTGTTGGCTTGTCTATCTTTTGCTCATAAACTTATAATATTTCTTTATACAAAATAGATACTTATCCTTTGATAGGATTATGTGCAGCAAGAATCTTTTCCAAGCTTATGGCTTATCTTTTCACATACCATTTTTGGAATCTTTTAATGAGCTACTATTCTTCATTATAATAAACTTTAATTAATAGCATTATATACATTCATCTTATGGCTAGCATTTTTGCATCTTAATTCAGAAACCTCTACCTGTCATAAGGTATAAAAGATAGTTTCCAAAATTTTCTTCTTAAATGTTGACATTTGTCTTACACAGTTAAGTCTCAAGTCCATCTGAAATTTTGCTTTTTACATCTGTTAACAGGTTCCAATCCAAATTTATTTCTTTCCTATGAATACCCAATTGTCCCAGAATAATAATTAAATAGCCTACTCTATAACCACTTTTTTTTTGCTATGCCAATTTTTTTATATTACATTGTTTTATATATATATATATATTTAGATCTGTGCTGGGGTCTCTATTCTGTACCATTTGTCAATTTTCCCATGCCTGTGTGTGTGTGTGTGTGTGCACGTGTCTACACAAACTAAATAGCAGTACAGAACAATAACTTCTGATATCTCTTAAGTTAGCAACCCACTCCAACCACACACCCTTTATTCCTCTTCAGGTGAGTCTGGTTTGCTCTTGGACCTTTGCTATTTTCTGTGCATTAGAAAATCAGTTTGATAAGTTCCTATAAGCACCTGTTGCAATTTTGATTGATTTGTATTGAAACAGAGAAATTTGCAGAGATTTTATGTTTTCATGCTATTGAGGATTCCAGTAAAAGTATACAGTGTATTTAATTCATTCAAATTGTTTTTCTTTAGTATCTTTTAAGAGTTTTAAGATTTTTTCAATAAACACCTTGCCCAACTTTTGTTTTATCTATTCTTGTTGGATATTGAAACAAAATATACTGTGTAAATTATATTTTAATTGTGTTTTCTAACTCATTATTGCTGGGGAATAAAAATCCATTTGATTTTGCTTAAAATAACTTAAAATTATTAAGTTTAATAATTTGCCTATAGTTTCTTTTGAGTCTTAAATGTACAGAATCATTATTATGTATAGAAAATGACCTTTTTCCTTTTTCTTATTTTATTGTGATGAATAAGCCTCCCAGTACATTGTTGATTTCAAGCTGTGGTTCTCAGTATCCATGTCTTAGTCCTGATTGTAAAAGAGTTTGTAATGTTTTACCATTAAAAATAATACGTTATTTTTTTTGGTGGATAATCTTTATTAGGTTAAAGAAGTACTCATCTCTTAGTTTGCTAATAATTTTTTGCTTACTCCTTTGTTTTGCTTTCTTGTTTTTCTTTTGTAAATCATTAATGAGTGTTCCATTTTATTCAATAATTTTCATGAGTCAATTGAGAGACTGATGTAGTTTTTCTCCTTAAACCTTTAGTATACTAAATTCCACTTTCAGATTTTTCTAACATTAACATCTTACATTCTAGAAATAAACCACCCTCAATCATAATGCATTCCCTTTTGTATACACTGCTGGGTTCAGTTTGTTATCTCATTCAACCTTCACATTATGAGGTAGGTGCTTTACAATTTTTTTTTACAGCTTGTTATTTAGTAATGATATGACCATGAATAAAGGCAAAACTTGGCCTCAGGTCTGTCTGACGTTAAAGCCCAGGATTTTAATCATCTTCCATGCTTCTCTGGATGCTTTGAAGTTAACAACTCATGAGAATGCATCAACGTACAATATTTTCATAGTGTCCACTAGGCATCTATCTAATCCAGTTCCTTTGTTCTTGAGATGATAATTTACTTATGCTTGACTGGTGGACCTTTGAAGTCAACTTCACAGATATGTGTGTGGAGGGAGAAAAGGAAAGGTAGAACTCCTGGCATTAAAATGTTAAAAAACCAGAGGGTGGAGTGTGAATCAAGACTTTAGGCATGTTATTAGGGGGAATGACTAGAAGAGTCTCAAGTTACTATATTAATAGTTAAGAAGGCCTCCTTAACTCTTTTCCATCCAGACTTTCTTGTCAGAACCCTCAACATTATCAACCATACTGAACTTCAGGACAAGAGAACATTCACCAGGAAAAAAAAAAATGGCAAGACCTTGACAAACCATCCAATGTCAAAAGAATCCAATCATATTTCCTCCTTACCATGATTTTCCTTCACTTTGAACATGCATTTTTTCCTTGACCTGCTCCAGTTTCCTCACATTCTTTTCTAAGAATAGTAGCCAGAATCAAACATCATAAAGAACTCAGATGAACCAGGGAGAATACCTAGCACTAGGGAGACAGAAGCTTTTGGAAACACAAGTATGGGTGCCATGATGCTTCATCCCTTCTATGTGCTTAAAATTCTGCCCACATTCAGGAGATCATGCTCTAGATGTCAATGCTATGCTGGAGACCCAGAGAACTGGCTGAAGAATGCTCTGAAACTTATGTTCTCTCAAATGCCACTGCCTTGATGAGACCTTCCCTGAACACCCTGTGTAAGGTGCAGCTCTTTTATCCTAACTTCCTCTATGCTCCTTTCTTGCTTTATTTTCCTTATAGCATTTATGACCAACTAACAATATATGTTGTTAGGCCAACTATAACAATAAATGCTATAACTTTTTAAAATTTTACAGGCGTAAGAAGCTTCACAATGGGAAGGGTTTCTGGTTCTGTTTCATGATGTACCCAAGTGCCAAGAGCAGCGCTTGGGACATAGTCAGTGTTCAATAAACACTGGTGGAAAGAGGAATGGAAACGTGAAAGGACAGTTGGACAGACGGGAGGCCATCTCTCACTGTGCAATCTAGACTGGGAAATACTTCTCACCACTGTTGGCCACTAGAGTAGGCCCTATGCTCTCAAAATGTGGTGACACACTACCTCACCTCAGATACACATAGGGAGTTTATTTGGTACTGGAATCAGCAATAGGAGCCATGTAATTAAGATAAATAACTGTGTTTACTTTAAAACATCATGACCTACTCAGCAATAAAAAGGAATGAACTGCTGATACACACACCAACATGGAGGAATCTGAGAATCACTGCTCAGTGAAAGAAGTCAGATACACGAAAGAAATGCATATTGTATGCTCTATTTGCATACAATGCAAATAGACAAAAAGCATATTACTGTTTTTCTGGGGTCAGAGGAGGAAGGAGAGAAGGACTACAAAGGCATGAGGAATCTTTGGTGAAGGTGATAGACATGTTCCATATCATGATGGTGGTTTCACTAATGCTTATGACTCTCAAAACTCATTGAACTAGATACTTTAAGTTAATGTAGTTTATTAGACATAAATTATTTTTCAATAAAGTTGTAAGGGATAAAATATTGTAACAGGCACAGAGAGGAGCAGATGGGCTTTTTAGCCTGGTTTCCTATCTAAAGAACAACAGCAGTCTAGCTTTTCATACAAAGTCATCAGGCTGGACATCCACAAAGTGTAACATCAGCTGGGAAGTATGATGATTTTCTCTGCCCTTCCCCTTCCTCCAGCCATCACTCCTCCTCCTGAGACTAAGAAATTCTCTAACAGTAACTCATATATGCACCAGCTCCCTTCACCAGCCTCACTGTATAATCACACCAGATACTGTTTATATCACCTGTCACTATACCGCTATATGAGGTTTAGCTAACACTCTGTTAGGGCCAAGGCAGCCATAACCCTGAATGTCTCCCTGGAGAATCTCACCTTGACCCTAGCCTGCCCCTCCATACTCTTAGAAGTGTTTAAACATCAGAAAAGTACCACTGAAACAGAGAAAAAAAAAGAAACTATGCTTCCAATGGAAAGATTTTTCATTTAAATGCACTTCATTGTGTGATGTATTCCTTTAATTAAAGTGTGTGTCTGGGTGCACTGGTTGCTATTACAGTGCAATCTCTCATGTTTATTGAATGCAAGAGTAGCTGGGGCAATGCAGTGGAAACTCACTTATTGGCTAGAGCACAACTTAAAGCTATAGTTCCCTGATCTTCTAAGCTTCTAAAAGGTATATAATCTTCAGAATGATCTTGGTTAATGGCCAGTGTGATAAGATGCCTTCTGTCAATTTGAGTCGGTCTTGTCTGAGAAAAACAATTATTTCTCAAAGACCATGTTTGACTTTGTCTTTTTGTCTAACTGAGATTCTATCCTTCATCTCTAGCAGAAGCATAGAACCAGAAGAACACCCAGTTACTGGAGGGTTTGCAAAAGTAGGATAGGGAAGTAGAATTATCAACAATCCCTGCCATTCATATGTTACCTTACAGTTTACAAAGTACTTTCATGTTTCTTCATGAGCTCCTCTTAAGGATCTTGTGGACTACCTATCATTACCTCAACTGAGACTCACAGCATAGTGAGACAGTCAAGGTGCATGGGAAAGAGCAGAGGTGCACTTGAGCCACACCCCTGAATCTGGGTCCTGTGCTCTTTCTGCCACCCCAGAGTTGGGAGTCAGATTTCTGTTCTGATTGTGCCTCAGGGTTTGATTGACTTTGGGACAAATCTTAGATTATGTTTGGGTTTTTATCTCCTCATCTGTATAAAGAGGGAATATTTCAATAGTCTTTCAATTATTAAATTCTAAGTCTCTCTATGTTTCCACAAACTGAGAAATGGAAAGTCAGGGAGAAAGGGAGTTTTGTCCCATGATCTTCTAAAAGAATGGCAAGTTTTCTTCCCAGCCAGGGCCCTGTTGTACTACAAAGAAAAGCTAGGTTTTCCTTCAGTTTTTGAAAATTATTGAAAAAAATGAAAAAAAAGTGAAAAAGTGAAAAAAATTATTGAAAAATTTGAATTATATGAAAATTATTGAAAAAGGCATAAAAAACACTCAAAACACAGTCAAACATTAATCAATAACTCTAACAGATTAACTGTTTTCCTTTCCCTACAGTTTCTGTCTGGCCTTGCCAACACAAAATCATATCCTCTCGCTACAGTTTTTGGGGTTATTTTTGTTTTTATTTTTATTTGTTTGTTTGTTTTTTACAAGGAAGAAGATCTATCGATCTATCCTTTTATTCTTCTCTGCAGCAAAAATTGTATCTCCTGAATACCTTTTCTCCCCAACTAAATTATAAGCCTCTTGAGGGCATAAACCTACATAATACCCCTTTGGTTGTGCCTCAGCATTTAGCATTTACACCTAGGATACAATTACATTGAAAGTATGTTTCCTCTGTTTCTTGAATTCTTCCTTCCACAATTTAAGCTCTGCACTTTTCCAGATTCTCCTAAAAAATTAGTTTCTCCTTTGGCTCTGATATGCACTAGCTCCTCCTATTAGTCTTAAATCACTGACTTCTCTATGCCCTGTTTTAAATTCTTCAACTTGGAAATAAGAAAATAAGAACCAAATTTGCCAGGTTATTATGATATAAAAAAGGATAATGCACATGGAAGCACTTAGCACATGACTGACATATAGTAACTGCTCAATAACTATGTGTTAGATCTGAGAATCTAAAACAGTATTTGTCTGTATTCATAGTTCTCCTTAGGCTAAAGGGGAAAAGAGAAAAAGAAAGCATGCAGCCAAAACTCAGCTCAGGCCGGTTGCAGTTGCTCATGCCTGTAATCCCAGCACTTTGAGAGGCCAAGGCAGGCAGATGGCTTGAGCTCATGAGTTCGAGACAAGCCTGGGAAACATGGTGAAACCCTGTGTCTACTAAAAATACAAAAATTAGCCAGCAGTGATGGCATGTGCCTGTAATCCCAGCTACTCAGGAGGCTGAGGCAGGAGAATCGCTTGAACCCCCGAGGTGGAGGTTGTAGGGAGTTGAGATGGCGCCTTTGCACTCTAGCCAGGGCAACAGAATGAGACTCTGTCTCAGAAAAAGAAAAAACAAAAACAAAAAACCTCAGCTTGATCTTACCTTCTCAAAACTACCTTTCATTATAGTTTCAGTAATATTCAGTAGAGTGGACAGCATCCTCTAACAACATTGTGCCTATGAAGCACCTCACCATGGACTTCTCATGAGTCAATGCAACAAAAACCATAGCAGGTACCAAACGACAGCTTAAAGCCACATCAGAATGATAGATGCATCCAGAATGGTGTCACAGCCTTCAATTTCAGCCAGGTTTGAATATATTTGCTTGGACAGAGGCTGTTAAAGTGAAGAAGGAGATCTCTTCATAGGGAGTTTTCATGAGATATCAGTGAAATGCACACCTTCATCCAAGAACAGATTATTAACTATTTACTATAGGATGACTACTAGAGATTCCCAGAAGAAAAGACAAGGTGTCTTGTTCACTATTGCTCATAGTCTTGTGCAAAATGGGGTGGTTATAATATGAAGTGGTTAATGCTAAGATGGAGCTATGTCTGCAGCAACTGTAAAGGACTTAAGGCAGCTTGGTAGAGATCAAAAAAGCTTCCCAGAGTTACTCAAGCTGAATCAGAAATGCTAAACAGAAATCACGCCATGCAATCAGAATCATGCCAGGCCAGCGATTTCTTTGTTCCTGCTTCTCCATTCCTGTCCAGCTACATATCCCCACCCCACCCCATCTTTTAGGTCAAACTTAAGTCCCTTCTTTATTGTGATAAGTCCAGTTATACAGCCCAGAGGGGACTTCTTCCCAGGAAAGAGGTCCCCATATTTCTGGATTTCTAGCTTATGTCCTAATTTCAAATTTCTGTCCTACCTTCTGAGCTCTTTGAAGGCAGGACCAAGCCAGGGGTTACTCATCATTTTATGCCCAGCACAAACAACTCTGCTTGGTACCTAGTAAGCACTCCTGTAAATAACTAACCAATGACTACCTATTTCAAGACATGACAATAAATTTTCATGTCATGAACTGACCTTGTGGCCAGATTTTTTGGGCGGTTAGGGGAGGGGGTTCAGAAAACACGGTCTGCAATTATGGCTCTGAATGTCAGGCAGGTGTCTGAACCCAGCTTCTGCTGTTTCACTCACTTTCTTCCCTCTCACTAACTCACACTCACACATTCATCTTGGAAAAGTTACTTCTGCTTTCTAGGATTCTGTTTTCTTATGTTTGTTTGTTTCTCTGGGAGGAGGATGAGTGATGGGTATAACAATGGTATCCTGTTATAAGAATTAAATGAGATTCTGAATGTAAGGATTTGGTGCACTGCCTGGAATATAGCTATTCATATTAATACCACTGCCTGGTATTAATTGTTGTTGTTGTATTTTCACCTCAACTAAACTGTAAAGATCCTTGAGAGCAGAAATTATATCACACATTTTTCTGTATCTCTCATAACACTGAACACAGGGCTGCACAATAAGTAGATTCCTCATAAATATTAATTAACCAACTGGTTAAAATGCCCAACCACTAGGTAGAACTTCAGGGTGAAAGGAAGTCACTAACACTAGATTAGAGTAACTTCCTTTTCTTCTTTGGGGAAGGAGCTTTCACTAGAATGTGAGCTGTCACTAGAGTGAAGATCTTGTGCTGGGACTTTCTCACACTCACTTATCCAGTTGGTCAACAGGTAAGTCTAGATCACCCATCCTATGCAGCCTGGGTCAAAAGAGACCAAGTCTTTTCCTTCCTAGAGCTCTAATTCTACCGGGAGTAACAGACATGCCACAGATAAGAATTACCATGCTGAATGATGCCAAACTATTATGAAGAAAAATAAAGCAGGATAAGGGGTGCCTGTTGTAAGTTGAGAAGAAGTTAGATTTTACATAGGATGGTTGGGGAAGGCATTTCCAAAAAGATGTGATTTCAGCAGAGACCTGGAGGTAGTGAGAACTTGAACCAAGTGGATAATCATATCCCAAACAGTGCAAGACAGGACTGTGTTTGTCAACTGGAAGAAGAGCAAAGAAAATTAAGTGGTTGGGGCACAGAGAGATAAGGTCAGAGAAGTGGCAAGGGCAGAGAGAAGTGGAAATTATGTATAATCTTATGAGCCATGGAAGGCCTAAAGTATATTGAGTGAGATGAGAGCCGCTGGAGATTGTTGAGCAAGGATAACATAATACCACTTACATTTTAGTGGATCAGTCTGGCTGCTTTACGGAGAGTAGATGGTATGTGGATTAGGGAGGAAGAGGTTGTTACAATAATCCATGTGAGAGAGGAATGAAGGTGACATGAACCGGAAGTGAGTAGAGGAGGAGGAAGTAAAGAGTGTTGTGATTCTGTTTGTATTTTAAAAGTAGATCAAGACAATTTGCTTAGGGACTGATTGCAGGGTATGAAATGAAGAAAAGAGCCAAGACTCCAAAGTATTTGCCCTGAGAAATTAGAAGAATTGGCCGGGCGAGGTGTCTCATGCCTGTAACCCCAGCACTTTGAGAAGCAGAGGCGGGTGGATCACCTGAGGTCAGGAGTTCAAGACCAGCCTTGCCAACATGGTGAAACCCTGTCTCTACTAAAAATAAAACATTAGCTGGGCGTGATAGCATGTGCCTGTAATCCTAGCTATTTGGGAGGCTGAGGCAGGAGAATCGCTTGAACCCAAGGGATGGAGGTTGTAGTGAGCCGAGATGGCACCACTGCACTCAAGCCTCGGTGACAGAGCAAGACTCCATCTTAAAAAAAAAAAAGAAAAGAAATTGAAGAATTAAACTGCGAGAGGAGGATATTTAGTGAAAGGAAATGAAAAGAAACCCGGTGCTAAATTTTAGAGTGGACTATTTGGCATATTTATAAGATACCCATGTTGAGATATCAAGTAGCTAGTTAAATGAACAAGTCTAGCATTTAGGGGAGAGATCTGGGCTGATAATTAGGACAAATAAGTGGTATGGATAACTGAGAGCTGGATGAGATCATGAACGGAGTGAGTGAGGGCAGAGATGAAGGAGGTTTGAGAACTGTGCCCAAGGGCTCTTCCTTATTTAGAGAGGTTACAAAGATGAGGCAGAACCATGAAAGTCTTCTGGAAGGAATAACTAATGAAGGAGAAGATCTAAAGGAGGACGGTGTTCCATCTTGCATATAATTCTGCCCCTGCTATTATTCCTCCTCCCCCTACTACACTGAACACTTCACTGGCTAGCAACTACTCATCCTCCAAGTTTCAGCCTTTGTATTTCTTCCTCAGAGAGGATTTCCCTAATCCCCAACATAAACTTTCCTCCCTTTATCTTATATCACCTTGGTCTTTGCCTTCTTAACACTTTGGGTATGAATCTGCATATATGTCTGTAATGAATATAATTTTACACAAAAATTTGTGTAATTCCATGTTTGTTTCTATGTATATACAATGAATATCCACCTTTAACCAACCTGTTGGCTACCTGAATGCAAGAGCCCTGGCTAATTCTACTCACCCAAGGGTGCATTTGTTGAATGAATGTGAGACTAAACACCAGGTCCTGGGCTAGGTGTATTATATTCATTATCCAATTTCAACTTAATAGCAATCTTGTGGTATTCATATAATTAGCAATCCTGTGGTATTCATATAATTTACAGATATGAAAACTGAGAATGAGAAAGTTTGAGTAACTGGTTAAAGGCTACTTAGCTAATAAGGAACTATATCACGATTACAAAGAAAACTCAGATCTATCTAATTCACATCGAATGCCCTTTCCGTATTCACGGTTGCCTCTCCATGGTTATAGTTCAGTAAGTATTTCATGCTAGCCTGTTTAGAGAGGAGCTGATTACGAATGGTGGAAGGGAAGGGGAGACTTGACAAGACTGAATGTTGCATTCTCGATGCACTCCCCCCGCCCCCCACTTCCCCCCACCTCACTCTATTACCGCACATTCACACACAGCTCTCCACATCTGTCTGTGCTGATTATTCTCCATTTGCCTTCACCCCAAAATCATTTTCTGACCTCTTCTACTCTATTCTATACCCCCACAGGGCTCACCCATATGGTTGCATTAGCCCACCTGGCTTCCCTGCTTTTTGCCATCCTGTTGCATTCAGCCAAAAACAAAAACAAACAGCAGGGATCTGGTAGTTAAGAAGAGGAGAGGAGAGGTTAGAGTTCATCTTTCCCACTTCCTATTCTGCCTGGTCCCCAAGTTTCTGGCAGAAGCTCCAATCCCTTTGACTTCAGCTGTTCGGTGCCCCTCTACCCCTTAATTCCAGCTCTGTTCAGAAATTCAGTAACATGGTTTCCTGTCCTTGCCCCTTCAGGCCCAGGTTCAAAAGCCTCCTACTGCTGCTCATTCCTGGGTGCCTTGCCATGCCATGTTGCTTCCTTAAACCCTGCACATCCGTCCGTAGAGAGTCCCTTCACTCAGTTCTCACTGGAATTCCAGCCAAGGTCAACCTTCTGCTCCCAGGCAGAGCCTGGCTGGTACAGCATCAAAGCCCATCCCTTCTCTGTCCATCCTGCTCTGGCCCCAACCCCTCCAGGCTTCCTACATAGCCCATGCTGTCAGGCAGACAGCTGCACTGTGCCCACTCTGATTTTATAGCCATCCACAGTCCCATAAAAATCAATGGAACAAAAACTCAAAGAACTTTTATCACACCTGAGAAACTCCCCATAACTGCCCTGAAATTATCCTGGATCTTCTCTGGTAAAAAAAAAAAAAAAAAAAAAAAAAAAGAAGAGAAAAAAAGGAGGTGAAAGGGATAAGAGGAAACAAGGAGGTATGGCATCCAGGTGTAAACTAGTGGTAATTCCCATCTTTTCCCTGACTGGATGAAAAATGAAGTGCCCACAAGGAGCATAGCCTGTCTGAAGACAGAGATAACACCTTATGTGCTGCCAGTTCTAAGGGCTGAACTGTTTGCATAAACACTTTCAAAGCCCCAGTTCCCAAGTGCACAGGAGGGAGCCCGTGGAATAAATCAAAGCAAGGTCCAGATGAAAAGTTAGGGGGACAGGTGCCCATGTCAAGTTCCCTGCTTCAACACGCTCCTGCTAGGACGCTAGGAAAGCACAATTAATGAAAAGTGGTTTGTACAGTTTATGTAAACATATTAAACACCTTGCTCTGCACATTTATCTGACACTCAGTGATTAACTAGTTCCATAAGCTAATATTTATACATAACTTTGAATTGTACAACACAAATTAGGCTCCATTTATCATGGAATCAGAGAATTTGGAAAAAGCAAGCAGAGTTCAGGGACATTCTAGTTCAATCCCCGTATTACAGATGAGGAAACTGAGGCAGAGAAGGGCAGTGACACATCTAGGGTAGGCAAGAGCAAGGCTAAGGGCTGTGTCTCCCACTAAGCTCCTTTATCTGCCATGTTTTGCTATTTTCTGCTAACAAGAGGAACAGGCTGTCCACCCCTCCTAGACTCCTGAACAGAATAAAAAGTAGAGTTTCTCTAAATTCCTTGAAGGCCAGAATAATATTATAATAACTAACATTTCCTCAGCTTTCACTCCATGCCAGGCGGATATTACAATCCTAGTGGAGTAAATGATTTAATTCTCCCACCATCACTGTGAGAGCGATGCCATTGTTAGGAATTATAACAAAGATGGAAAGCCCTGATTCCAGATCCCAGCTGTCGGGGTTTACTTCCCACTGCCACCATGCATGAGCTGCATGAACTTTTCTATGCCTGCATTTATATCTATGAAACAGGGATAGTAACAGCACTTACCTAGTAGGGTAGTTGTCAGTATTACATTAATTAATACAAATAAAGCCATTACAATGGTGCCGGGAACACAGCGAGTACTCTATATGATATTCCTTATTTTGCTGTTCCAATTGTGCTCCCTATTTTGTAGGTAAAGGAAGAAAAGCAGAGATATGAAGGAACGCACTCAAGTACATACAAATACGCAGATGCTAAGGAACAGAACCAGGTCCCAATCCAGGCCTTCTGACTCCAGAGCCAATACTCGTTCTCACTGACACTGTCCAGTAGAACTTTCTGCAATGATGTAAAAGTTCTACATCTGCGTTACCCAAGAGGGTAGGTACCAGTCACATGGGGCTACTGAATACTTGAAATGTGGTTAGTGCCATTGAGAAATGGAATTGTTTTATTTATTCATAATTAATTCAATTTAATTTACAGCCACATGTGTCTACAGGTTTCTGTATTGGACAGCTCACCTCTTCACTACCTTATTCATTCCGTGGCACTTATACTCCAACTCAGTGCCTGATGCAGGGTGGGCATTTCCCGTTACTCTCTAGGATATAAATCCTTATTCCTACCTATCTGAGGTTACTGCCATCACAAGTCAGTCTTCAATAAAAGGCTATTCTGTGAAAATGAACCCATAAATGTTTGTAGGAAGAATGAATAATTAGATGCATGAACCTGTCACCTCCACCTAGGTTGAGAAATGGCTTCATATGAAGCAGGGTGAATCTCTTGGTCTCCCCTCCTTTGTCACGATGCAGGCACCCCTTCTCCAGCCTGCAACACTCTTTTATCTGCTCTTCAGGAGAGACCAGTGGGCCAAAATCAGAGGCTATGCAGGTCCTTAATCATCCATCACCTGGGGCCTACCTGGGCACACATCTTAGTGTCTGAAAGATAATTTGAAACCTATTGATCTCTCATCTTGATTTTGGCAGTCACATTCCCCACGTGTCCAGGGAAATTTCAAGAACCACTTAAAACAGATCCCACTGTAGGACCTGAAGAATTAAGATGTTTTGCTATGAAGTCAGACATGTCTGTGAATCTCAATTCTGTCATTTCTAGCTTTGATAATTTGAGTCACTTGGATGCTCTAAAACCCTAGTTTCCTCATCTCTAAAATGGGAACAGTTGTGTCCTTTTCCAAAGGATTGAAAGACATATTGTGCCTGAAGAGCTTAGCATACTACAAAATAACTTGTCTGTGTTCATGAAAGAATGTTCCACCTCTGCTTTCAAGGCTAGAGTTAGCGAAACTGCTTCTTTTAATTGACCTGTCACTAACTGATCCTTCCTTTCAGTGTTTTTCCCTTAAAGGGGTTCTATAGGCATCCTCCCAGAGAACAAGTATATTCAAAGGGTAAGCATGAAGCTGAACCTGACCCCACATCCTCACATAAGTTTTGCAATGGAAAGTGCTATTTCAAGGAAATGTTTTGGATAATCAACATCACCATCAAAAAACATTTAAGAGCACATTTTCAAGTGGTGCTAAAGGAAGCATACAGGACAACACAATCCCTGCCCTCCAGGCACACTTCAAAGAACCACTTAGACACAATCTGTTCTCTCTAGAAAATTGCCAAATCCAATAATTTTCTCAGCCCTTGCCCCTCTACAGTATTTGATTCTTCTCCAAACTTTACACCATTCTCCTTCCGTGAATTCAAAGGCACTGCTCACTCCTGGTTTTCTTCCTGCTTCCAGAAACATTCTCCTTCTCTCTCCTTTGCTGGCTCCTGAATGTCTCTGCTCTGTCACTTACTGGCTATGTGACCTCCGAAAACTTATTTAACTATCCTGAACCTTCACAACATTATCTGTAAAGTTGAGTTAATGATACCTACCTTACATGGTTAGTCTGAAAATTATCTAGGAGAAATAGAAAAGCCACATTTCCAACTGGATGGAACCCCATCTCCCAACAAACACTTTGATCTAATAGATAAAGTATAGTTCAAAAATCTTAAATAATTTCTGAGCCTCAAATTAAATTCCTGAGTGTCAAAACCAAACTAAGACCTCAAAAATAAAGCAGTGTCTGACTCAATAATGACCCGTGGTGTTTTGGGAAAGACACCTATGCTCTGGGAACTGATGGGTAAGTGATAATACCTACATAAGGAAAAGACACTTATCTTTATGCCTTATGTGGTAAACAATGGGAAATGAGCCCAATATACAAAGTTTGAAGTGTTATCTGATACATGATATGGTGCCTTGCAATATGTTGGTCACTATCTGAGTGTGCAGCAGCAAACTGTCTTCTGATCAGTGTCTTGGATTAGGGTGCAGGGGTTGGGGGTAGCATAGGAATTGACACACAAAAGAAAATAAAACCCCAAGCTAGCTGTAGCTATGAATATGAGTTTGAACTCACAAAATCTGCACAATAGATGCAGGAATTCCTAGTAGATAAATACACATAAAACTGTCTATGAACATTGATACTTCTACGGCTCACACAGAAACAAAAAACGAAACAAACAAACAAACAAAAAAAACACCACCACCACCACCTGTGGGGGACATTTTACAATCCAGGGCGCCTTATAATAAAGCAGCATAGACAAGTCCATGTGAAAATGGGCTAATATTTAAAACATGCATAGCTACACACACACACACACACACACACATGCACACACATATACCCACACAAAAATAAGTACCATGAGGCTTGGCATTAACGAACAAATAGAGGCTAGAATATTACAATTAGATAGCAGAGTAATACACTTAGCACAGTGCTTGATATAGATGAGGTACTTAATAGTTTCTATTCCCACTCTGTTTTCTTCTATACCCTTAATATTGGTTCTAGGATTCTGTCCTTGTCTTTTTGTTGGCTTGGGACATTTATTTTTAATTTTGTTGTATTTTGTTCATTCATTCATTCATTCATTCATTCATTCATTCATTCAGCAGGTGAATACATGACCAGAGCTGAGCTTTAGGAAGACTGTACTTTATGCTACCACCATACTGAATTGTTCATTATTGAAAAAAAAAAGTTTTTGGAGGACCAGGGGCCAAGTAAAAGGCAGGTAGTCACAGAGAAAAGAAATTCATCCGCCCATCACAAGAGAGTGGCCATATGAAAACCCCCGGGATAAAATAATCACAGGAGAAGGAGCTAGAGGGATGGAGCAGAGAAACCACTTTGGAATCTGAGTCCCACTTGTGGACTAATGGGCTGGACCACAATGATCCCAGAGTAAAGGATCATAAAGCATTCTTCCAAACTCCTTGTATCTGCCTGAATGGCCAAGGGTGGCCTCCTGGGGAATAAACCCTTCTGCCTCACCCTTATATGACGGGGTGTAGATCAGGGTTTTCAGAAGTGATCCTGTGGAGCAAGAGATGCTCATCCTACATAAGACAAGGGTAAAGGAACAGGTATTAAGGACATCCATTTGAAGTTGTGCAGGGAGTGGGGAGGACTTGCTTATGGATTTCAGAGCACAGGACAATATTTGAACGAGGTAGTGAATAAGGGGAAACTATTTCCAACAGGCAGAAATTTAGATGACGCAGATTTTATTTTAATGTCATAAACCCTTGGCTAATAACTAGAGTTTTCTAAAACTGGAATTGTCTGCTTTCTGAGGGATTGAGCTTCCTCAAACTGGAAGTATGTAAATCAAAACTATGTGGCAGCTGGTCAGAGCCAATATACAAATGTTTTCAGGGTTGGACCTATCTAGCTCAAAGATTCTGTATGAACCAGTTAAGAAAAAGTAGAGGATAAAAGCAGCAGCAAAAATCACTAAAAATAATTTACCAATGAGAGTATATAAAATAAATTTTATACCTAGAAGTATTAGTAAAAACAGAAAAGGGACGGTTTTAAAATAAATGATGTATTTTTTTCTCTCCTTTTCCACTTTTACAACAGAGCATGAGGGCACGCATCTACACTAGTAATACGAAGGTTTGCCAACAAGTGACAGTGGCACTGCTGAAATGCTGAAAATGTCATCGTTCACACATCATCATAACTTCCCCCTTTGTGTATACTTCCATGATAAAGACAAAGACCTGGATCATCTGAGTATTCCTGTCTTTAATTATGTAGTTAGAGAACATGAGCCTTGATGAATTGCAAATGGAGTCAGAACCCCAGCTTGTGACTTGAGTAAAGATAAGCCAGTCACAGATGTCCACACTTCCTATTAATCAAGGGCCGATGATTCTCCACTGAGAAACTGTCTTCAGTGATGTACGGTCCCATTAGCCAACTATTACCCAGCCGGCCTCCTCTGCCTGAGACCTCTGGCCTTTCTAGTTCTGAATCTGAAAAACTAAGCATTAAGGAGACTGAAGCTTCAAAGAATCTTAGCAGATGACTTCAGTCCAGAGAAAGCAACCCCTGAAGTCTTAGAAAGGTTAAAATTCAAAGTAGCAAAGAAGAAGAGATACAAAAAAAAGTGCCCTGAAGGAGAAGGAATTCTGAGTTGGGTTAACCATATGAAAATTTCAAATCATATGAAAATTGATGTCCTCTGTTCAGCTGTGGGGCCTGGAGGAGAATTCTGCAGAGCTGGTTTATGACAAGCAGAGATCTCTCAACAAAATAGTGCTTAGCACATCTGTATAATTTCTCCTGCTTGATTCTCACAGCACACCTGTCATCTTTCCATCATTATTTTCAATGTACAGAAAATGAGGCAGGTTCAGAGAGGTTAAGCCATCTACCCCACATAACACATCTGGGAAAAAGAGAATCAGGGAATTAAATCCAGGCCTTTTGAATCCAAGTCCAATTCTCTTTCCAAAGCCTTGCACTGTCTCTTTCAAGGAAGTCTACTTTCAACTGGGAATAAACTATGAGATTTCCACCAAATTATATGTTCTTCCCAACTGAACCTCTTTTTCCGTAACTGACCTGTCATCAGGTATGTATTGAGCACCTAATAAACACCCGGTAGGTTCCTTTCACTGGTAAAATCCCCCTCATCCTCCAACATTCAGCCCTCTGCCTTTCCCATTCTGTACAGTCTACAAAGGCCATTTCCTGCTGATCATCTCAGAACTTTACTGGGTCCCTAAGGTTCCAATAGCACCGTATGTGATTAACAGCTCATTACTTTTTCCATTCTACCAGATTGAGACACTTCATTGATTCATCATTATATCCACACAAGCATTGTGTACAATTATTTAAATCCATCAAGTCCTCAGTAAAGATTTGCTGAATGAAAAAGGAGGCTCTGGCATGAGAAAATTAGCCATGTTACAGAGCTAAGATATACACATGACACAGACATTGAAGAAGAGGAGATCTGTAAGTGCTCGACTGTGAATCCCAGATTCTAAAGGCTGTAGAGATAATCCCCAAGGGATAGACCCCAAGAAAACAAAAAGCACACATATGCATCTTCCTCACCTTCAATCCCTGATGTACCTTCTTCTTCTCCCAAGACTGGAAGCATCTACAGTGGGCTTTTTCCTATTATTATAACAGCAGAGGTTTAGAGTCAGGGTATTGTCTGATCTAGACTTGATTTCCTAGATGGGATCAGATTATTAATGGAAGTGTTAAGTCTCAAAACAAAAGAAACACAATCAGAAATGTTCATGTCTAAAGTTATGACACAAATTAGGGGTTCATATGAAATTGATAAAAGGCAAAACTGAAGATTTCCTTTAGGTTTTCAACGGTTAGTTCATACGAAAGAAATTACCTACTCAAATAGCCTTTGTTACTTTAATATAGACAGTTTCCAACTTCCATGTGAACTGTGTTAAAAGAAATAGTTTCCTGTCTACATAATAAAGCATAAGTTACCCAGATTAGCACCCAAATACCTCACTCTCTGACCTCAGAGTAACTTTCTGATCACATTTCCTATTATTCTCCATCACATTCCCCTATTATTCCCCTTGCTAATCTTAGCTATAGCCCCCTTTCTCCACCTTCACAAGTTTATTTGGGCTGTTTGCACTACCTAGAATATCCTCTCCATGTGCAAATCTCACACCTCTTCCAGGGATCATCGAAAAAATAAATGCCACTCTTCTCATCATCCACACATCCCCGCTGGATCTCCCTCCACTGAACTCTTGAGATGCTAACTTTCCCTCTTCAGTGACATGTGAGGGCAGAAGTTTGTACTTGCTTGACATTTGAAGTCACATTTTGGTAGTAAAATCTTTTTTTCTATTATTAATTCTTAGCTCTGAAAATCCCTCTAATTGTTTCAAAATGCTTTCTCACATATCAAGTAATTTTCATATTTCTCAGAAACTAGTAAAATAGTACCATTTTCCAGATTAAAGTTATAATATTTGTACTCAGTCACAAATGACCAGAATACGGCCCATCTTGATAAAAGTTCCATGGGCACTTGAGTGTGTGCTCTACTTGTGTTAGATGAAGTGCTCTAGAGATGTCAATAAAGTTAAGTTAGTTGGTTGAATTGTTCAATTCTTTTATGTTCTTACTGATTTTTCTATTTGCTCTATGTACTGGCAACAAAAACATCAGAAATTTCTTTAAATGCTATTTAAAAAGTCAAGTTTATGCAATGTTTAGGAATAAATCTGATTAAAAAAAGAGGTGCAAGATCTATAAGCTAAAAAGTATAAAACATCACTTAGTCAAATTAAAAGGAAACCAAAACAAATAGAGATGGCTGTGTTCACAAATCAGAAGACTCAATATGTTTAAAAGGCCAGTTCTCCTCAAATTAGTCTACTGGACTTTATGCAATCCCAATCAAAATTCCAAAAGCCATTTTTTTGGAGGTAGGGGGTAGAAATAAACAAATTGATTCTCAAATTCATAAGAAAATGTGAAGTACCACAGTGACCAAGAAATCCAGATAATGTAGTACTGGTGTCAAAGATAAGCAAATAGATCAATGGAACAGAATAGAGTCCAGACATAGAAGAGTCCACACATATATGGCCAATTAATTTTTGACAAAACAGTAAAGGCTATTCAATGGAGAAAGAATAGTCTTTTCCATAAACTGTGTTAGAATAATTTGGTATCCATATGCAATAATCATAAACTTTGATCTATACTTTGTACCATATAAAAATTTAACTCAAAATTGATTATTGGCCTAAGCATAAAACTTAAAACTATAACAGCATCTAGTAAAAGGCAAAATAAAAAGATAATTGTAACACTGACTTAGGCAAATATTTCTTAGATATGACTCAAAAAATATGATCCAAAAAATTGATAAATTGTACTTCATCAAAACTATGAACTTCTCTTCATTGAGAGACACTGTCAAGAGAATTAAAAGATAAGCTATGACACGGGAGAAACTACCGTAAATCACGCATTTGAAAAAGGACTTTTATCCAGAATATAGAAATACTCTCAATACTCAATAGTAAGAACACAAGTTGCCCGTTTTAAAATGGGCAAAAACCATAGAAAACATATAGATAGAAAATAAGTGCATGGAAAGATGTTCAACATCCTTAGTCACTAAAAGAATGGAAATTACAACCACAATGAGATACAAACACACATCTACTAGAAAAGCTAAAATTGGCTGGGTGTGGTGGCTCACGCCTGTAATCCTAGTACTTTGGGAGGCAGAGGCGTGCAGATCACGAAGTCAGGAGTTTGAGACCAGCCTGACCAACATGGTGAAACTCTGTCTCTGTTAAAAATACAAAAATTAGCCGGGTGCGGTGGCGCGCACCTGTAATCCCAGCTACTCAGGAGGCTAAGGCAGGAGAATTGCTTGAACCCGGGAGGCAAAGTTTGCAGGAAGCCGAGATCATGCCACTGTACTCCAGCCTAGACGACAGAGCAAGACTCCGTCTCAAAAAAAAAAAAAGAAAAAAGAAAAGAAAAGAAAAAAGAAAAGCCAAAATTAAAAAGACTGGCTATTCCAAGTGTTACTAAGAATATAAAGCAACTGCAAATCTCATGAATTATTAGTGGAAATGAAAAATAGCACAAACACTTTAGGAAATAGCTTGACATTTTCTTAAAAATTTGAAATTACCTCTATCATATGATCCAGCCATTCCACTATTATTTGCCCAAGAGAAATGTTCGTAAACACACTTATACATGAATTCTCACTGCAACTTTATTTTCCTAGGTTCAATCCAAATGCCTGTTAACATGTGGATGGATAAACTAATTGTGCTATGTCCACATAATAAAATATTATCAGCGAAACAATAAAAGAGGAAACTGTTGAAACATACAACATAAATCAATCACAAAATAATTATACAAGAAACAGGCCATACAAAAAAGGGTTCATACTTTATGATTCCATTTATATGAAATTCTAGAGAATGCAAACTAATCTCTAGTGATATAAAGAGTATCACCAATTGTGAATATGGTGAGGGGATGAAAAAGGATGGAAGAAAAGAATTACAAAGGAGCACAAGGAAACTTTTGAAGGTGATGGATTTGCTCATATTCTTGACTGTAGTGATGACTGCATGGGTGTATTCATATCAAAATTTTATCAAGTTTATATATTTTAATTTGTGTAATTACTGAGTGTCAATTATACCTCAATAAAGTTGTTTAAAAAATCTGAAGGCAACTCATAGAGTGACCCTAGTTTTATGTTAAATAATCTTTATGAGCATCTAAAAATATTTCACTCTCAGTGAACACCTTAACTCTTCAATACAGAAGTCATATCAAACATTTTTGCAGATAGGTCAGACCGCCTCCCTAATATATACTCTAACCATCCATGCTTCTGTTTTACAGCAGTTACTGCAATTGCCATCAGTTACTTATTTGATCAGCAGTTCTCTCTGTATGATAGCAAAGATGGTAACAAAATCCATTATTGCATCTCTAGGTCTTGGTACATGGTAAGTGCTCAATAAGTATTTGTTGAGTATAATGTACTTCACTTGGTATCTGGGTAATAGACAGTAGGGTATTGATACTCTCAAAGACATGTGCTGGAAGGGAACAGATGGTTTTTGCTGTCTCTGCTTCTTTTCTTCATTTTCCTTTTTACCAGTATTCACTATGAGAAAATTTCTTTGAGATTTAAAAACGGATATTTGTTAGGATTTGTTAGACTCTGCTATTGAGTAGTAAGCTACTTTGGAGGAAAAAAGACAAATGTTGGGGCATACTTTTCAGTATCTTTAATGATTAAGTCATGATACCTATAATGGAGATTAAATGAGCTTTTTCCCTGATTATTAAACTGGCATTTTCAGCATCAAAAAAAGGGAAAGACATTGTGCAAACCTAAGGGTAGGTAGATTATATCAAGAGTAATGATCTACTAATGAAATCTTAAAGCTCCCTTCAGGGACTGAAGCCTCTGGGCTAGAAAGTTTAAGAGACCATCTATGCCTGAGATAGACTCAAGGGAGAGTGAATTTCCCAGCCACCTTTCAGCATTTCAATTATGAAAACATTCATGCCCAATATCGACATGATCATATTTGAAGAAATAAAAGTTAGCGTATCTTTTTTTCCCTCATTCATTCCCTAGCTGCCTATTAAAAAGCTTCTAGATTACAACCCAGGTATCTCTACCAAACACTTCAAATTAAAGTCTCCATTTTAAAAAGCCTGTTTCAATAACTTACTCAGACAGCTACTGGTAGATCCTGCCTTCGGCACTGAGAGCAGCCAAGGGAGGCACGAGGCAAAATGTCAGAAAAGCAACTACAGGGAAGAGCAACCACAAAGGAAGGTCATTATCCCCTCTACAGTGCACCTTGGCAACAGCGCCAACCAGACGCTCCCCTCTTCTACTAAGTGCATTTGGGAAACAAGCATCTCCTTTGTCAGGAAAGAAGTGTGCCATGAGCAGGCATAGCCCTTGGCCTTAGATATTTTTATAGGCAATCTGACCATCAGATCTATGATGTTCTTTGATTCTTGTCATGGTCAGTGTTATCAGGCACCCTCTCCCCTGTGACTTCTAGGCGGTCACAAATTTTGATTCTATTTTCAAATCACTCGATAATTTTTCCCTTTCTTTCCAGCCCCACAATTATAACCTTTATACAGGTCCTCTTTAACTCTCACTCAGGTCTTTAAATGTCCTAAACACTGAGGAAAAAAAAAAAACATACCTAATAAATGTAAAACCATTAAATAAAAAAGGTTTCTTTCTAGACTTTTCTTAAAAATCTAGATTAGTTAGGGTTTCATAGGTAAAGTCTGTCTAGGCAAAGCTTTCTCCAGAAAGTTTTGTTTTCTTTGAGTTTTGAAAGATGAGTGGGACTCAGGACTAGCTAGATGAAGTGGGGGAAATAAAGGACTCCTAGAAGAAAGCACGCATGCCAGGGTACTTTGGTGTGAAATAGGAAGACACATTTCCTGTTGCATGAGTGAATGGAGTGCTTAAAAAGAGGAGGTAGAAAGTCAGGATCCACGTTAAAAGGCTTCATGTGCTGAGCTAAAGGCTTTCACTTTATCCTCTAAGCTAAGGGGAAGCCAATGATAAACTTCAGGAAGCTTTGCAACACATTCGGGTCAACCTAACTTTCTGTAACTTCTGGCACATCTGAGATCTGTTGACATTTTCAAATACAAAGGGAGAACAAAAACAAAATGCCAAAACTGAAACAAAACACGTCTAGCTTATACAAGCAAATAGCCATGGTTCTAAAATACAAGTTTCCATCTGAGACTTTTTAGACTCTGATCCCTCGATGTTCTTCCAAGTGGTCCTCATGGTCTGGGCACCATCTTTTTTCTTGTGTCTTCCATGATTTCCTAACCTTGTCCAGGGTCAAGGCCAAAGACCAGCTTGGAACCTTCCTGACCAGGCTCAGGGCCTCTCACATGGATCTGGTTTCCATCTCAGGAATAAGCCCTACCCCCTGCTCCCTCCCCCACACTCTACTGCCAATTTTCCTGGTGGTTGGCTGCATTCCATATGTCTCAGGAACATCTCATGCTACATAGCAGGAAGAGACTTCTACTGTCCCCCTCACACAGGGCAGCAGGGACACAAAGGGCAATAAGACTTTCATTATTCAGCAACCTGGACTTGCATATGTCTTATGGGCTGCAATGCATCCCCACAAATCCACAGGTTGAAGTCCTAACCCTCAGTACCTCAGAATGTTACTATATTTGGAGACTGGGTCTTTAAAGAGGTAAATAAGTTCAAATGAGGTTATTAGAGCAGGCCCTAATCCAATATAAGTGATGCTCAAGTAAGAAGAAATCGGCCAGGTGCAGTGGCTCATGCCTATAATCCCAGCACTTTGGGAGGCCAAGGTGGGCGGATCACAAGGTCAGGAGTTCGAGATCAGCCTGGCCAATATAGTGAAACCTTGTCTCTACTAAAAATACAAAATTAGCTGGGTATGGTGGCACGCACTTGCAGTCCCAGCCACTCGGGAGGCTGAGGCAGAATAATTGCTTGAACCCAGGAGGCAGAGGTTGCAGTGAGCCAAGATCGCACCACTGCACTCCAGCCTGGGCAACAGAGCGAGACTCTGTCTCAAAAAAAAAAAAAAAAAAAAAAAAAACAGAAGAGGAAATCAGGACATAGAAAGACATAGAGGAAAGATCACGTAGAGGAAAGACAAACATAGAGGAAAGATCTTATGAAGATGCAGGGAGAAGCTGGCCATGCTCAAGCCAAAGACAGAGGCTTCAGAAGAAATCAACCCTGCCAACACCTTGATCTCAGAAATGTATGGCCTCCAGAACCATGAGGCCATACATTTCTATTGTTTAAGCCAGTCAGTCTGTGGTACTTTGCTATAGCACCCCAAACAAACTGCTACAATATATAAACAATATAGAGAACATTTTTTTTCCACCTCCAAGGAGAAACTCTTCTTATTTCAGGACCACAGGGATCAATAGAAACAGGAGTCAAAAGTATGTCCTGGATGCACCGTATCTGGGTCTGTGGATGCCTGGACTTTCAAAAAGCTGGTGGAGACAAGCAGTTGATTTTGCTTGCTCTGGGACAGGAGGTCCAGTGAAGCCAAGGGAAGGGCTGGTAAGTGTATTAACTTCCTATTGCTACTGTAACAAATTTCCACTAACTTAGTGGTTACGATAACATAGATTTATTCTAGAACAGCTCTGGAAGTGAGAAGTCCGAAATGAGGCTTATGAGGTTAAAATCAAGGTAGCCAGACTGCATTCCTTCTGGAGGCTCCAGGGGAAAAACCATTTCCTTGCCTTTTCCAGCCAGTCCTCATCTTCAAAGAGCTCGGAGCAACCTCTGCTTCTGTGTAACATCTTTCTGTGACTCTAACTCTCCTGCCTCCCTCTTAAAAGGACTCTTATGACTATATTGGGTCCCTCAAGATAATCTGGGATAATCTCTCCATCTCAAGATCTTTAACTTAATCACATCTATAAAGTCCCTTTTTCCCTAGAGTAACATATTCACAGGTGTCCCAGGTGGACAGCCTGGGAAGTTGGAGGGGTTCAGGAGAGATTAGGAACATAGAAATATGTTCCTAATAAGGGTAATTCCTGGGTGGAAACCTAGGTTTTGTGATCCCCATCCTTGACCTCACAAATCTTCCGCTACCACCACCAAGATCACATAATATTTGGCACAACTGGTTAGAGTGTCCCCAGGAGCAGGCCCCAAGCCAAGGACTAGAGTGTAAGTAGTTTATTTGGGAGATGAAAAAATAAAACCCATTGGTATTAAAGTAGAGAATTACCCAAGTAAGAGAATGCAGTCAATATGTGGTGCTACGAAGCCAGCTAACTTTGTGGGCAACTAGAGTTTCATTCCATTGGGAAATTCTAGATAAAAACTACAAGACATATGTCTCAGAGTTACCACACATGACAGTGAGAGAGCTGAGGTATCTATACACCAAATTCTGCTATCTTTGGCTAAGGCTTCTCCTAATTCCCAGGTACTTCTATAGCTTTCTGCACAGAGGGGTGGAGTAGCCTCCAGAGGCTTCAGAGAAAGCCCTCAGGCAAAGAAATGCAAATACTGGCAGTCAGAAATCAGCAGGAGCACGCTAGAATAGAAATATCTTGTGGGTATAGGCAGGACATCAACAGTGTCTGCTAACATGGGATTTCTCGCAGAAATCAGTGACATGGCTGAGTTTTGCCTCCTTGTTGAAGTGGGTTGAAATAACATAAATATGAGGCAACAGCTGACATCTGCATTACACAGAGAAGAAACATCAGGGGAACCTCAGCTTCTATATTTGCCTTATATTTTATGCCTACAGAACTGCCACTATTACAGCCCATTCTGCCTCCTCTTCCACTGGAAAATCATCCTTGAACTCCTTGCTCTCTGGCCTCAGTTCAGGACTTCTGTGGAGTCCCCATCTGCAGCATTTCCCTGGTCTGAAGCCAATTTCCTCCCCCATCCCACTTGCATCACATTCTGCTTAGACAGAACATCAATCTGCATTGCTACACATCTCTATTGCTCTTTTGAGTAGATGAAAATACACAGGATAGCATTTCTCTCCACCTACTACTTCCTCCCTTGATTAAAAATGAAATTACAAAAGAAAAATTCCAGAGTGTTATTTTCTCCTTATATTCCACTCCTAGTCCTCTGCCAGGCCCTTCCACTCCATTCCCAGCCATAAATCAGGTAGTTCTGAAATTCCTACGCCCAAATTCACAAGGACAATATGCACGTCGGTACTTTTAAGTAAGAAGTCAATGTTCTATAATTAATTTTCTCCTCTCACATTAAACCTGCCATTCTTTGCATAATCTGAGTGATAAATGCAGAGTCAGACTTCATCTTCCTGACATTAATACCCGTCAGTACTTCAAATGCAAACAATCGTGACATTCGACTTTATAAAAATTACCAAGTGCACAAACTCCATTTAATTAAACCATTTAAAAGTTGCTTTTGTTACATTTAATGAATGATATATTATACTGCAATGAAACATGCAGCAATACAAATACTTCACAATGCTTCCAATTAAGACTCACTTCACTTATGCCAATTGACAACACAAGTGTTCCACACTTCATTCAGTTTGTGCATTTTAAATGAACTGGTTAGTGAGAAGGGTGCTTCTTTGCTAATGAGTTTTGTAATCAAGGCATCTATTTTAATTTCAAATTGGCTAGATTGGGGGAAATTGCTAGACTAAATGACTGGTACTAATTAGGATTATAAAAATATTCATCATGCCATGGAATTAACACGGGGGTCTGATTTTCCTACATTTGCATATTGCTTGAGTTTTGGGGAAAAAATCTTGACAAATTGTCTTCTCTTTAGCAAATTGAACAAACACTATATCTGTTTTAGTCCTTCTTTTCATTTAAAGCATAATACATATTCATGATTTGTAAATGAAGTTACATGATTTCAACTTCTCTCTTCATTACCATATTAAAGATGTTGTCTCCAAAAGCTTCCTTTAAAAATTGGAGATCACAGTATTACCTATTTAAATGACAAACACCTTCGTTTAATCTATATATTAACTCAAAGATTTGAATAAATTAATGGGAAAAGCGAGCAAAACTGGACAAAATCCCCTTAAAACACAACTGCCTTGTTGTTGTTTATTTTTTGCTTGAGGCAGAATTAATTAGTCCTATGTCTTATCATCAGCAAGCAGTCTGATGGCTTCTACCCTCAAAGTCCCACTCCAGGAACTGCCATCAGCTGAGAAATATGCCATAAGAACCACTGGATTCATTTGAAGGTTTGGTTTCCACATGGCTGATTTTGTTGTCTTACTCTATTGTGCCCTCTGGAGCAGGGGTTCAGCGTAAAAGTGGCCCATATGCAGTTCTGTCTTAAGGCAAGGGAAAGCCCACCTATCAACCAGGAAGAGTGGGGTGTGGTGGCTGTACCTCAGCCAGGCCTAGGATAGAGAGCAGGCAGTCCCCTCATTGGCTGTGTGACCTTGAGCAAGTTAAAATGCCCTTCAAGAGTCATATGCTCCTCTGTATCTTGGAAATAATATCTACCTGGCAGCTGCTTATGAAAATTCAACATAATCACGTATATGACAGAATTTTGTCAGTGCCACACATGGGAGGGTGGTACTTCAGGACATGTATCTCTATTTCCAAGGAGCAGCTATACATCCAACTCTGAGTAAAGTAACATGGGGCATGTAAGAGTTCCTAGGCTCAAAGCTCAATGCATTAGAATCGTCTACACCCTTTGGCTCCAAGAAGCATTTGTTTCCATTACAGCTGTCAAAGCAAATAAGCAAATACTAATTCAATTTTGGGAGGGAGCCGGAAAATTCATCTGAAAAACTACCAGAATAAATCACTTCCTTAACATCTACCTATGGTGGGTGCCTTCTAAATAATAAACCCTATATTTGTTGCTGAGTTGTAAATAATATAGACTGAGGTTACATCCAACAAGAGTACACTTTTTGTTAGGACAAAAAAAAATATTCCTAGAATTTCAGAGTTCTAAAGGGACGACGTGAAAATAACGCTGAAGAAAAGAGAAATCTCAGGCTGCATATTTTAGTTCAGGGAAATTTTCTTCTACAACATACTCCTTCTTGAAAAGGGATTAAATGATGATTTGAAAGGGTTTTACTGAATCAGCCCTATTCACATCTAAAGCATTTTTTAAGAGCACTGCCTTATAACTAGGATAAACATAAACTAGTCATGGCATATTACTTTAAAGAATTTTTAATTATGAAAGCAATGTAATGAAATAATAAAAAATTTGGAAAAGAAATGGTATGCAAAAAAAAGCCCCACAAACATAGTTCCATCACCGTAACAGACCTAGCTAGTATTTGGGAATATTTCCTTCCATTCTTTAAACTAATTTTTCTCCTTCATTCATTTTTTTCTCCCTTCCTACATTCATTCCTTCCTTCTTTCGTTCTGTCCTTCATTCCTTCCTTTCTTTACCTTACCTTATTGTTTGCATACTTGTATTTAAAATTATGTCTTAATATATATTATGTATACAGTTGTATATATTTATATATGTAATATGTAATGCGTACAGGCATACTTCATCTCATTCTGCTTCACAGATATTGGGTTTTTTACAAATTTAAAGTTTGTGGCAACTACATCAAGCAAGTCTATCAGCACCATTTTTCCAAGAGTATGTGCCTACTTTGTGTTTCTACATCAAATTTTTGGAATTCTCACAATATTGCAAACTTTTTCATTATTATTTTATCTGTTATGATGATCTGTGATCAGTGTTCTTTGATGTTATCATTGTAATTGTTTTGGTGCACCACAAATTATACCTATAGAAAACGGTTCACTTAATCCATAAATGTGTGTGTTCTGACTGCTCCATCTACTGACAATTCTCCTATCTCTCTCCCTGTCTTCAGGCACCTCTATTCCCTAAGACACAACAACATTCAAATCAGGCCAATTTATAGCCCTACAATGGCTTCTAAGTGTTCATGTGAAAGAGTTGCATGTTTCTCACTTTAAATCAAAAGCTAGGAATGATTAAGCTCAGTAAGGAAGGCACGTTGAAAGCCAGGAGGCTGAGAGTGAAGTCTCTTGCGCCAAACAGCCACATTGTGAATGCAAAGGAAAAGTTTTTGAAGGAAATTACAAGTCCTACTCCAGTGAACACACAAATGATAAGAAAACTAAACAGCCTTATTGCTGATACAAAGAAAGTTTTAGTGGTCTAGATACAAGATCAAACCACCCACAACATCCCATTAAGCTAAAGCCTAATCTGGAACAAAGCCCTCTCTTCAATTCTAAGAAGGCTGAGAGAGGTGAAGAAGCTACAGAAGAAAAGTTTGAAGCAGCAGAAGCTGGTTCATGAGGTTGAAGGAAATAAGCCATCTCCATAACATACAAGTGAAAGGTGAAGCAGCAAGTGCTGATGGAGAAGTTGCAGCAAGTTATCCAGAAGATCTAGCTAAGATCATGGATGATGGTGGATACACCAAACAAGATTTTCAATGAGCAGCCTTCTATTGGAAGACAGTGTCATCTAGGACTTTCACAGCTAGAGAAGAGAAGTCAATGCCTGGCTTCAAAATTTCAAAGGACAGGAAGACTCACCCAGGCTAATGCTGCTGGCGACTTTTAAGTTGAAGTCAATGCTCACTTATGATTTGAAAAATCCTAGGGCCCTTAAAAATTATGCTAAATCTCCTCTGCCTGTGCTCTATAAATGGACCAGCAAAGCCTGCATGACAGCACATCTGTTTACAGTATGGTTTACTGAATATTTTAAGCCCACTGTTGAGACCTACTACAAGAAAAAAAGATTCCTCCCAAATTATTACTGCTTATTAACAATGCACGTGGTCACTCAAGAGCTCTGATGGAGATTTACAAATAGATTGTTATTTTCATGCCTGTTAACACAATATCCACTGTGCAGACCATGGATCAAATAGAAATTTCAACTTTCAAGTCTTATTATTTTAAGAAATACATTTCATAAGACTATAGCTGCCATACACAGTGATTTCTCTCATGGACCTGGGCAAAGTAAATTGAAAACCTCCTGGAAAGCATTCATCCTTCTAGATGCCTTTAAGAACATTCATGGGAGGAGATCAAAATATCAACATGAACAGGAGTTTGAAAGAAGTTGATTCCAACTCCCATGGATGACTTGAGAGGTTCAAGACTTCAGTGGGGGAAGTAACTGCAGACACTGTAGAAATAGCAAGAATAGTAGAATTATAAGTGGAGCCCGAAGAAGTGACTAAATTGCTGCAATCTCATGATAAAACTTGAACAGATAAAGAGTTGCTACTTACAGATGAGCCAAGAAAGTGGTTTCTTGAGATGGAATCTACTCTCAGTAAAGATGCTGTAAACATTGTTGAAATGACAAGAAAGAATTTTAAATATTCCATAAATGTAGTTGATAAAGCAGGATTTATCAGGGTTGCAGGGCTGGAGAGGATTGACTCCAATTTTGAAAGAAGCTATACTGTGGGTAAAAAACTGTCAAACAGCATTGCATGTTACAGAAAAATCTTTCCTGAAACGAAAAGTCGTCAATACAGCAAACTTCACTGTCATCTCATTTTAAGAAATCGCCACAGCCACCCCAGTCTTCAGCAACCACCACCCTTAACAGTCATCTATATCAAGGTAAGATCTTCCAGCAGCAAAAAGATTATAATTTGCTTAAGGCTCAGATGATCATTAGCATTTTTTAGCAATAAGGTATTTTTAAGTTGAGATATGTACATTTTTCAGATGTAATGCAATTATACACTTAATAGACTACAGTATAGTATAAAAATAACTTTTATATGCATTGGGAAACCAACAAGCTCACGTGACTTGCTTTATTGTGATATTTGCTTCATTTTAGTGGCCTGGAATTGAACCCACAATATCTCCACAATATTTAATAATACCTATTAAATACCTATATGTATTTAATAGGTATTAATATATACCTATGTCGCTACATGGATATTATGGTCACTATTTTAATGGTTGCATAATACCCCAGTAAATGTATATACCATAATTTAAAGTCCCTTAATGTTAGGCAGTAAGTTTCTTCCTAGTTTTTCCCATTATAAATGACTTTGATAAGCCTAGAGCTTCTGAACTGAACCATTGGGTTAAAGTTATGAATATGTGTATGTTTTCTGATATATATTGCCAAGATATTTTCCAGAAAGGAAAATTCATTTGCACACCCATCCATACTATTTCAAAATATAATACCCAACACTGGGTATTATGATTATCGTACCAAAAGTAATACATTTTAAAAACTGAAACCTGTTAATTTTAAATGAAAATTTCTTCAAATTGTCCTTATGAATTTTCTAGATTAACTGGGATTACTGAATGTCAATAAATTCTTGTATTTGGTTTAGTCTAGTTCTCTAACATTAACATTTAAAGTATTTCTTCTTCTCTATTGTTTACCTCCCTTGCTACCTTCTAACATTTCTTTTGAGAAAACTTATTTTCTATCTGTTGCTTTCCTAGTTTAGCTGTCTGCATGAAATAAAAAATGACCTTGACGGAGAGTGGCTCCACTGAGGGTGGAAGGTAGTGGCTGAAAACGCACGCAAGTAATTCTCAGATGCCAGTGGTGTTTCTTGATCAGGTTGCTGGTTTCATGAGTGTATTCAGTTAATGAAAATTCATCAGACTCAAGAGATGTACGCTTTTCGGTATGTATGTTAAAATCCCATTTTTAAAACTGAAAGAATGACCCTGAGTTTAAAAGGCCAGGTGCCTTCATACCACGGTGAGTGGTCAAGATATAGGCAGAGAATGGAGGGAACATAAGTGGCCTGGCCTGGTCGGGCAGACAAGAGCTTAAGGTCATAGGGACTTGCAAAGGAAGGGACAAGCAGAAGAATTCCTGAGTCCAACTGGAAAACCAGAAATCTAGGATCTGGATTCAAGCAAAGTAGTCAGCACTAGGGCAGTGTTATTAACACAAAAAATCAGCACGTACATAAAGACAAGGTCAGCCCATAGAGGAAGCAGATGAAAGAACACAGGGAAACCTGAGGCTGCATTGCTCTACCTCCTGGAGCACCTGTGGCTGGAGCCACCTATCTTAACTAAAACACTGCCATGGCTGAATTTCTACCATGGGAACATAATTGCTTTGGGAAAGGTACTGTTGCCTGCCTAAGTACCCTTCTTAAAGCATATACATGCCGTATCTTCCATTCATTATTTCAGCAAATGTGATTTTCCCTCCAAGAAATGTATCAGGTTACTAAAATGGACACCAAGAAGGTGAAGAAGAGATCAGAAAGTCTAGGACATCATATAGAAAAAGCATGCTTGGGGCTGGGCGCGGTGCATGGTTCACACCTGTAAATTCGAATATTTTGGGAGGCCGAGGAGGGCAGATCACCTGAGGTCAAGAGCTTCAGACCAGCCTGGCTAACATGGCAAAACCTCGTCTCTACATAAAAATACAAAAATTAGCCGGGTCTGGTGGCAGGTGCCTGTAATCCCAGCTACTCAGGAGGCTTGAACCCAAGAATCGCTTGAATCCAGGAGATGGAGGTTGCAGTGAGCCGAGATTGCATCACTTTACTCCAGCATGGGTAACAGAGCAAGACTCCATTTCGAAAAATTACAAAAGAAAAGAAAAAGCATGCTTGGGGTGACACAGGCCACCAGAGCCACAGTTTTGCTAAAGGTTGTTCATTCGAACGAATGTTCTTGAAAGCAACACTGACATGAATGGAGATCCTTACTGCCCTTTTCTCACTGAATACAAGTTCATAGCTAACACTAAACCAGTTTTGTCATTCAGAACTCTGCTCAAATAGATCAGTGGTAACATTCAAGTATCACAGGGTATCTCTGATTATGGGCCACACCCATTAGGTGGTTGCTCCACCTCCTGGTGTTTCTATAGTGACGGAGATAGCACACCTCCATTGTACTAATGAGACACCTGTAAGAGCAGTGGCCACTTGCTGTAGGTGAGCAGAGCTAGACATATTTCTCTTAAATTATATATAAATCATTTTTATAAGAATGGAAAAGGACCTAATAAAAATGCAATGTTTTTCTTTAAGTGAAAAGTGCCCTTTAGTCCCACTCCTATTCCTCAGAGGGAAAGCTTCAAAGCCATGGTCATCCCTAGTTAATCCCTGGCAGCTTTATCTCCACCAGGTGAGGAGACAGGAAGCCTGTTTCTGCCAATAGCTACTGAGAAAGTTATCATCGCCTACTAATCCTGGAGGATCTCAACACAATTACATTTTTAATCTGGGGGTTTTAAATGAGAATATAAATGAAAGGCACAGTTTCTTTGCATCCAGCATTCCAGAAGTCAAGTTTACATTTCCTTTTGAATTTTCAGGCCCTCCACAATCCAGATACACTCCAGCACCTGTCCCAGTTACAGTCCAATTGGCAAAGCCTGCATGGGACAAGCACCTCCTCTGTACTGGGTCCTGTGTTGCCAGCTACCACGCCTAACGCTCCATTAGCTGCTTAACCAGTCTGTCAATCTGTCAGCTACTATTGAACTTGTCGGGTAGAAGGTGATCAACAAAAATCCTTAGCTGCATGCCCACTCCCCAACTATTAATACTACTAACAGCAACCCTTCATTATGTGTGCTAGTGTTTCAGAAAGTGCTTTTTACATCAAAATTAAGGGCAATTCTAGACCACTGTGGCCCAGAAGTGTCTGAAAACAATGGAGTCTGAAATCCCATTGAGTTCATCTCTGATCTCCAAACCCAGCTGTATTTGTTAAAGTTTCATTTTGCCAAGAATATAAACGGTATTAGAGAGCTTTGCAATCCTACCTCTCACGCAGAAAAAAAATAGCTATTTTCAGCTCTCCATCTCCTACAGAAGGCCCCCTGTGCCAGGATGTATGCATCTGTGAATACATGAGCATGTGCCCATTTTTTTAAAAACTGCAGTCTCTTGTCAAAATGAGGAATGTTTAAACATTCAGCTCTGTACAGCAATGAGAACAGCAGCTATATTTCTAGGATTGCACTGTCTTCAAAACCTATCTCAAAATCTTTCCAAAAGTCTCAGTTTTAATAAGATTATTGAGCCCTCCAGCTAATCTAAACACATCACAATGTAAGCTGTTTCAGTCATCAGTGAGGAAATAGCCTGATGGAAACAAGAGAGAATCCTACCGCGTAAATAACTGACAAAGACACAGCCCTCAAAAGATGTTATAGAGCTTTGGTTCTAAGATGGAGGGAGGGGAGTAGCTTTTCTTTTGTCATTTCCAATTTGGTCAACCATAACCTATTACTTCCATTGCTTTTTTAAACTTCAAAAATTCTTATAAAATATCTTCAAAGATACCCAAAAATGAATCTCTTGTCTTTATTGAGTCCTTTTAAATTAAAATGCAAGATGGCAGGAGAATCTATAGGACAGAGAAGGAGCTGGCATGGGAGGTAGAAGGAGTGGGGAAGCTCATAAGATGGTCAGAATAGAAGGAATTGATCAAATGCCCAAATTAAGCTGATCAGAAATCAGAAAGGACTTTAGTAGACTGGGGTGCATCAGGATTGCAGAGGTATGACCCTCCAGCAAGGTCAAATGGAAGGTACATTTGCCCTCCACCCCTTTGTAGCTTTGGAGGACTCAGAAGATCTTCCCCACACCCAGGCCTTGACCAGTATCAGATAGACATGTTTCCCAGTTAACTCAAAACCCAACACCCACATATCAGTAGCAGAGTGTGATGTGCATCTCTCGATTTCTAGATGCAATTTTGTTTTATCCATAAGGTATTTCCTTAATTCTCCAGCAGTGCCTTTACTGAGTGAGATCTACTGGCAAGTCTCCTGTGGCTTTGGGGTAGCATTTGGGAAAGTAAAGCAATTGGATACTGTCCCTTTAAAATATCATTCAATTAGGTCTTTTGTAATACATACAACATAATGAGATAGCCTTACCAACTCTAAAGAAATTGCTAGTGCATTTCATCAAAGGCACAATAATGGAAACATCGATTCACTCCCCACCACAAACATCTCCCTTTGATGCTGCAGTTACCTTAATACAACACTTTTCATTTTCTCTAGAAGGAAACAGCTGCCTTCATGCATGCACATCAGAGAAGGCTCTAGTCTGAAATAACACATTTGTATATCAATCTCAACTACACTTGCATTTTCATTTGCTGCTGCACAGCATCACTCTCCTTGACTCTAAACTACTAAATTACCCCAAAATAAAGAAAAACTCTTCTGCAACCTGGATGACTGGGGCTAGGTGTTTTATGCCATATCTGCATATAGCGTTGCCAGGGGCATCATCTGCTTTCACACATCATTTATTTAAAAGAAGAATGACCAAGCACTGGTTAGAAACTTTATGGGCCTGAAGAACATTCAGCCACTTTACGCAAAAGATGTCAACAAGAAAGAGTACCTAAGGAATAATATATCTAGAAATGTGCAGTGTGATTAGAAAAATCCAGCAACACCCACTGCCACATTTTCAAATATTTTTAGTAAGTGAAAGAGCAGCCACCAAGTCTGAAAGTATTTTGAATGCATTATATCCATAAGGGTACTTCATGAGCAATGCCCCAGATGTTCTCAGTGCTGTGGAGATGGAGGAAAAGGATACTCTTAGATACACAGAAGACATATTGCATTTGGTTTATCAACCTCTTGGTATGAGAAGTCTGTTGCCTCTAACCTAGCTTGCCTCTGTAAAAATAAAAATAAGCTTTAAGAGGTCTGAGCTTCTTATAAATAAATTACCATCCAACCATTTAATGACATCTGAATAATTTACTTTTTTCAATACTGTTTCAAAATTTCTGGCTATTCTAAGCCTCTAAAGTCACAGACTATCTGACATTTGGCTAAGTCTTTCATACAATATCCACTCGATGCCATGAAAGAAATGTATTTGCAGTGGCTTTTCCTCTGCAAATGTCATGTGGGTGTCCTTAGGGGATTGCATTAAGCACCTGGCACCCACCATGAGGCTTGGTTAACGAGACATAGAAAGGTTATGTTGAAATTATTGTTTAAAGGTGCTGACATCACATGAATGCATGCACACACACACACACAAATTCACAATCACATATTCAAATATACACTGAGGAGCAACTGTTTCAGTATTTAAGAGAGCAAAGAAGCTATTTCAACCAAGGTTGTTCTGTGGATATCTCTATGTAAGACAGTGCTCAGAATTATCTGTTTCCTTTCACTGATTGATTCCACAACATTATTACATAATAGTTTGGCATCAAGCACTGTAGTAAGATTCTGGAGATGTCAGGAAATACAAAGAGGAAATCATCTAAAATCTCTTTTCTTAAGTATAAGTTGATCAAATATAGAGAGCTACAGAATTTAAGCATTCATCCACTAATTCATTCATCTAACTGATAGACACTGAGGACTGATTACACGATAGAGCTTGTTATCTAGTGAGGAATGCAGATGACCCCAAAAATCAACACAAAATCTCATCTGTGACAAGTTTTCTAAATGAGGGGTACATAGTGCTATGTAAAAGAACATCAAAAGGGATTTGACTTTGTCAGGGAGTTTAGGGAAGGTGTCCTGAGGAAGTGATGCTGGATCTGAGATCTGACGATGATGAGGCTTACATTAAAGAAGAGAATTCCAGGCACAGGGAAGGGAGCAAGGGGGACAGGTAGAGAAAGCAACTGAAAGATTCAAGGGGAAGTGGCAACAGTGAGGCAGGAGAGAGAAGGAGGGACCAGACCAGGCAGGAGCTGGTAATATCTATTGGGGACTGTGGTCTTTAGTTTGTGAACAAAGAGGAAATGTGAGAGGGGTTTAAGCAAAGGCATACAATCACTATATTTGGGAAATATTTTTTCAGGTTGTAGTATTAACATACTGGAAGAGACTCTAGCAATCGTTCAGATGACAAACGAAACTCATATTTGAGTGGTGGTGGTAACAGAAAGAAGAGGATGGAATCAAAAGATATTTGGAAGTGGTAACAGAAAGAAGTGGATGAAATAAAAAGGTATTAGATCCCATGATTGATCACAGATGGTGGGTTTAGAACAAGGAAATATTAAAGATACTCCCTAGGTTTCTAATTTTGCAATTAAATGGCTAGAGATAGGGAATACTGGAAGAGAGCCAGCTATGCTGGGGAGAGATCTCCAGTTCATTTCTAGAATACATTGAGTTGAGAGGTTTTGAGGCATACAAGAGACAGACAATGCTATGTATGCAGTTGAATATACGTATTTGCAGCTCAAGAAGGAGGTCTTACTGGGGTCACTAGATCTTTAATGTATTTTTAGAAAATAACAAAATGGACTTTGTTTGAAGCTTCACTTCTATAACTTAACTAAGAGCAATGGTATATTCCAATGTCACCAAATCAAGGTGGCATAGTGTGATGGAATATGCCTGGATGTGGAACCTGATAACATGCACTTAAGCCCTGGCTCCTCAGCTTCTAGCTTGGAGGGTTTGAATAAGCACCTAGCCTTTCTGTACCTTTGTTTACTATGTCACTATAAAATATTATATATGTCCTACTTCACAGGGTTGTTTTGAATAAGGTCAAATGAGTAAAATTATAACGAAAGTCGTTTTAAAAATGTGAAATACGGTGACTCACACCTGTAATGCCAGCACTTTGGGAGGCTGAGGCAGGCGGATCACGAGGTCAAGAGATCAAGACCATCCTGGCCAACTTGGTGAAACCCCGTCTCTACTAAAAATACAAAAATTAGCTGGGCGTGGTGGTGGGCACCTGTAATCCGAGCCACTCAGGAGGCTGAGGCAGGAGAATCGCTTGAACCCAGGAGGCGGAGGTTACAGTGAGCCAAGATCGCGCCACTGCACTCCAACCTGGTGACAGAGCAAGACTCTGTCTCAAAAAAAAAAAAAAAAAAAAAAAGGAAAAGGAAATAATAGCATTGTCAATAAGTGAAATATACCTGTCTACATATTTTGATACTTAAGAGCAGAAAGGAAAGTTAGTTGCTGCAGACAAAATCAATGATGAAATGATATGGGTTGGAATGATGAAACGTCACTGAATTCCCTCCAAAATTTGGATTAAGAAAGCAAGTGATTTTCACATGGTGGTACCTGGATGAAAAGATGTAAATGAAAATAGTATTTATTCACCTTTTGATCCAAACTGTAGGCCAGCACCCAGTCCTCTTGCTTGGGATGAAAGAGCAGGCTCTGGATATAGAAGGTGAGCCGATACTTCTGATAGGTCGCCCCTTCGTCTGAGCTGATCAATATGCTGCTCTCCATTTCAGGATCACTGAGAAGCATAATCTAAAGAAAGGACAGAGGGACAAACACAGACAGAGTTAGTAGGAAATAATAAATATAATAACTTTAATCATAAATAAGTCATCTGTATTTGTACACCATAGCATATAAAGGGGCATCTGGGCCTCTGTATAAAATACTTGTATTAATTTTCTCCTGATTTAGTCTCTCATTGTTGAATTGAGGTAAAAATAGGGGGCAAGGCTAGAAGCATATAGAAGGAGGTTTCATTTTTGATGTCCATCTTTTAAGCGCTGGGGACATTTTTTGTGGTCTTCTGTCTCCTGACCTTGGGACAGTCATCTCTCTCTCTCTGTCTCTCTCTCTCTCTCTCTCTCTCTCCCCCACCCCATTCTCCATGTCATTGTTAATCGCAGCATTTTTCCTATATTGTTCTTTAGTCGTGAGAAGCTCCCTCCCCCACTGCCATGCTGTCATGATCCCATTGTTTGTTTTGTTCCTTCTGAACTGTTTTATGCATTTAATTAAGTGGTTTTATGATTTCTTTGTTAGAGATATTTTCCAAAGCATATAGCCCCAAAGGTCCTTGAGCAAATATTGCTCCCACAGAAGGTTTATCATCTTCCAGTCAAGTGGACAGAAATATTGTAATGAAAAGTCTTTGGCATCAGAGACACCAGGTTCAAATCTCAACAGTTCTCTGTTAATATTGTATCATCTTGAGAAAGTTACCTAACCTCAGTTTCCTCAATAATAACCTGACTCTGATAATATCCAAACTGGCTTTGAGCATATGGCATAATGTATATTCTTTTTTTGTTGTTCTTTAGTAGAGATGGGGTTTTGCCATGTTGGCCAGGCTGGTCTCGAACTCCTGACCTCAAGTGATCTGCCTGCCTCCACTTCCCAACATAATGTACATTCTTAACAGTCATAGCTATTATTACTAGTAAACTGTCCCTCCAGCCAGCGCAATCTGGCTTCTACCCCTAGTGCCACAATAACATTGATCTCACTAAAGATAGACTAACTTTTTAGTATTTAAACCGATAAATGCTTAGACACTCAGACTTTTCCATTATTTAAACTCATAGCAGCCTTTGATACCACAACAATTCCGTCTTTTTTGAAACATTCTCTTCCAGGGGCTTCCATAACACCATGTTCATCTATTTTTCCTTTTCATTTCATTTGGATACTCAATTTTCTCTTATTATCCTTTAACTGTGACCACTCCTTAACCCTCCATTTTGACTTTCTTCTTTTGCACTCAATATACTATTACTCAGTGACATCTTCCATTCCTGATTCTTTTCCTTTCCTTTTCCTTTTGAAAATCATCACCTCCTGGGGAAAACTCCTAAATCTCTGAGTCTCAGTCACAGATTTGGAAGCTCAGCTGCCTGGAAGATGCTTCTATTTAGATGCCCCACAAGCACCTTGAGCTCCAGATGCCCCAGAGTGGTACCTGATTCCAGCCCTACTGCTTCTCCAGTATAACCTAGCTCCATGAGCATTTCCACCAACATCCATGCTTAGCAAAAAGCCCAAGATGCATCCTTGACTCTGCTTTCTCACCTTCTGAAAGAATAAGTCTGTGAGGCCAGTGTATTTTACCTTTCAATTAACTCTTAACACAAAATCCATTATCTCCCTACCTATTGTGATTGTCTTAGTCCAAAACATGCAAATCTCTCTCCTGGATTACTGTAAGACAACTCTAGCCAGTCTTACCATGTTAGCCTTGTCCCTTCCAATCCATGTTTCATACTGTGGCCAGAACAATCAACCTGTAATATAAATCTGATTCTGACATTCTCTCACTTAAAACCATTCAATGGCGTAATCAATCTTCCTATATTCCAAAATCCTTAAAACATCCTAGCAAAATCTGCACCCCTGTTTACGTCTCTGGCTTCATCAGCAGCACAACCCTTTTGGAATTTATTATCCAGCTCAACTCAACTTCTCTGAGTTCCTAAATAAGCAAGTGAATTTATTTCCTCTTAGAGTTTTTCTTATCTTTGCATATGTTGCCACCAATTTTCTATTATGTAGTCTAAACCATAAGGCCCAGAGTATAAAATATAGCCCCCAAAATTTCCATACCTTATAAAATAAAAGTGTTAACTAGCAGGATTTTTAAAATGTTACCCAGAGCATATATTAGTATTATAAAATAAGCTTTAAAACAAATTTAGGTCTTTTAAGTGCTAAGATTCACAGTCCTTTCCCTCTTTTATTCCTTTACAGCTTCTAAGACAAGCTTACTTTCTTTTCTCAAATATTTGCTTTGGCTTCATTGAAATAAGTCATCACTAGTTAGCAGCAAATTTTTAAGAAGTGGAGCAGTATAATAACTTTTTTTCACTCATGTGTGAATAATGCAGGGAAATACTCTTAGAGTAATCATAGACCGAATAACTTCCTCTTCCCATGGCACTATGAAGGGGTAGGGGAAACGGGTCAAAGCACTCAAGCTGCCCTTGAGAAAACCTCTGAGGAAGCATCTGTGGTGCTCGCAGAGTTTGAGAGGACGAATATAATGGGTAAGAAGGAGGCTTTTTGGCTTATGCCTGTAATCCCAGCTCTTTGGGAGGCCGAGGCGGGTGAATCACTTGAGGTCAGGAGTTCAAGACCAGCTTGGCCAACATTGTGAAACCCCATCTCTACTAAAAATACAAAAATTAGCTGGGCATGGTGGTACACACCTGTAATCCCCACTACTCAGGAGGCTGAGGCACGAGAATCACTTGAACCCTAGAGGTGGAGGTTGCAGTGAGCCAAGATCACGCCACTGCACTCCAGCCTGGGTGGCAGGCAGAATGAGACTCTGTCTCAAAAAAAAAAAAGAAAAAAAGCTTTCATAGCCAGCCTCACTTGCTCCATATCATATACCAATGGTCTACATAACAGGCAATGAAATCATTTTTCTCCTGGTGCAGAAAAATTAAACTGCTTATTTTATGCAGGTATAAAAAAGCTTCATGCCTATGATTTTAATTAGAAGATAAGACCAACATCATAAATGAACTTTATTTTACATACTGTGAGTTACAATATACTAAATGAGGGTTACCATTGAATATCTTGCGCAATGTATTTTCTTCCCCTAGCTCTGTTTCTTTCTGTGCACACATGCACACAGAGACACACACAAGCCCACTTGCATACCCAAATGCACATTAATCCACATGCAACACATACGTGTGAGCACACATACACTAACATATACAGAGATGCTGCATTTATGTGCACACACACATACAGAAATTTATACATAATAAAGCATATTGACATTGAGTGGCAGTTTTATGGAGCTTTTGTTGGTGAGAGTACTTTTTTATTACTACCATTCTCTGACATTCTTATCAGAAATTATTTGATATACTTTGATATCACTGGTAGTGTCTCTATTCAATTCAACTTTTTGAGAAGAATGAAAGGAAGGGAAATAGACACCAACATATTCTGGATTTCTAACCTATGCTGGGCATTTTACCTGATTTTTTATAAAAATCTCATACAAATCATGTGAAGTCGGTATCATGAGTTATATTTTACAGATAAAGAAACTGAGGCTCAGGAGAAAAGCAACTTGCCTGTTACTCCTCTAATTGCCTCAAAACCCACACCTTCCATGCTCTGTACCACACACACACACACACACACACACACACACACACACACACACATAATCCTTTTTGAAAGCGCCTCTGAGAAACCCGCCAAAAACGCAGCTTCACTCATCTCAATCTCTGACCACAGGAGCATCAAGCATTAAAAGAGTAAGAATCTAAGAGGAAGATACACGTTAGTTGTAGGTGCTCAAAAATAAAAAAGGAGGAGGTCTTATTATTTATATAAATATAATCAGAGAGCAAATATTTTGTCAGAAGTTAAGCCTCAAGGTAAAATACGTGTATTGTATATTCACGTACCAAATCTATAAAGAAAATCATCCCATGTCCACCCAAATTTTTCTTGTTACACATGGATTTCAAATCCCAATGCCTGTGAAGGCAAAGCAGGTAAAGTGAGCAAGTGAAGCAGACAAGGCAAGACAAGGACTGGTGAGGACTGTGTCAAATCGGAAAGTACACATCATTCCCTCAAAATATTTAAAATTGGGTTTTTAAAAAACATTGTGCCCAAATTAAATATATCTGTGGACTGAATTTATGGATGAGACATGTGACTCTTGCTAAAGTTGTGATAGCATGTTTCTACAAAAACAAAGACATTCACAAGCTTACCTTTCAATGTATAATTATAGGTATCTAGTGTATAATTTGTGGCAACGGCTGTTTAGATATCATGAGTTCTGCATTTATGTGATTTTGGCAATATGAACAGGACAGAGATCCCACTAGAGATTTTAATTTTGTTTTGTTCATCATTCTGCTTTGATTCTTTATAAAAGCAGTTTGTTCTGACATGAGACCTGCAGTGGGTATACGTGTGCTGGAAGGGGAGGAGGGGTTTTTCAAATACGGTTTCGCAGATTGTTAAGGTTATAGGCTCTCAATGCAGATGTCTTTAGATCAGGCTCCTCAGACTGATATTTCATGTGTAAACAGAAAGTTATTCAAGGCCGGGCGCGGTGGCTCATGCCTGTAATCCCAGCACTTTGGGAGGCCCAGGCGGGCAGATCACCTGAGGTCAGCAGTTTGAGACCAGCCTGACCAATATGATGAAACCCTGTTTCTACTAAAAATACAAAAATTAGCCGGGTGTGGTGGCAGGCGCCTGTAATCCCAGCTACTCGGGAGGCTGAGACAGGAGAATTGCTTGAACCCAGGAGGCAGAGGTTACAGTGAGCCGAGATTGCGCCACTGCACTCCAGCTTGGGCAACAAGAGTGAAACTCCGTCTCAATTATCCCAAGTCTGTTATCTCATCTAGAGAAAAAAGGAGATAGTAATTGTACCTACCTCTTAGTACTATTGAAAGGATTAAATGAGATAATGATTAAAGGGGCTTAGCACACTACCAGGCACATAAGTACTAAATAAACGTTAACCTTTATCTTTAAATTACCCAGGATAAGGCCAGATATGGTGGCTAACACCTGTAATCCCAGCACTTTGGGAGCCTGAGGTGGGCAGAATGTTTGAGCTCAGGAGTTCAGAACCAGCCTAGGCAACTTGGTGAAACCTCAACTCTATCAAAAAAAAAAAAAATTAGTCTGGTGTGGTGGCGTACACTTATGGCCCCAGCTACTCAGGAGGCTGAGGTGGGAGGATGGCTTGAGCCCAGGCAGTTGAGATCACACCACTACACTCCAGCCTGGGCAACAGAGCCAGACCCCATCCCCCCCACCAAAAAAAAAAAATTACATAGGATAAGAGCACAACTGAAGTCAGAAGTGATGCCAAGCAGGTTGGAGACAAATAGAGGTGATTTGGGGATTATTTGCCTCTCTCTTGACTCCCATCATTCCTGAACTTTGTGGAGAAAATTGCAAGAGGTGGGTATAAAGGGGACTGGGGAGTTGCTGTTCAATGGTTATAAAATTTCAGTCACGCAAGATGAAATAATTCTAGAGATATGCTGTACAATGTGCACATAGTTAACACTCTATTGTACACGTGGAAGTGGGTTAAGAGGGTAAATCTCATGTTGCCTGTATGTGTGTGTTTGCCATATTTAAAACACACAAAAGTGTCATGGAGAAAAACATCATATTTTAGTGTTTTATATTTTACATTCACTTTACATGCATTTTGCATTTCTGGTAATATTTTAAGAAAACACACCCTATTAACCAACACGAATACTGCCAGAGTAAACACCAATTGGTAGATAATTGTCAATTTGCTAAACACAATTGCTGCTTTGAATGATCACTCTCATCTCTTCATTGGATGACTATACCCCATGAGGAAACTAAACATGCCACTGCCTTAGGGTGAGAACCGCATACAATAAAGTTCCTATGATTTAGCCATTCACTGTAAATGAATTGTCTGTGTCCAAGATTAGAGATGGACAAGCTTTAGAGATTACCAACATACAAATGGTGCAATATCTTTTGAAAAAAAAACAAAACTTGTAATGCTTTCTGAAGGAAATTCCTGAGAATGTTGAATAATAGTCGTCCTAATTTTAATGGTATATTGCAAATTGCAAAGGACACTCAGGGAAGTCAGGAGTCAGGCAGGGGCTATGCTTAGTCAGCTTACACTCTCAAAAGCCTGTCAGCTTATCTATGTCTAAACCAGTCAACATTAGTATTGGAGATGTCAAAATCCTCCCCAGAAATCTTTCCACAATGCACCCCTTCCTGCTGCTGAGTGAGTCTTACAATATCATTGATGAATATGTCACTTTATTCAGTTGCCTATTCTGTTTCCTTTGCGCAATCTATTAAAATCAAGTGAAAGCTAAACGTTTCTCAGTCTCTCACTCTGCCAGAGATCCAGAAAGTCAAGGAAAACACTCTAGTTCAATGCTTTGGGCATGTTCTCAGAATAGGAGCAAATAGACTTTTCTCTAAATATAAAAAAAGAAAGGCTATAATTTACTGTATAATTGAGTCCTAATGGTAGACTTTTAGCAAAGTTAGCGTTCAATAAGAAATAACAATAATATCAATATGAGCTCTTAGAGTATAAAACAATGACAGCATAGCTATCCCCTAAACCCACTGATATAATTGATAAGTTGTTGAATATTGACTTCCATACAAACAGAGCCTACTGTAGATATGGCTTTTACTCACAATATAACAGCATTCATTCTTTGAACAGTGGTTCTCATCTGAGGGGAAAGAAGGGGTCATGCCAAGGGGCCACATTTTGCAATGTATGGAGATATGTTAACTATCACAGCTGGGGGCAGGGGAGAGAGTTCTGGTATCTAGTGGGCAGAGGCGAGGGATGCTGTAAAACATGTGACAAAGCACAGGACAGCGACTCACAACAAAGAATTATCCAACACAAAACGTCAATGATGCTGCAGTTGGGATTATTACATGTCAAATATGTAAACTACATATAAATGTCATGGAACACCAATATGCATGTATGCTTATACATATCCTGTCTCATCTATGGCCACAATACATGCCATTCTCTTTGCCAAGATTAGACTCCCCACCTTTCCACCCTAATCCATTATATTAACCTTATTTATACCTGTTCCTCAGGATTTAACATAAGCACACCAACAAAACTGCAGTCATTGAGGCCATTCAAGAGAAAACATTAAAGTACAAAAATAACAAGAAAACAATCCTATTTAAAAAATGGGCAAAGGACTTGAATAGACATTTCTCCAAAGCTATACAAATGACCAGTGAGCAAATAAAAAGATGTTCAAAATCACTAATCATTAAAGAAATGCAAATCAAAACCACAATGAGACACAACCTCACACTCATGGCTACTGTTTAAAAATAAGAAATCAGAAAATAACAAGTGTTGGCAGGGATGTGAGAAGTTGGAACCCTTGTGAACTGTTGCTGGGAACAAAAAATGGTGCAGCCACTACAGAAAACAGTATGGTGGTTCATCAAATAATTAAAAATAGAATTATCATATGATCCAGCTATTCCACGTCTGGGTAATACCCAAAAGTGAAAGTGTCCAGCTGTGTCAACTGTAATTGATGGTCAAGAAAGATGAGTACCAAGAACTGACCATTGAATGTAGCATTGTGGAGGGTATTGGTGACCATGGCCAAGACAGTGGAGTGAAGTAGGCAGACAGTCAGTGTTGATGCAAGTATAAATTGGCGTGACTACTCTAAAATGCAATGTGGCAACATAAAACTAGACTCTTGCAATTAAAAGCAAGGTCTCAAAGAGAGATATGTTCACCCAGTGCTCATAGCAGCATTATTTACAATAGCCAAAAGGTGAGAGCAACCCAAGTGTCTATCAATGAATGAATGGATAAACAAAATGTGGTATACACTACAATGGAATATTATTCAGCCTTAGGAAGGAAGGAAATTCTGACACATGCTACATGGATGAACCTTGAAGACATTATGCAAAGTGAAATATGCCAGTCATAAAGAAAAAAATACTATATGATTGCACTTATATAGGGTACCTAAGGTAGTCAAAATCATGACAAAAAGTAGAATGGTAGATACTAAGGCTAGGGGGAGAGAGAAATGAGGAGTTGTTGTTTAGTTGGTATAGAGTTTTAGTTTTGCAAGATGAAAAGAAATTTGGAGATTGGTTGTAAAAACAATGTATACTTAACACTACTAAACTGTACACTTAAAAATGGGGAAGATGGCAAATTGCATATTATTTGCATATCCCTACAATTTTTTAAAGTAAAAAATAAATATAAAAATAAGACACAAGACTAGAGATAAAGTAACAGGCTAATGAACACTTTAATCAAACAAACACATACACACCATTTATTCATCCAACCTACTGACTGAGGCTTTACTCCATGCCAGGCTCTATTCTAAGGACCTAGATCAGAGCAGTAATCAAACCAGAATGAAAATACTTTCCCTCACAGAGCTTACATTCTGTTGAAGGAAGAATAAACAACAGACAGACAAATAAGTAAAACTTGTGGCATATCAGATGGTGATAAGGCCTTTGGAGTGAAAGAAAGCAGAAAAGGTAAGGGGAGGTGCTGAAAGAGAGGCTGTGTAGTTTTAAATCATGTGGTCAGGAAAGGCCTCATTGGGAAGGTAGCATTTGCAAAAGGATGTAGGAGCCCAGTAGACTGGAACAGAATGAACAAGGTAGAGTGTTGGAAATGAGGTCAGCAAGGAAACGCAGACCAGGCATTGATATAAGGACTCCGGCTTTATCGCAAGTTACCTAGAAAGCATAGGATACACATACAATGAGCAGGGCTGTGATAGGCTAGGGCTTGTTTTTTAATCCTCTCACTCTGGCTACCATGTCGAACAGAGCATTGGAGGATGTGGGAAAAAAAATCAAAGAGACCAGGGAGAGGTTCTGTAATGACCAGAAGGGACAGATGAATGGCCTGCACCAAGCTGGAGCACTGAGGTGCTGAGAGGTGGTCAGTTTCTGGGTGTATTTTTGGAAGAAAGGTTAAAAAGTTCTGCTTACAGATTAGATGTAGTGTCAGAGAAAGTGAGGTGACCCCTTAAAAGATTTTTAAACTGTACATTCGTCTCAATGTTTCTAATAATTACAAATTGGAACTAACTCAAATTATCTGATAGATTTGGGGCCTGAACAACTGGGAAAGTGGAATTAACATTTATGAGATAGAAACACAGTTTCAGGGCTTTAAAAATAAAGAATTTGGTTTTGAAATGCTTAATACACAGCCAAACAGAGATGTTAAGTAGAAGAGGGATGTACAAGGTTTATACTCAGGGGAGAGGGTTGGCCTGCAGATAAGAATCTAGGAGACATCAGAGTCTGAATAACAGTTAAAGACATGAATCTGGAGATAACCATGACAGCAAATACAGATAAAAGAGAGTCTGGAGAACTGAGCTCTATAGTATGTTTAGGGTCAAAAAGATAGGGACATACCAGGAAAGGAGCCTGAGAGGGAGAAGGAAAACTCAGAGAGTGAGATACTCTTAAAATCAAGGAAAGAAAGTATATTAGGGAAGAGTGTCCAGCTGTGTCAAATGCAATTGATGGTCAGGTATAAGGAGTACTGAGAATTGGCTACTGAATGTAGCAACAGGGAGAGTATTGGTGACCATGGCAAAGCCAGTGGAGTGAGCTAGGCAGACTGTCAATGTTGATGCAAGCGTAAATTGCCATGACCACTCTGAAAACCAATGTGGCAATATGGAACAGGACTCTTATAAATATTCATAACTTTAACCCTGTAAATTCTCTTCTAGGAAACTATCTAAGGAAACCATCAGAAACCCAATAAAAGGTTTATGCACCTGTAGGTTCAATGCAATGTTTTTATAATAATACAAAATTAGAAATAATGACTATATTTGATAGAACAATGACTAAAGTGAGCTAAAGCCATTCAATGGAATATTATGCAGCCATTAAAATGAATTCAAATACTTTTATGACATATGAAAAACAACCATATATTTAAACAGTGCATAAAATGCAGGCTGGACACACATGAAGCATCATCTCAATTTTGTTAAACATTGCTTATATTTCCTGTCTGTACTTATCCATAGTAGATGACTTGAAACAAACATTCACAAGTTCACAGTGGTTATTCCTAAGTGGCAAGATTATGAGTATTTTTTATTTTCTTCTCTATACTTTTCTATTTTCCCCAAATTTTCTGCAGTGAGCACACATTTCCTTTACAATCATAAAACATTATCTGTCTACACAAACACACATATACACACGCATATACCTTCTTGATAAAACGTGCTACGCATTGCCTGCTCTTGGAAAATTTGAAAAGCTAGTAAATATCTATCCACATGGTGAGCACAACTCGTGGTGCAGGACAGGTGTGGCATGAGGGGTGGGGTAGTGAAGAAGACTCAGTGTGGACAGGAAAAACAGCATCTCCCAATTCAGGGAGTGGTGTTACTGACCTCCCCCTCTGGAGTAAGAATCTCCTGCCCCAAACTGTCTCACACACCATACACCAAATGGATTTCCCCCAGCCCAGCTCTGATCATGGAATCTCCCCTCCACAAGAAACACCAAAACTCTCTACATGCCTTTAAAAACATACCCAGCATCTCAGGCATTTAGTGGGCTCCCATGCTGTTTTCAGGCTTGACCTCTTCAATATAACCACTTGCTCAAGCCAAGCTGTGCCTCAGAGTTTTCTCAAATCACTGTGCTTACTGCAACATTCCTATCTTTGCCCATGCTACTCCCCTACCTAGAAAGCCCAGCATCCTCCCTGCCTTCCTTCAAGTCCCATTTTAACTCAATCCCTTCCATGAAGCCTCCTGAGTGCTCCAGCTGAATGATCTCTGTCTTCCAAGAACCCCATCGGCAAATTCGTAATCACATTGAACTGCGATTTTATGTTTAAATATATTTGAAATTTATAAATATATTAATATATTTTAAAATATTGGTTATTTTATGTTTTACTTGTATTTACCTCACTTTGCCACCTTGACATTATGTTCCTTAAAGGCAGGGAGCTTTGATTAAACATTCTCTGGTCTTCTTTGCTGCACTGCCTGAAGCACGTGCTCAATAAATCACGTGATGCATGATGGAGCGAAGGTCACTCAAAGGTTTCTCAGTTTGCTTGACAAAATATTCAGTGCATTGTATTTGGGGCTCATCAGTGCCCTACTAGACAGAGAAGCTAGCTTCATCTCAATAAGGGCAGTCAGCAAAACCTTTACCTGAGGCACTGTCCCTCTGCCAGACAAGGCATTACCAGTTGCATATGCAGTAATTGGCATTCAAGTCAGTATTCCTCTGCTACTTCATATTATTCTTTTGTAGAAGCTGGATATAGACAAATTTAACAAATTGGTGGCCACATTATTTTTTAACCAGATATTTATTTCCAATAATTTAAAAAAGTAAATCTAACACCGGGAGAGAAGTATAAAGAAGTTTCATAATTCAAAAAAATGCAGGATAGAGGATTCGTCTTGAAGTCATTTTGCTTATTTTTGATGTTTTGATTTGGGGCTTTTCTTTGTTTCTTTTCTCCACATTAGGAGCATTAAAGCAAGATGTAAACGCAGACATGTATTTCTAAGATTAGATGGACTAAGGCGCAGGTTAAATAGGATGAAGACATGTGAGTTGGCACAATATTGTCACAGGCATAGATACATAACCAAGTGTGTTTGGTTTTCAGAAATATCTAATGAGTTAAATCAAGATCATCCAAGGCGTTTGTTGCTTCAAGCATACAAGTTGCTACTGTGCACATCTGGGACCACAGTGGGACCCCAGAATTAAGAATCACTGTTCCAAAGCCTAAAATCACAAAGGCAATGACTATATGAAAAGATAAAGCAAAAAATGCCCACCAACATGCCTATTATCTACCACAAAACAAACCTAATTTATAAGCATCTTGTTGAAGCTGCGTAGGAGGAAAAGCCTGAAAAAATTCAAGTGCACAAGAGATGGTAAATGGAAATTAATTGCACAGCATCCATTATGGCTAATTTAAGAATTGCAGATTGTCACTAATACTTATTATTTATTGTATTATCTTTAGTATTTCTTCCAGTGAACATCAAAAAAGGGGGGGCTTTCACATGTTCACCTGCTAACCCTATTTTTTCCATTGGACCTTAAATTCTTCCTATAGGAAGCCTCAAACTTAGGATATTTTAAGGGATTGCTATGGTTTAGATATTTGTCCCCTCCAAAACTCATGTTGAAACTTAATACCCTACGTGGCAGTTTTGAGACGTGGAGCCTTTAAGAGGTGATTGGATCATAAAGGTTTTCTGTCCTTACTAATGTATCAAATCCACTCATGGATTCATGGATTAAATGGTTAATGGATTAATGGATTATTATGGGTGTAGAAGAGGAAGAGGGATTTGAGCATAGCATGTTGGCGTGCTCAGTCCCCCTTGCCATGTGATACCCTGTGCCACCTTGGGACTCTGCTTAGGGTCCCCAACAGCCAGAAGACACTCACCAGATGTACCTCCTTGACCTTGGACCTCCCAGCTTCCAGAACTATGAGAAATGAATCCTGTTTCTTATAAATAACCCAGTTTCATGTATTCCGTTACAAGCAACAGATAGTTAACTAAAACAGAAACCTAAACCTAGATATCTGGGGAGGATTATTATATTTAGGAGAAGGAAGATAAGCTTCAAGTTATCGTGAGGAAAACAATCTTGGGAGTAAATATACTTAGAAATATCCTATATCCTGGTCTAGTTGAAAGAGCCTAAGAAGCCAAGAGCTTCATCAGCATTGGTAACAACATCCGTACATCTGGGAACATTGCATTGCCCAGTAAGAATCATATCACATGAACATTCTCTAGAACTCAACTGATGGGATGGGCCCTCAAACATCTAAATGCTAGATGTGATCAATGCAGAACAAAGACAACTTACTGCTGCAACAACCCTTTGAGACAATGGACCACATAAGAGACCAGGCTGTAATAACCAATGGTGCCTTAGAGTCCGTTCACCCAAGCAGGAACTGTCCTGAGGAAAGGACAAGAGGGACTGATCCTGTTCACCCAGAGGAGAGACATTTAGCTCCCAGAAAAAAACGAAAACAATAAGGAGTCAGGCTGTGCAAGGAGTTGGCAGATGTTCAAAGCACTTGGTTGGTCTGTGCTTTTACCCCCAGCTCAAGACACCTGTGTTGCATGCCTTCACCCACAGGCAGAGTTAATTCCTACCAAAGTGTTCGGACTGCATTGCATTTTACAGCTTGCCGAGTTCTTCCACAGCTCTTGTCTCCTTGATCCTCGCTCTACCCTGCGAGGAATGCAACGCAGGTATTGTTACCCCTGTTTTAGTCCACTGGGGCTCCTATAAAAGAATATCATACCCTGGGTGGCTTATGCATACCCAACACTTATTTCTCACAGCTCTGGAGGCTGGAAAGTCCAAGACCAAGGCACTGGCAGATTCAGCATCTGATGAGAGCCTGCTTCCTTGTTCATAATTAGTGCTTTCTCACTGTGTCCTCATGTGATGTAATGAGGAGAGAGAGTTCTCTGAGGTCCCTTTTATAAGGATATTAATCCATTCATGAGGACTCTTCCCATGACATAACCACCTCCTGAATGCCCGACATCCAAATACCCTCACACTGGGGGTGGTTAAAATTTCACATGAATCCTATGATTTGTATGAATTTGGTATGTGTAGGGGTGAATACCATTCACAGTTACATAGTATCCCCTCTATTAATTTCCTGTTGCTGCTCTTACAAATCATCCCAGACTTGGTGACTTAAACAATATAACTTTATTATCTTACCTATCTGCAAGTCAGAAGCCCAAAATGAGTCTCACTGGCTAAAATCCAGGTGTCTGCAGGGCTGTTTTCCTTTCTGGAGGCTCTAGGGGAGTGATATGGTTTGTCTCCATGCCCCATCCAAATCTCATCTCAAATTGTAATCCCCACGTGTCCAGGGAGGAATCTGGTGGGAGGTGATTGGATCATGGAGGCAGTTTCCTCCATGCTGTTCTCATGACAGTGAGTTTGTTCTCACAAGATCTGATGGTTTTAATAGTGTGGCACTTCCTCCCTCTCTCTCTCTCCTGCCACCATGTAAGATGTGCCTTGCTTCCCCTTCACCTTCCACCATCATTGTAAGTTTCCTGAAGCCTCCTCAGCCATGTGGAACTGTAAGTCAGTTAAACATTTTTGCTTTATAAATTACTGGTAGTTTTTTATAGCCATGTGAAAACAGACTAATATTGGGAGGATCTGTTTTCTTTGCCTTTTGCAGCTTCCAAAGGCTGCTCACTTTCCTTGGCTCCTGGCCCCTTCCATCTTCAAAGCCAGCAGCAGCTAATCCAGCCTTTGTCATACCACATCACTCTGGTTCTTCTTCCTCCCTCTTTCCCATTCTCTAGATTACAATGGCCCACCTGATAATCCAGGGTACTCTCCTTATTTTAAGATCAGGTGATTAGCATTCTTAATTCAATCTAGAACTTTAATTCCCTCTTGCCATATAACTGAACATATTTACAAATTCTGGGGAGTGGGGCATTTTAGGGAGGTGGTTATTCCGCCTATCACACCCATTCTACAGGAAAAGTAATGCCAGGGCTCAGTGACTTGCTACTCAGTGACAAGTGGCTACTTACTGACAATTGGCTACTCAGTGACAATTGATTACTAAGTATTAAGACAGGTTCAAATTCAGAACTTTCCCTCCCAAGTTGAGTGTTTTATCCTTCTTGCTGTACTCTGTATTAGTGACATAGCAAAGGAGATAGAGGGCACAGCAAGGTAATGACAAAGAATTAGTACAAACAAAGGCAGAAAAGAACAAAATAGAAAGCAGAAGGAAAAATGAAATTTTTCTCTTTTTTTAACCTAACAGGTCTTCTCCATGGGTGTTCTCTCATCCTGCCCTACCCACTATCATCCTACTTTTATGGGATCATCCCTTCGGCTGCAAATTTGACCCCATTATCCCAAAATAAAAGAGCTTGTGATCATAGGCATTTGGGTTTTTTAGGGTGTTTTGTTTGTTTGGTTTTGCTTCCTTTCTCAACGTGAAGCAGAAGAGGAGGGGACCAAGGTAGCAATTTTGCCAGGCAGGTAGTCTCTATAATGATCCATCATCCCGTGCCAGGTGGCCCCCAGACAGACAGGGAAGAGAAAAACACAATAACAGTAATAAACAGAGAAAAGGGTCTTCCAGATAACTACATAATGAGGAGCCTCAACTGCCTAAGCCAGAGAGGGTGGGAAGAGGTAGGAGAGGAAGGACTGAAGAGGTAAGAAATGGAGAAGCCCAAATGTGATGGTTTTGTATTTTGTCCCAGTGACTGGTCTGAGAGAGAGAGAGAGAGAGAGAGAGAGTGTGTGTGTGCGTGTGTGTGTGTGTGTGTGTGTGTGTGTTTTCTTTCCTTATTGCAGAAAGAAAGAAAACAATACCACACAAACCCTCGCAAACTTTTTGTTGTTGTTAAGGACAGAACAGCACATTTGTCAAAAGGTCCAACTGCCACTTCTGATTTCAAATTTCCACAAAGGATCCACCCCTATGGTGATTTAGATTAATCGCTTCTCATTAAGAGCCAATAAACAAACCGCATTCAGAACGCTCCTTTCTGCCACAGCCCACTGTTGCCATTTATAATTGCCGAAAGGGAAAGCAGAGGAACACCAGAGAGTTGTCAAGTGTAATTTATAGGTTTTTAAGATCGAATCATTTTCTATAATATTAGATTAAATGACAGTCTATATTAAAGAGGAAATTACATTTCACCTTGCTTTCTTCACTTCCCGCACGCAGCCCATTTTGAGCTAGGGTTTTAGAAATGCTCTAATCCCAAAGCAAAGGGCCAGAAAATGTCCTGAATGATGTACCTGAGAAAGATCACCCAATGAATGTCCATGCACCCAGCATTCTGTCCGGAGAAGATGGACAAGAGATAAGTGAGAATATTCTCTTAGCAGAGCCAAAGTATCTAGGAACCCCTCAGGGAACCCTACACTCTTCAACCAGAGCTGTGTCATCAGATCCCAGCCACACTCACTATAGCTCCAGGGTATTCATTTTGGTGTCTGTGGGGGTAACAAAATTACACAGAATTAAGTCAGTGGTCTTAATGGAATCTCATGACCTTTGGGTTTAGAATCAAACAGACCTTGCTTTTTCATTTGGTTATTCAGTTACGTGGTCAATCATTCCCTCACATTCATTTATTGAGGCTCTAACTATGGGCTAGATTCTACAGTAAACAGGGAACACACAGATGAGAAAGACACAGTCAAACACCACCTCCATCATCTATTAACTCCTTGACTTCAAGGCTTCAGTTCTACTCAACTGTAAAATTAAAAAAAAAAAAAAAATCACTTCCACCACCACCACCATGGTGGGTTGAGAGGAGATGATGAGAAGGAGAAATAACATTTGGAAAACTCTTGTCACATAATACGTTCAACAAATGTTGGGGCTTTCTTTCCCTTCCATGTCCCATGGTGTTTCCGAACAGTTATTTTCAAATGAGATGAGCGCAAACACAGAGAATCAGTTTGTGTAAGGACAAGAGTCCCTCGGATTCCACAGCTGAGATGTATGAAGTAAAAACAACAATGTAAAGGCTGATAAACACTGTTGCAGAAGGATGTGACATCCCGAAGAACAAGAAAGGAAGAGTCGGACAGTAATCCATTACTGAGACAAACTTGTCATTTGTAATGTCAGATTATAGAGAGCCAACTCTTTAGCCTGGAGGTCACATAGTTCACTCACTGGTTCCAATAGAATGTTCCAGCCCCATGTCCCCAGAGTGCTTATATTCCTGAAAGGAATCACCTAAATCACAGTTCCCCAAATATCCCACTTTACCATCATGATGTCATTGCTGCGGTTATTCTTTGTCCTGGAAGGCACTTTTTTTTACACTCCATACCTGTAAATCCTATCACTCCCTCAAGGCCATATCCAAATGCCACCACCTCTAGGAAAGCTCTGTGGATTCTTCCTCAGCCCTCTGTAGTACTTTGTAGACCTTAAAATTACCTGCTTTAAGTTACAGTAAAACTGTAAGCTCTTTTGTGGCAAGAAGAACTTTTTCTCATCTTTTTATCCTTCTCAGAGTCCAATTTATTGTCTTTCAGGGAGGGCTCAAAAGATCGACTGCTCTGCTCCATGGTGCCTGCCTTTATGAACCCAGCCAGAAGAAGCCCCCAGGTCATCCCTGCAGGAGTCTTGGACGAAGGAAAGGAGTGAAGGCAGAATCTTGAAATGGTTCTTATTCCATTCAGCAGTACTCATCTCCACTCTCACTGCATTCATGGGCCAAAGTAAGTTATGGAGCCAAGCCTGCTCTCATTGAGGGTGAGGTATCTAATCTTCCCAAAGGGAGAAACCCAGTAGCAGGGAATATTTTGTACAAATAATACAAGTTTAACTCCTAAGTATATACCCAAAGTAATGAAAAACAGATAAACAAATACACGTGCACGCCTGTTCATAGCAGCTCTATTCACAAAATGTGGCCAAAACATGTGGAAACAATCTAAATGTTCATTAATGAATGAATAGATAAACTGATTTTAGTAAACACTCAATTAATATTTTCAGCCATATAAAGAAAGGAAGTAGTGATACATGCTACAATATGAAAAAAACTTCAAAAACACTATGGCAGGTAAGAAGCAGCAGAAACAAAAGGCCACATATTGTATGCCTCCATTTATATGAAATATCCAGAATAGGGAAATCTGCAGGGAGAAAATGCCGACAGGTGATTGCCAGAGACCAGGGATATGCGGGAATGGGAAGCGACTACTTAATGGTCACAGGGCTTCTTTTGGGGGTGATAAAATGCTCTGGAACTAGATAGTAGTGATTACACCACATCATGCATGTACTAAATGCCACTAAATTGTTCACTTTAAAAATAGTTAATTTTAGTTAATAGTTAATTATTTAGTTATTTAGTTAATAGTTAATAGTTAATTTTAGTTAATTTTATGTGAATTAAACTTCAAAAAATCTATATAAATAAAAGAACTGGGTCTGGGACTCATCGGTTTCAGCCTTTCTCACCTATCCAGAAAAACTAGGATGATAACGTTAAGTAAAAAATAGCAGTAAGTACAAAACTAACTCCCACCTAGCTTGTTAAGTCTCCTAATGAAATCCCTCTGCTTAATGGAAAATGATAATAACAGTCAATCTAAACAGGTAGCACAGACCACTATCACCAGGTGAACAGCTACTGACCCAACAGCCAGCTACTGACAGTGAAACTTGTTGCAGGTCTGCTTCCTTTCCACGATGCCCAGTTCTAGCTCAGGCTGGGTCCTGCTGATGTACATGACAGTTCCAAGTGGACTACTCTTCTCAGAAACAAATCCTATTCTACTTGCCACAAGCTGCTTCTTCCTATTTCTTAAAAATTAGTATTATCAACAAGTTTAATTAACAAGCAGAGGCCCCCTCATGCTCAAATGCTATGCCCGAATGCTCTCATTTAAAAAGATGGTATACAGGCACTTACTATACACAGCTTTATGAAGCATGTGTTATAAAAGTATCTCACCCATCTGGCTTTTTAATACCCTTCAATTCAATCCCATAAAATCCCAGCAATATTTAAGTGCTAAAGGTGACTTTCACTATGATATTTATTATTGGATAATGAAAAATGGAACAGAGAGCCTTCAAAACTCCAGGCAATGGAGTGAACCATATCTTTTCTAAGCTTTTAATAATAGGACCACCATTTTCTTCCTAGAAATTACACAGATCTCCAGTGTCCCCTTTTGAGATTCCCTCTTAGACACATAAATTTTCTTAAAAATTGTACTTATTTGTAACCAAACCCCCTATCAGTTGAAGGAAAGTCAGTTGGTCAAATATATATATACATATCTGCCTCCTCCATTCAACTGAAACGTTTTAGGACAACCTTGAACTTCCCATGTGACCAAGAGTCCCCCAATTTTCCTGGCCTTGCCCAATACAGACCGCTATCAGCACACTCTGGGAATTTACTCCATGTCACTATTTCCAATGCTGAGTCCCCACTGGGTCCTGTGTTAGGTTGCTATTTTACCAGCTAATATGCTTTTGTGCCATTTATTGCTCTGTATGTCTGTGACCGCATCAAACTATGATATCTCTGAGAACAGTAATTTGCCTGATTTATCTTTCTTATCTCTGGCATCCAGCACAATGTCTGGTACATTGTAGATGTTAATAGATATGTCTAAATGCAATAATAGTTAACCAACTCTGAGAAAACTATTACAGAGCAGAAAGGGAAGTCTAAGATCATCTTTCTCAACTATCCCAACACACAGTGAAGGACATGTAACAAATGCAGTCCCCTTTGTAAAATCTCATAGGTACCAATGGTATAATTGTTAGCCAATGGTGGCACCTTGGAAAATGCCATCAGCACTGTCTGAAGTGCTTGTGAAACGTTGCATTTTCCTGGATTCTACCTTAGACTTCTTAAATAGGAATTTCTAACTCTGAGAGCAAAGTCCTGAATCTACCTTTTAACAAGCATACCAATTATTCTAATATATACATGAGGTGGAGCATCACCATTTTAGAATACCTACAGCAAGGACATCATGATTCTTGCTTCAGTTCCTTGCAGAATGGAGGAAACTGCCAGTGCCTGGTAGCTCCCCATCAAGGGTATGGCCACAGAGAGGGTGGAAGACTCACAGTACACAAAATGGAATACGTAATTCAGCAGAGCCTTCATCATGATGGGTCAGTTCCTTAGACCCAATGAGAAGTTTAACACTGCAGAAGAAAACTATGTGGCATTGAGGCAGAACTAATCATTTGGGAATTGGGAAATTATTTGGTTAACTATCCTCCTCTGAATAATCTTTGATTCCCCACTGCTCTGTCAGAGAGTGGGGTTTCCAATTATTCTTATTGTAACTTCACTACACAATAAGCCCCAGAAGGTGCATGTCTTCCTCTGAAGAGCCTATGTTTTAGGCTTTCTAAACACTACCTGTTTGCTCATAACATGGTTGGGAAATAATTAGCATCAGCTGTGGAGCAATGAGCTGCTGCTTTCAGGTTCTACATATAGTTTCTGAAATAGAAAATAGCAAGAAATTAGCCATCTCTTTCCTACTTAATGGGCAACAATTCCCATTCCTGTTAATTTACAACACGTTAACACAACTCTAGCTACTCCCTTGCTGTTGTGTCTAGCTTAAGGTGACATCAAAGGGAAACAAAAACATTTGTTGTCTGTGTGTGCATGCATTTAGGCTGGAGGAGCAGGGATATAGAAAGGAAAAGTAGACTTTTATCAGAAAAGAGTAAGCACAGCTCTCAACTTGGTCACAAGGAAGAAAATGGAAGAACTTTCATTTGTTCCTGTACATGGGTGAACAAAAACCCCAAGAATCTTGGACACTGAGACTAAGAAAAGCCGATATAAGACTAAGGAGAGAAAATACATAATTTCGAGTAGTGCTTTTCAAACTTGAATATGCTCATGAATCACCAAATATCTTACTAAAATACAAATTCTGATTCAGTAGGTATGTAGAAGAGTGCGAGATTCTACACTTCTAACACGCTTAGAAGTTAAGCCAATGCTGCTTGTCTGTGGACCAGACTTTGAGTAGCAAGGGATCAGGGTAAGTAAAGACTATTAGGAACAGCTGATGTCATGCTGTCATTTTTTTTTTTTTTCCCCAAACATTCATGTGCACCAGAATCACCTGGAGAGTGTGCTTAACCACAGATTTGGGTCCCACACAGAGTGTCCAATTTAGGAAATCTAGAAGGAGCCTGAGCATGTGCATTTCTAATAAGCTCTCAGGTGATGTCAATGCTACTGGTCCAAGAACCACACTTGAAAACCACTGGTGTAGGAGACGGACACTAGATTTGGAATCAGGGGAAACGATTCAAATTGCCATGCTGATGCTAACTTGCTTAGTGACTTTGGCAAGCCACTTCATATCACTAGACATAAATGGGGATAATGGTATCTATTGGTGGGTTCACTGGTTTTGGTAAGGGTTAAATGAGATAATGTATATGACATACATAGCACAATTTGCTAAGCCCACAAAAGTGGGCACTATTGAACTCCCTTCCTATGGTTAAGATTAGCCAGATGGAGAATGGCTGAATTATAAGAATATCCTGGGATGTGACTTCTCTATAAAAGGCTTCACAACAAAAGCCAGTTTTGTCCAGGGCTCAAAATAATCATGAACCTGCATTGGGCCTCTTTGTCTTGCCACCTCTGATCTACCTCTGACACACAGACTATTATGTAATCCTAATAGGTTGGTTTGTATTTAACTATGGTGGCTCACACCTGTTATCCTGGTATTTTGGGAGGTTGAGGTGAGAAGACTGCTTGAGGTCAGGAGTTTGAGACCAGCCTGGGCAAAACAGCAAGACCTCATCTCTAAAAAAAAAAAAAAAAAAAAAAAATTAAAAATTAACTGGGCATGGTGGCATGTGCCTGTAGTCCTAGCTACTGATCCTTTCTTAAGGATCACTTGGGCCCAGGAGCTAGAGGTTATAGTGAGCTATAATCACACCACTGTACTCCAGCCTGGGCAACAGAGCAAGACACTGACCCTAAGAAAGAAATAAAAATAAATTTAAAAAAATCAAGTCTCATACCACGTAAGGCAGTGTTGAAGGTATGACTGGAACTCGATAGTAAGCAAGATGATTTCTGTCCTCAAGAAATTTACAGTCTAATAGAGAAGAGGAAATTCAGTCCAAAAGAACATGCATTAAAGGGCCTGTTATGTGCTAGAAACTTATAGGGAACATATAAGATAGAAAATATGGTAAGAAGCACTAGTGAAGACTAAGAAGGAAATTATCCATAAATAGTAAAAATAACCAGAAAATTAAAAATATTGCCAGTGCCTCCTATAGATGTCTAAAAGGGTCTGTATAGGAATAATTATTCCTCTATAGATGTGCAGGTCAAAAAAGTAGCCTTACTTCAAAACAACAACCGATTAAATATGCTCCTGCTAATAAAATCACTTTGCTGAAATAATTTATATGTAGAAGCCAGCCTCTTAGTTAGAGAGTACTGAGGAAATAGCCATTTGTATATAAGCTTGTGTGTTTCAATTTTCTTGTGTATAGGAATCAACTGGAATCTTTGTTGAACATTCAAAATCTTGGCCACATGCTCCAGAGATGCTGATTCTGAAGTTCTGAGATTAGACTACAAACCTACTCCTCCCTTCCTTTTTAAGACAGAATTTCCCTGGGTCTGAGTCAGGTGAAAATGTGGCTTTTCCCCAAGCCACTTGTGCTAGCCCTTCTATTCAAATGAAATTTTCCAGTAGATTTTCTCCAAAACCAATTTATAAAATATTTTTGTAACTAAACCAGATCTATAAAAACAGCCTTAAAATTATAATCACAATCATAGTAATACTCCTTGCACTTGCTATGTGCCAAGCTATAAACTAAGAAATCTTATTTACATGCAATGCTTCCTTTAACTTTCCCATGGACCCTATGAATTAGGACTTTTTATTAACCATAATTTTCAGAGAAAAGTCCAGTGAGGTTAAGCAACATACCCTAGATTATACGGTCACATTATATAATAGTAAGTAATGTTGCAGGAACTAGCATCCAACCTTTCTAACCCCCAAACTTACTGACCTAAAATTAGCTATTTTTTGTCCAAACAGGCAATAGGCAGTATCTCATTGGTTGTGGGTAGTGATCACACATGGCTTTATTTCTGAGGGTAACATTTTCAAAAGGATCTTGAGTGAAGTAAAGGATTAAGAGGAGAGCAGAGGCATAAAGATGGGGAAGCTCAGAAGAGGCCTGCTTGCTCTGCTTGCTGCTGTACTTTCTTTTGCACAACCTCATCTTATCTCTTATTGTCCTGACTTCTGCCTCTGCATCTCAGATCAATGCTACCCATGATTCACCTGACACCTTACAAGTAGACTTATGCAGCTTAAGCCAAAACTGATTAAAATTAAACTTTTTGTAAATCAAACCTTATTACTCTCTTAACTTATTACCATTTCACTTTAAATTGATATTCAATGTGCAATCTAAATTTTCCCTTCTCTCAGTCATCTGCCAAGTGGCTAATAATCTGCAACTGAATAGTAAAATACACTAAGGAAATAAATTCACCATTTTCCCCACCTTTCCTTCCTTTATGCACATAGAAACTTAAAGCATACATATTTTATACATCAAAATGTTTATGTAGTGGGTTTTCTTAAAAGGAACACTAACTTAAGCATGCACTTGGTTCTACTCAAACGGCCACAATGAACAAAGACGCAAAACCTAGTCTAAGCCAGACTGCTGCTGTAAGATTCTCCTTATTACCTATCTTGTCTTAAGAAAAATAGAATGTATTTATGAAATGCTACAAGTGGTTCCAAAGAGGGCATGAAATTTCTTAAGAAGTAGAAGAGGGAAGTTACATTTAACTTCTTTTTTTAATACTGCACACTTTGAACCCCTAAAAGAATGCCTTCTCTGTTAAAGTGTTTCACTCTCTTACTGGGAAAAATAATTCAGTTCATCTATCATTCTCTTGAACAGCCAATTTAAACTGAAAGCCTGACTGCCCAGACTCAAGCTACATTCAAAACTATTTCTCTTTCCCCATGGCATATAGGTAAAAGTTCCTTCCACCACTCATGTTTCCTCACTGATGCTCAAACACAAAATAGTATCTGTGGGAAACAGCAATTTGAAGACAAAGCAAACATAGCAATTTTAAATAAAACTAACTCAATTTTCTGCCTCTGGAGTGGGGTGGTGATTATGTGTGCTGATGGGACCTACTGATTTTTTTAAGCATGAAAAAAAAAATTTTGTCGTTATTGTCAAAGCTTGGTCATTCATACAATGGAGAAAACCTGGATGGATGTGTGATCCCAAATGATGACTAATCAAAGCATGTTTTCTACATATTCTGGATGGTAGACTTTTCTACAACAAATTGGCTTGAATTCGTTTGGGCTACTGTAGCATTAATTTGTATTCCTTGACAAAATAAGTAACATTTAGTGGGTAGCTAGGCGGAATGAGGGTAATGGCAAAAGGAACTGGAAGAACAGTGACCTATAATAAAATACTTCCCATGGAGACCTCACTGTGAATAATCAATACTGGAATAAAAAAAGGGCATCCTGGATGTGGAGTAATCTGACCTGTTTGATAACCCCTGAGAAAAGGCAAATCAAATCTTCACTCCTTCAGATCCACAGTAATCTTCCTCTTGCAGAGGTTCCTTCCCTTTAAGGCACTTCTGTTCAACCCATAAGGCATGTTAGGGTCAAAGTAAAAGAAGACATGGGCAAACATCGAACCGGAAAGTTAATGCCATGAGGGCAGAGCTATATTGAGGTTTAGCTACTATCTTTCCAGGGCCTGGCATCCATAAAATGCTGTGAATCAAATTAATTCATTTGCAAACTCAGTTCCCAGCTGAACCATCTCTGTCTTGATAAATTCCTCATTCTGTTCCACTTACCTCCACACTGAGAGTCCTTGCCCATTTTTCTAAAATCTGGCTTCTAAGCCCCTTTATGTTGACTTTTTTCCATGATGCATCAACATCTGATTTTACTGTTAATGACCCATTAATTTGGCAAAGCCCTCATTTCCATGCTTTGCACACTACCCTTTGCAACTTCTGTCTGGCACAGCATAACCCTGTGGACAGACTTATACAGGTGAGGTCAAGCATAGGTAATGCTCCCTAGGAAATAAGCAGGGCTCAGGGGCACTTAAGACAGGACCAGGCAGGGATTGGTGTCCAGGGAACCTGAGTCAGGCAGAAGAGGTGGACAATACGCTGTTGGGAAAAGCATGATAGTTGTCTATGTGTTATTTCCTCCTCAATCCCAGAACGACTCTTAGCCTGTCGCCAGTCAACCCATAAGGAGTACATTCTCATTAATTTTTACAATGACAAAAATAGTGCTGGTGTCCAGACAAAAGGAGTTTTGTTTTTTGAGTACCTATGCCCAAGGTCTTTAAAAACCGTAACATCTAGGCTGGGCACAGTAGCTCACACCTATAATCCCAGCACTTTGGGAGGCCGAGGCGGGAGGATCACTTGAGGTCAAGACCAGTCCAGCCAACATGGTGAAACCCTGACTCTACTAAAAATAAAAAAATTAGCCGGGCATGGTGCCATGTGCCTGCAGTCCCAGCTACTCGGGAGGCTGAGGCAGGAGAATAGCTTGAACCGGGGAGGCAGAGGTTGCACTGAGCCAAGATTGCGCCACTGCACTCCAGCCTCGGTGACACAGAAAGACTCCATCTCAAAACGACAACAACAAAACAAACAAACAAAAAATACAACATCCAGTGCTAGGTCATGAAGCAGGCCCTTGTAAGTACTGCCATTCTCTGAGCCTGTGCAGATGATGTATCACTGCAGCGCCAGTCAGCCTCGCAGTACGTGAAAGGACCCCGCCTCCGTGTTCAGAGAGCCTTTGTGCTTTTGTATTGTGCCTCCCCCAAGAGGAAAGAGAATGAAGCTCCTCTAAATCCCAACATTTCCTGAGCCTCCCTCTGCCACAGTTGGAGGATAGGTTCCTAGTGTTATCAGCCCTTCTTTCTGATACCCAGAGAGAGGCAAAATTTCCCCTCGATCCGCATAAACTACAGAATGCATGGACCCTGCTGCCTTTCACTGCCATAGAAGCTTTTTTTAAAAAATGTGAATGTCTACCAACAGAGCCCTTCCTTGGCCAATCACATTCCCTCCTGGAAGGAGAAATGGAAGAGCTCTACATGTGAGTCAAAGAAAAAGTGATGGGGCAGTGAGGATAAGGGTAGCATATTAGACCACATATCGGTGTGGATTTGTACAAGTCATCCCCTGCTTTTCCTAGAATGTGAGCTGCCATCTACTGTCTCAATCTTCCACGCCAGGGACCGCCAACAATCTCAAGCTACCACCTCCCAGAGGTAAGTTGAACCTCAACACAGTTTCATCCACCCTGCTGTCCCCATTCCTGCTACATTTGCCCTCCCATATCACCACACCAAATGACCTCAGAGCTCAGAGGGAGTAAGGCCTTCTATTCCTCTAGGACTTAGAAATTCCACTAAAGAAACATAAACCTATTAATTCCATATAAAAAGAAGCATGCTCTGATGCCTTTTCTCCCTCGGGCCACATGTGATGGGTTCTTAGGCAGAAGAAGAGGAGAAAGGTAATGTTCAGTTAACTTCATACCCACAGGGAGGTGGGGAGAGGCACAGAAATGAGACTCTGAGACATGGAAATACCCTCTGCCAGTGGAAGCCGCTTCTGGTTTTGTTTGCAACCATGGAATCAGCAAGACTACCAACCTACAGGCAATTTCATGTCAAAGCAGGAGATGGGTTGTATTGTTTACAAAGAGTTTTGTGTGCCCTGTCTCCACATGAAAGCTCCTGTGATGGTCTGACTACGATAAAGTGCTTATCGAACAATTTTGTCTTCTGCTGATAGCAGGGAAATAGGCTAGCTCCAGCATACCCACACACAGCATGCAGAGAGAAAGAGAGAAAGGACATGAGCCAGGCAGAAGGCAATCTGCTGGGACTCACTGACCCAACTGGGACAACAGCAGAGGAGGAGGGTGCAGAGGGGTCCCAGAGGAAATGACAGGAGACTAAGCACCAAAGCAGAAACAAGAACAGCCTCCTGTATTTGCAACTCTTTATTCTCAACCCCCTACAGGTGTCTTAAACAGCCTTACATCTCCTCCTTACCTAGTAGTCATAGCTGTCATCACCACCACCTGTCATTTATTGTGTATACTCGATGTGCCAGACACTGCACGAAGCACTTTCATTATCTCGTTTGATACTCAACAGTACCCTACCAGAGTCAGAATTAATATTATCCTCGTTTTACAGATATGGAAACTGACATTTCCAGAACTCAACCAAAATAACACCATTAATAAGAGGTGAAGTCAAGACTAGAACTCAGGTCTTCCTGAAGCCAGGGTGGCAGCTCTTAAAATCATATCAAATGTCTTGAAAATAATAGCCGCTTGAGTCCAAGCCCATTCCCACAGCACCTGGAAGTGTTAACTAAGCCATCTCAGCTTCTCCAGTGTGACTCAAGGCAAAGTATGTGATGGAGCAAACACAGTTTAAAAAAAAAACAGTTGGTATTGTGTATGTGTATGCTTGCTTAATTTTGTGAAAAAGTGTATCCTGGTGAATTGAGGTGCCTCCTCCTTAACATCACAAAATAGTTTAAAGTAAACCTTGCATTAAAGTCAGCATACATAAGGTTCAAAAATCATAATGGCACAGCTTGATAAACTTTCAAAGATGAGTGAGTGCGCCTATGTATTCACTTCTATGATTAAAAAAAAAGAACATTAGTCTGGGCACAGTGGTTCACATCTGTAATTCCAGCACTTTGGGAGGCTGAGGCAGGTGGATCACTGGAGGTCAGGAGTTCGAGACCAGCCTGGCCAACATGGTGAAACATCATCTCTACTAAAAATACAAAAAATTAGCCAGGAGTGGTGGCGCAGTCCTATAATCCCAGCTACTCAGGAGGCTGAGGCAGGAGAATCACTTAAACCCGGGAGGTAGAGGTTGCAGTGAGCCTGAGCCAAGATCATGCAACTGCACTCCAGCCTGACAGAGCGAGACTCCATCTCAACAACAACAAGAACAAAAACACACAGAAAATTAGCAACACCTCAGAAACCCTCCTCGTATGTCCTCTCTCCCAAAAGTAACCACAATGCTCTTCTATTTAACATTGATTAGTTCTATTTTTAAATGTTATATAAACAGGGTCATACAATATGTATTCTTTTTTATCTCAACACTCTATGACGTTTTATGGCTCAATACTCTATGAGATTAATCCATGTTGTTGCTTGCTTAGAGCAGTAATTCATTCAATCTCATTACTGTATGGTATTACATTGGATGAATTATTCCACAATTATTGGTCCATTTTGCTGTTGAAAAATATGTGAGTTGGTTCCAGATTGTGGCTTTTATTGCTATGACCTTTCTTGTACATGTCTTTTGGCTCACATATGTATGTAGTTCTATATGATATTATACCTAAGAGTACAATTGCTGGGTCACAGGGTGTGTATATATTCAGCTTTAGGAGACACTACCAGTTTTCTAAAGTGGTTATAACAAGTTACATCCTTCTCAGTACTGTATGAAAGTTCCAGTTGCCTCACCTTCTTGCCAACACTTGATATTATCTTTTCATTTTAGCTAATACGTCGGTTATAAAAAGATATCTCAAGTAGTATAATTTTGTATTTCCTGATGACAAAGGAAATTGAGTTAGTTTTCAAATGTTTATTGCTCATTAAGATACCTTCTGTGGTGAAATGTCTCTTCAAGTTTTCTGCCCATTTTTTTTAAGTTGTCAGTCTTTCTCTTAATGATTTATAGGCATTATTTATGTAGTCTAGAAATGAGTACAGATACACACACTGCAACCATCTTCTTTTATTAAATGCTATGACTTTTCACTCTTATATAATGCTTTTCTTAAATAATTCTTTATTTCATTTAAGTCCAACATATCAATCTTTTCTTCTACAGTCAAAGCTTTTTAGAAGCCTGTATAAGAAATCTTTGCCCATACAGAAGTCACGAAGATAATATCTTATGCTTTTCTTGAAAAGCTTTATGGTTTTAAGTTTAATAATCATATCTGCAATCCAGAAGAAATGTTTTTTGTGGGAGTAAGAGGAGTCAAGACTATTATTTTTTAATATTAGGATATTTAATAGACCTAGTTATATTTTTTAAAAGATCACATTTTCATCACTGCATTTCAGTGTTACCCTTTGTTATAAATCAAGCAACCAAAAGTAGCTGGGTGTGGTGGCATGCACTTCGGAGGCTGAGGTGGGAGGACTGCTTGATCCTGTGAGGTTGAAGTTGCAGTGAGCTATGACCATGCCACTTCACTCCACCCTGGGCAACAGAGCAAGACCCCATCTCAAAAGAAAAGCAAAAAAAATCAAGTAACTATATATATATATGGATCTACTCCTGGACTTTTATTCTGTCCTATTGGTCTATTTTTCTATCTTTGCGCTAATACCAAACTTTCTTAATTACTGCAGCTTTAAATAAGTCTTATGTCTAGTAATATCTCCAACTTTTTTTTCCAAGATTCTCTTACCTATTCTTCACCCTTTAAATTTGTTTATAAATTTTAGAATCAGCTTGTTAAATTCCACAGGAAAAGTCCATTAGAATTTCCATTGAGATTGTTTTAAATCAACAGATGAAGAGTGGGAGAAAATAAGGATGTTTATAAAATTAATTCTATAAACCATAAACATGGTTTTCTCTTAGGCCACCTTGAAATGTTTTCAAGAATATTTTTTAGTCTTCTATATTGAGGCTCCACTCAGCATTCATGACTTGATTCATTGTATCACTATATTATTAACATATTTATCACATATTACTTGATGCTATTATACATAGAACTCTTTTACATTTGGCCAGGCACAGTGGCTTGTGCCTGTAATTATAGCACTTTGGGAGGCTAAGGCAGGTGGATTGCCTTCGCTCAGGAGTTCGAGACCTGGGCAACATGGTGGAACCCCGTCTCTACTAAAATACAAAACATTAGCTGGGCATGGCAGCATGCACCTGTACTCCCAGCTACTCAGGAGGCTGAGGCAGGAGAATTGCTTGAACTCAAGAGGCAGATGTTGCAGTGAGCCGAGAATGCACCACTGCACTCCAGCCAGGCCAACAGAGCAAAACTCCGTCTCTTAAAAAAAAAAAAAAAAAGAAGTATTTTATGTTTATTTTCTGTTGCATTGTCTAAAAATAATACTTTTATACATTGACATTATATCCAGTGAGCTTGCCATATTCACTTATTAATTCTAAGGGTTTATTTACAGATTCTTTTGAATTTTCCACATTTATATTATTTCTTTCCCTCCAATCCTTATGCATTTTATTTCTTTCTTGCATTTTGCACTGACTAGAACCTCCATTATAAGGCTGAATAAAAGAGGTGTTAGTGGGCATCCTTATCTAATCTTAGATTGCTAATCTTAGACTGCTAATCTTACGAGGGAAACTTTCAAGATTTCACCATTTAGTTTGAGGTTTGCTGTAGGTTTTTGGCTTCTTAAAAACTATACTTTATCTCATTAAGGAAGTTCTCCTCTAGTTGGATAAGAGTTATTATCATGAATGGGTATTGAGTGTTATCAAATACTTGCTCTGCATCGATTAAGATTATCACATGATTTTCTCCTTTATTATGTAATTGTGGCAAATTACATTTGATTTTTGAATGTTAAAGTGACCTTGCATTCCTAAAATAAACCCAATTTGGTTGTAATATGTTATCTCTATATTTTGTTGGATTTAATTAGCTAATGTCTTAGGGACTTTTGCATCTATGTTCATAAAAAGGATTAATCTGTAATTCTTATTTCTTATAATGTCATTCTCAAGTTTTGTGTCAAAGTGATGCTGCCCTCACAATCAGCTGGAAAGTCTTCTTTCTTTCCCTATTGTCTAACAGAATTTCTGTAAGATCTAGTTTTCCTTCACATTTGAAAGAATTCACTGGTGAGGCCATCTGGGCCTGGTGACTTCTTGGTGGGAAGTCATTTAATGATAGATTCTTTTCATCTGATAAATACTGAACTCTTCAAATTTTCAATATTCCAAAATATTTCAGCAGTTGCTCTAGGAAACAGTAATGTTTGACTCCTAGAAGTCCTGGGAAAATGTGTGAAATGTTTCACTGGTCAGATTCCATCTATGATTCTCCTTCCAGAGCACTGGCCTTTTAAAGTAAGATCTCTTTGATCCTCATACTGTCTAGGCACTACCTCTCCAGTGAATACAAGATATTTTTATCATTTAAAAAGAGAGAATAAAGATAATCCCTGTCCTTATAGGAGGGAGATTTATTGAGAATTTAACACACAGGATAATCTATTAAGACATTAAATTGTGTCTTTTTTTCTCAATACCCCAGACTCATCAGGCTAAAACAAAAGCTAAGTCTCAATTCCCCACATAAGCCCTTCCAGACATCCAGCCAGCCTTTGTTTCCAAGGCTTGGACTCTTTCCCCTAGTGGGGAGGTGACAGCTTTTTTTTTTACTTTGCTTTGGAGCCAGAGCAAGAAGACAAAGAGGCTTATTAATCATTTTTGCTTCTCTATAATCTAGACCTACCCAGGGAATTAAGCCAGGTTGTTCGGGTTTTGGTGTTCTTGTTGAAAAGAGAAGAGTCCAAATCCTGAAAGTTTTAATTTGATAGTAGTAACGAGGGTGGTAGTTCTCAGCCTGATAAGTAATAGCTGAGTGGCAGAAACTCAAATGGGAGTGCCTGTATAAACTGGGAACAAAGCTGGTGGCCTTGAGAACCCTAAAGAAGATGTGCACAGCCTAACTCAACACAGAGACAGTAAAAACACCTTCAGAGTTAGCCTCCTCTGAAGAGACCACACAAACAAGGGCCAGGTATAGTGAAGACCATTCCCAAATGAAGTGAAAGACATTTTCTATTCTTCCTTATATTATAAAATCAAGCATTTTTACGTGGCCCAAGGGTATCAGAGGTGTGCAAATCACAGCAGCTCCATCTTGAATAGGGGCTGAGTAAAATGAGGCCAAGACCTGTTGAGCTGCATCCCAGGAGGTTAGGCATTCTTAGTCACAAAATGAGAGAGGAGGTCACAAAGACACAGGTCACAAAGTCCCACTGATAAAGCAGGACGCAATAAAGAAGCTGGTCAAAACCTGCCAAAACCAAGATGACGACAAAAGTGACCTCTGGTGTACTCACTGCTCAGTATTTGCTAATTATAATGCGTTAGCATGCTAAGAGACATTCTCACCAGTTCCATGGCAGTTTACAAATGCCATGGCAACACCTGGAAGTTACTCTATATGATCGAAAAGGAAGAGGATAGTTTGAAGTCAGGTAGCGTGATGCCTCCAGCTTTGTTCTTTTGGCTTAGGACTGACTTGGCAATGCGGGCTCTTTTTTGGTTCCATATGAACTTTAAAGTAGTTTTTTCCAATTCTGTGAAGAAAGTCATTGGTAGCTTGATGGGGATGGCATCAAGCTTGGGCTTGGGCAGTATGGGCAGTATCGCCATTTTCACGATATTGATTCTTCTTATCCATGAGCATGGAATGCTCTTCCATTTGTTTGTGTCCTCTTTTATTTCATTGAAAAGACACATGCACACGTATGTTTACTGCGGCACTATTCACAACAGCAAAGACTTGGAACCAATCCAAATGTCCATCAATGATAGGCTGGATTAAGAAAATGTGGCACATATATACCATGGAATACTATGCAGCCATTAAAAAATGATGAATTCATGTCCTTTGTAGGGACATGGATGAAGCTGGAAACCATCATTCTCAGCAAACTATCACAAGGACAAAAAACCAAACACCACATGTTCTCACTCATAGGTGGGAATCAAACAATGAGAACACTTGGACACAGGAAGGGGAACATCACACACCGGGGCCTGTTGTGGGGTAGGGGGAGGGGGGAGAAATAGCATTAGGAAATATACCTAATGTAAATGATGAGTTAATGGGTGCAGCACACCAACATGGCACATGTATACATATGTAACAAACCTGCACGTTGTGCACATGTACCCTAGAACTTAAAGCATAGTAAAAAAAAAAAAAAAAAAAAAAAAATATATATATATATATATATATATATATATATGAGAAAAGGAAGAGGAACTCTCAGTTCTGGAAATTCCCTGCCCCTTTCCTGGAAAAGTCATAAATAATCCACCCCTTGTTTAGCATATGATCAAGAGATAACCATAAAAATAGCCAACCTGCAGCCCTCGCTGCTGCTCTGCCTATGGAGTAGCCATTCTTTTGTTTTTTTACTTCCTTAAACTTGCTTTCACTTTACTCTGTGAACTCACCCCAAAATTATTTCTTGCATGACATCCAAGAACCCTCCCTTGGTGTCTGGATCCAGACCCCCTTCCGGTAACAAAGGCATGGGGGAGAGAGCCAAAAAGAATCACTGAGATGAAATAAATCAATAAGTCTAGTGATTAAGGGCTCGAGCTCCTGATTTCATTTTTCAATAGAAAAATTGTTTAATATGGCTTATCTTTTACCCACCCAAGTGTTGTGGAGCAAGACAAATCCATGCCCAAATCCCTTCTAGTCTTGCCCTTGGGCTATTTGGACCAGAGTCAGTTTGGAGACCCATCAAGAAATTCATTTTCTGAGTAGGTTTTTGGTGAGGGCAGCTAATTCGTGGTCTCAGGGACAGTTTGGCTGGCCTTGACCTCCCTATTCCCCAGTGGTAATTCCACCCAAAGGATAAAAAATGTCTCTCCAAGCTCCAGTGTTCAGGAGCTTCAGACCCAATGGACGTTCTCTTAAAAGGACTGTCATAAGAGGAGCCACGGGAATACACTATGGAGTGCAGAGAGTACACCTGCTTTGATTGGACATTTTGTGGGTTATTCTGACTTCGTAATCACTTACTGATTTCAGCTTAGTTGAAATGAATGTCAACCCAGTGCCAGGCACTGTTTTAGGTACCAGTAAGCAGGGACAGATAATGCATGGTTCTGGCCTTGGGGCATTTACGACTTAGCAGGAGACACAAAGACATAAATGGCTGAGCTACAGGAAGATACATTCTAAGGAGGTAAACAAGAGTGCAATGAAAACATCAAAAAGAGAGTAATCAATTCCACCATAAATGTCTCCTTTACTCCTCCCTCCTCATCTCCTCCAGCCAGAGGTACTAGACTCTGGATTCTGGCAGAGGGTGCTAGAGGAAGAGTATAACTATCACAGCTGGAAGCCATTAATCCTATAGCAGTGACAGGAGAGGCCAGCAGAATGCTGAACACAGAAGGTGGGTCCAGAATGCAGTAGCCAAGTTCAGGTGCCATCTGGACCAGGAAAGCAGATCTGGGAAGCTGGGATAAAACCTGAAGCAAAAGACCTCTTCGTTAGTTAGCCCTCCACAGGCCTTGTCCAGGGAAAGATTGAGAACCATTGACAAGTGGCTGCAATCCAGCTACCCTGGAACTGCCTTCAACACCTGCATCATGGCTTCCCCAGCAAGGCAGCAAGAAAAATGTTGCACTCTGACAGCCTGCAAGACATTATACCAGGCACTATGATGCATACAAGAATGAGGAAAACTCAGTGTCTGCCATAACAGAACTAGCCATATTTATATAGATAGAAACATTAAAATATAGTATGTTGGTGGAAATGTGGGAGGATACTAGGCCAAGGTGATCAGGAAGGGCCCCCTCGGAAGTGACTTCTGCACAGGGCCCTGAAAATGGTTAGAATTCAAGTACGTGGAAAAAAGTTAGGGAGGATCATTTTAAAAGGATACTATGGGCATAAGCACTGGTACTACCGGGGGAGTGTAAAGGAAACATGGGGAATCTAAATTCAAAAAAGGTCGAAGAGTATGAGTGAGATAAGGCAAGCAAAAATATTGGGTGTACATTATGAAGGAGATTTAACCCCATGCTGTGGAGTTTGGCCTGAATCCTACAGGCAATGAGGAGTCACTGGCAGATTTTGATCAGAGTAGGGACTGAATAAAAACAAATTCTATCACATAACACTTCTCCCTGAAAAACATCCCTCCCTGACCAATGAAGGCCATTCACTTGGAAGATGTCAAAGCCCAGCCTCATTCCAGGTTATAAATTTACCAGCTAACTACTGAGAACCACATCAGCTTGAGAAAGTTTGGGTCTCTCTGATGTATTTATTTCCCAGTCAAAAATTTAAGGCACTAACGACAGTAAATAAAGAAGCAAGCCGAGGCTGAATGGGCTCGTGATGCATAGGGAGTCCTGGAAGTGCCAAAAACACATTAAACTGCAGCAAAATCAAAGGGTAATACCAGAGTCTAAACTCTGTCAATCTGTCATCCTTCACCAGGTCAAGCGTCTACTACTTGGCTGGCTTCCATCTCCACTGGCACCTGCATCCAAACCACTGTGCACTGCTGTGCCTTGTAATTAAAGGTAAAAGCACACACATGCACTGCCAGAGGAGAGAGGCCAAACATGTGGGGAAGCATCATTTGGAAGTGCCCATTAGTGTGGCAAGGTCCATAAAGCAATGGGATTCTGCCACCACTTTGCTGAGTGACCTTCAACAAGCTCCCTTGAGGTGAGCAAGAATTGACTCACTCATTCTTTTTGTATTGACTCAGTCACGGGGAATGAGGCATCTGGCTGGAGTGGGGAAGGGTTGCCCTTCCAAGACCCGAACTTACTTTGCTCTAGACTGAAGGAAAACGTATCATATGCACCATCCGTCTTGACTCAGATATTTAATGTTGTTTTGCCTCGTGGTAAGCGAAAGCAATGTGAGCTTTCGGCCATGATGAAAGAGAACTTAAACTGACTTTAAAACACTTATTCTATGTTAGTTATCTTTTAAAATAAAACTTAGATTTTATAGTGAACTCTCCTAATGAATTTATATATTCAGCTTCCTGGCATTCAAATTAACACCTACATTTTCTAGAATCTGCTTAATTTCTAAAGTGAAGTCCAATTGCAGTGGGAATGCATAAAAACCACTGATCCATGTGGCAAACTCTAACTTACCTTTTGAAGCAAGGGTCCTCAACCCCTATACTGGTCTGTGGCCTGTTAGGAACTGGGCTGCACAGCAGGAGGTAAGTGGAGGGCAGGCCAACATTACTGCCTGAGCTCTGCCTCCTGTCAGATCATCAGGCATTTAGGTTCTCATAGGAGCATGAAACCTCCTGTGAACTGCACATACAAGGGATCTAGGTTGCACACTTATGAGAATCTAACTAATGCCTGATGATCTGAGATAGAACAGTTTCATCTGGAAATCATCCCCCTGTGCCCCCATCTGTGGAAAAATTGTCTTTCACAAAACTGGTCCCTGGTACCAAAAAGGTTGGGGACCACTGTTTTGAAGCCTAGTCAAATGTGACCTCTGCCACATCTTCCTCTAAACATTCATGGTAGATTAATCAGTCCCTCCTTTGTGTTACCAAAGCACTTGATAGATTATATCTTTCCTTGGACAGAGACCAAGTCTGTTCATTTGGTGATCCCTGTACCTGGCACCATGTTGATCACTGAGAAAGTTTTCAAAAACTGTTTGCTGCATTGATAGCAGTCTGGGTTTACTTGCACTTGATCCTATGTTCAACAACAAGAATCCCAAACAGCTTTTATTGTTAAATTCGTCTTTGTTTGCCAAGGAGACTTATGTGTGCTCTTAAGCTCAAGACTGTTTCCTAAGATCCCGACACATAAATCCAACAGCTTAACAGCCTTTTCCCCTGGATGTCCCATAGTATCAAACTCAGCATGCCCCAATCAAACTGATTATCATTCACCCACCTGTCTCTCTGTAGTCCATCTATGTTTTGTTAATATGCCCAGTTCCCCAGCTCTCATTCATTTACTCAGCCACTCAAGTTGAAATCCTCGGAACCCCACCTTAAAATTTTATTTTCTTATCCCAACATCCAAACACTAATTTGGGTTGATCCCACTTTTCTAGCATTTTCACAGCTGGCCCCTCCATACCTTCCTTCTACACTGCAGGAGTCCAGGTCCTTGTCTTCTCTTCCCTACAACACTATGTTAGCCATTTTTTTTTTCTTGCTCCATTTCAGACATACAGTTCTATAACCTGTCTTTTTAAACATACATATAATAAATAGCTTTCCATATCAATACACATAATCTTTAATCATTCTATCATGTTCCATCATATGAATGTATAATAGATTAATTTACTGGTAAAACTATCATGATTAGGCCTTCAGGTGGCAAAAAATATTTTCTGCTTTTGCAAAGCAATGTCATACTGGACTCTATCAGTCTTACCTTTCCCTTAAATCCAGCCTTCGCCCTGTTTCCCAAGGGACTTTCTAGGACACAGACCTGATGCAATGACACAGACCTGATGCAATGACTCCTCTCAAGAAACAAAATCTCAACTCCTGAGCCCTGTACTGAGCCCAAGACCTTTGCTCACATGGTCCCTAACCACTTTCCCTCCTCCGCTGCCACCACATCACAGGTGCTTTCACTCCACCCAAACCAAGCCTGTTGCAGCTTCCTGAATACACCTTACCTTCTCACAACTCTATGCTATAGCATGTGCTATTTCCTCTGCCCAGAAAACCTTCCCCAACCCACCCCACCATTAGTCCTCAGCAAACCTCTACTGATGTGTTGACTCTGCTTCAATATAGCTTCCTTCTGAGCCTCCTAGACCTGCCGGGCAGAATCAGTGCCTCTTTCCTCTTGTGACTTGCAACACTTATCACTCTCCTGGGAATGCCTCCAGAAAAGCAAAGACCCAGGACACAAAAGACACTAAATAAAATTTGATGGATGAATGAATTTTTTTCACTCCAACTAGACCCATGGTTCTTGATGCTGGAAGCACAATAGAATTACCTCAAAAGCTTTATAAATTCCCAACCCTGGACCCCACCCTAGATGTATTTAAACATCTCCTTGGCTGAGGCCTGAGCATGGGCATGTTTTAAAGCTCCTCCAGGTAATTCTAAAGAGCAGCCAGAGTTGAGATCCAATAAAATAGACTCCAAATCTGCTGAAAGCAGTGATACATGTTTTCTAGAACTCAATAGAGTTCAGTGGGTCAGAGCCTGAAATCCTGAGTCAATCAAATCTGAGTTCATAACCTAGGTCATCAGCTTCCTAGTGAGGTAAGTTTTTAACCTATTAGCCTCAGTTGAACAGGTGCAAAATGGGGATAATTATAATATCTAACTAACAAGGGTCAAAGGACTGCTCTGAGAATTAATCATACGATGATTGGCCCTGTCTCTGGCACACAGTAAGAATGTCATGGGCTATTATTTACTATTGCTTAATAGTCTTCCTCAGTACCCAAACAAGCCAACATTCCCCACAGACATTTAGAAAATACTCATGGACCAACTGAATGTTCTGCTGCTCAGAATCTCTCTCAGCGTCCTTCAACTCCAACTGCATGTACTATAACTCACTGCTAAAATCATCACTGCTAAAGGAAAGCAGTGCAAAAAATGCCCCTTCCCAGCCTTGACTGTTTTCAGAGATAGTATTAAGTCGATTTTGACCTCGTCCACCTCTGCAATCTTAAAGGAAATCACACTCAGACCTTTTAACTTGGTTATAATTCCAAAAGGAGGATGGAAACTCTTGACAGAAAGACCGAATCTGAGCATAAGGAGGCAGGCTGGTCTACCTCTTTGGCAAGAAGTGGTAAAGGAGTAAACCAGTAAACATTTTTTGGTTGTAAGCCTTAGAATACAAGAGGTATGGATTAAATGAGTGCACTTATGTGCACATCCAGAAAGAGTCTGAAAAAAATTTTAAATCCTCTCACTCAAAAGGTTCAGTAAAAACACAACTTTTAAAATTATTGATACTGTACAAATGTGCCCAGGCTGTGTGTTAAGCAACACTCAGGGACACAAAAACATACAAGATACTGTCCCTGCTCTTTAAACACTAAACTTGAAAAGTTATCTACTATCTTTGCAGTCTATAAAGCCCAGATACTAAGTTCAAAAATTATTCCAAACCTGATTATACATCATTAATGCCTAGACCTATTGTCTCATACATAGCCTTAACCTTTCCCAGACCTGTAGAATCAGATTCTCCATGGTAGATGAGGTCTGGGATTCAATATTACTCAAGTTCCTTTATGTTATTTGATGCAATCAATCCATTGGCTGCCATAGAGCTTTGGGAATTAGGGACAGAAGTTTCATCTGGGGTTAAAAATAGGAGTGAAATAGTGGGGTGTCTGGGAAAATTTCAAAAAAACGCTGGGCACAGTGGCTCACGCTTGTAATCCCAGCACTTTGGGAGGCCGAGGCAGGCAAATCACCTGAGGTCAGTTTGAGACCAGCCTGGCCAATGTGGTGAAACCCCATCTCTACTAAAAGTACAAAAATTAGCCAGGCATGGTGGTGCATGCCTGTAGTCCCAGCTACTCGAGAGGATGAGGCAAGAGAATCTCTTGAACCCGGGAGGTGGAGGTTGCAGTGAGCCAAGATTGCACCATTGCACTCCAGCCTGGGCAACAGAGTAAGACAAAAAAGGAAGGAAGATTTAAGCTGAACACTGAGAGAGGAATAAGATTTTGATAGGTGGAGTGGACACACATCAGTGGGAGACCCAGCATAAAGATGGGAATGATAATACATAGCAGAGATGTTAACATTTACATGATTTACACGGCTCATGTCACTTGATTCTCAAATGAACCTTATAAGGCAGTGTAGCAGGCATTGGTGGTTGCCTATATAACTTCCATCAGTGCACCTCTTTCTACCTTCCTAACAGAACTTGTATTTTGTTACAGTATCCCTCTCTATGTGGGCCTGTGCTTAGAGGAGGCTGGGCCCCACTCTGTCTCCCCTGGTTTACCCTGTCCTGACATGATGCACACATGGTACTCTGCTAAGACCTCTGAGCTTCTGGAAGCAGTTCCCTCCATCTGAAAATGTGTTGTCTCCTATTCATCTTCTGTACATTTTAATGTCTGTCTTGGTGTGATGCTAGAACCTCTGTAACCATCTTGTCATCCATTATAAAAAAAAAAAAAAAAAAATAGCCAGAGGACAAAGACCAATGCTCTAGAAGGCAGAGCAGAAAGATAGAAAGGACTTTGTCCTCCATGATGTCACTGAACCAAAGAATTAACAACCTGGAGCTACCTACCCTGAGACTCTATCACATGAACTCATATGTTTCCTATGCTTCCATTTCAGGCAGAGTTTTCTGTACCTTGTAGAGCCAAAGCATCACTGCTGAACTAGGGAAGTATTATGATTCCTATTTTATGGAAAGTAGCCTGAGGTATGGACCAATTAAAACTTGTCCAAGGGGGCCAGCACAGTGGCTCATGTCTGTAATCCTATCACTTTGTGAGGCCAACACAGGAGGATTACTTGAAGCCAGGAGTTCAAGACCAGCCTGGGGAACAAAGCAAGACCCTGTCTCTATTTAAAAAAGAAAGAAAGAAAGAAATGAACAAAAGAAAAAGAAAATTAAAAAGAATAGCTGGGAGTGGTGGTGCACCTGTAGTCCCAGCTACTCTGGACTCTGAGGTAGGAGGATTGCTTGAATCCAGGAGTTCAAGGCTGCAGTGAGCTATGATCGCTCTACTGCACTCTAGGCTTGACAACAAAGACAGACTTCATTTCTAAAAAAAAGCATAGAACTAACACTATAGAGCAGGACAAAGAAAAGGCTGAACACGTAAGCTGAGAATCACACAATGTAGACAGAACCACATGAACATCAGACTAATGATGTAGATGTTCTCCTGTGGGCATCTGGAAGCTGTTGAAAGTTTCTGAGTAAGGATTGGCAAGATCAAAGTGATGATTCCTGAAGATATATAGAAAGTTCTAACTGTGTCACTTTTTGAGGAGATAACTGTGGTACAGCCTGCTTCCTCACCACTTCTTTCTCCCTCACTTCCAGGGGTTGATAGTTCAGGCCCATGTGCCAGCCCTGACTTCAGGGTACACTCAGCATGCATACATTCACATGCAGGCAGCCGTGAGACTAAAAAGAAACAATCTTTATAGCTACTTCAGAGAAGAGAGTGGTAGGGAATGCTCCAAATCATTTACAATTTGCTTAGGGTCCAGCTGAGGCAAGATGGGTTCTCTAGAAACTATTAATGCCAAGAAAATCTTCCAAGAAAAATAACTTTTTACAACCTTGGGTCTGCAAGGCTGATCTCCTTTGAGCTACAGAATGCTGATGTTCTGTGATTTGGGATCAAGGCAGGGCGGCTGAGACCAGGAAGCCAGCAGTTCATTATTTCAAGCTGAGTTTCCAGAGCTAACCTGCACACTAAGTTTCTGCTCTGACATCAGCTCACTCCTCTGCAAAGGTCCAGAGTGGAGTCAGGAAATCTCTATGCATATCTATGCTGCTACTGCCTCCCCCGGGATGATTTAAGACTTGAGGTTCAGGCCAAAGACCACTTTGGATAATTGCATCCTATCTTTGTGCTACTCTTCTTTTGTGACTGTCCTTCTTGTCTGGCCTGGCCTAACTGCTTAATCAGTCAAGTGCCTCTCCGGCTACTGTCCCTGCATAAGCAAAACTTGCCCTATAAAAACAGGCTGTCAATAGCCTCCTAGTCTCAGTCCTGAACACTATTCTCAGGCCTGTCTTACAGTCTATCACCTAAGTTGGTTCCAGTCTTTCTGGAGCCTTTCTAGAGATTGAGATTTCTGTCTGGAGTCTTTTCTCAGCCTTTGCGTGTCAACAGACATTCTCCAATTTGGACTTTTTCTCTCTTTATTCAACCCTGACTCAGACTCTCCTTTGATGTTGCTGCCTTTGGTTGCTCTGAGTACAACTTAGCCTTAAAGGTCTTATTTAATACCTTATTTATGCCCTTGGGCAATTTCCCCACCAGAGTCACACGATTTGAAAGCTTGACCTGGCTGCTTCTCCTGCCAGTGCCCTGGAAACGCTAGGTTTACTGAACAAAGATAAGAGCACCTCAAAGCGCCCTAATGCCAGGGTCTTCTGTAGCTACCTAGCTGCCCAGCTCTTCCTGTATTGTGCAGTATCTTTCTGTGTAATCTAATAGGAAGATACTGGGCTTGAAGTCAGACACCTGATCTCCAAAACCATAGTTCTGCCATCAAGTGACTGTGTAACCTTGAATAAGGGACTCCCCCAACTGAGACTCAGTTTCTTCATCAATTTAATGAGAGGCTTAAACCAGACAAACTTTCAGCCATTTGCCAGCTCCACACTTCTCCAAAGGCTCACCAGATGCCTGAATAAGGGCAATAATTGCCCAGGCTGAGTGTTCATCATAAATGGGTAGATCAAACATGGAATCATCCCGTTTTCAAGGGCCCATTGTCCTGAGATTACAATGATGACAAGAGGAATAATAAATAGTATTTACTTACAGGGTACCACGGGTCAGTCACTCACTAAGTATTTGCAAAGATTTCTCATTTAATCATTCTATCAGCTAAGAAGATGGGTACAAGTATCATCCCGATTACATAGATGAGGAAAGAGAAGCTTATAAGTATTTAATGATGTGCCTAAGCCTCCAGCTGCTAAGAGGTAGAGTGAGGATATCCACAAAGTAGCTTCTTGGCCAAGTGAAAAGAGGCCCTCAGCAACCCAGCCAGCCCCTGCCCTATGGGGGCTTCCAAGTGGGAAAGCCAGTGATCGGCACTGATGCTTACTCTTATGAATTATTGAACACTAAGGCATTTTCCAAAGGCTATTTACTGCCCCCATCAACCCGTGTATTGTTTGTCCTATGTTTCAGAAAACTCAGCAACTCCCGTGACTTCTTCTCTCGGCAGGGAATATTTTTCAGAACTTCTCAGCATGGAGCCATGGCATTGCTGGACTAGAAGGAAACACATCCCTTTCCACACCTATATTCCTTTTCATGGATTTATAAAGAGATGTTCTAGAGGGTCATGGTACCCATCTAAGCCAGGAGAGACCAATAACACACAGTATTAATTTTTCTTTTATTTTTATTATTACTATGAAGCATATGTTTAAAAGTTGACAATCGGGTTTCAAAACCTGACTTGGCCACTGCCCAACTGGAAAGCTTTAGTCTTTTTGCCACAATGTGTCCTCTCTCAAATTAAGAATAACAGTATTTACCTTACACCTTTTTTTTATTAGAACAATGCACAATGTTGGCAATTCCTATTCTTTCTGGTTGATTTTTTTATTATTTCAATCTCTCTGTTAAATTTCCCATTCTGATCACTTATCGTTTTCTTCATTTCATTGAATTATTTCTCTGCCATTTTCTGGACATTTACGGAACTTCCTTAAAGTAGCTATTTTTAATTCTTTGTCAGGCAATTCATACATGTCATTTCTTTAGGATCAGTCACTGTCCTTTATTTTGTCCCTTTAATGAGGTGATTTCAAATTTCCCTGTTTGTTCTTGATCCTTGTGGCTATATTTTGGTGTCTGTGTAACTGAAAAAAATAGGTACTTATTCCAGTTTTCGCACGCTGGCTTTCTCTGGGAAATTCCCTTAGTAGTCATGCCATCCAGAGATTCTGGGCAGACTGGTTAGCATGGTCCATGGGTGGGCTTGCTGTTGGAGTCCTTAGGCTGGCAGGCCTGCAGCCTGGATCCACATGGATGGACCTGTTGATTGAGTCTGCTGGGATAGGCTTAGAGCCTGTGTCCCCAGGGGCCAGCCTGAAGCCCAGAGACAATGGGGCTAGCCTGTTGCTGAGGGCTGTCTAGGGCTTGGAATCTTTGGGACTAACTCAGTGTTAGGATGAGCCTGAAGCCCAGGGCCACTGGGCCCTGCCTGCTACAGAGCACACAGGCAGATGGGTAAATAAAGGATGAAACAGGAGGGATGCAGGAGGGGGTTGTTATTGTTTTCATTGTGGAAGTTGAAAGAACTTTGTCTATATATTTGCTGATATAAAGAAGTATAGATTCCTTCTCCCAGAATAGAAAAGCCAGCTACGTCGATATGGAGTGCCTGGGAACTGGGAGGTGTCACTGAGCAGGGGGGAAAGCCGAAGAGAGGCTCATTTAACTAGGGAAAAGAGTCATACCTACTCTCTGCCAGGTACTCTGTATACATTATGCTATTTAATTACTAAAGCTGTTTTGTTTTATAAAATACTATTGTGAGCCCCATTTACAGATTAAACAACTAAGGCTTAGAGAAGTAAATAATACATTCAAGGTCACACAGCAACTCAAGCATGAGCTGCACGCTCTTTCCTGCACATCATACTACCTCGTTGGGCCCTAGGGGGAAACCAGGAATAATTAAGGAGCTCTAAACTTTCCTACCTCTGGCTGCCCTGCCAAGGAGATAATCACATGCATTTCTCACACTTCTGTCCTCTCTGGTTCATTTATTTCCTCTGTTTGGTCATCATAAGACAGCCCAAGCCATTTCTCAGAGTTAGATTCATGCTGCGGGATGACAGGCCTGACTGTCTGCATCTGCTCTCAGGAGGCCCTCGACATAGGGCTGCAGCACTGACCGAGGCCTTCATTTGTACTGAGGCCAATGTCTCAGACTTCCCTGCCAGCTCAGACCCCAACATGTGGGGACAGAGACTTGCTGGCTTCAAACCCACCCCTGAGCCATCTGGCAGACCCGAGGATCCCAGGACAGTTGCCCCTCATTGTCCAGACATGCTCACCAGCAGAGTGTGTACCAAGTGCTGAGGTCTGTCATTCTGACCTTGGGCTGCTAATGGGGGCACGAACTGGGGGCGAGGAGGCATGATTGCCAGTAGCAATCTCTCTGCTTGGTTGAAGAAAAAAAATCGAGTCATTTCTTTCACCAGTGGTGGTGATTGTATTTGTTATAGATATCTCTACCTCAGGGGCAGTGAGATCCATTTGCTATATGGCTGTGCATTGGAACATTAGGAAGAACACATCACCCTGCCTTCCCAAGCACTTTGCTAAAATTGCTCTTGCTTGTGATGTTCAGAAAACACATCCAGAAGGTCTAGTGAGGGCAGTGCATGCGAGAAGAGAGGACAGAGTGGGATGCTTAACACAGGCATCTCATCAGTCTGAGAGGCTGGTCACCAGCCTTCCTGAGACACAGGTCTCATGCTTTCAAGCCCCTGCTCAGAAGCCTGCTATGGCTCCCCAGGTCCTTCTGCCCTGAGTCCTAACTCCATCCCTGGGCTTTTGGGAGTCTATAATATCTAGTCGTACCCTATTCTCTCTCCCAGCTTGAAACTGCTAGAACCCACATGCTTAAAACCTCTATACCCTCATTACCTTATCAGATTGCCCTTTCCTTTCCCTCCTTTTCCAAATCCCAAAATTTCTTCCAAATTCTGCCTGATTTTTGCCTCTACCTTTTACCAGCTTTGATTATGCCACAGCATGACATATTTCTTCAAGCTTGGTGCTACATTCACTCTTCTAGACTTGGATACACACTGTCTTCTTTTTTTTTTTTTCAGACGGAGTCTTGCTCTGTTGCCCAGGCTGGAGTGCAATGGTACGATCTCAGCTCACCACAACCTCCACCTCCTGGGTTCAAGTGATTCTCCTGCCTCAGCCTCCCGAGTAGCTAGGATTACAGACACCCGCCACCACGCCTGGCTAATTTTTGTACTTTTAGTAGAGACTTGGTTTCACCATGTTCGCCAGGCTAGTCTTGAACTCCTGACCTCAGGTGATCCACCTGCCTCGGCCTTCCAAAGTGCTGGGATTACAGGTGTAAGCCACCGTGCACGGCTCGCTGTCTTCTTTTTAAAGGCTTTCAAAGTGTAAAACTCCCACGATCTCCACTGGTCCTTCAGGCCTGGCTTAGAAGCCCCCATCAATGTTCACTGTGTTGTTATTTTCTCTTATCCAGCCTGACTCTCTCAAGATACAGATCAATGACCTCTCCTTTGGGTTGCAGCCTTGATTTTTCTGCTCCTATCACTGGCTCTGCCTAAACAATTACTGTGTGTCCTTGGCTGCCATTTAACCTCGAATGGAATCCCTTCTCAGAGGCTTTATTGAGCAACTATGATGGTTAAATGAGCCAGGCAGTGAAATGGAACCAGCATTGTATGTGGCCATCCAGGAATATAAGCTTCCTTAAATCCTTGGTTCAGCCCAAATCAGAGTTCACACGGAAGAGGAACGGACATTTTTTCATATTTCTTAACTCTCAAGTTTTCATAATACTTTGTGAAAAAATGTTTTATACATACCTAGATGCACATATACACACATACAGACACATAAAAACTTCAACAATAGAAATAAAAATTTTAAAAGATATTGAGCAAACATAAGCACTTAAAAAGTACAGTAAGTGACTAATTTTTATTATTCCTCTAAAATGTCTGGATAATCTTACTGCAAATCATTATTATCTTTATTTTTTAAAAAATTATGATATACTCGATGCAAACCCTAAAGGGCACTTTGGAGAAGAGCCAGGGTATAGGTTTATATTCTTCCCATTTTCAAATAAAATGCAAAAGAAAAAACTAGTAATCATTTTAATGAGCCTTTAAATAAATTCTTGGCCAGAGCACACTGCAGTAATTTATACAAAGAACCATATACATATATTTGCTGAGAAAGGGATTTTGTGACTTAAGACTGAATTTCCAAGAATTACTCTAGATTCTTTTTCCTTTAAGTGATGAGTTTGAATGGAAGCACATTCACAGCCATTCCATTGCTGGGTCACACTTGCGAAGGCAGATGGAAACTCCTAGACCAGTGTCTGTCCCCTCATTGATTCTCCTTTCTGCTTTCTTAGCCCTAATGGGGTCTGATACTTTCCCTTTTGGGATACAAGGGGTCTTTTCTGGTTCTTTTTCTGGATACGCCAAGAAGAAAAACATTTGGATGCGGAACCAGTAAATGAGGGAGGTTTGGTTCATGTTTTGTTCTTTTCCTTTTTTTTACTTCTTCCTTTCATACATTTTCCCCTAAACCCATCTACAAAACACTGCTCTAGCTGCTTGGTAACTATGTTAATTTATGAAGCAGGAAAAAATGAGATGGCTGTGAATTAACAAAAGTGGGACCATTTCTCTCCATCAGCAGAACAATCAATCTTTCTCAGGCAGTCAGCAAGTCTGGTTTTAAGAGACAAGGAAGAAGATGGGGAAAGAGAAAGTGGCAGCATGCCACCTGGATAAGGCAGGACATGAGGCTCTTTAAAAATCCAAGCCTCTGGGAGCTGCATCCTCTCCAAGGAAGCCTGAAAGCAGGCAGCTCACAGCTCAGGAGGGGAGGCCCAGCAGCCACTGCGGTCAGCACTAGAGGCACAGCCAGGCAGCCGGACCCTGGATTCCAGTCTGCAATCTTGATTTCAGCTCCATCCCAGTAGTAACAATCTTTCTATTACTGTAGCTTATTTCTTTCAAACAAAATTACAACTCTCATTTTTTCCTAGATATGTTCTTTATTTTTTGCCATGGAAAAGCTCTCTTATTTGATTAAACAAAAATAAAATAAGCTGCATAGGAGCAATTTGAAAGTCCAAAGAGACACCAACTTTGTTTTAAGGCTGTAGTAACTGATACAGCATCTCCTTGCTACCTTCTCCAGCCTTCTCTGTGGACCACAGCAATTCATTCAGAAGCCTATTAGCTAACATGTCAGTTTTGGGACACTTGCCCATTGGTTCTTCACCTGCTCATTGCCTGCCATACCTGCAGCCTTCAATAATAACATTCAAGATTTAAAAGTGAAAAACAAAAGAGGAAAAAGAAACCCAAAAGCCCCAAACAAACAAAAACCTACTTTTGCCTAAAGGTTTGGGGGAAAATATTCATTTCCCCACTCATGTGCTGAATTGATGGGATTCACACTATCAGGGCAATGCCCATTGAAAAGTGGCAAAGAGCAGTCAGCACCTCAGATGGGCTTGGAGCATGGTTTCTGCCACCAGGGGGAGTTATTCTGGCAGTGCATATTCCTTATACCATGTTTGCCTTGGACAAATAAAAATTAAGTGGTTTAACCTGGTCATTCTAACATAAGGCAACATGCTTATGTTAATTCCCCTAATTCGGCACTTACTTTTCTTAAAAAAGAAAAAAAGACTCAACCGAGTCATGTGTTCTACAGTTAAAAATTAAAGCATTTTGAGTTCACGTTCTTTGCAAGGACATGGATGAAGCTGGAAACCATCATTCTCAGCAAACTAACACAGTAACAGAAAACCAAACATCGCATGTTCTCACTCATAGTGGGAGTTAAACAACGAGAACACATGGACACAGGAAGGGGAACATCACACACCAGGGCCTGTCAGGGGAAAGGGGAGAGAGAGCATTAGGACAAATATCTAATGCGTCCAGGGCTTAAAACCTAGATGATGGGTTGATAGGTACAGCAAATCACCATGGCACATGTATACCTATGTAACAAACCTGCACATTCTGCACATGTATCCCAGAACTTAAAGTAAATTTTTTTAAAAAAATTAAAGCATTTTGCTGGCCAGACATGGGAGCTAGTGGACAGTATTAAGAGCAATTCATAAAAAAATGCTAACAACCCTCCCACCCAAATAGATCTAACATGCTAGTTATGCTTCTAAAATGAGGGGACAGGTAAGTGATCTTTTATCCCCATTTTACAAATGGAGAAGGTGAGGATCAGAGAATTTAAATGACTTCCCAGTGCCATACAGCTAGTTAACAGAAAGGCTTAAAACAGAAATCCTGATTCTTTTCCCAGATAGCTCATCTCCCAGGGACCCAGCCTCTTGTTTCTTTATCAACCCATTTGGCCTTTGTCATGCTGCTCAACCATTCTGGGCAGTTTTGAATACAAGTCCTTGGTTTCCCACCCAGGTTCATTTGAAATGAGATTCCAGCTGCAATACCCTTTGGGCTTTGAGAGTGGAGTACTGAGAGGCTGTGGATATCTCTGTAAGCCGTAAAGACACCACTGACATTCAGCAGGACCGATGTGGAATGCTATTTTCCTACCACTTCGTATTTGTGCTCACCTTATTCTCAGTCGACGTTCTCTATCAGATCAGAATTCTCCAGCTGTCACCAGCCTTATGGGCTTGGCAGAGAATACCAGACTAGGAGTCAGTAAACTGCTCCAGCCCCAGCTCTGAGGCAAGTGACTCTATGACCTCAGACAAGTCCCTGAGTGGCCTCTTCTGTTCAATGAGGGTCTGCACAGTCTCTGAGAGCCCTTTAAGCTCCAATATGCAGTGAGTCTAAGAATTAAATATGAATGGAAACGAGTTAAATGAGCATATTAGACCAAGGCACATGACCATCAGCAACAAATCTGAGCAAACTGCTAACATCTCAGTGCCAAATGCCCATCATCTGTAAATTGCATGATGATCGTGCCAACATCATAGAGTTTCTGTTGAAGTATTAAATGAGTTAATTCATTTGAAGCATTTAGGATAATTTTCAGAACATAGCAAACTCTCAAAAAACTCTAGCTCCTTCTTGTATTATTATTTTTACTGTCATTATTATCATAGACCCTTGTTGCCTTTATGAATAGAAACAGAAACTAGCACTAACAGAGACTTCTTTGCTCCTTAACACATGGGTTATTATGCACATGTTATGAAGAGAAGAAGAAAGGCTCACAGAGGAGAGATGTCTGGTTGATGCGTCATTAAGTCAATGGCCATGAAGGAGGGAGTGTGGTACAGCAGAGCTAAGCTCCCACTCCCTATTGCAATACTTGGTGTCCTCTATTCTGGGTTACCAGAACAGGCAGCGTCTCTAACTCCCTTGCCTGCAGGAGGAGGGCTAAGCGTCCCTGTGTAATGATTGCGATGCTCCTATGAAGTTGCATTGGCTCATGCTGATAGAACCCCTCAATTGTGCCAGCAAGTAGTGCTGCTGCCCTGACTTCTACCAGCAGAGCCAGTATGTTTCAGGGACCCACCTTTTGACCAAGGAACTGTAACTTCAGAAAAGATAGCCTGGGTAACAGGGCTTAGCCAGCCAACATGTAGTCATAGAACTAAGAGCTATGAGGATTACACTTCCTAAGGACTTCCCAACAGGCTATCCAATGAGCCACAGAATCCATGGATCATCACATTGTACCACAAAGCCCTCTGAAAAACACTGTCTAAATGGTGGCCATCCAGACCACCTGGAAGAGGCTTCAAAAAGCATAGAACATAAACTTGCCATTATACAAATAGAGAAATGAAAGCCCTGGGAGGGAAGTGGCCTATATAAAGACACTGAGTTACTCAGGGGCAAAACCAGAAGCAGAAAGCAGACATCTGCCTCGTACCCCTACTCTAGTGGTCTTACCGTACAATGACACAAAAAGTCCCTTTGCACTGAAGGATCAACCATGTGCTTCCTCTGAGTCAAAGGGAAATCTTTGTAAGTCCACACTTGACTTAGTTTATCTCTCACACAAATAAGGGTATCAGTGCAGGTCCCCAGCAAGAGTCTACTAAGTGTTCTCCTGTGACTCTAAAGACCACTTTGCAAATACCAACTTTTCACCTGTAGACTTAGTTACCACTCTGAATATGCCACATGCTGCCAATTGGAAACAGGGATAACAGTAGATTTGGTACACAGCCTGTTAGCCCCCAAACCCTGAACTCCGCCTCCTAAATATTTCAAAACACGGATGTTTCATATTAAAATCTATATAGAAAAATCTCTTTAAAACTCAGAACATAATAGCAAGGATGTTAACAATAACTGGCTACGCTGGGCCCTCATGACAACAGTCATTTGGAGCCTAATGGCAAAAGGCCCTTTACAGAGGGGCTTCCAAGTCTCTACCTGGCCCACATCTTCCTTGCCATTATCTTCTGGCCCCTGCATGCATCCGAATTTGAGACCTAGTTCTATGTAGGCAGTCATTTTCTTTGGTGCATCTTGTCTGCCCAGGTAAATTGCACATTTCTGAAAGCAGGAAACTCCCTCCCTCACAACATACTTTGCTCAGAGGTAGATATTTTTAAAAGATTGTTCAACAGCCTAAAATTACCTTTCCACCTTTTTGGCCTTACTTTAGTGTAAGAGACTTTAATATTTGTGGACTGAAAATGTGTTACCCTGCCACTTACTTTCCCTGACCCTCCAACTATCTTGGGAGTCTGGTATTTTAAAATTCTGTGCTATGTTTTGGTTAAAGGTTTTCCAGCATTTTAAAGATAGTTCAGGGTTATGTGTTGTATCCAGAGAGCGACACTGGCATAACCAGCCTCTAACCACACACGCGGTGCCTCTTGAACAGCTTGACAAAAGCAGCTTGCTCACTGTAAGAATCTCACTGGTAATTCCCACTATATTTCTGCAGGGTAGCCTGGAAGTAATCATCCTTCTCACTGGTAAATCAATTAGGAATGCAGGATGCAATACTCCCCTCCTCCTCCAAGAAACGCTAATCCTCTAACACTAATGAACAGAAAACCCCAGGCAACAGGGTTACCACTAATAGAGTGATGACTACAACTCACCTGGTCTTTACACCTGTGGTAGTGGCACCAACCCCGTGGGCAGAAAGAGGTGAACAGGAATCCTGGACCCCCTCTTATTAGCTATTTTCCAAAATTAAGTGTCTATCTGCTTCAGCCTCAGTTTCTTCATCTGTCAAATGGGGATAAAACTACCAAGCTCAGGAGATTAATAGTAAAACTTAGAATAAAGTGTAGTAAGGAACTTATCCCAGTGCCTAGAACTTATTAGAAGCTCAATAGAAAGAACTCATTAGCCTATACTGACGTCAGACCTTATAGTTTTTATCACACACAATCACACACACACACACACACACACACACACACACAGAGAGAGAGAGAGAGAGAGAGACATGTACCTCTAACTATAGTAATTTGGTCACATTCTCTAGCTGTTAGACCAGTGTGTGCTCTCTGCCATTTCCAATACACTGTCTCCAAAGTTGCAGGTGGCAGTCACTTTGGAGCCAGAGTAATTAGACAATAACATGCCTGCATTTCTCTGTCCACTCAAAGATTCATTCTCAAATAAGCTCGCCCATGGGAGTCAGGCTCCTCTCTAGTTAAGGCACAAAGCCTTCAGCCTGTTTTTACAAAGCACAGCAGACTTGACCTTGGCACTTGCCATTCTGCATGGGCCTGAGGACAAGAATCAACTGACAGTAATGAGTTCTGGGAACCCAGGGATGTTTATCTCATGCAAGGGGAAGGAGAAGCTGTGAGCTAGAGCTCACTAGCCCCACCATAATGGAGCCACTCCTCTGGGAGGCAAACCATACACTCTCCTGCTTCCAGAGCTAATATACTATTCCTCATGTTCAAGTACCAGACACATTCAGCAATTCTGGGCTCCCATAAGGAAGTTGGGCTCAAACCCGGGCAATAAGTTAATTGGCCAATGGCTAGAGAAAGGCAAACAACCAGGTATACAAAATTCACATCAAATAGTCAGAGTGGGTCAAGGTCATTAAAATAATGCTGATGCCACCATGCCACAGAACAGCAGTCTAGGACAACTTTGACTGAAGCAGCTTCGTGCATTTCATATCAATACTCTCATTTAGACAGGGAATTATAAAACCCGCTAGATGAAATGATTATACCCTGCTCACAGCCTGTGAGAAAGACAGTACTCCCAGTCTAAATCTCAGCTACCTCCAGGAAGCCCAGAATTGCTGAATGACTAATTTGTCCTCAAAATAAACCCATTGGGAAAGCTGCTGTAGATCTACCATTTATAGCAATATAGTCTTGGGGTAATTTATCAAAGTCTATTTTCTTACCCTGCCTACTTTCAAAGTGGCTGGGAGGATTAGAGATCATGTGGATAAAACTCTTGAAAGGGAGTTTAGGATAGTAGCTGCTCAGTTAGTGCTACCTGGGATGATCACTGGTAGAAGGAAACTATACACAGGTTAACACCTCTGCTTCCTTCCAACTTAATGGTTTATTAACTACCTGTATTTGGATAATTTTATATTGTTCAAAAATGTTTAAAAAATCAACAATTAGCTTTGGGAGCAACTATATAAATACAAGCTCAATTTACTGTTTTGCCAGGGGCAACAGATCTCATTTGATGTATTCACAGCCTCCAAGGAAAGCAGCAGCCATCTGTTAAATAAATAACTCATTAGGTGAAAAGCAAGTGCTCCTACAAGATGAACTCAAAAATCCGCCAGAGACTACTGCCACTGGCTGACTGATGAAATGGGTTGCTACAGATAATTTGGGTACTACCCAAATCCAAACCATCCTGCCTAACACAAGCTGAGATGAGTATCCATATGACCATAAGTTTAAACTTGAAGACGTAAAGAAGGAAACTTAAAAACGAAGATGCGTTACAAGGTTCCAGAGCTCTAGACTAATAAAGAAACAAATAAGAGTATTTTTATCTATATCAAATTTTCATTTTGCCTAGGTGGCTGGAGAAGGGGGATTTCTACTAAGCTGAATATACTGGTTATGAGAAAGTTAGAACGTAGACTACATGTGCACTGTCAACATCAAGAGGCTCAGATTACAATACATACCACTTAGTAAAATGAAAATGAATCCAATTTCATTTTTTCTTGGATGATGAGTAAAGCACTTCAGATCATGTAGGACCCTTATGAACATTAATTTCTTTTTTTTTTTTTCTTGAGACAGAGTTTTGCTCTTGTTGCCCAGGCTGGAGTGCAATGGCGTGACCTCTGCTCACCGCAACCTCCGCCTCCCGGGTTCAAGCAATTCTCCTGCCTCAGCCTACTGAGTAGCTGGGATTACGGCATGTACCATCACGCCTGGCTAATTTTGTATTTTTAGTAGAGACGGGGTTTCTCCATGTTGGTCAGGCTGGTCTCGAACTCCCGACCTCAGGTGATCCACCCACCTCAGTCTCCCAAAGTGCTGGGATTACAGGCATGAGCCACTGTGCCTAGCTATGAACGTTAATTTCTATTGCTATTTTCTAAAAAAATAAATCCATGCCATTGGCCTGATGCTTATTTTTCCCCAATCTGAGTGAAGAAAATGTCTGTGTGTTTAACTTTCTGGGTGGCAGTGCCTCCCAGATGGGAGTTAACTATACTTTGGTGATGTTTCTCAGACCAGAAAACAAAATAGGCCTAACTTCTATTTATTGAGCAATAGTTTCTGTGAGAAATGGCTCCTGAGAGCCCACTGCCTGAATGTCACCACGAGGAAGAATAAATGGAGGTGGTATCCCCGTGCCAGTGATAGCCAAATCCCAACTCTACGTTCCTTCCAACCCACAGAATCTGCCTTAATCCATCCCTTGTCTCTATCACTTCTAAGAACTTCTTAGTTGCACTAAGGAGAGTTCAGACTGTCAGGAGTAGAAAAAAACAGAAAAAGACAAAAAGAAACATCATTATGATATTTTCTAAGAGGAAACATACATGACAGATGAATTCCAAAACAGATACAAACAGGTAGAAACCTTCACGAGCCACTTAGGAAAATCCTCACAAAAATGGCCTATCTATCATCTACATGAAAATACGATTAATTCTGTTGTGGCCCAGATACAAGACAGAGATCAGTGCTGGAGGGCACTTTTCATGTGCCAAATATCCAGTTCTTGCTTTGCCCAAAGTGCATATGCCCACTGAGATCCAATATGCTCAAGGCACTTGTGTGGGATGGGAGGAGCACTAAACTAGGAGTCATCAGACCAACTGACAAGGCTGCCCCTAACCTGCTGAGTTGGCTGCATGGGGCAGTTGTCCTCTGTGGGCCTCTGCTTCCTTCTCAAGAAGGGAGAAGAGCAGGAGAAGAACTGAAAACCATCACTGCTGGCTTGATTCAGTCAACTTTCATCATGTGCCCATCAAGGACATGGCACCAAGCTTTAATTGAAGATCATAAAGCAATTTTGAACCCCTACGCTATCACTGTATAAGAAGAAAAGGTGCAAAAGATGAGCTGATGCAAATACATCTGGCCTGACAATCAAGAGTCCTGGGTTCTAATCCTGGCTCCTTTTTCTATCTGGCTATGTGAGTTTTTTTGGCTTCAATTTTCTCATCTGTAAAATGAGGTTGTTGGCATGGATAAATGATTTCTAACCGAGACTCCATGGACATCTTGGGTTCATGAGTGGGATCTGAGGTGTCCACAAAGTCCTCAAAATGTATGAAAATTTTTGTGGCATAGGCATATTTCTAGAGAGGCCGCCTAGAACTTTAATCACATGTGTAAAAGACTTGCAGTCCAAAAACTGTTAGGCACACTGTTGGTGGGAATGTAAATTAGTATGGCCATTATAGAAAACAGTATGGAGTTCCTCAAAAATTAAAAATAGAGCTACCATATGAACAAGCAATTCGACTACTGGGTATATATCCAAAGAAAATGAAACCAGTACGTCCAAGAGATTTCTGCACTCTCATGTTTATTGCAGCACTACTCACAACAGCCATGATATAAGATCAACCTAAGTGTCTATCAATGGATGAACGAAGAAAATGTGGCACATAGACACAATAAAATACTATTCAGCCATAAAAAAGGAAATCTTGTCTTTTGTGACAACATGGATGAACCTGAAGACATTATGCTAAGTTAAATAAGCCAGACACAGACAGACAAATACCATTTGATCTCACGCATATGTGGAATCTAAAAGAGTTAATCTCAGAATTAGATAATAGAATGGTGGTTAACAGGGGTCGAATGGTTAAAGGGGAGGCATGTTTTGGAGACATTGGTCAAAAAATACATAATTACAGTTATATAGGAGGAATAAGTTCAAGGTATCTATTGTAGAGCATGATGACTATAGTTAATGGCAATATACTGTTTTCTTGAAAAATGATAAGAGTAGATATTAAGTATTATCACCACAGAGTAACTGTGAGTTACTGCATTTGTTAATTAGCTAGATTTAACCATTCCACAACGCATATGTACTTCAAAACAGTATGTTGTACAATATAATACATACAATGTTATATGTTAATTTTAAAATAAACAAATTAAAAGAAACTATTAATAACCATTCGTCTAGGTGAAATCTGTGCTTTCTTCTAGCTCTAAAATCCAATAATTTAAATAATGATACTGAAAGATGTGAAAATGGCAATGCTTTGGGACAAAGAAAAAAGAAACTACTCGAATAAAATCAATAACAGGTGCCTAAACAGCCAGCCTGATGATCAAAGCTTTGGCACTTGGCTAGTGGGCACAGTCTAGGGCCTGAGAGCCCCTAGAGCTAACTGGATCCTTTGGCTATCTATCACCAATGCTGAACCATAAGTCAACAATTCTGCCCCCTCCCTTTGCTGGGTGTACTTAGGGGCACTGGAGGTAGAGGTGAGGAGAAAGTCTATGGATGCACATTATTCTGCTAGTGGCTCAGGTAAAAGCTGCTCTGCTCTGAGCAGCATAAACAGTCATAATTCTCAGCCACAGTTTGGACTCTAGCATGTTATAAATCAGAGACATCCGCACAATGGTTTGAAGCTCGCTCCTGAGCTTACCTTGAGGAAGAAAGCACTGGCAAAACCACGGGGGAATGCAAATCAGATTGCAAGAGGAGAGCTTGGTGGTGCCATTTGTTTTTTAGCCTTTTAGAAATATTAAAATGACCTTTAATGTGGTCATTTTGGTGCATGTATTTGAATCATGTCTGCCTAAGTTTCTAAGTAACAGTGCTTTCTTAGCTGGAGAAAGAGCACATCTCCCCAAAGATAATACACGGTGCAGTATTTGTTTTCTAAAACTTCCCATTGTTCCATAGAATCCAGGCCTCCTCCTCTCAGTAGATTTCCATGGCCAAGGTCTGACCTTATATGATTTCATCCTGGCTGCTAAATCAAGAGGAAAGCAGAGAAGCAGAGGTGCCAGAGGAGCCTGGTCTGCCCTCTGCCTCAGAAGCAGCTCAGGATCAAGTTGAAGAAGCCAGGAGCTGCCTTTCTTTCCTTCACATGGGAGAAACAATCTCCCTGGGAGTAACGGGTTCTCAAAAAATGTACCAGCAAGAGGAAGGCTGTGGAAAGACTCAACTCTGAAGTTGAGCAAACCCATGCTTACATTCTAGATCTGTTACTTAGCACCATCTGATTCAGGGTAGAAAGTTACTTCATCTCTTTGAGCTTCTCTTGCAAAGTGGGGACCATAATAGTTTCTATCCCATAGATTCACTGTGAGGATAACTGAGATAAGACATAGGTACACAGTTTTACTGGTGGCATTACTATCACTGCTGCTGTCACTATTATTATTATTACTATCAAGCCTGTTGTTAGAATTACAAACAGCATTTATGAAGTTCCCAGCATATAAACCAGGCCTCTGTAAATGATTCCACGACAACTGAGTTTTTTCCTTAACCTCTGGCCCTAATCAGCACAGCTATCCAGCAGGAGTGCTCAGGACCTACTGACCCAGCCTCTTACCTTCCTTTTGTTGGTTGGATTGACATAGAGGTAACTGAGGACAGTCTTCAAACCCACTTTGTCATTCAGCTTTTCATAGGTGGTGCCATAATCTGTCGACCTGCAGGTAAAAGAGAAAACAGAAAGGAAGAGATCATTTTACCAATGGACAGCTATGTCTAAAGGGAAGCCAGGCTCTCCCTCGACCGACCAGCACCTTTCTTCCCAAATCACATGAGTGCTTCAGAGATAAAAAGCCCCATTAATTTTAGAACAGCAATTACACTAATGCATCTGCTTACTACCTAAGCGTGCTCCCCTTTGCTCCCAGCCTTTCTCAGGACCTACTTTTTTGCCCTTTGTGAAGTCGTTTGGTGAAAGGAGCTGCTGGAGACTGCCTGACTCCCATGCTGCTCAGCCCCGCGCCCCCCCGACCCCAGCTCTGTGTGGAGTTGTGGAAGCACACAAGTTCCCGCCAGCGCACCCTCTATATGGGAGTTGTGTGTGGAGGCCATGGGAACATGGCCAGCAGCCTCCTGAGGTCGTCACCAGGGTACAACCAACTTCAACCCACTCCATTGAGCCTGAAGCAAGGGAACCTTGGAGGGGTAGGAAGTGCCCAGAAAACTTATGGGGTCCAATGGCTAAATGAGACCACACCAGACAGAGGGTTGGATGCTTTACACAGGGACAACGATGTGGGTATGTCCAGGGTGAAAAGCCTATGGCACTGGGCTGCTTACAGGGGAGGGGTTCATCATCCCAATGATCCTGCTGGCTACCTGCTCCTCCTTTCCAGCACACTGACCTATGCCAAAACCAGAAGTAGAGGCTCCTTTCTTTCCATCCTGCCTTCCATGGTGGAGGAGGGAGAGAGGGTGCCAAACTGTGGGATTCAAGTAGTTGACCTCCCTGCCATACTGTTCACCTGTCCCCAAACCCTGGCCCACAGAGACCTCCCTCCCTTTTTCCACCACCTGTATCATCAGTTCTCACCTACTCTTCCTGTCATCACTGTCCTTGGCTAGACTTACAAAACTTCTCCAACTCAAGCTTTAGAAGGGCACAGAGGTCAATGCATTTTCTCTGTAGTCAACTGACCTTATATGGGCCTGAAACCTGCCACAATCTCAGTTCCGAACTCTGGCTTTGAGCCTTGCTTTGAACTGGCATTTGATGCCCTAGTAACCACCATGCCCAGCCTTTACTCTGAGCCTTTATCCACCTTCTAATGCTAATCAGTGCTTCCCTGGCCAACAGCTTAGCTTCAGAAGCTTAGTACTTAAAACTATATAACCTTTGTCTTTTTTTTAAGAGACAGGTTCTCACTCTGTTGCCCAGCCTGGATGGAGTATAGTGGCACAATCATAGCATCACATCAGCCTGATGGCTTGTCCCTTAAATTCCTGGGCTTAAGTCATCCTCCCACCTCAGCCTCCTCCCCAATGTAATGACCCTTAACAGTCATCCCCACCCTCATCCAAGCTGGCAGATTCCTGGTCTCTGGGCCCAGTGTAAACACCCACCTGCACCTCCTCTGTAAAAGCTTCTCTAGCCCTCCTCCCAATCACCGCTCATCTCTTTTCTGCACCAGAACAAATTTCCCCATCCTTAGGCACCCAAGGCGCACTGTACATGCCTCTTCTCTAACTCTTCAATAGTGTCACGATTGATTTCTTTATGCTCTGTTTCCCCAATCACAATGTAAGCTCCTCAAAGAATTAAAGAACATCACAAAACTCCCCTCATAAGAGGAAAGAACATGAACTTTGGGTGTAGCAAAATCTCTGTTTCATTCTACATCCATAGCTATCTGGTTGCATGACCATGTGCAAGTTATTTGCACCATGGAGCCTCAGATTCCTTATCTGAGGAATGAAGATTCCGGGTGTGGTGATTCACGCCTGTAATCCCAGCACTTTGGGAGGCCAAGGTGGGTGGATCACCTGAGGTCAGGAGTTTGAGACCAGTCTGGCCAAGATGGTGAAACCCCGTCTCTACTAAAAATATAAAAATTAGCTGGGTGTGGTGGCACACACCTGTAGTCCCAGCTCAGGAAGGCTAAGGCAGAAGAATTGCTTGAACCCAGGAGGCGGAGGTTGCTGTGAGCTGAGATCACACCACGGCACTCCAGCCTGAGTGACAGAGTGAGACTCTGTTTCAAAAAAAAAAAAAAGAATGGGGATAATTTAGTCTCATGAGGCATTTGTGAGGTTACAAAAATATAAGACATGGGAAACCTCCTAACAGAATGCAGGCATACTAAAATGTTAAAAAATAAAAGTGAAGAGGCATTCGTTCGTTCCTCCTTTTTCCAAAATGTACAGGACAAAGTTTTACACATTATGCACCCTCAGCACGTTTACTGAATAAACAAATATCAATTATTTCAAACCCCTCCCTAGGCTACTGCCTCCACACGGTCATCAGTTATGCTAACTTTAATCATCAGTCCCCCAAAAGCTGACGTATTCTCTGACTCTTGTCTACTGCAGGCACAGAAGCTCTGGGAATCACTCCCAATCTTTCTCCTTGCCTTTCTCTCTACAACACAGATCACTCTTCAAGTCTTAATGATTCCATGTCCTAAAAAACTTAGAACCCTGGTATCCTTTCCACCGTCACACCAATGCTGTGGCTCATACATCATCATGTTTGCAACAATCCCCCAGTTTGATGCTCTTCTTCCAGTCTTCTCCCTCCCCTACTCATCCTCCATGCTGTTACCAGGCTATTTTTCTACCCCAGATCTGTCCACCTCACTCCTTGGTAGTAATTGCCCACTGCACACAGTCAAGCTGAATCTTCCAAGCTAAGTCTTGTAAAATCTGGCTTCAATGTCCCTTTCTGGACCCATTCCCAGCCACTTGCTCCTCCGGCCCTTTCTCTCCAGCCTCGCCAAACTTTCCTGATCATGTCCTACATTCTCACTGCCCTCCGCTGCTGTACGTATCATCTCCTTGATACGTTTCCTCTACTTGGCAGATTTTCCTCCAACCCTCAACATCTAACTCCAACATCACCCTTTTCCAGCTTTCCTGGGGGGGATTAATCACAATCTCCTTTGTGGTCCCGTACTATCTTGTACGCATTTCTATTTAAGCATTAATCCTATTGGTTTGGCTACACTGTCGTTATTCTGGGATCTCTTCCTTGGCTGTAACTCCTTGAAGACAAGAACCATTTTTTATAACAGCTCCAGTATCTAGCACCAGCCTGGTACAAAGCAACTGCTGAAAGTAATAGTTTTTGTATTGTTTTAATTTGTCTTTACTTGTAAGAATGAATGGATGAATGAGATTGTCCAAACCTACTCACAAGTTTTTAACCAACTACTGATGTCTAGTGGTAATTCAACACACAGCAAACAATGCCTAGAAAACACGCTTGAGGCTTTGGATGCTAGCACAACAGTGCAGACGGTACAGTCTAGAAGGTCTGTCCTAGGGAAGGCTCTGTAATTCACTTGTAGTAGAATTAAGGTTAAATGACAAATCACCCTGAGCAAATATCCTAGGCAGTGCAAGAGTGGAGATAGACCGTGATCTCTAGAGGCTGTCATTTGCATTTTTATTAATCCAAGTAAAATATTTTATAGAGTTAATTACTTCTTAATTCTACACTCTTGAAGGCATAAAGGCAGCATGTTGTGGAGAAAGAATGTTGAAGCTGAAGCCTAGAAGTCGAGACTGTAGAGCTGATTTTCAAATGCACTCAACATGTTACCCTGGACAAGCCGCTTTTCGAAGGCTATTAAAAAATTATTCTGACACTGGTTAAAATGATTAAGTAAACTTTATTCAGGACTACTGCACTATGTAGAGGGACTACTGCAATGGGATTTTGCAGTAGGGGAAAGACGTAGGGCTCAACTCCAAATAGAACAAGGAAAAGTGGGAATTTTTGATAAGAGGCAGAGGAGAGGTCAGTGGATGAAAAATTGCTAACAGGGGAGGGTAATTCTTTGCTACTAATCTAACAAGATTCTTGCTGAATGCAGGCCAGGGTGATCAGATATTACCTAGATTATAGTGGAGGATGAGGACTTTGCTTAGCAACAGAGGCTGGGAGATTCTGGCTAACCTGACTTAGAAGGATTCTTGTTAAACATTGGACTCTTGAGAACATGCCCAAGCATGGGAGCCTAGTTAAAAAAGAGCTCAGAGGATCCTAACTCAAGTTTGGTTAAGGAAAGCATCTTTGTCAAGCTCCATTCCATCATTAACACAAGAGGTTTACTTACATAATCCTAAGGTGGGATCTTAAATTTTATTAAACCACCAACACAATGCTAAGCTCTTTTCCAACTATCATCTTTTCCTCATACTATCTATAGCAAAAATCTTAGAAGAGATAAATTCTCAGGGCTCTCTGCAGGACTGATGGAAGTCACAACAAACTTCCTTCCCGAATCCAAATAACTCTCACAAAAGATAGTACGCTGATCATCACACATGGTCTCACTTTCACAAGCTGCATGACAGACTAACACTGACTTTGCTATTTTCCAAAAGTGGCTGCTGAAAAGAGGGACTTCCCAACAAAGGACACCCTCTACGTCTCAGCCTCCTCCATGCCTCTGGCAGTTTCTGCTCATTTGGTCTCAGAGGAACAAGTCCTATTTGATGAAGATACCTCAGGTAGCCTGGGAGCCTATGGAACCAACGGTGCCCTCGACTCTGTCCTTTCCAGGATGGCCACTGCACACTGCCCTGACCACAGCATTCTGTGGGCCCACTTGGCCGGGGGTGAGGGGCAAATGGTAGAGAGGTCTCAGCCCCATTACCAGAGACAGTTATGCTGGCAGAACTTGCTCTTACAAGAAAGCAAACCATCCTCTCTACTTTGTGATTCCAGATATCAGCCAGTGGGGTCGCTTAGAGAAAACAGGCTCATCTCACCAATTTTAAAGCTAGCCTCCCAAATCTTGACACTAGGTTCATAAGACTGAAATGTTCAGAACACTGGAACCATGACACCAGTGCACTGAGCCAGCCATGGGCCTGGCACTCTGCCAGTTACCATTCTGAATTGTTCAGTGCACACAGCTAACCTGGAAGGTGGGGCATGAGGTCAGTGTAGCCACAGGGCTCTGGCTCCCATACCCTGGCTCCAGTTACCCCAACCCCACTCCACTGTCACGTGTGTGTGTGCGCACACATGTGTGTCTCTATCCCTTGTTCTTTTTATCTTATGAATTATTTCCAGCACACAGAAAAACACAATGCAATGCCCATCATTTGGCCACTATTAGATTTAACAAGTGTTTGTGTGCATAAACAACACATAACCTTTTTGAGTGTTTCTACATGTACATAAGTGTTATCACATAGGATATGTGTTCCGCAGCTTGCTTATTTCACCCAATATTCAGCTTGTGAGATGTATCTGTGTTACATACCTAGTGGTCATTCATTCACTTTAACTGCTATCTAGTGTTTCAGCTTATGAATAAACCACGGTTTATCCTTTCAAACCACTGAGAAGTATTTTTTTTAATTTGCTATTATAAACAATGTTACAACGAACATTCTTTAATTTGCTATTATAAACAATGCTACAACGCATTCTTAGGCGTGGCTTCTTGTGTATTTGTGAAGAAAAGTTTTTCTGGGGCGACGTCTCTACGTGGGTCACCTCGAGGCATAACTTCTACTTCACTGGCTATTGACAACATCTTCTCCAAGGAGGCTGTACCTCCAAAGAGACACTGCTCCTTGGATTCACCACCTGCTCAGGCACCTGCTCATCATCTGGCAGGTCCTGCCAGCTACCTGTCACTCACGCTACTCTCCAGGTACCTGATGCTGACTGGCAGACTGGACATCCTCCCTCTTCAACTTTCTAGAGGTGCTTGGGACTATTCTATGGCATCAACTCCTAGTCTGAGTCCTGAAACTGTTCACTGAGTTCTTGTCTCATCCAGAGGCATTCCAAAGGACTTACTGCAGACTGGTACATTGTGGGAGGAACCCCCAGTCTGACCTGCCATACACTTGGTCATTCCCACAGGGCTACTCTCCCACTGACAATTTCAGGAATGGAGGTGTGAGTTACCATATGCTTTTTACCTACCCAGCAAGTTCACTACTCCTCTAATGATCTTCTGGGGGAGAGGCCGGTGGCAATAAGAATATGGGCTGCTATTTTAAAAGAAAAAAAAAAAAAAACAGAAAAGACATCCAGTCGATGCACCCAAGTCAGCCTCTCAGTAGAGATGAACTGCAGCTCAACATCCCTGTCCTAATGCCCCGTTCTGGGCAGCGATAGACACTCTGCCAACTCTCACAGGGCCATCTGATATTCTCGATCTGGGTGAGCACATGGCTTTCCTTATCCAGTCAGCACCTTCTCCTGGTGTTTACCACCCTGGTGCTCAGTCTTCTCCTCATTTCCTCTCCTCTTCTTGCCCCTGAGCTCTGCAAAATTAGCGATCATTAACCCTGGCATCTTCCACCCGTCAGAAGTCATCTCCTCAGTGGCCTGCCTTCTGAGGGATACAATCTAAAATTGGCAAACAAACACAGTTGTGGTTGTTCCTTTCCTCTCAGCAACTTCTGCATTGCCATGTTTGGCTCATTCCTTTGCATACATTTAACAACCATGGCATCTGACATGGGCTAGGCGCACTGTGCTTTGCTTCCCCTTTCTGGCCATTTAAAGTAGCTCTGGCTCAGGTTGGTAAACTTTTTTTTTCCTGTAAAACAACCAGATAGTAAATATTTTGGGTTTTGTGGACCTCCGCCACAACTACTCAACTCTGCCTTTTTGCAGCTCCAAACAAGCGAAGCACTATAGCAAAATGAAAGGGTGCTTTTGCAAAAGCAAGAGGGGTATGATTTGGTGGTGCTGCTCTAGCTGGTATCAGCTAGAGGTAGAGAATATCAGCCTCTACCTCAATTACACCCCCGAGTCATGTTCTTACCCTGCTTTTGTCTCTAAGACAACTTCTCAAGATTCCTGCCTGGATCTCTGATACCCTAGAGCATCCTTCCCTGCCTGGCTGCCACATCAGGTCAAACATCTGCCTCTGTCTGGCATTCAAGGCCTTTGTAGTTTACCTGCTTTGCTTTACCATTGCCTCCAATGTCCAGATTGTCTCCTTTTTGACTCCCAGCTCCAGTACTCATTGTACTACAAAGATCTTTCCTATAATTCCCACCCACACCCTCCTCTGCATTTACACCAATTGCACATAAGAGCTCCCTATTTATTCTCTGAATATACATATATGCTTTCGATCTTTTCAGCAATTGCTAAAAGCTTCTTAAAAGAACAATCACAAATGAATTTTTTTTTAATTTCTGAAAGTGCAGAGCACAGTTCTACATAAAGAAAACAAGAAGACTGGAGTAGCACAAAGACAACTGGACTCAGAGCCAGAACAAGTTGTGCAAGCTTTTCATGTCTCGGAACCTCAGCTCAGACAATAGGGTTGTTGTTATTCAGATTCAATGAAGAGTAATAAGATACCTAGCTTAGCATCTGCTAAAAGCCCTTGTTCCATAAATGCTTATGGCTGTCATTTTTATGAATGCCCCTGATTGTATTGTCCTCAAGGGAAATCACCTTGTTTTCTTTTTCTTGATTTATACTCCTTACACTTAATAGGGGTGAGGCACACGGATACCCAATAAATCATTAAAGGATCTGTGGACACTGTTTCCAATTGTCACCATAAGTGTATGGTAAGACCCAGTTGTCTGAAGAATCAAAAGATAGAACTATGCTTCCAAGTGCCAGGCCTTGGGGAACACCCACTAGCAGCTCCTTCAGGTGTACTCCACTGAGATACACTGAGGACTGTCAACAGTCAAAGACCATAGGCTATTAGGTGCTCTGGTGTGTGGTGAACCGCAGCCCATTCCAAGGTCAGGGTCAGGAGTTCCCACAGCACAGCTCCAGACCAAAGGCTGCTCAGAGAGTTGTGATGGAAAAGCATTGATGTTCCCCTCTGGCCTATTCCACTCCTCATTTTAGGGCCAGTGCCCAAAGCCACATTAATCTGTATCTTTGCAATGGCAGAAGCCCAGCCTGACCACAAATAACCATCCAAATAACTAATTTCAGACCTCAAGCCAAAAGTAAGTCATTTAAATAAGCTTCATTCTCCAAGTGGGTATTGCCCCACCCTCTGCTTCAGAAACTCCAGAGGAAGGCTGATGCCAATGAAGAAGCTTACACAGCTCTCCCTGACCTCTTTTTACCCAACTCCTGGCTGCACTGTTTAGTCTCACAAAGAGAGGCGCAATGATACAGGATAATTAATTCATCTCTATTTCCTCCTGCCCCCACTATTTGAATGAGAGCCATCACAGGTTCTAAATGCAGAAAATTGGAGGTTTGCTGTCTTTGCAGACCAGTCATGCAGAATTCATGGTTCAGATCAAGTAAGTTGTAGACCCACCAGCAGCAGCTTCCCAGCACACGTCTCAGGTAGGACAGAGGCTGAAGTATATGGGGTTGGGCCAACATTCAGATCTTCAGTTTCTTTCTTTCTTTGGTGTGAACACATTAGTTCTCACTGAAGACTTTCAGTTCAGATAATAGGGTGGTGAGTTGTTATACTTAGGTTTTCAAATGCCAAAAGCTCTAACCTATCAGGCAAAAGACCTATTTGTATCATGCATGTAAGGGAAGGAAAGAAGCCCTCCAGGGAAAATAAAGTGCACAAACAGGCCCATGAGAAGGTATGACAGCCCATAATTCACTGCATCTCTGTTGATATGAACATAACTGAATAATAATCATCAGGGAAAGGCTAAATAGAGTGTATTACACACACACACACACACACACACACACACACAGAGTACTATATAGCAGCATTCAAGAGTAAGACAGATACCAGAGTTATTGACCTGAAAAGTCTCTAAGACATAACACTAAATATATTACACACACACAGTATATCCAGACACAACATGGCAATACATTTCCATTAAGTTTATAAGTGTGCAAACAAATACATATAAAATCTAGTGGAAAATATATAAAACTACTAATAGAAGTTACCACTGGGTAGGGAACTGGGGTGGGCTGGGGTTAGGTAGCTAGAAGCACTTGAATTTACTTGTAATGTTGAGATGTTTTCAAACAAAAATGTATCCAAGTATGACTCATGTAGTTAAAAATTATAGCAATAAAGTGATTGTTATCAAACAGTCACAATGTTAATCAACAAATTATGACTCATGTAGTTAAAAATTATAGCAATAAAGTGATTGTTATCAAACAGTCACAATGTTAATCAACAAATTAACACATCTGTAGGAGAACCCAGTTACAGATAAGCTTCTGCATTCAAAAAGGCAGACCAAAAGAATCCTAAGAGGATTCATTTCAGAGTCAAGGAGATTTGGATTCAAATCCAGTCTGTGGAGCCTCAGGCTAATTATATAAACTCATGTTTCATATCTGCTCAATGGGAATCTAAATGTTGTCTTCGTAGGACTTTTGTGAAGCTTATATAGCCCTACTATCAGAGGGTTCACTTCACTGTCTGTTGTTGGGCGACACCACGGTAGACCAATAATATTATCACAGGAGGAGAAACTGCCTCATACATTTCTGGGCAAACAGCAGCTGTGTTATAGCTACATAACCCCCAGTGGACAGGCTAACGCCATCTCATTCCCACCATATCAGCAGTAAGCTACCAAAAGACGCATGGGAGGATGGGGGGCTTGCTACACGTAATCAAAGATAGCCTCCAGCAGGTGGCCAACACTTACAAATTAAAGTCTAGGGAAAACGAACCCAACTTTTCCACTAAGTTTTCCTGGGGAAAAAAATAATGAGGCCTACACTAGCAGGTGCTGGACAGTTTTAGCAAGGCATCGCTGTCTGAAAAATAAATATGTTTATCATTTCTCTTTAAAATTACATAGAGCCGGTCGGGGCCCTGTGACATGTACACAATTATGTCTGTTTGGGCACATCCAGAAACCTCCAGGATAAAATGTGCAGGCGCCTAATGAAGGAACATGAATAAATAGAGAGCCTTCAGACCACCTTCCTACCCTCAAGAAACTAAATTCTGTGTCCCACTCCTCTTTAAATGTTTTCCTTTTCCGTAATAAGCACAATGCCTTGCACATGGAAGGCACTCAATGCTTTCATTAATCACTTTATCAATTAATGCAAATATCTCCCCTCCCAGAGTCTTCAGCCCAAGAGAGAAGAGAGTATCTCCTTCTGCCGCCATCCTCCCCAACAGAGCCTCTCATCTCACCTGCCTCTGCTTTCCCAGTGCTCAGCATCTTTGTCACTCTCAGAGAGCATCGTATCTGCTTTCTGGGACCACATCTTTTTCTCTTTTCTGCTGTTGTTTTATGCCATTATTTAACTTTGTGTGCATGACATTTCTTTCTCCAGATAGAATAAGGTCTCTGAAGTCAAGGGACTACCTTGGATGTCTCTTTTAACCCCTAAATCATGCTGAATAATGCCATGCAGGGTAAATCCTCAAACTGAGATAATATATCCCAGGGACTGAAATAGTCACATTCAGACAGATTCCCTTCTGACTGAAACTGTTCTGCTGTGAGAAACTAATAGCAAAGCAGATGCTCCTTTGTGCTGGACCAGTTTTACCAGTTGTCCTACTGGCCATCCAGAATAGAAAGAGGGCTAAAGTCTTCCAACACATGGTGTCTCCCAACACAGGCGAGAAGAGGAAATTCCCAGTTTCCAAGGAGTGAATTACGGCTCTCCTTTTTGAGCCTCTAATACTATAGTAACTTCATCTCCTTTTGGGTCCAGAAACCTAAAACTTCATTTATCTCTTCCTTTGTAAAAATTATGGAGTGACTGCTATGCTCTCTGTGCTGTGTTAGATGCATATCATTTAAAACAATTGCCTATTGGATCCTACATTCTACACTGACTGTTCTCGACAATAGACCCGAGTAGTAGGGCATGAAAAACAATCTCAGTATTTTTTAAGCTTTCTTTTGAATGGCTAAGCAGGAAAAAGCAATTAGTTAGAAGTTGGATGTATTGTCAAGTCATAGAATATGCCTTACACTATCACAGTGACTCTTAGAGAAGTGTCCCTTTCAAGCTCTGAGGCAGTGCGTGCCTGAACCCACGTGACATGGGCTGGCTCACTAGATTGGTTACCATAGTCTTGGATAAAAGGAATGTCACACCCTAGAGTTTTTTTTTAAAAATACTGAAAATTTATGGTAGAAATAACCTTAAATTAAAAAAAATAATAATGCACAAGATAGCCACATCATACAGAAAAACTCAGTTAACATTTTGGTGTGTTTTTCTTTAACTCTTGTGTGTTTACAAAATTTGGGGTCATTATTTATAGAGCTTGGGTCCTGATTTTCCATTTAACATAATATTGTAAGCATTTCCACATATTGTTACATATTTTTCAAAAATATCATTTTATTTTAAAGCCTCACAACATTCCAGTGTATGAATGCATCATAATTTACTTTAACTATCTTCTCTGGCCAGTTGGTCAGTTTCTAGCCAAAATCTTGTATTAAATAACTTGAATGTGTGTTATCAGACATAAATATTTGTATGTATCATTATTTGTTTCCCTAGAATAGATTCATGTAAGTGCAATTACTAGTTCAAAGGATAAAAATTATCATTAAAGCTCTTGCTATAAAGTGCCTTACAGACATACTCTGGCCAATCTGCACTTCTATTAACAATGTATAAAAGTACCAGTTTCACTGCATGCTTGCAACATTGGGCATTATCATTTTGAAATTCCTGTACACAGATGTTCTAAGATACCAAAGGACATACATATTGACACCAAAGTGTGATAAAAATCTGAGACCTTTACTGTATCTCCATATCAGAATGTCTTTAACAGTGGTTGGTTCTCAAACTTTTATGACTCAGGACTCCTTTATACTTTTAAAAGTCACTAAGGACCCCAAGATATTTAGTTCAAGTGTGTTATATCTAGCAATACATATTACAACAGAAATTACATCTGAGAAAAATTTACAATATTGACTCATTTTAAAATAATAACCCTGTTCCATGTTAACATAAATGACATAATTTTATTTTAAAAACTATAGTTTCCAAAACAAAACAATTTCATGACAAAACTAGCATTCTTTTACTTTTCAAATTTTTCTTTCAAAGCTCTTTAATATCTGGTTTAATAGAAGATAAGTGAATTCTTGTATCTGTTTCTACATTCAATCTGTGATAATATCAAATATGTCAGGTAGCCTCTAGTAAACTCCACTGTACACTCATAAGAAAATAAGAGTTTAAAAAGCAGATAACATTTGATTATTATTAGAGAATAGTTTTGACTCTATCCATCCTCTGAAGAGAGTTGTGGAGGCTCTCAGGGGTCACTGGGTCATACTTTGAGAACTGCTGCTCTATGCCAAACAACTCCTGGGTCCCAAGAGGACTGTAACTTACAACATGGCTTTTTTTATTATTATTAAATCTATGCCCACTCACAAATCTCCTCTCACTTCAAACCTTTCCAGTTCAACTCCAGGCTCCTGTGTAAAGCCCTCTCATCTACCATGCTCTTCTGTTATCTTTCCTTTTTCTAGTTTTCTATTGTTTTTATACATCTACAGCACAATTTGCCCTGTCCCCCCTGATTTTCATAGTCTCTTGTCCTCCACAACTATAAGTTTCTTGAGGTCAGGGATCAAGACTCTGGCAGATACTTAGACTCTGTAATTAATTTCTCGGAAGACTGTCACCCTAAATCACTGTGGCATTAAGTAACTAACATTTGCATAGTGCTTTCTACAAAACACTTCCTCTTAAAACAGTTCACTGAATCCTCACTATGACCCTCTGACATAGGTATTTTATCTCTGTCATAAACATGAGGAAACAGACTCGGAGACGTTAAGTGACTGACCAAATGACAATCCTGGAACTTGAACCCAGGTCATATGATTCCAAGTTCTATGTGCTCTACTTCAATGCCCGACCATTTATTTAAACAATGGTAATTGAGCATCTGCTTCACAAAATATCACATGGCAAGGGTTTCACTGATTCATCTGCTCAGGGGGTCTCCATGGTCATTTCCTATTGGAAAGCTATACAAGTATAAAAAGGAGAATGCTTGGAGTCAAAATTAGGTTAGAATTCCTGCTCTCCTACCTACTAGCAACACGACACCAGAAACACTGCCTAACCTTTCCAGGTCTCAGTTTCCCCATATTTAACATGGGCATAATAATTGTCATCAAGCAGTGTTATTAGGAGGATTCAAAGAGAAAACCTACATAAAGCACAGGGCAAGAATCAGCTTAGTTTCTTGACAGGCTTTCATTCCTTCCTACAACTGTCTTACCACCATTCCCTGTTTCTCCTCTGGAAAATAACAATGACTTCACAAGACGAAGACAGCCACTTCCTATCATCTGAGCGATCTGACTATTGAACAGAAAAACATATTTTATCTCAGGTAACTGGTTCTGGAGTCTTTGGAACAAGAAGGTTGCAGAAGCCAAGGAAAAAAGTATAACTGGAAAGAGAAGACAGCCATTTTCATGATCAATCCATGCAAAAGCCTGCAAGGGCCTTGGCTCAAGGATCCAGTCCCTCACAGCCCACTCCCCTCAACATACACAGACATTCCTCAAGTCCATGACCTCTCAGAGTCACTGGAATTCAGCACTTTTCCAGAGATGGGTGCTCCACTGGGTAAAGGGAGTGCTCAACTGGGCAAGTCAAGGTGCTGACAGGAGCCAGCGTCCCAGTCAGAAACAGAATGTATCTCAGCCAGTTAACAATCATCAGGACTGGCAGCAACACGGTCCTATCAGCCATCTCCAGTGGCTCACAACCATTCAGCAAGCCCCATGAGTTATGGTTGATTGGGTTTCTAGTCTTGTTGTTACAGACACTCTTTGTTTCCAACCAAAAACAATGCTTCACAGTTTGATTACTCTCTTTCTCTGTAAAATGAGATGGTTGGAATCAATGATCTCAAAATTCCCTGCCATCCCCAACATTCTATGCATCTGATCAAGCTCCAAATGGCTTCTAGCTCCTTCCAAAATGCAGATCTATGCTCCAAAGATGCAGATCTGTCACCACTGAGAGGCCACTGAGGTCCTGCAAAAACTGCCTAAGTGAGGGCAATGTCTCTGGAGTAAGCATTCAGCTGTTCAAAGGTCTGCCAGCCTCTGCACCACCTAATCTAGGCACCAATGGGAACACTGTCAGAAAGAATAATATCGTCTTAGGGAGACAAGACCATCTCTCACTAGATAACTAGAAAGCAAGGCATGAGCAAGGCCTGAAGGCCAAGGGCTGAAAAACATCATTTTAAATCTAATAACAAGACCACCAGGAAAGGCTGGGCAAGATGACATATCACATTGGTGAAATTCAGAGATAGTCCTCTCCTGGAGAGACTGTAGGTGAGGGGAAGGTTTGAGGGGGAGATGGTAGTTAGGAAAGGGGCTCAAGAGTGCTATTAGATAAAATTCTGAGGACAAGGACCCTACTAAGTCTCCACTGCACACTCCCTGATACATTGCAGGAACCCAATAAGTATCTTTAATGAATAAATAAATAAATAAGGGATAAATGAGTAGGAAGCAATTAAGCCAAATGGAATATATTACCAGAGTGGTTAAGTGCACAAACTTTGAAGTCACAGACATGGTTTCAATGCCTGGTTCCACCACTAGATAGCTGTGTGATCTCGACCAGGTCACTTAACCTCTTTGAACTTCAGTTTTCTCATCTATAAAATGGGCAAAACTATCTAAAAAGTTTTTCCAGGGTTGTTTGATAACTCAAGCAGGCAATGCACATGAAGCATTTATCACAATGTCATGCATACTATAGGCTCTTAATAAATGGTGGGCCATTATTAATATGATGATGATGGTGACAATGTCAATGAAGAAGACAATGACATTTATTAGTGATAGAGGAGCTCAAAGTAAAGGAAGGAAGACATCATGAAAAAAGTAGGCTTTGAAAGAGGGTTGAGTATTAGAAGATCAACAGAAAACAAAGAGTATGCTCAAAGGCTTGGAACCTGAAAAATGCAAGTATTTTCAGAAGATAATTAAGGAGACTGGGTAGATAATAAAATGTTCTTTCCCCGCCCCCCTCCCCCCACCCCAAGACAGAGTCTTGCTCTGTCACCCACGCTGGAGTACAGTGGCAGCATCTCAGCTCACTGCAACCTCCACTTCCCAGGTTTAAGCAATTCTCCTGCCTCAGCCTCCCGAGTAGCTGGGATTACAGGTGCGTGCCACCACACCCGGGTAATTAATTTTTGCATTTTTGGTAGAGACGGGGTTTCACCATGTTGGCCAGGCTGGTCTTGAACTCCTGACCTCGTGATCTGCCCACCTCGGCCTCCCAAAGTTCTGGGATTACAGGCATGAGCGTCCGCACCGGGCCATAAAATGTTCTTACACGGGCATAAGAGGGGGTAAGTTCAGATCAGTAGAATAAGATTATGTGGAGGCTCCTACATATCTGCTAAGAGGCTTGAACTTGTCTTACAAGAAATGAGAAAGGAACATAACGCCTGTTTGAAAGGACTAAGCTGTTAGTGATTTATATGATGGTTTGGTGAAGCATATGCTCCGGAGGTAGAAAGACTTGTCAGGAATCCATCTCACTATCCTGGATGACTGTAGGTTGCAAGAAATAAAAGACAGGGAGAAGCAGCATAATCTGTTTACCGGACATGGTCAGAGGTGAAGAAGAAGGAACAGGTAAAGATATCTTAAAGATACCAAACCTGAGTGCATGAGAGAATTGTGTTATCATTGACAGAAACCAGCAGAGCCAGCATCTATGTAGCACATTATAAACCGACTTTGAGGAAAAAGGAAAACATCCTAAGCTGGGTTCCCTAAAATCAGAGCCTAAGTCTGGGATTTGGAAGCTCAAGAACTATGGTGGGAGTGCTTTGAGGCAAAACCTAATGGGAGAAAGGGAAGCAAGACTGGAAAGAAGCAGAAGACAAACAAGGATGTGGTTTCCTGTGAAGCTTAATCCCCAGGGAGGCTCTGGGGAAGACACCTCACCACATACATGTCCCACTGTAAGGCAAGAGGGCTGGGCTTTTATACTCCATATCAGCTAGGCATTGGCCATCCTAGATGTAGGAAAATGGTAACCTCTGGAGATGGTCACAGCACTCAATGGCAGCTGATGGATGGGTAAAGGAAATGTTGACCTAATGCTTGGCACATTCAGCTCAATAAATGCCTTCTATTATTATTATCTTAGCATTAGGATAATGGCAAGATGTTCAACATATCTGATGGATAAAAGAAAACAATTTTGAGCAAGTACAGTTACCTGCCTGGTATAACCCCTGTCTGGGAGAGTAATTCACTCCCCCTCCATTTCCTGACCTACTTTGTGGAAGCGACAGAAAGCTAAGTAGTTGTCATTTTCTGGATTATCAACATTAGCCATGCAATTCATCCAAGGTGTGAGAGCATAAAAGAAAAGTTATGTGCAGCTTTCTACAAATGGGGAAAGTTAGGCTCTTTGCATATAAAGCACTGGATGGATATAGGTGGGAAAACTTGGCATGGATGCTCCATTTCTCCAAGGTTCCTGACATTGACTGCTAGCTCATACATCCCTGGCCTGAAACCCTCTCTTCTGGATGAAGCCTACCTGCGATGTTATTCTAACACATCTAGAACTCCATACGGCTGAATTTTCCTTTTATGTGGCAGGAATCTCCCTGAAAGGATGTGTGTGAGTCTGTAAGTTTTAATGTGCCAGATAAGCTGAATTCTCTGTTTAAAAACTATATACTAAGTCCCACAGTAGAGAAGAACACCTAAATGAATATTTCCTCTGAAATATCAGGTTTGTCTAATGTAAAACATGTTTACATTTTATAGGAAGCTGCTGTTTCATTCTTTGGCCCAGAAATCAATCAACAGATGTTTACTGAGTGTCTGTGGTGTGAAGAGAGCTATGCTAGATGCTAGAAAAACACAGCGTATATTGGGAATAGTAAATAGGCATCCAGGCTAGAGAATAAAGTGAGTGTGGGAATGGGAGGGCTGGACATGCATCTTGGAGATTGTATGCAATGAAGCAACTAACTGCAACAGCAAACAATACCAACATTTCAGAGATTTAACACTATGTTAGTGTATTTCTCACTCATATCATAGCCCAATATGAGCCAGCAGGGCGATGGGGGTAAAATAGGGGCTCTGTTCTATGCAGTGCTTTCGAGACTCAGGCTCCTTTCATATTAGGGTTCTGCTCTCCTCTAGATCTTGGAAATCTCAATTGAATTGGTGAGTCCGACAATGAATAAGCATGAAGAAAAATGTGGGAAATGTTTTTGCCAGGTATGGATGTGGCATCTATCACTACTAGCCTCTTTCCAGGGGCCAGATTTCAGTCAATGAATAAAGGCTGACAAATGTAGTCTAGTTTCTTGCCCTGGATGAAGAGGAAAGAGGTTTAGTGAATATCTAATCAGTCCCTGCCACAGGAATATAACAGTGAGGTTCCAGGGTTTTGAAATTAGCATTTTATCTCACACATAAAAAAGCAGTTAATTACTTATGGCCCCCAAGGAAACTTTAAGCTAACTTGAGATACCCAGAAACATACCGTACCTACCAAAAGAAAAAGAAATACAATTTGCTGAGTCCCTATTCTTCATTCATTTTCCAAATATTCATGCAGTGCCTATAACTTGCCTGACACTATTCTAGATGCTCAGAATACCACAATGAAAGGAAACAAACTATTGTGTTAGGCACTGTATAATAAGATAGATATTTTTACTTTTATCCCAATATTTCAAATAAAGAAACTAGGCTTAGAGAGACCAAGAGATTTTCTAAAATTCCCTGATGTGGTAAGTGGCAAAGTGGGTGTCTGAAAACAGGTCGTCCTGACTTTAGAACTCACATTCTTCAGATACCACACTGGCTCTCAAACAACACACCATAGAGAAACAGGAAGCCTTACAGAGAAGCCACCACAAACCTACCCTAAGCCATTCTGTCAAGGGTGCAAAGGAACGGATGTGCAATCATGGAGATTTAACGCTCTATTTTCCACCTCCACTAGAATGAATGAGCTGGACTAAGTGAACGTGAGAAGTCAGTATGGGCTGCAGATATCTGAACATGTGTTCTCAAAGGCTGGCTGGCAAGCATACGTGGGACTACCCCCAGGCAACCCATTCAACTCATCGGCGACCAGAGCAGGACTTGCTCAAAGCATTCCATTCCCAGGACCACCCAACAATTGCTTCACTTGCAAGAAAGACTGACTATATTGTGCACTCACAAAGGAAAAATGAAATCAAACTTTCTCTCCAGTTTCTGTCATTGATCTCTAAAACTCCTCTACCATTCCATAGTTTACCAAACTATAAATGTATGAGAAAGTCAGGGTTGGATATAGGGGAATCGTACCAATAAAATTAAAATCTTAGATGAACATACAGCTTTTCAATGTGAAAATTATCCTGCTTTTAAAGAGAAGTACATTGATAACTTCAACTATCTATAAAATTGCCTTTTGAAGCATCTTATGGATTTTAATGGAACTGCTCTTAGAGGCTGTATATACTGTGATGCAAGAAGCCTCCCATCTCGTAAATGTTCCCCAACAATCTGTCCAGTGCCCAAAAGTCTGTCTTTAAATATTCATTCCTTTGGGCTTGAGATCATTGTTGGAAAAGACAAAATTCTGGGAAAGGTATTAAATAGTCAATGATTTTGTGTGAATTATATTATCAGATAATTGTTTTATGTGAGGACAGGGCCCTAGGACGGGGTGAAAATATGATAGGCCCACAGACTGTTACCTTTTGGACAGACTGAGAGAGTAAATCCCCGTCTCCCAAAGCTTAACAAAGCTGAAAGTATTATTGTTTTGACATTCTCAGGGATGAGTGTTTGCCTCAGTTTTGCACATTAAATGAACGGACCTGCCCCTAATGAGTTTCACTGTATGAGCAGCACCCAAAAGAGTGAGCCCAGCATGCTAGAGTTCAGCACCTAGTTTTAAACCCATCACCTGCCCTAAGCTTGCTCTCCATAATTCCCATCATAATTCCTGGTACTCTAGACCAGGGGACAGTAAACTTTTTCTGTACAGGGCCAGAAAGCAAATATTTTAGACTCTCTGAGGCATATGGTCTCTGTAACAGCTACTCAACTCTGCCATTATAGCACAAAAGCAGCTATAGACAACATGTAAGTAAATAAGTACAGTTGCGTGCCAGTCAAATGTTATTTCTGGACACTAAACTTTGAGTTCACCTTATTTCTAAGGTATTACAATGTAGTACTCTTTTGATTTTTTTCAACCATTTAAAAATGTGGAAACTGTTTTTAGCTCATAAGCAGTACATAAACAAGAAGTAGGCTACATTTGGCCTGTGGGCCACCACCGGCTGACCCCTGCCCACTTGTCCCATCCCTACTGTGGTCTCTCATTACTTCTTGAATCACACAACTGCTCTCACTGACCTTGCAGCACCAACACTCCGCTTTTCCCTCAGACCGAAATCTGCACTCACACTTTAAATTATGCCTTCTTTGAGTTGCCCCTGGCCTCAACCATTGCAGCCCAGGCCCCTATCCTGGCATTTGTCCTTGGTGGCTAGCATACCCAGCTGATTCACTGTAGCTTTAGTGGCAGGAAATCAGGTAAAATGGCTGCCAAATACTGTGATTCTTTATTAAGGCCAAGGTCTTGTGGATCCTTCCCATTCCCTTAATTCCTTTGCCATAAGACCAGTGAGGAAGTTTGTGTCCTGCAAAGAGGGGAACTGACATCTCCAGCAGCAGCAAAGATGCACCAAACCCATCTGGTCGGTGCAATCTGGCCAGGCCCATGTGGCTATTATCAAATTGCCTTAGAGCAACAATTTACCTCCAGGTTGGAAAATGGCAGTAATAAAAAACAAATGGACTCTGGCCAGAAAACTCCCAGGAAAAAGGGACTCTGCATAAGGAGAAATAGAAGAAAAATATTTATATATGTATATAAAGGGAGACATTATCTTCTCCTCCAACACAATTTTTCTGAAGTTACAAATCTATGCTTTCTATTTATTCCCATTGGAGGGAAAAACAAAAATCCTGAGATTTATGAGCAGTGTTGTTTATTTATAATCCAAGAACTCTCCTCATACCATATGGTTGGGAAATTTACAGAGAAACAAAGTGAGAGGAAATTGCCTGCTTAATTCAATAGCTTTGGCAAAGCTAGCAGGCAGGGAGAGCATCCGAAACTCTTCCCCCATCATACATGTAAGCATGTACAGGCATGGAGACAGACATTCAGGGAGCAGAGGGAGCCCTTTCCTTGCCATCAAAGCCAGAACTCAGTGTAGTGGATGAGAACAGCTGATGAGACCAGCTGAGGAAGCAGGAATCATTATATTCTTGCACATCCCTGAGACACAGATGCTGTGAAAAGGAAAGGAAAGGAGAGTGTGGGCTGAGGGATGCTGGAGCAGCCAGTTTCTGGACAAAGAAAGAAGATATACAGTACATGAGAGTTCTTAGGAAGGCAAAGTGCATGCAAGTCTCTACAACACTTTTTTTCTCCCTGTTGTTAGTGGGACATAAGAAGTTTCTGATTCAGTCTCTGCTGCCCAACATGCTTTCCAAAAAGAGGCTATCACTCACTACCTTTAAGGGATGGGGCACGAGTTTGCACCTGAGGGCATCTTTCCTCTGCTCTCTACCCTCTACTTTCAGATTAATCACAAATGGGGAGGAAGGAAAATATTTGGGGTTGAAGATTATAAGTGCAAATGAAAATCATGCCCAGATGTGGAAAGGGATTGAAACAGGTAAAAACAAAAACGGCATGCTGGGTGAAGGCAGAGGAAAGCCTCAGCTCCAGCCCCACCTCTTTGAGGAAGTCCTCCCTGACAGCTCCTGTCATGGTACTCCACCATCCCCTGAGTGTCCACAGCCCACAGGGCCTGTTCATACCACACTGGAGCCCCACACCTGCTGCCTGCAGTGTTAGCTGATTTTAATATGCATACAGCTGCTCCTCTGGTTCACTTCCCACTTCTATTTGGATGACTCCCAAACTTTATCCAGCTCTAGCCTCTCCCATGAGTGCCTGTCCCACATTTCCAAATGCTGTGCAATGAACCGTTGCCATTTCAATTCCAGGATGCTAAAACTGAGCTCGTCACTTCTCCTATCATCATTCTCCTGCACCTACCTCTCCTCTCCCACTTCCTCCCTCCTTCTCCTTTTCCATTCCCCAATTTGGTAATAGGACCAAATCCTACAACTCTTCCTGGTCCAAAACATTCAAATCATCATGACTGTTCTTCCATCCCTCACCTCTAATTGCTGCCAAGTCTTGCTAGCTCAGAAATACCTCGTGCATGGGTCCTTCTTGGTCTCTCCCTCTGTACAATCCAAATTCAACATGATCAGCTGCCTGCCAGGCTGCCTGGGATTCTCTAAGACTCCTCTAGCTTATATTGCTCCACTTCTGAACCTCCTCCTCCTCAGTCCAGGTTTCAGAGTGGTGTCAAATTTGCTTTGCTAAAGCACAGCTAAGGAGCACAAAGTCATTTTCCAGCTCAAGAGCCTTCATGATTCAATATTTGCTGTGAAATATAACTCTGGTATTCAACACCCTGTTCCACTCACCATCACCACCGCTGCTCATTCCAATCCAGGGTGTTGCACACAGTTGAATCTCAACAATTGCTTGGTGATTAAATGTTGGTAGATGAAGAATACTGAAAAGAGCAATGCCTTTTTCCCTCCTCTAACGCTATTTGAGAGAAACGCTGCAGTTGAGAGGACCTGTGGGCTTATAAAACTGAACTGAATTGACACTTACATGTGTGTAAAACAATGATAAGAAAGCAAAGGGTGGAAAGAAGAAAGGAGATTACACAAGAGTTCATGACAAATAACAGAGAGGAAGCCTGGTCAGTGAGCAGCCAGAATAATTAAGAACAAGCCCCCAAAAGGTCTGTGAAAAAAATAGAAAGGCCTGGGCAAGCCAGGAAGAATTAATTTATTGACAGGGAGTAGACATAGCTAAACAATGAAATGAATTTGCCGGTTAGGAGTGCTGCAGAAAGGGAGGATGGAACAGGTGCTGGAGAGAGCCATAAATTTGTCACAGGAGAAAACCCGAGGTCCTTATCAGAATGGGTGAAGAAGAGTCTCGGAAGAGCAGAAAGCTGACCAGACTACTAAGCATGGCAGCGCTTGCCTGAGAAGGAAATAATTGGAAAAGCAAGGAGCTGTTCACTTCGCCATTGAAATTGCTAGATTCTTTTCAACATGCAGAGCAGATACGGCAAGGCATCTTGGGCATTTGGAAGGAAATGAGCCCTAATTCATAGAAACAGACTCTACAAAGGACCAGTTAAAGGTCTCGCACCAGGGGACTGGGTGGCCAAAGTCAGTCAAGGCATAAAGGGGGACAAGTGGGACAAAAGGCTTGTCATCTGTCAGAAACATTGAAAACAGCCAGTATATGCCACTGATAGAAAATCACTCTACAAGTGAAATCAAACTGGAGTCAACTGCACCATACCTTGCTCTGATCACCAAAGCTGACAAGGCAGACAGTGTGGGGAGTGGACAGAAGAGGCCATTGTTCTTGGTCATTCTATACTCAGAATGAGGTTATGCTTTGCACATGGTGATGCCCAGGAGACCGACTACCCTTGGAGATTTAATTCCACAAGTCCCTGCTAATTATCTACATCAGCCTTGCATTATGTTAATCTTTTATAAACACAAATCCCAACAAGTGTAAACCAAATACCTGCCCATTTTCCTTGGGACCCAAGTCAATTGTAAGTAATAAAGCAAACAAAGTCCTGGCTCTCATGAAGATCACAATCTAGAGTGGGAGGTAGACAATGAACTCGTGTGCTAATAAGTAAGTTCAAAACCTGAAACTATGACGCACAATGGAAATAAACAGGGACCATGACAGAGACTGAGAGAGGGCAACTCCTTCTAAAAGGAGATTCCATTTAGGCTAAACCTGAAAAATTGAGTCATGCAAAGAGTTAAATAAAGAGCTTTGCAGTGAGAATGGCATGTATGAGGATCCTGGGGAAGAAGGAGATTGACCTTTTTAAGGAACTACAGAAAGGCAGTAAGGCTGAAATACAGTGAGCAAGAGAGAGAGGCATGCAATGAGAACACACTATGTGGTACAGCCTCCTAGTTTCACACTGGGAAGACATAAAGTGGGAGGAAAGAACTCACATGTATTAAGCACCTTGTGTCTCAAGCAATAGGAGAAAAAAAAGTTGTTGTTTTTTTTTGAGGCAGAATCTCACTCTGTTGCCCAGGCTGGAGTGCAGTGGCACGATCTCAGCTACTGCAACCTCCGCCTCCCGGGTACAAGTGATTCTCGTGTCTCAGCCTCCCAAGCAGCTGGGACTACAGGCACATGCCACCACACCCTGCCAATTTTTTGTATTTTTAGTAGAGATGGGGTTTCACCATGTTGGCCAGGCTGGTTTTCAACTCCTGACCTCAGGTGATCTGCCTGCCTCAGCCTCCCAAAGTGCTGGGATTACAGGTGTGTTCCACCGCGCCCGGCCAGATACTGTTTAACTATGGCCTTTGCCTTTACCTATAGAAGCTTACAGACAAGCAACATATGTGAAACAGAATAGTCAGTCATGCGGCAGATGTTTTTATTGGTCTTGGTGTGGTTAAGAATTGTGAGTAAAGTAAAAATCCACTTCCACCCTCAGCCAAAATAATACCTAATCCCAACTAGCTTAGTGCATCTCCCTAAACACAGCACTGAGCTAGTCCATTACTGTTATTAGTATACTTACAATCTAGGTTTCCTAACAAGAGAGATGAACAGACCCTGAATGGACATTTTAACCATCAAGCTGGAATTTTTAAGGGCCACGTGTATTTACAACTTACAGCAATATAAAGTTGTAAAACTTAAAATGAGAATCTTCACAAAATATTCATGCTGACAGTCTACATCTTCACTGAGGGGTCACAAACCTATTTAGAGAAAAATGTGTTTAACAAATAAGGATCAAAGAAGAGCAGCAACTCCATGAAGTTCATTCTCTTTGTGATTTAAATCTTGTCTTTGAAGATCCAGGAGCCAATTCATTACCTTCGGAGGTGCCAGTCATAGTGTGTGTTATGAGTGAAAAGGCACCAACCTGGAGGAAAGAAATCTGGATCCAATGCTAGCTCTGCCACTAATCTGGTTCAGCAAACCTTAGGCAACAACTCACTTTTTTGGACCTCAGTTTTATCAGATATAAAATAAAGCATACGTACTTCTGATTCTTGACAAGAGGGAGTAACAGAGAGTGAATTTACCCTCTCACATGAAACAATTTAAAAACTAATAAAACATATAAAACAACAATTTTCATGTCACTGGACACCAAGACAATGAAGGAGAAGCATCCCTAAGAGACAGTAAACAAATTCAGTAAGCCTTGCAATTGCCCCTTACCACTGCATGGACAGTTTTCAGGCTACATTAGGGAAAAGTAACTTAGGTGAAGCCCAGTGATCTCCCTGAGTTCAGCAACAGGGAAGCCTAAGGCAAAGTAGCTAGAGTTTGTAAGAAGCAGTACTGAAAAAGGGACAGCTGCACAAGTAGAGAGAACTCTGGATATACAGAGCAGACTCCCTATCCTACTAAGTCTTCAGCTGAGTATTGATCAGTGCATGTATGTGAAAAATACCCAACCTCAGAAAAAGAACCGCCTGAAAGAATTAGAAGGAACAATTCCAGAAGTTCACACAAGGCCAATAACAGTTACTGTTACCATAAGCCAGCGTGGCAACCCTCATAAGTCATGGGGTATCAGGTAGAATACCTCAGAAAACTTCCCGCCTCAGTAGTGGGGCAAAACACTTGTAAACCCTAAACAAAACACGTATAAGAATTCAACTGTTTCCAAACAACATAATCATGTCCCAGAACAAAACTCAATAAAATTTACAGGAATTTTAAAATATCCAGCACCCAATAAAATAAAAATCACAATATCTGGTATCAGATAAAAAATTATTTGGCACGCATAGAAGCAGCTATCTACAACCCACAAAAAGAAGAAAAATCGATTAATCTAAATCAGTAGTTCTCAACTGGGGGTGATTTCTCACTGTCTGCATCCTGGGAGCATTAGTCAATGTCTGGAGAAACGTTTAATTGTCATGACTGAAGATGGGACTGGCCATCTAGTAGGTGGAGGACAGGAATTCTGCTAAATATCCTATGCTGCACAGGAAATCCCCTACAAAAATGATTAGCCACCCAAAAATGTCAATATTACCAATGTTGACAAAACTTACTGAAAACCAAGTCAGAAATGACACAGGTGACAGAATTAGTAAATAAGGACATTAAACCAGTTATTTTAACTTTATTCCATAAGTTCAAGAAGCAAGAGAAAAAAGTGTACATACAAGTAGAGACATGAAAGATGTAAGACACAAATCAAACTTTCAGATATGAAAATTATAATGAATGAGATGAAAAGTACACTAAAAGGGATTAATGACAGATTAGACATTACAAGGAAAAGGTAAATGAAATTGAAAACACAGCAATAGAAAGTGAATGAAACATAGAAAAAATGAGTTTTTTCTATTCACTTACATACCAAAATGAAACATAGAAAAAAATTGAGGAAAAAATGAACAGAAAATCAGTGGGCTGCAGGACAACATCAGTTGTAATCAGAGTCTCTAAAGGAGAAGGAGGTGTGGGGGTGGGGCACAGAAAAATATTTGAAGAAATTGTCAGGCCTCTGAGCCCAAGCCAAGCCATCGCATCCCGTGACTTGCACATATACGCCCAGATGGCCTGAAGTAACTGAAGAATCACAAAAGAAGTGAATATGCCCTGCCCCACCTTAACTGATGACATTCCACCACAAAAGAAGTGTAAATGGCCGGTCCTTGCCTTAAGTGACGACATTACCTTGTGAAAGTCCTTTTCCTGGCTCATCCTGGCTCAAAAAGCTCCCCCACTGAGCACCTTGAGACCCCCACTCCTGCCTGCCAGAGAACAAACCCCCTTTGACTGTAATTTTCCTTTACCTACCCAAATCCTATAAAACGGCCCCACCCTTATCTCCCTTCCCTGACTCTCTTTTCCGACTCAGCCCTCCTGCATCCAGGTGATTAAAAGCTTTATTGCTCACACAAAGCCTGTTTGGTGGTCTCTTCACAGGGACACGCATGAAATTTGGTGCCATGACTCGGATCGGGGGACCTCCCTTGGGAGATCAATCCCCCGTCCTCCTGCTTTTTGCTCTACGAGAAAGATCCACCTACGACCTCAGGTCCTCAGACCGACCAGCCCAAGAAACATCTCACCAATTTCAAATCCGGTAAGCAGCCTCTTTTTACTCTCTTCTCCAGCTTCCCTCACTATCCCTCAACCTCTTTCTCCTTTCAATCTTGGCACCACACTTCAATCTCTCCCTTCTCTTAATTTCAATTCCTTTCATTTTCAGTAGAGACAAAGGGGACATGTTTTATCTGTGGACCCAAAACTCCGGCGCCAGTCACAGACTGGGAAGGCAGCCTTCCCTTGGTGTTTAATCATTGCAGGGATACCTCTCTGATTATTCACCCACGTTTCAAAGGTGTCAGACCATGCAGGGACGCCTGCCTTGGTCCTTCACCCTTAGCGGCAAGTCCTGCTTTTCTGGGGAAGGGGCAAGTACCCCAACCCCTTCTCTCCGTGTCTCTACCCCTTCTCTGCTTTTCTGCGGAAGGGGCAAGTACCCCAACCCCTTCTGTGTCTCTACCCCTTCTCCGCCTTTCTGGGGGGCAAGAAATCCCCAACCCCTTCTCATTCACCCTGAGCAGCAAGTCCTGCTTTTCTAGAGGAAGGCCAAGTACCCCAACCTCTTATCTCTGTGCCCAATCCCTTATTTCCACGCCCCAACCTCTTATCTCTGCACCCCAATCCCTTATTTCCATGCCCCAACCTCTTATCTCTGCACCCCATCCCTTATTTCTGCACCCCAACCTCTTAGCTCTGCACCCCAACCCCTTTCCCGCTTTTCTGGAAGGTAAGAATCCCCGAACCCCTTCCCTCCATGTCTCTACTCTCTCTTTTCTCTAGGCTTGCTTCCTTCACTATGGGCAACCTTCCACCCTCCATTCCTCCTCCTTCTCCCTTGGTCTGTGCTCTCAAAAACTTAAAACCTCTTCAACTCACACCTGACCTAAAACCTAAATGCCTTATTTTCTTCTGCAATGCCGCTTGACCCCAATACAAACTCGACAGTAGTTCCAAATAGCTGGAAAACTACACTTTCAATTTTTCCATCCTACAAGATCTAAATAATTCTTGTCTTAAAATGGGCAAATGGTCTGAGGTGCCTGATGTCCAGGCATTCTTTTGCACATCAGTCCCTTCCTAGTCTCTGTGCCCAGTGCAACTAGTCCCAAATCTTCCTTCTTTCCCTCTCGCCTGTCCCCTCAGTCCTAACCCCAAGCGTCACTGAGTCTTTCTAATCTTCCTTTTCTACAGACCCATCTGACCTCTCCCCTCCTCCCCAGGCTGCTCCTTGCCAGGCCGAGCTAGGTCCCAATTCTTCCTCAGCCTCCGCTCCTCCACCCTGTAATCTTTTTATCGCCTCCCCTCCTCTCACCTGGTCTGGCTTACAGTTTCATTCTGTGACTAGCCCTCCCCCACCTGTTCAGCAATTTACTCTTAAAAAGGTGGCTGGAGCCAAAGGCATAGTCAAGGTTAATGCTCCTTTTTCTTTATCCCAAATCAGATAGCGTTTAGGCTCTTTTTCATCAAATATAAAAATCCAGCCCAGTTCATGACTCGTTTGGCAGCAACCCTGAGACACTTTACAGCCCTAGACCCTAAAAGGTCAAAAGGCCGTCTTATTCTCAAAATACATTACCCAATCTGCTCCCAACATTAAATAAAACTCCAAAAATTAAATTCCGGCCCTCAAACCCCACAACAGGATTTAATTAACCTCACCTTCAAGGTATACAATAATAGAAAAAAGTTGCAATTCCTTGCCTCCACTGTGAGACAAACCCCAGCCACATCTCCAGCACACAAGAACTTCCAAACGCCTGAACCGCAGCAGCCAGGCGTTCCTCCAGAACCTCCTCCCCCAGGAGCTTGCTACAAGTGCCAGAAATGTGGCCATCAGGCCAAGGAATGCCTGCAGCCCAGGATTCCTCCTAAGCCACGTCCCATCTGTGCAGGACCCCACTGGAAATTGGACTGTCCAACTCACCTGGCAGCCACTCCCAGAGCCCCTGGAACTCTGGCCCAAGGCTCTCTGACTGCTTCCCAGATCTTCTTGGCTTAGCGGCTGAAGACTGACGCTGCCTGATCACCTGGAAGCCCCCTAGACCATCATGGACGCCAAGCTTCGGGTAACTCTCACAGTGGAGGGTAAGTCTGTCCCCTTCTTAATCAATACCAAGGCTACTCACTCCACATTACCTTATTTTCAAGGGCCTGTTTCCCTTGCCTCCATAACTGTTGTGGGTATTGACAGCCAGGCTTCTAAACCTCTTAAAACTCCCCAACTCTGGTGCCAATTTAGACAATACTCTTTTAAGCACTCCTTTTAGTTATCCCCACCTGCCCAGTTCCCTTATTAGGCCGAGACACTTTAACTAAATTATCTGCTTCCCTGACTATTCCTGGATCACAGCTACATCTCATTGCTGCCCTTCTTCCCAATCCAAAGCCTCCTTTGCATCCTCCTCTTGCATTCCCCCCACCTTAACCCACAAGTATAAGATACCTCTACTCCCTCCTTGGCAACCAATCATGCACTCCTTACCATCTCATTAAAACCTAATCACCCTTACCCCGCTCAATGCCAACATCCCATCCCACAGCATGCTTTGAAAGGATTAAAGCCTGTTATCACTCGCCTGCTACAGCATGGCCTTTTAAAGCCTATAAACTCTCCTTACAATTCCCCCATTTTACCTGTCCTAAAACCAGACAAGCCTTACAAGTTAGTTCAGGATCTATGCCTTATCAACCAAATTGTTTTGCCTATCCACCCCATGGTGCCGAACCCATATACTCTCCTATCCTCAATACCTCCCTCCACAATCCATTATTCCATTCCGGATCTCAAACGTGCCTTCTTTACTATTCTTTTGCACCTGTCATCCCAGCCTCTCTTCGCTTTCACTTGGACTGACCCTGACACCCATCAGGCTCAGCAAATTACCTGGGCTGTACTGCCGCAAGGCTTCGCAGATAGCCCCCATTACTTCAGTCAAGCCCAAATTTCATTCTCATCTGTTACCTATCTCGGCACAATTCTTGTAAAAACACACGTGCTCTCCCTGCTGATCGTGTCCGATTAATCTCCCAAACCTCAATCCCTTACAAAACAACAACTCCTTTCCTTCCTAGGCATGGTTAGTGCGGTCAGAATTCTTACATAAGAGCCAGAACCACACCCTGTAGCCTTTCTGTCCAAACAACTTGACCTTACTGTTTTAGCTTAGCCCTCATGTCTGCGTGCAGCTGCTGCCACTGCTTTAATACTTTTAGAGGCCCTCAAAATCACAAACTATGCTCAACTCACTCTCTACATTTCTCATAACTTCCAAAATCTATTTTCTTCCTCATACCTGATGCATATACTTTCTGCTCCCTGGCTCCTTCAGCTGTACTCACTCTTCGTTAAGTCCCACAATTACCATTGTTCCTGGCCCGGACTTTAATCCAGCCTCCCACATTATTCCAGATACCACACCTGACCCTCATTACTGCATCTCTCTGATCCACCTGATGTTCATCCCATTTCCCCACATTTCCTTCTTCCCTGTTTCTCACCCTGATCACGCTTGATTTATTGATGGCAGTTCCACCAGGCCTAATTGCCACACACCAGCAAAGGCAGGCTATGCTATAACACAAGCCACCAGCCCGCCTCTTAGAACCTCTCATTTCCTTTCCATCGTGGAAATCTATCCTCAAGGAAATAACTTCTCAGTGTTCCATCTGCTATTCTATCTGCTATTCTACTACTCCTCAAGAATTATTCAGGCCCCCTCCTTTCCCTACACATCAAGCTCGAGGATTTGCCCCCGCCCGGGACTGGCAAATTAGCTTTACTCAACATGCCCTGAGTCACAAAAACTAAAATACCTCTTAGTCTAAGTAGACACTTTCACTAGATAGGTAGAGGCCTTTCCTACAGGGTCTGAGAAGGCCACCGCATTCATTTCTTCCCTTCTGTCAGACATAATTCCTCAGTTTAGCCTTCCCACCTCTATACAGTCTGATAACAGAACAGCTTTTATTAGTCAAATCAGCCAAGCAGTTTTTCAGGCTCTTACTATTCAGTGACAGACTAATAGTCTATTAAAAACACACCTCACCAAGCTCAGCCACCAACTTAAAAAGGACTGGACAATACTTTTACCACTTTCCCTTCTCAGAAGTCAGACCCGTCCTCAGAATGCTACAAGGTACAGCCCATTTAAGCTCCTGTATAGACGCTCCTTTTTATTAGGCCCCAGTCTCATTCCAGACACCAGACCAACTTAGACTGTGCCCCCAAATAACTTGTCATCCCTACTATCTTCTGTCTAGTCATACTCCTATTCACTGTTCTCAACTACTCACACATGCCCTGCTCTTGTTTACACTGCTGGTTTACACTGTTTCTCCAAGCCATCACAGCTGATATCTCCTCCTGCTATCCCCAAACTGCCACTCTTAACTCTTGAAGTAAATAAGTAATCTTTGCTGGCAGGACTATGCTGAACCTCCGTAGGCACTCTCTAATTAGATGTCCTAGGTCCTCCCAATTCTTAGTCCTTTTATACCTGTTTTTCTCCTTCTCTTATTCCATTTAGTTTTTCAATTCGTCCAAAACCGTATCCAGGCCATCACCAATCATTCTATACGACAAATGTTTCTTCTTATATCCCCACAATATCACCCCTTACCACAAGACCTCCCTTTAGCTTAATCTCTCCCACTCTAGGTTCCCACGCCGCCCCTAATCCCGCTTGAAGCAGCCCTGAGAAACATCACCCATTCTCTCTCCATACCACCCCCCAAAAATTTTCGCTGCCCCAACAGTTCAACAGTATTTTGTTTTATTTTTCTTATTAATATAAGAAGGCAGGAATGTCAGGCCTCTGAGCCCAAGCCAAGCCATCGCATCCCATGTGACTTGCACATATACGCCCAGATGGCCTGAAGTAACTGAAGAATCACAAAAGAAGTGAATATGCCCTGCCCCACCTTAACTGATGACATTCCACCACAAAAGAAGTGTAAATGGCCGGTCCTTGCCTTAAGTGATGACATTACCTTGTGAAAGTCCTTTTCCTGGCTCATCCTGGCTCAAAAAGCTCCCCCACTGAGCACCTTGAGACCCCCACTCCTGCCTGCCAGAGAACAAACCCCCTTTGACTGTAATTTTCCTTTACCTACCCAAATCCTATAAAACAGCCCCAGGCTTATCTCCCTTCCCTGACTCTCTTTTCCGACTCAGCCCGCCTGCACCCAGGTGATTAAAAGCTTTATTGCTCACACAAAGCCTGTTTGGTGGTCTCTTCACACGGACATGCATGAAAGAAATAATGGCTGAATATTTTCAAAACCTGGTGAAAACTATAAGTCGATATCCGAGAAGCACAAAAACTTCCAACCACAAGAATCATGAATAAAACAACATCAAACCACGTCGTAATCAATTGCTTAACATCAGTGATAGAAACATAAGAATATAGAAAAAAAGATATGTTATATGGAATGGAACAAAGCTATGGATGACAAGATTATTTTATAGAAACAATGTAAATGATAAGAAAGTACATTTTTAAAGTACTGAAAGGAAAAATAAGCCAATTAAATTATATTTATTTGATAAACAAAAGCAAAATAAAGGTTTTCTAAAAAATAGATGAAAGAATTATCATCTGTATACTGGTACTACAAGAAAATGTAAAGGAAGTCCTTTAGGCAGAATTATTAGAAGGATACCAGATGGAAATATGTATCTACACAAAACAAAGAGCACCAGAAATGGTGACTACATGGATAAATATAACTCTTTCTTAATATTCAAATATCTTTCAAGAATAAACTATTTAAATAAAAAATAATAATGTATTATAAGGTTTATAACATGCATAGAAATAAAATGTATGCCTCTAATTATCCAAGGGCTGGAAGGAGAGTATACTGTTTTAGGGTTCTTGTGCCTTTTGTGAGATGGTAAAATGTCACTTGAATCTAGCCTGTGATAAATTAAAGATGTGTACTATAAACCCAAAAGCAACCCCTAACCTGACACAATAAATAGTTATACACAGCAAGTCGAAAAGAAGATAAAATGGGATAGCAAAAAAAAAAAAAAAAAATACCATCCAAAAGGAGGGAAAATGGAACACATAACAATAGGACAGATGGAAAATAAAGAGTAAGGCAACAGATTTAAACCTAAAACATCAATAATTACATTAAATGTAAATGATCTAGAACTTTAATTAAAAAGCAAAGATTGTCGGATTGGATTTTTTTTTTTTTTTAAAAAAGCACAGGAAATCTACTACAAATATAAAATGTCTACACTCCTCACTGGAGCCTTTAAAGTCTCAACTAGATGGTGTCTAAAAGAAATGCACTTTAAATATAAAGACACAAATAAGTTAAAAGCAAAAAGATGGGGTAAAAAAATATATACCAATAAAAAAAAGAAAAGCTTAAGTAGCTATGTGAATACCAAGAAAAGTAGATTTCAGAGCCAAAAAAAAAACAATTACCACAGATAAAGAGAAATATTTTGTAATGATAAAGTAATCAATCTTTCCAGAAGACATAACAATCCTAATGTTTATGCATCCACTAACAATTCCAAAATATATGACGTAAAGTAGGGAATAGGTAGGGCTAATATTCAACCGTAATAATTTTAAAACAATTGGATTTGGTAAATGGCTGTTGCCCTCAAGGCCCCCAAATATCTTCCAGCCAACTCGGTCACTCCCCAAGGATCTTCCCACAACTCGCAAACTGAAAGGCTAACACCTGTATAACATGGATCCTCCTGACCCTATTTGTCTTTCTCTACTCTGACTGATTTTGTTTTTCTCTATGTGATTGATTGGTGTCCTGTCATACCAATTGTTAAGTATTTAAAATGCAACCTCTGGGCTTAGATGGAGGTAATCTACAAATTTCCTGCCATTTCCAAGGTTTTATTCTTGCCTTTATTTGAGTCAACATAGAAAAAAAGGTGAGTACTGGAGAGGTAGTTAAAAGTAGTGAAATAAGAATGGACAACATCTTCACTTTGCATTGGTAGCACATGTAGATCACATGTTTTTAGAAACATGGAAAACAATGGACTCTCCTACTGGGCCACTTCACATTTTCCATTGAGTACCATAAGGTCTGATCCTTAACAGGAAAATAGAATGAAGCCCAGTTTCTTGGATCGGCCAACATTTGAGTCTCCTGGTCCAACTATTTGGCCAGTCACATTTTGCTCTGGTGGTAGCAAGGGATTTATCGATTTGATTTTAACATTTAATTTTCAGTTTTATTCTCAGAAGCAGGGGAATAAAAGAGTAAAATCGTTTAAAAGAGGTTAACTGTTACAATTGTATGAGACTCTAAAAAGTATAAGTAAGGGGAATTATTTTTACAATGCTCACTAAAAGAAATCTATGATGTCTCAATGCTGCAAGCAAAAGGAAAAGAGGTCCTAGGGGAGAGCACAGCTTCCCAACTGCCTTCAAAAAAACATACCATAAACCCAAACTCTTAGAAGCACTCTCATTGGTCTCATGTTGTCTTCATGGGCTTTCCCCTCCCCATGTTGCTGGGAAGGTATGGAAGAGAGATAACTGGTCTTATACTAAATGTGCAAGCATCTGTACTTAGACACCTCGTGCAGATCCAGCCGCTGCCAGATCTGACAGATGCAGTAGATCATGTATGACAGATACAGAACTTAAAACATCCACGGAAGCATAAGTAGAACAACAAAGTAATAGAGGTGAGAATAAGTGAGCACAACTCTCAGAAGTGGTACTAGCTGAAAACAATCCAGTTCACATGCGATCTAAATAAAATTCTGGATGAGAACTACAACCACCAACATCACCACTTGGGGATCTTGAGGCAGACAAGATCGCAGGGTGAACACCCAACAACCTGACCCAGAGTGACAATTCCACCCCTTTCTATAACCAGACTCTTGTCTAGAAGCTGCATTCTAAGTAACAAGCCACCAGGAGGAAGTCTAAATCCTCACTGGAGCCTTTACAGCCTTCTAACATCTCCTTCTTCTTTCCTCCATATCAGTAACTATATCTTTAGTTATTCTTATGCACTCCCCCTCTATGCCAGCAATACTGAATGACTCCAGGTCTCCCCCAGATCCATATTTGTTTCCAATCCCAAAATTCTGCTCATGCCATTCCACTTTCTAGTATGTCCTCTGTGTCCTCCTCTCTGCCCAGCTCTTTCCTATCCATCCTTTCAGCCTTAGCTTAAGCTACTCCCACACAAAAAGCCTTCCCAACCACTGCAGTCTACAATTATCATTTTTTATCCTGACGTCCTTTAGCATTTATGAACTGCGAAGTGTCTATGCCATGTGTTCACAGAAAGTTTTAAATTTTCATATAATCACTGCATGTGAATTTTTTGTCTCCCCAACTGCATCATAAATCCATGTAAAAGAAACACTCTACAATGAATTATTTTCCCTACTATGCTTTAGCAAGATATTCACTAAATTACTTGCTGAATGAAAAAATTTGAATCACTAGGATTACCAAATACTCCCACATAAATATTACTTTTGGAACACTTTCCTGCAGCCAGCACTGCAACTAAGCTCACAGGCAGGAAAGTGAATAATCTGCATATGTTCTAATCAGAAAGTTGGGCCAAGAAGGTAGTGGGTAAATTGTAGAAAGAAAACCCTCAAGCAAACCTCAAAATTGTCCCCATCAATAAAGGAAAAAACATTTTATTTAGGAAGTCTAGGAACAAATATTTTCCCCACCTTCTTTCAAATGTTAAATTAAACATAAAAAGATGGCAAATAGATTCTGCCTTGCAAGTCATTTCCTATCAATGGTTGCTGTTTTGGGTTCCCACCTAAAGAAATATTCTAATTCTACATCTAGGTTTAGGGGGGAATGTAGATAGATAGATAGATAGACAGACAGACAGAGAGACAGACAGATAGATAGATGATAGAGTTATATATTATATACATAACTGTATATATTTTATGTAATGTATTATATATACACATAAATACATATAAATAACATGTGGTATCTGGACATATTCTGTGTATCTGCCTATTCTGAACACACATAAACATATATGAAACTAAATTCATAAAGCAAATGGAATAATTCACCATTATCCCTGTGATAAAGATATTCAAATGCAATTTCCAGGAATACTGTAAAGAGAGAAACACCACTTAAATAAGAGAATTTTAGAATGGCTACTAAGAGTAAAGGAATGCAGATAGATTTGGCTGCCCACATACAGGGCTAACCAATTATTATGCATCATGTACCCCAAAATAAAAGCCTCCACCTCCACCTCATTGCATAAAACCACAAATCAAGTCAGTCTTACTAGAAAAAAGTATTAAAGATGCATTTAAGGACTATGGAGCATGGAGCCAACAAAGAAATTCTAATCCTCGTGCAGCTGCTATCTATTAACAGCAGGGTGTCTGAGACTATCACCTGATATTTATGGTTCCTCAGTTTTTTCAGCTGTTAAATGGGAGGCATAGATAAAATGTATTTTCCATCTCTAGTATTCCTGCTTGACTTTGAGGATTATTAAGTCATCAGTCACAGAAAAGAGATATAACTACATTGTTTTATTTCTTGCTCTCCCCTCAAAATATTCTCATATCACTGTTTTAACTATTCAGCTTCAGATTAGGAAAGCTAAGAGAAATTCTCAGAACTATTAAGGAAAAATGTGGAAATCCTTGGTAGTACCAAGGTGCACTCAGAGCTTTCCAAGAATAATGGGATATTCATCATATGTATGTTCCAGCTAGTTTGATACAGCCATCTGCTTGACATCACACATTCACATAAGTAGGATGGCATGAGAATGGGAAAGACGCAGAAAGAAAAATGTTGTTTCATGGTTATGCATCCTATATTTGAGGGAAAAAGTTTTTCTCCTAAGCATTAATACTCTGCAAGCATTTAAAAAGATGACAACCATTAACACTGTTCTGCTCCTAACAAAATTAAAGTACATAAAGATGTACTTTAAAAGTCCTGCTGAGTACTTAATACCGTATTGCCACAAGGGCCACCTACACAGCAGGATCTCTGAGAAGGAAAGGAATATTTTGAGCATTTTAAAAGTGCATCTCGCTCACTTGAAACACAAGTGTGTATGCTCTCTTAAATCTACTAAGTCTTCCTGGCAGCACAAACTAAAATCTGCTATCCTTGAGATCTTTGTTGATAAGATCCTGATAAGGGCATGGCTTGTGATTCCAAAATGTCCAGTAGAAAGAAACTTTTGACAGAGGCATCAGTGTCCCACCAGGCTGTGCCCATGAGAATCTACAAGAGGACCTGAGACAGTTCTCCCTGTGTGGGTGAGCAGCAGCCCAGTCTCCTTGTCATCAGCCCAGCTTCTGGACAAAGATCTGCCTGTCCACTTTATTCCCAGCTCCTGGCATGGTGCCTGCTACTTGATAAATTCTCAGGAACTCTGTTAAAATACTGAATTTAAAGTTTAGTTCACTCACACTCGCCTGACCTCCTACCGTCTTCAAAGAAGCAGAATAAATGGTGTGAGAAAAACAATCTAGAAGCAAAAAATGCAACAGATGCTCTGGGCAGAATAACTCGTCTAGGTCCACTAGGATTGGTAGCAAGCACCCCTGGAGGGACATAGGAGGGAAAAAAAAGCTAGAAAAATACATGGGATCATATTATGGAGAGCTTTGCTGATGGGTACCTGCTTTTCTACCCAAATAGCTATCTATGAGAATTCAAAACTATTTTAGAAATGTCTTTTTTTCCCTTGAACCCAAATGTTCTGTTAAGTGTGTTGAATTTTGTACCCACATTACCTCTCAAAAAGGTCACCTCCTTTCTATACCCAATGGAACCTGATCCTCCCTTCTCTAAGAACAAACTTTCACACACTTCTCATACAGTACAACATGATTATTCTTCCTAAATTCCATCTCAAATACTCATCCAGTTGAAAACCTTCAATAGCTCCCCATGGTCTGCTGACTGCATCCTTTCCCTGGCACCTAAAGCTCACTATCCTGTGTTTTCTCTGAACTTTACAGTGCTGTATACAATGCTAAAAGTCTCTGACATATGAATTTTTATATCATAGATCCTAGATGTTGGATTGCTTTATATCAGTGGTTAGATCTTACTTTTCTGTCTCCTCCAGGGAAAACCAGCAATGAGCAGTCTCAATGTGGTTGAGGAATGAATAAATGAGTAAGTGAACCGAGTGACAAAAGCATACTTACGTTAAATGTCTCCTCTCTCCTCCAAAGATATATATCACCTGCAGGGCTGCAAACTGGAAACTCATGGGCTAAGTCCTTCTAAAAATGTTTGACTTGGCCTGCCAAGAAGTATTTAGAAATTTAAACTTGAATGATTTCAGAAGGGTAAACAAATGCTTCTGTTGACCACAGGCATTGATAACCCTTCTCTATTGCCTGCCCTGGTTTGTTACAGGTGGCTGTACCATCTGTTTGGTCAGTTCTCAACAGATAGGGTAGAAACCTCTTTTCCCCTCCACTCCACAGCAGAACAGTGGATGTAGGTAAGTTTCCTGAACCTCACTGAAGCTGTTTGCCACAGGAAAAAGAAAACCCAGGAGTCTCCACGTTGGAGTGAGCAGATTTGACAGCAAAGGCAGAAGGAGTCTATGGGAAAGAGCTTCCTAATTAGTCATAAGCTCTGACAAACCTACATCCCAGCCTCCTTAGAGGAAAAGTTGAATTGGCCCAGCCTGGCTTCCTAATACTTAAGAGGCTCCAAATGAAAAGACCCCCGTCTCCTTTCAGAGCATTCAAAAGCTTAAAAGGGGAATAGAATAGGACCAACAATAAAAAATAAGATATTCCTCATAGATACCAGCCCCAGTTAGCTGCTTTGAGCGATATCCCTAAAGACTTGACCCAAAGGAGGCATGTTTCTTAGCTGAAACTCTCCACCAAGCTTTGTATGATGCTAATAAATGAGGTAAAGTCTAAGGTTTTGCCTTTAAAAGTACATATTTCAGAGTTTTCTTTATCTTTCTTCCATTCCCAGTCAATCACTCACAGTCTTCACATAGCCTTTGCTCAAAGGCACTTAATCTTCTCATCTAATGACACCATCTACAGAAAGAAGCCGCAGTGTCTCCATTCACCAATAGCCAGCTCAATCATGTGTCTCTAAGAAAATGAAGTCATACCAAGATGGTTTTTAACTTTACTGAGGGGTGTTGTTAAGACCTCAGAGACTCTCACTGCCGAAAGGCTCTGATACCTTGTGATTAATTAGGCAGCTCTTTCCTGTAGACTCCTTCCGCCTTTGCTGTCAAATCCACTCACCCCAATGTGGAGACTCCTTGGCTTACCAGACCCTGTGGCAAACAGCTTCAGTGAAGTTCAGGAATCTTTCCCACATCCACTGCTCTGCTCTGGAATAAAAAAAATGAAGCTCCTACTCCATCTGTTGAGAATTGACTGGCAGGTGGCACAGCCACCTGTAACTTTAAAATGTGTGTCCTTCCTCCCTGTGATTCCATAATGTTGGTGTCCTGGAAAGTGGGATGATTTCTTCCACACTTCACCAAAAATCAGCAGCATTCTCTTTGAAGTGGAAGAGAGGAGTCAAGAGAGGAAACATTATGTGCTAATGAAATAATGAATTAGCATTCCTTTTTCCAGTACAAATGTTCACTAGCTTTTCTGATATCTGCAAAGATGTTATCATCCCAGTCTGTGGCCAGAGTGGCACTGGGTGGGGAGATGGGAATAAGCAAGAGGACTGGGCTGTATCAAATTGGAAGGCTGACCAAGGAAATAAAAAATCATAGCGTATGTTATGGGTATAGGGGTGGCCATCTGGATGTATCTTCCCTAAACAGGAGTGTTGGGTCAAATCCATAAACATATTTCTCAATGCTTTCTCTCTCTGTGGGCGTCAGGTTCTTCACTTGTGCAATGATTCTGTAGAATTCTACAGTTCTAAGAGGCCATGCTCCTTCCCCAGCACAAACAATGAGACTATATTTATCAGAATTGCCCTTCAAAACCTTAAGCATTCTAAGGATAGTTGCTTCATAAGCTGATGCTCTAATAGTAATTTTTTCCTTTCTCATTCCAAACACTAAGCTCTGCTCTAAGAGTATCTGAAGCCAGGAGATTTCTTTTGACCAAAGAAATAGTCACACTTTTGATCATGCATCAAAGCCAAACAAAAAAAAAATAAGTGACTTGGGAACCACTTTTGCAATAAATCTGGGCATTTCAGAAGCTGTCAGATGTTTCATTCCAAGATGGATTAAGAACAAAGCAGAGGTATTAGGTGAATCAGGTGGATCTCTACCCACAATTTGTTGTGAAAAGAAAATCCAGATATTTACTTTACTCTAGAAAACTGGGGTATTAATCAGTGGCAGATCAGTCAAAGGGTCAAAACCCTTTAAAGGAGACTCTGCCTCCTAAATTTCACTGTGCATCCACCAAGCAGCTTGTCACCTCTAGCTTCATACCCTATTTGGGGATTTGCATTTTCCCAGTGGGAAATAGGGATGCTTATCAACTGCTGAAGATGCAAAGAGTTTTTAAATCCTTTTCAATCCACATGAAAACTGTGTGAATTCCTTAAGTATTGTTGTCTCCATTTGACCAGTGTGAAAAACTGAGTCCAGAGAGTAAAGTGGCTTCTCCAAGGTCACATGGCCAGTTAGGGATGGAGCTGTGCTAGCATCGCAGTCTGATGTTACACCTCATTTCATAGTCTTTATGCTTTGCTTGGTTTTTGATGCAAGTTACTACACACTTCTTCAATCATCCATAGATCAAAGTCTCTGCCTTTATAGCTGCCCATGTGTGTGCTTGTCTATATTTAAATAGAAGTAATTGAAAAGGGAACATCACCCGCCCTTCCATTCTTAATATGAGATTCTTTAATCTGTTACTTTTTTCTCTATTAAAAGAATTCTCTTTAATCAAGGAAAAAGGCACAGACCCTGTGCATGTTGTAGTCTCCCTCACAAGTTTGGTCTTTGCAATTGAATATTTCCATTTAAATGTTCCATCGGTTCAATCAAAATGTTAATATTCTGATTAAAAAGTATCATTCTATGCATTACTAACAGGCTTCTTTCCCAACTTTTTCCCTCCAGCAAAGCACTGAGCTAGAGTTCACAAATAGACAGGCCATTTTGATTTAAAGAGGACAATTGCATACCACGAAGCTACAGTCATTGATCAGTAGAAATATTTCAGGGGATTAAACTACAATCTATATGAACTCACCCATATTTGTATCTCTCATTGTACTGTGCATGTAGCTATCAAACAGCTGCTAAGCCTCTGTGTGTTTGTAATGATCAGTGGAACCAGTAAGCTAGCATCTGTCCTTTTAAATCTGCATTAAATATGGGTTTCCTGATGTTATCGGGGAATGTAATTCCTTTTTCATACTTTGCTGCATAAATGATGCTGAAGTTGGAGCAAATAAATAATCATAGTTTTGACTCCAAGGCATTATCTCTCAGATTTCAGAGATTATATGTTTTAACAAGTCAGATATGCAGAAAAATCTCAGGAAATTTGAAATATTAGTGTCTTTCTCCCCTGGATACAGAGTGACAAACACGCGGTTTTGAAGTCCCATTGTGACTCATGTTGTGACATTCCCACTGCAAAATGGATAGCTTGTGAAGCAGGATCAGCTCAGTAATGACCGCATCAACACGTGCTACCTCTGTGCTTATCTGCATTGTAATATTACAGAGTAAGGCAGGGGGTCAGGCTGAGGGAAAGCAGGGTTTCTAATAGAGGGCTGGAAAATGTACTCGAAATGTTCTGCAAGAAAGTTTCCTTTCTCCAGCAGATGAGGGAGGGCCTGCTGGAGGCATTGGCAGAAGAAGTAGCAACCTACGAGATAAGATGTTAGAGGTACCAAGGAAGCCCCTGCCCCCAAAATGCTTCTCCCACCTGCTCTGACAATTCTTTTAACACAAGTAGACTTTTAATCCTATAATTAGGCATCAAACACATGTATTCCTTAAGGGCAGACCACAGTGATAAACTCAATCATGCTTGAGCATCAATACCAACTAGCAGATTTTGAAAGAGAAAAGGAAAGGCAGGGAGCATAGAACAGCCAATGGACAAAAGAAAGGTCCCATTGGGGGAAAGGATTGTTTAAGGAATGGAAAGACTGAGGAGGGAAGGGAAACTTTGCTGTCCGATACTTTTTCTCTGTATTTCTATTTTTAAAAAGATGATAACAATGGCTTTTATTGTTAAATCCTAAAGGTCTTTTACAACTCTCATTACATTTTATTTCAGTCATTGGTTCATTTATGCCACATGTGTTAAATATCTAATAATGAAGTATAATAAGGAATATAAGGGGAAGATAATGTAGGCTTGCTGCCCTCCAGGAAGTTATAGCCTAGTTGGACAGGTGGTACAGGGTTATTTAAAATATAAATGAAAGGATGAGGAAGTGAATCAAAGTGGATTGGGTCCTGAGAGAAAGGATTAGAGCTGTGGAATCCCCAGCAGCTCCAAGGCTTAACACCTCCACCACCCCAATCCCATCCTGAGAAAGAGGTGGGGGATTAAATTCACCGGACTTCATCACCTCTCTTCTAGCTATTGCCACCCATTGATTCTACCCAGGGCCTCTGTATAGTTTTGTGCAGGTTAAGGCATCCCATCAAGGGGAAGTGTGGGTCTGAAACCCAGCCTGTGCTCTGTTATGCAAGCCGTGAGCCCTGGCTCAGGGCAGCATCTGTCTAGAAGAAAGGATGCCTTTTCTAAATTCAGCGGAAACCCCTTTTGCTCATCAAGTGGCCCTCTCCAACTAGGGGAGGCATCTTTGTCTGGCTTGCACAAAGGCAGTCAATGGGCTCATAATGTCTAGCCCCACAATCTTTTTCATTAGCATGCTGGTGCTCAGAATAATAGCCCCTGAAGATGTCCAAACCCTAGTCTCTGCAGCCTGCCAATATGTTCTTGCAAAAGGGACTTAGCATATATAGTTGAGAGTAAAGATACTGAGATCAGGAGATTATCCTGGGTTATCCAGGTGGGCCTAATCTAATCATGTGAGTCTATACAAGAGGAGAATTTTTCCCAGCTGCAGTGGGTCAGAGAGCAGTGAGGTGAGAAGGACTTGGCCTGTCATTGTTGCCTTTGAAGATGGAGAAAGGGACCATGAGCCAAGCGATATAAGCAGCCTATAACAGCTGAAAAAAGCAAGGAAGTAGATTCTCTCCTAGATTCTCCAGAAAGGAACACAGTCTACTTCACCTTGATTTTAGCCCAGTGAGACTTGTACTGGACTTCTAACTTACAAAACTGCAAAATAATAAATTTCTGTTATTTTATGCCACTACATGTTGGTAATTTGTTACAATAGTTTTAATAGAAAACTAACATATGATGATCCATCATAATCTGTCTATCCTAAAGTGCTCCAAAGTTGAATCCTAACTTGTAGCAAGTCTCAGGAAAGACATGCTGCAGTCTTTTCTAACACAATCTGACCCTGAGAACCACTGAATTTGCTGATGGAGTAGGCTGGGGCTTACCAGAGGTTCCTGGAGATTCGTGATACCTTCATGGTGAGCCCTTCAAAAACATCCATTGTGGCACTGCTGGCTGGGGTCAATGGTCACATCTATGCCTGTGTTTCCTAGAACATCCAACACATCGTGCAAATCCCTCTAATTCTCTGTATTTAAGCCCTCCATACTTGGAATACATACAGTGCATTCAGACTGAAACATGACTGATAATGGCATAATTTTATGTACTTACATTCCAAACCACATAATTTTATTATTTTTTCATGCTAATATTGGATTATGTTATTTTTAAAGCCCCTGTAAAATATTTTAAATGGTCACATCGTATTTCATCATATAAAATACCTAACCCTTATTCTAATTGGGAAATTCTGCTTTTTATCTTACGGATATCTTTTCATAAATAATACATACAGCTTGTGTGCACACACAATTAAAGGTAATAAACACAGAAGGCAATAGCTCAATATTTTTGCAGATTTTGAGTAAATCTTCTTGAACATCAAGTACCTTCTATAATAAACTGAGCCCTTTGCCCAAAATGCTTATATAATGAAATTCTCCATAGCCCCACCCCATCACCCTCCTTTGCTCATCATAGCACCTTTTATTTCCCTCACAGAATGTATTACCAGCTCTAATTATGTTGTTTTATTAATTTATCTCATTGCTTGTTGTTTGCTTCCTACAAGCATGTCAACTTGTCAAGGGAAGGGTCCATGAATGTCTTGTCCACATCTGTATCCCAAGGAAATGGCACTGCTCTGGAATGAAGTATGGGCTCAACAAGTATTGGCCAAGTGATTGAACAAATACAGTTCTTTGTGAAAATCTCTATGGTTACATTCTTGTTCCTGAGCTAATGGTAAAAAAAAAAAAAAAAAAAAAAAAAAAAAAAAAAGACAAAAGAATTTCATAAACAAATGCAATTGAAGAATCTGTGTGTGTATATTTCCCAAAAGTTGCATTCCACATATGCACTGAGATGATAGTCAAGATATGCAGTACAGGCCCATCTGAAATCCCTTCTGGAAAATGGTGAGGTATGTATGTATAAATAAGTAAACAGATTTTCAAAATATAAGTATTATTCCTAAAGAGACCTCATAAGAAAACTAGTTTTATAATTTAGAGAATAGAGAAGACTTTGAAAACCATCATAATGTTAAATATACAGTTTCCTATGTTTTAAAACTTAGGAAAATGCAGAAAACCGTAGAGAAGAAATACTCTATGTGGTATCTGACTCCTTCTCAGGAAGTCTTTTTCTTATCATCTGGTACAATTTCCCTTCCTGTCTTAGCCTGTTTTCTGTCCTTATATGGTATTCCCTTAAATGGCCTTGCATTGAAATGATTTGTGTACATCTTTCCTTATATAATTCTGAGCCTATTGAGAATGTGACCAGCATCTATATTTTTTTACTCCTATGACCAGTTCAGGCCCAGACACACAGGGCTTGAAGGAATAGCAGACAGCAAGATACATTACTGGGGTGGGGATTATATTTATTGAAAATCTTTTATGGGTCAAATATCTGTGCACTTAATCTTCATGAGAGGCACTGTAAGTGTATCCACTTTACATAAGAGGATACAGGTTCTGAGGGGTAAATAAATTTTTTAAACAAGAAACATTGATCGCTGTGGATTGGAAGGAACTGGGGCTGGGCAATGAAAGATGGAGAAAGTGAAAAGGCAAAGAAAGGGTGGAAAGAAAGACGTTTAAGATGAAATAATAATGTGGATAACCAGAAGGCATGCTGAATAACGGTGACTGGACTAGGTGAAATAGGGGTTAAGAATTACTAGGAAACAGTAGGTGTTGTGATTAAAAGAGGAAGACCTGGCTGGGTGCTGTGACTCACAGTTGTAATCCCAACACTTTGAGAGGCCAAAGCAGGAGGATTACTTGAGCCCAGAAGTTCAAGACCAACCTGGGCAATATAGGGAGACCTTGCCTCCAAAAAAAAGGAAAAAATAAATATAAACCTTAGCCAGGCATGGTGACATGTACTTGTGGTCCCAGCTACTTAGGAGGCTTGGGCCTGGGAGGCTGAGGCTGCAGTGAGCTGTGATTGCTTTGCTATACTTCACCCTGAGTGACAAAGCAAGATCCTGTTGAAAGAAAGAAAAGAAAAGAGAAAAAAGAAAAGCAGAGAAAGAAGAAAGAAAGAGAGAGAGAGAGAAAGAAAAAAAGAAAAGAAAAAAGGAAAGGGAAGGAAGGAAGGGAAAAAAAGAAAGAAAGAAAAAGAAAGAAAGAAAGAAAGAAAGAGAGAGAGAGAGAGAGAGAAAGAAAGAAAGAAAGAAAGAAAGAAAGAAAGAAAGAAAGAAAGAAAGAGAGAAAGAAAGAAAGAAAGAAAGAAAGAAAGAAAGAAAGAAAGAAAGAAAGAAAGAAAGAAAGAAAGAAAGAAAGAAAAGAAAAGGAAAGAAAAGAGAAAAGAAAAGGAAGGAAAACCTGGACCAGTTCATTGCATGTGCAATGTGACAGCATCTGACAATGGTGTGGAGTTTTGGGGGCATATGAAAGAGGAATACTCCTAATTCTACAGTCAACAAGGGTCAGAGCCATGAAAAACCCTATGCAGGCTTCTAACTGCCAACCCAGGCTCTCTCTTTTATAGCATCCTGAGATATTACTATTTTCTGGAAGGATCAGAAAGCTTTTTTGGGTCTTTGATATTGTGCCTGTGGAAACAGATCTATAAGTGCCATACAAGCTCTGTGCTTCTACAGATTAATGTGAAGAGTGCATATCTAGAAAATATTTTGGAATCTGACTTGCTTTGTTAGTAGCCAAATGAAAAGGCAGAAACCCAAAGATCAGGGTGACAGTATTAAAATAAGTACCATCCTCCATCAGCCAGAAAAATCAAGGCAAGTAATTAGCATCTGACGACACGTTTATCCAACACAAACTGGCTATAACAGGAAATGATTACAATCCTTAGAATAAATCTCTTTCAGGAATGTTTATTGCCCTTAGTGACTTACAACAGTTGAAGTCACAGTCCTTTTTGTCAGCAGGCTTCACTGTTTTTCTCAAGGAATGTCAGATCTAATAACCATGTCAAGGTGAGAAATACAATTTGCTACTTTATTGGCATTTGACCTTGATGTATGGAGTAATAGTAACTAGGGAAAAAAGACATGGTTCAGAAACTCTCAGATAAACTTTAAGAGCCTGTGGGTTTATGTTTGCCCGTATTATTTTAAAAACAGCCATTTTCCTTTTGCCTTGTGAGTCTATTTAGCTATTCTAAGGCTTCACATTCATGTTATAGTGTCTAGAGATTCAAAACCACAAATAATTATACCCATTGTGAAGCTTTGCACTAGCCATCAGCCTAGCACTTATTCAATTAGACAGGCATGCAGGTTTTACAATTTAGAAACACTTCTAATATGCACCATTGAGCCCATGAGACCATCTATTTTTTTGTAGACATGGGCAGGACAGCAGCAATAACTAACTAGGAATTTCATTAGAGCAGCTGGGTCTCACTCCCAACTTATAGACTCAAAAGTCTTCAACATTTCAATGCTGACATTTCAAAGGCTTATCTTAAGTAAACATTGATCTGAAGCTCCCAGTAATGAAATACCAACTATCTTTTAATAGTCTACTAAGTTCAGAGACTACATACACTCATCACTTTACAAACATTAACTAATTTAATTATCACAGTTACTTCATACAGTTAGACCCTATCATTGTGCCTCATTGTGCAGATGAGAAAATTGAAGCTAAGACAAGTAACTTGTCCATGGTCACACAGCTATTTAGTGGCACAGTCAGGATTTGAATTCAAGAGAGACTGCTCATATAACCCACTACTGTAATACCAAAATGCAAATAAATGCATATGTCCCAAGATGGCATCCTTGATGCAATGCATATCCCACTTCAGAAGTCAGGGTATAATTGTTTTCTTGATTGGTCAAACAACACTCTTGACCTGGAAACATCTACCAACTGACAAACATGATTCCATGCAAAGTAATAAGTAGGTAGAAGGCTTGATTCCTTTCTTTGAAGAGCATATAATCTTTTAAGGAAGATAAGACATGTGACTTGAGGACTTGAGAGTAAGGGAGAGTTGAGAAAATGGAAGACATCATGTACTCAAATGAAAACACAAATTCAGTGAATGTAGGAGTGTAAGAAAACTGGATAAATAAGAGACTGTGATCACATAGTATAATTCAAGGATTCAAGTTATTATAGTAAGGTAGTTCCAAATGATGATGAAAACCAAGATTTGGTGGTGCTGGTAGGCGGCTGCAGAAGACAGCTGAACGGTATGAGGTCAGAGACTCAAAGGTGTTTTCTAATGTTGATAGAGAAGTCATCAAGAAGGACTTCCCAGGATATGATGCAGAAGAGAGCTGCAAGCCAGGGATATGGTAAAGAATATGATGAAATGTACTCAAGGTTAGGTGTGCAAGTTAAAGGAGTAACAGTAGACAGGACAATAATCTTCCTCCATTATGACACCTTCACAAAGCTGGAATATATAGCAGCCATTCCTAAGTCCACCCATCCCAATTACATATAAGGTTTACTTCCATTTGTTTTTTTTTTTTTTAATAAAACCCTACCATTTAAGGGTTTCCAGAGGGCCTCTGTAGTTTTGATGTTCTGAAATTTTGGTGAACTAGTCAGTATACAAACATCAGAAAGTGTAAGTAGTACACATTGGAAAGGCATCAGTATACACAATTCAGAGGGTAATAAGGCCTATAAGATGTTTATTATAACAGTAAGAATAGCTCTTGGCAGCAGATATTCGTAATGTCAACCGGAATGACGATGTGTGCTAGAGACAAGATAGCAAAGGAAAAATGGAGGTAGAAGAGAAACCCAGAGGAATGGACATGTCTTCTTATTGGCAGATCCAAATGGCAGATATCTAAAACCAAACTAGAAACTATCTGAAAATGCCCAGTATTTTGTCATTTGTCAAAATTTGTCAGCATGACCAAATCCTCTTAAACAAAGAAGAGGGTGTGAGAAGGAAGCAAACGAGATAAGCACACGGCATTTTCACCCTTATTAATGTGATTTCTTTGCTTGGCCATGTTCAGGATAAGCTCCCTTCACTGTATTAGCCTCACCATGGCAGTGAATTTTTAATGGAAATCAACTGTCTAACCGTATTTGTATTACAATAATAACCTGAAAGAACTTGTTTAATATCAGAAGACTTAGTGGAGCAGATGAATAGTTCCAACATGATATCCATGGGATGGAAATTCAATTAAAAACTGCAAGTAGTGCTGGAGAGAGGTAGTTATTGTTCAACACATACCACAGGGCCCTTTGCTGAAGCTCAGCTATTAGCCGAACTGGTTGAGAAATTCTGTTTTCCTTTATGACAATCTGTTAGCTTGTACAAAGTTAAATTAATAAAAACACCAAACTGCCTCTGTGGTGGGAGAGCAGAATGAGGCCAAGGGCTAGTTGCATTTTTTATAATTATGGATTAAGTGCATTATGCCAAGCAAATTAAAGATATGCCACAATTATAATAAAAATGAGAGATTGCATATCTCCAAATGGTGACTGTATGACTACTGCATCCAAAAGAGAATGCTGGTGCTCTACCCCCAGAAGTTTCCACTATAAAAAAGGAGAAGGAAATTACTTTTCATGCACACTTTCCTTCTGAACAGGTATAACAGTCCTTCTTCTGAAGGTAGTCAGCTCAAAGCTAAATGGGGCTGTTGACTGCCTGTGTTCAGTGCTCAGAACTGGCTCCCACTGCTCAACAACTGTACACATTCCAAGAGGAACACTTTGGTCTAAGTGGAAGCTGTCAAGCCCATTTAGGAATGAATGGATTTCCAGCAAGGATGATCTGGTCAGCCACTAAGGAAGAATGAAAACCAAGGGTTTTATCCCACTGAGGAAAAATGGGTCCTGGATGAAGAAATTCAGCATTCTGCATTCCTTACTGCATTTCTGCATCAGAAACCCTTGCTATGTTTCTATTTTCTGCCAGCTTTGAAAACAAGAAACAAAAGCCCTTCTTGTGAAAATGACTGACACATTTGTGTGACCAGCTCTCTGCTGCAGAAAGGGCAAAGATTCTTCCTATCTTTCCTTGCTCTTTTCTTAACACATTTACTGTGTGGGAGCTTACTCAAATGTGTATGTTTGTCTGTGTGCTTGTGTGTATGTCTGTGTACATGATTGTAAATCATACTCTGCAAATGGCATATCAGTCCTTCCAGCCATAAGCTTTCACGCATGGCAAATGATGATGCTTTCAGCACATAACATAATTTTCCTTCTGCCAAGACTTCAGCATATTGTGCTTTTCAGAAAACAAACTTTTCAACCCATATTGTTTGTAATGGTGCGTGGGAGTGGACATGAGCGTGCACATTTGGGCAAGCACACCAGACACAGAGGAGATAGAGCTAAAGAAAGGAATCTCAGTGGAAACCCAGACATCCCCAGAGGAGATATCATTGCAAGAACTTTCTCTCTCACTCGCCTTTGTTATTCACCCTCTATTTCAGAGATTCCTAAGTTGGCTCATGGACTAAGTACATCAGAATTCTTGGGATGTTTGCAAAAAAAAAAAAAAAAAAAAAAAATCAAAATGAGGATCCCTAGGTCCCATCTCCAACTTTCTGAATTAAAAGCCCTGAAGGATGGGACCCAGAAGCTGACCTGTTAGCAGGACTGTAACCTGTTGCAGACAGGTAATCCTGATGCACACTCACATTGAGACTGAGTCCTCTATTTTCTTCCCTGGGCCAAAGACTTCAGCATGCAAATAGATTCTCAAAAATACTTAATCAGGAGTATCAGACACAAACCCCTCATTTGCCTAACAATGAAAAGTCCAGGAATGAAAACTGACTAGCCAAGGTCACAGGGGAGTCACTGCTGGAGTTCAGTCCAGGCTGAAGACAATGCCTGCCATTTATGATTTAATGTATAATTGAGAAGTACTTTCCCAATTATGATTATATGCATCCCTCACGGTACATTATAAGTTTCATGTGGCAGTTATTATCATATTTATATTACAGTTGTGGGTAGACAGAATTGGAGTAGGATTTGGTTGACAGAGTGTATGTATATTTTGTGTACTTTATTCAGTCAGGTAGATGAGTATTGGGCTACACTTGTGAATCAACAGGTCAGTGTGAGCAGAGTAGTCTCAGGGTGTGAGAGAGCAGAAGTCACCTCCTTGTCTAAAGTATAACTGTGTTCCAATCAGTTAAGACTATCACCAGAAATAAGATGCAAAGGGGTAAAACTGAGACCTCTCAGCAGGAATTGAGAGTACTAAGCAAGAGCATCTCACAATCCAGGATCTGCCCATCACCCCAGCAACTCCCTGCCCTTACCTCGACAGGTTTCTGGGAAGGGCAAAAACAAGATCACCTTTAAGTTGTGTCTCAGGGGCACGTGTACCTCAGGCTCAATTCACAAATATTGATAGAAAGGATTCTAGCAAGGTGGCTCACATAAAAATGGATCAAGGATTCAAAACCAATTACCAAAGCATAATCTCACTCAGATGGGCACGCTAAGAATAATTACTCTCCATAAGAAAAAATGTCTGTTGTAGACACATTGCAGAAGGCTGCATAATTAAATACAGGCGCCAATTCTCATTTATCTTTCTGGCAATTTGCATTTGATGGTCCACCTGCATTGCCAAAGGCCCAGAGCTGGTGCACACAGTGGGGCCAAAAGCCAAGGGCTCAAAATTTTCTAAAGTAGCAGAATTCTTAAAAGCACACTGCACCACTGAAGAATTCTGACTCTTAAAATTGGTTTGCACTCCTAGTTTAGTTTAGAAGAGGCCTTTCCACTTTTCTGGAAAGCTCCCTCTTTTCCCTTTGTGTAACTAAATCCTACCCATCCTTCAAGGTCTAAGTCACAACAGAAGCCTCTGTTCCCTGTGCATTGGTTTCTTTGTAAAACAGATATAGTTCAAGTATTCACCTCTTGGATTACTGTGAGAATTTAAAAAGTTAACCCATGTGTAATTTTCAGATAGGGTATGACACACTGTCATCTCTCATATGACTTCATCCTGTGGTTCCTCTGGGCAGCAGGGGTTTGGTTCCTCTCCAACTACTCGTATCCTGAAGCACAGAGGGTCATCCCTGCCCCCATGAGTATGGAGGGCTGCTCTGCCCTCTGTGCTTTCTGCTCACTCCTGTGCTTTGTGTGGCTCTAGTCTCTAGGCTCCTGAGGTCTGGTCACGTTAGGTCCTTTGACCTCCACTATAAAAGATGTTCAAGAGAATGGTTGACAACCTAGTCAGAAGAATGCCTCAGAGGTGGGTCCATTGGAAAATTCCTTCCGAGAGGGACACTGAAGTCAGGTAGTAGGATAAGAGAATAAGAGAGTGTGGGATGCCTCCTCCCATTCAAATCAGGCTGGGCACAGTCCTGCGAGGTCACGCTTAACATGGGAAAATGACCGTATCACAGCCAGGCTCTCCCTCTCCAAGTGAGCCATTTCTCCTTCCCTCCACTCCCCTGGTTACACTGAGGTCTACCCTCTCAGATACCTGCCCTTTGTTCTTTGCTGTCCTCAGACCTAAAGCAACCTGATCCATCATCCTTTCCCTAGTCCTCCCTCAAAAGTCTCTCTCCAAACCTTCCCTCATGTTGAGGTGCCAGGGATGGATGGCAGCTTTAGGTGTTACCTTTTTTTGAAGTAATATAATAGTTGTTAACAAGAAAAAAAAAAACATTAAACAAATAATGATCTGTCATTTTCATTAAGGGGCTAGCATAGACTCTGGCACAAAAGGCTCAATAAATACCTGTTGCATAAATGCATGCATGAATGAATGAATGACTCTCCACTCATTGTCATTTACTAAAGGTGGATCAGTGCTTCTCTTTCCTAAAGATTAAGATTGGCCGAGAGGTGCAGGACCAATATATAAAACCACTAATGAAAAAAAGAAATATTAATTTAAATGTGTGCTTTTATTTACATATATTTCATCTGCATGATTAAAAATATGGTAAAATGTGCAGCATCCTAAGAGAATTGTTGACACTTATAACATGCATCAATTCTGTGAGAACAGAAATAATGATAATGACAGCAATAGAGAGCATTTCTAGAGCTCTTATGCTATGCCAGGCATTATTCCAACAACTTTCCATATATCTACTCATTCATTTACTCCTCAGAGCAACTTTACGTGATAGATGCCATCATTACGTCCATTCCGACAATGAGGAAACCAAGGTACAATGATGGAAAATTACTTGCAGTAGCTAATAATGATGATGCTCTAGTCTCTAAGCTCTTCAGGGCTAGCAGCCTGCAGTCTTTTGGCCTATACTATAAAAGATGTTTAAAAGAATGGTTGACATCCTAGCCAGAAGGATGTCTCAGGTTGGGAGAACTCAGGTAATCAGGACTACATAATATGTGTAGTAATTACGCATCCTGATATTCCAACAGAGTCCTGACTTCAAACATTCAACCTAGCACATTTAAACATGGTTCATGGTGTGTTCTGCTTATGGTTTCAGAAGAAATTGTTGGTGATAGTGCCTAGAGGGTCCATCTGAAAGATGCTGTGATGCTTAGTTTTATATGTTAATTTGACTGGGCCACATGATGCTCAGATATCTGGTTAAACATTATTTCTGAGTGTGTCTGTAAGGGAATTCCCAGAAGAGATTAGCATTTGAATTGGTAAACTAAGTCAGGCACATGGCCCTCTTCAATGTCAGTGAGCATCATCCAACCCATTGAAGGCCCGAACACAACAAAAAGGCAGAGGAAGGTTGAATTCTGTCTCTCTTTCTGACTGTCTGATCTTCAACATTAGTCTTCTCCTGTCCTTGGACTAGAACCCACACCACTGACACTCTTGGTTTGGACACTCTGGCTTTTGGTCCCAGACTGAAATTTACACATTGTGAAACTTTTCAGCCTCTAAAATCACATAATCCAATTTTGAATACATATAAATATATATGTAATATATGTATATAAATATATATTTCTATATTATATTTCACACATACACACATATCCATCATATTGGTTCTATTTCTCTAGAGAACCCTAATATAGATTTTAGTAGCAGAAATGTAGTGGTTCTAGAGAATGAGTTTTCTGAATTGGTTCTGGTGTTTCTGGAATGGGCTCTCTAATCTGATTAGATTTAAAGGTACAAATGACGCTTTCCAGTAGTGAAGAGAGCACTGATATGTTCCATGGCATGAACTGAACTGGTAATAGAAACATGAAAAATATTTGCATTGGATACACCTAATCAACAACTTACACAAAGCAAAAAGATGTGTGACTGGGTATATGATACTTTCAAGCATTTTTAGAAAACTAACAAATATGAGATTGGCTAGTTGCTCCAATGTTGCTAGACAAAATGGTGAAAGAAAAAGCTGAGCTCAGGGACTCAAATTCCCAGCATCGAGCTCCATATAAATGACTTGAAGGTGTCTATGTGTGCCCTGAAGGAAGCCCTTATCTCCTATAGTCACAGGGCTGAGCCTGCTGAATATCAAACATAGAATCTCACCCTGCCACTGGCTGAGATGCCATCAGGAAAACAGAGCCAGGGGAACTATCACTGGACTAGTTGGACAAAGTGTGGCCTGGAAGCCATGAGTATGGACTAACTTGATTAAACAGGTCTCTATCTGAAATGGAAGATGTAAGTGAGCATCTCTGAAAAACTACATGAAGCGTGGCAGGCGAGTAGTCCCATGAGAACACAGCTTTTCAATAGTGTGAGATTCTGTCAGGGAAGCTGTCTTACAGACCACATTAGAAAGACAAATATATCATGCATTGCTCAGGAGTTAGAACTTTGCTCATAGTTTTGGAACTTTGCCATTGTGGTGTTTCTCAATGATGTGTTAATATTGTTGATGTGTTTTTAATTAATAGTTTATAGCTGCACGTGTTATTTATAAAGAGACACTTCCCCAAGACAGCAGCTAAGACATTCTCCCTTAGAGAGCAGACCCCTGAAGCATTCTGAATTCAGACTGAAGGTGGAAATGGAACCACCTGGGCTGAGCCATGAGGCTCCTCAGCAATTAAAAACAATTGTATATGAAAATACGAAGCAAGGATAGGGGCTCCTGTTTCTAGGAACCACAGGGAGTCAGATTCCTGCATGCTAATGAATACAGAGAAGCTCAGGGTTGTAAAACAAGATGAATACCACCCCTCATTAGTGCTGCATTTGATGGCTGTGTAAAAGGAAGAAAATGATCCACTTAAAAAGGGTCTTTAACATTGATGGGTCAATTTTGGCAATTACAGGATTTACACAGATATCTCTGTACCACATTGAAATGAGCCACAGCAAACACTATCTTCACTCACTTGTTTAGCTGATGATCATGCGTGCCTTTGAAGGCCTGTATCCTCATTATCTTTGAGGTCTCAACTCATGTCACCTCCTAGGCAGGCCTGGGACTAGGATGAGGCAAGCAAGCAGGGCATGTAGGGTACAAAATTTTAAGAAGGCACTTGCAGGACCCTAACAGTGAATGCTTCCTTAAATATTGTACACTGGGCCAGGCGCAGTGGCTCACGCCTGTAATCTCAGTACTTTGGGAGGCCTAGGCGGGCAGATCACGAGGTCAGGAGATCGAGACCATCCTGGCTAACATGGTGAAACCCCGTCTCTACTAAAAATACAAAAAATTAGCCAGGCATGGTGGTGGGCACCTGTAGTCCCAACTACTCGGGAGGCTGAGGCAGGAGAATGGCGTGAACCCAGGAGGCGGGGCTTGCAGTGAGCCAAGATCGCGCCACTGCACTCCAGCCTGGGCGACAGAGCGAGACTTCGTCTCAAAAAAAAAAAAAAAAAAAAAAATTTGTACACTGGGAATCTCACTTTCCTCACCCTAATCCCAGCCCTGCTTCCAGTGAGTTCTCCCCTGACCACTTTAAAAAAAGCACTTCCTCCTCTCCTCTCCTCTCCCAAGCCCACCCAGTTCCTTCCATACCACCCTGCAGCACTAGCCACATTTAGTTATTTCCTGGCTTACTGTGTACGTATGTACTGTCTGTTGTCCCCATTAGTCTGTCCACTCCACGACAGCAGTGACGTGGTCTATCTCGTCCCCACCCCAGGAATCCCTAGTTCCTCACGTGGTGTCTAAGCCACAGTAGGCTTCTAGGAATGAATCTGTTTAATGAGAATAAAACAAGGATGTGAGGGCATCTTATGAGAATGGTATTCAGTGACTCTAGACAACCCAAGAAAATTTTCCTAAACTCTAATTCTTCCTGCTCTTATTAAAAAGTATACAGAACCAGCATGATGGGCAACTGTTCAAAATTGACATACCCCAAAAGAGATTATGGGCAAAAAATAAAAGTACCTGAGTTAGTAACAAGTGAACCATAAAATTTGAACTCCACCAGTATTAAGGCCACCTTTTCCAAACTGTTGAGAGAAAAAATGGGAATGAACAATGAATGAATGCTTTACATATAAGAGACACTTAAATGTCAATGAATGTCCAAATTAACCCCCTGTGGTAAACTTTGTCCCCACTTTCCAGATGGAGGACATTAATGTGAGGATGAAAGAGGTTACATAATTTGCATATGAATTACAGCTGATAACTGAGGCAACTAGTTTTCAAAATCAGATTTCTCCAAGCACCAAAATTATTCTTTCACACAGCCTAAGGAAGTACCTAGGTTTTTTTTTAACTTGAAGGACTCAAAGTATAAACATAATACTTACTGATGGTCCTGATGAATAGTTTCCAACTCTGGCTTTTCTAAAAAAAAATTCCTAGACCCATAAATCTGATAACTCTGTTCTTTAAGGATAGTCAACATAGACGATTTGTTTTTCAGAAATGCATATCTTTTTACATGTCTTTTACATATCCATCCTGCTAGCTTTCCAACATAATAGTCATTAACTACTGTTACATAAACCTCATCTCCCATGCCTTAATCTTTGTCCATTTCTTCTTGTTCAGACTTCCAACCCTCAAGTACCTGAACATGAAAACTAAGTCGAACGTCACTTCGCTTCCTCAAAAGAACCACCTCAATCATGCCCCTTCTCTCTCTGAGACCTTTTTCGTCTTTGGTTCACTTTTCAGCTCTGTTCTATGTGCATTTCTTCTCTCCTTTTCTTTTCAAATTTCAAGGATAATACATCAACCACAAGCTGATGAATATGGGGAACAGACAGAGAACTATTCTCTGACCCCTACATGCCTCCTTCCCATGAAGACTCATCACCAAGGACAGAGTACTGCAAACAGCCTCTGTGAGTGAAGTACTGTCTCACAAAGAAAGCCTGAGCCTCCCACCCCCAAGCCTGTTCTAAGGCACAGCCTGGTTTTTTATTGTCAGATGCATTGTGCTCAGCTTGCAGCTTCACATCAAGAAAAAAATCCATGTTTCTTTAAGGTCCCTCTTGGAGAATGGCTTTTCAGACTCATGGGTTTCTCCTGGGTGAAAGCCCAGCATTTGACTATCTTTCTGTCTTAACTTTCCTACTTCTCTATGCTTCATCAATAAAAGCAACGCATCTACCCACAAACCGCTAAATACTGGACTCTTTACGATCTTTTGAGGGTGTCTGCTTTCCTGTCTGAAAGTGCGCTGGTTTTAGTTCTGGTCCAACCTCTTTCCCTAATAAAGGATGGTTAAACAAGTCATTTCCCTTCTCAGAATCTCACTTTCTTCATCCCTAAAATTTGTAGAGGAGACTTGATGACTTATAGCATGAAATGTCAGTGATCTAGCTGAGAAAGTTCAAAAAGGAAGAGATTGACAAGGGATCAGGTCAAGATTTGCCATCCAAGAGAAGTGAACATCTCGTGTCCTCCTGTCTGCCCTGGCTTCTGTCTGTGGATTCCGGCCTGCCTTCCTGCTTTCCTGTCTTCCTTCCTTCCCTCTTTCCTTCTTTCACACAGATCCTCCTATGTGCCAAACAGCGCTAGGCAGTGAGGAACCATGCTGTGTGAGAAAAACACAATCCCTGCTCTCAATAAATCTCTGTTTCATGGGGAAGGGGAAACAGTAGTGAAATAAATAAATAAATAACCCCTACATAAGATGTAAAATAAAATGGCTGCAAGTGGTACTATTATAACAAGTGCTCAACAAGGGACTGAGAGACTGACCAGCCTGGAAACCTCTCTTAGATAGGATGGCCAGGTAACACCTCTCTGGGGAAGAGATACTTAAATTGAAGAGATAAAAGATAAAGAAGACCAGATCTATGAAAAATGTGATTGGCTAGGGGGACCAGGGGAAGGTAGGGAGAAGAATGAGAATATTTCAGACAGGTGTGAAGCCCCCAGGCAGGAAAAGCTTGGTTTGTTCTAGAGATTGAAAGAACACGAGTTTGCCTTTGGTGATTTGGGTCCTCTTGCAGTATCTCACATTATCACCCCACTACTTGCTTTCCTGGGTCTATATAAACTTGGTATATTCACCTTAACACTCAAGCTTTAATAGTGTTAAATTGTGTTTAATAGGTCCAAGCATGTCTCTGATGAAAAGACCCTGGAGCACCCAACTGGACCAGCGCTCACTGGCCGATACTGCCCACCACAGCACACCAAGAGGCCATGAAAGAGAGAATACCACCCAGTGAGACCCTATGGACAAGCTTTGTTAACCAGGCACCACTTCAGGTATACACTGGCAATGGCAGGGAGCTGAACCCGGAAGGGACTGAATGTAGTTTTGGTGCCAGTGCACATAAAAAGGTCACTGAGGCTTCCTAAGATGCCTAAGGCTGGATGGGGCCCCTGAGCCCATATTCATCCAGTCACCCCAGGGAAGTCATGCACATTGGAGATCCAGGGCTGTGGTTGCAATAACACTAAGCTCTCCTCTACTCCCATGGGTTCCTAGCAGAGAAAAATCTTTTAAAAAAATTTTTAAGGCTTTTATAAACATGTAACAATTTCTGACACCTCTGGGCAAGATAGCAAAGCCAGAAAACCATACTACATCCCTATGTACTCAAAGTATCATATTCAGCTCATTTCATACCCCACACTTTCTAAACATCTTGCCATCAGGAGGTTTAAATTAGGATAATATTAAAAAAATACCCATTCCTGGCACACAGTAGCTATTCAATATATGCTAGCAGTTATGATAACTGCCCCTGAGCACGTATTGCCCTCACTTGTCCTCAGATCTCCTGGAAATGTCCCTTTTGACAACCCTGATAGGCAATCTGGCAACTGCCTCAAAATAGCTAGTGAGTTTTGACAACTGTGGCATTCTATGTATGCCATTCTCAGTCATCTGCTGGCTGGACTCCAGCATATGCCCTCACTCCAAAATATCCATCTCTCCATCCTATACCATCTAGCTGTGATGTAAGATATGCTACAGGGCAGAAAACACCACCACTGCAAAGCAAGGGATAGGAGCAAACAGGGTACCAACAACCAAGTGTCCATATGAAGCTACCTGATGCTTAGAAGACCCACAGCTGCTAGACCCAGGCAGGCTTTCAACAGACTCCTAACCTCAAGATCGAGGACACTTAAATCGATCCTGCTCCTCTGTCTACCCAACAGACAGTTACTGAGCACATACAACACAGCCAGGTGCTATGGGTAACCTCAAGAAGCCATGCACAGTAAGACCAGGTAGCAGATGAGTGGGTAGAAAAGCGATTCTAAGGGACTCAAAAGGAAGAAGTGAGAGGGTGCTGGGCTAGGATGCTCAAGAACAGCTATGGGAGAAAACAGAACACATCCTAGGTCCTAAAAACGCATAAGAGGAGAGAAGAAATTCCAGAACAAGACATGGCATCAGTAAACACAGGGATGTTTGAAAGCGAGGCAGTAGCCTGGCTAGAACAGCTCCATAGAGGCATGTGTTCTGCTAGGGATATCCCTAGTTTCCCTCTGAGAACTGGGTTCCAAACTCTGAAGGGAGAGGGTGGAAGCCACCCAAGAAACCACTCACAGCTTCCAGCTGAAAAATTCCTTGGTTATGAACAGGGCCTGCCCATTTGTGTTTATCATCCAAATCCACCTGTATGTGTCTCAGCAGATTTTACCCATTTTATTAAAGCCTCAGCTTCCCCCTCTGCAAAAAGGAAGAGTATAACAGTACCTACTTGGGGAGGATCTGATGAGATAATTGAGCACAAAACAAGCAGATGTTTCCCCAAATGAATGTCACAGCTTCCTCAACAATTTTTAGCATACATTTCCCATCTCAAGGATGAATTTGCTGCAGTGTAAGAATAGATTTAAAAGATGGGAACTCTTCAATCTTAAAAAATAAATCTAAGAAGGAATGTAACTTTTACAAATTAAGATTTTTGCAGATTTGATTTACAAAATATAAATAATACTTCCTGATTCCTTACTTTATAAAAAACAATACTATGATAACAGGGAAAAAACGGAATGAGGGGAATATTGGCATCTGATTCAACAATGCATTATATTTAAAAACACATACAATTCAGTTTACGCATTATATTTAAAAACACATACAAATGATAAAACAAGTCCCCAACAGATAAACTACAAAATACATGAAAAGTGCATATGAAGAAATACAAGTGGAGAACAAACTGGAGGAAAAAAGTCTTATTCTCAAAAAAAAAATCAGGAATAAAGTAAAAATTTTATAATAAACTTGTGAAATATTCATTAAATGTCACTTATCTGCTTAAAATGCTTTCCCATTGTGCCCAAAGTAAAACCTAAACTGCTAAAAATTGCTGACAAGACTCCACAGGGCTTGTCCTCTGCCACCTCCCACACTCTGGACCACTCTTGACTTACTCTGGCTCCTTGAAAAGCCACACTAATGGTAGTGTGGACCATTGAGATTCCAGTCAGACCTGTGCAAAGATCCTGTGGTCCATGTACTATTATGGACTCTCTTTTCCCCAGATCTTGAGCTCCTGGTTAACTCTTCCTCATCCTTCAGCCTCAGCTCTGGGCACTTCCCCAATGTTATGACTTGAATTGTGTCCATCCCCTCAAAATTCACCTGTTGAAGAACTCACCCTGGGACCTCAGAATGTGACCTTATTTGGAAACAAAGTTATTGCAGATGTATTAGTTATGATGAGGGCATACTGCAGTAGGATGGGCTCCTGATCCAATAGGATTGGTAGTCTCAGAAAGTGGAAATTTGGACACAGGCACACATGAAGAGATAAAGGCAGAGGCAAGGTGATGATTCTACAAGCCAAGGTGCACCAAAGATTGCCAGCAAACAACCAGGAGCTAGGGGAGATGCATGCTCAGAGGGAACCAACCATGCCGACACCTTGATCTCAGACTCAGCCTCCAGGACAGTGGGACATTTCTGTTGTTGAAGCACCCAGTGTTACTGTGTTATGGTGGCCCTAGTAGGCTGACACCCCTGGGAACGTCCTCCCTGATCCTCCCACTGGGTGACTTCCTGCCATTTCACTCTCCATGCTTTCCCTTTGACACTTCAGGGAGAACTTGATCAGAGGCTGCCTCCACACCGGGGCAAGCACCAAAGGAGTAGGCTCAGGGGAGGCGTGTGTTGAGGCTGTGGGGAAACACAAGAATGAGTGCCCGAAGTCATGAGACCTTACTGGAGTCCTGACGGATTAGGGCAAAAGGCAGAGCAATCCTGACAGAAATTGAAGCAAGCCCTCATAGGCAGAACATGTGCTTAAGGGAGTCATCACTGTTCCAACACTTTACCATTATTAACTCAGGACGTCCACTCAGCTGCCCAGCTGTTTTCACTTGTACTTTAGACATGAGAAAGTGAGGCCCAGAGGAGTTACTGCCTAAAGTGCACAGCTAAAAAGTGGCATAACTGGGATTCAAACCCAGGTGGTATGGGCCAGAGAGCATGCTTTTCACCTCTCTGTACAGACTCCCAAGGGTGTGCACATTAAGCACGTACAGGTAACAGGTACCACACATACAGAACAGGTAAGCTTCTGTTTGACAAGTCCTCAGTAGTTATTAAGGGAACTGAACTGAGGGGGAGTTGAGACCTGTTCCAAATCTTTACAGGAAGGAAAGATACTGGACTCTTCCACACACCTCTCCTTGATAAAACCATAACAGGCAGTGCATTTGGAAGAGTCTTGGGTCTCACCCAGGAGGAAGTGCATCCTACTCTTCATCCTTCACATAAGGCATTGCACCTGGGTCTTCCACTGAGGGGACTGTAGATTTGAGACTGTTGGGAACCCCAGTGACAACCTCCAACTGAGGCCAGGTCTTATTCAGGGACTGTCTTGCAGAGGGTCAAGCACACAGGCTCTAGAATCAGAGGGCTTAGATCCAAATCACAGCTCAAACACCTAGTAAGCATGCCAGGAAAGTTACTGAAGCTCTCTGCCCCTCAGGTTTTTCAGCTGTAAAATGGGGATAACAGTATTTACCTATTTTTACCTGGTTTATTACAGCAATGAGTTAAACATATGTAAAGCACTTCGATCATTGTCCGGCACATGGCACTTGGTAGGTGTAAGCAAGTATTATTATTGATGCTGCTGTTGTTGTTTTCATTGTATCAGATCAGATGGGCCTGGATATTTTCCGGCAGCAGGAGAGACACATTCTTCTTTGAGTCTGGAGCTGCATGATTTCCAGAGATTTCATTATCCAAGTCTTATTCTCAAGTTTTTACAATAAATTTAGGCATACTAACACCCTAAAGCATGTAAATGCCTGTATGCAACATACACACACCACACACACACACATACAAGCTGCAACTAAGTGAATATTTCTCGTTTAATTTCAGAGTTTGGCTTTTCCAGCATAAGAGTCTAAGAAATATACACTTCTTTTTTGTTTTTTTTTTGTTGTTGTTGTTGTTATATAAATGTACACTTCTCAGGCCGGGCGTGGTGGCTCACACCTGTAATCCCAGCACTTTGGGAAGCTGAGGCAGGCGGATCACGAGGTCAGGAGATCAAGACCATCCTGGCTAACACGGAGAAACCCCGTCTCTACTAAAAATACAAAAAATTAGCCAGGCGTGGTGGCGGGTACCTGTAGTCCCAGCTACTCAGGAGGCTGAGGCAGGAGAATGGCTTGAACCCGGGAGGCGGAGCTTGCAGTGAGCCGAGATCACGCCATTGCACTCCAGCCTGGGCGACAGAGCGAGACTCCGTCTCCAAAAAAAAAAAAAAAAAAGGTACACTTCTCATAACAAATCTGACAATGTATGCTAAGAGTCTTAAAATTCATCCCCTGGAAGTCTATTTTAAGGAAAAAACTCTAAAATTCATGTAAAAACAAAGATTTAAGTATCTAGATATGCATCAGAACATTTTTTAAGTAGTGAAAAACTGTAAAACAATCTAAATCTCCAAAACAGATGAATACTTGAGTAAATTATGGAACAATACACTATCATGCAAACGTTAAAATTATTTTTGCCAAATATTTTGATAACATACAAACTTTTAGTCAAACATTATATAAAAATAGTAAAAAAACTGTTTATACAAGAGGATCTCAATTATGTAAAGATATATGGGTAAAAATACATACATGTATTAAGTATGCATATGCCAAAACATAACAATGATTTTGAACAGAATTTAGATGATTGGTATATTTTAACAGTACTCTTTGTTTTTCAAACTTTGGAAAAACATTTTTTATTAGTAAAATTATTACACAAGAATTTAAATATTCACAAAAGAGAAAAATTTAGAGCTTTGGAAACTCATTGTCTCATTTCACAGATGAACTCTTTAAAGCATCTCAATTTTCATGGCTTAGAGCATTCAGGCAGATGTGTTTGAAGAGGATGCCAATATGAAGCATCAAAGTTTCAAAGTAAATCAGAATTAGGTCCAGTTCCAAATTCTTCTGTTTGCATTGTTACAGTCCTCCCCCACCCACCACCCAGATCCTCACCGAGGAATGAAATGGGGTAAGTTTAAGAAGTCACGTCACTTCCTTTATCCTCTGCTCCACCATTACAAGAGGACTGGTTTCCCTAGGGAGACTCTACATTTTCAGAATGTCTGAACTTTGTCTGGGTACAGTAAGCCAGTAAAGCCTGGTACCTTATAGCCCCTAACCATGTAAGACTCAATGACACCAGTCAGCACATCTAACCCCAATGTTGTAGAATTCATGTTTATACAATGGAAAGCCAGAGATTCTGGGGGGAAAAGTTTTTGTTTCCCCTCAAAGAAGGAGGCTCTGAACTTTGACTTCCTGCCTTCCTCATTTTGGATGCATTGAACATCAGATCATTGGACATTCTACAGGGGCTGGCAGATGAATAAGCACACAAGTAAACACATACATAAATGCATAATTAATTAAGGAATAAATGAATGGGAAAAGGCAATAAGAACATCATAACATTGTGCAAACTGTTCGTCCTTGCTTACAATTTGTCCCCATACTAAATCACCCTTGCTAAACACATCTTTCTAAAACACAGCAATTATTCTATAATATCTGTTTACAACCTTTACTCCTTCCTCTCTACTCCACAGAAAAGATTCCAAACTGCTCAGTCTGGCACCAAAGTCTTCCACTATGTGGCTTTTACTGTCTGGCCAGCTTCCTCCTTGGGTCACCTTCCCTGAACTGCATTCACAGTTTCACTCCACTGCCTCCTAACCATTTGCCAGATTTTCCCTGGACATTCTCTCCTCCTGAATTTAATCTGACTATATTCCTTATCTAGCATGCCCATCCCCTCACACCACTCATCAAAGTTTTTCTCTCCCTCCAAAGCCTAGCTCATATTCTGCTCCTGGCATAAGCATCCTCTGATCCTCCAAAGCTAGAATTAATATCTCTCTCTCTCTCACGCCTTTGTTTTAAAATTCTGTTATTATTTCTTACAGAATATCATATAACAGTGGTCTCTCTCTCCCTTTCTATCACTCTCTTCCTTTATCTTTCTCTCTATATATACCTCTAATTTATTTATATATAAATATATATATTATTTATATATTGATATATATTATATATTTATATACACTAATATATTTTATATATTATATTATATATTATATACACCTAATTAGACATATATAGAGAGAGATAGAGATAAAGGAAAAGAGAAAGCAATAGAAAGGGAGAGACCACTGTTATACAATATTCTGCAAGAAATAATTTATATATATGCCTCTAATTGTTTATATTTATAAATATACATATAAATACATTTATATGTATATATTTATATATACATGTGAATACACATAAATACATACATTTCTATGTATATATTTATATATACATACATTTCTATGTATATATTTATATATACATAGAAATATAATCAATTAGAGGCACATATATAAATTATTATTACAGAATAGCATATAATCATATAACATATCATAATATCATATAACAGTGGTCTCTCTCTCTCCCTTTCTATAGCTTTCTCTCTTCCTTTATCTTTCTCTCTATATATAAATATATACCTCTAATTTATATATATATGCCTCTAATTGATTATATATATTATATAGATCATCATATATACATGTATATCTATAAATATATATATGATCATATATATATGTATGTAGAGAGAGAGAGAGAGACCAACCAATTAGGGGCACCTGGAAGGGAAAATCTTTTCTACATTCTCATATGGCCCACAGTGCCTAGGAAAGATATTGTACACAGTAGGTCTCATTAAATGAATTATACTAATACAGGGTCTGAGTAGAGCCAAACAGGCTTACATACCTCATTAGAGAACTTCACTCTGTTTCCTGACGCATTCAGAAAATGCCTAGCACGGTGCTGAGTTCACAGTAAACATTCAAAAGCATGGCTGGGCATGGTGGCTCATGCCTGTAATCCCAGCATTTCTTAAGAGGCCAAGGCAGGAGGATCACTTGAGCCTAGGAGTACAAGACCAGCCTGGACAACATGGCAAGGCTCCATCTCTACAAAAAAATTAGAAATCAGCCAGGCATGGTGGCACATGCCTGTAGTCCTAGCTACTCAGGAGGCTGAGGAAGGAGGACCACTTGAGCCTAGGAATTCAAGGCTGTGGTGAGCCATGTTCACACCACTGCACTCCAGCTTGGGCGATAGAGTAAGACCCTGTCTCAAAACACACACACACACACACACACTCAAAAGCAAATACCAAATAAGTTGAGCAAGGTCTTGGGGAAATAATGTCAACACACAAAAGACAATCCCATTTCATTTTCTGGTCAATTGCAATCAATATGTGAAAACTGAAATTAAACAAACAATATCTTTTACAATCACTCCAAAGAAAGTGAAATACTTAAATAAGTGTACACTTAACAAAATACATACAGATTTTATATGGTGAAAACTATAAAATGCTGATGAAAGAAATCATAGACCTAAGAGATGTACCACCATGTTCATGGATTCAAAGGCTCAATATACTAAAGATGTCAGTAGTCCACAAGTTTACTTATAGGTTTAACAAAACTCCTATCAAAACCCCACCAGGGTTTTGATTTTGGCAAACAGAGACAAGCTTCTTCCAAAATATATACAGAAAAACACAGGCCCTAGAATAGCTAAAACAAAGAAGAATAAAGTGAGAGTAATCATTCTGCCTGACATTAAGGCTTACCATATCACTACAATATGAAGAGGATGGTACTGGCAGAGGAATGGACACATCCCAATGCAACAGAATGGAGAGCAAAAAATAGTCCCATATAAATATGTACAACTGATTTTTGACAAAGAGGCAAAAGCAATTCAAGGAGGATAGGATAAACTGCACTCATATGTATTTATCCCAGAAAAATGAAAACATGTTTGCACGAAAACCTGTATTCAAATGTTCAGAACAGCATTATTTTCCATAGCCAAAAACTAGAAACAACCCAAATGCCCTTCAACAGGTAAATGGTTAAACAAATTGACGTACGTCCATACCCTAGACTACTACTTGTCAATAAAAGGGAAGTACTGATACACAAAAAGAGTGCATGAATCTCCAGGGAATTATGCTAAATGAAGAAAAGTGAGAAAAGCATCCAAAGGTTATATACTGTATGACCCTATAACATTTTTGAAATAAAAGAATTTTAGAAATGGAGAACAGATTAGTGGTTGCCAGGGTTTAGCAATTAGGGGTTTTGGGTGAGGGAGGTAGATGTGATTATAAAATGGCAAGATGAGAGATTCCTGTAGTGATGGAACAGTTCAGCATCATAACTATGAGGGCAGATAGACAAACCTACCTTTCCCACACCCCCACACAAACTCACACAAAAAAATGGGTACAACTAAACCTTAGAGTATCTGTATAATGTTGGTAGATTATATCAATGTCAATATCCTAGAGATATTATATTGTAGTTTTGCAAAATATCGAGGGGGACTGAGTAAAGTATACACTATATCTCTCTGTATTATTTCTTAGAACTGCCTGTGAATATTCAGTTATATCAATAAAATTTGCATTAAAAATGTGTGAACACAAATGGCACACTCATCTCAGACAATTTTCTATAATCACCCACCACCTTTCGTATGAAGAATGGAGAATTTGTGAATGACTAAGCGCATTCTACTTGCATCTCTTAGCGTGAGAATGGGTTGGGAGGGAGGCACTACAAGAAATAAAAATTGCAGAGATATTATCTGACCAATCATACCATCTTCATTTATGAAGACCCTACTGTTAAAACTTTGGTACATTGTCTAAGGTTCAGGAGAACAGATGTGGAAATGAGTGTCCAGGGCTGAGACAATGTTCACGAACTAAACTGGGAGTTAAAAGCTATTCGGGGAGACAGCAAGGGGCAAGTGAGACAAGGATGGATTTTGGCATTTTACAGACCTGAGGTCAAACTTCATCTCTTTTGCCCACTGTCAGCACGAATCTCGGGTTCATCATCCACCAATATGGGGTAAAACCCTTGCAAGGTTTTTATAAGTGGTATTTTTATGGTTAAAGCTCCTGGCACATTCTCTGACACATAATAACTGATGGCCTCTTAAATAAATATTATAATTGGAGGGATATTCTTTAAAATTGTACATATTTATCTGTACACTAGAATCCATCAGGAAGCATGTGGTATCTGTGATGTCTGCTATTCCCAGAACCCTGTCCCGCCCTGCTGCTGATCATCCCAGTCTCTCTATGCATAGAGATGAACAACAGGGCCAGCTGGGCCAGGAAACTCTTACCTACTAAATACAGTTAAAGTTTTGACTCCTTGACCTAAGTGGTCTCTTCCATTTTCTCTTCCAGGAATTTAAACCTCAAAGGAGGCAGCTGTCATCTGATAGCAGCTCACTGGAGTGTAAATCCACGACATCCAGCTGCTATGTTTGCTGGAGATTCCTAGAATTTTGTCACTACTGGGGTTTTTTTGCTCATCTCTTCTTCCCAATGTTAGGCAATTCCAGTATCCTTCCAACAAATCCTATATCTTGCTTAAGTTAGCAATGGTTTCTGTTACTTGCAACCAAAAACCTTTATGAATACAAAGCCTTCAAAAGGCACCTGGAAACTGTTCCCCAGCTTTTGTTTTGTTTTGTTTTGTTTTTTGAGACGCAGTCTCGTTCTGTCACCCAGGCTGGAGTGCAGTGGTGCAATCTTGGCTCACTGCAACCTCCACCTCCCAGGTTCAAGCAACTCTCCTGCCTCAGCCTCCTGAGTAGCTGGGACTACAGGTGCCCGCCACCACGCCCGCCTAACTTTTTGTATTTTTAGTAGAGATGAGGTTTCACCATGTTGGTCAGGCTGGTCTCAAACTCCTGACTTTGTGATCCGCCTGCCTCGGCCTCCCAAAGTGCTGGGATTACAGGCGTGAGCCACCGCACCCAGCCTATTCCCCAGTTTTTGTGTCCTCTGATCCCCACCAGAACCTAGATTCCTGGTGGCCAACTGACCCTCATAAGGCTTATCTCAAGCACAACTCCAGGGGAGCAGCACCTCATGACCACTCTCTTGTGGAACCACTCTCTAAGATCAATGTTAATTGCCCAATTAAACAGACCTAATGCTGACAGAATGTAAGCTCATTAGTAAGTGCCAGAGCACATTCCAATTATTAACCTTTATGGTTGTCATTATAAAGAGGAGGGAGCAACTATGGATTTCTGCACGAATGATCACGCTCATCACTCTGAGCCAGAAGGAAGAAAGATGGGTAGAGAGAAAGGTGGTGTGCTGTGGGTGAGTTACCCAAAACAACTTTAGAAGCAAATGACATTTTAGAAGCAAAGATGGCCATAAAGTGCCTTGGATCAGTGGCACATCAGAATCAAGAGGGGAGTTCTTTAAAACTATAAGTTCATAGATCCTGACCCCAGAAATTGATTCAGTGGGATTAGAATAAGGCCCAGGAAACTGACTTTTCTTAAATTTCCCAGGTGATTCTCATAATCCACGTGAATTGAAAATCACTTAGGCAAATATCCAAGGAAACTACTAGTCCCAAAATAGTCCCTCGGCCATAGATCTCACATGAAACATGAATGGCTGTCAAATCTGTAAGGCCAGGAAAGCATGCTTACCAACATGACAGCAAGAACAAGGGGCTGCTGAGAACTGGAAGATCCAGACTGGGGTCCCAGATCTGAAATCACTGACCACCAACCCACTAGGGACCCCAGATCCATCTGCAAAATGGAATGTTCAATTACACAGGCCTTACATTCCTCCCAGAAATGTTAGAACTGTCCTGTATTCATGTGGACAATGACTAAAAATAGTACACAAGTTTAAGAGAATAATAGCAGTGAAAGGGGGAATCTTTCACAAGATAAACCTTATGTGTTGGAAGACAGCTCAGCTTTAGCTTTAACTTGGGCACAAAACATTTGGAAGCAACATTAAGATATAAAAAACTTCCTAAGTTCAGTGATTCTTATAAAGAAATCTCACAGACGTGTAACAGGGAGGAGAGGTCTTTTACCAGTTCACGTATTTTCACCCAAATAATGTCTAGGGCAGTGGTCTTACAAGGGAATTTACCAGAAACCTCCTAATGACATTTATAGACTATGTCCAATAAAGTAATTGGCCACCAAACGATGAGAAAGTAACTATGAAAGTTTGACTACCTAATCTTTATAGTCATTATACATATAAGCAGGAATGGGGTATGTCAAATCACTCTCCTATAAACTTGAAAATAGATAGGCTCTGTATGAGTTGAATTTTTTTCTTTTTTTTTGGCTTCAAACCACATTCCAAGGGCCCACCTATCATAGTTTTACACACATGGACATCTGGCAGGGAAATAAATTAAGGCCTACCTTAGAGAGCAAGGAAATGCATCCACCTATAAATGTTATTTTAGAAGGGACTGTCTGATCCTGTTCACTTATTAACTTCATTAGAAGGCTAATGAATTGACTGCTGAGAAAATGAGAGAGAGCTCAGGCTGTGGACAGGGATAGTCAGAATTTCACACCCTTTATCCAAATGGCACGGTTATTTATGATTGTGATAAAATGGTGTTGCATTTGGAGGAAAGGGAGAACAACATAAAATAACAATCCACAGACACAATCCATAGAAAAGTGTTACATTCTCTCAGCCACTGGACAAAAATCAAGATTTATGCATGCTGCGGTCCTGCCTAGTGGAAGAAAAAAGAGGCATAAAAAGAAGCCCTCTTTCCCATAATAAATAGGAAAACATTAAATCTGTAATCCAGATCTGCTTCTCCAGTGTTCTCATTTCTCAATTCTCTAGCAAAGTAAGATGTCTGAGGGCCCAATATTTAGAGCAAACTCATTTCTCATTCTATTTTTTTTTTTTTTTCAGAACAAAGACTTTCATAGATTGCATGATGCTCCCTATGTTTAACGAATTCAAACTAAGTAGTTTAGACAGGTGTTCTGGCTAATGTCTGCCAACTGGATAACATCCATCAGTGAACAGCAAGTTAGCAGAGTAAGTTATTTTATTGACACTTGGATTGCAACTTCACCAGCAGATTTTATGAAAGAAGGTGGTTGTGCTCAGAAGCAGTGCTGTTAGCTCAGGAAAGGTATCTTTTGGGTATCATAAATCCTGTGTGTGCTTCCTGTTTGACTTCCCAGTATGGCAGAGACTGTGGACTCAGAGTTGAAAGAGTTTCAAAAGATCATTTCGTCTAATACCTTTATTTGTGAAGAAACAGAAGGATGGCATGAGTAATCTGATTAATTAGTAACAGAGGTGGGCCTAGAACCCAAGCTTCCTTGGGTGAGTTCAGTGGTTCCCAATCCTACCTAGGATCAGAATCAACCAAGGAGCTTTTATTTTCTTTTTGAGACAGGGTCTCACTTTGTCACCCAGGCTGGAGTGCAGTGGCAGATCTCAGCTCACTGTAGCCTCGACCTCCTGAGGTTCAAGAGATCCTCCTGCCTCAGTTCCCCAGTAGCTGGGACTACAGGCACATGCCACCATGCCTGGCTAAATTTTTAACATTTTTTGTAGAAAAGGGATTTCACCATGTTTCCCTGGCTGGTCTCGAACTCATGAGCTCAAGCCATCTGCCTGCCTCAGCCTCCCAAAATGCTAGGATTATAGGTGTGAGTCACCGCACCTGGCTGAAGCTTTTGAAATAATAAATTCCTGAGTAATGACCAGCCTTACTAAATTGAAATCTCTTGGGTAGGGCCCATAAATTTAGATGTTTAACACGTTCTACAAGTAATTCTGAGGATGCAACAAGTTTGAGAAACATGCATGGCCCCACCCTGCCTTCCATGTTAATTACTTGGGAGATAGTAAAGCTCTTCAATGGGCTTAGATCCTCCAAAAGTTATATGAAAAGGAAACCAATAAAGACCGAGTTAACACTGTGTTGAAGAAATTGAAAATCAGATTGTACTTTGCATCCTGTGCCCCAAATCAGCAGCAGCAGCAGCAACTGGTGTTTGAAAACCAATAAATACATTAACTTTCACCTTTTGTCAAACACAGATGAGAACATAAAGGGGAAGACAGGAATAGTCTCTCTCAAGTAGAAATGCATAATTTCCAGGCATGATGTGCCTAGGAGTCTAGATTTGTTCTGTACCCCATCCTCCTAAAGGTATTAGCACAGTTGTCATCTGGAGCCTGGCTGAGGCTGCTGAGCTAACAGGGTATGAACAAACCATAATTATTATATTAAATACTGACTACATTGACAACTTTTGCATTCCATGCATTATTTCACTGAATTTCCACAAAACCTATATGAGATAGACTTTATTATCATTCTATTTTTATGGAGAAGTAAACTGAGGCTCAAAGAGATGAAAACATTGCTCAAGGTGGTATAGCTAGTAAGCAATAGAGCTCGGGTTCACATCCAGGCTGTTTGAATCCAAGACCCACCTCCTTTAAACACTATATATGCCACCCACTGTCACCAGGTGTTTCTAGGAACCATGAGAACTACCAACACCTGAAATAGTCTTTCCTTTTTTTTTTTTTTTTTTGAGATGGAGTCTCGCTCTGTTGCCTAGGCTGGAGTGCAGTGGCATCATCTCAGCTCACTGCAACCTCCGCCTCCCGGGTTCAAGTGATTCTCCTGCCTCAGCCTCCCGAGCAGCTGGGATTATAGGCACCCACCACCATGCCTGGCTAATTTTTGTATTTTTCAGTACAGACGGGGTTTCACCATGTTGGCCAGGCTGGTCGTGAACCCCTGACCTCAGGTAATCCACCCGCCTCAGCCTCCCAAAGTGCTGGCTGTCTTTCTTTTTAAGAAGCTCACACATCCCAATGGAAAAACAGGATATAATATATTAAATAGCAAAACAAAATATATTTGCCATATTCCTCTCTTCTCTGATTCATTCCTAGAATTGTTTTGTATTTTTTATGGAATGAAGTGGGGTGGTAATAATAAACATATAAGTATTTCTAGAGCACAGCCAGTCATTGCAAAATGCACTGTATTTTGTGGATATGTATATATTCTTGCATATGCCTGCTGTTGTTTCCCATGTACATTCATCTTATCTTCCAACCAAATGAAATATTCCTTGAGGATAGCAATCATGACATACTTTGTATCTCCCAGCAATGAGCACAGGGCTGCTTATATAATGGGTGCTCAATTAATACAGGTTCAATTGAAAATTCTGTGACCCATTCAGGAGTTTCCACCAGACTGATTACCACAGCAAGCAAATAGGAGACCGTCGCAGTTTTAGAAGGAGGATTTCACAGCTTATATCAGCCCAGCCTTCGGGACCTCACATATAAAGAGCCTAGCGAATGAGGTGGAAGGCTTTTAATTAACAGCCTCGCAAAAAATGTCATTCCAATCTGCAGTTTTCTTTCCACTAATTCACTCAGATTCAGCAGGAATTCCACCAAGGAATTGGGGTGAGCAGCTGTAGAGGGAGGGAAGCGCATAAATAAATCATGAGTGTCATTAAAATTTGTAAACTAATAACTTCTGGGAAGTCTTAGCAATTATTATCAGGGTTTTCTTGGCAAACAAAAAATTAATAAATTCAAAAGGTCTCCATTTTCTATTTTTAAAAAGCAGCATCCCCGAGAAAGGTCACTGACAGAACAATTAAGGAGGAAATAAGTGGTCCAGACAACAGCTTGTGAACCAGATGAAAAGTCACAGAATCCCCAAGTGGCAGGAGTATGAGACAACTCAATACATGGAAAGGGACACGGCAAGGCGGGGCTGGTGCTGGGATTGGTTTGGGGCTACTGAAAACTTTCGTCAGGTCTCCAAATCCTTATTTAGTAGAGTTGAAATGCTAAGCATTGTCAATGATCCAGAAACAACTAAGGCACGCAGTCCCTGCCCTTGAGAAGTTCACAGGCTAGGAACAAATCACCAGTATGGTGTAAGGATATAAAGCTACCCATAAGCAGAAGAGGAGCCTCCCACCCAGAAAGGAGGGTCATGGAAGGTCTCCAGCAGGAAGTGCCTGGGAATCCGTACTCTCCATATACATCATAATCGATTATGGTGCATCCTGAAGCCAGGCATACAGGAAGAATGGCTGTGCAGTCTGGTTGCTTTTCTAATAGTAGAATGGCTCCCATACTACTAGGGTGGGTGCAATAAAGTAAGGCTAAGGGTGGGTGCAATAAAGCAAGAGAGGAGAGAGGTGAAGAACCAAGGTCTACCAATTGAAGGGATCATTCTTTGCAAATGATTCCTGTTTCCTCTCATGCCTAGACAACTGCAAATTCATTTAGCTCTGTGAAGACCCTAGTCCAGCAGCCAGAGGAGAGCTCCTGCGCAGACCTCACACCTGTGGACACCTTGCACCTGTGGGGACCGCATACCTGTGGCAACCTCACACCTGAAGTTCCTTTACCATGTATATTTTGTTCTGAAGCTGATCAGTCAGGGACCCTTGATGAACAGTCATGCTTAGGATGGACAGGCAGAAGCTGGAGAATTGCTTGCTAACTCATTTCCCTCCAGAAGGGGGTAACTTAAACTTCTTTAAAGTTTTTGTTTATTAGTCCAAGGGCTCATGTCCAAGACATACAGAAATGAGTCCAAGAAGTGATCTGCCAATCAGAAACATAAATCCTCACCAGGACATATGTTCAAAAGTAAAGATTTAATAACCTCAAGCAGTGGATTAATTGGCACTATCAGAGTTTCCACTTCCAGAGAAAAGTGACATCCTTCCTCCCTAATTGAGGACCATGAATGCCACCAAGTGAGGCAGAGATGCACGTGCATCCACGAGTGCAGAGGGTATAAATATGGCACCAAGGTATGCACCATATGCAGTTCTCATGGAAATGAGAAAGATGTGATCCTCCCTTTGAGTCCATAGCACCACCCTACCACATGACAATGGCCTACATTTGTTAGGAATGGAAGAGACATAAATAGGAGGGTTATGTCTGTCTAGCTGCAGAGTTTCCATTTTTGAAGATGGATATATGACACTGTGGAAGGAGGCTCAGATCAAGAGCCAGGGAGTGCTCCTAATCTCAGCCTTATGACCCAGGTAACTCAGGGAAAGCCCTGGGTCCTTTAAACAAGTCAGTCCCCAACCTCATTAATTCTCTACACATGATATCTTACAGGTGAAGTGTTTTTTGACTAAGGGATATCAACAGATGGTTGTGCTAAAAGACAAATTTACATAACCACTCTGGTGGTGGTGAAGAAAGAACCTTGGCCACCACCAGTAGAAGAGCACCAAGGTATTCCGGAAAGAATGTCACAAGGGCACAAGATACTGCTACACAAATTAATGCTTTTAAACAGTCTTTCGTCTATTTAGAAGTAGATGGCCTCCGAATTATTAATCCAGTGAGGCAAATAATTGTATCACATTGCAACCTGACAGGGGGTGTCATCTTGTCATGACAGCTGCTGTTCCAGGCTTCTTGATGGTACAGAACACTGAAGAAGATCACTGAATTCAATTTCAACTTGGTTAAGCATGTTAGGCCGAACCACGAAGCTGAAAGGGTGCATGTTTAATTTAGTTTCTTTTGTCTGCACACTGTATTAGGAAGGGAAATCATACTGCTCTAGGCTCTAACTATAAAATACATCATTATCAGTACAGGAAAAGAGAATGGGAGATACAGATCTTTAGAAGATACGTGAGAAAGACAGTAAAAAGTTAGAAGACTCCCGATGAGGTCCCAGCAAACCGGGAAACCCCCAGAAAGTTTAGGAGCAGTCCCTTTCCTCAGTCACACTCTATCCAGGGGTTCCTAAGCTGGGGCTTTATCAGGTCCATGAACCTCCTGAAACCTAACACAAAAATATACTCATGTATGATATTGGTCAACATGGAAAGCCCATAATATTCACCAGCTTTCCAAATCCCCATAAGGTCACACCATATGGAATCTGTGATCTGTAAATTCGCTCTAAGTAACTCCCTTTGCTTGGGCCCCTTCTGTGAACCTGGTCAATCTCCACACCCTCCAGACCTGGTCCAGCACTCAGCTGCTCCCTGTGCCTCCTGTCTGGCTCCATTCTCTCCCGCAGACCAGCCTCATCTGGACTTTGCCCTGTGGTAGGGACATTTCTCCACTTGCCAAACTGCATCCCTCCTTCATGCCACCACCCAGCTTGGAGAATCTTTTCTATAAAAGAATATCTTTGACTAGATAGAAATTGGTATTTCAATTCCTCCCAACTAGCACAAGGGACAACATTCTAAATCACTCTTCTCCCCTCCCTAACCCCCAACCTTCAACCTCAAAGATCTCTGCTAATTCCTAGAGAATACAGACTACACCCCTTGGTGTCTTATAAATTCCCTCACATGCACCTCTGCAGCAAAGAATCCTTAAAAACAAAGTCAACAATGGAATGAAAACTCTATCCAAACACAGGGCTATGACAATCATTAATAATTACAATTAAATAAGCACTTCCTACATGTGAGTTACTGGACTAAATGTTTTTATATTTGTTTCACTTAATCCTTAAAACAGCCCATTCATTAATTTATTCACTAAGTAAACATTTATTAAGCACCTCTTGTATGCCAAATCATCTTCTAGATGCTGAGAATACAGCACTGAATTAAAGTGAAAAAAATTCCCTCTCTCCACAAGCTTAGATGTGAGTGGGTGTGGGAAGACAATAAACAAACCAGCAAGTAAACATTTAGCATATGCCAGCTGGTGATAAGGACCAAGAAAAAAAATGTAGCCAAGTGATGGAATTTGGAATCCTGGGGAAGGACCTCATGATTAGGTGACCTGTGACCAGAGAGAGGAAGGAAGTAAGGTGTCTGCCCTGTCACCTGGGAGCACTAGGCAGAGGGAAAATCTGAGTGTAAAAGCTCTCAGGAAAAGCATGGTTGGTATGTTGGAGGAACAGCAAGAAAAATGAGGCTAGAGCAAAGACATGTTCTGTGCTATCCCCAATTTATACGCAGGGAAACAGACTTAGTGAAGTGGATTGAATGATAAACTCCCTTAAAAGATATGTCCCCATCCTAACCCCCAGAATCTATAATGGAACCTTATTTGAAAAAAGAGTCTTTGCAGATGTCATTAAGTTAAGGATCTCAAGATGAGGTCATCCTGGTTTATCCAGGAGAACCCTAGATCCTTCAGAAGGAACATGGCCCCGACGACACCTTGATTTCAGACTTCTGGACTCCAGAACTGTGAGAGAAGACATTTCTGTTGCTTTAAGCCACTCAGTTTGTAGTAATTGTTATGGTAGCCCGGGGGAACTAATAGAGAGAGATTAAGTAAAATGCCCAAAATAACACAGCTTGGTGGTGGACAAACTGGGACTTCAATCCTGGCAATTGAACACCAGGGTACCCTTACAGACACCAAGCTATATAGTCTCTTGGTACATGCTGAAGAATACACTGGCTCTTGAAATTGTGAGAAACATCCTTCATAACTTGAAGGCCTCTAGCATTAAGCAACTGGCCTAGGTTCCTATACTTGCCTGGCCTGCTCCTAGAAATAGCCAAACCTTTTCTGCAACATGGAGTAGCAGGAATAGCTGTTTTTCAATATAAAGATAGAATTTTCTGGCTTGTTTCATGATTTGACCAAGCAGACACCACAGGAATGAGGCTTAAAGTATCACACAGCATGATTGTGCTTGGGCTTGAAGGGAGGTTTCTGAGGCTCTAATTCCCTGGAAAGTACCGTGTGAGAGGAAATAGTCATGCTTTCATTTGTTAGAGGCACGCTGGTTACTTATACCTCTGCCAATTTTCACTGAGCAGCAAAATTAGGTTTTAGACCTCCTGTGAAAATGGAGGCAGGCCTCAGTCGATATGAGCAATTAACCCCTAAATATTTAATAGATGCTGTGACTGCTCCCTCTTCCCTGGAGAGAACCTGCCTAGTTCTCTGCAAACAAACAGGTCAGATGAAGAAGCATTTCACACCCCAGTCCCCTCTGCTCCAAAACCCCAGGAAACCCTCAGGGCAGGACTTAGTAGGGATGATGATGCAGCCAGATGCATAGCTTTTTGTGACAGCTTCCTACCCAGTATTGACACATCACAAGGCAAATGGGAGAAAACGCACAACACCTCAAGTCTCATGGACCTAGCAGAGAGGGTGAAGCACCAAGTCCCAGTGGCTGATAAGACCCGCTGTCGACCAGTGTGACTGCATGTCAGTGTGGTCGTATGGGTGTGCATATGTACGTGAGGAGGTATAGGCATAAGTGTGTGTAAGACACGGGCATTCCCTGTCCTGAGAAACTCCTGGTTTCATGGCTTTATTAAGGTTCTCTCTAACTTCACTCACCCACATCCCTCTTCTCCCTCGTCCTGCATGCACAATCGTTGTTAACAGGGCAAACTTATCCACTAGGCACAAGAGGTACAGCAGCTAGGCTCACAATAGTCTTAGAAGCCCCAAAAGTGTTTTATTTTAAAATCAAAAGAATAAACTGGGCTGAAACAAGTGTTTTAATATATGATATTAATGTAGTTGTCTTTATACCAATGCAGTGGTAAAACAGACCTTTTAATATTATTTTATGGGGCAAGGGGCACCTGAAGGCAAAAGTGCCTGGGGATCAGAACATCATCATGCGGACTTGTATCTGTATCTCTTCCCATGTGTATCTGTCCCCATGATGCTGCCTTCTCAAGAACCACAGCATCTAACAGATGCAAACGACTGGAGACAGTCCTTTGGCCAAGACTCACATCCAGGACAAGAATCTCTCCTACGGCAGGCTTCCTAATCAAGAACCTCTACTCCTGCATGTTTATCTGATCTCTCTAGCCAGGCCCCACCTTCTTCAAGTAGAATGAGACACTCCAAAAGCACAGAAGCAATGAGAGGGCCAGGGTGTATTTGCAACAGGTCCCAAAAGAGATAAGCAGAGCAGGAAAGGAATTCACAGGTGGGGGCCATCAGTTCCACCTGGATCATTAACATGAGCTTCCAGGAAGAGGACTATCTTCTGCTCCTTCCAGTCCACATTTCCCAGCTGTTTAGCTTGTGTTTCTCATGTGAGCCAAGCCAGGGTGGGTCCTTAAGAATCTCTAATCCGCTTACCTCCAAAGTGAACTCTCAGTCACACTGCCCAGGTTGAAGTCATACAGCTTCGTCAGGATAAGTATGACCTGCAAGGGGTTGGGGATAAGGGCAGAGAAGAGGAACAAAGGGAGGGAAAAAAGGAAGCTTACTTTAGTTTGTGTAACAATATATAATGCATCTCCTATCACCCAGAGGAGGGCTTAGTATTTATCCATTGAGTTGCAGGGTATTATAGGATCAAGCAAGGGGGAAAAAGTTATTAATTTAATGCATCCCTGTAACTGGTAGCATTTATTTTAATCCTGACAGTGCTTTGCATTTGAAATAAAACATGCCAACAGGAATTAATTGGCTATTGACAGTTGTTTCTCCACATCTGTCCTCCTTCAAGGTCAGACACAGGCCAGCTGGCTTTGTTCACCACCAAGGCCACCCAGAGATCAGATGATAGGCTTGCTTTTGATCCAGAGATGACTCTGATTTACAGAATTGGACCTAAAAGGGTAAAAGGGAAGTGGTCCTGATTCTGTCTGTAAAAGGGGTTCAAAGAGATTTTGTGGTTCCATCAATAGGGCCTTGGCAGGCATAAATACCTGAAAGCAGACAGGCCTACTTCCCCAACATCCCCTGATGCCATCTGCCTTCGACCATGTATCACCTGCCCCCACTACTATGGAGTAAGCAGATCATTGAACCCCATTGGACTCCACGACCACTTTCTTGACATCAGTTGATGTTAAGTAACCCAAAAGGAAGCTGGACGTATCAGAGAGCTGAGGCTGCCAGTAATCCAGTTGGTGGTTTTCTTAACCAATCTTGGGCTGACCAGTCTGTTCCCATGCACTTTCTCTAGCTGGGGACTTGGCTATCAGATGTTGCCCTACCTGCCTCTCCTGCATCTGGGCAGTGGCTTAGGCACAGCTCCACATCTAAAAGGATGATAAGCGCGTGCACCTGAATCGATTTTAATCAAAACGCAGGTGCATAATACACATGCCTGCCTGCACGCGTGATAATCCAGTTACACATGATTGTGTTTATCTAAATTTAATGCACAACTCATTTCACTTTTTTCAGCTCCTTCCCATTCCACAATTTAACTTCCTCCAGTTCATTTTCACAGCAACCATTAAATTCTTTCCGAGATAATGAATTTCTGCTACCGAGATGGGACTTTTGCATTCTAGGTATCCATTTAAGATTAAAGAAAAATAATCAGCCATTATAGTGTACATTTTTATGGCACTTAACTAACAACAAAATGCTCACTTTGAGATGTATTCTCATCCAGCACTCTATGGGGTCAATCAGCCCCATTTCCATCTCTTCTATATAAACTAAGAAAAAAATTAAAGGCAAGGGATATGATCCATTATGTGCCAAAGGTGATGGGGACATTCAATTTCTTTGCGATGAGGAATGGCAGGTTGGCAAGAAACATCATCGATGGCATGGCCATTTGTAGAATACTAGAATTTACCAAGCTACCTGTCCTACTACCTACCACAGCACAAATCAAAGAGTATGTATTAATAGTACACACCAGTGGCATGGCTATTTGTAGAACAGTAGACTCTACCAAGCTACCTGTCTTATTACCACAGCACAACAGCAAGGAGTAAGGAACCCATGAAAAGAATTGTTCTCTACAGTCACTTAGAGGTCTTTGCCCCTCCCATTCATAACTAGTTTCCTCGTTTATTAAAGCCAGAGACTAATAAAGAAATAAACTTATCCATAGCCTCACCAAGTGTCTAGCAAGTTGCCAGATAATTTCTGTTTGTTGAATCAGTGTATATGGTATACACACACACACACACACACACACACACACACACACACACCCTAAAGTTCTCCTGCTCTTCATTTGACCTTATTTCATGTACCAAGTCATTCTTAAAGTCACTGTGTAAAAGCATGGGAGGCTATGTGCAGGCCATGCCAAATTCTGGAAAAAGTAAAAAAGCTCAAAACTGATCTACTAGGAATGAGTCAGAATGACCACCTCAGGCTCTGCAGGAGCAAGTCAGACCATTTCATTTTTTCCCCAACATCAAGCCTTCAGAGGACATGCCTCCAAAATCATTTTTTCCCCAATATCAAGCCTTCAGGGGACATGCCTCTAAAAAGTGCAAAATCTACGCAGAATGAAGAAAGAGATGCTGAGGGTAGGAGTTTCACTTAATTAGCAGAGCTTCTAACCACTAGATCTGGAAAACCCTTCTCCTTACTCAAAGCTTGGACCACCCCGCTTTTTCCCTCCCTCCTTCCATCATTTCCTTTCTTCCTCTATTAAATGACTATGATATTCTGGCCACTGGGCTATACATGGGGGATACAGAAATAAATGATCCAGATCCTTCCTTCTAGTAGCTCACAGTCTAGACTAGTAGGGGAGAAACCTAAGAAATGAGCAGGCAATTCCTATACAGACTGATAGGTGCTGTGGTGGGGAATGCAGAGAAAATCGGGGAATGTTGAAGCACCAAAAACAGAAACTAGATAAAGAAGTCAGGGAAGGATTCCTAAGGGTGAAACCCAAACTAATACCTAGAAAGAGTAGACACTAACTAGCTAAAGGGAATGCTGAAGTGTTTCTACACAGAGGAAGCATCATGAGCAAAGACGCAGGCGTTCTGTAGATAAACCACCCAAGAGAATATTATTAGACTCTCCTCAGTTTCTCCTTCCTCTCAGTAGCTGCCATGAGAACATGCCTCTCAGATCTCCACCTGCAGGAAGCATAATTGACTAAGCACTCCAGCTGTTGTGCTCTGAAATCCACTGCTACCTCTTGCCAAGCCCACACCCCACAAAAGCTGCTCCTGGCCAATGGTTACAAGCAACAGGAATACTAGGCAGACACATTCCTAGGTGACAGGACTCCTCTGATGGGTGACATTGATGCTAAGATCCCCTAACAGCCTTGCTGAACTTTCCACAGAACCTCACTACAGTCTGAGATGCTCCCAGCCAGCCTACCTGCCTGCCTTCCTTCCTTACCCATCTCCTTCACCGGGGGGTCAGATCTCCATCTTAGCCCAGCAGTTGTCCCAATCTGCTCTGGCTCCTTTCCCATTTTCTCTCACGGGCATTTTTCCTAATAAGTTTCTCAGACATCTCGTTTCATCTTCACGTCTGCTTCTTGGAGAATCCAGACTAACACATCCTTCCACACTTCTATGAATATTACTTCTGCCTTCATGGTAGATGGTTTCAATTTTACCTCTTAATTCATGCACTTTCTTGATCAGAAACCTTTACTGGCTTCCTTTGCCAACGGATGAAATTCATACTCCTTAGACTGGCACACTTAGACTCCACAATCTGGCCCATGCATACTCTTCCAACCATTTTTTCCAGTTTGCAAAAACCTGTCCTCTGTTTTAAACAATCTAAGTTTTTCAAGGTACCTCAGGTAAGACAAACACATCCTCACATCTCTGCTTTCTTTCATGCTCTATCATTGTATCACTGCCTGTGCCCCATCCTTTCATTATCCCCTGTACTTGCCTGCCTAATGTTGGAGAAAACAGTCTAAAGCCCACCCCTTTCAGGTGGCCTCCCAGGATTATCCCAGACATCAAAAATGTTCTGTCCTGTGAAGTCCTATTTTGCTTAAAATGGAGTCATGCAATTTATCACAAACACTATCTTGATAGTTTCTGAATGTTACATGAGTGGCCTTCTCAACTAAAGTCTAAACAACTTAAGGTAGGGATTGTGTTTAGTACTTCTATCTCCTTCACAGGCTCAGCATATTGAAGGTTCTTATACAATAATCGCTTTTGAGTAAATGAAAGATATTGATATTGTGTTGGTAAGTCACAGACTTCAGCAGGAGATGCTATTAAGCCAGTCTATTGCTCTCATTTTATAGATGAAAAAATGGAGCCCCAGAAAGGGGAACATGACTCAAGGTTAAGCCTCAGCAATGTCTGACCTTGACCAAGTACCCCCAAGGTAGTGCTCCTCTCATTCCATGAATAAAGCCGGAGCCTAAGAGCCACTGGGGAGCCTGTTAAATGCTGATTCCATGGCCCACCCCCACTAAGTCTGACTCGAAGGACCCTGAGTAGGATTCAAAAATCTTCTGTGGCAACCAGAGGACCACATTTCCAGAAAGGCTCCATCACATCATGGTTCCTTTCCCACCTCTACACTACAGTGACACTACCCACCCCACCATGGTGAGATTCTAATCTAGCAAAACATTGCTTCCTTTACATTGAATTTAACCTTACAAATTAAGCAGGGAGTGGGACACGTATGAGGAGGATACCTCAGCGAGGTCACACCAGCATTCCCCAGAGGAAAAGTCAAAACACTGAGAATTGTAGGATGGAAACTCCTTTTCCCCTGGAGCCCAGCCCAGAAGGATATAAATAGAGCCATTAAGAGATGATAATGTAACCTTCAGGCTTAAGACATTCTATGCCAAGCAAACAAAACCAAGAGCAAGAGAAAGCCTGCCCACCCCGACCTCTCCCACCACTCACAGCCTTCCAAAGGCCACTGGGGAGGAGTGAACTTCCAGGGAAGAACATTGAAAGTAGATGCAATAAACCCACCTACAAGCTCAGGGCTGTTAGGCAAGTACTCGGAGCAGAAAGAGATGAGAGTGTGGCTCCAGAAACCCAGTCGGTGGATATGGCAGGCAGGAGGGTGGAGGGGGCAGTTCCGGATCTACAGCAAAACCTGATTGAATCCCCTCCAGCTGATGGCCCCAGAATGAGAATGGGACTCAAACTCAAGGAAGCAAAAGCAGGAGCTAACATTAATTGCACTCCTACTATGTGCTAAGTACTACACTGGGCAATTCTCAATCTTCACAAAAAAACCTTTGAAACAGAGCAGGTATTATATAATATCGCCCATTTTACAGATAAAGAAACAGAGTCCCAAGGGTCAAGCAAATTGCCCCCACAGCACACAAACAGCAAGAGACAGAACCAGCATTTCTGCCCATGCCTGAATGACTCAACCATGCTCGTTCTGCTCTAACGTGATGCTCCTCTACTCAGTAAGTGTTTATGTGGGCTTCTGTGCAAGGCAATGAACAGGAATGCAGAGAAGAGAAAAACGCACCCTTGCCCTCAAGGAGTTTATCATTCATTCATGAATTCCACAAATATTTACTGAGTATCTCTTATGTGAACTAGAAAGACACCTGCTAAACTCTGCAAATCAGGGAGAGAGATCTAGAGCTCAAGGCCCAGGGGTAAAGATAACTTTTGTTTTCTTTGTTCTTGGAGAGAAAAATAGGAAACAGAGATGTGTAATGAGACAAGAACTAGGCAAATTGTTGGGAGACCCAGGTTTACCAAATAAGCTTTGTCAAATAAGTACCTTTTTGACCTAACTGGCTATAATCCTGGGGGGATTTTAGACAGCAGGAGAAATGAAAATAAATTGGAATAATTCATGAGTAATAGCACTTCTCTCTTCTTACAAGCTATATACAGACATACACACAGAGAGAATAGCAGAGAAGTCTGTCTCTATATGTGTGTGTGTATAGCTGGAAAATTATGGAAGTACATATAGGTACATACAACTATTTTAAATTGGCATCTGACATCTTATTTGAAATAACACTGTTCATACATCTCATAGCTTCTGTCATACTGGGATAATATGATTTCTCTGTATGTCTGTCTTCCCTGTTAGACTGTGACCTCCTTGAGGTCAGAAATCAGGTCTCATTTAGCTCTGTATTCCCACCACCAAGCACAACGGCTGACACATGGCAGGTACTATACAAGGTCCTTTGGATGAATTATAAATATATGTCAGTAAAAGAAGGGATGAGATGATAAATGTAGGAGAGAGGTATGGATAATGTGCTATAAGATTTGAGAAGAGGAAGCAATTAAGTCCAGAAAATGTGATTAACAAAGTCTTCATGAAGGAGGGGTTATATGAGCTGGGTCTTAAAGCATGGTAAGAATTTCTATATACTGAAATGGAGCTTGTCTGCTTTATTTCTTTTTTTTTTCTTCTTTTTAAATTGGACAGGGGTAGATAGAAAAGAGCAGGGGGTAGGGGTAGCATTCTAGTTATGAGAAAAGCAGCATGGAGATGGAGCAGTATGGGCTGTGTTGAGTGCACCGTGATATACGCAGGATCCACTCAGAGACACGGCAAGGCTGTGCCAAGGTGGGAAACAAGGCACAAAGGACAAGGGAAGGGTGCAAGAAGGAGAGTGAAATTGCACTTGGTGTAGTCAGTAATGATTTGATTAAAAGCTCTACAAGAGTGAAGAGGGCGGTGACAATAGAAGATTATAATAATTTATGTCACCATAAATAAGGTGACAATAAGGGACATAGCTGACCTCTTACAAAATCAGTTGGTGCTGTCTTTGTTGAGTATCCACCTCCAATTTTCTTGTCCCCAAGTAGCTAGTGTCTTCTGCTGTCCCCAGATGCTCAAGCCAGCTTCAGACACACGCAACACCAGCAACTAATGCCTTTATTCCTCACTTCTTTCATTCATCTATTCCTGCCCAATGCCAAGCACAGTATAAGAATCTTGATAGTAAAGTGATTTTTTTAATGGTTGCTGTGGTCTTTAAATGTGTAGTCCTCCTTAACCTGCTGCCTTCCAAGATTATCTGTTTGAACTAACAAGTCCAAGTCCCTGACAGGGTTGGGGAGAGTGATATTTGGTGTGACTCTACACATCCCATTTTCTATGTGAGAGGGAGTGCCCACTCTGAAGTTTCAGTCCCTATTCCACCCAAGAATCCTAAATATCTCCTGGTCTAAATTCACTCACCCAATTGGATCCAGCCCTCTGCCTCCTGGATGGAGCTTGCAAGGCCACATGGAAAGAACGCGGCACCTGAAACCAGAGGGCTGAACTCAAGACCCAGCCTTGATGCACACTCCTGCATGCACCCAAACAACTCATGTATGTTTTTGGAATTGGCTGTGTTTTACTAAAATGGGGTAATGGTACACTTTCCCTGCCACACTCAAAGGGTTGCTGATTCAAATCAAATAAGGGATGACAGCTTGCTTTATAAGCTGTACTGTGCAAACATGAGTTATAAGTGTGACAATTATTCTTCAGGAGACAAGGGCTTCTAGTTACTCATATTTGGTGGAAGGGTTTCAGATTCCAGAGTTGCTGAGCTCCTTCTAAAAAAATGTCCATCCATTCTAGACCCTAACTGCAATACAGGAGGCTGAAAATCAGAGCCAGTGTTCTCTCACCTGGCACCTCCACTCAGCTTTGGAAGGCAGGCAGAAACCCCGGGGGATTCCTGTCCTCCGAAAGGATAATGCGTAATCTGCAAATCCATAAATCACTAGGACGCTCTGGCCCGTGAGCACATTCAGTGAAGTGAGGACCTTTAATGCCTGTAAAATTTTACTCTGAAGGAAAATTACTTTAGTTCATTAAACCTTCCTAAAATCTTGGTGCCTTTAAATCCATGGGGCTCTCTGCACATCCATCTCTAGGTCCCCTCACTCTTATGACCTCACTCCTGCCCGGACCTGATAATTCTTTGCTTTCAGCCAAGTGGAATGGGACTCATTGACTCTCTTTACCAGGAGTGGTAGACAATGGTAACATAAAAAAGTTGCTAAAACATACACTTTGGGGACTGCCTGCAGGAGTGTATTTTAAGTCTCAGCATAGTCTTGTGAGTCTTGGCATCTTCCTCCCACCTAGAGAAGCCTCCCCTGAAGTGAGTAGAAATTAAACATCTATAGTCCAGAACCCAACTGACCCACAGTATGACAATGTCTGGACACCAACTGGGTGTCCAGAATAAGATAAACAGTGCCCATTGCACACCATGACTTTACAACCTAGTTGGGAAGACAAGGAATTATTAATAGTACAAGAGATACCAACTTGTCAGTGTCTGATGCAAGAAATTTTACAAAACTGTTAACCCCTTTCTCTGTTTTTTAAGGGAGTATTACCAACTCTGTGGATCAGCATGATTCCTTTCTCATCTTGCCCATAACAAGCAAACACCGAGCCTCCTGAAATGTGTTGGGGTGTACTACATTGACCAATTTCAGGTCCTCATAATTTTTCCATTCATTCACCAAACTAATATGTACAGCATGCTTCCTTTTTGCCAAGTGCTGAATCGGCAGTAAAGAAAACAAACCAGCCTCTTTGCCCTCCCTAAGTTTATATCCTAGCAGAGGAAAAAAAAACAAATAAATAGGTAACCAATGCAGTAGTCAAATGGCAGTGAGTGCTACGGGGAAAAAATAAGCAGGAAATAAGAAATAAGAGAAATACATTAAAAAGTGCAAACACACAGGGGTGGTTCCAGGGTGGGCTAGGGGGGTGGCAGGTGGGGAATGAAGGTTGCAGAAGTAAATAAGGAGCTCAGAAGAGTCCTCTATGAGAAACTAACACTTAAAATCCTGAATGACGTGAAGGAAGAAGTCACATGGTTCTCTTGGTAATAAACATGTCAGGCAGAAGCAACAGCAGATGCAAAGATCCAAAGGCAGGAATGTGCCCAGCGTATCCAAGGAACAACAAGTAAATGAAGCTGGAGGGGAGGTGAGGGAGATATTAGGAGGCTGAGATCTCACTGGGCCTTCAGAAGCACTGTAAGAATCTTGGTTCTTACTCCGAGTGAGATGGGAAACCACCTGAGGATTTACATGGAGGACTTAGGTTTTAACAAGATCACTCCGGTTGCTATGTTTAGAAAGGCAGTGAGGGGACAAGAGTGGATGACGAGACTACTGTAATCATCCAGGGGAAATACGGTGTGGACTGGACCAGAGTAACGGCAGTGGACTGGGGAGACAGGTGAAGAGGGGCAGGATCTAAATATATTTTAAAGATAGAGCCAAGGAGCTTTGCTGACAAATTAGATACGAGGTGTGAACAAAAGAGAATAGTCAAGGATGACCCTCAGCATTTGAGCCTAAGTGACTGGAAGCATGAAATTGCTGTCTCATGAGATGAGGACTGTGAGAGAAGAAGGTTTGGAGGAAAGATTAAAAGTTGAGCTTTAGACATTAATTTCAAAATGCCTAAGAGACACTCAAATGGAGAAGTCAAACACTGAGCTGGATAAATGAGTCTGGGGTTCAGAGAAGAGAGTTTAGGCTACAAATATCAATTTGGGAGCTGTCAGTGATTGGATGGACTTGTAAGACATGAGTCTAGGTTCAGTCACTAAGAGACCAAGTGTGGATTGACTAAAGCTATAAGGATTGACAGCTGGGGCATGTCAGCATTTAGAGATCAGTGAAATGAGGCAGAAAAACCAGTCTGTTTGGACCTCTCGAAATTGGCACAGAGGATATTTGTGTCCTCTGTGAATGCTCACCACATGGTGTTTACTATGGAGACTTTCAAGCATCAGATGGACAGGATGGTGACTTCTCTTGAGATCACTGAGCCTCTTCCCTAGTTACCCCTGTGTCTGCTCTGTGGGCTCCTGTATAGAATGGCCATTGTGGCAGAGATTGAGGCTTCTCCTAGGCTCACCATGGAATCTCCCCCACCAAGGCTGATGTGGAAATAATCACTGCTGAGTTCCCAATCTACCAACATAAGAAACCAATGCTGAGTCTCAACATCGTGCATGGTGGCAGGTTCATTGCACAGCACCCCTCTCATCTCAGAGAGTGCAATTTCTTCTCACTGGAATTGCTTTCCCTGCCTGTAGTGATTATGCTAGAATCAAACATTTCAATTTCAGATTGCGTTATTCACTGTCATGGTGTCCCATACAACACGACTTCTAACACAGGAACTCATTTCACAGCAAATGAAATACAGTCATGGGTATGTCCGTGGAATTCACTGGTCTTACCATAAACATGATCACCCAGAGCACCTGGACTGATACAAGGCTTGAGTGGACTTGTGAAAACTCAATGACCACCATCTGGGAGCTGACACCCATGTGAGGCTGTGGTGCTTATCCTCTAGGATGTGCGTCCCACCAAAATATGGTCCAAATACCAAGGTCTGAACATCAACAATGAAAAGTGTGAGTGATGTCTCTCCTTATCATATCCAGGAGGACACCACAGAATATTTAAATCATGTCCCCACAACTTGGGGCTCTGTTAGTACAGAAGTATTGCTTCCCAAGGAGGGAATTGTCACCAAGAGGTAAAACACGTGTTTGTTTGTTTGTTCGTTTATTTATTTATTTATTTATTTATTTATTTGAGATGGAGTTTCACTCTTGTTGCCCAGGCTGGAGGGCAATGGCCCAGTCTTGGCTCACTGCAACCTCTGCCTCCTGGGTTCAAACGATTCTCCTGACTCAGCCTCCTGAGCAGCTGGAATTACAGGCATGTGTCACCATGCCTGGCTAATTTTTGTATTTTTAGTAGAGACAGGGTTTCACCGTGTTGGCAAGGCTGGTCTCAAACTCCTAACCACAGGCGGTCTGCCCACCTTGGCCTCCCAAAGTGCTGGGATTACAGGCGTGAGCCACTGTGCCCAGTCACACCTGTTCTATTGAACTGGAAGCTGAAAGGAATATCCATCTGTTTTGAGCTTCTCATGCTACCACTGAACAAACAGGTAATGAAGGAGTTACTTACCAGCTGGGATGATTTGTTCCTATTGTCAAGGAGAAACAGAGATGATGTTTTATAATCAGGACAAAGGGAATGATGTCTGAAACCTATAATTATTATTATGCCTCTTATTAATTTCAAGTGCCCCTATTGTCTTCAAGTCCTGAAGTACAAGTTAACAGAAGACTACAGTGGTAAAGGCAGAACTATTAAGGACTAAGATTCTTCAGAAATGACAGTTTAAATTATTCTATCACACTATGAGGTAGAAATCCTTAACCCTCTGAGGTATTTGCTAAGGGCAAAGGAAATACAAAATGGGTAGCTGAAAAAGACATGGCCTATCAACTATGCCTCAGGACTAGTAACAGAAATGAATATAATAGCAATTATGCATATTTCTCCTTGCCTGCTTTATGTGCACATGCACAGAGATAAGAGAAGGCTCAGAATGTGTGTGCACAGAGATGAGTGAGAATGCAGGATTCCCCCTTCCACCCCCCATCACCTACTTGCTTTCTGTGTTCTGAGTGGAAAATCAGAGTGCTTGACTGTTCTGTGACCCAGCCAGCTGCAGGTTTTCCCCAGCAGGCTTGAACACACACTGGTCTCTTGAACACTCCCAGGAACTGTTAAAGGAATCTAGGTTGTTGCCCAAAACACTGAAAGAAAAGGGTCCTGGCCCTGAGCTAAATGCCTCAAATCGTCTCATAAACTCCTTTCCCTGACCACGTTGCTTGGACAGATCTAGGTAGATCACCCCTTTTCTCTTGCCGTCTGTCATGAGGATTGCTGCAGCACTATACTAAGTTCCCCTAATAAATGCTTTGCACTGATCACCCTGGCGTTTAGTGCTTCTTTCTTTGGAATCGCAACTGGCCCTATCTTGGTACCCTTTGGGGCACTCCCTTGTGGGAACTTCCCTTCCATTGCTTTTGGGGTAATTCCAGCCATAGGTTCAGCAGGGCAAAACAGATAAATAGATGGTGCCCATAAGTTACTCTCTTTTCTCCTACTCTCTCTCTGTTTCTTTTCTTTTATACAAAGAACGTTAGTGTTGGTTAGCTTCACAACTACTTTGGGTTATAAGATATCCACACAGGATTGTAATAGGTATACAAAGCAATTAACATCACCCAGAGAAGGTTTAGCAACTAATGGAACTTGATGAATCTCTTTCTTGATAGAGAGTGACAGTATCCTCATGGTATAAGTTGTTGTGGCTTGGTGCGGTGGCTCATGCCTATAATCTATAATCCCAACACTTTAGGAGGCCAAGGTGAGAGTATCATTTGAGCCTAGGAGTTCAAGACCAGCCTGGGCAACATGGCAAGACCTAGACTCTACCAAAAAAAAAATAATAATAATTTTAAAAAATTAGCTGGGCATGGTGGCACACACCTGTGGTCCCGGCTACTCGGGAGGCTGAGGCAGAAGGAACACTTGAGCCCAGGAGGTCAAGGCTGTAGTGAGCTGCATTCGCACCACTGCACTCCAGCCTGGGTAACAGAGAAAGACCTTGCCTCAAAAGAAAAAAAAGAAGTCATTGCATTGTATTAGGCAGAACCACAAGGTTAAATACGAACAAGAGGATGGAAAAGAACACTCACAATAGCCAAAGAAGTAGGCTGTGCTGTTTACCGTCACCCCACAATCCTGCCTATGTATGGCAGGTAACCAGCGCCCTGCAAATTACATTTCTAAAACTCTACTGTGAGCTCTCTTCAAGATTAGTTCAGCCAATGGAAGGCATGGGTGGGGACTGGCGGAGGAGGGAGAAGCAGCCCTCTCCACATATCTGGCTTCTGATGTGACAACATATCAGCAGCAACAGAGGTGGTGGAAGCAATGGGGATGGGTCTCAGTAACCAGCAGCACAGGCTCCTGGGTTCTTCTGATGCACCTCAGCACACACAGCAGGAACCTAGGTGGGAGAGACCCTTGGCCTCTAGTACTGCTTCCTCTCCTCCTGGGCAGTCATGTGATGGTTCCTGCAGTGACCAATCTTTGAGCAGCCTTGCCTTTCCTCTTTCTTGCTCTTCCAGCCTTTCCAGCACTCTTGTAATCAATTCCTGCATTCAATCTCTTCTTTTAGAAATACTATGCAGCCATAAAAAAGAATGAGATCATGACCTCTGCAGGGACATGGATGAAGCTGAAAGCCATCATCCTCAGCAAAATAACACAGGAAGAGAAAACCAAACACTGCATGTTCTCACTCATAAGTGGGAGATGAACAATAAGAACACATGGACACAAGTAGAGGAACAACACACACCAGGGCCTATTGGGGGTTGGGGGACTAGGGGAAGGAGAACATTAGGACAAATACCTAATACATGTGGGGCTTAAAACCTAGACGATGGGTTGACAGATGCAGCAAACCACCATGGCACATGTATACCTATGTAACAAGTCTTCATGTTCTGCACATGTAACCCAGAACTTAAAATAAAATTTAAATTTAAATTTAAAAATATCTCAAGTTAGAGGCCCTGGCTGACACAGAACAGGCTGGGAGATACAAGGATATCAAGGAGAGCATGGGTTCTGGAAACTGAGTGAGGAAAGCATTTCAAGGAAGAGGTGAAATACTGCTGACAGTTTATTTACAAGAAAGATCAAAAATCAACCATTGGATTTGGCTACTAGATGGCCTCAAAGGCCTTCAAACTAACTCATTTACTTAATTTCTTACAAAAATTCTCTAGTGGCTTCTCGCTGCCTTTAGAATCAATCCAAATTCCTCATGGCATGAAAGGTCTTTCTCAACCTGGCCCCAAATGGCAGTTTAAACCTCTTCTAGAGCCACTTTCCCAAATGACCGCTGAATTTTAGCCACATTAGAGTACTCCTTCTCCCATTCAATTTTCCAATACTTTTCCATATGCTCTTCTCCCTCCTCTGAAAGCCCTTCTCCTGTTCTCTACCTGATGTTCTCCTTCCTGCTCATGCTTCCAGATCCAGCTCAAATATCAACACTCTGATGTCTCAGCTGTTCTCAAAGACAGAACTGATTTTCCTTTAATCTATGTTCCCCTAACTTGTTGTACATATCTCCAACTTGGCTACTCACCAGACTATAATTTTCTACCTGCACATGCATCTCTGACACTAGGTTATATGCTCCCTCAGGACAGGAACCCTGATTTTCTCATCATTGTACTATGAAAGTATTATTAAATGTTTCTTTGATAGGGCATCTATTAATCAACAGAGATATAACACACTTCTTAAGTTTAAAGTATTACCAGAGGTGTTCAAAGGAGGAGAAGATGAATCTGAGCTGAGGTGGTCAGGACATCCTCACAGTGGATGAGAGGCTTTGATGAGATCATAAGAGATGGAAAAAGTTTAAACTCTCAGCCCTCTCCTTTCTGGGAGCAATGTCTTTCAAGGATTTCTTTTCCTTAGATAAGCTAGTCTGCCAAGCCTCTCCAGAAGGGAGACCTCAAGGTGGCTTTGAAATAACTTTGAGAATGTCCACAAGAGGGTAAGGAGAAAGGGACACAGGAGCACGGTGGGAAGATAATGAAAGCAATCTCCCGAAATCAGACCATATTAAGTTTTAAAGAGTTATCATTCTCTAACGGCCACTAGAGAAGACAAAGGTACCTTGTTTTACTGTGTTTCACTTGATTGCACTTCACAGATACTGTGGTTTTCTTTTTAATTTTTCCAAATGGAAGGCTTGTGGCAACCCCATGTCGAGCAAGCCTGTTGGCACCATATTTCCAACAGCTTGTGCCCACCTTGTGTCCCTGCGTCACATTTTGGAAATTCTCACAACATTTCAAGCTTTTTTGTTATTATTATATCTGTTATGATGACCTGTGATGAGTGATCTTTGATGTTACTTTGTAATTGTTTTTTTGGGCACCATGAACCATGCCCATATAAAACAGTGAACTTAATTGACAAATGTGCAAGTTTCGACTGCTCCACTGATCGGTTGTTCCCCATCTCTCTCCTTCTCCTCAGCCCACACACCCCCATTCTCTGAGACACAGCAATACTGAATTCAGGCCAAATATCAACCTCACAATGGCCTCTAAGAGTTTGAGTAAAAGGAAGAGTCACACAGCTCATACTTTAAATCAAAAGTAAAAATGGTTAAGCTTAGCAAAGAAGGCCCATTAAAAGCCAAAATAGACTGAAAGCTAGGTTTCTTGTGCCAGAGTTGCCAAGCTCTGAATGCAAAGGAAAAGTCCTTGAAGGAAATGTTAAACATCATTCCAGTGAACATACACGTGAAAAGAAAAACAGCCTTATTGCTGATAGGGAAATAGGTTTAGTGACAGAAGATCAAACCAGCCACAACATTCATTTAAGCCGAAGCCTAATCCAGAGTAAGGCCCTAACGCTCTTCAGTTCCATGAAGGCTAAGAGAGGTAAGCTTCAGAAGAAAAGTTCGAAGCTAGCAGAGGTTGGTTCATGAAGTTTAAGAAAAGAAGGGATGTCCATAACATACAAGTACAAAGTGAAGCAGTAAGTTCTGATGGAGAAGCTGCAGCAAGTTATCAGAAGATCTACCTTGCATCATTAATGAAGGTGGCTACACTATATAATCAATTTTCAATGTAAACCAACAGCCTTCTATTGGAAGAAGATGCCATCTGGGACTTTCACAGTTAGAGAAGAGAAGTCAATACCTGGCTTCAAAGCTTCAAAAGACAGGATAACTCATCTAGGCTAAAGCCAGTGCTCACTTACCATTCCAAAAATCCTAGGGCCTTTAAGAATTATGCTCAATCTCCTCTGCTTGTGTTCTATAAATGGAATAACAAAGCTTGGATGACAGCACATCTTTTTACAGCACAGTTTACCGAAAATTTTAAGCCCACTGTTGAGACCTACAGCTCCAATAAAAATATTTCCTTCAAAATGTTACTGCTTACTGACAATGCACCTGGTCTCCCAAGATCTACGACGGAGATGTATAAAGATGTTAATGTTATTTTTATGCCTGCTATCACAATATCCATCATGTACCCATGAGTTAAGGAGTAACTTCACTTCCAAGACTTATTTTTTTAAAAAATACATTTCATAAAACTATGTTGCCATAAACAGTGATTCCTCTGATGAATCTCAGCAAAGTAAATTGAAAACCACCTGGAAAGGATTCACCATTCCATATGCCATGAAGAACATTTATGATTCATGGGAGGAGATCAAAATATCAACATGAATAGGAATCTGGAATAGATAGATTTCAACTCTCGTAGATAAGTTTGAGGGGTTTAAGACTTCAGTGGACAAAGTAACTGCAGGTATGGTCAAAATAGCAAGAGAACTAGAATTACAAGTGGACCCTGAAGATGTGTCTGAATTTCTGCAATCTCATGATTAAATTTAAACGGGTGAGAAAAGAAAGTAGTTTCTTGAGATGGAATCTATTCCTGGTGAAAATGCTGCAAACATTATTGAAATGACAACAGAAGATTTAGACTATTCCATAAACTTAGTGGATGAAGCAGGGGCAGGGCTTGAGAAGATTGACTTCAATTCTGAAAGAAGTTTACTGTGGGTAAAATGCTATTAGACAGCATCACATTCTACAGAGAAATCTTTCATGAAAGAAGAGTCGGTCAATGCAGCAAACTTCATTGTTGTCTCATTTTCTGAAATTTCCACAGCCATCCCAATCTTCACCAACCACAATCCTGATCAGTAAGCAGCCACTGACATTGAGGCAAGACCCTCTACCAGCAAAAAAGATGATTTCCCACTAAAGGCTCAGGTAATCATTAGCATTTTTAGCAATAAAATATTTTTACTTGAAGTATATATATTTTCTTAGACATGATGCTACTTAACACTTAATAGATGACAGTATAATGTAATCATAACATTTATGTGCATGGGGCAACCAAAAATCTTGTGTGTCTTGCTTTATTGTGATATCCACCTTATTGTGGTGGACTGTAACACACAATATCTCTGAGGTATATGTGCGTATACTCCTGTACCTAATGGGGTGTAGATGAAAGAAAACACTAAATTTCCAGACAAAATCACAACTTAATTAAACTACAGTAGTTTATACGAGAGGAACAAATACAGGAAGGGCCAAGGTGGGCATGCTAACATTTACTGAGGACCTAATAAGTGCCAACCACTGTACTTGATGCTTGGTGTGTATTACACAGATAATGAGCATAACCATGACAAAAGGGAGATAGCATTATCCCCATTGCCTAGATAAAGAAACTGTCCAGCTCATGCAAGTAGGAAGAGGCAGGAGTCAGCACCCAAACACAGGTTTATCTATTGCAACGTGATCCAAGGGAGAGACAAGATATATAGAAATTAACAAGCATTAGTTATCCTGACTTAAAAATGGGCCATTGTTAAGAAAGAACTTTGCAGAATTTGGTAACTGAATAAGGCAAGTGACAAATCAAGGAAATGAAAACACAATGTTGTTGAAACAAGGAGACTGTGAAAAATGACTGTTGAATAGTGGGGGGTTGCTCTGGTTTTGTGTAAGGAGCCATTAAAAATGAATTAAAAATCCATTCACTCTCATTCCCTAAGGGGCTTTGAAAATGAGATGGCCATTCTTGGAAATGATTTAGGTAGCATGCAGCGCAGCAACAGGGGTGGGGCTAAATGACCACACAATTCCTTGCCAATTTCTGTATTCCATAATAACATCTCATCAGAACACAGCTTAATTCTCTCCAAAGGTGTTCCATTAGGTAGGAGTCTGAGCTCATACCTTTCTGCCTGTCCATTACTCCATCCATCCAACCACCACCAAAACCACCCTGAGAAGGCAGCCAAGGGCAGAAAACAGATGTGAGCTGATGGGAGAGGAAACTGGCTGCAATGCCACTAATGTGAAACCTGCAGAGATGATCATTAACACAAAAGAAAATATTAATATAAGTGATCTGTTTCTTTGAGAAAAAGTGAAAGCATTAAACTGGAAAGTTTTGGTGTAGAATCCAAGCTCTGCCACTTATTTTGTGTGACCTTAGGCAAGGGGCTTACCCTATTGAGCCTCAGTGTCCTCATACTAAGGTGAGCCAAGATCACTCCCTTCATTCGGTTGTTGTGAGGATCAGCTAAAGGGTATTGTACTGCCAGGCACACAGTAAGCCATCAGCATGCATTAGGTTCCTTCCTTTTTCCCTGTCTCTGAGCAAACCAGGTCATTTGCCATTTGAGTGGGGAAATGCCATGTCCTCAAGAAGGGGCATGTCACTTTAGTGGTGACAACTTGAAGCTCACAAAATAAATAGCAACCTCACCAGGCCTCTCACTGATGCAGAGATAAAAGCCTGGAATTCCCTGCATGCCAGTGCTTGCTTTGTGTGGACACGCATTGACAGCCTCCGTGATGGGAAGATCACAGGTCCATCCAAGTCCATTTTGCCTGGTGTGTGATCCAACCCACTTGTCTCTTTTCATTTCAGGGGCTGTCTCTGCTGGTCCTGCCTGCAGGCACACACACTTCCCACTCTTCTGCAGCTTCTGTCAGGGGCAGTGCTCCCTCCTGGGTCTCAGGAGCTAAAAGAGCTCCCAGCCAAACAATTTCAGCTGCTGACTCCAGTGAATTTCCTGGGGATCAGCATCTCTCCAGACTGGAAGCAGCCACTAGCCTGAGCTGCTTCGGATGACGGCAAAGGCAGGAGCTTGGCTAGACTGTAAGATGCTTCAGTATCAACACATCTGTTTCATTTGCAGTTATATCTCCAGCACCTGGGACAGCGCTCAGCACCTCCAGCACCTGGGACAGCGTTCAGCACCACTGCTGTAAATAATAGTGAAGTGAATACCCTATCACCCAATTCATGATTGGGCATTCATCACAACTCACCTCCTATTCAATCCTACAAATTACAACAGAGTCTCTCTTACAGGCAACACGTCATGCTTGGTACTAAGGGGATGTAGGGATGAGAGACACAAAGTTCCTGACCTAAGGCACTTTCAGTGCAAGAGGGGAGATACATGCTTATACAACTTTCTGCAAAAAAAATTTGAAACTGGTCTGACTTACACTAGGTTGGAGACACTCTACCCATCGTCTCCTGAGGCTAGAGCTTCACATACATAGAGAAGAAGATGGAGATATCTACTGGGGCCAAATAACAGTGGTTTTAAATACCAGGTGTGTAAATTTTCTATTGCTGTTGTAACAGATTACCAAGAATTTAAAATAACACAAACGTATCATTTCATAGTTCTGGGGGCCAGAAGTCCAAAATGGGCTTTACTGGCTATAATCAAGGTGTTGGCAGGGTTGCGTTCTACATGCCTTGTGGGGGCTCTAGGGGAGAATCTGTTGTTTTCCTTTTCCCAGCTTCTTTGACTCCCCCATTCCTTGACTCATGGTCCCCTTCAGTCTTCAAAGCCAACAATGGCCGGTCAGGTCTTTCTCATATGGCATCACTCTGAAAACTGACTTTTCTTCCTCCCTCTTCCCCATTTAAGGAGCCTCATGATTACACTGTACCCAGCCAAATAATCCAAACAATCGCTTTATCTTAAACTCAGCTGACTGCTACATTATTTCCACCTACTGTCTTAATTTCCCTTTGTCATGTGACCTAACACATCCACAGGTTCTAGAGATCAGGACATGGGTATCTTTGGGAGGCCACTATTCTGCCAACTACACCAAGTTAAAGAGTTTTGACTTGATTCATTAAATACCATGAAGATGTCTAATGAGCTTGAATAAATGAGTGACCTTTTAGGACCTGCACTTTGGAAATGAAATGGCCAGGAGTATGAAAGGTGGATCAGTGAAGATGAAAAGCAGAAAGCCTAGTGAGAAGGATACTGCAATGGTCCAAACATAAGAGGTAGGAAATCTGAACTGAGGCAATGGCAGTGGGAAAGGAGAGAAGGGAGGTGGGAGGGAATCTCTTATGAAAAAGTTGTCGCTAAAAACTGCAAATGGAACAGAATAGGAAGAAAAAGGTGTCTTAGAGATATCCAAGAAGTTAGTATAATTCATTTTAATCACAAGTCTAGGTCTGAGATCCAGCTCCAATCCAACACATAGGGGAGGACCATCTAAGTGTTCCCATAGCCTAAACCTCATTTCATGCTCCACGTTGGTTGCGGTGGTTTCCAACTTATTTCCCCAAACTTGTGCATCCTCCCTGTCTGGGAAACCTGCTCATGGCCTAGGTTCTCCCTGTGCCCTATTTTGTCCTTACTCATCTGCCTATTGGCCTTGTAGGCATGTTTGCTACTGCCTGTCCAGTGCCTTCAGAGAGGCTCCTTTCCTAGATTACTATCTCCTAGCCTCACCTCCATGTCTCGTCACCTCTTTAGCTCCTTTCACAAACTGCTTACCTGGATCTCACCTTGCCCAGAATGCATGTACTTCCTGAGGTGGCCTTGGTCTAGGTCCTAGCCCAGAACGGCAGATAACAGGGCCATGTCAGCCACATCCCAAGATAAAAGAGATAAAGAGCCACCTCATTTATATGGTGGGAAGTTGGGGTAGGTGTAGATTTTAATCTGTCCAAGCTCTTAGTCACATACTTGATTAAAATCCCCAGAGTTCGGTCCCATATATCACAGCAGATCACCATTCATTCAAGCAGGAAAGTGCTGATAAATCCCAGGGACATTAGAGGTAGAAAAACTTAGAGCGTATTGAGGGCCATGCCAGACTCTGAGAAGAATTGCTCTTCTCCAGTCTTTTGCAGAGGCTAGCATTCCTCTAGCAGCCTCACCAATATTCCCACCAGAAAGTGATCTGGGTTGCCTAAACTAACATATGCCTGGGTTTGTCTCCACATAACTCCTGAGAAAAGAGCAGAACCTCCAGCGGCTGATGGTGGATGATTAAGAGCCCTCTCTCGTGTAGCCTAGGACGTAATAACAAAGAACACACAATTTATTTCTATTGATTCACCAGCACACATTTGATCATATCTCCTTGTCCTTCCTTTTGCTAAGAACCCATGGCCACAGTCCTGAGAAATTTATCTTTGGCAAAATATCTCTGTAAAAGTAAGTTCCTCACATATCTTAGTTACAGCAAGAGTTCATGCCAGGAAAACTGGCCAAGGAAAAGGGTAAAGGGACACAGCAGTCCTTCTTGTGTGCTGACTCTGGTCTAAACAATCTTCCTCCATGATAAGAAACAGACAACGTGTGCTTGGGAATTAAAGCCTCAGTTCTGAGACCTGACTGTCAGATACAGATACAGAAACTGAGGACAGATCAGATTCCTGATCTAGAGAAATAAGAATCACAGAGGAGCTGGTCAGACTCCAGGACTAAGAGAAAGAATAAAAAGTAAGTGGTGGAAACAAATGTGGACCTTGCAGTAGGCTGAGATGGTATGAAAGTGCCCAGGTGTGTTGAACACTGCTGTCATTCAACCTTGAAGTTTCATTCAAGGTTATTTCATTCCAATAACCTTGTACACAGCACCTACTATGTACCTGGCTCTGCTTCAGAAGCTGGAATGTTAGACACAGTTTCTTCCCTCCCAAGACTCTCAACATAATGGGGGACAGACAGGCAAGTAAGCACATAACTGATTTAATGTGATTTCTGTGCTAACAAGGGCACTTATTGTGCCAACTCAAGGACATTGGTGAGTCTTCCAATCCCATGGTACAGAGGCTCCTCCTACCCAAGAATAGAACAGAAAACAAAGGGAGAAGTCAGGAGAAATGGCTTTGCATTTTATCAAGCCTGATCAACTTAGTGGGCACAGGGGACTTTAAATCTGAGGTTGAATATGTAGGAGGACACCAAAAAGGAGCCATGTGCTTTGAAATCGCTGAATGCTTTGGTGTTCTACAGATAGATGGTAGCAACAGACTCCATTTTCAGCCTATTTAGTTGCTCTGGGCAGTAAGGAGGCATCTGGAAGACCCAAAAAGGAACAAAAACCCTCACCAGTGTGCCCAGGATTGTGCACATGTTCTCTTCCTGCCCTTCTCTGCCTGCCAGCTTCCAGGTATCCACTCTTTAAGCATCAGCTCAAGCCCTGTCCCCAGCAGGGAGTTATCCCTCATGACCACAGTCCACAATCATCTCTCCATCTGTGGCCCATTATATTTTCTGGTATCTCCCATTCCACATGCTTACCTTACAATTTGACCCTGATGCACCCTCTATTGAGAAGTGGGGTCTATGTTCCTCCCTTCAAAATGTTGTGACTCCTTCAACCAACAGAGTATAGAGAATGCCTGAAGTTGCTGAAGGTATACAGTGTGGAACCCGAAGATGCAGCCAAGAATGCACAAGCTGGAGTACAAAAACTAAGAAAATCTAAGTCTTTGATGACATCATCATTTGAGCTGTTGGATCAAGCCTGCCATGAAGCCATAAACATCAGTCCTTTCTGTTCAATCAATCAATCTTTCTTCCGTTTCAACCCATTTGTGTTCCTGTTGTGTTTAAAATACTTCTCTCACCATTTAAGCCTCAGATCAAAATCACTTCTACAAGGCCTACCATGACTTCTCGAGACAGATTCTGTTGCTCCTTCTTTTATATGACTGTTGATGCATCCTAACATTACAGCAACTTCTTATTGTATTGTAATACTAATATTTTATCTTCTCTCACTACATTGTGAGATATTTAAGAGCAAGTGTTGAGCCTCTTGATTTTAGGGGGAGTCAAAAATAGTTCACATTTAATTTTGATGCAAATATTCTAAATAAAATATTGACAAACTCAATCCTTTACAACTAAAAGAGTAATTAGGCATGACCAAACAGAACACAGGACTGCAGAAAAGCAGAGCATTTTGTTTACAGTAGGTGCTTCAAACACTTAATCCACAGTAGGTGTTCAAAAAGGATCTTCAGAATGAATGACCTACTGTTTTTTCTTGCCTCTTTATCTTTGTTATGAATTGGTAAACCTATAAATAAATATAACCCTACTTGATACACAGTAGATGTTTATAAACATCTGTTAATAAGTAAATATTTACAAGATAAATGTTAGCCAGTTGATAAATTCCAGTTAATGACAATAATGGAAGTAGTACCAGAAGTCAACATTTACATCTATTTTCTCATTTAACCCTTGCAACAATCCTATGATTACTATTATTCCCATTTTATTCAAGGATGAAATAGAGACTTAGATTAGGTAACCAAGCAAAATCCCATGACATGTAAATGGCAGCACCTAATATATTCTTACTCTAAAAAATCTGTTCCCTCCTAATGTTTCAAATTCCACCTCCTTACTGATTAGAGGGTGTCAATTAAAGCAGCAATTTTGGCACCCCTGAAGTTACCATGACAGCTTGGTGCATATGACAGCCTCCACTAGAATCTCCTTAAGACTAAGTTTAAAGTAAATCCAACATCCTCAAGATAGGATCAGAGACTCAACCTCAAGCCAACTTTCCATTCTAAACCCAGTGGTTAAGGAAAATACAATAAACTGCAGGTCTGATTTCATAGCTGCATGAGCAATCTTGGCTCTGGAAGTGAAGGCCACGTCACGGCCTTCTGCATTTCCCTCCTGCCTCTCCACCCTCCTAAAACCTGAGTTCCACATCCCAGCTGTTGAGCTATTCTCCAGCCCTCAACTTCTCTTCCTCCAGGCCATGCACCTGGCAAGGCTTAGATGTCAGGCCCTAGTTTTCTTCTAAAATTAGAATTTTGACTCTAATGAGTAGGTTGCATGTGAGTAGGAGGTAGATCTGGGAAAAGGGAAAGGGCACACCTGCCTCCCACTGCCCAGCACACGGAAGGGTCCAAGTGGATAGTATTGGGTGTGGCCCTGATCCAAGGAAAAGTTCATCCCAGAATAACAGCTGAGGAATAATAGAACCAGCAAGCATTCACCTGGCACTTGAAATGTGCCAAGGGTTTATCGGGTATTGTGGGCATATGAGAGGAGGAGATGTGAGGAGCTTACTGAAAGAGTGGATATGTGTGTGGGTGGGAGAGTGAGAGAGAGAAAGAGATGAAGATGCAATGCGAACCTACAGACAGACAAACAGATACAGATCGATGTAATATGCAACAGGTAAGAATCTGTCAAAGTGTGACTCACAGACCCCTTGAGTCAGACTCATCTGAGAAACTTACTTAAAAACACAGACCCTGGTCCCTATCTTTCATGCATTATGTACACTCTGGGAGCAGGGCCTGGAAATCTGCATTTTACAGGCTATCCAGGTGGATCTTGTACACACTGACGTGCACCCCCTCAGAGTTCTCAAGTGACATTGTGTGAGATTCCTGCAAATCCACAAAACCTCAAATACAAAAAAGTCTGTCACCCCCCTGGCCTTTTCTCCAATCACATTTCCATCAAGAATCATGACCTAGTTATTAACCTTTTCCATTTTCACTCATTTTATCTCCAGCTTAGATGGATATTGCTACACAGATATTAAGTTTGAATTTGGTTTTGTTTCATTTCATTTTGTTTTTATCATATGGCAAAAAGCTACCATGTAAAAAAGTAGCACAAAAAACAAAAAGTCCCACATGGACATGAATGCTGTACTTAGCTAGGCCCACTGAGAAGTGTACTCATCCCTACACACCAGCTTAGAAGCAGGCGTGGTTTAAGTTCACACCTCTGCAAATTTCCCAATTGGAACCCATGACTACTCTTCAGGTAGGTTGATGATAATCAGAAAAACCCACATTCAGCTGGCAGAACCCAGGGCATCAGGGGTTAGAATCTTTCTGAAGACAACCAAGGGGCCCTGTGGAACTGACATAAGCTCAGAGTACAGGGAGGCACAGAAAAGCAGGGGATCCTGTAGTAGCCAAGGACAGGGCTGCAGCTGTGACTCAGGAAAGGACTAATGCAGGACTGGGAGCCTACAGGACCCTCTTCATATCTCTTCTTTTGAAGGAAGGCTCCATCCACCTCTCTTTGAGTCTACCTGGCACCCCTTGGGCCCTCCCCACCTCTTAAGATTCACATGCTAGACGACCAGCTCCAAAAAAAAAGAGAGAAGGAAGGAAGGAAGGAAGGAAAGAAGGCAGGCAGGCAGGCAGAAGAAAGAAAGAGAAGAAAAATTGTGCTCTCTCTTGTTCCTAACCTCCAATTCCTAGGAAGGGATTCCAATTGGCTTAACTTAGGTCAGACACACACTCTTGGAGACATGCACTTTTGTCAAGAGGTTGGGTCACATTTACAAACAACTGCCACCAGCTCGGCACATGAATTACAGAAAGAAGTGAGGGGAGGTGAGCCAGTAGGAAAGTTTCCTGGAGCAGAACACACAGCAGTGTCCTGACTAACCAAGTGTGCACAGGTGTGTGTGTATACAGAACTATGTAGATAGGGCAACCTGCAGGCCAAACATGTTTAATCATTCAAGGCATTAAATGAGAAGTGTTCGATTGGTGACATGATTGGTAAATCTCAAAGAAAGATGGAGGCAAAGGAAGGTAATGTGTGGTAGAAAGCTCAGGGAAAGCTTCTAAGAGGTGGTAAGGGACAATCTCAGGGCCAGCATGCTTGGCAGAAAGAACGTGGACTTTGAGTTCAGACAGATTTTGGTTCAGATCTTAGTTCTGTACTTCCTATTGTGTGACCATGAGCAAAACACTGATCCCCCCGACTCCTTTCTTCATCTGCCCACCCCCTTACTCACTTGCCTGCCATCAAAAAAGGGAAAGAGGAGGAGGGGAGGGAAAATAAGAGGGAAAAAAGGGAAAAGAAAGGGGAAGAGGAGGAGTGGGGAGGAGAGAGAAGGAGGAGTGGGGAGGGGAGAGAAGGAGGAGGGAGAGGGGAGAAAAGGAGGGAGAGGAGGAAGAGGGGAAGGGGAGAGAAGGAGGGGGAGGGGGTGAGGGGGAACAGAGAGGAAGGGGGAGGGGGAGGGGGAAAGGAGGGGGGAAGGAGAGGAGGAGGGGGGAGGGGGAGGAGGAGGGGGGAGGGGGAGGAGGAGGGGGAGGGGGAGGAGGAGGGGGGAGGGGGAGGAGGAGGGGGGAGGGGGAGGGGGAGGGGGAGGAGGAGGGGAGGGGGACGGGGAGGGAGAAGGGAGAGGAGGAAGAAGGAGAAGGTGAGGAGGAAGAAGAAGGGGGAGGAGGAAGAGAAGGAAGAGGGGGAAGTGGGAAGAGGAGGACGGGGAGGAGGGGGAGTAGGGGGAGGAGGGGGAGGAGGGGGAGAAAGGGGTAAGAGGGGGAGGAGGGAGGCAGGGAAGGGAGGAGAAAAGGAAAAAAACAATGACTCCTATGATTGCCAATTGAAAATTGAGATAATGTGTCAGCAGCCCTTAATTTCCTGGAAAGGAAATCCATGGGCCATATCTTCCTCCTTGGCCAGGTGTCTCATGAAGTGTGCTCATAAGTAGTGTGGGCCACTTGAAGATGACTGTAGATCCACTGCTTCCAAGTCGGCGAAAGTACTGAGGCTGTTTGGGTGTTGGAAATAACAAACTTCCTTTGGGCTTGAGGGGAACAGACACCGTGCTGCCCCAGAAGCCAGGAAGCTGGGTCCACGAAGGTGGATACAGGGTCTGGGCATGGTGAAATCTTGGGTGCCTGGGCTGAAGGCTTGGCCTCCCTCCAAACTCTAGCAGCTGTGTTCCCTGTGGGTCTTAAAGAGAGAGGAGAAAATGATGGAACAAGTAGAAGGAAGGGAAAGTAAGGAGAGACCACTCTAAGCAGCACCAACTTATGTTCCAAATGATTCTGCAAGCTAGGTTTTGTTTCCAATGATTCAGCTGAGGAAGCTCAGGCTCAAAGAGGCTAAGGAACCTCCCCAGGTCACACAGCAGCAAAGCTGGGACCTCCAAGCCCTCCCTCTCTCCTCACCACAAAGTGGTTTTTAAAAGTCTGATGAGTCTGGAAGGTGCGCTGAACAGACGCCAGCCCCTGACTGGCTCCATGGGAATAGCTACTAATCCACTAAAACCACAAACTTCCTGCACTTGGGTGTACCTGTGATAGGTGTAATTTGTGTAATGTGAAAATATGCTGCAGGACAAAGAAAAATAATTAGCAAAGTGATAAGGCACATTCTATTTTTCCTTATATCGGAAAGGATAACCATTTGTTAGTCTAAGACCCACCAAAGCAGGATGATCTCTGAAATACAAGGACAGGTAGTTTATACATGAAGAAAAGCAGAGAGTCAACCAATGCTGAAAAAAGGCCTGGCATCTTGCTTTCAGCAGATTAAAGAAAAGCAAATTAACTCATTTCTGAAATGCCAAAATGCCATTTGAATTAGTGAAAATTCATTTCAAAGTTATGAAATTTAAGCATATTATAAAGAAAGAGATATTCCCATATCCTCCTGGGAATACTGTATGCTGGCCCAGGCCTGCCAGGGAGCATTCTGGCAGAATCACAAAGCTATTTGTGCCCATTAACCTGCTAATTCCACTTTAAGTAATATACTCTTATATTCCATGGAAATAATTCAAAAGCGAAAAAGAAAAAAAGCTATTTGTATGGAAATATTTACAACAGTGCTATCCCTCACAGGGAGAAAAAGCAATTAAGCAACCTGAATACCCAATAGCAGGGACATATTCAAGCAATTAATAGCATATTCTATGATAGATTCTACATCATTACTACAAATTGAAAACTGGAACTACATGGTCTATATTATTATGGGGAAAAATGTATGAATATACATAAGTTATTAATTACAGCAAAAAGTATGCTCATTCTTATTACAGCTATATAGAAATAATACATATGTGTCCACTGATAAACTGGCACTTGGTATTAATGAGATTATATCTTATAAAGTTAAATGCATCATGAAAAATTGTTTTTGTTTTATGTAGTGATTTTGCCTGAAGCCTACCTTAAAAAAAAGTGTGTCTATTTAGGATGTCATTGTGGAAATGCAAGTATATAAGTGACAATCAAGATAGAATAATATTTTTGAATAATTAGGAGTGTGGTGAATTTGTATCTCAATGTCAAATCTTTATTTATATTTAAATGTGCCCGATAATGTTATGCTCCAAAATACCCAGTGGGTGACTTTTTTTTTTTTTTTTTTGAGACAGGGTCTGGCTCTGTTACCTAGCCTGGAGTGCAGTGGCGTGATCTCGGCTCACTGCCACCTTCATCTCCTGGGCTCAAGTGATCCCACCTCCTCAGCCTTCCTAGTAGCTGGAACTACAGACGTGTGCCACCACTTTTGTATTTTCAGTAGAGACAGGGTTTCACCATGTTGCCCAGGCTGGTCTGAAACTTCTGGGCTCAAGGGATCCACTGGCCTCGGTTTCCTGAAGTACTGGGATTAGAGGCATCAGCCACGGCACCTGGCCCTGACTTTCACATTGTTCTTTACAGTGGTGGTAACTGACTGTAAATCTCTGGGGTTTCACTGACAGAACAGCAGTAATCAGGAACAGGTGTCCTCCTTCCATCAGTACTGTTTGTCTTTTCTCCTCCTTCAGACTGCAAGCTTCTTGAGAACAGGGATTGTGTCTTCCCTCTTTCTCCACTTCCATCCACAGAGAGCATCTTTGAGGCTCTCATTCACACACTGGGGCTCAGTTAGGACTTGACAATAAAGATAAACAGAAAGGAAGGATCCTAACTACCAATTATATTTGTAATATATAATAATGTGAGAAGACTTAAAAATGGGAGCTGAAGTACAAATAACTAGCTTGCTGTGTTTTATTTTGGCATAGGTCTTGAAGCAAATAAAATGCTCTCCACATCCATTAATTAGTAAGTGGTATCTACTATGTCCTAATGATGCAAATGATAAATTTGACCCAGTCCTGCCCAACCCCCACAGTATTTCACATTTAGTCAGTTAGATGTGTAAACATATTATGACAATATAATGAGAGTGTCTCTGAGAGACTGGGAAAGCGTGAGGTACGGTCAGTGAACAGAATTTGACAATCAGGGCAGGCTTTCAGGAGGAGAAAGTGATGTCCAAGTTGAGTTCTAGAGGATGAATAGGGGTCTGACACATAGAGACAGGCATTGGCGGGAGATAGGAACGGAGCAAAATTCCAGGGAAAGGGGACAAGGTCTATGAAGGCACAGAGGCATGCTGACCAGGAATGACAAAGACAGTTGAAACAGGGAGTCTTAGTTCAGGGTTGCTGAGGGTGAGTCAGTGTAAAAGCTGGGCTTTGGAGGAGGGTCTAATTCAAATATTTTGCATGGCATGTGCCTTTGGAGTGGGAAAGAAGCGCAGGAAGATTGGAGGGAAAGAACATAGAAAAGGCTAGTAATGCTACTCACTGCAGGTAGGAAGAGAGGGAGGAAACAGAAGGCAGGTCACTGAACCCCATTTTCCACAAAAAGGAAAGCTGATTTAACTCCCTCCATGTGCCTTGAGACTCCAAACACTGCCCATTCCACTGCTGTGAGTGACTAGCCCCTTAGAAGCTATTCAGGTAAGAGATATTCTAGAAGAGTCTGTGCATGATTAAGAGATGAGAGAACATATATGAATTTCTACTTAAGTTGCAAAGTGACTCTGGAATAGGGGGAAAAAAACATGAGTCTTCCTAAACTATTCTTAAAGACCACACCCCCTGGCCAAAAAAAAGCTCCCTTAAACATATTTCATCAGTGAAATAAATTTTTTTCTTTGCCCAGAGAAACAGATTTTAGAATTTCCAAAATGATCACGACAATGGTGGAAGAAATTTTTTTTTTCTCAAACCCATGAAAACATTATCGTCCTGGTTACTATTTTCATTTCATGGCAGAGAGAGATTATTTTTCTTTAAAGTGATTCTTGCCAGCCCTGGAGCATCTTCAGTGGGATCTTCTCATTTGGCGCCATCAGCTCCAACCAACCCGTGAAGAGAGGCTGAGGGGTGTGGGACAGGCCATTAGACCCAACCCTGTAAAGCAGAGAGCCACCCTGTTCTGTCCTATACATGCACCCAGCACACTGGAAATGAGTTGCTAAGGATACGGTAAGGAAATGACCCAGGTTCAATCCTTCCACAAATGTTACTGAAGCCCCTTCTGTGATCCCATCACTGAACTGAATATGTAGATTAGTATATTAGTACATAAAGTAGGCCAGCCCTAAATTCATGGAGCATAAAATCTAGTCATAGGGGTGAGTGAGTCTTGTAAACTAAACAAAAAAATATATATATAATCTCTAATTGCAATGAAGTTTCCTGAATTAGAGAATAATAAAGCGAGGATAACTTTCACAATGTGAAGTCACAAACACCCTTAGCAGATGCTGAATGGGTAGTGGGAACTGTCTGGTCACTTGAAGAAGGGCAGAAGGAAAGGCACTGTGCTCACAGGCAATAGCAGCGGTGAAGGCCCTGAAGCTGAAAATACTTTGGCACATTTAAGAGACCAAAGGAAAGTCAGGGAGCCTGGAGGGTGGTGGATAAATCTGAGATGAAGTTGAAAAAATGGTGAAGCAGGCCAGGGCCCAGTAGGCCATGGAGTAACAAAACTATCCTAAGATGATTTTGGAACTAAAGACCACGGCCCTGTGTTTTGAAGTGAGAGCTGGGGGCAAATTGCAGTGCCACAGAAAAGAAATAGGTGGGCTCTACGTTCTGATTCTTAAAGACTTAAAATCCATATACCCATGATCCACCCACAGCATCCCCATCAAGAAGGACATGGGGATGAGACCAGTGCATACTCCCTCCAAATACTGCTCTGGTTACCGTTTGAGAGCTTTTGAGCTCTACTGGCTCTGGATGTTTACCTTTCCAAGCTGGACTCCACAGCACTGCCTTGCTGTCTACTCATCCAGTCCCTGCTTATAGCCCACACTTAGGGCCCAAGCTCCACCCAGGCCCTTAAGAGCAAAACCTGGCTCCGATGGGAAAGGCACGTTAGGGGCTGGAGTTTTCAGGTCAAAGTCGCCCCCATCCCTGTGTGTGACTACCAATGTATGACTCACTGGAATATTCCAACATTGTGCATTGTTATTATTTGAGGAAACAAAGCTTTTTATTTTTGGAATCGCCAGCTGGAAGTAGAGGTAGAAAAGGCAAACGAAATAATATTTGAGTAGAAGAGGTTTTGTTTATTTGCTTTAACTGAAATAATACAACAAAAGCTAGGTCTGAGTTTGTCTACTATTTGGACAGGATTCATAAAGGAAACAAAATCTTGGAAATAACTAAGGATGGACCTAACTAGTGAGGAAGTGATCACTGGGCTAAGGTGTACTGCGTCCTTACTCTGACATTTTAGATATGCAACTGCTGGAATAAGGAAACAAAATCTTGGGAATAACTAAGGATGGGGCCTAATTAGTGGGGAAGTGATCACTGGACTAAGATGTACTGCATCCTTACTCTGACATTTTAGATATGCAACTGCTGGCATAAGCAAACAAAATCTTGGGAATAACTAAGGATGGGGCCTAGTTAGTGGGGAAGTGATCACTGGACTAAGATGCACTGTGTCCTTACTCTGACATTCTAGGTATGCTACCACTGAACAGGAGAGTTCTCCAAGAGAGATGGAAATCTCAGTCTACCCTTCATCTGGATCCTTTCAGGGTGCTACTACCAAGTTATTTTTTTTCTCTTTGGCATTTTCATTTATTCATTCCTCTTTGTTTTTTCTAGGTTGTCAATTCCTTTTATTTTTGTTTATATAAATGTATGGGGCACACGTATAATTTCATTAGATGCATAGATTGCATAATAGTCAAGTAGGGCTTTCAGAGTATCCATCACCCAAATAACATATATTGAGACCAGATTGATGTTTTCTGATGCACATCTCTTGGCAGGCCATTCCTTTGTTCTCAAAACATCAATCATTTCCCTGCCTGCAAAAGTCCATAGCCTTCAGCCGAGAATGTAAGGCTGTCTGCTATCTGGCTGCCACCATCAACTACCCTGCACTGCTCTGCTAAATGAGCCTCTGGTCTCTGACCTGACTCCCTGCATATGAACCTCTCCCCATGAGATGCTGCTCTTGGGTTACTCCAGAGCTACTTCCTCTCCATCCTGCAATGCTTATCCTAAATTCCAGTCCCTCTCTAGGGATCTAGTGACTAGGACATAAAGCACATATCTAGGCAAAATTTGTGGCTCTGCCACTTTTCAGCTGTGTGACCTTTGGCAAGACACTTCACTTAAGCTCTATAGCTTCCATTTCCTCCTGTGTAAGATAAGTGTGAAAGCTCTGCCTCACCAGGCAACTGTGAGGAGTAAATGAGGCAAAGCACTGTGTTCCTTCATGTCTCCTGTCAAGCTCCCTCTCTTCTCAGAAACCAGCCTCAACTCCCTCAGGCAAGTTCTGTTCTCTTGCATGTGCAAATTAGAGTAATTATCATGGTGGTGGTTGATTGTTTGCAGGTCCCACTCCCGTGAAGCTGGGACCTCTTTGAGAACAGGCACTCAGGTTTTTCATCTTTGTATTCCCAGGAAATGAACAAATGAATGAATGTGTAAAACATCTGGTCCAGTTCCTGGCACACAAAATGTACCAGTAAATATTTTCCCTTCTTACATGGTACTTTTAATATGTTGTTTTGTGTTGTAATTATTAACGTGCATGTCTTATCTCTTTCCCTGGATTTTAAGTTCCTTGAAGCTATGGGCTTTTCTTAATCATTTTTAGAATTTTATTTTTTAAATTTACATACAGTACAATTCATTCTTTGTGGTGTACATCTCTATGAGTTTTGACAAATGCATAATATTGTGTAACCATCTGTCTCAGACACTTTTATTTCTCCCAAGGCACTATCGCTCTATAAATGTTTACTGAATAAATGAATAACTGAATGAAGGAAACAATAAATAAACAAATATTTGCCAGGAAAGTTTCCACAATAGCCACCCAGATAGTTCTCAAGGCAAAGAAAATCAGATGATAAGTATGTAACTGCTATACCACCTTTCAGCAAAGTAAATTCCCAATATCTATCAGAAATCTTTAAAAAACACTTACACCCTCTGGCCCAGTATTTCCACTTCTAAGACTATGTACAGCAGAAATAATCAGATGCCCACATGATTTAGGTTTCAGGAAGGTCATAAAGCATTATTTATAATAGCACATTAACAGAAACAACATAAACAGCCAAATAATCAGGTAATTAAACTGTACTGCTTAATATGATGAGACTGAAATTATATTTCTACATTTTACTTTACAGTATTGAAATGACTACTTGTATAATGTTAAGTGTAAAATGCAATCTATAAAACAGTACATATACCATTAACAAGTGTTTAAAATATATATATACACACTATATAATGACAATGTTAAATATATACCTTTATATAAAGTGTTCATCTAATTTTACAAAATAAATGTACATGTATGTTAACATAATCACCAGTGCGTGACATGCCATTTCTGTTTCCCTCACTATATGTTTTCAGATTTTCTAATTTCTTACAACAGATACTCCTATTTCTTTTATATTCAGAAAAAAAGTATTATAAAAATAGAGGTGAAAATCCTTTATTTCTGCTTTTAAAATCTCATAACCTTTATTTCATCTCTAGATGACTCAGTGGTGGCTAAATTTTAACATTCAAGATGCGGCATATGGCTCTGCTTAAACAAGAACATGCTTTCTGTCGGAAGCATGTTCAGAAATAGTCCATCCCACTGGTGGGTGACACATTTCATGCAAAGCTCCAGGAAGCAGCCCCTATCCCAGGGGGCTGAGGTTTCAACATGGTTACATCAGGAGAACGTCAAATAAAGGACACTGTGTACAGTCTGTGGCTCGAAGAGCAACTTCACTTTCACCACTAACAGGCTACATGACCATCCTTAACCTCATATGCTGGGAGTACGTTTTATTCATTTCTGTATCCCCAAGCAACTAGTAGAGTAGCTATCCCACACAACAGACAACCAAATAATGCTCATTAAATGAAGATGGAGACGTCATGAGTAAGAGCTGGAAGGTGGTACAAGGTGTGCTCTAAACTATAAAGCAGTCCCGCTCGCTTGGAGAACAGGTGTGGCCAACTGCAGCAGTGGCCATGATGTCACACATTCCTGCAACCACACTCATTTCCAGTTGTGACTTGAGCTTCTTCCGTCAAGAGTCAATCACCCCAGGCTTTAAATATAGGTTGGCGTTTTACTTGTTTTGCCCAAAACAATATGACAGAAACAATGGTGTTACAGTTCTGAGCCCAGGTCTCCAGAGACATTGCATGTTTCTACCTGCTCTTTTAGAACCATGCCTAGTCACAAGGAGAACAAGCCTGGGCTAGCCTGCTGGAGGATGAGACACATGTCCGGCTTCCCTAGCACCCCAGCTGACAGCCAGCCAACCCCCAGGAGCAGGGCCAACTAGCTGGCATGGGCATGACTACAAGTGTATGAGGAATCCCAACCAAGACCAGAACAACTGACCAGCTGAGCCCAGCCAAAATTGCCAACTCACAGAACTCTTAGGCAATTAATTAAGACACTAAGTCTTGGGAGATGAATGACAAATAGGCTACTATTTCAGCTTTTAAATCCTATTTGTATATCCTAAAGGTATCTAAACTCAAGACATTTGAAACTGAATCCATGTTCTACCTCCCAAAACCTCTACTGTTCTGTGAATGGCGTGACTATCCTTCCCATTGTATATGACAAAAAATGAAAAATCATTCTTAAATCTTTCCTTGCTTTCTCCCTCATTTTACTATAGCCAACACAATCAATGGGTTGATTTTGCCATTGAAATATTTCTCAAATCCATTTACTTCTATCTCTACCACCAGCACGTCTTCAAGTTACCATCAGTCCATTTCTGCTGTGTGACTTTTGACAGGTTACTTCATTCTCTGTTCTCTGAGCCTCCACTTCCTTAACTGTAAAATGGGATAATTCTAGTATCTGCTTCATAGGATTGTGCACATCAAAGTATTCAATAGAATAACTGATGTAAATACTCAGTAGATGTTAGTCAATTTACCTTCATAAGATGGCTGATAGAGCTTCTTTATGATGGGCTCCAGTCTCCTTATCTACTGACAGTTTCCACCATCTTATTTACATGGAAACAACTGCAAACTGCCTTTACTCAACGCCTCATCCTCTTTTTTGATTCCAGGCCTTCACACATGTTTTTCCCTCCATCTGAATGTCCTTCCCATCATCCATTACAGGTGAATGCCTATTTATTCTTCAAAACCCAAATCATACATTTACCTCCATATTTTCATTGTTCCCTGTTGCCCCCACTTAGAGTCAGTCATTCCTTTTCACGCTCTATGCATGCTTCTCCTGTATTACACATTATCCTAATTTATTTATTTCTATCCAGTATTTTCTTGTTTACTATTTGAAGCAAAAGCCATGTCTTTACATTCTCAGCCCCTAGTGTCCAGAATATAGTACTTGCTAAATAAATCCTTGGTAAATGGATAAATGAAGATCCACTCTGATGTCCTTCACCAGCTCACAAAAGCAGAACGTATCCCGCTTCTTCTGCTTCAGAAGTCCTAGTTCTGTTGGTGCCAAAGCAACTGGCAACCATTTGGAAAATATTTGCTCTCACTCCCCCCACCCAGATTCCAAATTCCAGTTCAAAGCCAAGTGCCTGTCTTCCCGCCAGGGCAGCCCACAGCTTTACTGCAAATGTTTCCCTCAGCTCTCCCCTGTGCATAACCTTAGCTATATTATTTACGACTGTGAACATCATAACATACATTTAAATATGCTGTAAAGGTCAGACAACTGAGCCATACCCCTTCCTGAGAATCCATTTCATATCATGGCAGAGGCAGGCCTTCCAGCCCTCACTCAAACCCAGATTTGAAAGTAAATTATGAAGCCTTTTTTTCTGGTGTGAGGACAACTCCCTCATGCATCACATTCTATGGAATCATCGCTATAAATCCATCTGTTACAAGCTGGGAGAGCAGCAAGTGTTGGAAGCCACAGAATGATTTTAGCTTTTGAGCTGTCACCCTCATATTCAAGAAGTTCAACTACAAAAATCAGCCTCACGTTTCAAAAAAATAAAGAGAAAAGAGGTAAAGAAAGCACTTGGAGAATGGATGCTGCTCCACCCTCCCCCACAACCTGAGATGCTCTAAACATAGGATTCTTAGACTTCTAGAAAGCCACTCATCTCTTTTCTTCTTCCAATGTCCTCCAGTTTAGTAACCTCTATTTTTTTCCTTGCCCTGATAGTTCAAGTTTAATTGTCTTAAATTTAGAGGCTTTAAGAACTCTTAAAGGAAATGAAAACGGCAGATACTCTCTCCAAAGAAATATATAACATATTCACATAAAAATTTCCACTTCATATCCGGGTGTTCATGAATTCCTCAAGACCTCTCCATAGGCCAAGGAATCCCCAAACAGAATGTACCATATTGTCACTCAGCTGAAAATGGAATAAAAAGTGGTATGTTTTTGTACAAAATGCATGTGCACGCGCATGCGTGCATGCACACACACACACGCGCACACACACACACACACACAGAGCAAGGAGTTTAGTGAAGAGATTATAAAGAGCAGACCATTTCTTAAAAGCAACAGTCCACAAGGGTCTGAAAATGCTTCCTGGGAATCCACATCCTAGGAGATTTTCCCAGAGGCATTCTGAATGCAAGAAGAAAACATTTGGGCTACGTTAGGATGTACTCTAAAGAATCTGGCTCTTCCCAAAAATTCCCCAAGGTCCAGAAAGTTTTCCAGAATGTGTCATCATCCAAAATGGAAAGGGAGATCTCAACAGCTCAGAGTAAACCCTGAAACGGCAAACACCCCTTAGTTCTCTTCCATGTGTTTCATTATGAAAACCACAAAACATCCAAGATAATTTGTAGGAGAAAGAAAAGGTCACCGATAATCACACTAGCCTCTACAACTGTTCCTATCTTTATGATTTCTTTGTAGTTGGACAAAATGTAGACCTTTGTACAGAGTTAGGATCAAGTACATGTACCATTTTAAACTACTTTTTTGTTAACAACTAACCTATTAATATATTCTCATTTTTCCACAAAGCCTTCAAAATGGTCATTATTGTTATTATGAAACAAAACTTATGTTATTTCCCTTTTAATGTGTTTTTTATGCATTTAGCATATTTCCAGTTTTGAACAAGTCCCTAGGATAAATTCCAAGGTGTAATATTACTTAGTCAGAAGTAATAAACAATGTTGTGGCTTTGGGTACATCTTGCAACATTGGCTTCCAAAGCAATTGTTTTGATTTACAATGCCACTACCATGATTACTCTCATGTCATCCCAACTGAAGAGGGTTCTAGAACTTACAGCATCATAAGTCACATTCAGAGACATTATGCTGCTGTTTTTTGAAGCCACTATCCATAATCCTATTGTGTCACCTGTAACTGGTCTTCAAACTTCTCTATGCCTAAACTTACCCTCTGGGCACAAAGAAAGGATACTCAGAGGAGACAGCTAGAATGGTGGAAAGACATAATATAGGTGTTTAGTCAGGAATATCCTGTTTAGATTCCTGGCTTTCTAAATTACTAGCCATGTGGTCTTAGGAAGGACACTTGGCCTCTCTGTGCTTCTGCTTTCTCATCTGGAAGCTAAGGATAACTTGGCTTACTTTACAAAAAGTAAAAAAGTGGCCAAAAATATTAACCCCTATTCCAAACTTATCTCCCAACACTTGCTCCATTCCATGGGCCTCATAATGCAGACCAGGGTGATCTGTAGGAAGAGAAGCAAGATATCTGACATAGGGGTTTACAAAATACTAAGACTTACACACGCAAGAGAGAAAAAGAGAAAAAGAAAGAAAAGAATAAGTAAAGAGGGGAAAGTAAGAACAGGAAGAAGAGAGTTTGTGCAAGGGTAGAGAGTGTGAGGTATGAAGAGAGGAAACCTGGAACCACAAACTGAAGCATGAAGAACATGAGAAGGCTAGGAAATGACAGGAATTGAAGGCCGGAGAAATTTGAGAATGGGTGCTGTGCCTTTTACTTGCATCAGGTCCCTCCCCTACTCTGGATGTCCCCAGATCCCACCATCAAGAAGAGTAGTTACAACTGGTATCCACCCTCAAGCCTTGTCAAATTCTATCACCCACCACTTGGAAACTGACATTTCTCCCTACTACCCCCCATGGTAAATCCTGACTCCTCAGGGTGACTCTTTGGCCCCACCTCCAATTTCATGAAATTGACTCCAACCTACCTTTTAAAAAAAATGTCTTCCACACTCTTCTAGCCAAAACCACTTTCAAACAACATGTGAAAATTTGAGATTTCCTGACTATTCCTTGCATTTTTCCATTTCTGAGCCTTTGCTCATGTTCCTTCTTGAGGCTTGGATGACTTTTGGTCACCCTCTCAAAATTAGTCAAGCTATTTCATGTGGTTCCTCCTCCATGAAAGCTTCCCAGGCCCTTCAACTGGAATTACTCTCATCCTCTGTGTTCTCAAGACAATTTGCATCTGCATCTCTCCTATAACCCCAATAACATTCTCATTGTATTAGTTATTTGTGTACATGTCTCCTTCCTTCTACTCAAGGGTAAGCAACTGAAGTGCAGGGTCCATGGCTTATGGCCCCTTGATGACTTACTGAGTGACAGATGGGTGTTCATTAGGTGTGAGTGAGGTGTATTAGAAAGCTGAGTCAGTTCTATGCAATATCTGAGAATCAACTAAGGGTGACACTCATGGTTTGTCTTCTCTCATGGATCTACTTATCTAAACTCCACTTATTTGAGTGACTAGATAACATCAATGCACAAGTGAATGAATGAAACCTCAGAGTATCTACAGTCCACCCTTTCCTAAGGCACACAGGAGGCTCACATCAACCAGCCAGTCCATCACTAGTCTTTCCAGTTGAAATCAAGTAAGTTTGCCCAACTCATGCCAGATAATTTGGCACCTATTCTGGTTTCCTAAATGGTATCAAATCTCCAAATCTTATTCTATCTCTGCCAGGAGTTTTGTTGACTTCTGAAGATTGAATATCAACTTTCAAAATAAATGCATTAAGATCCTACTTCCACGATGCAGCTCAGCTCATGGAACAGGACAGCACTATGCCCTGGTTGATGGGTTTTACTGCTAACTGTGTGACAGTGGTAGAGTCACTTCCTCTATCGTGGCCTCTGTATCTTTACCTGTACAATGCAGATAATCACAGCCACCCTGCCTACTCCCAGGACTATTGTGAAGAATATATAAAATCATGCAAGTGAGGGCACCTTACCAAAGTATCAGGTAGAATAAGGAAGGAAGAAAACTAACATTTGCTTTGGGCCCCTCCTATGAAGCAAAAATCATGAAACTTTCAACAACCTGTTTCATGTTCTCTACAATTCACATAGTCAAGAGTTTCTGAACATGAAATGTAAGGCTGGAAGAACAAAATTTAAATCCTAATTCGGCCACTTAGTGGTCATACGGCCTTGGGCCAGGTTCCTTCATCTTTGCAAAGCACCTGCCTCCTCATCTTCAAAATTCGCATTCTAGAGGTTCTCACCTTCTGGACACTTGTCAGAATCAAGTGAGATGATCCATGTGAAAAAGCTGTGGAAACTGAAAAGCCCTAAGAAATTTCAAGGTATTTTTAAAATAATAGAACCGTTTATGCCAACAAGGTAATTAGAGGAGGCGAAAGATGATATAGCTCCACAAACTTGTGAATAGAAACCCCAAAACAGTTCTCCAGGGCTGACTTGGGTCTCAGTCTTGTGTGGTAAAAGAGGATGGGGCTGGTCTTTCTCTGGAGCTTGAAACAGCCTTTAGTGGGGAACTGGAAATCCCTGTAACAGCAGTAAATTTAGTCAAGAAAGGAAACCTTGGGCCCTGGAGGAGGCAGAGGACTCTCCAAGGAAGAGCTGGAGGAGAAAATGATCAGAAAAATAATACTGCCTTTCATGAGAACCCAGAAGTAAAAAATGGGGTCACTCACCTGCAGTGAGAGCTTGAGTGAGTAAATGAGCCTGGGGACTCACATAGAAACATTAAATGCATTCCCTATAAACAGCAAAACAGAGACAGCCAGAAAGGGAGAGTGGCAATAAGGGAGAAGGGAAAAAGTGCTAGTGATGGGCAACACACAGGATTATAGAAAGTGCTTACAGAAGTGGTTTTCAAAAATATTTCAGCCCAGGAAAACCTGCTTTAAGGGAAAGTTATGTGAAAACCCAATGCATAATACAGGTAAAATCAAGGAGAGCTGGTTGAGGAGAGGTTTGGAATCCCAATGCTCAGTGCTCAGCCCACAGCCTCTCCATTGCCCTACAGACAGCTCCTGAGAGAAATCTGAGGAACCCTAAGGGACCTCACAGCAGAATCAGAAAGCCACTGACTTAACAGAGTCTTGGGATCTGTAACAGAGACTACCAACTCTCCTCCCTCACCCATCCCCTCTCTCTCTTTTAGAAACAGAACCACTTCTACCAAATTTCAGTCTCCATACAGCTACAGACTTCTCTACTTTCCTTGTAGCTAGAAGTGACCATGAGTCTAAGTTTTGTTTGTTTTGCTTTTTATCCAGTGAAATGTGAATGAAAGTGACACATGCAATTTCTGAGTCACTTCATTAAAAGAAATTTCTGTCTCTCTATCAGCATGGATGTGACAATGGGTAGCTTCAACCATGTGTAAAAGACAAACTTAGAGGGTGGTAGAGCAACAAAGTGGATGAAGCCTGGGTCTCTGGATGACCTTGTGGAGCAGAACTACCTCCCCTCTCTGGACCACCCATCTACACCTGGACGTTGGAGAGAAAGAAATCTCTATATCGTTCAAGCTTCAGCATTCTGGGTTTCATAACAGAAGCCTCGCCTATGCTCCAAACTAATCAGGGCCACAGGAGGGAAAGAGAAAGAGTGAAAAAACTCAATTTGGTGTCTCCTACTCTCTACCCTCTCTCTCCAAGATCTCTAAGCACATGACTCCAGGCCCCACGACCAGAATGGTGACCTCTTTGATGTCCAAAAGTTGTCCATAGCATTTAATAGCAACAAATTCTGTTTATGCTTCATTTTTCAGGGAACCAGATTCTATAGATGCTCAATAGGTCTTAACTGGACTCTTGAACCACACAGTGATGAAACTGAGTATCTTTCCTCTCTTTGTTTTTGCTCCATCCAATCAGGAAGCCAGATTTCATGGTCCTACACACTCCCCACTTTCCCAGCTTTGCTGCTTCCTGGCTATTCCCAGGATAAGTCAATTACTTTTTTGGGGAAATCATAGCCTAGCACCTCTTTCTGTAAATTCCAAAGAGATCCATCAGTTCAGGTTTAAAAGTATTATCTCAATTCCAAAAACTACTACAAGATTTTGAAAAATCAACTTTGTATAAACCCTATAAAATCTCATCTTTGTTGTGGCTGCTTTTCAACTTTTCTTTTCTTGCTATTTTCTCATCTTGATTGCCTAATAAAAGCAGAATATGGAGATTTTAGGCCCTCCCTTTCTATCACCTGACAGTCTCCCCATCTCTTGGCTTCAGAGAGCCAGAATCTTTGCAAAACTGTTGTTAAATTCTAGGTCATTACCGAAAATAATGTTGAGGTGTATAAAATAAACTTAATGCCTTAGAATATAAAAGCTATTCTAATCACTACAACTAATTACCAAGAATAATGACTCACCAAAATATTTTAAATGTCTTAAAATATAATAAAGTAAAAAGAGAAAATGTGAGCAATTCCTTAGTGAGCTGGCAATGGGAAGTAGGTCTCAGAGAATACAATTCCCATTTTAACATCAAAGAAGCTAGGATCTTTCAGAATCATTCTAAGTTCTATTCTGATCAGTGCTTAAACTTAAGACCTTCAAAAGTGGTAGAAATTTCCAATTTTTTAACAGATCTGAAGCTTGCCCTTGCTGTGTACTACAATGACACTGTAAGCGTTTACATATCTGTAAATTCATGTAAGATTTTGGTGTAAGAATTAAATGCATCCCTCAATGCTTCAGTTCCTTCTTTCGGGCCCTGCTTCAAAACATACATCCCTAGATGAAAGTCCTAAGATGTAAAAATCATGTCAGCAACAGATTCATATCTTACCTTCAAAGATCCCATCTACACCGAACAGCAATACATCATTCATTCCCACACTCATTCAGTCCTCACTATGTTCACAGCAGCATGAGTGACAGGCACAAAAGGGATACTCACCTCAATTGAGCATTCATCTGTGGCTGGTGGGGAGCTGGCCCTTTAACAGGGGTAATATTTTTACATTCCTCAAAATTACACTGATAAGTAGGCATTCTTACTCCCATTTTACAAGTGAGGAAATTATAGTTCGAAAAGGTTAGATAATTTTTCCGAGGTTGTAATCAAAGATCTGTTGGGCTGCAGAGCCTGCCCACTCCCCTACGCTGCCTTCCTCTAAGAGAAAAGAGAAAGCAGAAAACTAATAGAAGTGACTGTGCCCTAACTTAGTAGCCCAAACTTCCATATGAAATAGGCCCTCTTGATTCCCCCATTTTCACAGATGAGGGAGTCTGGGCACAGAGAGATTAAGTGACATTCCCTAAGTCACACCAACAATGAGTGGCAGAAATGGGATTTGATCCCAGGCCATCTGACTGTGCCCCTTACCATTTACAATAAAGCTGCCTGTCTATACTAGAAAAAGTGAACATACACGCATGGAAAAAGAGCAATAAAATAGTGACTGATTTCTACAAATTTAGGAGAAGGAAGACTCAGTGCTGACTAGCTAAATAATAAAACACTTCATAGAAGCAGCAGTTTTTAAAACCAGTGATATAAAGAGAGGATCAGCCCAACCATCAGGGAAACCAGAAGTGGAGAAGGTGGGATGGGAAGGAAATGTGTTTGCTCAATGATCTGCCAGTGACTGAATCTTCTAACCCAACAGTTCTTAGCTATCCATGTGTTTAGGAATCCTGGTGAGCTATTGTTTCAGATGCAGGCTCCTGTCACCCTTTTCTCACTCCACCCCTATTTGGATTCTCTAGGACTAGGGCTAAACTATAGAAGCTGAATTTTTATTACTATTTTCAGATAAATTGTATTTTCAGCACAGTTTTAGGTTCACAGCAAAATTGAAAGGATGGTACAGAGATATCCCATCTACTCCCTACCTGCCTCCCCAACACACACACACGCTCCCTCACTTTCAGTATCCCAGCAGCACCAGGGTGGCACATTTGTGACAATCAATGAACCTACACTGACACATCATTATACCCAAAGTCCACAGTTTACATTAGGGGTCACCCTTAGAGGTGTGCATTCTTTTGGTTTTGACAAAAGTATAATGACACTTACCATTGTAGAATCGTACAGAATAGTTTCACTGCCTTAAAAATACTCTGTGCTCTGCCCATTCATTCCCCTCTCCTCGCTATCTACTGTTAACCATAGATCTTTTTACTGTCTCCAAAGTTTTGCCTTTTCCAGAATGTTTTACATATATATATATGAATGAAATCATATGGTATGTAGCCTCTTCAAATTGGCTTTTTCATTTAGTAATATCTATTTAAAGTTTCTACATATATTTTCATGGCTTAATAGTGCATTTCTTAAGGCTTCCATCGTCTGGATGTATCACAGTTTATCCATTCACCTACTGATGGGAATCTCGGTTGCTTCCAAGTTTTGGCAATTATGTATAAAGTTGTTATTAACATCCATGTACATTTTTTTGTGTAGACATACATTTTCTTTTTTTATTATTATACTTTAAGTTCTGGGCCAGGCATGGTGGCTCATGCCTGTAATCCCAGCACTTTGGGAGGCTGAGGCGGGCAGATCATGAGGTCAGGAGATCAAGACCATCCTGGCTAACATGGTGAAACCCCGCCTCTACTAAAAATACAAAAAAATTAGGCCAGCATGGTGGCAGGCACCTGTAGTCCCAGCTACTCGGGAGGCTGAGGCAGGAGAATAGCGTGAACCCGGGAGGTGGAGCTTGCAGTGAGCCGAGATCATGCCACTGCACTCCAGCCTGGGTGACAGAGCAAGACTCCATCACAAAAAAAATAATAAAAATAAAAAAATTTTTAAAAAAGTTCTGGGTTACATGTGCAGAACGTGCAGTTTTGTTACATAGGTATATATGTGCCCTGGTGGTTTGTTGCAGCCAACAACCCATCACCTACATTAGGTATTTCTCCTGATGTTATCCCTCCCCTAGCCCCCCAACCCCCAACAGGCCCTGGTGTGTGATGTTCCCCTCCCTGTGTCCATGTGTTTTCATTGTTCAACTCCCACTTATAAGTGAGAACATGTGGTGTTTGCTTTTCTGATCTTGTTCATGCCCTACAAAGGACATGAACTCATCCTTTTTTATGGCTGCATAGTATTCCATGGTGTATATATGCCACATTTTCTTAATCCAGTCTATCATTGATGGACATTTGGGTTGGTTCCAAGTCTTTGCTATTGTGAATAGTGCCACAATAAACATACGTGTGCATGTGTCTTTACTGTAGAATGATTTATAATCCTTTGGGTATATGCCCAGTAATGTGATTGCTTGGTCAAATGGTAATTCTAGTTCTAGATCCTTGAGGAATCGCCACACTGTCTTCCACAATGGTTGAACTAATTTACACTCCCACCAACAGTATAAAAGCATTCCTATCTCTCCACAACCTCTCTAGCATCTGTTGTTTCCTGACTTTTTAATGATTGCCATTCTAACTGACCGTGAGATGGTATCTCACTGTGGTTTTTATTTCTCTAATGACCAGTGATGATGAGCATTTTTTCATATGCCTGTTGGCTGCATAAATGTCTTCTTTTGAGAAGTGTCTATTCATATCCTTTGTCCATTTTTTAACGGAGTTGTTTTTTTCTTGTAAATTTGTTTAAGTTCTTTGTAGATTCTGGATATGAGCCCTTTGTCAGATGGATAGATTGCAAAAATTTTCTCCCATTCTGTAGGTTGCCTGTTCACTCTAATGATAGTTTCTTTTGCTGTGCAGAAGCTCTTTAGTTTAATTAGATCCCATTTTCAATGTGTTTGGGTAAATACCAAGGAGCATGAGCACTAGATTATATGGTGAGTGTATACTTAGTTTTGTAAGAAACTACCAAACTGTTTTCCAAGGTGGCTATGCCATTTTGCATTCCCACCAGCAACAAATAAGAGGTCCTGTTGCTCCATATCTTCATCAGCATTTAGTGCTGTCATTCTTTTGGATTGTCACAATTCTAATAAGTATGGTGTGCTATCAAATTTGCATTTTTAAAAAGAGCTTCTCTGTGATTGTTATGCAGATGACTTGAGGCTTTGAGAAATATGGGGTTTATAGAAGAAAAAAAACCCTTCACACCAGTTTGCAGTTTCTTACATGAATGTTACCAGGACTCATAGTCAACTGGTACTCACTTATACAGCCACATGAGTTAAGATATTGACATGCTCCAAGGCTCATTAGTGACAAGCCATTGCTCCAAGTTCTGCATGTATCCTACCACCACCCAGGCACCCCAGACCTGCACCTTAAAGCTCCCAGCTTTCCTAATATCCTGTACCAAAGGAGCTAAGGCTTGGCACTGAGAGAGTCTCAGGACCTGCTCCAGCTACAGCCAGAGCCCTTTCTAATTGATGAGTGCCTAAGTCCTTACTGGTTATTAAATATTTTGAAAATCACCCCTGAAATTACCTTATGGGATTATGCACCATCTCCCAACCTTCCCTGATGACTATCAACACTTCTGGGCTTGTTAGACTTATGATGAGGCCTCACTCTCAAAAATGCTAATTCAGTAGCTCTGAGCTGGGACCTAGAAAACTGCATGTGAGTATGTGTTTTTCTTTATTTTGTTTTGTTTTCAGCACCCAAGATACTTTTTTTCTCCAATCTCCCAAGATTCTTATCTTTGGAAGTGTCTTGCAATTAAAAGGGAGGGGGACAGTATTTCAACTCAGGCTAGATGGATTTTTCAAGAAAAAGGTAGCTAAGCATGGACTTTGGATATATAAAGATCAGTCTTGAGATGGGAAATTCAAAGCCTGGTCCCATCTTACCTACTGTGAGACTTTAGGCAGTTTACTTAACTTCTCCAAAGCTACCTTAGACATTACTCTAAAGATTAGATGAAATAAATGTGTGAGGCACATAGTAGTCAAACAATTACAAACAATATTGTAAGTATCAAGCACATTTATGAACTGTCTCTTTTAAAAAAAAAAAATCAGCCTTGATTCAGATTCAAGGTTTTGCTACTCTCCAAGCAGCAAAACTGGCCAAGGTTGGCTGAGCAAACAGCTTGGCTTCATCACAACAATGGCAAATGTGGCTCCTATTTATTTATTTAGTGGGCATCCAAGCCATATCAAGACTTGTTGTAAAAACCATATTTGGAAAAAATACTTACTCTATTTTGATTTAGAAAACATTTACCTCAAGTACTATCATTAGTCACTAAAGGTTTCATTTTATAGACCTCTTACCTAGGCTAATTATTCTTTTCTGTCAATTTTTAAAACTGCAAATATTCTTAGCCCCGAGTCTTGCATTGTTCTAAACTAAGGAGGAAAAAAATGGGAAATGTCATCTTTCAAGAAATTTCACCCTTCTTAAAAGCAGAATGATTCTTGAGAATCCTGGCCCATCCCGTGTCATTAGGGATGAATGACACCTTGTTGTAAGCGCTAGGCTGCAAAGAGTAGAGAAATGGGTAGATAATGAAATTACTGAACACTCAAAGTGTCAGAGACTGACAGGCAAGGGCCATCCATCACCGATTATATGAGGCATTTACATGCCGCTTTCCTATCCAGGGACAAAGACTTCAACAAGAATAGTAAATAGTCTGGAGTGTGTCTGTGCAAAAAACTAATAATTTAATGAACTGACAACCAGCCAATACCCTGAAAGTGTGGTCTGCCTCTGCCCCAGAACTTGTTTTACACCCAGGAACCTGCCTCTTGAATGATACAAAATGGCAATGCTTCCAAAACTTAAATTATTCATGTACCACCTTCTTCACAAGCTACGTTTATGTAACATGTATACTAAATTTGATGTACTTATTTAAATTGGCTATTCTTTTTTAACTATAATTAATTGACTTTAAAAGAAAACTGCATATTTCCAACAAAATGGAAAAACAGTATCACCTGCCACAAATGCAGAGTAATCATAAAAATAATTGTGAAGCAGGGAAATTAAGCCATTAAGGCCTAGTCAGTACTGCTCCCTGCTATAGACTCTGAGCCTGAAGTCTGCTCTTTTCTTTCTGGAAAAAAAAAAAAGGAGATTATCAACTTAGGAATGTGTTAAAGACACTCTACCCTAAACTCAAATTTTCTCCTTGATATCCTAAAGGGATTAAAAGCAAACTGAAAAAAGATGAATTTGCTCATCAAATGAGCCAGTGCTATTTATTATCATATCCATGTTCTAGATGAACAATTCTTACACTCTGGAAAATACCACTTAGAGCTTTGGCTACAGAAGGTAAAGCATGGACAGGCTTTCACAAATCTGGAACAAACTATGGACCTCCCAGGCCCTACCTATTAAACCCAAATGTGAGAACACAACTGTGCTCCACTCATCTGGGAGACAACTCATGCAATCCCTCTTTGAGGACTTTCCTATGAAATTACTTAGAAGTCATGATCCTTTTCTCCTTTTGATCCCAACAAGAAGGTGCAGCCAAAGCCACATGACAGCTCAGGAAGGTTCTTGGGTCCAAAGCAGGGCAAAGCGCTCTGCTAGGGGGCATATGACTCACAGCATGGAGAAGGCTAAAGTTGGTATAACTAGAATCTTAGATCAGAAAGCCCAGATCAAAGAATCTTGGTTGCAGGTGGAACATGGAATTGGTCAAGTCAGTAGGAATCAAATTAGATTGTACCAAAGTCTAACCAGCACCAGGATAGCTCCCTGATAGGGTACCAAGAATTGATCATAGAGGATAACTGCAGCTCTTCAGCTCCCAGCATCTCTGGTCTCTTCTGGCCACCACCAACTCCAACTTAGTGGTTATCAACAAGAAAGCTACTGCCCCTTAGGGGGCATGTGAAAAATTGGACGGGGTGCTGAAATACCGGATTTAGTGACAAGGCAGGAATGCCAATCATTCTACACCATGTTGTACCACGAAAAATTGTCTGACATTCCACACAGCTTGAAAATATCCCACAACACATTCTTGTAGGGAAGAACCTGTTTGTCATGAACCAAGCCTATGACCTAAATTCATTTTACATATAAGCAAAAAATATTTTTGTATAGTGTTAATGGACTGAATTTTCTAGGAATACAAATACTATGTAGATTGAAGGAAGATTGACTTATTTTATGAAGAACTTTACAAAAAACTATTCACTATTTTTTAAAATTACATAATAAATGTAAATGCCATTCATAGAGTTTGAACTGCCAATAGCACACATCTGATCAGTCTGCCTTTATAGCTCTTATTCATGGTGATTCTATGTATAGGAGGAACCATCTGATGACTTCGTTATATCTTCAAAGTATAGTCATACCCGAGTATTTATTGAAATGTATACTATTTTGTTATAAATTACTCCCTTTTATTTCTGCTTCATAGTATAGTTAGGGCATTATGCTGATTTTAATTGTGTGTGTAGGAAAGTTACATTGTCTTTGAATGTCATTTCAGCATTGTCAAGGGAGTGTTTCAAAATATTTGTTATAAAAACAGGAAACTGGGTCTGATATACCTAAGAATAGAGTGCTAAAGAGACCAGCTCCCATTGTGCTGGTTCTTACTCATCTCCACTTACCACACTGAGACCATCTACGGCTTTTCTTAGGGTAGAGGAAAGCAGGCTACTCCTCCTTTCCAAGCTTTAAGTGAGTGTTGGGCTACGGTATCCCAAGAGAAAGGGTGTTTACGCCAAGCAATTTGTTTCTGATATGCTTCCTCCTGAATCTTCTTGCTACCACAGAAGTCTCTTTGCTGTGGCAGCAAAACCTGTGAGAAGGCATATGCTATATGTTTCCACTGAAGTAACCTTCTAAATCTCTTCCTTTTCTACTATGCTGGATAATATTTTCTCTCCCTCTCTCCCTCCCTCTCTCTCTCTCCCCCTCCCTCTCTCTCTCTCTCTCTCTCTCTCTCACACACACACACACACACACACACACACGCCCTATCTACCTTGATATCCCTCTTTGTCTGTTTAAATCCTTCTGATGGAGGCTCTTCTGGTCAATTTCCCCTGGATTACTGTAGCTCTTCTTCCTCTGGGATCCTGAAATACTCTCTACTCCATTCCACAGCATCTGTTCTGGGCCCCAGCACTCCCTGTATTGCTGTTTGTCTTTTCCATCCACAGCGGCCACTTGGCTCTTCATCACTTTGGCTTCATGATAGAAAAAGCCCCAGCCATCAACTCTTGAAGGAAAACAGGCTCACTGGGGAGTATCTCATTCTTCATTCTAGAGAGCTGAAGAGTGATACACATGCCATATTTTCCAAACCAAAAACCTGGACAGGAGGCCTGACAAAAATATGGGTATAGAGTCTGACAACAGTACAAAGTATTTGGAATCATGACTGCTCCAGAAATTCAAAGATGAATGACCCTGTTGGGGAAATCTTAGAAACTCTTCAGAGGAAGCCACCAAAGACAACAGCAGCCGCCTGCTACTTTTCTCTGCCATGAAAACTGAGATGAGAGAAAGGCCAGTCCTTATTCTCCTAAAAATCTGCTGGCCTCTTCTCAGCTTTGCCATCACTGACCTGCCACACTCTGCCCCTTAAATTTTGGTCATTCCCGAAATTCCATTTTAGCCTCCCACCCCATTCCATTCCTGAGAAATTTTGTTGACTCTGACAGTTTCATTGCCACCTAAATACTAGTAGATCCACAATTTCCACCTGCCATCCAGATGGCCCTCTTCACCTTCAGACCTATAAACCCATTCACCTCCTGGAAGACACCAACCTTTTGAACTACAGGTATACTTCAATCATATGTCAAAATCATACTCACTCTCCTTCCTTTTAGATTGCTAAATAATACACTTGCTGCTCTGTCTGTGTCGCTGTCTTGGTTCATGGTGTCACTGCACTTCCCAGCATGCAGAGAAAAATACTAAAAGCCATATTACTGACCTCATTGTTCGCAAACTCATTCAATCATTGCTAAGTCCTAACAATCCCATCCCCTGTATTCCCACAACTTCAGTCCATATTTTCATAATCTTCTTCCTGGAATATTGTAATACCATGGACCTCAACTTATTCTTTCCTTCTCACAGCTCCCACACTCCCCAACATCCTACCAATGTCACCCTATTAAGACACATATTGTCAAATTTCATTTTAGTTCCCCAACAAGCTTTCAATGGTCACCCATGATGTATAATCTAAATTCTATTATTTTCTTTCAACCATAAAAAACTAGAACTATTTTAATCCAAAAGACCTGGGATTGAATTATAGGTCCGCGGGTTACTGGCTGTATGACCTTGGGCAAAAGGAAGAACATAGACTCATTATTTTAATTACCCTAATTGTAGAGTCTGTGTATTGTACAGAGTTCAACTTCCTATTCTGCTACTCTAGGTGAAAAAAAATAATCACCCGTGAGATGGGGTTATGTTATCTGGCATTCAAAATGACTCAATTTTAAAGTGACAAGAATCTCTTTTTCTCAAAAATTGAGATAACAATGCTTATCCCAGGTTTGTTGTGATTATGAAAATGGGAATCATACTTGCCTGATTCACATTCCAAGGCTCCTCTCCTTCTTTGCCCAACCATAATATTGGTGCAGTGAGACTACTTATCAAGGGATAAACTTGGGAAATCCATGACCCCAAAACAACTTAATCCTAAAGTAAGAACACAGATATTGTGTGAGACTCAAGGAGCCCACAGTCTTCCTGGGGAGGAAGAATGGGGAAAAAAAAATAAGTCTGATATACAACCTATAAAAATGTAGGAAGTTAGAGAAGGTAAACCCATATAAATCCAAGTCATAAGTTTTATGAAAGAGGCTTCTTTCAAGAAAACTTTCGAAGAAAATAATGATAGTGAAGTAGAAGAATTTTGGCCACCTTGATGCCAAGAATACTTAAAATTTTACTTCCCAAAGCAGGAAATGTTCCAAAGACCATAAGGATAAATGTTCATTGCATTTCTTCTAACTGCCAGAAATAGTGCAAGTGCTATGGGCAATCCAAGGGGAATAAAACACTCATTGCCTTGAGGGACCAAATGGTCTTATAAAGTCATTAACATGCTTAACTAGTGAAGCAAAGCAGAATGGGATACAGCCTCAAAGAGGGACCAACAATGTGGTTCTGAAGAATGAGACTGTAAATGGCCTCAAAGCTGCACTGGACAAATAGGCAGCAGTGAGCCAGGTTAGTGTGGAAGCCCTACCACAGATTTTCCACCATCTCCCCACCAAGCCCTACTGCCCAGAGACATCTACCAGGATAGAGATGCATGGTGTTGTAGGAGTTTGTCAGATAACTGTCTTTCCCAGGCCCTGAGTTTTGAATTCAGACCAGAACCACCCCAAAAACATGAGTTTCTCTTTGCAAAGAAGGTAGACACTGGCCCAGGCTTTGCTCCATACTTCTGCCTCCAATCTAACCCCTTCTTTTCTTTCTGATTTGTTTCCAAAATAGAAATATAACAAATCTGATCTCGGCAAAAGATTTTTAACTACTGACTTTGTTAGGGGAAAAAAAGAGGTGCATAAAACATAAATATCAGCTCTGACCACCCTATCAAAAGATTCCCAATTAAAATGAGCTCCCATTTTCCCAGAGTTGCAGAGAACCCTAGATGATCCTTAGGGGTCAACAGAAGAACTAATTTTTCTGTTGAGAATGAACTCTCTTCATTCATAACTAATCTGCTTATGAATGGAGAAGGACTGAGGAGACAGGCCCCATGATTCTGTGTGCCTGTGGCTGCTCCAGCTCTAGACCATCTCAGAGAAGCACAGGCACCTTAAGTCATCCTCAGTCATCCACACTGCAGCCAAAGTGAAAAGGTGTCAGACACCAGCACTCCCATGCTCCAAGCTGAGGCCTAAAGGCATCCTTAGTCCCTACAGAACCTGAGTTTCACTTGAATACCTAGCCTGATTCTGCTGAAATTTAACCAGAAAGAATGTTCACAATGGTTTATAAGTTTACACTCCACTAATCACCACTGGGCTGCCATCAACTAGAGAGCTCTCCTGAGTGGTCTTAGACCCTTGAACCTCACTGAGCCTCTTTTAAGTCATCTGTTAAACAGAGGAAATATCTTACTTGCATAAAGGTTGAACCAGATGGCTTCCTAAGTTATCTTCCAGCTCTAACCAACCTGCATAGCAACCAGGAAAAGGAAAGGCTGTTTGTCGAGTTTGACAAAGGACTGACTTAAGCTAAGTTTCAACTGATATGTTTGTTTACAGGGCTCTGAATCCATAACACCTCCAGGAGCCTACAAAACCCTGCAAAATGACCAGTGAAAGAGGAAACTGTCCGTGACATTGACTTCTCCGGCCATCTGAGCCCAGGGTCAGCCTTCCCCAAGATCTAGCCTCCCATTCCACCACAGGCCCCCTCCTCGGCTCATGAAAACTTTTTCTAGCCTTTCTCAGACATACACACCCCCACTGGCCTTGCTTTGATCATTCTTTCACATTGTTTCTTTAGCTCTCAGTGGACCCTGGAAGTTGTATTCCCAGCTATGGGATTAAGGCTACCTCCAGGTTCTCCCAGCCCCACTTATTCATCTGTGAAACAACTGGCCAAGGGAATGGTGCTGCTTGTAGACTATAAAATAGAGAGAGGAAAAAAGTGTTGCCGGTTTTAGTCCTTACGCAAAGTAGGAGTGTCATCTTATAAAGTTCAAGTAGTCATGGACCTCAATTTCTTCATCCTTAAAACAAAGAAGAGAGGGTTGAGCCAGCTTCATTCAATAGAGATTGCTCATATACTATGCAAAGCGCTGTACTCAATTCTGCTAAAGGTAAATGTCATTAGCGTTGAGACCATGTTTTGCTCATTTCATTATGTCCCTGTAGCACTGAGCTTGGCATATACAAAGCAGTAGAATAGCTGCTGAATTGTCAATCACCAACTCACGATCTCTGCCTTCAGAGAGCTTATACATTTTTCAGGGAAAAATAAACATGGACACAAATAATCATCATTAGAATAGAAAGTCAGCACCAAGAGAGACAAACAATGCAACAGAATAAATCTTGGAGAGAGATTTGTTTTCATCTGGAGCATTGGAGAAGGCTTCAGGGAAAAGGTGGTATTTGAGCCACTAGATGAGAAAACTGCTAAACTGCAGAGATGGGACCTTCCAATGGTCAATCAATCCACCTGGGAGTTCTAACTCAGGACCAGAAGTTTTTCTGCCACCATCTGGAAAAGGATCTCTACACTTTTTCTTCCTTTTCTCTAACCACCTTTCCAATATAGCTGACTTTTTGTTTCCCCTCTTCTCTTACTTCTCCATCTGCTAAAAACTCCTACCGGGAAGTGGTTTGTTAATGTTCTTCCTTTCTTTTTGTCTGCCCTAAGTTAATGGGCTTCTGGCTAAATACTTGAATTTATGCACCTTACATTATCTTTTCAGCACTGTTTTCAGTAATTTATAGGAACCAGGGTCTGCTGCATCATGTTATTCAGTACTGTGGTGGCTTTTAGATATGGTCTGCACCTTGGTGCTTCTGCAGCGGGAGAGAAGCAGTTATAGATCCTGGACAGGCTCTCCTGCTCTTGTCCTGGGGAAGACACCCCTGTACAGGTTAGTTACTGAGAAGAGTTATGGAGGCATTGGCACAGAATCCCGAGTCATTCCACACTATTAAGAAAAGACAGGCTGAGGAAGAGAAAGTCCTGAATTATCCAACCAAGTTGCACACTGGGACAGCCAACATCCCAGCCAGCCAGAAAAACCAGGCAGGGGAAACCGTGCCCCCAGGATCACACAGCCAGAGGTTCTTTATGTGCGGGTGGGTGGTGGCAGAGGGTTTGGAAGTAGGACAGACAGAGCCCATCCTCACATACAGCTACACTTTCAAAGAACAACAAATTTTCACTGAATGCATATCAAGTTTTTTTCTGACTAGACATTGTGCATCCATTGCATCCATTCATTTATTTTTGAATGCATCCATTCATTTATTTTTCTTAGCAATTGTAGTTTTTACATTTCCTGTCAGAGAACTACATCCTGAGAAGAGGGTTTCCCAGTTGTAATGTTAGAACCCAGTAACACCCTGCCTGACTTGGGTTTTCCAAGAAAAGCCCAGGGCGAGATGTGTTAACCTCTGCCCTGAGTGGAGAGATGAATAAATCCCTGCCCTCCAGGAATCTGATGTCCAAAACTGGAGATAAGATGCCTTTTAAGGACCTTGAGGCTAAATGCACTCAGATGCAAAGAGCTGAGCTGCCTCTGGCTATCCGGTCAATCTTCCTCCCATAGACTCCCAGCACCAATGCCCAGGAGAATGCTTTCTGACTCACAAGGCACCTATCAGATGCCCAAGGCTAGGCATTACAGAAGGAGGACAGGACCTCTTGGTGAAGGGGGTGGGTCGCCCCTCCGCACCTGTGGGTGTTTCTCGTTAGGTGGAACGAGAGACTTGGAAAAGAAAAAGACACAGAGACAAAGTATAGAGGAAGAAATAAGGGGACCTAGGGGACCAGCGTTCAGCATATGGAGGATCCCACTGGCTTTTGAGTTCCCTTAGTATTTATTGATTACTTGTCGGTGTTTTTCAGAGAGGGGGATGTGTCATGGTCACAAGACAGTAGTGGGGAGAGGGTCAGCAGACAAACACGTGAACAAAGGTCTTTGCATCATAGACAAGGTAAAGAATCAAGTGCTGTGCTTTAGATATGCATAGACATAAAGATCTCAATGCTTTGTTAAGCAGTATTGCTGCCCACATGTCTCACCTCCAGCCCCAAGGCGGTTTTTCCCTATCTCAGTAGATGGAACGTACAATCGGGTTTTATACCGAGACATTCCATTGCCCAGGGACGGGCAGGAGACAGATGCCTTCCTCTTGTCTCAACTGCAAGAGGCATGCCTTCCTCTTATACTAATCCTCCTCAGCACAGACCCTTTACGGGTGTCGGGCTGGGGGACGGTCAGGTCTTTCCCTTCCCACGAGGCCATATTTCAGACTGTCACATGGGGAGAAACCTTGGACAATACCTGGCTTTCCTAGGCAGAGGTCCCTGCGGCCTTCTGCAGTTTTTGTGTCCCTGGGTACTTGAGATTAGGGAGTGGTGATGACTCTTAAGGAGCATGCTGCCTTCAAGCATTTGTTTAACAAAGCACATCTTGCACAACCCTTAATCCATTTACCCCTGAGTTTGACACAGCACATGTTTCAGAGAGCACGGGTTTGGGGGTAAGGTCACAGATTAACAGCATCTCAAGGCAGAAGAATTTTTCTTAGTACAAAATGGAGTCTCTTATGTCTACTTCTTTCTACACAGACATAATAACAATCTGATCTCTCTTGCTTTTCCCCACACTTGGAAATGTTCAAGAAAGGCATTTAGAAGCCTGGACTTTAAACAAGGTATGAACTGCAGGTATTTTTTAAGCTGAATTTGACTGTTTTCAAAAGGGACACACCACACTAGTCATCAAAGGCCTCACCACTTCTCACTTGCTCCTACTTGGCCATTCCACACACGGAGATTATCTCTTTGACTCCTGCCCCCCTCACCCTGCTGAAGAATAACCAGCCACTGGAAGAGGAAGCTGGAAGCCCAGGTGGGGGAAGACAAAGATGTCATTAGCAGGGAAGTTCCAGCTTCTAACAGATGGCACATAACAAATCGGTGTGGTGTAAATGCAATTTATGTGGCCCATAATGTACTCAATTCATCCCCATAAACGAAGGTAAAACTGTACCTCAGCCGACAGGTTCTAGTTCTTACTTATCATTAGCAGTGATAAATCCCACATAATAATGAGAGTTCCTGGAGACACTTTTCATTTCTGGGTAGCTTCAGTTACTCACATGCAAACCACAATTTGCTCATCTTTCCAAAAGCAAGCCTTGCTAGCCACTTTGGATCTGAAATTCATTTTTAACATTAAGTGATTTGAGAAAGTAATACAAACACACAATAGAAAACAAAATACAAATCCAGAAGCACTAAACGGTTTTCTATGAAGAGCTTTTCTGGCTCCCCTTTCCCTCAACAACAGCTTCCTTAGTGGCAAGCAGGATTACAGGTTTCTTATGAACTCTCCCAGAGATCATCCTTGTAGATGCAAAGTATGTATTTACACATCACTTTTATGCAAGTGGATTCATACTATAGATACTGCACTGTATTTTTTTTTTTTTCCTTATTTTACATTAAGGACTGATGGAGATCAGTCCTGATCAGGGGAAATAAATCTTTCACATTCCTCTTCACAGCTGCATAGTATTCCATTCTATAAATGGACCATAACTGATTTAACCAGTTTCCAACTGACAGACATTACAGTTATCTTTCTACTCCTCAGAACCCACAATGCAACAACAAATGGCCTTTTGGCTCCATTTTAGTTTTCTTTCAACTCAACCATTGCCTGATTCAATTACTCCACCTTCCTCACCTAGATTCAGAAACCTACCTCAGGAGAGAGAACATGCATCTCTGCAGAGCTGTAGTTCTCAGCAAAACAAAATTAAATAAAAGCCTCCTTCTCTAGGTCAATCTGGAATAAGTGGCTCCAAGTAGAGTCTATAAGAATAATAAATCTCTCCTGACACAGGAGCTGGAAGGAGGCTGCCCAGGCCACAGTGATGGGTTTCTCAATTTGAGATGTCAACAGGCTATGTTGAAAGCAGAAAATGGAGTCATATAAATCTGTAATTGTAAGCCCTGTTTTCACAGGCAGAGAGCCGTCTGCTTGTAGCTGGCTCTCATTACCTGGTTACAATTGTAATTTCTGTGCATTCTTTTTCCCTGCACTGAAGTTCACTGGGGATTCAGGGCCAGGGTAGTGGGCTGGGTATTTTTTAAGAGGGAATGAAAAAGGTACCAATTATGGAAAAGTGATTTCTTCTTTTGAATCCAACTGCTATGGATGTCATTGTCCCTCTTCATGGGAGAACATCACAATGTTGTACAGGCAAAAATTCTTTCTGGAAAAAAAAATTCCCACTTGCCCACCCTGCTCCACCAAGAGCATCAGACGGTTAGGCTGGACTCGCAGCTAAGTTCGAAGTACTCACCAGCACAAACTAACAGTCCAGCTCATGCTCTCCCCAGGTTGCCTAAAATGTGTGTCCTAACTAGAAAGGAGATATCTATTTGTTTCAGTGGATTCATTATGATCCCTTATGGAGCTCAACAATGCAGACCTAACAGAGGTAACTGTGGCATTAACATGATTCATTGCAAAGGTCTTCGTCATTCTGCAAAATTATTATTATGCCCTCAACAGAGACTCCAGCATCAGTGAGCACCCATCAATAAGAATATCGGGATCAGAAAAGTCAACCTTACCCCCTACCAGGTATAGCCATGAGCCAAGAATATGATTATCCTCCCCAGTCCCACCCCCAGCTGCCTCACATCCTCCTCTTTTGGCGAAACAGATCACAACTGATGAGTCAAATCCTAAAATCCCAAGGTGAGGACTCTGTGTGCTCCCACTCCTTGCATATAACATCTATGGGATGTCACCAAAGTGGCCACCATTCTTGGTGACTGTCCATGACTGTGCTGCTCTGTTGGTTTGCACTGGTGAGTACTTGCAGCCTAGCTACAAGTCTAGCTTAGCCATCTGATGCTTTTGGTGGGGCAGGATGGGCAGGTGGAATTTCCATAGCATTCTGCAGAGGGCACTGAAAAGCAGGAGTGGGCAGTGCTGCCTTGGGGTGGTGGAAGGTTCTGAATGGTTTCCTACAATGTTCTTAAAATGCTTCTTAAGCCAAGCTTCAGTCCAGAACCAAGTGCCAGGCATCAAAGAGAACTCTGCCTGATCCTGCACAATTCTTCAATTACAGGAGGTGGGTCACAGACCAAGGGAGCCAGTACCCACAGAGGCAAGGACCTGGTCTCGAATGGCTTGTTCTCACCCAGCACATGCTCTGCACCTGAACCTGAAGCCATTCCTCTCAGGTTCTGCCTTCAGGATTCAATTTTCCTTTTTTTTTCTTTTCTTTCTTCCTTTCTTTTATTATTATTTTTTGGGTTTTTTGTTTTTTTGTTTTTTTGTTTTTTAAAGATGGAGTTTCACGCTTGTAGCCCAAGTTGGAGTGCAATGGTGCCATCCTGGCTCACTGCAATCTCCACCTCCCGGGTCCAAGCGATTCTCCTGCCTCAGCATCCCGAGTAGCTGGGATTACAGGCACGCACCACCACACCCAGCTAATTTTTTGTATTTTTAGTAGAAACAGGGTTTTGTTAGCCAGGCTGGTCTCGAACTCCTTACCTCAGGTGATCTGCCTGCCTTGGCCTCCCAAAGTGCTAGGATTACAGGCAAGAGCCACCGCACTTTTTTTTTTTTTTTTTGGCTTGGCTTCCAATTCCTATATAGTTTATCATCGAGATCAAGGAAGACAGTCTACCTTTGACTCCCCAGTGGTTAAAACAGAACTTGACATATAGAAACTAAATAAGCGCTAAATGAATGAAATGAATGAATGAATGAATGAATGAGCCAAAACACAAGAAAGTAGTAATTCATTGTGTTGTGAATCTCCAAGAATAGCAGTGCTCAGAGATCAGGGACTAAAGAGGATCCTCCCCTCATGCACCCTAATGTTGATATTCAGTATAGATTCACAAAAGCAATTACAGCCTCCAGGAAGTGTCCTGTAAACTCGTCATGTCAAACTCTGAGATTACTAACACCACAGGTCCATGCGCTACCTCTCTTATGTAAAATCGTGTATGCATTTTTCTGCAAGAAGATTGACCACTTTCACCAGATTCTCAAAGGGATCCATGCCCCCAAGGAACTTCACGTTCACTAACTTAGAAAATCAGAACACCCGAGAACTAGAACAATCCCCACTGCCCTCCCTGAGATGGAATGGGATTGAATGGAGAAGACTGCAGGTGTGAGTTCTGGTGACTAACAAGCATCATTGTTCTGCTTTATGGAAACAGAGAAATCACCAAGACTTAAAGAATCCCTATCCCAGAAACACTCCTGTGCTTGACAGTAAGCACATTTTTTTTTTCACCAAGTCAACATCATCTCCAGAATGAGCTGTAAAGCCCTGTCAGCCCAAGAAAAAGAAAAGAGGCTTGAGGCAAAATTAAAGAAAGAAATAAGGCCCAATCTACAAGCTAGGAAAACAGGTTCCTCCTATAATGGTGCTAAACCACTTGATTCCAGGAAGGGAGGACAAGAACAAGGTGATAAGCTATGTCAGCCTTGATTCCAGATGCTCTGCACTGAAAAGGGTCCTTTCATCCCAGCCCACATCATGCAGAGTCAGGGAGCTGACTGCTGCTTCTGCACTTGAAGGAGAACTCAGTTCTGAATTTGTCATGGTTATGTTCAGGGAATTACTATCTGGGTGCATCTCCTTCAGCATTGTCCAGAAAACACTCCTGGTCATAAAAGAATTGGCTTCAAAGCTTGATTTTGAAGGGCTGTTACAAACGGCTCAAGGGCTGTTTGAAAATACACCTTGTATCTGCCTATTTCTAGAACAGTTTCTCAATCTTGGCACTATTGACATTTGAGGCCAGATAATTCTTGGTTGGAGGTGACTGTCCTGGGTATTGCAGGGTGAACAGCAGCCTCCCTGGCCTCTACTCACTAGATACCAGGAGCACCCTCCCACCCCACCACCAAGTTGTGACCACCAAAAATGTCTCCAGACTTTGCCAAAAGTCCCCTGGGGGACAAAATCACCCGAGGTGAGAACCACTGCTCTAGAGTTTCCCAAGTATGCTCTGGGGAACACCAGTTCTGGGGGTCTTTTCTAGTTATTACCTAGAGAAAAACAAGATGCTGTGGTCAAATAGTTTGTGACACCTGGAATTAAACAAAGATAAACAGGACTCTTCCCTGATGGATTTCTCAGATCCTGAAACAGATCAAGGTGCATTGTGAATCTCCAAGAGGAAAACATAATACACAGTATTTTCCCAAAGGCATCTGGCCACAGAATCCTTTTATCTCAGAGCATTTAGGATTGGTATTCCAAAGGATTAACTTTTAGAAACACTTCTGTAAGGCAAAATTACAAATACACCTCTAGGGCAAACACATCCTGAGGAAGGGATGAAGAAGAATCAGCTGAAGGATGTAAGAGAATAGCCCATACACAATTCATCTTTGAGCCTCCAACTTCATCATCCTAGATCCTTTTTCTTCTCTCTCTCTCTCTCTTTTTTGAGACGGAGTCTCGCACTGTTGCCCAGGATGGAGTTCAATGGCGCAATCTTGGCTCACTGCAACCTCCACCTCCTGGGTTCAAGCAATTCTTCCACCTCAGCCTCCTGAGTAGCTGGGATTACAGGAACCTGCCATCATGCCCGGCTAATTTTTGAATTTTTGTAGAGACTGGGCTTCATCATGTTGGCCAGGCTGAACTACAGACCTCAGGTGATCCACCCGCCTCGGCCTCCCAATGTGCTAGGATTACAGGTGTGAGCCACCACGCCCGGCCCCAAGATTCATTTTTTGAGAAGAGGTTTAGACTTTCAGGCTTCAGAAGTCCCAAATATTTTGGAAGATATTAAAACTCTAAATCACCATCAGCAAACACTTCTTCCAGGGTAAGGTGATCAGACAATTTCTCCTGTGAGAGCTGGCCAGGTCCAATAGTCTATTGAGAACAGGAAACAGCAAAAGCACTTGGAGTAGAAAAGAGAGTAATACAGGAGAGGAAGTAAGGAAAGAGGACACCAAAACAGACCTGTCTTAATATTCACATCACAATCCACACATACGGACATTAGGATGGTCAAGGATATTAGGAAGGCTGTCTTATAAGAGGAATTAGAATCATTCCATGTAAAGTGAATTTAAAATAGTATTATTCTATAATACTAAGTAAATTGTTGTAATTTCTACAGATATCAAAGATCATAAAATATGAGACCTGGAAAGAATCTCGAAGGATCTAGTCTTGTTTTTTAAACTTGTTTAGCTACAAAAATCATTGACTCAAAACTGCATATGTAAAATACAAAATCATAATAATTCTCATTCAGTATGGCTGGATTCATGCCCAACACTTGACCATCACCTTAATCTTCTTTGCAACACCTGAGGAATCTTCCAGAAACCCCAAGCATCTCAGAGCTGTATTTGAAACCCAATTTATCCATTTCACAGTCAGAAGAAACTGGGGCTCAGAAAGATAATGTGATTTGCCCAAGATCCCATAGTTTATCAGTAAGGGAGTCAGGAGAAGAATGAGCTCATGCCTGACTCTTGGCCCAGTGCACTTCCTATCTCAGCACATGTTGGCCAAACATAAGAAGAGTGTCCTAACCCTACAACAGAATCAGTTCCCTTGGAATAGGAGTTATCTCCTCATTCTGTAGGTATCCAAGAACAGGCTGATGACCTTTGTAAGGTGTAGTTACTGCACTGATAAGAAAGATGAACTAGACTAGACATCTTTGCAATCTCTTATTGCACATCTTGCTAGCACTACTGTGTCATCCTCCCAGGTTCCAGTGACAGGATGCTCAGGGAAGCCTGCTCTAGGAAGCAACACAGCCTCAACAAAGGGCAGACCACTGCCCATTCCACCTGGTTCTCAAGCTCCCTGCCTTCTCTTGGTGGAAGCAGGTCAGCTGAAATGAACAGCAGGCTCAGCGTGGGTGAGCAATGCTAGACAACCAGGAGATACATCCTAAGCCACGTCAACAACTCCAGGCTCAGGAGTATCAGGTAGATTTATGACAGTGCCTGTCAGTCACTGGAAATATCATAAGGGAGGTTTAAAATTATAATGCTGCCTTAGAACCGGTAATACAAATGATCCATGCACACAATGGCATGATCCTGCTCCAAGTTATTAGCTGTGGAGGAAAAGTTCAGTCCAAGCACATTTGTGAGTGTGTCTGTGGGTACACATGCACACCAAAACATGCACAATGCACCCCATTCTATAAGTAGATACAAAATCCAGCAGTGTGTAAAGCTGTAAAGCTCCGTAACTCCATCTTAATTCCATCTCCATTCTTTTATCTAAAGGAGAACACAGTGAGCAAATGATGGCAGAAGAATAGGGCAGACCAAGAGATGTCCACAGCAGAAGAGCAGGAAGACTCACCCTGACACCAAAAGGCCAGGACAACCATAAATACCCAAATCAGTCCTGATGAGCAGCAGCAGGATATGGGGGCACCTGCCCATCTTATGCTGTTACATTATGGAATCCAGGAAAGGATAACTATTATCTGGTAATTAGCAAGGCACAATGATACAGTAAATATACTTAATATACTTTACACTTGCAGCTTTCTATTATCATTTCTTGTTTGTTCTGTGTGGTTTTGTCTCTTGAAAAGTGTGTGTGTGTACACATATTTGTGTGTGTTTTCTCCAGAAGTCAACATGCTCTCCTATCACATCAGCTAGCAGATGGTTCAAGGCTACATCCTCCACAAATCCATTGTCCCTGAAATGCCCAGAATAAACCTGACCCTACCTCATGCACTCAACCTCTGTGAGAATCAAAGGAGGTGACTGATGTGAAAAGACTTTGAAACCATAGAGCACTGTGACACACATACCACATACGAATACATAACATTCTGTGATGCTGGCAGCTGTGGTGGGGTGGGACAAGTCCCAGCCATGGCATCACAGGGGGTTCGAATCCCAGCCCTTCCACCTACCAGCTATATGACATAAACAAGCTCCTTAACTTCTCTGGCTTCAGATGACTTGCTGTCAACTGTTGTAAAGATCAAATGAGGTGCAAAGGTGAGATCTGAGCTATAAAGCATTCTGCAGATGTTAGATATCAGCATTACTACTACACCTGCCTACAGAGTTGTCTATCATCTAATCACCAGTGATACTCATTTTCTGTGCAAAACACATCCATACTGGTATGACAATACTTTCCATCTATTACTACCAGTAGCCAATAAAGCAATATAATGCATCTTATAAAAATATGACTCTCTGATACTAGAGAATATTATTCCTAGCTGTACTGGAAATAGTAATAATAACAATATTCTACAGCTAGTACCTGTGTGTTATTAGTCTTTCCCTAAGAAGATGGTAAGCTCCTCAGGAGAGATTTTCTCTGACACTTCCATGTCCCCTGAAAGAAGAGGATCATCTGGCAGACACTAAACAAATATTTGATGATTGTCAGAAGACACAGGCAATTCCCAGTTGTGAACAACTCTAGGGCTGGTCTCCCCCTAAAGGTAATTGGTTTCAGAGCCATAATTCAGCATATTCTAGCAGAAATGGTCCTTATCTCCCATCCCACCCAGAGATCTGGTTTCACACCTCAGTAGCTCACAAAGGGAGCATGTGCTTTTGGAGCAGAGGCCCCTGCAGATCCAAACAGGGGCAAGAACCAGAACTGACCTGTTCATCTAACAAAGCAGCCCATTTGGAAGAGTGAACAGCTACCAAGGGGTCATGATGCCAGACCAGGTGGGCTCACATGTCACCAAAGTCTGGGCCAGGGGGCCGAGTACGTGTGGTTCAGTGTAGGAAAGGGGTAAGGGAAATCTGAAGGCTGTGTCTAAGGTTTATTAATAGCTTCCCTTTCCACCTCCCTTCCTCTTCACTTTCTCATCTCAGGGTGACCTCCACAAGTCACACCACAAGAGAACATTTATTATTATTATAATTACAGTGATCATATTGGTATGTATGCTCACAGATGCCGCTGAACGTGTGGCATGCTAGTTCTCCTGCATTTCCAATTCACAGTGTCTTGAAGCCAAAAATCCTCTGCCATCAAATTGCTCTGTTGTGGCTTGAAAAAAAAAAAAAACTGCTTCCTTTCTCAGGGCAATTCTTCCCAATCCTTCACAAGTGCAGCCAATTCGATTATTTGTACCACCCGTCACCCCTACTCCTGCCCCGCTGCCCCACCTTCCACCTCCCTTCCCCTCCCCATAAGCAAAATAGCAATGTGCATGGCTAATTCACATGTCAAGCCTCCCTCAGATGAATGACAGGTTAATGATGTGCACGTCTCCTTAAATAATTCATACTTCTAATAACCACGTTACTCAGCACTGACATACACCGCCCTCATCAATCGACATGGAGTAGCGCGTGGGGTGAGGCAGGGCAGAGTAGAGACTTGTGTGGTTGGTGAAGATGGAGAATGAAGAGGGCCTCACCTGCCATCTTCATAGTCACCAGGAGGTACAGGCAGCTCTGGGAATATGTTGATCAGCAGCAGAAGCCACTGCACCACGTGGAAAAGGAGAGGGCAGGAGACCAGGTGCAGGATCAACATCTAAGGGGCCAATGGATCACTGGGCAGGAGAGAAGTCATTGTTTCCAGGGTGCCAAGCTGTCTTTACAAGGCATCAACTTCATACTTCAGGGGCCGGCAGCCTTCACACTTCCTCCGTGGAGTCCCCCTGGATGTCCACACTGGAAGTCCCGGTGTGGAAGATCTTCTTACTCTCAACATTTTCTCTCATATATTTTCATTTGTTCCTTGCTGCAAATTCCCTGGCCTTTTTCAGTTGTGTGTACGTGTCCTCTCATCAGTCAGGCGGTAGGTGTCCAACTTCCTTGTGCCACTCTGCAATGCCTGGCACAGAGCTCAGCATCTCTGGATATGAGGCCAGAGGAAGAGTATTCCTTTCCTATGGCTACTACAACAAAAGACCACAGCATGGAGCTTAAAGACAACACAACCTTATTTTCTTCCAGTTCCAGAAGTCAAAAGCCCAGAATGGGTCTTGCAGAGAACTAACATCGAGATGTGAGCAAGGCTGGCTCTGTCTGGAGGCTCCAGGGAAGCATTCCTTTCTTTGCCTATTCTCAATTCTGGAGGCTGGTGACATTCCTTGGCTCATGATTCCTTCCTTGTGCCACCCAACGACTGGCTTCCATTGTTAAATCTTCTGCCTCCTCTCATCACTTGCCTCCCTCTTATGAGGACCCCTGTGATTAGATCAGGCCCACCCAGATAATCCAAAATGATCCCCCTCTCAAGATCCTTGATTTAATCATGTATGCAAAGTCCCTTTTGCCATATAGGGTAACATCCACAGGTTCCAGGAATGGAGATGTGGACCTCTTGCAGGGGTGCCTGGAGATGTGCATTACTCAGCCTACCACAGGCCAAGTACCTACAATATGCCCCAGCTATAAAACAAGGTTGCTGTGAAGCTAAGGAGAAAAGATATTATAAAAGCATTTAACACGGTGCCTGGGATATTAGTGGTTGACGACCGTTGGGTCTCATTATTATTGATAACTTAACACATTACCAGACTCATCTGACAGGAATGAACACCTACTGCCAACCAGGAACTGAGCTGGTGTTTTGATGCATGTTATCTCATTGTATGCTCACTGCAAACCATGAAGTGGATGTGATCATTCCTCTTTGAGAATGAGACAATGCAGGCTGGAAGAATTAGTGACTTGCCCAAGGTCACACAGTTGATAAATGACAGAGCTGACGTTAAAACCTAGATTTATCTGAATAGGCAAGTAACAAATGTTCAACCAACACTGCGCCTGAATCCATTATTTCCCCAAATAGGCCCAATGTCAGAAGCACCTCTGAAGCAGAGTAACAATACCAATTCCCAGGCCCACCCCTGGAGATGCATGTATGGAACTGGGCCTAGAATTTGTTAATTGGTATACAATGGTTGTACAAACTTTGAGGGCACATATGACATCTTGACACATGTATACAATGATCAAATCAGGGTAATTGGGATATCCATCGTCTAAGACATTTGTCCTTTTGTGTTGGGAACACTCCAATTCTTCTCTTCTAGCTACTTTGAAATATACCATATATTATTGTTAACTATAATTTCCCTGCTGTACAAATGCTAGATCTTATTCCTTCTATCTAACTGTATTTTTATACTCACTAATGAGCTTACCTTCAACCCTCCCTCCCCTAGCCCTTCCCAGTCTCTGGTAACCACCATTTCACTCTCTACCTCTATGAGATATAATCTCACCCCAGTAAAAATTGATACTTTTTTAACAAGCTATCTGTATAACTCAAATGCATGGGCAAGTTTGTAAAACAGGAACCTAATCCATCACCCTTAAAATGATATCAGTACCCTCACTGCAGTCACACTGAGTCCTAATCTCTTTCAAATACACTACCCCCTGACACACACTCACACACAAAATCAGGCAGTTTTGCAACAGCAGCATTATTGGCATTTAGGGGCTGATAACTTTGTTGTGAGGGTTGTCCTGTGCATTGCAGGATGTGCAGCAGCATCCCTGGCCTCTAACCACTAGATGCCAGTAGCACTCTCCCCCCAGTTGTGACAAATGTCTTCAGACATTTCTGAATATCCCCTGCAAGGCAAAATTGCCCCTGGTGAAAAACCACCCAGATTGGAGGTAGGAAAGAATAGGTTGCAAGGGCAAAGGCATCGCCTGCTGCAGTCCCAGTCTTTACTCTGCTCACACCCCTCACTGAGCTACAGCAGGTTGGAATGGTGCAGCGGGAAGTGCACAGCCTGGGAATTAAGCATTTTGGGGTCTCATCCCCCTTGCCTACAGCTCAGTGTGTAACTGTGCAGCTACTCCCGGAGGACAGCCAGGTTCCCATTCACTCATGCACTTGTCAGTAAACTGTGAGCAGGGTCTGAGTTTCCCTTGTCTGGGTCTCAGTTTCCTTATTTGCAAAATGATGACATTAAACAGGAATATCTCCAGAGTCACCTCAAGTTCCAAGTTCACCATTTCCAGCCAACTCTCCCAACTATGAGAAGGTGAGGCCAAAGGGATGTTTAATTCTGGGGTCCCAGAAGGAGGGAATAGCCACAGATATCTGCAACGCAAGAGGTACCACTGTGACCTGGGCATGTAGGATGCCCTCAAAGCCTCCACCCCCACCACCCCCATCTCCCTCACTCTAGAAGCAACTCTACCTCCCCCTTATGTACCTTTTTTGTTCTCTCTGCCTGTCTGCCTGTCATCATATAACAAAGTAAAACTATGAGGGGCTTTGCGAGGTTTTATTTATTTTTTTCCCCTGCTGCTGAATAAGCTTGGGTACTTTTATTTTTATTAAAGCTGATACCGTTAGTGAAGATAATACAGAAAAGTTCTCTGAGTATTACAATTTTTCCTGACCCAGGTTCTTGGAGAAGGATGAGCTGATACAGCGATCTTGGGTAAAAGACTAAAGAAAAGGCTGTGGGTGGCTCTCGGAGGGGGCCATGCAGTATGTTTGGATTCTGGACTACCCTTTCAGAAAAGATAAAAAGACAGTCTTCCTTGCAAACTATATATTTGATGTAATTATTTGGCAAGGGTGCTCTACACAGAACAGACATTTAATTCCATTTGAAATTAATGGTATTTCACTAGCAGGGTGTGACCTGAAAAAGAAATTTTTTTAAGCCAACAACAAAAATACCCAAATATTAAGCATAAATGTCTTGTCCCATTTTCCAAAGGCAAATATAATTGACTTTTAGATGAGGGCTTCCCGCCAGCCCCGACTACCCTTGCAATGTCTGGCAACATTTGAGAGCTGGCCTAGCAGAAAGAACTCAAAATATACATAAGAACTCCCCAACCTTGAGGAGTGTTAGGGAATAGCTCTGTGACCTGAAGGGAGATGTTAGTAAATAGCTCAGAGGTTGCTTCTTCCAGAAAACCTCCCCAGACCACCATGGACCCACAGAAACTCTTTCTGTAGATACCTTCATACAACCACATGTTCCTCACCTCCAGGTGGAATCTTAGTACCTTGCACCTCCCTCCCCCTGCCCAGTGTACCCTCTCCCAGTGTCCTTAGCACCTATAATACTTTGCTGAGTATACTTGCCTACATGTCTGTCTCCCCAGTCACACTGGAATCTTCCAGAGGCAAGCACCAGGTTCATTCACTTCTAGACCCTTAGTGCTCAACACCAACAAGTGTTAAATTTCTGCTTCTTTAATAAAAGAATAGGAAAGAAATACGGGCAGGAGAGAAAAGTTCACATCATCAAGCACTTGCCAGGGGTCAGATGTAGCTATGCCTCTCTGCTTCTACCTTCTTGCTATTCAAGTAAGCATGCTTTGTCTTCCAAAAAAGCAAGAAACCCCTGGCTTTCAAGGGCTGTTTCTTCTAAGCTTTAGAATCCCACCCCCATTGTGTGAGTCCAGCTCTAGAAACATAAATGCCAATGATGTTCTGTCTGGAGAATTTCAACTATGGTGCTGCCAAGAGTGACTGTCTAAATGCCATCCCCAAACTCAAAGCTGTGCTGGAGTCTGTCATTCTGTCGTTACAGAACGGCCCCAGCTGCACTGTATTTTTCTGTCCTGATTGTCAACAGGAGCACACTGGCCATTGGCTTTCTAGTTCAGTACTCTGTGAGCTGAACATCTCATCTCTTATGCACCAAATCATTTTCTTACTGCCAGTGCTGATCATCATCACTGGGTGTCTGTGTGCCTAAAGTCAACAAATGTCTTGCAAGCAGGAAGCCCCTGACTTATATATATATCTTTGCATTCCTAACACCTATCAAAGACTTGGCATGGAGTGTAGAAAAAGAAATAACACTTACTGAGCACTTACTTGCTTCAAACACTGTGCTGTGTGCTCTGTAAACATTCTCTCATTTATTCCTCAATGAAGAGGCTCTTTCTGTGCCTTCACCTATAAAATACAGGTGAAGAAACTAACACTCAGAGAACTTAAATTGCTGTGTGCCCAAGGCCAAAGCTAACTAACAGCAAATTTCAGACTGAAACTCAGGTTTCCAACTGCAAATCCCATGTTGCATACCATATTTCATCCCAAGAGTGAACACTCAATAAATGCTTGAGTTAAACTGAATTCCCAGAACACCCCAAAACTGAACACACACACATCCCAGGCTCCTCATAGCTTACAGATGCTTGTTAAAATTATTCTTGACTAACAAGAAATAATTAGAGTCTCTGGAGTACAGTTCATGAGAAATATGTCCTTGGGAATTAGAACATAAAACAAGCCTAAATAGGAATGTCTCAGCTCGTTGGTGAAGTTCATAAAATCACGGAATCTCAGTGCTGAGAGGGACTCTGGAAATCATCTAGTTCAAGCCCATCCTTTTACTAGAGAGGTAAACTAAGGTGCAGATGGAAAATGACTTGGTCAAGTTTGCACGTCAAGTTTTTATCAATGACAGGGCCAGATTCCACACTGATCACTCCATGACCCCTTTTTCTTTTCAGATTCCAGTTCTAAATGTCCTGGGTGTTATTTCTCACTACCCGCAGCCCTCAGAAACAAGGCTCGAAGAGGAACTCTTGGTCAAATCTATCTTTCTTGTCAGGTAATTGGGACTCATGGCCACAGACAGAAGCTGCCACATCATCTCAACAATTAATCACCCGCGAAAGCCATTTCCTACCTCGTTTTCTCCACTGCCAGAAATATTATCCTTAAGTAATCAACACATGGCAGACACCCTGCAAGGGACAACACTGCTTCCCCTTTCCCCGGGGAAATGGCAGCATCGACACAGGTTGCAGAGAAAGAAGGGGCTGTGGCACAGCTGAATACCTCTGAGGCACGGGGGTTAACAACGTGGCCTTGCAAAGTTGAGTCATGAATCTCAGAGAGCCTCTAGAAGGAGGAAAGCCCTCTTCCTGCTGTCCCAGGGAAGGGCTGGGATAGAACATTCAGGCAAAAGTAAAGACTGATGTCCCACTGACAGCTGCGAGATTTGGGGTAGGAAGTCAGGGGTGATGACTGCAAGTAAACAGGATATTCACAGTTTATGCTTTATAGGAAGGCATGTATCCCATCTTCATCCAGAAAGGATGGGAGATGGCTTGTGAAATTAAACACAACAGAGAATATTACACTTTTTAAGGTAAAATTTAAAACGATACTCAAAAACAATCCAGAAGGAACAGAGGATAGGTGCAGAATCCCCTGGAATGGTGCTAAATGCAAATTCTGATTCAGTAGATAGGAATAGGGTGGGAGAGTCTACCTTTCTAACAAGCTCCCAGGTGATGCTGACACTGCTGGGTTTTGGACCACACATTGAGCAACAAACATCTCAGAGACCTGCACTGTCCGGTTCTTGAGGACACTTGAGTAACAGAGGTGGAGGAAACCAGCCTGGACTGATTCTGCTGACCTAAGGTGGGGCTTCTAGTTTGAGCAGTTCTTATCACTTCTTTCTCATATACATCGTTTCACATATATCCCAATGTCTCATTTGGTAAATGAGGAAACTGAAGCTCAGAGAAGTTGACTAACTTTCCCAACAACACACAGCAGTGTCTGCCTCCCTATTCTCAGTTCCTCCGCCTCCACCCTGCTGCCTTCTGCTCTGTATGCTCAGCCCTGCGTCAGCTGGCAGTGGTGTGCTGGTAAATGTTTAAACACCAGCTCACTGAAAGGAAAAATAAAAGAGCCCAGATTTATAGCATTTACCAATTTCTATAGTGTAAATATTCTCATCATGGCCAATTTCTAGCAACTGATGTGCATTAAACAGCTCATAGAATTTCTGACAATTTATCAATCAGCTCTAAAAGTCACTAGGCAACAGCATACCACTGCAGCTGGGAATGAATCCGAGAGTTTCCAAGGGCTCTTGGTGCAGCCCCTGCCTACAAGGAACTCACAGCCTAACTAGAAGGACTAGGAAAGATTAACACACATGCTAGCATTGCTGCAAGGAAAGGCCATGCCTCCGTGGTCTCAGATACTCGTGCACCTGGCCCTGCTGCATGACTGTCACCTCTCCAGCCTCACTGACCTCCTTGGGACTCACATGTGTGCTGCTCCCCTGCTTTAGATACCCACTCCTTCAATGCTCATGTTAAATGCTGCTTCTTCAGGGAAGCCTTGCCTCATAATATATCTCCCCATGAGATACCCCCACAGTACCCAGCACACCTTCTTCCAGCCCATTCACATTTGCAATTAATTTACTAATTATTGGTAATGGTTTACTGAACATGTCTTCCTCCCTAAACCATAAGGCAGAGGTCAGGTCTAGTTCATCTCTGTGTCCTTGGCATCTCCCTTGACTCATGTGCTAATACGTGGTTTTTGATGAATTGACTGACCATACATGCAACAGAAGTCTGGTATAAAAAGAGATTGGCAAGGCCAGGAATGATCAGAAAAGGCTTCCAGGAAAAGGTGAGAATCTGAGTCTTCAAGGACAAGCAGCATTTGGAGAAATGGAGGAAAGAGGTCTTTCCTGGCAGAGAACAAAGGTACAGTGATGGCAAAGATCATGGCATCTTTTGAAGACTAGGAGAGGCTAGATCAAAGAAGAACAGAGGATGAATGCAAGGGAAAGCGGGGGAATAACGTCATGTGAGACAATAAGTGAATCCAAGAGGGAAAAAAGGCTTGATCTGGGCTGATGAATGAAACCCCACAGTACCCAAAGTACCCAGCAGACATTGTTAAGAGTGACAAGAAAATGACAAGAGATTTGGGCTGCAGCCAACCTGGTGGAACTGCTGAGGCTCCTTTCCTGAACTTAATCAGAGACACCAGAGAAGCAAGGAAGCTGGCCCCTAGGATCAATGCCAAAACTGTGAGACACAGGGTCCCTGTTGTGGGAGAGCGAGCAGCTGCGAGTGTGAGAAGGGCCAGGGCAGTGGACAGGTGAGGTCCAGGAAGACCTGCAGGTGCAGATCCTTGCCCATCCACCCCTGCTGCACAATCCCCTGCCACCACCCCACCAGTCCCCTAGAAGCAGAGTTTCTAAGAAGCTCCCTGAGAAGCAATGACAGAGGATTCTGGAAAGGAGGTGGAGATGACAGGCAGGGAGTGTTCCTGTCCAGGTTGCAACACCCAAGACGCCCATCCTGGGGTCATCCCCACACCCAAGCCCCACCTGTCAAAACACAAGTCTTAGCCTAAGCATTGCCCCTCCCTGCACCCAGATACACATTCCTAACTCAGAGAATGAATCTGAGCATCCCCAAAAAACCTTTCAAGGAGGCCAATTGGAAAAAGACAATGGTCGGAACACATGACCCAAGAGGAAGCCAAGGCTAGGGCTCTCAGAGGAGAAGAGGAGAAACTCCTGGAGTCAGCCTTGGTCAACTCACTTTCCCTCCCCCATTGTCCTTCTCATTGTATCTAGTGTGATGCAGGTTGCTCGAAGGGGTCAACCAGCACCCATGGCATGCATGAGAAACTGTCTAAAATCCCTGTTGTGGTCCTGGACTACTCCTTATCCTTTCAGTGCATTGGCACTTGCACCAAACTCTGCCCCCTCTATCTGAGAAGCAGTCAGGATATTTTACCTTCACAGCATAGTGAGCAAGGAGAGGCCATGACTGTGCAAACATCATCTCATGCTCAAGGTCCTCCTGCTGCCTGGCTAGGCTGTCTCAGTGTTGGCCTGCCACCCCAAAAGGTCAGCACACTGAGGTCCCGAGGATGAACCCTGGCCAAGATTCAAATTAGAGTTCCTTACACTGTGATGTGCATATCTTCTGCCCAGGGATCCCAGGGCCCTTTTAGAGGGTCAGGGGCCAAGCAGAGATTCCATGAGCCACCTCTACTCTTGCACACAGGGGCCCATCTTTCTCACATCAGCACTACTTATTAGCTAACAACATCCACACAGAATTCAAGGAACAGAAAATCTTGATACTGGAAAAGAGAGCATCTAACACAACACTTCTCAATTTCATGTGCAGAATCCCCTGGAATGGTGCTAAATGCAAATTCTGATTCAGTAGATAGGAGTGGGGCCTGAGAGTCTACCTTTCCAACAAGCTCCCAGGTGATGCTGACACTGCTGGGTTTTGGACCACACATTGAGCAAAAAGCATCTCATAGACCTGCACTGTCCAACATGGCAACCATCAGCCCATGTGGCTATCAAGCATTTGGATTGTGGCCAGTCTGAACTGAGATGAACTGCAAGTGCAAAATATGCACCAGTTTAGAAGGCATAGTGGGAAAAAATGTTAAAGATGACAATAATTTTATATTGATTATACATTAAAATAGTATTTTGGATATACTAGTTTAAGAAAAGTATTAAAAATAATTTCAACTGTTTTAATTTTTTCGTTTTGTTTTTTTGAGATAGGGCTTCTTCCTGTTACCCAGGCTGGAGTACAGACGCTGGATCACAGCTCACTGCATCCTCAACCTCCCGGGCTCAAACCATCCACCGGCCTCAGCTTCATGAGTAGCTGGGACTACAGGTGTGTGCCACCACACCCAGCTAATATATATATATATATATATACATTTTTTTTTTTTTTTTTTTGGTAGAGATGGGGTTTTGCTATGTTGCCAAAGCTGGTCTTGAACTCCTGGGCTCAAGCTATCTGCCCGCTATGGCCTCCCAAAGTGCTGGGATTCCAGGTGTGAACCCCTATGCCCAGTGTTCTTTTCACTTTTTTAATGTGATGACTAGAAAGCTTTACATTTCATATGTGACTCATTGTACTTCTATCAAGCAGTGCTGCCACAGATCCTCCCATGAAATACAGTAAAACCCACAAAACTGGCATCCCCACAGATACCATGGAACTGCTTCTGTGGCCCCGAAATAGGAGTCCCCTTTTCCACTTATACACAAAAGTCCCACACTCAATTCTGGAAATACTGAGCTAATCAAAAGCGAACATATTCCATCTCTATGAGGTTTCCCAAAACCTTTATCCAGCCCCCGCACTTTGTGAACCTGCACTGAGGGGTACAGTGGACAGGGCTCCCAATCTTACGTGACCTCTCTACAGCAGCACATTGATCCATATTCATGCCTCACGTAAATTCCCAGGTCCCATCCCAAGCCTGCCGAATTGGAGTCCTTGTGAGTAGGTTGCAGCCCAGGAATCTAACTTTTTAATAGTCCTATATTCCTGATGAAATTGTCTTGAAATCACTCATAAGTGCTCTTTGATGACTGCATGAATACCCCTAGTGACAAGGGGCTCATGACCTCATAGGGAGCCTGTTTCGCTCTCGGGCAGCCGTAACAGTCATCATTATCATTATCCCAAATGGCCCCCAGAAGAAAAGTCATCTGACAAAAGTGTATAATTTATAAGACTAAGCCAAGACTTAGGACTCAGCATGCCTAAACCCTTCATTTTGCAGATAAGGAGCTGAGACATACAGGGAAAGTCCTATTCAAGGTCACACACACAGAGAGAGGACACTTAAGACTCAGAGTCAGTGCTCACTCCTGACAACATCACCCTAGACACCAGCAGCTAAATGTCCTTGGCTCCAGGCAGATGTTTCAGACTTCCTGGAAGCTGGGCATCAATTCTTGGTGGATCTCCCCTGGCTCTAACAAGTCTTGAAAACTCCCCCCTCCCATTAGGTACCAGAACAGGATGCAGGTAATGCTTGCCAACTTCTTCCATCAGATGCTGAATCTTACACCTGGGTCCCAAGCTCCTCAGCAGGCATCTCCCCAAACCTAGGCACATTCCCCACAGCAAGGACCATGGCCAGCCTCCATTCAAGGAGTAGGAATGTTCACTGTGGTCCTCCGGATATCTCCTCAGATACTTAGGTTCTGAAACTGTTTCCAGAAACAGAAACAGCTCACAACACCCCCGTGGGCACAGCACCTGGGATGGCCTCCAGAGCCAGCCCTGTAAAGTGGCCTCACCCCGGCTTTTCCTCTGGCTGTGGGCTGGTAGGGACCTAACATGCAGCAGTCTAGAGACCCTGGAGGGAGTGTCATTTCTCCTGAATCTCTGCTCTTCCCTGTGTAATTGTGAAGAGCCCACACAGGCAGGTGACTCCCTTAGCCCTGGTGGGGACACATTTCTCACACTACACGATGGCTCCACTTTCTTAAGTGCAAGTAAGTTGGCAGTTCTTTGACCCTCTCTTCTGCCACTCATGAAAACAGGAGAGGTAGAAGGTTTGGAAGATAGAGTGGTGCGAGAGGGGAGACACAGAAGCAAGGAAGAAACAAAGTGAAGCCTGTGTCAATATTCTGCAGAGAGGGTGCTGGAAAGTGGAGCTACTCTCTAAGGCCATTTGGATTCGGTCTGCATAGCCAGCTCCACACTTCGCTCCTGCCCTCTGTACCTCCCTCTGGGCCCAGGTCTTTACACACTTACCCACACTCTCTGTGTGCTCTCATTTTGCCTCCATGACAGGTCACTCCAGCATCATTCAGGAGGAGGAGTGTCTCTAATTAGGCAGAGAAAGTAGATGCTTCTTGCATAGAAAATTGGGTTGGAGGGAGCAAGGGGTGACCTCTGACTTGTGAAGCTTCTGAAGAGAAAATTCTCCATCAGCAGAAGCTGAACAAACACTGAATGATTAATAAGCACTGCAAGAGAATGAAGCTTCACCAGTTTCTTCAAGAGCCCTGGTGACTTATTACAGGTGCTCTGTTTGATGGTAATGGATACCACACCATTGAAGAAAACAACAGACAGAAAAAAATCTTTTTGCTTATCTAATTTTTTGTTTCCTTTCTCCCATTCTCCCTGGCCCCATCTCAACCACAACTTCTCCTTAAATATACTTTGTGTTATAAAATACAATTTAGAAAAAAAAAGTAGGACACAGTTTTTTAATTATAACAAACTCTCAGATTTCTCAAAAACTATCTGTTGTTCACCTCAATACTGAATTCCAATCCAATGTGCCTACTTATCTCCCTCTAAAGAAGGAAAAGTGACTGCTCTAAATGATTCTCAAACTTTAGTGCATGTAAGAATCACCCGGGGAGCTCCCAGAACAGTGCAGATTCATGGTGCCTTCCCTATGGAGTCAGATTCTGTGCATTTACTTTGGAGCTCAAGAAGTTGTACTTTAAACAAGTAAGACAGGTAATTGTAATTCTAAGGCAGTTCTCCTGTGAACCACACCTTTAGAAGCTCTGCTCTACAGTTCTGACCCAGGTCAAGGAGAATATATTTAGAGGTTTATTTTCAGAAAACGTTTGACTCAAGTGCCAATTCTGCTTATTCTGTGAAACATCTGGGTTCTAGATCCCTTAGTATGCACTGTACTGGAGTAGGATGAGCAATGCCTATAGTAAAACTATTCAAAGAGTGGCACCTATTGACCATCTTTTATACTACCGGCAAGCTCTAATAGACTTATAAATTTATCAAAAACCAAGAGTAGGAGGAGGGGGAGGAGAGGGGGGAAGAAGGGGGAGGGGAAGGGAGAAGGGGAAAGGGAGGGAAGGGAAAGGGGAAAGGGAAGGGGAAGCAGAAAGAGAGGGACGAGAGGAAAGGGGAGGGGAGGGGGAGAGGAAGGGAAGTGGGAAGGGAAGGGGAAGGGGAACGGGGAGTGGAAGGGGGAGGGGAAGGGGGAAGGGAAGGGGGAAGGGGGAGGAATAAAAACAAGGAGCAGAAAAGGGAGAGGAAGGGAAAGGGGGAAGGGGGAGAAGGCTACAATTTCCAAAAAGATGTATTGATACCTAACTTACCCAAGCTTGCCACAGTCAAGTCCTCTGGAATCAGCATTACAAAATATGTTGTTACTGCAGGCCTGGGAGGTAAGGCTTAGCCTGTATCTTAAGGTGGAACTTTATTGAGCAGGTAGGCTAGCAGTCCCAAGGCTCCTCGGGGCTTTTCCTTTACTCAGTGATTTGCAAAGCAGGCCTTGCCACCCTCTTGAGAAGGTCATTTTTTCCATTGCTGCAGCACAGATTAAGTGGACAAACACTGCCCACTACTCAAGTATTTACTGATCATTTTCTCTATGTAAATCCTGAGCTGTGTCAGCACAAGTCACAGAATCAGCTCTCAGAGGGCTTACACTTAAGCTGGGAAAACAAGATGTTGAGAGTCAGAACCACATTTAATCAGAGGGCAAGGAGGACTTGGGGATGTGAGGCTAGTCACCAGAAGTATTGAACGAATGTGAATCCGAGAACAACCACTTTTCCCATCCTTCCTTTAACCCCTGAAACATTAGAAACCTAAAAGATCATTACCCAGGGATGAATGAACCTTGTCTATAATACTGGAATGCAGATAATATTTATGTTAAATCAAACCACATAGTCAGGGGGGAGAAAATAATGGGAGAATATGGCACAGAAGGCCAATATGCACCCTTTGGATGGACAAAGAAAGGAAGTTGCCACTTTCTCAAAAACAATTCAAGTTACAATGGAGAATTATACTCCACTGCACACAGCACATTCAGATGTACCATGGCCCCACATCTTCTTGGACCCAGTGTGTGCTCTCTGCTTTTCCTTCCATCCACCACTTTTCCAAATCCTATCTCCAACATGGCCCATACAGTGGCAGCAACAGAAGTCAATGTGAATGCTTGACTGGCCACTGTGAAGGAGGACAGCATCATCCAACAGTCAGCAGTATGGAGGGCCTTTTCTTGAATGAGTCATTCATTCATGATTCATTTACTGCTCTGTGCTAGGCACTGTGCCAGTGCCTGGGATACAAGAGTGAACACAAAGACACAGCACCTCCTCTTCCCACAAAGCTCACATGAGACACAGACAAGCAAACAAGCACTGTGAATGCAATGTGCCTGGACAGAGGTAAGTACAGATGCCACTATTTGCTCCATGCAATGGTTCCTCTCACATCCCCACACATGGGAGTGAGGGTGAAGGCTTCAGTACTGGCCAAAGAGACAAATACAGATGTGGTGACTGCCTCTGTTCCACCAAGACTCTCCTCAATCACTTTCTCAGCTCTGCTCATGAATACCACAGCAGTCAGACCATTGCCTCACACTCGCAGTTCACTCTGGTCTGATTTAACAGATTCAATGGGTCTGTCCCAGACTTGGTCCCAACTCCCCTCTCTCCCATGCTGACATTTTTCCTGGGTCATTTGGGGAACCCTGCTGAATGCAGCAGAATAATGCCAGAGTCAAGAAGAAGTATTGTTTCCAGAAAGTCCAGAAGATAAGGAATCCTCCAAGAAACAAAGCAAATCCCTAACCTCTCTAGCCCCAAAGGGCAAGTTAGTAGCTGTGGATACCAAGATGTTCCCCACACAGGCCTAGATGTGGCAACATAGTAAGGCGGCTAAAAACACAGACTCTGGAGCCAGACTCACTGGGTGGGAATCCCAGGTCTGACACTTATTAGCTGAGTGACCTTGGGAATTGCACTTAATTTCTCATTGGCTCAGTTTCCTCATCTGCGAAATAGCACCCAATTTATAGTTATTACAAAAATTAAATGAGCTAATATTTACAATGCACTTTGAACTATTCATGGCATAGTGCGGGAGCTTTGGGAGTTTTTATTAAATAAAAATAATTGTTATTTCTCCCCATCCAACGGCATGTAGGAAGGTCATCTAGATTCTATGCCAAGAAAGCTATCTAGTCACAACCTCCACTCTATGTCAGCCTTGTTGACAAAGTGCACAGGGGGCTGGCTGGAAGAAGGAACCAACAGTGACTGAATACCTGCTGTGCACCAGCCACTGGGTGTTTTCATATACATTATGTATCACTTAATCTCTCAACAACCCTGAGAGGTCAAAATAATTACCTCCCGTTTTACAGATAAGGACACAGGGACTCAGAAATTCCCCTATCCTACTTACGAGTTGGAGACTAGCTCCACGACCATACAGCTTTGTAAGGCTCCATAAACCTCCTCATTTCTTCATGTTGGTATTTGTTTGTTTCTACAAAAGATTGGGAGTCAGGCCCATAAGGGCAAGGGGCTCATGAGGAAAAGGAGAGTTGAGGAAACTGTCTTCCTGTCTCATCACACCCAAGGAGAGAGAAATTACAGGGGACAGAGGAAGTATGGTTAAGGTAGAGAGAAAAGACTAGGTTCCACGGGGTCCGAAGGAAAGAAAGGTAAATATAGGGCGCTCCCACAGACCTAAAAAGAGGTCTTAGAGCTTAATAATAGGAGTCCCTGGCTGTTGGTAGAGATTCAAACCTAAGTTAGTCCAGCTCTAGGGACCAGCCCACCACCTTCCCTGACCTCTGTGATAGCAGACATCACTGATCCATCACAGCACTCATGCCTTCAGGCCCAAATAGTCTCAGCATTTAGACTCCAGAAATCCTGGACAATCCATCAGAGTTGACTACCAGATAAAATCTATTTGTCATTTCTTCACTTCACCACGTTGCCAAAGGGAGTTTAAGAAACTCCCTGTCTCTGAAAACTGAAATAATCTACTTAGGGAACTGATTCATATGACACAGGAAACAGGTGAAAAATATATTCCTAGAGCCTGCTGGGTGAACCATAGTTAAGCATTCTGAAAAAAACATTACCCCACTACTATGGACCAGGCAATGCAGTGCAATTAACCATGCTTTGAGAAGCTAATACTTCATTACCTTCTTGGCTCAAACATCTAGAATACTTTATGATTTACAAATTACTATCACTTGACCCTACAACTGCCTCACCAGGCAGCTGGGCACCTCAGAATGTGTAAAGCATAAAATTCTTATTAGTTTTAATGGTTTGTAAGTCTTTTCTGTAGGCAATCGTTTTTGCAAATAATTTCCTTTGCAGTTCTCATACACCTTCTTCCTTTTCCTTATTTTATTGCATCAGCTAGAATCTCAAAGCTTTTCTACTCAGTCTGTGGTCTATGAGCCAGCAGCATTGGCATCACCTGGAAGCTGGCTAGAAATACATAATCTGAAGCCCCACCTCAGACCGCTTCATCAGAATCTACAGTTCAACAGGATCCGCAGGGGTTCACATGCACATTAAAGTTTGAGAAACACAGCATTGCTACTGTTGAAAAGCAGGAGTAGTAAAGGTATCAGGTTTTTTTGCTCCGAATGTAATAAGAATGTATCACTATTTTCATCATTATTTATGAAGTTTATTATAAGTTTTTTAGGTATCCTGCATCAAACCAAAACAGAAAACTATGTAAAATTAATGTATTAGTCCATTTCCATTTTAATGAATTACCAGTACCTTCCACTGGTAATTCATTAAAAAAAAAAAAAAAAAGGTTTAATTGACTCATAGTTCTGCATGGCTGGGGAGGCCTCAGGAAACTTACAATCATGGTGGAAGGCAAAAGGGAAGCAAGGCACCTTCCTCACGAGGTGGCAGGAGAGAGAATGAATGCAGGAGGAACTACCAACCACTTAGAAAACCATCAGATTTCATGAGAACTCACTTACTATTAGGAGAACAGCATGGGGGGCACCATCCCCATGACTCAATTACTTTCCTTGACATGTGAAGATTATGGTGATTACAATTCAAAATGAGATTTTGGGTGGAGACACAGCCAAACAATATCAATTAATAACTCTGAAAAAATACAGTCTAAAGAAGTGTTGGCCACAAGACCATCTAGCTTGTAAGTAACAAGTGGAGCATAGAAGTCCACGCCTGTTCTGCCCTGATGCAGAGTGGCCGTCATAAGGGAAGATGGACTAATAACAAATTATTCCCAGCTATCAATACATATTTGTTGAATGAATAAATAAATTTCACTCTACTTTGTTTAATATAATAGGTGTGTTTCCACACAGCTGAATGAACAGTAAATCCTAGATCCTTGAATATTTGTAAGCCACATGATTCAATGTGCAAAAAGATATCTCTATTTTAAGGTACTCTGTACTAAATCTTCTCACAAAGAGGAAAAAATAGCTTGCTTCATGAAAATGTACTCCCTGATAGATTTTAATCAACAAGTGTTGATTGGGCACAGCTGTGTGCCTATAACTGTCTTTAGTTTTCATAAGTATTCAGAAGATAGAAGACAGTGGTTCTCAAATCTAGCATGCATAAGAATCACCTGGAGGGCTTATTAAACCGCAGAATACTGGTCTAATCTCCCACCCTGAGTTTCTCATTCAGCAGGTTTGGGGTATGAACCAAAAATTAGCATTTCTATCACGTGCCAGGGACCACACTTTGAGAAACACTGAAAAAAATATCCTCCCTGCATTTAAGGCAGCAGTTCTCACTTCTGGCTGTACATCACACTCAACTGGAAAGCTACTTAAAAATACTTACGCCTGGGTCCCTACCACAACCAATGAATCAGAAACTCTGGGGATGGAGTCTGAGCACTAGTATTTGTCACAGATTCCCAGGGGTATTTGTCTATTTTCACATTGCTATAAAGATACTACCTGAGACTGGGCAATTTATAAAGAAAATAGGTTTCATTGACTCATAGTTCCGCATGGCTGGAGAAGCCTCAGGAAACTTACAATCATGGTGGAGGGTACAGGAGAAGCAAGGATGTCTTACATGGCACCAGGAGAGAGAGAGAGCAAGTGAAGGGGAAGTGCCACACTTTTAAAACCATCACATCTCTCAAAAACTCACTATCATGAGAATAGCATGGGGGAAACTGCCCCCATAATCTGATCACCTCCCACCAGGTCCTTCCCTCGACACATTAGGATTACAATTTGAGATGAGATTTGGGCAGGGACACAGAGCCAAACCATATCACCAAGTGTTTCTAATGTGAAGTCAGAGTTAAGCAACACTGAGGCTTAGGTTTTGGTTGAAGAGATAAGAAAGACATGCAAAGACAGTTCCAGGGCCCTCCACGCAGTAGTATGCTGCAGCCAGCTGGCATTGTTGGAGAAAAGCAAATGTGTTTCCTGCTTCCCAGCTCTGCATTCACTAACACCACATTGTTAGCTTGAAATAACCCATGGCAGAAGTATTTACACTACAGAAATTGGTAAATGCTACAAATCAGGACTCTCCCCCTCCACCTAGAGAACATTGACCAGCACACCACAAATGGTTAGGCAACATGTGCCACAAAAGATGAGGAGATGAAATCCCACTAAACTGGGGTGGACAGGGAGGACTTACGGGAGGAGATGGGGCCAGAGATGGACCAAAAGGATGAATAGGATCTGTGGAGAATGAAAGCTATCCACCTGGGTGAAAACATGAGTTCATGTTCAGAGGTGGGAACAGTGAGGGGACTGCACATGCTTAAGAGAAGGATTCTTGTGGTGGAGGAGTGTTTCCATGAAATTTGGTTTTGGAAGTTTAGAATTTCACATAATGTGTCTCCATAGAAAAGCACACACAAGCAGTGTAGGCCCATACAGTGGCCAAGCTTATATTTAAGAATCATTAACAGGCAAAAGCAGGCAATGTTGCAACTGCAGCTTGCTGATAAGATACCACCCCAACCCTAAAAGTGCTTCCTAGGGATCTCCTGACTTTGTATCATGTCAACACCTTGCAGGTAGTACCTAAGAGGCACCCCAGACCAGTCCATCCAGCCCCCATTTTCTCACTTCAATGACACTAATCTGTTTGATCCCATTCACCCTCTCCCAGAAGCCTTTAGTGGGGAAATTTGCATCTTCAAAATCCTCCTCTAATTCCCAAGGAGAGATTAGACTGTCAATATCCGTTCAGGATCTTGGATACTCTGCAAGAAGCAGAGGGATCTCAGCTTACTGGAAAAACAAGATTTCAGGAAAATAAAAAATAAGGTTTAGGGTGGGGGATGGAAGAGCCTTGTCTATCCCTCCCACGAAAGGTCAAAGATAGGCCTGCAGGAGCCATTTCTGCATGCTTCCTGTACTCAGAACACTTGGCCTGTATCTATTTTCTTGCCTCTTCTCTCTCCAGATATGGTATGTATCTTCTCTCTCCACATACACTTCATTCCTGTATCTGGAGCAAGAAGAGGCAAGAAAATAGAAAAATACCCATGAATATTTCATGCAGTGCCTCGCTGACTTTTTAGTTCCCTGAACACCCATTAAAATGCCACTGTAATAATGTCATTGTTTGCTCGTCATTTTCTACCTTGCTCTTAGGAAGGAAAAAAAACAGAAATAATAATTCCTTGGTCTGATTGGGAGGTCACAGGAAATCATCTACCACTTGTACTAAGGCTTTTGAAGATCAAAGGGCTAAACAATCACATTTTCATTTATTTGGCATCATTCAAGGAGGTAGGATTTCCATAGAAGTACATTTTCCAGATAAATGAAGCTTATCCTTAAGCACCAGATTTGTTTTTGAATTTTAACCATTTCAAATGGAAATTATTCTAGAATGGTCTCTACTTCCCTGTTTTCTTCAATAAAACAAATGGAGAAAAAAAAACGTAATCTGTTCTGCAGTACTTCAGAATCCTCATTGTAAAGAGCGTGTATTTTTACCAAGCTATCATACATGATGTCTCAGGTTTACTGTGATATTTAAGACTTCTTGTCTCTGAATCAAGAGCCTTATACTGATGAGCTTTCTGAAGTCTTAGCTGTTTCCTTCCTATCTACAGTCTGTCGGTCGTCATGTCATACTGCCATCACAGTGTCTGCCTCTCATGTCAATTTTCCAATCCCTACTTCCTTCCCAATGATAACTTCTTGCTCTAAATTTGCTAGGAACCGAGAAAATTAACACTCAAAGTTATTACAATAATATGTAAAGAAAGTACTATAATAGTATATAAAGAAATAGTTACTGGGCTCTGAACAAGGACCAAAGTCAGTATTCTCTGAAAAAATGTTCAACTTGGAGTACATAAAACTCTTGACATCTTGACTTGGTGTCTCTGAATTGTGTTTGTTTCTTTGTTGCTTCTTGATGCACCCTGGCTAGCAGAGGTTGCCTAAGAAGCAATTCTTAGATAAATGAGGTATTGTTTAATAACGTTTGATTAACAGGTATACATACAAGTGTTTATGGTTATTCATACATACATTAAGCACTGACTGTGTGCCAGGTGCTGTAGTGACAAAAGTTACAAAATCCTTTCCATGCTAAGCTCACAGTCTGGCCCTGAGACAAGGCACACAAAACCCCACTCCTGCTAATCTCTTCCACCTCACCACTGACTCTCCTGCTCAGCTGCCATTCTCCAAGCACTCCATCCTGAACACACCAGGACAGGTCCCTCCTCTGGGCCTTTGCACTTTGTTCTTCCCCAACCTGGGATTTTCTTCTGCAGATCTTCGCATGACCGACTCCTGTTCTTTCAGATCTCAGCTCAGCTATTGCCCCCCTGGGCCCCGTATCTCTAGCTGTCCCTTGCTTCCCCACTTTGTTTTGTTTTTTCTCTAGAACCTTCCAGAATCTGAAATTATTCTGTCCACTAACGTGTTTACCATCCATTCACCCCAGTTCTGTACAAGCTCCCCAAGCACAGGGACCTCCTCTGTGTCAGCCACTGACCCAGAACCCCCAGGACATCACCAGGCCGTGACAGATCCTCGACAGAACACCTGGTGAATCAGCAAATCAGCATAAATAGAATACAACGAGGTAAGTTACAGCAAAGGAGAGCAGAAAACACCTACTCAAGCCTGGGTGTAGAAAAAGATATCTCAAGGAGGTGAGGACTGAGCCGGATCTGAAACAGTGACTTGAGAAAAATAAAACTTGGGCAAAAAAAGTCAGAGGGTATTCCAGATAAAAGATCACATATAATCAATATGCTGAAACTATATACTAAAGTAACCTTCACACAATCTCAGCAGAATATTATCCAAGAATCCCCTGCTCTGTTGGAATGGCAGTGAGAAAGAGACAAGTCCCTCTTCAGTCATCTCGCCTCCCCAGAGGATTATTTGGCCCTCTGCAGATTCCAGAAAACACTCTCAAATCCTCTGTGTATGAGTTTGCTAAGACTACTGTAACAAAGTACCACCCAGTTTGGGTGGCCTAAACAACAGATATTTATCTTATCACAGTTCTGGAGGATGAGGTCCAAGATTAAGGTGTGGACAGAGTTGCTTCCTTTTAAGGGCTTTAATGAATTATCTTTTCCAGCCTCTGGCCAGCTTCTGGTTGTTTGATGGCAATCTCTGGCATTCCAGCTGCATCACCCTGATCTCTGCCTTAATGTTCACATGGCATCCTCCCTATATGTGTCTGTGTCCAAATTTCCCCCTTTTATAAGGACATCAGTCCTACTGGATCAGGGCCCACCCTACTCCAGCATGACATTCTCTTAACTAATCCCACCTGCAACAACCCTATTCCCAAATATAATCACATTCTCAGGTGCCAGGGTTAGGATTTCAACATGTAAATTCTAGGGAGACACAATTCAAGCCATACAAGACCTCATGTTTGAAACCGGTTTCCCTAACAGGATCTACTTCTTCAGAGTGAAGTCATGTCTGGGTCATCTCAGAACTGTGGAGGCATATCAGCCCTGTCCGGCCACTAAAAAGGGAGCACAGAAAGAATGAACCCTGGGGCTGGAGAAGCTGCTTGGGAGAAGGACTAAAAGAGAGACGTGAGCCCATTCCTACTCGGCAAGGAGCCACAATATCCCAAAGTACCAGCTAGATCACCTAATCACCTCAATGACCCTGCAAGTTCTCAGCTGTCATTTTAAAGTGATGAAGTATCGGGCATCCAGGAAAGGAGACATCCCAAAGCCAGAATGTTCAAAGGCCCGGGATCTTGGAGAGACACTAAACAGATGAGAAAAATGGAGACAAAGCTTCCTCTTCTGCAAAATGAGAAGTTAGACAATGGCCCCTACAGACTCTCCCTACCACCTTAATCTATGGTTCAAGGCTGTGCCATACTTTATACTGGGTGGCCACTTGATAAACATGTATCAAATAGTTGAAGAAAGGAATAAATGAGCGAGATTATAGCCATAAAGACAAAATGCAGTAACCCTCATTATGGTTACACTCCACCCACCACTGCAAAAATAAAGTCCAGGAATGAATCTGAGTTAAAGATCATTGCCCTCTGGAAGTACTTAAAATGGAATAATATCATACCCACTGCAACAAACCAGTCCAAACACACCGAGGGCCTAATTAGGCCTCAGTATATATGCAAATGGGTCCTGCCAGAATTTTCCTTGCCTCAAAACACAGATCTCAGACCCTTTCTCCTCATCCAAGTCCTATTCATTGCTGGGGCTTAGTCAAACTTCATTCCTCAGTGTGGAGGCTCCCAAAGGATCTACTCCAAGAAGCAATTATTTCCAGGGCTGAAAATTCTCCTGTTTTTACATCCCAACCTGATGTGAGTTCCTCCTGCAAAGGGCTGAGAAGCTACAGCCAAGAATGCAATCAAAGAGAAGGACAACCTGTAATCTTAACTTTCCCTTTGTACTTTAGACAGCCACTATCAGCATCAAGGCAGCGGGGGGAGGGGGGTGGCAGTGGGGAATCAAGCACACACCTGTGCTGTGAAACTTCTCCCAGAGAAAATGAAAACACCTCCATTTAATGCTAGGATTTAAGAACAGAAATCTCTTCAGAAATGAGAACTCGAAAGAAAAGGAGAAAGAAATGAAGAGAAAGCTCACACCCCCAAACTTGAATTTCAAGCCACCACCACAAGGCAATATCCAACCCAACAATAAAACAGCAGCCCTCTAAATACACAGGCACACAGACACACAAGGCATTGGCTCTGTGGCAGAAGCGCAAAATTCGCAGTAACACCTCGAAAGGCAAAAGCAGCTGGAAACTGTGGTGCACAGGGAGCCTGCTCTGCTGTTGTACCTGCCTAGTGTCTGAAGGACAAGTATCCCCTGCCCTGCATTGGAGAGCATTGCAAATGAGATGAAAATCCACCTGCACTGAGACTCAGGATGCACTGAGGACAAGAGCTAATGGCAATTATTTAGTTTTAATAACTGGGTAATTGCTGACCGGACCAGCAGAAGCCAAAAGGCCAATGCCTTTGCTTTGCCAAGAAAGCCAAGGGTTAGATGTTAACTGCATACAATTAAATGGACGGCTGCCCTGGTCACCTCTAATTGGGTTGTGCTGCCACATGATGTGAGGACAGAACATTTGGGTCAGGGGGCCTCTGGCAGACCCACCTGGACAGAGCAAGCACAAACTTTTGTGAGCTATAATTGGCTTAAAAAAAAAAAAAAAAAAAAAAAAAAAAACCCTTAACTTGGACAACAGCAGCTGTTCAATGCTGGAGTGAGTAGTTAGAGGTCCAAGGGTATAATGGTTGTTGATCTTGTACATGGACACAGATCTTCCAGCTTCAGTAGAAGCCAAGGGACTATCTCCGGGGGTCCTGAAAGCAGGTGGAACTGATAGAAGGTCAAGTCCTTAATATTCAGTCCCAGAAATCACTAATCCAAATATCAGAATGTTCCCCATACACTAGCACAGAGCATGAACTTTCAGGATCCCAGCCAATGCACTGCCAGCAACTTCTAAAGAGAGGTACTTAAGCTCATAAGGGAGCTGTCTTGAAAGTGTCACCCTGACCACTGTCTGAGGATCGGTGCCATCTGAGGCCCGCCTGGATGCCACAGGCAGCCTCCATTCTGCATGCTCTTCCAGGCTCTGCCCCTTGCTGTGGCTTTCTCCACTCTTGGATGCTTTCTCCACTCCTGTTCAAACCCCAGCTGATAGACTCCCAGCTCCACCTTTCACCCACCCTTACCCTGCCTACAAACTCTGTTTATGAAGAAGGTGCTGAATAAGCATTGCCTGCCCTTCCTAGTTATTTACCCCTGCTGAACTCTTTGAGCTCTCCATCAGCTTCAAACTCAAAGGATCCTTAGAGATCATCCAGTCCAACTTTATAGACAAAAATAAACCAAGGCCCAGGCAGGTTCCATGGACTATTCAGACATTCTTTTATTTCTATTGTGTGTAGAGGAACCTCATCAGTCCAGTATGCTGTATACTTCTGAAGGACAGTGCTCTTATGTGATCCTATATGCACTTTTTATATGCCCCCATAGTATTTAACATAGGTGTGGAGAGAAGTAAATCCTTAGTAAACAGCTGTCCATTAGTTCACCACCATGCATCCTCTTACTCACAGTTCACTGATGGCCTAACTCTAATAATAGTGTTGCGAGGCTCAGAGTGACCTCGACTTCCTCTAACCACATGGATGAGGAGCCACATAATAACTTAATGATTTTATAAATGAGAAAACCACTTTGGCTGATGTTCAACACGTAAGAGGCAGCAAGAAAGGGAAGCAGGGGCTGGCTCCCCACTGCCTCATTCCAGACATGTCCCTAGTCAGTCCCCACTCAATAACTGGGTGCACAGCTTTGTGTAAGTAAGGGTACTTAAAAGCCCCCACAAAAAAATACTCAGTCCTTGATCTTAAGGACTTTCAATCTAATGGAGAAAACAGACAGGAACATTGATCATTATGATTCTGTGTGGTAACTGTGATGAGAAAAGGCAAAAATAGTATGATTCTACATCATTAAATGAAACTTATATTGCTCTCCTGACTCACAAACATGTTCCCTGTGATCAAAACTTGGCTGGCCTGAATGTCAATGCCCCCAGCATACCTCTGCTTCTAGGTTTTTGCTCACACCATTCTCCCCACCTGGAACGTCCTCACTCCTACGTAAATCTATCCCGTCTTAGAAATTCAAGTATCAAACTGAATCCTAAATTCTTCAGGATTATTCTTTTCATCTAGGTTTTCCTTAACTACTCTGCCACTTTCATTCTGCAACACTTATTTTGTCTCATGATATTTCCTGTTCAATTCTTATGTCCTTATTCAACTCTCATGCAATCTTATTACTGATCTAAATTTTAAATTACTTAATGTTAAGTCCCAAGTTATCTTCTCAAGAAAATTCACATATGGATAAGTCCCAGGTATATAGTGAGTGCTCAGTTATATCTCCCTGCAAAATGAATGTATGAATGAGTGACTGAATATGTTTTTGCGGAATGAATGTATGAATGATTGAATGAATGAATATCTCCTTGCAGAACAGCTGTATGAATCATTGAATGAATGAATGAATGAATGAATGAATGAATGTACCAAATCATTGGTCAGGTTTCAACTGTTAGTCAATAATTCCAAACAAAATCTATCCTCTGCCTGCCTCCTCTCCTCCCTATTACAAACTAACACACATATATTTATATACTATTAATACTATTTTCAGTCAACCAGAAGGAATTCACCGGTAATGCATTAGCCACAGAGCTCTGCTAAGATCAGCTGGGTTATTTCAATTGCACCTTTTCTAATTTAATTTCTTCTTTGGCATCCCCCTCCAACCCACCCTGACTCCATCTGGATTATTTTTGTGCTTGGTGAAAAGGAGAAAACACATAAATGAGCTGGCAGGAATAGGGTAAAATTCTAGGGTTCAAATTGCCATCCTCTAATGACTGGAATAAATCTTTATTGATGTAAATAAACAAGATGTCAATATATGGGCACAGAGGTCAGGGCGTAGCCTAGCAGGGTCCCAGCAGGGACTGATTTCTATAATCAGCTTTCATTTATCAATGAATATCCCAAGTTACAAACAAGCTTGATGAGAATCATTTCTTAAGTAAACTTCCATGTCCTAGAACAGGAAGCAAGGCCCCAAGCCCAAACACTGCTCTCAACTCCAAGTCTCAGGGAAGCTCATCTATCTTTCAATGTATGTCTCTCTCCACTTCTCCCTTAATAGCACCTAAAACCAAAAACGCCAGGGGGGGTAAAGCTTTTCTCTCACTATTCTGGACTTTGCGTCTAACACCTGCCATACCTATAGGTATGCAGCAAAAGTCTTGCCCTCTAAAGGTTACAGTATAAGGGCAAGCAATGATGCACAAAGGTGCCCATGATTCCCAAACCTGGCCCTACAATCCAATCACCTGGAGAGCTGGCTAGCTACAGCTGGAGAGATTCTGATTCAGGAGGCCCTGCATGGGGTCTGACAATCTGATGTTTAACAGGGGCCCCGGATGATTTTGATGTAGCAGACCCATATGACAAACTGGTAGAGAGCAGAGAAACTCAGTGTGATGGAAACGGCATGTGCTTTTGAGACAGGCAGACCTGGGATGAAATCCCAGCCCTGTCACTTACTACGAATGGGTAAGCTGCTTAACCTCAATTTAAGCACCAAACATTCACAAAATTAGTAGCGCAGTGCCTAGCACATAGCAGAATTTTAGTAAGTAGAACCAGCCCAAATAGGGCCCCTGAACTCTACCTCTCAGACTGCCTGGCCCAGTGCAAATTTCACTAAATTATATTAGGTCTACTAAATTAAGACTCTTTACAGGATGTAACTATGATTTAAACCTTTCAGATACATACATTCTCAACTAGGAAAATAAATAGTACATTTGAGGCTTCTGAAAATATGGTCAGCATAATAATAGCCCAAAATTCTGTAGCTATAGGTCAGCCTTGGACTTTTTGGTCATTGATCTCTGAAGAATGTCACAATAATGCTGCCTCATTCATAACATGGTGCCATAACATAAACCCCAAGGACAATGTCACACTAGTAAATAAGATTGAGGATAAGGAAGTCCTTTGAAAAAGCCTACTATAAGGTAATGAAAGTTAGTGTATTTTAAAACTACGTTTAGAGAGGAGGGAAAAACCATCAACAAAGTCACAAATTAGGATCCTTACACTTCTATTATCAAAGTTAATCATTCGTATAGTATTAGGAAAAGAGCTCTTAATTAAAAGCTAAGTGTTGCTAGCAGTAAATACTTACACTCTTCCTGTTCTTCCTTTACGCAAACATTTTATATTCAGTGCATCTTTCAGAATCCAGCCTTAAGGGAAACTTTCATTCGGGTCTTTAGTGCATTCATTCTCCTCTTGACATAACCTGGCCCAATCACTCTATATGAACGTAGATCACTTTTCCTTTTATATTTCTTGACAAGAAAATGTGCTGGTAAATATCATTTAACCTTTCTCAAACAGTGAAGGTGGCCCTGGTTCCACCCATCAAATGGATTCCTCACTCATAACTTAACAAATTAGAAGGTGCCCTAAACCTTTTTCTGTGGGGAAGACCCAAGTAAATCTCATCTGGATAGATTACCCATGGTTGTCCAAAGTCAACGCCAAATTCTTAAAATATAGCTAGCCAGGTACAACATCTAATTAAAAGGTCAGTCAATAGAGTGAACATACCCCTACTTCAGTGATAAATTACTAGAAGAGTTTAACAAATTACTTTTGAAGCCAAAGTCCCGGTTTCCATGAAAGTTTGTTTGCTCATTCGTTCATTTGTTTGTTTGGTTGGTTGGTTGGTTTGGTTCGGTTTTTGTTCAAAAGCCCCATGAATTCCAACAAACCCTTTCCAAGGCTGTTGAATAACCAATGATAAAAATCTGTCTACAGGCATTTAGGATATATAGAAAATGCTTAAACTCTCTATTTTAAGTTCATAGTAACTATCAGAACCTCAACAGTAACTTCATTATTATATACTTCCTCAGACTGCTCTGTGATCTTTTGTTTTTAACATAAAATGTTCAGATGAGAGTAATGAATTCCATTCAAAGGAATCAAGTGCTGATGAAAGGAAGTTATATTTTAATCACTACACAGACATAATAACAACAATCACAATGGGACACACTTAACATCCCTAAGATCTTCTTCTCAAATAAATAGAAGAGGGAGGCTAAATAGATCTGTGGTCCAGCCTCAGAGCTGGCCCAGCCCACAGCAAAACTGTGAAGTGACTTAAATTTGCCCTTGAAGTCCTTCCACTCTTTTACAAGCAAGGCTTACCCTCAGTGGTGATTCTCCTCCCTTGCCAAGTTTGCCAACTGTAGCACCTTACTTGCCTTTGCAATCCAAGCAGTGTCCCATGCTCCAAAATGATCTCTCTCTTTTCCTTATCACAAAAAAAAAAATGTTTTAGCCAGGTGCGGTGGCTCATGCCTGTAATCCTAGCACTTTGGGAGGCTGAGGCAGGAGGATCACTTGAGGCCAGGAGTTCAAGACCAGCCTGGCCAACGTGGTGAAACCCCATTTCTACTAAAAATACAAAAAAAATAGCCAAGCATGGTGGCAGGCACCTGTAATCCCAGCTACTGGGGAGGCTGAGGCAAGAGAATCACTTAAACCTGGGAGGCGGAGGTTACAGTGAGCTGAGATTGCACCACTGCACCCCAGCCTGGGTGACAAAGCAAGACTCTGCCTCAAAAAAAAATGTTTTAAGACTGTGCTTAACTAGAGCTTTTAAAGGAAACTAATCAGAAAACCTCATTCCTGCTGCTAAACTATTATCTATCTATCTATCTATCTATCTATCTATCTATCTATCTATCCTTCCCATTAGCATTTACATTTTTTAAGTGAGAATATAAGAACTTAATTCAATTGAATAAAAACCCCAGTGACAAAATCCCAGCCACAGTACAAGGTCATTGTGGGAGAGTATCTCTGGGTAGGAGCCACCTCCATTTCCCTCCTCATATCAGACTACTTAAGTGAGCAGACACAGAGCTATAAATGCACCTTCCCTGCGATGGGATTATTATAGCTTGTTTTCATCACAGAATGTCATGAATGAAAGGGATCCTGATTTTAGCCTCTCATTTCACAGCTGAGTGAATACAGACCCCAAACATTAAATGATTGCCCCAGATGCACAGCAAGCTTTAGCTATCTCTCATTCATTCACCGTGCCTTGCAAGGGCTTTGGAGCAATGGACCTATCCTAAACTCTCCAGTGTCTACTTAACCCTTACCTCCAATCAAGTTTTGTTTCATCTGGATGAGAGCAATTACCTCCTAACTAGTATCCCTGACTTCAGGCTGGCCCATCTCTTGCAGGATGGTCAGAATCCTGTCACTCATCTGCTCAAAATGTTTAGAGTATCCCCACTGCGGGACACACCTATAATCTATAGTAATGCCATTTGAGACCAATCCTACATTACATTCCATCCTAGGATTTTTAATCTCCCATGAGAGAGAGTCCAGTACCTCCCAGGAAAACTTATAACCAGGCATTCCTATTAGAAATGTATTCGTTATTTTGATCCCGAATCTATCTCTCTGTGGCTGCTACAGATTAGCACCAATTCCATAATCTGACATTGCATTAAACAATACTAATATCTCTTGTACTTGACACCCCTTCCTGCATCTAAAGGCTGCTATCATGTCTCTTCTTCGCCCTCTCTTTCTTGCTGTGGGCTTCTCCTTCTCTTGTATGTCTTCCAATTTGTCCATATCTCACTATGTATCCATCAAGGCAGAAAAATTATTCTAAATTAAAATATTACAGACACAATATTCCAAACTAAAAAATGCATAGTTCCAAGAAATTATCCCCATTCTCATTCTAGAATATAGGTCTATTAAAATAGATTAAGGCTCTGTGAGTTTTTCTGCTTATTGTATCACAGAATTGACTCATAGTGAACCTTGAGCTTACTGGTTCCCAAGCTATTTAATATTTTATTCATGCTACTAATTCTCTGAAACATCTACCTCATCCTATTTTGTGCAGTTTAATTTTGGGATTTGTAGAACTTTACATTTATCCCTGCTACATTTTGTTCTGTTAGACTTGGCCCAGATCTCTAGTCTATAAATATCATTTTATATCCTGTTTCTGTCTTAGTATTCACTGTCCCATCCTGTCTTCGTATTATTTGCACACTGGGTGAATTTGCCATCAATATCTTCGCCAACCTGAGAAAAGCGAAGCCTGCATCTCTTAGGTAGACTGGAGGGCAGGACCAAGGACAGGGCCCTAAAGTTGGCTACTTGGAACACTATCCTCAGGTTAACTTTCAACCACTGGTCAGTATCCTTTGAGTATAATCATTTGACCAATTATTAATCCATCAGTTTTCCTTACCTACAAATACATTCCATACTGGCCACAAAGATACCACAAGGAAGTTGTTCAGATATGTTACTGAGGTCCATTCTGCTTATTTTTTTTTCTCACCTAATAAGGTCTGTGACCCTTAAAAAAGCAGTAAGATTTATGCTAGCATGAATTGCTTGCTTCAAGCCCTCATTGCATCCCAGTGATCATCACTTCCTCTTCATTATCTTACTAGCCCCTTCTATAATCTTTCCCTGGGCCATTTTCAAGCCCACCATTCCAGGATCATGGCAAACATCATAGTAGGTAATATAAGTTAGTACTACCCACTAACTGATACTGCACACACCTTGTCTTTGCACATGTTTTCGAACAAATTGCTTTTAAAATGTGTCTGATGCTGATCAAAAAATTAGTTATATAGCCATTTAATAATTTAATTTTTATCATTTGTTGGTTTTCAAAGAATAATGCTCATTTTCATTGTTTTTACAAGGAATCTATTACATAATTAAATAGTACAGACTCAGGAAATACCAGTGAGATCATGGCTTTAAAAAATAAAAATCTTTCCATGAGGAAATCAAAGAAATAAAATGAAAAATATTAAATGTATGCAAAATATGAAAAATAACTTACTAAACACCATGAAAAGTGACATGACTGGCCGTGTCCATTGCACTGGTTTGGAGTCAGCAAAGTTGAATTCAGAAGCTTTTGTTCACTTCATACTAGCTGTGTAACCTTGAGGAAATTACTTCCTCTTTTCAAGGCCCATCTCACTCATTTGTGAGATATGGATTATCCTAGGGCCTCTGCTGAGGGGGCTGGGAATATTCAGTGAGAAAATAATGAATTTGTACAGTTATTGACATACAATAAGAACACACTAAACTTGATAGTATTTTACATGCTTCCATTTAAAATCCACCCTTTATATTGAACACTTGAGCCAAAGATGCCCCAATTTTTAAGAAGCATGAAATATGAAGAAGACATAAATATTTAAAGAGAAAAGGAACTAGGAAAACAGCTGATGTAGAAGTCACAATCATGTTCAAAGTGATAAAGCATTCCTTGGTCTGGTTCTGGCCTTGCACTTCTAAGGACAAGATCCTTGAAATTGCTTCGTTGTAACCATTACACACACACACACACACACACACACACCCTATACCTTGCACAAAACAAGGTACGTGGTCACTGCTCAATAACCACACTTGATTAATCCTCAGAGTTGGAAAACAAGAAGTAAAATCACAACTCTCCAGGCTACACAAAAATTAACTGCAGTAGATATGAAGCAGGTTACCCAAAAGCCCCTTCCCTGGAAATTGCCTGCCCCCCGTGGAGTGGTGACCTTCTCACAGCCATGCTCCTGCTTCAGGACTCTGCCCATTGGCCTCAGCAGATTGGCTTAATGGTGGACACCTGACCACAGCCGGGAAAACTGGATTCCCTCTTCTGGGAATCTGCTGGAAACCTAGTTACACTATTGGTAGAGACCTGGAAGGAGAATCTAAAGAATCCTTTTTTTTTTTTTTTTAATAGATAGAGTCTTGCTCCCTTGCCCAGGCTGGAGTGCAATGGCATGATCTCGGCTCACTGCAACCTCTGCCTCATGGGTTCAAGCAATTCTCCTGCCTCAGCCTCCCAAGTAGCTGGGATTACAGGCACCCGCCACCACACCGAGCAAATTTTTGTATTTTTAGTAGAGACGGGGTTTCACCAAGTTGGCCAGGCTGGTCTCGAACTCCTGACCTCAGATGATCCACCTTCCCCGGACTCCCAAAGTGCTGGGATTACAGGCGTGAGCCACTGCACCCAGCAGGAGTCTAAAGAATCCTATCCCTGAGGCCTGGATTTTTCCTGATCCCTACCATTTTGAGGCTCAGTTTTTTCCTGAAATACCTACAGTATCTTTCCATTAAATTTTCTTTTCTTCCTTAAGTGGATTCCAGAAGGTTCCCATTGCTTTTAATTTTAAAAGAAAGGAAAATAAACTGAATTAATATACTGATAATAATGGAAAAAAATAATACTGATTTTATCAGGCTGGCCCTGTCCATTGCTACACCTGCTGTGGCTGATACAAATAACCAAAATAAGATCTAATCGTTTATTATTTGCTAGAACAAACTGAACGGGACTCAGTAAAGTCCTCTAAGAAAGAGATTATAGAATCATGCCATCAAAATATATCATCCAAACCTATAAAAAGAGAATGGATTTTAGATTCAGACCACATGACATCAGAGGAAAGCCAGAATTTGCCAAAACAGAGACTTTTCTGAGAAGATTCACTGAGACCTCACGACAAACTTAAGAGCCAATATTGGTTATGTGCTTACTACATGCTAGCTACTGCTCTAAGGGCATTTACATGCATTAACTCATTTAATCCTCACCACAACCATGTCATGTTGGGCTACTATTATTCCCACTTAAAGATGAAGAAACTCAGGGAATGAGGGAAGAACTTCCCAAGGTTTCATGGCTAGCAAGGGGGCAGATCCAGGCTTTAAACCCAGTGCTGTTCGAGGTGCACAGCTGGTCTCCCGTCCTGGCTGACATACCCAGTGTGGAAGTGCTAAGGCAGAGGCAGGAGACTGCCTTCCAGGAGTTGTTACGTATTTTCTACTGATGCCTCCTACATGCCAGGAACTGTGCTAGGTGCTAAGAATGGTCCGAGCAGTGTCTCTCTTAAAGAACATGACTCCCCAGAGTTATAGAGTAATGCACAGAACATAGCACAGTATCAAGCAGGCATTCGATAATCAAAGTTCAACCTATACACCACATATGGAAAGCATTTCTTGCCTCCTTGCAATCTACAGGTTAGGTTAACACCTCTCACTAACTCTCCAGGAACTCCATGCATCTGTCATAGATTTCTCAGAGTACTGGAAGTATCAGTATGTCTATTCACTCCCCTCTAATTATAAGAATTCATGTGGGTGACTGTACTGTTCATCTACCTCACTAGAGCTGAGAAGCATTCTCAGCATGGGTAGACCCTCATTCTACCCATGTTGCTGAGCATTCCCAACATGCTCAACAAATGTTTGTTGAATGGACTCCTTAATCTGACTGATTACTTCCCTAGAAGCCCATCCTCTAAAAACAGAAATCATGGTAGGACAAACACTTTGAGCAGCTGGTTCATCAGCAGAGTTGGGTTTCTGCTAAACCAACCATGTTATTTTCCATCCATCCTGGAGGTGACCAGCCAGATGGGGGAGGTGCAGACTGACCACAGAACAATGAACCAACGTTCCTTGGAATTGGCATCATTAGTTTGGGCATTCAGCCACTAGAAGGAAGTGAGCCACCCTTAGTAGAGCAAGCATGAACTTGAATTCACACAGACTTGGAGTTGAATCCCTGCCCTCAACCCAGTAGTTGTGTAACTGAGCAAATAAACCTCTCTGAGCCTCAGTCTTCTCATTTTAATACTTGCTTCTCATAGTCATTCTGAAGATTAAATGAAGATCACATAAATTAGATGTCAGGACATAGTCGATGTCAGGACATAGTCAATGTCAATACATATGAATATCCTACCCCTGTCTAATGCAGCATATGTCTTTTAAAAGTATATACTGATCTTTGAGCCTGGAGGACATTATGCTAAGTGAAATAAGCCAGGCACAGAAAGATAAATATTATATTATCTCACTTTTACGTGGAATCTAAAAAAGTTGAGCTCATAGAAACAGAGAGTAGAATGAGGGTTACAGAGCCTGGGGGAGCGGGTGGCTGAGGAAAGGAGAGATAGTGATCAAAGGGTACAAAGTTTCAGCTAGACTGGAGGAATAAGCCTTAGTGATTTTTATACAGAATGGTGACTATAATAAATAATAATGCATTGTATATTTCAAGATTGATAAAATAGATTTCAAATGCTTTTACCACAAAAAATGGTAAGTATGTGAGATGATGGATTTGTTCATTAGCCTTATTTAATCACTTCACATTGAAAACATTTATCGCCGGGTGCAGTGGCTCACGCCTGTAATCCCAGCACTTTGGGAGGCCGAGGCGGGTGGATCACGAGGTCAGGAGATCGAGACCATCCTGGCTAACACGGTGAAACCCCGTCTCTACTAAAAATACAAAAAATTAGCTGGGCGTAGTGGTGGGCACCTGTAGTCCCAGCTACTCGGGAGGCTGAGGCAGGAGAATGGCGTGAACCCGGGAGGCAGAGCTTGCAGTGAGCCAAGATCGCGCCACTGCACTCCAACCTGGGCGACAAAGCGAGACTCCATCTCAAAAAAAAAAAGAAAACATTTATCAAAACAACACATTATACCCATAAATATATACAATTATTATTTGTCAATTAAAACACCACCTTCAAAATAAATTGGGTCATAATTTCTTCCCCCAAATAAGTATGTACTTATCCTTTTGATATGGATGCAACCTAAGTGTCCATCCATGGCTGAATGGATAAAGAAAATGTGGTATATGCATCCAATGGAGTATTATTCAGTCCTAAAAAAGAGGAAACCCTGCCATTTGTGACAACATACAAGAACCTGGAGGACATTATGCCGAGTGAAATAAGCCAGACACAGAAGGACAAATACTACATGATCTCATTTATATAATGAACCTAAAATAGTCAAACTTACAAAAGCAGAGAGTGCAATGCTGGTTTCTGGGGGCTGGGATGAGGGGGCAAGTGGGAGGTATCAGTCAAAGGATACAACGTTTCAGTGATACAAGATGAATAAATCCTAGAGATGGACAGCACAGCATAGTGCCTGTGGTCAACGATTCTCTATTATATACTTAAACATCTGCTAAGAGGGCAGATCTTGTGTTAAGAGTTCTCATTACAAAATCATAATAACTAATCAAAAGGGTAGGAGGAAACTTTTGGAGGTGCTGGATAGGTTTATAGCACAGATTATGGTGATGGTTTCAAGGGTGTATACTATTTCCTAACTTGTCATTAAATATTTCACATACTTAAAATATGTACAGCTTTTTGTATGTCAACCATAACTTGTTAGTTTCTTCAAAAGTATACTTCTATATAAGTATATACTAACAGATCCTTTTAGATGTTTTGGTCTACTTTTCTATCCCCTCTGTTCATCTTTCTCAGTTGGTAGGCTTTTTGATGTAGATGTGACAGTAGAGAACAGCTGTAAGACACAAATGATTAAGAAAGGAAAACCACAGCATTAATTGAGGATGATAGTCTCATTAACTCCGTTTTTTTGGTAAAATCTTGAGTGGGAAACCCCCTTCAAACCTTCAAACTCGCAAAGACCCAAGGCTTGTAGCCACATTCACTATGCAAATTGAACATCGCTCCTCAAACCTCAACTAATTTTATGTTTAATTTTTTTAAACAAACCATAACAAATACTAAGTGTAGCTAATCATTCCCTGATTCCTTTGGTATTCTTTGTAATAGCACTAATTACGATAAACACATTTGGAATTAACGTGCATGTCTTATGCATATATCAATTGCATTCTAATTTGCCATTGATTAACGCCCGTGAAGCAAACAACATGTCTTCACTTTTAATACACCACTCACATCTTTGACAGCACAGACTTAAAATGGGTCCCAGGCATGCAACACCCAACCAGCAATCTGCAGAGAAGCAAAGGCAAGAGGGAAACTGCAGGGAGAAGATTCAGCACGTCCTTTACTTCTTAGTGTTCATGACACATTCTGGGTGTGGAGGCAGAGTCCAGATTCTGCAAACCTAGCAACAGTGTGGGGGGAAATTAGGTTTTGGGGTTAAAAGCATGGGCTTTAGAAACAGACAGACCTAATTTCAAACTCTGGTTCTGCCCCTTATTAACTATTTTGTTTTAAGCAAGTTTCAAATGTCCATAACCTTTAGATCCTTCATTGTAACAGTGGAGATAATAACAGGTTCTCCATAGGATTGTTGTGAGGATTATACAAGAAAAATCAAATGCTTTTCTACTGCTGACATATGGCCTGTGCTTTAATAAAAATAGCATTATAATTAATAATAATCACCATTATTATAATAGAAAAATTACTATTACAACTGGAAATCTCATTCAACAGATTCACTGGTATAAATCAAGGCGGCCCAGCATGTCAAAAGTTCCCAGAGCACCATAGGGGAGGGAAGGCAGAACAAAGGTGTCTTCTGACAGTCTATTCATTTTCAGTTCTTTGTTTTTCATTATTGTTTCTTAAGTGGCTGTTTTAGAGGACTGGGTTCAAAGGGATGATGACAGATGCAAAGGAGAAGAGCTCTAGAATGAGAAGTCTGCTCCATCATTCTCCTGCCAGCCACCACGGGCAAGCCCACCAAGTTTTTAAGGGTTGATTTCTTCATCTGCAATATGGAGATGATAACGTCCATCTCACAGTGTTATGAAGATCAAATGAGGTGATGAACTGGGTAAATGCAAAAAGATCGTTATCAGAGTTTAGTATTATTATTGTTGTTAGAATAATGATCATAATCGTTATTAATGAATGAAGATTCAGGGAGGCCCATTCTGAAGCCTTTTTATTGTAGCTTTAGCCTTTAAGCGGATGCCTGAATAAAAGGATGCTTTTAATTTCCTGTTCCTAACATCGCTTCCAAGTCCTCATATCCACATCTGTACAGACAAGGCAGATTCCTGTGTCTCCAGATCCAGCCTAGTGTCTCACAGCAGCACATACAGGTTCACAGGAAGATTAGGGGAGAATATGGAGACAAGAACTCAGTCCACAGGCTGTCCTGAGAGTGGGTCAGTAACACCCACTAATAGAAGGGAACTTCTTGGGCGTGGTTAAAAGGGACCCAGAAGTTCACCTCCTTTACCCCCAAGATTATCCATCTGGTCCAGGAACCCTAGCAGAAGGTGAATGCCTCCCAAGGCACATCTCCCCCACTGCCTTCTACTACATCAGGAATGCATTAAACTTGGCCCCCCTGCACTGGACCATGAGCCCATTGAGCGGAGAAACCATGTGGACAAAGAAGACTTTTGCATTCCCAACATCAGTTATTAGCGTACAGTGAATGCTTAATAAATGTTTCCTGAATGATTGTTAGCAGCTTGTAGGAGCATCAGTGAGTTTTCTGAGACATGTAAAACTGGGTGCAACTTCGCCCCACTATGGCAGAGACAGTCCTCTAGGTCACGGTTGCTCTAGTCAACAGATGCAAAGACTGAGTTATGCAAACACCTGGCACTTACTGGAAGCTGCAGAGACTGACACTCAGCATATCCCTCTACAGCCCTGGACTTTAGAGCCAAGTTCCCCAACTCAATTGTATAGTGCATTTTCATCTCTTTGAGCTCCAGATTTTTCCTCAGGAAATGGAATAACAATACATGTTCTATCCACCCCACAGGATTATTATGAAATTTTTTTAAAGGTAATGCATATAAAATGCTTTCCATTCTGATTTCAAGAATTATTAATGCTTATTTATATCCAAGCTTCTTACACACAGGGCATTCCTAGAATGTGAACTAAGTAATAAACAATAATAATAATAAGTGCTCCTGGTCTCTTTGTGGCCAGTCTTACGGAGTCTCAGCCCTAAGTCAATCATGGCAGTGCAGTTCCATCCAATGGAACATGGAGCCCTGTTCCATCCAATAGATTTAGTACCACCGACTGCCCTGAGTCTCCCTGCGCTTACTGTGCTACACTTACTCTTTGACTGGTTCAGTTGTCAAGATGTTTGCCCTTATTTTTAGTGTCCAGAGGTCTGCTGGATGGGGCCCAGCCCTGGCTCTGATGTTAATACCTCTTGAGGCCCCAGGCCAAGCTGTCCAAGGTCTGCAGCCCAATGTTGTTGACCGAGGCCCAAATTTGGGCCTGCATCAAACTGAGTCAAATTCCTGGAGTCATGTTACCACTACCCACTGGACAATGAGTATGGGCACTACCTACTGGTATCCTCCTCTACCCAAGCTCCTTAGAGGTCACTGCCAGGACAAGCAGAAGCTTGATTTTCCATAGATCCTCAAACACTGTGATTCAGGAGGCTGGTCACACTTCTCAGAGACCCCCTTCTATGCTGCCCCTCTGGCTTCCACGCAGCACATTACTAAGGTTATGACTTTTCACCCAGCACCAAATGGATTACAAATGCAAAAATTTGCACATCTTTTCTGCTAAGGAGATGAGCAAAAACAATTTTCTGGGAAACTTCGAGAGATGATGGTTTCAGCCTTTCTGCATGTGCCACTGTCCAGCAGTATCGAGGAACCTCTTAGGGTGTCAATCTAAACTAACTTCCACCCTCACCTGGCAGTAACAAGGTAGCACCTCCCCTCCCCTGTCCCCCACCACTATCATGATATAAGAGAAAGCCTGCTAAAACAGAAGGTCAAAATAAGATCCAGAGTCATATAGTACCCAAATGTCCAGGATACAATTTTTTTAAAAAACACTGATACCAAGAACAAGGAAAATCCCAACTTGAATGAGAAAAGATAATATGTGCCAACACTGAGAGGACACAGATGTTGGAATTTTCTGATAAGGAGTTTAAAGTAACCGTCATAAAAATGTCTCAATGAGCAATTATGCATACGCTTGAAACACATGAAAAAAATAGAAAGTCTTAGCAAAGAAATGGGAGATATAAAAAAAGAACCATCTGGCAATTTTAGAACTGAAAAATAAAATAACCAAAATTAAAAACTCAAAGGCTAGGCAAAAAAAAAAAAAAAAAAAAAAAAACAGAATGGAAAGGAAAGAGGAAAGAAACAATAAACTTGAAGACAGAAAAATAGAAATTATTTTTCTGAGCAACAGAGAGAAAATGGACTGAAAAAAAAAAGGGCATCAGGGAACTACACAAAGCTTTAACGTTTGTTCCTAGGATTTCCAGAAGGAGAGAAAAAAAGTAGAGCGAAGAAACAATAACTAATATTTCCCCAAATTTGACAAAAGACACAACCCTAAAGATTCAAGCAGCTTGACAAACTCCATAAAGGATAAACTCAAGAAATGCACATCAGTTCTTGGAGGCCTCTGCTCTGAGTAACTGTGAATATCTAATGAGACAGATACACCTGCCAGGACCACAATGGCCAAGTGTGCTGTTATGATGGTTGGGCAATGAATGTCAGCATTGCCTTCTGGTGATTAAAAAGAAAAGGTCTGATTGTGCCTGGTGGCTTGTGCCTATAATCTCAGTACTCTGGGAGGCTGAAGCAGGAGGACTGATTAAGGCCAAGAGTTTGAGAACAACCTGGGCAACATAGCAAGACCCTAGCAAAAAAAAAAAAAAAAAATTTAAATTATCCAGGTGTAGTGGAATGCACCTGTAGTACCAGCTACTTGGAAGGCTGATGCGGGAGAATCCCTTGAGCCCAAGAGTTCAAGGTTACAATGAGCTATGATAGCACCATTGCACTCTAGCCTGGGTGACAGAAGGAGACCCCGTCTCCAAAATAATAATAATAATAATAATAAAATGGAGGGGAAAGGCCTTAATTTACTCTTTAAAACTGAGATTTCCAAGATGAGAAGCTACAATGATTGTTAATGGAAAGATTAACTTTATGTTAACCTAATAAGGCCAACTAATAGACAAGATCCTAGAAGAAAATTAAGCCCTCAAATCCCCAGAATCTCACCCTTTCTACATTATTATTTCTCCATACATACATACAAACCACTTTCCTTGCCTTGACACACAGAAGCAAGGAAACAAACAAAAAAAAAATAAGTGTCTTCTATAAAATCTCTGTGCAATGAATGTTAATCCATTAACCTTTCATTGAGCAATGCATTAGGTGCCACCCTGAAGCTGGAATCCCTTCCTGAGAAGAAAACAAGGAGTTCATGCCATTATGGAAGTTATCTGGAAGATAGGCACTAAGAAAGCAACAATTTAATATGTGCTGTGAAGGACAAAGCCAGACTATGAGAACATAAACAAGGGGATCCTTAACCTGGAAGATCAGATAAGACTTCCCAGACGAGGTGCATCGAAACAGTACACAGAAGGAGGAGTAAATGAGACGACAGCAGAGACTCACATGTATTCCACATATTTTGATCACAATCTGATCCAAATAATTTCCTACTTTTGAGAAACCTTCATTTTATCAAGGGATACAAAACTGCAAATTAATTATTTAACTCAGTAGTATATGAGTGAGGAGAAAGGGAGCCACAAATTTCTAGGACTACACAGTACAGGCAGATTTTTTGAAGGAATTTGTCATAAATAATTAATTTTGACTGTTTCAGTTTTATGTAATAAAAATATCGCTGAGTTTGCCTTTGTTAGTACACACTGCAAAATTGTAAATGCATACCTTTTTGCATGTTTTAATCATGCCAAGAAATACATTCTATGAAGAAAATAAAGAAAATTCTTCCCATTTGTAAAAGGAAAGACTAGCTAATATTTTCTGGTCCAGGTCTTTCCCGTTCACCATTAAACATACCATATCTCCTTACATACTTACCACACAAAAGAGGTACCAAGTACAATTTTGTTTGGTGGTTGAAATACACACAGAACCTGAAAATTAGCACCCAGAAATCCTCCCATCCTACAAAGGTGGGTGAATTCCTTGTCTTATTTTGCTTGGCTTTCTAATGGAAATCCAATCAAATGACTGAGTAGGTGAAATGGGTATAGGAGGATGCGGGGACACATGTGATTTCATTTGCCCCACTAAAAGCACAGCAGTGACTCCAGATCCTTCAGACATGCTGGGGATCTTCAGAGCCAGAAGCCTGAGGAGAGGATCTCAATTTAAGAGCATCTGAGACTGAACTCCAGAAAGCCCTGTTGACCTCCCCCTGTTGCAGGGACTACTCTGAAGAGCCCTACTCTATGAGATGTAGACATGGCCACTGTCTAAAGTGGCTTGACTCGTTGGTGAGGAAGACAGATAACAGGGTTATCACCTCTCCCGAGTGCTTTCAGTACTGGGAGAAACAGATTCAGGAAAACCTGGCACTGGGCAATATGGTCAGCCTTATCAGAGAGCTGGAGCAGTCATGAACACAGGCCTGAATTTGCCCTGAGGTGGTGAGCTTCTATGTGACAATAGCACAAAAAAACTCAGAAAGAAATTGACCCATTTGCCTGACCTATTTTGAAGATCCCTATTTACTATTCTGCAAATGCAACTTCTGTTTCTCTTGTCTCAGGCATTTGGAGAGAGTGAACCAAGATGGTCTTTTCATTTGTCTCCAGTGTCTTGACATCGCTAAGACACAGACAGTCCAGATCAGCATGGCCCTGAGGCAGCTGGCAGCAGAGATGAACGTGATGATGCCTGTGCTGGGCAGGCGCTGCTGGAGGCTGAGGTTTGCGTATGTTTGAGTCTGGATCCAGCCATAGCCAATGGCTTCCTTGTGTTTTCTAATGACTTGCAGAGCATCAGATGCACAAATGCCTCAAAGAGACATGTTTCAAACCTTGAAACATTCATCTCTGCAGCTCATGTCCTGGGTTCCTCTGGCTTTCCTTCCAGCTGCCACAGTTGGGAGGAGGTAGGATTAAGAGAGTCAGCTGACCCACCTGTGGGTATTTGCAGGGAATTTGTGTATTGTCAAGGAATGTCTCCTATATCTTCAGACCTTGGGTACTGGGAAGCCCTTGCGTCTCAAGGGAAAATATTAAGTTGCTATCAGTTCTCAACAATGAATTGTTCTCCAGGTGAACCCAACTTTGTCTGTGACCTGAAGGCCATTTCATTTCCCAAGGCCTGTTGGTTTCCTTCTATATACAGTCACACGTGTCTGCCTCAAAGCCCGTGCATCCATTCTTCTGCCTTGAGATGCCAGGAGGGAACACAGAACCCATAAAGATCTGTCCCAAAGAAGCTACAGATACTGCAATTCTGCCACAGTCCCCTAAACACAATATGCAAACTATAAAGAAAGAAACGGCAAATGGGAGAAGACCACTGGTTCATTTACTTCCAGGATCTTCTGATATTACCAGGTATTTCTAAGAGGCTACATCCATGAACTGCTCCTTCAAGATGAATCAAGAACCTGTTTCTGGAAAGTGCCTTGGCTAGATCAATATAAAATGTCATGGATATGTGGGTGAGTTGTGAACAAAGAAAAAAATCATCACATTTAAAATCTGAACTACCAAGTAAGAAAGACAAATAACTAAATCTAGTTTCCCATTGAAAAAGTCAAAGAAAGTCTCTGAGATTGAAGTATTTTGAAAAGAAAAGAAAAAGTTCACTTGCTGAGAATATAAAGGAAACAGATTTCAGAAGGACTCACTTCCCAAACAGACAACAGAACAACCATTTAGTATAATATACTGCAAAAAAATTACTACAATGCCGTAGATGTTGGGGGATGCTGACAATAATATCCAAAACCATGACTGTTAAATTCATTGATGTCAATTTAAAATATACTTCTAAATCTTGACAGAATGAAATGTCACTTACAGTCGAAAACCCAGCCCTCATGTGCAACAAAACACGTGTCCGTGTACCATGTGGAATGTGTTCTTTCCACTTGAGTGTTAATTTCCCTCAGGAAGACAATGGAACACTAAGGAGAAAACTTTGCCTTCCACCTAAATAAGAAATCTCTGTTTATAACAAGCTCAGTCCTGCCCCCCTCACCCCGCCCCGCCATGGCCTCCTGAGTGCCATCTAATCAGTTTACAAGAGGGTCTCACGGAGGGCAAACAACTGGCCAAGTTCAGGAATGACACTCAAGCCTGCGGCCCAGGAACTCAAGTGCTCAAGAATTAGGATGACAAATTTAGTCCAGTCGCAGGAGGAGAATTAAGAAGGCTGGCTAGTTTGTTTCATAACTGGATTCCTGGGCAGCCCTTGTATGACAGCTGTTTAACACCAGCCCAAGGGGGATGAGCCGAGATGAAAGAGAAAATGAGTTCAACTGAGCCTCATTCTGCTACTAAAAAGAAGAAGAAAAAGAAAAGAGGGAGAGATTCAGACATTTGGCGTCACCTTGGGCTACTACTGTATTGTGTTTGGAGGGCTGCATTTCTTTTCTTGCGGTACGAGGTGGTCAGATTAGAGGGAAAGAGGTTATATTTTGAAAGAAAAGCAGACTGTTGTTAGTGAGCAAATCAGAACCGGTTCCAAGAAACCTGAGTCCTGGCTGAAGCCCATGCTACAGGTAATAACCGTATCCCAAACAAAAATCCTTATCGGAATGCTCATCCCCAAAGCCGACTTCAATTGCTGCCTTTTCATCTCAGCAGCCACCAACAGGCCAGGGGCTCAGCAGCCGCTTTCATTAATTTCCGCTATCACTGCTGATCTTGAAGCTTTCGCCAGGAAGGGAGCCAAGGGCTCTGTCTTTTTCATAGGTAATTTACAATTACAAGGGCCAGTTTCCTTGAACCCTATGGTGGGGCAGAGGGGATTGGGGAGCAAGCTTCTTTCTCTCCTAAAGAAACAAAGGGATTGATAAAAAAAAAAAAAAAAAAACAGACGGTGAGAGCTCATGAATACCCCAGCTCTGGCTCCAGCCCGAAATAAACATGAAAAATAATGAAAGTCCTGAAAGTGAACAGCTGAGGACGCATCTCCGGCTGCATATGGGGGCAGCTCTCAAAAGCCACCTGGAGTTTCCTGAATCCCAAGTAATAACTTTCAAACTATTTTCTAAGCCAATTTTTTGAGAGCCCTGAATGGCTGGCATAAGTGCCAAGAACAATGCAGCAGCACAGCTTCCCTGGGAGCAGCCCGGCCCCCTGCCCAGCTGACAGTCACCAGGCAGGAGAGCCATGTGAAAGGCAAGCGGCAGGGAACAGCCCCCTCTGGGAGCCCTTCTCTTTCTTGATGTGCTTTACCAACTCTTGAATTTACACTCTAGCCATTCTGTTCTGGGGAAATAATTTCTAAACCAAATACATTAAAGGGTAGATTTTTTTTTAATTAACTGCAAAAAAAACTTGTTTTTTTAAAAAAGAGATACCTAACTTGTTAGATGTATTAGTAATAAGTTAATAACAGGCCCTGCACATACTTCATCTCATTTAATACTCCCATCACCTGTAGGAGGTCAGTGTTAATTTTATCTCTGGTGATCAGAGAGATTAAATCTTTCAGTCAAGATCACAAAGCTATAAAGCTCCTTAGCTAGATCAAACCAAGGTCTGGCTAGCTCCACCCAAAGCCTGCAGATGTATTTTCATTGCAAAACGTGGTCTCTTCCGTTAAAAGAGAACACTACCAGTGCAAGCTATGGAGAGGGATTTCAGGGCTAAGCCCTTCTGTCCAAGTGTGGCTCCCTCATGACTCATTCTCACTATGATGATTGATAAAGCCATCATGCCTGCACGAGGCTAGGACCCACAGCCTGAGTAACAATAGCATGCAAAGTCCTGTGCACAGGCACAGTGTCGTCCGTGCTCTTGGTACTTGGTGATTAGTTCTCAGGGAGAAATAGATACTTGGTCTCTGAAACTCTTTCGATCTACTTGAGAAGACAGGACCAAGGTCCTCTCTCAACCAAATTACAAAAGCAGCAGTTTGCCTTTAGTGCCTGAGCTTTGCTGTTGCTTTCTCTGCCCTTTGCTCTCTTCTAGGGCTCCAGGCCCTCTCACTACTGTAATTTCTTCTAGAGCTAAAAGGAAAAACCACTGACTAATTCATACTAACATGCGCAGGACTACAGATATTCACCCTTACAATAAAGAATTGCATTTCTAATGGTAAAAATTAAAGCACACTGAGCTAGGTAATGGGATATATTTCTAGGGATGAGATCTTCCTAGCATCCCTAAAAACAGACCACAAAAGTAGACAAATTTTGTTTACATTTTAGATTAAGCCAACCCAACATACATCTACTCACACACACAGAGACACAAATAACTTAAAATGGTAATATCTCAACCACCTCAATCCAATTATTGTCTGCTGAATGCCTCCTATTGCATGAGGGCAGATTGCTAAAACAAACAGGACATCAGGACCCTTATGAAGCTTATGATCTGTCCAGGCACCAACATGCCTCTAAAGGCATCACTGGGAAACATCATAACCCCAATCTTTTGGTTCCAAGGGGATGCTGAAAAAAGAACAGCCTTATATAAATTGGGTTAGGTTTGCAGGTCTGCTCAACAAGAGGGCTCCTGGCCTCCTCCCCCACCACAAAACAGGGGATTGAGAAAAAAGAAAATGAAATCTTTGGGCTTCACAGCAAAGCACAAAACCTGGAGCTTCCCAGAGGAAAGCTGAGGGAAAAACACTCCAAAGCTGCTTTATTTAAACACATAAACTATAGGGATCACTTTGAAGGCAAGTCTCTGATCTCTGTATTTCTTAAACCTAACTCAGTGCTTGGCATCAAAAATAATGGCTCAGAGCGTTTGGTCAACATAGCGAGACCTTATTTCTACAAAAAAAAAAAAAAAAATTTAATCATCAGGGCATGGTGATGTGCATCTGTAGTCCCAGCTACTTGGGATGCTGTGGCAGGAAGACCACTTCAACCTAGGAGTTCAAGGCTGCAGTGAGCTCTGATCTCGCCACTGTACCCCAGTCTGGGCAAGAGTAAGACCCTGTCTCTAAAAAATAAAAAAAAGTTCTCAAAGATTTGATGAATGAGTGAATGCACAAATGAAGAAATCACAGAAATTAGTATGGACATCAGGTCCAGCTATTTGAGAACTAGCTTGGTGGCCTTGTGCAGGTCCCTTGACCCTCTGCACCTCTGCTAAGGGAGAGTAGTACCTGCCTTCCCCACTTCTCGGGGCTCCTGGGGGCATCAGAGGAACTCATGGGCCCCAGAGCATTTTCAGCAGCATAAAGCATTCTGTAAGTTCACGGGTTATTATATTTTTGCTTATGCCCATGACATCAGTTCTTGCATGGAAATCAAATCTATCACTGATTTATCAGCTTATGTACTGCAAGCTGATTGCCCCGACTCTGCCTCTGGGCTCCCACCTCCACTGTTTGCTCAGCCCCTTGACCTTCAGATACCAGAGACCATGAATGGAGCCTGAAAGAGGCCCCCCTTCTCCCCTGAGGACTGAGCCTACATGGGTCCAGCTACCCCCACCCCTAGGCTGACCCTCATTCTAGATACACCAGGCTATACCCAGCACACCTACACAAGCTCCCCAGCTAAATAGGCCATCTAGATGTTAAAGCACAGATGTGGCAGACGCCTTTCCCATCCCTGCCTGTTAGCATGGTGATTTTTTTCAGCGAAGTGGAGATAGCTCTGCCCACAATATGCACATTTTAGCCCAAGATAAAGGCTTTTAAACAGCAGCAGCAGCATGCACGCGTGCAAGAGCAGAAGCTCATCCCATTTAAGGAGACTGACATGGGAGTTCATCTTTCTAGTAAATTTCATACTGCCCCCACCCCCTTGGGGGCACAGCGAAGGCACTGGCATTTGGCATTTTTAACTTCCTGCAGCAGAGCCTGGTTCTGAATGTTCTTCTCTTGCCAGCATCTATTATAATCTTTAAAAGCAGTGTCGTCCTAGAGTGACCTGCCTTTCAAACGCAAGCACCACGGTTTAGGAACATCGTGTTCAAAGACAACAGAGAACACTGATGTAACAATGGCCCTGACCTCGTACTTCTGTTTCTCATTTTGTACACAAAATGTCTGCTATTAAGCCTCCAAGCTAGCACGATCCTGTTTTATTATAAATGTGGCAGCCCCCTTGCCTAAGCCCTTTCTTGCTTACTTTGCACATGTTGGAGCTCTTATCCAATAAGCACTCAAGATGGACTTAACTGAGGGCCAATTAAACACCAAACCAGCAGCAGTAATACAAGATGATGTTCTGTCCTCCAGATATTTACATGAGAGCTAACGCATATTTCTGGAATGTTTGTTGTGATCAGTAAGAGTATTGTGTCCATAATCTCATTTATTCCTTCTAACCCTATGAGACATTCCTCAGTGTTAAAGAAACTGAGGTTTAGAGAATTTACCAAATGTTCCCAAGTTATTGGAAGGGCTGAGATTTGAAACCAGGCCTCTGACTTCTGAGCCCATAGCTGGAAGGTGGGATCAATAAGTCACCACCATGAAACAGCCAGAGATGAATGAAGGGCTAAATGGTGCCAACTGATGTTCCTCCCTTCATTTGTCCTCACTCATGCTTTGAAGAGTGTCTACTGAGCATCAGGCAAATTCTAGATACAGGGATGAGTGTTCCTGTCCTTAAGTTACTCACAGCTCGGTAAATCTACACAGGCTCAATAACCTGGGCAGCTCCATGGAGCAGGGTTGATTTGTAAACTGGAAAAGCATGTAAGTTCCAGATGTACAGAGGACATACAGACACATCACAGTGGGCAACGCAGTGTGATCCAAAGCCTAGAGTCTGGAAGGTAGACTAAACGTGACAGGGAAACTGAGGGTCCCAAGAAAGTTGAAGGGGAATGTCAGAGTGGGGACAGTCAGGGATTAGGTAGCCTCTTCTGGAAGTGTCCCCAGCAGTGACTTCTGGGATAGAGATGATTTAGAGTTAAATCACAAGCCCTGCTCTTTCTCCCAGAAGGAACATGACTCAGTAAATGAAGATGCAGATTAAGAAGACACATCAATTTGCATCTCTGCCTCGGGCTGGGATCTAAGAAAAACCTTTGAAAAGATAGCCATGATATCCCCAAAGATCATTTATTTTGCCCCATGCCAGAGAAGTAGCCGTCTGGAGCAGATGTGAATGAATGGAGAGTGATGGTGTTTCTCAAAAGTTCCCTCCAGGGTCCTCAGAAGAAGGTCATGTCAGCAGAAACTAGGCAAGGGAATGTGGGCTCAGCGGAGACACCAGACAACCAGACAGATTCTGGCTCTCTTTGGAAATGCATTCACTCACACAGTTAAACCCTACTCAGTCCCTGCCCTTCCAACCATGATAAATACACTCTGCATCCAATTCAACCTCGGCCCCCTGGCCCCAGACCATAGGGTGATACACAGGGTAGAACAGAAAGCCTAAACTCAGCATTTGGCTCTGTGTCCCCACCCAAACCTCACCTCGAATTGTAATAATCCCCATGTATCAAGGGCAGGACCAGGTGGAGATAATGGAATCATGGGGTCGGTTTCCCCCAAATTGTTCTGGCAATAGTGAGTGAGTTCTCAAGAGATCTGGTGGTTTTATAGGGGGATTCCCCCTTCGCTTGGCTCTCATTATCTCTCCTGCCTGCCCTGTGAAGAGGTGCCTTCTAACATGATTATAAGTTTCCTGAGGCCTCCCCAGCCACATGGAACTGTGAGTCAATTAAACCTCTTTTCTGTATAAATTACTCAGTCTTGGGTATTTCTTCATAGCAGCGTGAGAAAAGACTAATATAGCAGTTGTTCACGAAAATGCCCTAAGGGCCCAGCTGAGGACAACATGGAGAGAAAAGTGGGAGATAGAAGCAGGGAATGAAAAGAGATGTCCCATCTGGTCAGTGGCTGGTATAGGACTTACACTGACAGCTCCTAGGAACCAACCCAGATGGAGCCCTCCATTCACCACAAACACCTCCTGTAACACTTGCCAATTTTCAATATTCTTCTAGAATGCAAGAGATGCAGCATAGTAGTACAGACGGGGAGGCAGAAGATCAGGTTCTGGTCCCAGCTGTGTCCCTGATTAGCTGTGATGCCTCGTTCTAAACACATATTCCCTGAGCCTCAGTTTCCTAATCCGTAAAATGCCAACACAAACAGTATCTACTTCATTGGACTATTCAGAAAGGTAAATGAGAGAATCATATAAATTGTTCAGAACAATGTCTGGCAGAGTATATGCATACATCTCACATGCTCCGACGTCCACTCTTCTCCAGACTGCAAATCTTCACTTAACATGAATTTCGACTCTTCTTAGAATCTTGTTCATTCCCAATAGCAGGGACAACCAAAAGAAATTCAAGATTTGCTGAGCACCAAGTCTGAGCAAGGTGATTTTCTAAGCAATGCTCGTAAATTACATAATTCTCAGAAAACTTGATAAAGTCAAGTTCTCTTGGCCCATTTTACTGATAAGAAAACTGAGGCTCAGAGAGATTAAGTACACTCACTCCCCAAGCTACACATAGTCTGTTGGCAGATTTGGAAGTTGTCATGTGCTTTCCCCTACAGCACACTGTCTGCCTTTTGTTTTATCTCCAAGTTCTGGGCCCAAAACGAGTCACCTCCTGACAGGCGCGGTAGAAGCAGTGCCAGGGCAGGACTCTCTATCATGACAGGTTCTATAGTTCCACTCGTGCAGCCTGACACATACAGCACTTGACACTTAATATTTTCTGAAATATGGATACGCCAAACCTCCCTATCACACATTTGTGTGGTTGTTTTACTTTTTTAACGCAAGGATAAAACCTAGCATATGACCCTATTAACCATCATTTTGATAAATTAAGTTCATTTCTTCAAGCCTGAACTAATCATTTTGGATCTGAAGTCTTTCATCCAGCATATCCATTGTCTCTCCCATCTTCATGTCACCTACATATTTCTTTCTTTGTCACTGATTAAAGGAAATGTTAACAATGCAGGATCAAGAATAGAACTTTATAACTCTGGAAACCTGTAGCTGGCTTAAGAATGCTTCATTAAAAATGTACTCTGGGCATATCATTCCATGAATAACTGATCCAGCCCAAAGGTCTCAGTCTTGAGCCTGGGGTAATCTAGAGAGACTTTTCAAATGCCTTGCTGAAAGTAGGATACACACGTGTACCACAAAACAGAAAATGAGGTTAGCTGAACAACATGTGCTTCTTGTTTATCCCATGATGATTCCTAGTGACTACTATTTGCTTTTCCAAAGTTACACATACCATTTTTTAAATAATCTATTATAGAATCTTTCGCCCAGGATTTTAAACCAGCTCATGAATCTGAGTTCATAAAACTATTTTGAAAATAGGAATAATTGCTTGTCTCCAGGCTTCCAGAACATTCCCACTCTGCAATGATTTCCTCAAATATTACTAGCAATATTATATTACATTATGGTGTGACATCTGGCCTGGGATGTAATTGTTGAGATTAAGAGACTTAAGGCAGATGGAGTCCTCTTATAACTGGGTCACCAGAACTGGTCATTTGTACTCATTATTCCTAATCTACCCCAGGTTTGTGACTTATAGAACTAGTCTCCCAGTGAGCCTGGACTTCCACCATCATTTGCTGAACTCAGAAAATCTAGAGCTAGAAAAGATTAGCCAGATACTAGGATTTTTCCAGGGGTTATATAGAGATGCTCTTTGGGTCTGCAGGCCCTAGGAGAGCCCCATCACAGAAATTAGCCTTTGATTTCTGGTAGGTCAAGTGTAAAAGGCCTTGAGACTGAGGCAGGATTTATCCCAGCTTCAAGGTCCTCATATTTAGTGCAGTATATCCCCAGGTCTTTGTCCTGACATCACCTAATCTTTCTACTCCCACTGCCCTAACCTGGTTCCCAACCATTTTCTTGGCTTCAATCAACTTCCTATTATCATCCCTGACACAGACAAACTCCCAGAATCCAGATCAACCATAAACCAAGTTAATTCTCAGTCTTGCCTAGGTTTTCTCAGCCCTGCAGTAGAACTAAGTCTCCTCAAACCTCCACTGCCCAAGTCTTAGAACAGCACCAGAATTGCAAGATCACAGGTTAAGCTGACCTGCAAAATACAAGCAGCATCCTGACTCTTAAAAATCACTCAGAAGCCTTTAATCTTAGAAGCAGAAATTCTACTTCTAAGAATTTATCTTAAGGAAATAATGAGGGATGGAACAAAGAGCCATAAGAGCAAAATTTCTGAAACACACTTAAATGTTCAACAATGGTGGATTGGTTAAAAAAGAAAAAAACCTGATGGTATGGACACAAATGGAAAAAAATAGATGACAGATAGATTAGATAGATGATAGATAGATAGATAGATAGATAGATAGATAGATAGATAGATAGAACTGTTATATATATAAAGCAGTGGTCCCCAGTCTTTTTGGCACCAGGGACCGGTTTTGTGGAAGACAATTTTTCCATCGATGGGGAGGTGGGGTGGCGGATGGTTTCAGGATGAAACTAGTCCATCTCAGATCATTAGGCATTAGATTCTCATAAGAAGGATGCAACCTAAATCCCTTGCCTGCACAGTTCACAATAAGGTTCATGCTCCTATAATAATCTAACGCCACTGCTGATCTGACTGAAGGCAGAGCTCAGGCAGTAATGCTCTCTTGCACACTGCTCACCTACCTCCTGCTATCTGGCCCAGTTCCTAACAGGCCACGGACTGATACTGGTCTACAGCCCAGGGGTTGGAGTCCCCTAAAAAGGAGATACACACACACACATACACACACACACACACACACGTATATTCTTAGAAGGGATATATGTATATATATAAGTATATGCATATATAGGTGAGCGTGTGTGCATCTTTTACATATATATATACACACACACATATATCCCTTCTAAGAATATACAAAACTATATGCACTATAAGATCCAAGTTTTTTTAAAGACATGGAAATATGCAGATGATGACTGGACAGACAGCTAGATAGGAAGGAGGGAAGATGTTGGAGGGACGCACACAAAGATATTAATAGTAGTTATGTATTTCTGGATAGTGGGTTTACAAGAGATATATGTATGCTTTTCTATTTTTCCCAAACTTTCCACAAAAGTACAATGAATGTTTATTCTTTTGCAATCAATAAAACAATAAAAATCCATCAACATAGTTACAATACATTCTCTCATTACAACTATGTAATTTATTCAATGGTGATTTATTCACCATTCCTTCATGCTGCAAATAATATCTCAACATCTACCACATGAAAGGCCTGTGCTAGGTGTTTGAAAGGATCCACAGAATATGACATGATCCTCATCCTCAAATTAATTACAATTCAGATTGGGAGACAATAAGTGAACACAAATACTGATGGCAAAAGGCAATGCCTGCACCATATGGATGGACAGACAATCAGAGCTAAAGCTCAGAGGCCCAACAGGGAGTTCAGCAGTACCCTAAAAACAGGCAAATGTCAATAACTAAAGATGGTATTGGAGCAGGGAACATACCAGATTGAACACTGGAAGTCTTGCATCCCAAGCAGCCCTAGTCCCAGGTCAACTGGGACTGCTGGTCCTATTCTGGGGGAGAAGCACTGGAGGAAAAAGGGTAGAGGAATGGAGATGGGGCAGGCAAGGCTCATTCAGTGGGAAGAGGGCAGTTTTTTATCCACAGGATGTATAAATAGGAACCAGACTACAGATGCCTCTGAAGTCCCAGTGACAACAGAGAGCTAGTGAAGATTTCAGAGGAGGAGCAACTTTGGAACAGCAATTGAGCAAACTAGATGGGGAGAAAAGGAATAAAGGGGTGTCCAAGGGAGAGCCCCCTGGGGGCCGTGATATGGTGGGATGGCACAAATGCCTTCCACATGGAACATGCATGAGACAGGAGAAGCTTGGGTTGGTCCTGGGGTTTAGGTCAGACTTCCCCACTTTCATGGCACACGCAGGCTCTACCCAACCCTCATCACCCACCATGTCAGCCTACAGCATTAATCCAGGTAAATTAGCACAAGTTTAGTTCCAAGCAAAAACTGATTGTTTAATAAAGTGTAAAACCATCTATAAACAAGTGCCCTCATAGTCAGGAAGAAAGGCCAAGCATGAACACTCAGGAGAAGACAAGACCAGATGTTCCTCTAAGGCTCCCAGAGGGGAAGGCGTCCATTCTCCTGGGTACAGGTTAATAACACAATGCCGTGAGCTCTTGGAATTCAGAGCCACTGAACACTTGGATAAGGGGAATTTGCCTCTGATGCCAGACTTGTTTACTTTAAAGACCTGTGAGCAGAGTGGGGTGGATCCAAGATGGCCGAATAGGAACAGCTCCAGTCTACAGCACCCAGCGTGAGCGACGCAGAAGATGGGTGATTCTGCATTTCCAACTGAGGTACTGGGTTCATCTCACTGGGGAGTGTCGGACAATGGGTGCAGGACAGTGGGTGCAGCGCACTGAGCATGAGCTGAAGCAGGGCGAGGCATCGCCTCACCCGGGAAGCACAAGGGGTCAGGGAATTCCCTTTCCTAGTCAAAGAAAGGGGTGACAGACAGCACCTGGAAAACCGGGTCACTCCTACCCTAATACTGCGCTTTTCCAAAGGTCTTAGCAAACGGCACACCAGGAGATTATATCCCGCGCCTGGCTCAGAGGGTCCTATGCCCATGGAGCCTCACTCATTGCTAGCACAGCAGTCTGAGATCAAACTGCAAGGTGGCAGCGAGGCTAGGGGAGGAGCGCCCACCATTGCCAAGGCTTGAGTAGGTAAACAAAGCAGCCAGGAAGCTCGAACTGGGTGGAGCACACCTCAGCTCAAGGAGGCCTGCCTGCCTCTGTAGACTCCACCTCTGGGGGCAGGGCATAGCCAAAAAAAGGCAGCAGAAACCTCTGCAGACTTAAATGTCCCTGTCTGACAGCTTTGAAGAGAGTAGTGGTACTCCCAGCACGCAGCTGGAGATCTGAGAACGGACAGACTGCCTCCTCAAGTGGGTCCCCAATCCCCAAGTAGCCTAACTGGGAGGCAACCCCCAGTAGGGGCAGACTGACACCTCACATGGCCAGGTACTCCTCTGAGACAAAACTTCCACAGGAATGATCAGGCAGCAACATTTGCTGTTCACCAATATCTGCTGTTCTGCAGCCTCCGCTGCTGATATCCAGGCAAACAGGGTCTGGAGTGGACCTCTGGCAAACTCCAACAGACCTGCAGCTGAGGGTCCTGACTGTTAGAAGGGAAACTAACAAACAGAAAGGACATCCACACCAAAACTCCATCTGTACATCACCATCATCAAAGACCAAAGGTAGATAAAACCACAAAGATGGGGAAAAAACAGAGCAGAAAAACTGGAAACTAAAAAGCAGAGCACCTCTCCTCCTCCAAAGGAACGCAGCTCCTCACCAGCAACGGAACAAAGTTGGATGGAGAATGACTTTGACGAGTTGAGAGAAGAAGGCTTCAGACGATCAAAGTACTCCGAGCTAAAGGAGGAAGTTCGAATTCATGGCAAAGAAATTAAAAACCTTGAAAAAAATTAGACGAATGGCTAACAAGAATAACCAATGCAAAGGAGTCCTTAAAGGACCTGATGGAGCTGAAAACCATGGCACGAGAACTACAGGATGAATGCACAAGCCTCAGTAGCTGATTCGATCAACTGGAAGAAAGGGTATCAGTGATGGAAGATCAAATGAATGAAATGAAGCAAGAAGAGAAGTTTAGAGAAAAAAGAATAAAAAGAAATGAACAAAGCTTCCAAGAAATATGGGACTATGTGAAAAGACCAAATCTACGTCTGATTGGTGTACCTGAAAGTGATGGGGAGAATGGAACCAACTTGGAAAACACTCTGCAGGATGTTATCCAGGAGAACTTCCCCAATCTAGCAAGGCAGGCCAACATTCAAATTCACGAAATACAGAGATGCCACAAAGATACTCCTCGAGAACGGCAACTCCAAGACACATAATTGTCAGATTCACCAAAGTCGTAATGAAGGAAAAAGTGTTAAGGGCAGCCAGAGAGAAAGGTCAGGTTACCCACAAAGGGAAGCCCATCAGACTAACAGTGGATCTCTCGGCAGAAACTCTACAAGCCAGAAAAGAGTAGGGGTCAATATTCAACATTCTTAAAGAAAAGAATTTTCAAACCAGAATTTCATATCCAGCCAAACTAAGCTTCATAAGTGAAGGAGAAATAAAATCCTTTACAGACAAGCAAATGCTGAGAGATTTTGTCACCACCAGGCCTGCCCTAAAGGAGCTCCTGAAGGAGGCACTAAACATGGAAAGGAACAACCGGTACCAGCCACTGCAAAAACATGCCAAATTGTAAAGACTATCGAGGCTAGGAAGAGACTGCATCAACTAATGAGCAAAATAACCAGCTAACACGATAATGACAGGATCAAATTCACACATAACAATATTAACCTTAAATGTAAATGGACTAAATGCTCCAATTAAAAGACACAGACTGGCAAATTGGATAGAGTCAAGACCCATCAGTATGCTGTATTCAGGAAACACATCTCACGTTCACAGACACACATAGGCTCCAAATAAAGGGATGGAGGAAGATCTACCAAGCAAATGGAAAACAAAAAAAAGGCAGGGGTTGCAATCCTAGTCTCTGATAAAACAGACTTTAAACCAACAAAGATCAAAAGAGACAAAGAAAGCCATTACACAATGGTAAAGGGATCAATTCAACAAGAAGAGCTAACTCTCCTAAATATATATCCACCTAATACAGAAACACCCAGATTCATAAAGCAAGTCCTTAGAGACCTATAAAGAGACTTAGACTCCCACACAATAATAATGGGAGACTTTAACACCCCACTGTCAACATTAGACAGATCAATGAGACAGAAAGTTAACAAGGATATACAGGAATTGAACTCAGCTCTGCACCAAGCGGACCTAATAGACATCTACAGAACTCTCCACCCCAAATCAAGAGAATATACATTCTTCTCAGCACCACACCACACCTATTCCAAAATTGACCACATAGTGGGAAGTAAAACACTCCTCAGCAAATGTAAAAGAAAAGAAATTATAACTAACTATCTGCCAGACCACAGTGCAATCAAACTAGAACTCAGGATTAAGAAACTCACTCAAAACCACTCAACTACATGGAAACTGAACAACCTGCTCCTGAATGACTACTGGGTACATAATGAAATGAAGGCAGAAATAAAGATGTTCTTTGAAACCAACGAGAACAAAGACACAACATACCAGAATCTCTGGGGCACATTCAAAGCAGTGTGTAGAGGGAAATTTATAGCACTGAATGCCCACAAGAGAAAGCAGGAAAGATCTAAAATTGATACCCTAACATCACCATTAAAAGAACTAGAGAAGCATGAGCAATCACATTCAAAACCTAGCAGAAGGCAAGAAATAACTAAAATCAGAGAAGAACTGAAGGAAATAGAGACACAAAAAACCCTTCAAAAAATAAATGAATCCAGGAGCTGGTTTTTTGAAAAGATCAACAAAATTGATAGACCGCTAACAAGACTAATAAAGAAGAAAAGAGAGAAGAATCAAATAGATGCAATAAAAAATGATAAAGGGGATATCACCACCAATCCCACAGAAATACAAACTACCATCAGAAAATACTATAAACACCTCTATGCAAATAAACCAGAAAACCTAGAAGAAATGGATAAATTCCTAGACACATACACCCTCCCAAGACTAAACCAGGAAGAAGTTGAATCTCTGAATAGACCAATAACAGGCTCTGAAATTGAGGCAATAATTAATAGCTTACCAACCAAAAAAAGTCCAGGACCAGATGGATTCACAGCTGAATTCTACCAGAGGTACAAGGAAGAGCTGGTACCATTCCTTCTGAAACTATTCCAATCAACAGAAAAAGAGGGAATCCTCCCTAACTCATTTTATGAGGCCAGCATCATCCTGATACCAAAGCCTGGCAGAGACACAACAAAAAAAGATAATTTTAGACCAATATCCCTGATGAACATCAATGCAAAAATCCTCAATAAAATACTGGCAAACTGAATCCAGCAGCACATCAAAAAGCTTATCCACCATGATCAAGTGGGCTTCATCCCTGGGATGCAAGGCTGCTTCAACATACGCAAATCAATAAACATAATCCAGCATATAAACACAACCAAGGACAAAAACCACATGATTATCTCAATAGATGCAGAAAAGGCCTTTGACAAAATTCAACAACACTTCATGCTAAAAACTCTCAAGAAATTAGGTATTGATGGGACGTATCTCCTAAGAGCTATCTATGACAGACCCACAGCCAATATCATACTGAATGGGCAAAAACTGGAAGCATTCCCTTTGAAAACTGGCACAAGACAGGGATGCCCTCTCTCACCACTCCTATTCAACATAGTGTTGGAAGTTCTGGCCAGGGCAATCAGGAAGGAGAAGGAAATAAAGGGTATTCAATTAGGAAAAGAGGAAGTCAAATTGTTCCTGTTTGTAGATGACATGACTGTATGTCTAGAAAACCCCAGTCTCAGCCCAAAATCTCCTTAAGCTGATAAGCAACTTCAGCAAAGTCTCAGGATACAAAATCAATGTGCAAAAATCACAAGCATTCTTATACACCAATAACAGACAAACACAGAGCCAAATCATGAGTGAACTCCCATTCACAATTGCTTCAAAGAGAATAAAATACCTAGGAATCCAACTTAACAAGGGACATGAAGGATCTCTTCAAGGAGAACTACAAACCACTGCTCAATAAAATAAAAGAGGATACAAACAAATGGAAGAACATTCCATGCTCATGGGTAGGAAGAATCAATATCGTGAAAATGGCCATACTGCCCAGGGTAATTTATAGATTCAATGCCATCCCCATCAAGCTACCAATGACTTTCTTCACAGAATTGGAAAAAACTACTTTCAAGTTCATATGGAACCAAAAAAGAGCCCGCATTGCCAAGTCAATCCTAAGCCAAAAGAACAAAGCTGGAGGCATCACACTACCTGACTTCAAACTATACTACAAGGCTACAGTAACCAAAACAGCATGGTACTGGTACCAAAACAGAGATATAGACCAACGGAACAGAACAGAGCCGTCAGAAATAATGCCGTATATCCACAACTATCTGATCTTTGAGAAACCTGAGAAAAACAAGCAATGGGGAAAGGATTCCCTATTTAATAAATGGTGCTGGGAAAACTGGCTAGCCATATGTAGAAAGCTGAAACTGGATCCCTTCCTTACACCTTATACAAAAATTAATTCAAGATGGATTAAAGACTTAAATGTTAGACCTAAAACCATCAAAACCCTAGAAGAAAACCTAGGCAATACCATTCAGGACATAGGCATGGGCAAGGACTTCATGTCTAAAACACCAAAAGCAATGGCAACAAAAGCCAAAATTGACAAATGGGATCTAATTAAACTAAAGAGCTTCTGCACAGCAAAAGAAACTACCATCAGAGTGAACAGGCAACCTACAAAATGGGAGAAAATTTTCGCAACCTACTCATCTGACAAAGGGCTAATATCCAGAATCTACAATGAACTCCAACAAATTTACAAGAAAAAAACAAACAACCCCATCAACAAGTAGGCAAAGGATATGAACAGACATTTCTCAAAAGAAGACATTTATGCAGCCAAAAGACACATGAAAAAATGCTCATCATCACTGGCCATCAGAGAAATGCAAATCAAAACCACAATGAGATACCATCTCACACCAGTTAGAATGGCGATCATTAAAAAGTCAGGAAACAACAGGTGCTGGAGAGGATGTGGAGAAATAGGAACACTTTTACACTGTTGGTGGGACTGTAAACTAGTTCAACTGTTGTGGAAGTCAGTGTGGCCATTCCTCAGGGATCTAGAACTAGAAATACCATTTGACCCAGCCATCCCATTACTGGGTATATACCCAAAGGATTATAAATCATGCTGCTATAAAGACACATGCACACATATGTTTATTGCGGCACTATTCATAATAGCAAAGACTTGGAACCAACCCAAATGTCCAACAATGATAGACTGGATTAAGAAAATGTGGCACATATACACCATGGAATACTACGCAGCCATAAAAAATGATGAGTTCACATCCTTTGTAGGGCATGGATGAAGCTGGAAATCATCATTCTCAGCAAACTATCGCAAGGACAAAAAACCAAACAGCGCATGTTCTCACTCATAGGTGGGAATTGAACAATGAGAACACATGGACACAGGAAGGGGAACATCACACACCGGGGCCCGTTGTGGGGTGGGGGGAGTGGGGAGGGATAGCATTAGGAGATATACCTATTGTTAAATGACCAGTTAATTGGTGCAGCACACCAACATGGCACATGTATACATATGTAACAAACCTGCACGTTGTGCACATTTACCCTAAGACTTAAAGTATAAAAAAAAAAAACACACAAAAAAACCTATAAGCAGAAAGCTCACCTGGCTTTCTAATTAGCTTTCTAACATGGACTTACACACAAAGTGGGGAAATCTTTCATCAGACAACTTTCAGATCCATATCTATTTGTTCCCCCTCACCCCAACACATATATAAACACACCCTTCCAATCTCGGCAAGAGCATAATTCTCATTCACATAATTCTCATGGTTTCCTGCTGGCAAATAAATTACCGTCACATGAAGAGAGACAGACAAACCAGCTGATTTCAGTGATCTTAAAGTAATAAATACACCCTCACATACATGCATGGTGTTTTTCCAAGTGTCTTTTATATTCAGTGTTCCTTTAGCCTCAAAACAATTCTGGAGGCAGGTATAAATGATCCCACGATTCCCATTTAACGGAGAAGGAGAGGAGCAGAGAAGCGAAGCAATTTAGTCTAAGATCAGATAGAGATACGGAGTAATGTCTTTCCCTGGGCATCCACCATCCATTCTCCACAACCTTTCCATTCTTTCAGAGGAATACAGAGGTCGAGGAATTCTTTCAGAGTCAAGGAATACGGAAGTAAAAAGACATAGCTCCATTCTCGAATTACTTATATTCAATCACATTGACAAACCTATACTCCTAAAACCATTAACCAAAGACACATGCAGCACAGACACGCTAGATACTGAAGCATGAAGGACAAGAAAAACTAGGGTATGCTTATAATGAGGAAGGAATAAAATAATCCGGATTTTAGAAAAGAAAAAAGGACCTTCTAGACCCGTGCTGTCCAATACGGCAGCCATTAGCTACGTGTAATTACGGAGCACTTAGAAGGTGGCTAGTCAGAATTGAGATGGGCTTAGGTGTCAAATACAGGATTTCAAATACTTTGTATGAAAAATATATATATTATTATTTTTATAGTAATTACACATTCAAATAAGATTTGGATATACTGAATAAATTAAAATATATCATTCAAATTAATTTCACTTGTTTCTTTTTCCTTTTTTAACTTGGCTATGAGAAAATTTAAATTGCAGATGTGGCTCATGTTATATTTCAATTGTACAGCACTGTCTTAGTTTCCTACTTTATTTTTATGAAATAAAACCAGACTTTTTCTTTTTTCCAACATTCTTAATAACTGTAGATAAATAGTCATTTCCATAATGGCATATTCCTGACATTTCTCCCACTTTCCTGGACTTCCCCCAGTCCCTCGGGCCTACTTTGCTCATCACATTGACCTCAGAACTGAGTTTCCTTCTGTTACGGTCTTTACCGAAATTCTCACACTCAACACACCTAATTCCTCAAAGCAGGGGCCCATTACTGAAGTCTATTCCTCCTTGGATAGCCTCCAGATTTATTTCCTGCAGTAGATGCCACAGGGAAGGGTCAGGGTGGGATCAGATTTCTCAGACTCTAATTATACTTCAGAGGCACCCCACTACACAAATCTTTCTTCTACAGTGCTGCAGTTTGAACGTGTCTCCCAAAGCACATGTGTTGGAAACTTAACCCCCAATACGACAGTGTTGAGAGGTGGTTATCTTTAAGAGGTGATTATGTCATGAAGGTCAGAGCCCTCATGAATGGATGAATGTCGTTATGGAGGGAACGGGTTCATCACTGTAAGGGTGAGTTTGTTATAAAGGCAAGTTTCGCCCTCTCTTGCTCTCTCATGCTATCTTGCCTTTCCACCTTCTGCCATAGGATGACACAGCAAAAAGGCCCACACCAGGTAGGGGCCCCTTGATCTTGAGCTTTTCAGCCTCCAAAACTTGAGCCAAATACACTTCTTTCTCTTTTTTTTTTTTTTTTTTTTTTTTTTTTTTGAGGATGGAGTCTCACTCTGTCGCCCAGGCTGGAATGCAGTGGTGCAATCTCAGCTCACCACAACTTCTGCCTCCCAGGTTCAAGCAATTCTCCTGCCTCAGTCTCCTGAGTAGCTGGGATTACAGGCACCTGCCACCATGCCTGGCTAATTTTATTTTTGTGTTTTTAATAGAGATGGGGTTTCACCATGTTGGACAGGTTGGTCTCGAACTGCTGACCTCAGATGATCCACCTGCCTCGGCCTCTCAAAGTGCTGGGATTACAGGCGTGAGCCACCATGCCCGGCCCAAATACACTTTTTTTGCTTTTTTATAAATTACTCAGTCTGTGGTATGCTGTTATAGCAGCCCAAATGGACTAAGACTTATGATTAACACAATTCAATATCCTGAGGCTTTTTAAATCTTAAATTTCATCAAACTGCCCAGCTCTGACCCTCTGTTTTCTGGTATAATTGTTTTCCTTGGATGGTGTGACTATCTCACAAGCACAATATGCAAGTGGTGCCCTCAGAGGTCTCCTACTTGTCACTGCCCCAGGGTTTTGTATGTGATCATCAGGTAGAAGACACTCATAAACAAAGGTAGCAACTGAAAGGGAAAAAGAGAAGGACCCACAAAGAGCCCATGGAGAGGACCAGCTCTCACAGACAGCAGGCAACAATGCTGGGCGCTTTGTGGGTGAGCTCTAGGTGTCCAGGACTGGAAAGGAAGAAATAATGCTCTGAGTAGGAATAGGAACTGGAGAACAGAAGGAAACCTGAAGGAGGTCAAAACAGAACATCTCTTTCTTTTTGTTTTACTGCATGCTGACATCATTTTCTTTTTTTTTCTTTTTTTTTTTTTTTTTACATTTTCTTTTCTTAGAGGTAGGGTCTCCCCTCTGTCACCCAGGCTGGAATGCAGTGGTACATACAATCACAATCCAATGCAGCCTCAAACTCCTAGGCTCAAGCGATACTCCCATCTCAGCCTTCCAAGAAACTGGGATTACAAGTGTGAGCCACCATGCCTGACTCATTTGTTTTTTATAGAGAAGAGGCCTTGCTATGCTGCCTGGGCTGGTCCTGAAATCTTGGTCTCAAGATATTCTTCTGCCTTGGCCTTCCAAAGGTGGGAATTATAGGCATGAGCCACTGTGCCTGGCCCATGCTGCCATTTTCAAGGCTAGAATATACTTCTTTTTTGGTGGAGAAGACAATTAGAAAGATGATTTCTCCCTCAATGGTAGGGAAGCTCTTCAAGTGCTTTCTCTGTTCCAGTCAGAACTGCAGTGCCAGCTGACATCTAACTCACTAAGTGAAACCCTACAAATAGAGATGACAATGGTCCACCATGGAGGGAGATCTGTCTCCACTGACCTGAGACTCAACTTCAGGGAACTTGGGGGAGATAAAGAAACTCTCCCCCAACCCCAAAACATTCCACAGACAACCAGATCTTAAAGGTCCTGGAGGAATTATGATGATTTCTTGTCCCAAAAGGACTGCCTGCTGACTAAATGTGGGTCCTATTTGCTCTCCTTGGTTCTAATGATTTCTTGTAAGTTCAATTCTTATTCTCATTCATATTCTCATCCTCATTCTTCTCTCTCCCCCTCTCCTTGTCTCCCTGTCTCTCTCTCTCTCTCTCTCTCTTGCCCCCCCCACCCCCCTGGCATCTTGGGTTAGTGTGAGCTTTGGCATCAGGAAGCCCTGAATTTGAAACTCAGCTCTCCCTCTTTCTAGCAGCAGCATGAACTCAGCCTTACTTCTCTGAGACTACCTAATGTTTTCATTATGCACCCCATCACTCAACAAAGTTTAACATCTCCTGCAATATTTACTCTTTCACGTAGTCAACAAATGTTCACTGAGGACCTTCCGTGTAGATATCAGACTCCAGAAATGCAGCAGTACCAAAACAAAAACCTTGTCCTCGTGTATCTTATATTCCAGTTTGGGAAAGATAATCAATACATAAAATAAATAAGTAAATTACATGTCCGACAGTGAAAATGTTATGAGAAAAAAATCATGCAGGAAGGGGGACTGGGAAATGCAGCAGGGTACAAATTTAAAAGACTTGAAGAAATTGAGGAAGCAAGTTGAATAGATTTGGGGAAAGAGGATTCAGGCAGAGGGAACTCCACTGCAAGAGCTCTGAGGTGGAAGCAGCAAGGAGACTCCTGTAAATGGGTGGTCAGGAGAGAGGTGAGAGCAGCACGGGAAAAGATAAGCAGTAAGAACTTTGGCTCTACTTGGCATACACCAGAAAGCCAGAGAAGAGGGTGGCATGGCCTGACCTGTGTGTAAGAGAATTACCTGGTGTGATCACACTGCAAGAAGGCTGAAATCAGGGAGAATAGATCTAAGGCTACTGCAATAATCCTAGTGAGAGATCAAGGTGACTACACCAGGGTTTTACCAGTGGAGGTGATAAGAACTAGTCCTTATCTGCTTTATAGTTTTCTACTACTATGTTCCATACATTTTAAAATACACCTAGAAACAGGAATAGTAAAAAGATGTGATTCAAAAACAAAAACAGAAGATCTAGTATTTCACCTACCCCTTCGATGTACTGTACTGTATTAGAGTTCTCCAGACAAACAGAAACAATAGGATATACAGAGATATACAAAAAGAGATTTATTATGAGAATTGGCTCACGCAATTATGGAGGCTGAGAAGTCCCATGATCTGCCGTCTGCAAGATGAAGAACCAGGAAAGCCAATAGGTAATTCAGTCCAAGTCTGATGGCCTGATAACCAGGGGAGCTGATGGTGTAACTCCTGGAATCCAAAGGCTCGAGAACCAGAAACTCCAACGTCCAAAGACAGGAGAAGATGGATGTCCCAGCTTTAAGAAGAGAGAGAGTGAATTCTCCCTTCCTCCTCCTTTTTGTTCTATTTGGGCCTGCAACAGATTGGATGATGCCCATCCACCGTGGTGAGGGTGGATCTTCCTTACTCAGTCTACTGATTCAAATGCTGGTCCCTTCCAGAAACACCCTCACAGACACACCCAGAAATAATGTTTTCCCAGCTATCTGGGCATCCCTTAACCCAGTCAAGTTGACACACAAAATTAGCCATCCCACCTACTTTGGAGTGTACTAAGGTAGCTTACACAAAATAATTGGTGTAGAGTACCAAGCACAGGTGGTAATACAACACGAGCTTAAATTATACTCATTCCTGCCAACCCCACATATAATTTAGCCTATGACCCATCACCCAGCTCCTCCCTGTCCTCTTGACTCTGGTCTTCCTAATAATGCCTGTAACGTGGTTGCTTGTCTGATTGAAAGTTACCCTCATTTAACTTTCAGCCATGCTGGAAGCTTCCCTACTGGGAAGGCAGCATTGTATGGGCTCAGAGAGAAAGGTGGGGAAGTCTGTGGTCTTGATCTGAATCTAAAACCGGCATGAAACTCCAAAATCCACCATCTAACAGCAGCAGAATATGTGTTTCTTCTCAAGCTGGCATGGAATATTCACCAAGATAGACCACATTTTGAGCAATAAAATACATCTTCACAAGTTTAAAAGAATAGAAATCCTTCAAAGTATGTCCTCAGACCACAATGGAATTAGACTAGAAACCAATAACCAAAAAAACATAGTTGTAAAAATTCCCAAATATTTGGAAATTAAACAACACATTTCTAAATAACTTTGGGTCAAAAATGAAGACAAGTTTTTAAATATTTCTAACAAAATTAAAATTAAAACACAACTTATCAAAATATGTCAGATGCAGAAAAATAGTGCCTAACAGGAAAAGTATAGCATTAAATGCATATGTTAGAAAATAAGAAAGCTATAAAATCAATAAACCTAAGATTACACCTTAGGGAACTAGAGGAAAAATAGTAATTTAAGCTTAAAGCAGGTGAGAAAAAAAGAAAGAAAAAAAATTTGAGCAAAATTCAGTGAACTTGAAAACAGAAAAAAAATAGAGAAAATTAATTAAACCTAATGCTGGTTCTTTGAAAAGATCAATAAAAATGACAAATATCTCATGAAGATAACCAGGAAAAAAAGAAAAAAGACACGAATTACCAATATCGGAAATAAAAGACTAGTCATCATTATGGATTCTGCTGACATTAAAAGGATAATAAATTACTACTACAGATAACTATGCTTACAAATTTGATACTTCATATAAAATGGACCAATTCATTGAACGACACAAACTAGCATAATTCACACAAGGAGAAATAAATAACTTGAATATCCCTATTTCTGTTAAAGAAATTGAGTCAATAATAAACCTTCCAAAAAAGAAATCACCAGGCCTCATGCTTTCACCTATGAATTCTACCAATCACTGAAGAAAGAAATGATTCCAATTTTCTACAATCTCTTCTAGAAAACAGAAGCATTCCATAATACCCCCAAACCAGATAACAGCATTGTAAGACAGGAAAACTACAGACGAATTATCTCTCATGAACACACATGTAAAAATCCTCAACCAATATTAGCAAATCAAACCCAACAATATATAAAAAGAATTATATAATGCAACCAAATGGCATTTATCCCAGATATGCAAGGTTGGTTCAATATGAAAATCAACCAGTGTAAGCCGCTACATCAACAGACTATAGAAGAAAACCCCTGTGATCACATTAATCAATGGGGGAAAAGGACTTGACAAAATCCAACATCTACCATGATAAAAACTCTCAGCAAACTAGAAACAGAGGGGAACTTCCTCAGTTTAGTAAAGAATATCTACCCAAAAAACATACAGCTAGCATATGACATGAGCTAAGAAAAAGAGAAACATCCTACAGAACAGGACAAAAGGTGAAAGCTGATTTTTCCCTCAGGTTTACAGGAGGCTGCTGAGGTTGAGGAGGGTTGGGACTTCTTCTTTGTTATCACCACCCACATGCAACAAAGATGACAACCTTGTGTTGGGAAGAGCACAGATGAGGAAAGGTGACATAGCACCTGCCTGGAGTAAAAGCTTTCTTGTCACTTTGAAGTTTCATTTTATATGCACGCATGCACACACACTACACACACACACACACACACACTTGAGAAAGGCTGGTATATTGCACTGCCTGGCCCTGTGCAAATTTTGGTGTTTGGGGTTTTTTAATAAACTGAATGCACATCTTGAAAATAAATAAAATCTGCCCAGTTACTTTAAATCCTGTTTATCTGAAATCCCACCCATAGCACATCCCATACCCTGTTTTATTTTTCTCCATAGCATTTTCTAACATACTGAATAATTTATTTTGTTTACTGACTATCACCCACTGGAAAGCAAACCCCTTAAGACCATAGGTTATAAATTGCTAGATCCCCATCACACAGTAGGTGCTTGTTAATTTTCCTTGACTGAATTATCCAGTTTGTTCTCATCTGGGTTACTTAGGGGCCAAGAACACTTGGAAAGAGGGTTCCTATGTTGGAAGCAGTAGGTCCACAGCTATCCTTCAGCTGTGAGCATTTTCTCAGCAAGAGGGACACTTACTGTTGTTACAAGATGGAGGCCTCCTCTGTCTCTTCCTTCCCTAGACATACTGGCCCTTCAAGGAACACGCTGCCAGGCTCTGGGAATTCTAACTAGCTCACCTACGACAAGAAAGGAATCCTATCCCTCCTCAGCTTCTACAGCTCTCCCCCAACCTGGATTGGCTTCCCGAGCCAAGAGACCCATATGTGAGGATGGCTTAGAAAATAGCATCATGCAAATGTTTTCATTCAGCAGTAAAATCATTTGATTTCACTCAAGCTTGTCTTTGCAAGGGCAACTGAAGCCAGCTTGACAGAGAATCATTAAATAGACTAATTAGGAAATTATTTGGAGAGGCTGCATGGCAGAGAGGGGAAGAGTTAAGCAACTAGAATTGGGCTCTGGCAGTTACTTAGTAGCTGTGTGGCAACAGGCAGGTCAAGGAACCTTTCTGAATCCCCATTTCCTCATACTGGTACAGGTCTGAAATAATGATATATCACAAGGTTGTTAACTGGATTCAAGGAGATGATGCATACATAAAGTACTTTGTAAAGTGGGAAGAATGAGCCAAATTATTTGTTGCTACTTTTGATTGTTGTTATTATCTGGAAGAATCATGAGAGTAGGAAAGGAGAGAAACTTACGTGTTGAGGATGCAGTACATTAAGAACAAAAACCTAAAAACTAATGGTAACTTGGTTATTGGAAGGGTGCCATAGAAACATCATGAGAGATATGGAAAAGCAGGGCAGGCAGTGGTGATTAACTTGGCCTAAACTAGTTCCGTCCTCCTTCCCTTCCCTTCCCTTCCCTTCCCTTCCCTTCCCATGTCCTCCAGGCACAGAACTCACAGGACAACACCCTTAGCTCAAATATCCCCAACTCTGAACTTTCCTCAAGGTATCCCAGAGCCACAATACCCTGGACTCAGTAGCCTGTGATGCTTCCAAAAGTCCTTCCAGTACAACTTCACCATCACCCCCAGAGGCCAGTTCTCACCTTGAATCTGTCTCTACAGAAATGCAAGGCAGAGGAAGGGCCACAACTTGGTGCTGGGAAACTGCCCAAGGCAGGAGCTAGCTCTGGTCCTCCCTGCACTCCCAGAAAGTGAGTGTGGCCTGAGCTGGATTGCTAGGAAGGGTAGCTTAACAGAGCCCTTAAAACACAGCCTTATGGCCAGAAAGATTAGATTTCATGTCAGATTCTGGATTCTGCAGCTGCCCAACTATGTGGCCTCCAGTAAGACGCTTGACCCTTCCAGCCTCAGTTTTCTCATGTAAAGATAAGCGCACTAAGCTGACAGCTGTTACCACTTAAAAGCACTAAGCTGACAGCTCTCACCACAGTGCATGGCCCACAGTAAATTACAGATATTCATTCCCAGACTGTCCAAGTTTAAAACCTGGATCAGACGTCAATGTGCAGCCCTGGGCAATTATCAACCTCTCTGTGCTTCCTTTTTCTCAATCATAAAACATGGACAATAAAAGAAGCTAGGCTTGTTGTGAGGATTAAATTAGTTAATTCATGTAAAGTGGTTAGAACAGTACCTGGCATATTGTAAGTGCTCAAGAATAATGATAGCTAAGATTTGTTCAATAAAAATAAATAACAATAATAAATTATTGATGAAGGGATTTGCATACCAAAGTGGTTCCACCCCATCTCACAGGCTCTAGCACATAATAAGAAATTGATAAATATTTGCAATGGATGATCCTGGAAATTTCCATCTAATCTCCCAACATTTTGTTCCATCTACTCACAAATGCCGCTACTTGGCCAACAGAGGCAGAAATCGCAAATCCATGTTACTGTCCCCTCCTCCTCATGCTTCACATGTTGCCTTTTTATGGTGATGCTGTCTACTTTTCCCTAAACTTCTTAATGAGAGAGGAACGCAGATGAAATAAGCATTTTCCAAAGGAGTTGGTCTGGAGGAAGCTCTTATGTGCCACAAGAATGGACAACTACAGAATATTCAGTTCAGGACAATTCATTGCTCTAGATGGGGTGGGGGTGGGGGTTTGATCTGAAGATGAGCATAAACCTCATGGATGTGCTGTTCCCTCTGGCTGAAATGTTCTTCCTCACTTCATTCTGGCTTTTCTCAAATATCACCTCCCCAGAGAAGCCCTCTCAAACAGCAACCCCAGCATTCTGTATGTATTATGTTGCTTTGCTTTTCTTCATAGGATTGTACATTGCATTTGTTCATTAGTTTATCCTCTGCCTCCTCCGAGAGAACAGCAAAGAAACTTGCCCGTTTTGTTCACTACTGAGCCAGAACAGTGCCTGGGACATACATAGTAGACACCTAAGAAATATGTGATACATGAATAAATGAAGCAAATGTCTTTCCCCAGCACAGGCGACTGCCAGCACTTTGGCTGGATTGCAGGTTTGACAGCCTCAGCCAAATGACTTTTCTCAAGCTCAGGAGGATGAGCTGGGTTGGGCTATAGGGCAAAGGAAAATGCAGACTCAGGTCTCAGCTCTGTTTTTTCTGAAAGATGGGAAGATGTTGGCTGTCTTTGATCTGTAAAATACACTCAGTGACATTCCATCATTCAATTAGAATGTTAAAGAGTTGCAACAAAATTAATTTGCTTATCACCAGGGAAATTAAAATGTTTGCAAATAAATTCTACCCCTGCAGCCCAGTTTCAGGTGGTTGATACATCTGATGTGTTGGCAGCAGTAAGAACCAAGACAGTACTGGGAAAACTAGTTTCTAGCTAGAAGGGAAAATTCAGCAAAGGTTAAAAACAATTTTTTTGGTTAAAAACAATTTTTTTAATTAAAAAAAAAAAAACAAAAAACCAACACCGCTGCCTGAGTTTGTGTTTTTAATGCCTTCACCAAATTGGACACATTCTTTAAGGAACCAAAGTGCAGGCTATACAGATAACATCTCACTCTCAAGCAATGAACAATTCAGACATTAATTGTATCCCAAAATTACTTGAGTCCTGCAATTTAGCACAGAGTTTCAGAGTATGGGCTTTGCAATTAGTTAAGCCTAGGTGTGGCTCCATCTTTGCCACATACTAGCTGTTGTGACCTTGTAATGTTTCCTAAACTTCTCTGAATCTGAGTTCCTCAGCTGTCAAATGGACATCATAAGATTAATCTCATGGGGTGCTAAAAAGATATATAATTGTACATAAAGCAGAGTAGGTGCTCAGTATAGGAAATGTACTTTTATTATTACATGAATGATGTTAAATATTAATGTAAAAAAATACTAATAATAAATATAAAAGATAATGTATCCCATGCCTATAAAGGGATGGTACATATCAAAAAAACAGGGGAGAATTGGCACAAAATCCCACCCAGACTTCAACTTCTTCTGGAGCTTTCCTTGGAGACCTCTGTTCAATGCCCAATATGACACTCCTGCTATGCAGGGACACAGTGAGGTGGCCTGGAAGGATCTCCAGGAGATGAATGAATTCCATGTGACGCATTCCCAGATCCAAACACCCAACCCAAATCTCCCCCTCTACCTCACTATTTCCAACTCCCTCTCTACCCGCCTCCTCCCAAACACACAGAAGGTGGATGCAATAAAAAAGGAAAGAAGTAACCTGGGAAAGCTTCCAGGGAGTGTGAGGCTGGAGAATGTGTGTGAGAGACTGGAGGGCTAGACAGAATTGCTGTGTAACCAAAAGCAAAAGCAAGGAGATGGGCCAGGTGGCCAAGGCAGAGGAGGAAAAGAAGTGGCTCCACTGCACGCTAATGAGCCTCCATCATAATGGCATAATAGCAGGCGCAGCCCTCTTGCCACTTTCCCTTTTGCAATAGTACTCTGTTTTCCTGAAGTCTCTAGCAATTAAAAAACAAAATCTATATGCCTCAAAAGGGCTTTGTGATTGCCTGAGGAACAGGAGCAACGCATGAGCTGGCAAAGGCACCCAATGCAGCCTGAGGCCTGGAAGAAATATTATCCAAAGGAAAGAGAGATTAAAATATGGCTGCTAAAAGGAATCCCAAGTTAATGCCGGAGGCCAAAAAACTGATGATGGGGGGAAAAAATGTGGCCAGCCCAGAGTTACCAAGTTTCGGGAGATTTACAGAAAAACAGGATTTATGATCCAACTCCCCAGCCCAGATCCAAACATGAATTTTTGCTGGCTATATGCACCAAACAAGTTATCAGAAGCAATTTAGCAATCAGCTAAGCGAAGATACATGGACTTTCTCTTCTTTACCAACTTCTTTGGCCTAACATCTCTCATTTTACAATGACAGCTGGAAGAACAGGGAACCTCACTTACCTTGCTAGTCTGGGTCTCTTGGGAGAAAGAAGGGCCAGGACTAGGGCTGGTAAAATTCTGCACTTAATTGCAAGACTGTGGTGGCATGCAGTGCCATCAGGAAGGCTGTACCAGGTGACACTCATGCAGCCCATATTCATTCACAGCTGTGGGTGGGCTGATCCGGGGCACCAATTATCTAATTGCTGCTAATGTTCCGTATATTTACTCAGCTGCAAATTTGCAAGATGGGGCCTGACTCACAAGAAGGGGATAATAATGGGAGAGATATTTCCATTTGAAAATTCATGAATAAACAGCAAGAGCCCTGTTTATTAAAATTCAGATGCAGATAAACAATGAGTGTAGTTCCAGGAATAATTGCAGGGTTTCCACAGTTACAGAAAACCAGCCCCTTTGTCAACACTCCATTGTTCTATTTATACCTTGAGAGATATTGCACTGAGTTTCTATAAATACAATGGAAACTCATTCATCTCAACCCCTCTCACGTGTCAAGTCCAACCTTCTCTGCAATAAAAGATCTGCATCCCAAGTGTTTCTGACATTAGGTCTCAAGACTGTCATGGGCAAATCCTTCCTAATATAAGGGATAAAGAAGAGCAGGCTTGGAGTGGGCTGGTGATGGGGGAAGGGAAGCAACAGGCATTCTATTCTGGTTTCCGAAATAGGCAGGAGGCAGATACACTTTAACTAGCTCTCAGCCTTTGAGTGTTAATTTCAGTGATTAAAGGCAGGTGAAACAAACTGCCCAGGGTATCTCAACCCCTGCATGGGATAGGATCTCATCACTGATATTCATTTATATATTTTCCTCGAATGTGACTCAGGTCCTCCTCCATGGATGTTGGCCACCTCTCTCCTATTATATGCAAACCTGCATTGCGGTGGTCCAGAAATCTACTTTGTTGATTCCCCCTTGCCCCAAAGTACCTAGAAATACACTTTACTACACAGTGTTAATCAGAGAGTCTGGTTCAGTGAAGGTCTTTTGATCTCAATTAGTGCCGAAAAGTACCCCCATAGCAGGTTCCTGTGCTGTCCCCAGATACAATTATATTTATAAGAATATCACATTTTTAAGTGTCTTACTGAATGGCTGGCACTGTGTATATTACTTTACATATAAAATCTAATTATCATACCAGCCCTGTGAAGGAAGTCCTATTATTCTCTTTCTTATGGACTAAAGCATGAAGCCCTAAGGCAAGTTGCCTAGATATACAGCTAGTAAGTAGCAGAGCCAGATTTTGTACCCAGAACTATTTGAAACTAGGAAACGTGCTCTTAGCCACTACATCAGTATGTTTTTCTGGCTCTTGGACTCAATTCCCACTGCTCCTTCTTGCGGATAAGCCTGACTGCCCTGTCTCTGTGCGATGCCTCAGATAGCTCACACTTCTCTCCATTAACTTATTAATTTAAGCAACCCCCACTCCAATACCACACACACATGAAAAACTTTAGTCTCTGTCTCTTTCCACAGTCCCTAGATTGCAAGAGCTGACCTGGTAACCACAGCAATCTTCCACATGCCCACACTTAACGTTTAAAAGAAAAAATCATTTTTCTTCTCACGTTTAGAAGAAAAAGTCATTATAGACCTATAGCTTATAGATGTACATGTATACATTATGTATGTGTGCATATACATGTTTATGTAGGTATAAACACATAAATGTACATATGTGTATGTGTGTGTGTATAAGCTTCTTGTGAGTGCCTCCCTATAGGTAAGGTAAAATTATCCACAGGGAAGTGGGACTATACCAGGAGAGGGACACTGATGCATACATTGCACCCCTTACCATCTGACTTCCCATATGCTATGGTGGAACCGGGTTCATTAAAGTAGTTTACACATACTGAATTTTAATACAGATAGCTTCTTTCAGTAGTATATCTCTCAAGAAACTCTAGTCTCTGGCCCGGGCACAGTGGCTCACACCTGTAATCCCAGCACTTTGGGAGGCCGAGGTGGGCAGATCACGAGGTCAAGAGATGGAGACCATCCTGGCCAAAATGGTGAAAGCCCGTCTCTCCTAAAAATACAAAAATTACCTGGGCGTGGTGGTGCACGCATGTAGTCCCAGCTACTCCGGAGGCTGAGACAGGAGAATCACTTGAACCCGGGAGGCAGGGGTTGCAGTGAGCTGAGATGGTGCCACTGCACTCCAGCCTGGCCACAGAGCAAGACTCCTTCTCAGAAAAAAAAAAGAAGAAAAGAAACTCTAGTCTCCAAACATTTCACAGGTTTCAGAGCCAAAGAAGAGGAGCTTAAACAAGAAGGAATGGCAAAGAGGTCACCCAGGGAGCAAGGAGGGAGACTTTCATACTCACTCGTCAGCAACAGCTGGCAGCCTCGGCAAGAAATCTGCGCCCTGTTATTGGAGAGAGATTTCTCTTCACAGTCTCATTTTGCAGACAGTGGTTAAGTTCTACTCTTTTGACTCAGGCCCAGCACCCCTCTAGGTAGAGGAGATGGCCAATTATGAGTTCAACTCCAGTGGTCCTGAAGCTCATATCCCCAAAAGTTCTCGACTTCCTGGATAGTTCTCACATTTATTTAACAAATTATTGAACATCCACTCGAACAGGCACTGGGCTAGCTCAATCTATGTTGCTCCCTTAACTTGTGCTCCACTGAGCTGCTGGATTAACTGGGATTCTCCATTGCTTCTGATGCCTACTCCATGCTACTCCTACCAGTCGGGTCACCTGTTATTCCATTCTCGTATACACAAGCACTGCTTCTCCCACAGCTGAGGTATGTGTTTACAGGAGCCAACAGTGTCCATTCTCAAAACCATTTATCATTGTCATTACATGTCATTATAGTTACATTGTTTAATTAAGTAATATGTAAATCAACAGAAGATGAGTACCAAAAAAAGTTTGTCAAAGTTTAGTTAAATGTTTTGCAAAGACCTGATAAAGGTAAGTCACTTAAAAATGTAGTTGAACCTAATTCGGTGTGAGTGGGAAAAGTATAAAATACAGGGAGTAGGGAGAATCTAGAGTCTTTAAATTGCTTTCCCAGTTGGTTTCTACTCCATGAAAAAAAAAATCAGGCACTGGAAATCATAGATAATGTATTACGGATGTGAGTTAAACAAGGAAGATAATCCGGAACTCTAATCAGCAGACCAATATGGAAAAAAAAAAAAAAAAAAAACAACCTAGGGCCTGCCCATATCAAAAGATGAGCAAATAAATACACATCTCTAAACTTTAAGTTAAAATAACATGTCCAGGGCATTATGTATTTTTTAATGATTCCCCTAAAGTTCAAACAAATTTTTCAATTACCAAGAATTGGTCTCCATCATAAAATACAAACGACTACAATTTATTGAGACATGGGCTATAATAGACATATCTGGTGTTGGGAAATGAGGGAAGAGGGGGTTAAGGTGGAGCATTTGAACCAGACTTGTGGTGGAGGAGGAGAGAATAAAACCTCCAGGAAGGAAAGGGCACCTGTGTACACTCTTAGAGAGGATGCAAGAGCTAGCAAGGCAAAGTAGAGGGAGAGAGTAGGCCAAGCACCAAAACAGCATCTATAAAGGCACATAGTGCATTTGGGGATCTGCAAATGAGTTGGTATGGCTGGGACACTGAACGTATGGCAAAGGTGATCCTTTCCACAGCTACTTGCATGTTTGCTATTTTACAGTCACCATGCAAGGATCTGCATGGATAGAACACACATTCCCTAGAGCACTAGGGAAAAATTGGTCCATTACACTTTGCAAAATCTTTTCACATTCATTCTGCAGAAAGTCTACCTTCAGAAGGCCGTAAGCAGGTCTGCCTCTGATTTGTTGACCCCTTTACCCATCCCTACCCCATCCCCAGTTTCCCTCCTCACCCAGGACCCAAAGATCTCCCTCTGTAAATATTGTAGTTGAACTTGTAGAAGTCAGCTGGGGCATGATGACTCATTCCTGTAATCCCAGCTTTTTGGGAGGCTGAAGCCAGAGGATTGCTTGAGCCCAGGAGTTTGAGACTAGCCTGGGCAACATAGGGAGATATCATGCCTACAAAAATTAAAACAAACAAACAAAAATAGCTGGGCATGGTGGTGCACACCTGTGGTCTCAGCAACTCAGTAAGCTGAGGTGGGAGGATCACTTGAGTCTAGGAAGTCAAGGCTGCACTGAGCCATGATCATTGCCACTGCACTCCAGCCTGGGCGACAGTGAGAGACCCCGTCCAAAAAAAAAAAGTCATAGAAGGAAACTGGGATGAGCTATCAGGTCTGGCTGACAACAAATCCAAAACTGGCCAAAAGGCCTCAGAGTTTTAAATAACCATGTTATTCTCCCTCCTGTTCAGTGATATTTACTTCTAAACTGAAATGCTTATCCAACCACCCAAAGGCCACTGAAGTAGGTGACAGATTACCTGATACACTTCTACACCCTCCAAGAAATTTCCTAGTAATCACAGTCGCTGCTATTTTTTTCCAGCTGGTTGCTGACAATGTTTCAAAATGAATCCTCCTACACTCTAATTTTTACCCTTGACTAGCTGACTTTAATGGTAATCTCCTCAGGTTTGGAACCCTGATGGAGACAAAAACCTCTCTGATTTCTTTCAGAAGTGAACTTCAGTAGAAAGCAGCTCTATAAGGCCACTTTTTTTTCTTTATTTCTTCTTAAAAAAAAAAAAACAGGATACATGTGCAGAATGTGCAGGTTTGTTACATAGGTATACGTTTGCCATGGTGATTTGATGCACCTATTTACCCATCCTCTAAGTTCCCTCCCCTCACCCCCCACCCTCCAGCAGGGCCCGGTGTATTGTTCTTCTCTCTGTGTCCATGTGTTTTCAATGTTCAACTCCTACTTATGAGTGAGAACATGCGGTGTTTGGTTTTCTGTTCCTGTGTTAGTTTGCTGAGGATGATGGCACTGATCATCAGAGAAATGCAAATCAAAAACACAATGAGATACCATCTCACACCAGTCAGAATGGCCATTATTAAAAATTCAGGAAACAATAGATGCTGGCGAGGCTGTGTGGAAATAGGAATGCTTGTACACTGTTGTTGGGAATGTAAATTAGTTCAACCATTGTGGAAGACAGTATGATGATTCCTCGAGGATCTAGAACCAGAAATACCATTTGACCTATCAGGCCACTTTTAAACTTGGTTTTCATTCTTTCCCTGCCCTGGCCCTCAACCCTAATCATTTTATCTAAACTGCCATCCAACTGGCTTTCTTGAGAATTCAACTTCTTAATAAAATGACCAAAATTTCCTTTGGACTTTGGGATGCTATTTGTTTAAAATGGTCAGGAAATCTAATCTCTTGTATAATCAATCAATTTGAAGTGTTCTCTCCCTTACATCAACAAATTTGATCACTTGAAAGTAAGCTCTATAAGGGTAGGCCTTTCCCTGTTTTGTTTGCCATTATTTCTCCAATGCCTAGCAAAAGCCAGGGCAGGAAGTAGGTGCTCACTAAAGAGAAACTGAATGAATGAATGATCCTCACAACAACCCTGTGGAATGAGCAAGCTAGATATTCTTACAGTTGAGACCAGACTCAGTGAGATTAAGTGGTTTGCTCAGGGTCACCCAGTCTAGCACTCTATTATCGTTTGTCTAGTGCCATTTCACTAGACCATGTACCTGAATCCCAGCACCAGAACAGGAAGATTTTTACAGTCTTTGCTTCTGAAGAACTAAAATCAGGCCCCTGAGTACAGTCCAAGGTCCATAGCTCTTAAGATGAAAATGCAAACATTGGAAATGGAGCTCTTGGAAACACCACTTAAAAATTGTATCCTGCCAGGCGCAGTGGCTCACACCTGTAATTCCAACACTTTGGAAGGCCAAGGCAGGCGGATCACTTGAGGTCAGGAGTTTAAGACCAGCCTGGCCAACATGGTAAAACCCCGTCTCTACTAAAAATATAAAAATTTGCCGGGCATGGTGGTGGGCAAGTACCTGTATTCCCAGCTACTCAGGAGGCTGAGGCAGCAGAATCACTTTAACTTGGGAGGCAGAGGTTGCAGTGAGCTGAAATCGTGCCACTGAACTCTAGCCTGGGCGACAAAGAGAGACTAGGTCTCAAAAAGCAATAGTGATATTAATTGTATCCTGTAACACAGGTCTGAAGGGAAAAGGAAAGGAACTGATGGCAGCTGCAGAAACCATATGAAAACACAGTGTGTTTCCATTGTGCTCAAACAGAGCAGTCAGAATCCAATAGCCTGTATACACCAGCAGTCTGCACACTACTGCCCATGAGCCAAGTCTGACCCTCCATCTGTTTCAGTAAATAAAGCTTTATTGGAACACAGGCCCACCCATTCATGTATGCATTGTGTATGGTTGCTTTCACACAATAGCAGAGTCCAGTAGCTCACCCGGTGGCCCACAAAACCAAAATATTTACAATATGCCCTTTTACAAAAGAAATTTACCAGCTCCTCGCACAAACTCACATAATAACAACATGAGCATCAACAATAGCAGCCGAAATTAAATAAAATATTACTGATGTTCAGAAAGCTGGAAAGGATAATTTTTCTACCCAATACCGAAAAAAAATCACAAAACAAATTTATTCAATACTTGATACCTGCTTAGAAGCCTCTTGTCAATAATATCTACTCTTGCCTGAACTCTTGAACCAGACAGCTACTCCCTTCATTACCACTGCACTTAGAATTAGCAATCAGTGAGAAAGCTACAGAAAACAAAGTTTTTTCACTCTATTTTGAAAGAAAAATCAGAGAAATGCACATTGAATGCTGTGCTACAATAAATGGAAACTCAGCATGCCTTGTAAAATGGTCTAGATCTCATTAAATGATTTCTAGGCTACGATCCATTCAGCTCACCAATGGATTTGAATGGGCTCTCCAGTGAAAGTGACTGTTGAAGGTGCTACCGTTTTGAAAGGAAATAACATACTAGAATCAGAAAAGACAAAGACCGATTGTTAAGAAAACTGATTTGTAATTAAGAGTGCCATTTTCTGTCTTTCAGTTTTGCCACTAATATTCCTTTGAAAATCTCTTAACCCTCTTATGTACTACTTCCTGTATCGACCAAATGGAGAAAATCGGATCCATCTCCTACCCCTTGTCCTCTTTCTCCAAACCAATGATTTGGAAAGGATGTATTAACCACACTTGCTATGAGATTTTTATAAGACCCTAACAGGTAAATGCTAAACATTGCTTATGTATATTTTCTCCAAGCCCAGATTGTTTTCCAGAGAGGTGGAACTCACAGTAAATAGGAACAAAAGCCAGGGATTTTATCTCCTACAAGAGCCTTAGTCCAAGTACAGCAAATGCAAGATGGAAAACTTTCCACGAATTAAATTCTGGTAACTTCTAAGGGAAGAACTTCAACCTCTTCTTCTTCTGAAGGCTAAGCAATAATAGTCTTCTATCAGTATGAATAACTTTAACTGGAATTTGGAATAAAAATTCAAAGAGGTAAGTCACTTTCTACAGACTTAAAAAGCTTGAGTTTTGGTTGGCTGTGAGATCCAATAGGTCCCTGTCTCTGATATTCACATCCTTTGTTGTACTCCAGGCTAAGGCTGAGCCCCTGCCTTTTATTCTAGGCATGAAGCTGGCTGTGTGGACCGGAGAGCACCTAAAGCCAAAAGACCATAAAGCCCCACCCTGTGACAGTCAGCATCAGTTGGTATCACACTTTGATCTCTCCCTCCCTACCCACCCCCACTTTAGTCTGGCCCATGTCCCTTCCTTCGGAAACTGCTCTCCTGACTCCATTTTATTCTGATGAGGCTGTCAATTAGAGAGTTCTGCCTCCTCAAGCTGACCAGTAATTGGTCCAGAGGTGGGGTAGACACATGATCCAAGTGGGGTCAACAATTTCAGGGATAAAATGAAGAAAGGAAGAGAAAGAGAAGAGATACCTACTCTCCTTTGGTCAATGCAAGCTCTAAATTGCCAGAACACACGTTTCCCATCACATGGAGTCTGCTGGAACATGAATCTAACAATGAGGAAAGCAGCATTGGAAACAGAGAGAGAAAAAGCCAGACTCATAACCACACTGAGCCTCTGGCTCCAGCCATGACTGACGCTACTTCCATGCTGGATTTTTAGTTAAGTTTTTCATTTGGTTAAGGTTTGAGTTTCATTTCTTTCACTTGTCACTCAAAGCTTCCTGACCAGTACAGGGAATGCACACCTCAGGCCACCTTATTTTCCTACACAAAGTGATCAGGAAGCAGAATGCCGATGGCTCAGAGCAAACCAACCACTCCTAAAATCACAGCTCAGTGTCCAAGCAACCACTTGTGACTCTGAAGCCCAACCTTAGGCAGTGCTTTGACTTAATTCTGGTCTGTGGCATATTATGTTTGCAATTTGTCAACAGCCCCTTGGATGGGTATTTATTACATTTTTATTCGAGACTAGGTGAGAAAATAATCTGTAAGTATCTCATAATGAATTGCTACTAGAACAAAGCTCACATTGCATCCAGATGCAGTTACCATAACGGGTAACAGCAAATCATCCATCTTTTAAAATCATTCATATTTTAAAAAATCTATTAGCTCCTATGATTTTCCGACAATCTAGAATTTCCTGATTACTTTTGTGGTTTTTTAATACTTTGTATCTAAATTCTTAGAGATTTCAAACTGACATTAAAGACCCCATATCATAGCCCCTTTCTCCTCCTTTTACCTAATAACCCACAAGGACCCGGCTCTTCAAAAAAGCTGGTCTACCCTTTCCCAAACATGCCATCATATTCCTACTTCCACACATCTCCAAAGGTAGTTTTCTAAGGTCTTTTCAAAGATCTGCAATGGTCTTGCCATTCATCTTCTACTCATTCATCTAACATGCTGAGCCCACATACTTGTCAAAAGCCAGTTGGGTCCCATCTCATCTTTGAAACCATCCTAGATATCTTAGCCCAAAGTTAACTCTTCCCTCTGAGCTCATACTTGTCTTCTGTTTGGCAATTACTTGGTAAAATACTGATTCATATTTAGGATCAGTTTTATATTCTTAAGAAGACTCCAGGGAAACAAGTTTTCTAATACCACCAGAACCTCCCCCGTCAAGAGCTCTGCAAACATGTCACATGGGGATAATGATGATGGTGATGACATAGCAACGACAACTAGGAAATCTGGGACACCCACAGCTAACGTCCAAAGTATTGAGTCTGCAAGACATTTGGTGGTCCAGGCTTTTATCCTTTTATACCTAAGCCCTTGGGACTTTTCTTTGCAAAACGTCCCAGGAATCAGTGATTTGGGCACTCTGTAAGTTCCTCTGGAAACTAACAAATATAATCAGAAGATGATGGATCCCTTCTGTTTACAGCTATCTGATGTTTCCTCTCTGAACCCAAATTTTTTGAGCTTATAGTGTGATAGAATCGTCTTCCTTTTCCCATTCCCTTCATCCAAATTCCACCTAGCACCTAAGATCCTTTGTTACGAGAACTTAAGGACCCATGCTGCTTCCTTGACTCCTCCATCCCGCAGTGACAGTGACTGCTTTCCCCAAAATCCTAGGGAAATAAAGGTTTTCATAGCTCATGATGGACAACTGATTAGACACTTCCCTGTGTTATCTAATTTCATCTTCTCATCTCCCCAACTATAATGCCAGCTTCTCAGGGTAGGGACAATTCTTTTGCAAAGTTCTGTCCTTCTCTATGTCCAGCCTAGAGTTACACAGGATAGCCATTTGTTCAATAATGTATGAATGAAATCATCCCTCTTTCTTCCAAAATAACTTTTTATTTAATTTGTGGGAGTGCTGTGATCATCCTTAAATGCATATTTGTGTGTGTGTGCCTCTGTTAAAGAGAACGGTCAGCAACAGGTTGAAACATGGGTGTGGCAGTAAACAGGGGCTGGTGAGTATCAAATCAAAACTAAATCCTAACAACTCTTACTCAGGAATTTGCACATGTTAAACTCATTGTGTGCTCAGTGTGCTATATGTAAGTGTACTCAGTCTGTGTGTACACCACTTTGACATGTCCATTGAGTTGTTATTTGCAAAAAAGAGTGCAATGACCACAAAACAGGAAATCTGGGCTTGGGTCTCAGGCCTTGGGTCTCAGGGCCCATGTGACTCTGTACAAGCCACTAAACTCTGACTCTCAGATTCCACATCTGTAAAATGGGACTGGGAATGCCTGCCTTCCTTACTTCACAAGAATGCTATACAAAAGAAATGAGAGAGTGCTTTGAAAAAATAAGAATGCTACAGAATGAACTCACGTGGTCCATGACTTCCTAGAAAGAGTTGTTCCAATTATTTCACAGCCCTCATGAAAACTTCCTCCTCTGAACATTTGGTAATATAGTACAAAAAACTTAAAAGTCACTCTTTAATAAAGCACAACAGGTGCAGGCAGCATCCATGGTGCTGGGCTTGCTTGGATTCCTGAGTGACAGAATTAAATCAGAGGCAAGACCATGAATATGCTGAATAGCCTCATTAAACCAGACCCCTCACTTAGATGCATTAACGGGTCTGTGGATCAACTGCTATGTCATAGAGCATGTTCTGGATGCAACATAAAATTAACTATTCATAAGTGATCATATTCAATGCTTATTTACATGTTGGAGGCTCAGCACCAGCCAAATGTTATCTTTGAATAGGCCCCCTTGTCATGTAAAGCCAGAAGCACCTGCGAACATTTTAACAGGCTTGGGCGACAGCCCTGTGATCATCCATAAATGCACTCAGATCAAAGCCCATGCCCCAAAACTACAAAGGAAGAAAACACCAACTCTCCCAGCATCAGTGCACAGGCTAACTCCGATGTAAAGAAAAGGTTTTCTGTGACATGAAGAATGACAAGAAGACCCAGTAAGTACACCATCAGACCTAAGCAATTTCTCACCCAGGAGAACTTCAGTGCACCAGGCCCTTTCCTCGTCCAAATCTACATGATAGTCAATCTCTCCTGAAAAATTAGCCTCTAGTGGTGTGCTAAGCAGAGATATGCCTCTTTGGTCTCTCAGCAAGCTGCATGCACATAGCCTTCAATCCAATTTAACAATTATTGACTCCACACCTACTGTGCATCCAACCCTATGCAAGTCACGGTCATATGTTTAAATGGTATCATGGATGTGTGAACAAGGATATTCACTTGCAGCATTGTTTACAACATCAAACAGCTGGAAACAATGTGGATATCTATCAGGGATAGTTTATTTATTTATTCATTTATTTATTTTAAAATACTTGTCAAACAAAAATTGAATATTTTCAAGGTGTTCAATGTGATGATTACCAAAATCAAATTAATACATCCATCACCACCCATGCTGGACATTAGATCCCCAGAACTGGTTCAGCTTATAACTGAAATTTTGTATACTTTGTGCAACGTATCTCCATATCCTCCACCCGCCAGTCCCTGGTACTCCCTGCTTCTATGAGTTCAACTTTTTTAGATTCCACATGTAAGTGAGATTATGCAGTATTTGTCTTTCTGTGTCCAGCTTATTTCACTTGGTATAATGTCCTCCAGGTTATCCATGTTGTCACAAATAGCAGGATTTCCTTCCATTTTATAGCTGAATAATATTCCATTTTTTATATATTATATATATATGATATATATACATCACAATTTCTTTATCCATTCAGCCACCATTGGACACTTAAGCTGTTTCAATATTTTGACTATTGTGAATTAATGCAATGGTGGTCATTTTGAATAAATTTGAGTGCAGCTATTTAATGGAGTATTATGCACAAATATTAAAAAGGATGAAGTTGATCTATATATACGGATCTAGAAAAATATCCAATACAGTGGGTGAAAAAAAAGCAAATTACACAGTAGAATGCATGATGGAACCCATTTATTTTCAAAAAGGTATATATGTACATACCCATATTACAAATTTGCATGCATATGATCACACATGTAGAGAGGAAAGCTGAGGGAGATAAGCACTAAACTTGTGAGGGTGGTTACCTCTGAGGAATGGAACTCATGTTGGGAGGCAGGGATAAAGAATGGCCTTTCATTTTTTATCTTATCCATTTCAGTAATATGTGCATTTCTTCCCATTTCTTTTCTACTTCTTTTATAACCACCTACAAGAAATGTTCTTTTTAAATGGTATACTAGATCCTCTTCCCTCCATGGATCCTCCAATATCCTGACCACTCCCACTGGTAACCATCGACTAAGTTTCCTAACCCCCCCAGCAAATAACAAACCACCAATATATCCTTAGGGACACACACACACCCCTCCCCACTACTGGATTTACAACACTTCTTCTCCCCATTAATTCCTCACTAAAAGATTGAGTTTGCTTAATCTCCTCCTATAAGTGAAAATATCTCTGGGAAGATTCTCCTTCAGAGAGTATATGATTTCTTGTAAAATAGACAAAAATCATCATGATAAAATTCCATTACACAAAGCTGATCTGAATGTCCCAAACCACTTCTGATGATGAAGTTTGACATGAATCGACAGGAGGCCTTCCATCATAGCTCCAAAAGATTCCTATTTTCGCTGAAATTTATCGAGCCCTGATCATGACTGCATACTCAATACTTTCCCAAAATACAGAAAAGCTGTTTGGTCTAAGAGTTTCTATGAAATTTTAAAACTAATAAAATACAAGCTACATTTTCAGAGGACTACTGTATTCCAAGACCTACAGTAGGCACTTATATCAATAATCTCATATAATCATCACAAAACCTTGTAAGTGAGGTGTCTTCAGTTGCGTATGCAGGATTCTGAGACAGAAATGTGCATGTAGGTGGTAAATTAGTGTGGGAGTATCTGAAGGACAAACTCCTGTGTGGGAATGAAGGCTAGGCAGAAGGAGTTAAGCTATGATGCAGCCATAACAGAGGCACATGCCCACCTATGGGGAGCTCTGCATCCATCCTGCCTTAAGACAAGATGGCCAGGCCTTTTCACCTTTGACATGGACACAGGCTGCCCCAGGGAGTGGGATAACTTTGGGCTACGCAACCCTTTATATCTGAGTGCAATTCCTAGGGAGAAGCTTAGCTGCCAATACTTAAAGCAGCTGGAGAATGAAGGCTCGTCCTGAGGAAGGGATCCTGGGGATGTACCTCAGCATCCACTACCTTCAAAACCCTAATATCCATGTTCTAGGAATCAGGACACAGCAACTGAGAGAAATAAAGTAACTGGCCCAAGGTGAGCTGGAGAGGTAGGATTTGAACCATCTGCTTCCAAAGCTCCTTCCCTAATAACCTGTCACTTCCCCAAACCAACAACAGCTCACTCGGGGGCCTGTCTCAGAGAAGGGCAGTTTCTGGCTCTGCATCTCACCTTTAAAACTTGGGCTAAATTTTATGTTGGTAAGCATGTCCCTCTGTCCACCAAGAAGAAGGGGAGAAAAGAATTCTTGAATCTAATGTGAAAAGGAATCTATCAAGCAGAAGACATCTGTCACAATCACAGGAGAGGGGCTTTGCTAACAACCACACAAATCAAGGCTCTGTTGTTCTGTAATGATGTCAGCTATCAAGTGTCCTGCATAGAAACCTGTACTCATCCTATGTGTCTTGCTGAAGAGAGGTTTGGTTTCAAATGGATGCTTTAAAAAAATCTATTTTCTATTACATTTCCACTCCCCATGTCCTATAACAAACTACCAAAAATAGAAGCTATATAGGATAAATTGGATGAGAGAGGAATGCACATTTTGGCACATGGGGGAAGAGAACGAGAGAGAGAAGGGAGGTAAATAAAAGAATCTCCTCCTTGGATAATGTTTCCAACCTAGGGACTGAGAGCAAATCTTGGATCCATCAATTACCAGCTATAGATCCCTGGACATGTTATTCCTGAAGCCTCAGTTTCCTCAATTGTTAAATGGAGAGTGGTGGTACACAGACATCACAGGGTCCTTGCGAAGATTAGATGAGACAAGGAGTATTCAGGGCTTAGCACTGTGTCTATATGGAGTCAGCTCTTGGTTATTACTGTCAGGGTTGCTGTCATAATCCTCAACACCCACCCAAGAGCCAAAACGCAGCAGGAAAAGTCAGAATGAAAGAAAGTGCAGTATATTGGTTGGGTTTTTCTGAATTCTCTGCAAAGTATGTTGGCTTATAAATAGTTTTGCTTTCCTGTCTTTAAAGACATCCCCTAACATGGCAAGTCATCTCTCGGATACTCTCTATCCTCTGGTGCATTTCACAGCTCCCATGGTGTGGCTTGCTGAAATGCCAGCTCACCCTCATCACCTGTGTGTAAACCTCACACATCCGTGAGGGCATCCTCACTTTCCATTCCATACACTGGAGCTCAGCCAATCTGCCTCCTGGCTGCACAAGTGAAGGATAATGAAAGACTAGATTGATGCTTTCTCTTCTGCTGGGGAAAGCAAGGTTCCTGGATCTGCCAGCCCCACAGAGGCTACCTCACTGCTATTAAAACTAGTTGTGAATCCCCTAAGAATTGCAATCCCTGAAGCTTATGTGGCTCAAAAAGTCTTCACTGTATGAGGAATGCCCCTGGGGTAGACTAGTGTTTCTAAGTGTGTAGTCCCCAAGGGACTCCCATCAAAAGTATATGGGTAGCTTGTTAAAAATGCAGATTCCCAGGACTGCTGAATCAGATCTTTGGGCCAGCCCTCAGCAGCTGCAGATTTAAACAGATTTCCAGATGATTCTGATTCAACTGAAGTTTGAGGCCCCCAGAGATACAGAGTTTTCTCACTGGGCTGCAATCACAGCCCTGCTTAGAGAAGACAGACATGCTTTTTCTTTATAGCCTAGACCACCAACCTTGGCTACCATGAATTGTTTCTGAACTTCCCCAACCCCAAGCCCTACTGCCAAATATTTACTCAATGGTCAACAAATTCTTACGTAACACTCGAAAATGTGTAGTCTATTAATGTCTTTGAAGTTTGGTGATCCATGGAGAAATATTTCATTTTCCCAGTTAGAGTGTAAGCTGGACAAAGACAAGAATGATGACTTATTCAACAAATATGGAGCACCTACTGTATGCCCATCCCAGTGCAGGCACCATGGAGGATAGAGAAGTATTAGGCTGGTGCAAGAGTAATTGCAGTTTTTGCCATTGAAAGTAATATAAGCCATGGTCCAACTTTGTAGGAACTGATCTTGTATATACAGAAAACTCAGTCCATCTTTTGCCCCAAAGCCTCAGAGACATTCTGCATCTAAAGCTGCCCTTGACCACTGAGGCACTGTGGCACAGACACATGACGAGAAGGCTGACAGCCAGTTTCTCTCCTCTGCTGCTGCAGGCACAGATCTCCCTCATCCATTCTTCCCTCTGTTACTTCTCCCCAAGGCCTCCCACACTCTGCATCCCCCCTTCCCTTCCCCAACTGAGAAGGGAGGAGGAAAAAGGCTCAATCCCTTCCCCGGATCCTTGTTGAGATGATCCCATCTCAGAAAGGCTGCCAGGTTGCTGACAGACACCAGCCACAAGAGCCTATAGACAGTTACCTAACCCCAAATCAAGTCCTGATCAGCTCATGAATACCTGTATGTGTCCACATTGCAGGGTAAAAAAAAACATACCCTTGTCTGGGGTGGAAGGTAAAATATAAAAGGAAATCAAGCTTGGACAACATAGTAAGATCTCATCTCAACAATAACAAAAAATTAGCCAGGTGTGGTGGTCCACACCTATAGTCCTAGCTACTCAGGAGGCTGAGGTGGGAGGATCACTTGAGCCCAGGAGTTTGAAGTTATGGTGAGCTATGATCACACTACTGCACTCCAGCCTGGGTGGCAGAGCAAGACCCTGCCTCAAAAAAGAAAAAGAAAAAAGGAAATCAAACACACATTATATAGTTCATTTAATTAACCAAAATGGACACATAAACAATTACATGCCACACAATAAGAATATAGATGGTGAGGGAGGGACAGAGCAGCCAATTATTATTTTAGCATCTGCTCCATGTCTTGAGTTAGCAAAAGGAACAGAGAAAAACAAAGGAGGAGAACTGGAAGTGAATGTTGTCCCCAGAGCCAGGGTCAAATGGTCCAGACCAGACAGGGAAGATGAAAACTAAATGGCCCACACTGGGAGAATGAATCCGGAAACACTTCCCAGAAGAGGTGATTTAAAGCTTGGCCTGATTTTTTTTCTCTTTAGTTGGTGCTAATCCAGCAAAGACTTCTCTATTTCTGTCTCTTTTAATAATTTGGTTTTTAAGTTTTCTAAACCGTCACAAACAACTTCATCCAATCCTCCCACGGTAGTCTTTTTCATTTTCCTCCCACCCTCACCCCCATCATAGGGGGCCCAGCCTGGTTGCTAATGCAGTGGGCTGGTCTGAGTCTGATAGGTCCAGGGGTCTCCTTGTCACCATGTGGATGGAATTCCTCCATTTGGTTGCTATGACACCATGGTGCTAGAGCTCTTCAGCCTTGTTACCATGGAATCCTTCCTTCCCCATCTTTTATTGCATGTCAGGAGGGCAACAGCACTGCAGGACAAGCTGCCCACGGGTGCTGGCAAAGCCCATCTCCCTGGACACTGTCCTAAAGTATGCAATGGTCTGAGCCTGAGCCAGCTGTAATCACACACCTGAACTAAGCCAAGCTGCAGAAGAGTTTTCCAGTGGACCCTTCAAAGGTCAAACACATAGAAACAGCTTTGTAAAATCTGTATCCAAACACAAAGTGCTCTGAACACACGTGGGGGCTCTCTTCCATAAAGGAAGCACTGAGTTATTGCTATCAGGGTCTTGCCTGGTCCCTCGATGCACAGTCAGGGGTCAGCAGACCTTCTTTGGATCATGGATCCATAGGAGAATGCCTGTTGTCCACTACCCTGAAACCCAAGACCTTGTCCTCATCAACTCAATGTTCTCATGATGATGAACAAGGAGGGAAAAGGAGGAAGTGAAAAAAAAGAGGGCTTCTGTTTGTACAGTGAACATAAATATAAAGGTTCCTGCAACACAAAAGTCCACACCTCTGAATCCACCTTCTGGATTACATGAAGGTCTCCCTATGCCTGAGGGTGAAGCACTCCAGGTGAAGTGGTAGGAAACCTGGGTTCCAGTCTTGCCTCGACCCTGTGACTTTGGGCAAAGCATTTCTTCTCCATGAGCCTTGGTTTTCTCATCTGTAAAGTATGGGGCTCTGAGAAGATCATCTCTCCAGGCTGTTTCCAAACTGACATTCTTCACCACTCAATGGGAGACTCCAGGGATGGGGACTTCTGAGTCATCACTCCTGAGAGGAGCACAGCAGCAGAATATGAGTTACTGAGGACTGAACCCTCAAATCCACATCCCACTCCCCCACCTTGAGGAGTCCCAGGGTCCAGAGAAGTGCTTCAACCCCAAGAATTTACCTTTGCAGGTACTGCCACGCAGGCCAGATCTATGCATAAGGGAGTCTCCCAGCTTCCCAGCTACAGGCAAGGGATAAAGGAAACTTCAGTTCCTCGGTGAGCCAGACCCAGAGCCGACCCAGGCACTGCAGCCGCTCTCCCTTAAACATCCCTCATGCTTCCAGAAAATGAACCCTCCTGTTGGTTGGACAGCAACCAAACTGAAGAATTTCAAATATAAACATACATTAAGATTAAAGCATGCCAAAAGAGAGGCTGATGATGCTACACAATGGAACTACCTGCTCTGTAATTAACCAGTTAGCCACAGACAAGATGGGATGGTACAGTTTACAGAGAAATCAGTCTGCAAGTTCAGAAAATCCCGAGCTGGAATTCCTTTTATCCAGGCCTTCAGTGTTTCTGTTCTCCATGCCTCACTGTCCAGCCCATCAGGAAATGGCACTGGGCCAGGTGTTGGGTATATGATGATGAAGCAGCTGATAAGCCACCTGCCCTCCAAGATGTTATGATCCAGTGGTGAAGACTGACAAAATGAAAAAAATGTCAAGTTGTAATAAACCACTGAGAGATAAAACAGGTGCTAATATAAATAAAGTAGTTTTCCAGTGTAAGGGGAGTCAGGGAGGGCTACTCTGAAAAGATGACATTTAAGCTGAGATCTCATGAACAGTGAGAAGATGAAAGTGTCCCATGTAGAACCAACAGCTTGTGCAAAGGCCCTGAGGCATGAATGATTAAAAGATATAATTCATGGAACTTCTAGTCTACATGAAGAGACAGACAAGCAAACAAACAACCACAAGTCCACACATCGTGGAATGTGAATGGCAACACGGACAAAGTAAGCAGAACTTAAGAGAAAGAGTCCTGAAGGCCAAGTTGGCCAGTGGCTGTCAGGAGGGCTTCCTGGAGGAAGAGGTATCTGAGCTGCACACTGAAGGATGAGTGGATCTTGCTGAGTCAGGAGAGACACAGAAGGTACACAGTCCTGGAGGTGTGCAGGGCACAGAGCTTTCTTGAAACTACAAGCAGTTTTATTTACCTGGAGCTCTAGGTGGGAGGAGAGGAGTGATAGAAAGTGAAGCAAGAATGCCTAAAGAGGGCAAGTCATGCAGGGCCTCATATGCCAAGGCAAGAAGAACAGGAGCCAAAGTGTGAGTGCCCTAAGTAGGTGGAGCAGCAGGGTGTTAACTGAGTAAGAGGCCACTCTGAGCTATACTCTACCTCAGGCACTTCTGGGTGGCACATTCTCACTTCTTTGGCATGCATGCCCATCTGAAGGGGCCAGGGCTCATCTCCCACGGGTCACACAGAACCTGCCCTGGGCATCTCCTTGTCAGTGAGGACTCAAGGACTTACTGCCAATAACTGGCCACGTTGGGCAGGTTCCTGGGAGACGGCACGTGGAGGGAATAGAGCCTGCGGGTATGGAACAGCAGGTAACTAAGGATGCGTCAGAATCCCACTCACAGAGGCACTTCCTGAATGGCTGGTGTGGAAGGAATCTGAGAGACAGGGTGAAAAGAAGAGAAGAAAATGATAGGGGAGGAAGAAAAGAGGAAAGAGAGTAGAGAAAAAGAGCAAGAAAGGGAGGAAACTGGAGTTGAGGCCGAACAATCCATCCATTAGGGGTGAGAATGCTCAGAGCTCCGCAGGCTGCTTCTTTCAAGAAGAAAACAGAAGCAGTCCCCACCGCTGCGCTCTTGCACGTATCCACACATGCTGCTACTCTCTCTGCCCACGGCTGCCTGGCAGGCGCTGGAGTCAACGTGCTCTGATTCACAATGCCCTCTGCATCCACCAAGCTCAAAGCTTCTGCACCACGGCTGGGTTCCCCCCTCCAACTGCCCCCACACACACGTAGCCTCTGCCTGGGCAGCTCCCTTCACCTGAATCGTCCCTCCTTCAGAGCTTTCAGCCTCCAGGCTACTGGGCGAGTGGCCAGCCAGGGTGCAGGGCTTCCTTGCCCCCACAACCCTGCTTCCTTGGAGACCTCCCTGACCCTGCAACTGTTCTAGTTTGGGACCAAGATGGAGGAGGCAATCCAGACCCGCTTCTGGGAGACTCCATAGGGGTGCCATACTAAGTGCAGGAGACCCAGTTAAATTTGAATTTCAGATAAACAACACATAAATGTATTTGTATTTTCATTTGCTAAATCTGACAATGCTATGATTTATGGTCAAAGTACGAAAATCCCTCTTCTTTTTGCTCCAAATCCTTCTCTCAAAGCTAGAGATGTGGATGATGATGATCACTAAAGTCTTGGGCTGTTACGTGCCAGGCACTGTGAAAGCAAAGCACAGGCTTTATTTCAGCAAATCCTCATGAAAACCACATGTTTTCAGTACTATTACTGTCCCCCCTTTACAGATGAAGAAGTTGAGGCTTAGAACTTAGGGCACACAGCTAGGAAGCGGGGACTGAGACTGGAACCACCAGAGTCTGACTGCAGAGCCTGTGCCTTCCAGCCCTCCACTCCCCACCATCCTCTCAAAACAGGCAGTGGATCCAGACATACCAGTGCAACAGAGTTCTCATGCTCAGATTATTGCCCTTCAGCTTGAAACCTGAGGGCTTCTTCTCTTCTACCCTGCTCCTGCATGGTACTCACCCACACTTCAGGCTCTCTCCTATCCCCTACCCCCAGTGCACAAACACACTCAGGGAAGAAATTCACATAGATCATTTACACCTTAGTGTGTATTTATGTTTGGGGTGGCCTCTCCCAGGCATTTGAATGTGGGGTTGTCTTATTTTAGAGAATAAAGACATTGCTCATCATTAAAGGAAGCTCAGTCACTGGTATTTGGTATCAGGAAAGGGTTTTTCCATTCATCCAGTTGCCCTCTGCATGGAGGCAGCTGCAAGAGGTAAGGAGCTCAGAAAGCATCAAAGTATATTAGGCAGCATCCCATTCTCCAAGCCAGATTGGTTGGATGATTTTTTAAAAGTCTGAGTCATGAGCCCTGATCTAAGGAGCTTACTGTCCAGCTGGAAAGACAAGGCCATCTTGGTGGACAGGGGATGTAAGGCAGGGCTGGAATGGATGGATGCATGGATGAATGCATGGATGTATGGATGGGTGGATAAATGGATGGAAAGATGAATGCATGGATGCATGGATGGATGACTGGATGGATGCATAGATGGATGGATGAATTCATGCATGGATGCATGGATGGATGAATAGATAGATGGAAGGATGGGTACATGGATGGATGGATAGATGAATGGAAAGATGAATGCATGGATACATGGATGGATGGATGGATGGATGGAGGGATAGATAGATGGATTGATAGATGGATTGACAGATGGAAAGACAGATGCATGGATGGATGCATGGGTGGACTGACAAACGGATGCAGGGATGGGTACATGGACGAATGAACAGATACATGGACAAACAGATGTATGAGGATCCTGAGAAGGGGTGGGTTTGTGGTTCTAAGAGGGACCACCAACTACACAGGGCTCCTCCCAGGATCCTGGATCTTTTCCATCATGTGGAGTGAGAGATTTGATGACAAGGAGGGAAGAGGGAAGGATGGGTACTGGACAGATAGGAATGGGTAAGGCGAAAGAGCAAAGGAGGAAAAAATGGGGGAGAGGGAAGAGTCGTGTGGACTTCTGAATCCAAACGGCTCTCTCCCAGGGTTCGTGAGTCTTCCTGCCTATTACCTCAGAGTAGAAATGGTCTCACAGGGACCCTGGCTTTTCAAATCTGCAATTTACCAACTGTGGGTGTCCAGAGCTCACGACGATTGGTTATTTGTTACTTTATTTATCCAGGAGGCTGGTGCAGGGGTGAGTCAGGAGGCTGAAGTCACTCCAGTCTGAGCCTGCAGCAGTTGGTGACTCCCTTCCACCATTCCCTGTGCTCCCGCCCCCATGCCCCAGCTGGTCACCACTGCTCCTGTTGTCCCACTCCCCCAACAAAAATTACCACCCTCCCAAAACCAAGACCAGAGAACATACCTACAGAGCTCCTGGTTGCCTCAAGGAAAGCCAAACCCCTGCTCAGAGCCTCACTTCCAAAGAACAGGCCATACCTTCCAACCTGACCTTCTGCCACCACAGAGATACTGATGGTGGCCTGCAAGATAAATTACAGTAGATGTCCCTAAAGAGATGCCTGTGCTACCTATTTTCATTCCACTTCACTCACTTCCCCTACCACACCATTCCTCCCATGAGTTCCCTGTCTCCCACCCCAGGGCTGCAGGATCTTACCGCCAGTAAGGGGCAGACAAAAGGGTTAGGCAAGAGGGAGCCGGGCAATCCCAAAGTGGAAGGAATGTCAGCAAAGAAACTCAGAATAGACACAAAAACTTATCCTATCTCAGCTCTACTGGGTCTCACTAGGGGATGTTCCACTCCCTAGAAAACATTTGTGGGGAAAAAGGGAAGACGGAACCAATGACATTTAAAGGGTAGAACTAGGGATGCTAAGTCCTACAATGCACATGATAGTCATGCACCACAAAGAATGTTCTACCTTCCCAAAACACTAATCGTTGCTCCTACTGGAAATCACCATACAGAACTGGGCCTTAGTTCCAAACATATGTAAGTTTTTTTTTAAGGGCTTAAAGATGGGCACGTGGGCCAGGGCTTGGGCCAGAAAACTAATGCAATTCAATAAACTGGGAGAGGCACTGCTTGGCTGAGGGGTTTAGAAACTGTTCAAACAGACAGGAGGGATGTGACCTGGGTCAGGATATGCTAGGGCACCTCATGCAGGCAACGTTTGCAGCTGCTGCCTCTTCCTCCTGGATGGGCAGGGAGAGCTGATCCCAGCTTCGTGGCCCCATGATCTCACTCCAGAAGAACACTGGTAGATGGTCCTAGGAGCTCCTGCCCACTGCAGGATTCCAGTGGAACCAGGGAGTAGCAGCCTGGGTGTTAAAAGCAACCCAGGGTGACCAATGAGCTCATTCTTGGACACAGAGCAGCATCCTTTCTCTCTGCCTTGTAGGAAGGGTCTGTGCTTCCTCTGTGCTCCTACAATGCTTAGTTCAGTCTTCTTTCAGGGCTTTTTGCATTGCATGTCTGCTATCTATTTATTTGTCTGTATTCCAACTATTCATCAACATCAATATCTATTGAGTACTTTCAGGCCAGGCTTGGTGGTACACACCTGTAATCCCAGCACTTTTGGAGGCCAAGGCAGGTGGATCACTTGAGGCCAGGAGTTTGAAACTAGCCTTGCCAATATGACAAAACCCTGTCTCTACTAAAAATACAAAAATTAGCCAGGTGTGGTGATAGCCACCTGTAGTTCCAGCTACTCAGGAGGCTGAGGCAGGAGAATTGCTGAAACCCGGGAGGCAGAGGTTGCAGTGAGCTGAGATCATGCCACTGCACTGCAGCCTGGGCGACAGAGTGAGACTCTGTCTCACAAAAAAAAAAAAAAAAAAAAAAAAAAAACACTGAGGACTTTCCAACCAATGCCTGACATTGTGTTCTTTATATTTAGTAGCTCATTTAATCCCCTCAACTATATCATAAAACTGATATTATCATTATCCTCATTCTTCAGTTGAGATACCTGAAGAACAGAAGCAGTGAAAAAAAACTGCCCACAGATCCCACGAGTGGGCCAGTGGTGGAACAGGCCTGAGCAACAGCAGGGTCCAGTGAGGAGCCACAAACACACCGCAGCCCCTGCCAATGTTCAAGGGCAAGCAGTCAGCCTTACCTACATCTGTGTCCCAGGGGTGGCTCCCGTGCCGGGCACACAGTGGGTGCTCAAAAACTGTTGAACAATTGGAGGAATTAACTGAATGAATGAATGGGATTCCCCTATTCTGTGTGTCACTATTCCAGAGAATGCAACCAAATCACCAACTAAAGATAGGAACAAGAAATGAAGCAAAGCACCATAGTGCTTAGAGAATGATAACAGCTCCATTCCCTGCCACATGCCAGGCATGCTTTATGAATGGCACCTCCTTTAATCCTCGCAGCCACCCTATAAGGTGGTACCATGCTTCCTGGGTTAGAGCTGAGGAAGCTGAGACTCACAGCCCTTTACCAGTCCAGGGTCACATCCCTGGAGAGTGTCAAGACCAGGGGTGCCTCGTGCCAGAGCCATTCCTGAGCCATAGCAGAATTACCACCTTGATTCCTGGAACCTTCAAGATACAGTTCCTGTGTCACTTCTGTGAACTCTCCTGGTGGAGGTGATAGCATGTAAATGTAGACAACATTCTCTGTTACTATAGAACTTTCTATAGACCCCTATTAGAGAGCTCTGCAGGCTTTCTAAGGCTCTCCTCTGAGATGGTTATAACTCAATGAGAGGGCCTTGGTCTTACTATCTTGTTTCCCCAGCATAGAGCCCTGAGCCCAGCATATAGAAGGTGCTCATCAAACACATGCAGCAGGAATAAGCAAATTGTTTGGTTGGCTGGACAATAAGACTTTTCATGGATGTGGTGGGACCCATTCCAGGCCTTGCCAGCCACTGGTGCTGCCAGTGAGCCAACCAGCGAGCCTGTCACTTCTAAGTCCTAAGGCCAATCCCTCCCATACCTAGCTTCCCCTCTCCAAGCTGCTGTTTGGCTGGGACAAAAATCAGGTGACAAATACCACCTGGCACTAAAAATTACCCACGGCATCTATACAATGAGCCATCAAGATAGCATCAAGGCAAGAGAGTAAAAATACCTTTCTCTCCTGCTCACTCCTCTCTTACTCAAGGCTTCATGCTGAGGGCAAAAATCATCCTGGAAGATACACTGACTCACCAGATAGGTCTTAGCTGGCAACTTCTTTTATCTTCCCCATAAAGAACAATTATGAGGAACAGAAGTGGGCAGTGAGGATTCATTTCCAAGCATCTGCTTTCTCTGAATCCAAAGTACCCGGAGTCTTGGGCACTCTAGCCCTGAGAAGTGTATCCTGTCTCTAAGACCAAGAGGCAAACACAGACTTGTACTCATACTTCCTATTTGAGTACTGTGCCCCAAATTTAAAAAGGCTTTCTCCTTCTCAAAGTCTTCTTTCGTTCCCTGGACTCTTCACGACCCAAGTCCAATGTTACCTTGACTTGAATGGTCCACAGTAAAGTTGGCTGGGGATGCACCAGGTTGAGGACAAGTGTCCCTACTCCTAGGACATTTAGGGCCTGCTTCTGAGGTCTGTGAGGCCCTGAGCCAAAGCACGCTTAGATGTCAAGGGTAGGTAGAGGTCCCAGAGTACTGGCTAAAAGCCAATGGCCCCCACAATGGCCATGATGCTAGGGAAGAGCTGAATAACTAGATAAAATCCTGGACCAGGACTAAGCAAGACTCAGGAGCAGAAAGCAGAGAGCTTCAGAGGCTGCCGCATCTGCCCTCAAGAGCAGTTCATGGTTTGCTTCAGGAGCCAGGGCCAGACCCATCCATCCCAACCTTCCTCCTGGTACCAGACCCACAGCCTCCAAGTTTCCTAACGCAGGTGTCATTTTGGAATACTTTTCTGCCTAGATGTGTTTCTTCAATGATTTTAGCAAATAAATATGCTGGAGAAAGCTGCATCTCCTGCAATTTGACCAGCAGCCCCCAACCTCTTCCAGAGCAGCCTGGGAGGCAGGATGCATTAACCATCCTATTGCCTACAGAAGTCATTCCTTAAGGACTTGACCCAAGTTCCATAGGAGGCACCCCTCTGCCTGGAATTAGAATATTAGAGCTGAAAGTACTTTTAAAAATAAAAGCTAACCTGCTGAGGACTTATAAGGTTCAGGCCTTATTCAGATTCACACAGACTCCTCCAACAACCTTACAAGGTAGTTACATCATTAACCCCTTTCTGCAGGAAAGGGAGCCAAAGCCAGAGAGGCTAAGAAACTGGCCCAGCTTCACAAAGGTGATAGGTGCAAGAGTCCAGGCCATGCAGCCCCAGGACCTGGCCTCATATTCATTCATTCACCAACTATTAGACACCTACTTTGGGCCAGGTGTGCCAGGTGAGATGCTCATGAACTAGCATGAAGATTTCTTCCAAGTAAACAAACTGCTTTCTGGAGAGGCCACTAAATTTCACAGCTCTGGAAATAAAAGAGAGCCAGAAAGCACACAATCGCAAAATGTTTCTACAACCTTGCCTTGCTAAGTTTCCCCCCTCTATAATACTCCCCCCACCAGCCCCTTCACAGTATCACATGGCAGCCTGGAAACAAAACAGACAAAATCTGTCTTCATGGAGACTGCATTCCCACCAGAGGACAGGCAATCAATAGATAAATCATTAAAATATACAATATGAAGGACATTTACAGAAGGAAAACTAAGGCAGGGAAAAAAGGGAAGTTATGTGGAGGGGAACACAATATTAGACTGGGTGGCCAGGACAGGACTGAGAAGACACATTTAAGTAAAAACCAGAAGAGGAGAGAATGAACCATGCAGCTATCAGGCGACAGAGCATTCCAAGAAAGGGAGCCGTCCATGCAAAGGCCTGGGGCAGGAGCTTCACTGGGGTATTGGAGAACAGAGAGGCTGGTGTAGATGCACCCAGGAAGCTAAAGGAGCAGACAGGAATGAGGTGAGGGTGCAACTGGCCATGGGAAAGACTCTGGCTTCAACTCTGATCAATCCCCTAGTGATGGAGAAAGAACCTAGGCTCAGAAAGGGCTGGTGATTCCCTAAAAGCCGCACAGGGCTAAAGTGCAAACCAAGGCCCCTAAGCAAAATCAACCTGAACTGTTCATCCCAGCAAGCAGTGCCCCAGAGTCTCTTCCTCAGCCCACAGCCCCTGGCAGCCCATCTTGGACTTCAAACAGCTACGGGATGAACTGACGCAAAAAGACGAGCCTGGTGGTGTTCCGTGGGAGGGCTGGGGCCTGGGTTCGCTCAGCAGCCCCCACACTGCAGGCAGGGGCGGGGGAGGATGACGGAGTCGGCCCGGGAAGGGACTCCAGGGTGCCAGGAACCCTGCGGCGCTGCTGCGCTCTCCAGCTCTCCCTCATCTCTCAGGCTGGAAAAAGCAACCGCCTCTCCAGAAAGTGGGTTTGTTTACTTGGAGAAAATTCCCATGCTGATTCATGAGCGTCTCCCCATGCCTGCGCTGCAAATAAATAACGTACATTTCCCGTTTTAAAGTGGGAAAGCAGGGAGACCGGCGCATGCGCGAGCTCGTCTGCTTCCCAGGAGAGAAGGGAACCGAGGCGGAGCTCTGCGGAAGGCGGGGTCCTAGGGAGTTTGCCCTCTGCCCTGGTGCCTGTGCCTCCTGCTCTCTGTTCCCCGCAGGGCCTGCCTGGCCTCCTGCTCCTTCTGAAGGCTGGTGGTCTGGGAGGTATTTGCTAAGGCTTTTCGTACCCTCCTTCTTGCTGGTGCTTGAGAGAAGCTCTCAGGAGCGATTCAGAACTCTCCACAAGGGCGCACCTGCAGCTTGCCTGCTTCCTACAGAGCAAAACCTCACAAGAGCCCTCCAGAGAACCTGGAAGTCATGGGCCAAGACCTCGGCACAAATAATAATAACGCGTGTCAGCATTTTGGCACTTCGAGTGTGCCAGACACTGGTCTGTGCCCCTCACGTGCTGTTACTAGTTTAGCCCTCACAACAATCCTGTACACTAGGTTCTATGAATTATCCCCATTTTACAGATAAGGAAACTAAGGCATGGAGAGGTTAAATGACTCCACCCAAGGTTATGCAGTTGGGAAGTGGCAGAGCTGGGATTTGAACCCATGCAGCCTGACTTCAGAGTCCACACGGGGGACAGCCTCTCCAGGGGAAGAGGAGAAGGTCGGTGGCCTGCTTCTGGCACACGCCTAGAGATGAGACTCACTAGGTTGAGAAAAGATGCACTGAAGGCAGGACTAATAAAGTATTAAGTCCTGATGGGGACCACCACCTCTGCAACACCACATCTACCACCCCAGGCAGCTGCTGACTGACCCCATGTGAATGCTGTTTTATGTGCTTACTTGTATTTACTATGCAACTCTGGCATAGCTGATTCATGTAGCTGCCTCATCTACGACTCAACAGTGAGCTCCTTGGGGTCCCTGTTCTAGTCTATTTGTATCCCTCTAAGAGGCACTAGGAAGGCTCATGGTAGCAATCAGTAAACGTGTGTTGAGTGAATTAATGAATAAATGTGTGAATGAATGAATAAATCCAGCCGGTCCAGATGTTTTAGAGGTCTCCTTTACATACTTTAGAACAGAACACTGCAGCACCCAGGTCAAGGTTTCCTATCTGCCTCCCATGCAGTCTCACAGCAGGACTGAAATAGATAACAATATATGCTCTCTCTTTTTTTCATTTTATTGCATTTAATCCCATGTTTCAGTTTAATTAAAAAAACACAATAGCTTAAAGTGTTGGATCTTGATACACTGTGCTTTTCATGAATATTTATCACTGTGGGCTATATAAAATTGTATAATTATTAGCAATTAAAAGAAGGTCAACAGAAGGCTCTCTGAAACCCTCCACCAAGGCAGAGGGAAAGAAATGGAATGCTGCAATCAAGAGCCCTCGGCAAGGACTCTGCAGGAAAGAGAAGAAGGTCTTGACTGACAAAGCAAAATCCAGTGCTTAGAAGGCCATCCAAGTCCCTGAAGAAAGTTCCAGAACAGTTTGAGGCAGGGATGTTCTACCCACAAGTCATTTATTTAGATGAAGAAAAAGTGGATTTGGTGTAAAGGGGATCCAATTGACAACACAGTGTTTCAGGAGAGGATTAAGACAGGAAAAGTGAGCCCTGGACTGGTTACTCTACCTCTGTGAGTATGTTTCCTTCAATACTAACCTCCCAGTGTCATGAGATGAGTAACTCTATGTAAAGAAAGCATCTGGTAATATTCCTGATTCATAGTAACTGGTGGGTCCCTTCATTTCTCTTTCAAAGTGGACAACGTTCTCAGCAGCCCTAATTGGTCTACCTGGGCCACTACAACAGCTTTTACTTCCCTCCCCACAAGAAAGAGACCCCAGTTCTCATCTTATTTAATTTCTACTTTATAAGAAATTCTGAAGGTAGATTCCAAAGTCCTGCACACACATTAACCACTCAGCAGGTGCCCAAACAGATCCCAGGACTCTGCCAACCACTTCTCTCCATGGCATAGTTCCTCTTTATGGTGCAAGAAAGTCTACCTCCTTGCAACTTCTCATCCACATTCTCACTTTTGTCCTCTGAGGCCAGAGAGAACAATTCCTATCCTTCTTCTGTATAAAAGCCCTTCAAATGTTTAGAACTTTCATTCCCAAAGTCTTCTCTCCTCCAGAGAAAATGAACCTATATTTGTAATGGTTTATTTTACAATAGGGTGCCAGTATCCTTCCCTGTCCTGCTCTCCCTCAGTGAATGATTCTCTTGTCTGGCTTGGGCTCCAAGACCTGAACATAACACTGGGAGGGGAGGAAACAGAGCAGGGCTTTGTGATGGGCATGTTCCTATTATTTCTTTAAACCTCCATAGTATCAACTATGAGGGATACCACAGATGTCGCTGACTCATTTTGAAAATATCATTCAATTATTGCAACAATATATTTTGAGCATATCATACTCTACTGGCTAGGAACTACTGGGACAGATGTGGTCCCTGCCCTCAGGAGACTAACAGTAGGGGCAGCAAGTCCTGAGCACATGCCCCATTAGGTTAGGCCAAGAAGAATAATCAAAGAGGCAGGTAAAACATTTACAAACATGTGGACACATCCAGTCTAACTCACTTTCCAGCACTGGCCAGTGTCTTTTATCCTAAATTAAAGAAACTCTGACCCTAGGGATTTGGTTACCAGACTCAGATGGTTTTTAATCTTTACTTCTGTTTCATCAATAATAGTCATATTCACTAATATTGACAGAACACTTACTGTGTGTCAGGGATGTGTATGTGCTTACACATAGGAATACACTTAACAGCTGCTTTCTCAGCTCTGAACTCTCTATAAGTCACGTGTGTGAACTGGGTCTAGTTCACCCAACCAGTCAATACCAAATAACGAGAACCTCCTTGATTAAACAGGGCTTTTTATTACTAAAGCCTAAAGATGTCTTCCATGTGTATTCTCAAAGTACACTCTCTTTATTGTTGATTCAATGGGTCTATGCCCAGGTAAGAAATTTAACTTTGGCGGAGGAGCCAAGATGGCCGAATAGGAACAGCTCCGGTCTACAGCTCCCAGCGCGAGGGACGGAGAAGACGGGTGATTTCTGCATTTCCATCTGAGGTACCGTGTTCATCTCACTAGGGAGTGCCAGACAGTGGGCGCAGGTCAGTGGGTGAGTGCACCGTGCACCAGCCGAAGCAGGGGCGAGGCATTGCCTCACTCGGGAAGCGCAAGGGGTCAGGGAGTTCCCTTTCCAGGGGTAACAGACGGCACCTGGAAAATCGGGCCACTCCCACCCGAATACTGTGCTTTTCCGACGGGCTTAGGAAATGGTGCCCCAGGAGAGTATAGCCCACACCTGGCTCAGAGGGTCCTACGCCCACGGAGTCTCGCTGATTGCTAGCACAGCAGTCTGAGATCAAGCAGCAAGTCGGCAGCGAGGCTGGGGGAGGGGCGCCCGCCATTGCCCAGGCTCGCTTAGGTAAACAAAGCAGCCTGGAAGCTTGAACTGGGTGGAGGCCACCACAGCTCAAGGAGGCCTGCCTGCCTCTGTAGGCTCCACCTCTGGGGGCAGGGCACAGACAAACAAAAAGACAGCAGTAACCTCTGCAGACTTAAATGTCCCTGTCTGACAGCTTTGAGGAGAGCCGTGGTTCTCCCAGCACGCAGCTGGAGATCTGAGAACGGGCTGACTGCCTCCTCAAGTGGGTCCCCGACCCCTGACCCCCGAGCAGCCTAACTGGGAGGCACCCCCCAGCAGGGGCAGACTGACACCTCACACAGCCTGCCAGGTACTCCAACAGACCTGCAGCTGAGGGTCCTGTCTGTTAGAAGGAAAACTAACAGAAAGGACATCCATACCAAAAACCCATCTGTACATCACCATCGTCAAAGACCAAAAGTAGATAAAACCACAAAGATGGGGAAAAAACAGAGCAGAAAAACTGGAAACTCTAAAAAGCAGAGTACCTCTCCTCCTCCAAAGGAAAGCAGCTCCTCACCAGCAACTGAACAAAGCTGGACGGAGAATGACTTTGACGAGCTGAGAGAAGAAGGCTTCAGACGATCAAATTACTCCGAGCTACGGGAGGATATTCAAACCAAAGGCAAAGAAGTTGAAAACTTTGAAAAAAATTTAGAAGAATGTATAACTAGAATAACCAATACAGAGAAGTGCTTAAAGGAGCTGATGGAGCTGAAAACCAAGGCTCGAGAACTACGTGAAGAATGCAGAAGCCTCAGGAGCCGATGCGATCAAATGGAAGAAAGGGTATCAGCCCTGGAAGATGAAATGAATGAAATGAAGCGAGAAGGGAAGTTTAGAGAAAAAAGAATAAAAAGAAACGAGCAAAGCCTCCAAGAAATGTGGGACTATGTGAAAAGACCAAATCTACGTCTGATTGGTGTACCTGAAAGTGACGGGGAGAATGGAAACAAGTTGGAAAACACTCTGCAGGATATTATCCAGGAGAACTTCCCCAATCTAGCAAGGCAGGCCAACATTCAGATTCAGGAAATACAGAGAACGCCACAAAGATACTCCTCGAGAAGAGCAACTCCAAGACACATAATTGTCAGATTCACCAAAGTTGAAATGAAGGAAAAAATGTTAAGGGCAGCCAGAGAGAAAGGTCAGGTTACCATCAAAGGGAAGCCCATCAGACTAACAGCGGATCTCTCGGCAGAAACCCTACAAGCCAGAAGAGAGTGGGGGCCAATATTCAACATTCTTAAAGAAAAGAGTTTTCAACCCAGAATTTCATATCCTGCCAAACTAAGCTTCATAAGTGAAGGAGAAATAAAATACTTTACAGACAAGCAAATGCTGAGAGATTTTGTCACCACCAGGCCTGCCCTAAAAGAGCTCCTGAAGGAAGCGCTAAACATGGAAAGGCACAACCGGTACCAGCCACTGCAAAATCATACCAAAATGTAAAGACCATCGAGACTAGGAAGAGACTGCATCAACTAACGAGCAAAATAACCAGCTAACATCATAATGACAGGATCAAATTCACACATAACAATATTAACTTTAAATGTAAATGGACTAAATGCTCCAATTAAAAGACACAGACTGGCAAATTGGATAAAGACTCAAGACCCATCAGTGTGCTGTATTCAGGAAACCCATCTCACATGCAGAGACACACATAGGCTCAAAATAAAAGGATGGAGGAAGATCTACCAAGCAAATGGAAAACAAAAAAAGGCAGGGGTTGCAATCCTAGTCTCTGATAAAACAGACTTTAAACCAACAAAGATCAAAAGAGACAAAGAAGGCCATTACATAATGGTAAAGGGATTAATTCAACAAGAAGAGCTAACTATCCTAAATATATATGCACCCAATACAGGAGCACTCACATTCATAAAGCAAGTCCTGAGTGACTACAAAGAAACTTAGACTCCCACACATTAATAATGGGAGACTTTAACACCCCACTGTCAACATTAGACAGATCAACAAGACAGAAAGTCAACAAGGATACCCAGGAATTAAACTCAGCTCTGCACCAAGCGGACCTAATAGACATCTACAGAACTCTCCACCCCAAATCAACAGAATATACATTTTTTTCAGCACCACACCACACCTATTCCAAAATTGACCATATACTTGGAAGTAAAGCTCTCCTCAATAAATGTAAAAGAACAGAAATTATAACAAACTATCTCTCAGATCACAGTGCAATCAAGCTAGAACTCAGGATTAAGAATCTCACTCAAAACCACTCAACTACATGGAAACTGAACAACCTCCTCCTGAATGACTACTGGGTACATAACGAAATGAAGGCAGAAATAAAGATGTTCTTTGAAACCAATGAGAACCAAGACACAACATACCAGAATCTCTGGGATGCATTCAAAGCAGTATGTAGAGGGAAATTTATAGCACTAAATGCCCACAAGAGAAAGCAGGAAAGATCCAAAATTGACACCCTAACATCACAATTAAAAGAACTAGAAAAGCAAGAGCAAACACATTCAAAAGCTAGCAGAAGGCAAGAAATAACTAAAATCAGAGCAGAACTGAAGGAAATAGAGACACAAAAAACCCTTCAAAAAATAAATGAATCCAGGAGCTGGTTTTTTGAAAGGATCAACAAAATTGATAGACTGCTAGCAAGATTAATAAAGAAAAAAAGAGAGAAGAATCAAATAGATGCAATAAAAAATGATAAAGGGGATATCACCACCGATCCCACAGAAATACAAACTACCATCAGAGAATATTACAAACACCTCTACGCGAATAAACTAGAAAATCTAGAAGAAATGGATAAATTCCTGAACACATACACCCTCCCAAGACTAAACCAGGAAGAAGTTGAATCTCTGAATAGACCAATAACAGGAGCTGAAATTGTGGCAATAATCAATAGCTTACCAACCAAAAAAAGTCCAGGACCAGATGGGTTCACAGCCAAATTCTACCAGAGGTACAAGGAGGAGCTGGTACCATTCCTTCTGAAACTATTCCAATCAATAGAAAAAGAGGGAATCCTCCCTAACTCATTTTATGAGGCCAGCATCATCCTGATACCAAAGCCTGGCAGAGACACAACAAAAAAAGATAATTTTAGACCAATATCCCTGATGAACGTCAATGCAAAAATCCTCAATAAAATACTGGCAAACTGAATCCAGCAGCACATCAAAAAGCTTATCCACCATGATCAAGTGCGCTTCATCCCTGGGATGCAAGGCTGGTTCAATATACGCAAATCAATAAATGTAATCCAGCATATAAACAGGACCAAAGAAAAAAACCACATGATTATCTCAATAGATGCAGAAAAGGCCTTTGACAAAATTCAACAACCTTCATGCTAAAAACTCTCAATAAATTAGGTATTAATGGGACGTATCTCAAAATAATAAGAGCTATCTATGACAAACCCACAGCCAATATCATACTGAATGGGCAAAAACTGGAAGCATTCCCTTTGAAAACTGGCACAAGACAGGGATGCCCTCTCTCACCACTTCTATTCAACATAGTGTTGGAAGTTCTGGCCAGGGCAATTAGGCAGGAGAAGGAAATCAAGGGTATTCAAGTAGGAAAACAGGAAGTCAAATTGTCCCTGTTTGCAGATGACATGATAGTATATCTAGAAAACCCCATTGTCTCAGCCCAAAATCTCCTTAAGCTGATAAGCAACTTCAGCAAAGTCTCAGGATACAAAATCAATGTACAAAAATCACAAGCATTCTTATACATCAATAACAGACAAATAGAGAGCCAAATCATGAGTGAACTCCCATTCACAATTGCTTCAAAGAGAATAAAATACCTAGGAATCCAACTTACAAGGGATGTGAAGGACCTCTTCAAGGAGAACTACAAACCACTGCTCAAGTAAATAAAAGAGGATACAAACAAATGGAAGAACATTCCATGCTCATGGGTAGGAAGAATCAATATCGTGAAAATGGCCATCCTTCCCAAGGTCATTTACAGATTCAATGCCATCCCCATCAAGCTACCAATGACTTTCTTCACAGAATTGGAAAAAACTACTTTCAAGTTCATATGGAACCAAAAAAGAGCCCGCATTGCCAAGTCAATCCTAAGCCAAAAGAACAAAGCTGGAGGCATCACACTACCTGACTTCAAACTATACTACAAGGCTACAGTAACCAAAACAGCATGGTACTGGTACCAAAACAGAGATATAGATCAATGGAACAGAACAGAGCTGTCAGAAATAATGCCACATATCTACAACTATCTGATCTTTGACAAACCTGACAAAAACAAGAAATGGGGAAAGGATTCCCTATTTAATAAATGGTGCTGGGAAAACTGGCTAGCCATATGTAGAAAGCTGAAACTGGATCCCTTCCTTACACCTTATACAAAAATCAATTCAAGATGGATTAAAGACTTAAATGTTAGACCTAAAACCATAAAAACCCTAGAAGAAAACCTAGGCATTACCATTCAGGACATAGGCATGGGCAAAGACTTCATGTCTAAAACACCAAAAGCAATGGCAACAAAAGCCAAAATTGACAAATGGGATCTAATTAAACTCAAGAGCTTCTGCACAACAAAGAAAACTACCATCAGAGTGAACAGGCAACCTACAAAATGGGAGAAAATTTTCGCAACCTACTCATCTGACAAAGGGCTAATATCCAGAATCTACAATGAACTCCAACAAATTTACAAGAAAAAAACAAACAACCCCATCAAAAAGTGGGCAAAGGACATGAACAGACGCTTCTCAAAAGAAGACATTTATGCAGCCAAAAAACACATGAAAAAATGCTCACCATCACTGGCCATCAGAGAAATGCAAATCAAAACCACAATGAGATACCATCTCACACCAGTTAGAATGGCAATCATTCAAAAGTCAGGAAACAACAGGTGCTGGAGAGGATGTGGAGAAATAGGAACACTTTTACACTGTTGGTGGGACTGTAAACTAGTTCAACCATTGTGGAAGTCAGTGTGGTGATTCCTCAGGGATCTAGAACAAGAAATTCCACTTGACCCAGCCATCCCATTACTGGGTATATACCCAAAGGACTATAAATCATGCTGCTATAAAGACACATCCACACGTATGTTTATTGCGGCATTATTCACAATAGCAAAGACTTGGAACCAACCCAAATGTCCAACAATGATAGACTGGATTAAGAAAATGTGGCACGTATACACCATGGAATACTATGCAGCCATCAAAAATGATGAGTTCATGTCCTTTGTAGGGACATGGATGAAATTGGAAATCATCATTCTCAGTAAACTATCGCAAGAACAAAAAACCAAACACCGCATATTCTCACTCATAGGTGGGAATTGAACAATGAGAACACATGGACACAGGAAGGGGAACATCACACTTTGGGGACTGTTGTGGGGTGGGGGGAGGGGGGAGGGATAGCATTGGGAGATATACCTAATGCTAGATGACGAGTTGGTGGGTGCAGCGCACCAGCATGGCACATGTATACATATGTAACTTACCTGCATGTTGCGCATATGTACCATAGAGCCTAAAGTATGATGATAATAATAATAATAATAATAAAGAAAAAAAAAAGAAATTTAACTTTGGCATCCTCACAATTGTTTAATTGTTTGAAGGCCAGACCATGCACACATGTGTCTAACATTGACATGGACTCTGTCATTACTAGAATGCAAGCTCCTGGGAAGTGGGTGTGCCTCCTGCTTTAAACAAATGTCTGGTCATCATCCTTCATACTTTAAAACACTGCAAAAGAGAGGAAACAAATATTTTAAATGTAATAATGAGATTGGTCCTCTTTGCTAAGCATATGCAGTCAGTCTCTCTCTCTCTCTCTCCCCACCCCCTATGTTTCAAGGAATGAAGATGGATGATCTTGATTTATCCACACTTTCTCCAGAAAGTCACACTCAGAAACAACTGGCTACTGGGGTGGGATATAGGTGGGATATAGGGATATCTTACAGAACAACAGGATAATGGCAGATAATGGCCTCATTCCTGCCACATTTCATCCTCTGAGCCAACTGCTCTGATAGCAAGCCCTGGGGACAAAAGGGTGTTTAATGTTTCAATAATGAAGATGATGGTTCAGGAGGCCTCAGGCAACTTCTCAGCCCAAACCTCAGCCTCTTCTTCAGCAACCTTTTCTGCCACACAACAAATGCACCAGGTTCCTGGGCAGGCTGCGACAGGCTGGCTAATGTTAGAGGAACATCCCGAATACATTAAAACACTGCAAAACACATTTGCATTCAACCTCTCTTTATTCTGTTTCTTCTTCAGTCCTTTTTTAAGGTTGTGTTATATTGTTTTCACTTTAAATGGAACCATCCTAATTCAGTCAAGACTAGAAAACCAAATAATAGCCTCAGGATAGACTTTGCAAAAGAGAAAGCAAACCCGACAGGGGAGCTGGCCCAGCTGCCAAAAGCTCAGGCAACAGGGGAGCAGCCTCTCTCCCAAACATGCCCAGATTGGGTTTGAAATGGAGTCCACAGCCACAGGAGATAAATGTGACTTGTCACCACAAAAGGTTGGACTTCTCAGGGGTAGTTACAGCCTTCACTGCAGCCTGAACCTTGCTCAACCCGCTTATTCTGTGTGTCCCAGTGACCACTGGATAACCATGATTTGCAGAGTGCTAACAATGACACCAAAGAGGATCCAGACATGACCATTAATCTCATGCCCCAGCCATTGTGATCTGAGTGACCAGGGTCAACTGGCATTATGTAATGGGTGTCTCAAAAGCTGAATTAAAATAAGAGATGTCTCAGAGCACAAGAACCTCATATGATCTGGATGGAAGTGGAGAGAAGGCACACACTACCATTCGGCCACTGGAGACAGAATGAAATCAAGTTAAAATTCAAGATCAAGGTCAAAACCTAGAAATCACGTGACTGAGAAAGAAACATTAAAAAAAAAGGGATGAAAGAGACAGAAAAAAGACACAATTCCCTAGGCTTACAGGAGGATTTGGGAGTAACTGTTCTCTTCCTTACAAATCTTCCCCTTTGTTTACTCTCCCTCTGAGTGCAGTAGAAAGAATAAGCCCTGATTCTCAGAAGATCTGGGTTCTCCTCCAGCCGCCAGTCCTCACTAGCCCTGTGCCCTATCACAAGTTAACTTGGCTCTCAGAGCACCTGGAACATAGGAGGCACCCAAGAAATTCTTCTTTTATTCTCCTGTTTTACATACTCCTTTACCTCATTTTCTCTCTTGCTTCTCTTGTTCTTACCCATGTTATCATCATTATTCCTTCTACATATTAGCTTTTCCTTTTTTCCATACAATTAGAGGATGTCAACGAAAGTTAGACTTGAAAAAGAGGCTTTTATCCATAACCTAGTAAAAAGTATCCGTAACCACCTATAGCAAACACGATGATTCATAGAGAAATATTGAATGTTTTCACCTGAACTCAGGAACAAGAGAATTATGTCTACCACTACTTCTATTCAACACTGTGGGTAGGTCATAACCTGTGCAATAAGGCAAGAAAATGAAATAAAAGGTATTAAATAAAAGATATGAAGACACAAAACACCTTTGTTCACAGATGGCATAATGAAAATCCAATTTAAAGATTATACTAGGAACAAAAATTAGAAAATGAAAAATTTTAAATTCCCACTTAAGGTATCACAAAGCATCAGATCCCTGGGAATAAATCTATTGAAAGATGTACAAGACCTTTCAACTGAAAAGTATGAAACACTGCTGAGAGAAATTAAGGAAAATTTTAAAAGGTTCATCTTCCCCAAGCTTACTGACTGATATAATCCTACCCTAAAATCCTAGCAGGATTTTTTTGTGGAAACTGGCAAGTGATTCTAAAATGTTTATGAAAACACAAACAGTCCAAAAGAGCTAAGACAATCATGAGGGAAAAAAAGATAAGATTGGAAAACTTAGATTACCAAATAATAAGATTGATTATAAAGCTACAGTATTAATACAGTGTGATGTTGGTATTAGGATAGGAAAATAGACCAATGGAACCAAATAGAAAGTTCACAAATGGACACACAAGTAAGACGCCTGATTTGCAACAAAGACATCTTTCCAGTAAATAGTGCTGGGCCATTTGGAATTCTATATGAGAAAAGAAAATGAAATTGGCCCCCTTCGTCACACCAGATACTCAACACATAAAACAAATTCTGGAAGAATCACAGGCCTAAATGTGAACATTAAAACAATAAAACTTCTAGAATAAAACATAGGAGACTATCTCCCTGACCTTGGAATAGACAAAGATTTTATTTATTTTATTTATTTATTATTATTATACTTTAGGTATATCTCCCAATGCTATCCCTCCTCCCTCCCCCCACCCCACAACAGTCCCCAGAGTGTGATGTTCCCCTTCCTGTGTCCATGTGTTCTCATTGTTCACTTCCCACCTATGAGAGAGAATATGCGGTGTTTGGTTTTTTGTTCTTGCAATAGTTTACTGAGAATGATGATTTCCAATTTCATCCATGTCCCTACAAAGGACATGAACTCATCATTTTTGATGGCTGCATAGTATTCCATGGTGTATATGTGCCACATTTTCTTAATCCAGTCTATCATTGTTGGACATTTGAGTTGGTTCCAAATCTTTTGCTATTGTGAATAATGCCGCAATAAACATACGTGTGCATGTGTCTTTATAGCAGCATGATTTATAGTCCTTTGGGTATATACCCAGTAATGGGATGGCTGGGTCAAATGGTATTTCTAGTTCTAGATCCCTGAGGAATCGCCACACTGACTTCCACAATGGTTGAACTAGTTTACAGTCCCACCAACAGTGTAAAAGTGTTCCTATTTCTCCACATCCTCTCCAGCACCTGTTGTTTCCTGACTTTTGAATGATTGCCATTCTAACTGGTGTGAGATGGTATCTCATTGTGGTTTTGATTTGCATTTCTCTGATGGCCAGTGATGGTGAGCATTTTTTCATGTGTTTTTTGGCTGCATAAATGTCTTCTTTTGAGAAGTGTCTGTTCATGTCCTTCGCCCACTTTTTGACGGGGTTGTTTGTTTTTTTCTTGTAAATTTGTTGGAGTTCATTGTAGATTCTGGATATTAGCCCTTTGATAGACAAAGATTTTACAACCTTAAAAGAAAAAAATACTCAATTGTATTTCATTAAAATTAAGAACAGACTGTAAGAAGATATCTACAATAAATATATCTGACAAAGAAGTCAAGTCCAGAAAATAAGGAACTTACAAATCTAACTTAAAAATACACAATGCAATATAAAATGGACAAAATACTTGAACAGGCATTTTACTAAAGAATATATCCAAATGGCCATTAGGCATATGAAAAATGCTCAGCATCTCAGTAATTGAATTAAAAACCACAATGGGATTTATCACCATACCCAACAGAATGACTAAAATGAAAAATGTTAAAAAAAAAATTAGGCATTGGCAAGGAAGTGAAATGATTAGAAATCTCATCCATTGCTGGAGGGAGTAGAATCGGTACAACCACTCTGGAAAATTACTTGGTGGTATCTACTAAAATCTACTTTGTGACCCAGCTAGTCTACCCTTGGGTATATACACCAAAGAAATGAGTACATATATCCAAAAAATACACAGGAATGTTCATATAGCCAAAAACTGGAAACAAGTCAGATGTCCATGAATTACAGAATAGATAGATAATTTGGATATATTCCTGTACTATGGAGAAATAAAAAGAACAAACTAAAGTTACATATATCCACAGTGTTAAATCTCACAGACATAATGTTAACTGAAAAAAAAAACCTTAACAAAAAAGAGAATACAAGGATTATACATATTAGCTATCTATTGCTGTGTAACAAATTATTCCAAAACTGAACAGTTTAAAACAACAGATATTTATTGTCTCACAATTTTTGTGGGTCAGGAATGCAGGTACATCTTACCTGGGTCTTCCACCTCACAATTTTTCACAAGGCATTACAAAAGATGTCAGCCAGGCTACAGTAATCTCAAGGCTCAACTGAGGGAAGATTTGCTTCCCTCACTCACTACAGATATAGGGCCAAGGGCCTTAATTCTTCATTGGTTGTTGCCAATAAGGCAGCTAAAAACACAAAGGCTTTTCATCAGAGCAAATGAGGAGAGCCAGAGACCACGAAATCAAAATGAAAGCCAAAGTCTTTTGTAACCTAATCTTAGAAGTGATACCCCATCACTTTTGCCAAATACTATTCACTACAAGCAAGTTACTGAGTCCAGTCCACACCCCAGGGGAGGAGACTGTACAAGGATAGGAATATTAGAAGGCAAAGGCTGCTAGAACCACATTAGAGCTGCATATAGTGGCCATCTACCATGCTATCTTATTCCATTTATATGATTTTCAAGAACAGGCAAAACTTAATAGAAGTAAGAACATTGATTATTCCCAGGGGGAGAGACTACTGGTCTACAGGGAACATAAAGGAGCTTTCTGCGGTGCTATAAATGTTCTATGTCTTGATCTTGTTTGGGTGGTGAGTAACATCAGTGTAATCATGTGTTGAAACTTCATTGAAATGGACACTGAAAATGTATGCTATCTAGCTAATGTATTTCAAAGAATTATTAATTTACATTTTTGGGCACACGATGTATAAAGATGTAATTATGGCATCACCAACCAAAAGGGATGAAGATAGAGCTGTTAAAGGAGCAGAGTTTTTTATGTTATTGAAGTTAGGCTGGTATAAATTTAAGTTAGTTGTTATAACTTTAAGATGTTAAATATAATCCCTATGGTAACCACAAAGAAAATAGCTATAGAATATATACAAAAGGAGACTGGGTGCAGTGGCTCATGCCTGTAGTCTCAACACTATAGAGGCCAAGGCAGGAGGACTGCTTGAGCCCAGGAATTTGAGATCAGCCTGGGCAACATAGCAAGACCCTGTGTCTACCAAAAAAATTTAAAAATTAGCTGGGCATCGTGGCACACACCTAGGAGGTTGAGGCAGGAGGATCACTTGTCCCGAGGAATTCAAGGCTGCAGTGAGCTATGATCACACCACTGCACTCCAGCCTGGGCAACACAGTGAGACTCTGCCTCAAAAACACATGAACAAACAACAACATCAAAAAATACACACACACACACACACACACACACACACAAAAGGAAATAAGAAACTTACATTTTTTTACTACAAAAAATATCAACTAAACACACACAAAAGGGAACAGTAATGCAGGAAATGGGGGACAAAAAGACTGTAAGGCATATATAGAAAACAAATATCAACACGTCAGAAGTAAGTACCTCCTTATCAGTAATTAACTATAAATGTAAATGGACTAAATTCTCCAATCAAAAGCAGAGATTGGAAGAATGGATTGTTAAAAGACATGATCCAATTATATGCTGTCTATAAGAGACTCAGTTTAGATCCAAACATGCAAACACATTGAAAGTGAAAAGATGAGAAATTCCATGCAAACATTAACCAAAAGCGAACAAAGGTGACTATACTAATATCTAACAAAATCGACTTTAAATCAAAAAAAGTTGCAAACAAGAGACAAAGAAGGACAATATACATTAATAAAAGGTTCAAAACAGCAGGAAAATGCAACAGTTATGAATACTTAATGACAGACCATGAAAATATATCAAGTAAAAGCATTACAAAATTGAAGGGAGAAATAGCTTCATAATAACAGTTGAAGATTTTAATACTTTACCCTCAAAAATGGATAAAACAACTAGACCAAATATAAGGAAATAAAAGAATTAATACAATAAACCACTTAGATATAAACATATACAGAACATTCTATTCAGCAACAATGAAAATTAAACAGCACACTCTTAAACAAACAATGCAGCAAAGAAAACATCAAAACAGAAATTAGAAAATACTTAGAGATGAATGAAAACAAAAACACAAAATACCAAATCTTATGGGATGCAGCAAAAGCAGTCCTAAGGGGGAAATTTATAGCTATAAACACTTACAATTAAAAAACAGGAAAGATCTCAAATCAATAACCTAACTTAAGAATCTAGAAAAATAAGAAAACTAAACCCAAAGCTAGCAGACAGGAAAAAAAAAAAGGTCAAAACAGAGATCAGAGAACAGAAAAACACTAGAGAAAGTCAATGAAACCAAAAGGTGGTTATTTGAAAAGATCAATGAGATTGACAAATATTTACCTCACTAGACTAAGAAAAAAAGAGAGAAGACTCAAATCACTAAAATAAAAAATGAAACTGGAAACATTACTGTTGATTCTACAGAAATAAAAAGGACTATAAATGAGTACTATGAACAATTGTATGCCAACAAGTTGGAAAACTTAGATAAAATGGACAAATTCCTAGAAACACAAAACCTACCAACACCAAATGATGAAGAAGTAGATAATCAGAATAGACCTATAACAGTAAGGAAATTAAGTAGCCAAAAATCTTCCAAAAAATAAAAACCCTGGACCTGATGGTTTCACCAGTGAATTCTACCAAATATTTAAAGAACAATCACCAATCCTTCTTAAACTTTTCCAAAAAACTGAAGAGGAGGAGAAGCTCTTTAACTCATTTTATGAAGCCAGTATTAATTACCTTGATACCAAAGCCAGTCAAAGACACTATAAGAAAAGAAAACTATAGACCAGTATTCCTTATTGACACAGCTGGAAAAATCCTCAACAAAATACAAGTAAACCAAATTTGGCAGCATCTTAGCAGGATTATACGCCATGACAAGTGGTATTTATTCCTGGAATACAAGGATGGTTCAACATATGAAAATTGACCAGTATACCACATTAACAGAATGAAACAGAAAAAAACACATGATCATCTTAGTTGATGCAGAAAAAGCATTTGACAAAATCCACCAACCCTTTCATGATAAAAACACTCAACAAACTAGGAATAGAAGGAAACTACCCTAGCCAGGCATGGTGGCTCACACCTGTGATCCCAGCACTTTGAGAGCCTGAGGCAGAAAAAATGAGCCCAGGAGTTCAAGATCATGGGCAATATAGTAAGACCTCATCTCTACAAAAAAATATATATATATATATTTAAGTTAGCCAAGCATGGTGGCACACACCTGTAGTCCCAGATACTTGGGAGACTGAGGTAGGAGGATTGCTTGAACCTAGAAGGCGGAGGCTGCAATGAGCTGAGATTGTGCCACTGTACTCCAGCCTGGGCAACAGAACAAGACTCTGTCTCGAAAAAAAGAAAAAAAATAAAAGTAAAAGAATGAAACTACCTTAACACAATAGGAGCCATATAAAAAAAAAACCCCACAGTTAACATCATACTCAATGATAAAAGACTGAAAACTTTTCCTCTAGGATCAGGAACAAGTCAAGGAAGCTGGCTTTTACCAATACTGTTCAACACAGTACTGAAAGTTCTGACCAGAGCAATTAGGCAAGAAAAAAAAAGGCATACAAATTGGAAAGAAAGAAGTAAAATTATTTCATTTACAGATGATATGATGTAGTATGTAGAACACTCTAAAGTTTAAAAAAAGATTGGAACTAATAAATTCAGCACAGTAGCAGGATACAGACAATAATCAGTTGCATATCATTACATTAACAAGGAACAATTGGAAAAGAAAATTATAAAAATAATTTCATTTATAATAGCAGTAAAAATAATAAAATACTTAGGAATTATCAAAGGACAGAAAAGAGTTGTCAATGAAAATTATAAAATACTGCTGAAAGAAATTAAAGACATAAATAAATGGAAACACCCCATGTTCATGAACGAGAGACTTAATATTGTCAAAATGTCAATACTATCCAAAGCAACCTACAGATTCAATGCAATCTCTATCAAAATCCCAATGATGTTTTTTGCAGAAATAGAAAGGCCCATCCTAAAATTCATATGGAATCTCAAGGGAGCCTGAATAGCTAAAATGGCCCTGAAAAAGCAAAACAAATCTAGAAGACTTATACTTCCTGAATAAAATCTTACTACAAAGCTACAGTAATCAAAACAGTGTGGCACTAGCCTAAAGACAGATACATAAACCAATAGAATAGAACCCAGAAATAAACCTTCATATAAATGGTCAAATGAATTTTGACAAAGGTGCCAAGACCATTCAATGGGGAAAGGACGGTCTTTTCAATAAACGGTGCTGAGAAAACTTGATAGAAAACAATTAAATACCTAACACCATATATAAAAATTAACTCAAAATGAATAAAAGACCTAAATGTAAGACCTAAAACCATAATGCTCTTAGAAGAAAATTTATGGGAAAAGTTTCACTACATTGGATTTCTTAGATACAACACCAAAGACATAGCCAACAAAAGAGAAAAATTGGAGTTCATGAAAATTAAAAAATTTTATATATCAAAAGATGCCATCAGCCAAGTAAAAAGGCAACCTGCAGAATGGAAGAAAATATTTGCAAATCATACATCTGATAAGGAGTTGGCATGCAGAATATATAGAGAACTCCCAAAACTCAACAACAAAACAAGCAACTCAATTTCAAAAATGGGCAAAGGACTTGAATAAACATTTCTCCAAAGGAGATATACAAATGACTAATAAGCACATGAAAAGATGTTCAATATCACTAATCACTAGAGGAATAAAAATAAAAACTACGATGAGCTACTACTTCTTCCATTCAGATGACTACTATAAAAAAAAAAAACAAAGTGTTGGTGAGGATGTGGAGAAATTGGAAGACTTGTGTTCTATTGGTACAGCTACTATTGAAAACAGTGTGATGTTTCCTCAAAAAACTAAACGTAGAATTACAATATAATATAGCAATTCCACTTATGGGCATTTCCCCAAAAGAAGTGAAAGCAGGATCTCAAAGAGATACTGGTATACCATATACCCATGTTCATAGCAACATTATTCCAAATAGCTGAAATATGAAAGCAACCCAAGCGTTCATCAACAGACGAATGGATAAACAAAACATGGTAAATACATACAATGGAATATTATTCAGCTTTGAAAAGGGAGGACATTCTGATGCATATTACAACATGGATGAACCTTGAGGACATCATGCTAAGTGAAATATTCCAAAGGCAAATGCTATATGATTCCACTTATTAAGGTAGCTAGAGTAATCAACATCATAGAGACACAAAGTAGAACGACAGTTGTCAGGGCTGGAAGTAGGGTAGAATGGGGAGTAATTATTTAATGGGTGCGGAGTTTGTTTTGCAACCTGAAAAGTGTTCTGGAGATGAATGGCAGTGACGCTGGTACAACATTATGAATGTACTTAAAGCTACTGAACTATACACTTTAAAATGGTTAAGATGGTAAACTTTTATGTTATGTGTATTTTGCCACAATAAAAGTAATAAATGTTTTAAACCTGTGCATTCTAGTACATGTATATTATACATCAATAAACATGCTGAAGGGAAAAAGGATATAGTAGCTACTACCCTTTCCCCTTCTATACTAAAGATTTGGAGGCCCAGAAAGATGAACTGACTTCCTAAAGTCACAGAGCCACTTTTGAGTGGCAGTGCTTGTTCTTAACACTTCTCTCTGCTGAAGTGTATTGCATATGAACACAGACACATGTCCAGCTGAACTAACTTCCCCGCTGCAAGATAACTCTTTGCTCTCAGAGGGAGGGGACTGCACCTGTTTAATTTGCTTTAACAGTCCTAATGTCAGAATCACACTTGGGGAAAATATCTCTAATATCTGATAAAGCTCTCGGGAATTAGTTCCAACTAAGAGTTATTCTTCCTAGACTCCCTTCACCTATGGTGCCTGTAAATGGTGAACAATTAAAATGCCAATTATTCTGACCCTTCTAATTCAAACATGAGAAAGTCTAGATATGATCTGTGCTATAGTTAAAGTTTTATGCTGAGTTCAAAAAGTATTTGCATAATTTGGGGGGAAAATATGCAAATGGTACATTTGGCCCACTTAATCATAGTTAACTTTGGTGAGACAGACATCATGGTAAGACAATACAAGTGTATCTCACTGAATCTGAATATCAACATTATGAAGTAGGTACTAATATATATTCATACCTATTTTGTAAATGAAGACATTTAAATGTAGGGAATATAAGTAACTTGCCCAAGACCATATAGCTAGTAAGAGGCTAAACCAGGATCAAACTCTTGTCTCTCTCACTCCAAACCCTGTGATCTTAATTAATTCACTATTCACTCCCCATGTAACATTCAACAAAGAAAAAGAGGAAAAAAAGGCACTTAGTAGTTCTAGATGTGCCCGTCATAAATGGTTCTGACAGAATCAACAAAGCAGGTCCAGAAGGGCCCCCTTAGAAGTCAGATCAAGTTACTGTAGGCCCTGGAAAGAACAAGGTTGGATAGTAAAGGCACTTTATATGGTTTACTAATGCGTGTGCACACACACGCACGTGTGCGCACACACACACAGCTGTTCCAATAAAGTCTAATTCCAGACCTCCAACCAGTAAGGTGCTCATCTGAGTTGGGCAGCCCAGACACTGGAGACCAAATTGAGACCAACCTGCCCACTTTAAATCCTAGGAGTGCCATGAAGGCGCCTTGAACTCAAGTGGCAAACACTCCTGAAACTCAGATGAATCAAGGAAAGCTCAGCAAGGTGACACAAATGGAAAGTATGAGGCTTCCTTACGTCCATCTATTGCCAGATGGGGCACCAGGACAGCAGCTCCCAGAGGAGGTCCGTGGCAAAGCACCCCCAGCTCTTAGAACCCTGTGAAGCACTAAGCTGACACCATCCTACAGACTAGGACCAGTTGTATTAAGAGAAAAGGTGGCTAGATCACATGAATACAACTTGAAATCACAATCAGAATGAACCTATGCAAACAAGAATGGCAAACAAGCTGTAGAACAACACAGGATTGGCCATTTACTCTGGGGTTTTGTTCCCTTTTAATGCTCACTTGTTACTTGTTCATTCATTTATCAGCCGGCGTTTGTTAAGAAAAGTCTACTACACAATATTTTTTAACTGTGAAAAATGTAGTCATTTTTTTTTCTTTAAAAAGGGACATTGCTCATTTATTTCTGTAGCAGACCATAGAAGCAGACCTAGATCAGGCTACAGACTGATCCTTGGGTAAACCAAGATATAAAACAGGGGAACAGTTTTCTGTCTCTTGAGGAGTTTATAGTCTAGAGAAAGAGAAGATCAGAGATCAGTAGGAAGAAACAGGATCAAGAGAGGAGGGCAGGCAGGAAGATCTCAGGAGAAGGGAGAAGACAAATGGAGAAGCAAGAAGATGGGGCATAGGCAGAGAAAAGCAGCTGAGGAGAAGGGTATTGGTTGTGGGGCCCAGCAGGTGAGCTCGGGAAAGTCAGTACCTATGTGAGCACAGCGCTTTGCCTGGCTAAGTCCATACCAACTAGGTTCAGAGCCTTGTCTCAAATTTAATAACATACAAACACAAGTAGTTCCTATGCACACTCCAGTATCTCCTTACTGAAAGCATCATGTCTGTTCTCTTCATGACACCTACCACAGTTTTAACTATGTATATGTTATTAACTTGATAATTGTCTCCAACATACTCTCTCTCTTCTCTCTTCTCTCTCTCTCTCTCTCCCAACGCTAAGCTGCAAGAGAACACAGTTTACATCTTATGCCCCTAATAATTTTCAGCTCTGCCATTTTCTAGCCGTGTTACCTTAGGCAGGTTATTTAACCTCTCTGATCCAATAGTCCAAAGAGACTTTGTGAGGATCAAATAAGAAATGCTTATAAAATACAGGATAGACCAGCCTGAGAAACACAGTGAGACCCCATCTCTATAAAAAATTAAAAAAAATAGTTGGGTATGGAGGCATGCACCTATAGTCCCAGCTACTTAGGAAACTGAGGCAGGAGAATCACTTGAGCCCAGGAGTTTGAGGTTACAATGAGCTATGATCACATCACTGCACTCCAGTCTGGGCATCAGAGCAAGACCCTGTCTCTAAAATAAAACAAAATACAGGATAGCTCTCATTAAAATTATTCCATTTCCCTGAAGAAATACTGCACAGGAACAAAAGGTCCCAGGTCTACATTCCACAAAAGCTCTTCCTCCTTATGCTAGATAAGGTTTATTCCTGCGGCCCATGGTTAGATTCTCCATTCAAGGATCCAGACAGAAAAATCCTATTTCTGTGACTGCATCCTATTTTATTGGCATTTCATCCCTCCAGGCAGTTTCAATCCTCTCCCCTTTCCTCTTCTCCTCCTCCTGCCTGATGCTATGATGCCACAATCCAGTCTCTGTGACTCGGAGGAAATGTTTCCATGGTGATGAGCAATGATGTCATAAAGGGGGGATTGTTACAGGGTTGAATAAAATCTGGCACTAGATGCACCCTGCCTTCTTATATAAGAGGGGGCGGGAGACAAGCCCTATCAGCACATCCCAGAAAATGGGAAACCGAATCACCCAGGGGATGGCAAGGAATGACCAGAGGGAAAGTTCCAGTTCTGTCCACCATGCACTACCAGCCCCATTTTGGAAAAGAACAGATTTAATAGACCTCACCAAGACAAGAATTGTTTTTCGTCAAAGGAAATCAAAGGAACAAACAAGAGGCAGTGACCACCGAAGACTTCACCTTTTGGTCTAGGAAAACCCAAGCAGGCAGTGTCTACATCCATTGAAGCCCAGTGTATCAAATATTTATTGAATAAGAACCCACGGACTTTTCCTTACCAGAGCCTTAGATTGCCATGTGTGTCTGATTGCTCCAAAGACAGACTATTGTGATTTCGACCCCGTATGCATTTTAGAGTAACAAGTCTTACCAGAAAAATAATAGCCAGCCCCAGCTTAATTCCTAGAGAAACTCAAACCACCTTGTTAAGAACATTCCCAGAGGAGAGTTTATACTAAGGAGCACTGCACAATGCTGTTTGCCATCTCTGGGCCCTCTAAAAGCAAGCCCAACCTTGGAAAAGGAATGTCTGCCACCAGGGAAACGTGGCTGCACTGCTGGAGGAAGAACTTGATCATGACGGGCAATGCTTGGAAGTAAAGAAGCATCTGCTGCCTTGGAAAGGCTTGGTCAGGGCAATCATTGTCACAGGCCACTTTTTTTCTCTGACTATCTCTTGGAATTTCAGAGTGACTAAGTGATTGCTACAATTGTGAGTGCCATGGAATAGACCCTGTTCCATAAAAGGTCTCCCTTGGTCCTGCAGGAGGCTCTGGGAGCCCATGCTTTAGCGAATGTATAGTCCCTCATTCTTTCTCTGGGCAGCTGGTTTTCCTAAAGGCTCTGCTCCCAGCGAGCACAGTCCACAGCAGTAGCTAAATGTGTGCAGTGCATGTGTACTTTTATGGTCTTCATCATTATTTATGAACTAACTTCAAAGGGAAGTCATTTCCATCCAGGAAACCTGGCATATGCTTTTTCATACTGACACATACGTAGACATAACTGTGCTTTCTTATTATTCCAGAGAGCAAGACGCAGTATCTTCCAGAAGTTGGTGTGGGCAGCACCAAACCATCCACCATGTATCAGAGAAAAGCCAGACAGCTAGAAGGCTCTATTCCCAGCCCACTCTCCAGTCCCCAAACATGTCACCATCTCTCATGCCTCCTTACTGGGCCCATGCTGTCCCCTTGCCCAGGAATGTCCTCCACCCCCATCCCATCCCCATAGCCCCCTTCACTGTAAGGTCTGGGCCCAGCAAATTGCCCAGCTCCTCTTCTCTGAATGCTTCTTTTATGTCTCTGAGAAGGAGCTCCTTCCTCCTTTACTGTCCGTCTCTTCCACCACATGAGGGGTTTGGGGGAGCTCTTTGAAGACAAGGGACTCTTCCTCATTCATATTTGAATACTGGGCCCAAGCACGTGCCCCTAGCATCTGCAATACACACATGTCAAGGTGAATGGGGAGACAGATGCCAAGATCCTTGAGCGCTGCAAATCTTCACTGCCAACTTCAACTACTCCAAAATAAAGTCAAAATTTTAAAAGTAAGCTTTGATGACTCAAGTGACTAATTTTATGGACAAGGAACCCTTAATGAAATCTAGGAGGAATGTGGTGACATAAGCAGGACAGGGCTGTGAGACACTGAGCAAACAGTTTATCCTCCCTGAGCTTCAATTTTCTCATCTGTAAAAATGAAGAATGGTGGAAGTTTGAGCTCAAAGTCCATCTCTAACATTCCAACTCAGTGAAGCAGCCTGTGGCATTTTCACATCCTTAAACGGAAATGAGTTACACTTCAAGGATGATTCCTCAAGGCACTTTGCTGCCCTCCTGGGTTGATATTTTTCCTTTCATTTTCACCTTAAGCCCCGCTCCTGTTTATTGCTCACAATGCACTCCAGACTGGGGATGGCTGACAATTCCCCCATGAAGGACACACTGTAAAGACAGATGGAACTGCTGCCTAGTCAAGCTGCACTTAATGCAACGTCACCCCAAGACAGACTGCACCCTCTTCCCCAATGCGTCTGAGCCTACTCTTAGCCAGCCCTCACCCCTGCCTCCCCCAACAACCAGCAAAGCTCTTCCCAAGTCATGCCTGAGCCCAGATAATTTCATTATTTTACAAAGGCATCTCTGTGTGCCCATATATCCTGTCATTCTCCTTGTCCATGACAAATGCTTGGCATAAAAGTTACCTTTGGAAATGTGTTAAGGCAGGCAGCATGCACATTCAGAGAGGCCGGCGGGGGGAAGTCGAGAAGGATGGGGGATGATAGAGATGTTCTTCTTTACTGTGCATCAGAAAAATAAAAGAAGAAAGAGGAGTGGGGGGGCTACCAGGGTGAAGGAAAAAGTTCCTGGTTCATTCAGCAGCAGCATGCATGTGTTCGAAGTCTGTCCTAGTTGCTCAGCAACCCAGAAAAAGCATTTCAGAGAGCAAGAGGCTAATTGGATAAATGAATTAATTAGACATTTCTGAAGTCATTGCCGTAAATGATAACAGGCTTGTGTGGCCAGTATTTTGCTAGTGAAAATGTCTTCCCATCCCTACCTGAGCTTTGATCCAGAAAATGTGGGGAGCTGGGGAGCGAGGGAGCCACCACCTAACAACATATCAGAGGTGCTATGTGGAGAGAGGAAAGCAATGGAGGAAGCCCTGCCTTAGAGGAAAAGTTGAACTAAATGGCCTTCGAAGTCTCTTTCAACTTTTAATATTTGATCAGTTTTGCACTGCAGGGTAGGGAGGACAAGAAAAGGAGTAAATCCCCACTCTGCCAGCCTGAAGGCAACTTAATAACCTGCTTTCCCACACCATCCTATGGGGTTTCCCTCTGCTGTATTTAAAGCAAGCAAGTGCCCATGAAAGGCGATAGACAGCAGTTGTTAGGGAGTTTGTGTGGTGTTGGTGGTTGCTTTTTTCCCTTGCTCTGTTTTCCTTCTCCCTGTTGGCTTCCTTTAATTACAACAGAACCCCACTGGCTGCTCTAATGATGGAGAGGACTCCACTGTGCCAGGAGGGAGCAGGCAAGAGGTGGGAAGGGAACAGGCAGAGTGAAAGGAAGGCAGCCGGCAGCTCCCAGAGCTGGAAGGAGAGACGGCAGTGTGGGCTTCTGCTGCTCCTTCCACTAACAAGTTGCTGAGTGACTCCAGGCAAAAACTCAGCCTCTCTGAGCCTTTCTTTTTCCTCCCATGAAGTAGGGAGAATGGATTTTGTGGTGTTTTGAGGACAATTGATGCCATTGCTAATTACATGTTTCTCTTGCTCAAAATTACTAAGGGTTCCCAGTGCCTATAAAAATAGCATGCAAGTTTGCCAGTGGGCTATGCAATGCCTGTGTGATCTGGACCTATCTCTTCCTGCCTCTCCTAGTTCCCAAAAACACCCTATTACTTCTCACCTCCAAGCTTTACTCATCTTGCTCTTTGCCTGGAAACACCAGAGCTTAAGTACAAATATTCAATGAAGGCTTCTAGAAAAGAATGTGCCAGCCTAATTGAAAAAAGGCCCAGAAGTTGAAAACCCATCTTAGCCCTCATGGGGTCAGCTGTTCAACCTTGTACTGCTGAGGCCTTGCTTCCCTTGCTGGTATGAATTGGAGAAGTGGGCTCTGTAACTCATCAAGTGAGGAGCTCTCAAGTCAGATGGTCCACGTGGGACTTGCAGATCTGTCACTCACCAGCTTTGTGACCTGGGTCAGGTATTGAACCCCACCATGCTTTTATTTACTCATCTTTACAATGTGGCTCGTAATAGTAGAAACTTCATCAAGTCACTATGAAGATTAAACAAGATGCTGAATGCAAAGGTTACAGCTCAGTGTTTGGCACACAGTAAGAGTATCCTAATTGTGGTCTATTATTTTTGCAAAATTATGTCATTTTAAAATGAAATAAAAGCTGATGTCTTTACCTTCTCCCACCCTTTTGCTGTGATACTCTCAGCCTATCTGCACTCACAAACTCTGTAATATCCTGATTTCAACATCAATAATACAGTAGACTCAACTACCTTACATCTGTATTTTCCTCTATTTCATTACCCACTCCGAAGCTTATTAGCCATGTGAGCTTGATAATCTAACTTCTCTTCATCACAGTTTTCTGTTAAAGAGAGATAATAATAACCTCCAACTCATCAAGTTATGAGGGGAAAATGAAATGACACAAATAAAGCACCCAAGACTGGCACTCGGCACACAGCAGATCTTCAGTAAATGCTGGATCCCATCCCCAGAGGCTTCACTTTTGATTCCAATATTGATTTGGATTTCCATCCTTCCACCTACACATACTTCTCTTAGATTTTAAGTTCCCAGAAGGCCGAGATCAAGTCTGAACTGTTTCTTGTTCATCATCAATCACAGTACTGAAGTGCAATCAGGAATTTGTTCAAGATATTTTTAAAACTATTTATTGCAGGATGATATGTATCTATCTAACTATCTATCTATCTATCTATATTCCCAAATCATACTACCTTAAATAACAATGATATTAATAAATATATAGGTAATAACAACTCAACTATGAAGTGTGTTTGATCTCAGCTATGTACAAGCAAGTCTCCTCTTAAAAAGGCTTAGCCAAGGCTAAGTCACAATGTCAAGACTGTACTGGACAAAGGCAGCTTGCCTGTTGAGGTATGTCACTGATTGCTAGGATGCCCATGATGGTCAAGGAGCAGATAATTTGGCATTACCATCCCTGCTTCAGGAGAACAAGTTAGGGTGGTGGAGCAAGACACATATCTTTCTCTGGGTGATAGCAGGTATGATTATCTTTACAAATAAATCACATAGCTGTCAAGGGGGAGATGAAAAATACTCCCGTATTTCTTATCCCTGAAGATTACAAGACTCGTCCTCATTCCCAACTCCATGGGCCCCTGTTCTGGGAAGAAAGAAGAGAAAATTGTTAGAGATGGGACAGGAGAAGGCAGAAGAGGGGAATAAACTAGAAATCCCCATATTTGCTCAGATGCTGAAGAAGAGAATTTAATTGTGTGAAGAACAGAGCAAGAGGAAGTCACTGTTTAAGTGGTTCTTCATTAATATGCACTGAGTTGTAGCAGTAAAAATGATTCTAATGGCAAATTTCATGTCATATGTATTTTAAATAAATAAATAAAATTTAAAAAGGAAAAAAAGGTACAGAGCAAAGCTCTCCCCAATTGCCCCTCCGCTTAAACCAAGAAAAATCCATCACTGTAAGTACCTGACCAACACAGAGAGAAGAGCCAGTCTTTGGCCAGAGCCCATGGCTCTCATCTCATGGGAGCTTTTTGAGGCTCAGGCATGAGTCAGACAGGAAATAGGTGTCTCTGGACCAGAAAGATGTCTGGACTGGCCTACCTCTCCCTGATGCCAGCCCTAAAAATTGGAAAAATTAGGCAAACAGCACAGGCTCTGATTTCAAGAGTCACCATCCCTAAAACGCCTTCCCAAACCATCCCCAACTCATTCACCATTAGGATATCAGATTTAAAATGTGAAGTGCTCAGAAAAAAAAGTGAAGACACAAAGGACCAGTATTAGACCATTTTCCCTAGGTCAGAAGGAAAGTGGAGGGTGCTGGGTAGAGGGGAGAGTGAGGGCCACAGGAGCTCGCTTCCCTGCATCCCTTGCTCTTATTTTATTTCAGGTAAAGGCTGACCCAGCCCCCATACCTGAGAAGGGACTCAGACTCTGGGGTGTTTCCTGTTTTCTTCTGTTCCTAGAAGTTCCTCCTCTACCTAAATGTTAACCCATAGGTGGTCATGCTTTACTTGCTGTAAGTTCACTAGAAACAATAGGTCCGACCCAGCTCACAGATCGGCAGCACGCACAGTTACATGCAGGATAATAAACTCTCAGTTAAAAAATTGAAACCCACTTTTCAGGAAGCCACCTTAGTAACTTAAAATAAGAAGCAGAGCCACCTAAGACACAGCAACGTGCAGCTACAGATGCAGGTGCTTTGATTTGTCTCATTTTTAGAGTCACCTGCCGTTCTTTGAAGACGCACATCTCCACCCTCCTATCATCCTCAGCTCCTTTAAAGGAAATTTAAATCAGGCTGGAGCTGCTGCTGTCTGAGAAAAAAAGAGAAAGGAAGGGCTATTGCTAAGTCTCAGCTCATCCTCTGGCCAGTGCAGGAGTGTCCCCCACTGTGCAGGCATCTCTGCAGGGGCCTTTCACATAGTCCTCCCTCCCCCATCCTGGGGAAGGGAACCAGCAGTGTTGGAGGGTGCAGCTTCCTCTCCTCTTAAAAAACACACACCCTCACAGGGGGGTGAAAGAATGGCTGGCAGAAGGCAGACCAGCTGTGAGGGAGATCAAGCTAATCTCCAGGACCTCTTATCTAACAATAACCATTTCCTACTCATTTTAGAGTATCTTCTACCACAGGACAGGCACCTTGGCAAGCACTTTAAACTCACTAAATCCTCACAAAGACCAGGCAAAATGGGATTATATCCTGATTTTACAAAGGAGAGAAGTAGGTCTCAGAAAAGTAACTTGCCCAGGTCACAGCTACCTAGTCAGGGGTGGAGCTAAGATTCAAGACCAGGTCCTTCCGACCCAAGCACTACTCTTCCACCTAAAGGGATCCCAAACCTGATATCTCCCCACTAGTCATCTATTTATTTATTCTTCCCAAGGCTACATTCTGGGGGGAAATTCTCTGGACTAATGGAATACTAATGGGCATCAGAGTGTTACAGAAAGAGCACTGGACTAAAAGTCAGAGAACTGGACATTGATGCAGGTGTTTCTACTATCTGGATGAATTTGGGCACTATACAATCTCTCTTGCCCACATTTTCTATGTCAGAAAAAAGATGTAGTTAGGTCATTCTGTGTTCTTTCCAGCTCTAAATATTGTCTCTGAATTATTTATATTTTAAGAGGACCTCAGAGGGAACAACGTTCAACATGAAAAATGGTCCTCTAATTGTGAAGATTCTGGAAAGGAAAAAATAAAATCAAGAAAAAAGTCCTCCTTGCTCCCCTTCAAAATCACAACATGAGTATGAGCAACTTCTTCCACAATTTAATTACAATGATATTTCCTTAAAAATATCTGTACATTTATAGTTTATAATGCCCTTTCAAAACATGATTTCATTTTGATCCTTGCAACTATTAAACAGATGAGGAAACTTAAGTCTCAGATGTTGACTGACTTACACCATTTCATAAAGCTGGCAGATATTCATGTGAAGTCTAGTCCTGCAATTTCAATTTAGCCACAACCAAAAAACAAACAAACAACAACAACAAAAAAAGTGCTTATTTATAACCCTGCACTCCATCCAGAGTCCTATTGCAGCATGAGCCCACTCAGGTAACAACCTGTAAGCTATGACCATCATCATCATCATCATCATCATCATGCACAATAATCTCATTTGAGCACATAATAGACACTAAGTAATCACTGTCAAGGCAATTAAGAAAGGGGACTTGAGGTCAGGCGCTGTGGCTCACACCTGTAATCCCACCACTTTGGGAGGCCAAGGTGGGTGGATCACCTGAAGTCAGGAGTTCGAGACCACCATGGCCAACATAATGAAATGTTGCCTATACTAAAAATACAAATACAAACTGAGCCAAGTGAGCCAAGATCATGCCATTGCATACTCCAGCCGGAGCAACAAGAGTGAACTCCATCTCAAAATAAAAAAGGAGACTTGTGCTGTTTCATCACACATGCCTAAACACCTACCAATTTCATCTACAGGTAGAACCAGCTCTGCTTAGAAGCATGAAGACGAAATACTCATGTGCATACATGTGACCTCTCTGCTATTTTTCTCTTTTCATCTCAGCTCCTGAAAAAAACACACGGATGAGCCCTTTCTCCCCAGACATGATTCTTTCAGCATCCCTCAATCTGCCACTGCAAACCGGTTTGGAAGAAGCATATATTCAGTTAGCATGTGACAACAGTGTTTCATACAATATAATTAACACTGCCCTACCCTATTTCTTTAAAAATTAGTAAGTGCACAAGAAACAAAACACAAAACAAAACCAGAAGGGAGAAAGGCAATTTTAAAATGAATTCGACTGCAGAATCTTATGTTCCTGTAGGCATAGTAGATATTAATAATTCAACAAAATATTACAGTAATTACTATACTTTGCAAAATCACCACAGTGCACTTTAGCACAACTCCTACCAATCTCCCTGCAACTTCCATTAACAAATAAAGTACAATTCCCTATATTAAATGTGTTGTTTAAAAGCTCAATATTTTATCAGAACTAATATATTTTAAATAATCAGTCAAAACCAAGAAAATCCCTGGCCCTGTATTTCTCACCCCTTCAAGTGAAATTCCATCTTCACAGTTAGAGCTAAAATTGATTTCAACTCCAACAAGAATACACTAAATGTTAGGGTCTGAAGGCCCCTATTGAGGGAACTGAGGATTACTCAGCTCTCAGGCTCTGCTGGAATCTGATTAGCCTGCCAGAAGGAGAGTGAGAAGGAAAAAGAGTGGACAATTAATTCTTTCGGACTATAAATCTGGCCTACCGCATTCAGCTCCAGAAAAAGAAATCATGAATTGTAAAGAGAGGCAAGGGGCAGGCAACCACCAAAAAAACACTCCTAAGTCCATCCCTGAGCATGTATGTAGCAGGCTAATGATCTCGAAATATAGGTGAACCTCACTTTATACTATAATTATGTTCCCACAAATTTGCTACATCCAATCTCTCAAGTTCTATTGATTTTACCTGCTGCAAAAATGCTGCAAAATAAACCACCTAAATCTCAATCACTTATTCTCACAACAATCAATCACTTTATTCTCAGAAATATTCAGGGCAGCTTGGGGTTGGCTGATCATAACTGGGCTCAGCTAGGTGGTTCTAGCTGGGCTGGGCTGGTCTAGCGTGGGCTTGGCTGGGAATGGCTATGTACTAGTTGTCTCTCATCCTCTTCCTGAGACCAATAGGCTATGTTTTTCTCATGGCCACCCCAAAGGCACAAGAAAACAGGTAGAAACACACATCCTTCTTGATAACTGAGCTTAGAACTGGCACACTATCACTTCCAACTCTCTATTGGCCAAGCAAGTCACAAGGCCAAACCAAAAGTTAGAAGATGGGGAAGAAGGTCCCATTCAGAGAGAGGGCACTGCAAAGGTCCCATACAAAGGGAGTTATAAAGAGAAATTAAGAATGGGAGCTAACGACACAATCAACTACATCTGCCAAATATTTCTTCAGTGGACTCCTTCTTATCTACCCCCACTGCCACCATCCAAGCCATCATCCTCTTCAGCTACATCCTCTTAGCATTCATCCTTTTTTCCCTTTAACCCACAGGGTGATCAGAGTGATTTTTTAATGTACATTTAATTTTATCATTTTATCACTCTCCTACTATAAAACTTTTCATGGCTCACCTCTTTACTTTTTTTCTTTTTCTTTTTTTTTTTTTTTTTTTTGACAAGGTCTCACTCTGTCATCCAGGTTAGAGTGCAGTGGCATGATCACAGCTCACTGCAGCCTCAACCTCCTGGGCTCAAGTGATCCTCCCACCTCAGCCTCAGCCACCTGAGTAGCTGGGACCACAGGTGCATGCCACCATGCCCAGCTAATTTTGTTTGTGTGTGTATTTTTTGTAGAGACAGAGTTTCTCCATGTTGCCTTTCAAACTCCTGGGTTCAGGGGATCTGCCTTCCTCAGCCTCCCAAAGTGCTAGAATTGCACGCATAAGCCACCAAGCCAGGCCATCCCTTTGCTGTTGGGATAAAGAACTAAACCCTTGCTTAGTCCTGCCCATGCCTGCCTGTCTAGCTTCATCTCATCTCTCACCATCCCCCAGCCCCTCTGCTCCAGCCACACTGTCCTTCCTTTCCCCTTGCTCCTCCCTGCCACAGAAGCCCTATGCCCAGAACACTATGCCCTCTCCTCTGCACCTAATCCACCCCGCACATCTTTGCAATCTCCACTCATCTGCATCTCCCTCTCTGCCCTTCCTAAGTTAAATGTCCCTAGTGTTGTCATGTACCTCTCAATCAGAGCACTACTCACCATTACAGACTCAGAATCCAGCAGCACCTGGCACATAGAGGGGACTCCACAAATATATATTGAATATTGATGTGTTAGTCCATTCTCACATTGCTATAAAGAAATACCTAGGACTGTGTATTTTATATTTAATAAAAGAAGTTTAATTGGCTCATGGTTCTGCAGGCTGTACAGGAAACACATTGGCTTCTGCTTCTGGGGAGACCTCAGGAAACTTCCAATCATGGCAGAAGGCAAAGGGGGAGCAGATGTCTTACACGGCAGGAGCAGGAGCAAGGCGGGGTGGGGGCAGGAGGCACTGCACACTTTTAACCAACCAGATCTTATGAGAACTCACTCACTGTCACGAGGACAGTACCAAGAGGATGGTGCTAAACCACTCATGAGAAATCTGTCTCCACAATCCCAGCACCTCCCACCATGCCTCACCTCCAACAATGGGGATTACAATTCAACATGAGATTTGGGCAAGAACACAGTTCCAAACCATATTAATTGGCTATTGCTGTGGTTTTTAAAAATGATTTTAAATTTTTTTAAATAAAAAGAAACCAAATATCACATGTCCTCACTTACAAGTGGGAGCTAAATGATGAGAACTCATGAACACAAAGGAAGGAACAACAGACACTGGGGGCTATTTGAGAGTGGAGGATGGCAGCAGCAGAAAAAATAACTATTGAGTACTAGGCTTAAATACCTGGGTGACAAAATAATCTGTACAACAAGCCCCCATGAAATGAGTTTACCTACATAACAAACCTTCACATGTACCCCCGAAGCTAAAATTAAATAAATAAAACTACTCCTTTTTTTTTTTTTGAGACAGAGCTCTGTTAACCAAGCTGGAGTGCAGTGATGTGATCTCTGCTCACTGCAACCTCTGCCTCCCCGGTTCAAGTGATTCTCCTGCCTCAGCCTCCCAAGTAGCTGGGACTACAGGTGTGTGCCACCACACCTGGCTAATTTTTGAATTTTTACTAGAGACAAGGTTCCACCATGTTGGCCAGACTGGTCTCAAACTCCCAACCTCAGGTAACCTGCCTGCCTCGGTCTCCCAAAGTGCTGGGATTACAGGCATGAGCCACCGCACCCTGCCTAAAACTACTTCTTTTGGTTGAGTTTTACATTGAAGGTATTTGGATAATGAGTGTCAATAGCAAATGGTTCTGCAGAGCATTTAATCTCCCACCTTATACTACCGATTTTGTGTAAATCCAGTTTTAAAGCATCAGGCTTCCTCAAGGGTTGCACATCACTAATTTGAACAAAGTCACAGGTATCTGATGTTATGCACCTCCTTTTCCCACCTTCATCAGTCCATGAGTAGAAGGGGAGACACATATAATGCCAAATAGCACATGATACAAAATCATCAAGTAACCTAAGTACTTCCCAAATCCAAGAAAAACTTTTTTTGACCCTAGATTTCTATGTCCAGAGGAACCACCAAGCCAATGTGAGAGCAAAACAAAATTTTAGACATGCCAAGAATCTTTTTTAAAAGTGGATCTCCTGATCATCAGAGAAATGCAAATCAAAACTACAATAACATATCATCTCACCCCAGTTAAAATGGCTTATATCCAAAAGACAGGCAATAACAAATGCTGGTGAGGACATGGAGAAAAGGGAACCCTTGTACACTGTTGGTGGGAATGTAAATTAGTGCAACTACTATGGAGAACAGTTTGGAGGTTTCTCAAAAAACTAAAAATAGAGCTATCATACAATCCAGCAATCCCACTGCTGGGTATATACTCAAAGAAAGGAAATCAATATATCAAAGAGATATCTGCACTCCCATGTTTGCTGCAGTACTATTCACAATAGCCAAGATTTGGAAGCAACCTAACTGTCCATCAACAGATGAATGGATAAAGAAAATCTGGTACATATACACAATGGAGTACTATTCAGCCATAAAAACGAATGAGATTCAGTCATTTGCAAAAACATGGATGGAAGTAGAGGTCATTACGTTAAGTGAAATAAGCCAGGCACCAAAAGACACACATGGCAGGTTCTCAATTATTTGTGGGATCTAAAAATGAAAACAACTGAACCCATGGGTATAGAGTAGAAGAATGATTACCAGAGGCAGGAAGGGTAGTGGGGGAGAGGGGGAGGTGGGGATTATTAATGGGTACAAAAAGTAAAATGAATGAATAACGCCTAGTATTTGATAGCACAAAAGGGTGACTAGGGTCAATAATAATTTTAATTGTACATTTTAAAATAACTAAAAGAGTATAATCTGGATTATTTGTAACACAAATGATAAGTGCTTGAATGGATAGATATCCCATCTTCCATGATGTGATTATTATGCAATGCATATCTGTACCAAAACATCTCACGTACCCCATAAATATATACACCTACTATGTACCCACAAAAAATTTTTTAAATTAAAAATTTTAAAGCATTAATATCTCCCAAGCACTGGGTGATCATATGATTCATCATCTAAGCCTGGATCTTTTGAGAGTCAAAATACATCTATTCATATTCTATCAGGACAAGAGGTATAAACCAAGACATTCCCATGCATTCTCTGAGAAAGATTACTTGAGGATATGCCACAGAAAAATGAAAAGCAGCCCACAACAGAGGAATGGGATCCAAAAAGCAGAGGCACTAATCCAAGAGTAAAATAAATAGAAATCTCAAGATGACAGAAGGGAAACAGGCCTAGAAAGAAAGAAATCAGTACAAATTAGAATATCTAATAATAATACAACTAAAAAGTTGGAATATCATAGTACTATAGTGAAATAGCATATTCTTTATCTTCCTATAAAGAAAATAAAACAAGTAGAAACACACGGTAAAACAGAGTTCTCTACAAGAAATTTATACACCACACTGACATAGCAGAATTCTGAACAATTGCTAGAACAACAGGTAATCTATTTGACCTCAAAGCTCAGAACACTCCTTGTCAAGTGTCCCAGGTTTGGTGATAGAATACGACATCTATTTCTTATTGTGCTAGTAGATTTTGTTGCAGATAATAAAAACAACCAGAATTTTTTAATAATTTCATTAATTTTCATTCACTGTGGTCTTGATTATGTTCAAGTTATTTCCTAAGCATGCTCCAATTAGCACGTCTTATGCTATCTCACACTGTTCTCTGCAATATCTGTCCAATATATGTTTACCACACACAAAATTGTAAGTTTTCTTGGGTGTCTAGTCTGCATCACATAGATTTTTTTGCACATGCTGCCTCACTAGGCATACACTAGGTGCTCTCTAAACACTTCACATGATCTGAAAAGAGTAAGGCACAGCAATCAATACAGGTCACGACCTGGGGCAAATGTTCTGTTAAAACATCCAAATTACCCTCCCATCTGAGAATTTTATTATATCAGACGTGCCTTGAAATAAATTGCACATCATGCCTGGAATAAGAATCTTGGGTTTACTACCATGGTATGCGTGTTAATGGAAGTGTTCATTTGTACTGAGAGAAGGCAGAAGAAGGCAAGAGCTGCACCTGGTCTCAAATCTGTTGTCAAAGGGTCTCTAGCTCCTTAAGGAATAAAGGAGAAGTGAGGTAAACTAACAACTTGAGTTCATATCACCCCCTATTCTTTTCAAAATGCTTCCATGTGCACCATCTCATTTTTTAACTGTGACATAAAGGGAGCAAATAGGATTGTGCCCATTTCACCCACCAAGAAATGACTGACCTAATACCACATCTACTTTGTGGTGAGATGGGCTGCACCAATTTTTGCAACTTTTTCATTTTACAGGTGAGGAAATTGAATCCCAGAAAATTCAAATAACTTAACTGGCATCATACTAAGCAAACAAATTATTGAATGAATGAGTGAAAGAATGAATGAAAATACATGTGCTTGAAGTAAGACCAAAGCTAGACATGCTTGAAAGAAGCATTTTCCATTTTTTAAAATCATACTTGCAGGCTCTCTCCTTACTAATAATGCACCCATTTAAAACACACACAGACACATTTAAAATATATTTAAAACTGGGGTTTAATCCCACGGGGAGCTCTGGGAAACCATGAAAGAAACATGTCTCAGAGTTAGCCAACCCCAGTGGTCAAGGGGGCTGGATATTTATCCATCAACTCCTACCAGTCATTGGTAGTGGCTGCTCCCTGCACCCTCACAGGCACTAATTCCTTGACTCTTCCAGCCTGTACCTTGTGTGATCAAAGCAAGCTACAGTGGCCAGGGAAAGCTGGTCCCTGGTGCTGGTGGTTGGAAATCAAGCCAGCATGCAGAGCAAAGGAACATCCCGGGAATGCAGATAGAGTACCAACAGATCTCCAAATAAGAATTAACATGCTTTTTTTTTGAGACGGAGTCTCACTCTGTCACCCAGGCTGGGGAATGCAGTGGCACCATCTTGGCTCACTGCAACCCCTGCCTCCTGAGTTCAAGAGATTCTCCAGCCTCAGCCTCCCATGTAGCTGGGATTAAAGGCATGTGCCACCAGCTAATTTTTGTATTTTTTTTTTTTAGTAGAGCCCAGAGGTTTCACTGTGTTGGCCAGGCTGGTCTCGAACTCCTGACCTCAAGTGATCTGCCCGCCTCAGCCTCCCAAAGTACTGGAATTACAAAAATTAACATTCTTATGTTAAAATAGCCTATTATGCTAGGCCCTTTATAGGCATCATCTCTAAGATTCACAACAATCCTGCAAGTCCAGTATTATCATCATTTTACAGGCAGTGAAACTAAGGCTTAGAGACTTGTTCAAGGTTGCTGTGGCTTAGGGACCTTCTCATGACAGAAAAGACGCTTTAGAGTTTTGAGAAATCTTTCAAACAAAAGTTTGCTTTCAAGCATGAATAACACTGAAAGCAACACAGTGAGATAAGCAACTCTTTCACCAGTAAGGATACCCTCCTCTTCCACCACCACTCTGGAAAACAAGTTTCTCTGTGTCACCAGCTTCATTGTCTCAGAACTCTTATTGTAGACAAGTTCCCCCACTATGTGTAATCACATTCAGATATGGCAGCTTGAGCTATTTTTCTAGTCTTGAAAATGTTCAACTCAGTAATTGTTCTTCATCTCCCACTGAGAACAGATTTTTAAAAGAAAAAGTTTATTTCTTATGCAGCAGTGTAATCTTTAACCTGATTCTAACCATCTGAATGAGAAACTGCCTACCTCACCATAGATGTCAAAAAGGCTTTTGGGAGGATGTCAGGCATGTGGGACCTGAGAGCCTGTGAGAGACAACCGCAATGTCCCAGGGTGCAGACCCCAGGCCAGCAACAGCAGGCCAGACACTACTCCATCCCCAAGACACCTGTTCTTTACCCAGGCACTTTTAAGTATTTAAGCAAGTATTTATTCTGTTCAACTCAATAAGCACATATTGACTAACCACCAGAAACAAGAGAGCAAGGAAGCAAAAAGGAAGGAAATACAGAAGAGATGTGAGAACCCAGCCTAAGCATCACTTCCAGCTGAATCTATTTGTAGAGTGTTAGTTCAGTCATTAATGGTCTGAGTATCTAACTGCTGAATGAACGTGTTTGTATCTACTCCCCTTTTTTCTGTAGGAAGAGGCTGAATGATCAGCCCCCAAGGATTGAAAACTGTCCTGCTGCCAAATGACTATTCATCTATGGATCATCATACAACCCCTACACAATTCACTTACAGGCTACTTTTCATCTTCCCTCCTTCAGAACAATTCCTGGTACAGCATTGTCTTGTTATTTCATCCTATTTATTTTCACTTCTTTCCCAGGGCAACACTCCCTCTAGTGTCTACGTAGGGCTCTCAGGTTCCAATCTTGGTACATAGGGTGAAGGCAAAAAGGGAATTCAAGCCTACAACTCTATGGGTATAGATCACCACAAAGTAGTGGATTGTACCAGTGTGATAATTCTGGGGAACAGGCTGCAGATATTCTACAGATAGCTCCAATCCATGTGATATGCCCATTTCACAGCAGGCACAAATACAGAAGAGGAGAGGAAAAATGTAACATTGAGGTCTAGGCCATGACTTTGGCATAGATGAGTTTTTGGCACAATGGGATCTGCTTGTCAACCAGCCCCAGCAACCCAGTGTTCTCCAATGTTCTAGAAGCTACACACTTTACTCACTTCCCTCAAGAAGTCTCCCTTGATTAGCTGTGAGTTGTATCATGGATGCCCAATCTGAGAGAAGCTACTCTTCATCTTTCTGGATCCCTTAACTCTCCATGCAATAAAAGCCCTGTAATAATGTTAAACTTATTCATAGCTTATTAGTGTAATCATCTAACGAATATGATTCTGTTTCTATTACAAATTCTGAGTATGAATTTCAAGAATACAGGTCCCCAGTTATTCACTTCTAGATCCTTTTCAACATCTACTTTAGCACGACATAAAAGGTAGACATGGCAAAAACTCATTGACTGGGGACATGAACTATGGGAGGTGGTTGAAATGAGCATCTTGATGAGAACTGGGTTCTAGCCAAGGCCTTGCCATCAGCTCACTGGGAAACTTTGAGCAAGTGCCTCCTTCCTCTGCTTCAACATTTCCATCTGAAAATTAAGGGAAGGCCCCTTCCAGATATAAAAATAATAACTAAACTAAAGTATCTTGAGTGCTTGCTACAAATGGGTCAGGCACTTCTTTTAAGCGCTCTGCCCTGTACAGTCTCACTTAATTCTTACAACAGCCCAAGGTAGAGATACTATATCATCACCCCCTTTTCTCAGATGAAGAAACAGCAGAGAGGGTAACAACTTGCCCAATGTCACACAGCTATTAAGAAACAGAGGCAGGACTTGAACCCAGGCACCTGGCTGCAAAATCCATGATCTTATTTAGTATGTGGCCTGTTTCAGGTTCCCAGTCTATCTGTTCTCAACAAATCCGGAAGAGGATTGCATTCATGATGAAATCTCTCCACAAATACGAATTCACACAAGTTGTACCATACACCCATACTAAATAATCCCACAACCCAATAGAAGCCTTGATTATCCTACATAGCTTTATTTCCAGTTTTTCCCCTAATTAGGTTTTTTCTCTCTCCAATGCATGCCAAGTAACAGTCCCCTACTTAGCCAAGGGCACAGTTTTACTGACCAAGAACCCTGCTGGCCCCACTCTGCTGCAGGTCCCTCTCATCTCAACCAAGCAGGGATGGCTTCCTCTGATTCCCTGCATGCACTCAATAGCAGAAAACAATCTGTGCAATCCTGAGGTTCTTAGACTCCATTATTTTTTCCAAATTTACTATAGAACATTTATTAGTGTACTATAAACAACAGTATTTCCATAAATAATTAAATCCAAACTACACTGATCAAAATAAATGAGCAAAATATTCCTGGTTGTGATGTAACCAGGCTTGATTCACTCACTAACTTAAATAACAAGGTGACTCACAAGAGGCCCCCATTAACAATGGTTAGTAAGATACAGCTTGTCCGACATTAACTAGCTTGTTATTCATTGTCTGCAGCCACCGCGGTGGATGGGCAGGGTGACTATAGAGCATGGCCCCAGAACAGAAGGAAAGAATCTATTCCCAAATCTCTCTGACTAGCCTCATATGATACCCATCCTGGGGCCTCAGTCTACCCTACCTATAAAATGGGCACCTCACCAGAGTGAAAACACACAAATCCTCTTAGAAGGAAAATGCTCTATTAACCTGAGAAGAAAGGAGAAAAATGGGTGGGAAGAGGGGATGGCTCTTCCAAGAGAAAAAACATAAGCAGGGTCCAAGGTCGGCTGCCACGTTTCTGTCTGAGCCTCATCTCCTCATCTCTATCATGAGTGATTTGATGAAGACAATTCCCAAGTGCACTTCCAGCCTTGACATTCTGCAAGTCTCAAATTCCTGTAGTATGTCCCACAGGGATCCTCTCTTCTGTGAGCTCATAGCCTGAAACGATCACTTGACAATTAACCACATATCACCCCATGGCATCTGTCGTCTTGTCATGTGTTATTTAACTTTACAGAAGAGCAGTCTCACATCCAAAGCATGTCAGCACGACTACGAGGCAAATGCTGTCTCATCCTTCTTTGTCTCCTCTCCATCACACTTCTACCAACCCCACAGTTTCTAGGAGAATGCCACATACATAGGAAACACTCAGAAAATGGATGAATGTCTTATGGGGGTGTCCATCTGATCTTTGAAGTGCATGAGAAGCCAGGATTGTTAACTAGTCCTTATTTCTATCCTCTTACTAAGTAGCATAGAGATCCCTCTGAATCTTATGGTAACATTCATACATTAAATAATACACCAGTTGTCTAAACTCAGTGTTATTAAGAGACAGTGTTAACCTGCTACTTATCTTAGGGCAAAATGATCTTCTTTCCTCTCCTCTTACCCTGCAGCTAAGGCACGGTCCAACTCCCCAGGTGAGTTCAGTATTACTGAGCTATGTACTACCCTACGGCACATGCTGCCAGGCATGGAGGAGAAGAACAGAACTCACACTTGATGGTGATTGGAGGGAGGGGGTGCTGTTTTAATTATTTCAGCTCTTACCCTCAAAACACTCACCAAATAATATAAGACTAAAGTAAGTACTAAACTAAATATGACCAAATGTGTGGTGCATTCTGCAAATTCTATAAACAAGTAGGGGAAAAGAGAAATAAATGCTTCCAAGGAAAGTTTCACAGAGCCACTGAGTCTGAATGTTGAACTGAGCTATGAATAACAGGTGCCCTTTCATCAAGAAAGAAGGGTACCCCAAGTGGAACAGACCTCAAGGTGCTTGGGACAATGAAGGCGCTGCCCCGGCCAGAATGCAGGACTCAATCAGGGAAGAGTCAAATCCAAAGTTGGAGAAGTAGACCCGGGACATACATAGCCTTGAATGCCAGGCTAATGGACTCTGGATCTGAATTTAAGAAACCAAAGTTCCTCAAGCCAGAATGTAGACACACCAGATGAAACACTCCTGGCTACAGTAGCTGTCAAGTTCTGAAATCATTGCTATCCCAGGCAACAACAATTTCTAATTCCTTTATAGCTTCTGCTTGATGAGACTTGAGACTGTCTTTCATTCACTCAGTCAAACATTATCAAGTGCCAACCATGTGTAAGGCAAAGCTCCCTCATCTCCAGTGACTACCAACAAAGTCAGAGCCCTATCCAGAGCCTTTTCTCAGTTACCCACAACACCAGGAGAATAAACTTGGTTAGCCAAATTCGATCCATCCCACAGAGCCAGTTCTGCTTACCAGAACTGCCTAGTGACCCACTAGGCATTCACATTCTATATTTCCCACCTCCTCCTCCACAAGGCCTCTTTTCTCCTTCAAACTTACTGCAGAATCATCCTTTGACATTTTCTCCCTTTAAGGGAAGTATCTCAAACCAGCCAAGAGGCCAAAAAAGGCAGAAAGCAGGAAATCAACAGGTAGGTCAAGCCACAGGCCTTAAGTGACTTAGCCAATCTGTACCTAGCCTTGGATAAACCACTAGTCTCCAGCCAAATCTTTCTATCACAGAGTGTCTGCTTTGTCGCACCTCTCTGCTCCTTATGAGATGATTCAGGGCCCACAGATCATCCAGTTCCAGGATTCCTTCACTGACAATAGATTTACACAGTCCAAGGAAAAAGCAATTTTCCCTTCTGTCCACTGAGCCTTCCTGCCACTGAAGTCACCAACTCCCTTTCCCTTAAATCCAACACCACTGGAGAAGCCGCTTCTGGGCATTTCTTCTTTGCCAGCTACAAAGCAAGTTCCAGCCACTGCATTTCTGTAATCACTAAATCAGACCTCCCAATTAAGGAGTCTGCAACTTCTGCTCACCTTGGAAATCACTGAAGGATCTGAGAAGGAAATCACACCCTGTAATCCAGCCATCAGAGAAATCACAGAGCAGATAAATAACCTGTGCCCAGCTCCTCCTCTCCCCACGGCCCCTCAGACCAACAATGACCAGGAGCAATTAGTGCTGTTATGTCCCCATGCATTTCCCAGCTACATCTCAAGTGAGATGGTTTCCCCATGTAATACTAATTGAAAACAATTTTTTTTTGGCAAAACCCTGAAGAATGGCTTCTGTGGCAGGCTTCTTTATTAAGCCTCGAAAAAGGCAGAATGCATTAAGATATTGTGACACAGGAACTGTGAGCAGGGACGATGAAGACAAGGCAATCCAGCCAAAAGCTATTTGAAAAATCTGTTTGGGAGCCACAATTAGATGATCCAGTGAGTGAAATACAATTAATGTGATCAAATCTGTCACTATTTTGCACATTAGGAGTAAATATTTTAGAACACAGTCCAGCTGAATTAGTTAAGGGTAGGAAATCCTGCCTGGGATAATCTCTGTGTTACACCTACTGGTATGCTCAGGGCAGGGTGATCTGGGAGGGCCTAGAAATATCAGCATCTCCCCATTTCTCTTCACCAAGATGCAGTGTTGGGCACATTAATTGAGAACTACCTGGCAAGTATTCCAAGCAGACACACTGCAGGGGCAGCAGCCTGCAAATTGCTGCCACTTCGAGTGCGCTGCTGGAAGGAAATGAAGATCAATGTTAGGGCAGATGCAGTGTTTTCACCTCGGCACCAGGAATGGGGGGCCCCATGAAGGGTTAATCCAAGGAGGAGGGGGTGTGGAGAAGTGGACTGTGCCTTCACAACTTTCCACTCTCCAGAGCCATTTGCCAACTCACTGAGCAAGCAGGGAGGCTTCTTCTTTCATTTGAAGGAAAAGGACAGAATAATGTGTTTTTCTGTTTCCCTGTAAGCCACGGGGACTGGGCTCCCTCTGGGTGTTTGTGAAACACTCTCTAACCCATTAATCACCAGGATTCCAGCTGGAGGCAACTGGAGAGAAAAAATAGCAAATCGCTCCTCCAGAGTAAAGGCTCCAAGGCCAAGTCCACTCACTTTCCAGCCAGAACACCTGGCAGGCAACATGGTCAGAGGTGGTGCCCAGACCCCATGCCCTCCTGATTCCTTTGCCCAAAGCCAGTTGCACTCCTTCTCCTTTGCCCCCAAAGCCATCTCTTCTCAGTCCTGGGACCAAGGCAAATACCCACCCGAAGCCTTGGTCAAGGGTCTCCTCCTGTACCCTCAACCACCTGGGGCACACACTGGACCAACGGGGTGGGCTGAGGGCCCTTCTCCTTCATGTCCCACCCTGCATCCCTGACTGTAAACTCGGTCAGAATGGAGTTCAATTTTCAATTTCATAGGGTTACTGAAAACGCTCCCCAAAAGGGAACTCATATCAAGTAATCAGGTGCATCAGAGACACTTGGAAGAAGAGCAAGGAAACCCTCATTGTGTTAAAAATTAAACTGGTGGCCTCCTGAAGAAGGACATGTCTAATACTCCAGAAGCCAGAAGAAAAGATAAAATTCTCTTTCCATGTCAGAAGAGCCTGGAGCTAGGCCCCATGTTCTCTGTTTTATGGACATCTCCCTCCACTTTGAAACCAATGATGAAAGAATCTTCCCAAAGTGTTCTCATCCCCATCACTCTTCACCCTGTCTTTTATTTACAACACCTTCTTTTCCTGCCATCAGGAAAGGGGGACAGGAGAAAAACCAACTGGGTAAATGTTGCTGAAACTGGTTTCCCAGTGACTCTCCAGGAGATTTCCTTAAAGTCTCAAAGACAGGGCCATGTGAGTATGCCTCTCCATCTTCTTTACAGAGGCTCACAGACCTGATAATCAAGGATGTCTCTCTCGTATTGCCTACAAAATGTGGTCAGAAAAGACAGGTCCAGCCTAGGGGCTAAAGAGGCAGTTCTTCCCCAGATTGGAGAGAGAGGACAGTGTGTGGCCCTACATCCACCTGTGGTGCTCTTGCACGGGCAGTAAGGCTGGCCAAGAGCACAACCAATAAGTCCCTGTGGGCTGTTCATACATTGTCCAATCTCATTGCTGTCACCAAGGTCTCCAAGCCCAACTGCTCCAGTCCCCAAGCCCCTTTGGCCGTCATTTGACTGAAGAGTCATTTCCCCAGGGAGCACGGGCCAGACCTGCCCCTCACCTCTTCTGCTGCACAACTGCTTTGAAGATGAGCAAAGAAGGCCATGCACAGTTAACTGCTATTTGCAGGAAGCATTTTCTCTAAAGTCCCATCTTCAGAGGCTTTGTAAATACTCAAAAATAATCCTTAAAATAAAAGCAGAGACACAGAAAAACTCTTCAGGGAGGGTGAATTTATATTGTCCTAATGAGGCAGTAGTGAAGCCACAGATGTAAAGACATTACATCCTCCTCTTCCTAGGATATATTTACTTCCACACATCCTATCCATCCATCCATCCATCCTCCTCACCAAGTAAGAACCCCCCAACACACACACACACACACACACACACACACCCTAATTATCAAACTAAAATGAAGTTGGGATTCACAACCCCTGCTGTCAGAGAATCAACCCTGAGGTCAGAGAATCTCCCCCCAGCACACACATATCCAAGTCCTCTTGGAAGGGACTTGGAAGTCTTCAATCACCCAGCCCTGCAAAGGCACACATTGTCCACCCCTCTCGCCAGAGCTGTCAGCCCGAGGCTATGGGGGTCTTCATCCAAGGCAGATGAAGCCCGCCATCGCGCTGCTGCGAAGCTGGTCTTCACTGGTCCTTCAAGCCCAGCATGGGCTACCCAGGCTGGGCTGCCCGAGCTGTGCATCATTAGAAACCAAGAAATCTGCACTTTGGTATTGCTTATGTGCTACCTTCTGTGGACCCCTCGCTTTCCTCTTATTAGATACCCAATCCTGGACATCCCAGGCTCTGTTAAAATAAGGCAAAAATTTCCCAGAGAAATTTTTTCAAACACCGGTCATGAAGAGAAATACAAAACGGCAGGGAGTTGCGGGGTGAGTTCCTATCAAATCAATTCCCCAAGGCTGCTTGTACAGACACCCGTCATCCTCCGCCTGGAGCGTGCACCCTACCCAACGCCAGGTTCTGATCCGAACCATGGAGCCAGAGAAGAGGAAAAGATTTTCCAAATCTGGCTCAGGTAGGGACTGGGGGAAGGAGGGAAGTGGGGGAGATGGTGGAAACCTGTCCCTCGCCTTTTCTTTGCTTGGCTGCACAGCGCTGGGTGCAGGCGAGGTAGGGGGAGCCCCTCCGGGCACGCGCTGCGGGCCGCTGCTGCTGCCAGGCAGGCGCGATGCTCAGTCCGGCGCCCAGTCCGGAACGCCGGAGTCTGCCAGACCGGGCTCAACGACGCCACCTCTCGGTACATCCTTGTCCAGGAGAACCCGGTGGCGGGGAAAAGCGGGGGGAGAGGTGTGCAGGAAGCTCAGGCACCCAACTCCGCTCAGGGAACCGTTTGTGGCGCAGGACGCAATGGTGAAGGCGAGAGTTTTCTGCTCAGCGACTTCCGTGTGCCTGTGCGTGCGTGAGGGCGAGCGGTGTGGCATGGGCGCTGGATGGGTGTGGAATTTCGCTTCACGCTTTAAACTTTTTTTTACGGCCTCTGCTACGGCTTTCCAGGGCCGCTCCCTGGACTTTGAAGGAGGAACCGGGGTTACCTGAAGGCCAAGGCTGGGGGCCGACTTGGCCGAGCCTCCTTCTTGGGCTGGAGGACTGCGCGCCTGGAGCGGAAAGCAGCGACCCCGAGGCGAGCAGGAGGCTGCGAGTTCGAATGGCCTTCCGGGTTCCCTTTCGCGTGACGGGAGCGGGGGAGGGGGGGTGGGGGTAGGGGGAGCCCGGGCAGTCGCAGGAATCGGTCTGTTCTGCGGCTCCCGCCCCAAGTCAGCCCTTTTTCTCATCCAAGAATTCAAGCACCCCGCAAAGAGGAAAACTGACCCTCCAAGCCAAATATGGGAGAAAGTGAGCATAGATCCCTCCCCCACTCATCTTTAAGAAGCCCCTTCCTCCACTCCCCTCCCGGGGGCCCGAAGCCTAGGGTCTCCAGTAAACAAACGCACACAGCGTCTAACAACAAACTCCGTTAACCTGTTGGGGGCGTGGGGGGAATCGGACAAACCTGTTATCTCGAAAAGTCGAGTCGTCCCCCGCCTCGACCCCCGAGCAACTATCTGTCCCTCGCTCCCACCCGCCCCCCGCGATTCCCCTTCGGTGTCAGGAAACAGGTGGACCCGCCGCCGGGTGGGTACTCACGCTGCTGTTGTGTCCCGACCAGTGCACCATGGCTTGGTTGTGGGCCGAGTCGCCGGTCAGCGCGAAAGAGGTGCTGGGCAGCCGGAGGTCTTCAGTCGCCGACCCCCCAGCCCGCGGCGCCTTCACCTCCTCCCGGGAACCCTTAGCCAGGGGACGGCTTCCTCTGGAACCATCTGCCGGAGCAGTGGCCCAGGCGTCCCCGCGTTCCTGGGTGCTTGGGGGCTGCGCCCGGCGACTCCTCCTCGCGCCGCCAAGCTTGGCAGGAGCTGGGATGCCCCGGCCCCGCCGCTCGCCTGCCGGCGATGTCTCTCCGGCTTCCACCTGCATCTCACCGCCTCTGCCGCCGCCCTGCTGGGGCAGCAGCTCTGGTCCGGCCCGGCGCCCCAGCACGGCGGCTCTCCGCGCCGTCGCCAGCTCCTCCGGCCACTGGCTGGCCACTGCCCGCGGCGAGAGTGGAGACAACGCCGGTGGCCGGGAAGCCGGGGCCGCCGGGCGTCCGGGACCGCCTGTCGCGTCCCAAGTGATCTCGGCGCCTGCCAGGACCCACGTCGACAAGAGTAGGAGCCCCGTCCGGACAAGCGGCGTCCCCGGCCAGCCTGCGGGGCGCTCCGTGCGCGCCGCCTCCATCCCGCTGCGGCTACCGCGGCTCGGGCTGCCGAGTGTGTGGCGCCCGCCGAGGTGCGGGTCCGGCGCGGGGGGTGTGCGCGCGCCGGCGAGCGAGCGAGCGTGTGTAGGGGGAGTGGGGAGGGGGCGGCCGGGAAGGAGGTGGCTCCGGCTGGCGCGCCTCGCCGGTCCTCTCCAGTCTTCCCTCCTAGCTCCCGCTCGCCCGTTCTCTCGTCCAGAGGGTGATTCCAAACCCGAGGAAAATTAATAATTGCCCCTTCGGTGCTTTCTTTCTTAAAATCAGATTCCCCCCATTCCTCCCCACTGAGTTCCTCCAGAAATTTGGTAAAAAGGAGTAATCAAAGGTAATAAGAAAATCTTCTTAAAATATGAAAATCAAGCCGGATCCAGGAGGGGCCGGCAATAGACCCCAATCCCGAGTCTCTCCGAAATCCAGCCTCCAACGTGCTCCCGGCGAAGAGTTGGGAGCCGCTTCTGGACGCGTTTGGGGGTTTACTCTTCGGGCCTATTATGAGGGGCGGGAGATGGCGCGCGGGGAGGGTACAGGGGTCTCGGGGGAGAAGGAGGAGGAGTTGTGTGCTCAACGCCAACTGTTTGCGTTCTAGAGCCGAGGGGGAGCCAGGTGCCTCCGCGCGGGGAGGCTGCGCACGGAAGCCAAGCGCGGGATGCACCCGGGACTCTGCTCGCTGCTCCCCGGCCCGGCCGGCTCCCGGCCAAACCCCGCCACCCGAGGCCTGCGCCCCCGCGCGGGGGCGTGGGGAATGCGTGCGTGCGCGTGCGTGCGCGCAGGCAGGCAGGCGTGAGGCGAGGGGTTCGCAGGGGGCTGGCGGGCCGACCGGGCGCTGCCGCGTGGGGGCACCTGGCTGAGCCGGGCCGGGAGCGCGGCTGGATGTGAGGGGGCGCGCGGTTCCGTGCGTGCGCGTTTGCACGAGCATGTGTGCGTGTTAGTGTGAGCGATGGCAAGTGGGGCGGGGGCGGGAGGTGTGCGCTCGGCTTTTGGTAGCGCGCGGATCACGCACGGGCTGTGTTTGCATTTGCAGGAGCCTGCGAGTGGTCAAAGAGGCAATGCTGAGAACCAGGCAGGCCGCTCTCGGCAGCCCCCTCCTCTTGGCGCCCCGAGCACCCACGGCCCCCACTACTAGCGGTTAGAACCTGATAAAGCCTCCTAGGGGATGAGGGAAAAGAGGCGGAAGGCCCCGGTGGGATCGGGGACTTGCCAGATCTTCTCGGTTGAGGGATGCTCCTTGCCCGGACCTCCCGACCAGAGGTGGGGCGAGAGAGTAGTCGAGATGTCTGCTCTTCCAGGGAGGATCCAGACCTCATTTTGCTGCTAGGATTTTGAGGTCGTGCCCTCACTCTCCCCAGTCCGTTTCTGAACGGACTCAATTGTTTCCAAGTGTCGGCCGCCAGTTAAGAGGGTACTCGGGCGGGAGCCGCGTGGGCTTATCTGGTCCCCAATCCGCGACTGCAGGAGTGTAGCCTGCGCGCTTGCTGCAGCTGAGACCCTTCGTGACCGTAGGAAGACGGAGACTTTAGGTGGGCTGAAGGGAAGTGAGCTAAACCCAAAGACGACCTCCAGCTGCGGTTTACAGGCCCCAGGACATGTGGTGTAGCCCGCCGCCTCCGAGAAGCCCCTGGGATTTCTGGGGGTTGAAAAGTCTGAGACTAGAGGAGCTAGAGGAGGAGCTATTAAGAAAGGAGCAGGCAGGAGGGAGGAGGCTTAGGGAGAGAGAGACAGCCTCCAGCCCTGCTCTTCTCCTTCGGGAGTAGATAGAGTTCCTCCTCTCTGGAAGATGGTTAAAGTGGATCGAGAGTGAGGGGAATGCGCGGAGAGGAAAGAAAGGTGAGAGGAAGGAATGAAGGAGAAAATAGAGGGAAAGGGGGAGAGGGAGAAGAGAGGAAAGACAAGATGAAGGAGAAAAGGGGCGAGAGAATGGTGCAAAAGGAAGAGGGAGATAGAAGAGGAGGCGAAAGGGCGCCAGGTAAGAGCCAAGAGGGCTGGAGGAGGCAGAAGAGGCGCCTGAGAATCTAAGCTGGCCAAGGAGGAAGACATCCAGCGATTCCCGAGAGCCCCCGCCCTCTTGAACTTGCCTTTCCACCCGGTGCCAAAATGGCAATTAGCAGCGGGGAAGGCTGGGCCGAAGAACCAAGCCAGCGACAACGTCCGGCCCAGAATGGGGCGGGTCCTGGCATCTGTGGGTTTCCAAAGACAGGGCGTAGCGGGTAGTCCCAAGAAAAGTTCCAGCGCCGCAGGCCCAGGTGGGCGCGGGACCGGGCGCTGGACGAGAGCCGGCCATCCGCGAGTTCCCAGCGCCCCTGCCGGAGGAGGCCCGGCGCTGCAGCCCGAGCCGAAGCTCGGGATTCGGGAGGGACGCGGTGCTGCTCTTCTCTTCAGGCTCTGGGCGGAGGTGCCACAGTATTAGAGATCTGGGCGGACCCGAGGCTCACACAGCCCGGAGGAGTGTGGTCTCCCAAGTCCTATGCGCCCTGGGGAGGTGCACCATCCGGTCTCCGCAGCTTCCCGCGGCCTCTGAGCAGGAGCAGTCGGGTGCAAAAGAGGCAGACGCTCTGAGAGGGGCCTCCTTCTCTCTCTCCTGTCTGAAGAAGGCCCTACCCAGATGGAACCCGGGCAGAGCTGGATCCTTGGGATGGGCTTGAGGAGATGTAGCTTAAAAGCTTTTGTTTGAAAACAAACAAAAAAGGAAAGACTCCCGCAAGTGTGACATTTTCACATGCCTCCTGCACCAGTCCGTTTTCGTGGCCTTGCTCCCATCAATTATAGTCTTCTTCCACCTGCAGCCTCTCCCTCCTTTACCCTTTGCCTGAAAATCCTTGCCCTCAGCCCTGAGCTGCCTCTGTCCCCGCCCCCACCCCCATCCCCCTGCCTCCAACCCCCTGCTTCTGAGTCCCCATTAGCCTTCTCTAGTGCCCAAACTTCTCCCAGTAGTTCTCACCTGTACCCACAGTATCCTCTTCCTCACTCCTGGACTTTTTGCAATTTGACATCTGCTTTTAGGCGACTCAGTCAAAGGCCTACCCCAACACGCCTGACAGCCTCACTCAACAACCTCTTCTTCCTGCATGTGTAAACTTGTCCCATCTGAAAAGGTCTCCTTTGGTCTACATGGTACCAGGATCTTCTGGGTCCTCCCTGGCCAGCCTCAGTCAAGCTTGTCTTCTTTTATCCACATCTTAAATTCTGAGCCCCAACCTCCATCATTTCCCCCAATTCTCCGTGCTTGGCTCTCATTCTGTTTTCCCTTTCTCCTTGTCTGAATGAGCCCAGTGATCAGGCCCATTTCTGTCCTTCTACCGTTTCCTGCTGTTGACTCCTGGATCTACACCTTCACCACATCCCCTCTTGAGCTTCACGCCTGACTTCCTCATTGCTTCATACGTGTTATGTGTTCACCTTGAAACCCATATGCAGCAAAACCTAAAACCATCACCCCAACATCTTCTTAGTCACCTAGACACTTGACTTGCAAGCTTGACTCCCTCTTTTGGATCCCCACACCCCTAAAAACTCTTGTCTCGTCCTATTTTTAAAAGCCTTTTTTTTTTTTTTTACCACTCCTCTCCTGTTCATTCCTAGAGCCACTGCCTTAGATCTGACCCTCAACATCTCTTGCCTAAGGTTTTGCAATAGTTTCCTCTCTTCTCCTGGTCTTCGTTTCTTTCCTTCTCCTAGCCAGCCTCCACACTGGCACCTTCAAATAGAAATGTAATGTAAGCCACATAGGAAATTTTAAACTTTCTAGTAGCTTTATTGAAATAAAAAGGAACCAATGAAATTAACTTTAATTTTTATTGAACTGAAGATACCAAAAATAGTTTCAATTTGTAATCAACATAAAAATTATTGATGTATTTTTACATATTTTTGCACCAAGTCTTCAAAATCCAGTGTGTATTTTATACTTACAGCACATTTCCATTCAGACCACCCACATTTTTTCACTACCACATTTCACAACCACATGTGACTAGTGGCTACTGTTTTAAACAACACAGCTCCACACTGTTGACAGAAATAGCCTCTTAAAACATAAGGAAGATTATATCATGAATTGCCCTCCTCAAAATTTTTCAACGACCTACCATTTTTATAAAATCCAAACAGAATGGTATCCAAAGCTCCATGTACTTGCCCCACCTCCATGAACTTTCTTACTGTATTTCTTAAGCCTTGAATGTGTCCTCTGCCACAGTTTTCAACATGGAAGGAGCTTCATGGTAAGAACCCTTCTTCATGGAAGAATCCTCTTCCATGGAGCTTGCCTCCACAGCCTCGTAGTACTTGTTATTATATCATTATTATCACCATCATCATGTCATCATCAAATTCTTTGTTTTCCTATAAGATAGGAGCTGTCCCATGTCAATTTGGAACTTAAAAGAGAGGACTAAGGTTAAAGGGGGCTTCGATTTCCCTTGCTGACATAATACCTACTTCAGCTGGGAAAGGCAGGTTGAGAGTGAGGATTAGCCCTCACACAGTCCCCATAGGGTTGGCAACAAATGCCCACTGGGAATGCATTTTCTCACCAGGGCTTCTGTCCCTGTTAAAAACAACTGGAGAAAGCAAACTGTATACTGTAAGTTATCCATGAGATTACACTAAATGTCACCCAAATAAATCTTTCCGGTTGCTTTTTTTTTTTTTTTTTTTTACCATCACAGTGAAATAACACTTTGGGAAACTGCTTCTTCTCCCTGACATCACAAATACACACAGACACATACAGACACACACACACACACACACACACACACACCCTTACCCTTCCAGACCCTCAATAATCTAATAGATATTTTGCCATCAGCACTCACAGCAGGCACAGATAGAGAAGCATTCAAATGATGCCTATTTCCTTTCCTTTTTTTTTTTTTTTTTTTTTTTTTTGAGATGGAGTCTCGCTGTGTCGCCCACGCTGGAGTGCAGTGGTGCAATCTCGGCTCACTGCAACTTCCGCCTCCCGGGTTCAATCGATTCTCCTGCCTCAGCCTCCTGAGTAGCTGGGATTACAGGTGCACACCACCATGCCCAGCTAATTTTTGTATTTTTTTTTTTAGTAAAGGCGGGATTTCCCCATGTTGGTCAGGCTGGTCTCAAACTCCTGATCTCAGATGGTCCGACCCCCTCGGCCTCCCAAAGTGCTGGGATTACAGGTGTGAGCCACCACGCCCAGCCCTATTTCCATATTTTATAAAATGTTCAGCACCTCTTACATGAGGACCTAAAAGCAAATTTCTCTTAAAACTTGCATTTCTCCTGTGAAACTGACATCCTTTCTTAAAGGCTCTTTTAACTGGCTCTGTCTTCTCACTTTGTCTTCCTCTTGTCTCAATAGTCATGCTGAGTACCGAGTTAACTTGTTCTAATGGTCTTCAGTCAAGATTTTTATCCTCTGCTCCCTTTTTACTAAATGCTGTTTTCATTGTTTGGTACTCTTTGATCTTACTATATCTGTATATTTTTGATAAGCCACTTCACATTCTTTTTAGAACTAAATAGGAAATTAATTAATTGATTAACATCAAACAACAGTCTACATTGTAACTCTCTGAATTTCTAAGGAGGCAAATGATTATGAAACAAAACCTGAAATGCGGACAAAACCAGCCAGATGATCACTGCAATTAGGACTTCCTGTCACTGTGTGTCCGTGAAGTGTCTGTTTTGCTCAATACTGTATCCTTAGCACCTGGCCCAATGCCTGGCACAGCGATGACCCTCAATAAATGTGCAATAAAAAACAAAACAGATGAATGTAAATAATAATACCTCCGCTGCAGCTACTAACCACCTGTTCTTTTTAGCATGTCAACTTTCTAAAGAGGCAAAAGCTCTAGGACTTGATTGACACTACTTTCCACCACACCTTATTGCATGGTATCAATGTTCTTATTGTAAGCCACAGAAAACAATTCTCCAACACAAATTTGGAGAAAATTATCTTATGAAAAGCAGCCGGGCATGATGGCTCATGCCTGTAATCCCAGCACTTTGGAAGGTCAAGGCAGGCAGATCACTTGAATTCAGGAGTTCCAGACCAGCCTGGCCAACATGGCGAAACCCAGTCTCTACTAAAAATACAAAAAATTAGCCAGATGTTGTGGTGAGCGCCTGTAATCCCAGCTACTCAGGAGGCTGAGGTAGGAGAATTGCTTGAACCCAGGAGGCAGAGGCTGCAGTGAGCCAAGATCACACTACTGCACTACAGCCTGGGTGACAGAGTGAGACTGTGTCAAAAAAAAAAAGAAAATTATCTTATGAAAATGATATTGAGTAACTCCCAAAATTGCTGGGTGGGCTGGAAAGCTAGGCTCAGGGGTTCTGCAGGCAGAATGACTCCTGAAATCACACCACGGAATTGGTCCTATAAGGACCCTATTACCAGCATCACTAAGCCTAGATGCTACAGCTTTAACAAGCACCACAAGAGTTGAATGCTGAATGTTGCTGCCACCTCCATTGTCACCAGCTAGCCTTCTGCTTGCTTTTTTTGTATCACTAGCATTGATTGGCCAAGCCTAGATCACTAACCCCTACTCTAGAGATGCAATGAGGAAGCAGATCTGCCTCCTGAGGTGGGAAAGTCTCCCACACACACAGAAGGGAGTTCAGATGTTGGGTACCCACAGGATGAAGCAAGATAAATGTCCACTACACCCATCACCAAAAAAAATATTTCTTAGAGAAAGAAAGCGACACTGTTTGCCTTCATCTTGAACTTCTTGTAGAAAACCAAACTAAAACAAAATCCTGACGAGGCAACATTTCACACAACACCTATGTGGAATTGGATGCTTAACTAGGGAAACACTTCTCCCATGGAGAAGGGGAGAATAGGGGAGGGGTGACCATCTGCCCAGTGGTTATAGGTATAGGAAGTAACATTAAGAATCCTGTCCACAAGGCGCCAAATACTTTATGATGAAGGAAAAGCGGAAGAAAAAAAGGCAGCAGAAAGAAGAGGAGAGCAGGAAATAGCTACCTGGAAAACACACTTAATAAGGACTTCCTTTAAGTCAGGCAATATGTCTTCTATGGCCATTGCTTCACTTAATCCAGACAAAGTCATTTCTTGGTTCCAATCAGTAGATTAAGAAACAAATACATACAGTTGAAGCAGTGATGCTAGGGGAGATAATGTAGGAGATAATGATGAGTGATAATTTATGCTGTGCACTAACTCTTGACTAGAAATATGGTAAGGACCCACCATCATGCTATTGGAGTGACTGAGAGTCCACACTTTAGAGAAAAATTACCTATGTTTCAATTCCAGCCCTACCAACTACCAGTTGTGTGACCTTCGATAAATCAATCTCTCTATACTTCAATTCCTCATGGGTAAATGGAGATGGTGATAATACTTAATATAGGGGGTCACAATTAAGATTAAATGAATCAATGGCATAAAGCACTTGGAACAAGGTCTAGCGAAGATTAAGTGCTAGATAAATTTGGCTATAAATGTTCTTATTCTCCTGAACAGTCCTGTGGAGGCTAGTACTTTGTCCCCATTTTACAGATGAGGAAACTTTGAGTGAGAGAGGTTGGATTGCATAGCTTGCGAGTAACCAAACTAAAGGATCTGTCTGATCCAGACAGCTCTCACACAGTGGTCTACACTGTCTTCCTGACCTACATCCCACAGCATGCCCCAGGTAATATTTACATTTTGGTCTATTTGGCTCTGAAGTCAGAGTTCTTCCTGCTGCATCCTCTGTCTTGCCACCCAGGAAGTTATCACCAGGACTAATGCTGATGGCTGGTCCTCGCTGGGCACATGGCTTCCACAACATGCCTTACAATTTGGGAAGAGGTTGGTGATTTAGTTGGTGGCATCCTTCTCTTTAGATGCCATTTACCTCCTAAAGAAAAGAAAATTATGTTTGGTGAATTCCAGACCTGTGTTCAAGTTGCGAGGTTGGGCTAAAGAAGTAAAGACAACAATGGAAACTTAACAAGCTCTGGGAAAGAACATACTCATTAAGCTGCCGAAAGTCATCAGCAACTTAGTTGACATTTTCCCTCTAGTCACATCTCCAAAAGAAAAGGAAGACATCAATCTAATGAGGTGGAGGTAGTTGGGAAAGAAGTTTTGCAGGAAAATAGTTTTTCATTTTATTCTTCTCCCTAATGATTCACAATGCAAAGCCGCATTTCTTAGAGAAAAGTCTGTCTTTTACAGCATGGCTCTTAAATTATAATGGATTTCCAGGAAGTTCTAAGAAAGTTTGGCAAAGCTAACGGGAAGTTCTTGAGTCAAAGTCATTTACTATCCAAGGAGTCCCCTTCTGAGTCAAAGTCACTATCGGAAAAGTCCCCTGTCCTCCACGAATGGGCCTTCCTGGTATCCCTGCTACACTCCATCGCTGGCTAAGGAAAGCATGGCCTTGATACTAATGGTGATGGTCTTCAGAGGTTCACAGTGGGAGACATTGGTCAGTCAGGCAGAGAGAGATACATTATTCCATTTTCCCATACTAAAAGAAAGCATTGTAACATCTTCCCCATAATGTCGTTTTCAAGAAGTAAATGAAGAATATATGCAAAAGCTTAACCTAATGACAGATCCTCAATAAGTGCTTGTCAACTGAATGAAAGAGTAATGGAAAGAATGAACTTGTACAGAAAACAGAAAGAAGATTTGGGCAACTTAGTTAGAATATCCTTAATAAAAAGCAGGAGGTTATCTAGAAGAGGTGAATATGAAGAGAGGGAAGTCTAGTCCTGGCTTCACCGGTGTTACTTGAGAGGTTCTAACAAGTCTTATTGTTGTAACAGGGTTGTAACTGGGCTTGAGGATTAAAGGAGGCAGTTTACAAGGAAACGCTAAGCAAACTTTAAAGAGCTACATAAAAGAAGGCATGGGTGTGTTGTTTTAGTTGCCATCAATATAGTTACACATTTCATCTCCTTTGATTTGGCATCTTCCTAACCCAAGCAAGCTACAGTTCTGATTTCTAGAAGCCAGTATACACTGAAAGTGAGTCTGTTGCACCCAATCTCCCTTTCCTGTTCACACTCTTTATTCTGTGCTTCCCCATTGAAGTTCATAGACAAGGAAGCATCTAATTCATACCTAAATGGTGACGCCTTAATGTACCCTTCCCCAGGAGTACAATATTTGCATTTAAAAAGGCATCACCAACTTGCTACACCAAGTTTAACAAAGAGATTATACAACCATGGGCAACTCCAGGCAGCAATGACAGTGAGACCCAAGCAGAATTGACCTCTTCCCCCCAGGTGCCAGTGGCAGGTTAAGGCCTGCATAACAGAGAAGAAAATACAACTGGGGGGAAAAGTGGTTAAAGCAAAAGGAAGAAGAGAGAGGGATGAGAGAAGGAGAAAGAGTAGAGGTGCCTAGGTGGTAGTTATAGTTGTGTCGGGCAGAAGAGAGAAAATGCAGACAGATGTGTTTTCAGGGAGTAGAAATGAGACATGATCTCCAGGGAGACTGCAGAGCCTAGTGGTCAAACACAAAGATTCTGGATTCAGAAAGAGTGGTGTTCAAATCCTAGTTCTGCCTTACCAGCTATGTTACCTGGTGTCTAACCCATCTGAGCGTCAGTTTCCCCACCTGTAAAATGAAGATATCGGTTGTCCCTCTCTCAAAGAGTTTTTTGAGGATCCAATGACAGAATGTTTGAATAGTGTCTGGTACATAATAAAGACTTAATAAATAATTATTAGACCCCCTTTTACCATCCATCCCTAACTCCACCACCCCCCAAAAGAAGTGTCTTCCTCTGCCCAATGATGCAGAATTTCCTTCATGAGAGAGCAAAGCTTTTAATTTCCCCAGGTGGGATTAGCCTTCAAGAGCAAATAACTTCATAGAAATCGCCTTGATGCCTGGCTTCAATGCTATGGCTCTGAACAAGAGGTGAATATGTGTCCATCTCCTCCATTTAATCTTCCCAGTGTCCTGGAGAAGCGCAGCGCCCGGGCCAGTATCTCTATTCTACAGGCTGAGACTCTGATGCTCAGAGGGTTAAACCCACCGTCCAGGGCGAATGATGTGGCAGGGGACGTTCCTAAGAGCAAGAAAGAGGACCCGGGGTCGAGAAACCAAGAGGAAGGAGGAGCTCCCCAGAGGAGCAAGAACAGCCAAGTAAAGATGGGGCTGCAGCTCAGAAGAAGCGTGGGACTGGGCAAAGGAACAGGAAAAAACCTTCAGGAATGGCCTGAGGCCACTTCAGCAGCTGCAGGATGGAGAGGAAGATGTATCGTGGACGCGTCTGTGACCAGCCGCGCACGCAGGTTCCGCGACCCGGACCCGTTCGCCCGAATGAGTCAGAATCCGGAGCACCATGGCGGACCTAAGAGAGACGGCATCCTTGGCAAGTTGTTCAAGCGTGGCAGAGAGAGCAAAGAGGAAACTAAATATAGCCTCAAAACAAACACGCGGTCTACGACGGAACACCCCCTAGTCAGGGCAGCAGAAGGGAGAGTGCGGCCAGGTCACAGAAATCAGAGCCAGAGCCCGGATGAGGGCTTTCCTGCTGGAAACCACGCAGGGGCTTCTCGGCCCTGGGAGTCGGGCAGAATCCATCAGCAGCTCCAACTCCAAACTCCTCTTTCCACAGGTCCGGGTGCCCCTCTGGCATGGGACTTTTGCTTGTATTGCTCTTCTCCTCCACCTTGCCTGATTCACTGTTATCTTCCTTCCCGTCCTCAGTCTATCTTCACCTCCTTCAGGGAGCCTCCCTTGGCCCCACTGAATGAGTCAGGACGCATTCCCCTCCCCTGTTATTAAGGTGACTGCATGTCCCAGTTTAGGTTCATTTTCCCAGTGTACTTACTAATGGCATCCCCTTTCACTCTCAACAGTATCCCATTTTGAGCACTAAATCATGTGATCACCCCATCTACTATATGTTCTCCTGGTACCATACACCTCTTCTTAAAAGCATTCTTATAGTTGAATTTCTAAATATGTTTGCCTAGAGGTTTAATTAATGCCTCTCTCCTCCAGTCTATTATAAACTTCATCGGCAAAGAGGTCATACCTATTTTAATTAAACTTCTTATTTTGAAATAATTGTTGATTCACATGCAGTTTATATCTAGAAAACCCCATTGTCTCAGCCAAAAATCTCCTTAAGCTGATAAGCAACTTCAGCAAAGTCTCAGGATACAAAATCAATGTACAAAAATCACAAGCATTCTTATACACCAATAACAGACAAACAGAGAGCCAAATCATGAGTGAACTCCCATTCACAATTGCTTCAAAGAGAATAAAATACCTAGGAATCCAACTTACAAGGGACGTGAAGGACCTCTTCACGGAGAACAACAAACCACTGCTCAATGAAATAAAAGAGGATACAAACAAATGGAAGAACATTCCATGCTCATGGGTAGGAAGAATCAATACCGTGAAAATGGCCATACTGCCCAAGGTAATTTATAGATTCAATGCCATCCCCATCAAGCTACCAATGACTTTCTTCACAGAATTGGAAAAAACTACTTTAAAGTTCATATGGAACCAAAAAAGAGCCCGCATCACCAAGTCAATCCTAAGCCAAAAGAACAAAGCTGGAGGTGTCACGCTACCTGACTTCAAACTATACCACAAGGCTATAGTAACCAAAACAGCATGGTACTGGTACCCAAACAGAGATATAGATCAATGGAACAGAACAGAGCCGTCAGAAATAATGCCTTATATCTACAACTATCTGATCTTTGACAAACCTGAGAAAAACAAGCAATGGGGAAAGGATTCCCTGTTTAATAAATGGTGCTGGGAAAACTGGCTAGCCATATGTAGAAAGCTGAAACTGGATCCCTTCCTTACACCTTATACAAAAATTAATTCAAGATGGATTAAAGACTTAAACATTAGACCTAAAATCATAAAAACCCTAGAAGAGAACCTAGGCATTACCATTCAGGACATAGGCATGGGCAAGGACTTCATGTGTAAAACACCAAAAGCAATGGCAACAAAAGCCAAAATTGACAAATGGGATCTAATTAAACTAAAGAGCTTCTGCACAGCAAAAGAAACTACCATCAGAGTGAACAGGCAACCTACAAAATGGGAGAAAATCTTCGCAACCTACTTATCTGACAAAGGGCTAATATCCAGAATCTACAATGAACTCCAACAAACTTACAAGAAAAAAACAAACAACCCCATCAAAAAGTGGGCGAAGGACATGAACAGACACTTCTCAAAAGAAGACATTTATGCAGCCAAAAAACACATGAACAAATGCTCACCATCACTGGCCATCAGAGAAATGCAAATCAAAACCACAGTGAGATACCATCTCACACCAGTTAGAATGGCAATCATTCAAAAGTCAGGAAACAACAGGTGCTGGAGAGGATGTGGAGAAATAGGAACACTTTTACACTGTTGGTGGGACTGTAAACTAGTTCAACCATTGTGGAAGTCAGTGTGGCCATTCCTCAGGGATCTAGAACTAGAAATACTATTTGACCCAGCCATCCCATTACTGGGTATATACCCAAAGGACTATAAATCATGCTGCTATAAAGACACATGCACACGTATGTTTATTGCGGCATTATTCACAATAGCAAAGACTTGGAACCAACTCAAATGTCCAACAATGATAGACTGGATTAAGAAAATGTGGCACATATACACCATGGAATACTATGCAGCCAGAAAAAAATGATGAGTTCATGTCCTTTGTAGGGACATGGATGAAATTGGAAATCATCATTCTCAGTAAACTATCACAAGAACAAAAAACCAAACACTGCATATTCTCACTCATAGGAGGGAATTGAACAATGAGAACTCATGGTCACAGGAAGGGGAACATCACACTCTGGGGACTGTTGTGGGGTTGGGGGAGGGGGGAGGGATAGCATTAGGAGATATACCTAATGCTAAATGACGAGTTAATGGGTGCAGCACACCAGCATGGCACATGTATACATATGTAACTAACCTGCACATTGTGCACATGTACCCTAAAACTTAAAGTATAATAATAATAAAATAAAATAAAATAAAGAAATACAAAAAGGCCAGGCATGGTGGCTCACACCTTAACCTCAGCCCTTTGGGAGTCCAAGACAGGAGGATCGCTTGAGTCCAGGAGTTGGAGATCAGCCTAGACAACCTAGCAAGTCCCCATCTCTACAAAAAATAAAATTAAAAAATTAGCCAGACGTGCTGATGCATGCCTGTAGTCCTAGCTACTTGGAGACTAGGTGGGAGTATGGCTTGAGCTCAGGAGTTCAAGGTTGCAATGAGCTACGATGGTGCCACTGCACTCCAGCCTCAGCAACAGAGCAAGACCGTGTCTCTTAAAGGGAAAGAAAGGGAAGAAAGAAAGAAAGAGAGAGAGAGAGAAAGGAAAGGAAAAGAAAAGAAAAGAAAAGAAACAAAGAGATCAGATGTACCATTTATCATTTCCTCCAGTGGTAACATCTTGCAGAAATACAGCACAATGTCACAACCAGAATATTGACAAAGCTACAGAGCCCTCCCATCATTTCAAGAATCCCTCATATGACCCTTTTATAGCCATGCCCACTTCCCACCTTTCCCCTTCTCCTTAATCTCTGGCAACCACTAATCTGTTCTCCATTTCTATAATTTTGCCATTTCAAGAATGTTATATAAAAAGAATCATACAGTTTATAACCTTTTGGCGTTGGCTTTTCTCGCTCAGCATAATTCTCTGGAGATTCATCTAGGTTGCGTGTATCATTAATCTGTTCTACGCTATTGCTGAGCTGGATTTTATGGTACAGATGTTTACCTGTTGAGGGACATCTGAGATGTTTCCAGTTTTTAACTGTTATGAACAAAGTTGCCATAAACATTTACAGACAGGTGTTTCCATGAATATGTTTTTATTTCTCTAGCATAAATATCCAAGAGTGTAATTGCTAGGTGATATGGTAGTTCCCTGTTTAGTTTTTTTAACAAACTGCCAAACTATTTTTTTCAGAGTGGCTGTACCATTTTGCATTCCCATCAGCAAAGTATTAGTGGTCAAATTTCTCTGAATCTTCTTCAGAATTTAGTGTTATTACTTTTCTTCAATTTTAGCCATTCTGATAGGTGTGTAGTGAAATTTCATTGTGGCTTTAATTTGCATTGTCCCATTGGCTAATGAAGTTGAACGTCTTTTCATGTCTATTTGCCATCCATATATCCTCTTAGAGTAAAATGCCTCTTCATATATTTGACCAATGTTCTGATTGGGTTGTTTTTTCTGTTGAGTTTGACAGTGCTTTATATATTCTAAAAAATAGTCCTTGTTGGGTTTTTGGTTTGAAAATATTTTCTCCAGGTGATAACTTGTTTCTTCTTCCTCTTAATGGGGTTTCTCACAGAGCAGAATTTTTTAATTGTGATGAAGTCCAATTTATAAATTTTACCTTTTATAGATCAATGTTTGGGTGTCATTAAGTACATTTTGCGGCCTGGCACGGTGGCTCACACCTGTAATCCCAGCACTTTGGGAGGCTGAGGCAGGCAGATCACGAGGTTAGGAGATCAAGACCATCCTGGCTAACACGGTGAAACCCCGTCTTTACTAAAAATTAAAAAAAAAAATTAGCTGGGCATGGTGGTAGGTGCCTGTAGTCCTAGCTACTAGGGAGGCTGAGGCAGGAGAATGGCATAAACCCAGGAGGCGGAGCTTGCACTAAGCCGAGATCATGCCACTACACTCCAGCCTGGGCAACAGAGCAAGACTCCGTCTCAAACAAAACAAAACAAAACAAAAACCATTTTGCCTAGCTCTAAATCTCGACAATTTTCACCTATGATTTTTTTCTATACATTTTAGAGTTTACATTTTACATTTAAGCCCATGAACCATTTTGACTTAATTTTTATATTAGGTGTAAGTCAGGTCAAGGTTTATTTTCTTGGCCTATAGATTTCCAATTACTCCAGTACCATTTGTTGAACAAGCTATCTTTTCTCCGTTGAATTGCATTTGTACCTTCATCAACAATCAGTTGGACATATTTGTGATTTTGTGTGAGTTTATGCCTGAGTTCCCCTTTCTGTTGCCTTGATCTATAGTTCTGCCCCTCTACCAAGACAACACAGATTTCATTATAGTAGCTATATATTAAATCTTGAAATTGGGTAGACTAGTTCCTTCCACTTTATTTCTCTTTTCAAAATTGTTTTGGCTATTTTAATTCTTTTGAAATAAATGTTTTGCCTTTTGATATAAATTTTAGAGTAAACTTGTCAATACCTATAAAGAAAATCTTGTTGTTGTTTTGATAAGAGTTGTGTTGAACCTGTACATCAATTTGGAGAGAACTGACTTATTTACTATGATGAATCTACCATTCCATGAACAAAGTATGTCTCTTAAATATTTATAGCTCTGTTGTGTTTTTTATCAGTGTGGTGTGATTTTTAACATGCAAATCCTATACATGTTTTGTTAGATTTACACCTAAGCATTTCATTTTTTGAGTGATTGTAAATGGTATTATAGTTTTAAATTTTTGTGCCCACGAGTTCATCACTAGCATATAGAAATACAATTGAATTTTATATATTTATCTTTTATATCTTGTATCCTGTGACCTTGCTGAACTCACTTATTCCAGGATTATTTTTGTATAACATTTTGGGATTTTGTATGTAATGGTCATGTCCTCTGCAAATAGGGACAGTTTATCTCTTCCTTTTCAAACTGTATCCGTATTATTTACCTTACTTTCTAAATTGCACTAGCAAGAAATTCCAAAATACGTTGAATAAAAGTAGTGAGTGGATATCTTTGCATTGTTCCTGATCTTAGGGGGAAAGCACTCAGTTTTTCACCAGTAGGTATCATGTAAATTGTTGCTTTTTCGTAGGTACTCTTTACTAAGTAATAAAGGTCTCCTCTATTCCTATTTTTCTGATTTTTTTTTTACCATAAATTGGTGTTAAATTTTGTCAAATTATTTTTCTGCTCCAATTGACATATCAGTTGATTGTTATTCTTTAACTTATTGATATGGATTGGCTTTCTAATATTACACCAGCCTTGCATTCCTGCAATAAACCCCACTTAGTCATGGTATATAAAATCCTTTTCATATATTGCTGAATTCTATTTGCTAATATTTTGTTAAAGATTTTTGTGTCTATATTCATGAGTAATATTGGCCTGTGGTTTCCTTCCTGCCTGCCTGCCATCTTTCCCTGCTTTCCTTCTTTCTTTCTTTCCTTTCCTATCTATGCAGTTTTACTATTATGATAATCCAAACATCATAAAATGAATTGGGCTATATTATATTCCCTCCTCTTATTCTGTCTGCAAGAGATTGCATAGAATTTTTGTTTGTTTGTTTGTTTGTTTTCAGACGGAGTCTCACTCTGTCGCCAGGCTGGAGTGCACTGGCGCGATTGTCTCCAGGCTGGAGTGCAGTGGCGCGATCCCGGCCCACTGCAACTTCTGACTCCCGGGTTCAAGTGATTCTCCTGCCTCAGCGTCCCAAGTGGCTGGGATTACAGGCGCATGCCACCACGCCCAGCTAATTTTTGTGTTTTTTTTTAGTAGAGATGGGGTTTCACCATGTTGGCCAGGATGGTCTCGATCTCCTGACCTTGTGATCTGCCCACCTCAGCCTCCCAAAAGAATTGGTCTTAATTCATTAAGTATTTTATAAAATTCTCCAGTGAAACCATTTGGGCCTGGAAATTTGTTTTGTGGGTTTTTTCAGTTATCAATTTAATTTTTTAATCATTATACTACTATTCAAATTATCCATTTCATATTGGGTAAGTTGAAGTCACTGGTGTTTTTTTTTTTAAAGAAAATTGGTCTATTTTGTGTATGTTGTCAAATCTGTGGTGTAAAATGCCCTAATTATCCTTTTGATGTCTGCAGAATGTGCAGTGATATCCTCCAATCCAAATATTGCTATCTTCTTTTTATTTTGTCAGTCATGCTAGAAGTTTGTCAACTTTATTTCTCATTTCAAAGAACCAGCTCTTCATTTCAATGATTTTCTCATTTGTTTTTCTGTTTTCAGTTTCATTGATTTCAGCTGTTTTCTTTATTATTTCTTTCCTCCTGCTTGCTTTAGGTTTATTTTGCTCTTCTTTTTCTAGATTCTGAAGGTAGGAGCTTAAATTATTGACTTGAGACCTTTCCTCTTTTGTAACATATGCATTTTGTGCTATAAATTGCTCTCCCAGCATTACTTTAGCTGTATCCCACAAATTTTGATACGTTGTTTTCACTTTCATTCAGCTGAAACTTTTTTTTAATTTCCCATGAGACTCCCTCTTTGACCCATGAATTATTTTGGAGTATGTCTTTTTGTTGCCAAGTGTTTAGAGATTTTCCTATTGTCTTTCTGTTATTGATTTCTAGTGTGATTCCATTGCTATGGGAGAATAAATTTTGTATGCTTTCCGTTTTTTTAATGTGTTGAGGTTTGTTGTGTAGCTGAGGATATGGTCTATCTTGCATATGTTCTGTGAGCACTTGGAAACAAAATATATTCTACTATTGTTGGTTTGGATATTCTGTAAGTATTGACTAGATCCTGTTGGTTGATGGTGGTGTTGAGTTCCTCTATATTCTTGCTAATTTTCTGTCTAGTTGTTCTATTATTTGTCAAGAGAGGGGTTGATGTGTCTAACTATACTTGTGGACTTTTTAAAATTTCTCCCTTCAATTGTATCAGTTTTTGCTTCACATGCTTTGCAGCTTTTTTGTTTGATGCATACACATTTAAAATTGCTATTCTTAATAGATTGACCCTTTTGTCATTATATAATATCTCGATCTCTGGTAATTGTCTTTGTTCTGAAGTATACTTTATCTACCATTGATATAGTTACTCTTGTTTTCTTTTGATTAATATTTGCATAATATATCCTTTATCATACATTTACAATTCTATTTGAAGAGAGTTTCCTTCAGATAGAATATAGTTTAGTAATGTTTGTTAAACAACCCTGCCAATCTTTTATTTTGTATATCTAGACCATTTATAGTTAATGTAATTAATTATGTGTTAGAGCTTAGTTCTGCCATTTTCTTTTTTGTTTTCTATTTATCCTCTTTGCTTTCCGTTTTTCTGTTTGGTTTTTCTTACCTCCCTATGGCTTTCTTGAACATTTTTTAAATTTCATTTTTATTTTTCCATAGCATTTGAGTGTATCTCTTTGCATAGCTTTTTTTTTCTTTAGTGATTGCTCTGGGTATCGCATTAAATACATGTAATTTATCACAACCTGCCAGTTTTTCATTTACCAGTTTGAGTAAAGTACAGAAACCTTACTTTCCTTTATGTTCTTTTACCCTCCCCCACTTATGATATAGTTATCTTGAGTATTTCCTGTACATACGTTTAGAACCGCATCAGATAGTGTTACAATTTTTGTTTCAACCATCAAAGATAATAGAGAAAACTAAAGAAGATAAAAAAATTTATTTTATTTACCCATATTTTTGTTTACTGGTGTTCTTCCTTCTTTCTTGATGTTACAAAGTTTCTTCTTTTATCATTTCCTTTATTTGTATAGTATTTCCTGTAGCCATTTATTTAGAGTAAGTCTGCTGGCAAATCCTGTTAGTTTCTCTTCATCTGAAAATGCCTCCATGTCCTCTTCATTCTGTTTTTAATTGAATATTGACAAATTATAATTGTATATATTTATGAAGTACAAAGTGATGCTATGATGTATGTATACAATATGGAATGATTGAGTTAAGCTAATTAATATATTCATCACCTCAAATACTTATTATTTATTCCTCCTAACTGAACCATTGTATGTTTTAACCAACATCTTCCCATATTCCCAAACCGCAGACTATCATTCTGCTCTCTATTCCTATTATTTTAATTGTTTTAGATTCCACATATAAATGAGAATATGCAGTAGTTGTATTTCTGTGTCTGGCTTATCCCCTTCGTTCTTGAAGGATATTTTTATTGATGATGGAATTCTAGCTTGGCATTTCTTTATATTCAGCACTTGAAATACATTGTGCTGGTTTCTTATGTGCAGACAATGAGAAATCAGTTGTCATTTGAATCATTTTCTTCCCATAGGTAATGCATCATTTCCTTCTTCCTGCTTTAAAGATATTTCTGGCCAGTTGCGGTGGCTCACGGCTATAATCCCAGCACCTTGGGAGGCCAAGTTGGGAAGATTGCTTGCATCCAGGAGTTCGAGACCAGCAGTGAGATCCTGTCTCCGCAAAAAAAAAAAAAAATCAGCTGGGTGTGGTTGTGTGTGCCTGTGGTCCTTGCTACTCAGGAGGCTGGGGCAGGAGGATGGCTTGAGTCCAAGAGTTTGAGGTTACAGTGAGCTATGATCACATCACTGTACTCCAACCTGGGCAACAGAGTGAGACTCTGTCTCTTCAAAACAAAAGCAAACAAAAAAAAGGAGATCTTCTGTGTTAAGTTTTCAGAAGTTTGCTTGTGACATGCCTTGCTATAGATTTTTGGAGAGATTATTCTATTTTGGAGATTTATAGATTTTGGGGGAGATGATTTCTATTATTAACTCAGCTTCTTGAATATGTAAGTATGTCTTTTTTAAACTAATTTTTCAAATTGAAGTATATTTGACAAAGACTGTATACATTTAAGAATTTAATATATATGTGTGTATATATATATAAATTCACCTTAAACTAATTAACATATTCCTCATTTCAGATAGTTACCCCTGTCTTTCTTTTTTGTAGGTATGTGGTTTGCCAAATTTGGGAAGGTTTCAGCCATTATTTTTCCAAGTACTTTTCCATTCCTGTCCTTTCTCTTTCTTCTTCTGGGACTCCTAGAACATTTATGCTAGATCATTGTTACAATCCCACAAGCACCTGAGACTGTTCTCTTTATTGGTTTCAGTCAACTTTCTCTCTGTTTTTCAAATTGGGTAATTTCTACTTTTCAACCTGCAAGTTCAATTAATCTTTCCTCTGTCCCTCTGTTTTGTTGTTGAATATATCCTCTGAGATTTTTATTTTCAGTGATTACGCTTTTCATGTCTAAAACTTCCATTTGGCTCTTCTTTATATCTTTAATTTTCTTGCTTGAACTTTCTATATTTTCATTTGTTTCAAGCACATTTGTAATTACTCTTTGAAGTATTTTTACAATAACTGCTTAAAACTCTTCATCAGGTATTTCTAACATCTCTGTCTTCTCGGTGTTGGTATCTATTAATTGTCTTTTTGCATTTCATTAGGTATCTTCCTGGCTCTTAGTGTGTCAAATGGGTTCTGGTTAAAACCTGGATATACTTAGTATATAAGATGCTGGATTTTATTTGAGCCTTCTGTTTCAGCTGAATTCTGTTCAGCTCTGGCAGGGGAAGGGGAGGGTGTCACCTTGTTACCACCAGGTGGGGGTATATGTCCACATTGCCTCCTGGGCCTCCATTGGCACCTAGGTAGGTGGGGCTGGACAGAGGTGAGAGTCCTCTGTCCCCACCAAACCTCCATTCATAACTTTCTGGCTGGGAGGGGTAGAAAGGTGCTCATTACTGCTTCCCAATTGGCCTCCACTGACACAAATGGGTAGAAGTGGGGGCTGGGGGGGCACTGACACAAACAGGTAGAAAGTGGCAGGGGGCGTTGGTTTCATTACCACTGGGCAGGTGTGAATGTCCTGACTCTCCACCAGGCCTCCTCTGACACCACCCCAGCAGGGATGCACAGGGTGGCTTCATTATTGCTGGGTGGGAGTACAGGAGCTTTCTACTGACACTGCAGGCAGGGATGCCTCATCACCACCTGGAGCAGAAGAAAGTCTCAGCTTTCTACCTGGTCCTCTCTGACACCATTCCTGCAGAGGAGTGCAGCACCTCCTTACAGCCTCAAGAGGGTGGAGGTCTAGCCTCCCATGTAGCCATTGCAAGTATGGGGGTTGCGGGTAGCCACAGTTTTTTCTGTGGTGTTTGGCTAGAGTAGAGCCATTAGTGTCTGAAAGTCCCCTGTCTTGTTAGGCTGCCTCTTTCCTGGTCCTTTGGCTACAGACAGCAGGAATTGTATTGTCTGCACCCATTGGCATTTCTTGGTCACTGGTTTCTTCATCTCTAAGAAAACCCAGGGAACTCACCACTGTGTCATTTCATTGGGTCTTAAGGTCCCCAGAAAATCTGCCTTCTTTCCATTTTTCAGAGTCCTTTTATGTTTGTTTTATAGACAATGTCCGGGGGTTTATTGTACATAGCAGAAGGAGTAAAGAAAAGTACATCTATTCTATCTTCCCAGAACTGATCATATCTATTTTTGTTTACCATTATATCTTCAACAGCAAACCAAGTTTCTGGTGCAGAGTAGAAGACCCTGTGTAAATAGTTGTTAGATTCATTAAAATCAACGAACACAACTAAATCCAAATTCTCCCGGGATTTAAGTAAGCCTCTTCCGCATGTAAGCTTTTTGGTGGATCTAGGCTCTCTCCTAGTCTATAAAGGGGCTCCTTTAAGAATTAAGTGACTTTCATTTTCTGTAGCAGGTGCATCCCTGAAGATTTGTGTATCTGTCAAGTTGAGGCAATCATAGAACCAACATCATAGGTTGTGGTAAGGATTAAATAAGGAATCCACATAAGCACTTGGAAATACCTCTGTCAAGTTGTAAGCTCTCAATAAATACCATTATTGTACAAAAAGCTGAATTTTTGTCAGTTGGATTCCATTTCTTACTGATTTGTCTTATCATTCTAGAGGTGATGTCACTTCATTTCTGACTCATTTTCAACTTAGCATGGTCCCCAATGCTTAGTTTCTCAGCCTTCCTCATGGCCTTTGTGACAAGCCATCGGTAATCTACAAATGGACTGGCAGTTGGTGCAGCTAAGGGTCTTTAGAATTCATTGAATTCTGTTGTTCTTTCTTTTGTTCAGCAGTTACATCACCCCCTAATTGTTCCATTTTATAAACTCACATATTTGTTTCTTGAATTCTGCATGTTTGGAATTGAGCATAATTAGCTCTTACATCTACATGCTACATTTTATACAAGCTTTCCATTGGATCATTGTAGGTGGCACAGGTATAATAATATCCCTTTTCTCTGTTGATAACTATCATCATAATAATAACAAAAGTGTCTGTTTGTGGAGCATTTACTATATACCGGCCCTTTTTCCAAAGCTTTACCAGCATTTTCTCAATTAATCCTTATGAAAGAGCTGACATACAGGCCCTCTCACTATTCCCATTTTTCTAATGAGAAAACTAAGGTTTAGAGAATTCCATAACTTGATTAAGGTTATAAGGCTACACTGTGTTGGAGCCAGCATTCCAACCCAGGCCTGTTGGAGGCCCAGCCCAGGGCTCTTGCCTGGGGAGTGGGGCCACCTTCTTCAGCAGCAACCACCACCACACAAATCAATAAGATTTCCCCAGAGACACCCTCTTTCTAGAGGTAAAGCAGTTTAAATCCTGAGGAAATCTGGCTCATGGAAATAAAAAATTCAGAAGGGCTAACAGGAGGAGGTCTGAGTTCTGCTTAATTGACCTGGTGTAATTATTTCCATTGAATTGCTCTACATCTGGGGACAGATATTTATTTACTAAGCAGACTGGCCCAGTAGTTCCCTTCAGCACCTGCTTTAGTCTGGAAGAAGTTAATTGCATGGAAAGTTTTCATCTAAATCACTGAGTTTCTTATCCCCAACAATGCCAGGAAAACACACACACACACACACACACACACACACACACACACACACACACATAAACTGTCTTATGCCAATAAGAGCTTTGCCAGAAGGACTTTCCCTTAGCTCATGGCTGCTCCTGAATGGAAAGACAACCCATTTGGGTCTCAGTACCACAGTTATTCCAAATAGCCAGAACAGGCCTCTGCACTATAGAAAGTGCAGTGCAATAAGCAGTGTGATCTCTGGACCACCCAGACCAAAGAAAGACGCCCCTATCTCCACCACCAAAAGAAACAAACCAGGAATAAGAGTCAGGGAAAACATGCTTGGCCAAAGTTGCCTTTTCCTGTTTGTGAACACAAGGAGAAGATAAATTATAGCTTCTGTTAGTAACATAATTACTTTAATTAAAATTTAGGGGGTTGGAAATGTTAGTTCTGAATGTCAGATTTCCAGTGACGTGTGTGAAGCCTGGGAGAATAGAAATACAGCCCTGTAAATAAGTAGCATATTATAACTGGAGCAGTGTGTGCTCTTGTATTCACTTAGAGTTAGAGCAGCAATTAAATGATAACCAGGATTCCATTCTCTGCTCTCCCTTGTCTCTGCCCTCATTTCACGCCCAGGTAACAATTGTATGCACAAGACTATGGCGGCTTTCCCCATTCCCCATAAGCAATAGTCATCCTCCAAAGCTCTTCTCAAATTATTCTTTGAATCCTTTCCTGAAGACTCTGTCCCACAGAAATCCTCCCATCCTAATCAGCCACTGTACAGTACTTGTTTTCTGCACCAAGTGTTTTCTCTCTTAATTGGACTGATTTCAGCTTTGTGCTCCGGTCTGTCATATACAGCCTTCTAATTGTGTTGTGTCTCCCTAACAAGATTATAAGCTCTCAGGAGGCACTGAACATGTGATATGAAAGCGCAGCCGTTTAGAGCTGGAGGGATCTCAGATACTATACTGCAGATGAGAAAACAGGTTACACAGCTAGTCAGGGGGCTAAGCTGGCACTAGTGCTCAAGAATTCTAGCTCTTAGTTCATTGTGGGTTCCAACCCTGTCCCAGGTCTGTGGAATTGTTGTTGTTGTTGTTGATGATTTTGTTTGTTTTTTTATTTTTGTAGAGACAGGGTGTTGTTTTGTTGCCCAGTCTGGAGGTGCAATCCTGGCTCACTGCAGCCTCAAATTCCTGGGCTCAAGCAATCCTGTTGCCACAGCCTCCCAAGTAGTTAGGACTACAGGTGCAGGCCACCATGCCTTGCTTTTTTTTTTTTTTTTTTTTTTTTGGTAGAGACAGGGTCTCATTATGTTTCCCAGGCTGGTATTGAACTCCTAGCCTGGAGTGATCCTCCTGCACTGGTCTCCCAAAACACTAGGATTACAGGTGTGAGCTTCTGCATCTGCTCTGGGAGATTTTGAATGAGTTCTATCAAGTATCATTTTAGTCAGGCATGAGTGAGAGAGTGTTAGGAGGAGTAAGTTGTGGGGGACTTACCCTCAGACCACTGCCCTCCTTTAAGTAGCTTGGGTCCAATCTCCATTCCAGGGAGCCGGTACCACTAACAGGGTGGGAGGCAAGTGTGTCCATAGAAGGAAGGTTAGACTGAAAATTGAGGAAAGACTCCTCAATTGAGGCTGACAGGTGACTGGCCAGCTGCTGTTATAAGGGCAGGAAGTGGTTCTACTCTCTGAAGCACAGTGAGAATGGCCAGGCTGGCTGGACTTCCCTGTAGCCCCCTGATCTGGCACAGGACCTGGCCTGTACTGAAGAAGTTTCTCCAGCACCTCCCTCCTCTCTTTTCCCATCCTTGATGTCTTAGCTCAGGCTCCTCAGAAGCAGGCTCTAAGTGGCTTACCAAAGATGGTGCAACCAGAGAAACCCATAAGGGAGGCAGGGAATCACGGGAAAGAAGGGGAGGAAGCCGATCAAAGGTGCAGTTTCATGAAAAGTCCCACAGAGGGGAGCTTCTCCCAATCCCACAGGAATGCTCTGGAGGGTGTCACCCACAGAGTTGTCCCAACCAGACGATGGGCAGCTGAACCCTCACACTCCCACACCCTCACGCACTGGCTAAGGACCAGCCAGGGAGGCCTAAGTGCCCAGGCTCCTTATCGTCTCATGTGGTTGGGCAGAGTGGACACAAACATATGCAAAAAGGAGCCACAGGTGCTGCCTGTTAGAAGCTCAGGAACACTGATGGGGTTGGGGCATACAATGGTGACAAGGGATCCAGGGGCACCTGGGCAAAGCATCAAGAGACTGTCCAAGTGTCAGTCTCACTAGGACACTTTTATGGAGTCAAAAAGCAGTTTAGACACTTAATAAACAAGTAGCTTTGGCCTTTGCTTTCTGGTTTTATAAATTGGTGGCTCATGTCTCATTATCTGGACCAGAGGAGGCAGGAAGCAGGCAGGGTATCCATGAGGGAAAGACCCTCGGGGCACAAGTAAAAGAATGTGATGGTTTAAGGAGGAAGGCATGCTGGTTAATACTTTGAAATATTCTCCCACCACACTTACTATGTATGGTAACGTGGGAGTCACTAAGAAGACTGACTGACAGGCTTCCAGTAACTTCCCAGCGTGGCATTTACCTCGGTGTGTCAGGAGGCAGTGGAGTGTACTGTTTAAGAATGTACATTGATTTTGAAACCCAACCTTACAACTAGAGGACTGCAAGTCCCTGGACAAATGACCTAACCTCTCTGAGCCTCAGTTTCATCATCTGTAAAAATGGTGAATGATAAGAATTACCTCACTGATCTGTCGTGAGGAATTAATAAGGTCTGTGTGTGTGAGGGAGAGAGAGAGAGATTTAGTAAAGGCATTGCATATAAGCAGTGCTTGCAGCAGGTTGTATTTCCAAACTCCAAAACATTATCTCCCATCCCATATGTTCTTTAAAACTTTGGCATTTTCTTGCCAAGAGGTGAAGTCTATTTCCCTTCCCTTTGAAGCTGAGGATAAACCAGAAAATTTGATAGATCTTACACCTGGTTCACTTGGAATCTTGCTTTTGGAGTCTTAGGGCCGTCATATTTGGAGGAAGCCCTAACCAGCTCACATGGAGGGAACATATGGAGGCCTCAAGTCTACAATGGAGAGAGAGATGCCAGTAGCCCTCAGCTGCTCCAGTCATTGTCTGACTGCAACCCAAGCCAGAAGTGCTCAGCCAAAGCCCTTCTAAAACTCCTGATCCACAGAAACAGTGGGAAATAATAAAATGATTGTTTCTGATTTAGGCCACTAAGTGGTGATTTGCTATCCAGCAACAGATAACCAAAGCGATGCTTTATGAATGCTAGTTATTGCCATTATTATTATTCGCCACAGTAATAGGATATCATTCACAGCCTCACAGGTTGTGAAATATGATTTTGTTTTGTTCCACTAAGAATGAATAAGGATCTCAGGGATGGAGTCTCACTAATCAAGGTCACAGGGGACTGATGTACAGCCCAGAATGCCAATTTATTACCTTACTAGAACTGCAAGGGGTTTAAACATCCCATCCTGAGACCAGATTATTTCCTTCATGTAAGAAATTTACTTCCAAAACTAAAGTATAATCAGGTTGTCTAGCAAGCATGAAATGAGAATAAGGAAAGTTACTTGTCCTACTAAAGTGATTTGATGGTATCAGGTCAAGGAATGTCTCTGGAAGGAATCTACCTGCTGGCAGGACCTGACAGCCCAGACCTCCTTCCAGGACATCTTTAAATGGCCCTTGGATGGACTCTGACAGCATTGGCTCCTCTGATTTTCTTTTTTCCAGCTTCAATACAGACCAATTCCTTTTCTGCTTAGTAGAGAATTTCTTTAGTCCAGTAGATATTGACAATGTCCTATGAAAAAAATAAAAGTTTCACAGTGTTCTATGAAAAATAAAAGAATGTCATAAATTTAAGAAATATTAGATTCAAAAAAGTGAAAAGGGCTCATTATTACAGCATTTCTCAGAGCCTTGAATATGCTAACTCATCATGCAAACCAACAAAGGGAAGATATGATAGGATAATGAACTCTTCCAAACAAACACACCTCCCTCACCTCTAGATTACAGGGTGATGAATGCTGCTTTAAAAACAACTTAAATCAAGTTGCACTCTGAACCAAGAATTATTCTGACTACTTAAGTGGTCTTTGTATATGACTTTTCTGGCCTATTGAGTTGATTTGATAATTTAACACTGAGAAGATTCACCTTATTTTCCTCTTGTCCAAATTCTCTTGAAGGGGATGGCTCTGTGGCCCTTGAGAAGTATTGGTTCTAGTCGGGGAAGTGGAGCATGCACATAGTAATTCAGGGAAGGTGCTAGGATAGAGATCCAAAGTACTGCAATACCTACTGGAAATGCCAGTGATGGCTTTAGAGACAAGCAGCATTCAAGGTGGGCTTTGATGTCAAAATCGGAGTTTGGCAGGAGTTCAACAAGCAGAACAGAAAAAGAAAAGGAACTCAGGCTGGAGGAGCAGGGTAAACAGAGACCTGGAAAGAAGCAGGGAACAGAATATTTGGGAAATTGGGCAGAGCACATGGTGATGGAGAGATGAAGCTGGCAATGCAGGAAGAGTCTCGAATGCCAGAATGCCCTGTCAAAGAGTCCAGGCTCCAGAGGAAGGCATGGGACCCAGAGATAGACTATAAATGAGTGAAGCATGATTAGGCTCAGGATCTGGGAAAATAACTCTGAAGGTAGTGCATGGGCTGGGCTATGCAGATAAAATAAGGCAGCCTTAGGAGTTACTGCAGCATCCCCCAGGAATGTCAGCAGAAATTTGGAAATATATGGTGGCTCCATCACTTCCTTTGTACTTTCCCATGCAATAAGAGACAGGCTATTAGAGCATCTGCTCTTAACAAACATAAAAACAACAACAACAAAAAAAGCAGCTCTGTACTGAAGGCTTTTTGAAAAATCATCATCAGATCATTTCAGACATGCAGCTTCACACAATGACAAAACAAAGAGAAACTGTTCCTTGGTGACAGCACATAAGCAAACACATGCAGCCAGCCCTTCAGATGGGAGGATGGGATTCATCCCAGCTCTCGCTATACGTAGGCATGAGGAGTGATGGTTAATTTCATATGTCAACTTGACTGGGCCACAGGGAGCCCAAGATATGTGGTGAAGCATTATTCTGGGTGTGTCTGTGAGAGTGTTTCTGGATGAGATTAACATTTAAATCAGTAGACTGAGTAAAGCAGTTTCTTCCCCAAAGTAGGTGGGCCTCATTCAATTCATTGAAGGCCTGAATATAACAAAAGGCTGAGTAAGAAAGAATTCGCTATCTATGCCTAATGGTCTTTGAGATAGGACATGGGTCTTCTGCTTTTGGCTGTAGACTCTAGCTCCAACTCAGACTCAGACAGTAGTTATTCATTGTCTCTCCCAGGTCTCCGGCATCTCTCTAGACAGAAAGATTGGATGGATGGATGGATAGATAGATAGACAGATAGGTAGATAGATAGACACAGATACCTAGATAGATTGACTGATTCTGTTGGTTCTGTTTCCCAGAAGAACTGTGACTAATAGCTGAAGGCACAGCCAAACATCTTTCCAGCTATTATATAACTGTGTCTGTATATTAATATTATGTCTCTTAATCAATACTTTTCTCTGAACTCTCTCCCACTTTGCTGGAGGGATATTCAGTTCTATAATCCTATAAGCCTGCCTTCTAATGCTGTTCAAAAGCACTAGGGTTCTTGCACACCCTAAATTTTTAGAGAGAAATCCCCATGTCTTCTGTCTTCATTTATTACAGCTGAGTGATCCTGGTCTAAGCTAGTCTGGTCCTTTGAGGGAGACGATCCAGGCTTGAGCCCAGAGATCTTCTATCACAACAACCAAGAGCACAGTATCTGGTCTCCCAGTCATCCACAAGTCACCTCACAGAAGTACCAAAGTGGGGAGTTGGACTCTCCCCCTCACAGGGCCCACAAAAATCAGTGGCTTGGAGAAAAATAGTGGCTATTTTCTCCCTAGCTGCGTCTAGCCTGAGTCAGAAACTTAAATACCTAAGAGGCCCAGCAGGTGGTGCCAATGAGCAGCACCTGCCCACTGGACAACATGATTAAATGGCAACTGACTCTCAAGTGTGGGTCAGGAAGACAAGAGGGAGTGGTAAAGACTGTGGCTAACCAGAAATGCGTGCTTTTTTTTTTTTTTTTTTTTGAGTCTTGCCCTGTTGTCCAGGCTGAGTGCAGTGGCGCAATCTCAGCTCACTGCAACCTCTGCCTCCTGGGTTCAAGTGGTTCTCCTGCCTCAGCCTCCCAAGTAGCTGGGACTACAGGTGCACGCCACCATGCCCGGCTAATTTTTGTATTTTTAGTAGAGATGGGGTTTCACCATATTGGTCAGGCTGGTCTTGAACTCCTGACCTCGTGATCTGCCGGTCTCATCCTCCCAAAGTGTTGGAATTACAGGTGTGAGCCACCACACCTGGCCAAATGCATGCTTTCTAAAGGGGACAACACCATTGTTGGCACTGCAATGTGGAACCAGTATTGACTAAGCATTCAATTTTCTGGTAAAACCCTGAAATCTGGGTTTATTTGTCGAATGTCTTCATTTTTAAATGTTAGCAACATTTAGACTTAAACTCTGTACTGACTAATACTGTTCAAGACCAAACCAGACACATCTCTTTTCTGCTTTCAGCCCTGGGCTGCTTGTGAGGCACCTCTAACATTCCCCTTTCAGAGAGCCTGGGCTTTCCAATACAAGAGTCTGCTTTATTTTGGCAACACAAAAGTTCCTGAGGCAAAGGAACTCAAAGAGTTGGCTATGTGTTCTTGAAAGAGGTTTTTGGATGCTCTGTGGTAAGATATAACTACAACATGAAGCACAAATTGAACTCTCAGTAAATAATCCCAACACAAGTGATTTCACAGAGCAGCCTTGGATCTAGTAGAATGTCTGTGGGTCGCCAAAATGTCTGAAGAATTCCTGGAGAAGGAGGATTATGAGCAGAGCTGACACTCAATTAAAACATACCAGTTTGGTGATGCCAGCTGTTGAAATGTTGAATTACAGGATTCTTTCACTGTTCAGACTCTTGCTATACTGCACTCAAAAATAAAAAAGACAATTCTGTTCCCCCTCGTTACCTGAACCCACTATATAACTCACACTATTCACACTCAGGAACCAAGTCAAGACTTGCACTTCTGTTTTAGAAGATAAAATGCCCCTTCCCTGAGCACCCCAAGTAGACCTCCATCACCACAGCTGGCTTGACCTTTCCTTCAGGACCCCTCAGACCTTTCCATGCTCTAAGAAACAAAACAGTCACTCCTGGACCACCAGTAGTGTTGCAGGACTTTTCCTTAGTTCAGCTAAAGACAGGGTTCTTTGTCCCACAGCCATGAAAATTCAGGCTCTCAGACAATTTGAATGGTGAGTAAGACAGGGTTTTACTAGGTGAAAAGGAAGAAACGGGGAAACAGGGACTCTCACTAGGCCAGAGACCCTGCTAGAGCACTTCCCACCAGCCTTTCAAATCCCAGGTTCCACACAGGAAGAGGAGGGGCTATGCTCCTTCCCACTGCAAACAGCATAAACTTCGTGAAGCTCCACCCCAGTGCTCAGGCTGGCTGGAGTTTCTCTGGGGACCCCCTCCCACCTGGCTGTCTCATTACCCACCCTAAAGAAGTACATCTAACTGCTGTTAGATTAAGGATAAGGATGAAGTCCAATCTTAACTGCTTCCTGCTGATAGAGGGCTCTGTTTTGGGGAAATGGCAGTCAGAGCTTCCCTAGAGGCCTATCTAAGGGTTCCCAGCAGAAGGGGCCATCATCAGAGGCTCCAGGTGCATGACTGTTCAGAGTTTGATGGCCTGAAGGCAAGGACAGACAAACCGGGTTATTAGAACACATGTATCAAAATGAAACAAGGAGCAGGGTAAAGACAGCTCAAAAATTCTGAGGCCTTTTACCAGTTTGCACAGGGAGAGGGCAGCCAAAAGCCCGACTGTCAAAAAAAACTTTACCCTTTTGCTGGAATGTTGGGCTTCCAGATTGCCTTCCTCTGAGCCAAATCCTAAGCCAATCAGTTTAAGGTTTGGAAAATTAACTCTTTCCAATTTGGAGGATGCATCTGAGGGGAGTGTCCCATAGTATAGGGACACAATTACCTATCTGTGAAGAGAGGACAGAGGAAGAGAGAGGGAAAAAAGGGTATTTTTTCAAAGGAGCCCCAGGGGTTCAGGATGCATTCTAAAGGGGTACAGACTGAAGATGAATGGCTACCTATCTAGAAAGAGGGGGGCAGGCGTCCCTGGTTTCCTTTTCTCCCTAGCAGATACTCCTAGCAGATACCCAGGGTACATGAGGGAGAGAGGAAAGAGCATCCTCTTTCACTCTCCCATCTTTGCATCCCTGAGTCCTGGTGACCTTGGCTGGTCCCGTCATGAGTGCTAAAGTGGCTTGCACTCATGAAGCAGGGAGGGCCTTGAGAATAGGAATTATTGGCTCTCACCTGTGCCTCTATCCCGCCTACTGTCAGTAGCCTTGGAGTTCCCTAGACCTCATTTATGCCATGGATATTAACATGGCCTTTAGCCATGAAGCAGGAAGCTTGGGCTTGGCTTAATCGGCAGCAATCAGCCACACTCACCTGCACTGTGCCTTTTAACCTCTGTTGTCATCTGCCTCTGGATCCCTTAGATCCAGTTATCCTTCCTAGGGTTTTGACCCGAAGCTTGGAATTAAGTTTGGGACAAAAATGTGCCTCTAAGGGGGTTGCATGGACTCCTTGTCATAAGCCAAATGCGAAGGTGAAACTGTGGAAGTGAGTCCTCCTCCAACAAGGGAGAGGAAAGGATGCCTTGTGATATACCCAGATAATTGGTGGCTATAGTTATGCTTGCTAAGATTTGGGTGCATGGTGCTTGGCTTTGATTAGCTCCCTTGGTCTTACTTTCCGAAAAAGGAAACCTCCGAGTGATGGGTATCCTATTTATTCCCATCACCTGGCAGGATTTGCATGATAATTGCTCAGAACTAGAATATTGATCCAGATTTTTGCATTACCCATCCTTTTTGTTATTTTTGAGCTGCAGCCAGGGTTTGCTGGTTGGTTCACAGGACAAGCAGGGTTAGGCTAAAATGTAGGTGAAAACTTACAAACAACTAATTAGTTTAGGATTTAATGACAAATGTATGGTAAGTTTTGGAACATAATTTCTCTCTCTACAGTCCTCATGTTTGTTAAAAACACAAATCATCATAGAACTGAGTGGTTTGAAAAATAGACATTAGTCTTATACTTGGCCTGATTATTTGAATAAAGTGCAGCAAGAACAATTATTTCTACATAGGCCTTTTGGATTGGCTTTAATGGAAATTTGTTCCACAAGGAATCTCAGATAAGACCTTTTAAAGCTGAGCCCAACCATGGGTTTGCATCCTCAAACACCTATGAGTGGGTGTTTCTCTTCTCTTAAGGTCCCAAGATAAAATTGGAGCTCCTAGACCTGTTAGAAAGTGACATTCTTTACAGATCACAGGTCAGGAACCCTGTACAGGGACTCTGTAGGCAAGGGTATGAGGTCAATTTCCCCACAGGGCTTTTATCAGCTCCGAAAGTCGAGCTTGATTCCTTAAAGGGAAGCATACCCTTCCAGTCAAAGCCTTGGCAAAATAACCACTTTCTCCAACTGTGTCCTGTTGCAAAAGAAAAATGGATTCTTATTGCACTGAGGCAAACAACTACATTGCCATAAGAATACTCACAAATAGTTTCCAAATTCTAGAGAAACCAGGAAGAGAGAAACAAAGATGCTCCAAATTTTAATTGCAGGAGTGTATATACATTACTTATTAAAGGCCATAAATAATTCAAAATAGGTTTCTTTGACTCTGAAAAACAAAACAAGGATCAGCAATATTCTAAGCAAAAGTCAAAAAGATTTGCTTCAGCTTCCTGAGTTCAGTCCATTTAGTTAAATCTTGTTTTGCTTGATATTTGTGAACATTTCAGCTCTTTATGAGGCCTGTACGTTTTCCTTTATTCCAATGTTACAATCTCTAAAGTTATCAGAAGCCTGTACTTGACAGCACCTGTTAAAGTTCTATAGCTCATTATAAACCATCTTCAAAAAGGATTAAAACAAGACAACAATTGTATATGAATAGCAAAATGTCCAGGGTAGTTACAGTTAGAAACACAATTGACAAAGAAGTTTGGTTATCTCCATGGTTTACAATAACTTAACATAACAACCTTAATTATGATTGACAGCACATACTTTGGACATTAGAATTTTTTAAATCCCATAAAATTTTGGAACACATATTAGCCTTACTCACAAAAATACAGCCTAAAGAAGATTGAGCATCATTCTGGCAATCCCATGTACCTAAACATGTCAAATAATCCTGTTTACCTCTTTTTCCTGAATGTTTCAGGGGCCCTCTGAAACATCCAAACAGCCACGCATCAGGAAAGACAATTTTGAAACTGAAGTTTGATTTGGGGAAGCCTGTTAAATATCTTTGAAGTTTAAAACACTTGATATTATGAAATAGAATTACAGATTACCATAAGTTATTTATTTTGCCAAAATGATGACTCAGAAATTTTAAAGAAGAAAAAATCTTTTATAACCCTTTACAAATTTTGCCAAAGAGCAGGTTAGCACCTTAAGAAAACCTCATTATGCGTTTACTTTAATGTTCAATTAACAGAAAAACCATATAATAGCCCTTTTTGAATTTAGTCAATATCTTCACACAGAGAACCTCTTCCGTAAGATTAATTTCCACAATTCTTCCACTACTTCTTTGAACCTTCAGCTTTTTCCTAATTTAACTCAAAACAATCCTTTAACCCTAGGCAATAGTTTACATTTCCATGCCTTCTTATAACTGTTTACTAAAAAACACATTTTACTGCTCTTACACACCTTGCATGTAAATCTATTTCTAGTAGTTTTAATTAACTCCTAGCAATTTTTAACTTTAAGGTAAAACTTGGTAAGTTGCTTTAATTGTGTGTTAACTGCAGCCAAGGTTTGCCTTCTTAGTTAAGGGCATGGTTAATTCCATATGTCCCCAAGCCTTACCATCTGTGAAGTCCACAAGTCAAATAGTTCTCAAAACCCAAAAAGCAGTTTGTAACCTCAAAACCTTGCATCTGACCTGCGTTTTACCGATAGTCTTTAGTGCTGCTTTTATTTCTCAAAATTTAAAGTCACATGAACTGAAAGGTACCACATATTTTATATTCCCTTTAAAAAATATTAGATCCAAGCACTTGTTTTCCTTTAGGCCAAATTATTAAAGCTCTTTTCACAGACATCACACACAGTACATACACAGTCAGGCAGAAGAAAACCCAGTCACTGGGTGGGTTCCCTTAAGAGACAGAGCTAGGAAAACATGCAGATATCAAACCAGAAAGAAACTTATTCCCTAAGGCAGAATTGCTAAACAAAGCCTTGCCACAGGAATTACAAGCCATGCCCTCAGGATGTAAAACAAGATGGAGGCTTGATTTCACAACCAAAACTTTGCAGAGACTACACACAGTGATAGTTGATGAGAGCTGGCCAGTAAAACATCTCCTAAAAAAAATTCTAAAAGTTAACTGCCGACAGGGTGGAAAAGAGGAAAGAAAAGAAACAGTTTAAAAATGCCTGGGGAAGAACCTCTTATACTTATGCAACAGGTTCCTCCACCAGGGAGAAAAGTTTAAGCTTAATTACTGTCTGATGGAGTAAAACCCGTTGACTGGGGAAGGGGTAGGCTCTGGCAGCTTGTGGCTGGGAACCAGCCAGCCAACTGTGTGGGACCCTTGGGCCATGTGTCCCTGCACTGGCAGGGAGTGGGAAGTGGCGGGGAGCTGCTGCTTGCTGGTTAGCTCCTGAAAAAGGAAGGAAAAGGCCATGAAAAGGCCCAGGAGTGACAGGGGGTGGGGGCATGGTTCCCTCACGTTCAGAAGTCTGAGGATGAAAAGGTTTAGAAGCAACAGTGAGAGGTTTTGAGTCCCCATTTCACTCACCGCTTCTCAAGTCCCACATTGGGTGCCAAAAATGTTGCAGGACATTTCCTTAGTTCAGCTAAAAATAGGGTTCTTTGTCCCACAGCCATGAAAATTCAGGCTTGCAGACAATTTGAATGGTGAGTAAGGCAGGGCTTTATTGAGTGAAAAGGAAGAAAGGGGGAAACAAGGACTCTCACTAGGCCAGAGTCCCTGCTAGAGCACTTCCTGTCAGCTGTTCTAATCCCAGGTTCCACACAGGAAGAGGAGCAGCCAGGCTCCTTCCTGCTGCAAGCTGCGAACTTCCTGAGGCTCCATCGCAGTGCACAAGCTGGCTGGAGTTTCTCTGGGGACCTCCTCCCACCTGGCTGTCTCAGTAGCCTCTAGGACCTATGGCCAAAATCTGGAAAACTGAGCCTCCGTTTCCTCAATAGCAGAAAGGCTTCAAATTCTTCTACTATAGCAAAGAAAAGGATCAAGATGAAGCTGTTAATTTTCCATGGGAAAGTAATCTCAATCTTTATTTCTTGCTACAAGGAGGGTGTCATTCATTTGCCTCCTTGGTGTCAGATACATTCCTCTCTTTTGTCCTGAATATGACATTTTCCAGACTTCTTGCCAGCTGCCTTCTGGACTAGCCAATGAGAGGCAATATTGGGAGATTGGAGGACTAACAGACAGCAGTCAGGGAATTTCTCCCCTAATTTCTGCTTTGATTGGCATCTCCTCCATGGTCCTAGTTCACAGTAGGCAGTTTCTGTTGTCCATCCAGTTCCTCTTTGTTGTTCATCCAGTTCACTCTCTCACTATTCTTTATTGTAGAGTTCATTGTAGCCCAAGCACTATGGTAGGCAAGTGACCAAGGTCAGGCCAATCAGAGAGTAACAAGCTCAGGGTCATGGTGATTGGCTCAGGAATGGCCACATGACATAATTCAAGCCAATGGAGTCAAATAGAGCTGACCCTGGGACTTGTGCTTGGGCAACCAAGTAAGAATAATTTTGTTTTTCCCAGGGCTTGGCACTGTGAAGATATAATTCTGGAGCTCCTATGTGGAGGGAGACTTTCTCCAAGTGAAATCAGAGGGAGATGCACTTTAAGAGATGGAGAGAGAGAATCCAAGTCCTGATGGTGTTATTTGCATCTCTACAGCTAGCTGGATTGAAAGCTTGTATGATATTGAATCAAGTTGCTGTATACTTCTGTTTCTAAAAGGTTTTCTGGTTTCAGCAAGTTTGAGTTGGATTTCTGTCCCTTGCAACAAAAAGAGTTCTAATACACCTATAACAAGTAAGGCATGATGTTAGTCACTCTGGAGAATCTCAAGATGTGTGAGCTCTCAGGTAGTATAGAGAGGGAAAAAAATGGATCCATTACTTGAAGCAGAGGGTGTAATAGGAACAGGAGATAGAGAGAAAACACAACTACTCTACTTCAACTTCTATTTTGCCTTGACCCTTTCAGTGAAAATAACCTTCATACAAAGAGGGTAGAACAAATGGTTTTGCAGGGTTCAGAAATCTGAGATAAATAAGATAGAAGAAAGCTCATCACTGCTTTGGGTGAGTCCAAATCGCTTGTCCCAACTGAGCCACATTGAAGTGAACTTAAAGGACTTAAGGATGAGAATGTCAAGCCACAGGGGGTACACTTTGAAGGATTATGGGTAATTGGAAATGCATCTGGATTTTTAAAAATAGGTTTTGTTATCTATAGTCCAAGGATATATATTTAATCATTGAAAAATTAAACTGTTGGTTTTTAAACACAATAGAAAAAGACAACAGCATGGATCCAAAAAGAAGTTAGGACAAACCACTCCAATCTGTTTTCTTTAATAAAATTACGAGATGGACATAAAAGGGAACGTGACAGATAGAATGTATTCAAATGGCAAAATGGTTGGCAGTCTTTTCTCCTAGTGTTGAAAATTCTCGTTTTCAAATGGAGAAACAAGTCACATGATAGTACTACTCAGATGATTAATTGATCAGAGCCAAAGAGTGTTTGATCAATGGAGTAATGAAACTTGGAGGGCGGTCTCCAGGGAAATGCTAGGAGGCTCTATCCTATTTTTAATTATATAGCAGTGATTATAATACTTACTGATTTTTAAATTACATAAATCTGGGAAAGCTTTGTTGATAAAATCAGAACTTAAAAGGTTATAACCGGCTGTAATAAATTACCTTAAAAGCAACAATATAATTTTTAACAAAAAAAAAGGTAAAGTCATACATTTAGGTTAATTTTTAAAACTACACAAGTACAGAATGAAGACAATCTGGATTAACTGCATTTCAACCAAAAAAGATGTAAGTGTTTCACTTGACCGCAAAATATGATATAATGCCGCCACTACAGAGGACAATGTAGATTTACTCATGTGAGGAAAATGCCCATACTATTTTGTTAAGTGGATAACAACCAGGGCACAGAATACACACACTTATGCACAGATATTAATAGGAAAAAAGGCCAGAGAGGTAGCAGTGGTTAATTCTCAGTGGTGAGAATACAGATGATCTTATTTTTCTTTGTGTTGTTTCATATTTTACATGTTTGCTGCAGTTACTTTTTATAATTAAAATGTCATTTTAGCTTGATATGGATCAAAACTATAACATAGCTAATAAAAACAAAAGAAATGCAAACTTAGGCTGCATACATAGAATTATATTTTCCAGAAAAGAGATGTTGATCAGTTCATTCCTCTGTACTAGAACAACTACATCAGGGATAATGAATCAAGACCTGAAAACCATGTTTTACATGGGACTTTGACAATTTGGAACGCATATGGGAGTTGGCAAGGATGTGAAGGATCTGAAGGTTAAAGGAACTGGTGAGTATGGCCTGTAAAGAAAAAATATAATGGTCTACATTTGCTTTCTTCATATGCATTAAAGGCTCTCGTATAAAAGGAGCAATAGGTTTGTGACAGATTGACGATGGCCACAAATTCTTTGACACTCATTCCCTTAAAAGGTGAGAATATATATCCCCTCCCTTTGAATGTGAATGGTCTCTGATCAACAGACTGTGACACAAGTGACCTTATGCCAGTTTCCAGGCCCTGGCCTTAAGAGACTGGCAGCTTCCATATTCCATATTCCATATTCACTGGCAACACCAATTCTGATGCAGCCAGTGGCCATATTAGAAGCCTGCCTACACTATGACCACCATGCTATGAGGATGCCTATGCTAGTCACATAGAGGTGCTGCATAAAGTAACTGATGTCTGACCAGCCCCAGATGATCCAGCCATCCTAGTCCAGGCACCAGACGTGTGAGTGAAGAAGCTTTCAGATGACATCTTCTGGGTGGACCCATATGAAGGATTACAAACAAGAACAACCCATCTGAGCCCATCAATTCCAGAATCATGAGATATAATAATAAATCATTATTTTAAGTTACTGAGTTTTAGGATAGTTTGTTACAGAGCAGAAGAAAATTGAAACTCTTGTTATATCTAGCTTGATCTTAGTATAACAAGTTATAGGAGACCCTTGATGGGGTTTTATGTAAGAGAATAACCATTGATCTTGTGTGATAAGGACTCTGACAATACAACATGGGATTTATGAGGGGTTTGTGGCACCTGAGTCAGTTCAGGGATGACACCTCAAAGTTTTGTAACAAGCTGCTAGAAACTACCACCTGCAAAATAAGACCAAACCACAAAGATAATAGAAGTTAGCTCCATCCTTAGGGATTCCCTCATGGAAAGAGAATCATGAGCAGAAACAGGAAACGTAGGGAAATGGTGGGTGAGTCTTCACTAGTGAATTGAGACTAGTCACTGAGCTAGTGTACCTGCTGAGGAAAGTGATGGAGAACTTCTTCCTACTTTGTCAGGAGCATGCTATCCTACTTTTCTACATCTATTGATATTTCTTCTCCTGGATATTGAGTCTAAGAGGCATCAGATCGCAAGTTTAGGGGACTTATCTACCCAATGCATGAAAATGAGTTTCACTGTAAGAATTCGGAGTTAGCGTCTAGGAGAAGGGAGAAGAACTCCATGCTTCCACAGCATCCTGGCCATAGCAATCCAAAAAAGAGGAGTACCAGAATGTTTTTTAGCATTTTCCCAGGAACGTATTCTGTACACATATTAACTGTATACATATCACATATCTTCAAGACAAATTCTCTCAGAAAATTCACTACAAGAGTACGGTAGATTTTACTGCTATATCTACTAGCATATTGTTGAAGAAGCAGCACCTGCTTCAACTGTGGGTTGGCCAAACATGTGGGCGTTATGTCTGACCTTTTTTTTCATCCACAACACTAAGTTTTGGAGTTGAGTCATCATGGCGCATTCTCTAAGTTTTTCCTCCATAATTTTCTTTTGTAATACCCCTGCTTTTTTCATTCTAAGCATTTATTGCAATGTATAAAATATATATGTCTTTTCTTGTTCTTTCATTGGCTTTTGCCCCACTAGCATGTAAGTTTGTGAGGATAAAGACTATGTCCTTGTTCACTGCTATATTCTCAGCACATTGGGCTATACCTAAGACAGTTAAGACATTCAGTAACTATTTGTTAAATTAATAACCAGACTTTTTTTCTTGCTCTGCCTGTTTTTGAGTCCAAGATTCATTTACTGGACACGTATTTGAGAAACTTTCCACACACATCAAACTCATAGAGAAGGGAGAAATAATGAAACTGCAAGAAACCAATCATCAAATTTTCAAAGTTTGGGCTTGATACATATTCACAAATAACCAAGGGACAGCCACAGAATGGTAGATTAATAATAAATCACTTTCACTGTGATTAATGTTGCTATTTTACCAAACGTTGTCATTTAGTCTCTTTTGACGGGACATCACCAAATAGAGGAGAACAATATGACCACTGTGTAGCTGGACAAACTGTAACAAGGTTACAATCTTTTGAGTGCTGTATATTTCTGTTCTAGGAATTCATATTTAAATCAGATTTTGAACAGATGAAAGGAATGTACAATTAAAGTTAGCTTGAAGAGAGAGACAGGCAATTTTGCCCCCATGGAAAACAACTGGGCCTTTGGCAGATGCCAGTATTTTGGGAAAGAGGGGCTAAAATTGGGAGGGAAGAGCTGTCAGTCTTTGTACCACTTTCAGATCATCAGTAAGTGCGATTCTGTGGGCTTATTACAGCCCAGAGGAGCCATGTAGCTCAAGATGAAGATTTCCATATGGTGATGCAAATTAAAACCCTTCTGCAGAGGTGTCTGAAAAGAGCCAATCACTTGGAGAAGTGCTCGGAAACTGTTTGAAGAAAGGAAAGTTCGGTGAGAGGAAGGAGGTAAAATGTCTTTGGCTAAAATGAAGTTGCTACTGTTGTTGCTGAAGACATTTTAACAGCATTGGGTTCTGAGCCGTGGTCACAGAGAACAAAGTGCTGGGTCTGTTGCTTTTATCACTTAGCACATTTAGCACTAAAAGATAAGTGTTCCCTTCTTCCACTCTGTCTGGTTTTAAGATCCCACCTGATTTTCCTTTGCATCTCTACTGTTTTATCTCCTCACTGCAAGGGTGTGGGTCTGTCTTCTGCACCTCAAATGCAAGGTGAGGTTCTTCCAGTTTCCCCTCTAGTTCTTGAATCTAATTTACAAACGACAGCTTGTATGGTGCTTTATAGTTTGCTAAACATACCCACATACCTTGTCTCACTGAGCCTTCATGATAATCTTTTAGGAAACTCAATGAGGAAAGAGAAAAAACATGAATAACTCCTAAGGGTACAGTCATTGGACCTAGAAAGAGCTGAGTTTGATTCCCTGCTCCCTTGCTTCTTAGCTGTGTGACTTCAGCAAGTTACTTAACCTTTCTGTGTCTCAATCTCCCTATCCCAGGCTTTTAGTCTAGAAAGAGATACGGAATTTGGCTAAAAAGAATTAGACTCTAGCACGTGACTTCTTGGGCAGAATCTCTACCATTGGCCAGACATTGATCTTGGGCAAGTTATTAATAGTCAACATTTCTGTGCCACAGTATCCATATCTGAAAACTGGAGATAATGATAGTATCTTTTAACCAGAATCTGGTTGTTAGGATTAAAGAAGTTAATATGTAGGAAGAATTTTTTTAAAAAATCTGGCATGCAATAATCACTGTGTAAGTTTTACTGTGATAGTCATTATTTCTAAAAATATATTTTTTGGTCTGCTAATAAAATTAACACATCAGCATTGTAGAAATCCTGGGAAATCTCTATCTTTCCCTTTCTAGTTAATTGTTTTTTTAATGAGTTATAGTGAACACAGCTCTAAAATATTCAACCAATGCCTCCTCTCAATAGTACCATGCTCCCTCCCACCAGGCTGTCATAAAGTTGTACAAGTTAGAACACAGGGACAGATACACACTTCTCCATCAACAACAACACACAACCAACGGAGAACAGAATTGAAATTAAGGTGAGAGTTTTTTCTGTGGCACTGGTTGGTTGCTTGTTTTCTGGGGCGGGGGTGGTTGTTGTTGTTTTAATTTGGCCTCTCTGTGCTGCTCTCTCTCAGTAAATAGCCACTCACTTTCAGAATCTTCAAAGATGACAAAGTTTCTATAAAGTGTGATGACCTGGAAAAAGACAGAAAGAAATAAACACCTATAACTTTTCCAGGAGAAGGAAGGAGAGTTTTCTCCCTGGCCTTCCCTGTGTGACACCCCCTGACAACACCAGAGAGGCCCCCTTGCCTTCTCAATCCACAAGGTGCCAGGCACCCTTCCCAAATGCGAGACGTAGCCAAATGGCACTTGCAGCCACATTCCTTTGAGCTAGAGGGGAGTGTTTGTCTTAAGGAAATCAAGTATCAGGAACCATATAATTTAACATCTAGCCCAGGACAGTTTTCAGGGGAAAGGGGGGCACAGTTAAGAATATTGCCAGATGGCAAAGACTGGGATGGGTGGCTACCCCAGAGGTGATTGTGGCCACTTGTCCATCAGCTGCAGTCCCAGGTCCTGGGTATGCAAATGCTTTGTTGCTGGGGCTTCTTCATGAGTGTGGTGACTCCTAGAGCCAAATCCCTGTAGGGGATTCCCCACCCCTTACCCTCCTCCAGATTTTTGTACAATATTACAATGCTTTTGATTATGATAGAGGAAGTAAATGTTCCTCCCAAACAGAAAAGATGTGAACATTTCCTCATTAAAGAAGGAAGAAATTTTATTCCGGTACCAAGCCTACACTCAGCACAGGCTTCAGAAATATTTGATGAATGAATAGTGTTCTCCAGATCATAAAACAGATAACGTCGATGAAGTGCTTTCTCTGTGATGGATACCATGCTAAGTGCTTTGCACATATTGTCTCATTTGATCCTCACAGTAACCCCAGGAAGTAAGAGACATCCTCAAATAACAGATGAGGAAATAGAGGCTTTGAAAAGTTGAGAGACTGTCCAAGGTGACAAAGTTAGTGGTAAGTGGCAACGCCAAGACTCAAACCAAAGTCTACACTTTTAACCACTAAGAACAATAATAAGTAAATGGTAATGACAATAATAACAACAACAACAAACACTGTGCACCAGGCACAGTTCCAAGCATTTTATGTATATTCTATAGACCTATATTTTCCCTGAGGCATTAGTGTTACCATTCTACCCCCTTTACAGGTGAAGAGACCACAGCTCAGAGAGGCTAATTGACATGTCCAAGGTCACACAGCTCTTAAATACCTGAGTGAGATACCAACCCAAGCAGTTGGGTTTGGAGACTCATCCTATGCCACCCTTCTGCTGTCTCTCAACCTTGCTGCTCTGTTACTTATGATGAACCAAGACAACATTGTTTGGCTGGGAATTCTCTGGCAGGACTCTGATCAAATTAACATTCAAGCAGACACTGTCTTTCATTCAATGTAATAAACTCTTATTGTACTATTACTTATTTGGTCCATGGCTTCCTAGGAATTGTCAGGGACATAGCAGGAGACAGGTACCTTAGCCTTCTAGAACCTTAAAGTCCATTCAGGGCTGAGATTCTGTAAGTGCTACATGTCTACTGAATACCAGCTAGACCCTAGTAACTATGCAAGGTCCTTCCACATTCCCTGCTTCCTTTGATCTGCACATTTATCCTGAGATTTAGTATTATTTTCCCCTATATTCAAATAAAGAAACAGTGACTTTCAGCAGAGAAAGAGATCCCTCAGCCATTGGCCCTAGTTCTACCTGACCAGGAATTCTCTCCAGGCCACATATATGGGTTAACCAGCTTCACACATCACAGAAGCACTCACCTTTAATTTTTTCTTAATATTCTGTATGCGCGCACATGCGCGTGAGCGCGCACACACACACACACGGCCTAGCTATTAAGAACTAAATATAGAACTGATTACTGGGTTCAGTGTTTATTCTAATTCGTGCAGGTTCATAAAGTCCACTTTGGACAAAAATAAGGCTGACTCACATATGTAAAAGAAAATCAGTTCATATTTACAAGCTGCATAAAGCCTGCTGGAAATACTTAGGCAAAAAGATACAGCAAATGCATTTACAACTTTACCCAAATGTCTCACTAGCAGTGATCTGAAGGAGGTTCAGAGAGGGCTAAAAACCAGGAGCTCAAATAATCTATGAGGATAATATATTCTAACTACCAAATGAACAGGGCAATCTGAGAATATTGGATTCAAATGGATTTTCCTGTGTTTGCAAAACTGCTGCAGAACACACCATAAATGGGGCTTATGACATATTTAAAGGACCAGCCTTCCTGCTTCCAATATTCTGGCAATTCTTGAAATTTCTGGGGGCAGACACTCTCCTTGCACCCAGCACAGTGCTACTCAGGCACATTATTCATTAAATCAACAAATACTATGCCTCCAGCATTACTTGTGTGTTCAGGGGAAGATAAGAATAGAAATGTGGTTCCACTCTCAAAAAACTTACCATGTGACCCCAATGGATTTAAAACAGAAGTTAGTTGGAGCCTATTTATTGACAGGCACCAAGGCCCACCCCAATTGATTCAAGGAGAAAGAAGATTTGTTGTCAGGAAGGGAAGAATCTTAAGGAACTTAGGTGCAGGGAGCACAGCCAGGCTTTTATCCACTTTTCCCTCTCTCTGGGAGCACCCTCATCTCCATTCTCAAGGCTTCTCTCACCACTTCTTTCTCCCTCCACCTGCCCCCTCTGCATCAATACAACCAACTGGGCATAAAGGGAGCAGGTGCTCTTGATCTGACAACAAAACCTTCTGCAAAGGAATCAAGAGACTGCCCAAATGCTAAGAAACACTGAAAGTCACTCAAAATTATGGCTTCCCTGGGAAGGAAGGAGATGCAGCCCTGGGGGCTCTTGCCCCATTGACTGTGCCAACAGGGATGGAGCAGACTGGCTCATTTTGCATGGGCTTTGAAGTTGGTTCCCTGAATCTTATTCCCTCTTGGGAGAAGGGCCTTCTGCAAAGAGGCTACTTTCCAAAGAAGGATCATCATTTATAGAAATGTCAGGCCAGGCGCGATGGCTCATGCCTGTAATCCCAGTGCTTTGGGAGGCTGAGGCAGGAGAGTCACAAGATCAGGAATTTGAGACCAGCCTGGCCAACATGGAGAACCCTGTCTCTACTAAAAATACACAAATTAGCCGGGTGTGCTGGCGTGCGCCTGTAATCCTAGCTACTCAGGAGGCTGAGGCAGGAGAATCACTTGAACCTGGGAGGCGGAGGTTGCAGTGAGCAGAGATCATGCCACTGCACTCCAGCCTGAGTGACAAAGTGAGACTCTGTCTCAAACAAAAAAAAAGTCCACCTGTAGGGAGGTCAGAGCTGCAGTCACTATGCCTCCCAGGACACAGAAGAAAAAAGGCCCCGAGGACCTGTAACCTTGAGCCTGCAAGAGAGTACATGGCCATTACACACCTGCCTCAGACCAGAACTTAATGACTTACAATATTATCTACTTTACAAGCACTAATGGAGAGCCTGCAGCAAGCCTATGCCTGGCACAGGGGGATCCCGAATTAGGAAACATAGTCACCAACCTAAGGATTCTGGATCCTACTGAAGAGCACAAACATGCCTGGAACCAACCACAATGTAAGGCAGAAGGTGGAGCATGCCTCTAAACAAAGACAGGAAACTAGCATTTGTTAAAAGACAGCTCTATGCAGGCATTTAAGACTCCCACTCTCCCTGAAAGACACATGTTAGCGCAAAGAGTTAACTCAGGCTCAGAGAGGCAAAGGACTTTGTCCACAGCCACACTGTTAGTAACAGGATTTGGGCCCTGCTCTTTGCAAAACAGTAGGTGGCTTCCTCCTAGAACAATGCATTGTCCACAAGGGATACAGAAGGTCCAGAGAATGCAGAAGAGAAAGTGGCTCCTCAGGGGGAGCGGGCAAGACTGCATTGGCAAGATTGCTAGCAAGTTGGAAGAAGTGTTACATAAAATTAAATTACTAATGTACTTTCAACAGTGTGTGGGGAAGCAGATGTTGGAAGATTTGTTTGAAGCAGGCACAGTAGGTGATTGACGATGATAAAGACAGCCTAGGAAGTACCAAGAGCAGACCCCAAAATAGCACTAAATGAGGCCACTTAGTGTAGAAGCAAATAGATCTATATCCTCACCCAGCCCCATATTACAGTGTTATATGGTTAGTGTTTCTAATGATACTTCTGGATTATCAAGAAATTGATGAATTGCACTGACATGTTGTCTAAGGTAACTAGAATGTGCTGTCAGGACTCTCTTTCTTGGTTCTGAATGGATCTTGGGCTAGCTGTGTGGTCTTGCACAAGTCAGTTAATTCCTCTGGACTTCAATCACCTCACTGAAAAAATAAGAGCTGTGACAAGTCTAAAAGTCTTTCATTGGAAACAGAGTGATCCTGGAGGGAGAAATCATTCCTGCCCATCCCACCACAGCAGTGCCGACAGCCCTTGTGGAAGGTTGCCACATTCTTCCTTCTGGACCACCCAATCCATATATGGTTGTAGGCTCTAAAGACAATATCTTACTGCTTCCTCTTTCTGCTCCATTTCCCTAAAGGCCCTTCTTCTTTGCAATAGCTCTCTTTTGCCCAGGTTGTCACTCTTGATATCATGACCATACATGTTTCAAAATCAGGGGTACTTTGCCACTTACTAAAAAGGAAAAATATATATTACTATGAGAATTTTTTTTTTTTTTTAGATAGAGTTTCCCTCTTGTTGCCCAGGCTGGAGTGCAATGGCGCAACCTCGGCTCACTGCAACCTCCACCTCCCAGGTTCAAGCAATTCCCCTGCCTCAGCCTCCCAAGTAGCTGGGATCACAGGCATGCACCACCACACTTGGCTAATTTTTTTGTATTTTAAATAGAGACGGGGTTTCGCCATGGTTGGCCAGGCTGGTCTCAAACTCCTGACTTCAGGTGATCCACCCACCTCGGCCTCCCAAAATGCTGGGATTACAGGAGTGAGCCACAGCACCTGGCTGGCAAATTATTTTTACTTAATATTTTTAAGGGCACAAGTCATGCTGTTTTTATACTAAGCTAGTTTTGCCATCTATAGGCAACGTGATGTCTACAAAAATGAAAACATGTAGCAGAGAAACCATTGACGCCCCTGGCTTCTACACTGCAGAATGTCAAGACTGAATGCAGGCCTGAACAAGCCATCCCTGTTGTGCTAGAAGCCTTGGCAATGCGGGGAGGGTCTTAGGGTTCATTTTAGTGCCTATCCCCATTGATTGCCCTATCTCATGTTCAAAGGTCAGGGCCAATCCAGATCACGAACTGTGATTTGGCCTCAGCCCCCAGTTCTGTCAAAGGAGGGTACTTGAAGTTACAGCAGTAGAAGTCCAGTTCCTGGAGCCCTGGAGGTTCTTTAACCTTCAGAGCACACTGTTTATAACCAAATATCCCTAAGGGAGATAAGACCTTAATCCAGGGGTGATAAATAGGTTTCATCTAAACTACCAACTTTGATCAATTCAGTAATGTCTGCCTGGAGCCTTGTACTGAGAAAGATTCTTAAACTGTTCCCCAGAGTGATATTCAAAATGGTTAACAATCCACCAATCAGCACAAATGGCCAGCTGCAGTGCTGGCCAACCCTGCCCTGCCCAACCCTCACCCTCACCCCAACTCTTCTGGGATCTTCCAGGTGCCCTGATGGTTTGGGTGTTAACTCTTTAGTTGCTGGGTCAGCGTAGGGAGGTCCAAAAGGAGCCCTCCAGGCCACAGCTGTTTACCAACTGATGCAGAAATGGTTCGATGTCTGAACCGTCTAAGCTCAATATCAGCTACAGCTGTCTCCCAATCCATGGGAAGTGCCAGCAGTGAATTAGTACTGTCAGCCTTTGAGGGGGGAGGGGAAGAGAGTGCAGCATCATGTTGAATATGTATTTTACCTTTTAAAGAATCCGTGTATTTCCTCAGTGGATCATGGGACTAGAAACTATCGTGTTGTTGGCATTGCAAATTTTGACTGGACACAGAGAGTTGAGAGGGTGAACCTCAAACATATTCATTATCATTATCATTAAAACTTACTAAAGAATCATATGTCTGAAAAAATTTAAATTTGCAAAATCAAGCCTAAGGAAATTGAACTTAAAAACGTCATTATGGAAAAAAAAAATACCTTGAGTGATGACTGAATTCTACCAAAAATTTGAAGAACTAATCCTTCTCAAACTCTTCCAAAAAAAACTGGTTATATGGAATAGAATTTCTCATAATGAAAATGGAAATGAAAACCAAAATGACTGAATTTTTTTTAAGAGACAGGGTCTTGTTCTGTCACCCAAGCTGGAGTGCAGTGGCACAATCATAGCTCACTGTAGCCTCCAACTTCTGGACTCAAGCAATCCTCCTACCTCAGCCTTCTGAGTAGCTGGGACTACAGGCTCATGCCACTGTACCCAGCTAATTTTTAAAACTTTTTGCAGTCATGGGGTCTCACTATGTTGCCCAGGCTAGTCTCAAACTCCTGGCCTCAAGAGATTCTCCCACCTCAGCCTCCCAAAGTGCTGAGATTGCAGGCATGAGCCACCAGGTCCAGTTTTGGCTGGAAATTTTTAGGTGCATCAGATAAAAAATGATCAAAGAATTAAATTTACTTATTAGAATTTGCTCTATAAAATCATCTTAACAAAAAAAATAATGTTTTTATTATTCTAATACAAATAATTTTATTTACAAACCTGAAATCAAAATGTACTTGGGGTCAAAATAGCAAGGAACAAGCTTTCAATAAGTCAAAGTGGGCTGGGATTTGTCAATGTTTCCTATCAATTTGAGCAGCTACCCTGGGTCCTCTCTCAAAATTAGGATTTGTGTCATAGTCATGACATAAACCATGTGGCAATTGCTGGGGTGCATGCGTAGGGCATGCCCCCCACATTCCTCCAGCAACAATATGCTGTCACACCTTCCAGGGGAACCCCCATTGAGAATCACCATTGAATTGATACACTGTTCTTGCTAGTGCATGATTTTCCCACTAGAGCAGGAAAAAATGTTTAAGAAACTTTGCTTTAAATATTGAGCCCTTCCCTTATCTCCTTGTGTGCCTCTCCCCCACCCTCTCTACCCTGAGTGATTAAACACCTGTGCCTGTTCCCTACCTGCTCCCTCACTAGTCTGCTCCATCACTGTCTCTCATTGGACCATTCTGCAATAACATCCTCCAGGCCTCCTATTTCCACTCACCTTCTTTACAATCATTCTTCATTCTGTAGATGGAGTGATCCCTCAAAAACCTAAGTCAAATCATGTTGTTCCTCTTCTTAAAGCCATTCAATGGTTCCCTATTGCACATAGAATTAAGCATAAAATATAAAATCCTTATTCTGGTTTATGAAGCGTTTTACAATCTTACCCCTGCCTACTGTACCAGATATATCTTGTACCCTCTCCTGCCTTTCTCCCTTCTTCTCCTGCATTTCTTTCATTCCTGTAAATTCCCACCGTAGATACTCAGCACTGGCAGTTTCCTCTACCTGAAGCATTCTTTCCCTGATCGTGCCCTGTTTGGCTTCTTCTTGACTTTCAGGTCACAGCTTCTCAGTCTTCTGAGAGATCTTTTCTGACCATCACCCCCAAACCGAAGAAACCACAGTTCCTATTTCATCCTGCTTTAATTCTCTTCATAGCATTACATCACTTTGTTTAATCTGTTTAATATTTGTCATATCCTTCATTACAATGTTAAGCTCTCTAAGAGTAGGGACTAATTTGATCTTGTTCACCATATGTAAGCACCCAATATATGTTCATGGATAGATAATGAATGAATGAATGAATGAGCAAATGAACATAGGTAGTACCTTAAAGACTGCTGAAATTGTAGGAGCCAGTGCTGGGACTATCAAAGAGAAAAGATGATAAGCTGACTCTTCCTTCTCTCAACCTAAGACGCTGCTCAAATTTGCCCTTTCCCTCAGGAAGCTTATGCTATCCACAGAGGCTTCACTTCACTGCTTCTATAGCAGTAATACACATTTGCAGTTAACTGTTTTCTCCACGGTGATATCACTGATGCCACCGTACTGTATTATCTTCCACGTTGTATTGCTCTGCCTCTTCATCTGGTTTGAATCTTCCCAACAAGAGTAATCTCCTTGCAGGCTTGAACTATATCTTTTGTGACCTTCAGTTCCTAGTAGGCACCCAGTAAGTGTTTTATAAACCATACAAATTCAGGCTTGGGGGTAATCTTAGAGATCACTTTCTCGCAATTCCTATTGTGGCGATAAAAGAGAGCAGAGACCTAGAGACTGAAGTGACTTTCCCAAGATTATGTGGCCAGCTAGAAACAGGACTGGTCCTCAAACTTGAGTTTCCTGTTCCCAGGCCGGTGTTCTTTCTACTGTGTCAGTGGAGACCTTGTTAGAAATGCAGATTTCTAGGCACTCCTCTCAGATCTTCTTTAGGGACCTGGAATCAGGTGCCCAAAGTAACTGTGGTGATTGTGACTCCAGGGACCCAAAGATGACACTGCTTCTGTGCAGGTTGAATCGTATGAAACACCTGACAGTTTTTGACCTCCAAAACCACAATTTCATATTCGATGCAATAATATTCTCTTGGGTATAAAGCACTAAGTATGAAAGAGGAAGAGATCCAGGGAAGAGATGATAGCTCTCCAAAAAAAAAAAAAATTAAAATCTGAACAGAAGGATAATCAATGGATGCCCAAGTGGAAATTTCATGAAGACAGAGAGAGCTTCCTTTTCTGGACCAAAGCTGCCCTGAGGTGCCAGGGAGGTTACAGGGTGTAACCAGCCATAGCTTTGTCCTCAGCCCTGAAAAGGTTATAGCAATAATAATCATGTTTAAAGTTGGTATTTTTTTTGAAAGGTTGCACTTTCCAAAGACCACTTTAGGCACAGGTATTAACTCGTCCTTAGAGTAATCCTACTATCATTGTTCTCACTTTACAGTTGAGGGAACTGAGGCAGGGAGAGGCTAAGGAACTAGCCCAGGGTTAGGGTTAGGAAGTGGTGGAGACTATTTCTGCACCCACTACACTATTTTGAAGATGCTCCAGGGAAAATTGGATGACATTTGGCAAGGACTTTGGAAAGTTATCCCCTGCATGAAGTGAACAGTTGAATAAAAGACCTCCAAAGAAACTTCCAAGCCTGGTGTTTTAGGAGTCTAGGATTCTGAGAGAGGGGCTCCAGTAGAGGAATGCTTCACCACAGTGTCTTTTTACCCAAGCACTCTCCTCCCTGCCTTCCTCCTACCTGCCTTTTATTCAGGCACACAGTGTTCTTGGGTGGACTTACAGGGGTTGATCCAGGAATGAGGGGTTATGAATTCCCATTTATTCTATAGCTAATACTGTGCTAGGCACTATTGTACCCACACAAGGCATCATGTGTATATACTCCTCCTAACACCTCTGAAGTAGGTACATGCCCTCATTTTACAGACAAGGAGACTAAGACATAAGAGAGGGCTCTGGCCTTAGCTCGTCAGTGTCAGAGCCAGGATCGGGAACATGGGTCTGTTTCCAGAAGCCTTTGCTCTTTCAGCAAAACCACGGAATGCCTAGGAAGGTGGCTGCAGAAAAGAGCTGTTTCTTCCCTGTTCTTCTCCAGTGGGGCCTGAGAGCCCAGTGGAGCTAAAGGCAAGGAACGGAGTTTTTAAATTATTTGTTCAGGCTGCTGCAAAAGGCAGGTACCTTCCGCACCCTCAGCCCCTACATCAGCTAAGCCCACAATCAGATAAACTTATCCCTGGATGTTTCAACATACTATGCCCTATCAGAAGGCATGCGGTGGGATAAACCATGTGTCTTCTCCAACTTTAATTGATCAACAAACCTGGAAAATCACAAGAGTCTGTCCAGACAGTCCAACAACAAATAAAAGGAAGATTAAGATGTGCATTAAACATTTAAAATCGGGACCTAGCCCAGTCCTCCCGAACTGTTCTTCTCTTCAGGTGGGATTAGTAGAGCATTTGCTGAGCCGTCAGCTCCGCTTGCCACTGAGTGAGAACCACTTCCCCGCAAGGCCCAGGGAGCAGGCACCTCTCCAGCATCCTAGCTCTGGTTCCTGCCACAGCAGGGACAGATGCTGTTTCCTTTACCTCCCTTATAATGATAACATTTACCTTGCGGGTTCCTTTGGCTGGTTTTTGTTTTATATGCTACAGGAGTTCTCAATTAGCCTCTCTCCTCTACCATCTGCTGATGAGAATGACGACATTTGTGAAAAGCAGCTACATAGCCTCTTTTCCCTCTTTACTTAAAACCAATGAGGAGATGTAGGACCTGGGCTCCAGACCAGACTCACTGCTTCTTCACCATAGGGGACCCGGGCTAACTAGCGTCTGGGGTTTTACTATTATATAAGAAAAGATACCACAGTCCTGAGGCCAACTCCACTCACTGGCTTCAGCTCCTGAGTCCCCTCTCCAGCTGAGCTCTGTCTGACAAGGCCATGGCCACCCCATTCCCCCTTTCAAATGTCTGCAGAGCAAGGGGCCTGGCACCATAAGCTTGGCATTTGCCCAAGGACAGTGAGGGTGGCGGCCTGGATGGTGTTGACAGGCCCAATATTTTAGCCATGTTTTCCAAATTGTGTTTTTCAGAATATTCATTAACAGATGTTCAGTTTAAGTGTCCCTTGATCAAATAAAATTAAGCAATTCCACTCATACTTGTTTACCCAAGGGAAACGAAAATACACAGCCACACAAGCACTTGTACACAAATATTCATAGTGGTTTTATTCTTGATCACCTAAAACTGGAAACCACTCAGACTTGGGGAGTGGATTCACAGTGACACATCCGTGCAGTGAAATACTACTTGGCAATAAAAAGGAAGAAACTACTGATAAACACAACACAGCTCAACTTCAGAAAACATCATGCTAAGGAAAGAAACCAGAGACACAAAAGACAACCTCCTGGATGACTCCAATTGTTGTGAAATTCTAGAAAAGGCTCAACTCTAGTTATAGGATACAGATCAGTGGCTGCCAGAGGTTGCACGTTGAGAAAGAGAATTGACTATGAAGGGTCATGAGGGAGTTTTTGAGCTGATAGAAATGTCCTAGACCTCAATTGTCATGTTGGTTACCTGAGTGTGTACATCAAAACTGATTAGACTGCACCATTAAAATGAGCAAGTTTTATTGTATGTAAACCATACCTCAATAAGACTTATTTTTTAAAAATCCAACAGGTTAAAACTCACAGGACCTCCTAGGGCCTTTAATATGACATTATGCATTTTACTTATTTAATTATTTATTTATATTTATTTTGAGACAGAGTCTCACTCTATTGCCCAGGCTGGAGTGCAGTGGCATGAGATTGGCCCACTGCAATCTCCACCTCCCAGGTTCAAGCGATTCTCATGCTTCAGCCTCCCAAGTAGGTGGGACTACAGGCACCTACCACGTCCAGCTAATTTTTGTATTTTTAGTAGAGACAGTGTTTCTCCATGTTGGCCAGGATTGTCTCGAACTCCTGACTTCAAGTGATCTGCCTGCTTCAGCCTCCCAAAGTGCTGGGATTACAGGCATGAGCCACCATGCTTGGCCAACATTGTGCATTTTAAATCTTTGAGGAGGAGCTATAACATCCAAGATTTCCCAAATTCACTTGACAAAGAATTTAATAAAGAATTTTACAAAACATCTGTTACATTCTTGGGGAAACAGGTAAAAACACGCATTAGAGAATCGCCAATTTGGATAAAGCATTGCCCTCCTTATTGTTTCCTTTAAAATTCAAGTATCCTTAACACAGGAGCACATTCAGCCTGACACCTTCGTAGGAACTTGTTTAGGAGGCAATTTCTTGCAGATCGGAGGGCCACGTGTTAGCAGGAGCACACTGGGTGAGGAAGAGGGTACTGGGAAGGGAAGGGGGAGCCAGAACCTGATTGGGCTCCCTGCAAGCTGCGGTTATCCATCCTGAGAGGCAGTCCACCAGACGCCAGGGAAATGAGTCAGAGATGAGTATTCTCCCTGCCCTCCAGGAGCTCAAAGCCTCACTTACTCTTGTCAGGAGTCATTTGGTCCCAGGATCCCATTGCCCACGCTGTTGTCTATGATTTTTCTCTCTGGCTTCTCATTGCCTCTTCCTAGGAGAAGGGGATGATTCTCTGGCTCTTGGGTCCTGTAAACTCCTGCATACCTCCAGCCAAAGTGGTCACCAGCTCTAACTGGCAGGCTGTCCCCAGGCTCACTGATCACCAGAAGGGATACAGCACTGGCCTGGGGAGTTGTGGTGGGTGGCAGCAAAGGGAGAGAGTCTTCTACCTCATTTCATCTCAAACCATGTCCAAATCCAAATTCTCCCTACTGCTGGAGGGGCCTGCCCTGTGGCTCTGAGTCATGAGAAAACCAGACATAGGCGAGCATCACAGGGACAGCTGCAAGGAACATGCCTGCTTTATCAAGTGGACAAAGCTCTGTCCAGCCAGCTCTGCTCCTGCTGCCGCCTCTCTCCTTCCTCCCTCTCTCATGTCTCCCTGACGTGGCCCGCTGGCCCCTGTCCAGAAACAGCTGTCTCCAGGGAGGCAGAATGCACCTCCAAGATTGGGACCCCTAAACTGTCTGATTCCAGAAACTGAGCTCTTAATTGCTGCGCTATACTCTTAAGTTCCATCCTCCCCCTCACTGAGGAAGGAGGCAGACCCAGGAGTATAACAGACTCTCCTTACCTCTTTCTATATTCCATGCACCTTGCCATCATCCAGCCACAAAAGATCCCTAAGCTTCTGAGGCTTAGCAACAAAAGTACACAGGAGACTGAGCCAGAAGCAGTAACACTGACTGCCCTCCATCTCTAGCTCCCCTGATTTCTCAAGGGATGTGGTTAGAAAGGGCAAACAGAGCCCCAGGACATTCTCTGAAACATACCAGGTTGAAGGGAACTTTGTCAGGCTGCCCATCACTTTCTACATCTGGCTCTGGGTGAGAGATTGGGCCCACCTCCCTCTGCAGGAGCCCACACAGTCACACTGATTTCCCTCGGCTCTGTGGCTGCCAGGCCTTGGACCATGACCTAGGCCCACAGTGAGATGTATCCATCCCAGACCTCATACGTGAGCCGGGAACAAAAAGAATCAGGACTGGCAGAGGGTTTGGCGGCAGGAGCAGCCTCTAGTTTCCGGGGTGGTGGTGCCTCCAGGGTTAGCGAGGAGAAACTGTGGTGTCCTGTGCTCAGCAGTGCACAGTGGTGTCCTCACCAGCCTGGTTCTGTGACATTGGCAGCAACTGACCTCCTAGTTTTCCTAGATCCTGGTAGCTTTCTGAGGCTGGTTCTAGAGCCTCCTTACAGTTCTTTCTCTAATATGCCTTAAATCAATTTCATTGCTACTGAGAATGCTGACTCCCATCACATGCAATACCCATTGCCTCTAAATTAGCAGTTGTCAAACTTTTTGGTCTCAAGACCCCTTTACACTCTTGTTTTTTTGAGACATAATCTGGCTCTGTCGCCCAGGCTGGAGTGCAGTGGCGCAATCTCACTGCAACCTCCACTTCCTGGTTTCCAGCGATCCTCCTGCCTCAGCCTCCTGAGTAGCTGGGATTACAGGCACCCGCCACCACGCCTGGCTAATTTTTGTTTTTTTAGTAGAGACGGTGTTTCACCATGTTGGCCAGGCTAGTCTCAAACTCCTGACCTCAGGTGATCCACCTGCCTTGGCTTCCCAAAGTGCTGGGATCACAGCCATGAGCTACTGTGCCCAGGCCCCTTTACACTCTTAAAAATTAAGAACCTCAAAGAATTTTGTGTGGATTATATCTATTGATATTTACCATATTTGAAATTAAAACTGAAGCATTTTTAGAAGACATTAATTCATTAAAAACAATAAACTTATTGTACCTTAACATAAACATGTAACATGTTAATATAAATTAGGTGTTTTTTTAAAAAATAACTATATTTTCAAAAATTTAAAAAACTAGTGAATTGAGTAGCATTGTTTTGTTATTTGCAAATCTCTTTATTGGCTGGCTTAATAGAAGTCAATTGGAGTCATATGCCTGCTTCTCCATTCAATCTGTTTTGATTTCACACATCGTGTAGCCTTTGGATAACTCCACTCTTCACTCATGACAGAGATTTTTAAAAGACAAGTGTTTTGGCATTATGATAAAAAATAACCCATATGAGTTTCCAGAACACACTTTAAGAATCACTACTTGAAACCTTCCAAACTAATTTAAAGGACTGACAAGCCTGTTAAAGATCAGGGCTGAGCTTGTTGAGGAGTCAAATGGCCATGGCACTTTACTGCTGATGAGAAAGTGGGAATACCGGCATCAAGCAGAAGCAATCACACCCCATCCCCACCAGTTAGTTCCAGGAGAACAGCGCACCAATTCTGTTTTGTTCACTGCTCTATCTCCAGAGCCTGGAACCCCTGGTAGGCACTCAATAAGTATGTGTCGAACAAATGGCTGAAATAAATGCATCAATGTATATCTGTGTGTGTGTGTGTGTGTGTGTGTGTGTGTATGTATGAATATATAAAGATTCTATCAAAAAATTTTAATAGAAAGATAAAAGGAAAGTACAGAGACCTTGAGTGAAAAACTACATCCTGGAACACCCAGCCTCCAGAATAGCAACCAGACAGGCGGCACCTTCACAGCCATTGCTGTACCTTGCTCATCTGTTACCCTTGCGACCCTCAGCTGCTCCCCTTTGTTGGGTAAATGATCACAGAGTGAAGAAATAGCTTATTCTTCAAGCACCGCTCCTGTCACTTGTGACTATCAAGTGGTTGTAATCCTCAAAGCTATACAATTTGTGAAGAGGCCAAGAAATTATCTAGTTATTTCCAATTTCTTTCTTCACCACAAAACCATTATTTCAAATGGAACCCTTACACCCTTGCAGGAGAAAGTGAGGTCTTGCCCTAGATGAGGCAGGAAGAGAAGACCAGAGCTGGATAGAATCCACCTCCTCCTCATCTTCCCTGTCTCCCCACTAGGCCCAGCCCCATCCCAGGAGCCACTAGCAGCCACAGCCCACCCCAGACACACCCAGGAGGCACACATGCATGGCAGCCCCTGCTTCCAGGTGGGCTAAGGTTCGACCTCATTCCCATCCCCTGACTCTGTAAGATATCCTTTGTGTCCTTAAACACTTCCTATTTGTTGCTTAAGCCAATTTGAGAAGGGTTTTGTCACTTGCAGCCAAAGTGGCCTTAATCTAGTTACTGGGCTCTCCCAGGTCCCCTAAGCCAGATGAGCCCTGCTGGGAGCCTGTGAGCTGAGGATGGAGGAAAAGACAACAACAACAACCCATGACCTCTAGCTGACCAGCGTGTTCCAGCCTATAGGGCAGGGGTCTTTCACACTAGATGAAATCAAAGTTAACCCCCTTACCTTTCTTCCAGCAAATGAAAGAGATGGAGAAAGTTTAAAAAAAGAACACTTTCATTTTTGGCAAGATCTAAATGCAATTATAGCTCAGTAGATACACAAGAAAATTGACAAGAGCCAATCCTTTGCACAAGGCATGCTCTGATATCATGCCGTCAAATTATTTTTTAAAGGGCATTAATATTGCAGGCTGATGACTTTTAGCCCTGAGCAAATGATGCATTTTAATGTTTCTTTACACATAGCTCTCAGCCCAAGTGAAGCTGTCTTCGGCAAAGCATTAGCAAACATTTACATTTCAAAACTCAACAGAAGGGTTGCTGTTAGATATTTCTCTTCATTTTTTTCATATATGCCCTGACAGATAAATCATATTTCACATGTTAAGTGGTGTGTAGCATTCCGTTTCTAACCCCTGGCAGATCATTAGAAGATAGTGGCACCTACTTTTCAGGCCTAAAATCTAAAGATTGATTTTGAAAGGGAGGAAGAAATACAATGGCATCATCGAACACCGTTACTTTCGTGGCAGGCAGGCTCTTTTTGAAATGATAGTGTGTTTTCAGGTTTCTTTATTCCTCTGCAAAAGGGAGGGCGCCAGACATTTGGTGCCTCGTGCTATGTGAGGGTCAGAGCAGGATCATCAGAGCAAACAAAGCCCAGTGGTTAATGTTTTGTTTTCCAGGTGGAGCCTAAGCCAAAATGAGCGAAACTAGGGATGAGTGAGGATTAGGATCAATAGGGAGTAGGGGCTCATTTTTCATTTTATAAACTCAAATGGATTCAGAGTTGCAGAAATCAAGGTCTTGAGCATGCAGTCAGGAGCTGCTGCATTGTAAGTCATCTTACAGTACAGTCTAGACTCTGGAGCAAAGTTGTCAAACGTATCCTAGTGTAATGGTTTGAGCATGCAAATTCTGCAGTTGGAAAGGTATGGGTTCAGAGAGACCTTGTAGAAGCCACTGCACCTCTGTAAACTTCCATTTTTCCATCTGTAAAATGGGAATAACATGTTTACCTGTCACTTTGGCTTACTGTTAAAATCCAAGGTGATAATCCATGTGATGGGGTTGGCATGGCCCCTGACTCATTTTACCTACACAATAAGAACTGCGGGCTCTTGTCATCCTTCCTTTGTAAAAGAAGCTTCCCGTCCAGGCCACTCCACTATCTTCATTGCTTGTGTTTACTTCTCTCCCAGATTGACTGTGCACCCTCCTGCAAACCTTGTAAGCCCTTCCAAGAAGAATTTGAGCTAATCCTTTGGAGAAGAGAAACAATAATAACAACAGTTCTAAAATAGGATTGGAGTCATGGGTTGTATAATTCTATACCTTTACTAAAACTCGCTGAATCGTACATGCACAGTGGAGGAATTTTATGGGTATGTGAAGTATACCTCATTAAAAATAAGAGAACAGAAAAGGAAAAGTTGCAAAGATTCGAAGAGATTAGTTGATAAAAATTAACAAATGGGTTGATATCCCCCATTCTTGACTGCTCCTATTTTTTTTTTTTTTTTTGAGACAGAGTCTCGCTCTGTCGCCCAGGCTGGAGTGCAGTGGCACGATCTCAGCTCACTGCAAGCTCTACCACCCTGGCTAATTTTCTTTTTTTTTAGTAGAGACGGGGTTTCACCATGTTAGCCAGGATGGTCTCGATCTCCTCACCTCGTGATCCACCCACCTCGGCTCCCAAAGTGCTGGGATTACAGGTGTGAGCCACCGCACCCAGCCCATATCTTCTATACAAAGGCCACCTGATGTGTCTGCTTATCTCCCTTAACCCTTCTGCTCTGTGTCCCTTAGATGGGACAGCCCATCGAGACCCGTAAAGCAGGAGACCCACCTCGTCTCCCTCAACAGAGGAAATCTGCTATCCTGCTCTGGCTCACCTTTCCCTCCCCAGGTGACATTGATGAGCAGGAACTCAGTGGACATGGATGAGCTGGGGAATTTCATGAAACTCAGACTTGGGTCTTGTTACTGAGTTGGGGGAGAACCATGAGCAACACAAGGTCCATTTTACCCAATGTTTGTGTGACCTGCCCACTTATCTCCCACACACTCATTCCTCCAAAATATTTATCCTCCTTACTTCTTCTTTGGGTGCACGATGGGCCCCAGTTAGCAGTAATGGAGATGACATTCTCTTGAAAAAAATGCCATTTGCTGTGATGTTTGCTGCTCCCATTCTTTTGAGAGCAGCAGACATCTGGATGTGGCTGCAAGATGGCTCTTTGACATCCCCAAGTCATCTTTCAGGTGCAGAGTGTCTCTGCTCCCTCTTCAGTCTCCATCACTGACCCACTGAGGTGGGCGCAAACCAGCTTGTATCAAGGTGACCATAAATGGAAAGAGAAGACAGCCCTCCTAGGTATTTGCAGAGGACACACCAACCTTCTCACCTTTCTAAAAGCTGCCCATGGCTCTGCTCTCTACTCTGGAACCCCACTACAGGTCCTCTCCCTTGCATTCAAATTGTACCCTGGACTCCAATTCCCACTTCCCACAGCTTTGCTCCTTGCTTGTGTCCTACTGAGTGTTCTCAGGATAAACAAGGTAGTTTCTTGCTGGGGTTTTTTTAACAGCCCCATCAGTGAATTTAACACAAGGCAAAGGAAAATCACCAACCCAACATTGCAAATAGAAAGAGCCTAGGAAACTTCTCCCAGATTCTGTCTAAAGTTTCCTTCCCTGTGTGACTTCTTGATGAATGGACACCTATCTCCTATAGACCTCTGTCTGATCATCCTCTTCTCCCTCCAGCCAGGGCTCTCTTCCCAACAAACCCCCTCTCCACCTAATTGTTAGCCCATAATGAGAATAAGTGTCTAAGGAGTTTCTGGCCTCTGTGCCCTCTAACTAGGGCTTTTCTGCCTTTGTTGATACCTCCAGCTCCATGCCTCCATCCCCATTACCCAGAACCCTCTGACTGGGAGGCATGGCAACCATCTCTGGAATACCAGGGGCCAGTCCTGCACCCCTGCTGTATTAGTCCATTTTCATGCTGCTGATAAAGACATACCTGAGACTGGGTATTTATAAAGAAAAACAGGTTTAATGGACTCACAGTTCCACATGGCTAGGGAGGCCTGACAATCACAGCGGAGAGGGAAAGGAATGTTTTACATGGTGGCAGGCAAGCAAAGAATGAGAACAAAGTGAAAGGGGTTTCCCCTTATAAAACCATCAGATCTCATGAGATTTATTCACTACCACGAGAACAGTATGGGGGAAACTGCCCCCATGATGCAATTATCTCTCACTGGATCCCTCCCACAACACAAGGGAATTATGGGAGCTACAATTCAAGATGAGATTTGGGTGGGGACACAGCCAAACCATATCACCTGCTTTCTCCAAACTGATGACAGCCCCATCTGATGTTCAGGTGTCCAAAACAGCTCCTACCCTTGTTGAGAGTGTGCCCATTACCCCATCACCCAGGTGCCACCAAGGAGTACCTGTCTGGGTTCTCAGCAGGCTGGAGGAGGCCCTCCAGTCACACAAGCAGTGAGCACAGTGAGCAGTTTTCCTTCAGCCTCTCATCACCTCAGCTCTCCTCCAGAACAGCTTAGAACAAAGCCCAGGGTGATCTGAGCATGCCCTACCAGTCTCCCTCATGCCTTCCACTTCCAGCCAGCCGTGGACCAGCTCACTCATAGCCCTCTGCCTCCCTCTCAGGTCCCCCCTTCTGGGGAGCTGCTGTCTGTTCCTGCAGCTGCCTCAGCAACTCCTGGAGAGTGGTTTGTAGCCAGCACCTGCAATCGCTCAAGACGGGTCTGCCCTGAAGGCCCATTCTCACAGCAGGTGCAGGGGAGGCTGACTCACCCATAACTCCCGCTAATTGAGCCTCTGCACTCCCCTGGTTTCATTGGGTTCTGAGTAATTATGAAAGGAAGACCTCAAGCCATTGCTGTGGAGTCTCCATTGACTGGTGAGTTGTGAATGGGGAGGGTCTTATTGATCAGGTTCTAATTGGAGCCCTGATTTCTCCTTTGACTGAAGGATCTGTCTCAGGAATGGCGAGTATAGGATTCAGAGGCTGCCTCTCACCCCTCCAGTGCCCGAAACAGACATCACTAATGGATCTCAGCACATTCTCCTAGCTCAGTATTCTTTCCGGCACTGCACTCCTGGCAGCCGCTATGACGGTGGCTGGCACTCAGTGAGTGACCTCACTGGCCTCCCTGCCTGGGTGTGAGGTGCTCTACCATATGTTGCCTGGGATCTGCATGATTTTTTTTCTTCCCTCAGAGAATCTATTATTTAGTTGGAAAAAAAAAAACAAGATCTATTGGATTAAAATGATTTTTTAAAGAACTAGACACTTGGGTTGACTAATGCTTTTTTTTTCATAAGGGAAGGAAGGCTAAAGTATAGTGGGGTAACCAGGGATGACCAATACTTAATGAATGCCTGTATGAGGCAGGATAAGACCTAGATTTTTCCCTAATGGTAATCAGTTAAGAATGTGGGAGACACCTTGGAAACAGCGACTGAATCACACAGACCCAGTTTAAATTTCAGCTCTACTACTTTCGAGCCACGTTACCTCCTCTTTCCTAAGTCTCAGTTTCCCTGACTATGAAATGGGAGCAACAATATCTGAAACATACTGCTGATGTGAGTATTAAATGAAAAAAAAATGAAAGTGCCAAATTCCTACCTGTAGCCCTGGCCTCTCCCCTGAGCTCTGACTTGTAAATCCAGCTGCCTGCCAGGCCTCCCCAGGTGGGAGCCTGCAGCATCACACACTTGCCATGGCCAAAAGAGATGCCAGTTTCCTTCTGAGCCTGGTCCTCCCACAACCCTTCTCCTCTCATTCAGTCTCATCACCATCCACACCCCAAACCTGAGGGTCCTTTGATTCCCCCCTTTCTCACCCACATTGCCAGTATCAGTCCACTAGTAGCCCTGCCAGTCCCAACTCCAATGATGTCCTAAGTCCATTTGCTTCCTTCCATCTCCACCAAGGCCACTCTAGGCTCTCTGGACTTTGCAATGGCCCCTCCCTCTACTGCACCCACACCTGTGCTCCATGGCCTGTTTCTCACAGAGCATCCCAATGTAAGACAGGTAACACTACCCGCTGGCTTGGACTCCTCATGGCACTTGGAATAACACCCAGACCCCCTTCCGTGACCTCCACAGTCCTACCGAGGTCCTACTAAGCCTCAGCCTACCTTCCAGACTTGATGTCCTGCCACACACTCCGTGAAGGACTGATTAAACAAATGCCTGCCTAACACGCATTAGTTTCCATCTTCCTTTGCTTTTTCGAAGAAAAATGAAAACATTCATATGGCACCTCAGAGTTGTCCTGATAGGGATCTGAAGTTTATCCCACCCTGCGACACTTCCCCACCTCCCTGATCAATGGAAAAATTAGGGTCATCGCCACCACTGCTAGTCACAGTTTTCTACCTAGGGCTTAGGCTTTGTCTTCCAACATCGTCCGTTCTTCTAAGTTCACACTGTTTTCTTTTCATTGTGCACCTATGTGCCACCACACCGCAGAAAAAGCAGGCAAAGCAAGACCTGCGGAAGTAATGAAAACTCTTTGGTGCCCCCTTGTGGTCATGTCTAGTTAGCCGGCGGAGACGGGACTGTAGGCTGCTCTGGGGTCTCTGCAGAGCGGTGCCTGAAGCTGGAAAAAGAAGTCCTTCCAGGTGCCAGTCTTAGAGATGTACATCCTCCACACCCAGGAAGAGGCATCCAGGTAGAAATGCTTGACAGTCAACTTCTCTAAGTCTCAGATTCCTGATTGTTAAAATGAGTATAATGATTCCTGCCCAGCCATCCGAGGAAGGGTATTGTGAAGCTATACCATGAGATCTGTACTTTTTCTGTTGCTTTAAAAAAAAAAAAAGTGTATTCCAGTACTCAGTCTTCACAAATTCTACAATGTTTCTCCTGCCTCTGCACCCTTGTCTGTTCCTACGAACTTTCTGTAATCCCCAAATGAGTCAGGCAGGATGGGAGTGAGGACGTGCTTGAGATAATGTGTCTGACAAAGAGGTGCCATATGCTGCTCGGCGTCATACGAAAATGTACCGGAGAAAATGTCAGCGGCAAGACTCGGCAAGTGATGAGGCAGAAAGTGGGGGTGCTGCCATCTCCTCCTCCCTCACACCGCGCCGGAAAGCTCGAGAGCAGACACTGGCTTCTGGCATCGACAAAGGAATGGGAGGCCGGGTGAAAAGTCAAGTATCTGTGATTACGAAAATTAACCCTAATCTCCTGAGTTTCCAACTCTTTTAGAATTCCTATCTGGAAGACATATTCACCTTTGCACCCAAGCCTACCGAAGTGTTTGTACCAAAGAGGTACTTAATAAAGAGGCAATGTATGAATGAATGAGTTAATAAATGAGTGTATAAACCTGATTTCAAGGAAAGGTTGGCGATGTCTACAGCCTCCCACTCTGAAGCTGCTTGCTTGCTATTTCTTTTTCTTTCTTTTTTTCTTTTTTTCTTTTTTTTTTTTTTTTTTGGAGTCTCTGTCACCCAGTCTGGAGTGCAGTGGCATGATCTCAGCTCACTGCAACTTCCGGCTCCAGGGTTCAAGCAATTCTCCTGCCTCAACCTCCCAAGAAGCTGGGATTACAGGCACTTGCCATCACACCTGGCTAATTTTTGTATTTTTAATAGAGATGGGGTTTCACCATGTTGGCCAGGCTGGCCTCGAACTCCTGACCTGAAGTGATCTGCCTGCCTTGGCCTCCCAAAGTTCTGGATTACAGGCGTGAGCTACTGCACCTGGCCCTGAAGCTGCTTACTTTCTAGCCCTACCCAAGCCCAAGGACACTGTATCTGTCTCCTGTAAGGCTCAGCTTTTTCTATATGTCTTATTTTGAGTACAGTAAAAAAAGGATCATGACTGATTTTGTCATAAATGCCTGGAACCTTTAAATCCCTCTCTCTGCATAGCTAATTTTGCATTGTCTGCCTATCACATGGTTTTAATCTGATTAAAGAAATCTGCCTAACAGTAACAGTGAAAATGGACAACTTTTTCTTCCAAATAAGTAGTTCTTAACTCTGGCCGACCATTACAATGGGCTGGAAAGCTTGTACCCACATAAACACACACACACATACACACACACACACACACACACACACACACACACACACACCCCCCAACAGCCAGGCCCCATCCCAGACCTATTAAATTAAAATCTCTATGGCTCAGGACCTGGGCATCGGCATTTTTGAAATCTCCTTAGCTTGTTCTAATGTGCATCCAGGATTAAAAACCCCTTCCAAGAATGCGCTGGCCTTTGCCCAGAGAGCGCAGACTCACCAATTATAAATGAAACAAAAGCAAGATTTTATGTTGCCTCCTAGGCAACCTCAGGCCCAAGCAAAGAAAAAAAGGAAGATTCTCAATCCCAGGAGTGATAAAGAGTTCGGTGTTCACTCCTTCTTGGATATCTTGCTTGTTAATGGCCAAGAAGGGGAGGGGACCCCAAAAAGCTGGATCTGCCTTGACCAGGTTGAACAGAGACAGTAATTTGGGAGCAGGTTCCAGCAGATGTGATGGCGTCAGCATAGGCTTCAGTGTGGTCGTGACAGTGCAGTCTGGCTTGCGTCATGGCGATGGGGAAGGGAGGGTGGGTGTGGGGGCACTAACTGGGTGGAGACTGGGCTTTCAACGCAAATAGCCAGACATTCAGGGGATGCTGCCTGTGCATAAGGAACCCACTGTTCATTTACAATTATGCTTTCAAAAGCCACTCATATATTTCACACATGGCACATAAACCTAAATTCAATCTGCTACATTGTAATTTCTTGCTTTTAATTTAGGGCCTCGGGGCTTTAGCTAATTTAAGGGACAATCTGGTGATGAAGAGGAGACCATCTTTTTACAAAAACATCATTAGCATAAGGCACTGCTCCCCAAATTTAGAGCCCAGTGGTGACTTTCCAAATCTTACCTGTACTTGAAGAGCCTTCTAAGCTCTGCACCTGAACCACATAAAATAAAGTCCATCTACCAGGTAGCAAATCATGGCAACGTCCATCTCCTATTTTCCACCAAACCGTTTGTTCATTTAAAGTCTCTGTGCTCTTAAACATTAGATGGCAGCCTTTGAAATTGCAGAATAAACATGAGCACGATTCATCCCTTTACTGTGCTCAGTGATCTGAGCGGCGTCCTGGTGGTGCTCCGAGAGAACAGCAGTCCTCGCTTCATCAACAAGCCCAAAGCCGAGATCAAAAGTCCCACCCCAGGCTCGGGTACCAATTGCTTGTCACTGACAGACAGGAGTATCGACAGACCGGTCCTTTGTGTCTGATGGAAACATGAAGGAGACAGGCTCACGGAAGTGGAGGCACTGGCTCAAAGGGAGAGAACACTGACTGGAGTTTCTTGTGATTGCATCAGCCAGATCCAAGCAAGTGCTCTGAGCCTGAGTGTCCCACACAGGACAAGGCCTTCAGACGAACTTTTGACCACAGCGAAGAGTAAGTTACAGTCACTAACACTGATTTTCTGAGAGCTCGTCACTGGGATCTACTGCAAAATAGCCTGGGCTTTCAAAAAGCATCACTTCCCTCTGTCTCACCCTCAACTCCCCATCCTCACCTACTTCCCCCTCTGTCCTTCGCAAGTGCCTGACACATAGAGGACACTCAATAAACATTTGTAGCAAAGTTCCCAAATCGCAAATAAACAACCCTCCATTAGAAAGCTAACCCAGACAGGGTGCGGTGGTTCACACCTGTAATCCCAGCGCTTTGGGAGGCCAAGGAGGGCAGATTGCTTGAAACCAGGAGTTCAAGACCAGCCTGGGCAACATGTCAAGACTCTGTCTCTTCAAAAAATACAAAAATTAGCCAGGCGTGGTGGTGCACACCGACTACTCAGTAGACTGAGGTGAGAGGATCGTTTGAGCCCAGGAGGTCAAAGCCACAGTGAGTTGTGATGGTGCCACTGCACTCCAGCCTGGGAGACAGAGACCCTGTTTTAAAATAAAAAAAGAAAGAAATCTAACCCATAAAACAAGAGAGAAAGAAATCCAGCATACATTCTCTTCTTTTATGGGAAGATTTTTTGTCCAGAACGCTTTTACTCACTGTAAGCACTCAATCTTAAACAATCATAAACTCCCTAAAGAGTGAAGAAAACAGGCATTGCTGAAGCACTGTCTGCACATGGCTGAATGGCCCTGAGGCCCCAGAGTGGGGAGCAGGAGTCTTGGCACCGCCCTTGTGATTAAACGGTTCAGTGAGTGAAAGCCTCCTATGTGTAAGTCCTGGTAATTCTTCCACTTCCTTCTTCTACCAAAGAATGGGATTTAGTGAAGAAATCTCTAAGACAGGAAGACAAAGATGAACAGGAGGTGGTCTCTACTTTGGAAGAACTAACGTGGAGATGGAAAAGATGGGTGTTTGTTTATTTGCTCAAGAAAGCACCTACCGAATATCTGCTGTGTGCCAGGCACAAAACAGACACGGTCTCTACCACATCAAATTTAGAATTTATGGAAACACAAAGGAATCCACTCATCTCACAGACAACTGTGAAACTGCTTCCGAGGCAAATGTGAAAATGGAGATGTACCCGGTTAGAAGCGCCCATGACAGGCAGATGGAGCCAAGTAAGAAGTGTCCATGACACGGAGCTGGGGCCCAGTGAGAGGTGCCCATGACATGGACATGGGGCCTGGCCAGGCGCTCAGCAGAACCCCAGGCAAAGGACACTTGAACAAAGGTCTAAAGGATGAAATGGAGATAACATGGTGAGAGGGGTTGAGACGATGTTCCAGGCAGTGGGAACCATCTACACCGGAGCTTGGGGCACTATGCAGAGGGGCCGCCAGTGAGGCAAGGAAAGCTGGTGAGACCCGGACCCCGAAGGCCCTTACAAGTCTTGTAAAAGTAGTTGGGGATTCTCTCCTAAGGGAATAACGTTAGGTTTTTATTGGGGAAAAGGTGCAGAAGTGGGTATTGGAGGTAACCTAATCAGAACTGTTTTTAGAAAAGATGACTCTGCTGCTTGGAGAGTGGATGGGAAGAGGCCACAATGATGTGGGCCAGCCAGGACAGGGGTTCCATTTATGTAACCATTAAGTGGAGTTGGGAGCTGGCCTTTTAGGTAATCACTGAAGATGAAAATCACACATAATTAACATTATCCTCAAAAATTCCTTAGCCATTAAAAATCAGTAAAGTGACATCTCCAGTAGGCCCAGCCCAGCCAGCATTGGAATCGATCACCGATTCTTTGATGGAGCCCCCGATTAAGGTATCTGCGTTTGGGGTCGAGGTTGTAAGATATAGATTAGATAAGCTAGCTAGCTAATGGTTGAACACTTGGTTCTCATCCAGCTTGGAGAGATGATCCCCCGCCTGGAAGGCTGTGGGAACCAAGCCTGAGCAAGGAACAGCAGATTCACACCTTTGATTTCACATTCACTGCAGGGTACATTCTCTGTGAGTGCATTAATCGGCTTGGGCTGTCATCACAAAATGCCAGGACTGGGTGGCTTACACAACAGAAATCTCTTCTCTCACCATTCTGGAAGCCTAAGACAAAGGTGTCAGCAGGGTTTGTTTCTCCTGAGGCCTCTCTCCTTGGCTTGCAGACGGCTGCCCTCTCACTGTGTGCTCACCTGGTCTTTTGTCTGTCCACATGCATCCCTGGTATCTCTTTGTGTGTCCAAATATCCTCTTCTTATAAGGGCACCTGTCAGGGTGCATTAGAGCTCACCCTAAGGACCTCATTTTAACTGAATTGCCTCTTTAATGCCTTGCCTCAAAATGGAGTCACATTCTAATATACTGAGGTTAGGGTTTCAATTTACAAATTTTGGGGAGATAGGCAAAAATCTCTCTCTCCCCCTCTCCTCTTCCCTCTCCCTCTTCTCTCTCTCCAGCAGGTAGCATTGCATTGCTGAAAGGTCAATGCACACACCAAAAATATGGGCTATTTCAAGGCACAAGGCCCATGCTGACTAGACGGCAGGTATGGTAAATGGCTCACATTCAGAGGACGGTGAGTGCACAGAGAACCGAGAAGGCCGACTGGTAGGCACAACAGAAGGTGTGACTTCTGAGGGCACATATGAGAAAGGTGTAGACCTCCTACCAGAGTGGACAGTGCATAGAGGAGCAGAAATTATTGAGTGCCTGGGATGTGCCCAGGTGTGTGTGTGCTCAGAAGCTAGAGCTACTGATAACAGCAGAGCGTTCATACCGTGGAAGCAGGAGACAGATTGGCTGGAGGCAAAGTTGGGTTGGGTCAGTCCTTAGAAGGCCTCCAATGCTAGAGCAGGGAGCATGGGCTTCACCATGTAGATATTGTTAATACATTCAGAACTTTAGAGTCTAGGGATGGCACAGTGAGGGAGGAGAAGGGGACTGCTTAATACAAGCAGTCAATCAGAGATATCAGAAGGTTGCAAATAGCTGGAGACTTCAGGGTGACATAAGACTTCCTGCAACGTTCTGCTCAAAGTCAAGGTCAGAAATAGCTATTATGATCTCAGTCTGAATACCCTGCCCCAAAACACCAGCACTGTCACATGACTCACCACCAGCTTCAAGCCACTAATCAGAGTACAAAAAAACGACCTCATGCTGACAAAAATCAATTTCTGTTTTGCCCTTTGCTTTTTACAAACGATCTAGATTTTTCAAGTGCAGTAGAAGAAATAAGGTAACTTTTCCAATAAGATTATTCCATGCAAGAAACAGTCTCCTTTTCAATAAATAGTTTTAAACCATTCTCCCTGGCTTCTGAATCACACTACTCTCTGAAGATATATAAATATCAGGTAGCAGTTTTATTTCCTGGGAGTGGGGAGCTTTGGTTTAATAAGGAGGAGAGAGGCAGGGTGACAGACTTCTAGAGATGAAGCAAGATCTATTAGATCATCTTGGCCATTTCACTGGGCCTGCCTAAGATTGCTCCCAGCTGCATTGGCATATTCACTGCTGCTCAGGCTAGTCCAGTTTTAAATGATTTAAGGGTAATATATTAAAGACTCATGACTGGCTATAAAGAGGTGCTTCTTCCTGAGACACTAGCAAGGGTTTCACTGTAATTGTAGATGGATGCTCATCCTACCAGACGTCGGAGGGCACCTTGCTGTCCTTCAGGCCGTACCACATCAGGGCCACAGAAGTCATGACCATCTGGACAGTGGTCAGCATCCAAGGAAAAGTACAATGCCATGTGCATTTATCAAAACCTGAAAGCAACCATGGGCTGTGCTGCTGAATAAAGACCTGCTTTCTTAGTGTAACAGCACTCAGTACACATATTGTCATTCTGTTTTGTTTTAAGCCTGATTTGTATACTAGGTGGGATGCAGACCTCAAGCAGTTGGGCCTGGTGTTAGGGTAGCAGGGTGGAGTAGGACAGACATAGTCACCTTCTCCTCTTCCCTATCAAGCGTGCATATTGCCCCCTGTGAGTCCTGGGAGCGATCCATCACAGGCCTGGGTTCTCCAGAACTAGGAAGATCCTAAGTTTCACACACCCCCCCACTCCACCTTGGGCCACAGGATCAAAATGCAGTGACTACATTTTAACCATTTGAAAGCCTTGGTGGTATGACCCAGGGTTAGAAATAGAACAGGCAAAAAGAAACAGGCCTACTCAACTAAGGAACTAGAGGCCATCAATAGTCTCTATACAAACCTTGGAATTATAATAATCACTAGATTTAGCAAGCACTTATTACACACGAGACACATACACAATCTCTCCTTTATTGGTAGTATCCTAGGGTAATTGCTTTTATTCTTATTTTACTGGTAGAAAAACTGAGGTTTAGGGCAGTTAATTTATCCACCCTTATTTTCATAGCCCTCTCCCTGACCCACTCAAATAGCAGTGCTTCAGCCACTCTTAGACTTGCTGTCACTACTCTTCATTTGGATCACTGTGGCAGTGGCATCCCATGATATATGCAGATAGGAAGACCTGGACTCTGCTGTGGGATTTATCTGCTACAGGAGAAGTTAAAAGTCACATCTCCCACTACCTTCAGTAAGGCCTTCTTTATAGTAAGAATAGGAGAAATTCTTTCCAGCCTCAGTACCTAATATAGCTGCATGTGTATTGAGCAATTAGTTTCTTTTTTATCTTCAGAATTACAAAAACCTAAAACTGATGAGATTTTCCTTTTTGCATTAGCAGCTAGGAAACTTAGGGATAAACTTCTATCCCACTTCTTCTAGCAAAGTGTGCAAGACATTCTGCCATGTAATTGCCATGTAACAAAAATAGAAAACTGGTTTTTCTTTTTACTTTTATTACTTCCCTCCTCCTACCCCTACTTTCCTCACTTAAAATATTTTTTCTCTTATTGGCATAATATGCATTTTTGTAAGTCACAACAAGTAATTTTTGAAATGAGATACAAATGTTTTAAAAAATAAAAATATTTAGAGAGTGGTCACAAAGGTGTGTATGCCTTATGAAATGCAGAAATTCATACAGCTACACACTTATGAATTATATACCTTTATGAATGCATGTTATACTTCAATTTAAACATTTATTAAAAAGCAAAACTGATGGAGTAGGTATCTCTAAGAGCTCATCCCTCTACAGAAATATCAAAAAAATCAAGGAAAAACCATCAGAGTTATTTTGTTAGAAAGTTGAAAAACAATCCAAACTTTATAGCAACCAGGTAAATGTGGAATAAAGAGAAAGGCAATTTTAAATTTGCAGAAAGGCCTTGTGATTTTTTTTTTTTTTTGAGATGGAGCCTCACTCTGTTGCCCAGGCTGGAGGGTTCAAGCGATTCTCTTGCCTCAGCCTCCCGAGTAGTGGGAATACAGGCACATGCCACCACACCTGGCTAATTTTTGTATTTTTAGTAGAGACAGGGTTTCGCCATGTTGGCCATGCTGGTCTCAAGCTCCTGACCTCGGGTGATGTGCCTGCCTCAGCCTCCCAAAGTGCTAGGATTACAGGCATGAGCCACCACACCCAGCCAGCTTTGTGACTTTTTACTTGTGCTTGCTCCACCCTCTCCCCAGCTTGGCAGCGATCCTGAAGACATTAGTTCTGTGTTCCCGGTATGGGGCCCTAGTCCCTGGTTCTGAGGGAGGAGAGCAGACCTTACTAACAAAGAACCGTGTTTGTCTCTTCTATCCTGTCTCGGAGCTACATGAAGGACTGAAGCAAGGTGCTTGTCTTTGTTTAGCCTAACTTGGAACTCACTCAGTGTGGAAAAGACAGTGGTCATTTATTGGAAATATTGTAAGACAAATGAAGAACTTGCAGCCACCTGGGGCAAAAGATTTCAGTTGATGCATACAACAGAGTGCCTAAAGCCTGGAAAGAAAAGCTGGGGAGAGCATTTCTCTGGGAAATTAGGACATTCAAAAGCTCCATGCGTATTGGGTATTTAAGAAAACCACACACGTTCCCAGAGTAAAACTCATGCTCAGAAAAAACCTGAGAAGACCCTAAGTTTTTATTTTGGCCAGTCTCTTAAGATCAGTGCAGGCAAGTACTTAAGGCTAATGTAAAATTTTAAATGGCTTGACTAAACATTGAAGGAATGTCCTAGTACAGAAACAATCTGCAAAGAATTGGAGAGATATTTTTTATTTTTTGTTTCTTTGCTTTTCTCTTCTCTCCCGCTCCCTGTCTCTCCCTCATGCCCTTTCTCTCCTTCTCTCTTGCCCCTCCCTTCACACCTTTTGGCTCCTGGCATTCAAGGAAATCTTTATCAAAACACTAGCTCAATGCAAGCAAGGAACAAAGACTTCAGAGACCATACATGACAAAGAATACAAACTTTACAAAAATAGTTTAGAAAAATCACTGAACAAATAGCTAAAGCCTACAACAAGCAATAAAAACAAATTCTAAGGAGAATTAAAATTGAGATTTCCAGAATTACCAGATTACAGTATTCAAATTGTCCAGTTTTAACTAAAAATTATGAGACATTTAAGGAAACAAGTATGGCCCACTTACAAAAGAAATGAGCAGCAACTTTCCCTGAGGCAAAGACATTGAACTTATTAGACAAAGACTTTAAAGCAACTGTGTTAAATATGCTCAAAGAACTAAAGGAATTAATAGACAAAGAGCTAAAGGAAACTAGGAGAACAATGCATGAAAGAGAAATCAATAGAGACAGAAATTATAAAAAGGAACCAAAAAGAAATTCTGGAGCTGAAAAGTGCAATAATTAAAACAAAAAACATACTAGAGGGTTTCAATAGCAGGTTTCAGCAAGCAAAAGGAAGAATTAGCAAACTTGAAGATAGATCATTTGAAATTATCTAGTTTAAAAAGCAAGAAAAAAATTGGAAAAAAAAATTAACAGAGCCTAAGAGAAATATTCAAGTGCAACAATATACACAAAATAGAAATTCCACGAGAAAAGAGAAAAAAAGGCAGCTGAAAGTATATTTAAGGAAATAACATCCCAAAACATTCCAAAATTGGTAAAAAGACAAAAATCTACATGTTTAAGAAGCTCGGTGAATCTAAGAAGGATAAATGCAAAGAGATTCCCACTAAGATACACTATAATCAAATTGCCAAAGATAGACAAGGAGAGAATCTTAAAAGCAGAAAGAGAAAAGTGACTCATCATGTACAATATATCCTCAGTAGAATTAACACGTAATTTCTTATTAGAAGCTAGGGAGATCAGAAGGGAATGAAATAACTTTTTTTTAATGCTGAAAGGAAAAAAAAAAATCCCCTATCAACCAAGAATTCTATATCCAGCAATGAAAAATTAAGGCATTCTCTGATAACCAAAATCTGAGAGGGTTTGTTGCTAGCAGAGTTGCCCTTTAAGAAATGATGAAGGTAGATCTTGAGGCTTAAATGAAAGGGCACTAGACAGTAACTCAAAGCAATATGAAAAGGTAAGGAACTCCAGAAAAGTTAACTAGAAAGTAAATATAAAAGCCAATATACTGGATTTTGGTTTATAACCCCTCTTTTTATTTCCTACATAATTTAAAAGACAAACGCATAAAACAATAATTATAAATCTACATTATTGAACACACCAAATGAATGTAACGAATAAAAAATGTATTTAGTGACAACAACAACATAAGGTGGGGACAGAGATGTTTAGAAGCAGAGATTTTATATTCTATTGAAGCTAAGTTGATATCAATTTTAACCATACTGTTACTATATTTTTATAAATGTATAATGTTAATCATAATTCTATGGTAATCACTCAGAAAATATCTTTTTTAAAATACACAAAAAGAAATATGAAGGGGATCAAAATGTTACAGTGTAAAGAATCAATTAAACACAAAAGAAGACAGTAATAAAGAAAATGAGGAACCACAAAGACATAAGACATACAGAAAAATAGCAAATTGGCAGAAGTAGGTCCTCCCTTGTAATTAATTACTTTAAATATAAATGGGTTAAATTCTATAATCAAAAGGCAGAGATTGACCAAATAGATTTTTTTTAAAAAATCCAACTATATGCTGTCTACAAGTGACTCACTTTAGATTCAAAGACACAAATAGCTTGAAAGTGAAAGGATGGAAAAATAATATTTTAAGCAAATAGTAACCAAAAGAAAGTTAAGGAGGTTATACTAATATCTAACAAAATAGACTTTAAGTCAAAAACTATTACAAGAGACAAAGAAGGACATTATATATTGATAAAGGAGTCAATGCATCAAGAATACGTAGCAATTATAAACATACACACACCAAACAACAGAGCTCCAAAATACATGACCAAGCATTGACAGAATGAGAAGAAATAGACAATCCTACAATAATAGTAGGAGACATCAATATACCATTTTCAGTAGTGAATGGAACAGCTAGACATAAAATCAGTAAGAAAATAGGGGGCTTAAACAAAACTACAAAGAGCTCGACTGAATAGACGCGGATAGAACACTTCCCTCAACAACAGCAAAATGTATCATCTTCTCAAGTGCACATAGAAAATTCTCAAGTATAGACCACATGTTGGGCCACAAAACAAGTCTCAATAAATTTATAAGGATTGAAATCATACAAAATATTGTTTCTAACCACAATGAAATGATGCCAGACTAACAGAAAGAAACCTGGAAAATTCACAAATACGTGGAAAACAACATACCCTTAACCAATAGGCCAAAGAAGAAATAACAAGAGAAATTAGAAAACACTTACAGTTAAATTAAAATGGAAAGACAACTTACCCAAACTTATAGGATATAGTTAAGCAGTGCTCAACAGGAAATTTATAGCTGTAAGTGTTTACATTAAAAAAAGAAACATCTCAAATCAATAACCTAAATTTACATCTTAAGTAACTAGAAAAAGAAGAGAACACTAAACCCCAAACCAGAAAGAAGTAAAGATTAAAGTTAAGATAAACAACATAGAGAATAGAAAAATAAGAGAGAATCAGCAAAACCAAAAATTGGTTTTTGAAAACATCAACAAAATTGACAATCTTTCAGCTAGACCAACTAAAAGGAAAGAAGAGAAGACCCAAATAACTGAAAATAGAAAGTAAAGACATTACCACAGACCTTATGGAAATAAAAAAAAATACTATGAACAATTTGATACCAACAAATAGATAAACTTAACATAAAGGACAAATTCTTAGAAACACACAAATTGCCAAAACTGACTCCAGAAGAAATAGAATCTAATCAGACCTATAAAAAGTAAAAATTGAATCAGTAATTTTAAAGGAATAAATAAAACAATACTCCCCAGAAGAAAAATTCAGGACCAGATGGGCTTTGCTTGTCAATTCAATCAAACATTTAAAAAAGAATTAACAGCAATCTTTCTCAAACATCTATAGAAAATACAAGAGGAGAGACCACTTTCTAACTCATTCTATGAGGCTAGCATTACCCTTATACCAAAGTCAGAAAGACACCACAAGAAAACTATAGACTAATAACTCTTATGAACATCGATTCAAAAATCTTTAAGATACTATCAAACTGAATCAAATAGCATATTTAAATAATTATAAAAATTCCATGACCAAATGGGATTTATCCCAGGAATACAAAGGTGATTCAACATAAGAAAATCAATCAATGTAATACACATTAATAGAACAACAACAAAAAAACTGAACCATTTAGTCATCCTAACTGATGCAGAAAAAGTAGTTGACAAAATCTAACATTTTATGATTTTTAAGAAAATACTCACAGAAAAGTAGGAATAGAAAGAACATCCTCAACATAATAAAGGGCATTTATGAGAAAACCACAGCTAACATCATACTCAATGACGAGAAACTGAAATCTTTACTCCTAAGATCAAGAACAATACAAAGACTCCTACTTTTACTACTGTTATTTGATATTGTACTGGAAGTTCTATACACAGCAATTATAAAAGAAATAAAGCATAACCATCAATAGCAGTTCTATATACTAACAATGAACTTTCCAAGAAATAAATCAAGAGGGCAATCCCCTTTATAATAGTTACAAAATAAAATATAATACCTAAGAAAAAATTTAACCAAAGAAGTGAATTATTCACTGAAAACTATCAAACATTGATGAAAGAAATTGAAGAAGGCACAAATAAATGGAAAGATATCCTATGTCCATGGATTGGAAGAATTAATATTGTTAAAATGTGCATGCTGTAATACCCAAAGCAATCTACAGATTTAGTGCAGTTCATATCAAAATACCAATGACATTCTTCACAGGAATAGAAACAAAAGTTCTAAAATGTATATGGAACCACAAAAGAGCCTGAATAACCAAAGCAGTGTTGAGCACAATAAACAAAGCTGAAGGCATCACACTACCTGACTTTAAAATATACTACAAAGCTATAGTAGTCAAAACAGCATAGTACTAGTGTAAAAACTGACAAATAGATAACTGAAGCAGAATTAGATAATCCAGAAATAAATCCACATATGTATGGTCAATTAATTTTTGACAAAGGTGCCAAGAACACACAGTGGGAAACGACAGACCTTTCAATAAGTGGTGTTGTCACAAGAGCATAGCCACATGCAGAAGAATGAAATTAGATCCTATCTTATACCATATATAAAAACTAACTGAAAATGGATTAAGACTTAATCATAAGACTTGAAACTGTAAGACTACTAGATGAAAACATAGGGGTAGAATTTCATGACATCAGCATGGGCAATTATATTTTACATATGACCCTAAAAGCACAGGCAACAAAAGCAAAAATAGACAGGATTACATCAAACTAAAAAGTTTCTGCACAGCTAAGGAAACAATCAACAGAGTGATGAGACAACCCATGAATTGGAAGAATGTATTTGCAAACCGTACACCTGATAAGGAATTGACATCCCAAATATATAAAAAACTCAAACAACTCTATAGTAAGAGAACCAGTGACTGATTTTAAAGTGAGCCAAAGGACCTAAATAGACATTTCTCAAAATAAGACATATGAATGGTCAACATGTATATGAAAAACATGTTCAACATCAGTAATCATTAGATGTCTTAGTCTGTTCCTACTGCTGTAACAGAATACCTTAGACTGAATAATTTATAAACAACAGAAATGTATGGCTCACAGTTCATAAGACTGGAAAGTCCAAAATCCTGGTACCAGCAAATTCTGTGTCTGATGAAGACTTGTTCTCTGCTTCAAAAATGGCACCTTTTCTTGCTGTGTGCTCACATGAAGAAAGGGGTAAGGGCGGTCCTTTGATTCTCTTTTATGAGGCCACTAATCCCATTCATGAGGGTGAAGCCCTCATGACTTACTCATTTCCCAAAAACCCCACTTCTTAATACTATCACAGTGGGTTTTAGATTCTAACATATAAATGTTGGGGCACACATGAACATTCAGACCATAGCATCAGCAAAATACAAATTAAAACCACAATGAGCTATCACCTCACACCTGTTAGAATGATTATATCAAAAAGATAAAAGATAACAAGTGCTGGCAAGGATGTGGAGAAAAGAAAACCTCTGTATACTGCTGGTAAGAATGTACATTAGTACAGATACTATGGAAAATAGTATGGAGGTTCCCCAAAAAATTAAAAATAGAATTACTCTATAATCCAACCACTCCACTGCCAGGTATATATCCAAAGGAAATAAAATCAGTATGTTGAAGAGATATCTGTACTCCTATGTTCACTGCAGCATTATTCACAACAGCCAAGATATGGAATTAACCTACATGTTCATCAACGGATAAATAAAATGTGGTATATATATACATGATGGAATACTATTCAGCCTTTAAAAAGAAAAAAATCCTGTCATTTGTGATGACATGAATGAATCCGGAGGATATTATGTTAAGTGAAATAAGCCAGGCACAGAAAGACAAATACGGCATAATCTCACTTACATGTAGAATCTAAAAAAGTTAAACTCATAGAAGCAAAGAGTAGAATGGTAGCTACCAGGTGCTGTGGGGTAGGGATTGAGGAGATGTTGGTCAAAACATACAAAATGTCAGTTAGATGGGAGAAATAAGTTCAAGAGATTTATTGTACCACATGGTGATCATAATGAATAATAATGTACCCTTGAAACTTCCCAAGAGAGTAAATTTTAAGTGTTCTTACCACAAAAAAATAAGTTTGTATAGTACTGCATACACTAATTAGCTCAATTGAGCCATTCCACCATGTATACATATTTTTACATGTCACGTTGTACACGATAAATACATATAATTTTTATTTGTCAATTAAAATAAATAGATAAATTTGAATCTTTAAAAAAAGTATCCAAATTGGAAAAAAAGAAGTAAACCTAGTTCTATTCACAGGTGACATTATCTTACATATAAGAAATCTCAGAGAATCCACAAAATAAACTAGTAGAGCTAATAAACCAATTCAACAATTTCAAAGTATAAGATACAAAAATCAGTTGTGCTTTGATACACCAGCAATAAACAATCTGAAAAGTGAATTAAGAAAAACAATTTCATTTACTATAGCGTGAAAAGAATAAAATACCTACAAATAAATTTAACCAGGACGGATAACCTGTATGCTGAAAACCACAAAACATTGTTGAAAGACCTAAATAAGTGTTAAGATACCTCATGTTCATGAGCTAGAAGACTTAATATTGTTAAGATGGCAATACTACTCGAAGTGATCTACAAATGAAATCTTTATCGAAATTCTAGCAGCTTTTTCACAGAAATGAAAATGCTGGCCAGGCACAGTAGCTTATTGTATGATTCCATTTATATGAAATATCTAGAATAGGTAAATCCATAGAAACAGAAAGCACATTGGTGGTTGCCAAGGGCTGGGGGAGGGAGGAATAGGGAGTAACTACTTTCTTTACTTTACTTTCATAGGGGATGAGGCAAATGTTTTAGAACTAGGCAGAGGTAGGCGGTGTTTACACAACATTGTGAATGTACTAAATGCCAGTGAATTGTTCACTTTAAAATGGTTAATTTTATGTCGTGTGAATTTCATCTCAATTAAAAAGAAAGAATAAACCAGAAAAGCCACTTAAAAAAAAAAAAGAAGTTTGTTAAAAAACGAAGTTACCTGGAAATAGAAATCAAATGTCAATCATCCTTATACACCCTTGCTCCCATGACCTTTAGCACAGGATGACACATAAAGACAGAAAATGAATAGTGTTTGCCTGGATGGATGAATAACCTACCCAAAGTGATCTACAAATGCAATCCTTATCAAAATTCTAACAGCCTTTTTTACAGAAATGAAAATGTCAGCTGGGGTGGTGGCTCACGCCTGTAATCCTAACACTTTGGGAGGCCAAGGAAAGCAGATTGCCTGAGTTCAGGAATTTGAGAACAGCCTGGGCAACATGGTGAAACCCTGTCTCTACTAAAAACACACACACACACAAAAAAATAGCTGGGCATGGTGGCACGCCTGTAGTCCCAGCTACTCAGGAAGCTGAGGCATGAGAATTGCTTGAACCTGGGAGGCAGAGGTTGCAGTGAGCTGAGATCATGACACCACACTCCAGCAGCCTGGGCAACAGAGTGAGACTCCATCTCAAAGAGAAGAAAAAGCCAGTCCTCAAACTCATATGAAGTTTTCCAAGGTCCTTGAATAGCCAAAATGATATTGAAAAACAAGAGCAAAGTTGGTGTACTCACATTTTCCAATTTCAAAACTTGCTACAAAAGTACAGTCATCAAAATAGTATGGAACTTGTATAAGGAAAGACATACTTGCCAGTGGAATAGAATTGAGAATCCAGAAATAAACCCATACATCTAAAGAAAAGCTACATATAAATTTGAGGGATTTAGAAATCCTAGAAGATCTTCATCTTTCATTCGCCTCTATTGTTTCTTTAAATGCTTCCTTAGATTTTCTTTTTCCAACTAGAAAAGCAATACTCACTACTTCCTACAAGCCAGTAGCAGACAAGTAGACAAAGAATTCCCAGCAACTGCCCTCTCCACTCCCAACGCCACACCGCTGCACTCTCACAACTGAGGTTCCGATATTAACAGATTAACAGTCTGGTGTGTATCCTTTCCCTCTTTTTTTCATACTTATTCAAATATCCTCCAAATGATGTGTGCCATCCACCTCGTGGTTACTATCCCACAATTAGTATTCCTAAGGTGAATTACTCCCATGTGTTTTTACTCTTTGATATTCTCCCCTGAGATGCTGGGGGCCAGAGGGAATGATTAAGAGGCATTTTCCCAGGTTAAAGGAATGACATTTCAACTGCTATATGCATTGTCTAATTACAAAGAGTAGGAGTTTGATTTGAAACTTAAAATGAGAAAGCTTCAGTGGGTGAGACATTTGGCAACACCCATACTCCCGCCCCTAATGTATGCTATGTGTTATTTTGTAACCATCCCCATTCATCAGCAGAGACCATCTGCCTCCCAGCAGGGATTTTATCAGAAAGCATTTCAACTTTTACCAGTTCAAAGATGGAATTTCATCACCTTCAAGTATTTACTTAATTTATGTACTTATTTTGTTTACTGTCTGCCTCCTTCACTAACATATTACCTCCAAGGGCCAGAGATTTTGGTCTATTCCTTCACTCACAGGTGCCCAACCCTTGAATGTGCGTGGTACACAGCGGGTGGTCAAAAATACTTGTTGAATGAAATTCTACAAGATCTTTTCTTTTAGGCTTTTAGAAAAGGCTGGGGTAGAAATCTGGAACATTTTTTCTCTCTCCTCTCCTTCCTGGTTTCTCATGAAGATGACAGCTAATTAAGAGGGATGGGGAGTTGATTGACCAACAAGGCTCTGGCTTGCCTGGGTCTCCCAGCTTCTCATCTTGTTGGATCGCTGGTGGAGTTGAGAGATAAGACCCTCCATGAGCATCACCCCTTGAGAATCACTAAGCCCCTCCACACAGCATCACCGGGTCCTTAGGCCATCCTTTGGGAGAGATAAGAAAGGGTCATTCCATTTTACAGGAAGGCATTGGGGAGCCCTCTGTGTGACACGAGGGAGCTGAGATCAGAATTCATGTCTTCAACTGCTTGCTCAAGACTGTCTCCATGGCCAGAGAGAAGCACCATTTTTCCCTCATGAGGTTGCATTTTAAAACCCTAATTTTCTACCTCAGCAGGCAGTTTTCCCCAAGCTATTTTAGGAACAATAGAATACAAAAGCAGATGCTCGAGTTTTCTTCAAAAAATGTTGGTTGATCAGCCGTTTTGTTGAATGTCCCTCTATTTGGGTTTGTCTGATGTTTTCTCATGACTGAACTGAAGTTATGCATTTTGGGGGAAAAATACCACAGCTGTGAAGTTGTATTCTTAGTGCAATAATCTTTAAAAGTGTCATGGTCATAAAAGACAAGAAAAGACTATGGAATTGTTAGAGACTGCAGAAGATGAAGAAATAACAACTAAATATAATATGGGACCCTGGATAGAGTGCTGGAACCGAGAAAGAATATTAATACTGTTAGTGGGAATGTAAATTAGTTCAGCCACTATGAAGAGCAGTTTGCAGATTTCTCAAAGAACTAAGAGCAGGACTACCATTTGACCCAGCAATGCCATTACTGGGTATGTACCCAAAGGAAAATTAATAGTCCTACTAAAAAGTCACTTGCACCCATATCTTCATCACAGCACTATTCACAATAGCTAAGACATGGAATTGACCCAGGTGCCTTTATCCAACAGTGGGTTGGATAAAGAAAATGTGGGACATATATACCATGGAATACTACACAGCTATAAAAAAGGAATGAAATTATGTCTTTTGCACCAACATGTATGCAGCTAGAGGTCATCATGCTAAGCGAACTAGCACAGAAACAGAAAACCAAATACTGCATGTTCTCACTTAAAAGTGGAAGTTAAATATTGGGTACACATGGACATAAAGACGGGAACAATAGACACTGAGGGATACAAAAAGAGGGAGGGAAGGAGGAGCGCAAGGATTGAAAAACTGCTTTATCAGGTTCTATGCTCAGTACCTGGATAAAAAATTCATTCGTACTCCAAACTTGAGCATCACACAATATACCTTTGTAACAAACCTGCACATGTACCACTGATTCTAAAATAAAAGTTGGGGAGTAAAAAAAGAAAGAACATTAGTGAAAAAACAACATTCAAAGTCTATAGTTTAGTTAATAGTATTATATCAATGTTAGTTTCTTAGTTGTGATAATTGTTCTATGACTATGAAATTTGTTGATATTAAAAAAACTATAAGAGTACAGAAAAACTCTACTATTTTTGTAATTTTTTCTGTAAGTCTAAAATTAGTTTAAAATTAAAGGTTAAAAAAATGATGTTGTGTTTTCCTTGTTCTCCCCACCTCTATTTACCTGGAAAGGGAGAGAGGAAAAGACACAGAATCTTTCTAGCTCCTTTAGAGTTACAAAGATAGAAGCAACCAACCCTAAAGCAAAGTGGATCTGGACAGCTCCAAGTAGCTTTAGGGGCTCAGAGCCAGATGACCAGCAGAGAGTGAGCTCTTCTTGGAATTCCAAGATGCTCCATCTTGAATAGTTGGCTGAAATTCACGTTCCCATGGATTTAGCTGTATCCTGATATAGGAACATGGACAGTTGGTCTCATTGGTCAAACTCGCCATGCACGTGGGGAGCCCTTGCTCTCCTGTCTGTCTACATAGCCAATCACTCATCCTCTCTGTATGCAGGGGCCCTACTAGGCACACAGTTCTTAGTGTTTCAGAAGACTTATTCCTCCTTCCTGTTCCAACCCTAACACTGCCGAACTTAAGCTTGACATTTTCTGCCGTCATCCCAGATGGCAGTGGTGTACTCTGTGTACCACATGTGTGCGTGTGCACACGTGTGTGCATGCATGCACCAATACAAGTAATTTTCTACTTAGACTGTTCAATTTTTATATCAACAAGCCATATTCAAGCTAATGTTTTGATGATATTTGTTAAGTTGAAATCAAGTTAATTGTGGGTAGCAAAAAGCAAGGGACTTCCAACAAACTCCTATCTCCCACATCTCATTCATTCAATAAATACGTATTGAAAACTTCTGTGTGTCAGGCAATGTGGAGCAATGCAAATGATTTATTTCCAATCCTGCCTTCTATGGCACAGAGTAGGTGAACCGTCTTTGATGCCATTCCATGACCCATCAAGGCATCTGGTTTTACTCTCAACCCACAGGATTACTGTGCACGCACAGATACACGGAGAGCAAAGGTTAGGACTGATGTCAGAGAGATTTTAGAGGAATGAACAAAAACATAGTTATTAATCGGATATTCCAGATAAGGTGTGTGGAAGGAGAATAGGAGAGAATCATGGAGTCCATCCTCTGGTCCTGCTTTTAAATACCTAAGTTCAGATTCCAGCAGGAACCCCAGATCTGACACCAAGGAGGCCTTTTCACCAACCAAACTCAGTTCCTGTTTCTTCCTGTAAGAGATTAAATCTTGTACCCATCCATAGGTAGAGATTAAAAATAGCAATGATTTGGGTCCAACCTGACATGTAACTTTTTTTTATTTCTGTAGGAGAGAAGAATGAGGAACACATCAGCTTAGAGACAGACCCATGGACCCAGAGAAAGCTGTCAGATCTCACCCCACTTTTGTGATATAACCATGGTGCTTCAGAGGTCATGGACCACTCTTTCATCCCCACTCCTCCACTGTCCCCCAGACCGTTTGGGTTGCAGAGCTGGGACAGTGACGATCCACAGCACTCAAAACCACTTTCCCTGGGAGCCAAGACAGCTATTTTTCATTTAGTCCCTTAAATGTCTCTCTGTGTGAGTGAGACGCAGCCAGCTACCTTGTTGCCCAACACGTCAGAGAAGTGGGACTGTCCCACATTTGCTCTGCTCATATTTTTAATTGCTTAATAATAGTGAGTGGGCTTCCCTCCTCCCCTCCAGCATAGCAGCGTGGGGGACTTTGACATTCAGGGCTTGACGTGTGGGCAGCAAACACAGATGAGGCTGGGAAAATGTCAGCCTCCTACAGCTTCTCTCCCAGTGAATCACCATACCATATGACAGGGCACACCTCGTATCAGGAGGACCGGGCTGGCAGTCCAGGGAGCTCAGTTTCAGCCCCAGCTCCACTACTAAATTAACTGTGTGACGTAGAGCAAGTGGCCCACCCTGTGGGAGCCTCAAGCTCCTACTGCTTTGAAACATTTAAATGGCAATGAGAATTGGCAAAGAGGATATTTATGGAATACAGATCATAGGCACAGGCTCAGGATCCAGACCTCCTGGAGCCACTCCTGAATCCACTGCTTGCCAGTAGCAGGAACTCAGGAGAGTTACTTAATCTGTCTATGCCATGATACTCTCAATTGCAAAGCAAGCATAATAGTACCTACACAACACAGTTGTTGGAAGGACTTAGAACTGTGCATAGCATGTTGTATGCATTCAATACCTGTTTGTTGTTATTATTCCAATTCTAGCCATCTAATTGACTATATTTAAAGTTCCTAGGGAAGTATTTTCAAAGAGGAATAAAACATGAAAATTTCCCCCAGATACAGACTTATGGGGAAGATGAATACATGCATAAAATATTGGGGAGAGGAAAGTGGGGACTGCCTGTGATGCACTGTGTAACAGAAGTGAGTGATGATACCATGTGTTCAGCATGTGCCAGAGGATGTGCAAAGGGCTCTGCCTGCGTTCCCCATGGAATCATTACAGCCGCCCATGAGGCTGATCCCACTTTATAAAGTGGGAAGCAGTCTCAGAGAATCTGCCTTCAATCTCATAGCTTCTAAGTGGCAGAGACAGAATTCAAACCCGGGACTTAAGTCATTGCTCTTAACTCCATGTAAGTTATTGAACCTCTCTGAAGACTCTGAGGTGTCTTCATTTCTGAATAACAAGAGTGCCCACCAACAGAGCTGATGGGAGTAGATGAGCTTGTAGATGTAAACTCTTTTTGTTTGTTTGTTTCTGAGACGAAGTCTCACTCTGTCGCCCAGGCTGGAGTGCAATGGCGCAATCTCAGCTCACAGCAAGCTCCACCTCTTGGGTTCATGCCATTCTCCTGCCTCAGCCTCCCGAGTAGCTGGGACTACAGGCGCCCGCCACCACGCCCGGCTAATTTTTTGTATTTTTAGTAGAGATGGGGTTTCACCGTGTTAGCCAGGATGGTCTCAATCTCTTGATCTCATGATCCACCCGCCTTGGCCTCCCAAATTGCTGGGATTACAGGCGTGAACCACTGCGCCCATGTAGATGTAAACTCTTAATGTCGTGCCTGGTGTTTGGCAAGCACTTGTCAGACGTTAGCTTGTATCATCATCTCGTCATCATCATTGCTGTCACTGTTTCTTCATCATCATCATCATCATCCTCATCATCATCATCATCTATTCTCAGTTTCCTTTCAGCTGATGGTCAGGACCACCTATCGATAAATGGATGATGGAACTTCCATTTTCAAAAGGGCTGTCAAGACCCCTTCCAAACCACCTCCTAGTAGGTGCTTGAAACGTGACAATCAAACATTTATTCCTTAGGTTTTTCCCAGGCATTTGTCTTATGCCTGGGGTCTCCTTGTAAATATAACAGCCACCAGGAGGAATGAAGAACACATGATGCAATACTCAACCACATTCATTTAGTTATTTGAGAGAGGCCATACCCTAGGCAAGGAATTAAGAAGATGATGCAGAGGCAGAGGAAGATAGCAGAAGCGCCACTCCAAATGAGGACTGGAGAGTAGGGAGGAGATACAGCTGAGCGCGGTCTCCTTCATAGTTCCTCCAAGGACTACTCTGTCTCTGTCTGCTGAAAGGCTGGGCCCCAGCTTTTGGGCAGGGGTTGTATATGACCTGGGATCTCATTAGCATTGGCCACCAGAGTGCAGAGAGGTGAGTGATGGCTCCCCTAGAATGGAGGCTTGTTTGATGTAGGTTTGTCAACCCCACCATCCTTCACCAGCACCTGCAGCCAAGATTCATATCCTCTGTCAGAGGCTCATCCAACACCCCAAGCTGGCCTCCACCAGGGTCTAATTTTTATACCCTCTCTCTGAGAATGGCAAGCAATCTTTCAGGTCCTGGAAATGGGAAGACACACCGTAATACTCCATTTTTCCTGGGAATTTCTTAGAGGTTGGAGGCAGAATAAACTAAGAAGAGGGAAACAGAGAGGAGGATTTAGAAGGAATGCATTAACTACAGTCTTTTACCTATTTTCTACCATTCTTGCTCATGCCATCACTCCCCCCAGCCCCATGCCAGGTTTCTAGGCAATATCACCTTGAATAATGGTATATTATTTAGTGTCAGTTCAGGATACTGCTCTATCACAAGAGAAAATGCTCACCGAGAGAAAATGATGCCATGACATGCAAGACGAGATTCATATGAGGAATAAAATTCTTACATTGAGATGAAACTATTTGAATGGTTTAGTTGGAAGGTCTGTATTGCCTCTCCTTCATTTTGTGTCACCTGTGTTGCCATGTTTATATTCAATTTGTTAAGTCCCGGTTACATGCTGGGCAGATTGCTGAGGGCTGGGAGACACTCAATGCAGAGTATGGCTGAGTTCCTTCTCTAGGAGCTCATAGTCTTGAGCCTGTGACTATAAGCCTACCAAGGATAGGAACTAGGTCATGGGTTCCACAGTGGCTGGTATACAGCTTCTCAAGAACTGTCTTTTCAGATCTAAATTTCACAAGCATCTTTCATACAAAAATGATGTGGAAACCAACAGGAGTGAATTTTTTTATTCTTTTCCCTTATCTAATCCATTCTGAAGGGAACGGTGTTTTCCTCATTTTTCATTAAGCTTGGACAACAGTAAAGATCAATAGAAATTGGCACCATGCCCTTAGTCAGTATCACCATTCATTGTGTGGAACTAGCAAAACGGATTCTGGGCCAGAGGCTACAAGTTCATGCTGGCTCTCTCCTAGGTCACTGTGTGATTGTGAGGCCCCTGGGCCTCTCTGATCCTGGTGCCACGTAAAGCTGACTCCTCTACCTGACAGATCAGGACCCGAGAGGCAGCAAGAGCTCCATGAGGCTTTAAAATCAGGGTTCTGAGCTGGGATCTGTGGGTTCAGCTCTCAAAGTCTACAACAGAGGAAACAAAATGGTGGCCCCCAGACATGGGTTTTGGCCCACATATGGTTTTAAAGAAAATTGAATTCATTCCAATTTTTAAAAATTAGGATACTATATACATTTTAAAATCTAGATGTCCAGCTCCCTTTGAAAACTATCAGAAAATCTGACAATGCTGGATCAGAAGCTGAACATGAAAACAGTCTTTCGCCATTGAAGATTGGCTGCATCCTTTAGACTGGGCCTGTGCTCTCTGGTCACCACAGTTCCTACCATAACCAGCTTTCCTCATTTAGGCCAACTCTCTGGAGCCTGTAGGCATCTGGCTGGTTAATAAACCTGACCAGGTTAACCAGTGGTCCAAGGCAGTGTGTGCCCGACAGTGCTGTGAGATTTACAGGTATAGGCACAAGATGGAACCCAAGAATCCAGAGGAAAGAGAGCTCCAGGGCATTGGGAAGGAAGCTGTTCAGGAAGTGAGTGAGAAATGTGTGTAGTCCTACTGCGGGCCCATGAGTAAACCTTTCTGGCTAGAGTGGGAGTTTGTGCAGGTGAACTGGTGGGGACAAGGCTGAGAATGGTAAGTTGAACTCAAACTGTGGGAAGAAGGGCCCTCAATGCCAGGTAATATTTTTCTCTGCTTTCACACCAGAAACTCCAGATGTAATGTGGGGTTTAGGGACTAAGGCTGCCAAGCTCATCCCTGCATACACTTCCACCCTCACCTTCATAACAGGAGTTGGAGTGAAGATCTAGGCCTCAGGAAATACAAGGCTAGGTACAACGTTCTGAAAGCCACCCTCAGCCTTCACAAAGTCCTCATCATGCAGGTTTCCTAAAGCAGCCAGAGGCATCCTACAAAGACCCAGTGGCAGCAGGAGACAAACACTCAGGGCAAATTCTCTCAAGGAAAAGAATGGGAGAAAGAAAGAAGGGAAAAACCTTCCTTTTGGCTTCATTAGAGCTCTTGCTTAACTGAGCTAAAAATAAAACTAATTGCTTTTGCTATTCTAATGTGAAAAATCAGTTTTTAAAGGATCAAGATTCTCTCCCTGGCTGGAGGAATCATTGAATCTGTAATAGACTGACTGCCAATGAATTATGAATGTCATAATCAAGCCTTCTTGGAAGGCCAAAGTATTGGTTACAAATGGGCACTATAATTAGGAATATACTGAAGCTGCCTAAAGCAGACTCCTCTCCCTACCCTTTGTCTTTTTTTTTTAGGAGGGAAGAGGCATAGACTGCTCTTCATCAGGTATCTGGCTTGTTCTTGAACAATGCCCTGTTCTCACCGTTTGAGGAGACATTACAAGTGAGCATAGGAATAGCCACCCCTTCCCCCCCTTCTCCCTTTAAAAAGCCCCACCAAACTCCCCCAGCTGTGATCAGGAGAATTGTTCAATTCTCTTCATCTATTACCTGGAATTCTATATACTAAAGATACTTGGACAACAAGCAGCCTCTTTTTAAATCCAAGAGGACTAGGGTAGGGGCAAGTGTCAGTTGTCCACACCTTAATGGGAATCAGTTTGATCAAAACTTTTTGTCTGAACTAGCTGAGCTCTGCAGAACTGGAACCTGGAGGGCAGGAGGTGTGCATTTCAAAAAAGCAAATGAGAGGAGAAGGGCCATATTGAAGATTGAGAATCAAGGGAACATAAATGTGAACAGGGCTGCTGCCCTGCTCCAACCCCTCAACCAGGAAGGAGAGGAGATCCCCGCCCCCCAACACAAAAGCTAGACAATGTGAAAAAACCAATCTAGATTGACAGAGCCAATAACATCCCTCCAAGAAATTATCATGTTCGAAAAGAGGTTGCCTTACCTATTTTTTTTTTTTTTGAAGGTGAAGCCATTTTGAGCAAAAAATGGCTGGGGGTTGCTGTCCTTCTTCAAACCTTCTACCTTTAACTTGGTCCCTAGAGATAGAATCAGTTCTAGCCAGAAAACTCTTTCAGCAGGAGCTACTTCCAAGTGCTTATCTTATCTCAGCCATGGAAGTGGCCAGTTAGGGGAAGAGAGTAAGGGCTCTGCTTCTCTCTGAGCCCTGTGAATTGAAAAATGAAGCAAGCACCTCAGTGCCTCACCACTTGCTAAGTGTGTCTGGATGGGCCAAATGACTGGTTCTCATCCCCAATTGCACATTAGATTCACCTGGGAGATTTTTAAATGTTAATGCCTGGTCATTCCCCAGCCCAATTGAATGTAATATCTAGGGGTGGCTTCAAGCATTACTATTCATTAAAACTTTCTGGTAATTCTAAAGCGCAGACATGGTTGAGAACCACTGAGCTAATCACTCCATTCCAGCGCCTGTTCTCAATCTTCCTGCCTCTCCTCTCATTTCCCAGACCTAGACCAAGGGGCTTTTCTAGCACAAGAGGTTCTGGAGGCACCCTTCATCTCTCAGGGCAGGTGCCAGGTTTGGGGGCATCTCTATACAGTGCCAAGGATGGCTCCCTGCCAACCCCCCAATTATTCCATTAGAAAAGAGCTTAAGGTATATTTTGTCCAGAGTAGCAAATAGGATTCATCCTCCAAGCCAACTCTGTTGGGCCAGAAGTGGGTCCTCACGGTACTGTATTGAGAAATCCTTCTCAACAGGTCATATCCAAGCTCAGTGGGAAAAAATACCATGCTCAATTATCAATGTTAGCTCAGGGAGAAGAAGAGAGAAATGATGATACAGAAGCCTAGCATTTGTCAATCCTAAAAAAAATTTCCTCATCTGGACTATGAGAAAAAAAGACCCAGAGAAAGGACATGATGTGCCCATTAACCAGTTCAATAAATCCACAAGTTAGCTTAGAAGATTTGATTTGTGTTTAATACTACAGAACCTTGCCACACAAAGTGAGGTCCACAGACCAACAGGGTCAGCATCTGCTGGAATATTGTTAGAAATTCAGAACCTCAGACTCCACACAAGACTTATTGAATCCAAGTCTGCATTTTAACAAGTTCCCCAGGTGATTCGTTTTTACAATGACCTTGAAAAGTGCTGCTAGAAAGTAGACAGAAGATGGGAATAGCAGTAAGCTCTGCCACAATCCAAATGAGGAATACATGGGGGGAAATCAAGCAAAGAACAATGCTAAGGCATGTAAGAGACAGAAACGTCTGCTGCCAGAAAGTAGAGAGATCCACATACGTGCAAAAGCACAGAAGGCTTTGGAAATCAGGAGGCCTATGGGTCAGGTCCTAGCAGACTGGTAGAATGGGCAGAAAGGCACCTGCCACTCTCCAGCAGCTTTCTCTCACCCCAAGAGCCTGCTGTCTCTCACTCTCTGCCCTGACACAGCTCTGGACATCAATCCATTGCTTCTGCTGTGAGTCTTCTCTCCCCAACAGGCCTGCAAGCTCTTCGAGGCCAGAAATGGCATCTTCTCCCTGTCCTGATTCCTGTACCTATCCACACAGGATAAGGCTTGTAAGGACCACTCAAAACATTTTTGAATACATGAGTGATTAATGTGATGAATGATTTCAGCAAGAAATGACTGAAGCCAGGGCGGTAAGAACACAGAGGCCAGCTCCATTCCGCCCCTCTCCATCAAGTTGCCACTCCAACTTGACCCAGTGGAATTTAGGCTGGTACCAAAATGATCAGACTATGACTTTTTTAAAATGAACACTTAACCTAAAATCCCAAACCTCTCTTAGCTCTGGCTTGGCTGCTAATCATCTGGGGTCCCTTTATCCTGGAAGGAAACTCTCTAGGCTCTGGTCCACATGCATAGCTGAACCCCAGAGGGAGAGAAATGGATGATGAGGCTTGGGGAAAGCGTGTGGAGGCCTCCTAAAATGCTATGGGACAGGGGTAACACTCCCTCTGGAGGATCAGCTGTCCTTTAGTGAAGATGTTCCTTCTGATAGTACAGAATTCAAAGGCCCAAAGGATTCAAAGGGTCCAGCAAGTTCTGTAGACCCTACCCACTCCCAGCCCATCCCACAAAGTCAGTGTATGTGGAAATACTTTGAAGAGATGTGAAATGCAAGGTATCATCATTACTGTATGAAGGAAAGCCTCAAATAGAATATTATAGTCATAGGTATTTTCCATACATTTATTTATTCACACAGTCCTGCATTTGTGAACTTTGCAGAAAAAGAGAGTGCAGGCTCTGGGGTGACAGTGCCTGTGTTTGAATCCTGACCCTGACACTTTTTAGTTGTATGACCTTGAGCAAGTTATTTAATTTCTCCATGCCTCATGATATGCATTAATAAAATGGAGATAATAGTAGTACCGCTTCTGTCACAGAAGTGCTCTGGGAATTAAATGAGCGAATGTATATATGAGTGTGTGGTTTAGTTCCTAGACACATTACATATTCAATAAATGTCAGCAATTACCCACCTTACCTTCATGGCCCATCCACTGCACATCTCTCCCCCATGCCCACACAATTAATGTTGCCACTAGTTGCCCAGATTCTCCATGAATACCACCAGACCTGGTACAGAGCAGCATTTCATGCTGCAAAGAGATCGGTGCCCTCTGACATTTGACTCTTTACAATTACTATTCTCTTGGGGCACATTCTCCGCAAGCCAGAAAAAAGTACTTGATAATCTAATTTATGCGGAAGTGTTATAGACTTATAAATGTCTATATTCCTTTTGAGGTACAGAATATTTTGTCTTTAAAAAGGAACCTAAAGCTAGCAATGCCTCAACAAAAAGAGATTAAGGCAAGAGCAATGGAATTTCAGGAACAGTTATAGATCAGGCCGTTAGGTGTTTTTAAATTGAATGAGGAGAGAATCCTGAGTGCCCAACTCCATGGACAATCCTCTTTCTAATTCAATACAAGAAGGCAAGAAGATTCTAGAAAGAATTTCAAGGTAGGTGGATGATATAGTTGGTTCACTGTTCCTGAAATTGGAGTCATTCTTTGTAAGGTAAGAGTATACAGGTACATCTGTATCTCTGTTATCCCTATCCTACAACTGAAGACTGCAGGGACTCCCTCTGCCCTGAACATCAAGGTCCCCATTGGGCTAAGGAACCTCAAGCTCATCCTTCCTGAGCACTCTTCAGGCACAAACCTGCAGAAATCTCCACCATTTTCTCACCTCTATCCAAGGAAAACATCCTCCAACCAGGTGCAGCGAAACATGGTGCTAACAGCAGGAAGGCTTAACAGAGTTGTGCCTCCTTCTCTAGAGCTGATCATGTATGTACAGGAAACCTAAGAGGCCAGAGAAAATGGTACAGGAATGGTTGCAGGTCTATCCCTACCTCTAAGCCGCATCTCAGGCCCCATGCAAGGGTATTTCAGGCATCCAGAGAGAAGAGCTGGAACTTTGTTTTCTAGCTCTTCCTACTCACTTGGCTTCCAGAAGCTTTGGTATAACTTTCCTACCTTCATCATGTCGTATAACTTCACATGCATGCAACACACACAACCAAGACAATCATAGTAGACACAACAAATGCACAGCATGGGGCAGCAGCAGTTCTCGCCCCTGAATGGTGTAGATTTCACCTTTGCAGTAAAAAGGTATGAGCAAGCTGGGTGTGGTGGTGCATGCCTGTAGTCCCAGCTACTCAGGAGGCTGAGGCAAAAGGATCACTTGAGCCCGCGAGTCCGAGGCTGCAGTGAGCTATGATCATGCCACTGCCCTCCAGCCTGAGCAACAGAGCAAGACCCTGTCTCCTAAAAAAAAAAAAAAAAAAAAAAAAAAAAAAAAAAGATCAAAAAAGGCCCAGCTGGCCAACTCCCTCTTTTTGCAGAGAACTACACTGAGTTTTAGCAGAAGGGCATTTCTTGCCCTAGGTCAGAGAGAGAGGCTGTAACTGAATCAGGACTAAAACTCAATTCCTTTTTACTACCTTCTGCTAAGAGCTCCCTTTTACCGGGTGACTTCACACAGGTAATTTCTGGTGGTGGTTGACAGCAGATATCCAAAATACATATAAGACTACAGTTGGAGGGTTCTTCCCGTCTTGACTTTATCCTGAGCCTCTGGAACAATGAAGTCTTGGTTATGTGCAGGATCCCAGCCTGCTTTGGTACTGCTACCAATGTGATTCCTGCTATAGTGCAACCTCTGCTCCCTCCTCTGACAATGGGGCTGGCCCTCTTGGCTGTATCTTCTCCCCAAAATCAAAGACTTGTTTGCCATTTAGAGATGTTGTCTCCCAGTTGAGGAGCCTTTATCCCAATATCAATAATGCTACTAGAAACCTCTGGCCAGAACAGGGCTGGCAGTTCAAACTTCACTGATGTAGTGTTGTATCTACCAGCAGAGAAGTAGAGATGCACGTAACAGGGGCAACTAGATCTCTAGGCCCTCAGCCAAGAAACATCCTCAATAGCAGCCGGAAGCCTCTAGGTCTCCCCAAGCTTAAACAGTTATCCCTCTACATGTTCTACAAAAATGCAAGACTGATCAGTGAAAAAATCAGAAATATAGAAAGAAAAAGAATGGATTATCATATTAAAATATTGTCTGACTGATATCTTTTCAGTATCATCTCCATTCTTGATGAATGTGTCACTTCTGTGTACTGCTCATTTTCTTTTCTATCAAACAGGAGTGTCTCATTCTCAGGCAGGTGGGGCCAAGAGGATAAACCAGAAGAAATTGTTACTATTCAATCTTTAAACACTACCTATGAAACAAAATGAGAGATTCTTTTTAGACTTCAGGGATATGAGATATAAGAACTAAGCTGGACACAATGGCTCACACCTGTAATCCTAGCACTGGGAGGCTGAGGTGGGAGGGTTGCTTGAGCCTAGAAGTTCAAGAACCACCCTTGGCAACATGGCAAAACTCTGTCTCTACAAAAAATACAAAAATTAGCTGGGCTTGGTGGCACATGCTTGTGATCCCGGCTACTCAGGAGGCTGAGGCAGGAGGATCACTTGAACCTAGGAGGCTGAGGCTGCAGAGATCCAAGATCATGCTACTGCATTCCAGCCTGGGTGGCAGAGTGAGACCCTGTCTCAAAAAAAAAGAAATAATAACCGATCATTTACAAAAGCTGGAATTTCACCTGGTAGTTGGCCATCCAGGAAGGAGACAGAATGACATGAAAAAGCTAAGAGTAATGATGAAAGAAATTTTAAAATCAGAAAGACCTAGGTTTGGATTCTAGTTCCTCCACTTACTTGCTGTGTATCCTTGGAGTAGGTTTTTTAACGGTATGGTACTTAGTCTTTCCATTTAAAATAGATTCATAACATGTGACTCACAGGAATGTTCTTAAGATTAAATGAGCCACTGAGTGTCAAGTGCCTGGAATACAGTAGACATGCAGTAAATGGAAACCAATTATAAAATGACTTTTCAGGGTTTTTTTAAGGTTTTCAATTTCCCCAAACCAAGAGTCAGCATGTTTTGCTGCAGTGACTTTCATATCTTTTTAAGGAGCAAAATCTTTTCTTCAAAATAAACCAAACATAAAATTGGAACTTTTATGGTCCCATCATCCTCTTTCCTCTTGAAGGGCCCTATGAGACACTGCCCCTGTACCAGAGGAAATTATTGGTAGAAGATGAGCTAGTTCCATGGAAATTTGAAGATATGGATTCTAATACCTGTTATGCCATGAACTCCCAGAGACAAGACACTTCCCTTCCCTGAGTCTCAGCTCTCTCCTTGTTAAAATGAAGTTTTGGGCATGTGGTCACTAATGATGCTCTGACTTTTAGAACTCAAGGAATACTCTGGTTACTGGGTGTGATTAATGGTTTTAATGTCTTTGACCCATCCCTACTGCAAACTATTATGCTGAATAAATATGTATTGGTACGCTATGAGATAGTTATATCTCCATCACTAGGGTACATCTACCTCTATTAAGTGAAGCAATATAATCACATGTTGCCTTATTCCACACCTGAGCATTTGCATGTGCCAGAATATAACATGCAACCATCATACTGAGAGTAAGCCACGGGTTCTGGGAATGAGGCTATGGCTTTGGTCTTAGCGGGTGGGCAGGAAGCAAAAAGTGACATATCCACCTTCATCTAAGACCTTAAAATATCTCCCAAAATGAGAAGTCAGAGGCTGGAGTTTTTTGATTTTTAAGACCACATTATTTCTCTTCAAAAGGGAATACCCTTAATCTCAGGGCCACCTATTGTGAAAGAAGATGAATACTTTTCTATTACTTTGGGGCTTTAGTTAGTGCCCAGAGAGGGTATTGCCTAAGGAACAAGTTGTCTTATGTTGAGTGACTGTCAGGAATTTGGGCAGGAGGCTTGGAAAGGCAAATTCTTGGGGAGGTGAACAAATGGGGCAAGACGGTGGTAAAGGGTCTAGGCTCAGGCGGGCCTTACAGAGTCCAAACAGTCAAGTGTAGATCTGGGCAAGATGACTACCCAAATGAAGCCAAAGATCTTGTCATTCCAGCAAAAGCTATCTGGCAGGATCTGAAGGAAGGGCAGAATGAGGCTTAATGAGAGACTGAAATCAAAGCGGTAATTATGAAAATACAGCCAAGGCAGGTAGGGCTGCATGGGGTACAAGAGTCCTGAACTTCTTCTGGCTCCTACTTTCCCATAAATGATAGCAGAACACAAGTGAAAACACATTTTAGAGGCCCTTGGAAACAATTAAATGCCTAACGAACATAAGACGCTACTTACAAAGGTATTAGAATCAGAGAATCCAGGCCTGAGGTCAGCACCAAGGATAGCTGCCAGCTGGGCTAATGGTTTTCCAGCTCTCAAGCTCTTAAGAGTCTTCCAGGATAGAGCTTATCCCTAAAATAACTCTTAGGATTTAAAGGACCCTAATTCATTATTAGGATTTAAGGATTAATGACCCTGATTCATTATTAGGATCTAAAGGACTAATTCATCAGGGTAGGTCCAGATTGCCCGTAAAGGATACCCAACAGGTATGTCACGTGGCAGCACAATGTTTTCCCAGGAAATGAGTAGCTCAACTGTGGAGCTTACCTAGTGGAATTCGGGGAGTTAATTCCTCAGTGTCTTCTTGGAGCTGAGGAAGGATCTTGAAACATATCAACAGAAGAAGATCTAGAGTAGGGGGTCAGCAAAATATTTCTGTAAAGGCCAGATAGTAAGTATTTTAGGCTTTGCAGGTCATACAGTGTCTGTTGCAAATACTCAACTCTGTCATTGTAACACGGAAGCATCCATAGCCAATGCTTTAAAATGGGTGTTGCTGTGGTCCAATAAAGTATTTTTAAAAAGCAACAACAAATGGTGGGATGAATATGACCTGCAGGCTGTAGCTTACTGACCCCTCATCTAGAGGGTCCATTGCAGATCATCTTAGGCAGAACTGCTAAATACCTAATACATGACCCAATTTGGTTGTACAATAAGGGGTGTTTAAGAAGTATGAACCATCCTCTATCCTCCTGAACCTCAATTTTGGCCTTCATTAGAGATATCCCTTTGGGAAATCTCAAGTAGTCCCAGCAAACAAGTGGCAAATGTGGAAAAAAATCCAAAAAAGGCCAAAAAAATGTTAAACAGTTATAAAAGGTTAATGGGAAAGAGGATCATGGACACATGGAGTTTTTAGAGTTGGCTTTGTAGATGACATAGTGCTTCAACTGGTAGAAGCATTTTCATAATAATTAATAAGAGTAGACCACTAAGAATTGGATAAAAAAGAAAAACCATGATGCTACAGAGGCAACTTAAATCAGATACAAAAACAAGAGGCTCCACATCAATTAGGCACTTCCTGCTAGGACCAGAACAGGGAGATTTGCCTATGTTCTTGCATTTAATCCTCACCACTCCCCTCCAATGGAATATTACTTCTATTCAAACATGAGGGAGCTGAGGACCACAGGGACAAAGTCACTTGCCCAGAACCATGCAGCTAATGATCTGGGAAATCAAGATAAAATGGAAAAGAATTTAATATCAGAGCCCAGGATCCTCTCACCCCCACTCTCCAGTTGTCTTCAGACCCACAGGCCTGAGCCACTTGTTCCTAAGAGACTCAAGCTCAGAGAGCTTCGGGCACCTCTCTCCTCCAACACATCTGCATTTCAACTGAGGCTACTCTGGCCACTCTCTCTAGTGTCTTCTCCCTGCAGCTACTCAGATTGGGAACCGCTAGGAGCCACTCTCCTACCTTAAGAATTCTTTCTCTTCCTTACATGCAAGAGGCTCATGACCCTCATAGAGTGCGCTGAACAAGGCAAGGCCCAGCAAAAGTGAGATCTCTAAGGGCAGTGAGCTTAGTGCAGAGGAGGCTATCTGAGGACCTGGGGGCTCCCAGAGTTATTCCCCACTACCCGCACTTTCCCCGCTCAACTCAAAGAGGGCTTGAATGGCAGCTGCACACTGCATATGAAATCCATTCCTCAGCACTGCCAAGGTGGGGTGGGGGTGTTTTAAACTAAAGCTATAATATGCCTGCAATAAGTTTATCAGCATTTATATAGGTTCCCAATAATGAGAGGAGATATTTCAGCAGCTCAGATAGTGCCATGACAGGCAACACAATTCCTGGCACCACCTCTTTAAGGTGAGAATCTGCCTTCCCCACATGGTTCATAACTGGGAGTTTTTCCCATTTAAAGAGGACTGCATCAAATTGTGTGTCCCTTTCATTCTTTAACATGATTTTAATGATTCCTGGAGTCTTCTAAATGTAAAGCATTCAGAAAGTTAACTTTATATTGAGGTGGGTGGTGAATTTTTATGTCCCCTAACCTTGGAAAAGTCAAGAGTTACAGCAACAGAGAAGCAAAGAGGTAACAAATTTTGGAGCACTAGAGTTCAGGGCTGGGGGCTGGAGGATGAAAAGGTGTGTCTTCCAGTTGTACATCTTAGGAAATAAGGTGAGGCTGGATCATAGTGCTGCTACTTTAGACAAGGACTTTAAGGGGTCATGTCCCCAAAAGGTGTTCAGAAACTGAAGAAAAAGTATGGAGAAGAATCTCCCAGGGTGACAGTGAAGGAGGTACAACTGAGGAGGCAGAGAGGGAGTGACTGACCACCTGGAAGCAGAGGAAATGCCCTCATGGATGCTGGTGAGGGACAAGGAGAGGATGGAGGCCAAGGAAACGGGACAGTGTGTGGGAAGCCAGAACAAAGGAAGATGATCCCACTGTTGGACCAGAAGGAGAGAAGCCTGCTCTCCCAAACACCCAGATAGCGAGGACTCTTTCTCCTACACAGAGACTGATTGCAGTCTGTGCTGAGATGCCCTTGTGATCTGATACAGACCCGTGGGGCCCTGTGATATTCACCGTCTAATGGGCATCGTGTCAAAGCTTGTTAACAGAAACATGCCTGATTTCAAACTTGTAATCATTTGGACATAGACAAGACTCAAGTTGACATATGAGCTTTCAGTGAAAATAGAGTTTGTTACACAAATCAAGAGTGTGAAAGAATTAGGGGCAAGAGGCATAATTAACCTACTTGGGGAAAACCAACTGACTTCAAGAACTTTGAATGACATTAGCTCCTCTCTATTTAAATCCAGACTGTGTCACTTACAATTGATTGCTGTCTAAGCTTGGCATTCGTCCATCAGACCCTCTGCCTCATAACACTTCATTAGTCACTAATTGGTGTTGCTGCACATGCCTAAAATGTCAATAGTAACTCTCCCTTTCTTTCAAGGTCCACCTGAAATCATACTTCTTCCATAAGGCTGTCTAGGACTTCTCAGACCACATAACATTCCCTAAAATATCCACTGTGTAGGCCACTCATGTGCCACTTATGGGCTACCTTGAACAATGAGCCCTCCTGTCCCATGCCCATGTCTTATAGCCCTAACTGGCCTAACTGTACTTAGAAACCAAAAGTGGTTCTTATTTAAGGTAGTTTATACCTGTTCCATCACCAAGAACTCTGTGTTGGCTCAATGAAAGAGACACGTGATTTTCTAGCAAACTCTTTACGTACGAATACTATGAAATTGCAGGAAGCAGTTGAGAAGAGTGAACTGGAGCTATATATATATTGATTGATTGACCTAGAAAGATATCCATTTCACTTTTAGTGAAAAAAAAAAGTTGATTGTTATGCACATTTTGTGGTTCTGCTTTTGAAGAAAAAATACTTTCTGAATATTTTATAGACACTTAATAATATGTTTGGCTAAGCAGAGAAAAGGAAAGAATGATATATATACCATACTGCTCATGCTTGTTTTCTTGGATTGGGGGAATGGGGTTGGGGATGCAGAAAGGAGCTAGCATTTCCTTTGTATGTCTGTTTGCTGTTTGGCTTGTTAAATGAAAGTGCATCACTGTTTACTTTTAGGAGAAGTCAGTAAGCCTTAGAAATAGTGCAAAGTCAAGCTCTGTCAACCTTTGCAGTAACCCAAAAGCACTGGCTCTTCCCCATGAGGCTGAAGGCCAAGCTTAGGGTGGGGAGGGTGATATGGTTTGAATGTGTGTCCCTTCCAAATCTCATGTTGAATTGTTATCCCCAGTGTCCATGGTGGGACCTCGTGGGAGGTGCTTGGGTAATGAGGGCAGATCCTTCATGAATGGTTTGGTGCTGTCCCTACTGTAATGAGTGAGTTCTGGTTCTAGTAGTTTGCATGAGATCTGATTGTTGGAGTCTGGGATCTCCTTCCTCCCTGTCTTGCTCTCTCTCTTGCTATGTGACACATGAGTTAAAGCTTTGCCTTCCACCATGAGTAAAACTTCCTGAGGCCTCACCAGAAGTGAGCAGATGTTGGTGCCATGCTTCTTGTACAGCCTGCAGAATCATAAGCCAAATAAACCTTTTTTCTTTATAAATTACCCAGCTTCAGGCATTCCTCTATAGCAGCATGAAATAGACTAGCACAGAGGAGACTTGTCATTCATCTGTTCCTCCTGCCATCCCAAGTAGCATCCACACAGTCTCCCTGGAGCTTTGAAAGGGGTATGCACAAATCCACACCCACCTACATTCCCACCGATATGGTTTGGATCTGTGTCCACATTCAAATCTCTTGCTGAATTGTAATCCCGTGTCGGAGTTGGGGCCTGGTGGGGGGTGACTAAATCATGGGGGAGGATTTCCCCTTTGATGCTGCTCTCATGACAGTATGTTAGTGCTTACGAGATCTGCTTGTTTAAAAGTGTATGGCACCTCCCCGTTCTCTCTTCCTCCTGCTCTGGCCATGTAAGATGTGCCTGCTTCCTCTTCACCTTCCATCACAATTGTAAGTTTCCTGAGGTCTCCCCAGAAGCAGAAGCCACCATGCTTCCTGTACAGCCTGCAGAACCGCAAGCCAATTAAACATCTTTTCTTCATAAATTACTCAGTCTCAGGTATTTATTTATAACAATGCAAGAACGGACTAATACATCTACCTTTCAGGTTCCAGTCCCATCACTTGTTTTTCCTTGAAGTAACCGCAAGTGACTCTCTGTTTCCTACATCCCAGACAGCCCTCTCTGAAACAGGGAGATAGCACTAGAGAGCTGGTTATTATGTTTTTCCTTCTAAATCCACTCTTCATCCTCTTCCACCCTGCTTGATAGGCTCAGAGGGCTGGCATCCATGGACTGCATCAATAAGACTCCCTTGCCGGGTAAGGTTCAGCCAACAGGAGGATCCAACAGATAAAAAGGCTTGGAGGAGAGAAAGGTCAGGGTCTTCCTCCCCCTAGTTTTCTCCCAGCCCAGCCACAGGTTGGCAATAGCTGTGTTACTCTACTGCAACCCACAGCTGGTGCTCGGAAGCCCTTCTGAGCTTGAGCTTTCTTGTGGTGTGGTGAGTGCTTCATGTCTTGGTGCGGAGCATATGAAATAAAAGTTTCCTTCTCTTACTAACCTGGAGGTGCCTCACCATCCCTTGCTGATTACCTTATACTTCCCTACATGCTGGTGAACTGTTCTCTTATTAAACTCTCCTCCCTTTTGAGTGTGCCACCTGCTTCCTACCTGGCCCCTGGGCAGCTTCCCCATTCTCTGTAGCCAGCAAAGGGCCCTGGGCCCTCCAACAGAGAGCAAGAGCTGTCTTCTAACACTATCTCTGCTGCCAGGAGCCTCTCCCCACCAGAGCTCTGCATACCTGGAAACACCTCTCTCTGGCAAGCTTTCTAGCTTTAACCCAGAGAGACTTTTAACAGGCACAGCAATGCTTCTTGTTTCTTTCATCCACTGGCCATGGAGAGGTGGTAAACAAGCCCAGCTTACCCCCTTGCAGTTCATTTGAACAATGGAATCAAGGCGAGCTGAAGGAGATGGAAATCTCCATGCCCCCTCATGGGCTACAAACAATCAGAGGGATGCTGTGAAGCCAGCCACTGTAGCCAAATATCTCCCATAGCAAAAGCTGTGCTCTGGTGCCTCTCTCCCAGCAGGTGTCAATCAGACAAGGAACAGGGAAAGAACAGATGCAAACAAGCCAACTAAAAATACATCCGTTGCAGACTTCATTAATGTGCAGGAACATTCTCAGTCCCTGGGGCAATGATGGGACCTCAAGATCTCAAGGGGCAGAAGAGGAATGGCAACTAAAGTAAGACCCAATATAAAAAACAAAAAACAACATCAATAAAGACAAAAATACATATCCAATAGGAAAAAATCAACCGTTCATGCTCAAATCCTAGCGACTATTGACACCTAATTATTAATCAACCTAAGCAAGAATGAACTATGGCCTCAGAATCAGCTTCCTTCCACCATTGAGAGCCCATCATTAAATCTATGTGTGTCATTAATCCCATAAACTCCTGGAGTTGTGGAAAAGGGGCCTCATCTCAGGCCTGCTCCTAGAGGCAGCAGGAGACTCCAGCCAAGTGGGGCCTGAAGAATAGACATAGGTGGTAACAGACAAATTAATCATCACCCCACTATACCCCAGGCAGCAAGAAAGTGAGGGTGCTATAGACCCAGGTTTAGATCACCTCGGAGAGCAAAGGATCAGTTTTCACTTCCATGAAGTCATGTGTGTTACCTTCGTATTGGTGAGAACACTGGTTATATATTGTAGAAGTCCAGCTTAAACTGGCTTAAGCACAGAAGGGAACTGATGAGCTCATTTGACTGAAAATTTCCGAGGTAGCTCAGCCTTGGCTGGATCTAGGTACTCAGTGATGTCACCAGGAATCTCCAGCCCTCTGTCTCTGAGATCTGCTTTCCTTGGTGGTGACTTGATTCTTCCCATTCGTGGGTGGCCCCCAGTGGCCCCTGCTGACACCTACTATTAAACAACTCCAAAGGAAAGTGCATGCGGCTTTCCAGAGAGTCCCCCCCCAAGTCTCAGATTTGAGTTTCAATGGCATGCCTTGTGTTTCCCACCAACTGTAATGCATTTCTGTGGCCAGGAGAATGAAATGCTCTGCTTGGCCAGGTTGGGGTCATATGCTCATCCCTGTGTCTTGGAGCTAGAGTAGTCTGGCACATAGAAGGAACTCACTAAATGTATGTTGAATGAATGAATGAAAGGCCTGGAGGTGTGAAAGTTCACAGCACATTGCGGACAGTGAGTTGGCTACTGTGGGTGAAAGAATGGGGTTGGAAAGCCAAGAATGAACATACAGTGTCTGATGTGGTGGCCACAGGCAAGGCACTTTGCAGGCTACAAGGCACTTTGCCAGGATGCCAAGCTACGAGACATGCAGAGGACCCCGGTATGTGTTATCTGCCTTCTGGAGTTAATAGGAGTCATGGGACAATCGTGTAAATGTTATGTCACAAAGAAAACATGATGAGCCTTACAGGAACAGAGAGGATGTCATCCCACTCTGGAAGGGAGTAGTGGGTCAGAGGCCTTTTAGTGGAGGAGTCGGTGAATCTATTTGGAGTTGGTGGGCAGGAATAGTTTGGACAGGTGAAAATGAAGATGAACTCTTTAGGCAGAAGGGGTGCCCAAGGAGATGGGGCAGGCAGAAAAAAGAGGTCCAGGGAGGACAGGCCCATAATGGGGGCCATAGGAAGTAGGGGTACAAGTGGGGTCGGGAGCCTCCCAAAGGAAGGCTGAGGCTTCTGAGCCAAGGATTTAGACCCTTATTCTGTTGGCTGTGGGGTGTTGCTGCCTCTTTTATTTATTTATTTATTTATTTATTTATTTATTTATTGAGATGGGGTCTCACTCTGTTGCCCAGGCTGGAGTGCAGTGGCATGCTCTCGGCTCACTGCAACCTCTGCCTCTCAGGTTCAAGCAATTCTCCTACCTTAGCCTCCTGAGTAGCTGGGATTACAGGTGCTCGCCCCTATGCCCAGCTAATTTTTTATATTTTTGGTAGAGACGGGATTTCACTATGTTGGCCAGGCTGGTCTCGAACTCCTGACCTCAAGTGATCTGCCCACCTCAGCCTCCCAAAGTGCTGGGATTACAGGCGAGAGCCATCGCGCCCCACCTGCTGTCTCTTCTTGAGCAGTACATCTCAGTCACTATCCTATAAATAGTGCTCACTTTTTCTTAGGCATATCAATTCAAATTCACGTTTTTCAGAAATCAACAAGGTCTCTTCTCCCGACAGGCTGCCTTCCAGTCTGTTGTCCTAGGAGTGGGTGATTCCTCTTTGAAGGGTGACATCTTCAGGCTGTAAATCTCCCTCCCTGACTTCCAGCCATTTCCAGCAACAACAGCATAGCTCATCTTAAGGAGCCAGGTTTCTCAGCATGCATATAAACTCAACTTTAAACTGATTATTGAAATCTACAAGCTGTTAATCCAGTGGCTGCCAGCAAAGCCTCATTCTTTCTACTGTTTAATCTTCACTGACAATGACACAATTCATATGTTCTCTCAGCTGCTCTCAACAACCTCCCATGCCTTCCCAAGACCTCTCCTGCAGTCACTCCACAAAACAAATATGTTCACATACTCCATACCCCCTTCATCTTGCTCTTTTTTCTATCTCTATCTCTAACTGAGGCTTATCTGAAAATATCTGAAATTACTGGTCAAAGCTAGTAAGGAAATCACTTGACTGGGGTTAATTCTGTGCAAGGGAAATGTGTGGATCTTCAAGGACTTTCATCAGGGTTTGCCCACCTTCTGGGGGAGTGGCCCCATAAGGCCAGGAAAACTGCTTGGTTTGATGAGTGACCGCGTCTGCCCGTCTCTGTCAGGCCCCTCATCAGGGATGAGCCTTGTCAAGGGCTTCTTTGGGGTAGCCTAGAAGCATCCCATCGAGCTGGTGTTGCCCCATCTCCCTCAATAAGCAGCTTCACTGCTGGCCTGCGGCTTACCGAGGCTAGGGCTGGGCACTCACCTGGCCTAGTCAGAGCTGCATCCCTGTCCCCTTGCCAGACAAACCACCAGCATAGACCAGGAGAGACCAGGACTCCACATCACTGTAGTCATTGTCTTTCTATCTGCCACTTATTCATAGCCAACCATGAGGCTGAAATGGCATCTGAGATCTTACCCAGACTGGTCCCATTCACCTCTCCGGGCTTCTCTGCCTTCCATCTTGTCACATACCCTTGCATCCAGCCAACTGAAGTGCCCCCATTCCCCTAAATATCCCCTACCCTTTCTTTGCCCCCTGTGACACTCCCATCAAACCACTCACCCTCCCGAGCTCACATGAGAATTATTTCTCTGAACTCCTTGGGCACTGTTTGTACATTTGTAAACACTCAACCTGTTCTCTTTTGTATTACAAGAGCAAAGCGTAAAGTCAAGAGCTTTGCTATGTGACCCTGGGAAGTGACTTAACTTCTCTGTGCCTTGATTTCTTAATTCATAAAGTAGGAATAATATTCCTTCCTCAAAGAGTTGTTGAGGAAAATAAACAGGCCAATATCTTAAAGCACACATGGCAAGATCTGGCGAATAGGGGCTGTTCAAAAATTACCATTGGTATTATAACTGTTAGGGTGGTTGTTACTGCAATTACATTTTCCTCCTACTATGCTGTGAGTTCCTTCAGGACAGGACAATGTCTTGTTCATTTGTGAATCCCTCTCATTGTCCAATACATTGTGGCATACGGCACATGCTTATTAGTTGATAAATGAATGAACAATCAAGGAAAAGAACAAACTGCATAGTCCTGTACTCTTGTATTAATTAATATTTTAATTGCTTTTCCTATTGGCCCCTCCTTACGCACACACACACACACACACATACACACACACACACAGAGGCTGGGCACATCAGACACTTTAGTTATAGAGAGGGGGCAGGAATTAGCCTTCTTGGAGGCTGGGAAAGGCTGCTTTCCTGGGTATCATGTACCCTCGCTACACAGAACACTAAAGCAGGTTCTTCTCATCGATGCATTTATTTCACTCATTTTTCAGTCAACAAACCTTTGCTTAGCACTTATTCTGTGCCAGGCCCTGGGCTAAGTGACAAGCCAAGGTAGGCACAGTTCTGCCCCTGTAGACCTTTAATCTCATAGAGAAGACAGGTTTTCATGAATGTTAACTCAATTGACTGTAAAATTAAAACAGTGATATAGGCCATGAGGATTGCATTTAATAGGAAAGGCTGTGAAGGCAGAGCTCTTACATGGTTTTCCAGAGCCCGGACTCTAGACAGGGCTGAAGACTCCCCCATGCCTATCCTTCCGGGTTAAGGCATTGCCCTACACAGGCCTATGGAAGGAAAAGACATTAAGTAACCACTGATACCAGTGTTACTAATATCTGGGCACCTTTTTCACCTTCTTCCTGGTTAGAGAGGGTTGAGGGGAAGGCGAAGAAGGTCCAGGGAACCTAGAAATAAAGTTATCACGTGGAATAGAATGGGGAGAACTGGCCAAGAAATGGGAGCTGAACTCAGAGGTAAGTCTCCTTCTGGGAGTGGGGTAAGTGTGGGCCCCTTGTTTCTTCCTTTGTCAAATTTGATCCTTATTATTTCCTCAACAATGGGGCTGTCTTCACTCAGACAGTGCCCAGAATGAATTCTTAGCCAATTTCAAAACATTATGAGGTGACATCTGCTTACACCACTTGATCAAGCCATGGCCTATGGATCATTGCAGACTGATGATATCCAGAGCCCTGTGCCTGACCCTGGGTGAGAGGGAGGGGCATGACATGGAAGAGGTATTCTTGACTTAAGAGAGCCTCTACCTCACGGGAGAGACACAATTAATGCCCACGAACCTCCCAGATGACAAATTACAGCCAAGTGCACGTGCCAGTTGTCGTAAGAAAGTTTCCCAGAAACTGCCACATGAACCTCTGCTTACATCTCATCTTCCAGATATAAATGCATCCACTTTGACTGGGTCAGCTGGGCTAGTGCAGGCAGTGGGTGGGAATGGTCCCAGAAGGCTTCATAAAACTCCTAGACTGGGCACACACGTATATGTGTGTGCATGCGTGAGGGTGTGTGCATGTCTCTAGACTGGCCTTTGGCAAGTGCCAAGTGGCACATTTGTCCCTGCTTCCTTTTGAGGGCCCTCTCCCCAGCTTTCCTCAGCACCACCTTCTCCTCGCCTTGCTTCCTCTGCTACCCACCCACAACACACAAAAGAACCTGTGGCACCTCCTGCCCCAGAGAGAGCCAGCTCATTTATGTTATTTTTTTAACTGACAAAAATCATATCTATGCATTCTGTACAACTTGATGTTTTGAAATAGGTCCACACTGTGAAAAGGCTAAATCTAGTTAATAAACATATGCATGACTCCACATACTGATCCTTTTTTTGTAGTGAGAATATTTAAAATCTACTGTTTTAGTAGTTTTCAAGTGTACATTACATTGTTATTAGCTGCAGTCACCACGATGTACAATAGGTCTCTTGAACATATTCTTCTTCCTGTCTCACTGAAATTTTGTGTCCTTTGACTGTGATCTCCCACATCCTCCCATCCCAGCCTTACTGTATGATCTTCCTTATATGTGGGATCTAAAAAAGTCAAATTCATGGAAACAGAGAGATAGCCAAGTTGTGATGATAAAAGGCAGGACCCCTTAGCAGGAGCATTTGCCTCTGCATTTTGAAAACGGGCAATACTTAATCCCTAGGACTCGGTCTCCAAGGGGGAGTGAGGGGGTGGGAGGACAGCTTTTCTAACAGCTTTTGAAAGTCTCCTCTAAGTCATGCACAGTGCTGGGCAAATCACGTGCATTATCTCAGTCAATCTTCATAACAATTCTACAAAAGACACATTTCCCAGCCTCATTTATCAGAAAAGGAAACTGAGGCATGGAGACAGGAACAGGCCTTACCAAAAGTAACCCAGGGCTTGCCCAAGGTAACTCACTCCAGTGGTGGAGTAGGGTCTGCCATTTTTTTTACTACCCTATACCTCAATGAGGACAAAATGTTAGGGTTGGGACAGTAGGGGGAGACATGCTCCTTGGAGACTCTCCAGATACAGTACTCAGAACCTACTCCTCCAGCCGGGCTGATCCCACATCTGACTCCTACAGCTGGACTGACCCCACATCTGTCAGCCTTCTAGAGCCCAACTCCTTCTAGAGCCCTCTCCAGACCCCCTCCTGCCCACCACCAATTCTCTCTTCTCTCCCTGATTCTGGATCCTCCCTCCCTCCCTCTCTCCTCTCCTCTTTCACTTTGGGAAGTAATTAGCAAGGTGGGATTGTTCTGCCCTTGCAGTCACACCTCCCAAAACGAGGCGCCGGTTTTGGGCCATCCCTGGGAAGTCTTTAAGAAGCAATCTAACATAAATAGAATGTACTTCCCCCACCTCAGATTTCAGCAATGGAGTCATTTCTCTGCGAAATAATGGTAATGAAAAATGGCCTCCAATTATTCAAAGATTGTTTCTATGAATAATTCAGGAGCAACAGAGCTGAAGCTCCATACCTGCTTGTCACAGCACCCCACACCCCTCCATCTCACTCTCTCCTTTGCTCCTGGGGTGCTTCCTAACTCCCCAGAAATGACTGTAACTCCCTGGCACTAAGTCATCTATAAACTCTGTCACTTGGAAATGCCAGTTAAGATAAGCACCGATGTTTGTAGACCCATGCTGTGTGCCCAAAACTGGGCTAAACAGGCTGTGTGCATTCCCTTGTTTAATTCCACTGTATTCTTGTGAGCTAGGATGTGGTGTCATCTCCATTTTACAGATGAAAATGCAGAGGTTGACAGACAGTAAGAAATTTGTCCAAGGTCATCTGCCTAGAAGTGACAGAGCAAGGATTCAAACTCAGGAGATGTCAGAGCCTGGCCTTTTATACTGCTGCACCCTGCAGCTGACGTCCATGTACACAGAGGGGAGGGGGTCACTTCCTGGGCTGCATCGCCAATAAGCCCTCTTCTTGCCCCCACTCACAACTGTGAAACAGGATAGCTCTTTTGGTTCACTCAGTGCTTTAGGGCTTGCACAAAATCATTTCTCTTCCTGGAATATTACTGCCCCCAGTTTATAGCATTGGCCTCTTCCAAGACCTGTTGATGGATGGAAACCTGGGAAAACTTCTTGAGTTTTTCAAGCTCTCTGGTATCTGGGGCCTTGCTTCATCTCAAGTCCAGCTCCTCAGAGGAAACTTTTACAAAGTTTTGTGTGTAGGATTAAGCAGCCTCAGCACTCACAATCCACTCCTTCATTTTCCTATCACCAAAACAACGCTACATCCCGTGGTAACTTATAGGAGAGATGGGAGGAGGCGCTTAGAAGAGGACTTTGCATTTCCTGATCTAAGATGTTGTTCTTAGGTCTGCCCTGATTCTTCACCTTTTCCATGTGAGATGGGTATCTTGGTGCCCTGCTCTACACTCAGCATAGGGAAGGGACCCAACTCAGCCAAGCCCCCTCATAAAGGACCAAAGCCTGAACACCAAACTGGGATAAGAAAGATGGCACAGTTGACTCTGTCTCTGCCAATGATGAAGAGGCTTTAATCAGCTCCAAGGAAAACACTGACAGTGGACTCCTGGCATTCATTGCCTGCTTCTTCCTCAGAAATAGAACCCTGAGGCCAAGTGCAGTGGCTCACGCCTATAATCCCAACACTTTGGGAAGCCAAGGCGGGTAGATCACCTGAGGTCAGGAGTTCGAGACCATCCTGGCCAACATGATGAAACCCCATCTCTATTAAAAATACAAAAATTAGCTGGGCATGGTGGTGCATGCCTGTAATCCCAGCTACTCTGAAGGCTGAGGCAGGAGAATTGCTTGAATCCAGGAAGCAGAGGTTGCAGTGAGCCGAGATCATGCCATTGCACTCCAGCCTGGGCAACAAGAGCAAAATTCTGAAATAATTTCGAAATTCTGAAAGAAGGAAAGAAGGAAGGAGGGAGGGAGGGAGGGAGGGAAGGAAGGAAGGAAGGAAACAGAGAGAAAGAAAGAAAAGAAAGAGAGAAAGAAAGAAAGAAAAGAAAGAGAGAAAGAAAGAGGGAAGGAAGGATAGAGAGAGAGAGAAACAAAGAGAAAGAAAGGAGAGAAAGAAAGAAAGAAAGAAAGAAAGAAAGAAAGAAAGAAAGAAAGAAAGAAAGAAAGAAAAAAAAGAAAAGAAAAGAAAGAAGGAAAGAAAGAGAAAGAAAGAAAACCCTGAGCTTTCTTCTGACATGCTCTCTCCAGGAATAAAGAGTACGATGTTTCCTGGCCTCCCTAGGAAACTGGTTTCCAACCACAGGAAATGTAAGCAGAGGAACTTCCACTAAGTCTTCTATTAAAAAGGTGAGGAGAGGAGGTTCTCTTTTTCCTTCTCTTCTTCCCATCTGCAGCCAGGTGTTCAGACTTGACCACAGTAGAGGACCAGCGCCCCTGCCGAGCCTGCAGGAAGATGCTCCCTGACCTCACTTGCCCCTTGCCCTCCTAGCACCTGCCAGCCCCTCCCATTGGACATACTCACCTGGAAGACAGAAGACAAGGGCACTGAGTGGTCCTTAGAGGTTAGCCACTGGGGGCTCAGAGCAGGGCAGAGAGGAAAGAGGATGGATATGGAGGGATAAGTGGAGAATAACCAGCATAGCCACTAATTTATAAACATCTGAAACTCACAGGTGAAGGCAATTCCTGATGCAGACCTGCAGCACAAATAGCAGGTCAATGCTTCCTGTCCTCCTTCTCCACGGATAAAAAAAAATGAAGATGCTGCTCCAGCAATGACGCTGAGCCTGGGGGCTAAGATAGGGGACCTCCAACCAAGGCATGCATGACTCCAGAAGACCCCTCACCACTTCCTCCTTAGGCAGAATCCAAATTGCTCATAACATTTCTGCTGGTCCTCCCCTCTCTCACCTCAGCACTCCCAACCAAAGACATTTGACCTGGGAGCCAATTTGCCTACAGACCATTATATGTACTCATTGATTTTTTTTGCAGTTGCTGTTGTTATTGTCATCTTCAATATTTTTACGGTGGTAAAATATATATAACGCAAATTTTGCCGTTTTATCCATTACTAAGTGTGCAGTTCATGGCATTAAGTATACTCACATTGTTGTGCAACCATTATTACTATTCATCTCCAGAATGTTTTCATCATCCCAAACTGAAACTCTGTACCCATTAAACAATCACTCCCCATCACCTCTTCCCACACTCCTGCCAGCCACCATTCTCCTTTCTGTCTCTGTGAGTCTGACTACTCTAGGTACCTCATATAAGTGGAATCATACAGTCTGTGTCTAGCTTATTTCACTTAGCATCGAAGTTCATCCATCGTAGCATGTGTCAGATCTTTCATAAAGATGACTAATATTTCATTGTCTGTATATAGCACATGTTTTTTATCCATTCATCCATGGTCAGGAAGGAAGGCCTTGCTGGCTGCCATGTTGATGAGTTCAGCTTTATTGGGGCAGAAATCGGGAGGCACTGAAAGTTTTTGAGCAGGGGATGTCATAGTCAGAGCTTTGTTTTAAGATAATGAATGTGACAACAGTGCAAAGGATGGATGCGAAGGGAAGAGATTAGAGGAAGGAAGACAAGCTGAAGAGCCACTGTGCTTTTGACATGCACCATGTTGTGTACCTTAAAACCAATGCTGAGGATAGAGTGGGGCTGTGTTTGGGAATCTGATGGGAGACCACTCTGCAGAGTGCCCTGTAACATGGGCTCATCCTGTCAAACCTGGAGGAGCCCAATGTACACCACCTTCCCTAGCCTCTCTCAGTTTATAAGGGATATAGACACTAAGTCAAGTATCAGTTGACCTTCTGCAGGGCTGCACCATGGCAGGGGTGAAATGACCCCACTTCAAAGGCTGGGAATAGGTCAGCTGGGCCAGGCCTAGACAGGGGCATGGTAGAAACACAGCATGCCCTGCTAGGAAGAGCTTAAGGGAGGCCAAGTCGGGATCTCTCCTGGACTCCCGTCTGGGAGCTGCACCGCTTCTGCCCTCTTCCTCAAGTGCCAGCAAATGAGCAGAGACTGGATGGGCAGATGATCTCACTGGGAGCTATGCAGATCTGGGAACTCCTGCACCTCAATGCTTTAAGAGAGGCCCCCACCCTTCCCAACAACAGTTTGGGTGGGGCAGAAATAAGAGAAACTGAGCGATAGCCCAGATTAGACCACATAAAGTGCATGCTTTCACTCATCAGAGCACCAGGTCTATTATAGCTTAAAGGGCAAAACTTACATGTTCTGTAAAAGAGAAGAAAATGCTCATATATTTTTTTTTCTTCTTGAGAGGGGTCTCACTCTGTCACCCAGGCTGGAGTGCAGTGGCACAATCTTGGCTCACTGCAACCTCCGCCTCCAGGGTTCAAGCGATTCCCCTGCCTCAGCCTCCCAACTAGCTATGACTACAGGCATGTGCCACCATGCCCAGCTAATTTTTTTGTATTTTTAGTAGAGACAGGGTTTCACCATGTTAGCCAGATTGGTCTCGAACTCCTGACCTCAGGTGATCCACCCGCCTCAGCCTCCCAAAGTGCTGGGATTACATGCATGAGCCACCACGCCCAGCTTTGTACATTATTTTTTATCTCCTGCACTTGGAATAGGACTCCACTTTCAGTGCCTAACACGTGCAGCTCAGCAACACTGGCCACGCAACTCAGGGAGGCAGATCCAGACCCTTGTCTCAAAGCTGTGAGAAGATGACTGAGAATCAAGGAGAAACGAAGTGATGTGGGGCTGAGGAACAGGGCCACTGGGTATGCTCCTGCAGGTCACTGGGGGCATGAGAGGGCCTGGCAGACTGGGTGCCTGACAGAACGGGTGCACAAAGACTCCATACGGAGTAGCTATGACCTCGGTAAGACAAAGGCTTTGAGTGGCAAGATGAGGCATCAGAAAGCATCTTCCTGCCTTGCTGTCCCAAAGCAAGTGGCTCTCTTATTTGCTCTTAGAGTCCTGTGGAGCACCTGTCACAGTTACAAATTTACATTAATTTGTGTGACTACTTATCAATATCCATCTTCCCCCAGAGGCATAAACTCCTTGAGAGCAGAGGACGAGGGGGCTGCTTTTGTGTCTGGCAGAGCCTGGCACATAGTAGATGCTAAGTAAAACTTCCATCCCAGCTGTGGCCACCACAAGGCCCCACAGGATGACTTTCAGGCCCCAGCACTGGGCTCCAGTTCCTTGGGAACTGCTGCGGATTAGAAGTGGGCGAGAAGTTTGGCTTGAAGAAGGACCACGCACCCTCTTGCCTGGCCACTATCGTGCTCTGGCAACTCCAGGTCTTGAAGAGAGTGCACTGTGTGAAAACTCACGCCACAGGCGAGGGTGGAAGCCCAATTAAGCTCCCTCACCTCTTGTGTCCCATCCCTTATGCCAGCGGTAATCCAGTGAGCTGGCCAGGGAACCCCATGACAGAATGATGGAAAGGGCCAATTTTCCAAAAGGCATCTAAGTCAGACTCTTTGTCTGAAATCCATACACCCTCACATGCACACACAGACATTATTTTAGGCTGCAGAGTTACTCACAGAAGTCAACAATGGGAAAACAACAACAACAAAAACACCATTTGTAACTATAGGGGGAAAAGTGCTGCTTTTCAAAGAAACCCCATTTCATTCTTTCTCTCACAAAAGTCATCAACCTTCAGGTTTTAGCAGCAACAAGCTTGGCTTATAGGAAACATTTGGCGGAAAATATTTTTTTCCTTCCTTCAGTCTTCCATTCGAGGAATAACCAACCTCTTCTTCAAGTCACTGATTGTTTCACTTTCTAAAATGTCCATCTCAACTCTTAAAGACAATGAACATCACAAGCCCTCCTATGTTTTCCAGCCTACATTTTAAGTTAACAATCGTATTAAGCAACAGTTGCTGCATTAAAAAACAAACAAACAACCTCCAAATCTCAGTGACATCCAATAATATGCATTTGTTTGTCACTCACAGGCTTGCGGATTGGCTGGGGCAGGTCTGGTCCATGGGCTTCTCATCCTCCTCCTTAGATCAGGAGACCTAACAGCACAGAGGACAAGTCAAGTTCACACACCTGTTCTAAGCCTCTACTTGCATCATGTCTGTGAGCATTCCATTGGCCAAAGCAAGTCCAATGGCCAAACTCAAAGTCAAAGGGCATGGGTAGAGAAAGAAAAACCCATCCTCTGCAGCAAGTGAACTATCCGCTGTTCACCAAGTCCCACACTTGCTGCATTTTCACTATATGCAAGGAACCATGGGATACCATGTTGAATTAGATCCGGTTTCTACCCTCAAGGAATTTACAATCCAATAAAGAAAACAAATGGATCCATAAAATGGTGACATTTGAATGTAAAGCAAAGATCGTGGGAAGAGGGAAGGGAGTGACATATTTTGTCTATGATAGTCAAGGAATACTTTGCAGGGAGGGGACAACTTATGTACAAGAATTATTTTGATAGGTAAAAAAAGAAAGGAATCCTTAGGCCACCAGCCAAGAGCAAGCTATCCAAGATCAGTGATGATGGCTGATGATGGGTTCTTTTATATTGTAACCTGCTTTAATAAAACTGGACAATAACAGTCCAGAGGATGCTGGCTTCTGTGCATGAAAGTGCTGAAGAGGATTTGAGAGGTCACCTAATCCAACCCTATATCAGGATCCCCAAACCCTGTGAGGGCCTGAACACACAAAAATAAATGAGACATAGTTCTCTGCATTCAGACTGGGCAGTCCTTAAAGCACTCAGAATAAATGAGAAATGCTTGCATGTGTGGTGGGGTACACGGCTTGTAATTGTCAGAAATCCACAGGACAGGTAGTAACAGCAAAACCACACAAGCAAGGACAGTGTTAACGTAGCAGCCTCAAGGACAACAGAAAAGCTGAGAGGCGGCTCAAAGCCAGGATCCATGCTCTGCCCCTTTCCCTGGAGGAGAATCTAAATTCTCTGTCAGTTCAAGTGCCTGGAGTTGAGTTTCTCTTGAAGCTCCCAGGCTCCAAAGGATTCAAACGAAAACCCTGTTTATCTTCCCAGAACTTGGAAATTAGGGGCAAGATCACCTCTTCAGATCCATTTGTTCTCACTCTCATTGGGGAAACCAAGACAGCATAGTAGACACTTTTCCCAAGGATATCTATAAGTTAATGTGGCATGGAAATTCTCAATATGAATTCTAGGGATGGTCATCAGTGTCTGTAAACATCCTGAAATGACACATAAAATGTGTTTTCATAAGTGTTATTTTGGAATAAGAAGTCATAGTTTTCATTATATTTATATTCTCAATATGATTATGACCCCCTCCCAAGACATTTAAAAATTTGGTCCACTCATCTCTTCATTTGTTTATTCAGTTTATTCAACAAACGCTTCTTAATGCTGACGATTTGGAGACTGGGAATATAAGACACCCCCCCTCTCCTCCACAGTCTTCGGGTAGGACAATCTGTACATCATCTTGCTCTTCCAAGGGACCTGTTAGACAGGTCAGCAGAACATTAAACCCTTTCAAAATGTGGGCTCATCTGGCCACTCACATTTACTCTGTGCGATTCCAAATCCTCTCCCCTCCACACCACTCCCTCCCTGCTTTTCTCCCTTCCTGCTTTCGACTAATACTTAAGGAATACCTGCTTTGTGCCTGGCCCTGGGCTATATCTTGCTTAAATGCTGGAGCCACACTCTGGACTGAGCCAATTCTGACGCAGTTTGTCTTTATGGCAAAAAAAAAAAAAAAAAAAAAGCCTAAAGTCTTCCTTCTTCCCTTCTCTTCCCCTCTCCCCCCGCCATCCTGCCCTGCCCCATTCAGGGAAAGCTTTGTTTTCTCCTTGAAGGAGCTGTAATGAAGCCTTCCCCTATATTTATGGTTTATGAAAGAACATTAGAGAATTGCCATGGTTACAGGCCCTGTTCTGCCTCCATCTGAGGACCAGAGGGAGCTGGAGAAAAGCACCAAGCGACGGCTCCTGGCGCCACTCAGCCCAGAATCATCATTTAAAAAAAAAATGTTACATCAGAGGAGAAGCTGCTTCTCAAATAGCAAAGGGAAAACCCCAGGTTTGATGAGATTGTTACACAGATTCTTGGCTTGGTTGTTTCTCCCTCACCCCTCTTCTCCCTGCTCCATTATTATTTAAGGTTGTATTAAATCAGGCAAAGGGAGTAGACGACAAAATGCAACTTCATGTTTGCAGCTCTGGCAAGACGCCCAGGCTCAGAGCTGGCCTCACATCCCATCCTCTTCAATCTTCAGCAGCAGCAGTGGCAGCAGTGATGGCTGCCAGGATCAGAGTCTCCTGGTCTCATGGCAGATCCTGCTTTCGACCAAACCCTGAATTGACAAGCTTGACCTGTTCCAGCTCCAGTCCCTGGGGATTGATGGGCTAGTGCGGGGAGCAGGGGGACTATTCTGATTCTGAAACAGAACAGACCCAGCTAGGACCTGGTGACCAGGGTCTTAACCCAGCCTGCTCCTCACTAGCTGTGTGTCCTTAGGCAGGTCTCTTTGCCTCTCTGAACTGTGATGTCCTTTTCTTTAAAACAAGGGCATAGGTAACCATCCTGAAGGCAAAGAGGTGGAATGCTGTCACTAGGGTCAGGCTGCCTGGGTTCAAATCGTGACTCTACTGTTTGCTAGCTGTGTAACCCTGGGCAAGTTGCTTCACCTCTTCATGCCTCAGTTTCCTCACCTGAAAAACAGTAACGATGACAGAACTCACAGCATGGAGTTGCTAGTGAGGATACTGACAGTCACTCAGAAGCGGACGTGGTCTCGGCAGATGCTCAGTAAATGAGCGCTGTCATCCTTTGGCTACAACATGGTATGAGTGTCTCCGTTCTTTCAGAAAGCCCAGAAATTGGCCAGGCGCGGTGGCTCACACCTATAATTCCAGCACTTTGGGAGGCTGAGGTGGGCAGATCACTTGAAGTCAGGAGCTTGAGACCAGCCTGGCCAACAACATGGTGAAACCCCATCTGTACTAGAAATACAAAAATTAGCCATGTGTGGTGGTGGGTGCCTGTAATCCCAGCTATTTGGGAGGCTGAGGCAGGAGAATCGTTTGAACCCTGGAGGCAGAGGTTGCAGGAGAATTGCTTGAACCCTGGAGGTGGAGGTTGCAGTAAAATGAGATTGTGCCACTGCACTCCAGCATGGGTGACAGCGAGACTCCAACTCAAAAATGAAAAAGAAAGCCCGGAAATTAATGCTCTTCTTCGATAAGGAGTGTGGTTTTGGCTCCCAGAGGGCAGAAGAGGTTGTTGGTATTATCACAGATGGATTTTGACCCCTGTTTCTTCCCCCAGTGCCCCCCTCAATGAACGCATGGATCAGGGATCACTGCGCACCAGCGGGAGGCCTCAGTTGCTTCACTTCAAGAGCCTAGAAGCAGAGATGTCTTTGGGGTTGTTTCTTGGAGAGATGAACCAGGAGCTAAGAAAGGGGTCTCTGGGGGAAAGCCCCTGCTGAAAGTGGGTGAGCCAGATCCCGTGTGTTCGTAACCATGGATGAGTCCACCACTGCAGGCTCCCTCTGTGCCAGGCAGCGCTAAGCTGCCCACCGCATCTCATTGCAATCCCTCGCTGGCCATCTGAGGCACACACGATGACTCTCCCATTTTTGCACATGAAGAAACGACAGTGCCACCTTTTGCCCAAGCCCACACAGCATCCACACATTTCAACCCAATTTGACCCCAGGACAGTTTGGGCCTCTCTGCCCAGTTGCCAAACACAAAACAACGCTGACTGGGAAAAGGTCTGTGGTCATGGTACAAAGTGCTGGAGGCCCTGGACCCAGATGGCCAGCCCCAATCCCTCTGCTCTTATCACTACTCCATCCTCTGTTGTCTCGTTGCTGTGTCTGAGAACTTAGTAAGGCCTTGGAAATCCAGCCTTGCCTGGACTGTACAGAAACCAGGAGAATTTGTGGGTTTTGTTTTTTGTTTTGTTGTATAATTTTTGTTTTTTTATTTTTTGTGACTACATAGTGAGTGTATATATTTGTGGGATACATGCGATATTTTTGATGCACAATAATCCCATCATGGAAAGTGGGGTGTCCATCCCCTCAAGCATTTATTCTTTGTGTTACAAACAATTCAATTACACTCTTTCAGTTATTTTTAAATGTACAATTAAGTTACTATTGACTGTAGTCACCCTGTTGTGCTATCAAATTGTAGGTCTTTTATTCATTCAATCTGTTTTTACACCCATTAACCATCCCCACCTACCCCCCAACCCCTACTACCCTTCCAAGCCTCTGGTAACCATCCTTCTACTCTATCTCCATGGGTTCAATTGTTTTGATTTCTAGATCCCACAAATAAGTGAAATGAGAACATGCAATGTTGGTCTTTCTGTGCCTGGCTTATTTTACTTAACGTAAGGACCCCCAGTTCCATCCATGTTGTTGCAAATGACGGGATGGCATTTTTTTTATGACTGAATAGTACTCCACTGTGTATAGGTACCACATTTGCTTTACGCATTCATCTGTTGATGGACACTGAGGTTGCTTCCAAATCTTGGCTCCTGTGAACAGGGCTGCAACACACATGGGAGTGCAGGTATCTTTCATGAAGGGGAATCTGGAAACAAAAAACAGCCGCCTGTGAAGCCCACTGGCCCTGCCCCACATGGAGATGCTTCACCTGCAGGTGGTCTTGAAAGAACCAAGCCTTAGCTCTTCCAAGAGGGGAGATTCCTTCGCACAGGGCTGGGGGCATTGAGTCAGTTGAACTAATTAGTTTCACCAGCATGGCACCAGGCCCGATGGCAGACAGGAGGCACCTGCTGACATTTCTTCTCCAGCCTCCCACTCTGGGCCAGCTGCTGTGTGAGGTACTTTCCAGCATCATGGCCCTTCATCCTCGCAGTCCCCCATGAGATGGAGACTAGCTGCTCCCATCATATCGATGGAAAAGGAGCCTTGGAGAGGTCTGCACCCTCCTCAAGTTCCCAAAGCAGGAAGTGACAGAGCCAGGATTTAAATCCAGGACATGTCCAAAGCTGGAATCCAAGGCCCTTTCTCTGTTTCCACAGGATCCCTCTGCAAGGCAGACCATGAGAAGAGCTGTCATGAAAGCACCAGTGCAGGTCTTTCTGACGCCCCCCAAGCCCCTGATGTTGGCCATTAGAATCAGTCCCTCTCCTCAAGGAAGTCAGACCCAGCTGGGGAGATAGGACAGCAGGAAAAAAACAAGGAAGGAGCACTCGAAAGGGTCCACAGGTAAGGAGAGAGGAGGAGTGGGAGAAGCTTACGGAGGAGATAGCCCTGGTGGCTGCTGGGATGGAGAGGAGAAGAGGAGGGACCAGCCCAGCAAAGGCAAAGAGATGGGGACATGTCTGGAAGGAGCAGAGGGAAGAGGGGAAAGTCCGGGGAGAGGGAAACCCCTGTGTAACAAATCAGAGGAAGCCCCCTCCCAGAGGCAGCGAAGAGGGGCAAGAGGTCTCCGAGGCAGGTGTGTGACGGACTTCAAGGTCAAGAGGGGCCGTAGACACCGGGCACTGAAGTCCCCACTTGTCCCACAGAAGGAAACTGAACCACACATCTCAAACCAGAAAGCGTAGTCCTGGCACCCCCACCCACCCTCAAGTCCCCACTCAGAAGGAAAAGTAATTTTCCGTATTAATGTATCTGAATCCCCAACCTGCTGACCTGTGAAAAAAACCCTTCCTAGTGATTTATTTGTCTCCTCTTGCTAAGACAACTGCCTCATTCTTTTAAGTCACGCACACAGCAGTGGCACGCACTCCCTTCTGAGGTCAGACTGGGCTTGCCATGGGAGCCAGAGAAAGCAAGGAAAGTTTCCCAAGGGTCCATGGCCCCAGAGAAGCATTGCTTGGCAAGGTTGTTTTATACCACTTTGGTCCAGAGACCATGAGAAACTCCTTACAGCCCCCAGTTCTCCTGAGATTTGGCCGGGAGAGGCCAGACCAAAAGAAAACCTGGGTTCATGGCAGTAGCCAGTAAAATAACCTCTGGAAAGTTCAATTTTAGCTACCTGTGAAACTGGTATGCCAGCAGACATCCTGGGAGAGCTTTCATGGAGTCCGCGTTGGACTCAGCTGTGATTAGAAACAATCTTACACTTTAAAAGATCTTGCTTATTCTCAGATAGCAATAAAAATGATAAATAACCCTACCCCCATTTTCTCCTCCAATGGAAAAGATGTGTGTTAGGCAATGGGTATTCGAGACTGGTCGAATCAAAAACAACTCAGAAATGGAAACTCATTTCATAGTGGAACAAACGTTTATCCAGCACCTGGTGCGTGGCAGCCAAGCTTCCCGGTGAGCATCAGAAGGGATTTGCCCAGGGTAGTGGCAATGCCCTCTCAGCCACCCTCAGCCAGAAAGGCAGAGGAGTAGAAAGAGCATGAGTTTTGGAGTCTGAGAGTATATGGGCTCAAAGTCAGCTCTGCTCCTGCAGTGTGGTATTAGGCATGTTATTGGATCTCTCAGGTTGCCTCTGACTCCTCATTAGCAAAATGGGAATCCTAACCATCATAGCAGATACTCAACTCAGATAATTTCTCTCCCTTTTTATGTCTCATTCATTTCACTTTGTGAAGCCCTTTTAAACCTCACCTCTCTCTTTAAATATTAGCTTACCACCCCTCTACCCCCTGTGGCCTCCTAGTACTTCTTAGTGTCTACAGACATTTAAGTGTGCCTTCGAATATTTTCATATACTGTATCATACTGCTTTCAGAGTGGATGTGCTGTCTCCTCAACTAAATGTGCAGTTTCTTGAGGACTAGGCTGTCTTTATGCTTATTGTTGATCCCCTCTGAGATCTGGCACAGGGCTGGCATGAGGGGACAACAGGGGGAACTCAAGCAAGAGTGCTTCACCACCTGATCATGGAGGCAGAAGGGGCCTGAGGGCTAGAGAACTTGGTCTGCTTGACAGGCCAGGTAAGGACTGGCTCAGTGTGCACTGAAGATGCAGCCTGCCCATCGCCCTATGCAAAAAGGTAATGGATGGATGGATGGGTGGATGGATGGATGGATGGATGGATGGATGGATGGATGGATGGATGGATGCATGGATGGGTGGATGCATGGGTGCATGGGTGCACAGATAGATGGATAGAATGACCTTGTCCTGAAGAGATTTCTCTGGCCCCTTAGTTCCTACACATTTACCCTGAATTTTTCCCTTCTTTTCTCCTCCACAGGCTCAGTGATTCCAGCCAGGCTGCACCCAAGGGCTCCAGGGCCAGGCTGATTAGTTTTCTCACTTGCTTCTGAGGTGTAAGTAAATAATATAAAAACAACTCAGTGTCGTGTCTCAAACATTTCGGCTGGTGCTGTCAGCCTCCTAATTAATGCCACTGCCTGGGAGGCTCTCAGCAGCCTGTCCCCCTGAGCTCCCGCCGAACCCCCAGCAGATCATGCCAGGCCTGGTGTAGCCTGCATCAAACCCCAACCAGTGACTTCCTCCCAGAGATACAGACATTTCAGACAAGTTCAGTCAGAGACAATTCAATACCATCACATTCCCAGGGACACATTACCAAGCCCATGTAAGAAAACAGGCTCTGAGTCAGGTGTGGTGGCTCACGCCTGTAATCCCAACACTTTGGGAAGCCGAGGCGGGCAGATCACTTGAGGTCAGGAGTTTGAGACCAGCCTGGCCAACATGGTGAAACCCATCTCTACTAAAAGTAAAAAAAAAAATTAGCCAGGTCTGGTGGCAGGCACCTGTAGTCCCAGCTACTTGGGAGGCTGAGGCAGGAGAACCATTTGAACCCGGGAGGCGGAGGATGCAGTGAGCCAAGATCATGCTACTGCACTCCAGCCTGGGTGACAGAGCGAGACTCTATCTCAAAAAGAAGAAGAGAAAACAGGCTCTGTCTTTGAGAAAATGCCAGGACAGTCTCACTAGAGCTTCCTCCCACTTCCACGGCCTCAAGCCAACCCAGCCCAAGTCCCATCCTCTGGGAAGCCTTCCCTAATTTCTCAGGTTTGTTGATCAGTTTCTTCCTCTGGCATCTACAATCTTCTGTCCACTCCATGGAGAAGATGGAACTGTCTCTTTCCTTCACTCTACAGCATCCTTTCTAAGAGGTCTGTTCCATCAACACCACTGACACCTCCTAGAAGGGCAGAACTCTGAACTGGGCATACTTGGTGTTGGGGTGGGGAGGCAGCTGTTGGAGGAGGGGGAAGACTAGGAAGCATAGGTAGATAAGATGTGGTTTTTGCCTTCTGTAACTTTGTGCTAGGGAAACAATAGAGGCCCACATTTTAAACACACACAAACACACACACACATACACACACACACACACACACACACACACACGGCCAGTCCTCATCTCTGCCCTGCTCTATCACAGGAAAGGACCTCAGAGGCAGCATTTCCCAGGCTCCTATGTCAGCTGACTTCTGGCTGGAGTGGACCAATGCAAGGCATTAGTAGGAGATTGGAAGGCAGGAGAAACCAAGGTGTTTGTCCTCCTCCTTCTTCCCTGTCTGAGGCAGTGTCTATGGCAACAGATGCTTCTCCTAATTGGCTCCAGCTCCCAACAGAAACACCTGCCCCATGGTTCCAGGTGACACCTCAGCCCCTCCACCCCTGTGCTCTGGTAACATTATCTCTTCCCTTTGAATCTCCAGCCTAGCCAGGGGTGACAACTACTTCCTGCTGTTGCTAATCACTGGGTTGCCTCATTGTCCCTTTCAGCTTGAAGCTCTTCTGTCAAATTGCTTTAAATATGCCCTGCTGTCAAAACTCACAGTGCTGTATGTTTTCCTGGTTGGATCCTGTCTTCTGATACCAGTTCTCCTGGTTATGTCAGAATCTCATGCCTGGAAGGCAAATCACCTTTGGTCCATTACTCTTCATGCAGCTCTTCAACAGGCCTGTGCTCCAGATTAGTAACCCTCAGACCCCAAGCAACTAAGAAAAAGGCTCAAATATCTCTTCATCCCAGGGATTTGAGCTGCCAGCCCTAGAGCTTCCCGCCTGTGACTCAGGCTCTCCACCTCTGTGGGACCTACCCCTCCCTCCAGATGTGTCTGGGCACCCAATGGCCACATGGGCTGAGAGTGGGGTGGGGGTGGGGGGTTGGAAATGGGGTTTAGAGCAGCTTGGGGGAGCTTCAGAGAAGCCGACCAGCCCTGCCTACGCCCCCGATGGAGGCAGAGAAACCCTTCCCAGGTGTCCAGGGATTCTGCAGAGCAGCATTTGGGAGTCATTTCCTTCTACCCAGGAGTGATCTTGTTCATAGACTTTCATTGTCCACAACTATGGCCATTAGCCAGCCACATTTGGCTTCTTAAATTTTACATTTAAGTGCACTGAAATTAAATAAAATGTAAAATTCAGTCCTTCAGTTGGACAAGCCATATTTCAAGTACCCAACTTGTGGCTAGCGGCTGCCGTGTTGGATAGGCAGATACAGAACATTTCTGTCATCACAGAAAGTCCTACCGAGCAGCTCTGTTCATGGACAAAGCTGTCTTTGTCAACAGAGAAAGAAATGAAACCTGCAAATACAGATTAACCAACTACATTTTAACAACCAAACATTCTCCCTGCAATGCGTGTGACCAAAGGATGATTTGGTTTTTATGCAGAAATAGCTTTTAGCTTGACCACATTGGGGGCAGGGTGGGGGGAGTTCAGGCAGAGTGAAATAAGCAGAGAGATTATTTTCTAATGTCTCTTCCAAAGATGCACGAGTAGAAAGTTGATGGGATTAATGTAAGTATGAAAACCCACTGAAGCGAGGAGCTTTTTAAAAATGAAAGAAAGAGATTTACTTAAATGGAAAAGAGAAAAAACAACATGTTTATTCCTCACTTGGCTTTCTAAAAGAAAAGAATCAAAAGAGTGTCAGCTAAAGTGTCTTTAACTACAGCATAAGTTTAGCAGGCCAGGACTCTGAAGGCAGTGCTAGCGGTGGGCGAATGAGATATTTCACCTCTCTGCTCTGACAAGAAAATTAAAGACAATGGAGCAGGGCATTAAACTTGTAGAAACAGAGATGGTCCCTTTGCATTAAACCTTCTCCGTCTGTAGCCCGTAGCTTGAAAGAAAAAGTTCTATTTCCAGGTTATTCAAACTCTACATACTAATGTAGGGGTCCAGGGTTGGGGAGGGAAGTGGTGAGGAAGGGACAGAAGGGTATAGGGAAAGTCATTTGCTAACCTTTAAAAAGTTGACTCTTTTATTATACACCAAAAAGATGAGAAGGATACAGAGATGTGGTCCTGAACTGGAGACAGATGGCTTCATCCCCCAAGAAGTGGTTCTCACTAGTCGTTTGCTGGGCTTCACCTCCTGACTCAGTAGATCTAGGGTAGGGTCCACAAATTGACATTTTAGTAAGTTCTTAGGTGATGCTGCTGCAGGTAGGAGCCACACTGAGAACCACTTCTCTAAAAGAGCACCTCCAGGTGGGGCAGCCCAAGTGAGGGTCGTATTCACTACTGTCCATCCACTCAGGGCTGGGTCTAAATGAGCAGGAAGGAGGGAATGAGAAGCATCGGTTTTGATTTTGGTGCCTCCCGAGGTGAGTGCCTCACTCTCCTCACCTACTCCAGCCCTGGCTGCAAGATTGGCCTAATAATCCCTATTTTCTTCTCTCTGAGGCTCAGAGATTTAGCCTGTCTTGCCCAAGATCACACAGTAGATGCACAGCCATGACTCAAACTCAGGAGTTTTAGCTCTCGAAAGTCAAGGACTTTCCACCAAACCCCTGTGTCCCATATGAAAGCCCTCTGGGCCAATTGTGACTGGTCTGCCTGTTTTCCTGCTGCTGATAGGACTCCTCTCAGCAGGTTAACAGAGGCTGGTCAACCATCAGCGTCCTCTCAGTCCACAGCATAGAGCCTCTTTTCACTGCTTAGAGGCGTCTCGCTGGAAATTGACAATCTGCCTATTGAATCATAACAAACAATGCCAAGAATCAGTGCAAAGTAATCATTAACAATAACTTAACATTTACCACATATTACCTATAGCATCTCGTTTGATCTTTATATCAAACCCAGGGAAGCAGGCATAGCTTGCCCTTCCACTTTACATGTGAGGTACAAAAGGGCATCTTTCTTTAAATTCACAAAGCCAGCAAGAGGAAGGTTGAGGATTCCAGCCTGGATGGCCAGCTTCAAGAGGCTCTACCCGCCGGCCACCCCCACACCACACCAGAGAAGAAAGGTGCCCACAGTGTCTGTATCAATCACACATTCCATGTAAGATGTTTCCAATTTATTCTTTCAGCCAAAGATGGATTGCACACCTACTATGTGCGGGCAATGAGTATGATTTAAAGATTCTTAGGTCATAGTTCCAGCCCTCCAGGATTTTACATATTTACATCTTCCAGGCTTTCAGAGAAGTTGGTCCTTCATAGTGAAAATGCCCAGATCATTTTCCTTTCAAAAGAAACATAGAGAAAAATAATGACACATTTTCAGCAAGAAAGAAGATGCCAGAAGGTAATTGCTTTGCAAATTACTGTAAGTTATAAACGGATCAATGATTTTCTCCAAAGTTGGAATCAACTGTAATTAGCAATATGCAAATCGCACCCTGAGCCTTTAGTGGCTCACAATGAAGTGGGAGGCACCCTCAGCAGCCGTTTATATTAATTCAGAGGAAGCTGGGTGGACTCTCACCAAACAGGCTTGGCGGGCTGCGAACTGAAGGAAAGCAGAGAGGGACAAAATAAACACATGCCCTACCTGAAGCTGGAGGCCAGGCCTGAAGACACTTCAGAGACCTCCTAGCAAAATCTTGCCCTTGTCTCCAGCTCAGGCCCAAGTCGGGGTAGCAAAGGAGGATGTCAGAGGTCTGGATAGGATATGACTTTCTTTTCACACTATACAGTGAGGTTGGGAGAAGAGCAGGAAAACTGTCAGGATTTAACTTCTAAATGAAACTGACTTGCCAGTCACCTGAACAAGGATGCTGACCTGACCGAGAGAAATGGGCACTGGACAAGGAGTCCACAAGTAGCCTAGATACTAGTCATAGCTCTGCACTGTCATCCGTGTGGCCTTGAGCTGGTCACTTTGCCGCATAGGTGCCAGGTTCTTCATTCCTAAACAAGGGGATCTTGTTTAGGAAACAAGATGTTCCTTGGTGTTCCTTCTATTAATTTATTCATTCGCACCAGGGACAGAAACCCAAATACAATGTATTACCATTGTCAGCAGCTCTCATTGCTGAGCAACAGATGTGTAACAATGTATGCTAAATCCTCCAGTACATAGGTGAACGGTCAGGAAGGCTTCTTGGAGGAGGTGAAATTCGAACTGGGTCCCAAAGGATGACTCCACACTTCATTTCTAAACATAACTTCATTTCCAAATATAACTCCATCTGCGGCCACAGAAGGTTTAAGGATCTTTCAGGAGCACATGGATCATTTGAAGACCACAGTTACAATGTTCATTCCTGGGGCTGGTGTCCTACAGACTCTGATTAATCCATCAGAGACTGGGCCTGGGATTCTGCATTTTACCATGCTTCTGGGTGATTTTGAGACATTTGGTCAATAAGCCATATTCTAAGAGAGAAGTGGTTCAAGCCTTCTTGATTCTATCTGTATTATTGCCAACAAACACATAGCCCCAAGGGCTGCTTTCAGAAACTTTACATTTGAGAACAATTTCAGAACCTTCTGCATAGGTACCTCTCTCAAGAAACAAAGCAGGCCAGGAGTTCAAGACTAGCCTGGGCAATACAGTTACACCTCCATCTCTACAAACAATAATAATAATAATAATAATAATAATAATTAACTGGGCATGGTGGCATGCTCCTGTAGTCCCATCTACTTGGGAGGCTGAGGCAGAAGGATCACTTGAGCCCAGGAGGTTGAGGCTGCAGTGAGCTATGATCATCCCACTGCCTCCAGCATGGGTGGCAGAGTAAAACTGTGTCTCTAAAAAATTTTTTTTTAATTTTTTTTTTAAAAAGCAAAATAACAACAGTTGTGCCACCCAGAAGATCTTCTTTAGAGTTGAAGCCCCAAGTTGCACTCATTACCTGCGAAGGGCCAGTGGCTGGGCATCTTGCTATTTTTCAGAGGTGCTCATGAAGCAGGGAAATGTCCCAGGCCGTTCTTTCAATCCTGGTTCTCCTCGTCCCTCTGTTGACTAATGACTGACTACTTCTGGTTTTCCTCCTTCCATTTTCCTCCTTCGTTTTTCTTACTCCTGTCAAATAGGGGGTCTTCATCTAGCTTCCTCTTGGAAGCAGAAGGTAAGGAGGGCATTGTAGTAGAGAAAGTTACACTGTCCCAACCTAGATTGCCCACACTCCCCTCCCCATCCCCTCATCATCACCTGTCTGGCTCTGCACTGCCAGTCAAGCCTCAGCAAACCTTCCTCAAGCAGCCCGCCCCATTAGTCTAACTATCCTAAATACCATATCTAGAATAGTGTTTTAATTGGTGGCCTCCAATACACGATGTCTCCAGTATTCATACCATACATAGTCCTGTCCCCTTAAATCTGAGCTGGTCCGGTGACTTGTGTTAACCATAAAATGTAGCAGAGGTGATGCTGCGCATTAAGAAGGCCTAGTAGCTTCCATGTCTGTGCTCGTGGAAGCCTAGGGGCCCAATGCAGGAAGTCCAGCTAAAGAGTCTTCACCTAAAGAGACTTCGTGAACATACCCCATAGAAGAGAGACTTGCCACTACATGGAGAGAGAGAGAGAGGCCCCACTGATCTCAGATGACCCCAGACAACACCTAGTGACCTGCCAGCAGAATGCAGCCACACAGGTGACCATCAGCAAGACTAGTAAGAACAGCCCTGCTGAGCCCAGCCCTGATTGTAGAATTGTGGACAAATTGAATAGTTACTATTTAAGCCACTGAGTTTTAGAGTGGTTTATTATTCAGCAATAGATACCTGATACCATATCATTCTATTTCATTTTCTTCATACCATCTATCACAAATAACCGAAAAAAAAAAATCTGTCCTCTACCTCTAGAAGGGAAGCTCCATGAAGGCAGTGGCAGTCTGCTCATTGCCGTATCCCCTACACCTAGATCCTTGCCTGGCACAGAGCAGGAGCTCCCTAATATTGGTTGAATGAATTCACCACCAGCTCTACCAAACCTCAGGCAGGACCAGGAGAAAGATGTAAGACAATAATCGAATGTCCAGCAGCCTCTTGGCCAGAACTAGAGTCATAAAGGCACAGTGATTTTCCATTAACAAACTTTACACTGATCAAAGCGAACTTGAAAGAATCAAAAAAACAGCTAGTGAGGGACTTTATCCTTGTTCAGAGGCATCATAAACAGCTGGCTTACAAGCAGCAAACGCTGCAGTTCCCTGAGGTCACAGGATGCAACAGCTGAGACCAAATGGCATTGGTGCCAATTCTTTCTCAGTCCCAGAACCAACATCTGACCTTCTGCGCTCCTGTTCACCCCACCACGCATGAAGCACTCCCACCCTGACTAATGACACTTCCCAAAAGGAGCCTTGGCTGCCACCTCCTGCTGAGCACAGCCAGCTGCTGATGCTGAAGGAAGCCCTCTGGGGGTGGGCAAGCTGGCTGTATGTGGGACAGAGGGAAGCAGTGCAGAAAGATGCTACCCAACTGCCTTTTCATCGAACGCCTAATGCCAAACCATGGGTTACACTCTCTTTAATGCTCTCTGGGCCATACCCATTTACATGCTCTTCTGGGCGTCTTTCTCCTTTCTCCTATTCTCCTTGTCTGTGTTTGCAAAGGCCTGGAGGAGCCTTTCTTTATAGGTGGCAACTGGCTGCTAGAAAGGGGGAAATGTGAGAGAGTGCTACCTGCCAGCCAGGCCCAGGGACCCCACATCGGTCCAGGCTGGGACTTTAGAGAAGACCTAGGCAACCCTTCTCTTTAGCCTTTCTGGATTTCTTTATCTTCTCCTTAATGAGAGTTTTCTTAGTGCTTTTGTGAGGGTTAAATTAGACACTGTATTTAAAGCGGCAGTTCACAAACACAAACATGCATCAGAATCACCCGAAGTGCTTGGTAAACCACAGATTGCGGGGTCCCACCTTCAGAGTTTCCATGGGCCAGGCATGAGGACAAGAATTTGCATTTCTAACAAGTTTCCAGATGATACTAATGCTGCTGGCCCAGGGACCACACTTTGAGAACCACTGATGTAACACAGTAGAAATGTAAATATGAACATCTATATAGACAGACACGCATGCACACAGAAAGCCCAAATTTTCTGGAATTGTCCCAGTTCTTAGTCAATGGAAATATATAAATCATTTCAAACAGCCTCTACTACAGCCCTCAAGGGGCTGTCAAAGAAAAACAGCCTTGCAGCAGAGTGATTGTAAAGGATGCAGAGAGGAGAGGATAAATATTTCACAGGCTCAGAAATTGGTGTTCCTCGTGTGTTTGGAAATGAGCCAGAGAGTTGAGGGAGAAGGGAGAGGAATCACACATCTTCTGAATCTTTTGGCCAGGGAACACTAATCACTACTCATCAGCAAGGAGGACTTTTAGGCAGAGATGGGCTTCTGGGGCTGGCAGACTGTTTGGTGTACGCGGATAGAGTGAACTTCTTCCTATAAGATTCCTGGACCACCTGCATCAGAATCACAGAAACAGGCTCCCAGACCTCACTCCAGACCTGTGGAATCAGAATATCTAAAGAGGAGAGCTAGGAATCCTTCTTTAAACATGATCCCCAGGTAAGACTTATACACGCGTGAGGAGTTTTTTCCTAGAGTGTCTTAAAGTCCCATTAGGGATACAAGGGGCTGGGGAAGGGGGAAAGGGGGAGTTCATGTTTAATGGGTACACAGTTTACACTTGGAAAGATTAATAAGTTCTGGAGATGGGTGGTGGTGATGGTTGCAGAACAATGTGAATGTACTTAATGCCACTGAACTGTCCACGTGGAAATGGTTAAAATGGTAAAATTTTATGATATACAGACATGTATATAAATGCAATATATAATATATATTATATATATAACTGCAATAAAAAATGAATTCCCATTAAACAGGTAAAAGTGTGTTGACCAGACCAGATAAGTTGTATCTGATTGACTATATGTTATCTTGATAAAGTTGTCATAATACATTGGACATTGTGTGGAGTATAGGAAGACAAAAGCCGTGGAGAAACAATGTTTTGAGTATCTCCTGTCCAGTTGAATGGTTGGTCTGATTCTAATAATAAACACTTCTGAACGAGACAAAAGTATCTTCAGGATAAGTAGGAGGCAATATTCCTTGTGAATATCCAACCTTTTTTGCTCGTATTCTGCACTCCTCAGGCAACGTTCTGATTCAGGATGGGACCCTTCTCAAGCACCCTTCCTGACCACACCCCCAGGAGGCAGTACCCCTCCTCTGCAGGTGCATGTGGCTGGCCCCTAACTTCCTGCTGGAGAAGCCTTCTGTTGTAAATGTCCACACCAGTTATGTACCTCATTCCCCTGGGAGCAGAGTCCTGTTTAGCCACAACGAATCCATTCCCCAGAACCACAGTGCCTGGCCAATTGAAAAAACTGAAGTTCTAAACCTACAAAGCTGAGGATGCAATGGCCCCCTAGGGGAGCACAAATTCCAGAAAGTCCAGCCTGGGAAGTGAACTGCCAACTGCATCCACCACCACCTTCCTTATACCACCACTCTCCACACACACACCTGTTTACAATGAAAGCATCAGTCAAACCTGCGAAATGCTCTCATTTTGTCCAGCAATGGAAGAAACATTATCTGCTTCTGTTTTCCAAGCTCATCACAAGGATCTGTCAAGTCCCACTTTAATCTCTCCTCCTCAGCAAAATCTTGGCTGAATTCCTCAAACTCCACGGATCTCCCCAGTGTCTCAGCTAGATGCCTACAGAATCGGAACCAAGGATTTGCCATGTAATTATGCATGGCCTGGTGTCTCTTCCTGGCATAAATACCTTGATGGGGTGGAAAAGGCATGGGTTTTGTAGCCAGAGAGATTTACGCTCTGCCACCCCTTGGTTGTGCCACCTGTTGACTCTGAGGTGGATCTGTGCCTGTGCTTACAGAGTGTGAGAAACTTGGTCCAGGTAATAGAACTAGAAAGGTGAGCTAATACCCACAAGAGTGCCCAGTACTCTGCACATGCACAGCTGGTACTCTCTGCATACACTTCCACATTTCCGAAGGCTGAGGAACTCTTGCCCTGGAGTTATTTTCCCCCCTGGCTGCATATTAGACTCTGGCAGATATCTTCTGATGCCCAGGGATCCTGGGGTGAGGCTTGAGGATCTATTCCTTGAAAGCTCCCCCAGCCATTTCCCTAGAGCTCACAGCACACTACTGCATTCAACAAATGTTCAAGAAGGATTTCATAAGTTGATTGAGATGTTCTGTGATCAATATGATTGACAAGGAAGGGCAATTCCTTTTGGGCATCATTATGAGGTTCCACTTTAATACTGAGAAAACCTATAAGAACATTAGGCAATTCCAGATGAGCATTAACTGAGCTTTCAAACACTTGGTCTTAAGGCCAAGCATCCCAACAATGTTTCTGCTAATTATTCACAACAGCAGTGTCTCTTCACATACCGAGAGTCCTTTTAGGGGAAATAACCATCTTCTCCAAGGCATACTTCATTTGCTGCAGTAGTGAGAAATAACAGGGTCATGGAAGAACCTCAGGAGGAAGAGCTGAGAAGCCCAGTGGTGTATAGATAGACAGCTGGATGGTTACTAAATTTGACCCCAGAGTCATGTAATTAGAGAACTGGGAGGGGGACCCTCATTAACTACAAAAATCATTATCGGGGAAAGAAGGAAAAGGAGGGCTGAAGGCAAAGGTGTTGAGCTGTGAGGGAAGGCTGCTCTGGAGGAGGTCGGGACTGCAGCAGGAGTGAGCATTGTGGGTCAGGGCAGGAGTTCCAGAGATGCGAGGGAGGACGAGGAGCTGGTCAGCAGCGACACCCACCCTGGGGCTCCCATATGGAAAAGGCAAGGGGTTGGAAATGCTTAAGGCATTTAAATGACCACAGCCTCTGCTTCCAATGCCCAAGCCCAGGGGTTGTGTGGAAACACTCCCTGCAGGCACAGACATCTGCAGAGGTTCCCTGACTCCTTCTACTGTGTGCATGGATCTGACGAGTACTCTGTGATCTGGAGAGTAGCCAAGGCAGAACTCAGAACGAGGCCAAGGACCCAGGTAAGCCTGGTCCCCAGCTAGTTAGCCCTATCGGATGCTTGCACCCCAAATCACAGCTCCCTCTTCTACTCCCCAAGCCAGGGTCCTGCCTGTACCGAAACAAAGTGAGTGCTGACTCCTGGCATGTCCCATGACCTAAGGAGGAATTTGTTCCCTTTGACATGATTCATTCAGCTAATGCATGCAGTGCTCCTGCTCTGTGTCAGTGGGCAGGGAGGTACAGCCAGAGAGGATTTATCTGACGAATGAATGAATGAATGAATGAATGAATGAATGAATGAATGATAAATAATAATAACAACAATAACAATAACTAGCGTGTATGGAACATATGCTAGGCGCTGTGCTAAGCATCTTATGTTATGATCGTATCTTTAAGCAACTTCTGAAGAGGTATTATCATTATTCCAGTTTTACAAATCAGAAAACTGACATTCTAAGAATTTAAACAGCCAGTCCATACAGCCAGAAATTGGTGGAGCTGAAACTTAAGTCCACATCTGCCTACCCAACCATTTGAAGAGTTCAAAACCTAATTAAACAATGAGGGAACCGTGCAGGATAAAATAGTGAAAGAAGCAGGAGAATACTGCAGACACCCACCACTAGGGGAGAAGAGGAGGGAGAAATCAGGGCAGAAGGGACCAGGGGTACCCTGCAGTGGGGCAAAGGGGAGTCTAACAGCCTGGTGGTTTGCTGCTTAGAAAAACCCATAAATGCTTGGCCAACAGTTTTTTGAGGATTGGTTTGGACTGGGTTTTTGGATGTGGAATGTGTACTATTCCCTAACATCTTACCACAGTCTGAAACACACATGGGTCATCTGCCCAACTCCTGTAATTATTCAATTTGGGGACTCTGGGAAAAGACTGTGGGCCTCTAGCAAACATCAATTTCTCCCTGACAAATGGTGAAGTTACATTACAATACTCTCTCTGCTTTTTTGTTTGTTTTGTTTGTTTGTTTGTTTTTGAGACAGAGTCTGGCTCTGTCGCCCAGGCTGGGGTGCAGTGGCGCAATCTCAGCTCACTGCAAACTCCGCCTCCTGGGTTCACGCCATTCTCCTGCTTCAGCCTCCAGAGTAGCTGGGACTACAGGCACCCGCCACTATGCCCGTCTAATTTTTTGTATTTTTAGTAGAGACGGGGTTTCACCGTGTTAGCCAGGATGGTCTCAATCTCCTGACCTCGTGATCCGCCCACCTTGGCCTCCCAAAATGCTGGGATTACAGGCGTGAGCCACCATGCCCGGCCTCTGCTTTGTTTTAAAAAACATAAAGGAACTAGTTTTTCTTAACCTATTTAAAGGGGTGTGTGTGTGTGTGTGTGTGTGTGTGTGTGTGTGTGTGTAAGTAAATATGCCTGAACAGTAAGACCCCAACCATTGGATATGGGATGTACGTAAGTTCTCTATTCTCCCTCAAAGCAGATATGCACGTAACTTATACGATGCAGTAGTAGCCTTGGCCTACCTTGTTTAAGAACAATGGTCATAATTCCTCAGTATCCTCTGGATCCTTTAGAGAGGAAAAATTCATCACATGGCCATTGCCAGAGATTTCAAATCCTTTATAGGCTTTTCCCAAAGATCCTTCATGGGGCCTACCCACATGCTTCCTTCAGTAGGAGATAAGAAACAGAATTACAGGTGGTATCAAAGGAACTGCGTATACACTATGGCCTAGCTAATCTAGGAATGCCTACAAGAGAGTGTCAAGCACTCATACATCATTGATCGGGTGTGGAAAAGTGGCTAGAACTGTATTTTAGAAGAAATGATCCCTTCTCTGGAGCCTTCTGCCATTCTACCTCCCTGAAAATTATCAGCCTCTGCAAGTAGAACAGCTCCAGGGTTTCAGGCAAGGGTGGTGTGAGTATAAGATGTAGGAAGATATTCAAAAGAGTGTTTACACTCCTGACACTCTAGTGCTGCTGAACACTTCAACGTACCGGTTATCCCCAGAAGACACCCAAATTCCACACCTGAAACCAAGTCCTATTATGTCTGGGTTCACTGTTAACCTGAGCCAGCTTCCTCCAATAACATAGCAGGGTCATTTAAATAGTAGAAAGTTCTGCACACTCCGAGGAGCTGAAGGATGGAAGGAAATGAAATGTGTGCCCATTGCCAACAAAGCTGGAGCCAATAATGAGTCTTTGGGGATTCTTGGTTTCAGGGAGCATCAGTATATTCATAGTGACTTTCACGAATTGTTCAGGAAAACCTCTCTCCTCCAACATGGGCAACATCATCCCTTTGTTATCCAACTCGGCCTTCCAAGACAAGAGGCAAGTCCAGGTTTCCTGATGCCCCATTCAGATACATTTTTTTGAGTGTGGGAAATGAAATCCTTCATCTGCATCCTCTAATAGAGCCTATTATATGTCTCTGCTCACGGGGGGCATTTTAAGTAAATATCAAAGAACTTAGTAGTTGTCGATATACACATACACACATAAAGACACAGACACACACACATATGCAAAAAAAAATGCTATTATGCTTAGACACATAGATGGACAAAGAGATAGAGTCAAATGAATAGGGAACAAGAGGGAGCACTTCCCATGTTCAGCCTAAGCTGTATCAGCTCTGGGACTCAGATATGTCTGAAGAATTGGTGACTCCCTTTAGGAGATTATTATAAGGCCTGAGGGGCCTCCTGGCAGTGAAATTCCTAAGAGAAGAAGAAGATACATAAGGGAAAACTTGACCCAATATCAAGTCCTCAGGGTGAGAGGGGAGGTGCAATTCTGCTGAGAGCGTGGAATCTGTCACTTGTCCCTGTCTGTCTCCAGCCTTTGTGCTGTATCATTGGACTCTATTAGCTAATTAATATCAGCCAACATTACAGGGCATTTACCAAGTACACTGAGTTTTGTATGCATCAGCTCATTTTGCCTCCATGAAACCATGAGTTAGGTACTACTGTTTTAGTGCTGTTTCACAAATGAAGGTTTTGAAGAACTTTCCCTAGCACAGATGCTACCGATTGGGAGATTCGGGCTTCAAATCCAAGTCAGTTTGAACTCATTACTCGGATCTAACCTCACACTACCCTGATCCCCCAGGGAGAGAGAACCTAAAGTGGAAGCTAAAAGAGCTCTACGCCTGAATACTACTTTGGGCAGCAGCTGCAGCCAGTACTGCTTTGGGGAAGCACAGCCATTCCCTCCCACCGTTGCCACAGACCACCATGCCTGGCACCTGGAAAGTTCGTGGGCATTCATGATGCCTCAGTGGGAGGGCTGGCATTGTTGGAGGGAGTTCTTAGTGTTCTGTGGGAGATGGCAGTGGAGTATGGGGAAGGAGCAGTGCCCTGCAGATGTGGTGATATCCAGCAGAGGCAGAAATACACAGATAGCCCGGTGGCAGGCCAGGGCAGCAGTGCCTGGCAGAAACCTGCAGCAGCCGACCAGGCTTGCTTGTAAGCTCACACGGCGTACTCTCTGGGTATGTCCAAGAACACTTGATGGGCTTTGGGCAAGGATTGCAGCCCTGCAGTAGCAGGAGGGGTTGAGAGATAAGGAAACATAGGAGATTACTGATGGCATGACCCGTTTTTAAACTCACACTGCCACAGCTTGAAGAAACTTATGTTAAATGCACGTGAGAGAGACAGAAAGAACAATCTTCTGCCCAGCCTGACCTTTTAAAAAGTTATCCTGATTCTTTCAAACCAAAAGGCCAAGTTAGACATTAAAACTTATTTTTTTGCATCAGAATCAGGGCAATAGTTTCAGTTCCCCAGCCACATCTCCTAAATTGTATTCAATATTGATAAGAATCTTTGGCTTCAGTCTTTCTAAGTGTCCTGACCAGCTCTGACCATCCGGGGAAAGAGCTGCTAACTCCATGAACAGAGCTCACAGCCCACATCCCACAAGCTCACACAGGCGTGTACCCTACATGTGAACCCAAACACACCCACGCAACAGGGACCCACCCACAGACCAAAGAGTTGACAAGGATGGAGTTAAAGACCCAGCCCTGCTTGTCTCAGCAGATGCCATGTGGAAAAGTGCTGGCCTGGCAGTGCCCTGTGGCTTCAGCAATCCGGCAGGCAAGGCTAATTAGTCAGTCTGAGATCCATGGGGGAAATGCTGACAAACTCAATAAGCAGCAAGTGCTTGGTCCCTCAGGGGAAGTTGGAACCACATAAAGGCAGAAGAGCAGCAGGTCCAGGGGCAGGGAAGGGCAAACAGGTGTCCTCCAAAGAAGCCTTTGTCCTGTGACGTCTTCAGCCTTTATTCCAGAGATTATTTTGGATCAGGATTAAATGAGCCTTACCAAGCACCAGGCACTGTGCTGACACTTTCTCAGACACCCATGCTTCAGGGACTGGGTGGTGGTGACAGGTAGCTGATGCCAAGGGCTCCAGGGCATCACGGGGTGCACACAATACACAGGCATCCTGGAATGTCAGTTCTCTAGCCAAAGAGGTAAGAGGCAGAGAGCACTATTTACATGGAAACAAGCATGGGCATATATTATAGAATAAAATGCAAATGGCAGGAATGTTTAAAATAGAGCAGAAAGCTTTAGGGTTAGGGTTATGCTCCAAGACCTGCTTTGGGCACATGGTTAGTGTTGTCTTAAGTTTGGGATATGCCATTTGGAAAGCAAAATACATCTTTACTCTTCATTCTCATCTAGCAGCTCTAAGGATTAGATTTCAGAATCTCAGAAAAGAAAAGAAAAGAAAAGAAAAGAAAAGAGATAGCTTAATGACTTGCTCACCCAGCTCATGACTGAGCAGGAAGTATAAACTAAGTATGTCTGAATCCAACACCCCATTTGAGAGGGCAGCTGGCAGAACTTAAAATCCCTGTTGATATGATCCAGGACACCCACTACTAGGCATACAGCCAAGGGAAACGAAATCAATATGTCAAAGGGATGTCTGTGCTCCCATGTTCACCAGAGCACCAGAGCACTATTCGCCAAGATATGGAATCAACCTAAGCATCCACCAATGGATGAAGAGAAAAAAGAAAATGTGGTATCTGTACACAATGGAATAACATTCAGCCCTAAAAAAAAAAAAATCCTGTCATTTGCAAGAACATGTATGAACATGGAAGATATCATGTTAAGTGAAATAAGCCAGACACAGGAAGACAAACCACATAGTCTCACATGTGAAATTTTAAAAAGTTTAATGATAGTTACTAGGGGCTGAGGGGTAGGGTGGAGTTGGGGAGATGTTGACCAAGGGATCGAATATTTTAGTTGTATAGGAAGAATAAATTCAAGAGATCTACTGTATAGCATGGTAACTACAGTTAATAACAATGTAGCCTATACTTGAAAATCACAAAGTAGATTTTTAGTGTTCTCGCCACAAAAAAAGAGAAGTATGTGAGGTAATACATATTTTAATTAGCTTGATTTAGCCATTCCATAATGCATACACATGTCGATACTTCATGTTGTACACCATAAATATATATGATTTTTGTCAATTAACAAGCTTTAAAAAAACAAATTTAAAAAACCTAGAAGTAGGGCATCCAGGCTTCTCAATTATTTCCCAGGTTTTCCTGAGAGCACTGAGGGCACTCTCGCAGGTGAAGAGAGATCACTGTCCAGAAAAAGACCCTGGACAGGCCCAGAGAGGATCTGGTCACCCTCAATGTCCCAAGAGCCACATACCGGGAAGGGTGTAAGCTGACCCCACCAACTGCTCATCAGGAAACCCTGAAAAAAGTAAACAAAAATCATCCTGTCCCTCAGGTGTAGTTATGGGTTACACTGGGTTATGCAGAGAATAAAATGTTTCTTAATTTTTCATTTCTTGTAATACACTTTCCTTTTGATGTCTTGTGACTCAGGATATCACAGAAGCCCACCAGGTGTGAAAAACGGGTTTAAATTTAATAAATACATTTGCACACTTTCTGGACCTTGGTGGAAACATTAAATTATAGTGGTTTCCAAGTATTTCTGAAGATTAAAATATATGAAGCTTGGGTGAGTTTTTATTTCATTAGCATCTCTTTATTTCACTGATTTTCTTATATATCTTCCAAATTGAAAGATCTACGGGAGGCAGTGAAAGTTAGGGCTTCAGGCTGCCCAGTGAGGAGACTCTCTCAGGGGTATGGGGACAGGCACTGGCAATAGACCTCCTTGGAGAACCCAGAGTCTTCTAGTTCAGGCAGCCCTGCCTGGAGGTTACATCCATACAGAGGAGCAAAAAAGTAGACTGTTTTGGAATTCACCCATTCAACAGGGAACAAAACAGTCAAAAGGTTGTGCTTCAAGGAGTCAGAGAACTGATGCAGTTTTTTGTTTTGTTTTGTTTTGCTTTGTTTTGAGACAGGGTCTTGCTCTGTCACCCAGCCTGGAGTGCAGTGGCTGGATCTCGGCTAACAGCAATCTCCACCTCCCAGATCTAAGAAATTCTCGGGTCTCAGCCTCCCAAGTAGCTGGGATTACAGACATGCACCACCACGCCCAGCTAATTTTTCTATTTTTAGTAACGACGGAGTTTCGCCATCTTGGCCAGCTGGTCTCGAACTCCTCACCTCAAGTGATCCGCGCACCTTGGCCTCCCCAAGTGTTGGGATTACATGCCTGAGCCACCACACCCAGCCTGATGCCTAACTTGATATGACTCTAATAATAACAGTAGCAGCCCTAGCAGTGGCAGTAGATGGGGCTTACCCTGCCGCTTAATTTACTTCACCTTAACTCTGTTTCCCCTTCTTGAGCCTAACTTACTTTCCTAGCCTATAAATGAAGATGGGAGTAATTAGCCATTATTATGAAGGTTATGACAACTAACTAGCTTAAAATATGTAAAGGAGGAAACACAGCATAGCACTGTGGATAACGACATGCGCTTGGGATCAGAGACCTGAGTTTGAGGATGTGGCCTCCAAGTTAGTTATCTTTTGAATTGCAGATGATATAAGAACAGGTGAGAATAAAAAGGTACTTAAAACAATGCCTGGCAAATGTAAGCACTCCATAAATATTAGCTTTTATTATAAACAATAATAAAAACAAGAAGATGTAGAACTGACTACTCACTGAATGGCATCTAATAAATATTCAATATATGAGCCTCTGTTACCTTCCTCTTACATCTTTTCCCTGCTCCCACATGGGTGCCAGAGGAGGTTGGGAGCACACTGAGTGGTAGTGAATATGTGCATCTGATCTCTGGTTTTACTCTAAACCAGAGAAAAAGAAATGATTTTGAGCTTCCCTTGGTTTTTGCCTCACTTGCACCCGGGGAGAGCTGAGTGGTGCTTGCATCTGCATTTCTCTGGGCTGAGTTACCCAGGCACATGAGGTCAAATGTAGGGCTTTCATTAAAATTTTGTTTTATTTATCCACCTTGATAATCCAGATCATAGCCTTATTTCTCTTGTGGATGGGGCAGTGGAGGTAGCTCACATGACATGACTAAAAAAAAAAAATCAATGTAGGGGGATGGGGTAGGGAATGCTGCAAATTCTGTCAATTGCATGAAAAGAAAATCAGGTCTGCAAGCTATTCCCAGATAGAAGCGGGGCTGGTTCCACTAAATGTAGGTATTAAGTAAAATGCGCAGCCCTGGGGCGCACACACAGAAGGGAGGAGGAAAACATTGCTCCTCCTAACTGCCTTCCCCTCCCCTTCATCTCCCTCACCCTCACCCAACTACTGGCCTTTAGCTGGGAGGAGGGGGCCCCATTCTTACCAAGCAGCAACACAAAGGAGCCAAGCAAGGATCTGAGGGGAACAGATGTCTTGATTTCTTCCCTGGGCTTCTTAATGCTGCTTTCAGCTTAATTAGCCAACTGTGCTCCTCACATCTGGATGGGATCATGGGGGCTGAGCAAATACCCACTGGACCCCTCAGGGATGCCTCTGTACCTTCTCACCCTCCAGCTCTGTCTGAGCTGAAGGAAACCAGTTAGCAGCCATGCCTCTCTCCTGGAACTCTGAGCCATAGCCAGGAACGACTGCAGGGGCAGGATCTACAGGAAAGCAGGCTCCCAGGAAAGACCTGTTCTTCCCAAATGCGACCTCGGAAGCCAGCCAGGCTGTGGTCCTTTAGAGGAGGAGGGCAGGATGGTGTTGGGAGGATATTAAAGGAGTTCAAGTAACAGAAAACACCTGGCACAGTGCCTAAGCCCATTGGGGACTCAGTGTATAAGTGATGGTTCCCTAACCACCCACCTTGCCTAGTATTTTAGAGCCATTCAAAAACCTCACAGCCCATCTACCCCATCCCTGACCAGACACGAGACCTTGTTTCTTTTCTTTTTTTTTTTTTTTTTGTTTTTTTTAGATAGGGTCTCACTCCAGGGTCTCACTCTGTCCAAGCTGGAGTGCAGTGGTACAATCATAGCTCGCTGCAGCCTCAACCTCATGGGCATAAGTGATCCTCCCACCTCAGCCTCCCAAGTAGCTGGGACTACAGGCATGGGCCATGACATGGCTAATTTTTTTAAATTATTATCTGCAAATGCAGCATCTCGCTATGTTGGCCAAGCCGGTCTTGAACCCCTGGGCTCAAGTGATACTCCCACCTCAGCAACTCATAGTGCTGGGATTACAGGTGTGAACCACCTTGCCCAGCCAGGAAAACCATTTAATCACTCTGGGCCTCATTTCCTTTGTTTGTAAAAAGAGGAAATTTTTTACTTCCTATGTCATGTATAGGATCATGATAAAAATTATGTGACATAATACTTACAAGATGATTCACGAAGTGCTGCCACAAAGTGGGAGCACCTAGCGAATTAGTATTTCCATTACTATCATTAATACGCAGATTTTTATACATGATGAAGTTCCTAACCTCTAAGTCAATTTTCACAAACCTCCTACTTCTTTGTTCATTGATTAAGAAAAACACTTAACAACCCATAGCTACTCTGGATGAAATAAATCCTTTTAATAGATTTGTATTCTTAAAAGGCTGGGCATGGTGGCTCATGCCTGTAATCCCAGCACTTTGGGAGGCAGAAGTGGGATGATCACTTGAGCCCAGGAGTCCGAGACCAGCCTGGGCAACATAGGGAGACCTCATCTCTATTTATGTTTCAAAATAAAAACTAAATTTGTGTTCTCAAATCTAAATAAATCAAAGGCTAAATAATATCTAAAAATTTAAATGATGTAATAATCTAAATAAATTAAATCTAATAATCTAAATATTCAAATCTAAATACATCAAGTCCTGAAAGAAATCAAAGTATTATATGCTAAAATATATTTCCTGGACGTATTTTGAAATGGCCCCGCAACACTGTCTTGTGGGGGAGGAAATTTACATTCTGTAGAGAATCCCCTTACCTTTCCAGGTCTTTGTCTGATCCTGAAGAGATTAGCTGAGAGTCTAGCACCTTTTAAAGATCTGAATAGGAAACATTTGCTATCTATTGCCTGTAAAGTGACAGTCACCTATGAGACTTCATCTACGTAATAAGAACCTTGGTCTCCACAACTCCTTATCTTAACCCAGACATTCCTTTCTATTGATTTTAGGTCTTTAGATAATAAACTAACTCTTTTAACAAATTGCCAGTCAGAAAATCTTTAATCCACCTATGACCGGGAAGCTGCACCAACCCTCAACTTCCCCCAATCCCCCTTCAAGATAGCTCATCTTTGGGGACCAAACCAATGTATACTTCACATGTGTTGGTTGATGTCTTATGTCTCCCTAAAACTTATAAAATCAACCTGTAACCCAACCACCTTGGGCTGTTCTCAGGACTTCCTGAGGCTGTGTCATGGATCATGATCCTAAATGTTGGCAAAATAAATTTCTCAATTGATTTAGACCTGTCTCAGATACTTTTTGGCTTACAGTAAAAAGGCTATTTTGCACTTTTGGGGGCTTTTCTTAAGCTCTGAACTTAGAGACACATTGAGGTTTTTCAAACTCACCATCATCATTTATTTTGCATTTAAAATGACTCCCAAGACAGCCCCCCACCTCTCTCTTCTTCTCACATGAGCCACGTTGGTGGGGTGATCTAAGCCAATGTTGCAAGTCATACTTAGCCACATTAGCGTCCATTTCCTCATCTATAAATAATTTTCATCTGTATAAGAGGACTCACTTCAAGGCTTGTTGCAAGGACTGACCAGTCACAGACACTGGATCCTTGGCACAGCTGGGGCCATGGCACATGTTCAATAAGTGATGCTTTTCTATCATTCATCACTCTTTCTCCCATCTCCCTCAGAAGCTAGAAACTGTTGTGGGTGGCAACTGGCTGGGGCTGGCATCAAGAGTGGTAACAGAATTTACCAAAATAGTAGTGAGTTAAAGAAAGCAAGTTTATTAGAGGGAAAGTACATTGCAAGGAAGCAATGGGCAGCACAGCAGAGAAGGGGCTGTTGGCAAAGAGGCAAGAGCTTCAGGGAAGTTTTATAGGGTCACGCTGGAGGGGCTATGTGCAGACAAGGTCATGCTGCTGGGGCCACATATGGAGGGAGGTATTTGGGAACAGGATGTTGTGCCAGTGGGTTGTTTGTGGTCAGCCATCTCTCAGAATAATTGTTCCCCACCGCCTCCTACCTGGGTCCCCTTCCTCATTGTTGCTTACTTATCTTATCAGGACTCCACAAACACCCCAAAACATTTCTGATCATTGATCATTATGATGGACCGATTACATGGTGCCAACTTGTAAATCCATATTTAAGTGGTCTCCTCATAATACCTCCAGGTTCAGGAAAATCACAAACCCCTAGAAGTTCATGGACATAATTAGAGCAGATTCAGAATGATTTTTAAAACCAGTGGTTCTTATCCATGGCTGTATCCAAAATTTATAAGGAGCTCAAAGAATTCAATAGCAAACAACCAAATAATCTGATTAAAAAATGGGCAAAAGATCTGAACAGACATTTCTCCAAAGAAGATACACAAATGGCCAAAAAGCATATGAAAAAATGCTCACCATCACTAATCATCAGGGAAATGCAAATCAAAACCACAATGGGATATCACCTCACCCCAGTTAAAATGGCTTATATCAAAAAGAGGCAATAACAGATGCTGGCAAAGTTGTGGAAAGAGGGGAACTCATACACTGTTGGTGGAAATGTAAATTAGTATGACCACTGTGGAGAACAGTATGGCGTTTCCTCAAAAAGCTAAAAATAGAATTACTATATGATCCAGCAATTCCACTACTGGCTGTGTATCCAAAAGACAGGAAATTAGCATATCAAAGAGATATCTGCACTCCCATGTTTATTGCAGTTCTAGTCACAATAGCCAAAATATGGATTCAACCTAAGTGCCTATCAATGGATGAATGGATTAAAAAAAGAGGTATATATACAGAATGGAATATTATTCAGCCATAAAAAAGAATGAAATCCTGTCATTTGCAGTAACATGGATAGAACTGAAGGTCATTATGTTAAGTGAAATAAACTAAGCACAGAGAGACAAATATTGCATGTTCTAACTCATATGTGGAAGTTTAAAAAGGGGATCTCTTGCCAGGCGTGGTGACTCAGCCCTGTAATCCCAGCACTTTGGGAGGCTGAGGCCGGCAGATCACCTGAGGTTAGGAGTTCAAAACCATCCTGGCCAACATGGTGAAACCCCCTCTCTACTAAAAATATAAAAATTAGCCAGGCATGGTGGTGGGTACCTGTAATCCCAGCTGCTCAGAAGGCTGAGACAGGAGAATCACTTGAACCCAGGAGGCGGAGCCTGTAGTGAGCTGAGGTTGCACCGCTGCACTCCAGCCTGGGTGACAGAGAAAGACTTTATCTAATTAATTAATTAATTAATTAATTAAAATAAAATAAACAAAAAGTAGATCTCTTGAAGATAGTGTGTAGATTGGTGGGTACTAGAGGCCGGGAAGGGTAGAGGGGAGGAGGGATGAAGGGAAAAAATAGAATATAAATGTACATATTACCATTAACTGTACACTTAAAAATAGTAAAGATGGCATATATGTATATTTTACCTCAGTAAAAAACTAAGTTTAAAAAAAAAAAACAGGTGCCCACACATCACCCCCAGTGTAATAATAGTAATTAGTCTGCAATGGCATCTCTAGTGTCTTCTAAAAGCTGCCAAGTTCATTTCTCTCCAGCTCTTTCTCCTTCCATCCAGGCTGTCTCTCTTTTTTTCACCAAGTCCCTCCCATGCAATGCATTTTCTGCTCTCAGTGGGCCATGGTGCAACATCAGTTATTCAGTTAACAACCTTATTTTGCGCTTAGGTCTAGGTATATGGTGATCCCTGCCTTCAAGAGTTAACATCACAGTCAATATCATCACTCACTGAGCTTCTATTATGTGCCAGTCACTGTCCTGGGTGCTCTCATCTACTTCATTTCAGGGTGTTACTATTCCAGATTCAGAGGTTTGCTACAAAGATGTCTTGCATTCTATATCTCTGTCATCATTTTTGCCAAAATGAATTAGGACAGTCCAGTGTCTGAGTTGAGATTTAGACCTTGATGTCTCCTATCCTTAACAGGTTAGAAACCTGACGCCCTCCCCTCTGATTTCTTCCCAGGTTCTTTTCTGTTGTTATTTTGTCCCAAGGAGAGGGTATCACTTGGCATCAGCACAAGCAAACACATATTGTGATAAAAAATTAAATTTAAAAAATTTAAAGTTTTTAGAAATTTAGAGCAGAGACATTTGGGTCCAAGCACTAAAAAAAGAAATTCCAAAGATATTCAAGTTTTATCAGGAAAAAAAAATGCCTGATGTTTCTGGGTGCCTTCACTCATTCTGGGCATTCTGATCTACTCTTAGCTATAGGAATAACACTGCAGTAAAATGATAAGGAGCACCAAACATTTTGGGGGCCCCTGTCCATAGCTAATTCAATCAATCAGTGATGGCCATCTGGCCCAATGTGATGGCCTTTGATGTGCCTCTCCCAGGAATTTGAGATGGAATCTTTGAGATTCAGCTGCAGATGGGAGCAGAGCAGATAAAACATTAACATGTAGAGTTTAGCTGTGGAGTTAATGGCAAAGCTCCAATGCCAAGGTCAGGAACCCTGCTGCCACTGCTGTCCTAGGATTAGCCTGATCCCCATCGTTCCTGTGGCTTAAATGGCCAGATTTTATTTAGATTCCAGCAGGTCCATAACCTTAGAATACTCTTCCTTACCTAAGCTAACTCTGGGCAACTTCTGTTCCCAGCAAATACATGATTTCTAAGATAAATTGGTTTTGCTTTAAAAAAAAAAAAAAGTACCTCCTTTGCAAAAATATGACAGACATTCTCTCTTGAGCTCCAGATCATACACAGAGGCTTGCAGCTGAGGCTGAGGAAGGGACAGAGCAGGCCTATTCCATTTTATCAGTTGGGGAAGGGAAAGGAATAAGAGCAGATTGCCTGGCCTAGGCCCAAAGGAAAGGGCAGAAATGAAGAGATGATTTATCTGGGTGCGGTGGCTCATGCCTGTAATCCCAGCACTTTGGGAGGCTCAAATGGGAGAACTGCTTGAGCCCATGAGTTCAACACCATCTTGGGCAACACAATGAGACCCCCATCTCTACCAAAAAAATAAATAAAAACTAGCTGGGCATGATGCTGCACAGCTGTGGTCTCAGCTACTTGGAAGGCTGAGGTGGGAGGATTGCTTGAGCCAGGGAGGTTGAGGCTGCAGTGACCTGAGATCACGCCATTCCAATCCAGCCTGGGCAACACAGCAAGACCCAAGAAAGAAAAGAAAGGAAGAAAGGAAGAAATAAGGAAAGAAAGAAAGAAAGAAAGAAAGAAAGAAAGAAAGAAAGAAAGAAAGAAAGAAAGAAAGAAAGAAAGAAAGAAAGAAAGGAAGGAAGGAAGGAAGGAAGGAAGGAAGGAAGAAAGAGAGACAAAGAGAGAGAGAGAGAAAGAAAGAATGAAAGAGAAAGAAAGAAGAAAGAAAAAGAAATAAAAAGAAAGAAAGAAAGAAAAGAAAAGAAAAAAGGAAAGAAAGAAAGAGAGAGAAAGACAAGACAAGACAAGACTTTTGTACTTTTGTTCCCTGTTCACTCCTCACTTGCTGCCAGCTTTCTGGCTGCCACAAAGACGGGCTGGGTTGTTTCCCAGTCTGAGCACTTCTTCTCTGGGAGCTGAGACAGGAATAAAGCCACAACCAAACTGGCGGATACCTTTGCCAAGCCAGTAAACTGCAGTTCATGGGAAAGGTGAGCTCATCCAAGACGGTAATCACTAATGAAAAACTGTGCAAGACATGAAAATAGCTTTTTTATAGGAGGCCTGGAAACCAAAATAGAACAGCTTTTGAAAGTTTTATGTGTCTGCATATAGAGTGTGTGTGGTTTGTGTGTGCCTGCACATCTGCCACTTACTGTGTGTCCTTGAACAAGTTATTTAACTTCTTTGAGCCTTAATTTCTCTACCCATTTAAAAAAAAAAAAAAAAGAATAATAAGGCTGGGCGTGGTGGCTCACGCCTGTAATCCCAGCACTTTGGGAGGCTGAGGTGGGTGGATCACAAGATCAGGAGATCGAGACCAACCTGGCTAACACGGTAAAACCCCGTCTCTATTAAAAATATAAAAAATTAGCCGGGCATGGTAGTGGGCGCCTGTAGTCCCAGCTACTCGGGAGGTTGAGGCAGGAGAATGGTCTGAACCCAGGAGGTGGAGCTTGCAGTGAGCCAAGATCGCGCCACTGCACTCCAGCCTGGGTGACAGAGTAAGACTCTGTCTCAAAAAAAAAAAAAAAAAGAAGAAGAAAATATGTGCCAGGCCGGGCACCATGGCTCATACCTGTAATCCCGGCACCTTGGGAAGCCGAGGCAGGTGGATTGCTTGAGCACAGAAGATCAAGACTGCCTGGGCAACCTGGTGAAACCCTGTTTTTACCAAAAAAAAAATACAGGTGGTATGCACCTATAGTCCCAGCTACTTGGGAGACTGAGACAAGAGAATCACTTGAGCCTGGGAAGTTGAGGCTGCAGTGAGCCATGATTGAGCCACCGTACTCCAGCATGAGTGACAGAGTGAGACCCTGTATTAGTCCATTTTCATACTTTATAAAGAACTGCCTGAGACTGGGTAACTTATAAAGGGAAGAAGTTTAATTGACTCACAGTTCAGCATGGCTGGGGCGGCCTCAGGAAACTTACAATCATGGTGGAAGGTAGAGAGAAGCAAGGCACCTTCTTCACAAGGCAGCAGTAAGGAGAAGTGCCCAGCAAAGGGAGAAGAGCCCCATCAGATCTCATGAGAACTCACTATCATGAGAACACATGGGAGAAACTGCCCCCATGATTCAATTACCTCCACCTGGTCTCTCTCTCGACACACGGGGATTATAATTCAAGATGAGATTTGGGTGGGGACACAAAGCCTAACCATATCAGACCCTGTCTCAAAAAAGAAAAAAAAATCTATACCATATGGTCATTGCCAGGCTTAAATGACCTAATATATAATGTCTGGCATATAGTAAGCACTCAATAAGCAGTAACTACTTTTCTCATATTGCTTTTGTCTTTTTCTTTTTTCTATGTTTTTCATTTTTAAAAAATAGATTTAGGTGATACAGGTGCACTTGTGTTAGGCGGATATATTGCATAGTGGTGAACTCAGGGCTTTCAGGGTACGTATCACCCAAATAGCGCACATTGTACCCAATAGGTAGCATTTCATCTCTCACCACTCCCACCACCTTCCCACCTTTTGGAGTCTCCAGTGTCTACTATTCTACTCTATATGTCCATGTGTACCTATTGTTTAGCTCCCACTTATAAATGAGAACACTTAAGATAATGGCCTCTAGTTCCATTCAAGTTGCTACAAGACATGATTTCATTCTTTCATATGGCTGTATAGCATTCTATGGTGTACATATACCACATTTTAAATCCAGTCCTCCATTGATGAACACAGGTTGATTCCATGACTTTGCTATTGTGAGTTGTGCTGTGTTAAACATACGAATGCAGGTATGTTTTTGATATAATGATTTCTTTTCCCTTAGGTAGATACCCAGTAGTGGGACTGCTGGATCTCATGGCAGTTCTATTGTTAGTTCTTTGAGAAATCTTCATACTATTTTCCATAAGAGTTGAACTAATTTACATTCCCATGAACAGTGTAAAAGCATTCCCTTTTCTTCATATGCTTACCAACATCTGGTTTGTTTTGACATTTTAATAATAGACTTTCTGACTGGTGTGAGATAGTATCTCATTGTGGTTTTGATTTGCATTTCTGTGATGATTAGTGATATTGAGCATTTTTTTCATATGTTTGTTGGCCACTTACAGGTCTTCTTTTGAAAAATGTCTCTCAATCCTTTACCCACTTTTTAGTGGGGTTGTTTGTTTGTTTTTTCTGGTTGTATGAGTAACTTTTTTAAATTAAGCTGGACATAGAGACCTGTGTCTGGTCCTACATCATGATGCCTCCTAGCCCTTTGCTAGCTGAGTAGGATGGATTTAATTCCACCAGCATTAAATGTACCCCTCTACTCTGAAAACAGAAACCCCACAGCATTCTTCTGGTATAATTTTCTTTTCCTTTACGGGAAAGTTATTGAAGGCGTGAGGCAGAAGAGGAAGCACCAGGGAATGGGCTGAGTACATGTCAGCACTTGGCATCCTTCGCCCCTGCTCCCTGTCCCTATCACCTTGCGCAGATTTGTCCAGGTGTCCAGAGAAGAAACTGCATTGAGTTCTAGAACAGCCTGAGTGCAAGTTACACAAGAAATTGGGTCTGACCAACTCAAGGTTTCATATTTTAATAGGGCCAATATTTTTTAAATCAGATTTTATATTTTAAGAAGTCCAGAATTCTGGTCCCTCCTGAAAAGTCAGAAATCAGGCTACCCTGGGCCTTCCTTCCTCTGTGTCAACAACAAATGGGCTGGCACTCAGTAGTGCATGCCTCTTTTAGTTGAGGCAGGCGGTGTTCAGTTTGCCACAGTCCCCACCATTCCCCATTGCTATCCCTCATGTACATGGCTTGCCTGGCCCCATGGGCATCTGCAACATTTTGTCTAGAGCCACATACTTTGGCTACTTTCCCAGCCAAACACTTACTCTCTCCATGGGTCCATTATTTGGTAAGAAGACAATCAGAACGAGTCCTGCAGGGTCCCATAGGGTCCCCTGAAGTCCTTAGAATGATGCCACAAGAAGAAGTCAAGATGATTATGCCCTCTGGGCTCCTTTCTTCATCAAGAGAGATGGCATCATATCCCCACAGCTGGTGCCTTAGATGAATGGCCCTGATGAGAAGTTCTCAGCTGTGTTCTTGCTGGCCTATGAGTGACATGTGGGGAGATTTATGTGTGTTTTTTCCAGCTATGAAGGCCTTGGTCTTTTTGGAAATCATGCTAGGGCTCCACTCACCCTGAGACTGGACATTGCGTAATTCCCTGGCAATCAGACACCAGGGAGATCTAAAAAAAAAAAAGGAGCACTGGACTGGGCTGGGAATCTGGCACCCAGAGTGTGTGAATTCATCTCCTCCATGTCATTTCTCTGAACTTTGCCCTCTCCTGTGAATTGGGAAGATTTAAGGAGAGGGACTCAGAGGCTCAGTTTGGTGCTAACTTATATAAGGCAGAGTCAGTAACTCTGGTTCTGTTGGGAATAGAACCGCACGATAACTCCAGGGGCCTCAGTTGTTGTTCAGAGCTGGTCATGCCCTTGATTTCCTATTAGAGGCAGGCCGAGCTGAAAACTCCCAGGCCTCTGAGCCCCAGCATTAAGAGGGAGATTAGCTAGAAAACTTTGTTTCTTGCTGCTAGATGGTTCATTTACAACCCAAAGATGCATGGTAGGCGGGTGTCAGAGAAAATGGAATCTCAGGCTGGGGTTAGGAAAGCAGTAAAAACATGAAGAAAAGAAAAAAACATTAAGAGCAGGAAGGATGGGGGCAGAAAAAGGAGGTGAAAAGAGACAGGCTCCTTGTTAAAGAGCTACAAAATTTTGGACTAAAAAAAAAAATTATATCCTGGGGAATAAAAGCACTAAAAAGAGGCATCAATTTGTGTGACTCATCCTGGTGCCACCCAAGCTCCTGGGGACATTCAGAGGCTCAGCCTCACCCTCCCTGCCCCATGCACTGTCAGAGTGCACTCTGCTCAACTTGCTCCCCCTGTCCCGTTTGTCTCTCCCCACTCCAAGCCCTGGCTGCTTCCAAAGGAGTCCTCGGTGCTATAAGCCGTTTTCTTAGATTGCATCTAATGTAAAATGTTCCACTAGAATAACTCTGTTTTCATTTCACCAAGCAAGAGAAAAGAACCGAGATGCTTTGAAAAAGCAGCCAAGCCCAGGCACTGTTAATAGGCTAGCGGGTGGGGTAATAAGAGTGCTTTAACATAGACTCAAAGTAAAAGCTCCAGAAAGAGAGACAGAGAGGCAGGGGAGAGAGATGGGGAGGGCGGAGAGAGAGGGAGGGCGGGGGAGGAGGGGAGAGAGAGAGAACGAGAACAAGAGAAAACGAACAACCTCTCAGGATAGGTTTTTTGAACAGCCTCTCAAACTCTGATACTTACCTGAAATCTAAGAAGCCTCTAGGAAAATGAGTACCCACTGCCATGTCCTGGCCCATCAACAGTATCAATAAGACAGCCCTGGGATGGCGTCAGATCCCTACAGCTGGTGCCTTTGAGGGACAGCCATATGCTAGCTGGCCTATGGGTGACATTTTGGTGAGACCTATGTGTGTTTTTTCCAGAACTGGTATAAAGGCCCTGGTCTCCTAGGAAATCGTGCCAGGGCTCCACTCACCCTGAGACTGCATGTCACATAGTCCCCTGGCAAAGAGACACCAGGGAGATCTAAACCCAGCCAACTCATGGCTGGAGAGTGGTCCTCTTCTAACCCTGAGTTCTGGAACTTTCTTTGAGAGGGTGGAGTGGAAGGGAGTAACTCCCTCTACTGCTAATGAAAGACTTTTTTTTATCATTAGCAATCACCTGCAAGCTGGACCCCTCCAATCCACCCTCCTCACTGCAGCCAGAGTTGCCAGGGAAACCTGAATCTGATTGTGTCGGAGGAGAATCTCATCTGCTAAAAAACCCTATAGCCACTTCCCATTTTCCAGAAGAACTAAATCCTTAATTTGACCTAGGAAGGTGGCCATACATTCTGTCATCCAAATCAAGACACTATTCCTAGTCTGCTAGGGAAACAAGAGTAAACCAGAACTGTCCTTGGCAAACTGAGATGTATGGTCCCCCACCATTCAGGCTCTGCATGGTCTGGCCCCAGGCTCCCTCTCCAGCTCTGCCTGCTTTCCTGCTTCACTCCACTTTCTAGCCATCCTGACCTTCTTTTACTCCCCAGAATTCTTTGTGTTCTTTCCTACCACAGGATCTTTGCACATGCTTGTCCCCCAACCTGGAAACCCTTTGGCCATCTTTAACCAGGTAACACCAACCCATCACTCATATCTCAGCTTAACCTGGAAGAGAGGCTTTCCCTGACCTCCTCTCCCCAACCCACAGCAAGCCCAGGTAAGATTCCTTTGTTATGTGTTCCCAAAGAACTATGTTTATTTCCATTCCATCCTTTATTGCCCTTTGTGGTTACTCACTCATTTGTGTAATGCTCTGACTGCTGTCTGTTTCCCTCAGAAGACTGTGAACTCCACGAGGAGAGGGATTGGCTATGCTCTGCATTTAACACACTTAGCACCCAGCTCAGTGCCTGGAATACAATGGGTGATTGATCGCTCCACGACAAATTAATGATGACAGGCTCAAGCCTCTTCTAGAACTCGAAGAGAAACTTTATTTGTGCCCAATCCCCGAGCTGTGGACTCACTTTAATATCTGGTCCTCGTGCGGCCCCTGCCTGCCCCAGAGCATTCACCCTTCCCCCTGTCCTTCCATCCACCCTGGTCTCTCCCTACCCAGAGTCACATATAGTCTGGGCCACCAAATGTAGCACTGGATTGTATCCTACTTTGGAACATTCTTGAATGATTTCATGGGTAGCAGTCATGTCTCCCCAGCTAATTAAACTCAAGAACATGAGCCTCAGAGTTGGAGGGAACATCAAGTTCATCCAACTCTCCACTCAAGTGGTTCTCAATTTTTTTTCTGCCCCAACCCACCTGAGACATGCACTCTCTCAGCAGACTTTAGCTCAGCGACTAAGAACACACATTGGAAGACAGACTGCTTGGGCTCAAATCCTGGTTCCACCACGCATTAGCTGGGAGGCTTCAGGCAAGTTGCTTACCTCTCTATTTCCCCATCTGTAAAATGGGGATGGTAATTACATTACCCTTATAGGTTGGTTAAGAGGGTAAGATGAGTTTCGTGTGTGTAAAGCATGAGAACAGAGCCTGACACATACTAGATGTACAATGAACAATGTGTACCATTTTATCAGGAACACACTAGCAGTGATTCTGGGCCAATGGGGAATGGGTAGATTTAAAATCTCAACGTGATTCCCAAGTCATTTAAACACGCATTCCCTAGGAGATGTCTCTCCCCATTGTCCCTCACACACTGTCATGGAAACCACTACCCTAGTGGCTAAAGTCTATCAATGCAGAGACACCTCTGATATCTTCCCTGACTTCATTTCAGGGTCAGAGAAATCACCGCCTCCTGAAATAGGCCAATCACATCAGACACAGCTTCTGTCCTTTATTCATTCAACAAACATTCTGTGAGGCACTGAAGATTAAGGAAACCCCTCAAATTGGGGGGATCATGTCTCTTTTCTCCACTAATTTACTCCCTGTGCCAGGCATAGTCTTGGCACATAGTGGGTTCCCAATAAACATTTTTGACCCATTAACCACTTTATGCCAGGCACTGATCTAGCACAAGGAGATCCAACGGTGAGTAAAAAAGACACAGCCTCTGCCCCAGGGAGTTCACAGTCTAGCTGGAGAAATAAAGACCTTCCTTAAGAAGCCATTACATTACAGTATGCTAAGTGCGGGCCCGGAGGACTGGGGCAGAGAAGTACAGAGTGCTATGAAAGCATGTAGGAGAAGCACCTAACCCAGACTTGGGGAGCCAGGGAAGACTGCCTGGAGGGAGGGAGGTTTACTATTTACCACTTAGACATAAAGGATGAAAAAGAGTCAGCCAGAAGTTTTGGTGGAGGAAAGGTGCTACAAGCAGATAGAACAGCATGTGTGAAGGCTCTGTGGAAAGAGGGAAAGGGGTAGCCAAGGAACTGACGAAAATGTGGGGCAATAGAATTGTTGGAGATAAAGGAAGAATGTCTGGGGAGAACTTAGTGAGGGGGCCAGGCCACTTTATGCAAGGCCTAGGAAGCCACGCTAAAGCATACGGACTTTATCCTAAAGCAGTGGGAAACATCAGATGGATATTTATAAAGCAATTGCTATGTGTTAAGACTGGGCTGAGTGTTGTGGATAGGGAGGAAAACAGACACAATCCTTGCCCTCATAACTTTATATTCTAGTGCAGGGAACAAACGTGAATCCAATAATGCCTAACAAATACATCTGTAATCATAAAGAGAGAGAAACAATCCAGACAGCCCTGCTCGGACCTTTCTGTGGTGATGGGAATGTTCTATGTCTGCGCTGTCCAACATGGTATAGCCACACGTGGCTGGTGGGCACTTAGAATGGATTTAAGATGACGGAAGAACCAAATGTTTACTTAATTTTTTCAGCTTATATTCTAATTTAAATAGCCAGTAACTACCCTTATTGCACAACACAGAAATAAATGAACTCAGTTCTCAAAGCCAGTTATTTTGAGATTTTAAATCTACTCCCCCTCAACCCTGAGACTCACTGCTTGGGTGTTCCTGACAATAATAGCCATTGTCTATTGTGCACCTACTACGTGTCAGAGAGCACATAACAAGGAAGCTGGTCTCAAGAAGGGGATCAGGGCAAGTGTTCCTGGGCGAAGTGACACAGTTAGGACTTCAATTATGAGATGGTAGATTATGTTGATTGGTTTATCTCAATACCCCTAACATGCAATGGAAAGCACACTAACCTAGAATACACAAGATTTGGGTTCTGGCCCCAGCTCGGTATCTTACAAGCCAGGCAACACACTATTCAAATCCCTAATTTGCTCTGAACCTCAATTTCCTCCTCTGTAAAATCAGAATAACTGTCCTACCCAATTCACAGAACTGTTATGAAGATCAAATGAAAGTCTATATATTAAATATCTTGAAAATCGTAAATACCATATGAATGCAAGATATGATTTTAATATCCTTTTCTTCTCATTACAAAAGAAATACATGCCCACTGTAGAAAATTTGGAAAATGTAGAAAGTGTCAAAGATGAAAATCTAAAAATATATATTTCTCTTTTCAGTTATTTTTTCTTTACATACATGAGTGTATAAATACTTTTTTAAACAAAAACTGGGAGCATCCTCGCATGCTGTTTTGTAGCCACTTTTTTCCCTTAGCAATATATCATGAACCTTCTCCCAAGTCATTAGTTTTTCTACAACATGGTTTTCAATAGCTACAGAGTGTTCTGTAAAATGTTGTCATTTTACCTTCAGAGCCCATTACTTCCTTCATTAGCAGGTTGAGAGTGACTTAAGAGAAGTCCCCAACCACTTTTTCTCCCACCACAAAGCTGGCACTGGGCCCAAGGACACTGCTGGCATATTCAAACTCCGAAGTGCCAGGTTCCCAGAATCCATTGCCTTGATGCCAGTGAGCAAAGAGGTCTCCCGGGGAACTCACCTGATCCCACCCATATCTGTGCAATGCCATCCCCAGGCCCTGGAATCAAGTCAGGCCAAGATGGCAGTTTTGCCTGATTCGAGCACCCAGTGCTGTGTGGGTGGAATTCCTCAGGGGGTGACCCTCAAGCTCCCCTCACCAAACCACTGCTATGCCAATTATATGAGGAATAGCTTCCTTTCTTTGTCACCTGTAAGCTTCACTTGACTGTAATATTTTCAAAGTTCAGGTGGACCTGGACCCTCCAAGCAGCACTCTTGCTGAATTGGTTTTCAGACTGTGCCACTTTAAACATGATTCAAGAAAAATTACCGGAGCCTCCACTCCATCTATCTCTGCAAATGGTCTTTGTGCTCAGATCATTTGCCAGCGACACTCCATCTCCACAATTACCTCGGCTATTTTATCTTTATCTGTCTGCAACACTGAAGGGGAAGCAGCAGATAATGCTGTCATTTAAGTGACTTGTTCAGCTTAAATACTTTGCACCTCTGGAGCATAAAATACCCCCACTGCAGCCCTGGTCTTCCCTGGAGGACCAGCCCCTGTGCTGTCTTAGACTTTAAGTATGATCAAGGGGCAGGGGTGGTGGGGGGAGCTGCCAGCAAAATGATTGGTGCATAACAGGGCTGCATCCCTTAGGAACGCAGGGATGGGACTGACTCCCTGGCCATAGTTGGAACTTCATTTGCCTCCTGACCCCCAGGTGGCCTCACACCATAGGTGGGTATTTTAACAACTCTCTAGTACTAGCATGGCTTCTCTGAAAATGGAATTATTCTGCAATGGACCAAGTTTTGGCATGCCTGAACGGTCAAGAGGGAGGAGCAAGGACCAGACAGCTGGGATGTTAACCTGCCTGATATTTCTCTACTGATGTATCTTTTTAAGCACTTGCTATATGAACATACTATAGACACCAAGAGAAAGAAAGATGCTACCTTATGCCTCCTACCTGCAGGGAGATAAACTATCGCAAGATAATGAACAAAACAAGGTAGTGCATGCCAGGTTAATAACAGCTAGCATTTGTGGTGCTATTACCACGTGCCAGGCATTCTGTAAAGCACTTCATCACATTTGCTTATTTATTCCTCGTAACTATGCTATGAGGTGCTACATGATGAGCCTCATTTTTCAGATGAGAACACTGAGCTATAGTGAGATTAAACAACTTGCCCAACATCGCACAAGCTGTCATTGCAGCCTGAGCTTTCCTCTCCATAAGGAAGACACCACTGCATCCTTAGGGAACAGTTACGAGATGAAGAAGAGGGAGCCCCGCCCCACTTCCTAATAAATCCAGTCCATTGGCCATTTCTAGTAGCAGGATCAGAGATCCAGAAAAAGGATGCACAGCAGCCCCAGCAAGTGGAGAACCTAGCTCACCAGTCCCAGTATCCTCCAGAGAAACAGCCCTATATATTCTGCCTAAGATGTGGCCCTTTCCATATTCTCTTCGCCTCAAGAGGAAAACTTTGTTTTTCTTTCTATTCATGACCCTTAAAAATGAGATTCCATTCCTTCCGTGCAAGGGCTGGGCCCAAATCAGCAAGAATTCCAGCTACGTGGGCCAGGGGAGGGTCCTGGGAGTCCAACCAGGTCATTTCCTGGAGGAGCCTGAATCAGACATGACCCAAGAAGTCATACAAATCCAAGGTAAAGAAGGGAGCCAAAAAGAGCCCATGACAGTGCAAGACATGCCACACTGGGCCTAGACCCCAGGGGGGACACTCAGGGCAGAACCAGGAAACAAGGTGTGAGGTCTGGCTCAGCTTGTGGCCCCAGAAGCAGACTCTGAGATAAGGTTTGGGGGTCGGTGGTTCCTTTGGGAGGTGATTCTGCAAAGCATCAGTAGGAGATGGGGAACTGAGACAAGGAAAGGAAGGAGGCAAATACAGGGTGTATGATAAGAAGTTCACCATTTGGGACAACTGAGACTCCGTCACACTGGGGAACTCTGGGAGACCACATAGAACATACTTCAGGGTTGTCCCACCAAAGGAGTCAGGGAGCTGGGGTAGTTACTCCTACCTCTTTCCCATTAATAGCTGAGGGATGCTCCACATGTGATAACTCCAAGCATTTCAGCCTGCCCCACCTGCTCAGGCGAAACTGGGTCCCCCTGCAGCCAGAGGAAGCCCACAGGCAGGCAGTCTTGGGTGCTTGCAGAAAAACCCCTCGTTGGCTGAGCCCAGGAACTGCTGAGGTCAGAACAGAGCAAACAGAAACTGGGAGGGAAAGAGTGTAAGAAAACGGTTAAAATCCTCAAGGTGACAAAGGGGACAGAAGGACTGTGAGCTCACCAGTGTACCTGGCTGATGACCACATGACACAGAGGAGGTGGGACTGGGGTTTCCAGGGTCAGGGCTGGGCTAAGGAGGAAGCAGCTATCATAGGCACATTTCCTGGGCTCAGTGCCCCTCACAGACCTGCTCTGTGTTCCCTTCCCTGTCCTAGGGATGAGCTGGACAACCAACCTGGGCGTCAGACTCCAGGAAATGGCAGGGTCTTTAGTCCTCCTGTCACCTTCTAGCTTCTCTCTCTTCCCCCATTCTGCCCTGCCTGAAACCCCATGCACTTGCTCCCTAGGTGAGGGCAGCGTGATGTTTCTAAGATGATATCTCCTCTCTCTCCAGCCCAGACCCACAGCCTGACCCTGTAACAAAGGCCCCAGAGCCATCACTCTGCAAATAACTGTGGCTGGGTGAGAGGTACCGAAGCCAGCGTGAGGATCTGAGACAGACACCTGTAATTTCACATTCGGAAAAACCCAGACCTTCAAACAGAAGTGCTATTTCAATTTTCTCACTCCCGTTCTTCTTTAACCTCAGACTAAGAGGGGAATAAACCCTCTTTGATTTGTAGACTGAATTCTTTAAAGAGACAGCTTATTCTTTTTCAAATTTATTTTTTCCTTTTCCTTGGGGCAGACACCAGGGGCCCAAAATGGGAATTTGGTACCTTGGTTAGATGGCTCAAAATGCCAAAAGTTACTACAGGGAATATTGCGCTACTAATCCATCTTTCCTGCTAATCCAGAAGTCAAATAAGTCCATAGAGGGCCTTTTTTTCCTCTAGAATTTCAGGCTCCCTGAGGGCTAATTTCTCGGAAAGCTGCATTAAACTAATAGCACCATAAAAGGCCCATTGTGAGATGTAATTGGTTTGCAGGACTTTCCTATAAAAATAATAAAAAGACTGCCAGAGGCAGTTTCCAAAGGTCAATTATCTTTGTGTTGTTTGAGTTGAGTGGAGGTCAGTCCCAGAATTCCACTTTATAGGCATATTAATCAAAATTGGGCCTGCCCACCCATCTGACCCCATCAGCTATGAGGGAAGTCACAGGTCCCACCTTTAAGCTGGTTGCCAAAGGGTGTTTTGGGCTCTTCTTTTCCCAAGAAGAGACTGGCCCATTGTCACCAATGCAGAGCTGGAAGCTGAAATTGTTAAGGCAGAATGAAAGGGAGAAAAGCACATCCTGAGCACCAAGAAGAAGATAACTCCGTGAGTCACACAGGACATGGGGCAGGCAGTGTGCTCAGAGATCAGGCCAGACAGGGCCCTATTCCCAAGGAGCTAGAGAAGTGGTTGAGCCAGGACTCTTGGTTATATTTGGCATAAACCAACTTAAACTAGATTAAGTGAAAGTGAAGTTTAGTTGGTAACATAACTGGGAATCTTAAGGATGGATGGATCCAAGGGCTCAAACAATGCCAACTGTTCATTCTCTCTCTCTCTCTCTCTCTCTCTCTCTCTTTCCCCTGTCTACCTCTGCCCTGCTGGGCCTTTCTCTCAGGCAAGCTCTCTGCCACGTGGCAGTCAAGCAGACATCAGGCTTCTTGCCTGTCTTCCCCATTGAGCTATCTCAGCATAAAGAGGGACTTTTTCTCCTACTGTTCATCAATTCCAGGAAAAAAAGTCCTACTCCTGTGTGGTTCACGTGCCTACTCCAGACCAATCATTGTATCCAAGAGGTTGTAATTATCTGATTTGCTGAGACTGGGTCACATGCCCACCCCTGCACACCCACTCCTGGTTTTACAGGAACAGGGTTTTCTGCTTTCTCCTGCTCAAAATAAAATCTGAATAACAATTGCTCTTGCAAGGCCCTAAGTTCCTAAAATAATGAATTACTCTCAAGCCCTAGAGTATGCAAGTCTCAATAAGGATGCATGGAAAAGTATGGAAGGATGTGCCAAAATATTAACAATGCTTATGCCTAAATGCTAGGTGTGACTTTACCCTTACTGTGTATCATGTTTTCTAATCTTTCTGCAATGAAAATTTATTGCTTGTATAATTTTTTTTTTTTTTTTTTTTTTTTTTTTTTTTTTGACACGGAGTCTCCCTCTGTCGCCTAGGCTGGAGTGCAGTGGCACGATTTCGGCTCACTGCAAGCTCCGCGTCCCAGGTTCACGCCATTCTCCTGCCTCAGCCTCCCGAGTAGCTGGGACTGCAGGCGCCCGCCATCACGCCCGGCTAATTTTTTGTATTTTTAGTAGAGACGGGGTTTCACAGTGTTAGCCAGGATGGTCTTGATCTCCTGACCTCGTGATCCGCCCGCCTCGGCCTCTCAAAGTGCTGGGATTACAGACATGAGCCACCGCGCCCGGCCTGCTTGTATAATTTTTAAAAGGAAAAAATAATGCTCAAAACTTATTGATCTAATTACTTTGATTCTATATGCACCAAGCAGCCCTTTGAGGACCTAAACTGGTTTCCAAAGTCAACTTTGCTGCTAAAGAGAGATGGGCTGGACCATCCAGAACACTCAGTGGCCATGTCTTTTAATAATGATACTCAACCATGCTAGAGTATCAAGTCTTGGATATATATATATCTCCTGCTCACAAAGTGCCAGCTCAACAGCCAGCCTCTTCTTGGCCCAATCTGATGGCAGCATCATGAGGTCCTGAAGGATAAAAGTGTGTGCCTTCTCACAATAGCCCTGCTGTGGCTGGCCACATTTGTGGCTGACCACAGAGCAATTACTCATTAGCAGCTGAGTAAAAGCCAGTGCATTTTCTATCATCTACATGAAGGGGTGGGCTCTTGATATAATCAGTGACAGTTCACACTGAGTATGAAAGGGATGTGCGGTTCCTGGGAGCAGCAGCAGAAATGTTTCACCTAGGGTCAGGAGTTCCATAAAGAGTAATTTCTGTGTTGGGAATAAAGGTGGAAATTATCAGACCTTTGAAATAGCTGAAACTTAGATCTTAATATTTGAATAGGATCAAAGTGCCTTGGCATAATACAGTACTTTTTATGGACTCCTTTGTCACACAGGTATGGAGATATGCATGTATTCAGTCAAAAGTATTTTTAAATTTTTATATCTAGGCTCATCTTGGAAGAGATAGGATTACTGGCCAAATAAGGAATAAAATTATTAAAGCTCATTGATGCATCTTAGATGTGAAACTAAGTGATTAAATACCAAGCTACATGTACAATATTCACATGGACCCTAAACCTGGTATTTTTCCCAAGAAAAATAACTATTATTCATAACTAAACTAACGTTTACCATTCATCTCCTATGATTTATCCCTATTATTTTAAGTGGTCTTTTACAGCAACCCTAAGAATTTTTCAAGATAGGAAGTTAATGAATAATACTAGTGATTGGAAGAACCAGAATTTAACCCAAGTCTGATTCTGTCCCATCCTTCCAACATGCCTACATACCCTTCTCAGAAACACCCCAACTATACCTGTGTATAGTATGCCCATCTGTAGACATCTCAGATGTGATTAACTCATGTAGTGTTTGCAGGCCACATTTTCTGCATCTTCCACATATTAATATGGGGCCAATGGAAAGGGGATGCCAAGTGAAAAAAAAAAAAAAACTCAAATAAAAAAACAGAAGGTAGAGTTAACTCTGCAAGAGCTAAATCAATGTAACTCAAAGAGTCCGTCTTACACTACATAGAAAGTACCAGCTGAACAGTGGGCTCTGAACCAGCTTGGCCCTTTCTGGCTTAAATACAACCTCGCTGGAGGAAATTTCCTGAAGTGTCAGGTGGGCATAATTCTAAACATAATGCTAAACATCAGCAGGGAAATAAGCCCTGTGGTTATAAATCCCATATGAAATAGTAAAAATGTCTCTGCCTAGATAACAGCGTGACACAACAATGTTCCAGAAAGACAAACATAAATGTAAGTTGCTGCCTACTTTAAAGAAGGAGAAGTAGTGACAAACTCCCTGTAGCCACTTTGCCAAGTCCTTCATATTAGCGCTTGGAAAGTTACAGGGCCCCAGGGTCTGTTCTCAGACAACGCTTTCTAGGAGGGGTGCCGGCCAAACTGGGTTTATTTCCTCTAATGCTCAGGCTGGGGAATGTACAAATCTTTCTTCAGAGGTTTATAGAAAACAAGACTGGCTTATTGAGAGTATGGCTTTTTGTTGTTGTTCTTTACAATAACAAGAGGATTTGGATACACACTTGGGTTTACAAAGTATAAATCCTGCTTAAATCTATAGAAGTTAAGAAAACGTGATGGTTCTTTGGAGAAGAAAGCAGCACCTGAGTCAAATTGCACTGAGCAATGTTCTTTGTTGTTGTGAGATATTGATAAATCTCCAGGTCTTCAACAAGGGGAGTCGAGAATAGGAAACTCATTTCAAATCATATCTCAGGTAGGCGTCTGAACCGAAATAAGATGAAAGTCATTAATTTTTTTTCTGTTAAGCCACCTAGCACAAGTGGAATCATTCTCTCCTTTTCTTATTTTGACCTGAAATCTGTTAAGGACAAGAGCCAAGATTCCTATTCCAAATCTTCAGAGAACTGCACAAAACTGTTCGTTTCTTTTTTCCTTAACGAAAACAAGATGTGAACAAAACGGTCACTTAATATGTTAATTAATACAGGGAGATATAATTAGCTGCTACAAGCATTCCTTTCTCATCCCAACCATCACTGACACCAAGGAGGTTAACATCTCTATTGCTGTTAGGGTAATAAGCCACCTGATGGATAGGTGTGTTCTACTTGTCTTAATTTGGTCACACAACATCTCAAACTAATTTCAGAATAATCTCCCAAATCCTCTTCACAGATAAAAACAGAGGCAGAGACAAAATGCTTCCTCAGGCAAATTTTCACATCTGTAAACATAAACAGCCTTATACCAAATCACTTAACTTTCCGTAAAAACATAAATATGGGTCGCAACAGTAAGACTGCCCAAACTTGGCATCTCAGGGCAAAGCCAGAACAATCTCTCCAATAACAAACTAAAGAGTGCTCAAGTATTTAACCACCTAAACTAAAAACCATACTATCACCAGTTTACATAACACCCCAGAACAAAAAGATTAAAACACCATCTTCACTAGGCTGTGTTTAGATGAGGCTGTGCACTGTTTATACTATACTTGGCTTTCCTTTTATTTCAAGAAAATCAAGGCCATTCAACCACAAGATAAAATCCAGGCATGCAGTTTGCCTAATGTTGAGCATGCTGCAACTTTAACTGCATCATTCCCTCACCCCCTCTCCACCCTCTCCAACTGAAACAAAACACGAGCTGCTTGTCTTCCCATTACCTTCTCCTGTGACCAATTTTCTCCCCACATCTCTGGTCATTTCTCACCATTGCCTGTAGCTTTACATCTTCAGTCAGTTCACTGTAGTCTTTGCATATTTTTTTAAATTGGGTGCTTTAATGCAGTTGTCTCAATATAATCAGTTATTAGGTATAATTACCTCTTTACGGGTAGAATTACCATTCCATTAAGTTTATTAATTCTTCAGGAAAGTGGGTTGCATAATATTTGAGTTGAAAGCACTTCTTCCAATGTCTTTGCTCCAAGCTTCTGTGATACACAAATACTGTCTTTGATAGCCCTGATTCATGATGTCTTCGCTGCTTAAACACTCCAGGTGACAAGAAGGTTACCATATTTGAGGCCGCCTGTTGGGTTGCCTGACTGAGAAAATCTATAGAACATTCTGCCTTACATTGCTGGAGACTGTCTCCTACAACTTGAGTCTTTGATACTGGTTTCACTTTCAGGAGCTCTAAGAATATGTCAACTCTCGCTTCTGAGTTGGTGACCCCTCAACCAAGAAAGGACGGTGATCTCATTCCTCTCAGCAGGAGTGTTGAGCTCAGACAACTATGAAAACCAAAAATCATCCCAGGTAGGTTATGAGGGATTGAAGAGAACCAGAGAGTGGCTCATTCATAGGAAGAAGCTGTGATTTGGCACCAGGTGAGCGTCGTCAGAGATAAATGAAGATCCAACACTGCCAGAGCTTTCAAATCTCCAAGAGAAGCATTCAACCTGAATTGGTATGTGAAATGTCTCAGTTTTTAAAAGTTGACAACCAAATCAGAAAATAATTTTAAACATCATGTAGGCCCATTGAAACACATCTCCAAGCCAGATCCAAATCACAGAATTCCAATCACAAGTTGAAATCCACTTCTCTAAAATCTTTTCGTCTCTGACTGGGCATGGTGGCACACACCTGTAGTCCCAGCTACTCAGGAGGCCAAGGTAGGAGAATTACTTGAGCCCTGGAGTTCAATGCTAGTCTGGGCAACACAGCAAGACTCAGTCTCTCAAAGTAAAAATAAAATATTTTCTCCAAACTAGAGGTGTGGTGGTTTCTACAACAATGGCAAATGTTTGGGATCTCTTTCGATTTTTATTTTCCTATACACTGGCCTGCAGAAATGGTTAAGTGTCTTGATGAGAGCATGTATTTGCATTTACCTGAAGGTTTTCTTTTCTAAAGCATTTCAATCAAGCTTATCCCCCATGCAAGGTTGCCTGTATGAATACAAGTTAGATTGTTATAAGTTATTTAGGTAATAAGCCAACATCATGATTTAACATCTCTGAACTGGGGTTCAGAGAGATTATTTAATCTCTCTGAACATTCATTTCCTCATCTTAAAACAGGATTTAAAAAAATATCTTCCTTGGTGGAACTTAATCACTACCAATTCTTTCTGGGCTGGGGTTGCTCCAGAGTTAGTGACTTGCTCCCAAAGGACAGAGTCAAAAAAGACAGAAACGGTGATTTTACACTGGGAAACCTGACAATACTACCTTAACCAAATGCTGAAAGTGAACATCATCAGTGAAGTTGTGTGGCTATCACATACCTCCTGATATGAGGGACTTTGCCTCTGTGGTATACTTCCCAGAAGGCCATAACCCAATCTAATCATTAAAAAAAAATAATTTTATTTCAGGGGATATTCTACAGAACAGTGTTTCAAGAAGGAGAAAGTAGTCAGTTGGAGCAAATATAGTTGAGAGATTGTATAAGATTAGGACAGGAAAATTTCTGCTGGATTTAAATGTTTCCAGAAGTATGTTGGAGATCAAAGCTAAATTCTAGAGAATTAAAAAGTGAGAAGGATACAAGGAGCGACAATGGGTTCAAGAAGATTTTCTAGAAGAGAAAGAATTGGGGTGAGCTGAGAGGATATGAAATCAAGAAAGACTTGTTTTCTTAACGGGTCATGCTACTACAAATATCTGCAAGATAGTGGTAATGAGCTTGTAGAGGAAAAACTGATAATGCAGGAGAGAGGTGATAAACCTTGCTAAAATAGCAAGCCCTTTAGAAAGTGAGGAGATAAGTTCCAGAGCACAGGAAGAGTCTGGCCTTTGATAGAAGTAGGGGCATAGGCCAGGCACATTGGCTTACACCTGTAATCCTAGCCCTGTGGGAGGCCGAGGCAGGAGGATTGCTTGAGCACAGGAGTTTGAGACTGGCCTGGTCAATATAGTGAGACCCTGCCTCTAAAAATGTTTCAAAAATAAAATTAAAAAAAATTTTTTAAATAAAAAAAGAAGTAGGGGCATGTCATACTTCTTAATGATAGGGAAGTAGAGAAGACAGGCACCACTGAAAGTAGACTTGTAGGTTTGTTGGTGGTGAAAAGAGTTAGCCAGCTTGCTTTAGGCAAACAGTAAGGGAAGGAAAGTTCCCTGGAGAGACTCCAACCCACCCTGCAGGTGCTTGCACCAGATGTTTTGTGGGAACTTGCACAAGGTGCTTGCCTAAATATGCCCACAGCAGACTAAGGGCCTGTATATGCACTAGGGGAATAGGGTGGAGCCACTAAGAATTTGTGCCTTATACAAATAGTGAATGCAGACCCATCAGCTTATATATAAAAGCCCTAGTATTCCACTGTGAAGAAGGCAACTGGAAACCTGCATTCAGGACCCCTCTCTTTGCTGAGAACTTTCCTTTTGCTTAATAAATTCTACTCCACTTACTCTTCAAGTGTCCACATGCCTAATTTTTCCTGGTCATGAGACAAGAACCTGGACCTAGCCGAGCTAAGGGAAAAAAAATCCTGCATCAGTGGGAAGATTATGACTTTGGCATTCTCAAAGTATGAAGCAAGCCATGAGTTAAAAGTCAGAAAGCAGATTCCCAGGGTGGTAGAAAGAAGGCAGTGGAAGCACACTCACACTAGGAGAGTTGCCAGTCCATTCCAGCAGAGATGGAGGGTCAAGGGAGTTGAACATGTTTTCATGGAAACAATAACAATTGTGAGCCACAAAATCTAAGCTGTATAAGAAGGGAAAGGAAAAACGAGATAAATAGTAACAAAGTAGGGGAGCTGATGTTTTGAAGGGCTCAACAAAGTTGGAAAACAGTTGTATTGGTTATTCTAGACCATATTATCTGGAAGATTAGGAAGCCACTGTCAGACAACAGAATACTTAAAACCAAGATTTCAAGACTGGTGAAATAATTGGATGGTGACATGAGGTAGAAGGGAGAAAAAGTTGTTGGAACTGAGGAACTCAAGTAACTGAGAGCCTGGGGCATTGCGTGAGTCATCCACATAGTTGCTGAAGTCATCAGAAGCAATAAGAGATTTAGGGATGGAAAAGCAAACACTAAGCCAAAGGGTAAGGCCCCTGGGGCATGAGGAGCATGGCCAGGAGGTGGGTAGGTAGATGAATGCAATCTGAAGGATTGGTGGATGGTAGAGCCAGGTGGTCCAAATTCAAACACATTGACATTCAGAAGAAAAAAAGAATAAGAATAAATGCAGTAATGCAGAGCAAGGATGACACCTACTCCATATTCTCAACCTGAAGAGCATGGTGTATGTGAGATTTAACAAGAAAAAGGTCTACATATAAGAGGGCTACAAGGATAGCAGGGGTAAACTGGGTCTCCTTTAGGGCAAGATAAGAAAGGGGAAATCCATTCAGAGAAAAGGTTGAGGACATAGGGAAGTTTGCCAACCGCAGGTAAGAGTTCAGAGTGCACAATAAGGTAGAGGAGGGATGGGGGATTGGGTAAATCCAATTAGATTAGAGATCGAGGTAAACCATAATGTAGGGCATGACAGGATTAATCAAAGGGGCTTATCAGTTCAAGTCTTGCCTCCAGAAATCAAGTTCCACAGTCCAGGAGATTGCTTCCTCTCCCTGGTGAAGCTGTGTGTGTGTGAAGGGGGCTTCTCTCATGGAGGAGATACTGTATATAAAGCAGCTATTCTCAAGCCCAGCTGAGCATCAAAATCACCTGGGAGCTTTAAAAAATCCTGATGCCCACATCACACCAAGGCCAGTGAAATCAGAATCTCTGGAGAGGGACCCAGACATCAATATTACTGAAAGTTCCCCAGGTAATTCCCATGTACAACCAGGTTTGAGAATGCAGGGTCCTTTTCCAAAGATTCTGCGGTGAAGCCAGACATCAGGGTTTTTTAAAGCCTTTGTGATGGAGGCTATTCCTATTTTTGTTATGCTTATTAAATTCCTGGCTGGGCATGGTGGCTCAGCCCTGTAATCCCAGCACTTTGGGAGGCCGAGGCAGGAGAACTGCTTGAACCTGGGAGGTGGAGGTTGCGGTGAGCTGAGATTGTGCCACTGCACTCCAGCAAAGGCAGCAGTGTGAGACTGTCTCAAAAAAAAAAAAAAATTCCCTTGCACTGTCACAGTGGGAAGAAGAAAAAGGAACTGTCTTAGTTTAAGCCACAGAAGAGAAGTGTTATTTTGGAACTCGAGGAAAGAGTTCCTGGTCCTGGCATTCTGTCTCAGATGAAGTGTAAAAAAGATTAATCACTTATGTGAAAGAGACAGAATTGATACAATATACGTTAATAGCCATTCAACTTCCTAATATATATTTAAAGAGCATAATATAAGGCCTCATAATCCATTGAAGATCCTTGAGCATACCCACTCAGACAACAGTTAAGCAATTTCCATGATGTTTATTATCCTTCAACTGACCACTTAGAACAATATTTTAAAACTTTCCAGGCTATTATTAGGAGCAAAGAGATGACTTTTAGGTAAGTGCTGACAATTGTTGGGCACTTATTATGTGCCAGGCACTATGCACACATCACATATAATCAATCTCCTATAATCCTCATAGGAATTCAGTGAGATGGGTGCTATTATTACTCTCATTTTACTAATGAACATCCAAAAGCTGGAGAGGTTCCTTAATATGCCTGAGATCAAACAGCTATAAGAGGAAAAGTGTGCATTCAAATTTAAGAGACATCTGCACTCCCGTGTTCAACACCACATTATTCACAATAGCCAAGATATGAAACCAACCAAAGTATCAAGCAATGAATGAATGGATAGAGAAAATGTGGTATATATACACAGCGGAGTACTACTCAGCCTTGATAAGAAAATTCTGTCACTTGCAACAGCATGGATGAACCTGGAGGACATTATACTAAGTGAAATAAGCCTGGTAGAGAAAGACAAATACCACATGATCTCACTTATATGTGGAGTCTAAAAAAGCTGAACTTATAAAAGTAGAGAGTAGAATAGTGGTTACCAGAGGCTGGGAGGATGGGGAAAGGGTATGGGAAGATGTTGATCAAAGAGTAAAAAGTTACAATTAGACAGGAGGAATAAGTTTTTGAAATCTATTGCACAACATGGTGACTATAGTCAATAAAAGTGTATTGTATATTTCAAAATTTAAAATAAAAATTTTAAAAATGAACCTCTAACCTCACATCCTACATAAAATTAACTCTAAATAGGTCATAAATATGAACATAAAAGCTAAAACTGTAATCAAACTTCTACAGAAAAATGCAAGCAAAATTCCTTACTATCTGAGTAGGCAAAAATTACTTAGACAAAACAAGAGAAGTACAAACTACATCAGAAAAAGAAGAACAAGTTGGGTCTTATTAAAATTCAAAATGTCTGCTCTTCAAAATACACTGTTAAGAAAATGAAAAGGTAAGCCACAGACTGAACAAAAATATTTTTAAATGTGTGAGATGCATTTAAAGCAGAGCTTAGATGGAAATGTATAGTTTTAAAGGCTAAAGTTTTTTTTAAAAAAAGAAAGGGCTAAAATCAATTACCTCAAGAAGCCATAAGAAGATGAAATTACACTCAAGTAAAAAAAAAAAAAAAACCAACACTAAGCATTAGGGCAGAAATCAATGAAATAAAAAAAAAAAACACTAACAAGAAAAATCAAAGAAAGAAAAAGCTGGTTCTTTAGAAATATCAATAAAATTGTATTGATAAATTCCTAGCTAAATTCATCAAGAAAAAAAGCAGAGAAGATTCAAATTACTAATATCCAGAATAAAATAATCACTTGTTCAGATCCTACTAATGTTAAGGGTGGTAAAATAAGTATTTTTTAAAACTTTATGTCAATAAAGTCACCAATTTATATAAAATAGATAAATTCATTGAAAGACACAAACTATCAAAAGTGACACAAGAGGAAATAGAAAATCTGAAGAGCCCTATACATATTTAAAATCTTTCTATAAGAAAAAATGTAATTTCAGATTGCTTTACTGGCAAATTATATCAAACATTTAAGGAAGAAATAATACCAATCTTATACAAAGTAGCTCAGGAAATAGTAGAGGAGGAGCATTTCTTAATTCAGTTTATGAAGCCAGCTAAACCTTAATACTGAAACCAGACAGATACATTATGAGAAAAATACAGACAACATCCCTCAGGAACACAGTTGTATAAGTCCTTAACAGCATATCAAATCTAATCTGATTTAAATCGAATCCAATACTATGTAAAAATGATATTATTACCAAATGGTGTTTACCCAAAGAGTGCAAAGTTGGTTTAACATTTAAAAATCAAAGTAATTCACCATATCAATAAAAGAAAAAAAAGAATTAACCTAACACATGCAGAAAAAGTACTGATGGAATTCAACATCCATGTCTGATTAAAACTCAGCAAACAAGAAATAGAAGGGAACTTCCTCAACTTGATAAAAGGCATCTATAAAAATCCTACAGCTAACATTGTATTCATGATGAAAGATGCAATACTTTTCATTCTGACATTAAGAAGACAGAGATGTTGCTCTCACCATTTTAATTTAGCATTGTACTGGAAGTCCTGGCTAGGGCAATATGATGGTTAATACTGAGTGTCAACTTGATTGGGTTGAAGGATACAAAGTGTTGATCCTGGGTGTGTCTGTGAGGGTGTTGCCAAAGGAGATTAACATTTGAGTCAGTGGGCTAGGGAAGACAGATCCATCCTTAATCAGCTGCCAGCAAATATAAAGCTGGCAGAAAAACGTGAAAAGGAGAGAGACTGGCCTAGCTTCCTAGACTACATCTTTCTCCCATGCTGGATGTTTCCTGCCCTCAAATATTGGACTCCAAGTTCTTCAGTTTTGGGACTTGGACTGGCTCTCCTTGCTCCCCAGCTTGCAGATGGCCTATTGAGGGATCTTGTGATTGTGCAAGTTAATACTTAATACACTCCCATATATACATGGGAATACACACACACACACTCCCCTTCATATACATACTCCCCTTTATATACTTTTTTTTTTTTTTTTGAGATGAAGTCTTGCTCTGTCACCAGGCTGGAGTGGAGTTGTGCGATCTCAGCTCACTACAGTCTCCACCTCCCAGGTTCAAGTGATTCCCCTGTCTCATCCTCCCAAGTGGCTGGGACTACAGGTGCATGCCACCATGCCTGGCTAATTTTTTTGTATTTTAGTACAGACAAGGTTTCACCATGTTGGCCAGGATGGTCTCAATCTCCTGACCTCGTGATCCACCTGCCTTGGCCTTCCAAAGTGCTGGGATTACAGGCGTGAGCCACAGCCACTGGCCACATATATTTATATGTATATAAAGGGGAATATATATATATACATACACACATACACACCTTATTAATTCTGTCCCTCTAGAGAACCCTAATACGGATTTTGATATTAGGAGTGGTTCTAGAAGAACAGAATATTAAGGATGGAGTTCTTTCATTGGTTTTGGGGTTTCTGGAGTTGGCTGCTTAATATGATTAGACCCCAAAACGCTAAGGACTCTACTTTTAATAGTATGGAGAACACTGATAGTCCTTGGTGGGAACTGTTATGAACCAGAAACGCACCAATCCCCAGCCCAAATACTATTACATAAAGTTAACAGTACTTAAATGCTATGAAAAGGAAATAAAATGAAGATATTTTCTTAGTACAAGTGTACACATGCACAAACATATTTTTAACAAAAGGAGGAGGAAATACTCAAGACAATTACAGTCCTCGTTTCTGCAGCTGGTCATGTGGTCCTAGCTGGTATTGATGACTACCTTCTTCTACTACCCATTCTACTATCCTCTCTACTACCCTTTGCCTTCAGCAAGAACCTCAGCAGGTTGTGGGTTTTTTTTTTCTGCTGGAGTACCCAAACCTTCAATCCTGAAGGGTCTGGGCCATTTGTAGTCCTGCCTGGATTGGGCTGTTGTAGTTTCCCATTGACCTTAATCACAGGGCATGAGAATACTAAGAGATGCCCTAATGGATCTCCTGTATTCCATGCATACTCTTCTTTATCTCTGTTGCAGAGTAGTAGACTGATTTTATCTTGATAGTCTGGGTCAATCACCCCAGCCAGTGCTGTAACTCCCTCATTAGCCTCTTGACTTAAAGGTAGGAGAAGCCAAAAGTGTCTGGGTGGCAATCTTAATATCTAGTTTAATGGAATCATTGTTAGGTCTTCCGGCAGCAGTGTTCCTCCCTCTGGTACTAAGACCTCTAGGCCAGCGGAACATAATGTCACGAGAAGAGGAAACAAAAATTTTGCTAGTGGATCACTAGGGGTGATGGTGAGTGGTGCCACTTCCACTTCCACCCCTGATTCCTGGACCCTTGAATCCTGGCTATGGGAAAAAGAGTACCATATATTGGATGCTGATTCAGAGCATACATGGCCTTCTGGAGAACTTTGCCCCAGCCCTGCAAAGTATTGTCACCTAGTTGGCATTGTAATTGTGACTTCAAAAGGCCATTCCACCATTCTATCAATCCAGCTGCTTCAGGATGATGGGGAACATAATGAGACCAGTGAATTCCGTGAGCATGAGCCCACTGCCACACTTCCTTAGCCATAAAGTGAGTGCCTTGGTCAGAGGCAATGCTGTGTGGAACACCATGATGGTGGATAAGGCATTCCATGAGTCCACAGATGGTAGCCTTGGCAGAAGTACTGCATGCAGGATAGGCAAACCCATATCCAGAGTAAGTGTCTATTCCAGTGAGGACAAACATCTGCCCTTTCCATGATGGAAGAGGTCCAATATAATTAACCTGTCACCAGGTAGCTGACTGATCACCCCGAAGAATGGTGCCATATCGAAGGCTCAGTGTTGATCTCTGCTGCTGGCAAACTGGGCACTCAGCAGTGGCCATAGCCAGGTCAGCCTTGGTGAGTGGAAGCCCATGTTGCTAAGCCCATGAGTTGACTCTATCCTTGCCACTATGGCCACTTTGTTCATGGGCCCATTGGGCAACGACAGGGGTGGCTGGAGAAAGAGGCTGAGTGGTGTCCAAAGAATGGGTTAACCTATCCACTTGATTATTAAAATCCTCCTCTGCTAAGGTCACCCATTGGTGAGCACTCACATGGGATACAAATATTTTCACAGTATTTGACCACTCAGAGAGGTCCATCCACATATCTCTTCCCCAAATTTCTTTGTCACCACTTTTCTAATTATGCCCCTTCCAAGCCCCTAACCATCCAGCCAAACCATTGGCTACAGCCCATGAATCAGTATATAATCGCACATCTGGCCATTTCTCCTTCCATGCAAAGTGCACAACCAGGTGCACTGCTTGAAGTTCTGCCCACTGGGAAGATTCGCCTTCACTGCTGTCCTTCAGGGATGTCCTGGAAAGGGGCTGTAGTGCTGCAGCTGTCCACTTTTGGGTGGTGCCTGCATATCATGCAGAGCCATCTCTGAACCAGGCCTTAGTCTTCTCTTCATCTGTCAGCTGATCATAGGGAACTCCCCATGAGGCCATCGGTGCAGGCTGGAGAAGAGAAGGCAGAGTGGCAGAAATGGAAACCATGGGCATTTGAGCCACTTCCTCATGTAACTTGTGCCTTCAAGACCTGCTTGAACCCGATCACATATATACCACTTCCATTTGATGATAAAATGTTGCTGTGCATGACCCACTTTATGGTTAGATGGGTCAGAAAGCACCCAGTTCATGATAGGCAGTTCAGGTCGCATGGTGACTTGGTGACCTATAGTCAAATGTTCAGTTTCCACCAAAGCCCAGTAACAGGCCAAGAGCTGTCTCTCAAAAGGAAAGTAGTTATCTGCAGAAGATGGCAGAGCCTTGCTCCAAAATCCTAGAGGCCTCTGCCGTGATTCATCTATGAGGGCCTGCCAAAGGCTCCAAATAGCATCCCTATCTGCCACTGACACCTCAAGCAACATTGGATCTGCTGGGTCACACAGCCCAAGTGGCACAGCAGCTTGTACAGCAGCCTGGACCTGTTGCAGAGCCTTCTCCTGTTCTGGACCCCACTCAAAACTGACAGCCTTTTGGGTCACTCAATAAATGGGCCAGAGTAACACCCCTAAATGAGGAATGTGTTGCCTCCAAAATCCAAATAGGCCCACTAGGCATTGTGCCTCTTTCCTGGTTGTAGGAGGGGCCAAATGAAGCAACTTATCCCTCACCTTAGAAGGAATATCCCAATAGGCCCCATACCACTGAACCTCTAGAAATTTTACTGAAGTACAAGGTCCCTGAATTTTAGTCTCATTTATTTCACATCCTCTGGCATGCAAATGTCTCACCAATAAGTACAGTGTGTTTGCTTCTTCTTGCTCACTGGATCCAATCAGCATAATGTCATCAATGTAATGGACCAGTGTGATATCTTGAGAAAGCGCGGTGATCAAGGTCTCTCCAAATAGATTATGACACAAAGCCAGAGAGCTGATATACCCCTGAGGTAGGATGGTAAAGGTATATTGCTGGCGTTGCCAGCTGAAGGCAAATTGCTTCTGGTGGACCGTATGGACAGGAATGGAGAAAAAGGCATTTGCCAAGTCAATAGCTGCATACCAGGTACCAGGAGATGTGTTAATTTTCTCAAGCAATGAAACTACATCTGGTACAGCAGCTGCAATTGAAATCACCACTTGGTTAAGCTTATGACAATCCACTGTCATTCTCCAAGATCTATCTGTCTTCTGCACAGGCCAGATGGAAGAGTTAAGTGCAGATGTGGTCAGAATCACCACCCTTGTGTCCTTCAAGTCCTTGATGGTGGCACTAATCTCTGCAGTCCCCCCAGGGATGCAATATTGTTTTTGATTTACTATTTTTCTAGGTAGAGGCAGCTCTAATGGCTTCCATTTGGCCTTTCCAACCATAATAGTCTTCACCCTACCAGTCAGGGAGCCAATGTGGGGGTACTACCAGCTGCTAAGTATGCCTATGCAAATTATGCATTCTGGCACTGGGGAAATGACCACAGGATAAGTCCGGGGTCCCACTGGACCCACTCTAAGTCAAACCTGAGCTAAAACTCCATTAATTACCTGACCTCCATAAGCCCCTATTTTAACTGGGGGACCACAATGACGTTTTGAAATCAGCGTCACCTCAGAGCCAGTGTCCAGTAGTCCTTGAAATGTCTGATCATTTCCCTTTCCCCAGTGCGCAGTTACCCCGGTAAAAGGCCGGAGGTCTCCTTGGGGAAGGATGTGATAAAGACTAACAGCATAAACTGTCATCAGTGTATTGGGGTCCTTCCTCAAGGGTACCTGGCGTTTCCTTCATTGAAGGGGTTCTGGGTCTGCAAACTGGCTGAAGTCTGGAAATTGACTGCGGGGCCATGATTCTCTGTTTTTATAATTCAAATTAGTCTTTGGCCATTCAACCTAGAAGTTTTCTGCTCATATAAATTAAGTAGAAATGCAGTAAGCTTCCTATCAATTTTACTTCTAGGAACACCATAATTAATTAGCCAATGCCAGAGCTATACACAAGCCAGACTATACTGATTGCCGCTTTGCCTCTACCGTCCGTTACTCTAACTATGCCCACCTTGCCTTTGACAGTTGAGTGCCGCCACTTGGCCCCTGCCACCTCAGGATCCAATTATTCCCATTGTATTTAAATTTTGTAGTTGAGTGACTGCAGTTCCCACTGTTAGATCTGACATACACAGAAGAGCAATTACAGGGCTCTTCAAAGATGCAGGTGCTGATCTCATTAATCTATTTCACAAGGCATTGGTCAAGGGTAAATCTTCTGGACCCTCCCAGCTGGGATGAGTAGATCCGAAATGACTAATCCACTCCACCATCCCAATCTCCCTAAGCCTTTGGATCCCTTCCTCTACATTAAACCAAGGGAGATCAGGCATTTCCAGCTCGCTCACAGTGGGTGATCTTTTAATCCATATTTCAGCTAACCAAGCAAGTAAACTATCAGAACCTTTTTTAACTCCCCAAGCTACAACATTAAATGCAGAGTCTCTACTTGGTGGGCCCAAATCAATACATTCAGCCTGATCCAACTCTCTGTTCCTTCCACCATTATCCCATACCCTTAATATCCATTCCCATGCCTGTTCTCCAGATTGCTGTTTATATAAATTAGAGAACTGAAACAGTTCTTTTCAGGTGTAGCACACCTCCTCATGGGTCACATTCTCAACCTCACCTCCAGGGGCCCACTGGAACTTTAGTCTAGTTATCGCTGTAGAAGAAAACAGGGGTGTTGGGGGTGGCTCCTGAGGAGAATTGATATTATTTTGCCTGGCAACTGCCTCAGGGGAGGCCATCACTGTTGCCTCAGGCAGCACTTTATCTCCTCAGACAAAGGTGGAAAAGCTGATGGCAGCATGGGTCGGGGAGGGGATGTTGCCACTACTGGGTATGGGGGAAGCTGCTCCTTCTGACAAAAAAGGTTCAGAAGAGTTTACAAACTCAGTGTCTCCAGCTTCATCAGTGTCCTTCCACATGTCCCCATTCCAAGTTTCAGGGTCCCATTCTTTTCCAATCAATGCCCTCATTTTAACAGTAGTCATCTGGTGAAGCTGTGCATGCACTTTTCATTGCAGTTCAGCCACTTGCATGATAAGCACTTGTGTTTATTTTTCCACAATTTCAGCTCTTTCTCTACAGGAGATAAGAGTCTCACTCAGGGTAATCATAGCAGAGTTGAGGTTCAATATCTGCTTCCTATTTTAACTCCCTATTCTAACTCAGGGAGTTGGAATCCCTGAGTTCACCATTTTCTTTCATCACTTTGTCCACTGAACTTAGGAGCAATCAACCAGCTTCATTATGTTCCTTGGTTCTCCACATATGGTCAAAGGTATCATGTATAGAGTCACTAAACACTTTGTCTCTCACAAGTAGTGAATCAGGAGTGTCAAATGCATGTATTTTGCATGACTTTCTAAACAGTACATGCCAAGGACAATCAGTGTTCTCCCTACTATTAGAAGTAGAGTCCTTAGTATTTTGGGTTCTAATTGTATTAAGCAGCCATCTCCAGAAACCCCAAAACCAACGAAAGAAGTCCATCCTTAATATTCTGTTCCTCTAGAACCACTCCTAGTATAAAAATCTGTATTAGTCAGGGTTCTCTAGAAAGACAGAACTAATAGGACAGATAGATATATAAAGGGGGGTGTATTAAGTATTAACTCACAGGATCCCAAGGTCCTACAACAGGCCATCTGCAAGCTGAGGAGCAAGGAGAGCCAGTCCAAGTCCCAAAACTGAAGAACTTGGAGTCTGATGTTCAAGGGCAGGAAGCATCCAGCACAGGAGAAAGATGCAGGCTGGAAGCCTAGGCTGGTCTAGTCTTTTCACGTTTTTCTGCCTGCTTTATATTCTAGCCATGTTGACAGCTGATTAGATGGTGCCCACTCAGATTAAGGGTGGGTCTGCCTTCAGCTCACTGACTCAAATGTTAATCTCCTTTGGCAGCACCCTCACAGACACACCCAGGATCAATACTCTGCATCCTTCAATCCAATCAAGTTGACACCATCTATCAACCATCACACCTCCCAAGACTAAACTAGGAAGAAGTTGAATCCCTGAATAGACCAATAACAAGTTCTGAAGTTAAGGCAGTGATAAATAGCCTACAACCAAAAAAAGCCCAGGACCAGATGGATTTACAGCTGAATTCTACCAGAAATGCAAAGAGGAGCTGATACCATTTCTTCTGAAACTATGCCAAACAATTGAAAAGTAGGGACTCCTCTCTAACTCATTCCATGAGGCCAGCATCATCCTGATACCAAAACCTGGCAGAGATACAACAAAAAAAGAAAACTTCCCTGATGAACATCAATGCAAAAATTCTCAATAAAATACTGGCAAACCAAATACAGCAGCACATCAAAAAGCTTATCCATCACGATCAAGTTGGCTTCATTCCCGGGATGCAAGGCTGTTTCAACATATGCAAATCAATAAACATAATTCATCACATAAACAGATCTAAAGACAAAAACCACATGATTATCTCAATAGATGCATAAAAGGCCTTTGATAAAATTCAACATGGCTTCATGTTAAAAACTCTTAATAAACTAGGTATTGAAGGAATATACCTCAAAATAATAAGAGCCATTTATGACAAACCCACAGCCAGTATCATACTGAATGGGCAAAAGCTGGAAGTATTCCTCTTGAAAACTGGCACAAGACAAGGATGCTCTCTCTCACCACTCCTATTCAACACAGTATTGGAAGTTCTGGCCAGGGCAATCAGGCAAGAGAAAGAAATAACATGTATTCAAATAGGAAGAGGGGAAGTCAAATTGTCTTTGTTTGCAGATGACAAGATCCTATATCTAGAAAACCCCATTATCTCAGCCCCAAACTCCTTAAGCTGATAAGCAACTTCAGCAAAGTCTCAAGACACAAAATCAATGTGCAGAAGTCACAAGCATTCCTATACACCAACAACAGGCAAGCAGAAAGCCAAATCATGAGTGAACTCCCATTCACAATTCCTACAAACAGAATAAAATACCTAGGAATACAGCTAACAAAGGAAGTTAAGGACTTCTTCAAGGAGAACTACAAACCACTGCTCAAGGAAACCAAAGAGGACACAAACAAATGGAAAAATGTTTCATGCTTATGGATAGGAAAAAATCAATATTGTGAAAATGGCCATACTGCCCAAAGTAATTTATAGATTCAATGCTATTCCCATTAAACTACCATTGACATTCATCATAGAATTAGAAAAAAAATTTTTAAATTCATATGGAACCATATGGAAATTCATATGGAAAAAAGGGCTCGTATAGCCAAGACAATCCTAAGCAAAAAGAACAAAGCTGGAGGCATCATGCTACTCAGACTTCAAACTGTACTGTAAGACTACAATAACCAAAATAGCATGATACTTTTACAAAAACAGACACATAGACCAATGGAACAGAATAGAGAGCTCAGAAATAAGACCATACATCTACAACCATCTGATCTTCGACAAACCTAATAAAAACAAGCAATGGGGAAAGGATTCCCTATTTAATAAATGGTACTGGGGAAACTGGCTATCCATATGCAGAAAATTGAAACTAGATCCCTTCCTCACATCTTATATAAAAATTCACTCAAGATGGATTAAAGGCTTAAATGTAAAACCCCAAACTATAAAAGCCCTAGAAGAAAATCTAGGCAATACCATTTAGGACACAGGCATGGGCAAAGATTTCATGATGAAATGGCCAAAAGCAATTGCAACAAAAGCAAAAATTTACAAATGGGATCTAATTAAACTAAAGAGCTTCTGCACAGCAAAAGAAACTATTATCAGAATAAACAGGCAACCTACAGAGTGGGAGAAAATTTTTGTAATGTATCCATCCGACAAAGGTCTAATATCCAGAATCTACAAGGAACTCAAACAAATTTACAAGAATAAAACAAAGAATGCCATTTAAAATTAGGCAAAAGACATGACCAGACACTTCTCAAAATAAGACATTCATGCAGCCAACAAACATATGAAAAAAAAGCTCAACATCACTAATCATTAGAGAAATGCAAATCAAAACCACAATGAGATACCATCTCACACCAGTGAGGATGGAGATTAAAAAATCAAGAAACAACAGTTGCTGGTGAGGTTGCAGAGAAATAGGAACACTTTTACACTGTTGGTGGGAATGTAAATTAATTAATTCAACCATTGTGTAAGACAGTGTAGCGATTCCTCAAAGATCTAGAACCAGAAATGCCATTTGGTCCAGCAATCCTATTACTGAGTATACACCAAAAGGAATATAAATCATTCTATTACAAAGATACATGCAGGCATATGTTCATTGCAGCACTATTCACAATAGCAACGACATGGAATCAACCCAAATGCCCATCAATGATAGACTAGAAAATGTGCCACATATACACCATGGAATACCATGCAGCCATAAAAAGGAATGAGATCATGTCTTTTGCAGGGACGTAGATGAAGCTGGAAGCCATTATCCTCAGGAAACTAACACAGAACAGAAAACCAAACACTGCATGTTCTCACTTACAAGTGGGAGCTGAACAATGAGAACACATGGACACAGCAAAGAGAATACCACCACTGGGGCCTGTCAGGGGGTGGGGTGGGGGAAGGGAGAACATTAGGAAAAATAGCTAATGCATGCTTAGCTTAATACCTAGGTGATGGGTTGATAGGCACAGCAAACCACCATGGCACACATTTACCTATGTAACAAACCTGCACATCCTGCACATGTATCCCAGAACTAAAAATAATAACAATTAAAAGAAAAAAAAAGAAAATGAAAAGGTAAGCAGCAGACTGAACAAAAATATTTGCAATACATATATCTGACGAAGGTTTTGTATCCAGACTACACAAACAACTTTTACAACCTAATGAGATGATTTTAAAATGGGCTAAATATTTGAAGACACTTCACAAAATAAGATTTACTAATGGCCAAAGCTACATGAAAAGATCCTCAACATTGTTAGTCATCAGGCAATACAAATATAAACCATAATGAAGTATCACTATATATCCAAAACAATGGCTTAAAAAAGTACTGGCAATACCAATATTGACAAGGATGTGAAGCAACTAGAGACCACACTCATTGTTAGTAGAAATGTAAAAATGGTACAACCAGCCAAACAGTTTGGCAGTTGCTTATCAAGTTAAATATACAATTATCCTTCGATCCAGCAATTCCATTCCTTGGTATTTACCCAAGAGAAATGATAATTTATGTCCACATAGAGATCTGTATGTGAATGTTCATAGCAACTTTATTCAGAATAAACACTAGAAATAACCTGAATTCCCATCAACAGGTAAAATAAACCAATTGTATTTTTGCATACAATGGAATATTGCTCCACAATAGAAATCAAGGAATTATTGATCACACAACAACATGGATGGATCTCGAAAAACATTGTACTACATGAAAATAAAAGCCAGGCGCAAAAGAGTAAATAGTGTAGAATTCCATTTATATAAAATTTTAAGAAAGACAAAACTAATCTATAACAATAAAAAACAGACCCATGGTTGCTTGGGCTGGTTGATGGCTGGGGATATTGACTTGCCAAGTGGCATAAGGGCATTTTGGAGGGGTGGTGATTATGGCAGTGGTTACTTGAATATATGCATTTGTCAAACCTTATCAAACTATACACTTAAAATAAGTGCCTTTTATGTGTAGGTTATATATTGATAAAGCTGATTTTTAAAAAGAAAATCTATCTATATATACATATATATATGCATATATATTTATGCAGTATACACTTAAAGGTCCAGAAAGATATATTCAAAAGTATAGAACAGTAATATTTCAAAGTGATATTAAAAATATTTAATGATGGGAAGCACAAGCATTGACCAATCAGAAGAAATGGTAGGTTTGAACCATTGATACAGCCAACCCATGTGAATGAGATGAGTGTTAGGCCAGAAAAACAATAGTTATCAATGAGTGGTAGGATTATAGACATCCTTTTTCTTCCTTTTGCTTATCTACATTTGTTAATATTCTGTAACAATCACGTACTTTAAAATAAGAACAAAATCTATTTTTAATTATAAAGAAGAAAAATGGTACCCTGTTGATAATCATGTTTTATATTGTTATAAAATTCTAATGAATCTAAAAACCCTAATGGAACTTTTAAATAATAGATATGAGAAATGGTATACTAAAACAGCATTGAATTAGAAGGTAAAAATGGATAATACTGTAAAAATGGATAATGCTATAAAAATATTTTCTGTCTACTACAAAGAAAATAGTGAGGCATATTTTTAAATTATTTTACCATTTTAATATTTTAAAATGCCCTCCCTTTGCTCCTGTCCCAACAAGATATCCATATAATTGATTATGTTTTAAAAGAGAGATCATTTCCTCAAATTATCTAGGCTCTGAAATGCCACACTGCTCAAAATGCATTATACAGTATGTTCCTATGGGTGTCTTGGTCTAGGTCAAACTTCAGAATCTATCTGAGCAAGTCAGGAAATCAAATGATAATTATCAGCCCTGGATAAATTTTTATAGCAAAATTATAGCCCATGACAAGCAGAGTTGTTGCTATCTCTTCCTAGCAAGACTACTACCGTCTGTATGGCTCATCACAGCAATAAACCTTTGCCCTGAGCAATTCTTCAGAGGTAAGCACAATAAAAACCTAGCTATAAGAATAGTCGCTGAAAAGCTATGATCAGCAAATAATGACCAGGGAGTCCCCTTCATCATGTCTCTCTCTATTAACAGAGAAACTGCACCAGCTCCCCATCAGCCCAGCCGGGAGTCAACGGATGGTTTCAGGAGTCAACGGATGGTTTAGCAACAGGACTCGTTTCTGAAACTCTGAAAACCCCAGGGTAAAATTATGCTACTGTACAGTCTCCTAATGTTGCTTTACAATGCAGCTCAAATTTGTGATTTTAAAAGCACCTCAGCCCACTGTGAGTTCACAGTTATCTTTAATGATTTGCAAATCTCGGTGTTTTTTAACAGCTCATTTTTGTGCTGCGGCTACTGTAGTAACACCTGCGCCTAAATAGTTATTGCTTATAATACCCTGGGCTGTCAGGACTCGCAGTAAATGAGAGGCAGTACAGTATCTTTCACGTTTTCTAGCCTAATTCACTCCTCCATCTGAACACAAGCATACTGAGTCTGATGGAGCTGCTATGTCAGCTCCCAAGGCCCTCTTCCCCCTCGGCTCATGGGACATCTGTCATCAGCAACTGCTGATCACCCTGCTCTGTTACATGGAGAGACATAGAAAGGAGATGGCAGCCAGAAACCACCAGGGTCTTTCCCTCCTGTGAACAGAGGAAGTCTGAAAGCTCTGACTTTGAAGATGGAGGATCAACTTGTTCCCAGATGGCAACTATAAAAAAAAATACAGAAGTTTTCATGAGGCACGCAATGTGGCATTTCTACAAGATATTCTATTTATATTACATTACTAAATCCAGCTTCATTTTCGTGTCATTCACCCTTTAAATGAGGATTAGAGTCACCTTTACAGTTGACAAGTATTATGTAACAAGTTTTCTTCTCTAATTCTAAAATATTTGGTATCTCTTATATAATGGTAATAATGGCAGATGTTTACTGAACAGTACTATGTGCCTGACATTGTCCTAAGCTTACATGCATTAACTCATTTAATCCTTAGAACAACCTGTTGTTATGATGAGCCAGGATTTGAACCCAGAATCTGTCTCCAGAGTCTTTGCCATACTGGGATAGATCAAAGACCAGACTCCGTTGCCCTATAGAAGTGAACCTCTTATGAAGCCACCCAAGGACTCAGAATAAAGTGGGCTATGACTATGCTTTAAAATGCCTCAGGATAGATGGGAAAATCTCCAGGGCTGTATATGTGTCATAACTGCCTTACCTTACCTGCAAAAGTCTTTTGTCTAACCAAAGTATGGTTGGCTCTGAGGGAAGATATCATCAGTGATTTTCAAAAACAGAAACAGCCCCATTGTGATTTTTTTAGATTTAAAATGCTCTTGGTAAATTCTCTAGGGTACAGTCCCATCCTCTATATCCCTGTATGGTGCCCAAAGAGCTGATGATCACCCTCTTCAAAACATTATCAGCTACACTGGAGGCTGCTTTCCATCTGTAAGTGTTCTCTCACTGGGCCCATTTGGGAGAAGCAGAGGGTGACACTACCCAACTCATTTCCCCCTGAGCCCTTAACCACTTTCACCTCCAAGAGTCAGCACCTGTAGTCTCTGTCTGAGGGCTGCCACCAAACTGCCAAAGCCTGCTTTGCCTGCAGACAGAGAACCAGAGGGGTCCCTCCAGAGCAGTCTTTGGCCAATGACAAACAGCATAGGAGATATACCCCAGCCCCTCACTCCTCCTGGAGACAACTCTGAGATGTGATTACATTGTCTCCAGAGCTCTCCTGCAAGATGGAGCCAAAGTCTCCCATCATGGAACTGGATATAATATTGCACTCTTCTCGGCCTCCTTCTCTTCCCTGTCTTATTTCACCATCCTCTTACTGGTTTTCCTCGGATCACTTCATAATAAATCACTTTCATTGACACCAATGTCTTTGTTTTGCTTCTGGAGAACCTCATTTAAGAGTGGAGACTGGCACGTAGTGAACTGAAGGGACGCAGGACATCCAGAAGGTCCCTCTGAAGTCCCACCTCCGTGTGTGGTTTAAACAAACATCTCAGGTCATTAACACTCCTGCTCTGCACAAGGGAAATCTTGGTCCCTTGGCATAAGGGGAATGTTATGACCCATTAACACTGTGCTTGTTCATCCCTGAGCTACTCCTCAAAAATTTTTTCAAAATACAGAAGTCAAGTTATTGTGAGAGAGATGGACAGAGTGTCCTCACACAATATAACTGAATGAAACCTCTTAATAAGAAAACTTTGAATGGATGCCCCAATAACTGTGGCTTCAACAACAAAAAATCACAATGGATTCAATGGCTCAAAACGCTGGCAGCCTGGGAGCCAAACAGATGCCTATGCTAAATGACTGTGTTCTCAAGTCTAGGAGGAGGACAGAGGCCTAGAAAGGATAAGAGACCAGCCCAAATCTCTCATTTCATGGTCTCGGTTCCTGTGAATCAAATGCTCTTGTTAAACATTTCTCACAGTAGCTTTAAACTTTAATTACATACTCTACCAAAGCAAGGATCAAAATCTCTACAAAGATTCTTTTTTATTTTTTATAATGAAGTATTTATTAGTGTGTCTCTTTGGAATAGATTTTCCTATTCCAGGCCTGAAAAGAAATTCCACATAGAAATCATTCTCAAAACACTTTTTAAATTCTTAAGAGTTTGTCCTTCTTTCTCATCTCATGCAATGACTTGTTAATGAGGAATAATTAAAATAGATTCTTGCTAATAAGGTGAGAGGGGACGCATTGCATTCCAAAAATACTTTTAAATATAAAACCTTCAAGTACGCCAATGTCTGTAATAAAGAAATTAAGGTCTAGTACATTTCAATCAATGGGGTAGCAACAAAAGATTTGCTTCATGCAATAGGTCAGCCTAACTGAACAGAGAGAATTATGATCTGTTAATATCAACGTGGACCAGACAAAACACCATCCCTCTTATATGTATGTGACTATGATAGTTCTGCATTTCTTTCCATCCTGGATTCTCAGCACTCAATTCTATGATCCAAGGACTTTGAGATTCCCCCAAAATGTCCCAGAGCAGATTTCATGAGTTGTTCAACTGGAAACAGCCAGCAGCTTCAGGTTAGAACTTCATTTTGGTTGACCTGAGAGGAAATCCACCCCCAGTAAAACCAGGGCCATTTGGTTTGACCATTAAGAAGGCGTTATCCATGGATGCTGTGTCCTTGTTTCTGTAAGAGAGGAGGTGAAAGTTAGCTTCCTTAACATCCTTTTTGTCTAAGTTTGACATTTGATGATCCTAGGGTGTGTTAGCCACTGAAAACTACTTTGATTACAGCTTCTAGTTTTAGACAAGGTAGTTGTTTAAATCTAATTAGGTGTTCACCAATAAAACATAAAATTAGGGCAAGACAATTAAATGCAAAATATGCTCTCCTAATGTTTATTTAAATATGAACAGAAGACCTCATTATAACTCAAACACTATGTATTTGGTGACTTCTGACTTGGAATCATCTTCCTGTTTTATAAAACATTTGTTTAGCTCCAAAGATCAGTCAGAAGAATCTTTTTCTTGGCTCAATTATAATGACTAATTCATCATTTATCAACTTTTATATTGCAAAATTCTGGTAGAAACTCATAAATATTTACTACACACAAGGTATCTTCATCAAACTTGGACATTTATAAAACACAAATTTTCCTGTAACCCTAGACAAGCAACCATTATTACTAGAAATAGTTTAAGATACAAGAAAAGCTGGGGAAGATAAATAGTATTTTTGGCAATGGATGAGGGAATTCTGCCCTAAAATCAACAATGTAACTTCTATATAGATGTCCTTTAAATACACACACACACACACACACACACACACACACACACTCATATTCATGTTTCCTGCAGAAGTAACCTAGATCTACACAAGTTATCATATAGTTGGGGTCTTAAAGAAAACACCTTTGGAATCCCTGTTAAACAATAAAAATTAAGCAAACTGCTAAGAGCAAAACCAATTAGATTGGACAATTATGAATGACTCACCCTAGGGGAACAAACTATCTTTTGGAAAAGAATCTGGTACTGCAGACTGTAGATCAGCCTGGGGATGTGGAGTAGGGTAGACGGGAAGTGGCAGGTGCAGTTTGGGATCACAGTGTGAGCAGAGGGGTGTTTAAGAAAAACAAAAGAAGGTAAAAGGTACAAAATGATAAGAGTTGCTATTTTGTAAAGGGCATATGTGGAGAGAACATCCACAGAGATTATTCTAAATTATTCCATTGGGAGAGAACCTGTAGAGGATTGGTAATCAACCCATCTGTCTCTCAGTAGAATTGATTTCATTATTGTGAAAAACCATTCTCCATAAACAGGACAAAAGCTTTAGCCTTGAGTGGATCCAGCAAAGCAAATTCTTTCCTGTACTTTGGCAACTCGTCTGGCTCTTGACTGGTGTTAGAGGCGGCAGCACTCCCCCCTCTGCCTGCCCTCTCTCGCCTTAAATAAACTGAATTTTCTTTTTCTGAAGGAGCTTAAGCTTAATGCTTCTGGCTTGGTCTAAACTGACTAATGGGAATACTGTCTCCTTTATATTATCTTTTTAACGTATTTATAGACCATTATAATGACTCCCTCAGCCTTCTTCCTTCCAGTCTATACCATCTCAGCACTTTTGTTCTTACCTCTTCGTATTTTTTTCTTCAGCATCTTTTTTGCTATTCTCCTATGAACTAATCTCTGTCTACCAGTTTATGGACTCCCAAGTAGATGGAACCACCAATGGAACCCTAACTAGGTCAGAGTGGCTACTAGTAATAAGCGTGTAAGGACAAGAAGAGGACAGGTAAAGGCAAAGATTCTAGAGCTTTCTAGAACTTTCTAGGACTGCCCAATTGAACTTTCTATTATACCAGCCACTAGCCACATGTGGCTATTAAGCACTTGAAATGTGACTAGTGAGACTGAGTAACTGATTTCACAGTAATTTGTTTAAATCTAATTGGCCACAAGTGGCACACGGCTGGGCAGCACAGTGCTAGTGGATGGGCCCATCAAGAAGGGCTGAGCCAATATCTGGACAGCTCACACTCTCTGTGTCCATCGAACTTTGGGGCAGAAGAGGGAGCAAGATTAGCAGTCAGTAATGTCAAAGAAGACTAGGCCAAACCCCAGGGTCAAGGCAAGAAAATTAATCAGCTCTAGAAAGATAATAAACAGCCAAGCTAGCTGTTTGTAACAGTGTAAACTAGACCATCGGTCTCCAAATGGGGTGTACAAACTTTAGAAAATGAATGAGATGATCCATTGTGGGTAGAAAGAAAATATTATTCTATTAATTCTATTAATTGATTATTTTCTTTTATTTCTATTCTATTAATTATTATTTCTTATTATTTTATTTATCTATTAATAAATAAATCTATTAATACTTTTATCTTTAAAATTTAAAAATTATGCCTTACTAAGAGTTACAAACTGACAATGGTATCTGCATATAATTTATAAATTAAAATACATTGCAGGTAAATCTAAAACTATTCTGAAATTTTAAAATTATTTAAAAGATATATGCATATGCATGAGGGGATCTGCAAGTTCAAAAATGTTTTACTGGCAGGGCACAGTGGCTCATGCCTGTAATCCCAGCACTTTGGGAGGCCAAGGCCAGCAGATCACTTGGGGCCAGGAGTTCGAGACCAGCCTGGCCAACATGACAAAACACTGTCTCTACTAAAAATACAAAAAAAAAAAATTAGCTGGGCATGTTGGCTCATGCTTGTCATCCCAGATACTTGGGAGGCTGAGACATGAGAATGGCTTGAACCCCGGAGGCAGAGTGAGCCAAGATGGTGCCACTGCACTCCAGCCTGGGTGACACAGTAAGACTCTGTCTCAAAAAAAGAGTTTTACTGATAAGGGTGCACAATCAAAGAGCTTGAAGACCATTGAGTTAGACACCTGCTTCATGTGGAAATTAACCAGGTTGACATTTTATGAGCACAACCTTGATATCCTAAAAGAAAAATACAGTGTTTCCACTCCAGCATTCATTTAATTTACATTGTTAATATTAGTGGTTCTGAAGCTTCACTGTGCATGAAAATCACCTGAGAAGCTTATTAAATTGCAGGTTTCCAGAGCCTGCTGAATCCAAGTATCTGGAAATATGGCCTGGGAACCTGCATGTTTAATAAATCTCACTAGTGATTCTGAACCAGACAGATAGTTGGTAGACCTACACATTAAGATGGACTTATCTAAATTATAGCAGTATTTTACTCTACCACGGAACTGGCATCTAAATGTGGAACAGGGGAGTATTCTGATTTACAAGAAGGGCAGACTTTTACTGGCAAATGAATTTGCATCCAGTTACTTTATATAACTTTGCTACTAACGAATCACAGGCAAATGCACTCAAGCCATATTTCACCATGTCCCCGAAATGTCCATGTGGATAAGTACCAACCATGAATTTCAGCCCATAATGTGAGTCACTACAAAATTAACTGGATGATTTTGGCAATGTCACGCAGCCAAACCAAGTTTCAAAACTAGTTCGTTTCAAATCTGATTCATTTGGGCCCCCATTTTCACCCTGGGATCAGGCAAATAATACTAACAATGTGAAGAGAACTTTTGTTTTTCAACATGGGAGCATCCTGAAACCCAAAATGTTTATCTCACCTCTTCATTATCATCTCCTAGAAGAATAGGTCACATCAACCCTCCACAGCAGATGCTGAAGTCAGTCACTAGACATAGAAGATGGTTCAGAGATAATAACTGTCTAAAAACCTAGGCAGGCAGGACACTTTGGCTCACCCTGTAATCTCAACATTTTGGGAGGCTGAGGCAGGAGGACTGTTTGAGGTCAGGAGTTCAAGACAAGCCTGGGCAACATAGCAAGACCCTGTTGCTACAAAAAAAAATCAAAAATAAATAAATAAATAGATAAATAAATAAAACATAGGTGAACTGCTAGTAGTTACAGTGGTACAGGGGCATCATTAGAAAGAACAGCTTTACTAAGCCCTGGTCCCTTAGCAAAAGCACAAGTGGTTTTAAATGTGAATATGCTGTACAAGGCTGATTTTGAACCTCATTTGCAAACATAGTTATGACATTATTATCTCCAAACCATAGACTAGTGTGGGGGGAAAAGTCGTATTACATTTCCTGTGCTCCATGGTAGATCCACCAATGAGTAGATATTAATGGATCCCTGTTAGAATCCCAAGGAGAGGACTCAGTATCAGATGAGACACTGATCTTGCTCTGATACAAACTTAGTTAGTGACCTGTAGAATGTCATTTGTTTACCCTGTGATTTAGTTTACCCCAGTGAAACTTGCAACTCTGTGACTGTTCACCAAATATTTTCTTCTGCGCAGATAATAGGCACAACAAAATTAGGACATTTGACTAATTCTTACTTTTGAAGTTGTTCTTTACGTTTCTGAGCGAGGTATTTCTTCTTTAAATTCTGGAGCTCATTGGTAAGTTTCTCCACCTCATATTTATATTCTTTGCTCTGTACTTCATACATATTCAATTCTGAAGACAAAACCTAACATGGCAAATAAAGCAGCATTAACAAAAGATACAATATCCTTTTCTGAGAAATCTTTTAATCTGCTACCATTTACCACAGTGGAGCTAGAGTTGCAAAACAATGCCCAGGTTTCACAATTAATCTGCATGCTTCCACCAGCTCAGGGTCCACATCTGAGTAGAAACCTGGCTGAGGGCTGAAGATGCATCATCAGGTTACAACTTTAAATAAAATATCATTCCCCCACTTAAAAGGAGAACTGTTAGACAACATTCAAACAGGCTCACAGATGAATGGTCTAATGTGCTTCAAGGAATATCATGAATAGAGACAGAAAAACTCCCAGACACACAGTCTAAAATTGCTTTTAAAGCCTTAAAAAAAAGAAAGTATTCAAGAAAAACATCACTAGAGCATGTGATTCATCTGAGGATTATGAAAAAAATTATTCTGAAGTCATCCTGCCATCACTGCTAACTAAGCATTCAATTTATGTGTTTTCCAGGGTTGTGATGCTGCTGAATGCCTATCCCCTCTTTACTGTGTTCTTTGGGACTCTTCAAAGCCTGACTATCTGCTTCCTTCCATTGCTGTGTTCAGTAGGTGCTGCTGGTCTTGGGCTGGACAAGAAGAGCGGGAATTCACTCATCTGCATAGGACATAGCGCATGCCAAAGCTGGGGTGTGCTCCCCACCAAAACCAAAAAGAGAAAAGGAAGGCTACTGTTCTAACACGCATGCAATAGGCTGGATTTATTTTTCCTCTTGCTTGCTATTTTAAAGATTTGCATAAAAGGGAGATCTTAGCCTTCTTAGTGTTCATCTGCTTCTGAACTCTTTCTTCTTCACTGCTGTGAAAATGATTCTGACTATGTTATCATGGGCTAAAGAATGTAATTTTCATGCTGGAAAAAAAAAAAAAAAAAAACCTGTCTCAACAGTTAAACTCTTAGAATCAAAGACCCTCCTTCTAAACAATGAATGTGGAATTTCCTAAAAGAGTAGGTAAGTATCAAGGACAAACTGGCAGACATGCTCAGTACCACCCACCTCTAAACCTCTTCATGAGGGGTCACATTTCATTTGAGCAAAAAATCTGGATTTCCTGAGATAAAGGGTTAAATCCACAAAAGGCTCCTGTGAGCCTTTGAAGGCAATCCGGAGCTCTGTGTGAATAAGACAGCTCTGTGCTTTTCTAATCTATATCTACCTCTGAGAAAACAAGAAAATAATTTGTTTTGTTTAAAATATTCAATTGTTTAAAGGAACAAATAATCAAAAGATTATGTCCTATGCAAAACTCAAATTATGTCTCAAGATACTCATGTGAAATGAACATTCAGAGTGACAAATTGAAAATTAATGCTCTAATTAGACTTGTTTCATTTGCCCTTTTAAAATAAAAGGATGCAGTTTTACAATGTCCTATTTTTGAAGGGGTTAGGGCTATACTAGTAGGGCGGCATATATTTTACCCCAGGCAGAATGTCAACGATTATTATCCTCATTGGGCAGGAAGTGCCAGAATTCAACTGGCACATACTTCATCCTGTGCTGTGTGTGTAAAACTTCCCCAATATGCCAAGAATATCTAAGTACTCGCTTAGAAGGTGAAGCTCAAAATATAGTGTGAACATGCACAATTTTTGAGAAAACTTTAAAAAGGCACATGTAAAAGTAAAACACTCCATATCTCTGCAACTGAGGGTCTTATGTGACTTAGAAGGGAATCACACTATCAAAAAATCTTGCCTGACTTTATTTCCCTTTCCTGGTTACATATTTGACAGCTGGTCAGGAAGCAAGGCCCTCAGGGCTGGGAGTGGCTGGACTTCTTCTGTGTATGTTTATTTCAGATGGGATGGAATACCAGGGACCCACCGTGGCACGGCGGTCTGCTTCAGTTGGTCAATGGTGTTAAAATATTTCCTTTGCTCCTCCTTGCCCTTCAAGTCCTCTAATAAATCATCTCAAGATCATCCATACAAACCCTGTCCCCACATTTCCATTTTGTTGTCATCATCTTTTCCTCTCTTGCTCACCTGCCTCTTTCTGGAAATGGAGAATGGTGCTGTCTAATAGTCCAGGAAGAGAAGGGTAGCTCTGAGGTCTGCCGGCTCATCCTAGACTAGAGCTCTAAGAGAGCTGACCTCAGAGGATCGTGGTATTGAGAGACTGGCTTATTGTGTGGAGGCAGTGGACTTGTCCAGGTGTGCTCCCCACAGTGTGGCTGCCCTGGCACCAGGAAGGAACAGGGGCTACCACTTACTTTCAGCTGCTGCTTCTTGTCATGCAGTGTGCGTCGGTACAGCTTCAGCTGTTCCGCGGCCTCAGGTCCAGGCTGGCGGGCCAAGACGTGCTTTAGTTCCATGTAGAGTTTCTCCTTTTCCTAGTGGAGAGCAGAACCAGGAGCAGAGATAAGCAGCACCGTCAAAACAGGGAAAATGCCTTTCACTGCATGGCCAGCACAATTTGGGAGTGGCCCAAGCTACTTCCCAGCTCCACAGTGATCACATTCACTCACAGATTCATTCAGTCACGCATTGAAACAATCCTTATGAAGGGCCGGGAATGTGCTCAGCATTTGGATGTCAAGAAATAAGACAATGAGTAAGAGAAAGTTCCTCTCTACCTGAACATAAGATCACAAGGACTGGGAGACAAGGGCAGGGTAGAAGATCTTGCCAGGAAAAGGAGGGAGTGACTGACTCTGGTTGGAGGAATTGGTTGGAGGAAGAAATAAAAAGGAGAGTTTTTCAAGAAATCTAATAGCTTGGTGCAGTGGCTCATGCCTGCGATCCCAGCACATTGTGAGGCCGAGGCAGGAGGGTCGCTTGAGGCCAGGAGTTCAAGACCAACATGGGCAACATAGTGAGACCTGGTTCTATTTAAAAAAAAGAGAGAGAGAGAGAGGAAAAAAAGAAAAATACAAAAATTAGCCAGACATTTTGGTGCATGCCTGTAGTCCCAGCTACTTAGGAGGCTGAGGTGAGAAGATCATTTGAGCCCAGGAGATCGAGGGAGCAATGAGCTATGTACCACTGCACTCCAAGCCCTGTCTGAAAAAAAAAGAAAAGAAATATGATGGCATGGGAAGAAAAGAAACCTGAAAATGTCTTGAGGGAAGAGGTAAATATCCGAGGAAACTTGGGTATGGATATTTGTAGACCTAAAAGAAAGGATTTTCTAGAAACCCTAAGCAAATGGTAATTCTGTAACTTTATTTAAACAATAAACAATGTGAAATCCCCATTTGAATCCTAGAGTTTAATTGCTTGTAAAGTGTTTTCCGACCCTTGAACTAAAGAAATTACATACAAGCAAAGATTTCTTTCTAAAGCATCTCAATTCTAGATTTCCAAATCACTAAACTGCAATAATTTGAATAAACATTGATAAAGTCTAGTGTGTCTACTCATTAGTCTCTGTACACATTTATTTCCTTAAGATAATTGTGGTAAGCACAAGCCCTCTCATTAAATGAAACATTCAGTCAAATGGATATTAATTTTTGCCTACAGCTAAGTATTCTTAGTATTGTTATCAAATAATCTGTTTTTAGCAGAAAATATAAAAGTCATAAAAAGTCAGGTGAAAGAAAAATCATTAACTAGTCATTGTTACCATTTGTTTTGGTTTTTCCTTTTCCGTGGCCAAATTATTGAAACTTCATCACAAAAACATAGCTCTACTTATAGAAGAGTGTATGCAACTTAAAAAGTATTTGGATGGAATAAGCTCTGGGAAAAACACATATGAAAACAATAGTCACCATTTAAGAAATTCCAGAAATGACAAGGAAATCCAAAAGCCCGTGCAAAAGAAGAGAACTTGAACAAATCGAATTACAAAGTGATGATCTTCCCTTGCTGTACAACACCTCCTGTCACACCTTACAATATAATCTTCACAGTAAATAGATGTAGCAAGCAATGAGAAAGATATCAGGAGGTGAGTTTATTTTCTAGAGACACTTAACACCTGCTCTGTTGGGAAAATAACACTTCTGACAAGGTTTCAAGATTCAATTTGGAGAGAGTAATAAATATGTGGAGAAGCCCATGAAACAGTTTTGTCCATTTCTTTCAGCTCACCTTTCTCTATACCAGACTACAGATAGACTTGCACAGGAAAGAACCTCACAATGACAGAGAGAAAGCAATCTGGTTTGGAATATAATAATGTCTTAAACTGAAAAGACCATCTTACTCCAAGCAACTTGAAGTGTTTCACAGGTGTAATTCTCTTCAATTACTCTTGGTAGGTTGAGAGGAGAAAGACACAGAGAAGAAAATTTGAAAGAAACAAAATATCGTCACCTCACCACATAGGTGAGGATCTCAGCATCAGCAGGAATTAATGGTGCCTCCACAGTCCGTTGGCAAGTCAAAAACCTAGTGATGATAAACCCCAAGAATCACTTTTCCTGTGCAAAACTTCCCCTGGGGTTCAAAGACATGGTATCACCCTGAAAATATTTGGGCAAAATTGAGCTACAAAATTCCATCTACATGATATCATGGATAGAAGAATCAAGCCAGAAAGTGGAATCAGGTTCAAAGCCACATTAGAGAGTAATGATGGTAAGAGCATGACTCACCTCCTCCATCTCCCCATCTACACCATCTGAATAAGCCCTGCCATGTCCTCTAACAGAAAGCACAGTCTTCTGACACAGAGTGAATGATGTTGTCATTTATCCTGTCTTCTTCATCACTTCCAATATTTTGTTTCTTTCCTTTTTGTTCTTTTGGTTTTTTTTTTTTTTTTTTTTTTTTTTTTTTTTTGAGACTGGGTCTCACTCTGTCACTCAGGCTGGAGTACAGTGGCACAATCATAGCTCACTGCAGCCTCAACCTCCCGGACTCAAGCAATCCTCTCACCTCAGCCTCCCAAGTAGCTGGGACTATAGGCATGCACCACCATGCTTGGCTAATTTTTGTACTTTCTGTAGAGGCAGGGTCTCGCTATGTTGCCCAGGCTGGTCTCCAACTCCTGGGCTCATTTTATCCACTCACCTCAGCCTCCCAAAGTGCTGTGATTACAAGCCTGAGCCACCACATCCAGCCTAGTATTTCTTTCTAGGCTGTAACCTTAATTGAAATGGATTTATTGTAAAGAATAGCTGAGCAACTGAACTGTGAGGGCCCACAAGTATGGAGAAAAGTGAAGAAACTGAATTACCACTAAAACTGTCTGGGTAGTCAAAGTCAAAAAGTTCTGAGAATTAAATAACCCAGGGCAAGTGAGCCCTGTGTGTTCATGGTGGATAGAAGAAATAACAAATGAAACTTCAGGGACTAAGATAGTGGAATACATGAAGAGCAGAGGCAAAGGGAATGGGGGCAGTGGTTGGAATGTGTATTGCCCGGCTTCACTGTGCGTGAATTTTGGTCAATGCTTACAGCAGAAAACCTGTCTGATAAAGCAAAGTCTGGTCAGCATTAACATTCTAGCCTTGTGTATCATACAGATTCATATTTTTGGAGAATGTGCTAGTAATTTAGATAAATATGAAATGTTTGATGGATTGAAGGTCTTCAGTACAACTGTCTTCCAATTTATTTCTCTCGTAACCCTCTACAAGGGCCAACCAAGCTCTTCAAACATTGTGCAATGGTGTGTATAATAACCCCATTTAGAGACAAAGCGTGCAATTCTATTATAAAGAGAATCTATCTTATGCAACAGAGACTCATTAGCTGTCCAATGTATATTGTCTCCATAAGCCAGCAGTGGCAGAACCAGCTGCCTTATAATACATATCCTGTCCTTCTTCATTAAGCCACATCCATTTCTCTTTAGTCAATTAATTTGTCACTTGGTTAGAAGCACCATATGTCAATGAAACATCATAAGAAAATCATAAAGAGTATATTATTTCCCCACCAACAAAAGATTGCATCTTCAGTTTGGCATTTCTTTTATTCAGAGTTTGCTGGTGATGCACAGCAATATCACTTTGTAGCATGCCTCACTGTTGTATGAACAGCTATACTGGAATCAAGCTCAACTACTAATACCAAACTACTAGCTTTCTCTTTGGCTAAGCATGTCTTGAGAGCAGCAACCATACTATGTCCATCCTTGAAATAATAGCCTCTTCCTAGACATCCTATTCTCTCCATTGGACAGGCCATCAGATGTGATTATAAATTCTGTTGCTGTGAAGAATCTGCCAAGTTATGCTGGGTAATTGCACATCTCATTGTCAATATCAGCTGAGTATGGTAGTAAGAAATTAATTACAGTATTAGCTTCCAATAATGCTGTTATTACATGGTGACAGTCTATAACCTCACAATGGAAATTCCAGACATATTCTGAACAGCCTATGCAAATAAGAGTCAGTGCTATTCCAGGTACAATTCAGAGGGAGAAATTGAGTTTCTCACAGAACTCCTTTCCCCACCAAGCTACAGTTTTATAATCACTGTCTGTTTATATCTTCAGCTGAAAACAGGAGGTAGTTCACATTCAACGTGCACCTCAGCACCCCTTCTTCCTCAGCTCGCCTACACGAAGCAATAACTGACTGAGAGGAACTCATTTATTCCATTTTCATCTGAATCTGTATTTGGCAAATGCCAGTGCATTGATTCTGCTCACCCTGGAGTCATCAGTTTGCTTGGGTGAGAGTTGGGAAGAATCGCCTCACCCTGTGAACAAGCTGACTCAAGCAAAACAGGCAGCTTTCCTCCAGACCAAAGACACATGCTTATCTACACCTACCAGGGCAAAAGCTACCCACTCAGATGCTTGAGTGCAAAGAACTCCAAGGAAAGAGATACCATCTTGCCTTCACTCCAGCCTTACCCAATGGGTTCAAGATAATGTTGATTTTTTTTATTCAATAACCACTACTTCTGAGAGAAGCTACTTCACAGAATATACAGAAAATCTCTTTCTCAAAATGTCAACAGATATCATGTTACTACCAACAATATTTTGTCTTTATAAACCCATTATTTCTCTCCAATTGAATTTTGAGCCTTTAAGGCCAGAACCATGGTGAATCTCTCTCTACATAACTCGCACCTACTGTTGTGCTCTCCTTATTCTATTGAGGAAGCTTAATAATTTCATTGACTGCAATTACACGGTCAGCAAACTATGCCCATCGTATTTTACCTATATACATCAATACAGGTACAGATATATTTGTGTTGAGAACTTTTACCTGAATTAAACCATTCAATAACATCTTCCAGTTAGCAGAGCTTGCATAATTCACTTTACTGAGCTGGTGCTATGAGTTCCATCACTTTGAGCAATATTTTTTTATTATGTATGTTGTGTATAACTCAGAAAATCAGGTATAACCTTGCCTTGATCTCTTAAATTTTTATAGAGGTTTTCTGATAGTTCAAGTAGTTTCAAACATTTTTTTTTAATTCATAAGACTTGCAAATGTATTCAAATTAATTGGCTCTGAAAAGACTACTTGTATGTGCATGTACATACTGATACACATAAATATAAAAATGTGAGCATAACTTTTTTTTTTTTTTAAATGGAGTCTCATTCTGTCGCCTAGCCTGGAGTGCAATGGCACGATCTCGGCTCGCTGCAACCTCTGCCTCGCAGGTTCAAGAGATTATCCTGCCTCAGCCTCCAGAGTAGCTGGAATTACAGGCGCGTGCCACCACGCCCAGCTATTTTTATATTTTCAGTAGAGATGGGGTTTCACCATGTTGGTCAGGCTGGTCTCGAACTCCTGACCTCGTGATCTGCCCTCCTCAGCCTCCCAAAGTGCTGGGATTACAGGCATGAGCCACTGCGCCCAGCCGTAAGCATAACTCTTAAACTACATTCCTCAACTAAATAATGTGTTGACTTTTTAAACAGCCTCCTTAAACACAGCAATCCTAATTGCACACATAACTCTTTTCCAGAATTGAAAAAAAAAAGCAATACATTTTTGCCTCTTTGCTTAGTTTCAGTCCTTTTTCCATCCCCCCACTGCCATCCATAATTCTTAACAAAAGACAAAAGCTACATTTAAAATTCTAAGCAAAATTACTTCCCTCCATATATAAAAGCAACTCTAGAACACTGCCTAATTTATCTGGAAATGCCTGTTTTCATTAGCAGAAAAATAAATTAGAAACTCTGTAAACATATTACATTTCTATCTAGCCTCAGAAAAGAAAAAAATAATGCCTAATACCCTGGGGCTTTCTTGTTTATCGGCTTTATAACGAAGATGTCAGCTAAACTGAACTCTGGGCCCATCTTGTTTATGATGTCATGAAGTAGTAAAGCCCCCTGGAGAGGATAGGAAATGCTGGCATTTGGTGATGAAACAGAATTACACAGCCGAGTTCCTTATGAGCAGGGAACTAGTTGGTTACACAGCGGTTCTTGGCTTTAGATGTAGATGAGTAAGTGTTTTATGAGGCATATGAGAAATTTGCATGCACTAACCTTCACCATTTTTGTAACAATAGGAAAAATGCTTCTGGTGCTTTCTGATGTAAGCAACACAAGCTTTCTTGAGAGATCTTTTTGCAAGGGACTTTATTTCCAAAATGCAAATATATGTATGTAAAATCTGGTACAAAGTATGTAATTCTCTAGGCTAGCCTGAACATTGTTACCAAGACTGTTTGCTTGCTTTACCTTTGCACCTTACCTAGCAATTTAATGCATGTGAAGAATTTGCACATATTAAAAATCATGATAGTGTTGACTTTTCTTAAAGCCAGTAATGAAACACGTCCAGAGAAATTCAAGTCAACTAAGTATTTATTTAGCAATAACTCTTATGTGCATGACTGTTCTAGGTTCACACAAAGATCAGTAAGGTTAGCTGGGTGCGGTGGCTCACGCCTGTAATCCCAGCACTTTGGGAGGCCGATGCAGGCAGATCACTTGAGATCAGGAGTTTGAGACCAGCCTGGCCAACATGGCGAAATCTCTTGTCTACAAAAAATACAAAAATTAGCTGGGCATGGTGGCAGGCGCCTGTAATCCCAGCTACTTGGGAAGCTGAGGCAGGAGAATCACTTGAACTCGGGAGGCGGAGGTTGCAGTGAGCCAAGATTGCTCCACTGCACTCCAGCCTGGGTGACAGAATGAGACTCTGTCCACTCCCCACCAAAAAATAATCAGTAAGGTCTAGAGTTTAGTATCCAGTTATGGAAAAACAAATAACTAAGTCATTATAAAACAAAATAGTCATGCCAGGTTCCCAAAGAGGTGCTAGGAGTACTATGCATGTGTAGGTAACTTCAAAAGTGGAGATGATATCAATTTGGTGGGCCACGGAAAGGGAAATATTTCAGATGCATCTTGGTGGGAGAAGAAGTAACAGTAATATTTGTATTTGTGGATCTGAAAAGGTCTTCACTATCAAAGGACAAATTGAATAGATAAAGCCACTTGAAGTTAATCCATTTTAAATAGTATCCATTGTCTCTACGATGATTAAATTTCTTAAATTTATCTGAATACCGTGGAGGAATTTGTTTGAGGGAATTTGATAGTTATTGATGTACATCTCTTAAGCGGATAACAGACATAACTCCTCATTCCCTAGAAACATTTGCTGATTACATGTTGCCTCCTCTCCTTTGGTTTTGCTGGTTATAAATGTTTGGACTGGAGAGGGCTCAATCCTTGAAGCTAAATCATTGGATTCAAATAATAACTTGGCAAGGATAGGGAGGATGAATTACAAGGATTCAAGGACGGGTATCAGATTACCGGGAACACAGGAATGGAGTCCTAACCCAACCAAATCACATTCATGTGGTTTTTTAAAATTCAACTTAATTGGCTATTCCAAAGAATTTTTTTTTTCCTATTCTTGGTGAACAGAGCCCTTCAGATGCAAAATAGAATTGTGTTTGGTATTTTTTGGTAAAAGGAGCTAAACAAGGACCTATAGATACATGCTAGAGCAGTCTCCTCTGGAGACGTTAGCATGAGTAGATAGTAAATGTTTAAAGGGGAAGAAGAGGAGTTGTTTAAAATAGTAAATCAGTGGCCGGGCGCGGTGGCTCACACCTGTAATCCCAGCACTTTGGGAGGCCCAGGCGGGTGGATCAGGAGGTCAGGAGATCGAGACCATCCTGGCTAACACGGTGAAACCCTGTCGCTACTAAAAAAATACAAAAAATTAGCCAGGCGTGGTGGCGGGCGCCTGTAGTCCCAGCTACTCAGGAGGCTGAAGAAGGAGAATGGCGTGAACCCGGAAGGCGGAGCTTGCAGTGAGCTGAGATCACGCCACTGCACTCCAGCCTGGGCGACAGAGCAAGACTCCATCTCAAAAAAAAAAAAAAAAAAATAGTAAATCAGTAAGTCACTTCCAAATTTAAAGAAAATTGGAGTTGAAGAATAAGTAGGTTTCCACTGGCTTTTGCTATTTTTCTTTGAAAATACATTGTTGTGTTGTTGTTGTTGTTAAGACAGAGTCTCACTCTGTTATCCAGGCTGGATTGCAGTTGCACAATCACAACTCATTGCAACCCTGACCTCCTGGGCTCAAGCAATCCTCCTACTTCAGCCTCCCAAAATGAAATGAAATAAAATGGTGTCCAATTTTCAAAATAAACAATAAAATAAAAGTTTCAGTGAGATTTTTTTCCTTGAAAAACTGATCTAATACTCATAACTTTTTTGTCTTATAATTAACAAATTTTACATTTTAATTGTAATAATGTGCTACTTACTAGAACTAACAAATAACCAGTAAACCCCAATTAAAATGACTGGGGTTTTTTGACATAACTGACAATATTATATTATAGTATAATTTGATTTCATATATCTGACTACTACAATGCACATTTTCTTAAATTTTTATTATGTAACAATCATACAAAAGAATATACATAACATATATAGCTATAAAGCATGATAATAGACGCTCAGGGTAAACCCATCACCCAACTTATGAAATAGAATATTCTCATTACCAGGAAGCTACTGTGTACTCCCTTCCCCAACCCACCCTTGTGCTTACAACCATCATCCAAGGTAAGCACCATTCTGAAACCCATTATCATAATTGCATTGATTTTTCCGTATAGTTTTATTACATATCTGTTACTTAGTTTTGCTTTGAGCTTTATGAAAATATATCTGAGTGTATCTAGTTTCTCTGGTTTGCTTGTTTTCCTCAATAATATGGTTCTAAGATTTATTGAACCATAAATCTTATGGTTATTGTGTGTTTCTGTTCATGTAGTTGATTTGATATTCCACTGGGTAAGAATTCCACAATCTCTGCATTCACCTGTCAGTGGGTATTTGGGTTGTTTCCCAGGTTTTGTTTTTATGAACACTCTTGTGCATGTTCCCAAGTTCACAAGTCCAAGTCTTTCTAGGATATAGACCTATGAGTGGAAGTGCTGCATCTTAAAGCTATATGAACATTCAACTTTATAAGGTAATAGAAAATTATTTTCCAAAGTGCTTTATAAAAATTCCCATTGATTTGCATACTTGCCATTGCTGAGTGTTGTCAGTCATTCCTAAGCAAAGGACCCAGTTAAGCCATACCCAGACTCCCGACACACTGAAGTTACGAGATAACGTGTGTTGTTTTAAGCTGTGAAATTCATGGTCATTTGTAATGGAGCAATAGACAACTAATACAGACATGTTAACTTTTGTCCTTCTAGAAACAGTAAAATGGCATCTCAATGTTATCATATGTCTCATCAAATGTTCCATTTTCCTCCTTATAAAATAAGGTTGAGTTATTTTCTCCCCAAGTTTATTCATTTGTGTTTCCTCCTCTGAGAAATGCCTGTTCACATATAGTATTTTTTTTTACTGATTTGTAATTATTTATATATTCTAGATATAGAAAGATATATAAAGCTTATGCTTTTATGATTTCTCTTAGGGAGCAGATATTCTTAATTTTAATGTAGCAAGATTTACACATATTTCTTTTATCGTTAATGTTTTTTGTATTTTATTTAAATACTCTGACCAAGTATTTTTAAAATATTTCTGTTAGCAGTAATATTTAAAAGCTTCATTAATTTCTTCCGAATTCCCTCTTAATCCTTTGATATTTAAAACATTCTTTTTTGAAGTGCCTATACTTATACTTGTTCAATTTTCTCTTTTTCCACAGATCCTAATTTAGATCCTTGCCTTTGTACATGATTCCAGCATTTTTCTAATATCATTTTTCTAATATCATGAAGTTGCATTGACTTCACGGTATCTAACATCTTTTGCAAAGTTTAGTTTTATTTTATAGTTGCCTTGCATCATATTTGCATTGTGCTGTTGGGTATTAATAATGTTAAACAATTCTACTGAAACAGACCAATGATGTCAGGATGGGCAAGTCATGTGATGCTAGAGGGATGTCTGAGTAAGGAATAGTCACATAAATGGCAACCTTGTTTGTAAATATTTTTATGTTACAACAACCTTTACTTTCCTGCACAATCTCACATTTGGGAGAACTGGACTAAAAATTCTGGAAAGGAGTAATAGAAGCAGTAGCAGCAGCTCTCACTTTTACATCAGGTATTATGAATATGCCAGACATGGTGCTAAGCTCAACACATGTGTTACTTAATAACTCTACACAACAAACCTGTGAGCTGATTGTTGTTATCCCTATTTTCCAGATGAGGAAGTTGAGGCTCAGAAGTGTCAGTGACTTGCCCACATAAAACAACTAGAAAGTGTCAGAGCCAAGATTTGAACTTATATGAAATAGAACATTTCAATGACTGAGATAGAAATGGATATATATAATCTCCTTGCTCTTAACCACTATTCATACTACTTATAGCAGATGGAGAGTAAGAGAACAATACAATCAAAGTCATCAAGGTGAAGAAGTGAGAGCTTAAAAGCATCCAGTAAGTAGTTCCATTTGGCTAGAGCCTGCAGCGTGTGCAAGGGACTCTACACCAGGGACTGCCTTACCAGCCTAGAAAGGAGGTACTACATATGCCTTGAATGACAGGCAGATGAGTTTGTTTTCAATATGATAGGCAGTTGGAAGCTGATATAGTTTGGATATTTGTCCCTGACCCAATCTCACATTGAAATGTAATCCCCAATACTGGAGGTGGGTCCTGGTGGGAGGTGCTTGGGTCCTGGTGGTAGATCCCTCAAGGCTTGGTGCTTTCCTTGCAAAAGTGAGTACTAGTGAGATCTGGTTGTTTAGGTGTGTGGCACCTTCCCTCCCACTCTCTCCTGTTCCTGCTTTCACTATGTGCAGTGCCTACTCCCGCTTCACCTTCCACCATGAGAAAAAGCTCGCTGAGGCCTCCCCAGAAGCTGAGCAGATGCCAGCGCCATGCTTCCTGGACAGTCTGCAGAACCATGAGCCACTTAAAACTCTTGTCTTTATAAATTACCCAGTTTTGGGTATTTCTTCATAGCAATGCAAGAACAGCCTAACACAGAAGCTACTGAGGGCTTCTTGGTGTATAATAGATTATCGTTCCAGTAATAAAAATGTTATTCTATTGTATCGTATATACATACACTACTCTAATAAATATTTACATTATAAAACATATATAAAACAGAACATTTCAAAGATTGAAATTAAAATGCACATATGTGTGGAAATTCTAATATTTCTTACAGCACTCAGTGTTTAAGTATTCCACTTCAGAGAACTGGCTTAAGATCATAGAGAGGACCTGAATCAGGATAGTGCCTGGGGGGAAAAAAGAGGTTGGAAGCAGATGCAAGAGCATATGGAGATGGAATTACACGATCAGTGACTGACTGGAACATGGGTGGGAGGAGTCGGAAATGACTCTGGCATGTCAAGCCTCTGGGAGCCTGGAAAAGCTGCCACACCACGAATGTGCGTACCCGTGCCAGGGAAGGAGCAGGCTTCAGGCGGAAGATGGTAAGTTCAATTTTAAAGAGTCAACAGGGCATCCTTTTGACAAATAAGTTTTAAGAAATATAAGCCCAGAATGCAGAAGAGTCTATATAAGACATCTCGACTTTATCTACATAACGGTGATAATTGAAGCCTTAATAAAGAATGAAATCCTTGAGGGTGAAAGCAGTAAAAGCAACGTTCAAGAATATGCTCTGGAGAAAAGGTTAACATCTAGGGAATAGGAGAAATGAAAAAAGGCCAAGAAAGAAGAGAGAAAGAAGAGTCAACAAGGGAGGAGAATCAGCAAACTTCTGAGCCCTAAAAGATGAGAGAGGAGGCAAATGTGAGTGTGTTTGATGCCATCAAATGTGGTTGAGGCTAAAAAGGACAAGGGTTGCAGTCTGTTGGAATTGTTCACTCATCTATTTATTTATTTCAGAGACAGGGTCTCACTCTGTCACCCAGGCTGGAATGCTGTGACACAATCTCGGCTCACTACAACCTCCACCTCCCGGGTTCAAGAGATTCTCCTGCCTCAGCCTCCCAAGTAGCTGAACTACAGGCACACACTACCATGCCCGGCTAATATTTTTGTATTTTTGGTAGAGATGGGGTTTTGCTATGCTGGCCAGGCTGGTCTTGAACTCCTGACCTCAAATGATCTGCCTGCCTCGGCCTCCCAAAGTGCTGGGATTACAGGCATGAGCCACCACGTCTGGCCTGTTTACTCATCTATTTAAACATGAATTTATTTGACCATTCATTCATCCAACCATCTATCCACAAAACACGTACTGATGGACAGAAACATCAGGCACAATGCTACTCTGGCATTATCATCGCTGATATCATGGTTGTTCTCATAGTCACCAGCTACCATTTACTAACCAACTATTATATGCCAGTCACTTTTCATAAATTATATCCGATCCTTATAATAAGTCTATAAATCAGTAAGGATCTTCATTTTACAGATGAAGAAACAAGTAACTTGACCAAGGTCACAAGTCCTAGAGCTGTGTAGAAGACTCAATTCCAAAAGACCATGCTCCTTCCTAGAGACTGTGCGGTTCTCAAGGAATTTAGAGTCTAATGGGAGAGGCAGACAAGTGACTCAACAGGATGTTGTGATAAGAGCAATTCTTGACAGTTACAAGTGATATCACAAGAATCAGAGAAGGGACACTTCTGAAAAGAAAGGTCCTCTGGGATTTCATCACCAGTAATGGTCTATCACTTCCCAAATGCTTGGAGGCTTCATCTCCAAAGGTCACCTGGCTGAATCCATGAGTTTCTCTTCCTGACTCTCTCTCTCTAGAATCCCTGCTTCTTGGTGATTTGCTCAAGGGTGGGATGAACCAGACTGCATGAATGTTGGGATTCCACAGATAGATAACCTAATGGCATGTGCCATTCGAACCCACAGTCTGTGGTCCTAAAAGGGCTTATTCCTCAGACCCTGTATAAACTGGCTAACTTAGAAGGAGACCTGAGGCCTCCTACACTATGCTCACTGAAGCCTGGTATCAAGAGTCAGCCTAGACAGTGAATTCTCAGCTTCCTCTCAACAACATGCCACTGAGGTAGGAAACACAAGAGAAGTTCTAGAACCATAAATAGCTAATTAGGCCTATATTATAAATAATCCCCTGGGGATTAATACGAGAAGGCAGAAGGAATCCAGTTACCCATAAAATAGTAATTATAATAATAGCTAACATTTATTTAGCACATACTACAAGCTCTGAAAACCACTTTATAGACATTATCCATGTGGTCCTCACACATCAACTCCATTTCACAGAAAAGGAAACAGAGGCTGAGTGAGGCTAAGTAATTTGCCCAGGATCACACACTTAAAATTGCGGAATTAGGATTCCTACCCAGGCCAGTGTGACTCTAAGCCTAGAGCCACACACTCTTGGCTTCTTCAAATAGTTTGCAAAGCAAAGTATTTGAAGTCACCTGCCAAACCAGAGGGACATCCAAGGGAGTGAGGGTTCTGGAGAGAACAGACCAGCCATGTAACTGTACATTGACAATGACAGCTGCATAAGGAAAGGATCTTAAGCAAGTAACTTGTTAAAACACGCAATGTAGCAATGAAAGGCCACTCAGCAAAATCTCGTTTACTTGGAACATTCTTTGGAAGAGTACGCTAAATTAAAATTTGAAAACAAGAAATATTCTGATGGAATTAAATACTCAAGTTGAAATAACCCCAAGTAATTTGAACTTTGTGATGAAATCCTAAAAAGCCTCCAAGCAATAGCTGGATCACGACATCATGGGATGGGCTCAGATCAGAGAGGGCTCCATCCTGTCTCTGCTCCTCTTCATGTTCCCTATATGCCATCACACAAAATCACTGCCACTCCCTGATCTGAGCAGGTTCTCCTGAGGCTTCTTGCCTTGGTACTGGCCACTTATTTTTGCAGAATGCCCTTCCCCTATTTCCACCTCCACCCCTTGGCAAACACATTCCCATCCTTCAAGACTCTGATGATCAAAGTAACTTTTCTTGGGAGTCCTTTCCAATTTCTTCAAATTAACTGCATCTTGCCTGTAATGCCAGTGCTCTGGGAGGCTAAGGTGGGAGGATCCCTTAAGGCCAAGAATTCAAGACCAGCCTGGACAACATAGCAAGATTCTACAAAAAATTCAAAAATTAGACACATGCTGTGGCACATGCCTATAATCGTAGCTACTCACGAGGCTGAGGCAGGTGGATGGCTTGAGCCCAGAAGTTTGGGGCTGCAGTGAGCTATGATTTTACCATTGCACTCCAACCTGGGTGATGGAATGAGACCCTGTCTCAAAAAAAAAAATTAACTGCATCTTTAGTGTTAAAGTTAGGTTTTTTTAACCTTGGGTTGATTTAGTCGTATTCTTCATTGGTTTAGGCAAAGCCATCTTTAACCTTATAGCATAAATAACACTACAAGAAACATACTCATCACAGAATATTGACACAAAATTCTGATTTATTTTCTCTGGATTAATCCTTTAAGTAGAATTTCTGAGTCAGAGTTTTTATATTATAAAGCATTTAATACATACTACCATATTCTCTTCTAGAAAGTTTACATCCATTTAAACTCTACCCACAGTATATAAAAGTGCCTACTGGCCTGGCGCGGAGGCTCACACCTGTAATCCCAACAGTTTTGGAGGCCAAGGCAGGCAGATCACAAGGTCATGAGATCGAGACCATCCTGGCCAACATGGTAAAACCCGATCTCTACTAAAAATACAAAAATTAGCTGGGCATGGTGGCGTGTGCCTGTAGTCCCAGCTACTCAGGAGGCTGAGGCAGGAGAATTGTTTGAACCCATGAGGCAGAGATTGTAGTGAGCCAAGATCACACCATGGCACTCTAGCCTGGTGAAAGAGTGAGACTCCGTCTCAAAAAAAAAAAAAAAAAGTGTCTATTACACCCACTTTTTAACACTGAATATCATCATTCTTTTCTTGTCTTTGCTGGTCTGATAGGCCAAAAGGAAAGATAATTATTCTTTTAATTTTCACTCTTTTGATTACTAATAAGGTTACCTTATTTTCACATGTTCACTACTGATTCATATTTCTTCCTTTGTGAACTGTTTGCTTATTATCTCTATCAATTTATTCACTGATATCTTTTTCAAACTGATTTGTGAAAACTCTTTATACATTAAGGATAGTGAACTTTCTCTGCCGTACTTGTTACAAATGTTATTCCTAGTTTTTTCTTTCCACCTTTAAAATGCTTTTTACTATTCTTATGATGTTTTAAACTTTTTGTGTAGATGAAGTTATCACTCTTTTCCTTTATGATTTCTGCCTTTGGTATTATACTTCCTCTACTTGTAGATACATACCTTAGAAAGATGCTCATGTATGCGTACCGGAAACTTGTAGAGGAATGCCCCTGAAACACTTTTACAATAGTGAAAATTTGAAAGAAAAAAACCTAAATGTTCATCATCTTTAAAAAAATGGCTATAGAATAGATATACAATGGAATTATTTTTATCTTTGATGTGTATCAAGGATAGGTCTCAAAAATATAACGTTGAGTGTGGAAAAAAGAAGAAAATGAATAATAATGCATTCAGTATAATACCAGGTGTATAAATGTAAAATGTACCAAGTAATTTTACACATTGTAAATGCATCTATTTGCAGTAAAAGCACAAAAATATACTGAAGGAATACACATCAAATTAATGACAGTAGTTGCCTCTGGAAAAGGCAGAAAAGAAATGGGACTTTGAAGGGACACGAAGTTTTCATCTAATCTGAAAATCTATTCACTTCATTTTTTAAAAAATCTGAAACAAATGTGACAAAACATTAATATTTACTATTTTGGGTGACTAGAGACTGGTTGTGTTCTATTATACTCTACTTTTCTGCATTAACATTTTATCTAAAACTTGGGGAAAAAAGAGGGGGGATTTTTCCCACCCTCAAGAATATGTAGAAATATATTTATAGTTTATTCTAGAACTTTTAGGAAGTTTTTAAAATTTAGTGTATGATAAGAAATAGAACTCTAATTTTTCCAAATATAAATCCCATAACACTATGTCTATGTTTCTCATATGTACTTTATTATACTGTGCTGTGGTTATAGTTACTTGTTTACATGCTTGTCTCTTCCACTAGACATTGCCTTTGTCACATATAAGAACTGTTCCTGTGTCTTTCTGTATCCCTAGAATAAGCATAAGACCTGGTACTCAGTGTTTGTTGAATGAGTGTGTGAATGAAAAGAAGAATGAATGAATGATTAATGTAACTGACTAAACAACTCTCTGCCATTCCCAGTAGTGCCCTCATTCAGATTACATCAAATACACTCAGTAAATCAGAAAGAACCTAGTAGCCAAACCGGTACCCAACTAATCATGACCACAGAACAGAACTGTGCTCATCAGTGTGGTAGCCACTAGCCACCCGTGGCTATCAAGCACTTGAAATGTGGTCTGAATTGATATTTGCTTTAAGTGTTAATACACAGCAGATAGTGTAAACTTAGTACAAAAAAACATAAAATATCACATTAATAAATTCATTTCATGTTGAAGTGATATTATTTTGCATAAACTGTGCTAAACAATGCTATTAAAATTAATTTTACCTGATTATTTTTACATTTTCTTATTGTGACTACTAGAAAATTTAAAATCACACATATGGCTCACATTATTTTTTAGTGGACAGCACTGAAATAGAGCAACAATGGTGTTTTTTAGATGCAAAAATGTGTCCAGTTTCACATATGCCTAATTTGAATGCAAACCAATCACCTCCTTATATAAATAATGGCATGAAACTAGATGAAAAAGTATGAGGTCATTACTCTGCACAGCCGACAACTTGGAAAATTAGACCTCATGCAAATTGTTCCATAAAGCACTTAATAAAATTTTAGGGAAGTAGAAAATTGTGTATTAAGTTCTGTAATAGAAAGAAGATTCATTTCCAAAAGAAGACTGTAGGTGAGAAGGTAAATGTGAAAAGCAAAACCATAAGAAAACAACCTTTTGTTGTCAGGCTCCTAGTGTTTCTGTTGCACCGTGGACTATCACTGGATCAGCCTGTGTGATTTTAGTGGTCCTGGGGCTGCTCCCTTTTTAACGCTGTCACTCTTGACTGGAAAGTGATGATTCTAGTATAGCCCCATTGACACTAAGACCCATGTGGTCCAGTCACAGAGAGCTATCATGGGCAAAGAAAGCGACCAACAAGTAACTTCAGGCTAACTTAAGTACATCATTCGTGTCTTTCAACTATTGTGAAGGGGATACATTATCCACATCAGAACTTAAAACTCCCCTTCCCTCACCATGTGCAGCCACCCTCACGTTCTTGACTTCAAAAGCTCTAGAATAGCTCCTTTCATGTGCTGCCCATCTATTCACCCCTCACTGCTATCCTGATTATGTACCTGAAAAGCCAAGGGAATGACTCTGCAGGGGCAGACCCCTCCCCAAGCGGGAGGAGGGGCTGTCAGTGAGAGAGCCAGAACCCTCAGAGCAGGCGGAAGAGTAAAAGCTGTGGGAAAAAAAAATGAGTTTATATTTGTGTCCTGTCCAAGTCAGCCAAGGCCTGGAGCCTCACATGCAAAAGTGTAGTGATTCTATGCCTAGCCCAAGAGTCAACCCGGGTAGGTAGTAGCTCAACAGATGAAAAGATCAGTTTTTATAAAAATAAAAGTGAGGGATGATATAAACATGTACCTTGAGTTGTTTTTTACTTAAGAGAAAGCGAAGTTGGGTGAGACCTAGCAGAATGAAAGAATTCACACATCAGAGAGCCACAGTAATATTCAATATCAAAGAGGAATTGAGGCTTCTCCAAATACACATCAATTTCAGAAGTGACGCTTACTAAGGGATCCTTAACAAGGAAATTCTGATAAACAAACCTGGGGGACAGGAGCTGATATGCCACAGTAGACACTGGCATGCTTTTTTGCCTTTATCTGGCTGACATATTACCCCTGAAATTCCACAGCTAGTTGAATATGAATGTCATTAATTCAAGAGCTGGCTTTGAAATGCTCAAGCTCCGTGGTCTCCCTGTCTGAATGCAGGCTCGCTCACTCCTTTGCTCTCTGCCCTCACCACCACGACCCTACTCAATACTCCCACTGTACCAGCACATTAGCCTCTGCCTGATTTCATTGCTCTCCCTCCTCTTCCTCAACTGCAGAGTCAAATGCTTCTGAGTGCCCCCCACAGCACCTGCCACCCCCTCATCATCAGCCTCTGTGACAACTGCCATGCACACTCCCAGCACTACCACTCTCCTACTGTGGGGTCAATCACTCAGCTCCCTGGTCACACAGTGCTGCTGGAGGGCAATGCAGAACTGTACAGAATGGAGCTGCTACAAATTCAACAAAATCAATGGATCCTCTGTGCCTTGATCATTTGTTTTCTCTGCTCAGCAATTCTCATGTCCATTTCTTGTGAACACCTGGACAGTGTCTCCTGCAGCAGCGTCTTCAGACCTGTCTTTGGGATCCCAGTCTCACCTCCAACATACTTGCTCGGCAGATGGCCTGATCTAAGCAGATGGAAGATACCTTAATTGACCCCAACCTCCATCACAAGACATCAGTGCTACCTAAACTCTCTCCACCTTCCCGTCCATCTCACATGAAAAGCTGGTAGCCTTCATCCTCTTGCCTGGTATGTGCATGTGAATAAACATATGCAGACACACACCCATGCACAAGAAACCACACATACTATCCCCAGGCACATCCACAAACATGCATTCCTATCTTGACCCTTGTCTCTCTTTCCTGGGCTTGCAACTTGCTCTCATGCCTGTCATCCCATCCCTCTCTTTAAAATGTTTACCAAGGACCAGAAGAGCACGCACCACTCCATTAGACTCAGGGAGCGGGGCTGAGACAAAAAGGAACAGAGGTCTTGCATGGCTTATTCCGTGTTTCTAAATTGTTTGAATCTTTTACAAGAATGTATTTGTGTTTTATATGTGTGTTTTTACATTTTTTCCCTCCAATGTTTCATAGTCAAATGTCTCCTACAAGTAACCCAAGTCTGCTGTCCCCATTGTCTCACATCTCTTTCCTTTGGGGCCCTTGGCTGCCAGACTTCCATCCCCAACAACTTCCCAGAACAGGACTCTCACAGGGCACTGGTGAGCGACTTCCCTGTGGGCACATACTTCCCTTGGTTATACTTCTCCTGGCAGATGCTGACAGTGATGACCTACTCCCTCCTGGAAGTTCCCTCCTCCCTTGGCCTGTGTGATACCACCCTTTGAGTTCCATTGCAAAATCAGACACAGTCCACTGCCAGATCCTGCAAACAACCAAATGAGCTTTGCCCTTCCTTCTCCTAAAATCCAGAAATGTAGTTTTGTCTAAGCAAGGAATACAGAGCCTCTCCATGTGCTTACGTGTGTTTGCATAGGAAATGTCATCCCCTCAACAGCACACTACCCACTCTCACACAACAGCCAGTTTCTCTACGATCCCCACTTCAGGAAAAAGCCAAAGATGATAAGGTCACGCCAAAGTTTCCATAACCCTCAGTGTTGTTGAGGGAGCTTCTTCACACCCCACCTCTATATACACCAGCCAAGGGCCACCTGGCTGGGTCCTCCCTCCTCAGCCTCTCCCTACTCCACCTCTGTGTTTCTGGGGAAGGGGCAAAGATAATGTTCTAGCTGAACAGAATTTTGAAAAATGAAGAGAGGTTTAGAGCACAGACAAGGCATGGGTGCATATTCTCTGTGGGGAATTTCATTTTCAGAGACAGAAAAGAAAATCTATATTAGAAAACCACAGTCAGGTAAACGTTGTGAGTGTGTGTTAGAGATTAATCAGTGTGAGCACTAAATGAGGTGCTGTGGGTAGAAGCGCTTTGCGAAATATAACTTGTCAGACGAATGTTAGATCCTTCCATCAACATCCATCTCACAGAGTTGTTGAAGACCGAATGAGACAATATATATAAAATTGCTTTGTCAACTAGAAAAAAAATTTATAAATTGTCATTATTCTGTGATATTTTTGCTCTCGCTAGATTAAGAGTCAGACCATGGCAATATTGAAGAAAATTAATATACCTGCTAATTTATTTTGAATCCACATTCTTGGAACTGTTTTTATAAACTGAGAATTCTAATTAATTTCCATCCTCTCACCTTTTTTCAGATGAATAGATTGAAATAAACTTCATATTCTATTAATAACCCAGCCAAGTTCCTAATGACTGTCAATTAGACCACCGACTTTGGACTTAAGGCCTGAAAGTCATCTTTTGTACCTGTCTACAATAACAAAGCCAGTCAATTTTCTCTTGTGACTATTTTAATTTCCTTCATTTCAATCTCCTTGGGCATTGTAACAGCAAGCTTCCTCTGCAGTGGCTTCTTGGCCATTCACTCTGCTGTTAACCTCTCAGGTTTCTAAAAACCCAACATCATTTCCATTATTCCAACTAATTTTTTAAAATAACTGATACTGTAAACACAGCAATAAGTGAGGAAATAAAAACAAATTGAATGATTATTGGAAAGGAAGAGGAAAATAATCACTTCTTAAACAAGGTATGATTACATACCTAGAAACCCCAGAAAATTAACTGAGAAGCTATTTAGTATGATAGGTTGGATACAAACAAGTATGCAAAAATCAATAGCTCTCAACATGCCAGCAATAACCAACTGGAACATGTAATGGGGTGAAAATGTCTTTCTTCATAACTGCCAATCTCTATCAGAGGCACAATCTGGAAGAGTGAAATGGAACGAAAGGATTACTGGAGTCTCTAGTTTTCCTGTGATTTAAAAAAAAAAAAATTTGCAGCCTTTTGTAACATGTATTTTCTTTCCCTGTTTTGTTTTTTTTTTTTTGTTCTGTTTTCAGCCTGGGTTCATCAAAGTTTAAAGAGTCTTAAGGTCCAAGCTTCAGCCTGGATAGCTGGGGGGAGTAGGGAGGGAGAGAGGATGATGGAAGAGGGGAGGAGAAAGGAGGTGTGGGAGGAGGGGTGTGGTATGGTGAATGGTCCCCAAGGCAGCGAATTGGTTTTGTCAACCTTGGAGTTATCACTGACCAGGAGGAAAGACCGAAAGCCATCTTTGACTCTCCTCCCTTGACCTTCACAGGGATTCAATTTCTAAGTCCCCTATGCTGGGCTTGTTTGTTTTGTTTTGTTTTTCAGACGGGTCTCACTCTGTTGCCCAGACTGGAGTGCACTGGAACCATCACAGCTCACTGCAGCCTCGACCTCTGGTCAAGGGTGATCAGGTGATCCTCCCATCTCAGCCTCCCAAGTAGCTGGGACTACAGGTGAGCACCGCCACATCCAGCCAATTTTTGTACTTTTTATAGAAACAGGGTTTTGCCATGTTGCCCAGGCTGGTGTCAAACTCCTGAGCTCAAGCAATCCACCACCTCGGCCTCCCAAAGTGCTGGGATTATAGGCATGAACCAGCGCCCAGCCTATGTTGGTCTTTTTAAGATCTCACGGATTTGCTCCTTTCTCCTGCCCAGAGCCTGTCCCTTAACAACATCCTCAGTACCTTGGGCCCAAATCACAGCTACTCCTTATCTGCTCCTTTAGCCCCAGTCTCTGGCCTCAGTCTTCTTCCTTGTCACTTTTACCAAGTCACACTCTTGAACAGCTAATGTCCTGCAGAATGTAGGCCTGGACAGCCAACCAACCTCAGTTAGGATACAGGAGTCACTTCTCACCACAGACTGCACGGGTTTGGGTCCCGACTCTGCCACGGAATACTGTGTGACCTTAGCCATGTTACTTGATCACTCGGAGCATCAGCTTCCTCATTTGTAAAACTGGTCTAATACTTAAAAATTCTTATGAGGATAACATACATAACAAAGGATTGGACACCCAGTAAAATAATAGGCAACCAAGACCTGTTAGCTGCGGCTATGGGAGTTGCGGTCATTGTCACTATTAGAGTGCATAGTTGTCTCCTGGAGCTAGTGTAATGCCTATGCTTGGTCTCTAAGATATATAATTGGTCCCACCAAATATATCTAAAGGTACCCTCCAAAACAGAATAGCCAGCTGTATCTTCCTGCTACTCAACCACATTCCCACACCCCAGATGTGCTCACCTCTGCCTCAGAACATTGACTCTTCATCTGTCCTCAGCCTGAAATGCCCTTTTCATTTGTTTCCAAATGTACCCTCTTCAAAAGCATTCTATTATTCTGCCCATGTGCTTCCATGGGCCTTTTCTACACCAACACCACCACCATCATATGTAGTTACTCTTCTTCTTACCCTGTGTGTCTAGCTCCATCCTAGGCAGTTTAAATCAGTTAGCTCATCTGATGAGCACAGCAACCCTATGAATTAGGTGCTGTTCCTCTCGCTGCCTTACAGCTGGAGTCACTGGGGCTTTGAGAGGGTTAGTTACTTGCCCAAGGTCAGAGGTAGTCATTGGTAAGACCAGGACTCAAAATAGGTCTCAGCTCTCAGCCACTGTGCCATCCTGCCTTAATGTATGTTTTTAGGCAATAACTGGATAAGTCATTTTAACATCTCAAGGCCCAGTCCAAATATGTCCTCTTTGTCCTTGAGGAACCCAGTTCTTCCTCATCCCCCCTGCTCCTATTCTTTTGGTATGCACAGCAGTTTTAAACAACAACATCTCATTATATACAGTCCCAGACAGTGGCTCTACTGCATAATTAGGCACTCCCTATTGTCAGTATCCAGAATGACGTGTTTAGGTGTCATTGTGTATTGTTCACTGAATGGAACCGTAAGGTAATGGTCTGGATTTTCACACACTGCTCACGGAGATCAGTCTCATTTCTTCCCAAAAATACCCAGAAATCTTCTCAAATAGATCATAAATTTCTTGCAGGTAAGGACCATGTCCTATTCCTTTGTGTCTTACAAACTTCTATAGATATTATAGATACCCCGAAATGCTTTTTGGTTTATAATTAGTCTTCCAAGCAGGCTGTCTTAATTTAGGGGAAGGCAGTTCTCTGGAGGTGTTCAGGACAAAAGGATGTAAGAGGGAATGATCTATTATCATCTCAGAACAGACAGTACACTGGCCCCTACACGTATTGGAGGAAAGTGTTCCAAACTGTCAGAAGCCAAAAGCAAACTGAGTCTGATGATATCAACATAACACTTAATATGTTACAGATTTGGCACCAGCTCCAGAGAAGACTGTGTGTCAAGAACTCAGAAAAGGACTCCCAGGCATATAGGCAGCTCCCAGGCTGTTTCCTACACATTAAATACATGCAGAGTAGGGAATATACATATTTTAATGCATGAAACATGAGCCAGACTTGACACCCATCTATCAGAGCTGCTTTAAGATAATAAAATCAGCACTGCCATTATAAGGAGAGGGAACTTGATGACCCACTGGAGATTTCTTCCAATCTAAACGATTCTATAAATTCCCCTAAAATCATAAAAAAGCAGATTAAGGATTCATGTAGGTGTTTGGACTATAAATACAAATTAATTTCTGCTCCACCTGCAATTTTTCTCATCCTTGTAAGAAGCACCTCCGTTTCTAAGATATTTCTGGGTAAAACACCAACAGAGGAGCTAAAAATAGATAGGACTCTCCCCCGGGTCCTTGTTGGCAACTATTTTCTTCTAATTTCACAAATAAATCCTCATCTTGAAATAAACTGAATTGAATCTTGCTGCTGTCCAAAAACATTTATCACTGAAAATCTGTTTTGTTTGGGGAGTAAGATATAATTGTACATAGATTCAATAACAACCTAAATGTTCCACTGAGAAATTCTTTATTGAAAATGTTTCGTTTGGACTCTAAGTAATCTACTTATTTCCTTTTTCAGTTACTGGCCATGTTATTGTTATTTGTTTCTAAAAAAAAAAAAAAGCTTGAATTGTTTCTGATACTAGAAACATATTATTCTGCATCTTGCTTGGTTTTATGCAACTTAATTCAAACTGACCCTTATAATAGAAAAAAAATATTTTTAAACACTCCTTTACCTCTTACAGCTCAATAACTATAAATATCAAAAGAAAATAGTAAATGTTACATTTTTAAAAGACTAATTTATCAACTAATATATTTTTGGTTCACATATTTGTTCTGATTCAATATGAAGTCAGAAACCAAAATAAAAACGAACAAATGGATGGTGGATCATGTTTCCAAATGCATGGGAATAAATGCATATCGCTAAGGAAATGTACTCAGTTATGACATCACAGCTGTTTCTCCTACAAAAATAACTATGTCCTACAGCAAACCATCATTTCCTAAATAAAGGGAATAAAAAATTAAAGGAAAGAAAAACATGTCAGCAATAAAATCCAAGGGTAGCGACCAGATGCTGGCATATTAAAGTACCATATCCAACAAAGGATTAAAAAAAGAAATCTTAGTACAATTATTATATGTCAATTAAAATAAAACTTAAGAAATCTTGTACCACTTGATGACTAAATGCAAAGTATCACCACTCAATCTCCCCAAAGAAAGGAGACTGTGGTACAGTGTTGAACAAGAGCCACTTGTAACTATGATCCTGGATAGTCCTCTCCCACATTTACTCTGGGCTTGGCCATGTGACTTGCTTTGGCTAATGGGACATTGGTAAGTATGACACAAATGGAGACCCAAAAAGTACTTGCATATTGAGGCTTGCCCTTTCTTGCTGCCTTGGAGACTCTAAGGCTGTTACCATGAGAATAAGCCTGGGCTAGGCTGGTGGAGACAGGTAAGTTCAGTCACTCCTTCCCTCTTGCCAACTGCCAGCACCAACCACTGTACATGTGAATGATCCCACCCAGATGAACCAGCTTTGGGCCAATCCACCAGCTGGCTGAAAAAGCACATGTGAGCCCAGGCGAGCCCAACAGAAAAACAAGCCAGCTGAGCCCAGCCCAAATTGCCAACTGACAGAATCACCACCTAATAAATGATTATTGTTCTAAGGCACGAAGTTGTGGAGTGCTTTATTATACAGAAAAAGCTAACAGATACTCAGACTATCACAGAGGCCTAACTCATGGGCACAGTAACTAAAGGGTCAGACACCATGGAAGGAAAGTGAGAGACTGCTCTAAGAATGGATGGGTCTATGCAATTACTCCTGAAAGGGAGTTCACATATGAAATGCTGAGTCAAGCTATGTCATTTATAAGCTACTATGTATTTTAGAGGCTCTTCTAAAATTTTTGTTTTATTTTATTTTATCCTATTTTATTTTTTGAGATGGAGTCTCACTCTGTCGCCCAGGCTGGAGTGCAGTGGAATGATCTCAACTCACTGCAACCTTCGAGCGATTCTCGTGCCTCAGCCTCCTGAGTAGCTGGGACTACAGGTGCGTGCTGCCGCACCTGGCTCATTTTTTGTATTTTTAGTAGAGATGGGGTTTCATCATGTTGGCCAGGCTGGTCTCGAACTCCTGACCTCAGGTGATCCACACACCTCGGCCTCCCAAAGTGCTGGGATTATAGGCATGAGCCACCACACCCAGCCTAAAATTTAAGTCTAAAGTACAATACCATGGTAACAACAGCTAACATTTATTAAGTGCAATCCTTGAGTTATGTGCTTGATAAAGATGATCTTGTTTAATTCACACTAAAACCTTATGTGATAGTCAGTACTATTACCTATACCTTCCTAATCAAAACCTGAGGCTTAGAGAAATTAAGTAAGTTCCTCTGGGCCACACAGCAATTATGAGTGAGCTTGGACTCAAGAACCTGATTTGCTCGAGTCATATCCCCTAATCACTAAGGATACCACCTTGTGTAAGCCTTCTTTAGTCTATTGAGCTGGGAATTTTCTGTACCAGGAGACCTATTCTCTCTTCCTTGAATCTTAGATAGCCAGAAAGAGCAGACCCAATAATGTTTACCCACCCAGTCAAAGATTTAGAGGAGCTGGAATGGACGGTGGACATAGTGGGTCTTGCCCAGGCTAGGAGAGCAAGAGAGCTTCAGCACATAGGCAGGGGATATATAGCACGTAATGGCCTGGGCCATCAGCAATATGTGGCTCAAGTCTCAGGCTGCGACCAACCAGATGAGCAATGCCCTTTTTCCATTCATGGGAGAGTGGGGAGGTGGAAGGGAAAAGGAGTCTTAGAAGGGGGCTAGTAAAACAGGTGGAAAGTTGGACAGAAATTCATTTCTTGTCATAGGTATAGAAGGTGTGTGCTTCTACATGATGAGTGCTGAGGTTCCATATCTACTACTCACTTAATATACATCACCCCTTTATTAATTGAACCTCTGCAGTCAGATCTGCTATTTCATGGACTTCTGACAGTTTAAAACGTCTCAATCCTAATTCTTAAAATTGAGATGAAAATGGAAGGGAGGAGGCCAGGCGCGGTGGCTCGTGCGTGCAATCCCAGCACTTTGGGAGGCCAAGGTTGGTGGATCACTTGAACCCAGGAGTTCAAGACCAGCCTGAGCAACATAGCAAAAACTCATCTCTACTAAATACAAACAAATTAGCCGGGTGTGGGGGCACAAGACTATAGTCCCAGCTACTCAGGAGGCTGAGGTGGGAGGATCACCTGAGCCCAGGAACTTGAGGCTGCAGTGAGCGGTGATCATGCCAGTGCACTCCAGCCTGAACACCAGAGTGAGACCCTGTCTCAAAAAAAAAAAAAAAAAAAAAATATATATATATATATATATATATATATATAAATGTCTAAAAAGAGAAAAAGAAAATGGAAGGGTAGAGAAGGAAGTCAGTCAAGATATCCCTTTTGAAAACTACTCTTTTTTTCTTTTTTTAACTTTTATTTTAGTTGTAGGAGTACATGGGCACATATGTTATATAGGTAAATTGTATGTCGTAGAAGTTTGATATACAGATTATTTCATCTCCCAAGTAATAAGCATAGTATCTGATAGGTAGAAAAACCACTTGTTTCAGAACACATAACACCAATAAGACCCTTGCTAACCAAATTGAAGATCTGGACTCCAGCAGTCATCCGTGCCTCTCCTCAGGTTGGCTGAAATTACAAGTATTTAAGGTACTTACAGTTTAAGGTATAAACCGGTTTTTAAACTCTATCTGCCTAATCGAGCTTACCAGCGCCAATCTCTTTTAAGAAACTCCTAATGCTTGCAGTACTCTAATGCTATGGAAGTTATTCCTGGCACATTTAGAGAGAGCTACTGAGAGGGAATATGAGAAGGCATTTGATAATTGAGTACATTAAGTACACCTAGGCAAGTTTGAAAGGACACACGTTGAGAAACTTGTTCACCTTAATGAAGCTGAACACAATCGTAAAAAAAAAAAAAAAAAAAAGGCCCCAAACATCTGCATATTAAAAGTCTGCTCCCTTAAGGGAGACCAGAGTCCTAGACAATCCTGCACTATTATCCTTTTTCTTACACTTTCTGAGGGCCCATAAACCTATCTGAGCTTTAGTTTCCTGATCTGCAAAACAGGGTTGTTGCAAAGATAAAGACAGAAAGTACCAGTTCCTAGATTTTGGATTTCTTGGACCTATATATTTCCTCCAAAATCTTGGAGGTACCATCATAGTCTTGCCAACTTCTTCTTATGCTAAATTTTTAACGTGAAAACCAAAAAGAAAGAATCTTAGGTAACAATGTAGTGTTTGCTATGTGCCAGGGACTATTCTAAATGTTTTATATATGTTAATATAATCTCCCCAATAACTCTAGGAGATAGGCATGATTATCCCTGTCTAACAAAGCAATGAAGTCGCCACATACACAGGATCCGTGCTCTTGACTAACAGAAAATCATCATGCCTCTTACCATCATCTCATAAAGGAGAGGAACACACAAACAATAAGAGAATGTCATCTCAAAAACGGAATTTTCAAAAGTAAAAAAAAAGGACACAGATAAAAGAACAGTCCCTAAAATAGAGAACTAAATTAGCTTTATGCTACACAGTTCTTACTGTGCTCATTTTGTTACAGACCAATGAATATTGCATTTGGGACCGTATCGTTTCTCCTGGCCCTCAGATCAGCATTTGGGAACCACTAAGATACAATGCCTGGAAAGCACTTTGAAAATGTGCCCATTAAGTGTTGCTGGAGTGCTACAGGATCATGAGCAGTGTGACCTGAACCCACCCTCTGAGAATGTTCATACTCAGGCTGTCTTGGACAAACCAAGTAGGTAAAGGCATATGGTGCCCCGCAGACAGTTACAGGGAGGACATCTATGCTAGCATTGGCATTCTGTTTTCTGAACAGCCTGCCTCCATTTGCTCCTTCCAACCTCCCTGGCACACAGAAGCATGTGCAGGAAAGCAAGCATTCCCAGAAAGAAGTGGCAGCCGAGAAGCAGGCCCCAGGAGCACGACAGGGACGCAGCCTCCTCAACCATTCCCAGCACTTTAAATGTCCTTCAATGAGAGCATCAAGGCTCTGCAGAAGCTATTTTCCCCCTCGCATCTCATTCTCCTACCCCTTGATTTTAGAACAGAGCAAAAACCCACAGACAGCCTTCTATTCAGTGGTTTCATCTTACACTGTACCTCTCAGTCCCACACCATCATCTAGTGAGGGAGCATCTTCAACTATTTCAGCCCAGCTTTGGGGAGGATGACCACTGAGTTATCCACTAATAAAGCAGGCACGAATTATGTTTAGTGTAGGCTACACTACCAGCAACTGGGCCATGCTATTAGAATTCTGCCTTCCAGATCTTAAAGCAGTTCCTTAATAATTGAATAATTACTTTGGTATCTGAAGTGGGGGAACAAAGAAGTCATGGTAATGGAATGTTCAGTGGCCGTATTGGGAGGCACTAAAGAATAGTGGTGAGGGGCTCTGTTCTCGATTCCAATGACTAAGGTTTTTTTTGTTGTTCTTTTTTTTTTTTTTTTTTTTGAGGCGGAGTCTCGCTCTTTTGCCCGGGCCGGACTGCAGTGGCTCTATCTTGGCTCACTGCAAGCTCCGCCTCCCGGGTTCACTCCATTCTCCTGCCTCAGCCTCCTGAATAGCTGGGACTACAGGCACCTGCCAACATGCCCGGCCAATTTTTTGTATTTTTAGTAGAGATGGGGTTTCACCATGTTAGCCAGGATGGTCTCGATCTCCTGACCTCGTGATCCGCCTGCCTCGGCCTCCCAAAGTGCTGGGATTACAGGCGTGAGCCACCACACCCGGCCTCCAATGACTAAGGTTTCTAAGAGGGGTGAGCAAATGCTTTCTGTAAAGAGCCTGGCAGTAACCAACACCAGCTTTGTGAGCCATTCAGTACCTTCACAACAATTCAACAGTGCTGCTGTAGCACAGAAGCAACTGTGATGTTCCATGAATGAATGAGCCTGGCTGTGTGCCAATAAAACTTTATTTATGGACACTGAAGTTCAAACTTCATCACAATTTTATATGTCTTGAGATATCATTCTTGTGATTTTTTTCTAATCACTTAAGTATATAAACACCATTTTTGGTGCAGGCCGTATAAAAACAGGTGGTAGGCCAGATACAGCCCACTGTGGGCCATAGTTTACCCAAACCTGGTTTATCATTGCAGCTCTGATATTTCTTAACCACAGCTCTTGGGCAAGATTTGTTTTCCTTCCTCTGTGAACTCTTGAACAAGTTTAGTTCCCTTCTCTGTGAAATGAAACAACAGCAGCATTAGCCTCATCTGGGCTTCCAGTGTCTGCAGTGAAAGCAAATGCAGTGAAAGGGCAGCACAGAGTACACTGAGTATTGAATGTAGTCAGCATTCAATCGATGTGAGCTGTGACTGCCACTTCCCTCTACTCTTCAAAATTCTCTGTAGCTTCCACCAAATCTATCTGTGCTACCATCAAACAGGACCAAGGATTGTCATGTCTCTTGTCAACAAAGAAACACTCTAGACTTTCATACAAATGTCAATAGCCTTCAAGAGTTTGTGGGATGCTAAAACATCCCTCAAATTCTGGATGCATTCAATTGTCTGATTACTCCTAGATATTATCAGTCCCTGCAGTTTAAGAGCCAGGGCCAGAGGGTGAAGTTATCATCCTCCGAACTACAAATAATGGTATTTCTTGAGCACTGGCCAAATCTCAAGCATTGTGCTAAGTGCTTTATGTCATTCTTTCCCTTAATCTTTACAGTAACCAAAGGATGCTAATAAAATGATGAACTCCATATTTCAGAGGAGAGCAAAGCGTAGGAAGGTTAAGCAACAAGGCCAGGCCACGTGCCTGGTCGCCAGGAGGTGTAGGGTTCCATCCTGAGCCCACCAGCACCACAGCTGTTGCTCTGAAACATGAAGATCTACCACGAAAGAATCAACTTCTAGGGCATGAGTGTTTCTCAGACTGAACCAGTAACCTGAATCCCTGGGGATCTGCTTAAAATGCAGATTCTGACTCATTAAGCCTCAGGGGGTCCAGGGATCCTGCACTTCTAAAGAGCTCTCAGAGATGCCAGTGCCACTGGAGTCCATGCTTGGAGTAGCAAGGCTCAAGATGCAGTGAGAAAGGTGAAGTTTCTCCATGAATGACCAAGGCAATCTATACACGATAAATTCAATGACCACAGTGTTCTTACACCACATGCTGTGGAAGAGCCTTTGGAAGCAGAATTCTAAGATAAGACTCAGTGCTCCACCAGGTACCCATTATGTGGCCCTGGTAGAAAGACTCAGCCTTCATGTAGCCTCCTGGCCTACATGTTCCCTTGTCTATAAAGGGGACTGGTGTGCTCTTCTGGGGTTGTTGTGACAATTAAATGAGATAATACCTATACAAGCATTTAGAGCAATGTTTAACACAGTGTAAACATCAAACAAGCGTAAGATAATGAGGAGATCAAGAAAATTGAAAGCCCTTATGAAAGAATTATCTAAAAATGAGCTATATGAGGTTCGTTCCCTCTGCACAGCTAATAACTCGTGCAGATCCATTCGAACCCTCCTATCATTCAAGCCATTTTACAGTTAAATAAGCCAGACTTCCATCCAGTCAGTCATAAAATTAAATTATAGGGAAAGTTCACCTTGAAAGGGCAGGGCTCAGATGCCAGCAAAGAAGCAGTGATTTCCAGTTCAGTTCATGATTTATTTATCTGAGGGATATGCCCATTACTTAGGCCTCTAGGTGCATGTAAAAGAACACATGTGACAATTTCCTAAAGCAACACGAACCTGAACTCCACCAAGGCAGTTTTCTCACCTGAACCATTTCAGTGTCACTGTTCATTAGGTAGTGTGCTTCCACTCATCAAAACCCCCCTAACGTAATTAACCCTTCTGGTAATACATCACTACTTCCACACATTTAGGGAAAATGCCTCAGTATTCTCATCATTTTAATAAAATTTTCTGGGCAGGATGATCCAGTTCTATCAGTCTAGGAGGTCAAGTTTGTTTCTTTTCCCCAAAATGAGTCCCAGGTAGACCACGCATCATTTCACCCCCACCATCTGGCAAGCTAACAGTCATTGTGTACTCACCACCATGCGCTGCTGCCTGTGCATAGGGAAAGCACAGTGCCTGGCATACGGTAAGCACTCAAAGGATGGCTGTCATTAGAACACACTCAGGGTGTGAACTACATACAGTATGATCATGTCATCTGGTTCCTGGCAGGTAACTGAAATGGCAGCAGGTGGGTAGAATAGAGGAAGGCCTAATGGGAACTTGGCTGGGAAAATGCCCCTCCTTTTCTAAAGTCAGATTGGCAATGCATACCTTAGGTGAATCACTGAGTGAGTAAAGGGATCTACCTGGTTGGTAGTCCCCAGGACCTGCCAGGAGACCTGATCTCACGTAGCAGGTATTTTTGGTGCCCTGAGCCTCCTCCTCACAGCCCATCCTAAATTTCATGATTTTGAGCTGACATGCCTGGTGCACTGGGAGGGCCCACAGTTCCCAGAACACTCTAGCAGCTTCCACCTCAGGCACATGGGTGTCAGCGTTTCTGCCTCAGGCCAGGGCTCCCCCTCAGTCTGCCTTTGGAAGCAGCTCAATATCCCCAGGGCAACTCTCAACCAGTGGAGAATGGGAGTCATTGAACAAATGCCCAGTCCTCTTTCCTCTGATGGACAATTTTACCCTCTTTCCCGTGTGGTTCCTCAGAGGAATCCCAGTGGTATTAGAGCTCAAATGCCCATGGGGTGACCCGCTCCCTCCCCCTCCACCTCCCTCCCCATCTCACTTTCCTGCTCCCCAACTCCAGCTTCCTGCAACTGCCTCCCAAATGCCCAGACCCCAAATCTGCGTCTCAGTGTCTGACTTGAAGAGACCCAAACTGAGACACCTGCCCACTCCAGAGCCTTGCTTAGAGTCCCGTAGCATCCTGTACAGTATCACAGCCCTTGGCACACTGCCCTATGGTTGCAGAGCTAAGAGGTCCTTCAAGGCTGGGACGAGGTCTCTGTCACTGACCCCGGAATTCCGGGCGCTCAGTGACTGCGGTGGGCAGGCCGGCAATACAAGGTATTCCTGCTGCCCATTCACAGGGGTGGGGAGTGTTCAGAGACAACCCTTGGTCTTTTTAACAATTCAGAGAAGACCTTTTCTGCTTTAGAAGAGTTTATAAAATAAAATTAAGAGTTATTAGCGGCAAGACAAAAGGCATCTTAAGAAAGCCCATCTTCCTTGAAGCCCACCCACCCTGCCCCACAGAACACAGCCCCTGCTTTTCTGCCTCTCTGTTCACATCCTTAGAAGAACACAGCCTTGCTCACCTCTGATTGCTGCTGCATAGCACCTACAGCCTGAACCTTCTCCTCCCTCCCTCTTTCCCTTTTGATTCTTGGGCTCTGCACACCTATCAAGGAATCACAACAAAGAACAAGATTAAAGAAATCAAAACTAGTAAAGCCGATTGTGTGGCTGCTGTTTCTTTATGTCTCCTTCTCCCCCAAGCCTTGAAGCTAGAGGTTGTAAACTATCCACTTGCGGGCCAAGGGTGGTTGGCAAACTTGTTTCTGGGAGTCCCATACAGTGTTTTTAAGACTGTCAATGTTTAAAACTCAGTATATTGAACATAAAAATCTGCATTTCCAGCTCTTTAAAAATTAAAGATTTGACAACATCAGCCTGCCGTTAGTTGGGGTGGGATTAGCTGCTTCCTAGGGATGCTTCCTAGGACTGGGGCCCATAGCCCGCCACGTGCTGCAATCCCCACCACTCCCTTTGGCCTCTGACTATGAGGTGCCTACCAGTTGCTGTTTCTGATCATGACATGCAAAATCCACCTCACTCTTTTCTTGTTACATGCCTTGTCCTGAGGGTAAGTGCATTTGAACTTGTTACCCCATATTTAAGCATTTGGAAGAAACAATTTGAGTAGCTCTGAGTGTTCATCATGTTTTAAGTACCTCGAGCAAGAGGTTAGAGCTTCCTACTCCAATGCTATCATGCCTTATGCCCATTATTAGAAATGCCATCTTGATGATGATGATGATGATGATGATGATGATGTAATGATACCCGGATAATGGATAGCAGTCACTCAAGGCATATATGCCTGCCTCATCCCACAGATGCCTTTAAAGAAAAAAGAAGTCATTCATCCTGAACGATTCAGATGAGATGAGGAACAAATGAAGCAGCAACAGCGAGGAGAGGCCACCAGGAGGCACGCTTCAGGTACGTTTCCATTGCTCCTGCTTCTCTGAAGGGGAGAGTAGCTTGGTGAGCAGAAGAAAAGAAATCCTTCCCGTCCATACCTTAGATTCCAATTCTGGCAAGAATACAGACTTCTCCATCTCACCACTGAACCTATAAAGTTAGTCTCAAGAACCATTTTCATGTTAATCCCAAGCAAAGAAAGAACTTTGACAGACCCACATGAATCAGCCTGCCTCCACAAACAAAAAGGACACTGACAGGTTGCATCAAGTTTATAGATCCATAAACCCACAGTAAATACCAGACTCCTGCAAAGTCAGAAGTCAATAAAAAAAATGCAAAGGCCACCTCTCAGAGCTCAAAGACAGAACTTAAATGACTGTGCAACATACCAATTTCTGAAGGACCATAATTCTTCCAACCTTTAATAAGTTGCTAGACAAATATTTGTGGATGAGAAATTAGGGATGTGATGATCAACAAGACAGACACCAGAACTCCTTTGCGAAGCTTATAGTCTAACAGGAAAGAGTCATTACATATTAATTGCAACTATTTCATTAATTACAAGTGTGATGAGTGACATAAGGAAGAAGTCAAGTTACAGGAACTTGTACCAAGATACCTAACCTAGGAAAAGGGGCTTTCCTAAGGAAAAAATATTTAAGCTAAGACCTAAAGGGTGGGCAGGAGTTGTCCAGGCAGAGAGCCAGTCCATCTATAATGAACATCTGTGTGCCCAGTACTGTATCAGGCACTGGGATTAGAGAGGAGAACTGGGAAGTGCCCCTCCTCAAAGAGTTCACAGGCAAGTGGGGTTTGAACATAGGCTTCCATCATACCTGCTGCTTGGAAATGATGGGGTCTCTCTATCACCATGTAACAGATTAAACAGTTATTTAAAAATTGCTGTGATACTCAGAAGAATTCAACCCAAAGTCTTCTTAATTGCAAAATGTCCTATTGTGAGTACAGAGAACTTCTCTAATATTTTAATTTTAAAAGATGAAATTGAGAAACTGTCAAATCCTGTGGAACACTTGGGGCTTCAGCAAGATAACAAGGCTTGTTGTCTGGGGTTATGCAAGCTGCTGAGAAAAATTACGGCAGGCACAGGGCAGCCCAACCATTCCAAACACTAAATAAGGAATTGATTAAAAGGGATTGAGACAGGACATTAAACTTTGGAGGCCTGGAAAAACTGTGTTGGTTATTAATGATATTAATAATAGTATTATTAATGATATTAATAATAGTATTATTAATAACATTGTTAATGAGAACTAAGAATTCTATTAAACTTTTATGTGTACTAACACAATTCTATGGGTACTATTATTGTCCCCAGCTTATGGATGAAGAAACTAGTGAGTCAAGCAAATAAGAGATTTCTGTTTATGGCAATATGTCAGACTAAATAACATGAAAACTAATGTCCACAAAGGATTAGACATGCTGAGTAAAACAATTCAGCATGAGTTTTAATCACAAAACAGAGTTTTCAATTAGTTTGCTCAAGTGTCAAAATCAAAGCCTGAACTGCATGTTAGAACAGTGAATAGTTATATATTGCGGCTGTCCCCTAAGGGATAGCTGAACAAAGGGCCTGGATTTTAGTGGCCACAAGAAGGCAAAGGATAAGGTGTTGGCCCTGTGTGAAGTGGGTGTTAGCACTAAGATTTCTCAGCATAAAGTTAGTGACTTTTAAAAGTTTCACCCTTGGCAAAAAGATACAATACATAGAAATCTACCCACTGGGACAGGAAGACCACAAGGAAACCTAACTATCTCTCCTGGGTTCTGGGTGGGGGAAAAAAAGAAAAAGTTGCTTCCCTAAGAATTTGTATCCATTGATCTTCTGTCACAAGAGTTTGAGGTTCTAGTATATGTTAGCCAAGTAGTCCAAGAAGCCCAAAGTGAGAATTTAACATTAAAAAAATTGTTCTAAGCAAGTGATATCTTCTAAGGCACCTGGCAGAAACAAATGAATGGACATACCCTTAACCTGAACCATTCCCAAGTCCCCAAATAAAGGCTTTCTGAAAATGAGTTTGCAATCCAAAATCACAAAACACAAAAGGAAAAATCCACCATGAGGGAAAGTCAGCAGTCACAACAAACAGGAAAACCCCTCGAGAACTTCAATAATAGAACACTCAGATTAAGACTATAAAATAAATTTTTGAATTAATTGGGGACATGAAGGACGTAAAACATGAGAAAAGATCAAGAAACTATCAACAAAAACCAGGCATATGTGAAAAAGAATCTCTATAAAATAAAAATAAAATAATTGAAAATAAAATCTCAGTGGATTGACTATTAGCAGATAAACACACTGAAAGAATTGGTGAACAAGAAGATTAAGATTAACACTTTGGGAGGCCGAGGCCAGCAGATCACTTGAGGTCAGGAGTTCGAGACTAGCCTGGCCAACATGATGAAACCCCATCTCTACTAAAAATACAAAAATTAGCTGGGCGTTGTGGTGGGTGCCTGTAATCCCAGCTACTCAGGAGGCTGAGGCAGGAGAATCACTTGAACCTGGGAAGCGGAGGTTGCAGTGAGCCAAGATTGCACCACTGCACTCCAGCCTGGGTGACAGAGTGAGACTCCATCTCAAAAAATAAATAAATGAATAAATAAATAAATAAATAAATAAAGATAAAGCTAGGAAAATGTAACAAAGAGTTAAAGAGAAGAAAAACATCAACTAGGTCAGTAAATAGGAAAAAAGAATAAGAAAACCCAACGTACTTCTAATAAGAGTTCCAGGAGGAGTGACTAAAGACACTAAAGAAGAGACTATTCGAAGACACAGGAACCCTCAGATTCAGGAAATGGAGTGTGTTCTGAACATAGTAAGCAAAACTAAATTAATACCCAAACGCATTGTGCTGAAACTCTGAAACATCAAAGGCAAAGAGAAGATCTAACTATCAAACAGAAGAAAAGGCAGGTCACCTAAAAAGGAGCAGAAACAATCAGACGTACAGCAGACTTCTCAGTCAGATCACTGGAAGCTGGGGACACAAAGGGCCAACATCTTCAAAGTGCTAATAGAAATAAGATTTCAAGTTAATCATTTACAAATAAGGCCAAATTAAAAACATTTTTAGACAAGTAAAGGAGAGTGTTAACCATTGAAAAATCTATTGGTTAAAGAACTATGAAAGGATATACTTCAAAAAGGAAGAGACAGAACCCAGAAGTAAGGAATTGGAGATATGTAGAAATAGAAAACAAAAGAACTGGTAAACATCTTGGTAAATTTTAATAAATTGACTCTATAACATAATAGTGGTGACGGCTGATTTTGGAAACAGCAGGGTAGCTGCAGTTAAAGCGTTCCAAATCCTTACACTGTTTGTAAGAAGGAGAAAGATATTGATCAACTTTAGACTTTAGATTTGATGTCAACTATGCATGGTGAATTTCTAAGGGAATCTATTAAAGCGAAAAACAAAGAATTAAGATAATGTATTTAAGGGAATCAGAGACAGAGAGAATATTATACTGAGTGGTGGTAACTGTTGAGTAAAAGAAAAACTGTAAAAAGGGAATAGGTAGAAATGGTTAGTGGGAAGACTGGTAAACGGGAAAACAGAACATAAAGAAAACTCAGTCTGATAGAATTTTTTTGAGCATTACAAAAAATCAGGGAAAATAAGAAGATAGAAATAAACCTAAAATTATCAATAAACAAACTAAACACAAAGACAAAGATAAGATTTTTTTAATTACAAGATATTCCTAAAGTACAAAGACACCAAAAGTTTAAAAGTAAAAATATAGGAAAACTACTTTTCAAAATCCAGCCGATTGAGCTATGTTAATATTAGGCAAATTTGTAAGTAAAAATATTATTATGAGAGTTCTTACATAATACGAAAGGAGCAATTCAAGCAGAAAGAAATAAAAATTATAATCTTATACTCACCTTATCATGATCTAAAATGTTCTTAAAGCAAAAAATGTCAGAGAGAAGGAGAAATAAGACAAATCTCCAAACTTTTTTCAGTGATTAGGCAGACAGAAAATTAGGAAAAGTACAGATGTGGACAATACAATTAACAAGGTTGATCTAACGAACAAATAGAGAACACTGAACCCAGAGCATTTAGAGAGTACGTATCTTTTTCAAACAGCAGGCGTCAGGTATAAAAACTGACCATTTAGCTGGTCACAAATCAAGTTCAGCAAATTCCAAAGAATCTGTATAATACAGACCACAATGCAGAAAAGTGACAAATCAGTAAGTAAAAGAAAACTTAAATACATATATATTTGGAAAATTTAAAATATACTTTTAATTATCCTAAAATATCATAAAATATCTCCTAATTATTATTAGGAGAAATAGTGAATATTTATTAAGACTTACTGTCAAAGTAGAAGTAATTCTGAAAATATACTACATTTAGGACTAAATGAAAATTCCCCATATCAAAACCTGTGGAAAGGAACTAAATAATTTTTTTTTTTTATGAGACGGGGTCTCACACTGTCACCTAGGCTGAAGTGCAGTGGCACAATCACAGCTCACTACAGCCTCGAATTCATGGGCTCAAGCAATTCTCCCACCTCAGCCTCCCGAGTAGCAGGGACTAAACGTGCACACCCCCACGCCTGGCTAATATTTGTATTCTTTGTAGAGATAAGGTTTTGCCATGTTATTTAGGCTGGTCTCAAACTCCTGAGCTCAAGCAATCCACCCCACCTTGGCCTCCCAACACGCTGGGATTATAGGCATGATCCACTGCACCCAACCCTAAATAAATTATTTAAAAGACATTTTATAACTGAAATATTTATATTAGAAGAGAAGACTGAACATCGATGAGCTGAGCATTAACCTTAAAAAGGCAGAAGAACCCAGTAAACCCAGAGTATATAGAGGGAAGGAAATAATAAAGTTAGAGCAGTCCATGAAATATAAAACAAACTTATAATACAGATGCTTGGCAAACATAAGATTTGGTTCTTTTTAAAACTAACAAAGTGGTGATAACAGAACAGACAAGGAAGTAGAAAGCGTGAGCTCTGGAGTGACTGCCTGGACCAAGTCCCACCCTAGCACTTACCAGCTGCACAAACTTGGGAAATGATTTGTGGCCAGCATCAGTGGAACCACAGCAAACTCTGGACTGTCAAAGCCCAGTGCCACGTACTAATTGGTTATCCTTACAAGACATCCAAACTATGTACTCTGATTAGAGTATCCTCCTCCCATTATAAAAAACAGGTATTATTATCCCCATTTTACAGATGGGAAAACTGAGATTTGTACAACGTATGTAATTCTCTTAAAGTCATGAAATTGATCAAGGATTGAAACTGATTTAAGACCAGATCTTTCTGGACTCCAAAGTCTACTCCCTCAACCACACAGTAATCTACAAGAGAAGAGGAAAATCCCTGTTGGCCATTCAGTGTCATGATATTCTGGAAGGCTATTTACTGTATCCCCAACTTTAGGGTAAATATCTTTCTTAAGGTAGACTGTAAAACAGAAGGAGCAAATGCCCCTTACTCATATATAGAAGTTCCTACTCCTACTAATATTAACCTAGTGATTAAAATTATGGGCTTTGGGGCTGGGCACAGTGGCTCACATCTGTAATCCCAGCCCTTTGGGAGGCCAAGGCAGGCAGATACTTGGGGTCAGGAGTTTGAGACCATCCTAGCCAACATGGTGAAACCCCATCTCTACTAAAAATACAAAAATTAGCCAGGCGTGGTGGCACACACCTGTAATCCCAGCTACTTGGGAGGCTGAGGCAGGAGAATCACTTGAACCTGGGAGGCAGAGGCTGCAGTGAACCGAGATGGCGCCACTGCACTCCAGCCTGGGCAACAGAGCAAGACTGTCTCAAAAAATTAATTAATTAATAAATTATGGGTTTTGGAATCCAAAATAACATGAATAATTGCTAATATTTATTAGACACCATGTTACCATAGATAATACTAAACCCTTTCAATCCGCACAATATCCATTTTCACAGGTTCTGTTATTGTCCCATAATACAGACTAAGAACATCAGGTGCAATGAAGTTAAACTGACATAACAACTGGCAGTATTCCAAACCAAGCCATCTAACTTCAAGAGCTGACATTCTTATCCACGCTAAACTCATGGGCCCTGACTTCCTCGGCCATCAGCTGGGGATGACCACACCTGCTTCCTGAACTGCAAAGAGGAAATGGGACCAAGTAGGTAAAGCCACCAGCATATCTGGGCATGCAGTAAGTGATGATGATGATGATGACGGCAGTGAAGAAGATGGTGATGATGATGACAGCTGGCCCTTGCAAAGATATAGGCCTAATTGCTACAGAACAGTTTACTGCATAAAATCCTCAAAAAGAAATCTCTTCTTCCATTTCACTCACACAAATCTTCATGTGAACAGATCATTTGTGCTCTATAAGAAAGCTTATTTTCAAAATCAAAATCACAGCATGTTGCATTATATGAAGATATGAAGAAAAATGTTTAAAAGAATCTGATAAATAAAACAGTAGAGAAGTGGGGTGGGGGTTGCTCACATTACCCATTGCAGTAAGTCTAGCCTTGAACTTAATTTTCCAGAATTCTTGAAATATCAGTGATCGCAACATAAAAGACCAATTAATCAGGCTGCGCTTGTTCTTTATGTGTGAGTCACTGTTGCCATCTACAGTTAAATACAAGACATGCAGTGCTGCCAAATAACTGACTAATTCTAAAAATGTAGTCCTGGAGATGGTGGTGCTAAGGCAATCCACTTGTACAATGAGTACAGAAAACAAAAATGCTACCTGTAGGAGCAGCTCTTTTTCAACCACCTCTTCAGTCTTGCTGATGAGACGCTTCTGCAGGGTGTGAATCTTCTGTATCAGCTCATACGCATTGGGGTCACTGGCCTGTCCAAGGGGAACAACAATAGCAGCTCAGATATCATCAGCTTCGAAGCACTGAGGTCTCTATGTAAAATGCACATTGTCTTATTAAAATCTATTGCAAACCTGCAGACCTAATACAGAGAGAATTAGAACCAAAAATAAAGTATAATAGATGATATAATCATAAATTCCTGTCCCCAAAAAAGCAGACTGCAGTTTTCCTAATGTTTTATCTATGGCATTAGTTATTCTATAAATACAAAGTAAATATGTTTATTCCACCAGTGGGAATAACAATAATGGTAGCTACTATGCTTGATATATGATTCTTTGCCACCATCCAGATACTATGCTAAGTGCTTTTTACACAACATTATACCTTAGCTGCAGGACAGCCCTAGGAGACAGTATGTCTTCTCCTTTTATACTGATAGGACAACTGAGGCTGAGAGAAACTAAGTCATTTACTCAGACTGGCAAGGCTCAGAGCTGGAATCAAGCACAAATATGCCATGCTCCAAAGGCACAGGTCTCAATTCTTATGCTCTGAGGCTTACCCTACCATCTCCTCTGTTTACTTAATTTTCCAGAATTCTTTTTGTTGTTGTTGTTATTTGAGACAGGGTCTCACTCTGTTGCCCAGGCTGGAGTACAGTGGTGCGATCATGGCTCACTGCAGCCTTGAACTCTGGGGGATCAAGCAATCCTCCTGCCTCAGTCTCCAAGTAGCTGGGACCACAGGCACGTGCCACCACACCTGGTTAATTTTTTTGTAAAGACAGGGTCTCACTAGGCTGCCCAGGCTGGTATCCAACTCCTGGGCTCAGGCAATCCTCCCACCGTGGCCTCCCAAAGTGCTGGGATTACAGGTGTGAGCCACTGTGCCCAGCCCCTAGAATTATTGAATGGAATGAAGCAGGGCTCCCTAATTCACTCAGCCTTAGGATTCTCCTTTGGTAATTGTCAACAGGAAGATTCATTGCAGTCTATGATGGGGATGGCTTCCAGGATGTGGACTTCTGCTGATTATTGGCAGCAGAACACTACCATGGCATTTAGCTCTGAAATGGAATTATCAGTCCACAAAGCTTTGATGTTCCTTCACTAGTTGTGTACAATTCAAACAAGATATACAGTTATAAATTGGTAATTTGTCCTCTACACTTTCAGCCAAGGCTTCACTTTCATCTGTACTGACATTTTGAATTAATCTAACAGCTAAATATTTTCAACTGCCTCCCAGAGTCTCTATTTTCTAATTTTTCTAACAGAAATTGATGTGGAATTGGAAACTTTAAAGATCTGCATGAAAACACATGGAATAAACTAATGTGACAGTAAATGAATTTAAAATCTTCATCTCCACTTCGGCAGACATATCCATATTACTATTGGGTTAGTAAACTACACCACTCTTGGCATTTGAAGAGGAAGGAATGAGGGTCCAAAAGAGAAAAGAAAAAGAGAGATGCTATTGACTCTGACTTTGCTTAAGAAATGCTAAGCAGTGCCAACTGATATCCATCTATTAGGACTAGATTTGGCACACATTCACCTGGCAGGGTTGGATGCTGTTAAAATTCAGGCCTCATGTTTACATAACAACTTATAATGCATTATCCTTAATGCTTTCTTCATTAAAAGGAAAAAATAAAAACGGAAAACAAGAATCTACCTGGCTGATTTTCTTTCTTACAAGGAAAAAATAAAAATTAAAAACAAAAATAAGGGAATTTTTATTTTTTCCTCTCTTAAAGGTCCCTATGTAAAATACATATTGTCTTTTCCATTCTTAAAGAAAAAAATTAAAATGAAAAACAAAGGCTGGGCGCAGTGTCTCACGCCTGTAATTCCAGCACTTTGGGAGGCCGAGGCGGGCGGATCATGAGGTCAGGAGATCGAGACCACGGTGAAACCCCGTCTCTACTAAAAATACAAAAAATTAGCCGGGCATGGTGGCGGACGCCTGTAGTCCCAGCTACTCGGGAGGCTGAGGCAGGAGAATGGCGTGAACCCAGGAGGCAGAGCTTGCAGTGAGCCGAGATCACGCCACTGCACTCCAGCCTGGGTGACAGAGCGAGACTCCGTCTCAAAAAAAAAAAAAAAGAAAAACAAAAACAAGAATCTCCCTGGTTGATTTTCTTTCTTATACCTGCCCTGCTTTATCTTATATGACATACTTACATCTCACAATACCCTGATCATTCATTTAGTTGAAGGCCCTTTTAGCATCCACATTGCTAGTTACAACTAAAGAGATGGCTTTTTCTTGAATAAGCAGAGTTTGTCTTTAACTGTTATTTTCAGTGCTGGTGGTAATGACTATCAGAAAGTCATAGAATAAAACTAAATATGAAGTTGATTATCCATCCCCTACCAATGGGACTTTAGCTGTGTCCCCAGATTCTAAGAGAAAGGGCTTGGCTAATGCAATGCTTTCAAAAAGAGGGCAGTTCACAAAACTGTGTTTTCTGTGAGTAATAAAAGGATGCAAAGATCAATTGAAAGATGGTGCAGATGCTGGTGACCAATATCATTAAAGGCCATGAACATCCAAGACTAACAGGCAGCCTTAGGATAACTGGTTAACCAAAACCTACCCAAGCCAGAAAAATAAATGTCAATTGGTGAAGCAGGTTCACAGCTTTCACTGGGCTTTCTTTAGGTAGAAAGGATTTTGTGCAAGACTTTTAAAACAAAACCCAAATGAACCATCTGGTTCTGAGAGAACTCAATTTACATCAGATCCAGCCTTACATTTTAGGTGACAATTTGCATAGCATTAAATAAAACCTCGCTTCTCGTTGTGCTTTAGGTTAAAAGCTTCGCGTGGGATAGGAGGAGAGATTTGGGGATGGGGAGAACACGCTGCCAGATGTTACCTCGAGCTTCCTCCATCTGTGCACATTCAGGGGATTCTCCAGCTCCTCCTCCAGGGCTCGGCAGCGTGTCCTCTCCTTCAGCAATTCTCTTTGCATGTGAAAAAACTCCTGTCTGAATAAGACAAACTTCATTTTGCAAAGAATTATCCACCCGTTTGAATATCCTATCTATATTTAATTGGTTGCATACCCACTATGTCTTATACAAAAAGTTGGAATTAGGGAGAATATTGTGAACACTGGGACCAGCCTCCTAAATCTGGGCAAGATGATATTAATTCTTGCAGAGCTCAAGAATTGGCTTAGTTTTCAAAAAAAAAAAAGTGCCGGGGCCTCAGAGTCAGAGTCATGATTCTGGATACTCAATAAATTTATAAGTATACGAAAAGAACAAAGGGCAGGGGGATTGTATTAGTCTTTTCTCACACTGCTAATAAAGACATACCCAAGACTGGGTAATTTATAAAGGAAAGAGGTTTAATGGACTCACAGTTCCACATGGCTGGGAAGGCCTCACAATCATGGAGGAAGACAAAGGGAGAGCAAAGGAACATCTTACATGGTGGCAGGCAAGAGAGCTTCTCTAGGGGAACTCTCATTTATAAAAACCATCAGATCTCGTGAGACTTATTCACTACATCACTACAATGAGAATAGCATGGGGGAAACTACCCCTGTGGTTCAATTGTCTCCACCTGGACCCCACCCATGACACGTGGGGATTATTACAATTCAAGGTGAGGTGTGGGTGGGGACACAGAGTCAGACCATTTCAGCAGTGAATTATGACAGTTTCAATATACTGTTTAATGTTTCTGAATGTCTCTACCATGGTAATAAGTGAACTGGCTACAGTCCACAAGCTCAGCACCTGACAGCAATATATTGAGGCTCAGGTGATAACCTAACACTAGTTAGGGCATACATCTCTACCCTCACTACACATTGAAATCCCCTGGGAAGCTTTGAAAAATACCTCTTCTCCTGGACCCAATCCTTAGAGGGATTCTGTTTAATGGTCTAGCATGGGTCCCCGGCTTCACAGGTCTTGGCGATTCTCACATGCAGCCCGGATTGAGAAATCCAAGTTAGAAGTCGTGATGAGATTTTATGTTGAGTTCCACAACTACACAGATGGCTGAAAAAGTCCTGAATAACTAGCTCTGGCTGAAACACACCGCTAAAATCTTCAGAAATCTCTAGTTGATAGGTAATATGCGACAACCATCCTCAGTGTTGCGAGCTGGCTGTCGCCCTATCGAATGAGACGTTGGAAGGCAGAGAAGAAGCAAGCACTTGCATTGACACAGGCAATAAGGATGTTATTATCTGTCCTCGCCTGCTGCAGGGGTGCAGATTACTAATACTAAGCCATCTCTTTTACTTAATCGCTTCATTTAAACCAATAATACAACTTCCCCTCATTAGCAGGACAAACCATTAGAATTAACTGCATGATGTTCACTCAACAGGGCGCTCAGAGCAAGCTGCTTAGAATTAAAAGCATATTTTTAACACTTCAATTTTCTAGAATGTCATCAGAAGGGGAGGGCAGAAATATTAGCTACTGTATTTGACCGCCTGCTTTGTACTAGACTCTGTACTAGGCACATTGATTTGTTTTCCTGTTTAATTGTGACTACAAGTCCAAAGCTCAGGGAAGTTCAGTGACTTGCCCAAGGTCACACAGCTTGTAGGTAGCAAGACAGACTGGAATTCATACTAGCTTGCCTCCAACCTTTATTAAGTTGTCTTCCCATTGAAAAGAAAAATAAAATATATTGTCAACAAACTAGCAATACTGAATGGGAATGGATAAAATTTGGTCCTTTGTGTATGTAATGAAAATAACTCATGGCTGACAAGTTTAGTGATGGTTTGGAGACTATTCAATAGCTACTTAGAATGAATCCATTTGTCTCCAAAATGTCAGTGGTGGTATCTCTGGGTAGTAAAGTTATGAGTGATTTTCTAATCCCTTCTTTATATTTTTTCTGCATTTCTCATATTTCCTACAATGAATTTGTACTACTTTCATCATCTGAAATACAAGCAACTCCAAAAGAAAAAAAAAAGAAAAAGTATTGATCTATCCTTGATAGTGGCAACCTCGCTATTCCTGAATATATTCATTGCAATTAAATATCCAAACTATCTTCTAACCCAATTGATTTGAGAAGCAGATCCAAACCATGCCCTTATTCCAAGATGGTCAAGGATACTGTTCATCTACAAGTCTGTGGGGAATAAGGATAGCTACTGAGAAAATACCAGAACTCTTATTTGGTTTCCTGCAATTGCCTATATAAAACATGGTGACGTTTTCCCAAAGGGAAAGTAGATCTTGTGTAATGCAAGATTTAAAGAAAGAAGAAGGCGCACTAAGCTAAAGTGAAAGCTGCAGAAGATAAATCAAAAGTGAGATATAAAATTTGGCCGCCTTCTAAGGAAACAAAGTTTTCAAGTAGTGATAAAATTATATTTTCCACCTCTTTTCTTCCTGTATATAATTCCAAGAAAAAGATGTGCAAATGTTACCAGATTAAATTTCAATATTGATGCTCCCTCTCTTGCATACTGACTTATTAAAGAAATTCAAGAAAGCTCATTGGGGGAAAAAATTTCTGAATTGTAACTAATTTCCTTGAAAATTATTTTGTAAAATCCAGAATACGGTTTTTTAAAAACCTTTTTGCACTTGCCCATACCCTCCCGAAAGGAAGCTGGTTCATTTTTGTGACACAGCATGGGCACAATGGAGATGTTATGGAAAAGCTGCTCTTATTATTCGTTAATAATTTCATCCTGTAAACTTCATTTTGTACAACTCGATAAAGACCTTCAATGAGCAACAAGCATGACTACGAAGTGATTTTAGGAGCTCCCCACGTTGCACTGCGCCCTCAGCCCTGAGTTCTATTATCTATTACCTGAGTTCTTCAACATTAGCCACACTCCTGGCAAGAATCCCCTTTTCCCGGCGAAGCTTCTTGATCTCAAGTCTGAGAATTCTCATGTCCTCCAACCTCTGGTTGTACTGGCTCTCCCCTTTATTCAGCACAGACTGTTGGATCTTGATCTTCTCATAGAGCAAAGCTAACTCGTCATTGCGCCGAACAAGCTGAGACCCCAGGATATCTCTCTCACTGATGACCTAGGAAGGTAGGGAGGGGCATAGTCACCAGGGAAGGAGAAGCCTTAGCTTTTCATTGTGGCAGCACCATTCATTCAATGAGTATCTATCAAACGCCCGCATGTACTGGGCACCACATGGGCTGGGCACCGGAAAGAGCTGGCTAGACAATCAACACTGGACCCCTCCCGTTAGAGTTTTTGAAAACACCATACAACAGATAATTCTTAATAATATTAATAATAATAGTCCAAGGCTGGGTACAGTGGCTCATGCATGTAATCCCAGCACTTTGGGAGGCCAAGACGGGCAGATCACTTGAGGCCAGGAGTTTTCAACCAGCCTGGCCAACATGGTGAAACCCCATCTCTACTAAAAATATAAAAATTAGCCAGGCGCAGTGGCACATGTCTGTAGTCCCAGCTACTTGGGAGGCTGAGGTGGGAGGATCACTGGAGCCTGGGAGGAGAAGGTTGTAGTGAGCCGAGATGGTGCCACCACACTCTAGCCTGGGTGACAGAGAGAGACTCTGTCTCAAAAATAATAATAGTCCAACCATCTAATAATCTGTAGCCCATGTGTGTATTGTTTTGTTTATTTCCAAACCCATTATATTTATAAATGTTCAAATCTGAATGACTTCATGGTGGGCTAGCTCTTGCCAAGTTCCACTACTTCCTTCTGTCTTGCACTGGCCAACTTCTCTCTGCCAGGTCCCTCAGAGCAGTTAAATTTCTAACCCCCAAATTATGCATTTGGGTTTCTATCTCCCAAATTGTTTTTTATTTTTTTCATGTTGGATGGGTAATGTGCCGACATTGTGATAAGGTTTGAGGGAGGCATATCTTACACACACATGTGAACACCCAGTCAAGATCAAATCATGTAATTATTAATTGCAATTATATGTGAGCAACTGTTTTATACTAGAATGCAAGCTCCTTGAGGATGAACCTTATTGTCTTGGGGCCAACGTGTCCCTAGTGCCTAGAGGAGTGACTAAGGCATGGGAAGTGCTCATAAGTCAAATAAAGGAGTGAATATTTCATAATTAATCAACACAAGATGGGTCTCTGCTGCTGTTCTTCCAATAGGGCTGGTTGGCAGAGCTTAGAGAGGAAGGAAGTTTCGAAGGGTGGAATTAAATACTCGTGTCTGTTGACAAGGTCTGCAAGTCCGACAAGGAGGTGCTCTACCTGGTCTAATTCCTTCCTCTGTCTCAACCTCTCCCCGTCAGCCTCGGCAATTATTCGCAGGAGTTTTCTCTCTTCAGCTTCTTGCTTTTCAATAAAGTGTTTGGTCTCCAGGGCTTGTTGTCTCAGCTTCTGCAGCTCAGCCTGACAAAGAGTGGAAGATACAGGCAAATTTCAATTCGTTACAGCACAAACCAGGACGACAGGGCCCGGATTCAGATGTACAGTTGTGCTTCTTACTCTTTCCTCTGATGTTTCATTTAACACAATTTGATTTCTCTCACAAGCAAAACAAGCTTACAACACACACACACACACACACACCACACACACACTCATAAAGAAATAGCAATGCACATTACAGTCATCACGTTTATTCTGAGTTGTGCCCTTGAGGGATTTCTATCATTTTTCTATATATGTGTAGCAGGGGCTTTATTGGTATTCAGCAGCACTTTATCTCTTACCAGCTAAACACCAGGAGAATTCACAAAGAATAGTGCAGAGCAGGATGTCGGGGTGAGGACAGGGGAAGCCTCTGTGTGTACCAGCTCCTGTAATGGCCCTAACACCACCAGCACATGAACTGCAAAGGTAAAGCCTTTTGTAAGCAAAATTAAACTAGTCAAAGATAATAACTGTCTATCTTGTAAAACATCCTGATGAAACAGAAGGGATGTCATTTATAAAAAGATATATAGATCCTACTTCTATGGCACTTCCAACCCAGATGAGAGGATAAGATAGACAAATATTCTGCAAATATTAAGAAGTCTAGGCAATAATTTTTCAGCGTCTTGATTATCACACAGACAGTGAATTGATATTATGGGAGGTCAAAGAAAAGTCATCATTAGACTGGGGGTAGCAGGGATGCTTTCTCAGAGAGCTCAGACCTGAATCTGGCCCCTAAGTTTATATGAAAATCATAGGAATTATGGAGAAAGGGTGCTATGGACTGTTAAGTTTCAGCAGGACAATTTTTGTCTCATCAAAGCGCACATTCACTTCTATTCCACAAGTTTGTTTGTGACCTACCATATCCCAGGCGTGATACTAGGCATTTGCGTAGCTACTCCTATCTCCGTTTAATGCAATTACAGAGACAAAAGCAAATAACTTGCCCAAGGTCATGGAGCTATTAAATAGCAGATTGAGATTCCAACCCAGATCTTTTGATTCCAAAGCCTGTGCTCCTTCTACTGTTACCACCCAAGAGTTCCAAATTAAATATAGAAGATAAGCAAGACTTGAGGGATTCGCCATCCATTGAAGATGATGAATAACCAACAAGTGTGAAAATGCTATCTAACTATGTGAAAAGGACATGCGTGTACACATAAAGGAGTTTATATTTCTGCCTGGGGTTTAGAGGGAAGAACCAGTAAGGTCACTGGCAGTTGACAGATACTGCCAACATGGAAGGTTATGTGTTAGAGCAGGGCATTCAATAGTCAGGCCTGTGGGAACAAAGGCGTGCAAACTGTAAAGTACCTGGTGTGTTCACCAGACAGTGAAACAGCCAATATGGCTGAATTAGAGAGTTAGGTAGGGAATAGCTGGAGGTAAGGCTCACAAACAGCTAAGCCAGACAGGGAAAGGCCTTGTGTGCCATGCACTATATAGGGCATGCAGTGGGGGAACCAAAGTTACATACGTTACAGGAAAGAAGAATATGCCTTTGAGAGGTTCCATGCCCAACTGGGATGGATGACGGATATCACAGACCAGGTCAGAACAAGAAGAAGCAAATGAGGAGGAAGAGCTCTGCTTTCTCCCATGCTGGAATCACAACGGAGATGACATGATAATATTAAGGTTTCAACTTGTCAATGGCTTGCAAGTTGGCAAATGTCAGTAAAAGAGTAATAATTTTTTCCTTCAAGTCAGTATTTGGACCTCCACCTACCAAAAAATGACACCAAGATGATGGAAACCTCATACTTTTAAGTGCCTTTGAACCAACCCAACTTTAGTTACGGTCTGTCTCTGCCCCATGAAAACCAAAAGTCATTAATTCTACATCTCAGACTTATCCAAACAGTAAAAGATACTGTGTACCTCGTAACAGATGTGTAATGTCACAAACTGAATGCAACCAGGTACTATAAAACCAAGGGTTTCTTTTATGACGTTTTGTTTGTTCATTCATGAAATATGTTTTGGTCTAGGGATAAGCAAAAGGAAATACTTATTGAGAAAAGATCTCATCTAGTATTTACCACTTGCGGGGATTGTCTGTTAGGAAACAGAGCAAAGAACCAGCCTTTCTGTTTCTATAATCATTTAAGGTGACAGCAAAGACAGCAATAAAATACCTATTTGGCTCATGCTTTCTTTAATAAAACTTTTATTTTCCCAGATGTGCAACATTCACTTCCCTGTTCTTAAGTGCCAAGAGCTGATCAGAATCAATCAGCAGAACAAAATGAAACCCCTGTTATATTAAAATGCAATCAACAGTGTGTAAAAGTATCTGTCTGAAATGTAAGACCACTCGTGTATTTGGCATTGCCAATACAATACAATATATCAAAATAATATATCAAAATTCTGAGTGGTCTCCTTATGTCATAAATTTATGGGCTGCAAACAAAATGTGGCATTAGACATTGGCAGAAAATGTTAATATCAACAAAATATCTTGGGTCTAATGCATTTAGCAGTTATAAATCTGAGCCATCTCACCCAGGAAGGATGGCAACAACCACTATGCATTCAAAAGCTCATCAAGCAACGCCCTAGGTGGGACCTGAGGTTTCTGCACCTATCCAAGTGTTACTGGTGGTATAAAGTTGTAATGAGATGGCGAGACACAGCCTTTACTCACTGCTTCCACAATTATACAATTTTGCAAAAGGCATTATGGATTATCTGTAACCAGATTTGGCTATGGGCATAAATCATATCTCAGGAGTCATACTTGTAGAATTTCTCCCATTCATACATGATCTCAAACCGAGTTTCATAGAAATCATCTGTTTAAATCTAGCAAAACAAATAGTACCACTGAAGTCTTCTAGCCATGAGAATAATTAGGCTCTGTCTCTCTTTCTCTTTCTCTCTCTCTCTCTCTCTCTCTCTCTCTCTCTCTCATGGATAACAGCTCCCTATCTATGGCAGGCTACAGAGTCCACTGAGTAAAAGAATATGGTGCCCTGAAGCCAGGCCCTAATGTGGTGCTGAGCTCTGGACACAGATAATTTGCTGCTGAATTATTCACCAAGAATCAAAGTGCTCTCAGATACATGTAGGATGATTGGAAAGAGACAAGATAGAATCAGGGGCTTGTTAGGACTGGAAGGCAGACACTCCAAATGAGATGGTTCCTTCAGTGCTGATGAAACAAGCCTGGGACACAATGCGCAGATGAATGCAGACACAGCAACATCTACAGAGAACTATTGACATCCTGTCACAACCATAATGTGCTGACAGTGTACAGGATCCTCAGGCATCAGTGGAGACTGGTAGCAACAGAAAAAGTAAAAGAAACATGGAAGGACAAGATTTGTCTGCTGAAGGGGATGAATGAAGATGAGGATGACCTACTAAAGACAGTCATTTGCCTATCGGCTTGGAAAAGTCGTAAATTGAATTGTCCTGTCCAAGGGTATCTCACAGACTACCTAGCAGGCAAGGGCTTGCCCCTCCGGGAGGGATTATGTACCCGTGTAGCTTCGTACAACTCGCAATAATAAGATAAATGTCTCTTGGAGTAAAGCTACTAGAAAATCTGCCCTTTCCCTCAGGGTTTTGGTTGGCAGACTTCAGATGCATGAAATCCAGGGACCTGTGTGAAATGTGATTCATTCTTAGGCTAAAAAAGTCAAGAGGCTAAAACTCAACTTTTGAGCTGTCATATTTTTCTAGAGAATGTCAAACGGGCTTAATGATAGGCCAAAATTATCCAGTCGGAGCACCATTGCAAGTCATCCTTGGATAGCCTCAAATAATAAATCAGGCAGGCCTCTCTCTCTGCTCCTCATTCTTGCCTTCATTGGAAATGCAGGGAGAAAGGGCATCCCAGTTCAACAGTAAGTCCAAAGCAATCATCTTCCTATAATCAATGACCCAAAGCCATCCAGACCTGGGATTCTCCATTTGGAGCAGTCTCTGGAGCAGAAGCCTTTTAATCATCCTTCATGTTCACCAGCTGCCAAATCTGCTGGCCCAGGTCCAAATGATACAGGACTTTATTGCCCTGTATTTTATTGTATTATGATGCTTCTTTGGAGCTTTATGTAGACACCTGATGGCAGAGGCCATAAATGAAACAAATATTAGCTAAAGTCAAACTCTGAGGAATTAGGAATAATTGATATTTTGTATAGGACAGTTGTTCTAAAGCAGGATTTTGTAGAACAACATTAGTTCCAACTTGGATCCCAGTATGGAGTAATAATTAATCTTTTGAATAGAGCATTACTAGGGAAAGTAAGAGATGAGACCCAACACCATCCTTTAAAGAGAAAGAGATGATGCACCAAATGGATTACATTGAGCCTTGCTAACATGATCCATACCGCTCATGGATGAAGCAATGTTTAAAATAAGTTTCTTCCGATTCATTCAGCAATAAATAAGCCCTATCCCACTACAAGCTTCACAGTGGAACAAACTGTTTTCTATAAAACTCTGGTTTCGAACGAGGAGTATAAGGGCAAAGATGCAGAACATTTTCCAGTTTTAGAAAATATATGTATATTTCTTTATATATAAAAAATGCAGAATCTTCTATTCTTTTTCTATCATAAGCTAGAGTGGGGGAGATGAATGTCTGAGACAGGTAAATATATCAGTTACAATATCTTTTTTATACATGCACTTTTGTTACAGTTTAATCTTTCTCAAATGAAATGAGCTTTACGTTAATTTAATGTAGTAATTCTATTTCCATGAAAACCTATAATTAACTTGACAAAACTCATTATTAAATTGAGAGTGCCTATTTCAATCTATGGCATCTTATAATCTAGAAAATATGGCATTGAACCTGCCCAACGCTAGATATAAATTTTCAAGACAGTGACTATCTTCGAAAACTAATATGTGCAGAAAGCAAGGTACCCAGTCTCTAATTTGTTGTAAACAGTTTCTGCAAGTGGCTCTTAAGCACCCATGAGTATTCTGCACATATGTTTTCATAACAAAAGTGGCATTATTTTCTTAGAAGTTCCTTTTTTAATCCTTGGTCAAATGGATTGGAAGGGAAATCTATTGGACTGGATAGGAAAAAGAAAAATACATTAGGTTTAGTGGTGTGTACAGTAAAACATATTTGGTTAGAGGATTTAAAATGGCATAATTATTTGCTTTGTATTCTTGGAAAGGGTCCTTAAGTTAGTAGACATAGAATATCCTAAATTAGTAGATTTTAAAGGGTACGTCTTAGTAAGATATATGAAGACAGAGATGATCCCTGGAAGAGCAGCTGCAAAGTTCTTAGACCCGCAGAGGTAAAATGAACTACAACCTGGTCAAGGGTAAACCAAGTGAGAACAGAGCTTTAACACCCAGTTGATAAGACTGCAGATAGAAACGTCACATGCACACAAAGTAAAAAACAGAGGTACAAAGCATCACCTTATAGAAGGCCCAGGGAGGAGTTTGGGAGGGTTGGGTGTGAGCACAATGGTTGTACTTGGTTGTAAATGCAGAGGGATTGTAGCGAGCTTGTAAATTCAAGGACTTCTTGGCACTGCCGACCTGCTAGGTTCTCTCCCACTGATGTATGATAGCCTGCATAAATGAAGGGGGTGTGTGTGCATCTCCACTGCTCCCTTCCCCCATTCTACCTAGCAGCACCACCTGTAAGGAGCCCTGACCTAGAGATGGTAAAGCTCATCCTCCTGGTGCCTTGTGTGCTTGGTTTGGGTAACTAGCAACTGTGACCACAGGCAGGCATGGTTGTTCTCCCTGCCCCTTGCTGCCTTCAGTGAGACTGAAGGCTGCCTGAGTGGGCTGATGAATTGTTAGTCCTTTGCTTTTACTATGAGGTCAGTACCTTCAATGTTTCCTTTTCCTTTTCTATTCGCTGCTGTTCCAGGTGCAGCTTCACAAGTGCGGACTCTTTGGCAGAGATTTCTTCTTTCAGCTGATCTACCTGATGAGTCATAATCTTTAACTTTCTCTTCATTTCTGTTATTTCATCCTAACAAAATGAAAGGAGAAATGTTTGAAAGTGAATTAGACATCATCGTCCCTGTGGAAGTTCAATATATATTTCAGAGATTTAAGGGACGCTCTCTCAAAACGATGGTCTCTTGATCAATTACAACTAGGCTATTCCTTTGTCTCTAGTGCCCATCGACCTCAAAGTACTTTACAGTATTAACTCTCAAAATGTTCTCATGAAATACACACAAAATATGCATAAGGAACATCACACACACACACCTTATTCCTCCTTTCACGAAAGGAATTGGAAGCACAACAAACATATAACTAAAAGATTTTGAAGTGAAGCTCTGGAATTCAAGAGTATGCTGCTGCCCTCTGAGTCATGGTAGCTATTAGCAGTTTTAAAAATTAGAAAGAGAGTTGGGCACAGTGGCTTATGCCTGTAATCCCAGCACTTTGGGAGGCCAAGGCAGGTGGATCACTTGAGGTCAGGAGTTCGAGACCAGCCTGGTCAACATGGTGAAAACCCTGTCTCTACTGAGAATACAAAAATTAGCCAGGCATGGTGGCATGGGCCTGTAATCCCAGCTACTCAGGAGACTGAGGCAGGAGAATCACTTGAACCCAGGAGGCAGAGGTCGCAGTGAGCCGAGATCGCGTCACTGCACTCCAGCTGGGTGACAGAGCGAGACTCCATCTCAAAAAAAAAAAAAAGTAGAAAGACGAGAATAGTAATTCTACATAATAATTAAAAGTAGGACCATGAGCCCACATCCTATTAAGATGTGTCATTTCCATTTCAAATAACCTGATAGTTTTGCGTAAATTGATCTTTTCAGGTGAATTTCACGAGTTTTTTTTTTAATCTATTCTAAATTCTGCCATTAGGATAACAGAAACTGTTTTAAATGCAGGGTGAGAATAAATCAAAATGTAAGGACATAAATATATTATTTACCTGAGCCTCAACCAGATTTTTGCTATACAGATTCCTATCTGATCTCACAGCTTCATATAGGTTCTGTTGCTGTTTTAATTTAATTTCTGATTCAGCTATTTTTTTCCTGTAGTCAAAAATCTGCGTTTCACGAACTTTTATGTCTTCCATGTTCATAAGGACCTGGAGGAGAAAGAAGTATATGAATGTGGTTAAATAGCCCATCTGTGCTTATTGGTTCAGGACAAATGGAGTTTTTTATCTAAGGGTGGCTGGTAGAGACGCCAGTAATCAGAAAATCTGACACTGGCTGTAATCACTGCAGTACAACACAGAAATTCAGCCCAACTGATTAGGGGCAAACACACATTTTATCTATACTAGAGTTCTGCTCAAGTATAAAGCTTAACACAGTTATTTTGTGATCACAAGAAAGAAAAAAAAAGAGAAGAAATTCTTTCAATTCTGAAAACCTCTCCTGACCACCCTACCCCCAAAAAAGGGGAAAAAAATAGTCGCAGGCTTAAACAGAGCTTAACACAAAGCACTAAGAAAGATAAGAGATAACCTAGCTGTTTGGCCACACTGGCTGCTTATAAAGTTAACCACAAGAAAGAAAAATGGTCTTCGAACTTTGATAGCAATCATAACGTTATCTTGCCAATGTCAAACTCACTCCATCAGGGGAACTGAAAAGCCACTCCGTAAAAATGCATTCTATTGTGCACAAAATACTTCCAGGAAAGATGGGATGGAAGAACTACTGCCTCATTTTTGCAAGTATGAAAAACCAACACCTGAAATTCCACCATGAGTCAATACCTCTCAACAAGCCATGCACACAGTAGCAATGACGTCATCATGACGCTCTGCTGCAATGTTCACACAAGTTGCTTTTTTAAAGGTAAACTTCTTTAAAAAGTCCTTAAGAAGAAAAATTTTCACGAAGAAATCTGATTAAATCAAGGAAACTACAGTGTAAATAACAGCTAGAGCACATAAGGAGAAAATTCTTAAGAAAATTTCGCTGTGTTTCTTGGTGTTCCCTTAATTAATGGTTGTAATGGGAGGACACAGAGCAATGTGACAGAGCATGGAGGAAAAGGGGACACATATGAAGAAACAGGGCTATGTCTCTGGGCCCACGTCTCTGAGGAAGTGACAGTTTACCTAGAACGAAAGGTGGAAAAGGACCTCTTAGACTTCTGCCATCCTGATATTCACCATGACTCAGGTATGGGCTACTTGTGAGCAACATGTTCCCGAATTATTGCACTTACAAGAATCCATTTTTTCCACTTGCAGAACTACCATCCCAGAAAATACATAAATGAGAAGTCCGGTTCTATTCTTTCCCTATCAGAGTTAATGATGGCTATGATTTTAAACATTTATCCTTTATATATTTAAATAAGCACCTTTCAAAATTTTTTTACAGGTGCTTAAGGAGGGATGGGATTGAATTTTAGTAAATGTCTTTCAATGTATATAATTTTGTACTATTCTTTCTTATTGGGTCAACTGATTTGATAAACCTAATAACAGATTTTTCCTTTTAAAAATATTTTAAGTTCTTTATATATAGTTCCATGTGCCATAACTTAAAATAAATTCATAAATGTGAAATATACATTTATTTTCCTTATTTACTTGAACTTTCTTTCTCCCTTCAACATCAGCCCCTCTTCTACACGAAACAAAACTAGGTTAACAATCTACTACGTATACTTCCATATTTTTCATTGGATTCTGCATATTCTATTCAGGTCTACAACCTAATAATAATAGCTAATATTCATCGGTTACTTTCTATGTACCTGATATTTTATATATATTAGCTCCTTTAATCTCTCAAAAATCCTCTAAGATATGTACTATTATTGCACCCAATTTTACAGAGAAGGAAACAGATCAAAATAAGTAATATTTACAAAGTTATTCAATGAGTAAATAGACAACTACACAGATTTGTTTGTTTTCTGTTTTGCTTTTTGGGGTTTGTTTTTACTTTTTAGCCAAATGGGATCTTATAATTACTCTTATGCACTTTCCTTTTTATCATCGAATAATACCTTGTAGAAATCATCACTCAAATTCATTCTCTTTAAAGGTTGCATAATATCCCATAGCGTGGGTGTGCCATCATAATTTAATTCTTCTCCACTGATGGGCATTAACTTTGTTTCCACTTTTTTGCCACTCTGAACCATGCTACAGGAAACATTTTTGTATGTGTATTCTCACGCACTTGTGCTTTTATTTCTGTGGGATGGATTCCCAGGAGTGGAATAGCTGGCTCAAAAGACATATATATTTTCAACTTTAATAGATATTGCTAGATTGCTTTCCAAAATGGCTGTAACACTTTACATTTCCACACCACCAGCAATAGCTTTCTTAATAGAAAGCTATCCTTGCAGCTTCAGGATGAACCCTCTTTGGTCATACTGGATGATTCTTTTAATGTACTGTTGAATTTGGTTTGCTGGAATTTCATTTAGGATTCTGCATGCATTTTCCCAAGTGAGCTAGGCCTATATCTTTCTTTTTAGTTCTTTTTTAATCTCAAGGTTTCTGTTGGTTTCATAAAGTGAACAGAGTACATTTCTGTTCACTCATTCATTCACTCCCCCATTTATTCATTCACTCCATGAACAGGTACTGAGGACCTACCTATGGCAGGCACTGTAAAAGCACGCATGATAGAAAGAAGAATAAGACACATTCCCTACCCTCAAGTTCACTTGTAGGGAGTGACTTCACCATAGAATGGATAATCAAGGAACGGATATAACCAGTAAACTGAGATATGCACCAAGTGTTATGGGAGAATCTAAGACTGAAAGGTTAATGCTTAATAGATTGAAAATACTTTGAACAGCATCATCAGCATTCAGAATATCAAGCAGCACGTTAGAGAAAGGAAAAAAATTGTTTGTTCAGTCACTTTCAGAGATGTTAGAACAGGAATAATTCTTTGCACAGGCAGAATAATGCCACAGAGAAAGGAGGTAGCCAGGGGCATTTCTTTTTTGAGCATCCAACTAGCATGGTCTGTCTTTCTGCAGACAACGTGCACAAAAGTCACAAACTTGCTTCTGGATTCTTGAAGCTGGAGTGATAAGAACCCATCAGGACACCAAGAAGATAAAAGGAATTAACAAATATTGAAACAAGCGGAAAAGACAATTTACAAGCAATGTATTTCTAAGTGTTGGGACTCGGTTTATTTTTATGGAAATCATTCAGGCCAAAGTCATGCAGAAGTTCAGATCCCGACAATTCATAAAGTATATGGGTGTTAAGTAGTAGCCAAACCTCTTGTCAGCAAGCTGCCCCCGTTAGAAGTGGTATATCAGAGACACAGGCTGCCCGCTGTGAGGCTGGAGCTTAATTAATATACACTTTGAGATACCTCAAACCAACTCATGAGATATATCACATCCAAATATAGAAAGTTTTATTACAGCCAGAGAATTGGTGCTCCTGGCACTCCCAGGCTTCAGGGGAGTCCAGAAAATGCTTACAGTGCGTGACAAAAGTACAGCCTCAGTTTATAACCTACTCCTACCTTTTCTTTTGCTGTTAAAACAACCTGCCAATAGAAATAAGAGTGAGATAGAAATCAATAATGCATACAGGAAAACTGCAGCATAGCCAAAACATCACATAGACCAAGGTGGGATTAGAAAGTAGGTGATTGCATTTGGAACCCCTTAATGTACATTTGATGAAATATCAGTACAATAAACTTCTCAAATAAGTTTTCCTGACTTGATGTCAATGGTTTGAATGCTGACAATGCTTTTGCCTTCATAATGAAACTGAAAAACTCACTCTGCAATAATAGAAAACAACTACGCGCCCTGGCTTGTGAAATATTGAGTCTTCCCTGTTTTTCTTGCCTTGTTATTTTACCCTCTATCTTGAATTTAGAGAGGCATATCTATGGCTTTGATTTATTTGTATAACATATTATATTATGAATGGGGGATATAATAATATCTATCTCACAGGGCTATTATGAGGATTTAAGTGAGAGAATATACGTCTGTGCCAGCATATAAGTACTTAGCATATAGTAATTTAATCATTTAATAAATGTTAACAAATTATTATGATAGTTTACACTATATCACGTTACATAATACTAGTACTTTAAAAAGTTAATTTGATTTTCCTCCGAATCAAATCCTGTTCTGCAGGAAAAGTAATGATATGAAGCGTGCTTCTTTTATTATGATAGAAAAAGCTTAGAATTTGTGTTCCCTTGATTCCTCTCTCCAGGATTCTACCCAATTACACAGGCTCTGTATAAAATTCAAATTAACATCAACGAAACAGGAGATTTATTTCATTATGAAGATATCTATCTAGTGGACAATATTTCTTTAATCAGTTTTTGGTTTCTTTGCTTGCATCAAGTCCCTGAAAGCACATTATTATTCATTTCCTGGAACCTCTGTCCTGAAAAGCTTTGCTTGACAGTGTTATAGGCAAATGAGCAAAGAGCTAGGAAATTTGTCGTTAGGGATTTGTTCAAAAGAATGTTTTTTGGCATATAAAATGTCTGGGAGGTGACTGCCAGAAGTTTAATATTTGAAATGAAAAAAGAGGGAGATCCTAAAATGAGGCAAGTGCATCATGTGAAAAATGTTCAGCAGATTTAATAATTTACTAGGAGTGGTTTTATCTAGAATATGTAAAAGTTCAGAAAGCAGGAAATATGGTAGATCACAACTTACCATGCCATTTCTCATGCCTCTCAATTTATCTGAATAGTGAAAATTAGAGTGCAGCAAAGGAAAATCATGAGGATAAAAACTGCTGTAATCGTGGGGTAGATTATCTTACGGTTTAACAAATGTTCACGCTCTCCCCTTGTCCCACAACCTAAAGAGAGAAGTGCATTTCCCTTGCTGTTGATGTTAGCCTTGGCCATGTGACTCGCTATAGCCAATGGGAGGTCAGAATATTAGACAAGTAGAGAGACACGAAATGTGCCTGTATGCGTGGCTTTGTCTCTTGTTCTCCTTCCTTCCCCCATGAGAAGAACATGCATGTGGAGGATAAGAAACATGTGGTCCAGAACTGAGCCCAACCCACATCCCAGAGCCAAGTCCAGGCAAGCCCAGGTTAGGTCAGCTGAACCTCTGTCAACTGCAGGTGTGTGAATGAGAAATAAGTGCTTGTTTTTGTGTTCCACTGAGATGCTGTGGCTATTTATCATGCACTATTATTATTGCAAGTCTTGACGGAGACAAACACATAGGAAAAGGTTTGGGATTCTGAGCCATCCAGTTCAGGCACAAAAGGGGATCTTCTTTCTCACTGGCAAATGCCAAGCTAAATGAATACAATATAATGTAGGAGTTCAGCATCTTCAAGTTCACTTTTCTTTCTCTAAGCAAGAAAGAACAAGAAGGCAAATGTTGATGCTGTTTTGCAGCTCAGAAGGAAGAAGAGACCAGGCCTGGAAGTCACTCACAGCTAAAAATGCCAATGATAATTCAGATAAAATCATCCATTGTGGTAACATGTTTCACGTGAATTTAAAGGAAGGGCAGACCCATAGTCATAAGTAAATATATTATTAGAAAATAACTTGACACAGATACTTAAAAGTGAGCCTCTGACTAGTTAACTCAGATGTCCAATTATGCTTTCCATTCATTCTTAGTTCAAAAAATATTTGAGTATTTATTTAGTAAATAAGCAATATGAAGAACTCAAAATTGAAGAAGACTTGCCCCCAAGAAGCCAATGTGTAGAATGAGGCAGACATACGCAAATAACAGTTACGTGCACATGGGCCTCCTCAACTGCCGGAGGGGAGCCAAGTACAGAGGAATTAGAGATCACTTTTAATAAAGCTTCTTGGGAGAAGTGGAATTTTATTTGGTCCCTGAAGGAAAGACAAGGTTATTAATAGTGTTTATTTATATTTTAAATCAGGATACTAAAGTAATACATATCCATTTTACTTTTTCTTATTTTTATTTATTTATTTATTTATTTTTTGAGATGGTGTTTCACTCTTGTCACCCAGGCTGGAGTGCAATGGCGCTATCTCAGCTCAGTGCAACCTCACCTCCCAGGTTCAAGTGATTTGCCTGCCTCAGTCTCCCAAGTAGCTGGTATTACAGGTGCCCACCACCACACCCAGCTAATTTTTGTATTTTTAGTAGAAACGGGGTTTCACCATGTTGGCTAGGCTGGACTTGAACTCCTGACCTCAGGTGATCCACCCACCTCGGCCTCCCAAAGTGCTGGGATTACAGGCATGAGCCACCAAGCCCAGCCCATCCATTTTAGACTAGCTGAAAAAAAAAAAAAAAAAAGCAAAAAAGGAACAAATTAAAACAATTTGTATCCTTATCACCCAAAAATAACCACTATTAATATGTTAATATGGTTCCTTCCACTCATTTTCCTATTAAAACAAAAAAGGGTAACTAGGCATCTATCCGCTTTTTCTTCTTGCCTAAATTCTCACAGAGAATTTTTCTTCATTATTGTAGATGAAACACACACACAAAAGGACTTTCCTCTAGGGCAAGTCTATGGAGAGTCTCCTGTCACTGATTTTGCCTGGAACATGGTCAGCCTGTACAGGTCTTTCTTCATCTCCAGAAAATATTTTCCCACTACATGCTTGACTAGGGGCTCATTTCCATAATCAGAAACCAACTCTCTGTAGGCTGGTTTCTATTCTCTGCCCTCTTCTCTCTTATCTTCTCTATGATAATTTTTGTAGAGACCAGGTCTCCCATGTTGCCCAGGCTGGTCTTGAACTCCTGGCCTCAAGGGATCCTCCTGCCTCAGCCTCCCAAAGTGCTAAGATTACAGGTATGAGCCACCACACCTGGCCTGATTCCATTTTCCACAACAATCAATTCTGTTCTTTACTAACTTTGGTGTGGATTTTAAATCTGCCTTTTTTTCTTCTTTTTTTTTTTTTTTTTTTAGTTTTTATACAAATTGATTCTTATTTTGTCCAACTCTTCCTTTTTATTTCATCTTTGCTTTTTCCTAGCAGTAACGCCATGTTGGATTTATAACTCAGGTGACAGTCCTGTATTCTACTGGGGTCACCTTGTCCTTTACAACAACAACAGGTCTAGACTTTCCATTCTGTGTGCTGGGAAGCCCCCAAACCCTCTAATATCTCCAAGAATTCTTGGAGGAATTGCATTTCTTCTACTTGCTGTGGCTCTGGTTTGCTGTTGCCATAGCATTCTAGATTCTCAGGTGCATCTTGTCTCTTGCACATACTGTCCTTTTTCTGGGATGTGTCATCTCACATCCTCACCACCCCATGCCTGTGCCCGCAAAGTGCAATCACAATGCAGGGTTGATGTAGCAGATTTGCCACCAGAGGTTTGAGGAACTTAAAATCAAATATTGGACGTCACTGATTTCTGCAATTCCTCCATCATTCCTGTCTCAGGGAACTCCTCAATTCCAGCAGCGCCCAGCCTACTGCCTTGATGCTGACATTGTGTGCCCTCCTCTCCCATTCTTCCCCATCTACTCCCCATTTCCTGCTCACCACCCACTCCTCCTTTCCCACTTCCTGTTACTTTTCTCACATGACTGTTTCACTCTGGTTCATGGAGCCTCACCTTTCAAACCAAGGCAAATATCAAGGTATTTTGCTAAACAAAGACTGTTCCTCCCACAAGGGGAAACTTGGCACCAGGTTTTACGTACTTACACTCTTTGAAGGAAGCCAAACCTTTTCTCTGCATTTTCTTCTATTAGGTTAAGAACCTTATGAAATCGCTGATAGTCAATTGTTTCTTATTTACCACAAAAAGGCAATTTCAAAGGGTTCAACCTAAAGTTCTTGCCATAGAAGCATTTTCAAAGCCAGACCTTTACCGTGGGGCTTCTAGAAGCCATTCTCTTTCTTTGGTTCTCAGGCATGTTTTCCCATAGGCTCCATTAGGCTGCTGTTTTCTTTATTCATTCTTGAGCAAGACAGGATTTACCACAACCTAAGAACAATGCCACTAAGATGAAGGGGTTTACCTTTGCCCAACTCTTACTATCCTACGGTGGTGGCAGATCCACTTTCAAATCTACAGCTGGAAACACAGTGACATGCCAAGTCCCAGTCCACCTCCCAATTTCTAATATTCTTTAGAGATATTGGAGGAGCCAAATTAGGTATGTCTCCAGTCCTTTTTGTATACACACAGACAAAACTGGAGACAAACTCTACAAATAATTTTGCATTGTCTTTCTCAGATTCATATTAGAAACATGTTCCCATCTTTAAAAATAATTTGCAAACACATGATTTTAACAGCTACATAATACTATGTCAAATAAATGTAACATGATTTATTTAACCTTTGGGGGGGCTGATTCCTAGTTCTCATTATTATAAATTATGTATTTAAAAAATATTCTTTCATATAAATCTCTCCATTTCTTATTTTTCATTAGATTCAGTTTTTTCTTAAAAACGAAAATTCTGGGTCAAAAAGATAAACTTGGAACAATGTATACTCACTTTAGAAGTAGACGAAAATGTCAGTTTCATGACATCTTCCCCAGCCTTTGATATTATTTCTCAATACCCTACAAATAGAATGCACATAAGGGAGCTTTTTGTTTGTGAGAATGAGTGTGTGTGTGTGTGTGTGTGTGAGTGTGTGTGTTGGACAGTAAAGAAAGAAAGAAATATGAGAAGGGGACAAAGAGATATATATATCCTTAAGAAGTCCAGAGATGCACAAGTGGCGTAGCAACTGATACATGCTGTCAGGGGTTAAGCAAGACACAGAAAAATTGTAGGTGATAAGTAATATTTTAAGAACTTGTGTTTAAATTATTTAAGTAAGACATTATGTGCGGTTGAATATCAGAACTTGTGAAAAACAGTTAACAACAAAACTTGGTATCCGAATCTCTCTTTTACAAGGAAGCCAAGAAAAATATACAATCGTATATTAAAATCAGTGGCAGCATTCTTTTTACCACTTATCATTTATCCATTTGTTTAACAAATACTTTTTTGGTGTCTGTCATGTGCTCATGTGCCAGGATGCTAGAAATAAAGAAATGAATGAAATAAAGTCCTTGCCCCCAAAAGCTCACTATAAAGTGGATAAAACAAATATGCAAATAAATAATTACACTATAGATTGATAATCGTCATTCCAGAGACATTAACAAATCCATAAAAGTACGAAGTGACAAGCTCTGCCCATAAGGAATCAGAGGAAGCTTGACCTGAGCATTTGAGTTAGGTCTTAAAGGGTGAATAGGAATGTGCCATGCAGAGACAGGACAGAACTTTCCACAGAGAACAAAGAGCTTGAACTCTATCCCATCAATGCAGAGTATCCCAACTGCTGTGCCTTGCATGGGTTTCAGATGTGTGCTAAAATACTGATTTTACTATACCCACAGGATGGCCAGGTGGGACCTGGGCAGCTGGCATCCCTGGATTGTTTCCTCCAGGCCCAAACAGCCTCATCTTCTTATTCCCATGTGCCACTGACATGTGCATTAGTCCATTTTCATACTGCTACAAAAAACTTCTCTGTGACTGGGTAATTCATAAAGAAAAGAGGTTTAATTGACTCCCAGTTCCACTGGCTGGGGAAGCCTCAGGAAACTTACAGTCATGGTGGATGGGGAAGCAGGCATCTTCTTCACAAGTCACCAGGAAGGAAAAGAATGAAGGAGGAACTTCTAAACACTTATAAAACCAACAGTTCACATGAGAACTCACTCACCATCATGAGAACAGCTTGGGGAAAACTCCTCCATGATCCAATCACCTCCCTCCCTCGACACATGGAGATTACAATTCAAGATGAGATTTGGGTGGAGACACAGAGCTAAACCGTATCAACATGTAATTTTTTACATATGCTGTGATATGAAAAGTGTTAGGAAGCCCTGCCCCAGGGAGAGGTGACAGAGGTTTATATCCAGAGTAATAATAAAACCACACTGGAATTTTTAAGAGTTAGCTCTGATGGTGGTGTGATGGCACCTGGGAATGGAGAGAAATTGCTTATCAGGAAGAAGAAACTGGAGGCTGCAACAGATGACATTTTATGTTCAAATATATTTGCTGCCTCACCCTACAGGGCCCCTCCCTAAGGAGGACAACACTCCTGCCCAGGATGTCCGGCACAGCCCTGTGACTTGGTTGGCCAGTGGAATATGAGTGGGTAGGATCTGTGCCCTTCCCTTGTCAGCAGAGGCTCAGAAGCACCCTGGGGGTCCACTGTTTCACCATTTCCCTTTGTCCAGAGGCCAGGGCATCCTGACAGAGTCAGCCTGGAAAGAAGAGGACAAAAGGCAGGGATGCAGCTGACCTGCAAAGGCCAGTTATATGAGCAAAACATAGATCTTTATTGCTGCAAACCACTAAGGTTTGAAGGTTATTTGTGCAGTGTAAACCGATGAATACAGAAGCTAACGTGTGAGTCCAAGCTCGATAATACCAGGGCCTAACCTGACAACGAGTCCTCAGAGTCAGTAAATCAATCACTGGAGCTTCTAAGATGGTTAAGTCAGAAGAGAAATATGCTCTGCTCCAATGGCTCCCAATTAGGGGTGTGAGAATCCATTGGGGATCACTGTCCTGCAGAGCTAGACAAAGCCAAGGCACTGTGCTCCTCCAGTAGCCCTTCCCAAAGCGTCTGCAAGGCATTGATTTAGTCTAAGTGGGAAGAAGCTGACTTCCTATTAGTAAACTTTGTTTCCCACTTTCTTTATTTCTGTAATACAAATATTGGCTGCCCCTTGTAACCTTCTTTGACATTTCACTCCAAAAAAAAAAAAAAATTTAAGCATGCAAGAGCATTGGTAAGCACTGCAAATGTAACCTGAATTTCATTGAGGAGATGGAAGAGAGGGCTTACCTTGCATAACAGATCACATCTTGCTAGGGGGAGAAAAGGTAATCAAATGAGGCTTTTCTCCCAAACTTTGTTATCAACCTCATAACTAAAACTTTTCTCCATTTCCCAGCCTCCCACTCCATTCCTAGACCACTGCTCTATGCCATCTATGAATGCATTAAAGAGAGTACTATTTTAACCACTCATGCTTAATGCAGGCAATGCACTAAGACAGCTGGCTAAAATGAAATCCAAATCTCCAAAGCCATTCTTGGAGACATATATCCTCGAGCCTTCCCTCTCCTAAGCAGTTTATAAGAAGCAGAGATCTAGAACTCAGCTCCCCAATGTTTGGATTTCCTCCAGTGGTTTTTGTTTGTTTCTTTGTTTGTTTTGAGACAGGGTCTCACTGTGTTGCCCAGGCTGGAGTGCAGTGCTGCAACCACAGCTCACTGTAGCCTCCACCTCCCAGGCTCAAGTGTTCCTCCCACCTCAGCCCTCCAAGTAGTTGGGACCATAGGAGCACACCACCGTGCCCGACTAATTTGTGTATTTTTTGTAGAGGCAGGGTTTCACCATGCTATCCAGGCTAGTCTCAAACTCCTGGCCTCAAGCTATCCACACCCCCTTGGACTCCCAGAGTGCTGGGATTACAGATGTGAGCCATCGCACCCAGCTCACAATAGTTTTTTTCCTTTTTATTTTATTTTGGTAGAGACAGGGTCTCGACATGTTGCCCAGGCTGCTTGTGAGCTCCCAGCCTCAAGCAATCATCCTGCCTCAGCTTCCCTAGTGCTGAGATTGCAGGAGTTCACAATCGTTTTAGAATAAAAAATGCTCTTTGAATATTGACACACCTAGCAGATGCAGCAGTCACTCACATCTTAACTTGTGGTCATTTAATCAGATGCTTTTCTCCTAACATCAAGTTGGAGTCCTTTCTCTGAGGAGACAAAAGTTTCAGTGACAGATGCTGGGTGGGTGCGGAGACTGGAGAGTTGAGAGATGATGCTGGCAGTCCTGGTGCCAGCCCAGGGATGCTGCACAGCAGGGCAACAGAGAAAAGGGAGAACCCAGAAATTGGAAGAGGGCCCTGGAAAGTAGAAATGAGAGAGCACCAAGCATAAACATTGTCCTTTTCACAATGTGGCCCAGAATCAGCTCGGAAACAGCTTATATTTCGTCCACATCATTCCTCCCAAATCTTCACACAAATTACAAACAGAAATCTGAATAAATTCTCTTTGCAACATTTTGTGACCATCAGAAATGCAGAGGAAGGAATGTGCCTCTGCTCCACCCACAACATCACTGAGCAGCTTACCTTTTGCGTAAGGTCACTGGCTTGGTTGATGTACCGGTCACGCTCCTTTTCCAGATGAAAGATGATCTTTCTCTGCTTCTGAGCCTCATCCTTGTAGTTCTGGATTTCTCCCTCCAGGTTCCTCTTGGCTTGTTCATGGAGCTTTACCAAGTCTGTCTGCTTCTGGGTCGCATTGACCGCCTTAAGCATGTTCTAAAAATAAGGGCACAAAGCAGTCACATTACTCATAATGTTTGAGGATTTGGGGTTAAGTTTACCCTCTGCCTCATCTCTAACATAATTAGATAGCTTGTCTTTCGGATGAACAAAAATGATCATGTTCTCTACAGCTTATTAAGAGTTTGTTATGCTAATTTTGCACAAGGCACTTTAAACACACATATAAATACACTAAGCAACCACAATGCCCCTAAGAAATGGGCACCATGTTGCCCCATTTTAGAGGTAGGAAACCGAGACTGAAGAGTTAAGCTACTTGCCCACAAGTTCATACAATGGGGAAGTGGCAGAGCAAAGATGTGAATCCATGGCTGGCTAACCCCAGAGTCCATGCCTTTAACCTCCAGTCTAGTTCTAGCCTTTATCTTGTGAGGTTAGAACTGAACCTAACCATATAACTTGGGCTTTGATTACAAAGGAAGATAAAAAGCAGCTTAATAAAAATGCAGATACCTAGAATTAACATATGACCCAATAATTTCACTCCTGGATATATACTCAAAACAAACGAAAGCAAAAACTTGTACATGAGTATTCATAGTAAAATAATTCACAAAAGCCAAAAGATAGACACAACCCAAATGTACATCAACTGATAAACAGATAAGCAAAATATAGTATATCCACACGGTGGAATAGCATTCAGCCATAAAAAGAAATGAAGTACTGATGCATGCTACAACAGTGGATGAACTTTGAAAACACTGTTCTGAATGAAACATGGCAGACACTGAAGTTCACATAGTGTGCGATCCCATTTATATAAATATCCAGGACAGTCAGATCCATAAAAACTGAAAGCAGATTCGTAGTTGCCAGGGGTGGGAGGAGGGGTGGATAGAGAGTGGCTGCTGAATAGGTACAGGGTTTCTTCTGGGGGGACGAGATTGTGAAACTAGATTGTGGTGACGGTTGCCCAACATTGTGAATGTACTAAATGTAACTAATAGTAAATTTTGTGTTGTGTGTATTTAACCACAACAAAAACAATTAACCCAGTTTTTTTAAAAATGCAGATGCTCATGTTCCAACTCTAAAGTTTCTGATTCAGTGGGTCTGGGATAGGACCCAGGCACCTACTTTTTTTTTTTTTTTTTAAGCTGCACTGGAGATTTCTGATGCTGAAAAGGAAACATCTTGGGTTGGCTGCCCAAGTTCCCCTGAAACACAGAGTAAGTAGCAGTGCAATCTGACAGCCATGCTCATGCAAAAGTGTTCACCTCTTTAACTGTAACTGAATGGATCAAATGACCCTTCCCCAGGACTTGAAATAGGGCCTTTAGATTTTTGCAACGCAGTAGAAGATATAACCTTGGGAGCTATTGGTGACAGCCATTTTTTGTCATATGGACTGGAAAACAGAGAGAGACAGTGACAATCTTCACTGAAAAAAGAATGGAGCAAAAACTCAGCAGAAAGTCAACTGGCAGAGAGAGATGCTTTCATCCCAAGAATGCCAGGCCAGTTTCCAACGGGTTCCTGAGGCCTAGCTGTATCCTTGAGTTCCATGAGGCACTTTAGAGTTCCTTCTCAAATCTCTAACCAACACAGAACCGTAGATAGGTCTGAAAACTGCTGGACAATACTCAGGTAAAATGCCTATTAAATGTTGGTTGGGTGACAATGTAGAAAACAGAAAAGGTCAACCTTTTTTTCAAGTATTGGGTTAAACATTTGTTCTATAAAAGATAAAGCCACTTCCACATGACACTAAAAGAATCAAAATATATTCATGTTGCTACTTGTCAAAACCATGTCACTCATTCTTTGGATGAAGGTGGCATTTCAACTGAGTCAATGGGGAAAGAATGTATTATCAATTAAAGTTCATTGCATACCTGCATTGTCAGGTGCTGTGCTAGGCACTAAGAATACAAAGGCCAGGAAATAAAAAATACGAAAGTATACCCTGCCCTAAAGGAAGAATTGACATTAATCAAATCAACAAATAAATGTAAAATTACTATTGCACTACATGTCTTATCATGGCAGAAAACCTATTGGTTGTTTATTAGTACATATAAAATATAAACAGATTAAAAGTGTGTTGAATATAAATTTAAAAATCTAAATCCAACATTATTGTTTATATGTACAAATGTATAGAATAAAAAAGCAATTTCCAAGATTGTCCAAGAAAAAAAAAACACTTCAATGATTTTCTTTAAAAGTGCTTAGCATGTGAAGATCTAATTTATCAGTTCCTGAGAGTCCCTGAATAGTCTATTTTAGGCTAAAGTATAGTGTATTTTGTTAACATTTGTTCAATTCTGGGAAACCTAAAGAAATAATGAAAGTCAGAATGAACAAATATAGACTGTTTCTGCTTTGATGAGATGAAACTGTCTTGGCCGTGGCTGTTACAGAAGCACCCTGCCACCATCCCCCACAACCCCACAGCCATCCACACCTGGCCTGTGGCTTCTTCCTCCCTGGAAGAAATCCTTGAGCAGGAAAATTTACCCTAAATCTCTGTAGTTAATCTCCTAAAAGTGACTTTCAATGGAAAAACTCTTCAGGAAGTGGGATAGGAAAAAGGAGGGGGTCCTACATTTAATGGAGAATCTTCAGATCTCTGCCTTCAAGCTGCCATAACCCCTCCCTTAGCTTTGGACCACACTGAGCTGGAAGGTCAGACAAGATAAGGACAGAAAACAAAAACCAAAACCTACAGCAACCCTGAAAAGGTGGAAGAAAGCTTAGACCTGCCATTCCTACACCTAACACCTCAGAGTTAAAATTCAATTAGCACTCACTTGTAATTTTTGGATTAGCAAGTTGTTGATTATAGATATTAAATTCAGAAATATTGATAAACTGCTTAGGATGCCGAATAGCACACCAGCAATGAAAACAGGATCCACAAAACACTCTGAAATCCCCTCCTGGCTTATATGCTAATTCTCCAAAGTCTTTTTGTGTTCTCAGGTGATAATGCAATTGCAATTCATGGCCAGTGAATCGTAGACTGTAGGCAGCTGCTTAGAGGAAAATTAAGCACTATTATTTATTCTAATCCACTTTTGTTTGCCTCGGAGTTTTCTTTTCCCATCCACCTGGTTATAGCCAGATATTACAGTGCTGAAGAAAGACATTTATTTACCAGTGTGACTGTAACACACTCACCTTATTTAGTATGTCCCTTTCTCTCAGAAGCTCGTCCATTGCCTTTCTATCAAGTTCTGCTTGTTTCTTGGAAGCCTCCACCTCTGAATCCCCAGGGAGAAAAAATAATAAATGTAGAGTCGACCTAAGAGAATCTACAAAAGCCGAAGTGATACAAAAACTGCTTTACATGTTTGTCTCTAGCTATAAAACTACTATTAACTGAGTGTATGTGACCTTTGGTATAACCAGGTGAGGTAGGCCTCCCTCTCTCACGAAAGAGATGGAAACTGAGGCTTGCAGAGATTAATCCATTTGCCAAAAGTCTGAAGCCAACAGGTGACAGGGCTAAGATTTCTCCAATGCCAAAAATGTCCTTGCTCTTTTTTTTTTTTTTTTTTTTTTGAGACGGAATTTTGCTCTGTCACCCAGGCTGGAGTGCAGTGGTGCAATCTCGGCTCTACAACCTCCTCCTCCCAGGTTCAAGGGATTTTCCTGCCTCAACTTCTCGAGCAGCTGGGACTACAGGTGCAGCACCACCATGCCCGGCTAATTATTTTTTGTATTTTTAGTAGAGACAGGTGAGGACTAGCTCTGATTTTTTTTTTATCTTGCCCAAATTCCTATCTAAGAGGTCTGGGGAGTCATGCCCTACAAACCATATATTCTCATCTGATGGGTTTTATTTAACCCTGTATATCGTGACTTACTTTCCAATCTGACTCTGGCATAACAAGGAAGAAAATCGAAATATTTAACCCCAAAATGTATTTCCTTGCCATACCTTGAAATTGCCCTGCGAAGTTTCTTGTGGGAAAAATCCACATTCTATAGAGAATCCCCTTTTCCCTTTGCTTTCCTTCCTTCCTTTCCAGATCCAGGAGATAATCAACAAAGAGCCAGGTACCTTTTTAGGTCCAATAAGAAACATTTTATAACCTGCTCTCTCTGAAGTCTGCTAAATGAGAGCTTCCTCTGTACAATAAATCTTGGTCTCCACAGTCCTTTATCTAAACCTGAGCATTTCCTTTCTATTGATCCCAGGTCTTCAGATAAACTCAACCAATTGTCAATCAGAAAATGTTTAAATTTACCTATAGCATGGAACCCCCCACCACGCCGCCCACCCCCGGTTTGAATTGTCCTGATTTTCTGAACCAAACCAATGTATTTCTTAAATGTATTCGATTGATGTCTCATGCCTTTCTAAAATATATAAAACCAAGCTGTACTCCGACCACTTTGGGCACATATTCTCAGGACCTCCTGAGGTCTGTGTCACGGGCCATGGTCAGTCACATGTGCCTCAGAATTAATCTCTTAAAATATTTTACAGAGTTTGATTATTTTGTCAACACTGGGTTTCACCATGTTGGCCAGGCTGGTCTCGAACTCCTGATCTCAGGTGATCTGCCTGTCTCAACCTCCCAAACTGCTGGGATTACAGGCAGGCATGAGCCACTGCACCCGGCCACTTGCTGTTTTTAAATGTTTTTTATTATACAAGTAAATAGAAATACAGAACAAAATTAGAAATTCAGATAAACGGAAGTGAAAAAATTTAAATCAACCAGAATCTACTTAGTATTTTAATATGTCTCTTTCCCAGCTTATTCTTATGTAAATATACATGTGTATATAAATATATTTACATATATTTATAAATACATATATTTATATATTTATAAATATATGTATTTATAAATATTTATAAATACATATATTTATATATATTTATGAATACATATATTTATATATATTTATGAATACATATATTTATATATATTTATGAATACATATATTTATATATATTTATGAATACATATATTTATATATATTTATGAATACATATATTTATATATATTTATGAATACATATATTTATATATATTTATGAATACATATATTTATATATATTTATGAATACATATATTTATAAATACATATATTTATATATTTATAAATACATATATTTATATATATTTATAAATACATATATTTATATATTTATAAATACATATATTTATATATATTTATAAATACATATATTTATATATATTTATAAATACATATATTTATATATATTTATAAATACATATATTTATATATATTTATAAATACATATATTTATATATATTTATAAATACATATATTTATATATATTTATAAATACACATATTTATATATATATTTGTAAATACACATACACCCCAAAAGGGAATCATAGTACACTAAGTATATAGTACACTGGTTTTATGGTTTCAACATTTGGTGTTGAGTTTTTCCCCCAAAACAGAAGCTTATTGTACACATAGTATACTATTTTGTAGCTTGCTTTTATAATTAACAAGCATAGAATAAATGCCTTTCCATACTATAAATGTGCATCAGCATCCGAATTTTTAATAACTCCATGGTTTTTCACCGTGTGAAAATACATAATTTATTTAGCCAATCCTTCATTTGAACATTTAAGTTGCTTCTTTTTCTTTTTTTGTGTGTGTGGTTATAAGCAATAATCCTGTGAAAGTTCTTATTCATATTTTTCCTGTAGAAGAGGAAGTCCTGGATCAAAGGGGATTTTTAAAAGACATTTCTCTCTGGAAAATTAATAGCAATTTAAATCCACACCCAAACCATCCCTGGATATCATCATTCTCTTTGATCTTTGACAGTCTGATAGATGTTTAAAAACCAATATGTCAGTATTTAATTTGCATTTCTTTGCTTAGTGGTGAAGTTTACTACTTCTTCATGTTTAATGACCATTTATTTGTATTTCTGTTTTTCAAATTGCCCAATTTGCCCTTTGCCAATTTCTCTCCTAATATGTTTATCCTTTCTGGATTTTTTTTTTTCCTGAGACAGGGCATCGCTCTGTCACCCAGGCTGGAGTGCAGTGGTGTAACTACAGCTAACTGCAACCTCTGTCTCTCAGCCCCCTGAGTAGTTGGGACTACAGACATGCACCACCATGCCCAGCTAATTTTTATCTTTCTTTCTTTTTTTTTTCTGGTAGAGATGGGGTTTTGCCATATTGCCCAGGCTGATCTCAGACTCCTGGGCTCAAGCAATCCACCCGCCAAAGCCTCCTAAAGTGCTGGGATTATAGGCATAAGCCACCACTCCCGACCTTTTTTGTGGATTTTTAAAAGAAGCCCTTTACATATGATAAAGAGCTCTGACATTCTTTTAGTCGATTTGCCTTCATTTATAGAGAATACAGAATATAGAAAATTTTAACTTTTATTTCATTTAATCTCTCAATCTTGGCTTTATGGTTTCAACATTTGGTATTGACTTTTTCCCCAAAAACAGAAGCTTATTGTCATGCCATTATTTTCTTAATAATCCATACTGCACACTGGTATGAAACAACACCTTACCTTAGATGATAATCTAGTCTTTTCTGGCCTTTCCAATTGTTTTCATTGATCTGTTTATCTGGACATCATCACTATGCAATTTGATTATTGATGCTTTATAATACATTTAAACATCTGGAAAGGAAAATCTTCCCTTATTTCCTAGATTTCATTTCTATTTTCTATTCTATTTCATTTCTATTTTCATATGTTTATTCTTCTGGAGGAACTCTAGAATCAATTTTTGAGTCCCATACAACATAACTCACTGAATTTTAAAGAGACTCGCTGTCACCCAGGCTGGAGTGCTATATGTGCAATCATAGCTCACTGCAACCTTGACCTCCTGGACTCAAGTGATCCTCCTGTCTCAGCCTCCCAAGCAGCTGGGACCATAGGCATGTGCCACTACAGGTGCACAGGAGCATGCCACCACACCTGGCAATTTTTTTTTTGAAGAGATAGTATCTCAATATGTTGCCTAGACTGGCCTCAAACCCCTAGCCTTAAGCAATCCTTCTGTCTCAGCCTCCCAAAGTGCTGGGATTATAGGTGGAAGCCACCATGCCAGGTCCCAACTCACTGAAATTTTTTTGGAAAAATTAAATGTATAAATTAACTTGGACAGATTTATATTTTTATCCTATTGAGTTTTCTCATCCAGGAACTTGATATATCTCTCCATCTTTCAAGTCTTCCTTTATATCCCTCAATAGAATTTTGTGGCTTTTTTAATATATAGATCTTGCAGATATCTTGGTAACTTTATTCACAGATATTTTATTACTTTAGTTGCTATTGTGAAGAGAATTTTTCCATTATATACTCTGATTTTTTTGGTATGAAAAAAAGCTATTGATGTCTACATATTTATTTTATAACCTGCCACCCTACTGAACTCTATTAACCTCTCTTGTTAGTTCTGGTAGTTTTTCAGTTTATTTCTTGGTTTCTGTGGTAGAAAATCATAACATGTAGGAGGGAGACCCATGCTCCTAACCGTTATGCCCAGTGCCACTTCTTGGTTGAACACATCAAAAGGATGTGATCCCTAAGAAGAAATAATGATATTGATGATACCTATAAAGTAGTCAAAAGAGAGAGAATGATAACTTTGTATACATGATTTAAGGATGAAGAGTTGGGCTCAACGCCAAATGGGTAAAACTTTTTTTTCCAAAGCTTAGAACTATTGCAAGCAAAAACATAGAAATTTAAATATGGAAGTGTTTGGATAGCCAGTTACAAAAAATGCTCTTAAAGTTCCATTTTTCTTCATTTCTGTAACAGAAAGTATTAGATTGAAAACTCGCACTGGACTGTAGGTATCCTGAGGGCAGAGTCCTCCATGCACCCAGCACCTAGAATAATGCCTGCCCATAGTCTGGGTTTGATTTATTGAATGGATGAACAGAGAAACTGTTGAGATAAGCTGCAACTGCATCTCAATAAAACATTATTTCTTGATGTCTCAGAAGGAAAAATATCTACAAAGACCTAAGTGACAAATATTTCTTTTTTCTCTCTCTCTTTTTTCTTTGTTATTTTTTGGAACACAGTCTCACTCTGTCACCCAGGCTGGAGTAGAGTGGCACAATCTCAGCTCACTGCAACCTCTGCCTCCCAGGTTCAAGCGATTCTCCTGCCTCAGCCTCCTGAGTAGCTGGGATTACAGGCACCCGCTACCATGCCCAGCTAATTTTTGTATTTTTAGTAGAGACAGGGTTTTACCATGTTGGCCAGGCTGATCTCGAACTCCTGACCTCAGGTGATCCGCCTGCCTCGGCCTCCCAAAGTGCTGAGATTACAGGCCTGAGACACCGCGCTCTGCCTTAATTTTTTTTTAAGACAGAGTCTCACTAGTGACAAATATTTCTAATAATTCTATCCAGAGATTTAGATTGTACCTAACTTTTAGTGAGGAATGTGTGCTTTTGTGCTTTTATGTATGTTGTCTCATTCAGTGATTGACAACTTACAGCCACCTGGTTAAAGTCAACAGGACACAGATGTTCCTGCCTCACGTACTTCAGTGGAGTCAGAATTCATACCCAGGTTCTTTGTCTCCAAGTCCAGAGCTGTTTCTGCTGCACCAAATTTGACAAGTATACTGTATTTTAATTATATTTTTTATTCAGAAAACAAGAATTTATCTGGATGATGATGGATGGAATGTAATTAGCACTTACTGTGTGTGCCAGGCAGTGCCCACAAGTGCTCTGTGTTCACTTATTTCACCCCCAACCACCAGATGTGGTGAGATGGGAACTAAACCCAGGCAGCTCTGACTCCAGGGTCTGTGTCCTTACTGATTTCTCTGTACCTCCCTGTGGCACTTAAATTTTCCCTTCACAGGTTGGTTATAACTGAGTAAGACAGGGGTTCATCACATGGCAAAGTACTGACAGAGAAAAGACGTTAGAAGCCATTCATTTTTGTTCCACTGATTCTTAGTGCAATATTGTCCCAGATACTGCTAATGAAGGACATTCATTCTAATGTATTCACTATCTTCTGTGGAAAAGAAGAACTAAAGCAGGTCATGTGACCCTCAGACATAAGAGTTTAGATGCTATTTACTCCATGGACAAATACTGAGCAATACTTCAGGCTGGATTGTCATTTTTGCTAATGGCACCTGTGGAAGAATTTTTTAAGGTAAGAGTTTAAGGTGTTCAAAATGATGCCCCCCACCCCACCCCATATTGACTGTTTACCAGTATGAGTGTTTTTTCACTGATTTCATTTGGTATGGATTGTGTTTGTAAACATGGAGCCCTGGGTTACAAGATAACATCAGTCACCAATAAAATGTTCTAAATGAATAAAAGCACAAAATGGTTTACCTCTCTCTAATCCCACAATCTGATTTTTTAGGGTTTCTTTGTGCTCTTCGACTTCTGCCTTTTGATCTTCAGTGTGGTGCAATTTCTTATGAATTTGTTCTCTGATTTTGTTGAGCTTCCCGATGTCAAGTCGCATTTGATGGACTTCCTCCTCTTTGGCCTGTAATTAGTGAGAAAGAATTAATGAGACACTTTGTAAATGAAGAGCAGGGAACTGGATGATGGTAAACTCAGAACCAATAAAAGGAAATTCTTCCCATGGCATTTTAAAGTTGTTCTGTGAGATTAAATCAAGCACACACAATTTGGTTTTGAGAGAAATTGAAAAACTGTCCACTGAATAAAACATGTGGTTATGTTTTATATTTTTACAAACTAAAAATAATAAAAAGACTGAAAAATTTTGTTTCAAGTTACCATCTGAAATGGTTTGGCTGTGTCCCCACCCAAATGTCATCTTGAATTCCCACATGTTGTGGGAGGAACCCGATAGGAGGTAATTGAATCACGGGGGCAGGTCTTTCCCATGCTATTCTCATAATACAAACTAAGTCTCACGAGATCTGATGGTTTTAAAAGGAGGAGTTCCCCTACACAAGTTCTCTCCCTTTGCCTGCTGCCATCCACATAAGATGTGATTTGTTCCTCCTTGCCTTCCACCATGATTGTGAGGCCTCCCCAGCCATGTGGAACTGTAAGTCCAGTTAAATCCCTTTCTTTTGTAAATTGCCCAGTCTTGGGTGTGTCTTTATCAGCAGCGTGAAAATGAACTAATACACCATCTAACTGTAAAATCAAATAAGATAAGAATGCTAAGTTGTATGTATCAAAAATATGTGAATTTTGTATATTGTATTTGATTAGCAATTTTCATGAATTTACAAAGTGATCTCTCTCAGATGGTTATTAACATACTATAAAATATTCAAACACTCTTTTGGACTCACTGGGCCATTGTAGGTCAATTATATACACTAGAGAAGGGGTCCTCCTTCCTCAAAGTATGTTAGTCTGTAAGTATACATATGGATAAGTGGACCAGATATTTCATAGTATGAATAGGCAGTCTATAAAATGGCAAACAGTCCCCAAAAATAATCCTAGCAAAGAAAAGCACCCGATTTTTGTCTAAAGACTTCAAGCTTTCCAGATTTTGGAAATTTTAATTAAATTCACTTTTTTAAAATTTTGCCATTAGAAGTGACTGGAAAAGCAGCTGGGATTCTTTTGCAAACAAAGGTTAGCAATTATCTCAGCTCATAACAATGAAGAGACTGAAATTAGCTGTTCATGTTATCCTCAGATTATTGCTAGAGGCTGAATCCCATTAGGCTCATGATCTGATAACAGAAATAGTCCATCTTTCAAAATGCCCCATTCATGTTATCAAGGGAAAGAATTAATGGCATGAGTCTTTTTCCTTTAATTTTACCTTAGGGGCTAATATATTATTTTGAGTTAAGTAGTCATCTCATCTCTTCTTTAACTTATTGCATTCTCATAAAGAATGGTTTCAAGTCTACCCATTCTGGGCTGTTTTAAAAGTTTTTCAGCATCAGACCCTCAGACCCTATAGGGTTCAAATTAGTCGATGTTAAGGCCTCTCCAGTTCTAAGATGTTCTAATTCAGTGGTTATTAATCCAGACCCCACAGTTAAACTTCAGAAAAATCCTGGAAACCTCTCCTATTTCTGGGATGCATGCAACACAAGATGTAAGATATGCAAAGAAGTGTGTGCATGTGTATATTACCATCAGATTCTCAAAAGAGATTGTGATACAAAAATGTTATGGTTCTCTGCCCAAATGTATGTATTATTCTTGCCAGGCCACTCTTTTTACATCCAGTATTCTACATAACCAGAGTAGGGAATATGGATTTTTTTCAGAATTAAAGTGATAAACATAAAGTGATAAACATAAAGTGATAAACATAAACATAAAGTGATAAACATAAAGTGATAAACATAAACATAAACATAAAGTGATAAACATATGCCTCTGTTAAGCAGGTAGGCATACAATATATATCGGAGTATAAACTGTTATCTAAACTTAATTTGGAAGCACTCTTCAATGAGAACAAGGAGAAGAATAGGAAATCTGTCTCAAAATATACATTGGACAGAAGTGAAAATCATGATTCCGCAATCCTGTAAGTAAACCCTAGGTAGTAACAGTCTCTCTCCCAGCCGTTCCGTCCCACCTTCTCCAACAAGTAGTAACTATAATCTGAATTTTTTGCTGTTTACACGTGTGAATGGATTTCTAGATTTGAGCAACTGGTTTCTTGCAAAGCTAGTTACAGAGATAGACATCTGAGCTCACTTTGGAAACCATTTGCATAACCGTATGATCAATAATCAGGTTTGCAATTTTACAAGAATGGAAGTCATCAAACTCTGCTTCTGGGCCTAAAGCAATCACTATAGGCTTGCACCTGCCTCTGATGTGTCAAGGTACTCAGTAGAGCCAACACAGGCTATCCAACCGAGGGCTCCAATTGCCAAGGCAAACCTGTGTTAGGAAGAAAGAGCTAGGGAACAGACATGTGACTTGGTGCTTACTTTGAGCTCCAACGCCTTCTGTTGGTTTTCCTGGGATAGCTGCTCACAGAGCAAACTGTGCTGTTCATTCTCTTGCTGAAGTTTAGCATTTCTCATCTGAAATTGCTCGAGTTCCTTTGCAGCTCTCTCATTCAATATCTGAAAGGGATAGAATGAGCTGGTTAATGCTTTTTAATCTGATTACAATAGTTGGATATACACACAGGGGGCCCCACAAACCTCCTGGGAAGATAACAGCAACCCTGAGTTTTTGTCTTTGTAGAAATTGTTCTTTATTCCCGATGAAAGCACTAACACACTCAAATATGATGAATGTTAAACGGTTGAGGAAAATGATGCCTTCTAATGAATAACACAGTGAGCATAAATTTTTTTCTGAGAGCCTTGGGAAGTCTTGTTCACAGGTGGTGGATAAATATTTTAATGCCTGTTTGCCATTTGGCAGGCTTCGCATACGCAACAATTGCTATAATCATTGCAAATGAGCTAGAGATTCAAACGGATTTTATAAGCTGTGGGGCTAGGAAGCTACATCTTCAGAAGCAAATCCTGCATTAACATGCCTACAACATTTTCGTCAACAGAACTGTTCACTAACACCAACACAGAGACAATTTTCTTTTAATCTAACTTAAGTCGAAACCGTGGAACAGCAGCAAAGTGATTTATATCTGCTTAAGTGCAGTGTCAGCCAGATTTTCCTCTTCCCTGCCTTGACTATCCTAAGCAGATATGGTTTTATAAAAACAAAGGATTATATCTTGGGGGCTCATTTCTATTGGGGGAATATTGAGGAGGTGGAGGGATAGCAAATGAATTGCAGGATAAAAATAGAAACACAGTTTAGGTAATGTCTCCAAAATATAACTTCCATGCACACAAAAATTAAGCATGAAAAGAATCCAACCAATTCTCCATCAACAGGGACTAAATAAAATGTGACCTGCTATGCTAAAAATGAAATTGTGTTTCATAGGAGGATAGTTTTTATCCTGATGTCCAAAAGCCTCTCTCTTATGTTTCATGCTCAAAGAAGTCTCATGTTTTTCTGCTGGAGGCTGCACATTGTGAATTATCTATTTGACTTCTGGCTTTATATAAAATTAATAGAGCAACGGACAAAAAAAAAGTATACTTATATCTATTTTTTAGTATAAAACTGCTATATGGCTTGACAATTCTTTGGAAACAAGCTTCCTGAGGAAAAACATATTTAAGAAAAGACTTTTCAATTACATGAATTGCTTTTTTAAGAAATGAGAGAAAACATAATACAATTACTAATACTTGTGTCACCTTAAACTGCTATAATAGAGGAAGTGTTAAAAAACAGTACCATATTAAAAATACATAAAGACTGACCATAGTTTGCTAAACTTGAAAATAACTTAAAAATAAACCTGTTGGCTGGGTGCAGTGGCTCATGCCTGTAATCCTAGCACCTTGGGAGGCCAAGACAGTTGGATTACTTGAGGTCAGGAGCTCGAGACCAGCCTGGCCAACACGGTGACACCCTGTCTCTACTAAAAATATAAAAATTAGCCAGGCATGGTGGCGGACTCCAGCTACTCAGGAGACTGAGGCAGGAGAATCGCTCCAACCCAGGAGGTGGAGGTTGCAGTGAGCTGAGATCATGCCACTGTGCTCCAGCCTGGGCGACAGAGAGACTCCATCTCAAATAAAATAAAATAAAATAAAATAAAAATAAATAAATGAAAATAAAACTGTTAAAAATAAATTGTTATACTCACCCAGTGGAATACTGCACAGCAATAAGAGCTCATGGTCTACTGAGCTCTGTCCAATAGAGCTTTCTGCAGTGATGTAAATGTTCTCTGTCTGTGCTAATATGGCATCAGCTAGCCACCTGTGGCTGCTGAGTACTTGAAATGATGCTGGTACAACCAAGGAAATGAATTTTTAATTTAATTTCATTTTAATAAAGTTGAATTTAAATAGCCACTTGTTGCTAAGGGTTACCATATTGGGCATCACAAGTCTATAACTACATGGCAACAACATGAATGTATCTCACAAACAGAATACAGCAGAAGTTAGACACAAAGAATATATCCCATAATATTTTATTTCTGTAAAGTATAAAGACAGGCAAAACCAAACTCTGCTTAGAATTCAGGATAGAGATGGTATTTTAGGGGGAGAAGGACTAAGAGGGAGCACAAAAGGGCTTCTGAGGGTGCTGGTAATGTTCTGTTTCTCCGGCTGGGAGCAGGTGACCAAGATGCAGTTGAGTGGTGAAAATTCATCAAGCTGTCCACTCGTGACATATACATTTTTCTATATGTGTAGTATAGATCAATAGAAGGTTAAAAAGAAACTTATTAACCTGTTAGAGCTGGGAAATTTAAAAGGGGGGGCATAACTACCTCATAAGAGCCATTCAAAGACCAAATTACAGTGCTAAGTTTTACATCATCAGCACGAGTAGTGAAGGGAATTTGCTGCTTTCCAAGAGAATTCAAAATGCACAAAGGGGTGAATAAAGGTGCCATTCTGGGTTTTTCTTGTTTTTTGGCAAAGGCCCACACCCAACTCACCTTCTGCTCCTTCAGCTGCTGCTCCAGCTTCTGAAGCTCCTCCTTGCTCTTCTGCACATACTGCTGCAGGGCTTTTATTTCTGTCTGCCTGCTGTCCATGTCTGTCTGAATCTGCTTGAGCTCTTTCTCTAGTTTTTCCTTCTTCCGGAACTCCCGGGAAGCTTCGTTCTGACGTTGCTGGATTTCTTGTTGGAACTAGAGGGTGCGGAAAGGACAAGAGAGAAAGAGATGAGACCTGACCATGGCAGGTCTCAGCCAGCCAAGCCCCCTCCTCTCTCAGGTCTGTGATTGTCAGGGCAGTCACTTTGCAGTAGCATTTCCCCTATAGGGCAGACATCCTTAAGCCCCAGTGTCAGGAATATTCTATACTGTTTCTCGGGGCCTTGAAATCAAATGACTACCCTGATGGTGGGCAACAAATCCACAAAGTGTGGTATAAAATCAAATACATATGGAAGCTCAGAGTTCTAGGGGCATTAAACATGGAAAGAATTCATCCCATTCTCTATCAATAGGGACTAAATAAAATGTGGCTAGCTACCCTAAGTATAAAATTGTGTTTTACATGACCCTGGATATTACTAAAGAGAGCACTATAGGTTTATCTTGATGTCCAAATGCTATGAAAAGCCTTTTTCTTATCTCATGTTCGAAGAAGTCTCATGTTTTTCTCTTGGGGACTGCACATTGTGTATGATCTATTTGACTTTGGGCTTTATATAAAAGTGTTCAGAAGGAGTCTGCTAAATGGCTTTCTAATAAATAAATAAATAAATAAGAAGGGCCAAAGAAACTACTTCCACCACCCCCAGATGCTGGGCCCCCTGGCCTTCATGGGAATCATCTTTTTGAGCCAGAATTGTAAGTAGGGAGTGCCTGCCTCAGTGACTTCTCAGACAGAGAACGCAGAGAAAGAACAATTCAAGTTGTTCAACTCAAGTAAAGCTCCTCTCAAGAGAACAAACTAAAGAAACAAGCAGAACTGAGGATGTTTCATTTGGGCGCAAGGAGGTAAATTTGAGAAAGGAGCAAGGTGGGAATAGAGACTGTGGAAGGACAAACATCCTCTGGAAGGAAATATTCCTTCTTCTTGCCCTCCATGGCAGACCTGACTGATGGCGTGTTCAGCCTCCTCTTTTAATCGCTCTGTTTCCTGCTGCTGTTCAGTGGTCTGAGCTAGGGATTCTCGTAATTTTACCACTTCTGATAAAAGCTGGTCTCTCTCCTTTGTCACTTCTTCTTTGAACCTCAGTAAATCTCGGATGCTAAAACGGAAGAACACAGGAGTCAGACTAAATGGCCATCTGCTCAGGGGTCCTTCATATCATTCTCTGAGTTCGTTTTCATGGGAAAGATGTCAGGTCAATGATTAATACTATTCAGGCATTAAAGAGAAAGATCTTTATGCCATGATATGGGATCAGATTGTGAGATGTTAACTGGAAAGAAGTACTAATGATAACATGCATAGTATAAATTTTTTTTATTTTTAAGAAAATACAATGTCTATTCATGCATGTGAGTGTGTGTGTGTGTGTGTTTTACAGACATTTTTACAGAAGCCCAGAAAAACATATTACTGATTATCTCTGAGAAATTTAGGGTGGAAAGTTGTGGGGGTCGATACTTTCCACACCTCTGTATTACTTGAATTTGTTACAATAAGACTATATTGCTATTGTCAACTCTGGTAATTAATCCTAAGCAGATGTCAATTTAGGAAATTATTTGTTTAATATATACACTGGAGGGCTATGATCACAGCTATAAACTCTAGAATAAAGCATAAACAGAACCAAATAATATGCATTGCTAGTTTTCTATCCATTTACCCAAAAAGATTAGTTTCTCCCAAATGAATGCAGCCCAGATAAAATGTTACAAAGAACAAAATTGGGAAAATCATTCATGATGCCCATTTTTGGAGGTCATGTGATAATATTCATTGATTTGAATTGTAAACCAGTTACCTCCAAATTTCAAAAGCCATTCCATATGATTTGGCATGACTTCCTGCAGAATTAGCACTTCGCAAGTGGAAACTCAGTGTCTGATATGACCTCTGCAGCAGAATGAATGTAGAGCAAGGCAGCTCTTGGAGCTGAGAAGGCAGAGGAGAACTTGCACTGCAGACTCTTGCTGACAGTAATCAAACGACTGCTCAAAACACAGTAATTTGTCAAAGTATATTTACCAACACCTTTGATGTAATAAATGTTTAATAAGGAAACTTTAAACCTGCACTCAAATTCTACTCCAGAAATAAAACCTCAAATTCGAAGGTTACTATGAAGACAGACAGTTACACCTGGGCACACTGTTGAAGATAAAATTATGGGTTGGATTGTTCCTTCAGTTCTCCTCCTCACCCTCTTCCAATGCTTGTTAAAAATGTCTTGTATCTGAATCAGTTCCCTCACATTCCTCTTCAGTAGTTGCTCTGAATATGCTTGACTTCCTTAACAAGAGGATAAAGCCCACACTACAGGCATCACATTTTCTGTTTTTATTTCCTATTCCCTCTCCCAACACCTGTACTTAGAAATATCTGTCAATGTTGGATCAATGCATCAAAAAAGCATAAGAAACTGAAACAGCAAAATTAGATTTGGTTAATTTCCTTGGCTGCCCAAGGAAGTGTATGTTCATTCCTGATTCATTCGTTGATGCCATGTTTTGCATGCCCCACACAGTGCTGGGCTCCTGGAGGGGATATAAAGGTGTCTTCCTTCAGGGAGTTCACAGCCTAATGGGTAGAGCAGCACATCAACAAATAAATTTCAATATAATCTGATCAGTGCCATACTGGAGGTAAATGCTGGGTCTTATGGAAACAGAAAACATAGTGACCTTCTGTGTGGTCATTAGAGTCTGGATGTGGAGAGGATGTTGGAACAGTGACGCTGATGTTGATGAAGTTAAGACAGTGTTTGAGATGGGTCTTAAAGGAGGCATAAAAGTTGACCATGGGGAGAACGGAAGAAAAGGCATTCTGAGCATGGAAAGCAGCATGTACAAAGGCATGGAGGTGTGAGCAACTTGATGGGCTCGCACGAGGCTAGAGAGGCTGACTGGCGCAGGTTCTCAAAGGGCTCTGAATGACCCAGTCAAGAGTCTGGGCTTTATCCTTTGGGTATGGGTAGCTATTGAAAGTGTTTATGCTGGGGATAGGTACACATGTGTTTCAGGAGCCTAAATTTGGTAGCAATGATGGAATAAAGAAGGACATGTCTTCTGTAGGCAGGGAGACCAGTCAGGAGGCTACTGCCAGATCTGGCAGAGAATAGGAGGCCTGAACCAAGGCAGTAGCACTGGTGACCAGAAGGAGTGAAAGGCCATGCTTAGAAGACCAAGTCAACAAGACAGTGGCTTTAAGAAATGGGGGAGCAGGAGGTGGGAAGAGCAGCTCTGTTTTCTGGCCTAGAATCTGAAGGGTGGGAGGGATGGTGATGAGACTGATCATGGGGAGTAGATGGGAGAAGCTGAGACTCTGGGCAGAAGATTAGCCAGTTATATTCCACACAAATTGCAGAGAAATAAACCTAACATCTTACTCATTTTGAAACTATACTACTGATTCCTATGGAGGCAGAAGTTTAAGATAACCACAAATTAGAAGTTCTTAGGTGTGGAGAAAAGAACATTACTTAAAATGCAACAGACAGAAAACAATCTCTGAGAACCCAATAAAGAAGAGTCTTGTATCACAGTGAATGTTCAAGAAGACACTGGCAAGCCCCAGGCTGTCTACTGAAGGAGGCCCCTGCAAAAGCAAGTTTAACATACATCAACAAGGCTATGACCTACTTGCTATCCTGGTCCATTGACAGTCCAGACCCTTGCTCCACTAGTTTGGTCAGGTTCACTATTTCCTCTTTCAGAGCAAGAATCGTCTCCTTGGCCTTCTGCTCTTTGTCATAGGCTGAGTCCACCATCTTCCAGGCCTTTTCAATTTCCTAAATGGGCCATAGGATATCAGTGAGAAAGACCAAACTGGGTTCTAGATGCAAGATAAATTAGCAAACAGAATAATACCATGACCACAGTGTAGTTGTATAAATGTGCATTGACTAAATTGTTTAACATGAGCTAGTCAATAGTGAATAGCACATTGAAAGAGGAGGACTGGACTGGATGTGGTGGTACAGGCCTATAGTCTCAGCTACTCGGGAGGCCGAGGCAAGAAGACCTCTTGAGCCCAGGAATTTGAGGCTGCAGTGAGCTGCAATCATGCCACTGCACTCTAGCCTGGATGACAGGGCAAGACCCTGTCTCAAAAAAATAAAAAATAAAAATAAAATAAAGTAGGGACTGGCAGAGGGTATTTTTTCTTGTGTAGCTGAGTGTGGCTACAAGGCTTACTTACTGCAAGGTTTGCAAAATTAGAAATGAAAGTTTATGTGCTTTCCAAGTCCAGAGATTAAAAGGAAAAAAAATAAGTTTTATCACATGAGAAATGATCATAGATCCACGCCCTAAATTAATAGACTGAATTAAACCTCTCGAAAGATTTGTAAATAAAAAATATATTTTATCATCTGGTCCCAAGTGATCTCCTAGTGGCAATGTGAGCTTTAGAACAATCCACACAATGCTGTTCTTTACTGTTACCTAATTGTACCCAACAACCTTGGTAATTCCCATTTTTCAGAAACTCAAGCCCAAGCCTTCTCATCAAATGCTTATATATGGGAAAAAACCCATAACGGGGAATGGAGGCAATTACCTATGCAGCTTTGGCTTCCTTACTGTTATAGAATGCAATATGTAATATTGACATAAATACTTAAAAGTGAATTACAGCAGTTCCGGTAAAGGAGCAAAGCACAGTAAATTTTGAACATGACATAATTTGGATGTATGTCCCTGCCCAAATCTCATATTGAAATGTAATCCCCAATGTTGGAGGTGGGGCCTGGTGGGAGGTGATTGAATCATGGGGGTGGATTTCTCATGAATGGTTTAGCACCATCCTCTTGGTACTGTCCTTGTGATAGTGAGTGAGTTCTCACGAGATCTGGTCATTTGAAAGTGTGTGATGCACACATATGTTCATCACAGTGCTGTTGACAATAGCAAAGACATGGAATCAACCCAAATGCTCATCAGTGATAGACTGGATGAAGAGTACATATACACCATGAAATACTATGCAGCCATAAAAAAGTACAAGATCATGTCCTTTGCAAGGACATGGATGGAGCTAGAGTCCATTATCCTTAGCAAACTAACACAGGAAATGACAACCAAATACCACATGTTCTCACTTATAAATGGGAGCTAAATGATGAGAACACATGCACACATAGAGGGGAATAACACACACTGGGGCCTTTCGGAGGGTGAAGAATAGGAGGAGGGAGAGGATAAGGAAACAATAACTAATGGATACTAGGCTTAATACCTGGTGATTAAACAATCTGTACAACAAACCCCCATGACACACGTTTACCTATATAACAAAACTGTACATCCTGCACATGTACCCCTGCACTTAAAAGTTTTTTTTTTAAAGTGTGTGACACCTCCCCCACTCCCTCTCTTGCTCCTGCTCTGGCCCATGTGAAGTGTCTGCTCCACTTTGCCTTCTGCCATAACTGTAAGTTTCCTGAGGCCTCCCAAGAAGCTGAGCAGATGCCAGTGTTATGCTTCCTGGACAGCCTGCAGAACCATGAACCAATTAAGCCTCTTTCCTTTATAAATTACCCAGTCTCAGGTATTTTTTTAATACAATGTGATGACCAACTAATAATAAGTTAAGTGAGTTTTAGGCCATCACTTAACTTTCTTGCAAAATTCTGTCGAGTAGAATATGGGTCCTTTATACAGATAAGAACCTATAAGCTTTAGGTTAAAATATTCCACTTGTTTATTGACAAGGAATGAAATGGGTGGAAAAGAGTATTTAATGTAACAAATTCGTGGTCACTATTACATTAGACAGATTACTCTTGGGTAACTATAGCACATAATTCAGTGATTCAAAGCAAAATGTCAGTTTGTGGAATATTTCTTATGTAGCAACCATATGTGCTATATTTAGCAAAACAAATGAAAGATATTTACATTAAAAAATGATTACAAAAGTTTTATCCAAATCAACTTTACCAATTAGATTTTAATCCATTCATGACCTCCATTTCCAGATTTTGTTTTTTTGCTTGTTTTGGGTTTTTTGTTTTATTTTGTTTTGTTTTTGAAGATGGAGTCTTGCTCTGTTGCCAAGGCTGGAGTGCAGTGGCACAATCTTGGCTCACTGCAACCTCCACCTCCTGGTTCAAGTGATTCTCCTGCCTCAGCTTCCCAAGTAGCTGGGATTACAGGTATATGCCACCATGCCCAGCTAATTTTTATATTTTTGGTAGAGACGGGGTTTCGCCATGTTGGCCAGGCTGGTCTCCTGACCTCAGGTGATCCACCCACCTCGGCCTCCCAGAGTGCTGGGATTACAGGCATGAGCCACCACAACCGGCCCTTCATCAGTTTTTAAATTTACAATGAAAAATGTTTTTTGCCATTATAAAATGACTTTAAGCCTTCTTATATTGGTTTTTCAGCAAGGAGAAGAAGAACATGACAATAAACTTTAAAATAGCACGTAAAAGTGAGTAGTTTCTAAGAGAATTGATAATCCATATTTAGTACTGGTCTTGGAAATTCATTTGAACTGGGTGGTATCTAATTGCATGATATCAAGGCAACTGTCTAAAAATTTTATAAATTGTTTCTCATATTTAGGGTTTTAATTATGTTTCAACCTCTTATCACCATGAGTCAACAAGGAACATTTATATTTTACCTTCAAAATAATGCAACACACTTAAGGATGAAAAAAATCTAGTGTAAAACAAAGCAATACATCCTCAGTATCCCCAGACTGAATCTCTGTTCTCCTATTATGAGGAACTGGGAGGATTCAGAGGAAAGAAAAGGGGTGCGAGGAAGAAAGGTCATGAAAATTACTATCTGGGAATTCTCAAGGCAATCTTTACTAAAACAGGAGAAAAAGCAGAAATATGAAAATATCTTTAACAGTTAAACTACCATCATGAGGTATTAAATTACTCATCATGCATCAAATAAGACATATTGAGATTCCAAATATTGCATTTACTTATCTCTAAATCTTTTCCTAACCCATTATTTCCCAGAAACCAAGCAAGTAAGAGTCTCCATTATTTTCTGCGTGATGTGATTCACCCAGGCTAAAAAATCATTTTCTTTGAAAATCAACATTATTCCTTAGGCTTAATGAATATAAAAATCGTGTGAATTTTTACCTAATAACTCATTTACTACCAGCCTAGAGGTGCCAATATAATGAGAGAATGATGTTTTAAATTCAGGTTCATTCCGTTTCTAGAAGATCACTGACCTTCTTTAGGGATGCAATGGTGGTCTGATCGTCTTGAGAGAGCTTAAGGGCAGTGGCGACCTTCGCGGAATTCACTACAATCTCTGCATTTAGCTCTCTGCATTTGGCCATCAGACGCTTTTCATTGTCATAAGACTTTTTCATGACAGCATGAAGCCTCTCATATTCAATCCGAAATTTTTCCAGACTTTTGTCTCCTGAAAGTTCATGGAGAACTCCCTGAAAATCTCTTTCCATTTCTTCAAATGCAGATTCTTCCAGGACTTGCTTTCCACTCTTTTCCTGTAGAAAAAAAGCAGGGATGGGAAAGGGCAATGCAACATTTACATCATTACTATCAAGGAATTACTGCTATTACCTCTGAATGAAACACCTCCACATGAGCAAAATTAAAGCCACTGATAAGCAGAAAATTTAAGATTATATGACAGGAAAGGTCCTTGTTCAGACCCTGATGCTTATGTACATATATATGTGTGTGTGTGTGTGTGTGTGTATATATATATATATATATATATGTGTGTATATACATATATGTGTGTATATATGTGTGTATATACATATATGTGTGTATATATGTGTGTATATACATATATGTGTGTATATATGTGTATATACATATATGTGTGTATATATATGTATATACATATATGTGTGTATATATATGTATATACATATATGTGTGTATATATATGTATATACATATATGTGTGTATATATATGTATATACATATATGTGTGTATATATATGTGTGTATATACATATATGTGTGTATATATGTGTGTATACATATATGTGTGTATATATGTGTGTATACATATATGTGTGTATATATGTATATACATATATGTGTGTATATATGTATATACATATATGTGTGTATATATGTATATACATATATGTGTGTATATATGTATATACATATATGTGTGTATATATGTATATACATATATGTGTGTATATATGTATATACATATATGTGTATATGTATATACATATGTGTGTATATATGTATATACATATGTGTGTGTATATATGTATATACATATGTGTGTGTATATATGTATATATGTATATACATATATGTGTGTGTATATATGTATATATGTATATACATATATGTGTGTGTATATATGTATATACATATATGTGTGTATATATGTATATATATGTATACACATATATACACACATACACATTATACATTTATACACATTACATATATATATGCGTTGGGATATATATGCAGAATATATATGCATTAGGATAATAGCAGTTCCCACCACATGATGTTGCTAAGGATTAGATTAAATGAGATCACTGATGTTAAACACTTAGCCAAATGCCTGGCAAATAGTAGGGATTCAATGAATTTTCAGAGCCATTATGATTATTCCAAACCCTGGTCTCTTTTCATTGGGCCTTGCTTCTTATTGCCCCTAAGACTGCAAAGGGCAGCGGGGGTGGCCACAGTGTGTTGAGGCCAGACATAGGAAGATCTTGGCATAGATATCATGAAATCACATATACAGTGAAACTCGCCTGAAGTATGCACTTGTCTCCCAAAAGAGATTCCATCATTTTTATCCCTTAGAAATGTAGGCTAGGTCATGCCCCACAGTGTCCTAAAATGCCCCTGTGCAATACTCATGGGACTTTTCCACATTTGCTTTCCATGGTTAGATGGGCAACAAATTATTTCAAAATATAAGCCCAGACATATAGATATAATTCAAGCAATTCTGGCTATTACTTAGATGAGAACCTAAGAGTGAGTTATATCGGAATTCTTATTTCTCTACTTTTAGGGGTTGAATTGTGTCCCCCAAAAAGGTATTTTGAAGTCCTAACCCTGCTAATCTGACCTTATTTGGAACAGAGTAATTTAATAAGATAAGCTCAGACTGGAGTAAGCCACCCAGTTTGTGGTGCTTTGTTATGGCTGCTCTAGCAAACAAATCCACCTACTTCTTGTTAGCTACAACATAATAATGAAGAAGAATGGGTATGGTTAATATATTTATTCATTCATTGAGCAAGTATTTTTTGAACATCTGCCATACATAAATTCTGTGATGGATTGGGAATAAACAGCTTATCCACAAGAGGAATAAGCAGCTTATCCACAGGGAATTTATACTTAATTGCTGGTGGGGTATGAATGCAGTTAATGAAAGCATAGAATTTGATCCCTGTCATAAAATGTATTCAAAGTTCTCTACGAACCCACAGAAAGAGAATTAATCCCAGCAGCAAGAATAAAATAAAAAAAAATCTCAGAAAAGAATTGGCATTTGAGCAGGCCCAGAAGGAAGAGTGGAATTTTCATAGGGGAATATGGAGAAAAGGGGCATTCCCAGCAGATGGCAAAGCTTGAGCAAATCTCAGGGCCAAGCAAGTATCCAAGTTGGCTAAAGAATAAGAGGGATGAACGGAACAGAATAGAGTCCAGAAATAATGTGGCACAGCTACAACCATCTGATCCTTGACAAAGTCAACAAAAAAGCAACAGGAAAAGGATTCTCTATTCAACAACTGGTGCTGGGATAAAAGGCTAGCCATATGCAGAAGATTGAAACTGGACTCCTTCCTTACACCATATACAAAAATCAATTCAAGACATATTAAAGACTTAAATGTAAAACCTAAAACTATAAAAATCCTGGAAGATGACCTAGGAAATACCATTCTGGACATAGGCCCTGACAAGGATTCATGATGAAGATGCTAAAAGCAATTGCAACAAAAACAAAAATTGACAAATGGGACTTAATTAAACTAAAGAGCTTCTGCACAGCAAAACAAAACAAACAAACAAACAAACAAAAAAACAAAAAAAAAAACTATCAACAGAGTAAACAGACAACCTACAGAATGGGAGAAAACATTTGCAAACTGTGCATCCGACAAAGGTCTAATAGTCTAATATTCTGAATCTATAGGGGACTTAAATAAAATAACAAGCAAAAAACAAACATCCCCATTAAAAAGTGGACAAAGGATATAAACAGACACTTTTCAAAAGAAGACATACACGCAGACAACCAGCATATGAAAAAAATGCTCAACGTCGCTAATCATTAGAGAAATGCAAATCAAAACCACAATGAGATACCATCTTACACCAGTCAGAATGGCTTCATTAAAAAGTAAAAAAAATAACAGATGCTGGCAAGGTTGTAGAGAAAAGGGAACATACTCTGCTGGTGGGCATGTAAATTAGTTCAGCCGTTGTAGAAAGCAGTGTGGCAATTTCTCAAAGAACTTAGAATTACCACCTGACCCAGCAATTCCATTATTGGGTATATACCCAAAGGAATATAAATCATTCTACCATAAAGACACCTGCATGCATATGCTCAACACAGCACTATTCACAATAGCAAAGTCATAGAATCAACTTAAATGTCATCTACAGTAGACTGGATAAACAAAATGTGGTACATGGGCCGGGCGCAGTGGCTCACACCTGTGATCCCAGCACTTTGGGAGGCTGAGGCGGGTGGATTGCCTGAGGTCAGGAGTTCAAGACCAGCCTGGCCAACATGGTGAAACCCCATCTGTACTAAAAATACAAAAATTACCTGGGTGCGGTGGTGGGCACCTGTAATCCCAGCTACTCGGGAGGCTGAGGCAGAATTGCTTGAACCGGGGAGGCAGAGGTGGCGGTGAGCCAAGATCATACCCCTACACTCCAGCCTGGGCAACAGAGTGAGACTCCATCTCAAAACAAAAAAGGAAAACTGTGGTACATATACACCATGGAATACTACTCAGCCATAAAAAAGAATGAGATCATGTCCTTTGCAGCAACATGGATCGAGCTAGAGGCCATTATCCTAACTAATGCAGGAACAGAATACCAAATATCACATGTTCTCACTTATAACTGGGAGCTAAACACTGAGTGCACATGAACACAAAGAAGGGAACAGACACTGGGGCCTACTCGAGGGTGGAAGGTGGGAGGGGGTAAAGAACTGAAAAATTACCTATCAGGTACTATGCTTATTACTTGGGTGATGAAATAATCTGTACACCAAACCCTTGTGACATTCAATTAACCTATATAACAAACCTGCACATTTATCGCTGAACCTAAAATAAAAGTTTAAAAAAGTCTGTGCACATTTTAGAAAAGGATGAGAGGTATGACAGGGAGAAGGAAGCAAAACACTAGCTAGGGAGTTACGGACACACAGTGAAGACACTGAATTACATTCAAAGGAATATGGATTGCATTATTCTGCAAGCCACAGGGAACCACTCAAGACTTTTGAGCAAAGGACTCATAAGGCTTGCAAGGCCTTACTTACGTTTGCAATATTATGTTTTAATATTCTACTCTACAAAGGGCCTTGGCATCAACACTCTCTTGCTAAAAGAAACCAACTGAAACAATCTCTAGTCCCAATAATAAAGTAAAATTTCAATTCACCCTGAAGATTTTAAGGAGTCTAGTTTACCTTCTATTTTGACAAGCCTGTCTTGCCCAATATGGAGAACGTCTACATATTCTTGGTTTTCAAAAACACTTGTACTATTAATTAAATCTCTAACGATGACATGCAAGCAAAACACAGTCTTTGTAAATTAAAATAAATGCAGAGTCACAAGCATATCTATAGCATTTTGTATAACAACTTTAGTACTAATTTTAAATTCACATAGGTTTTTCTTCCTGACTAAAAGCAGATTATTGCAAAGACCGCAATGCAGTAATTCCACAAAGGAGGAAAAACCATATTAAGGAAATATGGTGTTGCTGCTGTTCTGTTCTTCTCCCTTGTTGATGCTAAACATAAGCACACACAAAAATTTATCACTACAGTGTTCTTGGTTCCATCCCTGTAAATGGTATTAACATCAACACTTGATCAACAGCCTAATTATTTGTTAGCAGTCCAAGTTTTACCCGTTTACCTGGCACTTAGCACAGGAATGGAAAAACACCAAAGAAGGAAAAGTTTTAAAGAAACTTTTAGGAACAAAAGAGATTTATTCCTATTGTCATTAAAAGCAAAGGAAAAATAATCTCTTAGCTTTGGCCAATAAACAGTTGATATTTCCACGGTTATAGCATATAATGGTATCTATTTCAGAAGGATGAAATCAACATGAACTGATCAGAAAGGAACTGTGGCATTTCTTTATTCTTCACCTATTCACTGATTATTTGCTATGTGCCAGGCACTGTCCTGTCCTAAATTCTGGGAATATCAATTAGTGGGGAGAAGGAAAAGGAAAAAGGAAAAGAGAACTGCAATATAAGATGAGGCCACAGGGGAAATAGAGAATTGTGAAAGCAGAATCGAGAAAGTTGGCTGAGATCAAGTAAGAAGAAAAGTAGAAGAAAGGAAGAAATGAGAGGAGTAACAGAAAGAGGGAATGGAAATGACTAATCCATAATAGTGGAGCAGCTTCTGAGGCCGGCACCTGGGCAGGGTTCCTCACAGAAATATGCAAATATATCCTGAATAGGGCAGAGCCAAGGAAATGAGGGGGCGGTGCCTCTGGGAGGCTGGGGCTTCCCTATGGGGAATGAAGAATGAAATAAACAAAGATGACTAGTGGGAGAAAAGAGGAGAAAACACTCAAAAGCAATAATGGGACAATAAAGAACTAGAAGGAACAAGAAAGGAAATGGGAAGAAAGAGATACAAATGACTATGGGTAATGGGGAGAAGTGATGTGGCCACAGCAGCATGGATGTCAGAGAGAGATGAGAGTGATGGAGCCCAGGAGTGAGGAAGATGGATGATATGAAAGAGATCGTATGATAAGGAAAGGAAGGAGGTGTTGACCACAGGAAGATGGAATTTATAAAGCTAGACTAGAGACGGAGGAAAAGCAATGATGAGGGCATGTGAATGGTGCAGAGGAAGCAAGGGAGTAACTAGAATGGGATGGGGAGGGGGTGGAGCATGATGGTGCTGAAAGAAGATGGGGCTTGGGCTGGCTTCATGGGAATGAAAACTGGTCAGTTGCACAGGGCTCCTTGCTCAGAAAGGCCCCATTCTTGGTTGAATGCTCTGCTGTTCTGTCTTAAAATTATTTGTAATTTTTGAAGAGACTTTGTGTTTTCACTTTGCATCAGGCCTTGCAAATCATGTAGCTGGTCCTGGCTGGAACAGACCGTGGGATGCGTGATGGGGGAAGGGCTCTGATGGGACCATGAAGGATTTGGGTAGAGCCATAGTGGATGGGAACTGTGAATGGCAAGTAATGACAGGGACCGGAGGCTCTTGAGGTTATAAATGAGGGGGCTAAGGGGCAGGCAGGGAGTCACTGAAAGGTTGCAGAAATAACCCCTCATTGGAGAGGCTGAAAATGGGGTGTACTGTAATATGGGGGAGTGGTGGGGTGATACGAGATGTTAACACAGGAGTCAATGAACACACGGGGCAGAGGTGATGGGCAGAAGAGCCTTAATGAAGCTGTGTGACAGCAGGTGATCATATGTTAGGAATCAGGGTGTGACAGGTGGACAAGGGCCATTGATTGGGATGACAGCAGGCATCTGTGAAGCTTTCTTCCAGGTTTCCCCTGTGAGATAAGACATCTCCAATATTTCTGTGTGAGCCTCTCTTATGGTATCACTCCATGACTAAAAATCTAGGGCTGGGTGCATGTCACGTGTGGATTTTAGAATTCATTAATTTTCTGCCTCACTTAGCATAGCGCCGATGCCACAGTGGGGATAGTGGGGTGTCCCCACAAATGAAGGAGAAACAGGAGGTAAAGGGGCCAGAGCCAACGGAGAAAGGCGGGGGACTGAGTGAGGGTGCAGGGGGATAAGATGTTGATGGAGGGGAATATTGGAATCACCGTTTGTGACAATCGTCAGTAGGAGAGGGACAATGGGGAGGGGTCAAGGGAAAGGCGACAGAGGGGCGCTGACTCCTGACCTCAGCCATCCTGATGCTCTCTGGGGGCGGCCTCAGAGGCTGCTGTGGAGATCGCAGGAGCTGGGCCGGAGTCTGGGAAAGAAGCTAAAGGCGCGACGCGCTGTCTCTATCGCCCGCCCCGAGCGGAAACCCGCGCTCGGCGCGTCGTCCAGTCGCCTGGCAACCGACACGCCCTCTAGGGGCGCTAGCGGGAATTCGAAAGGGGAGGAGCTTCTGAGGCTGGCTCCTGGGCAGGGTTCCTCAGAGAAATATGCAAATATCTCCCAACTGGGCGGAGCCAAGGAAATGAGGGGGCGGTGCCCCTGAGAGGCTGGGAGGAGTCCCACGGTGTGGGCAGATGGAGACACCCAGGAGAAAGAAGAGGGCGAATTGGAAGAGGCCACCCAGAAAGAACGGTGGGTGACACTAGGGAGCCAAGCATGGAGAGCCGAGGACTAACGCTTGGAAGGAAATGTGGACCAGAAGGTTCCGGATGAGGGAAGGACAGGCGGCTACACTCTGCCTTCTGAGACAAAGAGGAATAATCTCACTTCCAGTCAGTTCAACCCTTGTAAAACAGCTACTGTGTGCAAGACACGGAGGGAAAGCTGAAGTAGAGAAACCACAGACGCTGTCTTCAAAGTGTTTAATCTAATATTAGTGATGAGAAAAATAGGGTGCACAGCTTAAGGCATCCTGGAAAAACGTATGTAGCGCCACATCGCAAAAATCTCTCTTCTGGGACCCCTCTCCCAAAACCGTTTCTTCGCCCTCTTCTCTCCCCTCTGCCTCCACTCTTTCTGGACTTCAGGTACAAATAGTTGAAATAATTATACTCCTTGATTCATGAAATGTGTAAGACTCCTCTCTGGTTTTATTTTCCCCCTTTATCCCCATCCCTACTCCCAACCCCTATCCTCAACCCCATAGGCATTCATGCTACTGTGCTTCCATATGTATTTTTGGGAAATGTACAAAATTTTTATCAGTGTATTTTTTTAAAATGTTTAAATAATGCTACTGGACTTTGGAGATTATCTTATTTTCTACTTTTTTCACTCAACATTCTTTTTAAGGATCTGTCCTCGTTGCGATTGGCAAGCATATCCTAGTTCATTGCTTCTGAGTACTGCACAGCGTTTCATAAGGGGCATCTACCACACTTCACTTCCATTCCCCAGGTGTTAGGTAACAAGGCCGCCTCTAATTCTCCAATACATCAAGAAATACAGCCATGATCGTCGTTGTCCGTGGTCCCTTACGGACCTCTGTGCAAATTCCTCTGAAATATATGCCAAGGAGTAAGATTGGTAAAGTTATAGGGATGCATAGGGACATTTGCTTATGCAGCTGCGTCCTGCACAAACACATCCAGCCATGGGGCAATGGAGGCTGAAAAACAGTCTCTACTCTCTTTCCCGTGCCATGTGCCCTACTGGAGGAAGGTGTGCACTTTTTATTCTCACAAAATCTCTGTACCCCAGCCAAGTCATGAACCTAGAAGGCTGTAACTATCTAGAGGGTGTGATATTTTCAAACTCATCTGGCCAGATGAACAGTTTTCCAAAAGCACAACGATGCCCAATAGCCTAGTACAAGCCCTGGGTACTTAGCAAGCACTTTAAGATTGTGTACCAGAGTTACTGCCCTAGGCTGCACTCCAGTGTGGGGTTTCCGTCCAATACTTCCATCCATCCCTTCCAGAACGTGGTAGGTCTTTTTTATTAAACACTCATAAAGTGTTTAGTAAATGTCAGATACTATTCTAAGTGCTTTGCAAATATTGACTCATCTAATTAGCTAATTTTCTAATTTCTGTCAATATGATGAAAGTAGTGTAAGCACAATTTTTGCTTTCATTTTCACTTCTCTAACTGCTAGTGAATTTTTTGACCATTTCTTCATACATTCGTAGGCTACTTGCGATTCCCTTCTGTGAACTGCCTTTTCAGTGTCTTTGCCTATTTTTCTATTGATCTTTTTTCTTTTTCTTTTGATTTACAGATATCTTTGAGAAGCCTGGACATCAATCTGCTTTAGAAGACTAGAAACTCTGCCTTTATGTCCTTAAGGGAACAATAGTCCTTAACTTTGATACTGTGGCTCTTTAGCTCTTTTTTTCCCTATTTTTTTACACAGTTTTTTGGTATTATTTAGACCTCCTTTACCCCAAGGTCATAAAGGTATTCTCCCATCATTTTTTCCTATCTATTAGCTTCATAGTTTTACTTTTTTACATTCAGTTATCTAATCCATCTGGAGTTCTCCTTCCCATATGGTGTGAGATAGGGATCTAACTATATTTTTCTCCATGGGATGAGCAAATTTTCCAACAACCCATGTCAAACAATCCATTCTTTCCAAATTGGTTTGGGGAAGTTTCCAAATAGACATGAGTATGTTCTGAGCTCTCTGGTTTGTTCATGTGTCAGTACCACAAGGTTTTATCACTGTGGGTTTTTAGTTAGTCATCACACTTGAAGGGCAAGTTCCCCATTCCAAATTCTTCTGTGTCAAGATTGCTTTGTCTATCCATGAACCTTTATCCTCCCTTATAATTTTTAGAGTAAGTTTGTCAACTTTATGAGAACTGTGTTGGATTGATGAATTAATTCAAGGAAAACTGGCAACTGTGCAGTGACATCTCATTCATGACCTGACACTGTATATCTGGTGGACAAAAAGAGGGAAATGTGGCTGAGTCATAATGTGCATGGAGGTTGCTGGAGAGGTGGTGGATGAACTGGAGAGGCAGGCTGAACCACACTGTAAGCCAAGCTAATAGAAATGAGCTTGAAATGGGACAGGCAACCCAGTTCAGGCTGCTTTGTGTGTTCACAGGAAACCTGATTACACATTGGGACCATCGGTTTGTGGGATTGCCATGATCCAGAGAAACTCCATAACATTTCTGAAAGTATATAACAAAAATAAAGACCTAGAGGGCCCTAGTCACCCATATGTTGCACTGATGTCAAGTGCAGGGCTGTGTGTCTTCCCATGTCCAGGGGATCTCCTAAAAGAGATTTCATAAGTAGGTGGCCTGCATAGGTGACAGCAGTTCAATCCAGTAAACAATTTTTTAAAGAACTTACTGCATGGTAGGCACAAGGCTGCCCACAGGAAGCACCAAGGTGACTATGGCAGAGTCACTGCCCTTTGCATTCACAATCTGTATTGGGGGAAAGACAGAAGGGAACATCTACAGTTAATTCTAACGCAATATGATGGTATCATTTAGTATATGCCATTTTAACAGAAAGCACAATGGGAGCTCAGAGAATCTAGATACTGATATCTGAGACCTTACTTATAGGAGGACAAAAAGACCCAAATATGAGCAATCAAAGAACCACAAGGAGGTAGAAAGGCGTGTGACATGTTCAGCTCATAGGAAGGAGATGCAGGGGGCATCAACACAGAAGGAAGAATGGATGAAAGGATGGGTGGTTGGACAAATCAGTTTATGCTGATGAAACAAAATGTTTGATTTCCAATTTTCTGGATTACAGAAGACTAGTCACCACCCTGCTCCCCTGTGTAGTTGTAATAACAAGAATCACTAGGTGGCATTATAGTACCAAAAGTCCTCACCTTTCAGAGCTTCTAGGAGAAACACACCCAACAAGATCGCATCAGCCCCTAATTTAGACAAATGAGTGCTTCTATTCATCTCATTTCTCATTATATCCACTTAATTTATTTCTTGAGAACCTACTATATGTCCAGCCCTATGTTGCATACTGTGGAGAGAGAATACAAAAGGAGTTGAAGACAGGATCTTCTCCCTCGAGGAGCATAAGGAGAAGCAAAATGTGCACACCAACACTCCCCCTAAAAGATTTTCTGACAACAGTCCAAGACAGGATATAGTAAGCACTGAAATGAGAATGTCAGTAAATAAGGTCCTGTGTAATCTGGCCCTTTCGACTTTCTGGTGCCAGCTCCCATCACTCACTCCTTGTTACACTGGTTCTTTCAATTCCCTGGATAGCCACGCTCTTTCCCACTGCCCGGAATTCAAAAATGCTGATCTTCCTGTCTGGAATATTTGACTCTCTCTCTTTCTCTCTTCAGCTGGCTGGCTCCCATCCAACCTTCTTTCAGATCTCACTTCTTCAGATTACTTTCAGTCTCACTTCCCCAGACTACTTTTTCCAGCATTGTGTATTCTACTTCTTGCATCATCCCACAATGGTAACTAATGGCCTAGTCATGTAAATGGTTGCTTAATACCTGTGTTCCCTACCACACTGTCAAACTACAGGAACACTAAGATGATGCACGTTTTCTTCACCCGTGTCTCCACTGATGTTAGGGGCTGAATTGTGTCCCTCCAAAATTCATACGTTAATGTCCAGATGCCCCCTACTTTGGAATGTGGTGGTATTTGGAGATAGAGCCTTTAAAGAGGTGATTAAGTTAAAATAAGGCCAATCAGACTAGTATCCTTACAAGAAGAGGAAAATTGGTCACACAAAGAGACACGAGGTATGTAATATGTGCACACAGAAGAATGACAGTGAAAAGGAGGCTATCTGCACAACAAAGAGAGAGGCTTCCGAAGAATTCAAACCTGCTGACATTTTCATCTTGGACTTCTAACCTCCATAACTGTGAGGAAATCAATTTTTTGGTTTGTTTGTTTTGTTTTGTTTTGTTTTGGTGGGGAGGGGTTTGAGACGGAATCTCACTCTGTTGCCCAGGCTGGAGCGCAGTGGCACAATCTCGGCTCACTGCAACCTCCACCTCCCGGGTTCAAGTGATTCTCCTGCCTCAGCCTCCAGAGTAGCTGGGACTACAGGTGCACACCACCACACCCAGCTAATTTTTTATATTTTTGGTAGAGACAGGGTTTCAACGTGTTAGCCAGGCTGGTCTCAAACTCCTGACCTCAAGTGATCCTTCTGCCGTGGCCTCCCAAAGTGCTGGGATTACAGGTGTGAGCCACCACACCTGGCCTCAATTTTTGTTTTTTAAGCCACCCAGTCTGTGGTATTTTGTTATAACAGCCCTAGCGAACTAACATAACCAGCCAGCACTCTGCTGTATAAATAACTGTTCAGTGAATCACTATTGAATGAGTTCTAAAGTAAGGAAGCCCAGTGAACCATGACATCTTAAAGAAAGGTACATGGTAGACATGTCTCTTGAACTTGACCTTAAATGATATGTATGAGTTAGAGACATGGAAGGAAGTTAAAAGAATCTCAAGTATGGGGAACAGCACTGGGCAGAAACCAAGGCAAGAATCCAAAAATCCTGCTTTAGGTGGGGTGAGGTCCCTATCAGGTACTTGTGGACACTAAAGTTGATAAGAGGGCATGGGTGAATAGCAGAGAGCCTTGGAAGGATAGCAGAGAAGTGCCTCCAAACTCAAGGACTAGGGATAGTCAAGAACCCACCCATTTGTTCTGCCAGACATCTCAAATATATGATCATGAGATATACTACCTCTGCAAAGCTCCTTATTTAAACCTGGATAGAATCGCCTCTTAGAACTTCTCAGTTGCGTGCTGTAACACAGTAATAAGAACAGTATTATATACCCAGTGTTCACCTCTTCAATAGTACCCAGAGAAGATATGAAGTAAACCTCCAAAAAAGCAGAAACACTGACTTGCAGGCCTACATGTAAATTCCTAGCCTGTAATGCAAAGCAATTGTGCCCTAACAGAAATCTACCTCTGTAATAGATCAGAGAGGTCCCAGAGGCTATTTTGGGGGTGTCTGTATCATCCACAATCTCCTCTGAGATTATTAACTCCCACCCAGAATTGCGTCCCTCTCTGAAGCCATGATGCTCTAGGCCACCCTACCTACCTCCCCAGGGCCACAGCTGATGGGTCAAGGTGGAGGCCTGACCCACATGAAGCCAGTTCTATTATTTTCCCTGGAAATTTATAACAGGGACCAAGAGTAAGCCAATCATTGCTCAGGTCTGGAACTGAGCATGTGAAGCCGAGGAGAGGCAGAGAAAGGCAGGCTGTATGGAGGGAAGAATAAAGCAAATAAATGAGGGGAATCCACAGACCAAAAACAGGAAGTGAAAGATGGGGGAGAGAGCTTCTTTCTTGGTGGCTGATGCCCTGTGGGAACCTGGTGGCAGGTCCCTTGAGAGACCCAGCAACACCTGCTCTCTTGGATTCTGCTAGATACTTTGTATCCTCCTAACAAAATAACCTTATTTGTTTAAGCTAGATGAAGTGAGTTTTCTTTGTATATATCAAAAATAAAAAAAAATGGTAAAGCCTGCATCAACACAGATCCTGTTTGCACAGGCATTCTTGTGGCATTGCTGGATTTAGTGTCTGTGGGATCTAAAAACTACATTTGGGGCCCTTAACGACATGGTAAAAACTGCTCCTGTCATCATATCTAACATTTTTCCTCCAGACTGTTGGGAAAATTAAAAGCCCACGTGTTACAGAAAATTGTTATCATTTATCAGCCAACCATATGGTCACCTTAGATGACAAAGCAGAGTCCCCACTGGCTAGTGTTCTCCAAAACTGTTCGGGGCATATTTTATTCCTTTAATCTTCTCCTTTTCCAGCCTACTGCAGCACTAACTTAACAGAACATTTGTTGAGCATTTGACATCAGCTCCCAAAGGGTCTCCAGACAAACTCCCCTCGTGACACCTGAGGAGGCAACGAAGCTCAGGCAGATTTATTAGGAAGACTGAAAGGTCAGGTGCCAGGTAGAAGCACCAAGGGAGCAGCCACAGTGGGTAAGCATTTTCACCAGGAGAAGGAGACAGCAGTGTCAAACTACCCAGTCGTCTTACCTGCCTTGAATTTTATTGGCTTGAAAGCAGCTGCTCTCTTCTCCCACACAGATTACTTTTGGGTATGACTGGTTAGGCTAGATCATTCAGTTGGTGCTTCTTGCCCAAGACACCAAGGTTGCAGTTTGATGTCCTACTCAGGACTGGTAAGGACGTGCACAAGTCAACCGGTGGACCAGATTGGTTAAAAAGCTTAAGTGGGTCAAGCGCAATGGCTCACTCCTGTAATACCAGCACTTTGGGAGGCTGAGGCAGGCAGATCACTTGAGGTCAGGCGTTCGAGACCAGCCTGGCCAACATGGTGAAATCCTGTCTCTACTAGAAATACAAAAATTAGCCAGATGTGGTGGCGGGCCCCTGCAATCACAGCTACTCAGGGGGCTGAGGCAGGAGAATCACTTGAACCCAGGAGGCAGAGGTTGCAGCGAGCGAAGATCGCAGCACTGCACTCCAGCCTGGGCGACAGAGTGAGACTTGGTCTCGGAAAAAAAAAAAGAAAAAAAAGACTAAATGGCTCCATACAACCTATTCCCACTAATAATAAATAAATAAATGAGTGCGTAAATAAGTAGCCTGAACAATATAACAAGACCTGGTATCTAAACCAAAAAAAAATGTTTTAATGAGCTGGGCATGGTGTTGCACACCTATAGTCCTAGCTACTCAGGAGGCTGAGGAGGGAGGATCACTGGAGCCCAGGAGTTTGAGGTTACAGTGAGCTATGATTATGTCACTACACTCCAGCCTAGGTGACAGAGCAAGACCCTGTCTCAAAAACAAACAAACAAACAAAAGTAAATAAGTGAATGATATGGTCTGGATGCTTTGACTCCTCCAAATCTCATGTTGATACGTGACTTCCAATGTTTCTACCTCAGGTGCTCGGGTCATGGGGGGCAGATCCCTCATGAACGGCTTGTTGCAGAGGTAATGAGTGACTTCTCACTCTAACAGTTCACATGAGACCCGTTTGTTTAAGGGAGTCAGGCACATCCTTTCTCTCACTCTTGCTTCCTCTCTTGCCACGTGACACACCAGCTCACACTTTGCCTCCCACCGTGGCCGTAAGCTTCCTGAGACCCTCACCAGAAGCAGTTGCCAGAACCATGTTTCCTGCACAGCCTGCAGAACCGTGAGCCAAAATAAACCTCTCTCCTTTATAAATTACCCAGTCTCAGATATTCCTTTATAGCAATACAAACAGATGAACACAGTGAATACATTTTAAAAATTTTAAAAACCAAAGCACAAAATACCTTTGATGATGGGCCAATGCTTTTATATCTACTATCCCCTGAAAGTCTCTGTTTTCAAACACCTCTAGACTTTACAAATGCTGATCCCTTTTCTGGAAAATCCAATGACTCCTTATTTGTCCAGTTAGCTCTTTCAAGTGTCAGCTCAGTGTTGCCTCATCCAAAAAATCTTACCCAGTTAAGTACCTCTCCTCTGTGCTACTGGAAAGACTGAGCATCTTTTGTCAATTCACTGCATTATCATTGTGTGTTCACTTCTATGTCTCCCCACCAGACTGGGAGGACCAGTCTTTTCTTTAATACATCTATGGTGCTGCCCCATAGGAGACACTAGAAGTAAAAAGTTTGATGAATGAATGCAAAATACAATTAACTTATAAACTCACGCACACAGCAATTACTCTTGGGAGTGATTAGTGACTAAAGGAAGGTGAAAGGTATCAGTACACGAACATTTGAGATTCTATAGTAGTTAAAATTACTTCCAAGTACACACCAAGGTCCCAAACAGAAGTACAGGTAGTAAGGATTACAATAAAAATGCATTTATCTCATTTTTTTCTTATCCTCAATCTAAATACCAAAGAACTATGTCGTTTTTGTCTTACCCACAAGGTGGGACACACAATCGGTACTCAAAAAAAGTTGACTACTGAACTCTCATAGGCAACAAGGATAGGCATCTATAAAATGAAATCTGCTATTGTTAAAGGAATAAGCTTTTTTTTTTTTTTGAGACAGAGTCTCACTCTGTCGCCTAGGCTGGAGTGCAATGGCACGATCTCGGATCACTGTAACCTCCTTCTTGAGGGTTCAAGGCATTCTCCTGCCTCAGCCTCCCAAGTAGCTGGGACTATGGGCATGTGCCACCATGCCCGGCTAATTTTTGTATTTTTAGTAGAGACAGGGTTTGACTATGTTAACCAGGTTGGTCTTAAACTCCTGACCTCAGGTGATCCACCCACCTAGGCCTCCCAAAGTGCTGGGATTACAGGCGTGAGCCACCATGCCTCTTTTCTACCTGTTAGATATGTTGCTTTCTTGCCAATACCTGCTGCAAGACCTACTGGATAATTTTAGTAGAAGCAAATGCCTGCTGAGCATTCACTGGGAACAGGTGCTTTTTGAGGCAACGCAAGGGAGGCAAAAAGCCTCAAACCTTTTTAAATTAAGCAGGACAATTTAAACCTCTAGGACAGTAAAGACCAGTCTAAGATACCATTGTATTTTAGAATCTAACACCAAGGTTTGCAACCTTTTTCTATAAAAGACCACATTAAGAAATATTTTGAGGTAGAAAAAAAATAGAACTATCCTGAGGACAGGTAGGAAAAAAAGAAATATTTTGGGCTTCATGGGCCACATGGTCTCTGTGGCAGCTACTCAACTGTGCTGTTCTAGCCCCAGAGCAGCCATAGACAACACATAAATGAATGGGCATGGCTGAGCCAATATAATTGTATTTATAGAAGCAGGTGGCACTCTGGATTGGGCTTGACAGCCATAGTTTGCCAACTCCTGATTTAGACAATGGCTGGCATAGATTAGGTGCTGAAATATTTGTTGAGTGAATGGATGGATGAATGAATAAGTGAATTAAGGTATTCCTAAGGTTACAGCATAATGATTTGTGTCAAAGGCAAGGGTACCATCTTTAGACATTAACTACAAGGAGAGCAATGAATATCTACTGACCAGAAATAAGTTGGATGGAAATCATCTGACAGTTTTTTCCCACACCAAGTGGTGTATGTAGATGGAAGATTAACATACATAAACCAATAACAGTTTTCAAAACAGAGATGTGAGTTAGAAGAGTAGTTTAAAGAAATATTTTTTAGCCAAGCATAGTGACCCACTCCTGTAATCTCAGCACTTTGGGAGGCTGAGGGAGGAGGATCACTTAAGCTCGGGAGTTTGAGACCAGCCTGGGTAACATAGTGAGACCCTATCTCTGCAAAATATAGGAAAATTAGCCAGGTATGGTGGCACACACTTGTAGTCCCAGCTACTTGGAAGGCTGAGGCAGGATAATTGATTGACCCTGGGAGGTTGAGGCTGCAGTGAAGCCGACTGTCACTCCCGCCTGAGCAACAAAGTGAGACTCTAGCTCAAATTAAATAAATAAATAAGCATTTTCTTCAAACTTTGGATCTTGACTCATTTAATAAGTTGTGGCCTGCATTTTTCAAAAGAGGGTAACATAGGAAGAGTAAAAAGAAAAGGGAATATAACAGTTTGTATCACATTCAGTAAACATAACAATTGTTTTTAAGGAAACTGTCTTTCAATTATAATGCACTTGCATGTGTGAGTATACTGGGTTGTGAAATAAAATGTATTTTCAAAAATCTTTGAAAAACATAGGTTCTGTAGAATCTAATGATTCCTACCACGAGTTGATATGAGGATTAAATGAGTTGGTAGGTATAAAATGCTTGAGTAATACCTAGCACATGGCACAAGTTTTAGCTATTATTATTCTGTCACTAACCAGCAATGTGACCTTGAGTATGTGACCTAACTTCTATGGACTTAATTTTTGTCAGTAAATAATCTCTAAAGGCCCTGTGGGCTCCGACATTCCCAGAGGAGGGACGTGACCAGCGCCGACCTTGAGGAATTAAATAGCCAAATGCAAATCATTCGTCTTCTTCAACTGACACCTCTGAGGTCTCAGCAAAGCAGCCTGTTCTGTGAAACATCCTGTAAACTAACTTGCTATTATCTTGTGAAATTCCATGTGAAGTTGAAATCAGGGTAGTGGGAAATTGACCAAATCAAGGGAAGTGCCCTTTTTTCCCCTCCATCAGATGCTTAATGACTAGCATAGGCTTCCTGTCTCTCCCATTGTCATGCATTTTATTCCATATACTGGAATAACCACACATAGGGGTGAACAGGAAATCTGTCCCTGTGTATTTAATCTTTAAAAAATTTCCAGTACTCCTGACCGTGAGATGTGGTGTGAAGCTGCTCTGCAGTTGGTTCAGACTTTGTCACATGTCACTTTTTTTTTTTTTTTTGAGACAGGGTCTCACTCCCTCACCCAGGCTGGAGTGCGGTGGCACGATCTCAGGTCGCTGCAACCTCCACCTCCCAGGTTCAAGTGATTCTCGTGCCTCAGCCTCCTGAGTAGCTGGAATTACAGGCACGCACCACCACACCTGGCTAATTTTTGTATTTTTTGTTTGTATAGACGGGGCTTCGCCATATTGGCCAGGTTGGTCTAAAACTGACCTCATGTGATCCGCCCACCTTGGCCTCCCAAAGTGCTGGGATTACAGACAGGAGCCACAGCACCCAGCTGACAAGTCACCTTTCACTATGGAATGTGAAACCTCATCTAGCACTTAAATGATCATGAAGAAAATTCCATCTACTTTCACATACACATGTATACACATAAACAAGCCAATAGAAAACTGGGGGATGTTGTAACAGAGTCTTCACACATAAACACATAAAGGCGGCCAATAATGATGTTCTGTTCAGCCTCATTCATAATTTAAAAAATGCAAATCAAAACATTGAGATTAGGGTTTTTTTTCACCTATAAAAGAAGCAAACTAAATTAAAGTTATAAGAGAAAATAGCCAATGTTGACGACAATGTAGAGAAAAAGGCAATCGTCATACTATGGGAAATAGTTCAAATTGGTGAGATCTCTTTGGAGGGCAATTTTGTAATATATATCAAAATAATAAATGCACATATCCTTTGATCAGCCCTGGAACTATCAAGGCACTGACCCAAAATACCCACCTATATACAAGCTTCTGATGTGAGAAAAACAAATCCTTATTTGTTTAAGCCTTTTATAGTCTTAGACACTATAAAAATTACAGTCTGGTATTCCGTTACTTGCAGCTAAACATATTCCTAATTGATAATTTTTTAAAAGAATAGGGGTGAAGGAGGACATTCATATCTTGCACTGACTTTAGAAGATTTCTAGTATTTCCCCATTAAGCATAACACTGGTTTGGGGGCTGAACTTTACCCTTTGTTTTTACCATGTTACAGAGGGTTTGTTTATATATCGATGCCAAATTTTATCTGATGGCTTTTCAGCATATATGGTGATGATCTTTCTGTTTTTCTCTTTTAATCTATTAATGATGTAATATTCTTTGGTGTGCTGCTGGAATTCTATTTGTTAATATATTATTTTAAATTTCTGAAATAATTTATATATTTATAAAGCAGATTAATATATTACTTTTCTTTCCCCTTTTCAATGAGCTATTTTTATTAGATTTTTGACTGATATATTACCAACTGCCTTAATAAAAAAGACTTTCAATTATTGAGGTTTTTTAAATGTAAATGACTAAACCTTTTATTTCTACATATTATAGCTGTACTTTTTCAAATTTACCTGTTCTTTTTTCATAGTCCCATGTCCTATCATTTTATCTCTGTATTTTGACCATAACTATTTTATACTCTTTTTCAAATTGTTCTATTGTCTCAGATACTTAAGGGGCTAATTTGCCTGTTTATTACATTTACCAGTTCACACCCTCATGTGGTTCATTTCCTAGTCTGGTTTTTAATTTTTTATTATAAGCTTAATGATTATTAATAATTCTTAATTTTAAGAAATTAAAATAATATAATTAAAATAATATAAAGAATGTTTTAATTTCTTATCATGAAACATTTTAATTTCTTATTGTAACTTCAATGGGAGTTGTTTATTCTGCTAGGGACCAGGATAAACAACCGAATTTTACATTTCCTTCTGACAGGGCCAAGGGGATTTACCACTTTGAAACAGGTTTTTTCTGTTTTTTCTTTACATTAGGATTCCCTCAGCACGTGGGTAGTATAAATTGGGAGCTCACACCTATGCATAGTATAGGCAGGCTAGGGGTTTTCATTTCTATAGAAGACATTTTAAAATTCATCCAGGGCCAGGATAAATCACAAGCTTCCTTCCCACGACCCTGAGCCAATGGGAAGAGGGCTTTTTTCTATCCTCCTGTTACTAAAGGGCAGCCTTTCCAGGGTTCCAGCCTTAGGCAGGAATCTCAAATCCAGATCCCTGTCTTTATAGAACTCAAGGCCTGAATAGATACTAACCCCAATCCCTAAGTGGGTACTCACCCCTGGTCCTTAGCCATTTGGGCTTATATTCATGTCATGCTTTTGAGTTCCCTTGACCTATCTCACACCTGGAGACCCCCTTTCTTCCCTTCCGTTGTTGATATATTTTATTCAGCCTTTCACTGTTCGAAGCAGGAGTTCCCTGACTTCTTGACTCCTCAAGTTCCCATAAGTTGAACCTTTGTACTTTCCTATCTTTTAAAAAACATTTCTAGAGTTAGCACAGTGTTCTGTAGAAATGACAGGAGGGGTGTCCAATCCAGACATGGGGGTTCAAGGAAGACTTCCTGAAGGAGTAACTGCCTGTTCTGAGACAGGAAGACTGAGCATACAATTAGTCGGGCAAAATAACATGCATGTGCACTGGGGTGACAGTTTGGAGGAGGAGGTGGGGTGGCTGTGGCAGGCAGAAAGTAGAGTACATATGAATATCCAAGGGGAGAGAAAAAGCATATCATGCAAACAGCATATCAAAGAGCATATCACGTTCTGAGAAGCACAGGTTCCAAGAACTGCAAGTTTTGTGTGGGACACAGAGTGAGATATGAGGCTGGTGAGATAAGCAGAGGCCAGTTCATGAACGACTTACATGCCAGGTAGAACCGTGGACCTTAGAACAGACAGGAACCAATCAGAACACAGAAGATGAAATCATCAGGTTAAAAGCAAAACAAATATGATAAATATTCCTTATATAAATATACATGGCTGCTTAGAAATTGCTGAAACAACTTTGCAGACGGGATGACAATCCCAGAGGGCATTCAAGCACTAACCTTGGCATTCCAGCACAACGCTGAACTCTTAGCCCAAGGTTTACAAAGCTCAGCCCAGCGCTCTTACTTCACAGAAATTTCCCCCACCTGCTTTGCGGAGGGTGTGAGTAACCCACCGGACCAACTTGTAGGCATTTTGGAAATACACAGCTCTTTCAAGACTGTTTCCCCAGATCGCCCCCACCACCTCCAACACACACACACTGGCCCCCAAAATTCTGCCATAACCTCTTACGTAAGGAAAGAATTTGAGCAGCAGTAGAAACTTGAAAACAAAAGTACCCTGGGCCAAGGGCCAGGGAGTCTATTTTTAGAACATTTTCTCATTGCCTGTTTATCTTTCAGACTCAGCCAAAAAGTCTTCCAGGCGAGTGTTAAAGGAAAAGACGAAAAAAAGGTGATCTAAGACCAAATAGCAGTAGCAATGGTGATCATTTTGGACAGTGTGCTCCAATTTCCCCAATGTGCCTTCACTGGCATTTGGTGCCCCCAAAGCCGCTTAATGGAGAATTCATTCAAACCCTGCTCTGCCTTTTCTACTGATGGTGGGATTTGGGCAGGTCAACGGGAAGACAATAGAAGTTATGGATTTCATAAACTATTAAGCTCGACCAGAACGCTGCTGCTGCTGCTGCTCCTCCAGGCCTCAGTTCTCTCGTTTCTAACATAGGGCTAGTAACACTTGATCTACCGTCACAACAGTAACCAGAAACTAGTCCCTGTAGAGCATCCGGTCACTGTTCTCCTTTGTGCCCGGTTAATCCCGGAGAAAAGCAACCATGCATTTCAGTATCATAAAAGTCGGATGCGGTGGCTCACGCCTGTAATCCCAGGCGCTTCGGTAGTCCGAAGCGGGAGTTCGAGACCAGCCTGACCAACATGGAGAAACCCCTTCTCTACTAAAATTACAAAATTAGCCGGGCGTGGTGGCGCATGCCTGTAATCCCAGCTACTCGGGAGGCTGAGGCAGGAGAATCGCTCGAACCCGGCAGGCGGAGGTTGCGGTGAGCCGAGATAGCGCCACCATTGCACTCCAGCCTGGGCAACAAGAGCGAAACTCCTTCTCAAAAAAAAAAAAAAAAAAAAAAAGTTAGCGAGTTATTTTAATCCTTTCAAGCTGCAAAAGAGAAAAAGGCTGGCGTTTTATCTAGAGTTATATTTTCCTCCAAGAGACTAAATAGGTGGCCCCAGGAATTCCGCCACTTGTAAAACGCGCCGCAGAAAACTCTCCCAGACTTGTAAGAACTTAACCCCTTCCGCTCCGCGGCTTAGAACGACTTTTAAGGGCGTCCTCCCCGCGCCCCTGTCCACTCTCTCCAGTTTACTCCAGTGGCCTGATTCCGTCTCTCCCAGTCACTCTCCAGTTCTGCCGTGCCGGGGGAGTTTCTGGGGGCTCACTGGGCAGATCTTCCCGGCGGATCCTGGGACCAACCACCGAAAACCACACGGTCCTCCTTAAGGAGCTTCCGCGGCCGCGGGTAGAGGCGGGTGTTTTGTTCTTATAAGGAGGAAAAAGTTTTTGTGACATCCAGGAAATAAGTAACTCTGAAGTCCAGTAGAGCCGGCCTCTGCAGGCCAGAAGGTGGGAGCCAGCGGGGGCATCGCCGCCCGCGCCCCCTCTAAGTGCCCGGCCGCACGCTCCGCCGCAGCCGCCTGCAAGCAGCGGCGCCCCGGCCCTCGACCCGAGCGCAAAGCCTGTGCTGGAGCCGTCCTCCCGCGGCGGGGACCGGGACCGGGGACCCAAGCCAATCGTAAGTCCCAGGGCAGCCTAGTGTGCTGAAGGAAGAAGAGCGCGATGGAGACCGCGAGCTCGGAGGAGCTGTGTCGGAGATGGCTGCCGGCAGAGGGGGCGCAGGAGGGTGTGGGGAGCGCGGGCGCCTGCTCGGCCCCCGGGTGGGGGCTGACTTTGGAGACCCCTTTAAAACGCGCGTGCCCAGGCGGGCGTATTGCCTCCTCGCGGTCCCGCGTCCTGTTCCCGCCGCGTCGGGGGATGCGTCCCGGGCGCTCGCTCCAGCCAGGGCTGCGGGCAGCTCCTCCTCGAGGCGCGTGCAGCCTCGGAGCCCAGAGCGGGACCACGTTTTTGTTCCTAGTGCCCAGGTGACCCGTTACTTCTCACATCTGAGCAGAGCGCTGCCGCAGAAAGAAAAGCCGGTTCGCCCTGCTCATTTGCTGCCCCCTTTTCCCCTTCCCCTTCCCTCCCTTCCTGTAAGGGAGGAATAGGCGTGAAGTTTGTTTTTTCTCGGTTCATGGTAGTGAAGTTATGGGGCTGCTTCAGGCCGGATAAAGTCCCTGCCGCTTCCTCTTTCGGGACTATTAGTGGACCAGACCTCATGCTGTGCAGACTTGCTCTTGGGCTGCAAATAACTCTCTGCCCCTTCACCCCTAACCCCACCCTCAACCCCATCCCTGTGACTTTGCCATTCTGGCCGCCAGGTGAAGACTCAAGGAGTTCCGGGGCGGGACTCCCCATCCAAAACGCTTTCTCTTAAAAAAAAAAAAAAAAAAAAAAAAAAAAAAAGCCGCCGACCAAGAAGGTAAAATATTTTAATGAACCAGGCAGGGGCCTCATTTTGCCTTTTGCCCCTCTGCTGGTATGAGAAAAGCACCCTTTCACAACTAGTAGAGTACCAGATACTGGTCTCATTTCACAAGTAGTGGAGTACCAGATATTGGTCGCAATCTGGACTCTGGTCTTTTGGGTCTAAATCGGGGTCGCGGTCTATTTTCTTGTTCTTTTTTTGGATATGACCCAGGGCTCTGGCCTTTTACAAATCGAGTCTATCTGACTGCCAGCTAAAGTTCATCTGTGGTTGGTGCAGTGTTAGGCCCAGGTTAGCCCTGAAAATAGAGTATCAGAAAAGTAGATTGCTGTCTTTCCTCCTTATGAAAACAGAATAGGCTGTGTTTTTGAGTCCTCCCTCTAGCCCACGTGCCTAAGTGGCTTTCATTGTTTGCTAATTCCCTGTATGTTGCTGCTGCTCCGGGCCATTCTGCCTTCAGATTTTCTCCACTTGTGGGTAACCATGAAGTAGTTATACTGACCCTCTGCTCTCCCTGGGTGCATTCTTCTCATGCTCAGTAAATCTACATTTTACGTAAGATAAAGTCAGCATGTGAAATTATAGCTATCTGTTTGGCAACAAGGGGAATGCAGTTTTGTTTTCGGTTTTGTTTTTTTGCATGACTGAGTTCCCAAGCTTAACTTTTCCCTTTGGCATCCTGAGCTTGGGGTCCTGAGGTTGTATTTTCCTTTCACAGCTGTCAGCAGGGACAGGTGGCCATCAACAGTTACGAGAGAGGCTGGGCTGGGTGGCTCGTGCTTATCTTCCCAGCGCTTTGGGAGGCTGAGGTGGGAGGATTGCCTGAGCCCAGGAGTTCGAGGCTTAGAGCTGGGATCACTTGGTTGGAGCTAGGATAGTGCCACTGCACTCCATCCGAGTAACAGAGTTGAGACCCTGTCTTCAACCTACCCCCCAATGCGCCGCTGCCCCCCCCCCCCGCCCAGAAAAAAAATAACTGGGCAGGAGAAGGTGCTTTCAGGTCCAAGACTCAGGTTCCATGTTTGGAATTGAGAGTCCGCCTCAGTAGGGTTGAGGTGGCACGGCAGCCTGTGGGGCTTTAATGGAGAATCTGCTTGGAAGGGACGGGTGCTCCAAGTGTTCTAGGAGCTGAGAAGCAGGACTTTATTAGGGATGACACCAGGCCATCCTGGACCCTTCTCTCATCCAGCCTTGCTGGGGAGGTGTACAGAGCCACGAGGATGCTGAGAACTGTTCATGATAACCTCCAGGGCTGCTGCTAGCCTATTCAGTCCTTTGCATGAATTAGAATAAGGTGCTCTGTCTTGGCAAGAGGATGGGATTTGATGCCTCTTAGAAATACTGGCCTTACTTGAGTGGACATAGCCAAGCCATGTAGCTGGGTAAGTGGCATGTGAGCTGGATTTATCCTCACCCCTCAGCCAGGTGCCTTGAGCAGTACACTGCCTGGTCCACCATTCACACAGCAGCCCTGATAAACAAACACTATTGAAGGCTTAACATTCGCCAGGCTTTTTTTTTTTTTCCCCAAAAGTACTTAGCCTGTATTAACTCATTTAATCCTCACACTAGCCGTATGAGTTAGTTACTGTTAACTCCATTTTACATATGAGGAAACTGAGGCACAGGGATGTTAAGTGTTCTGGAGCCTGGAAGGTGAGTCTTAATCACTGGGCATTCATAGACCGAGAAGCAACTTAAGCTTAAAAAGCTAGTTTAATTGGGAACCCTCGTGGGAAAGGGGGAAGAACAGTTGCCTTTTTCTTTCTTTGTCAAAAGAGGAAATACCCGTTCTCAGTCCAGGTGGAGGAAGAGGGGAAATTCATCTGGCGGGAGGAAGAGGAGGAAAGAAAGAGGAAAGCCGGGCCTTGATGGCTGATGGGGAGCCTGGCCCAAGAATCAAGTGACTTCCCTTAATCTCTGGGCGGTGTGAGGTGGCAGATCCAGTTTGGGGCCTGGCATGAGGGTGATGAGTAAGTGCCCCCAGGTGTGGCTCAGAGGGAAACGGCGGTGGCTGCACAAAGGGTCCTGACCTAGGCAGAGAGCGAGTGGAAGGAGATGAGACAACTGTCCTGACCTTCCAAACCCCTAATCCCCATCTGTGGTCTCTTGCTTCCTTGTTGAAGTCCTGTTCACCCACAAATGCCCTTCTCAAGTTCGTCCAAGAACCCTTCCTGAAAATCCATTTCACAGTTCCATACACATGATCTCTTAGTTTCCACACTGTACAGCTGAGCGCTTAATTAGCTAGAACCGAGCATTTCACTGTGTACTGTCGATAGGCACTTTAAACAAAATAGGCTTCTCATCAGTGAGGAAGTCAAGATGCCTCCTGGGAGGGGCCAGCTGGTGCCCAGCAGATTGCTCAGAGGGTGGTGTTTACCTGGATCATGTCACCTGTCCCAGGGGATGGCTCTTAGCTATGCCCACTCAGAAACCCGATTTCCATAATTTTCAGAGTGGTTTGGACTCAAGCTACTGATTCACCCTGAGAAAGCTCCCAGAAGAGGGTGTATGAATCAGAATGCTGGTTTATTAATTTGCAGGGAGACTTTGCAAACATCACACAGACTGAATGTCGTCTCTTCCCTGCGTCCTAGACAAGCCATATGGGAAACCAAAGACCAGAAGGTGGACTGCGCTTATCAAAGCTGGAGTCAGAACCAGGCAGGAGGAGCATGGGGTGGGGGTGGGGGACAGTGATGTCCAATAGTGCAGGGCTTTGTCTACCTCTGCAGCCCTCTCACCAGCAGAAAGATAGCTGCCAGGTAGACGGGATACTCAGGTCAGCCTGGCTGTGGGCATCTCCTTGGCCAGTGCCTCAAGGGCAGTATTTCCCTGAGAAATCCTGGTAGCATTTCTCCCTTTCCTCTCTCATAATGTAGTAATTTTTTATTTTATTTACCTATTTGTTTAGTGCTTTGCAAGCATTAGCTCCCAGAGACATAGATTTGCATTTGCGTAAATTCGGTAACGACTGTACAATCTCAGGGTTGTAGGGCCAGGCCATGAGAGTAAGTGCTATATGCAAATCAAGAGGATGATCCGGTAACCTGGATGGATCAATAGAAAGCCAAGCATAGAGCAAAGACACATGGTCTCTAATCAGCCTGGAGGCTGGGCTAAGGCTGGCCAGTTGTTACATCCCCCGCGTAGGCCAGGAGGTGAAGCATTCCTAAAGCAGTGCCTGCTTCGGCTGCCTCAGGCAACCTGCCCTGCTCAGCTGGCCTCTTTGGATTTAAAGGGCTCTTTCTGGTCTCTGTCCAGGCCCTTCATGGCTCATCTTTAGTGAGCTGCATCTCCAGGTGCCCAGAGCCAAGGAGGTGTGACTGCACGGGCTTTGAAGTGGGGCAGACTTGAGTTGAGTCCTGGCTCCACCACTCAGTGGTTGGGCGTTCTCAGTACTTGGGCAGGTGCCTTGATTCTTCAAGCCTCAGTAACATCATCAGTAAAATGGGGATGACCCTCAGGGCTGTGGGGAGGGTTGACCCAGACGATGCACAGAAGGCACTGAGCACCGTGCCTGGCGCAGACTGGAAACCTGGCCAGTGTGCGCTCTTCAGGACAGCAGAGGTCAGTTGGAGGCCTACTTTCTCTGCCGACTTGGGCCCCAACTTCCCCATCAGGTCACTGCTCCCTCCTCTGAGGTCTGGACGAAGGACAAGGCTGTAGGGACCTAGACTGTCCTAGATGGGGAGGACATCTATCCTCAGTGCTCTTTCCAGCAGTTTGTTTGGAGCTGCTTGTCCTGATCTTTTGGCTGACTCTGGCAGAGGGAAAGTCAGATTTGAGGCCTGAGCTCTAACAGGCATCCAGAGAGGAAGGAAGGGTGAGGAGCTCTTCTGGGGGAGGAAAGGGGTCATTTGGGAGTGCCCCAGAGGCCTGTAGAGCCCTCCTCAACAGTTTAGGACCTGTGACGTTTTCCCACAGAGAGCACATCCCCTCTCTATCCATTAGGCCCACCCCATGACATCAGTGAAACGGAAGCACCCTGCAGGTGACATCACTGTTGCTCAGGGCAACGCCTCCACCCTAAGGCGGACGGTGAGGTGAAAAATCGGCCTCAAGTATGAGACGCATATTGAAGGGAAGGGACATAGAAGGTGTAACGTTCACAGGTGTGTTTCTCAGAGGCTGGGGAGAGGATGGGCCCAGTTAGCGGCAGGGTGAAGAGAAGAGGGAGGTGCTGCAGTCTCAGATCTGGGCTGTGTCAGTTGGTGGTGGGTCTTTAGGCCTTGGGTCAGAGAGCCCAGTGCTGACAGCTGCAGTCTCCTTCAGTTCTCTGAATGGGACTCCTTAGGGGGCCTCCTGCAGCCTAGATCTGTAAGGAGGGTTAGGGGAAGGGCAGGCTGGAGCAGTGTTGGGGACATCAGAAAAGTGACTTTCTATTCTTCAGCCTCCCCACAAAAGAGAGTGAGAAATAGGATGCTCACATCCTTATTACAGGGGCTTCATTGATCAAGCAGCCATTGTGCATCTATGTTGTGCACGGCCTGTTCCAGGGATTCAGTGGCCTCATGGAGCCTTATGATGAAATGCACGTGGAGAGGAAGAGTGTATGGAATCCACTGCCCCAAGAGGCAGGACCAACTGGAGACAGGAATCCAGTCTCACAATTCACCTCACTCAACTTAGCATTCCCTGTGGAATTCTAGATGGGTTACACTAAATTCATGGAATGCTTTCAGTTGGATGTGCTTGAGATACACTTGCTAATTTGAGAGTGGAGTCAGAGGGGGCAGCCATGGATGTCCACCTTGTCCCTGGGATGGCACTGTTTACAAGGCTGAGGTCACTCAGCAGTTCTGATGCTCTCAACTTGGTGACCTGTGTTTCCGCCACATCTTATCAGGTGATGCCTGCTGCTCCTCCTAAGCAAGGGCTGCCAAATGTCAGCACAGGAGACGAAAGAGGCAGGAAAGGGAGGACTCCATGCCCTGAAGAAAGATGAAAAACTAGATGATATAGTAGGTCTCTCTATAGAGGTTTCAGGAATCGCCTTGTCCTTCCACTTGAAGGCACCTGATTAAAGTTTTTGTTTTGTACAACTAGGCATAACTTCAGGTGCTTTTCCTGATGTCCAGCATATCAGTGGCTAAAGTCATTGCCCTGATTCTTGTATGCACCTAGCTTTTTCAGGTTTATAAATGAAAATTAGAGTATCATTAATCTGCAGAATCCACCGTTATGGATGTGACATTGTTCATATAAGTAGAATGGCCTTATTAAAAAAAAAATAGTGGCTTCATTTACTGAGCAAAGCCCCGTTCTAGGGGTTTACACATATTTCTTTCTCCTCCTCACAACAGCCCTTCAAGGTGGGTGTTATCCTAGTTTTACAGGTGAAAGAACAGACTCAGAGGGACTTGCCCCAAACGGAAAACAACAGAGAAGAGATTCGAATTTAGATTTGCTCTCTCCCAGGGCCTTAGACTCTTTCTGCCACCTCAGGCGTCTGCCTGGACACCGTAGCCCAGAAAACATACAGATGGCAATAAAGAATCCTACAAAGTTTTAAGTGTCAATACTGAGAAAACAGCAAGCAGATCACCAACTCCAGACCTGAGACTTCTGGTCCCTTCCTGCTATGACTCACTCTGATATTAGCAGACCTAGTAAACTTTGGAGACTCCTTCTGCCAAGAGATTCTGTGAGTGTGGCCTGAGCTATCTGAGGATGAAAGGAAGGAAAGGCTTTCCCTTCCAGCACTGTTTTCTTTTCTGTTTAATGGGCACGGTAACAACCAGTTCCTGATAATATTCAGAGCACTTTGCAGTCCTCTGCTGGAAGTCCCTAGGAAAAATACAAAGCCCCATAATTATCAAATGACTCACTTCCAGGTGCATAACACAGTGGGACACTCACTGCCTGGGAAGAGGGGCTCAGCTTGGAAGCGACCCTGGGCTGCTACTGCTTTCTCTCCCTTCTAGGTCATTTCCCTGAAGCTGATGCAGGAGTCCCCCCAACTCTCGCCCCCTCCTCCTGTATCAAAGCAGCAGGGAAGGTGTTGTCATTATTTTGGCCCTGCCCGCTGGTGCAAAACCATGTGCTCATAACATAGTGTTCTCATGGGAGCCGGCTTCAATAGCCTCTTAGCAGCAGTCAGGGGACCCGCCTGAAGTTTATGAACGCGTCCTTTGTTTGCTGAGACTTTGTTCCAAAGTTCCCAAGGAGGCAGGGGTGCAGCATGCCTGGGCTGGAGGGTAGGAGAGCGGGGGCTGCCTGGGTCCTACCCCTGTGTGCTGCCCCAAAATGTCCCTAATGTACCCATGCCACTTCCTGACATTTCACCCCAACACATGCCTACCTGCCAGTGTCAAGAGAGCCCTCACTCCCTTTTTTACAGAGAAGGCTTTCCATTCCTTTTATCTCAAATAGCCCAGGCCACACTCACAGAATCTTGGTAGAAGGAGTCTCATAAGTTCATTAGGTTTTACTCCCTGCTTCATGCCCACATTTCATCTAGATTGTCACCTACCCTTCCCTAAACAGTCCGCGTGAGGAAAGTCCATAGGTACATGTCTAATGTTTCACAGATACCAGATCACTGAGCAGCACAGCTCGTGGCTTCATGGGAAGATTATAGGCTTGAAAGTCAGATAGGTTTGGATTCAGATCCTGGCTCTACGATGTAGGTGAGTGGCCTCACCTCTGTGCGTCAGTTGCCTTATCTGTAAAATGGAGATAAGTGCCTGCCTCAGAGGTTTGATGTGAGAATGATACATGTAAAGCATTATTGCACAATGCTTAAGCCTCAATAAATGGGATGCAGTAGTTGTAATTTATTCAACCCTCCCATGGTGTGTCAGGGCCCTGAGGCTTGTCCAGTTTTTTCCTGAAAGAAGAATTACTTCTCTGCTCCTTCTCTTACCCTGTAATCCTGTTTATCGTCCATTTCTACAAGAAGCTTGAGCAAGAAGGGAGGTGTCCACGGCAAGGCAGCTGAGGGTCAGAAAACGTGTCAGGGTTCATTCCTGGGCCATTTTCTAAACGTTGGCAGTGAGTCTGCCTGCAGTTAGATGAAGGCCAGTCCAGACCAAACGGGGCTGCAACCATCTCTGTCTCCAGGGCTACGTCTGGAAGGGATTTTGCTGGAAGGGATTTTCCAAGGCACTTACACTGTTAGCACTTTGCTTTTCTGACTGCAGCGTGCCTCCCAGGAAGAAAGAACATAGAAGTTACTTTATCCAGAGCTTCCCACTTCACTCCAGGAATTTCAGATTCCTGCTCCTGGGAGTAAAGGCAGTGAGGTTCTTTTCCCAATCCTAACTCCATTCATGTATTCAGCAAGCATTTATTATAGCAACTACCCTCTTCCAATGCTGGGTACTCAGAACCTAATGGAAGAGCTGTCAGTGTCAATGATGCCAGATTGGAGGGAGCAAGGGAGGGTGCTGCTGACCTTCCTAGGTCTCCAAACTTCCTCCTCTTCCTCTGTGTCAGCCCCTGGGGCCTTTAGAAGAAGACAAGGAGGTGGAGGAGACAACTTAGTCATACTCCCCAGACTTCTGGAGGAGCTGCAGGGATGTTGTTCACCCACTTCTTCCCAGAGGACTCCTTAACATGCAACCATGACGATTTAACAAATCAAAAAGGAGACCTGACCACAGCACCAGTACTAGTGCCAACAGCAGTATCATTTACCAAGCACTGCCGAGTGACTGTGAGATGGTCCACAAGGCCATAAATTGGACACTATTGCCATAGCAAGTGGTAGAGCCAAGATTCAAACCCAGGCCTTCTGATTCCAGAGTTTGACTCCTTAGCAATGGTTCTCTAAGCCTCTGCAAACTGTTAAGCTCTTCTTAGCTGACGAGCTTTGGGCTGTTTCTTTCTCGGTGACCATAGGAGTAGAAATGAGCCCATGTGAACTTGACACTATCAGTGGCTGCTTGCTGCCCACCTCAGTCTGACTGACACACATATGAGTCATGGGTCCATGCATTCAGCAGGCATTATTTGGACATCTACTGGGTGCCAGCACAGCCTCGGTGGAGCACCCGCATCACACCTTATTGCTCCGTCCCTGTGACTAGAAAATGATGTCATAGTAGGGTTGTTTTGTGCAATCTGTAGAGAGTGTGACTCTGAGTAGTCATAGGTAATTCTGGGAGCAATTTTGCTAACTGTTCCTAGCCTTACCATGTGAGCCCTCTGCTCTCCAGAGAGGAGGAGGACTGGTTTGCTCTGACTAACTGGTGTGGGAGGGCTGGCAGAGGCCCGGCTCTATTGTTCAGCCCAGATCCTTGCAGCAGAGCACAAGCAAAGACCTCTTAATTTTTTTACAGCTGGGTTGGCCTCCCCTTTGTCTTTGTGTCTGTTACTGTTCCCCTTTATTGAGATGAAAGGGGTTTTTAGATCTTTGCAGGGAGAGTGTGTGTGTGCGTGCATGTGTGTATGTATGTGTGTGTGTGTGTGTGTGTGTGTGTGTGTGTGTGTGTGTGTGTGTGCATGCGTGCAGGAGGCCCACAGCGCTTCCCTTCGTCTCCCCTCCCCGCTCTCCCCAGCCCAGCTGGGGCCCAGGCTTTGTGTCAGGTACCGCCTAAGCCGCAGGGCACTCGGGTAGAAGAACAGTCTGGGATTTCTTTCGCTGTGTGGGGCCCAGAATCTCAGGAAGCCAGGACGTGGGTAAGAGACCAGTGGGGTGGGGAGGCTAAGGTGGGGAACAAGCCTTTCCGAGGTCGTGGACAAGGCCTTGGGGGGTTCATCCTCCCCCATCTAGGGGCAGGGTGTCTTTCTAAGCTGGGCTGTCTTTGTTCCTATCCAGGGGTCAAACGGAAGGTGGCTGCTGGGTGCTGGCCCTTTATTTAATTCCATCCATCCTAGTTTCTCAGTGAAAGGGGGAAAGTGGAAGGGGGTGGGGAGTGGCCAAGGGAGGGCTTTGTTCCCTCCTTGTTTTCCTTGTTTACTCTGTTTCCTTGTTACTTCCTTGTTTACTCCGGGTTCTGTTCCAGTCCCTTCCCCTTTCCATTGAGTCAGTGTGTCTGCTGTTGTGTGGAGCCTGCGTCTACGCGCGCGCAGCCTCCCCTCCCTGCCCCACTGAGAAAGTGTGGTTTTGCCTGAATGTTTGTGGCTCTGCTTGGAGGCAGGGGGTGTGCAGATCATGGGGTGGAGAGAGAGAAAGGGGATGGCTCTTGGGAACTCTGGCATGTCCTGCCCCAAGGTGGGTATTCATGTTCTCTCCAAACCAGCACCCTTGTGAGTGAGATGCGGCCACAGGGCTAGGGCAAATTCGGAGGAATATGAGCCCAGACCAAGCCAATGTAGGACAACGGGAAGTGGTGAGGGCACATTGCTGTGACTGTGATTCACACATAGAAACCGGAGGTGGGAATCCTGGAGGCCGAGGGAGACCTTCCCCCGCAGGCTGGCTGTGGGAGAGTCATCCTTCCTGCAAGTGGTGGGCATTTGTGGGGAACTTTCTAGTGAAAGTGGTGCCTCCAGTGCGTGGTGTGAGCTGTGGGCCAGGATAGTGTGTGTCCTTAGCATGGAGCGCAGGTCTATGCCAGTTGCTCTGGGGAATGCAAAGACAAACAGGACCCTGCCCTTGCCCTGGAGGAGCTCACAGTGAGGAAGGTGATGGGGCAAGACAAAGGGGCAACTGTCGGGCACACCAGGGTGACACGGGGCCTGGAGCCAGGCTGTTGTGTGACCTTGGGCATGTTGCCTCACCTCTCAGCACCTTGGGCTCCTGCCAGGGACGTGAGGCTGATGGCCCCCTCCCCCGGGGTTGCTGCATGGGCTAAATGCAATAACTCAAGGATATAGACACATGGGACCAGCCTCGGTTGGGTGCCTGCTGTGTGCCGGTGCATCTACAGAGCCACCTGACCTACATGAGGTGCCTGGTGCACTCAGTGGGGCCGAATTCGTATGTCCCTCTCCCTCCCCTGTTCTTCTATCCCTTGGAAGAAAGTGGGATTTGTCTTGGGATCCTGGAAGGCTCCTTGGAAGTGGAGTCTGAAATGGGCTTGCTGTGAGGTCAGTTGGGTAGGGTTTTGGCCAGCAGAGAGGTGAAGCATGGATGTTTCCAGGAATGGTGGGGAGGTGCAGGAGGCATCTGGGGGACAGAAGATGATCTGAAGTGGCCGGGCCAGGCAAAGAGGGAACCAAGAGGTCCTCTGAGGCTGGTTGGGCCAGGCCTTGAACATTCTTAAAGCGCTGACTTGTGTCCCGTGGAAACAAGACTCCCTTGAAATGGGGAGGGGAGACATGCAGGGTTGGGGAGCTAACTGGGGGTTTTGGGGTGTTAGAGAGAGCTCAGATGAGCTGACCCCAAAGGCCTACACTGGCCAGCACGTGAGAGAGATTCCATCTCACGTGGAATCCCCGGGCTTTGGTGCAGAGCAAAGGCCAGGTCAGAGGTGGCTGGGGAGACTAGAGATACCCCAACAAAGAGGAAGGTCAGTGAGGGGAGCTGGCTGGGAGAGAGGAGGGTGCATCGCGCTTTGAGACTGCAGTAGTCTCCTGGGGTGGCTATAACAAGTTGCCACACTCCGGGAGGGCTTAAGACAGCAGGCATTTATTTTCGCAGTTCTGGAGACCAGGATCAAGGTATCAGGGCCACACTCCCTCCAAATACTCTAGAGGAGAGTCCCTCTTTGCCTCTTCCAGCTCCTGTTGGCCCAGATGACCCTCAGCTGTGGCAGTGTCACTCCCATCCTGGCCTCCGTCTCCCCTCACCTCTCCTCTGTCTCTCTCTTTCCTGTCACTTCATAAGGATACTTGTCATTGGATTTAAGGCCCACCCGGGTAATCCAGGATGATCTCATCTCAAGTTCTTTAATTTAATCACATCTGCAAAGACCCTTTTAGGTCACATTCATAGGGGCTGGGGATTAGCGCGAGGATGTATATTTTGAGGGCTGCCATTCAACCTACACAGTTGAATGGATCTGAGATGCCCTGGAGGGAACGGGTGGGAGACAAGGAGGTGTGGGCCAGAGCTCAGGGGTTGCAGGGGAGCCCCCTCCTTGTCTCTGCTACTGTTTTACTCCTTGTAGTCTCTTCTCACTGTCCTCTCCACAACCCAGCCGTAGAGATCAGGCCTTTGTCTGTCTGTCCCAAGATGCTGTGATTTCTATGATGTCCTGCTGGAGGAGGCAGGCAGAGTGGCTGGACGGAGGGACACTCTGTCCTTCCTGGGAGAGGATGGCTTCCCTGCCTTCTCCATCTGCTCGCCAAGGGACGTGCATCAGCCGGCGGAGGAGCGGGAACAGGAAGGATGTGGCTCACCTACCCAGAGTCGGCAGAGTCCAGCCCTCTGTCCTTCCTGTGTCTCTGCTGGCTGGCAGACCACCCCCATGACCCAGTCCTGAGAACAGAGTTGGCATTCTGGTGACTTTTTGAAACCGCTCCCTCTTCCGAGAGTGGGCCTTGAGAGCACTTAATGCTTTGGACGGGTGTGAGCAGCACCTCCTGTGAGTCCGGCTAGCGTGTCCACGTGCAGACAACAGAGGCTTGCTGGAGCAAAAAAGGCAGCTCCTGCCCCGTGTGTACTTCCGCACCAGCTCGGTGGTAGGGCCACCTCAGGTGGGCACTGGGGTGGAGCTCTCCCCTCTCTGCTGTCTGTCCTGCTGCCCCACCTCACCAGAGTCCAGACTGACCCCTGGGTGATTCTGAGCCCAGCATCCCACTCAGTCAGTCTGGGCTCTCCCCTGGGTTAGGGAGGGACAGTCGGGGCTCCTGGGGCCCACAGGCCTTACTCTAATACCAAGCGCTTCTTAGCGCGGCACCATTAGGCCTTTTTGCTTAGGCGAGCCTCTGTTGTCCACATGTGCACACGCTGGCTGGACTCGGGGTGCCCGATTCCCCCCACCCAAAGCATTAAGTGTCCTCAAGGCCCACTCTAGGAAGAGGGGAGGGACTTAAAAAAAGTCACCAGGACATCAACCCAACAAAGCCTCTTCTCTCTTTTCTTCTAGTCCTTGCAGAGCCCGTGGGGAAGGAAGAAAATCTGCTCTGGCATTTATACTAAGCTCCTACAAGGCCTGGCACAGAGTCAGCCCTCATAAGTGCTGGTTAGGATTATTCCGAGTGTGGCTGCTGGGGCCAATGAGGAGACATGGGAGTAATCAGGCCTGGGTTTGGGGAGAAAGGTGGAGCCGGTATTTCAGGGAGTCATGGACTCAGAGGAAATAGTGGGTTTGCTGAGTAGTTGCTGATGGGGTAGGAGTAAGGAGAGTCCCGGGTTAGGGGTTACCTTGAGGAACGCTTCATGGGGGGTTATAGACCACAGCCCACAGGCTCTGGGTGGCCACTAACATATTTTATTTCATTTTCTTTTCTTTTCAAGACGGGGTCTCACTGTGTCACCCAAGTTGGAGTGCAGTGGCACCATTTCAGCTCCCTGTGACCTCCGCCTCCCGTGCTCAAGCGATCCTCTCACCTAAGCCTCCTGAGCAGCTGGGACCACAGGCGTGCGCCACCACGCCCAGGTAATTTTTTTATATTTTTGGTAGAGACGGGGCTTCGCCATGTTGCCAAGGCTGGTCTCGAGCTCCTGAGCTCAGGCGATCCATCTGCCTTAGCCTTCCAAAGTGCTGGGAATTACAGGTGTGAGCCACTGCACCCAGTGTTGCTCACATGGTTTTTAAAGAATTTTTGAAATAGCAGCTAACATTTAAAAATGGGGGGGATTTTGACAAAGTCCAGATGAGTGGCTTTTCTTTGGGAAAAAAAGATCTTGTCATTCCGGGTGCACAGAATGTGTGGCGTGGGGACTCGCCCCTTCCGACGAAGCATGTGCCATCCAGTTGACCAGTGTCCCCTCCTCTCAGCTGTCCACTGCAGCCTCATTCATCTTCCCTGCGGGCTGGCCCTCCCAGACCCTTGATTTTACAATCCGGGTCCTCGAGACAGGTGTATGGAGAGAGGAAGGGAAGGAGCCCAGTGGCCACAGAGTGGCAGGTCTGGGGAAGGTGGGCTGGCCAACATGATGGTCCTGCCCAGTGGGAGAGGGGCAGGTGACTGGACGGGGTCAGGGCTGCAAGGATGCCGAGAAGAGGAAGTGCGGCAAGCCCAGAGCCGCAAACGCACCCTTTCTACCTACTTTCTCAATGATCTTTTTGTTGGTCCTCTTCCTTCCTCTTTCCTCACTTCCTTTCTTTGCCTGTCCCTGCCTCCCCTTCCAGGGCCCAGCCTCCGGCCCCAGTCTGCTCAACTGCCCCCCTATATTCCCTTTCCTGTCCCCACTTGGAGTGCAAGTGAAGAGGGACCCAGCCAGAGATGCCCTGGTGGGAGCAGCTCTGAGGCCTTGCACTTGCTGGGGCAAAGCCCTTCTCCTGTCCCACTGTCCTGGAAGGATGGGAGCCAATCAGGCTGAGCAGTGACACATTCAGAGCCAGTGTTACTGAGCCATTTGTGCTGTGTCCTCTGTCCTGAGTTAGGCAACAAGGAGGGAGTTGGTGGAGACATGTCACTCCCACAGCTCTATCTGCCTCCAGCCACCTCCTCCCAATGTGCGATAAGTCAACTCCTACTTACATGTTGGGAGCCTGCAGTGTGCCCAGCCCCGTGCGTGGTACCCCGGGGGCTGCAGGAGAACATTCAGCTTCTTGACCATGCTGGAACTGTAGGTAGGAAGGCAGGGACCGGTGGGTGACACAGTAAAGAGCAGGAAGGTGGCCTGACCTGCAGGAGTTCCAGGAAGGGCGAGATAGGCCAGATCCAGGGGCAGGCGCCTGGAGAAGGGCCCTGAGCTGGCCTTGTGCTATGGGAAGCTGGTGTCACTGCAGCGTGGGGCGTGAGCCCTGCTAGAGAGAAGCATGGAATCGAGGGTGAGACGAGTAGGCTGGGCCATGGGAGGAGGGTTTCACGATGGCTCAGACCACCCGCCCATGGGTTCCAAACTCTAAAACCAAGACTCAAGATAGAACTCATGCTCCTTTCTCATAGTCCTGTTTTTCTGAGGCCTGGGAAGCTCAGGAGACAGCCAACCTGGATAGTTTTGGTGGTCACCACTGATAATGATGCTGCAGAAGTGCCCCCAGGCAGGGGAAGAGGCAGGACCCACTCAGTTTTCCATCAGTCCCTTGAGGGGATGGAAGGAGACCAGAGGGAGGGGCAGACTCAGCCTAGGTGCTGCTCACATTCAGTCATGCACTGCAGACTTAGGAATCCTAGAGGCCACCCAGTGACCTTCCCAGAACATCAGTCTCTTCATCTGTAAGAGTTTTAATGCAAGTACCTAAATGAGGTTGTGACAATTAAATGACAAAACATGTGCAGAGTACTTAGCATCCTGCCTGGTATCGGGTACCTGCTTCCTAAATGGCTGGTCATGTAAACATCTTTACCTTTCACCACCCTTCCCCTGTTCTGTGCTGGAATCACTGCCAGGTGCCCCCTGGGAGGGTCCACGGGATGATACCCAGCCTGCTTCTTCCACTCCACCCACCCTCCAGGCCTAGCATGTCTCCTCTTGAGGCCTTGGTTTCTACCTCTGTAAAATAAAGAAACCTAAATTCAACTCTATATTCTGACTTTCTTAAATGTTTGGCTTGATTTCCCCCCCAACAACTGTGTACCTCATAAGCTGGGGCTGAGAAACTGCAGCACAAGGCCAGGATACAGAAGGAGTTCAGCCCAAATTCACGGCAGTTTGGCCTCCCTTGTCTTTCTTTCTTTTTTTTTTTTTTTTTTTTTTTTTTGAGATGGAGTCTCACTGTCGCCCAGGCTGGAGTGCAGTGGCGCAATCTCAGCTCACTGCAAGCGCCGCCTCCCGGGTTCACACCATTCTCCTGCCTCAGCCTCCTGAGTAGCTGGGACTACAGGTGCCTGCCACTGCGCCCAGCTAATTTTTTGTACTTTTAGTAGTGATGAGGTTTCACTGTGGTTTCGATCTCCAGACCTCGTGATTCGCCCGCCTCGGCCTCCCAAAGTGCTGGGATTACAGGCGTGAGCCACAGCGCCCGGCCGGCTCCTTCTTTCTTGGAGGACCCAGAACCTAGAGAGTGAAAGGGACCCAAGTCACCCCCAAGGCCTGGGCTAAAAGCGCCCTCCCCTGCCATCAGCCAGTCCTTTATTCCATTTCATAAAGGAAACCTATCAGCTACTCCTTTTGGCTCTGAACGTGACGCCAGGGCCAGGCCTTCTTTTGCTGTTGTAATTAGCAGAGCTAATTGCATCTGCCAGGCTGTGTGCTGGGCAAGCCCTTGGCAATTTCCAGGATGTGGGCTGCTGTGACACTGCAGGAGCCCCACCCTCCTACCCAGAGGACGCCTGGTTTGGGAAGGGATGGTTCTCAGACATGAGCGAGCATTAGAATGACCTAGAGGGCTTGTTAAAACACAGATACTGGGCCCAGCCCTGGAATTTCTGATCAGCGGGTTTCAGGTTGCCTGTGAAAATTTGCATTTCTAACAAGTTGCCAGGTGGCACTGTTGCTGCTAAGCACGTTGAGAACCACTGTCCCAGAGGGAATACCAGGTGGCCAAGAAATGGGTCCTGGGCACCGCTGCTGCTTAAGGCTGTGGTCCATCAACCCTCAGTGGGAGTAGATGGGCAGTGGGGCAAAAGCGGTGTGATGAACAGGTTGTGGGGCCGGACACAGGCTCCTACTGTTCCTGGTTGGTTGTAGGAATTCTGTCTGGAAGGAGAGGAGGAGGTGAAGTTGGAGCCAAGGGGTTGCACACCGACATCTCCCCAACAGGTGAGGGCAGGGAGAGCTCCAGACAAGGAGAGGCCCTCAGAGAACAGGAAGGAAGCTCCCTCCCTCCTCTGCATTTTGCAGCCTGTAGCGCACGTGCCTTTTATGCCCCACATCTCATTCTGTCTGGGGACTCCATACGTAGTGGCTGTCTACCTTCCTGCGTGGATTGTAATGCTTTTGCTACCAGGGGTTAGGCCATACTCATCACTGCAGGCCCTGAAGCATCCAGCATGTTCCTCGAGCTCAGTATGTGCTCCGTACATGTAGCACAGTGGAAAAACTTGAGCTTTGCTGGCAGAGACAGACAGAATGAGCTTGAATCTCAGCCCAGCTATGGCTTTTCTAGTCCTGTGGCTAGAAAATGACAGTCTCTTGGGCTTTGGTTAACCCATCTGCAAAACAGGGATGGCACCCACCTCTTAGAAAGTTACAGTGGTTAAAAAAAGCAGAAAGTTACAGTGGTCAGTGTGTGCAGTGCCCAGCACATCCTAGTGAGGGCTTGAGAAATGGGAGAGCTATGGGTGTTAGGCAATGCTTTGTGGTGTTCATTGGATTAAGCTATGGTGGGGAGTGCTGCAGGCTCTGGGGGACCCAGGAGTGAGGGGCCCCAGTGAAGGAAGGAAGCCTTGGATTTCCCCCAGGGTCTTGGCTTCTGGCCAGCCTCACAGTAAGGGTCTGAGTAAACCACTGGTCCTGGCCAGCCACCTGCAGCCCTCTGTCCGGGCCACCCAGAAGCTTCCGTCTTCCCTCAGCCCCTGTCACCCCGTGACTCCAGCATTGCCAGGCTAAGTTTAGCTGTGAACTGCATGGGCCGCCCCTCTCTGTGGACAAAGGCGGAGGTGGAGAGGAATTCAGCAGGCTTCCTGGCAAGCAGAGAGAAAAAAGCCCACCAAGTGAGCCAGGTTTATTCTCAAAGCCAAACCCACCAGCTGATGTCTCAGACCACAGGTGTGGGAGGCTGGTAGAGGTGAGAACTTTGGGCCAAGGCAGAGGTGGACATCCTTGGAATTGGGAGTAGGGGACTCTTTGGGGAGGCATGTGCTGGTATGTGCAAGTACATACACACATATACACATATGCATGATTTGTGAGAGGCTCCTCACTACCTGTACTGTCTCAGAATGTCAGAATGCCCTGCTTCCTTCCCTTTTGTGGACAAGTCAACTCTATACAATATTTGAAGGGATTTATTCTGAACCCATCTGAATGACCAAGGCCTGAGGCACAGTCCCAAGAGATCCTGAAAACATGTGCCCCAGACAGTTGGGTTATAGCTTGATGTTACACATTTTAGGGGGACAGAAGTTACAGGCAGGCCAGGTGCTCACACCTGTAATCCCAGCACTTGTGATCCCAGGTAGATCACTTGAGGTCAGGAGTTCAAGACCAGCCTGGCCAACATGGTGAAAACCTGTCTCTACTGGAAATATAAAAATTAGCCAGGCATGGTGGGGCATGCCTGTAGTCCCAGCTACTCAGGAGGCTGAGGCAGGAGAATTGCTTGAACCTGGGAGGCAGAGGTTGCAGTAAGCTGAGATCCCTCCACTGCACTCTAGCCCAGGCGACAGAGTGAGACTTTGTCTCAAAACAACAACAACAAAAAAAAACAGAAGTTACGGGCAGACATCCATCAATGCATGTGTAAGGAATATGTTAGTTTGGTGTGGAAAGATGGGACAACTTGAAGTGAGGGCAAGGAGTGGCTTCCTGGTCATAGGTGGATTCAAAGATTTTCTGACTGGCAATTGGTTGAACGAGTTAAGTTATTATCTAAAGACCTGGAATCAGTAGAAAGGAGTGTCTGGGATAAGGGGTATGGAGACCATGGTTCTTACTATGTAGATGAAGTCCCAGGAAGCGAGTTTCAGAGACAGGAGGTGGTAAGTGTCTGTCAAACCTAAAAAGGTGCCAGACCCTTAGTTCATCTCTCCTGGATCAGGCAGAGGCCTGGAAAGGGAAGGAAATTCTGTACAGAATGTAGATCAGACTCTTAGTTCATCTCTCCTGGATCAGGAGAGACCTGGAAAGGGAAGGAGATTCTGTACAGAATGTAGATTTTCCCGACAATAGGCAGCTTTGCAGGGCCATTTCAAAATATGTCAAAGAAATATATTTTGAGGTAAAATACTTTGATTTCTTTCAGGGCCTGCTATCTCGTGATGCTATATTGGGTTGAAATTAGGTATCTTATTGCTACAGAGTCTGTTTTGTCACTCCTAGGATCTCTGTTTTAATGTTAATGCTGTTCAGTTGTGCCTGAATTCCAGAGGGAGAAGGGTATAATGGGGTTTGTCGGCTCCTCCTTCCCATCATGGCATGAACTAGTTTTTAAGGTTTATTTTGGAATCCTCTTGGCCTGCAGGACATTCTTCTGACCCCTGGGGTCCCCAGGGCAGTGTCTCCTATGACTGGGTTTGGGAAGGGGAAGTACCAGAGGCTTCAAACTGAGCCCCATCTAGTAGGCCCTGAGCGGCCACAGCCCTATTATCTGCCTCGGGCTGTCCTATCCCATAGGGTGCTGCAGACAGAGCCAGCCTGTGCAGAGTTTAACAAGCAGCCAAATGACAGCTGGGATCCAATCCAGGGAAGCGGGGAGATGGATTACGTGAGAAAGTGAGTCAGAGGGAACCCCTGACCTGCAGGAGGATCCCAGGCTCTGGAGCCTTCTCCCCTTTGCTGGGGGCCAGGGCGGACTCAGGGGTGTGCCAAGGAAGAGAAATAGCAGTGGAACATCTTGTGCTTTCAGAGCACTTTCGAGCGTGTGTTTACTCCCCATGCCTGGGGCTCAGGCAGGGCTGCTGTGCTCAGCAGGTGAGAAAGCAGAAGCCTGTAGATGCTAAGGAGAGGAGCCTGCCCTGTGCCAGGCATGGTGCTAAGCACCCAAGGTGTATGATCTCACTCACCCATCCCAACATCCCTGTGAAGGAGTGAGTGTTATTAATTCCTCCTCACAGGGAAAGCGTGAGAGCTCAGAAGCTGTGCGATCCACCCACAGTCACTCAAAGTTAGAACACAGGTCTGCTGCGTCTACAACCCAGGCCCCCTTTCCTTGCAGTCCTTCCCCGGGCTGGTGCCCTGTTTCTCTGGTGCTTCTGTTGAGTCTTGTCTGTAATCCTACAATTATCAGTGCTACTATGCGCTGCCTACATCCTGCCAGAGTTCCTTGTAGGGGCGTCTGCGGCGCACTCCACCCTGAACCCCACCAGGTGGGGTCATCTGTGTATTTCCATCCCATCGCAGTTCCTTTTATAACAAAACTTGCTCAGGAGCAAGCACGTTGCTGAGTGCTTTACATGCATTATCTTGTTCAAGCTTTATAACAGCAGATATGATTATTCTCCTTTTACAGATGAAGAAACTGAGGTTCTGAGAAGTTGATTTCTCCGAAGTCACTTCCAGTAGGTGCACATACTGGGTTCTGACCCAGTCTGTCTCCTCTCGAGTCTATCCTCTTTTCCTCTTGCACACACAGTTGGTCCCTTCAGTTGGTTTGGAGTTCTGAACCTTGCCTGTGCCAGTACAAGGAGGCTCTTACAGCTCCTCCTCCTCTGGCAGGAATGAGGATGTAGCAAGTAGCACCGTCAAGTGTGGTGTAGACACAGGGAGGGTTCCCAGCCATAGGGCTTGGCCATGGCCCCACTCCCCTGTTCACGGCATCCTGCACTGAGTTGACAAGGAACCTGAGTAGATGGTTGTCCGGGCTATTACTGTGACTGGTCAAGGCCCACTGTGTCCAAAGGCGGCTGCCTGTGATCCAGGCGCCTTGAAGGACCCTAAAACCCCCCAAATTATCTCCTAACTGGCTGCTGCCTGATATTCTGCTATGAGTACTCTCCTCCTTTATGTTAACATTCTCTTGAACTCCTGACCTCGTGATCCACCCACCTTGGCCTCCCAAAGTGCTGGGATTACAGGCGTGAGCCACCGCGCCCGGCCTATGTTAACATTCTCACCCATGTTAATCACCCAGCCTCGCAGTTAGTTATGCCTTGGACCCTCCCTGGCAAAACTTTCCGTTGATGTTTCTCTAATGTAGAAACCAGGCTGACCTGTTTCTGTCATTATCCAGCAAGCTGCTCCTTGGCTTGGGGAAGGAAAGCTGGCTTGCTGCCCCCTGCACTTTTTCCTTACCCCACCCACCTTGCAGTGTGACTTCTTCCACTTTATCCTGTCCCCGCTTTGCTCCTCCAGTGGAAACCTGTAAGTGCTTCAGAGCTCACCTCTGAGGCCCACACTGAGAATCCTCAGGGTGGAGGTCGGACCTTCTCCACTCCCCAACCCTTTTGGTTCCTGCAGACCTGTCCAGCTGTGTATGGGGTGGAACTGTCTGAGTCACATCTGAGCAGCAAGTTTGTCTAGGCGTGATCAGCAGCCAACTCAGTCCATCTCCATCCTGCCATTTGCCAGGGACAACCTGCAGAGGTATCTTTACCTGGGGACAAATCCCTGTTCCTAGGCACCATTAGGACAAGAATTTCATTGTGCAAATTCCAGGTCAGGCGCTCAAGCCAAAGGGAATTTGTGCCAGCTCAGGCTGGCATAGTAGCTCCTATCAGCCAGTGTTGGTGTGCACTAGGGGGTGGTAGGAGGAGCCCTGTGCTCTCAACAATCTCAGGACCTCAACTGATTTGCATTTGGCCATTTGCTTCCTTCATCGAGGTCCCAAGCAAGGAGGGGGGTAGTTCAAGTGTGGAAATAGCAGATTGTTAAGTCCCAGGGTTCCTGCTGAGGAGAGGAGAGGGTGTAAGTAAGGCTTGCTGCGTAAGACAGTGCCTCTCAGATTTTTATATGGATGGTATTAAAATGTGGATTCCGATTCAGTAGGTGTGGGTGGGGCCGAGATTCTGCATTTCTAACAAGCTCCCAGGAGATACTGCAGCTGCTGGTCCATGAATCACACTTCGAATTGCAAAGATTGTAGGGATTAGCCTTTCTCCAAAAGTCACTTGAGGCTTAAAAATCCACTTATCCTAGGGGAACAGAGTGCCTCCTTTCACAATTAAGAAGTTAGATTTAAAGTTCGGATGCCTGGTGAGAAGAAACTAGTGACTCTTTGCTCTCTGGTCATCATCAAGATTGTCCTGGGGAAAGACAAAAGCCAGGAGAGTGTGTCTGAATTTGGGGTAAGGTCTTCCAGGTCAGAAGGAGACGTTTACGGAAGAGGAGGATAAGGGCTCAAATCTACTTCTGAAACAGTTATTGTTCAGTGAATATGTGCTGCGCACTGGTCACTGGGCCATGCAGTTTGCAGGGATCATTGCATCTATCAATACCATGACCCTGTGAGATACTGTTGCTTTCTCCTTGTGCAGGAAGGCAACCAGGGCTCAGAGAGGTGTGTTAACATGCCCAGGGTCACACAGCTTTTCAGTTGACGGTGCTGGTTTGGAACCTAGCCCTTTCTCCCTTAACCACTAGGCTTCACTGTATTACAGGAAGATGACATTCACTTGGGAGAGAAGGGGATATTTTATTCAGGACTATTTTGATTTCAAGTGGTGGAAAGGCCACTCAAACTGACTTAAAAGGGATTTCTTTATTGACTTGTATGACTAAAGAGCTCAGACAGCAATGCCTTCAAGCAGAGCTGAGTGTGGGGAGAGGGGGTTCTGCTTTCCTCTATGTTGGTGTCTTTCTCAGGCAGGCTCCCTTCCCGAGAGCCCACTGCAGGTATAATCCTGTTCCCTCAGCAACCTAGCAACCAAACTAGCAACAGGATGAGTCTTTCTTCCCATTGGGCCCAACACACCCTACATCTGTCTCTCATTGGCCCGAATTGGATCAAACGCTCATCCTAGAACCAATGGCTCTAGCTGTAGCTGGGCAGCAGAATGCCTGATTGGCTTGGGCCTGGGTTTTGAGCCCACCCCAGGAGCTTGGAGGTGGGTATAACCTCGCCCTGGCCACAAGGACTGGTAGGAGAAAAGGGTTAGGGACAGTGGGGTGCTGCTGCCATCCAGGAATGTCTGGGTGGGACAAAAACAGATGTTCCCCCCAGGGTAGGCCTTTGGGGCTCTTCCATGGCTAGACTGAAGCTCCTGAGGCAGCCGCAGGGAGCTCTCGATGGGTTGGGTGGGAGAACTAAGACTTTAACCAGCCCTGAGGGGCTGAGGTTGGTGCGGGGTCCAGGGACGAAGTGGCATTGAGGGAAGCTTGGTGTGACCATCTGTCTCTCTCTGTTCCCAGGAAAGCTCCAACCATGGCCATGGGGCTCTTCCGCGTGTGTCTGGTGGTGGTGACGGCCATCATCAACCACCCGCTGCTGTTCCCGCGGGAGAACGCCACGGTCCCCGAGAACGAGGAAGAGATCATCCGCAAGATGCAGGCACACCAGGAGAAGCTGCAGCTGGAGCAGCTGCGCCTGGAGGAGGAGGTGGCTCGGCTGGCGGCCGAGAAGGAGGCACTGGAGCAGGTGGCGGAGGAGAGCAGGCAGCAGAACGAGACACGCGTGGCCTGGGACCTCTGGAGCACCCTCTGCATGATCCTCTTCCTGATGATCGAGGTGTGGCGGCAGGACCACCAGGAGGGGCCCTCACCTGAGTGCCTGGGCGGTGAGGAGGATGAGCTGCCTGGGCTGGGGGGCGCCCCCTTGCAGGGCCTCACCCTGCCCAACAAGGCCACGCTTGGCCACTTTTATGAGCGCTGCATCCGGGGGGCCACGGCCGATGCAGCCCGTACCCGGGAGTTCCTGGAAGGCTTCGTGGATGACTTGCTGGAAGCCCTGAGGAGCCTCTGCAACCGGGACACCGACATGGAGGTGGAGGACTTCATTGGCGTGGACAGCATGTACGAGAACTGGCAGGTGGACAGGCCGCTGCTGTGCCACCTTTTCGTGCCCTTCACACCCCCCGAGCCCTACCGCTTCCACCCAGAGCTCTGGTGCTCCGGCCGCTCAGTGCCCTTGGATCGCCAGGGCTACGGCCAGATCAAGGTGGTCCGCGCCGATGGGGACACACTGAGCTGCATCTGCGGCAAGACCAAGCTTGGGGAAGACATGCTGTGTCTCCTGCACGGCAGGAACAGCATGGCGCCTCCCTGCGGCGACATGGAGAACCTGCTGTGTGCCACAGATTCCCTGTACCTGGACACGATGCAGGTCATGAAGTGGTTCCAGACGGCCCTCACCAGAGCCTGGCACGGCATCGCCCACAAGTACGAGTTCGACCTGGCCTTTGGCCAGCTGGACAGCCCAGGGTCGCTGAAGATCAAGTTCCGTTCGGGGAAGTTCATGCCCTTCAACCTGATTCCTGTGATCCAGTGTGATGACTCAGATCTGTACTTTGTCTCCCACCTTCCCAGGGAGCCCTCTGAGGGCACCCCAGCCTCCAGCACAGACTGGCTCCTGTCCTTTGCTGTCTACGAGCGACACTTCCTCAGGACGACACTAAAGGCGCTGCCCGAGGGCGCCTGCCATCTCAGCTGCCTGCAGATAGCCTCCTTCTTGCTCTCCAAGCAGAGCCGCCTGACCGGCCCCAGCGGGCTCAGCAGCTACCACCTGAAGACGGCCCTGCTGCACCTCCTACTCCTCCGGCAGGCCGCCGACTGGAAGGCGGGGCAGCTGGACGCTCGTCTGCACGAGTTGCTGTGCTTCCTGGAGAAGAGCTTGCTTGAGAAGAAGCTCCACCACTTCTTCATCGGCAACCGCAAGGTGCCTGAGGCCATGGGACTCCCGGAGGCCGTGCTTAGGGCCGAGCCCCTCAACCTCTTCCGGCCCTTCGTCCTGCAGCGAAGCCTTTACCGTAAGACACTGGACTCCTTCTATGAGATGCTCAAGAATGCCCCAGCGCTCATTAGCGAGTATTCCCTACATGTCCCCTCAGACCACACCAGCCTACCCCAAAAAGCTGACGTCTTGTAGAGCATGTGGGATCCTCGAGCTAGGATGAGGGCACCCCGCACGTTCACACCCCTGGTGGCATCTGCCAGCCCTGTTCTGGGGACAAGGTGGGCTTTCGTGGGAGCCGTGCTCAGCCTGCCAGGAAGCCAAGCCCTACAGTGCAGAGGAAACAGAATTTCAACGGGAGGCTGGTTTGCTTCATACCATTGGGATCTGCTGGTAAAGCTGTTATTTGGGTTTAGGGACTGATCCCTTGCAGTTTACTTCTGGATCACCACGAATGGCCAAGATGGTGGCAGAACACGCTGTGGACCCTGAGTTAGAGACAATGCAAATGTTGGATTGGGTGTAATTCTTTTTGAATCCCAGATCCAGTCTGTACTTGAATATGAGCAGAGGATCTACAAGAATGCTGACAGGGAACCGTGTTAAGACCCAGCACCCCTATTCCCAGGAGCTCCTGGCCTGACCATCTGCAGCCAAAGCACTAACAGGCACAGATGTGGGAATGTCCAACTTTGATCCACATCCTGCACAATAGTGGTCCCACCATGGCTGCCACTTTTTTATACTATTTGGAGAAAAGACCTTGTATAAATTCGAGGCCCGAGTGACTAACGTCTCTGTCACACAGAAATGGGTACTTGGTGGCATAGAGAAACACAGTTAGCCACTTTTTCAGCTACACTTCTCACTCAGGTGCACCCTACACTTCTCACTCAGGTGCACCCCCTTCTGCTGTCCTTTCCCCAACATACTGGGTCCTGAGCGTGGTGGGTGTCATTTGCCACACTGGGTGCCAGCTCAGCGGCCCCCCACCTCTCTTTATTCTCTCCAAAGCTGGTCTTTCTGACTATCATTGTGGTAGGGGGAGGACAGATGCTAAAGGTGGAAGCTGACCTGGAGAAAGAGACACACGGGGTGACTGTGGCAAAGGACAGCTGGAAAAGAAACTCTATCACTTCTTCATTGGCAACCGCAAGGCGCCCGAGGTCATGGCACTCCCAGAGGCTGTGTGCAGAGCCAAGCCTCTCAACCTCTTCTGGCCCTGCATCCTGCAGCGAAGTCTCTACTTAAGGCAGTGGACTCCTTCGATGAGGTGCTCAAAAATGCTACCCGGGGTGGTGGGGTCTGGCTTGCAGTCTGGCCCAGTTCAGAGAAAGTTGCAGAGATCAGGGGCCAGGGATGTCATAGCCCCAGGTTGTCCTCAGGGTCCCAATCCTAGGGCAGAGTGTGCATGGAAGCAAGAACTATGGAAACCTAGCTCCAATCTGTAGGCTCTGAGCCCCTAGTTCCTCACTCCAGTGGGGCTCCCTCACTGCACAGAACCTAGCCCTTCTGTGTAGGCACTGCTGACCACACAGATGACCCAGACCCAAAGAGCCTGGCAGAAGCTCTGTGGTTGGAGCTGGGCTCCGTCTCCAGGTCTGGTTCAGGGGGATCAGGAAGCCCCTTTTCCACCTGTGGCTTCACTGGCCCTTTGAGATTTCCTATCTCATCATCACTTCAGTTACCCTTGCAGGGGGCCAGGGAGTCAAGAATATACCTGTGTTCTCCCTCCAGGGTTTAAGCTGGCCATGCCTTCCAGAGAGCATAACCAACTCGACAGGGGTGCCCAGTTCCCCCACAAACTGAAGGAAGGAGATCCTTCCCCCATCCCCAGGAGTGCTATCAACCAGCCTCAGAAAGCTTGAGAAGATGGACCCCTTGCCCACCAGGGTTAATTCCTGGTGGGGCAGCTTGGCTGTGATCAGGGCAACCAAACCTATAGGAAGCCTTCCAGTGTGAGCTGGAATTAGACTGAACATGTGCTTGGGCCTGCCTCTTCCTACACCCAGCTGCGGGGCACTCCAGGGAATGAACCAGCTCAAGTGTGTCCCTAACAGCAGCCTCTGGAGCTACCCCCAATCCCGCACAGCCTGACCCTCCTCATTCCATCAGATGCATTTGTAGAATCGGGGCAAATTTCCATATTTATTTATGGCCCATGCCTTTACCCCTCTTCATCCTGATCCCGTTTTGCTTTGAAGAGACCCCAATAACCAAAAAACAGCCTCCAGAAGCCAAAACCATGCCTGGATCTCCCACAGCTTCTCCTTTGCTTCCAGGAGAAAGTGCACTGAAAAAAAAGTATCTTCTGGCTTCTTGTGTGTACAGAGACAACAGAACTCGGTGGGGAAACGGGAATCTTCTGCACCAAAGCTGCTTCTAAAGCAGAAAGCAGTGGGGCTCTTGGTGTTTCATGCTGCCTTATTTATATTAAAGGAAGAACTAAATCTTGCAAGGAGTAGAAATGGTCACAGTGTTTGTTTTTAACTTCAGGAAATCTGTGAGGCTCCCAGGGCAGAGTTGGGGACAGAGGAGTGGATTTCCTATTGACAAAGCAGAAGCTTTCACTCCCTTTTTATTCTTACACTTTCAGGAAACTTTAAAAAATAACAAAACAGAACATTTCTACCCTGTCTTTCAGGCAACTTGTGTGCTGCCTGCAGAGTTCCAGAAAGGGCCTTTGAAACCTGGCTGTAGGGTGGATTCCAGCCTAAGACCTTATTTCACAGAGCTGATGTGAGCTGAGAAATATAGGAGCTGGAACTAACAGGAAGCTTTTGGGTTTTAAAGAAAGAGATTGTATTTTAAATAGAGGATTTTGAGTCCTCTAGGGCACTTCGGCCTTTCCACTAAGGACAACCCTGCCCTCTTTCCCCAGAGTCTCTTTCCCAAGGGTGCTTGACTGCTCATTTGCTTTGCAAAATAACAAGGGTGAAATGAATAGAGCTGGCCCCTAGGCCAAGAGGCTGGTTATGTTGGGGAAGGGCCTTATGTCCTCAAAAGCGCTAGCCCCTCTGCATGCCTGGCTGAAGCACAGCTGGCTGAAGCACAGCCCCTGTTGAGAACCTGGGGTTGGAGCTCTGGTTCATCATCAAGGGTGTCACCCGAATCACCCAGAGAACCTGGTCCGTTCCCCAGATCCCGCCTTGAACCTACATGGTGCTCAGAATCCAGTCTGGAGTGGTCAGGCTAGGCTCGATTTTTCAAGATTTCCCCCAAGTGACTGATGGTATCCCTAGCTGAGGAAGCCTTCTCACTTTATTTCTTAACGGAAAGTTAAAACCCAAGTGGACTACTTTCCCTACAGATCTACTGGAAGATAGACAGACCCGGGAAAAGCCAGTGAGCCTGCTTGGAATCTGTGGTCTAAGTGGCATCAGCTACACCACAAGCTTCTCATGAGGGCACCCACATTCACGCTAGTGCCGTAAGCATCAGAGAGAGGGCGGGAAGGTATAAGATGGTGAGCCCTTCTCCCAGGCAGGTCATGAATAGTCCACAAGCATTTGTCAGGAGCCTAACGTGCATGAGACATTGTGGAAGATGGGAAAATGAATAGGACCAAGCCTGTTCCCTAAGAGAGGCAGCAGAAGGTGGCCTTCCAAGTACTGACCTATTCCAAGTGTGACCCTGTACTACACATACGGGTGTCACCTGGGTGCAGCTTCCTGGGCCATGTCACAGACTCCAGTGGGATCCTGAGAAGTTAGGTAGAAGAATCTGCACTTCACCAAGTTCCCCACGTGATTCTGGATGTCCAAGAACCACTGGTACCCGGGGTGATTAGGGAAGGCCTCATGGTGGGGCGCTGCCAGATAGAGCCTATGAAAAATGACCAGGACTGTGGCCAGGAAAGGCATTCCAGCCAGAACCACGGAGCGAGGGTGGGCAGCACCTACTGTATGGCAGGCACCGTTCCACGCACACATTTGTTAATGCACACAGTTCCGTGTCAGTCCTATGATGCGGGTGCTATTCTTATCCTCCCTACTTTCCAGATAAGGAAACAGGCACTGAAGGAGCAAGTGACTTACCTACTGTCAGAGTGGTAAGTAGCACAGCCCAGATTCCAACCCAGGCAGTCCTGGTGTATATGTTGGCATATACTGAGAAGTCATAGCAAATGAGGTTGAAAAGATAAGAGTGGGGCTGAACCATGCAAAGCCTTGAATGCTAATACAAGGTAAATCTGGACCTCACAACAAGCAGAGGTGGGCCATTGGCGGGTTTTGAGTGAGACAGTAACTTGATTCACCCCCAAACTATGGAGTCCTTATCTATGTGATCAGTGCCATCCATGTCCTGTGTTGTAGGGTACGTGGCCGGCTTCCAGAGCAGGGTTGGTGGCAGCTGGCAGTGGTTGGTGAATGTCCAGGAAGTCCTAACTCAAGCCGCCCCACGGCTGTGATTCAGAACATTTTCGTGGTCCGTCTCATCTCCACCTCATGGGACAGAGCTGGAAGGCTGTTTGGTTTGGCTAGCGACCGAAAGCAGAGGGAGCCAAGAGTCACAGAGTGAAGGGCAATGTGTGCCTTCAACAGGGCGCTCCCTCTCCGCCCCACTTTGCCTTGCCCCACCCCTGCCCCTGGGAAGGGCATCTTTTAGAGTTAACTTTTCTCATTGCCATCCAAAAATAGCTTGCTTGTTTAACTTGTTTGTTGTTTAAAAAATAAACATAAAAGCAATAATACAGTCATAATTTTAAAATTCAAGTACTAACAGGAAAATTAAGTAACAGACTAACGGTCCCACTTCTGACTTCTTAGTCCACTCCCCAGAGATAACCAATATGAAGTTTTTGGTGTATCCTTCCAAAATTTTCCTGTGTATGTGTCACGTGTATGTATATATGTATGGATCCTTTTAGTCCCTTTTTACATAAATGACATCATACCGACTAATTCTTCTTGGTTATCTTTTTGAACATTTGGCTCTACCTTATCCTTTAAACTAGCTGCTTACTGGCCGAGTGCATTAGCTCACGCCTGTAATCCCAGCACTTTGGGAGGCCAAGGCAGGAAAATCGCTTGAGCCCAGGAGTTTGAGACCAGCCTGGGCAACATGGCAAAACTTGTCTCTACAAAAAATACATAAATTAGCCAGACATGGTGGCGTGTACCTGTAGTCCCAGCTACTCAGGAGGCTGGGGTGGGAGGATCGCTTGTGCCTGGGAGGCAGAGGCTGCAGTGAGCCGTGATCACTCCACTGCACTCCAGCCTGGGTGACAGAGTAAGACCCTGTCTAAAAAAAAAGAAAAAATATATATATACATATATATATATATGTATATGTATATATATAGCTGCTTACTATCTCACTGTCTGTATGCACGTACCATAATTTACCCAACTTTCCCTACTGAGGAACACTTAAGTTGTCTCCACTTTTTGCTGTTATAAACAACACTCTAGTGAACATCTCTGTACACAAATCCTGTTTTGAAATGATCCTTCCTCTCCCAGTAAGCTCCATATTCTGTACTTGCTGTATATGGATTCACCACCAGCATCTTATAAAAATAACCATTGCCTGGGATTTATTCAATCATCAGTGAATAAATTTTGAATCAACAGTGAGGAAAAGGTGTTTGACCAAGTACTGAGCAACAGCATGTGCTCTGCCTGGGTCTGGCTCTATGTGGGGAACAAAAGTATAAGTTGGGGGCTCTGTCCCCAAGGAACTGGGTCTAATAGGAAGACTACCAATGGCTGCAAAGTAAGTCAGAGATCAATGAAGTGTGGTAAGTAATTGAAAGTGAAATTGTGTGGCTCTGAAGTCCGCATGAGCGGAATGTGAAAACAGATCAGCTTTGAGTTTCAGCTGTAACCTCTTTTGCTCCCTTACAGATGGGAAACTGTGAAGAGCCTCCCCAAAGAAAATCAAATCCACATAACTGTTCTGTCTCTCAAATGCTTGTACTCACTCCATTCATCTGAGCCCGGGTCTGGTTTATTTCCTCCTGCACAATGTGGGGCCCTACTTTACAGGTGAAAATGGCATTTTCCACCCTTTGATGTTTCTCTACAGCCCCACAAAGAAACCAGAAAATAAAACTGTCAACAACAAATTATCTCTCAGAAAGAGGGAACCACATAAACCTCAGAGATGTTCAAAGACATTTCTTCATGATGGGAAAAGGTGGGCCTTAAAAGTGTGAAGTGAGAGTTGTAGCACAGCAGTGGGTTAGGGAGTTTGGAAGAGTTTCGTCCCATCTGTTTCTTTCAAACCCACAGGTCAGTGGTATTTTAGGTTTCTTTTGGAGCAACTTTATTTAAAGTAGAAATAGCAAAGACCCACGCCCTGTTTCTTCCCATTAGCTGCCATTGGCTATCTTCCCAACTGCCTAGAGATGATGCTCATAGACCCCACAGCCTTGCTGCCACGAAGAAGGCTTTCTTCCTGAAGAAAGGACTGGGCTACGTTAGACCAAAGGTCTCCTGGGACAGTGGCCTTGCATCTCTTCCAAAAGGCATGGCTAGTGCTGAATCAGCCCCACAAGGGTCTGGAAGCTGTAGGTCAGCCCCCAGTTCTCCCAGCCAAGGACAGTGAGTCAGCCCATACATACCCCATGTACTCCCACCCCAGGAATCAGAGCCAAGTGAGACTAGAGCAGGTGCTGTATGTAGAGCCAGATTCAGGGCCAGGGAGAAGGTCAGTGGTGTTCAGCCCTCTGGATATCTACAGCTTTGCCCGGTGCAGTTTCTAAGAAGCCCTCTCCATAGGGACAAAATGCCACAAAGAGGAAACAAATCTATGGAGAGGGCTTCTGGCCAGGCAGGGAAGCTGCACAAGCTCCATACATCCAGAGCAACACAAGATGCCACACTAAGCTGCGAGGTTGCTCAGCCTGAACATTTAAATCCAGAGAGAAACAAGAGCAGGTCCCCTGCCCTCTCTCCATATACCCTCTCAATATGGAGGCCTATGCAAGGTCCTGCCCACGAGGTTCCAGCCTTCATGACAAAGCTGGTGCTAAGGCCAAGGAGACTGAGAGCCTCACTATAAACAGCACAGGGACTAAGAGTGTGGGCTGTGTGTTCAATCTCTGCTATGCCATGTCCTAGCTCAGCAAGTCTCACCATTTCTAAGAGCCTTGGGTGTGCCTCAGTTTCTTCAACTGTAAAATAGGAATAATACTGCCCACCTCGTAGAGCCATTGAGAAGGTTAAATGAAGGGGCGTGTGTGATGCACTTAGCTTCGGGCCTGACAAACTCAACAACAGAAACTGTGGAGATTCTTCCCCTTGCTCTGAGGAGGGCTCCTTACAGCCCAACTCCTACTGCCTGGTTCCCCCAGCACTGTGAGCTGTCCCTCCACATGGGAGTGCCTCCTCCCACATGGGGGTCTGTCTTCCCTGGGGGTTCCCTCACACACCTCCCTTAGGGCCAGACGCTGGCCAGGTGCTCAGAAAATGTTTGTGCACCTCACAGGAGGGGTCTGGGGCATGCCCCTGTTTAGGGGAACAGAAAGGGTCTCTTGCCTCTGCCCTTCTGACCCCTCTGTTCTCCTTGTCCCTCTGCAGGACAGCCAGAGCCTAGACCTGCAGTTGCCATAGTAACAACAGAGCCAGACGGAGTACAAGGCAGGGCATCCCTGTGGCTCCAGAGAAGCAGCTACCTCTTCTAGACAGCAAAGTGGGGAAACAGCTATAATAGCGGCCTCATTGTGAGCTCCTGGAAGTGGCCTGGGTTTCTACATCATCCATCCATCCATCCATCCTTCCATTTGCTCAGTCATTCATCACTGCTATACACAAGGCACTGTGCCAAGCACCAGGAAAACAAAATCAAGTGGGACACTATTCCTGCCTTGAGAGAGCTCCCAGTCCAGGAGGGAAAGCAGAAGAGGAAGGCAGCAAGGGCAGGAGGTGAGGTAGTGCTGGTAGTGGGGAGGCCAAGCAGGGCACAGGTTAAGCGCACAGGCTCCAGAGTCAGCTTCCCACAAGCAAACCTCCGCTGTGCTCATCACTAGCTATGTAACACCTGGGCAAGCGACTCCATCTCAAAATCTCGGTTTACTGATCTATAAAATGGGAATAATTGGTACTTACCTCATAAGGTTTGGAGGTATTAGTAGTATACATAAGGTACCTAGCATATAGTAAGTGCTCAGTAAACAAGATTTACTATTGTTCTGAATCTACCCTACATTCCCTCCTCCAAAACCCAAGTGTGAAGCCTAAGTTTCTGGTTAGGGCTTCCTGCAGTTTCCTCAACTAACTCTTCCCCTAGCTTCCAGGATAAGCAGCCCTTGCTGCCACTGTACCTGGGATGTCTGTGTGTCCCCATCTCTCCACCTCCCTGCTGCTATCAGATCACCTGGGACAGTGTCTCAGATAAAGTCCCCAAAGAGGGTCTTTCTGTTTAGCAAATAAATGGCCAAAAACCATTAAGTGAAATACTTAAAATACCTCCCGCCCTTACCTTTCTACAGCTCCTCATTATTCATCCTGATACCCTCCTCTTACGGCAGAAAGGCACAAAGGGTGCCTGTGCTGCACATGCGCACACACACACTCCCTTTGAGAGATATTCTTCACCTGTGAACGTAACCTGACTATGCCCAGATTTAGCAACAGCTGTTCCTGCTAACAGTCATCCTCCCACTTCCCTGCCCCAGTCCTGTGATGCTGGAACAGAGGCTGCCCCTACTCAGGGTTCCCTAGGGGACAGCGTCATCACTAAGCAACCACTACCTCCATTGCTTTGTCCATCTCAGCCCCACGACAGGACTGGAAATGGCTCTTCATATTGGCTCCTATAGCAGGGAGCTGACTGTTGCTGCTCGACTGCTCCCTCTGGAGGGGGCAGTCTGCTAATGACACAGTAGGCCGGAGACCCTTGCTGTCTGCAAGGGGATTCCTGGGCATGGCAGGAATCCTTGGGAGGAAATGGCAGGGCAGAGTATTGCACAGTTCTTGTCCCTGGAGCACATGTGTAACCATCCTGTCTATGCGCAGCATGGTACTGGTGTGCTTTAGTTTTCCATTCAGCATCCAAGCTGCTTGGTAACTGGGCAGGCCTGCAGGCATTTCAAATCCCTCACATTTTAACCCTCGGAAAGAGATAACCTGCTCCAAGAGGAGACAAAGATTCTTTGCTTGACCAAACTTTAGTCAGGCTCCTGAACCTCCTCCTAGGTTCATCTGTGGGTGTCCTTGTAAAATTGTTTTAGCAAAGAACCCTGCTAAGTTAGTTTGGCAAAAGAACACCCCCACCTCAATATCAGATCATCCTTGATACCTGATCAAGTTCCTTGTCCTCCGCCAGCCCTCTGGTGATGTCTGATCATCCTGGCCTGTCTTCAGCAAGAATCCTGTTAGGTCAGTTTAGCTAGAATCCTCCTTATCCCTGACGTTTCCTCCGAGTGATTTTCAATCCACTGACCTCCGCTCTACTTCTGGGCTATAAATAACCACTTGTTCATCTTGTACTCAGAGTTGAGCCCAATCTCCCTCCCCAACTGCAAAAGTCTCATTGCAGCAGCCCCTATACCTATCGTGATGGTTATGAGTAAGTCTTCCTTCACATGCTTTAAACAAGTGTCAGTGAATGATTTTTTTCTTTAACAGAGAGTAGTGAGATTCTGAGTATTCTTCAGAAACACGGGAGAGAATATTTATTTTACATCATCAACAACATTGCAAGATTTCAGAATGCACAGTATTAAACTTGGCCTTGGGGTGAGAGGGAGGAGGACGGGGACGGATAAAATCGCAGCTTTCAAGGGATCACAGGTTGAGATTAAACCTGCACACAGGAAACAACCAGAAAACAACTCCAAACCATGAATCAAGCCATGTGCAATGTAGGACATCTAGTTCCACAAAGTGATGGGGGGAAGAGCACAGGGTTCAAGTCTGATCATTGGCAGAAGCCTCGTCATAATAGGGTTGCCTGCCATTCACTGAGTTTCACCCAGCTGGTACTAAGCCCTTGCATAGATGAGACCATCATTATTCAACAGCCCTATGAAATAGGTACTTAGCCATCCCATTTTACAGATAAGAAACTGAGGCTAATAGAGCTGAAGCAACTTACTCAAGAAAGTTAAGTTGCAAAGCCAGAATTTGATCCCAGTGCTAACCTTGAAGCCCTGTTTGTAACCCCTATGGCACACCACTTCTCTTTACATAAAGAAGAATTTTGATCTGAACTTTGCAAGAGAAAAGACTGGTTGGAAAAAAAAAAACAGAGGGCTGCTCTGAGGAAAAATAGTATGTAGAGGAAATGTCATTTTCAAAGGCTCAAGAGCGCTAACAGGCCAGATGAGAGCAAAATGTTTGAAAAGATCAAATGTTCAGCCTTCCAGGCACTCAAAGAAGAAGATAAATGGAAATGGATCTGCCAGGTGGGCACAGTGTTCGGTGTGTGTGTGTGGTGGGGGATGGGAACTGGAGACTACTCATTGAGAACTGCATTGGACTGGATATTTGGTTATTTGTGAAGACTTCAGACAACAAACTAAGCTAGGCTGATATAAATCACAGGGCAGTCAAGCTTGGTTCTCAACTCAGAGTAACCCAGTCTCCCCTCCATCAAGGCCAATGACTCTGACAAAGGAAACATGGGTAAGGAGACCTGAAGGTGAGAAACCAAGAAACGTAACACCTGCCCCCACCACCGCCCCCCCACCACCAAAGCTCCAAGGAACAATGTGGGAGCCACATGCAGGCAGTTTCTGCAGCACTGGAGGGATTGCTCTAGCTTGTACTTTATGATTTAGATTAAATCTACTTTAATTCTCAGAGTCATTCTGTCCTCCTAGGCCTCTGAGTCTGTGATGGGAGGGGCTGCCAAAAAGGTTTCTGAAATGCCTTCAAGGCCTTTTCCCCATTTTCTTGGCCATTAGCACTTGGCTCCTTTTTACTTATGCAAATTTCTGCAGCCTGCTTGAATTCCTTCCCTGAAAATGGGCTCTTCTTTTCTACCACATAGCTGGCTGCAAATTCTCCAAACTTTTATGCTCTGCTTCCCCTGTAAATATAAGTTCCAACTTAACATCGTTTCTTTGCTCACAAATATGAGCATAGGTTGTTGAAAGCAGCCAGGGCACATCTTGAATGCTTTGCTGCTTAGAAATTTTTTCTGCCAGATACCCTAAAATCATCACTCTCAAGTTCAAAGTGCCACAGGTCCCTAGGCCAGGAGCACAATGCAGCCAAGTTCTTTGCTAAAGCATAACAAAAGTGACCTTTGCTCCAGTTCCCAGTAAGTTCCTCATTTCCATCACCTCCTCAGCTTGGCCTTCACTGTCCATATCACTACTGGCATTTTGGTCACAACAATACAACCAGTCTCTAGGAAATTCTAAACTTTCCTTCATCTTCCTATCTTCTTTGGAGCCCTCCACACTCTTCCAACCTCTGCCCATTACCCAGTTCCAAAGTCACTTGCACATTTCCAGGCATCTTTACAGCAATGCCCCACTCCTCAGTATGTACAATTTTCTGTATTAGTCTGTCCTTACACGCTAAAAAGAAACACCTGAGACTAGGTAATTGATAAAGAAAACAGGTTTACAAAAACTGCATGTTCTCACTTATAAGTGGGAGCTAAATGATGAGAACACATGGACACGTGGAGGGTAACAACACACACTGAGGCCTATCAGAGGGTGCAGGCTGGGAGGAGGGAGAGGATCAGGAAAAATAACTAATGGATACTAGACTTAATATCTAGGTGATGAAATAATCTGTATAACAAACCCCATGATGCATGTTTACCTGTGGAACGAACCTGCACATCCTGCACACGTACCTCTGAACTTAAAAGTGTTTTTAAAAAGAGGTTTAATTGGCTCATGGTTCTGCAGGCTGTATGAGAAGTGTAGTAGATTCTGCTTCTGGAGAGCCCTCAGGAAGCTTCCTCTCATGGCAAAAGGCAAAGGGGGAGCGAGGTATCTCCCATGGTGGGAGCTGGAGCAAGAGGGGTCAGGGAGATGCTGCACGCTTTTAAACAACCAGAACTCATGAGAACTCACTCACTATCATCAGAACAGCACCAAGAGAATGGTGCTAATCCATTCATGAGAAATCCACCCCCATGATCCAATCACCTCCCACCAGCATTGCGGATTACATTTCAACACGAAATTTGGTGGGGTCACAGATCCAAACCATATCACAGAATTTTAGATCTAAAAGAAATTTCAAGTACCATTTAGTCACCAGCACCACGACCATAGCCAGCTGTCCCAGCCACACAAGCCCCGCCCCACTATGCTCCCTCCTCCCCCTAGCCATGTTAGATTGTAACTGCACTCAGTCCAGGCTAGGCTGTAGCTCAGAACCTCCAAGGAGGGGAACTCCACACAACCTCCATTTCGATGTTAACATCATCTATGACAACGACTTCTTTTAAATGCTGTGGTTTAAACTAATTTTTTTATTTTTCCAATCTGCAAAAGATAGAGAATGGCTCTGATATGGTTTGGCTGTGCTCCACCTAAAATCTCTTCTTGAATTTTAATCTGAATTATAATCCCCACATGTTGGGGGAGGGACCTCAAGGGAGGTGATTAGATTGTGGGAGTGTTTTCCCTATGCTTTTCTCATGACAGTGAGTTCGTTCTCCTGAGATCTAACGGTTTTATAAGGAGTTTTTCCCTCTTTGGCTCTGTACTTCTCTCTTCTGCCACCTTGTGCAGAAGGACATGTTTGCTTCCCCTTCCACCATGATTGAAAGTTTCCTGAGGCTTCCCCAGCCATGTGGAATTGTGAGTCAATTAAACCTCTTTCCTTTATAAATTACCCAGTCTTGGGCAGTTCTTTATAGCACCATGAGAATGGCCTAATACAGGCTCTCACCTTTAAATCCTTAAGTTTAGTGCTTTTTATAAGATAGACACCCACCAGGCATGATGACTCAGACCTATAATCCCAGCACTTTGGGAAGCCGAGATAGGAGGCTCACTTGAAGCCAAGACTTCAAGACCAGCCTGGTCAACATAGCGAGACCCCATCTCTATTATTTAAAAGAAAAGGGAAAAAAAGGTAGACACCAATTACTAAAAGTGATTATCTCTAGGACATAAGATAATGGAAGATTTTCTATTCTTTTACATTATTGTCTTTTTAACCCATATGTATTACCTTTCCACATGTATTATTTAAGAAGCATATGTTAAAAGTTCTTCATGGAGCATTATTTAATTACCTCCTTCCCTCTTTTCTCCAGGCCACATCCTTCTAGTTTTATTCAAAGATTGACAACTCAGTTTTCTCTGTGGGTCAGACGAGTGACAAAGAAGTGAGATGGAGGAAGTGTAAGGACGTGCAGGTGACCAGGACCCTGGTAAACTGCAGGGAGTATGTCTGGCCAAGAGGCACTCAAATCCCAAACTGGGCTATAGGCCACCAGGCTGCAAACCTCCCCCATGAGTGCTTTTCTCCATTCTATAATGCCTGGTTCTTCAAGCTTTCTAAATTAGTGTGTGGAGCCCCAAAAGAGAACACCTTCATTTTGGTGAGCCAGAGGCATGCCATTTCCTGTCGCATCAGTTGTAACTTTGGTCTTATGCCAAGCACTCACTAGCATGCAGGATTTGTACCGGCAAAAGGCTGATCAATCTCCTAAGTCCTATGAGAGGCCACAGGAGAAGATTCCCCTCTTCTTGAGCAAAGATCCCATGAAAACGGTGATTCACAGACCTCACTCAGCATTAACTAGGGTGCCATGGCAACAGGGCTCCACATCCGGAGCAGATGGTGTGGCAGACTGCCCCTGTCATGCAGTGCCTCTTCTGGAAGTTCTGGCCATCTCACCAAGCAGGCTTGTTTCTGTCCAGCTGGCACAGAGTAACACCTGGTAACTATTTACATGGGTCAAAATACACCCAGAGCCAGCAGATGGCAGGGCCAGGCTGAGACGTGGGGAGAGAGGAGGGCTGGTTTGGGCTGTCTCAGAGGCAGAGGCAGCAGACAGCTCCTTAGGGGGTACAGACAAGGCAAAACATCGCTCCTGTTGCTGCCTGGTGTCTCAGCACAGCTAGGAGGATGGGAAAGGATCCAGCATGAGCAAAGCTGAAATGATCACAGGCTGATCCTCAGACACTGAGATGAAACGGCATTGGACAAACTTGGTCTCCCTCCCATAGTACAGGCAGTAGATGCTCCCAGCCCAAGGGACCTGTTGGCAGCAGCCATCCTCAGCTCTTTGCTGTCTTCAGTGGGGTGGTACTGCCTGACGAAGCTGGCAGAGGGGCCACATCGGAGACAAGCATCCCCACACCAGACAAGCAGCTCCAAAGCGCTAGGTTTAAAACCTCAACCGAGATAAGAGGAGAGATGGGGGCTCCCAGGGACAGAGCCAAGGTCTTTTTCAACTTTATCCCCAGTGTGCCCCTGGGCTTGGTACACAACAGGCAACCAGAGGCATTTGTTGAGATGAATTGGAAGAGAGTGTGACGCAAATCCAACGGAATGACCTTTGCTTGTGGCTGGGTTTGGGGCGTGTGTATTTTTTTAAGGCAGGATGCCGGCTATAGAACATTTTGTGAGACATCCTGAGCCCTGACAGCACCAGTGAAATTCTGACGTAGTTAGTCCTGGGTGATAAACCGGTGTTTCATTTCCTGCTTTGGAATTCTTTCCAGTCACAAGACCCTCGGTGTCTCCAGGCCCATGGCCAAAGTTTGGAGAATTACACTCATACTCGCCCACATGGACAGCGACATTCATTTGCCAAATGGAAGGTATTTGGGCTTGGAGTGTTTTCTTCTTCCTTCTCTCTCTTCTTAAGCTTTCACCAGGGAGGTCTTCATAGGGTGCCAATCTGTAGTGACAAGCATCAATCATAGGTTGACCCTGAACCTCAGCATCAGCATCTGTACCAATAATCTGGAGATCAAACTAGGCCGAAGGCCAAGGAGTTAGGAGGCACACAGGCTCCCAAAATGTGCTCTGACATTAGCACCAGGCACTTTCTAGAAAACAGAAGCTACAGGCTAGGCAGGTCAGGTGGCTCATGTCTGTAATCTCAACACTTTGGAGACCACGTTGGGTGGATGGCTTGCGGCCAGGAGTTGGAGACCAGCCTGAGCAACATAGTGAGACCCTGTCTCAACAACACTTTTTTTTTTAATTAGCTGGGCGTGGTGACGCGTACCTGTAGTCCTAGCTTCTCAGGAGGCTGAGGCGGGAGAATCAACTAAGCCCAGGAGTTCGAGGCTGCAGTGAGCCGTGACTGTCCCACTGCACTCCAGCCTGGGTAACGAAGCAAGATCTTGTCTCAAAAAAAAAAAAAAAAAAAGCAGCAGCAGCAGCAGCAGCTACAGGCTAGAGGAGTCAGACAAATGATTATCGGAAGAATACATTTCCTGTTTTCATTTTATTGGGAACTTCAAAGAAAAGAAAGAAAGACGGATTGATTCCCAAGACAATCCGTGATGTAAACTCCCAACAAGCTGGGGAATTCTGGATTGTGAAGGGGTGGACGGTGAGACTCAGCACAGCCCAAAGTCAAAGGCATTAGGATTGTTCTGAAAATAGAGATTCAAGAAGCCCTGGAAAATGCTCTTATCCATGAGAAGAGCACAGACTGTGGGGTCCCACTTCATGGCTGATATCCAGAGCCGCAGGGCTGGCGTGTGGCTCACACAGCTGCAAGACAGGAAAGAAGCGTCAGCACAGCACAGGGGGAGGCATCAGGAAAGGGGATGCACGTTGCTTTTTAGATTTGCAAGATATGAAGAATGAGTTTATTTGGGGAGTTATCTTAGTTATCTTATTATCAAGTGAGAATAACTTACTGGAGGAAAATCTTATTTTTGGAATAGTTGAATGTTTAGAAGTTGTTGCTTCTAATAATACAGTGAAATACTTTGGACTGATGGCTCTGGGAAAATAACATGTCTGTGCTTCATTTTTTTGTTTTGTTTTTTAATATATATATATTTGAAAGCTTGAAAAACTTACATGTGCTTTACTGTTTGCCAACAAAAAGACAACCCTCTGAAACAAATATTCTTGGGTCATTCTCAGATTTTACTTTAGGAGATACAAAAAAATAAAGACAAATAATTTCCAAAACATTTTTTAAATGAATAAAACAATGATGAAACCTTGAAATCATGGAGCCGACAGGGCTCTTTCAAAGCTCGACCAGGATATGTAGTTCTGGGGTTTATAAGGCAATAAGCTGAAGATAATATGAGTGGGTTGTTGGAAATCCAGGACTAGAAGTGAGGTTTCCTAACCTGTGACTCCATGCTCTGTCTTCAGAGGATACAGCCTTTTGTAAATTTTATGTTTGAGATTGAGTTTTAAATATCCTGACAAAGAGAGCTGAAGTCGGAAGTGCGGGAGACAGTGGCTGGCTGGGCTCCAGCCCACGGGTTATGAAGGTGCAGACACAGTTCTGCTTCAGCAGGGCCGGATTTCCAAGTGCCAGAAATGTCCAGCACCCACCATGAGGGTGGCTTGGATTGGGGTGGACGTCCGCACACATCCAACTTCACTGAGCTTTGAAGTAACACAGCACTGTTCTGACCAGGAGCCTTACACAGCTATTTCTTCTCCTTTAATGTCCCTGCACTTCCATACTTCCATAGTGTCACTGCCATTTTGTTTGTATGTTCCAATATCAAGCATACATTACTACACAAATCTTTTTTATAAGGTTATTCCTATCTGGGGGAAGATTCCTCCGGGCAATGAGACATGACTAAGGTATACGGTGTCCACTGGGGACCCAGCAGGACCAGGTGGAGGCGTTGGGCACTATGACTGTGACTGTGACTCTCCATCTGCTCTCAGACCGGCCATGTGGGGGCACTGGTGAGGACAGCAGGCTCTGAAGTCTGTGGGAGGCTCCTGGACTAGGGGTCTTATCTGCAGAAATGCGGGCAAAGTGTGGGTCTGAAGTTAGCAGTGGAAAAGCACATGTGTTTTTAACAAGGAAGCACACACTGCCGTTTAGAAACCTGATTTGCTTCACAGACATCCTGAAACATGTCTACAGGGGGCATGCAGACCATCTTAACCATTGTTACTCAGTGTGACTCCGGGAATTTACCACCACGAGGTCAAATGTCTTACTCCAGTATCCCATACACATCCAGCCGCTCAAACCAGGGCCAGAGGAGGTAATCAATCATGGATATACAGGTTCCACCAAAGAAGGTGGTGTTCTGATACTCAAGAATCTAAAAATGGAAACAAAACAAAAGCAAATAAGTTTATATATCTGCTGACATGTTTATAGACACTAAATGTAAATCTCAAATTAATTCCCAGAGAGGGAGAACTGAGGCCCCTATTCTTCTCTCTCTGGTTAGAAAAATGCTTCTTCTCTTTCTCTGAGGTCTCCTCTGCCTCTTTTAGGGTCACACTCCTGGCCACCTCTGTCCCTTCCCTCCTTTCAACACTAGAGTGACAGTGTGGCTCATCTGATTGAAGAAACTGGAAGAACAACCCCTACAGAGTAGCCCAGTCCCTCCCTCTTAGCCTGGAGCAGCTCCTCCATGTGCTAAGCCTTCCAAGGATAAGCTGAGCCTTGGACAGAAGAGGCTACCCCTCAGGCCAGCACTGCCCATTACTTGAGGACAAGGTGAGCCTCAGACTGATGTTGAAGGCTAGCATTAGGAACCCCACTCAGGATCTCCCATTCTCCAAGATCTGCTTTATCAATAAGAAAGGGGATGCTGCCGGGCCTGGTGGCTCATGCCTGTATTCCCAGCACTTTGGGAGGCCGAGGCGGGCGGATTACCTGAGGTGGGGAGTTCGAGACCAGCCTGACCAACATGGAGAAACCCTGTCTCTACTGAAAATACAAAATTAGCCAGGCATGGTGGCGTATGCCTGTAACCCCAGCTACTGGGGAGGCTGAGGCAGGAGAATTGCTTGAACCCGCGAGGCGGAGGTTGTGGTGAGCCAAGATTGCGCCATTGCACTCCAGCCTGGCCAACAAGAGCAAAAAGTAAAAAAGAAAAAAGAAAAGAAAAAGAAAAAAAGGAAAGGGGATGCTCTAATCCCCATGCCTTATTATTTTATCGTCTCAATTAATTCAAAACTAAGGCAGAAAAGAGCATCCTATTTAATAGGCCCCCTCAAATTCCAACCTGTGTTCTTCTTCTTCTTCTTTTTTTTTAAGATAGGGTCTTGCTCTGTCACCCAGGCTGGAGTCCAGTAGATCAATCACAGCTCACTGCAGCCTCAACCTCCCGGGCTCAAGCAATCCTCCCACCTCAGCCTCCCAAGTAGCTGGGATTACAAGTACAGGCCATCATACCTGGCTGATTTTTACATTTTTTTTGTAAGGATGGGGTCTTGGGGTCTTGCCATGTTGCCCAGGGGTCTCAAACTCCTGAGCTCAAGGGATCCTCCTGTCTTGGCCTCCCACAGTGCTGGAAATACAGGTGTGAGCCACTGCACCTGGCCCCCAACCCTGTGTTTCTATCACACTTTTTTTTTCATTTGAGCTTTTCAAACTTCACATTTGTTGGCCACTCAATACTATTACTTAATGCATTAAAATAAAATTTCTCATTCCCAAATGAGACAAATCAACCCAGGTAGATGGACTGTAAAGAAAACAAACTCTCAACAGACAGGTAGCCAAAGACAGCCCCAAAAAAGTACCTGCAAATTTAAAAAAGCAAAAGTGTTTAGCAGAGGTTATTGTTGGTACAGGTCTTCCCAAAGAGAAAAGTATGGCACGAATTACCTGGTTCACTCAAGCAAGCTACTCATTTTGACCTATATAACTCATAATCAACTCAATATTTCCCTGTAGCTACAGATCTTGATTGCTGGGCCCAGGTGAGTTGTGGAAATAAGCTATACTCGTGTTTTCATCTGGAAATATCAGGGTTCTGGTGAGGGACAGAGGGCAAAAGGACCAGAATCAAACTGTGGATTAGGGTCCCGGGGCAGGGATGGCACTGGCAGCCAGGAGACACCCAGGCTTGCTTCTTCACATGCCAGGCCAGCTTGCTGACTCTGCTGTGGGGTGATTCAGAGTTGTAGGTAAGGACGTGAGCTCAGGAGCCAGCAGACTTGGTCCTGTGCTGTGTGCTGAGCTTGACCTCTGATTCAGCATGGAACCCAGGGGAAGTTACCTCCCCCGCAAGCCTCCATGTTCTCATCTGCAAAATGGTGGTCACGTTAGTGTGCACCACAGAGGTTATGGTGAGGAGTAAAATCACCGTGTATGAAGAACACTCTGGCCCCACTGAGTAAATGTGAGCTCCTGTGATGAGTGGGAACACAGGCCCCTGAAGGTGACACCCACAGAAAGCAAATCCATCCCTGATAGAAAGGATCAATGGGCTCCTACACCTGCCATCCTTTCTCAGAGGGGTTGCCCTAAAGCCTACGCCTTCACACCTCCCAGTGTGGCATGGAGGAGTCCCCCTGATCATTGTCCTGGAAGTCTGAAAAAAACATGTTAGGTGGCATTACCTTGTTCAAGGAAGCTAACAGGATGGCACTAAAACAGCAGAGTCTGACCAGTGAAAACTCAAAACAGAAGCTATTTATAGCCAGGTATGAATAAAATCTGGTTAGAGGGGAAAGGAACAAATCATTCCATTTTTAAGGATTCCAGAAGGCTCCAGACTTTACGTTCAGGAATAGATGATCATAACTCAAACTGTTATCACTGACTTTGAAATGTGTGCCTCTAGTTTGTTATTGGACTTCATGGCACAAATCAGAACCAAATCTACACCAAGCAACTCCGGAACATCTACGTAGCTCTTCTGCTTTACAGAACAGAGGTGTTCTTGGAAAAATCTTTGTCAAAACAAATCATAAATAGACATTTAATGGAACCCATGGTGGGTCCTTTGGTAAAGTGATGAGGGAGTTTTTAATTAGTAACTGATGTTTATTTAGTGTATATCTCTAAAGCTTTCCATTTACTCAAAGTAGGAGCATGCCTCTAAATATACATGATCTGATGGACACTATCAATTTATATACAAACACTCATAAAATAACCCAAGCCTTATCAAGGTATTCCGCACAGTAAAAAGCTGAGATAAGCATTAGGAATAAACGGATTGGTGATCCTTCACCAGTCCCCCGCTCAGCAAATGCACATACACATTTCCCTCACATTTTCCAAATGTGTCTTGAAACCACCCACATCAAAACTACTTGCATTTCCTAATACAGCTGCAGATTATTGAGCCCCATCCCAGACAGGTATTTCTCCATCTATTTCAAGCAGGGTAAGTCTAAAATCCCAACAGAAAAGCTGTCTTTCCCTAAACTAGCACAAAGTGCTCACTCCTTTACAGACGTAGGAGAACATCCTGGACAGGCCTCCCTGGAGGTTTGCTGAAGTCCTCAGGACTCTCGATAGGAGAGTTCCCTTCTGTGCAAACCTGGAGCCTTCCAGACATGTAAAATTACTTCTTCCCCTTAAGAATCCTGGAAAATTGGGACTGGAAGGACCCCTGAAACTCATCTAAGTGTGACCTCCTCATTTCACCATTTATTTCTACCATAATCATTACACAAAGGATTAGAAGTGTAGTGTAAAAATGTGTACTACATACTAAATATGAAAAATAATAAAATGCTATAATCAGGGAAAACGCAAGCTGGAACAGGTCAAAAACCAGGAAGAAAAACAGTATCAAGATATCACGTCCTGGGTCCTGCAGAGTTCCTTCAATAAAGCCTTGAATTTGACTCTTGAGTTTCCTGGCAGCCAAAGGGGAGAGGAAAACATGCTGGTAATGTGATTCCTGTCTCCCATGGAGACGTAAGGGGAGACTTGCTGTGCAGAGGAGGAAACCCAGTCCCAGGGAGGTTAACGGGCTCTCTGGTTTGCACCAGAACTAACACGCATATCACATTTTCCTAATTCTCAGACTAGTGTCAACCCTATGTCATTCAATTTCAAATATGTATTTTTAGACTCTAATGAAAAGCTTCCTCAAATTGCTTGAGCCAAGGAGTTTGAGACCAGCCTGAGAAACACGGTGAAACCCTGTCTCTACAAACAGTACGAAAATTAGCTGGACATGGTGGTGGCGCCTGTAGTCCCAGTGATGCCTGTAGTCCCAGCTACTAAGGAGGCTGAGGTGGAAGGATTGCTTGAGGCTGGGAGGTCAAGGCTGCAGTAAGCTGTGAGCATGCCACTGCACTCCACAGCAAGACCTTGTCGCAAAAAAAAAAAAAAAAAAAAAAAAAAAAAAAAAAAAAATTGGCCAAGCGCAGTGGCTCACGCCTGTAATCACAGCAATTTGGGAGGCCGAAGTGGGCAGATCACTTCAGCCCAGAAGTTTGAGACCAGCCCGGGCAACAGGGTGAGACGCCATCTTAAAATAAATAAATAAACAAAACAAAATAAAAATTAAACAAGCTTCCTCAAGTCTCTTGTGAATTCTTTTCTGTAAGAATGAAAAAGAATACCATGACTTGATATCTCGATATGGTTTTCCTTCCTGTTTTTTGACCTTCTGTTCCAGCTTTAAATTTAAGTAACAGAAAAAAGCTTGGAACCAGCAAACTCTGAAAGCTCCTCCTTCTCTACAGCCAAGGATTGGTTCGGCTCTGAGCTTCTCTGTGAAAAGAATTTCCTCCTTAGTTTCACCCTTTCATGCTCTCTGAATCAGAAGCTCAAGCCAAAGCAACTGACAGAGGGATGAGACATTCCGACATAATCATGATGAAAGAGCTTATCAGAATTCTCTCCTTCCTGTTTTATTCCACCGAGGAGCAGATCTTCAGGCAACTTTACTAAAATAGTTCTTTCTTGTACTCAATTTAAAATAAGTCCCTTGCATTTACCCCTCTGAAAAAATTTTAGGATAGAGGCAGAGGCAAAATAAACTGACAGACTTAACATCCAATGTCTTGTCTTTCTTAAGTGTTTTATCATCAGAAATGGAATGAAAAATGGGTGTTAGATCTAGATCCACTTAGCAGTAGTTATGTTAATATCCAATCCGTCCTTTTAAAGAATTCTATGTTGAGTTCTCCCACCTGATTATATATCACATATAAAGATACAGCCAGGCATAGTGGCTCACGCCTGTAATCCCAGCACTTTGGGAGGCTGAGGTGGACAGATTGCTTGAGCCCAGGAGTTCGAGACCAGCCTGGGCAACACAGCAAAACCCTGTCTCTACAAAAAAACTAACTGGGCATCGTGGTGTGTGCCTGCAGTCCCAGCTACTTGGGAGGCTGAGGTGGGAGGACCACCTGAGCCTGGGAGGTAGAGGCTGAAGTGAGCAGTGATCATGCCACTGCACTCCAGCCTAGGTGACAGAGTGAGACCCTGTCTCAAAAAAAAAAAAAGATATTGGTGATCAGACGCTGTGGCTTATGGCTGTAATCCCAGTGCTTTGGAAGGTCAAAGTGGAAGGATCTCTTGAGGCCAGGAGTTCGAGACCAGCCTGGAGCACATAGTAAGACCTTGTGTCTACAAAAAATAAAAAAGTTAGCTGGGTGTAGTGGTGCCCAGGAGTTCGAGGCTGCAGTGAGCTATGATCACATCACTGCCCTCCAGCCTGGGCAACAAACACAGCAAGACCCCCTCTCAAAAGACAAAAAAAAAAAAACAAAAAAAACCCAAAGATACTGGCCATTCTTAATGTTGAATAGCTTCCCTCACAATGGCATCCCTCACTTTCAGAACCACTGTCTTTTGTATGAACAAGCAAAGCAAAATAGCCTACTTAGAAAGTGTTTTTCTTCAAAGACCCCAGATATCCCCTATAAGGCTTCTACAAATGGCAGGGGAGGGAACTGAGGCTCTAGCTTCTAGGCCTCAGATATTCTGAAAACATTGACACATTTTCAATTCAGGCTTAAGAGTTCAAGAGGTTTGTTGGAGTCTTTAGTACAATAGAAGAGCTCCTTTCTAATGCAAACATGGTACCTTCCAGACATGTAAAATTACTTCCCCTTTAGTATGCTAGATATTTTGCAGAAAGGTGTTTGACCTTCTGGAATATTAGAAAAATCTATTTTAAAATTTTCTGTTCTCCAGTTCACTGAAAAATAAGACTACGGACGCGATGCAAATGAAGAGGAAGAGACTGCTTGGTAGGACGGGGGTGCACTGTTCTCACGCCCTGCACGCGAGAAGCCTGGCTGGAAAGGCACCTCATCTTCTGCGAGGGCCCCTCGGGCGCCGCCAGAGGGACGAAGGTGAACGTCAGCGTTTTGAGGTGCGCCCTGGAACACAAGGGGAAGGGGGAAGCGCGCGGGGCTCCCCCTAGTGGCCATCAGTGCGAGGCGCGTCGGCCGCGGCTCCCCAAGAATGTTCAACAGGAGGATGAAGAAATCTGCAAAGTTTTCGCGAGAGAAGCAAGATCATTAGGAGAAGCGAATCCCAGACATCTCCAAACCAGGCATTCGAGAGAGCTCCAGTCTTCAACTCTTTGGTTCAGCCTCAATAATTGAGCTTCAAACCTTGAAGCGGCCACCTCACCTTCACCACCATCTACACCATTGCCAAGAAATCCCAGGCCCCCAGTCTCGAAACAGTGTGGTGGCTCCCAGTGGGAGATGCTGTACTTGCTGGAGGAGGAAGAAAGAGTTTTTCCTCATGAAAATCGTTCTGAAAATGCAGAAGTCATCCCCTACTCTCTGCCCCCCCAAAAAGCAGAAGCCATCCTCCACCCTCTGTGGCCCCTAAAAAGACACAAAGCAACACGCCAGTACATCAGCAATACTGGCCCTTTTCCAGAAGCAGCGGAAAAGTACTCAACTCCATGGCAGAAATCTTTTATTAATTTTATTTTTTGTGGGCACATAGTAGGTGTATATATTTATGGGGTACATGAGCTATTTTGGTCCAGGCATGCAGTGTGAAATAAGCACATCATGGAGAATGGGGTATCCACTCCCCCAAGCATTTATCCTTTCAATTACAAACAACCCAACTGCACTCTTTAAGTTATTTCAAAATGTGCAATTAAGTTATTATTGACTATAGCCACCATGTGGTGCTATCAGATAGTAGGTCTTATTCATTCTTTCTGTGTTTTTTGTACCCATTAACCATCCCCACCTCCCTGCCAGCTCACACTACCCTTCCTAGCCTCTGCTAACTATCCTTCTACTCTTTATGTTCATGAGTTCAATTGTTTTGATTTTTAGATTCCACAAATAAGTGAGAACATGTGATGTTTGTCTTTCTGTGCCTGGCTTGTTTCACTTAACATGATCTACAGTTCCATCCATGTTGTTGCAAATGACAGGATCTCATTCTTTTCATGGCCAAATAGTACTCCATTGTGTATATGTGTTACATTTTCTTTTTTCTTTTTTTTTTTTTTGAGACAGAGTGTCGACAACTCTGTCACCCAAGTTGGAGTGCAGTGGTGTGATCTCAGCTCACTGCAACCTCTGCCTCCCAGGTTCAAGCGATTCTCCGCCTCAGCCTCCTGAGTAGCTGGGATTCCAGGCAGGCACTACCATGCCAGCTAATTTTTGTATTTTCAGTAGAGACGGGGTTTCACCATGTTGGCCAGGCTGGTCTCGAACTCCTGACCTTAAGTGATCCACTAGCCTTGGCTTCCCAAAGTACTGGGGATTACAGGAGTGAGCCACCACACCTGGCCTGTATCACATTTTCTTTATCCATTCCTCTATTTATGGACACTTAGGTTGCTTTCAAATCTTAGCTATTGTAAACAGTGCTGCAACAAACATAAGGGTCCAGGTATCTCTTTGATATACTGATTTCCTTTCTTTTGGGTGTGTACCCAGCAGTGGGATTGCTGGATCATATGGTAGCTCAATTTTTAGTGTTTTGAGGAACCTCCAAACTGTTCTCCATAGTGGTTATACTAATTTACATTCCTACCCCAGTGTACGAGGGTTCCCTTTTCTCCACATCCTCACCAGTATTTATTATTGCCTGTCTTTTGGATGTAAGCCATTTTAACTGGGGTGAGATGATATCTCATTGTAATTTTGATTTGCCTTTCTCTGATGATCAATGATGCTGAGCACCTTTTCATATGTCTGTTTGCCATTTGTGTGTCTTCTTTTGAGAAATGTCTATTCAAATCTTTTGCAGGGCAGAAATGTTTTGAGCTCATAAAAGATAAGTGGAGGTTCTTAAGATTTCAAATCTCAGATCCCTGCTAAAATGATATAGCTGAGGCTGAGCTAACCATGTGATGACCCAGTTCCCTGTAAAACAAAACTAGGGTGTGGAACAAACCTAGGGCATATTTAAGACCATTTTCTCCTCTGGGAAGGAGCCTTAGAGGGAGGACCTGCAGCAGAACATGCCCCTCTTGCTGCCCATGAGTTATGACCTAGATTCTCCATGAAGGTGCAGAATACAACTCGTCAAAATTTGGGGATTAAAGGACCACTCTGAAAATTCTATGCTGGCATCCTTTTAATGAGCTTAATTCTTATCTTCAAAATATATTTGTAGGGCTGGGTGTGGTGGCTCACACCTTTTATCCTAGTACTTTGGGAGACCAAGGTGGAAGGATCACTTGAGCCCAGAAGTTCGAGACCAGTCTGGGCAACATGGCAAAATCCTGTCTCTACAAAAAATACACAAAATTAGCCAGGCATGGTGATGCCTGTAGTCCTAGACACTCAGGAGGCTAAGGTAGGAAGATCACCTGAGCCCGAGAGGTCGAGGCTGCAGTGAGCCATGATCATGCCACTACACTCCAGCCTGAGTGACAGAGTGAGACCCTGTCTCAAAAACAAAAAACTAAAACTAAAACAAATCACAATATATTTGTAAGATAGTGTGGGGGAAAAGCTAGGAGGGTAATGCTTGACCAGTCAAATGTCTGTAAAGCGATTGGTGGTAGATGAAAATATAAATGAATATTTATCAAGTCTCTGAAGTGGGGAGAGGACTTCCTACACATAAAACAGTGGAGGAAATCATAGCAGGAAAGCCTTATAGCACAATACTTTCAAATGCTGTACTTCCATATGCAAAAATATACAAGCCAAATTAAAAGTCAAAAGAAAACAAAAATGTGTTTTAAAACCAGTCAAATATCTTTTCTATACAAGGAACGCTTTAAAAGGAACTTTTACAAATCAACAAAGAAAATTAGTAAGACTCTGATGGCCAGATAGGCAAAGCCCCTGAACTGAACAGACAAATTTTACAAGACCAGGAGCAAGAGATGACATACTTCGGGGAAAACCTTCCACTTCCCTGGCAATCAAAGAAATATGCATTAAGTCAACAATGAGGAACTACAGTGTATCTCCACAGCAAATATTATTCAACAAACAAATATCTTTTTGAATGAACTCTCCCACCAGTGAAAAGGAGATAGGGCAAAGAGCATTTTCACCTACTGCTGGCAAGGGGCAAACAACACAAGTCTTTTGGGAAGCAATTTAGTGAAATACAGTCCAAGCCTCCGATGTGCTCATTATACCCTTTGATCTGGTAATTCCATTCCTGAGAGTCCAGCTTAAGAACATATTCTAAAATAGAGAATATGCTTTTTATGCAAAGAAGCTGATGTTCCCTGCAGCACCGTTCAAAACGGAAAAGGACTGAAAACCATCTAAACACTCCTAATTCGTGTGCTGGATAAATAACTTTATGGTTTATAAATATGGCAAAGTATGCAGACATTAAAAGTGTTTTTGGCCGGGTGCGGTGGCTCACGCCTGTAATCCCAGCACTTTGGGAGGCCGAGGCAGACGGATCACGAGGTCAGGAGATGGAGACCATCCTGGCTAACACGGTGAAACCCCATCTCTACTAAAAATACAAAAAGAAATTAGCCGGGCGTGGTGGCGGGTGCCTGTAGTCCCAGCTACTTGGGAGGCTGAGGCAGGAGAATGGCGTGAACCCGGGAGGTGGAGCTTGCATTGAGCCGAGATCGCGCCACTGCACTCCAGCCTGGGTGACAGAGCGAGACTCCGTCTCCCCAAAAAAAAAAAAAAGTGTTTTTTCTACTTTTAAAAATTACATATTTAATACAGAAATACATTCCCATCATTAAAAAAAATCAAACACAGAAAATAGTGTAAAAGGCAAAATCTTCCCTCCCCATCCCTGCCCCTTAACCACTTTTCTTACCCACCCCAATTCTAATCAGTCCCCTTCCCAGTGTGAGACGCTACCAGGAGGTGGATGTGTTTCTCTCTAGATACTTTTCTAGCCACTTATTTACATGTATATGCACATCTGCATGGTTCAGTTTTGTTTTCTTCTACTAAAATGGGATCATACCACCTGTATTACTGTGTGATTCATTTAATATTTCTAGGCAATCTTTTAATGTCAGTACACATAGATTTACCTCATTCACTTTCAGCCGTTCCACAGAATTCCACGAGGCAGACATGATTTGCTTAACCACTCACCATCTAATGAATACTGTTTCCTAATTTGTCATCATCACAAATAATGCTGCTGCTCTAAGAAACACTCTTATACATGTAAATAAGCATTTACAGAGTTTATAAAAATTGGCCAGGTGTGGTGGCTTACACCTGTAATCCCAACATTTTGGGAGGCCAAGACAGGTGGGTCACTTGAGCCCAGGAGTTCGACACCAGCCTGGGCAACAGAGGGAGACCCTGTCTCTACAAAAGTTAAAAAGAAAACTAGCTAGGCATGGTGGCACACGCCTGTAGTCTCAGCTACTCAGGAGACTGAGTTGGGAGGCTCCCTTGAGCTCAGGAGTTCGAGGTTGCAGTGAGGCGTGATTGCACCCTTCATTCCAGCCTGGGCAACAAGAGTAAAACCCTGTCTCAAAATAAAATGGCAGGGGGTGTGGGGAATATTTACATCATAATAGTATCCAAGTTTCAACTACATAAAATATACATAGCAGAAAAGGACAGAAAACAAAAACAAAAAAGTCCCCAAGATAATAACAGTGGTTGTTTCTGGGTAGTGAGATTATAATTTTTTTTCCTTAGTTTCTATGTTTTCCTGTATTTTCCAAATTCTCTCTGATGAACAAGTATTACTTTATAATTGGAGAAGAGTAAAATTAATTTTTAAATAATAAGAATAATGATTATTCTATTATTTATGTGATGGGAAAGGGTGTATCAGAAGGCTATTGAAAGAAGTACAGCAAATATTAGTTTACCTAGAAAGCAGCTGTCAGAATTGGATGATGAATGAAGTAACCGATCTAGCAACCACACTAATACACTTAACGAGGCATCCTGAGTCAGGGATAACCAGTTCCCAAGTGTGAAAGAATGGTGGTTATAACTAAAATGGCATGTTGGTAAACATGCTAAATCAGCTAGCAAATCCAAGAGAAATAACAATGTATATTCATGCAAAAACCTGCACAGTGTTCACAGCAACATTATCCATATTAGTTCCAAGAGTGGAACCTTCCCAGATGTGGGTAAACAAAATGTGCGTATTCACACATGGAATATTATTTAGCCATAAAAAAGCATGAAGGATGAACCTTAAGAACATTATGGTATGTGAAAATAGCTCATGAAACGCTACATGTTGTATGATTCCACTTATATGAAGTGTCTAGAATAAGTGAATCCACAGAGACAGAAAGCAGATTAGTGGCTGTGTACAGCCAAGGGGATTGAGAAGAAATGGAAAATGACAGCTTAAGAGTGAGCAATTTCTCTGGGGGATGATAAAAAAACGCTCTGAAATTAAATACTGGTGATAATTGCACAACTCACTTAATATACTAAAAGCCAGTGAATTGTACACTTGAAAAGGGTGAATTTTGTGGCATACTAATTATATCTCAATAACTCTGTTATTAAAAATAGCTAGTAATAATGAATTTAGTTTGTAGACATGTTAACTTAGACGACAAAAAATTTAGCTTGTAGTCTACTATATATAAAAGGATACAGAAAATTGTTTCCAGTGACGAATTAACCAGGTATAAACTTTCTTTCCTTCCTATCCTGGTGATATCAAAGGAGAAACAATTAAACAATATATAAATAATTTCATCACTGGAAATTAATAAAAATTAAGAAAGAGCAAAAGCAAAACTAAACCAAGACAATATAATCTAACTTGAATAAATGTCTTTTTTGATGAGAAGAAAGAACAGATTAAAAATTAAGATTACCAGGTGCAGTGGCTCGTGCCTGTAATCACAGCACTTTGGGAGGCTGAAGTGGGAGGATCACTTGAGCCTAGGAGTTCAAGACCTGCCTGAGCAACATAGTGAGACCTCGTCTCTACAAAAAAATTAAAACAAATAAAAACAAAAACAAAACAGTTGGGCATGGTGGCCTGAACCTGTGGTCCCAGCTACTCGGGAGGTTGAGGTGAGAGAATCACTTGAGCCCAGGAGGTTGAGGGTGCAGTGAGCCATGAATGTGTCACTGCACTCCAACGTGGGTGACAGAGTGTGATCCTGACTCAAAAAAATAATTATAATAATAATTAAGATAATGGAGGCAGGCTCGGTGGCTTGAGCCTGTAATCCCAGCTACTCGGGAGGCTGAGGTGGAAGTACTGCTTGAGCCCAGGAGCTCAAGATGACAGTGAGCCATGACTGTGCCACTGCACTCCAACCTGGGCAATAGAGAGAGACCCCCATCTCTAAAAGAGGAAAAGAAAATAAAATAATTAAAAAATTAAGATTATGGGCGAAATTTAGAATCAATAAAGTATTTAACTACAGATGCTCCTGGGTGATGCACACATAATTTATGCAAATTCCACCTCATGCAAACTGCTACACATAAGGCACATGATCAAATTTGGCAATGCGGGAAACTCTGCATGGAAATGCAAAGTGAAGCACCTCAAGGCAGGTGGTTGAATGACAAGAAGCAAAATCATAAAGTGCCCTGTGGCCGCGGGCTGACGAAGCCTTCAGTTGCTGGGCCAGGTCTCATCCCTCAGGGCTATTTCAGCATTATTTATGTTATCCCCTCCCCGCTCTCTTTTATGGAGCTCTGATGATGACGAAGAAAGGACCAAGCAATAGTCAGAGTGCAGAACCAATTCATAAGCCACGAACACTTTCTAGATTTAAAGCAAAACTCCAAAGCCTCAAGGAAATCTGACCAAATCCTACCTTTCACTGCACTTGGACTTGATTTGACTACTTCCATAATGAAAATATTTTTGGAAGGCACAGATAAAAAGTGACACCCAGAGGTCCTGCCGCATTCAAATCCACAAAGATCAAATGAAGCCTGGCTCAAGTCCCACTCTGAAATGGGAAAGTCAATACCTGAAAAAGAATAAAACTAAAAAATGTGTGCTGCTTAGAGTAATGATTCAGTAAGGGCTAGAAAATCTGCTTGAAGACATAAAGTGCAGCAAGACAAGACAAGTGTCATAGTTTTAAAACTCATGCCAATGTTCAGAACAGGAAAGCCAGTGAGCAGGCTGCTAGTTTGATAATAAAAGTGGCAGTAATATATCTCAAAGAATTGTAAAAGATATTAGAGAAAAATGTGGTTATATAACAAGCACAATAAATCTTTGATTTTGATGGAACTTAATTTTTTTTTTCTTGGAGACAAAGTCTCACTCTGTCACCCAGGCTGGAGTACAGTGGCATGATCATAGCTCACTGCAGCCTTGACCTCCTGGACTCAAGTGATCCTCCCACCTCAGCCTCCCAAGTAGCAGGGACCACAGGTGTGCATCACCACATCCAACTAATTTTTGTATTTTTTGTAGAGATAAGGTTTTGCCATGTTGTCCAGTCTTGTCTCAGACTCCTGGGCTCAAATGATCTGCCCGCCTCAGCCTCCCAAAGTGCTGGGATTACAGGCATGAGCCACTGAACCCACCTGAAACCAGATTTAAAAAACAAACAAGCAAACAAAAAAACAAGCAACAAACAAACAAACAAACAAAACTTAAAAAGTTAGACAAGGCAGTTATTTCAAAAGAAGAAAGTGTCAGAGTTTAAGGCCACAAAAGGTTAACTGAACCTTCTGTTTGAGGATAACATAGCAGAAGATTATGCATGAAATCTTGGCTTGCTTATCACTCAAGAGAGACAAAGAGTATTTAATATATTTTTAGCTCACAAAAAATCCTGATTCTGCAAAACCATGTGAAAGAGTTGCATAAATCAGGGGATCCTCTCCATTAGAATTACTCTGATAAATTTCAATTTCACTAGACTCTCCTGGAATAAATATTTTGGCATTTAAAGGAACGGACTGCATAATTCAAGTTCATTGGTCATGTTTTCAGATTTCAATATTTCCTACATTGTAGTTATAATTCTGTTTGTTTGTTTGTTTGTTTGTTTTTGAGACGGTGTCTTGCTGTGTCACCCAGGCTGGAGTGCAGTGGCATGATCATAGCTCATTGCAAGCTCAAACTCCTGAGTTCAAGAGATGTTCCCACCTCAGCCTCTAGAGAAGCTGGGACTACAGACACACGCCACCATGACTAGTTCATTTTCTTATTTTTAGTAGAGGCATGGTCTCACTGTGTTGCCCAGGCTGGTCTTGAACTCCTGGCCTCAAGTGATCCTCCCTCCTTGGCCTCCCAAAGTGTGAGCCACCACGCCCAGCCATAGTTACAATTCTTGCTAACATTCTATGGGACAAAACCACATTCAAACCTGTTAGGACAATGTGGAATACTCAGTGGTCCTTAAATAGCATCAGTGAAAGCTACCTACACCGAGGCTGGTTTGTGAAAGCTACCTATATAGAGGCTGGTTAACAACGGTGTTTCTGGGGCTCAGTTATTGAAGATAAAGTGAAATTTCTTATTCAGTGACATGCTGGAGCTGCCCACATCTTTTGCCAACTCTTGAGTTTAGAAATAGCACATTCGTAGCTCAAAATTAGCCTTGACGGAAGTATTTACACCACCCAAATCAGCAAATGCTATAAGTCAGTGCTTTTTCTTTTTCTTTCTCTTTTAAGAGAAAATTGATTGTTAAACATTTATCACCACACCACTAATGTCATTCCTAAACTGTCTGGTTAAAGCTCCTAGCCCATAAAACCATTCCAAAGGTCCAGTAGAGACCATACATTGCTCTTCTAAGCTCTGCCCGCATATGAATATCCCATCAACATCTCAAATTTGACAAAATGTGTCTGCCCTCAAACTCTTAGTGAAAAGCATCACATTTACCGGCCACAAACTTGGAAACCATCCTCGATAACTTCTACTCCTTCCTCAGATTTCATCTCATCTTAGTTCCTCAAAATTTCTCTAATTAAACCTCCCTCTCCAACCCTCTTTAGTGGGGTCCTCTTTGTCCCTTCCCAGTCCCTCCTCTTGGCCACTCTAATCCATCCTCTACACTCTTGCTGGGCTGAACTTCTTTTTTTTTTTTTTTTTTTGAGATAGGGTTTCACTGTGTTGTCTAGGCTGGAGTGCAGTGGTGCAATTATAGCTCACTGCAGGTTCAACCTCCTAGGCTCTGGTGATCCTCTCACCTCAGCCTCCCAAGTAGCTAGGACTACAGGTATAAGCTACCATGCCAAGCTAACATTTTGTATTTTTTTAAGAGATGGAGTTTTGCCATGTTGACCAGGGTGGTCTCAAACTTCTGGGCTCAAGCGATCCTCCCGCCTTGACTTCTCAAAGTGCTGGGATTACAGGCGTGAGCCACTGTGCTCAGCTGGGCTGAATACTTTTTCCTTTCTTTTTTTTTTTTTTTTTTTTTTGTGAAACAGAGTCTCACTCTGTTGCCCAGGCTGGAGTGCAGTGGTGCAGTCTTGGCTCATGGCAACCTCCCCCTCCTGGGTTCAAGTGATGGGCTGAATACTTTTAAAAGCATGAAGAAGTACACCACTCTCCTGCTTGACAGGCTTCAATTACTCACCATCAACTCTGAAATAAAGTGCAAATCCCTGGGCACAGTGGAAAAGGCCTTTTAGCATCTGACTCTGGACCACCCTCCACATTCGCCTCTTACCAATCACTCCCTCGCTGCCAACCCCTCACTGATTATTGTTTGCCGAACACACCAGGCTCTCACCCTTGTGCCTCTTATTCATCCTAAGAGTCAACAGAGGCATTATCTACCCCCACAGACCAGCCTTCTCGTATGCATGTCTCCAGCCTAGCACTCAACACACCCAGGTTTTAAATGGGCTTAACAGCCTATCTCCCTGTCCAGGCTTTGAGCTCCTTGAGGGTCTTTAATTTTTTGTATTCCTAGTACCTAGTTCTGAGCCTTTACAGACAGGCCACTCCAATTTGCAAAACAGGACTAGTACCATTTGTACCTGAGAAGGTTGTTGGAAAGATTGAATGAGATGATGTATGCAAAGTATCTGCAGCATGATTCATGGCACAAAATACTGGTTCATTTGCCCTGGAAAAGACCCCCGATTGAAGAAGAACTGTATCTCCATCATAACCCTATACTTTCATCTAGCAATCTGTAATTTAAAAAGTTCATCCATCATCCAAATGGAGGTAGAAGGGAAACTGATGAAAATGTTTCAATTACTGTATCGTTGAATTCAAAGATTTTTTTTTTCCCCAGCTCCTTTCCCTCGTCCAGTATTTGTTTATCTGTGAGAAGGTAACCAGGCATGATGGGGTCCATTCAGCTGATCTTTAAAATAGACTATAAATTCTCTATTCACAAGATTTTTGAACTTCTTTTTTAAAGCAGCAGCTCTCCTCTCTCCCCAAATGCCATCTTCTTAGATGTCAGGTTGAACATGGTGGTTAAAGGCAGTGCTGACCTGAGTGAAGCAGTGTCTGGAACAATCTACCAGGCCTCCACTCGCTGGGCAGTCCCCTGCAGAACCCAGAGGCTCTGAGGAACACACATTTCAAAATAATCCCTCATTTTACACATGGGAAAACCAAGGCCCAGAGAGGTACAGAACATTGCCCAAGGTTCTGGAATTCAGTAAAGTCAAGCCTAAGATCCAAGATTCTTTCCACCACATCATACGGCCTCCTTGGGGTCAAGGCCACAGTTGGTGACCTCAGGACAAAAGGTTGACATTTCCTACACATGACCATTCGTCATCCATAAATACTTAATTGTACAAATTTGAGATAGGCAATTGGAAATATCAATACATTTAATCTGTTTCCACTTGATAAAGGTCAAATGGAAGAGTAATAATAACCAGTCTTCCCTTAAGGGGAAAAAAATTGTATTATCTGGCTGCTAATAGAGGACCCACCCACCCATAAGGTGAATTTATCAGTTTCTGGAGCAAAAATAAAGGAAGTAAAAGAACTACCTTCCTGATTATTCTAGAAGTACCGGATAAGTAGCTCCATTACTGCCAGGTTAATGAAGGATCTACTGGCAAAGAGTGTTCCTGCCACCGCACCCATTTTCCCCTTCTTCCTTAATTATAGACCCCTGATTTTATTCAGGGTATCCCAGCTAAAAGACTGTATTTCCCAGCTTTCTCTAAGATAGTTACGACCCCACAACTAAGTTCTAGCCAATGAAATGTAAATAGCCATTGAGTAGAATTTCTGGTAGGATTTAAAGCCCCTTAAAGGGGCATGGCCATTTGCCATTTTTTTCTTTATATTCTCCTTTTCAGAGCCTGGAACTTGGATGTGATGGCTGCAGTGACAGCAGCTATCTTGTTATTTGGAGGATGATACCCTTGTACTAAGTTGTGCTAAGGATGACAGAGCCCACAAAGAGAAAAAGCTTTAGTTCCTGATAACATCATGAAGAAGACAACAGGATAGGCCTGAACAGCCTACCTCTGGGTTTTTTGTTTTTTTTTTTTTTGTCAGTCTTACTTACTCTGTTGCCCAGGCTAGAGTGCAGTGGTACAAGCATGGCTCACTGCAGCTTTGACCTCCCAGACTCAAGCAATCCTCCTGCCTCAGCCACCTAAGTAGCTGGGACTACAGGTATACATCATCACGCCTGGCTAATTTTTAAAAGTATTTTTGTAAAGGAGGGGTCTTGCTATGTTGCCTAGGCTGGTCTTAAACTCCTAGGCTCAAGTGATCCTCCTGCTTCAGCCTCCCCAAGTGCTGGGATCACAGGTGTGAGCCACCGTATGTGTGAGAATAAACCCTTATAAAACGTGAGAAAGAATGTTATGTGAGAGAGTAAACCCTTACAACATGAATTTACAGTAGTTAGACTTCAGCAGCCAAACACAACCCCTAACCTTTACAGACCTTGACCTCATTGGCAGAAGCTACAGAAGCCATGCAGAGCTACTCAGGGAGATGGGGTGACTCTGGGAAAGGAAGCAATTCATGGCATGTCCTCCCCATCTCCTCATCAGATTTTCCAGAATAATTCCAGAGCAGGTTAGAGGAGGGCAAACATGCAATCAGATGATCAGGAGTCTGACTTATCAAAGGCAGAAAGAATAAGCCTGTAAAAGCCGGTGTCAGAGTGACCAGGTTAGTGACCCTGCCTAGCTTCCTCCATTGTAGCTGACCGGGAGAGGGACCCCTTTTTGTACCTCTTCCAGGTTGCCGAATTCCTGACGCAGGGCTGCCTTCAGATCAGTGCATTCTCTCCCACATCTCAGCGCTACCAGGCACTCCTTGGTCAAATGTGGGACCTAATCAGAGGACACAGGTTATCAGTGGAGAAGTCTGTGGAAACTTCCAGTTCCTGTTCTGCCTGAAAAGGCAGCAAAGCTTTATAACGCCAGCCTAACAGGGCAACACCCACATCAGACCCCCCAGCTCCCTGTGAGGGGCACTAGGTTATCTCTGTGGTTCCGGTTCTCAGTAGGAATCTACTTCTTATAGTACCCTGGGAAAACAGGGTGCTTTAGGAGGGTTTCTCCAGTGCTCCTTACTTGATCAGCTGCTTCCATGCTATACATTCTTAGGTGGGACACTCAACCTCTCTAGGCCTCAGTGTTATCTGAAAAATGGATACAATAGCAGTACCCACTTCAAAGGGCAGTTGGATTAAATGAGTTAGCTCCTACAAAGTAATTAGGACAGTGTCTGGCACATCATAAGTGCTCGATATATGTCAGCTGTTAATATCATTGAGGTTTTTAAAAATTCCTTTTCAAAGACACCATCTTAAAATTTCTCCATTCTTTTTTCTTTCATTATCAAAGCTGCCACCATTTATCTATTCTTCACATTTCCTGGACAGCAGGCACTCTTATGCCTCTAAAGAGCATCACTGGCCAGGCGCAGTGGCTCACGACTGTAATCCTAGCACTTTGGAAGGCTGAGGCAGGCAGATCACTTGAGGTCAGGAGTTCAAGACCAGCCTGGCCAATATGGTGAAACCCCATCTCTACTAAAAATACAACAATTAGCTGGGTGTGGTGGCATGCGCCTGTAATCCCAGCTACTCAGGAGGCTGAGGCAGGAGAATTGCTTAAACCCAGGTGGCAGAGGTTGCAGTGAGCTGAGATGGTGCCACTGCACTCCAGCCTGGGTGACAGAGCGAGACTCCGTCTCAAAAAAAATAATAAAAAAGCATCACCTTCTATGCATAATCTTCACACTCCATTACTTTTTACCTGAAGCCGGAGAAATACTCCCTTTAAGGATCACCAGTTTTCAGTTCTTTCAGTATTCCTGCTTCAAGTCACACGGTCATTGCCATGTCATAACCATACCTCCTGAGCCTGCCAGTTGAAATGGAGAAGCACCTAGCAGTTAAGCCTTTAATATCAGTGGCCATGCTCTACCCTAATTCCATGCTAGCTAATCTCCTGAGGATCACATGGTATCGAAACAAAACAGTTTCACCAGTGATTTGGCTTTAAAATGGGTTGAGGTTTGGGAAAGACGTGCAAAGTAAAACAGTGTAAGTGGCTTTTTAAATTGAATATACCTTACAAAATAGCTCCAATAACATCTTTTGGCGAGCTCGTTCATAAGGGTCATATGGAAACAGCTTCCTTCCTGGATAAGCGTCATCCAGGTACTCACAAGCGATGACAGATTCATAGATCAGTTGACATTGGCTGGTCTCCAGGACAGGAATGTGGCCAAAAGGGTGCTTTGTATAGTACCATTCAGGCTTGTTTCTCAGGTTAATGTTGACCACTTCATGTCTTAAAAAGCAAAAGGAAAACATGACAGAACAAAAATGAGAGGCATCTGCAGGCAGGCCCTCTTTTTGAAAGCAGAAGCAATCAGTTTAAAAGTTAAAATTTGCAATTAGTTTTTTAAGGTTTAAGTTTTGTATAAAATACATAACATCATCATCTTCCTTCCTGCAGTAAGATGTGTTGGATGTTTTCTATGCCTTATCTCAGTTGTTCCTCATAATTCCCCATGAAGTAGGCTCACCTCATAGGAAACAAGACTTAAGGGGGTTGAATCTCACACCCAATACCACCCACTAAGAAGTAGCAGAGCTGGCCGGGCGCGGTGCCTCACACCTGTAATCCCAGCACTTTGGGAGGCTGGGGCGGGCAGATCATCTGAGGTCAGGAGTTCAAGACCTGCCTGGCCAACATGGCGAAACCCCGTCTCTACTAAAAAAACACAAAATATTAGCTGGGCGTGGTGGCGGGCGCCTGTAACCCCAGCTACTCGGGAGGCTGAAGCAGGAGAATTGCTTGAACCCGGGAGATGGAGGTTGCAGTGAGCTGAGATCACACCACTGCACTCCAGCCTGGGCAAGAAACTCCATCTCAAAAAAAAAAGTAGTAGAGCCAAGATCACAGCCAGGCAGACAGACTCAGAGCTCACACACTTAACCATGGCATGAGAGAGTTTAGTACATTTTACAGCTTGAAAATACAAATCTGGTATTAACAGGTCACAACAGAATATGGTAAATGTTAATAAGTATGAGTTTTGGCATCAGAATAAACAGTCTAGCTTAGGACCTTAACCGAATTCCCAACCTCTCTGTGCTCAGTGTCCTTAATTATAAAATGGGGCTAATAATTACACCCATCTCTTGGTACTGTAGTGATGATCAAGTAAGGGAATATGTATAAAGTGTTTAGGACAGTGCCTGGCACATAAGCATGCAATAACTTTTTGATTCTTCTTCTAATTATTAGATATTCAAATAATACTATTTTTAATGTTCACATAATAATACAATTATTATTTAGATAACTATAAAGTTACCAAAAGCATGAACATATGTTTAAAAAGATGAAAGGAAACAAATGGGAACGTTCGTTGCTTAGTCTGGGAGACTGTCTTAAACCCTCAGCAGAGGCTGGATGAGGTGGCTCACACTTGTAATCTCAGCACTTTGAGAGGCCAGGGTGGGAGGGTTGCTTGAGCCCAAGAGTTTGAGACCAGCATAGGCCACATAGCAAGACCTAAAGCAGTGGGTCTCAACCTAAAGCAATGGGTCTCAACTAGAAGTGATTTTTGGCCTCCTTCCCAAGGGACATATCACAATGTCTGGAGACATTGTTTTGTTGTCACAACTGAAGGTAGTGGGTCGGGAAGGGGGACTCTACTGTCATTGAATGGGTAGAGACCAGGGATACTGCTAAACATCCAGTGATGGACAAGACAGTTTCTATCCCACCTCTCCAACAAAGAATTATCTGGCCCAAATTGTCAACAGTGCCAAGTTTGAGAAACCCTGACCTAAGGAAATACATCAGCTCCTAAGCTGATAATTTATCAACAAATGGGCAAAACATTCAGTTGTTGTTATTTTCCTCAAAAAACAGGTAACCTTAAGGTCAACTTAATTTGAGCAAAAGGGAAGAATCTGGAAATACAGACCCTATATACTCAACAAGGTGGATTTACATAATTTTATTTAAAACATCTCTATATTAGTCTTTGTATCTCTCTGACATGAGTCTGAAACTCTGAAGTCACCCCCTTGTGATGGACTCTCCGAGACAAGAGTCGGGAGCCTGGAGTGACACATTCTCAACACTCTAGCTTCGAGGCCAGCTGCATTATGCAGTCCACATCCCAGCAAAGCTGCTCTGCCCCTCCAAATCCAGATCTGCAGGAGCTGGTTTTGCAAACTTCCTTCTGGAAGAATCTGTACCCATTTCTCAAGTTTTCTAGGTGTGTTGAAAGAGACAAGAGTTCCTACCCTCGAGAACGCACATGGGTGAAGGGGACTGGGGAGGGGAGATGGCTGAACAAATAAGAAAATGCTGGATGCAGTAAGTTCAATAAAGAAAGGAAACAGAGGTGACCTAAGATGCCTGGGGTGTGGTGGGGGAACTACCTCTGTGGGGCAGTCAGGGGAGGCCTCAGTAGCGTTGGCTGTGCCCTTAAACATTCTGGGAGGGAACCAGTTCACCAGCCCCATCATTCAGATTACTCTGCGCTGGCCTAGAAGTTTCATGCACAGGCGTGACTCGGAAAAGGGCTCCGCATTTCAGTAGGGCCGGCTAAAAAAAAGCTCGCCCTTTGCCATTTGTTAACTTCGCCTCCGAGAAAAGGGACAGGGAGCCCCTTGTAAAATCTGAGCAGGGCACCCCAGATGTTAAACATTCCCAGGCTCCTGTGAGACGCTGAGTTTGCTCAGGGGCTCTGGGTTCCCCCTTCTCACCTGATGTCTTTGGCCTTGAGGACGAGGCGGGTCCTGTGAGAATAGGGGCAGAACCTCATGCTGTAGATGCGGATCAGCCCCTCCGGGACTGGCCCTGGGGGCTGGCTTCCTGCAGAGAAGCGATGGAGGGGGACAGGGAAAGGAGAGGCTAGTCAGCCCGGTGAAGAAGGAGCTCGCTCACTTGCCCGGATCCCAAGATGGCTGTGGGAGCTCCAACTCCCAAGTCCCAGAGAGGACAGTGCTGCATGTGGCTTTTCTTCAGGAGAGCCCTCCAAGTCCCTTCCTGCCCCGCCGGTCTGCAGGCCAAGGCCAGGCAGCTCCGCTGAAGCCAACTTTCTGTCACGCGGCGCCCCCAGCTCGCGGACCTCATGGAGAGCACTCACCTTTCCCCAGGGTCCTGGTCGCATCCTCAGACATGGTCTCCAGGTATTTGCGCAACTCCCGGAGCTCACGGTCGCCGCCCTGTGGCTCGCCACCACTGCCGCAGGCTCCAGAAACAGCTGCGCTCTGGCGCGCACCTCTTGTCCCAAATTTAATTTTTGAACTACTGGGCTCCGGCGGGGCAGAGGGGAAGCGATCTGGAGCAGGAGCTAGGGTAATTTAACCTGGGGAGACATCGCCCCAGATATGGAAGCCCGAGAGTAGGAGCTGGCAAAAAACAAAACAAGAAAAAATAACACCTGAAAAGCTCCCCCTTGCTCTGGATATGTGCTTAAAGCTTTGGAGGGGCCTCCTCTACATCAAGAATCCCTCAAGAATGCGCATTTAAACTCCAACATGGATTTCAAAGGAGTTTAATCAAAACTGACTAGGGTAACGCTGACTTTTTCTTTCCCATTCTGAATCTCTTGCATCACTAAGACAACTGGCCACTCTTCGGTAAGTAAGTACAGCTTTAAAAAATAATAAGGCCAAACATTCTCATGATACAGCAACTAGGAAAGAAAAAGTTATTGGTGTTGAAATCTCACATACCCCAGAGAGTGAGGGCCTCCTAGACACCTAGACACCTTTGGTGTCTAGACAACTCACATTTTGCACCCCAGACACCTCAGTTGCCTCATCCCAGTGCTGGTCCTACTTGTGAGATTTTACCCAAGCTCTGAAAAACTGGCAATGAATAAAATTAAGATACCTGGAGGCAAAGAACAATTTGTGAGCTTCCCCCCCTTCCCCAGCATAAATTTTTGAGAACACTCTTACTAGTTGCTAAGGATACATTGCCAACAGCTCAGCCATATAGGGGCGACTTGCACAGCTTTTCTGTTTATGTGAGATAATAGACGTGGCTTTGGCTCTGATACTGATAAGCTGAGATCCTGAATTTCAGCAGGTAAAAAAAAATTCCTTAAATTTTCCAGAATTGAGCTGATGTGGGAATTGCTTTTAAATGCATTTTGTAGGATTAACAGATCATGAAGGAAAGAAAAATATTTTCTGTGTCTCACTCATACTGACTAAATTATTTCCATAGATTAGCTTGATTCCTACAATTGCTCAGTCAGGCAACTCATATTATTCCTACTTTTCAAAACAAAAAACAGCTTCAGAAAAATGAAATTATTTGCCCAAAGTGACCAGCTAGTAGGGTTGAAGAACTTTAAAAGTCCAAAGCTTGACTCATTGTCTTGACCTTTAAAACTGGTAACAGTGTTGGGAGGAAAGGATTTTAAGTCCAGGAAAAGATATAGCACATAATGGAGGCTCAACAAATAATAGTTAAATCTAAATATCTTTTATTAAAATGACAGAGCCTAATTATGTAGCTTACAATTGGGTATTGTTTGGCCTTTGGAGTTCCAGTCTATCCAGAACTTCTTGGTTAATAATAGTGGTAACATTTTTTGCTAGTGAATAAGAATTTTTGCAAATCTTCAGAATAGTGACTCAACTACATTTTTTGCTGTCATTCAATGATTTCATGCGAAATAAGCTTAGATAATAATATGGAAAGTATTAACATTTTATAAGAATTAGGGAATGGCAAAAATGTTTGAATAAATGTTCTCTGAAAATAAAATGCATATATGTCAGCAAGAAATCTGGTGTTGGAGAAGACATACTGGTTCCTGGCTTGCTACACTGACAACTTTTCATTTAAGAAGACAGAGAAAGTAACAGAGTAACTTCTACTTTGGAGCTAATTCTGATCAAGAAGGACAAACTGGATGGTAAAATAGAAGCAAGAAACACAACCATGTCATCTTAGAGCTCCTGGTAGATAAGATGACTTCTGGGCATACACATGTATCCCTCATATAAACAAAGCAGATTTCAAGATAGTTGAGAAAAATATATCCATAGCCTAAAAAAGGCCATAAGAGGGTTGCAAAATCTCAAAATCAAAATAAATTATTACTAATATATAATTGGTGCTTCATGTGTATTGACCCAGTTAATTCTTAAAATAGTCCCATAACTGGGCCGGGTGCGGTGGCTCATGCCTGTAATCCCAGCAGTTTGGGAGGCCGAGGCGGGCGGATCACGAGGTCAGCAGATTGAGGCCATCCTGGCTAACATGGTGAAACCCCGTGTCTACTAAAAACACAAAAATTAGCCGGGCGTGGTGGTGGGCGCCTGTATTCCCAGCTACTCAGGAGGCTGAGGCAGGAGAATAGCGTGAACCTGGGAGGCGGAGCTTGCAGTGAGCCGAGACTGCGCCACTGCACTCCTGCCTGGGCGACAGAGCGAGACTCCGTCTCAAAAAAAAAAAAAAAAAAAAAAAGTCCCATAACTGTTCTATTTTGATTCACTTTAAAAGATGAGTAAACTGAGACTAGCACGGTTAAGCACTTCTCAGCTAGTAAGTGGAAGAGACAGGACTGTGAACCCTGGAAGTTTGACTCCAGCGGCAACAATCTCAACCAGTATCTTAGTCTTTATCAGATGCCATGAACTGAATGATTGGCAAATGTTTTTACATATATTAAATATTTTAGGCTTTTCAGGCCATCTGGTCTCAACTATTTAGCTCTACACTTGCAGTGTAAAAACAGCCATCGATGATAAATAAACAAATGGGTGTGGCTGTATTTATGGACACACTGCATTTGAACTTCATATATATATGTTAATAGCCTTTTTTTAAAAAAGTTTTAGATTCACAGCAAAATTGAGCAGAAAATACACATTTCTCACATACTGTATTTATGGACACACTGAATTTGAACTTCATATATATATGTTAATAGCCTTTTTTTAAAAAAGTTTTAGATTCACAGCAAAATTGAGCAGAAAATACACATTTCTCACATACCCTGTGCCCCCGCACATGCACAGTCTCTTCCACTATCAATATTCCAATCAGAGAGGTACATTTATTACAGTCAATGAACCCACATTGACATATTATCACCCAACATCCATAGTTAATATATTAGGGCTCACTGTTGGTGAATTTCATATAATTTTCACATATCACATTGTGACTGGTTTTTTTTTTCAACCTTTAAAAATGTAAAAAATCATTCTTAGATATTGAGCTATAAAAAAACCAACAATTGGTTGGATTTAGCCCAATGGCCTTAGTTTGCCCATCCATGCTCTCTGGACAATGGCCAAACTGGCAATTCCATTTGTAAATTAAAACGTTCCTGGATCCACCTTTCTACTTTGACAGAAGAGGATGATTTTCCAAGTTTTGTTTTTTCATTCCCACCTTTTAAAAGAAACTAACTCTGAGAGTTGGGAAATGTTCATGAAAAGTATATCTGTATGTGGGAAATCAAGTTCTGAAATGCCAAGTTAATTTGGTAGAGTTAGAAGACAGGGATGGAAGCTGTTCTCCTCTAAAGGGAAGCAATCCAGTGTCAAGGTTCTCAGAACAGGCCCTGGAGCCCAATGGGCTGCCTTTTGAGACCCAGCTTTGGCACTTAGGCAAGCTATCTAACCTTTTTGGATTTCACTTTCCTCACCTGCAAAATGAGAACGCCAATAATACCTACTTTATGAGTTGTAAGTATTGAATCAAATAGTCCAGGGCATCATCAGTATAGTAAGAGCTCAGTATACATCAAAGTTAATGACAAACGCTAGTGAGTAAGAACACATTTTAAATAGCAGAGTGCATTCCAATTTTGTTTCCATAAAGATGAAGCACACTGTGATTCGCCTTTGCCAAGCATATTAGAATTAAAGTTCAACTCACAATACTTATTTTACCACTTACCAGTTTAATGCCAATTGAATGGGTTGGATGCTGCAGACTCCATTTCAGTAATGTGGTTTTTAATCTTACCTCTGAACACTATACTTTCCCTAGAAAGATTTTAACCTTAAGCTTATCCCTACTTTCTTTTGAATACCCAACAGGTACTTCTTTGAAATCCTCTTTGCAAACTTTTCTTCTATGTTATTTCATGTTTATACCTTTATTATACTGACCCACTCAATCATGAAACAAATTGTAACTAGACCATATTAAACCTACTCCAAATCCATCTTCAGCCACCTGAAATATAATCGGATCTGCTTTGAAAATGTTTGGATCTTTGGTCATGGGTGATTAATGACTTAAGCCTTCTAGGAAAATAATGCCACCAAAGAAATAGCTTACACTCTATTTACATGCATTTGTTTTGAGAAGAGGAACTGTGGTTTGCATTCGGCAACTTTTCAAAATTTTTTGTCATGCCATCTCTTCATAGTAGCAGAAACTGGAGTACATTCCTCTTAATATGTTAGAAGCCTAATTTATATGAAAGGTTATATTACTGGGTGTTCCCTTATTGTCCAATGAGTTCAAAAAGTGAGATAAGTTAGGTAAAAGGTTCTATTCTCAAATGTGTCTATATTCAGGAAAAATTTCATATTCCCAATTGGGAAATCAGGGTCAAATGAGGCTATCTTTTTAAGTACTTGATTCTGCTTCTCTATCCCTATTTCTCTCTACAACTTGAATCAAAGAAAAAAAAAACTTTTAAAATAAATATTTGGTATAATAACATTTGAATAAGTAAAGGCAAATTGTCAAGATCCTGAAATCAGGAAAAGTCAAATAATTTGTAAAATCAAAACCATTGAGTTTGGAAAAGGAACATTAACTCATTAACTCCTGTTAAATCCCAGGAATAATGGTGTGGTCAAAAAGGTAGAGACAGGCCGGGTGCGGTGGCTCACGCTGTAATGCCAGCACTTTGGGAGGCCGAGGCGGGCAGATCACGAGGTCAGGAGATCGAGACCATCCTGGCTAACACGGTGAAACCCCGTCTCTACTAAAAATACAAAAAATTAGCCGGGCGCGGTGGCGGGCGCCTGTAGTCCCAGCTACTTGGGAGGCTGAGGCAGGAGAATGGCGTGAACCCAGGAGGCGGAGCTTGCAGTGAGCCGAGATCGCGCCACTGCAGTCCGGCCTGGGCGAAAGAGCGAGACTCCGTCTCCAAAAAAAAAAAAAAAAAAGTAGATACTATCCTCTCTGAGAGCTGTTGGATAAAAAGAGACTGGAAAAATAGCACATATAAATTCATCTCAAGAACGGTCTTACTGTAAGAGTTCAGGCTAGATTCGAATCTCTTCAATATTTATTAGCTGGGTGACCTTGGGCAAATGACAACAACTTTCTGGTGTTCTTATATGTAATTCGTAGCTAATAGTACCAGTAAATTATGTGGTTTGCGAAGGTTTCATTCAAAACTGGATGAGAAACATTGAGTGCTTAGCATGTGTCTGATACCTAGTAAGTGTTCAACATTAGCTATTATTACTTTTATGATTATTTCAATGTAGCAGGGAGGACTTTTCATAGTTTTCACAAAGACAGCAAGCACATTCCCAGAAACCAAATTCCCCTGCTTGCCAGTGCCTTAAACACGTAAACACATGGGATTCGTGGTGTCCCATGCAAGGCTGAGAACTGGTTATCTGGGGTGGTCTCTGCCTGTTTCCAGCCAAATCAGAAAAAATAAGAACACCTTAATTAAAGGTATGCGGTTTAAAGACCTGTTCTTTATTCTTAGGCTGCACTTTTTTGGATGTGAAATTCTTTGATGCAACAGTGGCCAAGGTTAAATAGGATTTCTCGTAACGTGTTAGGCAAAAGTTAAAGTTGGCAAGCCTACTGTGGGCCCCGAAATTCGTGAAAACCCCAGGAAACAGAATTGACCTCAAACCCCTCTTCCCTTCAAATACAACGCAGGCCGAACGGACCCACCCGGTGGCGGTGAGAGACGTCCCGCGAGGGACCTCCGGGAACTCAGGAAACGGGACCACGATTGGCGGCGGCGGCAGCAGCAAGGAGGCGGGGCCTAGATGGGGCCTGCCCCTCGCACGTGATCCTACCCACCAACTAGCCCCGGCGCCGGGAGCGTCAGCCAATCCTCGAAGCTTTGGAAGTGCCTGCCCAGCAATGCGGCTGAGCCAATGGGCGGCCGCCTTACAGGCTCCTGGAGCTCGGGATTCGCGGGTCCTGCCGGCGCTGGTGGCTGACGAAAGAGGAACCGGTAGTGGTTGGCTGTGGGACCCCGGCACCCGGCTCCGCACCGGAGGGGAAATCCGCTGGAAAGTACTAGGGCCGAGCGGCTCCGGTAGGCGCGCGGCGGCAGAGCTGGTCCGCCGCCGGCAGCCGGGGCTTTGGTGGCCGCTGAAGGTTTGCGGCAGGAGGCCTTTGTGAAGTCAATCGGCTCCAGGTCGCCCTCTGGGTGCGGTCCCCACACCGCCTGCGTCACCTGGGTGTATTGAAATATTTCAAATACAGACTTCGCGGCCCACCCTAGCCTGCTGAATCGGAAATGCAGCGGTGAGCCATAGGTGATTATTATGCACCCTTAAATTTAAGAATTAGTCATTCGGAGGTTTCTCTCAATGGTGAACTTGAAAATAAGTTCAGGAAACCAGACAACTGGAGCGGACCGACAGCCCTGATTCCAATGGTAAGAGCAGTGCGCTGGGTGTGATCTTTCTGCCAGCACCTTAAGGCCTCACTTAACCTCAGGACCTTAGTTGTATCATCTGTAGAATGAAATGATGCTCTCCAGCCTACCTTCTCGTGGTGGTGATGTGATGATAAAAATTGAATAGTGAGAAATCCAATGGGCTATGGAAATGTGTGGAAAATGGCATTACTATTTCTCAGTGGGGCTCTTACCTATTACTCATCAACCTTATAGGCGGAATTGACTGATGCAGCCTACACAGTATTTAATTACATAAATGGGACACCACCTATGTGCCCAACATGGGATTTGATAGGAAGGATTTGAAGGGGTTAGAGACAGGGAGACCAAATAGGAGTCTGCCCAGCCACCCAGCTTTGGGGTAATGCGCGTATGGTCTTAAGTGCCAACAATAGAGAGAATGTGAAATTAAGTTGATGATGGAAATGAAAGAAGGAGGAATTGAAAGCTTCTCAACTAAGAAACCAGAAGACAAGCAACAAGAGAGCATCTCATGAAATCACACAACAGGGTAACTGAGTGGATATTTCCTGTGAGCAGTTATAAAGTTAGATTGTGGACGGGTGCGGTGGCTCATGCCACTTTGGGAGGCCGAGGCGCGGATCACCTGAGGTCAGGAGTTCGAGACCAGCCTGACCAACATGGAGAAACCCCTTCTCTACTAAAAATACAAAAAAATTAGCCAGGCGTGGTGGTGCATGCCTGTAATCCCAGCTACTCAGGAGGCTGAGGCAGGAGAATCGCTTGAACTCAGGAGGCAGAGGTTGCGGTGAGCTGAGATCAGGCCATTGCACTCCAGCCTGGTCAACAAGAGTGAAACTCTGTCTCAAAAAAAAAAAAGATTCAAGTCCAGATTTTGCTAAAGATGATAATTTGGGGGTTTTCAGCATGGACTATGATAGAACCCTCAGAGTCGTTTCAGCATCCTGAGACAGGAAATGCATTTTCATTTCTGTAGGGGGGCCTTAAGGAGACCCCACCATTAGGCTGTTGATGTCAAATCAGTCAGAGAAGATGATCCCATGCAACCTGAACCCTTGGTAAAATAAAAGCATGCTATTATTCATATTAGTGAAGGAAAACATCAGACATAGCTTTATTGCTGACTCCTGCCTCCTTCAGAGCCCATAGTCACAGGCCTCAGGGCTGTTCTGTAAGTAGAGCTCTAGGAAACCTTGCCAGTCCTTCTCACTAGTAAGCAGGGCTGAGACTGTGGGATCTTCCTTCATGGCTGCCATCCACAGTTTCAGTTTTGGAGTGTGGCCTACACACCTGTGGGAAGAGGAAAAAATGAAAGGTGTGAGCTAGGTCAACTAGGATGACATCACAGAGTCTCCCATATATCATTATTACTCTACAGTTTCATTTTTTTCCCTTAAATATTTCATTAAAAATATTTAAAAATGCATGTAATAGAATACTCAATTTGAAAGACATTATAGAGGTCCCTTTTTTACACAAAAGGAATGAGACTAGAGTGAAGCGATTTGTTCAGTTAATGTGAAAACTTGCCCAAAGAGAGAAACTGACAATGTATTAAAATAAGAACAGGGAATACAATCAGGAATGTTCTATGTTAATTATTCTACACCCAGATTATGACCAAAAGTAACCCTGAATAGCTCTAACGTCCAAGAAGCCACAGTAAGGCAAGGTGGCTGCCAAACTCAAAACAGAATTTGGAAAATAATGTGGAAATCTTATGGTAAATAGGAGGTAACACTGGTCATACAATCCTGCAACAACATCCTTATAAAAATTTACAACCTTATGGAATTTTTTTTTTTTTTTTTTTTTATAAAGTGTCTTGCTCTTGCCCAGGCTGGAGTTCAGTGACATGATCTCAGCTCACTGCAACTGCCTCCCGGGTTCAAGTGATTCTTCTGCCTCAGCCTCCCGAGTAGCTGAGATTACAGGTGTGTACCACCATGCCCAGCTAATTTTTGTATTTTTAGCAGAGATGGAGTTTCACCACATTGGCCAGGCTGGTCTCTAACTCCTGACCTCAGATGATCCACTCGTCTAGGTCTGCCAAAGTGCTGGGCTTACAGGCGTAAGCTACCATACCCTTCCCCTTATGGATTTTTAATCAGGAAGGAAGGAGTAAATTTTAAAGCACTTCACTACATGTCTCAGAAATCCCCTGCCCCATCCCAGTGATGGAGAGTAGTTAGTGTAGGTATATGACATGCCCGGGATAGTCCAAGATTCCCCTGTCTGCTTGTTCTCATTCAGACCAGTTGTATTAAATATTTCAACTTCTGTTAAAAAGAAAGGTCAATATATACTATTCCAACTGTCATCCTAAATTATGCACAAAATATTCAAATATCTTACTCATTTAACTTCATTGCTTCCAGCCGTTCAAACCAGGGCCAGATGAGGTAATCAATCATTGAGATAGAACTGCCACCAAAGAAGGTCGTCTTCTTATTAGTCAGAACCTGAACATTAAACAGCATAAAAGTATTTCTTACTTGTGCATGTAGTAAGACTCACTAGAAATGCTGAAGGGAAATAAGGAGAGCAGGTGAGAGAAGCAGTTTTTACTCCAATGTATCCAAGTTGGGTTTTTGTCTGATCAAAAAGCTTAATTAAGCTTTAGAATCTGTTGGTCTGGGATGAAGCAAAACAATCAACAACATAAACTGGAAAACTGAAAAATAAAACAAGTCACAGAGTACAACATATTTGTAATACAAAGGACTGGTATTCAGAATATAGAAAGGATTCCTGGGAATCAGTAAGAAAAATAGCAAACGACCCATGGGAAAAATGAGCAAGACTTGATCTTCACAAAAGATGATGTCCAAATGGCCAATTATCATTTGGAAAGGTGTTCAACTGTATTAGTCATTAGGGAAATGCAAATTAAAACCAAAATGCAATAACACTATACATCCATGAGAATGCCTACAATGAACAAAATGAAGTTGGCAAGGGTATTGAACCACTGTCACAGAGGTGTAAATTGGTACAACCATGTTTTAAGAGTATGCATACTCTTATCACCCAGCAATTGTACTTGGAAATGTAACACATGTTCACCAAAAGATATGTATGTGAATGTTCACTGCAGCACTATTTGTAATAGCCCAAATGTGAAAACGTTTACTATCAAGAGTAGAATGTGCAAACTGTAATATACTATACTTTGGAACACTGTATAAAGAACAGGAAAGAACTACACACAGCAGAGATGAACCCACAAACCTAATATTGAATGAAAGCAGGCAGACCCAAAAGATGAGCATTATATGAGTCCATTTGTATAAAGTACAAAAAAGCCCAAACTAGTATTTTGTTAGTTGATATGGGTGCTGGTTCCACGGCTGTGTTGACTTTGTGAAAATGTGTTGTATTCTTATGCTTTGGGTACTTCTCTGCATTAAAAATTAAAAATATTAACTTTTCAATATAAAATGCACAGTTTGCAACTTTTGATTGTTCAATTTAAATTCTTTTCAACTTTACAACGGTGCAAAAGCAAGCATTCAGTAAAAACTGTACTTTGAACTTTGAATTTTGCTCTTTTCCTGGGCTATCTATTTGCAGTATGATACTCTTGATGCTGGGCAGCCATACCATCAAGAGAGTAAACAACCAATGCTCTAAAGTGTGCTGTGTTGCCAGCATCTTTTGGATGCAGGTATTCAATAAATTACATGAGATTTTCAACACTTTATAAATAGGTTTTACGTTTGATGATTTTGCCCAATTGCAGGCTAATGGAAGTTTTCTGAGCACATTTAAAGCAGGCTAGGCTAAGCTATGATGCTCTGTAGGTTGGGTTTATTAAATGCACGATATTTTCAACTTACGATGGGTTTATTGGATGTAACCCCATTGTAAGTGCAAAAGCATTTGTACTTAAAATATACTGGAAATAGATTAGATTAACTGCTAAACAGATGACAATCATTTGAAAACAAAACACGGGTTGTATGTTTCTGAAATTTTAAGAAGGCGAATTGGTTACAGGGTTTGCCAAAGCGGGTGATTGAGAATATTATCTGGCTATTTAAACCACCAAACTAATTTGCCCTTTATAAATAACCTCCATAGTTTTTTTCAATGCATAATATGCATTTTAGATTGACCTATTGTGTTCTGTCTACTACTAAACTAATTATCTGAAGAATATGGACTGCATCTTACTTTCCACCTCCCACACTGTTCAGCAGAAAAATATAAAGTACCAACATTGATTCAAGAAGAAATGTAAAACCAAAAAACCAATTACCATTAAAGAAATCAAACTAGTAATGAAAAATCTACCCCTGTTAAAGACACCAGGCTCAAATGTTTTAAAGAAACCACTAGTCCCTACCAAATGGTTTCAGAGATTAGAAAAACAGGTTAGTTACCCAACTCATTTTATGAGGTCAGAATATCCTTGATACCAAAAGCCAATAATAATACCATAAGAATAGAAAATGTATAAGCCAATCTCATTTATGAACACACATACAAAAATCATTTATTAGCTAATTCTACAGTACGTATAAAAATCCATAGAGAACAAGTAGGTTTTATCTTAAGAAACGCTAGGATGGTTAAACATTAAAAAAAAAAAAAAAAATCTGTCAATAGCACCATATTCACCAGATTAAGAGGAAAAAATTCTATGAACATTTCAATAGATGTAACAGATGCAGAAAAAGCATTCAATAAAATTCAACATTTATGACTTTTTTAAAAATTAGCAAACTAGTAATAGAAGAGAACTTTATAATAAAAAAAGGTTTCTGAAAAACCTACAGCAAACGTCATACTTACTGATAAAATGTTAAAATGCATTCCCATGAAAGATAGGAACTATGTCTTCTGTCAGTAAAAACTTCAGGCTTAGCATGAATGAAATATTTCAAGGCCAAGAGACAGGCTCCAAGGCCCAAATGTCAGCTTTCCCCAAAAGAAGGTAAAATACATCTGGGCTTCCCGCAAGTGTCTGTTCATTGCAAACTTTCTGGTGGGAAATATTTAGTATGTAATACTAAGTGGACACAGGAAAAAAAAGCAGGACACAGAATGATATCTATGCTCTGATTAGAGCTACATTAATTTTTTTTAAATATATGGACAAGGACTGCAAACAAGCATAGAAAACTGGATACATAAAAACTTGTGGAAATGTGGGTACAATTTCCTTTTTCCTTGTTATTTTAATGTTAGCAGAATATTTTAAAAGCAAGCCCATGACAAAGTATTTTTAGGTGTTTTGATTTATATCTTAAGCAGAAGAGCTTTCTGCTTTATAACGGCAGTCTGCTGTAAACAAAAATGTTTAGGGGAATTTTCCTAATTACCTTAAAGTCATTTGGAAAGTGGGAATATGAAGAAAAGAATAGGAGGTAAAGGAGGGTAGATATAGTTATCATTTACTCTGATGATAGCTAGGAGAAATAATTACCTCCTCTAGCTTGGTAAATTCTTTACGAAATTCTTCTTTTAGGCCAGCATAGTCTTCTTTATTTTGGCTTCTAATAAAGCTTCCTACCAAGGATGGCACCTAGACAGAGAATAATTTATTAGTTTATCAGTTTACAGCTAACTATATCGGCCCTCTCACGTAAAAACATGATAGAACCCTTACAGTCCTGGTATCAGGTGTTCTAGAAACATCAAGGGTGCACAAAGTTCCTGTGCTCACAGAGGTAATGGACTGGTCTTAGGAACAGTTTTGTGGCCTAAAATGCTGGGTTCGTCAGGATTTTATAAATTATAAATAACAGAACCTACTTTGGCACTTTCAAGAAACAACTTTCTTTCTTTTTTGAAATGGAGTCATGCTCTATCACCCAGGCTGGAATGCAGTGGCGCGATCTCAGCTCACTGCAACCTCCACCGCCCGGGCTCAAGCAATTCCCCTGTCTCTGCCTCCTTAGTAGCTGAGATTATGGACGTGCGCAACCATGCCCGGCTAATTTTTGTATTTTTAGTAGAGATGGGGATTCACCATATTGGCCAGGCTGGTCTCAAACTCCTGACCTCAGATGATCCATCTGCCTCAGCCTCCCAAAGTGCTGGGATTACAGGCTTGAGCCACCACACCCAGCCAACACAACTTTCTTTCAAGGAGACTGAGTGGCTCATAGAGTTATTGGGAGGCTGAACAAACAGGCTTGGAATTAAGACAGAAAATCCCAAATTCATGCTGAGAAATGGCCTAATGGGAAGCGCCCACTGCTGCCAGTGCAAGCTGAGCACCAGATGCTTCAATTTGTGCAGCTGCCAGAAAGTAGAGTCTGAGATAACTGCTAACGCCACCGGCAGTGATGCCATTTCTACTCTGGAATTTTATCTTGTAACCCACACTGCTGAAACCCAGAGGCTCTGCCGCCGCTCTCACCAGCAGAACCAGTGGAGAGCTGAATATCTTAAGCAGATATCCCACCAAGCCTGTTTCCTTACCTTGCTCATTTCTGATTTGAACTCTGTTGTGTGTGTCTGACAGGAAGAGCCTAGGTCACAAAACTTGGCCCCAACTGCAAAGAGCTAGGGAAGAGAATTTTTCTGATTTCTTTGTTGGGGAGGATGCCAGGAGACTGTTCAAAAGGGACTGACTACCTAAAGACTTGACGGGTGTAGCATCAGATGCTTTAATGCTCGTGATGGTGTTTATGTGTTTTAATACTTTGGTCTTTGGTATCATTTTATTCAAGAGGCAGAAGTCCACTCATCCTAGTTTAAGTAAACAGGCACTTGTAAAAATACAGAATCCCATGAAATCCCATCCACATCAGTTCAGCCTGCCTTCACTGGGACTGAAGGCTTTCAGGCAGCCCTTTCATCCACATTTCCATCTGGGTCTGCCTGGTCTTTCATCTGTTTTTCCTTACATTTTTGCTCCATATTACTTTCCATATTTCAGTCCCTTTGCAATGCTTTTAATTCTTGTTCTTCTAAAAATGTATTTCTTAAGTGGCTTTGGTTTTCCTAGCCTCTAATGTTGTATTTGAGCCCCAACGCTTAGTTGTCTTTACTGTCCTAACCTTTACTGTCTTAGTTCTGTGTCTCATTTCCAAGTTCCCAGGAGAGAAGATAACTGGCCCAGGTGTGGGGGTGGGGTACATTTCTGTTCTGATGGGCTGTGGCCAGGAGAGCAGGGTCATATGTACATAAAGCCACCTCTCCTTTAAAAGCAAGCAGGGAAGTAAAGGTGGGCATCTTCGGCATTACTTTTAAATCTCATTTTCTTTCTAGATAGTACAATGAATCCCTTGTGACTACTTTTTAAAGTAGTAGCTTTATGCATGAAAGTAAAGCTTCATGTCTAAAAGCTTTACTTTTAAAGCTCGATGTCTAAAAGCTTTACTTTTAAAGCTCGTTTTCTCTGACGTGTCCTACAAGTCCTTTCACGATCCAGTGCCTGTTTACCTCTCCAAAGTTACCCCTTTTATCTCTTCTCCTGACACTTTATATTCCAGCCATACTAAAAAAAAGTTTTCCAGAACTGGCACCAGACCAAAGAGATTTTTCTTAAAGAACCACTTAAGCTTATTTTTTTTGGTTGATATTGATGACTTCGTGTCTTGAAGCTGCATGCCTTTAACTTGTTACTACTTTGTAAAACTCTCCAGCATCGTTCTTGAAAATGTCATGTTCCCATTACGTTATCTTTCACAGCAGCCGCCTCTACTATTCTTTCACCCTCATCTTACTAAGCAGGTGACTCACTCTTCCTTTCCCATTGGCTTCCCTTTATAATGTCTCCTAAAACAGAATGTTTTCCATAACTCTCTCTTAGGGCATTTCTTTAACCATCTTTTTCTGTAAAGATAATCCTTTATACACTGACCATACTACCAAGGTGACAATGTTATAGGCATATAACCAGACATGCTATTCTTGGTGTCTAAACACACATCTGTTAGTCATTTCTTTGTTAATACTAATTGTTTGAACTGATCCACAATGTTGATGCTAAGTAAGGTACAAACAGTTCTTCTGCAGGATTGCCATTTATTCAGTCATCTGAGTTATTGCCAACACAAAGTAGATGCTCACTGCTTGATGCTGTGGCTATAAGGACAAGAAGTAGTTACCATGTGTCAGACTCTGTTCTAGGTGTTTTATATTAACTGGTTTTTATCTTATGAGGTGGGAACAGTTACTATATCCATTTTACCAATGATGAACGGAGAGGCAAAGTAATAAGTAACTTGCTCAGAGTCACAGGAAAGTAGCAGAGCCAGTCACAAAACTAGGCAGTGAACTAACAGTGATCAAAACACAGCCCTCACCCTCAAGGAGCTCACAGCCCCAGTGCAGTACACAGGCAAGAAGGCAGGCAAAAGTTCACATGGATGGGAATTCAGAAGCTAGAGCACTAACCAGCCTGCCAAGCTCCTGAAAAGGCAGCAGTGTCTGAGCAGACATGTGAAAAATGACGTGGAGATAACCAAGCACGGTGAGAAGTGGGAAGAATCTGACAGCAAGAATTGAGAGAGAAAGGGGCGAATTTGGGAATTCTGAGAAAAGTTTAGTATGGCTGGCATATATAAAGTGTCAGGAGATGAGTGAAAAGGGATAATTTGGAGGTAAACAGGAACTGGATCGTGAAAGGACTTTCAGGACACTCAGAGCTGACAAGCATATTCCTGTTTTGTTTTTCTCTCCCAAATCACTGAACCATAAATGGCAGCACTGATTTCACTTTAAAAAAATAGGTTTTTCAAATAGGAGCTGAAATTTCTTATGTACAAACCTTAGAAAACAATTCTAAGATCATCTTCTGGCAAGCTTTCTCATAGGGGTCATCTGGCAACAGCTTCTTCCCTGGGTATGCTTCATCCAGGTACTCACAGGTGATGGCAGACTCGTAGATCAGCTGACCCTGACTGTTTTCCAGAACTGGCACCAGACCAAAGGGATTTTTCTTAAAGAACCACTCAGGCTTATTTTTCAGGTTGATATTGATGACTTCATGCCTGAAAGACACATAGGAGACTATGAAGAGAGGGAAACAACTTTTGTGCTTTTGGATAAATTCTCACTGGCTTTGCCATCCACTTAGCTGATCAGACCCCAAATTTAGGAGTCTGCCTAGATTCCTTCCATTCTAGTTTTTGATTTTATGAATTTGACTACTTTTGATACACCTTTTAAGTACAATCATGCAGTATTTGTCTTTCTGTGTCTGGCTTATTTTACTTAGCATAATGTCCGCAAGGTCCGTCCATGTTGTCACATATTGCAGAATTTCCTTCCTTTTTAGGCGGAATAGCATTACCACATTTTCTTTATCCATTCATCTGCTGATGGACATTGACATTATGCCGTTGTGAACAGTGCTGCAGTCTACATGAGAGGGCTAATATCTCTTTGAGAACTTGATTTCATTTAATTTGGATATATACCCAGTAGTGAGATTGCTGAATCATATGGTAGTTCTATTTTTAATTTTTTGAAGAACATCTATACTGTTTTCCATAGCAGCTGTACCATTTTACATTCCCGCCAACAGTGTGCAAGGGTTCTGATTTCTACACATCCTTGCTAACACTTGTCTTTTTTAATTATAGTCATCTTGACAAGTGTGAGGTTATTATGTGATTTTGATTTGCATTTTCCTGATGATTAGTGATAAGCACTTTTTCATATATGTGTTGCCCATTTTTATGTCCTCTTTGAAGAAATGTCTATTTTTTTAATTTTTAATTTTTTTTGACACTCTGTCTCCCAGGCTGGAGTACAGTGGCTTAATCGCAGCTCACTGCAGCCTCGACCTCCTGGGCTAAAGCGATCCTCCTACCTCCCCAGTAGTTGGGACCACAGGCGTGCACCACCACACCCGGCTAATGTTTTTGTAGAGACAGGATTCTGCCGTGTTGCCAAGGCTGGTCTTGAACTCCTGGGCTCAAGTGATCTGCCTGCCTCAGGGTTATAGGCGTGAGCTACCATGCTCAGCCTGAGAAATGTCTGTTTAAGATCTTAGCCCATGTTACAATCAGGTTTTTTTGTTGTTGAGTTGTAGAGATTCCTTATGTATTTTGGAGATTAACCCCTTACCAGGTATGTGGTTTGCAAGTACTTTCTCCTATTCCATAGGTTGCCTTTTTGTTCTGTTAATCATTTCCTTTGCTGTGTGGAAGCTTGTTTGATGTAGTCCCATGTGTTTATTTTTGGTCTTGTTGCCTGGTCTTTGGTGTCATGTCCAGGAAATCATTGCCAAGGCTGGTTTCATGAAGCTTTTCCCCTATGTTTTCTTTTACACGTTGGTGTTTTTTATATTCCTTGAATTTGCCAGATGTGTTTCCACCTTAGAGTCTTTGCACCTGATGGTCCTCTGCCTCCTCTGCCTGCCTTTTCCCAGGTCTTCCCAGGTCAAACACACATCCCCAGGCCCTCCCTGACCATAGCTGTGAAGTTGCTGAGCAGCTTCTATTACATGATTATCATGTTTACTTTCTTCATTGAACTGATAATATGTATCTGAAATTACTTTGCTCACTTATTTACAAGTTTGTTATCTTCCTAGAATGTAAGCTCCACGAAAGGTGGGATCTTGTGTATCTGTTCACAGTAATAAACAAACATGTAAATGAGCAAAATGCTATATAGATATAAATGCTCTGAAGAAAATAAAAAGTTTCAGATGAGGACTCAGTAAATATTTTTGTTTTGAAATATTTCATATAAATTAATGAATAAATCTGTGGAAATGCTTCAAAATTGTCAATAAGATACTCCATTTATGGCTAAGAGGTATCATAGTATCATAGTTATAAATCATATGAGGCAACTAATTGAATTGTGACCACTATCCACTATATGAGAACCAACATAAAATTCAATTTATTTTGCTAATTTGGTAAAAAGTTTCTTGGTTTTTATGAAGATGTTAAGGAATCCTTAAAATCCACCCACAAGGCCAGGCTTGGTAGCTCACATCTGTAATCCCAGAACTTTGGGAGGCTGCAGTGGGTGGACTGCTTAAACCCAGGAGTTCAAGACCAGCCTGGGCAACATGATGAAACCCTATCTCTACAAAAAATATAAAAATTAGCTAAGTGTGGTGTTACTCACCTGTAGTCTCAGCTACTCAGGATGCTGAGGTGAGAAGATTGCTTGAGCCCTGGAGGCAGAGGTTGCAGTGAGCCATGATTGCACCACTGCATTCCAGCCTGGGTGACAGGGCGAGACCCTGTCTGGAAAAAAAAAAAAAAATCCACCCACAAAATAAGCTTTCAGATTAAATCTCCATGTACTGATTTTTTTAAAAATGTTGTCTGAGCAAATCATACAAAGTAAACCAAAAAGGAAGAAAACAGGTGAACTCCAGGCTATAGTCGGATTGTATTCAGGTCTATCTTGTATGTTGCCTGAGACTGTAGAGGAACTAAGAGAAAGGAGCTAGGTCCACATGATTGTTAAGGCTGAATAAATGTTCAATAGAACAGATTACTAAAAAAAAAATAGACACCAATACCTTTTGTTTTCTATTTTCCCATCCACAGCTGTAGCTAGAACAGTATTTCATTTGAGGATTTAAATACATAATTCCCCATGGAAACAAAGGAACATCCAATTTGAACATGAGCACAGGTGTGTATGTAATTTAAAAGGTTCATGTGCTGACAGAATACTGGACAGTGAGGTACCAGCCATTGCAAAAAAAAAAAAATTATTTGGCTCCTTGCCAAAGAATTATCAACATTTTTGAACTATGAAACAAAAACTTTTGTTACTATGAAAACAAAAAGATCCTGGGCTTTTGTTATTTAAAAAAAAAAAAGTATGTCAGAACACACATGAATTTTGGTAACCTGGCATTGTGAGCCAACAAGTCTACACACCTGCCACAGCAAGTTGGAAGATGCATCTTTTAGAGAAAACCATGCTTTGTTAAGTCATATCATGTGGTTAAAATCTAGTACTTTCCCAGTAAAAGCCTCCTGGGGCTCAAGCTTAAAACTGGTCTATTAATGTAGTAGACCTTTGTTGTTTGCACTGTCTGGAAGCTGTTAACCACTCTCTTCCTCTCCTCTACCCCACACTATTAGGGGAAGATAGTTTCAATGTTCCTTTGGAAAACTGCCTCAGTAAATAAGGTAGGGTTGTTTTCAAACTAAAGGTCCAGGGTGAAGCACATAACCCAGGACTTTGTGCCTCTGAATCCAGCTGTGTCATGCTCCTGGCCTTTTCAAATAAATGAGTACCAAAAAAATGTCTTTTTTCAATTTCGGTTACATTAGATTTCTCTTCGTACAATAAAAGAGTTCTATCACAGCAAATATGACAGTGTTTTTGAGAAACATTACTAAATAGTAAGTATTCTATGTGTTCAGAATCATAATCTCATCCAAATGAGATGCATTTCTTAGTGAAGTAATGACGAATCCCCTTCAAATGTATTTTTTAAATGCATGTTACCTTTCTTTTAGGGAAAATAATTGCCTACCCCTAAAGATTCTCCCCTTAGAAGACTAAAATTAGTTCACAAACAGTAAGCACACAGACAGAAAATTCCTTAAGAATGGGGGGTTTGTTTTAAACTTCCACAGAGCCTTCCACACCTCAGGTATCTAATAAATGTCTAATCAACAGACATCCAAAGGTCATGGGAAGGGAAGTGGTTCCAATGGATACTTGGTGTCAGAGAAAAGTCAAGTGACTATTGCACATGTCCTGTGGATAGCCCGTAAGTCAAAAACTATGCTAGTTTCAAAACAGGCTCTGCAGAAGGATGAGCTAGACAGACACTTCCCTCTATTTGACTCAACCAACAGCCCAATCCACAGAAATATGTGCAGTAAACTCAGCACTACCCTAGGAGGGTCAGGGTCTAAACTCTGCTGTACTGGGGTAAATTACTATTCTAGGAGGGAACAATATATTCAGAATAACAACTAACAGTTAAGCTGGAATAAGAATGGGGAATCACAGTAGGGCGAAAGCGAAAGGACTCTGGACCAGGAATTCGCGACGTACCAAAGCTGAAAGAGCTGCTACGGTTATTACCCGGGCAAATCACTAACATCACTGGAGCCTCAGCTTTTCTAATCCATTAAATGGCTGGTTAATCTAAATGAGGTGTCCTAGACCGTTGGAATCTGTGGCCTATTTTTCCTAGGGGAATGGTCTATAACTTGCTATCTGCCAAAGGGCCGAGAATAGTTTAATGTGCAGTAAAGGACGATGGCGGGAGGGGGATATAAGGCGGCTGAGACCCCACCCCACCCCGCCGCCTGCAGCAAGCTCCCGGACGGCTCGGGGAGCGTCCCTGCCTGGGTGCCCACCTGATTCCCTTGGCCTTCAGGACCAGAAGCGTCCTCTCAGCAAACGGGCAGAACCTCATGCTGTAGACGCGGATCGAGCCCTCCGGGACCGGCCCCGGGGGCGCGCTTCCTGCCGGGGAGAAGCGAAGGCGATTACGGCCCAGAGAGGTGTTGAGACCCCCGGTATCCCACCGCCCCCGCGTCCCACTGCAGCTCCGACCCGTTCCCCGCCGGTGGGGCGCTCCCGGGCGGCTGGGCTCCCGGAGCAGCCTCGAACATGCCGCCGGGGGTGGCCGAGATCACCCCCTCTTCGCGGCGGGCAGGCCTCACCCTTCCCCAAGCTCCTGGCTGACTCCCCGGACATCGTGGCGCAGCGCAGGCCGAGCTCCTCTGGGGTTTGCAGGCGATTCAGGAAGTAGGTCACGCGTCCTTCCCGCCCTCCTTCCCTCCCCCGCTTTCTCCCTAGCTTAAAAGTGCCTGCCCCCGGCGGCCGCCAGCTGCACCCGTTGTGCCTTCCGTGCTTTATGGGATAGCCCTTAAAACATCTTAAGGGGCTGTGTCAAGGCATCTCGCTGGCCAAAGGATGCACCCACGGGGAGATGCACAAAAGTTATAAATGCTCAGTCATCCCTCCGCCCCCGAACGAAGGGGTCACCACTCCGCCCTCACGGGGCTCCACGTCTGACCCTGGCCCTGACCTCCCTCCAGTGACACTGACCTCGAAGCACCACCCGCTCCGTCCCAAGGCTTCACGACTTCAGAGCCCGTGGCGCGAGCTCTTGGCTCACTCACCGGTCCAGAGCGTTCTCTCCAAAGGCTCCTGTTCAGCTTGTGAAGGGAAAATAAAAATCTCTGGACTCCAAACTCACTATGCCAAAGGGAAGAGTCAAGCTTAGAAACTGAGTCAGGCAACACTGCCTCTCATTTTGTTCCTAAATAGATAGCTACAAAGATCAAAGGCCACACACCTCCCCAAGGAAATTCCTTGTTGGCCCCCAAGATCTTTACTCTAAAACAGATCAGTTGAATTTCATCTTGGCAATGTAAACTAACAGCTTATCTTCCCAAGTACGGGACAAAGACAGGTCTAGGAGTCATCCTTCCTCTCGCTGGAGAAAAATGCATATTTGACTGCTTCCTCTACCCTATATTTAATCTTGTAAAAATGCAGATTCACCAAGCACTAGATGAATGCATAACTGACTATTCCTCTACGACCTCCTTTCACGAATGTAACATGTGCATTCAGTGAATGCTGATCAAAGGCCCCAAAGAATGCAACTACTCGCCCCTTTTATCTACCTTCCCTTTTTACTTTCCACTTTCCCCTACTGCCTGCTCTTTCCCCTTTAAATAATGAAGTCCTCAAGCCCTCTTTGGAAAGAGCACAGATCACAGATGTTCCTGTGATTTTGTGTTCCTTTTTCTCAGATGTGTCCTCAACCTTGGCAAAATAAACCTCTAAAAGGATTGAGACTCACCTTGGTCATTTCCTTTGATTTACAAGCTCATCTATGCCTCGCTGCAGGGTTGCCCAGCCACCTGGACAGGCTTTTCCTTTTTCTGTCAGTACTAGCTTAACGTGACTACTGGGAGGGCCTCTGTCCCTACTGTCACCTGTAGGATACATCCTTTTCAGTTTAACCCATAGGAGACAGCACAAACCTGGATATTATCAACCTCAGAATAATGGTGCTGCTTTCAAAACTCTCCCACTTATTAAACATTTGTGTTTTGAAGCCCTGGTAATATAACTGAGTACTCCCATTTTTCCAAGAGATAGAGGATGAGTTATTTTTTACATTATTTATTTCTCCCATCTTTTCTCTTTCCTCCTTTCTCCCTGTTCCCCACTTCCTACTTAGCTCTTTAGAAATGCAATTATCATCTTTTACCTTCCCTTCACCTGACACTCCCTACAGGGCAAGCTTATCTAACTGGGTGTTTACTTAAAAGCTCCAGAGCAGGACTCTCACCCACCAGGAGACTGCCTCCAGAGATAACAGTCAATTTACATCCAAAAGTATGCCTGAGATGAGGCCACTTTACAAATGACTTCTGCCCATGATGGCACCACCCAGTAGATAAAGCACCAAAGTAAGTCATGCAAACCCCCACCCACTCAGTCCCTCCCCAGCATGCAGTTCATACCAACTGCCCCCTTTAAAAGCCCCTGCTTTCTGCCCCAGAAGCTAAGTGGTACCCATAAGGCAGGAAGCCTGTTTTTCTTCCCCTAAGCTAGCTTTGGAATAAAAAAATCACTTTCTTTATACCAGACTTTGCTCTTCTTATTAATAATTGGACTCTGAAAGCAGCAAGCAACTGAACTTGCATTTCAGTTACAATAAGGGCACACAGGCTTGGAATCAAGCAGGTGGGATGAATGAATTTAGTCTTGGGTCTGGGAATAAAGGTCTGGCCGGAGAGTCCTCTCAAACAGCTCTTTTAACTTAGGGGTCAGGAAAGAGGGGTTCCAGGGCCACCATACAGATGAGGAAAAAGACTATTCAATGATTTCCTTGTTTGCCTAGATTTGAAAGCTGGTAACAATTTGAAAGCCTGTGCCATTTATTGGGGTGGGATGGGGGTAGATGTTTATTTTTATTTTGATTAGCCCTATTATGGGAGGAGCAGAGAATGAGGTGAAAAGCACCAAGTCTTGGAGCACCCTGCCTGTTTTGATCCTGGCTCCACCCCTGTATTCAGTTGCTAGGACTAAGGTAACAAAGTACTGCAGAGTGGCTTAAATAACAGAAGTGTGTTGCCTCACAGTTCTAGAGGCTACAAGTCCAAGATGAAGATGTCAGTAGGGTTGTTGCCTTCTGAGGAGGGAGTCCGTGAGGGAGTCTGTTCCATGCCTCTCTCCCAGCTTCTGGTGGTTTGAGGGAATCTTTGGTGTCCCTTGGAGTGCAGAAGCACCACCCACCCCATCTGTGCCTTCATCTTCATTCACACTCCATTATGACCTCGTTTTAATTTAGTTATATCTGCAACAACCCTATTTCCAAATAAGGTCATATACTGGGGCACTGGGAATTAGGACATCAATGTATGAAATTGGGGGGAGCACAATTCAACCCATAACAAGCACTTATTAACTGTGAACATGGGCAAGTCACTAACCTCAGTGTGTTTCAGTTCCCTCACCTGTAAAATAACGTGGAAAACATGTTATTCCTCCTGCATAGATGTTACGGGAAAGGGGTCCTGATCCAGACCCAAGAGAGTGTTCTTGGATCTCGCATGAGAAAGAATTCAGAGCGAGTCCACTGTGCAAAACAAAAGCAAGTTTATTAAGAAGATAAAGTGGTGGAAAAAACAGCTACTGCATAGACAGAGTAGGGTGTTCCCGAAAGTAAGAGGACGAAGGCATCCACCCCAGGTACAATGCCTGTATATATAGGATGAAAAGATCATGGGGAGATGCGCTCTGCTACAAGGGTTTGTGATAAAAGATTAATTTTCATAATTACTATCTTTTGCAAGAATCAATATTATTATCTTTAAAGCAAAATTAGGAATGCCTTTGTTCTCAAGGTATCGGGATATCTGGACACTCCCAAGTCTGGGTCTGTTTAGTAAACATTATCAATCTGTTCCCTTAACCATAAACATCTAGAGGCTAGGAATACCTAACTTTCTGGGAATACGGCCCAGCAAGTCCCAGCCTCATCCCAGCCTCATCTTCCTAGCCCTCACTCAAGATGGAGTCGCTCTGGTTCAAACGTCTCTGACATAGAGTCTGTGGCAGGATTGAATTAGTTACTATACAGAAAGCACTTACAGCAGCGCTTGGCATAGAATATGTTAAATAAATGTGATCACTACATATTTTTATTTAATTTAGTAAATAGGCAAGAAATAGACATAAATTTTTAAAAATTCGCCACATTTTTGCTAAAATATGGGCACTGCTTAACTCTTTTTAAGGATATTGACTTTTTAGCACACTAATGACTTCATGCAAATAACCTTGTAAATTGAAACTTGGCAAGGTAAAACTTCTGAATGGCCAAAAACAATTTCACATCAAGGTATTACTTTAAAAGTTTTACTTGGAATGACCTGTCCCCTAATTTAGTGTGAATAATGTAATATTTTATTGCAATGATTTGAAAGATCCACCTCATCAATAAATAAATCAAAAGGTTAATTCCTTAAAGAAAGAAATTAAAAATATACTCTCCCAGTAAACTATCATACTATATTACTGGTGTGCATTACAATAGATCCTCTCCAAGTCCTTTGTGGTTGTGTAAACATCTGAATATACACCTGAGGAAAGAAAAGAACTTTCATCTGAGGAATGTGAGCCATTTCAAATTATTAGGCCCAAAGAGACATTAAAATGAGACAGCAATCATGCCCCACTCCCCGCTTTGAGCTATGTATTCACATCTTGAAACTGCTTGTTATAGCCACAAGTAGCTATAAATCAACCTAATAATGCCACAGCAAACACTGTAGCCCACAGTCTATAGCTTAACAATGTGTAGCCAGCTACTAATCAATGTTATTTCTGTAAACCAATGAGAATTCCTGACAGACAACTTTATGTCAGCCCACTCTCTGAAGCCCCTTTTTGCCTTTAGAAATCCACTTGTAACTGCTGCTAATGAGAGTGTCTATTCAGAGCAACTTGAACCTATACTCCTGGGTTGCAACCCTCAACCTTGGCTCAAATTACCTCTCTAATCGCATTAATTTTGGTTCACCCTCTTCTTTTTATGTTGACACGCTGCCCATAGCCACAGTTAAAAGGAAACAATACGTGCATTTTTACAACAACAATTCTTAATAATCAACCTAAGAGACTAATCTGAGAGGATTCTGCTGGTTAAAGATCAAGAGTTCATGCCATTGCACTCCAGCCTGGGCAACAGAGTGAGTGAGACTTTGTCCCAAAAAAAAAAAAAAAAGAAGCTTGAATAGAAAAAAAATTGAGGGGATATTAAAAGTCCATTGAAAGAAGAATGGATAAATATATTGTATTGTATTCATATAATGGACATCTACCCAACAATGAAAACAAATAGTCTACAGCTATAGTTATCAACTTAAATCCCTCTCAAAAACATGATATTGAGCCAGAAAAGCAAGTCACAATAATATATATGGTACGACTCTACATATGTTAACTTTAAAAACAGGCAAAGTGAAACAGCACATTAGTTATGGCTCATGCATACAAGGCAGAATTGAAAAGCAGGGAACAATAATCACGGAATTCAGGATGGTAGCTACATCCAGGCGAAAGGAAGGGAATGGAAAAGGGTGGGTGCATGATGTAGGGAGGTGCTTCCAGGGTATTGGTTCCCTTCTGTTTCTTCAGCTGGAAGGTGACTTCTAGAGAATGGCATTGAGATGGGAAAGGATCAGGTGGGGAGAAATGAGGTGGCGACTGTTGTCATTTGAAAAGCTTTCTATTCACTTTGATTTTTTACTCTTAATATACACTATATTGGGAAAAATTAAGATTTAAGAAATATTTTTTAAAGAACAGGAAAAAAAACCTACTGTTAAAAGACAACTGTTAAAAGTAATGAAGTAGATTCATATATACTGATGCAGAAACATGCCAGAGATACATTGTTAAATAAAAACGTTGTAAAACAGCATGCAGGAGGTAATCTCATCTGTTGAATGTACACGTCCTGCCAGGTATCTCCTAAATGTTCTACTTGAAAAGTCTTTAATCCTCACAACAATCCTAAGATTTAAGTACTGTTAACATTACCATCTCAGGGATAGGGAAACTGGGGGCACAGGTTAAGTGATTTTCTCAAAATCAATACATTTCGTATGGTGGAGATGGGTTGTCAACTCTGGTCTTGTGTCCGGAATTTATTCCTTCCGGTGGGTTCTTTGTCTCGCTGACTTCAAGAATGAAGCTGGGGACCCTCGCGGTGAGTGTTACAGTTCTTAAAGATGGTGTGTCCAGAGTTTGTTCCTTCAGATGTTCAGATGTGTCCGGAGTTTCTTCCTTCTGGTGGGTTCATGGTCTCGCTGACTTCAGGAGTGAAGCTGCAGACCTTTGCAGTGAGTCTTATACCTCTTAAAGGTGGTGCGTCCAGAGTTGTTTGTTCCTGCTGGTGGGTTTGTGGTCTCACTGACTTCAGGAATGAAGCCACAGACCCTCACAGTGAGTGTTACAGCTCATAAACGTAGTGCAGACCCAAAGAGCAGCAGCAAGATTCATTGTGAAGAGCAAAAAAACAAAGCTCCCACACTGTTGAAGGGGACTCCAGCAGGTTGCCCCTGCTGGTTCAGGTGGCCAGCTTTTATTCCCTTATTTGGCCCCGCCCACATCCTGCTGATTGGTCCATTTTACAGGGTGCTGATTGGTCCGTTTTTAACAGAGTGCTGATTGGTGCATTTACAAACCTTTAGTTAGACACAGAGTGCTGATTGGTGCATTTATAAACCTTTAGCTAGACAGTAGTCCCTACCAGATCCAGAAGCCCAGCTGGCTTCACCTCCCAGTCTGACACCTAAGTCTGATCAAGAGATCAGGTAGCAGTTAAGACTGCTACCATGTCTCATGGATTCTAAGATTCACATTTCTTCATGTTTAAATACCTCTAAAAGTGGAAGTGTATCTAAAATTACAGCAGGCTGTGTAGCAGTTTTGACACTGATGTTATTGCTCTTGCTTGGACTTGCGGGGTAGCTGTCAATGGATTTGGAAGAAAATCCCAGAGATAATAGAACACTCTTGCTGCATTATGGAATTAAATGTTCTTCTTGGCACAGAGAACAATGCTGTGGGATGAATGAGTTGGGGAAATGAATGCCTATGATGCTGATTTTAAACATTATTCAAAAGAGCTGGATTCTAAAAATTGAATGAATACTTTATATAACATATTTCCCTTTTTATACTTGCACAAGAGTAAGATAGGATAAAAATCATTTCTAAATGAGCTTAAGAGTTCTTTTATCCTAAAAATCTGGGCTTAAAAGCGTTCTTTCAATAAGCGTAAAATAAAAATTTTAGGATTCTGTTGTAATTTAATTGGTTATTTAATTATGTAATTATTCCCTCCTTGTCAGTTGATCTTAGAGCTGACTAAATACAGTTTATCTCCCTCACAGTCCCCCTAAAGTATTTACTGACATTTTTAAAGAAAAAAATGTATTGTATTTAATGTCCAATAAAAAAATACATACACACACATACACACACAAACCCCTAAAACAGAATTTACACTTACCATTGGGATGCATTGTGAAGTTTTTTGTTCTGTTCATTTTAAAGACATGTTGGTTACAACTTAGTAAGCAGATCTTACCAACCACTAATACGTTCCAACTCAGAACTGCTCTAGAGCACAAATGTGTGTTATAAATGCTAATTAACAATTTAAGGGAAATTTATTGTCTTCCTTCTTAGAATTAGCTCACAATAGTATTCTATGAACTCAGAAAAAAATTTTTAAAAACTTAACATAGTCTTGTTACCATGTATCCTGCCTAGACAGGGCATATTGTTTCAGTGTACATGTAAACAACTTTCCTTCCCAGACTCAATAGCTGAGGGGAAATGACTTGCAACTATGTAACAAGACCACATATCTGTATTGTACATTTTGTATGAAAGTCCTTCTTTATGTACATGATTTTATCTGATCTTCACAACAGTCTTGTGAGGGTAGACAGGGAAATATCAGATTCACTTTACAGATGAAGTTAAGATTCAGAGAGGTTAAGTGGCTTTTCTAGTTATAACATACCTAGTAAAAAGCAGAGATAGAATAAGAACCATGAACTTTAAGGTCAAGGGCTTTTTTTCTCCACGCCACATAGCCTCTGAGAGTATAATCTCAACTCAAATATTTTCACCACTTCATCCTCACTTCTTATGTTGACTCAAATTTTTGTCATAGAATACAACAAAACACCACTTCTAAACTTACTGTAATCACCTAATGGGTTCATCTTGCCTGCTGCACAGATAAAGCCATTCTCTGAGACAGTGGTGTTGCAGTAGAGAAGGAGTTTAATTATCACAGGGCAAGGTAAGTGGTAGGACAGGAGATAATTCTCAAAACTGCCTCTGCGAGAGCTCAGAAGCTAGGGCTTTTAAGGATAATTTGGTGTGCAGCGGGCTAAGAGAATGGGTGCTGCTGATTGGTTGGGGATGAAATCATAGGCGTGTCCAAACTGTCTTCAAGTGCTGAATCAATTCTGGGTGGGGACCACCAGTTGAGTCAGTTCCTTGATACGAATCATGGGTCTGGGTGGAGTCAGTTACCAGAATGCAGAAGTCTGGAAAGTATTTCAAAACCCAGTCTTAGGTTTTGACAATAGTGATGTCATCTGTAGAAGCAATTACAAATCTTATGACCTCTGACTTCGTGACTCCTGAACAGTAAGAAATTATAGAAAAGCAAGCTAGGAAATAGTAACTGCTGGTTACTGCTTAACTACATCTACATTTTAATAGTCAGGGATTATAGAAAACAATAGTTATCATTTCACCGTGCCTACATTTTAGAATTCAGGCCCCTCCCACAAGCCTAATCTTGTGGATTTTTATTAGTCTTACAAAGGTGGTTTCAGCCCCCAGATAAGGAGGGGATCAGTTTTAGGGAGAGACTATTACCATCCTTGCTTCAAAGTTAAACCATAAACTAAATTCCTCCCGTGGTTAGCTTGGCCTACACCCAGGAATGAGGAAGAACAGGCAGCCTGTGAGGCTAGAAGCAAGATGCAGTCAGCCATGCTGGACTTCTTTCACTGTCATAATCTTTGCAAAGGCAGTTTTATTGTTATCTCAGGTTTTAACCGTGAAAAAGGCCACAGAACATGTATTTTTTTTGGAAAGTATTGTTTCTTTGTCTCTAGTCTAAGGGAACACAAGCAATATGAAAAACTCAAAGCCAAAGAAATTGAAGGGAAGTCCAACTGTGTACAGAATCGGTGGATTCTTGGTCTCACTGACTTAAAGAATGAAGCCATGGACCTTTGCGGTGAGTGTTACAGTTCTTAAAGGCGGCGTGTCCGGAGTTTGTTCCGATGTGTTCAGAGTTTCTTCCTTGTGGTGGGCTCGTGGTCTTGCTGGCTTTAGGAGTGAAGCTGCACACCTTCGCAGTGAGTGTTACAGCTCTTAAGGCGGTGCATCTGGAGTTGTTCGTTCCTCCCGGTGGGTTGATGGTCTCGCTGGTTTCAGAAGTGGTCTCGCTGGTTTCAGAAGTGAAGCTGCAGACCTTCATGGTGAGTGTTACAGCTCATAAAGGCAGTGTGGACCCAAAGGGTGAGCAGCAGCAAGATTTATTGCAAAGAGCAGAAGAACAAAGCTTCCACAGTGCAGAAGGGGACCTGAGCAGGTTGCCACTGCTAGTTCCAGCAGCCTTTTAGTCCCTTATCTGCTTTTAGTCCCTTATCTGGCCCCACCCACATCCTGCTGATTGGTCCATTTTACAGAGAGCTGACTGGTCTGTTTTACAGAGAGCTGATAGGTCCGTTTTGACAGGGTGCTGATTGGTGCATTTACAATCCCTGAGCTAGACATAAAAGTTCTCCAAGTCCCCATTAGTTTAGCTAGACACAGAGCATTGATTGGTGCATTTACAAACCTTAAGCTAGATACAGTGCTGATTGATGTATTTACAATCCCTTAGCTAGACATAAAGGTTCTCCAAGTCCCCACCAGATCAGCTAGACACAGAATGCTGATTGGTGCATTTACAAACCTTGAGCTAAACACAGGGTGCTGATTGGTGCATTTACAAACCTTGAGCTAGATACAGAGTGCTGATTGGTGTATTTATGATCCCTTAGCTAGACATAAAGATTCTCCAAGTCCCCACCAGACTCAGGAGCCCAGCTGGCTTCACCCAGTGGATCCCTCATGGGGCCGCAGGTGGAGCTGCCTGCCAGTCCTGCACTGTGTGCCGGGCAGTCCTCAGCCCTTGGGTGGTCGATGGGACCGGGCACCATGGAGCAGAGGGTGGCGCTGGTTGGGGAGGCTCCGGTGGCACAGGAGCCCAGGGTGGAGTGGGGAGGCTCAGGCATGGCAGGCTGCAGGTCCGGAGCTCTGCTCCATGGGGAGGCAGCTAAGACCCGGCGAGAAATCGAGGGTAGCGCCAGTGGGCCGGCACTGCTGGGGGACCCTGTGTGCCCTCCGCAGCTGCTGACTCGGGTGCTAAGCCCCTTACTGCCCGGGGAGGCGGGGCCGCCACGCCCACGCCCACCCGGAACTCGCGCTGGCCCCAAAGCACCATGGGCAGCGCCGGTTCCCGCCTAGGCCTCTCCCTCCACACCCGCAAGCTGAAGGAGCCGGCTCCGGCCTCCGCCAGCCCAGAAAGGGGCTCTCAGGGTGCAGCAGTGGGCGGAAGGGCTACTCAAGCGCAGCCAGAGTGGGGCCCAGGCAGAGAAGGCGCTGAGAGCGAGCGAGGGCTGCAAGGGCTGCCAGCACGCTCTCACCTCTCACGATGAGACGACACAAAATAGAATATATTGATACATTAGTGGTTTTAAGTTTATACTTTTGGGAGGAGGTTTACTTTTGTGAGAAATTAATAAAGATGAGCTTTGAAGCTTTTGAAGAGGATCTTAAGTCTTCATGATATTATTCAATGTGAAATGTGGAATGATGGTCTTCAGACACTTCTTCAGACCATGTCTTCACACACTTGGTACTTGGTGCTTTCCTAACATGCTATTTTAGGTGATATTTAGGCAACAGTGCAAATTGATTTGTGTTTTTGTTTATTAATCGTCCTTGGTGTTCATCCATGTTAGAGTCCATAGATGTCAGTGTTCTGCAAAACTGATAAACCTGGCATCCAAGGTTCCAAGACATATCAGAAGTCCCATGCCCATCACAAACCAAGTACTTCCAGGGAGTAAATTCCTTACTTTTTATTACTCTGCAATGTATTTTGTCATTCTTATAAATTCCACTGTCTTCCCCTTTTGTTGTCTCCTACAAAGTCTTCCTCTTATGTTATTTTATTTTTCACTAAGTACTAGTTTCTCAAACATGTACCATAGTGTTACAGGTAGTTAGGCATGAGCAGGGCAGGAGACAGCTCTCCCCCACCCACTAGGAATGTCAGGTGATTGTTCAGCAATTATCACATTGCCTCTCTAAAAGTGATAAATTGGCAGCTGGAGCCAGGGAGAGGCCATTTTCTGATGGTCCACAGTTATTGCACTAAAGTGTTAATTGAATGCAGGCACCAGAGAGAAGCAACTTGCTGGGCATATGCATTAACAGACAAAATGGGCCGGGTGAAGTGGTTCACGTCTGTAATCCCAGCACTTTGGGAGGCCGAGGCGGGCAGATCACCTGAGGTCGCGAGTTTGAGACCAGCCTGACCAACCTGGAGAAACCCCATCTGTACTAAAAATACAAAATTAGCTGGGTGTGGTGGCACATGCCTGTAATCCCAGCTACTTGGGAGGCTGAGGCAGGAGAAGAATCTCTTGAACCCAGGAGGCGGAGGTTGCAGTGAGCCAAGATTGCGCCATTGCATTCCAGCCTGGGCAACAAGAGCGAAACTCTGTCTCAAAAAAAAAAAAAAAAAAAGAGAGACAAAGTGGTAGAGTATGACCTTCCAGGGGCATTCCCCCAGAAAAGGGCAGAAAGCCTCAGATGGCCATGTGTACAACTTCCTAAACACACTGCACGTGCTCAGTTCCCAAAGGTAAAGAGGCATTGTGCATGTGGGCAGCCCACCCTAAGGGAAGAATTATGGGAAAGGGGCTAGCCTATAAAGTCTTAGGATCAAGGTTAAACATTGCGCTTATTCTTCAAGTCGCATGCTTGGGTCTCTTTCAAGTGTACTTTCCTATCTTTCCTGTTCTAAAGCCTTTTAAAATAAACTTCCACTCCTGCTCTGAAACTTGCCTCGGTCTCTTTTTCTGCTTTATGCCCCTCAGTCAAATTCTTTCTTCTGAGGAGGCAAGAGTTGAGTTACACACCTGTTCTGATTTGCCCCCCGTAACTCAAATACCTTCCACCAGTAAAAATAGTGCCACCCATAGACCCCACAAGGTGTGCTCCTGCCATGGGCCCCACCCTTTAGAGGGCCCACACTGCTGTCATGTGGGGTCTACCTCTCAACACTCTCCCAGCGTGATGTGACTCTAAAGATCTGCCACACGACTTCACATTTGCCCCATGTCCTTGAAACAAAAGGCTACTGTGTTTGGACACTGTGAGGTTTGTGTGTAGTGCCTCTTTCAACATCAGAGATGGAAACTACTTAAGGAGTATGGGGAGGGTGGGAATGCTTGGATAAGATAAAGGACATTGGCCGGGTGCTGTGGCTCATGCCTGTAATCCCAACACTTTGAGAGGCCAAGGTGGGCAGATCACCTGAGGTCTGGAGTTACAGACCAGCCTGGCCAACATGGCGAAATCCCATCTCTACTAAAAATACAAAAAATTAGCCAGGCATGGTGGTGCGTGCCTGTCATCCTATCTACTCGGGAGGCTGAGGCAGGAGAATAGGGTGAACCTGGGAGACAGAGGTTGCAGTGAGCTAAAATCGTGCCACTGCATTCCAGCCTGGGCGACAGAGCAAGACTCCATCTCAGAAAAATACATTAAGGAATTTGTTGACTTCCTTTTTCAGAGAGCATGAATGTATTCATTCATTCAGTATTGCTTTGTGAATAATTAAGTATTGTTTCCCGGTACAATCAAGTGACTATTTTCTTGCGTCTCTTTGATTCCAACTCCATTTGGTTTCAGGGGTTGTCATGAGTTAGTGTGGTATTGGCAATAGCTGCACATGGATGCTGAAGAATGTTTTGCAATATAGAAAAAAAGTATTAGTCCTACATTTCTGTAGGTATGTAGGTCTAGATATAACATGTATGAAGCTTGATACCAATTCTTTGACAACTAGATGAATAATAAATATTAGAATTGCAAATTTTTATATAAAAATATGTAATAAATTTCATTTAAATTAAAAATATTTGCTTTAAAATTTTTTGATTTGAATTTTTAATTTTCAATCTTATAATTTGTATTTGACTTTAAAATTTTAAGAACTAATTTGAAAATAATTGAACAAATGATTTATGAGTCTCCATTTATATTCTTGCCTTAGAATTCTAGGTGGGCGTGATGTGACAATCCCCTCTGTCTTGCAAAATAACCTTCTCATTCTTCTTCATTAAAACATTATTTAAAACCACACATTCAGTGTGTTATTTTCTTGAATGTTGACCTACAAACCCTTTCTGTATTTAACCTAGTGTAGTTATTTCAGCATCAAGAGTAAAGGAAGCATCTTAGGACACAAAATTTAGTCATAAAGCTATACTCCACAGATATCTCCAAAATATTTGAAGCTTGAAAATGAAGTCTGAATTTGTAAATTAAATGCACTAAATAATAACATTCAGCCATTTTCACTAAGTGGCCCAGGATCTCCGTAACAATGTAGCCTCTTCCCATATTATTTATTCTAAAACTTTTGGAAATTATGAAAGATTTCCTATTTTTCCTCCCTTTTTCCAGAAAAATGCAAAATTTAAATTAAATGTTCAATTTACTTTGAAATTTACAAGTCTGCTGGAAAGAAGAGTTCTTTTAAGACAATTAACTACCTGAATTCAAGTTCATTTGAAACTTGTGAGATGTTGGGCAAAAAATCTTAACTTTCTGAGACTCAATTTTCCTGTCTCTACAATGGAGATTAAATAATACATGTTTTATAAGGATGTACAATGCCAGGCACAGAGGAGTGGCTTAATATAGGTTAGCTATTATACAAACATGCGTGGATGCGGCGGCAGAGCAGAGAGAAAACCTGTGCAGAAGGCATAGACTTTAGGCCAGATGCAGTGGCTCACACTTGTAATCCCAGCACTTCGGGTGGCCAGGGTGGGAATATCACTTGAGGCCAGGAGTTCAAGACCAGCCTGGGCAACATAGCAAGACCCCATTTCTAAAAAATAAAAATAAAAAGAAATGCATAGACTTCAGGGGCAGGTGAACTCATGATTGAATCCAACTCTGCCTACTAACTAAATGTGTAATCTTGAGTCTCACTCATCTCTCTGAGCTGCAGGTTCCTATGTAGCATAGTTGGTGGGAGGATTCAGACTCTATGGAGCTCCAAATACATAATAGCAGCTTAGTAAATTGTGGTCATCGCTGCTATAAAAGGGGTCAATTGCCATAGAATAACTAGATACTCTCTATCATAGCAGATTATTCCTTTAATTTAAAAATATTCATTATTTACATTTCTTTTTACACAGAGAAACAATGCCAACTTCTTTTTTCGACTTTTCTCATAAACAAGGTGCATTTCACAAAAAGCAAATAATTAGCTGAAAAACAGGAAACCATTTACTCATCTACTTAATAAAATAAGTTCTAGTATGCTGTATGATCTTTTCCCATGTTTAAATGGTCGTAGAAAACTTAATTAATGGGTGAAAAACCTAGTGAAATTTCATCTTACAGATTACCTTGGAATTTGGCTGGAACCCTACAGAAGCCAGGACTGAAATGATCCCTTAGTGGGAAATAAGGATTTTTTTGTTCTGTGACTGGCTGTGGGCTAGTTTAGTTTTAGGGTTTGCTCAATGAACTTGAATTAACCACTGCTCTTTTAGCCTTTAATACAAGCTGAGTTCTACAAAGCTACAAAACCTCACACTGAGGATTAGGCGTATTCTGTCAAGGACTAGGCTGTTGGTGGCAAGGTGGAGATTTGCCAGGGAAGAGAAGATTGGGAGGGGCAGGGCCAGTTTAGGGGAGTTGAGCCCTTCCTAAAAATGGTGGAACACACTGGTTATTACTTTAGGAAGCCCAGGACTGCTCACTGGGTCACTGATTAGAGAAAAACTTGCGTGTCTTAGATTTTGTTTCTAATACCCATAAATCTTTCAATGTGAGAACTGGAACCGATTTTCCTAACTTATCCTTCCCAGTCCATTCTCCAGGATGATCTGCATTTCCCCTTCCAGAATAAGAAAGACGGACCACTCATCCTTCTGTAATCTGGCACGGTGTAGGGGTCAGGTAATCTCTTGCATATCAGAACATTCTGGTATCCCCAGAAACCCAGCCAGAGACCTCCCTTTCCATCTAAACCATAACACCAAGATTTCAAGAGTAAGATACACACGAGACTGCCTTTTCAATTTGATTCCATTCAGTTCCTCTTTTGCTGTAACACAGGGTAAGTTCAGCTTCCCAGGGTCACTGCTGATTCCAGGCCAGCATCTCTTTCCCAAAGTCTGTATTTCCTGCCTACCTTTCATCCTCTGCCAGTCACTTACTTTGGGAGCAGGGCAAGACTGGCCTCCTCACATTCTGCTCTAGGGTTGGCTTTAAAATTAAGGGAAGTCTCTAGCTGGGTTTCTGGGGATACCCATAGCTGATATTCAGGAGATTCCCTGACTCCCACACCGGGCCTGGTTGCAGAAGGATGAGTGGCCTTTCTTTCTTAGTTGTGGTTAAAGGTATGAGGGTGGGGTGGAGAGGGCTTGGTCAAAACACAAATAAGCAAAGTCATCAGGGGTGGCAACAGAACGTTTGACTTTTCCTTCTTGCCACTTCTCCCTGGGACTCTGCAACATGAGATTTTGTCAGTCAGTTTTATGAGTTTTTAAGAACTAAGCATGGTGTGTGTCTGCCACTCACATTTCTGCATAGAAACACGTGTCTCCATTTCCTCCTCACCCCGTCTCAGTGAAGAGCACCACCATCTCTGTGGTAATTAGAAATCTAGGAACATCCTTGACTCTCCTTTCTCCCTTGCCTCTTTTTATCAATCCATCACCAAATCCTATAGATTTTTACCTTTTAAAATAACTTTTTAATACACTGACTTACCAGTGGTTTTCAACTGGGGGGTGATTGTGCCATCCAGGGGACATTTGACAATGTGCATAGGCATTTTTGGTTGTCACAACTGCAGAGGTGCTACATTGCTGAACACCCTGCCAATGCTGCCATCCAGGGGATGGCAACAATCGCCAAATCTAACCCAGAATACCGATAGTGCTGAATTTGAGAAATCCTGCATTGGCTCCACTTGTTAGGAGAATGGAATAGACTCCTGACTGATCTGCCTGTTTCGATTCTCCCTGTTCTCCCACCCCAACCAATTGATAATCCTGCAGCCAAATGATCTTTTAAAAGCATAGGCCTGATCCTGTCACTCCCCTGCTGAAAACCACTTAATGTCTTATAGGGGAGGAGAAAGTGTGATACCTTTCCTCGTCTATCATAAGGGTTATAGCTGACACTCCTACAGCAAAAGACAGACTAACAAGAGAAAAGCATGACAAATTTGTTAAATCAAAGTTTTACACGACACAGGAGCCTTCAGAAATAAAGACTCAAAGTCCCAGGGAAAAGTATTTTTAGGTTTAGGCTCCATGAAGAACGGACAGCTGTGTAGAAATGTGATTGGACAAAAAGGCTATGATCTAATGGTAACAGACTGAAAGGGCAACCCAGCAAGGCCCGTCTGTTTACATTCTTCTTGGCCTCTCGGAGTAGGATTCCTTCCTGCTGGGTACAGAGCAGGACCCCTCTGGAATAAGATGCTTATGATCTACATTAGACAGGTAGGCTAGAGAATTTCTTTATGGCCAGTTCCTACAAATAAAGGCGGGGGAAGGTTAGAGTAATATTTCCAGGTTTTTATGCCTTGCTTTGAGGGAGAGGGGTTCTATAATATATATAATATATATATATTAATAGATTCTATGACCCACCTTGGGGAAGAGGAATTCTGGTGTCTATGACTTGCTTTGGGGGAGAAACAGGGGCAGGAGACAGGAGAACAGAAAAAGGTCAGAGAGAAACTTTGCTTCTGAGGCCTTCCAGTCTTATTTAATTCAAAGTATTCAGCATGCCAAAGCATCATACTTGTATTTACTTATTTATTTATTTTTTTTTTTAGATAGGGTCTCACTCTGTCACCTAAGCTGGAGTGCAGTGGTGAGATCATGGCTTACTGCAGCCTCGACCTCCCAAGGCTCAAGTGATCCTCCTGCCTCAGCCTCCCAAATAGCTGGGACTATATGCATATGCCACCACGCCCAGCTAATTTTTGTATTTTTAGTAGAAATGAAGTCTCACTATGTTGCCTAGGCTGGTCTTGAACTCCTGGGCTCTAAGCCCCAATAGTCTTTTCATGGCTCTTAGGATAAAGGCCAGAACTTTCAACTTGTCCTTCACCTGGCCATTGGTTCCTTCACTAGCCTCATCTTAAGTATTTTCTTCTTATCTCCCTCTGCGCCAATCACACTGCCCTTCCCAGTTCATCCAACCTGTGGCCCTGTCTCAGTGTCTTCATAAAAATTATCCTCAGCCCATCCCACCCCCATCCAGCAATCACTCCTCATTGTTTGACCCTCAGTGAAAGCGGTGCATGCACACAGAAACCATCCCTAACACTGCCCATTCAGCTCGTGTTAAGGAACAAATTATTCAATGGTACTTGCTCAAGCATGGTAAGGCCACATTTACTCAGGACCATCATGAAAGGTATAGGAACCATGACAATGGAAGTTTGAGTACAGAGCTCAACTCTAAATACAGCATGGGCAAGTGGGAATTTATAGCCAAGGAGCAGGGTGGGGGTCAGTGGATGGAAAATTACTATAAGAAACCATCAGGGCTGATGGAGGATTCTGGCTAAATTGACCTAATGGGCTTCTTGCTGAAGACAGGTATGAAAGGAAAATAAATCTTGGGGCCCTCAAATCACTAAGCCAAAGGGAAAGTCAAGCTGGGAACTGTGTCAGGCAAATCTGCCTCCCATTTTATTCCTGCATAAGATAGCTACAAATATAAAAAAAAGCTACACACCTCCCTCATAATTTTCCCACAAGGAAATTCCTTGTAGACAAAGGACAGACAGAACTCAAAGTCGTCCCTCTGGTCACAAGAGACAACTGTATATCTGATGGCTTTCTCTGCCCTATTGTTTCACTAAGCCAGACTTAGGCATAAGTGACTATTCCTCTACCCTCCTCTCATATGTAAATTGTTGTATTCAGTGAAAAGCTAATCAGAGACTCAAAGGAATGCAATCTTTTGTCTCTTATCTCCCTATGACCTGAGTGAACCAATGTACATCTTAAACATATTGTGTAGGATGTCTCCTGTCTCCCTAAAATGTACACAACAGAGCTGTGCCCCGACCACCTTGGGCACATGACAGGACCTCCTGAGGCTGTGTCATGGGCATGTTCTTAATCTCAGCAAAATAAACTTTCTAAATTGATTGAGACCTGTCTCAGATATTTTGGGTTCACATAGGCCAAGGTAATCAGACATCACCTGGGGGACGGCAGAGAATGAGGAACCTGATCAGACATGGAGGGTGATCAGACATTGAGGACACTGACTGACTGACTTAGCAGTGTTGCCAAACTGACTTAGCAGTGTTCTTTGCTAAAACCAGATCTTACAAGGATGGACACAAACAAGCCTAGGGAAAGGCTCAGGCAGAGAGTCTTTGTCACTAGGTGAGGATCCTAACATAAGCATTCATACTATCATGTTTCTTTTCTTATTTCAATCTATAATTCTATTTGCATAATGATGTTGTTACAGGAAAGGGGTCCTGATCCAGACCCCAAGAGAGGGTTCTTGGATCTCACGCAAGAACGAATTCAGGGCGACTCTGTAGTGCAAAGTGAAAGCAAGTTTATTAAGAAAGTATATTAAGCAAGTTTATTAAGAAAAGATGATATACTAAACAAGGGGTGGATTATTCATGCCTCCCCTTTTTAGACCATCTAGGGTAACTTCCTGATGTTGCCATGGCATTTGTAAACTGTCATGGAGCTGGTGAGAGTGTAGCAGTGAGGATGACCAGAGGTCACTCTTGTCGCCATTTTGGTTTTGGTGGGTTTTGGCCGGCTCCTTTACTGCAAACTATTTTATCAGCAAGGTCTTTATGACCTGTGTTTTATGCTGACCTCCTATCTCATCCTGTGACTTAGAATGCCTAACCATCTGGAAATGCAGCCCAGTAGGTTTCAGCCTCATTTTACCCAGCTCCTATTTAAGATGGAGTTGCTCTTGTTCACATGCCTCTGACATTTCCCCCCTCTCTTTTATAAGAGAACCCTTAATCCTAAGGGTTGCAGAGGGATGAAGATCCATCTTTTGTAACTTCTTCAGGCTGAATAGGGGTGATGATATTCCTGCCTAACTATGAGGGTCTCTTGCATTCAGGGTAGAGAGGAGTTCAGTCAGAGAGCATCAGTATGGTAAGGTCCATTCATAACTCTTGAGTTTTGACAAAAGGTGATATCTGGAAGATTAATACATGTTTAAGAAAACATTTAGTAGGCTTGTCCTGTATTCCTACACAAAGAGTATAACAGCAATATATTCCACAAGTGTAAAGCAAAATAAGTAAAGTTATTCCAAGTAAGCTAAATTAGAAGGCTTTTTCATGAACTGGGCAGCTGTTGGAACTAAGCTGATATGGGGTTATTAGCTGAATGTGATGTGCCCAGAATTAGAATACTGATCCAGATTTTTACATTACCCATCCCTTTTGTTTCTTCTGAGCAGCAGTCAGAGATCATTGATTGGTTCACAGGAATAAGCAGGGTTAGCCTAAATTGCAGAAACGAACTTAAAAACAACTAATGAGACTAGAATTTAATAACAAGTGTACCACAGTTCTTGAAACATAATATTTCTCTCTCCAGTTTCTCATTTTTACTAAAGACAAATCATAGTAAGACTGATTTGCTTTGTTATACTTGGCCTGATTATTTGTATAAAGTGGAACAAAAATAATTATTTTTCACATAGGCTCTTTTTAAATTAGGTTTGATGGAAATCTGTTCTATAGAAGTAATCTTAGACAAGACTTTGTAAAGCCAAGCTCGGCCATGTGTTTGTACCCTCAAATACCTATGAGTTGAGTAAATTCCTGTTCTCTTGGGGTCCCAAGATAACTTAGGACTCCTGGATCTGTCAGAAAGTGACATTCTTTACTTATCACAGGTCATTCTTTACCTACCTTTACAGGGACAGTTGCAGACAAGATCTGAGGCCAATTCTCCAAGGGGCTTTTATTGGCTTTACAAGTCAAGTTTGATTCCTTAAAGGAAAGCACACCATTCCAGTTAAAGCCTTGGTGAAATAACCAATTTCTCCAATTGTGTTCTGTTACAAAAGAAAACAGATCCTTATTGCATGTATGCAAATAACTATATTGCCATAAATTAAGAATACTCACAAATAGTTTCCAAATTTTGGAAAAATCAGGTAGAGAGAAACAAATATACTCCAAATTTTGTTCACAGAAGTATACTCAATTGCTAAAAGCTGTAAATAGCTCAAAAGAAAAGTTTCCTTGACTCTGATATTCATGAACATTCCAGCTCTACATGAGGGTTCTGAAAGTTGTTTCCTCTATTCTAATGTTACAATTTCCAAAGTTATTAGAAACCTGCATTTGGGAACACCTGCTGGAGTTCTATAGTTGATTATAAACTACCTTCTAAAGAGGATTAGAACAAGAAAACAATTGTGGATGATAAAAAGTTTTAGGATAGCCACTATTAAAGCCACAATTGATAAGGAAACTTGCTTATGTGGCACACAAAATTTTACATAACAATTATAATTATTAATAACCTACACTAAGTCATATTAGAATTATAAGAGTTTCTCATAACTTTGTAACATATACCAATAACACATTTATGCAAATATAGTCCAAAAAAAGCAAAACACCATTTCACATTTGGCAATGCTTCCTGTATGATTTTTATAGCAAATAAGCCAAATTTTACCTTTACATTAATGTGCTATTAATGTTAAACCCAATTTTTAATAAAACCTTATAGACATATTTACCCAATTTTAATGTTAACCATAAGGTAAGAGTCTTATAAACCTCGTATAACTCTTTACAATTTTGTGTGTGTGTGTGTGTGTGCGTGTGTGTGTGAAAGAGCAGATCAACTCTCTAAGAAAAACCTGTTGTGCTTTTATTCCAATGTTTAATTTATCAAAAAACTGAATAATACCCCTGTAACTTTAGCCAATATGTTCACACACAGAATCTCTTACAATTAATTTTTATAAACCTTCCACAACTTATTTAAACCTTTAGTTTTCTTTTTTACTTAAAGCAATCCTTTAACACTTAAATGTAGGCAGAGAAAAATCCACATTCCCATGACTTCTTATAATCTTTCACCAAAAACACATTTTACTTTCTTTACACATTTTGCATGTAAAATTGTTTCTTTAGTAGTTTTAATTACATGTTATAATGTTAACTTTTAGCAACTTTTATTTTGGGTGAAAACCTTGGTAAGTAAGAGATTTTAATTGTGTACTAGGTGTGGAGCCTAGCCTAGGACACACCAGGCAGAAGTGCAGGTAAGAGCTGACTCTCTAGCATAGCCAGAGGGCATGCCTAACTCCACATGTCCACAGGGCTCACCCTTACTTAAGCAGGCAAGTTGTACAGTAAGAGTCATAGGGCACTTTATGAAGCATTTAGGAGGCCTAACAATCTGTGAATTGTACAACATTTCTTGCATAAAATCACTTTCATAAATCCTTTCACAACTTACACAGACCATCTGAGACAATGTGGATATCTAGCCCAACTCCCTGGATCCCACCAGTCTCTAAGTTCCAAGAAGGAAGAAATTTTGTTTGTTTTTCTGTTTTTCCAAGTGACTAGCATATATGCATGAATGCACGCGGGATGCTCTGTAAATATTTGTGAAAGAAATGGAGAGAAGAAAGCAAGACAGGAAGGAAAGACCTAAAGAAAGGAAAGGAAGGGTAGAGAAGGGAAGATGACTGAAGGGAAAGGAAGGAGAAGGGTAAGGGAGGGAGTCTAAGGGAAAGTATGGGAGAGAAGAAGGAATGACAAGCTGCCAACCATTCAATCAGGTTACTTCCAGAGCTGTCTGCTTCCCTGAGGAAGCAAGAGGGTACATTTCAAAGTGTTATGTGGTACTTAAGGGCTTGGAGCTCTAAATTAGGCTAGACCTGCATTTAAGTCCCACTCAGGGCCGGGCAAGGTGGCTCACGCCTGTAATCGCAACACTCTGGGAGGCCAAGGCAGGCGAATCACTTGAGGTCAAGAATTTGAGACCAGCCTGGTCAACATGGTGAAAACTCGTCTCTACTAAAAATACAAAAAATTAGCTGGGCGTGGTAGCAAGTGCCTGTAATCTCAGCTACTTGGGAGGCTGAGGCAGGAGAATCACTTGAACCCAGGAGGTGGAGGTTGCAGTGAGCCAAGATCAAGCCACTGCCCTCCAGCCTGGGCAACGGAGTGAGATCCTGTCTCGAAAATAAATAAATAAATAAATAATATAAATAAATAAATGAAGTCCCACTCAACTTTGTAGCCATGGAAAAATTATGTGCTTCTCTTTTCCTCACGTTACTTACCTGTAAAATGGGGCTGATGGGAGATGTGAAGACGTTGCAACAATGTTTGGCACAGTCAGCACTCTAAATGACAGTCTGTTTAGAAATTTATTAATTTTTTAAAATAATTATTTCTTTAGAGACACGTCTCGCTCTCTCGCCCAGGCTGGAGTGCTGTGGCGTCATCCCAGCTCACCGCAGCCTTGAACTCCTGGGCTCAAGCGATCCTCCCACTTCAGTCTCCCAAGTAGCTGGGACTACAGGCGTGCACCACCATGCCCGGCTGCTTTTTAAATTTTTTTGTAGAGATGCGGCACGGGCGCGGCAGGTCTCGCTATGTTGTCCAGGCTGGTCTTCAACTCCTAGCCTCAAGCGATCCTCCCGCTTTGACCTTCGAAAGCGCGGAGATTGTAGGCATGAGTCTTACTTGCAATTATTGGCCCGGACCTGGGGAAATTTGTTAAAATGCAGATTCTGATTGAGTAGATCTGGTGTGGGAGCCATGTTTCTGCATTTATAACAAGCTTCCCAGGTAGCACCAATGTTGCTGGTAAACAGACCACACTTTGAACAGCAAGGGGCCCGCCCCTCGCTTGGCTTGCCGCTCACCCATTGGCCGAGAGTGGCGGACCTTCCACCAATCTGCTCGGCTCAGGAGGCAGAGGGCCAAAGCGTAGAACCAATGGGCGCGGGGCTTACGGTCTCCGGGATACGGCTGTACACAGCAGCGGCGTCGCGGCCAGCAACCCCGCGGCGGAGGAAAGGTAATCGTCCCGCCCTGGGGTGCTGCGTGCGCTGCCTGCTCCCGCCTGAGGAAAACACTGCCCATGGCGCAAGGCCGGGAGCGCGACGAAGGCCCCCACTCCGCCGGCGGCGCGTCCTTGTCCGTGAGGTGCGGTGTTCACGGCCCCGCGACCGATCTGGGTCTCGCGGAACCTCCTGCCCCACGTCCCCTCCTCCCTCCTCTCCCTCCGGTTCCTTAGGGCGGCTTTCCCCGCAGCTTCGACCTCTTCCCCTCTGCCCCCAGTGCCTTCCCTCAGCCTCCCTCCCCGTGTGACCTCCCCTGTCCGCTCCCCATCCCCTTGTTTCTTGACCCCGTCCCCAGTTGTCTTTCCCACTCCTTATTCTGCGACCCTGACCCTTGGTCTCTTACCCAGCAACGCCCCCTGCACCCTTCATCTCTTCCTTCTAGCTCAGGATTCCCGCTAGTGATCCGGGTCTTCTGATCACATACCCCTCCCCCTCCACCTGGCGACAGCCCGGATCCCGTCCTTGCTACCTTTGGTGATTTTCCCCAAATTAGGTCCCTGAATCCCTTCCTTCTAACTCCCATCCACTAGCTTTGGATTTATTTGCATTTATAGTAGCCTTTGAAAAGCATCAAGCACTGCGCAGATAGAGGTGGCATTTTTTTTTTCTACATTCTAGAGTGTTCCTCCCAGCCCCCACCTCCACTCTATACAGCATCCCCTGCTAGTCCTGGACACTCTAATGTCTCGAAGTTTCTCACCAAACCAGTGTCCTTCACTTGCCTTTTCCACCATCTTCAAGCATATCTTTAATATTTAAATAAAAACAGAATCTCCTTCATCTCCTCTCCTTTCTAGCATACACCTAGCACGCACTCCTTACTTGAGAGTATGTTCGTGTGCTAGCCTTTCGTTCACGTCGACTTCATTCCTTTTATTTTCTACGTTTATCTGTATTTTTAAATCTAAAATATGGCCACATACTCTTCATCTGTGTAAATAAGCAGTTTTCCTACTCCGCTTACAACCACAAAGCAGGCTGTCCTATGCAAAGTTGTTTTTTAAAGTTTATTTAAAAAATCAAACTAATTATAAAAGAATGGCCCAGGATGCCACTGTGTTGAGATCAAGCTCTTTTCTCTGTTATTTTCACTTTTTGTCTTCCAAGTATAGAAGACCCCAGAAGTCCTTCTGAGACTTTCTCAGGTTTGGTCAGAGAGTTTCCTTTGCTGAAAAAGTTATCTGAAGAAGGCCTGGGAGACCTATGGAACTTTAGCTCTACATTTAAATTTCTATAATTCATTGACTCAAATGGATCTCACAGCCAGCATGTGTGTTCTTTTATCTTAGAAATTGGGGGCAGAAAGGACATGAAAATAGAAATGTTTCAAAGATTTTGATGACCCTTTGCTTTGTTAAAAAAAAAAAAAGTATTTGAAATGTATTATATTGATGTTGACATATCTTTTTCCAAAGATGGGTGCAAGGATTCCCTAAGCAGAATGTTCATTTTGTCAACGACAACACTATTTGCTACCCTTGTGGGAATTATGTAATATTTATTAATATTGAAACCAAGGAAAAGACTGTACTGCAGTGTAGTAATGGAATTGTGGGCGTCGTGGCAACTAACATCCCCTGTGAAGTTGTGGCTTTTTCTGACCGGAAGCTAAAACCTCTCATCTACATATACAGCTTTCCAGGATTGACCAGAAGGACCAAATTGAAAGGTATTCTGGAGAACCCTTCCTCTGCCCATAATTGAAGGATTTTGTTTAAAGAGTTGACTAAATCTATTATAAGTAAAGATTTATTTTTTGAAAGGTTTTTTTTGTTTTGAGACGGAGTCTTGCCCTGTTGCCTAGGCTGGAGGGCAGTGGTGCGATCTTGGCTCTCTGCAACCTCTGCCTCCCAGGTTCAAGTGATTCTCCTGCCTCAGCCTCCTGAGTAGCTGGGATTACAGGTGCGTACCACCATGCTCAGCTAATTTTTGTATTTTTAGTAGAGACGGGGTTTCACCATGTTGGTAAGGCTGTTCTCGAACTCCTGACCTAGTGATCCGCCTGCCTCGGCCTCCCAAAGTGCTGGGATTACAGGCATGAGCCACCACGCCTGGCCCCATTTTTTTTTTTTTTTTAATATACATTTTTAAAGAAGGAATCAAGCTGATCACTGAGGATTTGTATTATGTTAGCTAGAGCCTTGCTGTTCAAAGTGTGGTCTGTTTACCAGCAACATTGGTGCTACCTGGGAAGCTTGTTATAAATGCAGAAACTTGGCTCCCACACCAGATCTACTCAATCAGAATCTGCATTTTAACAAAATTCCCCAGGTGATTCATATGCATATTAAACTTTGAGAAGCACTGGGCTAGAAGACTATTGCCTTTTTCAGAACAATGATTTTTTTTCTTTCCTAATATTTGTTGAAAATCCAGGTGAATTGATGTTTGTATAGCTTCTAAAGTCAAGTCTCTGAGCCTCAATTTCCTCATTCATGAAATAGGGATAAAGATGGTGTCTAATGTGAAGGCTGCGGTGATGATGATAGATGAAATTATATAATATGCTGTATGTGTATGTATGCCAAGTGCTATTGCCTACCATTTGAATTATTACTGTTTATTTTATTTTATTTATTTTATTTTAACAGAGTCTGGCTCTATCACCCAGGCTGGAGTGCAGTGGCATGATCTTGGCTCACTGCAGCCTCCACCTCCTGGGTTCAAGTGATTCTCCTGCCTCAGCCTCCCAGGTAGCTGGGATTACAGGCGTGTGCCACCGTGCTCGGCTTTTTTTTTATATGTTTTTGGCAGAGGATGGGGTTTCACCATGTTAGCCAGGCTGGTCTTGAACTCCTGGCCTCAAGTGATCCACCCACCTCTGCCTCCCTAAGTGCTGGGATTACAGACGTGAGCCACTGTGCCCGGCCTAATGACTCTTTCTTAGATACAGCTGACCCACACTGAGCTGCTGCACGTCTGCTGGAGCCACCAGCTAATGATTCCTTCATTTAACACCCCATGGGCAGAAAGCTCATGCTTGAGGCTGGACTTAGCTCTGTAGTCTTAAGGGTCAAATAAGTGTTTGGGTGAAGTCAGGGAACTTCACTATAATTTATAATACTTTGTGGTGAAATTTGCATTCTCAACAGTTTAAGACAACTTTTAAAACATAACCCATTCACATGTTGGGGACTATCTAGGTGGACTATACCCTTTATCTTTAAAATTTCCCCTTTATCTTTAAAATTTCCCCAGGTTGGTTATTTGGCTGTAGTTCTGTTCGAACCAATTGAAAGTTAGTTCAAACCAATACCCAGGAGTCATACTGAGTAATGATGCCCTAGAGGAATTCCCAGTAATATTAATCAGTGAGACCTGTTATCACTATTATTTAATATCAACCTGGAAGTTCTAGCCAATGAAACAAAATATAAAACTGAAAATAATATAGCTATGGGAAAGGGGATGATGGATAATGCAATAGTCTGCTAGGACTAACAAACGAATGCTCAGTAAGATGCTGGTTTTGAAATAAGTACCCATACAATTAGAAGATATACATACTTAGAAATAATTCCAAAAAAAGTGTGAGTGACCTAGGTGAAGAAAACTACAAAAATCATTGATTTAAAATATTTAAATGCATAGAAATGTATTCCTGGATGGAAAGCCTGGTTATTATAAATATATTTCTGAGATTTGTCATAGAAAGTAATTTGTAGGTTTATCATATGTTTTAGACAGCAAGGAGTACTCAAATGATTCCAAAATTCATCTGGAAAATAAAACATAGAGAATGAGAATAATTTGAAAGAGAATGATGGCAAGGCAGAGGGTCATTTTAATATTATGGTGCCATAGTAATTAGAAGTATGGCATTGGTGCAGGGATCACCAAATCAGTGGGAGAGTTGAAGACTTGGGACAGAATCTAAAGTATATAAAAGCTGAGTAAATGAAGAAAGAGGCTACCACCAAAAAGAAGGAGGAAGAGAAGGAGGAAGAGGAGGAGGAGGAAGAGAGAAGAAAAAATATAGATTATTCAATAGTGGTTAAGAAAACTGCATATTTTAACAAAAGTATCAAGTTAGATATTCATGGTCTATGTCAGATGAAAATAAGCATTCAATATAAATAACAAATCCACTTGAAAATAGTAGAAAATATGGGCCGGGCGCAGTGGCTCACGCCTGTAATCCCAGCACTTTGGGAGGCCAAGGCAGGTGGATCACGAGGTCAGGAGATCAAGACCATCCTGGCCAACATGGTGAAACCCCATCTTTACTAAAAATACAAAAGTTAGCTGGGCATGGTGGCGCGTGCCTGTAATCCCAGCTACTCAGGAGGCTGAGGCGGGAGAATCGCTTGAACCCGGGAGGCAGAGGTTGCAGCGAGCCGAGATCGTGCCACTGCACTCCAGCCTGGTAACATAGCGAGACTGTCTCAAAAAAAAAAAAAAAAAAAAATAGTAGAAAATATGGTAGAATAGAGGAGTGATTCCAGGAAGGGGAAGAACTTTTCACACAAAACAAAAACTTAGAAAACACAGACATATTTGATTGTATATCTATTTTAAACTGATTAACATCAAAAACACCATGAAAAATTAAAAGGGAAATAATAAACCGGGTAAAATATTTGGAACAAATATGATCAAATATTTTCAGAGCATTAATGAAACGAAAACAAAACAAACAGCCTCTTAGAACAATGGAAAAGAAATTAACCCAGACAAATCACTAAACTCCAAATGACCAAATACATCAAAAAATGTTTCATCTCAAGATTTGTTTTAAAAAGCGTGATTTAAACCAAGATGCTATTTTTCTGCCTATCAAGGTCACAACTTTTTTATGATCATAATTGCTAGGTAGAATGCAGTGAAATTGGTAGCACTATTTGCTGAAGGTGGGACTATAAATTGATAGAGTCTTTCTGTGAAATAAATATTGACTCTATTTGACCCAGTATACTCACTTCAAGACGAATTCAGTTTTTAGGAAATGGTTAGAAATATGGTCAAAGATTTACATGCAAAGGAGTTTAAAAAGCACTATGATAATAGCACAAGATTGGAGCAACCTACATCTCCGGTATTATGGATATAGTTAAATAAAGGGTATAGTTAAATAAAGGATATAGTTAAGTAAAGTTAAATAAATACTATAAAGGGGTATTATGCAAACATTAAAAATCACACTTTTAAAGAAGCGTTAAGATAATGATAAAATGGTCAATATAACATAAATAAAAAACCAATAGGAGGCAACACTATGATCCAATTCCATTTAAAAATGGATTATCATATATTATATATATATATGGTGAGACAGAGTCTTGCTCTGTCACCCAGGCTGGGGTGCAGTGGCACAGTCTTGGCTCACTGCAACCTCCACCTCCCAGGTTCAAGCGATTCTCCTGCCTCAGCCTCCCAAGTAGCTGAGATTACAGGTGCCTGCCACCACACCCGGCTAATTTTTGATTTTTAGTAGAGACGAGGTTTTACCACGTTGGCCAGGCTGCTCTCAAACTTCTGACCTCAGTGATCCACCTGCCTTCGCCTCCCAAAGTGCTGGGATTTCAGGTGTGAGCCATCTCTCCTGGCCTCATATATAATATTTAATCTATGGCTAGTATAGCTATAAAAAGCAAAGTTATATTTAAAGAAAATATATATGTATGTATTTTTTCAAGTAAACAGAAGAAAAGACTAGAAAGAAATTTACCAAGTTTGGTAGTAGGATTATAGCGGATATATTTTTCTCTCTTTTTTTTGGCATTTTCTTCAAATACCATATTTTCTAAGATTTAAAGAATATCTAAAGTTGGTCATCTTCAATTGTGGGGGGAAACGTCTGTTTAGCAAGCATTTAAAAATCATTAAGATCTCTGCCTACAGAAAAACTAGTTTTTGTAGTGAATGCTCAATAAATACATTTTTTCTTTGTTGATTAGACTATGCTAAATATATTCAATAAATGACAAAAGCAAAATTTTAGGATTATATTATGGTCAATTAAAATGAGAATGAGAAAAAAGGCAGAAAACAGCTATTAAAAATCCACAGAACAAGCAATAGAGACACAAACATACAAAGACAGACTGAGATGAGGGCAAAGCTTGCACCTGTGGAACCCCACTGAAGAACAGCAGATGAAGAAGAGGGAAAATCAGACCACTCTGCACTGGGAAGCAGAGACAGGCGCTTCTTGTTTTGGCCTCCCCATGATATGCATTTTAAAACATGTCGTTGCTAAGACTTTGGAATTCATGTTGCTTTTCGTCAACTATAGGTACAAAGGAGTATGTCACTTTTTATAGCTGTTCCAAAAGCTGGCAGATATTAAGCTAAGGGCCAGATATGGCCTAAGATAATAGAAATAAGGAAGTAACCTAGAATTATTACAACTTCCCAAGATATTTAAAGATGTCTAAATAACTATTCTAATTACAATGTCTCATATATTTATGAGATAATTCTTGGTCATTTCAGACCATGCTGGGACATACATGGTGCAGTATGCGCAGTTCTGCATTGAAGTCTAGAGACAGTAACCTAATGGTCTTAATTCACTTTAATATATTTTACAAATGGATCTTAGCTTTGCTCTAAGCTTTCTGTTCATGGTCTTAGAAATTAGCCAGGATCTTTCTTCTAATAGTTAAATGTTTTTGAATTACATGAAAATCATTAGCAAAGGAAAATAAACTGTAAGACCATAGTTAACTGAACATGGTCTTAACATAATCAAATCCTGATAATGGATTTTATATTTTAGGCAACATTCTCCTGGACTACACTTTACTTTCATTCAGTTACTGTGGCACCTACCTGGCTAGTTACTCCTCTCTCCCAGAATTTGAACTGGCCCTTTGGTAAGTTTCAGCATCCTGTGGAATTCCTTTTACTGGGTTACATTTTCCTCTTACTCTTCTGGATTTTATCGAAGGAAATAGACATGAAAAATCTGAAACAAGGAAGTATAGAAGGAAAAAATCCCAATCATAAGTTTTAATACAGTTGCTATGTTTAGGCATAAAATTTGGCAGTCAGAGCAAAAACTATATAAGAACTAAATTAGTTATTGTCATTCTCTTTCATTAACATGCTTTATGTATTCTCAGATCGAGAATATATTTATAAATACATAAAGTTTCACTTAAAAAAACAAATGGCATCTTGGAGTTGTTCGCATGTTTCCTGCTAATATTGAAATTGAGATGGTCTCTATATCAGAGTTCAGTTTAAAGTAATTGTTGTTAGAGACATTAGAACAATTATATGTTCAGAGAGTGGAACATTATACCAGTTTTGCCCACTGTATGGGAAATCCTGTGGTTAAGACACATTTCTGGTCTTTCCTGGATCATTTCATGTGGCCAACTTTAAGGCTGTACTCCCTTTTCTATCCATGATGTAAGCCCCTTCAAGAGGATATTTTTCTGATTAAGGGGAAGTACAGAATATTCCAGAAATGATTAAAGGATAGCATACCAACATTTCTTATACAAAAATGTAAGTACCTAGATTCAGGGAGCCACATTTAGTTTATGTAAATGTTTTTTTTTTTTTTTGAGGTAGAGTCTTGCTCTGTCGCCCAGGCTGAGGTGCAGTGGTGCGATCTCAGCTCACTGCAACCTCCGCCTCCCGGGTTCAAGCAATTCTCCTGCCTCAGCCTCCCGAGTAGCTGGGATTACAGGTACCCGCCATCATGTCCGGCTAATTTTTTGTATTTTTGTAGAGACAGGGTTTCACCATTTTGGCCAGGCTGGTCTTGAACTCCTGACCTCAGGTGATCCGCCCACCTCAACCTCCCAAAGTGCTGGGATTACAGGTATGAGCCACTGCGCCCGGCCCTAAAATTTTTTTAGAACAGCTTTATTGAGGTATAACTAACAGATAATGAACTGTTCATATATAAAGTAAATACTTTGATAAGTTTTGACTTATGTATATACCCATCACCGTAATCAAGATAATACATCCATCGGCCAGGTGCCGTGGCTCACGCCTGTAATCCCAGCATTTTGGGAGGCTGAGGTAGGCGAATCATGAGGTCAGGAGATCGAGACCATCCTGGCTAACACGGTGAAATCCCGTCTCTACTAAAAATACAAAAAATTAGCTGGGCGTGGTGGTGGGTACCTGTAGTCTCAGCTACTTGAGAGGCTGAGGCAGGAGAATGGCGTGAACCCGGGAGGCAGAGCTTGCAGTGAGCTGAGATTGCGCCACTGCACACCAGCCTTGGCGACAGAGCAAGACTCCGTCTGTAAATAAATAAATAAATTCATCCATCACCCCAAAAGTTTCCTTGTGTTCCCTTGGAGCTGCTTCATTAGCCTTTGTCAGTAATGTGGTTTCTGTCACTCTAGTTTGCATTTTCTGGTAGTTCATATACAGGGAGTCACACAGTTTATATTCTTTTGTCGGGCTTCTTTCATGCAGCATAATTATTTTGAAATTATTGTATGTTGTTGCATGTATGTGCCAATAGTCATTCCTTTCTATTCCATGGTATGGGTATACCATACTTTATTCACCTGTTGATGGATGTACTGTATTAGCTTGCTAGGGCTTCTGTAACAAAGTATCACAAACTGAGTGTCTCTAATAACAGAAATGTATTATCTCACAGTTCTGGATACACAGGATAGGAAGCAGCTGGGGAGAGATGACAAGTGCATAAATTCTGATAGTTCCAAAAGCAGAAGGCTCCAGTTTTCCTTCCTAAGAACAATCTGTGAATATTAAAAAAGCAGTGAAGTGGAATGAGCACAAATGTGTTAGTGTAACAGACTTAGACCTGAATCCTGGCTCCACAAATTACTAGCTGCGTGATCTTAGAAAGGCTGAGCCTTAGTTTCTTCCTCTGTAAAATAGATACATCAATGTCTCCTAAATATGGTTTTTCTAATAATTCATTGACTAAAAGTATGCATCATACCTAATAGTGTCTATTACAGTATGTTTATTTAAGTCAGAGTTTCAAAAATGATGATTGTTAGGCTAATTCTGGGCCACCAGTGTATTTTGTTTTGGCCATAAAATGTTTTTAAAGTTGGAAAAATTTAAAGAAAAAGTTATCTGTATAGGCTTTCTCAAACACAGGCAACCCTGGACCTGTATTCCCACATGGTCACAGTCTGGTTGGGCTAGTAAGTGGGTGCTTATTCTAGATGCCCACCACCTCGAGCAGGGGTTGGTAAACGATGACCCATAGGCCAAATCTGGCCCACCACCTGTTTTTGTAAAGTTTTGTTGGAACATGTTCATTTGCTTATATATTATCTGTGGCTGCTTTTGCTCTATAATGGCAGACTTGAGTTGTAATAGAGCCCATATATGGTCTGCAAAGCTGAAAAGATTTACTGCCTAGTCCTTTATAGAAAGAGTTTGCCAACCCCTGTCCTAGAGGTGTTTATACTCAGTACATTTCATTCATTTCTATTAACTTCCTGGCCCCTATAAGCATTTGAGTTTGCTCAATGGATTTAATTCATTCAATAAATTTGTATCTCCTGCTTCCTGCTGGATATAAAATGTATCTCAGGTACATTTTAGGTATATCTGAGCCTTCTGTAGAGGGCATTTTTGATAAGCTGAGGTGAGACTGAGACTATGGGTAGGTAGTATCTCTTCCCGGTCCCAACCCTTCCCCTAGATTTGTTTGTATGTCTTAATATTCATGTGCACTTCTATTTAGGAAATTTGAGTCAGAGGGGAGAGACAAGGGGGCAGGAGTGAGGAGGGCAGGGGAGGACAGATGCTGTGTGGAGGACCAGACACTGCTGTCTCATGAGGAGATTCTCAGTGAGGCTCTGCGGTAGCAGAGGTGCCGTGGGGCCCAAGAATGAGTATGAACAGAGCTGGGAGACAGACACTCCTCCAGCCTCTGCTCTGGACACCCAAGATCAGAAGCTTTGGGAGCAACCCCGATGGCACCCTCGGGTGCTGCATAGAAATGTGAGTGGGATTTAATCCTGTGATGAGGCCCAATAGTCCTCTTCACCAAGTAGCTTTGCCAGCAGTGGGCCTAAACACGAGGGAGCTAGAAGATGAACAGGGAGGAGGATGCAACTCACTTGGTGACAGCAGTTAGTCCGTGGACCCTGGGGACTCCCAGAAATAATTTAGTAAAAGTTCAAAAGAGGTGAACTTCTGGAAGTCAGACCAGGAGGAGCTCAAGTACCATGATTTGACTCCTGGAAGTAAATTGGTCTAAGAAGACTTTACCTTTAGGTTCTAATGTTTTAAAAGAGCAGAATGGATTCATGTATTATTTGTGTAATTAAAAATAACAATTTTGAAAAAGAATCTAAAATAGGTGGGGAATGGTCTCATGGTTGTAGTCCCAGGCTGGTGGGGTCTGGGACATCTGGGGTTCATAAGCAAAGACAATGTGCTATACACTAGCAATACCACCACCAGCAGTTTCATCAAACAGGCATTCACTGAGATTTCCAATGGGTTAGTGCATTTAATCCTTGCCTCCCCCCTGCAACAACCCCCATGAGACATCTATGATGGTCCTCATTTTAAAGAAAGAGACTGAAACTTCAGAGAGGTGGGATGTTAAAGCAGAATTTTCAAACAGATTGTAAGACGTAAGATGGTTTTATATAACTCCTTAATAATGGAACCAGCAGGAAAACAAGAAGCTGGTCCCTGTCTTAGTAAGCTGTCACAAAATCCCATAGACTGGGTGGCTTATAAACAACAGAAATAGGTTTCTCACAATTCTGAAGGCTAGAAAGTCCAAGATCAAGGCACCAGCAGCTTCAGTGTCTGGTGAGGGCCTGCTTCCTGATTCATGGATGATAATTTCCACCATGTCCTCACATGGTGGAAGGGATGAGCTAGCTCTCTTTTATAAGGACACTCATCTCAATCATGAGGGCTCTGCACCCTTGACCTGATTACTCCCCAAAAGCCCCAATACCCCAATACCATCACCATTGGGGTTAGGATTTCAACATATAAATTGGCGGGGGGAGGCGGCACACAAACAGACCATAGCAATTCCTGAGTGCTTAAAAGAACACACACACAGCTGGGCATGGTGGCTCATGCCTGTAATCCCAACACTTTGGGAGGCCAAGGTGGGTGGATCACCTGAGGTCAGGAGTTTGAGACCAGCCTGGCCAACATGGCGAAACCCCATCTCTACTAAAAATACAAAAATTAGCAAGATGTGGTGGTGGGTGCCTGTAATCCTAGCTACTCAGGAGGCTGAGGCAGGGGAATCACTTGAACCTGAGAAACAGAGGTTGCAGTGAGCCAAGATCGTGCCACTGCACTCCAGCCTGGGTGAGAGAGCGAGACTCCGTCTCAAAAAAAAAAAAAATGAACACACACACACACATGCTTACTCACATACAGTTACAAAAAGGAGTGGTTACATAAAATTTCTAGGTTAGATATATGAATGATTATCTTTCCAGAGGTCTCTAAAACCTTAGCACCTTAAACTTAACTATTCTACCGGGGCATACAATCATAGCATCGTACATGTTCTAGAGTTTAACCTGTAAAAGCATGCCTGCCTTTATCACATCGGGGCTGTTAGTATATATTATGACAACAAAGTTACATTCCCCAGGAGTGTCAGATATGGGGCAAAGCAAGGTATAAAGTCTGGTTTTTGTTCGAGGAGGCTTGTTGGAAAATGCTTCCCAGCACGATATGAGAAATCAAGCCAACACAATTTTTCTTTTTTCCAAGTTTCATTTTTTTTTATAGCTGCTTGCCTAAACTTACATAGTTGGTGAGTTGCTGAGTGGGCTTTAAACTCATTTGGTTTGTAAGCTCTTTTATAGCTTTCATTGATCTAAGGCACAATGGGAACCTGTAGTAGGGGCACCTCACATAGTCTAATGGTGGAGGGGAATGGTCAGGGAAGGCTTCCTGGAAGGAGAGGTAATGTTTAAGCAGATACTTGTATTAATTAGCTAGGCCTGCCATAGCAAAGCACCACAGACTGGGTGGCTTAAACAGCATACATGTATTGCCTCCCAGTTCTGGAGACTAGAATTCTGAGATCAAGGTCTCAGCAGGGTTCATTCCTTCTGAGGGCTGTGAGAGAGAATCTGCCCCCACGCCTCTCACCAACTTCTGCTCACTTGTTTGCTGGCAGTCCTTGGCTTACAGACACATTACCCAGGTCTCTGGTTTTATTTTCACGTGGCATTCTCCCTGTGTGTGTCTGTCTCCAAATGTTCCCTTTATATAAGAACACCAGACTTACGGGATTAGGGCCCATCCTAATGACTTCATTTTAACTTGATTACCCTCTATAAAGACCATATTTCCAAATAAGGTCACATTCTGACATGCTAGGGGTTAGGATATTAACATGGGAATTTGGGGGAGGCACAGTTCAACCCATAGCAATACCTAAAGGATGAGCAGGAATCAGCCTTGTGACAAGAAGAAAGAACATCCCAGGCAGAGGAATGGCATGTGCAAAGGCTATGAAGTAGAAAAAGCACAGTAGGTTTCAATGAAAAGGTCATAATAATGGGAACAAGAGATTTGCTATGAGAGAGGCAAGCTTGGAGGGACGGTCAGAGGTGAGCTCATGAGTAGCCCTTTATGTAGGTGACCATGTGGTTTATCATCCAAATCAGGATGCTTTTGAGAGTGAAAGAAGGTGTTGCTGATGAATGCAGGGCACTTTAGCCTAAACTGGGTTTCTCCTAGGCATACTGGGAAGGATACTCGCACTCCATATAAGCTATGCTAATGGACAAATTCTTTATCCTAAAGGCAGTGGGGAGCTACTAAAGGGTTTTAAACAGGGATTTGACACAATTATATCTGCATTTAAGAAGACTCCTTTCAGCCAATTATTTCCAATGAAAGTATCTCCAATACTTTCATACTGTGGAAGGTATATTGGAAGGAAACAAGGCATGAGCATCAATTAGGAGGCTGTCGTGGTCCAGGTGAGAGATGACTGTGGCATGGACTAGGGTGGGAGTAGGGATGGAGGGAAGCGAAACTATTTGGGAAGTGTTTAGGAGGTAGCATCATGGGACTTGTAACTGACTAAATGTTGGGTGTCGTGCCGAGGAAGAGGGGTGGGTCTAGGGTTATACCCAGAGCTGTGTGTGACTTGGGCAACTTAGGGACACTGTGGTGCTATTCAGAGAGATACTGAGGGCTTGGGGGCAGGGAATTTAGGGGAGGCAATGGGGGAAGATGAGCTGGGGGACAAACTGAACTGAGAGTGCTTGAGATGAACAAACGGAGATGTCTAGTTGGCAGCTGATATATCAGTTAGGACTTAAGTTCATTTGTGGTCACAGAAACCCAAATCACCAACACGTGTTTCCTTCTCTCACATGCAGTTGTCCGGGCACGAGCAGCTGTGGATGGTGTGGTGGCTTCTCGGGGTCAGCATCCAGTCTCCCGCTGTCATGCTGCTCTGCTGTTCCTAGAGTGTTGCTCTCATCTCTGGTCTATAATGGGTAAAATAGTAGAGATGAGGGCAACACCCTAGGAACAGCAGAGGAACCCTAAACCACTGGTGTATTTTGGGAGCCAATGGGGAGGGAAAAGGATGAGAGGAAGGGCACAAACCTTCTGTTGAAATGCATGAAAGAGATCATTGCCTGACCCAGGGACTACCTCAAGGGCTTTTGGTGAGGACAAGTGACAGCAGGAAGATGCAAGAGCCTTTAGTACCAAAGTTCTCAACACTGACTACATGCTGGAATGACTTGTGAAGCTTTTAAAAAATGTTGGTGCCCACTTTTCCCCTCTCCCCCCGGCCAGTTAAATCAGAGCCTCAGATAGCAATGTGCCTTGCGATGCCTTGAACCACTGCTTGAGAAGGAAGGACAAACACATCATTACCTTGCAAGAATTGCATAAGGCTTATGACTTGAAAAAAAATTCTTTTTAGAAACACAAGCATTTCTTTTTCTTTTTTTCTTTTTTTTGAGACGGAGTCTCGCTCTGTCGCCCAGGCTGGGGTGCAGTGGCACGATCTCAGCTCACTGCAACCTCCGCCTCCCGGGTTCACACCATTCTCCTGCCTCAGCCTCCTGAGTAGCTGGGATGACAGGCGCCCGCCACCACACCCAGCTAATTTTTTGTATTTTTAGTAGAGACGGGGTTTCACCGTGTTAGCCAGGATGGTCTCAATCTCCTGACCTCGTGATCCGCCCACCTCGGCCTCCCAAAGTGCTGGGATTACAGGCATGAGCTACCACGCCCGGCTTTGGAAACAAGCATTTCTTTAAGAATGACCAGATGTTGCCATATGTATTTATGGCGCAAGCAAGTGTTGTCTAAGCAGTTTCTCTGTTTGCCTGTCATAGCGGCATTTAGAAACTCGAACATGCTTTCATTTATGTAAATAGTTTATGAAGCTTTGACAACAAATGTAAACAGACATGAAATTATAAATCTGCTAAATTTGTATTAAGGGTATTAATTATTGAGAGAAAGTCCCCTTCCTCCACACTCAACTCCTATGGCAATTATGAACTCCATTTTACCCAGAACACTTAAGTGCCTCAGCATCTGTATGATAAAGTGGAGCAGGTGCTGGCATAGGTACCAGCTGACATGATGTATCACTAGCTCTGCAGGATGATTGCCACATACATGGAACACCTAGGAGTGCTGGAAATGTACCGGGGTCGAAGCTACGAAGTGTGTTTTCATTCGCAGTGGAGTCTATGTCAAGCAAGTGAAGGTGAGAGGCTCTACTAACAAAGACATGAGTGCCGGAGTGGGTCCCATGTAGCATGCGAGTGCTGTAGAGAAGATTCAGTGGTGTACATGGCTCTGATCCTGGACACAAAATCTATACTGGAGAGGAAATGGCTGCTGAAATAAGGAAATTGTATGAATATTTAAAATGCCTGGAACACTAAAGTAATGATATTTCAAAAGAAAGAACTAAAGAGAGAGAGAGAAAGAAAGAAAAAGAAGGAAGGAAGGAAAGAGAGAGACAGAAAGAAAGAAAAGAAAGAAAGAAAGAAGGAAAGAAAGAAAGAGAAAGAAAGGAAGGAAAGAGAGAAAGAAAGAGAGAAAGAAAGAAAGGAAAGAAAGAAGTACAAGGCTTGGAAGGTGCACACACGACTGCCACTTACATTCATTGACCGTCTCGGCCATAAGCCACAGCCAGCTTCAAGGGCGGCTGGGTAATATTAGGTCCTCATTGTGAGTGGCCGTATGTGCCTGGCTAATATTCAGGGATTCTGTTACTCAGAGGGAGAAATGGAGAATAAATGTTGAGGGACACATGCTCTTGCCACAGATATCCAGGACTGGTGCTCAGGAGAGAGGGCTGGAGATAAACATTTGGGAATAATTAAGTCAATGGATAGTCAAAGTGCTAAATGTAAGTAAGAACACCTCAAGAAGAGCCTAGGGTGGAACCTAGAGGAATATCAATGGAAGGGACCCACCTAGGAGACTCATAGGAGTAGCTATGAAAGGAGGAAGGACACTAGGCAGGGAGGGTTCCAGAATGTGCCTCAGCCTGGGTTCCACAGAAAGCAGAGGCTGAGGCAAGAGCTCATGCACCCCATCTTTAGCAGGGTGTGTGATCCCAGGGCAGGAGAGCCAGTATGAGGGCGTATTACCTTGCTGGCCACCACTTGGTACCAAGTGCAATTGGTTACTCTATCTCGAAGGTGGTCTTCTGAGAGGTTCTATGAACTGCTGTGAATCAGGACAGTCCTCAGGCAGTGACAGACTGTGGGTGGGGAAGGGGAGAGGGAGGAGATGAGAATTTATCCACCGACTCCTGTATCCCATCGATCGAAGCTTCACTGCACAGGGTGGTAATTCCTTCACACTTGCAGGTTTGTCGTGATTGTCCCCAGGAGCCCCAGTGAAGCCCCAGTGAAGCCTCTGGGCATGTGAAGTGGGTGTGAGGTGAGGCACAGGTGGGGTGTGCCTACATGAAGTTAGTCAAAGTGCACACACAGTTGGACAGCCACTGAGTCAGTGAGGCACAAGAGGTGGTCAAGGGCCCAGACACAATTGAGAGGATCTGTGGTGTCCCATAAGAGGCGTGTGACAGAGAGTCTAAGAGTGATTCCAGAAGGTGGTTGTGGTGAACAGTGCCCAGTTCTGCAGAGGTAAAGTTAGACAATGACTGAGAAGTGCCTTTTGGATTTAGGATGAAGGCAGGTATCTGTGGATATAGCTATGTCAATGGAATGGTGGTGACAGGATGCAGATATCCTGGGATGAGGAAAGTGTAGCTGAGGAAGCTATGGCGGTGACTTTAGAACAACTTGCTCAAAAAGTTTGACTCCAAGGAGAGGGGAGAGACATAGAAAGGTGAGACTGACGGAAGGCTTCTTTTGAGGATGGTATGGATGAGCACTTGTGTGTTGGCAGGAAGAAGTCAGGCGAGAGGGAGAGTTGGAAGATGCAGTTATCATGGGTAAACCAATGTCCCTAAGAAGGCAAGACTGTGGGACCCAGAGCACAGGTGGTGGAATTGGCCTTAGGTAGGAGGAAGGACACACCTTCCATTGTAAGGGGAGAGGAGGCAGAGAGAACCATGCAGACCCAAATGGGTAGTTATACTTGAGAGCAAGAATTCTCAGCTGATGGCCTCTATTTTATTCATGGGAATCAAAGCCATTTACTGAGATTGAGAAGGGAGTAGAGGGGCTAGAGGTTTCAGGAGAGGGGACAATATTTTAAATGCCCATTTTAGAGAATGAGAGAGAGAGAACTGGCCAGAGAAACATAGCAGGATTGGAGGGTCTGGTGGGGGTGGCAACCACAAATTTATGGTGTCACTGCCATGCACAGTCCTGTAGTCTTTGTTCCCATGTCTCCAGCAGCCCAGGCTTTCAGTTGTCTCCATCCAGGGTTGACGGTCTTTGCCAGGTACCTGATGCAAAAAGTCAAAGGATCAAGGGAACCAGAGATTCCAGCAAGAGTGTGGTTGATGTGATGGGCAGGGCATTTGTGATAGGGAATGAAGGATGAGGGCAGGAGGGAGTGAAAGACAAGCTAAGCTCAATAAATATTAGCTCCAGTTTCCTGATCATAACTCTGAATGGAGTTCTGGCCCCTCATTTGAGGGCATAGCTCACATTTAATTTTTTTCTTTTCTTTCATCTAGCAAGGGACTTTGTTCATGGTAGGAGTTCAGGATATTCTCTTAAATGGGTAAATGAATAAATCCATTTTAAAATACATCACTTTATTTATTTATTTATTTATTTATTTATTTATTTATTTTTGAGATGGAGTCTCGCTCTGTTGCCCAGGCTGGAGTGCAGTGGCACAATCTTGGCTCACTGCAACCTCCGCCTCCCGAGTTCAAGCGATGCTCCTGCCTCAGCCTCCTAAGTAGCTGGGACTACAGGTGTGCACCACCACACAGAGCTAATTTTTGTATTTTTCGTAGAGACAAGGTTTCACCGTATTGGCCAGGCTGGTCTTGAACTCCTGACCTCGTGATCCACCCACTTTGGCCTCCCAAAGTGCTGGGATTACAGGCGTGAGCCACCGCACCCGGCACCACTTTAATTTTAAAAACTCAATAAATGATCAATTGGCACAGATGAGAACAGTACCGCCAGATCCATATGGAGTACTCACATGTAGTACTTACAGATTCATGTAAGTACATGTAGTACTTACAGCTCCTTGCAGTCTCTTTTTTGACACCATCCCCTGCTCCTCAACTTTTCCTGTGTCCTCTGGAGTTCGTTACACTTGTTTTGTAGCAAATGTGATGATGTATTTCATTTTCTAGGTTTGGCTGAGTTAAATTGCAAAATTATTAAAGAGGATAAAATAGCCTTGGTATAGCATATGACAGTATAGTGTTTTTAAAACATAGTTTTTTTGCTTTCTTAGGATACAATACAATGATAAGCATAATTATTTATAAGTTTGACATTAAGGTCATCGATTATATAAATTGTATCATAAATTATATCCCAATTTATGTAAATTAAATCCCAATTTATGTAAATTAAAAAATAGATAAATATTCTAAATACATGAAATTCACATGAACTTTTTTTCATCAAATGCTATTTTTCTCTAAGGAACTGGGAATCGAGTATCATTTTGTGTAAGAAATCACAGCCTGGAATGGATGTGAACCAAATGTCTTTTAACCCCATGAACTGGCGCCAGCTGTGCTTATCAAGTCCAAGTACAGTGAGCGTGTGGACCATTGAAAGAAGTAACCAGGAGCATTATTTCAGAGCAAGGTAGGAGGCTTTGTTACAACAGTAGCAACATGGTGGTCTTTGTCTGCATTCATGTAATGTGATTGGGTCAATTTGATGAATTAAGTGGCTTTATACATACATATATATGCATACACACACACACACATTCAGCTTATCTTGTTATAACATCTTTCTACATGCGTGATTACCTTGGAGTGGTTGTTTGCATTTCAAAAGAATTCTCTATGACTTGTTTCCCAATGAATTTATTTAAAATATTAAGTTCTCTGAGAGCTTTTTCCAACATGATCTAATTTTCTAAAATTTTATTTGTCCTTACTATTTTAAAACACGCCTGTTGTATAAAAAGGAGAGTTAAGACTTTTGCTATTACTCGGATGCCCTACTGGAATTTCAAAAATAAGAAACGGTTAGATATAGAAAGTATGCAGATTGGCTGGGTGCGGTGGCTCATGCCTGTAGTCCCAGCAGTTTGGGAGGCCGAGGCGGGCAGATCACGAGGTCAGGAGATCGAGACCATCCTGACTAACACGGTGAAACCCCATCTCTACTAAAAATACAAAAAATTAGCCGGGCATGGTGGCACATGCCTGTAGTCCCGGCTACTCGGGAGGCTGAGACAGGAGAATCGCCTGAACCTGAGAGGTGGAGGTTGCAGTGAGCCGAGATCATGCCACTACACTCCAGCCTGGGGACAGAGCAAGATTCCGTCTCAAAAAAAAAAAAAAAAAAAATGCAGATTATACATTCAGACACATTATCCACAAGCAAAAGGGTAGTTGTGTATAGTGGAGCCATGGGAGTTACCTGTTTAAATAGAACTGGGTCAAAGAGAAATTCTGTGACAAATGCCGTGGTGATAATGGGTGCTTTTGTTGAGAAAGAGCTCGGAGACTCCAGGTGCTACTGAGCTGACCATTTTCAGTGTACTCCATGAAGTCAAAGTTGAAGAGATGTTGGATCTCTCGATTTTTAAGAGATCTCGAAAGTATTCCCTTGAAATAGCAATTTTTGATAAATCGCCTTAAGAGAATCTAAAGCTAGTAAATAAAGCTTTTGAAATGGAGAGCCTTAAGAGAAGCACTTCTTTCTGCTCAGTGCTCTTTATGTCTCAACTTCTTTTTCACAATAACCCATTGAATAGCCAAATCTGTCTCTAGTGAGAGTTGACAACACTGCACCTTTTAATAAAAGTGGGTGATATCTCTATCAGATCCTTGTGAGTGCAGGCAAGTAATTTATCACACCCTTTTCTCCCTTTGCCTCCCTCAAACGTTCTACTCAAGTTCTGAATACTGAGTTGTGACTTTTCTATAAGCAAATAAAATGGGAGATAAAATGAGTGGATTGTCCTAGTTCACAAAGCAAGCAGGATTCAAACACACTTCAGCCTTACATTTGAGTAGTAGGTGCTGTTTTTATGTGATTGTTTTTCAAAATTGTTTATCATTCATAAAATCTAGGCAAAGAAGTTTTGAATTTAATGCATGAAACCACAAATTCTCTAAATTAACCTTTATAACCATATTATAAATTAAAAGTAGATATATGATAAATTTGAAAATGAACTCAATATCAGAGATTATAAAAGTAGCTGAATACAGCCTGAATATATGTTTAAATATATATTAATTTTAGTCTACAGTGTTTTTCATTTGAATTAGTTGCCAACATTTAAAGTTTGAGAGATTTCTCATAAATATCCAGGTTATAGTATTCTCTTGAAATTTTGGAATCAAAATTCTCACATGTCAACAACCCTCTTGGCTTGAACTGAGTGGTCCCCGCCACCTTGAGGAGGGACAGATATTTTCCCATTTTCCACTATCCTCACCAGTCACATATCACCTGCCTGACCCTCATCCAGTATTCAAATTTACAACTCCTGCTTTAGATATTAACTTTCAAAAATTTTTATAATCCCTCAGTACTTAATTTAAAACTGTATAACTTGTCTTTTTACAACCTGTTGTATATTTTTTAATCTATCATTTGGCTTTTATCTTCTTATTTGATTTTTATAAGTTATAATACCTCCCCACCTCACATAAACTGATATGCAGTGGTTGCATCAATAAGAAGTTTCTGTTCATCTGATTGTTCTGATGCCTCTTTTGTCTACAGGTCGGTGAAATTACCTCTAGAAGATGGGTCATTTTTTAATGAAACGGATGTCGTTTTCCCCCAGTCATTGCCAAAAGATCTCATCTATGGACCCGTGCTGCCACTGTCAGCCATCGCCGGGCTGGTAGGCGAAGAGGCAGAGACTTTCCGGGTAATTACCTGGCACCTCTTCCTGTTTGCCTAATGGGTTGAGATCTAGGAAGCCTGATCTCATTTGATTGGCATAACCATCCCATGAGAAATGCAGGATACAGAGGATCATCTTGGTTTTTAATATAGATTAGCCGCAGAGACTGTGAGAGATGAAGACTCTGGAGTTTGGAGTTTGGATGACTGGGATGATGATGGCATTGCTAACAGAAACAGGGGGCCCAGGTGTGATTTCCATTTTGGGTGTAATCAATTTGGGGTGCAGAGAAGACACCCAGGTAGAGATGCTGGGTGGAAGTTGGGAAAGTGGACCTAGTGTTAGGGAGGAGAGGTGGGACTGTCAGTGTCATTCTCACAGACAGGACGGTGGGAGCACTGAGGGGGTGTGATGAGCAAAGAGAGAAATGGTGCAAGGGAAGAGAAGAGAGCCAGAGCCAGCTGACTGCTGAACTCAGGAGCGAAAGGAATTCTGAGAAGGCACAGTCACAGAAGTAGGAACAAACTCGGGAGGGATGAACAAGGCCATAGGAAACAGCAGAAGAAAGTTTCAAAAGGGAGTTTGCCAGGTGTTACACACCCATTCATTCATTCATTCATTCAACAGAGATTTATCAAGTTTCTTCTATGTAGCAGACACTGTTTTAAGCGATGGGATTCGCATGGTGGCCAAGCAGGCTCCATGTAATTCTCATGGAGCTTACATTCTTGTCAGGCAGACAGAACAACAACAACAACAAAAGTAAAGAGTATTGCTCTTTTGTAATAATTATCACATTTTGCAATTATATATTAAATCATTACAAAATGTAATTATTACAACAGAATAAATGGAGACAGGGAAGCAAGGAAGGGATGGGCTGGTTAAGGAAGGCCTCTGGGGAGATGACACTTAAGCTGAGATTTGAAGGACAAGGAGGCATTACTCATGTTACAAGCAGGATAAAGAGTGTTTCCTTTGGGAGGCCGAGACGGGCGGATCACGAGTTCAGGAGATCGAGACCATCCTGGCTAGCACGGTGAAACCCCGTCTCTACTAAAAATACAAAAAAATTAGCCGGGCATGGTGGTGGGCGCCTGTAGTCCCAGCTACTCGGGAGGCTGAGGCAGAAGAATGGCGAGAACCTGGGAGGCGGAGCTTGCAGTGAGCCGAGATGGCACCACTGCATTCCAGCCTGGATGACAGAGCAAGACTCTGTCTAAAAAAAAAAAAAAAAAGAGTGTTTCACGTGGACCTGCATGTGCAAGGCCCTAAGGGAAAAAGAGAACTTGGTATATATAACTTGTAAGGAACTGAGAAAAGATGCATATGGCTGGAGCATGATAAATGAAGAGGAAGTGAGGTGTGAGGTGCTATTCAAGAGACAGGCAGGGAACAGAGGGCAGCACCTGCAAGACCTTTGGGATGAAGGGAGAAGCTCCACTTTTTTGGCCCTCTTGAACCTGCTATGCTTTACCCTTGTGTTAAAAATTAGCTGGGCATGATGGCAGATGCCTGCAATCCCAGCTACTCGGGAGGCTGAGGTGGGAGAATCACTTGAAGCCAGGAGGCGGAGGTTGCAGTGAGCCAAGATTGCACCATTGCACTCCAGCCTGGGTGACAGAGCGAGACACCGTCTCAAAAACTAAATAAACTAAACTAAACTAAACTAAACTAAAATAAAAATAATTCAATGTGAGGATTAGTTCATTAAAAATCTCTGTGGCAAGCAAGAGAAAGGGTTACATGCCCTTAATATTTCCTCTAATGAATGACAATGATTCACCTTTTTAAATTATGGAAAGAGATTATAGTCAATCTCCTGCATTCATGAGTTCCACTTCTGTGTATTCAACCCACTGCAGATCAAAAATATTCAGAAAAAAGTTGTATGGTTGCATCCGTACTGAATATATACACACTTTTATTCTCATTATTTCCTAAACAATACAGTATAACAACTATTTATAAAACATTTACATTGTATTAGGTATTATAAGTAACCTAGAGATGACTTAAAAGTATATGGGAGAAAAAATAAAATAAAATAACTAAAAATAAAGAAAAAATTTACAGGGGGATGTATGTAGGTTATATGGAAATACTATGCCATTTTATATAAGGAACTGGAGCATCCACAGATTTTGGTATCGGTGGGGGGTCCTGAAACCCATCTCCTGTGGATACTGTAGTTCCTTTTATAGCACAGGTCTCAGCCTTGGAGATATAACTGCATTCAGCCACAGTGGGGCAGCAAAGTAAGAACAAAGAGATCAGCCATCAAGGTTTGCAACTCAAATTTTTCTATGTTTAGTATTTGGTGCCTAGAGCCCCTAAATTTCTACTATCTCAATTTGGGTTTTTCTGGGCAGAAAATATGTGTAGGAGCCCTTATATTTCACATTTTGTACAAACATAACGAACTCTGCATAAAACATTTAAAATTCAGGCAATTGTCCTTGTCATTTGAGAAATGCTATGAAATGCCTTCTTTAAATACTCAAATGTGGAGTTATTATTTTAAAATGCTCATAATAGACATCTTTATTTTAAAACCTTTTTTATTTGTATAAATTTAAGGGGTACACATGCAGTTTTGCTATGTGGATATATTGTCTGGGCAGACATCTTTATTTCCTAGGACTTGTGCACTCAGTGTATTTTAAATTTTTCTGGAAGCAGAAATGTAATATTATAGTTTGACATCCCTAAATCATTCAGGGATTATTAATAAAGCCATATATTTTGTATTTAAGTTAGACATTTTCCCAGTAGTTTACTTTTTCATTTTGTAGCAAAATAAAGTGAGGAAAATGTTTAAAACATTAATTAATGTCTGTACAATGAGTGAAAGCATAACCAAAAATAGATCTCAAATGTCTTGATTCTATTCCCTCCTTCAATGTCATTTCTTGTGACCTGGGTACTAATGGCAAGGGAATCAATAATGACTCGCTCTATATAAGGTCTTAAAAATGGATAAGTTGTGGACTTTTAAAAAATTACAAACATTAAATAATTCCATTATCTATTCATAGCTAATGCCAGAAGGGTACATTACAGGCCTTTAAATAGCCCTGAGTCACATTACACAACTTATTTAGGGCATTAGAAATGTATCCAGTTTTAAGTCGTAGCATGGGGGAAATCAAAGGCAGATGTTATCTGGGCAGAAATTGGATCCAAGATCATGAACTTAATCTCAAGTGTCTAATTTCTTTTTTCCATCTACCTTTTTAATTTTTTCAAACAGATGTTGCTAAATAGGAATCTCTTTTAGAAACTCAAATATTTTGAAATATATATGGATTTTCACATTTTCTAAAGCAGGATTAAATTGGACTGCAATTTTTCATGTTTTGTCATCATGTGATCAAAATGATTTCTGATTCTAGAGGACTGAAAAAGGAGATGGTATTATCAACAAACATTTCTAAACACTGCTGGTACCTTTTATTTTTAAATATCTCAGAATTATAAACTATTGTTTCTGCTTACATAATCCATATTCTCACATTCATTTTTAAATGTCATCGAATATATTTATTGATGAAAAAGTAATAGGAAGACAAGCCCAGGTTTGTCTTAAAGAAAAAAAAGCCACATACAATACTAGTTTAACATACCAAGGCCAGAAAATTTCAAATTTTAATCTTCACATTTTGTTTTATACACACAGATTCACTGGTATTGTGCAAATGAGAGACATGGTGTTTTTTTGTTGTTGTTTTGTTTAAGATTTTGATCCTATTGTCATTCCAGATAAGTCTGTCTTTGTGATTTATAGTTTAAGGTTAGATGTCATAAAAAAAACTCAGGAAACTTTTCAGTAATGGTGATAACAGTGAATAAATCTCTTCCTTGTGAGTCAAATCTCAATCAGACACCACAGAAGTGTCATTATTCAGCAGCAGTTTAATTTTTTGGAGTGGGAAAGGTGGTTTGCCTTTTTCTTGATCCACTGGGTGACCAGACTGTTACCAGACTATTTATTTTCTAACTATCTAAGGCTGTGAGGGCATGAAATGCACAAATAATAAATTAAAGTCAATCTGTCCTTTAAAAAAATTATTATGATGAATGCTCGATGTTCCTATGTTTTCTGTGTCTATGGGGTTAAGGATGGTTCCTTTTTGTCAGTTGTTCTGGTGAGTATTTCTCAGGCTTTTAGCCGTGATTGTGTGTCCGAAATTGGTGGGTTCTTGGTCTCACTGACTTCAAGAATGAAGCCGCGGACCCTCGCGGTGAGTGTTACAGCTCTTAAGGTGGCGCGTCTGCAGTTTGTTCCTTCTGATGTTCGGATGTGTTCGGAGTTTCTTCCTTCTGGTGGGTTCACAGTCTCACTGGCTCAGAAGTGAAGCTGCAGACCTTTGGGGTGAGTGTTACAGCTCTTAAGGCAGCACGTCTGGAGTTGTTTGTTCCTCCTGGTGGGCTTGTGGTCTCGCTAGGTTCAGGAGTGAAGCTGCAGATCTTCGCAGTGAGTGTTACATCTCATAAAAGCAGCGTGGACCCAAAGAGTCAGCAGTAGCAAGATTTATTGCAAAGAGCGAAAGAACAAAGCTTCCACGGTGTGGAAGGGGACCCGAGCGGGTTGCCACTGCTGGCTCTGGCAGCCTGCTTTTATTCTCTTATCTGGCCCCACCCACATCCTGCTGATTGGTAGAGCCAAGTGGCCTGTTTTGACAGGGCGCTGATTGGTGCGTTTACAATCCCTGAGCTAGATACAAAGGTTCTCCATGTCCCCATCAGATTAGTTAGATACAGAGTTTCAACACACAGGTTCTCTAAGGCCCCACCAGAGCAGCTAGATACAGAGTATCGATTGGTGCACTCACAAACCTTGAGCTAAACACAGGGTGCTGATTGGTGTGTTTACAATCCTTGAGCTAGATACAGAGTGCCGATTGGTGTGTTTACAATCCTTGAGCTAGACATAAAGGTTCTCCAAGGCCCCACCAGAGCAGCTAGATACAGTGTCGACTGGTGCACTCACAAACCTTGAGCTAAACACAGGGTGCTGATTGGTGTGTTTACAAACCTTGAGCTAGATACAGAGTGCCGATTGGTGTGTTTACAATCCCTGACCTAGATATAAAGACTCTCCACGTCCTCACCAGAGTCAGGAGCCCAGCTGGCTTCACCTAGTGGATCTGGCACCGGGGATGCAGGTGGAGCTGCCTGCCAGTCCCGCGCTGTGTGCTCAGCACTCCTCAGCCCTTGGGTGGTCAATGGGACTGGGCGCCATGGAGCAGGGGGCGGTGCTCGTCGGGGAGGCTCGGGCTGCACAGGAACCCCCGGAGGCGGGGGAAGGCTCAGGCATGGCAGGCTGCAGTCCCGAGGCCTGCCCCGCGGGAAGGCAGCTAAGGCCCGGTGAGAAATCCAGGGCAGCGCCGGTGGGCTGGCACTGCTGGGGGACCCAGTATACCCTCCACAGCCTCTGGCCCGGGTGCTAAGTCCCTCATTGCCCGGGGCCAGCAGGGCTGGCCGGCTAAGTGCAGAGCCCTCCAAGCTCACTCCCACCCGGAACTCCAGCTGGCCCGCAAGCGCCGCACACAACCCCGGTTCCCGCTCGCGCCTCTCCCTCCACACCTCCCTGCAAGCTGAGGGAGTGGGCTCCGGCCTTGGCCAGCCCAGAAAGGGGCTCCCACAGTGCAGCGGTGGGCTGAAGGGCTCCTCAAGTGCCACCAAAATGGTAGCCCAGGCAGAGGAGGCGCAGAGAGCGAGTGAGGGCTGTGAGGACTGCCAGCACGGTGTCACCTCTCAATTGTTTTCTTAACACAAGGTTTTATTCTCTCCCTGAAGCCGAAAGATGATCTATATCCTTTGCTTCACCCAACTATGCATTGCTGGACTCCAACAAGTGACTTGTACATTGGCTGTGAAGAGGGTCATCTTTTAATGGTTAATGGAGACACCTTGAAAGTGACTGTACTTAATAAGATAGAAGAGGAATCGCCATTGGGTGAGAAACTGTCCTGCTTCGTATTCCTGTATAGCCATGGGTGTTGGTTTTTTTGGTTTTCTCTATTTTTCTCTTTCTTGGAGACATCTTTGAATCCTCCTTCTTCTTAATCCTCTGGCTGTTACAATGCTGTTGGCATTCTACCATCACTTTATATGCATATTTCATGTAATCCTCAGAACAACATTATGAGGAGAGACACCTTAATCTCCATGATACAGAAGAGATATGTTAGGAAACATGCCCCAGTCCACGTAAATTGTGGAGCTGACACCTGAACCCAAGCAATAATACCTCAGAGTCCAAGTTCTTGGCTACTGTGCTGTATCCTTTTCTATACATATGCCCATTCTGCTTAGTCTGCTAATCATACGCTTTCCTGCCCCCACCCCAACCCTTTTCTCCAGGCTGATCGTCTCTTAAACCCAAAAGCCATCTTGAAAATTACCTTGCTATTGCTCAGTTAGAAGTGTTGTTTTTTTGGTTTTTTTTAGACAGTCTCATTCTGTCACCCAGGCTAGGATGCAGTGGTGCAATCTTGGCTCACTGCAACCTCTGCCTCCCAGGTTTAAGCGATCTCGTGCCTCAGCCTCCCAAGTACCTGGAATTATAGGCACACACTAACACATTTGGCTAATTTTTGTATTTTTAGTAGAGATGGGGTTTCGTCATGTTGGCCAGGCTGATGTTGAACTCCTGACCTCAAGTGATCTGCCTGCCTTGACCTTCCAAAGTGCTGGGATTACAGGCAGGAGCCACCACACCCTGCCATATTGCTCAGCTAGAATTTGAAAGAGAACCTGATCTATTCTGCCCTAGATATAGTGTCTATTCCTGACCCCATCAGCTGTGGCCATGGTTGGGCCTGGGTCACAGGAGCCACTGTCCACTCATTGAGCAGTAGATGTAGACCCTGGGAGGAGGGGGCCTTGCCAAGACAAGCTCCTCAAACCTGTCCAAAGCACTCTCTATTTCAATTGCTCTTACTATTTCACACCTTGATTTCTGTAACAACCTTAGGATGGACTTCACTGACCTTAATCTACATCTGACCCAAACTATGCAGCTTATCTCTGTCAAATTGCCTTTTTGAAGGCCACTTTTAACACCCAGCTCAAGAACTGCTCTGCCTTGATTTCATGCTCTCCCTAATCTGATCCTATCTACTCCATTAATATTATTTCCAACTATGCCCTGGTATGAGTTTTCTGAGCCAGTCATTTATTTTCACCATTTCACAGACATGCCTCTAGCCCATTCCCTTGGCACTTATTGTGTATGAATCTGCCAATGCCCAGCTCAAATACCACTCCTTCCAGCAAGTTTTCCCCACTGCATTGTCCCTCTTCTGCCTTTTATCCTATTCTCTGACTCACTTTCCCTGTAAAACTGAGGCCATGAGGTTTGGCTTCCCTCCCTACTCCCTTTCTCTCTTCCCTTTACTCCTACTGTACCCTCCAGCCTTGCTCCTCTCTCTAATCTAGCAACTATGTTAGTTACATAGATCTGATGATAGAGAATTCAAAAACAACTTGTAAGATTTACATCAGTAAAATCAGCTTTTATTATTCATTGTTACATTGTCCTTTTAATTACGTGTCACCTGCTTTACCTTGTTTTTCTTTTCCAGAAGACAGAAGAAATTTTATCAGTCCAGTAACCTTGGTATATCAGAAGGAGGGCGTGCTGGCTTCTGGAATTGTAATGTATTCTTTTTTTCAAAATTAATTGGTTTAAAGAAAATTCACAATTCCCATTTGTTGCCATTTACTATTATGAGCCATATTTTAGGATGTCAGATCTGTCATATTATTAATTAAAATGGTTTCCTCTTTGGGTACTATTAAAAAAGATTTATTATGAATAGCTTCAAATCTATACAAAATAGAGGGAACGATATAATGAACTACCATATATTACTGCAAACAAACACAAATAGAATTTTAAAATCCATTGCCCTTCCGCAATGAAAAAATACCTAATATCTGTAACCCAATTGCATACTAATTTCTGCACTTAATGTATTAGGTTATCAGACATGAATTTGGAACCCTTTGTCTAAGCTGCAGCTTCGACTCTTGTGAATGCCCATTTAGCTTACATGTATCATAATGTTATTGTTGATATTTGAATCAGTATTAATAGTCTCCATTTACTTGGTGCTTGCTTTGTGCCAGGCACCAAGCTAAGTACTTTACTTGTATTATCTTATAGGTCCTCACAACAACCTTATCAAATAGAAACTATTGACCTCCTCCTTTTACAGACAAGTAATCTAATCTTACAGAGTTCACCAGCAAGTAATTGGAAGAGTTAGGGCTTGAACATAGGTGTATCAAACTCCAAAGTCTTTGCTGTCATTTATTAGAACTCAGCCTCAGTAAGTAATAAAAGGGGTCAGACCATGTTTTTCTTTTTCTTTTCTTTTCCTTTTATCTATTTATTTTTTTGAGACCGAGTCTCGCTCTGTCTCCCATGCTGGAGTGCAGTGGCGCGATCTCAGCTCACTGCAAGCTCCGCCTCCCGGGTTCACGCCATTCTCCTGCCTCAGCCTCCCCAGTAGCTGGGACTACAGGTGCCCACCACCACGCCTGGCTAATTATTGTATTTTTAGTAGAGACAGGGTTTCACCGTGTTAGCCAGGATGTTCTCGATCTCCTGACCTCATGATCCACCCGCCTCAGCCTCCCAAAGTGCTGGGATTACAGGCGTGAGCCACCGCACCCAGCCCAGACCATGTTTTTCCATGCCATGGTAATCAATGTAAACAATGCTAAGGTGTGGAACTGATCTATACTAAAACCTAGGTCTAGTTGTAACTATCCCAGATGTTAGCATAGTCCGTTTCACTGCCACAGATGACATCTCCAGGACCTTGAGGGTAGCTAGGCAGTGACATCAGGGTGAGAGACATTCTACCCTCAGGAAGCCATCTGGAGCACATACACCTACACTTAGCTTCCCCAACCTTGCAGTGGACTATCCCCTCCTCCTCCTCCATTTAGTCTGCATTTATGCCTTTTATGACTCTTGTCCTCTTCAAGACCACCCTTGATGTTTGTTTAACCCCCTTTAAAGGAATTATTATAGCATTTGCTCTGGTGAGTGATGGAGAATGGAGATGAGCTCAAAAAAAGCACCTTGCCTGCTTTCCCTTCCAGGGCCCAAGCATTTGAACCCAGCCATCTAAAGTCCCCACGCTTAGTTATAACAGATCTAATCTAGAAAATGATAAATACATTTCCTCAGAGTGTTTTCACTATTGTAAAAATAACTCAAATTCCTCTTGAGAATAATAAAATTAACCTAAATCTATTCACAACCAGCCAATCAACCAACCCGTTTATATTGGATACTTGCCGTGTTCTACTACTGTGTGAGGAACAGAAAAAGAGGATCCGAAGGGAATAAAAGGCACACTGCCTACCTTGGGTCATTTAGGGAGATAAGAAATGCACATAATAATGATTAAAGAGCATACAGGAGGGCTAGTGTCCTTTGAAGGAAAGAAACTGCTATACGCAAGCCACACAAACTCTACTTCATTTTTCCTACCTCCTGTGCAGTGAAGAATGTAGTAAGAAGAGGGATACTAGAGAAACTCAAAAAAAGGAGAGGTTAGTAAAGTTTTAGGTAATTGAAAAATCTATCACAAAAGAGATCAAACTGAAGCTTGACCAGGGAACATAGTTAAAAGTTGTCTGAATAAAGATGAGAGGACAGTGCATCTATGCAAACATAGATGATGATTCCAAATAAACAGTAGAAGTAATCAATAAGCCTTAGCTTGTCTGATGAGGCAAGTATACTATGCATTGACTAAGACTGATTTTCTATGTTTATCTCACGCATCTCTAGGATGGCTTTGTGTATTCTTTTATTATTAAAGATAGAAGTTACATGATCGAGGATTTTCTTGAGATTGAAAGACCTGTAGAACATATGACATTTTCTCCCAATTATACAATGTTGCTGATTCAAACAGACAAGGTATGTTGGATGGTAATTTCTTGATATGTGATTTTCAGATAATATTATTATCATCATTACATGACAGGAATGAGGAGCAGAGTATGCTGCACAGTGGTACTCTACTAGTCAAGACTCTAGGTTGTAAATGAAAAAATACCCAATTTAAAAGGCCTAAATTACAAAGAGCTATTGGTTTATTTTCGTGTATGTAACTGAAAGGGCAAGGAGTGAATCTGAATAAAAGAGCTACCATGATGCCACCAAGCCTTGTTTTTTTCCATCTCTTGGCTCTGTTTCCTCTCTGCTGCCTCCATTTCCATGCAGACTCTCCGCTTATGGTGTTAAGAGTTATATGTAGCTCTAGCTTATATTTCTGCCTGCTTGATGTCCCTGGTGGAAAGATACCAGCTAGAAAAAAAAATCTTGGAATCTAGACTCGTTGACTAACTGAATCACGTGTCTACCCCGGGTCAATCACTTGTACCATAGGAATCCTAAGCTCTGATTGGCCAGGCCTAAGTCACATGCATAGCCTTGGATGCCAGGTAGAGTCAACCCACTTAAATGAGAACTGAGATTGGGGCATAGGTTGTTCTCCAAAGAAAATGTGGGTTCTATAAGAGAAGAAGAAAAATGAATTATTGCAAGATTAAAACAAACATTTACTTCAATTATACTGTTAGGAAGATTCCTAATTAATGGAATGATCTTCAGACATCAAGATTAGCAGATATTTATATTGTTAGACAATCATTTTAGATGAGTTGCAAACAAAATTCAATGATTTTCTGCCTGAAAGAAACTTAAGTATGGAAAGACTTTTGTTTCTGATAATTACCAGAAGTTTTTTTTTTTTAAAACTATGCTAACTTATGTTTTAATAAATAAATGATTAACTTAAAATATCTATGGAGAATAGGAAACTAGGAAAAAGATATCATAAAAGAAGGAGGAAAGACCCAAATAGAACTTCTAAAGAAGAAAAACACACTAGCAAAGTAAAAATTAAATGAACATGTCTGACAAAAGGTTGGACATAGCCAAAGAGAGAATAAATGAATTCGAAGATAGATCAGAAGAAGTTATTCAGAATGACACCTAGAAAAGCAAAAGGGTAGGAAATACAGACGGGAACATAAAAGATAAGAACAATACAGTGAAAAGATCTAACATATGTTTGATTAGAGTCCAGAGAGGAGAAAGTGGGACAGAGGCAATAATTAAAGAGATATTGACTGGGGATTTCCCAGAATTGCTTAAAGACATGAATTTACAGATTTAAGAGGTCCAGTGAATCCCAAACAGAATACATAAAATGATATCCACACTTAGACTTACCAAAGTGAAACTGTTGAAAACCAAAGACAGAGAAAATTTTAAAAGCAGTCAGAGAAAAGACAGATTACTTCTAAGGAATTTCAGTTAGACTAATAGCTGACTTCTCTGTGGCAATAATGTAAGTAAGAAATAGTAGAATAATATCTTCAATGTAGTGCAGGGTTCAGCAAACTGTGGCTCCATGGGGCAAAACTAGCCTGCTGCATGTTTTTCAAATAAGATTTTATTGGAACATAGCCACACCCACTTACGTATTGTTTATGGCTTCTTTCACACCACAATGGCAGCATTAAATAGTTGTGGCAGAGACTACATGGTTTGCAAAGCCTAACGTATTTACTGTCAGCCTATTTATAGAAAAAGTTTGATGACCCCTGATGTAATGAAAGAAAATAATTACCAGCTAGAATTCTATACCCAATGAAAACATCTTTTCAGTATGCGGGTGAAAAAAGACATTTTAGACTCTCCAAAGCTAAGAGTGTGTCAGCAGCTGACTATCACTAGAGAAAATTCTAAAGAATTTACTTCAGGCAGAGGAAAATGATCCCAGGTGGGAAGGTCTATGATGCAACAAAAATAAAGAGCAGTAGTAATAGGTGGAGAATGACACATTGTAGAAGATGTACAGTAAATGAACACTGCATACAACAGCAACAAAAAAATATGTGAAAGTAGGTTTAAAAATAATATTGAACTAAAATCCCAAATAACAATAATATAAGTTGGGGGGGGAGCAGGGTATATAGAATAAAGTGTTCCAAGGATCCCGTATAACCCAGGAGGAGAATAAAGCTTAAAGTAACTTTTGACATTGATAAATTAGGTACACATGTCACAACTTCTAAGGTAACCACTAAAAGAATAGGAACAGTACATGCAATTTCCAAACTAGAGAAAGTGAAATGTAAAAAAAAAGTTTAACCCAAAACAAGGTAAAAAAGAGAAATAAAATGAAATGCAAAACAATTGAGATAAACAAAAAGCATAAATTAAAATCTATGTTTAAACCCAAATATAAAAAGATGGAAAAAGATATGTAAACATTAACCAAAAGAAAACCAGTGGAAATATATTAACATTAGACAAAATAGGCTTTAAGGTAAAAATCATTACTAAAGATAAATGGGCTTATTTCAGAATAATAAAATATTAAATTTACCAGGAATATATGAATACTTAAAATATGTATGTACCTAATAGCATAGCCTTAGAGATTTAAAACAAAACATGACAGAGTGACAAGGAGAAACAAAGCTTTGATATTAATGGAACATTTTAATACAGTTCTTTCATTACGTGATAGAATAAACAATGTATTCTCAACATAGCAGCCAAGGTGAGCAAAGCATTTTTCTCTACTAGGCAAAGCCCTCCAGTGATTTCCTGTCATTCTGAGAAAAAGCCAAAATCCTTACTATGTTTTTAAAGGCCCTTCATGACGTGGACTCCAATCCCCACCTCTGGCCTTATCTGCCACTACTGTGAACTCTTGTCCATCCTGCTCCAGCCACACTGGCCATCATGCTGTTTCCTTGAATCTGCCAGACATGCTTCTCCCTCAGAGTCTTTGTACTGGCTTTTCCCTCTGTCTGGAATGCTCTTCCCACAGAATCTACATGGACTGTTTCCTCATTTCCTTTGGGTCTTTTTTTTTTTTTGAGACAGAGTCTTGCTCTGTCGCCCAGGCTGGAGTGCAGTGGTGCGATCTGGGCTCACTGCAACCTCCACCTCCCAGGTTCAAGTGATTCTTATGCCTCAGCCTTCTGAGTAGCTGGGGCTACAGGTGTGCGCCACCATGCCCAGCTAAATTTTTGTATTCTTAGTAAAGATGGGGTTTCACCACAGTGGCCAGGCTGGTCTCAAACTCCTGGCCTCAAGTGATCCGCCCGCCTCAGCCTCCCAAAGTGCCGGGATTACAGGCATGAACCTTCAAGTCTTTTCTCTAAAGTTACCTTTGTTCCCGGACTGAACTGAGGGTTGGGCTGTTTGTTCTCCTGGCCCAATAACGAGATGCAGATGAACTGGGAAAGAAGGGAGTTTATTTCTGTAACCAGGTACAGGGAGAAGGCTGGGAAAATATCACTGGACCAACTCAATATTACAAAGCTTTCCAGAGCTTATATACCTTCTAAGCTATATGTCTACATGCAAGTGTGCATTCATCTAAAGACGTAAGTGATCAACTTCTAATATATAACTAAGGCCTGAGTCCTGAAGACCTTCCTCTGGAGCCTCAGTAAATTTACTTAATCTAGATGGGTTCAAGTGCCAGGGATGATTACCCTTATTTTGTCTCCTGCTAAATCATGGAGGTTTGGGGAGTTCCTGTAGACCCCCGATAAAGCTTGTTTGTGGAGGTCTGGGGAGTTTCTTCAGACCCCCCAATAAAACTTATTTAATCCTAAGTGGGTCCTGTTAAGAATTCCTTCGTTATCTTGTCATGCTTCAAGGCCCAGGAAAGGCCTAGGCAAAACTCTTGGTGGGGTTTTGTTACATTCAAGCATTTGTGTAAGGGCACTGGCTCTATTAGCTTTTAATATTTAACTTAACCACTCAGTCATTGCTCAAACAGTTGTCATGGAGGCCTGCCTCTTCAGCTGTTAGCGAGGCCTGGCCTGCCACACTCTCACTGAAGTCTTTCTTAAACATGCACTTTAAAATTTCACCCTCTTATTTTGCTATATAATGTTCTCCTTCTCTGTTATATTTTCTTTTTCTTCTTACAATTATCACTGTTTAACTTACAGTATATTTTATTTGGTTATATTATTTATTGTCTGAATCTCCCAGCAGAAGGTAAGTTCCGTGAGGGCAGGGGATTTTGTCTGTTTTATCCTCTGCTGTAACCCCAGCATCTAAAGCAGTGACTGGTGCTGTGTATCCACTTAATATTTATTGAAGAAATGAAAGAAAGATAAAATTAGTAAATATCTACCAAATTTTGAACTCCTATAAAGTCATATTTTTTAGATAAATAAGACCAGAAATATTTATGTTTAACTCAAGTAAATGCGAAGAACTTGTGATTAGCTGAAAGGAGACTTCTTATTTCTGGTTAAGTGACCATATTATATTACCAGCTACTTGGTAGAGATGCATTCATTACAGAACAGATTTTTTTTTAGAGGTGAGTTTGGGAGCTGAAAATAATAAGCATAAAGTGACAGCTTCAGCCATACCTCAACTATTTCTACAAAGGCTTGTTTAAATGTTTAGTGTTCCTTCCATTATATTTAGCATGTGGTAGGATTTAGTACATCTTAACAACTTTTTGGGTTTTCCACATTTTCCAAATTTTCTACATAAATAGATATTATTTTTGAAACAGGAAAAATGTTTTGTTATGTTTTGTAAATTAAAAAATAAATGTCTGGGAGACCAGGCGTGGTGGCTCATGCCTATAATCCCAGCACTTTGGGAGGTCGAGGAGGGTGGATTACTTGAGGTCAGGAGTTTGAGACCGGCCTGGCCAACATGGTGAAACCCCATCTCTAGTAAAAATACAAAAATTAGCTGAGCACGGTGGCGGGCACCTGTAATCCCAGCTACTCAGGAGGCTGAGGCAGGAGAATCTCTTGAACCCAGGAGGCAGACATTGCAGTGAGCCAAGATTCCGCCATTGCACTCCAGCCTGGGCGACGGAGGGAGACTCAGTCACACACACAAAAAATAATGAAATTTAAAAAAAATTAAAAATAAAAAACGAATGTCTGGAATTGAAGAAGAAAGTCTTATGGTTATTTATGAGGCCAGGCACAGTGGCTTATGCCTGTCATCCCAGCACTTTAGGAGGCCGAGGCGGGCGGATCACCTGAGGTCAGGAGTTTGAAACCAGCCTGACCAACACATTGAAACCCTGTCTCTAGTAAGAATACAAAATTAGCCGGGCGTGGTGGCGCATGCCTGTAATCCCAGCTACTCAGGAGGCTGAGGCAGGAGAATTGCTTGAACCTGGGAGGTGGAAATTGCAGTAAGCTGAGATTGTGCCATTGCACTCCAACCTGGGCAACAATAGCAAGACCTCGTCTCAAAAAATTAATTAATTAAAATAAAATGATGAATAAGTGAATGAATGAATGAATCAGCCAATCAATCAATAAACAAACAAACAAATCAAGTGTCTGGATTTTAAGCCCTTCAGGGTCAAGGTCTTACTGAGTTGATCTGTGATTTCCCATATTCTGTTTCCACATAGGTTCTTGGTTACAGTAGGCATTTAATAAATATTTGTTGAACTATATACACAACAATTACAATGTGTTTCTTTTCTTTTGTATGTTTATCAGGGATCTGTTTATATCTACACTTTTGGTAAGGAGCCAACCTTAAATAAAGTCCTAGATGCTTGTGATGGGAAATTTCAGGCAATTGACTTTATCACACCTGGAACCCAACACTTCATGGTAAAGAATATTTTACTGTGTCGCAGGACTAAAGATACGATGATGTTGCAAGATTTAAATCCCTATTTATATGTTATTGGGTAACTTTGAAAGTTCATGAGCAAAGCAATGCGAATAGGAGGCAGAGGCTGTCCTTGAAGACTGTGGTGGAGATGCCAGACACTTCCATCCTCAAATCTACCCGCCGGTTAGAATGATACCCTCATATTGTGACTTCATAATATCATCTTCTGAAAACAGCCAACACAATTGATATCTTAGGAGCCATCTTTTGGTTTTCACCACCCAAGCTCTGCAAGCCAGGCTTTAACACGTTTTTAAAACACGTTCATTGCTAATGAGTCATCAGCACTCAGTAAACTGTTAGTATTTATTTAGTATCTTTTTTTCCGGGTAATGCAGCAGCACCACCTGAGGTTGAAAATGAAATAGTTGCCATGTATAATACATTAATTCAGTCTAAGGAGTCAATAATAATATGTCAATATTGGCTTGTCAGTTGTAACAAATGTACCACGCTAATGTAGGATGTTAATAGTAGGGTAATAGGTGTGTGGAGGGGAAGGTGAAGGAGAACTCTGTACTTTCTGCTCAATTTTTCTGTAATCCTATAACTGCTCTAAAAAAAAAGTTCTAGTAATTTAAAAAAGAACAATGTATAGTTTCCTATTTCTACATTTGTTCATTAGGCAATAGTTTTACTGATTTTTATAAGCAACTTTTATCTTTAATATGTTACATGAAAAATCTTTATTTTACTTTTCTAATACTAATTAGTTATTATGTATTACTTAAATTACATTAAAGATAATAGTTAATATTTGTTCAGAAACAAAGCATTGGCATTGAAATGATAAAATAAGTATTTATAATCCATGTAAGTAAAATGAAATTTTATACTAAATCATCGACACACTGGAAAGGGAGGTAGAACATGCTTCCATAGGAAAGTCTTATTTTCCATGTAGAGTTTTTGTTTTTCTTTTTGTTACAGACACTTACACATTCAGGGGAAATTTGTGTTTGGTGGCTGGAGGATTGTGCTTGTGTAAGCAAGATTTATCTGAATACCCCAGTAAGTATACTTGATAAATGGATTTTTAAAAATATATTGAATTCTAATCCAATCTACCTTTTCATATTCACATGTCAGTAGTCTGTAGAAATACTTGTTACAGAAGCCTCACTGTATTTTTGCCTTCTAGATTTACAGTAATCCTTGTGTGTAAAGTATATGCCACAGCCCCAAGAGTGGAACCATAGCATACAATATTGGTTATAGAAAACAATAAGTTTTTCTGTGGTGGCAGTTGTTTTTGAAACCCCAGTAGTTTATATCTTACTCATGCCATAAGTTCATTGTGGATTGGCAGGGGTCCCTCTTGCACAGTCTCTCAGGGAGCCAGGCTGATGGGGGTTCCACCAAAGAATACTTCCTCTGTGCTGTGTGGCAGGAGAGGAAGAGAGTGCTGAAAGGTCTTTTGTAGGGAGAGGGGGTGCTCTTGAATCAGCAAGTAAGTGCTTTTTCTCAGAAATGAAATATCTCTTTGGCCATAATTGGTTAAATGGTCCCATTTAATGGGAATCAATTAGAAATGAAAGAAAGTTGCCACTCTAACCAGCTTAAGCCAAAAATTAAAAAGTAAGTGTTATTGGCACAATCAACTATGAAATACAGAACTTGTCTGGCCTCATGTGTGCCTCAATCCAGCAGTTTAAATGATATACCAAGGACCTTGTCTTTCTGTCTCCACACTATGCCTTTAGTTTCATCTTAGGCTTCATTGAGGTACACCCAGATACCACAGGTGCCAACCTCACATCATACTGTCAGAGAGGGAAGAAAAATTCCTGCTGTAGGAGGAGGAAGAACAAAGATGCTCTTTCTTTCCAGAAGGTTCAGTAAATGTCTTGCAATGTCTTAATAACATCTGTGAACTAATCATATGCACAGGGGATGAGAAATGCAATTCAGTGCATAATTAATGCACAAACTCAGCCCTGGAAATGGGAGTTAGATTCATTCCACTCATCCTTGAAGATAGGGGAGGGATAGTTTCTCAGTGAATATTCAAGAGATTTTCCAGAAGGTGGGTGTATGGATGCTGAGTTGCAAACCACACTGCCCACAACACCTACCACAATGTGATACCATTATTTCTGCCATGTTCACAGTGCATTTTGCATAAAATAACATTTTAAAAGGACCAAGAAACAATGGTAATGCTTTCTTTTTAAAAAAATAATATTATTTGCTGCATTACACAGTTCTAGTTGAGAAATGGATCTTGGTATTAGGTAGGGAAGTTTCAATCCTTCCCTTTTATAAAACTAAAATCTTAATTATAAAAGACTAAGCATCATATTTTACATAAGATGCCAAAGATACATAACTCAATGTGATAAATACAACTCTCCCACAAAAGTAAAGATAAAAATTCTTACTGAGAAAACTTGAAATATGAAAAGACTCCATAGTCTGTGTGACAAAGGGTTATATGTATTCATTTCTATTAGAAATAGTAAACTAGGAGAGATCTTACAAGTGCATTTAATCACATGTCCTTTCACACATTAGAGACATAGAAACATTTAACAACCCACCCAGGGGCCCATATAATCAGGATATACCTTGTTCCTCTTGGGCAAGGAGGGATACAGCTACCATTACCCTATAGAGAATTGATCCAGACACAGTAATGCTGATGCCAGGTCTCTCTGCCTGTGTCCGGGACTGTGTTGCCTTCCTTCAGGCAGTGGTCCTGGGGGATCCCAGTCCAGCAGCACAGTGTCAAGATACCTGAACACTAGCAGCATCCCCTGATGGTACCTGCAAGGGTACATAAGACTCCTCTGGCCCTTGCTGTACATTTTCAGACTAGCACACCATTGCCCTGGAATGAAGGAGAATTTCAGATGATTATTTTTATTTTGGGAACACATACATACACACACACACACTTCCCATAGAGGTCTTCAATTTTACAAAAAGCCCACTCAATTGGGAGACTGTGCATTCTAATAAGGCAGAACACCTGGGTGCTTCATCTGAAGTTTGTCACCACATATGGGATCCTTGGGCAAGCTGCTGGACTTCCTTGGCCTGTGTTTTCTGTTTTGCAAAATGATCTCTTATGTTCTTTTTCAGTCCTAAGTTCCATGATTTTATTCAAAACAATCTACAAAGTGTTTATAGAGAAAGAATACTGATTTCTCTAGTATTATGAAAGTCAATTTATTCTCTTAGACATCATATTCTGTATAAATCATTGTGAGATAAATGGGAATCTGTTACGCATTTCTTTGGTGACTGAATACATCTTCCAGTGATATAGTTATTTTCTTAAGTCTTCCTTAGTCATACCAGCATCTCAGGATCTATAAAAATGTTTTAAAAAGCCAGGTATGGTGGTTTGAATCTGTAATCCCAGCAACTCGGCAGGCTGACACAGTAGGATCACTTGAGCCCAGTAGTTCAAAACAGAGCAAGACCCCATCGCTAATAAATAAATAAAAATTTAAAAATGTTTAAAAGATGCTAAGAATTTCTTTTAAATTTCTTGTTTTATTTTTCACTATTATTGGTCTAATTGTTTCACAATCACTTAAATAGATTATTGGCATAATCATTTCATCATCATTTAGGGATAAAAACAAAGCCATGATTTAAATTTCAAGAAATCTCTCTATAATTTTTATTACTCTAATTTTAGGATAAAAGAATAAGATGTACAGGTTCCTGTGCCGTCTTATGCAGTTGATCAGCTCAGGAACGTTGAGGCTGTAATTTGAAAGGCCCCACCACACAACACTTGCCACTTTTCTCATCCTGCAGGCTTTTCAAATACATTGTATAATAGTATTATTACGTGTAGGAGAGCAGGCACAATGAAGATACACATCTGGGGTTTGTTTTAAACAGGCGACGGTCCTGGCTTGCTGTCCGTCCTCCCTCTCTGCAGCCGTGGGCACGGAGGGTGGCTCTGTCTACTTCATCAGCGTATATGATAAGGAATCCCCTCAGGTCGTGCACAAGGCCTTTCTCTCTGAATCGTCCGTGCAGCACGTCGTGTAAGTCCCTTCTGCTTCCAGAAGCGGCTCTGTGTCACACCCGTCTGTTGAAAATTCTAGCGAAGCCATCCTTTCTTTTAATTTTAAGTTTTACATGTTTCATTTGTTTTGAATGTTAATATATTCACACAGTTCAACACTCAAAAAGTACAGAGGGCTGTGTAGTAAAGTACCCCCCATACCCAGGTCTTTCCTGGCAGGCAGCCTGGTACCAATTTCTCATGTCTCTCCTGAGATGTTTTTTTATCCATGAACAAGCAAAAAATAATAAGCACTTCTTTTTACTTGTATCAATGGCCATCATGTGTGTATAGTGTGCCAGGCACTTCTGCTGTATTAACTCCATGAGGTAAACACTCTTGTTGTCTCTGTTTGACAGGTGAGGAAGATGAGGCACAAGGATTTTAAATAACTTGCTCAATAGTACACAGATAGCGAATGGCAAATGTTGGGATTTGAACCCAGGTAGTTGGGCTCCAGAGTCACTGCCTTTGCTCTTAAAAGAAGAAAACTATGCACAATGCTTCATTTCTTTTTTCACTTAATGGTATATCTTGGAGAATGTTTTATATCCACATGTAAAGACCAGCCTGATTATTTGTATAGCCACATAGTATTCCATTATATGAATATACTATCATTTTTTAAAAACAGTATATTAATGAACATTTAGAGTATTTCAAAACTTTTGAAGCAATACTTTTAAGATGGTAATATAGAGACATTATATTTGGACTTGTAGTTGCTATCATTATTACTCTTTCTTTTTAATTTATTATATTATTAGGTATTAATAAGAACAGACATTTGTATTCTGCTTTACAGCTTGAGATCACTGTAGCTTGTGGAATGTGATCCTCAAAACACCAGTCAGAAAGGTGTTATTCTTATCCCTATTAGACAAATTAGGGAATTCAGGGTGAGAGAGGTGAAGAAAAGCATTGTCCAAGATTACACATTACACAGCTAGCACACTGAGGAGCTGGCCCTGCCACTGTGGACTGCCCAGCTCCACCACCCTAGCTCAGTGGGGAAGGATGGATAACCTCCTTCCATTTACCCCCTGCCTTTCTGCACTGTCATTTTTTGTGCCTTTCCTTTCTCAGATCGTCTTATTCTAATTTGTGTCTTCGCACTTTTTCTAATTTGATAAAGTTGTAGACCTGTAGACATGTTTCATTACATTCTTCTTCCCACTGCCAGGTACCAGACACAGGGTAATGAAATGTCACACCCACCGCTAATTTGAAAATTGCTTATTTGCACTTGAAACATCAAGAAAGCTCTACCGACATGTTTCATTCACTTATGATGAACCAACTGCCCATCTTTACTGAATCTTCTTGACTGTATTTATTAAGGTTGCAATTTGGAAATAGCATTGGCCTAAAGTAAAATGATTATATCCACATGTAATCACTCCACTTTTATAAGGTCAGAGAATATTAAAAATTGCAAACCGTAAAAATGACTGGCTTTGAACATATCTCTGTGGCCATTCAATAAACTTGTTCACCATCTAGCTGGTGAAACAATTGGGATTTGATCATCAGATTTCTTCTTTTCTAGTTACGATCAGCAAGGAATATTTCTGTTAGTTGGAACATCAGAAGGAAAAGTCTTTATTATCAATGCCAACTCCTCAAGCTCATTTCAGATTATTGGATTCACAGGTACAACATAGAATGCTAATTAATTTAAAATATTGGTTACTTTATTTCAAAGAATTTAAGGTTATGAAAATGGAATTTTCATATTGAATATTGAAACAATTATTTATGGCATATTTTCTGAAAGAGAAACCTTTAAATAACTAAAGTTACTTAGGAGAATTCTCACATTATATTTTGATGTATTTGGAATATTAGAGTTATCTGCTTGGTACATAGTTGATGCTAAATAAATTTTCTTGAATCAATTATTGAATACATTAATGAAATGGCTGAACATGTCTAATATTAACATACAGAGAAGTTGGGTTGATTTCTCTTGAAAATATTTTTTAATATTTTATCTCTAATAAAGAATTTTCTCTTTATTTTCTCTCTGGCTTTACATGCCAACTGTATATGTGTTTCCCCCCATACACACAATTTTTTTTTTTAATTCTCCTTAAAAAAATTTTTTTTGCTCCTCACACTTTGCCAAGTCCCACTCCTAAATTTTTAAATTTGTTTATCATTGACTTATAAAAATTAGTGAGTGCCTACAAGGTGCAAAATGCAAAACCTAGGCCTTGTAGGGGGATGAAAATATTAAGGAGACAATTTAGTAGAGGAGGAAAATGCAGAATGGTGTGTAGGCTCAGATACAGCAGCAATTCATTCTGCCAAGTGTGAGGAGAGGAGTGGAGGTGAAGGTGGGCACTGGTCAGGGGGTGTGGAGGATTGGAGGAGAGTTTTCCAAGGGCTTAAAGTAGTGGGTTTGAAGGATTTTCATAGGTGTGGGATAGGACATATTAGTATTCCTGCTCAAAATAATAACCCAAACAAAGGTACTTGGAATGGTAAAAAAAAAAAAAAAAGTCTGGAATAACAGGTAAATGGAAGAGTTTACTAGAAGATGACTATGGCAATGAAGTCTGAAAGAGGAAGGACCTTGAATATCATTCCAAAGAGTCTGGAATTGTTCTGTGGTTAATGAGCCATCATCAGTGGTTTCAAGATGGAGCTGGCATGATTTGACTTGGTTTTAAGAGACTGATTCTGATACCAGTGTGAAGGATGGAGTAGAAAGGCAAAAGAATGAAATTAAAAAGATGGGATTGGAAGCTATAATACTAGCCAAGGCAAGAGATGATCATAGTCATAATCATAGCAACAGCCAACACTTATTGAGGAATGCCTGACTATGTGGTAGCCAGTATTCTAAGCCCTCAGCATGTCTCCACCCATTGAATTCTTAGACAACTTTCATGAATTGATACTACTATTATCCCTTCACATGAGGCAATTGAGGCACAGTGAGGCTAAGTACTTGTTCAAGGCCATGCATCTAGTTAGTGGCAGAGCCCAATTAAGGAAGTCCAGTTTCAGGGCGTGTGCTCTTATCCACAATGCACAAACTCATGCTGCAGTTACAGAAAGAGAAAAGAGGGCACAACCATGAGTGATGGAATTGGTAGGACTTGGTATTTGATGCGAAAGGAAGGGATAAGCGATAACTCCAAAATTTCTAGCCTGAATGGTGGAAGTTTGCAATGCCATTAGTTGAGGAAGAAAGTTCTAGAGGTTGAGGAATAGGTTGAGCTGTTGAGTTCCGTAGGTTTAAAGCCAATAAACTCTTCATTTGGGCATATTTAGCGTCAGTTTGGAAATCGGGATATGTAGTTCAAGGCTTAATGATAGAATTCTGATCTTGAAATCATGGTAGCTGATGAGATGGCTCAACAGAGTAGAAGTAAACCTGGATGCTTAACAGGGCAAAAGAGGTAACTAAATATGCAAATTAGATGGCACTGAGTGTGGTACGGTCTGTGGCTGACCTCAGAGTGGATGTATATCCTTCCTAAATATTCCATTTCATTTATTTTATTTTATTTTCTAGAGTCTTGCTCTGTCACCCAGGCTGGAGTGCAGTGGCGCAATCATAGCTCACTATAGCCTTGAATTCCTAGGCTCAGGCAATCCTGCTGCTTCAGCCTCCTGAGTAGCTGGGACTACAGGTTTATGCCCCAAAGCCTGGCTTGTTTTCTGTTTTGTTTTTGTTTACTTTTTTTTTTTAGACGGAGTCTCGCTCTGTCGCCCAGGGTGGAGTGCAGTGGCGTGATCTTGGCTCACTGCAAGCTCTGCCTCCTGGGTTCACGCCATTCTCCCGCCTCAGCCTCCTGAGTAGCTGGGACTACAGGCGCCCGCCACCTTGCCGAGCTAATTTTTTGTATTTGTTAGTAGAGACGGGGTTTCACTGTGTTAGCCAGGATGGTCTTGATCTCCCGACCTTGTGATCTGCCCACCTTGGCCTCCCAAAGTGGTGGGATTACAGGCGTGAGCCACCACGCCTGGCCTTTTTTTTTTTTTTTTTTTTTTTAGTAGAGAAAATGTCTCTCTATGTTGCTCAGGCTGGTCTTGATCTCCTGGAGTCAAGCGATCCTCCCACCTCAGCCTCCCAAAGTATTGGGATTACAGACATGAGCCACTGTTCCCGGCCCCATTTTTAATATATCTGTTTGGCCAGAGGGTGGGATGGAAGAAGCTGGGAATAGAACCCTGGTCCACATTTTATATTGAAGCTGTGGACAGAGGAAGATGAGGCACTGAAGAAAACTGAGGCTGGGCCAGAGTAATAAGAGAACTGGGAGTCATCCTCTCCAGAAGCAGCCTAAAGAAGGAAGGCGGATGAAAGTACAGGCTGACACAGAAGTGTGGGTAGGGAGAGGGCTGGGATAGGCTCTCATATATTTGCCAGTCAGCAGATGATCCCTGAGAGAGCTACTTCTTTGGAATGAAGAAGGTTAGGGAGGGAATAGAGGTAAGAAAATTAAGTCAGAAAGTGCCAAACCTATTTTAGGAAGTTTGCAGTGGAGAAAAGAGAGTCAGATGGTAACTGTTGTGGGACAGCAGAGTTGGAGGAAGGTTCTTATTTGAAGACAGGGGAGTCATGAGGGCTGAATAAAAGGAACCATAAGGGACACAAGAAGCTAAAAAGTGGTGATTGATAATGTATGGTCTAATAGGAGATTGGAGGAATGGGCTCAAAAGTCACAGACAGGGAGGGGTTACATTTTGTTCCTACATCGGTGTCAGGAAATGAAGGGAGAAAATGGAAACAGACAGGGGGAAAGTGTGAGTCTCAGGATAAGAAAGTTGAGATTGAGTTTATGTAGATGTCCTTGGTCTTCCTTGCTAAGGAAGAGGGAAGGTCATCTACTGACCGCCTGGGGAAGGGCCTGAGAAAGTGGGCACCTGCAGCACAGTCCCATGAAGAGTGGAAGAGTGAATCTGGAACAAATCCAAGGTGGGCTCCAGGCCTGGCACACCTTGCAGAGATTGTATCAGCTGGCTTTCTAGTAGAGCAAGCTCATAAAGTCACATGTTTCCACCACACCCACAGTCCTTGACCACAGATGCAAAGAAGGCCGATGCTTGAGTTTACCCAATCTTAGGATTAGGTAACCTGGCTAGAGTAGACTTGTGGGGACCAGCTCATGCAGATGCTGGTTTGGAGGGATAGGGGGTGGAGATGGTGCACTCTGGGGCCACCCTGGCTGGGAAAGAAACCCAGACAGACTGGGCTGGTTTGAATCTGCTGGTCCAGACATCTAATCAGGAGAATCCCTCATCCATTCATCAAAAATGTCCCTGTAACTTATGTTTAAAGGTCACTTTAAATGTCCAGCAAATAATTTGATTCTAAAGATATAGTGAAGGCAAGTCCATGGATGATATCTTAATTGGAAAGGTAAAAGATTGTTTAAACTTATCAATGACCACTTTTGGTGTTGATTTCTGTTTGCTTTCAGAGGTGGCCAAAGACATTTTACAGATATCCACAGTGTCTCTTTTAGAAACAGACATAGTGGAAGTGATGGTGCTTTCCTCGCTTCCAGAAGCAGGGAGAAGCAGATTGGAGATGTTCACACTGCCTGCATTACTGCCACAAGGTAAAGAAAACATAAGCAGCCAGTTCTGCTCCTGAGCCCAGATACATAATTGTTATTGTTTTTTGGGTTTGTTTTGTTTTTCTCTTGGCATGTGAAGAGGTAAAATGGCTACCTTTTGTCTATCTTTACAAAGTAAAACCAACATGCTAAACCGTTTGAAGTGTGGACTTTTCCTCTGGGCTTCCTGACTCGTGAGTCTGCTTTATTACCATAGGAAAAGAGATAGGATCAATGGACACATCAAATTGATTTGTTATTTTTGTGATGTCTCTTGTTTTGTAGCTTTGAATAGAAAGGTTAAATTCAGATAGATTACAGTGTAGTTCCCTTCACTGACAAAATTATAAAGAAAGTTTTCTGGATAAAAAGGTATGAGAAAATAGATACTCTTTCCTTGTTTTAATGACAAATATATCAGGTTAGCAGTTTTGCAAATATATAATTATAGAGCAGAAGAGAGCCGACAACCTCCAAGTACTTTTATGTTTTTATAAGAATCTCTATGCTACCATGGGTTTCTTTTAATATGTCTCTAAGTTAATTGATTAAAAATTAATCAAGGCATTACAGAAATATTTTACCCACTATCAGTCATTTAATACTCAAGTATTTCTAGGGAGACAAGTGTTTTTAAACCATTTTTATCACCTACTAGCTTCCGCAATATTAATTGAGCATTTAAATTTTATTTTGCTTTTCATAATTGTTCATAATTTTAAAAAAAAATTAATATATGGTGCAAGTGATTTCTCTTCTTTTTCCAAATCTAATAGTTTCCACAACCTTTGCTGATGAAAGAGGAAGGCTGAAAGATGAAATCATTCATAAGTACCTGTATGAGTTGGAGCACACTCTGTCCTCTGCAATCTTGGGCTTTCAAAGTAACCAAATATATGGCTTCTGTAGTCAAGTGCCATACATCTGTAGCTACCTTCTTCCTAAAGAAGTATGTCAACACTTAAGTGTGCTCTCATTTATCTTAGCAATCAAGATTGATACATTATACTGATTAGATGTGATCCTCTTGATCACTTTAACAGAATAGTTCAGTTAACAAATGCCTTCGTTATATTAATATAATTCCCTTGAGCTAGATATATAGTGTTATTTGTTAATCCATCATACAATATATTTAAGCAACCTGATACTTGTGCCACATACATCATCTTTGTCAGATAAACATGCAGATGACACAATATTAGTTTAGTGCCTTAAAAAACAACCTAGCATTAGGAAATCTATTCTACATATGCCAAGGGCTACAAGGTAGATGATTTGATTTGCAGTGGAACTTTGCATCTAAGCCATAACCACAATTACAAAAAATAATTAAACTGTGTTTCTGGCATTTTTTCATTACACTCGCTTCAGACTTCTCATGCATTGTGTCACCTCCTGCTGCACATAATGGCCCAGTACCCTCCTGCTGCTGCCCCTTGACCTGTCAGTTTCCCTTGATGTCTGTCTACCCACTTTGATAAGGTCTACCTTCCTTCCTCTAAATTCTTCAGTAAAAGCTCTTCTTTGCCAGAGTAGCCAGGATTAGACACAGAGAAGGAATAAATGATTAGTGGCAAGAGAGATTCAAGAAAAGTTTCAGGAAGGAAGCAATATTTGATCTGGACTTTGAAAAGGAAGTCAGATTTAGACATGGAGAGATATTGCATACAGTTTTGGTGGGCAGCGCTCATATAGGGAGGTAGGGCAGGACTGGTGGGGATGGAGTAGAGAAGGGCATTCCAGACAAAAGGAAGGACACGTGCAGAGGCTTGGAGGTAGGAATGCATGAAACATACGGGGAATATTGACTACATTATTTTGACTTAAGCATGAAGATATGTGAAAATGATTAGTAAAAGCAAAGATTATCAGTGTAGGCTAGGATTTTTAATGGCAAGTAAATAAAGAAGACTTTACTTAGTTGGCAGAAACAAACTTTTATTTGCAAAAGTGGGAAACATGATGCAAATGCAGGTGCCCACTTTATCCTATATCAGTTTATTTACAATGACAATGTTTGCACTTTATCCCATATCAGTTTATTTACAATGACAATATACAATAGGCATGTACATCTGCAAACCCAAAGGTGCTGCTTACCTGATCTTTTCTATAATGTGGTTATTTTCTTTGATTGGCAGGAACATACCAATATCTACATTCTTAAACCATACAAAAAAGTACAAAGCAGACAGTATGGACCTGGAATGCTCTATCTGTCTTCACATGGATTGTGGCTCATAACAATAGCTAAATGTGGAATTCTGTGTATCCGAGACATTTATACTTTGGTAAGCTGTTTTCTTAAAAAAAGAATATTGTGGGTGTATATATTGATCTCATATAGGAAACATTTTATATGTATATAAAAATTAGCTTATATATGCATAAAAACTCTGAAAAGATATTGAAGGTGCTAATTACCTTGCTTGCCATTGGAAGTATTAGGTCATGGGAACAGGAAGGAGATTTCACAGAGTACTCTTTTATAATTTTTGAATTTTGAACCATTTGAATGTATTGCCTATTTAAAAAGCTAAATGAGAAAAGGCATCATGGTTGAGAACCAGTATGATTCAGAAATCTCAGTTTTTAAATTGTTGCCCTATGTACCAAATTGATGATGCATTTTAAGTTCTAATCAAACTGGCTTAGTTAGCATCCTTCAGAGCATGTTATCTTCCATTCCTCACAGTGCCCGTCACCCTCTCTCATTACGCTCAGCTACTTCACACATAAATAGAACCTCCCTGACTCTTAAAGCCATCGGAACTCACCATCTCTGCTTGCTGAAGGCCGCTTCCCTAGCTTTATAGACTTCTGCAATCCGTTCACTTCTCTGTGTCTGATTTCCTATTATAAATTGGTGATAATAATCCCTGTCCTTCCATACTACACAAAGGTGGTGGAAGAACAAATTAGTATTGGTGAATGTGGTTTGAACTGGGGATTTTAAATACTATGTATTGCCAATTGCCTATTTCCATACGAATTAAAATGCTGTTAACAAATAGAAAATGATTTATCCACAAAAAAAGGGGCATATAACCCCATTAGAAAAGCCATGTGGTAGAATTGCATTTGTAATTTTTCTGCTTTATTTCTTAACTATTGAGGAAACATTTGCTCGGTGTCGGAGTCATTCTCACCAGGGTCATGGGATTCAGTCAATGAGAATTTCAATGGATGGACAAAACATTCTGGTGAATGGGAGAGATGATGGCACCCTCGTCTACCTAAAGTGGAAGTACGTACAGTATTCAGTAAGTAACCCCATGTAGTATAGTGTTTTAAAATAGAGATTTTATTATTATTTAAGTACAGCAAGGTCAACATGCTGGGAGACCTCTGCCAGTGCAAAGAAAGTTTGTTATACTCACAGATCCCAAGAGAAGAGTACACTGCATGCTCGGGGATGACATGGGGCAGACCTGGGGTGGGTCAGGAGGCTGAGAGAGGGAGGAAAACATGGATGAGATCCTCTAGTATGGTTTTCACAGGGAGGATTGGGCAGGTTTAGGATTGGCTAGTTTGAATATTATCAGTGGGTTCTGAGGCATAGGGGCTGGCTGTAGTTGTCTCATACTTGGCCCTGGGGTGATTAGGGTGGGGAAATGGTGGCCCTGATTGTGAAAGCCCACTAGAGGAGGTGGTTGGGGGTATGGTCTCTTGATTGATCGGCTTGCATTTGAAAAGCATGTTCCAGAGCAAATTGTTTACTATCTTCAGAGACTGGCTAGCCTCCAGAAGTCAGCAAGGCCCCAGATACCAGAGCATCAAAATATAAAAATAAAAAGACATAGTTAATATATATCTGAGAGTGATCAGTCCTATCTCTCATAACATAAGAAATGTGGACAATTCTGACCCTCAGATAACTTTAAAAACTCCTGTTTATCCCTGACATATACATGTATGTATATATACACACACTTTCCTAATTAGATTTTGCTTAGATTATGTCAAAGACAGTTTCAGTCCCCACACAAGGAGGGGATCCATTTTAGGGAGGTACTATTATCATCCTTGCTTCCAAGTTAAACTATAAACTAAATTCCTCCCACGGTTAGGAGGAATGAACAAGAACATCCAGCCTGTGAGACTAGAAACAAGATGGAGTCAGCCATGCTAGACTTCTTTCACTGCCGTAATCTTTGCAAAGGTGGTTTCAATCATGCAATTCATTTTAGAAAAAATAATATTTCATGATACCTCCTGTGATCAAAGCAGTAATAAAATATGGCCCTTCTCTGCAACATTGTGAAAATGTTAAATGTTGTGGAGATTTTGTATCATAACAATTTTGCTAGCCACTTACCTCAAAAACTCATTTGAGGATTGCATCATCATGCCCATTTTATACATGGGATTCTGAATAGAATATTAACTTTTATCTCATTATGTAAGTCCTAACATATTGTTTATAACCAGCAAACAAATACTATCTCAGGCAACAACAAACAAGTGCTGGAGCCTTATTTATGCAGCTCAAAAAGAAGGACATTTTGATCCATTGGTAATCACCCAAACTTCAGACTCAAAACAAAGCTGGGTTTAAAACGATGGTCTAGGACTTTTGACTTTGTGACCTTGGCATATGACAACCCCTCTAAATCATCTGTTACAATGTTACTTAAGGTAGGGGGTCTGTAGCATCTGTGAGCTTGTTAGAAATGCATATTCTTGGATCCATCTGGACTTTCTGAGTCAGAATGTCTGCAAGTGGGGCCCAGGAATCTGTTTTTAAACCCTCCCAGTGATGCTGATGCATCCAAAGTTTGCAATGCCCTGGTGAATTAAGTGGAAGTAACAATACCACTCTCAATGCAGGGTGGGGTGATGAGGGGGCCACATGTGATTATGTGTGTGAAGTAGCACACTGCCTGGTGCATTCCGAGAGCTCAGCCAGTGCACTGGCTCTTCTGTGCAATGGCCAGGGCAGGTACAGAGGGCATGCTGAGTAAGGGTATGAGGACAGTGTGAGGAGAGGGTACCCTAGAAAGGTCAAGAAGCTTGTCATGGCCTGGAACCCATGAAAGGTTCTCTTGTAAGAAACAGAGTCCTTTAGCCATGCATGGTGGTGTACCCCTGTAGTCCCAGCTGCTCTGGAGGCTGAGGTGGAAGGATCATTTGAGCCCAGGAGTTCGAGGCTGCAGTAAGCTGTGATTACATCACTGTACTCCAGCCTAGGTGACAGAGCAAGACCCTTTCTCTTTAAAAAATAAAAATTAAAAAAAAAAAAAGAAATCCTGAAAAAGAAGTAGGCACTGAAGAAGTTTCCACAAGGCACTGTGAAGAATTGTCCACATATTTCCTTGGTTAGTTACCTATAAACTGAAATGGTTAGTTACCTGAAAATAATACAGCTAAATGTGATTTTTTAAATTATGATTTTTGTAGCCTCTGTGTTTTCTTTTTTATTAATATAGGCGATTTGGAGGACACCTAGCCAGTGAAATTCTGGACTATTACCAGAAACTATTAATTTCCCTGAGCAGCACCATGGACAAGGAGAATCATTATTTAAGCACAACACCAAAAGTTTCCGTAGATTTGGGATCCGATTCTGAACACACAGTTGAGTTCCTATATGGCTAGCTTGCTTGCTTACATTTCTTTCTTTGTAAATCAGAAGTTTTCGGTTTGTGGTTTTCTTTAAGCAGATATTTAGTAATATTTCTCTTTATCCAGGTATCCCATGATTTTCAAAAAGAGAATAAGCTACGTCTGAGAGAAAATATTCAGCCTTTCTCAAAGCAATTGCAAATACTACATTTCAGATCTCATTTAAACCATAGTACAAGATCCAGGCTTGCCTGGAAAAAAAAATCTTCTACCCACACTCGTGCTTGGTCAAAATGGTCTCTCTATACTTTCATATTACAGATATTATTTAGGAAGTGTCTAGCTAAAAAGCAGTATTCACTCATTTAATTAACAAATATTTATAGAGTGCCTACAGAGTGCTAGGCTGTGGGGGATATAGCCATGAACAAGAAAGAAAAATTTCTGCTTCCATGGAGTTTACATCCTAATTGGGGGTTGGAGATGGGCAGGGAGAGACAGATAAACAAGCAAATGCAGAAGAAACAATGACATAGTAACAAGTTCTATTCAGCGAATAAAAATAGGTTGATGTGATAGTATTGGGCTGGATAGCCTCTCCAAGCAGACATTTAAGCTGAGATCTGAATTAAAAGAGAATACCACCATGCAAAGACAATGGGAGGGTAGCAAGAGTATTCAGGGCAGAGGGGGAAAGAGCTTGGCATGTGGTATGTTAGGACCTAAAAAAGACCTGTGCAGTTGAAGCGAGCAAGGGAGAAAGTGGTGGGAGGTGAGGTCTTCAAAGTGGGAGGAGACCAGGTAACGAAGGGCTTTGTAAACTAGGTAAAGAGTTTGAATTTTATTTTACATGTAATGAGAACTGAGTCAGGTGTTCTGAACAGAGGATTAACAAGGTATAATTGACATTATTGAAATGACTATTTGATGCTATGAGGAGAGTGTTTCCTGTAGGTGATAAGAAGGATAAGAAGCAGGGACATTGCTCAGGAGGCTAAGGCAGAGGTTCAGGTAGCAATGATGGAGGTAGAGGAGTCTTGTGCCAAGGAGAGAAGTGGTGGATTCCAGGTGGGTTTCAGAGGTAGGGTTGATAGAACTCACTGATGGACGTAGAGAGAGAGGAAAAGAAAGGGCCCAAGAACTCCTAGATTGTTTTACTTGAACATTTATGTAGAAGATGGTGTCATTCATGGAGATGGGGCAGACTCTGGGGGAAGGGGACAGCTATGAAGAGAAAGAAGGGAATTCAAAATCAGTTTTACCCACACTAAGCTCGAGAAGCCTGTTAGACATCCACGTGAAGATGCCAGTTCAGCCGTTGGATAGATGAATCTTGGGTTCTAGGGAGAGGTAGGGACTGGATATGTTGATATGAGTCAAGGGCATGTGGATGGGATTTAAAGCCATAACACTAGGTAAGGACATCATGGAAGCATGAATGGCAAGAAGCAGAAGAGGACCAGGACAGAGCAACTTCTGGAGAGCCAGGAGAAGAGTTCAGGGATGCAGAGGACCCTGAGGAGGGGTAGCTAGTGAGGTTACAGGAGAACCAGGAGAGCGTGGCATCCCAAACTCTTTCAAGACATTTTGCTGCAAAGGGGAGCATAGAAACAGGGTGGTGGGCCGGCGGGGACGGTGGTTGGCACACACCTGTAATCCCAGCACTTTGGGAGGCCAAGGTGGGCATACCACGAGGTCAGGAGATCAAGACCATCCTGGCTAACGTGGTGAAACCCTGTCTCTACTAAAAATACAAAAGATTAGCCAGGTGTGATGGCACCCACCTTTAGTCCCAGCTACTCAGGAGGCTGAGGCAGGAGAATGGCATGAACTCGGGAGGCGGAGGTTGCAGTGAGCCAAGATCATACCGCTGCACACCAGCCTGGTTGACAGAGCAAGACTCCGTCTCAAAAAAAAAAAAAAAAAAAAAAGAAATAGGGTGGTGGCTGAAGAAGAATGTGATGGTCAAGTGAGAGTAGTTTTCCTAAAACAGGAGATAGTAGAGCATGTTTGGATGCTGTTGGGAAAGATCCTGTAAAAGGGAGAAATTGATGATACAGAAGGAGATGGCATTGAAAAAAAATTTTGTTAAGTATTAAGACTTCAAAAAGAAGAAGAAAGATCCTAAGCACAGATGGTGGCACAGGCCCTGATGGGCAGGAACATTTGGGTCACAGTAACAAAGAAGGCAAAGAGTGGTGACAGTGCGACTGGTCTGATCATCTCTGCTTCCTCAGTGGAAGCTGTGGCTAATACAAGGGCAGACTGGTGGGACTTACCTGAATAAAATGTTACATCTTGGGCAGACAAAATGTTTGAGATTATTTTCAAAACTGCAACAAATGCAAAGGAATTCAAACAGTTACACGTGGTAGGGTGGGAGGGGAAAAACTTGATGAATTTTAACTTTAAGACGTGTCTGTCTTTTTCTAACATGTATCAGAAACAGAAGGCAAGCACTGACTCATCACAAGATGAATTAGTTCTAACTGATGTTAAGAAGGAAATACCTTGGATACAACAAAAAAGCCAAGAGGTATTTGTGAAACATGGGGTAGATTTGAAATAGTGTTCTGTAGATGCACCAAATAGATTAGTTTCCTATGGAAACCTACTGGAAAGTTAGAAGATGGAATGAGACACCACTTGGCAGAGCATTACAACATACAGGTGTAACTTTTCTGAAAGCAAATAAACACCCTAAACACAGCCCAATCATGTAGATCAAGTTATATGAGCTTTAAGTACTGTATGTAGGCTGACATGCAACCCAACAATGGTGTCCAGGTAAGCCACCGCAAAGAATGAACTGCGGTACTCCACCGTGGAGTGAGTTTTAGGGGATGTTTGTCTTCCTCTGTCCTGTGGACCAGGAACAGGGGAAGGGATGCTGTGGCTGCAGCTGTTCAGGAAGGCGACCGACTGATTACAGCTCGTGTCTGGATTTAGCCTATTGATCTAGTCTCAAGTTCCCAATAAAAGTGCATGCTGGTTTTCTTTAATCAACTGTTCACTAATTTTTCACTACTTAATTATTTTCTTTCCATTGGCCATATAATTGACATCAGTTTCATGTTGCTTTAATGTCACTTACGTAGTAGCAGTTAGATTTAAGCAAGGTACTGCAGTGGTATTACTTCGTGTACACTTTTATATTAGTCTTTACAAATTTTAGTTTCTGTTTCTAGAGAATTGCTCTCTCTCTCTCTCTCTGTCTGATATTTCTCTTGCTTTGTTAAGTGATACACTTGTTCTGTTTCAGGCCATCAAAAAGGAGGTTAATCTGTTTTCCAAGAAAAGGAAAGAGATAAAACAAGGAATCAAATCACTTTCCAAAACTGTAAGTGTTGTAATTTCTTATTCTAATACATTTGGCCCTGGTTCTAAAATTACTTTTTGAACTTAATTTTGTTCTACCCTGAGGAACTATACCTCCCTTTTCTCTGCTTGTAAGCTCAGTTTTCTGAGGTTCTTTACCAAGATAAAATTTCTCCAATTCGCACTCCATATCAACAGTGGTTTTCCCCATCTTCCCCCAAATTACCGTCTTATTTGTCTTTATAATACTGATTTTTATCAAAGTTATGCATTTATATTGTTACAGATTATATAATACTGAGTTGTGTAGTTAAAAATAATATTTTTTAAGCAGCAACTGCCCTACTTCTCTTGACTGATTCCTGTACTCCTGAGGTAACTGTTTTCTCTTCTTTCTACTTTTTCATTTGGGCTGTTTGTCTCTGTCTAAATAGTCTTCTTAATACTGTTGTTATTTCTTGATATTTCTGTTTTGATGCTAACTATGGGCGTCCTGGTATGGAACATGAGTAGTTATGCTTGTTACTCCTCCCCATCCCCACTATAGCACACATATAAATCCATGCTTGGAATGCACATTATGATAGTTATTTGAATATTCTTCAATGCTGAGCCACATGGTATATTATTATTACATTTCTGCTTTTACAACTTGATTTTTCTTAGAATTAATAGTTGCCTTTGTTTTGGGTAAGCCTTTCTATGACCTATTCAAACTCAAAATGCTAACAAATTCTTCTCAATACAATCAAATACCTGAAGTGATCAATCTGTGAGTGCATTTTTTGGGCAACCTCCCTTCTAGAGCTTTCCATCCTCCAGCTCCAGTCAAAGCACCTTGCTCTTGGTCTGTAGACCAGGTGTATGGCTGCTGTCCTAGAGATCTGCCTCCTAAGTCAGAGCTCCTGTTTCCTGAGTCCCACGTGATTTTCTTTGTTTTCTTGGTGTGTATCCTTCAGTAGCTTCCTATGCAGGACTGCTGTGTTGCGCCATGCTTGGGAACATCCTTTATAACACCTGTGCTTCTGGGGTGCCACCCAAGTGGAATCCACTGTGAATGATGCCCTGCTGCTAGACCTGTCAGATTATTTGGCTCTGTTCTTGAGAAAGGGTACATGGGAGGTACATTTTGTGAGACGTGGTTTTTCTTAAAATGTGATTATCCTACATTCATATCCATTTGATGGTTTGCCTTCAGAATGTTGAAGGCTTGCTCCATTGTCTCCTGGCTTCCAGTGTTTCATTCAGAGAATCCAGTGCCTGACTCCCAATTCTTTGTAGGTAACCAGATTTTTATCTTTGGAGACTTATAGGATCCTCTCTTTATCCATAGTGTTTGGAAATGTACAGTTATGCACCTTGATATGTTCGATGGGTATTCTAGGTTTGCTGGTGCAAACCAAGACTCTGTTCCCTTTTCCACTCTTCTTTGATCCCCGAGAGGCTGACCTTTATGGACAGTAGCAATGCACTCTCTTGCCTTCTGGCTTTCTCTTGGGTTTAGGCAATAAGTGGCATCATCAGGAGAACCTCATTGTTGCTGTTCATGACGGCCAGCCTCTTGGGGCTCAGAGCATGGATTGCAGGGCAGGAGACTAAGACCAGGGTCCTCATTCTCCCAGTTTCCTCCCTGTAGGGTTATGAGTTGGCAATGACTGCCATCCTTCTCCTACATTTGTGGGTCTCTCCAGGTTCATTAACCACTCCCAGCCCTTGCCATTCAGACCTAGGAGCAGAGATGGCTTTCCGCAGTTGGTAGCCTAATGCTTTATCATGTGTTCCTGGCTCTCCTTACTCTGCCAAATCTTTTAAGTTTCTCTCTTCAGTTTTCCCATTTGAATGTGTTACCTTTTCCTACCAGGACCCTAGGTGTTTTCTTCTTTCATGTGGTAGACTTCGATGGGCATTTTAATAGGAAACCTTTGTCTCTCGGTTTTAGAAAAAGTTCTTAAATCATCTCCTTGGCCTTTGTTTTTATTTTCCTGATTACTAATAAGGCTGAGCACCTTTTCATAACTCTAAACACTATTTGTATTTCTTCTCTTGTGAATTTCCTGTTTATATTCTTTGCCTATTTCCTTATTGGATAATTGGTCATTTTCTTGTTGATTATAGGAGTTCTTTATTTTTATTTTTTATTTATACGTATTTATGATAATTAGAGTTAGCTAGCCTATGGTAACAAACTCAAAAAAACATAGTGGCACAGTGATGAGAAGGTTATTTCATTCCCATGTAACCATCCTGGGTGGGTATTTAGCTCAGCAGCTGCTCTGTTCCATGCAGTCATTCAGAGACCCAGGCCATTGGAGACCCTGCTATCTTCAACTCAGGGCTTCGAAGATTGCCTTGCTCGATCTCATTTGAGTCAGTTGGAAAGGAGAAGAGCGTGGAAGTGTGAATGGGACATATCTAAAGGTAGCCCTTATTATTAGGTGGAATTTCATGCAATTGCTGTTTTATATGGCTCAACCTACAAATATTTTCTAGAAAAGTATATGGCTCATCCTATTATAAATACTTTCTGTCTTTTAACTTTCATAATGTGCCAAATTTTAAATAATTTTATTATAAAGCAGAATTTTAAAATTATGGCGTGATCCAAGTTATTGATCATTTTCTTTACAACTTTTAGGTTTTACATCTGATTTTAAATGGCCTTTCAAAGTCACACATATTTTCTTCTAATACTCTTTGATTTCACCTATAATTTATTTTTGTGAATGGTATGACATATAGTTCTAATTTTATTTTTTCAAATAAATAGCCCATTTCCCCAGTCTGTTTTATTTAATACACTATCCTTTCTCTGCTGATTTGCAGTGTCTCCTCTATCAATCCCTGGATATAAGATTGTTTCTGGACTCTGTTCTAAGATTGAATATTGATTTTTCTTGAGCCAATACCAAGCTATTTTAATTACTATAGCTTTATAATAGTTCTTGTATCTTGAGAATAATTCTCCTTTTGCCCTTCTTTAAAAAAAAATGGCCTTTTTATGTATACTTAATTTTCCATTGGAATTTTAAAATCAGCTTGTCAAACTTCATGAAAAACTCTGATTTGATTTTGATTGAGAATATATTGCTTATAGTTTGATTTGGAGGAGAATTTATCTGCCAGCTCTGAACTTTAGTATATATATATATCAATATCTGTGATAAAACTTTACTGAAGAATATTTTTTAAATTGAATTAAGATATATACCGACAGTCCCCAACTCACAGTGGTTCAACTTATAATTTTTCGACCTTATGATGGTGCAAAAGCAATGCACATTCAGTAGAAACTTGGGCATGGTGGCTTATGTCTGCAGGCTTATTTTGATCTTTTCCCAGAGTAGCAATATGTGATACCATACTCTCTCACAATGTTGGGCAGCAGCAGTAAACCACAGCTCCTAGTCAGCCATGCAATCACGAAGGTAAACAATGAATACTCTGAAGGGTACTGTGTTGCCAGCATTTTTTGGATATCGTGTTTTATGTTTTCGCAGCCCATCATGTCTACAAATGCCCCTTTTGACATGATATTTTCATCTCATGATGGGTTTATTGGGCCATAACCCTATCATAAGTTGAGGAGCATCTGTATATTTATATATTTACATCTTTCATTTATTTATTTAGAGACAAGATCTTGCTTAGTAACCCAGGCTAGAGTGCAGTGGCATAAGCGTAGCTCACTGCAGCCTTGAACTCCTGGGCTCAAGCAATCCTCTCACCTCAGCCTTCCAAGTAGCTAGGCCTGCAGACATGCGCCACCACACCCAAGTAATTTTTGTATTTTTTTGAAGAGACAGGGTCTCCCTATGATGCCCAGGCTGGTCTTGAATTCCTAGCCTTCTGCCTTGGCCTCCCAAAGTGCTGGGATTACAGGCATGAGCCACTGCACCAGGCCCGTATATTTATTTCTTTTAAAATATGTAACTTTTAAAGTTATATTTTCTTTTTGTTTTTTTTGTTTGTTTGTTTTAGACGGAGTCTCGCTTTTGCTCTGTCGCCCAGGCTGGAGTGCAGTGGCACGATCTTGGCTCACTGCAAGCTCTGCCTCCCAGGTTCACGCCATTCTCCTGCCTCAGCCTCCCGAGTAGCTGGGACTACAGGCACCCGCCACCTCGCCCGGCTAATTTTTTGTATTTTTAGTAGAGATGGGGTTTCACCGTGTTAGCTGGGATGGTCTCAATCTCCTGACCTCGTGATCCACCCACCTCGGCCTCCCAAAGTGCTGGGATTACAGGCGTGAGCTACCACGCCTGGCCAGTTATGTTTTCACTAAATATATAATACTTACATATGTGTATATTACGTATTTATTTATCTTTATTCAATTTTAAAAAGGTAATCTCCAGTGAAAGTTTATAGTTCCTCTGAAAGTGACTTTGTATAAATTTCTTATTAGGTTTATTTTAGGTATCTTATAGTTTATACCATTTTTGTGAATGGAATATTTTTCTATTACATTGGTGATATGGTTTGGCTGTGTCCCCACCCAAATCTCATCTTGAATTGTAGCTCCCATAATTCCCATGTGTTGTGGAAGAGACCTGGTGGGAGATAATTGAATCATAGGGGCAGGTCTTTCTTATAATATTCTTGCAATAGTGAATAAGCCTCCGGAAATCGGATAGTTTTACAAAGGGCAGTTTCCCTGCACAAGCTCTCTTCTCTTGTCTGCTGCCATGTGAGACATGCCTTTCCTTTCACCTTCTGCCATGATTGTGAGGCTTCACCAACCGTGTAGAACTGTAAGCCCATTAAATCTCTTTCTTTTGTAAATTGCCCAGTCTCAGGTATGCCTTTTTCAGCTGCATGAAAACAGACTAATACAATTGGCATATGTTATATATTGGTATATATTATTGGTATATGTGAATGTTATTGATTTTTTTCTGACCACCTTGTTGAATTCTTTTTAGTTCTATTTTGTCACTTGATTGTCTTAGATTATCTAGGTAGACTATCATATCTTTTGAAAATAACATATTTCTCTCATCAGTCTTTATACTTCATTTATTTTTCTTGTCTTATGATTCTTTTTATGAAATACAATATTTTGCATCCCTAGTTACTGTAAAATTATACCCTTCTCGCTTAATTAACTCTTTTCTTTTGGGCAACAAGTCTTCTATTTGTTGAATTTATTGTCTGTCTCCAGTGGTCTTGTTGTTCCCCAAATATTTAGTGATTTATTGTTATTATTTCATGGTTGTGTTTATAATTGAAGCTCCGTTATAGTTCCATGACACCAGCTCAGTCTGCTTTGGAAGAAGTGTAGGAGATCTGACTTTAGCAGGTATTCTGTCTGCTCTCAGTAAAAAGAGAAGGAGTGGGTGGTGTTGGGAAGTGTCTTGGCAGCCCATTGTGTGGTGGGCGTTGTTCTCTATTTTTTCTAGCCACTAACAGATTCCTTGGACCTTGCCCTGTTTCTCCCATCCAAATATTCATTCCAGTTTCTTCTACCTGGAGACAAACACTCCAGTTACTACTGCTGGACCCTAGGGAACTTCACCAGGTGGGGGTACAGGCAGGTTCTACTGTCTGTTTCTGATGCAGCACCCCCAACTAATCAACCTGCCAGCACTCTTAGGTAAACCCTTGTTCCTGTATCTGGTGTAGCTTCCACCTGCTGTTGAGTGCTGTGCTGAGGGCATTCAGGGGTGTGATGCATCCTGCTGATCCATCTGATTTCCATCTTTCAGTTGTTATAGTTTTCATGCTCCTGAAGGATTGTATTCCTTTTTTCCTTTTCATTGTAGTAATGGGTTTATCTATGCTATACTTCTTTTCTCTTAATTTTATATTTTGGAGCAAAAAAGAAAAATCGTTAAACTCATTCTCAGTCTACCATTTTGAAACTGAAGTCCCATTTTTTCTATCATGTTGTCTGCCTTGTTTTTGTTTATTTGTAAGTGCTTTTTATATATTAAAGACATTAATATTTTGTCATATGTGTTGTAGTGTGTATCCTTTGCCCCTGAATTTTTTAAGTTATGAACTTTTAAAGATAATTTTTATTGTATAGAAGTTCAAATTTATACAAAATTGGAGAGAATAATATAATACATCCAATGGCCAATATCATTTCACCAATGCTTCCATCCATTACCCCTCCCCTGATTATTTTGAAGTAAATCCCAAACATCATATCATCTTTAATTATTTCAGTATGTATCTCTAAATGATAAAGACTCTTAAAACACATAACTACAATGCTGTTAGTGTACCTCAAACTAGCAACAGTGCTTTAATATCATTGAATGAAATGATGAGCTTATATATTTTTGTAGTTTTTCTTATTAGATGAAAGAGTTTTTAAGGATGAAACCTTAAAACTTCAATAACCAGAATAAGCCCATAATCTAATTATTTACTTAGTAGTACATTTTGATAAATAGAACATCTATTTTTTATTGTTTGCTGCCTAAAAGAAACTAAGAAAATTATCTTATTAGTGTTTAATTCTTTACTTGTCACCACCCTTTTTTATTTCAACATTCAGATTCTGAATATGATGGAAGAAAATGACAAACTAGAAAATATTGCAAAATTAGACCAACAGGAATTTGGTCTGGATCTTGAGGAACTAGAAAGACTTCATGATGAAAGTCAGGAAGAAGTGGCAAAGGTATGAAAAAGTATAATTTAAGCACCATAAAGTTATGATGAAAGAAGTAAAAAGATAATAGGAAAGGGAACTTTTTCATAATAATGTGAATACGACAAAACCTTTTCCAGTATAATGTGAATAAAGCAAACGTAGTACATATAAGTGTAATGAATCAGAGGATCATCGAATTTGGGGGTTAGGAGCAGGGAGAACATCTAGGCCAGCCAGACATCTGACATTTGCTTCCCCTCCATAACATTCATGTCAGCCATATGTTTGAACATTTTTGGAAGTCTTCTCAGCCACCTCATGCCAGCTTTGGACGCTTCTGGTTTAGTAAGCCCTTTCTTAATTAGAGTTGAAATCTTTCTTCCTGTACTCACTGATCCTTCTACTCTTTGAGCACTTCCTACTCTATGGCCCCTCTGAGAGTGGTAGAGGATTAGAGATTTCCATGTTCCCTGTGGATCTTCTCCTGTCTGGGCTAATTATCCCAGCTCCTATGACCATCATATATTATAGTTTCAATAGCCTCATCATCATCATGCCGTTTTCCTCTGGATTAATTATATTTGCATATGGTACCCACAGAAGAATTCAAATTATTTTCTGTCCAGTGTAGAGAAAAGCATAAACTGAAACCTCCATTCATACTATACTTTTATTAATTCAGCCTTTGTATTATTTTCTGGCAGTCACATCAAATTGTTTGCTCATATGGATTTTATTTTAAATAAAAGCCCTAAGTGTGTTTTACACAGGATATTCTGAAGCTACCTCTTTCTCAACCTGCTAGTACAGGTTAATTTTTTGAATGTGCAAATATAAAAACACAGGAGAATGAAAGATAGCTGGATTCAAGGACAGTTAAGGTGGATTATAATAGATTAAACAACTACACCAAGAGGAGGTTGATTATTTGACTGATGCCTCTAGGAGGGAGGTTTCCACCATGTGCCCCAGGACTTGGTCCTGATAAACATGTTTATTAATGACTGGGGTGAAGATATAGAAATGAGGAGATTTGTCAAATTAGTGAATGACATGAGACTGAGAAGGTGAGGAAATGTAGTGGATAACAATTAGGACAAGAGTATCTCAACAGACTGATTTAGTACAATAAAATTTACCTGGGATAATCATTCCTTCATTCATTCTGCAACATTTATTAATGTGCTGGGCATATTAATCTAGGTGCTGGGAATACGATAAAGAAGACAGACACATTTCTGCTGTCATGGGGCTAATGTATTGAGGAAGACAGGCCGTAAACAAATCTCTACATAGTATATGATGGAAACAAACTGGATGCTGTGATAGATGTGGGAGATCTACTTCTGTGGTCAAAGAAAACCACTTCAAAGGGCTGACATTTCAGTTGAGAGCTAAAGGGAGAGAGAGATCTGGCTGTGCAAAGATCTGAGGGAAGAGAATGTCAAGCACAGGGAGCAGCAAGAACAAAGGCCCACAGGCAGAAATGACTTGGATATTCCAGGAACAGCATGCCAGAAAGGCTGAAGCATCGTGGATGGGAGAGAGCCTCATGGAATGAGGTGGGGGAGGTAGGCAGAGGCTAGCCCCTGAAGAGCTTGTATATTGCGGTAAAGAATTTGGCTTTTTTATTGACTGTGCAACAGGCAGCTATGAAAAAAATCCCATTTTCTTATCACAAGAGGTAGGCACCAATCTAGGAGTTTTTTAAATGTTATTTATTTTGATCATCACAATCAAAAAAGGCAGGTGATAGTTTGCCCCATGTGAAAAAACTGAGGCTTAGATAGAGGCTTAGAGAGATAGAGTCACTTGGCTAAGATCAGAGCCAGGAAGATCCTGACTCTTCCTCCTTGGAGGCTCGTCCTCCTTGGCTCTGGTTTGGCTCAGGCTTGGAATGCCCCCTGCTATTCTGCACCAGGTTCTCCCAGCCCACTCATCTTGACCACTCAGCAATGTGTGTGGGTTCGGTGCCTGCACCCTTCCTCACCGTATCTTTGCTTCTCTCTCCAAGCTGTATACAACTACTTGACACAGTGAACCTGCTCCCCTGGCCCGCTGAACTATTTACCATTGCCAAACTCATCCTACCTACCCCACCGCCACCCTGTGCCTCTGCCCCAGATGCCCCTCCTTGCCACTTACCAAATTCATGCTCATCCCTCAAGAGTTCTCCTTGATCCTCTGAGGCGGGATTTGGTGCAGAGAAAGGCCTTCCATATGCTAGTTTCCCTCATATTGTTTATTTTTTTTTCTTGAGCTCTGTGCCTTTGAAGAGATATTAACACCAGATTAGGTACAATAGTGGCCCAGGAGAGAACAGTGTTAGCAGATGGTACCATAAACTCAGCTGTTTAGGAGCTTTCAGCATGTTTAGGATCAGAATACTAGTCCTTGGGAGGAGTAAGTGGCACCTGCCAGTCAAGGATGTGAATGAGAGACTAGGCTACTACCCTACCCCGGCCAGGATCCCAATGATAGGAAAAAGACCAAAGCCCGATAATGACAATCTGGATACAGTATTAGGGACTGAGTTTGGAGGAGTTGATCAAACAGCCTCAGCAGTGGAGAGAGGAGGGCCGAGTGGGCTGGGAATCAGGCAGGCTCTGACAACTGATATGCCAAGCCAGCTGTCTATTTAGAAAGAAATAATTTAAAACTATATTAGCTATTAACTCACTGGATCAGAATCAAAGAGAAATGAATTGCAAATTAAAGTCATTTAATCAGACAATAAAATAAATAGAAATTCACAAGAAGTACTAAAAAAGACATTTTAAATCTGCAAGATATTATTCTTAGCTAGTTTGCTAATAATTCTGCCAACAAAATGAAGTGCACAAAGGTCCTGAAGAGGATTCTAAGGACTAAAGATTGTTAGATCTCACTTCCACACCAGGCCTTTCAGCAAACTCTATTAAAATAGGAATACTTAATTATTTAAATAATAAGCAATAGGATTACGTACGCAAGTAAAACTAACTGAAGTAACATGTTTTTAAGTGGAAAAAAACACAAATTGTATGATCCCCAAGAGTAGTAGAGGGTTCTTTTTCTTGTGGACGTAAATAATAGAAGAATTAAGTACAGTAAAGACTCCCAGACAGAGGTCACAAACTGGCACTTCAAATGTGTGTTGGCAAGATTTCAGCCAACATTTAGATATCTGGCAGTTTCACTTAAAAATATGAATTCCAAGCCCTCTAATAAAACAGGAAGACTTCGCTCAGTGGTTTTGCTTCCCTGCTGTTCCAACCAGCAGGCTTTGTGCACATTAGCCATGCAGCTCACCACCACAATGCATCCATCCTCACACCCCACTTCACTCGTGTATGCAACCCAACCATCCTTAGAGGTACTGTGTGTCCTCAAGGAAGAGAATCCAAGCCTACAGACAAACTTCAGGAGATGTTCTCAAAGGCAGAGATGTGTTTCCCGAAAGTGCATCTCAGTGCAAGGTGACTCAAAGTGTTGGAGAAAGACAACTAAACTCTACCACTGAAGGTGCAGTTAATGACTACTTAGTGAGTTTACAATGGAGATTATTATTTCTGAGGCCACACTTTCATTTTTGTCTTTTCCCTTTGTCTGTGTTCTTCAAGATGATAAATGATGTAGAGATGCATAACTTAGCCAAGAGCTATTTGGCTGAACTTATCAAAGAAGAGTGTTGGAATTCAATGGCTGTGAAAGGTCGAGCTCTTAAGGTAACAGATAGAACCCTAGGTACAAAACCTGATGAGAATTGTCATCAAAAGCTCAGGAAAGTTTTAAAAATAAATTTAAGAAAATTCAGGCATAGCAAAGCACTGAGAGCATGGCTTGCCCCTTCCTATACTGAATCTCACCTGGATGTGTCCCTGTCTCTTGGTTCCTTCCCTCTGTGCTCAGTCCCCTTGTGCTTCCCAGCCAGCATTTCTGAAGATCCGTCTTAGCATTCTTTTCCTCCTTTCCTCTCAGACACCCCCTGCATCTGGGTCTTAATAGCTGTCTGCTCACTCACATTTCACACAGATTGAAAGGTAGACGAAATCTGGTTCATGTTTCTGCCTGTGCCTGCCTTCCCATTTTCTAAGGAGCTGTTTCTCATTGAAATTCCCTCCAATATAATTTCCCTCTTTGTGTAGGGTGACCAAAAGTCTCAGGTCATGTCTGCAATCCCAGAGTAACTATTATCAGCATCCTTTTCACTTTCAAATATGCTCCCAATGTGGACAATGAAGTATACGGCCACCCTACACTTTATGTGATTGAGTATTGCTCTAAAACAGGGTCCTCATGAGCCATACATTTTGAGCTAGATCGTTTCTTGTTGTGGGGGCTGTTCTATGCCCTGTAGGGTATGTAGCAACATCTCTAGCCTCTATTTGGAGACAGTAGCATTGTTCGCCTCCAGTAATTACAATAAACAATGTTGCCAAATGTCTTGGGGGAAAAGGATAGGGAGAGAAGGGGGGAGAAAAATTGCTCCTAGTTGAGAACTACTGACCTAAAAATCAGCTCTTCACAAAAGCACAGTATTTTATATACAGTTTATACCAATACTCATGGAATACATTGTTTTATTTTTAAAAAGATTTCCATTATCAATTTTACTCATGCATGATAACCTATGGGTTAATTTTAATCATAGAAAACATCCCCTACTCAACCCCAGATACACACAACTATGCTACAAATGGATTTATTTTGTCTTGCGTTTTTTTCCCCAAGTGTTTTCATATCCCCTGTGTGGTTGAAAACTTCCCGATGAAAGCGCGCACGGTTGAAGAGCTGAAAGAATTGGAAAGAGTTTTACAGCAAAAGAAGATTGAAGCAGAGTGTCTTAAAGTACTATTTTAAATATATATGTGTTTATATAAGTGATGTGCTTTATTTTAGAGTCTCTTTTGTTCAGATTTGAGTTGGGATATAATTTAAGTTTAGGTATTGTATGTATTTATATTTTTATTTCTTGTTAATTTGTAGAATATATTCTAATGACTATAGGAGCCTATATCCACACAATAAATCAAGGAGCCTGTATCCTATACAACACTGGCTAGCCCTCAAATATGAGGATATACCTTAAAAAATGAGATTTGGGGTTTTGCTCTTATCCTGCACAGAGGTTGTCTTCATCCACACGTATCCTTTTCATCCTCCCTTGTCACTAGGGATTGTATTTTAAGATAATTGATCAAGGATGAAGTAGAATTTGTTTTGATGGAATTATGGTTTTCCTAAATCCCAACTTTTTAAGCAATAATCTCTATCAAACCACTAAAAAAACACTGACCTTTAATGTAGTTTTGTTTTGGTTAGAATTTTGCACCCCCTCTTTTTCTGAAACAAAAAGAAGGCATGCTTAATTCTTGTTAACCTTCACCCACCCGTCCTTTGTGAACAGGTTTCTTTGTAAAATATAAAGAGAATATATATTTCTTAATACTTAAGTACCAAAAAAGACTCAAAATATTTACAAGCAGGTGTCATACTGACAGAAAGATATAAATATTACACACCATCCAGGACAATTTTTATTCCTTTGATTTATCTATCGTTTATCAGTTTCTGAAGCTTTAATCTCTTCTGCAGCAGTTCTGGGATCTATTCATCACTTTGAATTCAGTTGTTGGCAAGACAATTCAACAAATTAAAATGATTGTTGAAATAATTAAGTTGTCACAAAATTTCCCTTTAGAGGATTCTTATTATTGCATAACTTCTGTGTCATCTTTTTCTACATTTAGCTACGGAAGGAAATTGTAGAGGCTCAGTCTGGAGTTATGTTGGTTAAACAGCGTCACGAAGAGGATGATGAAGAGGAAGAGGAAGACAAGACAGTAAAATATAGCAATTTGCCCAATTACCTGCTTGGTAGTCTGAGTACTGATTTTGGGGTAGATACCTCTTTATTGTCAAGCCAATTGGAGCTTCATTCCAGAGAAGAGAAAATCAACCAAATTATATTACTGAAAGTGGGTCAATTTTCTTTTTATCCTCAAAAATCTCTAGAACTCCCCATTAGGTGGCTTTCAAGACCTCACATTGAAAACTAATGCCAATCAAATGATGATTTAAAAATACATAGAGGAGGCTGGGCACAGTGGCTCACGCCTGTAATCCCAGTACTTTGGGAGGTCAAGGAGGTCAGATCATGAGGTCAAGAGATTGAGACCATCCTAGCTAACATGGTGAAACCCTGTCTCTACTAAAAATTAAAAAATTAGCTGAGCATGGTGGTGTGTGCCTGTAATCCCAACTACTCGGGAGGCTAAGGCAGGAAAATCGCTTAAACTGGGGAGGTGGAGGTTGCAGTGAGCTGAGATCATGCCAGTGAGCTGGATCTGCACTCCAGCCTGGCGACAGAGCGAGACTCTGTCTCAAAATAAACAAACAAATAAATAACAATACATAGAGGAATATACAGATACTGTCCATGTCCTTTAGACAGATCTTGTGTACAAGAGTTGCGTTCAACCATTTGGACTAGGTTACTGTGATACCAAGTTTTCGAAAGAACATTCCACAACAGCTGACACCACAAACCATTCTGCTTTGAACTTCAGTAAGCTCAAAGAGAAAAGAAAACACTAGAATTCCGTTTTCTCAGTATACCCAAATGTCAATTAGGATTTCCTTGTAAGATCAAGATGTTATTGTTTATCTATCTGCTTAACCTGGGGAAAGACAATTTCCTCTAAATTTCTGTAAATTCTGGGGTTCAAGGATAAGGTGTGGGGTCCCTCTGGCTCTAAGCTCCTACTCCTTAACTTTCCACCAAACAGTCTCAGAATACATCTATACATGTAGAAACCCTGACTGAAGGTTTTTGAAAATGCAATGACTGAGATTGTGCCAATGAAGATAGTTTGAAATTGAATGCTGGCAATCCCTGTTCCTGAAAACCCTCCAGCCATGTCTGCAATTTGAATTCTAGTCTCCTGCCATGTTCTTAGCTCTCTCTTCCTATCCTTTTCTTTTTCTGCTCTAGCCCCTGAAATTTCTGTTCATTTACACTCAGAGCTATTTAGTTACCTCATTTGTTGCTCAGCTTCTGCCTTCCGGGTCTCACCTTCTTGCTGCTTTTAATTAAGGTATTTTCCTACAAGGAGGTAATTTCGGCCCAGGAGAAATTTTCGTGCTAGCTGTTAAGATCATTTTTTTCACCCTGCTTTAATGGTTTCATCTTCAGTAGGATAGACATAGACTAAACTCCCAAGGCAACATAAAGGCCACTTTGGGTTGACCCATCACCAGGAGTGGGGGCAATCCAGTTGGTCCCACTGGCACCTTAGGAATTGGTTACTCCAGCTGGCTAGTGCAGGTTTCTTTCCTACCTGAGAATGATGTGTTCATATAGAAAAAGAGTATTGTGTGTGGTGGTGATTCTCTGGCAGATTCTCCAAATACTTTCTACAAACTATCTCTTCTTTTCCACATCTACCCCAACCCAGGTTCCAAAGAAAAGACATGTGCCAACTTAAATCCTGTATATTGCTTTTTAAATATTTTATAGTGGATTTTGTACAAAAGTAGAATAGCCCAATGAGCCCCTAAGTACCCATCACCCACTTCAGCATTTGTCAACCTGCACATGGAGTTACAATTTACATTTCAGGAAGTAGGTTATAGTCTAACAATTATGTGGTAGCCTTAATCCTACCCATACTTGGATGCCACTGTAGATTATTGAGCCAAGAAATGACTTAATATAAGTAGTATTCTAGAAAGATTAATTTTACCTCCTTAAAAGATAATTTGTGGGGCCGGGCGCGGTGGCTCACGCCTGTAATCCCAGCACTTTGGGAGGCCGAGGCAGGTGGATCATAAGGTCAGGAGATCAAGACCATCCTGGCTAACATGGTGAAACCCTGTCTCTACTAAAAATACAAAAAAATTAGCCAGGCGTGGTAGCAGGCGTCTGTAGTCCCAGCTACTCAGGAGGCTGAGGCAGGAGAATGGCGTGAACCCGGGAGGCAGAGCTTGCAGTGAGCAGAGATCACGCCACTGCACTCCAGCCTGGGCAACAAAGCGAGACTCCGTCTCAAAAAAAAAAAAAAAAAAAAAAGATAATTTGTGGAATGATTTTGGAGGGAAAGTCTAATTGTGGGATCATGTTACCAGTAAAGATATAATATGTGATGTGTTTTCAGTAACATGTTAATATTTCAGGATATCATTTACAAGGTAAAAACTGCTTTCAATAATGAGTTTGACGCTGCATATAAACAAAAAGAGTTTGAAATTGCACGCGTGAAGGAAAGAAATGTTCGAATTCGAGAAATTATTTTAGATCTGGAATTGGAAGAAGCAGTCTGGCAACCAGAATTTGAAGACTGTGAGACGCCAGAGAGAACACTTGTTGTGCAAGATGAGGAGGTACTGGCTAGCTGTGTTCTCCCTTCCCTTCTTTCTCAGGAGACTTTCCCCAGCTCCTATTTGTTCACCTTGGTTACTCTATGGGAAGTGATTGTACTGGGTAGCACTCTCAGTTGCAGGTAACAGAAAGAGGTGATGTAGCCTCAGCAATGATGAGAATTTCTTTTACGAATCCTGTGGAGTCCAGGGAAGATTTGGACACTGAGCCCAGGAAGAAGCAGAAACCAAAGACTAGAGCCTCATGGGAGGTCCAGAAGCCTTCTGTCTTCATCTCTTAGTTCACATCACTCTACATTTCTACTTCCTCTAGCAATTTCTACTTTGTATCTCCTCCACATGAAAAAGTAGCTGGTCTGAATTAGAATCTCTTAGTCCCAATTCCCAGCTCATTTGGGAAGGGGCTCCTTGGCCCAGCTGGGGTCCAGTGCCTGTACCCAGAGTGGTTGGGTCACATTGCGGGAACAAGGCCAGTGGAGCTCCAGTAGTGATCTAGGTCATTCAGGCGGTGTGGATCCCAGAGAAAGGGGCTCTCTGGACAGCCTTCTTTAAAGGTTTTGGCACAGAGGCAGTTGAAAATAAATGCCTAAAGAGAGCAATTAAAATCTGACAATATTTCATTTTTTTAAAGTAAAAAAAAAATGCTAAAGAATACTCAAAGAAAGACCTTTTCTCACATAAAACCAACTTGACTCCTGGGGGGAAAGATAATAGTGGTGTTTAGAAATAATAGAAAAGATTTTAACAGTCTCTGCTGGATGTTGGCTGGGCACCATTCCTGGTGCCCTAGATGGATTGAAATGAATTTATCATTGTAAGTCATCATAAGGTAGGTACTGATATTACTTCCACTTTACAGATGAGGAAAGTGAGACACAGAGACTTTGAGTAGTTTGACCACAGTTACAAAGCTAGTAAGTGTCATTGTTGGGGGTTTTGACCCAAACCATCATGCCTTAGAGTTCATCCTCTTAACCTGTGCACTCTGCTGTACTTGTTTAAGCAAGTCGTTTTTCCTAAACCAGACTTTCACTATGTGACCTAAAACTCTGGAGCAAGGTGACAGCAAGGACCTCACTCTGCTGCTCTCTGGAGGGCCCTGCTTGGGGCAGTCACTTTGTACCTACTTCTCCTTGGGCTCTAATCCGTCCTACATTTAGGAGAGTGCTCTTGCTGCAAGCCAAACTTACTGTGTCCCTTCTCTGCCTCACCCCTTGCAGTGGCTGCTCACTTCACTTGGGCTAAAGCCCAGGAGCCTCCTCGTAAATGCCCACCCCCACCCCCTTTCTTGCCCAGCTGCTCTCCCACCTGGCTCCATTCTGGTCACAGTTTCATTCACACAGTCCCTTGAATGCCCCAAGCTCTCGACCTCTTGGGACCCCCATCCTTCAGAATTTGGCTTAGATGGCACTTCTTTGAGCCCCCTCCCTCCCCTTCTTAATCTATCAGGTTCCCTGTTACAATCTTTTTAGTGGTGGACACAAGCTTTGAGAGTTAATAGAGAAGTAAAGATCTATGTTTCCAACTCTCATTTTAGACCTCATCTTATTCCAAAACAGAAAATTGGGTGCAAAGTCTGCAGAGTCCCTTTAATCCCCTTAGTATCTTCTAGCCTCCTCCCAGTATGTGGAAGGAAAGTTTAGTTTGAATTTTGTAAGAATAATAGTAGGAAATGACATTTTCTCTTTCAGATTACAGCCCACAAACACATTAAGCCGTGGCACAAAGCCAAAGAAGAATTGATCATGAATCATGAAGCGGAGCACTGGCTTCTGATACAGGCATGCAGCTTTGCTTACACAGGACCTAAGACCCTCTTTGCTTTAGGAACACTGCTTCCTAGTTTGGTTTAATAACCCATCAACACATTTGTCATGGTCAGAGGTCACTTGAATCTCAGTTGGCCTCCTTCCCCCTTCTCTCCTCCAGGCACTGCCTACCTTCCCCAATCCCAAATGCAGTCATTCTAATGTTGGGTGGGAAGCTGCCTCTGGAGCCACCTGGAATGTCAGGTCTGTGTCTCAGCATTCCTCTCTGATTCTGGCTCTTTTCCAGGGTGCCAGCACAAGACTCCGAGCTCTGATGGACATGATGGGAGGAGTTCTGGAAGTCAAGAAGGAAGATATTTTGAGAATGGTGATATTTCTGTTCATCCTTATGGAAGGTGGAATGGGGTGGAAAGAGCTACTTAAGTTTTACTATTTTTGTCCTATATAAACCTGGGTTTTAGAAGTTCTACAGCAACAAATATTATACAACCTCCATAGTACCTTATAAACCTACCACATTAGGGCCTGGCATGGTGGCTTATGCCTGTAATCCCAGCACTTGAGGAGGCTAAGTGAGGAGGCCAGGAATTCAAGGCAGGAGGCTAGGAGTTCAAGGCTACAGTGAGCTGTGATCACACCACTGCACTCCAGCCTGAGAGACAGAGCAAGACCCTATCTCAGAAAACCAAAACCGTACCACATTAGACAGATAATAAATTTGAAAATGCAGGTTTGCCTTCCAATCTGACAAGACACAAACAAATCAATAAAAATAAGTAACTACAGTGGTTTTAGTCTCTACTGAAGACAGGAATACTGCTTCGTCGGTAATTATCCAGATATACCAGTAAACATTTTCTTTGATACCTGACATAGGTGTTCCTGGAGCTCAGGGGTAGTTCTCGCTATAAAGATACCAACACACCCCTCTGAGTCTATCACCTAAGAGCCAGGTATATCCCGCCCTGCTCACCTTCACCTAAGTCACAGAAAAACTGTTGTAAAATTTTAAAATATCTTTTGCCCAAGATGTCAGGTCGTTGTCCTTGCCACTGTGAAGGACTGTATCCTTTTAAAGGGCTTTAAAAAAAAAAAAACTCTGAGCTTTTACTGTACTACTGCATTTACGTTTGAGCTGAAATATATGCTTTTCTTCATATCTTCAGGTGATTCCTCAGCCTGCTTTCATGGCAAAACCTGATGCTGTGTGGACTGAAGAAGAAAGAAAACAATTCAAAGATTATGAGAAAAAAGTAAAGGAGTTAAATGAAGAAAGAGATAAGTATAGAAAGGTCAGAAGGCAAAGAATTAATATAACCTACCATATCCAGAGTGCTGTTTAAATATCTTTTCAAATGTTTTCTATTTTCTCGATATCTTTAATAGCTTAAGGACAGTGTTTCAGCTTAAATTCTCAAGAGAATTTAGAGAAGTAGGTGGAGATAAATTTAAGGAGTTAAAACAATTTTAAAGCCAAGAAACATATAACAATAGTTTTTTTAAAGCTCTTATTGATTTCAGCATTTCCCATGTCATTACAATTCATTTGGCCCTTCATTCATTCTTCAGGTGTTCAATGAACACCTACTACAACATGTTCAAGTTACAGCAAGGTATTGCTCTGTGTTGTGTACATTTATTTGAACTCAGTAATACTTTTGCTTGATTTGTTCTCCATCTCAAGAAAAGAGTTTGAAGAACAAATGGCACAATCAATGCAGTACATTATTTACAACTCAAATTCAAGGTTTTTACAGTGCAGTTCTGCTACTTTTATCCCCGTCCATCAGAAGGAAACACTGTCACATTAAAATTGCTCACAATTACAGTAGAGATATAAAAGATGATGATGTGCAGTCAAGTAAATAATATTTATTCTTCTATGAAGGAAGTAAAGTCATACCATCATTCAAGGTAGGACAGCTTGCCAGCTTGCTAGTGGCTGTATCTCATGAAGAGCTTCTTTGAATCTGTTGTAAACGGGTCCGCATTTTTATTCACTGCGGCCCTGTAGGGTCCCTTATATTTTAACCTAAAATGGTTCTTACTCAAAGCCAAAATCAGTAATACTAAAAGAAGTAAAGATTTCAAAGAGTTAGAGAGTATAGATGCCTAAGGAATAAAGGCTAGTGACCTATCAACTACATTTACTCCACAGTTTTGTGTTGTAAGATAGTCCACTGCCTGCACCCTCACGTCCCTGCACCTTCTTCGTACTCACCTGCTGAACCCCCAGCCTTCATTAAATCCGATACTCTGCCTTCTCTGCACCTGCACCCATGAAGTGGATAAAGAAAAACTGCTGACTGGGTTTACTCAAAATTATGACCTTAATCTCAACTGGGTCCTTAGAGCTGGTCAGCAATGCTGCTCCATTTTTCCCCTAGCCAAGTGCTCTCACACTTGAATGTGAATCTGCATCACCTGGGGGATTTGTTAAAAATGCAGGTTCTGATTTCATTGTTGCTCTGCGAAAATAGAAGGACGCTGAGATTTTGCACTCCAAATAGGCTATTGCTGGCAAGTGGACCCTACTTTAAGTAGCAGGATCCTAGAGTACCATTTCATACCCATTGCTCGTCTCCCAAACTTTCAACACCTGACACCTTCAACTCACTCTCACCTTATTTTCTATTTTACTAAGATAAGAGAGACAACTAAAAGTGATTTCCCTTACTCCTCTACTGCTGCATCCACCCGCCAGCTGCACTGAATCCATGGCGTCTGCCTTTCTGCTGCTTATGGGTGAAATGGCCTAGCATCCACCTAAGCCTGGTCCTCTCCTGGTGCACTAGCCACCATCCCATCTCACCTGTTCAATGTCATTACTCATCAATTTACCCTCTTCTTTCCTGCATCATCAATTTTTCCCACCCTGTGGATTTTCCCTGTCAGTGTAGACACGTGCTATAATTGTATACATCTCTCATCTTATTTAAAAAAAATTTCCTGGAAGGAAATGCTAGAGTTCTTTCTACTGTTCTTGTGATATTTGGGTCAGTATAAATTTATTTCAAAACAAAAAGGAAAAGGAAAAAACTCAACTCCTTTGGCCTCTCTTTCCCCCTGGATCACTCAATGTCTCTGCTCTCCTTTACTGCAAAACTCAAAAAAATCTATGTTGATGGTTTTCAATTTCTCTCTCTCTCAATTAAAAAAAAATCTTGTATCATGGAAAATGTCAAACATGTATAAAAATAGAGAGAACAGTATAATGACCCCTTTGTCCAGCTTCCGCAATTATCTACTCACGGCCAATCTTAATTCATTTTATACCTCCACTTCCTTCCCTAACATTGGATTATTTTTTTCACCAATTTTTATTTTAGAATTATTCAAATGTACATAAATGTTACATGAATAGTACCATCTGTATACCATATATTTGTACCAATAGCATATATATTACGTATATGTTATATATATTATATATATGTACCTGTGCACACCAGTTTTTTATGTTGCCACATTTGTTCTCTTTTTCTCCTGAATAGTTAGAGATAAATCACAGATATCATGATATGCCTAAATAATACAGCTTAAACCTCCTAAGAACAAAAATATTCTTCTACATAACCACAGTAAAATTATCATACAAAAGAAGCTTAATATAAATATGATTATCTAATTAAGTCCATATTCAGATTACCTTGTTGTCCAAGTAATGTCCTTCATAGCTTTTTTTGTTGATGTTTATCAAAAAACTAATCAATTTCACTTAGTTTTTAATGTTCTTTAATCCAGAACAGTTCTACAACTTTGTGTTCCATGACATTGACATTTTTTAAAAATTGAGGCTGATTTTTTTTGTGGAATGTCCCCCAAGTTGAATTTGATTGGTTTCTCATGATTAGATTTAGGTGCAATATTTCTGACAATCATACTAAGTAGATGATGCTGTGTCTTTGGTGCATCATATCAGGAGGCTCCTAATTTCAGTCAGTCCCGCTGTTGGTAACATTAAGTATGATCACTGGAAAGAAGGTTTCTCCAGATTTCTTTATTATAGAAGTTCTCTTTCTCCTTCGTGTGTAATAGCTAATCTATGGGGGTGACATTTTGAATCTGACTCTCTGTTCATTCTGTCTTTTGGCATCCATTGATGAACCTTGACTGAATCAATTATTACTATAGTGATTGCAAAATGGTGCCTTCCTAGTTTTTATCATTTATTTTATACTTACTAGTTAGTATTCTTCTGCAAAGAAGAGTTTTTCCTCTGCCCTACCAGAGGCATACTCTAACTTAATGTGTTTTAATCCGTGACTATCATTATTATTTCTGTTGTTCTAAGTGTTTGGAGCTTCTTCAAGTTGTTATCTGTATCCTTTTCATGTGTCCTCATCAGTTTTTGAGCACTTTCTCCCTTTCTAACACAGCAAGATGTTCTAGGCACCAAAAATCAGCTATTTTTCTTTTTAGAGAATCCTGGATTCCTTTTATTGGCAATTGGTATTTAACGACCAAGATCTGGGTACTAGATGTGCTCTTTGCTATAGGGGTTAGGAGTCATTCTCTCTCTCTCTCTCTCTCTCTCTCACACACACACACACACACACACACACACACACACACACACACACACACACACAAACATCCAGTTAGCTCCAATTCCAACTCAATTCCAATTCGACAGCACAGGGTTCTTTTCTCTTTCCTTCATTTAATATTTAGGTCTCCCGTTTTCAGTGAAAACTCTAGTTCCCAAAATATAAATATGCTTACTGATTTGCTCAGTCCTACAATGTACATAAAATACCTCTATCAAAAATGCTGTCCCATCTACCCCCTATGTTTTTTTCACCAAACTGTCTCTGCCTCTTCCCAGAGATTCCAGCTGGGCTAGAGGCTGAGCCCCTTTGGTAACAACATTTAAGGGAACATGAGCACAATGCATAATGTCCTTAAAAGCGTGTTGTGGTGTGCACATTTTGTAATTACCTTTTTTGTTGTTTTATAGCAATCATATGTAAAACATTCCAAATAGTTCTACAGCTCTGCAATCTAATCCCTTTGTCGCTTTTGGAAGGTGACTTTTCAGCTTAATGCACATTGCCCTCTCTATAGAGGAAGGAAAAAGGTATGGGCCTGCCTTACTGAGAACTAAACAGAGTCCAGGGAAAGACTCCCCTGTGGCAAACCACTTTGTTCTCTACAAAGTATCAGCTAAACCAGAAAGGTGATTCCAGGAGGGGTTAGCCAAACAGCAGCAACAAAAAAAAAATGTGCAGTTCAGATTTTCAGCTTTAAGATATCTTTGGACAATGTTATTTTTACTTGTTTTATTTTTTTCATTAGAAGTGACCAAAATTAAGATGGTGAGACCTCTGAGACCAAATTTTTGTCCCATCCCTATCCCCTTGCCAATTGCTCACAGAATGGATCGTGTGCCCCTTATGTTGAGGGGACCACTTAATTGCTCTCCTGCCTCCTTGAAAGAACGAAATAAGATTGTGTTTTTGCCACCGATTTAGCCATATAAACCCCATCTCCTTGCCCTTTTCTGGGTTTTGAGCTGCTGTCTCTAAAAGTGCCATATCACTGTGCTTGGTATCAGTTGGTGCTGGAGAAATTTTGAACAGGTTATATACAAAACCTTTTAAATTTTATATTATTTTAGAACTTTGCTCTTTTGGGTTTGTGGCATCCAGGCCACCCTGTTTGGCTGTGAGAGCTCTCTACAGTCTGTGGGCTGGCAGTTTGCTGATCGTTTAAAGATTCTTTCCCTACTCAATCCCCACTTTTTGGTAAGGTTTTTGTGTAAGGTCTGTTAGGTTTACATCCTGAAGCTTATTGGCTTAAAATGTACTCTTCTTTGATGTAGTCTCTTTGGGGCCAATTGGGAGAAAGAGAAACCAATAGTGCAACCATTTTGATTCTGAATATTAACAGGTATCTTTTTGGAAATAAAGAAACAGTCCCTCCAAACAAACAAAACAAATACTATAGCAATTTTCAGATTTCCTAGTAGCTTTTTTTTGTTCTTAGACTATATCCCACTAAGAATACACCAACATATTATGTTGAGAATTACTTTGACTAATTCTTTTTTTCCCCTTTCTGTGAGGATAACATTACCAGTTTGATATACAGTTGACTTCTTTAAGCAATGGGGAAGAGGCTGGTGTGTCTTCTGATTTTATGATTTTTCTTTTGTTTCTATATGACCCCCTAATTTCCACCTCTTCCTTCTTTGCCTTTACTCCCAAGTCTCCACAGGTCACTTTCCTCTTTCGAGTTGCCCTTTTCTCCCCAAAGCAGTTACCCTGAGACCACACCTCTGCCCTTTTAAGTCCCTTCTTTTTTATTTCAAAGTAGCTGCTTTTCTGACACCTCTACAGCTACCACTCTAATGCAAACTACTGTCTGTCACCTTTCCCAGGATTTATTGCCTTAGTTCCTCTGCCCCTTGCTTCCTCCCGCAATCCCTATATCCCATCTCATTTCATCTCCTGTCATTCTTTCCCTCATCAACTCTTCCACTTCCACTGATTTCCTTACTGTTCCTCAGATATCCAGCAAACTCTTGACTTGAACACCCATAGGTCATTCTCGCTGCAGGTCCTTGACACACTGTATCCTTGGCCTGGAGCACTCTTCCCCCATTTAGCTACATGACTCGCATTCTCACCACTTTGAGATCTCTACTCAATTGTCACCTCATCTTCCTATTATGGTGGAGATTCCTGCTTCTCCTCAATCCTGCCCTATGTCCCTTTTTCCCTGCCTTATGATTTTCCATAGTACTTATCACCACCTGGCTGAGTTCACTTTTACCTGTGCCTCTCCTCTCCTACCCCCTTCAAGATGACCATTATGTGGAGTGGAGATGGTTATATAGTAACTGTGCATTTGCAAGATAATTATTTAACTGCAATGTGATAAATTAGAAGGGCAAGTTCAGGATGCCATCTATGATGGTGAACACAGACATTGACTTAGATCAGCCACTGGTACCCACCAGATCCACTTTGCCGGCTGCTGTGCCCATCCCCTCACTGCTATGAGTGCTCCTGATAGAGGCTTTTACACCTGAGACCTTCTCTGGAATGTTGTTGCCCTTGGATGATCAAGGGAGCCTCCTTGTCCAGAGACATCCCCAAGTTTACACCACTACCCTCACCCAGGGCAGCCAATGACGGGCTGATGGAGCCCGAGGGGAAGGGGGTACAAAAGCCCAGCCTCCTCACCCCAAGATGAGACAATTCAGCAGAGTCCCTCTCATTTCTCCCAACCCTGGGAATCAGGCCAAGGCTGGGCCACCTGAGATGGCTTCATTGCTCAGCTCCTGCCCCTTGCGTGCCCTGCTTCCCTCACCCCCTTACAGGTGTCTCCTAAAGGGCGCCCCCTCCAGAAATCATGTGCCCTGGAATCCTGTTACAGGCCTTGCTTCTGAGACTTAAGACAGGGCCCAAGGAACTCTTCCTTGAGAACATGGCATTTATGCTTGCATTGGAAAAGTGAGAAAGACTGAAGAGGCCGAAGAGTGGAAAATGAAGCATAGGCAGATGGAAGAGCCTGTGAGAAGGACCTGCAATGGGAAGAATTTGGGACATTTAAAGAAGAAATGGCAAAGGGCCATTTTACATTACAAAAAGATTCTTTCAGGACCAGAGACCCTCAAAAGGCCCAGAATCTCAGTGTTTTTAAAGAAGGGTGGATCTAAGACATGTAGACAATCTGGCCTCAGCCAGCTGGGTCTGTGGCCATTTGCTGTATGCTGATGTTTTCATTATCTAGGAACAGGTGAACTTGATAAAGGGCCACCAGAAGGACACAATCTGTGGGACTTTTCTGTGGCTATGAGATAGCGATATAAATTATTACAAGCAAATGACCCTGATATGTGTTTTTTTCATATTTGTTTGTTTTATTTTCATATCTCCTCACTTTTAGGTAGCTTAATTTGGATGGTCTTTGTCCTGGCATCATATGCCTCTATTATTTTTGCTAAACCTCTTTCTCCATTATCCTCCCAGAATCAGTCTCTTTCCTTATTAATCTGGCATAGAGAGAACTTGGCTTTTTAAACTTTCTAAACTGGTATATATTTATACTATTTATTACTATCATAGTAATAATTAATTTGAATAAGAATTATCAATGGATGCTAAAGCTGGTAGATAAAAGTGTGATGAGAAACAAGATATTTACATAGTCTCAAAGTATCTTTCCACAAATTAATAAATTACAAATGGAAAAACTAAGTTTACAATAGAGAAAGTGGCAGACACTACTTAACCAAGTGATCCAAGTTAACATCGCCAATAATTAAGCAAACCAACATCATGTATCTCCTGATGGGGTAGAGACAGAAGGACATAACATAACTTACGTAGTGTTCCTGCTAAAAATGTGTAACCTGGGTGTACAATTGAGAAAACATCAGACAAACCTAAACTGAATGGCATTCTACAAAATAAGTGGCCTGTCCTCGAGTGTCTGCAAATTGTTCTCAAATGGTTCAGAAAAGTGTAGGAAGGAAAGTAGATAGGCAGGGAGTGGGGCAGGGGGCATGGGAGAGAGAGAGAGAAAAGAGAGAGAGAGACAGAGAGAAAAGCGATAAAGCAAATAAGGTAGAATGTCTACAGTTGGTGACTTTGAAAAAGGTATATGGAAATTCTTTGTACTATTCTTGCAACTTTTCTATAAGTTTGAAGTTGTATCAAAATAAAAAGTTACAAACAAATTTAAAGATAAAAATGATTTATAGCAATATACCTCATTTTTTACATGTTTTTTACTTCGTATTTTTTTATTTTTAATTTTTGTGAATACAAAGTAGGTGTATATATTTGTGGGATACATGTGATGTTTTGATACAGGCATGCCATGTGAAATAATCACAATATGGAGAATGGGGTATTCATTCCCACAAGCATTTATCCTTTGGGCTATAAACAATACAGTTACACTCTTTTACTTATTTTTTAGTGTACAGTTAAGTGATTGTTGACTATAGTCACCCTGTTGTGCAATCAAAATTTTACGTCATATTTTGATGTTGTTCTCTTTAAAAATATAAATTTATAGCTTTTCACTTACGTCCTGGTGGAATTTTTTAAAAAGAGAGGACAAGGGAACATTTTCCTTTTGATATAGAACTGTTTGGAGAGACAAAACATACAGAAAACAAGAGAGTACAAATATATAAATATACATATATGTACATTCACTTCTTATTTCCTTAAAATAGAAATAATTCCATGAAAATGACCAGTGCTTGAAAACAATAAAAATTTTTTAGGGCTATATCATGTGTCTGGAGATTGCTGTCCTATATAAAGAGTGAGGATTTTCTAGAAAGATTTGCTGCAATTTGCTTTCCTAGGCCTACTTCTGCCTGTATCATTAGCCATGATCAGTAATTTTAAGCTTTTTTTCCCAATGTAATGTTTTCTAAGCAAAAATCTCAACACACAGTATATTAAACAGATCCAAGTGGGAGCATCTCTGGTTTAAGAGAGTACAGAGCCCAGAACACCTTGCAAGGGCTGCCCTCCATCTGCCCCTCCCTTGTGGTGAAATGTAAACATCACTTCCTAGGAACCTTTAATACTCCTAAACGTTAACTTTACTGTTGCTTCCTTTTAGTCATTAGAAGCAGAACTGAAGAAACTTCAAAACTCTATTCAAGAAAGCACACAGGCCTTTGATGAACATTTGAAAAGACTTTTTGAAAGGAGAGTGAAGGCAGAGATGGTTACCAACCAGGTAAAGAAAAGCTTTACTTATGTGGCTTTTAAGGAGCTTGCAGGGCCCTTCCATAGTTCTTGGGATGAAGATCTACATCATTACCAGGTACTAAGATCTTGTATGCTCTGGGCCCTGGGTCCCTCTCCAGTCTCATCTTGTACACCTTCCCCTTTACCTGCCATACTTCCTCTTTCAACATCTTGAACACACCCAATACCCTCCCTCCTCATGCCTCTGCCAACTCTGCCAGTAATACTGTCTACCAACACTTCTTTGCTTCCTGAACTATATTCATCCTTCAGATCCCAGCTCAAAAATCAGCTCCTCAGACTAGGTAATAGCTTCCTATTATATACTGTATTTTTTCCTTTCTACAATTCATTGCTACTGAATTGTAATTTATGTGAGGTTATTTTTAATGCTTTCAAGACTAGATGCTCCATGAGGGTAGAGACTAAGTCTGTCTTGTTCATCCCTGTATCTCCAGCAAATAGCAAAGGGCTTTGTTCAAAGCATGTGTTGAATGAAAAAGTAATCCTCATGTCCCAAAAGATCCGGTGAAAAAACATCTGTCTTAATTATCTCCAGCAGTAGGAATAAAAATGAAGTATACAGTAACTAAAAGCAAGAAGATCAAAGAGTGATGCCCTTAAATTCTGAGGAAAAAATTATTTCTAGCTTTGAATTCTATACCCAGCCAAACTATCCATTGAGTTTAAGAAGAGAATAATGATTTACTTAAATGTAAATGTAAACCCCCAAACTATAAAAATCCTGGGAGACAACCTAGGCAATATCATTCTGGACATAGGAACTGGCAAAGATTTCATGATGAAGATACCAAAAGCAATCAAAACAAAAGCAAAAATTGACAAATGGGATCTAATTAAACTAAAGAGTTTCTGTACAGCAAAAGAAACTATTCACAGAGTAAACAGACAACCTACAGAATGGGAGAAAATATTTGCAAACTCTGCATCTGACAAAGGTCCAGCATCTACAAGGAACTTAAATTTACAAGAAAAAAAAACAACCCCATTAAAAAGTGGTCAAAGGACATGAACAGACACTTTTTGAAAGAAGATATACATGTGGCCAACAAGCATATGAAAAAAAGCTCATCACTGATCATTAGATAAATGAAAATCAAAACCACAGTGAAATACCAGATACCATCTCACACTAGTCAGAATGGCTAACTAGTAAAAAGTAAAAAAATTACAGATACTGGTGAGGTTGTGGAGAAAAGGGAATGCTTATGCACTGTTGGTGGGAATATATAAATTAGCTCAACCATTGTGGAAAGCAGTATGGCAATTCCTTAAAGAGCTAAAAACAGAACTACCATTCAACCCAGCAATTCCATTACTGGGTATATACCCAAAGGAATATAAATTGTTCTATTATAAAGACACATGCACGCATATGTTCACTGCAGTACTATTCACAATAGCAAAGACCTGGAATCAACCTAAATGCCCATCAATGATAGACTGGATGGAGAAAATGTGGTACATATACACCATGGAATACTGTGCAGCCATCAAAAAGAATGAGATAATGTCCTTTGCTGGAACATGGATAGAGATGGAGGCCATAATCCTTATTAAACCAACACAGGAACAGAAAACCAAATACCATATGCTCTCACTTATAAGTGGGAGCTAAATGATGAGAACACATGGGCACATAGAGGGGAACAACAGACACTGGGGTGTCTGGTTTCCTGAGGGTGGAGGGTGGGAGGAGGGAGAAGATCAGAAAAAATAACTATTGGGTACTAGGCTTAGTACCTGGTGACAAAATAATCTGTACAACAAACCCCCATGACACGAGTTTACCTAGATAACAAACATGCATATGTACCCCGAACCTAAAATAAAAGTTAAAAAAAGAGAATAATGATATTTTGAGAAATGCCGGGTCTCCCAAATTTACATGCACTCATTTGATGAGAGCTTTTGAAAGATGTCTGACCAAAGCAGGGGGCTTAATGAGAAAAGATGGTGCAACGCTGGAGAGATGTGAAGGGAATCTTCAGGAGGATGACTATATCCCCAGGATCCCAACAGGAATGGTACACTGAAAGGGTTACATTTAAATTCCCTCAGTGACTTTTTACAGAGGTATGAGCAGGGTTAAGGGAAACAGCAAGGAGTGGCAAACATGTTGTAATTAGAAACAATGGGAGGCCAGTACTATCTCTAGAGCTAAAGAGGCAGGGAAAGAGAGCTGTTCCCAGAACCCAGCAAGACATGTAGCTTTGGGAAAGGGGCTGCTCTTTGGAGTTGTGGCCACAGATAGAAGAATGTAATCACTGGCCTGGCAGGGAGTGGATGTATGGATATACTGGGAGTGAGGGGGGAGATTGGGAATGAATGCTCCAGCCTAACAGCAGCACTAGTCATAGCCAAAAGGTGGAAACAATCTAAATATCCAACAGCTGAGAGCAGATGAGTAAAATATGGTGTATCCATACAAGGGAGTATTATCCCACAATAAAAAGGAATGTGCTAATATATGGTACAACATGGATGAACCTTGAAAACATGCTAAGTCAAAGAAGCCAGACAACAAAGGCCACGTATTGTATGATTCCATTTATGTGGAATCATATAGTTTCTAAAGCAGGCAAATTTATAAAGACGGAAATTAGAAAGTCGTTGCTTTTGTGGGGAGGAGGAGGCCTCTAGGAGGTGACAGAGGGGCAGATGGGAAATGACTGCTAAACAATTTTTGGGGAATGATGAAATGTTCTAAAATTGATTGTAGTGATTGCTACACAACTCTGCAAATATACTGAAATACACTGAATTGTACACTGTAAATGGTGAGTTGTATGGTATGTGAATTATATCTCCACAAAGTCGTTATTTTTTTAAAGGTATGCTGAGATCCTCTTGTCATATAAGATAATGAGGAAACTAACAGACTACTCGGTAATATCAAAATAATTCAGGAGCTAACTTAAAACATTTCCTTTAAATGAGACAATTTAAGATTCAAAGATGATAATAGTTGCAATTAATTAAACCCATCACATTTATTTAAATTTATGAATTTGTGATATTTTAAAAATAGAAGTGCCAATCAGTCACTTTCAGAGGGTGAAAACAAATTCATTATCTAAAAACTGATAAAGGGAAAGCATCAAGTATTTAGTCTGCCTTTCCTATATAAACTGAAGTGTACCACTTTGAAACCAAATAGTAGATGATGAGAAGCATCTCTTTATAAAAGTATTTCAATTAATAAGTGAAAAGGGAAACTAAAACCAGATTTTCACCATTTTGCATCTCTCAACGGATTAATGGACCTGGGCATTGAGTATCTGCAGCTGCTGACATCACAGAAAGAAAGACAATCAGATGATATATGTCTCCTGATCAAAGAACACAATACCACCTATAGTCTTGTTAGAAGGATCAAACTTAGATTTGATCAGGCCTCTGGACCCAGCTGCCATTTTTCAAGAAATAAAAAGGATGAAGCCTCGATAAACTACACCATGAATATATAGGCATTAAAACCAGACTCTGCAATGCTATAGAGACTGCTGATAACTACAAATAAATTGTGAGGAAAAGAAATGAAAGGGAACATGAAGATTATAAGAGATTTATTTTATTTTTAACCTTTAAGTTCAGGGGTACATGTATAGGTTTGTTACGTAGGTAAACTCATGTCACAGGAGTTTGTTTTACAGATTATTTCATCATCCAGGTAGTAAGAAGAGATTTAAAAGACATGAAAAAAAATTATGAACAAGTTATACTGAAGTGGCTAGGTTTCTGTCTTAGTCTGTTTTATGTTGCTATAAATAATACCTGAGGCTGCATAATTTATAAAGAAAAGAGGTTTATCTGACTCATAATTCTGCTGGCTAGAAGGTTCAAGATTGGGCATCTGATGTGGGCCTCAGGCCACTTCCATTTATGGCAGGTGAAGGGGAGCTGGGGTGTGCAGAAATCACATGGTCAGAGAGGAGGCAAGAGAGGATGCAGGGGGGTGCCAGGCTCTCTTTAACAATCAGCACTCGGGGGAACTAATAGAGTATAAACTCACTCACCCCTGAGGGAGAGAATTGATCTATTCATGAGGGACCCATACCCATGACCCAAACACCTCCCAATAGGCCCCACCTACAGCACCAGGGATCACATTTCAACATGCAGTTCGGATGGGGCAAATATCCAAACTACAGCATTATACACCTCTGGGTAATAAAACTACAAAGAAACACAATATATAATAAAAAGTCAAGATAGTGTTTAGTACTGGGGTTGAGATTTTGATGAGGACTCTTGGAAGAAGCAAGTGCAGTCGTAAAGTTCTGTTTCTTGCAATAAGTGGTGTTTGCCTTTATAATAACCCATTAAATTATATGTTCATGTTATGTATTTTTTGTATATGTGATTTACCTTACAATGAAATTATGAAGAAGGTAAAATAACTGAAGTTATTGCAATAAGCTATATTCCCTTTATCTTTAAAATGTTTCTCTTACCTGTATGTCATAAACTTGCTTGATTAGTGCCAAGTCTATAGAAAATATTGTCTCAGGTAGAGGTATTTCCGCCAACATTTTTCTTAAATATTTCTACAGGAGGAATTGAAAATAAGTAACCTTGCATTTTCTTTATTGTTGGATGAAGAATTAAGCTCCAGAGAAAAATTCCTGAACAACTACCTTATAAGGAAACAGCACGAGAAAGTAAGAATAGTGTCTGAAATCTGAATACAAGCATTTCCTGATAGACATGCCCCTCATTTAGCAAGAGCTCATGTGTCTAGACCCTTCCTTCCTTCCTTCCACTATTCCTACATAACTATGTACATCCCTTGGCTCCCTGTCTGGAACTTTGCTCCAGGGCCAGGTGAAAGTAACCATGCCAATCTGTTAATAAAGTTATGTGATTCTGCATCTGCAATCATTTAGCCAAAAGAACTGTGTAGCTTTCATATGACATGGTTTATAAAATGAGGCCATATAGCTTCATGGTTGAAAGCACTGGCTGTGGGACCTTGGACAAGGCATATAACCTTTTAAGCTGTTTACAAGCTCTTATTTAGGGAATGTTTTTCTCTCTGGACACACTAAGATTTACTAAGATGTAAGCAATGGGCTTGCGTATAGAATGAAAAACTGTTGTATTATGAAAAACTCTAAATATGAGCTTGGATAGATATGGTTCATTTAAAAGACAATGAATACAAAATGTTTATCACATAATGTTTCAACAAATGTCAGCTTTTGTTAGTAGTATTAGTAAAGAGCATTTATGAATGTGTGACTTATAAATGACATGAACTTTTTTCTAAGAGCCTATTAAACAGCATATGCAAAGCTTCTTCTAAATACAACTTTACGTATAGCAACCCTGCAGCATACTAGATTTCTTTCACAGATGAGGATACCATCTCAGAGAGTCTGGGTAACATGCCTAAGTCAGCCACTAGTGTGTAATACAACAGCAGCTGGAACTGTGGGAATAAGTGAACATCCAAATGCAAATGAGCAGACGCTATTTATTCAGAGCTTGGCACAGCAAGGGACTCATCCATCTTCAGTTACTTTTGGCAGACTCAAAGGCAGGAAAGGAGTAGGAAAGCTTTATAGTGCAAAGAAGAGAGGGCTTCAGGTGCAACATGATTGGAAGTTGTTGGCATGAGGAAGCTAGAGGCAAACCAATTAGAAGCGGGACAACTCATTTGACTGGTTTAGGGAACATATTTGGCTTTCTCTGGATGGTCCTAGGTTGGAAATGGGGACAAAATTGTAGAAGCTGGTGGTTATGATCAAGCCCTGAAAGTTTGAGGCCAATCCTTAAAAAGGCTGTGGTTTAGTTTCCCAGCTGATGATTGTAGAGGTTGTGGGTCAGAGTTCTGTTGTTACATATGGTCTGGCCCTTGTTTGCATGTATATCCAGTCTCTCAGAACCCAGGTCCATGTGATTCCGAAGCCTGTGCACTGTCATCCTCCACACTGACTTACCGAGAATGCAGTATGCTCCATAGACACTCACACACTCATACACAGAGTTAGCTGTACTTAGAAACAGGTGATTGGGTGTTCTTTCAAAGTCCCCAGTTGGTTTATTTTCTTCTATAAATCTTATCTTCATGAATGAATACTTCACAGACATATTTCTCTTGTACTAGGAAATTCCTTGCTCTTTTTTAGTATCCCCAATATTTTTGTTTATGCTGGAAAGTCTCCAGTTTCAATCATCAACTATTCCTGATGCTGTTACAGAGCCAGACTTCAGAAGCTGTTCGGAAATCTAGAGAAGACCTGGATGTGTACAAGGAGCACTATGACAACTTACTGGCAGAAGACAAAGTGAGAGTCGTTGTCTTACCCACTCAACAGTGCAGTAGAGTTGTTGCTGTCTGGATTGGAGGAAGGTTAAAGGGGATATAATATAATTTTCTCGCAGATTTTTCTCCCACTTAATTCTCAGCTATGGGTGAACTTCATTCTATGCCATTGTATATTTTTGAAAATCCATGTGTAAAATGAATTTTTATAAGCTTCTCTGGTTTAAGCTTTCCCTTATACAAAATACAGGAAAATCATCTAGCCTTTAAGGCTTTTCAAACTTTAGGTTGCAGACCCCATTACTTGGCCATGAAATCAATTTAGTAGGTTATGACCAGCAGTTTTATAACGGAAAAGAATAGGATAGAATAGCATAAAGAAGACAGATGCAACAGAATGGAATAGGAAAGAAAAGAATAGAGTAACATGCATGTTTTTTGGGTAAATATATTTTGGGACACTTCTTTGGGAAACTTCTGGATGATTTCTAAGACCTGTTATATGAAATAATATTTTAATACACTTAGATGCTTCTTATCAAAACAAATCTTTGAGAAATCATCGCACAGAGAATGGTTAATGTCTAACAACTTTATGAATCAAGGTTTCATGGATTTTTAAAACCAAAGTGCTACCACCTGTATTTTGAAGAGTATTGTCAACAAATAAAAGGTTTCCAAACCAAGTTGCAATCCTCAAATATCATGTTTGTCCTTAGGTTATGGATCGCAGCTTTAAAAAGGAATTTTCTGAAATTCCCGGTCATCAAGTGGATATACTCTACAAACTTTTTAAACGCCGACCAAGGTTTGTTTCTCCTTCACTATTGTGTTTCTGAGAAAAAAGTTTGCAAATAAACAGGAGTGTTACTAGATTTCAGCTTTTTTCTCCCAATTAAATGGAATTATTCAGTGTAATATCTTTTAGGTGGAGATGTTTTAGGGTTTTGATCCTAATTCAGTATTTTTTGAGATTATGTCTATATCTTAAGGTAGAGAATAATGATTTATTTTCATTATTTAAAAATAGTTAAGGATCTGTGTAAGCATGGTGCTATTGTAGCTTCTGCTTTGTACATTAAGGAAGTTCCTCTTACGTCATAGATGGCACACAGATTTAAAAACAGTTTTTTCTAAAGTGCGTTCAAACAAACACAAGTTCCCTGATGTATATATCGGAACTACTTGTAATAGGCTTCCAGGACTAAATAAGTTTGGGGAAAATACTGGGTTAAAAAAAGGAAGTTAAGCAGCTTTTCTTTTACTGCAGAATGTAATATTGGCCTTTGGATCTCCAAGTGTAAGAAACAGAGTAAGCAGTGTTTTCCAAACTTATTTGACCACAAATTGCTTTTCCTCAGAGTATCTCATGTGCTTGTGCTCAAAGTTTGAAAGGTGCCAGTATAATTGGTTGAAAATAACCATTTGAAAAGAGTTCTAAGAAAGTATCACTGATTTCCACCATTATAAATGCAGATTTCCAGTTTTCAATCAAATGTAATCTAGAAATCATGGAGTTTGTCACAAAGATGTAGTCGGCTAATTTGTGTTTGAGATACAAACTCTGACAGGTTACAGGCAACCTAGGGAATTTAACCTAGAACGTGCCTCTTGTTTTGGTTTTCCTTTTTTTTTGAGACGGAGTCTCTGTCTGTCATCCAGGCTGGAGTGCAGTGGCACGATCTCTGCTCGCTGCAACCTCCGCCTCCCGGGTTCAAGCGTTTCTCCTGCCTCAGCCTGCCAAGTAGCTGGGACTACAGGCGCGCGCCACCACGCCCAGCTAATTTTTGTATTTTTAGTAGAGACGGAGTTTTACCATGTTGAGCAGGATGATCTCGATCTCCTGACCCCGTGATCCACCCATCTCAGCCTCCCAAAGTGTTGGGATTATAGGCGTGAGCCACCTCGCCCGGCGGTTTTCCTATTTTTAAAAGAGTGAGTGGTAATTAGCCCAATTACATACCTTGTCCTTGTGGAAAAAGAAGTGAGACCTCCTGCAGCAGTGGGAAAAGCACAAGCTTTCTTGTCAAACAGAATCAACTTTAAATCCTAACTCCATCACCTGTCAGACTGATAGCCTTGGGCCATGAGCTTCTCTCCCAGGCTGACTTTCCTCATCTAGAGAATGGGGATGATAATATAGTTTCAACCTCACAGTGTAATGTAAAGCATCTTGATAGTGAGTGCCTCGCCCAAATCTTTGTACCCTCCTTCCCTTTCCAGCTGAAGCACAGGGAAATGAAACTAATCTATTAATGTAGATAAAAACAGAATTGGCCAGGTGGTGGCTCACCACTGTACTCCCAACACTTTGGGAGGCTGAGGTGAAATGATGGGTTGATTTATTTGCCTGCTTACAGTATACAGAAAGGAAATGTGTCCTAGCACAGGTACAACTGTCTATCAGTGCTGACAATAGTTGGACACATCTGTAGTCTAGCCAAGGTCACGTCTGAGAACCTGAAGAGTATGGAAGAAGGGCAAAGTGGATCCCTTTATCTGTGGATAACCCACCTACCAGCCGTCACATGCCAAAGGGAAGAGCCATACAATGTGTTATGCCTGTGCTAAGGGCCTAATTGTTTCACATTGATGTTTTTGTGAGAATGTGAAATGTTGATGGGCTTTTCTTGGTAATACCAGGATTTCCAAACAGAAAACGCACTCAGAAACAACCAGCGTTGTCCCTTTCGGAGAACTACCAGGATCTGACAAGTTGAATAAGGATGCCTTTGCCCAGTTAATGAAAGCCATGGATGAGTTGGACAATATTAGTAACATGCCAGAAGGCTTGGACCCTTTGGTCTGGAATCATTTCTGCATGACAAGACGAGCAAAAGTGGAAAATGAACAGAAAGTATATACTATTTTAACTTAATTTAATTTTTAGTGTACTAATATCAAATACATAGTTTACATTGGTCAGTGTAACCAAAAAAGCTAATTATTTAGGTTTCCCTGCTAGGGTAGTATTTGGTCATAGTAATAAGATAATGAAATACTATATTAACCCTGGTGCTATTGAAGGCTAAGTGTAGGCCTGTTGCTTTTAGACTGGCGCCGTTCAAAATAGTGTCCATTAACCACAAGTGGTTATTATGCATTTGAAATAAATATTGCCAGTCCTAATTGAGATGTGCTGTAAGTGGAAAACATACACATTGGAAGGCTTAGTATGAACAAAAAGAAATATGTCTCATTAATATTTTTATATTGATTTTACGTTGAAGTGATAATATTCTGGATACATTGAATTAAAATATATTAGTAAAATTAAGTTCATCTCTTTGATTTCACTTTTTATAATGTGGCTACTACAGAATTTAAAATTACATATGTGACTCACATTTATGGCTCACATTATATTTTTCTTGGACAGCACTGTTGTAGGTTATCTCATTTTGCATAGATTAGAATTATATTTGGCTCAGCAGAACCAACTTTATAGTTTTGCTAGAATGTAGCAACGAGTAAAAATTTAAGAGCGTCTTTATTTGGGAAGAGAATCCTTCCTCTTGTTGCTTCTTGACCACTACCCCAAATTCCCTAAATTTAATGCCCACATGCATCGGGCTGGCATATTTTTGTTAAAGTACCTATGATTCTATAATTTCACTTAAAGTGATGAGAACAAATTTTAAAAATAAGATATAAAATAATTTATAGTTGCTTGCATACTTGATTTTCACCAAGAAGCAAATTTGATACTTTTCAAATCGTTCAAATTGTTACATACCATGTACGTTTTAGACATTTAAATTTAAATGTTTATTACTTTCTTTGAAAGATAGACCTGTTAAGGTTTTTAAATTTAAAAAGTTAAAAGATGTATGTTGTCTGAAGTTGAAGCTCCATATGTTCTGACATGTTTCTGGCTCGGTTTCTTTAGGTAAAGCAGAAAGCAGCTGACTTATTGGAAATGGCAACTTTCCTCCGGAAGAGAGTTGAGGAGGAAGAGAAGGTGCAACAGGAGATTGAGAGAGTGTTCCATGAACTTATCCTGTAATTTGAAGCTTTCTTTCATGTTCACCTATTCAAAGTCTAATTAGGGCTAAATCAGGTTGTGTTATCACTGGGGAGAATGCCTACTGACTGCTTTACAGCTATCTCCCTTCCAGCACTGTGCTTTAAAATTTCCATTTTAAAAAGCGTGCTTTGTTACATAGACCTTGATTCAGGATGGAACTTTCCCACGTTTTGTTGCTCTTGTTACAAATAAGCAAGTTTCAGAAAAATCTTAGTATTGTTTTAAGTCGGCCCCTTCCACATAAAAATACAAAGAATCTGTTTTTTCCAGTCAGTACTTTGGGGCTCAAGGCATGTAAGCTAACCATGTGGAAAATTAAGCAGATGTCTAAGAACTTTCCATGTAGACACCCAGCCAACTGATATATTTTTCTTTAGGGGAAATTGTTGTTGTTTACTAAGTGATTAAGATATTTAAGTCCTTGCTTCATTTTTTGGCTATATTTGTAGCCTCATCGATAAATACTTCTCTGATGTTCCCAAATTGATTGTTACACATCATTTTTAGATCTAGGCTACAGCAAAGATATGAATTACCCAGAAATAGATTTGTTAAGTAACTTACATACTAAATATTGTTAGTATGGTATCAGAAATCAATAAATTCAGAATTTTAATAGAGTTATTTATCTTATTTTATTTATTTATTTATTTCGAAATGGATTCTCACTCTGTCACACAAGCTGGAGTGCAGTAGCAGGATCTCGGCTCACTGCAATCTTCACCTCCCAGGTTCAAGAGATTCTCATGCCTCAGCCTCCCAAGTAGCTGGGATTACAGGTGCCTGTCACTACCCCTGGCTAATTTTTGTATTGTTAGTAGAGATGGGGTTTCACCATGTTGGCCAGGCTAGTCTCGAACTCCTGACCTCAGATGATCCACCCACCTCGGCATCCCAAAATGCTGGGATTACAGGCATGAGCCACTGCGCCTGGCCAGGTTTGTTAGGTAAAAGCGTCTCTATTTTCTTCATTTTTACTTTACTTTTATTACCATCAAAATTATACAATCTTTTCTTAATCCTAAAGTAAAAATCTATAAATGTATTTCTGTCCATACCATTCTTTGAGCAACCCAGGTGTAATTCTGCATCAATAGGAAGAGGTTTCAGAGAGACCTCTAGGAAAGCTCATCATCAGGAAAATATTCTCCACACTAATCTCCAGCATGTTTTCCTTAAGCTGATTCGATTTTTATATTCTCAGATTATAGGTGAAATTTGAAATATATTACAACTACTTGCTTTGAAGTCCTTTTCAATTTAGATTACAGGAAGAGAAAGTGAGATTCCAGTTGAATTTGACAATTCAAATTCTTCTTAAACAAGGACAAGTAGAACTGGAAAATTTCCAGCTAGTACTGGAGTATTCTGATGCAATTCTCATCAACAAGAGCATAATTGAAGATTTGAATTCTGTGATTCGGGTAATTATACTTTTTATTTTTATTTTAATTCAAGGTCTTGCTTTGTTACTCAGGCTAGAGTCTTGTGGCACAATCATGGCTCACTGCGGCCTTAACCCTTGGCTAGGCTCAATAGATCCTCCCACCTTCACCTCCTAAGTAGCTGGGAGTACAGGTTCACACCACCACACCCAGCTAATTGTTTTAAAATTAGTTTTTTGTAAAAACAGAGTCTTAATATGTTGCCCAGGCTGTTCTCAAACTCCTGAGCTCAAGTGGTCCTCCTGCTCTGGCCTCCCAAAGTGCTGGAATTAACAGGCGTGAGCCACTGCACCTGGCCAATTATACTTTTTTAAAGAAAAAACATATTGCCTGCTATACCAAATATTTTACATTATTCTCCGATTTTCATAAGTAATTTTAATTCAATTAAGTCAGTGGTTTCCTAACTGTGGCTGCATATTAGAATCATTTGAAGAACTTTATAAATGTGCCCAGACCCCACCCCCAGGATGAGTATTTTTTAAAAGCTCCCTCCATAATTCTAAGGATCAAGAAGGATCACAGAGCTAAATGTCCATTCTAGTATGCCATCGTTTTGTTAGGCCCAGCCTATTCAGGCAAAGATAATCTTAGATAAGTTTAGTTAGTTGATTTCAGACCTTACTTCTTTTCTAATATGAACATTTAATGTTATTTCTGTATAAGCTTTAGGTATAATTGAGTCCTAAAAAAAAAATTCCCTATAAGCTTTATCTGTATTCTACAAATTTTAATATTTTGTGTTTTAATTTTCTTTTACATACTTTCTAATTTCTGTTGTGACTTCCTATTTGATTCATGGGTTATTTAAAAGCGTGTTATTTAATTTCTAAATATTTGGGGATTTTGTGCTATTTGCAAATTAGATGATAATGCTACTGTACATTTTATTTTTACAAATGCTATAAACACAAAACATATTGCTATTATTTTTGCTTTAGACAATTATCTTTTAGAATAATAAAAATGTGAAAAGAGGTATTTTCTATTTACCTTAATTTTCACTATTTCAAAAGATCTTTATTTCATTGTGTAGATCCAAATTTCCATCTTGTATCATTTACCTTCTGCTTAAAGAACTTCCTTTAACTTAATTGAAGTACAAGCCTGCTAGTAATGAATTCTCTCCATTTTTCTTTATCTGAAAAAGTTTTTAATCACCTTCATTGTTGAAAGATACTTTGCTAGATTCACTGGATTGCCAGGTTCATTCATTTGTTCTCTCTCTCTCTCTTTTCATTTTAAAGATGTTCATTTTCTTCTGAACATCTAGATAGTTTCTGACAAGGTTTCTGCTATATTTTTTATCTTTGTTCATCTGAATTTCATGTGTCTGGCTTTGAGATTTTTTATCTTTGTTTTTCAGCAGTTTGAACACAATGTGTCTAGGTGGGGATAGGGGGCGGTATGCACATGTGTGCGTGAGATTCTTGAGGTTCTCTGAGCTTCCTCAATCTGTGATTTGATATTTGTCATTATCTTTGGAAAATTCTCATTGATTATCTCTGAATATTTCTTCTGCCCTGTTCGCTCTCTCTTTTTCTACTGGGATTCCAATTACACACGTGTCAGATTGTCTGATACTGTTCCACGTCTCTTAGATATTCCATACTCATTGTTTTTCACTCTTTGTTCTCTTTATGTTTCAGTTTGGATAATTTCTATTGCCCTATATTCAAGTTCATTCATTCTTTCTTATTCTGTGTCTAGTCTGATAATGAGCCCATCAAAGGCAAAATTTCTGTTACCATATTATTGTAGATAGATAGATAGATAGATAGACAGATAGATAGACTTACATTTAGTATTTCTGTTTAACTTATAGTTTCCATCCCTCTGCTGAAATTCCCCATTTGTTCATGCATATTGTCTATCCTTTCCAAAAATTTTTGTTTTAGAAAAGTTGTAAAGATAGTACAGAGAATTCTCATATACCCCTTATCCAGTTTCTTATATTTTTATTATTTTCCTTCAATATGGTACATTTGTCACAACTATTGAACTAATATTGACACATTATTATTAACTAAAGTACAAACTTTATTCACTTTTCCTTAGTTTTTACTTAAGGTCATTTTTCTGTTCCAGGATCGCATCAGGATGCATTTTATTTAGTTGTCATGTCTTTCTTTCTTTTTTTTTTTTTCTTTTTAGACTGAGCTTTGCTCTTGTTGCCCAGGCTGGTGTGCAATGGCACTATCTCAGGTCACTGCAACCTCCACCTTCTGGGTTCAAGCGATTCTACTGCCTCAGCCTCCCGAGTAGCCGGGATTACAGGCATGTGCCACCACACCTGGCTAATTTTCTATTTTTAGTAGAGGTGGAGTTTCTCCATGTTGGTCAGGCTGGTCTCGAACTCCCAACCTTAGGTGATCCGCCCACCTCGGCCTCCCAAAGTGTTGGGATTACAAGCGTGAGCCACCGTGCCACCGGCCAGTTGTCATTTCTTTCTAGATAGTGACAGTTTCTCAGTTTTGTCTTGTTTTTGATGACCTCGACAGTTTATTGTAGAGTAATAGTTATTTTGTAGAATGTGCCTCAACTGTGGTTTCTCTGATGTATTTATCACTATTTGCCTGGAGTATGGAGAAAGAGACCACAGAGGTAAAATGCCCTCTCAGCACATGATTTCAAGGATACATGCTATCAACATGTCATCACTGTTTATTGAATCTTGACCACCTGAATTGAGGTAGAGTTTTGTCAGGCTTCTTTACTATAAAGTTACTTTTTCTCCACTGTTCCATGCTATATACTCTTTATAAGGAAATTAGTCATAATTATTTTAAATTTCCCATCTGATAGTTCTAACACCTGTCATCTCTGTTCTAGGTGTGTTGATTGCTTTGTAACTTAGTTTTTTAGAGATATTTTTATTGTGGTATAATACACATAACATAAAATGTACTATTTTAACCATTTAAAGTGTGCAAGTCAGTGGCAATTAATACATCACAAAGTTGTGCAGCTAGTACTGCTATCTAGTTCCAGAACATTTTTGTTTTGTTTTGTTTTTTGTTTTTTGAGACAGGGTCTGGCTCTGTCATCTGGGCTGGAGTGCCTGAGCATGATCTCAGCTCACTGCAAACTCCGCCTCCCAGACTGAAGCCATTCTCCCACCTCAGTAGCTGGAATTACAGGCATGTGCCACCACAACTGGCTAATTTTTATATTTTTTTGGTAGAGATGCGGTTTCACCATGTTGCCCAGGATGGTCTCAAACTCCTGGGCTCAAGCGATCCTCCTGCCTTAGCCTCCCAAAGTGCTGGAATTACAGGAGTGAGGCACCCCCCCCGGCCTCAGAACATTTTTTATCATCCTAAAAGGAAACCCCACACCCATTAAGCAATTATTCCCCATTCATCTCTTCCCTTAGCCCCTGGACACCACTAATCTGCATTGTCTCTATGGATTTGCCTATTCTTAGTATTTTGTATGAATGGAATCATACAATATGTGGCCTTTGTTTTCTGGCTTCTTTCACTTAGCATGTTGTTAAGATTTAACCATGTTGTAGCATGTATCAGTCTTCATTCTTCTTTTGTGACCAAATCATATTTCATTTTATGGATACACATTTTGTTTATCCATTCATCAGCTGGTGAATATTTGGGCTATTTCCACCTTTTGGCTATTGTGGTGCCTATAACTGTTCATGCACAAGTTTTTGAAAACCTGTTTTCAGTTCTCTGGGGATATATACCTAGAAGTGGAATTGCTGGATCGTATGGTCCTTGTATGTTTAACTGATTGAAGCACTGCAAACTGTTTTCCATAGTAGCTGCACCATTTCATATTCCCACCAGCAAAGTATATGGGTTTCACTTTACATCCCTATCAAAACTTGTTATTTTCTGTCTTTTTTGTTGTTTGCTTGCTTGCTTTTTAATTACAGCCATCTTAGTGGGTTTATTCTTGATGTAAATTTCTCTAATGACTAATGACATTGAGCATCTTTTCATATGCTTGTTGACCATTTGTGTATCTTTGGACAAATGACTACTGAAGTCTTTTTCCCATTTTCAAATTGGGTTTTGTTGTTGAGTTATAAGAGTTTTTTTATATGTTCTGGATATTAAACCCTTGTATAATTTGCCAATATTTTATCCCCTTCTATGGATTGTCTCATGTTTTTGGTGTTAAATCTAAGAATCAGGCCGTGTGCGGTGGCTCATGCCTGTACTCCCAGCACTTTGGGAGGCTGAGGTGGGATCACTAGGTCAGGAGTTTAAGACCAGCCTGACCAAGATGTGAAACCCCGTCTCTACTAAAAATACAAAAATTAGCCGGGCATGGTGGCAGGCACCTGTAATCCCAGCTACTCAGGAGGCTGAGGCAGGAGAATCACTTGAACCCGGGAGGCGGAGGTTGCAGTGAGGCAAGATGGCGCCACTGCACTCCAGCCTGGGTGACAGAGTAAGACTCTGTCTCAAAAAATAAAATAAAATAAAATAAGTAAATATCTAAGAATCAAATCTGAATTCATGAAGATTTATCCCTGTTTTCTTTTTTCTTTTCTTTTCTTTCCTTTTTTTTTTTTTTTTTTGGAAATGGAGAAATGGAGTCTCGCTCTGTCTCCCAGGCTGGAATGCAGTGGTATGATCTTGGCTCACTGCAACTTCCACGTCCCGGGTTCAAGCGATTCTCCTGCCTCAGCCTCCTGAGTAGCTAGGATTTACAGGCGCCCACCACCATGCCCAGCTAATTTTTGTATTTTTAGTAGAGACAGGATTTCACCTCGTTGGCCAGGCTGGTCTCAAACTCCTGACCTCAGGTGATCTGCCTGCCTCAGCCTCCCAAAGTGCTGGGATTACAGACGTGAGCCACTGTGCCTGGCCTCCGTCCCTGTTTTCTTCTTTGAAGTAGGGAAATGTTAGCCATCCAACTTTTTGTTTTCAGTATTGTTTTGGCTATTCATGATCCTTTGCAGCTTCATATGAATTTGAGGATCAGGTTTTTCCATTTGAAAAAAAAAAAGCCATTGAAATTTTGGCAGTGATTGTATTAAATCTATAGATTCCTTTGAGGAGTGCTGTCTTAAGTCTTTTGATCCAAGAACGTGGGATGACTTTCCATTTATTTAATCTTTATACTCTTTCAGCAATATTTTGTAGGTTTCTTTGTACACACACTTTTTAGATAAACTTTATTTCTAGGTTTTTTCTTTCTGATATTATTGTAAATGGAATTGATTTATTAATTCTTTTCCAGATTTTTCAGTGGTGATGTATAAAAATATAACTGATTTTTGCATGTTGATGTTATACTCTGCAACTTTGCCAAATTTATGTATTATCTCTAGTAGGGTTTTTGTGGATTCTATATGACTTTCTCTCTATATATAGACTCATTAATCTGTGAATAGAAATTGTTTTACATCTTTTCAGTTTGGGTGCCTTTTCTTTCTTCTTGCCTAATTGCCATGACTAGAATTTTTATTACAGTGTTGAATCAAAGTGACAAAAAGTGGGACATCCTTGTCTTGTTCCCGATCTTAGTTGGAAAGCTTTCAGTCTTTTATCATTGAGTATGAAGTTATGATGGGTTTTCTGTAAATTCCCAGTATGATGTTGAGGAAGTTCCCTTTTATTCCAAGTCTGTTGCATATATTTTTTTATCATTAAAGTGTGCTGGATTTTGTCAATTTTTTTTCTACATCAATTGACATGATCATGTGAGTTTTTAAATTTGTTCTGTTAATGAGGTATATTATATTGTTTGATTATGCGGACTACTCTTGCAATCCTAGGATAAATGACACTTGGTCATAGTTATAATCCGTTCATTGTGGTGCTGGAATCAGTTTGCTAGTATTTTATTGAACGTTTTTGTTTTTGTGTATGTATTCATAAGGGATATTAGTCTGTAATTTTCTTGTGATGTCTTTCTCTGGCTTTGGTATCAAGGTACTGCTGGCCTCATATAATATATTAGAAAGTGTTCCCTCCTCTCCTATTTTTTGGAAGCATTTGAGTAGTATTGGTGTAATTTTTCTTTAAATGTTTGATAGAATTCATCAGTGAAGCCTTCTTGTCCTGGTCTTTTCCTTTTTGGGAGGTTTTTGATAACTGATTCAATTATTTACTTGTTTTAGGTCTATTAAAATTTTCTATTACTTATCGAATTGGTTTTTATAGTTTGTGTGTTTCTAGGAATTTTCTATTTCATCTATGTTGTCTAATTTGTTGGTGTAGAATTTTCATAGTATTCTCTTATAATCCTTTTAATTTCTGTAATATTGGTAGTAATATTCTTGATTTCATTTCTTATTTTAGCAATTTGAGCCTTTTCTTTTCTTAGTCAGTCTAGCTAAAGGTTTGTCAATTTTGTTGATTTTTTAAAAGAACCAACTTTGGTTTCATCATTGACTATTGTTTTTCTATTTTCTTTCTTTCTTTTTTTGAGACAGGGTCTTGCTCTGTCACCCAGGCTGGAGTGCAGTGGCATGAACATGGCTCACTGCAGCCTTGACCTCCTGGGCTCAAGTGATCCTCCTGCCTCAGCCTCCTGAGTAGCTGGGACCACAGGCGTGCACCACTATTCCAGGCTAATTTTTTGATTTTCCATATAGTTGAGGTCTTGCTCGGTTGCCTAGGCTGGTCTCAAACTCCTGAGCTCAAGCATTCCTCCTGCCTCAACCTCCCAAGGTGGTGGGATTACAGGCATGAGACACCACACCCAGCATCAGGTGGGAGGACAATGAGTAGGGATACAAATGCATACAGGTTGGTAGATTGGGTGACGGCAAAAAAAAGTTCCTGCCTAATTGTTGACATATAAAGTAAATTGGCTCTGCTATTTAAATGTATCTTATAATCCCTTCTGTTTAGTGACTATCATGCTTTATAGTGATCAGATTTTGCCCAAGAAGCCATTTTTAATGTCTGTTTCTTAAAAAGAAGATAGAATTATCTCTGTGATCCAAGTGTTTTCTAAAAGTAGCATTCAGCCTTAAATATTCTATGTTCTATATGCAGAATCATATTATATGGATATCTAATGTACTTTTTTAAAGACTCAAGGACAAAAGAAAGTTGCTAGCATGATGGAAAGTAAAGATGTACACAAAAGAATACTTCAGATTGAGTGGGAACATAAGAAAATGGAGATGGAAAGGGAAGATCTAAATCAGAAGGCTTGGGATATTCAGATGCTATTTTTTTCAAGAGATCGTCAAAAGGTAAATTCTCCCTACCCCCCTACATAGTTTTAATTTTATTCATTAATGTATTCATTCATTTAACCAGTATTTAATAAGAAGCCTCTGTGATATCAAGCATATTCTAAGCCAGGAGTGTTTCAAAATATATCTGTGAGTTATTTTTCTTCCAATAGTTTACATTTGCAGCCTCCAGTTCTTCCTGACCCATTTAGTAGAATCATTCTACTCAGAGCTCACTAAGGATTTCCTGTCAAACCCAGTGGTCCTTCAATTCTCTGTAGCATTTAACCATCTTAATTTCCCATTCCTTTGGCTTTCATCACCCCAAATTAATTTTTCTTCCAACATGTCATACCACTCTGCCTCTTTTACTGGATTCTCTTTTGCCTCTAACACTTCAATATAGCCGTTCTTCAAGATTTTGCCGTTAGCTATGTTTGTGTTTCTTTCCATACCTCTCCCTGGGTGATGTCCCTTGTTTTTCTAACTTCAACGATCACTTCTACAAACTAATCCAAGTTCTGTGGATTCCAAGCCACGCCCCATTTCTATAGTTTTCACCTCCCAGCAGCTCTTCTTAGTTTGCCTTTTTTGTACATCCCAAATCTACTTTTCAAGGTCTAGTTTAAATACCACCTTTTCCTTCATAAAACCTTTCTTGATTTCCCAAGCCTGGAGAAATTCCATCTCATTACAAACCACCTTTGAATTAGCATGACACTCTACATGGCTTCTGGCAACCAATCATATCTATGTAATCATTTTCCCATGAAGACTAGGACATGTTATCTATCTTTGTATCTCCCTCAGTGTCTTTAACTAGGACTTTGTTAATGTGGGACTCAAGTGGAAAACTTAAATGTTTGGTGAGTTGAATAAATGAATGAATGAATGAGAAAATAAAGTAGGCATTTGTAATAATTGGTGCTTTGATGTAATAATTAGTGTACATGAATGTATTGATGGCTAAATACAGGGAAATATTATGGCACAAAAGCCAAATCAATCTTTTTTTTTTTTTTTTTGAGATGGGGTTTTGCTCTTTTTGCCCAGGTGGAGTGCAATGGTGTGATATCCGCTCACTGCAACTTCCACCTCCTGGGTTCAAGCAATTCTCCTGCCTCACCCTCCCGAGCAGCTGGGATTACAGGCATGTGCCACCATGCCCGACTAATTTTTTGTATTTTTTAGTAGAGACAAGGTTTTACCATGTTAGTCAGGCTGGTCTTGAACTCCTGACCTCAGGTGATCCACCTGCCTCAGCCTCCCAAAGTGCTGGGATTACAAGCATACGCCACCACGCCTGGCCAAGCCAAATCAATCTTAACTTACATAGATATTTGTTATGAAAAACAGTAACTTTCAAAGCTAAAACAACCTTTATAAAGTTATCTATTGAGAGAGAGAAAAATATCCTTACATGTTTTTTTTTAAATCTCAAAGTACCTAAATGAACCAAACTATGAGGCTCTGATTAGTATTCAGATTGGAATAATGGAACAAACCATTGCTGTTTTAGATAAGGTAAGTCTCAAAGACATTGGTTATTATATCCTAACAGTTGTAAATCATTTCAGCAAAGTAATAGTGTTTCAAATCATGAATTTACCTAGACCCTAATAAAATCTTGGTTATTTACTAGTATTCATGAGGTAATTAAAAGTCCCTAAGTAGTGTCTTTGCAACCGTAACCAATGAAATAAAATTAAGCACTTCCTTTAATACTAGAATTAACCTCTGGGGACATATCTGAGTGTAAGTGGATTTTCTATTTTACATTAGGTTAGGATTTATGTAATAGGAGTGTTGGTAGTCTTTCCTTGGCATTGGAAAGGTTTTATTTAATCATCACTGAATAAAAATGGTCAGTTTTTATTATGTAGCATATATTAGAAACAAAGCAATCTCAAGCTTTTAAAATATTCTCTCAGTTTAAGAATATACAAAATGTTTTTTCTAAAATTTGTTATTAACATACCATTCTACCTTTCAACAAATAACTCGAGTGTCTACTATGCCAGGCACTACAGATATGGTGGTAAGATGTTATCTTAATGATGATAATGTATTTAAAATATAAGAATAATGTCTTTATAGGATAAATTACATTTTTCAAAATTAATTTTGTGGGGTGTCATGGGAACAAAAATTTCAGACCCACAAAAAGAATGTAGAAAACTGCAAGAAACTACTCAAAAAACTTGGAAAGTTCAGCAATCAAAAAGATATAGCAAATTATACCCTAAGCTGCAATCTACGAGAGGAGTTGGTAGCTGTCTCAGAGAGAAAAGACATCTGTAATGCAATGGGTAAGCATGCTTTTTTTTCTTTAACCAACTATAGGTTTCTTTAAAAGTAATCAGTAATCCTAAAATGTATACAATAGTTAAAAAGCTATCAGCATTTCTTTAAAAATACATTGTTTAAAATAATTTCAACTTTTATTTTAGATTCAGGGAGTACATGTACAAGTTTGTTACTTGGGTATATTGTGTGATGCGGAGGTTTGGGGTATGGAATGATTCCATCACACAGGTACTGAGCATAGTACCCAATAATTTTTCAGCCCTTCCTCCCTCCCTGCCTCCTCCCTCTAGTAGTCCCCAGTGTTTCTTTTCTTTTTTTTTTTTTTTGGAGACAGGGTGTCCCTCTGTTGCCCAAGCTGGAGTGCAGTGGCATGATCTTGGCTCAATGCAACCTCCACCTCCTGGGCTCAAGTGATCCTCCCACCTCGGCCCCCTCAAGTGCCTGGGACCACAGGCGGGAACCACCATGCCCAGCTAATTTTTGTATTTTTTGTAGAGAGTGGGTTTTGCCATGTTGGCCAGGCTGGCCTCGAACTCCTGAGCTCAAGTGATCCACCCACCTCAGCTAACCCAAGTGCTGGGATTACAGGTGTGAGCCACCACACCTGGCCTCCAAGTGTTTCCTGTTACCATCTTTATGTGCATGAGTACCCACTGTTTAGCTCCCATTTATAAGTGAGAACATGTGGTATTTGGTTTTCTGTTCCTGTGTTAATTTGCTTAGGATAATGGCCTCCAGCTACATCCATGTTGCTGCAAAGGACATTATTTCATTCTTTTTTTTATGGCTGTGTAGTGTCCCATGGTGTATATGTACCACATTTTCTTTATCCAGTCCACTGCTGATGGGGCACCTAGGGTGACTCCATGTCTGCTTTTGTGATAGTGCTGCCATAAACATACAAGTGCATATGCCTTTTTGCTACCAGCATTTCTTCCACATGTATGATTCTCAGTGCTGCTTCTGCATTTGAAAGTATTGATAAATAATCGAATTCCTTTCTTCATTTTTGGGATAGGGTCTAAACTGACTTGTGAAAAGATTGTCAAAGAACGGTATGAAAACATGATGCAACAGCAGAAGTTAACAAATATTTCAAAACAACAAGCTGAACAGATTTCAGTACTGCAGACTGAAGTTGAAAGATTAAGAATGAAAACATTTCCTGCTCTTGTTCAAATGTAAAAACGCTGGCAGGAAAACACAAGGCGAAATCAATCATTTAAAAAATCATTTCATTTGAGTAAAATGATTTCCTTTTCTTTCTTACTGGGAAATTGAAGTAGCATGTCCTCTGAGTTGCATGTTTTAGATAAAAAATTGTTTAATTTTAGCCTTAATTGTATACACATTTTTGTCCTGCATGAATAAATGTGTAAAGTATCATGAATTGCTGTTTTTATTCAAGACTAAACAAGACTTGAAGTCAGAAAGTATTTAAGATTTTACTCATTTAATCTGAGTTGGATCAAAGATATTTTCATAGTTATGGTATAGAAAGTCTTAAAAAGAAATTCTTTGCCAAACTAGCATTTCTAATTTTATAAAACTGTCAGAAAAGTTATGAGATTATGGATAATTTTTATCTTTATGCTCTTCTGTTTCTCATTTTCTTCAGTAAAGCATTTCTTTCATAATCATAAAAAAATTACGAGAGTATTTAGATTATTCTCTGCTTCACCAATGAGAACAAGATAAATTGTTAGCTTTTTCCAAGCGTTGTATCATTTGTAAATTACAACATATTTTGGCCGGACGCGGTGGCTCACGCCTGTAATCCCAGCACTTTGGGAGGCCGAGGCATGTGGATCACGAGGTCAGGAGATCGAGACCATCTTGGCTAACATGGTGAAACCCCGTCTCTACTAAAAATAAAAAATAAAAATAAAAATAAATTAGCCGGGTGTGGTGGCAGGCACCTGTAGTCCCAGCTACTGGGGAGGCTGAGGCAGGAGAATGGCATGAACCCGGGAGGTGGAGGTTGCAGTGAGCTGAGACTGCGCCACCGCACTCCAGCCTGGGCAACAGAGCGAGACTCCATCTCAAAAAAAAATTACAACATATTTTAGAGACATAATCTACATTTCTTTTATGTTGTAATAGAAAATTCAATTTTGTGCTCTACCCAATAGGGTTTAACAAACAGAAAAATACTTTCTTATTTCCATGAAGTAGTTTATCACTTTTAGATGGTGATAATTATATAATGAGATGAATAATTGGCCAGAAAACTGCTTTGCCCTACCATAACCTGTGGACTGCTGTCCACAGGGATCATGGACCACAATCTCCAAGTGATGTCACTGTCTCACTGTTCTGCAATTTATGAACTCAACGTTGTTTAATCCTCAGTACCATATCCAATATACACTGATATAGATAAAGCAAGAGAGCTATTATAAAATCTTCTGTTTAGAAAAAAAAAAATCTTTAGAAGATGTAATTGATCACCCACATAGTGATCTGTGCTGGATGGGGATGGTAAGGGAAATGATAGGACCAACATTTTGATGATTCCCCTCCTTTGTACTAGACGGACTCATGAAGTAGTCAGTTTGGCTTATTCAGTAGGGAAGTGCCCATGGGTACCATTTCCTACATCTGGGGTCCTTCAAAATTATCCCTGAGATGAGAGTTGTGGGGATAGACCCTAGGGTAGGGGTGCAAATACTTTATACTTAAGATGGTATTGCCAGTTCTCTGTCCTGTTGGTTTGAGTCAACCATAGATGTACTAGACTTGATTTTTTTTACAATCTTTTCTGGTGACACAAACTCCATTTTCACCTAAGTTAGCTGTCTGGAGACTCCATTTGCTAGTAGTCAGTGCCACAAATTTCACTAGATAATGCTCTGTGGATTCCCAGGTCTTAACAAAGCAGCCGGCATCATTTCTATTTCTTAGTCATCAACCTTTGTTGACTCTGGCAATGCTCCTTGCTTGACTGCCTTACTTTGAGGCATGGATGGAGTGGGGCTTAGTGGGCACCTCTTGCCATCAAACCATATTCCAGAAGCCCTTTCAACGGGAGATACCTTCTGGTTTTGGGGCTTTGGAAGGACACGTGGGTCATGCACACTAACTCCTCTCTTAATACTGTTCATTGACTCCTCAGCTTCTGCTGAACACCAAATATATTCATATTTTATAGTCCTTTAATATATTATTTATATTATCAACTAGTGATATAATTAACTGGATCAGAAACAGTATGGCTTTATGCATAGGAATTAAAATAATAGGATCTATTCCTGGGCTTCAAATCTTGGCTCTGCCATTTGAGTTTTAAATAACCACTTAATTTTGAAATAACTATCTTATATTTCTTCTTCTTTAAAACTGGAATATTCTAGTTTTTTAAAATTAAAAACAAGTGCTATGTTGTATTAGCTCTCATTTTTATAAGTAAAGCTCTCATAGTCAGTGGTTTTTAATAAATGCATCCCATTAAATTCAACAGAGCAGCTGCTGTGCTGTTGGAACCTCAGCACCCAGTCAATGCCTTGGAAATCCCCATTACCATGCCCCTAAGCTTTCCCAGAACCAGAGTCTCACTGATGCTGTATTTCCCACAAGTGGATATATATGGGTGGCTCCAGGTGATATGCCTGTCAGCAGGGGGCAGCTGCAGCCTCTGAGATCTGGAGAAGTACCATAATGACCTACCAAAATGCCAGCACCACCACAAGGGGCAACATTTCCCCTGCCACATTTAGGCCCCTGGTTGGCAGCAAGCAGTGATAAGAGGCTGGCTGGTAAGCACTAGAACAGTAGAAGTCCACAGGGGTGCCCATCTAGGAATCCCAGTGCCAGAGGCGGCTCATATGAGGTCTGGGCCAGTCTCCTCAGATTCACAAAGGCCAACGCCACAGGAATTTGTGTATGTGGGCAGGGTAAGAGTTTACTGGCATGGCACTAACAATTAGAATGGACACAAAAGCACGGCCCTGGCGTCTCCTGCTGTGCCAAACATTCAACACTGGTTAGATTATGTGGAGGGACTGGACTGAAAGTGGGATGTACTTGAGGGGGGTTCAGAGGAGTGCTAAACTAGTAGGGAAGGGCTTTTGAAAAAGCTAAGTAAAGCTGTTTTAACACTTAAAAGGACCCAAAAGCAGAAATCCAGAAAGCTCTTAAGAATGAGTAGCAACTAAAACCAGGAAGCCACTAATCCATAAAATTCTCTCCTATCACCTCTGCCTTTCTCGGTAAGCACACTCACTGCCCTTAAGCATGTCAGCTCTGCTGCTTCCAGGTATATATACAACAGCCGCAGTCACAAAAAGAGATGGGCTTTCTTTTCCTGAGCTAAATTCCAAATTTTCAGAGACTGGCCCAGTTTGGGTCCTATCTCCATATATGGCCAAAATGATAGGTACAACTGTATAACTTGGCAGCAGAAACCCAACCCTGTGGAGGTGGGTTCATAAATAGAATAAACAATCTAAATTTAACCCATTTCAGAGATGAAGCTAGAAAGGCAAACAAATGCGAAGAACCTTATATGATACCTTCATGTGGGTGGGAGATAAGGAAATGTAGTTTTATAAGAAATAGATGGTTTAGCTGGGTGCGGTGGCTCACGCCTGTAATCCCAGCACTTTGGGAGGCCGAGGCAGGCAGATCACCTGAGGTCGGGAGTTCAAGACCAGCCTAACCAACATGGAGAAACCCCGTCTCTACTAAAAATACAAAATTAGCCAGGGTGGTGGCTCATGCCTGTAATCCCAGCTACTCGGGAGGCTGAGGCAGTAGAATCGCTTGAACCCCGGAGGTGGAAGTTGCAGTGAGCCGAGACTGTGCCATTGCACTCCAGCCTGGGCAACAAGAGCGAAACTCTGTCTCAAAAAAAAAAAAGAAGAAGAAGAAATAGATGGTTGTTTCACTAAATGATGAATATGAGAAACAAATTTGAAGAGACAGGGAAGAATATGGTTTTGGACATATGAGTTTAATTACCTGCTAGATTATCAGATGGAAATATGTGGTAAATGGATGGAAACAAGGTGCATGAACTTAGGAGAGAGACAAATTTTTAAACTTCAGGGTTTAGACATTCACCAGATTGGACAATTTTTAACATTTAAAATAAAACTTTTTGTCATAAAAAACAAAACAAATGTATTAAAACTAGTTTCCAGAACTGCCCAAATGACTTTTTAAACATGATTTAAATGTCAAGTTTTCTTTGACAAATCTATCCAAAATACTAATTTTCCTTTTAGAACTTAGTTTATAATTTATATATTAAAGTGCCCATAATTGATATTCATCGAGATACCTTCCTCTGAGCCCTAATGGTTTTGGGAGGCCTAGGCGGTGGATCAACTGAGGTCATAAGTTCGAGACCAGCCGGGCCAACGTGGTGAAATCCAGCCTCTACTAAAAATGCAAAAATTAGCTGGGCATGGTGGCGGGCGCCTGTAATCTCAGCTACTCGGGAGGCTGAGGCAGAAGAATTGCTGGAACCCGAGAGGGAGAGGTTGCAGTGAGTCAAGATCGCACCATCGCACTCCAGCCTGGGTGACAAGAGCGAGACTTAGTCTCAAAAAAAAAAAAAAGTGCCTAAGTGTCTTTTAATTAAGTTGTCATTCTCAAAGATATTCTGGAGCAAAAATCAGGAATTAAACATCTATAAATTCTTCTTCACTTCTGTTATAGTGTAGCAATTTATCATCTAACCCATAGTGGTCTATCAATTGAGTAAGGCTTAGTTTCTTGTTCTCTTCAGACACAGCTGACCGCAACTCATAAAGCAACAGCTGGCTACAGCTTCTCCACTTCTTTATTAACAACTGTAACTGAGACAGATCATTCTGAAACAGAAAAAAAAAACCATATGTATGTCAATAACTAGTCATGCTAGTTCAACTTAATTAAAGTTGTTAAATTAGTGGATGTGCAGGTTTAAAGGCCAACATACACAGGGATGAATGGGACTTCCATCTAGGAAAAAGTAGGATGGTCATATGTAGAATGGTTACAATGTCACTCAACTTGAGTTCTATGGCTATTTTGTTGGCTTAAGCTCTGGGCCATCCTTATAAGGGAAAAATCAAATCATTAAATAGGGCCAAAACTATGTCAAGAATAATACAGGGAAAAATCTACTGTATTACAACTGTACTTTTTTAAAAATGACACTATGCTTTCCACTAAATGTTGCTATGAACCTAAAACTGCTCTTTAAAATTACAATATTCAAGTTAAAAATATTTTTTTAGGCTGGGCGTGGTGGCTCACACCTGTGATCCCAGCACCTTAGGAGGCCAAGGTGGGAGGACTGCTCGAGCCCAGGAGTTCAAGACTACACTGTGCAAAATAGCAAGACTCTATGTCTACAAAAAATAATTTTAAAAAATTAGCCAGGTGTGATGGCACATGTCTGTAGTCCCAGCTACTAGGGAGGCTGAGTTGGGAGGATCACTTGAGCCCAGGAGTTCAAGGCTGCAGTAAGCTATGACTGCACCACTGCCCTCCAGGCTGGGCAACAGAGACCATGTCTCTAAAAAAATAAAGAATAAATAAATAAAATATATTTTTTCAACATTCAATACTCCTAAATTTTATTTTTTAAAAACCCTAAAATTTCAAGAGAACAAATGAGATACACTATCCCATCACTTATTCCACATAATTCAGGGAAAATGAGCTACTGCATATATATGAATTTTCCAGGTAATAAAGGTTATTCTCCTTCCAAGTACCCAAGTTCTATTTAATTCAACCTATATGGGTTGAAATCTAAAATATAATATATATATATTTTTTTTCTCAAATAAAATGGCTGAATCACATTAATTATTTGGGGGAGACACAAGATCATTACTAAAAATACCTTTTATTGTACTCTACAGCCCATTTTTAGTTTTACTAATTCACTGTCAGCTTTCACTTCTGTTCCTGTTGTACTTGCATCTAACATTTAATACTTCTAATATTGCTGTGGGCTAGAAACTAGAGAGAAAAGTTTAACTGCATATTAAATAAGAGCTGAGATTCTTAAAAAGTTTTACCTGGTGTTTAAGGGCCTTTTCTACTCTAAATCTGGAGTTGAATTAAAGTTGTTGGAAGCCAGGTTTCTGAATATTTGGCTTATGGCTTATTATGGTTAAAAAAAACCCAAAAAACCTTATTTTCTATTTTTGAAATTACTTTCCTGCAATTTATGTAAAAATAAAAATTATGCAATGGTCCTGAAATTCTTCTCACCTTTGATCTATACATTTTGACTAGTTTTAGCCTCCGAAGAAGGTCTTCTTTCTCCTGAACCTGCTTCACCAATTTGGCTTTTTCATCGTTTAATCTTTGTTTAGGAAGCTTCTCATTCACAAACTCATTTTGGAGAGCACTGCATGATCCAGAATCAAGTGACTGAGATTCACAGACATTGAGATTCTTCAAAGTATTTTTCAAATTTGTATTTTCTTCAAATTCACCGTCTATGTGTTTAAAACTTTCTTGAAATTCCAAACAGTTTTCCTCTGTGGAAGATGCTGGTTTCTCTGAAAAGGTCTGATCATTTTCTTCACTCTCTACTTTAAGACGTTTCACCACATTGTAACGGGAATTAAATGAAAATCTTGTTTTCCTTAATCTTTCTCTAAGTGTTGCACTCATAGGCTGTAAAGAGCACAAAACATTAAAAATGTGAATCAAGAAAAACATTCTTCATGTCAATAAATCACCAGAAATAAAGGCCTTCCATTTCTATGCTAGACACCACTAGATGGCTTTCTGACTCCACATCTAAAGAAGGCATCACAAAATGGCTTTAATTTCAGGAAGCTCCATTTGTTTTATTTCCTTTTTACTTCAGCAAGATCAACACCTTTCTAAGTGTTGAGAGGTTTATCCCAGTAATCAAGGAACATTTGTTCAGTAACAAGCACATGCCTGATAGTACTCCAGGTGCTTCAGAATTACAGAGTAAGGAAAAGACCTAGACTCTGCCACTAAAGACCTTCATAATAATATTGCACAGATTCAAACTTTCTCCATTTGGAGTATTGTAATAACCTAATCTGAAACTGAAATGAATTGATTCAAGAGGAAAATATGGAAGGGGGCTGGTGGGTGTCATATATGTCACCTTAGAAGAAAAACAAAATTACTTAATAAAATGTCTACTTATTTATGCTATACATTATGTTAATTAACAACCTTCCGTAGAATTTAAACCACCACTGCCACAATACTTAGAAACACAGAATGGATCCACTGGAAGAACAAAGATTTTCATACTTGTTTTCGTGAACTATTTGTATAGGGAGATGATGGATTCGCAGAGGCCTGAGGAGTGCTAGGTAAAACCACAGCTGAGTCTGACGGACTTTCCATCTTGAAAGTGAAATCTTGGTTTTTCTCTAAAAAAGAAAAATTATAAAATAAGAATCAAATTAACCACACCTCTCTATAGTCGACTTTTATCAAATAATATATTTTATTGGTGTACAAAGCATCCACAAGTAAGCCAGATATTTCTTCTAATTTCACTTTGTAATTCATTCTTGCTCTTTTTGCAGTTTTCCATTTACCTTCCCACATAGGGACCACTAAGTTTTTCATGACACATCAACCAGCTAGTATCTCATAGTCACAAGACTCTCCTTGTTTTCGTCTCATCCACCAAAATATATTCAAATTCTGCCTTGGAAGGAGGGAAGAATAACAGCTTTAGATAATCAGGAATTCTTTATTATGACAGCTTCATAATTCAAGAAGATATAGCCGAAACCTTGACTCAAAAACAATAGGACCTGAATGTCACCCATCCTGAACTCTACAAGCTGTGACTAGAACCCGTTACCCTGCCGGCCCGAGGCATAAGAAACACAGCGGAGATGCATTTACGCCCGTCTGTAGCCTTTTAGTTTAAGCAGCAAATAAGGACTGAAAAGGAGAGAGGACTGAAATTGCTTCCTCCGACAAAGGCATCAACTTTTGAGGGGCAAACCAGGGGCGGGAGTCGTCCCCTCCTTCCCCCCATTGCAGAAAGCCCACTAGTTCCCCGGAGACCCCAGGCATAAGGTGAGATTGAGTTCCCCAGACCCGGAAAGGGAGCTCAACTCGACTCCACAGCCGACTCCTGGGGAAGCCCAGGTGTCAGGGATTCCCCCTTCCCCTCAGCTGAGTACCCCCCTCCGCCATTCCCAGCGAGAGCAAAAAAGCGCGCGCACCTGCGGCCGTAAATCGATCCTGCGGCAGGGGCGGGGCCGTGCGGTAGGCGGAAAAGACGCGCAATTGGCCAGATTGACTGACGCGCGAGGCGCCGCTTCACTCAGCGACTCAGAGCTGCGGGACTGCGCGCGCGCCTCCGCCAGCGAGCGGTTGGGGCGGGGCTTGGCCCACACGATGGGCGGCCGAGACGCATGATTGGCAGAATTAACCGGTGCGCGCGGCTCTCTCCGCCCAGCGCCCGGGAGCAGCGGGAGTGCGCGCGCGGCCGTGATCCGCTTCAGGTCTTCGGGGCGAGCGAGGCTGAGCTTCGTAATGTCAAACCAATCCTGAGGGGGGCGCGCTTCCGTTCGCGGCTTCTGTTGCCTTATTTTCGACCGCCTTCCCTTCGGGCTTCCTTGTTTTTGTGCGTCTGTGAAGTGCGCCAGAAAGTGCCTCCCCCAACCCCCGCCAGCCCGCCGCCTCCATTCTCTGGCTCCAGTCAAGTCTCCTCTCCCCGCTCGTCACAGAAAAGGCTTTTCTCAGACGTGGCGCGGCCAAAAGCCGCACGGCTGGCTGCTTGTTAGATTTACAGCTTGTGGACTCCCCAGAGGCAGAGACCACAAAAGAACGGCGTTGGGTTCCAGCGTTTTGGTTCCAGGGACCACAAAAGAACAGCGTTGGGTTCCAACCAGCGTTGGGTTCCAGCGTTGGGGTCCAGATTTCAAACATGTTAGAAATCTATCCGAGAGTCCCGGCACTTTAGCTGAGCTCATCGCTAGCTTTTTTGGCTGCCGCAAACTCGGCGGTCCCGTCGCTAGGTTTTTTTTTGTTGTGAACAAAAAACCGTTTCTGTACCTCAGTATTCAGGCTCCTTAGCGTGACCTCAAATCTTTTACTCAAATCTGAGGGAAAATGTAGCCCAAGGAAATTTGTTGTGGCGCAACACAGGAAGCAGAACAATCACTATATGAGATTGTGTCGGTCCAAAATTCACGTTTGAGACCGATAGGGCCCTTGCCGGCCACCGGGCAGCAGCATCCTCAGTCGAGAAAATCCCCCCTCCCCACCGCCGTTTCCAGTGTGGCGAGGTTCTGTTGCTATGCGACGACAAAGTTAGCTACATTGGGTGGAGCACTGGGTTTAGGGAAAGAGTTGAGTAACTTCTGAGTCACGTGGAGGTTGGGAATTTCCAGGGGCCAGTGTTTTCAGTCCTCTTATTGAATGGCCATTTTAAACATTGATATCGTCTCTTTACTATTAATAACATCTGACAATAATGGCTTAGAAGTGGCCAAAAGGGAGTTACCTGAGTCTTAAGCAGTCAGGTATAATAATTACAGAACCTGAGGACTACCTAAGGGAATGATTAGGGGCGTAGACGTTACAGTCAAATTGTCTAGGTTCAAATCCTGGCACCATACTTTATGTGCTTCTTAATGAGGTGATTCTGTGCCTCAGTTTCTTCATCTCTTAATATGGGATTGGAGAATTAAATGAGAACTGGTGAGAGGCAGCTGGAACAGAGCTAGGTATCTAGGAAGTACTCAGTGGTTATTTTATATATGCAAGTGTATTCACCATTCCCTAATGGATTTAAGGGAATGTATTACCTTCAGTTTCACCCCTTGATTTATCTCCCACCCCCAAAAAAAGCACATATGTTTTTAAAAGATGCTGTGATCTGTAAGATCCCACACAATATAAACCATAAATAGCAGAAAATGTAGAGCCTCACATATGATTAATAATACATATTTCACTCCTAAAATTTTTAAAAATTACATAAGTTAACCCCAAGGAATTTACAAAGTGGAAGAGAGAACTCATGATTTTGTGATAAAGGTGTTACTCACCTCACCAAGCTGCAGGTCTCAGTCTGTACATTTATTTCTCCCTTTACTCATTCACTGGCATCAGTTAGTCTTAAAGAAAAAGCAGAATGATTTGTCCTGACACTAGAAGCACAGTGCAGACTCTGCATATTCTTTATACCTCCCGGCATAAGGGCGAGTTGTTTTTATGAGTCTCTAAAATCAGCTGCTCCCAAATCCTTTTACCATTACAACCTAAGCTTAGAGCTGTGTTTTTCCTGGCTGCAGAAAGGAAAACAACATTTTGCCTTGCAAATGTTCTGACTTGCTTATTATGTGAACTGGTATCTTAAAATGAGATCGTTTGGCCAGATTTTCAAAGAACTTCAGAACAAATACTCAGAAAAACCTGTATTTCAGAAATGTGCATTTGTTGATCTACATCGCTGGCTTTCATGCATTATTAGAACTGAATTATCTCCCTATACATAAGTTTGTATTTTACTTAACCTTTTCACATAACAAATTGGAAACCCAGTTTCCTCTCGGTTTCATGTCGGAGATCTGGAATATAGCCCCTATACTTTTAATTGTACCTTTAGATAAAGCATAGCGTACATTTCAATGTCTTAAGTCACTTGAAATCTATTAGCCTGTGAAGACTTTGGTGTTTCTGACACAGGACACTGTATGTTTCGTATGAAACTTTTCAGGCAGGAAAAAATACTGGCCCAGTGAGCCAGGAAGCAAAGACTCCTTACCCTACCATAGAGAACAATTTAAGCAATAGAATCCAATAATAATAGTAATTAATATCAACTTAAGTCAGGCTTTCCTTGTGTTTTAAAATTTCTTCAATACCCAAGGCTACTGTTGGCTACTTTGTTACTCATCAGGGAGTGGTAAAATGCTTCGTTCTTGTCTGTAATTATTGTTGGTGGGATGATGATATAGACCTAAAATCTTTATGAGGTTTTTAAAAAAATTTTTTTTATTCTTATTCTTGTCTAATGGCAAGAAAAGAATAGTCTCTCAGTCTCTCTCTCTACCTATACAAAAAAGCACAAACACACGTACTTTTTAGCCACAATTAAAATGTTCATTTTAATTTTTAAATTCTCAGCTTTAGTATTTTTTGTTAATCTTAACAGTAGTCTCAAGGTAACCTAAATTATATTACCATAGACTTTTCTGTATTGACAAAAATTTTTGTGTCATGTGGACATAACTAGTACCCATAGGTTTTTTTTTTTTTTTTGAAGAAACCAATACATAGGCTGGGCGCAGTGGCTCACGCCTGTAATCCCAGCAGTTTGGGAGGCCGAGGCGGGCTGATCACAAGGTCAGGAGTTCAAGACCAGCCTGGCCAATATGGTGAAATCCTGTCTCTACTAAAAATACAAAAATTAGCTGGGCATGGTTGTGGGCGTCTGTAGTCTCAGCTACTTGGGAGACTGAGGCAGGAGAATTGCTTGAACCTGGGAGGCGGAGATTCGGAGATTGCAGTGAGCCGAGATCACACCACTGCGCTCCAGCCTGGGCAACAGAGACTCCTTCTGAAAAAAAAAAAAAAAGAAACAAAGATAAAAATATACGCTTCTGAAACTAGGATTAAAATTCACTTGGGTGAGGAATTGTGTAAAATCCACATGATTCACTTGATTTATAATGTCCATTAGGACAAATTAAACAAACTAAATTTAATACAAATTTATAACACAAGAAAATCTGCCAGATTCTCTTAACTGACTTTCAACACTTATGACATTTGTACAAAAGTTGAAAATGCCCTTCAAAAACTCTTCTCTGGGTTTCTCTTGCCATGAATTCAAGTCGCATCTTATAGACCTATCCATGGTAAAGTGATATTTTAGTGCTCTGTAATTTCATAAATTTCTCTTTGAGAATAATTGACAAATATTTCTATTTTTTTCTCTATTACCTTAACGATCTCACATGGAATTCCATAATGTGTAATGGCTGCACTTGCAGAGACTTTGTTACCAAACATTGACCTTTATGATTTAACTATTTCATATTCTTTAGCCAAGATATGCAAGAGAGGGTTTTATTTTCAACTTCAAGAGAAAAGGGCCCTTGACATAGCTGTTAGGCATGCCGGAGCGATTGCCTCACTGAGTAGGGTGGTTACTTAGAACATGGAGATACGGAGAGGATCAGTATTATTAGCACAATGAAACCTTTCCATCACCAGCAGCTAGAAAATGTATCAATAACTAATATTCAGGACAATGTACTAAACAAGAACCTAAAAAGCTCCCTTCACCTGAATTTCCTGTCCTTTTATTCTCCCAGATCTGGCATTTTGTCAAATCCGTTAGAGACTAGAGAGGCAATAGTGTCTATGATTCACTGCTGTTATTGGGTGTGTTCCCTTGGAGAAGAATAGAGTGATTCAGGTTAGATTAATAATGGTGAGGGAGAAGGTAGGGCAAGTGGGTGAAGGGGGAGGGATAGTGGCATAGGAGTTAGATTCTTAAAAGGTAATGGGAATAGAAGTACTGCTCAGGGCCACGTTCTTCTCAGACTCTTTATTAAATGTCACTCCTTCATTTATTTGGAGGAAAAAAAAAAGCATTACATGTCAGCAAATCCTTAAGCAAGAGAACATGTCTTTTAATCATCTTTAAACACCTTGAAGTTTGAGAAAACAACCCCCAAGATAATTTCACAGTATTGAAATCTGTTCAAAGTGCCGATAAACAAGTCAACTCAGTTTTCTACCCTTGCCTCTCATTCCTGTTTCAGTCTTGAGGGTATAAAAGGTTTCTTCTTGGTGGTATTTTTTAGATGGGGGAGCAAGAGTGTCTAAAGGTGCCAGGAAAATAAGGAATTAAGAGACCATATTCTAGGATACTACTGATCTTCGTGCTTCTGCTCTTCCACCTCTTGGCAAACTTTGATGATAAGTATAGTAGTAGAGAAAATCTGTGAATTTAGCCTAACCAGAAATTTTCTGGCTCACGTCAGAAGATGAGAGCTAGATTGAAGTTTAATCCCTTTCCCACCACTCTACCAATCAGGAGAAAACACTAAGTCTCCACTCCCAAAGGCAAGGTAACATTACATTAACACCATCAACCTTTAGGAGCAGCGTCAAACCCGCTGAATGCAGAGCCCCTGACCAGGACGTCTGAAGCCCCCATGAGGACCAGGTGGACAGGCATGATCAAAGACGGGCGAGGTGGCTTGAGCAAAGACACCTCTTTATGGATCCTCTCCCTTCCACCTCCAAGATTGTGTCGAATGCTCATGTCCCCCATACTGTGTCTAAATTATACCACTTGTCAGTGACAGCAACATCACTCAGCTCTCCACCTCCATGACACATCTGTGGCTACCAACATAAAATGTATAAAGTTGAATGATGATGCTGGTGATCCTCAATTGGCAAGTGATATTATTACTTTTTGATACTAAAAATATGTCTTTCTTACAGATACTAAAAATATGTCTTTCTTACAGAAACAGGGTCTTGGAAAAGAAGTATAGAATAAAAAATCATTCACTCTGACATAGTCCTCTAAGATTTCACTCAGCTATTTAGACTTTATTAGCGCAAGATTAAGACAGATAATACTTTTCCTTCAACAATGTAAACCTTTAATTCAAACCTTTCCAAACTGTCCCACCCCACAAAGTTTCCCCTTATGTTCCACTCTGGTTGTTATATCATCTATCAAGCACATTATCTAAGCTATTTTTCACTTGATTTAAGTACTTACTTCTGAATCAACTTGTCCTCTTCTTACAGCCACTTTCAAACCTTTCTTTTATTATTATTATTTTAATCAAGAGAAGGGTGACTTAAACAATTGTTTTCTAACACTCCCTACTACATGGGAATGATGGCTTAATATATCTCCATTTTGCTGTTTACTCCCTTTCTTCTGCTCTGGTATGACATGAATCTACACCCTTTTATGAATGCTGGATATTGAAAACACGCCTCTGTTGCTGAAGGTCTGGTGTGAAGGGAATTCATACTAAGCACAGGAATAACACCCACCAGCAAAGATGGTCTTTAGGATGGTCAGGCTTTTGGAGGCCTGTCATTTGGCAAACAGCATCCCATGATACCAAAGAATACAGGTTTGGGTTTTGGAGGCCAGGCAACTAATCACGTCCACATTTGTTAAGCAAATTCCTATGAAACTATAAGGTACCGATAGGTTAAAAAAAAAAAAAAAAAAAAAGCAAGCATTACTACAGGTTGGCATTGTCTGAAATGCTTTCGTAGTCTAACTCTGGAGAATTAAAATAGAGATTTTAAACCTGCATGTACAAGTTTAGGATTTTTGTAAAGCTGCCAAATCTTTAATGTAACAATAATTAGCATAAAGCTTATGCAATTAAGTTGCCCTGAAAAGAATGAGTTTGAATCTTTTGCAAGATGTCTTTTTTAAAAAAGCAGTTTTACCAGTGTGTATTATTTTCACTCAAAGCTGTTTCCCATGGGTTTTGAAGAGATGTAAAGCTGACTGTGTTTTATTTCAGTAATTGTCTGCAAGGATAGCAGTTTATTTTCAGTCACCAGTTTTTGGAATGAATCAATCAACCACATTTGCCCACCAATATCTCTATGAATACTTTTCATTTTTATAGTTGAGAAGGATCAGTTTTATTGCTCCCCTCAATCTAGATAAAATTCCTTTGTGCTCAGAATGGGATTAAGTCCCCAAATCAAATGTGAGAAAGAGAAATTCAGACATATCAAACACTAGATGCAGTAAGCCAGTAACTATAGTGACTTGATTTTGATGGGTGAAAAATAGCGTGTTATCACAGGTTTGAACCACTACAGGTAAGAATTACATGGACTAATGAGAATACTTACGAAGCTGAAATTAAACATTTGCATACTAATTAGCAGTTCTCAAGGCAAGTCTTAGAAACCCCTCACCTTCCAATCAATAACTGCTTAAACTGAGATTACAGGAAGCTTTCTTGGACCACTGCGTTCATAACTGAAGTCAGTTGTCATGAGTGTTCAAATATTTTCTGCCAAGAATTATGCAGGAGGAGAGGGAAGAATTGAGGAGGTAGGGGCAGTAGGGAAGGAAGGGAGGGAAGGGGGCTATATTTACTACATGTTTCTTGCCCTTAAGCAGAACAAAAACTAGTGTTCCAAAATGATGTTTTTCATAACAAATTACTGATTACTAGGCTTGTTTACTCCATACTAAAGTTATTCTGCAGATTTGACCTGTGTTTTGAGGCCTTAGCATCAGCTCAAACACCAAGAATCCTGGGCACGCTTAATTTGGGCTAAATTCTGACAAAGTCATGATTTCTTTCTTAATGAGAAATGTGTTCTTCATGTTCTTAAGGCCTTTTGATACATTTGAATTAAAAGGATTATGGAAGTTCAAGATTTTGTGTTTAATACAGGTATAAGCATGCATTACAGATACATGTGTACTTTCTTAGCACTGGTGGAATATTATAATGATCAGGTTAAACTTGATTATACCTTGTAACTTAGATAAGCCATTTCACAGTAGGTGAAATTTTGAATGGGTAAAGCCATAAAGCCACAGACCTTACTTATTTGTTTTTTTTTTTCTATTTTTTTTTCATTCCAAATCTTGTCTTTGTTGAGTTTTTTTGCTGTATGGAGTCAATTGGGGATGAAATGGGCTGTGGTCACAAACTGTGAAGGTGAGGTTGCTTAAATCTGTACTAAAAATGAGATAATCATGGGTTGTCAGTTTAAATTGAGGAAAATGGGGAAGTCTTTGGAATTTTAGTTTGAATACAAGTTTTGGTGAATAAAAATGACACTCATTGATGTTTACAACATTTTTCTCCAAGTCATTCATTCTCTTGGAAATATGGCTGCAGCAAGGGATAGGCCTGAGTCAGAGCATCTGAGTTATTTACTGACTCTATCACTAAAAACTAATGAGCTGTATTGACTTTGGGGGGTTCAATTCAGTTTTCTCATCTATAAATTGTGAAGAGAAAAGTGATCTTTCCCTGGCTCTGAGTTAGTTCCTACTATTCCAGGTGGGGTCATTTTGGTACACCTGAAATTACCACTTCCCACCAGAGTGTTAAATGAAGTTACGGGTAAAATTCTCTATAGAAATAACCATTATGATAATATGATGGAAGATGTATTAGGTGCTGTGGATGGAAAAATAAATATATTCTTTAGGAGTTTACAAACGGACACCAGTATTTATCACATTGATTAAACCATAGCCAGCTCTGGGAAAAACTAGCACGCAGAGGTTTTTTTTTGTTTGTTTTTGTTTTTTTCAGTAACCTTTCTTTCCGCTTCACAGGCCTCCCACATTATCCTAATTGAACCCTTTCAAGCCCAGGGTTTTAGGCTACTCTCATCAACCACCTCTTGCCATTGCAGGGCATACTCCAAGTTATTTTGCTTACTTGTACTGTCATCTTCCGGAACTCATGCCCCTGTCTTTATTAACATTGGATGCATAGAATTGGTGCTCAATAAATGTTTTGAATGGGTGAATTTCAGAATGAATTGATTAATTATTTAATCAGTAATTCAGAAAGTGAGCATCCCAAAATAAGAGGAAGTGATGCTGTAGCAGTTTCCAGGGAAGAATATTTTTGATGCAACTGATACCTTGTGTAACAGCTTCTCTAAGGGGAAAACTGTTCCTCAAATCTAATATAAACCTTTCAGCTGTATATTTTCTAATTATTTCTTATCATTGCTTTGTATTGTTCTGTCATTGGACCAAGGAAGATTACTTTTACCAGAGTAGAAACATACAGGAAACATGTGGTTCCTTTCCAGATGATGATATCGGCCATCTTTGAAAGTGGTGCCTTTTGTTCACAATGGGATGGGCTTTAACAGCTTTGTCTTTTCTTCCCCTTACCCAAATCTTCTGTGAGAGGTAGTATAATTTTCAGTCTGTGTAGCCAGGAAACAGAGTGAAAGTAAATCAAGTTTGTGGAAACCAACCATAACTTCAGCCTAAGGAAAACAAGTCAGATACTACAGCAGGAAGTAGATATATGTTGGGTGGTATACAAAGAATACTGATTTTTATTCCACAATGCATACATGTATCAAAACATCACATTGTACCCCGTAAATATATACAATTATTATTTGTCGATTAAAGTAAAAGTTTAAAAATGAATCCTGATTTTATTAATTCTGCAAACTGTGCTGTATACCTGTAGTACAACTTCTGAAAAAGGTGGAGAAATGTGCATCCTTTCAGGGATAAAATAACAAGGTAAATAAGTTTAATTTTTTTATCTGAAAAATTGAGGTTACTATATGATTTGCTTCATTTCTCCACTTTATTTGCCTGCATATGTCCTGTCTCTCACTCCTCTTCAACATCACTGCTGCTGTTCGAGCTCAGGTCCAGCCTGCCTGCCTACAATAGCCTCCTGACTGGTTTCCTGACTTCTGGGTTTTTCTTCCACTTTTCCTATACCATCCCATTTCTCATGCCCATCAGTTCTCTACATTGCTGCTAGAATGATTTTTTTAAAGATATTAAAATCTTCCAATAACTCTCAATTCTCTTTAGGATAAATCCAAATTCCTTACCAAATCACTCGTGCATATCTTTCCAGCTTCATCTTGTGCCACTCCCTGCCACCCACCCTGCATACCAGCTTTACCGAATTATGTACTTAAAATTCCCAGAATGGACCAAGCTCCTCTCCTTATCATCTTGCTACTTCCTTCTGCCTGGAAGACACAGGCATGTGTATGCGTGCACGCGCGCACACACACACACACACACACACACATATGCTTTCATCATCTGGCTAATGTCTACTCCAATCTCAAGGTTAGGACCTTGTGTCAAAATCCCTACTCCCTCTCACTTGCTTCCCAATGGCCCACATTCTCCTTTTATTCTTTTCCTCCTCAGAATCTTCTGGCTAGAGTTAGATGCCTTTCCTTTTCCATGGTACCCAGTAGGTGTCATAATACATATTTACCATGAGCTATTTGAGAACAGGAACTGTGTCTTTGATCTCTATAACTGCAACCCCCACAACAAAAAGCTTAGCAGATTTTTTTGGGTTCAAGCAGAAGATGAAGTGCTAAGAATACACAGGGAAAGTCCTAAGGGAGTTCAGAGAAGATTGAGTCAAGGAAGACTTCATGGAAAAAATGGTATTTGAGTTGTATTTTATTGTCGCCACAATAATCTCGATAGATTCTTTTTGCTTCTCAATCAACATTTTTAAAAAATTGCTAAGACTAACTCTGTAAAATATATTCTATAAGTATACAAACCTGATAACAGAACACAGATCTCCCTTGGGTGATATAGTAATAGATTTATGATTGAGAGGTTTTTAAACACCTTCCTAAGGGATGATTGACAGGTATATATAACATCATAGGTTGGTATTTTCCACTCTTGTTGGGTCATAGAGAAGAAAGCACAAGGTAGCATTTAAGGGAATGTACACTAGAGTTAGACATACCTGGATTTAAATCTCAACTCTGCCCTTGTCTATTGTTGATAATAGACAAAGTCTATTGTTGATAATCTGCCAAAGTCTATTGTTGGTAATCTGCCAAAGTCTATTGTTGATAATCTTCCTAAATGTTTCCTCATATATTAAACGGGGTAATAATATCTACTCCATTAAATGTGATGCTGCAAATAAAGCGATTAACACAGAACTTGGCATATAGTGACACTCAACATAATGGTGGTGAAGGTCGTGGTGGCCGAAGTGGTGGTTACCTTGAAGCCAGGGATGGAGATAGGTGGATGGGGCAGTACGAGAGAGAGATGCTTGATGAGAGTTTTCTTATCTCTTTCATTTAGGCACAATGTCTCAAATTGTGCTCCAAGGGCACAGTGGTTCTATGAACTGGTCTAAGGTGTTTCATAGGTAAAATAAAATTTAGGTGATATTTTCCAGGCTTGTAGAAAAAATTAAAAAGAAGTAGAATGTTTTCTCTTTTAATTTTTTTCGATGTCCTTTCCTTAAAACTTTAGAGTCTGCAAGTGGATGACAGCAGATAATAGAATGGATAGGTTACAAATAAATATTAAGAAGAAAAATCAGTAAACTGATTTATTTAGTTTTAGTTTTTGTTTTTTGAGACAGGGTCTCACTCTTTCACCCAGGCAAGGCTGCAGTGACACGATCATGGCTCACTGTAGCCTCAACCTCCCAGGCTCAAGGAATCCTCCCACCTCAGCTCTCCAAGTAGCTGGGACTATAGGCGCATGCCACCATGTCAGCTAATTTTTTTTTTTTTTTTTTTGAGACAGAGTCTCGCTCTGTAGCCCAGGCTGGAGTGCAGTGGTGCGATCTCAGCTCACTGCAACCTCTGCCTCCCAGGTCCTGGCTCAAGCAGTTCTCCTGCCTCAGCCTCCTGAACAGCTGGGATTACAGGCACGCACCACCATGCCCAGCTAATTTTTGTATTTTTAGTAGAGACGGAGTTTCACCATGTTGGTCAGGCTGGTCTTGAACTCCTGACCTCGTGATCTGCCTGCCTCAGCCTCCCAAAGTGCTGGGATTACAGGCATAAGCCACCGTGCTTGGCCTATGCCAGCTAGTTTTTTAAATTTTTGTAGAGATGAGGTCTCACTATGTTGTCCAGGCTGGTCTCGAACTCCTGTGATATTCCCTCCTTAGCCTCTCAAAGTGCTGGGATTACAGGTGTGAACCACCATGTTAAGCCTGATTTATTTTAAATGTTTGTTCAACATTCAACAAATATTTATTTTTTAAAAGGTTGTATGTGTATCTGTTTTGTAAAGATTCATACATATGTAGTTTAGTCATTTTTCTTGCTAGTATTATTGCTCCTAGTTCATTCAACAAAACCAAATATGGCTGCATTTCTTGCTATTCTGCAAAGAGCACCATGACATCCCCATGCTTGACCAGGAGTTTGTGATCTGCTAGCCATCATCCCATTGTCTGAAGCTTTGGAGCCCTGGTTTTTAAGACATACTTAAGATTTTATTGCAATTTCTATGGAAAGCCCAATCATTCCTCTCCACATTCCTCTTACATTAGAGGAGCACTTCTTTACAGATACAGATTTTTAAAACAAAGAAAATCTTCATTGCTGCATGTATTATTTGTGCCATATACCGTGAATAAAAGAGTACGTCTATACCTCCTGGAGTCACTGTCCACTGGGATATTCCGAAGAGTTGGAATAAGAAGACATGGGAAATAGAAAACATGCCCTGCTCCAGCCATGCTCTGTATAAGTCATCCCCAAGAAGAGAAAACCAAGCTGTTCACAGCTAATGATTGAACAAGGTTTGGAAACCACAGATGATTAATTCTTGACTCATCTTCCTCTCAGAAATCCTCTGAGTCTCAAAGTAACTTGTCTATTGCTTGTTCTTGATAAGGAATGAATCTAGAACATTTCTATGTGTTGACAAGCCTGACAGATTTCTGAGGACTGTAGGGAGCCAATCTGTCAAATAGCCCTGGGCAGCTCTCATATCATGGTATGGCTCAGTGTTACTTCTTCCGTGTTTATCCTAGTAAGTCTTCTATGTTTATTCAGAGGTATGGAAGATAAGAGATTGGGAAGGCTCATTATCCAGACACAGATGGAAAGGTTCAAAGGACATGGCATACATTTTTGGACCCAAGTCCAGCTTTTCCAGGTGGTCTCACCCTGCTGAGGGTCTGGATGAACCTTACTTCAGTTTAAAGTTTCATTTTAGCAAGTGGTTATTTACATTCAGGAAGCTATCATAGTCATAAATTTAATTTGTATTTTTATTAATTGCTTGTCTCAATTGCTGGCTTTACTGCATTAAAGTGAATCTAATATGCGAACAAAAGCTAGGAATAGCAACCCATCTTCCTAATGCTTCTGTACCTAGACCACAGTTGGATTCATTTTAAAAAATCTAGATGGTAAGCTCTGGTTTGAAACAAGAATAATTCAAAACGCTTTTGGAAAAGTTTCCTGGAAGACTCATCTTCTTTATTGTAGCTATGTGAACCTTGATATTGTTAAATATACCACAAAGAAATCCTTAAGTCCACAAAATCTTTTTCTACATTTTATCATCTTTGCACTTAAGGAATTAGAATCTTAACATTTTTTATTCCTAAACAAAAAAACTAGTCAAATCTCTAATGTATAAAAAGAATGACCCCAAACTGGGTTTATTACAGGAGTGCAAGGCTGGTTTAATATTTGATTATCAACATATTAACAGAATAAAAAAATTGAAAGTTATATGACTATCCAAATAGATGATTAATAAAAAGCATTAATAAAACTCAACATTCATTCATGTTTTTTAAAAAAGCAAGCTAGTGATTAAAAGGAACTTCTTTATATGATAAAGATTTAATCAAAAGATCTACGATAAATATAATAATGAAATGTTGAAAGTTTTTCCCCTAAACTTGAGAATAATAAGGATGCTTGTTATTATCGTTTCTATTCATCGTTGTACTGAAGCTCCTACAAAGTATAATAATAAGAAAAAGATACAAAATGAATAAGAATTGGAAAGGAAAAAATAAAACTCATTATTTGCAGGAGATATGATTGAATATATACAAAATCTGAAAGAATATACAAATAAATTGTTCAAAGTAATATGTGAGTATAGCAAGTTTACTACATACAAGGTGAATATAGTAAAAAAAACTATTAGACTTCTAAAAGAAAGTAAAATTTCAAAAGACATTGTTTCCAGTAGCATCAAAAACATGAAATACCTAGGAAAGACATAAAACCTCTACACAGAAAACTATGAACGATGAACTATAAAACATAAAAGCGATGTATTTATAAAACATGTAAGTATATAAACGATAAACATTAAAACGTAAAATATATGTTCATAACGCATATAAACTGTAAAATACATAAAACACTAAAACATTATTACAAAAAATTATAGACCCCAATAAATGGAGGCATAGACAGGGTTCATGAATTGGAAGACTCTATGTTTTACAGATGTTGATTCCGGCTTGAGCACAGTGGCTCATGCCTGTAATCCCAGCACTTTGGGAGGCTAAGGCAGGCAGATCACTTGAGGTCAGAAGTTCAAGACCAGCCTGGCCAACATGGTGAAACCCTGTCTCTAGTAAAAATACAAAAATTAGTCGGGCGTGGTGGCACGCACCTGTAACCCAGCTACTTAGGAAGCTGAGGCAGGAGAGTTGTTTGAACCCAGGAAGCGAAAGTTGCAGTGAGTGAAGATCACGCCCCACACTCCAGCCTGGGCAACAGAGCGAGACTGTCTCAGAAAAAAAAAAAAAAAAAAAAAGATGTTGATTCCCCTCAAATTGATACATGGATTTTGTGCCATTTCAATTTTTAAAAATTCTTGACAGGTGTGTGTGTGTGTGTGTGTGTGTGTGTATACGTATGCAATTGACAAGCTGATTCTGAAGTTTAAAATGCAAAGACCCAAGAACAGCCAACATGTCTTGAAAAAGAACAAAAGGGAATAACTTGCTTTACTAGATATCTTAATAGCTAGGCAATGTGGAATTAGAGCAAAGACAGATGAATAGCAGTGAAACAAATATAGTCCGGTAACATACCCTTGCATGTGTAGGGGCTTCATTTGTGATAATGGTGGCACTGCAGAGAAATGAGGGAAAGAATTATCTTTTTATAATGGTTGTAGGTCAATTGAATAGTCATATAGAAAAAAATGAAACTTGACCTATACCGCGCATCATACACAAAAATCAGTTCCAAGAGGATTTAGACCCAAATGTGAAAAAAAAATTTAAGTGACAACTTAGGAGATTTATACAAGATAATATCTTCATGACTTTGGGAAATGGAAGGATTTCTAAAGTAGAACACAAAACACACTGATCATTAAGGAATTAATTAAGTGGACTGTATTAAAATAAAGAATTCTGGGCCAGGCACAGTGGCTAACACCTGTAATTCCAGTGTTTTGCAAGGCTGAGGCAGGAGGATTGCTTGAGGCCAGAAGTTTAAGAACTGCCCAAGCGACATAGCAAGACCTCATCTTAAAAAAATTTTTTTAAAGTAAGAATTCTGTTTATTGAAGACATTTTTAAAAGTTGAAATGGGAGCCACAGACTGGGAGAAGGTATTTACCACATATATAGCTGATAAAGGAAACGAATAAGAAAAAGACAAACAATCCCAACTTTAAAATGGCCAAGAGAATTGAATAGGCACTTCACAAAAGATAATATCCAAATGATGGCCAATCAATGTATGAAAATATAGGAAACCTCATTAATAATCAGGGAAATTCAAGTTAAAACCACAAATAAATACCACTACACACCCACCAAAATGGCAAAAATGAAAAATAACCATAACAAGTGTTAATGTGGAAATAGAGCAACTGGAACTATTGTGGAAAATCTGGCATTATTTACTAAAGTTAATATATGTACCTTAATATTCAGTAAGTATACCCCTAGGTATAAATCCAGTGAGAATTTTGTACATATATACAACAAAAGACATGTCCAACAATGTTTGTAGCATCATTTGTCATAATAGTCAAAGTCTGGAACTAACTCAAATGCCATCGACAATGTGAAAGGAAAATAAATCTCAAGACCCCAAAATCACTAAGCCAAAGGGAAAAGTCAAGCTGGGAACTGCATCAGGCAAACCTGCCTCCCATTTTATTCCTAAAAAGAGAGCTATAAAGATTAAAAAAAAAAAAAAAAAAAAAAAAAAAACTACGTACCTTCCCCACATTTTGCCCACTAGGAAATTCCTTGTGGGCCCTAAGGTCTTTACCCTAAAATGGTTCTGTTGAATTTTACCCTGACAATGTATATTGATTGCTTATCTTCACAGGTGTGGGGCAGAACTGGGAAGTCATCCCTCTGCTCACCTGACACAAATGCATTATCTGACTGCTTCCTCTAATGTAAAATGCAGATTCACTGAGCTAAGTGAATGTATAAGTGACTATTTCTCTACCCACCTCTCACATGTAAATTGTTATTTGGTCAAAGGCTAATCAAAGACTCAAAAGAATGCAACCATTTATCTCTCTTATCTACCCACATCTTTTACAAATGTCTTCCTCTTTCCCCAATATCCACCCTTTCCCCTTTAAATATTGATGTCCTCAAAATCATGTTTGGAGAAAGGTACAGGCCTATTTCCCTGGCACGCATCCTGAACCCTGGTAAAATAAACTTTCTAAATTGATTGTGACCTGTCTCAGATACTTTGGGTTTACAACATAGAATATATAATAAATTTAATGTAATACATTCATACAGCAGAAAACTTCACAGCAACAAAAATAAATTACATACAACAACATGGATGAATCTCATAAATATAATGTGAAGCAAAAGAAGCCAGATACAAAAGATTACACACTATGTGATTCCGTTTTACTAATTCAAAAGCAGACAAAATTAATTTATTGTGTTAAATGCTTCTAAAAAGTGGGCTTCTGAGGTGCTAATAACGTTTTATTTCTTGCCCTAAGTGGTGGTACGTGGGTGTGTTCACTTTGTGATTATTCATAAAACTCTATACTTATGACTAAAATATCTCCCTGTATATGTATTATTCTTCCATATTTAAAAAAGTATTTTTAAAATGTCTCAAGATTTATTCCTTTTTTGAACTTTGGCTTTTTGAGGCAGCAACAATAATATATGTTAGATACATATTTTACATATAAAGTGTTTTTCTCTTTGTTTTGTTAATAGACTTTATTTTTTACAGCAGTTTAAGATTTACAGAAAAATTGAGCAGAAAGTACAAAGAGTTCCCATATACCCCTTTACCTCTACCCCCAAACACAGTTTTCCCTACTAATAGCAACTAGCATCATTACTGTGGTACAATTGGTGAGACAATATTGATATATTATTATTAACTAAGGTCCGTAATTTATACTAGGGTTCACTCTTTGCGTTGTACATTCTGTGGGTTTTGACAAATGCCTAATGATACATATCTACCATCACAATTTGTTAGTGTTTGGTTTCTAAATTCATACCATTTCCATAATAATTATTCCTTCACATTACTGATTGATTTTATCTTCTTTATAATTAGTGCTATTTCTGAAAGAGGATGCACATTTCTTTTTATGCCATTAGCCAATGGTTTAAGTCAAGTAACATCAAGATAAGGATTTAAGGCCAAGTTCTTGGGCAAAAGATTTGCCCAGGCCTAAAATTTCTAGAATAGCTGACTTTCCACTTACCTTTGGCAGTTAGATGATATGTCGACATTATAGTGAAAGATTCTATCACAATGCTTCAGGGAAGACCTGCCATGGGCCATTCTACCCTTGGCCTCCACATTAGGGATCACTGAGTCATGCTCTGGATCAACATAAGACTCAAGACAGGATGTATAAGTCCTGCTCCAGCACAGTTGTCTCAAAAGATCTAGTATACTTTAATAAGCAAAGATCAACCACACCCAACCTGGAGTGGGTCTCACAGCAAATTTCTTCCCCTGCTCCTCCCTCTGTATTCGAAGCATCTCAGAAATGACTAACACTATGTAAGGAAAGGAAGACAACTGTTCTCACCTGTCTTAGTTCACAAAGAAGCAGGTAGCAGTGGCTTCTAATAAATACTAAAGACTAAAGGAAAAACTCTAATGACTGCATTTTAGTCTTAGAGTGAACTCTGTTGGACCTGTAACTATGAGCACTGGGTAAGAGACAAACCCACTTATTAGTCCTTAAATATAACAACATACAGGGAGTGTTGATTATATGTTGAAAGAAGAGAAAGCAGATATACTCAAAGATGTTTTAAAACAACCAAAACTGAACTCCAGCCTAGGCGACAGTGAGACCCTATCACAAAAACAAAAACAAAATGAAACCACAACCAAAACCCTTGTCACACAAACAAAATCCACAAATAGAACTGACGAATTCTAAAGTCAAGAAAAACATCAAAGGCAGCTCAGAGTTGTCACGAGTTGGGCTTGCCAACATTTTAAACCAGATGATATCAAAATGACCACTAGCACAGTCTCTTCATAATGCTAACTTTACTAAATCGAAGCACCTTACCAAATCAAAGAGAAGGATTAGATTGATGTTTACCCTAGGCTTAATGAGCTTTTCTTCATGGAAATATTTAAACAATAAGATTATGGAGAATTATATAGAGCTCTAAGAAAATGAAATTATCATTAAACACTTTAATATCTATTCATACACCTACAATCATGATGATAATTACCTACTCAGTAAAACAATGCCTCCAAGAGCTACAACAAAGCAATGTGGGTGGTACCTGAGTTTCAGTTACTACAAAACAGAAAGTCAGAAAGTAAACTCTGGACCTTGGTTAATTCAGATTTTCTCCTATATCATACTTCTCTACATGAAGCTCACAGGAGCTCTCAGAGTAGCCTCCTCTATCAGTCATCTTTGCTGTTATGTAGAGATTTCCATTCACCATATCACAAGTCTTGTTTTAAAATGGTAAATATATAAAATTATCCTTCTTTTCTGAACACACTCTTACCTGATGGTAAATCGTGACCTGTGCATTCAGGTGTAGCTGAAAGGGTCTTTGAGATACCAACATGCTTCCCTTTATGAGGCCAAGTTAAGTCTGCTCTCTAATAAATGCCATTAGCTGCTTTCTACAGGGTAGAGTTCTCAGAAATGTTTAGGTAAATAGAGCTGCACAAATATCAACACTGGCAATGGAATACAGGATTTATCCATGGGGTTAGCATGATTTGTGGACTATCAGGACCCATGTAAAAGTGGGCTCTGTGCTCATTCTATTTGCTGTGTGGTGTCATTTGCTTTATTAAGAAAGGATGTGTTGTTTTTATATGAAAATAATTCTTGCCTTTGAACTCCAATGTTTTAGGACAATCCTCTGAGTTGTATGAAGTTGTTGTGTCCTAAACTACACTGTTGCCATATTTCCTGTGAGCACCATGCCTGAAGCTGTGTTGTACTTTTAATATTCATTTAGATTAGAAACCTAAATAAAACTCTTGATAGAGTTTGAACAGTGTAAATAATTTATTTCTAGGAGTACTTGTGCCGTTTGCTTAAAAGATTGCAAAAAAAGAATATGCCTCAAGTCTCTGGGCCATCCGAGGGTTCAGCAAGAAGAGACCTCCTGTTGCTGACTGAGGGAGTTAGTTCACAAACTCTTGCCATTTACATTTTAGTAAAACTCTTCATGCCAATAGGAAAGGCTCTCCCAAGGATACCAGAAGCTGTGGTGTATAGATTGATAGCACGTGAGGACAGCTACCTTAAGAATAGCAGGTACTTTCACTGGGTTAAAAAAAATCACAGGAGTCTTCTAAGCTTCTTTTCAGAACAAGTGTTGAAATAAATAATTTCTCAGGAAAATGCTTCTTTCATAGATCTAAGCGCCCTTTAAAACTACCAGATGGCAGCATGCCAAGCTCCTTACAATGACGGAATATTTCCTATAGTTTTCCCTGTGGGCTAGAAAGTTCCTCCCACAAATAAAATCAAGGAGTGCCTGCATCTTGCCTTTACCTGAAAATGTCTTGGGGTTACAGTTATGACATGTCATCACTCAAGGAGACTAGAGCATCAAACTTAAAATAAGCGGGCAACAGAACCCCAAAAAGAAAACATAGAATAAGTTAACACTATTGCAAAAAGTCCAGGACCAGAAGAGCAAGGCAGGGCTTGCCCCTTTACCTACCTAAAGCAAAATGGGGATTGTTCCCTGTGGGAAAGACAAATGAACCCCAGCCCCAGGTTCATTTCAGGGCCTCATCTCAGGAACTGTGAGGTTAGGAATGAGGCATCTGATCACACTTTTTACTTTGTCCACTGTTATAAAGAGTCATAGTTCATAGTGAAAAAGAACTCAGCTGCTATTATCTGCAGGAGTGGCTGAAAAGGGTGGAAGTCTGCCCATAAATCCTTTCTCTCGTCACACCCACAAAACATTCAGAGTCTAACCCAAAGTGCATGCAGTTAAGAAAACACTGGAAGGGAAGAGGGATGAGATGAAAAATTGTTCTTTTCTATCAAACTCTTGTTTGGAGGGCTCTAGATTGTTTCTACCCCTCCTGGTTTGGGGAAAACCAACCTAAAATAGCCTTCTTACTATTATCCACCTTCCTCTTCTCCTTTTCCCTCATTCTGGCCTTCATGACTTCTTTATTTTACTGTTTTTTTCTCATTTTCTTCCTGTCCTTCCTTTCCTTAGGTCTCTACTCATTCCACTTTCAATGAATACTTATAGTGAGCCCAATACAGAGAGGCCCTTCAGACACAAAGATGGCTACAACATCAGAGTCATGGCCAAGTGGAGGAGAGGGAGGAGGAGAAAGAAGCAACAGGTCTGGTTTTTAACATGTTGAGTTTGAAGTACTTGTTGGACATCTATGGAGGTAGACAGTAGTGGTTGGGTATGCTAAGCAGGAGTTCAAGAAAGAGGAAGTTTTATTGAATACTATATATACTGTGTTTGGAGTTGGGAATACAGTGAAAAGATAAAACCTGTCCATTTTTCCAAGGGCTTTAAGAAAACAAGCAAGAGCGTTAAAGTGTTTGAGGTGCCCAGATAAAAGCATGGGCAGATGCTGAGGAGATACAAAGCAAAGCAGTCAGATCAAACTGAAGTGGGGGAATGGGAAAAGTCAGCCAGTCCCTTGGCTTCATAGAGCCAGTCAGCCAGGAGGGTCTCCGTAGGCATTATGCGTGGAGTTGGCACTTGACGCTCTGTTGATGCTAAATTGTTCCAGCCAGGCTTACCCATGGAGTGTTAGCTTTTCAGATTTGTGTTCTCTTTTCTCTAACTGGATATTGATCTTCCCTTAGCAGAACAGTCTCCATCTCTAGATGGGGAAGGGAAACCCATGGCCTCCTTCCCATGAGTCTTAACACTATGCTGATTTGGCAAAATAGCCCATGGTCTCTTACATTTCTTTCTATTTTATAGGCCCAAGAATAAACCCAAGGGTGTTCTGGGGTAAGTGTACAGACTTAAATAAATTTGGCAGTCTGATTGGCTGCAAAAATTTTCTGAGAGAATAAGAAGATCATTGCCATGGAGTTTTCCATCTTGTGAGATCTAATGAAATTAACTTTCTAATTTAGAAACACTTTTCAGTCTTTGTGATGAAATCCCTTTGACCATTAACTTTTCAGATCTTGGAGCTAATGGAAATTCTCCCACCCTACCCCACCCCAACTCTATTTGTGTGAGCATCAGAGAAAACTCCCATGCTTTTCATCAGCCGTCCATTTGTGTCTATTCCTCCTAGCCTAAAAAATCCTCATAGGCCAATTAAGTCAATTAAGATTATATAAACAACTTGGTTCTCCCAGTCCTTTCTCAGCTGCCTGAGTTAACCTAGACAAACTAAAAATGGAAACCCAAAAGACAAATATTGGGGCATTTTTAGCCCTTTAAAGGAAAAGTCCCCTTTTGTGCTTTTTCTGTGGCAAGGACATTGTCCTCTACTCACAAGTTATTGCTAAAAAAACAGACAGCTTTGCACACTGGCGTGGAGTTCCACATGGGGTAAATCTATACAGCTGCAGTCAACTGGGATATCTTTTCCCAGAGATGTCTGGGTTTGTTTCTCCAGGTTTTCAATTTAGATTGTTCACTTGGTTTCAAAATTACCTATTAAAATGTGTAATTTAAATTATGGTCATATGTTATGAATCACTTCTTGAACCTTATTTAGGATATTCTTGCAAGTTCTGCAGGATGATTATAAATACTTATGTTGAAGTTAACGTTGCTTCTTGTCTGTTCTAGGAAGAGAGAAGAATTGCTTATTGAACGTTTATGATATTTAGCTCATTTAAAAATTTAATTAAGTATGTCAGCTCCAGGCCAAAGAGGGAGAATTTGAGATATTCCAGAATAATAACATTTTCTTTTAAATGTTAATATCTCTTTTCAGGTACTCTTCCTGCTGTTGCTGTTTCACCTAATATTGATGAAATCAACACAATCTGATTAATGTATGGTATATGGCAAAAAACATTATCTTATGAAGTATATTTTATTACATGCCATCCTAACTATACTGCCAAGTGTTCTATAAGTATATAGGCTAGCTGAGCCTAGTTCTTACTTCCAAGAGGAATGAGTGGATGGTAAAGACCATCAAGAATAGGGTTATTCTGTTTGGGTGCAATGGCTCATGCTTGTAATCCTAATACTTTGGGAGGCCAAAGCAAAAGGATCATTTTAGCCCAGGAGTTCAAGACTAGCCTGAGCAATATAGCAAGACCTCATCCCTACAAGTAATAAAAAAAAATCAGCTGGCATGGTGACATATGTCTGTGGTCCCAGCTACTCAGGAGGCTGAAGCGGGAGAAGAATTGCTTGAGCCCAGGCAGTCAAGGCTGCAGTGAGCCATGATCACACCACTGCACTCCAGCCTGGGTGACAAAGCAAGACCCTGTCTCAAAAACAAAAAACATACAACAAAAAAACCAGAACAGGGTTATTCTATTTAAGTTCGTGACCACTATCACATTTCATTGAGAACTGCTGAAATTTGCACAGCATTTTAGTGGCATAGATTTGCTCTGTAAATTTTTGATAATTCTTTAAGCGCCTCATGATTTAGGATAGTTAAGAGCATGGAAAATTACTTTAACAATTTTACAGAATGGCATAGGAAAAACAATCAAGCCAACAAAAAGCTTTGCATACTAGTCCTGACTCTGCTGTTAACTACCTTCAGCACGTTATTTAGTTTACCTTCTCATTTTGCAAACTAGGTGACCAAAACTAGGTAATCTGTAAGGTCTCCTTAAGCTCTAATATTTTATGATATTAATATTAGAATTATGCCCACTTTTACTAAAATTACTCTCAAAGCTCCTAACATCTTCTGTGAGTAATCTCTTCATAGTACTTTTAAATCGTGGGTGTCTATGTGGCCTTTATCAAGAGGAAGTTATAGTCTTTATATATGGGGTGAATCACTCTCACCCTTTGTAAATGTGAATACCTCTCTGTGAAGTCAAAATATTTTTCACTTTCACTTGATGTAACTTGTACTTCTGTAATCAATTGATTGAAAAATTAAGCAATGCCAGGGTGCTACTCCAACTCCAGTAACACTTTAAATGAATTTGTGTTTATTATTCATAACAGTACCTACATATATTTGGAGAATACTATTACTTATTATTATGAACCAGTGACGATGCTTTCAAATTTAATAACTGAAAATACCAACTCAAATTAGGTTAAATGATAAGGAAGTTTATTATCTCACACACAAAGAATCCAGAGGTAGGGTAGTCCCATGATTGTTTATTCAGGCTCTCAATGTTGTCATTGAGGAGCAAGGATGTTTTCAATCCTCATCTCCTCACTGTGGTGATACCCATGTGAGTATAATGCATTAGCACGTCCACATCACATGCAGATGTACCAATGTCCTGAAAAAGAAAATGGCTGTTTCTGCTTTTTCTCCTTAGAAGCAATAAACTTCTCCTAAAAGTCCTGAAAACACTTTTCTTCATCTACCATTGGCCAACAAATGAGTTACATTTCTTCCTAAATCCACCACTAAAAGGAATGGATGAAAATTAACAATTTTGGGGGCAGAATGGGAAGGTAACCACTATGATCGCAATAATGTATAATATAATATATTCGTAGTCCATAGATAGTGCTTGTGCACAGATTCCTTGTCATAATGCTACATGTACTGAACACTTCTGCTCCCAAACATTCTGGAAATTCTTGGTCAATTCGTCACTCTAAGACCAAAGTCCATTACTGTTGCTACACTACTAATGATTTGTATTCTGTGAGGAAAAAATGAAATTAATGGTTCCAAAGTAAATCACCCTAACTTGTGTGTATGTCTTTCCTAGAGGATACATCTCAAATATTGCAACAAATAGAACATATGATGCAATTCTATAATTTAAGTGAAACGGACGAGCTCTTGAAAGACACAAGCCATCAAAGCTCACTCAAAAAGAAATAGATAACCTGAATAATTCTGCATCTATTAAGAAAATTTTATTTGTAGGTCAAATCTTTCTAGAAAATAAAACCCCATGCTCAGATAGCTTCACTGAAAATTCTATCAAGCTTTTGAGAAAGAAATAATACCAATTCTACACCAATTATTCCAGAAAAATAAGGAAAAAATAAGCAATTCCCAGCTTATTTTATGAGACCAGTATTACCCTGACCAAAATAAGGCAAAAAATTTACAAGAAAGAAAAATCTACAGACCAATATCTCTCATAAACAAGGACACAAAAGTTTTTTGTAAAACATCAGTAATAAAATTCAGCAATATATTAAAAGGAAAATATGTCATGTCCAAGTGCAATTTATTCAGAGACTACAAGGTTGATTCTACATTCAAAAACCAATCAATGGATAGAGAGGCCTCATCTCCAGAAAATAAAAATAAAACAAAGTAAATAAATCAATGGGAGTTATATCAGTGAAAATGATGGAGTAAGAACCTCTTTCTTATTTTTTATTTTTTTTTAAGCCAGAGTCTCACTCTTATTGCCCAGGCTGGAGTGCAATGGTGCAATCTCGGTTCACTGCAACTTCTGCCTCCCAGATTCAAGTGATTCTCCTGCCTCAGCCTCCCAGGTAGCTGGGACTACAGGTGCCCACCACTACGCCTGGCTAATTTTTTTGTATTTTCAGTAAGGATGGGGTTTCACCATGTTGGTCAGGCTGGTCTCGAACTCCTGACCTCAGGTGATCCACCCATCTCGGCCTCCCAAAGTGCTAGGATTACAGGTGTGAGCCACCGCACCTAGCCAAAGACCTCTTAATGATTTTCTCTTCTATGAAGTAATGGGGGGAAGTGGGAAAAATAGTCAGAACAGCTTTTTCAGAACTCTGAAAATTAACCAAAGTCCTGCAGAAACCTGAGAAGTATTTTTTCAGGAAAATGGCTCAGTAAGAGCAGCAAGCTTTGTGGCATTTTAACTTGCCCTATTCCATTCCCTCCCAACTCTGTGGTATCTTTGAAAACCAATAGCTCACAATCATGGTGAGAAGCAGGAGGCTGGCAGCCACTGGAGTGGACAGAATGAGGTCGGAGTTCCTTCAAAGCTGTATTCACAGAGCATTGTCACTATTTGACTCGTCTGGTGGTTCTTTAGAAGATTCCACTTACAAGATTGTCTTTATTTGACCTGTCTCAGAGCTCATTCAGCATGAAAAGCCTTTTCCATGGGGCATTTGTCCAAAACAATTCAATGCAATTGTCTAACATTGTGGCTACCCAAGGAAATGGATAACAGTTGAGGGAAATAAGAGGCTAACCAAAAAGCTTAAAAGGAAAAACTGGGGATAAGATATCCATAGTGGCTTTTAAAAGTTCTAACATATTTCTGGAAATCTAGAAGACCATGTACATGCGTAGACATGTGTACATATCTAGGGCTGTGTGCATGCTCAGGAAAGACCTAAGAAGGCCCTATGGATGACTTTGAGGCTCTGTGAAAGCAGAAAGTAAAGGCTAAGGCAGAGCTGTCAACTGGCTGGCTGAATCTTGAATGTGTGTCCCTGCATGCCCACAGAATCGCTTGGCAATGATTCAGAGACTTATTGGTTCGGGGCATTTAAGGAAATCTCTGTCCGATTATTAACTGACCACTGAGCTAACTGCACAAAGACTTGACTTGAGTGGCCACATGTAGCAAAGAATACAGACTTTACAGAATTAGTCCAGGAAAATCATGGCCAAAATATAAGAAAAAGTAGCAAACAACAAAAACAACAAAATCTGGACAGGGAGGAGAATCTGGTTTTCAGAGTTGCCATATTATATTATTTGAAATGTTGAGTTTTCAAAAACAATATAATTATGAGATATGCAAAGAAACAAGAAATTATAACCCATATAAAGTTTTAAAAAGCAATTAATAGAAACTGTCTTTGAGAAAGCCCAGACATTAGATTTATTAGACATAAACTTTAAATCAGCTATTTTAATATATTCAAAGAGGTAAAAGAAACCATATCTAAATAACTAAAAGAAAGTATGAGTACAATGGCTCACCAAACAGAAAGTATCAACAAAGAGATAGAAATTATAAAAAAGAACCATATTCTGTTGAGGGAGGGGGTATAAAGGTAAAAAAATATATAAATGTGTTTATTATCACTGAAATGTACACTTAAAAGTAGTAAAGATGGTAAATTTTTTTTAAAAAATTTTGAGACTGAGTCTTACTCTGTCACCCAGACTGGAGTGCAGTGGCATGGTCACCACTCATTGCAGCCTGAACTGGGCTCAAGTTATCTTCCCACCTTTGCCTCCTGAGTAGCTGGGACTACAGGTGTGCACCACCTTGCCTGGTTAATTTTTAAATTTATCTGTAGAGTCATGGTCTTGCTTACGTTGCACAGGCTGGTCTTGAACACCTGGCCTTAAGTGATCTTCCTGCCTTGGCCTCGCAAAGTGCTAGGATTACAGGTGTGAGCCACTGTGTCCAGCCAAAAAATTTTTAAAAAATAAAAAAAGAAGAGAATTTGCCAATCTGTAAGCTCTGTGAGATGTAGCAGTAAATAGTTAAAAAGAAACAAAAAGAAAAAAAATTTTAAATGAATGTAACCACCATATCAACAGTCCAAAGAAGACAAATAATGTAATTATTTTAATAGATGCAGAAAAAGCATTTGACAATCAACATGCATTCATGATTTTAAGAAACCAAACTCTCAAGAAAGTAGTAATGAAGGGAGTTTTCTCAACCTAATAGTGGGGATCTACAAAAATCCTATAGCTAACATAGGATTTAGCTTAATGGTGAAACACTAAGTGCTTCTCTTCCCAGATGGGAATAAATCAAAGATGTCCTCTCTTACTACTCTATTCAACATTGCACTGGGGATTCTAGCCAGTGTGCAAAAAATAAGTAAAGAGTATTTCTTTATTAGAAAATAAGAAATATAACTATTCACAGATGACATGACTGTCTATGTAACAAACGCCAAAGAATATCCAAAATTGTACTAGAACCATTGTTTAGCAACATTACAGTATAAAAAGTCGATATATAAGAACTAATTGTACTTCTATATATCACTGATGAAAAATTAGAAAATAAGATTTTTTAAAAAGCATTTTAAATAGCACCATAAAATATTAAGTACTTTGGTACAAACCTAACAAAATATGTGTAAAATCTGTTTGCTGAAAACTATAACACTAATAAAAGAAGTCAAAACGATATATGTAAATGGAAAAATATGCCATGTTTGTGGATTAAAAGACTTACTGTGGTTAAGATGCCATTTATTTCCTAAATAGATCTATAATTCAATGCAATCCCTATATTGACAAACAAGATTTTCCGTGGAAATCAAATTTATATGAAAAAACAAAGGAATTAGAATAGCCAAAACCCCAAAGTTGGACGATTTACACTTTCTCGATTCAGAGTCCAGAACATACACCATTATGCAATGGAAAACATTCATAGGATCTGTAATTTCTGATTTCAAGACTAGTATATTGTTACAGCAATTAAGGCAGTATGGTATTGGTGACAGGTAGACACATAGATCAATGGAACATAACAGAGGTAATAATAAATCCTTACTTATGTGAGTAGTTGATAAATAAATTTTAATAAATCCTTACTTATGCGAGTAGTTGATTTTTGACAAATTTGGAAGGACAATTTAATAGAGAAAGGATAATCTTTTAAATACATGGTTTTAGAACAAATAGACAGTCTTATATTTAAAAATGAACCTTGAGCCAGGTACAGTGGCTTTTGCCTCTACTCCCAGCTGCTTCAGAGACTGAGGCCAGAGGGTCACTTGAGCCCAGGAGTTTCAGCCCAGGCTGGGCAACATAGGAAGATCCCATTTTCTAAAAAAAATTTTTAAATTCTTAGAAATGAACCTTGGTCCACACTTCGCACTTTATACACAAATTAGCTCAAAAAGGTCCATAGACATAAATGTAAAGTTGAAAATATTAAAATTTCTAGAAAAAATATATAAGAAAATCCTTAGCCTGATGGGGTAGCTCATGCCTGTAATCCTCACACTTTGGGAGCCCAAGGCATGTGGATTGCCAGGTCTCAGGAGTTCGAGACCAGCCTGGGCAACACGGTGAAACCCTGTCTCTACTAAAATAGAAAAAATTAGCCAGGCATGGTGGTGCACGCCTGTAGTCCCAGCTACTCGGGAGGCTGAGGCAGGAGAATTGCTTGAACCTCAGGATGAGGGAGGTTGCAGCGAGCCAAGATCACGCCACTGCACTCCAGCTTGGGTGACAGAGTAAGACTCCGTCTAAAAAAAAAAAAAAAAAAAAAGAGAAAATCCTGTGAATGCAGGTTAGGCAAAGATTCCTTAGACATGACATCAATAATATGATTCATAGTAGGAAAAAAAATGACAAATTAGACTTCCTCTCCAAAAGACCTTGTTAAGAAAACGGTCATCTAGCTGTAGACTGGGATAAAATATTTGCAAAAACATCTATCTGATAAAGGACTTGTATCCAGAATATATAAAGAACTATCAAAATTCAATAATAAGAAAACAACCTAGTTTTTAAATGGGCAAAGATTTGAACAGACACTACCAAAAAAGATACATGAATGGCAAATAAGCATGTGAAAAGATGACCCACATCATTAGTCACTAGAGAAATGCCAATGAAAATCACAATAAAATATCACTCCACACTTATTAGAATTGCTAAAATGAAACAAACTGATAATGCCAAAAGCTGACAAGGATGCAGAACACCTAGAACTCTTATACACTGCTAGTAGGAATGCAAATCGTATAAAACTTTGGAAAACTGTTTGCCAGTTTCTTATAAAGTTAAATATACATTTACCTAGGCAAGCATCTTACTCCTAGGCATTTACCCAAGAGAAAGGAAAACTTATGTTCATATAAAACATATACATAAATGTTTATAACAACTTTATTCATAATTGACAAAATGGGAAATAATCCAGATGTCCATAAACATATAAATGTATAAAAAAATTATAGTTCCACACAATGGAATATTACTCAGTAATAAAAAGAGATAAATTATGATGCTTACAACAACATAAATGAATCTCAATGCTGGGTCAAAAAAGCCAGACTCAGAAGGTTACATATATTGTATGATTCCACTTATATGACATTTTGGAAAGGTAAAACTATAGAGATACTGCCAGAGGTTGGAGATGGGAGTGGACCACAATGGAACATAAAGGAATTTTACAGTGCAATGGAACTGTTCTATATCTTAAATATGGTGGTGGTTACATGACTATATGCATTTGTCAAAGCTCCTAGACCACTAAAAAGTGAATTTTACCGAATGTGAGTTTTCTGATTTGCATCTGATTTTGGCAAATTGCTGACACCAGGGTCCTCAAAAACTCATATTGGAAACCACTGGCATAATGACAATTCAAAAACTTTTAGATGACTGTTACAATCAGTAGAATGTTAAGTCAATGAGTATGTCAGGCAATGAGACCTGATTCTCAGCATGAGTTCATGTACTACAGATATACCCTTGAGGAAAATAGTGGCAACCACAAGCCAGGTAATAGGGTGCGGTCTTTATATTAATGAAGATAGTCCTTGTGTAGACATGTTTTGTGAAAACTAAGCACATCTCCTGAATCATGGCCTGCAGCATAAGAGAATGCTCATCCTTATGCAGACTTTTCAGCTCTCTGGCAAATCCATCTATCAGGTGGCTTCCAGCTGTTTTGCTGAAATTTTTTGTTGCCCTTCCAATAGGGATCAAGCCTAACACAAATTTCAAAGAATTGGTCTATTTATATAAAATAATCAGATTTTGAGAGCCTATCTTTTTCTGTGAGCAGTATTAAACTTTTCCTCTTCTTGCTGCTCCTGACATCCCTCCCATGTCATTTCTGAGCAAACAAAGTACAGATGACTTGGCTTGCCCCAGTTCTTGGAGAAGCTTAACCCTAGCAGGGTGGGTAGGTAAACACTGCCAAGCATAAAACTAGAAGTGACTTCCCATCCTGATGGGAGGATTTTCATTTCTTCTGCTAATAAGGGGAATCTTTTGGAATCAAAGGGATATTTTTCTCTGATTATAAAGGGTGTCCTAGTCTGATTTGTGCTGCTATAACAGAATACCAGAGAGTAATTTATTTGAAAAAACACTTCTCACAATTCTGGAGGCTGGGAAGTCCAAGATTGAGGGGCTGGCATCTGGTGAGGGCCTTCTTGTTATGTCATAACATAGCAGAAGGCCTCATATGGGTGAGAGAGAGAGAAGGGGGCCAAACTCATCCTTTTATAAAGAATCAACTCCAGATTTAACAAATCCAGTCTTGAGATAATGTCATTAATCTATTAATGAGGATAGAGTCATGACTTAATCACCTCTTAAAGGTCCCACCTCTTAATATTGTTGCATTGAGGATTAAGTTTCCAACACATTAACTTTGGGGGACATATTCAAACTCTAGCAAAAGGGGAACAACTGCTAAGGCTAACACTTCACAGATTTTTCTTTGGCTCATTTTTGTCTTTTGATAAAGCTAATTTATAATTGTTAAATTATTAGACATAAGTTACAGATACTTTAGTAGGCCATGTGTTAGAAATAACCTATGGTAGCTTTAATTAAATGCATCATCTATAGGTGATATATTCTAATATGATCCTATAGTCTTAATATCTAAGTTCTTCAAGTCCAGAGAACAGAAACTTTTGTTTTTTTACACATCTCCCATTGATAATACCTTAGGTGGTGAACACAGGACAAAATGGGAGCAGGGAAGAGTGCAAACCAAAGCGAATAAACTTTTTGTTGTTGTTATTGATTTATATCCTCCACCAGAAGGTAAGCTCTAACATGGGGACTTTTGAGAAAGGTAACTTGGCAGAGAAGGGGAGAGAAGTGCTGTAGTCAGTGGTTGGCTTGGAAAAATCTCAGCATCATCCTAGGCCCTGCAGTCTCCCTCATCTTAACAGCAACCACTAAATATCATTGTCTCTGTCCAACCTTGCTGACCTTGCGCTGCTCGGTTCCTTTTTCTTTTTCATCCTTGCCTTGCTAAAGCTCAGGCTCTTCACTAAACTACTGCCAGAGCATCCCCATCAGTCTATCTTGCTTTTTTCTGTTCTACTCCACTGTCTACACTATCACCAAATTTAGCTTTTTTCAACCCAGCTGAACCTTCGGCAACTCCCCCTCACCCTCAGAATGACATTGACATGCCACAGACTGGCACTTCAGACTCTCTCTGAAGGGTAGGTGCATCCTACCCTTCCCACCTCTCCTCATCTTCTCTCCTTTCTCACACTATGCTCCACCACTCTCCACCCAAGCCTTCCTCTTTCCTGCATGTGTACCTCTCGTGCTGGACTCTGTGCTTGAAATATCTTCTTCAGCCTTGGCTTCTCACCATCCCCGATCCTTTAAGGCCCAGCTCAAAGGACACCTCTTTTGTGAAGCTTTGGCTGATGTTCACAGCTGAGAGTGGATTTTCATAGTTCTTAACTGTTCTCTTGTGGTTTATATTCTTCCGTATGTTGTAATTATTGGTATATGTGGTGACTGTGTTCATATATTTTTTCTTTTTATGTTGTAAATTACCGGAAGGCAGGTTTTATATCTCACCCTCAGTTGTATTTCTATACCTCATGCCTTGCTCATGATAGACACTCCATAGGTGGTAGTCCACTCACTCAACAAATATGTATGAGTCTTGAATGGAAAAATGAGTGAATACATCTGAAGTTGGGAATAGAAGAAAAGGAAACCAGGGTGCTTTGTTATTATAATCAAGGCAGCAAGGAACACAACTGGCGATAATTCAAGAAGCCCACATGGGAAGGGCAGGAGTTCGTACTACTCAGCTATGTCATTCCAAAAGCCAAACTATTGCACACACCATGGCATATGATGTTGTCATAATTGTGTATAGAGAAGTCTTATCTAGTAGCACATGCTAAGCAAAGAAGCCAAGCTGGAAGATGGTCTTCCAGTCTTAGAACAGTAGTAGACAACTAACAAATAATTGTTGTATTATTTCTATTTAATATGTGACAATTGGTTTTTTTAAAAAAAATCAGTGGATTTACTGTTCAACAAAAGAGCTGAATCAACAATTGTAGACACTGGAATTATCTCAGTAAATATAAAATTATTTTCTCTCACCTCCTTCTCAGAGAACTTTATTTCTTATTGTCTCTTGAGAATGGAGGGCAAAATGTGTCCCAAAACTAGAGGATACCTCGTGAAAGTATCATAAGCCATCATGGCACTATCATGTGATACTGTTTTTATGAGAGAAGAGTCATAGAATAGGTAGAAATCCACCTATTGGGTACACCCCTTTAAACCAAACACATAAAGAAAATATGCATCTACAAAGATTCATAAGGTAGTGAACAGTCACTTGGCAAAAGCACTCACCCTGGTCACCAAAAACAAATCCCTTTTCAGAAACACATCAGCCACATAAAGCAGAGTCTGCCTGTACTCACGCTGCTCAGAGAGTGATGCGTCTGGTCACTTGGTGCCAATCTGGGCCACACGTAAAAAGACACTCTTTCTCCCCAGCCTATTTAAAAGTCAGTAGATAATTTTGGAAGTATAACTATTTTTCCAGGTTGCCTTTTAAGGGACTTTCCTTTCTAGTCCATCAAAAATGAATTAATGTGACTCATTAACACATCTCCAAACGCAGTCAGAGAGCAAAAAACCCCTTTCCAGTATCTTAGTCACTTCTATTTCCTAAAGCTGACTCTTTGCTTCTTCATTTTGGCAAGAATTTTGTTGTTTTCTGGTTAATTTAAAAACATTTAAAAGACAGCTCCCTTACTACCAGGCATATGGTAGGAACTTAATACATAAATGTTAAATGAAGTTTCTTTCACTCTATGTACCACGTCTTACTCACAGATTTGCCAAGTACAATAAACTGTGAACATTGAATAACTAGAATGTGAGTACTTGAATTTTTTTCTTCTCCCCCAAAGTGCCTAATATAGGACTCTGTAAACACTACTCACTCATGCACATCTGAATATGTGAGAACCTGCACATGCACACACAGACATGCAGTCTTATTAGCTATTGAGTTAGCTTAGAGAATCCTTGACTAATTAACTTTGGGGGTTATCTGTTATAGATCTGACTGTTCTATTGTACCTGGAGAATACCAATATTTTTATAGGAACCCAAGGGGAGGAAAATACCATCCATGCTGATTCTGATGGTTGCTTAGCATGTTAGCTTTATTTTATTTTTTAATTTATTTTTATTTGTAGAGATGGGGGTCTCACTATGTTGCCCAGGCTACTCTTAGACTCCTGGCCTCAAGAGATCCTCCTGCCTTGGCATCCCAGAGTGCTGGGATTATAGGCATAAGCCACAAGGCCTGGCCTGTGTGTTTGGTTTTATATCGTTGTTATAGTTGAATAATTGATTGGTCTGTGGTTGCTGAGTTCTATAAACAAATTTCTATCTAAAACTATCAATAAATTATTCCAATACCATACTGCTGTTAACTGAAAACATCCCCACTGTTCAGATGGTTTTGGGTTTTTTTTAGTTGTAATTTGCCCTCAGTCTGATCTGTTCTAATATTGCCTCTTTTCTTTCAGTTCAAAGCTATGGGCAGACTTAAATTTTAATAATACACAAGGCAGTGGGAAATGAAGGTTCAAGAGTCAAGTGGAATCTATTAGACTCTGCCACTTATGAGACAGAAGACCTTTGGCCTGTTACTCGGCCTCTCAAACTTCACTTTTCTCAGGTATAAAATGAATATAATAATGGTACACACCTCTCGGAGTCGTTGTGGGGATTGTGTTAAAGAATGGATGTAAAATATCTGGCTTACAGTAGTTCTAGAAAGCATTAGTTGCAGTCGTTCTTCTTTCCTGGGATCAATAATCCGAACACCCACACAGTGCCTGTAGGGAGTTGCTCCTTAATGTCAACTGAAGACCATTTGCCACATAACCCAAAACACGTCCCTCCACAGCCTGTGAGGCCCTGTGTGATCTAGTCCTGCCTCCCTTGCCAGCCTCTCGCCCGCTGCCTGCCTCCCTTCACTTGATGCTTTTGAGCAAATTGGCCTCATCACTCTTCCCCCAACTCACCATGCAGCTTCCACCTGAGAGCCTTCTCAGACTCTTGCCCCCTCTAGATATTAGAACACTCTCCACCCTGCCCTTCACCTGTGTGATCTCTTTTCAACCTTCATGTATCACTTACACAGCAGGACTTTTCCTAACACCCCTCTCCAAGATTATGTCTCTTCTTATGCTCTCACAGTAGCCAGTACTCTTTCTTTCTGATCTTGCTCTGTCACCCAGGCTAGACTGCATTGGCACCATTATAGCTCACTGTAACCTTGAACTGCTAGGCTCATGCGATCCTCCTGTCTCAACCACCCGAGTAACTGGGACTGCAGGTACATGCCATCATACCTAGTTATTTTTTTTTTTTTTTTAGTAGAGACAAGGTCTTGCTATGCTGCCCAGGCTTGTCTTGAACTCCTAGCCTCAAGTCAGTACACTTTCTTTATAATAGTTATCACATTCTTGCAGTTGTTCTTATTTTATATATATATATATATATATAAAATCTGCAATTATATATTGTACGTAACTGTTATAGGCTGAATTGTGTCCCTCCAAAACTCATATGTGAAGCCCTAACCACTAGTACCTCAGTGAACTTATTTGAAGATAGGGTCTTTAAAGAAGTAGTTAAATTTAAGTAAAAAAGGAGCCCATCAGGGTGGACTCTAATTCAATCTGACTGTGTCCTTTAAGAAGAGGAGATTAGGACACACAGAGAGAGACATCAGGGATGTGCATGCACAGAGGAAGGCCATATGAGGACGCTGCAAGAAGGCGGCCATCTGCAAGCCAAGGAGAGGGGGTCTCAGGAGAAATCAAACCTCCTGACACATTGATCTTGAACTTCTGGCCCACAGAACTGTGAAAAAATAAATTTGTGTTGTTTAAGCCACCCAGTCCATGGTGTTTTGTTATGGGAACCCTCACCGACTAATACATTATGTAAGGCCTGTCTTCCTCCATTAGACTGTGAGCTCCATAAGCAGAGGGAATATGTCCATATTTCACCACCAAACTCTTAGCACATAGTTTAATGTCTGGCTCCAAGCAGGAGCCAATATATTTTTGTTTAATTCTTGAATTCATGAATAAAGAAATAAATGATGCAGGGGCATGTCTATTTTATGCTGAAAGCTCTGTGTGTTCTGGGTTCTTCAGTGTTCTTCTACTATGAAACTGATGGAAGACATGTTGAGTATTTATTTGGGGAAGGCAAGAACATCCTAGAAAGCAAGTGTCAAATTCTGCATAATTGAAAGGGTTCTGAAATGCACGACTCCAGTGTGGAATATGGGCAGCTTTGGAGCAAGAGCCCCACAGGTGTTGTCGTGGTCTGTTACCCTTCCATGGGATGCAGTGCCCACAATAGCAAGGTGCGCATGTCGGTGCTATGCTGTAGGGGCCCCACTGCTCCCCTCCAGTATCTTAGGATAATGCCTCAGAACTGGGAATCCCAGTGTGATGGTGGGTCCCAGGAATGTGCTATAGCCTCAAAGGACTGCCTGAGTGAGTTCCAGGTTCAGACTTCCCATTTTACCAACACCAAGGGTCTCAAGCTAGTTTTTGGGCTCCCTGGAAAGCCAGATGCTGTCCAGGTATTCATAAGAATTATCCTGATTGATGCAAGTTGACCCTCTAGGGAAATCTAAAGGTCCCCAGGATGTACTTGGAGTTGCAGGACATCTGGGAGCCCACACATGTCTTTAGGTGTATGGAGACTATGTAGTCACCTGATTTGAAGGACAAGAAGGTCCTTATCCCTCCCCAACAGCACCTCTCTCCATTATTAGGTGGCTAAATGCCTAAAATTTCATCACTAACATGTCACTCTTTTAGGTCAGCATCACTATATCTGGTTGCCTCTTTTGTAAAATGAACCCCTACCCCACCAATTGCTCGTACGTTCAATCATTAGCATATTATGAATTAGTTCACCAACTATTTTCTCCAGATGGGCTTGACCTGGCTTGAGTCACAAGAGGGGAAAGAGGACAAAGACATCTATAGGGGAAACAGGACAAAGGACACAGGACACAGGAACAGAGGACAAAGACATCTATAGGGGAAACAGATCTTGAATATAAATCCTGCCAACTTCAGTTTCTCTAGGGCTCAGGCAGTATGACCACAGGCCATCCACGTGCCTAGACCGTGCCCATCCATGAGACCATCCACGTGCCTAGACTCATGAATCACGCAGTGGGATTCCAGTACCCATAGCACTGAGGAAGGGTACTGCCACAAAATTGTGGCAGTTCTCCAGCTGTAGAAGGCAGGCAATAAAAAAGCATTTCCTTTATGCTGGCCCTTTGTTTCCTTTTCCCCATGGGCCTATAAATAGTTAATCTACCTAAGCTGGAAGGAGAAGCTTTCTGCCTCCAGTAAAGTTTGATTCCTGGAGGCAGATTTTTTTTTAAATCCAGCAAGTGTCAGATAATTGGAAGGGTGGAGTAACGCTGTAAACCATGACACACCTTTGTCAGGACATGTTTGGAAGCAAAGAGTTGAAAGAAACAAGGTGGAGAGAAAGAGAAGTGAACATTTTTGAAAGATCACTCAGCTTTAACACACCTTGGCTGGGTCTGGATAAAAAAAAAGTGAGCACTGCAAATTTCTAGAAGAAAACATCAGGGGAAGAAAGAGAGAGGGGGATTTATTCAAAGTTGTTTCCAATTCCTTCAAAACCTCAAACCAGGTAAGTAAACAGGAAGACTGACCTTTCTCCTTTTCTCTGAGACTTTGATTTAAGGTTTGCCATTTAGAAATTAAATGTTTATTGGAGAAAAGAAGATGAAGTTCTGTAGTTTCTAGCATTCTGGTTAAAGTGATTAATTGGTTATAAAAGATGACTTTGGTGTATGCATTCTGCTTAGGGTAGTTCTTTCAAAAGAAATAAGTGGGGAAAAGGAGAAGGCTGTTTAAAATATACCGGGCTTTAGAGGCAAGATCTTTCTGTATTGTTTTCAGCATTGTTAAATGACTTGTGTTGTTTTATTTAGAATATGATACGGGCTTATAATTCCTTCTCTCCCAATCTCAGTTTCCTCTCTCGCTATCTTGCTCTCCTCTTCCCTCTGTCTCTCTCTCTCCACTGGACGAAGAGAACAGCTCAGAGGTGAAGTTAAAGTATAGGTAAGGGGGCCTTCTAGAAACAGTCCCTGTGCTGACTGGGCCTCTCTGATTAAGCCATACATGGTAAACATTGCTATTTACCATGCTGTAAAATTACCTCTAATCTAAAGAAAAGTATGATCTTTGAAATGATCTAATTAATTCAGGAATTTTCCAGGATCAAACTTAGAGGAATAAAAAAAGGAAGAAAATTGTTTCCCATATATATACTCTTACGAGTCAACTTGGGTTTCCCCCTGCCAAAAAAATTCACTTTGAGATGAGAATTACCAGTTTAGATACCTAAGTGGACGACGTTAACTGGTAACTGACAAATTATCACTTTACTTTTTGAAGTGGAGGCAAAACCTCTGGCACATTCCTTCTTTTGAGAAGTAGTTAATCAGTAGTCTAATATGGACTTGTAAAACGTAGCGAGATTTTTAAAAGGTATTTATTCGAAAAGCAGAGTAGTTTCTTTTTACCTCCGTATGTTCTCTCTTAGAGCTAAGGCACAGATCTGTCAGAACTAACCTAAGACAGATGTCTATCCCCACACAGACTCACTCCAGAGAATCAGAGGTGTCCTGCTTTACTCTTAGGCCCTGCAAAACACCCACATGAGTCTGATCAGAGTTTACACAGGAACAATTAAAGTGAACAGCTCTGCTTCAAGCTTGCATAGAAACTTACCAGCCTGGGTAACATGGCAAAACCCTGACTCTACAAAAAATACAAAATTAGCCAAGCGTAGTGGTGTGCGTAGTGGTGCACACTCATACTAACCCCAACTCTACTAAAAATACAAAAATACAGAAATTAGCTGGGCGTGGCGGTGCATGCCTGTAACCCCAGCTACTTGTGAGGCTGAGGCAGGAGAATTGCTTGAACCCAGGAGGCGGAGATTGCAGTGGTCCAAGGTTGCGCCACTGCACTCCTGCCTGGGCGACAGAGCAAGACTCCGTCTCAATTAAAAAAAAAAAAAAAAAAAAAAAAAAGGAAAAAATACTCATTAGATTGGTGAAACTGACCTGACCTAAGAACTAACCACCTTCTCAGATTATGAAAAACAAAAAGAAGTCTGTGTTTACATTGTTTGTTTCATTTGCCATTATTAACAGTGGCAGGACACAACTGTAAACAAACCAGCATAATCACAAAGCTGGTGCCCTATCCCACCTGCCCCCAGTCATGAAAATCCAGGATACCGAATGTAGCAAGCAGCAAACCCATCTCTGGGGTGTTATAGAGACAAAGCCTCCAAGATAGTCAACTCCAGGGCATTGGCTTTCCTGGCATCAAACTGCTGGGCCCTTCTGTGTTATCAGGTCAATAGCCAGTGGATGGTTTTCTAATACTTTGGCAATTTTGTTGTTGTTTCGTTTTAAAATTTAAAATTTAAAGAGATTGGAGTAATAGAAGCTATAAAAATACTTGCAATTCATTAGCAGAGTATAGGAACATTTGTTCCTAAAACAAAAAATAGAGAGAAAAATACTTAGCTCCTTCATTCTCTTTGTTGTATCAAGAACAAAGTGTTTCATGTGTCATTAGAATAAGATAATGTGATGGTTTAAACCCAAAAGTGATGGTAAACAGTTAACGTGATGGTTCACTGTCACTAACAGTGGTTTGTCCTTGTGTGTGTGTATGTTAGACAGCATTGTCTGAATAGTTTTAGGTAGATGTGACATCATTTAAATAAAGAGGAAGGGAAAAAACTCATAAAAGTAGAAAAGTGATTTAAAATTGTGTCTTCTTGCCTAGAAGAGGGACATGGGACCATTTTTACACCTTCACAAAAACATTAGCTATGAAATAACCACAAAGCAACCCTTTAGAACTATGGATGGAAATTAGTATAATTTTAGAATTGAGAGCTTGAATGATCTGCTCATCCTTAGTTCTAGTGAAGTGGCCCAAATATCTGAGAAGTTAAAAATTATGTTATTTGACAGTGCTTCCATTAAGTAGGACTTTTGGAAGATGAACACACTGGTGAATCCTGCTAGGATAGGCAGGCTCAGGCACATACCTTGGCAGGAAACATTCTTTTTCCTAACGTTACACTTTTAAAAACTATCAGTACTTAAAATGTGTAAAAAAGAAGTCCTGGGAATATACTGTAGGTCCCATGGGAAGATCCTAGTCCAGGCTTGTGCCCCACGCCATCATTCTTCATTTAATATAACTCACTTATAGAAAGTTTCCTCTTATATTTGGTTTAAAGGAATCAGTCTCCAAACACCTACCTGACACCTCAGATTGGCTGTGGGACACACAGACATTGGGGTAGCTTCAGATTGAGAGAGAGGCATCTACCTGTACCTGCCTAGAGCAGGTTATATCCACAAAGTACCTTCCAATGAGGAGCTCCCAGGCCCTGAAGGAGGGCATCTGATTTCTAAGTAGGTCATCACTTCGTGCCCTCTGGAAGTTGGGGAACCCTTAGGTTTTTACTGCAGAAATCAAGGCTTTGTCATTGAGATTCAGGGAAAAAATGGAGGGCCTAGAAATGCCTGCTATGTTTTGGATAAAGAAAGACCAAGCAAAACTTTCCAGGTTTGCTGCCTGGAGACTGTACTCTTAGCAAACAGAGTCATGATCCATCTGCCTAAATGGCTGCAAGTGGAATCCATCTGGCCAATCCCAAATGTACAGCTGTCAGCAGCAACTTTCACTGAAAGATCAAAATAAGCAATAACTTGAAGGAAGTAAATGTTTCCATGGATTGTTATAAACAGTTCATTTCAGGATAATATTTCATATCAGTTCAGGTACCATCCTAGAAAGCTAGTCACCTCCCCATTGACTGCCAGGTGCATTTAAAGTTTAATCTCCCCAAATGCCTCCTGATCCACAGCTTATTATCTATTTTTTTAAAAGAAAGTCACAGAAGGGTTTCAGAGGTATCAAACTGATGCTTAAACGAAGGATTGCAAAGAAGGTGTCCAGTTGCACGTAGGTTTGCATGACATAAGTCATATAGGTTATAGCTGGAATGCAGCAGATTCACTGGTCAGGTTTGTCCTTGTAATGAGGCTAGACTCCTTTGTTAAACTGTGTATGAAGCCCCTCCTCTGGGCTCCAGGAAACATACCTGTAAAGACATTCTTTGGCTTCTCAGATCCAGCTAGGATTTTTTCCATTACGCCTCATTCCTTGCCTCGAGCTGTGTTTGAGAAACACCAGTGAGCAAGAAGTTGGCACATTTACCAGGGCCTGAAGCTAAGTGTATGAGTCTTGGTTATTCCACCAGATCGTTGATCAGCTGGTCTCATTTGGTCTTTGTTTTCATCAGGGAAGTCACCCAGAGCCACAGTATGACTTTCATGGTCCCTAGACACTTTTGCCTTTGTAGGCCCCTTCCTCCATCAAAAAACTTTTTAAAATTCTATTTTACAACTGCATTGGTATAAAGAAGGACATAATCCAGATTAGATTCTGATCATTTTTCCTTCTGATGTTAAAAGTAAACATTTTGTGAGCCCCAAAATGTGCTGTGGGCCTAGGCACTGTGCCCACTTTGCCTACTGGGTAAGTCGAGCCTGAAGGCACTAGGCAGAGACTGGAAGGAGAGCTCTTCAAGCAAGGAGCACCTGGCAAAAGCAGTGTGCCTCAGCATTCTAGAACCCAGTTCCAACTACAACCAAAAAATAAACTAGGAGGAAGAGAAAGTTAGAGGAAGGGAGACAACCACAGGGTAAGTCAGATTTCAGGTCCTTTCAGAACCTGGGGCCAGGCAGCACAGCAAGAAGAGAAGAGCCCAGTTGGGACGGGACCCTTGCTGTGCATTCCTGTGTGTTTAAGACTTGAGCCTTCATCCCCACCACCCTTTGGCAACAGCCCTGCCTCATACCATCCATGCTGAGGGACACAGTGGACAAGATTGCACTGGTTTTCTTTTTCAGAAGCAGAGTAAGAATGAAGGGAGAATATAAAAAATACAAATATGTATTTTCCTACATGCTTCTATAGATTTTACAGGCTTTGTTCAACTGTTTTTCATACTTATGTCTGCAGATAAGCATGTGAGAGCCGATTATAGTGAATGTTTCATACTTTGAGAAGAGTAAAGTTCCATACAAGTACGACAAATATAATTATTTTTATCCTGATTTAAATCCATCAAGTGCCATTCTTACCTCCAGACTCTTAAATAATGAAGCATGAATGTCTCATATGCATAGAGTTCCATAAAGAACATTGAACATTATGGGAGACATTAAAATGAATTAGTTGATAGCACTAAGTGCCTTGACAGAACCCCTTCGCTATTTATTACCATGGAAAAGAATGGAGGTTTTATAGTCAAACAAAAGTCAGGACACCTAATCTGCTATGTAAGCCTCTTGATGCTCAGCAGGGGGCAGGCTGATCAATTAGACACTGAAAAACAAGATCCCAACACAAAGAAATAGAATCCAAAGTGGAACAATTAAATTAATCTCTATTATACCTGTTATAAGAAATGGGAATGACTCATAAAAAATATTCACACGAAAGAATTATGCTTTAAATTCTTGAAATCATGTTTTTGGTTATCAGCTTCAACAGTGGGGACCTATAATTACTAAAAACAATGATAAGTATGACTATCATGGTTTCTGATTTTTCCTGCAGGTGGCTATGGTATGGATGTAACCAAGAAAAACAAACGAGAGGGAACTGAATTCACTGAAAGAAGTAAGAGCATCAGAATTTTTTAATTTATGTGTTTTATTATGAAAGTAATAAAAATTTGGAAACAGAACAAGTAATTCATTAATAATTCTACCACAACGACTGTATCATGTTTAAATGTGTTCCTAAATGGACTTTAATCCTTCTCATAAGATAGCTCTTGTTGATTTTTATGTCAAAAGATGTCCTGCTTTTTCTTGAATGATGAAGGTTGTCATTTCCATGTATAGTTTTTATAACCCTCATTTTTAATGATGGGATAGCATTCTGCTAAATGAATTCACCATAGTTTATTTTATCATTTCCAAATTTAGGGGTACAGGGCAACAGAAATCTAAACAAATAACATCCTAGTTATTGTATCATAGTTGACCTCTACACTGAAAATTGAAAACAAATACATTTATTTTGTGGAACTGCCCAAATAATAAATTCAGAGACATTTAAACTCTCCTCCTACCAACTCTAAGTCAGGAAACTCTTTCACTTATTCTGTGACTTTCATATATCTCCAATAAAAAAAAAATTCCGGCTCCATAGACTTGAAAGTTTTAGTTAGGAAATAATTCACTTTTATGTGTCAAAGAATCCCAAATGTCTATACAATGAGAGGTTTAGTGAAAGCTGAAGGACTATTATTCAAATCAAGCTGCCACTGTACTCTACAAAAACATTTCCTTTTTTTTTTTTTTTTTTTTTGAGACAGAGTCTTGCTCTGTTGACCAGGCTGGAGTGCAGTGGCGTAATCTTGGCTCACTGCAACCTCCACCTCCTGGGTTCAAGCCATTCTCCTGCCTCAGCCTCCCAAGCAGCTGGGATTACACGTGCCCACCACCACACCCAGCTAATTTTTTGTGTTTTTAGTAGAGATCGGGTTTCACTATGTTGGCCAGGCTGGTCTCAAACTCCTGACCTCGTGATCTGCCCACCTCGGCCTCCCAAAGTGTTGGTATTACAGGCATGAGCCACTGCGCCTGGCCAACATTTCCTTTTATGCATTAAATAATGTTTCTGGCATGTCCATAACCGCATCTTCTTGCTAGGACAACCAAACTAATTAGCAAAATGCAGTATGAAGAAGGACAGTGTGAATAAGAGTCATGTGGGATGGAGCAGGTGTCAGCGGCACAGCTGAAAGTAGCACAAAATGATCCTGCACCATCTTCCTTTACTCTTTTCTCCTTTCACCACCTTCCCCACACATATGTGCCCATGCATGCCACACACACACATACATGCACACATACACACATGCATGCATGCCACACACATACATGCACACATACACACATGCATGCATGCCACACACACATACATGCACACATACACACGTGCATGCATGCCACACACACATGCACACATACACACATGCATGCATGCCACACATACATGCATGCAACACACACATACATGCACACATACACACATGCATGCATGCCACACACACATACACACATGCATGCATGCACACATACACACATGCATGCATGCCACACACATGCACACATACACACATGCATGCCACCCACACATGCACACATACACACATGCATGCATGCCACACACATGCACACATACACACATGCATGCATGCCACACACATACATGCACACATACACATGCATGCATGCCACACACATGCACACATACACACATACATGCATGCCACACACATGCACACATACACACATGCATGCATGCATACAAGCATGCTGGAAACTTGCTTTTAAAGAACAAAAGCCCCAGATCGGTAAGGGCTTCTGTATACCCACCAGAGACGGAGGTAGTGGTGAGGGCCACAGTCAGAGCATGAGTGATGGATTCACCATCTCTCAGACCTACGGGAACTAAATTTCAGAGGCCAAGGGACTGGTTCTTCAAGTCTGTCTGTGATGTGCCTGGATCACTGATTTTGCCAAACCCCAAATGTGACTTACCAGGAGCACCCTTCCTTCCCACAACTCCCCACATTCAGGGGTTGCCCTGAAGACATTAGAACAAAACATAATGTTCTTGAACACCTCCAAATTCATGAAGTAGTACACAGTGAAGTCAGCTAGGGTGTTGGTCTCAGCTGAACTGAGAGACCGTGGGGAAGGAGAAATGCAGAGAAACAGAGTGACTTGAGACAAGAGGGCCTGGTCCTCCTTCAACCTCAGACCAGGCCTGGATTGGATCTAATTGTCCAAGGAGAGACATCAACAGCAAAACAACTCATGTTTCAAACGCAGTGCGTAACTTCTTTTGGCTCCAAAGAGATATAAACTTATTTTCCAAGCATATTAAACCCATTGTTGTTGCTCATATCTTTTTGCACAGTGGTTCAGATCACACACCTTAAAGCACAAGGATAGAAAAATCAATGTTGAACCTAATTTAATATGCTTAGCCTGTGACAGAGCTTAGACCTTACCAAGATCCAGAGATGTCAGTGCATTACATAAGAACTCATCTTTTCTTTGTCTTTTTCTAGTTGTCACTGAAACAGTAACCACAAGACTTACATCCTTACCACCAAGTAAGTAACTACCTCAATAGCTTTGTTTTCAGTAGGTCACATTTGAAGGGCCCCACACCTGTAACCTTTTCCATGGGAGCTCCAAAATTTTTGAAATCTTTTTTAACAGCTATATTGACATTAATTTCTATACAACAGAATTCACCAGTTTGAAGTGATTGCTAGTATATTTACCAAGTTATGCAGCCATGGTTACAGTCCAATTTTAGAAGATTTCCATGGCTCCACAAAAAGAAGTGACCATTAGCAATCATTCCTCATTCTCCCTCCTCTCTCCTCAGCCCCTGGAAACCACAAATCTACTGTCTCTGTAGATTTGCCTATTCCAGATGCTAAAATATTGGATGTCTGATCTAACCTGAACAAGGATTGGGGTCTACCAGTCAAGCTTCTTGTTGAGGCTATTTTTTTTTCCAGGAGCTCCTATCACTCCTGTAATATTGATCTGAGCCCAAAAGCTACCCCCTACCCCCACCTCCAGGGAGCCTAGTTCCCTGGGGATGGGTAGAGCCCACCTACCAGCAGGTGAAGTTGGAGCAGTGATGGGCTGCCAGGTGGAACACCAGCAACACAGAGCTGCCACACGCCCCTCCAGCACTTCTAGTGGCTGCCATGCCTGGGCACTGACCAAGCACTCAGAAAAAGCAAGCCCAACCAGGTCCCGGACTCAAGGAGCTTTCATCGCTCAGCCTTTTCTAATATTTAAAATTTCCTAATACACAACTTGCTATATTCCACCCAGGAGACTTTTCTTTTAAATCAGGTGGAATACTCACTCTAGATATTTGTATAAAACAAAACAAAACAAAAAAAACAACAACGAAACTGGAGCATGGCAGCTTGCATCTTATAATGTAGGTGGGAAAGGGACCCCAAACTAAGAAGGTCCTGGTGAAAAACCAGGGAAGGCTTCCACAGAGTGGGGGACCAGGGGATCCTCTGGCCGGACTCCACCCTGAAATTATCACCTGCTTTTGTTCCTGGCAGAAGGCGGGACCAGCAATGGCTATGCTAAAACAGGCTCTCTTGGTGGAGGGAGCCGGCTGGAGAAACAAAGCCTGACTCATGGCAGCAGCGGCTACATAAACTCAAGTGAGTGCCCACTAGTGCAAGGGGTCAGGGAAGAATGGGTGACAGAGACACCAAGAAAGTCCTACACAGGACACGGGGCAGACACGATTTTGAATCAGTGCGCAAGACGGACAATTACAATCACCTGTCATCCATTCCAAATGCCCTCAAGAGTTATCTAAATAACACACAGCCATTGGGCAGCAGGGGTGGAGACCGGGGGTGCAAATTATAAATCATCAGCATTTGAAACCTACTTAAAATCAGATCCATTTTCATTAAGTCCACAATATAAATAACTATCATTAATTAAGAAGACTTCATGGGTAGGTAGCTATTTCCTCACTAAATCACTCGCTTTAAGCCATCTCTTTAGAAAACAATGTGCACGCCTGAGGGTTTACAATTTGAATTAACAACAACAAAAGAAACTTAAGGATTGGGTTACTGTGCTAAGGGAAGCTGGTGACATGTGATCCCATGCTGTGCAAGATTCCACTGGGCAAGCATCCAACACAGGCCTATTGTTCCCAGTGAAGTACTCTTTCAAACTAAAACAAAACAAAGCAAAGCAAGGCAAAAACAAGAAGCACCCAGATAGCCCCTGAAGCCATTTAAAATACTTGGAAGTAAAACTAAAAAGGAAGCCCCAAGACATTAGAACAGCCAGGTTGACCAAAGAAACACCTGCCCTTACCTGTTGAGGCACACTTCCACGCTGGATTATATTCTAGTCCATCCAAGCGTGGATGGACTACAAGAAAAATCCTGCCAAATCCTTTCCATTTCCATGCATGGTAACCATGCACAGGAAGGACGTTCCCGGGCAATAATTCCACCTTTCCATTTCTGAACAGCTGGGGGAATGCTGAGGTGGCCCCTTTCAGTTGTGCCCTCCCGAAGACCCTCCCTGAGTGTACTTGGTTAATATAGCTGGGTCACAGTAGCCATTTGGTTCACCTCTCTGCTGAAGCACTGATAACTTATGCTTTTCCCCTCTTGCAGCTGGAAGCACACGAGGCCATGCCTCCACCTCTAGTTACAGGAGAGCTCACTCACCTGCCTCCACTCTGCCCAACTCCCCAGGCTCAACCTTTGAAAGGAAAACTCACGTTACCCGCCATGCGTATGAAGGTATCAGTCCCACTAACCATATAAGAGAACCATTCTCTTCCCCAAGCAACTTCACTTATTCTTTGAAGATTTACATCCTGGCCACCTGTGTCTGCCCCTCACCTTTCTCCCCATTCCTCCTTCATTTCTTTTATGGACTTCCATTACTTGAAGACTTCATTCATTCATTCACTACCTAATTTATTCATTCATTCACCCATTTAGTTACTTTTCCAACTAGTATTTTATCCAGTACCTGCTATGCGTTCAACACTGTGTAGAATGCCTTGACGAATGCTTAAATGAATCAGACATGGATCTTGTCTTCAGGACCTATAGTCTAATAGACAAGTTAAGGTGACAGATAAAATACAGTTGTGTAAAGTAGTTGGAGATTATCGTTTTAAGCTGAGGAAATCAGGGAAAATTCTATGGAGGAAGTGACATCTGAGTGGGGTCCTCATGATGAGTAAGAGTTTGATACCCAAAGATGGAGAGATGGGGCTGTCCAAGCTGTGGGAGCAGCAGCATAAGCAAAGACAGCCAGGAGAGTCCAGGACTTAAGTCAGAAATTTAGCGGTACTTATGTGCAAAAGGTTTGAGGGACTCAGATTCAGTGCTAGGATAAGATGTTTAGACTTTATTCCATATACAATGGGAAGCCACAGACAGTTTTTAGCAAAACAATCATATTTGAAGTCAGGACTGGAACTCTGGAAGCTATGTGTTGAAAAATTGGTGAGAAAGAGACTAAACACAGTGACAAGTTAAAAAGAAATCCTCAGTCATCCAGAGAAGGGACATTTTGGCTGGGACCAGGTTGATAATGATGGAGGTCAGGAGCTACAGGTGAAAGGTATCACTGAGGTGGAATTGACAGGTTTGGCAATTGATTAAATGTAAGGAGAAGGCTTCACACACAGGTTGGGTTCTCGGTGGTGCCAACAACTGAAACAGGGAACTAGATGGATGACTCCACTTGATGAATCCAGCTAATTCATCCTGAAGTCAGCCACTTGCCCAGCTCTCTGGCGAGGGTAGCAAGCAGGCAGTGGGTGATGCAGGATTTGAGTTCAGGGAAGAAGTCAGGGCCCAGATACCCAGGTGGAAGCCATTTGCAAACAGGTGTTAGAGGAAGTCAGAAGACTAAAGGAGTTTGCCAAGAAAGAGAGTATAAAAGTTGAAGGCAGCAAAGAAAGATAAAGTGGAGGGAATAAGGAGAAAGAAGAGCCAGAGAACAGAGAGAGGAGGAAGAGTCTTTTAGGGACATGCAGAGACCAGGAACATGCAGCAATGCTGAGGTCAACACAAGGGAGTGCTCAGGGTCAAGAAGGAGTCATAGAAGACACCTGAGTTCCATTACTAAGGTTCCCGAGTTCCTGGTGATCTGCAGGAGCAGTTTTATGTGGGAAACTGACCAGCCAGGTGGCCAAGGAGTTTAACAGTGAGAAGAGATGGGTGCTGGTGTTGGAGAAGCAGGAGTAAGGCCCAGACACTCTAGTGAATGATTACAGCAGGCTGGCATCCCACGCACACAGCAGACTCCCTCCTGCCACTGTAGGACAAGAGCTGCCAGGCCATTGGGAAGCCCCAAATCCAGGTGAGGTGAATTGCATCATCACAGTGCTTTCTGAGGTCAGGCCTGACCAGGGATTTGTACCTTTATTTTAACTGGATCCACGTTTGGGACAGGCCTCATAAGGTCAGAGAGGTTTCTGGTGCTGAGGGCAGGTTACTTGATCAGGGCAGGTCACTTGCCCTAGGACAGACACAGGACAAGCCGGTGGAGGAACTAAACAAAAAAGAAAGAAACCAAAACCTCCTGCTCTCCTTTGTTCATCCTTGCCTCATCTGAAGTAGGTCCTTGACCAGAGCAAAGTGCTGCGACCAGGGCCATGATGGGTCATGTTTTACATCATGAGCCTGGCTCCTTTGACATGCATGCTGAAGAGCATACCTCATTCCCCCCGAAACACTGAGGGCTGTGGAGGTCCAGAAAGAAGTAACAGGCACTACCTCCCCTTTTGGAAGCTTTATGGGCCTAAGAGGCCATTTGTTCTAAGTGTTTAATCCTCTCTCCAGGGAGCTCCAGTGGCAACTCTTCTCCGGAGTACCCTCGGAAGGAATTTGGTATGTCCTCTCCTTATTTTCTAAAGAAATGGTCAAACGAGGCACTAGGAAAATCCCTGGGGGAGATGAAGTGGTGGGAGTAGGGGACCTCATGAGTTAAATGGATTCTTCTAAAGGAGTTTGACCCCTGCTGACCTATTTTTCCCTTGCTCTTTATCCTGAAGCATATTAAGGGGACTATCAGCCACATTAACTTGCTGTCATAAGCCTTTGCTCGTGGCACTATAGAAATGGTAAGCTATATATAAGGCTCAGGCTTGGATGGATAAGCCCCTAAGGCCAAGCAATAATTGTAGGGATTCTTCTTTCCATGAGATGCACAGAGGCCTCCCAACGAAGCAGAGCAGCAAGTAGAACACACAAATGCCAGGCATCCCGGCACCTCCACTATTGCTTGCTTTCAAGGGAACTGTGTGTGCTTCATGAACCCCCAGGCTGTGTCTTCACTTGGCCTTAAGTTTTTGTTCCATGTTCTTGGAATCTCACTGTGCATATGAATTGATGCCAGGATCATTGATTATACAGTGATTATAATTTTCTGTATTTTCTTACAGTGGGGAAACCATGGCAGTCTCAAATAAAAAATCAAAGGGAAGACTTGAGAGCTTTTTGATACATTTGATCAGTGTAGTCAGCCAGTCCAAATGGATCATGCTCCCCAACAGATTACCTTAGCTAACTTAACATTCAAAATGTTAGCTAACTTAACATTCGTTTAGCTAATTTAACATCATAAATGTACTAGGGCATTGCAAAACATTCTCTGCTGTTGCTAAGTGATCATCATTTATTAAGCAACTGCTATACAGAAAAGCCCCTATCTGGATTTAGACACACTATGAAAGTAACCCCTCCCCAAATATATCTGCCTCCATGTCAAAAGTATTTAGCATGCCACCTCTTATATATGCCTAAAATTGCATTTCTTTGTTTCTCAGCATCTTCTTCAACCAGAGGACGGAGTCAAACACGAGGTGAGTGCTGTCACTGGGTTCAGTCCAATTCATTCAACAAGTATTTTCTGAGCAGCTAATGTGTGTCCAGCCTTGAGCCAGGGAGTGTAAGGGGTACGGAAGAATAAATAAGGCATGCTTTCTGCTTTCGAGGAGCTTAGAGTATCCTGGGAATCTTCCACTGGCTCTTTTGGGAGGGGAAGGGTAGCTTTTGACAGTAATCTAACAAGCACATAGAGGCAGGAAGCAAAACACATGATAACAATGTGGGGCATCATTTGTCTTGCTGTGGATCATCTGAAGATGCAGATACCACATCTGCTTTCACTTCTGGTCTCCTGGCTGACTTTAACAAGATATGCTCTAATTGCCTTTACACATCAAAAGATGAGCAAAATCTCCCCAACTATTTTTTCAAAATTCATCCAGGACATAAACAGCTCCATGACAGTTTTGTAATCTAGTCATCTAGACAATGATATAGGAGAGAAATGTGGTCCTGGGAGAAGCAGCTCTTGCTAAGCTTTGGGCAGGGTGGGGGGCAGCATGTTAGGGCTGAGCTGAAGGCAGAATTCTTCACAATGACCCACCTAGACTTCCTATGGGCCTTATTATCATCAATAACTTGGAAGTTAGGAGTACGCCAACCACCCACAACTTTAGGCTGATAGTTGAAAGATGCCAATTCTCCACCTGAAGCTAACTAATAATGTTAGCTACCAGCTTCCTGCCCCTCCCATCTCTGAAGAGGCCAAAATGGCAAGTAAACACTCTGGCTTTTAGAATCTTTTGCCAATGCCTGAGACCATGGAGGCAGGAGATAACCTTGGTTCTGGCAGCCATGAGGTGGATGATGGGGAAAGGGTTGACCATTGCTGATTGTACTGGAACCTCCTTGCTCAGCCTGGAATTTTATTAGAACTTCTCCAGCTGCTGGGAGGTGTGCAGTTGGCAGGATGGAGAATTGTTGGAGGTAGGGAGGTCTCCCTTTTTAAGCAGCACTCTTCTTGGGCACACCTAGATTTCCTGTTTCCAGATCTCAGAAATGTCAGAGCAGCCTAAAGGGTCATCTGCTGCTAGGAGTTCAGTGTCAGGGATTGTGATCTAAGCTCCTTCATTCACACCCTTCTCTATCTCTTCCCTTGTACAGAGAGCGAAATTCGAGTTCGACTGCAGAGTGCGTCCCCATCCACCCGATGTAAGTGGTCATGATATTGCTGGAAAGAAACGGTCCAGAAATCCAGGGCTAGTGCTGTGTGTGTGTGTGTGTGTGTGTGTGTACATGTATGTGTGTGTATGTGCATGCATGCAATCATAAAACATCTTTAAGGGCCTTCTGTGAATTGGACCCTGGGCTAGGTGGCTGGGGTTAAGCTGCTGAGTAAACCGTGGTTCCTGCTGTGTAGTAGTTCACAGACTAATAGGGAGACAGTAAGTCAACCAACCATCACAACTCAGTGTGGTGAGGGAACAGGGAGGAGCAGCTCCACGGCAGCCCATGGAGATCAGGCCAGAGAAGCCTTCCCGGGGTAGGTGTTACCTGAAAGGAAACTGAACAGTGGATCAGTTCGGCTCAAAGGGATGAGCCTGCATGAGACATCGAAGGAACAGTTCAAAGCAAGGACATAATGGGATAATTTAAGATTAGAGAAGGGTCAGTAGTAGAGTATAAGAATTTGAACTTTATTTCAAATGTCAGAGACCCCCCAGTCTCTGTCGATGGAATATGTTAGATACCTGTTGTTCTTGCTAGAGGTATTTGACAACGTTTTGAAATGAGCTTAACTTTAGGACAGCAGTCATGTTCAAGGAGTAGGAGAAGAAAGAACAGGGTCAGTGGCTCAGGACAGAGATGTGTGCTTGTCCAGAGAGCTCAGTACCTAGGGGTGTGGAATCTGACTCCAGGCCTGACACCTTCTCACCTGAGTCCTTCCAGGCTTAGGGGTGGTGAGGCGAAGGGAGTTGGGGCTGAGAGTTCCTTCAGTATACAGTGTCTGCAAACCTGTGTCTCCTCTCATGCACTCCCCATGCATCCTCTCATGCATTCCCCATGCACGGTGCCTCCCACTTCTCCTGCTTCCCTGCTTCCTGTGTGGGAGGCACAGGGAGTTTGCTCCACTTTTCAGCTTGCTACAAATTAAATCAGCCAGACAGACTTGAAATTAGATCACACGTGAACACAGCATAATGTTTAGGAGTTATGGCCCACAAATTCATTTTGACAGCCCCAGGCATACAAGGTCAAGGACCCAACATCGGATGCATCCTGCGCAGGGGATGAGACTGCTGTTGAAGCATCTGTTTCAAGGGACCTGGTTCTCTAACTGCCTGATCCTAGATGATAGTGTCTTCCAGCCACAGAATCATTTCTGTGATGTTTGATGAGGTCTGATTAGGAAATATCTCCCAAGCACCTTGACCTCCTTGTGAGACGCAGAAGATTTATGAGGCTAATATGACAAAGTACCAAGTTGATAAGTGCTATTCATTAGTAAAATGTGAATATTATAAAGCCAAGCAAAAAGTCCCAATGTGTGAGGCAGATGCCATTCTCCCTAGTAGTCAGAATGCCACAAATGTTCCCCCAGTTGCACAGGGATTCAGGAAAGAACCCTGGACTTAACAGAAACGTCTGTGGATTCTTTTACAGGGACAGAATTGGATGATGTTAAGCGTTTGCTCAAGGGGAGTCGATCCGCAAGTGTGAGCCCCACACGGAATTCCTCCAACACACTCCCCATCCCCAAGAAAGGCACTGTGGAGACCAAAATTGTGACAGCGAGCTCCCAGTCGGGTAAGTCTGACAGCCCAGGCTGCCGAGGAGTGTGAGAAACAAACTTACCCATCCAAACCCAAAGAATGGACTCAGAGACCCAGAGAACAGTGAAAGTGAGACTTGAAATTGGGGCCCACCAAACCTCAATCCAGCTAGCACAGGGCTTTCCCCAATAGCAACCTGTTTTAGGGCATAGATATTTGTTTGCTTGTGACAGCTGCCTTTGGTTTCCTAAGTTCCCACAATGTAAGACTCGGCAGGCATTGAATTTTATGGTTTAGCAGGTAGAGGTTTTAGTTATGTTGATTATTAGATTGATTGGATATTCCCTACTTTCCACCCCTAGTACTGGGCCCTATCCAATACTCAGGTCCTCTTTTACCCCTTGTGTTAGGATTAATCCTAACCATATCCACCCATAATGAAGGGGTTTGCTTATAGCTGTCTTCTAGGTTTTCCTTAGAGTTAGCTTTAAGTGTTCCTTAGGTGATTTATACACTTCCCATTTGCCCTTTTCCCTTCCTCTGGGGTTTCTTTTACCAGTCCCTTGAATGTAATGAGTTCACCCTCGTTCAGCTGTTCGTGCTCACGTTTCAGTGGTTAGGACCACTTGATAGGGACCCTCCCAGCTTGGGTGGGGCTTATCTTCTTTTTAAGTCTTAATTAGCACCGAGATGCCAGGCTGGAAGTGGTGAACTGTGAACTCAAGAGGCGGGGTTTGAGTTTGAAGTCCTTTTAACCTAAAGGATGACAGGGTGGAGGATATGGCCAGTATATGATTTCTTAAAAATTGGTTTTTGGTTTCCTTAGTAGGAAGATCAGTAGTCCTATCTAAATATGGGAGTCCGTATAATAACTTGTAAGGGGACAGTCCCAAGTCTTTGCTTGGGGCTGTTCTAATCCTAAGGAGTGCTATTGGGAGACATTCAAGGCATTTTAGTTGTAAAGATTAGTTTAGTAATATGCTTTTTGAGAGTTTGATTTATTCTTTCTACTTTTCCAGAGGAAGGGGGATGCCAAGGGATATGGTAATCCCATTTAATGTGTAAACTTTCCATAATTCCCCTTAGCACCCTTGAGGTAAAGTGGTTCCCATTGTCTGAATTAATATTTTTTACCAGGACAAATCTAGGTATAATTTGTTTTAAGATTATTTTTGCCACATTCCCGGCAGTGGCAGTTGGAAGGGGGAATTCCTCCACCCAGCCGGAGAGGTGGCTTACCATTACCAGTAGATACTTTAGTCTCCCTATTTTGGGCATTTCTGTAAAATCTACTTGAATGCTTTGAAATGGCCTTAACCCAGGAGGTCTTCCTCTGGTAGTCTGTTTTCTAACTACCGTTTTGTTTATTCTCTGGCAGGTTACACAACACCCACACACTTGTTTAGCAAGGGTATAAATCCCTATACACCCGTAATTTTTGAGTATTGCATCACACATGGCCTGGGGACCCCAGTGACTTCCCTTATGCAGTATGGACATCAGTTTTCTCATTATGGGTTTGCTTATCATTTCTCTCCCATCAGGGAGCACCCACCTCCCATCCTCAGTTTGAGTGGCCCCTATCTTGCCCAGCTCTTCCTCCTCCTCTTTAGAAAATTTGGGTTTTAATATCACCTTAGGGATCTTTGGGATTAGGCTAAACAATCTAATTTCTTCCTCCAGGGAAGCTTGCTTAGCAGCTTTATCTGCAAGCCTGTTCCCCACAGCTTCTACAGTGTCTCCTATGGCTATCTCTGCTGGAAGCAAGAGGCTTTTTAAAACTTGTTTGATCAGTTCCCCATGTACAAATTATTTCTCCCTGCTATTTATTAGGTCCCGCTCTGTCCAGATCTTTTTAAAGATGTGTACTATTCCATAGGCATATTTGGAATTAGTATATACAGTGCCTTTTTGGCCTTCTAGAAGCTTGAGGGCCTGTTTAAGAGCATGAAATTTACAGGTTTGGGCTGACCAATTATTGGGTAATCTACCTTTTTCACATAAGGATTATTTGTTTCCATTAATGACAGCATAGCCATTGTGTTTTTTACCATTTATTACTTGGGATGACCCATTTACAAACAGTCTCATCCATCATGTAATGGGATGGTTTAACTTTGGTTTGATATTAAGGTCTGGTTTAACTTTAGTTTGACATTCTGTGATATCCAAACAGTTATGATTTGATGCCTTTTTATTCCCCTCTCCTTTTCATAAGAAGCTGGCTGGATTCAAGCAAATACATGTTGTCAAGACTAAATTATCTTTTTGTAATAATATGGCTTCATATTTTAAAACCTGGGAATTAGTTTACCATCTCCCAACTCTTTGATTTAATATATTCCTGACCTGATGTGGGGTGCTCACTACCAGGGCCCTGCCGAAGATCAACCTCAGTTTCCCCTCCACCAGCAGGGCCATGGCAGCCACTGCCCACCTGCACCTTTGTCTCCCCATCGCCCGTCTTCCATGGCCTCTCTCTCTTTCTCTGTCTCTCTCTCTTCATCTTGTACTCTTTTTTCCTTTTACATTATCTGTCTCCCCAGTTTCACCTTCTGTGTCTTTGATCTCTGTCTTTTCCAGTCTCTTTCTCTCTTGCTTATTTTCTTTTTTTTTTTTTAATCTCTCTGTCTCTGTCATCCCTGTTTTCTCTTTCCCTTACATTCAGTTTCTTCTTCTTTCTCTGGGTGCCAGCACACTCGCCATGTTAACAGCTTACTTACATTAGCTCTCTCACACTGTCCACCTTTATCTCGGCTGTTTGCTTCGGCTCTGTGGCTCCTGCCACCCCCACACCTGCAGCTGCACAGCCGGCTCCCCCTTGCCTTCAGGGTCAGCAGCTTAACTCTTTCTCTTTCTGAGCACCAGCGTGAGCCATGCCGTGGCTCCCCTCTGTCCGTCTGCAAGATGGACAGCTTTGGCTTTCTCTCTTTCTCTTTTTCCAATTTGTTTCTGACTTTTTACAAAAACCTTGTAATTCCTTAATTGGCTTTTTATTCCATCCATCAATTTTTTTTTGCAGTTTCTTAGTAATATCAGGCCAGCTTTTAGTCATAAAATTAAACTTTAAAAGGCCTTGCCCTACTAGGTCCTCTGGATCTAATCCTGATTTATTTATTTTATTTTTTTATTCCTGAGCCTCTGCAGAAATGCAGAGGGAGTCTCCTCTTTTACTTGAAGCTCGAATGCTTTTGAGACATTCTGTGTCCTTGAAGTGGACTCTTTAATCCCTTTAATTATTCATCCCCTTAGATCCTGCATTTGGGCCCGATCTTTGGGGTTATTGTTATTCCATCTGGGATTTGCATTTAGGAATTTCTGCTCAGCTGGCGGGACTCTTTGCCCGAGAGGATGCTGTTTTTCCCAAATGGTCATGGCTGCCCTTTTAATTATTCCCCTCTCTTCCCCAATAAACAGAATAGTCATAATTGACATCATCTTAGCCCAAGTACAAAAATTGGGTCCTAAAAATTGATCTAGCTGCTTTGCTACACCGTGGAGATTTTCCAAGAGCGGCCTTATTTCCTATTTAAAATTCCTAACCTTAGTACTTGTTAGAGGCACACTTACATATTCAACTTCTCCCTGTCCCACAGGGACTTCTCTAAGAGGGTACATATTAGACATCTGCTGTTTAGAAGGAATAGGGAAATTCTCAATGTCCTTCTTACATTGTTCTAATTCTTTCCTCAAGTTTGGATAAGGATTTACAGGAGCATTGGGTTTAGCTTCTTTATGATCCCCAGATTCCCCTTCCTCCAGCCTTCCTGTTACCCCCTGATTTCCCTGTCCTCTACTTTGTGAGATGTGAAGTGGAGGCAAGTGTGTTATGGGATCCCAGAGCTTTTTATTGGGTGAGGGCTTTTTACTATGCTCTTTTTTTTCCTCTTGAAGGGGGAGCATGGGGGTTAATTCACTAATTTAACAAAGAGCATAACCCATCTCCTCTTATGAGGATGGGGTTTTATTATTCACATAGAGAATTAAAGCTTGGCACACCCAATCCTCATCTGAGCCAAACTTAGGCCAAAAGACTGAAGGCTGATGAATGGGCTCTTTGGCCCAGATAACACAGTAATACTTTATCATTTTTTGCTTTTCCTTGTCCCTGGTTCGAGGGTTAGCCCTTAAAAACCTGCAGCATTTTCCCTAATGGACTATTTGGGAGAATGTTAGAGGGTGTCTTTTTAGTTCCCTCTTTTGTTGGGCAGGGGCTTTAGGTGTTTGTTTAGGGTTGTCTTGCTGCATTTTGTTGCAGCCCACAATGCATTGCAATCTTAGTTAGCTTAGGGGCTCTTCAAGTATTTGACTTATGACCTAAGTAGCTGGGCAAGCTGATAAGAACAGACAAAATGAGCTATTTTGTAGTCTAGTAAACTTTTACCTTAGACTAAACTTCTTTTGTCTGAGTGAGGGAAACTAAGTGGGGGGAACTGCTGGGGAAAGGGAGAACAATAAGCAGGCATTAGCTATCCAAGCAGGGGCCTAGTATATCCTGCTTCTTCTGTAGTTTGCTGACCTAAGCCGATTTAAGGCACTTTGTCTTGGAAATGGACCACTGTATACATTATTTCCTTCAGGAGGGAAGGCAACAAGGTGGCAGATCTATCCTGGCCTGGGGATTCAACCACGCCTTGGCAGGCCTTTCAGGCTTTGCCAGAGACCTTGAAAAGCACTGAGTATCTGCTCTTCAAGCAGTGAAAAATGTGGGCTGTACCTATCCTACCCCTGGCTGGTCACTCATTTCATATGCATAGCCCAGCCCTAAATCCTAGAGATTCTTTCCCAGGACAGTATGTTGGCCAGATCCCCCAAATGCAGAATATTGGGGAAATGTGTAGAGTTTTCATGTATTCATTCAGTGACTATTTATTAAATGTCTCCTCTATGCCAAGCACCAGGCATTGAGGAAAAGCAATGGACAAGAGAGACACAGTCACTGCCCTTGTGGACAGTGGGTCTCTGGAGGAAGTCAGAAAACCAACATGTCCCAGTCAAGTAGGATGAGCATTGTTCAGCAGTTCCATATTACATGTCCTCCAAGTGCAAGGTAGGTTCTGTGGAAGGCAGAAATATAAATTAGCAGAGCCATGGAGGGAGGTGAGGGAAAAAGCCAGATCTACTATGATAGGAAACATCCCTCCCATTCACTACTGGAGAAAAGCCTAGAGATTGTGATCTTTCTTGTTTTTCACCCTAAAGCCAAAACATCAGGGCACTTTCTGACCTGCATGGCTGGCTCCCTCTCATAGACAAATAAGCAGAACTGGCCCCAAATATGAAGAAGCAGGAAAATCCCCTCTTGGGGGCACAGTGTCTGGCTGGTACATAGGAATGTTTAAGGAGGGTGGAACCAGAAAAGGCTGCCATGCATGCAGTGTGGCCCCAGACCAAGGGCTCCCCTGCCCAGGCATGCACCCTGCAATGGCCATGGTGACTGGAAAGAAGTTCGTTTTGGGGTCTTATTTGTTGCTCCTGAAAGAACTGTTCCCTCAGTGTCTTTGAAGATGGAGGAGTCAGCAACAGGTGGAGAGGAATGCCATTGGTGGGACAGCCCACCAGGAGATGGGGAGCCAGGTTTAGAAGGAGAAATGGGTGGACCCCAAGGCAAAATTTGGCTACCTCAGATTTTACCAGGAGCCAGCTAAAATTTCTAATCCAAGAGATAATGATTTCACCAGCTCTGAGATTTCAGATGGAAACCACCCCAGGTTCCTGGACTGAGAAAGTTCCTGAAATGTGGGGCTTTCAATGCCCAAACCAGGAAATCCCAGCAAAATGAGGTGACTAGATTCCCCAGCAGGGAGTGTTGACTTGTCTCTCACTGGGTTGTGTGCATGTGTCTGTTTCCAGTGTCAGGCACCTACGATGCAACTATCCTGGATGCTAACCTTCCGTCCCATGTGTGGTCCTCCACCCTGCCCGCAGGGTCCTCCATGGGGACCTATCACAACAACATGACAACCCAGAGCTCGTCCCTCCTCAACACCAATGCCTACTCTGCGGGATCAGGTATCTGGCGGGCAGCCCACACCCTCTCTCACCCCTGAACTCATCATGCCTCTATCCTGGAGCTGGATGACCCTCAGAATGTTTGCCATCCTCAGGGCCTCCTGGAGAGGCTTTCTGTGGCCAAACATCCCAGGAGATTCCCCCTGGAACTTCAGTTCAATTCAATCTAGAAGGTGTTTCTTCTGGTGCGTCCCCTTTAGAATACATAGCACAGTGTATCAGGAAAACTGGAAAGAACACTGAAAATGGATGTAGGAGATCAGTTTCATTTCACATGAATTGACGGTGGGGCCTTGAATAAGACATTTGACTTCTCTGAGCTTCAGGGACCATCTCTGTAAAGTAGGGTCACTCACAAGAGAGCCTTTGGCTGGACCCACTATTCACTCCAGGTCTGACAGACCTGAGATCACCTGTTGGCTGTGACCCAAGGTGCAGTGCAGGCTAGTGTTTCATTCTCTGCTGCAAGGCAAGAGCCTGTTTTTCCTAAAAACAAGAATTTACCAAAATATAAAAACCCAATCCTGGCATTTCTTCTGGTGCTTCTGTGGTATCCGAATCTCTATCCCTGTCTGGGCCAGATGTCCCTCTCACCAGCCTTCCTCTTTGCCCCTGCAGTCTTCGGAGTTCCAAATAACATGGCGTCCTGCTCACCCACTTTGCACCCTGGACTCAGCACTTCCTCCTCAGGTCAGTGTCACCATCTTGAGATGACTTTTCCAGGCTATTTGCATAGAAGTGTTAGGATGCTTCACCTGAGAGCGTGAAGGCCTTTCTTCCATGCATACTGCAGCCCAGAAGCAGAGGCACAGGGTTGCACAGAGCCTGCCCTCAACCACAGGGAGAACTCAGACCTCAAGGGAAAAGCCTCAGGCGAGTGAACATGAGCCCACATTGATGTGCGTATTCTAAGGTGGTGCCTTTATTTTCTGGAAGAGTTGGAGGACTGGAAATGAAGGGTCTAAGGGAATCATAGTGTAGGACATTTTCAGGGTAAAGGCGTTGTTAATTTAGAAGGATTTTATTTCAGATCTTTTAAAGAAAAATAGAATTCGTTGAGTAACTACTTTCAGATCTTTCTATAAATATAACACACAGTTTGTTGGAGTAACTACATTGGGGTAAATAATGTTACTGCTTAGCTTCCAATGCAAACATACAACAATTTTAAAGAAATATTTATTTGCTATGTTTCCACATACATCTTAAGAGCCTATATGTAAATATTACCAGCCTACATCTTTTCTTTTTAAAGGAGTCTGCCTTCTCCCTGTGATAATGTAACTAATAAACATAATGATGTGGGCCTTGTTTATTTACTTGACTGACATAGAGGCAAGTACAAGTTTTGCATTCAGATTTTCAGCACCTTCCTCCAGTTGACTAGAGGCCCACCAAATCCAGAAGACATTGGCTACATGTTTTATTTCTTCTGCCTTTGCTATTTTGCTTTGCAAAGTCCTGATAAAAAACCAGGTCCCAAGGGAAGGTGGGCTGATATCAGATCCTTGATATTGTGCCCCAAATAACAAAGCTGCTGGCCAGGAGGAATAAGCTCCTGCACGTTGTTGAAAACAAACAAACAAGCAATCAAATAAACAAGGAGCCTTTGAAATCATAGTGGAGGTGGGGGAGTTTTATGTGTTTGTGTCAGGAGAAGGAAGGGCTAACGGGAATACTAGGAGTTTGCCAAGTTAGTGCCTCTCAGCACCCGAGGTGTCTGTGTCCATATCCTAAGCTTACAGTTCCCACACTGTGCACCAAGGCACCCCAGGGTGTCACAGGAAACAGGGAACCCCTACGATATTTTTAAATTTTGAGAGCTCTGTCAGCAACATCTGTCAGACCTTGTGCAAACTACTGCTTTTAACTTGGATGGACCTAACTACGTGATAAGTAGAACTGTTAGTAATTTTTGGCCTGGGGTAGGTAGGTGGGGGTATTAACAAATTTACTACATTACAAAGAGTGTGAGAATCGAGGAAGTTTGGGAATCTGTCAGCAAAAGCATTGATTATGAAAGTGGTCTGGGACTCTGGGAGCCATCCTAAGCCACGGGACATCCTGCGTGCTCCCTGTACTCACCTGACCTCGGTTGTTTTCACAGTATTTGGCATGCAGAACAATCTGGCCCCCAGCTCGACTACCCTGTCCCATGGCACCACCACTACTTCCACAGGTCAGTAGGCGAGGGTTGGAGCTTAGGCGCTGGGAAGTGACACCTCTTTGCAGCTACAACTCACTGAATTAGCAGACCCAAAACGTCCCTGAAAATCAGTTGACCTTTCCCACCAAAGACACAACACTCAAGATATCAATCTTGATCATTAACTGGCTCAGACATGAGTCAAGCACACAGGGAAGGCTGTCCTGTCAACAGCATCACCTTGTAAGGCATCACTTGTATGTTCCTGTGTCTCTCACAGCCAAACTGGTTAGGTTGGTGGTCTCGCCAGCTCACTGCTATCCTTGACAGCCCACTGTCACTGCAAATCAATCATCTGGTTGATTTTATGGTTCACCCCCTATAGGTTGCTGCCGCTGTGCAAACCTGGGGGTGGCTGGGGACATGAAACCTAGGTCAGCCTTTGCCTCCAACTTGCCTGCTACTTAATTGTAGGAGAAAGTCTAACACACATGAGACAATGAGAGGCTCTATAAGACAATGGGAACAAGTGATAGGCTGTGCAGAGCAGGTGTTAAGGGCTGTAGGAGTTCAGGAGAGAAGGAGATGCATGAAGGTCTAGGAGGACTTCCTGGAAGTAGCTAGAAGGATGAGGAGGATTATACCTAAGAACGTTCCATCTAAACCCTCATTACTGTCCCCATGGCTGGAGAGAGTTGATTCATCATCTGCTTTTCACTGGAGAGGGTCGGGGTACCTCTCTGCCAGGGCTGACCAGGCTTCTCCTGAGTCACCTGGAACCACCCTCCCATGCTGATCCAGCTTCCTTTCTTGCAGCATATGGGGTGAAGAAAAACATGCCCCAGAGTCCTGCGGCTGTGAACACTGGCGTTTCCACCTCTGCCGGTGAGTGCTGCTCCCAGCTGTCAGGGGTCAGGCTGGTGCACAGGGAGGATTACTCTGCAGTAATCCTGCCTGTGTATCCTTCCAACACACATGGTATACTGGAAGAGGAAATAGGACCCATAAGTGGTCTTAGGCCTGCAAATGCAACTTGCCCCAAGGGCCTCTTGGATGTTTCCATGAGTGAATAAAGGTGAACATTCCCATGAATGTTCCTATCAGAAGGGGGCAGGAAGCTCCACCCTCCATACCTGCCTAGGGCCAGGCACTTGCACATTAGCCACTGCCCTTGACTGGAAGCCTTTGGCCTTCACCTGTTACATGCAGCTCATGGAGCCCTCAGAAACTGCGGGCACCCTCCCTACTTTCTACAGAATCTATATCAACTTTGTCCACATATTTCAGCACCATACAGTGAGCTGTTTCCTCCATTGTTCTAATCCTAGTGTGTTGTCTTCCATTCAACAATTCATTTATTGGAAAGCCTTTACTGAGCACCTTCTTTGTGTCAGATGGACAGTGTTCTAAGTGCTGACAGTACAGCAGTGAACACAACAGGATAGATTCCTGCCTTCACTAAGCTGATGTCAGTGGTGGAGGCAGACGACAAACACAAAGTATGCAAGATAATTACAGAAAAGGATACAGATTATAAGGACAGCAATAAGTAATGTAGTAGAGATGGGAGTGTGTGTATGAGGGTGAAGTGCTTTAGGTGGGGTAGTCAGCTAAAGCCTCCCCAAGAAGGCAACTCTTAAGACCTGGAGGATAAAAATGAATCCAAGTTAGTTAAGGAAGTACTTGCCTGACTGGGGGACTTTTACCCATTCAGTAAAGATCCTATTATCTCCAGGAGGGGAGGCAGCCCCATAAACCAGCCATCCAGAGCTTCTGACATTGACCCAAACTCTTGGTGGCCAGGCCCAGCCAGGCATAGAGGGTGTCCTTGGTCCCCAAGATGCTTCATAGTAACCACTGACAGCAAGAACAGGAGACCCTCATACACACCTGCTAATTTACCTCCCTCCCCCTTCTCTTTCTTCTGCTTCCTCTTCTTGTCTTTTCTCCCCTCTCCCTTCTCCTGGCACATGTCCTTCCTTCTTACCCATTTTCTTTCTCCCCAGCCTGCACCACAAGTGTGCAGAGCGATGACCTTTTGCACAAGGACTGCAAGTTCCTGATCCTAGAGAAAGACAACACACCTGCCAAGAAGGAGATGGAGCTGCTCATCATGACCAAGGACAGCGGGAAGGTCTTTACGGCCTCCCCCGCCAGCATCGCTGCAAGTGCGTCAGATCCTGTGTGGCTTGGGTTTCAGAAGAAAGGCAAATAGTGTAATAGACCAAATGTCCTAGCAAGGTGGTTTGGGACCCTATGAGTAATGAAACCACAGCCATCCCATTCTAATGAAAAGCACCTGTCTGAATAGTATGTTCCAGGGTCTGCCTTGAATGCAGATGAGCTGAGAAAATTCAGGCAAAGAGCTCTCAGAGAGGCATTTGGGCGACAGTAAGTCTAACCGCAAACACAGATCAGGGGAGATGAACCCCAGGAAAGAGGGGCTCTTCTTACGAGTCTAACCTAGACCCTCCCAAGCAGGGTAGTGGGCGAGAGCGGGGGGAACATAGGACAGAGTTGAGAGGTTGAGAAGAGAATATGCCAGGTTATAATGGGTTCTGTGCATAGCTTCTTTTTCAGAAGACACCCTAAAAAAGCAAGCTGCCTACAATGCTGACTCAGGCCTAAAAGCCGAAGCTAATGGTAAGAACAAATATGATTATTGTCCACCTTGACTTCAGCCAGGCCACATTTCATTTCATTGTCTTCGGAGACCTTGCTACTCAAAGTGTGGTCCATGGGCCAGCAGCATCAGCCACACCTGGGAGTGTGTTAGAAAAGCAGGATCCCAGCCCTAGCTCAGATCTACTGAGTCAGAAGCTGCAGTTCAACAAGCTTCCCAGGTGATTTGCATTTGCATTATTGAAGCAAAAGCCTGCCTCTGCCATGTCTACGATGGCATTTGTTTTCTCATTTTACTTTTTCTCCATAATCTTCAGAACTAATAGAAAAATGCTTTGCAAAGCGCTTGTTAGCTTTATTTTTTTTTCTTCCCAAATATCTGCGTTCTTTGTCCGATAACCACATTTCTTCACGATGCCCTATAGGACTCTCTCCAAATCACTGATTTCAGGGAGGTCAGTAAAGGAAGGAAAATGTTAAGTCATAGAACATTTTCAAATAAATGCCAATCAAATCAGTTATCACTTTAACAAGGTGAGAGATTGGAACCTGATTGTAAGTCTTTAAAGTTAGCAGTTCCTGACATTTTAGGGGTAGGTCTAGGGCTGTGGAGTCAAAAGATCCTTTTCAGAATCTGATGAAAGGTATGAACAAATTGCCCAGTAAATTCTACACATGCCCACAAACACTCAACTTTCTTTTTTTTTTTTTTTTGAGACGGAGTCTCGCTCTGTTGCCCAGGCTGGAGTGCAATGGCATGGTCTCAGCTCACTGCAACTTCTGCCTCCCGGGTTCAAACGATTCTCCTGCTTCAGCCTCCCAAGTAGCTGGGACTACAGGCATGTGCCACACACCCAGCTAATTTTTTTGTATTTTTAGTAGAGACGGGGTTTCACTATGTTGGCCAGGCTGGTCTCGAATTCCTGACCTCATGATCTGCCCACCTCGGCCTCCCAAAGTCCTGGGATTACAGGCGTGAGCCACCGTGCCTGGCCTAAACACTCAACTTTCAAATAGCATCATGGACTCAGGAACAATCCTCCTCCAAGCTCATCCTTCTCATTCCCAATTCGTTCCACCCCAGGTCAGGAACTTGTGTTCAGAGTCCCTTAACCAAGAAATCAGAGTCATTTCTCACAACCACACTTATTGTTTGAATGCAAGCGGCACCCATAACTTGGTGTTACAAAAATGTTTTGAGGTGTAAAGGTTTAAGGTCATAAGAGAATTAAAACATAGTGCTTTCTTTCACCATTAATTGTTTGCCAAGCCATGTCTTCAAGGATGTAATTATCACAAATATCAGAGTGAGGACTGAGCTGCTGGATGTTCCTGCATGTTGTTGAAAGCAAGTTTATTAAGAAAGTAAAGGAATAAAAAAATGGCTACTCCATAGGCAGAGCAGCTAGCTCCTCCAGTTTAAAACTCAGGTCAACCTGTGTTTGTCCTTTCAGGAGACCTGAAGACTGTGTCCACAAAGGGCAAGACCACCACTGCAGGTGGGTGAGAACCGCGAACCCTGCAGTGACAGGATCCAACGGGGCTGCTTATGGCTAATGGACCAGATGATGGTCCCTCGCCTGGAAGCAGTGCACAGAAGCCACCAGACTCTAAAGAGTTTCCCTAAAGGCTCAGAAGGCAGCAGGGTGGGAGTCAGGGGAGCGGCAGGCTGTGGGTCAGAGGTGGCCGCAGAAGGAGCTTAGCTCAGGGGATAAAGCTAACAGGCCCCTCGCCCCCAGCTGCCCCTAATTTTAACACTTGTTAATTAGGTTGTCTCCTAACACGGCAGGGTGACTGTGTCTTTACACAGCAGCCCAAGAAGAGACTAAGCCATGCACACCTCTAGCCCCTTAGCCTTTCCTCATTTCCTTCCACTGCCTTGTGATAGAAGCAGGTCAAGTCTTACCACGCCATTTTAGGGAACTAAAAACACTTTTCATTACAAAAAACATTGTTTTAATTCACTAGGCACCCCTGAAGAGCTGAGTATAATTCTAGGCGCTGTGAGGATTAAAGAAAGCACTGTGTGAACTGAGGCATGGAGATGGGAACGCTTTAGGTTTGGGCCCAGTCAGATGCAGATCAATGCTATATTCAAAATAAAGATGTTTAAGCCTCGTGCTGTGCTGCTAACTCCTCTGCTGTTTTACATGCCTTGTCCCATTTCATTCAACAACCTTCCCAAGAAGTAGGCAATCTTTTAACCCCATGTTATAAAAACGGAAACAAAGGTGAAGTGACCTTCTCAGGGTCACAAAGCTGGAGCCAGGATTGCCAGACTTCTGGTCAGCACCAGTCAGGCCTTGTGCTCAGTCCAGGAGCCAGCCCTGTCCTGCGTGGAACAGCACAGGAACTTGAAAGCCCCCAGTCACAGTCACTCAGGCCAGAAAGTCACCAAAAGTCAGAGAAACTGGAGGGAAAAGGCAGGAGCTGCCTGCATTTGCTTAATTTTCCCTGTCTCTTTCACAGACATCCACAGCTACGGCAGCGGTGGTGGTGGTGGTGGCAGTGGAGGAGGTGGCGGTGTTGGTGGTGCTGGAGGCGGCCCTTGGGGAGCAGCGCCAGCCTGGTGCCCCTGCGGCTCCTGCTGCAGCTGGTGGAAGTGGCTGCTGGGCCTGCTGCTCACCTGGCTGCTACTCCTGGGGCTGCTCTTCGGCCTCATTGCTCTGGGTATGTGGCAAAGGCATCAGGGCAGCCTGTGTGGTAGGAGGCAGGCCGGCCCCACTGCCTGTCAGAAAGGCAGGAATCTGTGAGTGGGCCCACGTGTTAGGGCGCGAGGGGACCTGAATGCATTGGTACAGACCCTTGTTACCACAGATGAGGAAACTGAGGCCCCAGGAGGTACCTGGCCAGAGACATGCTGCCACTTAGTGGTGGAGCTGAATTTGGATGCAGCACCTGATGCCCAGCCCCACCCTTGCTGCACCTGTAGGCCCTGGTCTAAGCACCTGGCTGCCCTTAGTAACAAGGTCACAACTTTCTTAGCCTTTTTGACTTTTGCTGTTTCCCAGCAGCCATATCTGTTTCTTTTCTTTCTTTTCTTTTTCTTTCTTTCTTTTCTTTTTTTTTTGAGACGGCATCTGGCTCTGTCGTCCAGGCTGGAGTGCAGTGGTGCAATCTTGGCTCACTGCAACGTCCGCCTCCTGAGTTCAAGCGATTCTCCTGCCTCAGCCTCCTGAGTAGCTGGGACTACAGGTGCATGTCACCACACCTGGCTAATTTTTTGTATTTTTAGTAGAGATGGGGTTTCACTGTGTTAGCCAGGATGGTCTCAATTTCCTGACCTCATGATCTGCCCCCCTTGGCCTCCCAAAGTGCTGGGATTACAGGCGTGAGCCGCTGCGCCCGGCCAGCCATATCTATTTCTATCAGCTCTCATACCACCTCACAGGGAGAGTGAGGACAAGCTTTGTCACCCAGCTCAGATAAGAAGACTGACTCCCAGGTCAGGTTTCTTTAAGGCTCTGCTGTGGTGCTGAGCAGCTAATCCTGCTGGTGGCCACGGCAGATTATCTCTGCCTGAGTATTCTAGCGTGAAGAAGCCACCACAGGCCCCAGTCCCTTGTGTCAGGCTCCCCACAAGGAGCAAGTGTATGAAGGCGAAGGACCGGGCCCTCAGTGATGTAGCGTGTGTCTGTTGCAGCGGAGGAGGTGAGGAAGCTGAAGGCTCGTGTGGATGAGCTGGAGAGGATCAGGAGGAGCATGCTGCCCTATGGAGACAGCATGGATAGAATCGAAAAGAACCGCCTCCAGGGCATGGCACCCGCGGCGGGAGCAGACCTGGACAAAATTGGGCTGCACAGCGACAGCCAGGAGGAGCTCTGGATGTTCATGAGGAAGAAGCTAATGATGGAACAGGAAAATGGTGAGAGCATCGCTGGGCACAGGGCCAGCTCCCCTGAGTCCCTTTCTTCTTTGCATCTATGTGGTATGTGTGCATGGGCTGTGGGCACCATCATCTAGCCCACTCTCAGCCTCTCTCCTCTCAATAGCCCTGAGAGGTAGGTGGGACCAAGACTGTGGTCCCACTTTAGTCCTGGAAAAACTGAGTTCTGGAAAGAAGAATTGCCCAAGATCACTGGACTAGCCAAATTTAGAATCTGATCTCTAGTCTTTGCCTCAGTTTCTTCTTCCCATACCATGATCCCCTTATTGTGCGTGTGTGTGTGTGACAGGAGATGTGAAGCTGACTCAGGATTTGCTTTTTCTTGCAGGAAATCTCCGAGGAAGCCCTGGCCCTAAAGGTATTGCCATGGATTGAACCTTGTCTCTGATTCATTTCCTGCAGTTGGAAGTGAGTTTTCTGGGTGGATTAGAAAACTTTTTCTTTGTTCTAAATGGAAGGATGAAGAACTGAATGATCTTATGGTATCTGTTGGGAGGGTTGAGATTTGGTTTTAGTCAGAATATCTTAGATAAGGCAGCATCTAAGAGAAGCCCAGCAATGAGCCCAAATGACATAGACTCTGGGACTGGGAGGGAATTGCCTCATGTCGCCTCACCTTGAAATACAGGTTACATCTTGTCAAATGGTTTTAAAATACAAGGCAAAGTATGGCCTTTGGGTTCTTGCCCCATCTCACAGTTTTCATATCTTTCTGGTTTCAGGTGACATGGGAAGTCCAGGCCCTAAAGGTAATTATAACATGGGCATTTTTACCTTAAATATTAGCAAGTGTTAATTGTTTCAAACAATCAGCAAGTGTCAGAAAACCCACCTTGCACTCCAAGAAGTAATTTGACAACAGATGGGACAGGTGTGTGAGGAGGAGAGGTTTCCAATCCCAGGGACCTTTGGCTGGACACAGAGCAGCTCTCCTTTGTCCAGCTGACCAGGGTTGGTGAGCTTCCCTGTGCACAGGAATCTCCAGAAGAGTTTGGGCCCCATTTCCCAAGCCTCTGACTCAGGGGTTATGGATGTGGGCAGGACTCTTTATCTTAGTCATCCTCAGTGATTCTGCAGCCAGAAGAATACTGAGCACCACGTTCAAGATGACAGGATCCCACCTCTCTCCAGCTCCCCCCTCACTTCCTAGGCAACCCCAGGGCAGGAAGTCAGCTCCTCCACTTTGGGGCCCTCGAGTCTCTTCTTTCCCTTCAGATCCTTGCCACCCACACCCTCGCATATACCTGGGTCATTGTCCCAGGCTTCCTTCCCCAAGGCTCCAGCCTGCACACCCCTCCTGACCATGTTAGCAGTGGGGACTGATACTGCCAGAGTACCTGAACCTGCAGTTGTCAGATAAAACACAGGACTCCCAGTTAACTTTGCAGATAAACAACAAATAATTTTTCACTATAACTTGTCCCAAATATTTCATGGGACATACTTATAACTAAAACTATGTGTTGTTTATCTGCAATTCAAATGTAACTGGACATCTGCATTTTTATTTCCTAAGTTTGGCAACCCTACCCAAATCCCACTAGTGACTTCTTTGGGAATTGGGCACAGTCTTCTGGCTGACCACTCTCTCTTTTGCCTTTGTTCCTGCAGGAGATCGAGGGTTCCCTGGGACTCCAGGTATGTACTGTCTGATGACTTCCAGGCCTGCCGGTGTTGCAGCTGCTCAATCCTAGCTGATGACTTCTGGGAGGAAAATAGGGGCTGAGATATCTTTGTGTGTCCACAGGTATCCCTGGGCCCTTGGGCCACCCAGGTCCAGAAGGACCAAAGGGTCAAAAAGGCAGCATGGGTAAGAAACACATTTTTCTTTATTCATTTATTCCTCATTATTTCATTCATTTAAAAAACATTCATTAAGTGCCTGCTGTATGTGAGGCCTTGTTTTAGGCTCTGGAGAGACATCAGTGAACCAAACAGAGAAACCCTGCTGTTGTGGAGCTGAGATTTGGGTTGGGGAGAAAGACAGTAACTGTGAGAAATAGTGAAGTCTATAGCAGGTTACGGGTGATGCATGACATGGGAAAGGACAGCCTGGAGGGATTTTGGGAATGAGAGCTGGGGAGAGTAATTTTATACAGGGAAGCCAGGGAAGGCCTCCCTGAGGGGCCGCCATTTGAGCAAAGATTTGAAGGGCAAGAAGGAGCCAAACAGGAGAGATCTAGGGAAAACATTCCAGGCAGAGGGAGCAGCCAAGGCCAAGGCCCAGGCCCCAGGCGATTTTTAAGGAGCATCAGGGAGGAGAAGACCTCTGAGCTGGAAAGTCCAAAGGGATGGGCCGAGAGGAGGCAGGCTGTGTGGGGCCTCAGAGGCCAGGGTAAGGACTTCGGCTTTGACTCTGGGTGAGTTGAGAAGCCATGTGCTGGTTTGGGGCAGAGGTAGAACATGATCTACTCACATTTTCAAAGGGTCACTCTGGCTTCCAGGTTGAGCCAAGGCTATGGGGTCCAGGAGAGAAGCAGGGAGGCCAGGGAAGGGCTCCAGGCAAGCGTCTGCCATGGGAGGCTGCCTGTGGAGCCCTTAGCTGGGGCACAGGATCCTAACTTGGAGGCTGGCCATCCCTGTCTTTAGGAGATCCTGGCATGGAAGGCCCCATGGGCCAGAGAGGGCGAGAAGGCCCCATGGGACCTCGTGGTGAGCCAGGGCCTCCTGGATCTGGAGAGAAAGGGGAAAGAGGTAAGAGGCAATTCCTTCACCGGCAGAGTTAGCTATGCCTGTGCTTCCTTCTCTCTGTCAACACCCGTCCCTCCTTCACTCTGTCTCCCTCTCTCCCTCCTTCCTTCATTTACTGAGCACCCACCCTGAGTCAGGGTCTGTGCTAGGCCCTGCAGAGACGCTGGGCATAGGCTGGGCTGCAGGGCCAGGCCTAGGGCTGAGAACCCATCTGACATCCCTGGAATCCACCGGGAAAGTGGTCGCAGGAGCAGTGGCCTTCCCGGAGTTGGGTGGTAAGGAGGGTGAGGAGTCAGGCCGAGGTGGGGCTCAGTGGGCAGGGCAGGGCAGAGTCAATTGTAAGGTGGAGTGAGGCACAGACCTTTGAGCCTTTCCTGGCTGGAAGGAGGCCAAGAGGGAGGTGGGGAAGGCCCCAGACGTAGGTTCAGTGCTGGAGAGGCTGGGGAAGGTGTTGCAATTCCATCCTTAACTATGAGACTGCTTTTGTCAGGGGAAACCAAGACAGATACCAGAAATCTTCTTAATGCTAACAGACTGTGAGCAGGAAGCTTTATTTTCCGTTTTACTTTCTCTTTAAAATATTGCTCAACCAGACAATAAAATTTATTGAGTGCCTACTAGGTGCCAAACTCCATAGACTATAAAGTCTCTGGTGGTATAAACTAAGGAGTTTTGCTGATAAGTGGCCTCACTGGGGCACCAAATGGATCCAAGACCACTAGCACGGTGGGAAGCATCCCCTCCAAATGACAGTGCCAGGATAGGGGGCAGCCACACTGGGGCCTCTCCCAAAGTGCTCATCCCTCCGTTTCTCTTCAGGGGCTGCTGGTGAACCAGGTCCTCATGGCCCACCTGGTGTTCCAGGTTCTGTGGGTCCCAAAGGTAAGTCCAGTGTGCAGGAAGGAATCAAAGTTTTCCAGAGGAGAAGCCACATTCAGGATGGATCACAGAGAAGAGGCCCTGGGACCCCAGACAGCCCTAACCCCCTGCCCCAGGCCTGTGCAGGGGTGGTGGGTGGGTCCAAAGAGCATCCCCCAGAAAAGCAGTCCCTGGGGAGTGAAGACCAGGGCTGTAAGTTTAGCCCCATAATGGGCTTGGGGCCATGTTTCCATCTCTCTTCAATGGCCCCATTATGTGATCCCTAAGCGGGTGGATGGATCATTCAGGAAATCAGAAGTTAGACCATTTCCTTGACTGACTGCGGCCCAGATGCACACACCAAAAGTAACATGTCTGGGCAACCCAGGGAGAATGGGCCCCTTCTCAAAACACAAATGTTCTACTGCCCCAGCCCAAATGTTCTACTCTGACCAGGAAAGAGCAAAGGGTAGTTTGATCCCACTCAGCTGCAGCCCCCTCCCTAAGGAGGGCATGCACTGGGGTCACTCCTGGCCTGCAATACACTCACACAGCCCTCACCTGGAAGACAGCGTCCCCAACCCCCACCTGCCCTGCACCGGGGCCAGATGTCCCCACCTGTACCTGCCCCTCTGCTGATTGCTGTCTCATCCTCCTTCTCAGGTTCCAGCGGCTCTCCTGGCCCACAGGGCCCTCCAGGTCAGTGTACTGCTTCTTGTAAATAGGTTCTGTTTCTGGGGCAGCGGTGGCAATGTTAAAAGGAAAACCAAATATTTTTAAAGCCAAAGAAGCAATTATAAAGCAAGCCTCCTATAGATATAGAATTCAAGTCTGCATGTGTGTCTCCTGTGGCAGAGGTTGGGCTCCCTGATATGTCCTGTCCAGATCCCTTCTGACCTGGCTTAGGACTTGAGACCCTCCAGCAGTTTCAGCAATGGAAGTCCCCATCCTGCCTCCATCTGAGCAAGCACCTGCCTCTGTCTTGTCCCCTATGGCCACAGAGCTTGTCCTGCTGTCTTGAGAATCTTGAGCTGTGGCCAGTGCCTCTGCCAAGGCTCTACAGTGTGTTCTAATGCCTGTTCATCAGCAGGGGCAAGGAACCTGGGCCAAAATGACTTAAAAAGGACTTGGGAAGGAGTCCATGGAAAGCATCCTTTGACTTTTACTATAGGGTGTGTGCATATGTGTGCCTGTATGTGTGCATGTGTGTGCATACATGTCTCATCATTCCAAAGCTAGGGATACTCATCTGCGTGCATGGTTTCTTCTGCCGGGCAGGTCCTGTAGGTCTCCAAGGGCTCCGAGGTGAAGTGGGACTTCCTGGTGTCAAAGGTAAGCTGGAGGGAGGCATGGGGGGACAGTGAGGGTCTGATGGACACGACCCACAGCCTATGCAGGCTGACAAGTGCAAGAGGGGAAGGAGAAGTCAGGATTGAGGGAGCCTGTCTTCAGAGACAGACATTGCCCCTTCCTGGTTGTCCCCTGTAGGGCATTTTACACCAAGGTGTCCATTTCCTTTTTAGGTGACAAAGGACCAATGGGACCACCAGGACCCAAAGGTATGTCACTCACTGCTGCTCCATCATTACCAGGGCCTGCCTCACTCCTGGGAGCCCAGATGGGACCCTCACTGTAGGGTCTGAGGGTGCACAGGACCTGGACCAAGATCTCATTCTAATCTAACCTCTCAGATAGGGAAACTGAGGCACAAAGAAGGGAAACAAAGCACTAACATCACATTGAATTCTAGGGTGGCGAGTGGTTCTCGGGGTGGTGAAGACACAGAATTCCAAGGCATCTGACCATGGCACCAATTTGTGCAACAGCAGGGGCTGGGGAGTCAGTTTGTAGTGGGGAACTGACTCTGCCAAAGATCATATGTGCTCCTTTGGCTGCATTAATGATGTGTTCTCACCAACATCCGCTGACAGGAGTTCACAGATACAGTGAGAACTACCCTGCAGCCAGGGACCCTGTTACTGGATGAGAGTGTTTTCCTTGCTCACAACTGTGGCTTTTTCTGCCTCCCCCTTGTTTGTTTTAGGTGACCAGGGTGAGAAAGGACCTCGAGGCCTCACAGGTCAGTCTGTCTTGGGAATCTACTTTAATCTATCCACAACTTTTGTAAATCTATCAGTCGCTAGGCTGGAAAAAATCCAGAAGTAAGAGACTGAATCTGTTTAAAACCCTTCAGGGAACTTGTGATCTAGAAAAAACACAAGACGAGAAAATAAAGCCTGGAGTGGAGGATAAGGAGGTATCCAGATGTATAGTCCAAACAGTAAATGTTTGGAGCAAAAAAGAAAGTGTAGGATTGTCTCTGATTCTTTTGGGGAATACAGTTGAGAAAATTAAGCTCTTCCCAAAGCAGCAGAAAGTTTGCACCCCTGGTATCCTCTCAACTACTGACCTCCTGCCAACTGGCATGATTATAAAGGAAATTGATAGTAATAAAGCTGTGACTCAAGGGGTGGTTTTCAGTTTCCAAGGAAATAAGACTCATGCACATGCCCATGGTTCTGATTAGCTGTGGTTTCTGGGTGAGCCCATGCCACTGCCCAGGGGTTCCAAGTGGCCCTGACCATGGAATCAAAGCAGAAGCTGACTCCTTGACCTCTTGGAGGAGGGAGCAGACCACCATTGTTGAAGCCTACACAGCTTGCAAGTGTCCAACAAGCTAGTTCTTTGTCCTTTGCAGGCGAGCCTGGCATGAGAGGTTTGCCTGGTGCTGTTGGCGAGCCTGGGGCTAAAGGAGCAATGGGTAAGTGTTCCAAAGGAATGGATTCAGTGAGTTCCCCATTTGAGGGGTCACCACGACCCTAGAGAGATCTGTCTTCTAGAGCTGCCTCTCCTACTCTCTAATCTGCCCACTCCTGGTAGAGTCTCCCTTGACCAGTCATTTCTGTGTCTGGGCATCCTTTCTGGGGATCAGAGAGCTGCAGGTACCTCTGTATGTTTCTTTCCACTTTGGGAGAGGCCATGCAGGGCATGGTCCATTCACCTAAGAGCTGCCTGTGAGCTCCCCACTACCCTGGGGAAGACAGTGTTGAAGTCCTTAGGAACCTCAAGTGTTCCAGGAATCCCAGGGCTAGTCTCATGGCCAAATCCAGGTTTTTACCCTTTTGTTCACCTGAGGTGCCTGTCAGCCTGGCTGCAGAAACTGACCAAGAATCTCAGAGGTAGCTGGGTACAGTGATTCACGCCTGTAATCTCAGGGACTCAGGATGATTGCTTAAACTCAGGATTGTAGGCTAAAGTGAGCTATGATTATACCACTGCACTACAGTCTGGGTGACAGAGCAAGAATCCATCTCTCAAAAAAAAAAAAAAGCCCATGTTGAGGATCAAACCCAAGAAGGGTTTAAGCCTTACCTGTGGAGATGCAGCATCTGCACTCTCGTTCACTTCCCCAGCTGTGAGTGCTGACACTGTGCTAGGCAAGTGAGATGCTTTACCTCCCTCAAGGGGAGATAAGACTTGCATGAGGTGACAAGTGTCACGCAAGGTACAGAGTGCTGTGTATCAGGATACAGTCAAAGGAGAGATTTCTTCCAATAGGAAGGATGGAGGAGGGAACATTTCAACTGGTCCCAAAAAGTTAGAAAGATTTTAATCATGACCACTCTGGAAAATTCCATGCAGGGATGACGGCATGAGCAGGGAAAGACAAAGAAATGGGAAAGAGCAAGATATGGTCCCAGAAGGCCACCATTTTGGAGAGAGTTTACAGTAATGCCTAGAGCAGAGGAGACAAGAACATAGAGGACCTTGACTTCTAGGCCGTCAAGTAAACGCGACAAGCATTGAGCATTGAGGCTCTTGAGATGCAATGGGAAGGCACTGAACAATTCTCAACAGGAAAAGAGACAATTGCTGGTTTAGGAGAAGGGGCAGTGGGAGTACTGTATCCAGAGAGTGTGACAGACAGGGCTGTCCCATGGCTGATGGCTGCGTGGGCTCCTGGGACACAATGTGCTTCAAGGCCGCTGGGACAATAGAGGGAGGAATCACAGAAATCACTCCAGGAGCAACTGAGAGACCTTACTTCTACTTTACCAGGTCCTGCTGGCCCAGACGGACACCAAGGCCCAAGAGGTTGGTCACTGATCTGCTGCCCCCAGCCTCACTCCCGTCATAGCCCGTGTTCCAGCATGCAGCCCTCAGTCCCCTTAACCATAGTGCAGAGGAGCATACAGCATGTGGAAGTGTGCAGTGTCCAGTTCTGTTCCCCTTCTCCTTTCCACCTGCCAGCAAGTCAATTAGGAAAACCCTCAGAAACTCTCAGCTCAGATGTGATGACCAGTTTAGCTTTCCTAAATGTAAACACTTCTCTCTCTAGGTGAACAAGGTCTTATGGGGATGCCTGGAATCCGTGGCCCACCAGGACCTTCTGGAGACCCAGGAAAGCCAGGTAACAGAGCAGGAAGAGGGAGCCATGGCCCTGCTTAGTGTGTGTGTGCTTTGTGTGTGCAGATGTAGGCATGTGTGTGCGTGTGCATGCGCAGGTGTGCAGGTTGTGGGGGAAGGGGTGTATATGTGCATGCAGGCGTGCACAAATGCACCCACGTGTGACTTATCCCATTTTCCTCCAGCAGCTCAGCAGGGAACTGACATAGTGTTGGGTTGTTTTGTGTGCAGTGGCTGTAGGCCCTGGCACCTCTGGGTAACTAAGTCTGGCAATTCAGAATAGTGGGATTAACAGTTGAATACAAGAATTTCTAGAAAGGGGCAAGGACACTCTTAAAACTGCAGACTTGAAGGTCACCTCACTATCTTGCTCCTCTGAGCCCTTCCCCTCTTGTCCTCCTCTCCTGGGACTGTACTGGGCCCTCACCAACACCCACCAGGCCGAGGAGGAAGCCATTGTTAGAGTCTCCACCAAGAGCAAAGAGCAAACTTCTCAGGGCTGCAGGAAGAACAAATGAAAACCAGCCAAGAAAGCTGTGTAGTCAAGGCGGGTGGGCATTCATCGGGGGCCTCTGAGAGCAGGGGCCTCCTCAGCCTCCTTTGGCAGGTGCCCAGACAGGAGCCATAGAGGGGGAACCTGGGGCAGCACTGGGATCCGTGAGTGTTGAGCATTCTGGGTTTGTGGCTCTCCTCAGATTCCAAAAGGGTCTGTGAACCCAAATAGGCTCAGCACCATTGCCTGAGAAAGTGGTGGGTCGCTTCACTGCAAAGCCCAAAGAACTGCTCTCCATCCAGAGCTGAGAGGTCCATGGATGCTGGCTGCCCCGGCATGAGACGTGTCCTTCTGTACCCACTGACCCCTCCACTGCAGTGTCCACTGGTTTCTGCAGGTGTGGGTGTGGCTACCAGGGATGGCCTCAACCCTTCAACTCTTCCCTCTTGTGTCTGTCTGATTTTCTGTAGGTCTCACAGGACCCCAGGGACCTCAGGGTGAGTCGCTGGATCACTCCCACCTGCTGTCTCCCTCCTCCTCCTGGGGTAACTGCTTGGGCCAGGGCTTTTCCTGCAGTCACCAGAGTTTCCTCTCCTCCGCCAACTCCCTGGCACACACTCCCTTTCACTATGAGTCTTGAGAAGCACCTTAGGAAGGAAAAATAGGCACAGAACAATCTAGAACACCATTCTAGTAGAAATGAGATTAGATCGTGTGCCAATTCTGTCTGCCTGTGCCCTGTTCCCCTCGGGTGCAGGAGTCTGAGAGGAACCCCAAGCTCATAGCAGAGCTCCCGCTAGCCAGGAGAGCTGTTAGTCCAGAGGCCCAAGTTCCCCCACTGGCATGACAGGGCGTGGGTGCTCACCCTTGTTCAGGAAAGCCCAGTTTCTCTGGGACAGCCTCAGTGTTAGATCCTGTCCTGTAGTTGGACCATTGTGCCCCCGTATCACTACACTCATCCCCTAATTTCCTGAAAGAAATAAGGCAAAGATTGAAAATGAAATCAGGCAGCAGCTCCCCAGCAGTTGAATGCATAGGGACATGCTTCCGATGCTCTCACAGAGGAGTTCAGTAGTTAAAGGCAAGAGGGTGATGCTGCATTGGACACAGGAAGCCCAGCCCCTCCCCTGCAGGGGAGAGGGGAGACAGAGGCTGCCCTGCAGGCTCCAGATGGCTCATAACCCCAAGGGATGGAACCCCTCCAAAGCTGAGCCCATGGGCCTCTACCTGCTCCAAGCCAAGCTGTTGCCCCATTTCCCAAAGAGGGACAAGGGCTCAGAGCAAGAGGCTCCCGGGGTTGTCTAGACTAAGGCAGAAGACAAAGCTGGTGCGTCCCAGGGTTTCAATCATCAGTGTGGCTGTGCTGAGTGACAGAGCACTAGTTACTACCCGAGGGTGTCTGGAATTGCTGGGCCTTCATCATCCTGACTTACTTGTTCTAATCACATCAGGACTTCCCGGTACCCCTGGCCGACCAGGAATAAAAGGTAAGTGAATTTCCAAATGAGATTTCTTTCTTTTCACTGGCCATTTTTGTGGAAGGAAGGGATGGACAGGAGGAGGCCTTTCTCTGGCCAGAGCCTGGATCAACAGTGGCATCTAGTGGTTCCAGCAGAGGGCTATGAGGCTGGGAGCCCAGGGATTTGTGAACCAAGCCAAGTCCTCAAGCCCCACCCCTCCCCAAACACCTCCCCACCCCACAAACCTGAGCCTTGCTTTCATACTTGGATGTCTCCAGGCCATTGTTGCAGGAGGTTCTAGAAGGGCACTGCCCTCCCCAAAGCCTTTCCGTGTCCTGTTTTGCCTCTAAATGCCCCCATTAGTGCTTCATCCCCCTGGTATGTAGGCTTGGTCCCTACTAACAAGTCTTTTCCCCTGGGGCAGGAGCTACCTTTGCCCTTATCATTCACATCAGCACTGGTGTGAATGGCTACATCAGACCCTTCCTGAGTGGAGGCTTTAGTACAGGCAGAGAGGAGTGTTAAGATGCTACTGAGAGGTCAAGTCGGGTACTCAGAGGGGAGCTCATCCTCGGGGGTCTGACTGGGGCAACGTGGTGATGCCCATGCACACAGTGAACCTCTTGTCCAGTTCTGCCTATCAGACTCCAACCCTGAGCAAGTTCAGGGACCCACAGTGCTCAGGGACGGTCTTTCTCCTTCTGTTCCTTTGACCCCAACACGCTCCTGAACTTTGACATTCTATGGAGCTGTGCTCTGTCATGAGCAGTCACTGTCATTCTTGGTGGGACCCTAAAATAACCACTTTCCAGAAATCATTTCCAATGACTGATTGGGCCAAGGAGTTCTTTAGGGCTAACGAAATGTAATTCCAAAATAATGATAACTGAGTTTATAGGTCCCAGGCAGACCACACTAGGTCCGTGGATCTGTTCACGAATGGATGGTACCTTTTGTAAGAGTCTCATAGGTTTTGGAATTCCCAAGAATAACAGAAACGCTCCCTTTTTGAGGGCCTGTGACTTCCTGTCCAAGGGGGAGTTCAGACCCTGCCTGGACAACATGCACAAGAGGGGCCATTTTACCTAACGTTGGATTGCATCCCAGCAAAACAAACTCAAGTGCTTCTTCTGTCTTGTTCATGAGCCCTGGCTGAAGGATGGTGAGCAGAGACCATCCATCTGCTTTTCTTTAGGGAGAGAGCAATAGTCTCCTTTCATTGTGTGAATGACTGAATTGCTCACAGAACTTGAGAAATGAAGAAAAGGGCCCCTAAAGAATGGTTTCCCCAAGTGAGTCCGTGGATTGTCAGTTCTCAGCACTGTTGATACGTTTGGGAATGTCCTCTTCTCAAAAGTCCTCCACGCACACTTGTATTTTCAATGCTCTGAGACACAAGGCAGAAAAGAGATCTTGTTAACCTTTATATAACTCAGACCTTCTCAGACTTACCCACTGCAGAGCCCCCCTTTAATCCTGCACAGCCCCTACAACTGTCCCACAGAGCACTCTGGGAATCCCGCTCCACCTGGTGGGCTCATCGCCTCTGTCCTTTGACCTTTGAGTAATTTTCCCACCTAAGGCGATTCCCAGGCAGAGGTGGTGGAATGTGGGAGCATGAAGGACTCTCCAGTCAGCCTCATTCTGGGCTCACTGAAAGGCAAGCTTTCCACGTCCTCAAGTGAAGCCACTTCTCTGAATGAAGACGGATGCTCTGGCCTCCAGGGGCTCTGGCTGAAAGATTGGGGCTTAATGCATCCTGCTTGCCTTCAGTTCATTAAAATGCCTTTAGCCTGATGGTGAGAGGCCCAGAAGTGGGTCCCAAATGCAATCAGAAGCCTTGAAAATGGCATATTGAGCCACGAATTGATCCTCAGAACAACCACTCTCAGCCTTTTCCTCTCTTCCTAGGTGAACCAGGAGCTCCAGGCAAGATCGTGACTTCGGGTAGGCAGGTCCTAGAGGGACCCTCCTTTCTGTGTCTTTCTTATGCTGGGCACCTACCTTGACTCTGCAGTGTTCTGGGCAGGATGTGGCAGGGAGTTTTTTGGATCAGTAGTGGGGGAGGAGGGAAATTAAGCAGTGATGAGAAGAAGAAATGTCAGGCTGCCCACCACAACCTGGCTTGGGTGCCAGCGCCTCTGAGTGAGAAGAGTAGGGCTCAATGTTCCATGTGCCTTCTGTTTTCAGAGGGGTCATCAATGCTCACTGTCCCAGGCCCCCCAGGACCTCCTGGAGCCATGGGACCCCCAGGACCTCCAGGTGCCCCAGGTCAGTCTATTTTCTTGCTTTGCCCCAAATCAGCAGTAGGTCTTGGCAGTAGTGACTCTAGCCATATTTCTTCAGATCCTGAAACCCAGGGCAGGAACTGAACCTGGTAAAGAGAATAAGGAGTTTGGCCTGAGAAAAGCAAACTCTTGCATTCTCAGACAATGAGGTAGATCAGTTATCCTACTTCACAGCATAGGAGGCGAATGTGCTCTCAGCATTTACAGAAGGGGAAGCTGAGGCTTGGAGTGGGTAAATGACTTGCCCAAGGTCCCACGGCCAATAAGCAGCAGGACAAAGGATTTGGCCCAGATCAGTCTACCTCCAGAGCCTGTGGCCAATCAGAAGACTCAGTCCTTGAGCCCTTTGTTTCCTCCTGGAAAACAATTTGATATTCTGCATCCAGGGCAACAAAAATGCTAGGTATCTATTTGAAGAAAATATCTCCACATGGGATGGTGACAAAAATATGAAAACTTCTAAACAAAGTTGTTAGGAGATAAAACGTTTATTGAAAGAGCAGGACACTCACTAATGCCTGCTCTGTGGTTTCAACTGTATTAATACAAGATGCAAAAAAGAAAAAATTCTGGAAGAAAATAAAATGCCCACAAATTGAAGAGTTATGGACAATTTGTTTCCTACCTTTCCAAAGTGCCTGTTATTTTGTTATATGTATTTTTAATTATTTTAAATTTGTATGTACAAATGAAGTACACAACTTATCACAACCAAGGCCAGAATGTACCAGCCTTCCCTCCTGACAAGCTCCAGTGAGAAGGAGTACATAGAGGCATGGAGAAATCCCTAACCATTACAGGACAGCAGCAGAGGGGGCAGTCCCGCCTGCCCCGGGGTCCCGGTACCTATCAGAGATGTTCTCACGCAGCTGGACCGCAGGGCTGGTCTCGAATTGCTTATTGCTCTCAAATAAGCAAGGTGGCCTCTTTGGGTCTCTGTTCCATGCCTTGGGAGGAATTATGCCTTTAGTTCTTCCTATGACCCTACACGCGTGATTTAGCCTTTTCTTCCTCAACCCTGTTTCCAGGCCCTGCCGGCCCAGCTGGTCTCCCAGGACAGCAAGGTATGTCACACCCTGCAAGAACGCAAGGCGATGGGCCCAGTCGGGAGGACTTTCCTTTCAGGGTGGACATGGGCCCCTCTGTTCTAGAAGATGTGAAAGGTGTGTTTTAGAAAAGGAGGACAGGGCCAGGGCTCTTCGCCGGGGTCTTGCAAGGTGATTCCCTGGAGCTTGGGGCAGCTGTCAGAGAAGTTCTGGGATTCCAAGAGGACCAGGGGCAGACTTGGCCTTGAAGATGAGTATCTGGCAAGAGTGCACCGCTGACCCAGAGAGCAATGACAAGCATCTGTGGGTTCTCGGCCGCAGGCCCAGGCTGAGAGGCCTGACTCCCGGGTCCTTTAAGGAGCCCAGGTGGAGACTGCTGGGCCTCCCACCTGGACATCTGGAGTGCAGAACAGCAGAGGCTTCAGCCCACCCGGTCCAGCGCTCACTCAGCTATCACTGTGTTAGGAGCTTGGTCTTCAGTGTTTCACCGAGTCTTCCCAATACCCCTGTGATGTAGATCTTTTTGACCTTGGTTTACAGAGGAGGAAACTGAGGCTGAAAGAGGTTGAGAACTTGCCCAAAGTCACCAGCTAGACGTGTGGGAGCAGGGATTTGAACTCAGACTTTCTGACACCGAAATCCAATGTATCCCTGTCATTCCACATGCTCTTATCAGCTGTCAGGGAGCTTGACTATGGTCCTGCCCTGCCTCTGAGTGAGGGGGCACCCTTAGCAGATGAGGTGCTGCAGGCTCCTGTGCCACGGCACAGGGCCTGGTGTCTGGGGTGTGAGGGTAGCCTGGGGTGCCTGGGACTGCAGATCCAGTGAGAGGTGAGAAGTGTGGCAGAGAGCAGCCTCGTGACAGCTTTTGCTCATTTCTGTTTTCTTCTCTCTATAGAAGTTCTTAATTTACAAGGTCCCCCAGGCCCACCCGGCCCACGCGGGCCACCAGGTGAGTATCTTGGGGAACTTTGGAAGGTGGGGAGTTTGGAGGACAGGAGGCTCAATGCACTTAGTGAGGAAGCCAAGATCCTCAGGGGTGGCATCAGTTCCCTGAGCTCAGCATGGCCTCTTCCTTGCTCTCTTCTGCAGGGCCTTCCATTCCAGGCCCACCAGGACCCCGAGGCCCACCAGGTGAGAGCCGAGCTTACCATTGGGAGGTGGGAGGGGGAGGTGAGAGGTGGGTAGCAATGGGACCCTGAGCCCAGGGCCCTCTGGGCTGGCTTATAGGAAACAGCTTCCCTGCTGCCTCCTCCTGAGCAGAGGGTTCCTAACTCCCCTCTTGGCACTAATAAGTCTTGGGGGTTCTCTTTCCTAGGGGAGGGTTTGCCAGGCCCACCAGGCCCACCAGGATCGTTCCTGCCCAACTCAGGTAATGTCAGGGAGTCAAGTCGCACCTGTTCTCCACCTCAGCCCTTGTCCTGCCACAAACTGTGGCCGTAGCCTTGTGGTCACAACCCACTCACCAGGCTTCCTGCTCCTGACTTCCATGGGGATGTGTTTATATAATCTTCCTGCTTGCTGCACATGGAGGGAATAACCATGTCAACCCAACCACCCTGGTAGTCTGGCCTGAGGGAGGGAGCCAGCTCTGCCCTTGGGGAGCTTCTGGCCTAACCAGGGAGACCTGGTTCCTATCCTTGGGGAGCCCAGATCTGATAAAGTAGGCAGGATACATGCACATGAAGTAAGTGCTGACAGTACAACATAGAAACTTATGGAAATAACTTTAAAGCAAACATTAGGCCAGAACCTGTTCTTAGTGGAAAATCCATCCACCCATCCATTTATCCATCCATCTACCCATCCACCTAACCATCCATCCATCCAACCACCCACCCACCCATTCATCCACCCACCCATTCATCCATCCATCCATCCACCCATCCATCCATTTGACAAGTATTGATTGAGCATCTGTGTTGTCAGGTGCTGTGCTAAGTGCTGCTTCTTCACAAACATCGGTGTCCATACTCAAATTATTTCTTTCCTCTGCAGAAACCTTCCTCTCTGGCCCCCCAGGCCCACCCGGCCCCCCAGGTCCCAAGGGAGACCAAGGTGAGAACAGTGTATCAGGGAACCCAGAAGCCAGTATGCATCCTCTGTTTACCTGCTGGTTGCCAGGAGGGTTTGGATGAAGCTGAATGAGCTGGGGCATTTTTGCATCCTTCTGCCTTATCCCATTAGGAGCTCAGCAGCCTGGAGCAAAGGTAGGGGGGAGGCACAGTAGTCAGAAACTCTACAAAGGATAGACACCCAACATTGGCCTAGTGAGAGGAGAGGCACAAGGAACCCCAAGTTCTATATCTGCTCTAGCATTGGAGCCCCTATCCCCTCCTCCATGGGCCCATTGAAACCACAATACCTGGTTGGTACCTGTCTCATAGCTCTCTGCCTTTTTCCCTCAGGTCCCCCAGGCCCCAGAGGACACCAAGGTACAGTAGAGCTGGCATCAAACAAAACCTGGGGTAGGGGTGGCGGTGGCAAAAGCTCACCTCCCAAGAGCTTTGAGCTTGATAGAAAGGCACCTGGTGCAAATAAGCAAGAGTAGAGCAGCGTGTCTCTAGGAATGGTTGAGTGTGTGCATGGGTGTAGTGCAAGTGTGCGTGTGTGTGTATGTGTGTGGCATCTCTAGATACCGACAAAGGGCAACGCAGCGCCAGCAATCATGGATCCTGGGGAGGCTCTACGGGGCTGTTAGTGGGTGAGAAAAGTGAGACTGACTGTCCCTCTCTTGGTGTGTTCCTCAGGCGAGCAAGGACTCCCAGGTTTCTCAACCTCAGGTAAGGGCTGAGCCCTGCCCCATTCTGGCTCTGGCCAGAGCCTCTCCAAACCCTGGCTGACTGCACTGTGTGTGTTGTTGGCTTCCAGGGTCCAGTTCTTTCGGACTCAACCTTCAGGGACCACCAGGCCCACCTGGCCCCCAGGGACCCAAAGGTGACAAAGGTCAGTGAGGGAGCAGCGAGAAGCTGGTGAGGAATAGGGGTGAGCCTGGTGCCCAGAGCCCAGAGCCTGAAGAGATGGCAGCAAGTACTTATCAGTGTAAAGTCTTAGGAGAGAGAAGAGGCTGGAGGAAGGAAAGGCCAGAGGGAGGAAGGGACAAGGACATGGAGATATAGCCTCTGTACAAGGGAGCTGTGGTATTATTACAAAAATGAGGCCAAGAGACATAGGATGATTGTTGAGACACACACTAATAAGTGTGGTTTGGCTTAATCAGGGAAGGCTTCCTGGAGGAGGTGAGGCAAACTTCTCATTTTGGATTCCAGGTGATCCAGGTGTTCCAGGGGCTCTTGGCATTCCTAGTGGTCCTTCTGAAGGTAAGAACTGAAAGTGACCAAAGTTCCTCTCCGCTTCTTCTGGTGAAGGCTGATCATTCCAACGAGGATGTTGCTCTATTCGTTCATTCATTTCTCCATGATTCATTGTTGATTGGCTATCTTCTCCATGTGCTAGGACCTATGAGCTGCCTTTAAGGAGGTTACGAATTATTGGGTTGAGGGGAAGGACCCAGGCACATATGATGATACCTAACAATGCAGACACCGCATGATGGAGAACAGACAGACCCAGGGTGCTGGGGAGTTGAGAGAAGGGGGATGCGATGTTGGGGGTCCTTCAGCAGATTGCAGAAGGAAAGGGCGGTTTGGCCTGGGGCAGCTTCCTAGCTCTGTGCTACTTTCAGACAGTGGCTGCTACAGGCTGTCATTTCTTCTCTTCTTGGGGACGCTTCTCCTTGCCACTATCCTATTTCTCCCCCTGAGAAGACCCTCCCTCCTCAGACCATGGAAGCTATTCCTCGGCCCATTTGTCTGACCCTAGGGTGGAGAAACCAACACAGGATACTTTCTCTTTGCTGCAGGGGGATCATCAAGTACTATGTACGTGTCAGGCCCACCAGGACCCCCTGGGCCCCCTGGGCCTCCGGGCTCTATCAGCAGCTCCGGCCAGGAGATTCAGCAGTACATCTCTGAGTACATGCAGAGTGAGTAGCCGGCCACCGCAAGCCGTGGGGACAAGAACATGGAGATACAGTCTCTTTGCAAGGGAGCTGTGGTATCATCACAGAAATGAGGCTAAGAGACATGGAACGATGTAGGGCAGTGGGAGTGTGTGTGTGTGTGTGTGTGTGTGTGTGTGTGTGTGTGTGTCTATGTGTCCAGGCTCAGGTCTTCCCCCTGCAGAGCCAGGCCTACAGGCCTGTGAGCTCCCCAACACCAGCCTTCTCATAGCTGCCCCTGACACAACCTCCCCTCGCCCACACCCTGGGGAGGAGGCTGGCACACATGCTCATCCCCATGCACCTTGCACGTGCTTTCACACCGCACCTGCATGTGCTCATTTGTCAAATGGGTGGCTGGCTGGAGTCTTGCTGGCCCACAGCCCTCATGGGCCACTTGACCCAGCTCAGGCCTCTGCCTCAGTTTCCCTATGTGTAATTGGGGGAAGGACAGTGAGGGGAAGTCTAGGCTCCCTCCTGGCCCAGCCTTGGGCCCACGTGTGGGGCGGGGCAGGCCTGTTATCATGTGCTTCAGGTCACCTCCGTGGGGAGAACATGTCCTCTTGGGACAGGCTTGACTTTGCTTTGTTCCTTGGTTGGCAGGTGACAGTATTAGATCTTACCTATCCGGAGTTCAGGGTCCCCCAGGCCCACCTGGTCCCCCAGGACCTGTCACCACCATCACAGGCGAGACTTTCGACTACTCAGAGCTGGCAAGCCACGTTGTGAGCTACTTACGGAGTAAGCCCTTCCCCACGCCCTGCACCTGGCACCTTCTTCCTGTGGGTTTGCTTTTGCTCCCAGAGCCTCATCTCCTCATTTGCTGTTTGCTTTGCCCTTCTCTGGAATATGAGTTTTAATTCTGAATTCATAATAATCGGGCCACTGGGATACAGTGTCAACAAGGGTCTGTCCAGATTCAGGGCGGCCACGCTGGAGAGACACCGAGTGAGCCTTCCTGCAATCGACTAATGTGTTCCTCATTATAGGTTCTTCCCACCTGTGCAGGAAGGTTGGCAGCATCTGGCAGGCATTAGGCTAAAGCATGTTCTTGAAAGTAAACTTCCTTTCTTACAAAAAAAATCCCAACAACAGTATTTGACTTTGTTATGCTTTCAAAATAGCCTCATAATACTCCATTCATCCATTTCCCCCAAAGACAAACAGCTTGGTGACCGGGCCTTTCAGATTCTGGAATAATGAGGGTGTTGCTTCAGTACCTGCTAAGCAGGTAACCTGAGGTTTTCTCCCCAACAGCTTCGGGGTACGGCGTCAGCTTGTTCTCATCCTCCATCTCTTCTGAAGACATCCTGGCTGTGCTGCAGCGTGAGTGACCTGTGGGGGGATCGAGGGTGGGACTATCTTTGCTTTCTCCTGGCCTCGCTCGTCAGGCAAACCTTGTCCTCGTCTGAGCCTTGGAAGGGCTGCAAGAGGGAGGCAGAGTCCTTTGGACAAAGAGCCACTTATTGCTCTGATCTGCTTGCTGAGTCAGCAAACCGGCTGGAAACGGGGCAGGAAATGTCCTCCCGAGCCCCCATGCCAGGCAAGGTGGCGGGTGTCCCTTCAGGAACCTGGCAGCTTGCTGGTGTCCCCCTGAACACTGTGGGCCTGCGGACCCGGAACTCACAAATGTCACGCAGAGCCAGTTTGTGCAGAGGAGCCCAGGCTGTGGCTGGACCATGGCTGGGGCCCCCATGGCCTGGGTGGGTCCTGCTAGTGCATCCTCTCCTCTCCAGGGGATGACGTGCGTCAGTACCTGCGTCAGTACCTGATGGGCCCTCGGGGTCCGCCAGGGCCACCAGGAGCCAGTGGAGATGGGTCCCTCCTGTCTTTGGACTATGCAGAGCTGAGTAGTCGCATTCTCAGCTACATGTCGAGTAAGTGTCTACAAGAGGGGTGGTTGGGAAGGGCCTGGGATGACTGGGATGAGGACTCGCAGCATAAACGTCCCTGTGATTGCCCCACTGACTCCCACCTGCCAGACTGCACCAACCCCAGCAATGAGCAGTGCTCAGAGCCGTTCAAACCTGGGAGCCTGGAGCAGGTCAAGAAGCATGGCAAGGAAAGCCAAAAAGGGGGTCTCAGGCACTGTCTCGTGTGGAGTCTACATACAACTCTCTCTCACACACACACACACACTCACTCCCATACACACACACACCACCCATACTCACACTCCCATACACACACTCACTCCCATACACACACACACACCCATACTCACACTCCCATACACACTCACTCCCATACACACACACACACACCCATACACTCCCATACACACACACTCCCATACACACACACACCCATACTCATACTCCCACACACATTCACTCACTCCCATATACACACACACCCACCCCCCATACACTCCCATACACACACACTCCCATACACACACACCCATACTCATACTCCCATACACATTCACTCACTCCCATACACACACACACCCCCATACTCACACTCCCATACACACATTCACTCCCATACACACACACACACCCATACTCACACTCCCGTACACACACTCCCATACACACACACACCCATACTCATACTCCCACACACATTCACTCACTCCCATACACACACACACACCCATACTCACACTCCCGTACACACATTCACTCACTCCCATACACACACACACCCATACTCACACTCCCGTACACACACTCCCATACACACACACACCCATACTCACACTCCCGTACACACACTCCCATACACACACACACCCATACTCATACTCCCACACACATTCACTCACTCCCATACACACACACCCACCCCCCCATACACTCCCATACACACACACTCCCATACACACACACCCATACTCATACTCCCATACACATTCACTCACTCCCATACACACACACACACACCCATACTCACACTCCCGTACACACATTCACTCACTCCCATACACACACACACCCATACACTCCCGTACACACACTCCCATACACACACACACCCATACTCACACTCCTGTACACACATTCACTCACTCCCATACACACACACCCATACTCACACTCCCGTACACACATTCACTCACTCCCATACACACACACACCCATACTCACACTCCCGTACACACACTCACTCCCATACACACACACCCATACTCACACTCCCGTACACACACTCGCTCACTCCCATACACACACACACCCATACTCACACTCCCATACACACACTCACTCCCATACACACACACACACCCATACACTCCCATACACACAGACTCCCATACACACACACACCCATACTCATACTCCCACACACATTCACTCACTCCCATACACACACACACACCCATACTCACACTCCCATACACACACACACACCCCCATACTCACACTCCCATACACACACACTCCCATACACACACACTCCCATACACACACCCATATTCACACTCCCATATTCACACTCCCATACACATACACTCATACTCACACTCCCATACACACATTCACTCACTCCCATACACACACATACCATACACTCCCGTACACACACTCACTCCCATACACACACACCCCCCCATACTCACACTCCCATACACACACCCATACTCACACTCCCATACACATACACCCATACTCACACTCCCATACACACACTCACTCCCATACACACTCATTCCCATACACACACACCCATACTCACACTCCCATACACACACACTCCCATACACACACCCATATTCACACTCCCATACACATACACCCATACTCACACTCCCATACACACACTCACTCCCATACACACAGTCCCATACACACACACCCATACTCACACTCCCATACACACACTCACTCCCATACACAGTCCCATACACACACACCCATACTCACACTCCCATACACACACACACTCCCATACACACACACTCCCACACACACCCATATTCACACTCACTTCCATACACACACACCCATACACACACTCCCATACTCTCACACACTCCCATACACACACACACTCCCATACTCACACACACACTCCCATACACACACACTCCCACACACACCCACTCCCACACACACCCACTCCCACACACACACACTCCCATACTCACACATACTCCCATACACACACTCCCATACACACACACACACTCCCATATACAGACACACCCATACACACACATGCATACACACATTCCCATACACACACTCCCATACACACATACACACACTCCCATACACACATACACACTCCCATTCTCACACACACACTCCCATACACACACTCCCACTCATCCCATACACACATACACACATACACACTCCCATGCACACACTCCCACACTCCCACACTCCCACACACTCCACACACTCCCATACACACACACTCCCATACACACACACTCCCATACACACACTCCCATACACACACTCCCACACACACACTCCCATACACACACACTCCCATACACACTCCCATACACTCACTCCCATACACACACACACTCTCCCATACACACACTCCCGTACTCACACTCCCATACTTGCACTCCCATACACTCCCATACACACTCCCATACACACGCTCCCATACACACACACACTCCCATACGCACACTCCCATACACATACACACTCCCATACACACACACACACACACACACACACACACACTCACAGAATGAAGCACACAGGCACCTGGACCTGCTTCTCCGGCCCCGTGGGCCCCTCCGCTCCTCCTTTGCGCTCCTCCTCTCTGCCTCTCTTCCTGCCACCATCTCTTCTCTTTCTTGGACCCCACTTCTGTCCAAACCTCTTCTGTGTCCGACCTCCTCTCTGACAGGTGTTTCCATCTGCCTCCCCCTGCCTGATCTGAATCCATCACATCCCTAGGTTCTGGGATCAGCATTGGGCTTCCTGGTCCCCCGGGGCCCCCTGGCTTGCCGGGAACCTCCTATGAGGAGCTCCTCTCCTTGCTGCGAGGTAAGGCCCAGCAGGGGACATCTGTCCAACTGGTTGGGGAGGAAGCAGAGTCCCTTGGGCCAGGCCAGGACTGACTCCGTGTCCTCCCTTGGTGTCTCAGGGTCTGAATTCAGAGGCATCGTTGGACCCCCAGGTCCCCCGGGTCCACCAGGGATCCCAGGCAATGTGTGGTCCAGCATCAGCGTGGAGGACCTCTCGTCTTACTTACATAGTAGGGCACTGTGGAGTGGGATGGGGAGGGCAGGGGATGCAGCCGGGCCTTGGGGGCTCCCATGGGTTTTAGCAAGGGCAGTCCAAGTACTCCTGGAGCCTGTACAGGGCTGGGTGCAGGGCCCTGGAGAGCGCCACATGTGCTGGCAAGGGGCCTTCAGCCGTGGCAGGGACAGAGATAGGGAGAGATGGCTTTCCCAGGTGCAGCCCGGTGTGTGATTAGGGCCGACCTGGGGCTCCACCTCTCAGTGACTGGAGGGCTGAGTTGAATGAGGCCCAGAATTGGGAGTGGGAGAGCCTGACGGGAACAGCCATTCCTGGATGATGTCAGGAAACAGCAGGCTCTGGCCTCCTGCTTTTCTCTCCTCCCATCACCTGGGAGGCCCAGCCTCATCCCCTCCTTTCAGGTGGGGCCCACAGCGCCCCGAGCACAGGCTGGGAATTCAGCTTCCTCCGCAGCACTACCGCGACCTTTCTTTCTCTTCCTTCTGCCCAGCTGCCGGCTTGTCATTCATCCCAGGCCCTCCAGGACCTCCTGGTCCCCCAGGGCCTCGAGGGCCCCCGGGTGTCTCAGGAGCCCTGGCAACCTATGCAGCTGAAAACAGCGACAGCTTCCGGAGCGAGCTGATCAGCTACCTCACAAGTAGGTGCCCCGACGGTGATGCCCCACCAGGCACCCTGCAGGCAGGCCTTGCTTTTCCCTGTTAAGTGGGGCAGGGAGGCACTTAAAGGGACGGGAAGGCCACACACGAGAGTCACTGGTGGGGTAAGCCCGGTTTCCTTCCACACCAAAATTCTCCCACTCGGGTACAAGAACCCTGAAGTTCACTTCTGGTCTCTCAGGGGCATTGACACCCTGGGAGAGACTCCCTAACTCCCAAGTCTTTCTCTCCACCGAGATCTGAGCTCCCACTCATGCAGCTTCTCACCCTGCAGGTCCTGATGTGCGCAGCTTCATTGTTGGCCCCCCAGGCCCTCCTGGGCCGCAGGGACCCCCTGGGGACAGCCGCCTCCTGTCCACGGATGCCTCCCACAGTCGGGGTAGCAGCTCCTCCTCACACAGCTCATCTGTCAGGCGGGGCAGCTCCTACAGCTCTTCCATGAGCACAGGAGGAGGTGGTGCAGGCTCCCTGGGTACAGGGGGTGCCTTTGGTGCAGCTGCAGGAGACGGGGGCCCCTATGGCACTGACATCGGCCCAGGCGGCGGCTATGGGGCGGCAGCAGAAGGCGGCATGTATGGTGGCAATGGCGGACTATTAGGGGCTGACTTTGCTGGAGGTCTGGATTACAATGAGCTGGCTGTGAGGGTGTCAGAGAGCATGCAGCGTAAGTGGGGACATTTAGGCCTTGGTGCTGGGGGGAAGGTGCGTGGGAGCATCTCCAGACTGGCTTTCTTGTTTGTGGAACCCCCAGGCTGTGAAGACAGAATCAGGCAGGCAGGGGCTGGAGGGGACAGGCAGCCCCAGCCTAGCTCGCAGCCCACTCAGCTTAAGGAGCCCCAGCCCTGGGACCTGAGCTGTGGGGAACAGAGCACGCTGGGGGTTTGTACTTTGCTTTCCCAACACCTAACTCGTTCTGGGTCCCAGATGAGTCATATGACCATGCTGGTTTTCCTGCTGGGGCCGAGAGAAGGGTGTTGGCTAAGAGTCCTTTCCCTGTGCAGCTTAACAGCACAGTTACGCAGTCAACAAGCTTTTGATGCCGGCCCGCAGCAGGAAGAGACCTGTGCCAGTCACACAGTGGAATACAAAGGAATTTGGAGGGCTTCACCCTTGCTGCGGCTTGATCTAGTTCAACTGCTTTGAGAGTTTGACACTCGGAGGGCACTGTGCTCCTGCTGAAGAGGGTACTGGGCGATCCCTGCTTCCTGTGCCCAAGCTCTGGTGTTTTACAGGTCAGGGCCTACTGCAAGGGATGGCCTACACTGTCCAGGGCCCACCAGGCCGGCCTGGGCCGCAGGGGCCACCCGGCATCAGCAAGGTCTTCTCTGCCTACAGCAACGTGACTGCGGACCTCATGGACTTCTTCCGAAGTAAGAGCATCCAACTGCTTTCCCAGCACCTGCCTCACCTTATAGGTTCCCACGGGTCTGCTCCAGAGACACCAATCTCATGAGAAACCTCCAGTTATTAACATTTGAGATGCTCAAAATCAGACAAATGCTATACATTCTGAACTTTGTTTCCTCTTACATGTCCAAACTCCATCACTATCTCGTTGTGTTACTCTGAACAAATGACTTGATGTCCCAAGCTTCCAGGTGATCAAGACTCTAAGGCCAGTGTTTCCTTGCTTTTGCAGCTTATGGAGCCATTCAAGGACCCCCTGGGCAAAAAGGAGAGATGGGCACTCCAGGACCCAAAGGTAAGTGGTGGCAGAGAGCCAGTCCCTGGATCCTGTGTTAACACCCACCTCGTACTGAAAAGCAGCTCCTGTGCTGGTGCCACACCGGCTACCTGTGCCCTCAGTCCCCAGACTCATGTATTAGTTACGCCCCATTTTTCCTTCCAGGTGACAGGGGCCCTGCTGGGCCACCAGGTCATCCTGGGCCACCTGGCCCTCGAGGGCACAAGGGAGAAAAAGGAGACAAAGGTAAGTGTTGACTGCTCCATGTTTTGCATGTTCTGGAGAGCTGCAAGGCTGACGCTCAGTAGAGAAGCAGATGATTTGTTCCAGAGCAAGCCTGAGAAATTCAGGCAAATGCCAATTACTCCAGGCAGACACTGCCAAAGGCAGAATTTGCATAACAATCCCATTCACAGTGAGGAAGAAAAGGAGAGTGTCAAAGCAGGGAGGAAAAGGAGAACCAAGCTGGTGTTGAAATGGGGCAAACAAGTTAAATAAATGTAGTCTTACAAAAGATTTCACCTTTGAAGCCATCTTTGCAGTAGTCACGGTTGCCATAATTGCCCAAGCCAAGATCCCCACAGGCCACAAGATATGTTTTAACTTCCTACTGATCTTCTCACTTTCAGGTGACCAAGTCTATGCTGGGCGGAGAAGGAGAAGAAGTATTGCTGTCAAGCCGTGAGCTAGCCATGGCAGGACAGCTCCTGGACCAGGTCTCATAATGCATGTGGCACTTAGGTCCAAGCTCTCTAGAGGGTGAAAGCTGGAGTCTGTCAATGTCCTACTGAGACAGCATAGCCAACCTAGCTAGCAACATTTGTTTTAGTCTGAACAATATATACTCATAGAATTCAGTCAAAGATACACAATCTGAAAGAGCTTCATGGGATGGACTCTAAGAGTAGTTGTAATGGTTTAGAATGAGACTTACTTCTCTGCTATCTAGATCTGAACTCCTTGGCTTCTTTACTTAGTTCAAGCCCCAGCCTAGGAAAGCCAGTTACATAAAAGTTGGCTGAGGAGTCTTAGAGCTTTGCCTAAATATGAGCCCAGAAAAGGGAGGATGGGGGTGGGGTGCCTTCCTGGAGGTGACACTTGATGGGGGTGTGTTCTGGTTACTGCTCTAAGGCTGCACCATCAGCTCCTTCCTCCCCTGTTCATTCTGCATTCCCTAGTCAGTTGGCTAAGAAGTGACTCTTGCAACTAAAAAAATTAAGAATTCACTTCCCCTCTAGGAGGTGATAGGGTTTCTAATGGTTATATGTATATCACATTCCCATTTGCTTAGAAAGTCTGATTGCAGCTATGATTGTCCATAGGCCCATGCTAGAGTTCACGGATATGTTATACTGAACCAGGCCAGAGCAAACAGAAAAAGAAGGGTGAAGGGCAATGGACAAGGAAGGAATAAAGGGAGAAGGGGGAAAACAGAAAACCTGATGCTGGGGACACAGCATCAGCTCAAGATGTCACCCTCCATTCTGCACTCAGAAAATGGCACTTGGGGGACTGGGCGCAGTTGGTCTTTAACCACTTTTCAATGTCTAAAAACATTTGTTTGTGGTCTGTAAGATGAAACATCATTTCAATTGTAAAATTTCCCATTAAAGTTTTTTTCTTTTTTAATATCATGTTTAATGTGATTCATCTGACCAAAGAAAGATTAAAAAATAGTCTGGGTTCATTGGGTCTGACTCTAACACTGTTTATTACAAACACAAGAAAACAAAAGTGGTTGTATTTTGGGGCACAGCTTCTGGTATTTCATTCAATCCCTGAGGTCTTTAAAGGCAAATCTTCAGATACCTGCAACTATGAACTCAATCTGGGGATTTTACAAAGCACATGAAAGTTTTCCCTAAGCACAAGTTATTTGAAATAAACATGCAACAAATGAGCAAGAAGATTACTTGCAATTAGGTAGTGCTTTATCCTGGGGCAATGGAATTATGATTGTAGGGCAAGTAATATATGGAATATAGAAACTTCTATTAAAGAAAAATGTACAAATCTCAAATGCCCCAAAGAAACGCACAGTAACATCAGATACTCCAATTCAGAAGAGACTATACTTAGCCATTTGGTGAATTTGTTACAAGTTGTGACTCTCAAATTGCTGGATAATTAAAAATGGGATTAAATTACATCTATTTCTACACCACTACTCTTCTAAAAAGACTTTATTTTCCATAAGGTCTCTGCTGAGTGTCTCATATTAGCCCAGAAAAAACACTCCACTTGTTACCTCTATATCGAACAACCGCTAACGGCAACAACCAGTCAAGCACTACACACTCTATGTGGTCTTTTTGCCTGTTTTATTATATCCTGATAATTGCCTGCTATGAATTAATGAGAATTTTTTAAAAATGAGGCTGGGTGCAGTGGCTCATGCCTGTAATCCCAGAATTTCGGGAGGCAGAGGCGGGCAGATTGCTTAAGCCCAGGAGTTCGAGACCAGCCTGAACAACATGGCAAAACCCCATCTCTACTAAAAATACAAAAAAATTGGCCAGCGTGGTGGCGGGCACCTATGATCCCGGCTACCCGGGAGGCTGAGAATGAAGAGTCACTTGAACCTGGGAGGTGAAGGTTGCAGTGAGCCGAGAACGTACCACTGCACTCCAGCCGGTGAGACTCCATCTCAAAAAATAAAATAAAACAAAAATAAAATAAAAATTAGTTCATACAGCCTCTAGATTTCAAACAACTTGAGTTTTACTGTCTAATGAAAACTATTGTGTATAATAAAGGAATTGTGCCTTTTAAATAATTTTTTTTCAAAAGAATTCATTAGTTTTACCCAAAGGCTGAATTTTTTACTTTTTAATTGTAGCTTTTACACTTATTAAAAGTAAGTTCCAAAAAAAGGGGGGAAAAAGATGTTTTGACCCTTTTAAAAAAAGTAGCTTTAGGGGTTCAAGTATTATATCCCCTTTAATAGTGATCCTTATCTCGATTAATCAAGACATAGGCGTTTTTCCGTTGTTACTAGATTTACCTAAGATACCCAAAGTCTTCATCAAGTTTTATGTTCAAGTAAAATAGGGTACAAGTCCAAACTTACTACCTTCTCTGGACAAAACTCAGAAGGAGGATGGGCAGATATGAGGTTATGTCCTCAGCTGTATGGCAATGGATGTGAGCCTCTTTTGTTTCATTTTTTTTAGTCAAGAATGAGCTCAATAGTGCACAACGCTCCCAGATTAGAAAATGACACTCCATGCCTCCCTCTAGCTGGACACGTGCCGAGTGATGCTGCCTAGCGTCTACTGAATCTTGCATGAACATTATCAATGACGAAGAGACTATTTTTGCAGAAGTGAGGTCATATGATTTGTGAAATGCTTGGTGAGAAAAATCATCCATCCCAAGGGGGAAAGAAATTAAAAACATACACATATATACATAGGCTGATAGAAATATTTTAAGCACCTCCCAAAGGAGGGGTTTGCATGCTGAAAGACAACCCCCAGCAAGTTACCACTAAAAACTACATTTGAGTGTGTGTGTGTGTTTGCGTGTGTGCTGTGGCCTACAGACAGCTAGGAATACTAACTCTGGAAGGGTCAGAAGACCTGGGGGGACTGCAAGTTTTACAATATAACTAGGACCAACAACTGCAAAGTGTTCTCAGGCAGGACACTCCAGTTTCAAAGATTCTCAATAAAAGACTGCTTCCCAAAACTGATTAAGAAATAACTTTATTTTTCATGTGTCAATCCCATGATTGAAAAGACATGTTGCTCCCAAGTAGATAAGAGGCATAATCTGAAACAAAATTCTTTCTCAAAATTTAGCTTATGAACTCATTACACTGCAAGCCAGAGAAGGAGCACAAAAAGCTGCAGCCCACATTGAAACCTGGCAAACACTCTCCGCCAAAATTAGTAGCAGGAATGTTAAAGCTTTATCAAAAACATGTCAGCAACGGAATAGCAACAATACAGCCATTAACTGTTGTGCCTTCAACTTAAGAAAAGCATTTAAAGAATCACCCCATTTCTTACAAAAATCATTTCTCAGAAAAGAATTGTTAATCAAAAGACTATTAGAACTGGAACTCTTCTTTCACTTCAGTTCTAGATTTTCTTTCATCAACAATATCTCTAGTTAATACTTGGACAGAATTTGGCTTCTCAGAAGAGTCTTTGTCATTTAAGCATAGTGTGGAATGGGAAAAAGTGTGTAGTTACAAGGAAACTAGAAGAGTACAAAAAAATAGTCACTTCTGAAACTTGCTGATGCTCAAGAAATCAGAGACCCTTCATTAAGGTGGGTCTCATATGCCTGAGAGCTTTGTGCTTGAGGAAGTACGACTTAAGAGGTAGCTCTGGTTCTGGTAATCTATACTTAATTATAATTTGCTGTATCCTGTCACAAGAGAGTTCTAATATTTTCAGCAAAGTAAAAGCATTCAACATTTTTTCCTTACCCACCCTATAGCTTCCCCATAGAAAAAGATAAGAAAAAGCTTAATGTGACTCCACATAGAATAGCAGCTAATTCAGCAACTCACACTGTATGGTTGTTGACAGGACTAGGAAAGGCAGCCTGGTGCCCCAAGCTGTAGGAGCTGGATCTGCAGAAGTGTGCAGGTCTGCTGTGTTCACAGCACTCAGGGAAAGAGGGGAGGAGGTGGCTGATGACGGTGCACGTTCAGAGAAGTTTTTATGTGTTTCATGGCATATTCTGCCACAGCAACAAAACAACCAAATCAGCAGTAGATTTGACTGTACTCTTCGATTTCAAAGAAGTCTGCGCCCCTCGCCCACTCGCCACCTACACCTCACGCAGGAAAGATAGATCACTATCATCTATTTGAATACAGGGCCTCAGAAGAGGTGGGCTGGTATGGGTACAAACAGCATATTTTATAACAAAACACTTTTTGAAAAGATTTATATAACTTTAAGTATTAAAATGAATGCTTTACCTTTACATATGTATCACTGTACAGTCTTGCACTCACACGATTATGGTCATATTTGAAAGCGAACTCAAGCACAAACACTGAATCCAAAAGGCAGTTTTAAGGGAGATCCAACCTTACCCACAGCGTCAACCATTCCACTCTGAGCCTCTCTCCTTGAGTCAATACTCTGAATGTAAGTTGAAAGGAACAGAAAGAATCAAATATTCAGACCAAATTAATCAGGCACCACACACTATTTAGCACACAGGGTATCAATTAAATGATACTAGAAAAAAATGTCTACTGCCTGAGGTATTCATTTTTTAAAAGTCAATAAACTGAAAATTTCAAAAGAGAAAGTGGTATGAAAACGTTCCTTCCCAATCCCTCTTCAAATAAATCATTAAATACACTGGGCAACATTATACTGTCATTTTTATCATAACAATATAAACAACTTTTATCATCATCCTGAATATTACTTTATAAAGATATATATTTTAAAAGGCTTTCAAAACATTTTTCAACCCAGCATTTGAGAATAAAGCATTAAGAGTTTTGTATACAGTAACACATTCATGTGATAAGTGTATGAATTTACAACCATACATAATATGTATATATATGTATATATATTTATATAAAAAACAAACTTGGCCAGAAGTTAAGGCTACCTACAAAGTTGTCCAAGTAAATTATGTTTGTCAAAACAATTATAAAATTAAAATCACACATGCATTTTTAAATCACCTAAATCACTGACAAACAAGGTTCAGCATCCAAAGTTTTCAAATTAACTGCAAGAAAGTGCTACAGACATTTACATTTTCTAAATATGAATCAGTGTTACCACAAAGTTACATTTAAATTTTTCACCAGCCTCAAAAGTAATATAACTGAAAACAAACTTTCACAATTTGGTACCTAGCACTCTTAAGAGAGAATAGGTTGAAAATGGCAGGCAGCAAGCATCATTCACAAATGTGCTGTCTCAGACAGCAAAGTACAGTTTATAATACTGTCTGACCTGACATGTGGCTGAAATTCTAAGCCTCATAAGGGACTAGGAGTGAACATTTCATTAATAATTACACACATCAGCAACCACATGATAAAGGCTTCAGGCTTTTCCCACTCAAATCAAAGTGAATGATTTAAACATGGAACAAAATAAAACCAAGACATAAGTAGCCTCATTTCAAAATAAGGAAAAGTAATTTCTGACATGTGCCTAAATATTTAATTTAAACTTTTAAAAAAGTATTCTGAACAAATGCCTCTTTTAAGATTAATTTCTGAAGATATATTTATAAATATAACTCACAGCCTGCAGGCCTCTGACAGAGTTTTAAACAGAATTAGCTAAGATGGAGAGAAATCATTTAACCAGCTCAGGTATTATTTTAGAAAATAAACACAGATAGCTAAACCTATATTGCTTAAATTTCATGAGTTTTACATTTCCAATTTGCAATGTAAAAGCTACCTCTTTTTTTCATCTTTCCAAACTTTGGTACATGTATTTTAGGATGAAAATTTCTATCAAATGGTAAGAGAAGCAAAAATTCCAAAACAACCATGTTTAATTCTAAAGATGTTTTTGTCTGTTGATCAAAAAGAAAATCCTACTTACGACTTGACTGAAATTTAGTGTTTTAGGCACTATCTTAAGAAAATTAGCACCCTCAATTATTAGCTCATGCCTAAAGAGGTAATTCGTTTTGACAAATCACTGAAATAATTTTTCTCTTTTAAAAGAGGGTGTTCCTATTTAAAGAAAAAAAATATTCATTTACTGAGTCAATAGCATATTTGAACAAATCATAGCTTTTTTATGAGAGCTGATCCACCAAAAGAAAATTATCCCAACTCTCTGCAGCAGAGCTTCAACTACAGAATTTAGGCATCATTGAGAAGTTACGTCAGGTAAGAAGAATTTATTAATACTTAGTGATGTAACAGTTTTTCTTAAATAACTTTAAACATTATTTCTCCAACAGTTTTCAGGTAGCAGTGTCTAAAGAACATAATTTTTAAGATGAATATACAAAGTCACCTTAGTCACCAAGATGCTACTTTGCCAACATGGCCTAGCATCTGTCTTAGTTCGTTTTCCCTTCATCTTTGCTTAAAAACAAAACAAAAAAAACAAAAAAAGGAAAACACCTAGAAGGTGAGGCAGGTGATTGTCTTCGTGAGCTATCTGAAAGACTGTGGCAGAAGATGAGAACAGAATGACATACTGAAAGAGCCAAACCCACGCACAGAATGCTTCCCATTGTTATGATCCGGTGGAATGCAAGCTGGGAATAGGATAAAATTTGGAAATCCGGCTCTGTGTTGATGGGTTAAGGCATTCAGACTCCCCAGTCATTTTAAAGAATACTTCCTGTTCCTGTAGTTTCCTGGCAAACTCTTCTTCCAGTGTCTTAAAAAGAAAGGGAAAAAGAAATTGTTATGTGCTGGTATTATACATAGAATTTATGCTGACAGCCAAGATAAAACTACTTGTCCAAAACACTTTCTTTGTATATAATCCTCAAGAAGACACGCCCACTCAATTTTTTAAGATCATAAGCTTGCACAGCCCTATGTGCAAGTCCAGCTCAGCCACATAAATGGACAATTTGGGTCCATTCCTTAACTTCCCTATATTAGAGAACCATTTAATTCCTCAATTCCTCTGCTGTAAAAATAGGGATAATTTGCTATATGAAGTCTAAATGTGATAATGATGTACTTACACATACTATGCACTCTAATATATGGTACCTATCATTAACTATTATCTGTTTCTCCCACATGGCACTTACCCCTGTCTACTTGTTATTTTAGTTACGATGCGCCTGTATTTTCTTTCACACTAGACTATAATATAAGCTGTTTAAAGGTACAACCTAAACCAGAATCATTTTTACCCCCATAATACAGAGCAAAAATAAGTGCTTGAGAAATGTAAGAGGCACCGTTGTGATGTGAATGTCTGTGCCCCCCAAATCCATATAAAAACCTAATCCCTAATGTGCGCGTACTATGCATAGAAGGTGGGACCTCTGAGAGGGGATGAGGTCATGAGGTGGAGCCCTCCAAATGGGATGAGTGCCTTCATGAGGGGCTAAAGAGAGTTGTTATTCCGCCATGTGAGGACACAGTGAGAAGTCGGCAGTCTGTAACCCAAATGAGGGCCCTCACCAAAGCGTGATCGTGTTGGCACCCTGGTCTCAGACTCCCCAGCCTCCAGTTTATGGCATTTTGTTACAGGTATCAATGACTCTGTGGAGAAGTGATTCAGGGATAAGCGGTGCTGTAGAGGTACAAAGCACAGGAAAAGAAGGAAGGATATAGGAGGGGTTCTCAAAAGAGATGAAACATGAGCTTAGTGCTGAAGGAAAGATAAGAATTTGATAGGCAGTATGGGGAAGGCATGCCAGAAACAGAGCCGAAACACAGCAGGCAGGAAGCCGAGGAGCTGATATGAGGAGTGGCCATTATACCCAAGGCTGGAACCTGGACTGGGAACAAAGTGGCTAGTGGGAGAGGAAGCTAGAAAGGGTGACTGTGACTCAGGTGTGGCACTATGAAGGCTTCGCAGTCAAACTGAGGCAATTAATTTACATTTTACTCTGATGGAACTGAAGATTTCTCAACATCACTATGACAGTGTCGAGACATGTTCTTGAGGAAAAATCCTCCAGTGATGGCAGGTGAGTGGGAAGAAAGGAAAGGGAACTAGAAACTAGAAGGCCCATTAGGACATTCCTGAACAATTTAAACAAGCACCAGGATAGCAGTGAGAAAGAAAGGAGACACGTTATGAAAAAGAGTCCAAATTAATTGGCACCTGATTGAATGTAGGGTGTGACAGAAATGAAAAATAATTCTGGTTTCTAGCATAGATGTCAGTTAAGAGAACAGGAATGCAGAAAAGAACATCTGATGGTGAGTGGGCTGCAGTGAGTGGGGAAAGGTGAGATGGAGATGAAGGAAAAGGATGCTGAGTTTGGTTTTCTCTCTACTGAGTTTATACTCTTCAGTCAACACTGAACAGGTATGTAGTCATCTGTACAATGTGCCAGAACTGTTCTAGAAACTGGGTACATATCAATAAATGAAGCAATCATGGCATGCTTTTAAGGAGTTTATATGCTCACTCACAAGAGGGGACAATAAACAAATGTGTCTGGTGGTGATGAATTGTTACAAAGAAAAACAAAGAAAGGAGAGCAGATACAGAACGTTTGGGGTTCAGTATAGGTGCTACTGAGATACAGTGACCAAGAAAAGGAACCACAAGGCTTAGGTGAAATGAAGAGGAGCAGAACACCCAGATGGAAAATGGGCACTTAGCTCAAACTGATAATAAAAACAAGAAACAATAATAGCAATAGCGACCATTCACTGAACCATTACTATAGCTCAGGTACTAGATAACTGCTATATAAACACCACCAAATAGGTAGTGTCACTCTCATTTTACAAATTAGGAAAACTAGGCCTAGAAATGGTAAGTGAGAAAATTAATCAGTAAGTGTCAGTACTGAGATCTGAACCCACATCTGTATGACTTTACAATTCGTGCTCTATACAACCGCTACCATTTAAGTTTTGGGGTTGTCTATATGCAACAGTTGAAACCATGACTAGCGATAAAATCATCAAGGTAAAGACTGTTCTTTACTAAAGGGGCAAAACTGAGAAATGTCTACATTTCAGGAGACAAAAGGGGATAAAGAACACAGAGAACGAGCAGAGCTGTGTCACAAAAGCCAGGTGAGAGGAGAATTTTAAGAAACAAGACTTTTAAGGAGAACAGTTAGATAAGGCCATAGGATCTGATTATTAGCAACTCACTTGTGACCACTGTCAACAAGTTCAACTAGGGTGTTTGAAGCAGATGCTAGGCTGCAAGTAGGTAAAGGAGATTTTACACCGTTTACAATTCTGTACCTTTTGAATTCTAAACTACATGAATGCATTACCTATTCAAAAAGTTTAACAATAAATAAAATTTAAATTAAAAAGCCACACTATGGGCCGGGTATGGTGGCTCATGCCTGTAATCCCAGCACTTCGAGAGGCCCAAGCGGGTGGATCACCTAAGGTTAGGAGTTCGAGACCAGCCTGGCCAACATGGCGAAGCCCCGTATCTACTGAAAATACAAAAATTAGCCAGGTGTGGTGGCAGATGCCTGTAATCCCAGCTACATGGGGGGCTGAGGCAGAGGAATTGTTTGAACCCAGGAGGCGGAGGTTGCAGTGAGCCGAGATCGCACCATTGCACTCCAGCCTGGGTGACAGAGTGAGACTCCGTCTAAACAAACAAACAAACAAAAAGCCACACTATGAACTCATTTAGTCATTTCACTTCCTTTGGCACATAGCTAAATACGTATTTCCTTGATTGATTGGATGGATGGAAGAAAGGAATGGTGGAAATGTATAGTAGGCAGGAAGCCCCCCCAAAAGAAAAGTTTAAGTTTGAGTAGCGAAGGCTCAGAGATCATACAGTGATAGCAAAAACTCAGGTGAAATGGTTAGCCAGTAAGACCAGGTGAATAGGGTGTCAAGTAAAAACAAGGGAAAGGGGTGAGACAGGGAAGACACCATCCTTATTTTACCAGATTTCAAGTTTACATCAATACCAGGGCCTTTTAATATGGCTCCAGTTGACCTGTTCAGACTCAGCTGTCATCGCTTCCTTCCTTCCTTCCTTCCTTTTCTTCCTCCCTAATGACTACACACTGGCACACACTCCCTCTTACACTCCAATGTCAGAGAACGATCTACAATTCTCTGTACGCTTCCTTTTCACTCATTCTCTTCTCTCTACTCAAATCATCCCATTCCACTCCAATCAGCCCATCCGCTTAGCAAGTTCTTACTCATCCTTCAAGACTCACTGGGCTTGCAAGGCATCTCCTCTTGAAGACCTTCCCTGACTTACCCAGGCAGATTTAAGCTCTCCTCCTCCTCTGCTTACAAAATCTGTTCCTTTCCCTTGTATTCTGTACTCACCTCCTTCAGAGCAATGACCCTACCAGTTCATAACTCTTTGTCACTAGATTCCAAACCTTCTGGGGACAGAAACTTTGTCTTTTCATCTCTATGTTTCCTGCCCCTGACACTGTACCTGACACACAGTAGGTAAAGAGCCAATAGCTGGGTAGACGGACGAGTACACACATATCATTTTAATTAAAGCTTTTAAAATTACCTTTTTCCTAGGTCTCAATTTCTCTCTCCACTCCTTTAATTCTTGGCTATGTTCCTCATCTAACTCCTTCAGTTTCTGAGTCTCATGCTCAACCAACAAGTGGCATTTTTCATTCTGAAAATAAAGTTGGGATTTAAAAAAATTTCAGATCAACTAAGCAATTTTTCACAAATACAATTATCTTCCATAATAATAAATTACTCATCAAATATCACGCTATTACTGAGATACAAGTTTTCCTCTATAAAAACCAAGGGCCATGAATTAGGAAATGAATCATAGCTTCATTTTTTACAAGTTTAGAAGCTAGAACTATTACATACCATATAAAAAGAACTTAAAAAGAACTAGCTTGAGCTTTTGTTTTTCCTTTCTAAGAAGATTTGCTCATAAAACTGACACTTCAGAAGGCAGCTTGCATATATTTTACCCATGAGTACAGAATGTGGGATCTGGTACTAAAGGGTTGGCCTAATAGATCTATTCCTGTAATAGATCTATTGGCCCATTAGGCCAATCTATTAGGATCTGTTCTACTATAGTAAATTAAGCAAATATATAGATACCCACATTTATATACTACTCTGAAATCTTAAACATTTTAGATGGGCTGTACATTCTATGTAAGGTCCTAAATCAGCCCTCTCTCAAGTAACCTTTAAATTTCCTAGGAGAAAAATTCCCATATATTTAACTTATCACTTATTTCAAAAACCTAGAAGAAAATAAACTATTTCCCTCTAAATGGAAAAGAAATTTTAAACTTAGAATCTGACAAAAAATTCAGAATATGACAACAAAACTGTCTACATCATTTTGAAACTCTCCACATCTTCTTGCAAAATATACTAAAAACCATACTCAATACTGCTTTTGAAAGACTTAATTTCGTAGGTTACAATTTAGCTTCATGTTTACATTAATCCTGGTTATATATAATCTACACAAGTGCCTATGATACTAAACTGATCTTCATTTGGATCTGTACAAAAAACAGAACCTCTCAAACCCAGCATGTTTGTAAGTATGATGCAGTTGACTTTGGCTAGCTACTATTCTCTCAAAAGCAGCCACTTGTGCTGCTGCATCCTATGGGGTTTGCTGTCAGGCTTCTGTATCTGACCTGCAGCTGATGCAGTTCGCGGACATTGGCTTCACACTGCAACTGAAGATCCCGCATTTGATTCTCATGTTTCTGATGCTGAGCCATTCTCTCATTTTTCTGCCTCTTTTCTTCTTGTGCAGCAAACTATAAATAAGAAAAAAAGATAAATTATAGTTCAGAAGCATGTGATTTCTATATATTCTGAAGATATAAAGGAATTTAACAAAACAAGGCCACAATAAACTGAAGCTACAAGTAATAACATGCTGAGACTCAAATCTGGAGTCCACATCACAGCTTCAGGGGAGAGCAGGAACTTCTGATTAAAACCTTGATCCTCCTATCTGCTTAGTGATCCGAGTTAATTCGTGTGTGTGACCATGACTACAGAAGTATCACAGTGAGGCCATATATCTTGACTTGAAAAGTTGTCCAAGTCATCTCATTCCCAGGGCTGGTCTTAGGACCAGTCTAGTTCAGGAGCTGGTATGGGGTATAGGAGGAAAGGCTTTGCTCTCTGTGACCACCATCCTGGGGAAGACTAATTGGTATATGCTATGTATCTACAGCCCCAGGCCACAGAGTTAAAGTGAACATCAACAAGCCTAAGGTGGCTCTAATTGTTTAGAAAGAAAGGAATTTTGTAGAACTTCTAATGGTCATTCAAAACTTTAAAACCTAAAAGAGGAGAGACTAATTTGCATATTTACCTGTTTAATTTTATCACGGTCCTGATCTGGTGTGGCTGTTGAGTTAATTCTCAAACTTTTCTTAAACATGGCCATTCGAGTCTTGGCTTCACTGCGCTGAATCTTGGGCAGTCTTGCTCTTTCTTGAGTCTGTCTGTTTTTCAATTCCTCAATAAGTCTTTGATTGTAACGCTGCATTTGCTCTGTTTCCTATGAAAGTTTTAAATAGAATCCAGTGACATAGAAACAATAGTTAGTACCCACATGCACATTTAAATATGTCATTTTGTTATTGTTGTTTCCTATAATTACCCTCTCCCTTGTTGCAGTGACCAGCAAAATACTAGGCACAAAATAACTTGTAAGAAGTTAGGCTAGGTCTGGTGACCTGTAATCCCAGCACTTTGGGAGGCTGACACAGGAGGATCACTTGAGCCTAGGAGTTTGAGACCAGCCTGTGAAACATAGTGAGACCCTGTCTCCACACACAAAATTTTTTTTTTTAATTAGCAGGGTGTGGTGGTGCATGAATGTACTTGGGAGGCTGAGGTAGGAGGATCCCTTGAACCCAGGAGTTCGAGGTTAAGTGAGCTATGATTGAGTGCCACTGCACTCCAGCCCAGGTGACAGAGCAAGACTCTGTCTCAAAAGAATAAAAAGAAAAGAAAGTTATTAGTGATGAGAGTTTTATATTGCAACTCTTTTAATAAGTACAAGGAGTCCATACTTTAGGATACTTGAACCACAAATAGAGCCAAAATAGTTACCTTTGAGAGCCAAGATGAAGATTACAAGGTGTAAAACGTCTTTAAGCATTATTAATTAGTTACTTTCCTTATAATTTGTAGAAAAGAAGTTTGCAATCATGATCAAGATACAATTAATTACTCCAAACTTCATCCAAGAAATTGTAGGATAAAAGACAGAAAGGAAATCTAAAATTCAGTATCTAAGAAACTTAAGTTTCAAAACTAAATAGCTTTGCAAACTTTAAAACGAACAAAAAAATGAAGAAATTTTCCTTTCATTAACCTTCTCGTGGCGCTTAAGTAGCTGATGTCTTTGCATGAAATACTGATCTTTAAGCTGCTGTTTGAGCAGCTGGTGTTTTTCTTGTAAGTGTCGTTCTTCGAGCTCCCAAATTGCAGCTTCTCGAGCTAGAAGACAGCAGTTTTCAAAATGTCACTTTGCTCTTTTTTTACTAATGTACTTTGCTCTTCATTTTAATATTTACATAGAAGTATTCTAAATACACTAACTTGTACACACATATTGACATTCTGAGCTGTAAGTGCAACTGTAACCAATGTAAGGCAATATCTATTACCTCTTTCCAGTCTGTTCTAATGTCGTATAAACAGAGAATGTCCTACTCTGAACACCAAAATCCTATTTAATCATCTTAATAAGAAAGAAAAAAAAATCTAAGCTAATTTGTTAGGGAAGATAAGTACTTTAAATCCCATTCTAACACACGACCATTAGGTATACTAACAACTATAAGGCATAATGAGTACACAAAATTATTCAGATATATTTCCAGCACCATCAGGGCAAGAAGAAATTTTAATGGTTATATGTTTACATTCACTTCTACTGTCACAAGGAATTCTACATTTTGCAGTATTTCTTAATTTTAAAAAAATTACCTCTCATGAGCTGTTGCTTGTTATTCAGGCACTCTCTCTCAATATTAGCTAACTCTGCCTTCTGCTGCTGGATGATCTTTTTCAGAGAGCCATCTAATTCTTGCTGTTGTTTCTGAACAAACTCTTGTTCCTATTAAAAAGTTAATTGTCAGTTAGTAAGTATCTAATGAACTAAACATCCATTTATCTATATGGCTGTATATATTAGTGGTTAACAAGATTTCCAAACCAAGTTTGCAAAGTTAGCTGGATTTTAAAATCACCAAAATTATATAGTACAAATGTATTTAGTCACCCAATTCAGTCTAAGAAAAAAGCAGTAGAATACATAATATTCTAAACTCACTAAGAAGGATACATACAGAACAAGCATATAGCCCACTCATAATTAAAGTGCCCTATTACACTAGCATCTTGGAGAGAACAGTAAATTTGCAGCTTCTAAAACTGATCACTCATTCCACTATGGTGTGACTGAAACAAGGATAAATAAGAAATGTTCTTTAAGTGTCAGGTGTGGTGGCTCATGCCTGTAATCCCAGCACTCTGGAAGGCCAACACGGGTGGTTCTCTTGAGGTCAGGAGTTCGAGACCAACCTGACCAACATGGTGAAACCCCATCTCTACTAAATATACAAAAATTAGCCAGATGTGGTAGCGGATGCCTGTAATCCCAGCTACTAGAGAGGCTGAGGCAGAAGAACTGCTTGAATCTAGAGGGTGGAGGTGGCAGTGAGCTGAGATCATGCCACTGCATTCCAACCTGGGTGACAGAGTGAGACTCCATCTCAAAAAAAAAAAAGAAAGACCCTCTAGGAAAAAAGGCAATTAAGAGCTAATAGGTAAAACAGATACCAGAATTTGGGGAACTAAAGAGGAAGAATTTTAGGAGATAAATTTTAGGAAGAAATACCATGGCTATCCTAACAGAAGAAGATAGTTTCTGTATCTACAGCATGTGCCTAAAAAGAAGAACAATAATTTGAGAAATTAATGAGAATGCATTGCTAGAGAAATGCAAACTGGGGATAGGAAAGTGAGTTACATACTATAAATCTATCAAGAAAATTTGTATAATCACAGAATTCTACAAACATGTTTGGGATTCACTAATTCATTCAACAAATATTTATTGAGTACATATTATCTACCCGAATGCCAAATTTCTGCTTTAGAAAAACATCCTTCAATTATTGTGCAAAAAAAGGAAACGTTAAAGTGACTTATGGTCTTTCTGCTAGAATCATACATCTACAGAAGAAAAGGAACAACATCCAAATTAAAGAAATGTAAATTTGGATCTGTCCATCCCTCTCTTGGCAGTTATAGCAGGTGGTGATTGGCTCACGGACTATTCAATCAATTTTTGTGTGGATTTAGAATTTAGAATTGAAGCAGAATTTCACTTGTAATCCCCCCTCTTGCACATCCTCGAGAAGATCAAAACCTAAGATGCATTTTGGAACTATTCTTGAGGCCTTAGAGTCTGATGAGGTCTGGATCACTGCCAGGCAGCTCCTCAAATGCACAGAGAGTCTCACTCCACTCCTCAGGATGGCCTTGCTACCATCCTGAATCTCTGGAGGTGGCACAGTTCCTGTCAGAGAGTGAACTAATTTGGTGTTGTAAATGCTGCTGTTTCATCTGCATCTTCATTTGCATTTTAGCATAAATACATACACAGTAGAGAAAGAAAAGACTAATGAATGCCTCTATAAAATGCAATTACCAACTTGGCTACAGTCACCTGTAAAACTTTATCACTAAGAAAATTATGAAAAAATTTTCAATGAATATTTAAATTCAACTATTTAGAATAAGGGCTTCTGAGTTTTAATAAAGAGATGCAAAATCTCAAAGCCTATCTTTTTTAAGTAGTTATAACAAAGTTGTTCAAGCTTTTCTTTTTCCTACTATTTGTAACAAAATTAAACTGTTTCTCTAATTTCAATTGTAAAATTTTTCTTTTTTTTTTTTGAAACAGAGTCTTGCTCTGTCGCCCAGGCTGGAATGCAGTGGCGCAGTCTCGGCTCACTGCAAGCTCCGCCTCCCGGGTTCATGCCATTCTCCTGCCTCAGCCTCCTGAGTAGCCGGGACTACAGGCACCCACCACCAAGCCCGGCTAATTTTTTGTATTTTTTAGTAGAGACAGGGTTTCACCGTGCTAGCCAGGATGGTCTTGATCTCCTGACCTTGTGATTCGCCCACCTCGGCCTCCCAAAGTGCTGGGATTACAGGCGTGAGCCACCGCGCCCAGCCTCAATTGTAAAATTTCTATATACAAACTTGTTCAATAAACAACGTAACCTGCAAAAATATCAAAGGGTTTTCTTTTGTTCAACATTTTTATCATTGGTTTACATATAGGATTAAAAAAAAATCTGTGCAGACAGAAACAATGGGTCTAAATTAACTAGCATAAATATAAATCTTACATTTAGGCACAAAAAAATCAAACACAAAACTAAAGGATGGGGTGAATAAATACTTATGGGAAAATAAAAAAGGTAAATATAAGCCAGTGCCACTAAAACAGTAAATGTAATTTCTCATCTATGCAATTTTTGTTCATATTACTTTATTTATGTTTAAATTAAACACGGTAAGAGTTCAATTCAAAGAAAATCTTTATTAAGCACTTAGTAAATGGTGGGCACTATACTACTTAGAAGGTTACTAAAATTAATGAAAGAGAGTTCTGCCTTCAAGGAGCTTCCACTCAATTGGTCCCAAGTATCAACAGTCTTGGTCTCAGTCCACATAAAGAGTAGTGGGTCCCTTCCCTTAGTATCACATTTTTAAAAGTTCAAAAGTAAACCACAGAAAACTCAAAGCTGGGAATAAAGGGTTCAGAAACCATGCCTCACAATGACTGCCTGAAAGAACTAGAGAAGTGTTCCTTAAAGCAGCTAACTCATAAAGGGTAAAGAAGAGCTATGACTGTTTATATACCGAAGCAGGCAGAACTAGCACTGTGTGGCTGCAGAAGTAAGATAGGGATCAACAGGTAAAAGTGAAGATAGGCAGATGTAAGTCCAATGTATACAAGTCCTAACAATTAGAGTTAGCAAAGAACCCAGCTGCCTTACAGAGCTGTAGACTTGAAAAATTAAGCAGAATCTGGATGACTATGTAGTCAGACACTGTATAAAGGATTTTTTATATTACAGCTAAAAATTATCTGAAAAGGTCCCTTACACACTAATCAACATATTTCATTACCTCAAAACAAACAAAATGTTAATGTTATTACACATTCACTAAATTCCCTAACTTCAAAAGCCAAATACAATAACATTCACAATGGAATTTATAATTAGAAATTACTTTCAGGTACGAAAAGAGCACTCACATTTCAAAAAGATTACACAAACACACTTTAAAAAAAAAAAAAGATGAACTTAATCACTTGGATTAACAAATAAAAGACAACAACAAAAGAACCCAAACTATTAAGGCCAAAAATCATTTTTTAAAGTAAACACATAAATTGTAAAATGAGTGCCCTTTAAAAGAACAAGTTTAAATGTGGATAAACAATTTTATCATATTAATCAGATAACTATAAACATTAAAAATACAACTTTGGGGTCTAGAAAACTGTAAGAAAGGGTTATGATATATTGGGCTATTTGTATAGAATTTGATCATTTTAAATGAAAAGAAAGGCTAAAAATGGTAATGATCAGAAAAGTGATCGTAATTCATAATTTCTCCCTCTCCTTTTAAAAATCAATGTTTTACTTACTCTCTTAGAAAACAGTAAAAAGTCAAACAGCTGCCAATAATAAAAAACAAGTCTAATTTCAGGAGAGGAAAAAGGAGGGGTTGAAATCAAGCTGTATTCTATCTACTCCTGTTGTATATATCAAACGTCACAAACAAAAATTACAGTGTTAAATGAGCTAGTTATTTCCCTATAGAAACTGCAAGAAAGAATACAGCTTGGCATTTCCAACCTAACTTAAAACTACAATAAGGAGAATAGCAACTCACTATCCATTATTGACTACTTGAATAAATGGAAAATAGAGTTAAATGGAATGAAAATCACTACTTTTAACATGGCTTTTCTGACCATATCCATAATTAAAATATCTACATAAACATATATGCAATCAAAATGTCACTTCACACGAAAATAAAAATCTAATCACAGCATTCAATTTCTCACATGTGCAAAGCTTATACTATTGAGAGGATATTTTATTTTCTCGAAAAACATGAAAATCCCAAATTAGAATTTGTGGCAGGGTAGACAGAACACTGTGTTAAAAGTGCTCTAGTTCCAGCTCTACCGTTAATCTCTTATGTGACTTGAGGCAGATCACAGTCTTCTGTGCCTCAATTTCTTCTTCTGTAAAATGGTTATATGACTCCATCCCTATATTAGGGTGGTGGCAATGAGAATCAAATGTGAAAACTCTGAAGAATACTGTACTCTAAAGTCAGGTTATCACTATTATTGTCATTACAAACATTATCATGTATCAATCATCTAGATTTTGGCAAATGAAGTCAACAATGAAAAGGCACATGTGAAAAGGCAGGTAAAACAGGAGAAGCCATCCTCCCACAGGCACGTGGGACTTACGTCCTGCATTTGGGCGTTGAAGACTGCACAAGATGACAACTGAAAAGACTGAATCATGATCTGAGCAACACCCTGTGGATCAGAATAGAATGCACCTCCCAGGTGAAAATATATCTGAATGACTTTTTGTAAATGAAAAGAATAATTATACAAATGTTGAGTTTCTTGAGGCCCAGAACAAGTCACTTAACAGAGGGACCTCTTTCCCATCTGTAAAATGAAGGATTTGAACTAGATCAGTGGTTTCCAAACTCTAGTGTGTTGCTGTTGTTTTTTAAGCTAGTAGAACCCCCTTTTTTAAAACTCACTTCCAAAAATCGCAGTTTACAAAACACAGCAAAAGTGGTGCTGCTTGAGTTGAAGCAGAAGCAGGGGCTCACAGCCCAGAGTCCTTGCCTTCTTAGGGACTCCCAGAGTTGCTTCTTCCAAAGTCAAAAGTTCCTGTTAGTATAGTTTGAAAACCACTGGACTTAAATGATCAAATATGTTCTAGCTCCATGACTGTATGACCATTACTTATGAATTCTCAAAAAAAGTATGAAATAGACTGTAAAGTTATAAAGCTTTTGTACCTTCACTTAAAGCAGTAGATAGAAATACTTTTAATATTTGTTAGATTACTAAATTCCTCATTAGATTTACTGAAGGAATTTATGATTACCTTCAGCTCTACTCAGAAAATACTGGCCTGTTCCCAAAATTATATGAAAAATCACCAACAAAGTCTTATTAAAACATAGTATTACCTAATTCATTCAACATTAATTCTCAGTTTCGACTTTAGAATTTGATACATGGCCTTTTGGAATTAATAAACGCCTATATTCCTTTATAAGGCAAAAACCATATTATTCTAATCTGGTTTGAAATCCAAATTAACCAAAAGTACATGTGTGGCCAGCAAGGACTTCCTCTTCACTTGGTAACAAGACATGGCCAAGAACCACTGAGTCAAGCTGACGAGAGTTTAAGTTGCAGCACAAGTAGGTAGCTTAAATATGAGAGGCAGCATGGTGCAGCGAATCAGTGTGTGAAACATGTACCCAAACTTATCTGGATGAGAATCCTGGCTCTACCACTACCCAGGTATGTGACCTTGGGAGGGTCACTCAGCCTTCCTGTGCTTGAGTTCCCTCAACTGTAAACTGGGGGTAATAAGACTACAAGGATAATTAGCTCAGATTAAATAAGTTCATACACATAAAGCATTTAGAACAATGCCTGACATATAGTAAATGCTGCGTTTGCTATTAACCACCTTAAACTAGGAATACCCACACCAGGCCAAGACAAAATGTTTCAATGGCTCATAGCAAGAAAAAAACAAAAGCAAACTAAATTTATTCAGACAAGCTAGTTTTATTTAATTTTTAAATTCTAAGATTATATTTTCCTTATTTTTCATGGTGTTAAAAATATTCTCTCCTTTGAAATGATGGTGATAAGTAAATGGCAGTTTTAAAATATCTTTACTTAGCAAAATTAAAAAAAAAAATTTTTTTTAATGGCAGCCCATGTCATGGTCCCCAGTGGTTTTTATTGTTTCTATGTTTCTTTTTATGGGTCTATAAAATCCACAAGTCTGGGAACCACTTGTTAAATCACATAAAACGACATTAAAAAGATAATTCAAAGGAACAATTAAATACACGATCCACATCTCTTCTTCCTTTCACTGACTTACGTAATGGAAAATTGAGCTCATTTATCCTTGCCTCCAGGCTTAGTATAAATTTAATCAGAAGATTCATCTTCCTTCATATGAAAGACTTTGTCATGTGAGATAATTCTAGAAAATTCTGTTAAAAATACTAATTTATCTCACTTTGTAAAGAATTCACCAAGCCGGTGGTGGAGGCTCACGCCTGTAATCCCAGCACTTTGGGAGGCCGAGGCGGGCAGATCACGAGGTCAAGAGATCAAGACCATCCTGAACAACATGGTGAAACCCTGTCTCTACTAAAAATACAAAATATTAGCTGGGTGTGGTGGCGCATGCCTGTAGTCCCAGCTACTCAGGAGGCTGAGGCAGGAGAATCGCTCGAACCCAGGAGGCAGAGGTTGCAGTGAGCCGAGATCACACCACTGCACTCCAGCCTGGAGACAGAGCGAGACTCTGACTCACAAAAAAAAAAAAAAAAAAAAAAAAAAAAAAGAATTCACCCATCTTATGACAAGGCTTAACTTTATCATCACCTAGATCGGGTTGCTTTAAACTCTATATAGGTAAAAATAGTCTTATTTGTTTAACTGCTGGATTGTGAACCAAAAAGAAAAATAAGGTACTTAATATTTAAAATCCAGTCTTAAAGTTGCTTATGTTGTCAAGCTTAAAAGTAATACATGTTTGAACTACCATTTAAAGTTACCATTTGCTATTTTTCTTCTAACTGCACTTTATAGAAATAATAGCGTTTTAATGGGCATACTTTTTGTAAGCACAAAGCTTATATACCATCCTCTGTTTTTATGTCCTAAAAGTTTTCTATCAAACACTGGCATTACTACTTAAAACTATAAGCTCCCATCAAGATTAAAATCAGATAACAGTGGATTATACATTCATATACTTGTTTATTTCATCTGGAGTCAACTTTGCAAACATTCCACTTAATTTCACATTAGCAACTTAAATGTCACCATTAGTATGAATTTAGTATTAAAATAAAGAAGATTCCAGGAGTTTTTGAACGGGGAGAAGTCAACATCATATAATAACAACACTTAAAATTTACCCTTTCAACCATGGTTTATCAAGCTGTGAGAAAATGGTGCTTTCTGGTTTTAGTAGCATTAAGCTGCTGCTGTTACCTGAGCATGCTGGCTTTGTGCAAGCTCCTCTTTCCTGCGTTTCATGAGCTCTTTTCTCAGCTCTTTGGGTGCTTTCTCCACTTCATTTATAACCTACAGTGTATAAGCATGCAGGAGGTGGGGAAATAATACTTTCTCCACAGCAAGCATTTATGAGAGCAGATAAGCTACAAGTCAAAGTTGTTAAAAAGTTCCTTTCAACATGCATTAGCATAGGTGTTAGTCTGGTGAAAAAGAATGAAAGAACAGAACATGCATATTCTCAGTGCAGAAAGGGACATTACACCACACAAAGGTTAATTAGTTGCTTAATAACCCTATGTATCATTCTCTTTCTTAAAGGTCCAAAGACAACCAGCGAAGAATTACTGGCAGCACTGATGCTGAACTAAGGTGATAAACTCAACTGACCTTGTTGAAAGATCATAAAATTATAAATGTATCTATGGACACAGTTGGAAATACTGAACATAAGGAAAGCTAATGCCATTTATAAAAGTGCAAAATTTCATAATTGGCTTGATCATACTAAAGAAATAATGCTAAATAAAATCTACTTAATGAGGCCAAAAACAAAAAAGGAAAGCAAGTCTTAGAATACACAAAGGAGAAATAAATGGATACTAAGTTTTTTCATAAACACACCATTTTACACATGGTGTGGTAAAAATGAATGTATCTGATGATCTTGAATAGGATTAAAATAATATTCCCCTTTGCTGACAAGTTAAGCCAAGCCTGTCAACTTAAAAATTGGTAATATAAGCACTCTTAAAAGTAAGTTTAGTAAGCTATGATTTATTACAGCAGATAAAATATAGAATGAAGTACATTTTAGAGCTCCTTCTTTTAATCATTTCAAAATGCTAGAAGTATATTCCATCTAACAATAGATCTGTAATCCAACTATGAAAAACAATCATGTGTTTACAAGTAGAAGCACCAAAAGAAACCAGATTCCAAATCACCACATGCTATTGATGGTCTGTGAAAGAGACTGATTTTGATTTAACATCGTGTATTTAAAATTTCCCATCAGTAATCCCTCATGAAACCAAATCACCATTAAAAGGAAGAGACTCCCCAAACGCAAGAAGTTTAGCAATAAGGAAAAAAAAATACATAATGTAATTATTTAAAATATGCATATCATGATCTCAAACATGTTCAGTGGCTGAAACTCTCCTACCCCCAAACAAAAACAATAACTGAGACTTTTATATTTAGGATTAAACCATATATTTATCTGTAAAATTTTTAAAATTTAACTGATATAAAGAATATCTCAAAAACTACTTGTGAGAAAATTAACATGTAGCCCCAGTAATGTCATACCTCACAGTATATACAGCAACTCCACATAAAACATAAGAAATAGTAATAAAATAGTGATTTTTAGAAATGGAAGCCACATCAAATAAAATTACATATCATTTCATTCATCTTTATCTAAAGAAATCATAAAATCACTGTATTTATTAATGTTTGACTCTATCTTTTTTAAAGCAAATCCTTAAGATTCAGCAGTATGACATTCAATTTTCTTCTCAATTTAAATGTTGAGGTCAATGAATCTGGGTATTTGAGATGTGTAACAAAAGTGAAAATGCATTTATTAGTTTGGCTGAGGTTTCTGTTTGTTCCAACCCTAATAAAATTGATCACAATCATTGTCTCTGGTGTCTTTTATATCATGACAAGGCAAATCGTCTTCCTATAGTGAAGATGTTAATAAATTATAAAATTATCTCTGAAAATTACCTACATGTAAAGCTCTTTTAGTTTTAATTTGGGACAAAAAAAAGATGCTAATATAATATGTAGATCTTCCTTCTGAAGCAATGACAATCTTTTATACTGCAAACAGATTCTATAACAATATGAAACAGTTTCAGGAAACAATGAAAAAACTCATTCTAATCAAATGACTTTACAGATATGTTCCACTTCTAGTTCTTCAAAGTACCTCACAATTTGATGAGTTATAGATAGCATGTCAAATTTCAGGTTATTCAGCTCTTTTTTTGGCACAATACCCATGAAAGGCAATAAAGCTAATCAACAAACAAAATTGTTAAAAGTATGAATTAAAGATGACAAATAACTTATAAATAATAAAATGAATCACTGCTGCCACTGGCAAACACAACATAGTAAGTTTTCTAAAAAATACTTTTATATAAGGACTTAAATGTGTTGCATTAAGGACAATGGTAGACTGGAAGATGGATTAAACTCAATTTGAAGACTTGATTCAAGGTTTAGCTGAATATTTAGGGGTAGTCTTTGAGCAGGTCATTAAAACCTCTCTTGAGGTGAACTTAAACAGGTCACTAAAACCTCTCTTACTCTAGTTTTCTTGGCAGTAAAATGGGAATGACTGACCTTATTACAACTCTATATGACTGTTCAGAAGACCGAATGAAAGAATGAATGCTATTTAACTCTCAAGTATTATTAGTATTCCTAAATCCTTAGATAGTCTTAAAACAATTTTTTTTAAAAAAAAGCTTTAGTAATTAAAAACAGTAGTTTACACTTACCTCCTTCTTTCGGTTCTTCAGCATATTCTGAAATTTGGACAACTCTTTCTCTTGTTCTCCTTTAATGCGTTTGGCTTCATCTCGCAAGCGATTTGTGTGCTCTTGTTCCAGGCGTTCGATAGTCTGTTTCTGCTGTTTTTCTAGATTCTCAATTTCCTGGTCATATTGTCGCTTTTTACTCTGTAAAACAATATAGCTCAAGATGATAATTTTTCCATCACCCATATTAACACCTTATAGTAAAGATGTTTCCTAAGAGAACATAACTAGTATTTAAATTTAGTAATGTACTACAACCTTCACAATACTGAAAAAGTCAAATCCACTAAAACATGTTATGAAAATTCTCAAAAAAATGAGTTCATTTTTTTCTAACATGGAAATTTTTTTTCTATTTTATTTATTTATTAGAGACAGGGTCTCACTCTGTCACCCAGGCTGGAGTGCAGTTGCACAATCACAGTTCACTGCAGCCTCGGCCTCCTGGGCTCAAACGATCCTCCTGCTTCAGCCTCCCAAGTAGCTGGGACTACAGTGCATGCCACCATGACCAGCTTATCTTTTTATTTATTTATTTATTTGGAGAGATGGGGCTATCACTATGTTGCCTAGGTTGGTCTTAAACTTCTGCGCTCAAGCAATCCTCCTGCCTTGGCCTCCCAAAATACTGGTATTACAGGCATGAACCACTGTGCCTGGTCTTTTTTTTTTTTTTAATTTTCTGTTTTTTGTTTGTTTGTTTTCTTTTCTTTTTGAGACAGGATCTCCCTCTGTCACCCAGGCTGGAGTGCAGTGGCGCAATCTCCGCTCACTACAACCTCCACCTCCCAGATTCAAATGATTCTCATGCCTCAGCCTCCTGAGTAGCTAGAATTACAGGCATGTGACATTCTGCCTAGCTAATTTGTTCTGTATTTTTAGTAGAGACGGGGTTTTACCATGTTTGCCAGGTTGGTCTCGAACTCCTGCTCTCAAGTGATCTGCCCACTTTGGCCTCCCAAAGTGCTAGGATTACAGGAATAAGGCACTGCGTCCAACCCAAAATTTGTTTTCTATTATACTAGTAGAATGTTCAAAGTTTTTAGATTATCCAGAAGAATAGCTAATTGTTGTGAAGTAGTAAGGCAAATTAGAAAAATTTCAATAATTATCCAATAAAATTTTTGATAAATCAAAGAGCTTATTTGAAGTCTACTTTAATAAAATAATATTATTAATAATATCACCATTATTTAATAATAAGATTGTCATTTTCAGATTCACTCTTCCACATTAAGATTCTTAAAATAAACACCTTATTCTATTGGAACAGATCTTTTGGAATTATAAATCTACTCTTGCAACAAGACTCCTGTTTATATAACACTCAGTAACACTGTTTTTGAATACAGGTATAGTTACTTATTTGTAATGGATGTTTTCTTTTTAAAAAAATTGAAAAGTAAAACATTTTAGAAAGTATGGTGGGGGAGAAATACAGATCTTATAAGGTTTTGGAAAACAATATAAGTACTATAAAAATACTCAATGAGAACAAAAGTTCACTATTTTCTTAGGAAATCTCAGTTATGATCCAACTCATGTAATCAACAATCCACAGTTCACACAAAACAATCTTTATCGATTAAAATTACAAATCAACACGAGGACTATATTCAAAATATGAGTACTATAACATTTCAAATGATACTTTTTCTAACCTACATTAAGGCAGATAGTCAACATAAATTACAAAAATTTTATATTACATTACTAATTCCTTTTCCAACTTTGGACACAAGGCAAAAACTGAAGGACTCAGTGACAGCTACCCAGGACTAGCTGGCACTATTTCCTCTAGCAGCAGGAAATAGAGATGTGGAGGCTTAACTGTAGAAGCCAGATAATAAAGTACATTTTTAAAAAGCCCCTGAGGAGTCCTACTGCTCAGCTAGGTTTGAAGGCAATTGCTCTAAACTGGCTTAAAATCTTGGATTCCAAATCTGAAAGATCGAATTAGAGCACTGAAAAATTATCCAGCAATAGGCAAATCTAGGAACTTTGTTTACTGGCTTCATGATTTTAAGTTTTCATGAGAGAAAAAACAACCCATCACACCATAAACCAGCTTGAGGTAGACTGGGATAGAAAATCCTTTCAAGAAAAAAGAATAAATCAATAAAAGGCATCCAGAACACCAAAAGGATAAAAATGCCAGAAATAAATCACAAAGCTAGAGAAATCTGGCAATCAGAGAACAAGTTCTATAACCTGTTTTTTTTGTCTGTTTTTAATGCAGTAAATGTCATTATTAACACAAAATGATATAAAATGGTATAACAATCAGACTTTACCATCATTTCCTGCTCAAAGCGCCGGAAAATTTGTTCTCGTTGTTGCTGTAGTTTGCTATTGAGCTGTTGTTGGGCTCTTTGCTCTTCTTTCTGAAGAAATCTTAATTCTCGAAGTTCCTGACGTCTGATAAAATTTAATGGTAATGATAGAGAAGACAGCAAAAATTACACTTCTGAAATACGTTTTTTTTTAAGCTTTAAAAATTTTCTTTCAAGTGGAACGGTAGTAAAAGAATAAAAAAAAAAATCAGCCAATAATTTACCCTTGTTTCTCTATTCTTCTGACTTTTCAGAGACTGAAAAGAAGTCACAAACCAGTTTTAATTACGTTGTTTCTCTACTCACCTAAGAAACCGCAATTCTTCAGTTTTGGAATCACTATCTGTAACTATCTTTGATGTTGTTACACTCACTTCTACACCATCAACAATAAATTTGCGTGTTTTCTTCAATGTTTTCTTTTGTCTTCTTGTTTCCTGAGTGAGATTTTATTTTAGTTAGGCTTTGTACAGGGAATACTGGAGGTAGAAAACATTTTCTTCTTCTTTTAACATTTCTTTCTTTTTTAAAACAAAATAACTGAACAGCCATGCAGACTACACATAGAAAGTATAAATATAAAGCAATAGACTCATCTGTGGAATCAGTTATAACACCTTAAACGTCATCTGACTTACACGTCTTTACAGATGAAATCAAATTTTTTCAAAGTATGCATTTTGATCGTGTTCATGTACAGCTTTTATGACACATTATAATTAGGCATAAGTGATAATGAGCAGTTCACATGGCTAATCAGTAGAACTTTACATGTTACCCTTTTTTCATCTTTTCAATTTGTAGTTTCTCAGATACCTCTGCTTTTTCACTGACAAAACAATTAAAAATGAATTTGTGGGGCTCATCTCTTAAAAAAAAAACTAAATTGACAAGTCTGAGGGTAGCTGGAAATCTGTTTTTTTTGAAAAAGCTCTCAGGTAATTTTTAAACACTGCCAGCACTGGGGATCAAAATCTACTTAATCAGTAACAATAATATCAACAGCCCCTCCCTCCATCTCAGGGCCAGAGATATATGTATGATTTTAGGGTTACTAGAAAGACAGTGCCTCTACTGCACCCAAAAGTACCAGATTTGGCTGCTAGCTATGACCTAAAATTCTTTATCAAGACTAAACTCTTCATTCCTCAACTGGTATCCAAAAACATCTAAATGCAAACAGAAATAACAGACATATAAGACTCCTACAAATACATTTTGGTAAACAAATTAAGTGTTCAGGGCAGATACTTACTGGGTGTTGATATGGAAGAAAGGGTTAGAAGGCAGAGGAAGCAAAAATGGAATGTGAAAATGCTAAACTCAAAATGCATCCAAATTTTAAACAGTTTCCTTTGGCACCTTCCAATCACCTTTCTGCATCCTCTCCTCTTACTGTTCTCTTCTCCAAGCTTCCAGGATCCTCATGCTCTTCTTCCAGAGTCCAGGACTATGGTACCCTACCCAGGATTCCTCCAAAATCTAAAGTTGGCACACTCCAAAAAATACACCTATCTACACCTTAACCTCCAAACTTCACATTTCTTCAGCTCCCACTAAAAGTTCAATAATTAATATCTTCTTCATTCTTATACAAGTTATTTGCATTTTTAAAAGAGGCTATTAAGTCAGTGAATGAATTTCAGAGTGGTGGTTATTTCAGTCAGTGAAAGAAAGTAAACTGAAAAAAGAAGAAAATCCTAGGAATACATGTAACAATTTGGGGCAGATAGGCAGACTAATCACTCATGCCCTAGAGGTCCATCTATGTCAGTTTTCCTAGGTTGTTCCTGCTTTTCTGTCTTCTCTTCTGCTACTATCAACCCGGAGGGTCTAGGAAGTATTTTCCAAGGGGAAGCCCATGGATCACCTGCATCAGAACTCTGTGGGATCTTTTTTTTTTTTTTACAAATACTGATTCTTGGGACCCACTCCAGACTTCTACATAGCCGCTAGTAACTCCTAAGCACACTAAAATTTGAGAATTACACTCAAAGCTCCACGTGTTCTGGGCTTTAGTGTTTGTTTTGTTTTCCCCACAATAGTTCTCATGGCAGTAGCAATGTCTGTGACTGTATGGGCCAATGGTAAATCAAGGACTGTTTACACCCTAAATGTGCTTAAAAAGAGATCATTCTTTCAATTTCTAATTCTCTCATATATTGTTGATTCTTGCTAATGTTGCATCTAGATACGTCCAATAAAGGAACCTAATCACACCAAGCAACCATATTACACTGTTTATCTGCATCAGGTCTGCAAAAATAGGTAGATCCTACCACAAAATTTAAAGATTACATCCACAATCTCCTTATTTCTTTTTAATTGCTTTCATAGGCTGTAAGAATTTATATGGTTAATACATTAATTTAATGCTGTTTTATTTTCAAGACATCAATTTCACATAAACTCTGAATTGAGAAAATGGCAAAGGAAATCCCAAACAATGACTCATGTACACTTACTTGTAAAGATATCGATCCACTGTCTTTAGTTTTACTTAGAAAGCTAGAGATGGATAAATTCAAGTCAATACTGCTAGTATCAGCAGCGGAACCAGTGCCTGAATCATTATCATTTTCCTTTGGATTCTCAGATTCTGGTGGCAGAATAGTTTCAGTTTTTGATAAAGAACCTATTGCTTCTTTATTTTCTCCACTGTCAGAGTTGATATTAATACTGGGTATTAGAACAGGCTGAGGTTCAGTGGGCTGTGAAACTGCAGTAACTTGAGGCTCTTTTTTAATTGACATTGGAATTTCTTTTTTCTCTTTATCTATCTGAGTAGTGACTTTAGAAGCATCCTGAACTTCACTTCCTAAAGCCTTTTGGTCAGTATCAGCCACCACACTTCTGACCTCCATTTCTTCAGTGCTACTTGACTCAGTGATTTCTTCAACTTCAGTTGTTCCTGGTTCCTCATTGATGTCCATTATGTTCTCTGAACTGTTTATTACTTGTTCCTTATTTTTACCTTCTTCTATTTCATTCATTTCAACTATTTCTTTAATAGGAACTTCCTTAGTACCACCAGCCTCAGGACCCACCATGGGCTTATTAATTAACTTCTGGCCTACTTCGACCACTTCTTTCCCATCATTACTCTGCGTATCCTCAGCGCTGTCTTCATCCGCTTTCTGAGCCACATCTGCTGCCTCATACGTTCCTGTCACATCACTTGTATTGCTGATCACATCTTTTTGAGTTTTGTCTTCTTCCCCCAGTTTCTCTTGGGTGTCTTCCTTTGTAAGCCCAACTTCACTATCAACTGCCTGAATATTTGCCTCTTTTTCTCCAGTCTCTTGAGAAACTAAATTTACTGTTTGCAAAATAGTATCTTTAATTTCTTCAGATTTTATAAGCTTATTTTCAAACATCTGTTGCTTTTCCTGATCCTTTTCTTCCTCAGACTTTAGATTATGTTCAATATTTGTTTCTAAGGTTATCATTATATTATTCTCTTTTCCTTCACTGACTGAATTAATGTCCACAGTTTCTTGGTCTTCTGTGTCAGGCAGATTTTCAAGCTTGGGCCTCTTCTCCTCTCTCTCATTCTCCTTGATTACTGCTGTTCTGTCATGGAGTTCAGTCATTGCTTCTAACTGAGCATCGGTAATATGTTCATTAATATCCTCCACAGCCTTTTCAGGTTCATCAGTGATAGGTTTTTCATTAAGAATTTTGCTGTTGAGTTTATCTTCAGAGTTACTACGTTCTGTTTTTTCTGAGACAGATTCCAAAATACAAGCATTTTGTGAAAGTTTATCTTCTTCAGAGCTGGCGATACTAAGGTCAGAAGACGCACGCTTACTTGCAGGTATTGGCTAAAAAAGATTTAATGTATTTTTAGTGTTAAAACATGACTTAGAGTGACCAAAACAATGTTTACAGACCTACAGTGATTTCGGATCTTTATTCAGTAAATGTTGCTGAATTTAAAGAATTAACAATTCTTCTCATAAGAAATATAACAAAAATGGGCTGGGTGCGGTGGCGCACACCTGTAATCCCAGCACTTTGGGAGACCGGGGAGGGCAGATCACTTGAGGTCAGGAGTTTGAGACTAGCAGGGCCAACATGGTGAAACCCCATCTCTACTAAAAATACAAAAATTAGTTGGGCATGGTGGCGCACGCCTGTAGTCCCAGCTACTCAGGAGGCTGAGGCACAAGAATCACTTGAAACCGGGAGGCAGAGGTTGCGGTGACCACTGCACTCCAACCTGGGTGACAGAGTGAGACTCCATCTCAAAAAAAAAGGAAATATAACAAAAATGTGCAGCGAGGAGCAACCTTGCTACTAATCTTCAGGTCTAAATTTAAAGGTTTTGCGTTGCCATCCATCAATCCTTAGATACAGGTACAACTACACGTCAAAACCCAACTCTATTCACTAAATGAAATTTCTTTCCTAAATACTGACCAGAGAATTTTCTGTTTCCTCCTCTTCATCTTCCTCTTTGCCATCTTCAACTTCTTCTGTTACTTCAGCCTTTGCCTCTGCAATCAATTCTCGGATGGGTTTGTTGGAATCAACAGTAACAAAGGGATGCTGTTGATCATTAAAAAGAGCATACTCAACAACTGGAATACTACTAAACTAAGTTTCAAACACACACAACACACATTCTTATGTGGTAAAAAATATGAACACGTGGGCAGGAAAATGACAGACAACTTCAGATAATGCTACATCTGAGAAAGAAAGAGGGGAGAGGGCTTGAGCAAAAGCAGGGACTGCCTACAACTGGATCTGTACATTTTTAAGAATCTGAAGCGAATTTGTCAAAAATGATAAGAATTGTTTTATCTGGGTAGTAGGTACATGTACTTTCTGTATGTTTGAAAACTTTATAATAAAAAATTTTAATTGAAATTTAAAGCAAGTGTCAGGTCACTACATTATTACTTTTTTTTTTTTTTTTGAGACGGAGTCTCACTCTATCACTCAGGCTAGAGTGCAGTGGCACAATTTCAGCTTTAACGCAATCTCCATCTCCCAGGTTCAAGCGATTCTCCTGCCTCAGCCTCCCGAGTAGCTAAGATTACAGGCATGTGCCACCATGCCCAGTTGATTTTTTGTATTTTTAGTAGAGACAGGGTTTCACTATATTGGCCAAGCTGGTCTGGAACTCCTGACCTCAGGTGATCCACCCGTCTCGGCCTCCCAAAGTGCTGGGATTACAGGCATGAGCCACTACACCTGGCCTCATTATTACTTCTTAAAAAGTAACCATCTCTATAAACCCTATCAAAGCCTCAAAATTATAAAAAGCTTTAGAATTCTGTTAGAAGTATCTACAAACACCTGTATTTTTGACATGGTTCTGAAATTCTTGAGAATGAGAAGCCATTTTATTCGTCTTTGTATTCTCAATATTTAACAGAGTCTGTCACAGACTAAGGGCTTCAAGTGTGGGGGTAACAAAATAATAATAGAAAGTGTGTTCCAGGGGTATACTTGCTGCACACAACAAAGCAATTTTTTCCTGCTTTATTCCCCCAGATAAATAGGTCAACCTAAAACACTATGATGGAGTTACATAATAACCTAACAGTAATTGCCTCAAGATTTGTCATTTTATTTGCCCACCTATAAAATTGACAATTTTTTATTTAATATATTACAAGTAGTCCTTCTATAAAGCAAAATTAAATTTACCCAATCACTTTAACAACATTTTTTTAAAGTCAACAATATTTACTATTTACCCTCACTGTAAGACATTTTTTAATTAATTAGTTCACGGCCCCTGTCCCCAAGGAGCTTGCTTTCTAGTAATTGGAGAGACATAATGGAAGTAACTACCAAAATGAAAAGAACATAATTAAACTGAATCAAAAAAGCACAGGAGGAATAACGTTTAAGCTAAATGCGTGATGGTAACAGCAGCATTTATTTTGTAAAACAAATGTTAACTACTGCCATTTTGACTCTCCACAGGAAAACTTAAGTGGAAAGAAAGCACACTGAACATGAAATTACATTCTTAGAGAGATGTTAAAATAATTGTATTATTTGCTGGTGTCATACTCTCTTACCTGCAGCAGCTGAGATGTAGTCCACCTGGCATCCACATTCTTTTCTAAGCATTTCTTTAGAAAGTCCTTAAAATTTGAAGACCTTTAAAATAAATTTTAACGACAACATTCTATTTTACTTTCTTGTTAATCAAATCAAACAAAACTCTTTGATAAGTTATGCTTAAGTTTCATTATGTATGTAATATTATTAATTCAACATTTAAAAAACTAGTTAATGAGACTATTAAGATTTTATAAACCTTATTCATCTGTAAATACATGTTAGACATATATGTAAGTAGGTACATAATCACTGAGACAGCCATATACTCACAAGTATGCCAAAAAGCACAAAATTTCTAATAAATTTCACAAATATAGATCAATGTATATGCCTCACTTCCTCACAGTACAGAAAATACCTTTCTCATGCAAAACTCATATCATTCATATTTTCAGATATATGGGAAAAGTGAGCTCGAAGAGTTTTAATGGTCTTTAAGAGAAATATACCAAAAATCACTTTTCTAATTCATACAGTCTTCGAACCATGTACCCAATTTTAAATACTCTTGGAAAATTGTGAGAATATAACATCAAGTTTTGCTTCCTAGTATCATTTGTTTCTTATTAAGCTTTTTAAAGAATATTTTTACCATCTTGATGGCTGTGCTAATGTAGGTGGCTCAGATTTTGCTATTTTTAGCAGCACTCGCATTGGATTTAATTCATGATGAGGTGGTTCTATCTCAGCCATTTCTATTAAAGTGATACCCAGGGACCAAACATCAGCTTTGTAGTCATAGGGTCTGTCCTTAGATGTTTCACACATGACTACTTCAGGAGCCATCCTATGAAGACAGGTAATTAAAAGTCAACACGTTTAAGAACAGTGATTGCAAAACACATGGTATAATCAATTATGTGGACAAAATTCATGAGTAATTATAACTGCTGACATGACTAATACTATAAATTCATAAAACTGAATACATACCAATATGGTGTACCAATAAAGGAATCTCTTCTTTGAATTGTCCTCGTGTTTTTAGCTGATACTCCAAAATCCGCTTGAAATAATCACACAAAAGCATTAATGAGAACTTTTAAGCATTGTTCATTGTATTCAATGGAGAGAAAAAGCATTTTAAACCTTTAATAAGGCTAATCTTATTGTAAAAAGTAAGTTAAACAGAAAGAAAAAGATGTCTCTCCCATCTTAATCTTGACCATCTCTTTCTACCATCTCCCAAAAAAACCTGCTAAAGATCCCATTATCAATACATTTAATACCACCATATCTTCAGATGACAAATCCTTCAAAATTGAAAATAAAAAATGGTAACTCTAAAAGCAGACCAGTCTATCCACTTCAAAATAAATGCCAACTAGTGCTATGTGGCACAATTAAATTAAGAGTCATTAACATTTCTTCTATAGTGTGAAAAATAGAAATTATACTAAAGCAACCTTTATGACAGTATATGTCTTGCTAAATTCCTCATAAAATTATATTGCCAAGAAAAAATTGGGAACCTTATGTTTTCTGATTTAAATTATACAGAACAGTAACATTATAGCCTTTTCAGTTGTTAATCCCACCTTTTCAGCTTGGAGTTCACACAACATTAACAGCAACATAAAATTGCTATTGCTGCATAATTCACCTCATGCTATAAATGCACAAATTTTTAAGTTTCACATTTGATGCGACAATTCTCAAAGTTGAATAAGTACCAAAAATTCAGTATTTGATGCTCATGCCTAGCACAGAGTATATACTCAATAAATGGTAGCTACTATTAGCCATATTCACAATTCTAACCTTTGTTGTTTTTGTTGTAGAACTCTTAAAGGTCATGCAATTCTGCCTGAATTACTTTTATCTATTATATGGTTCTTGGGGATAAGAATGTTCTATATATCTGTGTTGCAGAAATGGAAGGTTCTCTGGAAGTATTTGTAAATTAAACAGAAATTACAAATATTTTAATTGTCAACTATTATTTTACAATTTGTAAACCTTCAGTATATTGATAAGGTACACATTATTTTACACAAGTATGTCCCTATATTCAAATAAAATTTCAATATATTTACAAAAAAATATGCCCCCAAAATTGATCAAAACTATAACATCCTATTTCAAAATAAGCTAGGACACTTTTAAAAATGATGGAAAACATAAAAGAGCCATGTAAGTCAGAATTAGAAAAATTCTGAAAGGCGACAGAACTCCAGAAAAAATTTAAAATAAAAAAAAAAACCACTTTAGAAACAAAGGCTAAACTAGGGAAAGCAAAAGCAAATAATACAACAAATTCATACCCATTACCACTTCACACCCAGTAGGATGAGTGTAGCATAGAAAAAAAAAAGTGTTGACAAGCATGTGGAGAAACTGGAAGCCTTGTACATTTCCGTTAGAAATGTATGGTGCAGTTGCTATGGAGAACAGTATGGTGGTCCCTCAAAAAAATTAAACACAGAACTACCATATGATTCAGCAATTCCACTTCTGGGTGCATACTCAAAAGAATTAAAAGCAAGGAGTAGGACAGACATTTGTACACCAACATTCATAGCAGTATTATTCACAATAGCCAAAAAGTGAAAGCAACCCAAGGGCCCACTGATGGATGAATGGATAAACAAAATGTGTTATATACATACAATGGCATATTATTCAATCTTAAAAGGGGAAGACGTGAAATATGCTACAACATGGATGAACCTTGAGAATGTTATGGTAAGTAAAATACGCCAGTCACAAAAGGACAAATGATGTATGATTCCACATACATATATACCTACAGTGGTCAAAATCATACAAACTGAAAGCAGAATGGTGGTTGCCAGAAGCTGGGAGGAGTGGAAAATGGGGACTAAGTGTTTAATGGGTATAGACTTTAACTGCCGCAAGATGAAAAGAGGTATGGGGATAGGTGATGGTAATGGTTGTATAATAATGGGAATGTACTTAATACCACAGAAATGTACACTTAAAAATGATCAAAAAGGTAAATTTTATGTTGTATATATTTTCCTACAATAAAAAAGAAAGAAAGCTAAAAAAGGACTTGAGAGAAAGTTACAAACATGGACAACAGGCAAAGACCCAACAAACAAATACTAAAAGTCTCTAAAGAAGCAAGTCAATGCAAGGGAACGAACAAATGCTCAGATCTATAACTCCAGAAAACTTTCCTGTCGGGGGCGGGGAAGAAAGCACTTGAATATTGTAAGAGCATAATACTTATTAGAAGGCCGGGCACGGTGGCTCATGCCAATCCCAGCACTTTGGGAGGCTGAGGCGGGTGGATCACGAGGTCAGGAGATCAAGACCATCTTGGCTAACACAGTGAAACCCCATCTCTACCAAAAATACAAAAAATTAGCCAGGCGTGGTGGCGGGCACCTGTAGTCCCAGCTACTCGGGAGGCTGAGGCAGGAGAATGCCGTGAACCTGGGAGGCAGAGCTTGCAGTGAGCCGAGATAGCGCCACTGCAGTCTGGCCTGGGTGAAAGAGCAAGACTCCGTCTCAAAAAAAAAAAAAAAAGAAAAGAAAAAAAATATTTATTAGAAAAGACTGGTCAAACTACTGGTCTTAAAAAAAAAAAAACTTCTAGCATCTAAACAAAAAGAGCACACGACTTACAATGAAGAAATTCAGATTATCAGACTTTTCAACAGCAACACCTCATGACTGAAGAAAACAGAGTAACATATTTCAGATGCTGAAGGAAAGAAATTTGTGCCAAGGATTTGTTATCCAGCAAAACTAACCTTCAACTATAAGGGTACAACTGTTATCACTATGTAAGAATTCAGAGAGCCCTTTCAGAGGAATCTACCAAAAGCTGAGCTTCAGATAACCAACATCATCAACATAAGGAGTGGTGGTGAGCATTAAATATAGAAATGAGGGTTAAAATGAATTATGAGGTATCCTAAACCTATCAATGTCCTTGAGAACCAGAACTCTCAATATAGAAGAAAGGAGATGCACATGTATTACAGAGGTTAGATTTTAAAAACCTTTATCCTGAATTTGAATAGGAAATATATATGAACTCATGAGGGGTCTAGCTCTGTCCTTTGAAAAGTCCTATAACAATGGCCAATATAGAAAACTGTAAGCATCTCTTACACCAGACTGTGGTCTTGAAATACTATATTCTACTAAAAGAAACCAGGGCTTCTTGAAGAAATGGCTAATTACACTGGGTGCAGTGGCTCACACCTGTAATTCCAGCACTTTGGGAGGCTGAGGTGGGCGGATCACTTCAGGCCAGGAGTTCCAGACCAGCCTGGTCAACATGGTGAAACCCCATCTCTACTAAAACACAAAAATTAGCTGGGCATGGTGGTTCATGCCTGTAATCCTAGCTACTCAGGAGGCTGAGGCACAAGAATCCCTTGAATCCAGGAGGTGGGGGTTGCAGTGAGCTGAGATCAGCCACTGCACTCCAACCTGGGCAACAGAGCAAGACTTTGTCTTAAAAAAAGAAAAAGAAAAGAAAGAAAAGAAAAAAGAAATGGTTAATTACAGGTCTGACACAGGAAATACACAGATGAGCCTGAAACATCTCAGAACTGTCAAGTAAGCTATCAAAGATTACTAGTCCTGTCAAGAAGACCAACAAGCGGACACGAAGAAGACCCCACTGACTAAAGATGGAACAATGTGAGCTTCAATAAGAATAAAAACTGCAATGGATTTGAAACCAACCAAATAAAATTAAATCCATGAACTAACAATATTTTTTAAAACACTGGTCATCAATTGAGGATAAGAGACAGCCAAGTCATTATCTTCATTACTAATTTTATAATGAATGAAAATAATGAAATAATTGGTGTTTATATCAAAATCATTATCGAAAATAATGAAAACAAAATAATGGAATTCGTTTTGCAACCCCAAAAGACAGAGGTGTAGGCATTAAGCCTCAATAGATGCAATATCAAAAAAGGGCACAAAGCAGACACGGTGTGCCTCCCAATGAAAGAATGCAAAACCACCTGTAAGTCTTGCCAAAGGATCAGGCTTGAGACTGATCAAGCCTTTGGATTCATCTGCCAAACTGAAGGAAATACAGAGAGGAACTTCAATCATCAGGAGTATGCAATAGCAAAATGCAGTCTGAGGGAAACACAACAGGCCAAACAGCCCAGGTTCCATGGATCAGTGTTTCATTACTAGCCCCTCTAAGGAGTCATTTTAAACATTTTTTTCACGTCACCCCTCCTCCCACAAAATTTTAATGCCACAGATACAGTGTTATATTCACGTACGGGGGCCTCTGGAAGGTCACAAACCATTGTAATGCATAAGGTTTTTTTTGGCCCTAAAGAACTAATTTTTGCCCCCATGTGGGTGATATTGCCCTCATCCCCCCATTATACATGCCATAATATAAAGAAAAGAAAGGAATGGGGGAAGGCCTATAAGTTAAGAGACTTTAAAAACCCAAGTTTTATATGGGCAAGTTTAAACCCTAACATCTAGAGATGAATATTGGGTGACTAAGCCACAAAGAAACACAAGGAAGGAAATAATATAAAAGTCAGGATAAAGTGTGGAGAAGAGAAGGGCAGTGGCTGAGATGGGCACACGGAAGAGCTTCTGGGGTGCCTGCCAAAGTTCTACTTTTTGATCTAGGTAGTGATTACAAAGCTATGTCTACAAAGTACTAAAGTTAAGCTACACAATTTCTGGTGTGGTTTTCTATATCTGTATTTATCTCACAATCAAAAGGTTAAAATTCACTTTGGGAGGCCCAAGGCAGGAGAATCACTTGCACCCAGGAATTCAAGACCAGTCTGGTCAACAGAGCAAGACCTCATCTCTACAAAAAATTTTTAAAAATTAGCCAGGCGTGGTGGTGCACGCCTGCAGTTCCAGCTACTAGGGAGGATAAGGTGGAAGGATCCCTGGAGCCCAGGGGTTCAAGGCTGCAGTAAACTATGATCACATCACTGCACTCCAGCCTAAGCAACAGAGCAAGACTCCGTTAAAAAAAAAAATTTTAAAGAGTAAAATTTAGTACACCATCTGTTTAAATGTCTTGACAAAGTAAAGTGAAATGACTATAGTCACTGGTATCAACTTGACTTCTGAATATATTTTGTCCTTTGAATAGCCTTCCAAAATATACAAATTTGGACATCTCTAGACTTTTTAAATAATTCCTATCTTGGGTAAAGAGTGCTATAACTTCTATAAAACCTACATCTAATTCTTCTTATGAAGGTAACATTTCTCCCTTCAGTATAAACAGTAAAATTAAAAATTCTAGTCCTTATGTTTAGGTATTCTCTTCAGAACTAAGATTACTTCGTTAGTTTACTCAACGTACCATATCAGTAAAATAGAATATAAAACTAAACATGGGGAAAAACTCACTAGACATGAGCTTTGGAAATAAAGAAAAAACTGAGTTAGCAGTTTTACATACTATATTATATTCTAAACATAAAACATTTACAAGTATTAAGTCTACATACAAAAATTTAAGGGTACAAACTTGAAACTGGTCTTTAAAAAGCTTGCCTTTTTGAAAATAAAAATTCATTCTTTCTTATCTTCTTTTTAAAGCATTCAAGTAGGTGCTGATATTTAGAAATTATAGAAAAATGAGTATTTATCCAAAAAAGTGTTTTTTAAAAACTAGCATGGAGTTAGTTCTCCATGTTTCACATATTTAAGTAGTAATAAAACCACATTAAGTCACATACATAAAGATGGAAATTTCAGAGTAAAAATTCTAATGTTTTATTTAAGTGAATAACTTACCCAATTTGATATCTCCATCTAAGGTAAAGAGAATGTTGCCAGCCTTTAGATCTCTGTGGATGATCTTATTATCATGTAAGTAGTTCAATGCATCTAAAGTCTGCTTGCAAACTACTTGTATTTGGGACTCAGTTAATGGTCTCTCAAGTTCTATAAGGAGAAAGTAAAAAAAAAAAAAAAATCTGCTTTTTATACAGTGAAAACATATTAGCAGGCTGTATACCTTTCTGTATATATCATCACTGTCAAAGATCATACGCAGTGAATTTATTTTAAAAGAACTATATCTACAAAGATCACTTTCTTGACACACTCAACATTTTAGAATTTTACTGTAATTATCCAAGAATATAAAAATATAATTGAGTTGATTTAACTTATTGAACTTCACTCAATACTTATATATTTGAATATATTTATATATGGTTGAAATTCTTTCATCTTATCAAGTATAATTTAAGATATGAACATAAAGAACAAAAAGGTATTTACCAAGCATCACAGCATCTACTGCTCCACCTGCACAAAATTCAATGAGGATCTGCATGCAAAAAAAAAAAAACAAAAGCTTGTGTCTAAAACTACATGGAGTTTTGAGTTTCAGTATTTTTTCTTCAGCTTAGCAAAAAAGATAAGGAAATAGCTATCAAATAATCTGGTTATGGAAACTATATACTCAACGAAGATTTTGTCAAAAGAGTTACAAATCTCAAACAATATACATTTGATAAAGCCCACTGTGAAAGCGTGGGCGTTTTTGTTAATTGCCATGTTTAGTGTCCCTGCTTCTCTACAACTACCAGGTACAGAACTTTTTCATTTGGTATTGTACTGCACAGCTATTTGGTCACCAATGAAAGATTTTATTACTTATATTTTTAAGGCAACTTGTGCTTTAAGTGAATAAATATACATTTGTTTTTTTAAACTGTATTAAATAGGAATAAATCTTGAAAATATTTATACAGAGACTTCTTTTAGAAAAAAAAAAAAACAGAAGAAATACACACAAAAGCTTCAGATCCTAGCTCAATTATTACCTGCTGATAGGTGCTTATCTTGACTTCCCTGGTAAGACATAACACCACGTACCTTTCCTTCTTAACCCTTACCACAGTTGTAATTTTATATTTATTGTGATTATTTGATTAATTAACATTTATGTCTCCCACTAAACTTCCCCTCACAGTTGTCTAAATTTTTATTGTGCAATAGTCCCAAGTAAAGGTCTTATCTGTTTACTAACTAGTCTAGGGGCTCATTTGCATTACAATCTTTGGAAACATTCTGCCACAGCCCTGAACAATAATTTCAGAAAACACATTAATAATAACCATAATTTTTAAAAATAACATATTTTTAACTAATTAGGTAGCTTCCTGCCTTTTTTCCCTCAGCATAATGCTTTTATTTTTTTTTTACAAGTGCTTGCCAATTAGAAATTGTTTTCAAATTCATTACACTATTCAGAAAATAATTTGGGAGGTAGATCATTACTCATCCTACAGATGAGTAAACAGACTCATAAAAGTTAACTGACTTATCCAAGTTCCGTAAGTGGTAGCACTAGGATAAAAAAATATAGACCTTTAGGCATCCAGTCAGGTATTCCTTATACTACTTACTCTTCTCTCTCATAAAACTTTGCTTCTTCCTTCAAGAAGAAAGACTGAAGCTGTATTTTAAAAAGTCCTCTTGATTAAACTAATGTTGGTACAGAACAAGTGACTGACAGATTATTATAATGAATATGAAAGTTTTATTTCTATATCTACTTGTACCTTAATATTTTCTGAAAATGAATAAAATTTATACATACAGCTTTAGCCATCACATCATGCACTAAAGTTGAATCTGATAATATGATAAATATTTAACATTTCTAGTATTTTATAGTTTATTACAAGATTTACATAAAGTTTAGGATAAAAAATTATAAACAATTTCTAAGAGAAACTTTTAAAACTTTTAAATGATTAAATTTAAATTATAAACAAGGACATCTAATTTCATATTTTAGGAAATTTATTATTCTTAACCAAATTTTTCCACGTGGATCCAGTGTCAAACAATCATGATGAAACTGTACAATCTGAAACATAAATCTGAACATCTGTTGAAGCTGAGAATAACTTTGTTATTACTCTCTTATCAGCAGATCAACTCTCATTCAAGTGACACAAGTAACTAAATAGAAGAGATAAGACATAAAATAGGTTTTAACAATCCATAAACATCTCTTTAGGACAATTAACTCATTTTGGCTACTCCTTTAGATCAACAGAAAATACTAACCCAAAGATTGTTCTCATAATAGAAGGCATCTAGAAGCTTGACTATATTTGGGTGATCACAAGATGCTAATATATCAATCTCTACCATGTAATCTTCAAGTTCTTCTTCAGATTTAGTGTCAATCACTTTTGCAGCAGCTAAAACACTGGTCTCTTTATTCTGGGCCTGAAAATGAAAGTATCAGAAGCGTCACATTTCAAATGCATCATTTTCTAATTTTTTATTATTTTAACAGATTTTAAGTTTTAATTCATATTTAATTCATATTTATGTTTAGGCTGTCTTTTAAAAATAATGTGGCAAGAGAATGAGAAGACAAGCCACAGACTGAGAAAATATTTGCAAGACACATATTTGATAAAGGAAAGTTTTAGGTTCACAGCAAAATTGCGTGGAAAGTACAGAAAGTTCTCTCGTGCTCCATGCATAACCATCGCCCCACATCAACACTGCACACCAGAGTGATACATCTGTTACTATGATGAACCTACATTAACACATCATTATCATCCCAAGTCCAAAGTTTACATTACAGTTTGCTCTTGCATCTACGGTTTCAACAAATGTATAATGACATGTAGCCCTCGTTATAATATCATACAGAATAGTTTCACTGCCCTAAAAATCCTCTGTGCTCTGCCTACTCATCCCCTCCTTCCTCCAACCCCTGGCAACCACCGATCTTTTTACTGCATCCATAGTTTTGCTTTTGCTTTTTCTGGAATGTCATATACTTGGAATCAGAGTGTGTATAGACCTTTCTGTTTAGCTTCTTTCACTTAGTAAATATGTATTTACAGTTCCTTAATGTTTTCATGGCTTAATAACTCATTTCTTTTTAGCACTGAGTAATATTCTATTGTCTGGATATACCACAGTTTATCCATTCACTTACTTAAGGATATGTTGGTTGTTTCCAAGTTTTGGCAATTATGAATAAAGCTTCTATAAACATGTATGTGCAGGTTTCTGTGTAGACATGTTTTTCAACTCATTTGGGTAACAAACAAGGAGTACAACTGCTGGATCATATGGTAACAGTATGTTTAGTTTTTTAAGAAACTGCCAAACTGTCGGCCGGGCGCGGTGGCTCACGCCTGTAATCCCAGCACTTTGGGAGGCGAGGCGGGCGATCACGAGGTCAGGAGATCGAGACCATCCTGGCTAACATGGTGAAACCCCGTCTCTACTAAAAATACAAAAAATTAGCCAGGCATGGTGGCGGGCACCTGTAGTCCCAGCTACTCGGGAGGCTGAGGCAGGAAAATGGCGTGAACCCGGGAGGTGGAGCTTGCAGTGAGCCAAGATTGCGCCACTGCACTCCAGTCTGGGTGACAGAGCGAGACTCTGTCTCAAAAAAAAAAAAAAAAAAGAAAAAGAAAACTGCCAAGCTGTCTTCCAAAACGGCTGATAAAGAGTCTGCATACACACCAGCAATGAATGAGTTCCTGTTGTTCCACATCCTCACCAGCATTTGGGGTTCCCAGCAAGCATGGGTTTCACCAGTCTAACAGCTACATAGTAGTACTTGTATCTTTTCAATTTACAATTCCCTGATGACATATGATGTTGAGCATCTTTTCATATACTTATTTTTCAAATCTTTGGTGAGATGTCCGTTCAAATCTTTTGCCCATTTTTTAACTGGGCTGTTCATTTTCTAATTGTTAAGTTTTGGGAGTTATTTGCATATTCTGGATAACTTTCCTTTATCAAATATGTGTCTTGCAAATATTTTCTCAGTCTGTGGCTTGTCTTCTCATTCTCTTGACATACTATTTTTAAAAGACAGCCTAAACATAAATATGAATTAATGCATGCTATGGCTATGCACTGTGCTAAGGGCTTCATATACACAGGGGACAGCATTTCAAATCACAGCCTCTGGTAGGTCAGATCGCTAGGATTTAAATTCTGGTTTTGCCACTTATTAGCTGTGTTGTTTGGGGCAATTTACTAAATCCCTCTTTTAGTTTCCTCATCAGTAAAAATTATCTACACCTCACAAGTTCGTGAGAATTAAGATAACATATATCTGCCAAGTAAAAAAAAAAAAAACCACACATATAAACATTTAATATACTATCTGGCATATATAGAAGGATTCAAAAATGTTAGCTGTAATTACTATTTAATCTTCACAACAACCCCATGATATATTATTATCTCTACTTTAAAGGAGGATATAAATGAGCTTTGAGGGGTTAAAAGGCTTCCCCAGGTCATGCAGCTAGTAAGAAGCAGAAACAGAATTTAAATCCAGGTCTGTTTCCAAAGCCCTTTCTGCTGGAGGTTGAAACCCATTTATGCCGGAGGTTGCAAATTTTTGTGTGTGAAATTAACCCATTTATGCTAGAGGTTGCAAATTTTTTTGTGAAAAATCAGACCTTGGCAATTACCTTGGGCAGTAGGATATAAATAACCCCCACAAGCTTAGCGTTCCATTAGTGGAACACTAGGCATAATCATTACCCGTGAAGGGTGGCAGAATACACCACTTCAAACATGCCACTCTGACATAAGGATCACTTTGAGTTTGAAAGGCACTTGAAAAATAGCAGATGCAAGAAGGGCGTTCTAATCTTCCACCTTTTCTTCCTGAAACTAGGAGATGCAAATGTTCCTGTAAAAGACGTCTTCTCTATCCCAGGGGAAAAGAAACATTCTTTGATAGGGAGTCATAGTCAAGAGAATTGTGTACAAACAGACCTTGTTAAATTAAACATCTTCCTTTAGCCTCCCCATATAACATACCTACTTTTCCACAATCGCCTCTCTTCTTTCAACCTAACACAAAAGCATGTAGGTTTTGCCATTTCTCTATGACTTCATTTTCTTTTGAGGGCTCCCATGTCACATAAAACTTATATTAAATGTCTATGCTTTTCTCCTCTACTCTGTCTTGTGTCAATTTAATTCTCAGGCCCAGCAGGGATGCTAAGAGGGTGGAGGCAAAGTTTTGCCTCCTCTATACCCTTTCCAGTCTCCCCATATTTCTATCATTTGGTCATTTTTCCTTGTTCTTAGTACTTTAACTTTCTTGTTTTCTTTCTTTGGTTAACTTCTCACCATCATTTATTATAAATGAAAGGTTTCCAAATATGTAGTAGATACTAGGATCATTTTTAACATTAGGAATCAGATCCTAAAATGCTAACTAGGTTGTCTGTATAAGACATTTCACTATGATGTATGTTAACATCACTTCAGCAAAACTGTACTTATTACATTAAAAACAGATTATTACATTAACAAAAACACTTATTACATTAAAGTTAATAAATGTTTCAATAAATAAATGTCTAAATCTCACTTTTAAGAATTTATCAGAAGGAGATAATTTCATAAAATAAAACTCATGCATATACAAAAATACTCATCAAAGCACCATTTGCAATAGCGAAAAAGTGAATCAGCCTAAATGTCCCTTAACAGGAACCTGCTTAAATCATGCAGTACAGTTCTACAATGAAAAATTACGCAGCCACTAAAATTAATTGACTGATGTCCTGGAGGTTTTAAAGATGTATCTTTTATACTTGTGAATGGGCTGGCATGAAGGAAGAAAAATAACTCACACTAGATAACCTCTAAAATTCCTCACAGTAACAAATTCTGTCATATACTGATTATACCAACAATGATATCATTTGGTTTAATATAAATAATAAAAGTTACATTAAAAGAACAGTGCCTCAAATTATTGCTTGAAAATAACATGATTACTCATCAGGATCTAGTTCTAAAAAACTCTAAAGAAACAAAACTGAAATAAATATTTACAAGTGTGTGACACTAATCTCTACACTAATATAACTGGGACATAAAGTATTTTTAAAAAAGAGCTTATCTACCTAATATCTAAAGGCATAAAAACTCTTCACATAGGCCAGGCGTGGTGGCTCATGCCTGTAATCCCAGCACTTTGGGAGGCCAAGGCAGGCGGATCACAAGGTCAGGAGTTCAAGACCAGCCTGGCCAACATGGTAAAACCCCATTCCTACTAAAAATACAAAATTAACCAGCTATGGTGGCGGATGCCTGTAATCCCAACTACTCGGGAGGCTGAGGCAGGAGAATTGCTTGAACCCGAGAGATGGAGGTTGCAGTAAGCCAAGATCGTGCCATTGCACTCCAGCCTGGGCAACAGACCAAGACTCTGTCTCAGGGGAAAAAAAAAAAAAACAACAACAAAACTCTTCACATAAAGGCTTAATGAAATAACTAAACCTGGGGTTCCCCAACCACGGGGCCACAAACTAGTACCAGTCCATGGCCTGTTAGGAACCAGGCCGCATAGCAGGAGACCAGCAGCAGGCAAGTAAGCAAAGCTTCATCTGTATTCAGAGCCACTCCCCATTGCTCACAATACCACCTGAGCTCTGTCTCCTGTCAGATTAGCAGCAGCATTAGCTTCTCAGAGGAGCATGAACTCTATTGTGAACTGTGAACCCTACTGTGAACTGCGTATGCGAGGGATCTAGGTTGTGCGCTCCTTATGAGAATCTAACGCCTGATGATCTGTCACTGTCTCCCATCAGCCCAAGATGGGAACATTTAGTTGCAGGAAAACAAGCTCAGAGCTCCCACTAATTCTATATTATGGTGAGTTGTGTAATTATTTCATTATACATTACAATGTAGTAATAATACAAACAAAGTGTACAATAAACGTAACACACTTGAATCATCCCCAAAACATCCCCGCATCCAGTCTATGGAAAAGTTGTCTTCCATGAAACCAGTCCCTGGTGCCAAAGAGGATGGGCACCACTGAACTAAACAAATGTTAAAAACGAGAATGGAATAACAAATCCCAATCTTAATTTAAAAATATAACTTCTGTTGATAAAAAGATTTCAAATATCAGTCATGATCACCTAAAATCACTGTTTTTATTTTCATGAATCATCAATAGAGCTTGGCCACATTACATAAACAAATGAGGGACACTGGGAAACATAAGTTGTCTGAATGTTCCATACTGGTTTCATATTCTAAAAAAATTACACCCTCATATTACTCTTGTTTGAACAGAAGGTATTCCCTGGGTGGTGAGTACAGGAATAATTTTTAAATCTTCATTTATTTTCTTTCTATATTTTTACATTTTCTAACATTACATAGTATTTCATAGTGAAGAATATATTTTAATAAAATTTTTAGCTGGAAACTGAAAGACGAGCACAGAAAACAGAGATGATTTCAGTCCCACAGAGGTGTTAGTCAATCAAAGGCAAAAAACAAACAAACAAACAAAAACCATGTAAGATAAATACAAAAGGAATCTAAAAAACAAGGAATAAAAAAAAATAATCACTGGGACTGATTCTATCAATCTGGATGATTTCATCTCAAGGCTGAGGTATTCTTCCCCCACCAAAAGAAGAAGAGCCTAATTGTCCAGTGTGTAAGAACATTTAACCATAAAATGTAAAAACTAAACAACTCAAATTGTTCACGAACAACTCAAAATGTTCATGAACATCCACTACAAGGCACTGGTCCAAGCTGCGGAAAACACAAAGACAAACAACACTCCAGTGAAATGTGCTCTCGAAAAGAAACACAATACAGCCGTCCCTTCTATCCCCAGGGAATACATCCCAAGACCCCCCCAGCGGATGCCGGAAATCTTGGATAGTACTAAACCCTATATATACTACGTTTTTTCCTTGCATACATACCTATGATAAAGTTTAATTTATAAATTAGGCACGGTAAGAGATTAACAACAATAATAAAATTGAACAATTGTAACAATAGACTATCATAAAAATTATGTGAATGTTGTCTCTCAATACATTTACTGTACTGTACTCACCTATTTTCAGACTGCAGGTAAATAAAACCATGGAAAGTGAAACCTTGGATAAGGGGGAACTACTGCACAAAAATCTATTAAAAATCTTGGTCAAATCTTCACCAAAAGAGTTGATCTGCTGAAATCCATTCATTCTTCCAACAAATACTTACTGAGTGCCTTCTATATGTTAGGTTACTGTTCTAGATGCTGACAATGTGCAAATATGCAAAATCTCTCTGTGCTGGGGTACTTACAATTTTGGGGAGTGGACAGTCAACAAATAAATCAGTATATTAGCAATTAGTACTGTGGGAAAAAGTAAACTAATAAGAAAGATGAGGAGGCTGGGCGTGGTGGTTCATGCCTGGAATCCCAGCACTTTGGAAGGACAAGGTGGGTGGGCCCAAGAGTTCGAGACCAGCATGGACAAATGGCGAAATACTGTCTCTACCAAAAAATACAAAAATTAGCAGGGTGTGGTGGTGCACGCCTGTAATCCCAGCTACTCAGGAGGCTCAGGCACAAGAATCATTTGAACCCAGGAGGGAGAGGTTGCAGTGAGCCAAGATTGCACCATTGTGCTCCAGCATGGTTGACAGACTGAGACTCCGTCTCAAAAAAAATAAAATAAAATAAGAAGAGGAAATGGGGTATGAGAGCACACAGGCCAGAGTTTACAACTTAAATAGGGTAGTTAAGTTAGGTCTAACTGAGGTGATATTTGAGCATATTAATATCAATAAAATTCAATTATTATTTTAATGTTTTTACCTATATAAATTGGAAATATTAGTATTTTGCAAAGAAATCAGTAAGAAAAATCTCAAATTATTTCAAGTATGTTATCCTATATAGTAATATCCATCGTGCTATTAGAAGATGCACTGTTCTCTGCACTTTCCATTTAGTAACTTACTTAATCCTTGTATCAGTTAGGGTCCAGACAAGAGGAAAATCACAATGATTATTTTAATAGAGAAAATTTAATAAAAACAATGACTAACTCTGTTGCTAACTGAAAAAATAATACAAAGGATCAGGGAGGTAACAACTACAGGCAAAAGCTTCCACCCCTAGAACTATGGGAACAAAGGGAAAAGACTGGAATTATTAAAATTCAGAAGCCTGGAGGAAGGGTTCCACAGAGCTGAAACTCAGACGGACCTCTGAGGACAGAGTGCTGCTCAGCTGGTGCTGTTGTCTCTGAAGAGGGGTCCTGTGAGACTGGGACCCAAACTTTTGAGGAACAGGGTACCAGCCAACTGGTGCTGGTGTTATGAAGGGTTATGATGAGGTTAGTTCTGTGAGTGTTAGAAAAACTACAAACTGTATTCAACAGCTGCTACAGAAAGAAACTGCTGATGCTGGAGCAAAAAAAAAAAAAAAAAACCTCTACAAGGGTGATGGTCAAAGTAACAAGAAAGCAGACAGGAAGTTCACAGGAAACAAGACAAAGGTGTAAGTCATTTCTTCCTTCTTCTCCTTGCAGCCTCCCTCTAGTGCCCTATACTTTTGAAACAGAAATGAGCTGCTAGCAAGGCAGAAATGTGATCTGCAGTCTTTGAACCAGCATCACAAAGCATAGAAGGGCGTATTTGGAACTGAGATTAAGAACTGGCATAATCCTTCAAAACCTATGAGCAACACAGATGGGAGAGCTAAGGTACAGAGCAGAGTAAACGTCTGGGTAATAAATATCCAAAGTTCCAAAAAGCTATTAAGTGAAGAGAGGGGAAACCGCACTGAAGGAAGCATATACTTTTAGACTGTTAATACTGTTATCTGTTTTAAATTACATGCAAATTATGGTGATCTTTTCAGTCCTGCTAAGATTTTGGTAGGAACAAGTATCAATATTAAAAAAGAATAAAATTACTCATCATCATTTCGCAAACACATAGTTAATTCTCATTATTTGTGGTAGTTATGTTTTATAAAATCACTGCAAGCACTGAATTAGCGACTACTGAAACATTGTTCATAGGGAAAACCATGCACATACATACACCCTCCCATAGATTATTATATTCTTAAATCCTGAAAACAATTCATCCAGGGAGATTCTCCTTTCTTTATTTTACAAAAGAGAAATGAGGTGTATAAGTGTTAAGTGACTTGCGGAAGGCCATCCCAAAAACAGATGTCAGACTTGGGATTCAAACCCTTTCCAACTGGCCCCACAGTCAGACCTTCTTGCACTTCACTACACTGCCCTCTGCTGTCTCCATCCTCTGGTCATCTCTTCATGAGAGGTGAAATCAAGGCAGTGTCACCTTGTTCAAGTTTAGCTGGGAATGTGCTTGTCAGAGGAGTCAAATTTTTTTGCAGCTTTGCGCATACACACAAATAACCAAGTAAGTGCTGCAAGTATAGATTTTAGGACTACAAGTAAACTTTAACAAGTAGGCAAATTCACAGATACAAAATCTGCAAATAATGAGGATCAACTGTACATATTCTTTCCGTAATTTCTGTAAAATATTACAGAAATTCAAAGGATTATGTCATTTCCTGAAATCTGCAAAAGAGAAAGAACTATACTTTATATTCTCCTTATATTTTCTTCACATTCCCAAACTCTATTTTATTTATATTGTTCTGGTTATGTATTCAAAATTTAGTCACTGGTCAGTCAAAATATATCAACAAAATGGTGTCAGTAATAAGTTAAATTTGGCTAAGTCTGCAGTTTCCAAAATGTTTTACCAATTCTCAGATCACACAGTTTTCCTGCTCATTTCAAGGACTTATTGACTCTGAGCAGCATGAATATGTAGAAACAAACACAACTGTGTAATAAAGAAGCTGAGAAATGTGCATAGATTGCATAGTTGGAAAAGATGAAAAACAGAACACAAAAAGACAATTTCAAAAATATATTTTAAAATAAGACAAAAAATGTACCACGTCTGGAAATTAATTCAAAAAAAATAAAGACTTTTAAATAGTAAGGAAAACAATCCCATTTACGATAGCATCAAAGAGAACAAAACACTTGGGAATTAACTTAACCAAGGAGATGAAAGACTTGTACAATGAAAACTAAAAAATCAATGCTGAAAGAAATTAAAGACATAAATAAAAACACATCCCATGTTCATATATTGGAGGCTTAATATTGTTAAAATGTCAATACTACCCAAAGCAATCTACAGATTCAATGCAATCCCTATCAAAATCTCAATGACATTTTTTGCAGTAATAGAAAACCCTATCCTAAAATTCACATGGAATCTCAATGGATCCTGAATAGCCAAAATAATCTTGAAAAAGAACAAAGCTTGAAGACTCACACTTCCTGATTTCAAACTTACTACGAAGCTACAGTAATCAAAACAGTGCAGTCCTGAAATATAAACCAATGGAATAGAGACCAGAAAAAAAAAACTGGCATATATATGGTCTAATGATTTTTGGCAAGGGTTCCAAGACCAGTCAATGAGAAAAGGGCAGTCTTCTCAAAAAATGGTACTGGGAAATCTGAATATCCACATGTGAAACAGTGAAGTTGGACCCTTACCTAACACCATAAACAAAAATTAACTCAAAATAGACCAAAGAAAAACCTAAATGTAAGACCTAAAACTATAAAACTCTCAGAAGACAGCATGAGGCAAAAGCTTTATGATACTGGATTTGACAATGAATTCTGAAATATGACACCAAAGCACAGGCAACAAAAGAAAACACAGAACTGGACTTGATGAAAATTGTAAAATGTTACACATTTTAAAAGACAATATTACAGTAAAATGGCAACCTATAGAGTGACAGAAAATATTTACAAATCATGTATCTGATGAGGATTAATATCCAGAATATACAGAGAACTCCTAAAACTCAACAACAACAACAACAAAAAACCACAACTAGCCAAATTCAAAAATAGGCAAAGGAGCTGAACAGGTATTTCTCCAAGGAAGATATACAAATAGCCAATAAGCACATGAAAAGATGCTCAACGTCACTAATATTAGAGAAATATAAGTCAAAACTATAGTAAGTACCACCTTACACCCACTAGGATGACTATTACTTTAAAAAAGAAGGAAAAGAACAAGTATAGGTAAAGATGTGGCAAAATCAGAACTCTTGTTTTGTGCACAAATCGATAGAAATGTAAAATTGGTATAGCTACAGAAAACAATATGGCAGTTCCCCCAAAAAATTAAAAATAGATTCCTACAAGATGCAGGAATTCCACTCCTGGGTATATACCCTAAAAAACTGAAAGCAGGGTCTCAAAGTTGTACACCCATGTTCGTAGCTAAATACACAACAGCTAAAACATGGAAGCAATCCAAGTGACATCAATAGATGAGTGGATAAGCAAAATGTGTATATACATACCACAAATATTATTCAGCCTTAAAAAGGAAGGAAATTCTAACATATGCTATGACATGGATGAACTTTAAGGTTTATTATGTTAAATGAACGAAGTCACAAAATGATAAATACTGTATGATTCCATTTAATGAGGTACTTAGGGTAGTCAAAATCATAGTATCAAAAAGTAGAAGAACAGTTGCCTAGGGCAGGAGGAAGGAAGAAATAGGAAGTTACTGTTTAACAGGGTAGAGTTTCATTTTAAAAGATGATAAGAGGCATGAGGATGGACAGTGGTGACGGTTGCACATTACGAATGTATTTAATACCACTGAACTAGACATTTAAAAATCATGAAGATGGTGAATCTTCACAGGATATAAAAAATAGTCAAGACAGTAAATTTTACGTGCATTTTACTACAATTAAAAAATTGAAAAATAAATGTGCACAAATTTTGTAACTTAAAAATAAGCATTAATAAATAATCATTTGTTTTGCTCTAACAATTCTCCTAAAAATTTAACCTAAAAGAATGTCATGGAAATATACATCCATTATATGATGGAAGCATTGCAAAGCAGTAAGAAAAGGATGGTCTTTAAAGTACATGGTGCTGGGACAACTGGGTATCTACATAGAAAAAATAAAATTCGGCCCTTACCTCACTCTATAAGCAAAAATCAACACCAGTTTAATTACAGACCTAATGTAGAAGGCAATACCATAAAACTTTACAAAGATAACACAGCAGGATATCTTCACCATCTTGGTTAGAGAATAATTTCTTAAGACAAAAACATTAGCCATGTAGGGAAAAGTTAATAAATTGGACTATATTAAAACTTAAAATGTCTACACAAAAAAAAATCCTAAAGAGAGTGAAAAGATAAACCACAAAGCAAAAGAAAATATGTACATCATATATAACTGACAAAGGATAAGTATCCAAAATGTATAATGACCCCCATAAATCAATAAGAAAAAGAAAGAGAGCCCAAAAGACTTTAACAATCACTTCAGAGAACAGGAAATCCAAATGGCCAACAAACATGAAAATGAGCTCAACCTCATTAGTAATCAGGGACGATATTACTTCACATCCATCAGGGCACAGATCAAAAAAAAGGGGGCCAGAAAAAAGATTCTATCAAGGTTAATTTAAAGATCCAAAATCAGACATGGTATGCTAGTTTCTTGGCCATTCTTTATAAAACTTTGGCAGGATACTCTGAAATAAATTATGTAATATTACTTTATCTTTAAATGTTAATAAGCCATAACACAGACCTTTAAAATTTTAAGAGACTTTATAAAGCTCATGCCATACAACATACCAACTGGCAATAAAACATGCTTTACAAGCAAAAATAAAATATCTTGGCTGGATACGGCAGCTCACGCCTGTAATCCCAGCACTTTGGGAGGCCAAGGCGGGCGAATAGCTTAAGCCCGGGAGTTGGGGACCAGCCTGGCCAACAAGGCGAAACCTCATCTCTACTAAAAAATACAAAAATTAGCTGGGTGTGGTGGTGGGCGCCTGTAATCCCAGCTACTCCAGAGGCTGAGGCATGAGAATCACTTGAACCTGGGAAGCAGGGGTTGCAGTGAGCCAAGATCGCGGCACTGCATTCCTGCCTGGGCAACAGAGCGAGACCCTGTCTCAAAAAAAAATTAAAATTAAAATTAAAAAATAAAGTATCTTGATTTCCAGTACATTTCTTTAAAATTGAGATGTTAAAATGACAACATACAAAGAGAAATGAAATTTATTAACTTTGCTCACACTTTCCAAGAAAGGAGGAAGGGACGGAAGGAGGGATGATTCAAATACCTTCCCCTTCTAAAGAAAGCACTCAAATTAACTAATATTTCAGCATTAATTTATAGGAAGAAATGTGAGCGGATAAGCTGGCAAATTAGAAAAGTTGATCATCTTATAAATTAAAAGAACAATAAAATATTGTTTTTATACTCCATATGTACATTCAGTAGTTATATCCTTACAGATAAAAAACACGTTAGTAAGAAACACAGGGATATAAAATAAATGCCCTGGTCTTGACATTTTTCTTCCCATTATCTTGAGATGAGATTATCACTTAAAAACTACTTCTGAAAATGATTCCTCTTTAAGAAAAAAATATATATATTCACTGAATCGATTAGTTCTTTTCGTTAAAATTTTTTCTGAAATTTCAAAACCATCTCAGTTCTCATTTTGGTACATAAAAGTGACAGATTTTTATAATAAAAAGGCAACATTTCATACAGTAACAGCAATAGCATCTTTTTTTTTTTTTCTTTTTTTTATTATTATTATTATTATTATTATTATTATACTTTAGGCTCTATGGTACATGTGCGCAACGTGCAGGTAAGTTACATATGTATACATGTGCCATGCTGGTGCGCTGCACCCACCAACTCGTCATCTAGCATTAGGTATATCTCCCAATGCTACCTCCCCCCTCCCCCCACCCCACAACAGTCCCCGAAGTGTGATGTTCCCCTTCCTGTGTCCATGTGTTCTCATTGTTCAATTCTCACCTATGAGTGAGAATATGCGGTGTTTGGTTTTTTGTTCTTGCGATAGTTTACTGAGAATGATGATTTCCAATTTCATCCATGTCCCTACGAAGGACGTGAACTCATCATTTTTTATGGCTGCATAGTATTCCATGGTGTATATGTGCCACATTTTCTTAATCCAGTCTATCATTGTTGGACATTTGGGTTGGTTCCAAGTCTTTGCTATTGTGAATAATGCCGCAATAAACATACGTGTGCATGTGTCTTTATAGCAGCATGATTTATAGTCCTTTGGGTATATACCCAGTAATGGGATGGCTGGGTCAAATGGAATTTCTAGTTCTAGATCCCTGAGGAATCGCCACACTGACTTCCACAAGGGTTGAACTAGTTTACAGTCCCACCAACAGTGTAAAAGTGTTCCTATTTCTCCACATCCTCTCCAGCACCTGTTGTTTCCTGACTTTTTAATGATCAGCAATAGCATCTTATATTCAAGCAGAAGTGTACCTTGACATAGAGACACTACTGTGGCAAAATAAGAATTAACTGCTTCTGTTACAGAGTTGTGTTAAAGATCTGTGTGAATTTAAATACAGATTTACAAATAAGAAACATGGGACCTCTCCCTCTCCCTCTCCCTCTCCCTCTCCCTCTCCCTCTCCCTCTCCCTCTCCCTCTCCCTCTCCCTCTCCCTCTCCCTCTCCCTCTCCCTCTCCCTCTCCCTCTCCCTCTCCCTCTCCCTCTCCCTCTCCCTCTCCCTCTCCCTCTCCCTCTCCCTCTCCCTCTCCCTCTCCCTCTCCCTCTCCCTCTCCCTCTCCCTCTCCCTCTCCCTCTCCCTCTCCCTCTCCCTCTCCCTCTCCCTCTCCCTCTCCCTCTCCCTCTCCCTCTCCCTCTCCCTCTCCCTCTCCCTCTCCCTCTCCCTCTCCCTCTCCCTCTCCCTCTCCCTCTCCCTCTCCCTCTCCCTCTCCCTCTCCCTCTCCCTCTCCCTCTCCCTCTCCCTCTCCCCTCTTTTTTCAGTCTCCCTCTCCTTCTTTTTTCGGTCTCCCTCTGTTGCCGAAGCTGGACTGTACTGCCGGGATCTCGGCTTGCTGCAACCTCCCTGCCTCGGGCTCCTGTGACTCTCCTGCCTTGGCCTGCCGAGTGCCTGGGATTGCAGGCGCGCGCCGCCACGCCTGAATGGTTTTTGTATTTTTGGTGGAGACGGGGTTTCGCCGTGTTGACCGGGCTGGTCTCCAGCTCCTGGCCTCGAGTGATCTGCCTGCCTCGGCCTCCCGAGGTGCTGGGATTGCAGACGGAGTCTCGCTAACTCAATGCTCAATGGTGCTCAGGCTGGAGTGCAGTGGTGTGATCTCGGCTCTCTGCAACCTCCACCTACCAGCCTCCTGCCTTGGCCTCTTAAAGTGCTAAGATTACAGCCTCTGCCCCACCGCCACCCCGTCTAGGAAGTGAGGAGCGTCTCTGCCTGGCCGCCCATCGTCTGGGATGTGAGGAGCCCCTCTGCCCGGCCGCCCTATCTGGGAAGTGAGGAGCGCCTCTGCCCGGCCGCCCATCATCTGGGATGTGAGGAGCGCCTCTGCCCGGCTGCCACCCCGTCTGGGAGGAAGTGAGGAGCGCCTCTGCCCGGCTGCCCCGTCTGGGAGATGAGGAGCGCCTCTGCCCTGTTGCCCTATCTAAGAAGTGAGGAGCGCCTCTGCCTGGCCGCCACCCCGTCTGGGAGGTGAGGAGCGCCTCTGCCCGGCTGCCACCCCATATGGGAAGTGAGGAGCGCCTCTGCCCAGCCGCCCCTTCTGGGAGGTGAGGAGCGCCTCTGCCCAGCCGCCCCGTCTGGGAGGTGAGGAGCGCCTCTGCCCGGCCGCCCCATCTGGGAGGTGAGGAGCGCCTCTGCCCAGCCGCCCCATCTGGGAGGTGAGGAGCGCCTCTGCCCGGCCGCCCCGTCTGGGAGGTGAGGAGCGCCTCTGCCCGGCCGCCCCGTCTGGGAGGTGAGGAGCGCCTCTGCCTGGCCGCCACCCCGTCTGGGAGGAAGTGAGGAGCGCCTCTGCCTGGCCGCCACCCCGTCTGGGAGGAAGTGAGGAGCACCTCTGCCCAGCTGCCCCATCTGGGAAGTGAGGAGCGCCTCTGCCCGGCTGCCACCCCCTATGGGAAGTGAGGAGCGCCTCTGCCCGGCCGCCCACTCTGGGAAGTGAGGAGCGCCTCTGCCCGGCCGCCCACTCTGGGAAGTGAGGAGCGCCTCTGCCCGGCCGCCACCCCGTCTGGGAGGAAGTGAGGAGCGCCTCTGCCCGGCCGCCCACTCTGGGAGGTGAGGAGTGCCTCTGCCCGGCCGCCCCGTCTGGGAGGTGAGGAGCGCCTCTGCCTGGCCGCCACCCCGTCTGGGAGGAAGTGAGGAGCGCCTCTGCCCGGCCGCCCACTCTGGGAAGTGAGGAGCGCCTCTGCCCGGCCGCCCACTCTGGGAAGTGAGGAGCGCCTCTGCCCGGCCGCCCACTCTGGGAGGTGAGGAGTGCCTCTGCCCGGCCGCCCCGTCTGGGAGGTGAGCAGCGCCTCTGCCTGGCCGCCACCCCGTCTGGGAGGAAGTGAGGAGCACCTCTGCCCAGCTGCCCCATCTGGGAAGTGAGGAGCGCCTCTGCCCGGCTGCCACCCCCTATGGGAAGTGAGGAGCGCCTCTGCCCAGCCGCCCACTCTGGGAAGTGAGGAGCGCCTCTGCCCAGCCGCCCACTCTGGGAGGTGAGGAGTGCCTCTGCCCGGCCGCCCCGTCTGGGAGGTGAGGAGCGCCTCTGCCTGGCCGCCACCCCGTCTGGGAGGAAGTGAGGAGCACCTCTGCCCAGCTGCCCCATCTGGGAAGTGAGGAGCGCCTCTGCCCGGCTGCCACCCCCTATGGGAAGTGAGGAGCGCCTCTGCCCGGCCGCCCACTCTGGGAAGTGAGGAGCGCCTCTGCCCGGCCGCCCACTCTGGGAAGTGAGGAGCGCCTCTGCCCCGCCGCCCACTCTGGGAGGTGAGGAGCGCCTCTGCCCGGCCGCCCCGTCTGGGAGGTGAGGAGCGCCTCTGCCTGGCCGCCACCCCGTCTGGGAGAAAGTGAGAAGCGCCTCTGCCTGGCCGCCACCCCGTCTGGGAGGAAGTGAGGAGCACCTCTGCCCGGCCGCCCACTCTGGGAGGTGAGGAGCGCCTCTGCCTGGCCACTCCGTCTGGGAGATGGGGAGCACCTCTGCCCGGCCGCCCCGTCTGGGAGGTGAGGAGTGCCTCTGCCCGGCTGCCACCCCGTCTGGGAGGAGGTGAGGGGCGCCTCTGCCCGGCCGCCCCCTCTGGGAAGTGAGGAGCGCCTCTGCCTGGCCGCCACCCCGTCTGGGAGGAAGTGAGGAGCGCCTCTGCCTGGCTGCCCCATCTGGGAAGGGAGGAGCACCTCTGCCCGGCCGCCACACCGTCTGGGAAGTGAGGAGCACCTCTGCCCAGCTGCCCCATCTGGGAAGGGAGGAGCACCTCTGCCCGGCCGCCACACCGTCTGGGAAGTGAGGAGCGCCTCTGCCTGGTCGCCCCGTCTAGGAGGTGAGGAACGCCTCTGCCCGGCCGCCCAGTCTGGGAAGTGAGGAGCGCCTCTGCCCGGCCGCCCTGTCTGGGAGGTGAGGAGCGCCTCTGCCTGGCCGCCACCCCATCTGGGAGGAAGTGAGGAGCGTCTCTGCCCGGCCGCCCCGTCTGGGAAGTGAGGAGCGCCTCTGCCCGGCCGCCCCCTCTGGGAAGTGAGGAGCGCCTCTGCTCGGCCGCCCCCTCTGGGAAGTGAGGAGCGCCTCTGCTCGGCCGCCCCGTCGGGGAAGTGAGGAGCGCCTCTGCCCGGCCGCCCCGTCTGGGAGGTGAGGAGCGCCTCTGCCCGGCTGCCACCCGGTCTGGGAGGAACTGAGGAGCGCCTCTGCCCGGGCGGCCCCGTCTGGGAAGCGAGGAGCGCCTCTGCCCGGGCGGCCCCGTCGGGGAAGTGAGGAGCGCCTCTGCCCGGCCGCCCCGTCTGGGAGGAGAGGAGCGCCTCTGCCCGGGCGGCCACGTCTGGGAAGCGAGGGGCGCCTCTGCCCAGCCGCCCTGTCTGGGAGGTGAGGAGTGCCTCTGCCCGGCTGCCCTGTCTGGGAGGTGTACCCAACAGCTCCGAGGAGACAGCGACCATCGGGAGCGGGCCATGAGGACGATGGCGGTTTTGTTGAAGAGAAGGGGAGGAAGTGTGGGGAAAGGAAGGAGAGATCAGATTGTTGCTGTGTCTGTGTAGAAAGGGGTGGGCATAGGAGACTCCATTTTGTTCTGACTAGGAGAAATTCTTCTGCCTTGGGATGCTGTTGATCTATGGCCTTTCCCCCAGCCCCCTGCTCTCTGAAACATGTGCTGTGTCAACTCAGGGTTGAATGGATTAAGGGTGGTGCAAGATGTGCTTTGTTAAACAGATGCTTGAAGGCAGCATGCTCTTTGAGTCATCACCACTCCCTAATCTCAAGTACTCAGGGGCACAAACACTGCAGAAGGCCGCAGGGTCCTCTGCCTAGGAAAACCAGAGACCTTTGTTCATGTGTTTATCTCCTGACCTTCTCTCCACTATTATCCTATGACCCTGCCATATCCCCCTCTCCGAGAAACACCCAAGAATGATCAATAAATACTTAAGAAATTAAAAAAAAAAAAAAAAAAAAGAAACATGGGAATAAAGTAATATGCCACTTTATCTAGAAGTCTATGTCAGCACATAAACAATAACTTTCTGGTTGAAAACAGAAAACTAAGAAGGAAAGTTTAAAACTTTAAAACTGTGCCAGAAATTTATTATAAAATAATTCACTAAATTACTAACATTTCCAATGTCGAGTTATTTAAAATTGTTCAGGAAGGATTAATCAACATAATTAGACAAGTGAGAAAAACAAAGGTACAAATAATTGAAAAAAGAGAAAATCCTTAAGAAAATGAAAAAGAGAAACAGATAATGAATGAATGGATGAATGGATGGATAGACGTGTGTAATAAAGTCAGTATAGCAAAATATGAACAACTGTAGAATCTAGGTAGTTGATATGTGTATGTTCTCTACACAACTTTTTTTACATATCAACATTTTTATAGGATTGAAAAGCTTCAATGTTGATGGGAAAATAAACAATAAGAGCACTCAATAAGGTTAAGATATTACAGAATAGTAATTAATAGCTTTCTTATATCCAAACAATAATTGCAAAACATAATGGAAGAACCATCCCATTCAAAATAGTAGCTGGAAAGATAAAATATCAAGGCAAAAATTTAACAAGGAAATGCAGAACTTATATGAAAAAATATTAAAATTTTAAGAGATAATAGTTGTTTGCTGTTGTTGTTTGAGATGAGGTCTTGCTCTGTCACCAGGGCTGGAGTGCAGTGGCACAATCACAGCTCACTGCAGCCTCCACCAAGTTCAAGGGATCCTCCCACTTCAGCCTCCCCAGCAGCTGTGACCACAGGCGAGTGCCATCATGCCCAGCTAATTTTTTTTACTACTTTCCGTAGACATGGGGTCTCGCTATGTTGCCCAAGCTGTTCTTGAATTCCTGGGCTCAAGCAATCCTACTGCCTCAAACTTCTAAAGTGCTGGGATTATAGGCATGAGTCACTGCACCTGGCCAGATAACAGTTTTTACTGAGGTTTTGGGGCAAGCAAAAATAGAGTTTGTTCATTCTGTTTATTTTCAACCTTTGTTTTCTAATAAATTTATTTTCTAATTTTAAAATACCTCTATGGATCAGGAAAAAATTAAATAAATGAAAAGCAATCTACATTGTGGAAAAAGGACCTCATATCCTACAAATCATTAAGGAAAATATAAATAACCAAAAATTTTAATAGACAAATGAATAACACAGATGAATCCTGAAAAATTACACTCAACCAGTGGTGCTGATTTTGCCATCCAGGAGACATTTGGCAATGTCTGGAAGTATTTTAGGTTGTCACAAAGGGGTAGGGTCAGGGATGCATCCTACAGTGCATAGGACAGCCCTCCACAAAAAAGAATTATCCTGTCCAAAACGGCTGTAGTGCCAACACTGAGAAACCCTGTGCTAAGTGCAAAAAGCCATACATATTAAGAATACATATTGTATGTTTCCATTTATTAAAAAATTCTAGAAAAGGCAAAATTACAGAGCCATTCCGAAAGCAAGTAAGGGCTATCTTGAGCTTGGTGTGGGAATAGAGACTGACTGCAAAATAGGCACATGAGAACTTTCTGGGGGTGACAGAAAGGTTCCAAAGGTGGATTGTAGTAATGGTTGCAAAACTATACAGATTTACTAAAACTCACAAAATTATATGGGTGAATTTTGTGGTACATAAATTATACCTCAAAATACAGCTTTTTTTTTTAATTGGGCAAATAACCAGGAATTCCACCAAAAAAAGATACCCAAATATTGAATAAGCACATAAAAAGGCACTCAACTTCATTAGTCATCAGGAAAATGTAAATAAAACCACTTACACTCAACAGAACGGCTAACAAAAAACATTGAAGATAATATTAATAACAATACCAAGTGTAAGTGAAGACACAGAGCAACTGGGAAAACTCCCATACCCTACTGATGGGAGTGTAAATTGGTACAACCGCTTTGGAAGATATGTATAACCTATGACCTAGAAAATTCCTTCCCAGTATATATCCAACAGAAATAATGGCACATGTGCACCAAAATGCACAAGAATATTCATGAATCATATTTTTTGTTTTTTAATTAAAAAAATTTAAGGCTGGACATGGTGGCTCACACCTGTAATCTTAGCAATTTGGGAGGCCGAGGTGGGCAGATCACTTGAGCCTAAGAATTTGAGACCAGCCTGGGCAACATGGCAAAATCCGGTCTCTACAAAAAATATAAAAATTGGCTGGGCATGGTAGCGGGTGCCTACAGTCCCAGCTACTTGGGAGGTTGGGGTGGGAGGATCACCTGAGCCCGGGGAGTTGATCGCGCCACTGCACTCCAGCCTGGATGACAGAGGTGAGACTCTGTCTCAAGAAAAAATAATAATAATAAAACAAATAAAGATGGGGTCTCCCTATGTTGCCCAGGCTGGTCTTGAACTCCTGGGCTCAAGTGACCCTCCCACCTTGGCATCCCAAAGTGCTGGGATTACAGGCGTGAGCCCCTGCACCGGGCCATGAATCATATTTTTAACATACAAAAAGTGAAAACAATCCGAATACTACAGAATGGATAAACTATATTTCATAAAATACCATAAAGCAAAGAAAAAGATCAAATTACTACTACATGCAACAACATGGATGAAACTCATTCATATAATGTTTGGCAAAAGAAGCCCAACACAAAGGAATATATTAAATGATTACAGGATTAAAAGAATCATGTAAATGATTTTATTTATATGAAGCCCAAAAACATACCAATAAGACTGCAGTAGTCTGAGTAAGAGATGACAGCAGCTTTGACTAGCGAAATGACAGTGAAGAAAAAAAGAAGTATTTTTGAGAAATATTTAGTAGGCAGAATTAACAGGCCTTGGTGTTTAATTAGGTTTGGTGGGGAAGGCAGCAACAGGTGTTAAAAATGACCTCTAGGTCTCTGGCCTATGCAACTGGTAGATGGAAGTGGTAATTACTGACTGGGAAGACAGAAGGAGCAAATTTGTGACTGACATCATGAGCTGAATTAGTTCATGTTTTGGACTTGCAGTTTAAGGTATCTGTGAGACATCCAAGCAGAAATCTCTAATAGACGGTTGGATGTGTGGATCTGGAGTTCAAAAGGGAGGTCTTAAGGTAGAGATAGAAATTGCATTTAGATGGTAATTGAAGCCATGGGAGAAGACCGGTTCTCTTAAGGAGAAGGTGGCCTATACCCAAGCCCTGTGGAATTCCCACACCTTAAAGTCAGAAAGAGGAAGAGCCAGCAAAGGAGCGTGACGAACAGACACAGAGGTGGAAGGAAAATCAAGAGTATGGTGACTTAAAAGCCAAAAGATTGGCCACGCGCAGTGGCTCACACCTGTAATCCCAGCACTTTGGGAGGCCGAGGTGGGTGGATCACGAGGTCAAGAGATCGAGACCATCCTGGCCAACATGGTGAAACCCTGTCTCTACTAAAAAAAAAAAATACAAAAAATTAGCTGGGTGTGGTAGCGGACACCTGTAGTCCCACCTACTCAGGAGGCTGAAGCAGGAGAATGGCGTGAACCCGGGAGGCAGAGCTTGCAGTGAGCTGAGATCGCGCCACTGCACTCCAGCCTGGGTGACAGAGCGAGACTCCATCTCAAAAAAAAAAAAAAAAAAAAGGCCAAAAGATGAACTTTTTAAAGGAAAGAATGACCAAGTATCTCAAATGGTAATGACAGGTCAAGTAAGACGGTAAATGTCCCCTGAATTTAGGGACATGAAGAATCTTAAGACCATGGCAAGAGTCATTATTGGGAGAAGTGGTGGGTGGAGGCTGTCAAATAAATAATACAAGAAAATGTCACAGAACTGAAGGACATAAGTCTTTGGATTGAAAGGACTAACCATGGCAAGAGTCATTATTGGGGGAAGTGGTGGGTGGAGGCTGTCAAATAAATAATACAAGAAAATGTCACAGAACTGAAGGACATAAGTCTTTGGATTGAAAGGACTAACCAAGAGCCCAGCAAAGGAAAGAAGAAAAGACCTACATCAAAGCACATCACCACGAACAGAGGATAAAAGAAAATCCTAAAGGCTATTAAGAGAAAAAGATGGCAAAGGATCCAGGAAGCCAAATGGCATCAGACATTCAACAGCAACTCTTGAAGCCAAAAGATAATGAATGGAAGAAAGTCTTCAAAACTAACAAATTCTAAATCTTAAAAATTCTTTAAAAACTTACTTTTGAACTAGAATTATATATAAGTTGTGACCTTATAATAAAGACATATTTAGACAGGCAAGTTCTTAAAAAATATGTCTTCCACAGATCCTTTCTCAGAAGGCTACTAAAGGTTGTACACAACAAAAACAAGGAGGAAATTCTAACAGGAAAAACAAAGTATTTAAAACATCCTTGAAGTAGTTTGTGTTCCCACTTCTAGGGAAAAAAACTGTAACTCATTATTAAGATAGTAAAAAAGACCTAAACAGAGATAAAACATGCACAGGTGGGAAGACTCAATATCAAAGAGAGGTTAATTTTTCCAAAACTGATTTATAAATTCAATGAAATCTCTCCAAAAAAACACAGATTTTTTGTGGCACTCAACCAGGCTAACTCGAAAACGTACATAGAAGCCCTAAGGGCCAAGAATACTACCAAACTATGTTGAAGAAGCAGCAGAAATTTATTTTAATGCTTTCCTAATTAAGACAGTGGGATACTGGTATAGGAATAGACAAATAGATCAATGAAGAGAACAGAGAATGCGGAAACAGACACATGCTACGTAACAGGGCACTGCAGAGCAGTGGGGAAATATTTTTCTTCTCAGCAAATAGTTCTGGGACAATTGTGTATCCATATGGGGAAAAAAATGAAACTGGACCCCTACCTCATACCATTTACAAAAATCTATTCTAGGTAGATTATAGATCTAATTGTTAAAGAAAAGCAAAATCATAAAGCTTTTAGAAGATAATATAGAAGATTATCTTCATGATCACACATTAGGAAAAAATGTCTTAAACATAACACAAAAAGCATCAACTGTAAAGGAAAAAACTGACAAATTGGACCATGTTAAAGAATTCATAAGAAGACACTACAGTGACAATGAAAAGACAGGTCTCAGAATGAGAATATATTTGCAATAACTATCACCAGCAAATGGTTAAAATTCAAAACACATATGTTGTACACACACACAATCAACATATAAACAAAAAGACTTCAAGAGAAAAATGAATAAGAGACCTGAACACAAAATTCAAATTACCAAAAACATATTAAAAGAATTACTTTTAGTAATCTGTGAAAGGTGAATTAAATGCACAATGAGAAATGTAACACATTATCAGGCTGTCAAAACTTTAAAATTCTGACAATACTAAATGTTAGCAAAGATGCAGAGCAAGGAAATTATTATTATTATTTTTTTTTTTTTTGAGACGGAGTCTTGCTCTTTCACCCAGGCTGGAGTGCAGGTGCGATCCCGGCTCACTGCAAGCTCCTCCTCCCGGGTTCACGCCATTCTCCTGCCTCAGCCTCCCGAGTAGCTGGGACTACAGGCGCCTGCCACCACGCCTGGCTAATTTTTTGTATTTTTAGTAGAGACAGGGTTTCACCGTGTTAGCCAGGATGGTCTCGATCTCCTGACCTTGTGATTTGCCCGCCTCAGCCTCCCAAAGTGCTGGGAATACAGGCGTGAGCCACCGTGCCTGGCAGGGCAAGGAAATTCTTAAACTGCTGGTGGGAATGTAAACTTGTATAATTAGTTTGGCATCATCTGGTAAAATTAAAGATACACTACCCTATAACCTAGCAATTCCATTCCTGGATTAACTCTTAGTGAAACTCATGCATATGTGCAACTACCATTTTGTGTAAGAGCCAAAAACTGGAAGCAACCAATATATCCATTAATAGTACAGTAGTAAATAATCGGTGATATCATCATATAATAGAATACAATGCTACATCGAAAAAGAACTACAGCTCTATGTGATAAAGATGAACCTCACAAACACAATACTGACTTTGAAAGAGGCAAGACACAAAAGAATATGCTCAATATGATTCCATTCATATAAAGTTCAAGTGCATACAAAACTAAATTTATAACATTTAGGGATATAATCCTAGACAGTAAATGATTAAGAAAAGCAAATAAATGAATAACTTAAAGATAGGATAGTGGTTTCCTTTAGGGAGAGAGAAGATATTAGATACAGAAAGGAGGCAAGAGGGATTCTCGGATGTTAGCAGAATTCCTTGACACTGACCATTGTTAATAATAATTCACTTTATTATCTGCTAAATGTATATGTTTCCATACTTTTTAATACAAAGATTATATATTTTACTATTTTTTAAAAGGCACACAGCCATCAGTTGTCATATAAAAATTACTTTCATCCAGCACACAGCCAAGAGTTTAGTTTCAACTGGTTTAATAGATAAAATAGCTTTCTAGAAATGCAATTCAATTCATGACCTTATGTCATTCTTTTTTTCTGTTAAAAACAAGAGAAATCCAGCGGCGGGGGAGGGGCAGTGGCTCATGCCTCTAATCCCAATACTTTGGGAGGCGAAGGCAGGCGGATCACCTGAGGTCAGGAAAGACCACCCTGGCAAACATGGTGAAACCCCATCTCTACTAAAAATACAAAAAATTAGCCAGGCACGGTGGTGCGTGCCTGTAGTCCCAACTACTCCGGAGGCTGAGGCAGGAGAATTGCTTGAACCTGGGAGGCGGAGGTTGCAGTGAGCTGAGATTGCGCCACGGCACTGCAGCCTGGGCGACAGAGAGGGACTCCATCTCAAAACAAAACAAAACAAAACAAAAAACAACAACAACAAAAAAAGAGAAATCCAAAGATAAAATATTGTGAAGGATATTACATATCTTCATTTATATATCAAATAATACTATTTTTAAAAGAGAAAATAAATTTAAAGTAGTGAAGCTTTTTCAGGCAAGGAAGTAACTGTTAAATGTGTACAGTGCTGGACTGAGTGGAAGGAATACAACAAGTATACGATGGAAGAATGACTCAAACTAAATACACAACATGATTACCTATAGGTTACACATCCTAAATCTGAAATGCCCCAAAATCTGAAACTTTCTGAATGCTAACATGACATGATGTTCAAAGGAAATGCTCACTAGAGCATTTTCAATTTCGGATGTTCAATAACTAAGTATAATGCAAATATTCCAAAATCCAAAAAATTCCAAAATCTGAAACACTTCTGGTCCCAAGCATTTGGGAAATGGAATACTCAACCTCATCTCTATTTACAATATAATCTTTGTAACAGTTACTAATTTCTGTAAGCAAATGATAGTTAGAATCAAGTTTATAAACAGTTTTCTACTACATACTACTATGTACAACGTTAAGGTTCCATTGCTTTTTCTTGCAAATATAAGGAAGTTTATAAATCCTCAATTTCTATGGAATCTTGAAAAACAAAAACTTTAAAAAAAAGAGGCCATAAGAAGTCAGATAAGTTTTAATTTCAAATTTTATTTTTTAAAAAACTCATACCCTCCTCCTTAGAAGCAGAGAGTAGCGAAATGAAAAAAGAAAAAATAGTGCCAGCCCATGCTCTTCAAATATCATACTAAAATACAGTCATCAAGATCACAGAAATTCTCCTTGACACAATTTTATAGTGCTAAAATAACTACATGAAATAAGACTCTTGTTTTTCAGAAATTTTTCAATTAATGTCTCAGTATAGGAAGATAGATCACGTTTTGCAGAAAGTGTCATGAAAGAATAACACAGGGCTTTAGTATCTCCATACAGTCCGCCCATGCCATTAGAAACCAACAAAATGGTTTATTATCTTCTTGGTTCCTTTTCCTATCTCATCCCAAATTTTGCATCTATGAGCTCTAAATGTAATAACAGTAATTTCTACCATTTACTGAGCCCTTTCCATGTGCCTTATATTTATTATCTTCTTCAATCCTCACACTGAGGATGTCTTATGGATGAGCAAAGTTAGGCATAGGACAAATAAGAAACTTGCTCAAGGTCATATGCTGCTATTGAGTGAGAGAGCTAAGTTATATTCCAACTCCAGAGCCAGTGCTCTTACTACTAAGCTGTTTATATTCGATAAAACTTATTTACACCATGAAAACTGCCCATAATCACCTACCACCTTCTAACTACAAGATTCTAGGTGCCTTGAGGATTCATTTTTGCCTTTCCAGGCTAATTACATACTCACAGAACTTTAATGGGTGAAAGAATCTAAACTTCTAAGAAAGTCAATATTATGGCTAAGAAAACGGAGGTCCAGAGAAGTTAAGTGTTTTGTCCAGGATTACAACGCTGGTTTGTGACAGCCAGCACTAAAACACAACTCTTAATTCCCAGGAGTGATCTTCCCACTACAACGAAGCCTTGCATCTTATGTAGCTCTTGCTGAAGCCCATACTCTACCCTCCACACAAATAACAAAGCTTATTTTGCCAACTTCCACAGCATATGACAGCTTCCACGACAGCATTCATATGTAGATAAAACACATTCTTTCATTTCAACAAACAGACACATCACTATATGCTAAGGCAGTGAATGAACCCAAATATGTATCATAATTTTTGCCCTTAATTTTATTATAGAAACATAAACATATTAACTGTAATAAGTGACAAGTGCTATAACAGCCATGTGAACAACGTGTTCTGAAAGCACACAGAGAGGAGTAGATATTTTAGCCTGGATAAAGAATGAGGACTGGGATTTTGACAAGATGCATTTGAGGCAGGGCAAAGGCAGAAGTGTAATGGTGCTTAGAAAGTAGTAGGCAGCCGGGGACGGTGGCTCACTCCTGTAATCCTAGCACTTTGGGAGGCCGAGGCAGGCGGATCACCTGAGGTCGGGAGTTCAAGACCAGCCTGACCAACATGGAGAAACCCTGTCTCTACTAAAAATACAAAATTAACCGGGCATGGTGGCGTATGCCTGTAAACCCAGCTACTCGGGAGGCTGAGGGAGGAGAATCGCTTCAACCCGGGAGGGGGAGGTTGCAGTGAGCGGAGATCGCACTATTGCACTCCAGCCTGGGCAAAAAGGGTGAAACTCCGTCTCATAAAAAAAAAAAAAAAAGAAAGTAGTAGACAAAATGCTCTCATTTCTACCAGTGACTGTTAAAATAAAAAACAATACTAAATATGGGCTCAGAAGACCTGAGTTCAAGTCTAGGCTGAGACTCATGTGACTGTGAACAATTTCAGTATCTTCATCTGTGAAATGTGGATACTAATACTGACCTGCCTACCTCACAAGATTTTTGTGGGGGCCAAATTATTTGAAAGTACTTAAAAACTTCAAAGTCCTGTATAAACGTTATTTTCTTTTTCACTTCTAGGCAACCCTGTGGGTCCTTCCCCTAAACGCTGTCTCATAAAAAATTCGCCCTTCAGGATGAAAATACTCCAATGACATCATTCATATGCTCCTTAGGAGACAGTAAATAGTTAACATTAATGCCTTCAGGTTGAAACGCCAAGACTCTTTCTATTGAAATAAATACATGCGTGTGTGTTTTTAATTTCTTAAGCGCTGATACTGACTTCTAGTCAATGCTTACCATAAATATATTTAAAACTAGTACCACATGAAGGTCTTCTTTTGGAAATTTTGTCAGAAATTCCATTCCATTTTATAGTAGGCTGTCAAGCAACCAACTCAAGAAGAGACTGCAAGTAGCAATCACTTTGATCCCAACTAGTTCTGTATTAGCTCTAGATAGAACCAAATATATACCCTGGACCCTAAAAAGGGAACTGTTGGAGTACAAGCATGCACGCGAATGCAGTCAGTAGACAAATCCACTGCAAAGTGCAATGAGTTTCTCATTCTAAAATACTCGAAGGGCACAACCAGACCCCTCCTATAAATTAAAGAACACTCTCATTTCCTTTGAAGTTTGAAAGAGTAGACTTTATAACCATGTTTATAACCTTTCCAATCGCTCTTTAAACTCCATCCAGGCCCCATTTTGTTCCACCGTAAACCCGACTTCTTAGCTACTCCTTGGATGATCAGCCAAGTAAAGCTGCATCGAACCGTAACAGTCAAAAGAAGGAGCAAGAGCAGGAAAGGGACGAGGGGAGCAGAAGTCCTCCCGCCACTTCAGGCCAGTGGCTGTTTTATCTTCGCAGTACAACTTCCCGTTTTCCCCCTTACCTTGTACACTTTCCCAAAGGCTCCGTCGCCCAGTTCGCCTATAATCTCCCAAAAGTCTTCGGGGTTCAGGTCCCTCTTCACGTGTTCGTACTGTTTCTTCTTCTTCTCGCTCCCCAACTTGAAGATCTTACGGAAATTGAAGAAGGACATTTTTCCTCCCAACACAGAGTTCCTTGCACTTAAGGACTAAAAACAATAAAAGGCAAAGTTTCTCTTCCCTGCTCTCCCGCGCGAGCCCGGCTGGCGGCGGCGGGCGCGGCGTCCCTCGGCCCCCGCAGCTCAGGCCGGGCGGTCCCGGGAGAAGGCGGGGCGGCGACCCGGGCTCCGGCCCGCGGTGGGGGTGCTGCGCGAGCGGCCCCTCCGCCTAGCCCGGCCTGCGAGCCGCGCGGTGGGCGCCTCGCCTCCGGCCCACCCTCCGGGAGCGGCACCTGCCCGCAAGCTCGCTCCCACCCGGCCTGGTCCGACGGGTCCGAGCGGTCAGGACGCCCGCGGCGGCGGCGGCTTAGGCCCGTGTCACGGCGAGTCTCTAGGGGCGGCGGCCACTCCTGGAGAGAGAAGCGGCCGGCGGCCTCGGAGGCGGGCAGTCGAGAAGCCGAGCCCTCCCGCCTCGGGCCGCGAGCCTAGGGTCTCCTCCGCCACCGTCCGCTCCCGCGGCGCAAGGCCCGCGCGTCCCCTCGGGTCTGGGGCGCCGCCGCCGCCTCCGCCGCCTGTCTCCCTCCCCAGCCCACACAGCCTCGGCCTGGAGCGCGCCCCGACGCCGACTCCGTAGCGCGCCCGCGCGCTTTCCCGGCTGCGCGCCCGCCCGGTCACGCGCCCTGCTCACCGCGCGCTCGCGTGGGGGCGTCCCCTCTGGCCCCGCGCACGCGCGCTACGTCCCGCAGACTGGCTGCCCCCGAGGGTTCGCGTGAGCCGAGCACGGGGCTCGGGGTGCGGGGGGCTGCGTGATGGACGCATTTGTTCTTTGGTCCCTGACGATTGTTTCTCATTTGCCCTCCAAGTCCCAAATCCTGTCAGTCCACGGCCTTGGTGGGGCGGCCCCCGTGGGAAGACCCTGTTGATTGTGCTAGCGGATGTTGTCTCCATTCTGGATCTGGGAAAAACTGTGGAGTGAAAGCCGGACCTGTTAGGGTTGGGACCTGAAAGCGGACTTTTTCTCTCTCAGGCGGACCCCAGGTGCAATGAGAGGGGAGTTTGTGTGGTGGTTGTGAGCTTGAGCTTTGGAGAGAGAGATCTGTGACCTTGGGCAGGTAACCTCTCCGAGCCTCAGTTTCCTCGCTGTAAAATGAAGATCCTAATAGTCCCTACCAGAAGGTTGTGAATGAGGCAATAGATGGAAGCCCTTTGCGCGGCCCCTGCACCCGCAAACGCTCAATCTTAGTTCTTACTCTTGTTGTTTTAAGTGCGCAGGCAAGATAGACACAGATACATAAAAACTGTTTAAGACCACCTCTCTTTTTTTTCTTTCTTTCTTTCTCTTTTTTTGAGACGGAGTCTCGATCTGTCGCCCAGACTGGAGTGCAGTGGCGCGAACTCGGCTCACTGCAAGCTCCGCCTCCCGGCTTCACGCCATTCTCCTGCCTCAGCCTCCCGAGTAGCTGGGACTACAGGCGCCCGCCACCACGCCCCGCTAATTTTTTTGTATTTTTAGTAGAGACGGGGTTTCACCGTGTTAGCCAGGATGGTCTCCATCTCCTGACCTCGTGATCTGCCCGCCTCGGCCTTCCGAAGTACTGGGATTACAGGCGTGAGCCACCGCGCCGGGCCCCCACTTCTCAACTGATGACTGAGACACTCCCTTGAGGGTAAAACTAACTTCTGGCCACCTCCACGACTGTAAACCTGGTGTCACTCTTGGTGACTCCACCTCAACTAAGGCCCCCACTTCCTGAACTGCCTCCAGCCCCCTTGGGCAGCACTCCCTGGTGGGGCAGTGTGGGCGTTGGCTGGAATCCGTCAGGTGGTGACCTACCTTCCCCTCTTCCACCAGACGGGAGCTCTTTCAGGCCAGTGGTTTGTTGTTCATCACGATATCTAAGTACCCGGCAACATTCCTGGCATATAATAGGAAGGCAGATCTGGTGAATGAATGAATGAATGGCGGTATCTGGAGCAGAGACAATGTATGTATATATTGCTATTTATATAATGTCCGCCCCCCCAGTCATTTTGCCCTCCAGCCCCAAAATGGCATAGCAAAACCCCCCTTCCAGTAAGATGCTTAAGATGATTCAATTCCTTGAGATCCTTCTATTTTTTAAAGTGTTATTGCAATATATTGATATATAATAAGCTGTACATATTTAAAGTGTGCATTTGGTTTTTTTGCTAGTACTTATTTGCTTTTTTTTTTTTAATTATACTTTAAGTTCTGGGATACACGTGCAGAACATGCAGGTTTGTTACATAGGTATACACGCACCATGGTGGTTTGCTGCAAATGTGCACTTTTATATGTTTTGACAAATGTATAGACCTGTGAAAACAATACTATAATTATTTTTAATTATTATCATTTATGGAGAAAATGAAATGCTTAAAAAATAAAATTAAATTAAAAGTACTATAATTCTACTATCCAGACACAACCATTGATAAGAACTTATATTTCAAAACAGGATTTTTTTGGCTGTGCATTAACTTTTTTCAACATGGTTGAGGTAGTACTACATACAAAGGTTTGTATCCTGCACTTCGCATATTTCAATACAATTAATAATTGTTCTCCTCCATTATGAGATATTTAGATTATAATTTCTCTGTTTTTAATAAAATATAGATAAATATCTTTGTATACAAATCTTTTTCCACATATTTGATTATTTCCTTAGGATAAATTGCCAGAAGTAGATTTTGGTCAATGGGTATATGTCTGTTTCCTTATTTTGTTCTTTTCAAAATAGAAAAGACTTTACTATTTTGTCAATTAAAAGATAGTATATTATTGGCTGGGTGGGGTGGCTCACACCTATAATCCCAGGCTGAGGTGGGAGGATTGCTTGAGCCCAGGAATTTGAGACCAGACTGGGCAACATAGCGAGATCACATCTCTACCAAAAATTAAAAACAGAAAAATTAGCTGGGCATGGTGGCACTCACCTGTGGTCTCAGCTACTGGGGAGGCGGAGGCAGGAGGATCACTTGGGCCCAAGAGGATGAGGCTGCAGTGAGCTATGTTTGTGCCACTGCACCCCAGCCTGGGCAACAGAGCGAGAACTTGTCTCAAAGAAAAAATAAAAATGAAAGATAGTATATTTTTGTTGTAAATAATTCAAATAATACAGAAATTATAAACAAGGAAGCTGTCTATAATTCTGTCCTCCTTCCTTCCTCCCTACTCATAGTTACCCTCGACCTAACCACTATTAAAAGTTAAGCCTGTGATGATGGATATGTTTATGTAATAGACAGTGGTGAAGTACAATAATCACCCAACTCATCTAGTTATATACATTAAGTATGAACAGCTTATTGTATGTCAATCATAATTTAATAAGTGGTTTTTAAAAAGTCACTAGCAAAGCAAAGATAAAGTTCTGACACCATTAAGAAATAGAAATAGGCTGGGCATGGGGGCTCACACCTGTAATCCCAGCAATTTGAGAGGCTGAGGTGGGTGGATCACCTGAGGTCAGGAGTTTGAGATGAGCATGGCCAACATGGCAAAACCCCGTCTCTAACAAAAATACAAAAATTAGCCGGGTGTGGTGTCATGGGTCTGTAATCCCAGCTACTCGGGAGGCTGAGGCAGGAGAATCGCTTGAACCTGGGAGGTGGAGGTTGCAATGACCTGAGATCATGCCACTGCACTTCACCTGGGCGACAGAGCTAGACCCTGTCTCAAAAAAAAAAAAAAAAGAAAAGAAAAGAAATAGAAATATTATCATACATTTTTTCATATATTATGAAAAAAAGAAATGGAAATGAGCCTCTTGTAAAAGCTTTTCTCACTCATATATGGGAATTGAACAATGAGAACACATGGACACAGGAAGGGGAACATCACACTCTGGGGACTGTTGTGGGGTGGGGGGAGGGGGGAGGGATAGCATTAGGAGATATACCTAATGCTAAATGACGAGTTAATGGGTGCAGCACACCAGCATGGCACATGTATACATATGTAACTAACCTGCACATTGTGCACATGTACCCTAAAACTTAAAGTATAACAATAATTAAAAAAAAGAAAAAAAAAGTTAAAAAAAAAAGCTTTTCCTTTTAATAACATAATACACATGGCCAAATAAAAAAAGTTAAGCCTATGAGCATGAGAGAATTTTGGGGGGCAATAAAAAAGGGTTTTATAACTAGATTATGGTGATGATTGTACACTTAGAATGGGTGAATTATATGCTTTGTAAATTATACCTCAATAAAGCTACTTTGAAAAAGTTAGGCATATATACTTTTTTTCTGTGTGTGTGTATGTGTATGTGTGTATTTATATATATATACACATATATACATATATACACATATATATACATATATATATATATATATTTTTTTTTTTTTGAGATGAAGTTTCCGTCTGTCGCCCAGGCTGGAGTGCAGTGGTGCGATCTCGGCTCACTACAACCTCCACTACCCGGGTTCAAGCAATTCTCCTGCCTCAGTCTCTTGAGTAGCTAGGATCATAGGCGCATACCACCAAGCCCGGCTAATTTTTTGTATTTTTAGTAGAGACAGGGTTTTGCCATGTTGGCCAGGCTGGTCCTAAACTCCTGACCTCAAGTATTCTGCCTGCCTCGGCCTCCCAAAGTGCTGGGATTACAGGTGTTAGCCACCGCACCTGGCCGCACATACATTTTTTAAAATATAAAACCAGCATCATCCAATACAGATCATTGACATCTTTCCAAGTCACCCCAAGTAGATCTGTCTAATCCTTTTTTAATAGCTGCACAGAGTTCTAGTGTCTAACTATACCATAATTTATTTAAGCATTTCTGTATTGACAGGCATGACAGGCATCTAGGTAGTTTCCAATTTTTTTGTCATCATAAACAATTCCACAGTGAGCGTGCATATACAAGCATCTTTGTGTATTTGTCTGATTATATTCCCTTAAGACACAATTCAAGAGGTGGAATTGATGAGTCAAAGACCATATTAAAAATTTTTTTTCTCTGTATTGCCTAACTGGCCTCTAAAAAGATTGGTGGCCAAACATGGTGGCTCATGCCTCTAATCTCAGCACTTTGGGAGACGGAGCCAGCAGGTTTGCTTGAGCCCAGGAGTTCCAGACCAGCCTGGGCAATATAGTGAGACCCTCATTTCTACAAAAAATTAAAAAATTAGCCAAGCATGGTGGCGCATACCTGTAGTCCCAGCTACATGAGAGACTGAGACAGGAGGGAGGATCACTTGAGCCCAGGAGGTCAAGGCTGCAGTGAGACACAATCGTGCCACTGCACACGAGCCTGGGTGATAGAGCAAGGCCCTGTCTCAAAAAGAAAAAAAGAAAAAGAAAAAGGTTGATATATGAGAGTGTCAAATTTCACCACACCCTCAATAGCAACAAGGTATTATCCATCTTTTTTTTTTTTTTTTTTTTTTGAGGCAGAGTCTTGCTCTGTCACCCAGGCTGGAGTGCAGTGGTGTGATCTCAGCTCACTGCAACCTCCACCTCCTGGGTTCAAGCGATTCTCCTGCCTCAGCCTCCCAAGCAGCTGGGATTGCAGGCGCCTGCCACCACACCTGGCTAATTTTTTGTATTTTCAGTAGAGACAGGGTTTCACTATGTTGGCCAGGCTGGTCTCGAACTCCTGACCTCAAGTGATTCGCCCACCTCGGCCTCCCAAAGAGCTGGGATTACAGGCGTGAGTCACCGCACCTGGCCTATCCATTAATCTTTACCAAGCTAATAGCCCCAAAATAACTTATCTTAATTTAGAATCATCTGATTATTAATGATGTAACACTTTTCCATTTGTATATTGGCCACTTTTATTTCTTATTTTATGAATTGCCTCATCATATCAACGAATAATATCAAATAATGTCTGTCAGTATTCTGTAAATGACATGAGCAAGTCTAACCTACTTTGATGAAATGATCACAGAGTTAATAATAGCTTATATATTTTCACCATGAAGTTATAGCCACAGAAATTACTTAGTAACACTGGGTGTGATGTCATTTAATCAGATCAGATTTTCCCAGTGAAGGCCATGACATGTAGATGTTTGTGTTATTTATAAATGATAATTTGGCTTTACTGAATTTTTAGAACTTTAAAAGTAAAGATGAAGCAGCGATCATGTATTCATTTTTTTAAAAAAATTTTTGGATTATACTTTGGTATGCAAATAAATTCATTTAATACGTAATTTTTGGCTCTACCCACCTTAAAAATAGTTTAATACGTTCTCACTAAGCAGCTTGGTGAGAGGAATACTATCTTCACAATTTACCTGGTAAATAATCTTCTCTGGTAATAATAAGGATATCATTACAAACTGGAAATTTAGGCTGGGCATGGTGGCTCATACCTGTAATCCCAGCACTTTGGGTGGCCTAGGCAGAAGGATCGTTTGAGGCTGGGAGTTTAAGACCAGCCTGGGCAATATGGCAAGACCTCGTCTCTACAAAAATAAAATTAGCTGGATGTGATGTTATGCACCAGCTACTCGGGAGCCTGAGGCCAGGAGTTTGAGGCTGCAGCGGGCTATGATAGCACCACTGCACTCCAGCTTGGACAACACAGAGACCCTATCTCTAAATAAATAAATAAATAAATAAATAAATGGAAATTTAGTACATTGTGCATAGTGGTTTATATGCATCATCTCATTTAAACCTCATGGCAACCCTGTGAAGTAGGTCCTATGATAATCCCTATGTAAAAGAGAGGAAACTGAGGCAGTGAGTTATGTAACTTGGTTATGGCCTCACGGATAGTAATGGCAGATTTGCACTTGAATCCAGATCTCGGAAAACCTAACTCTCCAGTATTTAGCAACTCCACTAAGACGGTCTCCTTAGCCTCCTTGAGCTTTTGCCATAGTCGTCTCATAAGATCGTTGCCAATGCTGTCTTTCTCCTTCCTCTAAATTGAAAACATTCTACTCACTGTCTCCACTTTGTCAGCTCAGCTCCCACATATGTATATATGCATGTGAGTGTGTATATGTGGATATATATGTATATATGTGTTCATATGTTAATACATATGTGTGTACATGTGTGAGTGTATAGTACTGAGGGTATATGCCTGTGTGAGCATGCATGTACATATTGTGTGAACGTGTGTATGTGTATGAATATATGTGTGTATGGGTATGTGTGAATGTGTTTGTATGTGAGCGTGTATATGTCTGCATATGTATGGGAGGCTGTGTATGTTTCTCCTTCTACATGGAAAGCATTTTGAGGGCAGGGACTGTCATGCTCATCCTTGTACCTCCGACATCTAACCCAGTGTCTTCGTATTCCATACATTGTTTTTGAATGAATAAATGAAAATGATAAAACTTTACACCTAGTGAAAGAAATTACATGTCAATTCCTTTCCCCTTCCTTATTTAGACAATAAATTCACTAGTTAGTTCTTTAAATGCTGTTTGTAGATTAGATGGAAGTAGCAAATTCCTTTGATATACAAGTATTCTGTGACGTAAATACAGTTTTCTATCCTTGTGGAGTTATACTTTTAGAAAGGAATTTTTTAGATATTTTAAGAAGGTAACTAACCTGTGATTATGACAATTATTCTCCTGAAATAGAATTGTGTGTCATTCAGAAAATTCCAAATCAAGTTTTGGGTCTCTCTTTTTTCTATTTTGAAAACAAGAAAAAGTAAACAAGTCACCTGATTTAAGCTCTTTTTATTGCATAAAAGGAATCTAAAAATATCCTCCCTTCTAATTTGTTTCTCTTTCTGCGTCATACAGAACTGTTACACACACATACTCCCACTTTCTCCTCATCCCTAGTAACTTCTGCTAAAATGAATCATAAGCATTTGGCAGTGCAATGAGAAGGCTTAATGCATCCAAATCTTGGGAAATTAGAAAATAAAAACTAGATAGACATCCTTCTTTACAAGTGGTACTCCAATTCCAGTTTAAAAATCTAGACTCCATAACATCTTTTGAACTTTAAGTATTTGAATGGTCAATATTAAATGTGTTTCACTCAGACACTGACTAAATAGGAGTAACCCAACCACAGCATCATCTGGCAACCAACACTTTGGGCTTGATAAAAGCCTCTGTGCTACTCCATTGCCCCCTACTTTTATGTATTACATTTGTTCTTTGTTTCATGAGACGTATTTTGGATATGATCATTTTGATCATTAGCTCCAAATTATTTGTCCTCTTGTTAACCCTGTGACATTGGGCAAGTCACTAACTTCTCTGCACTTTGTGTCTTACACAGGAATTTCATGTTTAACAGAGGTGTCTTCAAGGAGATGAAACAATTCAGAATGACCTAGACAACGGGGTAATTCCTAAGGTAAGTTACTATAAATGTGTAGTAGTTTGCTTCATCAAAATGACCATGTGATCTCTAAGACCCTTTGCAGTTGTAAAATTCGATTTTTATTGTGCCCCTAATTTTAGCGGCATTATATGGTGATTGTGTTCATTTTTCTGACATAATGGTGACTGAAGAGTAAATACGTGCAGTTAGGAATTTCAAAAAGAAGGACATACAGTATCCATCAAAATTCATGGAGAACACTATTTCCACTGAACACTGTTCTTGGGGTAAGCCTTAAGAAATTTACCTGGTGAGATAGGAAATGCCTGCCACAGGCAATGGGGGAGAGAGTGGAGATTTTTTTCAGAGTAATATCAGAGGCTATTTTGCGAAAGAAATTTTCAGTTTCCCCTGTAAAGAAATAACTACTCAAGTCCCTACTACTGTCTTATACATTTCCTCCTTCCCCCTTCTAATCTTTCAGGACCTAGTACCTCTCTCAGATTTTTAATGAAAACTTTTTGTTACTATGCATTCCTTTTTCACAAAGCTGTCATGATCATTACAAACCACAATTTGAGGCTTATTACATTATTAACACTGTCATGAGACACTGCCTATTTGTCTGGTAAATCCTAATCTTTTCTATTTCCATGACTCATATTTCATGTTGTTACAGGAGGAAATTAACCAATATAGATTCCTGTTAGAGGCAAATATATTCTTGTATTTTGTATCAATGTTGTCATAAAATGATCATTTCTAACAAAAATGAACCAAATGATTTGCGATTGAGGGTTTGGTAGAATAAAAAAAGTATGTATTTTAGAGTTGACTCTTTAAATAACTATTTAGAATTGGTATCTTTCATTCTTTCATTTGTTCAACAGATAGTCATCAGTTTTCTCCTATATGTCAGACAGTATTCTAGGAACTGAGGAATCAGTCAAAATCAAAACAAACAAAAAAATCTCTTGGAACTTATATCTAAATGACTAAGTGGGATTTAGACAAATAGATACTATTTTCTAATCCAGTGATATTTGGCAATTTCTGGAAACATTTTTTTTTGTCACAACTAGGGGAGGGGATGCTGCTGGTATCTGGCGGGTAGAGACGAGGGATGCTGCTAAACATTCTGCAATATGCAGGACAGCACAAAGAATTATCCAACTGAGGTTGTGCTAATCTTTAGTGTTAGAGGTCAAGATATTGTTTACCTATGAGGGGGTGGTGCCTGGAGGAAGACATAAGGGGAGGTCTTCTGGATACTGAGTGGTGAGTTTATTATGTCAAAAGCTTCTGCACTTGTGATCTGTGCATTTTCCTGTGCGTATGATGTTGACATACAACCCCTACGTTCTGTGAAACTCCTCCCACTAAGAGTTAGGGATCAATGTCCCTTCCTCTTGCATCTTGGATCTGTGGCTGCTTCACCAATATAATACAACAGAAGTAATATTGTGCCAGTTTCCAGACCCAGGCCTTAAAACATTAGCTGTTTCAACTTGCCATCACTTGCGACACTCACTCTTAGAACCCACCACCGTGCCCTGAGGAAGCCCAAACAACCCATGGAGACATCCGCATGGAGAGACCTGTGCCCTCGGTCCTGGTTGAACTCTCAGCTGACAGTCAATGTCAACTTGCCAGCCATATGAGTGAACCATACTGAAGTTCATCATCCATCCCTGAGTAAATCTACATGAGCTGACACCAAGTGGAGAAGAAACAAGCATTCTTACTGAGCCGTTCCCAAATTGCCGATTCATAAACTAAAAAAAAAGATTGCTGTTCATTTAAGCCACTAAATTTTAGGAATGTTTAGTAAGCAGCGATCTATAACTAGAACAATGGTCAATAAATGAAAATTTTACTTTAAGAAGGCATACTATAGCCACATAACTTTGGGAAACTCTTGGTTAAAGTTTTAAAAATTTCCCTTACTGCAGAGCTTTTAATGGGCTAATGTGTTTCATGTTCCCGCACAAGAGTATCCAGTGTTTCTCAAACATTTTTAACCACAGAATCTGTATTGTAAAGTGCCATCTTGCAAGATTTGGGTTCAACGGCCAGACTTTAAGAAAACCAAATGAACTTTTCAGTAATTCAATAATTGAAATTCTAATTCTTAAAATTGCAGAGTTTACATTAGGATAGTTTTAATTTGAAAAGTCGTATGTTATAGAGTTAATTCTGGTAATAAAGTAAAATACCCTAAATTTGCCTCAATGTTTTTTTAAACTATTTGCAAAGCTTTGATGACAGTTAAAAAAAACTTAGATGACCCTTCTGTAGTTATTCCAAAGTCCCTGAGGTCATAATCAATGGTTACATAAGTTTTTTTAAAAAAAACCTAAATTCTGCTTTTCCTTGGAAAGTAATAGTAGCAATGTATATGCTGATTTAGATGTTGAATGCTTTCCACATTTCCTTAAATTCTTTCTTGATCTTACACAACATACTTCTAATATACTGATACAAAGTTGTATGTTTATTTGTCCAGACCTTAAAAACAACATTGGACTTAAGTGAATAAATTAAGAAGATATATCCTGTTTCATGTCTGGTGGAAGCCAAGTTTATTCCTTTTTGCTATCATTCAAAATCAAAATCAAATGGAGGTTTTTTCTTTTCTTCTTCTTCTTTTTTTTTTTTTTTTAATTTTTTTGAGATGCACTACAGTCTTGCTCTGTCGCCCAGGCTGTAGTGCAGTGGTGCGATCTTGGCTCACTGCAACCTCCACCCACTGGGTTCAAGCAATTCCAAATGGAGGTTTTTCTTTAGTTTTCCTACCAAAGGCCAATTCTCAGTCTCTGCAACACACATTCATCTCCACCATATCTCAGCTCAAACGTATCCTTTCAGCAGGAGGGAACTTTGGAATAGAAACACAGAGACAAAGCATAGCTTCATGAGGGCTAAGATGCTGACGGTTTCCCAGCTGCCCCTTGTCATTGTTCTTTAGCCTTTCAGTTACTCCAACAAAATGTGACACCTGGAGATAGAGTTCTCCATTTCATCTTCTGTATTCCACTCTTATCTTGCATCAACAGTGCCTTGATTTCTATCCTGTGATGCCACCACCAAGTCTTATCCACTCTGATCTCTACCTGATTGCTGGAAAAGTTATTTTCTGTTGAAACCTCTGGGTTTAAACTGTGCTGACTCTCATCACCTCACTCTCAAATCAACTGAGTTAGGAATTCTGGTTTCTAGATTTCTCCTTGGCTTATGGAAAGACCACTTGTTTGGCTTTTGTGCAACCACATAAACACACATAGCAAAGGGGATAAGGGAAGACTGAAATCTAGCCCGCACTTCATTAACCAGGGTGAGTGCGGTGAATCTGTGTTGGCCCACAGGAACACTATTTTCTAGTTTTACAAAGGTGACTTATAAAGTAGTCTAGTCCTGGCCTGTGACATAGACCTCGGTGTAGCCATTTGAACATCCAAGATCGGCCGGGCACAGTGGCTCACGCCTGTAATCCCAGCACTTTGGGAGGCTGAGGCGGGCAGATCCCCTGAAGTCAGGAGTTTGAGACCAGTCTGGCCAACATGGTGAAACCCCATCTCTACTAAAAATACAAAAATTAGCCAGGCGTGGTGGCGGGCGCCTGTAATCCCAGCTGCTTGGGAGGCTGAGGCAGGAGAATCTTTTGAACCTGGGAAGCAGAGGTTGCAGTGAGCCAAGATCGCGCCACTGCACTCCAGCCTGAGTGACAGAGCAAGACTTCATCTCAAAAAAAAAAAAAAAAAGATCTTATCTGTTGCCTTAGGCTCTTCTCTGTCCTGTTCCATGGTATTTCAGATGTTCCCTTTAAATGTGAGTAGTTTGACTGAGTGATCTTTTTTCTTTTAAGATGGAGTTTTGCTTTTTTTTTTTTTTTTTTTTTTGAGCCTGAGTCTCGCTCTGTCTCCCAGGCTGGAGCAATCTCGGCTCACTGCAAGCTCCGCCTCCCAGATTCACCCCATTCTCTGCCTCAGCCTCCCGAGTAGCTGGGATTACAGGCATGCGCCACCACACTCGGCTAATTTTGTATTTTTAGTAGAGACAAGGTTTCTCCATGTTGGTCAGGCTGGTCTTGAACTCCCGACCTCAGGTGATCTGCCCGCCTCGGCATCCCAAAGTGCTGGGATTACAGGTGTGAGCCACTGTACCTGGCCGACTGAGTGACTTTTAAAGATCCCCCTCTACCCTCAAGTTTCATGATTTTATATGCCGTTCTTCTTATCCCCCCTCTTCTTATGGATGTGGTGCCCTATCCCTCCACTTGAGAGGCTGTCATCCACCCACATGCTGCATCAGAAGTTCCCATTCTTCCTCACCCATCTGAACATTATCACCTTTTACAACAGCCTCAGTTGGAGATGCCCAAACATCAAATTAAATTTTAAAGGTAAACCTTATTGACATAGGTTATAACTTTTAAAATAGTGGAAGTCTGTGATCACTTTTTAATGAAGTTTTTTTTTTAAAGAAAGCCTAAAATAATACTAACATGCTATATATATATCTCACTCGTATATAATCTTTTCATTGAATTTTTAATGAAAACAAAGTCGGTGAATGACAGTCATTGTTGAACATATCTGTAATCTCTTGTTTAGGTGATATAAAATGATATTATAACTTTGGGGAAGGAGGATACCATTTATTGTAAGAATGAATAACACAAAAGGCATAAACTATAAAAGAAAGAAATTAATGAATTGGAATTAATCAAAATTAAAAACTTTTCCTCTTTAAAAGTTCTATGAGCAAAGGTACAACTTCATGCAGCCCTCACATATTTTGGCCTCCCTCTATTCTGAGACAGTTCTAGTCTATTGCTTCTTAAGAGGAAATACAGACCTTGATTTCAAACATACATTTTAATAATAGTTTATAATCAACTAATTTTTGTAACCAATTATTGTAACCAGATATTTTACTGTGAGAAATAAAAGGAGATCCAAATAAATGGAGAGGTATACCATCTTCATGGATTAGAAGACTTAATATTGTTAAGATGTTCATTCTCCCCTAACTGATGTCTAAATTCAATGCATTCACAATCAAAATCCCTTCAGGGTTTTGTCTGAAAATGACAAGCTAATGCTAAATATGGAAAAGCAAACAATCTACCATATAACAAAAGAGAGAAAAAGAGAACAAAGACACAGGATTTACACTACAAGTTTTCAAGTCTTATCATAAGCTATAGTAATCAGGAGAGGTTCTGGTCTAAAGATGGGCAAAAATGAAACATAATAGAGAAACCAGCATTAGATGTACATACATATATACACACACATACATGTATATGTATACATACACATATGTATATGCACACATGCACACATATAGTCAATTGATTCTTGGCAAAGTTGCCAAGACAATTCAATGAGGAAAGGATAACATCTTCAACAAATAATGCTGAAACAATCAGCCACACGAAAAAATAAAAAGTAACCTCAACCCCCACATTATACCATATACCACAAGTAACTCTAAATGGAGTATAGAGCTAAATGTAAGAGCTACAATTAAAAATTATAAAATTATAAAACATCTTTTAAAAATCTTAGTGATCTTGGCTTTGGAAAAGATTTCTTAAATATGACACAAGAAACATAAACTATAAGAGAAAGAAATTAATGAATTGGATTTAATCAAAATTTAAAACTTTTTCTCTTTAAAAAATGCTACTAAGAAAGGCAAGCCACAAACTCAGGGGAAAATTTCCAAAACATATACCCAACAAATAACTTGACTCTTAACTCAAAGAAGACTTATAGAGCAGTGGGCTTAACCTCATTTGCAAAGGGTCGAGAGAGGCGAGAAATCTGTGGTCAAATAGTATGGCAACACTGGGACCAGATCTAGAAATAGAACTCAGGTGTCCTAACTGGCTGGGGTGTTTTTTCCAAGCCAAGTAACCCAATTTAAAAATTGGCAAGATATTTAGACACACATTTCAACAACAAAAAAGACATACGGAGGGCATACAAGCATATGAAAATATGTTCAACATCATTAATCATAAGGGAAATGTAAATTAAAACCACGATGAGATACCAGTCCCCATCCACCAGAATAGCCAAAATTAAAAAGACTCTCCCCATCAGGTGTTGGCAAGGATGCTGAGCAACTGGAAAAACTCATATATTGCTGGTGGGAATGTAAAATGTGCAACTAATTTGAAAATCAGTTTGATGGTTTCTCAAACTGTCAAACATATATTTACCATATGACCCAGCCATTTCACTCCTAAGTATTTAGAGAAAAGAAGGTATATGTCCAAATACTTGCCCATGCATGTTTATAGCAGCTTTGTGTATAATAGCCCAAGTTGGAAACAACTCAAATATCTATCAACAGGTGTATAGATAAACAAATTGCAGCATATCCATACAAGGGTATACTACTTAGCAATAAGAAGGAATGAGCCATAGATACACCCAACAATGTGGATCAATCTCAAAATAATCATGCTAAGTTAAAGAAGTCAGGCCCCCCCCAAAAAAAGAGTACATTCCATTTGTACAGTAAACGGAAACAAATGAAAACAAAACTATAGTGACAGAAAGCAGATCAATAGTTGCCTATAGAGAGAGGAGGGAGGAGAGATTACAAGTGAATATATATGTCAAAACTTTATTATAAAGCTGAATTATAACTTCATAATTGTGAATTATAAATTTGTATGTTCCTGTATAATCTCTCCCTCCTCCCTCCTCTATCTTTAGGCAACTATTGATCTGCTTTCTGTCACTACAGTTTTGTTTGATTATAATCAATTTTATGACCTTGTATCTTGTTCAAAGGCAAATTCATAGGTTTACCTTAATGATATTAATAAACCCAAATTTACATTACTGTTCTGCAGTTAACATAGCTTTACACTCAAAGACCCCAAGCAAAATGTTAAGAAATCACCTTTCATTGGTCACATTGTTCATTACAATTTCATTTTCATAGGAAAGAAAAATGGTAGCATGTAGGGATGATGTGAATGGATTTTGGCGCCCCCATCATTACCATTGACAACCACCTCCTTCATTCTTTGACATGGACAAGTATTAATATTATCAACATAGTTTTTCTCAACATTATGTAAAGTGATATGTAAACACAGCTTAGAGGTAAGTCTGCCAGTTCCAAACGAATAGTTTAGACCCCCCCAAGCCTCTTCCATATATGATTTTGAGCAAGCACTAGGGGAGGCCTTTCCCTTTCCGTGATTCTTTCCATAATAGGGAGCCACTGTGGTGGTTTTTATACCTGATTAGCGCCGATAATCATACTGAGATTTGTAGAGCATCTTGCTCATAATTGATATTTACTAACTTTCACAAAATATAGGCTTCTGTTGGAACCCTGAAAGTCCTTTCCTCTCACTGAATCTTTCTGCCTCACTCAGGAGACCATCCTAATTCTATTCTACAGCTTTGCCTTTCAAATGTTTGCTGGTTCACATAACAGCAAGGATTAGGGAATTATTAAGGGATAAAGACTGCTTTGAAGCCAAATATTACTGCCATCCCACACCAGAACCAATCCTGCTAAACCAACAAACTCAGAAGCACTTGTTCCCTTCCAGAGAGCTTTCCTTTGTCCTCCCCTCAAACCATACGATTTAGTTTCCCAAGGAAGCCTGTGTTCCATTATGGTTTGATAGTATCCAGATTCTCCAGATAAGCTTATTTACAATGTGTTATATGCCTATAAACCAGGCCAACTGAGTTGTTTTCAAATTATTCACTCCTTCTTAGAGCGGGCAAAACAAACTAGTTCAAGTATTTGATATAAAAGCGTTGTAAGGTGATGTGCTTCTTCAGCTTCAATAAAACATCATTTTATTAAGGAACAAGGGTTTCTGTGTAGTCAAAGTATTACTTATTCATGGGCTACACAGAAGGAAAAATTCAGTATCCCCTTAATTCCCAAGACCATGTAGCAAATTAACCAGCAGATTTAAACCCCCTTTATTAGAGTTTTAAATAATAAGTGGAGGCACCATCTTAAAAAAGAAAAAGAACAGTGATGTTTCTGATATGGAAGACGTTTCATCTTTTTACAGTTTGCTGAGCATTGGGGGTAGGAACTCAAAGAGACCAGCAATCAAATGATACGTCAATATTTTAATATGGGAAGCCAGAGTCAAGGAGAAAGAGCCAAAATCCAGTGCAGTTCTCAGCTGCAGCGGCTGCCTTGGAAAGGTCTAAGTGGGGTTTTGACAAATTTAAATTGTTATTGGACCTGTGGAAAACAATTTTGCTACAGAAGTGGTGCTACAATGTGCCCCCTTCAGGACTCTTCAGAACTGTCCCAGCTGAGGCCCTCCTCTCCCTAGGCCACATCCTTTTCCTGAGACAGCCCTCGTCCACTGACTGCTTGATGCCAGGGTCTGTCAAGGTCTAGCCCCCCTGTCTCAACTTAGGACAACCCTGAAGGGCTGTTCCAGCTTCAGATATCTCAGTGGGGTTAACTGAGGCCTTCATTGAGACTGTTTCATGATCCAACTTCTTCCTGCCCAATCCTGCTTCCTTCCCCTCCATTGCCCTCCATAGGTATTAAGTCCAAGAGTATTTGCATTTCAGCACACTCTTGTCTCACACCTGTTTTCCCCCAAACCCCATTAATTTGTTCTCATCTTATTCTTAAAAAATAGTTGAACAAATAAGATATAAAGTTAAAGATTAGGATCCCAAGGCTGGGCATGGTGGCTCACACCCTTAATCCCAGCACTTTGGGAGGCCAAGGCGGGCAGATCACCTGAGGTCAGGAGTTTGAGACCAGCCTGGCTAATATGGCAAAACTCTGTCTCTACTAAAAATACAAAAATTAGCCAGGCATGTTGGTGCACACCTGTAGTTCCAGCTACTTGGGAGGCTGAGGCAGGAGAATCACTTGAACCCAGGAGGTGGAGGTTTCGGTGAGCCAAGATTGTACCACTGCACTCCAGCCTGGGTGACAAGAGTGAGACTCCATCTCAAAAAAAAAAAAAAAAGATTAAGATCCTGTACCTCTATTCCCCTAGCACCATGTCCTGGAAGGAATCACTGTTAACTATTGTTTGTATATCCTTCCAGAAAATAAATCTACAACCATATACACACATTTATGTCACTTTTCTGCAGAAGTAAGAGTATCACATGTAAACTGCTCTGCAAGTTGATTTCATTTAACATATTCTATATGTCTTTTCATATCAGTGCATACACATACTTTCATAGTAGTTTCATATTATTCCACTACATAGATGTACCATAAATTTTTAACCAGACTTTCCTACATGAATATGTGGATAGTGTTTGGTTTTTCACTTTTACAAATGAGATTACAAGGAACATCCTCAAATATCCTCTTTGCCCTTTTTTATAGTATATCTATAGGATAAATTCATAGACGTAGAATTCCTGATCAAATGTTGTGAGAACTTAAGCTCTTTTTTAATTGTCAAATTGCTTTCCAAAAAAGCAGCACCAATTTAAATTCCAAAAATTTCCATAGTCGATGCAAGAAAATGCCCCTTTCCTTGCACCCTCACTAGATGTGGACATAACAAAATTTTTAAACCTTTGTCCATAATAAGAGGTGAAAATATTATATATGGGGTGCTGATATAGTTTGGATGTTTGTCTCTCCAAATCGCATGTGAAATTTGATCACCGATGTTGGAGTTGTTCGGGTCATGAGGGTGGATGCTCATGATTGGCCTCATGGTAATGAGTGAATTCCCATTCTTAGCTCCCAAAAGAACTGCTTGTTGAGATGAGCCTGGCACCTCCTCCTCTCTGTCTTGCTTCTGCTCTCTTGAAATGTGACCCCTGCACACACCAGCTCCCTTTCCCCTGCCACTTCCACTATGAGTGGAAGAAGCCTGAGGCACTCATTAGAAGCAGATGCTGGCACCATGCTTCTTGTACAGCCTGCAGAACCATAAGCCAAATAAATCTCTTTTCTTTATAAATTAACCAGCTTCAGGCATTCTTTTATAGCAACATAAACTGACTAAGACACGTGCCTTTGCATTAATATTTTTCAAATCCCCTTTGGGCAAACAAATTTAAAAATCTCCCTCCTCTCTTTGCTCCCTATAACCTCCTAGGCGGACTGAGACCATGACAGAACATGGAGTCTGCCATTCAGAACTCCATTTCCACTCCACTTGCCCTTTGGCCAGCCACCTTACACAGTGCTCAAACTGAACAACTACACATGGCAGCCCTGGAGCCTCACTGTTTTGAATGATATGTCTTTAATTATGAGTAAGTCCGAACATCCTTTAGTATTTTTTATTGGCCATTTGTGTTTTGTTTTGTTTTGTTTTTTCTTTATGGAGAGCTACTCTGAGTAGCTCAGAATCCATTGAGGCAATATTTTCATGACTCTGTACACTATCCCAATAGAATGAGTGAATGGTAAATGAAAATATTTCATACTTTATGTACTATGTTGAAACAAGTCATCTTTAAATTTAGTGATTTTAGGCCACTAGTTCATCAGCCTCAACTAAAATTGCATATCCAGATGTATAACGTAATTCCTATAGAGCTGTCCTCTTTTGATGGTAATAAAGATAATGGTAATGATAATAGATACCATTAATCAAGCATCTAATAAAACAGATTAGGAGGCAGGAGAGCTTAGAAGCCTCATACCCTCACCAGATGTGCCTAACATACAGCACAGGCTCTGCGGTCTGATCAGTTCTATTCTGATCCCTGCTCTATAAACTGTGTAGCTTGGAGAATTTACTTAGCCTCTCTGAAACTTAGCTTCTTCATCTCTAAAGTGGGAACATTATTATCATCATTATTTTTATTATTATTAATACATTCCTGATGGGGTGATGGTAAAAATTAAATAGTATGTCACTTAACATGGTACCTGCTACCCAGTAAGTGCTCAACAATTGTGAGTTATGTTGACAGGGCATCTTATGTACATTATGGAACTCTCCTGATTTAAAGAAACAAACTTCAGCAATTCTCTATTGCCAGCACAATACGATTGTGTTTGACACTGTGTTCCTTTGAACTGCAGAGATGCCCTAGGGATTGCCGCAGGGAAAAGCACTGAAAGAGAGGTAAGGCGGGTAAGCCTTCCAGGCCCCTCCTCTTCAATCCAAACAGATCCACTTGTATCTGTCTTTTATGCTGCAGTTCCAAATAACAATATTATTTGTTATTTTAAAAGTTTCCACTTTTTTTTTTTAAGTAGAACTTTCTCTGAACTGCAGGAGAGAAATCCTGGTTTTCAAAGCCTTCCACAATTTGGCCTTAACCTACTTTTCCAGGCTTGTCTTCCTTGGTGTTCAGCCATGAATTTACCATCCCATTCTCTGCAATGGCTGATTTGCTGCCTGCACAATAGATTACTTATTCCTTAAAGATGGGCGCTGAGTCATTTATATTTCAGCATTTTCAGAGACTAGCAAAGTTTCTGACACCTACTAGGCATTCAGTAAATATTTGCTGAAGCAATAAATGAGTCAGTAAATGAACCCTCCAGTTAAATTTGTCTCCTAGATACCTCTCTCAAATGTGTCTTGTGTCTTTTTCCTGCCCTTTGCTCATGAAGATTCCCTTGTCTGCATGGCCTCTCCCCATCTCACCTCCACCAAATTCTTAATTCAGTCTATAAGACTAAAATCAAATTGTGTGGTTACTATAACGCCAACTCTGGTCATCCTGGTTGGAAGGCTTCTCTTCCTCCCTGAAACTCATGTGGTTTTATGAGTTGCCTGTACATTCACCTAGTGCTTTAGCATGCATTACTTCCTATTGACATTATCTGCATGTCATATCTTCCTGTTGTGGAAAGCAGTAACCATGTCTTAAAGTCTTTTTATGCTTCATTGCTTAGCCCAGTCTCATACATAATGTGTGCTCAATATACATCTGAAAAATGGATGAACAAATAAATGAATGTTTGGTTCCTTGATATCCCAGCCAGGGTAGCCCCAGAAAATGAAGATTATACAATAGGAAAGTGAGAGTGAGACATTGTTTCTCAAAAGTTTTAAACACTGGACTCCTTTTTGTTTGTTTGTTTTTTTCTTTTAGACAGAGTCTTGCTCTGTCGCTGTTCCCCAGGCTGGAGTGCAGTGGAGCGATCTTGGCTCACTGCAACCTCCGCCTCCCGGGTTCAAGTGATTCTCCTGCCTCAGCCTCCCAAGTAGCTGAGATTACAGGTGTCCACCACCATGCCCAGCTAATGGGCTCCTTGATATGAGGACACTTGCCCCTGGAGTAGTTGGTTAGAGGACCCTCAATTCCATACTTACCAGCCATATAGATTTACAATAGTGTACATTTAAGTTCAGGTTACAAAGCAAAAGTAAAAGGAAGCATTTTTTTACTCTCTACAAATTGAACAATAAATCAATGTCTTTGGATAGAAATCCCTTCTTTCTGCAGCCCCTTTGAAGTAGACACTGTTTGGGTAGCACAGACATCTATGAAGAGCAGCGTTTTAGATATCTGCTCTTGCATAACAAGCCACCGCAAAACGTGGTCATTTAAAATATCAATGTTATATTGTGTCTCACACTCCTGGGCTCCTCTTTTTCAATCTCACCTGGGGTCACTTATGTAGCTCTGGTCATCAACCTCCTGCCTAGAGCTGGAGGGTCCAAAATGGTCTCAGTTACAGGTCTGGCTGTTGGTGCTTGCTGTTTGTTGAGGCACATCAGCAATCCTTCCTATAAACTAAACAAGGCTTCTCACAGCAGAGAAAGTCTCAGGATTTCAAGATAGTGAAGGTGGAAACTGCCAGGCCTCTTAAAAACCAGGTTCTGGAATTCACACAGCATCATTTTTGTCAGACATTTCTTCATTAGACAAAGCAAGTCACAAAGCAAGCCCAGATTCAAAGGGTGGAAAATTAGACTCCATTTATTGATGGGAAGAGCAGCAAAGCCACATAGCAAAAGGATATGAACTAGAAAGGTGGGATTAACCAAGGGCCTTTCTAATGATCTGTCACAGGAAGCTCTACAGACATCATTAACACTGCTCATCCCATTTCTACCCCTCATCATTCAGCGAGTGAGAACCACCTGAGTACTTTTGGTCAAAGGAGGCTAACTTCTGAATTTTCTTATTAAAAAAAAGTAATATTGACTCATGAGAGAAATTTTAGAAATACTGTCAAAGGAAAGAAAATAGCACCCACCTGCAATTCCACAACCCCAAAATAACCATTTTTAGGATTTAGGTATATATCTATCTAGCCTTTTTTCTAAAATATTGGTAATAAAATATAGACTATATATTATTATATACCTTCCAGGCACTATACTGTGTACTTCGCATGGATTATCTCATTTAATATCATGACTCTATGAGATAGATATGATTACCTTCTTTACGGGAGAGGAAATTGAGGCTTGGAGACCTCAGCTAACTTAATATTTTATATATAATGCCATATAAGTTATGCATATATCTTATACATCTATCTTATATATCTCATACTGTTTTGTAAACTCCATTTTTCGTATAGTATTATATCATGTACATTTCATTACTTAATAGCTTTTGAACAGGCTGAATCAAAATTGAAAAGCAACAATGACTTCGCAATATTTGGATTTCTGGTTCCTGGCCACGTTTGCTTCTTGAGCCTGTCAGGTGTTTGCAGATTAGAACAAAATAATGATGTGTGCCCTTCACTGAAAAGTACTAGCTTTGAAATTTTAATCTTTTATAAGAGTCTCAAGGCTTGATCTTGGCAAAGTTGGTTGTTGGAGAATATAGCATCTGAGTTGTTTTAAAATTAAGACACATTTCCTAAAAGCCCAGCAATGCGGGTGCCGCGCTGGAGCTCATCCACCTCCCAGGAGCCGGAGTGGGAAATGACAGTATCAAGGGCCACAGGGACACCCATAATCTTTTCAGGCATCAGATATTTGTGTTTTTATATGAGATATTACTTAATGAAACAATCAGCCAGCTCTCAATAAATGAACAAATCCTTCCAGTGACATGGGCCTTGCATTTATATCTTTAATTTCTAAATTTTGTATATTCTAGGGCAAAAATTGACAGGGGTTTGTGGTATGTGGGAGGGAAGGTAGAAATGCTTGGGAGGAGAAATTCAGTAATGTCCCTTTTTATAGGAAATCATAAATTAATAACCTGAAAAGATGTGAAAATAGCAAATAGGCTGGCAGAAGCAACATAAATGTACAACATAAAATGACGTGCTTTACAATTACTCTGTAAATTTAGTGCCTGTTTGTTCTTGTTTATAAGGGGATGACATGATTCACCTCTACTTCTAGCTGTCAGAAATAGAAGACTCAGCAAGGTTCGTGGAAAAATTTTTCGAAATAAAGACCTTTAATCCACTTATTAAAATGTTGCTCACAGTTCTCATTTCCAGCCTGCAATATAATAACAAAGATAAACATAGGAACAAAGCACTTTACTAATAAGGAGGAAATATTTTCATAGGCCTGATGTTGCCTTTTTACTTAACAGATATCATTGCGTTTTCAATTTATGGAGAAATACACAAGAAGAATAACCCAATTAAACAGACTGAGCTTTCCTAAATGCTGGTGATTATGTAGCCCTCCTGTGGATATTTACTTTTGGGAATGAGAAACCCTTGATTCCTAAATTTCTCTTTCATAACAGTACCATATGCCTAATTGAGTAGAGATTAAATGTTATTGGCTTGGTACCAAACCAGTAGTAAACTGGTAAATAAGTAAATAAGTTTCTTTTCATATTCCAATTATAATAGATTGGAAATAGCTGCCTAGAACACTAAGTTGAAATGGATTCTGAGGTTGACAGTCTCAACTCAGAAGAAGCGTTCTGAGATAATTCAGTAATTTTTTGTCACTGGCAGGCAATGCAGGGAATACCAGCATGAATATCTCAGTGTTGCCATCCCTGTTAAGATGTAAGGAAATAATACTTTGCATGAAACATATGTTTAATATTAATACTGCTTTCCACAATTATCCAACACATATTTATTGAGCACCAATTAGGTTCCAGAAAATGTTTTAGGTACTGGGACACAAAAGTGAACAAACAATATATACACACTAACTGACATTTGAATATAGTACTTCACTATTTCCAGTGATCTTTCCTGTATGATACCTTATTTAATTCTCACAATAGACTGGAAAAATAAATAAAACAGGTAGTGATATCTACATATTACAGGTGAAGAGACTGAGGCATAAAAAATTCGAATGTATTTCTTTAGCTTAAGTATACCCATACAGCAAACAAAATACTTAATGGTGAAACTGTAAGAACATTTTTATTAAAATAAGAATAAGATTCAATAAGATTCACCACTTTTATTCAATACTGTATAAGAGGACTATAAGAACTGAAAATGTATTATATAAGTTACTCTTATTAAAGAATATACATTGTGGACAAATTCCAAGGACTCTATGTACACAATTAATATGAGGGCACAAGATTTCTGGATACAAAATCAGTGTATGAGAATCAACAGCATTTCTATGCATCATTAGTATTAACTAAAAAATGTAATAGTAAAAAAAAATTATTCTCAACCACAGTAACAACAGGATGCAAATACAATTTCAACCAAAATCCCAACTCAGTTATTTGTAGAATTTGACAAGCTCATCCTAAAGTTCATATTGAAATACTTAGGGTCAACAAAAGATAAGACAATAATGAAGATCGAAATGGAGGGATACTTACACTATCACATATCAAAACTTATTATAAAATTATAGCAATTAAGACAACGTGGCCTTGGCCCAGGGACAAATGAATAAACCAGTCAAACAGGTTAAAGAGATTATAAACAGACCTGTGCATCAGTGGAAACTTGATATACGGCCAAGTTGTATTGTCATCAATGGAAATGATGAACTAGTCAATAAATGGCCTTGAGAAATTGGCTATTTTATGGAAAAAATATGTTTCTACATTACACCATACACACACACACACACACACACACACACACACACAAACTATTACTGTACCAGTAGCTTAAAGACTTACAAATGAAAATCAAGCCTTTAAAACTTTCAAATTCACATCACTGTAGAAAGAAAAAATTTTTTCAAAAGGGAATATAGAAAAATATATTTAGAACTTTGGGATAGGAAAAAATTCTTACACAAAGCGTAAGTAGACTGGTAAATTTAAATTTCTATACAACAAAGATACTTTAAACAAAGTAAAAAGATAAGCTGCACACTTGGAGAAAGTATTTGCAATGAATGCAACTGCTATGAAATTGGTTTCCAAAATATATAAAATCATCCCACAGAACACTAGAATAATGAACTCCCCCATCCACCATAGGTAAAGGATACAAACAGGCACTCACAGAAAAACCCAAATGACAAGCATTTGGAAAGGTGTTCAGCATCATTTGGGATCAGCAAAACACAAATTTAAACAATGATTTCACACCATCAAACTGTCAGAAAAGTTTTTAAAGCTGGGAAAACTCAGCATTGATAAAGACGTAGCGCAAAGGCGATTCTCATACACTGATCCATACAGATATTCAGGGGTATAGACTGATGGAGGCTCCAGGGTCTTCTGATAACACTGTTTTCAAACGTGGTTTCCAGGATCACTGCAGCAGGGAAAGAGAACAGAGAACTCAATCATTCTTCTATGCTTACCCTGGAAGTAACACATAGCACATCTGCTTACAGTCCATTGGCAGAACTAGTCTCATGATACCCATCTGGCTGCAGAGGAGGATGAGAAAGGCAATCTTTTTGTGTGCCCAGAAAGAGAAAAATGAAACAAGATTTGATGAACACATGGCATTCTCTCAGCCATATTTGACAAAATAATATAAAGCTAGATAGCAGATAAATGTTAATTTTACCCTTCTTTATATTTGTGTATATATTTAAATACTTCATAATTTTTCAAAGAGGGGGAAAATAAAGAGAGATTAAATTATCTGTTCTGGTTTACAGATCTAATAAGTGGTGGATTGAATATAACTGTCTCTATATAAACTGTCTTCCTTCAAAAGTCAAATTCACGTACTGTATTCAGATTATTCATTCAAGAAATATTTATTGACCGGGCACAGTGGCTCATGCCTGTAGTGCTAGCACTTTGGGAGACTGAGGCGGGCAGATCACCTGAGGTCAGGAGTTTGAGACTAGCCTGGCCAACATGGTGAAACCCTGTTTCTACTAAAAATACAAAAATTAGCTGGGCGTGGTGGCAGGTGCCTGTAATCCCAGCTACTTGGGAGGCTGAGGCAGAAGAATTGCTTGAACCCAGGAAGCAGAGGTTGCAGTGAGCCAAGATCATGCCACTGCACTCCAGCCTGGGCTGCAGAGTGAGACTCTGTCTCACAAAACCCCCAAAAAGCCAGAAATATTTATTGAGCTCCTATTATGTTCCTGCCCTTGAGCCTTGAGGAGTGTACAGTGCAATGGTAGAAGAGAGACACATAAATTATTACAATACAATGGGACATGAAGCAAATTATATACAAAGTGCTCCTGACCATTATAACCTGGTAACATAGTCACTGGAGACTTACTCATGATGGTCCTGACTCCCTGAGAGTTTTAAAATGTACATTAGCAATGCATGAGATCAATGTCATCTTCAATTATGAGAGCTGAACTTTTGTAGAGTGATTTTAGAAAATGCCTGAAGTAAAACCTTGTCTTAAACTCTCCCTGATTCATACTCAGCCTGTACAGACTTGCTAGGGAGATGCTGCTAGAACAATAGTCTTCTTAGACTTCATGTCTTCATATAAGAAGTTCTTTGCTCATCTACCCCAAAGCAGAATTGAGAGAACCAAGTTCCCAAGGGAGAGGAGACTTGCTCAGCTTGCTAGTACTAAAGACTTGTGCCACATTGGTGAAATGCCTAAGCTGACAGTTCTCAATGTGTGGCAAATCTGTGGAGGTCAGAGATGAAAAGACCTAGCATATTTTCTAGGCTCTTCTATGATCACAATTTGCTTCTGATAATTTATCTCCTGATAGTCTCCTCAATGTGATTTTTAAAATTTTCCATTACACATACAGCTCTGTTTCTCCAAGGAGTTCCATAGTCTAGTTTATTCATTCATTCAACACAAATGTTTGAGTTGGAAATATAGTTAACTAGCAAAATAGACACAGTCTCTGACTTCATGGAGTTTATATTCCAGCTGGGGAATAGACATTAATTAAATAGGTATGCCATTAAACTTCTTGTATGTGGATAAGAGTTATGAAGAAAAATAAAAGATGTTGTGAAAGAGAATAAAGGCTACTAGGAATTCTAATTTAGAATGGAAGGGTTAGGGAATGCAAAGCTAGGCTGGTGGTGGCTTGGCCTAGGGAACTGGTAGAGGAAAGTCTAGATATTTGTGATCTTTTTGGTGGCTAAATAGATAGGATTTGATGGTTCATACATAGGTAGATGGAAGGAGACAGACTATCCGGGGTGACTCCTAGGCCTGAATCCGTAATATAAATATTTCCCTTACCTTGTTAGAATTTTTTCTCTTATCTGTTTAAAAAAAAACATATTGGCTAGGCACGGTAGCTCATGCCTGTAATCCCAGCACTTTGGGATCCCAAGGCGGGCAGATCACCTGAGGTCAGGAGTTCGAGACCAGCCTGACCTGACCAACATAGAGAAACCCGTCTCTACTAAAAATACAAAATTAGCCTGGTGTGGGGTTGTGCACCTGTAATCCCAGCTACTCAGGAGGCTGAGGCAGGAGAATCACTTGAACCCAGGAGGCAGAGGTTGCGGTGAGCCGAGATTGTGCCATTGTACTCCAGCCTGGGCAACAAGAGCAAAACTTCGTCTCAAAAAAAAAAAAACCATATTTACCTGTATGTTGCATTCCTTGCACACATGTTTGATCCTTAAACATAGATATTTCCTTAACTGACCAAAGGATCATTGGGATATTGACCACCTTTCCCCTTGCTGTATTCAATGCCACTAGTCCTTTTGTCTTGTAGGCAGGATGTTGCTAAATCCAGATATATGGGGCTCTCATCCCTCTCCTACTCTCTGCAGTTAGTCTATACTCTCAAAGAGTAATTTAAAATTTAAATTTCATTTATTTACATTGCAGTCACATGTACATTAACATGGTGCACACAAGGATGTATACACAAAAGGGTATACAATGAAAAGCAGACCTCCTTCAACCCCAGGTTGTCTACCTGCTCTGCCAAAGTCAAGCACCATTATACATTTCTTAACTGTCCCCCAAAAGATCATTTTTGCATATGCGAATGAGTATTTTGTAAACAAATGGAAGTATACTATACACACTGTTCAACACCTTGCAATCTTCACTTAACATGTCTGGAAGATCTTTTCATGTCATCCTTTTATGATTTTTATACAATTTAATTAGTTAATTATTTTTATTTTTATTTTTGAAATGGAGTCTCTTGTCGCCCAGGCTGGAGTGCAGTGGCGCGATCTTGGCTCACTTCAACCTCCACCTCCTGGGTTCAAGCGATTCTCCCACCTCAGCCCCCGAGTAGCTGGGATTACAGGTGCCCACCACCATGCCTGGCTAATTTTTGTATTTTTTAAGTAGAGATGGGGTTTCACCATGTTGGCCAGGCTGGTCTCGAACTCCTGACCTCAGGTGATCTGCCTGCCTCGGCCTCCCAAAGTGCTGAGATTACAGGTGTGAGCCACTGTGCCTGGCCACAATTTAATTTAACTGATTTTATTTGTTTATTCTGCCCTTTATTGATGAACATTTTCATTGTTTCTAATCATAGGCCCTTACAAACAATGCTGCAATAAATAATCTCTTATGTACCTCATTTGACAAATATGAAAACACCTCTATAGAAAAAATTCCTATATACAGAATGTGGAAGCAAAGGGATGTGCATTTGTAATTTTGATAGCCATTGCCATAATTTTAAAGTATATTCCAATTTACACTTCTACTTGCAAATGTGTTAGAGTTCCAGCTTTCCCACCTCCTCACTCACACATTATGTCATCAAACTCTTTGATCTTTGCCAATCTGAGAAGTGCAAATATTATTGCACAATTCTGATCTGCATTTATCTCACAGTGAGATTGAACATCTTTTCCTTTGTAACAGCACTAAGATTATACCTCTTCTGTAAACTTTGCATATCTGCTATCTTATGTGAAAGAAGCTTTTCAAAATGAAAATTAATCAAAAGTGTTCTTGATCAACTATGAGTAAATATAGATTATCAAATCTGGTTGATAATGTACTGTCTTTTGAATACGAAGAAACAAAGATCAATTTTGATGAAGTTACCTAATTTGCAAAAGTTAAGTCATAAAATATTACTATTTATCACTGAGACAGAACATTGGCATATTTTCCCTTTTCCAAAAGGAACAAGCTATTCATTCATACAGCATGGACGAATATTAAATGCATGTTGCTGGTGAAAGAAGCCAGAATGATAAGGCTACATCCTGGAAAAATTTATATTCTGGAAAAGGCAAAACTTATAGAGACAGAAACAAATGAGCCAGTTGTTGCTGGGGTTTGGGAGAGAAGAATGTTGACTATGTGAAGAACAAGGGATCTTGGGGGGCATCTATTCCATATGCTACTGTAGGGGTGGATGCATGATACTATCATTTGTGGAAAACCGTAGAACTTTACAAAACGAACAGTGAACCTTAATGTCTGCAAAATTTTACAAAATCAACTAGGAGGCTGGGGGATCCCAGGATGAAATACAGGCAATGACAAAAGAGCCTAACTATATTACACATTTATAACATAACCACACCGAAGAGGACTGGTATTCTATAACTGTGGAAATAATGGAAACTGGAAAACTGAAGACAAAAGGAACTGTACTTAGCACTATACTCTAGTTGGTAAAGGCGTTTCTCAAGGGGTACCAGTTAACAATTCTGAGACTGCTGTACATGTATGCAGGGACTGAACAAATAAGTAAATGGCTGGTACATGCTCACTCTCAGGGAGGGAGGCCACAGATAAACAAGAGGAAGAGGCTCTAATGTCATATGTGGTTGTGGATTAGAACCAGAAACATAAATATGAACTCATGTTTAGATTAATATAGATATTAATGGATAGATATAGAAATGATGAATATGGGTATATATACAGGTTAGTATACCGTCATATATTTCTTATCCCTATCCACTGAGAGGGCCTAGAGACAACAATACTCCAGTAGCAACACACACATCTCATGCCCATATCTTGATTTCTTTTGCCATTTCCTAACAAAAGGAGCCAGGACTTCTTGGAGAAATGGCTGATTCTAAGACTGGGTCAGAGAGTATTCCAGATGACGCTGGCACATCTTCTACTGCTAGAAAGTAAGGAAATGCTCAAAATATAAAACCATGGAGGTATTTCAAAGGAACACAGAAGACAAGTGGAACAGCTCCCAGTGGCCAAAGCTGGAAAAATTGGGGCAAAAAAAAAAAAAAAGTATTAGGTTATAATCCAAAATATAAAATAAATAATCACTAGCCCGTACTAATATGCATAAATTATCGAATAAATAAGTAAATGGATGAAAAGAGACAACTCTCTCTCATACAAAAGAAGCCCAAATAATTTATGTAGGTGATTGCCCTGCAATGAGGCAGAGGGTAACTCCCTACCCCATGTTAAGTGTGGACGGCACTTAGTGACTTGCTTCTGAAGAGCGCAATACAGAAAGGAGGGGAGAAGTAACTTGGCAGTGAAGAAACCTGACAAACACCGTCTTCTCCAGGCAGCCAAGGTTAACACCATCAGTGATAAGTTATGTTGATAGCATGTATTTTTGATATGATGTGTTGAGAATGTACTTAGCTTCTGTGGTCTTCTTCCCAAACACCTAACACCAGGCTCACCAGGAGAAAATGAATCCAAATTAAGGGACATTCTACAAAATACCTGACCAACACTCCCTCCTAAAAACTGTCAAGGTCATCAAGGAAAGTCTAGGAAGAAGGAAAGTCTGAGAAGTTGTCTCAGCCCAGAGGAGCCTTAAGAAGCCATGACAGGTTGGGCGCGGTGGCTCACGCCTGTAATCCCAGCACTTTGGGAGGTCAAGGCGGGTGGATCACGAGGTCAGGAGATTAAGACCATCCTGGCTAACATGGTTAAATCCCATCTCTACTAAAAATACAAAAAAAAATTAGCCACACGTGGTGGCGGGCACCTATAATCCCAGCTACTCAGGAGGCTGAGGCAGGAGAATCGCTTGAAGCTGGGAGGTGGAGGCTGCAGTGAGCCAAGATCGCAGCACTGCACTCCAGCCTGGGCAACAGAGCTAGACTCCATCTTAAAAAAAAAAAAAAAAAAAAGAAGGCATGACAACTAAATGGACTGTGATATCCTGAACGGGATAATGGAACAGAAAAAGGATATTAATAAATCTGATAAAAGCAGAGAGCTCAGTTAATAAAAATGTGTTACTATTGTTTCCTCATTTGTTGTAATAAACGGTGCCATACTAATGTAAGACGTTAATAATAGGGGAAACTAGATGCAGGATGTGTGGGAACTCTGTACTATCTTTGCAACTTTTATGTAAAGCCAACACTATTTTTATTTATTTATTTTTGAGACAGGGTCTCCATCTGCCTCCCAGGCTGGAGTACATTGGTGCCATCACAGCTCACTGCATCCACGACCTCCTGAGCTCAATAGATCCTCCAGCCTCAGCCTACTGAGTAGCTGGGACTACAGAAGTGCGTACCAATTTTTGTATTTTTGGTAGAGATGGGGTTTCGCCATGTTGCCCAGGCTGGTCTCAAATTCCTGGGCTCAAACAATGTACCCACCTTGGCCTCCCAAAGTGCTAGAATTACTAACACTATTGTAAAGTAAAAAGTTTAAAACCTAAAAAATAAGTGGTAGATGGATAGACGGATGGATAGATAGCTGCATGATAAAGCTGTGTGATAAAGTATAAGAAAATGTTATTGGTAAGATCTAGGTGCTGGGCATACAAGTGTTTGCTGTAAAATTTCTCTGATTTTACTGCATGTTGGAAAATATGCACAATAAAATGTTGGCAAAAAGAATATTAATATAATTCAGAGTTATTAATGTTGCTCATGTTTTTCTTTTTGCACTGTCATCTTTCTTTTTTCCTTATTTATTTATAGGCATGATTATATATACAAAGTTTTAAAAAAAAATTTCCTGTTGCATTTCATTTCTGACCATTACTACCATTCATTTTTTCATGATTATTACTGAAAATTATTTTGTCATGTGGAAGATTGTTTTAAAATTATACCCTCTGGGCATCAAATCATTAGATATGCCACTGCCAAGTATAACCGAGTGTGTACTACCAAGGGGATCCCCCAGCTAGCTCCTGTCCTGGGGAGAGGCTGTGTAGGCAGCATTCATTGGGCTCTCTGTAGGGTGCTGAGAGCCCAAAGGGCAGCAGCTGCAGTGGCGGCGTGAGGGCTGGCAGCCTTGACAGTGGCCCCACTGCCCTTGTGGTGGTGAAGAGCATGCTGTCAGCTTCAGCCCAGGCATCTGCAGGAGACACTGGGCACTTTTGGCCCAGACATTGGCAGCCTCGACAGCAGACAGATTCCCAGGGAGCTGGAGCAGAGCAGGAGGAGGACCAGGGCGGTGCCACCTGATATCTGGGGAAAAAGCCAAACAAACAGGATTGTATGTATGTATGTATGTATGTATGTATGTATGTATGTATGTATTTTAGAGCCAGGGTCTCGCTCTGTTGCCCAGGCTGGAGTGCAGTGATGTGATCATAGCTCCCTGTAACCTCAAACTCCTGGGCTCAAGTGATCCGCTCACCTTGGCCTCCCGAAGTGCTGGGATTACAGGCGTGAGCCACTGCACCTGGCCTTGTTGCCTTTTATAACTCATTTTTCTCATTGTGGTTTTGACTTGTATTTCTCTAATGATCAGTAGTGTTGAGCTTTTTTTCATATGCTTGTTGGCTGCATGTATATCTTCTTTTAAAAAGTGTCTGTTCATGTACCTGCCCACTCTTTAATGAGGTTCTTTGTTTTACTCTTATGAATTTGTTTAAGTTTATAGATGCTGGATATTGACTTTTGTCAGATGTGTAGCTTGCAAAAATTTTCTTCCATTCTGTAGGTTATCTGTTTACTCTGATGATTGTTTCTTTTGCTGTACAAAAGCTCTTTAGTTTAATTAGATCCCACTTGCCAATTTTTGCTTTTGTTTTCATTGCTTTTGGCACCTTCATCATGAAACCTTTGCCCATTCCTACGTCCAAAATGGTTTTGCCTAGGTTGTTTTCCAGGGCTTTTATAGCTTTGGGTTTCAGTTAAGTCTTTAATCCACCTTGATTTAATTCACACCAGTCAGAATGGGTACTGTTAAAAAGTCAAAAAATAACAGATGCTGGTGAGGTTGCAAAGAAAAAGAAATGCTTATACATTGTTGGTGGGAGTGTAAATTATTAGGCAAAAACCGCAATTCCTTTTTGCACCAACCTAATAGTTCAACGTTGTGCAAAGCAGTGGGGCGATTTCTCAGAGACCTAAAAACAAAACTACTCTTCAATTCAGCAATCCCATTACTGGATATATCCCCAAAAGAATATAAATCATTCTCTCATAAAGACACATGCACGCATATGTTTGTTGCAGCACTATTCACAATAGCAAAGACATGGAATCAACCTAAATGCCCATTAATGATAGACTGGATAAAGAAAATGTGGTACCTATACACTATGGAATATTATGTAGCTGTAAAAAAGAACGAGATCGTGTCCTTTGTGGGAACATGCATGGAGCTGGAGGCCATTATCCTTAGCAAAACAATGCGGGAACAGAAAACCAAATACCACATATGCTCATTTATAAGTGGGAGCTAAATGATGAGAACACATGGACACAAAGAGGGGAACAACACACACTGGGGTCTACCGAAGGGTGGAGGGTGGGAAGAGGGAGAGGATCAGGAGAAATAACTAATGGGTACTAAGCTTAATACCCGCGTAATGAAATTATCTGTACAACAAACCTCCATGACACAAGTTTACCTATGTATCAAACCTGCACATGTACCCTTGAACTTAAAATCAAAGTCTAAAAAAAAAACAATAAAATCACATTTTAAGTGATTCAAAAATTTGTGGGAAAAAAACTCATTTTTCTCATTTTTTAACAACTTCTCCCCACCTTCCTAATCTGTATGGTGATTACTTAGATGTGTAACCCAGTTATCAACTGGGGCCTCCCTGCACATTCCATCCTTGGCTGAGTTTCTTTGGTTTTCTGAAAATTTCCAGAGGTACTCAAGTTCTCCATGGTCTTGGAGTTTACATGTCCATATTAGTCTCTGTTTTACAGCACATGAATCTGGATGCGAAACTCCACCGCCTGTCACACCCACCCTTGATGGGAGGTACCTCTTCACTAAAGATTTTGGGAGTGGGAGGCCGAGGCGGGAGGATGGCCTGAGATCTGGAGTTCAAGACCAGCCTGAGTAGAGAAACCCTGTCTCTACTAAAAATACAAAATTAGCCTGGCGTGGTGGTGCTTGCCTGTAATCCCAGCTACTCGAGAGGCTGAGGCAGGAGAATCGCTTGAACCCAGGAGGCAGAGGTTCCGGTGAGCCGAGATTGCGCCACTGCGCTCTAGCCTGGGCAACAAGAGCAAAATTCCATCTCAAAACAAGAAAAAAGATTTGGGGAGAGCGATGGAGGAGTTTACATGGCAATGCAAATGACTTCAAATGCATAGGCCTGCTGGCTACAAGGCCGCAAGTGACAGGGCTGCTGTCACTACATCCTGGACCGACTTCAAAGCCTGGATCAATGCTGGACGTCTTCCCAGTTACCAGCAAAAGGGCTGAAGCAGTATTTCTGAGTGTGGAAGATGCTGCCTCCAGAACCCTATCAGGCACTGTGCTTCCTTTTCAGTAGTGGAGGCATGAAATGCAGACATTTGTCCTTTACTTTGAAGGGGATGTCCCAGGGAAACCTGGGCTCTGTACTGATGTAGCACTGTGTGGCCTAAATATTTCACTGACATGGCAGAGCCCCAGCCTCTGAAGCACAAGTGTCTTATCAAGGCCTCCAATGTACTTGCACTTCTTGCTCACCCAGTATGATTAACATGGTATCATTGATATAGTAGATCAATTTGATGTGATGTTCTCTCTAACTTCCAAGAGGCGTTCTAGCAGTGCAACAGCTAGTGTTTCGTGGGTCCTTGCTGAGGTGAACTCCTACATCATGGGAAAGTGCTCTCTTATCAATGAATTCTTCTTTCTCCAACTGTATGCTCTACCTCCCTCGATTATGCATACTCAGGATTGTTAAAAGAAAAACTTTAGACAAATTAAATTTAACAGAGTTTAATTGAGCAAAGAATGATTTGCAAATCAGACAGCCACTTCTCCCCAACCCCGTCTCCCTCCCCTCCCAACCAGAGAGGATTTATGGACAGAAAAAGGAAAGTGATGTTCAGAAAATGGAAATGAGGTACAGAAACAGATGGATTGGTTACAGCTCAGTGTTTGCCTTATTTGAATACTGTTCGAACAGTTGGCTGCCTGTGAGTGGTGGAAGTGTGGTTTCTGTGATTGGCTGGGACTCGGCTACTTGTTACAAGAGTAGGTTACAGTCTGTTTACACATCCAGTTAGGTTACAGTTAATTCACTATGTACAGAAAAACCTTTAGGCCGAACTTAAAATATGTGAAGAGGCAGCTTTAGGCTAAACTGAATTTAACAGGATCCCTATGTACTCTTCCAGCTTCTGACAATATATGTTGTCCAGGTCCTTCAGCTCCTTTGAGGAATGGTCTCTTTTTTCCCTGAGCAGGCTCCTCAGTTATGTTGTAACCTCACCCTCATTACTGGTTTGGTGGCAGGATGAAGGGAGACGTTGAGATTCTGTGGGGAAAGAAGTTGTTTTCTTGCCAGGCAAAAATCTCTATATTGACTTCAAAAGTAGGGAGTGTTAACCTTTAACCAACCAGGAGAGTGGGCCCCTTCTGCAGGCCCAGATAATTCAGAGGAAATCTGGGAAGTCAAAATTTACAAGGACACTTGCCCATATGTCCTCACCCCAAATCTCAGGATCCCAGTCCCTCCCAACTAGGATTGTGACTTTGACATAGACAGCTCACTAGGATTGAGAATTCTGCCTTCACTGGAGCTCTGCGACTTTTGTTTGTTTGGTTGGTTGGTTTGTTTTGTTTTTGAGACAGGGTCTCACTCTGTCACCCAGGCTGGAGCGAAGTGGCACAATCACGGATCACTGCAGCCTCAACCTGCAGCTCAAGCAATCCTCCCACCTCACCCTCCCAAGTAGCTGGGACTACAGTCACGCACAATCATGCCCAGCTAATTTTTGTGTTTTTTGTAGAGAGAGGGTTTCGCCATGTTGCCCAGGCTGTTCTGGAACTCCTGAGCTCAAGCAATACTCCCTCCTCCGTCTCCCGAAGTGCTAGGATTACAGGCATGAGCCCCAGCGCCCAGCTGTGGCTTTCTAATTTAAGTTCTGGGTCTCATCTTCAGGAGGTCCAAACTCTGACTGCAGGAGATGAGAGTCTCTTGTGCTGCCAAGAAGATCTTCTGGTTTTTACATTCAGCCTGAAATTGGTGGTTAATCACCCGCAACCTTTCATCGTCTCTCTCCAATGCATTGAGAGTGGCCAGTAACAACCATGCCATTTTATTGTCCTTAAATTACCACTTTCCCCAAACCTCTGGATGGGCCTACAGCCCATTCCAGTTTACCACTGGTGAAAGTTTTGCCCCACCAGGGACTCCATCTACCACTATGGAAGGGTTCTCATCACCAATCACCAGCCAGTCAGCAGCGACCCAGCTTCAAAATCCTACGTTAGGCGCTGCTTCCTAGGACCACTTTACCCCTGTGCCTGCTGTTGTAGGTCAGCTTCCTCTGGGCTGTCAGTCTCTGAGATTTGCCTGATAGGGAATATTAGAAAACGCTTTCAGGAGCTGAGCCCTGAGGGCATGAAGGAAGCAGGATTGCACAGAAGGACAAGTCGAATTGAAAGGCAGTTACAGTAGAGGCCTCAGCTGATCCCACAGAAAGTTCTAGAGCTAGGATAGTTAATCAGAAATGTCATGCACTAAGGTCTGGGGATGTGTCAACTGGTTACTGTCCCTGAGGGCAAGGCATAATTTTGGATGAGGTCACCCTACCTTGAAAGCCCCTTTTCCCTCTACTCAATCCTGCTTCCTTCACCCAGTCAGGGCTCAGCTCCTGAAAGCGTTTGCTAATATTCCCCTACAGGGGATCCTCAGAGTCTGAGAGTGGGGAACCTGACCTACAGGTAGGATGACCAGGAGTAACCAAGACTGAGGAACAGCCTAGGGCATGGGAACATCAGCGCTAAAACTGAACAGTCCCAAGCACGCAAGAAGGTTTGGTCACTCTACGGCATCTGTCCATAAGCCCTGGCCTTAAAATACACTACAGGGAGCTGCGATTCTGTCAATTATAATTTATCAATAACAATGAATATATGTGGCTGTTTGTGATGGCTCATGCCTGTAATAGTAACACTTTGGGAGGCCAAGGCGGGAGGATCATTTGAGGCCAGGACTTAAAGAAAAGCCTGGGCAAATTAGTGAGACTTCATCCCTACAAAAAATTGAAAAATTAGCTTGGCCTAGTGGCACACACCTGTACTCCCACCTGCTAGGCAGACTGAGGTGGGAGGATCTCTTGAGCCTAGCCAGTCAAGGTTATAGTGAGCTATGATCGCACCACTGCACTCCAACCTGGGTGATAGAGTAAGACCCTGTCTCTTAAAAAACAAAACAACAACAACAAAATGAATAGATATGAATAGAATATACATCAGTAGTTAAGATGCTGGGCCACTGGATGCATTCTAAGGAGTAGCTCAACTAAAAAGTGCTGCTAGAAGATTTGTGACTATGTGACTATATTTGATTTGTAATATTTAGCGAGTCATTGAGTAGGAATATTAACATCTCTTAGGTCATGTCCCTGACATAAAAATGGAGTAGAAGTTGCTGAAACAAGGCCAAGGAAACAAGTTGCAAGGAAATAAAAGATCACATCAGAAAAACTAGAAACATCAAAGGCATCAGGTTGGCTAGCAACAGCATCAGAACCACCTGGGGCTCTTACTGCAAATGCAGAGTCCCACCAGCAGAAATAACCTGATTTGGTGGCTCCAGGATCGGGACAGGAGGCCACCGGAGGCTTCCTTTTTAACAGGTTCCATAGAAGATACTAATGCAAGTGACACCAGATCTCACTCTAAGAGGCACTGCAATGTTTCTACCATCTACTTTCTTTTAGCCCATAGATTAATCACCAATTATGTTCTTAAGTTTTAGCAAGTTAGATTGCCAGATAAAATACAGAACACCTAGTTAAATTTGCATTTCAGATGAACAACAAATAGCTTTTTAGTATGTCTCATGGAACCATAAAATATTAATAATATAAAAACATAATATACTATAATAGTAATGTAATGTTAGAATATGAATAATACTGTTATAAATTAAATGATCACATCAAATAGACATAAATAAACAATTATAATAAAATATAATAGAAGTTTTTAGTAAGAAGAAACTATTCATTGTTTACCTGAAATTCAAATGTGGCTGAACATCCTGCATTTTGATTGGCTAAATCTGCCAGCCCTGCTATCAAGGGAATTTTCAAACATACACAAAAATAGAAAGAAAGTAGAATAGACCCACGTGTAACCATCCCTCTGCTTGAATAATTATCAAAATTTTGCTCCAGTTATTTTTTTATTGAACTTTTATGCTTATCCCCCATGCTGTGGAGAACATAGAAAAAAATGATGTTCTTAAGTAGCTTATGCTTAACTTGGGGAACATGGTACACATTCCTGAAATAACTATTGAAGAAATAGGTGCTAAAGTGTGTGATGCTGACTGTAAGTTGCACAGTTGTTTGGGGAAGGGAGCATCAGCCAGTGTTGACTGGGGCGGTCTTGGCTGAGGGGAGGCGGGAGTGGAGATTGTGTTAGGCCTGATAAAGTCTGTGTAGATAAAGAGATGATTAAACAGGCTTTCCAGGTGGTAGGTGAGGTAACCAGCATAACCAGGCTGTATTCACTCTGGCTCTATAAAAATATCTCTCTCTCCATTTGAAAGCACTCACCACACCCCGATGACCCTCCACCCCACCCTCGTGCTTCACACTTTAATCATCTGGGCCCAGAGCAGCTGTCACCCATCAGGCTAATATACATCAAGCACTACTGCAAATTACATCATCAGAACCGATTAGCTCTTGAACATGTCAGCATAATAGCACTTCGATCTTCTCCGGGTGACTGGTTAATTAATCTCTGGAATATGCTGTCTTTGACATCATTGGGGAGTTAAATTTTTCCTAGATTGAAAGTAGCCCTGGGGAAAATTATAAGTTGATAAGAGAAACAAAATTCTATTCAGTCGCCCAGCTTTATGCTAAAGCTCATGAAACATCATGGCTACTTGAACCTATAGGCATGTGAAAGGAAAATAAATCTCAGTACCCCCAAATCACTAAACCAAAAGGAAAAGTCAAGCTGGGAACTGCATAGGGCAAACCTGCCTTCCATTCTACTCCTCAGTAAGATAGCTACAAAGATAAAAAAGCTATATACCTCCCTTACAATTTGCCCGTAAGAAAATTCCCTGTGGACAAAGGACAGACAGAACTCAAAGTCATTCCTCTGTTCACGTAAGACAAATGCATATCTGATTGCTACCTTTGGCCTATTGTTTCACTAAGCCAGACTAAGGCCTAAGTGACTATTCCTGTAAATTGCTGTATTCAGTGAAAGGCTCATGAGAAACTCAAAAGAATGCAACCATTTGTCCTTTATCTACCTGTGACCTGGAAGCCCCCACCACACTTCAAGTTGTCTTGCCTTTCTGGACCAAACCAATGTACATCTTATGTATATTGATTGATGTCCCGTGTCTTCCTAAAATGTAAAATACCAAGCTGTGCCCCAAACACCCTGGGCACATGTCTTCAGGACTCCTGTCCTGAAGGGGCCATGTCACGAGTGCATCCTTAACCTTGGCAGAATAAACTTCCTAAATTGATTGAGTCTTGTCTCAGATACTCTTTGGTTTACAGGCACATGTTGAAAAATAAAGCAAAGTACAAAATAATGCTCTGTGTCTTCTCTGGAATCACATTAACATTTAAAATGACCAGGTTTTTTTTTTTTTTTTTTTTTTTTGAGACAGAGTCTCACAATGTTGCCATACTGGAGTGCAATGGTGCGATCTCGGCTCACTGCAACTTCCGCCTCCTGGGTTCAAGGGATTCTCCCGCCTCAGCCTCCCGAGTAGCTGGGATTACAGGCACGCGCCTCCACTCGCAGCTAATTTTTGTGCTTTTAGTAGAGACGGGGTTTCACCATGTTGGCCAGGATGGTCTCAATCTCCTGACCTCGTGAAAAACGATCAGTTTTTCCATACAAGTGACAAGAAGGCAAAATGTGGGATCTTACACATTCACACGCTCACTTTTTAATTCCTCTCAACTTTAAATGTAACTGTAAATACTAAGAAGAATGCAAACTTGAAAAAAATACTTTATTGAAATATAATATAGCTACAGATCAAGAAATATAAAATAACCAGTAGCCCCACAAGCCCTCTTCATGCTCCTTTGAAGTCAACACCCTTCATCAAAGGGTAATTGATTTCTTTACCTCTAATAGCATAGAACAGCTTTGACTGGTTTTGTACTTTATATAAATAGAATCATATGATATGTACTGTCTGCTGTGTTTGCCTTCTTTCATTCCACATCACATTTGAGAGATTCAAGAGAAATAGCTTTTGTAATTAATATATACTCAACATTTAAAAAATTAGAGCTGGGTGTGGTGTTTCAGGCCTGTAATCCCAACATTTGGAGAGGCTGAGACGGGAGGATCACTTGCACCTAGGAGTTCAAGACCAGCCGGAGCAATATAGTGAGACGCCCATCTCTACCCAAAAAAAAAAAAAAAAAAATTGGAAAACATCACTTTAGATTACTTTTAAAATTGCATATATGGGCTGGGCACGGTGGCTCACACCTGTGATCCCAACACTTTGGGAGGCAGAATTGGGCAGATCATGACGTCAAGAGATCGAGACCATCCTGGCCAACATGGTGAAACCCCATCTCTACTAAAAATACAAAAATTAGCTGGGCATGGTGGCGGGCGCCTGTAATTCCAGCTGTAATTCCTCCTCTGGAGGCTGAGGCAGGAGAATCGCTTGAACCCAGGAGGCAGAGGTTGCAGTGAGTCGAGATCGTGCCATCACACTCCAGCCTGGTGACAGAACAAGACTCCATCTCAAAAAAAAAAAAATTGTATGTATGTCTGTACACAATTTATTTGACCAAGACTATAAACTTTTATAAACATCCTGCCTAAAAAGAACAGTTATTTTTTCTTTTTGACATTTTCATTAATTCTTTTATCCTGGCCTATTATAATGAATATTAATCCAATTTCTCCAAAACTTCATCTTTACCCAGCTCCAAATGCCTTACAATCTTTGTAGCATTTTTATGAGAAGAGAAATATAAGAATAACACAAAGGTGTTTTCCAGCTGGTGGACTCACTAGCAGCTGGTGGCCACTAAGGAGGTCGATGTGTTGCCAGCTCTGTCCCTGTAAGGACATCTGTCATCTGTCAGAGCAATACTCTGGGACTTTCTCAGAAGAGTGCATGTGCATCAAGACTTGGTTGATTGTTTCCATTCACTTAATTATGAGCCTGAGTCCAGTTAAAAAAAAGGGAGTTCACCTATCACATAAACTACCAGTAACCATGGGAACTTCCAAAGTTGGCAAGACATTGTGGATTTATGACTTAAATGACCAGGCATAATGTAGAACACAGGCAACTGTCACATAGATTTTTATACCATAAACTCCACAAACCATGCACAGTGTTGCCCTGTGATACAGGCTTTCTGAAAAAATTCTTTGATTTTCTTCTTAATTTTAAAAATTGTGTTAAAATACACATGTAACATAAAATTTACCATCTTAACCATTTTAAGCGTACAGTTCAGTGGTATTAAGGATATCCATATTATTGTGCAACTATGACTGCCATCCATCTCCAGAACTCTTCATTTTGCAAAACTGAAACTCTGTACCCATTAATCAGTAACTCCTCATCCCCCCTACCCCAGCCCCTGAAAACCATCATTCCACTTTCTTCAAGATGCAGATTTTTAAAGCACAAAACGCAAAATTCTCTTGTGTACTCAATCCAGTCTCTCGGGACACAAATTTTCCTTAATTAAAGTCATTCTCTGCTCTCCAGAATGAACCCTAGCCCATTACCTCCTGCCCTCTTCATCTTTGCAAGGGTCATGATCCTTTGGTCAAGCTCCTGCCATTTGGACAGGAAGGAGGAGCTATTTGACTTACATGTAAGGACCCAAGTAGCCCTCTTGGTGCAGTGGGCAGCACTGTCAGTCTCATAAGTGTAAGGACCTAGAGGGTATCTCACTCTCAGCCATCTCTCCCTTTCATGTCTGCTTCTGCTCATTCCAAGAATGAGCAGAAGCAGAAATGCGAATTGCACCCTGGTTCACCTGGGGCCTTCTGCTGACACAGGAATCTCCTTCAAAGTCCATGAGGCGGGATGGGCTGTGAGTAACTGTTATCTACAACTAGGCAATTTCTGACTTTGTTCTACAATTCAGTCCTTCACTCCTTAAATTCTTGAGCCACCTTATGCCCCCTGACCAAATGGACTTGCTGTTAACTAAAAGCTATATCATTAATAACTTCTAGTTATGGGTGATTGACAAGATCAGCAAATCATCTTGCCAAAATGCAAACATAAAACTGGACAAAACTGACCAAAACAACCATTTCAGCACTCTGAGATCAAAGACACACAACAGTCTGAAAGCAGTTATGCTTGAAAATGACTGAACCCCAGGTAAGAACAGTGAGCATCTGATGCATTTGGCCTGGGGCCTCTCTCATTCCCCTTGCTGACCCCAGCTTGGTTAATGTAGATGTTCTGTCTGGGAAGGGCAAGCTGTCAGCGCAAGCAGCACCTCTACCACAGTCAAAAGGGCTCATTCAATTTGGAGTACCCATTCCTACAGGGAAAAATGAAGAGCACAGAAGTAATAGTTATACAGGTTATTACAAAATCATCTATGGTAATTTTTCTTCTCATGTCTTTTTTTTTTTTTTTGAGACGGAGTTTCGCTCTTGTTGCCCAGGCTGGAGTGCAATGGCATGATCTCGGCTCACCACAACCTCTACCTCCCAGGTTCAAGCGATTCTTCTGCCTCAGGCTCCCTAGTAGCTGGGATTACAGGCATGCGCCACCATGCCCAGCTAATTTTGTATTTTTAGTAAAGGCGGGGTTTCTCCTTGTTGGTCAGGCCGGTCTTGAACTCCTGACCTCAGGTGATCCGCCTGCCTCAGCCTCCCAAAGTGCTGGGATTACAGGCATGGGCCACTACACCCAGCCTCTCATTTCTTATCTAACTTTTTTCAAAGACATGAGATTGTATAAAGCAATAATTACAACATTGTATTGCTGTGTTTATAACATGTAGATGTAACATATATGAAAATAACAGCACAAAGAAGGTGGGAGGGATAGAAGAATATTGAAACAAAATTTTTACGTTTTTCAGGAATTTAGTATTAATCTGAAGTACATTATGATCAATGAAGACATATATTGTAATTCTTAGACTACAATCTCTGAGAAATAGCTAAAACTTTTTTCAAAATGTGGAGTAATTCAGACATTACCCTAAAAATATTTAACACAAAAGAAAAGAAAAAAGGAAAGCAATCAAGGATTAACCGATTAATAAAAAAGAAAGTTGACATATAGAAAACAAATAGAAAAATAGCAAATATAAATCTAACCATATCAACAATTACATTAAATGTGAATGGTCTACATACCTCAATCAAAACGCAAAGATTATTAGACTGAATAAAAAGACAAGAGCCAACTATATGATATCTATAAGAGGCTTAGATTCAAAGACACAAATAGACTGAAAGTAAGAGGATGGAAAAAGATATACCATTCAAAGGGTAACTATTAGAGGACTGAAATCGTTATATTAATAACAGACAAAACAGACTTTAAAACTAGAAATATTACTAGAGACAAAGAGGAACATTTCATAACAATAAGAGTCAATACATCAGAAAGACATAACAATTAGAAATATATGTACCTTTAACAACTAAGCTCAAAATACATAAAGTAAAACTGACACCTTTCTCAGAGATAACTCACATGAAGCAGGGGGAAAAGTTACTGTCCTCTGATTACTCCAACTCAGGGCCCCCACTTTATGCTGCTAAGTTATACAGCATTTATCATGACATATTGTAATTGTCTATTTACTTGTTTGGCTCACCTGGAGCCTTTTTTCCTTTTGTACGCCCAGGATACAGCACTTTTTTCAGTCTGCTCAGCAGATATAGAACAGTTGACTTTTGTAATCAATTAATTAATAAGTGAATGGTATTCTAGGCAGAGGGGGAGAAGCAAAAGACAGCGTGGCATATTGTAGGAACTGTAAGTTGTTCCAAATAGCTTGAGTTGTGTATTCCAATGTAAACTATTCATTGGATTTAAGTCCAAACTTATTTGGCCAAACTTTCTTCAATATTTTGAGGATGTATTCTTCAGAACAGCATTGGAGAGATGATGGCCTGAAGTGTAGGATGGCTATGAGGGACTGATGGGAGATGAGCCTGGAGAGGCCAGGCCAGGACAAACTTGGTAGGAAATGCTAAGAGATTTGAACTTATTCTGCAGACCACATAAAGCCATTGAAATATTTCAGACAAGGGAGTAACATAGTTTAATTTGCATTTTATAAGGCTCACCTTGGCAGTAGCACAGATGATGAATTGGAAGAAAGCCAAGCTAAAGGCAAAGAAACTAGTTGGAAGGTAGTGTCAGTAACCCAGGCAATAAATGATAAAAGCCTGGGCTCAGGTTATGGCAGTGGAAACAGGGAAGAGAGGCTAAGTTAAGAAAATGCATGTAGAAAACAGAACTGACAGGTCTTCATGACTAATTACATTGTAGGGCGAAAGAGAGGGAGGTGTTCTTGAAACATTCCAGGTTTCTGACTTAGACAATTGGCAGGTGGTGGTGACATTCATCCTGACATTCATCCTGACTTAGAAGGGAGAAATGGGGAAGAGGTTTACTTTGAGGTACCCAGGAGAGTCTGGTTGGAAATTCACATGGCAGACTCAGGAGAGTGTTCTGGGCTGGATGTGAAGAGTTGAGAGTCACTAGAAGATTGTTTTCACTGAAGTCATAGGTTTGGATAAGGCCACTCAGAGAAAGTACATAGGGTAAGAAGGGAAATGAGCAGGAGATTGAACCTCGGGGAACATCAACATGTAAAAGAGATAACAGGAGAGGACACTGAGAAGGAAGAAACAGAGGTAGTAGGAGGAAAACCTAAAAGGTGAGAAAACCCATCAGGAAGCCAAGGTGGGACTGAGAGAAAATATGATCAAATCAACATCAAATACTAGTACGTCAAGAAAAAAAAGATACAGAATGAGAAGGAAAGAAAAGTATTAGTTGAATTTGAATCTGCTAAGGTTATTGTGAGTCTTAGGAAAGCAATGTCAGTCGAGTGGTGGGCTGTGGTGGGGTGGGTTGAAGACCAACATAAGCCAAATGATGGTGGGTTGAATTAGAGACCTACCACAGAGGAGTACAGACAGGAAGCATTTAGGACTCTTCCAAGGAGCTTTGCTTTGAAAGGAGATGAGAGTGAGCTGGAGGGCAGTAGTTAAAGGGGAGAAGAGGGTCTTCAGAGATGCTGTTTTTGGAAAGTTTGGATGATGTTAAAGAGAGCAGGAGAGCGTGCTTATGGGCCAAAGGGAAGCCAGAGAGAGAGGGAGGATGACATCATAGGGGATTGAGCAAGGTTGCTAAGGAGGCAGGAGGACAAGTGATACAGATGAGGCCCACTGCATTAGGCCCAGAAATGTTTTCTTATTCTAGTTTCTTCACCACCAATTGACAAATATCCGTAAGAACAATTTTTAGGATAGATTTAGTAAATTGGAATGAGAACACTTCTTATACATTTTTGTACTCCCCACCATAGTATGTTAGATGTGGCAGGTATACCTACAATTCTTTTTTTTTTTTTTTTTTTTTTTTGAGAGAGTCTTGCTCTGTTGTCCAGGCTAGGGTGCAGTGGCATAAGTACAGCTCACTGCAAGTTTGGATTCCTGGGCTCAAGCGACCCTCCCACCTCAGCCTCCTGAGTAGCTGGGACTACAGGTGTACACCACCATGACCTGCTGATATTTTTCTTTTTTGTGGAGATGGGGTTTCACTATGTTGCCCAGGCTGGTCTTGAACTCTTGGGCTCAAGCAATCCTCCCTCCCTGGCCTCTCAAAATATTGAGGTTATGGGGTAAGCCACTGCACCCAGCCTGACTACAATTTTTAAATTCATTAAATCATTCCTCTGATGAATAATTAACAACTCCCGTTGTTTACAGGAATAAAGGTAGAAGCTAGCTCAAGACCTTCAGAATCTAACTAACATCTTGGTCTCCAGCTGGCTTCCACTGCAGCCTCTCTCTCCAGCCAGGCTGTTGTGTTGGCTTACCCAGGAACATGACTCGCCCATCCTGCTGCCTATGCCCTGCTCCCACTCCATCACAGCATCACAGTACCCTTTTCACATAGAGTGAGACTAAGACTAAAATCCAAACCAACCATGGCCTACAAGGTCCCTCGGATCTGCCTCCTGCCTATCTCTCCATTGCATATGCAACCGTTCTCCCCACTCTCTCTTCTGTTCCTTGAACAGGGAAGTATTTTGCTGCCTCCACACAGTGGCCCTTGCTTTGACTGCTGCCTGAAATGCTCTTTGCTTAGCTCTGTGTGGCTGGCTTTTTTACCCTTCAGGTCTCAACTTGACGTCACTTCATCTAAGCACTGAGAACAATTTGTTTATTGTCCCTCCACTTTCCCCCTACAGAATGGAAGCTCCATAAAGGCTGGAACCCCACTGTCTTGTCTCTTTCTTACCCTCAATGTCTATTACAGTGCTTGACAAATGCCTTTAAAATATGCTTCATGAATGAAGCATGAATGAATGAACAGCTCCTCCATAATCTCAACACCCAGCTTAAATCCCACCTCCATAGTAAATATGAATAATAGCTGACATTTATTTAGTGCTTACCTTGTTCCAGTGGTTACATATATTATCTCACTTAATGAGGTCCCTCAATTTACCTCCTGTAACTCATACAGTAATTATCCATGCTACTCCTTTCATATTGAATCACAATTTAGCCTCTTACTTTGTTATTTAATATATTACATGCATCACCCTTTTTGCTCCAGTGGCATAATTACTGCTCCTCCACAGCCCAGTGCCAAAGCACACAGAGAAAGCTCAAGATATGCTGAATGACTGAAGATGTCCCCGCCCCCCACCTGCCATCCCTGGGGTTATAATAGTAGCATAAGAAAAATGTTGAGAGGTTGTCTTTATTATGTCAAAGATAAGCACAGTCAGACTTTAGTTAAAGCAGTGAAAACACTTAACTGAATAACCATTGACAGTAGGGGAAAGAGCTGAGTTCCCTTCAGATTCATAGAGAGGTCACTGGGCTTTTTAAAGAGAAAATGAATTGGGGGGCAATGGGGCAGGGAAGAATTGCAGGTGCTTGAGAAGAGTCTGCGAAGCGAAAAAATTACAAAAAATGAGAAGGGAGGGGACCAGTCCATGTGAGACCCATCTAGGCTTGCTAACTGGTGCTTATTGGAGTTAGGCTCCTACCCTCCAACAAAGGCTAGGAGACAAGGCCTTGCCTTCAGGTATTGGCTGGAACAAACAGTAAATTCTTCTTCTTCTTTTTTTTTTTAAATTATACTTTAAGTCCTAGGGTCTAGGGTACATGTGCACAACATGCAGGTTTGTTACTTTTGGCAGCCTTGAGTTTTCTCAGGCAGGCACTTTAAAGGGATCTAGGGTCATTCTAGGAATGTAGCCTTGAGCTGTTTGAAACTATGTAGCGTTTGCTCATGTCTTTATAGGCCAAGGTTGAGGACAAATTGGGAAGAGGACTCAAGGAGCCTGTTTAGAGTTTGGTCAAAGAGAGAATCTTTTGTCAATTGTAAACTTCAAACAGAAAATCTAACCCACTTTGCAAGTGGACAAACTCAATTCCACCTGCAAAGATGTAAAACATGTTTAAAACATCATAGTTTGAGCTTTGAGGTATGAGATATCCAGTTCAATCCCCTCATTTCCAGAAGAACTTGTTAAAACCTTAACTTTCTAGAAAGAATTGTCTATTCTGTCACAAAGGCTTCAAAACCAAGTTCACAAGTTTCACATTGAGAAGCTATAAGAATGGGTTCCTAGCATTACGTCTTAACTGCTGGGTTTTGAAATATCTGCTTTGCGGTGTTGCAGAATTCCAACCAGAGGAGCCCTGCAGTGTTGAGGATTTTAGGATTCCCTTCATGCATGTCCAGGTGGTGGCTTGGGGAACGTGAAATCTGTGTTGATGGAGACTAAAGGGAAGAGGATCCTCCCAAATTCCTCTAAATGCTTCTGCAGTCTGGAAATTCTTTTCTACATTTCACCTTAGGTTTCAGTTACAAACTACTCCTTCAGGTTTGGGGCTCAGATCAAAAGGAACACCCTTAGACTCCAAGGAGTCCTCCCTTCATTGTAAAAGATGACATCGGGACATTCTGCTCTGCTTATACCACCTGGGTGTGGTCCTTCCCAAGGCTGACAGTAAGCGTGGAGTCCGGAAGGGCTCTTATATCCAACACTCTACCCTTGAGAGCCATGAGCATTATTCCTGAAATCATCTCAGGCTCTAACACCTAGTAGTGATTTCCTCCTTTGGCTTTCACCCTGGAGCAGATGTGTACAGTCAGGAAAATGTCACCCAACCTGTCTCTCCCCATCTGACAGGTCAGCAGGAAGCACCTGTCCTACTGGGTATGTTTTCTTTGCAAGGGCCTTCTTCCTATAAGAGAAGGCATTTTCTCTCTCTCTCTCTCTTTTTTTTTTTTTTTTTGAGACGGAGTCTCACACTGTTGCCCGAGCTGGAGTGCAATGGCCCGATCTCGGCTCACTCCAACCGCTGTCTCCCAGGTTCATGCGATTCTCCTGCCTCAGCCTCCCGAGTAGCTGGGCTTACAGGCGCACGCCACCACATTCGGCTAATTTTTGTATTTTTAGTAGAGACGGGGTTGGTTTCCGTATGTTGGCCTGCCTGGTCTTGAACTCCTGACCTCGTGATCTGCCCGCCTCGGCCTCACAAAGTGTTGGGATTACAGGTGTGAGCCACCGTGCCCAGCCGGTGTCTTCTCTTAATTAAATCTTAAACCCTACATTTCCTAGTGTTCATTGCAGTAGAATCTGGGCAATGTATTTTACCAAGGACTTGTTTTTGAGCTTCTTAAATGGCCGGGGAGGTAATTAAATGCCGTGGGTCTAATGACACACACATTTTCCATTCCAGCGGCTCCAAGTTCCTTCTCTGATAAACAGTTTAGCAATTATCTCTTTGGCCACCACCTGCCTCCCCCGGGAATGGTCTGCCAGGGTGATCTGTACTCCCCTGCCATTTTCCAGAGTCTCTGTAAATTAGGAAGAATTCCTGACGTCTCGGGTAACGTAGCTCTTTATGGGAGTGGAACGTGGCTATCTTTCCTCACTTTAAAACAGAAATTCTGGAGACTAAGCACCATCAAGATGGCCATGATTTACCAAAATGCCAGCTTTTCAAAGTTCTTGAGTGCACAACCTTCCAGACTGTAGACCGAACAAGGGTAAAGGAGACAAAATGTATTGTCATGATTTTGCACGGCTAGTCTCTGGCAGAGTCAAGACCTCACATTCACTCGAGGGCTCAAAGTTAGATATTGACATCTCCAAGTGAAACTAGAGTCCTAAGTGTGTGTGTCAGGTCACTTACCAACTATAAATGAACATTTAAAATATGCCACGATGCACTCGTGGCACTGCTTACTTTTTGTCTGTTTTACATATCAGGAATCAAAAAGAAAAATAGTCTGATCCTGACCCAACCTCTAGGAGGCCCAGGTTCAGGGTCCAGCCACCAGCAGGAGGAGGGGTGAAAGGTGACTGGAAGAGCGGCGTTAGAACTGCAGGAATTTCAAGCTCGGCTCCTAGGCCTCAGCGGTGGAGGCTAGCACGAAGGCGGGGCTGCAGCGCTGCCTGAACCAAAAGTACGCTGCTCTGTGGCGGGGCACGGAACGGGCGGGGCTTCGGCTGGATGGGGCCGAGCGGATGGTTGGGCCGCGGCGAGATGGGGCGGGGCTTCGGGCGGGATGGGGCGTGGCCCTGGAGGGATGGGTGGGGCCTGGTGGGATGAGGCGGGACTTCGGGAGAGATGGGGCGGAGCCGTGGCGAGGCGCTGCAGTAGAAAGGAAATGCGCTAGCCGGGAGACCGGGGTTGGTCCCTGGCGGGGCAGGGGGCGGGCTCAGGCCGGAACTCCAGAGGCGACCTCAGCCAACTGCTCCTGCGCCGGGCGGGGCCGTCGCCGCCAGCGGCTCCGAGCGCCGGAAGGGCCGGGTCTCAGGGCTCCTGGAGCTGCAGGCGGCGGGAGGGGCTACAAGTGGGTCCGTTTTTTGTATCTTTTTTCCTCCTTATCTTGGCTCATCCCCAAAAGCGGAAAGTTTAGGGCAGAGCGACAATCAGACCCATCCACTATGCCCCAACACGTGCAGGGCTGCGAGGGCTCCCGTTCCTCCCGGGACCCCAAGCGGTTTCTGGTACGCCTGTTTGGACGTATCTTCCCAGAGTGAAAGTTGATGTTTAGCCGTTCCGAAGTTGGTGCTTTGTGGGAAGGAGAACAGCGGGAAAGCCGTAAGGAACGCAGGCTTCCTGACGTAAGGAACGCCTCTTAACACGCCCCGTGGCATGGAGTTTGACAGGGCCCTGGATCCCTGCGTTCACCCCTCCTGGAGTCCTGGACGCCCACCTGGGAGCAGCGTCAGGGCCGTGCCACTTTGACCCACGTTAAACGCATTGCATCCTCATTTCTGTGTCCCATCTAGATGCTTGACTCAGTGATGCAGAACCTTTCAGAGTTAGCTGGAAGCCACAGCCCTGCCTCTTGATGCAGCCTGGATCCAGCCGGTGTGAAGAGGAGACCCCTTCCCTCTTGTGGGGTTTGGATCCTGTGTTTCTAGCCTTTGCAAAACTCTACATCAGGGATATCCTGGACATGAAGGAGTCCCGCCAGGTGCCAGGTATGTGGCTTGCCACCCTGGGATGCCCTGGGCTGCATCTGCCACCCTTTCCCAAAGTCTCAGAAAGCTGGGATTAGAGGCTTTTAGGAGAGCCTTCCCTGCTGCAGGCTTTGAAAGGGACCTAGCCTGGACCTTCGCATGAGTTCATTTATTTGCAAGGTAAAAAAACAGTCTAAATCTTTTTTTTTTTTTTTTTTTTTTTTTTTTTTAGTAGGTGTTTGGGGGAGTAACCTTTGTACTGAGGTTTTTACCTCCATTTAGGATCTTTCATACTTGAAAATGCTCATTTGTTTTTCTTTTTCTTTGGCCCTGCTCCTGTTGGAGAGATCGCTAGGCCAGGTATTCCTAGGCCTGGCTCCTTTCCGAAATGTGCCACTTACCTGGTCCGGGCGTGTGACTCACCTTCTGCAAAGTTTGGGTTTCTTTGTAAAAATGGAGCTTAACTCTGTGTAATGGAATCTTTTGATTCCTGATATGTAATGGGGGTTTGTTTTCTTTTGAATTAAGCAGAATCAAAATATTATAAACTCCCTGAGAGGAAGGACATCATTTGTCTTGTTCACCTGTGTAATCCCAGGGCTTAGAACAGTGCCTGGCATATAGTGGGCCCTCAAATAGAAATAGCAGTTGAAGCAACAAGGCATTATACATGTAAAGTTTAAATTTTCTTTTTTTTTTTATTAGAATAGTGGCCACTAGAGATAGGCTTATCTTACCTAAAAATATAACAAGTATAGTTTGGGGTGGATTTAAATAATTCACGTAGCTGTGTAATAATTCACAAATAGCCACATGTTTACTGTGCTATTTGAGAAGTTTGGTTAAACTTTCTTTGCTATTTTGAGTGAAGCTTTCCAGTCAAGGTCCTTCTGAATAACAAACTATGAGTTAGAAGTAGTCAAGAATCTCAAGCATCCACAGTTTTAATGAGATAAGGTTTTGTTTGTTTCCAGTTAAATGTACAAATATATTTGGATGACCTTATGCTAATGCCTTTTGTACAGATTTTTCGCCACACCTTTATTTCCTAATTATTGTTGGAAATGGTCTGTTTTTTCCCTTGGAAGGCAGCCAGCCTCCTGCACAGTTTTCCATTTTCCGGTCTGGTTTTCTTCATAGCTCATCTCTTCAGGAAGAAATTAATTCACACCAAATTCTAGCCTTGCTTAATGATCTTCTGCAGGTGAGAAAACAGGTACCAAGGACATGACAGGGGCTTAACTCTACCTGTAGGCAAAAGACTTTATGATGTATTAAAACAAACCAACAAAAACAGGACCAGTGATCTTTGATTTATCACTGGTGAGAATGTTTCCAAGGTGTTTTAAAAATGAAACCTCATGGTTAAAGCAGACATCAGCTGACAGATTGGATACTTTTAGACCTGGGGCCCCCAGCCCCTGGGACCACAGACCACTACTGGTACATGGCCAGTTAGGAACTGGGCCGCACAGCAGGAAGTGAGTGGTTGGCCAGTGAGCATTAACTGCCTGAGCCCCACATCCTGTCACATCAGCAGCGGCATTACATTCTTTTAGGAGCGCAGACCTTATTGTGAACTGCACATGTGAGGGATCTAGTTGCACACTCCTTAGGATAATCTAATGCCTCATGATCTGAGGTGGAACAGTTTCATCCCCAAACCGTTACCCCAACCCCCATCCCCGGAAAAATTGTCTTCTACAAAACCGGTGTCAAAAAGGTTGGGGACCACTGCTTTAGACTATACCATAGTGTTCTGGGGGGTGGGGAATTCCACTCCTAGGTTTTTGTTTTGTTGTTGGGTTTGGTTTCATTTACTATAAAGACAAAACTTTTGACTACATAAAATTTAGGATTGTTTAAACAGCAAAGAATATCTTAAACAAAATAACAAAGACAAACCCCAAAAATGATAAAATATGAAATGAATGTGTTGTGTGATAAAGAATTTTGCTGACCTTTGCCCTTGGTTCCTGCAGGGTAACATCTAAATTATTATAGTTTCCTGAGTGATAGAAGCGTCATCATTATTCATGGTGCCCTCTCGAACCACACTTGAATTTATGCAAATCAGGTGGTTCATGCTGGATCCCTAGATAGTTTGGGGTGGGGCTGTCTATGCCTAAAAGACCAACTGTTTGATTAGAGAGTTGGGGGTTTTGAGCCAGATCATATCAGTCTGACCCTTTGGGAAGGGAGTGGGGCTGGAGATTGAGTTCAGTTATGTGGCCAATAATTCAGTTAATTGTGCCTACCTTATGAGACCTCAGTAAAAACTCCGGACACTGAGGGTCAGATGAGCTTCCCTAGTTGATAATCATGTGTTGGGTGTGTCAGGGGGCGATGTGTCGAGGACACAGAAGCTTTGTGTTTGTGCCCTCCCAGACCCTGCCCTAGCATCTCTTCATTTGGCTGGCCCTGATTTGGATCCTTCATGGATAAAACTATAATCATAAGTATAGCACCTTCCTGAGTCCTGTGAGTCATTCTAGCAAATTATCAAACCTGAGGGAGTGTTGGGGAACCCCAAATTTATAACTAGTTGGTCAGAAGTGCAGATGGCCTGAGGACTCTCACAAAACTTGGGACTCATGACTCAAATGAGGGTGGTATTGTGGGGGACTGTGCCCTTCACCTGTGAAATTTAACCTAACTTTGAGTAGTTAGCATCAGAATTGCATTGCAAAATGATTGCAAAATGTCAGCTCCTCAAAATTTGAATTTAGAGTTGAACTAAGAAAAATACTGTGAAATTTGATTGTGGTGGTATTTAGATTTGTGTGGGTTCTTTTTGTTTTGTTTTGTTTTTTGCATTAAAAAGTATCCCAGGTACAGTGGCTCATGCCTGTAATCCCAGCACTTTGGGAGGCCAAGGCGGGAGGATCACTTGAGCCCAGAGTTCAAGACCAGCCTGGGCAACAAAGTGAGACTCCGTGTCTGAGTTTTAAAAAGCAGTACCTATGGTCCCAGTTAGTCAGGAGGCTGAGGTGGGAGAATCACTTTAGCCTGGAAGGTCAAGGCTGCAGTAAGCTGTGATTGTACCACTGCCTTCCAGTCTGGGCAACAGAGCAAGACCCTGTCTCAAAAAAAAAAAAAAAAAAAAAAAAATATATATATATATATATGTATGTATTTTTAATAATAGCTCATAACATACAGAAGTCATATTGTTTTAAATATCTCTATCCATGTCAAACTTTAATGATGGGTTAAATAATAGTGACTCTTTTATTTAAATCATCATATATTACTTATCCTGTTATTCTAGTGGGTACAATAAGTGGAAATAATATATTCATAAGAATTATATTAAATCTGGTTGAAAAAGATTATCTTACGTGTTTTAATGCTGTCAAACGTAAATAACATAGCATCGATTAAATAACAGCAGTTAAACTAAAAAGAGAGCAATCAAAAGTACTTTTAAAAAGAGAAAACAGTCAAGTGTCTTGCTGTGGTTGTGGATGTTCAGGGTCGGCTGCTTGAAATCCGAGTCAACCTGCCTGTGACCCTAGATCCCTGAACCGTTATAGCTTGACCCTCCTCCTTCTTGGGGGCCTGATGATCCAGGGGGTCCTCTGATGCTTTTAGGCCTCTGTGGACTGCATGTGGAACAGCAGGAACACAAGGGCCTTGGGACAGGCTGGAACATGAGCTCTGTTATCTAGTATTTGTTACCATTTTCTTTTCTTAGTTCATTAAGCTTTCTCTCAGTTGACAGAGCAGCCATCCAACTTTCTTGAGCTCTCTTGTTATAGAAGATCACTTTGATAGAAGAAAATGGCTCTCTAATTCTTTTTTCCATGTCTTCAGCCATCTTCTTGTAGATGCTGTGCATCTGATACGTGTAGTTCATGTTTCTATATTCTTGGAGAAGTTTCTTCTTTCTAAGCAGTGTATTTCCTCCTCAGTTGCTTTTCTCTGAGTTTTAAAATTCAAACTATCTGTTATATTCTTCTGATCTCTTTCTCCATTGTTCTGTGATGCTTTTAAGATTTTTTTTTTCATCAGCCACTTGGAACTGGAAGGATTTTGTTGCATCTTCATCTTGAGTGAACATGTCTGTCCTTAAAGGCAAGTCATTGTTGTCAGTCCGTGAGATGAAAATTCACAGGGCTCACTTTTCTGTCCTTTTTCAAGAAAGTCTACTGTGTCCACAAGTGAAGACCTGTTCAGATTTTTATTAAGTGTTGCCACATACAAAGTTGGTACCATTGGATGACTGGCCTCCATCACAGGTGACTTGAGGACTTCATTGGCTTGTGCCATTAGCCTAGTCTTCTCAATGCCTTTCCCCCAGGCTTCAACCCAGGAAGAATACCTTTTGTTCCACTCTTTTCCCCATCTGAAAGTGTTTTTGCTCTTTATTAAAACCATGACAGTGGTGTATGCTAGGATCTCCTTGGAGACCCAAAGAATCCTGGGACTTTCAGACATCACCAGCAGAGCATCCTGCTGCTTCTCAACCAACTAGAAAGACATTTCAGTGGCAGACAGCTGGTCCTCTGTGGGTCCAAACAGCTCTGCTTTCTGCCTCTGATTGCCTATGTGCTGTGGGCCACAACAGACCCTGTGGAGTGTCTGTCTCTAATACAAACAAGTACCTGGCAGCCAGGATAGACCATCACGTAGGCCGGGGGAGGGGGAGGCCAGCCCTGTTCTTTAAAACTGTTCTCTCTAACTTTAATCTGCTCAGTGCACAAATAGTGATATAGAGCATTTGGGGAGGCAGAAAGGGCTGAGTGCAGCCAGAGATACAGCCTGGAGCTCAGACCACCTGGCCCTGCAGCAAACCTAGACCACCACAGCTGCACCATGCCTCAGCCCTGCTCTGCACACAGGCACTCCAAAGCTGAGTGGTGGGGTGTACAGCAGTAGAGGGCATCCCTGGGTGAGGCTCATTTTCCTGGTTTAAAGTTTGCTTCTGCCATAAGGAAGCCTTCCCTTGACTACACGGGACACAGGGATCTCCCTTCTCTGCAGGCTCCCTGTCCTTTTGCGTTTGGTCAGTGCAGGCAGGCAGGGGCAGGGGACTGAAGATCTCCTCAATGGTGTTATGAAAAAGACTAAGTTTCAATTGTGAGAACTTGGGAGAAGCCAGTTGGAACTGGCTACATCTTAAAATGTTATAGCCTGGGTGCAGTGGCTCACACCTATAATTCTAGTGCTTTGGGAGGCTGAGAGTTTGAGGCCAGCATGGGCGACAGAGAGAGACCCCATCTCTATAAAAAATTTTAAAAATTAGTTGGGCTCCTGCTTGAGACCAGGAGTTGAGACTGGAACCACTTTGTCTCCATTCAATTCAAGTTTTCCTAGATGGAGGTGCCTCTCTTTTGGGGGTGACACAGTGACCCAGGCTCCTTCCCTCTTTGTTCCTGCCATCTTTAGCTCATGCCTGCAAGGTTGTCCTGAGGACAGTCTCCAACCACCAGGTTATCTTTAGAAGTGTGCCTCTGTGGAGGGAGAGGGTCTTGCTTTTGGCTAAATTTGCCACCTCTTATTTCTTAAAACCACATCTCACTCACCAGGTGTCTCTCTGTAACTGAGGCTTAGAAGCTCCTTGTTCATTCTTTGGACTCTTCCTCAGTCCCTTTGTCTACAAGGGAAACAGAACCATCAGCAGAGGCCAGTCTGGGGGTTCTAAGGGGCGTTGGGATTCAGGCCACAGGTCCCCCCATGAATGGAGAGAATAGAGGCTGTGACTACGCTTGATGTGAGGGGAAGACTGGCCAAATGCCTGAGGTGATCGTTGTTTCTTAATTTAGAATTCGTATATTTATTTTAAAAAGGACTTGACTGGGTGTGGTGGCTCCCAGCACTTTGAGACACCAAGGCGGGAGGATCGCTTGAGGCTGGGAGTTCAAGACCAGTCTGGGCAACAAAGTGAGATGCCCATGTCTAATTAAAAAAAAAGAAAAAGGAAATCACCATATAAAAGTTTATAAACTGTTTCTGAAAGTAAAGAATTTAGCCATCATGGGGGTGGGGGAAAGAGGCTGGAAAAGAGATTGGACAGGACTCTTTAGTTGCAGGTGACAGGAACACAGTGCGCGTAGCATAAGGTGAAGTGGGGAGCTCGGGTTAGGTTACTGGGGGACAGGCAGAAGGGAAGCCCTGCAGGAGCCAGGACAGCCCTGGGACCATCAGGGACTCCCTGCTCTGAGCAGCCCCTCTGTGTCCTGGCCCCAAGTCAGAAAAAAGCCTCTGGGTATCAGTGGGTAGGTTCCCCCTCTCAGCTTTCTCCTCTGGCAGGAAGTTGCCTGCTGCCATCTGTAGCCTAGGTTTTGAAAACAGAGTTGTAAAAAGAGAAGTTTTGGGGTTGTAAGCTGGCCCCAAAGGGTAGCGTTTTGTAACCTACTTACTGTCTTTTTTAAAAAAATGCTATTGCCAGTTCAAAGAAATCATGACTGGTTTCTTAGAAAAGCACTTGTTTGGAAAAAAAAAAAAAAAAAAAGAAAAGCCAAAGAAGCCTTTCTCATGGTTTCCTCTCTCTTTCCTTCTAGTTGCTTCAAATATAGTCCTGTGTTTGGTCCCCTAGTATAATGACTGTTTTCAGGCCCCTTGTCAGCATTCTGCATGGGGTGCATTAACCAAATCTAGCTGGACAGCGTTGGTTTTCTCCCGTCTAGTGCAAGCTTTAATGCCAAGCTTTCTACTTAGGACCTGTGAGGAAAAGACATTGGAATTTCTTGGGGCATTGTCATTTGTCAAGGACTGATTCTTAAGTCTAGAATTTCAGCAAACAGCATAGCATTGATTTTTTTACACCCCCTTCCCCGCTACAAGTTAACATTTAATAAGCAGAAAATGTAATCATACATTATGTCGACTTTGCTTTTTTTGAATTTTAGGTGTATTTTTGTACAATGGACATCCAATAAAACAGGTAGATGTCTTGGGAACTGTCATTGGAGTGAGAGAAAGAGATGCTTTCTACAGTTATGGAGGTAAGAACAATTGTGTCTGAAATGAAGTTGATGTAGAAGGCTGACCCTTCTGGGCTGAAAGTTGGATTTCAGCAGCCCCAGACGTTTAGAGTAGCTGGGGACCCTCACTAAGGGCATGTACTTTCTTTATGGAGTGACCTTTATAGCCCCAGACACGGGCTAAGGATAAAATGAGGCAACGGGTAGGAATGATACTGATGAATTCAGTGAAGTGACAGCTGTTGAGGTGCTAAGAAGTGGAAGAATTAAAATACAGCCCCCTAGGAGCATCGATGGATGGGCAGGGGGGCACCTGATGCCAAAGGGTATATCTGTAAATAGCAAAGGGTGGTAATATATGGTTATGTGGATCACTTTAAAAAGCAAAGACCAGATTAATGTTAAAGCAGATTCTTTAACAATACAGGAAGGTGTGAAAAATAATTTTAAAATATTTATATCCAGAGCAGTTAACAGAAAGCCTTTTGATACTCAAAGGGGTAAATACTCATTATCAGAAAATTTATTTTCCCTCATGATGGAAGCTTAATAAAGGGTTTCTATATTTTGGACACCAGAGAATTGCTCAAATGTGATTTTAGTGTAATAGGTCTTTCTTTTTTCATTGAGTTGATTTTTAAGCATTTAATACATTGCCTTGTACAACTCCAAGCTTCTCTATAGTCAAGAGCCCAAGCTAGATATTTTGTGGGAAACTTAACTTTAAATTCCAAACCTTTGCTGAAATTGACATTGTCACTTTTTGTGCTATGCCTTGGATTTGTATTCTTACTTTTCTTGAGGAAAGATAGAAGGCAGTTGAACTTTGTGACCAAGAGCATTTCATTGGCAGTCCCTGCATGATTGATAATTTGTAGATACAATATTATTGCATTTCTTTACATGTATTCATTTTCCTGAAGAGTATTATCTTGTGCTTTTAATAAAATAAGATGTGAAAAATAAAAGCTCTTATTTTTTCTGCTTTTTCTCAGCATATATATATATATATATATATATTTTTTTTTTTTTTTAATTCTGAAAAGGATCATCCTGTCAGACATTCCCGTACTGAATCTCTTCTCTGCTTTATTTTACCAAAGATATTGGTCCTGTTTTTCTCCAGACAACTCAACAAATATTTACTAAGTTCCTACAGTGTATCCAGCTATGGGCAGTACACTTTGGTATGGTACAGTGCTTCCTGTCCAAATGCCAACAACGAAATAATAGCGTCTTTCAGTTTATAAAGCACTTTTATATGCATAATTTCATATTATTCTCCCCCTAGTCTTTTGAAATAGAAAGTACAGGTACTATTTCCATTTTGTAGATGAGAAAACTAAGGCTTAGTAACTTGCTCAGGATTCCACTGATGGAGATTTGTGGGTCCATTCTGTTTACTGACTCCAGTGTGTTCTGTGGTCTCCATGTAACTCAGTTTGATTTTTCTCTCCTCCTCCTTTCTTCCATCCCCCACCCACCAAAAAAAAAAAAAAATTAACTGCATTTGATTTTTAGTTTTCTGTTTTTCAGATCAAATAAATGAGGCTGTTTGAGGACTTTAAAATCCTGGCCCTAGAACCAGGATAGATATTAAGCCTGTGTCTAAAGGAGCTTCACTTAACCCGTTTTCCCATTGTAAAAAGATTAAGGCACTATGATTGCCTCTTCTCCAGTAAGCATTTCCCTCTGAGTGAGTGTCTGAGGAGCATGACACATCTGTGGGCTTTGGGAAAATAAAAAGCATCTGACTGCTGAAATTATTGAGAGTAGAGAGGCTTTTGCAACTTTAATTCTTGTGAACAGCTGCCCCTCTCCTTGCTGTCCTCAGGCACAACATGGCTTTTGGGCCACCTGCCAGGTGGCCGCTCCCTGCTGTTCTGGGTTCTGCTTCCCCTGACTCACCGCAGGCCTGTGCTGGGGGTGCTTCCTGCTCACACTGACTCATCCCACAGCTGAAACAAAAGGCCAGCAGCCCAGGCGGTGCTGCGTAGCTGCCGAGGACATTGTGCAGCATTGCAAGGGTGTCTCCATTCAGGGGCATTCCAGCAGCCAGACCTCTGGGCACCAAGGCACAGGGTCTGCTGGGAGAGGTCACAAACCTGGGAAGTCCAGGGGTTGGTGACAGTGCCCAGAGTGCACAGAACACTTGGTAGCAACTCGAGCTTAGACCTAGAATATTGGAAGGCTACAGTCAAGACCAGGCTACAGTCAAGACCAGAATGACCTCGCATTCTCTAGGACAAATGTTCATGTGCTAATTTTTTTTTTTTTTTTTTTTTTTTTTGAGATGGAGTCTTGCTCTGTGGCCCACACTGGAGTGCAGTGGTGTGATCTTGGCTCACTGCAACCCCCGCCTCCCGGGTTCAAGTGATTCTCCTGCCTCAGCCTTCCGAGTAGCTGGGACTACAGGTGCTTACCACCACACCCAGCTAATTTTTATATTTTTAGTAGAGATGTGGTTTCACCATGTTGCCCAGGCTGGTCTCGAACTCCTGGCCTCAAGTGATCTGCCCACCTTGGCCTCCCAATGTGCTGGGATTACAGGCGTGAGCCACTGCTCCTGGCCTACTAATTTTTTTTTTTAACTTTTTATTATACTATAAATCAAGCTTTTCAACTGCAGAGAAGTGGTGTGCCTAGAAGTGTCATGCATTTTTTTAACGCAGAATGTCCTTATTCATTTTTTGGATTCTTAAAATGGTACTTACTCATTATAAAATAAACTTCAAACTAGAGATAATTTTAATGAAGTACATAAAAATCATATGAAACACTATAAATCAGGCAAAACAATGTCAGTGTTTGGGTGAACATCCTTCCTCATTCTAAACATGTTCCCAGTATCAAAGAAATATAGAAATGCCTTTCCTTAGTACTATTATGCATATTTCTTTCTCAGTGTTTCTGAAATTAGGCTTACAGTCAACGTATACATTGAATGTGGGGTTCCTTCCCACACTCCAAGAGAAACTGCTGTTAGTATTTAATGTCTTAAAATCATTTCTGTCAAAATACACTGTTTAATGTTGCACATAAATTGGATTATATATTTCTGTTTTACAATGAGCCATGTATATCTTTTTATTCTCATATACTACGTCATTGTAATTTTTTTAACCAATTCCATATTTATAAACATTTAGGTATTTCCAGGTGTCAGTATTATAAAGACAGCCTCACATAAGATGTATGTATCTGTGTACTTGTTTTTGTTTTATCTGGAAGTAATTGTTAAGTCAAAGGATATATACATTTAAAAACAATTTTTTTTAAGAGGCAGGGTCTCACTGTGTTGCCCAGGCTGGAGTGCGGTGGCTATCACAGGCACAATCATAGCACATTGCAACCCCAAACTCTTGGACTCAAGCAATCCTGCCTCAGCCCCCCAAGTAGCAGGCATGTGCCACCGCACTTGGCTTACATTTCACAATCCGATGCATGTTTCCAAACTTGCTCATTAAGATTTAAATTTTAGAAATGTGTTACTAATTTATACTCCCACTATCAACATATGAGGGTATCAGTATTTTTAATATTTGTCAATTTCATTGTTGATAAATTATGTATACTTGCTTTTCTTAATGGTAACTAGTGAACTTATCATACTGATGTATTTTTATTGGCCATTTTTAGATCTTCCATGAATCGCATATTATTTTCTTTGCCACTTTTTCTCTTGTGATGTTGATCTTTTTCTTATTAATTTATATGAGCTCTTTATTTATTTTTTATTTTTTGAAACAGGGTTTCATTCTGTTGCCCAGGCTGGAATGCAGTGGCATGATCATGGCTCACTGCAGCCTTGAACTCCTGGGCTCAAGCAATTCTCCCACCTCAGCCTCCCAAGTAGCTGGGACTACAGGCACATACCACCAAGCCTGGCTAATTTAAAAATTTTTTTTTGGTAGAGACGGGGTCTCCCTGTGTTGCCCAGGCTGGTCTCAAACTCCTAGGTTCAAGTGATCCTCCTGCCTTGGCTTCCCAAAGTGCTGGGATTATAGGCATAAGCCACCATGTCCAGCCTATGAGCTCTTTATATATTAAATCATTAACTCTATCATTTGGAATATTGCTATCCAGTATTAGTTTTTAGGTGGTTAGACTTATCAGACTTTCTTTAATGAGTTCTGATTTTAAGATTCTGCTTAAAGAAGTTTCACCCCACCCACTGTAAGCCCAGGGTTAAAGGTATTCACCCATATCTTCTTCTCATCTTAAGTTTACCTCTTTTATATTTAATAAAATGAAACCCATCTAGGATTTATTTTAGTATAGGAAGTACTCTTTTTGGCTTTTTCTTCAGCATAGATTTAGGCCAGCAGTAAAAAATTTTGCCTTAGATTTCTTCAGGATTATGTGTGCTTTTACAACAGTCTAGTTGATGATTTTTTTTAAATTATGAGACCCACTGACCCCATGCTTAGCAACCTCTGTTCTGAGTTTGTCAGAAATTAGGCAAAGAGAAAATGCCTGTTATTCCCTAGCAAACATCTCCAAATTCCTCTATAGTTGTAAATATAACTGCAATGGGAATTGTTTGATTTTTTGCAAAAATGAGATAAGCCAGGAATAACATAAGCCAGACTAGTACTGTTTTTGTGGCCAGGATATAATTATTTTCTATAATGAAAATAAAACGGTGCCCTTCTGTGATGTGCTTGGCTTTCCTTACAGCCCCTGCAGTGGTGAGGACTGGGCAAAAGATCTTTCACAAAGAGAAACCCAGGCCAGATGACTTGGAACGCTTTGTCTTGGGAAGTCAGCATGCTAGCAAAGAGACTGTGACAGAAGGCTGCGCCCTAAGTGCCTGTGCCTCTAACCACAGACCACACGATGCTCTCTTGTTTCAGGGTGGGAGAGAAAGGCTGATTTTTTATGTGAGCAGTCATTCAGTTTTTGCACTTAACTTCCCAAGGCCACCATTTTTAGTAGAGAGATGTAGACCAGCATCATGAGGGTACCCTTGAGGGTACTAATCATTGGTACCTTGAGGTAGGATAAGTGAAATGCTGACCATATCCCATTGGGCTTGTGTATTACATTGACTGGTGCAGACAAGCAGTTTATACTCGTATATAGTGAGAGGTAGTTTCAAAGGTGGAAGGAGAGTTTGATAAGGGATTTGCTTCTCCAGGCTATTGAAAGAGGTCATCTTTCAGTATGGCTGAATGCAATGACAGCATGCTAATTCACCAGCCTTGCCCAAATCTCTCTTACACCCTTTTGCTTTTCTCTTGCAGTGGATGACAGCACTGGAGTTATAAACTGCATCTGCTGGAAAAAGTTGAATACTGAGTCTGTATCAGGTAATTTTATTTGTCACATTCCTTTACTTTTCACCTAACTAACGGATTTTACTCAATGTAGTTCATCAAAACAGCTATAGGGCTAAATTTTCACATTTATCTGCTGGTGAGTTACATTGATCTACCTGAAGCACTATACCCAGAACTTTAGCTGCCCTGAAAACCGATGCCATAGGAGAGCCAGTTGCTTTTCTTTCTCCCATCTCTTTGGTGCTCACTGCTTCCTAAGCCTACAGGAATGTGAATAGGTTACAGGGAGTTTCAGCAGTTCATTTTTACCATGCCCATTATTATATAAGTCAAGGTGTCTTAGCCTAATTGCTAGTCAGGTCTGAATCCCCTTGTCTCAGCCATATCACTTGACCAAAGAACATTTTGAAGACTGTTTCTCTCACATGGTTGCCACTAACTTCTGTGCTGCCATGGTCCAGATTTTCTAAAATCTCTGTGTTCAAACAAATAATACCAGGAATTCTAAGATTGAGAAGGTAAGATAGGATTCCTTTGGAAATTATCCATTAAGTAATATAAATTAAAAGAACTTTAAAATTGTATAGTGAACACATTGACTATAACTGAAACAACATTTGGAGTTGCTTGAATATATTTTAATAATTTTTAGATACTTTTTTTTTTTTATTTTAAAGATAGGTTCTCACTGTGTTTCCAGGGCTGGTCTCAAACTCCCGGACACAAGTGATCCTCCTGCCTCAGCCTCCCAAAGTGTTAGGATTACAGGCTTGAGCCACCACACCCGGCCGAATTTTTAGATACTTTTTAAAGTTAAGTTCATAATATGAAAGAATATCGTGCAATATTAGTGATGGTTTTTCATTCTAGAGAAGCTATGAAAACTGGAATCTTGTTTTTCCTGTGTTTTACAACATACACAGTCTAGTGCCATACACAGTGGGGTTATTCAGTAAACACTGCCTGCTCTAATATCTAACATCTAGTATCTATCTACTTGCATTATGTATGGTAAGAATATCTAATGCTTAGAATCGTTTCTTCTTTTTTGCCATTATGTGTCAGAATCTCAACTTTGTACTTTGACTATACCGATCAATGGAATGCTCATTTGCTTAATTTTCTGATGTATTTACATTTAGAATTTGGCTATCAGTTTCATGTAACTTTGGAATTCTAATTCCTAATTTGGGAACATCTAAATCAATGGCATTGCTTTGGTAAGGAAGGTTTGTAGATAGATTTAAGGGAGACAACATGTTTTTAGGCAGATACCTCATAGGCAAGAAATAAACCTATGAGACAATCAAGTATCTGGATTTTTATGTATGTCTGAGGTGTTTTTCTTAATCTGTTTTGTGCTGCTGTTACAGAATACCTGAGACTGGGTAATTTTATAAAGAAAGAAATTTATTTCTCATAGTTATGGAGGCCAGAAATTCCAAGATCAAAGTTTTGGTGTCTGGTAAGGTCCAGGTCCCCCCTCCAAGATGGCACCTTGAATGCTTCATCCTCCGGAGGGGAGGAGAACTGTTCCTCACATGGCAGAAGAGCGTGAGAATGAGAACCACTTCTGCAAACCCATTTTATAGTGGCCTTAATTCATTCATGAGAGTGGAGCTCTCATAACCTAAACACCTCCCGTTAGACCCCATCTTCCAACACTGTTGCATTGGGGGTTAAATTTCTAACGCATGAGATTTTGAGGGGATAAAAACATTCAAACTTGTTTTTGTCAAACTGTAGCAGTATTAAAATCATTTGCAGATTTTTGGTTGTTGTCACAATCTTCAGTCGGAAGGTGTAGTTTGAATATGCGTGCTTGTTCTAGATGGAGAGTCAGCAAAGTTTTTCTGTAAAGGGCCGTATTTTCTGCTTTGTGCACCCTATAATCTGTGTGTCTCAACTATTCAATGCTGCCATTATAACAGAAAGTAACCATAGGTAGTACATAAGCAAATGGGCATGGCTGTGTTCCAATAAAACTTTATTTTAAAAAACAGGCTGTGGATGGATTTGGTCCATGGGCTATAGTTTGCAGACCCCTGTTTTAGTCATTGTTTCAGTTTTCAAAATTAACTCTTTTTAAAGAGATAGCATCATCAGGAATATATAATTCTTATACTTCGTAAATTTTTAGATCAACAAAATGGCTATTAATACTGAGAGTCAGATTTTTAAAATATCGATAAGTAGATAAATGGATGAACAATCACAGTAGGTAGCCTTAAGATTGCTTTGCAAATATAACGAGAAGGTAAAAGTAGAAGGAGAAAACCTAAAAATGATTCTCATCATCTTTAAATTGTTCCCAACTAGCCCATTCTCTCCTTTTAATTTAATTGCCCTTAGTTTAAAAGCTTTCCATTGGAAGGTGGCCAGCAAAGACTAATTTTTTAAACAAAATTTAGTCTGAGTCAAAATCATGTTCCAGTCAGTTAAAGTAAAAGAATATAATATTAGCTCCCGTAAATGTCACATTGAGTATACCATTTGGACTTAGCTTATGAGCAAAGTTAAGATTTCCTGGCCCTGAGTATTTGAATGTTAAAGGGGATTTATCTTTCATGATGGAATAGACACTGAAAGTGAAGTTCTGTCAGGCTCCAGTCTTCTCATTATATTCATTTAATTACACAGCTTGAGCCTCCTTTCAGCAACTTGGCTCACCCTTTAAGTGAAAGGTGGGCCTCTTTTTCTCACACCAACCATCGGTCTGATCATTTCAGTGGTGCTATGTGAAGCATTTATTATCACCTATAATGTCTGCATAATGACAGTGAGATTTATAAATACCTTTAAAATTCAGCCTACGTAGAAGAGGACTTGGGGATAGGAACGCAGATGGGACAGCCTTTTGAAAAAGTAGCAGTTGGGGATTTTTTGAAGAAACCCAATAAGCTCTGAGCAGCGGTAATGCTGATTGCGTCCAGGTTCCTACCTGGACTCACTGAATGCACAGAGTTCTTTGTGCTCCCTACGTTGCTGTTTCCCTGGGTATAGTAGGTGTGTTCAAGGAATATTAATGCCTCTGTACATTACAGAGCCACAGTTGTCAAAATTGTATTAGGTTGATTTTGATGAAGGGCTTCTCTATAAAGAAATACAGAGAGCAGATCATCTTGTGTAAAAACACAGCCTCTCCTGCAATTTAAAAGCAAAATAAGATGTACAGAATAATTATGTATTTGTTAAGGTATTAAAAATCCAAATGACTGAAGCTGGTGGAGGAGTTGTGAGCCTGCATGCATTGCTGACAACGTTGTCTAAAAACAGAGAGGTTTGATCATTTTTTTCTGGCAAGCATTCTGACAATATGTAATGAACTGTAAACCAGTTTGTAATTTTTTATCCAGTAATAATCTCCAAAGAAAGACCCCCAAAAAACAAGATACTTTTTCTAGAAGGTTTAATTATTCATTATCACAAATAGCTTACATTTATTGAGTATTTCCTATAAATACGGAATTGTGCTAAGTGCAGAATGTAAGTGTTCAGTTAGATCATGCACAACAACTCTATGTATGAGGTGGACTCTACTGTTATCTCCATTTCATAATTGAGGAAACTGAAGTGGAAGAGTAGAAAGGAAACAGGCACAGTGAGGTTAAGCAGGTTAAGCAGCCTGCCCAAGGTTACACAGCTAGTAGAAGGTAAACTGAGATTCACGTCAGGTCTTTCTGACTCCCGTAGCCAAAATGCTGATGGCTAAGCTGTACTGCCCCCATACAGTGCTAGTGAAAAAAACCAAAGTAAAAAATTATAAAACTGTACCTATAATCCCAGCTACTCAAGAGAGTGAGGTGGGAGGATTGCTTGAGGCCAGGAGTTCAATTCCAGCCTGGGCAACATAGCGAGACCCTGTCTCTAATAAATATAAAATGCTTGGCTATGTAGCTTCTTTGGATACATATGTGTATTTGCAATTATGCTAGACAGGAAAACAGAACACACAGTCTTTTACACCTACCAGCCGTAACTGGGAAATGTGAGTATCTTCCTGGGGCAGGCAGCAGAGAGTAAAGGATAAGTGGGATGGCTCTGGAGCTAGAGACTGCCTGGGTTCAAACTCCAGCCTTGTCTCTAACTAGCTGTTTTACTTTGGGCAAGTTGCTTGACCTCTCTGTGACTCAGTTTCCTCTCTAAAATGGGACTAATAATGAGCAGGAGTGGTTGTGAGGACTAAATGTGCTAATACATTGTAAACTCCTTAGAACAGCATCTATAGTACCCAGACATTCGTGACAATTCTTCTTACTTAACTAATACAATTTGGAAGTAAAATAGTGATAGAAGTTATTTAGAATTGAGTGTACATTGGGTTTTTTTTCATCATGAAGTTGCTCGAGTTTATAGTTTTAAGTGGTACGAGAGAGAGAGAGAAAGTGGAGAAAGTGTGAGAGAGTGTGTGTGTGTGTGTGTGTGTGTGAGAGAGAAAGACAGAGAGATTAGCCTAGTTTCCCAACAGAGATGAGAGGCGAGAAATTGGGATGTTGAGCACTCAGGTGGGACAAGTCTCCTCGCAAGGACATTTGAAAGGTTGTCTAAAGCTATTGCTACCACGCCCAGCTGAACTCATTGTACAGAATTCGTCTCAAGGCCATGCCGAGCCCTTTGACTGCACCGGCGATGCAGAGCAGGAAAGAAGGCCTCGGAGCCTGTCGGAACTTGCCCGCTGGACCTCAGTCTAGACTCCTTTCCTTTCACCCCGCTCTTGAATAATTACAGTTTATACCTTGTTCTCAGTGGAGTACTCCAAAAGGTTATGTGGATTTCCAACAGGAGAACAATTACTCAGAAGTAGAATAAGTAAGCATATTGTATTGGTCTTACCCTAAAACTGTCTCACAGATGTGGTAGAGTGATTGTGTTATAACTTTTTCTCTTTCCCTCTGGCTCTAAACAACTACAGCTGCTCCAAGTGCAGCAAGAGAGCTCAGCTTAACCTCACAACTTAAGAAGCTACAAGAGACCATTGAGCAGAGAACAAAGATAGAGATTGGGGACACGATCCGAGTCAGAGGCAGTATCCGCACATACAGAGAAGAGCGAGAGATTCATGCCGCCGCTTACTGTAAGCACAAGATATTTCTACCAAATTGGTGGTTTTTCTGGATGTGCATCCAGTAAACCTCTTGTTCAGCTGGAAGTCAAACTTTCAAAAAGTTCAGTTAAGGTATAAGTCTATTTAATGAGTGAATTACATTGTTTAACATGCTTTCTTTAGAAAATCAGCGTTTCTTAATTTTATTTTGAAGACAGCTAATTATAAGTTGGGAAAGAAAATGAATTATTTACTTTATATATGGTTGGCAAGTTTATTTGGATGACATAGTAGAGTTTCCAAAGCACTTTCAAGTTCAGAATGTCAATCCATTAGGGCAAAATATGAATATTCTTCAAAATAATGGAAATTTCTTTATTTTTTCTTTATTTTTTTTCTTTTTTTGAGACAGGGTCTCACACTGTTGCCCAGGCTGGAATGCAGTGGCACAGTCACAGCTCACTGCAGCCTCAAATTCCTGGGCTCAGGAGATTCTCCCACCTCAGCCTTCTGAGTAGCTGGAACTACAGGCATGCGCCACCACACCCAGCTAATTTTTTGTACAGATGGGGTTTCGCCATGTTGTCCAGGCTGGTCTCAAATTTCTGAGCTCAAGAGATCCGCCCACCTCAGCCTCCCAGAGTGCTGGGATTACAGCCGTGCGCCACTGTGCCTGGCCAGAAATTTCTTGAATACCATTAAGTCCATTAACTTTAAATGAAAACAGCTAATCAGAAATATAACAGTTCCCCATCATCTTCCCTTTGCACTGTGCTGGCTGGTTTTCAGTTGGAAATCTCAAGGACAGCCCCTGCTGTCCACCAGAGGAGCAGACGAATCAATACATTGATGTGCTTTCCTGGTTCCTTGGCCCTGGCCAAGCCCATGACACTTAGGGCATCGCATTCCCTCATGCAGGATGACTGGGAGCCATTTAGTGCATCTAGACTGTGATCCCTGGGCACTCACAAGGAAGGAGGCCCACCTAGCACCTCATTTACTGTTGTCCTAGCAGCAGTTTGGGCCTGGGAAAGAACTGATCTCAATGTAATTTGCAATTTCTGTGGCATCTTTTTTCCGGTCACTTGTTAGATAAAGTGGACGACCCAGTGTGGAACATTCAAATTGCAAGGATGCTTGAGCTGCCCACTATCTACAGGAAAGTTTATGACCAGCCTTTTCGCAGCTCAGCCCTAGAGAAAGAAGAGGCACTAAGGTAAGTGGTGCCTTATCACTGCTGAGCACGTGACCATGGCAGAAAAGCCAAGCAGGTGAGCCCAGATGCTGGGATTGGCCTAGGTTCAAATCCCAAATCATCCACCTATGCACTGTGGGGCTCTGGGCAAGCCCTCTAACCCTCTCTATGCTTCAGTTTCCTCAACTGCAACGTGAAGAGAATAATAGCACAGATGTCCTAGGGTTGTCGTGAGGAAATTATATGTGTAATTGGAGTCACTGAAGGAGGAGTGGAGGCAGGAGCAGAGAAAAACACTTGGAAGAAATAATAATGCCTGACATTTTTCCAAGTTTGATAAAAACTTTAACCTCACAGATCCAGGAAGCTCAATGAACCCCAAGGCAAGAAACCTGAAGAAAAATGCACCAAGTCACCTCAATCAAAATATGATACCATAGCACGTCATAATCAAAAACGTGTTTTAAAAAAACCTACACTGGTCATTCTCAACCAGGGATGATTTTACTTTTTTATAGGGGAGAAAACCCAGGAGGAATGAGAATGTGTGCATATTTGCTAATATATGCATAAAAGAACTCTGAGAGGAGACACAGAGAACCGGTAACAGCAGCTCCCTGGGGGGTGGGGACCGGAGGATAGGACAGGAAGGGGACAGAAAGGAGACTTCACTGCATATCCTTTAATGTTTTTTTAATTTGAATATATTATATATTCAAAAAAGTATATTAAAAGCACAACTATAGACTCATATAAAAAGTGAAAATTCTCCATTTTCCTGTCTCCTGCCTCAGGACCATTCCCCAGAGATTACCAATGTTCGTAAGCCAATGTGTGTCTTTTTAAATTAGTTTCTTCTGTGCTTACACAAGCATGAATATTCACCCATAGATTTTGTGGGTTTCCATTTTTTTAATATAAAAATAGGACCATATCTTACATGCTGTTCTGCAGTTTGACTTTTTTCTCCTAATCTGTCATGAATATCTTAGTTCCTGTAGTTCTGCCTCATCATTTTAAACAACCACATGATGTTCACTGTATGTATTACTCTGTATATGAAAAACAAACCCCAATATAGTGTTGCATTTTCTAGCTAATTTTCTGGTTTTCATACACCAAAAAGGAACAAAGGTAATGGTTTTCTGCAGAGCTCTTTAAAACTTTTCCTCTGCAGCAATCCAGGCGCCCTGGACCTCCCCAATCTCACGAGTTTGCTGAGTGAAAAAGCCAAAGAATTCCTCATGGAGAACAGAGTGCAGAGCTTTTACCAGCAGGAGCTGGAAATGGTGGAGTCTTTGCTGTCCCTTGCCAATCAGCCTGTGATTCACAGTGCCTGCTCCGACCAAGTGAGTGCAGCATGCCCATGTGAGAGTTCTGGTTCCCTGCCCCAGATTTGCAACTGCAGGTGTAGGTGAAAGTGACTGTGGCATGAAGATTCACAGAGTTGACCCAGGGAACAGAGGGGATGGTTCTGTCACACATTATTTCTATTCTGGAAAGGTCGTTGACCACTAAGAACTTGAAATGAGGCATAAGGCTGGACCTGCCCCTTCCCCTTCCTTACGTAATCTTTTTTTTTTTCGGAGACAGATTCTCACTCTGTCGCCCAGGCTGGTGATTCTCCTGCCTTGGCCTCACAAGTAGCTGGGACCACAGGCATGTGCCATCATGCCTGGCTAACCAAGATAACTTTTTCTAAGAGGAATAAAAAATTAAAGAATAAAAAATTACTTAAGTGTTCCTTGAAATTTTACTTACAAATGAGACTGAATACAACTCGGTCTTTATTTAAACTCCTAAAACACAATGGGTTAATCTTATTCTGAAAAAGACAGAGCAAGTCATTAAAAACCATGGTTCAAGTTCACGAATCATTTTGCTGATGAATAAATCATCTTGGATGGATAATTACCTCCTCTTATCTACTTCCCTGTCACTTGGCTTCTGCTGAGATTAAACATCCATCTCAATGAATACTAACAACCTACTAGTGTGGACCTTAGACTATTATTATTTTTTTCTACTCAAATATTAAGCATAATAAGATTAAGTAACGAGGGGCCAGGCGCAGTGGCTCATGCCTGTAATCCCAGCATTTTGGGAGGTCAAGGTGGGCAGATCACTTGAGGCCAGGAGTTCAAGACCAGCCTAGCCAAAATGCCGAAATCTTGTCTCTACTAAAAATACAAAAATTAGACAGGGTCTCACTCTGGGTGACCCTGACCCCTGACTGTCACCCAGAGTGAGACCTTGTCCCAACAAAAAAAAAAGAAAAAGTTATCTCCATGTTTTTACCCCTAGTGTTACTTGGGTAACTTGTTTTGTTGCTTAGTGTTGACGTATTGCTTGGAATTAAGAATTATTTGAGACATTGGTTTTAGGCTTTCCCTTTCATTACAGTCCTTAGGTTTGTTGTTGTAACGTGACTCATTTATTTACTTTCTTTATCCCACCAGGGAATGATCTCAGCTTAAATGTCCCTCCTTGCCCTCCCTGGCCGTCTAGCTGCTCTGATTGCCACGTGGCCCCTCACCCTTATACCCTGTTTTTGTATCTGACGTCACTGGTCTTTATTTGTTTGCCTGCCTGTTCCTCCATCAGAATTTAAGTTCTGTGAGAGCAGAGGCCTTGTCTGTCTTATTCTTTGCTCTCTACCCAGGGCCTAGAACAGGGCTGGCATAAAGCAGGTTCTCACTAATTATTTGCTGATTGAAGGAATGAATGATTTTTAAAAATTCAAATTGCCCCACAAAGTGTAAAGGTAAAGGTCAGTTTCTTTCCCATCCTCCCTCTCACTCCCGTTCCCCTGAGACAAGCACCAGTACTAGTCTCTGGAATATCCTTCTGGAGATAGTCTGTGCTTGTGTGTACTCTAAGTCACTGTAGCCCCTTCTGTTTTACACAGATGGTAGCATGGCGTAGTATACTATGAGAGACCACACTTTTCATTGACGTATGTCTTACAGATTCTTTCCTAGCCGTACATATAGGTTGGCCCCTACAGTCTTTGTCACGTGTACCATCATGTATGTGACCAGTCTCTCCATTCCTGGACTGTTTGGATGTTTTCTGATCTCTTGCCATTACCAACAAGGCTGCTGTGAACACCCTCGCTAGGTAACATAAGTTGTTCTTGATTTTGGTGGAACAGATACTGAGTCACATCCTGACCTCCTGGGCATGACCACTGCTTCTCAGTTTTGTTTGTGCTCCTAATTATCTCTTCTGGGCAACAGCCTGATGTGCCCAGTGACCCATGGTTTCATACGAGGAGATGAGGGATATCGTTTCAGAAAACACCAAGGTGGAAAGGGTCATGACTGGCTGCTTTGTTCTTTGCCAAGGTTGCTTCTAAACAGTTGTGGCGCTCCAGCTGTCGGCTGACAGCAAGATTGACCTTCTTCCCACTTAATCATTTAGAGGCGGCTCAAAGCCAAATTGACCTCCTAGGACTTCTGATGATTCTATCAGCATGTTTGGAAAGAAACTTTAAAGCTTAGCGAAGACCATATTTTTCTCATGAAGCCAGCTCTTCCGTGATAGCTATAATTAAGTAAAGAGAGAGACTTAAGGACTCTTTGAGGACTAAAAGACTCCTCCATTCAAAATGATCTGTACGAAACCTTTGGCATATCTTTTTGAAAATGCTTACAGCAGAAACTTGTGTCTGCCTAGTGCTATATGTTTAAAAAGAATCGAATATGGCACTATGTTTGTTGTCTTTGGAAACTCTTTTTTTCTATCAATTATGAATTAGTCCCTCACATTGCTCTGGTTGGGGAGGTCAGTGTGATTAAATTGAGTTCTGTTTAATAGATTCCTGGGAGACTGAAGGTGCTTTACAATGAGACTGAAACCCTAGATCCTTTGGCACTTTCTGTTGTCATACAGATGAAAGCTTAACAGAAAAAATCATTGTGATGGTGTTATAGTTTAGAGGCAGAGAGAGAGCAGGCTTGAATGTTTCCTCCTTTTTTTCATAGTGGTCCTTCTTAGAAAATCCAGCAACATGATAAGCAGGGCCTGCAAAACCATTGTTTCTTTGACAGCTGGATGAATGTTGAGTTTGTTTGGGAATGAAGACTATATATATTTCAGGGATCCACCCAGTTCCTGACCTGAGATGAGGCGAGGCTGGGTAAGGTTCAGCACGTTTAGCTAGTCACTGGTTTTTTTTTGTTTGGTTGGTTTTTTTTTGCCTGTGAGCAATTTCGGTTTCCTAAATCTGATGACTCTGTCATTGCTCTTTTGAAAAAGACAAGAAAGACACAGATCCCAGTCCAGGAAAAGCTGCTGGCTGGAAGAGACGATTAGTGGCTTTACCCTTGAGACTATGGTCTTTATAACTAGGCCAAGGAAATATGTCCCAGGGTCAGCTGAGGCAAATGTTTTTGGAAAGGAAGCTTCAAGTATTGTTTATATTTACAGAGCGCCATTTCTGTTGCATCCTTGCTCACAGCTGAAACTGTGTTTTTAATCTCCCAGGCCTAGCATTGTCTCTTCCTGCTGCTTGATCTGACTGAAATCTGGGAGGGGGAACTAGGCTTTTTATATGGTTTGGGGATAACCAAGAGTCATTTTTAAAGACAGGAATACTCATGTAACAATCATCTCTAGTTAATTTCCAATTTATTTCTATCTTGCTAAGAGATGTAATAAACCTAACCTTTAGAATCCTTATGTTAAATTGACTAAAGAAGATAGATCTCCTTAGAATTATAAAGATAAAGTAGTTATGAAGGTTTGCAAAGGAGTCTATATCGCGCTGATGGTGCATCCCCTAAGAGCACTCATGTATTAAATTAAGAATAGTTTTGCCCTAAGCCTCATGAATAAAAAGATGTGTGGCTAAGGATTGCTAGGTGTGGTGTTTATTCTAAACACACCCAGAGAGCTTTTCTGCCTGTGGGAGTTGTCAAATATTTCTCAGCCTTATACTCCCTTCCGAATGGAAGCTGTCATAACCTGGAATGTTTGTCAGTTTTGGGGCCCTAATGACGAGGTTCTCCAGCTTGTTCTTTTAAGGAAAAACTTAAACTGTTAATTCAATTAGAGTGTTAGGCTGTTATCGTTAGCCCAGGAGAACACATTTGTGAAACATCACCAGGATCTATTAGAGTAACAGAAAGCCTGTTTGGGAGGTCTCTTCTAGAAAGAGAAGGTTACTTTGGGATGGACTTGTGAACACTTGAGACCCTGTGGAGGCTCTTTCCTCTTCCCTTGAGGAAATGTCATTAGCAAATCTCAGCCACTCTTTTTCAGCACCTCTGGGTGCTGCCCCACATAGCCTTTGTAAGTACCTTTCAATAGAGGTAGGACTTGGCCTTCAAATGCTTTTCTGGAAGCTTTGCCACATTTGTTTGGAACTCTGATCTTTTCAATATCTTGACAAATTTCTGTCACATTGAAAATGGATCTGTAGGCTGGGCGCGGTGGCTCACACCTGTAATCCCAGCACTTTGGGAGGCCGAGGCGGGTGGATCATGAGGTCAGGAGATCGAGACCATCCTGGCTAACATGGTGAAACCCTGTCTCTACTAAAAATACAAAAAATTAGCCGGGCATGGTGGCAGGCACCTGTAGTCCCAGCTACGCGGGAGGCTGAGGCAGGAGAATGGCGTGAATCCAGGAGGTGGAGCTTGCAGTGAGCTGAGATCATGCCACTGCACTCCAGCCTAGGCGACAGAGTGAGACTGTGTCTCAAAAAAAAAAAAAGGATCTGTACTTTGAAGAGCAATTGTTGTTTGCCCTTTTCTTTGTCTTAGGAAGGAGTGGAAAATCCCCAATGGAATAATAAGAAGAATACACACTCTCTAATGTGTATTTGTTTCCATTCGTCTCACAGATACTTTATCAGTCACCTAACGTGTGCTAGGGAGGAGGTGGCCAAGATGAAACAAAGTCCCTGACTCAAGAAGCATCCCATCTGGTCAAGCATAGGGGGACATAGCTGATAGCCTAGCTTCCTCGGGGATAAGAAGCAGGATGACCTGGATGACCCTCCCCAGGCAAACCTGTCTCCAGAGAAGGGAAGAAACACTGACAGTGAGGGGGAGAGCTGACAGCAGCAGAGGTCACTTCTAGGTGGGGACTGTGCTTTACCAGGACAGCTGTCTACCTTCAGCCTTGTGGACTCCCCTTGGTGGATCTCTGCACAGCCTCTGTTGTCCTCCATTTAAAATAATGAGGCTATTTAATACTTCATGCTGGAATCCCCAAATTATTCCAACATACATAAAAATCTTTGAAGTCCCTAGGAAGAGATTGTATACAGCCTCGATTTTAATGGAAAAGGGGGCTAATATATATATATATATATACAATGTTTTGGTTTTATATAAAAAATAAGTCAAAGATTGTCCAACAGTGAGGGTAGCTTTTTTTATTCTGCACTACAGAGTGTTGAGTTCATTAAAAAAAAAAATCACAACTAAGGTATGGAACAGTTATGAAAGGTGACCTGCCAGGGCACACTTCTCAGTCCTCCTTAAATACCATCCTGCTAGGCCGGTACATACCAGGATCTTTTTGACTCAGCAGTTAAAAGGCCTGTTGGACAAATTCATGAACCAGTTGGTCTAGGAGTTGTTCTCAGATGCTGTAAGGTGAGACTTATTTCTTTTCTTTTTTTCTTTTTCCTGTCTTTACAGGTGAATTTTAAGAAGGACACCACTTCCAAGGCAATTCATAGTATATTTAAGAATGCTATACAACTGCTGCTGGAAAAAGGACTTGTTTTCCAGAAAGATGATGGTTTCGATAACCTATACTATGTAAGACACTTGCAACTTAACTTTTTTCCTTCGTAGCTTCAATTACAAATATATTTATTACTTACGAATAACTACTTAATTATTCTTAAAAATCATTAAGGAGGTACATAAAATCAGAAGTGAAAGTTGGCCCTTATCCTTCCCCAAGGTATCTCTTTTAATAATACAGTCGACCCATGAACCACACAAGTTTGAACTGCGTGGGTCTACTTACATGCAGACTTTTTCAACCAAATGCAGATGGAAAGTACAGTATTTGCAGATGTGAAACCCACATATGAGGGCTAACTTTTTGTACATGCAGGTTTCACAGAGCCAACTTCAGGACTTGAGTGTGTGTGGATTTTGGTATACCTGAGGGTCCTGGAACTGATCCACTGAGTATACCGAGAGACAACTGTATATCCTTCTAGACATTTATCTGTACATTTACAGATGCATACATATACAAATGTGCTTCTGTGGCTTTTTAATTGTTTCAAATCCCTGAGTTATGCAAGAGCCTTTTTGCTTTATAAAAAATGTGATCATCTTCTAAATCAACATTTCTCAATCTGAACACTATTTGGGCTAGGTGATTGATTGTCATGGGAGCTATCCTGTGCATTGCAGGATATTTAGCAGCATCCCTGACCTTCATCTACTGGAGACCAGGAGCAACACTCCAATTGTGACAACCAAAAATGTCCCTGGACATTTCTGGATGTCTTCTGGGACCATTGAGACTTGCTACTGTAAATAATGCTCTGTACCCTTTTTGGTACCAAGATAACACATGACAGGCACTTTTCCACATTAGTAGTTATAAATCTACCTTGTTCTTTTTAACATCCTCAGGGTATTCCATACTATGGGTACCTGTTGTGTATTTTTTTAGACATTCCTTTTTGATGGATACTTAGGGTATTTCTAACTTTTGCTGTCACAAATAGTGTTGCTGTGGCTATTTTTGCACAACTATATTTGTGAACTCATGTCAGTATTTCTGTAAGGTTGACTCTTAAAAGAAGAGCTGCTGGAGCAGAGGGCATGGCCATTTAAGCTTTTAGTCGACACAGTGTGATGGGCCTGCCTGAAGGCTGTACCAGTTGACTCCCAGCAGAAATATGGGTGCTTGTTTGCCTCACTCTTTCAAGTTAACAGTTCACCTTCTGCTGCATACCTTTAATATTGGAGGAGCTAAGCTGGAAATGGGCCTTCTCAGGACCACTGACATCAGTGTGGATTCCGTTATGTGCAGCTCTCCCAGAGACTGATCAAATTCTGTGGTATTCCAGAAGTCTCACTATTTACAGGCAAGATTCCTGACGGGGAGCTTTTCTTCTTAATATGACATTTCCTGATGTTGATTTACCCTAGTGACTCCCCACTTTAGAGAGATTTTAGAAATTACAATACCATTTAAATAACTTTTGAAACAGGTATCCCAGTCTACATAAGGGCAAGTGCCTCCCACACCATCCCAGGATGGGAGTCCTGGCATGGGAAGGCCGGGTGGGAGTTGGTTGCTTCCTGGAAGTTGGAGAAGCTCATGGGGGCAGCTCACCTTGAGCCCTGCTCTGGGACACACATTTCCTCCCAGGCCTTTAGAGAGCAGCCCTTCCTGAGGAGCAGCAGTCCAGGGCAAGGCATGGCGGGGCTGGGCACTTCCTCCTGTGAATCATTGTGATCAAGCACAAATAGATCTCTTGTCGCCATCTCTGACTTCACTTCTCCACTGCTTTGTAGTCACCTTTCTCCTGAAGCCCTGCCTCAGGGAAATGGTTAAAATAAGTCAACACTTCTGTTTGCCTAGTGCTTTCCTAGGTTCAGCAGCTCTCACACATGACCTTGTTTAATCTTCGTCATAACCTTGTGAGCTGAGAGAAGGCAGGTGTTCTCAAGATGCCCCCTCCAGTAAGGCAGGTCAGACAGGCATTCTTGGGCTGTCTTTAAGGAGGAAACTTACAGCTATTTGTTTGCATGCCTATTTTCTTTCTTCCTTTCTTCCTCTCTCTTTTTCTGTTTCTTTTTTTTCTTTCTCTTTCTCTCTTTTTTTGTTACTAGATTCACTGTGGAACATGAAGGTGAAACCCGTTGCATGCTGCTTCCCTCTTATCTGAGCTGGTTAAAAAAGACTAAGTTGGCCAGGTGCGGTGGCTCACGCCTGTAATCCCAGCACTTTGGGAGGCCAAGTCGGGTGGAATCACTTGAGGTCAGGCATTCAAGACCAGCCTGGTCAACATGGTGAAACCCTCATCTCTACTAAAAATACAAAAATTAGCTGGACGTGGTGGTGCACGCTTGTAATCCCAGCTACTCGGGAGGCTGAGGCAGGAGAATCACTTGAACCTGGGAGGCGGAGGTTGCAGTGAGCTAAGATCATGCCACTGCACTCCAGCCTGGGCAATAAGAGTGAGATTCCATCTCAAAAAAAAAAAGGAAAAAGAAAAAGACTAAGTTATGTCTGCCTTTGAGAGGAGAATGTGTTTCAGTGGATAGGCTAGCTTTACTCTCATGCTAGCCTGTCCTTGCAGGTTTTTTTTTTTTTTTCCTTTTATTTTTCCTTGTGGTTGGGAGAAGCAAGAAAACTGATGCAACACAAGACAGGTGTCAGGGCCCAGAAGAAGGAGTCATGGGGTGGAGATCGGAGGCCTTGATCACTGTGCCTCGCTCAAAACTATAACAACAAATAAGAGAAATGTGTTATGAGTGTTGAAGAAGAAAGTTAGTTGCTCCTTAAAAGTATGCAATTCCAGCTTTTTTTTGTTTTAACCTCATTGCCCCAGTGAACCAACTCCCAAGGACGTGTCCCCTGGGCAGAACTGGTATGACACTAGGCCAAGTATCAAACACCACATTAATGGTGTAGGGAAGATGATTATTATGTAATCTTTAGAAACTATCCTGAATACTAATTTGGAAGTCTGGATGACACAACTGCTGTGTTACCTAAGAACACTCTCTCTCTCAACTATTTTTCCTATTTAGGTAACCAGAGAAGACAAAGACCTGCACAGAAAGATCCACCGGATCATTCAGCAGGACTGCCAGAAACCAAATCGTAAGTGGTATAATGTACAAGTGATGCCCTGGTGCCCTGGAAGGGGATACTGTCTCCCGGGGAGCACTGGATGGAGAGTCAGGAGACCCAGGACTTTTCCCAATAGTGACTTGGAAAGGTAATAGTCAAAGTACCTGCCCGCCTTGAGCCTCCATCTCCTCTCTAAAGGAGTGTTAGGCTAGCACAATTGTTGTGATCTTGGCTGTACATAAGGTTCAACCTTGGAGCTCTCTAAACATTCAGAGCCCAGATTCTACCTTGGGGATTTTGTTTCCATAGAGGATGAGGTGGGGGCTAGACAAGGAATTCTGATACGGTGAGGTCACCACACTAGGACGTTTTGATGTCATTCTGCTTCTCATGTTCTCTCTGATTTGTGTTATTTCCTATTTCATGCTTGCCCCTTTTCTTTGAACACAAACCTGACATTTCCCTCTATTCTAACATCAAAGCCTTTCAGCGTTGGAAGGGATGGTTCTAGACATGACAGTTTATGAACAGTGTAATTCAGTCATCTTGGAAACTGTTAATTTGCAAAAGACATGGTTTAGAAAATAGTTTCGGTAGAGTTAGTTCAGCCCCTAGTGGTTAGACACTGAAACTGTAGCTACTCTGACAAGGAACAATACCATTTCCACACTAGTTAGAAAGAGAAGGAAGCATTAGTCTATCTTTAAATCCTATGTAAGCTGACTGGTCTTAAAGGTGACTTTTCAAAGTCTAGCTTTTGCAAACACATACTATAATAAGAAGTGTTGGAAAGGTTTGTTAATGACCTCAGGTCCCTGATCTGCCAGTGAACTCCACCTCCAGTCCTTCGGCCCATACATCCCTGGGGCCTGGACCTGTGCCAGGTTGAGTCAGTGGGTGAAGCTGGGCCAGGTTTCCAGCACCAGTGTTTATGGTAGACAGCCCTAGTTAGCCTTTAAGAAACCATGAGGTCGGATCCCAGAGTAGTGTGACAGCAGCTCTTAAAATAAACTCAAAGCAATATATTATTTCAATGCAAGTGAATGGACTTTGTTCACTTCATTCAGAACAATAAAAGCAAATATCCTTTAGTTGAGGGAAAAGCCCGTCTGTCCACAATTGAAGGAGCTTTTGAGAGCAGTGCAATGTGGGATTCCTCAGCCAAGAAGGGATGAGAAGATGCTCCCAAGATAACATCGCTGCAGTCACCCTATTTGCAGGCCTCCTGGCCAGGTTCTTATTTTCATCTGCATTAGGAATAGAATGGATTGAACCCTAGGGCTAGTAAAGCACATGAAAAGAATTCACATTTCATTTGGACTTGGCTCTCTGAAGTGTCCTGAAAGTGGCAGGTTTAACATGTACATCTACCCACAGCTCATCAAGTGGACAGGCCCTGCCACTCAGTCTGTGAATGGGAGCCTCTAAAAGCCACTAGCCAATCACCTGGCACTACTACACTCCCAGGAGCTGAATTCTGAAGCCTGAGTTACTGAGAATGCTGATAAAAGATGTTATAAGGACTGTGTTGGAACCTGCTGTGACCACCCTGCTTCATAATGTCATAACATAGCAATTCAGAATAGTAATGTATGCCCCTCATGAAAAGCCAAGCAGTGTAAAAATCCACACCAAAAAGCCAGACTCCCCCCAAGCACTGAGCCCCAGCTTCTGTGTTCCGCTCTCCAAAGGCAGTGGTTGTTATTAGTTACTTGCATATCCTGTTCAATATGTGTTTTCTATCAAGGATGAACTATACAGATATGCACTTACAAACATATCGTATTATTTATCCGTGATAGAAAACACAAATGAAGTTTAGCCGACGATATACATTGTCCTACACCTTGTATTTTAGATCTAACATTGCCTTCTAGAGGTCAACAGTACACATGAAAGTGCCTATGTCTTTTCATTAGCTGGACAGCATGCTGTTATATGTATAGGTAAATATCCCACCCTCAATCTAACCATACCTACTGGGCCTTTAGTTCCTTTCTAGCCTTTCATACAGAATATAGCCTGGAGTGTTTCCTTGTCAGGATGATTGGTAGAAGGACTTGAAGTCATTTATGAGTGTGTCACAAAGGCTAACCCTTCCAAAATGAAAGGACTGTGAACATCAAGCCTGTCTTAGGTCCCTGAAGGATTGATATTTGTTTTCTGAAAATGGGCAATGTGGCGGCATTGTGAGGAGTTGTGCTCTGGAGCCACCTTACCTAGGTTTGAATCCCGGCTCTGCCACTTACTAGCTGTGTAACGTTGGGCAAGTGCCTCGGGTTCTTTAAATGCAAAGTGGGGATAATAATAGTACCTACACGGTGGGTTTTTATAAGAAGTAAACGAATTGGCATTTACAAAGTTAGAAGAGTACTCTGCATAATTATGATCCAAAAAGTGTTAAATAAAAATGAAGTTCTCTTTCCTAATGGCACAAGTGGTAACCCCTAGTTCTCTAGCCTGGAGGCCTGAAGGCTCACCCTCTACTTGGTTTAATATTGATCTGGAAGGAGGCAGTTTCAGATAGAATCTGTATGTGGATTTTGCTGTATTATTGTTGGAGTAAAGTTGACAAAATCTGGATTTTGGCTTTCAGTATGGGTACAACAATGGCAAATTATCCAAAAGAGCTCTATGTTGAACATGTCTTTTTATCTCTAACTTTTTACTCTGAAAATATTTCAATTTATCAAAAAAAATTAAAAGACTGGTACAATAAACACCGATATACCCTTCGCCTAGATTGACTAAAAACTTCAGTTTGTATTTGCTAAGCATGCGGAAATTCTCCTGTTTGATCACCAAATCATTTCACACCTAAGAAAATTAACATTTGATGAGTTCCAAAATGGCAGCCTTTCACTATATGTTACCTTATACCATTAGCTTTTCAAAAATCTCCCATGTATTTAGCTCAGGTTCATTTTTTACTATCCCAGAGCTGGAGAGAACTGCTGCTTTTGGTAGAAACTGAGTACCATATAACACTACTCATAGTGGAGGATTTTTTTTTTTTTTTTTTACTTAAGGCGAACTTTTAAAAAAGACTTGAAGTTTAACCTTTTGTAGTTACAGTAGTAGGTTATATCTGAAATGTATCTTTATGTCATTTGGGTCTCTAGAACATTAGCCTTTGTTGTTTCTGGTAGAGGTATGATGGGGTATAGTATGAATCAGGCTACATGTGAAAGTTCTTGGGAAAATATAGGGCGCAGTTATCACCGCTCATAGTGATCCATCATAAGATAACTATGTCTGCTAGGCAAACACTTTTCAGAAAAGTCTGCTTCGGCTTGTAGGTTTGTTCCAGAAGAGTCGAATTATGTAATTGTACTAACCACTGGGGAGCTCCTTCTGGCCTTTCCTACTTTTACTGTTTTCTAATAATTTCTCATTTAGAGAAGAATCTAAGGCCAGGCACAGTGGCTCACTCCCATAATCCCAGTGCTTGGGAGGATTGCTTAGGCCAGGAGTTCGAGACCAGCCTGAGCAACATAGCAAGACCCTGTCTCTACAAAAAATAAAAATTAAAAATAGAGAGGAGTCTAAGTTCACGTTACCGATGTGACCAGAGATCACTTTTGAACAGCCTTACCAGATAACCCTCAGCAGAACAGCCTTTCTGACTAAATAGTTGAAGGCCTCTGAGACAGTCAGCATCACTGCTTCGGGCCCCACGGATGCCTGTAAGTCATCTCGAGCCCTGGGTCCAAGCATCCAGGCCTTGCAGAAACTAAAAGCTGAGAAGCACTAAATTTCCTCTGCTCCTCCCTACCGTGTTGCAGGTCTGTGTGGTTGGAGCCCCTCACCTTCCATCATCAAACCTATCCTTGCTTGCTGGTCAGCTCTTCCTCCTTGAGAGGCTTTTCTTCTTGGGAAAGGATGAAGCTTCTCTAGAGCAGGAACTAAGTTACATTCATCTTCTTGGATTATAGATATGATGAACCAAATCGTAGTAGTTCCCCCTGGTCTCTCATCCACACAGCTACCCTGAGAAGGAAGTGGTTTTGTTCCCGGGAGTGACTTTGTCCTAGTTGTAGAGCCAGGGCTTGAATTCTGGTGTGGTGGACTCCAGTGGCAGCTCTCGGTCTGCCAAGCTCTACTTGCTGCTCCTTGCTCAGCACTGCACACATAGTAGGTGTTCAGGAAGTCTATGGAGTGAATGTTGAAGAAACCGCCTGGAAGTATAGATGCCAGCAATCCCAGTCGGGAGGAGTAATGAGTGGACACAGCCACTAGAGGTCAGAATTTAGCAAATCTTTGTCAGCCCAGGAGCAGTCTCTGAACCTTAGGGTTGGAAAGGGCCTTGGAAGTGGTTTTCACCACAGCTGAGAACGCTTAGGCCTAGGGATGACTTGCCCAAAGCTACAAAAGTGCACCAAACCTTGAACCATGCTTTGCCTTACACTGAAATACCTCTTCAAGCACCTTCCTGAAGCCTAAAGCATTTTTCATCTGAAAACAACTTTCAGTGACTGTGTGGAGCACCTTTTGTGTGCCAGATACTGGGTATATGGCAGAGAGAGACCATGCCTGGCCCTGCCATGGAGTTTTAAACTGTGACAACTGAAGAGGGTTTGCTTTTGGTAAAGAAGTTTGACTTTGACTCAAAGTTAGAAATACATTTTACATCATGACCCAATAAATTATATAATTCTAATGCATAAGATATATACGAAATAAAGTTTCATGAATTAATATGTATCAAAATTGCAATGCAAGATATTCTGTAATGTTCTATTTCTGCTGTCTTTTAGTTTGGTAAGAAAAAGATGCTGATTGCAACCTACAAAAATTGGTTTCATTATCCCCTAATAGGCACAACCCCCAGTTTGACTACTGCCGACCTAAAAGGAAGGAGCTGAGGCAAAATTAATACAAGCAGAGTTGATTTGGGCCAAGTTTCAGGATTGCAGCTGGGGAGCACAGATTCAGGTTTCTCTGAATATACACTCTGATTAGCAGCAGTGATAAGTGGATTTTTTTTTTTTTTTTTTTTTGAGATGGAGTCTCACTCTGTCACCCAGGTTGGAGTACAGTGGCGCAATCTCGGCTCACTGCAACCTCTGCTTCCTGGGTTCAAGTGATTCTCCTGCCTCAACCTCCCAAGTAGCTAGGATTACAGGTCCACGCCACCACACCTGGCTAATTTTTGTATTTTTAGTAGAGACGAGGTTTCACCATGTTGGCCAGGCTGGTCTCGAACTCCCAACCTCAGGTGATCCGCCCACCTTGGCCTCCCAAAGTTCTGGGATTATAGGTGTGAGCCACTGCACCTGGCCCATAAGTGGATTTTTAAAAGCCAAAAAGGAGGACAGGGAGTGGGCTGATACAAAGTTGTTTGTCAGGAATTCTCATTGGTTTATAGATAACATTGATTGGTGACTGGCTATACATTGTTAAGCCATAGGATGTGGATTATAGTGTTCAATTTGGCATTATTAGGCTAATTTATAACTGTGCCAATAGCAAGCAGTTTCCGAGGTGAATACGTAGGAGTAGGGCGTGATTGCCATTCCATGGTCGTGTCTCTCTAGGCCTGATAATTAAAAGGACTTGCATTCTTCAGATAAAAGTTATTTTATTTTCTCATTACCAATGTTTAAGTCATTGATTTCAACTAGGAAAGAGGTTACTAACTCTGAATTTGTATTGTTATATACTAAATGGTCTTAGTTTGGGGCAGAGCATAGGAGGTTACTAGGAATACAACCATCACAGATAAGACTTTTGGAAGCCAGGAAGAGAGGAATGAGAACAGGCCAAAGGTAGGAATCCCTTCTCACCAGGCAGCCGCATCAAATCAGGACTTAGGAGGAAGCATACCTCCGGAGGCTGCAGCAAACCAGCTCTGCTGTGAGTCTCAAGAGGGCTCCTCCCTGAGAAACTAGAGGTTTGGCACTGAATACGTTACACTTATACATGTAATTACCCCAGAGAAAAAAGTTTATCAAGCACTAAAAATCCACTAGGTTACGGATAAAAAATCTTTGATTGGGAATCCTTGAAGGTTGAAGTTCAGAGTCCCTGAGCAGTGGCTCCATGTCGCCGTGGTGACATCAGGGGCCTGAGAACAGGTGTTTCTGTTTTGTTTTTGTGATCATGTAGATCATGCATTTCTGACTCTAATGTGCGTAAAGATCATCTGGGGATCTGGCCAGAATGCAGATGCCAAGTCAGGAGGTATGGAGAGGACAGAGGAGGGCCTGACAGTTGTGTCCACACTCAGCCACCTGCCTTTTTCCTGCAGACATGGAGAAGGGCTGTCACTTCCTGCACATCTTGGCCTGCGCTCGCCTGAGCATCCGCCCGGGCCTGAGCGAGGCTGTGCTGCAGCAAGTTCTGGAGCTCCTGGAGGACCAGAGTGACATTGTCAGCACAATGGAGCACTACTACACAGCGTTCTGAGCAGAGACACGCAGACCAGCTGAGGAGGACAAAGATAAGGTGGTGTTCACCCCCAGGCTCTGACTTTCAGCATCATGCAGGGGCTTATCTGTCTGGAGGCAGTTACCTCGTAATAAACTATAAAATATAGTCATCTTGGGAATGGGATTTGGCATAAATGTTGGCTCCCTTCTGTCCACTGTGTCCTTGGGGTACAATGACTTTGATCTCAGCCATGACACAACAAGAAAACCCTCCCTGTTGAGCTCCTGGCTGGACTGTGCATTGTTCGCAGAGCAGAATGGGGAGGAAACAGTGTTGGCAGCTTAACTGATGTGTGTGGTTGGAGCCTCTACCATGGCAAAGGGACACCACAGGGTAGTGAACATTCAGGAACTCAGGGGCATATGGCCTGATTACACAGTTCTAAGCTTTTCAAAACTTCAGGTTATCAGAGACCTTCCTGTGGGCCTCTCTTGCTGGCTAAGAACCGGTTTAGGGGAGTAGTTCTCCCTGAATGAGTGTCACTTGCTTACAGTTTCTGTGGCTCAGTTACCAGCAGTGGGGTTGAGACCTGGTTCGATGCTCTTTACAGGCCTGCCCAGAGATGGGAATAAACAGGGATCCACAGCGTGACTATGTGTTTGTCATTTTCCTTTTATTTCCTTGGGAATCGAAAGGTGTCCCAGTACATTTCCCTGCACTTACAGAGGTGCATGACTAAATACATTGTCCCTCGATGCCCCTGAAGATCACGGAGGCAGTCAGCCAGTTGCCTGGCAGGCAGTAGATGTTATTTTCAGGGTTGCCGCTGAGTGTGCAGGATGTGCTGACACCATCCAGACAAAGACTCGGTATGTGCCCAGACAGGTGATGGAGTCATGCTTTTGCTCAGAATGACAAGGTAAAGGAAAAACATCTGAGGTATGTTGTAGGCCTGTTCTGACAGCAAAATGACAAATCCAGCCAGCAAAAATAAAGTGTAGAGAAAGATTTGGAGTTAATTACAGTCATTTCACAGAAGGCACTGCCTTCATCTGCCGCATTTGCTCTTGATGTAATAAGCTCTTCGTGGCTCAGCTGGAGATCCTTTAGGCCTGGAGAGTTTCTCCTCTCTCTGTGGAAACAGGACAGTCTTTATACGCAGAAGTCCGCTGCAGCTCGATACGTCAGGCTGAGAGCTAGGACCAGTAGATTGCCTCCTGTAATAGACTTTTGTAATGATGCAAACCTTTGCTGATTTCTAACAGTGATTATGTAGTGGCTGCCCTGCATCTTCTCTGTGTACAGAAGGGTCCCTAGAATAGAGTCTGCCTGGAATGATGTCCTGGGCAGTTCTTCCTTGAGGTCAGCAGCTGTTCCATGTTGAATGCGTCTGATTAGTGGGGCTGCCCAGGAAGGAATTCAGAATCAGAAGGTAAAAAGGGCATACCCTTGCCTATAGCAACTCTGCTCTTAGGGGTTTGTCTCAAGGAGATGGCTACACAAGTGTGAAATGATGATTGCACAAGATGTTCATTGCTGTATAATCTAGAATTCTATATTGGGGAAAATATCTATAGGGAAAAAGTTAATTACAGTTCTTGGGCACAATGAAATACTATGCAGCCATGAAAAAAATGATGAAAGCAGACAGACAGTGTTGCCATGGCACGCTGTCCCCAATAGATTTAGTGGGAAGTAGATAGAGTTATAGATCTGTTTCTATAGTATAACACCATTATCTACAGCTCCCTGTGTGTATGTATATATCCGTAGAGAGAGTGTATATTTCTGCATGGAGGTCTTTATAAATGTAGCACATGTACATATATATATATATATATATATATATATATATATATATATATATACACACACATATACACACACACGGTCGACCACTCCTTTCTCCTGGAAGTACTTTCCACGTTTGGCTTTCAAGACACCGAGCTCTCTGGTTGCTCCTTCTCAGGTTCCTTTGTTCAGTGCTCTGCCTCCCTGAGGACTCAGTCCCAGACCTCTTTTCTATCTGGCTTGCTCCCTGGGGTGTCTCCAGCAGCCACATGGATTATACCATCTATATGCTGTCCAATACCTCAATTTAAACCCAGAATGGGCCTCTTCCCTGAACTGCAGACCCCTATATTCAGTTTGCTACTGACATCTCCAGTTAGGTCTCTAATGGACATCTCAAACTTCATAGGCCCAAAGCCAGGCTCCCAATTACTCCTGACCCCAGGCTTGCTCCTGATAGTGACATGAGGCAGCCAAATGCCTAGGCAGAGAGGGGCGGGTCCCAAATGAAACCCCACGTTCAAGCGAAGAACAGCCTGAAGGCTAAAAGACCAGATTGCTGGTCCTGAATGAAACCCACCACCCAGAGTGGGAACTTCTGTTCCTGTTTGCCCACCCTTTCCCAATTGTTCTTTCTGAATAACGCCTTAACCAATCGAATGTTGCCTTTTCCAGTAATACCTACAGCCTGCCCCTCCCCCATTCTGAGCCCATAAAAAGACCCAGACTCAGCCATATTAGGGGGACTTTCCTGCCTTTGGGTAGGGGGACCACCCCCACGTCCCCTCTCTGTTGAAAACTGTTTCATCACTCAATAAAACTCCCAGCTTTGCTCACTCTTCCACTGTCAGCACATTCTCATTCTTCTTGGGTGCTGGGCAAGAACTCAACCAGTGTGGAAGCCATACTTGGCCCAGGCGGGTGAAGTGGGTGGGCCGTCTCCTGCAGCAGGTAGCATGGTCAAACGAGGCCCAGGTGGGCCGTCACCAGCCAGAGGTCCCTGGCTTGCAAAGTGACTGAGAAGAAAATCCTGCGCCACTCCTTTGGAAAATGTCCCTAATTCAGGAAGAGGCAGCTCCATCCAGTTGCTCAAACCAAATCCATTGGCTTCTTTCTTTCTATCATACCTCACATCCAATCTGTCTGCAAGTCTTTTGGCTCTACCTTCAAAATATCTCCAGAATCTTAACTGCTTCACCCTCCTCCCCGGCCTCCTCAGTCCTCCCTGCTTCCGCCCTGGCCCCTCTTGGGCTGTTCACAGCACAGCAGCTGTTGCACAGCAGCTGTTAACGTTCCCACTCTCTTACAGCCTTTGGTCTTACCCCAGGTAGGAGCCTGAGGCTGCACAGAGGTCAGCACGGCCCCGCTTGCCCTGCCCTCCCAGCCCAGCCGCACGGGCCTTGCTGCACACATGCCTCGGCATATTCCTGCCTTAGGGCCAGTGCTCCTGCTATTTCCTCTTCCCAGGTAACCATGTGAAGTGCCTCCCTCTGCCCTCTTTCCAGCCTTTACTTGAGTGTCACCTTCTCAGTGAGGCCTGCCCTCATTCCTCTTTCGCTGTTTGTAACCCACCTCCTGTCCCCCTTCCCAGAACTCCCTTTCCTACTTCATTTTTCTTCACAGTACTTGATACTGCCTAACACGCTCCATGGTTTCTTACTTGCCCTGTTTATTATTTTCCCCCAATAGACAGAATGTTCCATGATGGCAGAATTCTCTGTTTTGTTTCCTTCCATGTCCCCAGCACCTAGAACAGTGCCTGACGCATCTCCTAAGCAATATGACCAATAAGTATGTGTCTGGCTGCCTTCCAGCTGCCAGTGTCTGCCTCTTTCCTAGGGGGAGTGGTTGCAGGGGTGCTTTCTCACACGTCTTAGTAGGCTGTGCAGGCTGGAAGTGCTCAGAAGTCACACCCCCAGGGAGCAGCCTCAGCCAACAGCACCTTGGGTATAAATGCCCCAGCTCCCTCGCCCTCAGGTAAGCATTGCTGAGGCACACGTTCCATACTCTTTGCCAGAGTTCCTCTGTGAGACTGAGCACCATCCATCCACCCACCCACAGGAGCAGCTAACCTGATAACCATCAGCCTCACCCTCCCTGCCTTACTTCCCTGCTCCCCTTTACCACATGCTGACCTCCCAAATGCATTTCTTGCTTTCTGGTCTCTGTCTCAGGATTGGCTCCTGGATGAACACAAACTAACACTATGTTCACAAATATATTTGGGAAATGCTGGATGAATAATTATACACATCAGACAGATTACTAGAAATGCTCACCAAAGGGATGGACGTGTTACCTCTGCATGGTAAGATCTCAGGTGCTTTTTACCCCACATAGCTATCCTTTGGCATTTTTATAATTAGCAAGTGCTCACTCTTCCACTGTCAGTACATTCTCATTCTTCTTGGGCGCTGGACAAGAATTCAACTGGTGTATAAGCCTGACTCGGCCTGGGCGGTCTCAAACTCCTGACTCCTTATATAATTTCTACAAAAATTATAAAGCTGTTTCCCACTCCCCACCCCACACTCATGTAACCTGAAGCATGAGTAAACCAAGAATGAGGTAGGCCTCTGTCTTCTACAGCAACATCAGAACTCTAAGAACATGAGGGACTCTTAGAAAACTCTCTGGAGCTAACCACAGTTGGGTCACTGCTCATGTACTGAAGACCAGCCAGAGGGTTCCCCTGAAAAGGAGGGAAACTGAGCAAACATTCTCCAGTTCTCTTAGTGTGCACATGTTTCAGGAGGTGTGAACCCCACATGTAGCTTGTGTAGGCAAGAAGACAAATAGTGCTACTGTCTGGTCAAGGATGTTTGAAGAGCCATGATTATGCCCATATGGTAAGCTACCAGTGCTCCCCATCCCTGTAAGACACTTCTTTCTCATTATTTTCTCCTCTGATGGTGTGCCAGGATGCTGGCCGAGAGAAGCCAAGTGGAAAGAAGGCTGTTCAGTGACAAGGAACCTAAGACTTAGTGCCAAGGACTGAAACCAAGTAAACTTGTAATTTTCCGTGATGGAAACATCTACACTTTCTCATTAGTGGCCTCTACAGCAGTTGCCCCAAAGAAGTGTCTCGTTGTTTTCTTACTACATTTATGTGAAGTATAGAGGCAAACTCAGAAAGACTGTGATAAGGCTCGCCAGAGATGCCTGCACAGGTGCTGGGGGAAAAGCAGGACCATCCTGAAGGGAGATGGTGTCTGTGGACAAAGAACTCTGCAATGATTCTTATTTGCATGATTTCTGCTGGTGGAGGCTGTAAATGTGAGCTCAAACTCCCACATAAGTAAGTTTTCATTGTAATCCAGAATTTTTTTAAATCACCCTACTTCTATTGAACTTGCACTATCATCTGTTAACCTCTACTGTATTTATTAAATAAACCTAAATAGGTAAATCACAGTACAGCAAAAGGTTCTGTGTTCCCCAGAATTCTAATCAAACTCCAAATTCCTGAAAAGGCTCTAGTCCTTTCCTATATGTCAAATTTAAATGATAAGTTTTCATTTTGGAACATAAAGAGGGATTTTGAAGACCACAGCATAGCCCTGGGGTTTTTGCATAGAGATAATAAACAGACGATCTGTTTTCAGACTGATTTGAGAAAATGTCAGTGTGAATTGGTGAAAAATCTGGGTTGGAAATAGTGCTGTTTTATTACTTCAGGTCTACCCAGTGGTCTTTATTAAACCACGAAGGAACAGGTTTCTGCTCTTAGGGAATTTGCTTTAATAAGAATTAATTGTGTATCAGTTATTAGTATCATTTGATTATTATGTATTTATCATTTAATATTTAGGTGATGTAAAAGTACTTCAACGCAAGAGAATTGAAAACATGGCCACACAAACACTTATAAGCAAATGTTCACAGCAGCATTATTCCTAATAACCAAAAAGTAGAAACAACCCAAATGTCCATCAGCCAATGAATGGATAAACAAAAGGGGGGCTATCCATACAATGCGATATTACTCAATGAAGTACTGATATATGCTAAAGAATGGTGAACCTTGAAGAAATTAAGTGCAAGAAGCTAGACACAAAAGGCCACATATTGTATGATTCCATTTATATGAAATGTCCAGAAAATAGGCACATACACAGAGAAGAAGTAGATGAGGCCGGGTGCAGTGGCTCACGCCTGTAATCCCAGCACTTTCAGAGGCCAAGGTGGGCAGATCACCTGAGGTCAGGAGTTCAAGACCAACCTGGCCATGGCTAAACCCTGTATCAACTAAAAAGTACAAAAGTTAGCCAGGCGTGCTGGTGGGCACCTGTAATTCCAGCTACTCAGGAGGCTGATGCAGGGAGAATTGCTTGAACCCGGGAGGCAGAGGTTGCAGTGAGCCGAGATCATGCCACTGCACTCCAGCCTGGGTGACAAAGCAAGACTCTGTCCCAAAAAAAAAAAAAAGTAGATGGTGTGGCCAGGCATGGGGAGGGTGGGGATTGGGTAGTACAGGGCTCCTATTAGGGTTAATGGACATGTTCTGGAATTAGATAGTGGTGATGTGTGCACAACTCTGTGAACAGACTCAGAATTATGGGCTAGGTTGGGATTCCTCACATCATGGTGTCTGGGTTTCCAGGGTGGGCATTCCAAGAAATAGCAAGAGCCACGTGGAAGCCACATGGCCCTTTTTCTGTAGCCCCAGAAGCCACAGCCCCACTTCCATGGTCTTCTAATCGTTGAGGCTATCACAGTCCCATGCAGGTTCGAGAGGAGAGGAATAAACTCCACCTCTTGATGGGGAGTAACGAGGTTCTAGAAGGGCACATAGGTCCGGGAATATTACCCTGGCCACGTTGGAAAATACAGTCGCAGATATCTTTCAGCTTTTATATAAATACAGCATCATTCTTTAAAGAGCTAGTCTTAAAAATACCAAAAAAGTACAAAGAAGGGGAAAGAATGGTCTACCACTTCCCAAATACTGTGTGTATGTGTGTATATATATGTGTATATACATATATATCTATATATATATGTATGTGTGTATATATGTGTGTGTGTGTGTGTATTTAGGTGATGTATGTATACATACATATATATATATAGAGAGAGAGAGAGAGAGAGTTTTACTCTTGTTGCCCAGGCTGGAGTGCAGTGGCATGATCTTGCCTCACCGCAACCTCCACCTCCCGGCTTCAAGCAATTCTCCTGCCTCGGCCTCCCAAGTAGCTGGGATTTCAGACATGTGCCACCATGCCTGGCTTATTTTGTTTTTTTAGTAGAGATGGGGTTTCTCTGTGTTGGTCAGGCTGGTCTCGAACTCCCAACCTCAGGTGATCGGCCCACTTCAACCTCCCAAAGTGCTGGGATTACAGGTGTGAGCCACTGCGCCCGGCTTACTGTGTATATTTTTAAGATTATGTGTATATTGTTAGGAAAATAACCATGTTAACAATATTTTTGTGTATCCTTCCAAAAAAAAAGTCAGCATTTTATATGCACTTCACATTTTTATTAATACTATATTTTGGAAGTCTTTTTTTCTTTTTCACTTTAGCATGCAAAATCAGCACCTTTTAAAATGGTGACATAATTCCATCATATTGCTATTCCATAATGCACTTAGCCAGGGCCCTATTAAAAAACATTTAATTGGTTTCTGATTTGTTGCTATTGCAACCAATTCTGCAGGAAACATTTTTCTTTTCTTAGTATATGTTTAAAGTATGTTTGTATGGTAAATTTCTAGCAATGGAACTGCCAGGAAAAGGGGCATGAGCATTTTAAAATTTGCGTAGGCACTAACAAATTACCCAGTAAAAGGACTGATCCATCGTACACTCCTATCAATGATTTATGCGTCTACTGTTTGCCCACGAGCTCACCCACACTTTGTATTATCAGTATTTTTATTCCATGTCCATCTGATAGGTGAAAATGATTTCTGGTTTCTGTTTGCTTTTATGTTTTTTTAGTATAAGTAGTATTGAGCATCTGTTCATCATGGGAGCCTTTAGATAAAGTTCTACCCTGGACAGTAGCCATTGCTTCCAGCAGGGGCTACAGACGGCCAGGCATGTGTTCTAGCAGTGGTATCTACTGCAGAACCAGCCCAGAGCGCAGCTGCCAAGGTGCCAGTTAATACACAGCTGGAATAAACATCCGGAAGAGCTCAAAATTCAAAATTCCAAACCTGCCACTCCAAGTGCTTGGTCACATGCCCACCCAAATATTAAAAATAATAATGTATTACAACAATGATGGTTTTATTTATTTTTCTTTTTTCTATATCATAAGTCATCAAGCAAAGAAAGGACAGCAATCTTTTTAAAACCAGCGACCATATTATCGACTCAGACCTCTCATAGACCAGATGCCATTTAGCTCTGGTTCAGTGACACTGTCCCCGGTCAGATTAATGTGAAAAACTAAGGATGTTTTTAAGAAAGTGCTAATTAAGTGGAGAAGGTAGTTTTAGTAATAGAAGTGGTCTTACAGCAGCTGCCATTGACTCAACATAGCTTAATTATCATCATAAGCTGAGGCTTCACTTTATCATTTACTGGGTTTGGTACAGTTAATTGGGGCATTGGGCAACACCATTTTTGATCATCTTCTTGGCTAGAAATTGCTCCCTTGGGGAGGAAGGCATTTATTTTTTATTCTGAGGACAATCTGTGATTGGAGGAAATAAAGCAGGGTGAGGACAGAATATCCTTCAGTTCTTCAGCTCTGCTTTAGAGCAAAGCAGCAGCGGGGTGCATGAGCTCTGATGTGGGGCACAGGCATTTGTGACAAGGGCTGAATGTTACACTGTACTGAAATTGTGAATGATTATTCTAATATAAGTTAGGTGGCAGGATAATATATTGAGCTATTGGTGTGGGTTTTGTTTTTCCTGTATTTTATTTCTTCTTTCCAAGCTGGAAGCTAGCCTTGCCTCAGGGAAGTTTGGCTTGGGGGCTGAATTCAGAAGTTGTTTGCGCAGACTCTCTGGGTTTTTTTTTTTTTGGTTTTTTGTTTTTTTGTTTTTTTTTGAGACTAGAGTCTCGCTCTGTCACCCAGGCTGAAGTGCAATGGCGCTATCTCAGCTCACTGCAACCCCCTCCTCCTGGGTTCAAGTGATTCTCCTGCCTCAGCCTCTTGAGTAGCTGGGATTACAGGCGTGTGCCACCACGCCCGGCTAATTTTTGTATTTTTAGTAGAGATGGGGTTTCGCCATGTTGGCCAGGCTGGTCTTGAATCCTGACCTCAGGTGATCCGCCTGCCTTAGCCTCCCAAAGTGCTGGGATTATAGGCCTGAGCCACTGTGCCTGGTCTGACAATCTGCTTTATGTTTTCTGGAAGCCTGAAGCCTGGGGAAGGATTGGAGATTGGTGGCCCCCAGGCATCGCGGATGGGAAGGTGCTCCCTGTGACAGTCCCATGGCAGGACTTCTGTGGAGAGGTTTTGTGGTATCTCTCAGAAGGTCAGAGCCTTAGCCTAGGATTCTCGGCTTCAGCAAGATTCCTGTATGTCAGCTTGGAAAGGAAGCGGCCACAAGCCCTTCCCTAAAGGTGCATGCAGGCTGGAGCCCCAGGGATTTCCACAGCGGTCTTGGTCTCAGGAGAAGAGTGGGCCTGTCCCTGTTTTCCAGGTACCCTGTAACCTCCTGGATTTTCACATATTTCCAGGGAAGGGGAACCTGCTCCATCCTGTTACCACAAATCTAATTTTCGTGCCAGGCTCGAGGGTGAGGGCATCAAGGCTGAGGTAACTTGAAATAAAGAAAAAAAGGGGCCAGGCATGGTGGCTCATGCCTGTAATCCCAGCACTTTGGAAGGCCAAGGCGGGCGGATCACGAGGTCAAGAGATCGAGTCCATCCTGGCCAACATGGTGAAACCCCATCTCTACTAAAAATACAAAAATTAGCTGGGTGTGGTGGCACCCGCCTGTAGTCCCAGCTACTCGGGAGGCTGAGGCAGGAGAATCACTTGAACCCGAGGAGGCGGAGGTTGCAGTGAGCCGCGATCGTGCCGCTGCACTCCAGCCTGGTGACAGAGCAAGACTCTGTCTCAAAAAAAGAAAAAAAGAAAAAGAAAAAAAGGACTATGACAAGTCTCACCCACCTGCGTTTTGGTAGTAAGATTCATACTGCACCACAATTAGAATAATATTCAAGTTGAACCTTAAGGTTGTGCTCCCTGTGCCCTTCCCTGCCAGAATGCTCTTGAGTGAGGGAGAAGGGGAGGACGTCACTGTACAGTTCCAGGGACATTGCCTATGGCCCTCCCTCGGGAGTGTGCTGCGACAGGAAACACCTGTCCTGCATCACTGCTGACACAGGATTTGACATCGCTGCCTCTGAGAATGGGGGAGAGATATGTAAGATCTTGTTGCGATTCCTCAGTGGGGTCCACCTCATCATGAATGAAAATGCCATCTTGTCCCACAACCATGACACCTGTTGCCAGAGGGGAAGAGCGACCTGTGAACACAGGCCCTGTTCCTGCCAGGCTGTGTGGGAGCAAGCAGGGGACTCAGGAGAGTGAGCAAATAGAATCTATTCTAGGAGATTCCAAAACCACCTGAGCAATGAGTCTTCTCCCAACATGAAGAAGCTTGAACACCTTACTCATCGCAGCAGCTAGCCCAGCCCTGCCCTGCCCAGCCCAGCCCAGTGCCTCAGGAAGAGTCAGCAAGCTCTGCCTGCGCCTGTGGTTTTGGTCCTGTCCCGGCTTGACTTGTCCTGGTGGAGGGCGAGACCTAGAAGCTCCGCTCCTGGGAATGACAGCTGGCGTGGAGGTACTTCTGCCACGGCTTAGGCCTTCAGCACGAGCAGATGCCCCGTTAGGGTGGGCCTGAGAACTGAGAAAGGGGACTGTAATCTGCTATTTCTGCCCATTTGTTGTTGACCCAGGTAACCAGGAAATATGGGAAGCAGGCAGATTCTGGTTGTTTCCACAGGACTTGAGACTTAACCAGACAACTAACTCTCCTGAGTGTTCCCTCTTGGGTGGCCACGCCACAGTTCACCCCGTAGTCTGTGGTAGACTCAACATTAGACACAGTGCTGGTGCTTAAGAAAAGTTTCCATGGACAGGCAATGTGCTTATTGAGTGCCAATTGTGTGCAAGGCATCGTCCCAGGTACCAAAGAGGATGCCAGGACAAAGTTTCCTGTCTTCAGGGAACTGTCAGTCAAGTGGATCAAAAGACACATGCCTGTGTGATCTATAACCCAGTGGATCATAAGGCACATGCCTGTGTTTTGTTTGACCCTCAGGGGAACAAAAGTGTTTTTGTTTGACCCTCAGGGTTTTAAAACTTTATACCAACGTTTAAAAATTGGCTACCGTCTATATGCAAAAAAAGGCAGTGTGTGCTTGTATATGTGTATGTTTGTAGGGTGTGTGTGTGTAAGACAGCACTGCAGAAGAACCCGGCCACAGTGATGGCCTCTTCAAATAGGGACTCGGGGAGCAGGAATGGGTGAGAGACTTGTTGCAATGTTTTATAATTTTTTTAAATGTAAAATGTAATAATTTTACAAATAAAAAAGGATTGGGGAATTCACATAAAAATCCAGGTATTTGGCTATTCTTGACAATGCAGAAGCTCTAGCAGGACTGGGAACATTTCGTCTGGAAACGGGTCGGGGGAGGTCAGCATTAAAGGATTTTCAGCTGAGAGGGGGCATCAGGTTTGTATTTTAGAAAGTATTTTAGCAGCAGAGTGGAGGAGCACTGCTTGAGGGCGAAGTCAGGGGCGGGTAGACCAGAGAGACACATCTGCTGCCGTCATCCAGGGAGGGGTGGGGAGGGCCTGAACCGGACAGTGGCGAGGGATATTAGTGTAAGAGAACCAACAGGTAGGTAACCAATTTGGGGGAGAGTGGAAAAGGCCAGGTGAACTGCCAGGTTCTGCAAGGCAGACCACAGTAACGGCTACAGGATTTTTAAATTAATGGGAGGGGAAAAGGGGACTCAGGAGATTTCTGGGGGTCTGAACTGGTGATAGCAGAAATGCTAAAGGAATACATCTCCTGAAATGTGAGGGAAAACCCACAGAGAAAATGGGCTTTCATGAGTAATTGGCTCTTCTACCCCTTTCCAGGCTCTGAGAGTGTTTCACGGGTTTACCAGAGAAAATGGCCTCCGGAGACTGCAACGTGGGAGAACTGGAATTTCAGACAGAAACTGAATGCATGTGGCTTAAAAGACAAAGAAGCACCAAGTGAAAAGTAGTCAAAATCATATTCCTTCAGGGAATGAATTTTCTTGGATCTGTGTTCATCCTTTATGGCTTTATTAGTCATTGCGAAAGCCCTTTTGGGGTTGCTAAGCTGCCAGCAGGGTGCTGTTCCTGGAGGATTACCTTGAGCAACAAGCCCCAAAAAGCAGCCCAGGCGGGTATGTCAGCAGGGAGGCTGTCCTGGCAACACTGCTGTCCAAGGGGAGAGGCCAACGCCCTACCCCTCAGGTTTGAGGCCAGAGGAAAAGAACCAACCTGGAGATTCTGCAATTCTGTTTTCTGTTAAGGTTGCTTTGGCCGTTTAGGGTTTTTCATGAAGGACAGAAACAGGTCCATTCCTTGAAGGCAGAAAGAAGTTTTTACTGCCCCTGCACTTGACAATGTTTAATTACATTTGCCACTTGAAGCAGAGTTGAAAATATCTTCCTTTTTTTCTGTTTGAGTCTTGCTGTGCATCCCCCAGGCTGGCTGGAGTGCAGTGGCATGATCTCGGCTCACTGCAACCTCCACCTCCTGGCTCCTGGGTTCAAGCGATTCTCCTGCCTCACCCTCCTGAGTAGCTAGGACTACAGGAGCACACCACCATGTCCAGCTAGTTTTTGTAGAAATGGGGTTTCACCATGTTGGCCAGGCTGGTCTCAAACTCCTGACCTCAAGTGATCTGCCCACCTCAGCCTCCCAAAGTGCTGGGATTATAGGCATGAGCCACCACACCCAGCTGAAAATATCTTCCCTTTGAGACTTGGTGGCCAGCTGTTGATTTCATACTGGCATGGCCTCAGACAATCTATGATATAAGAAAGATAGTTAAAGTAAAATCAACCCAGTATTAATTACTTAATAATAACTAATGAACAGTTATGCACCAATAACTCAGCAAATTTAAATCTACCCATAAGCCCAACTGGGTAGATACTATCGTCATTCCCAGTTTACAGGTGAAGAAATAGAAGCTGAGAAACTAACTTTCCCAGGGGCATATATTTAGTAAACTGGAAAACCCAGGCTTCTACCTAGTGAGTTCAACCACTAGGCTTTAATTGCTTTCAGGATCAGAGAAGTCTGTTCTCTGGTAGCTTTAAACTATGAACCCAATACAGAGTGTCTACAAATTTGGGCTGATATATAAATGTTATTTTTGCCACAGTTGAGGCTGCACCGAGGACACACTTCTGGTGATGAATGGCATATGAGGGCGCTGGGCTGAGTGGGTGGGGTGACATCACATCACACCCGTGACAAAGAGGAAGCAGGTATTTACTGAAGACGCGGGAGCCCTGGGTCAGGGCAGTAAGCATTCCTACATAAACAACTGTGCAGTCCCACAGGGAGACCAAGAGAATGGTGCAGTAGCCTCCGAGGATTTTTATTTGGTTCATACAGTGTTGGTCTTTCCAGGCTTTTTTTTTTAATATTAAAAAATAGTTGATTTTAATTATGAAATATTTCAAACACACAGAAAATAATAAAGCAGATACCTAGTATCACTGAGATGAAACAGCTGTTAATATTTTCCCCTGACTGGGCGAGGTGGCTCACACCTGTAATCCCAGCACTTTGGGAGGCCAAAGCAGGAGGATTGCTGGAGCCCAGGAGTTCAAGACCAGCCTGGGCCACATAGTGATATCTCATCTCTACTAAAAATTTTAAAAATTAGCCAGGCGTGGTGGCATGGTCCTGTAGTCCCAGCTACTTGGGAGGCTGAAGTGGGAGGATCACTTGAGCCTGGGAGATCAAGGCTGTAGTGAGCTATGACTGTGCCACTGCACTCCAGCCTGTGCAACAGAGCAAGACCCTGTCTCAAAAAAAAAAAAAAAAAAATGGAAAGAAAGAAAGAAATCCCCCTATATGCTTCAGCCCTCTATCTCTTTGAAGAAACATGTTAGAAATACACATAAGGCCAACCCTGTTCCTTTCCTGCCTCTGCCCCTAGAGGTAGTAATTGTCACGTGTATCATTCCCATGCAGGTTTTTTTTCTTTTTTATTGTGGCATAACTTACAAGTGGTAAGTTGTACAAATTTTAATGATACAGTTTGATGAATTTTTGCTTACGCTATACCTGGATGATGAATTTTTACATGTGTATACACCTAAAACAAGGCAGAGATCAAGATACTGAACATGTCCAGCACCACCTCAGAGAGCTCCTTTGCTTCACATTATTTCAAAAATAAGCAGATGGAGGTGCCAACATTTGAAAGTTTTAAAATCTAGAGATTTAATGTAAAAATTCAAATTTCTGGCTCTTGAAGTTTTGGAAAATATGACCACATTAAGCTCACATTCTAGCATGGGGACAGAGTGGCAACTGCCCACTGTTGATACAGCATGAGTGCCCCAATTTGCCTACTATGCCTGCCATGCCCTGTGGGTATATCCAGCCCACTGCATTCACTTACAGAACCTGAAAGGTGCCACTCTATTTGTAAAATTTCAAAAGTGCCACGAATAAAAATGTAGAGAACAATTACCTTAGCTATCTTTAGGAAGGCAGAGTTTGAGAAAAAGTGTCCTCCTCCCCACCTGCTAATGACTTAGGAAGCTGCTGACAATGTCATAAAATAAAAAGGAATCAGATTCTCTAGGTCCATGCTACTCAAAGTGTGGTCCTCGAATCAGCAGCATCAGCAGCATCCAGGAGCTTGTTAGAAATGCAGAAAGCTCAGTGCCTTCCCACACATGTATGAGTTTGCTAGGGCTGCCATAACTAAGTATCACACACTGGGCGGCTTACACAACAGAAAGGTATTTTCTCACAGTTCTGGAGGCCAGAAGTCCAAGATCAAGGTGTCAGCAGGGTTTGTTTCTTCTTCTGAGGCCTCTCTCCTGGGCTTGTAGATGGCTACCTTCTCACCTTCTCCCTATGTCTTCACATGGTCTTCCCTCTGTATCTATCCTCCTTTTTTTTTTTTTTTTTTTTTTGAGACGGAGTCTCGCTCTTGTCACTCAGGCTGAAGTGCAGTGGCACGATCTCAGCTCACTGCAACCTCTGCCTCCTGGGTTCAAGCGATTCTCCTGCCTCAGCCTCCTGAGTAGCTGGGATTACAGGCGCCCGCCAGCACACCCGGCTAATTTTTGTACTTTTATTAGAGACAGGGTTTCATCATGTTGGCCAGGCTGGTCTTGAACTCCTGACCTCAGGTGATCCACCCGCCTCGGCCTCCCAAAGTGCTGGGATTACAGCCGTGAGCCACCACACCCAGCCTCATCTTCTATTCTTATGAGCACACCAGTCCTATTGGATTAGGACCCACTCTTATGACCTCATTTAACCTTAATTACCTCTTTAAAGACCCTGTCTCCAAATACAGTCACATTATGAGGTGGGGGATTATGATTTCAACATATGAATTTTGAGGGGTATGACCAGGCACGGTGGCTCATGTCTGAAATCCCAGCACTTTGGGAGGCCAAGGTGGGCAGATCGCTTGAGCTCAGGAGGTCAAGACCAGCCTGGGCAACATGGCAAAACCCCATCTTTACAAAAATACAAAAAATTAACTGGGCGTGGTGGCGTGCATCTATGGTCCCAGCTACTCAGGAGGCTGAGGTGGCAGAATTGCTTGAGCCCAGGAGGTGGAGGTTTCAGTGAGCCGAGATCCTGCCACTGGCAACAGAGCCAGATCCTGTCTCAGAAAAAAAAAAAAAAAAAAATGAGGGGTAGACACAGTTTGGCCCATGACACCTACTAAATCAGGATTTATATTTTAACAAGACCCCCAAGGGACTTGTGAGCACATTAAAGTTGGAGAAGGGCCAGGCACTGTGGCTTATGCCTGGAATCCCAGTACTTTGGGAGGCCAAGACAGAAGGATTGCTTGATCCCAGAAGTTCAAGACCAGCCTGGACAACATAGTGAGACCCCATTTCTAAAAGAAAAAAAATTAGCTGTGTGTAGTGGTGCATGCCTGTGGTCCCAGCTACTCAGGAGACTGAGGCAGGATAATCACTTGAGCCCAGGAAGCCGAGGCTACAGTGCGTCAAGATCGTACCACGGCACTCCAGCCTAGGTGAAAGAGGAAGACCCTGTCTCAAAAAACAAACAAACAAACAAAACGTTGGAGAAGCTTGTCCAGATCTGCTCCCTGGTAAATAAAACACTAGTGGGTCCAACTAGGAATGGGGAGGAGAGAAAGGAGAGGCTGCAATGATTTATTTAGATGAACTTTCTCTCCAGTCCATAGGTCTGAGAGAGTGGAAATACTGGGAAACTTGAGGCCAGTTCCCTCCTGAGTGGGAGTCCCTGCTTCTCGTTGCGGAGCAGGGACCCTCTGCACTTTGGGGCATGTGAGCAGGTTAACAGGTACAGATTGATGAACCGAGTGGATATGAATCAGCCCATAGGAGCTAAGAGGAGTCTCCTTCTGAAAATAGGTTGGAATGCTGGAAATGTGGCTGCTTTTAGCAAAAAGCTCATTTTTACCTAATCACCATCTGTAGATTTCCTCTTTTAAGGTGCAAAGCAAGTCTCTTGGATTTCCTGGAATGGGGACCAGGAAGATATTACCCTGTATTCCTCTTCACTCTTCACAAGCCCATTTTTCACCTCTGTCATAGGCCTGATGCTATGGCGACAGTTGCCATAGAGATACTCCTATGCCTGGTTGACGCTAATCCATACCCATAATGGTCAATCATATGGTTTAAACTAGAGATTTTCAAGCTGTATCTCATAAAACTGTAAGGTGCTTCCAGGATTTCACAAACATTTTATTCATATAGCAATTAAATATATGTGTCTTGCTGTGTTGCCCAGGCTGGAATGCAGCGGCTATTCACAAGCACTAACATAGCACACTATAGCCTTGAACTCTGGGGCTCAAGCAATCCTCCTACCCCAACCTCCCAAGTAGCCAGGGACTACAGATGTGTGCCACCATGCCCAGTGCAACTAAAAGCATTTTAAATTTATTTTTAAATGACAATGTAAACAACATCAAACCATATTTAATATAGTATTTGAACTAAAATGTGAATATCCAAATTTTGGTCTAACAGAGTAGAGTGATTTGTAGAAGGCTAACCCCTCCTACAGATCATAATTACAAACTCTGGACAAGGTGAAAATAAAAAGCTGTTTGATGCCACTGGACAACGACCAGACTAAAGGAAGGGGACTTATTCCTTGAAAGAAGGAAGATCCACACTTGTATGACTTTCCCCTAAGGGCAGCCATTCTTGAACTTTAGTGTATATTAGAATCCCAGAGGAAGATAACAGACTCCAGTCTCTACAACATACCATTTAAATGTTCACTATATAAAAATTATTAGATATGTGAAGAAAGAGAGAAATGGGACCCATAATCAAGAGATATACTAGTCAATAGAAACAGACTCACAGACAACTCAGATGTCAGAACTGGCAGAGAAGGGCTTTAAAATACCTTTGATAAATGTGTTAAAGAGTCTTTGGAAAAGATGCATATACTGGGTAAAGAGATGGGAAATTTAGAAGAGATCAGGAAACTGTAAAAAATAACTATGTGCAAATCCTAGAACTGAAAAACATACTATCTGAAAAGTGAATCTCCTGCTTCACATCCTCACTCCCATTCCAACCTTCTGCCCTGGAGTTAAACATCTGTAGTAGTCTTTGGTTATAAATGATAAAGATCTTACTCCAGCTTATGCCAAGGTGGTAAGGTATAAGAGAGAATACCTAATGAAACCGTGGGGAGGGATAGAGTGGCACTGGTTTAGGGTCAATTGGCCCTAGGAATCCAAATGCTGGGAAGATGCACTTGTTTCTCTCTCTTCCTGCCTCTGAGATTTGGCTGTATCCTCTCTCACTGTGAACATTATCCTCTGTGTTGTCAGAGAGATGGCTGGGGTCAGCTCTGGGCTCATAGCTTCACAGCTCTGAGAGGAAAGAGGTTCTCTTCCCACAGCACCAGTTAGAAAAGTCCCAAGGAGGGTGTCTGATTAGTCCAGTATGTGTTACAGGTGCATGCCACCATGCCCAGGTAATTTTTGTATTTTTAGTAGAGACGGGGTTTCACCATGTTGGCCAGGATGGTCTCGAACTCCTGACCTCATGATCCACCTGCCTTGGCCTCCCAAAGTGCTAGGATTACAGGCATGACCCACTGTGCCCAGCCTATTTTATTTCATTTTTTGAAACAGGATCTCACTATACTGCCCAGGCTGGTCTCAAATTCCAGAACTCAAGCAATGCTGAGTAGCTGGAATTACAGGTGCTCACCACCATGCCAGCTTTTCCTGTCCATCTTAATACTTTTACCACAAATGTATGTATCCCTAAAATATGTATATTATGTATAGTATTGTTCTTTATGTTTAACATTTATATAAACGGTATACTGTCCATATCTTTCTGCAACTTGCATTGTTTTTACTCACCAGAATCTAAGAGGTGATTGCTGATTTGTTTAGTTTTATTTCATTCATTCTTTTCTTTTTTATTGAGGTATCACATCCATACATTGAATACACAACTCTAGTGCCCAGCTCAAAACCGCCACCCAGATCAAGGTGGAGACCGTTTCCAGCACCCCGCAGTCTCTGTGCCCCTCCCAGCTCATACCTCTCAGAGGCAACCACTGTCCTGACCTCTAGCACCATCAATTAATTTTGTCTGACTTGAACTTTATATAAGTGGAATCACACAGTATGTACCCTTTGAGTGTGTCTTTTATTTTTGGTACAATATTGTGTCTGTGAGCTTCATCCAGTGTGTTGCATGAGGCAGTAGTTTTGTCTTTGTCATGGGTATATAGTGTTCTGTTGTGTGAATATAACATTTGTGATATTGTGAAATATATTTGGCCTTAGTCCTCTGTTCTTGACATAAAACTCCTAAAATATTTGGTATCTTCAAAGTGATGTGTCCTTTTGTATGCAAATGAGTTGACAGGTGGCTAGTAACTCTGGGTAGCTTCAGGATGGGGGCTGGTCACTGGAAAGACCAAGGCAGGATTAGAGAGTTGGGACTTTCAGCCCACCCTTAACATCCAACAAGAGGAGAGGGGCAGCATGCTCATCCTTCATGCTGCTGGTCAGTGTCTACTGGGAGTCTTTCCTGCCCTCGGCCTAGGATGGGGCCTCTGCTCTGTGTTCCTGAGGCTCCCTGTATTTCTTCTGGAGCCCTACTCATCAGAACTGGACAAAGCCAGGTCCATTTCCTGCAGTATCAATCCACAAGGCATGCAAAAACACCACTGTGATAAATAAACTGGAAGTATGATAGCAGGTGGCTCGAGTTTCCACACATGTACCTCTATCTATGTAACTGGTGAAATATACATTGGTGCTGCAGAAATTTGGGAGGAGATCAGGAGACACTCTCTTCTCCTTACAGAATCTAGAAGTAATTAATTGGCACTTTTTTTTCTTTTTCTTTTTTTTTTTTTGAGATGGAGTTTCGCTCTGTCGCCCACACTAGAGTGAAGTGGTGCGATCTTGGCTCACTGCAACCTCTGCCTCCTGGGTTCAAGCAATTCGCCTGCCATAGCCTCCCAGGTGACTGGGATTACAGGCACCCACCAACATGCCCAGCTAGTTTTTGTATTTTTAGTAGAGATGAGGTTTCACCATGTTGGCCAGGCTAGTCTCGAACTCCTGAGCTCAAGTGGTCTGCCCGACTCGGCCTCCCAAAGGGCTGGGATTACAGACGTGAGCAACTGCAGCTGGCTTATTGGCGCTTTTTATACGGCAATGAGCAAAAGATTCAGAACTCTTAAGAGTCAGATTTCATTTGAAAGGTTTTTCAATAATTATCTTTATGTCTTATTTCAGTCATTCATTCATTTAACAAACATTGAGTGAAAACTGGCTATGTGTCTCTCAGCACTTGGGGGTGTGCCATGATGAGCAAACCAGGCCAACATCTCTGTGCTTATAGAGTTTGCATTCTTATGTTTTAGTAAAATCATTAATTAATAATCAGACATTGTCTACATGGTTTCTTGGCTCTCCATCGGCAAGATTTTTCTATTTCGATTATAAACTTCTGAGCAGTGGCCACCCCTCATGAGTTAGATAAGATAGACAAATGGCCAAGAGTCTTGGCCCAAAAGACAGGGATTTTTCCAAGGGTCTCCTGGCACAAATGGTCCAGTTCCTACCACAGTAAACAACACTCTTAAGTGGAAATATAAAATCTTTCCTCACAAGCACCTCTCATCTCCAGGGAGTTTCATTTTCTAAATTTATTTTAATTTTTAGAGATGAGATCTCGCTGTGTTGCCCAGGCTAGAGTACAGTGGCTATTCACAGGTGCGATGATAGCACGCTACAGCTTCAACCTCTTGGGCTCAAGCAATCCTCGTGCCTCAGCCTTTGGAGTAGCTGGGAGTCCAGGTGTGTGTGACTGTGCCCTGCTCCAGGGAGTATTCTTGGAGTGTGCATGTGCAGGATGCTTTGTACTTGTAGACTGACCTGGACCATCAGCTCTGACCCCTGCCCCAAATAGCCCTTTAAATCAGCAGCAATCACCTCAGGTGCAAGGCCAATGTGCAAAAATGCATGGGCTAGTGCTGCTTACTTGGAAGGAATGATTTGTTTTAAGTAAGTTCAAACCTATTAATATGCCTCCCAAGAAGTTAACTATTCAGAAAACTGATTCCTCTCCCCTGCAAAAAATACAAATAAAAAATGAAAAGCAATTAACTCCAAAAATGCAGGAAACATCTCACCTCCATGAAAGTAAAAACAAACAAACAAAAACTCTTAAGATATCTTTTAAAAGACTTTGAAGCTGTATTCATGTAAGTTACATGTATCTATGGTAAGCAAGTGAGTAACGTTATCCAGGTGTGAAAAACCATGAAGTAAAAAATGATTCAGAAAACATTGCTTTCAGTCCATGTAATAAATCCCTTATTTTACATCGAAATTTAAGGAGAAACTCATTTAGATGCTAACCACACCCACCCACCCCATCCTAAATCTTTGCATCCCCCAAAACTATAGCTCCTCCAGATAATCTCTCCTCCATGATTCCAACTCTCCTTGGACTGGTCAGCCTGGAGGATGGTAATGAATGACTCACCAATACTGCTAATCTCTGCGTCATTGTCCCTTATTTATTCCCTTCCAGGCTCATGACTCTTGTCTTTGATATAGGAACCCTGTCTGATGAAGCATCATTTCAGAATTTTAAGTCAACTTACAAATGTGCTATTATTCACATCTAAGCACAAATTTAGGACTACCATTATTTCTTGAGTACACAAGTATTTACAAAGATCACTTGTTGTATAAGAACTGGTCTCAACATTAATTGGTAGCAATACATAATCCACTTTAGACTATCCAATAAAACTGTTTTAGTTTTCAAAAACAAATAAATAAATGCCTTACTTTAAGTGTACAGGAAGAGGCGCACACTTAATAGAACACTTATTTCTCCCAGGCTTCATTAAATTAATGCTGAATAAATATTTAAAGAATAGTAACTTGAAGGGGCCCCAATGTGGCCCTCATTCTTAGAATTGATTCCCTAAACAAATGTGTTGGTTTATGATCAAATTCACAGAACTCCAGCCCATGGTAATTGACTGGACAGGGTGGACGCATGACCCAAGCTGGGGCAATCAGATTCTTTTTCCCCAGCAAACCGGGGGAACTGGACTCCAGAGGCAGCCAGCGAGTCTTCAGGTGTGTCTGGAATTGAGAGATTGGTAGACACTTATGTGTTGTGGGGGGCTCCTGCTACATGAGTGAAGAAACGAGAAAAAGTCTGCAGTCAAAAAAGTAAATCAGGCACACAGTGCTAAGCAGAGATAAGAGATGAAGAAAATTATTATTGCTCATGTTCTTGAAGATTTGATACTTCCTGGTTCTACTACTTCAAGAAGCCAGGATGTGTGTGGATTCCATGAGACACTACTATATATTGGAAATAAGCCCCCTCCCCCTTTCCAAGCTAGCTTAGCTCAATTTTTAGTATTTGTAAAGCAACGAGTCTTAACTAAGACATACACTGTTCATTTGTTAGGAGGTAAGATCATAGCAATCTGCCTAGGGCAATACCTTGTTGATGACCATCCAAATCCCAGCCAGATTCACCCATGTAGGCAAAACCCAGCCTGCTAAGGCTTTCTGTCTCTCACCTATTGGGCAAGAAAAGAACCAACTAGGGGGGTATCTTCTGCTTTAGATAGGGCAGGGCTTGAGCTGAAGCTAGACTTGACTTTGAGGGTCTTGAATCTTTCACCTGAAAGAGACGTGTGGATTCAAACAGGACAAAGAACAGTAATTTCTATGCCATTTCTCAATAAAGAATTGAAAAAAAAAAAGAGAGGATAAAACCAAAACCAGACTCATATTTTTGGTTATTTGTGGCTTCAGGCTATTTTTAAAGAAACTGCCTTTGAATTCCCCGTGGTATTTTTCTTTTCTGTTCTTTTTGTCTTCCAGAGGCCAACTCAGGGTTTGCTGGATTCTGGAAAATCCAGGGGATTTTGAAAAAGAAAATCTGTGGTGGTTTATCACTAAAACAGAACTATACAGGCTGATCTTTTATACCCAGATGATGCTGGCAACCCCCTCCCAGCCAGGAATACACGTCCAGGTATGTTCAATTGTTGAGATAGACTGTATGAAACCATCCACACTCATTCCTGAAGGTCTTAAAACACAATGCACTAGTTTGGGGGCCAGATGTCTGGTCAGGGTTAGGGATGCAGCCTGGAGTTATGGAATAATATTGTTTTCCTCTGTGAATCTAATTATGTCCTTGGCCTCTTTGGCTGTGCAAGTTCCCAGATTTCCCTCTGGTATTCCAGGGGCATGGCCACTTTCTAAGGCTGGAATTTCAAGTGGTTCTATCAAAACCTGCTGCTGCACACGTACCCTCACTGGCATCCAGGCTAAGACAGGAGAGTGAGACTCTCAAGGGACCGTGTAAAGAAGCATGTTGAGATTTCGCTGATGAACTTACTGTGCTGGGTGTCAGACGGAGGCGGCTTCCACCATCTGGTGGTTTGGCAACAGGAGGGGCCTGTTAGTATGGCTAGATTTCGTGAACAGTGGGGCTGGGTGGTGGGGCAGTTCTGGGGCCATATCCTGGTCCTGTTCCCCAGCAAGGAGAGGAGAAGCCTGACAAGCAATTTACTTCTCTGGGCAGTTGGCCTTGCTGTCTGCTCCACACTCAGGCGGGACCATCCTCAAGACACTCCCCAGACATAAGTCAATAAATAGATCAGGGCTGATTTGAGAGAGAAAGGGAGTGGGGGAGAAGAAAAAGGAGGAGGAGGATGAGAAGAAGCAGAGAGAGAAGCATGAGCGCTGGACCGCTTACAGTCTGTAGCCCTCCTGCCTGTCCCTGCGGCAAGAGGTAAAAGTGCTAAAACAACTTTGGCCAGAAGAGGGCCCCAAATTTCACTCAAATTTACACAACTCTGGGGGAGAGTCTGGCTAGACCTCAGTTCATGTAAGTTATCCACCATTGTACAGCATAGAAAGGGCCAGAAAGAGCGCCAGAGACCCAGACGTGGGAAAGAACTTCAAGGTCACAGGCTGGTTTGTAGTTAAGCCAGGACCAGAACCCAGGTTGGGTAATTCCTGCTCTGAGACTCTATCCTCCAATTCTTCTTAGGCATCACTTAGCCGCAGCAGTATCTACAAATATCTGCTGAGATCCCAGTAATTTAAAAAGACAACCATTTATTGAGGGCCTGGCATGTATAAAGCTCTGCGCTGAGTGGGCAGGTGTGTGTGGCAGGTGGCAGGTGGCAGAGGTGCTGGATGATGAGGGTGGGGAGGGAAAGGGTGGTGTCCAAGTCTAAGTTCATGGTCCTCAAGGCCTTCAAAGGCTTCTTACTGGCTTAGAAGGCACAACCTAAAGCACAGGAAAGTTAAATAACAATAAAAGATACAAATAAGGTTCAATACAGTGAAGGCTGAGCTGTCACAGGGTGATGTATGATTAGTAAACAAATGTATGATTAGCAATTGTCATTCGATTTCTGAAGAGGAAGAGAAGGTTCTCCTGTGCTTTCATATAGCACGCTGTGATTTCCAGTGCTTTCCTGCATGTTGTCTTCTTTGGGCGTGGTCACAAAGACCCTTCATGGGAGAGGAGGTAGGGCGGGTTCTGCTTTAGGGGAGCTGATGGAATTTGCACGTACACAGAGGACCATGGAGACACACACAGCCTCTGCTCTAGAGGAGTGTACAGTCCTCTTTATTGGGAAGTCCAGGCATCACGAGTTCGTATGCTTGTGTGAATGGAGAACTGGAACCAGGGACTCCAGGGTTTGAGTGAATGCAACATTCTAGACCTGCAGGTGTGCTAAGTGTGCCCTTTAAACAAGCTCTTCTTGCCCTAGTATAGGCACATAAATGTGGAGGGGAAAGACAGCTGGTTTGGGACTAACTGGCTATGTGGCATCAAGCAACTTGCTTAGTTTTTCTTGGCCTTGGTTTGTTCCTCTGTAAAATAAGAGAAATAAATAACCTCTCTTGTCCCTTCTAGTTGGAAAGTTCTTTGATTCTAAGCATTCTACAATTACCTGTTTTCGAAAATCAGATTTTCAGGTATCAGTTTGCATCTTTATGTTGGCTTCTCTTTCCCTTACTTATCCTAAACTTAAAAAAAATTTTTTTACAATTATATTTTGTCATTTTTAACTCACACAATGTCCTTGGGTTGGAGTCATCTCCAGTTCATGGGCGGAGGTGGCAAAATAGGGGTTTCTCTAATCCTTTCTAGCACTAGCTCTTTGAGCAGATGTTTTCAACACAGGCCATCCTATATACCTACTGTGTGCCACGCATAGTTGGGGTATTTAATGAATGATGCACAGTCCCTGTTTCCAAGGAAACTTCCCCCAGGCTCTGTCATTTTTGGGGGATTGCCAGGCACATGTGAGGCATTCAATAAATGTGTATTGAACAGAAAGGAATTCCCAAGGCACTGTGGGAAATAAATCTGCATGAGGTTGAAATGTACCCAGAGAAAAGATAGCCTGCACCATTTCATACTTAAATCCCCTTGGACATACGGCCCCAGTACAGAAAAGACATTTTCCTCCCACAGGTAGAAATAACTTCTGCCCAGATCTTGGCACCATGGGGTTGAGTGGGGAGCACTCAGTTGTTCCCTCCAATAAAGGTAATTACGGAACAAAGGGGGAGGTTGGGAGTATGCTCAAGTCAGGCTTAAAGGCCTGAATTTATAAAATGTCAAGTTGCAGGGAGTTTTTTAGGCAGGAGAAAGGCTACCACCTTGTAGGCCGCTAGGAAGTGGGGAAGAACTGGGCCCTCTCTCCTACAAATTTATTGTGCTTGATGTGTTCATTGTGGATCTGGGTCCGAAAGAAGGGTAATAAGGAAACCACTGGTGCTGTTTTAGGTGAGCTGACTGCTTTGATTCACAAGGGGACCCAAATCAAACTAAACCCCCTCCTCTTCTTCCCCCCACAACAGCTAAACACCAGCTCCCCTCACTGGTGGCTTCTCAGGTTTTATTAGCACTTCCAGAAGACGTTGCCATCCACAGAAGACGAGTTATCCGAGAGCCATGATGAATCTCTTCCTCACAAACTCACAGGCTGTCTTGATCCATCATCAGAGAGGACCTGGAGCTGGCCAGCACCCTCCCACGTTCAGGAGCTCAATATGGAGGGCCCGTTCCAGGTCTACCTCTCATCCTTTCAGGGAATAATCCTTGCTCATGGAGGTAGTGCCCTGTCCTCCCATTTTCCCATCAGCTGAGCAACATTACCAGGTGCACCTTCCCCCAGGACTCCTACTCCAACATTCACAAAGGTTTTCTGTCATCTTCTCTGACCAAGAAGCTCTGGCCTGGTGCCAAGATCTCGCACAGTCTGAGCCCCCTAGGCCCATCCATCTTTTTTTTTCTTTGTCCTGTGCCATCGTTTGGTGTCCTGGCGCCCTTCCCCAGGAAGGTTGGAGGAATAGTGGGTTACTCTGTACAGAGCAAATATGTGACTAAATAAAGCCTTAGATCTGTGCCTGGGTTCTGACAGTCTAGAGAACGCACAGAAGAAAGTATTAATGCAATTAGGTCATAAAATTATTTGTCCTCTTTTCAGATGTTTCACATTGGTCCACAGTCACAAAGCTTTATTGTGATTGTGTAACAACTGGAGTAGTTGTGAAAACACTACCCTTTAAATGTTTGAAAGCAGAATGGGAAAAAAATGTTGAACTAGAAGGGGGGAAGCTACATTGAATTAAGTAGTAACTGTGCTCCAAGTCCAGGGACCACGGACAAGTGGCTTGGAAAGTGGGTTTTCCAGACTAGAGGGAGGGGTGAGAATGCCAGAGCCTGGAGCTCATGGTGAGCTGGCCTCCAACCGGGTGGGTTTTCCCACCATTGTATGCTCCTTTCCCTGTCGCCAGCCTGGGGAGGGTCCCCAGGGGAGCCCTGGGCTTAAGGCAGTGGTGTTATGCAGAGTCTGTAACGTTGTCATTGGTAAATGATGCACATGGTAGTTACACAAGCCCAGATCGATGGACGACTCAGGCAACGAATCGATCACTTTTCGGGGGAGAATTCACCCTTTGTGACCTGCAGAGGGTCAGGTGGTTCATCCAAAGAGGCTTGAAGGATTTAAAGCTGGCCTTTTCCCCATTCCCATCTCCTCCTCGGGGGCCTGGGCAGTAACAGCCGGGTAATAAACTACTTCTCATTAAAAAGATCTGGGGGTGGAAGTGGTAGGGGGACATAAAAGTGGGGACAAAAAGGCACAAATCCGCTCCGAGGCGGAAAGCCAGGTTGGGGGCGCGCTGGGCTCACTTTCCCCGCTCCCTCTCCCCCCGAAGCCACCCTGAGTTTTTGTACCCGGCGAACTAGCCCGGTGCCGCGCCAGGCCGCTGGCTGCGCGCTGGGCTCGGGTGGGGGCTCAACGGCCCGCCCCTGCCACTGGGGCCGGGCTGCAGCCCCCTCCCCGTCGCCCCGAGCCCCTCCCCCGGCCCGGAGCCCCTCCCCGCGCGCTTCCCTTCTCTCCCCTCCCTCCCTTCCCTTCCCTGCCTGCCAGGCCCTGCCTCCGCCTCCTGCGCCCACAGCCTCCGCCAGCGCCGATCCCCCCGGAGCCCGAGCCGGAGAGCGGCGAAGGGGAGCCGCCGGCCCCTCCCCAGGACGCTGACAGCAGGCTCCGGGGCCCCCGCCCCGTCCCCTCGCCGGCGGGACACACCCCCGCCCCTCCTCTGCTCCGCCAGTTCCCGCCGGACCTACCGGGCGGCGGAGAGAGCGAGCGAGCGAGCGGGCGAGCGCAGCGCGGCGGCCGCGCGGGAGTGAAGGGGCGCGCGGCAGGCCGGCGGGGAGCTCCCCAGGGCGCACGGAGCCCGCGCGCCCTCCGGGACCCTTCCCCGTCCCTGGGCCCGGACCTGTGGACGCCGGGAGTCCGGGCAGCGTTCGGAGCGCCGGGCCGGGGTGGCGGGCGGCCCCGGGACCTGTGCAGCTGGAGAAGGAGCCGGAGCCCGGCCGGGATGAGAAGGTGACGCCGCCGGGGGCGCCACTTGCTTTGTGGGGGAAGATGCTCGCCTACTGCGTGCAGGATGCCACCGTGGTGGACGTGGAGAAGCGGAGGAACCCCTCCAAGCACTACGTGAGTACAGCCCCCGCCGACCCTGCTGGGAGTGACCCGAGGTCCCGGGAGGGCCCCGGATGGCCCCTCGCCCCTCCCAGCTGTGAGGTCCCGAAGCTAAGCGCCCACTGGGCAACCAGCAGCCGTGGAGTTTCTTCGCGGGGCTGTGATCTCCAGGGAAGCCTCTTCTGTCCTTCCTCCTCCCCCCTCCCCCCCCGGTTTCTTTTTTTGGCATTGGAATTGGCAAGTGGCTGCCCTTGTCTGTTACAACGGTGAAGTCATCTGTCCGCCTTTGATGGATGGTGGGGGGAGCTTTCGTCAACCCCTCGCAGAGCAGCCCCGTCGGGAAAGCGCATCTCCTCGGCCCTCCCCAGGGGCCCTGGGCGCTCACGCTCACACAGCCTGGGATGCTTTCAGAGCTCGCCCTGGGGAGGGGAAGCCTCGCGCCCTGCCTCCCACGCCAGCTCTGTCTCTGCCTTCCTAGGCCTGGGGCTGGGGGCAGAAGGAAGCCGCCGCCCCCTGGCCCAACCTCCACCCTCCGCGCTGAGCTTTGATTTCCCTCTTAAAGCCATTGTGTCCGTCGGTGTGAGGAGAATTGTGGCTTTTCCTTTTATCCCTCCTCTGGACGTGACCCTTAACCGGGTTCATTTCCTCTTAAGTGATGCTCCATCTCCAGACACGAGGAGGCGAATGTTTGCTGTGGTCTCCGAGGAACCGCCCCTCCCCCTTCCTCCCCCAAACTTTAATGAGAAGGGGTTAAGGTTGACTGGGGCAGCTCCAGAGCCTATGTGACAGTTCCCCTTTCATCTCAGCCGGTCCTGTCTTCCCATCCCTCACACCTTAGGAAGTAAACACGGTGTCCTTGACCCCTCTGAGCGTCTGTGCCCCTGTACTTGAGATAGAAGAGACCCAAGCACAGAGGACTGCATGTTATTTGCAAATTGGGTATTTAGAGGAGCAGTTCCAGTGCTCAAAGCATTAATCTTAACAGTTAAAACAGGCGCTGGTTGCTGCCCTGGATTGTACATTGATCTCTGAAGTGCCTTTTCTTCCACTGTTGCAAAGGGACTGGGGTTTGTGGCAATGTCAGCCTCGGGCTACTCTTTTTGCCTTTGTCACCAGTGTAGCTCTGAACTTTGAGTTTCTTTACAGCTGAGCAAATGCGGCTGGGCTCATATGGGGAGGAGGTAAATGTGGAGGCAGGTTCCTGACTAGGCAGGGAGGTGGGTGCCTGTCGGGTCCAGTCCCTGACACCCTTAGAGTTGTTTGTTTTATGTCATCTGGTCCAGCAAGCATCTTCCGCTGCTGTTACAAGAAAGCTCTTTTTGGAGGTCTTGGGTCACCAGGTGGTCAACCTGCTCTGTGGACAGATGTCCCTTTGTATATCCCAGGGTTTATTTTTCTCAAATGTTGCAGGCTAAGTTTTAAGGGTTCTCATTTGTAGTCCTCGGTTGAGCTCGGCACTGCATTCAACAGATGGTACTCTGCTTTGAGACCCAGGCAGGTGCATTTCCATCTCTGGATTTTAAATGAAACATCACATTTCAGCTCCCACCGATGGTGCCCAAGGTTGCAGATGCAGGACACACTGGTAAAAAACTAGAACCGGGGCCCACCGCAGACAGGATGAAAGGCAAGGTTGCGTGCTGGGGCTCTGAAGTTAGACGGTCTTGCTCAAAGCCTGGCACGCAGCCACTAACTAGCTGTGCCACCTTGGCAAGTTATTTAAACCTCCCCCAGCCTCAGTTTACTCAATTTCAAGTAAGGATAATAATAGTATGTACTTGTTGGGAGAATTAAATGAGATCATCTATGTAAAGCACTTAGCCCAGTTCCTGGCACGCAGTGAGCTCTTATTAAATGGTAGCTTATTATTGGTGAGATTCTGACTAAGAAAGTATTTTTGAAAAGCAGCTATTAATGGTCTGGCAAAAAGGAAGAAAGATTTTGGGTTTTAAGATTGATAATAACTTGTTCTATGTGAAAAACACAAAAGAAGTCCTGTCCAGTTCCCTCGAAATGATCATTTCCTTCCTTTTTACAGACAAAGTGTTTCCCGGGACATCTCCGCTTCCCGAGTAAGAATCGATGACATTATGTTTGGGGCAGGGAGTGATGTCACTGAACAGATGGGGCCATGCAGAGTTCTGAACTAGGGTTCTGGAAAACACTGAGAGGAGAAAGTGTTACATGTTGTGGAATTGTGGAACGGGCAGAGACCCGAAGACTCATCTGGCTCAACTCCTTCATTTTACAGATGGGGAAATGGAGAGCCAGATTGGGTAAAGTAACTTGCAACACAGCTACTCACAGCTGGGTTTTTTTCATTGCATGTACCCTAAGTCTGGTTGGGTTTGGCTAAGAGGACAAATAACTGGTGGTCAAAAAGTTTCTACCCATTTGGGGCATTGCGTATATATTAATACATAACATAAGCATATCCAATAATAGAAAGGGGGAAAGAAAGTAGTAGAAAGGGCCTGGTGGGACAGACAGGGGCAGGAGGAGCGGGTTGGGGGAGGCTGCAGCCTCTTCCTCTCCTGGCCCTTGCACGGTGGATACCACACACCAGAAGCTCAAGTGTTGTGGGTAAGGCCCTCTGGTGTGGTCAGCTGGCAGGACATGCTGCACCCATCGCCTATGTTCTGGAAACCCTCTACACTGGAGGAGCAAGCCTCCTTCCAGCCTCTCCTCTGCTGATGGTGAATTCCGAGTCTGTGGTTTGGTAAACTGCAGAGCAGAGAGGTTTTACGGGATGTGCGTGTTAGCCAGAGCTAGCTGATGAGAGGCCTGGGGCCCACGCAGGAGGAGCTCTGCTGGCTCCAGAGTGCTGGGAACACACTGCAAAGGTTCTGTCAGGACATTCTGCAAAGAGTTTGCTCATCCCCACGGGGAGGGGGAGCTGCCTGAACACGAAGGGTCCTGTGCTGTCCGTCCGTTCATGAAGGCACGCAAGTAGCTTCCATCATGGGGATGGCACTCAGCCCTGGCTTCCTTCCTCTCTGCCAGGCCCCTGCTTGGGGTGGGGTTGAGAAGGGCACGCAGCTGCTACTAAGGTCAGGCTCCCTGGCATGAAGCTAGGCTCCTTTCCTGGCTTTCTGAGCTGTGCCTGGGGAGACCCTAGGTAAACTGGCTTTGGCGTCTGACCACTTGTCTCGAAAATGGTCCTGATGATGCTGGATGCAGAATGCAGATTCCTTCATTTGAAAGTTTTTCAGTAAAGATTTGAATTCAGGTCCACCGGATTCTTTGTGCTCACAGGCAGGTGTAGGTATATGTCAATTCATGTGGTGGAGAAAAGCTCGTTTATCTAAAACAAACAAGAAATTATATCTATTTGGATTTGGGAGGTTTTGCACTTTCACAGTTGTTTTATTATTTCCTAATTGTTTATTTCAGACAAATACCAATCATGAATGTTCTGATCCTCTGCAGGACTCTTTGGGGAATGCAAATAATAGCCAGTTTAGCAGTTACCATCGATGGTGAAACATACTTAACACTCGTGTTTTCGTGTGATTCCTGCAGGTCACTGAATGTACCCTAATGTGGGGTAGGTTTTTGGATTCCGTTTTACAGATGAATTAACTGCGACTTGGAGCAATTCACCAACTTGCTTAGGGTCTCGCAGCTAGCACAAGGCAGATCTAGGGCAATGCACGTCAGGTTAGCTCCAAAGGAAGATGTGGATATAAGGTGGGGCCCTTCTCTTCCATTAGAATCCGGGCAGGAAGGCCAGGCTCAGCCCTGTTCCATGGTGACAGAGCAGTGCAGGGTTGTCTTTAGGACTGCCTCACTGTGGAGACATCTACCATGTGCCCTGCAGGTGAGTTCGTGGTGGGCAACGCAGGCGGGTCACTGTGAGGCAGGAGGAGTAGAGCAACTTCAGGCTGGTATCTGGTCCCCAGTAATGCTTAGGGTAATAAATTAAGGGTTGACCTTGTGGAAATAATATATTCTTCCTCTGTTTAGATCATCCCAGATTTTATTCTTGGTCTTGGGAGCTACATGCTTAGGAATTGGCCCCAAACTCATTCATTTCTGTGCCCTTCTTTTTTTTTTTTTCTCAGCCCTTAGGTTGTGACTCCAGCCCCACAGGAATGAGAACGTGCAGCCACAGCCTGCAAGGGTCTTTTTCAGGGCCAGTTCCATTATGGAATGAGTATGGTGTTGGGCAGATCAGTGCTTCAGTCCTACCTGTGGCACTTCCTAGATGCGCAACCTTGGGCTGTCACTCTGAGCCTCAGTTTCCTCACCTGTAACTTCACAGGGCTCTTGGGAAGTTGGCCTGAGATAATTTGGGGTAGTGTCTACCCAGTGCCTGACCCCACCATGGGCATGCACCATATACTAGTTGCCATCTGCTGTTCCTGATCACCAAGGCACTGCAGGTGATTTAGGACACAATCGGTGAATCTGAGAGAAAAGGAAAGACTGAGGCAAGAAGGACGGCCCAGCTTTTCACAGTCTGATGGGGAAGTGGGTTACACGCCCCATGGAAAACACCCAGCCTCCAAGAGGAACAGATAAACACAGAGCAGCTGTTCAGACCTGGAGGGGTTCCTGGAGCTGAGCATTGGGATCTGGTGGTGGCTTTCTGGTAAGCTGGGAAGAAACAGAGGTTAGGAGAGAAGGAAAGAGGTTGCTCTGGGTAAGGGCAAGGTCAAATAGGATCCTAGCCCCAAGGTCAGCACCACACATGGGTTAGCACTCTTGCCTGCTCTCTCTGTCCCTCTGTCTCTCTTACACATGCACAAGCATGGGAACGGTTTCTTCTCTGGGGAGGGAAGTGATCGAGGGGTGATTCACGGGTCTGACAAGGCTCCCTGCTCATGGAACAACCAACCACATCCTTCAAGGCCGTTGGAACAGGGAGCACAGCCAGCCATTTATCGCAACCCTGTGTCGAGCTGAGTGAGGGCTTTTGGGGGGCAAACCAGGGTAGAAATTACCATGTGTGGTGGCAGGCAGAGGGGAAGGGAAGAGAAGGGAAAAATAAACCTATTTGATGTCAGAGGAGACCGATTCCAGCCCAGAAATACAAGCCCCAGCTGCTGTATTTTCCAAAGAGATATTCCGGGGCCAGCATGAGTTAACTGACCGTGGAGGCTATGAATTAGGGAAGTGTTGTGAGGACTTCTGACTTTGGGTTTGCACAGCAGTTCCCTGTAAATTGCCTTCTAATTGCCTCAGCCTGAGTCACTGACCAGACTATTTCTTGGCCAGAAAAAGTCTAACGGGCAACTGTGTTCTCTTTTACCTCTTAATTAGACAAAATGAAACAAATAATAGAGTTATACACATGGTAGTCCCACTTACTCCTCTCGAGTTCTAGAATCCAGGAAAGGGATAGTGGATTAGGATAGGGATCCAGGGGACAGGAAGGACAAGGGGTGTGTGTGGGAAATGAGGTGGAGATTCTGGCTTTGGAACTAGGTTCTGAGTGAGGGCCAGAGGTGTTCTCTGCCGTGACAATTGCCAAAAATAATGGAAGCGCCCAATAGAGTGGTCAGGGCTTCCAGAGGCGGGTTCCCAGAGCAGCGTGCTATTTCCTGCCTGGCCCGGGCTTCTGCTGCCGGTAGTGCAGCCAGTCACAGGCGGGCAGGTGAATGAAAGGTCAGGAGCCCAGCTGCGAAGGGGATGGGGGCCGCAGGAGGATCCCTCTTGTGCCTCTGGGTAACCCCCAGGCAAGTCACCACATCAGCCGCAGAGACTGAGCTCCTGCTGTGTGCATGGTGCTGGTCAGAGTCCGGCAAGGCTTATGGGGTTAAGATCCCGTAAGAAGGGGGAGAACTAACATACAGGCACCTACTATGTGCCAGGCAATGCAGAAGATGCCTTTAGAGGCGATTTTACTTGAACCTCATAACAACCCCATGTGATTAGGTAGGTGTTTTTATCCCCATTTTATAGATGGGGAAATTGAAGCTCAGAGGGTTCGTGTCATTCTACTCAGAGTAATTCCGTGGCAGGGCTGGGATTCTCACCCTGGTCTCTGACACCCACGTCTATGAATGCCACTTCTTCCCCATCAGAGCTGGCTTGGTGAGAGAGAAAATAAGCAGCGAGTCCAGGCAGCACCACCTGGGGATAAGGGGTGCACCTGGGAGGCTGTGTTGTCCCAGAGCTCCTGTGTACCGTGTCCCTTGGCTGAGCATTGGGATATCCTGGCCCCACCACTCACTGCCGTGGGATACAGTGCAAGTTACTTATGTCTCTGAGCCTCAGTTTCCTCATCAGTAAAAAAAAAAAAAAAAAGAATATATGGGGAAAGTTGGACCTAGCTCTTAGGGTTATGATGAAGATGAAATGAGTTTGTAATTGTAAAGAGCTTAGACCAGTACCTGGTGCCTTATGGAGCTCAGCATAAGTATTTGCTATCACAATCACTAAGTCCTGAAGCTGTTCAGAGGAGGGAGAGCACTCTGTGAACTGAAGTTTCCAGGGAAGACCGACTGGAGAAGGCAGCTTCATGATGGGCCTTGAGGTGTAATTAGGATTTGGCTGGGAAAGAGTAGGATTTAGATGGGAAAACTGAGGAAGGGCATTCCAAGAAAGGGAAAAGCAAAGGTGCTGGAGGTGGAACGTGCAAGGAAAAGCTGGCCAAAGCCGAGGGTGGATGAGGGAGAGAAGGATGACAGGAAAGCTCAGGCCAGCTCTGAGAGGCTCTGATGTCAGCAGAGGGAATTCAGTTTATTTTGTAGACACCTTGGAACCTTCCTTTTCTCCCAAGGGCTTGGCAGGGAAAGGGAGCTAAATGGTCACTTTGAGGTCCTCCTGGTGGGCTCCAGCGCTGTTTTTGCGACTGTGCCTGGAACAGAGCTAGGTAAGGACTGGAATCTTTTTCTAGCTCTGCCTGGGGGACTCTTTAGTTGGCCAGCTGGGTCCCACCCCTCCTGTTTACAGCTCTCACTCCTAGGGGTCTGGCTTCCCCATAAAAAGTTGATTGCACCCGGGCTCTTGGGGAGGAAGGGTTGAGGAGGAGGAGGAGGAGAAGAGGGAGCAGCAGGAAGTGAGGTGTCAGCTGCTTTGGGTCTTAACTAGCATAGGACCCTGTATGGGAGGGCCTGATGCAGCAGTGTTTCAGGTGGAGTAATTTCCATCCACAGTACCCCAGTGGCAAGAGCGAGAACGCGCCTATCCTCGTAGGTTCTGGGGGCCAATACCTCACAGTCTGAGCAGAGCCCAGCATGTCTGTGTCTTCTGAACCATTCACACTAATGTTGCCTTCTACTTCAGGATCTCTCTGAACTTGTTTTAGGTTTTTTTTTTTTTTTTTTTTTTTTTGAGTTGGGGTCTCGCTCTGTCACCCAGGCTGTAGTGCAGTGGTGCGATCTTGGTTCACTGCAACCTCCACCCCCCGGGTTCAAGCGATTCTCGTGCCTCAGCCTCTCAAGTAGCTGGGATTACAGGCATGCACCACCACACCCAGCTAATTTTTGTATTCTTAGTAAAGGTGGGGTTTTGCCATGTTGGCCAGGCTGGTCTCGAACTCCTGACCTCAGGTGATCCACTCACCTCAGCCTCCCAAAGTGCTGGGATTACAGGTGTGAACCACTGCGCCTGGCCTGAACTTGTTTTAGTTTTAAATGCAGTGCTTCAGCTGGGCATGGTGGCTCATGCCTGTAATCCCAGTGCTTCAAAAGGCCAAAGTGGGGAGGATTACTTGAGGCCAGGAGCTCAGACCAGCCTGGACAATGTAGCAAGACCCCATCTCTACAAAAAAATTAAAAAATAAGCCAAAATAAGCCAGGTGTGGAGGCATGCACCTGTAGTTCCAGTTACTCAGCCGGCTGAGATGGGAGGATGGCTGGAGCCCAGGAGGTTGAGTCTGCAGTGAACCGTGATCACACCACTGCACTCCAGCCTGGGTGACAGAGTGAGACCCTGTCTCAAAAAAAAAAAAAAAATTCTAAAAAGCTAGGCATGGTGATGAACACCTGTAGTCCTAGCTACCTGGGAGGCTGAAGTGGGAAGATCACTTGAGCCCAGGAGTTGGAGGCTGCAGTGAGCTATGATTATGCTACTGCATTCCAGCCTCGGTGACAGCAAGACCCTGTCTCTAAAAACAAATAAATAAATGCAATGCTTCAAACTACCTCTTCATTTATTTGACCTCTGCTACACTCCCAGATAGTCTAGTAAACCTTATTCTTAGGGAAAATATGATAATAAAAATAACAGCTGACCTTTCTAAATGTTTTCTATGTGCTAAGAGTTTCGTATGGATGTTCTCAGAAAAGCCCCACACAGCATGTAGCTCCCACCAGCATCCATACTGTACAGGTGAGAGCACAAAGGCTGAGAGAGCTCAAATGAATTGCCAGATGCCACGCAGGATGAGCTGCAGGTGGAGAGGCCTGCACTGACCCAGGTCTGCTGGCTCCAAAGCCTGCGCTGTCCCCACAGAGACCGCTTAATGACACATTATACACCCAGGATGCCTGGGCCCCACGGTTCCACCTTAGGCCTAGTTGGTTGGCTCCTCAAGCCGTGAGATCTTCCACATGTCACCTCCCCCTTCTAGAACTACATTTGCCCATCTAGAAAATGGGGCAACTGCTTCTTTTCAGGCTTGCCTTGCAGAGGGGAGGACAGGTATAAAAGCTGCTTTGGAAAGCACTGAGCCCAGAAATGATAGCTGTGTGAGGGGGTCCCTTGATCCCCCAGTCTGGGTTCTTAATTATCTAGGGCAGGGATGCTATACAAAACGAGTTGTTCCTGACCTCAGGGAATTTTTAAACAAGGTTCACCTGCCCAGCCACCTCTCCTGAGAAGCCTCATAGACAGAGTTGACTCAGGAGTACTTAGGCTCTTAGTGAAGATCTCTTCTAGAAAACGGCCTCTGGTTTTCCTTCTTTCCAAACCAATCATTTTTTTGTGAACAGGAAAAGACAGAGTTATTCCCAGTCCCATCTCTCCCTGCTGTTACCTGAGTGGAGGAAGTGATATCTAAGTGGCTGAGTTAGCAAAGGGGAAACAGCTGTGGTTTCTGCCCCTCCACTGGGTTGCTTTCTCTGTCCCTGTGCTGTCATTTCCCTTTGGCTGGCGAGGAAGCCACCCTCCCCAAGCCTGGGCGGAGGCCCATGGCTGGGTCGGGGTAGACTCTGTGTGTGTGTGTCAATACAGCATAAATTATGCAGTGGGGCGTGTGGGACCATTTATCCTGTTTCTGGGATCCCTGGAGCATGAACTTCAGACCTGTTGGAAACTGATCACTCTTATCAGATCTGACCACAACTTCAGGGAGTCAGGAGTGGAAGTAATGCCCCATGTTCAGAATGAACTTGCAGGGTGTACCAGGTGGGGTAGGGATTGATGGAATGTGGGCTGGTTTGCACTTTTGCCCATCAGTGTGTGGTCCCTGATGGAGAACCCACGTTGTTTTCCTTTTTTGAGGAGTGCTCTCACTAAAGGAGACCTTGGCCCGTATTGTATCACCACCATCATCATAGAGCTGTTACAGGAAAGGGGTCCCAATCCAGACCCCAAGAGAGGGTTCTTGGATCTCCAGCAAGAAAGAATTCAGGGCGAGTCCATAGAGTAAAGTGAAGGCAAGTTTATTAAGAAAGTAAAGGAATAAAAGAATGGCTGCTCCATAGACAGAGCAGCCCCGAGGGCCGCTGGTTGCCCATTTTTATGGTTATTTCCTGATGATATGCTAAAACAGGGGTGGATTATTCATGCTTCCCCTTGTGAGACCATATAGGGTAACTTCCTGACATTGCCATAGCATTTGTAAACTGTCATGGCGCTGGTGGGAGTGTAGTAGTCAGGATGACCAGAGGTCACTCTCGTTGCCATCTTGGTTTTGGTGGGTTTTAGCTGTCGTCTTTACTGCATGCTGTTTTCCATTTTTTTTTTTTTTTTTGAGATGAAGTCTCGCTCTGTCATCCAGGCTGGAGTGCAGTGAAGCAATCTTGGCTCACTGCAACCTCCGCCTCCTGGATTCAAGTGATTCTCGTGTCTCAGCTTCCCGAGTAGCTGGTATTACAGGCGCGCACCACCATGCCCGGCTAATTTTTTGTATTTTGTTTTGGTGGAGACGGGGTTTCACCATGTTGGCCAGGCTGATCTCGAACTCCTGACCTCAGGTGATCTGCCCGGCTCAGCCTCCCAAAGTTCTGGGATTACAGGTGTGAGCCACCGCGCCCAGCCTACTGCATACTATTTTATCAGCAAGGTCTTTATGACCTGCATCTTCTGCTGACATCCTATCTCATTCTGTGACTTAGAATGGCTAAATATCTGGGAATGCAGCCCAGTAGGTTTCAGCCTTGTTTTACCCAGCCCCTATTCAAGCTGGAGTTGCTCTGGTTCACATGCCTCTGACACAGCTACCACATATTGAATTCCCATTTTATGCCAGGCATTGCCTGGCCTTTGATTTATAACCTCTGGCCCCAGTGTGCCCATGAAGGTATGCATTTTTAACCCCATTTGACTCGTGTGGAACCTGAGGTTTGGAGAGTGCAGGTAGCATTGTTAAGAAAGCACAAACCCAGGCAGATGTGACCTCCCTCCCCTTCCCCAGCCTGCGCCTGGTTTTACACCATCACTGTGTCTTACACACTTGGTCCCTTTTCAGGGCACCCAGGGCTACAGGGGCTTCTGTGAGAAGGTGCTCCTCATGGGGAACTTGCCCTGGTTGCTTTTCCCCATCTAAGTGTTCAGAGCGTATAGGGATTGTCCCTGTCCTTTGAAGTGGCTGCTTTGTAAACTCTTTCATGGTAGGCCCAGTTCTGACCCAGCGTTATCCCGTTTCCTAATGGCCCAGACCCAAAAGGCTATTTTAAGGGACTTGCCTGTGTGGGAGAATTTCTCTCTGGAACAACAGAGGAGGAGGCCTGGCCGGCCTGGCATGGGGCTGGCAGTGGAGCTCCGAGAGGGTGAAACTCTGTCCTGAATTCTGCCTCCTGGGCTGGAACAGATTAGTTGAGGCTTCAGCACAGTGCCTGGCACCCAGAAGGGATAGAATCACTTCTTGATGAGTGTGAGATTCCCAGAGGTGGCAGTCCAGGGATTTCTGCTGGTCAGAGCCCCAGTGGGCTCGCAAACTTGCAGAGTTAAGGTCCGTAATAGAACAATGTCTGCACTTTGGTCTCAAGCTGGGATTAATTACTGACTTTAGCCATCACTCATTGGCAACTTGAAGCAAGCAGCCTCATGTTTTTTGTTATTTCTGAATGTAGCGGCTCCCAGGCAGGGGAAGTGGGGATGTCAGGTTAGAGAATGTATGGGTGGAGTCCATTTTAGATGCAGGCACTTGTCTCATTTAATCCCCACAGCAAACCCTGGTCGTCATCTATGTTTTATAGGGGAGGAAACTGAGGCTCAGGGAGGTGCAGCATCTTGCCCATCACTGGCAGCAACAGTGGGAGCCAGGGTTGCATCCCAGATCTCTTCAGGAACAAAGCCTGACGGCTTTGTCTGACAGCTTCCCTAGGGGATGGGGAGCTAGGGAGCTCGTCACATAGGTCCTGGATAAAACCCCAAGGGGCTGAATTAAACCCCAGGTCACCTGCCCATGTGACCCTCCCTCTGAGCCTCTCCCTGAAAACATGATGTAGTTGGAGCGGATGTTAGGATATGATAACAAGCTTGCTGTAGGAACGGATCTGTGCCAAGGTCTGGCCTCTATTTGCAGGTTCAAATTTGTATTCCCCTTGAACTCTTGCCCAGGGCCACTTTTGAAGGCCTGGCCCTTCAGAGGGTTCAGCTGCCAGAGTCTCCACATCCTCCTCTTGGGGATGGTGGCTAGCATGGCATTGTGGTAGGGAGCATGGAGAAGTTTAAGTTCCTGGTATTTTCAGCCCCATGCTTGCTTAGGCAAAACCAGGCTCTGGAAACCAGAGTAAGCACTAAGAGAGGGACTTGGGTGCCAGCAGTTGGAAGTTGAGGGCAAGAGGATAGGGGCAGAGCATCGGCAGCTGCTGTCATGGGCTCTGGCTCTGAAGCTGGCTATGAATCACAGCCCTGCCACTCATTAGCTTGTTTCACTTGGCCAAGTTTCTTCACCTCCGTGGGCCTCAGTTTCCTAAGTAAAATGGGTATAATAATACCTACCTAGCCCATATGGCTGTTACTCATGTGATAACCGTTCCATAAACGGCACTATTGCTATCACCAGCGTTATCATCCTTCTTGATTTTGCTCAGTTTCTGCCATCTCCTGGAAGCTTCCCTGACCTCTCATCTTAAAATGACATTTCCAGTCTATGAATTTTTATAATGTTAATTGTTTTACCTCTCATTTAACACTTACCAAGAATGACCTTGGATTGTTCAGCCTTTGGCAAGCTGATACTTACTCATATTCATTCATTCATTGTTTCATTCAGTCAATATTTGAATGTTTACTATGTGTCAAGCGCTGGGAACACAGCAGGGCAGATAAAAATCCCTGCCCGTTTAAAGCTTACATTCTGGTGTGGGAAAGGAAACAATAAACAAACAAATGACACCCTGTCATTTGCAGCAACATGGATGGAACTGGAGGTCATTATGTGAAGTGAAATAAGCCAGGTACGGAAAGACGAATGTTGCTGTCCTCACTCGTAGGTGAGAGCTAAAAAGAGTACATCTCACAGAGGTAGCGAAGAGAAGAATGGCGGCTACCAGAGGCCACGTGGGAGGGATAAAGAGCGGTTGATTAATGAATACAAAAATACAGTTGGGTAGAAATAATACGTTTTAGTATTTGATAGTACAGTAAGGAAATTGTAGTTAACAATAATTTAGTGCATATTTTACAGTAACTAGAAGAATTGGAATGTTCCCAGTACAAATAAAAGATAAGTGTTTGAGGTGATAGATATCCCCATGACCCCGATTTGATTATTACACATTGTATACAGGTATCAAAATATCACATGTACCCCCAAAATATGTATAACTATTATATATCATTTAAAAATAAGAACACAATAAAATAAACAAAATAGGTCACATACATAGCGTGTGAGATGGGGGATGAATGGTGCAGGGAAAACTAAAGCCAGGTGAGGGAGACAGGCATGCTGGTGATGGTGGGAGTTGCTGTGCTTTTTTTTTTTTTTTGAGACAGAGTCTTACTCTGTCCCCTAGGCAGGAGTGCAGTGGTGCGATCTTGGCTCACTGCAAGCTCCGCCTCCCGGGTTCACACCATTCTCCTGCCTCAGCCTCCTGAGTAGCTGGAATTACAGGCGCCCGCCACCACGCCCGGCTAATTTTTTTGTATTTTTAGTAGAGACGGGATTTCACCATGTTGGCCAGGATGGTCTCGAACTCCTGACCTCGTGATCCACCCGCCTCGGCCTCCCAAAGTGCTGGGATTACAGGCGTGAGCCACCGCACCCAGCCTTGCTGTGTTATTTTGTAGAGGGTGGCCAAGGACAGCTCCACTGTAGAGGTGGCTTTTGAGTAAGACTTGAGGGAGGTGAGGAAGTGATCCCTGTGGCTATCTGGGGGACAGTGGTTGAGGGAGAGGGAACAACAGGTGCCAAGGCCCCGAGGTGGCTGATGTGGCCTGAGTGGAGTGAGAGAGGGGAGAACAGCAGGTCATGGGGTCAGATAGGGAAAAGGGTCATGTTGAGCCTTGTATCCCTCTCCGCCCCGCACAGCATGCTGTGCTCAGCAGTGAGGCCTCATGATGACGTACTGGAGACTGAAACTGGCCAAAACACTGCCAGAGAGGTGGCTTCAAGAACTACTTGGGGTTTGACCCTGACCCCCTAAAAGAGACCTCCTGGGGAAACACAGTCTCCATCAGCAGTGTCATGGGTAGGAACTCCAGGGCCCCAAAGGCAGGGTACACACCAGGAAGCTTCACTGGCTGAACGTTAGTTTTGTGCCTACTGTGTGCAAGGCACTGTGTTGAAAGCAGTGTTCCAGCTGGGAGCCAGGAGGCGGGTAGGGGGGGTGAATTCCTGCAAAAGCAGTGACTACCAAATCCTTTCATCTTTAACGCCCCCTCCTCATGCTAGCAGAGGATCTGGATCATGGTTCGTCCTGGATCAGTGTGATAAATCCCTGGACAAAGGCTTCATTCTACTAAATAAAGCCCCTTCCCCCCCGACCTCACACTCCTATTTTTACCGAAGCTTCTAACTTACAGTTGCTGAAGTTGGTTGTTAGAAACTCAAAACACATGTTCCTATCAGTATTATATCATAAATGGTGTTAAGATTCTCAAGTCAGCCCACCAAAACTTTTCTCATCCTCAGAGTAGAGTTGTATTCCTGACAACCAGATATCTCTAGTTCACCTACAGCATAGGCTAACCTGGGAGCCTAAATGCTGTGTGTAACATCCAGGGAAACTGTCTTCCATTGTTCACAGAGAGAAGGAAACCCTAAGGCTACATAACAGTAACAACCATAACAACAGCAGCATGAATGATGTGCCCGCCACTAAGCACATCACTCATTTAATGCTTGCAACAGACTATGAGAAAAGCACTACTATGGTCCTTCCTTTACTCAGAGAGAACAGAGGCAGAGAGAGATGCATGAGATGCATTTACCAATGGTCACAAGCTAGGAAGGGGCAGAGCGGGGTTCAGAGCCAGGCAGTGGGACTCCAGATTCCTTCGCGAAACCTCTTGCTTCCTGGCCTTCCGGGAATCCCGCCAGCCAGCCTTGCTGCAGCCCAGGGTGGCTGTCTGTAGACCTTACGTTCAGGACACTTGTCATTAGGTGTTAACAAGTGTCACGGTGAGGGAACAAAAGCCACGGGTGGCCAGTTTGAGCAGTTTCTCTTTCTTCTCCCAGACAGGAAAAACCATTTGTTTCTGGAACCTGACACTGCAGGGGGTGGGCTTGGTGTAAGTGGCCGCCTTCCTGGGCCATTTACAAGTGCAGCACATGGGGCTGGGGAGGGGGCTGGGCTGGGGTGGCGATGTGTTTATTGGTGGAAGCTAGATTAGGGTGTCTGGCAAGATGTTTTTGACGCCTAGACCATTCCACTCAGTGAAACCCAACAGGTGGCCAGGCTGTTGCTTTAGCTGGAAGCGGGGCAACCTCCCCACCCTGCCCTGTTCAGTTTATTGTTGGAATGAGATGGGTCCTAACCAGTCCTTCCTCTCTTCCCTGGTCCCCAAAATAAACAGCAGCTGTTGTTGACGCCATCATCTCTGCCTCTGCCAGTCTGTCAGCAGCGCCGGGCTCTTGCCTGGCCTTGCCCTTTTTGATTTGATGGCACTGGGCATTGGGAGCCCTTTAGCTTTGCCCTACGGAGCCTGCCCTGCTGACCAGCTGGTGTGCCCTAGCATGCCCTCTCCCAGGCCTGGTGGCTGCCCACTGGCACTGTCCCCTCCGACCCTGTAGTGAGGCATGTGTGCATGGCGGTTGCAAACTCGGACTCCAGAATCTGACATCCATTTGCCCCCTGGTTCTGCTGCTTAGTTGGTGACTTTGGGGAGGTTGTTTAATGCTCAGCCTCAGTTTCCTTCTCTGTAAGGGCAGCTATTAGTATCTGTATCACAGGATGTTGTGAAGATTATGTCGAGGCAGCCAGTGGGAGGCCGACTGCCTGACGGGAATCCCAGCCTTGCCACTCAGGGGCTGTGTGGCCTTTGGGGAGGGGCTGTGTGGCCTTGGGGGTGGGGCTGTGTGGCCTTGGGGGAGGGGCTGTGTGGCCTTGCGGGAGGGGCTGCAGCGCCTTGCGGGAGGGGCTGCAGCTCTCTGCACCTCGGTTTTCTCATCTGTAAAACGTTGATAATAAAAACATCTCTCAGGCTGGTGACGAGGATGGCATGGGTTAATTAACGTAAAACAGAAAACACTCAAAACACTGCCAGGCACAGAGCAAGAGCACAGTGACTGGAATAGCATATGCTCTCCGTCAGAGAAGGCGGAGCATCCCCCGAAAGAATCCTTCGCATGTGCATGTTCAGAGCTGACACAATTGCTGTTCTCCTGACCTGACTTTTGGGTCTGTACTACCGAGCTAATTTGCTTGGCCTTGTGTCGAACCTGTGATTAGAACTTCCACTTCAGGGTGTAGGGGTGTTGGTGGAGCTGGTGATGAAGGAGGCTGGACGCATGAAAAGAGAGAGTTGGGATTTCTATTCTACTTGCTAGTGGTTCTGCTGATGTAATGTAAGAAATGGAAAGAAGATTATGTCCACAGCCAAGGGCAGCCTTCAGAGCTGGTGAGCAGATCCCACGTGGGGTTGACCATTTATCTGTGCTGATGTGCATGCCCCAAGACATTCTTCTAGATCTGTATGTATGTTGATGTTCTGGACACCCTCCCTGTGGGCTGGCAGCTGGGGCCAGCTCATTTTGGCCTCTCCCTGGCTCTGTACTCTGGGAAACTCTTGCTGTCTTTGGCTTTTCCTTGCTTTTTCTCTCCATTTTGGAAAGATTGTACTGGGAACCCCCATTAGAACATCCAAATGGAAAAATCTTTATTCTCAAAAAGAAAAAAAAGTCATTGGCCCTGATTATGTTGGGCCACAGTGCCAGGTGCCGCCGTGGGCACACCGATGCCTGGTAAAGATCCCCCACTTAGGACTGAGCTGTTACACGGTCTCCCCAGGAGCCTTGTCCTGTAGGAGAGGTGGCTGCCTGTGCTGTTTTGCCTCCCTGGCCTTTGTCAGTCCTTGTCCAAGGAGAGAGGGCAATGGTGGCTCCATTCCCAACATTTGGGGCACTGCCTTCTGACGCATAAGTGAAGAGAATGGTCTGAACCTTAGAGAGGAAAGCAGCAAAGTAGTTCAGAGTGGGGGTTCTGAAACCAGACTGCCTGAGTTCAAATTTCAGCTGTGCCATTTATTGCTATGTGGCCTTGGGCGAGTCACTTACCCCCTCAGTGCTTGGATTTCCTCTTCCATTAATATGAGGATAATAGTACCTTCCCCATAGGGTCGTTAGGAGGATTAAATTCCGATGATGGCAAAAGCCCTGCTAAGGTGCCTGGTGCAGAGTTAGTGCTCCATGTTCCTGCCGTGATTGGCACCCACACCGCAGGTGAGTCTGCTTCTCATCAGCCCAGAGCCCCTGGGGCCTGACAGGTATATATTTAGAGCCCTTGAGAGGGCCACATGGTATTTGTGACAGAGGTGTCTTGGATGGAGCCTGTGGCATGTTCTAGAGGAAGGGCGAGTGTGAAGATTCAGGCCAGCAGGGGATTTCCTAGCTGAGTGTCTGTGAGGAGTACTTCACCCTGGGGGCTCAGTTTCCGCAGCTAACCATGCCCGTGCTTCCCTTGTCAGTTGGCTGCAGAATCAGAGACACCATGAAACATCTGGTAGTCACTCTCCTTCACGGCGGCCGTTCAAACAGCTGTGAGGCTTGACGAGGGCCCCAAGAGGCAGCTCAGTGGGCTCTGGCCTTTCCCACTCTTTCCCGCACTCTCCCGCTCTTCCCTGCACCCTCCTCTCGAGAGCAGCTCTGAGTTGTGCAGGGCTGTGGGTGCAGCGGGTGACGGTGTCTTCTGCAGGTACTCTCTGTGTCCTAGTTTGCAGAGCTCCTCACATCCACACCTTCTTTGAGGGGTGCTGCTGGGAAGTGCTACAGTTCTCCTGTCTATTTCACAGACAAGGAAAGGCTCAGAGAGGGTCCGTGACTCCTGGAAATATGGTGGGCACTGTTGATGCCTGCCCCATGTCCCCTGGGCTCACCTGAGTTCACCTGCAGTGCCCCAGCTGTGGCATCCAGCACACTGACAGCTCCCCACCTCACCTGTCTGTGTGAGCACTCCCTCCTGGGCCATGGCCCCAGGGAAGCTTGCTCTGCCCAAGTGGGTGCACCTGAGAAAGACTTGGGGAAGGTAGGGGGCCAATTGTCATCCCTGGAACCCACACTCAAGTGGTGGAGAATGGGAGTTATCAGCCTGGATCCAAGGCCTTGTCTTAGGGTCGGCTTCAGGAAGAACCCAACTAGGATAGCAAACTTCTCCTGCTAGCAAATGGTAGAGCTAGGACTGAAAACCTCTGTCTGGGATTCCCAGGTCCCTACACCAGGCTGCCTGTCTTGAGGTTTATGGGTTTCTCATTATAGAGGAGTCAGACAAGAAACTTGTTTGATGAGGTCTTCTTGCTAATAAGAGGGCAATTTCCTGAGTAGGTAAAAGAATAGAGGGCTGAAGAATACTTGATAAGTACAACAGCTTCTAGGGGCCCACCAGGGAGGGGCTCAGTCAGTGCAAACATGATGGGCGGGCCTTGGAAACAAGGGAACCCGGCCTTATGTAGACTTGCCTCAGGAAACAAACGAGAGACTTAGGAATAATAGAAATCTAATATCTTCATCCGTCACTCGTCAGGCTGGGAGGAGCAGCATCAGTAAGTGTCTAAGGAAACGGAGAGGGGCTGCCGGTTCCTGTGCCCAGGTGCAGGGTGACATATGAGCAAGACACTCTGCTTGTTTGTAGTAAAATTCCCTCTGTAAAATTGGGCTAGTTGGCAGAGCATTGGACATTATGAACATGAAAGCTTCTTGTGACGGTGTTTCAAATTGTGGAGACACTAGTGTGTTTTTAGAGATGGTGAGAACATCTTTAAGAAAACAAAGGGAGAAAAGAAGGGGTGTGTGTGTGAGTGTGTGTGTACATGTCTGTGAGTGTGGAGTGTGTGTGCACTCGTGTGTTGGGGAATGTTGCATATGTAGGGACATGTCTGTGTGGGGGTTTGAGTGTGGACTGTGTGTGTTGGGGGATATGTTGTGTGTGTATGGATGTGTCTGTATGTGAGTTTGAAGGTGGAATGTGTGTATTGGGGGATGTGTTGTGTGTGTATGGATGTGTCTGTGTGTGAGTTTGAATGTGGAGTGTGTGTGTTAGGGGATGTGTTATGTGTGTATGGGTGTGTCTGTGTGTGGGCTTGAGTGTGGAATGTGTGTGTTGGGGATGTATTGTGTATGGACATGCCTGTGTGTAGCTGTGAGTGCAGTGTGTGTGCGCATGTGTGTGCTGGAGGATGTGTGTGTGTGTAATAAAAGCTGTTGGCATATTCCTGGGGCAATCTTTTATCCTTGAGAGCCCCCTATGATCAGGCTAGGGGGTCCAAGAATACTTAGATTTTAGTATAAAAGGGTCTCATAGATCTTTGCATATACTTAAAATAACCACCTTTGATCTTTTCCTCCAGTGCCTCTTTGGTGCCAGGCAGGTGCCCATAGACCTCATTTCATGCTCTCAAAGGAGACTGTGTTTCTTCCCTTTATAGATAAGGGGCCTGAGAATCAGAAAGGCTGAGTCACTCACTCAAGGTAACATAACTAGGAAGACGCGGTACTGGGATTTGACCAACATTTAGTCCATCCTTTGCTGGTTCCTCGTCCAGTGAAGGGGGAGCTTGGTGAGATTCGGCCAAGCCTTTGCGCATGCTGAAAGGGGCCTCCCTCTCCACTCGGGGCACTTGCTGTAGAAACGTGATTTCTGGCTTCAGTGAAGGCCAAGGAGGAAGTGTAGGGAGCAGAAGGCTCTGAGGCCTGGCTGCATGGACTATAGAGTGGTGCAGGTATGCTGTGAGGACCTGCTTCAGGGAAAAGTTGTTGTGACCCAGAGGAGGGTAGAGATGCAAGGGAGACTGTGGAAAATCAGGGAAGACTTGGTGAGGGGTGTGCGGGGGTGGCCAAAAGACCAGGATGTCCTTGAGTTCACCCTGGGCCTCCAGGAGAAGAGACTATAGAAACTTCTAGCTGGGTAAGGAACTTTATGTCTGGTTTTCATACTCTGTGAGCATCTGTCAACCTGTTTGTTTGCGTCGTCTGATTTCTCCACCGTGCGGAGTTTCCATATCCAGGTGTGTGAGGATGGGGCGATGCAGATCCGTCAGTTGTCTGCTAAGCGATTTCACTTCGAATAAGGGAATGGCAGAGAAACAGACCTTCCCAGTCTGGATTCCTGGAAGCGATCGCGGGTGGACATTTCGTCATTGTGAGTTCTTGGCAGACAGAGGCAATGGGGCCACCCGAGTTGCCTGGCTGCTCCCACCCCTGCGAGCTCACGTCAGAGCAGTGGGAAATCCCACGGAAGCTGCAATCCCAGATGCGACTCTGCATGGGGCATTTGGGATTTACTCCCAGCCTGGGCCTTTCATACCCTTTGGTTTCCAGAGCTGCTGAGAGAGGGCTTCCTGGTACCTAGGCAGCTTGTGACTCCAAACAACTGCTTGAAAGCAGACAGCTTCTGCCAGTGTCCCCAAGAACCTTAAAGGGCCACCTCTGCCCCACCTGTGTGCTCCAACATCAGCCAAGTCTGGGAGTCAGGCGGACTCACTCAAGGCAGCCTGAGCAGCACAAATGTTGAAAAATTATCCTGCAATAAATTCCCAGGCCCAGAACTATTAAGATAAGTGTTAACCTAATACAGCATTAACTTGCATGTTGGTTCAGCTGTCTACTGACTTAGATTACGATGTAGCGGCCCACGTAGTGGTTACAGGCCGCAGGGCTGCTGGAGAGAGTTGGAGTTCACCACCGGCCATGTGACTTTGGGCAAATTACTTAATCTGCCTGGGCCTCAGTTTCTTCATCTCTAAAATGAGGATGATAAAGTAGCACCAACTCCTAGAGTTGGTGGCTGGCATAAAAGCAATGTTAATGGTAAAAATACCAGAGACAGCAGGTGCTTGGCATCCCCACTGTGCTCCCTGAGTGGTGGCCCATGCCGAAGCAGTTGGCTCCCTCCCTTTTTGGAACAGCTTTATTGAGATATAATTCCCATACCATAGGACCAATTCACTTAAAGAGTGTGATTCCAGAGTTTTTAGTATATTCAGAGTTGCACAGCCACCACAGTCAATTTCAGAACATTTTCATGTCCCCCAAAGAAACCCTGTACCCTTTAGCCATCACCTGTGACCACCACCCTAGGCAGCTATGAACCCGCTTTCTGTCCCTGTGGACTGGCCTGTTCTGGACATTTCATGTAATGGAGTCATACACTACCTGGTCTCTTGTGACTGGCTTCTTTCACCAGCATAACGTTTTCATCTACCACCAGCCCCTTCATTGGCTTGTAGGGTGAGCTGGATTCCTTCCCTGTGGTGGCCGAGGGGTCCTGGACACAGCCACTCCCCATGGCCCTTGCAGGGTTGGCCTCTGCTCCTGAGTTCAGGTTCCATGAGAGCATTTCCTCTAGCCACCTTGCAGAGTGTGTGGATTTTCTCCCCTGCCCCAGCACCTTAAAGCTGGCCAGAGCTGGGTCTTTCAGGAAGTGTTGAACTCTCCTGCAGTTTATTCCCATTGCTTCCTCTGGCCTGGTTAGAGACGTGGGGGAGGGGTGGAAACTGGGCAGAGCCTTTACTGATCTGTCCCCCAGGGACTCTCTTTCCGGGAGGGGGAGGGGAGAGAGAGACAAAAAAGCATCTTTATTTGTTTTTAATGTTGACTAACTCCTCAGCTCCCTTACCAAGTTCTGGTGAAAGTTGCTGGGTTCCTGGTCACGCTGTCCTCCCTCAAAACACAGGGTCATAGGACTTCTCTCTTGGGGGCAACTAATAGGGAAGTGGCCAAGTGTTCCACACACAAGAGTCAGGCTGCGTTTGCTTTTCCTCTAGCAAAGCAGATCGACTGCAAAACCAGTGAATCGTGAGGAGGCGTTCAGTTGCAAGTAACAAAATCCCAGCTGAAACAATCTTAAGCCATGTGGAAATTTATCATCTCACTTTCAAGGCAGTTCAGGTAGATAGTAAGGAATTATAACTTTTAAAAAAAGATTCCTCTATTAATGAACATTTAGACTGTCTCTAACTTTTTTCGCCACTTCAAACAATGCTGCTCTAAACATCCATATATAAATATAGATATATAGATATAAATATATATATATGTCTTTGGGAACTTCAGCTACTATTTTTGTAGGATAAATTATTGAAGTGACATTAATAAATAAGACAGGTTAGGATTTATGTCAGATAGGTCAGTTCACATTTAATCTGTTGTCCTATACCATCTGTATCTAAATCCATCAAATGAGAAGTGATGTTTACAGTGAAGACCATTGTGGATCCCTCATACTTATGGAATCACTTCATGGACATTGTATTATTTTGCATTTTTTCCCATTTATGGCTGGGCAGCAGGCTAAAATAATGCTTAGATGGAAAAGATGTAACATAAAGGGCTTCCTGGTTAACCACCAGATATTTAGAATATTCTATACCCTTGAGTGCCATAGTTAGCAATTTTGTTCAAGAGAGTTTGTGATTCTCTGTTAGAAAGTACAGGATGAAAAGCCTAATAATGCTAAGTGTTGGTGAGAATACGGGGAAGTGGGAACACTTATGTACTGCTAGTAGAATTTTAAGTGGTTAACCACTTTGGAAAACAATGTGGCAATATCTAGTAATTTGAAGGTGTGCTTATCATGTGACCTGGTGGTTCTACTTCTATTTTTTTTTCTTTTTGTTATACTTTAAGCTCTAGGGTACATGTGCACAATGTGCAGGTTTGTTACATATGTATACATGTACTATGTTGGTGTGCTGCACCCATTAACTCGTCATTTACATTAGGTATATCTCCTAATGCTTTCCCTCCCCCACCCTGCCCCAGTGTGTGTGTGATGTTCCCCTTCCTGTGTCCAAGTGTTCTCATTGTTCAATTTCCACCTATGAGCGAGAACATACGATGTTTGGTTTTTTGTCCTTGCGATAGTTTGCTGAGAATGATGGTTTCTAGCTTCATCCATGTCCCTACAAAGGACATGAACTCATCCTTTTTTATGGCTGCATAGTATTCCATGGTGTATATGTGCCACATCTTCTTAATCCAGTCTATCATTGATGGACATTTGGGTTGGTTCCAAGTCTTTGCTATTGTGAATAGTGTGTAGTATTTTAGATATTATTTAGAGAGTAGATAGAAATTTATTATTTCCTCCAGATCAGCTGGTTGAACCTTGTTTTCTTTTCTTTTTTTTTAGTTTCTACTTCTAAGTATATACCTTAGATTCTAGGGTATAGAGAAAATCTACCAAGTGCACATGAGAAAACATGTGCAATGATTTTTATTGCTATGTATTTGTAAGACAGACAAATTGGTATATCAGTCAGAATGGGATAGGTTATGTTACAGGAACAAACAGCCCCCAAATTCTATTTCTTGCTCTTACTCCCTGTCCATTGGAGTCATTAGGGGCTGCTGCTCATTGTAGGCACTTGGAGACTGAGACTTGCAAAGGCCTAGAGTGCTTCCATGGTCCCTGGGGCATGGGGAGAGAGTGTAGCAGTGTCCGGCAGTGGCAATTAAATGCTTCTGTCCATGAAATATAATTCTGCCATAAAAATGGAATGAAGTGCTGATTCATCCTGCAACCTGGATGAACTTTGAAAACATTATGCTAAGTGAAAGAAGTCAGACACAAAAGGCCACAGGTTGTATGATTATATTCATATGAAATGCCCAGAACAGGTAAATGCATAGAAACAGAAAGTTGGTTAGTTGTTTCCGGGAGCTGGAAGTATTGAGGAATGGAGAATAACTACTAACTGCCATGAGGTTTCTTTTTGGGGTGTTGAAAATGTTCTGGAATTAGATAGTGGTGATGTATTAGTTGCATAATTCTGTGAATATACTAAAAAACACTGAATTGCACACTTTAGTTAATTAATTAAATTTATTTTTGTAGAGACTGAGTCTTATGATGTTGCCCAGGCTGGTCTTGAATTCCTGGGCTCAAGCAATCCTCCCACACTGGCCTTCCAAAATGCTGGGTTTATTGAGCCACCCTGCCCAGCCAAATTGTACACGTTAAAATGGTGACCTTAATAGTATATGAGTTATGCTTCAATTTAAAAAAAATGCTTCTGTCCAAAAGTAACACATCCCTTGGCCAAAGAGGTCACCTGGCCACACATACCTTCAGGTTGTTGAGGAAGCACAATTCTACCATGTGCCTGGGAAGGAAAAGAATTGGTATATTCAGTGAACAGCCCTAATGGCTACCACTTGGAACAGTGCAAATGCCAATTGATGGATAAATAAGGTATGGGATATTCACTGATGGAATTCTGTACAGTTAATGTGAATAAGATCTATAAGTGTCAGCATGAAAAGATCTCCAAAACAATATTGAATGAAAAAACAAGAAGTAGAATATTATCTCTGATACCATTTATGTAAATATTATTTATGGAAATATCGATCAATTTAAGTAAATTAAAAGTTATTCACAAAACAATAGTGTGTAATGTATGGTTACATATGTTTGTAGTAAAAGCATGCAAACACAGACTGGAAGGATGCTTCATGCCTGTCTTGTATTATGGCTGTTCCCACCTAAAAATGTAGATCATGTGTTGGGTCTTCTGACCAACTGGTGAAATTCATCCTGTTTTTCAATTTATTGCGTATTCTCACCATTGCAAACCCTCATCCTGACTTATTTTTATTTTTTCTTTTAGCCCTAATCCTCAATCCTATCCCTTTTCCTCTTAGCCATCCTCTCTAATTTGTTTAACCTAAGCCTGTGTGTCCTCAGAAAATAGGTTATGCTGTTGGTGTGCGTGGTTGGTAATCTATATACATGGTGTTATGCTATTGATTTTGTTTGGTAATCTCCCTTTTTACTCAATACTATATTTATAAGATCCATTTAAGTGGTTGTATGCCTCTACTTTATTGCTTCTGACTGCTGCATGGTATTCCATACTCATGTCCACCACACTTACTCATTCTCCCTCTTGATGGACGCTGAAGTTGCCTCCAACACCCTCTACTGCAAACATTGCAGCAGCAGACATCCTTATATATTGCAGCCCTTAAAATCGCCACAAAGATTTCTCCAGGAGTGGGATTGCTACTGAAAAGCAGTATGACAGTATTTACTTAAATGCAGTCTGTGTGCATGAGGGTTCCCAGCTCTCCTACATCCTCATCAACACTTGGTAATAGTGGGAAGACCGTCCAGGCTATTGGCACTTCTCCCTAAGGACCGATTCAGCCTACATTGGAAGACATAGTGAATTTTAATCTCTTCCTATCATTCCTTCCTGGCCTGTCTCCCTTGTCTGGAATGAAAGTTCTTTTTATAATTTCCTACCCAGTTCTCACTGATAGGACCAGAAACCCGAAACCTTCCTCCATTATCTTAAGAACTCAGCCAGCTTTTCAAAACTAAGCCTCCTTTGTTTTTTGACTTAATCCGAAATAAACCTCTCTTATCTTGTTTTCCCCTCTTTGCTCAGGGCCTGGAAGCCTCACTGGCCATTCTTGTGGATTGCTCCAGGAATGGCCCCTGAGAGATATTGCTTCACCTGAGTTTACCTGGGGTGGGGGCGGAGCTGCAGACCTTCGCCGGATGTCACCCACTCACAGAGGCCAGTTTTGGGATTTAGCTCTGTTTAAATTGGGACCTGTAGCTTTGCTTGCAAATGGAAATAAGTTGGTCTTATTTGCTGGGGATAATTATATGAAAAAGAATCCTACCTAATGCAATCCGACTTTTGGCCTGAGCCGTTCAATGGATAATTAGTCCTAACGGCTCTATGATGTCGTGTATTGCTGGAGTGGACCATTACTGAAGTCTTACCTTTTTTGTCCTTGCTTTTACCTTGCCTTGTTCCAGCAAGGCTTAAGCATAGCTTTAGGTCCTATGTTATGCGCATGTTATGTGATTGTCTGATTTCTCTGATTACATTATAAACTCTGCATAGGCGGCATTATGGTCTTTCTGCCCTTTCCTGCCTCCCTTCGTCCTTCCACTGCCTTGCTTCATGGAGCTTTGCACTTAGCAGGTGCTCAGTAAATACTTGCTGGGTGGTTGACACAGGATTACATGTTAATCCATCATCTTCAAAGGCTAGAACCAGACCTATTTAAAAAAACAAACAAAATCCTTCCTTTTAAAAGTGGCATTACCTTCTTACCCTCACAAAGGTTCATTTTAGTCTCCTTTATTGCTTTCTGGGGTAGGGGGTCTTAAGGGAGTAACTCAGAGAGCCTCTTTAACTTAAAAGAGGCATAATAAATTAGTCTTTAAGAGAAGATCGGATGCCTGCGTGCCTCCCAGAAGTGCGTTAGGAGCACAGAATTCTAGATGGCTCCTTTGTTTGCACCCCACCCTGTCTGCAGGGCTGGCCTCCCACAGCAGTGTGTGGTATCCTACAGATCACTATTAAATAAACAGTCCCTTGAAATCACAACATTAAAAAGTGCTGTCTATGTATTGTACCAGGAGAGCCAAATATTATGGAAAAGGCCAAATATTTCCACTGTGTTAAGAAAATAAGAACCCAGCAGCATGGAACTTCCCACTCAGTAGGCAAAAGATGTGGTGGAGACTTCAAAAGGGTGGAAGAACCATCAAGACAGCTTGAGCTGCAACGGGTGACTGCCCCATTAAAAAAAGCAAGTGTGTGTGTATTCCAGATGCAGCTGCAGAAATCGCAACACCACCTTTCAACTGGGAAATAAATGAATGCACCAATGTATGTATCATGGCTCACCCAAGCAGTGGTCCAACTGTGACTCGAGCTGGGGGTGAGGTTAGGAGGAGAGAGGACGAAGTACAGAACACAAACATTCTTTGTTCTCCAAAGACTCAAAAGGCAGATTCACAGGAAGAGATTCCTCATCCTGGTCTGAAATGAAGATAGACACTTGGCCATAGGGCTGATGGCTCTAGCAGAGGCCCTGCCCTTGGGATCTAGGCAGCATCTCAGCCAGGAGGGGTCCCTGACTCTGGAAGTGGAATATCGAGTGATAAGAAGTTTGGCTTCTCCCACCCACTTTCCACCATCAGGTAGAGCTTGTGAAGCCTGAAAAGTCTGTAGGGCCAGGCAGCCTGACTTTCATGGAAAGAGACCCAGGAGTCAACTTGTTTTAATTAAAAAGTTAGGTTGGGTTATCTCAGGGCCACCCCCAGGGAGGGTGATGCTTCCAAGCTGACCAAATTCTGAGCTGCTGAGCTGCCCACTTTAATGAGCTTGGGGAAGCTCATTTGAGGAGTGGTGGTAAAATCGCTCACTGGACTTGCAACATGAGAATGTTGTTCATGAATCATCAGGAAGAACTCCCAGGTATGGAGAATGGACTCTTGTTCCTTCAGCTGATTTGGGACCTGGCACTCACACTCGCTTACTAACTTTCTCTCCCTAGCGTAAGCATTCGCTTCCTGCCTAGAGTCTGGCTACCTACCCATCATCTCCATTACCCAAAATGCAAAAACAGAGAACTGTAGCATCTTATTACATAGACTTTCCTCTCTCCCAAAAGATGTGCCAGTGCCCCTGCCTGCCACGCCAGGCCCTGCCGGGATGATGATCATGGTCTCTAGCATTTACTGAGCTGTAATTCTGCACAGGGAACCAGGCCAGGCTCTGTGCACCTTCCTAGAGCCTCACAGCGGTCCTCTGCGGGTCACGACTGTTCTCATCCACTCTTGTCATCCCCGTTTTACAGCTGAGGAACCAGTGGCTCTGGCAGGTGTTGGGACATGTGCCATGGTCACGTAGACTGTGTGGCAGAGCTGGAATTCAAATCTAGGCCCCGTGACTTCAGTACTGCTCTACCTGAGGACTGTGCAGAGATGGCATAGCCCCACCTTCAAAAGCTCATAGTCTAGTTGTAGAGAGCAGAGCTCCTTGCATGGACAAATAATCCACCAGGCCCAGCAGAACTGGGTACCACAAACCGCATGGGATGTCTAAGAAGGGGCTGGAAGGAACTCATGGTGCACTGAGCATGTGGTGTGCCAGGCGGTGTGCTATGTACCTGTGTGTCCATGACCTCTTTAATTCTCAGAGCATTCCTCTGAGGTTCACTTTACAAATACAGGACTGAGGCTCAGAGAGTCATATAGCTTGCCCAACACCGCACAGCTCATGGGTGATGGAGCTGGGCCTGAACCCACCTGTCTTTCTAACTCTAAACCACATTCTCTTTGCATGATACCATGATAGACACTCCATTTCAGTAGCGTTACCAGGGAGTGAAGGCCTTGAAGGATGGGTGAGAGGTGAGAAGGGAGAAAGGAGGGAGTGGGTATTCTAGGCTGAGGGAAAGGAAGAGGAGCCGGCCTGAGGAGCAGCAGGAATTCCACCAGCCCCGCCCACAAGTGGCCCAGTTTTTATCACCATCCGAAATACATCACCTTGGTGTACATGAACTTGCTGAGGGCCTAGTTTCCATGGCTCCGAAGAGGTGACATCTCCCTCCCACCCCTGGTCCACCCTGAGCTCCCTGGTTAATTTATTCAAAGTGGTCATCTGCAATGGATGTGGACCTGTCAAGATGACAGATTTGCCTGAGGACATCCTCCTGTGGAAGGAACTGGATTCATCCCTTGATCACTTCTATGCCCTGTGGGTCTCCCTACCTCTTGCTCATTCTACAAATTACCCCTCCATTAGCCGGGCTGAAGCACCCTCCAGACAGGGGTTCCTAATTACCTAATGGTGACCATGCTACCCCTTGCCAACCTTATGAAAAGCATGGCCATGTCCGTTATCTCATCTGATCTTTTGCTCTTCCAACCAGCATTTATTAAGTGCCTACTGTGTGCCACACACCATATCAGGTGCTGAAGATTCATGGGTGAACCAAAACAATTTCATGCCTGAAGAGAAGGGAGGTTACAGAGTAGCTGAGATGACTGACATTAACCAGAGTTACATAGTGCCCGGCTCTAAAATGTGCTCCGGGACCTGGAAGGAATTACACTCACTAGGGGGAAAATTCTAGCATTGAGAGCCAGTTCCATCAGAATCCTGGGATCCTCTGTCTCCTAGGGTCTGCATGTTTCTCAGTAGATCTGAAGCTGTTTGATCACCTGCAGGAGCTGGGGAGTCTGCTGGAGGCCTGGGATGGAGTTCTGGGCTCAGTCTGGAGAGAATATGTAAACAGGTGCAGCCTCCTTAAGGAAACCTGAGAGGCAGCACCACACAGTGGAAAGAACAGTTTTGGAGTCCAACAGACCTGGACATGCATCTGGGTTTATATCTGTGTGACCTTAGGCAAGTCACTGAACCTCTCTGAGCCCAAGTATCCTCACTTGGAGAATAGGGATGATGATAGCATGGATGTGCCTGAAATGCCCAGCCAGGAGCCCAGCACATGGTGACCTGAGCAAACATGGGCATCTTTATTAGCTAGAGGTCATGAAACTCTGGATGTGCAAAGCAGGCCAATTTGTGATTTGTTTAATTTACAAGATTTCTCATTTTATGAAAAAACTTGCTGACAATACTTTCATATTGGGAGCTCCTCTTATGGTTTGAAAAATAAAATAATTGGCCGGGCACGGTGACTCATGCCTGTAATCCCAGCACTTTGGGAGGCCGAGATGGGCCGATCACGAGGTCAGGAGATCGAGACCATCCTGGCTAACATGGTGAAACCCCATCTCTACTAAAAATACAAAAAATTAGCCGGGCGTGGTGGCGGGAGCCTGTAGTCCCAGCTACTCGGGAGGCTGAGGCAGGAGAATGGCGAGAACCTGGGAGGTGGAGCTTGCAGTGAGCTGAGATGGCGCCACTGCACCCCAGGCTGGGCGACAGAGCAAGACTCCGTCTCAAAAAAAAAAAAAATTTGTTATGGATGCTGTGTTTTACCCAGGAGCACCCTGTTCTCAGCTTCATACAGAACTAAGCCAAGTGTGTCAGTGCTGTCCGGAAGGAGAGTCTCTAGGGGCGTTCCACAGGACTCTATCCTCTGTCTCTGACCTGGAATGTTGGTCAGTGACTTGGATGATATTTTGATGGCATCCTGTTCACATTTACAGGTGACCAGGGAGGAAGGAGAGAGAGTGCTTAGAACTGAACAGATGTAAATGTAATGAGTTTCGAATGAACAATTCAAAGAGGAAATTAAGAAAACAATTCCATTTTTATTAGCATCAAAAAGAATAAAACACCCACCTCTTGCAAAATTGAAACTGTATCAATTAAATAATAACTCCCCTTTCCCTCCTACCTGCAATGCCTGTTAACAGCCATTATACCTTGAGTAAATTCTCAACAAATGATACTGTCCTAGAAAAAAAAAAATATAATGGGCCCTGATGAAATCAGTGGCCCAAGTGCAGGCAGCAGAAGGTTTGGTTTTCATGGAAGCAGGTGTGTGAGGTGTCAGGGTTGGGGTTGTTTGGGAGCCAGCAGAAGCCAGCAGTATAAATGCCTCTCCAAATCCTGGGGATGCATTCACAGAATTCACATTTCTTGGAATGCATTTGTAGAAGTTTAGGATTTAGAAAGTTTAGAGAGAGGCTGGGCACAATGGCTCAGCACTTTGGGAGGCCTAAGCCGGTGGATTACTTGAGCCCAGGAGTTCAAGACCAGCCAGGATAACTTGGCGAAACCCTATCTCTACAAAAATACAAAAATTAGCCAAGCTTGTGGTGCACTTCTATAACTCCAGCTACTCAGGGGGCTGAGGCACGAGAATTGCTTGAATCCAGGAGGTGGAGGTTGCAGTGAGCAGAAATCGTGCCACTGCACTCCAGCCAGGGTGATGGAGTGAGACTGTATCTCAAAAAATAGAGATGACATGGCAAGATTTGCTTCCATTCTGCCCTCTCTGCCTGTGTACACCTGGTCTACACAGGTGAAGGTTGGATTCAGCTCCTGGTGCACATTTTATGAGAGCAGGGCAGGAGGGCAGCCTGGATGGTGGAGACACAGGACTGGTCGCCAGAAGCCACAGGAAGTAGGGCCGGTTATCCTCAAGCCGAGGAGATGCCGGGTGAAATGTGAAATGTCCTCTTTCGGGAGAGGATTTTGATATGTTCTCTGTGGCCCCAGAGGCAGAACTAGTGGATATGGGCGGGCATTAGCAGGAAGTAGATTCAGATCAGGATAAGGAAGATGTTCTCAGAAGCTTGGTGGATGCTGTGTGGCTTTCCCTCCGGGTTGACCCAGCCTTTGTGCTAGAAGCTGGACTTGCTTGGGCAAGGTCTGAGTTCAGGACTGCTTCTGCATTCCTCCAAATAAACCTCCCCTGGCCACAGAAAAGCCCAGAGGACAGAGAATACTAGAAGCTAAGGGAGAGCCTGCAGTCATTTCCCAACTCTGCCCTTCCTCCTGCCTTCCCATTTTAAAGACGAGGAAATCAAAGCTCCAAGCCACCAAAAGAACCAAACTCCATGCCTGCGCACTCTCCCCTTGGGGCCGCCTGGAGGTTTCTGCAGAAGGAGGGTGCTCGGTCTGAGCCAGTCAGTGGATGAAGGGTTTCCCAGGGGAGTGCCAGGTCAGGCACATTCCTCAGAGCTTCAAAATAGCCCCGCAAGCCAATACACTTCCTCCCAGGGGTCGGGGAGTGGCCGTCAGCTGGCAAGGGACAATGTGAGGGACACATCCCAGGGAACACTCTCGAGTGGGGCGTTAGGGTGTGGGTGCTGAGATATCTCTTTTCATTGCTCTGCAGGAGTGAGTGCAGCCTTGACATGCTGACTGGCCTGGCATGGCTGTGCCAGCTGAAGCCTGTCCCCTGCCCGCTGCCCTTCTTTCCCTCATCTCAGCCATGTCTGCAGGCACCTCCCTGCCTCCCACTCCCCAGGCTCCCCAAGCTCCGTCAGCTTTCCAAAGTCTGTGAGTTGTAGTGTGAGGCCACGCCATGAGGCAGGGACAAAACACAGGGTTTGGAATCAGTCCCACCGGGATTGGAATCCAAGCTCTACTGTTAATACATCCCAGCTGTGTGACCTTGGGCAAGTCACTGATCCTTTCGGACCCTCAGCATCTTCTTCTGTTAGATGGGCTTGTACCCATCCCAAGGATGTGTATATGGGTTACGTGGGCTTAATGATGTATGGCTGCCTCCAGTGCAGAGCCTAGCACATGGAACTTGCTAGGGTGCCTCCCTCTGTGCCTCGGTTGCCCTGAAATGGTGGAGCCCTGTGATGAGACCAGCCAGAATGATGCTCCCAACCCTCTAAGGGCAGTGGTTAAAGCCAGTCTCAATCAAGGTGGGTGTTAAGGGTCGACTCTGGCCTGAATCGGGAATGCCACCTTCTTACACAAAGCCAGCATTGCCTTCAAGATGACTTATGCAAAAGAGACGGGTTTTTCTGCATGCCACTTTTCTCATGGCATCCGTGGCACATCCTCTCTCCCTGTCAGCAAACCTAGGCTACCTAGATTTTGAGATGGTTGCAAAGTATTTATTCTGAGGATTCCCAGGACAACTTGATGGATCCTGCCAAAAACATCTTTGAACATATAACTTGACACACTTTTGTGAATTTATTCCCCAAGATAAATTCCTAGCAGGGGAATTGGTGGGTCAGTTTGCATTTCTCATTTTGATATATGTTGGCAAATGGCCCTCCTGAAAGAATTCAGCTCCCTCCCATGAAGTCTGAGACCTATCTATTTCCTCATAACTTCAGCACTGATCTGACCAAACTTGATTGTTTCTGCCAGCCAGATAGAAAAGAAATAACATCTTGTTGTTCTGATTTGGCTTTTTTCAGTTACACATGAGATGATGGAGTGTCTTTGCATGTATGGGTTAGCCATATGTATTTCTTCTTTGGTAAATGCTTATTTATATACTTGGTCCGTTTAAAATTTTTCTTTTGGGTGGTTCAGCTCATTACTTTGGGTTTAGAGGATTGTTCCCTGGAGAGAGGGGGTATTCTCTAAGGGGGCTTGGTGATGGTATTCAGATCAGTTTCCTTTGAGGCTGTGAGTTAGTTAGAAGTAAGCTTCTTCACCCTCTCTGGGAAGAGGCTGCCCTGAGCTTGCTCCAGGCTTCCTGGGGTCCTCGTCAACAGGCATGAAAGTGCTGCCCCACCCCCCAACGCCCTCATGGCCGAGCAGTGCATCAGGGCAGAGCTTGTGTGAGGCTGAATGAGGAGTTTGGTGTTAGGTTTAGGGAATGGGGGGCCATGGCAGGATGCCAGGGAAGAACCTGTGTATGTGTGCAGCTGTGTGAGAGCTCCAGAATTTCTGCGGGGGACTTGGACGGCTAGGGGTTACATCTGCATAGGAAGCACCCTGTCTTTGCTTAGACTGTGTGTTCCAAATGACAAAAAATAGCAAGTTTAATAAAGTTGCTTTTGTACACAGTATGTATAACATCCAGAAAAGGTCAATGGCCTATTACTCCAGAGAAATAATTACACAAATAAGTCAAATGAGAAGGATGAAATAAGGCCAGGCGCGGTGGCTTATGCCTGTAATCTCGGCACTTTGGGAGGCCGAGGCGGGCAGATCACCTAAGGTCAGGGGTTTGAGACCTGGTGAAACCCTGTCTTTACCAAAAATACAAAAATTAGCCAGGGATGGTGTTGCACGCCTGTAATCCCAGCTACTCGGGAGGCTGAGGCTGAAGAATCACTTGAACCCAGGAGGCAGAGGTTGCAGTGAGCCGAGATCGCGCCACTGCACTCCAGCCTGGGTGACAGAGCAAGACTTTGTCTCAAAAAAAAAAAAAGAAGGATGAAATAAAGAATAAAATATAACAACAGGGCCAGGTGGAGTGGCTTATGCCTGTAATCCTAGCCCTTTGGGAGGCCGAGGCAGGAGGATCACTTGACTCCAGGAATTTGAGACCAGCCTGGGCAACATGACGAAACCCCGTCTCTACGAAAAATACAAAAAATTAAGCCAGCATGGTGATGCGCCCCTGTAGTCCCAGCTACTGGTGGTGGGGGGCAGGGGAGCTGAGGCAGGAGGATGGCTTGAGCCCAGGAGGTCGAGGCTGCAGTGAGCGGAGATCATGCCATTGCACTCCAGCCTGGGTGACAGCGAGACTCTGTCTCAAATAATAATAAGAACAACAGATCTCCCACTTTTGTCTGGAGCTGGCTGATGGAGACTGCAAAGGTGGGGATTAAGCCTCCCTTGGCACTGCCACTGGTGTTAGAATTCCCAGGAAATCTAGGAAATAAAAAGAATGAATGCCAGATGTGGTGATTCACGCCTGTGATCCCAGCACTTTGGAAGGCTGAGGCAGGCAGATCACTTGAGGTCTGGAGTTTGAGACCAGCCTGGCCAACATGGTGAAACCCTGTCTCTACTAAAAATATGAAAATTAGCTGGGTGTGTAAAATTAGCTGCTTGGGAGGCTGAGGCAGGAGAATCGCTTGAACCCAGGAGGTGGAGGTTGCAGTAAGCCGAGACCGCACCACTGCACTCAAGCCTGGGTGACAGAGCAAGACTGTCTCAAAAAAAAAAAAGAATGAACTACCATACATTAAGCCAGGCACGTGCCAAGTGCTTTGGATGCATTATCCCATTTAATCCTCACTCAAACCATCAGAGGCATACCCTCTTATTACCCTCATTGTCTAGACGAGGAAATGCAGGGTCAGAGAAATTAGTTGATTTGTCCAAGATCTTACACCAGTTAAGAGGCAAAGCTAGGATTTAATCCCTGAATTGGTTTTGGCTGTACACATTGGGCTTTCCTGTGTTTCTCCCTGGCCCTGACACCTTGGTTAAAGCTCGGGGAGATGCCACTTAGAGGGTAGAAGACAAGGGAAGTTCTGGCCATGTGCCCCAGCCACCAGCCACCCTCTGGAGCCCAGCTGGCATCTCAGAAGACATGGCTGGGAGGGGCGCCCAACCCCCCCGCCCCTTATCTGGGGGCTTTGGTGTGCAGCCTGGGAGGGCTGGAATCTATAGCTCACGCCTTTCCCTGCATGGGCCTGGGTGTGAGCAAGGGTGTGGGGAGGGGACAGGCTCACTGGGGGTGGGCTCTGGCCAAGCGAAACAGGCTGAGGTCAGAGGGAGGGGGCCGCCCTCCCCAGGGAATGCTTGGATGACGTGACTTTGAGGGGGCACTGGGGGAGGAGGGCTGGCTGTGTGTTTCTCCTCTCACCTCAACCTCAGCCTGATGAGGAACCGGGGAATTGGGGCGGGAAGCCCGACCAGATGCAGCCCCTGGCAGGCTGCCCTGGCCGCTGCGCAGGACTCTTCTCCAGCCAGCTTGGCAGGTCCCTTCTTCCCCTCCCGAGGGGACCTGGGAGCAGATGACGTCCTGGAGTTGGCTGTGGCAGAGAGGAGAGTCCCCTCTGGCCACACGGAAGGAAGGGGCAGGGAGAAGCAGGTTGGGGGCTCAAAAGAATCCCCTTCCCTCATTCCAGTTGCTCCACATTTTGAACCAAGTTGGGGAGCAGGAGGGGAGATTTAAAAGGTTTGCTCTCAGATCCGGTGCCTGGGAGCGAATTGAGCGTAAAACAAAGTCATTGACTTCTGGCACTTAGTTTCTCTCATTTTTCAAAAGTCGCTAACGCTCCCTGCTTTGAATGCCTCAGGGTCTTAGTCACTCTGAACTGTCTAAAAGTGAGCAGGTGAAGCACCGTGTGCCCCTCCAGGAACTAGGGTCTCCCTGGGGAACGCACTCCCACTCTGAGATCTATTCCACTCACTCCACTGCATCCTGACTGTGGACCATCTGGGGGCCCAGAGCCTTTGGGGTGGGATTTCTTGATCTCTAAACAGCCCCTCCTGGGCTCCCATCTCCCCCTCCTCCTCTAAGGACCCCACGCATTTCACTGCCCACACTCTCTCTCATTGCCAAGCCTGCTTCATCGTCCTGCCTGCCCCCTGCTCCGGGGCTCTTTGGCTCCTTCTAGGCTCCCTCATCCTCACCTATTCCTCCTTCAGCCCTTAGATCTCCCTGACACCTGTTCTCGCCTCTCTCTCCAATCCCAAACTATGCCAAGTTTTCCACCGGAGAAACACTTTAGCTGGCTTTGACCTTGTGCTTCTTCGCCCCGTTGCCCTCCTCCCTCTTCTGCCCCCATCATTCCCTCAAGCCTCAGAGCTGGGACTCAGTTTACCTCCTGCCTCTCACTGACTTGGGCTCCAGGCTCTGGCCACCCCAGCTGGCCCTGGCTATCCCAGGAAACTCAGGCTGTGTCATGCCCCCTCCCCTAGCCCTCAGCCTTTGCCTATGCTGTTTCTTTTGCCTAGGGTACCCTTCCACCACCACAACCCTCACCTCTTCACCCAGCCTACCTTCCTTATCTGTCACTCCGGCATCACCTCTGCTACGAAGCCTTCCAGCGTGGTGCCTCTCCTGGGGTTCCCTGGGAACAGGCACAGCTCTTGACGTAGCCTTACAGTACATTGTCCCTTAGTACTGCCCTTTCTCACCACACCAGAGCTCCCGGGTACTGGAGCTGTATTTTATTTGACTTTGTGTTGCCAGTGTCTAGCACAGAGCCCCGCACGTAGTAAGCGCCCAATCCTTCTTGACTGGACTGGACTGAATTTTATCAGACAAGTAACATGGCTTTACTGAGGATCTACCAAGTCATTAGACATTGTAGAGAAAACAAAGGAAGCCCGGATCAAATATTTGCTTTCAAGGACTTTGTAATCCAGTTGAGAATGATTCTGGGAATGGGTTGGGGGAACAGTCAGGCATGAAATTGGCCATCTGAGTCTCCAGTGCTGCAGTGGGCACTATGGTTGCGGGTGCCTTGTAAAGGTTTCAGAGAAGGGGAGAACTGTGGGTAGAGGGGGACCCAGTGAGGTCTGGAGAAGGGGTGGAGGGTGGGTGAGATCCAATGGAAGAAGGCTGGGCCAAACTCACAGTCAGGACTGGGAACTAGGGGAGAAATATGTTTCCAGAGAAGATGAGCCGATTTCACCTAGCCATAGGATCTTCCAGTGTCAGAACAGGGTTAGTGGATTTTAAGTGCAGTTTCTCTATCCTGGAGGCCAAACGGGAGCTGATGGTGTTCCCAGTTTTGCCGCATGATTGGGAAATTTTTACTGCACGTCAGGGTCTACCGGGGCCAGTGATCTCTCCAGGCAAAGAGAGCAGGATATTTTAGGAATCAGTTCTTTCCAATTCTCTGTGTTAAAGAGCCGGTTTCTTTCTTGCTGAGCCTGGGGAACCAGGTGTGTTCTCTTCAAGTCAGCCTTTCTCCTTAACCAGCCAGGCACAGCTGCTGCTGTGTGCCTGAGTTGGTGATGGGCAATGTGATCACTGCAGAGATGATTGCAGAGGTCCAGCATACATTTCCCCAAGATTGATGGACATAGTATGATGTCTACCCACACAAGCATGCTGTGCACCAGAGGAGGGGGCAGAGGGAGCACCAGGGCTGAGGCAGCCCAGGGAGGTTTCTAGGAGGTGGTGGGTCTTGTTTGGCTCTTGCAGGAATTAGACAGGCTGAGAAGATGGAGAAATAGAGTTCTTTCTGACAAGAACCCCTTAACCAAGAGGTGCATTGTCTCCCTTCTAATTTTTTAAACAATAGCTTTGTTGAAATGGAATTCATATCATACAATGCAACCATTTGAAGTGTACAATTAAATGGTTTTTAGTTCATTCGCAGATAGTACAACTTGCAACCACAGTCACTTTTGAACACTTTTGGTCATCCCAGAAAGAGGCCCCATTAGCAGTCTCCTTATCCCTGACAGCCACCCACCCACCCCCCAGCTCTCAACAACCACGAATCTACTTTCTCCCTATATATGTTTGCCTTTTCTTGACATTTCATATAAATGGAATCATATAATGTGTGGTTGCTTGTGTCTGGCTTCTTTCACTCAGCATGATGTTTTCAAGATTCATCCATGTTGTAGCATGTATCAGAAGAACTTCATTCTTTTTTATAGCTGAATAATATTCCATAACACAGGAACAGAAAACCAAATACCACGTGTTCTCACTTGTAAGTGGAAGCCAAATTATAAGAACTTATGAACACAGGTAGGGCATGGTGGCTCACGCCTGTAATCCCAGCACTTTGGGAGGCCAAGGCAGGCAGATCACATGAGGCCAGGAGTTCAAGACCAGCCTGGCTAACATGGCAAAACCATGTCTCTACTAAAAATACAAAAATTAGCCGGGTGTGGTGGCGCACATCTGTGATCCCAGCTACTTGGGAGGCTGAGGCAGGAGAATTGCTTGAACCTGGGAGGCAGAGGTTGCAGTGAGCCGAGATGGTGCCACTGCACTCCAGCCTGGGTGACAGAGCACAAGAACTTCTGAACACAAAGATGGAAACAACAGACACTGGGGCCTACTTGAGGGTGGAGGGTGAAAGAGGGAGAGGAGCAGAAAAGACAACTGTCGGGTACTGGGCTTTATACCTGGGTGATGAAATAATCTATACAACAAACCCCCACGACATAAGTTTACCTGTATAACAAACCTTCACATGTACCCCTGAACCTAAAATAAAAGTTAAAAAAAAAAAAGAATAGGCGGGGCATGGTGGCTCACGCCTGTAATTCCAACACTTTAGGAGGCGGGTGGATTGCCTGAGGTCAGGAGTTCAAGATCAGTCTGGCCAACATGGTGAAACCCGTCTCTACTAAAAAAAAAAAAAAAAAATTTAGCCGGGTGTGTTGGCTCACACCTGTAATCCCAGCTAGTCAGGAGGCTGAGGCAGAGGAATTGCTTGAACCAGGGAGGTGGAGATTGCAGTGATGGCACCACTGTACTCTGGCCTGGGCAACAGAGCAAGACTCTGTCTCAAAAAAAAGAATAATATTCTATTGTATAGATAAGTCACATTTTATTTGTCCATTCCTCATGTAGTGGACATTTGAGTTATTTTCATGTTTTAGTTATTACATAACATTACATAATGTATATAATATTTTATAATATAATGCTGCTACGAACATTTGCATACAAGTTTTTGTGTGGATGTAAGTTTTCATTTCTCTTGGGTAGATGCCTCAGAATAGAATTGCTGAGTCATCCGGTGACGCTATGTTTAACCACCTGAGGAGCTGATAGACTGTTTTCCAAGGTGGCTGCACTATTTTACATTCCTACCCGCGGTGTATGCAGGTGTGAATTTCTCTACATCCTCACCATCACTTATTATCTGCGAGTTTGATTATAGCCATCCTAGTGCATGTGAAACGGTATTTCACTGTGGTTTGATTTACATTTCCCTAATTACTAATGACTTTGAGCATCTTTTCATGTGCTTATTGGCCATTTGTACCTCCTCTTTGGAGAAAAATCTATTCAGATCCTTTGCCCATTTTAAAATTGGATTACATATTTTTATTATTGAGTGGTAAGGGTTCTTTTTTAATAAAAGTTGCATGTATTTCAAGTCTACGACATGATGTTTTAATATATAATACGTAATGAAATGATGACTTCAGTCAAGTAAATGACCACATCCATCACCTTACATGGTTCTTTATTTTGTGTGTGTGTGGTGAGAGCACTAAAATCTACTCTCTTGGCATACTTCTTGTATGCAATACGGTATTAGTGATGGTAGTCCTCAGGCTGTACCTTAGATGTCCAGACATATTCACTCTACATACTGCAAATTTGTATCCTTTGACCAACATATACCATTTTCCCCGCCTCCTCACCCCTGTCACCACCCTTCTCTTCTCTGCTTCTATATATTTGGCTCTAGAATCCATATATGAGACCATACAGTATTTCTCTTTTTCTTTTTCTTTTTTTTTTTTTTGAGATGGAGTCTCGCTCTGTTGCCCTGGCTGGAGTGCAGTGGCACGATCTCAGCTCACTGCAACCTCTGTCTCCTGGGTTCAAGTGATTCTCCTGCCTCAGCCTCCTGAGTAGCTGGGATTATAGGCATGCACCACCACAGCTGGCTACTTTTTGTATTTTTAGTAGAGATGGGATTTCACCATGTTGGTCAGGCTGGTCTGGAACTCCTGACTCCGTGATCTGCCCACCTCGGCCTCCCCAGGTGCTGGGATTAGAGGCATGAGCCACCGCGCCTGGCCCAGTATTTTTCTTTCTGTATCTGGCTTAGTTCACTTAGCATAATGTCCTCCAGGTTCATTCATGTTGTCAAATGGCAGGATATCTTTTGTTAAGGTTGAATAATATTCCACTGTGTGTGTGTGTGTGTGTGTGTGTATGTATAATGTATACACTATATATGTATAATATATACAGTGTATATATTATACGTATATATACACCACAATTTCTAAGAGTTCTTTATATATTCCAGATATAAGTCCTTTGTCTAGAATATTTGCAAATGACTTGAAAATATTTTCCCCCATTCTGGGGATTGTCCTTTTACTTTCTTGCTGATGTCTTTGGAAACACAAAAGTTTTTTATTTTGATGAAGTCCAGTTTGTTTATTTGTCTTTGAGCTGTGGTTTTGGTGTCATGTCTTAGAAACCCTTGACTAATTCAAGGTCATGAAGATTTGTGCTATGTTTTCTTCTAAGACTTTAATAGTTTTATCTCTCACATTTAGGTCTCTCATCTATTTCAAGTTAATTTTTGTGTATGATCTGAGGTCCTTCTCATTTTGTACTGAGTCAAACTGAAGAGCCCCCCCACCTCCTCAGCTGGCCTGCCGCACTTTGCCTTCTGCATTTGGGTCTCAGCTCAAACATCCTCACTCCAGGGAGGCCTCCCCTGACCATCAGTCTAAAGCAGCTGCCTCCCTGCAGTTTCGGTCACTGCACCCCATTTTACTGGGGCCGTCAGAAATGGTCTTACATGTCGTCTGTTGCCTCCCATATAAGCTCTATGACAACAGACCCCGTCTAGCTTACTGCCTTCATTTCTAGCACCTAGCTCAGTGCCTGACACTTAGCCAGAGCTCAGACTATTATTTGTTGAGAGTAGAAAGCTTCTTTTGGTTAAAGGAGCTGTATTCCCAGAGGATTTTGCTTAAGACTTTGTAAGTGTCTCTGGCCTCGTGGAGTTGGAGGGCTGAGTGGGAGGGGATCTACCAGCATCACAGTCACAGGTGGTCACTCGTCCCTTGCCCCAGCCATCCATTACTTCACAAGACAGCCCCTTCCATCCTTGGACAACTCTGATGATTAGAAAATTCTTCCTGATGTTGGGCAGAGACCTGCTTCCCCATCACTGGCACTCGTTATCCACTGCCTTCCTTTAGGGACAACTGGAGTTTAACTTCACATTTTGATAGTCCTTTAAATATTTGAAACCAGCTATCGTATGTCTCTTAAATACCTCCTCTGGGCTGAGTGCCTCTAGTTCTCTCAGCTGTTCCTCCTGGAGCCGAGAAGGGCTGGACTCTGACCCCTTAGTCACTGATGAAGGCCTGCAGACATGGAGTGGGCACAGGCTGCCAAAGAAAGCCCCAGCATAGCCACAGCTCAGAACGAAGGAACCCGAGTCTCCTTGTTTGCTTTCCCCACTTTGAGATGATGAATTCCAAAACTGGAAGCAGAACTTTGAGAAAAAGCACCCATTACAAACTCCCTAACTAGATATCTTAAAGGCAGAGCTGACTCTTAGTAGTACAAATTACTCTGTAATATTGCTTTCTTTGCTTTCTATTAAAAGGGTGTTTTTTTTTGTTTTGTTTTGTTTTGTTTTTAGCTAGTCCAGTGGTCTTTTTGATGTTGGTTCAGCTTAGTGGTTCTCAACCCTGGAACAACCCGTAGACCCAACTGGGGAGCTCTTAAAACTATCAGTGCCTATCCCACCTTCCAAGATTCTGATTTAAATCCTGTAGTGTTTTTAAGGCACCCCAGGTGATTGTAATGTACGGCCAGGGTTGTAGACCTTGGCTTCAAGAGCTCAGCATTGAACCTGAAATTCCCTACAGCCCCACAAGAATGAGCAAATGCTGGATGTCAGCACAACATCCAGGAGCTGGCATGAACCAGAGGACCGGCTAAGAGGACTCAGTTATTTTCTCAGATGGAAATTATGAAAGCTATACATGTTCAAAAGAAACAAAATAATATAGAAATATTGGCCAGGCACGGTGGCCCACACCTATAATCCCAGTACTTTGGCAGGCTGAGGCAGGAGGATTGCTTGAGGCCCAGAGTTTGAGACCAGCCTGGGCAACATAGCAAGACCCCATCTCTACAAAAAAATTAAAAAATTATCCAAGCATGGTGGCACATGCCAATAGTCCCAGCTACTGGGGAGGCTGAGCCGGGAGGACTTCTTGAGCCCAGGAGGTCAGAGCTGCATTGAGCTGTGATTGTGCCACTGCACTCCAGCCTGGGCAACAGAGTGAGACCCTGTCTCTAAAAAGAAAAAGAAAAAAAGAAATCTATAAAGTAGAAAGCAAAACTGTTCTCATTTCTCCTCTCTCTCATTCCGTGCAAATAACCATGATTATCAGTTTGTTGTACTTTTTTTCTTTTTAATGTGCATAGACACACACATATGCAAACTTCCCCCCACACAGTCCATCCCCCAGATAGATTTAATCATATGGTATACATAGCATTGTAATCTTTTTTTTTTCTCAAGATACTATAAACCTTTTCTCATAATGATATAGAAAAGTCCACCTTATCTTTAGTAGGTACATGAACCATAATTTATTTGACCTTTTTTTATCAATAGACATTCAATATTCCTTATCTTTATATACATACACACACACATATACACACACACATACATGCATACACACAATTGTGTGGATAAATTCTTAGCGGTCAAATTGCTGAGTCAAAGGGAATGCAAGTTTGGCGACAGAAATTGCCAAAAAGCTCTCCAAAAAGATTGTTCTCGTCTCTCTCAAGCAACGAAATTTCTAATGACAGCTATTTGCCTTGTGTCAAAAGTTGAGCTTTGCTGAGCACAGCAGAGAGGAAGGTGTGAGTGTGTCAGATGGTGGGGAGGAAGCCCAGGGGTCATTTCCCCTGCAGGCTGTGTGTGGAGGCGGCTGCTGGCCTCTGACTGCTGTGTTTCCCAGGAAAAGGAAACCAAGCTGTGTGTGTTAACCTTTGCCATTCTCTCCAGGGTGTGACGATGGAGTGGGGCACATTTTCAGGATGTGTGTGTTGGGGTCAGTAGGCCTGGGTCAGTCATTGATTTGGGAGTGTGTGGAATGAGAATCCCCTTTTCTGACCCTTTCCTAGATCCACTGGGTTGTTTCCAAGCCCCTTGGAAGCCCAGGAGTGTAATTTTTTTGATGGCTCAGGAGAGGATATATTTGTTTAATTTCTAGGACTCTGGCTCCTGAATGTCCGGGAGCATTGAGCTTTTCCTCCTGATTTCCATTGCAAGGTGAGCCTTATCACCTCAGCCTAGGCACACTGTCGCCCTCTCTGGGCTCCTGGGCATTACCCAAGATGTCCACTGCCCACTGCTGGGCCTCTCCATTGGAGTGCCTGCTGGCTCGAGGTGATCAGACTTGTTTGCTCTGCCAAGCTGGATTGGGACCAGAGGGTGGTGGCAGGATTGGAAGGAGGAAGGTACAAATGTCCGACCGCATGCTCTCAGGTACTCTGGAGAACGTCCCAGTGGGGACATGTCCAGAACTCTGTGATTGCAAAGTGGGCTCCTTTCCAGGCCCAGCACTTATTGGTGCCCCAGAATCTTCTAGGGGAAGAGACTAAAATTCATCGAGTGCAAAAGACTGTGCTAGGCACTTTGCAGGGGAAGGGAAGTCACATTTATTAAGCACCTACAGTGTCCAAGGCACTGTGGTTGTTCTTGTGTTCTCATTAATCTTCACTGTGAGGCAGGTATTCTTAACACTATTTTATGTGTTTATTTTATGGGGTATAGAGGCTCAGAGAGAATAATAACTTTTCATGAAATTGATCTGATCGATTTTAAGCTATGCAAAATAGAGTGCTGATCCCCGCAAGGATCCCTAGCCACTTGCCTCATGGGCGGCCTCAGTATTGACAGATAGATCATTGTCTCTGTCACCAATTTACAGAGCTAATTGAGCCACCAAGACAAATCTTGTGGCAGGGACTCTGTCTTGCTCCAGGCAGTCTGCTGTTGTTATTAAAGAGGACAAAGAGTTCAGGATATAGAGTGAATGGCTGCATTTGAATCTGAGCTTCGTTACTTGCTACAAATATGATGACCTCGGGTAGACCAGTTACCTCTCTGGGCCCTAGTCTCTTCACTTATGAACTGGAGACGATAACAACACTTTTCTCATAGGACTATTGTAAAGAGTAAGTGAGATAATTCGAACAAAGTGCTTAGCAATGCCTGGAACATAGTCAGTACTCAATACATTGGCATGGCCATTAGTGTTTCTGTTACTCCTGATCGATCAATCCCATTGTGCGTGTAAGAAGGTTTGGCAGAGCTGACTCTTTGGGCTGTTTTTCTTCTCGTTCTGGGGGCTGTAAGGACAGAGCTGTGACTGCCTAACTTTTGAAAGGTCCGTGTAGGATTGTGAATCCTGGGAGTTCCTAGTTTATACACTCATTTCCCCTCCAGGAAACATGAAGAAAAGAAAAAGCGTCCAGTCCCAAAGGGGCCAGCCACAGCATGTTCATCCTTTCAGCGGACGCTCCTGGGGACCGTCATTGTTTTCCCAGCCCTGGGCAGCAGAGCTATTTTTTGCTCCTCTGCTCTCCCAGGCTGGCCTTGGTATTAGTAGTGGTTCCACCACTGCCGTGTGTGTGTGTGTGCGCCTGTGTCCATGTGTGTGTCTCCCTGTGTGTGTGTGTGTCCCTGTGTGTGTCTGTGTCTCTGTATGTTTGTGTCCGTGTGTGTGTGCGCCTGTGTCCATGTGTGTGTCTCCCTGTGTGTGTGTGTGTCCCTGTGTGTGTCTGTGTCTCTGTATGTTTGTGTCCGTGTGTGTGTTGTGTGTGTTGTGTGTATGTCCGTGTCCCTGTGCCCTACTTCCTGCTCCCCTCCTATTTCTAGTCATAGCATCATGATCCAAGTCTCACGGCAAATGGGAAGAAGTCAGCTCACTTCCTGAGTGTCTAAATAGCCCCCATTCATTGGGCCACTTTGCACATTGCTAGGCTCTGTGCTGGGTGCCCCATGCATATCACCACATTTAACGGGACACTCCCATTAGAAACCACACTTCGCAGCAAAGGAAACCCTCACTCAGAGGGTCTAAGACACTTGCCTAAGCCCACATAGCAGGGACATGTATGGATTGAAATTCAAATCCATCAAGTGGATAGATTTGAATTTCAAGTCATCTTCCTCCTGTGTGAAGCCAAGATGGCCTCTGGTCCCTTCTGAGGCTCACTTCTTGGTACTCCATTACTCATCTTGCACTGTCCCTCCGTGATTTGTCATTGTGAGTCCCGATGCCCCTGCTGGGCTGTGAGGGCCTGGAGGTTGGATGCTTTGCCTCATCTTCTCTTTAGCTTGTCTCTAAACCAGGCGCGAGGTCAGCACTCACTGGGTATTTGTTGGTTGCTTTGTTCTTTCACTGATGAAGGGAACAGTAAGTGAGCATCTCTTAGGTGTCAAGTGTGGTGCTGGGCACTAGCATGCCATGATCCACCTTCAGGAGGCTTCCATTCTATCAAGGAGACACAGGGTCAGCTCCCTGAATCCTCACAAGAGCCTCCAAAGGGTAACTACTGCGATCTTCATTCTGCAGGGTAATAATTAGAGGCTCCAGCAGTAGGGAGGCTTCCTCCAGACCCTCTCACCTACTCACTACCCTCCCATTTAAATAAATAGTGGGGCCGGATGAGGTGGCTCATGCCTGTAATTCCAGCACTTTGGGAGGCTGAGGCGGGTGGATCACCTGAGATCAGGAGTTCGAGACCAGCCCAGCCAACATGGTAAAACCCGTCTCTACTAAAATACTAAAAAAAAAAAAAAAAAAAAAAAGCCTGGTGTGGTGACACACGCCTGTAATCCCAGCTACTCGGGAGGCTGAGGCTGGAGAATCGCTTGAACCTGGGAGGTGGAGGTTGCAGTGAGCTGAGATGGCGCCACTGCACTCCAGCCTGGATGACAGAGCGAGACTCTCTCTCAAACGAAGGAAGGAAGGGAGGGAGGGGGGGAGGGACGGAGGAAAGGAGACCCATGATTCCAGCAAACAAAGGCAGGCACTGGGTGTGATGGGTACCTGCTACACACTCTCGAAGGATGCTCCCTACTGCAGAGGCATTTGCCATTGTCCCCTCCTCTGAGTCTCTTTTAAAAACCCTTTTCCCCAGAGAAGGTCCATCTGGCCCAGGTCTGCAGTGGAAGCATCTGTGTTTTGGAGGCGACTGGTGAATGTGTGGTTCTGGGAAGAACCTTCTCCTAGCACATTATACCCCGTCCAACTCCCAGAGCCCTTCTGGGGTTTGCTTCTGCTGCATTTACTATGACTGCTTCTGAATACAAAGTCCTGGTGTCAGATGGTCTCAGGACTAGAAAAGTGCTGCTGCCTGGTCATTAGCCCTATAGTCAACCTGTGAGTGTGTGCTACCATGGAGGTCACCCTCCACTACATCCAGGCTTCTAAGTGGTGGTTGTTCCCCAAATCTGCAGGATCACCTCTCTCCCCACCCTAAGAATGAACACCCACTCTAGAGGAGGGGGTGGAATTTTAATAGGGCCCTACCCTGAAGGTCCTCATCATTCTCAGGCTGAGCTCAGAAACCTTAGCCAAGTGGCCACAGGCTGTTGAACTTGATTTTGCTGGCAGGGTTTTGGGTTGGCAAAGATGTGTTTGTATTCTGCTCCTAGGCCACCAGGGATTTGCTTCTGGGAATGGGGACAGTCTCCAAGTGTTGCTACTAGCCACCTCTTTGGCATTTCAGAGCCAGTGAATTTGATTGGCATTAGATCAGCCAGTCATTATCTCAGTGTGTCCCGCAGACTGGCAGGCCTAGTGAGCCGCGGGGGAGAAGAGGAAGATAGTTTCTGCGGATAGAGAGACCTGGGAGGAAGATAGACTCACCCGTGTTAAATAGAGACCAACACAGCCTGTGTCAGGCTGGGTGTTCTGAGCCAACAATTAGCAAACGAAGGCAGATATAATAATTGACTAATCGTGGAAAGCATACTATGAGCACCGCAAGCGATGATCACAGACTCGCTAGGCTAGTGGAGGCCCAAATCAGATGTCGGAACTCTGAGGAGATTTTTATCTGGGTGCAGCCATGTCAAGAGGGGTCTTTAGGCCGGGCACGGTGGCTCACACCTGTAATGCCAGCACTTTGGGAGGCTGAGGTGGGCGGATCACTTGAGGCCAGGAGTTATAAACCAGCCTGCCAACATGGTGAAACCCTGTCTCTACTAAAAATACAAAAATTAGCCAGGTGTGATGGCAGGCACCTGCAATCCTAGCTAGTCGGGAGGCTGAAGCAGGAGAAGCGCTTGAACCCAGGAGGCAGAGGTTGCAGTGAGCTGAGATCACGCCACTGCACTCCACCCCGGATGACAGAGCCAGACCCTGTCTCAAAAAAAAAAAAAAAAAAAAAGAGGGGTCTTTAACAGCAGGGCCTTTACTGCTTCCCGGTGGTGTGTAGTGGGCCACAGCAGGGAGGAGATGGGGCACTGGGCCGGCGTTTGGTGTAGGCACTCTCATGGGGAGCTGCAGCCCTGGAGTCCTCTGCTCTGCTGGGTGGTCTGCATCTAGGGGACCAGCCTGTACTAATTTGGAGTATATGTGCCTCCTTCTTACCAACCCCCCATGATAGAACCTTGTACATGGGGGCACTTTGAACAGAAGGTTAGAGCCTATTAGTACCTTAGACAGGCTGGCAGCATCTTCTTGGGTAAGAGCCTGACAATGATGAACTCCACCAGGAAGCCAGAGCAGTGATCGTGTCCCCACACGTGAACTCCGTTTTTCTGGCTGCTCGATCGTGTTCATTTTGATTTCTGGGACCATATGCTTTAGCAGTCAGTCCCAAATGTTAGCTATCCCTGCATCCCCAGACTCCGAAGATTTGGGTAAGTTAAAGAGCTGAGGGTCCTGAAGAGATCGTATGACCTCGAGGACTCTAGAGAATGTTGACAGCCCACCCAGGGGAATAAGGCGCATGTACATTAGAATAAGGCACGCTTTTCTTGGCGTGGCTGCAGTCCTGAGCCAGGGTGCACAGTTTGGGGTGTGAAGCATAGGTTAGATTTCACACCTACTTGTCCACTTGACCACTGGGCGGTGAACAACTTGCCCAACTGTGTACAATGGCCCTAGTGCAGCCAGCTGATCCCAGCCCCACGGTCATGCGAGCAGGTGAAGGAAGATTGCCATTGAGTTTCTGTTTGGCCTGGGGCCTAGGGCCAGGGGCAGCTGGTAGGAGTCCAGGGAAAGTAAGGCCTTCCTCAGTAAATGGGACCACAGGACCATGGAGATATGCAATTTCCTCCATAGCTCCTAACTCCTTACCTCTCATCGTACATTTTGTAGCCAAGGGGGCAACAGGTACTTACCAGCACTTTCTAATTAAACACAAGGCGGGTCCTAGGCCTTCTAGGAATGGTTGGGCTGTACATTTGCAGTTGCTAATTGGTCCCAGACCAGATCAAATCATGGACATCGCTCCACAGAAACGGGCTAGGCTTCATTCTCAGTGCTCTGGAGCTGCACTGTAAGTCTGGTTTGCATCAAGGGCATTTTGTTGTTGAAGGGAGCAAGGCTAATAGAGGACAGAAGCACCCACTGGGAAGGCGATTTTGGAAGCCTCAGACATTGGTGGGCCTCGTGAGCTGAGCAGACAGAAGGCAGCCCAAGATGACCTCCGGATGGGTGGGACTGGTTGGGCCAGAGCATTGCGCTGGGTGTGTAGCGAGAGTTCCCACGTGGTGTCTGTGGTGATGATTCCACTCCTCCATCAAGGGTGAGCGTGGTGGGAGGGCCTGAGCCCCTGGGTCCCCTCAGTCTGGACTGACCCAGGGGAAGCTGGAAGCAGTTGCTAGCCTCTAGCGAGCCTTCATAGACGCCTACCATCTGCCTGAAATGGCTGGAGACAGGGGAAATAGAATCCATGGGTTTTTAAAATCCAGAAGGAAGAGAAACTCCACCCGTGAAACATAACCCCAAGTAAAGCGTTTGGAAGCAGAATGTTTAATTGCCAAACTTTTCTTGAGACCCAGCTGCCGGGTAATGTTATCTTGACTGCTCCTGAGGCTGGAGGAGAGTGTATCTGGGCCCCCGATGCAGGCTTGTAAACAGAGCTGGCTTTCTTGGATGACCTCTGCCCTGTCCCCCTTCCCTGTCACCTGTTCTTTCTCTGCGGTTTCTCTCTGAAGTTTCCAGTGCTCAGGGAGACTTAAGAAGCTCTGGTGTTGAGGTAGGGAGCTAGGCATGGGCTGGGGTGGAATTTTGTGTGCCCATCACCTGTCTGGAGTGATAATCTAGGATGTCCGAGGTTTGGAAGAAAGCAGACGAGAGAGAGGGATCTGGAGATTGTCCTCGTATCTCTGGGCTTATCTCCAGGGAGGTCTCTTGCTATTTCCTCAACCCAAGATTTAGACTCTGTCCAGGGGGGTAGGCTGGGGGGCCTCTGGCAAATCCCCGAAGTTTGGGAGAACCTGGGAATGGGGGCTCGCTTCCCCATCCTTCACACTGAGTCACATTCATGGCTGCTCAGGGCATAGAAAGTGGGGCGCAAGATGTTAGCAGGAACAATCCTTTGCCAAACAAGGAAAGAACTGCTTTTTGGGGGGAAGCGTGGCTGTATCCTAGCCAGGTGGCTGTGGCCGACAAGGGCCACAAGGAGAGCTCTCTGTCAGCTCTTCCCTCTGGCTGGCTCTCCAGCGGGGAGAGTATGGTTTTAGGCCAAGGGTTAAACAGAGATGACTTCGTGTGAATTTTCAACTTTTATTTTTAAAATAGAGACAGAGCCTCACTGTGTTGTCCAGGCCAGTCTCAAACTCCTGGGCTCAAGCGATCCTCCTGCCTTGGCTTCCCAAAGTGCTGGGATTATAGGCATGAGCCACTGCGCCCTGCCCTTTTATTTTTAAAATAGAGACAGAGCCTCACTGTGTTGTCCAGGCCAGTCTCAAACTCCCGGGCTCAAGTGGTCCTCCTGCCTTGGCCTCCCAAAGTGCTGGGATTACAGGCATGAGCCACCATGCCCTGCCAGTTTTCAACATTTCTGAAGAGTAGAGGGCAAAGAACTTTTCCGAGGGGGGATGCTCTGGTCACCTGCAGAGTAGTCCTAGGCTAGGCTGGGAAGTGGGACATCTGGGTTCCTGTCCCAGCTCTGCCACCAATGGATGTGAGCACACTCCAGTGATAACCATGTTTTCATCAGTACTGGCGGCCCTGAAGGTTGTGTCCTTTTTATAGAGAAGGAGTCTGAAGGCCTGAGCGGCTGGGCTGGGGTCTTGCAGCCAATAAGGAGGGTGCTGCACCCACATGTGGCTGACTCCAGAGTCTGCTGCTTCCTACCTGGCCATGCCCCTTCCTTGGCAAATCACCACCCTGGCCCCTGGGTTTCTCCTCTGCTTAAGGAGAGGCATCCCTGGATCCTCCCAGCTGCCAGGGGCTGTGAGCCTGTGATTGATTCTCTCTGGGAGGTGAAGGGAAGCCTAATTGCTAGTGGGATGGAGGATGTGTGTCAAGCCTCAGTTAAGCCCTTCCCCTGGGCTCCGCTTGGTTGGTTCCGGAGAAAGGCCGCTGTCTAATGTCCTGCAGGCGAGTGCAGCCCTCTCTCCAGGGGCGGATTGGCCACTTGGGCCCTCCTCACATTTAGCTCCTGGGGTGGAGGTCAGAGAGGCAGCACCTGGTGCGGGCTCAGCCTCTGCTCCTGCCCCAGGACCTGTGGGAAGCAGAGATGCAGGTGGGAGGGGAGATGGAGCTAGGAGTCAGCAGGGGGACCCGGGTAGGTTATAACCCCCAGGAAAATCCCACAGCATTGAGTTTGAGGGGGTCTTCGGCGTCAGTCAGTTTTGTAGCATTCCTAACCATTTGCCTCTGTCTGGGCCCCCAGTTCTGTGTCTTCTTGGTCTCAGGCTCTCGGAAGTCGCCTTTGTTCCTGCATGTTCCTCTAGGTGCACTTCCTCAGCAAGAGCACCGCAGGCTTCTCAGACCACCCACACCTTTATTAAAAAAGATGGTGTCAACCGGTCAGATGCCGTGGCTCATGCCTATAATCCCAGCACTTTGGGAGGCTGAGGCAAGCAGATCACGAAGTGAGAAGATCGAGACCATCCTGGCTAACATGGTGAAACCCTGTCTGTGCTAAAAAATACAAAAAATTAGCCGGGCGTGGTGGCGGGCACCTGCAGTCCCAGCTACTCAGGAGGCTGAGGCAGGAGAATGGTGTGAACCCAGGAGGCGGAGGTCGCAATGAGCCGAGATCACGCCACTGCACTCCAGCCTGGTCGACAGAGACAGACTCTGTCTCAAAAAAAAAAAAAAAAAAAATGTCAACCAAAAATAAAATTTGAAGGCCCCCTGCAACCATCTGAAGTCACTCCCTCCTAAGCCCGGGCACCCTAACATTGAACCTGGAAGACTGGTTCAGGCCATGACAGGAAGTGGGGATCAGACATGATTCATTATACTCCCGCAGCATCAGTATCAATGCAGACCTAAGATCTGATAAGAAACATTTACAATCTGTTCTCTCTGAAGCCTGCTGCCTGGAGGCTTCATTTGCATGATAAAACCTTGATCTCCACAAACCCTTATCTTAATCCAGACACTCCTTTCTAATGGTAGTAACTCTTTCAACCAATTGCCAATCAGAGTATGTTTAAATCCACCTATGACCTGGAAGCCCCTCGTCCCCTACTTAGAGTTGTCTTATTCCTTCCAGATGGAACCAATGTAAATCTTTTTTTTTTGTTTTTTGTTTTTTGTTTTTTTTTAAACTTTTTTAAATTTTTATTTATTTATTTATTTTATTTATTTATTTATTTTTATTTTATTATTATTATTGTACTTTAAGTTTTAGGGTACATGTGCACAATGTGCAGGTTAGTTACATATGTATACATGTGCCATGCTGGTGTGCTGCACCCATTCACTCATCATTTAGCATTAGGTATATCTCCTACAGCTATCCCTCCCCCCTCCCCCCACCCCACAACAGTCCCCAGAGTGTGATGTTCCCCTTCCTGTGTCCATGTGTTCTCATTGTTCAATTCCCACCTATGAGTGAGAATATGCGGTGTTTGGTTTTTTGTTCAGTAAACTATCGCAGGAACAAAAAACCAATGTAAATCTTATATGTATTGATTGATGTATTGTATTTCCCTAAAATGTATAACGCAGGCTGTACCCCATCCACCTTGGGCACATGTCATCAGGACCTCCCGAAGCTGTATCGCAGGTGTGTCCTTCACCTTGGCAAAATACACTTTCTAAACTGATTGAGACTTGTTTCAGATACTTTTTGGTTGACAATGTCATTCAGTCCTGATCAAAGTAGTTCAATTTAGATAAATTTACATACAGGGAGATAGTCCAGTTCAGTTAAGAGCATAGGTATTAGAATTCAGCTAGACCTGGGTTCAAATCTTTTGCTCTGTAATTTATCAGCTGTGTAACTTCAGGCAAGTTACTTAGCTTCTCTGAGCCTCACCTTCTTCTTGTACAATATGGGTATAACAGTGGTAGCTACTTCATTGGGCTGAAGATTAAATGAGCTAATGCATATACATGCTTTGTGCTGTACTGGTAACTAGTTACATTTAGTTGCTTAAACATTAGGTAACATTAAGTTATCAAAATGGTTTTACAATGTATCATGTGATACCTATTTACATATGATGTAAAGCACAGCACACCCCCATTTATTATAATAATAGCCAATAGTCTATTTTGAGCTGATGAAGATAGGGGTGGCCTTTTACCTTATGTTCTGTATCAGGGTCACATGTCATAAATGCCCCATCTCTGGGTGGCAGCACTCAGGCCTGTTTGCTTTGGCTTTATGGACCTCTCCTTGGTTGCGTTTCAGAAAAAACTCACCATGGCATGAGGCTGCCTCTGTGTCCTAGAGATAGGAAGGGAGAAGAGACTGGATTCAGCTCATTTTCCTGTGTGTCACCTGAGCAGCCAAGCACAAAGCCTCACCACGCCTGTGGCAAACCCTGTTCCAGGCACCTGGGAGGTGGGCCAGTCTGATGGCAAGGTGTCTAAATGCCACTTCTCTTTGCTAACGTTCCTCCTTCTCATCATGGCCCAGATCCCTGGCCTCACTGGCTATTTTGTTCCCCCAGCCCCACCCCCACAGACCTATAGGACACAGTGACTAGGCAGAGACCCCGGAATCTGAATTTTTATGAAGCCCGCCCCCGGCCCCAGGTGATCCTAAAGGGCGCCCTGGCCTGGGAACCACCATTGAGGACCTACAGCCATTGCCTCTCTCCTGAGGGAGGAAGGGAGGCAGAGGTCTCACCTGTGTCTTATCAGTGCCCTCCCTTAACTGTCCTCCTGGAGACACCCCTGCAGGTGTCCCTCCCAGGGAGAAGTTCAACAGAATAGCCCTGAGGCTGTGGGAGGGCACCCATTCCTCTAACTCAGGCCTTTCCCAGGAGGGACAGAAATAGTGGGAAGAGCAGGCCAGATCGTGTGGACCGGGGGCTTTCTCTCCTTCTCCAAGGATTCCTAAGTCAATTCACCCTTCCAGAGTGGCATGAGCTCTTGCAGAGCCTGATGGAGACTTGGGAACCGGGGTGATAGCCTGGCCCCGAAATGCCTTCATTGTGAGGCTCCCAAAGAGAAAAGTTTTCCAGTCTCCCACGTGCTAAAGCCTCTTCTTCAAATCCGTTTCTCATCCAGAAGACCAGTGTGTTTGTTCAACATAGCAAAGTGTTTTCTGAGCACCTGCTCTGTGCCAGGCACTGAGCAAAGACAGGGATGCTGAGATGAATCACACATCAATGAGCACTTCTGGTCTCCTGAAAGGCATTTCAGAGTGAGTTCTGAGGATCCACTGTAGCAAAACAAGCTGGGGTTTGTTAAAAGTGTAAACATCCGAGCCCTCAAAACCCAGGTCTGCAGAATTTCAGAGAGCGGGGTCCACCTGAAATTTCGGAAGGCCTCTTGTAGTCTCATTCACTCTAAAGCTTGTGAACCAGTGGAAATTAGCTATCTAAAAAGGCCAGGCATGGTGGCTCATGCCTGTAATCCCAGCACTTTGGAAGGCCAAGGCAGGTGGATCATCTGAGGTCAGGAGTTTGAGACCAGCCTGGCCAACATGGCGAAACCCCGTCTCTACTAAAAATACAAAAATTAGCCAGGCATGGTGGCAGGGGCCTGTAATCCCAGCTACTTGGGAGGCTGAGCCAAGAGAATCGCTTGAACCAGGGAGGCGGAGGTTGTGGTGAACCGAAATCACGCCACTGCACTCCAGCCTGGGCAACAGAATGAGACTCTGTCTCAAAAACAAACAAAAATGCAATGACCTCAATTTTATGTTTATTGTATGAAATATATACAAATAAAAGAAGGAAATTAGAACCACTTATTCTTATTCTGATCCTACTTTCCTAAGATAATCATTGTTGGCATTTGATGAAATATCCCTCTAGGGGTGTGTGTGTGTGTATGTGTGTGTGTGTGTGTGTGTGTGTGTGTGTGTGTTTAGACATATATTGTAGCATCTACATGGTAGCTGATACTGTGCTAGCCCCTAGGGACAGATGAGATGAGAAAAAGGGTGGTCCTGCCATATGGAACACCTGCAGTCATGTTACATGATGCCTGGCACGGACAGCTTGAAATCCAGCCTTGCTCACCTGCTCTTACCTTTTTCCCCACAGGTATACATCATCAATGTGACCTGGTCTGACTCCACCTCCCAGACCATCTACCGGAGGTACAGCAAGTTCTTTGACCTGCAGGTGAGTTGGTCAGAGCTCGGACAGTGGCCCGAGTCTCTCTGGTGGGCTGGCCTCTCTCATACTCTCGCTTATCCAGGGAGCCCCCAACAGAGCTGTCAGGGTCAGAGTACAGGTGGGAGCAGAGGGACAGAGGAGGGAAGCTCGAAGGTGGAGCTGGGCTCGTCTCAATCTTGCATACTGCAGGCAGACACTCGGGGCTTTGCTGGCCTCCTCTGATGCTCTTAACAGTCGCGCTTTGTCACCCTCCCTTGCCTGCAGGAAACTGTGGTGGAGAGGCGGGAGGATGGCGGGCGGTGCTGTGTGCCTGACCAGACGTGTGTCTCTAAACATCCAGGGTGAGACAGAAGCCACCGCATCATTGCAGGCAAAGAAAAGCAAACGCACAGGGAAGACCGAAACAGAAAATAAGCAATTTTTTCAACTACAGGCACAAACTAGGCATACATACCACGGTGTCTGTCTGACCGAATGAGGCACTTGCCACCCAGTGTGTACATGTACGTGGTAGGCGTGTGTCTCTAAGACACAAAGGCATGTTCACAAATGGGTCCCACAGCTACCCCTGCAGACACCCCCTTGGTGCCAGCTAAGTTAGTCAGGCCTCTTTGGGTTGCAAGTGATAGTTTTACACTTGCACTGGCTTAGACACAAAGGAGATGTGATTGGAAGGAGGGACCAGGGAAGCTTGTGCAGCCGACCACATGGTGAGAAGGGCAGTGAGTCAGAGGCTTCAGGAATGCCTGAAACCAGGATCTGCTCTCCCTCTGTCTTGTCTCTGCTTCCCTCTGGCACTGCCCTCAGCTTCTGTTACCTCACACCCTGAGGAATGTGGCTGTCAGCAGCTCTAGAATCTTATATCTTTTGGCTTCCAACAGAGGGGAAATTGACTCCCAGTTCCAAGTTGAAAAATCCCAGGGACAATTTTGATTGGTCTGGCTTGGGTGAGGTGCCCTCTCTGGACCAATCAGTATGGCTGGGAGTTGAGGGTCTTTTAGCACAGACATGGCCACTAGGGAACTCACCTCTGCGGATCACAGGCAAGTACTAGAGAAGGGAGAATCAGTGTGAGCTGAGCAGTGGCCCTTTCAGGTAGAGCCAAGATGTTCTAGATTCCTCTAGGGGCTGAGAGCCTGGTTTAGGCCAATAAAAACGCAAAGAGACACCCACTTCTACCCTCACAGCCAGGGTCCACTCCTTTCTTGGCAGGCCTTTGGTTGTCAGTCATCTTGGAGAGGTCATCTTGGGTACCGTGTGCTTGCCCCCAGTACCTGATTCTATCTCATTGTCCTCATTGCCCTACCTATGAGACAAGCCAAGGGTGAGCTAGCTTCCTGTATTACAAATCCTCTCTTAACCCAACAATGTGGGATTGAATATCCCATTGAATATGGGATTGAAAGCCACTCCTTACTCTCCAGCCTTCTTCCTCTTCCCTCCTCAATTCATGTCCAGTCTCCTTAATTCTGGTGTAATCTGGTGGGGTTTGCTGATACTCCATCAATGGGTGCAGTGTGCTGGACAGGAAGTGATAACTCAGTTGGGGAGAGGGAACCCTGAAAGGACTCATTGATGAGCTGGAGGGGGCCTGAAAGCCAGTGGAAACTTCCAAATCAGAACTTTTCTTCCCCCCTTCCCTTATGGTTCCCCACCCCCTCCTGCATTGCAGAATCTCAGGAGAAAGGAATGCTGCTCCCCCACCACCACCTCCCTTGCCTGGAGGGCTCATTCCCTGTGTGTGAAAAGGGAACACGCAAGCAGGGAGCAGCTAGTGCAGCATGCTGGCCCTAGCTTGGCAATGGCCATGAGCTTGGCCAGGCTTGTCCATGTGGATCATTGCTGACCTGTAGATGCAGTTTGGGAAGATGCAGATCGTTCTTTGGAAATTAACTTATGAGCCAAGCATAGCATCTTTACGAACCCATTTTACCTGCCATGATGAGTTTTAGTGGCGTTCATTTTGAAAAGCCTTGCTTATTTATCAGGTCGCTGATTTTGATATGATGGATCCTATAGAGGAAGAACAAAGGGAGTTGCTAGCTCCATCTCTGGTCATTGGTGCACCTCAGAACTCATGTCCCTGAGAGGTTGTGTAAGAGAGCAGCTTAGAGTTTAGGCACTGGGGGCACATTGCCTGGGACCGGTTACTGGCTGTCACCATGTAACTCCGGACAGGCTCCTTCACTTCTCTAGGCTTGCTTTTCTCATCTGTAGTGTGAAGGTTCGAATTGCCTGCCCGGTAGGGTTGTTGGGAGGAATGAATGAGTGAATCCATGTTTCTCCCAACACTTAGTTGCCTAGTGAGTTGCCTGGTGTTGCCAGGTTGCAGGGATGTTGGGCTGCATGGCTGGGGGGCGTCTAGGGGCTGGAGACCCTCTCACTGATGTTGCTTTGTGGCTTCCCTCACTTGGCATCACTCTGTGGTGAGCTCCCTGTGCCCAGTCCCTGCCGGTGTATTCAGAGCTAGGTAGGCCTCAGGCTCCTCTCTGAAGCTGTCCTATGGGGCAGGGTGGGAGCCCGTTGGGAGCTGGGATGTGGCCCAGGGGCAGCTCTCAAAAATGTTTTGCTCCTTTCCTTTTTGGCTGACCCTGAGAATCCCAGGCTTACCAGGCCCGCCTCCAGGGAGCTGCTCCCCGGGTTTCACCACCTCATGGTTCTAAGCCTCCTGGGGGCCACAGACCCCTCTGTGAATCTGATGGAAGCCCTCTCCCTGGAAAAGAGTGGATACATACAATTTTACTTACAGTGGCAAGTGTTCACAGACTCCCTGTAGACCCCCAGTGAAGAACTAGCCAGGTGTGATGGTGTGCCTGTAGTTCCAGCTATTCGGGAGGCTGAGGTGGGACGATCACTTGAGCCTGGCAGGTCGTGGCTGCAGTGAGCTATGATTGCACCACTGCACTCCAGCCTGGGTGACAGAGTGAGACCCTGTCTCAAAAAAACAAAAAGAACTGCTGAGCTAAACCAGTTTAGGTCATGAATCATACATTCACAACCGGTACTACTTGGGCAGCATTTGGGGGTCTATTCAGATAACAACAGGAGGCCTGGACACCCCTTTGACCCCTTTGATAGACCCCTGGATCCCCCTGTACAAGTTGGTTCCCTGTACCACAGCGTGGGTCTCCCCGTACTTCCCCTCCCTTATGTCTCCCTCTTCAGATGTTTTCCTTTGTTCCCGAAGGCCAGGCACCCACGAGGCGGCCTTGGGTCCCCAACTCTGTCACACAGCCCGGGAACCAAGTGCAAAGCGATCCCAAGCGGTCCCTGACCCTCTCTGGTCGTGAGTTGAGGGCCATGGGGTATGTGCAGATCCAGTTTCATTCGGAACAGCACACGGACCCTCTGTTTCTCCCTTTGGGAGCACACAGGGAGATGGACACTTGCACCCTGCCCTTCACACTCTGCAGCCATGAGGCCAGGAAGCACCTGAAGGGTGCTCTGTCATCTGAACAGAAACCCCACACTCTTCGGTTTTTCTATTTCTCTCCACAGCAGCTTCCACATCAGCACAGCCCTTCCCCACCCCCTCACCCCCACACTCCCCACCCCCTCCCAGATTCTAAGATCTGAAGCAGAACATTTCTCTGGTTATTATCTTCAAAGCTCCTGCCTGGACCTAACTGCCCTGCATGTGAAGCTCTCAGTAGATCCTTGGAAATGAACAGTCTCAGGCACACACCAGCCCTGAGAACAGCAAGCAGGAGGGAGCCAAGAGCCTGAGGCCTGTCCTTGGAGAAGGTTCACTGTCCCTTTGGGGTGACTCATGGCATTAAGGACAGGGTACTTAGAACTCTGGTGGTGCATTGAGGAGCTGTTCACAGGAAATGGGGAAAGTCAGAGGGTTGGAAGAGATGGAAAGAACCCCTCCGATCACCTGGTAACTGCTCATTCTATGCTTTCTGAAGCCTTGGGACTGTGCAGAGCAGAGCCATTTATCTCAGCGTCCCCTTCCCGTCCCACCACCCACCTTCTTCACTCACAGCTTACCTGCCACCTATGAGGCCTTGGATTAGGGTTGCCAGATAAATATGAGATGTCCAATTAAATTTACATTTCTGATAAACAGCAAATGCTTTTTTAAGAAGAAGTGTGGGCACTAGGCGTGGTGGCTCATGCCTATAATCCCAGCACCTTGAGAGGCCGAGGTGGGAGGATAGCTTGAGTTCAGTAGTTCAAGACCAGCCTGGGCAATGTGGCAAGATCCCATCTCTACAAAAAATAAAAAAAATTAGCCGAGTGTGGTGGCATGTGCCTGTAGTTCCAGCTACTCAAGAGGCTGAGTTGGGATAATTGCTTGAGGCCGGGGAGGTCCAGGCTGCAGCGAACTGTGATTGCGCCACTGCACTCCAGCCTGGGCAATAGAGTAACACCCTATCTCAAAAAAAAAAAAAAAAAAGATGTTCCAAACGTTGCATGGCATATACTTACACTAAAAAATGTTATTTGTTGTTTATCTGAAATTCAAATTTAATTGTGCGTCCTGTATTTTCACTTGTTAAATCTGGGAGCCCCAGCCTGGCTGAGTGTGAGAGGCGAGGGTGGAAGTAGAAAGATGAGAGTCCAGGCTGGCTCCGGGTAAGAGTGGATGAGCCTGTGCTAAGGCCCCCCAGGCAGCAGCTTTTGTACAGAGTAGAAGTGGCGCAGGCTGAGGAACACACTTTTGAGAAGGACAAGGTCTCTTCCTGCCAGGAGTCTACGTCTCATGGGAAAGGCAAACTTGGAAACAGTTAAGTCCACTGTAGATGAACTAAATACTAGATTGAGGTACAAGCAACATGCTATGAGATGAAGAGGAAGGAAAGAGCATTCTTGGGAGAGGGAACAAAGAAGATGCCCATATGGTCTCTCTCTCTTTTTTTTTTTTACATTTATTTATTTAGTTTTTAGAGACAGGATCTCGCTGTGTCACCCAGGCTGGAGTGCAGTGGTGTGATCATGGCTCACTGAAGCCTCGACCTCCCAAGTTCAAGAGATCTTCCAGCCTGAGCCTCCCAAGTAGCTGGAATCACAGATGCATGCCACCATAACTAGCTAATTTTTTTTTTAAATTTTTTGTAGAGACAGGGTCCCACTATGTTGCCCAGGCTGGTCTCAAACTCCTGGGCTTAAGTGATCCTCCCGCCTCGGTCTTCCAAAGTGTTGGGATTACAGGCATGAGCCACCACACCCGGCCCCCATATGGTCTTAATTAGTGACAGTAGCCTAGGGTGACATAGCCAAACACCCACACTCTAGTTTGGGGGGATTTGGTTGTTTTTTGAGAATCCTTATCAGGGTAAAATATGTCTCTAGTTTCCTTCCTTCCTTCCTTCCTTCCTTCCTTCCTTCCTTCCTTCCTCCCTCCCTCCCTTCCTCCCTCCCTCCCCCTCTCCCTGTCTCCCTCCCTTCCTTCTTTCCTTCCTCCCATCCTTCCAATATTAAGTGTCTGCCTTGTACATCCAGGCGGTGTGCCAGCTCTGGGACACATTGATGATCCAAAGCAGATCTGGTTCCTGCCTTTATGGGTCTCACAGCTTAGTGAGGGAAGACAGATTTTAGTTAAAAAACAAAAACAATATTGTTTTACACCATTCCAGATGTAACAAAGGAAGGTGCCATAGACATATAGGGAAACCTTATACTCTGGATCAGGGCAGGCTTACTGAAGAAGTAAGTTTTATCTGACACATCAGTGAGTTAATTTATCTTATTTTACTTTTGAGATGAGAGACTCTTTTGTGCTTCTAATGAAAGCCAAAGACTCCCCAGACAAGTGCATGAATGTGCATCTATAATTCTAATAACCTTTTTGGTTATTCATACCCTGCCTGAAATCCATCCATGAGCACCAGGATAACACCCTCTGCTCTTCCCCAGACCTTCTTCTCTCCCCATATCTCCTGCCATGAGACTTCAGAGCCAGACTCACACACAGGGGCTGCCCACTCAGAACCCCCAGGTACGGAGGCTTTAAAGCTGTACTGTCCAATGCAGTGGCCACTAGCCACATGTGGCTATTTTAATTAAAGTTAATTAAAAATTTTTGAAATTAAATTTTAAAAATTAAATGAAATAAAAGTAAATGTTTAGTTCCTTGGTTGTACTTGCTAGATCACAAGTACGCAGTGGCGGCTGTGGCTAGTGGTTGTGTATTGGGCAGATATAGAACATTTCTATTATCCCAGAAAATTCTATTAGACTGGTAGTTTAGACAACTTTGAACACACAACAGGCTTGAGCTGGCTTTCTGGCCACCCTACAATGATCTGTCACCTCCCAGCCCCTTCCTGAGTTGCCCCCTGAAATCTTCTAGGGCCCTGGCAAGAAGAGGGAGATTATTCTCCTGCACAGTTTGCCCATCCTTAGAGCATTTCAGCTCAGCAGCTATTCCAAACACTTCTGGAAACCAGGTCAGTCTCCCGAGAGGGCTTCTAAGAGCCTTTCAGATGTCAAGTTAAGAACAGGGAAGAGGTGAGGCTCTTAGTCTCCAAGTGGAAATTGGTTTCTTCTAAAAATAACTCACCACTCAGCCCTATCTGACCAGGAAAAGGACCTGTCCCAGGGGAAGCTGACCAGGACAGGGCCTAATGTTGAGGCCCATTTGGTGATTAAGGGCCTGGGTTTCTTGGAGGTGCAGTTGAGGTGGGAGGAGGGGTGGCAGATGCTCTTTTCAGTTGCTTTCTCACCGGTGGCTGGACCATGTTTCCAGCCTTTGTCTATTTCCTTGCACCGCTCCTTCCTGGTCCCACTGAGGAGGTGCCGGAAGGTTCTCTAAAGCCCTGGCTCCATGGACGGCTGTTTCACAATCTGACCTACAAGGCACTGGGCTACAGTAATTGCTCTGCAAACACCAACTCCACTGGGCTGCTAGTGCTTTAGTCTGAACGCTGGCCAGCGAGTGCACAGGGTCAATATTTGATCAGAACTGGGAGAGGCCCTTTATTTTCCCCTGCACCACTTGGAAGGTAGAGTTAAGAGGGTTGTTCAGGTTTGCTCATTGGCTCTGAAGGACTTAACCTATTTTGACAAGCTTTTCTCTCTATTCCTCATTCATCTCTCCAGACTCTCCACCCATGCACCCCACCCCAGGGTCACACTCACTTTCCAGCTCTCCAACAGCCCACCTCATGATGGGTGAAAAAATTATAATTCCTGAATCACTAACAACCAGCCTTGGAATGAATGTGTATATGGGTGTGGGTGTGTACTGATGTCACTTACGGAGCTTTATGGGATCATTGCATTTTTAGAGTTAGAGGAGTTCTTATTCCAAGTGCCTCACTTTGCAGGTAACAAACTGTTAATTTTTCTATTCATTAAATTTATGTAAGCTTTCATTTGGTTTAATATCCAAAGCAGGCCTCAGCTGAGATCAAACTGGGGTGATCCCAGTGTGTGCCAAGAACCAACCTGAAAGCAGAAAAGAGGAGGAAATGTCTCTTCCGCAGGCACTCTGCCGTTTAATCATTGAGGGAATTTGTTTGAGATTACTGACCCTAGATTAAAGCGATGAGGCCACAGCCTGGGGAGGTAACTTGCTAAGTTCTAAGAATGATCTTGTACCAAGGATAGCAGAGAGCTCCAGCACACCCGGTGTGGCAGTGCCAGCTCCAGAATGTGCTGAACATGGGTCATTGTGAATGCTCACATGCCCTAGACAGAGGAGAACATCAGCCTTGACTGAGGTCATTTACTGGTCCCAGGCAGGCACAGACAGCCTCATGTTGTCTGCAATGGCAAAAATGGGAAACAGCCTAAAAGACCATCCATACAGAGTTCGTAAGTCAACTGTGGTATTCTCACAGCACTTAGTACAGCAGCCAAAGCAAATGAGACTGATCCATGGATGGATCTCCAAGAAACATTCTGAACAAACAATGCAAGTTTCAAAACAGTATTTATAGTATGATAATAATTATATAAAAAACCCCAACAACAAGATTTATATTTTGCAGCTACATATCCAGCATATGAATGTAAATGTTTTTTAATCTAGAAGGCTGTACTCCAGATTGGTATCCGAGTCATCTCTAGATGGGGGTTAGGGATATCAGTGGGAGGAAGGGCTTGATAAAGGGGGAACCTTATCTTAATGTTTTACTCTTTTAGAAAAGAAGAATGCATTCATATATTATTTGCAACATTAATATTGAATAGTTAAAGAGTCACCAATGGGGGGAGCTAGGGTTGGTGGGAAGTCAAAAATAAAATATGTCTTTCCTGGTCATTATGATACAATGGGACAGAAAGCACAGGTGAAAAAAGTAAACATAAGAACATGTCTAACAAGGAGGACATGAAACTCATTATAAAAATCACATTACTTCATATTTCCTGGACCATCATTCTAGATCATTCCTGTGGAATGTAAACTGGTTAGATCCCATTACAACCAACTCCAGGGACGTGTCCAAATTATCTTGTCCAACTGGAATCTTGTATTCAGATATTACTCAAAATCTGCAAACTACATATTGAGGCAGGAAGCACTTGGGTGGGGGTTCTTGTGTCATGACGAAACTGTACTCAGAGTTGTGTGTTGCTGGGGCACAGTGGCTAAGGGCATGCGCTCCAGCACCAGGGCGCTTGGGTTTCAAGACCAGCCCCAGCACTTACTGTCTAAGCTTTGATGAGTGATTTAACCTCTCTGTGCTTGATTTCTCATCTGTATAATGGGTGTATAGTAGTAACTGCCTCACTGGGTAACAGGAAAAATAAAATGACACAGTCCATATAAAGAAAACCCTTAGGATAGGACTGGCACAGAGACTCTAGACAGGTAAGCTGAAATGTCACCAATTAGGCCCTCAGAAGCTTAAAACTCCAAAAAGCCAGAGAGCCCCACTCCATCTAGAGACAGAAGTTTCTTCCTGTGCCCCATTAATGTAGACATCACTTTCACCAAATAGCTCAGCGTGCCTCCAGGGGAGAGAGGCAGAAGGCAGTGTTAAAGGTTTTCTAGATAAATGCTTTTCACCTTCAAAGTTTAACTACAAACCTATTTCCCTTCCAACAATGCTGTTAGGGAAACATTGTTTTTTAAAAAGTAATTATTAGTTGACAGCTTTTCCTTGCTCCTGGAAAGAGGCATCTTTGATTCCTGAAGGAACACATAGGGGTTCCAGGGGAGCCTTGTGGGGCTTCCATCGGCTCTTGGGGATTCCCTGGCTGGCTCCGCTCCACCTGGGGGCTGGCTGGGCTCCAGCGCCCCTTTCAACTTGTGCCTGTGGCCTGAGTTTGAACTCCAGCTTCCTCCTGCCTCTCCTGAGTTCCCCTTTGGCAGTTCCTGTTGGCAGGTGAGGGGTTGTGGAATATGGGGAGAGGAAGACCAGGGTGAATTGGCACCTCTGGACAGGCTCAGGATGGGAAAGCCAGTTACCATTGAGTTTGAATCCTGGGGTTACCTGGGGTCCGGCTGGAGGGTGTTGGGAAAAGTTTGGGTTGATCTTTTTTCCCCTTTAAGCAGATGGAGTTTGCAACTTCTCGTGCAGTTTCTCAACCTTGTGGGTTTAGGAAGACCCGTGTGCTTGTGGGGGGCCTCTCAGGTCCAGAGCAACTTGGGACCTGGTTCCAAACAGATGGAGAGAGGTACAGAAGGAAGGTGGTGAGAGTGGAGATAGAGCATCTAGGAGAGGTCTCTGCATATCTGTGCATAAAGGGAAATAAGACCCAGAGGGCTGAGCTCAGGCCCTGAGAACCACCGCCTCGGGGCCTGCCCTCAGGAGAACTTTCCACCCAGCCAGAGCCTGTGGACATCAAGAGAGCTGGGGAACTTGTGTGACACTGAAGCTGCTGGGAGTTGTCAGATATGCACCGTGCTGTAGGTGTGCATGGGAAATCACACCTTTCCTATACAGATGAGGACTCGCTCTGTGAGCCTCATTTTGGATGGTTGTGTGCATTTGATCCAGGCCCAGGGTATTCACAGTGTTCACAGGGTGTTTGGCCAAATCCTGTTCCTAATGGACTCAAGGCCCTGTCAGATCAGACCTTCATTTGTGCAGTAGAAAATCAAAAGCCATCTCTGCCCTTTGCTGCACCCCCAGCCTCTCCGTGGGGTCAATGTGGGATTTTCATACAGCAGGGGAAGCTCTTTTGTAAACTGGGGAAAATTGTAAGAAGCTGGAATGTCCTCTGGGTGTCAATCCCTCGCACTGTTCATTGGCTCTAAACTTCTGGGTGACGTCTTGTGAGTGTGAGTGCTAGGAGCCTTGGGGGCATCACTGCTCCCCCAATGACTGTCCAGCAGGGCTGAGAATGTCCCTTTCAGGGAGAGAAATCAGCTGTGTGCAAATAGCACAATATGGGAGGTACATGTTTGTCAACTGATGTTAACTATGTCCGCTGGGAAATCAGTGGTGGAATTATAAGTGTTCCAACCAGGAAGCCCTTAGAGATATCTAGCAGGATGACAAGTATCTGGCACTCATGTTGCTATCTCCCACTCATGCCTACAGCAGACGTCACTAATTGATCATGGCATTCTCCAGTCCTGTACCCATGGCAGGCATTGTTAATTGATTACGAGCCCAGACATGGTCTTAGAGTCTTTCTAAAAAACAAAACCGAGTATCTTTAGGAAGTCGCTACCTATCAGTTGGCAATGGCACCTTGAGATGAAACTAACTGGCTGCCCTCTGATCTTGCCCATTTCTCTTATTTGACAGACAAGGAAATGAGGTCCCGAGCAGGGAGTGATTTGTCCAAGATCACAGCAAGTGACAGCAGGACTAGAACTCCGGTACTCTCGCTTCTAGCTCACTCCAATCTGGGTTCCTAGCCTTCCACTCAGAAGTCCTCTTTCTGGGCCTGGCGCGGTGGCTCACGCCTGTAATCCCAGCACTTTGGGAGGCCAAGGCGGGCGGATCACGAGGTCAGGAGATCGAGACCATCCTGGCTAACACGTGAAACCCCATCTCTACTAAAAATACAAAAAAATTAGCCAGGGGTGATGGCGGACGCCTGTAGTCCCAGCTACTCGGGAGGCTGAGGCGGGAGAATGGCGTGAACCCGGGAGGCGGAGCTTGCAGTGAGCCGAGATCGCGCCACAGCACTCTAGCCTGGGTGACAGAGCGAGACTCCATCTCAAAAAAAAAAAAGTCCTCTTTCTGTTTTTGGCTGATGAGGGCAGGAAGCTTCTGTTGCCTCACTGAGAGTGCCCGGAGGGAGAGGTGGGGAACCATTCACTCTCCCTAGAGAGAAGCTGCCTTTGCAAAGAGCTGAAGACTTCTCTCTAGATCCCAGAAAGGTCACTGGTGGCTCCCTCCCAGGCTCAGCTGCTTTCTGGAGCTCAGCCCACATCTCCTGCCCACCGTCACCTGCCTCTCTCATTGTTGAATAATAAACCCCAGCTTTGCCAGGAGCGGTGTCAGAGTCGGCTCACACCACCTGCATGACTGCTCAGAGCTGCACACCTTGTTTTCCTGGTGTACGGTGTCATGTCAGGGTGTGTTTGGGTGTCATGTCAGGGAGGCGTTGGAATGCAGTTGCTGCCTCTGCCACCTCCTTCCTCTGCTCCTAGGCCCAAAGGTCCGACTTAGAAAATTCAGCTCTGCCCCTACTGGGCCCTCATCTTACCCCTCTTTGGATAACCAACAGGAAAGTTGTCTGGAAAGTGTGTTGGGTGACAGTGCCCCCCTCCAAACTGGAGAATGAAGGGAAGGAGGATCTTTGGTGGTGGCCAGGTGAGTGTTGTGTGTGCGTGTGTGTGTACATATACACACCCTGTGAAGCTTCAGGTGTGACCAGGTCACTCTCTCCCTGCTGGAGGGAATTTCAAGTGCCTCCTGGCTCCTCTGGAGGAGCACTAGCTACGTGCCTGACTCCATGCGTGGTGCTGGGGACCCTAAGGGGAAAATCCAGGGTCATCCTGGGTGAAAGAGCCCTCAGCTGGAAGAGCATGAGGGTGGAATGCACAGGACAGGTGTTGCCGCACTAAGTGGGCAGCCCGGGATGTAGACCACCTGCATCATGCCCGCATGCTGTGGGCATTCCCTTCAGCTTGTGGGGGCAGCTTCAATCTGGGGCCTGAAGGTCTTGACATCCTGGTCCTCCCACCCCCCGATTCTCCCCCACTGACGATGGCAGCAGCTGGTTTTGTTTTTGACTCTTTGGAATGAGGCATGTGGGGCAGTCTGGTAAGCTATGGGAGCCTGAGCTGTGGGCTTTTCTGAGGGAAGATAGACTTATTCGTCCCTCTGGGAGGCAATCTGCCACCAGCGTGGTGACCGGGAGATGTGAGCTGCATTGATTCCCTCATCGGCAGCCCCCGCCCCAGGCTGGACCTCAGCTTCCTGATGATTTTAGGGGCTGCCATCCCTGTGTCTCAGGGACATTAGTTTATTTTATTTTATTTTTTGAGACAGAGTCTCGCTCTGTTGCCCAGGCTGGAGTGCAGTGGTGTGATCTCAGCTCACTGCAAGCTCCGCCTCCCGGGTTCAAGCGATTCTCCTGCCTCAGCCTCCCGAGTAGCTGGGATTACAGGCACCTGCCACCACGCCCGGCTAATTTTTGTATTTTTAGTAGAGACGGGGTTTCTCTATGTTGGCCAGGCTGGTCTCGAGCTCCTGACCTCAGGTGATCTGCCCACCTCGTCCTCCCAAAGTGCTGGGATTACAGGCGTGAGCCACCGCACCCGGCCTCAGGGACACTAGTTTAGATTGGAACATTGTGAGAGTAGTTGGGATGTTGGAGCTTTTTCCCTTATACCCTCAATTTAGCTGAAGTCAAGGAAAAAAGATTTTAGACCTCCCAGAGACCTCCACAGATGGATGACATCAGTCTCTCCAAAGGACTTGTGGGAGTCCTGGTGCCAAATTCCCAGCTTTCCAAGTAGGGCAGCATCTCCTAGAGATGGAAAGTTCAGGCTGTGTTATCAGCCAGACTTATTTGGGTTTGCGCCTTGGCCTGCCCCTTTACCAGCTGTGTGAACCTGAGTTACCCTGCAGGAGTCTTCACCTTCCCATCTGCAGAATGGCTGTACTCGCAGAGCCTGTCCCATAGAGCTGTTGTGGGATGTGAAGATGAGCCTCGGGAAAGCCTTGCCATCATGCCTGGAGCAGCTGTGAAGCATTATTATTATGAGATTGTTGGTGCTGCCTCTGGCACCCCTGGAGAGGGGAAGGGGCTCCGATCCTCCCTGTGAACAAATGCATGCCCAGCCTGGATTAGGGGAACATTTTTCCCAGCCACAGAAGGGTCTTGGGTACCTCCAACCTGCAGTAAATCAATGCTTTGGGGCTGGCGAGGAGACAGACCCCAAAGCCACCAGGGTTGGCTCTATCTGCTAATTATGGAGCCTTGATCTGGTGCTCAGTAAACAAAGTGGCCGGTTCATCCACCCTGGCAGTCCTGTGCTCAGTGCTGGCTGGGGGGCTCGGGAAGAGCCCAGGAATGTGGTCCATTTAGATATGCCTTGTTCAAAGATAATTTTTTTGTTTGTTTGTTTTTTGCCAAACAGGAAGCATGAGGCTGGTGTTTGGGCTGGAGCTGAGATGCTGGCAGAGGGTCTTTGGGTGGGTGACAAGCCGGGGCCATTCTTCCTGCTGAGACAGTCCTGGCTGCACCTCCCGAGGGCAGCCCTGGTGGAGGCCAGCCTGCCTTGCTCCCCAGGGAGACAGGCTCGTTTTTTTTCTGGGTTTCCCAGGGCTTCACTGCTCATCTTGGAACCTTTGAGGAGGAATCCCCAGTGGGAGGGTGGAGGGAAACCCCTCTGTGTGTGCCTGCCCCCACTCCATCCAGCAGTGCAACAGGGTGGGGACCAAGACAGAAGAGACTGGGCCAGGCAGTCTGGCAAAGTGCCAATGTTTTAAGAAAACTGTGTAGGAGGACTCCAAAATGGGAGACTCTATCCATTGCTTTATATATATATTTGGTGCATATTGAGAAAAGTCTGCTGCTGCCTGAGTCTGGCAGTTGGGACAGTTTGGAATACCTGGGTTTCTTGGCTGTGTAGTCAAGAACGAGGGTGCAGGCTGGAGCCATGGGCCTGTGCCCTGGATGGGTGACAGAATCACCTGTGATCTGGGTTCACCTGTGAGCCAAATTAAAAATGCATCCGGATTCCTGTTCCCCAGCAGCCTCCTGAATCTGACTGTCTAGGGCTGGGTCCCTGTGTCTGGAGTTCAGACAGGCTTGATAAGTGAATCGGATGCAAAGCCGGACAGAACTGTGGAGTGCTGGGATAAGGAGACCCTAGGGCCTGAGGACCTCCCTGTCACAGCTGCTGGTGATGCCTGCAGGTGACCTCAGTCCCAGCGGCCAAGGGCTTCTCTCACCTCTGTACTTTCTCCTCAGCTCAGGAAGGGCAAGAAGGAAGGAAATAACCTAGGAACAAACTTGACTTGCTCCTCTTGAGGCAGGGGAGGTTGGGGAGCAGTGGTGGCCCCTCAGGCTGGGGGGACTCTCCGTAGGAACCAGTGTTGTCACATGCTTTGTGTCAGGCCCTGTCCCATGTCCTTTCCATAGTCACCCCTGAACTGCTTACAGCCTACCCTGGGATGTAGGCACCACCACTCTCCCCCATTTTTAAAAACTTATTTTTATTTTTTATGTATTTTTTTAAGAGATCTCACTCTGTCACAAGGCTGGAGTGCAGTGGTACAATCATAGCTCATTGCAGCCTCACTCCTGAGTAGCTGGGAGTACAAGTGTGCACCACCGTGCTGGACTAATTTTTTAATTTTTTGTAGAGATGGGGGGTCTCGCTATGTTGCCTGGACTGGTCTCAAACTCTTGGCCTTAAGTGATCCTCCTCCATTAGCCTCCTTAGTAGCTGGGATTAAAGATGCAAGCCACCGCCCCCCCAACATTCCCCCTTTTTTTAAAAAAAAGAGATGAGGGTAGTCAGGTCACACAGGATGTCGTGGTCTCACCACAGGTAGGTGGAGGAGCCAGGATTCAGACTGGGCAGTCTGGTGCTGAAATCCATGCGCTAAGCCGTTCCTCTCTGCTGCCACTTTGATGTGCTGCAGAGCCAGCCTGGGAGGCCCCATACCTCGAAGAGGAGAGGAGTCCTTTCCCTTCCTTGCCAAGAAGGCTTCAGCTACAGAGCAGAAGGGGCAGGTGGGGGCTGGGCATAGAGAGAAATGGTCAGTTTCTGTATGTTCGTTTCCTTTCTCTGCTCAGGAGTCTTGGATTCTCCCTGTGGTGTTCTCTCTCTGTCTCTCTTTCCTCAGTTTCTCTACTCTCTCTGTGTCTGTCTGAGGTCTCTGAGCCCATCTCTGGCTGTGGCTCTGTTTGTTCCTGTGACCTTTCCCTGAGCCTCCATCTACGCTCTCATGTCAGCCTCCCCGGAGGCTTTTTCTCTCGCCCTGATTCTGTCTTTGCCAGTCTCGTCTGCATGTCTCATCCCAGGATGCGGCCGCATCCCAAGCAGGAGTCTGGGAGAAGGGCAGGTGGAAGCCTGCTCTGGTCTGCATGGAAGTCTCCGGCTGGGATTAGTGAAGGCAGAAGCCCTTGCAGGGGAGGAAAGCTGCTTCCCCTCCTCAGGAGACTGTGGGGAAGGGGAGGCAGCTTTCCCGAGAGTGGCTCACGTACACACGCGCCTTTTGGAATCAGGCAGCAGTCTTGGCAGCTGATGTGGAGGCTGTCCTGCCCCCTGTGGGCAGCTGTGATGGCCAGCCATTGCTCTGTCCCCCTCCCAGAAGAGCGGTGACTACTTCCTCCCTTCCCTGGGCCATGCTGTGCCAGGGGGCCCTATGAGTACAAGGGGCTGGCAGTGGCCTCAGCCCTCCCTCAGGCTACCCCTGGAGAGTGGGGTTCAGAGTCCCTGTGGGTGGGGTTAGGGGCACGGAGGGCAGGATTCTTGGGCCAGCTCTTCCCCTTATCTGACTGGGCAGAGGGTCCCCGGGTCTCATCTGTCTGTTCCATTGCCTAATCCCTCCCCACCCCCATGCTAGCTGTTCCTCTAAGGCCACACCAGCCCCATTGCTGTTCCTGCTAGAAATAGCTGAGCAGTGGGCAGGTGCCCAGGAAAGGTAGTGGCTTTTGTAGGGACAGGCTGGCCCCCAAGCTATCAGCGATCCAGGTCAGGTAGGTGTCAGGAACAGGCTTGGGGCAGGGCTTTGCTCACCCTTGAATATCTTCTATCAGTGAACAGCCGTTTTCTCTGATCCAAGCCTTTGCCATCAACTGGAAGGAAGGGTTGGGGGTGAGCACCTGATCACATTTGTGGAGCACCTGCTAAGGGCAAGGGTTGGTGTTCAGAGTGGGGCTGAGGGGCTGGAGACAGATGCAACCCAAGCTGACCTGCAGACTGGTTACCTGTTTAAACAGACACGCCTAGTAGGCTGCCGCTCCCAGGTGTCTCTGCGTGTAAGCCACATGTGTGCCTCCACCTCAGTGTGTTCCAAACCCAGCTGCCATCTGGACCCCTCCCCACATCCTCCCCACTCCTTTCTTCTCCTTTTCCCCTTTCTCCCCTTCCTTCCTCACTCTTACTTCTCCTCCTCCTCCCCCACCTCCTTCCCTTTCTTTTCCTCTTCTTCCTCCTCCACCCCAGCAGACCCATCCTCCTGCCTCCTCACTGCACCCCCCGAGTTTTTACTGGGACTGTCCTGCCCTCCAGCCAGCCGCTGCCAGTGCTTCTCTGTGCTGCAGCTTCTCTCCAGTGTTTATTTTTAATTATGAATGTTTTCAATCCTATAGAAAATGATATCACAGGCATGAGAGGACCTACTGCCCAGATTTCACACATGTGAATATTTTGCCACATTTGCTTCAGATATGTCTTTTTTAAATAAATAAAATGATGCAGATAGAAGAGGTGTCTGGTCAATGCTACATTCCTTCCTCCTGCCTTGGGTCTGCATGTAGGAGTGGAACTGGAGGTGGAGAAGGGCTGGGGTTCAGGTAGGCTGGAAAGGCGCTCCAGGCACGAGCATCCACGTGGGCAAGGTGTGGGACAGGACCGCCTTGGGCATGCACAGAGGCTACGGTGACCCCTGCTTCTGTGACCTCTTGGGGTCTGGAGTCCAGGGAGGGCAGGACCTGGAAAAGGGCAGGCCTGCACACAGTTGCCCCAGCAACCCCCGAGCAGCCAGCACCTTCTCTCCCTGCACTTCCTCCTCCTCCTGCACCTCATTCCAGGTGGGCAGCTCCCCTTGTTTGAAAGGAGCCCATAACCTGGGTCAGCAGCTGGGCTGCCACCTGGAGAAGTAGCCTGCAGCTGGGCACCAGGGTGGGCTTGGAAGACAGCAAGCTTTGCGGGGGGACTTTTCCTGTTGCATTTCCCAGGTCCCTGGGAGGAGGCAGTTTTTCCCCCAAGGAGAGCCTCATTAGAAGGGCTGGCAGCAGAGCCTGGGAAGCACAGGCTGCCCCGGGCGGCTTGCCTTACTGCGGGGGCTGCTTTACAAGGCTTCCCTGGCAACACTGCCCAAGGTTTATTTTTAGCTCTAGGGATTCCTCTCTTTTTCCATCTGGGCTCCACCTTGTTCTCCCCTTTTCCCACTGTGAAGGAACACTGGGAAGTCCTTGGCTTAAGGAGATTCCAAAAAGAAGTTATAGGAGACGTCTATGGGCAAAATAAATGCCTGACCTCAGTGACCAGGGAGGAAGCCATCCAAGCAGCAGATGCCAGCTTTGACACCTTCAGACCTGTATGGGGCACACCTGTGCCTGGATCAGCTGCTATGTGCATCTAAGATGCCAAAAGGGATTCAAACCCCGTTGGGACTACCCCATACCTGGCCAGTCATGTCCCAAATCCAGCCCAATAGCAAGTCAGCTCGTCCTCAGCTCATCTTCTCAGACTTCCCTCCAGAGACAGCCCAGATCTGCCCTCTTCCTCTGCATCAACTCTGCCCCCACCGTGGTCCAACCCCGCATCAACCTGTCACCTGGGCAACTGAGACAGCCTCCTCAGGGGTCTCCACATTCTCACTGTCACCTCCTCCATAATCCAGTCTTCCCACAAATCAGAGCCCTCCTAAAACATAAACCCTATCCTAGCAGACCATGGCCTTGAACCTTTCTGAAGACTCCCTTTCTTTTTGGAATGAACTCCAAACTCCTTGCCTGCCCCCAGGCCCTGGGTGATGGCCCTGCCTGCCCTTCCAGACCCGTCTCTGTCACCCTCCTGTCACTTGTTCTCAGCAACCCAGCTCGCTCGCTTCACCTGCTCCTTGGGCATCAAGCGCAGTGCTGCCACCAGGCCTTTGTCCTTGCTGTTCCCTCTGCATGCAGTCCTTTCCCTCAGGTCCCCAAGGAGCTGACTCCTGGGCACTCAGCCTAAGCTTACATGGCACCTCTCACAGAATCAGAGAGCCCCACCAGCCATGCATTCATGTCCTCTTGGTCATTTTGTCACATTCTACTGTCTTCAGAACACTTATTGCAACCTATTATTATCTTTTTTTTTTTTTTTTTGGAGAGATGGAGTCTCCCAGTGTTGCCCAGGCTGAACTCCTGGACTCAAGCCATCCTCCCACCTCAGCCTCCCAAAGTCTGGGATTACAGGGATGAGCCACCACACCCAGCCCATTGTCTTCTTAACTATTGTTTACTATGTCATTCCCCACCTCCCTCCCCTTCTCCCCAGAATGTGAGCTTTCAGAGAGCAGGATCTTGCCTGCTCCATAGCTTCTGTTTTCCAGATGCCTAGAACAGTACCTGCCATATAGTGTGTGCTTGGGAAATTATTGTTGAATGAATAAATGAATGCATAGTGAGCTGCCGCTGGGTATGAAGGAATGGGAGAGAGAGGCTTGCTGTTCTCCTCCTCCGCTTTAAAGGCAGGTTTTATTTAGCTCCCATTCCTCCTCTTGTATGCCCATCTTTGCCTATGGGCTAGATTTACTATTGGGATCCACTTGTTAAGGATTAGATGAAATCTTTATGGCAGAGAACAATGAGGGCTTCTCAAATTTTCATGTGCACATGAACTACTTAGCTACCTTGCTAAAAGATTCTGATTCAGCAGGTCCGCCTGGGGTTTGACATTGTGCTTTTCCATCAAGCTCTGAGATGATGTCAGTGCCACAGGCTGCCTTGAGTAGCACCGGCGTGGAACATTGGGAGGATATGTTTGAAGTCCCTCTTCTCCATTCCTCTCTTATTCTTCTTTCGGTCCCAGTGTGATCTTTCCCTTGTTAGGTCACAGCCCTTCGTGACCAGGTGGGGATCTGATCTGGTGAACTTGGGCTTTGTGAGGAGCCCTGTTGCAGCACTTCCCAGAGGCTGCCCAGGAATGGTGCGGGCTGCCTCAGAGAGGTGGTGGGTTCCCATCATTGGTTCCTCTGAGCTTGAGGGTCATGTGTCGGGCGTGCTGATGCCCCTGTGGCAAGGAGGAGGCTCCTCCCTGCAATTCAGCTTTGTGTCTCTGTGTGCTTTCTACAAGCTTGTGAAACCAGGATCTTGAGGTGTGGCTCATTCACCTAGAGTGACTTTCAGAGGCCATCTGGCAAGTCCTCCACCCTTCTCGGTCCTTCCGGGGGAAAGCATGGCATTCTAACCACTGTGCATGTGGGTTTGATAGATACAGCTGTGGGAGAGGAGTGATGGTTTAGTTCCAGCAATGGTTGAGTCATGCAGGGAATGTAATGCCTGACTTGATTGGATCTAAGGATAGAACCGCAGGAGGAATCTACATTTTCTATTGCCTTCCCTCTTTTAGTTTGTTTCAATAGACCTTGATTGAGCTCCTCTGTATGAGTCAGGGCAGGCTAACTGCTGTATAACAAACTCAGTGGCTCAACGTAAGATTTATTTTCTGTGCAGGTCCCAGACCAAAACAAGTCACTAGAGGGCTCTGCTCCAGGCAGTCATTCAGGAACTCAGACTCCCCCAGCTGGTGACCCCATCCTGCGTGGAGTTTTACATCTAGCCAGCAGGCAAAGGAAGAGAGAATATGAAGGACTGCAGGAAGATTCTGTGGGTTATGCCAAAGGGAGGGGTACATTACCCTGCTCACGAGCTACTGGTCAGGATTTAGTTCCATGATTGCACCTCCCAGCAAGGGAGGCTGGGAAATGTATTCTAGTCATAGGTCCAGGTATGTGTTGGATACCATGATGGACAGTGGGAATATCAAGGCACAGACATGACTTTCAAGAAGCTCACAGGCTTTTGGAAGGAAACAGTTTCATAAGCAAGTCATTAAATCCAGTATGGTAAGCATAGTTCTAGAAGTGTGACCGATCTGCAGGAGTGTTGGGGAGGAGGGAGCTGTGGAACAGCAGGTTACACCTGGGGAGACCTCAGGTAGGCCAGGCAGTGTGCAGGGACGGACAAGCAAGGGTGGCAGGGAGTGTGACTAGAGAGGTCAGTTGAGCAGAGGTCATGAATAGGCTCGTGTCCCACAGGCAGCAGAGAGCCAACAAAGGGTGTGAAGCCGAAGATGAAATCTGCAGATTGGGGAGCAAGTTGCAGCAACGTTAGAGACTGGTTCAAACTTAGCACTCTCCTTGCCTGGACCTGCAGAGAGGTTTCACGTGTATCTTGGTTTCTCGTGCCAGGAAGTTTCTAACAGAGGAGGAAGGGGTGGCAGTGGGGAGGTGACTCTCCAAGTCACCTGGTGCAGGCAGTGCTTCTGGCTGGAGTTTGCTGGGCCTGCCTGACCTTTGAGGGTTCCACTCAGCAGCACAGGGCCTGGATGGTGGCTTCCAGTGTCTTCAAGGATGCTTTCATTGCCCTCTCCTGAGTTCTAGGATGGCCCAGCCACTGTTATTTCCTGGGAAGGCCAAAGAGGCTGGTGCTGGTTCACAGCCCCAGGGCTCCATATTAACCAGGCAAGGCTGCAGGGAGGAGCTGAACTCTGCCCGCTTGACCCCAGCCTTCTGCAGTAGCCTACTCTTTTGCTTTTCCTTTTGACAAGACTTTGGAGGAAGAAGGTTCTGAGACCTATGGGCACCTTGACCCATTTGGAATAGAGAAAAAAATGGGGAATGGAGATGCTTGGGGAAGGGAAGGAGAAAGGCAAGGATGTTAGACTGTCATTTAGAAGTGTTCCACTTGGCTTCCCTTTCCAGGAAGCCCATCAGGGTTGCACACTGGGGGCCCGCTCTGGAATCTCCTTGCCTTGAGCAGCAGCCTGGACCCAGGCCCGCTGAGGGTCTGTTTTGGCTTCCTCTTTGCCAAAAAGTGCTCTTTGTCCCAGATTTCGGTCTGAATTTGATCCCATAGTGGCCAGGGCACTTGGGGTACCACAGTTCTAGGCCATTTGGAGGATGAGAAGAATCAAGAACAACTGGGGCTAGGGGTGTGGTTCAGCTGGGAAAAGGTTAAAGCCAGTTGCCTTCCTTCCCCTTCCCCCTTCTTCAGGGCCTCCTCCTATTTTGGATAGTCCTTGGAGTTTGCGTGAGAGAGAAAAGTGTCAGGCAGCTTTGGGGAGAATGTCAAAAACCTGTGAGTGGTCTCTGGCAAGGCTAGGGGATGGCTAGAGACCCCTAGGAGGAAACAGAGTGACCACAGCCAGGAACCTGCCAGAAAACACCTCAAATCTGGGCAGACTTCCTTCTCTGTGGAGTGTCACCACTGGCGCCCTGGGCTGGTGCCAGGATTCCTCTGGCTGGCTGTCCCACACACAGATGTTTCTTTTACCACTCTCCATCCTCTGTACTGGCCAGATGTGTCTTCCTAGAGTTCCACTTTCGCAATGTTCCTCCTCTGCTCAGCAGCCTTAGGGGCTCCCTATTGCCTGGAGGAGGAAGTCCGAGTTCTTCCTCTGTTTCAGATGACCCCTGCAGCCCTGCCCCTCACACTGCCCCACGTATACCCTCCCTGCTCCAGCACCAGGCTCCCCCAGCTCCCACACTTCCTAGGGACGAAAGGGAGGGAAGTTCACAAGCAGCCGGGGCTGGCACACTGGTGTATCAGGAGGATGCTAGGGTGTAGCTCCCATCCATAGTAAGAAGCCAGCCCCCGCACAGTGCCTCATGCCAGGCGGGTGGATCGCTTGAGGTCAGGATTTCGAGACCAGCCTGGCCAACATGATGAAACCCCATCTCTACTAAAATACCAAAATTAGCTGGGCGTGGTGGCAGGTGCCTGTAATCCCAGCCACTCAGGAGGCTGAGGCAGGAGAATCGCTTGAACCCAGGAGGCGGAGATTGCAGTAAGCTGGGATCGTGTCAGTACACTTCAGCATGGGTGACAGAGCAAGACTCCATCTCAAAAACAAAAACATAAACTTAGTAAGAAGCCATGCCTCAGGTTCTGTGACTCCTGGGGGGACTCTATTCCTTCTGCAAGGAGCCAGGCTCAGAGCTGGCCACATGCAGAATCTCTGATCTGACTCGTTTTGTCACTAGCTCCCCAGGTGCTCTGCTGCCCTGGCCTCATGCTCTTCCCTCTTGGCCAAAGGGAGCTGAAGTCACCTGAGCGATCTGTGTTGGGACAAAGCTCAACAGCCTTAGGATGAGAAAGGGTGTGAAATTATAGGTGAAAAACCCAAAAGGCCTTACAGCCGTTGGCAATTAGGGTTAGATGGGCTTGGCAGGCGGCCCTGAGCAGCTCCCTGAAAGCAGAAGGGCTGGAGGTGGGCATCAGAGATCAGGGAAGCACCACTGGAGTCTCTTTACCTTCAAACTGGTGACCCCATTCATCTAGCACTCACGGTAAGGCCAGCACACCTGCTCACCTGTATTCTCATTTCATCCGCACAGTGCCATGGGGCGCTGTTTCTACTCCCACTTTACAGATGAGAAAGTGGGGTCACAAAGAGATTAAGTGACTTGGCCAAGGTCATGTAGCTAGGAAAGAATAAGCTGGAGTTCTGACTTTAGCCCTCAAGCATTCCACTACTGACTAGAACACTAATAATGGTAAAACAGTGCCAAGAGAGGTGCCTCCTTCTGGGGGTTTCCTCTGTGCCTGGCCTGTGTTAAAGCGCTCTACCTATTCATCCCCCCCCCCTTTTTTTTTGGAGATGGAGTCTCGCTCTGTCTCCCAGGCTGGAGTGCGGTGGCACGATCTCGGCTCACTGCAAACTCCGCCTCCCAGGTTCACGCCATTCTCCTGCCTCAGCCTCCCAAGTAGCTGAGACTACAGGCATCCACCACCACGCCCGGCTAATTTTTTTTATTTTTATTTTTAGTAGAGATAGGGTTTCACCATGTTAGCCAGGATGGTCTCGATCTCCTGACCTCGTGATCCTCCCGCCTCGGCTTCCCAAAGTGCTGGGATTACAGGCGTGAGCCACTGCGCCCGGCCCATTTTCCCTTTTTAACCTCAGCCACCATGGAGGGGAAAAACAGGCATGGCCCCATTTTACAGATGAGTAGACTGAGGCTCAGAGAAGTTAAGTGGGAATAATGACTCCTGGCATTTGGCAGCACTTGCTTGCATCTTCTCCTTGGATCCTCACAACACCTGTGGAGACAGGCAGGTCCAGCATTTCACAGATGTGGCTGTGGTTATCCAGAGAGGCCAAGCCATTTGCCCCGGTTGCCCAGCAACTTCTTGCAGGCTAGAACTGGAATCCTCCTCTGTTGCCTCCAACCTAGTGCTCTTTCTCTCCTGCACAAAGGCCATGGGTCAGCAGGTGGGGGTCTGTGGAATGAGCCCATTGGGGTAGGTTTGGAGACAGGCATCAGTACTTGGGCACCTTTTGGGCATCAGAGAGGCTTTCTGTGGCTTGAGGATTTCCCCTGGGATTGCATCCTCCGGCACATCTTTGCTTAATTCACCCTGTGTACATCTCACTGCAGGTGTCGGGCTATCCGCCCAGGCCCAGCATGTTAAATGTCACGTCCTGGCCAGCCCCCACGCACGGAATGAGCTGCTGGGAAAGCCAGAGGCCTCCTCCCCAACCCTGGCCCACGCACACCAGCTGGGCAGCTCCCCTGGGGCCTCTAGATGCCCAGAGCCAAGATGGCCCAGGCCAAGACGCCTCCCAGACCCATCCACCCCTCTCAGTCTCCCTGCCGCCTCCCTGACCTCAGGGTTGTAGTTTCCTAAGCACTTTCCCTGGCATGAGGGACGCAGCCTGGTGTCATAACAAGAGTAATGGTGACAGGGGTGATAAGAATAGCTGGTGTGTATGGAGCACTTACTCAGTGCCAGGCTCTGTGCCAAGCACTTTACCTACATTATCTCATTTAATCCTCTCACCCACCCGACCAGTCAGGCTTTGTCCCTGTTCCCATTTCACAGATGAGGACACTGATTTGAATGCAGAGCTGCCTAGCTGTGCACAATTTATTTCTCTTCACATTCTCTAAAACGTTGTGCAAGCACCACTGTGATTCAGGAAGAGACTCTTCATAGTATACGGACAGATAGTTATCTTTTAATGGTTATGTTTTGTTTTAATGTGTTAATGGTATGGGTTGAAGTTTTTATGTGTTCCTCCCAAAATTCATATATTGAAGTCCTAGCCTCTGGTACCCAGAATGTGACCTTATTTGGGAACAGGGTCATCAAGATGTCATTAGTTGAGATCATCCGGGAGTAGGGTGGCTCCTAATCTAACATGACTGGTGTCCCTATTAAAGGGGGAAATTTAGACAGACACACACACAGGGAGAACATCATGTGGAGATGGAGGCAGAGATCAAAGTGCTCCTTTTTACAAACCAAGGAATGCCATAGATGACTTACATCCCTGAAGCTAGGGGACAGGCATGGGACAGACCCTCTCACAGCCCTCAGAGGGAACCAAGCTGCCCATACCTTGATATTGGGCTTCTAGCCTCCAGGACTGTGAGACAATCAAACCCTGTTAAGACACCTAGTTTGTGGTACTTTGTTACAGTGGCCCTAGCCAACTAAATACAGTTAGAATACACACACACACGCATGCACACAATACACTTTTTTTTTTTTTTTGAGACAGTGTCTAGCTCTGTCACCCAGGCTGGAGTGCAGTGGCATGATCATGGCTCACTGCAGCCTCAACTTCCCGGGCTCAATTAATCCTCCCTCCCCAGTGTCCCAAGTAGCTGAGACCACAGGTGCACACCACCACACCCAGCTAATTTTTAAATCTATATATTTTGTAGAGGTGGAGTCTCACCGTGTTGCCCAGGCTGGTCTGAAACTCCTGGGCTTAAGCAATCCTCCTGCCTTGGCCTCCCAGAGTGCTGGAATTACAGGCATGAGCCACGGTGTCCGGCTATACACTTATGATTTGAACACAGAGAAAGGGGCCATGAGCCAGATAATATAGGCGGCCTCTTGAAGCTAAAAAGGGCAAGGAAACAGATGCTCCCCTAGAGCGCAGGGATGGAAATGGCTCTGCTTTCCCCAGCCCAGACGCTGTAGACAGCGGCTTAGTGAGTGTGTGTTATTATCGAGCGGGCATCTGAGACCTCCCACCTGCCAGTCCCCATCCCAGAGACTCCAGCCACATGTAGTGCCGTCCTTGAGCTGGGTTCTGAAAATGACTTCTCCATCTCGTCACACTGCTGGTGATGCTTTAGGGCACCCTAATTCCCCCTGAGAGTGGCACATCAGGCATCTGCCCTCATCCAGCCCTGGTGCCAGCTGTGTGGTCATCCTCAAGTCGCTGGATTAAATGATCAGGGGCCTCCATCCTGGATCCCAGCACTTTCTCTGACACACAGCAGCATTTCATGGAATCTGTGAGCAAGGCAAATCACTCCCATCCCACTGCTTCCTGCAGCAATCCTGACAGGCCCACTGCCGAGCATAAGTCCCTGCCATTCCTCCCCCTGGAAGGCCTTCCTCCCGTTTCCCAGCTCTCTATTCAAGGCCTGGCTCTGATGTCTCTTCTGAGACATCCTTTTGCTCACTCCAGCCACACTGATCCTGTCCTTTCCTAAACTCCCATCGCCTGGCTTTTCATACCACTCAGCAGGTTGACACCCACTTAATGCTGCTAGGTAAGTCCCTTGTACCCATGTGGGTGTCCCAGCTCCCACTCGGATCAGAGACCATGACTGACACTCCTGAAACCTGCTGATGTGGTAAAGGCCTGGTTGGGAAGGGACTTGAAGTAGTGAAGGCTTGCATGTTTTCCAGAAAATGGTCAAAGAAGACTTCTTTGACTCGTTAAGGAACTTTAGAACCTGGAATGGGCTCCCTGTCAAAGTTGGAGTGTGTTCTGGCACCGTGCTTCCTCAGCGTGGCATGAGCCATGTCCCAGCTAAAAGCATCCCAACTCCTTGCCAGGGTGGACAGGTCCTCTCTGCCTCCTCTCTCTCCCTGGCTGTTCCTTCAGGCCTATCTGGGGGGCCACTAGTATGGAAATGGCAGAAGAGTCACTTAGCTTGAATATAGATCATTAGAAATGATCCAATCTGCATAACACTCCAGGCGTCCAGCTGGGACACCGGAAGGGCTGCACTTTAGCAGTAAGGACCTAAGTAAGACCCTAAAGTAAGGCCTACTGTAAACTCACCCTAATGAAACCCAAGAATAAATCCTAACAATATCCACAGAGGAGACAGAATTTGGAGGTTGAGTCACATCAAGTTAGAGGTACTTGGAAGATACCTAGGACTTTCCATAGATCCCCCCTAAGAAAGCATAAAACTCTGCCTACATAAGTTTAAGGTGATTAACCATTACTTGAATTGGCTACTAGAACAAAAATCAACACTTTTCAGAGAAAAATAACAGAATCCAGAGTCTCTACAGCATATTAGCCACAATGACAAGTATAAAATGAAACATTACTAAGCGGTCAAAGAAATAAGAAAATATGACCCATAGTGTAAAAAAGTACTAGAAACTAACACAGAGATGGCCCAGATGTTGGAAGACTTTCAAACCGTTAAATAACTAAAGGAAAATATGGATTTAATGAGTAAGCAGATAGTAGAGAAATGGAAACTATAAAAAAAAGAGTCAAATAGAAACTTTGAAACTTAAAAGTGCCATAATTGAAATGAAAATTTCACTGGATGAGCTTAACCACTAGTATGGAAATGGCAGAAGGATCACTTAACTTGAATATAGATCATTAGAAATGATCCAATCTGCATAACAGAGAAAAAAGAATGAAGAAACACACTCAGAGTCCCAGAAACATGTAGTACAATATGCAGTCTTCTGACTTACATGTAACAATAGTCCCAGAAATAGAAGAAAACTATAATGGAGTAGAAACAAAACTTTTTTTAAAATGGCCACAAATTTTCTAAATATTGTGAAAATTATCAACTTACAGATTCAAGAAGCCCTGTGAACTCCCAGAGAATAAATATAAAGCAAATGGCTAGGCATGATGGTTCATGCCTGTAATCCCAGCACTTTGGGAGGCCAGGACAGGAGGACCACTTGAGGACAGGAGGACCACTTGAGGCCAGGAGTTCAAGATCAGCCAGGGCAACATAGTGAGACCCTGTCTCTACAAGAGAAAAAAGACAATTAGCTGGGTGGTGCACACCTGTAATCCCAGCTACTCGGGAGGCTGAAGTGGGAGGATCACTTGAGCCCAGAAAGTCAAGGCTGCAGTGAGCTGGGATTGTGCCACTGCACTCCAGCCTAGGAAACAAAAGCTCGACCCTGTCTCAAAGGAAGAAAAGAAGGCTGGGCACAGTAGCTCACACCTGTAATCCCAGCACTTTGGGAGGCTGAGGCAGGCAGATCACTTGAGCTCAGGAATTCGAGACCAGCCTCACCAACATGGTGAAACCCCGTCTCTACTAAAAACACAAAATATTGGCCGGGCATGGTGGCACACACCTGTAATCCCAGCAGGAGAATCGCTTGAACCCGGGAGGAGGGGGTTGCAGTGAGCCGAGATTGCACCACTGCACTGCAGCCTGGGCAACAGAGTGAGACTCCGTCTCAAAAAAAAAAAAAAGAAAAGAAAGAAAAGAGAAGAAAAACCACACTTATCATTATTGTCCCTCTCTTCTTCTGTGATGCTCGCTGATGTGTCCCCTGCATGTAACACAGGGACTGCTTAGTCCTCAGCTAAGTTGAATGAACAAATGAATTCTGAGGTTTCCCGCAATCTTGCATGGTTCCCGCAGAGACTGGGTGGCCTTGTCTCTTTTTTCTCTTTTTTTTTTTGAGACAGAGTTTCACTCTTGACGCACAGGCTGGAGTGCAATGGTGAGATCTCAGCTCACTGCAACCACCGCCTGCCAGGCTCAAGCGATTCTCCTGCCTCAGCCTCCCGAGTAGCTGGGATTATAGGCGCCCGCCACCACGCCCAGCTAATTTTTGTATTTTCGGTAGAGATAGGGTTTCACCATGTGGTCAGGTTGGTCTCGAACCTCTGACCTCAGATGATCCGCTCGCCTCGGCCTTCCAAAGTGCCGGGATTACTGGCGTGAGCCACCGCGCCCGGCTGTCCTTGTCTCTTTTTAAGGGGAATTTCTGGGTCAGGAAAGCCACCAGCTTTTTGTAGTAAAAAAGCCACCCTTTTTTCTTGAGCTAGACAGAAAGGGCACAAGGATGAAGATTTGAGGATTGGGGCCTGAAAGCTTGAGTCGCTGTGAGCCCCACCCTCTGGGAGGGGCGAGGAGCCGGCCTCTTGGGTTACAGATGTGCCCCAGCTGGGCTCGCCCGTCCTCCCCTCTCCCCTGCGTGGATTGCTGCGGAGCCCTGCCCTGGGAGAGCTGCCGAATCAGCTTTCTCTGGCTGGAGCCAGCGCGTGGAGCCCAGCTGTCCCCTATCTCTCACACGATCCACCCTTTAGATAAACAGCCTGGCCGCCTCCACACACTGCGAGGTTCTGATGTGGTTGCGAGGGGCTCCATTAGCCAAATGCCTCTCACTCCAGCCAGGACCCTGGCGATGGGCCCTGCTTTTCCTCCAGCCTGAGTCAGGCCCGTGCTGGAGTGACAGGAGAATCCGCTTCCTGCCTGCAAAGGTGGTCCCGCAGAACCCTCTGCTGGGCGGGGCCTTCCTGCCTCACCGCCCCCGCGCCCAGCCTTCTTCCTCCCAGAGGGCGGGGGCAGCAGGTTCAGGAGACAGCCCCGCTCAGCCCCGATTGTTTTATCTGTGGAAACTAGCCCTGCAAATTGGGTACTGACCAGGTTACAGAGCCCGCTTTGCAGCCTGCCTGGCCCTCTAGGAGGGGTGACATTTGAACTGTCTCTCACCGCCCGCCGCTCTGACTTATTGAGGGCCAAGATGCTGAATTGTGCAGCTTTGCCAGCTACAAGCGCCACACAGAATGAACTCAGTATTACTTGGTTTGCTCTGGAGTCTGAGTCCAGGGATTTGCTTTCCTTGAAAGTCGACCTGTGGGCAGAAAAGGTGTCCCTGGCAGCTGGTTAGCTGTGCTTCCGTTTTCCGTGGCCAGTGGTCCATGGGGGTGGGGGATGACTGACGGGGAGAGCAGCTCCGGGGCTCTGCTGGCTTATCCTGGTGGTGGGATTAGGTGACAGGTGTGGCTGGGCTCAGCACCTGAGGTCCTGCCTAGACCTGCTGAATCAGAACTTCCCAAGAGTTTCAGAAGCATGTTGAAGGTTGTGAAGCCTGGCTTCTTGATGTGAAGGTTGCAGGGTGTGTGTGTGTGTGTGTGTGTGTGTGTGTTATTTTGACGGAGTCTCACTCTGTCGCCCAGGCTGGAGTGCAGTTGGCAGGATCTTGGCTCACAGCAGCCTCCGCCTCCCAGGTTCAAGCGATTCTCCTGCCTCAGCTGGGACTACAGATGTGCACCACCATGCCCACCTAATTTTTGTGCTTTTTTTTTTTTAGTAGAGATGGGGTTTCGCAGGCTGGTCTGCGAACTCCTGGCCTCAAGCAATCCTCCTGCCTTGTCCTCCCAAAGTGCTGGGATTACAGGCGTGAGCTACTGCGCCTGGCCATAAGGCTACAGTTTAACTTATTTCTAGCACCTAAGGCAGAGCCTGACATGGAGAAGGCATACAGTAACTGTTCTTGGAGGAAAGGAATGAATGATGAGTCCTGCCTGCCCCTAACCACTCCCTACAGCACCACATTCCCTCTGCACTGTGAGAATCTCAGACTCTTAGGTCTGAAAGAGATGGAGGTGTCGGAGAACATATGCAAGTCAGAGCTGGGGAAAAAATGTCAAGTTTTTGTAGCCTAACTCCCTCAAGCCCCAGAGAGATATAGCACCTTGGGTGAGGTCCCACCACTTGTGGTGGAACAGCGGGTCACCTTGTTTTGGGAGACAGGTGGTTGAGATAAGGACAAAGCGTTCCATACCTGGGCGCGTGTTGCTGGGCCCAAACTCTCTCCTCAGACATCTCTATACCTCTTCATCAGAAACCTATGGAGTCATTTCTCAGAGGCCCCAATGACATGTTAGTTATCCATTTATGAATTCTCATTCTTCTTATGGAAAAGATTTAAGGTACTTATAAATATGCATGGAATACAACAAGATAGAAAGTAAAAAGAAATACGTTGTTATTAAGGAAGTGTGCATAGACGTGTGAACAAGGGGATTCACTACAGTGCTATATATAGTAGTGAAAAGTCAGAAACAACCTAAATATCCAACAGTAGGGAAGTGGGTAAATACACTATGGCAGCAATATCCCACCACCAGGATAAGCCAGCAGAGCCCCGGAGCTGCTCTCCCCGTCAGTCATCCCCCACCCCCATGGACCACTGGCCATGGAAAACAGAAGCACAGCTAACCAGCTGCCAGGGACACCTTTTCTGCCCACAGGTCAGCTTTCAACGAAAGCAAATCTCTGGGCTCAGACTCCAGAGCAAACCAAGTAAGAGTTCATTCTGTGTGGCGCTTGTAGCTGACAATATCCAGACATTGAAATTCTGTGTCCTGACTGAGAATGCTGAGGTGTCCCGGGTGCAGTGGCTCACACCTGTAATGTCAGTGCTTTGGGAGGCCAAGGTAGGAGGATCGCTTGAAGCCAGGATCTTGAGACTAGCCTCACAGTGAGATCCCATCTCTACAAAAAAAGTTTTTAAACTAGCTGGGCATTGTGGCACACACCTAGTCCTAATTACACCAGAGGCTGAAGTGGGAGGATCACTTGAACCCAGGAGTTTGAGGCTGCAGCAAGCTATGATTGCACACTGTACTCAGCCTGGGCAACAGAGTGAGACCTGGTCTCTTAAGAAAAAAGAACATTGATATGAAAGTATTCATTGACATGGAAAAATGTTCATTATATAGTGTAAAAGTATTGATGGGTTCATTTTATTTACATGGATGGAAGAATGCCTAGCAAAGATAGATATCCCAAAATATTAATGTCAGGGAGAGAGATTATGAGTGATTCTTAGTTTCTTTTTGACCACCCACTGCTATAACTTCTAGCTTTTTCCCTTAGCGAACATGAATTACTTATGTCATAGTGTAATATAGAAATGAAATCTACAAAAGCAGAATATGGGTGAGGAAAATGGTAAGAGGAGAAAATAGGAGTCCTAATCTGTATAGAATTTATTTGAAAATGTATTAATTTTTAAAATCCTTTGCTGAGCATTAAGGTGTAGGAAAGAAAAAAAAAAAAATCCTGTTTATAGTGTTATGGCCCAGTTGCTGTTTTTACACATAGCAGGCAATTATTAAATGTTTGAGAGTTTGACTTAAAACATTGAAAACTCATGTGGCCAGGCGCCATGGCTCACACCGGTAATCCCAGCACTTTGGGAGCCTGAGGCAGGCGGATCACTTGAGGCCAGAAGTTCGAGACCAGCCTGGCCAACATGGTGAAACGCCATCTCTACTAAAAATACAAATGTTAGCCAGGCGTGGTGGCACACACCTGTAATCTCAGCTATGAGAATCGCTTGATTCTGGGAGGCGGAGGTTGCAGTGAGCTGAGATTGTGCCACTGCACTCCAGCCTAGGTGACAGAGCAAGACTCTGTCTCAAAAAAAAAAAAAAAAAAAAGAAGAAAGAAAAATATAAATTCATGAGCCAGCTTTTGTTAAATATCCATCTGTGTTCAGGGAAGTGAAAGTTAATCATGCTGCAGTCTTTGTCTTGTTTTGAATGTAATCACCAGTGACCTGCCCTTCATTATGTGGGATCTAAATAACCTAGGTATATTGGGTAATGATTATGCAAGAGACAATCCTAAAATTGTGTGTTAGAGCTGGATGGGTAGACAAATGGATGGATGGATGGAAATAAATGTGCGCGCACGCACGCACACACACACACACACACAATCTAGCCTAGAACCGTGCTATAGCTTGGATGTTTGTTCCCCCCAAGTCTCATGTTGAAATTTGATACCTGGTGTTGGAGGTGGGCCTAATGGGAGGTGTTTGGGTCAGGGGGGCTGATCCCTCATGAATAGTTGGTCCTGTTCTCATGGTAATGAGTGAGAGCCAGTTGTTAAAAAGAGCCTGGCGCCTCCCCCTTGCCTTCTGCTTCCTGTCTCGCCCTGTGATCTCTGCACATGCCTGCTCCCCTTCCATGCCGTGAGTGGAAGCGGCCTGAGGCTTCACCACATGCCTAGTAGATTGCGAGCCAAGCTAAATAAGATTCTTTTCTTGATAAATTACCCAGCCTTGGGTCTTCCTTTATAGCAACATTAAACAGACTAAGACAAACCACTTTTCACCACCTCCAATGGTAACACCTTGGTCCAAGTCGCCTTCAGTAGGATCCTAACTGGTCTTCCTGCTTCCACCCTGTCGTCCATTCCCTACACCATAGCTAGAGCCGTCTTTTCTAAGTGTGAAGCAGATCATCTGTCTCTGCACAGAACCCTCCAGGACTTCCCCTTCCATCACGATAAGCCCTGAGTCTTCAACACAGCCTCACCAGGCCCTCTGTGCTCTGGCCTATCCTGCCTCTCAGATCTCATTGCCTGTCCCTCTCCTCCTGGCTCACACCACTCCAGCCACATCGGCCTTGCCAGGCTCTTTTTGCACGTCCTGCTTCCCTGCCTGAAACATTCTCCCTCTCCAGTGTAGCTTGCTTCCTCGTCCCCTGCAGGTCTCTGTAGAATTGCTAGCTCGGGGTCAGGACTTCCTTGCCACCCTATATAAAATGACAACTCCTGTTCTGTTCCAGTCCCATATCCTACTTGATTTTCCTCCGCAGCACTGATCTGATCTTCCCTGGCACATGACATACCTATTTGTTTGCTGTTTGTCTCCCTCCACTAGAGTGTAAACTCCCTGAGCGCAAGAACTTTGTCTATTTTCTTTACTGCCCTTTCCTTAGTGCCCAGTGCTGTAAAGTGGATGCTCAATGTATATTTGAAAGACTGATTGGACTTCAAAGATCATGTGACTGATTCTTCTCATTCTACCAAGGAGGGGCCTGAGGCCCAACCTTGAGAGGCTCCATTCCTTGCCTGAGGTCACACAGCTGGGGCAGCAGGACTAGATCATGACTCCCCTCCTGCCTATGCCTCAGAAAGGAAATCAGCCACACACAAAGGGGCCCTGGCCTCATCCATCCTGTCTCCTGTGTGTTTTTCCAGTTTACATAGAATTTCAGCCCAGAATAGCAAAAAAAAAAAAAAAACAAAAAAAAACAGTTGTTCCTCCAGAATCCTGGAAACTCTTCCAGTGGGTCCGTCCTTGGAAAAACAGCAGCGATCTCAGGGTGGGAAGGTAGGAAGTGGAGGAATGGTCTTCCGGCAGCGGGGGCAATGGGATGGATTTGGTTTTGCAATTAAAATAACAGCTGGGTCTGTTTCCATAGCACGGTTCTGGAAGGTGGGTGGTCTGTCTAAAGTATCAGGTGGGGCCTTCCCCAATCCTGGCCCAAGAGGGTTTGGGATGGCCAGTGGCTGAAGGATTCACCCCACAGATGAAGTAGGAAAGAAACTAGGCCCAAAGGAGCCTCTGGAAACCCTACAGGCAGCCTTGCCTGAAAGCCTCTGGTCCCTACCCCGGCCTTGCTCGGGGTCATCTCCTGACACCTTCCTCTGCACTCCTACCCGCTCACTGAGACTGATCAGATGCCCTCTTTGATGCAGAGAGAGCTTTGGCCTCCTCCCTCTCATGCCCCATGTGGTTTGTTAATCGTCTGTGAAATGAGGGATCTCAGGCGTCACTCATCCGTGTGAGGACACTGGGGCCCTGGAGCAATGGAGTGGAGTGGGGAAGGGATGATGAGGAATGTTCTGGTCTTCTGAATCCTGTCCCTCTGTCTGTCTGGCTTCTCAGATGCAGCTTTTGGATAAGTTTCCCATTGAAGGTGGCCAGAAGGACCCCAAGCAAAGGATCATCCCTTTCCTCCCAGGTAAGCATTGGGTGGCTCCACCCAGGGATGGGGGATACCCGGGAAGGACGGGTCCTTCCCTTAGGCTGAAAAGAGTCTACTAAGTGGCAAATTCTGGGCGGGGCATGCCCGGGAATCTGCATATGAACAATTCCCCCAGGGGATTTGGAAGCTCCAGGCTGTGAAGGCCACTGTCCTCCAACTGGCTTCTCTCACCATTGCAAGACCGTCTCTGCTGGCTCCTGGCCTGTAGCTTCTGAGGAGTTTCTCAGGCTCCTGGACTTTGGTTTCCTTTTCACAAAAAGCACAGAGAGACCAGGTTCTGTGAATGGATGAAGAGCTACAGGCTGAGCTGTTTGTACTGGCTCCCATTCTAATCACGGATAACCTTAAATTGAGCATACTCCCTGATCTGATCTCCTCCAGTCCTCATGTCACCTTATATGGAAGAGGAGGCTTACACCATTTTGGAGTGTGTTTAAGGCAATCAATTACATTATGTAATTTAGAGGAAAACTTCTCAGATGTATCATAACCTGTTATTTTGATGATGTCTTAAGTGTGTATAGAGATTTATAGCCATGGAGTGCTTTTTTATTTGTTATCATATGCGCATCTCTATACCGAGGTGTGTACTATAATCTCCCCCAATGGGTGAAGAAATTAGGGTTCAGACAGGTTCAAGAACTGCCCGTAAAAGTGGCGGAGCTGAGGCATAAACTCAGGCCTCCTGGTCCATGTCTGGCTCTGCCCTGCGCCAGATAAGCGATGCTATCTCTTGGCTCTTCAGAACCACTACCATTCCCCAGAAGAGCTCCCTTCACAGTGGGCTTCCCCCCAGGCTCAGACTGGCCCTGGACCTGCACATGTCAGGACCACAGTGATCAGTCAGACCTTGGCAAGAAGCAGGGCCTGCACCTTGCTAACCCCTGGCACACTGCCAGCCCACAGCCAGTGCCTACTTGCTGACTTGAAAACAAATGTAGGGGCACCTCCCTCAGAGAGCGGCTCCTCTCTGAAAGGCATTTCTCCTGCATTCCTCCATCCTCAAAAGCAGCGAAAGATGTGAGTCCCTATGACCGCCTGTCCTCAGAGTCCTGTGCTATAGCTAGAGATAATTAGTTTAGCTACAAGGAAGAACTTCTAAATTCCACAGTTTGGGCAAGACTGGAACTAGTCAGTGAGGGTGTAGGGACTCTCAGCCCCTGGCCTCCCTCCACAGGGGCATAGGATTGCTTCTTCATTTCTGGCCCAGGAGTTCATATGGGGTGACTTGCGTGCCTTGCTTGGCTTTGCACTGGATCTTGAATGGAATGTCCAGCATCCAGGTTGATGACAACCTTAGATGGTGCTCCAGTACAGTCTGGAAGCTCAGTGCCAGGGTTTGATTGCCCAGCTGGGATGCTGTGGGCACAAGCGTCCTAGAGGCAACCTGAGGCCACAGCGTGGTAGCCTGGCCTTGAGGCATGAAGGTCACCTGTTTGCTCCAGAAGAATGGGCTTCTCACACTTCTTCCTCAGCTAGCACTCCAGAGAAAGAGCGCTCCATTACCATTCCATCAGTGGCTGTTTACCAGGGCTCAGCCTGTCAGAGCTGATGGGGCTGGGTGGCCTGGTGAATTAAAGGGAGATCTGAATTTGTTTTCCTCATCTACGGAACGCTCAGGCTAGTGGAGAGAAGACCTGCTCCATCATCCCAGGACCATTTAAGGCAGGATGTGACTGTACCACTGTGCAATTTGAGGGTGACTGGAGAGGGAGCTCAGAGAACAGTGACCTCATTGTGAGCTGAGGAAGCCAGCAGAGACCTCCTGAACGAGGGGGGCCTGGAGCTGGCCCCCACAGGATGGGTAGGCTTGGAGGGTGGAACGCAGGGCAAAGGCTTGTGTACTGCGGCTACCTCAGCCCCTTGTCTCAGGAGTCAGACTGCCCGAGTTCACCCTGGAAACCCTGGCTCTGCTGATAACTGGTTGCATTAACTTCTCTGTGCTTCAGTTTCCTCGTCTGGAAAATGGGGATGATGATAGAATGTACTTCGTGGGGCTGTTTCAAGGATAAAATAAATGAGTGTATCTCAGGTGCTTAGAACTATGGCAGCTCCTAGTAGGGGCCAAATAAATGTTAGTCCTTATTATTACTAATGTTCCATACATGCCTAAAATTTTACAGCACACATTTATGTATATAATCTGATTTGATCCTCCCGACAAGGTGATCATCCCCATTTTACTGATTAGGAAGCTGAAGCCAAGGGAGGCTAATAGACTTGCACAAGGCTACACAGCCAGGAAGTACAGCCCACACCAGAGCTGTCATTCCTGACTCCCGGGCCAGGGCTCCCTTTCACATCAGCGCCCAGGAGCCGAGAACACAATAGCTACCACAGGACTGAGGTCCTCTCTGAACTTCAGTTTCCACTTATAGGATTGCAGTGAGGATTAAAAGAATTTATGCAAAACACTTTGCACAAAGTCTGTCTTACAGTAAATAATAAATGGCAGCTGTTAATCAAGAAAGTCACCTGCCCCCACACCACTGTCACCTACTGGGAAAAGTCAAGCATGGGGACACCTTCCAGCTCCCGTGCAAATGTGACCTGTGCATAGCGGGTGATGTTGTCAGGAGGAGTGAGGTTGACTCGCCCCCACCCTGGGCCCTTCTTTTCTTTGGCTTCTTTCTTGCCTTCCTCCGGCAGGGTTCCCTCTTAGACTCCTCTTCAGCTCACTCACTCTCCAGGACTTCAGAACACACATTGCTGGCCATTTGGAATCCCACCCCGGGGTTTCCAAGCCCTGTCCCTGGCCTTCCTCCTGCTCACTAGAAACTACCTTAACCCTGTTATGCTCTGCTCACTCCTTAGCTTGGAGATGAAGGAAAAAGATGGAGGAAAAATAACTCAACATAATCAGAACCTGGCCAGAGCAAGTTGAGTGGGTGTGAGGATTCCCCATCCACCCCCACCGCCCTGATGCACAGGGCTTCCAGGAGGAGAGGGTGTCAGAGAAGGGCAGTGATGAACATTGCCTGTCTTAGGTCAAGTTCCTTAAATGCAGAGCCTGAGACAAGGATTCGTCTGCATGTGGCTTTTGAGGGTACGCTCTCACGTGAACTTCCTGTGGCAGGGAAGGAAACAGGATGGGGCAGAAGAGGAAGTGAGGCAGAGATGTGTGTTCAGCTAAGTCTAGCCTCCGCCTGATCCCACGGGGAGCTCTGGAGGGTGAATGGCACCACAGAACTGTTCCATCTTAGGGGACAGCTTTTATAGCCCCCCCACATCAGTCATCCATTGTCTATGGGCTGCCTCTTCTTCCAAAGGGTGTGGAGCATGAGCCTGATGGCTCTGATGGCCGGGGGCATGCATCTGAAGAAGGGGGCAGCTGGAAGCCCCTAGCAGCCGCCCACACTCACAGCACTGAGGAGAGGAGCCGCAGCTAGTACAGGGGCTCGGAACACTATCTGCTATACACACTAACACCAGCTCCAGGCTCTGCTTCTGCTTCCCTGCCTCTAGGGAGGGTGTCTGAAGGGACCCTGCTGATTCCCCCAGGCTCACCCCCAGCAGCAGTGACTCAGCAGAACTCCAGAGAACTTAACAGTCTTTCAACCCCAGGGAGGGTTAGCAGCCAGCCTTGGGAATAGCCTTGCCAGCCCTTTGCCTCACCTGAAATTTCAGAGCAAGGAAATCCCAAGGGGTGGAAGCAGAGAGCACCTATTATTTCCAGAAGGGTCTCAATTTTAGCTCCAGAGATGCTGGGATGTGCTGAGCATTTCTGCTGCCCAAGTGTGGAGTCTGCGGGATGTGCTTGGAGTGTTAGGCCAGCTGATTTGCTTTGGCCCATGTGGCTGCAGGCTGATGGCTGAGGGCTCATAGAAATTTTACTGGCTGGTGGAGCTGACAGAGAAATTAGAGAAGAAGGGAACCCATGACTTGGTTACATGCTTGCCCATCTGCCAGTCAAATCCTGGCAGAAAATCTCACACATGGGCCGTAAGTCTTGGGACCTAGGACATAGGCTTGTGATATGTCTGGGTGGTGTAATGGTCAGAGTTCAGGGTCAGCTTGTCGATTTGAAAAGTGGTGAGTGCCTGGGGCTCCTGTGGTCAAAGGCAGAAGCTCCATCCCTGGAGAAGCCGACCCAGACAGGGCCCATTGGCTCTTGGCGGACAGATGGAGTGTTGTGCAGTGGTGCTGCGGTTGGGGGTAAGGATTGGGGGTCTGTGAGTAGGGCCAACGAGGTGGTAGAGTGGGGAGCCAGTACACTGCTGACCCGGGGGCTGACACTGGCATATCCATCAAATCCTACAGAAAATTTTGTAGGGGAACTGCCCGTAAGAGAGCCCCCGAATTGTTTTCCCCAGGGCTAGAACCTGCTTTCTGGGCCCTGGCAGTGAAAATCCACTGTGTCTGGGACCACCAGCCTTTATGAAGTCTGCAGAGCCTTGGAAGGGCAAGGAGAAGCTATGGACCCATGTGGGACTGGCAGTTCTCCAGCAAGGCATCCTGGGAAAGAAAACCCAGACATTTCTTGGGCAGGAAGGCACGGAGAGTTATTCCAGAGCCCAGACACCCTGAAGAGTGGTGGTGGGGGCAAGGGGTAGAGGGAAGGAAAGGGAGCCCCTCCAGGCCTATGCCTCCAAACCCCGTATTATGTGAGACTGAGGGAGACACACCCATCTCTTTTGCTGGCCTTTGCAGCCTTCCTTTGAGACAAGGCCCTTATCCGCCTCCGTCATGTTTCTATCATGAGGCTGGATGGGGGGTGCTTTGTTAAGACATGTTGGGCGCAGTGGCTCACACCTGCAATCCCAGCACTTTGGGAGGCTGAGATGGGTGGATCACTTGAGGCCAGGAGTTCCAGCCCAGCCCAGACAATATGGTGAAACCCCCATCTCTACTAAAAATACAACCAAAAAGTTAGCCAGGCATAGTGGCACATGCCTGTAGTCCCAGCTACTTGGGAGACTGAGGTGGGAGAATCGCTTGAACCTGGGAGGCAGAGGTCACAGTGAGCAAGATTGTGCCACTGCACTCCAGCCTGGGTGACAGAGCGAGACTCTGTATCAAAAAAAAAAAAAAAAAAAAAAGATGTGTTGATTGCTCCTACTGTGTGCCTAGCCTTATCCTAGCCACTCTGCATACCTTTCCTCCAGTCTCACTGCAGGTGGCTTTATCCCCATTTTAGAGAGAAGTCAAATCACTCTCCACCATCACTTAGCCATACAGTGGCAGAGCCGCGATTCTTCCTATGGGGCCGTATGTCTTTCCTTGGGCAAGAAGGAATTGCCACAACAGCCTCAGCTAGACTCTGTCTTTGTCCCTCCCTTCTTGCCTGCACACCTCCCAGGTTAGGGATCTGAGAGGTTCTGCCTGACAGAGCACCGGGTGGTCCAGCCCCTCCCTCAGGCTGTCATTGCTATCTCATGTTTCAGGAGTGCCCTGTGTGGGCGGCAGGTAGCTGGAACCTCACAGGGACTCAGGTGACCTGTAAAGGCTCTCTCATTCCACTGAGTGGCCGAGGTAATTACTCACCAGCACAGAGTAATTGATATTTTTCTTGCAATTAAACCACTTAACTTATTATTATTTTAATGATTGCAAATAAGATAGTCCCAAGGCTTTCAGAGTGCTATCTTCCTTTAATTATGATCTAACAAGTTTGGCTATTTGGTTTCCTAACACAGCATTTTTTTAAACTTTTTATTTTGAAGTAATTAGAGACTCACAAGAGGTTGCAAAAATACTAGGCACTCTACATTCCCCCCCTCCAATTCCACCACTGTACTGCAGGGTAGCTGGCATTATTCCCATTTGAAGGAAAGGTCAAATCACTTTCCACCATCACATCACTTCCCCCCAATGGTAACATCTTATGTAACCACAGTATGTTATCAAAACCAGGAAATTAATATTGGCACAACTCAACTAACTAGACCACAGACCTGAGTAATTGATTTTTATTTTATGGAGGTGGAGAGTGCTGTTAAACAAGCATGTCAGCTGGTCTTTAGGAAGGAGGCAGTGGTTTGATAATAGTCCCTGAGAAACTGCACTCCCAGGCCCAACCTCTCAGCATTCCCATCCTCAACAAAAAGGCATATTCCAGGAACCTGTGCAAATTCAGCTCTTTGGAACAAATCACATGATCTTTTAGTGTCCAAAGTGTTATTCTATTCAAAAGAGGCATATAATAAATCCTGTTGCAAAACAAGGAACTTTTAAAAAATATATTCTTTTAAGTATTCTTGGCTGGGCACGGTGGCTCATGCCTGTATTCCCAGCAACTCAGTAGGCTGAAACGGGAGGACCACTTGAGGGTAAGAGTTCGAGACCAGCCTGGGCAACATAGCAAGACCCTGTCTCTAAAACAAACAAAAAACATATTTTTACTCCAGCTGTCTTTTAATTAAAAAAAAAGTATTCATCTTTCCCTCATTACATATGTATATTTATTTTATATACATATATTGTATTGTATATTTTATATTTTATATACATGTATATATTTTAAATACATATATATATATCTTTTTGAGACAGGGTCTCGCTCTGTTGCCCAGGCTGGAGTACAGTAGTACAGTCACAGCTCACTGCAGCCTCCACCTCGGAGGCTCAATCTGTCCTCCTGCCTCAGCCTCCCAAGTAGCTGAGACTACAGTTGCGTGCCACCATTCCTGGCTAATTTTTGTATTTTTTTGTAGAGATGGGGTTTTATCATGTTGCTTAGGCTGGTCTCGAACTCCTGGACTCAAGTGATCCACCTGCCTTGGCTTCCCAAAGTGTTGGGATTACAGGTGTGAGCCACTGCACTTGGCCTGGTTTACATATATTTTTATACTTTGGGACTTCTCCTCTTCCTCCAAGTTCCGTAGGTGTGACAAGACGGGCTCAGATGAATGCCTGCATATGCAGTGAGTTACTTTATAGGAGGGGAGCCTGCATCTTTTTATAATGGATGGTAAGCAAACCTGCCCTTTTGCTCCCAAGATGGACACTATCCTTAGTCCAAGCCTATATGCAAACCTGCCGTATGCCCCAGAGCAAGGCGCTACCTCTGTCTTCTAAGGCTGTTTGCTATGCAAGCACCTTTGAAAAGATCATCCAAAACAAAAAGCAGTTAGTGCCTTGTTTACAAGACATGTACAACAGCAGGAGGCCCAGGGAGAATTGGCTCAGAAGTGTGCCTTAGCGCTTTCTGAGGTCTCTTGCTTTTTGGAGGGGCGGGCAGAAATCAAATTCCTTAGGACATTGGGCCAAGCGTGGCGGGGTCACCAGCCTCTCAGGGCAGCCTACTGTTTACTTAGAATTTTCTGCCTTGTTTTAGAAGATGATTGTGGAAAATCCATCTCCTGTTGCCCATCCTGGGATTGGAGTAGATTTCCTGTGTATCCTGAGTTTGCTGGCCTGAGGAGACTCCCTGAGAGGAAATGGTCATTACGACATGAAGTAGAGTGTGTAGCTGCTGATGTAAAAAGCAAACACTGCAGCCAGGGACCGAGGGACTTCAGAAGCCAGGCAGTGGAGCAAAAAGAGCTGCACTCCCTCTGCAAAGGCTGTGCGAGGTCCCCTCCCACTAGCAAGCCATCTGTGTCTCTGTGCTGGCTGGCACTGGGCCTCTGGGCTTCCAGAAAGCCGTTCATCCTAATAGCTGAGTTAGTCCCATGCGTCGCTATCCATATCCCCAGGTTGATGAGTCATGGAGAAGTGAGATTGCTTAGGGAGAAAAGTGAATCTATAACCATAATCAAGGTAGGCGTTGCCAGCCTGCAGACAGCCTTGTGACCTTATGAGCTTAGAGGTATATTTTTAGTCGGCAGGCATGCTTGCTTCTTTTGTACTGACTCGCCAGTTTATGTAACGGCACCGTAATGAGGAGGCAGTTTGGAGCCACAATGCAGAGGGTGCTGGGTGAATTGCAAGCATGTTCTCCGGGGCCTTCCTCTCCCAGCCCCCAGAGCCCTGTGCAGAAGATCCGGTATTTGTTCCAGCATAGAAGGAAGCAGGGGGAGGGGATGTCTTTAACTAGAGCTGGTCCGTGGCCCCCTCCCTGGGCTATAGGTATCTGTGTGTGTCTCCACCAGGTGCCAGCTGAGAAAGCCCTTCCTGAAGCGCCCTGGATGCTATGAGGGAGGTCGTGGCTCAGAGATTTCACCAGACTGCAACCCCCAAGGGAGAGAGGTTGAGAAGTTTCTGGGTCCCACAGGTGACCTGGGATGTCAGGAAAAGCCAAACTATGTGATGGAGAAGGAAAAATAGGGTCTGTTGGTAATTCTGGGGTTTAAAAAGGTCAACAAGATTATAGGCCTGAGAGGCACCGTGTGCCATCTTAAACGCAGCTTTCCTCCAACCTCCACTGGAGGTATTTTGTCTTCTCTTGCTGTAATTACTGTTTCCCATCCCCAAAAATCAGTCTCCCACTCTGTAATCTGGACGGGCAGTTCTCAGGGCCTGCTGTCAGCAGCTGACTCTGAACACAGCGTGGAATAGCTACATTCATTCGTTTCCATCACAGATATTTATTGAACACATACTGTGTGCCAGCTGTGGTCACTGGTGATATGACTGAGAACAAAGTAGGCCTGGTTGTGGTTCTCAGGAAGTTTACCTTCCAGTGTGGGAGTCAGAAAGAAGACAAATAGATGAGCAATTTCCAAGAGTGATGAGTGCCAGAAGGAAAAATAACCAGGTCATGTGGCAGGTGCTACAGCTCAAGACATCTGAAATTAGATGGTCACGAAGGGCTTCTTTGCAGAGGTGACATCTCCACTGAGTAGGTTGGGATCATCAGGGTTCAGGGGTGCCAGACTTGGGGGGACAGCAAGAACAGTAACCTTAGTGGGACCACTGGTATATGTTTGAAGAACAGTAAGAAGTGTGTGGAACAGTGAGGAGTACTGAGTCACCCAGAGACAGCTGGGCAGACAGGACTTGTGGAGCCAAGACACTCCAGAGCGGCTCCGCCTGTGTGTTTGTGAGCTGTGCCATCTGGCCCAGTCACACGGACTCCAGGCTCTGTAGCATCATCTGTCAAATGGGTTGATCATGGTTTGGTGACATTGCAAGCAGTTAATGCATGGAAAGCGCTGTGTGGCGTGCAACGGGAGAAGACTGGTGCTGCAAGCCTGTCTGTGCTCGTGGTGGCTTTGCCGCAGGACACAGATGTGGGATTTCCTTTGCCCTCCCCACTCTCTGCTGAGTCAGCTCTTCCCACCGCAGCCCAGGCCGCAGCCCAGGCACAGCCTCACTTCCTGCTGTTCTTTCCCGGCCTGTGGTAACTTGCGAAGCAGCAAGGAGCTTGTTTCTAAAGAGCAGATGACCCAGATGGCTGATCTGGGATGAAAGGTGGGGACCCGGCCTCTGATCACATGGCAGTGTCACTGTCACTACCTTCCAGACTCTGAGCTGCAGACCCTCCAGGTCTTGCGGGGAGTAACAAGCTTTGCAGGGGTCAGCCACACAAGGGCCTTTTTTACTTTTGAAATGTAGATCAGTCTCCCAAGCCCTTCCCCCGTGACATCCCCACATTCCAAGACCAGGGAAAGAGCCAGGCCACCTTGTTACAACTTGGCGTGTGCCTTCCCAATCATTCTAGAAGGGAATCAGCTCCTGAACACCTACCCCAAACCCTCCATCCTAGATGGATTGTATCCTAGATATCTTCCCCAGGAACTTTCTGATCTGGGCCGAAAAGCCTGTCTCTTTTCATGGTCTCAGTCAGTCTGTGTCATCTAAGGTGCAGAAAATGCACCCGGGCCTGGGTCTCCAGAGTCCTGGATTCTGGTGCACCGCATGCTAATTACCATGGCACAAAATTGAAGAAGTTAAGTTTGAGCAATCAGAGATCACCTTGCTTGTTGGCAAAGTCACCAGAAAGTGACAGGCATGATTTCAGGGCTCGGTGACACTCCTGTCCTTTACCCTCCAATCCCTCCCCCTGGAAATACATCCTTTCCTTACCTGATGCCTAAATGTCCTTTTACAAGGTCGGATCCGTTCCCTCCATGCTGAGAGAGTACAGTTATACCCTGGTGTCCCCAGGGTTGGTGCTTCCAGCCAACTCATACTCTAGCGTAGGTGGCAGACTGGATGGTTACTGAGACCAGGGTTGATAGAGGTGAGAGGGCAAGTGGGCAGCTGAGGCTAGAGACAGAAGAAGGTGCTAGGCCTCAAAGGCCTGTGTGGAGTCTGGAGAAGGGGCTGGTGGGAGCTTGCATGGAGCAGAGGAGACCAGCTGGGGTCCTGGAGAGGCAGGTGAGAGGGCAAAGGTGACTTGGCCTAGGCTGGGCCCTGGGTGGAGGGAAGTAGACTGAGGTCTGTCTCAGAAGGAAAGCCAAGAGGCCATGCTGATGGATTGGAGGTGGTGGGGTGGGGTCGAGGATGACTGCCCACAGCTCTGTCTGGGGAGCCCTGGCCGAGATGGCAGGAGGAGCTTTTCACGGACCACCACTCCCCACTCCTGCCTGTGGGCTGCATCCGTGGGGGTGAAGGGAAAGGACTTCCTCCCTCCTCCCTGAGGTGGCCGAAGCCTTTGGAGCATATGAAAGGTGCTTTGTGGTGGGCAGCCTCCCTCCCCAGGAGCCTCTGGGCACTGGGCACTCTGGTTTCCGGGTCCAGGTTTCACTGGGGGGTCGGGAGGGGCAGCAGGGGGTGGTGGTGGTGGAGGGGAACACTGAGGCGCATTGAGAAGGAGCTCCAGCCCCCAACAACTTCTTAGGAGGTGAGGGGCACTGGAGGGGATAAATCCCCACAGTGTCCCTGGCCTAATCCCCCACACTGCCCTCCTGGGTCACTTCAACTGGACCCAGGCCCAAGGACAAAGCCCCAAGCCAGAGCTCTTCTCTGGCAGGCACTGAGCTGGCTCTAGGCATCGCCTGTGTGAACTGATGTATCGTTCATCCAGGGCTGCCTGGCACCCAGCAGACCCATCGTTCTGGGCGCTGAAAATACCTCCTCCCCCTTCACCTCCACAGTTCCCAGGACTGACGTCCACTGAGGAGGGCCCAGGATGCCAGGCTGCCCAGCCTCCAGACCACAGTTGGCCCCAGGGGACTGGCATGGCCTGATGATGGAGCCCATTCATCTGAATGTACCTTCAGAAGGGAAGGGAGGAGGCAAATGTGGAGGGTGGGGGTTGGCTGGCAGCCTCGCCTTTCTCTACCTGTCAGGGACAGGGTGGCCTGGTGACACCCCTGCAGGCTTCAACTGTCAAGATCGAAGCTCGTGTGAAGGAAAGGGGCTAGGTTTATGTTTCTCCCCAGGCCCAAACAGGAGAAGCCAGATTTTGCCTTAGTGAGGACACATTTGGGTGGATCTCAGAGAGAACTTCCAGGGACAGGAAGAACTTCTCAGGGGGTACGGGGTGGGTTCTGAGCAATGGCTTTGGGCTCCTGCAGATCTGGTTCATACCTGGGCTTTCTACTTAGTGCTACTTGCCTGAACCAAAACTCTGCTGTTTTCGTGGCTTAGATGGGTAGCTATTGTACTTCCACACTGGAGGACTTACAGCCAGACAAACCTGGGGTTCAAATCCCAACTCAGCAGGCTCGGCATGCTGTCTCACATCTGTAGTCCCAGCTACTCAGGGGGCAGAGGCAGGAGGATTGCTCGAGCTCAAGAGTTCGAGACCAGTCTGGGCAACATAGTGAGACCCTGTTTCAAAAAATAAAAATTAAAAGAAATCCCAACTCAGCCTCTTCATAGTTGTGTGACTCTGGGCCAGTTTTAATCAGTTTAATTCTGAACCTCCACCATAATCCCCCCCATCTCTGAAATCCCTTCCAGGGTTATTGAGAGCATCAAATGAAATGTCATCTGACAAGCACAAAGTAAGCCCTCAGCACACGATTGTGATTTGGTAATTTTTAGTATCAGGTCCCTAACAAAATTGTGAGCTGTCTCTGGGATGGTTTGAATGCAGCCTCCTAGAATCCCTTCCAAGAGTGAGGTCTCTTCTCAGGAGTGCGGTCCCACAGCCTTGTGTGTTTTAAGGATTGCTGTTCAAAGTGTGGTCCTCAGATCAGCAGTGTGGCCATCATCTGGGAACTTGTTGGAAATGCAGACACTTGGCCTCCCCCAAGACCTGTTAAGTCACCGTCTGCATTTTAACATGCACAGGTGATTTGTATGCACCATAAAGTTGGAGAAGCGATGTTTTAAGGTCCATCAGAGCCCTTCTACAGGAGGTCTACTGTGTCTTTAGGGCTCTCTTGGTGCTTGGTTACGTTCAGTTCATTCACGTAATACAAACAACTGAGCCTGCAATGAATCCATTTCTGACTCAAAGTAGAGGTGCATGGGGAGACAAGGATTTACAGGGATAACTTGGTGAGGGCTGGTTTCTTGGCCTCACATCCTTACATACACCTGAGCTGCCCGCCTGCTTCTGGTATTCTGTGGGAGGGAGTCATCAGTAACAGCCCTCTCTCCCCATCACTAGCCCAACCAGGAGGATGCTCAGGTCCCAACCACACGCCCTCATCAGATATAGATCAGAACATTCTCTCTCCCCTCCCTTCCAAGATGGGGTGAAGTTTTGGGCCAAGGAGATTGCTAAGGTTTTTATTTTAGAAGTTCCCTGATTGGAGATGGGCAAGACTGGCTCATGAACTCTCTGTGGTTTTGAAGATAGGGTGGCATGAGAACGTCTAAAGCCTATGTCTGGAGTTATGTCGTACTATTAGGATGGAAAACAGGCTCTTGTAAGATGTCTCTGGAAAAAGTTAAGTCAACAAAATAAAGTGAAGCCAAGCATGGTGGCACACTCCTGTACCAGCTACTCGGGAGGCTGAGGTGGGAGGATCACTTGAGCCCAGGAGTTTGAGGTTATAGCGAGCTATGATCATGCCACTGCACTCCATCCTGGGTGACAGAGTGCAACCCTGTCTCTAAACAAAATTGGTTTTAATTTCAAAATAGTAAAAAAAGTGAAATTTGAAGGGAGCATATTTTGCTCTTCTATGTAAAATAACCATTGCAGACCTAAGCTTCAAAGTAAAGGAGCCAGGGAGGAGAGTTGAGATGAGTGAGTGACTGGTAATTTGGTGGCCGGGTAATTCTTCTCTGATTGGCACATTTTTTACTCCTGGCCTCTTGTTTCTGATCTGAAAGACGAATTAACCAGTTTAATAGTTGGTAGTTTGTGAAGATGGCTTACATAAGACCTATGTGGTCTTGGTTACCAGCAAAACTTGCTGGTGAAAGACAGAGGGTGGAGCAGCTGTTCACGATGTGAGCCCAGTGGTCCAGAGATAACAATTCGTTGAACTGGCTGTAGGGAAAAAATTGCAAACAGCTTTCTAAGGAACTTTGTTTGAGGCCTGGAACTTTAACAAATTAAACTATCATAAATGAGAGAGAATGTCTGCTTAAGGATTATAGCTACTGCTTATTAAGCATATACTTCTGCCAAATACTGTGCAAAGGATTCATGTGCTTATGTTGTCTCATTTAATGACAAGTCTACTTGACACATGAAGACTCACAGGCTAGAAGGGGTGCATGACTTACCCAAGGCCGCTCAACTAGTAAGAGGCAGAGCTGGGATTCAAACCCAGTTCCCTCCACTTCCAAGCCCAAGCTTTTGATAACCATTCTTTTTTTTTTTTTTTTGAGATGGGGTCTCACTCTGTTGCCCAGGCTGGAGTGCAGTGGGACAATCTTGACTCACTGCAGCCTCTGCTTCCTGGGTTCAAGCAATTCTCCTGCCTCAGCCTCCCAAGTAGCTGAGATCACAGGCGCCCACCACTATGCCTGGCTAATTTTTTCTTTTTTTTTTTTGGTAGGGGCAGGGTTTCACCATGTTGGCCAGGCTGGTCTCAAACTCTTGACCTCAAGTGATCTGCCCACCTTGGCCTCCCAGAGTGCTGGGATTACAGGCGTGAGTCACTGCACCTGGCCTTTGACCACTATTCTTTATGTCCTTGCCACAAAGTGGGATTGACCAAAGATGTACTGTCTGGAGATTAACAGTTAAGATTTGGTATAAAATGGCAGGTATGTTGCCTGCACCAGGGTGTTTGCGTTATCTTTAAACCTTGTTTCAAGTATTATCTCATTTAAATATAAATATATATATACACATATTAGAGGTTGATCAATGTTGTCCTTTTAATAAAGTATCACATTCTTATGGTAAAAGTTTTAGCTAGATTACATTATTTTCTCAGTCACCTTTCACTTAATCTATCAACTGCTACCAGCCACCTAGTGGCAGATGCTGGAATTGCAGGCATAGTGTCCAGAAGGAAATAATTGAATTCTGGAAAGCTGGCTTTGGAAACCCAAACCTATGAAGTAACTATGTAATGATAATCATCACAGATATTATTTCCTAAACCACGATTCAACAGAGTACTGAAAACAAGAAGAAAGATGTCCCACTTTACTGTTATGTTTCTATGTGACACTAAAACTGAGAAGTTTTCCTTTGAGGCACCAAATAGAACCTTAGGAAAAGTCGCAGGGTTTTACTTATTCATTCCTAAAACTTGGTGAGGGAGGAACTCTGGGCCTGGGGTCTGCTTTGCTGTCCCGTTTCTTTTGCTGTGCATGACAGCAGTTTCTCCAACATTAGGGTGGTGGTCTTCTGTGCATTGTAATAGATTTGTATTTATTAGTTCAGAATCCCCCATAAGGATAAGTCACAGCCCTTCTCTGAGCCTGAGTTCCCTCATCTGTGAAATACAAGGATTGGACTTGATGCTGTCTAGGTTTTCTCATAGTCCCAACATTTAGTGATCTAATAACTACTAAGACCAAAGGAATAAATGCCTAATAATGGAATATCATGCAAAGGGGAAAACATTTTAGGAGAACAGGAGTCCTCTAGGCCTGACTCAAATCCCACTGTCCTGGCAGAACGTGGCTGCCTCTGTATAAGGCCAGCCTTGTGCCCTTCCCATTCCCCTGTTCCACTCCTCCATTTCCTTTGGAAGGCAGAGAAAGCCCCCTTGTCCTGAATGTTTCCCTGCAAAGGGCTCCTGCTGAAAGACTGCATACACAGCCAAGACTTTGACCTTCACCTTTGCCCCTCACTGACTTGGTGAAAAAGAGTTCTTATCCTCCCCTCTCTAGGTTTGGGAGGCGGGGAATCAGCTAGGGTTAGTAGGAATTCAATGAAAATATAAATAGAAACGTGGTCTATAAATAACAGTGCCCCAAAATATCAGGAGGCATGAATACCGGCTGGGCAGCAGGCAGTCACAGATCACCAGGGCCTGGACAGGGAGTGCGGGTTATTCGGTTGCTTTGGTGTCTCTTGGGATGCTTCCAACTTGCCAGTGGGCTTGGAGAAACCTTCTGTCTTTCTGGACTCCAGAAACGCCCTCTTTGTTGCCTCTCTTGCACCCATCTCTAGCTAAACCTTCCTTAACACTGCCTGGAATTAGATCTGGTGTTTAATCCCAGCAGTATGTGACTTGGGGAAATTCAGAAGATATCTCTGAGCTTTAGTTTTTTCATCTGTGCCCATGAGGATTTTTAAAGCTGGAGATTTTGAAGAGCAAGAACCGTATCTCATTTTATCTTGGTTAACAGGGTGGAACCTAGGGCCAGATTGCCTGGATTCAGATCCCCATAGTGCTCCTTACTAGTTGTTTGGCCTTGGAAAAGTTACTTAACCTCTCTGTGCTTCAATTTCCTTGTTAAATGGGAAGAATAATGGTATCTATATTGTTGGGCTGTTGTGAAGAATAAGTTAGTTAATATTTGTAAAGTGCTTAAAATAGTGTCTGGCACATAGTAGACATATATAAATATTTATTAAGCGAGGAAACAAATCTGTATATCCCCTGTGCCTACAGCATTACCTGGTATGTAGTAGCTGCTCAATACATGTGTAGCATGAATGACTGAATGACCTATCTATCTTGTAGTCTACAAAAGTCATTCAATAAGATCATGCATGAATTCTTTCTAAGCCACGAAGTTCCATACCAATGAAAGTGGGAATATTATTCTTACCTACTAGAGTGACAGTTTGACAAGGGTTAAAGGTACACTCCCTTATTATCCTCATTCATCTTCTCTGCCTTGCATACTCTGCATTCTGTTCGTCTGGGGGAAATGCCTGGAGCTGAGACAGCTCAGTGGTAGAAAAAGTCCGTTTCCCGCTGCGGTGTTCTGCGGCAGTGCCAGCCTCTCTGCGTGGCCTAGCACTGCCCTACCCTTCTTAGTGTTAGGCCCTCATAATGGGTGATGCTGACAAAATTGTTCACAGGCAAAGCAAAGCAAAGCAAGCTCTTAAGCAGACAAACAATTGGCTGTGTCGCATTTTGCTATATACAGATTTTAAATATAAATAAACAAAAAAAAGCCCGTGCCCCTCAACAAAGCAATCTGAATGGACAAGGCAGAAAGAGTATTGACCCAGGAGTCAGGTGCTGGGTTCTAGGCTCAGGCCTGCCTCAGCTTGTGTGTAGGATGGGGACCATCCCATCAGCTCTCTGAGCCTCCCCGGGTCTGGAAGGTATTAGATTGTCTCAGTAATTCTCAGCCTCAGAGATACATGAGAATCGCTCGGGGGGCTCATGAAAAAGGCAGACTCTCGCCCTGTCCATCCCCTTCCACTTCAATTCAGGGTGTCTGGGCAAATTTTAGGAACTTCATTCGTTACCAATGTTCCATATATCTCTGATTCAGGTAACACAGGGACCCTGTCCTCCCAAGAGGAGTGCTAGGCCTTGTAGTAGTTACCTGGGTAACAAATCATCCCCCAAAATCAGCAGCTTAAAACAACAATAAAAGGCCAGGCATGGTGGCTCATGCCTGTAATCCCAGCACTTTGGGAGGCCAGGGTGGGAGGATCACTTGAGCGTGGGAGTTCGAGACTAGCCTGGGCAACATGGAGACCCCCATCTCTACAAGAAATTTTTAAAAATTAGCCGGGCATGGTGTCATGCACCTGTGGTCCCAGCTACTTGGGAGGCTGAGGTGGGAGGATCACTTAAGCTCGGAGGTCGAGGCTACAGTGAGCCAAAATTGTGCTACCGCACTCCAGCCTGGGTGACATAGGGAGACTCTGTCTCCAAACAACAACAATAAAAATGTATTATCTCAGCATAGTCTCTATGGGCCAGGAATTCAGGAACTGCTTAACTGGATGGTTCTGAGTCAGAATCTCTCATGAGGTTGTAGTCGAGATTCAGCTGAAGGCTTGACTGCAGTTAGAGGATCCACCTGCAAGACGGCTTGCTCATCTCGCTGGCAGACTGGCGCTGGCTGCTGGCAGAGGCCTCGGCTCCTTGCCACATGGATCTCCACAGTGCTGCTTCAGCATCCTTACAACATGGAAGCTGGCTTCCCTCAGCATGAGTATCTGAGAAAGAGATGAGGAAGGCAGTTACAATGTTTTTATAATCTAGCCTTGTAACTCATACGATTATTCCCACAATATCCAATTGCTTCCACAGGTTAGCCCTGGTTAATATGGGAGGGGACCACGAGGCAAGAGTCACTGGGGCCATCTCACAGGCTGACTTCCACAGGCTCCTTTGAGTCCTCAGTTCTATGAAACACTTAGTGGATGGCAGCTCTTGTTGTTGGGTTAGGATTTGTAGAAATTGGAGGCAGGAAAGACAGCCGAGTTGGAGACCCTAGCAGATGTAGCCTGGAAGCACAGAAGCACAGAAGCTTATAGGCTATGTTTGCTAGGCTGTCTGTAAGCCAGAACCAGGCTGCCAGGTCGGGTGCCCTTTGAGTTCAGCCTGGTCACTGAGTTGCTAAGAGAAGGTGGGCAAAGCGTGACCCTCTCAGAGCTTAGCTTTGAGTTCAGAAGGTGAGGAGGCTGGACAAGATGGCCTCTGGGGTCACCTGACCTTCACCCCTGTGTTCCACGTGGGCTGTGGTGTGAGTTTACGTTGTATGTGCCCAGCCAGTGACCAGGCCCAGGCTGCTCCCTGAGCTCCTGAGATGTGAGGAAGGCTGGGTGCAGTGGCTCACACCTGTAATCCCAGCACTTTGGGAGGCCAAGGCGGATGGATCACCTGAGGTCAGGAGTTCAAAACCAGCCAGGCTAACATAGTGCAACCCCATCTCTACTAAAAATACAAAAATTAGCCAGGTGTGGTGGCACATGCCTGTTATACCAGCTACTTGGGAGGCAACAAGAGCGAGACTCTGTCTCAAAAAAAAAAAAAAAAGAAAGAAAGAAGAAAGAAAGAAAGACAGACTTCAGGAAGAAGGGCTTTGGGCAGGGTCTGAAAGTTCTGGTGTCCTCTCAGCGTGAACATTATGGTCCTCGGCCTTGGAGGTCCAGGAACTCAGGCATTTCTGAATATGCAACTGTAGTGGCTTCAGTGTGCTCTGTGTGGCCATTCAGTCTCTTTGGCACCTTTCATAACCCCACCCCAGGGACCTCCCAGCATGTGTCCTGATTCACGTACCCACTGGACTCCCTCCAGCTTCTCAGATGTGCCTGTCTCTTCAGTCTCTGGGCCTCTGCTCAGACTCTCCCTCTAGCTGGAACGCTCTTCCCGCTCCCCTTTGCCTGTCTCACTCTCTCCACTTCCTCAGACCTGTCTGCCTCCTGCAAGTGTCTATGACAGCCAACACATCACAGCGCAGTGCCCACACACAGTATCCTTTACGAGGGCAGGGACCGTCACCATCACACCCCAGCCCCCAGCACAGTACCAGCATTTGGGAGGGAGTGAATGGGTGTTGCGTGTTGGCCCTTCTTTCGGGGATGGGGTAGGGTTGAGATGTACCCCGTCAGGAAAGCTGGCCACAGGTTGCACAGCCCGGGGCTCAGGGAAAGGAAGGAAGATAGCAGAATCATTAGGAGCCTAGGCACGTTCAGTCTGCCCAAAGAAAGAGACTGTGGCACAGCCAATCCCAGCTCCACCACTTCCTCCCTTTGCAACCTTGGGCGGGGCACTCAACTCTTCTTACCTTCAGTTTACTCATCTGCAAAGTGAGAATAACAACAGCACCCAGTATGTAGCTCAGAGGTTGTTATGAGGATCAACTGTCATAATAAATATAAAGTACACGGCACAGGGCTTAGCACATACCGAGCGTTCAATGAATGTTACGTCCTCTTAATGTTACTGTCACCATCCTTGCAGGAGAGGGGTGGAACCACAGAAAATGCTGGTGGGAGGTTGATGAAGAGAGTTGACTGTCTGGGCTCAGTTTTGCCAACAGAACCAAAGCTCAAGAAAAGCAGGCTTTGGGACAGGCGCGGTGGTTCAAACCTGTAATCTCAGCACTTTGGGAGTCGAAGTGGGTGGATTGCTTGAGTCCAGGAGTTCAAGACCAACCTAGGCAACACAGTGAGACCTCATCTCTACAAAAATAATAAATAAATAAAATGAAAGCAGGCTTTGGTGGACAGTGTCCATCCCAAGAGAGCCAGGCAAACTCCCCTGTGGCTGGCCTGGCCAGGCCTGTGGTTTTGGGCCCTTTACCGACAGGCCTCTGCTTCCTGCGGCTTTTCCTCTGTCTCAGAGCCTCAGAAGTGAGTGGGTGTCTTTCGGCATCATCACTGCGACCCAGGACTTCCATCTGCCTGCCCCACAGCCTCCTCACCTGCCTAGGCCATTCTGCAGTGTCTCTCTGAGACCCAGAGGCCTCGTGCCCCTCGCCCAGCCCCCCACACTGTGGACCATGCCACAGGGAGAGGCTGCCGGGAAGCTCTGCCCAGCATCCCACCGTCTTTCCGGAGGGCAGCCTCCCCTGGAGGGAGGAGCCGAGGCTGCACAGGCTGAATGGGGCCCTTTATTCCCGGCTCCCACAGGGAGGGTGCAGAGCCACTGCCCACCACGCCCACCACACCCATGCCCACATGGAGGGGGTACAGCTTGGCCCTGATGCCGGCCTCTGAGCTAACCACACTCTGGCCCCACTGTGTCTGGGTCCTGGAGGGCGAATCCGCCCCCTCCCCAGCCCTGGCTGAAGCTGCCGTCCCTAATGTGTGGGGTGAGCTGTATTTGCTAGTCCGCCAGGGGTCTGGGGGTGTGTAAATGAGAGACAGCCTAGAGCAAGCCAGTGTGAACACACACTCACACTCACTCACCGTTCAGCAAGTCACGGTCGGGGTCCTTGTGTGCCAGTCCTTGTGCTGGGCCCTGAGGATACGTTTGTGGGCTTCACTGGCTGCAGGAAGCTTGCATTCTGTCCTTAGGGAACGTTGTAAAGAGGCAGGTTCAGAAGATCGTTATCAATGGTGGCAGATTCTGGGAGGGAAACAACAGAGGCCGGAGAGAGAGGGCACATGGCCACCAAAGGCCTCCCGATGAGGGGTGCAAGGCAACGGCTGGGCAAAGGGCGGCAGGAACAGTGCTCCAGGAACAGGAACAGGGACAGCGAGCACGCAGGCCCTGAGGTGGGGAAGAGCAGGATGTGTCTGTGGCGTGGGCGGAGTGACAGGAGATGGGCGGGCGGAGAGAGAGGCAGGAGCTGAATCCTGCCCGGCCGCAGAAGGGAGTTTGGATTTTATCCTCAGTGCCCTGGGCAGTCACTGAAAGGGTTAAGCAAGGGTTATGGTTTGAGAATATTATTCTGAGGCCAGGCACAGTGGCTCACATCTGTAATCCCAGTACTGTGGGAGGATCGCTTGAGCCCAGGAGTTCAAAACCAGCCTGGGCTACATGGTGAAACCCAGTTTCTACAAAAAAAAATACAAAAAATTAGCTTGGTGTGGTGGCACACGCCTGTAATCCCAGCTACTCCGGAAGCTGAAGTGGGAGAATCACTTGAACCTGGGAGGCGGAGATTGCAGTGAGCCGAGATCACTCCCTTGCACTCTAGCCTGGGCAACAGAGCAAGACCCTGTCTCAATAAATAAATAAATAAAAATAAAAAAGAAAGAAATGGTTCTGGTCCCACTGCTCTAGAATGCTGCTCAAAAAGACTTCCATTCCATTTGGTTCAGCAAAGATGTATTAGTCCCTCCATGGGCCCGGGACTAGGTGCTTTATCACTAGCAGACACCCATAAAATCCCAGTTGACCCACCTGGGGTGAGGGAGAGAAAGATACTGTTCCCTTCAGCCTGGCTCTGCTTGCTGGGTATGGGAACCTCCGAACCAGAATTTGGGAGATCGTTCTTCCCTCCAAGGTGCGCTGATGCTTTCTGCAAGCAAGCCGTGGCTGCAGGAGGGTGAAGGCTTCACTCTGTCGTGAACCCCAGTGGGCTTTTGCAAGTGTGTTTCCCTGGGCGTGTGGGAGAGGGAGTGGGGAGTGCTGGAGCGGGGAGACACACCTGTGTGAGTCACCCTAGAATGCTCCTAGGGGGTGGGTGGAATGAACAATTGGCCTTCTCGCCATTGTGTCACGTCCTCTGCCCTCTGAGTTGGGCCTCCGAGAAACGGAAGCTGTGTGGGAGACACAGATGTGTTTATGGGGTGGGTGAATCAGGAGGGGCAGCCGCAGGCTGAGGGGAGCTCATGTTTGGCCTTGGTGGGAAGCCAGGCGGATGGACTGGGTGCCTGGGAAATGCTTCTGGTACTTGGATTCCACGTGGCCAGCAAGGAGACAGGCAGGGCCCACCCCACCCCATCCCACCTCCTTGACCTGGAAGTGTCAACTCATAAGAGATCCCATTTGTTCACCATTTGCCATGGGCTGGGCTCCATGCTAAATGCTTTTACAGACTCATTCACTGGCTCCTCACAATAGTCCTTTGCGTTAGACATTACTGCCCCCCATTTTGTAGTCTGAGGAAACTGAGATTCGAATAGGTTATGACTCATCCCCTGTCACATAACAGTAACTGGCAGAGCCAGATGCACCAGTCAGGATTCTCCTGGTGACAAGAAATAGACCCATCTCAATCTGGCTTAAGAAAAAAGGGGAAACTTATTGGTTCACATAACTGAAAACCAAGCGTAATGGTTTCAGGCATAGCTGGATCTAGGGGACCAAATCTGTGTCTCTTAAGCCCTCAGCTTTGCTCTCTTTTCTGTTGACTTAATTCTCTGATAGGCTTCCCCCAGGTGGTAACAGATACATAAAGATGCTTCCTAGCAGCTTGGGGCTTGGCATTTATGAGTTAGCAGCTGTAGAGAGAGAACAAATCTCTTCCTGGTAGTTCCAGCAATAGTCCCAGGCTGATTCCCATTGGACCAATGTGGGTTGCATGCCCATGGCTGGACTGTACTGACTGATCAGCCCCAGAGTTTGGGATGGGATCAGCCCCACTGAAATCCCATGGACTGAGAATGAAGGAGGGATTGTTTCCCAAAAGAAAATCAGGGCACTGTAATAATTAAAAGCTGGCAGGCAAAACCTACCAATGCCTACCATGCTAGACTTCAAGCCAGAGGCAGCGTCTTGGCTCTAAAGAGAGATTCGTGGGAGCCAGAACTCAGGCCATGGCGTCAGTATGCCTCGGGCTGCTGACCTTCGCCATGGGGATTGTGTCTTTCCGGAACCTGCATGTGCCCACTGCTTCCAGCCTCAGCATCTAGGCCTCACTCCTGCCTTCCCCCAGCCCCAGTAAATGGCAACAAAGCCAGATGTTGCAAGTGAAGAAGGAAGGATTGGGTGTCAGGGTGTGATCTGAGCCAGGAACAAGGCTGTAGACTCTAGGGATGTCATCTCAGCTGCACCAGAAGCTGGAGGCAGCCCAGCAGGGGAACAGGTGACCTGCAGTCCCCAGGCTGCAGAGGGTCAGAGGTGACATGTGAGTTTCAGGGGCAGCACTTAAAAAGACAAGCAGGGGCCGGGTGTGGTGGCTCATGCCTATAATCCCAGCACTTTGGGAGGCTGAGGCGGGCGGATCACCTGAGGTCGGGAGTTCGAGACCGGCCTGATCGACATGGAGAAACCCCATCTCTACTAAAAGTACAAAATTAGCCGGGTGTGGTGGCACATACCTGTAATCCCAGCTACTAGGGAGGCTGAGGCAGAAGAATCGCTTGAACCCGGGAGGCGGAGGTTGCGGTGAGCCGAGATCATGCCATTGCACTCCAGCCTGGGCAACAAGAGCCAAACTCCGTCTCAAATAAAAAAAAAAAAAAGACAAGCAGGGGACTGCCCATCAGCCACTCCCACCCTAGCCTAGGCAGGGCTAACCCAGGTGAAAGCTGGGTGGCCCCATGGTCAGGAAACAGCTGAACATCAAGAGCAGGGCCAGCTTTCAGGAAGACAGGGGAGCCAGTAGAGGCTGTTCCGCCATTCTTCTCCCCTGCGCATTACGTCCTCTTCCATCAAGGCCTCTCTGCTCTGTGCTCTCTTCCCTGGCGAGACCCTGTTATTGAGTGAGAAGCCGGTGCCTGCTCATACTTAGGTGTGAATGGTTAATAAGGCTCGCTGTACCATTCTCCAGGGAGAAGTTTATATATCTTGACCAAAATCTTAAAGAAACTAAATTCTGATTCTGCAATCTCAGGCATCAAAGAAGTAGATTGTGAGTTTGTTTGTTTGTTTGTTTTTAGGGTTGGGTATTCTTAGGGCCCAGGGCATACCCTCTTGGTGTCTGCTTGCTTTAAACCACCAAAAGTCCCAGCCTGGGCCAGGTGCAGTGGCTCAGGCCTATAATCCCAGCCTTTTGGGAGGCTGAGGCAAGAAGATCACTTAAGACCAGGAGTTCGAGACCAGCCTGGGCAACATAACAAGACCCCATCGCTATAAAAATGTAGCCGGGTGTTGTGTGCACCTGTTACTTGGGAGGCTGAGGTGAGAGGATCGCTTAAGCCCAGGAGTTCAAGGCTGAAGTGAGCCATGATAGAGCCACTGCACTCCGGCCTGGGTGGCAGATGAGATCCTCTCTCAAAAACAAACAAAAAAAGAGTCCCAGTCTGCTTCTCCTTGGACCAGCTTGGATCACTGATCCTCATTGACTCGGTGAGCTGGGGGTTGGTAACAGCCTCTCTGAAGTCAGACAGACTTAGAATGAAAGAGGGGTCATTTGTGTTTTGTTTTTAATGGTGAAGAAAGCCCCATTAGTGGAATCATGGTTATATTCTCTCTGCCCTCCCCTGCCCAGGGCCCTTCATTTAAGAGCTTCTGGTCTTCATCAATCTGTCGGCAAACAACACGGATGGAGGCGCCTGGTGAGGGCAGCTGGACATGGGGTCCTTGGCTGGTCTAGCCCACTTTGCACAGGAACCTGGTCAGGTCTCAGGACCACAGAGAGCTGTGGGAGTAGGAAACTTAACCTCTCCTCCTTCCTCCCACTTGCATTGCCTGTGTCTTATCACCCCAAGAGCATGCATGTCACCCTTGTGGGGGGAGGGAGGTTCCCTCTAGGAATCCTCACATCTTCTTTCCTCCAGTTCATCTGGGAAATCTGTTCGTCTCTTCTCTCCTGGGTGTCACATCAGCCCTCAGAGCCAGAGAAGGACCCACCCCCCCAATTCCCTCGGCTTCAGGTCTCCACAGCTTGCCTGTCTCCTCTCAGGCTCAGAGACTCCGGAGCTGCTCTGTTCAGACACTCCCCTGTCCCCTACGAGTTCTTCAGGCTGCACTCACATCCATTTCACCCAGCGCCATGCCAGACATTTCCAGGGATTCAGGGAGTATAGAAACCACCCCTGTCCTCAGGGCCACTGAAATCCACTTAGGGATATAGGGCCCTGTCAGGTGACTGGTATGCCCTGTGACTCTCCCATAACCACCCTGTGGTAGGTTGAATAACGGCTCCCAAAAAGGTATATCCAAGTCCTCACCCTTGAAACCTGTGAATCTGGCCTTATTTGGAGAAAGGGTCTTTGCAGATGTAATCAAAGATCTTGAAATTAGATCATCCTAGATATAAGGTGGGCACTAAACTCAGCGACAGGTGTTCTTATAAGAGAAAGGCAGAAGGAGATGTGAGACACAGGCGTGGGGCGGGAAGGCCATGTAAAGACTGAGACAGAGATCGGAGTGATGCCAGGAGCCAAGAGATGCCTGGAGCCCTCAGAAGCTGGAAGAGGTGCAGAAGAACCCTCCCTGATGCCTCCAGAGGGAGCGTGACCCTGCTGGCACCTTGATTTCAGACTTCTGACCTCCAGAACTGGCAGAGAATACATTCCTGGGTTGTTGTTTGTTTTGAGACAGTCTCACTGTGTCACCCAGGCTGGAGTACAGTGGCACGATCATGACTCAGTGCAGCCTCAACCCCCCAGGCTCAAGCGATCCCCCCACCTCAGCCTCCTGAGTAGCTGGGATCACAGTTGTGCACCACCACGCCCAGCTGATTTTTTTTTTTTTTAGCATTTTTTAGAGACAGGGTCTCACTATGTTGCCTAGTCTGGTCTTGAACTCCTGAGCTCAAGCGATCCTCCAGCCTCGGCCTCCCAAACAGCTGGGATTACAAGCATGAGCCACCATGGTCTGCCAAATTCCTGTTATTTTAAGCCACTGGGTTTGTGGTAATTTGTGCCAGCAGCCTTAGGTGACAACTGCCTCCCACCTTCCTTTCTGTTCTCAGACCCAGTTAGAAGGGCAAGAGGGCTGTCCTTGGAGCACAAGGCCTCTGCACCGTGCGGTCTGTGGGCTCCAGGCCCGCCTATGCTGTCCCCTATTTCTTAGGCAAGTCTCCCTCGACAGCCTGGGCTCTCTGGGCTGCATTGAGGGGAGGGGGTTGTGAGCATCTGTATCCTTGGAGGCCAGGGTGGCTGGGAGGAGCTGGCCCTCCTTGAGCCCAAGGGGCTGCTGACCCTGTTGCTATAAATCAGGGGACCCCTTGAGAAGACGAGAGGGGGTCCTGAGGAGGGTGGCTTCCCGACAAATTCTCTGGGACAGCAGGGGAGAGAGGGCCAGAGTGGGGTGACTGCCAGAGGGCCCTAGAGGTTGGCAAGGAAGGGCGAGACAAGCATTCACGGAAGGCTTCATGGGGCAGGCAGCGTGGAACTGTGCCTTAAGGACAGAATGAGTGTTAAGTAGGCAGGCCCAAGGGCACTTAGAATAAAACCAAACTCTTTTCTGTGGCTGCAGGCTCCTCTCTTTTCTGTCTTCCATCATGTCCAGTTCCTTCTGCCCCAGGGCCTATGGCTGTTGTAGTTTCCTCTGGCCAAGCCCGCTTGTTCCAGAGCTTTGCACAGCTGCTCTTTCTCCTCCTTGAAGTCTCCACTGAAGCCCAGAGAAATTTCCTTGCCCGTTCTCTGAATTCTCCTTCCCTCCAGGCACCCCTCTTCACATTACCCTGTGTTATTATCTTTGTAGAGGTGGGGGAAGACCTGGAAGTGTAACCAAATTACTCAGTAATTATGAAAATGTGTACTGCCTTCTTCCCATTCCCACTCCCTTCCCAATTGGAAGGTAAACTCCTGAGAGCAAGGCCCTCATCTGTCTGGTTCACTGCAGTGCTCCCAGCACCTGGAACAGAGCCCAGCACAGCAGGCCTCCATCAAGACAGTGCTGGGTGGATCAAGGCAAGGAAAGAAGGAAAGGCAGGGGGAAGTCTTCCAAGAATGAATGGCGTTCCAGGTGGCAGAAAGACAGGGAAGAAGGAGTTGTACATGCATGCATAGACACTGTGAGTGTGAAGAGGAGAGGCTGCCAGGAATAGATCAGCCTGCTCAGACCAGAAGAGGTCCTGAGGCCAGCCCTCTCTTAGGGCTCCTATAATCAGTGCCCTCTTATTGCCTCTACAAATGGGTCCTAGTTCATGGAGGTAGCTACCAAACTCTTCATGGCTGGTGTGGGGACCCTGGCCGGTGGTACTGTGTCTGGTGATTCTACTTGTCGAGGGCCCCAGGCCCTGGCTCTCATGGGAGTCCATCCCATAGGTACCACTTTCCCAAGAAGAGCCCTGGAGGCTGTGGTTGGTTTGGGGGTTTAACTGTTCTCATCTCCCTTCACGTGCAGAACAAAATCCAAAGTCCTCTCGGTGGCTCTCAAGGCTTGACATGATCCAAGTGCAAAGATCATGGCTCCCCCCCACTCTCTAAGCTTTGAAACCCCAGGTTGAAATCCCAGCTCAGCCACTAGATAGCTGTGTGGCTTTGGACAGGTCCTTCAACCTTTCTGAGCTGCCATCTCCTCTAGGACAAAATGGGCCTGGTTAAAGTACTTGCTTCAAGGTTGTTGCGAGGATGAAGGGAGGGAATTCAGTGAAAAGCTCTTAGTGTGCACCAGGTCTGTGCTGGGCACTTAGCTACCATTAACCCTTTCCTCCTTCCTCCTCTGCCTGCTAACGTCCCCACTGTAAATCAATCTTAGGGCTTCCAGAGGGAGCAGCCATAGAGCCCAGGCCTCCAATGAGCACACAGCAGTCCCAGTGGAGAAGGGACCTGTTTCAGGGTCACACAGCCAGCCTGTGGCCCGGGTAGGACTTGAACCCAGGACTCCCACTGGAGGCCCCCACTCCTTCACTGGTCTCACCCCAGCCCAGCCCAGAGTGGCAGGAAGAAGGACCTCCAGTTACTGCTTAGACGTCGCAGCTGCACAGCTTCTTCTCCGCTTTCAGGACTGAGTTAATCCTGATGAGTTAGGTCTGTTTCATGCCCCGCGCAATCTTCCTTGTGATGCTCATCAGATTCCTAGGGCGGCATCTGGATGGCTTTGAAGACTGGCAGAAGCTGAGCCCTGCGGTCAACGGGCTGCACTACATTTACAAGAGGGCTTTAATGCCCTGTGGTCCCAGCTTCCTTAATGGGGATTTTCCTCCCCCTCCTTTTTCTCTCCCCCTTTTTATGCAGTCACCGATTTGGCTTTCAGAGTGTGGTTTGGATTCCTAACAGAGAAGTCAAGACCGGAGAATCCCTTCCAGGCCCTCCTTCCCTCTCTCCCTCCCTCTCTCCCCCACTGGCCAATTGTGCCAAAGCCCTGGGAAAAGAAAACGTTGCTCCTGTCAGGATTTCAGCGGGAAAGAGGGAAGCCCCATTGGGCTTCCAAAAACTCAGCTGGGAATTGGCTTGTGCAGAAATTCTCCTCTGACCTTGCAAGTGAGCAGCAGATCCAGGAGCCTGGTGGGGAAGACTGGGCAGCCCCAGGCGCAGTGGCCCGGTGGCCTCACTCAGAGTGCAGACTGGAGGGCAGGGCGGGGTCCTGTGCTTGGGGCCAGCATGGGGAGGAGTTAGGAGCACCCTCTCACCTACCTCCCCACCCCAACCTATCCCTCCCTTCTCTGGATCTCCTACACCTGTGGAGGCCTCAGTGCTCCTTAACTAGTTTTTAAAATGAGTTCTTCCCAGCACTTTGGGAGTCCAAGGCGGGCGGATCATCTGAGGTCAGGAGTTGGTGACCAGCCTGACCAACATGGAGAAACCCCGTCTCTACTAAAAATACAAAATCAACTGGGCGAGGTGGCACATGCCTGTAATCCCAGCTACTCGGGAGGCTGAAATAGGAGAAATGCTTGAACCTGGGAGGCAGAGGTTGCAGTGAGCTGAGATCATGCCATTGCACTCCAGCCTGGACAACAAAAGCGAAACTCTGTCTCAAAAAAAAAGAGAGAGAGTTCTGTCTGCAACTAGGACAGGAATGATCTAAGCTTCAGCCAGAGCTTTGGCTAACCTTGAGATTGGGGACTGGGAGAGGGACCCCATTTATCTTCCCATATCCCTGCTTTCTTTTTTGTCCCCCAACAGGATGAGAAAGGGCGGGAGTGCATTTTTGGAGGCTGAGGCCCTGCTCCATGCAGATTTGTGGGCCATCCCCCACCCTCCTGTGGTCCCCCTGGGTTTCCTCTGTATCTCAGACGGTCCTTCAGGGTCCTGCTCATACGGCTGGACCGCTGGTGTCACTGGGTCTGGGCATCCCTCAGCTTCTGACAAACAACTGCCTTCATTAGAAAGGCCCAGAATTCCAGCCCCAGGGCCACCCATCTTCTTGGCAGTCCTGAGCTCAGGTCTCCTCATGTTTTTATTTTTACACAGCCTCCCCCTGGCCTCACACATGTAGCCTGTGGCATGCGAGCAATCAAGCGACAGGCAACCAAAAAAGGGTAGGAGGCAAAGAGGCAAGGAATACCGAATCTGTGACATCTTCCCCCAAGGAACAGCGGCGTCACCAGTGTCTGGATAAATCACGTTTTATCTCCTTTCGAGAGGAACGCAGGGCAGAGCCGCTTCATCTTGGTGATGTCGTCTGTCTGCACAGTGTTGTCCATCTGACAGGGAGATGGCCCGGCTCTCTGGCTTCAGAGAAAAGATGACGAAGGAGAGCTTGAGCGAGTCCAGGAGAGGAACAAGAACAAGCACTTATTGAGCATCTGCTGAATGCAAAGCCTAGTGCTCCATGGAGTGTGGGGGCAGACAGGAGGAGTGAGCTGCAGAGCTATCATGGAGAGATGAGAGATATCCACGGGAAGCAGGTCACATGCAATAGGACGCAGTCACACGTTCCACTGTCTGACTTCAGCAGGGCTGGCGAACAATGCTTGTGGTGGCAGGGAAGTCAGAGGTGGCTGCAGCTGTGGTTTTCATGGCCCCTGGGTCCCCTGTCTGTTCACTTCTGCCTACCAAAGGCTGCTCACCGGAGCCACTAGGGCCCTCTACCTCAGGGCTTTGTCTAGCCATGGGCACACATTCAGCCAGACGTGCTGGAGTTAACACCCTCGGAGGCCGCCCTCAGTGACAAACAGGGAGTTGGTGGGTAGATCCCCAGCCTCCACATGTCAGGTACATTCTCTGTCATCTCCTGGAACCCCCAAGCAGAATTGAGCTCTAGTTGCCCACCATGATTAACTGGCCTGATAACACTTCCTTCCCCTCCCTGCTCTTACTATCCCACTCCCTTAATGATATTTCTTGGGATTGCCTCCAAAACAAGTCAAATCCTTGTTTCTGGGGCTGTGTCTGGGGGAATAATCTAAATCAAGGCGATGGCTTTTCTGAGTACTTCACTCGGACCTTGACAGAAGCAGCTGGTGTGGATTCATGTGCAGTCTACCTGTCTGCTCACATGCAATGGAAATGATCTAAATTGGGTCTCCTTTAATTCAAGTTATGAAAACCCATCTTCAACTCATTTAAATGAAAAAGAAAATGGTATTGTTTTATGTAACTGAAAAGTACCAGGTCGACCCTGGTTTAGGAACAGCTACTGACATCCAGCTGCTGAAATGATGTCAAAGGGCTCTGTCTCTCCCTCTCTCCACTTGGCTTTTCAATCACTCAAGAAGCTTTTACCAAACACCTGTCTTGTGCTAGCCACCCTTCCTTTCTCTCATTCTGTTTGCTTCTCAGGCCACTAGAGGTGCCAGGCTTTCATCCTGCCAGCTTAGAAACTGTGGGAAAAAGCAGTCTCAGGGCTGACTCTCATTGGCCTGGATTGGGTCCCTCCCCACCGCTGAGCCAATCACTGTGACTCTGGCTGACTAGGCTGCATCCTGTGGCTACCTTTGTTGCTAGGGGGTGTGGCTAGACTTACTGACACCACAAGGCCTGGGAGTGGAAGATGCCTTCTCCAGGGGGAAATTAGGTAGACTGAGGCAACAGATGCCCGTTACAGCTACAAGTGAGCACTTCATCATGTGCCAAGCTCATGGGCCCCGAAATGGGTCACAAGTGCTATAACTCACAGCAGAATGTGGCAGATAGCCTAGGAATGGACAACGAGTTGTGGATGTTCTGGAAAGAAGGACATTACTCCCAGCTCAGCCAATCAAGGAAGGCCTTCTGAAAAGGGGGCTTTGGCCCTAGACATTGACAGCCACCTAGCACAGAAGTCAGTTGTGTAAGACCTTGAACGTCAAACCAAGGAGTTCAGATTCTAAATTTCTCAGACTAGAAAAGGACTTATGTCTTGATGCATTCATTATGATTGAATGTGGCCAGCTTGGGAGAGCCAGCTGGGAAGGTCTGAGGGGCTGGCATTTCCTGTAAGCCTTGCCCATACCTGTAGAGGGGTGTCCCAGCCCAGCTGGCAGCAGCCCGTATGGCTGGAGGCTGTGTGTGCGGCGAGGCCAGGGAAGAGTCAGGCTGGGACAGCCATGCTTCCCTTGGTATTGCCTTGTGCCTGCCCTGGAAGGAGCCACCCACCTAAACTAAGAATAGGAATTCCTGCCCAGCTGGCAGGAACGAATGCCGATTTCTCAAGGAGGGATGGGCCTGAAAACAAAGCGTAGCATGTGGGCTGGGCTCTACTTTGTGTTGATCTGCAAGGTCACTTGAGAGCCGCACCCACTCCGGGCATTCATTGATCCTGCCATTAGATCCAGGCGAGGTAGCCTGGCCAAGTCGCTCATTGAATCCCAAGATGGCAGCCTCCAGGGCTCCTCACCCACCAGAGAGGTCCTGGGCTCTCAGCCTAGGGCGCCTCCTGCCCTCCAGGAAAGGTGACTGTCTCTCTTGTTTCCTTGACCGTGGACAGGGGTGGTGGCAGGTAGTGCTGGACTAAGATGCTGAGAAGCCAAGGGAGAGGGGAATGAGAAGGTCTCTGTGGCAGTTTTAGCCGGAATCCCCCACTCATGAGCATCTCTCTTCCAGGCAAGATCCTCTTCCGCAGAAGCCACATCCGGGACGTAGCTGTGAAGAGACTGAAGCCTATCGATGAATACTGCCGGGTGAGAGTGTGTCTGGGGCTGGGGGAGGGGCTCGAGGAGGGCTTCGGGGAGGGCTTCAGGGAGGGGAGGGGCCCATTTGCCTGAGTGTTCATCTGTGAGGAAAGGTTGCTGTACAGAACCGTCCTGAGGCCTGGTGTTTCCTGGCCAAAGGGGTGGGTATGGGATCACCCCGTAGCTGGGCCACCCTCTGGGTGAACCCAAGGACCTCAGGTTCACAGCTAAGCTTCTGTGCCTGTCAGGACATGTCCATGTTTACAAAACACAGTTTTAAGTTTTAAACAAAACATAGTTTTAAGTCACTTCCTCTGGGAAGTGAACTGAGCTCCGGAGCTAAGTCAAAGAGCCGCCTTCTGAAGGGCTGCTTGCTTCTCTATGTGAGATTTTGCTGGACATAGAAGAACTATTTCTTTGAATTCCTGTTGGGATGTTGTTGGGATCAGTTCACTAGCATCAGCAGTACACATTTGTTTATTCACCTAAATCTTGGTAACTACAAATGTTCATATACACATCTTTACAGATGCAGGTGTTCACACAAACACATGCACATTAACACAGCCAGTGCCAAAGAGCAGGCAGGAGAAGGACAGCAGTGTCATGAGCCAGAGCCCACCTGTCTGTCTTTGATTAGAGCCCAGCGCTGCTGCAGAGAGCATGAGTGGCTACCAGGGGATGAGTGGCCCTCAGTTTCTTTGGCACATGGCCTCTGGAGGGCCAGACTTTCCGGGTGGGAAGCCCTGACTAATTTCATGAACTTGGGCAAGTTACTGAACTTCCCTGAGCCTCTATTTCCACATCCATCCAATAGGGAGGAGAATACACAGGGTGCCTCCACACAGTGGTCATGAGGATGGAATGAGCTGGCACATTGTAAGGCAACAGCACAGCATCTGGCTCAGAAGAAGCATTCAGCAGATGCTTTTGTTATTATTTTTACAAAGGGCAAACAATTTGTATTAAATAAACAAGCAAATGAAAAAGCTTTATTTTTTAAAAATTTTTATTTATTGATTTATTTTGATGAGACAAGGTCTTTCTCTGCGGCCCAGGCTGGAGTGCAGTGGCACCATCTCGGCTCACTGTAACCTCCACCTCCTGAGTTCAAGCAATTCTCATGCCTCAGCCTTCCGAGTAACTGGGATTATAGGAGCGCGCCACCATGCCTGGCTAATTTTTGTATTTTTAGGAGAGACGTGGTTTTGCCATGTTGGCCAGGCTGGTCTCAAACTCCTGGCCTCAAGTGATCTGCCCACCTTGGCCTCCCAAAGTGCTGGGATTACAGGCGTGAGCCACCGCACCCAGCCATATTTTTAACATGTTTTTGAGACAGGGTCTCGTTCTGTTGCCCAGACTGGTGAAAAGGCTTTATTAAAAGCAAATAAAAAGTTAAAAAGCAAATAAAAAATAAAAACAAACAAACAAAGCAAACACAAAATAATTTAATGTTTCTACTGGGCACTATTGGCTTTAATAGAGCTAGAATTTCTTAGTTAAATGAAACCCACTGTGGTTCCTGACTCAAAAATGTTGAGAATATGTGGTATAATGTGTTATAATGTGGCAAATGAGGTATAAAATTTCACAAGTGCTGGTATTAGAGTATCAGAAGGAGAAGAGCTGGAGTCAAATCCCAGTGCCCACTTACTAGCTACGTGACCTTGGGCAAGCTGCTTTGCCTCTTGGAGCCCTAGTTTCCTCATCTGTAGAATGAATATAAAAACACTATCTCACATGGGAGCTGAGTAGGGAGAATGTATATCACAGTGTCCTCGTACAGAGCTGTTGCAGGAGGAGCACTTGAGGCCAGGAGTTCGAGACCAGCCTGGGCAGCATAATGAGACCTCATCTCTCCCAAAAAAAGTTTAAAATTAGCCAGGCGTGGTAGCACACACCTGTAGTTGAGGTGAGAGGACTGCTTGAGTCAGGAGGTCAAGGCTACATTGAGCTATGATCACGCCACAGCACTCTAGCCTGGGTAACAGGGAACGATCCTGTCCCTAAAAAAATAAAATAAAATAAATAAATAAAAATTGTTGAAGAACCAACTTGCTAAATTTATTAACTGGCATTCCCAAACCTATAGAAAGAAAAGACAATGTAGTCTTCATTAAACTGAAGTTTGAATTTCATGACCGGGAACATTATACTTGGGTCACATGTTCTGCCTTATTTTAAAAGGATGCCCCAGTGCTGGATTCCCTTAAGCTAGAAACTTCTCTTCTTCAGACCAATATTCATTTTCTTTAACGGGCATTCAGTGTTTCTGGTTAAATTGATGGCTGTAGCCTGAGCTTTTATTTCTCTTTTTTCCTTTCTCAAGAAGTTAAATAAATGGGCAAAGCTAATGGAGGAGGGGGCATAGGGCGGGAGGAAGGCTTTTCCAGCTGGGATTTATAGCTCAGATTAGCCAGCCCAACGCATCTGCAGTTGGGCTCCATGGAAATGCTGTCTGCTGGGTCATCCGGAGGAGGAAGTGATAGCATCTTATCTCCTGGGATCAGGCTTTGAACAGGACTCCTGATTCAGAGGGGCTCTGGAGCTCCAGTGTGCCACGGGTAGCTGGGGGAGCCATTGAAGTGGGGTCTGCAAGAGGAGGGGGCTCCTAACCTGATTAGCACAGATGGAAACTGCCCAGAGCCAGACAAGGAATGGGGCCATGGGCCCACCAAGCAGACAGCCATCTATCTCACAGGCGGTGATTTACTCTGAGAATGGCGGGGGTGGGGCAGTATAGAGTGACCTTTAATTCTGCTGAACTAAGAAGCTGGGATCTGTGGTCTGATTGTCTGAGAAACCCACTGACCTTGGAATGGTCTTTAGGGACAAGTCCATGGCCACTGCCACCTAGCTATGCATTTCACAGCTTGCCTCCAGACAGACCACTCAGCATCACCCCCGACACCAGCCAGCACAGTGCCGTGTGCAGTCTGCTCCACGGCCAGCCCTTCCCCTCTCTACCTGCCCTTGTCTACGTACTGCCTAGAGCCTCTGGAGTTTCTACTTACAGTGCCCTGCATAGCCCACCTGCTTAGCTGGTCATCATCCTTGGACCTGCTAGACAATGTGGGCTCAGAGTCTGGGATTTGATGGGAATTCAAATGCACCCAAAATTGTGCAGCTGGCTCTGCACACCGAGCAGCCAGCTCCCTGCGAGGACTCAGATGTGGAAAGTCTGACCATGCAGTGGACCTCCCCAGACTTCGGGCTCCCTGCCCTTGCTGGCCAGCCAGTCCCACCACCTAATGGTGGTTTCACAGCCCAATATCAGTGTTAATTTTTAACATATAAGCAGCAGATCGAATGGGAATCACGGAAAATTTACCACATGCCGAAAGTGATCGTTTTATGTGGCACTTGAGGGTCAGATGTCTATGAAGAGGAGTTCCAAAGGCATTTATTTAACTTTATAAATTAATTTAAAGGGCAACATGGTAACGCAGTTAATATTTAATGGTCTGGGACCTCAACAAATTGAAGACTTTCATCAGACTAACAAGAGTAAGCTATACCATAGAGGCTTGGACTCACAATTTTTTAAGTGACTCTATTTACCCCGTTCCTAGGGGTGAAATACATGTTTGCAGTGTTTGTCTAGGGGATAAAATAAATATTCTAGGGAGGGGTTCAGAGAGGAGTGTGAGAGAGTGTTTGAGAATGAGCAACTCACCCTTTGACATGTTAATGACATGACTAGAATTTTTTTGCTGCCCAAATAGCTGAGTTTGTTTCTGTTATTCATCTATCTATGACACATTTGATTTCAGGGATCAATGACTTTCTTTGTAGGAGGGAAGAGGGATTGGGTGCGGTCAGACTTAGGGGCAGGAAGTCTGAGCCCAACAAGAGGTCAGCACTGAAGGGAAAGGATCCCCTGACCCTCCCTCTCTGCACCTCCCAGACTCATTCATTTTTATTCCCACTTCCCAGACTTGAAAACTGAGGCTATTGCATGGCAGTGGTTCCTAGTCCCAGGTATTCTCCCTTCCACTGTGGGATTTTCCACTACAGCAAATCATTGGCTCTCCCCTTGGGGAGAGTAACGTTGTTCTTGTGGTCCTTGTTCTGAAAGCAGACCTGGCCCAGGAGAGGCCTTGCCAATGGGGAGTCTTAGGCAGAGGCCAAGGCTGATCCGTTCATGAGGGGCCTCCTGACTGGCCTGGTTCTCTGGGGGAACCGAGATAGTAGAACCTCACCATCTCCCTGACAGACCCAGGAGAAGGAGTTTCTAGGGTGAGATAAAGCAGATCATGTCCTTTTTCTCCTTAAAGACCTTCAGAGGGCGGGGCACAGTGGCTCATGTCTGTAATCCCAGCACTTTGGGAGGCCAAGGTGGGCATATTGCTTGAGCCCAGGGGTTTGAGACCAGCCTGGGCAACATGGTGAAACCCCTTCTCTACAAAAAATACAAAAAGTAGCCGTGCGTGGTAGTGCATACCGGTAGTCCCAGCTATTGGTGAGGCTGAGGTGGGAGGGTCACTTGAGCCTGGGAGGCAGAGGCTGCAGTGAGCCATGATTGTACCACTGCACTCCAGCCTGGGCAACACAGTGAGACCCTGTTTCAAAAACAAAAACAAAAACAAAAACGGGACTCCTTCAGAGGAGTCTTGCTGCCCCCGAGAAGAACATCTGAGCACCTCAGCCGGGCCCTCTGTGGGCTGGTTCCAAGTGCTGCTGGGGCCTCAGCTCCTAACTCTCTCTTCCATATCCTGTAGTCCAGTCCGGCAGACACAAGGCCATCCCCAGCAAGCCAGGCCTCCGCCCCCGAGCCTGTGCTGGTCCCCTGCCTGGGTGCACATTCAGTTTCCACAGTGGGCCCTTCCATAAGCCTCATGACTCCCCAGGAAAAGCTGATCACTCCTGCCATTCTGCCCCCAGAGGACTGCACCCACCCCCACTCTGCGCATTTCTCCTCTGCAGGAGGGTAACTTCTGTGTGTCTGTCTTCTCCCAGACTATGAGCTCCTTGAGGGCCACATTTGTCATCTCTGTGTCTTCACTAATAAACAGGAAGTTCAGCCCTAAGGGGGTGTCCAGCCAATGCCTGATGACAAGATGGAAAGATCACAAGTAGACAAAACTTCCTCAGAGAGTGACATATCCCCCAGGCCCTGATGTACTAAGATCCCTTGTGAAATGGCTTAAACTGCTACCAAGAACTAGACACCATTTACATTTCAAGGGGAATCGCTGCTCGGATCCTTCAAAAAGAAAACCCATGTGTTTTGAATACTCTGATTTCAGAAGTTTCAGTGAGACCCCACCTTTCTAGATGGTGACCTAGGAGGAACAGTCCGAGCAGGTTAGAGGCAGCCCCAGAGGTGGGGCTGGAAGGACACAGGTGGGAGGCCAGAGGGGCAGGATTCCAGCCCCCTTGTGCCATACCTCCAACTCCGCCCAGAGCAGCTGGGCTTTTACCCATAAGATTTCCAGGGATTAGAAACTGATGCTTTAAAAAAATTAAAAAAAAAAAAAAAATCAGTGTGCAGGAAGGAGCATTAAAAACAACAACAACAACAACAAAAACAAACAAACAAAAAAAACAAGAAAAGAAACTGATGCTGCTGAAAAGAGAGAAACAATTGATCCTGTGTAAACAGTGGGCACCCGTAGTGTTTTGCCAAATGCAGAGCTTTGCTCTTTGTCCTGACGCAGGCATTACCCGGAGTAGTGGGCTCTGTGGAGGATGACCATCTCGAGGCAGAGGGCCTGAGCACAGTCTGCCGGGGCCCCCTCCTGTGCCACTTGCATGTGCCAAGACCAGACTTGTGCCCACCATATCTGAGTGGAGGTCTCAGAGCCACACAATGCAGCCACCCTCTCTCTTGTTTACACCTACACCACTGGCCATGAGGACACTCGGTGCTAAGTGGTGGCTCATGTCATGGCCCCCAGAAAATGGTCTTGAGGGGCAGGAGCTGGAGACTGCAGGACAGTTTAGGACTGGAAATGGGGAAACCGGCAGGGGGTAGCTGATGGCAAAACCTGAATGGCTCTTCAGCACCTCATTACCAGTCCCCCCTGACCCAGGTACCCACTACCCCAGCCCCTTTCCTGCATGCCATTTCTGCAGATCTGCTCTCAGCCAGCTCACTGACCCCTGGTTTACAGAATGGCAGGGTTGGAGGGGAACTGAGGCCAGCTCAGCTGACATTCTCCAGGGACCTGCATAGTTCTAGCAACCCTGCAGGGCAATGCCTCCTGCCACTTGCCCCAGAATCTGAGGACTAGAAAGTCGTGTTCATTTCAGCCCTTCTCCAACCTGAGGCCTTCAGAACCCTCTGAGCTCACCTGAGCTCTATTAAAAAGTCTCAATCAGGTTGATTGATAGATCAGACAAATGAATTCACTGGTGATGGTGCTGTTTAGTTAGAGCTGTTAACAGTTAGAGCTAGAAGAAACTTCAAAATGTCTTGAACCTGGATTTGCCTCAGCTGTGTTCCACAGGGTGCCACTAGGAGTTGTCTGGAAAATCAGCACCGCAGTCAAATAGCTGTGGGTAAAGCTAGAGGCGGGAGGGAGTGGATCAGGGCATAGGCTCTGGACTCAGCCTGATTCAAAATTTTGCTACTTGCAGCCGGACGCCGTGGCTCATGCCTGTAATCCCAGCACTTTGGGAGGCCGAGGCAGGTGGATCACTTACTTGAGGTCAGGAGTTCGAGATCAGCCTGGCCAACTTGGTGAAACCCTGTCTCTACTAAAAATACAAAAAATTAGCCTGCTGTGGTGGCACGTGCCTGTAAATCCCACCTACTCAGGAGGCTGAGACAGGAGAATCGCTTGAACCCGGTGAGGGGGAGGTTGCAGTGAGCTCAGATCGGGCCATTGCACTCTAGCCTGGGTGACAGAGTGAGACTTTGTCTCAAAAAAAAAAAAAAAAAACTCTTTGCTACTTACTAGCTGTGAGGCCTCAGGGAATTATGTAAACTCTCCGTGCTTTTGTTTCTTCTTCTGTAAAACTGAAATCATGGTCATACTGTGCTCTTAGAGTTGATGTGCTGAGTAAATGACACAGTCCCACAGGATGTTGTTAGTAATAGTAAATGCTGGCTTGTACAAAGCTCTACAGGTTTCTTTCCTGCAGGATCTCTCAGAGGCTTTGTGATGGTAACGAACATGGTGATCCCCAAGGCCAAGGGGGGACCCTCAAGGCAGATTTCATATGTGCTCACAGAGCTCATTTCACCTCATCAGGGAGTTCTTCCGTGAGACATACTTCGGGATTCCATTTTATCTTGGAAGAAATGACAACCAGAGAGGTGAAGTGAGCTGCCTAAGGTCACACAGCAAGTATATAACTGCAGAACTGGAACTAGAATTGACTCCTGTCTCCCATTCCAGTGCTCTTTCGAGTGTTCATCACTGCTTTCTCCTAAAGAATGACGATGGCAGCGATGACACTAATGTTATCACGGCTCACATTTACTGAGTGTACTCTTCACCAGCCACTGTGCTAGGCTTCTCGTATTCATCTCACTTAACTTCCTAACAGCTAGGTAGGTGCCACATCGCATCCCAGAGCTCAGAGAGGGCAGGTAATGCATCCAGCCCCACACAGCCCATAAATGGCAGAGCCAGGACCCAAACCCGCATCTGCCTGCAGCCCTGAGGTCCTGAGGCTCTGAGGCTCTGAGGCCCTGACTTTACCACCACATATGGCATACATCATGAATGTCTCATGGTGGAATTTTAGACCTAAGCTGGGGTTGCTAACCCTGATATGCCCATTATCTGGCCCCCTACCCTACTCTTCTCAGAACGGCCGGGCTTGGGGGTGCCCTGGCCCTGGCCATCATCACCAGCCCAGGCTGCGGGGACTCACTGCTCAGCACCACCCTCTCCTGCCAAATGACTTTGGCCAGAGCTGAGCTTTGGCAGCAGCTCTGATGGAAGCTGCTCTGGGCTGAGAGCCTTTTGTCAGCCTGAAATCAGGACGAGCCCTCCACGCGGCTCCCCTCAGGGCTCCCCGTTAAATAAAGATGCCACGGTTGTTCCACCAAAAGGCCTCTTTGTCTGAGGCCCTCGTGGCCCACGCGTCCTCTGCCTCCAGAATGTGGGTCTCTGTCGGCATGAAGAGCCCCTCTGTTCCCTGCCAGGGCTGGGTGAGCCGTGGCTGGCCAGGGTCTGCGCTTAGGGTAAGTGGCAGCACACTGAGCTGGGAGGGCACTAGCGCTGTGGGCCGCTGAAATCCGCCCTCTCCTGCCCTGCGTCCCTCCCTCTCCCTTTCAGGGTGGTCACCCGGCAATGACTTTGCACAGAGCCGGGATCCCTGGTAATGGTTTCCTCCTGCCTTCTGCCCATCCCGATCCCACTGGCACTCCCTCCTGGGGCCCCCTGTCCTCCCTGACTTTCTCTCCCTCCCTCTCACTCCCTGTCTGTCTCTCTCTTTCCCCAGTTTTTCATTTCCTTTTCCTTCTACCCTTCCCAAGGAGAACACAGCATGGACAGTGTGCGTTAAATGAGAACTTGAACACTGGGGGCATGCTCCACCCATCTGACCTTCACAGCTTGGGGCTGGATTCTGCCCCTTTCCTCACTTATGGCTTCACCCCCAGCAGCCTCAGTGTCCCCGTTGTACGTGGAGGCAATGATGTCTACCTCCATGACAAAATCAGGTGACATGTCATTAGATTTGCTCTCTCTCATCCCTGTAAAACGGGGCAAAGCCCCATATGCAGCACACACTGCAAAGCCCTCACTGTTTGGTGGATGACTGGAGGAGTCAAGGGGCCAAGGGCAGGGCCTGACACATTGCTGCTCATTTAATGTTAATTTTCCTTTTCTGTTTCTTGCCTGTTGATGGAGTTGTGTTATGTTAGAGACCTCGGAGAGCCATGACTCCTGAAAGGAATGACTGGGAGTTACATCATGCTCTCTTATCTGCCATGGTCTGGTCTTGTCTCATCTTGCCTGGGTGTGGGTTTGGCATCGAGAAGGGCCCATCTTGATAGGATGCCTGGTGCTAGATGGCACACTTGAATTGTTATCTAACCAGCTCAGAGAATAACTAAACCATTACTTTCCTCTTCCTCAATATTATAATTCTATAGATGCAACCTAAGATTATATGTGGGTTTTTTTTGCCCCACTATCATGTCCCATAGCTACTGGATATTAGGCTTATAGACATGGAAACCTTCACTACCTTATCCATTTTTCATTCATTCATTTCTTTAAACAAATATTAATCAAGTGCCTGCTCTGTCAGGTACTCTACTAGGATCTGGGGACACAGAAATCAACCAAACAGACTAAAATCCCTGCCTGCATGGAGCTTACCTTCCAGTGAGTCTTTCCCACCCTCCATGGGTGCCTGTGGGCAGACCACGTGTCTCCCTGCGCCTCTGTCTCCTCACCCATAGTATGGGGCTGGGAATTGTGCCTTCATGAGGACCCGCATGAGGATTTCCTGGAACGACACTCACAGACTCACTGTACTTGGCCCAGGAGCCACTGGATCCAGGCCCTGCATCTGAAGCTGGTCGTGATGTGTGAGGTTTTGGGAGGCAGGGGCATGGGACAGGGTCATGTCTTATAGACCAGGAGGCTTCTCATCAGGAGTTTCTCACAAGCCCTGTGTTTGTTGACTCCTCTGGTCCTGGGTTTTCCCGTCTTCTCCTGGCTCTAGCCCTTGGCTCCCTGTCCCCGTCCCTCAGCCCTTCTTTGGTAGTGTTCTCTCCTGTCTGTTTGGACCAGGGGATCCTTCCTTGCCCCGGTATTTCTCCCCATACTAAATTGAGGGGCCCAGAAAGCGGGGCTACACCTGGCCTCACCCTACACCCCCAACCCCTCCATGTCGGACTGGGCCAGGTCAGGGTCCTGTGTGCTGTTGTGCAGCATGAACTCTGACTACCTTCTTTTTATTTTGTTTTGTTTTGTTTTATTTTATTTATTTTTATTTTTATTTTATTTATTTATTTTTTTTGAGACAGAGTCTTGCTCTGTTGCCCAGGCTGGGGTGCAGTGGCACGATCTTGGCTCACTGCAGCCTCTGCCTCCTGGGTTCAAGCGATTCTCCTTCTGCATCAGCCTCCCGAGTAGCTGGCATTACAGGCGCCCTCCACCACACTGGCTAATTTTTGTATTTTTCGTAGAGACGGGGTTTCTCCATGTTGGCCAGGCTGGTCTCCAACTCCTGACCTCAAGTGATCTGCCCACCTCGACCTCCCAAAGTGCTGGGGTTACCGGCGTGAGCCACCACGCCTGGCCTAACTCTGACTACCTCCTGACCTAGTGCCTCACTTTCCAGCTGCAGACTCTCCCCGTGCCTGGATGACAAGCTCACAGCTGGCCCACACACTTGCCATGACTACTGTTTCCCATAGAATGCCCACTCCTCCTCTCTGCTTGTCCAAACCCTGCAAACTCCACAAGCCGTGCTCCTGCCCACTCTTCTAAGAAACCTTTCCACACTCTTCAGTTTACATTGTTTCTCCAGGCATCCTCAGCTTGGCCTAAAACAAGGCCCTGCTAGTCATGCCCCTGCCTACTTCCTATGGCCCCTCTCCCTTGCTCTGGGCCCTCAGGCCACACTGGCCTTCATTCGTCTCCTGAAACCAACATGCTTGATCGCTCTACCTCCACCTTGACCAGTTAATTCTTACCCATCCTTCAGAACTTAGCTTTAAAGAGTCCTTCCTGAAACACTGGCTCCCCATCTTCCACATCTTCTTGGGTTCTATCGAACTCCATCACAGTGCTTTGTTGTCCTTGGCAGCAATTATCAACTTGTCATGAAATAATTAACTTTGTGGTCAGTGTTTAGGGAGTGTGAATGCCTGGTGCAGCTGGAGCGTGGCTAGTGGAAGACAAGGCTGGGAGGACGTGACCTTGGACTGTTGGGTTAGGGATCTTGGACTTATTCTGTGTGCAGAAGGAAATTCCCTCAGGGTTCCTGCAGAATGATTAGCTCCTGAGGACCCTAAGACCCAGGGTTCCAGGGTTCAGTGGTCTTTTTTGTTTTTAAGTCGGTTGTTTAGTTGGTTGACTGGCTGGTTGGATGGTTGGTTGGTTGGTTGGTTGGTTGGCTGACTGGATGGTTGATGGGTAGGTTGAATGGATAACTGGTTAGGGGTTTTTTTGTTGTTGTCTTGTTGGTTTGTTGATTAATTGGCTGGTCAGTTAGTTGGTCGGTTAGTTGGCTGGCTAGTTGAGAGAAATGGATAGAAAGAGGGAGGGAAGGAAGGAAGGTTGCTTGTTTAATTCGTTATTTGATTGGTTGATTTGTTGATTAGTTTTCTGGGTGGACAGGTGGGTGGTTGGTTGACCATGTCTTCCGTGGCTCAGTTCTTGAGCCTGTCGGTCACTGTTAGTGCAAGGTGACACTGTCTTGCTTCTCCTGTTCCCAAGTTCATCACACCTAATGCCCTTTCTTCCTGTCTTTCCACAGGCACTTGTCCGGCTGCCCCCCCACATCTCACAGTGTGACGAAGTCTTCCGGTTCTTTGAGGCTCGACCCGAGGATGTCAACCCTCCAAAAGAGTAAGTAATAGCTCAGGCCTCTCCTGTGTGCTGGGGAGGCATGGGCTAAAGCGGTGGCCAGCCCGGGGAGGCTGAGGCTGGGGGAACACAAGCAGAAGGAGAGCTAGCAGGGCCAGCCGGGCTAAAGAACAGTGGTCCAAAGGAATGGGGGACATTATTCCTGAGGCTCCTAGTGCCAGAGCCCACTCTTCATTTTCCTTTACCCCAGGGCTGCAAGCGAGGGTGTCTCTGCATTTGTGGAGCAGATTTTCCTACAAACTCTTTCTGGCTCACAGGGTTGTTACAAGGAGCAGATGAGATAACAGAAAATATAATGGTCATGTCATCGAGACCGCTCAGGGCTAGCACAGTCCTTGCTCTTCACTGTTATGGCTGCAGAGGTCCCAGCGTGCACTGCCCAGGCTGAAAACTCACTTGCCGAGTAACAGCAGTCCTGGGCTGCTTCAACAGATTTTATAATCGTCATAAAAAATCATAATGAATTTACCCAGTGTCTTTTATGTATAGCATTTTATGATAGGCATTACCATATTCAATAGTCCTATTTACAGAGGAGGAAACCATGGCTCGGTGAGGTCAGGTGCTTTTCCCCCAAAGTCATGCAGATGGTTTGATAGGAGACAGGCCAAAACCTGAACCTAAGTCTGTGGTTCCTAGTGGCCCAGTGCTGGCTAATGTTTCCATGTTTGGAGAGAAACAGGGAACCATGCAGGTCTTTTTTTCTCTGAAATTGGGATGCTGTGGGCTGGTGGTAAAGATGGCCCACTCAGCCATGCTGGTTTCTCACACACAGGACCTGACTCCATCCAGATGGCCATGCTCTCTTGCTCAGAGCGTTCTGCTCACCTGCAGTCCCCAGCATAGGTTCTCACTGGAGAGAAAAATCCAGTTCCCACCCAGGAGCTGGTGAGCAGAAGGCAGGGAGGGGTGTTGGGTAAGAGAGAGGGTTGGGGAGAGGACTGAAGGGGATGCTGATGAATCACCTCACTCCATAGCTATCCCCTGGAAGCTTAAAGTACCGGATGGGTGAGAGACAGGCAGATGGGGTGGCTACTACAGAGGGAAAGGAGAGAGTAGGACACAGGAACTCTCTGGGCCAGGTGGGGAGAGGCAGGGGGAACCTGGTGATGGGGAGGAGAAAGCCTGAAGATGAGGGTGAGCATTGCATGGCTCTGGAGGTGCCATTCACACTGCACTTTCTGTGAATGTGCCCATGAGGTTGTAGAATATGTGGCTTGCACACCCATACATGGTAGTCCTGCCTAAAGGGACCCTTCTCTCTTCACGCATGCTAAAAGACTAATAGCCTGAAACGGCCTGGGCATTTTGAGGGAGGAAAAAGCAGCTCCGAGGCCCACCTGGCCTAGCAAAGGCCATCTTCATTGATGGCTGCCTTAGGCAAGAAACAAGCACTGTGAACCATCAGGAGCTTATCAGTAGCTTGGTTCACAGTGTGAAGCAGTGGAAAGCCACAGGGTGTAGGATGCAAGGTCTTGAGTTCACATCCCAGTTCTGCTGCTACTAGCTGTGTAATGTCCAGGCAGATCCCTCGTAACTTCCCCAAGCCTTCCTGTGATCCCTAGTGGCTCAGTGCTGGCTGAAGTTTCTACATTTAGAGAGAAATGGGGATGAATCTTAAATTCAGCTGATTAAAAAAAAAAAAAGCTAGGCATAGTGGCTCACACCTGTAATCGCAGCACTTTGGGAGGCCAAGGCAGGTGGATCTCTTGAGCCCAGGAGTTCAAGACCAGCCCTGGCAACACAGCGAGACCTTGTCTCTACAAAAAATAAAAATTTAAAATTTAGAATTTCAAAAGAAAGAATAGCGAGAAATAGGGAACCATCTGGAAAAAGGGAATAGTGATTAAGCCCTGTTTTTGCTACCTCCAAGGGTTATCCATGAAACTCAGATGATGAGAGGTAGGAGAGAGGTTTGTACCAGGGCTTGTATATTCTTTTTTTTTTTTTCTTTTTCTGTCTTTCTTTCTTTCTTTCTTTCTTTCTTTTTTTTTTTTTTTTTTTGAGACAGAGTCTCGCTCTGTCACCCAGCCTGGAGTGCAGTGGAGCGATCTTGGTTCATTGCAACTTTCGCCTCCCAGGTTCAAGCAATTCCCTTACCTCAGCCTCCCTAGTAGCTGGGATTACAGGCACATGCCACCACACCCGGCTAATTTTTGTATTTTTAGTAGAGACGGGGTTTCACCATGTTGGCGAGGTTGGTCTTGAACTCCTGAGTTCAAGTGATCCACCCGCCTCAGCCTCCTAAAGTGCTGGGATTATAGGTGTAAGCAACCGCGCCCGGCCAGGGCTTGTATATTCTTATCCCCACATTACAGATTAGAAAACAGGAGCTCACAGCTAGAGCGGGAATTTGAACCCAGAACTTCCAGGTTGCAAGCAGAAGCCCACACTCATCTGTTTCTCCTGCCTGCTTCACTGGTTTGGGGGCTGTGGTCCTGAAGCTCCTCAGTGTCTCCTTTCTGTCCCTGCCTCTCTGAGCTCCTGCCCCTTCCTTTTTCATCCTTGCCTTGCCTCAGGGCAAGGGAAGGCCCTGAGCCTGGCAGCAGTATCCCTGGGTCCTCACCTGACCCTGCCTGTGCCCAGCTGTGATGTTCTCTCCAAGCCTCTAATTTTCTGTCCTTGCATGGGGAGACAGGAGATGCTCCTCCCTACGTGGGTGGCTGTTGGGATCCCCCGTGATCGTGTGCCCCACCGCAGGGGAAAAGGATCAGGATCGTTGATGGTGGAGGCAGCAGGTGTATCGCCACAAAAGCAGCTGACCCAGCCTCTGATCCATGCCTCCAAACCTGCTCTTTGCCAGTCAGCTGAATCCATCGGCCTCACTTTATTCATGGCATTAAGTTAACCTTTTGCCCACCTCTAGGAGGCCCTTGAGGAACAGTGGAAACCAGGCTCAGTGAGACACTTAGCTGCTGGGGAGGCAGCAGGCCATGGCTTTGTGGGGCCAGGCTCTGGGGCCAGGCCCTGCCGCTTAAGGCTCAGTGATCTTTGGCCATTTGCTCAATGTCTCTGCATTTCTGTTTCCCTAAAATGAGATAATGCAGAACTCACGAGCTGGTCAAGAGGGTTTACTCAAATAACCTGGCTGGGTGCTACTGGTGCACAGGAAGTGCTCCACACCTGTGTCCATGGAAGGCTGGGGAACAGAATGGAATGTGTGCACGCTCTACCCTTGCCTGACTTTTGCAGGGAGGGCCTGTGAAGCATTTGGCCGCTCCATCACCAGGCCAGCAGGGGTTATCTGCCTCTTTCTTGAGGTGGTATTGGCCACGTGGGCCAGTTTACCACTGGTCTGGCAAGTTATGGGCCTGGGAACAGGAATGCCTCCAGCCCCGAGGCAGGTCTGAGGCTCAGGAAGTGAGCTCAGCTGTGGTCAGGCAGTTCTGAGGGGCTTCCCCTCCCCTGGCCCGGCCCTGTCTCTGCTCCGCCTCCAGGACCCACCAAGAGAGACCTGTGTTCCCCTGCAGAGTGTGGCTGCCACAAAAGAGCCAGACCTTGTTCGTGACCCTCGGCTGACAGGCTGCTGGTATGTCAGCCTAGTGCCTGCACCTCCTCCCTCTCCGGCTGCATGGACCTTTCCAGGCCGCTGTGCGCCTCCCTTCCCTCCAGCCTAGAACATAAACACAGGATCGAGTAACAGCATATTTTGACTCTGGGGCGACTGTGGAGTGGCTTATCAAATTATCAAAGCCTGTGGATTTAATTGGAATTTTGTAGATAACCCCTGGCTTCTTTCAAGTGTGCTGCTGCAGGGTCCATTGAGAATTCATGGGGGCTGGGGTTGGGGACCGTCTTCCCTTTCCATCTTCCAGAGAAGACAAGGTCTGTCACAGCCCAGACTTGGTGGGGGAGGTGGGCAGCAGGCCCGAGCGCCTCGGCTTTGATCCCAGGCCACTCTCTGGCTTCTGCAGGCGGAGAGCCAGGCCCATCTCCGGTCGGCTAGCGGTTGCTCTTCCAGACCACTGGCCCTGCACAGAAAGGATGTTCTTCATGGACACCTCTGATGAGCCTGGCATAGAGCAGCCATGGTGGTTTTGCCTCCTCACGTGGCGCCCCCCAGAAGGTTAATGGGATTTGTGCCCTTATGAAAGAGGCTCCAGCAAGGCCCTTGCCCCTTCCATCATGTGCGGACACAGCATTTGCCCCTTCTGCCATGGGAACTAGAGTGCGCCATCTGTGGGGAACCAGCCTTCACCAGACACCAAATCTGCTGACGCCTTGATCTTGGACTTTCCAGCCTCCAGAACTGTGAGCAATAAATTTATGTTGTTAAGAAATTACCTAGAGTGACCGGGCACGGGGGCTTAAGCCTGTAATCCCAGCACTTTGGGAGGCCAAGGTGGGCGGATCACCTGAGGTCAGGACTTTGAAATCAGCCTGGCCAACATGGCAAAACCCCGTTTCTGCTAAAAATACAAAAATTAGCCAGGCGTGGTGGCATTTGCCTGTAATCCCAGCTACTCAGGAGGCTGAGACAGGAGAATTGCTTGAACCCAGAAGGCGGCGGTTGTAGTGAGCCGAGATCACCACTGCACTCCGGTTGGGTGAAAGAGCAAGACTCCATTTCAAAAAAAAAAAAAAAAAAGGAAAAGAAAAAGAAATTACCTAGTATAAGGTACTTTGTTAGTGTAAGGTACTTTGTTATAACAGCCTGAACAGACTAAGACACTTGCTGTGTTTATTGTTGGCCCCTCACACTAGAACACAGGCTCCAGGAGAGTACGAACTTGTCTTTGTTCTGTTCACAGCTGTATCCCCAGCACCCAGAACGGTGCCTGTCCCAGAGCAGGGTCTCAAAGGGTCTCTGTTGGATGAATGATTGTTGTCATTCAGTCCTCACTATGGTCTTACATGATAAGTACGACTATGACATGATTTTACCAAGGAGCTGAAGCCTCAGGGACATGAAGCAGCTCACCTAAAGTCACCCAACTGGCAGGTGCAGGGCCAAGATCCAAGCCAGGCAGGCTGGCCCCAGACCTATGGTTCTAACCACAGCCCTGACCCAACCCATCACTCAGCTCACACCCACTACGCCTTCCCAACCTCCTCAGCAGCACCCGCTCCCCAACCTCCACCCCAGCCAGAGTAGGTGGGTACTAGCCTCAGCCCCTTTGATGTTTTCCTTTGAGGATGGTGTGTGTCTTAGTCTGCTCAGGCTGCTGGAACAGAATACCATAGCCTGGGTGGCTTATAAACAACAGAAATAAATTTCTCACAGTTATTATGAAAGAGGCTGGGAAGTCCTAAACCAAGGCAGCAGCAGATTCAGTATCTGGTGAGGGCCTGCTTCCTGGTTCATAGTCATCTTTACCCTGGTGGACAGGGAAACAAGCTCTCTGGGTTCTCTTTTATAAGGCACTGATCTCATTCATGAGGCTAATGACCATAGCCTAATCAGCTCCTACTACATCACCTTGGGCGTTAGGATTTAACATATGAATTTAGGTGGTACACAAACATTTGGTCTCTAGCAGTGTGTTCTTGGAAAGTCAGCAGTTGAATAGATGTGTGTGTGTGTGTATGTGTGTGTGTGTGTGTGTGTGTGTGTCCTGATTGGGGGGAGGGAGGGGAGCAGAAAGGGAAAGGAAGAGTATTTGCCTTATTGTATTGGTCACCTCCTCTGTAATCTACATAATGCTTATTTAAATATTCCTTTAAATATTAGGCTGCCCACAAAGGTGATGTTATTATCCGCATTTGGCAGATGGGGAAGCGAAGTTGCTAGCAGTTACCTGGCTTCCCCAGGCCATGCAGCCAAGTGGGGAGGCAGGCCTTGGAGCCTGGGTGCAGTTCTGTTAGGCCCCTCCAGCTCCCCCAGCCCCCAGCCCTTTGCCCTGCCGTCATGAGGGGTCAATGGGCAGGGATGGGCAAGAGAAGCTTGATGTAGTTTCTTGGTCTCTCCTGTGTGAATTTCTGGGGAGCCATGTGACAGCTTGGGATGAGGAGACTCTTGGTCACCAAATCCTAAAGAAGGCAGATAAAGACATGCCCTTGGCCCCGTGCGGTGGCTTATGCCTGTAATCCCAGCACTTCGGGAGGTCAAGGCGGGAGGATTGCTTGAGCCCAGGAGTTTGAGACCAGCCTGAGCAACATAGTGAGACCCTCATCTCTACAAAAAAAAGAAAAAAGAAAAAAAATGAGCCAGGCATGGTGGCACACGCCTGTGGTCCCTGCTACTCAGGAGGCTGAGGCAGGAGGATTGCTTAAGCCCAGAGTTTGAGGTTACAGTGAACTATGATTGCGCCACTGCACTCCAGCCTGGGCAACAGAGACAGACCCTGTATCTTAAAAAAAAAAAAAAAAAAAAAAAAAGACACATGGAAGCCACACCAAGAGACACCCTCTGTAGCAGCTGAGATGACCCCACTGTGAGCATGACCTGCCTCCTGGCACAGTGTCCTGAGGCCACTTTACTGACTCAGCTCCCCCTTGCTTTGCTCTGGCTGATATCCTGAGAATCCCTTGCTTCCACAGGCAAGGCCCCTCACCCCCAGATGCAGTCCTCCCATATGGTGTCAACAAGGGCAAACAGGAGCTAAAGGCAGGCCCAAACTGGCCCGGCAGGACTCACCACGTGGTCAACTGCGTGACCCAGAAATGCCTCTTTGTGTTCCATTTTAAATTCTCATCCAATGGAAATAAGGAATCTAAAAGTCTTTAAAACGAACGCTAGGAACTCTGTCTGTAGATTCCCAGGAGGATGCAGTTCTGGTGGGAGAAAGATCTGGCCGTAGGGCCCCGGGATCCACCTTTGCATCTCTGCAGCCTCCTGGCCCAGTGGCCACACCCTCATTCTTTTCTTAGCTTGTCGCCAGCCTCTATGCCCTGCCCCATGGTTCCCTCCACCAGCAGCACCCTCCCCTCCTCCCCACTCGCTCTGGAACTGCATCCTACTCTGTCTCCAGACTCAGCTTGAGCCCCTCCTCCAGAAAGCCCTACCTAGAGCTGGCAGCCTGGCAGCCTTGGGATCTGTTTATGAATCTCTCCCCACCAAGGAACCCACATCTCTGGACCCCCAGGACCTGGCACCTAGTAAGTGTTGGGTGATTGCCCAACTGTGCCAGAATAAAGCTGGGCCATTTAATAGAGTTATACATTGAACTGCCCACCTCAGGGGAGCAGAGCCAGGAGGATTCTCAACCTCTCCAGAGTCAGGGGGCCAGGGGTCAGAGACCAGCTCTGCCACTTGCCTCAGGCAAGTTGCAAGGCCCTTGTGTGCCTCAGTTTCCTTTATCTGTAGAGTGGGAATCATTGCTGCCTCCAAAGGCAGTTGTGAGGATGATGCTTTAGCACACATAAAGTGCCGAACAAACCTGGCATGATGTCAGCACTGCCAAGGCCAGTGTTTGCTGTCCCCATCACGGTGGCCCCGGGTGGGAGGGCACAGCAGCAGCAGGCCCACATCACCTCCCTCCACATACACACACACGTTCTCCACTTCTGGAGATACAAGGCTGCCTTTGCAGCCTCAGGGCTGAGGTTGCAGCCTCCTTGACCACTGCTGGCGGTGCAAGCGTGTGGGCAGGGTGGGCACACATGCCTTTGGTGCACCCATGTCACAGAGGGGAAGACTGAGGCCAGGGCTGAGCTGATCTGCCCCACTCTTGTCACTCACTTAGTATCTTTTTTCTCGGGCCTCTTACCAGCCCAATGGCCTTACCAGCCCACCTCTTACCTGCGATGGGACACATAGTGGGCCCACACAGTGGTTAGACGGTCAGCTCCCACTTCCTGCTCTCAGCCTGGGCTTGTCCCTTTGGCTTGTTTCTTCCTGCTGAAGCCAGCCAGGATCCTGGTTAAATTCTTGACATTGCATGGGAGGAGCAGAGAGCCCTGCTAAACTGGTTTCTGTTCTTCAGCCCAGGGCCACAGAGCCACCCTCTGTTGTACAGTAGAACAATGCCCCAATGTTCCAAGGGACCTGGGGTGACAGGCGGATGGACTGAGGCCAGGCCAGAACCATCCCTGCCTCAGCCTGCCCCTCAGGGGCTCCCAACACTCCCCATGGGGCAGAGTCCACCCCCAGTGTTCCTGCCTCCTGCAGGGAACCCCAGGGCAGGCCAAAGGGGAGGCCCTCCTGCAGGAGGCCTGCCCCAGCCAGAGCACAGGTTTGGGAACTGGGCCGGGATGGTTAAGGTGGTGCAGGGGCTGGTTTAGGACACTAAGGGAGGCTGCCAGGGAAGGAGGGCCAGGGCAGAGGCAGGTGCTGCTTGGGGCCTGGGGTGGGAGGAGGTCAGACTCAAGAAAACACTCTCCTCTGCATGGCTTTCTCACCCTCCCCTCCCATTTATATTTTGGGGATGGTTGTTTCATCTTGGACTGCATGGTAAAATTGTGGGGAGTCCAGTGAGGGGGACAGAGGTTGTTGCTGCCATTCACCTGGGAGAAGCAGAGCCCAGGAGGACAGATGGACTCTGCCAGCCCTGCCTCAGGGTTCCAGTAGGAAGACGAGGGCCAAGGTGGTGTGTGTGGCAGTGCAGCCGGAATAGCACTGAGAATGTGGGGCGTCTCCTCCAGGAGCCCCACATCCCCAATCCCAGTCGAATGCCAGGTCTGGCCTGTTCGGGAAGGCAGGGCGACTGCTCGGCTTATGTCTGGCTGCCAGAGTCTTGAGTTAGAGTCCAGGCTTCCCTGCTCACCAGCAGCATTACCGTGGGTTGACTGCGTGGCCTTCCATCCTCTGTAAGTCACCCGGAGTCACTGCTCCGGCACTGGGGAGAATGAATTGGGATGATGTGTGTGGATCAGAAACTGGGCACTGAGTCATACACCCTCCTACTCCCTTCCTTTTCCTAGGAGGCAAATGGAAGGTTGTGGACAGAGCACTGGAGCCTCTCCACAGCAGCCTTCCTTCACTCTGCAGGTAGTTATTGAGTGCCGGCTGTATGCCAGGGACCACGTAGGCTAATCACCTCTAGGGTCAAAGCTGAAATTTTGAATTGAGTTAAATTAACTGCAGCGGCAACTGTGGGGACACCCAGCGCTGCTTGTGAGCTTGAATGGCTCACTTCTCTTCCAGTCTGTTTCCCCATCTGTGCAAGTCCCCCGTGGTACACGTGGCAAAATGGTTGTGAGGTTCAGGGGAGCAAATGCGTAGAAAATGCCCCTAGTGTACTTAACCCATCACAAAAGCTCAGGAAATGGGATTTTCTGTTTTACTTCCCCTTTCCTCCATTAGCCCAGGCCTGTGTACAGAACAGCCACCCCAAAAAGGCTGGGGGAATGGAATTGGGTTGGCTGAGCTGAAGGTGAGAGCTGGGAGAGGAGCATCTCACTGCGTTCCTCTCTGCTCTGGGAGTCCTGGCCAGGGCTGGTGCTGCCTGTGGAGTGAGGCTGCCCCTAGCACCCTGCAGGCTGTTGGAAACTCCAGGGCATCCCACGTCCCTGTCTCTCCTGGGGGATTGGGGTAGAAAGCCCACCCACACATGCCTGGCTGTGTTCTGGTCAGACACCCATCATCAAGATGGCTCTGTGTGCTCTGTAAAGCCCTGCCACCACCCATCTGGCCAGGGACATGGGCCACACTGTCCTTGCAGCCCCCTGCCACTGGCTGCTGCACAAATAGCCTCTTTATGTTGATGGGCAGGAAGGCCGGCTGGACCTTGGAGCTGTGGGAGGCTGAGGGAGGGAACAGAACATTAGATAAATAAACCCTGTCCATCCCCTGCTATGCCCCCTTCAACCTGGGTGGGCAGATGGCAGGAAAGTGCCCAAAGGAAGCTGTGTCCAACCCACTTGAAAGGGGCATTGGCCGTGGGGAACAAGGACTTCTGCAGGCTCGGCTGTCATGCTGGGTCGGCGAGCTGGAGGGAAGCAGATTCAAACACCCCCGGTCCAGCCCAGCTCATAGAGCACACGCCTGGGAGGCCCATGTCCAGGGAGAGAAGATGACTCTGTTTTCAGGCCTGGCACAGGATTTTCTGCAGGGTAGGGAGGAAGGTGGCAGGGAAGGGTATCGGTGCAGGAGTGTGTGGGGGTAGACTGGGTCCCCCATTAATTTCTTGGGCTTGTGCATTCTATGTTCTCTGAAACCTCAAGACCGCCATGTGCCCGCTCTCTTACCCGCAAGGAAGGCCTACAGAGCCCTTTGGAGCCTCTGGCGGAAGGGGTAAGCCCTGGAAGAGCGCCGAGGCCTGCTTTGCTGTTATGTTGTGTTCAAGGTGGGTCTTGGTTCCCCTGTGGTTATCACTGCCCTCCATGTTCCTAGTCCCTGGGTAGTTACCCCTCCATGGGGAGTTTAAGTCAGAACTGAACCTAGAACCTGGGTCTTCAGCCACTGAGACCAGCCTTCCTCTGTTGCATTCTCGTGGGAGGCGTGTGTTCATGCAAGCGTTTCTAGATCATCTCGATGTGAGGCCTGGGACTTCAGGAGTAGCTCAGTCCCCACTCTCGGGGCCCTGGTGGTCTAAGGGGGAGGATAGCATGGCATGGGCCTGGCTTGCTTCCATAGGAGGCAGCAGATCATTATAGGCTCTGGCAAACCCTGGCTCCTCCCCCACCTGCCGTGTGGCCTGGGAATTATTTAAACTCCCAAAACCTCAATTTCCTTGCCTATAAAACAGGGCTTATAACAGCTGCTGATAATGGGGAAGGCAGAAAAAGAACAACTGATTGTAATAGGTGCAGGGCCTTGCGCAGCAACAAGCCAGCCTGCTCAGGTGGTCAGGGAGGCTCCCTGAGGAGGTGGCATTCAAGCTGAGACTAAAGTAAGAGTTCACTACTCAAGGAGAGTGGCAGAGGAGGGCATCCAGGCCAGAGGGAGTCCCTGAGATTGTGTTTCAAGGATTGAAAGAAATTTCATCTTCCGTGAAAGTAAGGGATTTTTGGCTAGGGCTAGGCCAAGAAGAGATAGGCCTGAGGCAGTCATTAACAATTGCTACACATCAGCATCAGGTAAATGGGCAGAACCTAGGGGTCTCTGGGCTATCTCCTGGCTCTGACATTCTAAGGTCCTAGCAGAACCAGTTGGCTATTGCAGTGGTCCAAGCATGCCACAGTCAGGATCTAGAGTGGGGCTGGATGGCTGTGGGAATGGGAGATATTCATAGACATAGTCTGAGATGAAAGGGACAAGCATCCAGAGACCTTGTGACTCCTTCCCCTTCACAGGCTCTATAAGTTGAATCTTGAGGGTGATTGGAGTTTGGGCACGTCTGTAACTTTGGGTTACTTTGAAGCCCTCAGTTCATGAGATACATGTGTATCTGGCTCCACCCCATGGCCACATCGGATACTACAGCTCCTAGCATCTGGCTGATGCTGTACTAAAACCGTGCTGGAACCTTGAGTATGGTTTATCTTGTTTGAGCATCCGTATAATCCTGGGAGGCCCATGCTCCTTTCTGCAGATGAGGGACCTGAGGCTGAGACTGGTTGACCTACCTCTCAGCTAGGAAGTGTCAGAGGCTGGGCTCATGCCCTTGCCCTTCAGCTCCAAGTCCACACCCCACATGGGGGTGAGCTGAGGATGAAGTGAGAAGCACCTGAGCCTTGGCTGGGGCAACTAGCTCCAAATTTCAGGATGGGACTCTTCATCGGACAGAAGGGCAGAATAACTGCATCAGGACGCCATGGTTGCCATGGTCACCACGGGGGCTGAAGGTAGAGTTGAGGGCATGTGCCACATTTGGGATCTTTTAAGGGGAACCCAGGTTTCCTGCCGGACCACATCCTGAAAAGGTACAAGGTTTGCTGAGACTGCCAAGTCTGGTCCAGGCCCCCCAGGGCAGCCTGTTGAGACCCTTCCCCCAGCCTCAGGAGCTCCAAGGAGGGGCTTCCTGTCCCAGGAGGGTTCAGGCCTCTGAGGAGGAGTGCTGCCTGGCTGGTACAGCCTCCTCTGATGGAACAGACACAGGGAAGCTGGTTCTAGAAGCACTCAGAAAAACCAGCCTTCCCGCTCCCAAACCACAGACTGAGCCCTTAGCCCCCCACACTCTCTCTTATGAATGGCCCATTTGGCACATGGGAGGTCATGAGTCCAGAGGGCACGCAGATGGCTACGTGCAAAACCCCACCCAGGACACATGGCCCGGAGCCTGGCTCAGTGGTCAGAGCCAGAGGGAGAGTTTCCCCCAGACAGCTTTACTGAGGTATAATTTACATGCTATAATATGTACTTGTTTTAAGTGTACAATTAATTCATTGATTACTAATACTTTTACAGTTGTGCAACCATCACCACAATCCAATTTTAGAACTGTTCCATCTCCCTTAAAAGATCCCAGAGGGAGGTTTTGGGGTTATTTTCTTTCCTTTTTTTTTTTTTTTTTTTTTTCTTTTTTTAATTTTGAGACAGGGTTTCTCTCCATTGCCCAGGCTGGAGCACAGTGGCACAATCGCGGCTCACTGCAGCATTGACGTCCCAGGCCACCTCAGCCCCCAAGTAGCTGGGACTGCAGGCACACACCACCATGGCAGGATAATTTTTTTATTTTTATTTTTTGTAGAGACGGGGGTCTGGCTCTGTTGCCCCTGCTAGTCGCAAATTCTTGGCTTCAAGCGATCCTCCCGCCTCGGCTTCCCAACGTGCCAGGATTAGAGGTGTGAGCCACCATGCCCAGCCACCAGAGGGACATTTTGTATTCTTTCCAAACTCCAGGTTTTAGAGACCTGTTGGTATCCCTTCCCTCTGCTCCTGTGTGAGGGGAGGACATGCCTGTTCCCAGGGACTGAGTCTCTGCCCCACTTGCTGCTGCTGTGATTTCTGGGCCCTCTGGTAGTTCCAGCTGCTGCACTGCCCTTGCACAGATTATTCAGTAGCCCGGGGACGAGGCCTGCCCGGCCCTCCCGGTGCAGCTCTGAGGTGGACTAACCACTGAGTTGGCGCCCAGGGTGAAGGGGGAGGGTGTTCATCACGGTGGGCACGTTCCCTGCCTATTGATTCCAGTGGTCCAGCTGGGTGTTCACGTTGAACTTCATCCCCAACCCCAGGTAGTTAGGTGCCCCAGGTCAGTGGGAAGGCCACATCAAATGCAATGCTTACTTCCCCTCAAACTTCTTAGAAGGCCAGTAGGTGCAGGCAACAGGACAAGAGGCTGTACCACAGTGATGCCCAGCTTTCTACCCAGGGAAATTCCAGGTGTTCAGCAGCTCAGCTGTTTAGCAGAAAGTGCATGAGGAGCTGATTATCAGCTTGGCTTTTTATAATCATTTTTCCCTTTTGGGATGCTCCTGGGAAGGAAGGTGGCAGAGCTGTTAAGGGAGGTGGCCTTGGACTCACAGGTGTAACTTCAGATCCTAGCTCTGCCCCCCACCAGCTATGTGCCAGGTGGGGCAACCTTTTTTTATTATTATTTTTAGAGACAAGGTCTCTGTCTCTCTCCCAGTCCTGGAGTGCAGTGGCACCATCACAGCTCACTGTAGCTTCAAATTGCTGGGCTCAAGCAATCCTCCTGCCTCAGCCTCCCGAGTAACTAGGACTACTGGCACATGCCAACGTGCCCCACTACTTTTTAAATTTTTTGTAGACATGGGGTCTTGCTATGTTGTTGAGGCTGGTCTTGAACTCCTGGGCTCAAGCTATCCTCCTGCCTTGGCCTCCCAGGCAATCTTTTAACCCTACCTAAACTCACCACTTACTCACCACACCTGGGCCTGCCATCCCCACCTCTCACCCCAATACTAGGACGTCTCACTTGTGGCATATACCACAGAGGTAATTAAATCCTTAACATCCGGCTTCCTTGAGAGGCTGCACACACCCTGAGGGCCGGGACATTACTGCCAGGCATCTACCGTATCCCTCATGCTAGCTGAAGGCTGGACACAGTAAATGCAGTAAATGGAGAGGATGACTCTCTGTGGGCCTTATGTTCCCCCAGGAGTAAAATAGGGACCATAGAAGTGGCAGCATAGAGTTACTATGAGGTCTAGAAAGCTAATAAGAGCTCAATTACTGTATCTCACCATATGATGACATTCTTCTAAGCGATTTATATTTTTTAAATTATGTTTATCTTTTTGAGATGGGGTCTCACTCTGTCACCCAGGTTGGAGTGCAGTGGTGCAATCTTGGCTCACTGCAACCTTCACCTCCCAGGCTCAAGCGATTCTCCTGCCTCAGCCTCCCAACTACAGGTGTACGCCACCATGCCCAGCTAATTTTTTGTATTTTTGGCAAAGGCAGGGTTTTGCTATGTTGCCCAGGCTGGTCTCAAACTCCTGAGCTCAGGTGATCCACCCACCTTGGCCTCCCAAAGTGCTGGGATTACAGGTGTGAGCTACTGTGCCCAGACGACATTTTTTTTTTTTTTTTTTTTTTTTTTTGAGATGGAGTCTTGCTCTGTCACCCAGGCTGGGGTGCAGTGGCGTGATCTCAGCTCACTGCAACCTCTGCCTCCCGGGTTCAAGTGACTCTCCTGCCTCAGCCTGCCAAGTAGCTGGGATTACAGGTGTCCACCCCCACGCCCGTATTTTTACTGGAGACAAGGTTTCGCCATGTTGGCCACGCTGGTCTCGAACTCCTGAGCTCAGGTGATCCGCCCACCTTGGCTTCCCAAAGTGCTGGGATTATAGGCGTGAGCTACCATGCCCGGCCAGCCTACATGTTTTAATTCTCTGATTTTTGCATCCATTCTATGGAGTGGGTATAGTTATTTCCCCCCCAGTTTGCAGATTAAGCCACTGAAGCACAGAGAGGTCATGTGACTTGCAGCGCCAATAACTGGCAAATATGAGCTAGAACCTCTTACCTATCCTACCCCTCGATGAAGCTTGGCAAGGGCTTAGCATGCTGCCCAGCATGCAGTCTTAATGAATGGTACCAGTTGTTACTATTGTTGTCGAAGGGGCTGTGCCAGAGGCTGGCTCATCAGCGCCCACAAAACACCACTCATCTTGCAGCTATGTGGGTTTGCAGTTTCTGGAGTCATCGGAGCAGCCTCTCCTTCCATCCTTGCTGCGTCCCAGTGAGAGGCAAGGTGGGAGGGTTTGCCCCTAGTCACAGCCCTTGGAGCTCAGTTCCCCAGACATCATCCAGCCCAGCCTTTGCAGGTTGTGCAGTCCAGAGAAGGGAAATGGTTGCCTGAGTTCAGAGAAACTGGATTAGCACCAGGTTTTTTGGCTCCAAGTCCAGTGCTCTTTCTGGCTCTCAGAACTTTCCCAGCCGATTTCAAGAGCAACCCCAGGCTTGGAGCATTCAGAGCATCCCTGGTGCAGTGTATGGGAGGGTGCCTGGAGTCCTGAGTTTAGCCCTTGAGAAGATTCCAGTAGGAGCCTGGCTGATGGACAGGGAGAAGGGACTGGCTCCTCTGAATGGCTCAGAAGCAGGAGCTTGGCTGTGGCCAGGTCTGATTTAATTTGGCAGAGGCAGGCTGCAGATTAGACCAGGCTGTGCCTGCACGCCAGGGAATTGAAGGTTAATTGCTGGGGGCACCTCTTCCTGGCCCCCACCCCAAGCAGGAGAGGGCACCCATGAGCCTGTCACCTGGTCTGAGACCCCTGGAGAACTGCAGTGCTGCCTCAGGAGCCAGAGGATGGGGGACATGCCTTATCCCCTTGCTGGCCCCCTCAAGTGCTGGGCACTGTGCTACATCCTGGCAGCCACGAGGATCTTAATAGGCACGAGCAGGGGACACTTTGTGCTGCCCAAGACAGGAAATAATTCAAGGAAATTCAGGCATCTTGGTTTGGAATTTCCCAGAAGCAGATCTGAGGCTGAGGATTGCGGCTCAAGCAGTTTGGAGGTGACACTAGAAGGCATCAGTAAGGTGACACAGGGCAGGGAAGACAAGGCTGCCAAGCGTGATGTCAATGAGCTTCATCTCGCAGGGACTGGCACCTGGCTTCAGGCTGTTCCCCTCCCTCCAGGCCATCCCCAGACATAGCCGGAGGGAGCTGGCTATGTGTTTCCTACTGTGCTTCGGGTGACTGTCTGGGGCTTCCTGGTGCCCTTCTCCTGGGGAGCCCTGGGCTCCAACCTCTCACTGAGGGAGCCACTGGTCGGTGCTGCAGGAACCAGAGGAAAGAGCCTGGCAGGCACAGGGAAGGTCAGGCAGTCCCCACCACCCCCCACCCCAGCTTGGGGGTCCGAGCTGAGGCCCTTTGTCATTAGCTGAGTTTCTATAACAAGAGTGTGGAGACAGGACTGTGATTCACTCAAGGCCTGAGGTTGGCGCCGGCAAAGGTTATCAGGAAGGCCTGCATGGTTATCAGGAGGCCAGGCTCATGTGTCCCTCGTCCCAGAAGAGCCAGATCAGGGTACCAGAGACAGTCATTGAGCTTGAGGTGGCCAGGCATGTCCCACGCAGGTGCTCAAGCTAGGAGCACAGGAGGACACTGGAAAGGGAGAGAGACTGTGGGGGCTGTGGGTGTGCAGGGAAGGCTGCCGGGGAGCTGGGCCTCCAAGTGGACTTGGGTGCTGAGGGAGAGTTTGGAGGCAAAAGGAGAGGGAGAGAGCCTGGGCCAGGGTGACCTTGAGTGCAGGCTTGGAGATTTCCCAGCAGAGGAGGGCAGGAGGATAAGAAGGTGGAGAGAGACACACACAAAAGCTCATGATGGTTAGGAGTCAGCTGGCACTGGAGTCAAATCCCAGCTCTGCCACTGGGCTAGTGACTTAACTGACTATGCCTCAGCTTCCTCTTCTGGGACATGGGAGTAATGATAGCATCTTCTTCTTGGTGGGTGGCTACGAGAATTAACTGAAATAATGTACATGAAGTACAGTGAGCAGCTGGGCAGGTGGTTCACGCCTGTAATTCCAGCACTTTGGGAGGCTGAGGCAGGAGAATTGCTTGAGGCCAGGAGTTCAAGATGAGCCTAGGCAACATAGCAAGACCCTGTCTCTAAAAAAATGGTTTTTAATTTAAAAATATTGAAATATAGCCTGGCACGGTGGCTCATGCCTGTAATCCCAGCACCTTGGGAGGCTGAGGCAGGCGGATCACGAGGTCAGGAGTTCGAGACCAGCCTGCCCAACACAGCAGGACACAGGCTTGTCTTGTGAGCCTGGAGCTGGAGGTCTCTTTGTAGAAGCCCAATCAGGGAAACTAAGGCACAGAGAGGACTGCCACCACCCAGGTCATGCTGCCTGCTCAGAGAGCCAGGCCTGGAACCCAGGTCTCGGGCCTCACAGGCTGGGCTGGCCCCAGTTTGGCATCTTACAGGACTCCTCCCTAGACCCCATCTTTTACATGTATGCTCTGGCAGACCCTGGAGAAGCCCCCAGGCCGCCCTGCACCCAGGCTAGCCCAGGAGCCACCCATCCCTGGGCACACAGGCCCTTGGCCAGGAGCCCCTTTGTCCTGCGTTTTGAGTGCCTGCTGTGAGGAGCATGGCAGCCACTGCCCTCTGTGGAACAGGCTCATTAAGTCAGCCTTAGTCCAGCATCGAGGGGGATCCAGGCTTGGTTGTCACTCTTGTCGCCTCTGGGGAGACCCGTCAGCCTGGCAGCAGCAAGGGATTCTGGGGGAATGTGAAAGTGATAACAGTCGTTCAGATGGGCCTGGAAGTCCCCAGCTCTGCCACCCCCAGTGCTGCCAGCCACCAGCCTCCAGTGTGGTCTCAGCAAAGCGGCTTTACCCTGCAGAGCCTGGGTTTCTTCATCTCTGTACAGACACCCCAAGCCTTGGCACCCCCCACATTGAAGCCAGCCAGGCCCGTGTCCCTGCTTCTTCCCACGCTGCTCCTCCTCCAGCGGCCACCGCCCCCGCCTTCCTGGCTGCTTCTCTCAGTGCCCTCCTTTGGCCAAGCCCATTCTGTCCCAGGTGGTTCTGTCATTTCCCCTGCAAGTCACAGCTCTTCCAGAGTCCCTCCCTCTCCCCTCTCCAGGGTGAACCAGTGCTGGCGGCAGGGCCCTGTGACTGGCAGGTGGACCTGGAGCAGGTGGAGGATCTGTGCATGCGCTCCCTGTTACTGAGCCTGACTGTGCACGGGGGACTTTATGTGTATTAACTTGTTTATCCCCCAGCAATCCAATTAGGTGGATCCTTTCAGTCTCTGCACTTTATAAATGAAGACAGAGACCCTAAATAATCTGTCTGGCAGAGCTGGGATTTGAACCTAGGCAGCTACACACACACACACAGACACACACACACACACACGCATGCACGCACCATGGGAGCCAAGCAAACCTTCTGGCCATACCATGTCAGAGTCTGGACTGTACTGTCCAATAAAGTAGTCAGTAGCCACGGTGGCTCTTTAAATCTAAGTCTTAATTAAACAAAATGAAAAATTCAGTGTTTGAGTCATACTGGTCACAATTCAGTGTTTGAGTGCTCAGCGCCACTGTGGCCAGTGGTACCATACTGGACAGGACAGATAGAGACTATTTCCATTACCCCGGAGAATTCTACTGGACAGCTCCTGTGAGGGCACCACTGTTGGGGACAGAACTGGAACATTCAGTGCCATTGGGGGTCAAAATCAGAGTGGGCTTTCTGGAGGAGGTGCCCCCTCCTTAGGCCTTGAAAGTTGTGAAACACTAGACAGGGCAGGAGGGGGCCTGTGGTGGTCGCAGCACAGCCAACCGAGTCTGCAGCCTTGCCTCCCGTTGCAAGCTGTGTGACACCAGGCAAGTGACTTAAGCTGACTGAGGTGCATCTGTAAAATGGGGCTAATGCAGCTGCCTCTGTTGGGCTGGGCACATCTGGGTGCTTGGTGCTTGTGGGTTTGTCACATGGTGTCCAGGAAAGTCTGGGAGGCTCAGGTTCCTTCACTGTAAGAGGCGATCACCCGGACCTCCCAGGGCCATGCAGGTGGGCTAGGTGTGTGGGAGGAGTGTGGGGCCCTCCGAGTCCCCTTTGCCACAGAGGCCAAGGCAGAAACAAGCACAGCCTGGCCTTGGGTGGGCTCCTTGGCCTCCATGGGAAATAGGGAGCTCCTTGGCCCAAGCTCCCAGTCTCAGGTCGAAACTAGGCCAGGGCTGGGGAGTGAGGGGCCATCAGCCAAGGATCGACCCAAGAGGTCTGTGCTCTGCAGTGGGGCCCTGGTATCTGCCCCTGTGTCTCACACACACACACACACACACACACACACACACACGCGACACAGAGACCAGGCACACGTCTGCAGATGGGGCCGATGTAACTTGAGGGGCAAAGCAGTCCTCTGGCTCCCCCAAAACAAGTCCTCACCCCACCACCTGAACAGGGAAAACCAGAAGGAGCTAGAAATGTGATCCTCAGGCACACAGCTGGTGCCGCTGCCTTCAGGGAAAATCTCTCTTTAGGAATATTGCCGCTGGGTTGTTCTCAGCAACTTCCTTCTAAAATCTGAGCCGCTTCCTTTGGGGCTCAGTCCAGCCCCAGCTGCCTGTCCTGCTCCCCCAAGACATGCAGCCTTCTTGCCCTCCGCACCCAGCATGCGCGCGCGCACACACACACACACACAGGCTTACATCTGTTCCTGCCCCTGCACCGTTGCTCACACCATCCCTTCCACCCCAAATCTCCTTCCTGCTTCTGCTCTTTTTAAATAGTCTTCATCTTTCAAGGGCTAGCTCTAGTGCCCCGTATTCCACATAGCCCTCCCTGACCACCCCAGACCACTCTGATCTCCCTGTCCTGGAAATTTGTATACAATATTTCCTTTGACCAAGCTTTGGTGCACCTGATCACAAGGGAACTTGTATGTTGTCTTTTTGTGGGTGTTTGCCATCTCTTTCCAGCTAGATGGACAAAAAAATAAAAAAGAGGGCAGGACAGTGTGTCTTCTGCCACTCTCTTACTTCATACACAAGACTGGGTCTACAATAGCCCTTCAGTCAAGATGTAGATGGATGGTGGATGAGTGATGGATGGATGGATGGTGGAGGATGGTAAATGGATGATGGGTGGATGACGGATGGATGATGGATGGATGATGGATGGATGGTGGAGGATGGTAAATGGATGATGGGTGGATGACGGATGGATGATGGATGGATGATGGATGGATGGTGGATGGATGGCTGGATGATAGGTGGATGGATGATGGATGGATGATGGATGGGTGGATGATGGTGGATGGATGATGGATGGATGGATGATGGTGGATGGATGATGGATGGCTGGATGATAGATGGATGGATGATTGATGGATAGATGGATAGATGGCTGGATGGTAGATGGATGGATGGTGGATGGATGATAGGTGGCTGGATGATAGATGGATGGATGGTGGATGGATGATGGATGGGTGGATGGTGGATGGATGATGGATGGATGGTAGATAGATGATGGATGGCTGGATGATAGATGGATGGATGGTGGTTGGATGATGGATGGTGGATGATGGATGGATGGATGGATGGATGGATGATAGATGGATGGATGGATGGATGGATGATGGATGGATGGTGGATGGGTGATAGATGGCTGGATGATAGATAGATGGATGGTGGTTGGATGATGGATGGTGGATGATAGATGGATGGATGGATGGATGATGGATGGATGGTGGATGGGTGATAGATGGCTGGATGATAGATAGATGGATGGTGGTTGGATGATGGATGGTGGATGATAGATGGATGGATGGATGGATGATGGATGGATGGTGGATGGATGATAGATGGCTGGATGATAGATGGATGGTGGTTGGATGATGGCTGGCTGGATGATAGATGGATGGATGGATGGATGATGGATGGATAGATGGTAAATGGATGGTGGATGGCTGGATGATAGATGGATGGATGGTGGATGGATGATGGATGGATAGATGGTAAGGTAAATGGATGATGGATGGATGGTGGATGGATGGATGATAGATGGACAGATGGTAAATGGATGATGGATGGATGGTGGATGGTGGATGGATAGATGGATAGATGGTAAATGGATGATGGATGGATGGATGGATGGTGGATGGATGGCTGGATGGTAGATGGATAGATGGTAAATGGATGATGGATTGATGGATGATGGATGGATGATGGATGGATGGCTGGATGGTAGATGGATAGATGGTAAATGGATGATGGATGGATGGATGGATGGATAGTGGATGGATGATGGATGGATGGTGGATGGCTGGATGGTGGATGGATAGACGGATAGATGGTAAATGGATGATGGATGGATGGATGGATAGTGGATGGATGATGGATGGATGGTGGATGGATAGATGGATAGATGGTAAATGGATGATGGATGGATGGATGGTGGGTGGATGGATGAATGGATGGATGATGGATGGATGGTGGATGGATGGTGGATGATGGATGGATGGTGGATGGATGGATGGTGGATGGATGGATGATGGATGGCTGGATGGAAGACAGATAGATGGTAAATGGATGATGGATGGATGGATGGATGGATGGATGGATGGATGGATGGTGGATGGATGGATGATGGATGGCTGGATGGTAGACGGACAGATGGTAAATGGATGATAGACGGATGGATGGATGGATGGATAGTGGATGGATGATGGATGGATGGTGGATGGCTGGATGGTGGATGGATAGATGGATAGATGGTAAATGGATGATGGATGGATGGATGGATGGTGGATGGATGGATGATAGATGGCTGGATGGTAGATGGATAGATGGTAAATGAATGATGGATGGATGGATAGTGGATGGATGATGGATGGATGGTGGATGGATGGATGAATGGGTGGATGAATGGATAGATGATGGATGGATGGTGGATGGATGGTGGATGATGGATGGATGGTGGATGGATGGATGGTGGATGGATGGATGGTGGATGGATGATGGATGGATGGTGGATGGATGGTGGATGATGGATGGATGGTGGATGGATGGATGGATGGATGGTGGATGGATGGATGATGGATGGCTGGATGGTAGACGGATAGATGGTAAATGGATGATAGATGGATGGATGGATGGATGGATGGATACTGGATGGATGATGGATGGATGGTGGATGGATGGATGAATGGGTGGATGAATGGATGGATGAATGGATGGATGATGGATGGGTGGTGGATGGATGGTGGATGATGGATGGATGGTGGATGGATGGATGGTGGATGGATGATGGATGGATGGTGGATGGATGGTGGATGATGGATGGATGGTGGATGGATGGATGGATGGATGGTGGATGGATGGATGGTGGATGGAGGGATGATGGATGGCTGGATGGTAGATGGATAGATGGTAAATGGATGATGGATGGATGGATGGATGGATGGATGGATGGATGGATAGTGGATGGATGATGGATGGATGATGGATGGCTGGATGATGGCTGGATAGATGGATAGATGGTAAATGGATGATGGATGGATGATGGATGGATGATGGGTGGCTGGATGGTGGATGGATGGATGGATAGATGGTAAATGGATGATGGATGGATGGATGGATGGATGGATGGATGGATGGATGGATGGATGGTGGATGGATGGATGATGGATGGACTTGGAGAGAGGCAGGGAAGGTCTTTAAATATAGAATATCCTCCTTGACCTTCTCCTCAGGGACTTCATTGTTGAACCCCATCACGCCATTTTGTCACTCTCCCTCCCATGGTTCCCTAGGTCTGGCCTGTAGCCCCTGGAAGTCCAGGGAACCCCCATAGCCAAGAGCAGTCTGGCATGTACACAGGGAGCAGGATCTCAGGTGGCCTGAGGAGGAGCTCCCAGCACTCCATGGCAGTGGGCTGAACTGGCAATCCCCTGCCCCATTTCGCCCTCTAGGAAATCAGCTGTGTATTTCTGCCGTCCTCCCCACTTCCCCAACCCTGCCTCCTCCCACTCCCATGGACTGCTGCTCAGTGTCACCATCTAGGTGGGACTCCTTGGAATGCACATGATGGGAACCCAGGCCTGTCTGTTGTCATGGTCCTGCGTCAGTGCCCTGAATGACAGAGCCAGGGTCTCACTCAGGCCATACTGAGAAGGTGGGCAGTCAGCACCTCCTGTATTCCGGCCACCATCCACACTCCTAGTCTAGCCCCCTGTGAACCCAGGCTGTTGGGCTACAGGCCCTTTCCATGGGCCAGATGCCATTTAAGAGCTTTGCACATTATCCCATGTAATCCCCACAACACCTCTGTAAGAAAGCAACTATTTTAACCCCCTTTTACAACCAACAGTACAGAGAGGTGAAGTCACTTGTTTATATCACAAAGCACTAGGTGGCTGAACCGGGGTTCTAACCCACCCGCCCTTTTAGCTCCCTGCTCTGAGGCCTGGACATGCTAAAGCTTGTCCTGCGGCTGAAGACACACTTAGGGCCTTTGCCCAGAATAGTGGAACAAGTCAGAGGAGACAGACAGACAGTGCTCTGTTCTTTTGCTGTGGACAGGGCAGCAGCAGAGACCCTCTGGGATGTTCAGGAGACAAGCAAAATGCCTGGGGGGGGGGTGGTTCTGGGGTCTGTGATGGCCATAGCATCTGGCCTCTCTGGGACGCAGCCTGGGGAGCCCCAAGACCCCTTCTCTCTGCAGGAATTCAGCTTTTTCACCCAGGGCAGGAATTCCGGCCCCTCTGGACAAGCCACATGGTCACAATGGGGTCCATTCTCAGAACCCTGGAAAACACTGGCCCTGCGGAGAAAGGACGGATTCTTGTTAAACACAAGGGCCCTCAGTGCCACGATTTAGATCAGGGGCAAATGGGGGCAGAGAATGGCCTGCAGGCCCCTCTGTCTGTCTTGCCTGGAGGTTGCTGCCTCTGGAGACCATTCCGTGCAAAGGCTCTCAAAAGCCAGAACAAAAACCCAGCTAGGGGCTAAGGGGTGGAAAAAAAACCCCAACTCTCCAGACCTCAGTGACCCAAAGCCCCTTCGCCCAGCCCTTCGCTCAGACCTTCCTCACTTGGTTTCTGGAAGAACGTGCTCCATCTCACTATGGAGGTTTCACAGATAATTTGAATTCTCACAATAGCCCTGTGAGGACACTCAGAGTAGCCTCCCGTTAGGACTGGGGAATCCGAGGGCTCCTGCCACAGCAGGAAATTTCACACTGCAGCTCGATACACAGACAGACATCTGATGCAGGTGCCACAAAACAGCCTTGCCAGGGGCGACTCGCTGATCATTTCTAGTCTGTTCTTCTTAAAATGCTCATTGGGGCCACTAAATTGTTTCTGAAACTCACTAATGGGTCACTGCCTGTCATTTGAAAAGCACTAGTTTGAAGTGGCTTGTCCAGGGTCACCAGCCCCTGAGGGGGCAGAGCTGGGCCCAGAACCCGGGTCTGTGGACATTCAGCACTGGACTTTGACAGCCCCTCTCCTGCCCCCAACCCCCAGCTGTCAACCTCTCCTCTTAACAAAAATTTTCCCCCAGCCAGGATCTGACCACATCACTCCCCAATTCTGCAAACTTCTAGATTTCACAGCCAGACATCAAAGCCCTGCCCAGCCTGGCCTTTCCTGGACTGTCCACCCACTACCCCCACTGCCCAGTCCGCAACTGTTTGGAGCTGCTTGTTCCTGCTTGTAGAGCTTTCCCGCTCCATCCCTCTGTGGATCCAAACCCCCTTGTCCTTTAAGGCCTCCTCCTCTAGGAAGCTACCTGGGATGTTCTGTAGCCCCCAGGACCTCTGTTTTCTCTGTACTGAGTGTACCCTCCTGTAATTCTCAGCGTGGATTGTCTGAGAATTTTGGCTTTCTCGTTGGACTTATGTCACATATATCTCTTCTGCCTGCCTGCACAGGCCTTAATGAGATTGCCTACAGCGAGAGCTTAAAAAGTGCTTTTAAGTTGATAACAGCAGTCAAAATCATTGTGTACCTCAGAAGCCCCACGTCACTCCCCTGGCCGAGGTTGCATCTTCTCCAGCCCTCATATTCTAGATAGTGCCCATGTCCCCATTGACTGCTGGGCTCTGAAGGTCACCCCCAAGTCAGCTGTCTGGCAGCCCAGCCGGCCCCTTGAGCAGTTCCCAGTGGCTGTAGGCCCCGCAGACAGGCATCCTGGGCCCAGCAGCCAATGTCAGCCAGCAGACAGAAGGGTGAGAACATCAGGCTGGAAGTCCATGTGTGTGTCCTTCTCTGCCAAGGCACTTGCCAATGGGAGGGAGAGTGGTGAGGGGTGTGGCGGGCAGTGGAGGGTACAACCCTGCAGCATTCAGCAGAACTCCACCTGGCAGGTACTCAGCACCCTTCCACAGAGCTGGCCCAGCCAGACCCAGCTCCCTTTCCTCTCTCTCCCCTGCCTCAGTGGTTCTTCCTGGCTTCACCTCTCACTCTGAGAACCCTGAACGGCAGGATGGCAATCTCCATTCCCCAGCGAGGGCCTGCTGCCCGCTGCTGGTGTAACCTCTCCTTGTGGCCCAATCCCTAGTGGGCCTCAGCGTGGCCCCTTGGGAACATTGTGGGTCAGGACTGTCCGTTTAGCTTCAGGAGCCTGGGCCAGCCACTGAAGCCTCAGACCTCAATCTCCTCATCCATGAAATGGGTGAGCACCTGCTCTGCCTGCTTCAGAACACCAAAGAATAAATCCTGGGAGTTTTCAAGGGGAAGGCAGAGTGTGGGGAGCCATGTGTCAAAACAGGAGGACAACACATGTGAATTGTTCAGTGCCTTTCCTGCCCCCACCAGCCTCTCCCTGTGCAGTCTCCAACATCAGCCACTTCACTAGAGCATCCGGGGAAGGAGCACAGCGTGTCTGGCCAAGATAAAATGAAAGGAAAAAAGAAAAACCCTTTAGGGTCTGCGTTAGCATGAAAATGCAAGCCCTTTACATCTCTTGGTTTTGGGGCTCTGAGAGTTGGCCACTCCTTGGGAGGTTAAATGTGTCCTAATAGATGGGTCCAGAGGCATGTGTCCATTCCTGTAGGTCGGGGATGAACACACTTCCTGGTGCTCAGCGCTAGACAGAGACCAGTGGTTGTTCTGGCATTTGTGAAAGCCCAAAACTGTGAAAGTGGGGCTGGAATCACCCCTGCCTGGCACTGTCTGCCAGCATCGTGGTGAGGTCCTTAAGGAGAAGCTCCTTTTGTTTCAGGGGGTTCTGCAGGACCCAGGTTTAAACAGGTCTTTGCCACCTGTGTAGCAACTGAGATGGGTCAGATGGGCCCAGGTATGAAAGAATAATGACAAAGACAATTTATAGCAGTTTCTGTGCCGGCCACTGTGCGAAGCCCTTTCTATACACTGTACATTGCATCTTCCCCAAACCCCAGGGGTTTGGTGCTATTATTGTCCTCATTCTACAGATAGAGAAGTAGAGGCTCAAGAGGCCAAGAAAGTAGATCAAGGGCACCCCCCTGCCCCTGCTGCAAGCAGCGGGGATTTGAACCGGAGGCCTCTGTCTCCAGAACCTGCTCATCCAGACACAGATTGCATCATCCTACGGGGAGGGGCCAAGAGATGAACCTTATCACCTGGGGATGGGGCGGGGTGGGAGTGGAGGCCCCGGGAGTCCTTGTTTAGATGGGGAGGGATGGGTGCTGGTTGGAGGAACTCCACCCCTCTTTCCCAGCCAGGCCAAACCTGTGGACCACAGGCGATCACCCATCCCAGTTTGTCCAGTTTGAGCCCTGAAAGTCCCATGTCCCTGTTTTCCTGGGACTGTGGGTCACTGTACCTGTGGTTTGAGTCACCCATGGACCAGCTGCAGAGAATGAATGGCTGAGTGGTCTGATGGGAGCTGTTTCAGGACACAGCTTGGGAGGCCTTTTCAATTACATTAGCCCCTGGCAATGCTAGAGGGAGATGCTAGCCCCGCCCTTCCTCCCCTCGCCTTCTTCCTGTGGCTCCCTGGCTGATAGTGATTCAGCAGCAAGTCGGAAGCAGGCTAGACTGTGACCTACCAGGAGTGGAGTCACCGGCAGGGTGGGGGCTGTCAGCACCAGCTCAGGGCAAGGCTTGGAGCAAGGAGGGAGTGTGGATGGGAGAAGGGGACTGATGGGAAGGGGAGGGGTTCTTGAGTTGTTAGGGAACTGAGCCCCAGCAGAGGGCCCTGCTGTCCTGCCAGACTGGGACTGGTTGTAGGGCAGTGGGAGGTGGTCATGGCGTGAAGGGGGATCCCTGCCTTTGCCTCTTGCCCTCGTATGTGAGGGATGGGAGAGTCCCAGCCACTGGATACCTAAACTGCTTATCACCCTATTCAGCAGCTAAAAATATGAAATGGCTTTGCTAAAGGATGCCCAACTGGAAACTTCCAGAAGGTCTCCTATTAGGGCAGCGCCTGCTCGGGCAGGAGGCCAGACACCCTGAAGGATTCAGGGTTCCTCTTCGTTCCCACCATTCAGTCACAGCCTGGTGACCCCCACTGCCAAGACCTCAGCCTCCACCCCATTAACCCCATGTGCTGATCAGGCCCTCTGGGCTCTGCCTTCTACTTCCTGCACCCACTACTCCAGGAAGGGGTGGTGACTGGGCATTTGTCTTGAGCCTCAGAGCAAGGCCTGGATTTTCTGGTCCCCAGTCCTGGCCTCACCCACTCACTACGGCCTTGAGGAAGTTGTCTGGCTTCTCTAAGCTTTGGTCTTCTCACCTGCAAGAGGAGAGCCCACACCCCCTGCAGGGAGGGACCCAGAAGTCCTCGGTGGGGAGGACTCTGAACTCTGGCTGAAAGACAGGCAGGCCAAGAGATATTTTCTAGAGGCTCCTTTGGCACTACAAGCACATTGTTCTTACTGAGCATAAATGTTTCTTAGGGGTGGCTGGGGGCCTGATGGAGATTATGCAACACTGGAGCAGCCTCAGAATCCCCAGGGGAGTTTATTGGAGATGCAGACCATGCAGTAGGTTGGGGTGGGGCCCTGCATCTGAATTTTAACCACTTTCTAGATGATTCCGTTGAATAGCAGGCTGAGAATCACCAACCAGGGCCTGGCACAAAGGAGGCCCTCAAAGCATGTGAGTTTTGTTTCTTTCCTGCTCTTTTTTTTTTTTTTTTTTTTTTTTTTTTGAGACAGAGCCTCACTTGTCACTCAGGCTGGAGTGCAGTGGCACCACCACAGCCCACTGCAGCCTTGACCTCCTGGGCTTCAAGCAATCCTCCCACCTCAGCCTCCCTTGTGGCTGGGAGTACAAGTGCTTGCTACCATGCCTAGCTAATTTATTTTTGGTAGAGATAGGGGGTCTCACTATGTTGCCTAGGCTGGTCTCAAACTCCCTGTCTCATAGGAACAGCCTGGGTAGCCTGAACCTGCTCAGAGCTGGAGAAGGTAGCCACCCCTATGAGGCAGCCACCCCTGCCTGGGCTACTGGCAGCCAGGGGGATGGTCAGTGGGCCATCGGTCCTGGGCTTCTCCTGCCAGGACCAGCAGGAAAATTGTGGGACAGCAGAGGGCAGCTCCTCAGTGCCCTCACTCCCTGCCCTTCCCCAGTAGCCCTCAGTGAAAAGGCCTGAAAAGCTAATTTCCTCCTTGGGAGTGGAAAGTCTTCTGGGCAGGACACAGCTACGATCTAATACTCTCCTCCTCCTCTCTGGAATTCTCTGCACAGTTGAGCTTTTGGGGGGCACAGCTAGGACTCAGTCTCTGCCCAGTCTCCCTTCTGCAAGGGGGGCAAGCATGCCTTTGTTAAGGCCTTCCCTGGACTGACTGGTGGGAGCCAGGGGAGGGGCAAATGGAAGCTCTCCCACCTTTCTGTAGTTCCTTTCCAAGGCAACAGTTTCCCAGATTCTCCTCCACACCATCCACGCTGCAGTGTTTATTCCTTCCAGTGGGCTTATAAACCATAGTCCTTCCCCAGATTGGGCAACCTTGGGCAATGGCTGAACCTCTGTTTCCTAATCTATAAAATGGATTAGGATGATAGGACCTTCCTCTTAGTGTGGATGAGAGGATTGAAGGAGACATAGAATACCAAGGGGGTTCTCAAACAAGATGGGGAAGGAAGGGGAGAGAGTTAGAAATGCAGATTCCTGGACCTTGCCCCCAGCATTCTAATTAAGTGGGTTCTAAATTTTGGGAAAGTCGATGCCTAGGAGAGGGGGAGCTCTGCACTCCTGGCTGTGCAGGCAAATCACCTTGGAGATTAATAAATACTCCAGTGTTGGAGGGCACCCCTAGACCCCCTGGATCGGAATCTTGGGGAGCCTCCATGAGGATGACTCTGCTCCTTTCCCTGGGAGCCTGCTGCCTCTTCCTCCAAGAGAACCCCCTTCCACCGCATCCCCCCAACCCCCCCACCCCCGCCTTTCCAGTGGCAGACTAGCGGGCTAGTTTGCTTCGACCAAAGATGGGCAGCAACTGGCATTTTCTTTGGCCCCTGGGGAAAATGGAAGGCATTTCCTTCGGACTCCGGAGAGAGCCCCAGCCAGCCCCTCCGCTGTTCCCTGAGCACTGAACAGAACTTTCAGCCTTTAGGGGCATGTGAGGCTCAGGTTAAGGGAGCCAGCTCACCTTTCCCAGTCCCCTGAGGATTGGTGAATGGAGGGGGGTGGGAGGAGTGGGGAGATAAGGAAGGCAGGAGCAAGGGCAGGATTTGGGAAATCTGCCCATCTTTGAGTCTGGACTCTTTGCTGGAGGGCAGGGCAGGTAAACGGAGGCTGGGAGGGTTCAGTGCCTAAAGTCACAGCAGTTACTTTCTCTGACAGCATTTGAACCCACTTCCTCAGAAGCTCCACTTCCGTTCCTACGGTTCCTGGCCTCCCAGTTAACCTTGCAGTATCCTTTGTCCCCCCCGCTCTCCGCTCCTCATCCCGACTCCCCAGCTGTAGCCTTTGAGAAGGACCTTATCCATGGCCTCTGCCATTCTCGGGGCGTGCAGTGAGAGGAAGCAGCCACAGTGGCCCGCAGCGGGTCTCGGGTCTAGGACAGGGGCAGACTTTAATCAAAGGGTCACACAAACCTGTGATTACCTGGCGGGTGGTGTTGAGGAAGACACGTTGAGGAGGTGACATTTCAGTAGTGACTTACGGGCTGAGTGGGCTGGGTTCACCTCCCAGTTCTTTGCATCACTAGGGCAAGCCATGCAAAGAATTGGGACGTGAACCGCTCCGGTGGCGGGGAGAGCGGGCTCCCAGCGCTGGGTAGGGCCCGGGTTCCGGCGAGCGCCATCCCGGAGCGTCAGTTTCCCAGTTTGGGAAGTGAGGAGAACCTGCCTCGCCCTCCCCCGCCAAGGCTTAGGGAAGGTGAGCCCCAGTTAGCGGGGCGGGCTGGGGCGGGGAGGGGCGGGCTGGGGCGGGGAGGGGCGGGGCGGGCGAATCGCGCCCGGGGGCCGGGCTGGCAGGGGGCCCGCGGGCGGGCGGGCGCGGCGCGCAGTGCGTGCGACTGCGGAGCGCGCGGCTAGCCGGCCGTGGGCATCACATGAGCAGCGGCACTGGGGACCGACCGCAGCCAGCCCGAGGGCGCCCCTGCAGCTGCAGCCCCGCGCTCGCGCCCGGCCCTAACCATGTCTATCTGTTGTTGCTTCTTTTTCAGGGACTATGGCAGTTCCAAGAGGAAATCAGGTAAGGGAGCCTCCGGGCGTTTTCCCTTCAGCCTTCCTTCCCGCTTCGTGCACGCGCCCCTCCGATCCTGCAGAGGACTTCTTGGGGGCGGGGAGGGGGGGTTGTCCTTGCACGCCAGCCCACGGGTCCTGCCAGGCCAGGGGTACTCGCTTCACTTGCCCTCCTCAGTCCATGGCCCCTGAGACCTTTGATCCTAGAACCCTGGTTCGCCTCCCACCGACTCGCTCGGGCTCCCGCTACCTCGTTGTCCCCAGTGGGTGTGGGGGTGGGTGCATGGGGAGTGCGTGGGTGGCTCGTGAAGGGGCTAAGCCCCCGCACCGTGGGCAGCCGGGTCCTTCACCCCCGGGCTGCGGCGGCCACTGCTGCGCAGTGCTAAGACTTCTCCGGTCCCTCTCGCGGTGCAGCGGTGATAGAAGGGTTAATAGAGACGCGGGGCTTTCCTGCGAGAAGGTGAAATTGAGATCCGGGACTGAAAAGGGGTCGTCCTTGAGTGACTTGAGTTTTTAGCGCCTGCACCACGGACCTTCTTCCCTCCCCCAACTCTGAGCGTGTCCTTGCTGCGGAGGTGGGGGCTCTGCGTTTTGGCAGCTGAGACGCACTTGGGAGGGGGCCGACCCGACTCCCCCAACCCCCTCCCCGCCCCCCGCTTTGGCCTGACAGGTGCCAGGGCCCGCCCAGAGTTTGGAAGGGGCTGGAGGCAGGAAGAGAGGCGGGCCAGCCCTCGGAGCTGTGGGCTGAGGGTAGAGCAGGATTCTCTCTGGAAGGGGGAGGCTGGGCTCCCCAAATGGCAAACGCCTGGATGTGGGCGGGCTGTAGTTAACTGGGGGAGAGTGGTCCCTAGGAGTTAGGGCTGTGTGTGTGCTGAAGTGGGGGCGGGGACAGACTGCTGCAGCGATCCGTGCTAACACGTGGACTGGCCATATTGACAGGGTGGCTGTACCTGGGCAGTCATCCCGGGGTCTGGCCCTTGGAGATGTAGGAGGTAGCACGTGGCTCCTGTGAATGGCTCCTGTGCCCAAGTGCCTTGGCCTGTGGATAGGTTGAGGGGAGTGCCCCTGTGTGGTGGATGGATGTAGAGTGGGGTAGATGTAATTGTATGATATGTATGTTTCTGTGTGTACAAGTGCTTGCTCACGTGCCTATTGGGACAGGGAAAGTTGTGTCCTGGTTTATGTGTTGGGGGCGTGTGTGGCTGTGGGGTTCTGTGCACATGTGTGAGTCATGATAGCTGTGTGCTGTGAGGGTATGTTTACTTGTTTGGGTGCATAGGCTGGGTGTGTGTGTGTGGTTGAGATATAACTGGTTATGGGTTGGAGTCTGTGCTTGTGTGTATTTCTGTACCAGTTTGGGACGTGTCTAGCTGTGGGATGAGGTGTGTGTGCACTTGCCTATCACCTGGGTCTGGGGTGTCTCAGGCAGGCACGCCCACTGGTGCAGAAGGCCATTTCCTCCTGTGAACTGCGGGGTGAGCCTGGGGAAGAGCATTCCTCCACTGTCACTCCAGGCAGGCCTCAGGTGGGAGAATGGAAGGTGGGGCAAAATGGGGGTTGTGTTCTGTCACCGCCCCCACAGGAAGCTTGCCCTGGGCCTCAGAGGTATAGTGTCCTGGTTGAACCTGGGCTCAAATTCTGGCTCTGTGTGACCTTAGGCAAGTTCCATAACTTCTCTGTGCCTCAGTTTCCTCATTTTCTTTAAAACAAAGATGCTAATGTTATCTGCCTTACACATAAAGGATTAAGTATGTTAATGTGGAATAGTCCTGGCACCGAATAACTACTATACAAGTATCAGTTCTCAGCAGCAGCAGCAGCAGCAGCACTTTCTGAAGGCCTGGGACCTAGTCCTGCCTCCATTGCCACTTTTCTCCCTATGTGACCTTGGGCAAATTTCTTCTCTATGCTGGGCTTCAGTTTCCCCCATAAAGGCAAGAGCTGGAACAAATAACCTCTCAGGTCCCCCGCGACAATCTCTGGGGCTCAGCTTCTATGCTGCTTCCTAAGCAATGCAGGGCCACACCCAGGCTGCCTCCCCCAGGGAAAGCCAACCCCCAGTTTCTCTGCCTTCCACTCTCAGGCCAGGAAAAGGATGAATGGAGAAATTTAATTTACATTGGTGTGCTTATGATAATGGCCACTTAGTGTCATGGTTGAAAATGCCAGCTCTGAAGCCAAACAGCAGGAGTTGAGAGTCTGGCTTCTCTCCTCTGTGACCTTGGATAGATTTCTTAGCCTCTCTGTGCCCATTACCTCTTCTGTACATTTGGGATAATAGTCATACCCACTTTGTGATGGTTTATTATGTGTCAACTTGGCTGGGCCACAGTGCCCAGATATTTGGTCAAGCATTATTCTAGATGTTTCTGCAAAGGTGTTTTCTAGGTGAGATTCATATTTAAATAAATCAGTGGAATTTGAGTAAAGCAGATTACTCTCCATAATGCAGGCTAGCCTCATCCAGTTGGTTGAAGGCCTCTTAATAGAACAAAGACTGACACACACACCCGCCTTCAGCAAGGAGGAGTTCTGCCAGCAGCCGCCTTTGGACTCAGCTGCAGCTCTTCCCTTAGTCTCGCCTGCCGGCCTCCCCCATCACATTTTGGACTCTCAAACCTCCACAATCACATAAGCCAGTTCCTAAAATAAATCTTCCTCTGTCTTCAAGCTCTCTATGCACCTCCCGTTGGTTCTGCTTCTCTGGAGAACACTGACTAATACACACCTCATATGGTTATAACGAAGATTAGATAAATTAATATATGTAAGCATGTTTAGAACACTGCCTGCCACCTAGAAAGCTCCCCTGGAAGTGCTAGATGCTGTTATTGAATGAGCATCTACTATGTGCTAGGACATTTCCTCATTTGCTGATCAGAGCCACAGTACATGATGGGTGCTGGGATTCCCATTTTGCAAATGAGAAGCTGAGGCTCCGATGGGGTGACTGCCCACACACAGTCCTTGGCAAACTGAGGATTGGAGTCCATGTTTAGGGCTCTGTTCTGCTCTGTAATGAAACTCACGAAGCTTCCCAGGGTCACTCCAGCCAGGGACGTTTTTGCAAAGGAAATGGATGCCATTCTGGGGTTCACTGTAAATCTCTTACTGAGCATAGAGCTTAGACTTGAGACAAGGCTTAGGGATGGTGGAGTCAACAGAAGAAGAAAGTTCTCAGGAACTTTCTGGAGGAAGCAAGGCTGGTGACCTTGAAAACTGAAGGACAGTTTGGCCTCAAATTTATCTGCATCTTTCTTCCCTCCATTGAACCTGCTCCTTCCAGCATCTTCCCCGTCTCAGGAACTAGCACCATCCACCCCACGGCTCAAGGCCAACATCTAGAAGTCACTCGTTTTTTGTTTTTTGTTTTTTTGAGACAGATTCTCCTGTGTTGCCCAGGCTGGAGTGCAGTGGCATGACCTTAGCTCACTGCAACCTCCGCCTCCTGGGTTCAAGTGGTTCTCCTGCCTCAGCCTCCTGAGTAGCTGGGATTACAGGCACCTGCCACCACACATGGCTAATTTTTGCAGTTTTAGTAGAGACAAGGTTTCACCATGTTGGCCAGGTTGGTCTCGAACTCCTGAACTCAAGTGATCCACCCATCTCAGCCTCCCAAAGTGCTGGGATGACAGGCGTGACTACCGTGCCTGGCTGAGAAGTCATTCTTGACTCTTCCCTTTCTTTTACCTGCCAACTCGAGCTGCAGAACCACCTGTCTCCCCACCTCCACCATCACATGCGTTAGAAGCCCCCTTCATCTCTCCAGGAAGACCCCACCTTCCTACCTGGTCTCACTGCTTCTCTATTAGATCTCTATCTGACATTCTCCGCACCACAGCTAGAGTGAGCTCTTAAAAAATATTGATCAGCCGGGTGCAGTGGCTCACCCCTGTAATCTCAACACTTTGGGAGGCCAAGGCAAGAAGATCACTTGAGCCTAGGAGTTCGAGACCAGCCTGGGCAACAAAGCAAGATCCTCTTTCTACCAAAAAAATAAAAATAAAAAATTAGCCGGATGTGGTGGTGCATGCCTGTAGTCCCAGCTACTCAAGTGGCTGAGGTGGGAGGATCACTTGAACCCAGAAGTTTGAGGTTGCAGTGAGGCATAATTGTGCCACTGCACTACAGCCTGGGCAGCAGAGAGAGACCCTATCTCTAAATAAATAAATAGGAAGGAAGGAGGGAGGGAGGGAAGAAGGGAAAGAAAGAAAGAAAATAACATACTTTCCTGCTTAAATTCCCCCAGGGACTCCATCCCACCCAGAACTAATTCCCCACCCTGGCTCACAGAGCTCGTGTGACTTGGCCCCTGGCTGCCTTCCTGACCTGGGCTTTACCCCTCTCGTCCCCACCCATCACACTCTGCTCAGCCACACCAGTTACCTTCTGCTCCTTAAACGCATCAAGTACATTCTTCTACGTGGCCTTTGTACTTGCTCTTCCCTCTTGCCTGTAAGGTTCTTCCCTGATCTTTCACATGGCTGGCTCCTTAAGATTTCTGCTTAAAACTGTCACCTTCTCAGCGAAGCTGCCTGATCCTGCACTGGCCAGCCACCCCCGGAGATTACTCTTCTTCCCTCCTCATCACTTCCCACACTCTAGTGATCCTGTGTGTTTGCTTGCTTCTTCTCTGTCTCCCACCACCTCGAGAGCAAAGACCTTGGCTGCAGGGCTTGCACCAGCACCAGGGTCCACTGGTACTTTTTGAATGTGTGGATGGATGGAAGAAAGCACGCATGAATGAGTGAACTTTCTGCAGGGTCAGGAAAGAAAGGTCATTGTGGCTTCAAATTGGGGATCATTGCCTGGAAAGAGGAGACATTTTTCTGGTTTGGGAAGAAAGCGGGAGGCTTTGGTAATCCAGAGAGAACACTTGCACAAAGGTAGAGGGGTAGGACTAAGTGTGGCTTGTTTGGAGACTGACCTAACTGAGCATCAACTATGCCAAGCACTGTGCAAGGTGTTGAGGCTATAGAAACATGCCTTTCTACCCTAGAGAAGTTTGCAGTCTGCTACGGGTGATGAGCTATATAGGAGAATGTACTATTAGATGGAGGGAAGTGAGGGAGCAACATGGTTACCTGAGGAAGAGCAGTCCAGGCCAAGGGCACAGCAAGTGCAAAGGCCCTGGGGTGACGGCGTGTGCTGGCTGCTCATGACGCAGTAGGGAGGCCTGTGGCTGGGATGAAGGATAGTGGAGGGTAAAGTGGAAGGAGGTGAGAGCAGAGATGTAGCTGGCGGTGGGGAGGGAGTAGGGTGAAGCAGCACCACGTAGGGCCTTGCAGGACATTCTAAGGATTTTGACTTTCATCGAGTGAGATAAAGATTCACTGAAGGGTTCTAAGTAGAGGCAGAGACATGATCTGGCTTCAATCATAGAATGATGGGGATTGACTAGGCAGGATGGGTTATGATGTACAAGGTCGCAGGGGGTGGCTAGCCAGGTGAGACAGGATGGGGGCTCTGGCAGCAGTGGAGGGGGCAAGGCACTGCAGGTGTTGGACAGACTCTGATGATTGGATGTGGGCCTCGAGGGAGAGTTTGTGTGGAAGCTGGGAAGCACCTGCATCTGGTTGCCTGGGGTCCCACCCTCAGGCGGACAACTTGCCAGTCATGTGACCTTGGGCAAATCCCTTCGCCTCTGAGAACAGATTATCTCACCTGTTCTGTTGTATCAGCCAGGGTTCAACTAAAGGAACAGAACGAGTGGGAGGTATATATTAAGCGATGTAGTGTAAGGAACTAGCTTACACAATTGTGGGGGCTGGCTAGGTAAGTCTGAAATCCTATGGCAGGCCCCTGGGCCCAGGCTGGAGCTGCTGTCCACAGATGAAATGTCTTCAGGGAAACCTCCACTCTGCTGAAGGCCTTTCAGCTACTGACTCAGGCCCACCCAGAGTGTTTTAGATAATTTCCCTTACTTAAAGTCATCCGGTCATGGTCTTTAATAACTGTAAAAATACATTCCCGACCATGCGCAGTGGCTCATGCCTGTAATCCCAGCACTTTGGGAGGCCGAGGCGGGTGGATCACCTGAGGTCAGGAGTTTGAGACCAGCCTGGCCAACGTGGCAAAACCCCGTCTCTACTAAAAATACAAAAAATTAGCTGGGCGTGGTGGCGGGTGCCTGTAATCCCAGCTACTGGGGAGGCTGAGGCAGGGAGAATCTTGAACCCAGGAGGCGGAGGTTGCAGTGAGCTGAGATCACGCCATTGCACTCCAGCCTGGGCAACAGAGCGAGGCTCCCTCTCAAAAAAAAAAAAAAATTCCCCAGCAACACCTAAATTAATGTGTGATTGCATAACTGGGGACGGTAGCATAGCCAGGTTGATGTGTACCACTTGACCATCATACCTGTCCAATGGGGTTGTTATAGTAGCAGCGACCTGGCCTGCCCCAAAGTGCACAGAGTTCAAGGAGGTGATGCCCTTTGAGGGGTTTTGTGCCGTTCCTGGCAGTAGGAAGGGCCTGTTGTTGTTAGCTGTTGTTGCTTCCCCAAGGTGGGCACTGCTCCAGGAGCCCCAGTGGGGCTGGAGCAGACTCCCCAGAGCAAGGGGTTCTCTTGAGACCGGCAAACACCTCATGCCTCTCACCCAGTTCTCTAAAAAGCTGCATTTCGCCAGGGCGCCTAGCCGGGAAGTTCTGAGGTGCGCCACTAGGGGGCACAGGTGGCCACGGAGCCTCGGGATTGTCAGGGCCCTGGGGCTGTGGTCAGGAAAGCCTGATGGTTCATCCAACCCAGGAGTCCTGTGGAAGCTCCAGCTCGTTTACATGCAGATGAGGTTGCTCAAGAGTGTTGTTGCAAGCTTGTTCTCTTAGGCAAGTGTTGATGTTCCTCATGAAATCCTGTTTACTTTATTCTTCTCCTTGGAAAAGTAGTGAGCTCAGCCCCACTTCTATCTCAGTGATCATAAAACTGTATTATTGGCTGAGTTCATGAGATCAGCATTAATGTAGTTTCACTGCAGAGAAGCAGTGTTGCCTGGGGTTGAGAGTTTAGGTTTTGGCAACAGGCAGACAGGGTTTGAACCCCAGCTCTGCCATTTGTTATTGCCGTTTTCATTATTGATAGATTAAGAAAGAAGGGGAGAAGTTGGTCTTTGAGTTGAGACATTTATTTCCATTCTGTGAGACCCGGGAGGAGATGACAGGGCGTAGACTCAGCCATTGCTGAATATTCCGTTGAGTTAAAAACGCGGACTCTGGAGCCAGAATGCCTAGTTTCATGTCCCGGCTCTGCCCGCTGTGTGATCTTGGTCAAGTCCTTCTCTGTGCCTCATTTCTTCACCTGTAAAATGGGGATAATCAGGTTTTTTTCATTGAGTTGAGGATTGAATGAAAGTTCCTGAAGTGATAACTCCAGCACCGTGCCTGGCCCAGAGGAAGCACTAAGGGTGAAGCAGCTTTTACTATGAAGAGGAGGCAGCACCGGAGGGGTTCATCTCAAACAGGAGAGAGCGCTGGTTTCGGCTTTTGCCCTTTCTCAGGAGTGACTCCTCAATCAGACAGGGGGAAGGTGGGGCGTGCACTATCTCATCATTGCCAGGAGCCTCCCTGCAGCAACCAGGGTAGGTGGTCTTGTCCCATTTTATAGACCAGGAAAGGGAAGTTAAGGAACTTGCTTGCCCCAGCTCAACCAGACACAGGATTCTCTCTTTTTTTTGAGACAGAGTTTCGCTGTTTGCCTGGGCTGGAGTGCAGTGGCACAATCTCAGCTCACTGCAACCTCCACCTCCTGGGTTCAAGTGATTCTCCTGCCTCAGCCTCCCGAGTAGATGGAATTATAAGCGTCCGCCACCATGCCCAGCTAATTTTTTGTATTTTTAGTAGAGATTGGATTTCACCATGTTGGCTAGGCTGGTCTCGAACTCCTGACCCCAGGTGATCCACCCACCTTGGCCTCCCAAAGTGCTGGGATTACAGGCATGAACCACCATCACCGGCCTTTTTTTTGTTTTGTTTTTGTTTTTGTTTTTTTTTGAGACAGGGCCCCAGGCTCTGTCGTTCAGACTGGAGTGTGGTGGCACAACCACAGCTCACTGCGGACTTGACCTCCTGGCTTCAAGCAATCCTCTCACCTCACCCTTCTGAGTAGTTGGGACTACAGACATGCACCACCACGTCCCGTTAGTTTTTGTAGAGACAGGGTCTCGCTATGTTGCCCAGGGTGGTCTTGAACTCCTAGGATCAAGTGACTATCCTGCCTCGGCCTCCCAAAGTGCTAGGATTACAGGTGTGAACCACAGCACACAGACTAATTTTCCTTTTTATGAGTTTGGTTTTTATTTATTTATTTTAGTTTGGTTTTTAATAAAGTGAATTTGCTTAGAGCAAGACCCGCCCATAAGTTCTGGCCACTATTAAGGGTGAGTCTATGGCCGGGCGTGGTGGCTCGCGCCTGTAATCCCAGCACTTTGGAAGGCCAAGGCGGTCGGATCACCTGAAGTCAGGAGTTCAAGTCCAACATGGTGAAACCTTGTCTCTACTAAAAATACAAGAAATTAGCCGGATGTGGTGGCATGCACCTGTAATCCCAGCTACTCGGGAGGCTGAGGCAGGAGAATCACTTGAACCCAGGAGGCAGAGGTTGCAGTGAGCCAGGATGGTGCCACTGCACTCCAGCCTGGGTGACAGAGCGAGATTCTGTCTGAAAAAAAAAAGGGTTAGTCTACCTGAAAAAGTTCCTCTATTCTCCTCCTTTTATAGAGGAAGCTTTTAAGAGAGGGATGGCCACTTGCCCAGGGTATGGGGTGGGCAGAACCTGGTCTTCTGCTGGTCAGCACTCCCACCAAGCCCTGGAACCAGGTGGAGGTGTGAGGAGGGCTGCCCTGAAGCAGGGGAAGCCAGTCTGTGAGGTCTCTGGTACCTCCCTTCCCCACAAGGTAAATACCTCAGCAGGGCACTAGCAGAGCTGGGCTCTCTGGCCCTTCCTGGGCCTGCCCTGCCCAACCAGCAGCAGAGGCAGATGGAGGGAAACGAGGCAGTGGCAGCAGGCCTCCTCCCTCCAGAGCGCAGGCTTTGTGAGGCTTTCACTTCTCTTAATAGTTTGTTGGCTCCTGGCCCCACATAGTGCACAGCTCAACTGAGAAGGTGGGACCTTTTCAGGGATTCATTAATACTAGGCAGGATGGCTTGGGATCTGCAAGGTGGAAGTGGGGGCAGCTGGCCATTGTGGGAGAGGCTGGAGATGGCCCCGAAGGACAGAGGAGATTGTGATGGGCTGAAGGGTGTGGGTGGGGCACCCCGCAGGAGGGACAGCCAGGCATGAGTAAGGATGTGGAGCTGGAATGAGTTTTTGCTTTTTTGTTGTTGTGGGTTTTTCTGGTGTTAATTTTTAACATGGGGTCTTACTCAATGGCCCAGGCTGGAGTGCATTGGCGATCAGGGCTCACTGCGGCCTTAAATTCCTGGGCTCAAGCGGTTTTCCCACCTCATCCTCCCAAGTAGGTGGAACCACTGGTGTGCCACCATGCCTGGCTTATTTATTTATGTAGGAGACAGAGTCTTGCGCTGTCACCCAGGCTAGAGTACAGTAGCACAATCTCGATTTACTGCAACCTCTGCTTCTCAGTTCTCGTGCCTCAGCCTCCCAAGTAGCTAGGACTACAGGTGCCCGCCACCATGCCTGGCTAATTTTTTTGTATTTTAGTAGAGATGGGGTTTCTCCGTGTTGCCCAGGGTGGTCTTGAACTCCTGAGCTCAGGCAATCCACCCGCCTCAGCCTCCCAGAATGCTAGGATTACAGGTGTGAGCCACCATTTCTAGCCTTTATATTTTATTACTGATTTGTTTATTTATTTGGTAGAAACAGGGTCTCACTTTGTTGTCCAGGCTGGTGTCGAATTCCAGGCCTCAAGTGATCCTCCTGTCTCAGCCTCCTAAAGTGTTGGGATTACAGACGTGAGCCACCACACCTGGCCTGGCATGAGCTTGAAAAGTCTGAGGGAAGGAGAGGTGCCCATCATCCCAGCACGAGCGAGGGTAGGGCAGGAGATGAGTCTGGAAAGGAAGTCATGGAGAGTGTATCATAAGCAAGACCTTTTAAAGCAATTTCCGAGGCTTTCTTGTCCTCCTGAGCTACCCATCCTCAGTGAGAAAGGCCCAGGCTACTTAGAGAACATGGCAAAGACCTTCCTGCCGCCCTCCAATGGCCCATTTCAAAAGTAAGCGTGTCTTTTGAAGGCGTCGGCTTCTGGCACATCTTACCCAGGCTCGTGGTTTGTTTTGTTTTGTTTTTTTTTGAGACGGAGTCTCGCTCTGTTGCCCAGGCTGGAGTGCAATGGCATGATCTCGGCTCACTGCAACCTCTGCCTCCCAGGTTCAAGCAATTCTCCTGCCTCCGCCTCCTGAATAGCTGGGATTACAGATGCATACCACCACGCCTGGCTAATTTTTTGTATTTTTAGTACAGATGGGGTTTCACCATGTTGGCCAAGCTGGTCTCGAACTCCTGACCTTGTGATCCACCCTCTTCGGCCTCTCAAAGTGCTGCAATTACAGGCATGAGCCACCGCAGCCAGCCTCCAGGCTCGTGTTTTTAAACAGTTTTTATTTCATGGCTCTGGGTCCTCAGCCTGATTTTACCCTTGGAGTTCAAAGCCATCTAATTGGAAATGAAAGGAGCCTGATTGATTTGGCAACTCTGCGGCCAGCCCACGTGGTGGTGATGCGATGGAGAAAGTGAGTGCTGCTCATGTGTGTGTCTGCGCCACGCTCCCTGGCCTGAGGTGGCTGAGCCCCACTGCCCGATTGGCCTGGACACACAGAGCGAGGCCGAGCGGGAAGGGGGCAGGGGCGTGGCAAGTGCTCCCCGGATCCTGGAATCCCCAGAAGGAGGGAGCTAGTTGGAAGCCTCAATTCCCTCAGCCCTGCTTGCACAGCTGCCTCTGCTCCCTCACTCCTATCACCCAGTTTCTCCTGCTAGAAAAATAGGAAGTTGGTCCAAAAGGGAACTGCATGGGCAAAAGTGAACTGCAGACTCTTGAGTCTGCTCATTGAAATACAGATTCCCAGGGTCTGCCCAGACCTACTGAATCAGCATATCTGGAGCGACGCCCAGGTATCTGCATTTTTTCATTTTCTTAAGAGACAGGGTTTCACCATATTGCCCAGGCTGGTCTCGAACTCCCAAGCTCCTCAAGTGGTCCACCCACCTCGGCCTCCCAAAGTGCTGGATTATAGATATGAGCCACCACATCTGGCCGATCTGCATTGTGTGTGTGTGTGTGTGTGTGTGTAATGGAGTCTCACTCTGTCACCCAGGCTGGAGTACGGTAGTGCGATCTTGGCTCATTGCAACCTCTGCCTCTTGGGTTCAAGTGATTCTCCTGCCTCAGCCTCTTGAGTAGCTGGGACTACAGTTGCCCTCCACAACACCTGGCTAATTTTTGTATTTTTAGTAGAGACAGGGTTACACCATGCTGGCCAGGCAGATCCTCCTGCCTTGGCCTCCCAGAGTGCTGGGATTATAGGCGTGAGCCACCGTACCCAGCCAATCTGCATTTTTGACAGGCTTCCTAGGGCTTCTGAAATCAAGCCAGGGTTGCGTCTTGGATGGGTCATCCATGTGGGTTGATGGCCATGTTCAGGGTAGACAGGCAGCAAGATGGCAGAGGGATTGGCATCCCCAAGATGGATGGTGCCTGGATGATGCCTGGATGGGACTGCTCCTTGAAGAACAGTTGTCTCCTGAGATGGGAGGGTGGGCTACGGGGGCAGGAATGGAGGACAGGACTCCAAGTCTCTTACCCCTGAAACACAGCCCAGCATTTGCAGCCTTGGAGAACAGCTATCTGAGGGGCCTACCCAGCCCTGACCTGATGAGAGACACCGTCTGCCTTTCATTTCCAGAAGGTTTTGTTCCTGGGGGAAGGAAATACCCAAATTGTGGTCCAGCAAAGAAATGTTTCCCACCGTGGCCCACGGCCAGAAAGTCACTGGTTCCTCACTTCAGCGTTTGGTTTATAGACACGTGACAGAAGAGGCAATCTTTCCAGTGATGACGAAGCCGGCAGAAAAACAAAGATGTGGGGGGAAATGTGCGTTACTTATTGTTTTAGCACCTTTTTCTAATCTAAAGTTACTTTGTTTAGAAACAGAAAAGTGGTGTGTGTAACTTAGTCGGCATGTGGCTTTTTTAGAATTGGTCTATTTCGAAATGTGAAGGAAAAAAATATCTTTTTCCTGAGTTTCCGTAAAACTTAGAAGTTTACAGGAAAAACATGCTTCTATTCTCCCTGACTCTCTTCTTTCTGCTTTGCCCCCTGGATTTCATCATTGCCATGTGTGGCCCAAGCAGCCGGCTTGAAAATGTATTTTGTTATCGTTAGAATAAAGTCTTGCACCAAGACAACTGGGTCATGTTAGAAAGTCCTTTTGCTTCCTTGTGCTCAGAAAAATAGTTTGCTGGGTGTGGTGGCTCACGCCTGTAATCCCAGCACTTTGGGAAGCTGAGGTGGGAGGATCACTTGAGCCCAGGAGCTTGAGACCAGCCTGGGCAACCTAGTGAGACCCCTTCTCTACAAAAATTTAAAAAAAAATAGTCCAATGTGGTGGCACACACCTGTGGTTTCAGCTACTCGGGAGGCTGAAGCAGAAGGATTGTTGAGCCCAGGAGGTTAAAGCTGCAGTGAGTGGTGATCGCACCACTGCACTCCAGCCTGGGCAATAGAGCAAGACCCTGTCTCAAAATAAAACATAAAAAAAGAAGGCAGGCCGGGTGTGGTGGCTCATGCCTGTAATCCCAGCACTTTGGGAGGCCGAGGTGGGTGGATTACTTGAGGTCAGGAGTTTGAGACCAGCCTGGCCAACATGGTGAAACCCTGTCTCTACAAAAATACAAAAATTAGCTGGGTGTCGTGGTGGGTGCCTGTAATCCCAGTTACTCAGGAGGCTGAGGCAGGAGAATCACTTGAACCGGGGAAGCGGAGGTTGCAGTGAGCAGAGATGGTGCCATTGCACTTCAGCCTGGGTGACAGAGCGAGACTCTATGTCAAAAATAAATAAATAAATAAATAAATAAAATAAAAGAGAAGGCAGAGCTGGCCATCTCTTCACCATCCTCCCCGTCGTCACTGCTTCTGGATCCCTGTGACTGAGGGTGTCCTCAACTCAGCCCTTGAGCACCTTAGACTCTTTGAGTGTTGGAAGAGGATCAGGTCTGGGTGCATAACTTCCCACCTGGAGGGTCAGATCCTTGCTATGCTAAGCAGTGATGACAGGCTGGTGACAACAGACCAAACTATGACTGTCTTTGTATGTTGGCAATGGCACCCCCAGGGGAACCTTGCAAATATGCAGATTTTAACATCCCTCATTTCAGATCTGTCAGGGTGGGACAAGTTCTTCTGGCCTGTGAGTTCCTGCCATACACAGTCCTGGAGCCTGCTGGCTCTGAGTTGCTCATTTGCATTTGGCCACAGGGTTCTGGTCAGGGGAACTCCCCTCTCCCCCACCCTTCCTCCATGACTTGGCTTACTCCTTCTGCTCCAAGCCCATGGCTCAGTGGACACTAGGCAGCTCTCTCCTGGGGCGCAGGGAGGGTACCCTTGAAGGCTAGTGGATAGGAAGCAAGTTTCTGAATGGACACTGGTACTAGGCCTTCCTTCTGGGATGAGGTGGCTCCCGCCAGACCTAAAGCTGGCTTTTCTGGCTCTGGCTGTGCCTGCCTTCTAGGTTTGTCTACTGCACATCTGACAGGTCTTGTGATGGAACCTCAGTGATACCAAGATGGAGACAATGAGGTCCTTGTCCTCAGAGGACTCCTGGCCAGATAGGGGAGGTGGGCAAGGAAACAGCAGTTTTAAAACAGTGTCACAAGTGCTGCACGGGGCTGGGGCCACGCCATGTAGGCGTCTCAGCAAGGCACACAGACCTGCCGTGGCTGCTGAGCCTAATTTACTGAGCTTTCTAAATGGGTCAGCTGGGTGAAGAGGATAGTACCTGTGCAGAGGACATCTGTTCAATGGTAGCAGCCACTGTCCCCATGTGCCACGTCTTCCATGTGGGACATCTCTTTCGTAGCCCTGGAGCACCTACTGTGTGGTTCTGTTTCAGAGGAGCTATTGCAGATTGCTACTTGTTCAATAAAATTATTGAAGTTTAAAAAGTTCTAATTAATATGTGTTGGCCCAGGAGCCACCTCCCACCTTTTCTTTATTGTTAGGAAGAGCCCAGTAGTTTCTTGGGAGACAAAGGAGGGCATGAATCTTAACTCCTTGTGATTCCAGGATCACTGTCCCACAGCCAGGTTCCTGACACTAGGAGATGCACATGAAATATCCTCCATCAGGGAAGGAATCTCCCTCCAGTGAGAACTCCCGAGAGGCTGATGATTGACCGGGATTGACAGGACAGGGAAAGAGCAGCCCTTTCACATCCCAGGTCAAGACCAGTGAGGCCCAGAGAAGTGTCCCAACCTTCCCACGCTGGGAAAGGCAGCCAGGGCCAGGGCTGAGCACTGAGCACCAGGCCTCCTTCCTGGCTTCTCCCCTCTCTGGAAGCTTAGCATTAGACAGAGCCGCCGAGCTGTGGTGCTGAAGGGTTAACTCGGGGCTCCCCAGAGAGCCGCACACTCCTGACCCTCTCATCTTCCAGGCCCTCTCAGCTGCAGCCTTCTGGGCATAGCTGGGTCACGTGAGAGCCAGATGTGGGGATTTCCCAAGCAGTGGTGTGTGCGTGCGCACTGCGTACATGCACAGCTCTGTTTACGTGGCATCTCAGCGCTCAGGGTATTGGTCTGGACCCACGCAGAGCAGGGGAGGGATGGGGTAAGGAAAGGCTCAGGGGCTCCCAGCAAACACCATGGGAGGCTGCACCAAGCCCTGCTCCCCCCAGACATTACACATGAACAGGTTGTTCCTGCTCGGGCTCCTGTTTCCTGTAGCGTCCATCCTGCCAGAGACTGTACTGGTTAGGGGTAATTTTTCTAAAAATCTCTTTGAAGGGCATTAAAGCAGATGCTGGGAGCCAAGAGCCCTTCAGGATGTTCTGCAGGCTCGGAGGCCTGCACGGGAGCCACTGTGCCCAGCACAAGCCAGGCCTGTATGCCTGTATGTGGTTCCAGAGGCCAAGCCTGGACTAGAGAGGGCAAAGCCGTGGGCACCAAGAGGGTCCTGGGGCAGTGGGGTAGCTGGGCCTCAGTTTTCCCTGAACCCTTGGGCTTCAGAGCAGTGAGTATTCATCTTTCCATCAGCCACTGAGGGTTAATTGGGCACCTCCTGCATTCCAGGTGTTGTGGGGTGCTGACAGGGTTAAGGCCTTGAAGGAACTAAAGGTCTGATTGAAGACACTCATAACAAATCTTTATTAAGCACCTACTATGCGCTATGCACTTGCTAGGACTACAGCCCTAACTGGACATTTGGAGCCAGTGGGAACAGTCAGTGAACAAAGATCCTGCCCAGGGCATGATGAGGGAGACAGCAAACCTTGAAAAGTGGGTGTCCTCAACCTCAGTCCAGGAATGAATTCTCCTCCTACCCCTGACCCCCAGTCCCCACACCTGTCTTGCACCAGTGGATGGCAGCATCCAGCCAGACGTCCCTGAGGCTCCATGAGGCCTACCCCAAAGATGGGTCCAGTTATACCTTCAAAGCGTCCAGGACTCAGCCCTGCCGTCTCCTCCCTCAGACCTTCCGGGACCCAGCCTGTCTCCCCAAACCTACATGACTCCTGAAGCAGACAGGAACGCTGGGGAGGGTGTCTGTGGTTGTGTGTCTGATGCTTTGAGACAGAGGGTGGAGAGTCAGATAGTCTCAACCAGCGGCCATTGATGCTCCTGAAATAGTTGGTGGTTGATTCATTGATAATCCGATACCAAGAGTCCAGTCTGGAGAGAAGGAGACATTCCACATTTTGTTGTCCGGGGAGGGGAATGTCTGTCCTGAGTCCATTGCTATTGACTCCATCACTCACTCACGGCTCTCAGGGAGACTAAGCCAGGGAGGAGGCGGATTGCAAGACTGGGGGCTGGACACCAGCGGCTGCTGACTTCATCCCACTGCCGGCCTCTCTGCTGCTCCTTCTCTGTGTGAACGCAAATACTGGCTTTGGCTCGGGCTTCTGGGGGAGCTGGTGGGTGGGGGAATTGGAGGGAGGATCTCCCAGTAAGTGGGGGAGGACCACCAAGGTAGGCCACCCCAGGGAGGGAGGTGGCTGGGATCCTGGAACTCAGAACAAACTTGAGTTTGTCCCTTCTCTGCACACAAATGCCCTGGGGTGGGGAGAGGTGAGAACCTGAGAACTGAGGGGGAGGCCGCAACCCAAGGGGCTGCCATGGATTGAGCAGCAGCTGCTGGGAGCAGAGAGGCTCTGAACCTGCCAGCCTCCCTGGCCAGCACCCCTCTGTCCACCCACGGCACCTCCCACTAACCCACCACCTGTCTTTAACCAGGAAGCTTCCAGTCTTCTCAGCAGGGTGGAGGGAGGTGACAGAACTACCTGCTACTCCGTGCCAGGGCAGCCCCCTCTAGGCAGCCGCAGTGGTCCTAGGGCGTCCTTGGCTTCTCCATCCACACCCACTTAGGCTGGGCTGACCCTTCTGGCCCCAGGCCTGGCCTAGGCAGGCACCCTTGGACTTAGTCCCTAAGGGGCTGTGGAGGGTCTCCAGACCCAGCCCCCACTGCACCCCATCCTACCCCATCCCCCGCCTGAGCAGGGAAACTGCTCCTTGACTGCATAACCCAGGGCCAGAGGGTCAATAGCGCATTCCTACCCTGGGTTGGGCTGCCCCCACACGTGTTCTGGATTCCAGGGAATGAGGCAAGTCCTTTCTTGCTGCATTTACAAAAAGCAGCAGAAATAAAGAAAGCCTTGGCCAGTGGCCAGGGAGGATCAGAAAATGACATCCCCCATGAGGACCCTTTGTTCCCAATTCCTGGCCAGCCTGCCTGGGCTTAAGTCTGATGCCATCATTTCTTGCTATAGGGCCTTGGGAAAGAACCTTAACTTTTCTTTTTCTTTTCTTTTCTTTTTTTTGTCCCCGAGACGGAGTTTCGCTCTTGTTACCCAGGCTGGAGTGCAATGGCGCGATCTCGGCTCACTGTAACCTCCGCCTCCCGGGTTCAAGCAATTCTTCTGCCTCAGCCTCCCAAGTAGCTGAGATTACAGGCATGCACCACTATGCCTGGCTAAATTTATATTTAGTAGAGATGGGGTTTCAACATGTTGGACAGGCTGGTCTCGAACTCCTGACCTCAGATGATCCACCCACCTCAGCCTCCCAAAGTGCTGAGATTACAGGCGTGAGCCACCGCACAAGGCCAGAGCCTTAACTTTTCTGAGCCTCACTTTCCTCATCTGTGAATTACAGACTGTTGTGACGATTAAACAAGAAAATGCTCATAAATGTTTAGCACAGCACCTAGCATGAATGTTAAGTAAGTGGAAACTGGTATAATTATTCTAGCTCCAGCCCTACTACTTATTTGCTGTGTGATCTTAGGCAAGTCTCTTCTCTGGTTCTGAGTCCCTAAATAGTCCTTCCACCAAGAAGTCAAAGATGTAGCAGAGAGAGGGGACCTGGAGACAAACAATGGCCTGGCTTTCCATTTGGGATTTGCTTTCTGTCTTTAAGAAGATATCCATCAGAAATTCAGCTTTACTAGATTTCTTCTTGAGTACTTCTGTTTATTTAGCTCAGTGGCCCCAAACCCTCAGGCCTTGGGCATAGCTAGCTACATAATTTGCAGGATCCACTGCAAAATGAAAATGAAGACTATCTCATTCATAAATTACTGATGAAACCCCTGACAGAAGAGCATTAAATCAGCTGCAGGGACCCTTCTAAACCTGGGACCCTAGGCCACTGCCCAGATCATACCTCCATGAAGCCAGCTCTGCCTTGGAGGCTCTGAGTGTAGGAGCAGGCCTGGGGTCCGAGCTGCTGCAATAACAGCATTCACCCCTCGCCCTCCAGTGCAAGGGCACTCTTTTTTCATGCCATGGGTATCTCTGACCAGCTGGCTGCTGCTTACCCTGGAACAAGCTTTTGTAGAGTTGCCCATGTCAGAAGCAGCTCACACACTGAACAACTGCCCCCTGGACCAGACTTCCACCCAGGTGGGCTTGGATTGGAAGTCATACTTGAACTATTTGTTTTCTGTCATCTTAATTGGTGTTTGTTTTTGTTTTGTTTTATTTTGTTTCGTCTGTTTGTTTGTTTTTAAGAGACAAAGCCTTGCTCTGTTGTCCAGGCTGGAGTGCAGTGGCGTGATGTCAGCTCACTGCAACCTCCACTTCCCGGGTTCAAGCAATTTTCCTGCCTCAGCCTCCTGAGTAGCTGGGATTACAGGCACACACCACCACACCTGGCTAATTTTTGTATTTTTAGTAGAGACGGGGTTTCACCACGTTGGCCAGGCTGGTCTCAAACTCCTGACCTCCTGATCTGCCTGCCTTAGCCTCCCAAAGTACTAGGATTACAGGCGTGAGCCACCGCGCCCAGCCTGGTGCCATGTTTTTTAAGACTTTTTAAGAATTACGAATTGGCCATCCGTGTTTTTCCCAGATGACATTCACATGGCTTTCACTGTTGCGCCTCAGTTTCTGCTGCTCTGAGCATGACAACCTGTTTCAGGTCCTCTAAAGTGAGTATCACATAGGCCAAACTACTTCTTTGTAAAGGACTGATAACCCTATTGGGCTGTCGTAAAGATTTGAGTTGCTGTGTGCCTATACAGTAGTGCCTACCACAAGGAAGTGCCCTGTTCATGGCAACAATGACAATTACTGTTACTACTATATAATAGGACTAGCATCTCTTAGGCCCTAATTATTTGATGGCCTGAAAGTGGTGGCCGAATTTCCTGGTGTCCTAACCAGAAAGGAAAAGAAACGTGGAGTCTGCAGGAAACCTGAGAAATCTAGCCTTGTACAAAGTTTAGTTGTATGGGAGAGGAAAGGCTAAACTGCAGCAGTTATTTAGAAACCAGTTCAAAACTGCAGTGAGGTAAGAACAGTATTCCCAAAGAGAGAGAGGGCTTGAGTACTCCAGTGTGTAGAGATACTGAAGGATGGAAGGGCATGGAGAAGACAAGGAGGTGTTCATTCCATCGGGCCCCCGGCCTGTTGCCCCTCCCCTCCCCAGAGCCCAGGGCAGGGATGTGGAAAGAAACTGACAAGGCTGGTGCCCCTGCCCTGGTCCCCTGAGCCTGTGGTTCTCTTTCATTCTCCGTGGAGTTTGCGCTGTTGGCTGTACTCATTCCGGTCTCTCCCACCTGGGCTCATGGCCCACTCTGGATTTATTAGTTTGGATGGATGGAACTTGCTTTACACCAGGGAAGCATTCCTGGAAACATGGTTTCAGACTAGATTTGGATAAATTCAACCCAATTCTCACTGCTCTGGAGTTACTCAAGGTTAAAAGAAGCCTTACTACGAATCTATAAGGGCCCTTTTAAAAATTATTTTATACTTACTTATTTATTTTGAGACAGGCTCTCACTCTGTTGCCCAGGCTGGATTGCAGTGGCGTGATCATGCCTCACTGCAGTCTCAACCTCCCTGGGCTCAAGCAATCCTCCCACTTCAGCCTCCAGAGTAGCTGGGACCACAGGTAGGCACCACCACACCTGGCTAGATTTTTATTTTTTGTAGAGACAGGGTCTCACTATGTTGCCCAGGCTGGTCTCCAACTCCTGGGCTCAAGCAATCCTCCCACAGTGGTCTCCCAAAGTGCTGGGATTACAGACGCGAGCTGCCATGCCCAGCCTTTATTATTATTATTTTTAAGACCAGTCGAGTGCAGTAGTGAGATGGGGAGAAAGAGTGGAAGAAGAAGTTTGACGTGTAACTCACTGGAACAGTTGAGATACTCACCATCTTCAGAGCAGCCAAGGACCCTCTCCTAACCTAGGCCTATCCAGTTGTTCCTATGAAGTCCTTGGATGTATGTGTGCTGGGTGGGGTGGGTTGTCCTTAAAGTTAGGGGCACCTGCAGTGTTGTTCTTTGGTTTCTCAGCATCACCTGGGCCTGTCAAGAATCAGGTTCAGCATCTAAGTGCCTTTGGGTCCCTGTATTTGGCCGGAATCTGCAGGACCCTGGTTTTCTCCTGGCCTGGCTTCTCGCTGGTATTGCGAGCAATGCCAGGAGGGACAGCCATGGCAGGGACATGAGCACTGTGGGCTGTGTGAGGGAGGGACATGGCATGCCTGCCATTTTCCAGGAACCTACTGCTTTTGCTTTCAGCTTTGTCCCTACCACTTACTCCTCTTTGTGTCCAGAGGCCTAATTCACAGCCCTCCAAAACCTTTCCCAGGCATTAGGCCATTTCAGTCTTAACCCTGCAAAGAAGGCAGGGCAGGTGTTTTTTCCCCATTTACGGAAGAAGGAACAGACGTTTGGAGATTTCCTAGCTATCCCAGAGTCAGCGAGCTAAGTGGCAAAGCCAGCACAAGAACCAAGGTTGCTTTTATTCTTGCTCCAGATCTCTGCCCTCTGTGCCTCCTGAATCATCTGCTATTTTGGACTTGGGTTGCCTCAATGGAGCCTGCATTCAAGTGGTTTTCCCAGGAAGGACAGTCCGTTTCTCTGGAAAGATTCATTTCTGCTGTGGTCCCCTTGCGTTATGGAGACTACTAGTTTTTTGCTGGGAAGGTCTAGAACATCAGACAACTGCCTCAGGCAGGCCATCAGACAGGAGCAATAGGCCCAAATGCTTAACTGTACAGATGTGATCACTGAGGCCCGGAGTATTTATTTATTTATTTATTTATTTAGACAGAGTCTCGCTCTGTCACCCAGGCTGGAGTACAGTGGCACGATCTTGGTTCACTGCACCTTCTGCCACCCGGGTTAAAGCGATTCTCATGCCTCAGCCTTCCGAGTAGCTGGGATTACAGGTGCTCACCACCGTGCCCGGCTAATTTTTATATTTTCAGTAGAGACGGAGTTTCACCATGTTGGCCAGGCTGGTCTCGAACTCCTAACCTCCAGTGATCCACCCACCTCAGCCTCCAAGTGCTGGGATTACAGGGTGAGCCACCGCCCAGCCGAAGCCCAGAGTCTTTAAGCCACTTGCCCAAGGCCACACAGTGTGTTCTCAGCAAGAGCCAGGGTACAGGTTTCCAGTCTGATGCCCTTCACTTTCTAGCAGGCCGGTGACCCTGCTCTGTAGGGCCCTTGGTTCTGGGTCACCAGAGGAGAGGAAGGCAGGGACAGGGGGAAGGCAGGAAGCAGTTGGTTTGTGTCAGTCACAGCTGCTCACTTGGCTGCGCCGCCCTCCCCCACCGCCACTGCTTCTTCACCCCTGTCCCTCTGTCTCTCCAACTCCCCGTCTTCCCAGCCCTTAGCCAACAGCCTTGTCTGCTCCTGGCCGGAGAACCAGGGTTTGTGAGCCAGGGGCTCTCCTCTGTTCATTGTAATGAGGGAGAAGGGGTCCTTCCCACCCCTTGAGAGCTTGCTAGGGTGGGCTAGAGAGAAGGGGGAGGGACTTTGAGTGGGAGCAGCAGAACTGGATTAATTCTGCAGGTCAGGGGACTGGGAAATAAATCATGTTTTAGAGAGAGGTTTCTTTTTAAAAAGACAGGCTTACTTCTGGTTTGCTTTCCATTTTCCTTTACGGAGAGATATGGGAAGGCCTGCTTATGGGGACTGAAGGGGACAGGCATGAGCTCCGGTTGTCTGCTCACAGGCCATGTCCAGCCCCCTTTGTGGTTTTATAAATAAAGTTTTATTGGAACACAGCTCACTCATTCTTTTATGTATTGCCTGTGGCTACTTTTGTACTATAAGAATAGAGTTGAGTAGTCTCAACAGACACCATCTGGCCCCCAAAGCCTACAATGTTTATTCTCTGGCCCTTTGCAAGCACCTGTGCAGCAGAGCAGGTCTTCTTGGGTTCTCCAGGCCCAGGCAAAACAGCTTTCCTTGACTCACTGAAAGAGGTTAGCGCTTCTCAGGTCTCCTTATGAAGAACCCAAAAGGAACCCAAAGTAGACAAAGTGGTCAAGCAAACTGAAGTGGAGAGTGGCATGGGGAAAGGGCCAGATGGGGCTGGGATGGGCCTGGTGCTAGGCCTGCTCAGGGGCATTTCAGGGCTTTGCAGCAGGCAGCTCACTTGGCCACATCTCTGGGATGCAGCAGCAGGGAGTTTAAACTTCAGCAAGATGTGGGCACCAGGCAGCAACACCCACATTCTGAACCCAGACCTCCTTGGCCATACCACCTTAAATCCTTGTGGAGGCCCTTGGTGTGTCTACTTTGTCTCAGCCCTACCAGGGCTTGAAAGCTGGGCCAGCATTGCTCCTGCTCCCCAAGGAGGCTGCTGACTGCTGAACCTGGGGAGGGGCTGTAACCTCAGATTTTGCCCTGTTTGTCTCTGGGTGAGGTCCCCTGGAGTCCCTCTACCTTCCATTCCAGATAACCCGGTGTCTGAGAGTGACTGTGGGGCAGTATCTCTAACAGGGTGCCAGCTTTTTCTTGGTGCATCCAGTATTGAACACTGTCTAGTTCTCGTCCTTGCAGGCCGGGGGCATGATTTTCTGGGTGTTCCCAGAGCTGATTGAACCCAGGGAGGCAGGCTTATGCTAACCACACTCATGGGAGTTACTGCCAGTGGCGGCTAACCATTATCAAGCACTGACTATGTAGTAGGCACTGCACTGGGCACTATTACATATTATCTAACTCAATTCTCACAGTAACCCAGAAGGTAAGTATATCACGTCATCCAGATTTTTACAAGTTCAGGAACAGGCTCAGAGAGGGTAAGTCACTTCTTCAAAGGAGCAGAGCCTAGATTTGAACCCAGGCAGTCAGACCCCAAAGGCCTTGCTAGACCGCTCCACCAAAGCCCCACTCTGCTAATTTACAATGAGAATCGGAAGGGGGCCAGGCTTTCTAGTTCTTTACTGGGAGCCAAGCTGCAATTGGAAGGTGGCTTGCTGAGTGAGGGAAAGAGTCAGGTGCTTTAAATAGAGAGCAGCATCAAGCTCTGATTAGCTGAGGTGTGTGTCTCTGCAAGAGATGGACACTGCTGTACTAGCTGTGTGACCTTGGGCAAGTTACTTAACATCTCTGGTTCAGCTTCTTCATCTGCAAAATGGAGGGGATAATAGTACTCATCGTTGTAGGTTTGTTGGGAAAAATACGAGTTACTATATGCAAAGTGCTCAGCAGGATGCTTGGCAAACAGGAAATGCTGTATAAGTGTTTGCTGCTGTTTATCAGTGCTCTCTGAATGGGTCAGGCTGCTCTCCTGGCAAGCGCCTGGTGGGCAGTGTGAGGGTTTGTCTCTCAGACCTGCAATTCAGCATTGCCTTTTAATTGTCCCCACTGCAGCCAGTGCTCTGCTCCTTTGGAGGTGATGAGCAGCCCAGCAGAGAAAGCAGCAGCCTGGGGATGCCACCAGACCTGGTTCCATGTCTGAGAGTCCTCCCCGGTAAAATGGGGCTAAACATGCCTACCCACTTGATGGGGTTGCCATGGGGACTAAATGAGTCACTGCAGTTCGACTGCGTCGATGCCCTTGACATGGTGGCCCTCTTCTCTTCTATTCTAGAAATGCGCAAACCATTGATTAGACCAAGAGCTTTCTGCCTCATTCAGATGTTAACGGTATCACATCTCAATCATAAGTTCTTTATGCTGCTTTGATTTTGCTCCTTCCTCTTGGCAGGAGGACAACTCTAAATCCCATTTCACAGGTGAGGAAACTGAGGCCCAGATTGGACACCACTGTCTGAGCCTGGAGTAGAGCCCTCATCTTTTCTGGTCACTCAAGGTCCCTGTCCTTCTGCATTGGGGTTGGGGAGCGAGACTCCCTAAAACGATGCTCCCTCTGCTCTGCTGGGGCCGATCTGTCTTCCTCAGTGCAGGGGGGGCTGCAGTAAGGGCTGGATGACACATCAGGGTCTAGTGGGTGTGGTGCCCCCGGGCCTAGAGATGGGTCTTGGGTGCTCCAACCCTGACATTTGAGATTCTGGGTCCAGACCACTGAGCCCACTGGCCTTTGAGGATCCTTGCAACCATCAGGCCCCATGGGACCCAGCCACCCACATGGCCAGAAAGGAAGGGTCAGGCTGCCTTGTACAGGGCTGTGATAACCACGGGCCCCGTTCCAGGGAGGATCGTGTGGGATTCTCTGTGCTCCAAAGGAGTCCTGCGTTTTGGCGGACACCTCATTATCCCTGTCCCAGCCGGCTGTGTCCCAATGCCTCTGTAATCACACAGGCCCACGCCCAACAGCCAGCCCAGGGCCAGGAAATCACTCTCCTCCCTCCTCCGCCTTCCGCCCGCGGCCAGCCGAGCGCGGCGCCTGCAGCCACTCACTGTGGACCTCCTGCCTGCCTAACCGTTCTCTCTCTGGTTCTCCTCTCCTGCTGCCGCTTGCTCTCGGGGACTCGGAAGTGTGGCTGTCCAGCTGGGCTGAGTCGCCCAAGAAGGACGTGACAGGTACTGCCCAGCGTGCATGCGTGTGTGAGCATGTGTGTTCCAGGCCCGTGTGTGCGGGAGCCGGTGCCTGCAGGCCCTGCGCATGCTTCCCTGTGATGTGCAGCAGCTGTTTGCCAGCATGGCAGGGGGTCTGCCACTTGCTGTGCCCTCTACCTCCCCGGTCAGATCTGAACATGGGGCCCTTTGCTGAGTGATGACCACGTAGCTCAGCGTGTAAGCACATGTGCTCTGGACTCAGGGTGTGTGGGTTTGAATTCCAGCTCTGCTACATCCTGGCCGTGCTGCCTTGGGTGGGGTGTGTAACCTCCCTAAGGGGAAGCCATCCCACCTCGTGGGGAGCCTGGCACACAGAAAGTGCTCAGGCAGTGGTGGGGCTTTCGCCATCTTCAGCCTTATCTCAATTGGCTGTCTCAGTGAGAGAGCCCAGCCAAAGATGGTTCATCTCACTTTAGGCAGGTAAACTGAGGCAGAGAGCAGCGGGCCCTGACAGCCAAGCCTCATTTCCAGTGATCTCATTGGGGAGCTGCAGATTTGGGGCAGGGGGTGGGGCAGTTCTGTGACTGTGACTGAGGGTGGGTCACAGCCCCCATGCCCAGCAATCCAGAGCTTGGCCTGCCTGGCTGAGATGGCCCTCAGGGACTAGGGCCTTGGCCTGTGTCTGGGAGGAGCTGGGCAGGGGTCAGGGACTTGCCTTCAGCCTTTGGTTTTACAGGACCATGGCAGAGAATCCCAGACAGCAGGGTTCTCAGCTCCTGGATGGAGATGGTCGGAGGAGGGATGGAATTTCCAGAAGGGTCTTCTATGGGACCCCTCCATTTTTGAGACTGTTACACACCCTGACCCTCCAGCCCCAAACCTGAGAGCAGAGGTTCAGGCTGGGGGAATAGGGGACAAAGCAGAAGGGTGGGAGCTGAGTAGGGTGGTAGGGCTGGGCCAGCCCCAGCGTTTAGAGCCCAAAGCCCAGCCCCTCCTGCTGCAGCTGTGGGCGGGGAATGGGAGGTAAACGTGTTGGGAGGAGTCCAGAGGAGAAGAGAAGGCAGTGGGTTGGAGGGCGTTGCAATCTCCTTCTGGAGTTTCCTGTGACGAGGGCCTGGGCCTGAGCTAATCACTGGGCTCCTGTCCCTTTTTCCCCTCTCCACACGCCAGTGAGCCAGAGCCCACTTGGCCCACAGCAATACATTTTATTCACCAAACGTATAGCGGAGGGGCCAGCAGTCCCAGTCCAGCCCGGGAGGAACGAGTTATAAGGGGCTAGAGGGACTTTTGTAGGATGCCCAGGGTTGAGGAGTCGTGGGGAGCCTGGGGTGGAGGCCAGCACACGGCCTTACTAGCTCTGTGACCCTGGGGAGGACACTTAACCACGTCTCAAGATGATCCCAGCTGTTTGGAGTGAGAGGCCCAGGGGAGGTAGTGTGGGCTGGGGGAAAACCCAGCCAGACTGCGAGTCCAGGGCCAGAGTCTCTCTGGGCCTTGGTTTCTCCATGTGGAGTGTTGGAGGGTTCTTTGAGATATGAGACAGGAAACTCAGAGGTAAGGGCTGATGTTGGAGATCCTTATAGATCAGGGGCCTCAGGTTGCTTAGCCTGGCATCCCCCCAGAGTAGGCCCAGGGGGCTCTGAGCTGCCTCTCAATCCAGCTGGCAAGTACGTGTTACCTGCTGAAGGTAGGGTCTGGGAGGGGCATGTTGCAGGGACACAGCCCCAGGCCTCCCTTCCCCACCCTTCTCCTGGCACCTGCAGCCCTGGCACCGAGCTGCCTGCTGGTGAGCCCACGAAGGAACCAACACCTTTGCTGCTCCCCAGATCTCCCATTCCCTCCATTTGCTTTAAAAATGACCATCTATGGTTTCCATAGGACTTGAATCCCTGTCACTTCATTCCATGCTCAGAACAATTCCCATGAGGTAGGAACTGCTATTGTTCCTGTTTCCAGATGACGCTAAAGCTCAAGAGAGGTTACATGTCCTCCCCAGGATCTCAGAGCTAGTAAGGGCAAAGCAGGACTGGACCTCAGACCTTTGGATTCTAATTCTAAGCATTTCCATCATGAATTTCAGGTAATTACTATGTCCCATGTCATGTCCTGTGGCACCAGTCCTGGGGTGTCGAGAGACTCTTGTCCAAGGCCCATGCTTTGGTTGGGGAGCAATGCCCAACATAAAGTCCAGGAGGGAACAGAAGAGAGGGAACAAGAGTGATCAGGAGTCTCCTGGAGGACAGAGATGCTTGGGGAGAATTGGGAAATTGGGATTGGTAGAGAGAAGGGAAAGCATTCCAGCAGGGGGCAGCAGCTAGAGCACAGACTTGGAAAGTAAGAAGCTGCATGGAGCAGTGGTGTTGGGTGTTGGCGCCTAGTGGGTGCTCGATACATATGTTGAATCATGAATGATGTATGGAATGGTGGTGTGGGGGACGGGGATCAAAGAACTTGGGGAGCTCAGATTGGCAAGAAAGACTGGGCTTGAATTTGTCCTTTATAGGCAAGAGGGAGCCACAGAAGGCGCTGGAGCATGGGACTGACTTGGCAAAAGCCCAGTCGAGAAGTTTAAGTTGGCAGCCAGGGTTCCATCCAGCTGGTAGTTGAAGGAATGCAGATGTGAGGCAAGGGTGGGGCAGGGGTCCAGGGGACCCCTGGGACCCCAGCAGGTCCAGCCAGGGGCTCTGTAATAAAGCACAAGGGTCCATCCCTGGATGAGACTCATGCAAAGGCCCCTTCCAACCCAGGAGAGGCTCTGCTGTCTAGAAGAGGTACACCCCTTCTCCATGCTCCTGCCAAGCACTCCTCATCTAAAGACACCAGGCTCCCTCCACTGCCCCCTCCTCACTCAGGCAGACTCCTCCAGCCCCTAGTTCTGCAGGCCTTGGCTGGGAGGGGATCCAGAGTGGCCTCTGTGGGATGACATCACCGCCCACTGCCTGCCTGGCCTGCAAGTGGTTTCTCATCTGGATACCTGCTCGCAGCTCCCGCCCGCCCAGCTGCCCTGGCCAGGGAACACCCTAAGAGGCAGCTGCCAGAGGGAAGAGCTGGGAGCCTGCCTGTGCAAGGGGAGGGAAGGGCAGCCAGAAGGACAGAGTGTCCGTGTGTCCATCCCACAGCCTTTGGAGCAGCTCCTGAGAGGGGCCATAGCCTGTCTGTGCTTTCCAGTGCTTAGAGAACGTTTCCTTAACTTTTCTACCTGTGTCCCACAGAGACAGCCTTCAGGAAGGTCAGGCCAATTTTCCAGGAAGGTGGTGGGGGGAAGGGGTGTAGGGGTGTGGATTTAACTCCGCTTTGAAACCCTGCCTCAGATTTTCTTGGCTTGGATTAAAATGAGCTGATGTCTGTCCACTCCCCAGCACCTCCTGCTCGTCCTTCAAGCATCTTCTGGCCACAAGGCTGGGGCTCCTTGCTCCTCCTTACCTCAGTTTCCCCATCTCCCCTTTCTCCCTTCGAGTTTGGCTCATTTTCCCATATTCCATATCAGAGTCAAGGTATTCATATTGACACCACAAACCAGTGAGTCCCTCTGTTCATCTTTCTGCCAGTTCACACGTTTCACTGGTTCATTTCACACTTATTGAGTGCCTGCCACCTAACAGGCACTGTGATCTGGTCAGTAGAGGTGGCAAGAGTCAACTAGAAACCCATACTCTAGGCCAGGCATGGTGGCTCATGCCTGTAATCCCAGCACTTTGGGAGGCCGAGGCGGGCAGATCACTTAAGGTCAGGAGTTCAAGGCCAGCCTAACCAACATGGTGAAACTCCATCTCTACTAAAAATACAAACAAAAATTTAGCCAGGTATGGTGGCAGGCACCTGTAATCCCAGCTACTCGGGAGGCTGAGGCTGGAGAATTGCTTGAACCTGGGGGGCGGAGGTTGCAGTGAGCCAAGATTGCGCCACTGCACTCCAACCTGGGCGACAGAGCAAGACTCCATCTCAAAAAAAAAAAAAAAAAGAGAGAGAGAAAGAAACCCATACTCTAGTCTTTATTAAGCAGCAGCTGTGTCCCGGGTATCTGGGATGTAATGGGCCCTTCCCTAGGGACCAGGCACCGGTGGCCCATTGTAGGCCACATACAGTGCGGAAGTTAAGATCATAGGCAGTGGTGTCACGTGGGCTTGGGTTCAATCCCAGCTGTGTGACCTTAGGGAATTCACTTACCCTCATGAGGCTTGCTTTGCCCATGCGTGAAACGGGGCCATCACAGGACCTACTGCACGGGGTTGCTCTGAGGATTGGATGAGGCAGCTCAGTGCTGTTGGATGCCTCCAAGTCAGCACTGATGAAGGCTTGCTGTCACTATTGCTATGATCTGGCCATACTCAGGCCTTGCGGGCTCTCTAACCTGCCACAGAACTCTCTGTTCTTCTGTTTGTTGCTGGAGCCTTTCTTTCCCACTCTTCTCATCCAGTGCCCCCACACTGGGAAAGGAGGCCCCATTTCTCGTAGGGCAGGGAGTGCACCCTTCTTGTGCCGGGTGCACTTAAGAAGTGCTGTTGGCCACAGAGGCTCCAGGCATGGAACAGGCACTGTGGTCCCCCTAGGGGCACAGTGGGAGGTAGTCCGTCAGCACAGCACCCGGCGCTGCCTCTGCCCAGCTGGCAGGGGCAGGCACAGAAGCTGGCACGCCTAAGTACAGAGGCGGGGCAGGCCCTGCTGCCCAGCTGTTGGTTGCATTTCTGCCTGAAATACAATCCCGGCTTTAGCAGGGCTGCTCAGAACTGTGCACGTGCGAATGTATGTGGCACACTCAGCTGTGCAGGGTCCCTTCTGCTTCTCCAAAGGGCTGAGATGGGCCTGCAGGGCCCACACCTCATGGGAGAAAACTGCCAGGGGCAATGGGTTTCTTTCCCTGGAAGGAGGCCTCCCCTTGGGATTTCCTAGAGTTCTGTGGCCATTGCCATCTGCCCTAGGTTGGAGGGAGCCTCCCCCCCAGAAGGACCCAAAGATCTAAGTAGTGTTTCTTGCACCTGAGTGCATACACGCACCACAGGGACACAGACGGGATGTCCAAAAACTACTCATGCCTGAGTCCCAGACCAAAGAAACCTGTCTCCCTGGAGCCCAGCATCAGTACTTCTAAAAAGCTCCTGGGTGATTCTGTGCTTCCAAGTTGAGGATTACTGTGCTAGAAGAACCAGACTGATGGAAACAAATCAGAGGCAGTTATTCTGCAATGGAAAGACAGATGGGCTTGGGCCTGAACAAAATCATACTGAATGAATGTGATGCTCTTCGTAGCAGCTGTGGGAGCTAGAGTCGTCTCTTGCCTGCTCTAGAGGGGTCTCTGGTTAGTCTTTTGTGAAATGGGAAGATAAAGGGGATGTTGTGGGCATGAAATGGGGCGGTTAATGTGCCTGGCACATCACATTTGCCAAGTCAAACTCAGGCGTGTGGGGAATGTGGCTACAGGCTGAGGCACCAAGGGGGCTGTGTGGAGCTTGGAGACACTCAGCAATTTTTGTAGCCAGGCTAGTGACATGAAGCCCCCTAGCCTTCAAGGAGATTGGCAGACATAGTTTATGCCAGTCGCAGTGGCCTATGCCTATAATCCCAGCACTTTGAGAGGCCCAGGCAGGAGTATCACTTGAGCCCAGGAGTTCAAGACCAGCCTGGGCAACAAAGTGAGACCTCAGCTCTACAAAAAATAAAAAAAAATTAGCCAGGCATGGTGGTGTGTGCCTTTGGTCCCAGCTACATGGGAGGCTGAGGTGGGAGGATTGCTTGAATCCAGGAGGTCAAGGCTGCAGTGAGCCATGATTGCACCACTGCACTCCAGCCTGGGCAACAAAGAGAGACCCTGTCTCAAAAAAAAAAAAGTGTACTAGGAATTCCCTTTGGGCTGGGGGTGGTCTAAGAAGGCTTCCTGTAGGAGGTGACTAGTCCATCTCTGGCTAGTGGATCCTTTTCACTCCTAGCTAAAAGCACATCGTATTTTAAGTGTCTTATCCCCACCTCCCCCCCCCCCCCAATAATGGTGATGGGAAGAGTTGAAGTGCAGAGGTTTAAGCAGCATCCAATGCCACTCAGCTAGGAAGCTAAGAGGGCACCCAGCCTGTCTGCCTTCCTGCCTGGTGCCTGCTTAGCAAATGTCGTGCTGGTCCAGTGGCTGAGGAGGACAGAGAAGCTGCTTGCTCCTGGGAGTCCGCCTGCCCTCCCTCTGCTGCACCCAGCTTTTGACCCCTCAAGCCCCTCAAACTGCCGGGGCCTGACCACAAGCCCTGGCACTGAAAGGCAGAGAGAAACTGAGTCAGTCTCTGCAGCCAGAGGGCCTTCTCTGGAAGCAGGGCTGGGGGCAGGCCTGAGGCTGGTCCGACTGCACCCGGCCTGGGCTTGGTGGCAGCGCCTGGGTGAGCCCGAGGAGCAGGAACGGAGCGAACTTGAGGAAAAGTTGGCGGGGGGCGGGCTGGGCTCGCCAGCCGCTGGCGCGGGGACTTTCTTCTTGGGTTTCAAGTAAACAGTCTGGGCCTCCTCCCCCTCCCCTGCCTCCACCCCCGGCTCCTCATTCGACGGGTCTCATGTGTTTCTATTTAAGGGTTGCGAGTAAACCCCAGTGATTGGCGGCCTCAAACCCTCTTGACTCCTCGCCTGGGCCTGGGCCGTGGAGAAGCTCTCTCCCGCTCTCTCCTCTCCCTCTCCCGCCCGAGGGAGCAGGGCTGCCTTTTCTCTCGGGTTTGCAGGGGTTGGGGGCAGAGGCTGGAGCCTCCTGCTTGCCTTTCCTTTGCCTCTGGCCTCAGCCCTCATGGGCCGCCCACCCGCTGGCTCGCCGCCCTCCCCGATGCCCCTGCCGGCCCGAGAGGGAGGCCGGAGAGACCCCGTCGGCCCCAGGCCTCCCCGCAGGCTCCCTCATGCCGGGCTGTGACTAACTCATCGCAGCACAAGGCTTCTTTCTGAGCTTCCTTGGCCTCCGCCTCCGCCTCCGCTCTGCCTCTCTCGTTCCTCCTCCTCCTGCCCGTCCCCTCCCCGGCCCCCTGGCTCCCCATGTCCCCCGGACCCCGCGGTGCAGCGGGCCGGTGTGGGGCCTTGCTATATGGCCTGTCCTTGGCGCCCTGTGAGCTGCGAGCCCCGGCTGCGGGCTGCCCCTGGGAGCGGCGCTGGCGACAGAGCAGCCACCCCCGAGGAGGCCGATGGACAGGGGGCGCCCCGGCCGCGGGGCCATGGCTGGCCGCTGGCTCACCGCGTGCTTTCTGCCCTCGCCAGGTGCCGACGCCACCGCCGAGCCCATGATCCTGGAACAGTACGTGGTGGTGTCCAACTATAAGAAGCAGGAGAACTCGGAGCTGAGCCTCCAGGCCGGGGAGGTGGTGGATGTCATCGAGAAGAACGAGAGCGGTGAGTGCCCTGGCCAATGGCCGTCCACTGGGGTTCCGGTCTGGCCCCTGGGCCGAGCTGGTTTTTGTTCCTCCCTCCTCCCCCACCGCTGCAGCTATACGTTATTTCCATCTGGCAGAGAGAGGGCCGAGGCGGCTGAAGTTTCCCCCTGTTGGTTTGGGCTGCAGGCCAGCAGTTTGCCTGGTGGTGGAAGAATGTCTCCCTTGCTCGGGGTAATTAACCGGCCTGTGTTAATGCACGTTCAGGCACAGCGGAGGAATAAACGGCCAGCCCTGCTGGGGTCCCCGTGCCCTCAGAGGCCCGTGGGGCAGGGTGCTCTCAGCTCAGGGATGCCCAACAACAGCCACATTCTGAGCCAGGGTCCAGGCAGGGGCAGGACAGCCCGGCCAGCTGGTGGGGAAGGCAGGCCCTGCTGTCACCGTGCGGTCCAGGGTCCCCGGGTCTCTGGCGAGTTGTCTGTGGAAGGGCCAGGCCTGTGGGCGTTGGTTGGGATCTGGTTGGGGATCTCACTGCCCCCTGCCGAGCTGGAGGCCCCAGGACCTGGAAAGCAAGCGCAGTGAGGGGGATGCAGCCAGGCCTGGGCCGGGCAAGGTCCCGCACTGACAGGGGCCATGCTGACAGCTGCCCGGGGCAGCTGGTTCTCAGGGTGCCACAGATGGTGCAAAGGTACCTTGGTGTCCCTGGCAGCAGGAGTCATGGCAGGTGAAGAGAGGAGAGCCCAAGCCTGTCAGTCCAGGCCTGTTCGGCCCCCAGCAGGGCCAGGGCTGGGACTCGAGCCCAGGACATCCATCAGCTCGCAGCCTCCCAGGGCTTGCATGGGTTTCTGGGGTGTTTTGTTTCAGTTTCGGTTTGCTGCAGGGAAGGCCCCTGTGCTCAGAGCCTCTCTGAATGGTGTTTGGTGCATACTTCCAGAGGGGAGGAGCCTGTTCTCCTCTCCTAGTCCCACTCTGTGCCTTGCCAGTATTTAAACCCGGAAAGGAAAGGCAAAGCATAGGACGGCAGTGCCTGCTCCATAGAGACAGGAACCCAGACACAGGGAGGTTGCGGGGAAGCGAGTCTCCTGGGATCCAAAGCAGAACCATGTGCCTCCTCCATAGAGACAGGAACCCAGACACAGGGAGGTTGCGGGGAAGCGAGTCTCCTGGGATCCAAAGCAGAACCCTGTGCCTCCTGGTGGCCAGGAGCTGTGGAGATGCTGAGGAAATCCCAGTGGGCCTCCTGGGGGAGGTGGGTGCAGGCTCCTGCTGCTGGTGGCTCCAGAGAACAGGGCTGTGATATGCGTATAGGGCCTGACTTGTGGCCCTCCTGCTCTGAGGTCTTCAAAGTGCCTGCTCCCCTCTCAGGTCAGGCTGTGTCTGCCCTTGTGCCTGGAGTCATCACCAAGGTGGTCGGCAGTGACAGTCCTCCCTGGCAGAGCCATGTCTCTGCTGTGAGGCCTCAACCCTTCGTCCCAGGTGCCCACACTGGGCTCCTTCCTGGGCAGCTTTGTCCTTAGCGTTTGTCATGCTCATGGCGCCACCTCCCTGCCCCCAAAGGAAGCTAGCAATGTCATGGGGGTCTGGCTCTGGAAACCCCCAGCACCTGAAGACCCAAAGCAATGGATCTCTAATGGTGACATGGGAGACCTCAGGCGATGGAGATGTTTGTTGTAGAGCTTGCATCAGGAAAGCAGTGGATCTCTAATGGTGACATGGGACACCTCAGGTGAGGGAGAGGTTTGTTGTAGAGCTTGCATCAGGAAAAGTGGTTCTTCTCAGAACTTCTGGCTAGGGAAGTTCTGAGAGAACCAATGGTTCTCCCACCATGCCTGCCTGTCACACCATAGCTGTTTAACCCTTGAGCAGCAGGAGGTAGTGAGCCCCCATGTCTTTGGGGGCTGCCAGCCACTGGCCAGGATGGCTGAAGATGAGAGCACACAAGAGGAAGTCATCCTGCTGGAAGACTCCAGGATTCCCAGGGCATATGCGCCCTCTCCCCTCCTATCCCATCTACAGGACCCTGGGACACTGGAGTCCTAGGATTGGGGGAAGGAGTCTAGACAAAGGGGGAGACGCCTGCTCTCCTGAGGAGCTGCTGATGGCTGTTAGAGGTGGCCCAGGCACCCCAGCTCCCCACGGCCACCTGTGGCCAGAGCAGGCCAGTCTGGCACGCAGACCGAGAGAGCTGCTGTTCTTAGAAGCCACATTCTACCTGCCACTGTCTGCTGGGGGGCTTAACTTCTCTGGGCCTCAGTTATTCCCTCCATTAAATGGAGGTGACTTTGTGGCTGGTTGGAAGCAGGGGCTGGAGCAAATGACCTCCCTGAGCTCTCTCTCAGGTCTGAACTCCAAGGCTGGGAAACTTGGTGGGACCCTAGGTGTCAGATAGAAAGATCTTCCCTGAACATGGCTTTTCTACTTCTGGGAGTTTCGTATCTTTACCGTTGGTGGAGAAAGCTGCTCAGCTGCAGATGTTTGCACAGGACCTGGAGTGCTGTGCCTACCTATTCAAACCCGTCTGTTGCTATCTACCAGGAGGCCTGGAGTATACATCCAGCCTAACCAGAGAAATGAAGTTGGGTGGAGGGGAGAAAGGAAGAGGGCCAAGCTGCAGATCTCTGGGAGGGTCTTTTCCCAGTTCAGGGAAGCTGGAGGCCTGACAGTGGGGGAGAGGAGGCATCTTGTGCATCCTGAAGGAGTGGTGAGTGAAGCTTTTGAACTCAGGAACAAAGACCCAATTGTGAAGCCTTTGACCTTGGGACACAGTGGGTGTGTTGAGGCATTTCCATTTGCATTGTTGGGCAATGGCCCCAGCCAGCACCATCCCTACCTCCCTGGGCCTTGCCTTGCCCACAGGGTGCCAGGACTCTGCCTGTGTCCCCTCTTACTTGACTGGGAGTGCCTCAAGTAGAATGTCCACAAGAGGACCCAGCCACCTCTGGCTCTGCCTGCTTATCAGAGCCCCTCTGTGCTCTCATTGGTCTAAAGAGAGATGTGCATGGAAGGTGATTCTGAGTCAGTAAACACCAGGTGGCAGGCCACATACTTCACACACATCATTCTATTGGGATATCATGGAATAACACCATGCAGTAGAAGGCAGTTTAACCAATTTGTGGCTGAAGTAATAGGCTAAGAGGCTAAGTACTTGCCTTAGAGTCCAAGAGCTAAGATCTCTCCCCTCAACAGAGGCCATGCAGGGAGGCTGAGAATGGGCCCATCCCAGGTGGGGAGGGTAGAAGTCCAAGCTGGCGATGCTGTAGGTTGAGGCAAGATGCAGGCTGGGTGAGATGGCTGCAGAGCTCCCTGGAACATCTGTGGGGAAGGTTGTCTCTGCATCCCTCCTTCCAGCTAGTGGGAATTCATGTTGTTCGTTGATCCATTGAACTTAGGGACAGGAAACAGCTGAGAGGGTCTGAGGAAGGTGATGTGTACCTAGGACTGAGGACAAACCTGTTCCAGAGAACAGGAGTCAAAGAAACCCAAAGTGAGACTTGAGTAGCTTTAAGGAAAGCATTTGTGATCAACCAGTGGGCCTAGGGCCAGACCAGAAAAGGACTCTTTTTCTCCATTGATCAACAGGGACACATAGAGCAGGAAGATTCATAGTTTTGGTAGCTTTGCCACCCAGCAAGCCATACCAGGGCATGCAGCTGCCATTGTTACTTTGTCTTTGGAAACCCCTCTACCCTTGACATAAGCAAAAGTGCATAAGATGCCTCCTCTTTAGGACATTCATTTGCCTCAAATACTGCATTGACTTCCCTCTCCAGCAGGCATAATTTCTGGCAGCGTGGTGACATCAGGGTCCTGGTCACTCTGATTTGTGTGTTTAGCAAAGCTGCATCCAACTTCCTAGGATTGTTTCCTTCTTAGGACTGCAGGCCAGGGGAAGAAGTGGGGAGATGAGTCAACAAAATTTTTCCTGCCTCACCTTTCTTCTCTGAGTCTTTGCTTACTTCCTGGCACTGGGCATGATACATTGGGAGTTCTTATACTTCCATGGAAGCAAGAAATTTTGAGCTCCTGGTCCATCTTTTTTTTTTTTTTTTTTTTTACAAGTGAGAAAACCAAACCTTGGGAAGAATTTGAGAATTTTACTCCCCTCTAGGGTCAATGCTTTAGTCCCAGTTGAGTTGTGAGCGGAGGACAGAAATTCACTCAGACTTTCTTAAGAGATTGCTGAAGCAATAAAGGAAAATCTCACCAAACCCAGGGGTGAGAAGTAAATCAGCCTTAGGGGGCTGGGACTGGGAACCAAAAGTCAGCACGAGCCAAAGCAGCTTCTCTGTCTCTCTTACTTACCATGTGGATTTTTTTTTTTTTTTTTTGAAATAGAGTTTCACTCCTGTTGCCCAGGCTGGAGTGCAGTGGCATGATCTCAGCTCACTGCAACCTCCACCTCTGGGGTCAAGCGATTCTCCTGCCTTAGCCTCCCAAGTAGTTGGGATTACAGGCACCCACTACCACAGCTGACTAATTTTTGTATTTTTAGTAGAGACAGGGTTTTACTATGTTGGCCAGGCTGGTCTCAAACTCCTGACCTCAGGTGATCCACCCGCCTCGGCCTCCCAAAGTGCTGGGATCACAGGTGTGAGCCACCGCGCCCAACTACCATGCAGATTTAAAGCACAGCTATGCTCTTCTAACTGTACACCAGCCTGCCTTCTCCTCTCATCCGACTATGACAGCAGCTTGTTTGAGTGGCGTTGGTTTCTCAGGACCAGACTTGCATGACTTTTCAGTTGAGATCTCTCCCAACAACTGAGTTTGACCTCTGGTTCTCTGAGTTCAGAATTCAAAGTTTGAATCTGATGGTTTCCTCACCAGCAATGGATTGGCAAACGTTAGATCGGGTGTCCAGCCCTGGTCCAATAAGCTGTGTCCCGGAGAACCATCAGAGTATAAACATGGTTACCTAACCAACCTCTTCAGCAGAGGCTCTTGGTGGGCAGGTTTTAAAGAAAAGTTACCCAAAAACATGGTGGCTGCAGCCATTTTACTTATTCAGTACCTGTGCATGTGGTGGAGAGGGTGAAGAATCCAGAGTTCCAGTACGGGGTTTAAGACCTAAGTCTATACTGTGTGATATAAGTAGAAATCAATTTGTTTTCTGATGGTTAAGAGGGGGTAGTGATACATACCACATGGGCTTTCTGTAAGGATGAAGTATACTCTATGTAGGAGTGGTTCATTTATTCACTCATTTGTTTCACCGTTCTTGAATACTTGAATACTTTGTGCTAATTGTGTATACATCCATGAGGTTCCTGCCTTCATGGAGCTTAGAGTCTAATTGATGTTCTCATTCTGGTAGACTGTATTGTGAGCCTGGGATAGCCTTACAGACTTTGCTTTTTTTTTTTTTTTTTTTTGAGACAGGGTCTTGGTCTGTCACCCAGGCTGGAGTGCAGTAGTGCAATCTTGGCTCACTGCAACCTCTGCCTCCCAGGATTAAGTGATTCTCCTGCGTCAGCCTCCCGAGTAACTGGAATTACAGGCGTGCACCACCATGCCTGCCTGATCTTTGTGTTTTCAGTAGAGATGGGGTTTTACCAAGTTGGTCAAGCTGGTCTTGAACTCCTGGCCTCAAATGATCCACCTGCCTCGGCCTCCCAAAGTGCTGGGATTACAGGTGTGAGCCATCGTGCCCAGCCTGCATTGTTGTAAATGGATTTTATGTGTATCTTCTACATCTTGCTTAGATTCTGTGCTTACTATGTAACCACCTGATTACTATTATAATTCAGACTTCCACATTTGCCTGCTCCTGGAAAAGAAGTGTCCCAACAAAGATAGGCTAGGCTGTTTCTAGAAGGGCGGGTTTATTGTAGTCTGCATTGCGGATAACTGAACTAACATGCTTATTTCTGCAACAGTCTTTTAAGAGTTTGGCTCCAGTGAACCAGACTCCATTTAGATGTGGTGCCACAGAGGTGGTGCCTGGCCCCACGAGGTCCTGTCCCAGCCATCAGAAAGCCTTGTGCACTGACAGCTCTTCTCTTCAGAGTGCAGCCTGTGTGTGTGTTCTTGCTATATCAGGCTAATCAGCAGAGTCCCTTTTGGCCCAAGGCGATCTCCAGTGTGCAGCTGTTACCCACTTCACAGAGCTGGCTGGAGGGGAAAGGGCCTGGGAGCATAAAGCCAGGAGCAGAGGCAGGCATGCTAGCCCAGTCTTGGGCCCTTCCGCTCAGCTTTATTCACTCCAGGATCAAGATTATGTTGAGAAGGAGATTGCAGGATAGCCTAGCAGTTAGGAACATGGGCTTCGTGTTAGAGAAGGCTGCTTTCCATCTTGATTTGGTTACTTCCTGTGGTGATCCTGGGGAAGTTTCTTGGGTCCTCTCAGCATCAGTTTCCTTACCTGTAAAATGGGGATAATTGTACCCACAGCTATAGGGTTGGTATATGCTAATTCAAAAGGAATTCAGGGCCAGGAATGGTGGCTCATGCCTGTAATCCCAAAACTTCGGGAGGTTGAGGTGGGAGGGTAACTTGAGGCCAGGAGTCTAAGCCCAGCCTGGGTAACATAGTGAGGCCCTGTCTCTACAAATAATAATAATAATAATAATAAAGACAAAAGAAATTTAGTGCTTCATGCAGGGCCTGACACACAGTGGGTGCTCAATAAGTGACAGCCACTAGAAAGACCACTGATTGGGAGAGCTCTGCCACAGATCGACCCTGGGACCTGCAGGGGGCCAGTTTCTTGTGGCCTCAATTTCCCTGTCTGGTCATAGAACTGACTTGGTGGCATCTGAGGACTGTCAGTCCTGAGGGTCTGTGAGGTGGCTATAGCGGCAGGGGGGTTTACTGTCAGGCAGTGAGGCCAGGACAACCCATTCTGGGGCCAGACTCACTCCCCTGGAGTTCTTGCTTGGGCAGCTATCCTTGTCCCAGCCTAATCAACAGAGTACAGCAGGAAGAAGGGTTGGCGACAGAAATCAGGGTCCCATTGGTGGCCTCATGGGATCGGGGGCTTTCATGACAACCCCACGCTGATGGTCCCTCAGTAGCCCTGTTGCATGGTGCAGAGCTGAAGTGTCAGGGATGAAGACAAGCATAGTCGAGAAGGCCTCCTGGAGGCATTGAGCAGGGCTAGGAGAATGAAGGGATTAGACAGGCAGAGCGAAGAGTGTGGGGCGTGGTGGGGCTGCGACTGCAAAGCAGGCATGCATCTAGGTGCCCCAAGCAGAAGAAAAGTGGGAGCTGGGCAGCAGGAGGTGGGAGGGTGGGTCCTTGGGAAGCTGGTGAGCAGGAGAGCTCCCTGAGAAGGGTGAGCCTTGAGGCAAGCCCTCCGGGCTGCATGGGGAGGAGGGTGGCAGGCACAGGTGTGGCAGGGGCTGGGCGGCTCCGCAAATAGTGCTTTCCTCCAGCTGGATCCGCAGTGCCTATTGTCAGGGAGGCATCCAAGGGCTTGTCAACGCCAAGTGCTGCCAGCCACCTGCGTGGAGCCAGCTGCCAGGCAGGCAGGTGGGGCAGTGAGTATGGGGGTACTCCCTCCACCACGCTGTCACCCTGCCCAGGTTGGACAGGCCTAGTGTCCAGTTGCTGTGGCCTGACTCTGTGGACCTACTGGCTCTGTGGACCTCTCGTGTCCCAAACTCCTCCAAAGCCATTTTCCTTGAATAGTTATTTCTCAGCAAAATATATGGGTCAGTGGTGGCCTCGGTGTGGCATGCAGCCCTGGAAATCCCACAGAAGTGCCAGAGTGACAACCACTGCTCACCCCAGTTGTAGCCTCAGGGCAATACCTGGCCACCTTCCCTTTGGGGGACAAACAGGTTTCTACTGACTGAGCCCATGAGCATCTCCAAAATGTTATTTTTCCAAGTTTGAACACCAAGGGGCCTGTGAAGCCAGTCTTCCAATGGCTGGTCAGTCGGTCATCAGTAAATCTGTATGAGCTGACTAAGTGTCAGGCTGGGATCCAGAAGTGACAGAGGCCAACAAAGCCCTCATGGGGCTCAAATATTGCGAAGAGACATGTAACAAGTAAACCAAGGAAGTAATTGTAGGTGTTGACAAGTACAAGTCAGGAAACAAGCAGGCGCTGTGGAGAGGTCAGCAGCAGGGAGGGGACAGGGCTGTGGTCAGGAAAGACACCATTGAGGTGTTGTTAAAGCTGGGGACAGGTGGGCCTTGGTGAATGCAGGGAACAGCAGAAGGCCCACTGGTTCTGGGAGGGCAGGAGTGAGCAAGGGCAGAGACGGGTGCCAGGCCAAGGAGTATTATTCTAGGTACAGCTGTGACTGCATGCCTACTCGGAGCCCCGCAGTGGAGCTGACAGAGGTGACTTGCCTCCTCTGACTCAGGTGTACCTTTGCACAGGTGCCCTGTGAGTGGGCAGCCCTGGAGATCCTCTGCCTGCCCCCAACACACAGACACTGCCTTTGTCCCCAGTAGAAATGACAGGTCTCTCACCCCCCTCCCCAGCTGAAGTGCAGGGAAAAGATCACCCCACACATTTTCTCCACTGTTACGTAACAGATTTCAGCAAAGTGTAAAGCAAACACTTTCTGGGGAGTGTAATTTTTCAGGACCTCAGGGAATTCGGGTTGGGAAATTGCCCCTTCCTCATTCTCTCCCCAGCTTATCCTGTGGCCGTGTGATATTACACCCTTCAGCAGTTGGGTTTTCTGTAATTGTTCCGGTGGGAGTGGGGGACGGCTGCCCTCGTCCCTCTCAGCATCTTTTCAGATTCCATAACCTCATCCTCTGGGTTTCCAGTGCTGACCTAGAATCCTGGCCTCATTGTGGGGGTGTAGCTGTGGTGACCCAATTCACCCAGATGGCCTGCAAAGTCTGGGGGAGCCAGGTCTCAGCAGGGCTCCCCATCCTGGGAGCTGAGCTATGGAATCCCAGGAAACTGACGGAAGCTTCTGGCTCATAGAACCGCCAAGTTCATTTCCCTCTGAAATATGCCATGCATGATTATCACTGGTTTTGTTTCATCCAACTGTCTTAGCCCCAGCTCTACACTCCCCTTCTTAGCTGGGCATCTCTCAGGCTCTGGCTAAAGTTCGTTTGCCTCCCCTGAGTTTTTATTGGATCGGATTGTGGGGAAGTGGCCCAGGAGCACCATGGGAAATGAGCAAAGGCCAAACTCAGAGTAAGTCTGCCAAGGACTGTCCGTAAAGCAAGTGAACTGTGGGTGGGTTTTGAGACTAGTGTGCGATAGCAGATCCCTCTCTCCTCTCGTGACGGGGCCCATTGGCAGTGCCACAGGTTGCCCTGGGATCCCCATGTCCTGGAAAGCTCTAAGGACAGTGGCCAGAAGCCTGCATGTTCTGTTCTTCCACACTCCTGCCAGGAGGGTTACTGGGGAGGTCAAGGCCACCTGGAGAGATGCCTGCTCGTGCTAGCTAAGAGGAGGGGATTTGGGACTTTTTTAAAGGTGATCTCTTTCTGAATCACAGTATTTTATGTTTTACAAGATATAAAACCTTGCAGTCTATAAAACATCTTGGCAAGAGGCAGGATGGATGTTGGCATTCTGTCTTTCCAAGGAGGAAGTTGAAGCCCAGAGAGGTGAAGTGACCAAGGTTGCACAGCTGGGAGGTGGGGCATGAGCTTCAGTCACTGCCATTTGACCAGGTTTTGGAGATCTGGATGTTTGCATTGTAGATTTCACTTCTTTGCAAAGCCAAACTCCAGAGTGCTTCACCACATGAGTTCCCTGGCCACAGAGAGTAGGAAAGCAGCGGTCAGTTGTGCTAAAGCCAAATGGGGCAGGAGAAAGGCCAGGGGCAGCAGGTCAGAGGGAATCTGAAAGGGAAGAGAAGCATGTTGACTCTTTTCCCGCAAGAGAGTTGCATAAGCGTTCCCACCTTTGGCTCACCAGGTCCTTGGGGAGGGGCTGGTCTGTGTGGGTAGGTCAGTCTGCTTACCTGGTGGGCAGCACCAAGGGTGTGAGGGTGGTGCTGATCAGCGCTCCAGCCTACATTGCCTTCTTCTTTCCACTATGCGGACCCATCCTGGCCACTCCCCCAAACACACACCCCCTAAGGAAGACCTGCCATCTGCCACCCTCTCTCCTTCCGCACCCCTACCCCAGCATTCATCACATCTCAGCCCTCAGTGAAATCCTACATGCAGGGGCTGCTTCCATAGGATGCGGTTTGCTCATTCAGTCAACAAATATGAGCACCTACTGTGTGCCCTGTGGCATGCCCAACACTGGGGTGCACATGGACAAGAGGCAGCTGTCCCTGTCTTCCCATTGCTGAAGGTGACAGCATCCTAGGGCTGTCTCTTTACCTGCAAGGTAAAAAGCCCAGATGTAGTGAGTCAGTCATTTTCACTTGGCACCTACAGTGTGCAAGGCAGAAAGCAAGGTATGGCTGAGGACTGGAGATAGGACTCAGAAGGATGGCACAATCTTCTCTGGGCACTGTGAGCTTTCATGAATACTGTCAAGTTTGCTCAGAGACGGGGACAGGGCCTGGATTGGGTGGGTGGTGGAAGACTTCTGGAGAAGGTAGGCCTTGAACAAGGGGCAGGCCCCAGGTGGCTGGCAAAGCTGAAGGAGGAAGGTGCTCCAAGCAGAGTGAACCTGAGTGATGCATGTGGAGGTGTGGAGGGTAAAGTGGACAGGTGTGATCTGGCCACAGTGCCTGGGGGTTGCCTGAGAGAAGCTGGAGGAACTGGTCAAGGGCTTTGAAGGGCCTTAAATATAAACAAAGAGAGCTTTTCCTCTGTTCTTCCCCACTGCGCTGAGGGGCTGAGGGAGAGTGGAAGCCTGGAAAAGTGAAGCCACGTGCCCTGCATCATAGTGAGTTTGAGGCAGGGCTGTGGCACATCTGTGGGCTGCTGGTGCAGTGGTGGCTGTCTCTGAGGTCCCAGGAGGACTGGGGAGTGATGTGGCAGGTGCCAGGTAAGGGGAGGAGGGGGAGCAGGGCTCTCCAGCTGCTGCCGCCGCTGCTGAGCTGCTGCTCACCTGGCCTGGGCCCTTCCGCCTGTTACTAGGGCTAGAGCCTGGAGCCAGGCAAAGGCACCTCCCCACCCCTGTGCGTTTAAACAGCCTTGTTTTTCTAACTCCCCTCTCCTCTCCCCGCAAGATCAGCTTCACATGCCCCAACTGGAGAATGCAGACTCCCCCATCTAGCAAGGCTTCTGGGGGCCAGCGTCAGGCTGGGAAGGAGGCATGGTGTGCTCCAGGGAAGGTGGGGCTGTCCTACAGCTGGCTGTGAGTCCCCCCTCAGGTCCAGAGGCTCTGCCTCCTCAGCCCCTTGTGTTCCTCCCTTCCCCCAGGAAGGGGGTAAGGTCGCTGTTGAGGTTGGCCAGGTATCCAGCTCTGGTGTTTCTGGACATGATGTCTTTCTCTTGTTTTCTGTACTTTTAAGTGGCACTCTCACAGGCCCCAGCCTTCTCTCTGCTCAGCGCGCTCACCATCTTTTGATTACAGCAGGATCTTGAGCTGCTGCGATCAGGGGTAGCATGCAGGTTGGCAAGGATACAAGGCTTGGGGTCTTGCGCTTGAGACCGCAAGCCAGCACCTGAAGCACTGGCTGCTTGAGTCTCCCATGCCTGGTTTGGCCAAATGACCTTTCTGTGCACTGGTGGGGCTTTCTGCCAGTTCTAGACACTCACTTCTTGCTCGAGGCATTGGGTCAAGGAATAGCCACTTGGCATGGTGCTCAGAGTGTCATGTTAACGGGCAGAGCAGTGGCGTGCCATCGTGGGAGGAAGGCCAGGCTTTGCGTAAGAGGAGCTTGGTCAACCCAGACTCTAAGCTCAGCTACCAAACAACCAAGTGACCTCAGGCAAGCCACTTCACCTCTGTGAGCACCAGCTTTGCTCATCCACAGCATGGAGGGGTGATTAGGAGTGGAGACAGTGGCCATGGTTGCTTTCCAGATACCAAGCTACCCCATTCCCCTGACCATTGTGTTGTTACCAAGCTGGGCAAGAAGCCCACTTTATCTCTGTAGTTCTGGAGCTCCTAAGATTCCCTCTTATCCCTAGGGACCTGAAAACAGGCCAGTTTCAGCTCAGAGGCAGCAGACGAGGGGAATTTGACCATGTTGGCAAGCCTTCAGCCAGCTCTTCCCCGAAGCCAAATGGGTCACTGGCTACAAACGTCCTTGGGTTTGTAATGATGATCACAGGGATCGTGGACTCCTGAACACCTTTGGAATGGGCTTTGTGCAGCCAAATGCATCACAGATTAAATTTCTGGAGAAGGAACAGCTGAGAAATAGTCTTGAGCTTCCCTGAGCCACTTCTGTACTATGGCAGCAAAAGGGTGTGCGTACGCATGCAAGGGGGCGTGTGCGTTTTCTCCCCTGACAAAAGGGTGGGAGGTGGGGCAGAAGCAAAAGATGATCTGATCTTGTAATTTGCAGTAGCCAGTGGGCCAGCTGGTGCTTCTCGTGGTTTTTAGGATAGTGCCGGGAACAGAAAGAATATGATGAATGTCATGGAATTTCATGATAGAAGTTTGGGGTGGCTTCCCCTCCTTTTTAAAATAATGTTTTTGAAGAGTTGCCCTGGAGAACTGCTGAAAGCAGAGAGGCTGATGGACGTTTTTTGGTTATGTCAGATGAGGACAAGATTATCCAAGTGAACGAGGGTGTCTCTCCCTGTCGGCTGGGCTGCGGGGTTCCAGGGCCGCCCTGCCAGAAAGCAAGCAGAGGGCCCGTAATCACAAACAGGCTGGGATCAGTTACAACCAGAAGTATTACTTTAGACTCTTGGCTTTGATGGGGAAGAATGCAGTTTTCCTTGGCCCCCTACCCCGTCCTTCTCAAGTTAAACAAGATCCATGAAAGCAATAGCTCTGGCGCTTAAAGAGAGGCTTGGTGTAGGGATCTCAAAAGCCAAACATTGGAGGGCTCCCTTGACCCCCACTGGTATCGGGGTAGGGATTTGCCTGACCCTTTTACTGCCCCATTTCTCCTTGTGTGCACTGGGGAATCCTGTTTTCCCAGACTCTTTCTTGTCTACCTGGGCCCTTCTCATCGCCTCACCTGTGTCGTGCCCACGAGCCCGTGTCCTGGCATTCTCTGAGTGCTTGCCATGTATCTTTCCTGCGTGGATATGTGGGTGGGAAGGAAGTCGGGCAGGGATAGCAACGAAGTGGCTCAGCACATTGGAGCAGACCTTAACCAGCTCCTGAAGATAACAGAATAGGAGATTCTCATCCCTCCGGGCTCCAACCCACCCCTAGGGGACCCTCTTCTCCTCCCCTCCCCCTGCCTTAACCAGTGCCTCCTGGGCAAGCATCTGATTGACTCTTTCATGCTTGGGCATGAACAACGCTGCTCCGGAGCACTGGCATTATGCGGGGTGTGCTTTCCCCAGCATTGATAACCGGAGCAGAACCAGGGGTGGCTTGAACCTCATTGCCCACAGGGTGGGATTTTAACTGGCTGCTCCTTGTAGGAGAGAGAGGATAGTTACCTCAGCACCTGGGCTTTGCATGGGGAGAATGAGCATCCAGGGTTCCGGTCTCGCTGGCTCCCTTAGGAGTATTTAACCCTATTCTTCTGTTTCCAAGCACCATGTGCAAGCACCAAGTGAGGCTCCATGTCCCAGGCCTGACTGCACAACCAGACACAAACTTGCCTCCTTGGATTTAAAGGGCCTCTACATTCAGTGGAGCTAGAGCATCTTGTTGGTGCTCATGTGCCAGGTGAGAGGAGCATTTGGACCTCAGGGGCCTGACCTGCCCTCCACACCCTGGTCTCTCCACTCCCCCAAGAGGTCACCCTACCACCTCAAGGCCCTTGAAGGAGAAAATCCATTCTAGAAGTGGTTCCAGGGTAAGGGGCTGGGTGGAGTCATAGCCAGGTTGGGCAGGAACTCTGACCCAGAGACAGGGTAGTGAGATTTGAGGGACGGAGACATCCAAATCCAATCTAAGGGCCATGCCAGAGCTGGGGAGCGGGAGCTAATGCCATGATATTGCAATATTGCCCGCTTCCTGGGGAGTGAAGCTGTGGCTCCTCATGGCTGACAGCTGGGACTCAGCGGGGGTATCCTGGCCTGCCACAGCCAGGGGATATTTAAAGGGGCAAAATAATCCCCTACCTCCATCCCCCCACCCCTGACTCCTATTATCTGACTCCATCTAGACCTCCCCATAGAGGCCTCCCTCCAAGGGCCCCCCCCAAGAGGTGGCTGGAGGACCCCATGGAGGCTGGGAGATGGAGGTGTGGCAGGCAGGTCAGTGACTTCCCCCAGCTTTCTACCCGTCTCTCTGCCCTCAGGTACTGGGATCTTCTTGTTAAACAGTGGTAGAATATTGATCAAAGGCTGGGCCTTATTCAGAGTGGAGAAAACCAGAACCCGGCAACCAAGCAAGTGTATAGTCAGGAGCTAGATATCAGACATTTGTTCATTCAATTCACTCATTCCCCAGCCTTTATCTCCTGCTGTGTGCCAGGCACTGATGCACAGAGGTGAACAGGAAAGACTTGATCTCCATCTTTATGGAGCAGACAGTCTAGAGTGCACACAGACAGTTGCCCACTCTGACCAGCTGAGGGGACTGTGGTTGCTGGTTGGTTGTGGGACAAGGTGGTTGGCTCTCTGCAGGCCCCTCCCCTGTGGGTGCTGGGGGTGGGAGGCACCAGAGATTGACAGGTCAGTGTGGGAAGAGCTGTATCACTCACTAGTACTCATGGGTGTCAGTCACCACTGCCTGACCAGTCAGTGTAACTGTGGCGAGTCTCTAGAATGAGAAACCTGGTCTGGGCCAGTCTTGGGGGGTATCTGGACTAGGGGAGTATCTGGTTTGAGTGTGGCCTTTTCTCCTTGGATTGGGGTGGGATCTGTACTAGACCAATTCTTGGGAACCAGGAAGACAAGATGGTTCCCAGAGGCAAAAGAGACAGGAAGGGAATGGGGCAGGAAGCCGCTCAGTGAGAGAACCTAATCCTAGGTCACCACAAACCTAGCTGAGGCCCCAGGATGGTTATCCCAGGACAAGGGGATTTAGGGCTCAAGTTAGACCCATTTGCTGCTTTCTGGAGACTTAATATCAGAAACTGATGAAACTGATGAGAAAGACAAGAAAGATTATTAAAGTACCTCCTATATGTCAGGCAGGGAACGAAACACCTTTTTTCTTATAATTATCACCACTGCCCTGTAAAGTATGGGTATTGTGATGCCTATTTTACAGTTAAGAAAACCAAGGGCCAGACGGTTCAGGTCATCCACAGTTCTCCCCTGTACACTCTGCTGCCTCTTGGTGAATCCACTGGAGGCTTGTGCCATGGTTGGGGAGCTATTTTTGGTATACCTCTCTCCCCACTGTCCTCTGGGAGTTGGGGCAAACACGTCTCTGGGGCTGCCCATTCCAGTGCCCCGAGTTGCACCCAGGAGGACTTTGTTTGTGGTCCCTGGATGAGAGGCAGTGCCACCAAGATTCCCAGTAGAGGCCTGCAAACAACCTATGGGGCTGCCTTGAATGGGCTTGGGAGATGCTGCTAGTGGCACCCCCTGCATTCCTCCAGGAATGTGGGCCTGTTCCTGGTGATTAGCCTGTGGGGCCTCCCTGAGCTTTGATCTTCCATTCCTGTAAGGAGAGAGGCCCAGATGGAAATGGCCGGGTCAGGTATCTGAGCAGACTACATGAGCTGTCAGGACTGGAAGTATTAGCTCACTGGATGATCCTGGGCAAATTATGCAACAAGCAACAAAAACCTCTGTGCCTTGGGTCCTTCAAGACAGATCCTCCTGGGTAAGCTAGAGATGCTTGCTGTGGGTCAAAGTCATTTCCCCAAACTGGGGAACTGGAAGAAGGAACATTGCCCAGAGGCTGAGTCACCGCACAGGATTCTAGCAGAGCAGAAGTTGCGGGGGGCCGGCAGGAAGACAGCTGGAGAGAAGATGCCCAGTGCTGATCCCGCATTGGCCCCAGGAGCTGGGCTTCAGAGAGTCTGAGCTTGCCAGGATGCCAAGATGAGCAAGACTCGGCCTGTGTCCTCAGAGAGCTCTTGGTCTAGCTGGGGGACTGGCCAACCCAAACCTAAGGTCAAGGTGATGGGGGAGCCGTGAGTTAGGAAAGCAGAACGCTGGCTGGCAGGAGAGTCAGGGGAACATCACAAAGTTGGTGGCTTCAACGGATGGGGCCTGGGTACAGCAATGAATAAAAGACATCAACACATTTGGGGGCTTCTGAACCCTGCTGCATGTGCATTCAAAAAGCAAGACAGGGGGTACTTCCCCCAGGCCCCAAGAAAGGCTTCAAATCCTACTCTGCCACTGAATAGCCACTCTGTGGCCAGCATGTGGCCGTTCTGCTCCTCAGTTTCCATATCTGTTAACATGAGGATAATATTGGAAACCCATGTGGCTATTGGGAAAGGCCAACTGTGAAAGAAAATTGTCAAGTGGCATATTCACCCTCCTTTCCTTTTCTCTGATGGACAGGGATGGGCTACCATCCAGTTTAGGCAGTAAGTTCTATTAGGGGATAGTTAGGAGTCCGTCGGGTTTCTGAAATTGCTTGGAATAGTAACCCCTCTGCCCCCACCAGCCTATAGCCTGGAGAACGTTTTTGTTTTTTTTTTTTTTTTTTTGAGACTTGATCTCACTCTGTCGCCCAGGTTAGAGTGCAATGGCACGATCACGGCTCATTGCAGCTATGACCTCCTGGGCTCAAGTGATCCTCCCACCTCAGCCCCAGAGTAGCTGGGACTACAGGTGCGTACCACTATGCCCAGCTAAATTTTTTAAAATACATTTTTAGTAGAGACAAGGTTTCACCATGTTTTCCAGGCTGGTCATGAACACCTGGACTCAAACGATCTGCCCACCTCGGCCTCCCAAAGTGCTGGGATTACAGGCGTGAGCCACCGCACCTGGCCTATCCTTTTCAAAGCATTTTTCTCATCTGTTATCTCAGAGTAACTCTCTAGGGGTAAGTAGGGCAGGTGGCTTTGTTTCCATTTTTCAGAGGAAACAGTTGAGACCTCAGAGCTTGCTTGTGGCCAGGCTTGGATTTGAACCAAGGGTCTGCAGATTCTTCTTTTTTTTTTTTTTTTTTTTTTTTTTTTTGAGACGGAGCTTCGCTCTGTCGCCCAGGCTGGAGTGCAGTGGCGCAATCTCAGCCCACTGCAAGCTCCACGTCCGTGGTTCACGCCATTCTCTTACTTCAGTCTCCCCAGTAGCTGGGACTACAGGTGCAGGCCACCACGCCCGGCTAATTTTTTTTTGTATTTTTTAGTAGAGATGGGGTTTCACCATGTTAGCCAGGGTGGTCTCGATCTCCTGACCTCGTGATCCGCCCGCCTCAGCCTCCCAAATTGCTGGGATTACAGGCGTGAGCCACCGCGCCCGGCCTGGTCTGCAGATTATTTACCCAAGGCTTCACCTGAGGAAGATCAGTGGTTCCCAGAGAGTGGCTCATGCAAACATGTGCTGGGCGGACACAGCATTGAGTGGCATTGAATCTCGTCACAAGAAGGTTCTTTCCTTTCAGTTCTCTTTCACTCCACATTGGGTCAAGGGGAAAATCTCCATTTGGGGCTCCTGTGCTGTTAACATCTGTCAAACGCTGGCTGATGTCATTTGTTTGTTTGACCAAGAGCAAATCTGACCCAGGCTTAGAATCTTGCTAGAACTTGCCTTGGTCTCTTGTTGAACTTCATGGCATTGTTTCATTGTATGTGTTTTTCCAGAATCTCCCGTCTATACCTAGGAATGCTGGTTTTCCATCCATTGTAGCATAGGAAAATGTCTTTTTGAAATACATGTTTAAGTTTTAAAAAATAAAGTCAACTTAAATAAACACACTAAGATGACACTAGCATAGGTGTTACTCAGGTTCATTGGTTCACCTGGCCAGAGGGCTTGGGGAATGCAGAGTTAAACGACCCCAAGTGGGACTCTGTCTCTTGGGCACCTAGGGTGCCCTCTGCCTCTTGTCTCCTAGGGTGACACAAGTGGCTCCCAAATTCCAACTGGGAAAGGAGCCTGGAAAAGCATCGGCATTCGTGGTGGCTGCTCCCCACACCAAGTAGAAGAATCCACGTTGTCAGAGAGCTGCTAACGTCAGGCGGTACTGGATTTTTGCAAGCCCTCTATTTAAAATTCCCCAGAAATTAAATAAGGAGGCTTTGGAGGGAGGAATGCCCTAGACAAATTGTGGAGTGGGTTTGTTTTGTTTATGGAGATGGTCTTTAAAGTCTAAATTGCCCCCGTTTTATTTTTGCCCAATTGAAGAGGGGCTGAACTCAGCTGGGAGGGAGGGGATGGTTGTCAGCCTACAGCTTTTAGTTGAAACCAAGTCCATTCTGGGGCCAAGAAGCTTCCATTTTTAGCAAAGAGAGAAAGGGAAAAAATATACAAACTCATACATGTACGCATCTTAGGCACTGGAGTAAGCTAGTTAAATGGATAAGGATAACCTTTATATTTCAAGTGACCACAGCTCTCTTCTCCAGGCTGCAGATAGATCTATTAAGCACCAGGCACATTGCTGGGCACTTTCCATTCTTTTCTTTTTCTCACCACAACACTGGTAGTAAATACATGCTGTTTCATATTCCCATCTCACCAATGAGAACTTAAGCCTCATTCTTCAGTCGCTTCCTTCAGCCAATCTGAAGGACCAGGCACCACACTAGTCTGATGTTGGCTTCCTAAAGCTGTAGTTCACCCAACATCATGATACAGGGGAGGATCTTAGGTGGCAGAGAGGCGATATCAATCCTTCTGCATCACACAGTGGGAAAAGTTTGTCTCATTGCAGTTCTCTTCCAAGCCTTCTGACTTATCTCAGTTTGATGTTCGATGATCTTTAACCCCTGTCTAGTAAATCTTTGTAGCAAAGAAAGAGCGGGCCACAGACTCAGCCTCTTCATTTGTGGCACGGTTCAAATGTACTACATAGCTTTGTTTTCATTGTGTGTGCTTTTCTGGTTGGAGCCAGTGGTCCTCGTTGTTTATTCATGGTGACGATCTGAAGTTTCCTTAGCAAATTTCTTTCTTAAAGTTAAAAAAAAAAAAAAAAAAGGCAAATTGCTTTAAATATACAGTCCATTTCCAGACTTATGATGGTGTGACTTACAATTTTTCAGCTTTATGATGGGTCAATGGGGGTATTAAGTACATTTTGAACTTGGGATATTTTCAACTTAATGATGGCTTTATCGGAATGTAACCCCATTGTAAGTCAAGGCACATCTGTATATGTTATATGAACCACAGTATATGTAATTCAAGGATATAGCAAAGGTTGTGTGTGGTGTGGAAATACCTGAGGTTTGGGGAAAGCTGATTCAGAGTCACTCTTGCCTGGCAAAGCCCTTGGGTGAGATCTCTTGCCAGAACGCTCTTTCAGCCTGGGTGTCCCTGCCTCGCCCTACCATGTGGGCTTAGAGGAGAGGCAACTTGGAGGCAAGCCTGAAAACCACCTCTCCATGAGGAGTGGGAAAAGCCACACCCTTGACTCTTCCAAGACTCAGGGCTTGGTAGACACCAGTGGAGTGGAGGAGAAGCAGATGAGGGACTGGGTTTCTTGGCTCATCTGTCAGATGGGAATTTGGGGCATAATAGAGCAGGCATTTGGGGCACTAATAGAGCAGGCATTGCTGGTTTCCTTCTGCAAGGCAATGAACAGCTGAGCTGGAGTGGTTTTAAGGGTGGCTGAATGAATGCTGTACTGGGTATGAGACCTGAGTGCCAATCCTGGCACCTCCCCTTCTTAGCCATACACTCCTTGGGTAAGTCCCCCATTCTGAGTTTCCTAAGGCAGCCTAAGATTTCACAGACCTGGGGACAGACTTCTGCCCCAAGACATACTGAACACGCAGTCCTCAGAACTCCTTTCTCATCCTCACTGCCAGTAGGGGGACCTGCACAACTCAGGCTACCTGGACCCTCCCAGCTTGCACATAAGATTTTGGCGTCATGGTTGTTAATATTGATACTGCCCTTCCATTTGCTCCAAAAAGTTTGAACAGTAAATTTTAAGATCCTCATACTAAGCCATGTCCTTTTGTCTCTCCATTTAAGACTTTGCATCTTGTCAGATTTGAGCTGTCATTACCATCTGTTCAGACCTCTTTTTTGGCTCCTAATCCTGGCACAGCTTTTGCTAAATGAGATCGTGCTGCCAGTACTGTGTCTCTGTCCTCATCCTGGGTTGATTAAAACATCCAACAGGACAGGTTCCCATTGGAGCCACTCCGTCCTGTTGGGTTGTGCCAGCCCTCGAGCTGTGGATCTGTCAGTGCCGCCCTGTAGCCCCCAGGGCCCTGGGGGATCATGAGAGACACAAGGACCTGGAGGTCTCAGCTGTGATACTTCCCGGGCCCACCAGTCCAGTAGCTCACTCACTGCCAGGCCCCCTTTCTTCCTGTTGCACCCTTCTGACCGACAGTGCCTGGGCGAGTGTGCAGAGCCCCTTCCCAGGCTCTCCCAGCATTCCTCAGGGAGTCCATGTTTTACTTAACCACGACCAGCAATGAGGCTGCCCTTCTCTACTCTGGAATTCACTGCCTTCTTCTCTAAAAGCTGGGACCGTTGCCCATTTTGTGTCCTTGGGTGTTGCTCCCATCTCCATGTCTCCCATGATTGCTGATGATGACTGGAGGGCTCTTTGTCAAGTGCTCTTGGGACCTTTCTGCGCGGCCAGCTGGTGAGAGTGCATTGAGGCAGCCTGTCCATGCTGTCCCTACCTCTACCTGGGGTCTACTTACCCTCCGGGGATCCGTGTGCCAGGCCGAGACCCTTCCTTCTGAGAGCGAATGCTGAGCTGCAGACAGGAGCCCAGGAGACCCCTCCTCCCTGTGCCACACCCTCCTCAGGAAAGAGACTTAGCTCTTTCTTTTTTTTTAAAATTTTTTCGATGGAGTCACGCTCTGTCACCCAGGCTACAGTGCAGTGGTGAGATCTTGGCTCACTGCAACCTCCGCCTCCTGGGTACGAGCGATTCTCCTGCTTCAGCCTCCCAAGTGGCTGGGATTACAGGCATGTGCCACTACACCTGGCTAATTTTTGTATTTTTAGTACAAACGGGGTTTTGCCATGTTGGCCAGACTGGTCTCGAACTCCTGACCTCAGGTGATCCACCCGCCTCGGCCTCCCAAAGTGCTGGAATTACAGGCGTGAGCCACTGTGCCTGGCCGACTTAGCCCTTTCTTACTCTTTCTCTTGCTGGAACAGCAGGGAAAACGCCCTTTTTGTTCCCCTGAGCACGTCCTCAGGGCTCCACCTCTGAAAATGTAAGTGTCCTGACTGGATTCTTAGCAGGCCACCCCTTCCCGCCCCACTCTTCTTCCCTGACTGCCACTCTTCCAGCATCTTCCATCGTCTTGCCCTTGACAGCAGGTCTCTCTCACCATCCACATCATTTACAGTTGTGACATTAGAGTTTACCTTGTTGCATCTTCCATCTTTCCTGAGCGCCTCATGTTTAGGAATCTGGGCACAGGCTCACACCTCTGTGCTCTGCTTAATAATGGCACTGAGAGAGGGCACCAGCTTGAGGTGAGTGCCTCATTTTCTTTTTTTTTTTCTTTTTCTTTTTTTTTTTTTTTTTTAAGACAGAGTCTCGCTCTGTCGCCAGGCTGGAGTGCAGTGGCACGATCTTGGCTCACTGCAACCTCCGCTTCCTGGGTTCAAGCGATTCTCCTGCCTCGGCCTCCCAAGTAGCTGGGACTACAGGCACATGCCACCATGCCCAGCTAACTTTTGTATTTTTTATAGAGACAGGGTTTCACCATGTTGGTCAGGATGGTCTCAATCTCTTGACCTCATGATCCACCTGCCTCAGCCTCCCAAAGTGCCAGGATTACAGGCGTGAGCCACCATGCCTGGCCTTGAATGCCTCATTTTCATCTGGAATAATCCCCTATGAAGCCATTAGAGTGAGCCCATGCAGCCTGTCACTCTGAGGTTCAATTCAAGTCTCTTCTCCTCTAAGAATTCTTTCCTGCCTAGTCATTCTCATCTCTGGATATCTCTGTTTCCTTGGCAAGCATTGTACCACCCACCGCCATGTCCACTGCACGGGGCTGTCTGGGTCGCCCTGCCGCACCCAGCACAAGCAGTCTCGTGCCAAGTCCCCCTGTGAGCAGCCGCCCTTCTATCCTTCCACTGCTCTGCAGCTCCTGGAGAGGCCTCATGCCATCTTGTAATCTCCACCTCAACTTGTCTCCGACCCCCACCCGTGCCAGGCACAGAATCAGACCCATACATTTTCAGTAGAGACCTTCTGAGGTCAAGGGTAAATGACAGTGACACCACGAGGGTCTTCTCTCCCCCTGAGACTCCAGACACCTAAGACCTACCTGCTTCCCTGGCCATCCCTGGCCCCAGTCACCCAGGCGCATTGAGGTCTTGGTTCCTTTAGAATTTCACTTCATGTCAGCGCTTTGCGACTTGTGCTCGTCTGAAGGCACTATTCTGAAGGCTTTTCAAGGATTAGCTCCTCTAATCCTCGTAACAACACTGAGATGTGGGTACTTTGGGTCGGTTTTGCAGATGAGAAAATTGAGGCAATTGCCCAAATTCATGCATCTGGCAAGTGGCAGAGCTGGGCCTCAATCCCAGGCAGCCTGGCTCTGGAGCCCTGGCTGGAAACCATTCTCTGCTACCTGTCATTTAACCACGTGTCCCTCTCTGCCTGTGATGCTTGTTAGTCAGGCCTCCTTCTGGGTGCCTCACCCATGACCTTGGTCTGCTCAGACACACCAGAGCCCTGTGGGCTTGGCGGGGACCCAGCCTAGCACTGGCTTCTGGGCCTGTTCGGTGAGGTGGGCAGGCTGGAGCTGAGTGGGGAGATGGCAGCAGCCCAGGCTGTCTTGACACGGACTCCACGGAGCCTTCCAAATGGTGACGTAGCAGCCTGTGCTAATGGTCTTGGAATCCAGGCTCCAGGCGCCCAGGGGAGGTTCTGTGTCCCTGGTGGCCTCAGAGCCCATCTAGGGGAGGGAAGTCCCTGGGCAACGAAGCAGGGTGGGCACAGGTAGGACCCGCTGAGTGGCTCATGAAGGCAGGGGCTGCGTGGGTGCACGCAGGAGGGACTGGAGGAGTTTCTCGCTCGCTCCTGTTTGCTTTGGACCATGGAGGCGCGTGTCTTGGCAAGAGCTGCAGTGACAGGGCTTTCTGACCAGGGGAGGCCTGGCTGAGGGTGGGCGGCCTTTCGCTGGTCTTAAAGGCACAGCACTCACAGACAGCCTGCATTTCCAGCTTATCTGGTCCCACAAAGGCAGAAGCCTTAGATCTGCCTGGAGGTCATGGGAAAGGGGTCAGGCTGGGTCCAGGACAGCAGCACTCACTTGGGCCCAGCCTTGTGCTGGGTGTGGTATGGGTAGTAGGCAGCACTGGTGCCATGCGCCTGGCCAGGATGCCCTCAGCCCCTTCTTCCTCTCAGTGTCTCCTCACCCATCGCCACTTGGCGCTCGCAAATACCCTATTCCCTTCTCCAAACCCGCACCAAGCAAAGAACATGGAATGCCTAGGAAGATCACCCTCCCAAAGGGTCAAGATCTGAGCTCAGGTTTAAATCATGAATAGAGGTGCTTTGGGAAGCAGGTCAGGGTGCTGGCTGAGGGTTCTGGAAGTGGGCTGCTGCTGTTCACCCACCCCAAGCCTGTATGAGGAGGAGTTTGAGGCAGGGCCTGTCTTCCTCTTTTCCTAGCTCCACTATGCACCCTTCCCCACCTAAATACCAAAACCCTTACATAGGCCTGAGCATGGAATGAGTGCAGCCCACATTCTGAGCTCTGAATTACCTGGTGTTAAGCCAGATGTGAAGGACCAAGAGTAACTCACGGGGAAGGAAAACATGAAGCCTGGAAGTCATCTAAAGCCTCCTGGATTTTTCCAAACTCCAAGCTCTGAGTCTCATCCTGCCTTGAAATCCTCTGGGTTTGTGCCCAGAGCCTGAAGCCCAGCCTTCTCCAGCAGGCCTCAGGGCCAGGGCACAGGCGGCAATCGAACCCCGCGTGTGCCATGCCTCGGTGATGGGGGAGGAGAGCATGAGTCCCGGATGGGTGTTGTTCACTGCAGTGTCCTCGTGCCTGGAACAGGACCTGGCCCATACCAGGTGCTTGGGAAATACTCGCTGGTGAAAATCTCTGGGTATTGCATACATCGTATGTTCCTGATGCCACTGGGCATCCCCAGGTACTTAATATTTATTACTCTGGTGTGCCAGTGAGGCTCAGAGAGGGCCAGTGACCTACCCCAGGTCACGCCAACAGTGAGTGGTAAAGCTAGGATCCTAACCGAGGTCTGTTTAGGAAGAAGGGATTAAGAAGCATCCTTGGGCTCAATCCTGGGCTGAACAGGGCTGGGAGGGTTGGGAGTCGGGGGGGAGGATAAGAGGATTTCAGAGGGAGAGGAAGGAGTGGGGGGGTCTCCCCTCCCCCCACCAGCTGTTTTGTCCTAGGCTGAGCTGTGACCTCAGAGGACTTAATTAACATCCTAATTGTGTGCAGCTGGCCTGACTCTGGCCCTAACGAGCTCATTATTCTCCCTCCTTAAGGAGGCCATTGTGGCCTAGTCACCCTGGGGACAGCAGTGGCCTGGGAGTGCCCGTCACTTCCTGCCACCCTCAGCCAGGCTCCCCCATTCCTGGAGAGGCTAAGGCCCTGGTCCCTCTCCTGGCCTCTTGCTCTGTCTGGCTCCCTCTTTCATTTCCCTCCGTCTCTCTGTGTGTGTCAATCTGTGCCTCAGTTCCCATCCCTACTCTTTTTTTTTTTTTCTTGAGATGGAGTCTCGCTTTGTTGCCCAGGCTGGAGTGCAGTGGCACAATCTCGACTCACTGCAAGCTCCGCCTCTCAGGTTCACACCATTCTCCTGCCTCAGCCTCCTGAGTAGCTGGGACTACAGGCGCCCACCACCATGCCCAGCTAATTTTTTTGTATTTTTAGTAGAGACGGGGTTTCACTATGTTGGCCAGGCTAGCCTCAAATTCCTGGCCTCATGATCCGCCTGCCTCGGCCTCCCATAGTGCTGGGATTACAGGCCTGAGCCACCGTGCCCAGCTTCATCTCTACTCTTTCCCTCCCTCCCCTGGTGTCAGCATCAGTCAATTTGAGAGAGATTTTAAATTGGCCAAACAGGTGGACTCTGCTGGTCCGGTTCACTGAAGATGCTTAGCCTGGATAGAGGAAGGACCTGGTGCTTGGGCCCCAGCTTCTCCCTCCCGGGGCTGGGACATCCTCCCTTCCCTGCCCTGAGCTAGAAGTGCTGGCCAGAACCCCCCATGTTGCTGTCTTCTCTCCTCAGCCCCTGGGTCTTTGCAAAGTGGGTTGTTACTTAAGGCCCACAGAGCAGGGCTGGCTGCAAATGCCGGGCTACATGTTCGCTCTTTCTGGGCCTCTGCCACCTGGGAAGGGCTGGGCCCTGGCCTTCTGGCACTGTGCAGACATGGCCCGATGGGATGGCACTGCACAGACATGGCCCGATGGGATGGCACTGCGCAGACATGGCCCGATGATGGGATGGCACTGCGCAGACATGGCCCGATGATGGGATGGCACTGCGCAGACATGGCCCGATGATGGGATGGCACTGCGCAGACATGGCCCGATGATGGGATGGCACTGCGCAGACATGGCCCGATGATGGGATGGCACTGCGCAGACATGGCCCGATGATGGGATGGCACTGCGCAGACATGGCCCGATGGGATGGCACTGCACAGACATGGCCCGATGATGGGATGGCACTGCGCAGACATGGCCCGATGATGGGATGGCACTGCGCAGACATGGCCCGATGATGGGATGGCACTGCGCAGACATGGCCCGATGATGGGACGGCACTGCGCAGACATGGCCCGATGATGGGATGGCACTGCGCAGACATGGCCCGATGGGAGGAGAGGTCAGGGTGAGGCAGCTTTGGGGTATTGTCCAGTTCGGGATTCTCCTAAACAACTTCTCCGGTCTAGGGGTTTAGCCCTGAAAACCAGGGCTAGAGACTCCAGAATAAAGGTTTCTGCCACACACCGTGTGTACCTGGGGTCCTCTCTCAGGGTTCCTCTAAAACAGGCTGCAGTTTCCCATTCAAGGGAATGAGCATGGTAGCCCCTCCTCTGGCCCCTGTCTGGGAGGGGTCATCTCAGCATAAAGGCACTCCAGGTGAGAAGACCTGCCTAAGCAAGGCCCTGGCAGGCATCAAATGACCTGGCGGGTATCAGAGGGCCTGGCTGCCAGGCTGGGCTGGAGGGTGCACTAAGGGGGCTCCCAGCCAGCCCAGGCCCCTTGGGAGGGTCCCCACTATCTCTTGCTGCCACCATGCTCCCTGCCTCACCTCCCAACAGATCCTGCTTCCTTTGTACCTGGAAACCAGGGTTGACTTCTCAGGGAAGAAGCCAGGTGTGGCAGCCAGCCAGAGAACAGCTGCTTCGAACCTGGGCACAGATAGGGCCACTTTCTCAGTCCACTTCCTTCCATCCTTCTGAAACCCCTGAAGATAGCCCTAAAAGCCCAGCTTAGAGCAGATGCATGGGCACACGCCTACACACACTCAAGTCAGTTTCCCGAGATGAGCGAGTGCCTCCTGATACCCTCAGGCTGTCCTCTGCTTGTGCACAGCACAGATACCACCTGGCCACCCATGGGTGCTGACCCTCTAGTGATTAACGACCACCGCCATGTGGATAATAGCTCAACCTAAGCTACCTCCCTGCAGTATCTCCTTTATTCCCCTCAACAACCTCAGGAAATATGCTCCATTCATTCCTGTCATTACAAAGAGGGTGACTGAGACTCAGAAAGGTTTAGTAACTTTCCTCAGGTCACACAGCTAGGAAGCAGCAAGCCAGGACCTGACTTCGAGTCTTTCTGACTGAATACCCCTAATTACCTCTGTTCCCAGAGGACCCTCAGCTGTACACATTGACACCCAGGTACATGCAGGCTGGCATCTCTCCTCATGGTGTGCACATACAAGACACCTGCTCAGAGATGTGTCCACTCTCAAGTATCTGTGTAAAGTACCAATATTCAGGGACATACATTCTGAAGGAATCACCTTATCCTTGTGCATGCAACAGACCTGTACCTTATCCGCTGACAGTGGCTAAGAGCCTGGGTTCTGCAGCTGGACTCCCTGGTTGTGAAGCCTAGAGTCCTCATCTGCAAAGTGGGATGGATGATGACAAGAAGATTTATTTCTCAAGATCCTCAAAGTGTGAACAAAGTCATATATGTAGAGCAAGTGCCTAACACAGACTGCCCTGCCCAGTATTCAGCTGTCAATATGTGTGATACACACATGTGCACACACGGCCTTGGTGCTATGTGCATATCATGTCCAAGCACACAGGGCCTTTCTCCTTGGCTCCAAAGGCCTCCTGATCCCAATATCTGGGTCTCTTCTCCACTGGAGGCATCCTCTCCTCTTCTTCATTCTTGGGGAAGCTTTCCATGTAAGTCCTGCTCCTTTCCTTCCCCAGGAGCCAGGGATCTGGGATGGAGGATGGGTCTGCACTCACAGGCAGCTGGAAGCTCCCGGGGGCGGAGCAGGCCTGGCCCCTACTCTTACCTCTGCCACACAGGCCTCAGCACATAAGGAGAGCTGGGCAAAATTTGCTGTGGAGCCGAATGTATGGCATAGGGGCCCGCTGGCCCAGGGATGTGCCCAGGGTTGTCACTGAGTTCTTCCCATCTCAACATCTCTGCTGCACCAGAAGCTTCTACGGTGGCTGGACCACATTAACTGCTGACCAGGAGCTCCTCACCCTAAGATATTTAATAGCAACTTAGGATCCTATTAGAATCCTATTCTCCCGCTGTGCCATCGAGACTTGGAGCTGAGTCTTTTTTTTTTTTTTTTTTTTGAGACAGAATCTTGCTCCATTGCCCAGACTGGAGTGCTGTGGCACGATCTCGGCTCACTGAAATCTCCACCTCCCGGGTTCAAGCGATTCTCATGCCTCAGCCTCCCAAGTAGCTGGGATTACAGGCATCTGCCACCACACCTGGCTAATTTTTTTGTATTTTTAGTAGAGACACGGTTTTACCATGTTGGCCAGGCTGGTCTTGAACTCCTGACCTCAAGTGATCTGCTTGCCTCGGCCTTCTGAAGTGCTACAGGGATTACAGGCGTGAGCCACCACACCCAGCATTTTTTTTTGTTTTTGTTTTTATTTTTGTTTTTCAGACAGAGTCTCACTCTGTCACCCAGGTTGGAATGCAATGGCATGGTCTTGGCTCACTGCAACCTCTGGCTCCCGGGCTCAAGTGATTCTCATGCCTCAGCCTCCCCAGTAGCTGGGATTACAGGCATGCGCCACTACACCTGGCTAATTTTTGTATTTTTAGTAGAGACAGGGTTTCACTATGTTGGCCAGGCTGGTCTCAAATTCCTGGCCTCAAGCAATCTGTCTGCCTGGATCCCAAAGTGCTGGGATTACAGGCTTGAGCCACTGCACCTGGCCGGGGCTGAGACTTTTATCCTCACCAGCCTGGGCTTGCCATGCCAGCTCTAGCATGTGCAGAGTGCGGCTGTGTGGTTTCAGGTCTCAGGTCCTTCCTGTGTCAGGCTCTGTTTTTGTTTTTGTTTTTGTTTTTTGGCTGGAGGGAGGTTTGTTCTTTTTGTTTCTGAGACAGAGTCTCGCTCTGTCGCCAGGCTGGAGTGTAGTGGCATGATCTCAGCTTACTGCAACCTCTACCTCCAGGTTCAAGCGATTCTCCTGCCTCAGCCTCTCAAGTTACTGGGACTACAGGCGCACACCACCATGCCCAGCTAATTTTTGTATTTTTAGTAGAGACGGAGTTTCACCATGTTGGCCGGGCTGGTCTTGATCTCTTTACCTTGTGATCTGGCCACCTTGGCCTCCCAAAGTGTTGGGATTACAGGTGTGAGCCACCGCACGGTGGCCCAGGCTTTGTTGATGCCAGGGGAGATGACAGCTGCAGAGAAGAGCCTGCCACCAAGTTGGCTATGGGCACTCCACTGAGCAAAGATAGACAGGCTCAAATACCACCTAGGTGGGCACAGGTTAACATGAGCAGAGGCACCCGCCCCGACTCTATGCAGACCTCCAGGAACCCTGGCGTGAGTCACACTGTTGGGCCTCTTGGAAAGACTCCCTGCGCTGACCCCACCCATGGCTGCTGACAGGCCTCTGCCAGATGCCAGCAGCTCAGACGTCAATTGTGGCAACCAGGCCTCCTGACCAAAGTCACTGGTGCGCCACTGAGGAGCAAGCAAAACCTGAACCCCTGGATGTGGCCCAGCTCCCCAGAAGGGCTCAGGCATCAGCTAGTGAGCCCCGTGGGGCTTCCAGGCTCCCCTCCGATGCATGCAGAGGCACCGTTTTCTTTCCCACAGGATCTGAGAATGCAGTGGTGGAGAGGAAGTGTGCTGGGGGGTGTGGACAAGAGTATGTGGTTGTTTTTTTTTTTAGGTGGGGTCTCGCTCTGTCACCTAGGCTGGAGTGCAGTGGTGTGATCACAGCTCACTGCAGCCTCAACCTCCTGTGCCCAAGCCATCCTCTCACCTCTCACCTCATAAGTAGCAAGGACCACAGACACATACCACCACCTAGGGTGGTTAGTGCAGGAAGTGTCAGGATGAGACATGGGAACCAGAACCATGCGCTATCAACATATTTTTTTAAGAGATGGGATCTTGCTATGCTTCCCAGGCTGGTCTGGAACTCCTGGGCTCAAGCAGTCCTCCCACCTTGGCCTCCCAAAGTGCTGGGATTACAGGCATGAGCCACCCCCACCTGACCGCTGCTGACATTAGAACCTGCACCTGCGAAGGCATGTGAGAGCCTCAGCTTTCAAGAGCCTCCTGTAAGTGACTCCAAGTTGGGAATTGTGGTGACAGCTCTTTGGGATTCTTGGGGGTTACATCCTGGTGAGCAGAAATTTGGGGAGTGACCACATGCCCAGAATGGCTTGGTGGGCTCCGTCCTTCCCTCCTGAGGTCTGTGGCAGCAGGTGCCTGGTTGACTTTTGTTCCTCAGATTTGGCTCGCGATGGGGGACTTTCAATCATGATGCTTAGTGATTGTTAGGGGTGGCATCAGCGAGGACTGTCTCTGTTCAAATGATTGAAACCCAGCTCCAGATACAGTAGTCCCCCCAACCATCTGCAGTTTTGCTTTCTATGGTTTCAGCTACCTGAGGTTAACCATGGTCCGAAAATATTACAGTATTTTGAGAGAAAAAAACCACATCATATAACTTTTATTACAGCATATTGTTATAATTGTTCTATTTTATTAATTATTGTTAATCTCCTGTGCTTAACTTGTAAATTTCTATTTATTATTAAATTTATAAATTATTTATTTATTTAGAGGCAGTCTTGCCCTGTCACCGAGGCTCCAGTGCAGTGGCATGATCATAGCTCACTGCAGCCTTAAGCTCCTGGGCTCGAGTGATCCTCCCACCTCAGCCTCCCAAGTAGGTAGGACTACAGGTGTGTGCTACTACACCCGGCTAATTTTAAAATTTTTTGTAGAGATAGGGTCTCACTTTGCTGCCTAGGCTGGTCTTGAACTCCTGGCCTTAAATTTATAAGTTAAACTTCTTCATAGACATGTATGTATAGGAAAAAAAATGTAGTATATATAAGGGCTTGGTACTATCTGCAGTTTCAGGCATCCACTGGGGGTCTCGGAATGTATCCCATATGGATAAGGGGGATTACTGTAAGGTAAACAGTGCAGGAAGTTCGTTAACTCATTGCAGCTAGGAAGTCTAATGGGATGGCTTAGCTTTAGCACATCTGGAACCAGGAGCTCGAATGATGGAAATCAGGACTGAGTCACTTTCCATCTCTTTTTTATCTTTTTCCTTTTTTTTTTTTTTTTTTTTTTTTAAAGAGAAGGGGGTAGGGGTCTTGCTATGTTGTCCAGGCTGAACTGGCCTCAAGTGACCCACCTTAGCCTCCCAAGCAGCTGACATTACAGGCACAAGCCAGCGCTTCTGGCTCTCTATCTCTTGACTCTGCTGCTGCTTTATTGACTTAATTCTCAGGCCTTCTCACCCCCTATGCCCCCTGCAATTCCGGAGTTTTGTGGGACTCAGGTTTTAGATCATCAAAGCACCCACGTTTGCTCCTAAAAAAGCCCCTGAGCGGCTTTGCTTGGAACCATCAACAGTGTCCAGAGAGATGACAGACTAATCAGGAGATGAGTGGCCAGATGTGCCCACATCTGTGGTAAAGGAGGCAGGGTCACATGACATGCAGCCCAGGGAGACGGGAAAGCCCTGCTCTGTGACCTCCAGCCAGCATCTGTGGGAGAACAGCTGGGACTGGTGCTTCCTGGCAGAGGCTGCTGGGGTTCCTGAGAGTACTCCCCCAGAGGCTCAAGAAGGGGGAAAAACATCCCAGGCAGAGCCCCTTGCAAAGTCCATGCCCTCTGGCTGCTTTGGGGCCTCCATCAGCCACAGCTTCTGAGCAACCAAACCATGGTGGCCTGGGCATCAGGGAGGATGGTGGTGCTGCTCCAGGCAGCCTTCTCAGTGCCCCATGCTGGGTTCAGAATGTGCAAGTGGCTGTGGGCAAGACGGGGGTGACCCCCAGCCACCTTCAGGCAAAAGGCAGGGGACTTGACATGCAAGCCTCTGTAATATTTTCCCAACCTGAATCGCGCAGAGGGAATGAAGGCAGGTATCCATTCCAGGCCCAGGGCAATGAGGCAGCTGAAATGCTCCCTGCATCCATTGCTGCTCCTCCCCTCCTCTCCCCAGGGGGACAGGCCTAGGCCCTTTGCCTCTGCTGGATGTCTCTGTAAAGTGTAGACAGGGAAAGCTTGTTGGGCATTCTCATGGAGACAGAGCCCTGGGACTCCTTGACTAGCTAGTGAAGGTTGGGCTTTTCCTGGGTCAAGGAAAGTAGACAGTGAAACCCCTTCCACCATGTCAACGAATGGGTCCTACTGGCTTTCCTCCCAGTAGCCGAATGTGGAAGGAATGGCACCTCTTGTTTATCCAAATGTCAGAACAGCCAAGGAGCAAGTAGAGGTCAGGTGGGGGCTCCCTAGGTGCCAAAGTCCACCTCCTCCAGCCTGACCTTGGCCCCAGTGTGGGCATCCATTGCCCACTGTAGCTAGCTCTCAAGGGTACTGCATGCCCCAAGCATGGTCTGGACCCTTCCTGAGTTCCCATAATTACAAGCCACCTGGAAGCAGTCTCATCACCCAGAAGTTGAGTGAGTACAGATATCTGGTGCTCTAATAACCACCTCCAGCCCCAGAGGCCAGGGAAATGACGATAAATTTTAGTGGTGTGTCCAGAAGTCTCTGACCTGCCAGTGGCTGTTGCCCTGTCCCCAACCAGTGGGTTCCAGCACCTGCCTGTCACCACGAGCTGCTCAGTGACTTCAGCTGTTCACTCCTAAGAGGTACCTACCTTTTTCTGTGAGCCAGAGAACTATCCAGCCTGCTGATGATGCCCGCCTGCCCTCTTCCAGCCTCCGACCAATGTCCCCAGTGTAGGAGGTCTCAGGGGTAGAGAGTTTACCTGAGAATTGGTGTGGGCTTCTCACCCTGGAGATTGCCTTCCTATCCTGGTCCCGTTCAGGCAGCAGAGTGTAGGGGTTAGAGGCCAGCCTGCTTAGGCTCCAGTCAAGGCTCTGCAGCCCCTCAGTGCCACAGTGTCTCATTCACCTATGTACATGTTTATGAAATAAACATGGCAGTAAGTGGCCCAGGCACGGACAGTCTGAGAAGTGGGCAATCTGGGAGACACAGGGTTTGGAGCAAGAGCAGGAGGTAGAGGAATTGGACCGGTGGCATTGCTTCACCTGCAGTGGGGGCATATCCCCAGTTCTTCCTGACTCTGATGGCTTGTGACTCACTGGCCCAGGCTTCCTTTTTTCAGGTGTGTATGGGTTGTGTCATAAGAGAAGGTTGTGGTCTCCAAGGTTGGCAGAGCCTAGGGGAGGGAGATGGGCACAGGGCGCAAGAGGGCCTGACCGGGGGTTCTCTGGAAGTGATCCTGTTACCTCTCTTCTCTCACCCCAGGCAGAGAGGGACAGAGTCTGTGGGCTGTCCAGGCAGCCCGCAGGGCCCTGGATCATGGTGCTTGAGCCAGTAGCTCAGAGGTAACCCCTCTCCAGATAGGAGGACACCGAGACCAGAAAAGGGCAGTGACCCAACTGAGGCCCCTGAGCCACACAGGCCTGGACCTCAACAGTCCAGACTCCTGGTCCAGGGCATTTCATGGGCTTTGCAGAGCTGCAAGCAGAAGGTTGTGGAACTCCCCAGAAAGGGTAGGAGACAGGGCATTCAGGACTAGACTGCTGGCTGTTTGCAATCCCAGACCTGTCATATGGGGCGGTGGGGACCTAGTTGAAGACCTAGGAGATAAGCTGGGGTTCTAAGTCCTTGAGGTCTTCCCACGACTGTGCAGTGGTACCTGGTGGTTTTCCCCTCCTCTCCATTGTTTTCACAGCAGCCATCACGGAGCCTTCTCCGCCTCCCAGTGCTGAGCCCACCTGGGGGTACCTGAGGGCCTCCTCCCACCAACATACCTTCTAGATCCTTGGGCGGCCACTTGCTGCAGTGGGTGGTGACAGGGCCTCAAGTGCTGCCCAGGGAGAAGCCTTGAGTTCTCCAGACAGGAAATGGAGAACTGGGCCATGAGCAGAAAAGAGAATCAGTACCAAATTACTGTTGGGGGCAAAGAAGTGTCAGGGAAGAAGGGATGAGGAGGAAGACAGGACCGTGTGAAGAGGACCTTCTTGGAAGGAACCAAAGGCAGTTAGTGGAGTCCCAAGACCCGGGTGCTCAGAGGACTTTGTATGAATGAACAAATAAGATGAATGAGGCTTTATCACTTGGCCAAGATCATCAAGCATCATGTGAGGATGCAGTGCCCACTTACTGCGAGTGCAACGTGAACACACTTAAAGGACAGCTGTGAGTGGCACCAGTGCGAAGGTACCACTGACCCGTGATGGGGAAAAGGCAACCATTGACTGTTAGAGACTGTCTGTGAGGCACTTAGTTTGAAAGCTGAGAAGGCAGCCAAGCTCCAGGCAAACCAGTCATCCTAATGGGTTTGAAAGACCATAAATGGTCTCTCTGTATGGCCAGAGCTCCCCTGGCCTTTCCTGCAAGATTAATTTTCACACACTGGACATATCACTATATCTATTTCATTTTCCATCAGACATTTGTTAGCGTGGCTCACAGTTTATTGGTCCCACTTCTCAGGGAGTGTGCTGGTCGTTTCTGCCTTAGAACAGACGCAGGCTCCTCAAGGCTGGAGCTGGGCCAGGCATTTGCTGGGTACCCAGGCTGTCTGGCTCCGTGCTCCGCTTCTTGTGCCTCTCCTTCCCTCCTCGTCCTAGCCCCCGAGCCGCCCCTGCCACCCTGCAGTCTCTCACAGTCCTGTTCTCTCTCGTCCTCCCTGCAGGCTGGTGGTTCGTGAGCACTTCTGAGGAGCAGGGCTGGGTCCCTGCCACCTACCTGGAGGCCCAGAATGGTACTCGGGATGACTCCGACATCAACACCTCTAAGACTGGAGAAGGTGAGGGCTTGCAGGTCCAAGGGGCAGGGAGCAATGCGGCCTCTGGAGGCAGCTCTCTCACTCTTCCCCTAGAACCAACAGAACCCCTAAAGTGAGCTGAGCCATATCCTAGCCTTCACCCTTGGGATCCCATCTCAGTAAGGCTGGCCCAAAAGCTCACCTCCCACCCCAGTCCGACCCCTGCTGCTCTGTCTCAGGGGCTCAGGAACTGAGGGATGGCTCAGACCCCTACACAGTCAGCCTCTCTGATTAGCTTTGGCTTCATGAGGTTTGTTTTCCCACCCACCCCCCTTTCTCTTATTTTTTTTTATTTTTGTATTTTTTTCTAGAGACAGGCTTTCACCATGTTGGCCAGGCTGGTCTCAAACTCCTGGGCTCAAGCGATCCACATGCCTTGGCCTCCCAAAGTGCTGGAATTACAGGTGTGGGCCACCGCACCCAGCCTTTCCTTTTTTTTTTTTTTTTTAATTCCAAACACTTAAAAACTACTCAGTGAGGTTTTTCAGGGTCTTTCTCCTTGCATTTCAAAGAGTCTGCCCCTGCCCTCTAAGCCAGCACTGGCCTGGGCCTATCTGTGGCTTCTGTACTCCCTAGAGCAGGCTGCCTGAGCTCAGTCCATTTGCGCCACCCCCAGTTCTTGGCTGCCTGCTCCTAATGGCTTCCAAGCCTCCCACGGCCTGGCTGCGGGAATTCTTTCCCTAACGGTTGGTGGGGATGGTCCAGATGGATGTGTCTGAAAGCCAGAGGGATCGAGGCCGCCACCCGGTGCTCAGGCCACCTCCAGGCCTGCTTTCTGCTGCCAGGCCAAAGTAAGCAGCCACCAAGCGCCAGTTCCTTATTCATCCTTCCCCTAAATGTCAGTTACTCGGCGGGCGGTTGGGGCCTCACCCTTCCTCCTATGTCGAGGCTTTATTTCAGCCCCTTGTCCAGAGCCTCGGCCCCTGCCATGTGCTTCCACTGTGTGACAGGTTTCCGGGGACAAGGCCCCATTGGGAAGGGCCCGCATGTTCAGGCTGGGCTGCTCCCTGAGCCCTGGGGCTGAGCCTGCACCTGTCTCCCCTCTGGTTCCATTGCACCTCTGCAGCAGGGGACAGTCTTGGCCCCTGAGCTAGGTCTGGTCTCATATGCCTGCAGTCCCCAGCCTTGCCTCCTACCTAGTTCCACATTCTTTTTGTTGTTGTTGTTGAGACAGAGTCTTGCTCTGTCTCCTAGGCTGAAGTGCAGTGGCACAATGTCAGCTCACTGCGACCTCTGCCACCTGGGCTCAAGCAATTCTCATGTCTCAGCCTCCCGAGTAGCTGGGATTACAGGCACCTACCACCACGCCTGGCTTATTTTTGTTTTTAGTAGAGACGGGGTCTCGCCATGTTGGTCAGGCTGGTCTTGAACTCCTGGCCCCAAGCAATCCGCCCACCTCAGCCTCCCAAAGTGCTGGGATTACAGGCATGAGCCACAGTGCCCAGCCCCTAGTTCCACATTCTATAGGGCATGCCAGCGCCTCTCAAAAACAGCAGGAGCTCACAAAGTACCAGATGCTAGACCAGGTCCTGAAATGCCCTTGCCCCCACCCTGGGAAGACCCTGTGGCTATGGCCATCCCCATCCTTCCAGCTGTGGCAACTGAGGCTTGAAGATGTTTATCAGGTTTGGACCCTAGTCCACCTCCTTTGTCCCGTGGTCCTCACTGCTGTGCCACACACCTCTCTGTGAAGCATTTTGCTTGTAAGCAGTACAGGCAGCTCTAGGGCAGTGCGTGTATGAATCAGAGCCCCAGTTGAAAAGGCTGCACCAGGAAGGTCAGAGCGGAGCTGTTGGGTCGATTATGGAGGACCTAGGCACTGAGTGGGGAGAAGGCCAGGGCAGGAAAGCTCCCGAGAGGTGTGGAGCACAGATGCCAGCCTGGTTGGAACAGAAGGCAGGTGCTTTGCGTGCAGAACAAGTAGTAGTGGGTTGGGCAGGATTTTGACCTTGATGGAGGAAGAATCAGGCAGCCAGTGCAGGTTCTGCGTTCAGAGGTGGTGTGTGTGTGTGTGTGTGTGTGTGTATGTGTGTGTGTGTGTGTGTGTGTGCCCAGGGTGATTCTCCTAAAATAGGTTCCTCTGCACACCTCTGACAGGGCCTGTGTGCCAGTACTCCTGGCAACTTCTGGATAGCCGTGGATTCCACCATCACATCTTGGGCATTTCCCACCCAGATCTACAGAAGGGCTCAGGGATGGGTCCCCTGGGCCTAAGGCCCCAGCTGCTGTGGTGTGTCCGCTAGTCTCTCTGCACCTGCAGCCACATGGCCAAGAGATTGGCCGACACTAGTTCCCTCTCCAGCCATCTCTACCCCAGCACTATGGCCATCCCATCATAGGTGCCCTGAGCCCTGTAGACAGAAATTGGAAGCCTGCATCCTATCAAAGCTTTCCTAATAGCTTATCTTCATTACTTTGGGAAGAAAAGATGATTGGCTGTTCTGGTGTGTCCTTATCATGAGACACTCTGGTGTATGTTCATGCTGCTCTTGAACCCAGGTGTGCTGTGGGAGTTCAGTATGGTAGTAAGAGTGGGAGTTGAGACTTTCTTGTCCACTGACAGAGGTGCGGGTCCAAGCCTGACATTCGCAGGGTGCTTCAGTGAACCAGGAGAGGTGTGTTACCTCTGTCAAGCCCTCGGGTTCATTTGTGATAGAGCCAAGACCAGAACCCAAGTCTCTGCCTTTGCTCCTGTGTCCCACATCTACCAGCATGGACCTGCTTCCTCCAGAGTGGGCGCATATTGGGACATGCGGAACAGACCACGGTCTTCTGTGCTGCTGTACCAAAGGCGTGTACCCCGCTAGTAAGCAGATTCCCCCAGCACCCAGACCCTGTCCCCTCCCCACATCCCCTTCTTCCCAGGGCTTGGCAGCCCAAGGGGCAGCAGAGTTAGGGGAAGAGCAATAGCTCGGGGTGCAGAGTCTATGCTAAGAGTCTAGGCTTTGGAGCCAGACTGCCTGGATTCACATGCTGCCTGACACAGAGTGTTCCTTAAAGCCCTGTGCCTCTGTCTCCCCATTTGTAAGATGCCAACCACATAGGGCTTTTGTGAGGCCCAAGTGAGATGATCTTTGTACATGGTTTAAACTGGGCCTCACACACAGAGTAAATGCCGACATCAACACCTTACTGTGAAAGCTGCCTCTGGTCTGGCTGTGAGCTGAACCCCTTCATCTCTGCAGAGAAGCCCTACACACCTCCCCCACCTCTCCCCGCCCCGCCAGGAGGCCTTGCACAGGACCTGATTCATGTTTCCCAGAGCCCATTCAGCCCCTTGTCTAGGCTCATGCCAGGGCAGGTGGTGTCACTCTAAGACAGATGAGGAAAGAGAAGCTTAGAGATGGATGGCCGGCCTCCTAGAGTGACACAGGTTGCTGGCAGTGGGGCCTGGACTGGAGTCCACACCTCCTAGCCTTCTGTCCACCCCTCCTCCTTATAAGAAGCAGGTCAGACAGGTCCCTCTCCTTCCAGGAAAGCAAATGCTTTCCCAGGACCTCAGTGGTCTGGAATGGTTTTATTTTCACTCCAGCCACTGACCCCCCTCCCACCCCCAGACCCGGGCAGCCTGGCACCTTCTTTCTGTGGTGGCAGGAGGTGAGGCCAGCTGGCACCCTGGAGCCCTGGTCCAGTATCCATTCCATCTGGGAGTCTCACAGGAAGACAGAGGCATCTGGAGCTGGGGTCTGAGCAGAGGGTGCAGGGGGCTCAGAGCCAAGCAGCAGCCACCAGAGGAGCAGTGCAGGATGCTGCTCAAGGCACGGGGTCAGGAGCAGTGAGAAGCTGGGGAGGGGGCCCCTGTCATCAGATGTCCTGATGGGTGGCCTGAGAGGAGGAGCAGAGCCAGGGCCTCTGGCACCCACCCTTGTGTCATTCCGTTCAGCAGGTGCTTCCTGGGACCCAGCTGTGTGCCCGGCCCTGTGCTAGGCCCTGGGAATGCAGAGACACAGGGAAAGGTTCCCAGAATGGCAAGAGCTCTCAGCCCCGCAAGGAAGGGAACCAAGTCTCTCTTGGGCACACTGATTCTTCCAAGCGTGGTGCCTGTCCAAGGTAGCACGTTCACAGTCAGTACTCAGTGAGCGAGTGGACATAAGCTCAGATGTTGCAGGACCCCACACCCTCCTGGGAATCAGCACCGCCCAGCAGTGAGGGACACTGATCTCACCATCCCTGGAGGCTGTAGCTGAGGGGCTGTCTTGCACTGGGCTGGAGCTAGGGACCCTCTTTTCTCTAAGGTGCTGGGATTCTAAAGGCTTTAGCCCACTCCTAGGCTCAGGGGCACACACTGTGGAGTTTGGTTGAATTTTTCCCTGTGTGCCAACGATGACCTGTCACATATGCCCCATCCAACAGGGGCGTGCCCTTTGGTTCAGTCCAGGTGATGGTGACCTGGAAGTGTGGGCCTCCCCTCCCTGTGCCCCTTCCTCCCACCCGCATCCCATCTCATCCTCATCTCCATTCTCTCCACCGGTTGCTGTTGGCCGCATGCTCCATCGCCATCTCCCACACCAGTGTCCAAGAGACGCAAGGCCCATCTGCGGCGCCTGGATCGCCGGTGGACCCTGGGCGGGATGGTCAACAGGCAGCACAGCCGAGGTGACTGCGGGAGCTGGCTTCTCCTCCCTCGCAGCGACCGCCTGTCTCTCGCTAACACTGCTCTTTCTTTCCGGGCTCTGCTCTCTGCCCTGTGGCCTCCTCGTTCACCCAGATTCACGGGCCAGGCTTTTTTCTCACCTACTGCAGCTGGTGTGGGGTGGGCCTGCTTGGGAATCGGGGGTGGCTCTGGCTTTGTCAGCCTCCTGGGTATGAGGGTCATGGAACACAGTTGTGGGTTCCCTGAAAAGGTGCAGGGGCTCGAGGAGGGGACAAGGGGGTCTCGGGTCTTTAAGAAAGGCCACATTGGCCCTGGAAGCTGTGGATTAAAGGAGCTAAGCGTGTCTAGCCTCTGCTTGGGCCATCCCACTCCCCCATCCTTCATGGCCCCTGTCCTCTGAGAAAAGGCTCCCTCGGCCAAAGTTGTTCTATCAGTTTCTTGGGAACAAAGCAGAAAGAAGGACTGGCTCACATTCACGCTCCTCCTGCCAGCTCCACAGAAACAAGAAAGGGAGCAAAGCCAGACCCAGCCTGGCACCAGGGTGCAGCCCAACAGGCTCTGCTGAGGGTCAGGTCCAGCCAGGAGCAGTAACTGCTGGGGCTTCAGGAGGGGCCTGATCCAGGGGAGTCCAGGGAGCCCCCCAGGCCCGGCACATGGGCTGATCAGATGTTTGTGGGTTTAGAGCTTTCTCGCCTAGGATCTTTCTAGCATCCAGGAACTTGGGAGGTAAGGGAGTGGAACAAAGCCCCAGGGCTGGGCTGCTGAACAAACCCCTAAACATCTGCAGACCCCCTGGGCCAGGGCTTGGCCAGCCCTGCATGGAGCAGGGTGTGTGTGCTTCTCACAGTGACGGCACAGAGAGGGGTGTATCATAAACACTGGCCTTTCTAGAAGCGGGGACACCCAGTGCCCCCCCCCTCACAGCTTGGTTCTAAATGACCGTAAGAGCATGTTTTGGTGTCTGCCCCAGGTCCAAGGCAGCAGGAAGCCTGGATACAGGTGGCTACAGCCTATGGCTGGCTCAGCATCAGGCACAGAGAGCTGGCCATGAGGAGTGCAGCTTGTCCTGAGGGCAGGGCCTGGGCTGGACCCTGTGGGCTGACACAGGGCTGGGGGCCAAGTTGTAGAAATAGAACAGGTCAGACACAGAGCAATGGCCACCCTAAAGCTGGGACGCAGCTCAAGCCTAGGCGGCAAAGGAGAGTGGGATGTAGGTCTGGAAATGCGCGGCAGGGATGAAGGTTTGGCTCCAAACACCCTTGCACACTGAGCCCCAAACACGACCATCTCCACAACCCCACAGACGTGCAGCCCTCATGGCCACAGATAGGACGGTGTGCCCTGTCACATCCAGCTTCCCTGACGCCCACATATCCACAGTCCCAGGCACACAGCCACTCACAATACACATACACAATTCCAGTTATGCAGCCACGCATACACCATGCCATGTGTCTTCTGTTTATACCATCACAAATGCATCATACACAGTCACAAAATCATCTCACACACACACATACGCAACATACACACATACGCCACCCATTCCTCCGCAGCAACACTCACAAGGGCACATACAGTTTCATACACACAACGCCTTGCACCATATATATGCCAGTCACAGACATACAGTGATATGTGGAGACACAAATATGCAATGAAATGTCTAATTCTTGGTCACCCATACCTAAGCAAATATAAGCCCCCAGCTCTTGCTCTCTCTCTTTCTCTCTCTTAAATGAGAGACCTAAACAACATAATTTCCCAGCCTCAGCCTGATGGGCTAAGTTAAACCAGGCAGCCAAGAAAAACTTGCAGAGAGTTGGCTTGGTGACGCTTGCTGCAAACAGCAGAGCTGGTGGGGGAGGCGGGCTGCAGGTTGTGGAGGAGCTAGACAAGAGAAAAGCGGAGCTTCCCCATGGCCGCCACTCCCCGTTCCCTCAGCCAGCCAGGCCCTTGGAACCAAAAGGCCTCTCAGTGGGGTTGGGTAAGTCGTGGGGGCAGGAAGGGAGTGGGGAGACTGCTGACAGAGGGGAAAGTGTTGGGGAAGAGGAGGCTTCTGTGGTTTGGAAACTACAGGGCATCCAGCCCCTGCCTCCAAAACCAAAGCAGGCCTGTCCCCCTCACCCACCCGGCTGACCGCCTGGCCAGCCCTCCCCAGGGCAGGCTGCCACCGTCTCCTGGTGGCGTGGTCAGTGCTTACGGCCCCAGTGCTTCCCAGAAGCCCTGAGGATCCCACTGGAGCTCACAGCCTCCCTTCCCTCAACCCCATTTCCAACGGGACATCTCTTCCCAAGACCCTGACCACCCTGAATCACGCAGCTGCCCTCTGAGGCCATGTCCGTCCGTCTGGGCCTTCTCTTATCTGGCGCCCCCAGATGGGGTTTGTGGCCCAGGCAAGTCTCTCTTCCTTGGGATACCTGTGAGTTGGAAGGCCTGAGACCCACAAGGCCTGTGTCCACATGGAAAGTCCATGCCTCTGCCATCTGAGCCAACTGGGTGGAAACCCAGGAGCTGGGAAGACCTGGTCTGCCTGCCTAGCCCTGCCAGGGAGGAGGGCTCTGTGTTCTCATCCCTGCAACCTGTGCAGTGACCGGGGCAGGATGAGCCTCCCATCCAGGAGCTCTCACCAGCAGCACATGAACTCCTGGACATCTGTGGTTGCTGCAGCCCCAGGGCCCCCAAGAACCTTTTGCAGGAGCAGCTCAACTTTACCGGCCAGAACTGATATCCCTGGTTCTGCTCCCACCCCCAAGAGGTCAGGAGAAAGCCTGAGCTTACATGGCCCACCGGATTCTGTCTTCCACGCACCCCGGGAGGCTGCGAAGGCTGGGGCTGGGCCCTAGTGGCCCAGGAGGCTGAGCCCACATGATGGTCTAGACCTTGTTCTCTGCCATGAAGCAGGGCAGGGCTCCTCTGATCTTCCCACGAGAAGGGCTGTCATTTTTCCCTGCAAATGCAACCTTGCCTAGGAAAACCTTAATGATGGCTTCCTGCTCGAACCACAGACTTTTAAAAATAGCCCAGCTGAACAAAGGCAAAATGTGGAGCCCAGGCCTCGCCTCATCCTAACCTCAGAATCCTGGATTCCCGGAGCCTGGTGCTGCCCCTCTGGCCGCCGCTGGGCCGGGATTTGCCATGCCTCACTGGAAAATGGAGCAGAACCAGGAGCAGGCAGGAGAGCAGAGAGGGTTGGACTGTGGAGCCCTGAACTTCTCAAAGGGCCGAGTCAGAATCTGGCTGGGCAGGGTTCTCAGGCCGCCTTGGCAGCAGTCCGAAGCATGGCTGGGCTGGAATCTGAAAGCCTCCAGGAGTAAGGCCCTCCCTGAGTCGATGCTGACCAAGTTCTGCAGCAGAGAAGGGCATGCTGAAAAATCCTGCAGGCTCCCATGGGTCATCACCCTCCTTCTGCTTTTGGGCAGCCATTTGAATTTGGCTAGTAGCCCATCAGTTCTGTCCTCACAGCCCGCCAGGGCAGCCACAACCACCCCCAAAGGGAGCTGCTATCTTGGCTCAGCACAGGGCTGCAGACAGGGCCCCGATAATTCAGAGGAGAGTGGACAGATGGCCCTCCCACAGCTGGGGGTTGGGGTGGCAGCTGCCTCCCACCCCCACGGCCACCAGTCTTAGGCAGGCTGCCCGTCAGCATCCAGCCAAGGAGCCCAGGGGGTGGCTGTCACAGCTGGGAGCCAGGAGGGGCGGGTGTCCCAGAGACCAGAGGCCAGCAGTCTGCTCCAGCATCCCGCTGTTTCGAGCTCACAGCGCTTCCCATCAGTACCCTTGCTCAGCCCTGCCTGGTCGTGATGCAGTCAACAGTCTCTCGCTGTCTGCCAGGCACTGTCTCAGCCCCTGGGGAGCACCCACGCCAGAGAGGACAACACTGGCTCAGGGTGACCCTTTGGAAGGGCATGGCCAGATTGCCACTTCCTCCTCCTTTCTCAGCTCCTGTTGCCCCAGAGGGTGAGGTGGGGAGTGTTCCACTCTGAGCAGCCCTCTATGGAGTGTCTCAGCCAGGAGGCAGGGACTCTTTAGCCAGCCAGCTAGGAGCAGAGCCAGGGAGTACTCAGCTCTGGGGTCTACCTATCAGGGGCTTCCTGGGACAGGGAGAGCTGAACCCCAGCAGGCATGGAAGAAACACCCTCCTGGAAGCCTGATCAAGGACCCAAGCGGGAGGCACCCAGGCCTCCTGCCAGGAGAGAGGCTGAGAGAAACCAGGGGAGGCACCGTGGTGCCCCACTTTCCCCACACCTGCCCTCCCAAGCCTTCCTGAGAGTCTGCAAGGCACTTCTTTCCCAGCACCTCGGGAGGACCTTGGGCAAGACCCTGAAGTGACATCCTTGAAAATAGAGCAGGCTGCCCTCCAGAGGGGCTGGGCCTTGGCTGCGTGGTTGGCACAGCATGTTCTACAGAAGCCGCTTGGGCGCACTGGCCCAATAAGGGCCCCAGGGTGCTGCCTGATTGTGCTGTGCTTGGTGTTTCCAAGCTCATTTGGCCATTGAACCCTTGTCTTAACAAAACACATATAACTGCTCCCATGAGACCTGGGTTCCATGGACTCCTCTTGGGAGATTACATGACCAGGTGTTAATGGATGAACTGGGTGCTCAGGGAAGGCTTCACCAAGGAGGTGTCCCTAGAACCTCTGAAGGTCAGACAGAGGAAGGATGCAAGAGGCTGAGCTGGGGGCAGGGATTTGAGAGCTCATCTGGGACACAGATGGAAACAGGGCACATTTCGAGGAGAGGCGGTATGCCATGGGGCCTCAAGGCATGCAAGGACACCTCATGAGGGGCCGGCTTCTCCTAATCCTGCCCTCGGCCCAGCAAGCTTCTGAGCCCTGTGGACTCCAAGGTCTCGGCAGCCTGGCTGCCATTATCAGGCTGGGAGAGCCGACTCCCTGCTCCCAGGGCCTTGCCTGACAACCTGGGTCCTGGCTGGCTTTGGCACACACTGGGAGCAGCAGTGACCCCGGCTCCCATGGTCTCCCTGCTGCCACCTCTGGGGCCTGGTCCTTCCCTCCCCTGGAGAAGCCACAGCCGACCCGGTGCACCTTCTTGGCAAGCAGCTGAGCAAAAGCCAGGCCACGGCAGGAGGAGGGGACAGGAAGCAGGACCTGCACCCTGACCTCAAATAACCTTGCTTTCTTGCTCCCACCCCCAGAGGAGAAGTATGTCACTGTGCAGCCTTACACCAGCCAAAGCAAGGACGAGATTGGCTTTGAGAAGGGCGTCACAGTGGAGGTGATCCGGAAGAATCTGGAAGGCTGGTGGTATATCAGGTAGGGAACCCTTACATGTATGAACGAGATGCCTCTCACCCACCTGGGCCCTGGGCAGAGTGCAAAGTGGCCGTGGCCACCTGATGGCAGGTAGATACTGACAGCTTTGTGCCCACGGCACAGGGCTGGGCTGCTGCACCTCTGCACAGCTGAATAGCTCAACCAGAGAGTGCTCATCTTGCAAATTTTCTCCCGGGACGCATAAAGCAGAGCTTGAGCCACAGCCAGCGGGGCACAGAGGCCCCGGCTCAGCTTGCAGGCTGTGGTGCAATCCCTTCCCACATATCTGCCAAGAGAGTTCAGCACATCTGAATTTGGTTTTGTGTGTCCGGCCTTGGCTGCCTGGTGTGCTCCACAGCTAGGGCTGCCTGGAGCACTGGTGTCCGCAGGCCTTGCTGAGGTCCCAGCAGGCAACCTCTGCTGCCCAGGCTCGGTACTCAGGGAGGTGGGCTGGGGGCGGGGGCGGGCTCAGATGCAGGCCTCTTGCAGCCATGTCCCTGGTGGATGGGGACTGGCTGTCCAATCTGCAGGGCTGGCTGCAAGGGCTGGAGCAGAAGTCAGGCCTTGTCTCAGGCCATCGGAGGCTTCTTCCTTCTCTTGCCCCTCCCTCTCCCAGGCCTAATCACAGTTCCCAGCCTAGAATCCTATTGAATGGTTTGGGTAGGGAAGTGGGGTCTTTCCTGACCTTCTGGAAGCAAACAGTCCCGTGGGTTTCACTCACCATTACCTGGCCAAGACCTACCCTTCCAGGACCCCTGCTCTCAAGAAATGCTCCAGGAGACTTGATCTCAGTAAGTGCTTTTGGTGTCGTTGGAACTGGCTCAGCTGTGATGACTTTGCCCACCTTCTCTCTTCTCTGCCAGTTACCCAGCTGACAGGGATAGTCCTATATCCTTGGGCTCTGGTGACCCCAGACCCACTGTGGGCAGGACATGCATTCTAGGTGGTCTCCCACAGAGGGGACAGGATTGTGCAGTGGCACCAATGTGCCCCAGGCGATGTGAGTACTCATGGGACAGTTGCTCAGAACATGGTACAACATGATGGCATTAAAGGCTAGTCCATGCTGAGGTCACTGGCCATATGGAGATTGCACCTTAGTCTGGCCTGATGGAACATGGCTCCATGGCATGCACCGCAGCCCCCACCCCTACCCTGCCCCCCACCCAGAGCCCTGCTGCATATCAGTCAGGAGGGCTGAGATGTCCCTTTCTGTCCCTTTGGGTGGGATGGGACTGTGCATCTGCATTTGTGTTGTCCAAAGGCACTGCCCCTAGACTTTTATGTTCTCTGAGCAATGGAAACTAGAGCCAACCCAATAATCCACCAGCCATGAGCTGGACATGGGAAAGCCAGGAAACATTCTGGCAGGCTGGTGGCCTAGCTCACTTGCCTGGCGCTTATCTACAAGGCTGCTTTATTATTATTTTTTAGTTTTCTAAAATGACCAACAAAGTCACTCTGAGCTGCTTCTAGTCCGCTGCTGTCCCCATGGCCTAGTCTTACAGCCAGCAGGAGCTTAGACTGAGAAAACCCAGCTGAAAAGATTCCACCTTAAAAAGGCTGCCACACACCCCCTTAAATATGCCATTTCCCAACATTCCAGACTCTACGTTGATCCTCATTTCCTGTCTTTCTTCTCCTCCCTCAACCCCTACACACACACACACACACCCCCCACACACACACCCCCCCACACACACACACCCTTGCACTCTCTCCATCATGCCCTTTCCAGCTTGCTTCCCGCTGGAGTCATTTCATTCTCCAGAGCTGGAAAGCAGATGTGAGCAGAGCTGGACCCAGACACACACAGGCACTCCTGATTCCCTTGCGTTTCTCCTCCTGGAATCTAATTTTACCCATGTAGTGCTGAAGGAACACAAATAGGAGCACTCGGGGCCCTAAGCAGGCCTGACCATCACCTCCATGAGCCCCCTCTCCCCATAGCTCTACAGTGTCCATGTAGACAAACCATCAGTGAGGGCCAGTGGGCTCATCTTTGTCTTTTCTCTGAGATGCAAGAGCACCAGGCTGTGGGCCAGATGCTGCTAAGCGCTCACTGTGTGACCCCCTTGCTTTTCTGAGCCGTAGTTGTTGGCTCACATAAGATTAGGTATTTTTACTCGTTGCTCCCATCCACCCTTAAAATTCTGTGCTTCTGTTTGCACCCATTGCATCAGGGATCCAAGACAGGCCCCTGACTCCCACCCACGTGTTAACTCACCTCTGCCTCCCAATCCCTGGGGAGGCAAGCTTGGCTCAGCCTGCCTGCACGTTTCTGTGACACGAACGTAAGAAGCCACCTCCTACCTGAGCTTTCTTGCAAAGCTCAGACATGTTGATAGGAATTTCAGCTTTCATATTCCTTTTCTCCCACCTAATGAGTGCCCAAGAACAAGGTCAGATCAGGAAGACGAGGGGCGGGTGTTCAGACATCTGGTGTGCAGGAGCCATTCCAAAGAGCCAGATGTGTCCAGGGAGCAGATGGGGACATTGCAACCCAGACTTGGGGGCACTGGCCAGCGACTACTGGACCAGGAAGTGAAGTCCCCATGGGTTTGGGTGAAAACTCAACACCACGAGGAAAAAAGGAAAAGCTTGTTTTCAGAAGTCATCGAATCACCACAAATTAAGTCAGCCCTATCATTTGCCTTTTGCCTTTGTTTATGAGCTTTTGGTTTTGTTTCCTTTTGTTTTGTTTTTGTTTTGCTTTGGTTTTAGTTTTATCTAGTCATGTGCTTTTGTCTTTTCACTTATGGTTTCTGCTTTTGGAGCCCCACTTAAGATTTTCTCAACCCCCAACATTATGTCAATCTTCTATTTTTTAATTCTGCTATATGTTATAAAGCCAGTGTCTGTCTGCCTTGTTTTTCCTAACTGGGTCATCAGTTTTCCCCAAATCACTTATTACATTTTTGGAGATAGGGTCTCACTCTGTCTTCCAGAGTGGAGTGCAGTGGCATGATCATAGCTCACTGTAGCTTCAAACTCCTAGGCTCAAGCAATCCTCCCACCTTAGCCTCCTGAGTACCTGGGACTACAGGTATGCACCATCACACCCAGCTAATTTAAAAAAAAAATTTTTTTTGGTAGAGATGAGGTCTCGCTATGTAGCCCAGGCTGGCCTTAAGCGATCCTCCTGCCTCAGCTTCCCAAAGTGCTGTAATTACAGGTGTGAGCTACCTCGCCCAGCCCCAAATCACTTATTGAATAATGCATCCTTGTTCCACTACAGTAAATTTAGCCTGGTTTGTGAACTTGGTCTGTGACAGTCTATAGAGGATCTACCTACTCTCCCTGCAGTGGCACCACAGCTCTCCCATTCAGTCATCTGGCATGGAGGAGCCATTCCAGCTAAGATGTTGGAGACAGCTTAGTTGATCTCAATGTGCCTGTCCTTCCGGGTACATTTTCAGTAGCGACTCTATCCCTGCATCTTGCAAAAGAGACACAAACTGAGCTCCAGGGAAGGGACTTGTGCAAGGTACCACAGACTAGAACTCAGACTGCCTGACTCTCACCTTCTGGAGTCAATTCCCTCTCTAATAATACCTCCCCTTCCTACAGGCCATTTACCTCTACATACCACATCCACACCTTCTCATTTCTTATCTCTCTAATTATCCTCAACTGAGTGGGAAGTAGCAGGCCATTATGAAGTCCTCCTTTGGGTAACCCAAAAGTTGATAAATCTGATCCCAAGCTCCCACGTTTGCCTGACTTTGCAGAGCATGAGAGCCCACCCCAAGAGGGATCAGGCAAAGAAAAAGGAGCATGGTGGGAGGGCAGTGGGAATTGGTGTTCTGGGTGTCTTTTCCACCTACCCTTGGTGCCATTTCTCTCCAGAGTAGTGGGATTGTCAAGCCTTGCAGAACATGGTAGGGAAGGCTCCACTGGGCAAGGCCAGATGGATCCTAGGGCCTGGGAGTGGGGTGTGAGGTCAGAGTGCTCTAACGATAGCACATCCCTCTCCTCCCCACAGATACCTGGGCAAAGAGGGCTGGGCGCCAGCATCCTACCTGAAGAAAGCCAAGGATGACCTGCCAACCCGGAAGAAGAACCTGGCCGGCCCAGTGGAGATCATCGGGAACATCATGGAGATCAGCAACCTGCTGAACAAGAAGGCATCTGGGGACAAGGAAACTCCACCAGCCGAAGGCGAGGGCCATGAGGCCCCCATTGCCAAGAAGGAGATCAGCCTGCCCATCCTCTGCAATGCCTCCAATGGCAGCGCTGTGGGCGTTCCTGACAGGACTGTCTCCAGGCTGGCCCAGGGCTCTCCAGCTGTGGCCAGGATTGCCCCTCAGCGGGCCCAGATCAGTAAGAGCCTTGCTGACCTCTAGGTCCTCACTGCAAAGCTCCTTAGAGAATGGGCATGGGTGCCGTGAAAGCCAGGGGGGTGCACAGGACCCCCATGGTGTTTTCCTCCTGGGCTACAGACTGGCCTTTGACCCTCACTCTGTCAACTTGTGTCATGCTCATCACAGGAGTGGAGAAGGCAGAGGAGTATGATGACGCAACTGCTCCCAGCTGCTCCACGGAAGCTAGATCACATGAGGATGTGGGTGGTAGCGTTCCCTCCTTCTCTAGTGGAGAGCCAGCAATGGTCACTCTGCAGATACACGCGTTCCAAGAGCAAGAAATGTTTTCTTTTCCTTATGGTAAAGGCTTTATAAATCAAGATAGATGATGTGTAGCTGACTTTTTTAAAAAATCAAAAAAACACATTTCCCTGGGCTGTTGAATATGGGTGCTATATGCAGGGCTGCCCTATGGAGTGACAGTCTATAGAGAAATGTCTTTCTGGGCCTTAGCAGCTCCTTCCCTATGACTTTCCACCGATTACTGGAAACCTGAGAGACTTGGGAGCTAAGGCTTTACCACTCTACACAGGCAGTTCCAACAGGGCGTTCTTCAAGAATCACTTTCATTTCTACAGGAGACTCTGGGCCGTCTGGCACCCTCCATCTCTGGCCCAATAATGCCTTTTGTTGAGGCTTAAAACTTCTGTGTTATAGGAACCTAGCTTTTGTTTGTGTCCAGCCATTCTTAAAATCTGGAGGAAAGCTGTTTCTTTAGTTTAGCTCCACTGGGTTAAGTTAGCTCTTGTGCCTGAAATCTTTTAGGGAACCAGCTGGGAAACAGTTATTGGGCAGCTCCTCTTGCCTGGCATTATGCTAGCTTCTACGGATTTAATAGTAAGCAAAAAATAGACATGGTCTCTGCTCCCAACTTTGAAAATCTGATAAATCTATACACCCGTTACCCTGAAAAATGCCCACATAGCTGCACGTTTTGAAAAGTGCACATAATTTTAGAGGGTTCACAGATCCCCTGGAAGCACAGCCAAGGTAAAGGTCTATAGTTTCCCCTTGAAAAAGCCCAACCACAGTGCCCATAGTGACTTAGAGTGTCAAGTCCTTCAAAAAGGCTGAGCAAAAGCATGAACTTGAAGGATCAGGCGTTAGTTTCACCTAGGGAAGGCAGGTATGGGCACTGTTGCCCATCGTCTGACTAGGATTTCTGAAGCCATGTCTCTTCCTGTAGGCTCCCCGAACCTACGGACAAGACCTCCACCACGCAGAGAATCCAGCCTGGTATGTGTACTGAATTTCTTCTCCCCTTTCCTTTCTTTTCTGTGGATGCACTATAGCCACCCGATCAATTGGCTATCTTGGCGGCAGAGGCTCTTGATCCAGGGGTTTTCCAGAGCCCTGCTGGGGCTTCTAGTTTTGTGGGGCTAGGGGCAAGGAGGGAAGCCTGCAGATCCCAGCCTTCCTGGGGGCCTGGCTGGACAGTTTATAATCGGAAACACACTGCACTCCAAAGCTAAATAAATCCATCCCAGCCACTGCATTGGCAGACATAAACATTTAGACTGCCCGGCAAAAGTGTCCAGCCAGGGCATTGCAAGGGGCTGGAAATGGGGCTGCTGTCCATGCTAGCCTGGAAGCCTTTCAGCTTTCCCTCGTCAGGAATGCCCAGTGGAGGTGGTGGATGGCAGAGTCTGGGAGGGCAGAGGGCAGATCAGTGAACATCTTCCAGGGAGGAATGTGAGTTGCAAGGACTGGCTCATGCCCCAGCTTCAAGAGGTTAACACTGCCAGGGTCCCTGGCTCATGTGGGTGGGGTTTCCTGATGTCCAGACCCTGGGGCAGGTAGATACGCATCAGGGGCCAGGGCTTGGGGTGCCTGCGATGCTGGTGGCAGGCTGAGAGCCCTGGAACAAAGAACTGTTTAGTAGGCGCAGTGGGATGTAGTGGAAAGAGTGGGTCTTCAAGTGCCAGGCATGGATTCGGATTTCACTTCTGACACTTAGAGGCGGAGAGACTGTAGGTAAGCCAGTTGCCCACTACAAGCTTCAGTGCCCTTATTTATCAGACGGGACAGTACTAGCCATCTCTTAGGGCTGTTGTAAGGATGAAATGAGATGATGTACGTGGGGGGCTAGCAAACGGGTTTCCATTTCCTATGTCAGCTCTTGCCTGCTTGGTAGTACTACCTGGTGCACTGGGTTAAGGAGGATTCTGAAGTCACATCTGGGCTTAGCAACAAGAGTTACTGTGGTCAGTGACATCAGCCCTGGCTAGGGGAGATGGCACCAGTCTATGGAAGAGTAGGCCCTCCATAAAAATATGGTTTTTAAAGATTTCATCCCTGGAGATGAGACCTTCCTTGCCTTGGCCATGGACCCCAATGGAGTTTCTCTTTTTCCTCCTGAGTTTTACACACCCAAACACTGAATTCTCCCTCTCAACCATCTCTCCTAGCCATGGCTAATTATTTTCAGGCAGACTTGATTTTGGCAAGAATGGGGTAATTCCTTCCACACTTACCAAATGCGGGGATTTCTGAGGCAGGGCTGCTGTTTCCAGTTAGGCCCAGCTGCATCCCACCTGGCCAGAGATGTGGCCTGGGCTGAGCCTGGGCTGTGTCTGCTCACATGCACGGCTGCACAGCCAGGCCCTGGGGCCAGGAAAGGTGGCAGATTCTCACTCAATCCCTCAAAACCAGCTTCCTCCCACACCTCACTCACTCTCCCCCAGCTCAGTTTCAACTGGTGGGGTTAGGACACGCAGAGCCTTGAAGGATGAGGAAGTCTGGAAAGAAGAGAAGTTCAGAAGGAGTGTGAGCTCTGGCTTCTATTTATTGAGCTCTCCCTATGCCCCTCGCTGGGCCCAAAGTGATGTATGTTATCTCAGGGATCCTCTTCAGGATGCTGGTATTAGTTCCATTTTACAGATGAGAGAACTGAAGTTCAGAGAGGTCAAGGGCTTTGCCCAGGGCCACACAGCTGATAAATTGCTGTGATTGGAGTCCAGCCCCAAGGTTGAGGTCTTTCCAGGTCTTTCTGCTACACCAAACTTCTTCCCGTCCCCTCATCCCTCCCACCTTTTTTTCCCAATTGCTTTATTTGAACCCCTTTGCATGAGGGAGGACATAAATAGCAGAGTACAAAGTCCATTTTAGCTGAGTAGAGACAAGATTATTGAAGCAAAAATGTACAATCCACAAGGGCAGGGGATTGTCCATTAGCTCCTAGTGGGCGCTCGGTGCCTTAGACCGGTGTCTGGCACACAATAGACACACAACAAACAGTTGTTAAATGAATGGGTGAGGCTCACAAACCATGGGCCAAAGCCAGCTTCTAAATGTCCTTGAATGTCATGCTTAGATGCTGCTGTGCCAGTGTCTGAAAAGCATTGAGGATCTCCAATGAGTTCTACCCTGCCCACAGAATATTGCGAGTTTATTTAGTGCTTGCCTGCCTATCTGGCCTTGTCATGATGACCAGCCAAAGACTTTGCTCACTCAACCGCACTGCCTTCTTACACACCCACCCCAGACTACAGACCACTGTGCTCCATTGCCTTGCCTGTGCTGTCAGAGGTCCCACCTGCAGCCCTCACCTCTAGACCCCTAGACTCCAGGACAGTGGCTTTCCTTCCTCTCCCACAGGGCAGTGTGCAAGGGCTTTGTTAGAATGATTTCTCTGCTTTTTCTTTCTTTTTTTTTTTTTCAGAGACAGAGTCTCACTCTGTCACTTGGGCTGGAGTGCAGTGGTCTGTTCATAGCTCACTGCAGCCTCGAACTCCTGGGCTCACGCTATTTTCCTGCCTCAGCCTCCCAAGTAGCTGGGACCACAGGTGCATAATACCATGTCCACCTAATTTTGTGTGTGTGTGTGTGTGTGTGTGTGTGTGGTAGAAATGGGGTCTCACTATTTGCCCAGGCTGATCTCAAACTCCTGGCCTCAAGCAATCCTCCCACCTGGGCTTCCCAGAGCACTATGATTACAGGAGATTTCTCTGCTTTTTAATTTTCATTTTGAGATTCAGCTATTGAGGCATCTGAAAACTTGACCTCCAGAGATGTAAGATTAGAAATTACTGTATTAATAATGAGCATTTTGTGCTGGGCACAGTGGCTTATGCCTGTAATCCCAGCACTTTGGGAGGCAGAGGCAGGAGGATTGCTTGAGCCCAGGAGTTTGAGACCAGGCAAAACCCTATCTCTAGTTTTTTTCTCTCTCTCTTTTTTTTTTTTTTTTTTTTTTTTTTTTTAGCAAATTCTTCCAGATCCTGAGAAAGCCCATTTCTACCAAAAAAAAAAAAAAATCAACCAGGTGTGGTGGTGTGTGCCTGTAGTCCCAGCTACTGGGGAGGCTGAGGTGGGAGGATCACTTGAGCCCAGGAGATGGGGGCTGCAGTGATCTCTGATTATTCCACTGCACTCTAGCCTGGGTCCCAAAGCAAGACCCTATCTCAGAGTAATAATGATGATGATGATGATGATGATGATGATGATGATGGTAATAGTAATGTGAGCATTTTGATAGCTCAGACAAGTCTTCCGTGAATCCTGAGTATTATTAGAAAGCCTCATCAGAGCAGTCCCCTGGCGATATATACCCTGAGACTCCCATGATAGATACGTACTCAGGCCAGCTGCTGTCCAGCTGGTGTAAACGGCCATCCGCACCCCCTGGGGACTGAGTGGGGACCAACCCTTGGCCAAGTTACTCTTCTGATTTAGGCGGGTTTTGCCCACTGTGTGTTCCTTAACCTTAGGGGTTCCAGCTGCCAAAGCCACCAGAGCCCCCTTCTGTTGAGGTGGAGTACTACACCATTGCCGAATTCCAGTCGTGCATTTCCGATGGCATCAGCTTTCGGGGTGGACAGAAGGCAGAGGTAAGCCTCGGGCCATGAGGCCGAGGGTTTTAACTCATCATGGTGGAAGACCTTCTGCATTTCCCATTTTAGGCCTTGCTAGTAAGATTCCTGAGGGGCGGGCAGGCAGGAAAGGTACAGAAACGAGCCCCACAAAGATGAGCATCTGCCTGGCGCTGGCCAGTGCCACGGCCTAGGCTAGATCCCAGCTCTCACGCTCCACCCTGAGCTCACAGGGCTTGTCTCACAACAACATTTCCCAGAGCATGTGCGGAGCTTGTGACGGGGCGGGGCCTTGAAACAAAGGGCTTCTTTCGTCAAATGAGCTTGCAGGACAGTGGGTTAAACAAAATCCAACCCATTTGTTGTTTTAATTGCAGGGCTTCCCAGAGCCTAGGATACAAGGATGTCACTGGAATGTCACCTACAGGGGGTCTAGAATAGGCAGCATTGCCCAACCCCATAAGCTTTCTCTCCGAGGAACATCTCAGGGCCAGGATCCTGCAGAACCCACATCAGCAAGTGTTGTTAGGAGGATGTAGACCAGACAGGTAGACTGAGATACTGGGGACCTGGGCTCTGGCCAAGTCCACACCACATGATCCCTGGCCTTTGATGCAGTCACTTCTCCCACCCACCACCCCCAACTTTAAGCATTTCTCTCTGCAAAACGGGGTGATAGATCCTGGGACACCCCTCCACCCCCCAAGCATGTCTTCCAGCATTCATGCCACTCTATTTTGTGGCTGGGGCTGAGCATGGTATTCCCGGCAGCAGAGAAGAGCTGTAACTCAGTCAATTCTCTGAGTGGCTTTGTGTAGTAACTAAGTTAACTCCATCTAATACAAGTGAACCTGTCAGACTCATTGGGCAGTCTCTGCCTCTAAAGCGGTGACATTCCCAATGTGAATGTTTTAAATCACATGCCTGGAACTTGGAACTAAATTTCCAAGAAAAATCATTCTCTCTGTGCTGAGGTTTCCAGGAGAGTCTGTAAAGAGCATAATGTGGCAGAACTGTCCGGCTCAGGAGCCACCTGTGCTTGAACTGTAGGTACAGAGCTGGGGCAGGGTGAAGGACAGAATGTAGGACCCAAAGAAGGAGAAAATCTTTCTCTTCTGGTGGGGGATGCAGAGGACTGGTCTCTTCTTGCCTTTGCATTCTTCACCTTTCCCTCCCTCCTTGGCCCTCTTCCCATAGTGCCAGTGTTTTCATGCTACCCCTTCCCCACCCCAGGACCTTTTCCTCCAGGAGTGTCCCACAATCCCCAATTATCTGCCCTTTATGTTCCCCAGTCCAAATGGACCCCAGCACAACCAGCAGCCACACTTTTGGCCATTGGTTGATCTCCAAAATTTAAGGAAGAAGCTCCTTAAACCAGTTTATACTAACATGGAAATGACTGAAAGCCCCCTGCCCTTCCTACAGGAAACCATTCAACCCAAAGAAATCTCTTCAGCTAGCGGGATTTCAGTGGGATTCCAGTAAAATGGCCACAGCGGGTGGACCCTGGGGAGAGGCTCTGCAGAGAAGCTCTGGCCTCGGGCCTGTACCTCCCAGGTCACTTTATCTGCATCTTCCCATTCTCTTCTGACCCTAGAGACCCTTTCAAGGACCTCAAAGGGAGGACCTAGCAACATCGAGGGTACGAGGAGGGAAGGGGCAGCAGAAGGGCAGTGTTTTCTTCATACGTGTCCTTAGTCTACTGGCAGGATTGTAGGGACTGGGAACAGTGCAGTTCAGGGGGAGGCGGAGTGGGCCAGCTCAACCCGGCTGTTAACACAGACGTGGAGGACCAGGGAGGGAACTTGGCAAGTGGGAACCCGCCAACCATGAGATGATAGAGACCTAGGATTGAATTCTGGTGCATTATTTACTATGTTGGGTCTTGGGCCACTTACTTAGTGGCTTGGTTTATTATCTGTAAAATGGAGATAATTTATCCCAGAGCCAAAGTATGATACTCCTACCTTGGGATGTCATAGGGTTCCAGATCCTCCCAACTCACTGGCTTGTCTGCACTCGTCCCCCAGGTCATTGATAAGAACTCAGGTGGCTGGTGGTACGTGCAGATCGGTGAGAAGGAGGGCTGGGCCCCCGCATCATACATCGATAAGCGCAAGAAGCCCAACCTGAGCCGCCGCACAAGCACGCTGACCCGGCCCAAGGTGCCCCCACCAGCACCCCCCAGCAAGCCCAAGGAGGCTGAGGAGGGCCCTACGGGGGCCAGTGAGAGCCAGGACTCCCCACGGAAGCTCAAGTACGAGGAGCCTGAGTATGACATCCCTGCATTCGGCTTTGACTCAGAGCCTGAGCTAAGCGAGGAGCCCGTGGAGGACAGAGCCTCAGGGGAGAGGCGGCCTGCCCAGCCCCACCGGCCCTCGCCAGCCTCTTCTCTGCAGCGGGCCCGCTTCAAGGTGGGTGAGTCTTCAGAGGATGTGGCCCTGGAAGAGGAGACCATCTATGAGAATGAGGGCTTCCGGCCATATGCAGAGGACACCCTGTCAGCCAGAGGCTCCTCCGGGGACAGCGACTCCCCAGGCAGCTCTTCGCTGTCCCTGGCCAGGAAAAACTCCCCCAAATCAGGCTCCCCCAAGTCATCATCACTCCTAAAGCTCAAGGCAGAGAAGAATGCCCAGGCAGAACTGGGGAAGAACCACTCCTCAGCCTCCTTTTCCTCATCCATCACCATCAACACCACTTGCTGCTCCTCCTCTTCCTCCTCCTCCTCTTCCTTGTCCAAAACCAGTGGTGACTTGAAGCCCCGCTCTGCTTCGGACGCAGGCATCCGCGGCACTCCCAAGGTCAGGGCAAAGAAGGATGCTGATGCGAACGCTGGGCTGACCTCCTGTGCCCGGGCGAAGCCATCGGTCCGGCCCAAGCCGTTCCTGAATCGAGCAGAGTCGCAGAGCCAAGAGAAGATGGACATCAGCACTTTACGGCGCCAGCTGAGACCCACGGGCCAGCTCCGTGGAGGGCTCAAGGGCTCCAAGAGTGAGGATTCGGAGCTGCCCCCGCAGACGGCCTCTGAGGCTCCCAGTGAGGGGTCTAGGAGAGGCTCATCTGACCTCATCACCCTCCCAGCCACCACTCCCCCATGTCCCACCAAGAAGGAATGGGAAGGGCCAGCCACCTCGTACATGACATGCAGTGCCTACCAGAAGGTCCAGGACTCAGAGATCAGCTTCCCCGCGGGCGTGGAGGTGCAGGTGCTGGAGAAGCAGGAGAGCGGGTGGTGGTACGTGAGGTTTGGGGAGCTGGAGGGCTGGGCCCCTTCCCACTATTTGGTGCTGGATGAGAACGAGCAACCTGACCCCTCTGGCAAAGAGCAGGACACAGTGCCCGCCAAGGGCAGGCAGAACGAAGGCAAGTCAGACAGCCTGGAGAAGATCGAGAGGCGCGTCCAAGCACTGAACACCGTCAACCAGAGCAAGAAGGCCACGCCCCCCATCCCCTCCAAACCTCCCGGGGGCTTTGGCAAGACCTCAGGCACTCCAGCGGTGAAGATGAGGAATGGAGTGCGGCAGGTGGCGGTCAGGCCCCAGTCGGTGTTTGTGTCCCCGCCACCCAAGGACAACAACCTGTCCTGCGCCCTGCGGAGGAATGAGTCACTCACGGCCACTGATGGCCTCCGAGGTGTCCGACGGAACTCCTCCTTTAGCACTGCTCGCTCTGCTGCCGCCGAGGCCAAGGGCCGCCTGGCCGAACGGGCCACCAGCCAGGGTTCAGACTCACCCCTGCTGCCCGCCCAGCGCAATGGCATCCCCGTGTCCCCTGTGCGCCCCAAGCCCATTGAGAAGTCTCAGTTCATCCACAATAACCTCAAAGACGTGTACGTCTCTATCGCGGACTACGAGGGGGATGAGGAGACAGCAGGCTTCCAGGAGGGAGTGTCCATGGAGGTTCTGGAGAGGAACCCTAATGGCTGGTGGTACTGCCAGATCCTGGATGGTGTGAAGCCCTTCAAAGGCTGGGTGCCTTCCAACTACCTTGAGAAAAAGAACTAGCAGAGGGCCTGGGCTCTTCCAGCCTCAGTGTGCCTCTCTGGCCGCCCACTGGATGAGCGGTGAGACGAACAAAAGGGAAAGGAAAAAACGGGAGGGGTGGGGGGTGGACAACATTCAACACTGCAGAATGGGTGACCTCAAAGATGCCCCCTGTCCAAGCCATCCCACAGCTGGAAGGTAGGGGATGGGGGTGCCCACACTGAGTAAGGAAGGGAATGGACCAGGGAGTCCCAGGCCTGAGACCCAGGGCCAAGAAAGCTGAGATCCCCTGTGCACCGTAGGGACTTCACCAATGGATTACATGCCATCTGGGACAGGCCATGTGGGAGATCCCAGTTGTGCCTTTGCTACAGATCTGGAAAAGACATGGTCATGGGGGCCTCCAGTATCCTGCCCCTGCTTGGCCCGGTTTTGATTGCTGGCATCTTGCCACCCCAGGTAGCCCTGATATTGTCCTAAGCTGTATTTGTGAATTGTGCTGGTTTCCTGGGCATTGCCACTGCCTACCATAGGTGGGTACATTAGAAGCCACCACTGGCTTTGGGGCTTGGGGGTGTCTTCTGAGCTCAAGCCTGCTTCTGGGCCAGGCCATTGTCACTGTTAGTTGAAGAAAAAGCAGTTCCCAGGTGCCAGCAAGGACCATCTTTCATAACTGTCACTGTCTTGGCCTTGAGAAGAGAGCCCGCTCTCTGCGGGGCACGCCATGGAGGACACAGTACCAGAGTTTACAGAGAGGGTGGGCAAAGTCACTGGTCTCTTCCTAATCTGCACAGACTATTTTGGGTATTTCCGGGCGGGCAGTTCCTTTGCATGTTTCGGGAGAGGTTTGTTGATTTCGGGCTTATATGTCAGGCCTTTGGTTTGCGTCTTGTTTTAGGGGTTGTTTGGGGGCCTGGGTGGTCGGCCTCACATGGGAAGGGGATGGGTAGTAGATGGGGTTTCTGTTGTATCTTGTGGGCGGGTGATTTTGCTTTTGTTTTTGTTTCACATTCTTCCCCCTCCACAAGCCAAAGTCGTTTCATTTGGTTTCCACTGTGTGGACTGTGCTGGAGCTTGGCGCCTGCCAGAAAAATTTGGGGCTAGGCAAGCCCCGGGTTGCAGACATGGTGAAGCAGAGAAACTGTTCTTCTGGTTCCTGCACAACCTCAGAGGGGCAAAAACCGTCCCCAGGAAGGAGGAGGGTGTTCAGGACCCAGACTTTTGGAGAGAAGGCAGCTCCCAGCCTGCTGGGTGACCGCCATTCTGCGTGTGTTCCCCAGCTGGGCAGGGCTGGAAGCCTTACGTATGAAGTGTGGAGAAGCAGCCATTGTCCCCACTATGGGCAGAGGGGGGACCCGGCTGGCCCCTTGGGTCAGACTGGAGCCAACACCGCCAGCCGCCCCCTCTGGCCTGCTGGCGATGCCACAGGTGCCCAAGAAGATGGAGGATCCCTGTGCCAGGAGCCAACCTGGTCTTCCCGAGGGGCAGTGCCCCAGTGAAGACAGAAGCAAAAGAATAAAGTTCCCTGTAGGTCCTCTGTCACCTTTGGGTTGTGTTTTTCAATTGTTGACATTTCAGAGGGGACCCTCTAGGAGCCCAGCCGGCTTCTCCCAAGGACTCCCCCTTCGCTGGGAGTGGATTTCCACACGTGCCTTTGATTTCGGACAGATTGGGCCTCACAGCCACCGATTCAGCTGCCAGGGTCCCTGGACTGGGGGTTGGTGTTTTCTGTAGAGGAGGAAAGGCCCTCCCTCACCCTGCTCCCCACCCAGGCAGGGTAGCATGGGACCCAGTGTCTCAGTGCCTTCAAAACCCACCCCCACCCCTACCCTACCACACCCCATCCCAGAGGCCTTGCCTGGGCAACCCTAAGCCCCTGTCCCTCGCCATACACTGATGCCTGGCAGCTAGAGCAAATGGCTCGTGTTCTTTGTCGAAGGCCTGTGGTGAGATTGTTTTGTTTCCTTTTGTTTTGTGAGTTTGTTTAAAATTGAAATTATTTTCTTCTGCTGGACAGTATTAAATAGAGCAGGATGTTGAGTTAATCTGCTAGATTGCAGTACTAATGGTAGTGGTTTAGTGTCTTCATATTAATATTATTTGTACTTATTTGAACAATAATGATAAAGAAGTGGTTCATTATTTTTTAATTAATGCACTTTAAATAAGATAGAATGGAAAAAACCCAGAGAGCAAAGTGCATTACTTAAAGATGCAGTATATACTTTTCTCATTTTTAAACAGCACATATTTATTAAGAGAAAAAAAGTAATTTATGACTATTTAAAATAAAATTTAAAAGTAGAGTGACTGTCAGGTAAAGAACCTTCAATGTAGCTATCTTCCAGGGGGAGGGCCCTGCAGCCTCGCTCCTCAGATGTCTGCACTGAGCCAATTCAGTCACTAGTGTGCCAGCCAGGCCAGGAGGGAGTGCAGAGCGTGTCTGCCAAGCACAGAGCATCTCAGTTGGACTGGACCACAGTGCTCCCCAGAGCCTGCCTTTCCTGCCCTTCCCCACCACCTGCACTGCCCCCCACATTCTCCCAGCCCCCCCTCCAAGGACCCCCCTCTCCTTGATCCCCAGTGCTGTAAGTGATAGAGTCATTAAAAGGCAGGACTGAAAAAGACCTCAGAGGTCTCTATCCCATCCCTTCCTGTTACTGCAGCCCAAGGACAGGAAACAACTTTTCCAAAAATCCCACAGCTAATTAATGGCAGATCTCCCCACTACATTAATCCCGTGCTCCTCCTCACCGCCATTATAGTTTATTGTGTGGTCATGTTTACATTGTGACATCCAGCCCCAAGGATGGCTGGGAGTTGCTCAGGCATCCAGGAAAAGTGGGGAATGCTGCCATCTGGTGACAGCATGTAGATTTGGGCAGTGAACAGGGATTGCCATGCCCCAGTCTTTGCACCTCGCCCCCTCACCCCCTAACTCACAGCACAAACCCTGCAAACCCAAAGAGAATATTAATACTTGAAGCAAGAAGGGTGCATGCCAGTCCTTCCCCGACATGGCCGGGGGTACCAGGCCTTGTGCGCCTGGACTCCTAGCCCTAGCCAGGGCGAGAGGGCCTTTCCCTTGAGCTACTGAGCTGCTTTGTGATGCTGAAGGATACTGCCGGCAGCAGGCGGGGGGGGGGGCCTAGGGCTCTGACCCATCTGGAGGAAAACCAGATCGAACTAAAAAAGGAAAAAGAAAAACAAAATCTCCGCAGTGTCCAAACCTAGTTTCCCATGAGTTGTGATTGAAAATGTGAAATGACACTGTATTGCTGTATACTGCAACTTTAACCATAATGAGCCCTTCTGAGGTCATTATTGAGGTTCATATAATGCCCGAAGATGCAGCATTTGGTGCTTTGTTTTCCTTTCCGTTTCAAGACCTTTTTCTTTTATTTCAAGGGGAAAAAATGTCATCTTCCCCCACCTCATCCCTCTTTGTGACAGCAGGCCTGGCTGTGTTGCCCCTCTCCTCCTCGCTATTCTCACCAGGCCATGGGACTTTGGGGGCAGCGAGAGAGAGCTGGAAAGGGGCAACCCCGAGCAGCAGGTGTGCCCCACGCCCTGTGGGTTTCCCCTATGTCCAGTGACTGTAGACGAGCTGTCTTGCCAGGCCTCAGCCCCGTCTACCCCAAGCCTGGCCCCAAAGGTTTCTCTTTCTTCCTCCTTGATTTTCCATCTTGACGAAGGCATTATATAGAATCACTTTAATCACTTTCAGATGTTAGAGCAGCATATTTTACAGGCATTTATATCCATTGCTTTCCTCAGCAAGGCATGTTACAACTTTTATCATCTAAGGAAAAAAGACAAGGGAATTTCAGTCAGGCATTATTTTCCTATTACTAGTGTTTGCAGAATAGGTGTAGGACTATTTAAGTTTAGACCTTGGTTTGGTAGTTTTTGTTTTTAATAAGGGGAAAAAGATAAAATAACCCCTATTTTTCCTGTTACTGTATTTAACTAATATATTATTTCTTTAAGGTTACTCACTTCCCCTACCCCTCCAAATACCTTGCATTCTCAATCAAAAATGGAAACAATCTGAGAGACAGGAAAAGTGCAATATTACCAAGATGGATGCCAGGGCTCGTTGGGGACAATGGAGGGAATACCAGTGGCACTCAGAGAGCAAGAGGCAGGGAGAGGGGTGCTGAAGGAATCCTAGCTGTGGAACAGGTGGGTGGGTTGGTGGAGTTTGATCTTGTAGTGTTCTCCTCTCCCCCTTCCTTGGGAAGATGATAGGGGTCCGTGCCAGATCCACCCAGAAGAAAGGGATTCAGGCATGGGGCCCTTGACCTCTGGGCCCCAGTCCCTGGAGCAGAAGCAGGCCCTCGGGAGCTGTTCCTTGTTTTGATTTCTGTTGTGCAGCCAGCTGCTCAGAGAGACCTGGCCTAAAAATGACTCCCAGCAGCCCTCTCTCACCCCAGTGTCCTGATGTTTGGGCTATGATCCTTCTGGTGTATGTTTGAATCTTTCTAAAACTGGGTGCCCTCAGTTCAGTTTCTAGGCAGGAAGCCTAGAAGTCACCAGATCTTTTTGGGGGATGTGAGAACCTTGAGCCACGCACACCCTGGTGAGACACCAATTCCCACAAGCCTGCAGCAGGGCCTGGGGCTGAGCCTGGGCTGCCCATTCATCTCAGCGACTTCGGCCTGAGGAGTGAGCCCTGCCTGGGCTCCACACCCAGACAGTCCGTACAAATTCTGCTCTGGGAAGAGTCGGGGGTGTATTCAAGTTTCTCTGCAGACAGAACTTCCCACAACAGGTACCAATCTGGCCTCCTTCCTCAGCACCAGTAGAGAAAGCAACAGAAGGGGAAGTTTCCTCTGGGTTGGAGCCTCAGAGCTCTGCCCCTCAAGGTGACAGGGACGTCCCTGTGGCTTGTTCCCTCCACCTCCAGTACTGTATGCTTGCTGCTCCAACCCCCTATTTGGTGAATTTCTGCACAGACACAGATCTCTGTGCCCAGAATGGGACTGTGCCCTGTGCGGGTCTCTCCCTTGGTGTATATCCATCTAGATATTCAGTCTGAGAATCTCAATGCAGAGCTCTCTGGGAAGAGAACTGTCCACATTGCTAAATAATTAAGATTCCCTCACTTTTTTGAGGGCCATGTGTTGAGAATGTGTGCGTGTGTGTGTGTGCGCGTGCGTGTCTGTGTATGCAATTGTTGGTAACTTCCCACTTGAACTAAATAACATGGGGTTAGAGAAAAAAAAAAATACCAGGCAAGCTGTCTCCATTGAACAAGTCCTTGGCAATGGGCAGGTCCCAAGGGACTCACAGCTTCTGGCAGCAAGTGTGTGTGTCATTCACACACATTATTCTGGCTGGAGAGTGCAATGTGTCTTTTTTTTTCTTTTTGTAATTATTTTATTAAGTATTTAGTTGGAAATTTCACACTGGCATTAACAGGTCTAGCATAAGCAGCCTAGGCAGTCATCCCAGGCTCCAAAATGAAGATGTGCAAAAGAGATGCCACTGGGTATAGAAACATTGAGTTGGTTCAGTTAAGTCACCCCCTGCAGATGTGTCATCGAACAGGCTGACTCCCTCCCCTCAGCCATGCCATGGGTATGAGAAGCCCCTTATAATAAAAGCTGCCAGCCCTTTCGTCCTTGTTTCAGAGGGTGGGTCAGGTGGTTGGGGTGAGAACTTGCTCACGGTGCACCCAACAAGACCTGCAGGTGCATATTAGTCCCAACTGCAGGGCCAGACCGAACACTTCCTGGGAAGTGTGTGGAGGGCTCTGCTAGATCTTCCTGAGTTTCTGGCTAAATCATCATCCCAGTTTGGTGCAGTCTCATGTCTCTGTGGTTCCCAAGCTGCATGATCAGAGCCAGTGCGAAGACAGGGTCAGTGACCCACAGCTTTGGGGAAAAACAGCCCCACTGTTAACTTCCCTCCGCAAACCTGGGTCCCCAGGCCATAAGGTGGGCACACTGGTGCTTACAGAATGGGTGGAGGGCCCTACCTTCCAAGGCCTTGATCCCAGCCTGCCTATAAGGTTGGGATTAGCATGCAATCCCCCTTCCCCAATCCTGTCTTTTTAAAATCTCAAGTTTGCACTTAACCTTGACAATCAGCACCCTCTCCTACTCCAGTCCTAGAACTCAGTGGCCTTAGAGAATGGGGTACCCTGCACTGAAGGTCCCTGCCTTGCTCCCAGTTCCATCCTGGCCAATAGGCTGAGCCTCAAGAGGTGAAAGAGAAAAAGGGAGGGAGGGAGGAAGAATTATTTAGAACAAAAGGATGGCTCGAGCACGTCAGAGGCAAGTGAGAGGCACGTTGGTGAGAAGAGCATGTGCATGTTTGGGGTAGCTGGGGCCTACTGTCCCTTCATTAGGGAAGGAGGCTTCCAGAAGAGGATGTCTTCTAGAAAGAAAAATTGTGTGAAGGCTGAAAAGGGGTTTGGAGTTTTGTCTTTGTTGATTAGAAAGAAGGAAGAAGTCCGTTCTCAGTGTTTCAGGAAGAAAAGAGCAGGTAGAAAGGGAATTTAATGATTTAACACACAAGGGTCCAGCCACAGCAGGTTGGAAAATCCTCCAAATTTGGCCACAGAAGCTGGCTAGGAAAAAACTGCCACTCATTGGGCCACACGCTGGGTCCCCATCAGTTCTCAATGAATGGTCATTGATTTACTTAGCAGAGAGGAGAAGTCACCAGCCACAAACCAATCTTTGAGTTTGCAGGCCCTGATTCCAGAATATATGCATCCAGCTCCCGGGTTCTCAGCTGGTTTTGCCCACTTCCCTTTGACTGTCCAATCCAAAGCTAGTTTCTCAAGTTGTATGGCTCAAAGACCAGTGACCACAATGGGTCATACAGTAGAGACCCACCTCCACAAATTAGAACCAGGGTTCAGACTCCATTGGGCACATCTGGGAGGAAGGCAACCTCCTTTGTCGTCCTGTTGGTACCAGTCATTCTCAAGTATCTCCGACACCTGTGGTGGTTCAGTTTGCTGAGCCTGCCACCTGGTATGAATTAGACTGGGTGTGATGAACATTCATCCATGGATATACCCTGCCATTTTGCAGTGCCTTATAACTAAGGCACACTCCCCATAAGAGTTTACTGCAGAGAAAGAACAGCAAAACAGGCACCCTCCTTGAATTTACAACTCATTATCTGCAACAGGTTTTCTTTAAATCCAAAACACAGGATGGGAAATGGGTTTCCCGGCCAGGTACTCAGAGGTCTGCAGGAAGTGACTCCCAGGCAAGGCAGACTTCAGTAATCCCTGAAGCGTGAGCATGTGGACTGCATGGCTGGGTAGGGACTGGTGGACGTCTCTGGAGCTCCAGAACCTTGGAGAATTCCTCATGGAATTCCCCTCCCAGCTCTTAGTGGGCTCTGTGGGGTCAGGAGGAGCCCTTCCTCCAGGTTTTCCTTCTTTCCTCCTCAGCAGAGAAACTGGAGAAAGGACATCAAACTCAGTGCAGTCAATTTGAGTGCTGAAATATTTCCAGAATCAATGGTGGTGCTAAACTATCTCCATGTTTCTAACATTTTTAATAGTGGAGTTGGTTTGTTTTTAATCTCATCACAAAAATGCAGTGCCCTTGGGGAAGGGACCAGCCCCTTGGCCTGCCACTTTCCAGGTGTCCTTTATCACTTTGACGGGACTCTTTGGTCTGCAGAAAATGCTCTGTCTTGGCATGCTTCTAGACTGTAAGATTTGGGTTTTGTTTTGTATTTTGTTTATGTTTACATGTATCTTATATTTCCCTGAAAACTAAATAAAGTTTTGGGCCTTTTTAACCGAACAGAATCACCTCTTAATTCTCCCTACCAAAAAAACCCATCCAGCTGAATAGCAAATGTCTCATTATCCCAAATTGCAAGGTGGACTTCAGGATCCCAGGGCCCTCTGAAAGAAAGGACACTGGAGGGTGGGGGCAGGTAGGTAAGCTCTCGCTTTTTTTTTTTTTTTTTTTTTAAACAGGGTCTCACCCTGTCACCCAGACTGGAGTGCAGTAGCATGATCATAGGTCACTGCAACCTCGACCTCCCGGACTCAAGCGATCCTCCCACCTCAGCCTCCTGAGTAGTTTGGACTGCAGGCGCACCACCATGCCCAGATGATTTTTCTATTATTTGTAGAGACAGGTTCTTGCTATGTTGCCAAGGCTGGCCTCAAGCTCCTGGGCTCAAGCAATCCTCCTGCCTCAGCCTCCCAAAGTGCTGGGATTACAGACAAGAGCCAGCTCTCACTCTTGGTGAGAACCGTGGTCAAGCTCCTCCAGCCTCTTCCCCACTTTTGGGAGGCTTTCTGGGCAGTGGCCAAGGCTTTGAAAGATGCAGATCTTGGGGCCAAGGACCCACATCCAGCAGGCCTAGCTGGCTCCTTAGCATGGCCCCCCGACACTCTCCTGCTTTTGCTGGACCCCAGTAAGCAGGACCAGGTAGCCATGATGCAAGGAACAGGCCATGGCTGTGCAAGGCCATGCAGAGGCTGGGTAGCCTGAGCATCCTCCCGGGAACAGGATGGGCAGGCAGGTATCCCACGTGCCTCTGAGGCCTGGTGCTGCCAAATGAGCTCAATTCCAACACTGTGGCTAGACCTTGGGGCCAGTCTGGCTGCCTCCTCCCCACCACCCCTCTCCCCTCAGCCTTCCCCGCCACTCGGATCACTTAGCGCATCTAGAACACTTCTCTAAAGGACTCTATCCAGAGGCCTCCCTTTTCTCCTCAGTGGCACCACCCATTTGGTATAGGCCTCTGCACCCACCAGTGGGAACACAGCTGAGCTCCCTCCAGATGTGGGGGTCTGAGCCTGGGGAGAGAGGTGGAAGCCTTGTTCCTGGGGAGCTCAAAGCACAGCCCCTGATGACCTGAGTCGACCACCTGTCATCCTCCCATTAACCCCTAGGTGGTACTGCGCACCCCCCACAAGCGGCAGATTTGAGCCCTGCTCAGCCTTAAGGAGAAGCCCCATCCCAGGGCACCTTCCCCACCACATCCTGCTCCTCACAGATGCAGTGGCCTCTCCCAATTTGCAAGGCTCACCTGGCATTCTAGCCCCAAGTCATGCTCCAGCCCCCGACTCCAGGGAGTCTTCCCTGATTGCCCCAGCCAACCTTGAAGCCTCAGAGGCCTGCAATTACCCCTCAGGGAAGGGCCACACCTCCTGATGACTCCCCTAGTATCCAGGACACCAGCCCTCCACACCCCAGCCTGCCCCCACATGTGCATGCACACGCTGGCCCTCCTTCCCCAGTGCTCTGCGCACAGCACCGCCCTCAGGCTGGTACGAAATCACTTTTATTCACAATCATAGCGACCCGAGTGCACAAGGGAAGCAGCAGCCACCCCTGCACTGACAGAGGTAATGAGATGATGGCTTCCTCTCCCCAACCCTCAGCCTCTGGGATCCCTGGCTGGGGGGCCCGCTAGCCAGCCCCCGCTCCCTCCCACAGAAGGGGTCTAACAGGGTCAGTGACTGGGTAGTGGAGACCCATAGTGGGACAGTGACTTCCCCACACGCCCACTGTAAGGCCAGCATAAAGGCCCAGCCTGAGGTCCTGGCACACCACCCCACAGCAGCCCTCACGGAAGAACTCCTGAGAGTCACACAGAAAGCCTGCCCCTCCCTCCCCAAACAACCATTTTACAGAAGTGGAAGCTGGGCTCCAGGGAGCTACGACTCGGCCAGGGCCACACAGCTGGTCAGTGGCCAGGACTAAAACCCATGCCCTGCCTGCCACACAGAGGAGCATGCCACACAGAGGAGCAGTCTCTGACGGATGCAAAAAAAAAAAACAAAAACAAAAAGCCATCTTAGGGGGCAGAGGGCTGGGAGGCTGGGAGAGCCCAGGCCAGGGCAGGCAGGGCTGAGAGAACCAACCTCAGCAGGTGGGGTGCTCCCTCCCCAGAACTTAGAATGAGAACCTGGAGGTGTGAGAGGCAGCCCCTGCCTCCTCATCTTCCCTACGAACAGGCTCCCTGCCCCACCATCACAAGGTCTCCGTCCTGTTCCTGGCCCACACTAGGAACACTGGCCCTTCTGGAAGTTTGACATCCTTATGGAGGGGGGACCTCCTGGGCCACCTGATGTACCTAAGCCAGCCATGATAACCCAGCTCTGGCCCAGGAGGAAGGGTGCTCTATGGCTCTGGGTGACCACCAGCCCCAGGGCACTAAGGAGGCTTGGTTTGCCTCTCTGTAAAATGGACACTGTTTGCCAAAAGGCCTCCCAATTTGGCCCCTCCTTATGGAGTTCCAATTCATGATTGGCAGGACTGGGTATGAGCTTTGTGGCTGGAGTCAGGGGAAGATACTGCGTTATGACTGCCTCAGCCGTACCCTTTCCCAGGTACCCCACACACAAGGGCAGCATTTCTAGGGGCCCAGAGGATGGGAACTCACCTACAAACAAACAAACAAACAAATAAAAAACCCAAAACCACAAACCAAATAAATAAATTAATTAAGCTGAGGAAAAAGGCTGGTCTTGGCCCAGGGAACCCACACCTCCCCACCCAGTGCCCTGGCCCATCCCAGGTGTGCCACAGGCTCTGACTATCAGCCTAGGCCCTGGACAGCACAAGATGTGGGGAAAAGGTCAGAGAGGGTAGCTGCAAACCTGTTCTTAGGGACCCTGGCAGAAGACCAACCCTTTTCCCCAGCCCATACCGAAGGGCTACCCCTGGGCAACGGCATCCAGCGAGATGATTGGGGCAGGAAGGCTACAGCCAGGACAGGGTCCTCCCCTTCTCAGCCAGGGGCCCAGAACCTGGAGCCCTCTGCAGCCTGTCCATGTGCCCATCGGGTAGTGGGAGAGAGACATGGCATGAGGCTGCAGCCTGCCCAGAACGGGAGGCACCCACCAGCCTCTCACCCCCAGCTGCCATGCCCAGTGGGCAGGGAACGAGGAAAGAGAAGGTAGGCATAGGTCAGAGAGGGAGACAGCAGCTCAAGAGCGGCCTGCCCAGGGCGGTTGTTGAGCAGGCTGTACACTGCTCAAGGGCAGTTGGCTGAGGGGGCAAATGAGCCTAAAATCCAGTCCACACTGCACTAGCCAGGCCACATGCCCTGGCTCAGGGCTGCAGCTGCCCAGAGGAAGGTACATGTTTTCTAATTCTCACAAAGGTGCCACATGGACTACAGACACCTCCTAGAAACCTGCCTCAGATGGGGAAAGATTAGGGCGGGCTGAGATCCCAATTTAGCCCTCAGCATGCAGAGAAGAGCTGGGTGCAGAGATGGGAGAGACAGGGAGAGTGTGGCCTCCTCTCCTCCCCTCCCTCTGCCCGGCGATTTGCCTCTGCCCCCTCCCTGCCTGATACACCCTTCTCCCCAAACCTTCAAGGGCCTCAGTTTCCCATGTTTAATGGAGGAGGAAAAGTTTCCAAAATGAGGAAGAGAAGGGGCCCCACTGGCTTGTTCCTCAGCTGGGGCTGGGCTGAAGCCCGAGGAGATGGGTGTGCGGGATGGGCCATCGCAACGGGCTAGGAGCTGCGGTAGGTCTTGATGATGTCCTTGATGGGGCGGCGGCAGATGGGGCAGCAGGCGTGCAGAGCCTTCTTGAGGCGCAGGCCACAGGCGTAGCAGAGGCACATGTGGCCACATGTGTAGATGACCGTGTCCACCGCGTGTTCATAGCAAATGGTGCACTCATCGCTCCACTGGCCCAGACCTGGGGTCACTGGCGACTCGGGCAGGCTCACTGGCGAGTTGGGGGCTGTCCCTGAGGACAAGGGGGCACCAATCAGGAGGAAACATGGCCCAACCCGGCGCTGGATTCATGGGAAGAGAGCTCCCCGGCCTCTTGTGTCCCCCTCCATTTATCAGGATCTGCCTGTTCACCCTGACAACCCAACTTCCAGGGCACAAGGGAAGAGGCTGAGCTCTCAGCAGCCCCACTTCTGACCCACTCCAACCCCAGATGAGGGGACAGAGTGGCTAGGAGGCAGTGAGAGAAAAGAAGGCAAGATGGAGGAAGGAAAGGGTCCAGAATCTTTTAAGGTAGGTCCCTCCTGAGCTACCCTTTGGCACTGCCCAGCTGGGGACAGGAGGGGATGACCCCAGAAATCACCCTCCAACAAGGGTTCACTGAGCCCAGCTCCAGCTCCTCTCCACTCCCAGCCCGGACACAAAGGCTGCATCCTTGCCGCAGTCCCACATGGTCACCAAGGAACAGAGGAGCCAGCCTACTTACCGCCAGCAGAGCTACCCAGAGGGCCAGAGCTGCAAGTGCTGAGCAAGGGGTCAGAGAGGCGGCTGCCCAGGGCACTGGGCGAGGTTGGCGTGGAGGCAGGGGAGCAGGGGAGTGATGGGATACCCCTCTCGGCCAGGATGGTGGAGCCTGTGAAAGGGGAGGGAGGGAAGGACACACTAGCTGCCTGCCCAGGCCAAACTGGAGAAAGCTCTGTCCCTCACAGTGGGTTCCCAGGCTTGACCACACAGCCTAGCCACAGGGCCAAGAGTGGGATTTTGCAGGCTGGCGCGGGGATCATTTGATATTACCGCTGTGGAGTATAGCTAATCAGCTAAAGACTTTGACCCCAGTCAGCACCCAGCCTGGCCTCTGTTCTCACCTATGAACTGGAGGGCCATATCCTGCTTGCTTCTTGTTAAAACAGCAGCTCCAAACTAGGCCCCTGCCTGGCACCCACCTCCGCCCCTCCCCATGTATGCTTTCTGCAAAGCTTCCTGGGCCGGAGCATGTATGTTACCATCTCCCCTGTCCCGCAACCTCACCCTCCTGTTCGGAGCCCTGAGCTCTTCACCACTGTCCCCAGATATCACCCACCTTTTCTGCATGGCACCTATGCAATGCCTTCACCTTTTCCCACCTTGTTCTGATCATAGATTCTCTCCTCCCCTCCTTCCTCCTTCCGTCACTCACTTCCTCTCCTTTTTTTTTTTTTTTTTTTTTTCAGACAGAGTCTTGCTGTCGCCAGGCTGGAGTGCAGTGGCACAACCTCGGCTCACTACAATCTCCACCTCCCAGGTTCAAGGGATTCTCCTGCCTCAGCCTCCTGAGTAGTTGGGATCACAGGCACATGCCACCACACCCAGCTAATTTTTTTGTATTTTTAATAGAGGTGGGGTTTCACCATGTTGGCCAAGATGGTCTCAATCTCCTCACCTCGTGATCTGCCAGCCTCGGCTCCCAAAGTGCTGGGATTGCTGGGGTAAGCCACCGCACCCGGCCTTCCTCTCCTTTTTAACAATCCTCGCCTCCCTCTTTCCCTCCTTCCTTCTCTCCTCCCTTCAACAAATCCTTACCGAGGACCTACCAGGCACCAGGCCCCATGCAGACAGAAAGCTAGAGACAGCCCCTGACTTCAAAGAGCTGGCTGTACAGGGAGCCTCTGGGGGCTGTCCTCAAACTCCTTCCTCTGGGCCGCCCTGACTACCCCCAGACCACATTACTCCCTCAAGTACACACACACATGCACTACAGACATACAACTACACAACCACAAAGGCTGGGGTAATATTTGTTCTGTGCCCAGGACTCCAGTTTTGTTTCTCCAGTAAAACCATGAGCTTTCTTTTTTTTTGAGACTGAGTCTTGCTCTGTCGCCCAGGCTGGAGTGCAGTGGCGCAATCTCGGCTCACTGCAAGCTCCACCTCCCAGGTTCACACCATTCTCCTACCTCAGCCTCCTGAGTAGCTGGGACTACAGGCGCCTGCCACCAGGCCCAGCTAATTTTTTTTGTATTTTTAGTAGAGACGGGGTTTCACCGTGTTAGCCAGGGTGGTCTCGACCTCCTGACCTCATGATCTACCCGCCTCAGCCTCCCAAAGTGCTGAGATTACAGGTGTGAGCCACCACGCCCAGCCCATGAGCTTTCTTAGAACAGGAAATCTTATTCACCTGTGACTCTCCTACAAATCCTAACATAATGCCCTGCACACACCTAAGTGCCCAATGAGATCTTTTTTATCTGTAGTTATTAATTCTAATTCATTTAGTGGTGGTATTATTTCTAAGAATATTCAATAGATGCCCACAGGGTTTCTCTTACTGTGTTAATATTTTTCCAAGTTAATCATCATCTCCTTCTTTCAGCACTCCTATTCACAACTCCTATTTACTTTTCTTGCCTTGTTGCATTGGCCAGCATTGTCAGAACAACGTCTGCAAGCCATCTCTATTATATTCCTGACTTTCATGAGAATATATCTAATGTTTCACCAATAAGTATGGAACTGGCTGTATGTTTTGTGATACACATGAGTGAAGGAAATAACCTTCTATTCTTAGTATATTTAGGCTAGCCACAAAGCCAAGCATTCCTCTATAAGGTTAATAATGACCCTTCATACATTGCCACTGGTTAGTTATTCTTTTGAAGTCAGTCAGGATCTTCAAACAGCAATTTGCTGGTTGAGATGCCCAATTTTCCAAACAGATCAGGAGCACTTTGTTGAATGTATATTGAATTCTGGGTGGTTCTTCTTCAACACCCACCTTGGCCTATCCTCCTCTTGAGAGAGAGAAATCTGGATTTTTTTTAAGCCTCCCCTTTGCTCCAGTCTAGTAAACCTCTTTGGGCAACAGAAGTCTTACTGGAAAGCTGCTTAGCTATTATTAGATGGTGCTGAGGGAAGAAAGTACCTTACTCTTATGTAATTTCCTTGCCCTGAGGAGTAGTATATCCTGGTCAATGAAATCAGCTTGACTATTTTTTATTTTTTATATTTTTGCATCCCAGCCTAATTTCTTTTTATTCCATCTTGAATTCTCACCCAAGCCTGATTCATATGCCTGCTTGCTTGCTTTCTCTCTTTCTCTTTCTTTCTCTCTCTCTTTCTTTTCTTGAGACGGAATCTCACTGTTGCCCAAGCTGGAATGCAGTGGCGCCATCCCAGCTCACTGCAGCCTCCGCCTCCCAGGTTCAAGTGATTCTCCTGCCTCAGCCTCCCGAGTAGCTGGGCTTACAGGTGTGCACCACCACATCCAGCTAATTTTTTTTTGTATTTTAGTAGAAATGGGGATTTGCCACATTGGCCAGGCTGGTCTTGAACTGCTGGCCTCAAGCAATCATCTGCCTCGGCCTCTCAAAGTGCTGGGATTACAGATGTGAGCCACCGCACCCAGACTTTTCATTTCCTTTGTATTTATGTTTCACTCCATCTTCATTTGGTCTCTTTCCAGAGTTGGAAGTCCCCAATGTTTTTTATATGATTTCTCATGCTCTCACAAGCCAACAGCATTACATATATTAACATATGTGTATTCAGTTACTCACATGTGCCTATACACAGTATGCCAATCTCATAGAGTAACTACCTCATGCTCACTCACCTACACACATTATGTTATCTATCAAGCCTCCTGGGCTGAGGTCTAGGCTAGGGGCTGTGAGGCCCAGGGGTCTCCAAACTTGGGTAAGCATACTTACTAAAGAAAAACAATTCAGATGTCCAGAACCTGTCCAAGGTCTACAGAATTAAAATCTCTGGAGGTGGGGTCCAAGAATCTGTACTTTAATAGGTCCTCCAGGTAAGTCTAATGAAACCAGCTCAGTCTCACAGAGCTGATTCAAAGACCAGCACTTGGAAAGCATGAATACCTGCTCACTCTGGGGTACAAAGGTACCAGGAGACACTTTGTGAAAAGATTTCCGGTCAAATTAGTATGGAAAAACTGTACACCAAAACCACCATCACCGTCTCCTTAATCAAACTGCATATTAAAGGCTCTGAGAAGTCTTCCAGTAAAGAATCTTCCTCCCTTTTCTTAACTCAATGCACATCCCCCAGTCCTTTCAAACCTTTTGCCCCCCAGAAAAGGCAGGCCCAGAACTCTGCAGCCCCACTTCCCCCAAGGCTGCCTGCTCAAGGATTCCCCAGAGTCTCCCAATCAGACACCATCCTGCACCACCTGACTACTGACATTCCAACCTCTTTTTCTCATTTGGACTCACAAACTTCCTTAAAGGTGAGGACCTTTATTTCCACTTTGGAGAAATGGTAATTGCTGGGGGAAACCTTTTTTCCTTTTTTTTTTTTTTCTTTTTTTTTTTTGAGACGGAGTCTCACTCTGTCGCCCAGGCTGGAGTGCAGTGGAACGATATTGGCTCACTGCAAGCTCCGCCTCCTGGGCTCACCCCATTCTCCCGCCTCAGCCTCCCGAGTAGCTGGGACTACAGGCGCCCGCCACCATGCCCGGCTAATTTTTTGTATTTTTAGTAGAGATGGGGTTTCACCGTGTTAGCCAGGATGGTCTCGATCTCCTGACCTCATGATTCGCCCGCCTCGGCCTCCCAAAATTTTGGGATTACAGGTGTGAGCCACTGCGCCCGGCCTTTTCCTCTCATTTTTGAGTGGTCACTGGGTTGTGTGCTTCTGGACTGTTTATGTATCTGTGAGACTATGGGTTGATCTGATTCTGGGCATCAAACTCAATAATCCGCGCTTTCCCTCGCCTCACCCCCCAGGTGAGTCTCCCAGGTGACATATAAGGGCTACTGACAAGATGACCGAGTCCCGCCCAGAACTCACCTCAGGTGTCTGTGATTCCTTAGCAACACCATCATGAGCCTGGAGGAAGGGGAGCTCGCCCTTTGTCTCCTACCCGGATCGTCCCCGCCTCCAGGAAAGGCACACGCCCAGGCGCAGCTGCGGGCACTCACCGAGGATGCGGATCTGCGTGATGGTCCCGTGCAGGCCGAAGAGCATCCAGAGCGGCTGCGAGGCGTCCACGCACAGCTGCATGCCGGCAGCCGCGCCATTGTGGCTGAGGTGCAGCTCGCCGTCGGCGTTGACCACCAGGCCCAGGATGTCGCCGCTGTGCAGGGGCCCGGGCACGCGGCACACGGCCCAGAATTCCTTGCGGTCCACCAGGGCCTCAGGGCTGAAGGGCAGGTCGGCCGGCCGCAGCGTGCCAGGGTCGCACGTGGTGACGCCAAACGACAGCGCACCGGGCCGCGCGCCACCCGAGCGCGTGACCTTGACGAAGATGGTCTCGGCCACGCGCACGGGCCGGCTGGTGAAGACGAGCGCGCGCTCGTCGCGCCCGTGCTCCACGCGCGCCACCGTCTGCTCGTCGAGGATGCGGACGTGCGCGCCGGCGCGCAGGGCGTGGAAACGCAGGTCGCCGTCGAGCTGCGCCGGCAGCGCGCGGCTGTGCTGCGAGTTGAGTGAGTTCTGCGGAATGGGGCAGCAGGCGGCCGGCGCGGCCTCGTCGCCGTCCGCGCCCGGCACGTTGAGGTCGCATAGGCTCACCGAGAGGCGCGCGTCGTCCGCTTCGCGCCGCAGCGACGGCCGCCGCAGGGCGGTGAAGGAGCGCGGCCGCAGACAGTCCGGGAGCACCAGCTCGCTATCTGCGCAGGAGACACGGTGCGGTGTCACGCAGGGCTCCCGGGAGGCGGCCCCGGCGCGCCCCGCTGCCCGTCCCTACGCGCGCATCGTTACAATCCCGGACGGCTAATGGCGCACACGATGCTTGTGACACAAATTAGCGAGCACAGTCGAGAAACGGCTCTTGCAGGACATCTGTTTAAACAGAGGAATAGGTGGGGGGAAGCACCGAAACTTAAACCATGTGGATGCTTCCAAATGCTCACAGGTGCTTGCTATATGCATATGTGTACTTCTTCATTTTCTACAGTAAACGTGTATTCCTTATAATTTAAAATTTTCAAAAATTTAACTCCTGGGCTCCTTACGTCTTATCCCTAGCACCTAGAACAGCGCCGAGCATTCTGTTGACAAACAGTAACAGTCTGTCGAGTGCACTGATGAAGGCCTAACATCCTGGAAAGCCGGGGAGCAACCGCTCCCCAGCAAACACACACAGACACCCTCTTTGCGTACATTGTCTCATCTAACCTTAACAGTACCTTTTGAGGCTACCATTGCCATGTCAGGACACAGGCTGAGAGAAGTAGATCTATCCAAGATACCCTTTTGAAAGTGGCTTAACAGGGAATCAAACTCATCGTTCTTTTTTAAATCATACAAGTTATACAAAATATAAAACGGTATTTTGTAGAAAACTCAGTTCAGCAAAAAGAAAAAATAATCGCCTGTAAGCCCACCACCCAGAGAAAAGCATTTTTAATATTTGGATGTATGATCTTTCAGCCTTTTTAAAGGCTGTATTTTGGGGTGGTTTTTTTTGTTTGTTTTTGTTTTGTTTTTGTTTGTTTGTTTGTTTTTTGAGACAGCATCTTGCTCTGTGGCCCAGGCTGGAGTGCAGTGGAGATACCTCAGCTTACAGCAACCTCCGCCTCCCAGGCTCAAGCCATCCTCACCTCAGCCTCCCAAGTAGCTGGGATGCACCACCGCGCCCAGCTAATTTTTGTATTTTTGGGGTAGAGATGGGATTTCGCCATGTTGCCCGGCTGGTCTCCAACTCCTAGGCTCAAGCGATCCTCCTGCCTCAGTCTCCCAAAGTGCTACGATTAGAAGTGTGAGCCACCACACCCAGCTGGTTACTTTTTTTAGTGCAAAAGTTGTGTCATGCTATATAAACATCACTTGTTTTTTACCTTTTATATGTACTACATCACTTTGAAAATGTGATGACATTGACCCATTTCCCCAGAAAAATGAACATTCTCACTAAATTCTGTAGATAATTTCTCGGCATTCATGAACTACATGAAGCCATTCATGGGCAAGGACTCCCGGCTAAGAACCCTGGTAGCTTTTTTCAAAATTTTCAAAAATTTAACTCCTGGGCTCCTTCCGTCTTATCCCCAGCACCTGAACACCTCTCCATGCCAATAACTGTTTCCAACACCATATTCTTCTAACGGCTGTGTTATGTTCTGCTTTATGGAGTCCTATAACTTTGAATAAAAGTGATCACCATGTTCCATGAATTACCCCTGCAATTCATCCTTACAGCAGCCCGTGGAAGTGTTCCCGTTTTACAGATAAAGCTCAGCGGCATTATGACAGCCGCCATGTGGCAGATCCAGAATTGAAAAAAAGGTCTGTCCAACTCCCAGTGCCGCATTCTTCACTTCCAGACTCTCCTTGTTTATTAAAGCCTTTCTGCGTGAGTCAATCTCTCCAAATTTGCCTGGTGCCACTGTAAGCCGCACCATGGACCGATCCCTTCCTTCGGGCCTTCTCTCTGAACCTCTCCAAGGGAGAATCTGTGCTGTCTCTTCAGGAACTGGGTTAAGGATGCCTGGGGTTCTCAGGTATGACAGCAAAGCTTGGGGGATTGGTCTGGTAGGGACAGCAGAGGCCAAAATTCAGCTCCAACTGAAGGTAGACATGGTCACCAAACCTCCCTCTTTTCTTTCACCCTTTCGCTGCCCCTTCCAGGAACTGTGTTGTCTGGTCCCCAGAAAGCTCTGGGTGTGGGCCCTTCCCCCCAAGCCTCCTGAAGCTCTGGAGAAGCCTCCTGGGGCCTGGCTGATTGGGGTTTCCTGGAATCGTGTTGGCAAGGAGGAGGGAGCTGGCCGGAAAATGTGACTATTCCAGGGAATTGACTCTGTGACACTGATGGTGCATAGAGGCTGGGGGGCTGCAGAGAGGCAGAGGCCAGGAGGGCCTGTGCGTGGGGCAGGTGGGAGAGACAAATGGTGCAGAGCTGGGGAAAGCCAGTGGGCTGACCTGGACCCTGGGGAACAGTCCCTGCTCCCTCACCCCTCCGGGATTCCAGGCACTGGCCCTTGGGAACTGCAGAGGGTGGGAGACAGAGAGGGGAAGGGGCAGTAACAGCAGGGAGAAGAGGAATCAAGTCGCTCAGAGATGTCCAGCCAGAGCCTCCAGGAACACAGCTGTCACAGGGCCCACACCACCCCCTCAGGACAATCAGTCCAGAGCTCCTGGGGCTGGGCAGACCCTCAGAACAGAGCTCTTAATGGGGCTGGATGCAAGCTCTCCTGGTCTCTCTGCCCCTTCAGGAGCCCCTTCTACTTAAACATGCACACTACCAGGTGCTCACTAACTGCCAGGTAACCTGTTCCATTGTGGAGTTAATCTGTCTTTAAAGAGTATTTCCTTCTTTTAAACCGAAATCTACCGCCCTGTATTTAACCCACTACCTCCTGAGCTGCCTATCAGCCCAGTACTGAAGACAATTCTCAGGGAATACTCAGACTCCTCACATACCTTCCCACTTCTTAGATAATGAACAGAACCAGACTCAGTACTCTAGATGTGCACCAACCAGCTCAAGGCACAGTGTGGCCATCACCTCCCTTGGTATATATGCTATACTTCTAATAATGCAACCTAAAAGTACATTGGGTTTTTTTCAGTAACCAACATTCATATACTAGTAGGCAGGACAGGAGCACAGTTAAGTGCAATGAATTTGAAGTCATCAGTCTAGGTTCAAATCCTGGCCCTGCCATTTCCTGTATGACAAGGCTATATGACTGGATAAATAGCTGAACTTCTTGGGGCCTCTTCAGCAGTGAAATCAGCATCTACTGATTTACATAAAATCTGTATCTAATAACTCCCCTTAGAAGAGACGCTGTGAGGATGAAAAGGAGTAAGGTACACAGGGAACCTAATAGGAGACCTGGCACAGTCATTAGGTTAATATAAGCCGTTGTTATTGGCATGTGAAATGCCACATGATTCAGAAGAAAGTGCATGGGCTTTGGGGTGATCCAGGTCTGGATCAGGCCTAGGTTTAAATGTCTGATCCAGCACTTGGCTGGTGGCTTTTAGGTAAGCAACCTTCCTCCCCAGCCTCAAATTGCTCACCTAGAGAATAGGGGTAATAATACCTGCCCTGAGTTGTTGTTGGAAAGATCGGGCACCCAGAAGCTACCCGATAACTTCAGATATTAGTATTTGCTTGGCTTGAGCAGTCTCAACTAAAAGTCAGGTACACCTGTCCTCAGACCATGAGCTTTTTGAACCTTAATGCAAGATTTCACATCAGTCATGATGGGTACCCAGGAAATATTCATTGAATGAAATCACCAAAGACCAAGAAGCAGCAGCTAAAATGTAGAGGTGAGAGGATAAAGAAGAAAGGAAGGAGAAACAGTGGAGGATGTACAAAGAGAAAGGGGTAGGAAGAGGATCCCTTTAGCCTTGCTTGAAATCTTGCTAGAGTTGGGAGGGGAGGGACAAAAGCTGCTGGGAAACAGCTAAAAACGGAATGAATCCCTAGGGCCAGTGCCCAGCCCAAGTCTGTCTTCTCTCCCTCTCCACCCCTCAGGGTCAGGAGCAGCTGCAGGCAGCCAGCAGCTCCAAAATAACCATCCCATCAGTGAGCCCAGCTGTGTCCAGGCCCTGAAATAGATGAAACTCGAGACACAGGAGCTGGTTGGAACACCCTCTGCAGAAGGGACGGCAAAGGTCACAGTTGAGTGAGCTGATACCAAGTTAGAGGTCAGGGCAGTGTTTGGGGCCCCAAGCCATGGGAGAACACCATGGGACCAACCTCGGCGCAAGACTGCACCACTTGATGGGTAAGGCTTAGAAAAACCAGATGGGCAACCTGTCACCCCAAGCAGTGGGGTGGCCCCACATTCGGAAGCAACAAGTTACATAATCGGTGCCGGGACACGTGCCCACCTGCTTAGGAGGTGTTTATGATGGGAACTGAGACAGCACAAGGCCACGAGGAGAAGCCACTAAGCTGACTCCCCTTGCATGTCCCATCATTCAGGAAAGAACCTGTCAGTCTTCAGCTATTGCCTGTTCTGGTGCCCTGCAGTGGCTCTACCGACACCCTGGGCCAGAGCAGAAATAAGCAGGCCCTGCCAGGGCAGGGAGGTCCCGGCCATGTGTTTCCTCTCCTCTAGGTGGTGCTGGGGGCCCTACTCACTGACCTACTGTGTGCCCAGCCCTGGGCAGGGAGTCTGGGAGAGGGAGGAGCCAGGAACTGGGCCCTGGGAGCCAAGAGTCAGTGGAAGGGGCAAGGCTTAAAGGCAGGACATGTTTTTATTATTATTATTATTTTTTGATACAGGGTCTCGCTCTGTTCCCCAGGCTGGAGTGCAGTGGCACAATCTAGGCTCACTGCATCCTCTGCCTCCCAGGTTCAAGCGATTCTTGTGCCTCAGCCTCCCAAGTGGCTGGGACTACAGGTGCACACCACCACGCCTGGCTAATTTTTGTATTTTTTGTAGAGACAGGGTTTCACTAGGTTTCCCAGGCTGGTTTTGAACTCCTCAGCTCAAGTGATCTGCTGGCCTCAGCCTCCCAAAGTGCTGAGATTACAGGTGTGAGCCACCATGCCCGCCCCGAAGTCAGGAAAATATTTGAATACAATTTAGTTACCAGAGTCTTAGCATCTAGGATTAGACAGGACTTTAGAGAAACTAAGGTACTAGGAAATCCATTTATCCCTGCCAATCTCTCGGCTAGAAGCTAGAATGGCCCTAGGGTCAGGAAGTTTACCATCTCCCAAGGCTACCTATCCCCCACCTTGGAATAACTATGACTTAGAAAAACTCTCCTGGTGGGAATCCATATGTGTCCCAAATACCCTCCCTGGGGCTCCCTCTGAGTCTTCTCTCCTTTACAATAAATATCCCCTTTAGGATCAAGATCCCCAACTAAGGCTGAAGTCCCCTTCGTGTTTCAGAGTGGGCTAGGGAAGGTATTCTGGAAGACAGAGGAGTTGACCTGAGCTGAAGCACAGGAGGGTTTGGGTTGACAGGTGAGAAAACTGTTAGCAAACACCTGGTGAAGAGGAGGAGTGGGAGGGGGAGGAGACAGACTGAGGAGGGCCCCAGGGCCAGCTGTTGCCCAGAAAGCCACCCGGCCCTGCCATATGCTGCCAGCAGTGCAGGGTAACCAAGGCAGGACCTGAGCGTGGGGGACCTCAGGGCAGGCCGGGGCCTCCTTTGAGGCAGAGCTTGCCATCAGCCTGAGAGTCCCATTTGTTGACGTTCTCACATCCGGAGCACTGGCTAATCTGTAACCACGGGTAAGCCTGCAGCTGCCTGGCTTGCTAGCAGTTATCTGCTGGCCTCTGTTTGGGAGGCACTGCCAGCCCTTTACTGTCTCCACAAACATCCTCCTGCTGGTCCGCATCTGGCACGGGGCATGGGAGGGAGCCGGGAAGGGCGGGTGCCTGGCTTGGACAGGCAAGGGGGTTCTCCACCCCTCCCAGCACCCACCTCCACCCTCTCCCTTTAAACCCAACCATGGGAAATTTAGGAGAAACAAACATGCTTTCTGGGGCTCACAGAGGGAAGGGCAGAACATCCTAGAATCACTCACAGTCACAGACTTTAAGATTCAGAGAATCTTCAAGCCAAGGGATCTCATAGATTTATAGAATCATCTGGTCTAGTGGGTCTCAAACTTATTTAAAAAGCAGTGGAATCCTTTTGTCCAACAGAACCCAAAGTTCTGGCTGAAGTCTAGGAGGTGGACACAGCACCTGTCCCCTCAGCCTCTCTCTGGCCTTCTCTGCAGCCTCCAAGACACCTCTGTGGAACCCCAGTGTTCTGAGGAACCCAGCTGGAGAAGCACAGATCTTGTTCCAAGGAGCAATTTTGATTGCATGGTTTTCCTTTCAGCCTGATACAGAGACCCTGGGTTCAAGGCTCCCTCTTCTAGTTGAAGAGCTGGTTTGAGGGGTTGGCTTTTTTGGCGGGAGAGGGCGGTGTCTTTAAATTAGGTATTCCTTTTTAACCTAAAGACAAAAGCCCTTCTCATTTGTGTAAATGCCTTTCCACATCTGTGAGGTAAGTGGGGTGTGTATAATTATGCCCAAATAATAGATGAGGAGGCCGAAGCACAGAGAAGCTGAGAACTGCCCAGAGCTAGTGAGTGACCAAGTCAAGCCTTGATTCAGTCGGTCTCCTGCATCTTAAATGAAGGCATTGTCCCCAGTACTGCAAGGCCCCAGCTCCTCCCTCCACATACACCCCACCCTGAGCCCCACCACTCTCTCCAAGGCCCCCAGTACAATCTCTTGGGCCCAAGAGATGCTAGGGGCAAACATGAGATTGCCTTTTTTGTAAGTTAAAAATAGTCCAATATTGGTGATTACATGATCAACTTTATATATATTCATTGTGGTAGAAAACCAGCGTGCACAGGAACAACCGAACCAGACAAAGCCCTCGGGAGCCTCCGGGGAACTATAAGGCAGGCAGACCCACCTTCCCCACTGAATCTGGCATCCTGGGCACCGCACTGCCCCTCTTCCTTGTACCAGCACTGCTGGGGCCCTGGTGGCCTATCTGTGCCCAACATGTGCAGCTGATCCTTGATGCCTTGAGCTCTTGTAAGCTCAACTCTGGAAGGCACAGGAGGGCCACTGTCCCCGCTGTTGTCGGGTATCCAGACCTAATAGGGAGATCAGATGGACTCACATCTAGAGAAGCTGGAAGGTAATGTAGCCCAAGCTCCTGGGTTCAAATCCCAGCTCCACCAACTGCCAGCTGTGTGACCTTGGGCAGGTTATCAGACCTCTCTCAGCCTCTGTTCCTTATCTGCAAAATGGGCACAATAATACCTTCCTTTATATACAAAGAGGATATATGCTGGATCTTTAAAGAGCAGGACAATACATGACTCAAAGCTGCTTATACCACTTAGGTCTCCAAGTGCTTCCGATGGTCAGGAGGAGGAAGGGTCATTTTGAATGAGGGAGGTCTGGGAAAGCTTCCTAATGGAGGGGAGGGTTTGGTGTGGGGCACTGATATAGCTGGCAGAATTTGGGGTAAGCAGAAAGGAAGCACCAGAAGAGCCTCTGAAGCAGAAGGAAGAACAAGATTTTTTCTTAATCAAAAAGAAATGAAAATCATCAAAGAGGAAGAAATCATGATCGGCAGCCTCAGCTGTTTCCCCCAGCCCAAGAGCTGGCTCAGGCTCCTTAAACTAATATTTGCCTCTTGGCCCCTAGCAGCCACAGCTGAGGGTAAATATTGGTTTAGCCTGGGAAGCAGAAGGCCCAGATGGCAGTGTGGTCCTCGGCTGGGGATCACTCATGCTCAGCGCCTCCAAGCTGAGGCACACCCTGCATAGGGGACCTGACCCAGGCCCCTATCTCCAGGGGGCCTGGAGAACCCACCCAGCAGCACGTGACCCTTGGAAGCCCATCCTGAGAGTCTCCATACAGCTCTCTCCTCAGTAGGCAGGCGTAGGTCTTTTACCAAGACCTGGGAACCTGTGCATGGCAAGGGATGGAATAGAATGCATAAGCCCTCAGGAGCCCCCACCTCATCCCCTCCTAGAACCCTCCCAGACCCAGCCCCACCATTTAGATGTGTTGATAGCCTCCTCCCTCTGACCTTACTCCCAGATCAGCCTGAGAGATCTGGGTTCCAGGCCTGGCCTGGCTGATGAGCAGCTGGGAGAGTTTGGGCAGGCCCCTCCCCATCTCTGGGTCTCATACTTCTCCACTGTCAACCAGCCAGTCCCTCTTACTGAACAACTTGACAGCACAAAAGCTGCCAGAAGCTTTCAGCTCTCATGGCTCTCTCCCCTGTGATGCATACAGATACCCACACCTGTGCACACCCCTCACCTCCACAAGTCACCCACAACCTTTCCACCTCATTCCTTCCCCTCCTGGATCTGCTCGCCTACCGACCGCCAATTCCCCACCTCTGCGCCTGTGGACACCCCTCCGTCTGACCTAAATTGTTCCTCAACCAATCCATTCTTTTCACCTCACTTAGTTCCTGACTTAAAACTTGTCTCCTACAGGAAGTCCTCCTGGATTGCTCTCCAGCTGCACTCCCCTCCTACACATACACACAGTTTTACTCTTCAGGTCACACTTGATTGCAGAATTGAACTTGGACCACCTTGCATCAGTTATATGATGTGTCCCCCAGGGAAAACATTATTCCAGGAGAGGGGCTGGGTTTTTGATTCTTCTGTCTCCCACCTGCCCCCGCTTAGTGCCTAAGCAGTGGTAGGCACCAAGGGATGCTCTGGAGCGCCCTGTAAGTGGGCTCGTGGCCCGCCAGCCTCCTGCTGGGACTCACAGCTGCTCTTCCTGAATTGACATGTCTGAGAGGAGCAAGGAGACCTTGAGACACTAGGATAGGAGCTTCTTTTTCCATGTATTAATCACCCCATAAAACCTGTGTTTATTTAGTTGCTGGCGGGTCCTTCTCCCTGGAGGAAGGAAGCTGTTATTCTTGACGATACCAGCCTGGGCTTGCGCCAGGGTGCCCCAAAGAAAGAGGTGATCTGCGGAACTCCAGCATAACAGGGAAGAGGGCCTGCTGGGGCTGTGGCATGGGCACCATAACAGGGAGGAGGGCCTGCTGGGGCCATGGCATGGGCACCGTTGTGGGCTTGGATTCTGGTCAGGGCAGGGAGGACCGTCCACTGGGGAGAGACACCAGCCCCTGCCTCCACTCTGTCCAGGGACACAACCCATCCACCCATGGCCTGACCTGCTTACCTACTATGTGCCAGCTACTCTGGGAAGCCTCTGGTCTAAGGAACAAACACAGAGCAGGTAAGGTTGGAAGGGCTTTGACCACAGGCTTCAGACAAAGGGGACAGGGGCAGGCCTGGCAGAAAATCCCTGAAGATCAGACATTGGTTTGGGGGACAATCACCCCAGGAAAGACTGGCCCAGCCTCAGAGCCACCAAGATGGACAGCGACTTTCTTCAGAGGAGAGACAGCAGCGGGGAAAAGAACACCAAGACCAGGGAAAGCAAGAAGGGTGAGAGGATCTAGGTCGAGGGAGAGAGAAAAGCCCAGAAAGATACAGGTGCAGTAAAGGGGCAGGTGATGGAGAGAGGGAGGGGCGGGAAGTGGGGTGGAGAGGAAAGAGGAGGCAAGGAAGGAAGCTGATCCTGAGGCTACCTGGGGTAGAGGGGAGTATCTCAGAGGACAGGCACTGCACGAAGGTGGAGAGACACGCCCACCTCAGGAGATCTCTGGATGAATCTCTGTGTCTCCCTCTCTCTCTTTACCAAAAAAAAAAAAAAAAAAATTCAGGAAGAATAAAATGAAGGGATATCTTAATCTGCCAGCTGAATTTAGGGGCCATAATCAGTGTTTGAAAATACCCAGGGATTATGGTGATTTACAGCTGGGACGGAATCCGCTAGGGCCTTAGCCTTATCGGGTGTGCAGAGAGGAGCCTGTCGGGAACTCCAAATGCAACTGAAAACACTGTGTGCAAACCCATTTATAGTCACGGGGGGATGGGGCTGGACCAGGTCAGGCCACCTGGGCTCTGGCCCAGGATGGGCCCTTCAGATTATTCTCCAAGCCCTCCTCAGCCCCTGAGGGTGGGAAGCCCGTCTGGCATGTTCCACTTCATTCCCATGTGCCAGGACCCTCCTGGAACTTGCAGGCCCAGCCCAAGTCTTCTCTTCCAAGAAGCCCTCCTGGCCTCCATCCTCCCCCACTGACCTCAGCCTCCTCTGACTTCCTGCCTCCTTTTATGTTTAAACCAGCTGGAGGGTAATGGGAAAGGTGTTGCTTTTGGCATCAGAACACCCAGTTCAAGTCCCGGCTCTGCCACATCCCTACATGGGCAAGCCAGGCCCTGCTTAGGGCTCAGTTATCTCCCTGCCAAATGGGGATAAAAAACACTCCCTGTGGGGCCTGCTTCAGAGGGGTTAAATGAGATAACTGGATAGAAACCATCTCGGCAGATGGAAGGCATCCCATGACCACAGCGGTTAGTGATTTACTGGCTTCTCTTGGGTTGTGCCCTGAGTGCTTGCATCGTCTGGAGTGTTTGCTTCATCTCCCTAACTTCCCAATGAACCTGGGTTATCTGTGGGCAGGGCTGGGTCGCCCTTGGCCCCCACCCACCTGCCGTTTTCTTCATCTAACAAGGCATCTGCCCTCCCATTCGTCCCTCCCCGCACTACTCTCCCCTACCTACCCTGCAAATATTCCTCCACGTCCTCTGCAGGTCAGGCAGAAGCCTCCACTCTGGAGAGCAGCCCGACTGAGTGAGATGTGGATTCTTCCCCATCTTGCAGGGAAGTGGACACATGGACGGACCAAGGCTCTGCGATGCTCAGTACTGAGAGAAGCACCAGCACCACTTGGTGGCACACAAAGATGGAGAGAAGAATTCCGCCCAGGAAGGCTTCAGGGAGGAGGGGGCTTTGGGACTGGCCTTGAAGCCAGAGTGGGGACTGTGAGGAAGGGCACCTTTTGCTTAGGGAAAAGCAAGAATGTTGCCCCACTGCCTTCACCTGCTCACCCCTCAACAAGACTGTGGCTTTCTCAGGAGCAGAGACTTTGTCTTCCACCATGTGGTTGAGCCCTGGGCTAAGTCAAAGCCTTCACAACCATTATACAGGTGGGAAGCCTGAGGCTCAGGCAGAAGCGGTCAGGTTAGAGCTCAAACTCAAGCGCTGGGACTCCAGTGCCTTGAAGTGTGGGGCCCTGAGGATACCAGAGCAGCACCAAGGCATTCACTTGAGCCCTGAGTAAAGAACTGTCCTCCCCAGAATGGGTGGGGATGAATGACAGCCACTGACCCCCTACTGTGCATCAGCTGCTCCTCAAAGAACCCCGAGAAAGCATTTAGCCCCACGTTACAGATGAAGAAACTGAGGCCCCACACCTAGTACAGCGTGAGGCTAGGATCTGCCGGTCTCTGTAGCTCAGGGGCATGAACACTGCCCTTTCTGTCCCCGGCTGCAGGCACACCCCTTTCACAGAGAAAATGCAAAGCACCTGGGCTTCCTTCTTCAGTTGCTGAGACCCAGAACTGCCCAGTTCCAGGCTCTTAACATGTCATTGTGAATGCAGAAGCACTTTTGTTGAGGTGAAAAACAGAAAGTTCCCAAACTACCAGCTAATAAAAACAGCTTCCCGATGTTTGGAATTCAACAAACAGGCTTCTGACTCATTTCTTTGTTTTTACTATCACTGACTTTTTGCTCAAAGGTGTTGTGGAAAGAAGAACCTCACTGTTTCTAGGCTCTGAAGTCAGAAAGAAAAACAAAAAGGTTTTCAACCACCTTCATGGCCTCTTTCTCCGCAGGGAGAGGCAGGTAGAGATGGGAGACGAAGGAAAAAGTGTTGCTTGAGCATATACTTGGTACCCGAGACTGTGCTGGGCACTTTACTCACAGCCTCCTTGATGGAACTTAATCTTCCCACCAACCCATTTCACAGCTGAGGAAGCTGAGGCTTGCACAGCCTCTGCCTGGAGACAAAGCCAGTTTGCTGATGGCCTGATTTGTACCCAGAGTCTACGTGTGCGCACATGCACTTGAGTGCCTGTGCACAAGGAGAGCCAGGTGGGAAAGATCCTGGGCTGGGAGTCAGGTGACCTGAGTTCTAGTCCTACCTTAACCACCAACTTACTGTGTGACCCTAGGAAGTCGGAGATTCTCCTGTCCTCTTCCAGCCCCGGTACTTGTGCCATTGCAGGGAAGCCTGGCCCCTGAGCGTGCCAGGCTGCTTCCCGAGGCTCCTCCTCCTTGCTCTCTCACTCTCCTGAAAGAGCCTAACTTACACTGGGGGCCAGGGAGCAGCCAAGAGTCTTAGCTCCCCCAGTGCCTTCTGCCCCTGGATCCTACCCTTTTATCCAATATCCCTGCAAAAGGCACTAGGGTGGGCTTGGAACCCCGTCTCCTGGAAGGCTGCAGAGCCCAGGGGCTGACAGCTGGCTTTAGAGCTGGAGACTCAGGGCTGGCTCTACCCCTCAAGGGCCATGGCTCCTGGGACGATGATGCAACCTCCCTGGACTTGAGTTTCTGCCCAATAAAGGGGTCTCCCTCCCAGGGTTGGTATGAGAACAGGCAAGAATCAAGTGCCTTGCGCATAGTAAGTGTTCTATGAACTGTGGTTGTGATGATTAATTTAATTACTTCCGGGGGTGGTGGTCTTTGAGGTCGCCATTTATGATTGTGAGGGTTGCATACTGCCCAGGGCACCACCTGAGAGGCTGCAGAGAGCAGAAATCACACCCAGGTTCCACTGCAAAGCCACGGGCCTGGAGTAAAGGAGCTCTCTGCAGTTCATGCCAAGGTTCCCAGGGCTGCCCCTGTTCCCCTTGGCACCAGTCAGAGAGGGGTCCCTACGCCTGATGGGATTGAACAGTGCCAGGCTGCAGTGCCCAGAGGCTGAGGGGTGTCCCCTGCACCAACGGGCCGGAGGGGCAGGCACTCACCAAGCAGCTGGACGCCCCGCGTGAGGCCGTAGACGTCCACCAGGGCCCAGAGCGGGTCGGCCGTGCGGACCCCGCTGAAGAACAGCATAACAGCCGAGTCGTTGATGCGGTGGAAGACACGGCCCTTCTTGTCCACCCAGAATGCGATGATGTTGCCCTCATTGGCAAACTCCTCAGGCAGCGCCTTGGCCCAGAAGCCACTCTGGGACACCAGGTCGGGGCAGGCGTACTTGGGCAGCGAGTCAGGGTGGATGCGGGACGGGTCCTTGCTGGTGAAGCCCAGCCGCAGGGCCCCGCTCCAGCAGCACTGCTTCTTGGTGATCTGGGTGGCAGGGGGTGGCCTCAGCCCACCCTCTCCCACTTGGTCAATCAGACCAAGGGCAGCCTCCGTGGGGTAGACTCCCTGGAGCATCCCACAGCAGCCTGCCCAGGATTCCAGCACGGTTCCCTCCCAGGAACCCTCCCTGCTGGGAAGACAGCAAGGGGTTCCCACAGCCACCGCCCTCCCGGTTCCTTCCTTGTCACACAGGGAGGTTGAGAAAGGCATAAGGAAGAGGGAAGAGGGTCACCAGAGAGGAAAGGCAGGGGCAGGGTGTGGTGCTGGGGGTGGCAGCAGGCAGCGGCTGAGGGTCAGAGTCCAGAGGCCCAGGGGATGCCATGAGGGGAGCAGGAAGCAGGAGGCGGGGGCGGGGGCAGGGGGCAGGCCCACCTTCAGCCTGACTTGCTCGTAGATGAGGACCGGGCGGTTGCTGAAGGTGATGGCGTTGCAGAAGCTGGCCTGCCTCTTGACAGCCTTGTGGCTGAGGTCCATGAGGATCTGGGAGCCCTTGGTGTGCGGGTGGAAGAGCAGCGGCGTGGCTGGGAGCCCCCCGCTGGGCAGCACCGCCGGACAGTGCTTCTGCTTGTGGTGGCATCGGTGAGAAGTGACGGGGAAGGGGCCCCCGATAGAGTCTGCAAAGGAACAGGCCATGGTGTCAGAGAACTTGGTGGGTCCAAGAGCCAGACCAGAGTCCCCTAGGGAAGGACAGAGGCTGGGCATGACCAGAAGGCACCCGGAGCCCAGTTCTTCCACCACTGCCGCCACTCCTTGCCACCATCCTTCTGCCACCATCTCTCACCATCTCCCACTCCACCATCTGCCACCACGCTCTACTGGTTCACTGTCCACCACTTCTCCTCTCGGCCTTCTCCATCACCTTCCACCCCCACCCTCTCCCACCTCCTCTCCCCACTAGTATTTACCACCCTCTGCCTTTCACCACCTACCATGGTAGCACATCGCCTTTACTACCGCCCTCTACCACCACTCACTGGCACTCCACCATCCTTGGTTTATTTATTTTATTCAATAAATACTTATGACATATCTGTGGAATACCAAGCTCTGTCCTGAGCACTGGAGACACAGACATGAAACATACATGGATCCTGTCCTCGGGGCTGTCACTAACTGGCTCTGTGACCTTGGGGAAGACAACACTTCCCTCTCTGGCACAATGGGCAGCCTCTACTCTGTGGCTCCAAGACAAGTCTCAGCAGCACAGGCAGCATTAATTAATACACAGCCTCAGGGACTGGGGACTCTGGTGGGGCCCCCAAGATCCATGCCCAAGCAGAGCTCGCCCGTCCTGTCATCGCGGGGAAAGAGAACCGTGAAGAATGGAGGAGAAGTGGGTGGAGCCATAGAAAGCCACAAAACGTGACAGAGGCCTTCTGGGATGTTTCAAATTTTGGTCCTCCAAGGCAGGAATTTAATGATGCAAAGAGCTCGGCATTGGGCCTGCCTCCCCAGACCCTTTCACTCCCTAGAGGAGGAGGAGCGGCTTCCAGGAAGGAGATGGAAGACAGGGAGAGAAGGGAGAGGGAGAGGCCCAGCCCTCTGTGTTGGCTTTGGTCTGCATCCCTGTGTACCACTTTGCATCTCCGATCACCGCTTCTCCAGAGGCCCCAGAAAGCACAGTCTCCGAAGCCCCAGGCCAGCCGCACACCCTGTGCATGAGCTCCTGGGCCTCTCTAGAGCAGCTTCCTGCCTGCCAGGCTCACTAGGAGAGGGTGGCGCGAGGAGGAGTTCACCTTGTCCTCACCAAGGAGACAAGACGGGAACGGCTGGACAGTGCAAGAGCTTTGGAAGCGGTCAGGCTATGAGGGCTGGAAATGCTCAGAAGAGACCCAGACAGTCTGGAAAGGCTGCCTGGAAGAAGTTGAATGGCCTCTGGATAGTGCAGAGGAGGGGAAGCCATTTCAGGGAAGGGGACAGTTGGGAAAAAGGGCAGAGAGTGGCACTGCTACAGGTGCCCTGCCTGGAAAAGATGCCCACTGGGTTCAGGCCAGCCTCAGACACAGCTTGACTCTTGGTTTCATAAAATATGTGCCGGTGAAAGGCAACATCACACACTGTTGAGGTTCACATCCACGGGTAGAAATGGAAGCATAAGAGAAAAATCACCTCTGCTGTGTGGGTGGCTAACACACCATGGTGCATCTACACAATGGAATACTACTTGGCAGTAAAGCACAATGAACTGCTGATATGAATAACATAGGTGAATTTCAAAATAACGATGTGAGTAAAATTAGCCTGTTAAAAACAAAGCAATACACGATTCATGGAGCAACTGCAGAGTTTCTATTCCCTTCAAAACCCTTCCTCTCCTTTCATTTTTTATCAAATTCTAGAAAGTGCAAATGAAGCTGTAGTGATCAAAAGCAGATAAGTGGCCCGGACACCACGGCTCACGCCTGTAATCTCAGCACTTTGGGAGGCCGAAGGGGGCGGATTACCTGAGGTCAGGAGTTCGAGACCAGCCTGAGCAATATGGTGAAACCCCATCTCTACTAAAAATACAAAAATTAGCCGGGCATGGTGGCAGGCACCTGTAGTCCCAGCTACTCGGGAGGCTGAGGCAGGAGAATCACTTGAACCCAGAAGGTGGAGGTTGCAGTGAGCTGAGATCGTTCCACTGCATTCCAGGCTGGGCGACAGAGCAAGACTCCGTCTCAAAACAAAAACAAAAACAAAAAACAAAACAAAACAAAAAAACAAAAACAGATAAGTGGATGCCTGCGATGGTGGGGGGAGAGAGGCAGGATTACCAAGGAGCACAAGGCGACATTTGGCAGTGTGGCTGTGTTCCTTATCTTTTTTTTTAATGGGTGGTTTTCAGTGGTCTGTGTGTTCCTTATCTTGATGTGGTAAGGGGGTACCTTATGGGGGTACACTATGTCAAAACTCATCAAATTGGACACTTTAAACATGTGCAATTTAGCATATGTCAATTACACCTCCACGAAGCAGTTTTTAAAACCCTGCTGAGCCCAGCTGCTGATGACAGCCTTTCCTTTGGGGTTCCCCCTCCCCAGACTCCACTCAGAATCCATGGAGCCCTGCAGTTGCTCCCTTCAAAATGCTTCCGCCAATCCCTTCAAAATGCTTCCTCTTCTTCCCACCTATCCTACTTGAGGTCCTGGGGCCCTGGGTAAAGGCACAGAAAACACTGACTCTGGGCAAATATAGTGGAGACAAAGGGGCCAGAGACCCAGCTCCTGGAAGGACATTCCCCAAGGCCTCCCTTCCAGAGAGGACCCCTGCCAATCCCAGAGTTGGGTAGGGGGTTGAGGGTGGGGCTGGGGCAGCACAGGCCCAGCACCCTGGCTGGCAGCACAACAGACAGAGGAGGTGGGGCCAGGAGGACTCTGGTCCAGGGGCACCATGTGCACCCAGGCATGTGGGCTCCAAAAGACACACTCATGGGCACACACGTACACCTGTGAGCATGCGAAAGTAACCTCAACCCTAGGCCATTCATCCTCTCCCGTATCCCTGAGACCAGGAACCACACACTTACACGTGTACTGTGACACACACACGTAGTCATGTACATATGGATGTGAAAAACAATACATACAAAACACACGCCTATCACACATGGGTCATATGCATCAAATAATAGTGGCAGTCATTTGCCAAGCTCTGAACTAGTTTTACGTACACTTACTGGTTTCACTCTTACGGCAAACTTATTATCAACCAATTTACAGGTGACAAATATGTGCCTCAGGGAGATTAAGTGGCTTGCCCAGGGTCACAGAACCAGTAAGAAAGGGACATAGGAGCCACACCCAGCAATCTGACTGCAAGGCCTTTGTTATTGGCCATTAAGCATTAAGAGGCCAGGTTCGGTGGCTCACACCTGTAATCCCAGCACTTTGGGAGGCCAAGGCAGGAGGATCACTTGAGACCTAGGAGTTGGAGACCAGCTTGGGCAACAAAAGCAAGACCTCATCTCTACAAAAAATTTAAAAATTAGCTGAATGTGGTGGTGCGTGCCTGTACTGAGTCCCAGTAGTCCCAGTATTCCCAGCTACTCAGGAGGCTGAGGCAGGAGGATCCTTGAGCCCAGGGGCTGAAGGCTGCAGTGAGTCATGATCATGCCACTTCATTCCAACCTGGGTGAGAGTGAGACTTTGTCTCAAAAAAATTAAAAGGCATTAATAGCCAAGAATTCATGGATTTGGTGTGCTGGATAAATTTTTAAAATGCAAATTAAAAAATACTCATAACCTATAAACTATGAAAAAAAAAAAAAAAGGTTCCTTCAGGCTGGGCGCAGTGGCTCACACCTGTAATCTCAGCACTTTGGGAGGCCGAGGCAGGTGGATCACTTGAGGTCAGGAGTTCGAGACCAGCCTGGCCAACACGGTGAAACCCCGTCTCTACTAAAAATACAAAAATTACCCAGGCAGGGTGGCGCATACCTGTAATCTCAGCCGCTTGGGAGGCTGAGGCACAAGGATTGCTTAAACCCAGGAGGCGGAGGTTTACAGTGAGCCGAGACAGCACCACTGCACTCCAGCCTGGGCAACAGAGCAAGAATCTGTCTCAAACAAAAAAAAAAGAAAGAAAAGAAACAAAGTTTCCTTCATGTACCACCCAAAACCATCTCATGTAGCACACAGGGCAATACATGGCATTCTATTATGTTGTCTCTACGATACATGTATGTATATGTATGCCACCAAAACACAGAAATGTAAATCATGTCCTCAGCCCTCCTACATTCCTGTTGGGACACGACACAACCTGGAAAGCCAGTGTTGAGAATGGTTTGGCAGTTTCTTATGAAGTGAAAAACGCCTAACACATGTCCCAGCACTCACACTTCCAGGCATTTCCCCACAAGAAATGAAAACATGTCCACACAATGGCCTGCACACAAATGTACAGCAGCTTTATTCATAATAACCCTGAACTAGAAACAACCTAAACGTCCTTCAGCTGGTGAGCAGTTAAAAATGTGGCAGCTCCATGCAATCACTACTCTGCAATAAAAAGGAATATAACCACTGATATAGACCAAAAAAATGGCTCTCAAAAGTATGCTATGTGAAAGAAGCCGGATGCAAAGGGCTGTATGCTGTACGATTCCATCCGTATGGTATTTTGGAAAAGGCAAAACTAGAGAGAGACAGAGATCAGTAGGTGTCAGAGAAGGAGAGCAGGGGAAAGATTTGACTACAAAGAGGCAGGAAGGAAGTTTTTATGGCAATAGAAATGTTCCATATCTTAGCCTGGACAACACCGTGAGACCCCATCTCGTTGTACAAATAAAAATAAAAAATTAGCCAGGCATGGTGTCTCGCACCTGTAATCCCAGCTGAAGCGCGAGGATGGCTTGAGCCCAGGAATTTGAGATTGCAGTAAGCTATGATAGCACCACTGCACTTCAGCCTGGGTGACAGAGCATGATTCTGTCCGTAAAAAAAAAAAGAAAAGAAAGAAATAATGTTCCATATCTTGAGATTGGGGTAGTGGTTACACAACTTGTACATTGTCAAAACTCACAAAACTATACACTTGAAAAGGACGAGTTTTACTATATACATATTATACCTCAATTTAAAAGCTACGACTGGCTGGGTGCAGTGGCTCAGGTCTGTAATCCCAGCACTTTGGGAGGCCAAGGCAGGCTGATCACATGAGCCCAGGAGTTCGAGACCAGCCTGGGCAATGTGGCAAAACCCCTTCTCTATAAAAAAACTACAAAACTTAGCCAGACATGGTGGTGTACACCTGCAGTCCCAGCTGCTCAGGTGGCTAAGGCGGGAGGATCACTTGAGCCTGGAAAGTTGCAGGGAGCCGTGAGAGCACCATTGCACTCTCTTCTGGGCAATAGAGCAAGACCCTGTCTCAAACAAAAAATTAAATTTAAAAGTAAAATCTATAATACAACTAACAAGTCACATCTTCATTCAGACGGAGAGAAGAGAGGCTGCACTTTCTCACCACCATGGCGCCCCCATCAGCTCACCCTGGGCAGTGCCTAGGATGTGGCCATCTACCAGAAGACCCCCAATGCTTGGTTGGGCCTGTCACCCTAATCCTTAAGTTCCTTCCACAGCTGTGAAACAGAATGGGGGTTCCCTGCCCCAGGTATGGAGAGAGAGCACTTCATAGCTGCAAAGCCCCACCCACTGACTACCGTGCCTGTCTTCTGCCAACAGTGTGGGCAGGCCGTTGGGGCAGCCATGGAGGCCAGGCCGGCTCGGCCCGAGCAGCTGTCCTCAGCCCCTTCTCTCTGTACTCAGCTGGCTGTGTGATCATCGCCCACTGAGCCACCTCTGGGGAGACCACTTGAAAACCCTCTCTGGTGTGCTGGGCATCTCCTGCCATGGACTGTGGGCTCCTGTCACGTGGCAGGCCCCAGCTGCACTCCTGACCTGCCCCTCCCTGTTCCTGGCTCCAGGGGAGCCCCTGAGCACCCCTCACCCCGTCTACCAATCCTGCCTCAGGAATAAGCACCCCTGGGTTCTGTCCTCTCCTGTCCACCCTGCGGCTACAGCCCTAACTCAGGCCTCGCCACTCTTCTAAACCAGGGCTGGGGCCGCGATGCGCTGTGCCCAGCACTCCTCTAGGGGGCGCTGTTCTCATGGACTATGAGTGTCCAATGTGCAGCCTTCATCAGGGTGACCCCCCTCCTCCCCCACTGCGGCGTCCCTGCTCCTGCTACCCCCTCCTCCATCCCGGCTGGCATTAAAATCTTGGGGGCAGGGAGTGGGGTGGCGAGCAGAAAGCAAAATGAGAATGAACTTTGGGCATAGCTCTGATGCCAAGGGTCCAGAGGGGGCAGCTGGAGGTGGGGCTTCCTCCCTGCACTATCTAACAGGGTCCCTCCCAGCACTGGGACTATGACCCTTTAAGGTCCCTATTCTACGAATGAAGGAGTTGGATTCAGAATGGTTAAGCAACTTACTTGTGGTCACATAGCAGTTATGTGGCAGAACTGGGACTTGAACCCTAGTCTTCCAAGGCCACATCTGGGGTCCTTTACCCTACTCAGCCTCTGGTACTAGAGCTCCTTTTCCCCACAAGTCCAAGACGGCAGGCACTTTGGGGAAGGCTGTGTGCAGGAGGGGCTGGGCAGCCCGGGCTAGGGGAGCAGCTGCAGCAAAGGGCCTCAAAATGGGGGGGCGTGTGGGCTGCACAACTGCTCCACCAGGGGCACACACAACTGGATGGAGCCCCAGTTGTGCCGCCTGGCTCCCAGCAGAGCTCCCAGGGAGGGCCCCCAAGTGACAGGTTTACAGGCTTCTTGGGAGCCCCAGTGGGGGCACCCTCCTCAGGCGAGGCTGCTGCTGACACGGTGGAAACTCGCCCGACAGCCCCATTCCTCCTGGGCATTTATGAGCTGCCAGACACAAGCCTGGCCAGCTCTCCGGGTGACCCTCAGCTGGCGGACCACATTCCTGACTCTCAGCGGGGTCCCAGGGCAGACGCCTGGACACACATAGCCTCCAGAGTGACCTCCCCATGGCCCCCACCAAGCTCTGCCCCAGAACCACTGGCAGAGCCCCAGATGCCCTAGGCTGGGCTCAGCTGGGCTGCCAAGGAGAGATGGGGGGAGCTCACCAGCCCAGCCAAGAGCAGAGGCGCTGATACTGATGACAGTGCCCAGCCTCTCATGGCTTCAAGGGCAGTGTCTTGATTTATGCCCCCAACGCCACTCTGGCACAGATCCTCTGAAGTTAGGTTTACACATTGAGTGAGGAGCCCAGATCTGAACCCAGGGCTGGCTGTCTCCAAACCTAGCAGCTCTGTCACTAACTGTAAGACCTTGGGAACCTCACTGTCCTCATCTGTAAAATGGGGTCATGGCAGGCCCTCATGGGATTCTTGTGAGGATTAAAATAGATGGTGTATGTAAAACTCAGTCAGTAGTTGCTATTATTATTATTATTACTATTTATATCATTCTGCTTTCCTATCCCCACACCTTTGCTCAAGCCATTCCTCTGCCTCACCTGCGCCTCTCCAAACCCCACCCATCTTTCAAGGCCCAGCTGAAGCCCACTGCATCCAAGATCATCTTGTTCTGAACCCGTGGTCCTGAATACCAGTGCTAGCATCATCATCTTCATCCAAGAGGCAGTCTCGTCTCACTTTCTGGGCCGTGGGGCGAGGCACAGAGGATAAGTATTGGAGGCAAGAGGCCCTGGGTTCAAACCCTGACCAGGCCACAGACTTGCTGTTTGACTTTGGACAAGTTACTTCACCTCTCTGGACCTTGATTTATTTCTCTGTAAAATGAAGCTCATCATAGCTGCCCTGCCCACCTCTCTAGGCTGTAGTGAGGCCCCGGTAAGTTTATAGATGTGAAAGAATTTTGCAAACTTAAACACTTGATCTCAACATAAGGTCTTTTTTAAAAATATAAAAGCAAACATAACTACTGCAGGAAATGATCAGCTCATTTCAGCCCAGTGGGAGACCAGGAACTTCAGTCTTATTTTACCCCAAACGTCCTAATTTCAGATTGCCAGGGTGGTCCTGATATGGACTCGCTTATCTGCATTAACTGAACAGGGCTCCCTCTGGGGGAAAGGATTTAGGAGAATGGTTGGAAAGCTGGGGATGCCTGACTCCTGGTGGGAGAAGGACAGGTGAGGATGGAACTTAGGGGACAGAGATGATTGTAAAACTGGGCAGAATTAAACTTCTTTGGGTTCCCTAAAGGGGCCTCCACCTCCCACACCTGCCTCTGATTTCCAGGCTTGGCCCAGGCCCATTTCTGTGCTGGGAACCTTTCCTTCCTCCTTCCCATCTATGTATCTGCCTTTCTCATGCATCCTTCAGAGAAAGATTTTTCCCAGAAGTCTCTCTGACCTCCAGACTAGGTTAGGGGCCTTACTATGGAGCTTTGAGAACCCCATAAGCCCCCTAACAGAGCACCCATCACCAAGCAGCCTTTCCCAATCCTGGTTCTTACACAAGATTAAGCCCAGATACCCCGAGGCACTTGTTGTATGCAATTCATTGACTTGTCTCTTCTGCATCCAGAATGGTTTTGGTTCTATGCCATCATCGGGAGAGTTGAGAAGTCACTCCCATCATCTTCTGTGCTCTGCAGAGTAGCATTGCACTGGGAAAGGCTGCAGGGTTATTTGCGCCTGTCTTTCCCCCTGATGGACTGTGAGCCTCCCTAGGGCAGAGACCACTTTCTTTTTTTTGTTTGTTTTTTTTTTGAGACAGAGTCTGGTTCGGTCACCCAGGCTGGAGTGTCGTGGCGTGATCTCGGCTCACTGCAACCTCCGCCTCCCAGGTTCAAGTGATTTTCCTGCTTCAGCCTCCTGAGTAGCTGGGATTACAGGTACGAGCCACCACGCCTGGCTAATTTTTGTATTTTTAGTAGAGACAGGGTTTTACTATATTGGTCAGGCTGGTCTCGAACTCCTGACCTCATGATCTGCCCGCCTAGGCCTCCCAAAATGCTGGGATTACAGGCGTAAGCCATGGTGCCCAGCGCCATTGTCTTTTTTACGACTGTATCCCTATAGCCTAGTTCACAGCACATAGCAGGTCCTCAATAAAAGTTGCTGAATGAATTGCTAGTGTTTGATTCTTCTATCTACTGATGAATTGGCAGGAGTTCAGGCAGCACCCACTTTGTGCCTTGCCCTTTCTGGTGTCCGGTGGAGAAATTAGAAAAAGAAAGGAATAAAGGGAGCAGCTCCCTTGCCTGCCTAGCATGCCTGACTACAGCCCTGCCTGCTCAAGAACCTTCAATAGCTCCTCACTTGCCAGCAGTAGAAAAGAAGCAGATAAGGAAGGCCATGAGGGTTGATTCTTTCTTGTGTATCAAATGCTGCAGCATTTGCCCTTCATACACAACCTGATCACACCCTCCAATCCCTGCAAGGCAGGTGTCTATGGGAACAGCCTCTAAAATGGCCCCAACAATCCCTGCATCCACCTCTTGGCATTCAGGCCCTTGTGTGACCCCTTACCCTTAAGCGTGGGGTGGGCCTAACAAGTAGCTTCGAATGAATAGAATACAGAGGAAGTGGCTGGTGCAGTGGCTCACGCCTGTAATTCCAGCACTTTGGGAGGCCAAGGCAGGCGGATCACCTGAGGTTAGGAGATCGAGACCAGCCTGGCCAACATGGTAAAACCCCATCTCTACTAAAAATACAAAAAAATTAGCCAGGCGTGGTGGCTCATGCCTGTAGTCCCAGCTACTTGGGAGGCTGAGGCAGGAGAATTGCTTGAATCCAGGAGGTGGAGGTTGCAGTGAGCTGAGATCACACCACCGCACTCTAGCATGGGTGAGAAGAGTGAGACTCCATCTCAAAAAAAAAAGAATACAGATGAAGTAATGGAATGTCACACCCAAGACTGGGTTATAAAAAGACTGTGGCTCCTGTCTTGGTTACTCTCTTGCCTCTCCTGAATTGCTCCCTCGGGGGGAAGCCAGCCGCCATGGTGTGGCGAGGGACCAAGGACTGCCCATAGCCACGTGAGTTAAGCTTGGCAAACCTTCCGATGCAGCCACAGCCAGCAATGTGACTGCAACCTCACGACAGACATGAAGCCGGAGGCACCTAGCTAAACAGCACAGAGATTCCTCAGCCACAGAAACTGGGAGATCATTCAATGTTTGTTGTTTTAAGCTGCTAAGTTTTGGAATAATTTGTTAAGCAGCAATAGATGACTAAAACAGTGTCAATAGTCCCATTTCACAGACAAGGAAACAGAGGCTCTGAGAGGTAATAACTTGCCCAAGGTCACATAGCTGGTGAGTGGCGGAGCTGGGCTCTGAACTCAGATCTGTCGCACTGTGCAGAGGTTCCTCCGTGGGCCCCAGCTAGCTGACTGGCATGCTCAGTCCCCTCTCTCCTCCTAAGTCAGTTTCTCCATGAACACCGCAGCCCCTGTTCATGCCCGGGGGGGGCCATGTTAGCACCCTAGCACCTCCCACAGAGCGCCTGGTGTGCGAACAGCAGGTCCTGCTGCTCCCTGGGAGATGAAAGAACTCATCATGACAGGGTGGGTGAAAGAAAGTGGCAGGGAATGGGCAAGACTGGCACCTTCATAGCCAAGTTAATCCCCAACTGAGCCTCCTGCTCTCACTCACTCTGCAACATCCCCATCCTGACATTTCTAGCAGCCAGAGGTGTATACAGCTGTGCCTCCCAATTCCTCACTGCTCTGGGAGAAGGACCAGTCCTCCTCCTCTCCCTCTTGTGTCCCACCTCAAGATTCCAGGAGGGGACTCCAAATGTTAATTCTTCAGGGCTCAGCTCCCAATCCCTGCCCCTGTCCTTCCAGCATCTCCCCAAAGCCCCCCAGGCCGGGCCTGAAGAATGAGGGGAAGTGCAGCCCAGTAACATCAGCACCCCTAGCTCCCCATATCAAATCCACAGTCATGCATGTGTACATGCGTGCACACACACAGATGGCACGTGTGCCTCATGGCAGACACAAGCAATGTTGTGCAGGCCCAGCAGGGCTGGCGGACAGAGGCAGCAGGTGAGTGTGTACGTGTGTATGCATGCGTGTATGTGTATGTGAGTGTGCGTGTGTGTTTATGTGTGCACTTGGTGTGTGTGTATGTGTGCGTGCATTGTGTATATGTGTGCATGTGCATATGTGTATATATGTGTGTGTGCATCTGTGTATATGTGTGTGCACATGTGTGCATGTGTGTAATGTGTGCGTGCACGTGTGTGTTGTGTGTGCATGCACGCGTGTATGTGTGTGTGCATATGTGTGCACATGTGTGTACATGTGCATGTGTGCGCACATATGTGTGTGCATGCACTGGCAAGCACACACAGGCCTAGAGGAGCCTCCACAAAAACCTTCATAAAAGCACACTCTGTGGAGTGCTTACTATGTACCAGGTGTACTGCCCTTAGCACCCACTGGCTCACTTAATCCTTCCTACAACTCTACAAGGTAAAAATTACCCTTCCCAATTTACAGAAGTGGACGCTGAGACGCAGACAGATGAAGGTACTGACCCAAAGTCACACAGCCAGCAAGAGCAGAACAGGATTCAAACTCTCACCGAGAACACCTGCTCCGCCTTCCCTTCCTTTCCAAATACTGCCTGGCCTCACTGCCCAGCCCTGGCCTCACCTCCCTGATGGCTCCCCCACCCACCCCCTCAGGCCACCTTCAGCTCCAACTGCCCTGCCGTCCAGCAGGCAAGGGCCTCTGTCCACCCCACACTCTTCCCCGCTACCCACTGACCCAGCATCTGCTGGAGCCACTGCATGCCAGGCACCAGGCTGAGGTAAGGGAATGCAGAGCTAGAGTGACCTGATGCCCACCTTCCTGGAGCCCACAGGCACGAGCGGGGTGTGGGGATGTGCACCTTCAAGCTCCGGAGCTCCCTTGGTCTAAGCCCCCAGAGCTGCTGCTGGGAGATAGGCAGCTCCCTCTGCTAATCTTGGGTCTCACAAGGCCACTGGATGCCTTCTCCGCTGCTGCCTGCTTGAGGATTAAGGAACCCAAGAACGGTAAGTGGGGGACCGGCTGCAGAAGGAACAAGGCCTGGCTTCCCCGCTGAGGCACCAGCTGTGTGGCCTCAGTTAGCCATTTCCCTTTCCTGGCCACAGCATCTCCCTCTGTGACAGGAGGGGGTGGGAGCCAATGTCTCGGGTCCCTGTACGCCAGCATCCTCTGACACTCAGGCTTGTTAAATCCAGAGACTAACCTGAGGGTGACATGTATGTCTGGGTGCATGTGCATGTGTCACCCACACATCAGCCATCAGCAAGGGGTCCATTCCTTGCCCTGAGGGAGCATTGAAGGGAGGTGAAGGAAGAAGGGGGGGAAAGGAAGAAGAGAGGACGGCAGAGGCGAGAGGAGGGGGGCCTCCCAGTGTCACTGCTGCCTCCCTCTTCGCACTACCCTTCCCGCCCCTGTCAGCCTGCCCTCAAGACCAGGAGCAGCTCTGGAAACCTACCGGATGGAAGAGATCAAGCATGTAACCGCTAAAACCATTTTCCAAATGGGAATTCATTTCCCCATGGGTCTCCTGCCAGACTGGTCCCAGAGGAGCCCGACTCCTCACCACCAGCCCCACTACACACACACACACACACACACACACACACAGAGGCATGGCACAGGCACAGTGTACCACAGATGTGGCTGCCCCTGCATGGAAACACAGGCACGGCAACACACAGTCGCTTCAATCCACAGTTAGAGACACATCACACAGGTACACAGAGATCTAAAACACAGATACACATCTGTTGACATCAGAAGCTCAAAGAGCCAAAACACATCCACAAACAAAACACACAATTAGATAACCCCCGACACATATACAGAGTCCTGTGTCCTCCTGTCACCCTCCCCTCACTCACTTTAACGCAGCAATCCAAAATGTTTGGCCTGAATCAAGCCGAAAGTCCAAGGCCCTAAAGAAAATACAATCAGCCAAGCGCAGTGGCTCACACCTGTAATCCCAGCACTTTGGGAGGCCGACACGGGTGGATCACGAGGTTAGAAGTTCAAGACCAGCCTGACCAACATGGTGAAACCCTGTCTCTACTAAAAATACAAAAAATTAGCCGGGCATGGTGGTGGGTGCCTGTAATCCCAGCTACTCGGGAGGCTGAGGCAGAGAATTGCTTGAATTCAGGAGGCAGAGTTTGCAGTGAGCTGAGATCGTGCCACTGCACTCCAATCTGGGTGACAGAGCGAGACTACGTCTCAAAAAAAAAAAAAAAAGAAAAGAAAAGAAAATACAATCAAGGACCATTTCAATGTGTCTTCAGGAGCCCAGCTACAGGCTACGGCACCCCTAGGAAGGAGCAAACCCCTGTGTCTCCCGCTGGCCCCAGCTCATTTCCCAGAAGAAGGTGAAACCAGAGCCGCTGGAGCAGCCAGGGTGTGTGTACAGGTGTGGGCACACATAGGCGTGGATGCATGAGGACGCATATGCAAGGGTTCTGATGGGGGTGGAGGTTGGCTGTGTGGACACAGGCAAACACTCCCTCTCCAGACCTTCCAACTCCTGTCCCCTCTGCTTGTGCAATGGCGAAGGCCAGGGCCAGCTTAAGGGAGGCTCCGCCTGGGAGGGCGGTCCTGGCAAAAGGGTGGAGGCCAAGGCAGATGGGGCATTTGATGAGCGCTCACTGATGGCCACCTAGCCTGGATGCCCAATTCCTAGAGTTCTCAGAGCACCGCAAGTGATCCTCCTGCCCCCAGGGAAATGGGACAAATGAGAGGGAGGGAATATGACCCTGAGCCCAGGATGCCTTTCCAAGCCCTCTTGATTTTCCCCACGTTGAGTTCTCTGCTCACATGATTCACGTAATCCTCACAATAATCTTGTTTTCTTTTTTTCTTGAGACGAGGTCTCGCTATACTATCCAGGCTGGTCTCGAACTCCTGGGCTCAAGCAATCCTCCCACCTCAGCCTCCAAAGTGTCTGGGATTGCAGGCGTGAACCATCGAGCCTGGCCTGCACAGCAATCTTAGAAGGAGGGTGCTATTACCAGCCTCATTGACAGGTGAGAAAACTGAGGCTCAGGAAGACATTTGCCTTCCTTACAAAACACATCTACCCACTCCCAGAGCATGAGCTAAGGTGGTCTCACCTTCTAGGGAGCCTGTGCTCCAGGCAGCTGGAGGACAGTGTACTATGTCCTGAGTCTGCTCTGAGAGCCTCTCTGTTCTTCCCAGACCACAGGCTTGCCCAAGTCTGACTCCAGTGGAAAATGCCAGTCGGCTCCAGACCCTCTGCCAACAGGCCCCACTGGGGCCAGCAAGCTCTGAGAAGAGCCCCCACCCCACAGACGGGCAAGGCCAGGCTCAGGTCAGCCCAATCCAACTCTCCGGCCAAGGCCCAGGCCACTGGCAGTGCCCCTGGCCTGGCTCCGGATTATGTGTCTTCCAGGGCCTTCCATCTGTCACTTAGCCCTCCAAACCCAGGACGGAATTCATTTCCTTTTAAGAGAGCCAATGATTTGCTTTTCCTACATCTTTCCCTGTCTTTTTTTCTTTTTTAATTAGAAATTACTCTCCCAAAGTCCAGAGCCTGGAAGGGAGAAGCCACCTGGTCACCAGTTCCGGCTGCGGCTGCCCACGCGCTCCTGCCGCCACTCTCCTTCCTTCCTGAGCCTCTCCCAGGCTCCCCAGTGCCCACTGGACTCAGCAGACCGACACTGTCCCACCTCCTAATACCCCATCCAAGTAGGGAGCAGGGTACATAGGGGAGTGTGTCAGGGACTCCCCAAGGTCAGCCTATTCTCTTCTGGCCGGTTTGTAAAGGACCCCAGTTCCCAGGGCCCAGGGAAGACACACAAGTCCCTAGGAAGGCTTCTCCTCTCCGGGTCTGCTGCCACATCAGCCACGGCGCTCCCAAGACCACAGTACTAGAGCTAGGGGAACAAGAGGACAGGGGTTGGAGCAAGCAGGAGCTCTGCAAATGGGGAGCCAGCCAGTGGCCCCCCTCTCTTTCACCCCTCCAGCTCCAGGCTGTGGGTCTGTCTGACTGTGGACCTGACCTGCAGGGCTCAGAAGTTCTCTGGCCTCCCCCACAGAGCACACACTTGGAGAAGCGAGGTCAGGCGCTGTGGGGTGCTGTCACTTGCACACCCGTGTGCTTAGGCACAAGCCGCCACAGGTGCACACCCACGGGCACCTTCAGTGCCTACTCACGAGCACAGACACACATGCACACTCAGCACACATGTGGGTGCCCACATGTCTTTGCGGGGCTCCAGCATAGAACACAGCACCACCTCCAAGGCCCACATCCCAGAGCCGACAAGCAGGTCCCCTCAGCTGTGTAACTAACTGTGGCTGTATCTGTCGCGGAAAAGGTGGGTAGGGACACCCAGGACCTCGCATCCCACTTGGGAGCTAGTCAGCACCTTGGTAAGAGGACATGGAGGTAAGAGGACAAGGAGACTTTGTGGGGAGCCTCAGCTGCCTGACCTCCCACCATCAGTGGGAGGGCGCCACTGTCAGGGAAGGCACCCCTCTTCCTGCTCTACCCAGCTCCTTTGCTGCCCCCACCCCAGTGCCCACCACCAAAAGGTGCCCCTCACACAGCCCCAAACCCCTCCAGGGAGTGAGAAGTAGGGGCATGACCAAGCCCCCAGCCCCAGCGCCCCTCCGCCCGGCCTCCCCAGGCGGTCTCCGGGCTGGGGTGGGCGGGCCCGCAGGCATCCGCGGGGCCTTACCGTGGAGAGTGCTCCGGGTGATCTGTCCCCCCATCTCCGGCGGCGGGCAGTGCAGCCACCTCTGCTGGGCCGGCCGGCTGGTCACCGAGTCGCCCCGGCCGGCTGCTCGCCTCCTCCTCCCCCGTCTCCTCCCCCGCGGGCGGAGACCGGCATGGCAGGGCCGAGGCCCCTCCCGCGCCCCCACGCGCCCCCACGCGCCCCCTCCCGCACACGCGCACGCCGCCCGCCCGCGGCCAGCCGGCCACACGCGCACGCAGCACGCACACCCCTCCGGCCGCCGCCTCCCCGCTCTCACCCACTCCAGCCTCCCCACCTCCCGCGCTGGTACAGCCGATGGGATCTGTCATGTTTATTTACATAAGGAGGAGGAGACTGGAGGCTTCCTGAAATAGCAGCGAGCTCCAGAAAGCGAGCAGAGGCGCGCACACGCACACACATCCCCATCACACACAGCCCCATCTCAGGGATGTAGTGACACACACAGCCCTCCCTGAACGCCCAGGCCGACAGCCATTCATTCACTAGCCTCATGCATCTACTACATGCAGAGGTCCTGCTAGGTGAGAGGGGACCCCCTGGGAAGCAAAACAGACATTGTCCCTGCCCTCAAGAGGTTCACAATCAAGCTGATGGAGCCGTTAACCAAGTGCTAACACCGTTTCTGTCTTCTTCCAGGCTCTGTTCCAAGGGCTTTGCAAGTATTAACTCCTTTGGTCCTCACAGGCTGAATGATGAGGTCAGTATTACAGTCATTATCAACAGGTACCATCTCTAAGATGATGATGATGGTCTTACAGATGAGAAAACTGAGACAAAGAGAGGGTGCTCACCTAAAAGGTGGCAAGGCTGGAATGCAAACACAGGCAGTGCAGCACCAGAATCCAGGCTTTTCCCCCCACACTAACCTGTTCCTTTAACCATGCACATACACACACACCACACACCCCAACACAGACCTGCACTATTCTTCTGCATCATGTCACACAGATGTGCATATACATGGGCTCATAAGCACTTGGGAGCACTCACCACTGAGCACACTCAGCCATCTACTGACCACCAGACATGTACTCACATGGTTACACATACACACCTCTCAATATCCACAGTCAACATACGGCTGCTTCCACAGACTCACAAAGTTTCCAGAGAAATCTTAAGGTGGACACTGGCACCCCACACTCAGGGAAGAGGGAAAGGTGGGAACAGAGGGGGAAGAGGGAGGCTGGGATGGCAGGCCCCTCCAGCCCTGGGCAGGCATGCCAGGAGCCCAGATCATCATCAAGAGAGCAGCTGCCATGCAATGAGCATGCACTGTGCACCAGGAACTGTGTGGGTGGCAGCGGCTATGATGATATCTGTTCTACAGAGAAGAAAGTGGAGGTTCTGAGAGGCTAAGGAGCTTGCCTGAAGTTACCCAGCAGGTCACAGGCAGGACCAGGACTCAGGCCATGTCTGAGGAACAATGTCACCATCCAACATAAGCTCAGGGGCCTCTACCAGGACAACAGGACAGCACCCTCCTCCCTGGCCCTGGCCTGGACACCAGCCCCTGTCCTCAAGGTCTGGGATCTTGGACCCCAGGGAAAGGGCTGGGTGGGAAGAGAAAGCCAGCGGGCAGGTGGGAGGACAGAGGGGTAGGGGCTGAGGAAGGGGCCACGGGAAAGGTGGAGGCTGCCCCACAGCAGATGGAACTCAGAGGCCTGGGACCTGTAAGGGACTGGACTGGGTCCTGAGCCCGCAGCTCAAGACCCTGCTGCTCCCACTTCTGAGTGGGTCTGGGGAAGCGGTTAGGAGAACAAGGAGGGACATTCAGGCCTGACCTAGAGTCATCAGCAGAGGGCTGGGCGGGATCTGGGGGAGAACAAGCCCAGTCGGCCGGTGCTCCCCTGAGCCAGAGGCATGCCCACGACTTCCGGGAGAAGCCATGACACCCGAGTCCACACAAGGCAGCCCACTTTCCACAGGCACATACCGGCTCGTGGCTGTGCAGAGTCACACGTACACACACGCACACACTTCCTGGCACACATACCCAGTTCCCATGGGGGCGGGAAGCTGACAAGGAGAAAGTAAGCCAAACTCCATTTGTCGGATAATGATCATAATAACAGCAAACACGAGGCCTTACTGCGTGATCCACACCGCCCTGAGCGTGTGACGCATTTAACTTGCTCAATCGTCATGACAACCCTAAGAGATCAGTGTATGTGTATGCCCATTTTACACATGAGGAAATTGAGGCCAAAAGAAGATGCTTTGGAGGCTGTTCCTGTAGCAGCAGAGTCACCCTCCACACCCTGCCTGCCTTTTAACACACCCGGCTGGCCCCTTGCCCACCAACCCCTCGCACATGCCCAGCCTGGCCTTCCTATGGCCCCACACCCAGACATCAGCCTCCCTCTCACCTTGGTTCCTGCCTTCTCCTCACTTGGAATGCCCCCTTCCCATCACCCAGCACTGGGAGCACTTCTTCTGGGAAGCCTCCCTAGGGCCCTAGGTAAGAGTAAGTCCCTGTTCTTGGCACTTATATTTCCTCTGAGCTCCTGAGCTGGGCATCTCCTAACCCTTACCTTACTCTGTCCTATACAGAGAGAGCCATGGCCTGGCTGGGGCCCTATCTGCTTGCCCCAGCTTCTCCTGGGTGCACCTCAACCATTTAATTCAACTCTACCCACATTTATTGATCCCCTACTATGTGTCAGACATTAAGGATGCAAGGGTGGTCCTCAGTGGCAGGTCCTGGCTTTCGTGGACTTCCAGTCCAGAAGGAATCCAGTAGCCTCACTAAGGAGCATATCATCACAACCTGAGAAAAAGGGTCTGAAAGAAAGGAGCAAGGTTCTGGGAGGCTCAGGATAGGCTTTCCTGAAAAGCAACAGTGAAGGCAAGATCTGAAGGCTAATGGCCCTGTGCTGTGGAGGTGGCTTAGGGGAGAGAGTGAGTACAACATAGGCAAAGTCCCTGTGGCTGGAGAGAGCTGGTGTGTTCCAGAAGCAAGGTTGGTATGGAGCAGGGTGAGCAGGAGGAGCCTCAGGAAATGCTCCATTGCTGAGCCAGGATGGGTCAGGGATACACCAGGAGGGTCTTGAGGAGCAGGGTGAAGACTCTGGCCTTCTTCCTGAGAGCAATAGGGAAGGCCTGCAGCAGGGAGGCAACAGACCAGACCCACATTTCAGAAAGTCACTGTCCTATCTGGTTGTGAAGGGTGAGGGTGGAGGCAGGAGGCTCAAGGGGAGGGAGAAGCAGCAGCAACATCCCGCATCCTGCACCCCGCAGGGTGAGCCTTGCCTGACTTGGCCTCACTCCCCTCGGGCTTCACATCACTCCTGCCCCTGCCTGGAGCAGGCACTCAGAAAACATCTCACAAACAGACCTGAAATCATGTAATTTTCAGACACAGGACTGGGAAAGCAGCCAAGTGGTAAGCAAGCAGGGATGGGGGCAGTTTGGGGCTCCACGAGCTGGAAGTCCTTCAGATAAGCAGCAGCCCCAACTCTGGCCACTTGAGTGAAACAGAACAGAGAACTGGGAGGTGGCCCGAGTGGTCCTCAGGCCTTCGACACTGAGATCTAAAAGGGTTTTCCCACAGATGTATGAGCCTGTTTCCCACAATCACTTCCCCAAATAGGATGTGGCAATCAATGTCCTGTGTCTGAGGCTTCCCTCTCCTGTCACTTCCTCAGGCAGTGTCCAGGACCTCTAGAGGGAGAGGCAGCCCCGGGATATGGCTAAAGAGCTGCACCCCTTCTCTGTTTTATTCACTGGGGCATCCCATAAAATTTCATTTGGGGCTGGGCACAGTGGCTTACACCTGTAATCCCAGCACTTTGGGAGGCTGAGACGGGTGGATCACTTGAGGTCAGGAGTTCAAGACCAGCCTTGCCAACGTGGTGAAACCCCATCTCTACCAAAAATATAAAAAATTAGTCGGGCGTGGTGGCACACGCCTGTAATCCCAGCTACTGGGGAGGCTGAGGCAGGAGAATCGTTTGAACCCGGGAGGTGGAGGTTGCAGTGAGCCAAGACTGTGCCACTGCACTCCAGCCTGGGCGACAGAGCGAGACTCCATCTCAAAAAAAAAAAAAAAAAAAAAAAATTCATTTGGCCAAAGGATTCTGTTACTAAAAGCATGAGAAAATCACTAACATACATCATTCATTCACTTATTCATTCATCAACAATTCACTGAGTGCCCACTATACACCAACTGGTGAGCAGGACCCAACGCCCACCCTGCAGAAGCCAGGGGTGTAAAACGGGCATGGACGGAGTAACAGGCAGTTCCAGATCCCAGCAGAAGCCAGGCTGGGATTGAGGAATGAGGTTCTTTCAGCTCTGGCTAAATGATCTGTGTTCCATTCTATAGCCGCACTTTGGAAAGGATGTGAAAGGGGAATGGAGAGGCTACAAGTAAATATATAGCAGAAGCTATAAATGCTACCATGTATTGATCGCTTACTGTGTGCCAGGCACTGTGCTAAGTATCTTATGTATCAGCCAATCCCAAAACTTCCCTTCAGGAGTTATAATCATCCCCATTTTCAGGCTACAAAACTGAGGCTTAGAGAGGTTATTCTGAAGGCAAGACAAACGAGGCTTCAAACCCAGACCTGCCTGACATCAAAACTCATGCTCCATCCAGGAAAGGGCAAAGGGCAGGGGCCCCTCTTGCTTAGAGGAGAGAAGACAAGGGGACAGTGGACCGTCTCCTTAAGGAAGCAGAAGGGTTCTGTATGGCAGCAGAGCCTAGACGTTTTCCAGTGGACAGAAGATGACATTCCAGGGATGAAGCCTAAATGCAGGCGGAAGACAGGCAGTAAGGCTGGACTTCTCATCCGCTAACAGGCAACCCAGACAGACACTGGAGATGTCATCCTGGAAATTGTGAAGAACACAGACCCATATATGACCTGGGTGGGGACATAATACCTCAAAGCCTGCAGGGAGGAAGCAGGGCTGGCTGTGCCCCTGGGGGCCTGGTCTGACAGAATCCCCAGCTGCATCTGTCCTCTCCTGCCATCTAGGGAACCTTAGGCCCCTTGGTTCTCTGAACCCATTCAGCTCCCAAGGCCCTCCCCACTACTATAGCTGTCCTTCCTTTCCCTGCCATCTCCTGTCCCCGACCCCTTTCAGACAGCTCCTCTTCCCTTGGGTGCCATCTTGGTTTCCATGATGGTCTATCCAGCTCAAGGCTTTCCTCACCAAGTCCTATCTCATCCAGGTTCCCCAAGGCCTAGCACCTCATTCCCAGCCTAAACCTGCCCTCTCAGAACTCAAAGTCTAAGGCAGAGCCAGCAACTCCAGAATAAAACATGGAACAAATTCACTGGGGAATAGAAACCATCAGAGTCACAGTCACCAAGCTCTCTAAGGGGGAAGAGCCTCCAGAGAGCACTGGGGCCAGCCCCTACCTTCAAGCAGGCAAAGAAGTTCTGGGCCCATTTTACAGGTGTAGCAAAGAAGGCCCAATAAATGATAGAGACTTTGCCAAGGCCACACAGTGGGTGGAAGGCAAGGCGACTGGGACCCAGGAGTAATGTCTTCTGCTGCTATGCCTAATATGACATATAAATCCGGGCATCAGGAGGTATAGAAGACAACACTGGACAAGGGAGGGGGTAACTTCTTTTTATGAAGTAGGCGGAAGTGACTAGGGTCTGGGGAGGCCAGGAGCAGGAGGTGACCCTGCTGTGGAGGAGCTGGGAGGCAGCCCCTTGCTGCTATAGTGTTTCCTTCATCAAGAACAAGGGATAATTTGATTGAGTTGATGAGCCGCCTCATCAGCATTTGAGGCTTATGGCCATCCTGCCAGGGCCCCATCCTCTCCACCCATTAGGCTGGGCCTGGCAGTAGAGAATAGGAAGCAGGGAACCCCAGCTGAAGGCGTCCTTCTATGCCCAGAGCCAGGACAAGAGTGGAGGCTGCTGCCTCGAGTCTGGAAGAGTGAGACATGAGGAGGGAGAGGAGAGCAAAAGTACTCAGAGATGGAGAGTGCAAGCCAAGTGCTGCAGAGAAACTGGAGCCAGGGAGCCCAGAGGGCGTCCTCGGGGGTTGGGACAGGTGCCCCAGCCATGACAGCTGCCAGCCGCCCAGGAGGATGGGAACACAACAGGTGCAGAGGCGGGGTGGAGACTGAAAGGGAATCTGAGCAAACAGAACCTGGATGGAGTTGAGGTCCCTCCCTGCCAAGGCCCACTGCCAAGCAGCCCTTTCTCAGCCTCTCCAAGACACAAACACACCTGCTCGTGCTCCCCAGTTCCAGGCCTCAGGGCCAGCACGGCCAGGCTAGACTGGACAGAAGGGTCACCATCCATGCCAGGCAGAAAGGATGAACAAGGAAGAAACCAGGTTTCTATTCCCAGGACAGAGTGTGCCAGACAAAGCCCACACCCACTGAGTCCCTAGCTGGAGGCAAACATTTGCCTATGATAAGATCTGTGTCACAGGTCAGGAAGGGTGGATGGATGTGCCCAGCCCACCCACGTGGAGGGTGGGAGCTCTGGTCTTCAGGTTGGACAGGCAAGCTACTGAGCTTCTCTGAGCCTCCACCATCTCGTCTCCATGGTGGAGATCACATGGCCCAGAAACTTGTGAGAACTGAATAACGTAACACCTGTGAGGGCCACTGCCTGGCTCCATCCATAACAGCAACGCTTGAGAGTCAGAGAACTCGGGAATCCACGTAGAACTGGAAGGACTAAAGTCTCTGTCCCAGCCTTGGAGAAGAGTGACTTGGGATACAGGATATGCATACAGCACTAAGAATACAGCCAGGCGCGGTGGCTCACACCTGTAATCCCAGCACTTTGGAAGGCCGAGGCGGGCAGATCACCTGAGGTCAGGAGTTCGAGACCATCCTGGCCAACATGGTGAAACCCTGTCTCTACTAAAAATACAAAAATTAGCCAGCTGCTCGGGCAGCCGAGGCAGGAGAATCAATTGAACCCGGGAGGTGGAGGTTGCAGTGAGCCGAGATTGTGCTACTGCACTCCAGCCTGGGTGAGAAGACTGAAAACTATCTCAAAAAAAAAAAAAAATACATGTTACCCCAAGGAGGAGAAATAGAAGACCTGCTTTAATAAGAAACATTTACTCAGTACCTGCTTACTTTGCACCAGGCACATTCTAAGCTTTGCATGTATGATTGCCTGGGTGCCTCACATGCAAATGCCATTTCAGAGCACTGGGTAGCAGTCAGTTCTTCTAAGGAAGTAGAATAAACAGTCCCTTGTCACCTGGTTAGTGCTGCGTTTTTGTTCAGGAATAGAATGAATTTTAAACTGGAAGCTAGCCTTTGTCCCAGCAATCACAAGTGATAAATTAGCAGGGTCTGAATACATAAGATTTGCTCCCTACACCAGAACCTGGGTGGGGAGGGTGAGGAAGGGCAGGCAATGAGACTTTATGGGGAGAAGAGACGCAGAGAAATGAGGAGACCCAAGGTGACGCAGGAGACAGGATGAGCGCGGGATGTGCTGGAACAAGACATGGGCCTCGTCCATCCGAGATGCGGAAACACACTCTGCTGATCCCTGCTGGGCCTGCCTGGATTATGAGACAAGCTGGCAGCTGATAACAGGAGGTTAAATCCCTCCTCCACAGGCAGAGATCCTCCTCAATCCATCCCTCCCTTCACCTTCACCCCACGCACACACTCACACTCACATATACACCTTTAGCACCACGGCTCAGCCTACGCTCCTGGTGCCCACTCCTTCTTGTGTCAGGCCCCCAGCTACCCGAAGCCACCCCAAAGCTGGCAGGCCCCCCTCCTTCCTCTGGGGATTCTGCTTCCTCTGGCTCTTGCCTGCTTCCCGCCCCTCCCAGGTCCAGCTTACAGAGGGATGGCCAAGCCCAGGACCAGCTGACTTGGCCTCTACTGCTTCCATGCCCTGGCCCTGCCCCTGCCTGCTGCCCCTCCTGGGACCTCTGACTCCAACCTTTGGGCTCAGATACTGGGTGTCAGTAGCTACAACAAAGTGACAGTACAGGACCCAACAGGGGCTCAGGCCCTTGGCTAGGGTACTCCCAGTATGGCCACTGGCAGCTGGATCCCAGTGCTGTGACACAGCAAATACTACTCAGTGCCACCAGTGTTGTCTACACTAGGGGCTTCACAGTACAGGTGGCAGTTAAGAGTAGGCTCCAGAGTCAGACTTCCCGGGTTCAAACCTTGGTTCTAACATCTACTAAGTGTCCATTTCATCTTCTGAAAAATAGGGTTGATAGTGATAGCGCCTAGCTCCTAGGGCTACTGGGGAGATAAAATGAGCTCATGCATGTCGTGTGCTCAGAACAATGTGGGGTGCATGGGAAGCGCTAGTACGTGGTAGCACTGTAGATGAGCTACTCCTGACCTCTATACACAGGCCCCGACCTTACCCTTCCTTACAAATGAGGAAACCACGACACAGAGGCGGGAAATGGCAGAGTCGGGATTTGATCTCAAGTCAGTCTGCCCAGAGCTGTTCTATCTGGGGGCTTCTTCCCCTCAAAGCTCTTTAGCCCCAAAAGGCCTAGTGGCCTGGTCTCACCCCACCTCTGACCTGGCTCCCCTGAAGGGCCTTTAGCCCGTCAGTAGGGGGTCCCGGCACCTCTTCCTCTGAAAAAACTAGGCAGGAACTTGACAAATAAGTACCCAAATCAATTCAGAAAATTACATCTGCTGCCAGCATCTTGAAACTTCTGCTCTGGGCCCCCAGAAGGGGAGGAACTCAGCACCCTAGATGGGAACATTGAGGCTTGGGGACACTGAATACTTTGCCCAGGCAAAGTATTCTAAATCTCAGCTAAGCTGGGATTTAGAAACACACCTACTGGACATCAGAGCCCAACACCTGCCCCTCTGCCACATGGCCTCTCAGAATGACCCAGCTCTTAAAAGCTATGAAACAATGTCACCAATGTCTTACTGGATCTGCAAAAGTACCTATCAGGTGCCACAGGACAGATGCTCATCCCTTTGTACAGACAGAGAAAAACAGAGGCTCAAGGAGGTGGAAATTAATTGTTAAAGCTATAAAGTGCCAGAGCTGGGCCAGAACCCAGATTTCAGACTCAAGAGTGCAAGCCCCTGGGCTTTGTCTACTGCAGAGTGCTGCCCCTGAGAATAGCCACCTTCGGTTAAATAAACACAGCATCAGTCAGAGGGACCCAGGGCCACTGCACCCACAAATGTAAAATTTGAGCTGGGCACAGTGGCAAACGTCTGTCATCCCAGAGCTTTGGGAGGCTAAGGCAGGAGGATCACTTGGGCCCAGGAGTTTGAGGTTACAGTGAGCTATGATTACACTCCTGCACCTGGCCTAGCTGACAGAGTGAGGCCTTGTCTCTAAAAAAAAAAAAAAAAAAAAAGTGAAATTTGATCCCAATGTTGACTGCCCCGGACTTTGACTGTAGTGTGCTCACGGTCACCATCCTACTTTGCCAGAGTCTCCGCCATGCATCCAGGCACCCACCTGCAGGCCTTGCCCCAGCCAGGATCTGGGCCACTCCCACACTAGGGGTCAGAGCTTCAGCACCACACACGTCTCCAAAAGAGAAAGTGGGGATTGAGGCAAGGGGTGCCAGCTCTCACAGGTCCCAAGGCATAAACCTGAAAATGCTCCAAAAAGAAAAAGGGGGTGGCAGGTTCCTTGCAGGAGCAGAGGGCTTGGCTTGGCTCAAAAAACAGGAAGTTCTGTTCTCATACAGCAAAGGTGAGAGATGACTTGAGTCCAGCCACTGCACTATGCCAGCTCTGTGCCTACCACTATGGGCCATGACCTAGAGCCCAGAGGACACCGGCCATGCCAGCTGCTGGGCCACAGGCAAGATCCCCAGGCACAGAGGTACCTGTGAGTAATGGGGTCCATGCAGTGCCTCTCAGGAAAGGCCAGTGGCTTTCATCCCCACTGAGTCCAGGAAGGAACTCTGTCCCCTGCTACTACACCTCCAGTCCTAGCCCTAGACTGAGTCCCTGACCCCAACCCCAGACAATCTCACATCTCATAGCCCCACAAACAGGTGCTTTTAGTCCCTAAAGACCTGGGAACCGTGGGCATGTGGCTGGCTCAGGGCTGCTGCCCCACCCTCCTGAGCGAGAGTTCGGGTGTGGCCACCAAAGGCGGCTGTCAGGACTGTGGTATTCCTGCACAAAGGACAGCCCAAGGAGGGGCGCCACCACAGGGTGACTGCAATGACAGAAACCCACCGCTCTAGCTCCTAGCTGTTCCCCGCAGCTGCCCCATCTCACAGTTTGCACATTCATCCGTGGCTCATTGCCGCCGCCTTCCTTTCTTCCCTTTCCAGTAACTTCTCTCACGCTCCTGTCCCCCGACACCTCCCTCTTCGGGATTACTTCCTTCAGAGACCCCAGGACTGTGCAGGGTCAACATTGAGAAAGCAAAGCCTTCCCTGGAAGTCAGAACTCCTGAGTTCCAGGCAGGCCCTGAGGCTCTGGAATTTAGGGAGGGCAGCCCCTTTTAATGCCTCCGTGGCTTCTCCCTCCTGGTGGCGGTGGTGGCGGTCAGGGCTCCAGAAGGTGGAAAGCAAATGCAGCTCCTGGGTTGGGCTCCACCAGCAGGCAAATAGGGGCAGGAGGTCTCTTCCCCAGGAGCCCCTCCCTTCTCTAAAACAAATGCTGCACCCCTCACAACCTCAACCCTGCTTAGCCAAGCCCACTTCCCTCTGGGGAAGAGAGCTCTTTGTTCTCAGGGCAAGTGAAGGAGGTGGGCTACATTAGACTTTGTTTGGGGGTCTTTTTTTTACTAACCATGACACCGCCTGCCATAATTCACTGTGTGACCTTGGGCAAGTCAGTCCCCTCTCGGGACACAGTTTTCACACCTGTACAACAGAGGCATTGGACTGGTTCACTTTATCTCTGAACCAGGAGTTCCCTGAATCAGGAATGTGGGATGGGGATCATCTAGGGGGAGGCAATCAAGAATTTCTAAACTGTCTGAAGCAGCAGCTCCTTCTCCCATTCCCCCTTCTACCAGGGTCTGGTGGAAAACCCAGGATGGGCCAGCAGCACATTCTTCACTGGAAGTGACTGCTTCTCAGTCCTTCTCCTGGCCCCACCCAATATGGGCACCCCCAAGGTTGCGGGGCCCAGTTTATCCCTTGAGTTCTGTTATCCAGGCCGGAAATCTGGTGTCAGCCCAGATTCCCCACCCAAGAGGTCACCGTGTCCTTCTCAAATCCATCCCCTCCTTCCCTCCCCTGGCTCTGCCCATGGTTCAGGCCCCCAGCATCATCCTGCTCTGGACAATCATTCCAGCCTCCGTCCCCCTCCGCAGGGCTGCCAGGCGGGCCTCTCTGCCCGACTCAGCCCTCTAGCTCCTGTGGCTCCCGAGCACCTCAGGATAAACTCGACCCCCACTTTGGGGATTATTCAAGTTCCTCTGTGAACTGACCCCAGCCCATGTGTCTGGCCTCACCTTCCATGACCTCCCCACCTCACCCCATGTACCTACGCTCCATGCACACGAGCCGGTTGTGTTCTAGAACATGGCTGCACACGAGCCGGTTGTGTTCCAGAACATGGCACATCACTTGTCTGTTGCTCTTTGAACACTGTCCCTCTCCTTGGAGTGCCCCTCCCTGGCACTGGTCCCACAAACACTCCCACCTCACCTTCAGCCCCCAGCTCAGAAGAGCCTTTCCTCTGAGATCATCCCAATGCCCCGGGATGGAATAGACCAGACCGTCCCTCTCCAAGACTGTCCAGCCAGTCCTCTGTGCAGCCCCAGCCCTGCAGCCATGGCAGGAGGCCCTTCCCATACTGGGAGCACCCTGAAGGTAGAAAGGTATCTTTTTATCTCTAGATCCTTAGCATCTGACAAGGTGGTCACTCCGTAATGCTCAAAGTAGATTTCATGAAGAAAGGAAGAAAAGAGGAAGAGGAGGAGGAGGGAGGGAAGATGAAAGCCTGGGGCCAATGGTGAGGGCTCTTTACTCTTCCCCCTTCTGCTCCTCTCAAGTGCCCCAGGTCCCTGTGGACCCAGTGAGACCCAAAGGTGACAGATTGCCTGGCCATGACCTCGCAGCACCAGTGGGGGCCCTCCTTGTTCCTGCAGTACTATTGGCAGCACTAGCCTGTGCTCACTCAGGCAGAAAGAGCCAAGAAGCCACGCAGCCAGGTGTGTCCTGGAACATGGGGGAGCCAGAGTGCAGAGCCTTATCTGACCATCTTCCCGGGAGGCAGCAGAAGAGCATCTGCCTGCTCCCCGCCACCCCACTGCAGGAATACAGGGAGGAGGGGCGGAAAACCTTGTGCCTGGCTCCCTCCCAGCTTCTCCCGGATTAAAGCGGCAGGGGACAGAGCGCCTCCAGCTCATTTGCATAAACCATTTATAGCAGCGCCTTCAAACCCACGCCTTCCAAGAAGAAAAAAGCCCACTGCAATTGCCTGTGGCTTCCCAGTCTGTCGTTTTCCCTTCTCTTTCGTTTTTTGTTTTAATGACAGGAAGCTGTGCTCAAGAGAAATCTCTGCCCTGGCTGTTCTTGGCAGCAGAGGGAGCTGTGCTTTCCCTCCAAATTGAATAAGAATGATAAGCAGCCAGCCCCCGGGTGTCAGTGACTTACAGTTTGCAAAGCCTATGAGCACTCACGAACTGTTTCAGTCTTCCCAGGAAGCACAGGAGGTAACTATTGCCAGACCCCATTTTACAGATGAGAAAACCAAAGCTGAAAGAGGGTAAGTGACTTGTCTAAGCCACAAAAAACTAGTAAGTGACTGTAATGGACATGGTGGCTGATGCCCAACATCTACACCACCCCAAGACAACAGCAGTTCTCAGCCCTGGTTGCACATCAGCATCACCTAGGAGGTAATAAAATTACTGGTAGAGCCAAGTGTGGTGGCTCACGCCTATAATCCTAGCACTTTGGGAGGCTGAGGCAGGAGGATCACTAGAGCCCAGGAGTTTGAGACTAGCCTGGGCAACATAGCAAGACCCTGTCCCTACAAAAAAAAAATTTTAAATTAGCTGGGCATGGTGGTGTGTGTCTGTAGTCCCAGTTACTTGGAAGGCTGAGATGAGAGGGTCACTTTAGCTCAGGAGGTCAAAGCTGAAGTGAGCAGAGATCATGCCACTGTACTCCAGCCTGGGCAAGAGAGAGACCCTGTCTCAAAAAAAACAAAAACAAAAACAATTACTGATGCCCAGTATCCACGCTAGACCAATTCATAGAGAAATCTGAAGTGTGGGGCCCAGCTCCCCAAGCAATTCTCACATGTAGCCAGGGTGCCATTCCCTGGCAATAAGCCAATCACAATGGTTTCATTCCCCGTCCCAGTGACATGCTCAAGAATGGCCAGGTGACCCACTTCTGGCCAATGAGGCATAGATTTCCCAGCGGTGGGAAATGTGCTGGAACCCCTCTGAGAAAGGGATCCTTGCTCCACAGAACATAGGGGTCGTTCTCCTTTCTTCAGATATCACTGTGTCCAGCTGCAATTCCTGGGACCACCGTGGCCATGTCACTACTGGTCTAGAAGGAAACCAACCCAAGGATGGCAGAGTAGAGGGATGGGAAGTACCTCATCCTAGAGCCTTGACTCAGCCAACCCTGAAAGCCACCCACCTTGGGACATCCTGTTTTCTGCATAGTATAGCTCCTTACTGCTTAAGTCAGTGCAGGCCAGCATTTGTTATTGCAACAGATAGGCCTGAGACAACAGCAGTCACCTTCCCATGTCCCTCACCCCAGTCATCCCCATGTCATCCAGGAAAATGGGCCTCTGGATCTTCCACTGCAGGGTGTATGCTTGACTGACGGCCCCAGCTGTGGAGCTCTGAAGTCCATCCCCATGTTTGCTCCAAGGCAATGTTTCCCACAGCTCACCCCAGCTAGTGATGCGTGTGGCAGGGATAATAAGGCAGGCCCATTCCTGGGAGATGTGGGGCTCCACTGGCCAGGGACTGTGGCTCTGGCTGGAGGACACTCCAAGGTCTTGCAGAACTTTTCTTAGAATTGCACTATAGTCTGATATGCTCCCACCAAACTTCCTTCCTTTCTTACCCCTCTCCTTCACTCAGGGTCCCACTTGCACTGGGGTCTGATGGCTCCCCCAGACTCCCCCAGCTTCCTCCTTATTTTTCTTCACACAGGCATTTCCCCTGATTATGTATGTATGTAGACATGTATGTATGTATGTTTAATCCTCTCTTGATGTCTACTTAACCCATGACCTGCCTAACACACGACCTGCATCACCTCATGCCTGGACTACTACTACCCACTTGTGTGTCCCTTCCACCCCATCCCTAATCCTTCCTACACAAACCATGCTACTCCCCAACTCAAGACCCTCCAACAGTTTCTTATTTCTTATACTATCAAGTTCAATTACTTCTGCCTTTCTTTATAAGCAGTACTGACCCTGACGTGCCCTACCAGCCAACTCTGGCAGAAGACTGAAATCCATCCCTGTTGTCTCACTTACATGCCTAGAGGGCATCCACATGTGGGAGCAATCCTGGCCATTGGCAGCACAGAAATGACCGATGTGGCCCATGGCCAATGAATATTGAAGCTGTCCTAAGTCTGAGTACCAATTCCACCCCTTTCCACAGATGTTCCTCAATGACAAAGGCTCCCTCGGCCTCCCCTCCCTTCGCCCCAATGGAATATTTAATTTAAAAAAATACATTTTATACACAAATCACCCTCCATCAACAAGAAGAGAATCCTCTAAAGACGATTATGATAACAAAAATGATTCTTATTCATAATGATAATGACATTAAGCACAAGATGATGAAGTTGAAGATGGTGATGGTATTGGAGAAAAAAGTAGTGACAAAAATAAGTGTGAAGGCTGGGCATGGTGGTTCACGCCTGTAACCCCAGCACTTTGGGAGGCTGAGGCGAGCAGATCACTTGAGGACAGGAGTTCGAGACCAGCCTGGCCGACATGGTGAAACCCTGTCTGTACTAAAAATACAAAAATTAGCCAGGTGTGGTGGCACACGGCTATAGTCCTAGCTACTCAGGAGGCTGAGGCAGGAGAATCGCTTGAACTCGGGAGGTAGAGGTTGCAGTGAGCTGAGATCGGGCCACTGCGCTCCAGCCTGGGTGAAAGAGCAAGACTCCATCTCAAAAAATTTAAAAAAAGCCTGAAAATAAAAGAAAATTTTAAAAGCATGTAAAGCAGAAAAGCAGGGGTTAAAATGTTCTCACATTATGATCTCAATGATATTAGCATATATGCAGTACAGCTGACTGCCTCCTGATGCACTGCTATGTTAACCAGCTGTGTCTGTTAGGAATTGCATTTGGTTGCTAGTAATAAAAAACAGAAATAACATAGCTTTTAAAATATATTAAGTGTTTTCTTTAACATAGGAAGTCTGCAGGTACACAGACATAGCTAGTGTGGCAGCTCTGTAATTATCAGGGACCTGGGCTTCTTTCATCTTTCTACCCCATCTTCCACATAACACTGCAAGGTTGCTTCATAGTCTGAAGTAGAAGCTGAAGCTCCAGCCAGCTTGCCCACATTCCAGGCAAGAAACAGAAAGAACACAGAAAACCAAAACCAAAGGACATATATTAGTTACCTGCCCCTCTTTAAAGGAGCCTTATTCAAAGTCCACCCAACAATTCTAATTTGCATCTCATTGACCAGAATGTAGTCACATGCCTACACCAAGCTGGACAAGAAGATGAAATGTGTGGTCTTTTCATTGGACATACTGCCCTCTCAAGTTAAAAACAGGGTCCTCAGCCATACGATGAGTTCCATTTCCTCTGGAGAACATTCTGATCGATGCCCTTAGTACATGGAAACTTCAAAGCTGGGGTGTCTTCTCTGGTGTCCCCACACACCCCTTTGCTCCCTCCAGCTGAACTGCCACCCATAATGAGAAGTTGTGTTGTCCCTAAACTTGATGACAGGTTGGTATGCCAGAAAACTGTGTGATTTATTTAAATAGGAAATAAAAAGTATCAAAAGTTTCTTTTAAGACAATGAAAAGATTAGCCACAGACAGGGGGAAATTCATTGCAAAGCACATATCTAATACAGAATCCAGAATATATAAACAACTCTTAAAACTCAAAAATAAGAAAATGACCTAATGAAAAATAATGGGCAAAAATTTAAACAGACACTTCATCAAAGTAAATATATAACTGGCAAATAAGCACTTGAAAAAATGCTCACTGGCTGGGTGCAGTGGCTCATGCCTTAATCCCAGCAATTTGGGAGGCCAAGGTGAGAGGATTGCTTGAACCCAGGAGTTCAAGACCAGCCTGGGCAACATCACAAAACCCTGTCTCTACAAAAAGCTCAAAAACCAGCCGAGTATGGTGGTGTATGCCTGTAGTCCCAGCTTCTCAGGAGGCTGAGGTGGGAGAATTGCTTGAGCCTGGGAGGTCGAGGCTACAGTGAGCCATGATTGTACCACTGCACTCCAGCCTGGGTAACAGCAAAAGACCCTGTCTGAAAACAAAAAAAAAAACAGGTGCGGTGGCTCACACCTGTAATCCCAGCACTTTGGGAGGCCAAGGCAGGTGGATCACCTGAGGTCTGGAGTTCAAGACCAGCCTGACCAATATGGTGAAACCCCTCCTCTACTAAAATTACAAAAATTAGCGGGGCAAGGTGGCACACCCCTGTAGTCCCAGCTACTCAGGAGGCTGAGGCAGGAGAATCGCTTGAACCCGGGAGGCGGAGGTTGCAGTGAGCCGAGATCGTGCCACTGCACTCCAGCCTGGGCGTCAGAGCGAGACACCATCTCCAAAAAAAAAAAAAAAAAAGAAAGAAAAGAAACAAAAAAGAAAAAATGCTCATCAGTGGGTAGCAGGTGGTTGGAAAAAAAAGTTTGGTTTGTTTTGAGATGGAGTCTCACTCTGTCTTTCAGGCTGGAGTGCAATGGCACTATCTCTACTCACTGCAACCTCTGCCTCCTGCGCTCAAGTGATTCTCCTGCCTCAGCCTCCCAAGTAGCTAGGATTACAGGCATGTGCCACCATGCCCAGCTAGTTTTTGCGTTTTTAGTAGAAACGGGGTTTCACCATGCTGTCCAGGCTGGTCTTGAACTCCTGACCTCAGGTGATCTGCCCGCCTTGGCCTCCCAAAATGCTGGAACTACAGGCGTGAGCCACCGTGCTTGGCCTAATCCAGGGTAAATTTGTGCCTAAATTAAGCTGGGCACGGTGGCTCACGCCTGTAGTCCCAACTACTCGGGAGGCTGAGGCATGACAATCACTTGAACCCAGGAGGTGGAGGTTGCAGTGAGCTGAGATCGCGCCACTGCACTCCAGCCTAGGCGACAGAGCGAGACTCTGTCTCAAATAAATAAATAAATAAATAAATGGATTATTGATATATACCATAGCATGCATGAATCTCAAACTAATTATGCTGAGTGAAAGAAGCTAGAGAAAAAAAGAGACCATACTGTATCATTCCCATTATATAGAACTCTAAAAACTGTAAACTAATCTATAGTGACGGAAAGCAGCTGGCGGTTACTTGATTATGGCAGAGGCTGGGGGTGCAGCAGGGAGGAGTAGGAGAGGGGATTATTTAAGGCACAAGGGAACTTGTGAGGGTGACAGAAATGTCCACTAAGTTCATGGCGCTGATGATTTCACAGGTATATGCATATGTCAAAACACATCAACTGTGCATTTTAAATATGTGCAGTATATTTTTGTCAGTTATACTTTAATAAAGCTGTATTTTAAAGCCTATTAAATGTAAGTGTAAGCCAGCTGCGGTGGCTCACGCCTGTAATCCCAGCACTTTGGGAGGCTGAGGTGGGCGGATCGCTTGAACTCAGGAGTTCAAGACCACTCTGGGCAACATGGTGAAATCCCATCTCTACAAAAAATAAAAAAACTAGCCGGGCATGGTGGTGTGCACCTGTGGTCCCAGCTACTCTGGAGGCCGAGGTCGGAAGATCACCTGAGCCCAGGAGGTTGCAGTGAGCCATGATCACACCACTGCACTCCAGCCTGGGTGACACAGTGAGACCCTGTCTCAAAAAATATATATAAGAGTGTGAGAGGAGGGACTAGGGGAAAAAAAGTGTTACTTCTATAAAAACTAAGATGAATCAGTTCCTCAAAAAATTAAAAATAGAATTACCATATGATCCAGCAATTCCACTCTGGGTGCATACCCAAAAGAATGGAAAGCAAGGACTTGGACTTGAACAGAATTCATAAACCCATGTTCATAGCAGCATTATTCACAATAACCAAAACATGGAAGCAACCCAAGTGTTCACTGACTGATGAATGGATAAACAAAATGTGGCACATACATACAATGGAATATCATTCAACCTTAGAAAGGAAAGAAATTCTAATATATGCTAAAACAAGAATGAATTTTGAGGACATTATGCTAAGTGAAATAAGCAAGTCACAAAAAAACCAAATACTGTATGATTCCACTTATCTGAGATACCTAGAGTACTCAAATTCACAGAGACAGAAAGTAGAATGGTGCTTGCCTGGGGTTGGGGGCACTGGGAAATGGGAAGCTAGTGTTTAACGGGTACAGGGTTCCAGTTTGGGAAAATGAACAAAGTTCTGGAGACGGATGGTGCAAAATAACACAGGTACTTAATACCACTGAACTGTACACTTAACAAATGGTTGAGATGGTTAAATTAAATGTTTAAATTTTATGTTATGTGTATTTTACCATAATTTTTTTTAGTACAGAAACAAAAACTAAGTTGAAAGCTTTGGAAAGATGCCCTAAAGGATTGTCCATTAAAAATGCTATCACACTCGGGAGGAGAACAAGACTAGAACCCTCTAGCACTCCTCCCCATCACAAAGATAGCCAAAACAATGAATAAACAATGATATAGGTATATATATAGATAGATAGGTAGAGAGAGAGAGAGAGACATGCGGTTTCGCTCTTGTCACCCAGGCTGGAGTGCAATGGCGCAATCTTGGCTCACTGCAACCTCTGCCTCCTGGGTTCAAGAGATTCTCTTGCCTCAGCCTCCCAAGTAGCTGGAACTACAGGTGCCCACCCCCACGCCCAGCTAATTTTTGGATTTTTAGTAGGGAAGGGGTTTTAGCATGTTGGCCGGGCTGGTCTCAAACTCCTGACCTCAGGTGATCCACCCGCCTCAGCCTCCCAAAGTGCTGGGATTAAAGGCCTGAGCCACAGCACCCGGTCAACATTGTTATTTTAACAAAAATAACTGAGGGAGAGTGCCAGAGTTCATCAGATGGGTGACAGAAACTTGAGATGGCTACACAGAGAACAGAAGAAAATGCTGGGACTCTACCACTCCATCTCCCCACCAGGATCAGCTGGAAACCAGGAGGTAAGCAAGAGGGTGCCAGCAACCCCCATCAACACCTTGGCCACCTACAGACCTCACCACTGGAGTCCCCTGCAATTCTCACAGGCACCAAGCTCAGCTGAGGAAGCTGCCTGGAGTCCACACAGCAGTGCTCCTCCAAAGAAGAAGCCAACGCTGTGCCGTGCCCCCTGTGCCCAAATGGCTACTCTGCTATGCCATCTTGGAATTGGAACAACAGCTGGTGCACGTCTTGCTTCCGGGGTGAGTCACCATGGGTCCCCTTCATCCCTGAAGCTAAGCCACCCTGCACCCCAGCCCAGTGGCCCAACATCCCCAAGCCAAGCTGCCAGCAGCTGTTACACCCTTCCCTGCAGGGCCCAGCAGAGGTAGAGCCACTTCATCTACCCCTCCTTCTGCCCCCTTGGGCCAGAGCCTAACTGATTTCCTAGGTACCCTGCCTCCTAAACACGGTACCTTGGCTGCTCAGGACAGTCACATCTCTCTGGTGCCTAAGTTGAAGGAGTGCCTTACATCCCAGAAAACAGTACCTTGGCTACCTGGAGCAGTCACTCACCCCAGTGCCTAAGCTAAAGTGGTGCTCTGCATCTCAGGGAAATAGTTCCTGGGCTTCCCAGGACAGTCATGTCCCCTATCACCCCCAAGCATGAGCTGAAGTGGCACACCAGCCCCTGGGGAATCAGTGCCCTGGCCAAGCTGAGCAACTGTGCATCCCAGAACTGAGCTGACCTAGTACCCCATGTCCCAGGGAAATAGAGCTGTGGCTGAACTAAGACATCCTGCCCTACAGGCCAAACAACCCTAGTACTCTGTTGCCCCAGAGCTGGGCTAGCCCTCTAGAATCTGAGACGCTGACATACCCCTCTCCCTGGGGAGTCAAGTCATCACTGTGCTGTTCCTTGCCCCCTCAGTGCCCAAACAACAGCTGTGCCCCACCTTTCTGGGATACTTGCTGCCACTGCACGTGGCATCACACAGTCAGGAATATTGCCAAGCCCCACAATCCCTTGTTCTAGAGTCACACTACACAATGCCTCATCCCCTGGGATCTGAGTTGCTGCTGAACCCTATTGGCTCAAGTTCCTGAATTGCAGCCATGCCTTGTTTCCCAGGCCCAAATCTTTAGAGCACTTCTTCCCAGGAGTCAGGCCAGTACTGTGCCCTGTCCCTCCCAGCAGTAGAATCACAGGTACAACCCAGCCTATGGGGCTGAGCTGATAGGGGGTGCTTCAGAGTCACAGATGCTGGCTCTGTAGGCAACATATATCCAAACCTGCCACTAACAGCAAAGTTGCACTCCATGACCCAGGTGGCATAATAGGCTTGCAAGACCCTCAGCCTATGACCCCAGCCCCACATCCACTCTAAGCACCTGCACCTGGAACTCAGGGCTGCTGCAGCTGCTTGTAGGTCATGTCAGACTTGATACCAAGAGAGATCCCCTTAGCTAAGTTTTCCCCTTGTGGGTTAAATGAGAATAGGAGGACCTCAAGAGCCCTCAACACTGAGGACATTAACAACCTATGATGCCAGTGTACAAACATCTACAGCCTAGACCATGGGGGTGCTCACAGTTATTGCCGATGTCCAGTGCAGCTGAAAAAGCTGCATAGAGACTATACCATTGCACCTATCCAGAAACAGAGTCATCACACTCTTTCCAACTGGCACACTACAACCCAACTGCAGATGAAAACCTTCCTCTACAAAAGCCATTCTAAAAAGTTTGGAAGAGGTGATTGATCCACTAGATGTACAGACATCAATGTGAGGATGTGGGGACATAAGAAACTCAAAAGTCAAGAAAATATGACACCACCAAAGGAACATAATAACTCACTAGTAAGAGACCCAAATGGGAAGGAAATCCACAAATTTCAAGAAAAGGAATTCAAAAAGAGATCTTAAGGAAATCAACAAGACACACACACACACAAAAATACAGATAGACAATCTGATAAAAATCAAGAAAACAATTCACAATGTGAAAGAGAAATTCAACAAAGAGATAGAAACAATTTTAAAAGAAACAAACAGAAGTCCTGCAGCCGAAAAGTTAAATGAATGAAATAAAAAATGCAACAGAGAGCTTCAACAGCACTTGATCAAGCAGAAGAAAGATTCTCTGAACTTGAAAGGTAGGTCATTTGAGCTAGGCGTGGTGGTTCACACCTGTAATCCCAGCACTTAGGGAGGCCGAGGCGGGCAGATCACCAGAGGTCAGAAGTTCAAGACCAGCCTGACCAACATGGAGAAACCCCATCTCTACTAAAAATACAAAATTAGGCTGGGAGTGGTGGCTCAAGCCTGTAATCCCAGCACTTTGGGAGGCCGAGGCGGGCAGATCACAAGGTCAGAAGATCGAGACCATCCTGGCTAACACGGTGAAACCCCGTCTCTACTAAAAATACAAAAAATTAGCCGGGCGTAATGGCGGGCGCCTGTAGTCCCAGCTACTCTGGAGGCTGAGGCAGGAGAATGGCGTGAGCTCGGGAGGCGGAGCTTGCAGTGAGCAGAGATCGCGCCACTGCACTCCAGCCTGGGCGACAGAGCAAGACCCCATCTCAAAAAAAAAAATACAAAATTAGTCAGGCATCGTGGCTCATGCCTGTAATCCCAGCTACTCAGGAGGCTGAGGCAAGAGAATCACTTGAACCTAGGAGGCGGAGGTTGCAGTAAGCTGAGATCACACCATTCCACTCCAGCCTGGGCAACAGGAGTGAAACTCCATCTCAAAAAAAAAAAGAAAAGAATAAAGAAAGGTCATTTGAAATTACCCAGTCAGAGAAAAAAAGAAATAAGAACAAAAAAGTCAAGAAAAATTACAAGACTTATGAGACATTATTAAGCAATCAAATATTTGTATTACAGTAGTTTTAAAAGGAGAAGAGAAGGGCCAGGCACAGTGGCTCAAGCTTGTAATCCCAGCACTTTGGGAGGCCAAGGCGGGTGGATCATGAGGTCAGGAGATTAAGACCATCCTGACTAACACAATGAAACCCCGTCTCTACTAAAAAATACAAAAAAATTAGCCGGGCATGGTGGTGGGCGCCTGTGGTCCCAGCTACTCGGGAGGCTGAGGCAGGAGAATGGCGTGGAGCCAGGAGGCGGAGCTTGCAGTGAGCCAAGATTGTGCCACTGCACTCCAGCCTAGGCGACAGAGCAAGACTCCTTCTCAAAAAAAAAAAAAAAAAAAAAGGAGAAGAGAAGGAAAAAAGTGTAGAAAACCTATTTAATGAAATAATAGCTGAAAACTTCTTAAGTCTGGGGAAAGATGTGGACATCCAGATCAAGGAAGCTCAAAGATTCCCAAATAGATTTAACCCAAAAAGGCCCTCCCTGAGGCCATTATAGTCAAATTGTAAAAAGTCAAAGATAAAGAAAGTTCACAGAGAAAGCCTCCAAAAAAGGAAAAAAAAAAAAAGAGAATTCTAAAAACGGCAAGAGAAAAGCATTGAGTCACATATAAAGGAATATCTATTAGACTAAGAGCAGATTTCTCCACAGAATCCTTACAGGCCAGTAGAGAATGGGATGATACAGTCAAAGTGCTAAAAGAAAATAATCATCGGCCAATAATACCATTTCCAGCAAAGCTATCCTTCAGAAATTAGGGAGAAATAGTCTTTCCCACACAAGCAAAAACTGAAAGAATTCATCACCACTAGACTAGCCTTACAAGAAATGCTCAATGGAGTCCTACATCTGGAAGCAAAAAAGACAATCATCACTATCATGAAAACACATAAAAGTGTAAAACTCACTGGTAGAACAGATACACAAAGGAGAAAAAGAATCAAACCTTATCACTACCAAAAAAACAAAAACCCAAACCACAATCATAAACAATAAGAAAGAAAGGATACAGAAAACAATCAGAAAACAATTAACAAATTGACAGGGGCAAGTCCTCACCTATCAACAATAACCTTGAATGTAAACAGATTAAATTCCTCCATTTAAAAGATATACACTGCCTGAACAGATAAGAAAATAAATGACCTAACTATATGCTACCTACAGGAAACTCACTTCACCTGTAAAGACACATATAGACTGAAAATGAAGGGATGGATAAAGATATTCCATGCAAACAGAAACCAAAATTGACAGGAAAAGCTATGCTTACATCAGATAAAGCAGGCTTTAAGTCAAAATGGCAAATAGAGACAAGGTCATTATATAATGATAAAGGGATCAATTCAGCAAGAGGACAAAACAATCATAAATTATATGTGCCAAACAATGGAGCATCCAGATATATAAAGCATAAATTATTAGATCTAAAGGGAGAGACAGAGGCCAGGCACAGTGGCTCACGCCTGTAATCCCAGCACTTTGGGAGACTGAAGCAGAAGGGTTATTTGAGGCCAGAAGTTCAAGACCAGCCTGGGCAACATAGTGAGACTTCATCTCTACTAAAAAAAAGAAAAAGCCAGGAATGGTAGTGTGCACTTAGGAGGCTGAGGCAGGACGATCACTTGAGCCCAGGAGTCTGAGGATGCAGTGAGCTATGACCATGCTACTGCACTTCACTCTGGGCAATAAAGTGAGACCCTGTCTCAAAAAAAGTGGGGGCCAGACATGGTGCTCACATCTGTAATCCCAGCACTTTGGAAGGCCACGGCAGGAGGGTAGCTTGAGGCCAGGAGTTCAAGACAAGCCTGGACAACATAGCAAGACTCCATCTCTAATAAAAAAAAAAAAAAAGTTTCAAAAAGTAGAGACAGAACCCAATACAGTAATGGTTGGGGACTTCAACACCTTACTCTCAGCATTGGATAGATCATCTAGACAGGAAATCAACAAAGAAACATTAAATTTAAACTGCACTATGTAAAGACATTTACAAAACATTTCATCAAACAGCTCTAGAACACATTTTTTTTTTTTTTTGAGACAGAGTCTTGCTTTGTTGCCCAGGCTGGAGTACAGTGGTACAATCTTGGTTCACTGAAACCTCTGCCTCCTGGGTTCAAGCAATTCTCCTGCCTCAGCCTCCCAAGTAGCTGGGATTACAGGCACACACCACCACACCTGGCTAATTTTTGTATTTTTAGTAGAGACAGGGTGTCACCATATTGGCCAAGCTTGTCTTGAACTCCTGACCTCGTGATCCACCTGCTCAGCCTCCCAAAGTGCTGGGATTATAGGCGTAAGCCACCACGCCCAGCCAAATACATATTATTTTTATCAGCACATAGAACATTGTCCAGGATAGACCACATTTTAGGCCACAAAACAAGTCTTGACAATTCTAAAAGAACCGAAATCATGGCCAGGTGTGGTGGCTCATGCCTGTAATCCCAGCACTTTGGGAGGCTGAGGCAGGTGGATCACCTGAGGTCAGGAGTTACAGACCAGCCTGGCCAACACAGTGAAACCCCGTCTCTACTAATAATACAAAAATTAGCTGGGTGTGGTGGCACACACCTATAATCTCTGCTAGCCAGGAGGCTAAAGCAGGAGAATTGTTTGAACCTGGGAGGCAGAGGTTGCAGTGAGCCCAAATCGTGCCACTGCACTCCAGCCTGGGCGACAGAGCAAAAAAAAAAAAAAGAATCAACTATCATTTCTGACCACAATTAAACAAAACTAGAAATCAGTAACAACAATTTGTGAAATTGTACAAATACATGGAAATTAAATAACATAATCCTGAACAATCAATGGTTCAACACAGAAATTAAGAAGAAAATTTAAAAATGTCTTGAAACATATAAAAATAGAAACACAACAAAGCAAAACCTATAGGATACAGCAAAAGCAGTATCATGAAGAAAGTTTATAGGAATAAATGAATACAGTAAAAAAAAAAAAATCTAGTAAAGTATCTCAAGGCACTAGAAAAGAAAGAACAAACAAAACACAAAGTTAGTAGTGGGAAAGATATAGTAAAGACCAAAGTAGAAATAAAATAAATTGAGACTAAAGAAAATACAAAAGATCAACAAAAAAGTTGGTTTTTTTGAGAGAATAAACATAATTGACAAGCCATTAGCTAGACTAACCAAGAAAAAAAGATAAAAGACCCAAATACATAAAATCAGAAATCAAAACAGAGACATTACAACTGATACCACAGAGGCTGCTCTGCCTGTGGAGTAGCCACTCTTTTGTTTCTTTACTTCTCTAATAAACTTGCTTTCACTTTACTCTGTGGACTCACCCCAAATTTTTTCTTGCATAAGATCCAAGAACCCTCTCTTGGGGTCTGAATTGTGACTGCTTTCCAGTAACATCTTCCATGGTGAATCACAAAGGGATGATACTGAAGAGACCCCTGACCCAAAGGAAATAGATTGCAGCATCAATCGGCCAACTTTGGAGTCAAGAAAACTTTTCAATTATTTACAGCTTTTAGCAATTGAGTAAAGAATCCTCCTGTAAGCAAAACTTGGAGCATATTTCTTTCTCTCTATTTGATTTCTCCAGAATTTGGAAACTATTTGTGAGTATTCTTAACTTATGGCAATATAGTTATTTACATAAGTGCAAAAAGCAACTGTTTTCTTTTGTAACAGAACACATTTGGAGACTGGTTCTTTTACCAAGGCTTTGACTGGAATGGCATTCTTTCAGATATAAACAGATTCCTTTAAGGAATAAAAGCCCCTTGGGAAAACTGGCCTCATATCTTGTCTACACAGTCCCTGTACAGGGTTCCTTACCTGTGGTAAGTATAGAATGTCATTTTCTGGCAGGCTTAGGAGCCTCAAGTTATCTTGGGACCTCGAGAGGAGAGAAATTTACCCAGCTCATACAGGTATTTGCAGTCACAAACCCATGGCTCAGCTCAAGGCTTTAAAAAGTCTAATCCATGATTCCTTATGGAACAAAGATCCATCAAAGGCAATTTTAAAAGGTGCCTATATGGCAAATAATTATTCTTGCTGCACTTCTACAAACAATCAAGACAATTATAATAAGACTAAAGCTTATTTTGCAAATGAAACCATGATTTGGTTTTAATAAAAATGAAGACTGGAGAGAGAAAATCTGTGTTTCAAAAACTATGGTACACCTGTTATTAGATTCTACTCTTATTTGTTGTTTTTTAGTTTTTTTCTGCAATTTAGATTGACCCTGCTTATTTCTGTGAATTAGTTAGTGATTTCTGGCTGCTGCTCAGAAGAAACAAGAGAAATAGGTAATATAAAAATCTGGATCAGTCTTCTAATTCTGGGCATATACTGGAATTGGGTAGCAACCCCAAATCAGCTTGGTTCCAACACTTGCCCGTTCCTGGAAAGACTTCTCATTTAGTTTTGTTGAAATGCTTTTACTTATATTGATTTACTGTTGTGAAACATATTGCTGTTGTACTCTTTGTGCAGGAATGCAGGATAAGCTTACTCAACAATTTCTTACATTGAACATTTATTCATCTTCCTGATATCACCTTTTGTCAGAAGTCAGAGTTATGAATGACCTTCACCATACCAACATTTTCTTTTCCTTTTCTTTTTTCTTTTTTCTTTTTTTTTTTGAGACGGAGTCACGCTCTATTGCCCAGGCTGGAGCGCAGTGGCACCACGTCAGCTCACTACAACCTCCGCCTCCCGGGTTCAAGTGATTCTCCTGTCTCAGCCTCCTAAATAGGTGGGACTATAGGCACACACCACCACACCTGGCTAATTTTTGTATTTTTCTTTTTCTTTCTGTTCTTTTGAGACAGAGTTTCACTCTGTTGCCCAGGCTGGAGTGCAATGGTGCGATCTTAGCTCACTGCAACATCCGCCTACTGGGTTCAAGTGATTCTCCTGCCTCAGCCTTTGAGTAGCTGGGATTACAGGCACCTGCCACCACGCCCAGCTAATTTTTGTATTTTTAGTAGAGATGGGGTTTCACTAGGTTGGCCAGGCTGGTCTCAAACTCCTGACCTCAAGTGATCCACCCACCTCAGCCTCTCAAAGTACTGGGATTACAGGCATGAGCCACCGTGCCTGGCCTAATTTTTGTATTTTTACTAGAGACAGGGTTTCACCATGTTGGCCAGGCTGGTCTTGAACTCCTGACCTAAGATGATTGGTCCACCTTGGCCTCCCAAAGTGCTGGGATTACAGGCGTGAGCCATTATGCCCAGCCTTTATACCAACGTTTTCTGACTGCGTTCCTCTCTACTCTAAATACAAGAGACCCTAATAGATAGAAATATCATCACCCCTATTCAGCCAGCAGAAGTTAGAGAAGATAGATATTCATCCCTCTACAACCCATAGGATTAAGGGTCCCCTTGTAAAAGGGAGGGAGAAATATGTCAGAGGTGTTCAAACCAGAGCCACTCCATCTTCAACAGCACCTGGGTAAAATGAGGCTGAGACATGCTGGGCTGCATTCCCAGGAGGTTAGGCATTCTTAGTCACAGGATGAGATAGGGAATCACAAGATACAAGTCACGAAGACCCTGCTGATAAAACGAGATACAATAGGCCAGGTTCAGTGACTCATGCCTGTAATCCCAGCACTTTGGGAGGCCAAGGTGGGCAGATCACCTGAGGTCAGGAGTTCAAGACCAGCCTAGCCAACATGGTGAAACCCCGTCTCTGCTAAAAATATAAAAATTAGCCTGGCATGGTTGTGCATGCCTGTAATCCCGGCTACTTGGAAGGCTGAAGCAGGAGAATCGCTTGAACCTGGGAGGTAGAGGTTGCCGTGAGCCAAGATTGTGTCACTGCACTCCAGCCTGGGCAACAGAGTGAGACTCGGTCTCAAAAAAAAAAAAAGTGCAATAAAAAAATCCAGCCAGCCAAAACCTACCAAAACCAAGATAGCAATGAAAGTGCCAATAGCATACTAAAAAGACACTCCCACCAGTGCCATAACAGTTTTCAAATGCCATGGCAACATCCTTAAGTTACCCTATATGGTCTAAAGGGAGGAGGAACTCTCAGTTCCGGGAATTGTCTGCCCCTTTCCTGGAAAACTCGAATAATCCACCCCTAATTTAGCATATGATAAGAAATAACCATAAAAATAGCCAACCAGGAGCCCTCAGGGCTGCTCTATCTATGCAGTAACCATTCTTTTGTTTCTTTACTTCTCTAATAAACTTGCTTTTACTTAAAAAAAAAAAAAGATGATACCACAGAAGTACAAAGGATCATTAGAGACTATTACAAACAACTATACACAAACAAATTAGAAAGCCTAGTGGCTATAACCTGGCATTCATATGCAGAAAACTAAAAGAAAACCAGCCAGCGTGGTGGCTCATGCCTGTAATCCCAGCACTTTGGGAGGCCAAGGCGGGTGGATCATGACGTCAGGAGTTCGAAACCAGCCTGACCAACATGGTGAAACCCCATCTCTACTAAAAATACAAAAATTACCCTGGCATGGTGGTGTGTGCCTGTAATCCCAGCTCCTTGGGAGGCTGAGGCAGGAGAATCGCTTGAAACCAGGAGGCAGAGGTTGCAGTGAGCTGACATCGTGCCACTGCACTCCAGCCTGAGTGACAGAGCGAGACTGTCTCAAAAAAAAAAAAAAAAAAAAAGAGAAAAGAAAAGAAAATCCAGCAGAAATTGAGAAATTCCTGGACACATGAAATCTACCAAGATTGAACCAAGAAGAAATAGAAAACCAGAACAGACCAATTCCAAGTAACAAGACTGAATCTATAATAAGTCTTCCATCAAAGAAAAGCACAGGACCTGATGGCCTTGCTGCTGAATTCTACCAACATCTGAAGAAAAACTAATACCAATTCTTCTCAAACTCTTCCAGAAAATTAAGGGGGAAAGAATTCTTCCAAACTTATTCAATGAGGCCAGCATTACCCTATACCAAAACCAAACAAGTACACAACAAAAAAAAAGAAAACTACAGGCCAATATCTCTGGTAAATACAGAAGCAAAAAATCCTCAACAAAATACTGGTCAACCAAATTTAGCAGCACATCAAAAAGATGATTCACCATGATCAAGCGGAATTTATCTCAGGGATACAACATACACAAATCAATAAACACAATATATCACATCAACAGAATGAAGGACAAAAACCATATGCTCCTCTCAATAGATGCACAAAAAGTACTTGATAAAATTCAACATCCCTTCATGATAAAAACTCTCAACAAGTTAGGTATAGAAGGAATATATCTCAATACAATAAAGGCCACATAGCACAAAATCATAACCAACATCATACTGAAAGGGGATAAGTTGAAAGCTTTTTCTCCAAGATCCAAAACAAGACAAGAAAGCCCACTATTACCACTTTTATTCACCACAGTACTGGAAGTACTAGCCAGAGCAATTAAGGAAGAGAAAAAAATAAAGAGCATCCATATTAGACAACAGGAAGTCAGATTGTCCCTATTTGCATATAAACTATCATATATAGAAAAACAAAAGACTCGCCGGTGCAATGGCTCACACCTGTAATCCCAGCACTTTGGGAGGAGGAGGCTGATGGATCACTTGAGGTCAAGTGTTCGAGACCAGCCTGGCCAACATGGTGAAACTCCGTATCTACTAAAAATACAAAAAGTAGCCCAGCATTATAGCGCACGCCTGTAATCCCAGCTACTTGGGTTGCTGAGGCAGGAGAATGGCTTGAACCCAGGAGAAGGAGGTTGTAGTGGGCCAAGGTGATGCCACTGCACTCCAGCCTGGGCAACAGAGTGAAAGTCTGTCTCAAAAAAAAAAAAAAGAAAGAAAGAAAAAAAACTCCACCAAAAAAACTCTGAGAACTAATAAATGAATTCAGTAAAATTTCAGAATACAAAATCAACATACAAAAATCAGTAGCATTTCTATACACCAACAACAAATCAGTGGAAAAAGAAACGAATAAAGCAATCCCATTTACAATAACTACAAAAAAAAAAAACTAGGAATAAATTCAACCAAGGAAGTGAAAGATCTCTACAATAAGAACTGTTAAACACTGATGAAAAAAATTGAAGAGGACATAAAAAAACTGAAAGACATCCGTGTTTATGGATTAAAAGAATTAATATTGTGAACATGACCATACCACCCAAAGCAATCTACAGATTCAATGCAACTCATATCAAAATAACAAAGACATTCTTCACAGAAATAGGAAAAACAATCCTAAAAATTGTATGGACCCCACCCCCCATATAGCCAAAGCAATCCTGAGCAAAAAGGACAAAGCTAGACATATCACACTACCAGCCTCAAAATATATTAAAAAGACCAAAACAGCATGGCACTGGCATAAAAACAGACACATAGACCAATGGAACAGAATAGGAAATCCAGAAATAAACCCATGTATTTATAGCAAAACTGATTTTCAATAAAGGTGACAAGAACATTCATTGGGGATGGAACAGTCTTTTCAACAAATGGTGCTAGGAAAACTGGATATCCATATGCAGAAAAATGAAACTAGAGCCGTATCTCTCACCATATATAAAAATCAACTTAAAATTGGTTAAAGACTTAAACGTAAGACCCAAAACCATAAAACTACTAGAAGAAAACCTAGAAGAAATGCTTCAGGACATTGGTCTGGGCAAAGATTTTATAAAGAAAACCTCAAAGCACAGGCAACAAAAGCAAAAGTAGACAAATGAAATTATATCAAACTAAAATGTTTCTGCACAGCAAAGGAAACAATCAACAGAATGAAGAGATCACCTGCAGAATAGGAGAAAATATTTGCAAACTATTCATCTGACAAGGGGTTAATATCCAGAATATATAAGAGACTCAAACAACTCAACAGCAAAAAACAAACAAAAATCCTCCAATTAAAAAATGGGCAAATGAGCTGAATAGATATCTCTCAAAAGAAGGCAGACAAAAACCAACAAGTATATATTTTTAAATGTTCAACATCACTAACCATCAGGGATATGCAAATCAAAACGACAATGAAATACCATTGCACCCCAGTTATAGTGGCCATTATCAAAAAAACAAAAAATAACAAATGCTGGCAAGGAGGCAGAGAAAGGGGAACTCTTTCTGCAGGCGGGAATGTAAATTAGTACAGCCATTATGGAAAACAGTATCGAGGTTCCTCAGAAAAACTAAAAACAGAACTACCATATGACCCAGCAATCCTTCTACTAGGTATATATCCAAAGGAAAGGAAATCATTATGTCAAAGAGCTGCATGCCCATGTTTATTGCAGCACTCTTCATAATAGCCAAGATATGAAATCAACCTGTGTCGATCAACAAGTAAATGGATAAAGACAATGTGGTATATATACACAATGGAATACTATTTAGCCATTAAAAAAAATGAAATTCTGTCATTCATGGCAATATGAATGAGCTCGGAGGACATTACATTATTGAAATAAGCCAGGTACAGAAAGATAAATACCAAATGTTCTCATTCATATGTGGAAGTGAAAAAAGTTGTTCTCATAGAGGTAGAGAACAGAATAGTAACCAGAGGCAGGGAAAAGGAAGGGGGAGAGGGATAACCAAAGGTTGGTTAACAGATTCAGAAGCACAGTTAGATAGAAGGGATAAGTGCTAGTGTTCTATAGCACTATAGGGTGACTATAACTAACAACAATTTATTGTACTTTTTTTTTCTTTTTCTTTTCTTTTTTTTTTTTTTGAGACAAGGTCTTGTTATGTCACCCAGGCTGGAGTGCAGTGGTGCCATCGTCTCTCACTGCAGCCTTAAACTCTTGGACTCAAGTGATCCTTCCACCTTGGCCTCCAGAGTAGCTGGGACTACAGGCATGTGCCAACATGCCTGGCAATTTTTTTATTTTTTGTAAAGATGGGGGTCTCACTATGTTGCCCATGCTGGTCTCAAACCCCTAGCCTCAAGCAATCCTCCTGCCTCTGCTTCCCAAAGTGTTGGGATTACAAGCTTGAGCCACCAAGCCTGGCTCTGTATATTTTCAAATAGCTAGGAGAGTGGATTTGAATGTTCCCAGCACAAAGAAATGATAAGTGTTTGAGTTGATATACATGTTAATTACCCTGATTTGATTATAACACATTGAATATATATATCAAAATATCACTGTACCCCATAAAATGTACAATTATTATGTGACAACTAAAAATAATAAAGGCCAAAAACTACTGTCAAATTATATACAGGCAAGACAACTATAAAATCCTCAGTAAAAAAAACTAGAAGGATTTTGCCGCTAAATAATTCAAAAGCATCTTTAGGCGCCTGTTGCACTTCAAAGCAGCCAAAACTGACTACTGGAGAGCATGCCTTAGGAGGGTTCCTACAAGAGGTACTTAGGGAATTCCAACCAGTGGATCATGGCTCTGCATCAAGACACCAACTAGTAAATGCAAATTCGTGTGTTTTGGTGAAAATATTTATGTATGTATTATTTTATACTACTATTCCCTACATTGATGTTTTACCTAAAAAACCAATAAGGTTTCATTCTGATTGCATGAGACAAAGAGGACTTCATTTTTTTTTTGAAATGGAGTTTCGCTCTTGTTGCCCAGGCTGGAGTGCAATGGTGTGATCTTGGCTCACTGCAACCTCCGCCTCCTGGGTTCAAGCGATTCTCCCGAGTAGCTGGGATTACAGGCATGTGCCACCATGCCTGGCTAATTTTTTTTTTTTTTTGTATTATTAGTAGTGATAGGGTTTCTACATGTTGGTCAGGCTTGTCTCGAACTCCCAACCTCAGGTGACCCGCTCACCTCGGCTTCCCGAGGTTCTGGGATCACAGGCGTGAGCCACCATCCCTGGCAAGAGGACTTTTAAGAACATAAAAATGAAGACCCAGAAAAAAAAAACACACCAAAATGCTGACTGTCAGGCCTCTGAGCCCCAAGCCAAGCCATCATATCCCCTGTGACCTGCACGTAAACATCCAGATGGCCTGAAGCAAGTGAAGAATCACAAAAGAAGTCAAAATGGCCAGTTCCTGCCTTAACTGATGACATTCCACCATTGTGATTTGCTCCTGCCCCACCTTAACTGAGTGATTAACCTTGTGAAATTCCTTCTCCTGGCTCAGAAGCTCCCCCACTGAGCACCTTGTGACCCCTGCCCCTGCCCACAAGAGAAAAACCCCCCTTGACTGTAATTTCCCACACCCACCCAAATCCTATAAAACGGCCCCACCCCTATCTCTGAGCTTCACTGACTCTCTTTTCAGACTCAACCCGCCTGCACCCAGGTGAAATAAACAGCCTTGTTGCTCACACAAAGCCTATTTGGTGGTCTCTTCACATGGACGCATGTGACATTTGGTGCCGAAACCCGGGCAGCTAGCATTCCAACTTCTGTCCCTTACAGCCAGTTTTTCTCCTTCTCATCGATCACTCCCACCTACTCTGCCACTGAAACTTCCAGCTATCAATCTCTTCCCACACAAGGCAAATGGTTCTTGGACCAAGGAAAATATCTCCTTCCAGCCTCACGGGCCCATTCTATTCTATCGTCATTTCATAACCTCTTTCAGGTAGGTTACAAGCCGCTAGCCCGCCTCTTAGAACTTCTCATTTCCTTTCCATCATGGAAATCTATCCTTAAGGAAATCACTTCTCAGTGTTCCATCTGCTATTCTACTACTCCTCAGGGATTGTTCAGGCCCCCTCCCTTCCCTACACATCAAGCTCGGGGATTTGCCCCCGCCCAGGACTGGCAAATTGACTTTACTCACATGCCTCCAGTCAGGAAACTAAAATACCTCTTGGTCTAGGTAGACACTTTCACTGGATGGGTAGAGGCCTTTCCCACAGGGTCTGAGAAGGCCACCGCGATCATTTCTTCCCTTCTGTCAGACATAATTCCTCAGTTTGGCCTTCCCACCTCTATACAGTCCAATAACGGACCGGCCCTTTATTAGTCAAATCACACAAGCAGTTTCTCGGGCTTTGGGTATTCAGTAGAACCTTCATACCCCTTCCTGTCCTCAATCTTTAGGAAAGGTAGAACGGACTAATGGTCTTTTAAAAACACACCTCACCAAGCTCAGCCTCCAACTTAAAAAGGAGGACTCTGTCAAGGATAGAGCCCAAAAACTCACCAACCAAGCAAGTAATTACACTGAACCCCTTGGGCACTCTCTAATTGGATGTCCTGGGTCCTCCCAATTCTTAGTCCTTTAATACCTGTTTTTTCCTTCTCTTATTTGGACCTTGTGTCTTCTGTTTAGTTTCTCAATTCATCCAAAACCGTATCCAGGCCATCACCAATCATTCTATACGACAAATGCTCCTTCTAACAACCCCACAATATCACCCCTTACCACAGAATCTTCCTTCAGCTTAACCTCTCCCACTCTAGGTTCCCATGCCGCCCCAATCCCGCTCAAAGCAGCCCTGAGAAACATCGCTAATTATCTCTCCATACCACCCCCCAAAATTTTCCCTGCCCCAACACTTCAACACTATTTTATGTTATTTTTCTTATTAATATAAGAAGACAGGAATGTCAGGCCTCTGAGCTCAAACCAAGCCATCATATCCCCTGTGACCTGCACGTAAACATCCAGATGGCCTGAAGCAAGTGAAGAATCACAAAAGAAGTGAAAATGGTCGGTTCCTGTGTTAACTGATGACATTCCACCATTGCCATTTGTTCCTGCCCCACCTTAACTGAGTGATTAACCTTGTGAAATTCCTTCTCCTGGCTCAGAAGCTACCCAACTGAGCACTTTGTGACCCTCGCCCCGTCTGCAAGAGAAAAACCCCCCTTGACTGTAATTTTCCACTACCCACCCAAATCCTATAAAACGGCCCCACTGTATCTCCCTTCACTGACTCTCTTTTCGGACTCAGCCCGCCTGCAACCAGGTGAAATAAACAGCCTTGTTGCTCACACAAAGCCTGTTTGGTGGTCTCTTCACACGGACGCATGTGACACTGACATTAATCATTTATAAGTGAGTTCTTATTTTTTCCTTCATATGTTCTTGGATTTTCCTAAAAGCATATGTTACCTTTATAAAAATTTAAGCAATAAACTGTTTTTAAAGCAACTATCTGGGCCAGGAGCAGTGGCTCACACCTCTTATCCCAGCACTTTGGGAGGCTGAAGCAGGAGGACTGCTTGAGGCCAGAAGTGTGAGACCAGCCTGGACAACATAGTAAGACCCATCTCTACAAAAAATTTAAAAGTTAGCCAGAGTATGCTGGTGCATGCCTGTAGACTCAGCTACTCAGGAGGCTAAAGTGGGAGAATTGCTTGAGCCCCGGGGGGTTAAGCTGCAGTAAACCATTATCACGCCACTGTACTCCAGCCTAGGCAACAAAGCAAGACCTTGTCTCAAAACAACAACAACAACAAAAAAAACTATCGCTGTTGATGGTAGTAGAGTTTAAAATGGTGACAAAAGTGATGACGATGGTGTAATGTGATGTCCAGGACAGGTGGCCCAAAACAACAGGCTCAAGGGAGATTTGGCATCTTCTGGATAAGCCCTTAAGGGGTTCCTTAATCTCTATGGAGGGAACCAGACCCGACCAGCCCTCAGATGCATAAGACGTGGAGCCCAGGCACTGATTCCCAGGAACTTGCGCCAAGGCAGGTGAGCCCAGGACTCCACTACAGTTATATTATGCACTTCTGGATACCTAGCCCTGCCTGGGCACTGAGGGGAAGAATATGAGAAAGAAACAAAATTTAACCTTTTCTAGACATAGGCACAACCACTAGCAATCATGTATCAATTATCTCATTTATTCCTCAATACAACTGGTCAAAGCAGCAAGTCGACTCTGCTGACCATACTCTCTTTTGGGAAGGGACAGGGCTATAAAAGTTCATTTTTTAAAAAAGTATTTTTTTCTTTCTTTCTTTCTTTTTTTTTTTTGGAGACAGAGTCTTGCTCTGTTGCCCAGGCTGGAGTGTGGTGGCACGATCTCGGCTCACTGCAACCTCTACCTTCCAGGTTCAAGAAATTCTCCTGCCTTAGCCTCCCAAGTAGCTGGGATTACAGGCACCCGCCACCATGCCCAGCTAATTTTTTTGTATTTTTAGTAGAGACAGGGTTTCACCATGTTGCCCAGGCTGATTTTGAACTCCTAACCTCAAGCGATCCACCCGCCTCGGCCTCCCAAAGGGCTGGGATTATATGCATGAGACACCGCGCCTGTAAAAGTTTAAACTGTAAAAGCAATATGTGCTTACTGTTAAAAATAAATAAATATAACAGTACTGATTTGTGTGGAGTAAAAGCATCCCGTTCCCCAACACTACTCAACCCCAACCAATTCTCCAGAGGTAGCCCCTGGTAACAGTCGGTTGGGTATCCACTCAGCCTTGGTCTGTGTGTGTACAAACAAACAAAGTAAATATGGCTGAGTGATAACTAGATGCACAGGTAGATATCAAGGTATGGAACCACAGAATAGAGTTGTTCCCCAAGATACCTGCACTGCTCACTCCCTCACCTCCTGCAAATGCCATCAGGTCTTCTCTGGCCAACCTATTCAAAGTGCTGTTCCCCAGACCCCCCAACTCATAATCCCTGCATCAGCCTCACTCATGGTTTCTTTCTCTCTAGGGCATTTTTCATCATCTGACATCCATATGTCATGTTTTTGGGTTTTAAAAATCTGTCTCTCTTCATAAGAATGTAATTCCATGAGACAGAGGACTTGTTCCCTGCTGTATCCTAGTACTTAGAACAGTGCCTGGCACACAGTAGGCATTGACTAAATACTGGTTGAAAGAAAGGAATGAAAGAAAAGAGGGAGAGAGAGGGAGGGAAGGGAAGGGAGACGAAGAGGGGGAAGGAAAAATGTAGCACTCTAAATGCAAACTATACATATTACTATACATATTACACAATTTGCTCTTTTCTCTTAATAATACAGTAGACTTTTTTTTAAAAATCATGGTACCTCATTAATGTGAAAAGCTGCAAGGTATTCCTGTGAATAGATGTCATCATTTACTTAACCCACTGCTTCTTTCCTGAAACTCTGTGTGGGCAGTAAGTGGAGAAAGGGGCAAAATAAGGTACTCCCAGTCCATGGCTCTTGGCAATAAGCTTTCCCAAATTTCAGTCTAGGAAATTGACTGTTCATGAAGCAGGGCATGCAAAGTTACCCTCAAGAGACATAAAGGAGACCTGGCTGGAGGTGAAGAAAAGATGTGCTCATTGGTTGCCAAAGATCGGTGAAAAGGGGATGTCACTGAGGCACACCGTGGTGAGGCCCCTGGGAGCAGAGCCAAGGAGATGGTGGCCTGACAGGCCCAAGTGTTGGGTCATCCTGGCAGGCATTTCCCTGTTGGTGAAGTGGCCTGGGCAAGGCTCAGAGCCCATAGGCACTGAACTCTCAGACTGTGTTCTCAACTTGCCAGGCCTAGAGCAAGTTCACCTAGCACTCAAAGAGCTGCTGCAGGGGAGAAGGTGCCAGGAAGTCCATCTGACAGAAAATTTCTCTTTGGGAAACAGTACATTGACTTCTGATTTGATTCATGAACCTCTGTGGACTTGATTACAGACAGCCAGGAGCTTCCAGTCCTATCAACTCAGAGGAGACACAGAGGAGATGAAATTTGGGGCCAGCTCAGGCAAAGGCCAGATGTGGGCAGGTGAGGACTCACTAAGGAAACCAGCCCCTCAGGCTGACCCGCCTAGCTCCTAGCTCACAAAGCCATTGTGTTGAGTAAATGAGGTCAGAGCTGTGGGTCTTGGGGCTCAGGGCCTGGTACACAGTAGGAGGTCATTAAACAGTAGATATTTCTTGTTTATTATTAGAAGTTTGAAGCAGGTGAGTAATGGCATAGGGCAGGCAGGTCACACGATGGTGACTCACGCCTGTAATCCCAACACTTTGGGAGGCCAAGCCAGGAAGATCGCTTGAGCCCAGGAGTTCAAGACCAGTCTCGGCAATATAGTGAGACCTCATCTCTACAAAAAGTTTAAAAATTAACTGAGTGTGGTGGCACATGCTGGTAGTCCCAGATACTCAGGAGGCTGAGGTGGGAGGATCCCTTGAGCCCAGGAGGTGGAGGCTGCAGTGAGACGAGATCACGCCACTGTACTCCAGCCTGGGTGACAGAGTAGGACCCTGTCTCAAAAAAGAAGAAAGAAAAGGGAGGGAGGGAGGGAGGAAGGATGGAGGGAAGGAAGGAAGGAAGGAAGAAAGGAAGGGAGGGAGGGAGGGAGAGAGGGAGGGAGGAAAAGGAAAGGAAATAAATCAGGAAGTGTAAGTCCTCCAGCTTTTTCTTTCTTCCAAAGAAGGAAGGAAGGAAGGGAGGGAGGGAGGAAGGAAGAAAGGAGAAAGGAGAAAGGAAAGGAAATAAATCAGGAAGTGTAAGTCCTCCAGGTTTTTCTTTCTTCCAGAATTGTAATGGTTATTCCAGGTCCCCTGAGGAGGAATCTACATTTTTCCAAGCTCTCCAGGCAATTCGTAGGCCCTTAGAGAACCACCGCACTGTGCCATATCACACCTCTAAACTCTGCTCCCTTGTCCTCTCTGGCCCTCTGACCTTTGCTGATTCTCCTTGTACCTCTCCCACACCTTCTTCATGGTTTCGTTCTGTCCACCCTGTGATATTTCAACCATTCTCATGGTTTAAGTGACACCCACTGCTGACAACTCATTGTAGCCCTGATCTCTCTTCTGAGATTCAAGCTCACACATGGAGTTGCCAAGCCAGCATCTCCCCCAGGATATCTCAGGGCTCTTCTGACACACCCTGGCCAAAACTCAACCTATCATATTTCCCTCCAACCCCCACCTTCTGCTTGGGGTCCTGATGGGATCACCATCCCCCCAGTCACCTGAAAACGTGGCACCAGGAATAATCTTGGATTATTCCCTCACCCTCACCGCCTGCATCATTCAGTTATCAGTGCTGCCAAACACAACTTTTTCTTTTTTTCTTTTTTTTTTTTTTTTGAGATGGAGTCTCACTCTATCACCCAGGCTGGAGTGCAGTGGCGCAATCTCAGCTCACTGCAACCTTCGCCTCCCAGGCTCAAACGATCCCCCCACCTCAGCCTCCCAAGTAGCTGGGACTACAGGCGCACACCACCACACCCGGCTAATTTTTTATATTTTTGTAGAAATGGTGTTTTGCAATGTTGCTCAGGCTGGTCTCAAACTCCTGGACTCAAGTGATCCACCTGCCTTGGCCTCCCAAAGTGCTGGGATTACAGGCATGAGCCACCGCACTCGGCTGAAGCACACCTCTTAAATATGTTTCAAACGTGTTCCTTCCTCTCTTGGACCACATCTGTAGTTCAGGCTTCAGCATCCCTCCCCTAGACAACTTCACTTCCTTCATAAGTGGTCTCCCAACTTGTCCCTCTTAACTCCATCCTCCACAGGGTAGCCAGCACGATCTTTCCAAAAAGCAAATCTAAAACTTTCAATAGCTCCCACTGCCCAGAGACACCTAGGGTCTGTGTGGACACTAGTTCATTCGTCATCTGCTTTCACTTTCATGACTGAGCTAAATGTTTCACTAGGTGGTGATTTGATCTTGGCAACAAGACGATCTTTTGTAAATGAGTGTCTCACTTACTTTGCAGAAGTTTATAAACAGCCTTGGCTAATGTACTAGCGTGACTGCTAAAAGAGCAGTGACTGGAATTTTCATAGTAAACAATGCAGCATCTCCTGCCCTAATTTCCCCAGCACCAGGGGCCTTCTAGTTAGGATTCCCCAGGCCCACACTTTGTAACATCTCTCTTTTCTTTTCCAGTCCCACACTGGTCAGTTACAGCCTCCTACATCCCAGCTGTGTGTTTCCTGTGAAAAGAATAAGTGAGTAAATGAGAAGTTATTTTAAAGGACGTGAAGTGGGGAACTTCCTCTGGAAAGAATATCTAAACACACACTTGATGTTTCCCTTTTTTTTTTTTTTTTGAGACAAGAGTCTTGCTCTGTTGCCCAGGCTGGAGTGCGGTGGCACGATCTTGGCTCACTGCAACCTCCGCCTCTCAGGCTCAAGCGATTCTCCTGCCTCAGCCTCCCGAATAGCTGGGATTACAGGTGCCCATCACCACACCTGGCTAATTTTTGTATTTTTAGTACAGACAGAGTTTCACCATGTTGGCCAGGCCAGTCTCGAACTCCTGACCTCAGGTGATCCACCTGCCTTGGCCTCCCAAAGTACTGGGATTACAGCCATGAGCCACCTGCCCAGCCTGATGTTTCTTGAGTAGACTGAGATAGAGCTAAGGCCACAGGGTGGTGAGGTGGACGGGGAGAGGGGGCTGTCCAGAGAGAGCCCCAAGGCTGGCCTGAGGCACCTAGAGTTGAGCACACCCCTGTCGGTGGCCCTGGGCATGCATGCTTCCTGCCCTACTCCCTACCCTATGTATGGGGTAGGGACCTTAGGGTCCCTGGGTTTTGAAGTAGCTGCCCCAAATTAATAGCCCAGTTAATAAGTGTCAGAGTCAAGGTTTGAACCCAAGATCTGCCTGTCAAGCTCACTCCCTTGCCACAGTGCCAGGGGCTACTCCCTCTGTACCCCACCAGCTCTGCCCTCTCTGAGGGGCTGGGGGTCTGAGCAGGAGGACTTCCCCAGACAAACTTTTGGGTCTGAGGGGCCAGACCCTGCAGACTCAGGAGTCTAGAGTGAAGAGAAGCCCAGAGGCAGATGGCCCAGGCTGGGGCAGGAGGGGTCAGAGAGCAGAGACCTCAAGGAGAGTCCACACTCCACTTGACAAGGAAAAGGAGCCTGGGCACAGAGAGGGATAGTAACCAGCCCGGGGACGCAGTCCATGGCAGGTAAGAAACACTCCCTTTGGAAGGCCGAGGCTGGCAGATCACAAGGTCAAGAGATCGAGACCATCCTGACCAACATGGTGAAACCCCATCTCTACTAAAAATACAAAAAAAATTAGCTGGGCTTGGTGGCGCATGCTGTAGTCCCAGCTACTTGTGAGGCTGAGGTAGGAGAATCGCTTGAACCCCAGGAGGCGGAGGTTGCAGTGAGCCAAGATCGTGCCACTGCACTCCAGCCTGGCAACAGAGCAAGACTCTGTCTCAAAAAAAGGAAAAAAAAAAGAAAAAGAAACACTCCCCAACTCAGTTCATCCAGGAGACCTCCTGGGAGAGGTACAAAAAGAAAAAAGACTGAGCCTCCGGGACAGATGGAGGAAACCAAGGCTAAAGTCACACTGACAACAGCGGGGTCAGGGCCAGACCCAGCTCTCCCAGCCTCTTGGACACCTCTCCCTCTCCTCTCACCTCCCCTTCCTCCTCTCCCACAGCCCTCCCCTGGCCTCACTGCCCCAGGCCTCACACTAGGCTGCCCCAGAGGCCTTGGGGGATTCCCAAGCTGCAGACCACTCCAGCCAGATTCATCAGCACCCCTGTCCTCCCACCCCCCACCCTCACCAGCTCCTAGGCCAGAGGCACCCTGGCCCCATAGTATAGAGGTCTGAGAACCAGAGGACCAGGGGCCCTGGGTTCTAGACCTCCACCTGCTTCAACTTGCCCTGTGAGTCTGGGTAGGTCCCTGCTCCTCTGTGAGCCTCAGTTTCTCCTCTGTGAACTGACAGAGTCGGACATGATCCCAGACACTCTCCATTCCTGAGGCACTAGGCGTGGCTCACGGCTGTCCGCAGTCTGTGAACCTGGCAGGGGCTGAGGTATCCCAGGGCTAGCCTCTGTGGCACAGGCACCTTAGTGAGCCTTGGAGAAGCCACTCAGGCCACACCCTGGGGCAGGGCCCAGTGGGGCCTCCCCAAAGCCCCCAATGCCTCCCAGTGAAAAACGATGAATTTCATTCCAAATAAGGGAACTACAGCAAAGTTCCCTGCCACAGCCCAGTTCCGGCTGGTTTATGTTAGCTGGACAAGACTAAACAGACCTTCACATTCCCAGTAGTAAGCACTAAAAATGAAAACGTGCCTGCTTGTCTCTGGAGCACCGGGGCAAGGGAGAGGCCAGTGCTCCCCTGAGGCCTCCCAAGAGGCTCAGCAGACCTGGGGGCTGCCAGGGAGGGCTGCTGGGGAGCGAGCAAGACTTCAGCAGGCAGCAAAGCAGGGTGGGCACCAGGTGATGGTGGCCACGGTGGCCTGGGGGGGTGTCAGTGGAGAGGGGCAGGGGGTCCTTTATGTCGTAGAGGTGGGAATGTGACAGGGAACCAGAAATGAGAAGGTAGAGGGAGAGAGAAAGACAGAGACGCAGGGAAGGAGTGAGGCAGCCAGAGACGAGAAGACCCTAGGGGCCCCCACCACCTGCCTTGACTGGGGAGGCCAGGAGGGAGGGAAGAGGGGAGAGAAGGGACCCAGCCACTTCCTGGACAACACAGCACCTTGTTCCCAGTCCCCCTCCTGCCTCCCTCAGTGTGGACACAACTAGCTTAAGATAAGAATTTAATTATTTACAAAACAGAGACACCTGAAGCCCTCCCCTTTCCCACACAAGCCTCCCTCCACACATACCTGCCCTCGAGCCCAGCCCAACCCTGCAGGCGCTGAGGAAACTGCCGAGGAGCACAGCTCCCATCCTTTTTATGTTTGTTTGGTAGAGACGGGGTTTCTCCATGTCACCCAGGCTGGTCTTGAACTCCTGGGCTCAAACAATCCACCCACTTCAGCCTTCCAAAGTGCTGGGATTCCAAGCATGAGCCACCTCGCCCAGCCAGTTCCCATCTTAGAAATGACTAAACTAACACTTGGAGGGACAGAGAAGTGCCCTGCCCAAGGTCACCCATCTGTGGCTGGCAGAGCCAGGACCAGTGGTCCCCACAGCTTTTGAGTCCTGTGAGTTGGCTGCACAGCCTCAGGCCACACTGTCACTGGTCAGCCTTGCCTCATGGCTACACACAGGTGGCTCCATCTCCTCTATCAGCTCCTTGCCCACTCCCAAGAGAAAGCCCCTCTCTGCCCATCCAAACTTCTCCACCATTCTTCAAAACAAACCCCTTCTCCTGGAAGTTCTCCCTGATTCCATTCAGCCTAACTGACCACTCTCTCCTCTGACCTCTGACCTCCCTCTGCCCAAGTGATCAGCAGCACAAGTTCTATGAGGGCAGAACCATGTCTGTCTCCAGAGCCTGGCACAAGGCCTGACACCTAAAGAGCACCCAAAGAACATCTGTGCCATCTATGAATGAATGAATGAATGAAGCAATGGTTCCATTTTGCTCTTGTCTGGGCCCCAGAGCCTGGTATTCAGAAAATGTCATTTCAACAGAGAACTGGATGTGGCTGCGGCAGCCCTGAAGAGCCCATAGAAGAAAGGTTTGAATTCCCCAGAATCAGCCCATTCCTGCATTAATTTCAAAACACAGTTGAATGCCTACTGTGTGTGCCAGGCACTGGTGGTGGAGACACGGCAGTAAGCTAGAGAGACAGTAAAAAACACAGACAAGCAAACAGGCCTGGCAGCTAGTGTGATCAGTGCGAGGACGGTGAAGCCCAGGACAGCCAGAGAGGGGCAGCAGAAGCCATCTAACCCACCCGGTGGTCAGGGAAAGCTTCCTAGAGTAGGCAAAGCTAAGCGAAGACCTGAAGGATGAGCCCAACAATGGTAACCACAGCTAATATTTATTATGCTTTTACTACTAGTCAAGCATTACCTCAAACAAGGAATTAGGACATGGAGATGTTAAGCTTTGAGGCCCAGGGAGCCAAGACAAAGTCCAATTCCAGAGTCTATGCCTCGGCTACGGTGCATTCCATCCTGCCTGCCTTTCCTCTTCCCTCCTTGCACCCCAGGTCCCCTCAGATGCTGCTGGAGAATTCCAGAGGCCTGCTGGGCTACACCAGCATCAGCATGTGGGTTGGGTTTCCATAGCCCAGTGGGACCCCCAGGCCTCTCAGCCTCTCAGGTTCCATGGCCAGGCCAAGAGAGGGGGCCTGGGGGTACCTGCAGACCCAGAGCTCCCCCTGTGTCCCTGGGACAGACTGGCTGGTGGAGAAAGTTCCCCCTCTTCTCAAGTGCCTGAGTTTCCTGGGCTGCAGGGAAAGGACTCTATCCCAAAGATGTCCTTTCAGAGCACAGAAGAGATTGCCCTAGACCTGGAAAGCATGTCCCCTACTCAGTCCTGTCCTGTCACCTGTTTTGGTAAAACAAAGGAAGGCCTCTGAGACGGGGAAGTCCACCTGCAGCAGGGTGGATGCGGGCTAAGAGGCCAAGTCAGGAGCGCCCCCATTCAAGGCCCACTGGCAATGGTGTGACCTGCGCAGTGGGAATGGGAAACAGCGGCGGGGGGTGGCCTGCAAACATCCAGGAAATAAGGCCAAGACCACCTGCCTCGGAAACTTCTAGGGGGGTCTTGAGCAACACCCGGGAAGGAAGAGGGCTTCCCAGAGCTCAAAGCCCAGGACAATTGGAATGGAACTTTTTCTTCCCAGCAACTTTAGCTCTCTAAGAGAAGGATCCACATTGGAGATAGCAAGAGAGAAACAGAGGAGGGGTGTGTGTGGCAGTCCTATATAGACACAGATGTTTCTCAGGCAGGGGTCAGCCCAGCCAGGGGTGAAGAACAGCCCCTCTGGGTCCCAGCCCCTCAGCACAGCACAAGGGAGACAGCTAGGCCCCTTCAGAACCCAGCTTGCCACATGTCTTTGCCCACTGCCTGGCCTAGGTAAGAGCTGGCCTACAAGGAGGGGGCTGTTGGCCCAACCTGGCCCATCTCCCGCCCCACAGAGCCACACGCCAAGCCCCAGGGACCCAGATTTAACATGTCCCACTCGATGTGTGCTCACTCTCCCCAGGGGCCGCTCAGCACACGTTAAGATCCAATTGGCACTAATTGGACCAAGCTGGCAGTGCCCAAGGCAGCCTGAGTCCTGTCACCATGGATTTGACTCACCAAGCAAAGCAGTGGCCGTGGGTGTCTACGGAGCCCACCATTAGTGTCATTTTGGAAAGCTCAAGTGAACATGGATGGTGCTTTGTGAGTCAACATCACTGTCCGGCCAAAGCTTGCAGCCAGAGACCTAGAGCTTATAAGTGACTTACCCACAAACAGTCTCACACCAAGGCCAGGGCTGGAGCCTGGGCCTCCCAGGTGTCAGCTCAAAGGTTGCTCTACCAGCCCCTTCATCTGCTGATGGCCCCAGGAAGTCTCCTCTAGAAGAGGAAGAAGGTTCTAGCTCTTCCCTTCCTCCCAGGGTACAAGACCTCCACCCTGATCATCAAACCCCACCCAAGGAGAGAACCTCAACCCAATTCCAGAATACTGAGCTCCAAAATGGACTCTTGACCACAAGACTCAAACACGATCACAAATCCTGGACCCTGAAATGGAAACCTGCCCTCCGGGAATGGAACCCTCATCCTCAACCTGGAACGCATACTCCCAAATGGGAGCCCCAAGATCAGCCCAGAATCTTGCCTGCAGAAATAGCACCTTCACCCCAAAATACCACCTCATGCCTCAGGAACTGAGAACCTTAGCACCAGACAGAAAACCTGCACTTTCAGAACAAGTCCTGAATCTTGGGGAGGGAGCTGTCTCTTCAAAAGCCAATCCGGCCTCTTCTTATACAGAAATGAGCCACACAATGACATTTCATTCAATGACAGATCACATATAAGACAGTGATTCCATAAGATTATGACGGAGCTGAAAAATTCCTATCACCCACTGATGTCATAGCCATGATAACATTATCGTGCAATGCATTATGTTACCTTTTCTATGGTTAGATGCAGAAATACTTACCCTTGTGTTACCACTGCCTGCGGTATCCAGCACAGTAATGCTATATAGGTTTGTAACCAAGGAGCAATAGGTCACAACACATAGCCTCGCTGTGCAGGAGGCTACACCATCTAGGTTTGTGTAAGTGCACTCTGTGCTGTTCCCCTATGACGAAATCGCCTAACAACACAATTCTCAGAATGTGTCCCCACTGTTAAGCCACACACAACTGTATTTGGTTTCTTTCTTTTTTTTTTTTTTTTTTTTTTTGAGACAGAGTCTTGCTCGGTCACCCAGGCTGCTGGAGTGCAGTGGTGCGATCTCGGCTCACTGCAGCCTCTGCCTCCTGGGTTCAAGAGATTCTCCTGCCTCAGCCGCCCGAGTAGCTGGGACTAACAGGTGTGCGCCACTACACCCAGCTAATTTTTTTGTATTTTTAATAGAGATGGGCTTTCACCATGTTGGCCGGGCTGGTCTCGAACTCCTGACCTCAGGTGATCCACACGCCTCAGCCTCGTGCTAAGGAGGTGAAGCTAAGCCAAAGTCACCCAAAGTGCTGGGATTACAGACATGAGCCACTGCACCCAACCCTGTATTTGGTTTCTTTAACACAATCTCAACTTGGGGGATCAGATGAGGAAACCCAAGATCCCTAAAACAGCTTCTTTCACATTTTGCCGTGAAGGAGGCAGGACTCCCTCGTGCACGCAGAGCCCTAGTTTCCCGGCGGGCTGCCCTCTGAGGCCGAAACTTTCATGTAAGTGGCATTCTGCTTCCTCATGACCTATCCCAACCACTTCCTCCAACCCCTGGGCCCACATCAGGGTCTGCAGGTCTGGCTGGTCTCCTCAGTCCCACAGATCTGCAAACACCAGCCTCAGAAAGGGAAAACCCCTTCTGCCCCTCTCAGGCACTGGCTAAGCCCTCTCAGCCCTCCAAAGAGGGGGTTTCCTGCATGGGACTTGCAGAGGGGTGGGTGAGAAAGTCTGTCCACCCAGACAGGGCTGGCACTCCATTGGGTCCAAGGTCTGCCTTTGTCCCTTGGGGCTGGAAGAGAAGTCAGGGTGCTCAGAGACAGAAAGAGGTCCTGGCTGTATCCTGAGGATGAGAGTCGAGAATGGATGTCACCCTAATGCTGATTCAAAGAGGCCCCATGAAGAGACCCAGGAAGAATGTGAGCAAGATTTGGAAGATCGGACTTTCACAGTCCTGTGGCAATTCGGACTCAGTGTCTCCTCTGTAAAGTGTGCTGTGAATTCTGTCATGGGAGAGGAGGGGGGTTGGTTACATGCTTTTCAAATTCGAGGGACCCGACCCTGTGAGAAGTCCCCAAGCCCAGGGGCGGAGACAAACAGGCGTTTCCTCCTCTCCCCACTTTCCCAGCTGTTGCCTGGTTCTCATCCACTCTTCCGCATTCTGTTTTACTACAGGGCCATCCATCCAGTCCCTCTTGCTTGTCCATCCCTTGACAGTTTTATAATTTAATAAGTGCTGAGCCCCAGGGTGGGGGTCTGGGGCTTTGATCTCCACTCTGGGAAAGCCAGAGCAACCTTGGCCTGTCCCGACTGATTTATGGCCACCTTTCAGGGGCTTGTGTGTGTATGGCTGGGAACTGGCACCCACTGGGAGGGGAGCCACCTGAGAAAGCCTGGCTGGGGCAGGGCTGCAGGTCCCTGGCAGAAAAGAAGCCAGGTGCACATCACACCGCAGGTGCTGCCTCTGCCCTCCTGGGAGCCACCTGTGACAGGCAGAGGGGACATTAATAATTGATGGTGTCCCAAGGGGTAGGGATGGAACCACAGCTCAGAGCCTGCCCAGCCTGCTCACCTGTCTCTCTTCCTGGCTGTAAAACCTCACACCCATGGCAGGAGCACAGGTCCCAAGTGTGCACACCCTGACCTTCCACAGAGCTCCCGGGTGCACGTCGACCACTGCCGCAGACGTCAGGATTAAGAGATGGCACAAGCAGATCCCCAACAGCTCCCTCTCCTGGACCCACCTCCAGAGCTTCTAGTTGACCTTCTAAAGTATCTCCCGAGTCAATCTGCTTGCCTGTGCAACTCTGACAGAAGCCACACCCCTCTCCTTGCATAGAGGACTGCAGTGGACTCCTGCCTGGCCCCTCTCCACCCCTCCCCATCTCTTGCCCCAGGAGCCTACTAGCACATCTAAGTGATCCTGTCACTCTTCTGTTTAAGGCTCTTCAATGGTTCCCCTCAGGCATCACACTCCAAGCAGATGAGCATCTGCATCACATTTAAGGCCAGCACTTGTCCCCCTCAGGTGTTCCTCTGGAGTCAGCTTCCAGCAGCTCCTAAGAGCATCATCTTGCAAGGTCGGAGCCTGGGGATCTTGTTACTGCTTGGTCCAATCCAGCTGTATGACCTTGGGCAGGTCACTTTCCCACTCTGGGGCCAAGGGGACCTGAGATGAGAAAGCAGGTAGGGCAAAACAATCTCCATGATACATTTGGGTTCTGATGTTTGAATCAGTGGCCACCAGCCCTTCCATGAGGCTGCCAGACCTTCTCCCTTCGGGAAGAATGTGTTTAAAGGAACATTAGCGGGAAAGAGCAGGGCAAGAAAAGGAAAAGAAAGAAGTGGGCCGGGCACAGTGGTGCACACCTGTAATCCCCAGTACTTTGGGAGGCCAAGGCAGGCAGATCACTTGAGGTCAGGAGTTCAAGACCAGCCTGGCCAACATGGTGAAACCCTGTCTCTACTAAAAATACAAAAATTAGCTGGGCGTCGTGGTGCACACCTGTAGTCCCAGCTACTTGGGAGGCTGAGGCATGAGAATCGCTTGAACCCGGGAGGTGGAGGCTGCAGTGAGCCAAGACTGCACCACTACACTCCAGCCTGGGCGACAGAGTGAGACTCCGTCTCAAAAAAAAAAGCAGACAGCAGATGTGAAGGAGGAGGAGGAGGAGGAAGAAGGGAGGACCCTCCTGCCAATAAGGACCGACTGAATTGGACAAGGCAGGGCCGTGAGTATGTCAGGGCAGAGACCATGCCCAGTACTCACCTCTCAATTCTCCATACCCAGCACCATACCTAGTTCAGAGCAGGCACCAATACATGAAATGAATCAGCTGGAATATCCTTACAGCCTCATTCTACCCTGATTGGGCCAGAGTGCCTCCTCCCCTCCCTCTCAGGGGCACCTGGACACCCATACTTGGACACACATACTCTGGACTGCCCCATGCCCTGGAGAACATCAGCCTCTCAGCAGACACCAGGCAGGGGCTGGGGCAAGCCAAGTGGGAAGGATGAAGGTGAAAGCCAAGAGCATGTGGACCTGCCATCATCTTAATCCTAGCAACCTCGCCTGTCAACATTCTCCCTTTTCCGTCCTCACCCCAACCACTGGAGCAGCCAGGATGGCATTCTAGGGCAACAAGGTTAAAGAAGGCCATCTGGGTAAGCCAGCAGACATACTTCCTTCTTCTGTCCCCCCATCCCAAGAAGGGTCCTCTCTCCTCCTCCTTCTCCTCCTCCTCCTCTGTTCCCACACAGTCTGTGACCAGCAATGTACTTCCACAGACAGAATGAGTGAGAAGGGGGTGGGGACACCTCTGAGAGGCAAGGAAGCAGCTACTTAATGATTTTCTGCTGAAAGTTCCTTGGCCAGGAGGGCTGGGGGGACTCTGGCCAGGGCTCAGCCCTGCTGTACCTGGCAGCAGCTCTGAGCCAGTCCTGGGCTCCTTCTCCTAAGAACACCCTTCATGTGGCCTCCATACCCAGCTCAACTGGGGTACTACTGCCCCCTCTAGGGTGCTTTTTAAGATACAGAAGAGCTGGCTGGCTGGACATGGTGGCTCATACCTGTAAACCCAACACCCTAGGAGGCTAAGGTGGGAGGATCACTTGAGGCCAGGAGTTTGAGACCAGCCTGGGCAACATAGTGAGATCCTGTCTCTACAAAAATTAAAAAATTAGCTGGGGCTGAGAGCAATGACTCAAGCCTGTAATCCCAACATTTTGGGAGGCCAAGGTGGACAGATCACCTGAGGTCAGGAGTTCAAGACCAGCCTGGCCAACATGGCAAAACCTCGTTTCTACTAAAAAATACAAAAATTAGCCAGGCATGGTGGTAGGTGCCTGTAATCCCAGCTATTCGGGAGGCTGAGGCAGAGAGAATTGCTTGAACCCAGACGCGGAGGTTGCAGTGAGCTGAGATCGCACCAGTGCACTCCAACTTGGGCAGCAGAGCAAGACTCCATCTACTAAAAAAAAAAAAAAAAAAAAAAAAAAATTAGCTGGGCTTGGTATTGTGTGCCTGTAGACCCAGCTACTCAGGAGGCTGAGGTGGGAGGATCGCTTAAGCCCAGAAGGTTGAGGCTGCAGCAAGCCAAGGTCACGACCACCACACTCCAAAGCCTGGGCAACAAGGCAAGACTCTGTTTCTTAAAAAAAAAAAAAAAATACGGGAGAGCTATTATTTTTTTAATGGCACATTGGCATTTGGAGCGGCCAGTGGCATTTAATCGGCAAGGGCCAAGGATGAGAAATGAACAGTTCACGCCTAACATGCTAGTAGCTTCCCATCTAGGAACTGAGGCCAACCCCTACTCATTTTCAGGTCACTTCCTAGAGAAACCTTCCCTGATCCCCAAGACCAAGTCAAGTTCCCCCCTTACAGCTCCCTAGTTTCTCCTTCAAAGCCTTTACCCAGAGATAATTGTTTGGGTAAGAAATTAAAGAAATAGTGGAGAACTGTTAAAGATAGTGGGGCCTCTGGCCTCCAGGAGGTGGAACGTAAACACCCCACCCCTGTGGAGCGTAACCCCCCCACCCCTTAAGTATGGGCTGCACAGTGACTTCCTTCCAAAGAATGCAATAGAAAGGGAGGAAAGTGTAACTTTAACTGCACAATGGAGAGACCTGACAAGCACTCCCTCAGCCAGGCACTCAAGGTCAACATCAACAGCAATGAGTCATGTTGACAGCATGTGCCGTTGATATGATGGGAAATGGCACTTTACCTCTGTGGTCTTTCGCTCCAAAACCTAAAACTGCAATCTAATCATGAGAAGAACACCACAAAAATCCCAATAGAGGAACAGTCTATAAATACATAACCAGTAATCCTCAAAACTGTCAAGGTCATCAAAAGCAAGGAAAGTATGAGAAATTGTCACAACCAAGAGGAGGGAGCCTAAGAAAACATGAGAACAGGCCAGGCGCAGTGGCTCCCGCCTGTAATCCCAGTACTCTGGGAGGCCGAGGAGGGCAGATCACGAGGTCAGGGGTTCAAGACCAGCCTGACCAACATGGTGAAACCCCAGCTCTCTAAAAATACAAAAATTAGCTGGGCGTGGTGGTGTGTGCCTATAATCCCAGCTACCCAGGAGGCCGAGGCAGAAGAATACCTTGAATCTGGAAGGCAGATGTTGCAGTGAGCTGAGATGGCGCCACTGCACTCCAGCCTGGGCGACAGAGTGAAACTCTGTCTCCAAAAAGATAAATAAAATAAAAATAAAAATAAAAAATAAAATACTAGCCAGGAATGATGGTGCACACCAGTAGTTTCAGCTACTCAGGAGGCTGAGGAGGGAGGATCCATTGAGCCCGGGGGATGAGGCTGCAGTGAGCTGTGATCACACCACTGCACTCCAACCTGGGCAACAGAACAAGACCCTGTCTCAAAAAAAAAAAAAAAAAAAAGCGGGGAGGAGCACAGCATGAGCTCTAGCACATATATGTTAGCAATTGTGATCTCCAGATTCATTTTTATGCATTTGTCATTTTTGTTCCCAACTGCCTTCCCACTAAAGGGTAAGCTGGAAGTGGTGAGTGCTCACCTATTGCATTTCTCACCATATCCGCGTGCCCAGGAAGGTGTCTAGCCCACAGCTGATGGCCCTCAGCTGATGCTTAGTTTGTTAAACAATGAAATGAGCTCTCCCACCCACCTCTTACCCTCCCCATCAGTGCATCCCACAAATCCCAACACTCATCCTCAGAGAACTTCAGTTCCCAAGCCCAGTGCCGGAGCCCCACCTCCCCTTGGAACTGTCACTAGAGCAGAGAATAAGCCAAGGCCTCCCACCTGCCTCCCAGTGACTCCTGCTTATTCCCTCCTCCTCTTCTCTTAGCCCTTCTTTTTCTCTTAAGTTCTGCCCTCTTACCCCCTACAAGTGTCAACACCTGCTCATTTCCCAAAGCCATCCAGGGAATGACTCCTGATAAGCATCTTTTAATAAACTCTGGAGCTGGATCTGTCATCCAGAAGCTATATTCTCCCTCTCCCCAGCCCCCCTACCATCTCCTACTTCCTGAGCTGGCCCATTAGCGCCTCTGGTCTGGCCAGGCGGGACCCACAGGCTCCACAGGGCCTTTGGACTCTGGCTTGCTGGAAATGGCCAAAAGGTGGCCCAGGCTATTTGGGAAGCTGGCCCTCCTATTGGCCAGCTTGTCTCAGCAGCCGGGGCCAGTTCTGCCTGTCCCACCGAGCCTGATGCTGGCCAGTTCACTTCCCTCCATCCCTGAGGCAGGTTTCCCAGGCGTTACCAAGGAGACCACTTGCATCCTGCCCAGGGTTGCCAAAGCAACCAGCTCAGCGTGAAGCAGCCCCTCAGCTCTAGCCCCTGGGTATGCAGGTCCAGGAATGAGACAGGCACAAACTAACAGGAAACAGGCGGCCCTGGCACACCCTGGGCAGTGCCCAGCTCCCACCCTCCTTCCTATCCTCACTTTTCCTCCTTTTCTTACCGCTTTTGCTTGTCCTGCCTCCATCTTGGGCTCTGTGATTTAGAACAAATGCCTGTGCCCACTGTGCACACCTTGTAAGTGAGCACATGCCATCTGCTATGGACTGAATTTTACCCGCCCCCTCAAATATTCATATATTGAAACCCTAATACCCAATATGACCATATTTGGAGATAGGGCCTTTAGCAGGTAATTGAGTTAAGTGAGGTCAGAGGGGTGAGGTCCTGATCTGATAGGATTAGCGACTTTATAATAAGAGGAAGAGAGAAAGATCGTTCTCACTCCACATGCACACACCAAGGACAGGCCATGTGAGGCCACAGCAAGAAGGAGCAACCTGAAAGCCAGGAAGAGGGCCCTCAATGGAACCTGACCATGCTGGCACTTCGATCTCTGACTTCCAGCCTCCAGGACTCTGAGAAAATGCATTTCCATTCTTTAAGTCTGTAGTATTTTGTTATGGCAGAACAAGCCGACTAAGACACCATCCCAGAGGGCCCAGGAAAAGAGTCCTAATATGGAGAAATTCTCCCCCAAGATCAGTTTCCTCGCTGATCAGCTTTGGTGTCCTGGGTAGAAATCCCAGCCCTGCTCTTTCCTAGCTCAGTGTTTCTGGGCAGCACTCTTCACATCCATTAATCTCAGCTGTCTCGTGCATACAATGGGAGTAATAAGAGCCTGGCACAGTGGTGTGCGCCTGCAGTCCCAGTTACTCAGGAGGCTGAAGCAGGAGGATCACTTGAGCCCAGGAGTTCGAATCTAGCCTGAGTAACATAGAGAGACTCTGTCTCTACAGTAAATAAATAATGGCCGGGCATGGTGGCTCACGCCTGCAATCCCAGCATTTTGGGAGGCCGAGACAGGCAGACCTCCTGAGGTCAGGAGTTCGAGACCAGCCTGGCCAACATGGTGAAACCCTGTCTCTACTAACAATACAAAAATTAGCTGGACTTTGGTGGCAGGTGCCTGTAGTCCCAGCTACTCAGGAGGCTGGGGCAGAAGAATCACTTGAACCTGGGAAGCAGAGGTTGCAGTGAGCCGAGATCGCGCCATTGCACTCCAGCCTGGGTGACAAGAGCGAAACTCCGTCTCAAAATAATAATAATAATAATAATAGTAATAAATAATAAAGTGGGAATAATACCTACCTCTCCTTTATGGGGAGATTAAATGAATTTATTTACATGAATACACGTAGCATCAGAACTTGGGCTTCTTAAAAATCCTTTCATTGCTGGGTTTTTTGTTGTTGTTGTTGTTGTTTTCCACCTATGAGCAATGGTCCTGCTGCCCATAGCTGTGGGTTGGAAATGCTTCCAGACTTGCCCATGGGAACTCCAGATGAGCAGGTCAGCTTGGCCGTCACGCCCAGCCCTTTCAGCGTGGCCTAGGACAGAAGGCTGACAGCCTCTGTGAACCTCTCAGCAGCTCAAGATGCCTCATCTCCTCCTCTCCCCAGCCTGCCTTCCACCACCGTTGGTGCTGTTGAAATAAAATCACTACATGCATCTTGCTCAAAAGCTGTCCATGGCTCCCAATGCCTACGGGATAAAATCTAACCTCCTTGTCCTAATATCATAGGCCCTCCAAGATATGACCCCAGCCTACCTTCAAAGATCGACCTGTTAACCTCCCCACTGGGGACCCCACATCCAGGCAAGAGGACTGCTCACTATCCCTGAACACACCCTGTGTTTCTCTGCCTCTGTGCCTTTGCTGCCAGCCCACTCACCAAGATACCTTTCTAGCTCCCCTCCAAATCTCCCCCATCCAACTCCAGGCTCTCCTCCTCTGAGAAGCTTGGTCCCACCTCCTCCAAGCATGCAAGAGTAGGACTGTTCTGAGGCCCCAGAGTCACAACAGTTCTCAGATCTTGAGGACCTTGTTAAACGCGCAGCTTTGAGGGCCCCATCCCCAATATATTCTGAGTCAGCGGGTCTGAGCTGGGGGCTGGGAACCTGCATGGTAGACATGCTTCCAGCTAATGCTGATGCAGGTAGTAGAAAAACCTCACTCTGAGAAACACTGGCCCCAAAGAACCGCAAGTTTCCTCCAAAGTGTCTAAAACCCTGAAGAAAGCATAAGGGGGAGGAGGCTGGGAATTCCAGACTAGCACAGCCCCCCTGATCCTCTGGTTAGCCAAGGGAGAAAGCATCAAGAACCCCATTGTGTGCCCTTTCCCGGCCCTGGGGCTCTGTCCAGAGACTCAAAAATTACTCCCCCATCTCTCTCCCACAATGAAAGACAGAGCCCACCCAAGGCTAAATGCTACAGGGGCAGGATAATACAGCGATCACAATAATAAACTCTAAAGTCTGAGAGCCCTGGCTTTGAATCCCAGTCTCATCAGTTTCTAACTGTGTGGACTGGGATAAGTTACTTAACCTCTCTTAGCCTCTTTTCCCGCATCTGTAAAACAGTGACAATGCTACCTCCTTCTGTAGATTGTTGGGAGGGTATTAATGGAAATAATCCACATATAAGAACTTGGTACATAGTAACCACCCAGTGCATGGTAGCTATTGTAAATATTATTATGATAATTAACATAACAGGGTTCAAAGGTAAAACTGAACTGAAAACCAACAGGGCATGCAGGATGGGTGCTCTGGGTTCAACACAGGGCTGACGCAGCCAGTCACTCTGAGGAGGCCACCAGGCATCCCCCAGATCCGTCTGCTGCATTCCCGGGGGCGGAGAGCTGGATGAGCTCACCTAATCTGCAGGCGTCATGACAACCAAGGAAGGAGCCCAGACAAGAGCTGAGGGCAGATCTGTGAGTTGACCAAAGAATGGAGACCTTGAATATCCCATTATGGTGACTGAAGGGGGTAAGGGTATGATGAAGATTGTACTTTGGGAGAATCACTCTGGCAGCATCGAAGGAGGGACCAGAGGCAGAGAAGCCAATTAGGATGGCAGCTGTGGCAATATCTGGGATGAGGACTCAGATAGGGGAAGTAGCAGCAAGAACGTGAATGCAGAAAAATGGCTAGAGGCTGAGCACAGTGGCCCCAGCATTTTGGTAGGCCAAGGCAGGAGGTCTGCTTGAGTCCAGGAGTTCCAGACCATCCTGGGCAACATGGCAAGATGCCATCTCTACAAAAATAAGCCAAGAGTGGTGGTGTGTGCCTGTGGTCTCAGCTACTTGGGAGGCTGAGGCAGGAGGATCACTTGAGCCCAGGAGGTTGAGGCTTCAATGAGCCAAGATCCACCACTGCACTCCAGCTGAAAGAAAAGAAAAGAAAAGAAGGAAGGGAAGGAGGAAGGGAGGGAAGGAAGGAAGGAAGGAAGGAAGGAAGGAAGGAAGGAAGGAAGGAAAGAACAGAAGGAAGGAAGAAAGGAAGGGAGGGAGGGAGGGAGGGAGAGAAAGAAAAATAGCTAAGATCTTGTCCAAGGATGAGCCTTCCCCTGCGCCTGCTCTCATCCCCAGAGAGTAGTGAGGAAATTCAGGGTCTACAGACACTCTGGCCCACCACAAGAATCAAGACCCTTAGTCAACCTTTGCAGCTCCTCCTTCAGCCCCCCAGCAGCCTCAGCCATCATAGAAAAGAGACTGAAAACAACAGGTGTCTCGCTGGCATCACACCCAGCCAGAGCTGGAGGGGGACGGCCTTCCTACAGCTGTCACAACCAGTGACTCTGTGAAGTATCCAATTCAAGAAGCACCACCTTTTGAAAGATGGGAGGTGTACTCTTAGGTGTATATCCAGAAGAACCCAAAACAGGTGTTCAAACAAAGACTTAGACACAGATGTTCATAGCAGCACTATTCATGAAAACCAAAAGGTAGAAACATCCTAAAGTCCACCAACTGATGAATGGATAAGTGAAATGTGGCTTACTCTTACAACAGAATATTATTCAACCACAAAAGGAAAAAAGGTGCATGCTACAACATGGATGAAACTTGAAAAGATTATGCTAAGTAAAAGAAGCTTGACACAAAAGGACAAATATTGTATCCTTCCATGTATATGAAATGCCTGGAATAGGCGAGTCCATAGAGACAAAGAGTAGATTCGTGGTTGCCAGGGATTCAGGGGAGAGGGTAACAGGAGTGACTGCTTAATGGGCATGGCGTTTCCTTTTGGGATGATAAAAATATTCTGGAATTAGGTAGAGGTGGTGGTTGTACAATATTGTAAATGTACTAAATGCCACTGAATTATACATTTTAAAATGGTAAATTTCAGGTTATGTAAATTTTACAATTAAAAAAAATGGGCCTGGCGCGGTGGCTCCCGCCTGTAATCCCAGCACTTCGGGAGGCTGAGACCGGCGGATCACAAGGTCAGGAGATCAAGACCAGCCTGGCTAACACGGTGAAACCCCGTCTCTACTAAAAATACAAAAAATTAGCCGGGCGTGGTGGCGGGCACCTGTAGTCCCAGCTACTCGGGAGGCTGAGGCAGGAGAATGCCGTGAACCCGAGAGGCGGAGCTTGCAGTGACCCGAGATCACGCCACTGCACTCCAGCCTGGGCAACAGAGCAAGACTCCGTCTCAAAAAAAAAAAAAAAGGAGGTAGCCCATCCAGTCAGGCACTCAGAAAGACCTGGGCAAGGAGGAAAATCTTTATTCTTTGTATTTTTCTCCATGAAGCATGAACCTCCTGTGCACCCTACCCCAGTCACTCTGTGCCCCTCACTGAAAATATATACATAACTTCCATATACATATACTTTCTATTTCATGTAATATATAGATATACGCTCAAGGCCCTCCAAGCCTTTACTGTCTGTGCCTTTCCCCCTTCTTCCACACCCTAGGACTCTGCTGCATCCCTTGCTGTCTATCCAGTTCCTGCAGTTCCCTCCATGTCCAGCTCAGATCCTCCCCTGATACCCCTTCTCTGACCTCTGCCCACACATCTGGGTTTCGACAGTACAACCAAGCAAACACTTGATTCCATTCACTCCCTCATCCATGCCTTTCGAGTAGATCTCCAGCCTGGGAAAGCCCAGGGGTGTCTTATCTCCAAGCTGGGCACATGGGAGCTCCTCGGGCACTGCCTGTTGGTTCCAAGCCCAGAGCTACACTGTGGACCTCTCCCCTGAACACTCCTAGACCAACGCTGTTCAGAACCCAGTGGGAATCACCAGCAGCAGAGTGGGGTCAGTGTGTTCCCAGGAAGAAGACCAAAGTCTACCACCCGAGAGGCGATGGTGGGGTCCCATGTCCCATGTCATGTCAGCCTAACAGCCAGACCAATCTTAGATCTCCAATCAGTCCCAGATCCCCATTATACCAGGTCCCTTCCAGTTGTTTTAATTAAAATGGTGAGGAATCAAGAGACTGCAATTATGTAAGGAGAGAAAAAAATCAAGACAGTTACTCCACCCCTACTCCCAGCAAATTTCTGGATGAGCACTGACAAGAATTAGAGATGAATTCAGGCTGAGTACAGACGCCATCCCAGCAGAACTCTAGGTAGGCAGTTAGCATCACAGCCTATCAGGTCAACACCAACACAATTAGAATGGACTTCTGGCTGACCACTGATATATCAGAGAAGACTCGTAGGTCAATGCTGATACATTTAGAAGGGAATTGGGAATAAACACTAAACAATTACAGAATAAAGGTGATGGCTCTATTAGTGTAGAAAGATGGGAAGAAGTCCCTAGAAGTCAAGCTGAGAAGGAGGATCAGTGGACCTTGGGTGAAGGACAGAGCCAACAACTGGCGGCCTTCATGGGTACCCTCTGTCCTTCATTTCAGGCTTAGTAGGAGTGGGATCAAAATTCCCATGGTCACCTACAGTGGTGTGTGGATGGGGCCCCCACTCCTGCCTTCTGCCAAAGACCCTAGCCACAGAGACCTCATCCCCACAATTCCAAATTTTAGATTAAAAAGATGCAATTAGTTGGGAGCTCTCTGGGTTTCCATAGAGTCAAGGATGGAGCAAGGCCTTCTCAGGAAGATAGTCTGTGAATGTTAAGGGCCAACTAACCCCTGCCCCCAGCTAACCCCTGCCCCCTGAAGGACAGGGCCAAGTTTTGCCACTTTAATTTGGGCAAATAATTATTCTTTTCCCTCATTATTCTCACTTGCAGAGAAGGTTGAGCTGAACGATATTCATAGGTTCATTAGGAATCTGTTTCCAATGCTCAGAAACAGTCTTCATACTTGCTAACACTGATAGCTTATTTCTGATTACAAAAGTAATACTTTCTTATTATAGAAATTTTAGAAAAGAGCAAAATATAAAAAAGAAAAATGCAATCCCATATGATCCCATACCCAGAGGAAATAATTGTTAACCTTTTGGAAACTTTACAAGCATTTTTACTTGTTTTGTTTTTGTTGGGGCTTTGTGCATTCATACCACTTTTTAAACAAAATTGGGATCATACAGTCTTCACAACTTTGTATTCTGTCATTATACTGTGAGCATTTTCCACAGTCATCAAATATTCTTCACAAATATAATTGTAATCACTGCATAGTACTCCACCAAGAATATATACCATGATTACTGAGCATTTAGGTTATCCACCTAGTATAAATAACACTGCCATGAACATCCTAGCCTAGTGCCGTAAGTATATATTCCTGCATCTCCACTTCCTTAGGATCAATTCCTCAAGGTAGAATTACAAGGTCAACAAATTGATTTTTTTTTTAGCGAGACAGAGTCTCGCTCTGTCGCTCAGGCTGGAGTGCAGTGGCACGATCTCAGCTCACTGCAACTTCCATCTACCAGATTCAAGGGATTCTCCTGCCTATCTGCCTCCCAAGTAGCTGGGATCATAGGCACGCACCACTATGCCCAGCTAATTTTTGTATTTTTAGTAGAGACGGGGTTTTGCCATGTTGGCCAGGCTGGTCTGGAACTCCTGACCTCAAGTGATCCACCTGCCTCGGCCTCCCAAAGTGCTGGGATTACAGGCATGAGCCACCGCACCCAGCCAACAAATTGATATTTTTAAAGTATCTTGACATGTATTGCCATATTAATTTCCAGAAAGACACAACAAATCCATTGATTTTCCTGAGCCAAGTGAGAGCTGAAGTTCTGAAAGAGCTGGAGTATTAGAATGCAGGACAGTCTCTCCTCCTCTTCCCTGGTCTTAAAAGTTAACTGTTCAGCAAAAGAAGGGACAGAATTCCAAGTCAAAAGATAGGGGTCTACAGCCTAGCACCTAGCGCCGAGGTCTGGCTGGCTTTGGGAACCTGAAGCAAGCCGTGGTTCTCCTCATCTGTCAAATGGGTATAGTGTGATTAGCTCTGTTCTGCTGACTACCCTAAGCAGTGTGCATGCTCACTGAAAATGTGTTTGAGAAAGTTCGATGCCTTGTGTTAAAGGGCACTATTGTTATCCTTCTCATAACCTGAGGAGCTTAGGAAGTGGGGTATTCTTTGTGAAAGCCCAAGGGCTTCCCTTCCTGGCTTTTAGCCATCATGCCCAGGACAAGTGCCACTGGTTCTGAGGTGACAGAAAAGCACCTTCCGGAAGGAATTTAGTAGGGTCTGAGGGCCCGGGAGGACCCAGTAGTGTCTTCCAAAGGTCAGAGACAGCATTGGAAGATCCAAGACAGGAATGGCAGGCTCCAAACGGGGAGACTGGGCCTAGGGCCACCCTGAGGGTGCTGAGTGGATATGGGGAGGTGGAAAGCAAAGACATTCCTGGTAAATGTCCCTCTGTTTCAAGGCTCCAAGACCCTGTTTTCTAGAGCTCTGACTGGATATCTGGTCTTTGGGAAAACCGGAAATCAAACTAATTCAATGGATGCAAAAACCCAACGGCTGCAAAGGACCCCAGGAACCAGCAGCTCTGACCCTTTCTTCCAGGCTGCTGTAATCCTATCCTGAATTTTTAAAACCCTCCCTTTGGAAATGCAACTAGTGCTCCCAGCCTGGTCTCTCCAGCCCTAGGGCCGATGGAAAGGAGACCCACCGAGGTGCCTCCCTGGAGACGGACGACTCAAGCTTCCCTCCTCACTCCCTACTCCCCTATCGACCTGGCAAACATCCTTTCCCACCTCTTCAGGCTCGCCTAACACCATGGCCTGAGGGGACTCCAGTGATGTTCCCAGTGCCAGCAGACAGAACTGCGCAGACCCCGCGGGACGCCATCCTCCATCACCGTCATCGCCGGCTGCCCTCCACCCCCAGCCCACTCCACGACCAGAGGCGCATCTCCGGCCTCCAGACACGCACAACAGGTGGCGTCTGCCCGCCCTCCCCAACCACACCTCCCTGGCCCTCCACCTGCGCCCCAGTCCTCCAGCAGCGCCGGGCCGGGAGCCTACCTTTGAGGTTCTGGGGGTGGCCCCGCGGCGCGCGACTCGGGTTTCCTCGGGGCAGCGAGGGGATACTGGAGAAGTTGTTACCCATGGCATCCGGCCCCAGGGGGTTCGGCGCTCGCGGGTGGGGGCGAGGCCCGGCAGGAGCTGAGGTGCGGTGTGCGAGTGTGCGCGCGCGGGTGCGCGCCGGCGGGGGAGGGCGCTGCTGGGGCTGCGGCCGGGGGCGGGCTGGCCTCTCCTCTGCTTCCTTTCTCTGGACTTCGCGGTCCTTGGCGAGTCCCGCCTGCCACGGGTGTCCTGGCGCGAGCGGGGCTACCTGCCTCCCATGCCCCGTGGCGGGAGCGGGGGCCACAAGCAGGGCCCTGGGCCGGGGCCGGGGACGCCCGGGGCTCCCCGCTTGCTCCCCCGGACGCTCGGGTTCCGGCTGGGGGTGGGCGGCGCGGCGGCTCCGGCGCGCTCCCCCGGGGCCATAGAGTCAGGGTCCCCGGCGTGGGCGTTCGGCGGCTCCGAGGCAGGCTCGGTCACCGCCCCTTGGGGACGGCCGCGGCGGCGATGTGCGTGGCTCCCTCCCGCCCGCGGGTCTGCATGGAGCGGGGCTCGGCGGAGCGCGGGGCGTGCTGGGCGCTCCGACGCGGCTGGTGTCCCCCGACCGCCGCGGTCCCGCCCGCGCCGGGTCCCTCCTGCGACCGCCGCCCCCGCTCCCCGCCCCGGCAGTAGCCAGGATTCCCTCGCTTCGGTTGTTATGGTGACAGCTGCGCCGGTGAATGAGCGTCTTAGTGACACGCGCGCGCCCGCTAGGCCAGATGTGGCCCCGGGGCGCGCCGCGTTCCCGTAGCCGCAAGCTCCCGGCGGCGCGGGTCAGGGTAAGACGTCAGGCGAGTATGTCTTACCTGGGAGTAAGGCCCCCTGGGAGTAAGGCCCTGGGAGTAAGGCCCCCGGGGCTGGCCTTATTCCCAGCACGGAACCATGGAACTTGCACTTGAAAACAACGGGAGCAGGGCCGCGAGAACGCCGAGCTCCCCGGACGCGGGGGCGGGCGAGCCAGCGCTAATGTTCGGTTTCCCTAGCTCCAGGTACCGGGCCTGGCGCATAGTGGAGAGCCCAGGGAAACATGTAAATGAGTGAGCGGATGCTTAGATAAAGTAATTAAGATTAGGACCCCGGCACTTGACCCTCCGTTCTCAGCCAGAGTAGGGGCACTAGGGCAAGGGTTCAGAGCAGGAATCCCGGGCAGTCTCACTGATGCACAGATGCCACTGAGAGCCTTTGAATGCCCGCGGACCAGACTCACAAGCCTGGAGCTCTGGCCAAGCTGAGGGAACAGATCTCCCGGACAGATTATCAGAAGACCACCAGCTCGGAACTGAGTGGTTCTGTCTGCTATAACAAGGTGGGGGAGAGGAGCTTCTGCAGCCTATGGCAGTCAAAGAAGGCTTCCTGGAGGAAGGGGGTTTCAGCAAGTGCCCTGCTTGTGTGGCTAGTGCCTTCCTGTAGCTCAACACTGCACCAAGAAGCCTGCAGGAAGCGAAACGGAAGTCATTCTTCTCCTTCCTGGACCTGGGGCATCTCTCCTGGTCTATCAGGGATGGAAGATGTTCCAAGGTTCCCCCCAGGGAATCAGACTTCCTGCTCCTCTTAGTCATCTCTAGCTCCCTGCTCTGGCTTCAGCAACTCTGATCCAGAGTCCAGTGAAGACATGGGCGGGCAGGGGGACATCTCATCTATCCTTTTCTATAATAGAAGGTTCTTCCCCGGAGTCTCCATTTGGCGGCTCCTCATTATCTAGGCAAAATTCGTGTCCTGACATTGCCTGACTGTCCCAACTAAAGGACCCCCTCCACTCTCAGTCACTTTCCACAATATTCCATTTTATTTTCCTCATAGCTTTTAGATGGAATTTGTTTACAAGTAGCCTTTCCTCGTTTATCTTCTGCCTCCCTGCTGGAACATAAGCTCTGTGAGGGGAGAGCACAGGTCAGTCATGTTCACCAGGGTGTCCTTACCCACTGGGGGAATGCCTGGCACGTGACAGATTCTCAGAAAATAATTGTGGGATGCATGCTTCCCACTGTGGGCCAGGAGGCTCCACTGAGATCCTTGGGGGCAGAGCCTCCTGAGCCACCCTTTATTTTCCTCTCCTGCTCTCCTCTCTCCATCCCCATTCCAGGCATTCTACCTTTAAATGTCTGGGACTCCAGGCAAGCTAGAAATATCTGTGACAGCCGCTGTCTCTCTGGAATCTGCAGGGAAAGACAGCCCGACCCCGGCCTCCAGCCTCCCGGATGCCCAGGATCACGTGTGCAGGCAGCTGCAGATGGCCACAGCAGGTCAGGGATGGCTGTCTTATTTATGGGCAGTATCTTCCCAAGGCTCACTCCCAGCTAATGACTCATGCATCAGAAATCCACAGGCTCTTAATGGCAACACACTCACACATGTGCTAACACACCGCTACACTATTTCACACACTCACACCTATACAAGCACACACACATATTCCCCCTGAAATCTGCCGGAACGAAGTCACTGTGAGTGGCCACTAGAATCAGGCCTTTCACAAGTTAGAACAAATATGAGGACTTTGCATAGTTGAGACTCGTTCTGCTGGAGTGTGTCTGAAGTACAAGGGCCTAGCTAGGATTTACAGACGGTGGCTCCGGGGAAGCCTAGTGTGGGCAGGGCAATGGGGGAGGGGATGAGGCCCCAAAGGTGGAGCACAGCGGGGATGTCTCGAACTCCTGACCTCAGGTGATCCACCTGCCTCGGACTCCCAAAGTACTGGGATTACGGGCATGAGCCACCGCGCCTGACAAAGGGATGTCACAGGCCCCACATGGCCTAGACCTGGGGCTATGGGCAAAGCAGGGGAGAGAGGAAGAAGTCAAAGGGAAGGAGGGAAGTGAGGGCCAGAGGTGGACGCTCACCCGAGTCCAGAGGCAGCCCAGGTTCTGCAACTCAGGGCAGCGTGATCCCAGGGAGTCCCAAAGGAAGGTGAGAGGCGTCAGGGACAAAGGCAGGGAACTGAGGGTTGAGGAGCTGATCGGAGTATCAACAGGGCTGGGACAGGATGAGGTAGCCAAGGCATCCCTGGCGCAAAACTGAAGAAGGCGCCAACTCTCAAGGTCATGCAGATACCAACCTTGCACTTGGCGCGAGCCTGGGAATGAGGGCCTCTTATATTTCACGCCCTAGGCCCCTCTCTACCTTCACCCTAGTACTTCAGGGAGCTCTGTACTGGAAGAGGGGACACCACTGTTAGAGTCAACTAGGTCTCTGGCCAGGAAGGGACCTAGAGGAGGTTGGTGTGGCTGCATAGGACTCAGAGAAGTTGAGCGTGGCCCTTCTGAGGAGTCCTGTGCCCCAGCAACTCTTCCCTGGCAGGGACTTAGGGTGGACCCAGCTCAGAGGGTCAAAGAAGGCCAGCAGTCTCCTTACCCCCAGACCTTGGGCAGAACTCAGAGGCCTTCCTGCCATCCTTCCCCAAGGCAGCTGGTGGGGGTGGGGTGCCTGGGCGGTGGCTCTGATCCAGAGAACCCTTCCCAGACCCATCCTGGAAGGGAAGAGGAAGAAGGAAACTGCCAGGGAGACTGGGGCTGATGAAGTCACTGTTTTGATGGCTTCAGGGGAAGCTATTAATACCCACAAGGTGATGCTCCAGCACCAGTCACCGTGGCAACACCCACACACCCGGCAGTGCAGATTCTGCGGGCCGTGCCTGAGGGGGTGGGTGTCAGTGCACACGTGTGCACTCTCGCGAACACCTGTGTCCTTGTATGTGCATGCGTAGGTGTTGTGAGTGCACACACACACATGCAGGAGAGGGAGGCCCCGGGCAGGGACCTGGGGAAGCTTCCTTCAACAGCAGCTCCACTCCCACCTTCCCATCCTTCCCTGTTGCTCTCTTCTTGCTGATTTCTCTCTCTCTCTCTTTTTTTTTATAGAGTTTTGCCCAGTGGGAGTGCAGTGGTACGATCTCAGCTCACTGCAATCTTGCAACCTCCACCTTCCAGGTTCAAGCAATTCTCCAACCTCAGCTTCCCGAGTAGCTGGGACTACAGGCACGCACCACCATGTCCAGCTAATTTTTTTTTTCTTTTTTTTTTTTTTTTTTTTTTGAGACGGAGTCTCGCTGTGTCACCCAGGCTGGAGTGCAGTGGCGTGATCTCGGCTCACTGCAAGCTCCACGCCATTCTCCTGCCTCAGCCTCCTGAGTAGCTGGGAATACAGGTGCCTGCCACTACGCCTGGCTAATTTTTTGCATATTTAGTAGAGACAGGGTTTCACCGTGTTAGCCAGGATGGTCTCTATCTCCTGACCTCGTGATCCACCTGCCTCGGCCTCCCAAAGTGCTGGGATTACAGGTGTGAGCCACCGCGCCCAGCCAATTTTTGTATTTTTAATTGAGATGGGGTTTCACCTTGTTTGGCCAGGCTGGTCCCTAACTCCTGACCTCAAGTGATCCGCCCACCTCAGCCTCCCAAAGTGCTGGGATTACAGGAGTGAGCCACCGCACCTGGCCCTTGCTGGTTTCTTTCACTCTCTACCCCCTTCCCACCCCCTCTCGTCTTTCCCCCTGCCCTTCCTTCTCTGCTTCTTCCCACTCTGGTCACTTTCTCTCCTTGCAGCCTCTGTTCTTCCCACCCTGGCTGTCCGCTCCTGCCTGGTTCGCCTCTCTCTACCTCCCTTCCTCTTTCTCTCTCTCCATAGCTTCCAGATCTATTCAAGTCTTGAAGAGTTACCGTGTTGATAAAATAGTAGCTTATTTGACTGAGAGTCTACTCCCTTCCCTGAGCCTCTGGATGCTGAGTTCGAAACCAACCAGAGGGATGACCTTTCCTCAGGCAGACAAAAGTGAGGTGCCTCTAGGCCAAGCTGGACTCCCCTGAATTGAGACCACCCTAGTCAATGGCATGACACCTCCCTCCATGCAGAGAAACTAACCTTAAAATGGGAAACAGCCACAACTATCCCTGGCTACGACAAGTAGCACCCTCCCATTCCCCAAGTCCCAGCCCATTGTTTTGTTTTGTTTTGTTTGGGTTTTGTTTATTTGTTTGTTGTTTGTTTGAGACAGAGTCTAACTCTATCACCCAGGCTGGAGTGCAGTGGCATGATCTCAGCTCACTGCAACCTCCCCTCCTGGGTTCAAGCACTTCTCGTGCCTCAGCCTCCTGAGTAGCTGGGATTACAGGTGTGTGCCATCACGGTCAGCTAATTTTTTGTATTTTAGAAGAGACAGGATTTTGCCATGTTGGCCAGGCTGGTCTTGAACTCCTGACCTCAATTGATCTGCCCGCCTCGGCCTCCCAAAGTGCTGGGATTACAGGCGTGAGCCACTGCACTCCGCCTGGTTTTGGTATTTAGAGTTGAGGGTCTCACTCTGTCACCCAGGCTGGAATGCAGTGGCATGATCATAGCTCACTGCAACCTCGATCTCCTGGGCTCAAACGATGCTCCCACCTCAATCTCTTGAGTAGCTGGGACTACAGGCACGCGCCACCACGCCAGACTAATTTTTTATTTATTTATGTTTTGTAAGAGATGAGATCTCAGTTTCTTGCTCAGGCTGGTCTTGAACTCCTGGCTTTAGGTCCGGACTAGGCCACCCAAAGCACTGGGATTATAGGCATGTGCCACCACGTCCACCCAGCCACCAGCCCGTAGTTAATCAGGCTATCAGAAAAGCTGTGGGGGGAGAGGGTGGTGTCCTGTCTGAACTTCAGGGGGTGGCTGGACAAGTTGGAGGGGTAGATCTCTGAGTGCCTGTGCCTGATTCTTAGTGCATACTCAATAACTAGTTATTAAATAAATGAATGAATAAAGAGATGGATGGATTAACCTGTCAGGACCTCCCTCTGAAGGATGGAAGTCTGTGCTGCCCATTTTAGCATGGAATGGGCCCTATGCCATCTTATTCCCAGGTATTTTGGGGATTCAGCTTCACTCATTGCCCAGTGACCATTTATTGAGCACTACCTGTATCCCTGGCGCTGATGAGGTGCAGTTTCCTTGCTAGCACTGTGGGGCAGCCTGTCCTCTGCTTTTTGTGCACTCCAGTCCCGGTTCCCCACCTCCCAGGCCCAGGTTCAGAGCTGAACATACAGCAGGTCTGACCGCATAGCTGGGCTGGGCAGGTTGCTCTGAGCTCCAAACTTTTTTGATCACGCACCCCTAGCAGTAATAAATTTTTAAAGTGTGTACACCAATATATGTATATTTCTTTATTTATAATTTCCAAAAATGCACTACTGTATTCATATTGTGTATATTATGAAACATAGACTAAATAGACTAATGATATTGAAAAAGGGATCATCTTGCCCTCCTGGGGTGCGCACAAACTCTAGACTAATAATTCTCAAACTTAAACGTGCATCTGAATCATCTACGAGGCCTTGGGGAGAGGGGGAGAAAGTTACTAAAATGCAGACTCCCAGACCTCACCCTGAGAGACTTAGATTGAACAGAGTCTGATACAGGTCATTTATTGATTACACGTTGGGAAACTGCTCCACATGGTCACGTGTTCTAGTTGTAAAGAGGGTGTTTAAAGAAGGCCTACAGGCTTTCTCAGGGGAAAGCTGGACACCCCATGGGGACCAGGCCAGTGCTGGCTGCCACACAAGCAGGGCTAACTTACTGGAAGAGGTGACTGTGCAGGGAGGTAGCAGGGATGAATCCCAGCCCCTTCCTCTGCCCCACAGACAAACTTGCCCTCTGGGAGGTGGCCCCTGAATGCAGGATCAATTGTGAGGTCTTCATAGACCCCCAAACTCTTATTTTGGAGCCCAACCCCATCAGGCCAAATGTACTAAAATATACCACATTCCACATTAAACATAATTTTCTTGCAGTAAACATTTTGAAAGGATTTTTACAAATTTGGCTTTTGGAATCACTGGATGACAAGGGACTCACTGAATTTACAACTGGTTTTATTTCTAAGCAATCATGCGTGTGCTGGATGTCTTGCCAAGTGAGAAAAAACCTATGTTTGTCTTCAAATATAATGAAATGTTTATGAGTACTACATTTAGCAGTTAATGACATTGATACAACAAAGGCATTTAAGTGAACATTTATTAATTTTGGTTTGAAGTTTTCCTTTCATAACTTGAGGACAGTAATGTTTTTTTCTGGTCTCAAGCAGATGCTTTAAAAGTTCATAGGCTTAAGTACCCATAGCACCCATGGAAAAAATCCAGACCTGAGGCCAAGCACTCCCAAGACTGTATCTGAAAGGACGGAAGGAGGTTCCTCCACGAAGCAGAAAGGAAAATGCCCAATGTTGGCCGGGCACAGTGACTCACGCCTATAATTCCAGCACTTTGGGAGGCCGAGGTGGGCGGATCACCTGAGGTCAGGAGTTTGAGACCAGCCTTGCCAACATGGCGAAACCCCATCTCTACTAAAAATATGAAAAATTAGCCAGGCGTGGTGGTTCATGCCTGTAGTCCCAGCTACTTGGGAGGCTGAGGCAAGAGAATCACTTGAACCCAGGAGGTGGAGGTTGCAGTGAGCTGAGACCCCCACCACTGCACTCCAGACTGGGCAACACAGCAAGACTCCATCTCAAAAAAAAAAAGGGAAAAAAAAAGAAAATGCCCCATGTCGGAAAGAGGACAGTGTGCCTCCATCTGAGAAATTTGTGTACTGACTTCAAAGTCCAGCATCAGTTGATCTATCCCAGGGCCACTTGCTCAGATAATTGTGACAGGTGACATTTATGAAGCACTTACTCATATGGCCCAGGCCTTGGTCTAAGCACTTCAGATGCATTAGTTCATTTAAGTCTGGAAACAACCCTGTGAGATAGGTACTATTTTTGTTCTTGTTATTATTACTATTATTATTCCTATTTTACAAATAAAAATCCCGAGGCTTGTGGAGGCTGTCAGTAGTCTAGGAGCTGATGGGGGAGGCATGGAGTCACAGTCCTAGGACAGCCTGAGTCCTGATTCCCATGATACTGTGCCTGTACCAGGGTGGAATTCCTTCGTGTCCCCAGCCTGAGGGAAACACCTGTGGCAAAGGAGGCCTCCTCACTGAGCTCCTGAACCAGCCCCCTTCTGCTTGAGGACACCTAAGATGCCTGGTGGCTTCAGCTCAGGTTTCTGGAAGTTAGCCAGGGAGCACACAGCTACTGATGAACACAAAACAGAGTAAAAAAACAATAAGATCAAAGAAAGATGCTCGAAATGGCTGCAGTACCCCCAGCATCCTCTTTTCTCTCACAGATGTTTTAAGTGGCCTTTACTTGGCAGGGTGGCCCTTCCAAGAATGTTACAAAGACCAGAGAATCATAAAGGAAAAGTATGATAAATATGACCACATAAAAATGTAACACTCCTTCATGGCCAAAGTTGAAAGACAAATAGGAGTTAGGAGGCATCTCTCCAAGAAGCCAGCAGCCTTAAATCACACCAAATGCCTTTAGCGTGAGACCCAGGACAGGGAGCAGACTTTTCCCCAATTGCTGCTGGCAGTGTGACATCTCCCTTTCACGCACCCTTCCCCAGAGCAGTCCCAGAGGCACACCCAAGGGCAGCTCTCTTCCCAGGGACAATAGCTGGTGGAAGGTTTTCTCTCAGCCGAAAGAACAGACCTGCTGTGTGTCCCGCCTCTCCCTTCCTCTCACCCCAATTCCTCCCTCCAGCCACCACTAGGTGACACTACAACTCCATTGGAATCCCCTTTGTCTCTGACAAACGTTTTTGGGGAGCCCTCAAGCCATTCAAAACACCTTAAAAATGTTTACCAGAGCCAGGCGCGGTGGCTCACACCTGTAATCCCAGCACTTTGGGAGGCCTAGGTGGGTGGATCACCTGAGGTTGGGAGTTCGAGATCAGCCTGACCAACATGGAGAAACCCCATCTCTACCAAAAATACAAAATTAGTGGGGCATGGTGGCGCATGCCACCAAGTAGCTGGGTGGTGCATCCCAGCTACTCGGGAGGCTGAAGCAAGAGAATCGCTTGAACCCAGGAGGTGGAGGTTGCAGTGAGCCGAGATTGTGCCATTGCACTCCAGCCTGGGTAACAAGAGTGAAACTCCGTCTAAAAAAAAAAAAGTTTATGAGGCCAGGTGTGGTGGCTTATGCCTGTAATCTCAGAACTTTGGGAGGCTGAGGTGGGCGGATCGCTTGAGCCCAGGAGTTCAAGACCAGCCTGGGCAACATAGTGAGAACTCATTTTTACCAAAGAAACAAAAATTAGCCCGGCGTGGTGGTGTGCACCTGTAGACCCAGCTACTCAGGAGGCTGAGGTGGGAGGATCACCTGAGCCTGGGGAGGTTGAGACTGCAATGAGCAGTGATCATGCCACTGCACTCCAGCCTAGGCGAGTGAGACCCTGTCTCAAAACAAAAATAAATAAATAAATAAATAAATAAATAAATAAATGTTTACGGATTGCTCTTTTCCTCTTTCAAAATGAAAAGAGTTTTGCTGGGAAAACATATACCCTTATAGTTTCCATTAGCTACTTCATGGTAAAGAAAATATATCGTTGAGGAAACTGGCCCCCTCTTCAATCACTGAGATGTTCCCCTCTGAGTATGTGCCCTTCACTGAGGCCACTTTTCACCTTTCATCCTGAGATGGGGTCTCCTGCAGCAGAGGAGCTCTCTCTGTCATGGTGACCGTAGGACAGAAGGCCAAAGCTCCCTGCAGAGACTCTCTCCCAGGACTGAGGCCGAGGCTTCCCAAACTTCAACTGAGTCACAGTCCTCCAGAGTGCCCCTACTCACGCCGGGATGCCCCCTCTGGCTGTGTCCAGTTACCCAATATGGGCATCTGCGTGAGCCCAGCCCCTGGCACTCTGCAGATGCCTAGGGAACATCTGTCACTACATGGCCAGAGCTTGAGGGTGTGTAGTCAACAACAGAGGTGCTTCCTAGCCTGGCCCTCTGTGCACCCGAACACCCCCAGAGCTGAAACTCTATCCAGGTGCCCTCTTCCCCCAAAGAAGCCTGCCTGTCTTTGCCCCCAGGTCTCTGCATTTGGCCCAACATGTAGTGTCACATGCGATGGTCGCAAGATCTCCTAGCCAGAGCACCAGCCCCGCTCTTCAGGGTCTGGAAATGTCATTTCCTTTTGGGCAGAAAATCTACGTTTATAGTTTCTTAGTCATGTAAGAGAGGGAAGAGAAAATAATATTCTAAAATTCAGGCTTATTTATCTCTTCTTAGAAAAACAGGAGTTAAAAATGTATTATGGTCGGGCACCGTGGCTCACGCCTGCAATCCCAACACTTTGGGAGGCCGAGGAAGGAGGATAACTTGAACCCAGGAGGCTGAGGCTACAGTGAGCCATGATCGTGCCACTGCATCCAGCCTGGGCAACAGAGTAAGACCCTGTCTCAAAAAGAAAAAATAAAAAAAGTATTATCAACCAGGGAAACAGTTCCATTTTCTGTTCCTCAGTCAGAAACAATGTTAAGATTTAAACCTGATTATTTTGTTTTATGTCAATAATAATACTTTAATCTTATTATTATTATTATTATTATTATTTGAGATGGAGTCTCGCTCTGTTGCACCCAGGCTGGAGTGCAGTGGTGGGATCTCGGCTTACTGCAACCTCCACCTCCTGGGTTCAAGTGCTTTTCTTGTCTCAGCCTCCTGAGTAGCTGGGATTATAGGCACACACCACCACACCCAGCTAAATTTTTTTTTTTTTTTTTTTTTTTTTTTTTGAGATGGAGTCTCACTCTGTCGCCCAGGCTGGAGTGCAGTGGCGTGATCTCGGCTCACTGCAAACTCCGCCTCCCGGGTTCACGCCGTTCTCCTGCCTCAGCCTCCCGAGTAGCTGGGACTACAGGCGCCCGCCACCATGCCCGGCTAATTTTTTGTATTTTTTAGTAGAGACGGGGTTTCACCATGTTAGCCAGGATGGTCTCGATCTCCTGACCTCGTGATCCGCACGCCTTGGCCTCCCAAAGTGCTGGGATTACAGGCGTGAGCCACCGCGCCCAGCCAATTTTTTTGTGTTTTTAGTAGAGACAGGGTTTCACCATGTTGGCTAGGCTGGTCTCGAACTTCTGACCTCAGATGATCCGCCCACCTTGGCCTCCCAAAATGACGGGATTACAGGCATGAGCCACCACACCTGGCCTACTTCATTCTTTTAATGGCTGCATGGATCCCATTTTATGGCTGTGTCATATTTTATTTAAACAGTCCCCTGTTGATGAAATTTAGATTGTTTCCAGTTTGTCATTAAAAGAGCTATAATGAACATTCTTGTTTGTTTATCATGGCTCCTTCTGCAAAGCTACCCATGGGATGAATTCAGAATTTGTAATTACTGAGTCAAAGGACGTATGTATTTACATTTTTGCTTTAAATGTATTGCCAAACTGTTCCACGAAAAACCTACCCATTTGTACTCCAACCATAGACGTATGAAAATAGCTATTTCCTTAAGCCTCATCAACACTGGGAAGTATCAATCTTTCAGTTGCTAACCACTTGGCAATTTTTAAAGGCAACTGGTGGTTTCATTTCTTATTTAATTATGAATGAAGATTAGAATTTTTTCAGGATGTTTGGTCACTTTTTTCTCTCTTTTTTTTTTTCTTGCAAATAACCTGTTCAAATCCTTTACCCATTTTTCTGTAGGATTGTTCGTCTTTTGTATTGATTTATATGAGCCTTCTGCAAATTAAGAAAAAGAGGCCTTTGTGTGGCAAATACCCTTCTTTCAGTTTGTTATTTTTGTTTTGTTTATTGGTATGTTTGCCCATAGAAGCGTCTAATTTTTATGACTCTTACTTGTCCATCTTCTCCTCTACAGCTACTAAATTCTGGGGTCTGTTCACAAAGGCCTTCCTTAGCCTCTGATTATGAATAAATTCGCGTACGTTTTCCTGTAGAATTTTTATGATTTTAATTTTTATGTTGAATCTTTGAACCATGTGAAAATTATTTTGGTATGAAGCATGAAGTAGAGATTGCTCCCGAATGGCTAGCCAGTTGTTCCAGTGCCATCTGTTAGATGGCCCCATTTCATTTCCAGCCTCTCTCCGCCCTTAGGGCTACACGGCTCTGTGGAGTCACCAGAATGGGGCCCACAGAAGTGCCATATTGCTTTCCGCAGGTCTGCCAGGACCCCTCAAAAGCCTGTGTCCTCAGGGAAGCAGAGAATCAGGCCACCGAGAGACAGAAAGGGCACCACACTCTGATAGACACACAGAACAATAGTCTCTGAGTCCTGAGAAGTGGGACACACGTTCAATGCCTTCCCTGTGAAGGAAAAAGAAAAGAAAGAACCGTTAGGGGAGGGCATACTCACCATATACAAAGTAGGAAGACGGCCACACCCATATTTATGAAAACACACATGCATACACACACCAAATATGTACACGTGCACTACACACATACACATACATGTGTACACACATGCATACACAGGTACATAGACACATCTCTCGCACATCACATACAATGAGTTTCTCCAATAGAGGGCATCTATTCCTAAACAGCCCTCTCAATAACAGGAATTCCGAGAATGGTGAAGCCAGTGTTTCTCAAATAATATCCAGACTCCTTTGCAAAGATCAAAAAAAAAAAAATCTGGAAGACTCCAATTTGAAAATAAAACAAAATAACACGAAGAAAGTACCAAAGATTTATTCTATAAAGATCTTCCAATTGCAAATTAACACATATTTACAACTGGTTTTTAAAAAAAAAAAAAAAAAGATTAAATCATTATTAAAAAGAAAAATGTAATTTTTTTTTAGTCTCTCTTTGTCGCCCAGGCTGGAGAGCAGTGGCATGATCTGGGCTCACTGCAGCTTCTGCCTCCTGGGTTCAAGCAATTCTCATGCCTCAGCCTCAAGAGAGGCAATTCTCAAGCCTCAGCCTCCCAAGTAGCTGGGATTACAGGCATGCACCACTATGCCCAACTAATTTTTTGTATTTTTAGTAGAGATGGGGTTTTGCCATGCTGGCCAGGCTGGTCTCAAAACTCCTGAGCTCAGGCGATCTGCCTGCCTCGGCTTCCTAAAGTGCTGGGATTACAGGCGTGAGCCACCACGCCCAGCCAGATGTGCAATTTAATATCTTTCCATATGTGTGAGTAAAAGAAGACTTTCTCCATTTATTGCTGCCTCTAGTTCTCCCTCTACTAGTTCAGCAGGGCCAGGCTCCAGGCAACAAAATGGGATTCTCCTTTTTGCCTTGTCCTTTTATCTTTTTATGTTTTTCCAATTAAAATGTTTTATGATTTTTACTGGAAATAGTTAAAAATCATTATTATGATTATAATAATGATTTATTATGTCTACTATTATAAAAGCCGACAATTCAGAAAATAGAGATTTAAAAAAAAAATGTAAGCCATCTCCTCTCTTTGACAAATAATATCCCTTTTGTGGTGGGCTTCTTTCTGGCCTGTTTCTTTGCTGAAGTATTATTTCCTATAAATACCCAGCAAGGGTCAGCCCCGCTGCAGTCACTCAGCACCTGTTGCCCTGCAGGGCTCCAGGGACCCAGGCTGACCTGGTAGTTCTGTCTTATGTCTCAGAGGCTGGAGCTGTGAAAAGGTTGGCCCGGAGTCTTTGACCCAGTTTTCTTCAAAGTGTTCTTCCAGAAGCATTGTCTATTGTTTTCTGAACTCTCAAGGTTAGAGTGGCTGGGGACCCTTAGGACACTCTATCCCTCCCTGAGACTAGAATGCGATTGAGGGGTGCTCACGACCCTCCCAGCCCAGTTAGCTCTCCACCTGCTCCGCACCAGCCCTGCTGGTTCAGGGTCACGAAGCCTGGCCTTGGGACAGGACAGTCCCCTTTTCTGGTCAGCAGCCCAGTGGGTGACTAAGGCTGAAAGGCACAGATGGAGGATTCCAGCTTCCTCCCTGGCTCTGTCCCCGCCAGGGTATGTGACCTCCAACAGCCCCTCTGGGACTGTACCCACCTCAGGATGTGGTTTTGATTGTCCTCCTGGCTTGAAGGGTTTCTCACCCCTGCCCCGCCCTCTCCTCCGCTCAGAGTCAGACTTGCAGGGCCGCTGGTGGCTCTCCCCATCTTCTCCAACGCCTCCTCATTTCCCTTACACAGGGAAATCTGTCTCATAGGACCCAGAGTAACATACAAATATGGAAAATAAAAATACTAAGTGGCCGGGCTCAGTGGCTCATGCCTGTAATCCCAGCACTTTGGAAGGCCAAGGCGGGTGAATCACCTGAGGTCAGGAGTTCGAGACCAGCCTGACCAACATGGCGAAACCCCTGTCTCTACTAAAAATACAAAAATTAGCTGGGTGTGGTGGTGGGTACCTGTAATCCCAGCTACTTGGAAGCTGAGGGAGGAGAATCACTTGAACCCGGGAGGCAGAGGCTGCAGTGAACCAAGATTGTGCCCCTGCACTCCAGCCTGGGTGACAGAACAAGACTCTATCTCAAAATAATAATAATAATAAGTAAGACCCAGGTTTCTGTCTGTCTTCATCAGAAGTACAGACCACACAGATTGTCATGAAATTTGCAAGACTTATTTGGGATGATCTGACTTAAAATATGGGCTAAGTGACCTTTACAAAATTCATTTTGCAGGTTTCAGGGGTCCCTCAAACATCTGGGCTGTCATCCTTCAGAGAGGCTGGAACTGAGACACAAGGAGAGACCTAGTGACGTCGGAGAGTTAGGAGAAGAAGCAGTGATTTCAAATGCATGCCCCTCACATGGAAGAAGGGCGGGGGGAAGCCATGCAGGTGTGGGCGTGGCACTTGAGCAGCCTCTCCCATGGGCACCCAGTGGTTAATGCACAATGGTTAGCACGTCTCCCAGGAAGGCCATCCCCTTCCTCTTTCCCTTTCATGGCAAATGCTGAAACATGGTTGAAGACTCCTCTCAAGGGTCTCCTCTTCCAGGAAGCCTTCAGTCAGGAATAGGTGCCCCTTCTGGCTCCTCCTAGCCGGAAAGCCAACATGAAATCTCCCTGGGCTAAGCTGAGTCGTCATATTTTTTTGTTGTTGTTGCTGTTGTTTTACTACGCCTCTAAGACAAGTTCAAAGTCATGCTTTTGATCAAGACCAGAAAACATACTTTGGCTCCATCAGCATCTTTGCCTCATCACACCCAGAATTTGCCTGGCCCCCGAAGGAAGCTCCAACAGCTGTCAAGCCTGAGCATCCAGACCCTAAAGCAAAGAGAAATGGGCGGGGAGGAATGGAGTGACAGGGCGGGGCCCATTTGCCTAGAGGTGCTTTGGGCTGCCTGGTCACAGAGGGTGACTCATTCCCCCAGAGAGGAGGGGAGTGGCACCAGGGGACCATCGGGCTGGGCAGGGGAGCCTTTGTGGAGAGAGCCTGTCCCTGCCTTAAGTGCCTGCTGGACCCCAGGAGCCTGGGCTGGGGCCTGGGCACTGCTTCCTCCTTGGTCCCTCAGGCCCTTGGAAGCAGAGAGAGAACCTCTTGCAGATCCCAGGCTCATCTCCAGCGCAGCAGACACCAGGAAGGTGGCCAGAGCCTCACTGAGCCCACCCGACAGCTGCCCACCCATCCAGGCTGGAGCCATGGATAAATTCCGCATGCTCTTCCAGCACTTCCAGTCAAGCTCGGAGTCGGTGATGAATGGCATCTGCCTGCTGCTGGCTGCGGTCACCGTCAAGCTGTACTCTTCCTTTGACTTCAACTGTCCCTGCCTGGCGCGCTACAATGCGCTCTACGGCCTGGGCCTGCTGCTCACGCCCCCGCTCGCCCTGTTTCTCTGCGGCCTCCTCGCCAACCGGCAGTCTGTGGTGATGGTCGAGGAGTGGCGCCGGCCCGCAGGGCACCGGAGGAAGGACCCAGGCATCATCAGGTGCGGTCCCACACCACTCAGTGACCCATGGGCTTTGCCAGGGGCTCCCCAACCACCCCACAGGCATTGCCAAGTGCACCCCCAAACCCCAACCATCCTCATTATCAGGGGACTCTCCACCCACCCTACAGGTACTGCCAGGTGCGCCCTCTCCTTTCCCCAACTAGGAATTATCAGCTCACAGAGAGCCACTTGCCAGTTTCCACTCTGGAAACATATTTCTGTTCCTATCATTTGTCACCTTTCCATGGCCAGTGCTGTAAACATAGGAATGACACAGGATTCCCAATTACCCAGGCCACTCTAGCGGCTGCGGGAAAACTTCCTCTTTGCCCTCTGAAGTTCTGCTGAAAATCAACTGACAAAAGGCAGATTAATAAGAGAAAAGGCATACAAATTTATTTGATTACCGTTTTATGTGCCACAGAAGCCTTCAGAATAAAGACCTAAAGATACTGGGGAAATGGTTCATTTTTATGCTTAGGTTCAACAAGGTCTGGATAGCCATGCAGAAATAGAATTGGATTAAAAAAAGGGATGAACTAGTGTTATAGACAGAGTGGGGAAACTCAGCAAGGCCATCTAGGTTCTTCTTGGCCTCTCTATACAGCATTCCTTTCTCCCAGACACGGGGCAGGACCCTCTCTAGAAGGGAGTCTTATGACCTACAATGAAACTAGGTAGGTCAGATCGTTTCTTTATGGCCAGTTTTTAGACAGAAAGGCGCGGGGGAAGTTAGAGTCATATTTTTAGGTTTTATGGTGGCAGCTTTGGAGAAAAGGGGTTCTGGTTTCTATGACCCACCTTGGGGAAGATGGATTCTAGTTTCTATGGCTAGCCTGGGGGGAGAATAAAGAGCCAGAGATTGGGTGGGGGGGCCGGGCGCCGTGGCTCATGGGTGTAATCCCAGCACTTTGGGAGGTCAAGGCGAGTAGATCACCAGAGGTCAGGAGTTCGAGACCAGTCTGGCCAACATGGCAAAACCCCGTCTCTACTAAAAAATACAAAAAATTAGCTGGGCGTGGTGGTGGGCACCTGTGGTCCCAGCTACTCAGGAGGCTGAGGAAGGAGAATCGCTTGAACCTGGGAGGCAAAGGTTGCAGTGAGCCGAGATCGTGCCACTGCACTCCAGCCTGTGCGACAGAGCAAGACTCTCAAAAAAGACAAAAAAAGAAAAAAAGAAAAGAAAATGCTAAAGCCACCACTGCCTAGAACATATTTACAGCTCACACTGGGTAGGCCACGCACACACATGCCTGGCACACACCATTGGATGTTTTGTGTACAATCCAATTCAGAAACAACATCTGCATCCGGTGCACCCGCAGCCTCTGTTCCATGCTCTCAGGGATTATATCTCCCTGCAATTCAGCTGTGCAGGGTGGGTCACAGGCACTGGGTGCGTCTTTGGCCTTTTCCTCTGGGGTCCAGTGGGCACAGCTCTACTGGGCTCCTGTCCTGTGGCCAACACCCAATCGAGGTCACTACAGGCAGGGGCGGAGTTGATCAGGAAAGGCGCCTGAGGCCAGTCAGAGGGTGGGCTCCTGGGATGCCTTGTGGGTAGGGGTATTAGAGGTGCTGCTTTTGGAGGGTTACTGGGCAGGGCTGTCTTAGCTTAGGCTCTCCTCCAAAAGCAGGCTCTGGAAAGAATGTGATAATGAGTGGGCAACTGGGGCTCAATCCTTCAAGGGACCCCCCAAGGGCATGCATAGAACACATCTCAGAATTGTCCCACTGAGGATTTAAGAAGCTGGGATATTTATCCACAAGGCCCCATCCCTCTGGGGTTGAAGGTTGATTTGGGGGTTAACTTTTCAGTGCTTCCAGCCTACCCCTCTCTGGAGCAAAAAATCCTCCAAAGTCCCGGGGGTAGAACAATGCAGGTGCTTGAGGTAGGAGGCCCTCGGGCCCTCCAGGTGAATAGAACCAGCCACTGCAGCCACAGATGCCTCTGGCATGGGTAGGGCACCAGCAGTGTCTGCTGCAAGGCCTAGGGCAAGAGGAATACCAACTCCTCAGTGCTCCAGTCCTGGGGATCCCAGCGGCCCCCGCCCTCCTTCCTCCCTGCCTCTGTCGCTGAGACCTCTACACTGGGAGCTGCAGTCTGATGTAACCCAGCCTGGGACTTCCCAACAGTCCATCCTTGCATCTCCCCTGCTGCAGCTGACTTCCAGCTGCCGCCTGTGACCCCCCTCCTTCTTCTGCTCCCAGGTACATGTGCTCCTCTGTGCTGCAGAGGGCGCTGGCCGCCCCCCTGGTCTGGATCCTGCTGGCCCTCCTTGATGGGAAGTGCTTGGTGTGTGCCTTCAGCAGCTCTGTGGACCCTGAGAAGTTTCTGGACTTTGCCAACATGACCCCCAGCCAGGTACAGCTCTTCTTGGCCAAGGTTCCCTGCAAGGAGGATGAGCTGGTCAGGGATAGCCCTGCTCGGAAGGCAGTGTCTCGCTACCTGCGGTGCCTGTCACAGGTAACAGGGGTGATCCTCCCCCAGCCCTTGTACCCTCACAAATCCCCCGCATTGGTTCTGGAGTGCGGTGGGGGGGTGGTGAGGAGGGACAGATGATGGGCTCAGCCCATTCCCAGGAGGCAGGAAGCACTGGAGACCACTGCTCTGCCTTGCCCACGCCCACTGCGCACCTTCTTCCCACCCGTGAGAAATAATACTGATCTCCACTTATTGAGCATTTATGTGCCAGGCACTGCAGTGAGCATTTTATATGTATTATTTCATTTACTTTGTGGAACAACCATTATCATCCCATTCTCCAGATGAGGAAGCAGGCTCTGAGAGTTTAGTTCATAAGGCCAAAGTCACACAGCTTATAAGAGGCAGAGCAGGGATCGGAAGGAGTGTCATTATTCCTCTTAACCACCTTCCAACAATATAGGCTCTCTCCAGATGCTGATCTTCCCAAAAGGCACCAACTCTATTATCCTGGGGGACAAACCCCAGCTCTACCCCCAGCCTAGACTCCAGATTCCACCACCACTTCTCCTAGGGCCCCAGCACTGAGTTGTGTCCACCAAAAAGTATTTATGTGAACCCACTACACACGGAGCATCACTAGGGTTATAGACAATAAAGACACAGCCCCTGCCCCTTGGGGAGTCTGACAGGCTCATGGGCTGGCCAGTGGTGCGATGGAGGGAGGACCCGGGTGCAGGATGCACTTGATTCTGGCTCAGACTGTGACCTTGGCCATGGGACTACCCCTCTGGACCTCAGTTTATCATGCAAAATACAGGGGAGCTTGAGCTCCTCCATCTTGATGGCTCCTGCAAGCTTCAACACTCTAGGCTTTCCCTAGTTCGGTGGAAAGAGCATGGAATTTGCAGTGAGACTGAGGTTTGAATCCTGACTCAGCTGTAAATTATCAGTCATGTAAAGTTTAGCAAGTTGGTTGGTTTTCTGCTCTCATGTATAAAATACTCACCTTAAATTTGGTGATGTGGGGGAAGTCCTGTGAGATGCCAAATGAGAGAGCTTTATAAATCGTGGAAATCACTTCTGTAAATGATAAGGATTCAAATATGTCCCTGTGGTTTAGAGACGTGACTTCCCTGCTCTGGGTCCACACAATTGCATCATGTCTCAAGTTGGGCCTTAAAGAGACTATGGCTTTGGAAGGTAGAGAGGAGGGAGAGGAGTCTGCCAGGTGTGGGCCCCAGCTTTAGAGAACTACTTCAGTTTGTCCTCACTCCTGGCTGGGAACACTGTCCCCTGTTCATATTGTGTGTCACTGTCATTCAGCCTTTAGTCTTGGCCCTCAAAGTCAGGTTGGGTGTCCCTCCTCTGGACTCCCTCTCTATGACAAGTACCCAGTCATCGCCTATTTAATCATCTATTTCCTCCACTAAGGTATGAGCTCTGTGAGAGCAATGACTGAGTCCCTAGTCCTTAGCACAGTGCCTCCCACTAACTATAGTACAGTGGATGCCTAGATGGGAAGACAGACAGATAAGGACACACAAGGATGACAAAGGACTGGATAAAAAGATGAGGGGGGCCGGGCGTGGTGGCTCACACCTGTAATCCCAGCACTTTGGGAGGCCGAGGCGGGTGGATCACATGAGGTCAGGAGTTTGAGACCAGCCTGGTCAACATGGTGAAACCTCGTCTCTACTAAAAATACAAAAATTTGTTGGGCATGGTGGTGCACGTCTGTAATCCCAGCTACTCGGGAGGCTGAGGGAGGAGCATGGCTTGAACCCAGGAGGGGGAGGTTCCAGTGAGCTGAATCACGCCATTGCACTCCAGCCTGGGCAACAGAGCAAGACTCCATCTCAAAAAATAAAAATAAATAAATAAAAAGATGAGAGGATGGATGATGGATGGTTGGATGGGGGCGTGGATGAGTAGATGGATCAAGGGAAGGAAGGAGGAGCATATGAGAGCATGAATGAATGGGAGAAGAGATGGATAGATGATGGACAGATGGAAGGATAGTTAGGAGCTTGACTGGATGGGAAGATGACGGATTTACAGTAAGACAAGAGGATGGACGATTGGATAGGTGGAGAGATGGTTGAATGGGTGGCTAGATGAAAGGATGAGAGAATGAATGGAAGGGAGGGTAGATGAATGGATGAAGGATGGTTGGCAGGACGGATGACTGAATAGGAAAGTGGATAGATTTGAGGAAGGATGGATGGGAAATGTAAAAGGAGGGACTTTGGAATACCTTTGCCACACTATACAGGATAGTTCCCCAAGTAGCAGATGCTCTAAGAGTTAATTCAATTTACAAGGACACAGGGATACAAAAGAGGACATGTAATCTGATGATCACACAATTTTCTTTGTGTTCATTCTTCTCAATTTATTTTATTTGGTCCCATTTCATTCAATACTCTGATTAATGAATTATGATGTTTGGAGTGGTATACTGCAGTTAAATTCTCTAAGGAGTATTTGAATCCACTGGAAAATGAAGAATATTATTATGTAGACATGATGAAATTAAATATGCAATATTCACATAAGTATTCATAAATACATATGTATAGGATTAGGCCCCACTCACACCTAACCTCGGGCCTCCTTACTTTGCAGGCCATCGGCTGGAGCGTCACCCTGCTGCTGATCATCGCGGCCTTCCTGGCCCGCTGCCTGAGACCCTGCTTCGACCAGACAGTCTTCCTGCAGCGCAGATACTGGAGCAACTACGTGGACCTGGAGCAGAAGCTCTTCGACGAGACCTGCTGTGAGCATGCGCGGGACTTCGCGCACCGCTGCGTGCTGCACTTCTTCGCCAGCATGCACAGTGAGCTGCAGGCGCGGGGGCTGCGCCGGGACAATGCAGCCAGGAGCCTCGAGCCCCCCGCAGTGCCTGAGCCCCCAGAAGGCCTGGACAGTGGAAGTGGGAAGGCCCACCTGCGCGCAATCTCCAGCCGGGAGCAGGTGGACCGCCTCCTAAGCACCTGGTACTCCAGCAAGCCGCCGCTGGACCTTGCTGCATCCCCCGGGCTCTGCGGGGGTGGCCTTAGCCACCGCACCCCTACCTTGGCACTGGGCACGAGGCTGTCCCAATACACCGACGTGTAGGGTCCTGGCCAGGCTTGAAGCGGCAGTGTTCACAGGTGAAATGCCGCGCTGACAAAGGTCTGGAGCCTTTCCAGGCCGTGGGGACCCCACGGCAGGCACCCTAACTCTTGTTAGCCTCCTTTTTAAAGTAGCCCAATCTCTGCCTAGTTTCTGGGTGTGGCCTCCAGTGTGCTTCACAAACTTTAATGTAGACTCGGTTCACTGAGGGCCTTATTAAATACAGGTTCAGACAGTGTAGCCAGGACCGAGTCTGAGATTCTGCATTTTAAACAAGTTCCTGGAGGCTGATGTGCTTTTGGTCAGTGAACCAAACTTTGAGTAGCAAGAATCTAAATAGATCTGCCATGGGTTCTGGGTTCTAGATGTCAATTCTAAATAATAATAATGACCTTAGTCTGCTGCCTCGATAATTTCATTTGTGTAATTGTCTCTCGTTTTTGTTTTTTTTTTAGACGAAGTTTTGCTCTGTCGCCCAGGCTGGAGTGCAATGGCGCGATCTCGGCTCACTGCAACCTCTGCTTCCTCGGTTCAAGCGATTCTCCTGCCTCAGTCTCCCGAGTAGCTGGGACTACAGGCATGCGCACCCGGCTAATTTTTGTATTTTTAGTAGAGACAGGGTTTCACCATGTTGGTCAGGCTGGTCTCAAACTCCTGACTTCAGGTGATCCACCCGCCTCAGCCTCCCAAAGTGCTGGGATATACAGGCGTGAGCCACCATGCCCGGGCTTGTGTCTTTAATTCTCTGGGGTTTCTAGCAGCTTATACCAAGGTTCTCATAGCAAGTTCTAAGCAAGCTCTGCTAGTTGAGTTCCTCTTGAAACCACTAGTTAGTGCCTCTTGCTGGCTGCTACAGATGACTACTTTTATATTTTCCTGTTGAGGGGATATTTCTGTGTTTGAATGTCAAGGGGCTGACTCTCCCAGCTCCTACCTTCCCAGGCCCCACCAATTCTGGCCAACCAAAGCCGAGCAGCCCTGCCTGGGTTCCTCCTTCAAGACGCAGTTCCTCTCAGCCTTCTGCTCTCCTGCAGCGGGGGCAGACGCTCCTCCCTCACCTTCCACGCACCACCTGCCTCACCGCTAGCCTGAGCCCTGGGCTCAGCAAGTTCCCTTCCTAAGATGACCCCCTCCCCTAGACATTCCCAGGGGTATCTACTGCTGCCCTTAGCAAGAGGTTGGCACCCTGGTGAGGATTTCCTCAGAGCAAAGTAGGAGTGTGGGGTCTAGCTCAGAGACAAAAAACCCTGAAATGCCAGTGTTAGTTCTGCTGGAAAAACTGCCACTCCAGGCCAGGTTCAGTGGCTCATGCCTGTAATCCTACACTTTGGGAGGCCGAGGCAGGTAGATCACCTGAGGTCAGGAGTTTGAGATCAGCCTGGCCAATATGGTGAAATCCTGTCTCTACTAAAAATATAAAAATTAGCTGGGCATGGTGGTGGGCACCTGTAATGCCAGCTACTCAGGAGACTGAGGCGGGAGAATAGGTTGAACCCAGGAGGCAGAGGTTGCAGTGAGCCGAGATCGTACCACTGCACTCCAGCCTGGGCAACAAGGGCAAAACTCTGTGTCAAAAAACAAAAAAACAAAACTGCCACTCCATCTCTGGCAGCCCGAACAGGAAGGGTTTGGGGAAGATTTAGCCTTTGCTCTCCTCTGGGCCTCTGCCCCTCCCTGATGACTCATCCAGCCCCCACTCCCTACCCCCACCCCCAGACACCCTGCGGTCGCCTCCATCAGCACAGATGGTGGCCACAGGAAGCAGACCCAGGTTCACCCCATGCTTTTCTACTTCCTCAGCACCCCAGGAAGTACGGGGGCCCCTGGATGCCCCCCACCCTGGAGCCTGCCCCCCTTCATCAGGCAACTTTTGTGCTCCTGGGCTCTTGACAAGAGACCTTGTGAGACCAGAAAATCCCTGCAGCTCAGCCTCCCCCCACCTAATGGTTGTGGTCAGGCCATGCAAATGTCTGAAATAGCGCTGGGTTGGGACCTGGTTTAGGCAAAGCTTTAGCAGTGATAGGGTGAGGAGGAAGGAGGGAGACCTTGGCGGCAGTCCAGTCTGCATGAGTGAGGTCCCAGCCTGGGGAAAGGAGGCTCAGGGAGGCTGCTTTGGGCTCCAGGGAAGCAGCATCTGGAGTAAAAAGTCGCCGACTGCAATCGATCCTCTTACCTTCCTATACTGAGCACTTATAGAGCACCTACTGCATAGAAAGCACTGTGCCAGGGAATAGGGAAGAGAGAATACACCGATGACCTGCCCCTGCCCTCAAGGAGCTGTGCTTCCTTGTGCTGAGGAAGTAGAAAAGCATGGGGCGAACCGGGTATGCTGTCTGTGGCCAACATCTGTGCTGATGGAGGCCATAGCAGGACGTCTGCGGGGCAGGGATTGGGGAGAAAGGGAGTCATCAGCAAGGGGCAGAGGCCCAGAGGAGAGCAAAGTCTACATCTTGGCGCTTTATTAGGGGGACAGAGGTGGGTACAGAAATTATGAGAATCCAAAGCATAAGGTGTAAGTGATCTAATAAAGGCAAATCAGGTGCCACGGGGAGTTAGCAGGGAGAAGGAGGCTCTCAGCGGGGCGGGGGTTGGGGGTGAGGGAAGGCTTCACGATGAAGGTGCCATTTGAATGGGTCTTAAGGATGGGAAGGATTTTGACATGTGGAAAGAAAGATGGAGGGAGGGTGCAGAGCATCTCAAGGGAAGAAATAAGAACAAAGGCATAGGCTGGGCGCAGTGGCTTATGCCTGTAATCCCAGCACTTCGTGAGGCTGAGGTGGGCGGATCACGAGGTCAAGAGATAAAGACCATCCTGGCCAACATGGTGAAACCCCGTCTCTACTAAAAATACAAAGCTTAGCTGGGTGTGGTGGAGCACGTCTGTAATCCCAGCTACTCCAGAGGCTGAGGCAGGAGAATCACTTGAACCCAGAAGGCGGAGGTTGCAGTGAGCCGAGATCACGCCACTGCAACAGCCTGGTGACAGAGCAAGACTCCGTCTCAAAAAAAAAAAAAGAAAGAAAAAGGAACAAAGGCATAAAGTTGGTCAAGGGGCAGAGCATGTTCTATTTATTTATTCAGCAGATACTCACTGAATGACTAGAGTGGCCAGAGAGCAAGACAGATAGTCCTGTCTTAATGGAGCTTCGAGTCTGGAAGTGGAGAGAGAGAGAAAACAAGTGAACAAAGAGCCAAGTGGAGAGGCATGCAGTCCAGCCCGGCAAAAGCAAAAGACCTTGGCCAGAGGGCCCAGGAGTCCCATCAAGCCACGTTCCCTGAGCTCGGTACCTGGGAATACATTCTCTTGATCCTCTGTCCTTGACAGCTTTCAAAGGTATCTTTCATCCTCTTCTGTCCCCAATGTGGTTTCAAACCCCTCACCGTGTCCTGTATGTGGACCTTCTTCGGGAGACACAGTGGCAAGCCAGACAAGGCAGGAATGTACTGGAGGCATGGGCATTGGCTGTTCCAGTCCCCACCCTCATGCTGCCTGGGCAGCTGCAGTCCCCATCTCAGCTAGGTTTGCAAGAGGAGGGGAAGATGGCAGGAGACTTGAGGATTTAGCTCAGGACTTTGATTTTATCCTGCTGGCAATTGGGAATGAGAGACAAGTGCTTGGTAGCAAGGTCAGGAAGAGTGATGATATTTGGGGTTCACCCATGTGGAGAGGATGCTGAAGCTGCGAAAATGGATAGGGCCATCGAGAAGAGGGGCTTGTGTGAGATGAGGAAGGACTAAGACTTTTAAAGTTTTGGAGTGGGAAGAGGAGGCAACAAGGGAGAGAAAGGGTTAATCACAGAGGCAGAGTCCAGAGGCAGGCCAGGGAGGAGAGAATTCTTAGACGGGGGAAGGAGAACCAACAAATCTAGTGGTGCTTCTGAGCAACCAAGCAGGGGAAGGACAGAGGGAAAGTCACCGGTTATTGCCATCTTCCCAGGGGAGGGGACTGCTCACCCAGGGAGGTAGTCCTGGCCAAGCAGATGGGTAGGTTTCTATATGATTCATATAAATCCCTGGGCACCTGCCCCAATTTGTGATGATGATACAAGAGAGACCTTCAGCATCCCCATACAGGGAAGGGCACTGGGACCCAAAGACTACAATGGGAGCAGAGAAATCGTGTCCACACTAACATGCTTCCATTTCCAAGGCCCTCATTGAAAATGAGGGAGTCCAGCCAGGCATGGTGACTCATGCCTGTAATCCCAGCATGTTGGGAGGACAAGGCAGGCAGATCACTGGAGCCCAGAGTTCAAGACCAACCTGGGCAAGATGGCAAAACCCCATCTCTAAAAAAAAAGAAGATGGCTGGATGTGGTGGCTCATGTCTATAATCCCAGCACTTTGGGAGGCCGAAGCGGGTGGATCACCTGAGGTCAGGTGATCGGGACCAGCCTGGCCAACATATAGTAAAATACTATCTCTATTAAAAATACAAAATTAGCCAGGTATGGTGGCGCACACCTGTAATCCCAGCTACTTGGGAGGCTGATGCAGGAGAATCATTTAAACCCAGGAGGCAGAGGTTGCAGTGAGCCAAGATCGCACCATTGCCCTCCAGCCTGGGCAACAAAAGCAAAACTCTGTCTCAAAAAAATAAAAATAAAAAAGAAGAAGAAAATGAGGGAGTTCTCTGTTTGGGGCTCAGCTCTGCCCAGCCCTTTGCAGCCACATGAAATGACTTCTCCCTGCCTGTGCTGACTGGCTCTGATGGGGGAGGCTGAGACATGTGGGATGGGGAGAGGTCCCTGAGGGTCTAGAGGAGGCCAGTGGGAGGTGATCTGGTGGCAGCTGCCATGGCAGTGAGCTTTGTACAGGCATTTCGCCCCCCACTCATCTCACAGAGCTGTGCCATCTCAGAAGTGTACTGTCTTATCTCCTCGCGGAACTGTACAGGTGAGTGCTGTCTCCCTTTTATGTCTGAATTCTTGCCTCCCTACAAATTTATCTTGGTCCAAGATTCACTTCTTTTCTTCATTCACTTGTTCATGTATTCCTTCATTCACACTTGTTAACTGAGCATCCTTTATGTACTAGGCACACTGTGCTAAGCATTGGGGCATATGGTAGTAAATAAAACAGATGAGGACTTTTAGCCTTTATGGTACAATGGGAGCCCCTAGATATTAAATAACCCACCCACCTCAAAAAGTAATTACGATTGTATTCAGTGCTGGAAGGGAAAGTACATCCAGGGGGCTCTGAAAGCCTCTAACCCGCAGGACTGGTCTCGGCAGAAGGTTCAGGAAGTCCTCTCTAAAGAAGGAACTGTAGGGGAAGGAAAACGTCCCCTTCACCCAATGAAAGTTCACTGAAAATCACTGACAAAAAGCAGATCAACAGGAGAAAAGCATACATATTAATTTGATGCCAGAGTTTTTAGGATGAAGACCCAAAGACACAGAGGAAATGGTTCATTTTTATGCTTAGGTTCAACAGAGTATGGAAACAACCACGCAGAAATACGATTGGATAAAAAAGATCTGAGCTGATGTTACAGACTTGGGGGGAAAACCCAGCAAGGCTTCCATTTAGGTTCTCCCAGGCCTCTCTGGGCAGCACTTCTTTCTCCCATGGGACAGGGAGAAGGGGATCTTGTGACCTGCAATCTAACAAGGCAGGTCAAATCATTTCTTTATGGCCAGTTTTCACACAGAAACGTTGGGGGTAGGGATTAGAGTAATTTTTTTTTTTTTCTTGAGACAGAGTCTCTCTGTCACTCAGGCTGTACTGCAGTGGTGCCATCTCAACTCACTGCAACCAACCTCCACCTCCCAAGTTCAAGCGATTCTCCTGCCTCAGCCTCTCGAGTAGCTGGGATTACAGGTGCCTGCCACCACGCCTGGCTAATTTTTGTATTTTTTAGTAGAGACGGGGTTTCGCCATGTTGGCCAGGCTGGCCTTGAACTCCTGACCTCAGGTGATCCACCCACCTCAGCCTCCCGAAGTGCTGGGACTACAGGCGTGAACCACTACCCGCTGGGCCTAGAGTAATATTTTTAGGTTGTATGGTTTTAAGGCTGGCTTCAGGGAGAACGGGGTTCTGGTTTCTATGACCCACCCCAGGGAAGAGGGAGTCTAGTTTCTATGGCTAACCTTGGAGGAGAATGACGGGCCAGAGACAGAGGCACAGGTGAGGGTCATAAAGAGTCCTTTGCTTCTGAGACCTTCATTTCAGGGTATTGTTTCTCTGAGCCCCAACACAATCATTACACTGAGACCTTAAGGATTCACAGGAATTTCTCTGGTGAGAATAGGGGGAGAAGTATTGCTGGAATGTGCAGAACCTGTGCAAAGGCCTGAGATGGGAAGGGGCTTGTCCTGTTTGAGAAACTGAAAGCAAACTGGTCAGCTGGGGAGGAGGCATCGGGAGGAGAGTTACCCTGGTACCAGCTCTCACGTGGTCATACAGGCCCTGTTAAGGATTTTGGACTTAAACCGTTGGAGGGAATTAAGTAGTAATTTAGTCAGATGTTCACTTTTTAAAGATTCCCCTGGCCACAGCCTGGGAGTGTCTTGATAGGGGCCCATGTGAATTGCAGAAGGCAGGCAAGAACTGATGGGGCTTGGAGTAGGATGGAGATGGAGAGAATCGATAGATTAGAGGTATTTCAGAGTTAGAATGGACTCTGGGTGTCTTGCTTAAAATCTCACACATAAACATTGTATTAGGCTAGGCTAGGAATGTAAAATAAAATACACTAGGCTGGGCGCGGTGGCTCACGCCTGTAATCCCAGCACTTTGGGAGGCTGAGGCAGGCGGGTCACCTGAGGTCATGAGTTTGAGACCAGCCTGGGCAACATGGTGAACTCCCGTCTCTACTAAAAATATAAAAATTAGCTGGGGGTGGTGGTACACGCCTATAGTCCCAGCTACCTGGGTGGCTGAGGCAGGAGAATCGCTTGAACCTGGCGGGTGGAGGTTGCAGTGAGCCGTGATCGTGCCACTGCATTCCAGCCTGGGCAAGAGAGCGAAACTCCATCTCAAAAATAAATAAATAAATAATAAAATAAAATGCAGTAAAAATAAAACAAAAATCTTTATTGTGTCAGTAGCGTAACACAATAAAGATGTATTTCTCACTCAAGCAAAACCTGATATAGTTAAACAGCGAAGAGAGGTTGAAGAAGGGGGATCTGCCCCACACAGTCGCTTGGGGACCCAGCTGACACCACCATCTTGTGATGCCACCATCAAGACACATGATATGGCTGGGTAGAGTGGCTCACGCCTATAACCCCAGCACTTTGTGGGGCTGAGGCGAGGGAGGATCCATTGAGGCCAGGAGTTGAGACCAGCCTGGGCAACATAGCAAGACCCTATCTCTACAAAGATTACAAAAAAAAAAAAAAAAAAAACAACCTGGCTGGGCATGGTGATGCACACCTGTAGTCCTAGCTACTTTGGAGGTTGAGACTTAATGATCTTTTGAGTCCAGGAGTTCAAGGTTACAGTGAGCTATGACTGTGCCACTGCACTCCAGTCTGGGAGATGGAGCAAGAACCTGTCTCTAAATAAACAAATAAAACTTTTAAAGACCCACAGTATTTCCCAGAAGCAGGTCCTGAGAAAAGGAAATGAGTGCACATAGCTTACAAGAATGTTGCTTCCAGGGAACCCTGCAAGGAACAGAAGTGATACTGGAGAGGGAAGAAAGCCAACCAAGGGTGGAGCCGCCAGCCAGTTACCACCGTGGGCAACCAGAGCATGATCCCACTGGGGAGCTCGGGGAGAGCACAACATGAGTAACTGCTCCCCAGGAATGAGGAGGTGGCATGTCTCCACCAATCTCTGGCTGTCACTGGCTGGGGCACTAGCTGGGCACCTCCAGGTTTCCTTGGGCCAAATGTAAACCCAGTGCCAGAAAAAAAAAAGCCCTCAGACAGACAGTCTGGGCTGTTTTTAGTGAGCAACCTTTAGAAGATAGTGGTGAAAGGCTGGGTGTGATGGCTCAAGCCTGTAATTTCAGCACTTTGGGAGGCCGAGGTGGGCGGATCCCTTGAGGTCAAGAGTTCGAGACCAACCTGGCCAACATGGTGAAACCCCATCTCTACTAAAAATACAAAAATTAGCCAGGCATGGTGGCGGGCACCTGTTGTCCCAGATACTTGAAAGGCTGAGACAAGAGAATCACTTGAACTCAGGAAGCTGAGGTTGCAGTGAGCTGAGATCACACCACTGCACTCCAGCCTTAGCGACAGAACGAGACTCCATATCAAAAAAAAAAAAGAAGATAGTGGTGAGGGCTGAGGGGAGTGGGCGGGGCACAGAGGTGTCTGTTACACCTGGCGTCCAGGGCCACCCTCAGGGAAGAATGGGAAGATGGTAAAGGATGAGGGTAGATTCTGCACCAGGACTCAGGCACAAGGCCCCAGCCTCCCTGGCACAGAGGCTGAGAATTATAAGGGAACACGTGAATGACTTGGTGAGTGCTACCATTTTGCCACAGCGTACACCCCCATAGGGTTTGGCTGATGAAGGAGAACATAGCATTTTATCTTTCTTAGGTAGACTTCATACCTCTGATAACCCAGCCTACCAGCACCTGAGATGCCTTGGCAGCCACATTTGCTGTTGGATCCTGCCTCCTCCACTGCTCCAATCTCTGGATGCACCGCGCGCTCACACTCTCCTACGCAAATTGGGCATTTTCCTAAAACTACGGCACCTGCTGTCCCCAGGAGCCTCCTTTGCATGCTGCTTTTCATGACATCCCTAACTCCTCCAAACCAGAGGGCACTCACCAGCTGTGCCCTCTGGGTGCCTGGACAACAGCCCCAAGGCCAGGAAGCAGGAGGCGAGTGTACATCCCACAGTGGTGACCATGGCTGAGTTTGCTACCATGCTCCAAAATGTGTATGACATCCTGCTTTTTATTTATTTAGTCGTGACCTGGGAGTCATAGGGAAGAGATGGAGAATACACTAAGCACTGATAAATGCACCACTGAAGACCCCTACTGAAGTTAAACAGAACCATAGGCCCCCAAGAGTCCACCGCCTAATGTCCAGAACCTGTGAATATGTTACCTTCCATGGCAAAAGAGGCTTTGCAGATGTGATTAAATTATGGATTTTGAGATGAGGAAACGATCCTGGATTAGCCAGGTGGGTCCTGCATGTCCTTATAAGAGAGAGGTAGGGCCCGGCACAGTGGCTCATGCCTGTAATCCTAGCCCTTTGGGAGGCTGATGGAGGAGGATCACCTGAGGACAGGGGTTCGAGACCAGCCTGGCCAGCATGGTGAAACCCTGTCTGTACTAAAAATACAAAAATTAGCCAGGCATGGTGACGCACGCCTGTAGTCCCAGCTACTAGGGAGGCTGAGGCAGAAGAATCACTTGAATCCAGGAGTCAGAAGTTGCAGTGAGCTGAGATCGCACCACTGCACTCCAGCCTGGGCGACAGAGTGACTCCGTCTCAAAAAAAAAAAAGAGAGAGAGAGGTAGGAGGAGGATGACAGTCAGAGAAGGAGCTGTGATGAGGGAAGCAGAGGTTGGAGGAATGTGATGTCACAAGCCAGGGAATGTGGGTGTCCTCTACACAGTAGAGAATACGAGGAAATGGGTTCTTTTCTAGACCTTCCAAAAGGAACAGCCTGCCAGCCACTTGATGTTAGCCAGCAAAGATCCGTTATAGGCTCCTGACCTCAGAACTACAAGAAAAATAATTCACGTTGTTTTAAGCCACTGTATTTGTGGACATTTGTTACAGCAGTAATAGAAAACTAATACAGATTTTGAAAATGCACTACTGAAGCTCAGGTGCGGAGATGATCACTATTATCATTACAGTGTTGTAAGGATGGTTCACGACCACTCCGTGTGTGCCTGGCGCACTGCAAAACTCTTGACCTGCACAGCTGATTGAATCCTCACAATCACCTGGGAGGCAGGCGCTATCATTCTCCCCATTTCACAGATGAGAACGCTGCAGCGCCCAGAGGTTAGGTGACTTGCCCAAGGTCCCTGGCTAGTGTGTGGCCGAGCTGAGACTTGAACCCAGATCACTAGTTGGGTTGCTCTTAGCTCTGTGACATGGCTTTTTTTTGTTGTTGAGAGGGAGTCTCGCTCTGTCCCCCAGGCTGGAGTGCAGTGGCGTGATCTCCGCTCAGTGCAACCTCCGCTTCCTGGGTTCAAGCGATTCTCCTGCCTCAGCCTCCTGAGTAGCTGGAATTAGAGGTACACACCACCACACCTGGCTAATTTTTTTTTTCTTTTTTGTATTTTTAGTAGAGATGGGGTTCCACCATGTTGGTCAGGCTGGTCTCGAACTCCTGACCTCAAATGATCTGCCCGTTTCAGCCTCCCAAAGTGCTGGGATTACAGGTGTGAGCCACTGCACCAAAGTGCTGGGATTACAGGTGTGAGCCACCGCACCAAAGTGCTGGGATTACAGGGTGAGCCACCGCACCCGGCCAGCTTCTCGGTAAGAGAAAAACTTGACCATTGAGTGGAAGAAACAAGGAGCAAGCAGGTGGGGCCCAGATGTGGCTTTGGATGGGCAGTGAGGCACAACCGTGTTCCAGGAGAGCAGCAGCGTGAGGGAAGGGTGGTACCCAGGAGCCCAGGGGTGTCCCTGTGTCCAACAGCTTGGGCCACAGTAACAAAACATACCACAGACAACAAACATTTATTTCTCACAGTTCAGGAGGCTGGAAGTCTGAGATGAGTGTACCTGAGGCTGGGTTCTGCCTTCTCACTGTATCCTTGCGGAGTGGAGGTCCAGGGTCCAGGGTCCCTTCTATAAGGGCACCAATCCCATTCACAAGGGTTCCACCCTCATGGCCTAATCACCACCCACAGCAGGTGTATCCATGATGGCATTGATATACAACACTGGGCCACAGGGAGAGAACTAGGAGACATCCATAGGATGCCTGGTGAAAAAAACAAAAAGATTACTATATCTTATATAATTATGATAGGAAAAAATGAAATATAAGGTATTAGGAAAGATTTGTGTAAAACATCCAAATGAAGCCTCCTAAACTTCTCAAAATGAGAAATGAGCTTGCTTTCGTGAGTGCTTTTTAATATCAGGTGTTTTTTTTTGCATGAAAAGACCACAGGCAATTCCTATTTGAGGCTCTTTATTTTATTTATTTATTTATTTATTTATTTATTTATTTATTTATTTATATTTCTGAGACAGAGTCTCGCTCTGTCACCCACGCTGGAGTGCAGTGGTATGATCTTGGCTCACTGCAACCTCCATCTCCTGGGTTCAAGTGATTCTCCTGCTTCAGCCTCCCAAGTAGCTGGGACTACAGGTGCCCGCCACCACACCCAGCTAATTTTTGTATTTTTAGTAGAGATGGGGTTTCATCATGTTGGCCAGGCTGGTCTCGAACTCCTGACCTCAGGTGATCCTCCCGCTTCGGCCTCCCAAAGTGTTGGGATTACAGGTATGAGCCACCGCACCTAGCCATTTTTGTATTTTTAGTAGAGACGGGATTTCACCATGTTGGCCAGGCTGGTCTGGAACTCCTGATCTCAAGTGATCCGCCCATCTCGGTGTCCCAATGTGCTAGGATTTCAGACATGAGCCACCACTCCCAACTCATCAGGTCTTTTTTTTTTTTTTTGAGATATAGGAGTCTCACTCTGTCACCCAGGCTGGAGTGCAATGGCACAATCTCAGCTCACTGCAACCTCTGCCTCCTGGGTTCAAGAGATACTCCTGCCTCAGACTCCCGAGTAGCTAGGACTACAAGCGTGCGCCACCATGCCCAGCTAAGTTTTTGTATTTTTAGTAGAGACGGGGTTTCACTGTGTTAGCCAGGATGGTCTTGATCTCCTGACCTTGTGCTCTGCCCACCTCAGCCTCCCAAAGTGCTGGGATTACGGGTGTGAGCCACCGCACCCGCCCTCATGAAGGCTCTTTAATGATGATTTCTTCAAATGTTGGATAAACACCACCCACAAAAAAACTTACCCCAAGTAGGTGATAATTTTTTTTTTGAGACAAGGAAAAAATACAAAAATTAGCCGGGCATGGTGATGCACACCTATAGTCCCAGCTGCTCGGGAGCCTGAAGTGGGAGGATGGCTTGAGTCTGGGAGGTAGAGGTTATAGTGAGCTGAGATCTTGCCACTGCACAGCAGGCTGGGTGACAGAGTGAGACCCCGTCTCAAAAAAAAGAATTAATCTTCACTCTTCACTCTCATTGACAACTGTAACACATTTTTTTTTTTCGGGCATAGAGACTGGGTCTCTCTATGTTGCCCAGGCTGGTCTTAAACTCCTGGGCTCAAGCAATCCTCCCTCCTTGGCCTCCCAAAGTGTTGGGATTACAGCCGTGAGCCACAGTGCCCACTCTGCAACCAAAATTCTTATAATAATGAGAATGATTGATTGAGAATCTAATCAAACTGTCTTATATTGAGTATTTTATTATTATTATTATTATTATTGTTGTTATTATTATTTAGAGACAGGGTCTTGCTCTGTCATCCAGACTGGAATGCAGTGTTGTGATCATGGCTCACCACAGCCTCAAACTCCTGGGTTCAAGTGATCCTCCCACCTTGGCCTCCCAAAAGTGCTGAGATTACAGGTGTGAGCCACTGTACCCAGCCTCAAGTATTTTAAAAATAACACTGTGCTTAGAATTTGCAGAATGTGTATATGTGGTTAGAGCAGGCAGCATGGGCACTACTAGAAAGGCACGCTGTCTACAAACAGGGAGCTGTGTGCAATATACAAGACAGAATTCCAGGTGGCCCCCTGAAACCACCCCTCCTGGTTTCCTGGACCACCCCAAGCCCACCCCAGCTCTGGCATCAGCTCACACCTGCTGCCTGCTGTTGGCCATGCACACAAACACTGCAGGAGACGTGCAGGGTAGGTCACCTCCATCACTGGACCTCCCTCATCCTGCCATCCACCTATGGTGTTCCCTGGGGAGCCTCTGCAAGGGTCTTCCAGAGGCTACCAGCCTGGGGGCTCCAAATGCCCCAAGCCCAGCCTGATAGCAAGGGAAGCAACATCCTTCCCCACTGTATCCTATTGGTGACATTCCAGCATCTCCACCCAGACCAGCAGAACAGGAGCCTGATTCGCCCAGAAGAGAAAGGCCAAAAAACATTTCCTAATCCCTCCTCCACCCCCCACTCCCACCCCCACGAGAGGGCTAGCCTGGGTTCCAGTCCCACTCCTCCACCTACAAGCTGGGTAACTCTCAGCTGATAACTTAACCTCTCCAAGCCTCAGTCCCCACCTCTGTAAAATGGGGGTGGTAGTACCTGTCCCATAGGATTGTACAAAGGTTACACAGGCAATGCATGTAAGTGCCTGCCATAGTGCTCCACCCAGGGCAAGCCTGGGTCAATGCTGGTTCTGGTCAGCGATACAGAGACCCTCAGACACAAAGACCACTAACATGGTCGCACACACACACAGATACACAGATGCAGAGGCCCAAAGGCACAGTGAGCTCACGTGTGGGCACACACATGGGGAGGCACAGATCTGTGGGCCCCATGGAGATGTCCTGGCCAGGCTCTGCCTCAGCCCCAGACCCCACCCCTTTCCCCAGACAGGAGCCGCCCAGCTGGAGCTGGATCTGACCTGCCATGGGAGGTCAGGGAGAGCCCTGGGCATCAGAGTGAGCACGCTCAGCTCCTCCTCTTTGATGTGTCAGTGGAGGAGGGCTGGCCAGGTTTCTGCAGGCACTCTGGAGGCCCAGACTCCAGGCATGAAACCCCATCACCCCACCCATTTAATTTTTTCACCCCGTTGCTGTCAGCATGCAGACCCCTTTATTTTTTGATTGGGGAAGTAGAGGTCGGAGGTGGAGCCAGGAAAGGGTTTGCCGTCCACAGCCCACAAACACACAGGCACACCCACAGAGACACAGGCAGGCTGACACAAGGACCCCTACAGCACACTCACAGGCCACAGCCCCTGCCCAGGCAACTTGTCAAATTCAAGTCCTCTGCCAGCAAATCCAGGATGTTTCTTTCTAAGCCATGTCCACATTAGCACCATCCCCACCACCACCACTGCCATCCCCTCTGTGGCCAGTATCCCCACAACCACCAGCAGCACCCTCACTGCAGCCACCACCACCGCAGCACAACACTGTCATTGGGGAACTGATGGAGGAGCCCTCTAGGATTCTGATACAGCATGGAGGAGACCCCCAGTGAGAAGGGCAAAAGGAGGGCGATGAGCTTCCTAGGAGCCCAGAAGACAAGGTCCAGGACCTCAGGCCCCTGCAGCAGCCCTGGACTCTCCAAACTCCAGCCCTGCTGGAGACAGTGTCTTCCCAGCCTGTGTCTGAGCCTTCTCTCCCGCCTCTCCCTCCCTCCCTCCCACACCCACAGAAAGCTGGTCTCTAGCAGGTGCTAGCGCTGGAGGTGGAGGCGGCTGCAGAGAGAGAGAAGCCCAGGAGGGAGGGGCACAGCCCTGGCTGAACCCACAGGATTGGTCAATCTGCACCCTCTCAGCCAGCACCTGACTAAAGATTCCTCAAAGCGACAGTGACCTCAGCCTCTGAGCTCTGCTGGTCCCAGCCAGGAGAGCCCGAGTCATGAGGTGGGCACCCACTGGGCAGGGTGGGCAGCAGGGGCCCTCTTGGAGGCAGCAGTGAGTTGGGAAGAGAAGGCCAGGCCCCGCAGGGGGCACGATGGACAAGTTCCGGATGATCTTCCAGTTCCTGCAGTCCAACCAGGAGTCCTTCATGAACGGCATCTGTGGCATCATGGCCCTGGCCAGTGCCCAGATGTACTCGGCCTTCGACTTCAACTGCCCCTGCCTGCCGGGCTACAATGCAGCCTACAGTGCGGGCATCCTGTTGGCGCCACCCCTGGTGCTCTTTCTGCTTGGCCTGGTCGTGAACAACAACGTGTCCATGCTGGCCGAAGAGTGGAAGCGGCCGCCGGGCCGCCGGGCCAAGGACCCCGCTGTGTTGCGCTACATGTTCTGCTCCATGGCCCAGCGCGCCCTCATCGCGCCCGTCGTCTGGGTGGCCGTCACACTACTCGACGGCAAATGCTTCCTCTGTGCCTTCTGCACTGCCGTGCCTGTGAGCGCACTGGGCAACGGCAGCCTGGCACCCGGCCTTACTGCTCCCGAGCTTGCCCGCCTGCTGGCCCGGGTGCCCTGCCCTGAGATCTACGATGGCGACTGGCTGCTGGCCCGAGAGGTGGCCGTGCGCTACCTCCGCTGCATCTCCCAGGTGAGGGGGCTGCATGGCCTCACGCTGGGTCTCCCTGGCAGATCAAGTTCCCTCTGGGAGGGCCCTGTCCCCCTACCTCTCAAAATGGGGCCTCTGCTCAGGTGGAGCTCCGAGGTGTGGGGAGCATCTTCCCAACTGAGGCTGAAGGCAGAGCCACACGTCTGCCCTCAGCCCAGGGCCATCCGGAAAACGTGCTTTGGCTCCCTCTGTCCAGAGGCTTCTGGTGAGTGGGCCTGACCCCTGTCCTGAGGTCCCCAGAGTGGACCTGCATCCCTATCCTGATCTCTGAGCTTGGAAGCTGGAGGAATTTGCATGCTTTCCCTCTTCCGGGCCTCGGCAGTGGTGAGGCCAGTGGGTGGCTAAGCCATTTGGGTACATTTCCCTGGCAAATGCCCCCATCTGGTGCTTCCCTGCTGGGGAGTGGGAGCTGAGGACCAGGGTGTCCTGGAAGGGGGTGCATGGGTGAAAGAGAGGCCCTGTTGGGATGTGACGGAAAGGCAGGTTGGAGAGCCCATTGACGGGTCAGCCAGAGTGAGGGTCCTCCCCAGCCCTACTCCCGCATCCTCTGCCCCTCTACGCTCACCCATCCAAGCCTCTCGGGCTTCCTCCAGCCCAGTCAGTACCCTGTGGGGAGGACCACCCAGACAGCCCGCCCTCACAGCTGGCAGACCAGGTGCTGTCAGGGTGAGGGGCTGGGGCCAGCCTGCCCTGCAAGGGCTGGAGAAACTCTGCCCTGGCAAGTCCAGACACCCCTGGCTTCCCACTTTAGCAGGGGCCTCTCTCCTGGGAGGCCCCTATCACCACCCAGATGGCCCTGGTGAATGTCACGCTCTGAGCATCCTGACTGAACTCTACTTCCCTCTCCTCCCTAACCTGTGCCTCCTCTCCTGTGGGCACTCATCCCATCGTCCCCGGCCTCAGGGCCTTGGCAGCTGCCATTCCACCTGAACTTTAAGCCACCACATCATAAGCTGAGTGGGCCGCAAAGGCCACAGGCTGCCTGGCCTATACACGTTTGATTTGGCCTTCAGAGACTGAATTCTAGATTCAACTTTAGAATTTGTTGGCATCTTCTAAAAACCAGAATGGGCCGGGTACGATGTGGCTCATGTCTGTAATCCCAGCACTTTGAGAGGCCAAGGCAAGAAGATTGCTAGAGCCCAGGAGTTCAAGACCAGCCTGGGGAATATAGTGAGACCCTGTCTCCAAAAAAAAAGAAAGAAAAAAATTAGCCAGGCTTGGTGGCACACGCCTGTAGTCCCAGCTACGCAGGAAGCTGAAGTGGGAGGTCAAGGCTGCAGTGAACTGTAATTGTGCCACTGCACTCCGGCTTAGGTAACAGAGCAAGACCTGTCTCAAAACAAAACAGCAAATAAAATTAAAATAAAAATCGGAATTTTTCACATAAAAATCATTTTTTTTGTGATTTCCAAGTTGGAAAATCCAGAAGATCCAGCTCCACTGGGTCCGCATGTACTCCTGGAACAGCCTGGGCTGCCCCCAGCCTGTGCACATACTCAGTGGCTCCCCACCCCGTGTGCTCTGTCACGACCTGCCTGGCCCTATAGGCATCTGGGCTTGCCCTCAGCCCCAGTCCTGATCTGCCCAAGTGCTTCTCTGTGCGGCTGGGGCCTAACGCTGAAGCATGGGCCAGGGCAGCATCCTGCCCCATGCCCTGCAGCGAGCTGACAGAGCAGAGCTGGAACCAAGCGCAGGGTGCTCTTCAGCGCAGAGTTTGAGTTCTTGCCTGATTCGCCTCCATGACCCCTGAAGGCCCAGCTCAGAACCGACACAGAGGAGGTACTCACTTGGCACGGCACTGGTGACAATACCAGGAGCCAAAGGAGAGGTTCAAGACTCAGAGGAAAATGGGCCACTATGGCCTGGGGAGATCAAGGAAGGCTTCCTGAAAGAAGAGGCACAGTAAGTAAGTGAGGGCCTATTGGCACAACAGTAATGGTTAATAGTCACTGAGCACTGGGTACCAGGCACTGCGCTAAGCTTATCACATTCAGTCCTCACAACAACACTCTGAGATAGGTGCTACCAACAGCTGCTTTATAGGTGTGGAAACTGAGGCACAGAGAAGTTGAGTGCTTTACTTCTGGTCAACTAGTAAGTAGTGGAGACAGCATTCAAACCCAAGCAGCCTAACTCCAGGGTCTGCCCACTTAACTCCTGGGCCCTGGGTGCCCTGCCAGCATGGTGGGTGCTTTACCCACGTGATCTTCTTTCCATGAGGTGCACCTATCTCCATTATTTCAATTTCTATGCCCATTTCACAGATGAGGAAATGGAGGCCAAGAGGCAGGCTCACTTGCCCAATTTGTGCTCTTTGCCCTAGAGGCACTGGCGTAAAGAGTGCTTTGGGAGTCTGAACAGGCTCGGAGGCCCAAGGACAGTGCCCCGTGACTCTCTCTCTTCTCCCCACAGGCGCTGGGCTGGTCGTTCGTGCTGCTGACCACGCTGCTGGCATTCGTGGTGCGCTCTGTGCGGCCCTGCTTCACACAGGCCGCCTTCCTCAAGAGCAAATACTGGTCCCACTATATCGACATCGAGCGCAAGCTCTTCGACGAGACGTGCACAGAGCACGCCAAGGCCTTCGCCAAGGTCTGCATCCAGCAGTTCTTCGAGGCCATGAACCATGACCTGGAGCTGGGTCACACCCACGGGACACTGGCCACGGCACCTGCTTCCGAAGCTGCCCCCACGACCCCCGATGGTGCAGAGGAGGAAAGGGAGAAGCTGCGTGGCATCACGGATCAAGGCACCATGAACAGGCTGCTCACAAGCTGGCACAAATGCAAACCACCTCTGCGGCTGGGCCAGGAGGAGCCGCCGCTGATGGGCAACGGCTGGGCTGGGGGTGGACCCCGGCCTCCGCGTAAGGAGGTGGCCACCTACTTCAGCAAAGTGTGAGGCGTGGCCAGCTGAAGAGGCAGGAACGGGGATCTGAGCCCACAGCCCCTCCAACCCCCAAAACCAGGTGGAAAAAGGAAGGGTTTCAGTGCTGGGCAGTACTCCCCTAGGCAGATCCACACTTCCTAGCACTCGCCTGCCCATTGGAGGCAGGAAATTTGGAGCTGGAAGGGGATCTGATGCCTTCAGGTGTGACACTGCCCTGGATGGCCCTAGGGCAGTGGGCCCATGAGCAGTATTAGTCTAAAGGGGTCAGAACTGTCATGGCAGGTACAGGGACCGATGGCTCCCCTCTGCCCAGCCCTTCCCAGGCTGATGTTTGCCATCTCCTCCCAGGTTCAACAGACATCCCTGCCCTAGGGTCCACTCTCGTCTGTGGCTTTTCAGTACCTTTCTTCCTTTATGCTCAGGGCTCAGGGAGTGGGAATCATCCAGGCGTCTCATGAAGTGGGAGCCCTCTGATTTGGGTAAGCATGTCCTAGGTGAGACTGGGTGGGCCGGGGCAGGTCCATAAGGACATGACACACAGCCTACCTGGTGTGACACACCTGGGGTGACAGGCGATGAGACAAGATGTCAGAAGCTAGGTTCACATGGAAGAGACCACAGTGTGTGGTCACCATGGGGGTCACGTGACAATTGTCCAGGTGGACTGCGTGTTTATTTAGCACCAACCAAGCACAAAAGTCCTCCTGTAGAGGGGTCTTTGAAAACCACCTTAATACCCCTGTCACATCCAGGTATCCGGGGGAAATCAGACCATCCCCAAGGCTTGAGAAGTTAGACACAGAAGCTGAAGTCTCTCCATTTTTCTCAAAGACCCCACCTCTTGGGGATGGAGTTCTAAGAGGCTAAGAGGAGCTCCGAGGCTCTAGCCCAGGTGGGATGAGGGTGGAGGAGAGCAGTGTAAAGGGAAAGCAGCTCAGATTCCAAAGTGAGACAGAACTGGGTCAAATGGTGTCTCTACCACTCACAAACCCTGTCCCTGGGCCAGCTGCATCACTGCCTGTGCCTTCGTTTCTTCATCTATACAATGAGGATGAGGCCCCCCCTGCCCGCCATCATGGGGTTGCTGTGTGTAAAAGCACTTGGCACATAGTAGGCACCCAGCACAGGGTGGCTAATGTATTTGTTGATCTCTGAACCTAAGGACTTCCTTCCTCCTGGGCAGGGATGAGACAGCAACACAAACACTCGAGCTTCCATCTTGTTGAAGAGGAAACAGAGGTACAGATAGGTTTCTCAGCACCGCCTTCAGCTCTGAGACATAAGTCCCAAGCATCTAAGAATTCATTTTGATCTTGGCATGATTCCATCCTTTTTTGTCCATCCTTCCCTCTATTCCCACTTCTGGGGTCCAGTTTCCTTCCTCTTAATTATTTGGGAGGAGTTGCTCAGATCTTTGTGGGCCAAGGTGGGCTGGGAGGGCTCTTCCAGGAGGTAGGAGTTGGTGTGGGCCCTGAAGTCAGGGAGGATTAGGATGAGCAAAAAACAAGGTGTATGTTGGTGGGCGGCAGCACTTCCAGTGGGAAGAGAAGGCCCGGAGGTATCAGGAGGTACAAATGTGAAGGAGAGCAAAGCTTTGGGTCAGGCACACCTGAGTTCAAATACCAGCACTACAGGACTTGTGGTAAGTCACCCAGCCACTCTAAGCCTCAGTGTGTCTGTCTATAAAATGGATATTAGAAGACCTGGTTGGCCAGGCACAGTGGCTCATGCCTGTAATCCCAGCCCATGGGAGGCCAAGGAGGGAGGATCACTCGAGCCTGGGAGTTGGAGACCAGCCTGGGCAACATAGCAAGACTCTGTCTCTATAAAGTAATAAGAAGAAGAAGAAGAAGAAAAAGAAGATTTATAATTTTTTTAAAATGAAAACATTATTTTTTTAAAAAGACTTGATTTTCAGGATTGTGGCGAGGATAGAGGAAGATAACTTTTAGGGAAGGATCTGGGACTGTGTTTAGCACATGCTGGGATCTGAAACAAACAAATAAACAAACAAGCAAACTTGGTACCTTTTCTTTCCTTCCTACATATGGTCAAGCCCAGCTTAGGGAGGCCAGCGGGTCACTCGGCAGCTCCACCATGACGGAACCACGAGCACTGCAGAGCTGACAGGTGTGAGGGGTCCTCTCCCTCCATGCTAAGGGTCATCTAGCCTGTCCGTAGACTCTCCTCTGCAGCATTCCTTACCCGTGACGCTTCAGCCCGCATCTTGACCACTTTTAGATACAGGCTGGGCAGCTCTGATTATTACGCAGGGCTTCCTTCAGAAACCTGCCTCCTTGTAACTTTCACCCACCAGTCGGAGCTCTGCCTGCAGGCTCCGGAGAATCCCTAGGCTCCTGAATTCAATCCTCAGCCCTCCAGGGATCCGAAGCAGGTGCCGGGGAGTTAGCTGACTATGGGTCAAAGAGCCAGCATTGGGGATGGTTTGTCCAGTCAATGGACAACTCTGAGGGAGAAGGGCCAGAAGAGGGTGGGGCCCTGGCCCTGAGCATCCTGCAGGGCTCAGCGCGGGTCTGACGACACCCTCCCCTGACCCTCGCGGGGTCTCCTTCGGTAGCTTCTGCCCAGCGGGGGTCAAGTAGTGGGGTGCTCTTGAAACTGTCATAGGGGGCAGGTCTAGGTCAGATCTCCCCAATGCCTCCACACCCCCACGTGGCCCTCCCGACTGGTCCCATTGGTGTGGAGCACGGCCGGGTCCGGGTCTGGGCCGAGGGCGGAGGGCCAGTACGGCCCAGGGACGGCGAGCAGCGGGTCGGTGGGACGCGCAGCAGCTGCAGAACAGGCACCTCAACTTCCTCTCGGCTCCTCTCCTCTCGCGCCGCCCTCGGGACCCGCCCTCCTCTGCCTGGTGGCGCCGGGGAGGCTGTTTTTCCACTCACTGGCGCGCAGACTCCATCCCACTGTTTTCTTCTCTCTTTTCTGGAGTTAGATTAGTCTGAAGCCGCCACCAGCCCCAGGCCCCCGTGCATAAGAAAAGCGGGAGGGAACGGCGGAGGCTGCCGCTGCCCTGCACCGCCCTCCTGGAGGCCACTTGGAGAGTCCGGCCCCGAGGAGGCCATGGCCACAAGTGCCCACAGCTGGCCCCAGGTAAGGAAGGGGCCCTCCCTGGGGTGTGCCAGGTGTCAGCGGAGCATGGTGGGGCCGGTCCCACGCTGCCCAGAGGGGAGAGAGGCCCCTAGCTGAGGTTCCCTCCACCCGGCTGAACAGGGAGCAGTCCCGCCCCTCCCCGAGCCGCCAGTCTCCTGTCGTCAGCGATGTTGGAGGAGGTCCCACTGGGGGTCTGGATGTGACCCATCCTTGGCCTGGGGGCAGTGGTCTCAGAAGACGGCCTGGCCCATCCTCTGCTCACCACCCACCCTGTGCAGGTGTCTTGTACCCCACTTTGAGCTAGTTTATGAACCCAGGGCCTCCACAGGGAGCTAATTAGGAGCCTAGAAGCCAAGAAGGGAAAAGGATGGGGCAGAGGGGGCTGACTTTAACCCATTCATCCCCAGCAGTGATGCAAACTGCCTTTCCCAGGAAGTTAGGCTGGAAGCTCCAGGCTGTGAAGTGGGGGAAGAATCAGACTCCTCCTCCTCCTCCTCCTACTCCTCCTCCTGTTGTTCCTCCTGGTCCTCCTCTTCCAGCTTCTCCTTTTCTTGGAGTCCACATGGCCACATGGCTCTGCCTGAGCCCTTCTGGCAGCCTTCCTTGGCAGGGACTGAAGGGGTGATCTAGAAGGGGTGATCCCTCCATGAAGCATGGAAGGGAACAGGGCCAGGTCCCTCTGTGTCTGGCGCTCACCCCATCCCTCCACTCCCTGGCTTCCTCTGGCCTGGGGAGTTTTGTTTTTCACCCTCCAGATGGGGAGGACATGGGGCCACACCCTGGCCTGTCTCTCAGGCTTGTGTGGGTGGAGGCTGGGAAGGGAGTTGGGCTAAACTTCGCTGTTGCCCGAGGCCATGGCCACTTCCCGGCAGGTTGCCAGCATCGCTGCAGCCCAGACCAAGGCAGAATAATCTCCGGATGAGCTGGTGGCACCGCTGAGCCTTTGGTCTCACCAGGGCTTCCTGTTGCTGGCAGGCGGGGTGGAGCAGGGCTGCTGGGAGGCTGCTGGATAGGAGAGGAGTCACGGCTGCAGAAGAGGAGGTTCTTCGGGACACTCGTGGATGGACACGGCAAGATCAGTAGGAGACAGAAAAAAAGAGGGTTCACTTAGTGCAGAATCACCCTTGTCCACTTCCCAAGTCTCCTTAGGTTGTGGTTAGAGGTCCTGCTGTGGCACCTTTATATTTCTTTGGCCTCAGCAAGGTACTTTATCCTCTTCAGGTCTCAGTTCCCTGATCTTTGCAGGCAGGAGAATCATCCCCACCCCAAAGACAAGACAGGGTGGGAGAGATGGAGAGTTTCACACAGAACACAATCAGGCATCTTTTATTTTCTTTCCCTCCAACATCCCTAGGAAAGAGCAAGGGTCAGGATGATTTATCCTCTTTTCACTGATGAGGAAACCAAGGCCCAGAGAACAGTCAGGAAGTGTGATCAGACCCTGAGGTCTCCAAAAAGATAAGGTCCTTGCAAACTCCAGGGATTCTGGCATCTTGCTGTGCCCACCCCAGCCCACACGGCAGGATCCTGTCCAAGTCCCTTATCCACCCGGACACTCACTCTAGTTTTTACAACCTCAAGGCTGAGGCCCTAAGGACATGCCCTGGATCCAAGGAGTCCCTGGCCCCTCTGCTAATGTGCGCCACCTGGACTCCCAAAGGGAAAGCCGGTCAGCGCCCCACATGCATTAGCACCATGGGCCACCCCCAAGCCCTACCCCAGGAGAAGCTCGTGGTGGCAAAAAGAACCTAAGCATTTGAGGCAGGTCACCCAAGCTTGAATCTCAGTCTGCCTCTCATCTGTGACCCTGGCGAGCCACTTGTCCTCAGGAAGCCTTCACTTTCCCTAGTGCACGGCGGGCACACAGCTCGATGTGGGAGTGTGAGGATGGGAAATGAGGGGTGCCATGCGCCCTGGAGGAACTCAGTGAACAGTGGCAACTGTCACTTTCCTGGGCCCTGCACTCCTTCCTTTCTCCCCAGCCTGTCCACACTAGCATCTTCCTCAACTCCTGGTTTTCAGAGGGAAACACTTATCGGTCATCTGCTCCACAGGAAACACCAGGCCAACCACAGCTGGGGATAAAATAGCACAACCACACCCTGCTGTCCAGCGCCTCCCAGCCTGTGCCCCTTCCTAGTACCACCAGCAATCGTCAATCCCGTCTCCTCTTGCCTCCTCTCCTGCAATCCACCCCGCCACGACTAACGCCATGGCAGCCCTGATCGCAGAGAACTTCCGCTTCCTGTCACTTTTCTTCAAGAGCAAGGATGTGATGATTTTCAACGGCCTGGTGGCACTAGGCACGGTGGGCAGCCAGGAGCTCTTCTCTGTGGTGGCCTTCCACTGCCCCTGCTCGCCGGCCCGGAACTACCTGTACGGGCTGGCGGCCATCGGCGTGCCCGCCCTAGTGCTCTTCATCATTGGCATCATCCTCAACAACCACACCTGGAACCTCGTGGCCGAGTGCCAGCACCGGAGGACCAAGAACTGCTCCGCCGCCCCCACCTTCCTCCTTCTAAGCTCCATCCTGGGCCGTGCGGCTGTGGCCCCCGTCACCTGGTCTGTCATCTCCCTGCTGCGTGGTGAGGCTTATGTCTGTGCTCTCAGTGAGTTCGTGGACCCTTCCTCACTCACGGCCAGGGAAGAGCACTTCCCATCAGTCCACGCTACCGAAATCCTGGCCAGGTTCCCCTGCAAGGAGAACCCTGACAACCTGTCAGACTTCCGGGAGGAGGTCAGCCGCAGGCTCAGGTATGAGTCCCAGGTAAGGAGCTGTGCAAAGGGAAGCTCCTCTTCCCTAGTGGTGGCTGGTGGGAGGTCCAGGTATGGCCTAGTGCTAAAACTGGGGTTGGTCCTCAGGGGCTGAGGTCTGTGGGAAAGCACTAGCGTTAGGTATCAGGGCTGGTTAACTGGTGCATGGTGAGGCAAGGGCCAATTCCAGACACAAATAAGAGAGAGTTTTATCAATTTTTTTTTTTTTTCACTGTAAATCTCACTTGTACATGACCAAATTAAAGGAACATTCTTCTGGCTCGGTCTGGGCCTTAATTCCAATCACAGATAAGCCCCTTACCTCAGCCAGATTGAGCATGGGCCCTTGACAGTGGAGTGTGGCTGGCTCTGGGGATGAACACATTCCTATCCCAGGAAGGGCCCAGCCAAGCACTGAGTCAGCCTCAAGTGTTGCTGACCTAAGGGGAGTCCCTTGGGTCAGGATGGAGTGTTGAGTCAGGAAGACGCAGTTGCCATCCTGAGCCTTAGCTGGGCTCTGAAGGAGAGGAGGTTGGTCAAAGGACAGAGGGCAAGGGAAGAGAACTGGGAAGTAGCGGAAAATCTCAGCTGTAAGTGTTAACTTAGAGAAGCAGGGGGTGAGGGAGAGACAGGAAGGAGAACAGGTTTTCTTTTTTTTTTTTTTTTTTTTTTTTGAGATGGAGTCTCACTCATGTTGCCAGGCTGGAGTGCAGTGGCACAATCTTGGCTCACCGCAACCTCCGCCTCCTGGGTTCAAGCAATTCTGCTTCAGCCTCCCGAGTAGCTGGGATTACAGGTATGCAGCCACCACACCCAGTTAATTTTTGTATTTTTAGTAGAGATGGGGTTTCACCATGTTGGCCAGGCTGGTCTCAAACTCCTGACCTCAAGGGAGCACAGGTTTTCTAAAAGGTTTCTTCTCTGGGTAAATAAGAAATGTAAACAGAGACTGAGCGCAGTGGCTCACACCTGTAATCCCAGCACTTTGGGAAGCCAAGGCGGGTGGATCACTGGAGGTCAGGAGTTGGAGACCACCCTGGCCAATATGGTGAAACCCTTTCTCTACTAAAAATACAAAAATTAGCCAGGCGTGGTGGCGGGCATCTGTAATCTCAGCTACTTGGGAGGCTGAGGCAGAAGAATTGCTTGAACCCGGAAGGTGGAGGTTGCAGTGAGCCAAGATCACACCACTGTACTCCAGCCTGGGTGACAGAGCAAGACTCCATCTCAAACAAAAAGAAAAAGAAACGTAAAGAGAGAAAAGGCTGGAGACAGCACCAGAGCTGGAAGATGGTAGACAAAGAAATGATACTTATTTGATGCTGATCAAATGCCCCCAGATCTCTGTACAGGAGCAAGTGGTGAAACAAGGATGACCTTACCTGTCCTTGCCCTCCAAGCATTTCAGACAAGCACATGTGTGACCTCCAAACAAGGCAGATGGTGATGAGGAACCAGGCCACGGGAGATTCAGGGAAGGCACAAGTGCTCCCAGAGGGGCCATTGAAGGCTTCCCAGAGGTGGCATCTGAGCTGAGCCTGACAGGTTGAGCTGGGTTTTGATGGACTGAGATGATGGCAGGGGAAGGAGGTGCTCTTAAGGTTGCAGGGGTGGCAGCAGAAAACACAGGCTAAGTCTAAGAGCAAGTAGAGTGTGAGTTAAAGGGGGTAAGGAAGCAATGGAATCACAGCCACAAGGGCCTGCTTCTCTTACGCAAGCGGAACTTGCTCCTTTTCCATTTGCTCTGCAGGATAGGGCCCATTCGCTCTGGGGGATAGGGCTCAGGCAGTTCCTCGCCCCTCCTGAACTGTGCCCATTCTCTGGCCAGCTCTTTGGGTGGCTGCTCATCGGCGTGGTGGCCATCCTGGTGTTCCTGACCAAGTGCCTCAAGCATTACTGCTCACCACTCAGCTACCGCCAGGAGGCCTACTGGGCGCAGTACCGCGCCAATGAGGACCAGCTCTTCCAGCGCACGGCCGAGGTGCACTCTCGGGTGCTCGCTGCCAACAATGTGCGCCGCTTCTTTGGCTTTGTGGCGCTCAACAAGGATGATGAGGAACTGGTTGCCAACTTCCCAGTGGAAGGCACACAGCCACGGCCACAGTGGAATGCCATCACCGGCGTCTACCTGTACCGTGAGAACCAGGGCCTCCCACTCTACAGCCGCCTGCACAAGTGGGCCCAGGGTCTGGCAGGCAACGGCGCGGCCCCTGACAACGTGGAGATGGCCCTGCTCGCCTCCTAAGGAGCTGCTTCCCATGCTCTTTGTAAATGGCACTACTTGGTCCCAAACTGAACCCCACTGCTTGCTCACATCCATATCAGAAGAGGATTTTTAAAAAACTGTATCTTCTTGGCCAGGGGAAAGGACCACAAGGCAGTCTGGGGTGTGGAGAGACCCAGTAGACAATGGAAGCCCCAGCCAGCAGGGCCAGGTGACATTGAAGCTTACCAGTGGGCTCCTTTATGGTACTCTATGCAGTTAACATGTGTCTAGCTGCATAGGGACACCCAGCGCAGCAGTGCACCACTGGGAAGTGGCCTCCAGTGCAGCCTCTGGCCTTATTTTATATATTTAAATTTTTGATAAAGTTTTTCTTACTAAAAGGACTAGCCTGGTGTCTGCGTGATTGAATGGGCATGCCACAGCAGGCTGGTGGTCATAGGGCCAGGCCCAAATCCTGTGCCCTGTGTTAGGGAAGGGGACAGGACTAGAATGGCCCACAGGGGTGGCAGGGAGGGTGCAGGGAGTGCCAGGGGTTCAACACAGGGGAAGGCCCTGGGGCTGATGATCTCTTTGCAGTTGGGTTCTATTATCTGATTTGGTGTGGGGAACAGATGAAGCCTGGCCTTTCTCAGAAGGAAACAGTCTGAAATTTCACGAGTCAGAAGACTCTGCGCTCAGTGGGCAGGCCAGAACTAGCTCTTGTAACCTAGTGCTCATGTCCAAGAAGCAGGCCAGCCCCAGCTTCTCCTTCCTCCCATCCCTGCCCGCCACCCGCCCCACCTCTAGGACCTTTGGATGCTCTCCCTTGGCCCTGTCCGGCTTCCTGGCATATGACTCAGTCACTTCCCATGGAAAAGCTCTCAGGACACTTAAAGCTCTGCCAGAGAAAACTTTTAATTGCCTCATGACCGAGCCAAAAAAGAATGGGCTTCAACAACTAGCTGGGTCTGTGCTGGCCCCCAAGACCTTGAGTAGCCCAGATATGGAGAGGTTAGGTAATGTGGCCATAGTGGGCGTGGGATGAGACATCATCAGTTCACGCCAACACCCGTGGCCTTCTTCAGCAGCCCAGGTTTCTCCATTTTCCCCTCTGGGCTCTGAATTTGTCCTCCTGTCCCAGACTCATAGCCTCCCCTAAAGGGCAGAAGGTACCAGTGAGGCTGAGGCTGAAGGAACGCCCAGTGGCTCCAAGTTCGGAGGGGAGGGTCCACTCCCTGGAGCCTACTGACCCCCTCTGGCTGGACTGACAGCCTGCCAGGGACAAAGCAGGACCCTGACCACAAGACCTTCGGGAGTAGCCCCTCCACTCTTGCTCCCCAGGGAACTTCCCTGGAAGAGGGACCCTCAGTATTTCTGGGAGTCCAGGGGCCTGCTGCCTGCAATCCCCAGATAGCCTCAGATAAGGAAAAAGATAACAAGTTGGTATTGAAAATAAAGCAAGCGAAGAGGAATTTTAAAAATCTCAAATTCCTTTTCATCCTGACAGGATTCCCCCAAGGGTGCTGCAGAAAAAGCAGCATTTAAATAGAGTCCTGAGGTAACAGTTTTCCAAGTGCCCAGGCACTCGAGGCAGGGCCAGGCTGGCCCATTGTTGACAGTGTCCCACAGAGCCAGCCTGCCACTAGTCCTCTAGCACTGAGCTCTTGGCCTCCACATACTCCAGGGCCTTGGCCTTGACTGCCTGCACATCCTTCTCAGTGCCATGCTGCTTCTCGTAGTCCAGATAGCGCTTGAAGAAGAACTTCATTCTCTTGGGGGCCAAGCTCAGATGAATGACCCGCTCAAAGATGTCCCTGTTGAGGAAAAGCAGAGTGGCATTTGCCTCTCAGTCCCAGGCCACATGCTTCCTGCCTAGCACTCACCCTCTTGCTCTCAGCCCTGGAACCAGGACCCTCTCCCATCCAGGACTCCCACTTCTACCATTATCTTTATTAATCCATGATGAACTCCCATGATGCTCTGAGGAGAGGCACTACCACCCTCATCTTCCAGATGAGCAGATGGACACCCAGAGATGGTAAGGGACTTCCCTGCCTAAAGCCACGCAGTGATCAGGACAAAGATACTGGGATAGGGGACACAACAGTGAGAAACATACATAGTGAGCTTTTCTCTGAGAAAAGCTCAGCTCACTGAAGGGCTTGGGTGAAGCACCTGTTCTTTTTGGACCTCAGTCTACTCATCTCTAAACCCTCCCTGTCTTGTGGAGATGCTGGGGTCAAAAGCAAGAGAATGCCTGTGAAAGTGGTCTACAATGAGAGCCAGGAACAGTGTTAATTATGAGAGAAACTCGAGTCTCTTGACGAGGCTACCTCCTACCAATGGTTTCAGACACAGACGAGATGCTGGCCTTTGAGGCAGAAAGAGAAGTTGAAGAAGTGAATGTCACTGGGCCTGGGGCATCACCACAAGCTGGTTTTCTAGATCAAGTAAGAGGACTGGGATGCTGAAAGCTGCTGTGGGACCAGTGCCTACCACGCCCTCTCCTGAGGAACTCGGCCTTGGCCGGCTGCCCCACTCACCGGACGTCCTTCTGGCTGCCGTGCTTGATGGTCATGTCGATATAGACCGACCAGACATCTGTGCGCTTCGGGTAGGTGCTCAGCGTGTTCTCAAAAATGGCTTTGGCCCGCTCTGCGTCCCCCAGCTGAAACTCAAGCTGGGCAAACTTGGCAATGACATCCACATCTGCGGGGAAAGGACAGCTCAAGAGACCCAACAAGCAGACAGTCCCCTCACCACAACACAGTGTTCCGCAGGGTCGGCGTGTGCCTGACTCCCTGCTCTTCGGTCCCAAGACCCAGGTTGTGACAAGAGGGACAAAGACCCAAAAGGAAGGTGGGGTGGGTTTGGGGCCAAATACACAGATGGGCACTGCAGACACACCACTCTCTGGGCACAGAAGAGGTGGGGGATCGCAGGGGCAACAGAACTAGTGCTAACTGCGTTTTGTTCCTCCATGTTTTGGAGCCTGGCATTTGAAATGTAACATGCACTGTTATGCTGAGGGGCAAAGAATCAACAGGCAGCAAGAGGAAAGCCCTCACAAGGCTCTCCTGACTCAGAAGAAGCAATGCCACGGCCAATCCCTACTCCCCGATCCTGGAGTGCTCATGGGCTCAGGAGCTGGGAATGAGCACTCACGCTCCTTGCTAGGCAGGCACTCCAGGGCTCGCTGCAGCACGCGGTGACTGGCCGCAGCCTGGCTCCTCCGCAGAAGGAAGGCGCCGTATTTGATCCACACGGCTTTCTCCTGCCGGAAACGCTTCAGCATCCTGTTGTAGAGTTCACCAGCTTCCTGTGGGAAAAGACAAGGCGCGCTGAGGAGAGTGCGATACTACAGAGGGGACAAGACAGACAAGCAGCAACACTCACAAGAAGCTAGACCTGGGCTCCCAGACACCAAATCACTCTCAGGGCCTAATGCTAGAGACCTGAGAGGAGCGGGAGGGAGGCTCACAGAAGGGCACAGTGGACAGGCACAACATGATGGAGGGGATTCCCTGCTGTTCTGCACCCATAGGAGGGCGGTCCTAGCCTAGGAGAACATGAGAATGACAAGGGGGAGTAGGAGAGACGCCAGAGCGGATGCTGGGCTGGGATGTCCCCTTCTGTCTGTGATGCCCTGCCAACAGCCCAAGGCAGACACACCAGGGGTCCACTGCCCCTTCACTTCCAAAGCCACTCCTTCTCTCACCTTGACCCCACAGGCCTGAAGAAGAGGTGAGGGAAATGACTTCTCTTACTTGGAAGATGGGGAAGTTGGGGCCCCGATGTTGGGTGGCAAGCTCACAGCAGGACTGGACCCAGAACCCCAGGGGCTCTTCCCTGAGATTGTGGCCCTGGGTCTCCCAGGAGTTCGTCTGTGGCCCAACCTCCTACCTGGAATTTCTCTGACTTGGCGTAGATATCAGCCAGGTGGAGAAAGACTTTGAGAGGCTCATTGTACTGCACGGCTCGCTCAAAGACCTTGGTCAGGGACTCCTGAGAGCCGTACATGTTCTCCAGGTTCAGCAGAGCCACCCACACGTTCAGCTTCTCCTGCTCCTCTCTGGAGGGAGACCAGTCAGCACATGGGCTCCACATGAGACCAGTGAGCCTCCCGCCCCATCCAGACAGACTCAGGAACCATCTCCCCCTCCCAGACTCTATCTGTGTCCTCAGATCCCACCCCAAATGCAGACCCTAAAAGGCTGTGTCCCCACAGCTCCCACAGCATTAGGAACCCCTGCCCCAACCCCAATGGCTGGGTCTGAGGCTCTCCTGGATTCTGCCTCCATTCCTAGAAAGGATGCCCACCAGATCCCAAATGGGCCTGAGGTTTGGGCTGGACGCAGAGTCCTGGGTCTGATTCTCTCTTCAAGCTAAGAGGATAAAGCAAAGGACTGCCTTCCCTCTTCATTATGCCTCAAAAACTGCCACCACAGGGATTTCGCCCAGGTATGTAGTGAGTTCTTTTCTTAATGTGCTTCTGCTCAAACTGGTTCCCTCATATAAGTGTACAGACTCTTGTGAAGGTTACCCTTAGCAGTTTCAGGGAAGAGGACTATAAAATATAAATGAGTAGATCTATTTCACAGATGGCCACACCTATGGCAGAAAGCCTGGGGACCCATGGGCCCCTGGTGGCAGCCACCCAAAATGCTGCCGGCCCGCCTAGGAGGAGCTACCCCACAGGCTGAGAAACTTCCCAGCCCAGAACGTGCAGAGACACAGTGCTCCCTAGGGCAAAGCTGAGACCTGAAGGAGATGGTCTTAAGGGCCCTCTCAGCCACGGCACGGGCCTTCTCGATCTCCATGGCCTGCAGGTGGAAAGCCATGTACTGCAGCCACAGAATGGAGCTGTTGGGGGAGCTCAGCACCAGTCGGTCAAAATCATCCGCGGACTCTGGCTGCCGCCCAGGATCCATCAGCGCCTCCTCAATGCGGGACAGTTCCTTCTCTGCCTTCTGCTTCTCCAACTCCCTTTCTTTCTTGCTTTTCTTTTTCTGCTACGGAAGGCAGAAACACAGTGAGTCATCTGTTCCTCAAGGCCTAGGGGAGGTCTGTGGTGGAAGCCATGAGTTGGCTGGGCAGCCCAGGGCTCTATATATACACCCTGGCCTGGGACTGGCCGCTGCCCCCTCCCCCACTCACCCAGGAAGACACCCAGTCTAGGAACAGAGCACAAGAGACTGACACCAAGCGGTCCCTGCAAAAAGGACATGCCCTGCAAAATACAGCACCGTGGCTTGGTGTGGCTTCTCATCCTCCTCGCTGTCTGAGCTCTCTGCTAGGGGAGGCAAGGCCGGGGTCAGAGAGTCTAGTCGCGCATTCCAAGCGAAGCCTGAAGATAGCTGCAGCCGGGGCGCTTCTGCTGGCTTGGTTTGCTTCTCCTGGAGGAACACAGAGGCGCTAAAGAAAGCACCTAGCTCAGGCTGCTCCCTGTTCCCCCGCCCCAGCCCACCTAGAGAAGCATGGACTCCTACCAAGCCCAGAGACCCCTTCTTTCCTCTCCTCTCCTCCTAGGCCATGCCAGGCCCCAGCCCACTGGGGAAACTTTATAGCAGTGACATAAAAGTTTTCTTTGTAAATACGTTTATTTAGGTAACAAAATTTTCACACACACACATGTATATGCATACCAGTATATAAAATAACCATAGAGGCCAGGCGTGGTGGCTCACGCCTGTAACCCCAACACTTTAAGAAGCTGAGGTGGGCCAATCATTTGAAGTCAGGAGCTCGAAACCAGCCTGGCCAACATGGCGAAACCCCCTCTCTACTAAAAATACAAGAATTAGCCAGGCATGGTGGTGCATACCTGCAGTCTCAGCTACTCAGGAGGCTGAGTCATGAGAATTGCTTGAACCCGGGAGGCAGAGGTTGCAGTGAGCCAAGATCACACCACTGCACTCCAGCCTGGGTGACAGAGCGAGACTCTGTCTCAAAATAATAAAAATAAAAATAACAGTAGAGCTGGGACAGAGATATGACAATAATTCTGAGGGTGGCAGGGAGGCCCTGCCCAGACAGGTATAAGCCGTCCCATACCCAGTCCTCTCAGCCCAGGTATTACTATTCTCATCTTTTGGAAGATGCAGGCTCAGAACGGCTCAGCCTCCTCTTTCTCTGCCCAGCCTCCTAATTTAATTCAGTTCCACTCAATAAATATTCCTTAGAATTTATTTTATGTAGCCTGCTCTGGGTAAAAAGGGTCCCTTGTCCTCAAGGAGCTGATGGTCAGTGGAGGTAACTGACAGCCCCTGCTTTCGTATTTTACAGGAAATGAAGTAAAAGAGGATGAGGCAGAGGATGGCCCAGCTCTTCCCTCGCCTGGAGCAGCCTTCCCCTCCCCACGACATCACCCTCACCTTGGGCAGCACATTCGTCTCTTCTGCCTCCTCTTTTCCCTCCCGATAGTACACGTCCACAAGGCTGTCGTCCTCCTCTGACAGGCCGGCTTTCTTTGGCTTCTTGCTCACTCTTTCCTGAGAGGCCAGGTGGGAGAATGCCTAGGAGCATCCTCCTGCAGCCCCAGACGACACCCTCCCTCGGCCCCACCAGGCGCCCTGTCCCCACGCCCTCGCAGCTGTCCCTCCAGGAGGAGGATAGGCAGCCGCAGCCCTCCGCGGGACCTCACCTGCTCACTCCCAGACTCCCGGCGCTCCCGCCCACCCCGCTTCTGCGCCTGTGGCTTCTGGGGCTGTTGCTTCTCCTTGCTGGGCAGGTCCACCTCCTCCTGCCCCTTCTGGTTCTTCTTCTCGTTCCTTTTCTGATTTTTCTTTTCCGCTTTTTGGTCTCTCTCCCCAGCCTCTGTTTTCCTTTCCTCTTGCTTTGGAAGTGGCCCTTCCAGGGAAGCAGAAAGCACGTCCGGCTTCCCAGTGTCTCCCGGGAGGAAAGACAGCTCTACCAGGTTCTTCTGGTGGTTAAGGCTATGACAGAGCAAGACAGAGGGAGGTGAAGACATCATAAAAAGCAGAGGGCACCGCAGGCAGCCCAGGCCTTCTTCCTCCTGATCAGCCCACGATTCTGGGTCCTACCCTTTCTGCCTTGGGAGTCCATTCAATATTCTCAAGAATGATTTGCACAATTTTTCATGCTTAGTAGAAAAATACAGGGGGTAGATGTGGTGCCCCCTCCACCATCCCCAACAACGGGGCTATGCAGGGTTGAGTTACCACCTGTTTTCACAGGCACTGGGGGAGAAGGTTCCAAACAAAGGCCTTTTATTCATCTGAACACCACTACGCAAGCCATTTTGTTTACAGTTCACCCTGAAATCTCCTTCCAGGGCTCCTGGAAAGGGGTTTGATTCACACTACAGAGAGAGAGAGAACGGGAAGGCACCTACCGTAGGACCCTGGCTGTTAGCAGCTTCCCTTCGGGGAGGTGTTTGTTATAAAGGGCTTTCTTGGACAGGCTGTGCTGGGAGACATGGGAGTACCGAGCCAAACCCACAACGGAGGGGCCAAGGCTGAAAGGAGAGAGGCAAGAGTCCTGTGGTCACAAATGCAACAACAGAATTCCAACCAGGCCTCGGGACTTCACTCTCACAGGGACTCAAGTTGTGACAAGGATTTGTGACAGACATAAGTTCCTGGCATTCAGCAGGATGAAGTGGGCTTTGTACACTAGAAATCATCATCAAGCATAATGAAGATATGATTGAGGGTATTTTTTACTCCACATCATGGCATCACAATATATAAATCACAAACTGCTAGGACAAAGTGCAGAAACAGCATGGCAGGGAAGGCTGCAGTATCAGGTGCTTGTGAACATGAGGTGATTTCACAGAACGATCACTTACAAATCATCATCAAACACTAAAACAGAACATCCACATTTACGTATTTTTTAATTTAAATTTAATTTTTTTAGACACAGGGTATCATTGCCTCCCAGGCTGGAGGGCAGTGGCACAATCATAGCTTACTGTAACCTCGAACTTCTGGGCTCAAGCAATTCTCCCGCCTCAGCCTTCCAAGTAGCTGGGACTACAAGCTCATGCTACCACACCTGGTTAATTTTTAATTTTTTTTTGGAGACATGGGGGTCTTGCTTTGTTGCCCAGGCTGGTCTTGAACTCCTGGCCTTCAAAGCAACTCTCTCATCTCAGCCTCTCAAAGCGCTAGGATTCCAGGCGTGAGCCACCGCGCCCGGCCCCAGATTTATTTATAACAGAAATTAGAAATGCCATATTCTTTGTCCAAAACACCAAATAACTAATAACTCAACACTTGTTTTAAAAGTATTAGAAAACTTGGAATTTTAAAAACGAGTGGGGACTCATAAACTCTCCTCCCTTCATATTCCCATCAAAGAAGTTGACTGAGAAACACAGTGGACCCCACAGCAACACAGGCTCAGGGAAGGCACTTGGGTCCGGGTGCAGAGCCCCCTCACTCACCGAAAGAACACACCATGTGGCTGGATGGACCCTATGTAGCCCCTCAGAAGCTGCCCTTCCTTAATGTCCTGGATGGAGTTAATCTCTGGATCTTCTACTTTGCTTTTCGTCTCCGGGTTTGTTCTAAAGAAATAAAAGGCTTACATGCACACCTTTAACCTCCACTGTCCATGCCACCCCCAATACACCTGCAACCATCATACTTACTAAATAAGAATATGACTCTGGACCTGTCAGCAGGATATAACCTTTAGAGCCCAACTCTACTCTCTTCTAACATCTTGCCAGGCCAGAAGCAGGTGCCTGGGGCCCGGCTATGTAGAAATGGGGAGAGGCGGACCAAGCCAGAGAGGTCAAACCTAAAGCCTTGGCCTCATTAACATTGATGTCTGACCACAGAGCAAGCTGACCTCAAGCCAGCTCCATACATGGCACGCTCACCCCTACAATGGAACCTTGGAGGCTAAAGCATCTCCCCTCACCAGGACTACCATCTGCAACCCTGGACACCCACATCTGGATATCTGACCCTTTCCCTGGAAAACAAGAGCCTGAGCAGACAGGATTCTTGCAGCAATCTGAACAGCCTCAGCTTTTCTGGGTAAAAGAGGTTCAGGATAAAAAGTGATGAGCAGAGAAGGTGGCAAGCCCAAAATTCTGTGTCAGATACACTTAGCCTCCCCTTGATCCTGAGTTGGTCTTCCTCCTTTCTTGTTTCAACAACATAGAAACCCACCTGGATGATCGCAGCGACAAAGTCAATACATTGTCTGCAGTGGACAGGATGTAACATCTGAATGAAGGCAAAAGAGAAGGAAACGCTCAATTTTCAGCATCTGTGAACAGCAAAGGGTCTCAGCTTCCTCTCCTCCAGGCTGACCAATAGGCATGAGTGAGGAGACAGGAGACTCTGGTCATGTTTCTTCATTCTGTTGAAAACCTGCTGAGGGACTCTGGACAAGTCACGTCACCTCTGTGGGCTTCAGTTTACTAGTCTATTAAATAGAAATAACACTACCGGGCCGGGCACAGTGGCTCACACCTGTAATCCCAGCACTTTGGGAGGCTGAGGTAGGCGGATCATGAGGTCAGGAGATTGAGACCATCCTGGCTAACACGGTGAAACCCCATCTTTACTAAAAATACAAAAAAAATAGCCAGGCGTGGTGGCAGGCGCCTGTAGTCCCAGCTACTCGGGAGGCTGAGGCAGGAGAATGGCGTGAACCCAGGAGGCGGAGGTTGCAGTGAGCCGAGATCGCGCCACTGCACTCCAGCCTGGGCAACAGAGCAAGACTCCATCTCAAAAAAAAAAAAAAAGAAATAACACTGCCTACTCTTCTTACCTAACAAGGGTGTTGGGGCCAGGTGTAGTGGCTCACATCTGTAATCTCAACACTTTGGGAGGCCGAGGCAGGAGAACTGCTTGAAGCCAGGAGCTCAAGACCAGTCTGGGCAGCAAAGCGAGACCCTGTCTCTACAAAAAAATTTTTTTAAAAAGCCAGGTGTGGTGGCACACACCTGTAGTCCCAGCTACTTGGGAGGCTGAGGACAGAGGATTGTTTGAGCCCAAGAATTTGAGGTTGCAGTGAGCTACAATCACACCACTGCCCTCTAGCCTGGGCAACTAAGTAAGACCCTGAGAGAGAAAGAAAGAAAGGGGAGGGAGGGAGGGAAGAAGAAAAGAAAGTCTCACAGAGGCATACGGTATGTCCTTAAAAGAAGAACCAGCTCTGTGTTAGATCCTGAGAATGTTTGATCTCAGCAGAGAGACACACTAACCCCAGGAAATCACGCCCAAGGGATCAGCTAGGTACTACCACAGACACACAAGAGCAGTTCAGAGGAGGTAGGTCAGCGCTTCCAGGAGGGACAGCAGGGTTGCATCTCTAAACATTTCATCTAAAATGGCAATTAGTAGTCCAAAACCATAATATACAGAATCTTAGAGGTAGAAAGGATCTCAGCAAAAATCCAGTCAAAAATTTTCCCACGACAGATGTCTGCCTTTGATAACGTGGCATCATAGCCGTCAGAGCTGGACAGAACCTCAAGGGACCGTCTACCTTTAGGCAAGTAATTTATCATAGGTTTGGCCACAATAAAACACATTTAAAACCACAACCTCATTATCTAAGCCTCAAGAGAAACCAGAGATGATCCTGGTTGTCTCTAGGACTCATTCTTTGTCTTCTCCCAGGCCCAGGGCGTGTTTGTGCCGTGCAGTGGTTGTGAGTGGTTGGGAATTTAGGCAGGTAGGTGCTGGTGGCTGGGACAGCTGAGACAGGAGAGGGCAGTTACTGTTTTCCAGTCTCTGCCTCCAAGGGCATCTACTCTACTGTCAGTTGACTACTGGATGCAGCTGAAATCTGTCTCCTCAAGTTTAGTTTATTCAGGCTATTAAAACGTCTTAAAACTCAAATTGGCTGGGTGCGGGGGCTCACTTTGAGAGGCCAAGGCAGGCAGATCACTTGAGCCCAGGAGCTTGAGACCAGCCTGGCCAACATGGTGAAACCCTGTCTCTACTAAAAACAGAAAAATCAGCCAGGCATGGTGACACAATGCCTGTAATCCCAGGTGCTTGAGTGGCTGAGGCACGAGAATCACTTGAACCCAGGAGGCAGAGGTTGCAGTGAGCCAAGATTGTGCCACTGCACTCCAGCCTGGGCGACAAAGCAAGACTGTCTCAAAACAAAACAAAACAAAACAAAACAGAGCCAAGATTGTGCCACTGCACTCCAGCCTGGGCAACAGAGTGAGACTCTATCTCAAAAAAAAAAAAAAAAAAAAAAAAAAAAAAAAAAAAAAAAAAAAGGAAAAAAAAACAAGAGACCAATTTTTGCTGAACCAATGGCTAAGATACAGATTTAAAATATCCAGTGCCAATAGTGGTGTGAGAAATGGACAGTCATATTTACAGTTAATGGGGACATAAATTAGCACAGTCATTTTGGAGGGTATGTAACCCATCAATTTCACTTCTAGGAATTTATTTACCAAACATACTTGCATTAGTATCCAAATATATGCGAAAGGGCCAGGTACCGTGGCTCATGCCTGTAAGCCCACCACTTTGGGAGGCCGGGGTGGGCAGATCACCTGAGGTCAGGAGTTCAAGACCAACCTGACTGACATGGCGAAACCCAGTCTCTACTAAAAGTACAAAAATTAGCCAGGCGTCATGGCACATGCCTATAATCCTAGCTACTCGGGAGGCTGAGGCAGGAGAATTGCTTGAACTTGGGAGAAGGAGACTGCAGTGAGCTGAGATCGTGCCACTGCACTCCAGCCTGTGCACTGCACTCCAGCCAGACTCCGCCTCAGTTAAAAAAAGGCTGTGTCTCACGCCACTGCACTCCAGCCAGACTGTCTCAATTAAAAAAAAAAAAAAAAAAACACCCCAAATATATGTACAAAGATACTTCAACATTATTGTCTATCAAAAAAAAGTATTATCAATAGAGAATTGGTTACATAAATTTCAATTAAAAAAACCCCAGAATACTAAACAAACATTTTAAAATAAGGTAAAAGGGCAAAATAGATTTTGATATATTAGCATAGAAAAGGAAAAAAATCCATGATAAACTGCTATGAGAAAAAAACAGTGTATCAAATGATATTCTATTATTTATATAAAGAAAAACTATATATATATGCATTAAAGTCTAGAAAGACAGAAGTCAAAGTACATAATGGCAAAAAGTGGTAGAGAAACAGAGGGGTTACAGAAATTTTCATTTTCTATTTCATATACCTGTTTTTTCTGATAAAAAGTCATGCATTACAACAACTTTTTTTTTAAATACACCAATTCCACAGACAGGTGAAAAGAGGAAGAACACTTCGCTTACCTGACAACCTTCTGGGGGACGAAGTCTTCCAGGGGCATCTCGGAGTAGGAGTCACTCATGTGAAATATACTGACTGTTCCTATCTTCCCAAAGGGGAAGGAGACTGTCAGCCCCTCATTGGGAGTCACCTTCACCACTCGGCCCATGGCCACTTCCCCTTCCTCAAGCTTGTGAGGACCTGGTGGAAGAACCAACCTGATTCAGGGAAGAGGAGATGAGCTAAGGGAGGAGCGGGAATGCCGGCCACACACAGGCTGGGGAAGGTGGAGGCTGCCCAGACTTGGGGTATCCGGGCTGAGTGATCCAGAACCATCTAGACTGAGATCACCCTGCCATGTAGCCAAGAACCCCAGGGCCAAGTGGTGGACAATTCCTTCCCAGGGACTCGAGAAAAACACATGTGTAGGTAAAGGTAACCTGTGTAGGTAAAGGTAACTCAGAGAGCAGTGGAGTAACTGGGCCAGAGCAAAGCCCAAGAGAAAAACTGTTCCAAGAAGGTCCCACACCAGGCTTTCTGAGGATTCCAATACTGAAGGGGTCCTCCAACTTGAGCAATAGCTGAAAACCCATCCCACCCCTTCCTGCCGCTTCCCTTCCCCGACCAGGCACTGTTTCATTCCCACACCTATGAGGGACAGACATAAGAAGGCCTTGGAGGAATCTGGGCCAACAACGGTGGCCCTCAGGGCCTGGCCAACCCGGAACTTCTTATCTGGATGCTTCAGAACCTGGAAGGATAAAAAAACTCCTGTGATGCTTGAAGAAAGGCTGTCATTTATCCAAAACCACAGCATTTAAGTCTCCAAAGCAAGTATCTCCCAAACCAACCCTTAAATAAAGAACAAGATTCCTCAAATCCACTGTAAACTCACACACCAGACAATGAGCCAAGCTAGGGAATTTGGGTCCCCTCTCCAGGGATCTCAAGCACACTGACCTTGAAGCTCAGAGAAGTGAGCAATAAGGGAATTCTCCCCCGGATGTCTGGGGCAATCTCCACCTCAAGCCATTTCTTCACCACGTTGTACTGAGGGAAAAAAAGGAACCAGAGTAGGGCAAATACAAATACAAGGTTTCCCGCCATTAAAACTTTCCTAAAACCACAAGGTGGAAAGGGCCCCAGTATACTTTTCCAAGAGACAGGAATCCACCCTTCCATCCCACTGCCCTTGCCCAACCTCCGCTTCTCACCAGCTTCCCTCAGACTCCAGCTCAGAGCCTTTGCCAGCCTAGCAGAATGTGCATCTCTTCCAGGGTCTCAGCTGACCAGGAGGCAAGAGAGACTCCAGAGATGTCCTCAAGCTGGAGAACCAATCCCACAGACCTCTGCAGCCTCCTCCAAGCTCAGTTGTGCCCAGCGATTGTTAACCATCTCCAGAGGCCAATTTTTAATTTCTAAACCAATTTGGATTTGGATCCTTCACTGTTTATGCAGTGTCTTGCCCTAAATATGCACTCCAATTTTCTCTTTTTTTTTTTGATAGCTCTGTCTCCTAGGCTGGAGTGTGTGGCGGCAATCTCGGCTCACTGCAATCTCCACCTCCTGGGTTCCAGTGATTCTCCTGCCTCAGCCTCCAGGGTAGCTGGAATTACAGGCCTGTGAGCCCCAGGCCCAGCTAATTTTTTGTATTTTTAGTAGAGATGGGGTTTCACCATGTTGGCCAGGCTGGTCTCGAACTCCTGACCTGAAGTGATCCACCCACCTTGGCCTCCCAAAGTGCTGGGATTACAGGCATGAACCACCATGCCTGGCCATAAATATGTACTCCAATTTTCAAGTCAACTTAACAAATCATTTATCGAGCAGCTGCTATGTACATGGCATCATAATGACAAATAAAAGCCAGGGCCTGCCTTTAAGGAGATTACAGCCTACAAGCAGTAAGTCAAATCAGTGGGCAAATAACTACAACAGCAAGCAACATGTAGGAAGTACAACATGCTACAGGAACTAGTAACGAGGGAAGGTTATCTGTGCTGAACCTTGATGGGCAGTAGGCAATTGGAATAGAAGGTACTCCAGATGTAGAAACCAGCATGAATAAAGACAGGAAGGGAAAAAGACAGAGAAGCTTTTCAGAATGACTACAACACAAGGTGCAAGGAAGGTCAGATTATGAAGAGTCTTATCTGCCACGCTAAGGCATCTGGGGCGTATGAATGTCTATAGACAATAGGTAACTGAAGGGATCAAGCATCAGTGACGAACATGCTCAAAGATGCTCATCGAAGAGGAATCTGGCAACAATGGAGAGGTGTTATTCTTCAAGGTCAAACCCAATCCAGCTGCCTCTCCTACATCTTTCAACCAGTACAGGCTGCTTTCTTTCCTTTTTGAACTCCTGTTCCAGCTGGGGTTGGAACACATAATCTGGCACCCAATTTCATGTTGTTTTACAGTGCACCTGAATTTCATGAAAAGCATGAATCTAAAATCCAAATTATATACATTTATATTCTAAATCTTGCCCTATATTTTACTTTCCATTTCTGCAATTAACCTACCAACATATTGAATTATGAGCTGCTTGCTAATTGTGTGTAAGCCATATTTTAGCTCCCTAATTAGACCAGAAGTTCTCTAGTGGCAGAGGCCATGTACTATCTCCACAAACCCAGCATGGTAGCACAGACTCAAATGGCTTTCTCTGCTAATGGCTTTTCTCTCCAATGTTACGACTTTTTTCCTGAAAGAAGAATGACATCTCATTGCCGAGTGGCAAAACTACTTACCTTCTTTAAGAAGCAAGTAACAGTCTGGCCGGCCTGGTACTGTTTAATCTTCTCCACAGGGCTAACAGAGTGAGTGTTAAGAGCAGTGTGGCCATCCTCCAGCTCACTGTTTGCAGAAAGTAAATGTAAAGAGTAAACCTACCTCTGGATAAGACTTTGAGTTTGAAACCATCTCTCCCAAGTGGCCACGGATTGACTGTACGGGACTCCCCTACTCATACCCACCCTCCAAGGCTTTGTTTCTCTCCTCAAAGGGGAATGTCCACAATACTGGCCCGAGGCTAATCTTTTACATTTCATTCATCTACTTATGAACAAGCTGCTTTTAAAGCAGGTAGCCCACAATAGCCTTTATAAACTCAGGAAACAAAATTGTTTTACTTCTTTCATAATACTTTGGCTGTTGCTTTAATTTGCAAAACTGCATTCAAAAATTCTCTCTCACTGAATTTGACAACTGTGTGAGTTCAGCAGGGTAGATATTAAGCCCATTTTATGCTATTGAACCAGGAGTTAAAGTCAGGGCTTCGGACTCAAAATCCAGAGCTCTCTGCCCTATGCTACCCTTCCATTAGCATTTTTTTTTTTTTAATAAAATGAGCATTCATGTATTCAAGTAATTTTTTTTTCTTTTTTTTGAGACAGAGTCTTGCTTTGTCACCCAGGCTGGAGTGCAGTGGCACAACCTCGGGTCACTGCAACTTCCACCCCCCAGGTTCAAGTGATTCTCATGTCTCAGCCTCCCAAGTAACTGAGATTACAGGCACCCGCCATCACACCCAGCTAATTTCTTTGTATTTTTAGTAAAGACAAGGTTTCACCATGTTGGCCAGGCTGGTCTCGAACTCCTGACCTCAAGTGATCCACTGGCCTTGGCCTCCCAAAGTGCTGAGATTACAGATGTCAGCCACGGCACTCAGCCTTTGATTTTCTTTTTTCTTCTCAGAAAAGCCACAAAGGGATGTAGCCTGAAAGTTGTCAGTCCACAATCACCTCAAAGGAATCACAGAACTGCCACCCCTGCTTACCAATTCAAATAATTTCTAAGCCCAAATGAACCAAACTGGTACAAGTAATGTTAGTAAATTTGTAAAATACAATAGCAAGTGTTCCCAACTGCAGAAAATGGGAACTTTCCTATCTAGTAAAGTAAGAATTGCCCCAGCACTTTGGGAGGCCAAGGCGGGTGGATCACCTAAGGTCAGGAGTTTGAGACCAGCCTGGCCAACATGATGAAACCCTGTCTCTACTAAAAATACAAAAAATTAGCTGGGCGTGGTGGTGGGTGCCTGTAATCCCAGCTACTTGGGAGGCTGAGGCAGGAGAATCACTTGAACCCAGGAGGTAGAGGTTGCAGTGAGCTGAGATTGTGCCATTGCACTCTATAGCCTGGGCAATAAGAGTGAAACTCCATCTCAAAAAAAAAAAAAAAGAGAGCGAAAGGACTTGAGTAGACATTTCTCCAAAGAAGATATACCAATGGCCAACAAGCAAATGAAAAGATGCTCAACATCACCAATTACCACAAAAAGCAAATTAAAGGCACAATGAGATATCACCTTACACCCGTTAGGATGGCCACTATTAAAAAAAGAAAAAAAAAACAGAAAATAACGAGTGTTGGCAAGGATATAGAGAAACAGAAACCTTTGTGCACAGTTGATGAGAATGTAAAATGGTACAGCGACTATGGAAAACAATATGGAAGTTTCTCAAAATATTAAAAATAGAATTACCATACGATCCAGTGATCCCACTTAAAGGTATATACTCAAAAGAACTGAAATCAGGATCACAAAGAGATATTTGCACACTCACATTCAATGCAGCACTATTCACAACAGCCAAGAGGCACAAGCAACCTAAATGTCCATTGACCAATGAGTGGATAAACAAAATGTGGCATATATACCTACAATGGAATATTATTCAGCCTTGAAATGACTGGATATGCCAACACAATGGCTCATGCCTGTAATCCCAGCACTTTGGGAGGCCAAGGCAGGCAGATTGCCTGAGCTCAGAAGTTTGAGACCAGCCTGGGCAACAAGGCAAAACCCAGTTTTTAAAAAAAAAATACAAAAATTAGCTAGGCATGTTGGTGCGTGCTTGTAGCCCCAGCTACTTGGGGGGCTGAGGGAAGCGGAACACTTGAGCCCAGAAGGTCAAGGCTGTAGTCAGCCATGATCACGCCACTGCACTCCAGCCTGGGTGACAGAGCAAGACCCTGTCTCTAAAAAAAGAAAAAGGAAAAGACAGGACATTCTGACACATGCTGCAAAATGGATAAACCTTAAAGACATTACACTAAGTGAAATAAGCCAGTCACAAAAGGACGCATACTGTATGTGTTCCATTTATATGAGTGAGGTACTAGAATAGTCAAATTCACTGAGACGGAAGGGGAAATGGTGGTTGCCAGGGGCAGAAGAGAGGGAGAAGCAGATTTGCTGTTCAGTAGGTATAGTTTCAGTCACACAAGACGAAAAACTTCTAGAGATTTTCTGTACAACATGCATTTAGTTAACAATGCATGTTGTTTCAGGTAATGTATACCTGAAAATTGTTGAGGGTAAATGTATGTGTTACAGTAATTTTAAAAATTACTATAATTTTTTAAAATGAGAGATGAGGACACAGATACATATAAAAGGAAGACCATGTGAAGACATGGGGAGAAGATGGCCATCTGTAAGCCAGGGAGAGAGGCCTTAGAAGAAACAAAACCTGTCAACACCTTGATCTCAGACTTCTAGCCTCCAAAACCGTGAGAAAAGAAATTTCTGTTATTTAAACCAAACCAAACCCACCATATATACTGATAGCGTTATCCTTTGTTCTTTTCCTGAAGTGATTTGAAACTTCCTCTCCAAAAAGAGCAACCCCCCAAAAACGAAGGGTTGGCAGTACTGAATGGGGACCTATGAGAAAACTCACTGGCTAACAGGAATGCCAGAGACACCTTTTAAGACTCCTGAATGGCCTTGCCTCTTTCCTCTCAGCCCTCCAGAGGAGTAACCAGGTAAGATGAATCTTAACCTTGAGTGCCCCTCAACACCTCTGAACTCAGCTCTAGAACAGACAGCATTCTCTTTGTGAACGAGATCCCCATAAGAAATGAGGAATAAAAATACAGCTACAATTCCTCCGTTAAGTCAAAACTGTCAGTTAAATGTTTTTCATCCTGACTTCAAAATATTTATTTTAAAACATAAGCATGAGAAATATCACTATGTTTCTCAAGAGCCTTGAGATTAAAACAAGTCACAGTACAACAAAGGTCCATGGAGGAAGTGGAAGATGTCTGGCCATCTGTCTGGGAGTGTGTCTGGCCATCTGTCTATCTGTTATTATAACTCTACATCTCCCACCTCCTTAACAAATTCACTCAATTCCTGACGTGGCCCACTCTGCTACAGCCAAGTACCCCCACTCTGGCTCATACCACAGTCTTCCAACACCAGCGGTGTTAATGAGGGGTTCCTCAGTACTCCTAGGATCAAAAACCATTTAGGATCTCAGTGCTCCCACAGAGTTCACTGACTCATCCCCCATATATCTGTTAAATTAAGATATCTACACTTAGTTTGAATAAACTACTTAACCTCAACCCTAATTAAGGGTTTAATTAAAACAAGACATCACATGTCAGAGGTGAAGATACTGCAGGCTGAAACCATTAATATGAAGAGGTTTCTTCATTTTTCCAACAAAGACTGGAGGGTAAACACAATCAACATCTACAAAACTAAGAAACCACAGAGTTAACAAATAGGAATGTAATTCATCCCCCAAATCTTATTATTCTGAAACTTTAGTTTAGGGCTTACTTTGAAGTTCCAGAAGTGTTATTAGCAACTGAAACTCAATGTACCAGGAATACTTTCTTTGTTTTTTTTTTTTCTTTTGAGACGGCTTTCGCTCTTGTTGCCCAGGCTGAAGCACAATGGCGAGATTTTGACTCACTCCAACCTCCGTCTCCCAAATTCAAGCGATTCTCCTGCTTCAGCCTTCCAAGTAGCTGGGATTACAGGCGCCTGCCACCACACCCGGCTAATTTTGTATTTTTAGTAGAGACGGGGTTTCACCATGTTGGTCAGGCTAGTCTGGAACTCCTGACCTCAAGTGATTCACCTGCCTCAGCCTCCAAAAGTGCTGGGATTACAGGCGTGAGCCACTGTGCCCGGCTCTGGAAGTTACTTTGGAGACCATTCTGTAAATCTCTAGGTGCATTAAGATTTACAACCTGGCTGGATCCCAGGACTGAGCCACAGAACCTTTCTTAATTAAGGTCACACACATCTAGCTTCATTCACTAAGGGTCTATCATCTGAGTGGCTGGGTTCTTTTAGAGAACTCCTCGTTCTCCCCACAGAGTATCTCATGCAACACTCTTCTCTTCAGAATCTACCCCAGCATGACCTGAAATTCCAGCTCAGCCTCCAGCCCACCACACAGTCGTCCAGGTTGAAATAACAGGTATTCTTGGATACATGTTGCTTATTTAGGGAATTACTGAGTTATAGAAAAATGGGTTGAGAGCAAAAATGTTTCTTTTTGTGACAGGCTGACAAAAAGAACTGAAACCAGGGTTTAAATTGATACTTAAAACCTGTACACAGCTTTTGCATTAATTTTCATATGATCCCTCTAGCCCTAGGAGAACCAAATAGCCCCACTAGAGAAACAAGAAAACTTGCACAGAGAAAGGCAAAAATAAATCCTAACACTGGTAAAATCAAGATTCGAACTCAGGTTTCTTAATTCCAAAGCCCAGTGCTCCTTCCGTAAGACAGTGTTGCTAATGTCCCCCTCACCTTGGCCGAACACTCAGCTCCGGGATGGTTCGAACAAATCTGGGGTGACTTATTGGGAGATACCTGGAGAAACAAATAAGCTGAATCATTTCTCTTCATCTCTGTAACACAGTAATCTGTAGGTCAGGATTTCTCCCTACTCTCCACCAAACCAAGCTCACAAAAGCACGCTGTTCCACTGTCACACCACCACTGAAGGTAGATGTGTCAGGCTGAAGGTTTCCATTCCCAACCTTTGCAGTTAATAGTAAGGAGCAGGCTCATCTGATTTTTTTTTTTTTTTTTCTGGGACAAGATCTCACTCTGTCACCCAAGCTGGAATGCAGTGGCGCAATCATGGCTCACTGTAGCCTCAATCTCCTGGGCTCAAGCAATCCTCCCAGCTCAGCCTCCCAAGTAGCTGGGACTACAGGTGTATGCCACCATGCCCAGCTAATTTTTATTTTTATTTTATTATTTTTTTTTTTGTAGAGATGGGGTCTCACCATGTTGCCCAGGCAGGTCTTGAACTCCTGGGCTCAAGTTTTCCACCTCCCTCATCGTCCCAAAGTGCTGGGATTACAGGGTTCAGCCACTACGCCCAGCCTCATCTGATTTTTTTTTTTTTTTTTTTGAAACGGAGTCTCACTCTCTTGCCCAGGCTAGAGTGCAATGGCACGATCTCAGCTCACTGCAACCTCCGCCTCCCGAGTTCAAGTGATTCTCCTGCCTCAGCCTCCCAAGTAGCTGGGACTACAGGCACTGTGCCCGGCTAATTTTTGTTTTTTCAGTAGACGGGGTTTCACCATGTTGGCCAGGCCGGTCTTGAACTCCTGACCTCAGGTGATCCACCTGCCTCAGCCTCCCAAAGTGCTGGAATTACAGGCGTGAGCCACTGTGCCTGGCCTGATCTTTTAGGATTGTCATATCAGATCCTGAAAACAATTTTCCTTACAGTCTATATACTCCAATTCTTTCGTTCTAAAAATAAGGAAACTGAGGTCTTTATTTAGAGGATAAATGACTTACTGAAGACCCCATAGTTAGCTACTGAAATTAATATGCAAATTATTGGCCACACTTTGAATTCTTTTTTTGCTGTTCTTGTTATAGCAAGAATTTCTGCTACAGTAACATGCGGCACTAGATTTAAAGTAAATGAAGATAATTAAAGTGGGAGGTGGAGAACGGATTATGACAACTGCAGATGTATACAGCGCAGTAACTGAGGCAGGCAACCCACTAGGCAAAGAACAGACTACACGTTCTCTCTTTCAGTCTTCACCATGGCCCTACAAGGTAGTCGCTACCATGACTCTCACGTTACAAATTAAGACAATAAAATTTGGAGTTAAGTAACTACTGCCACATGGTCACAGTTAATCTAGAATTCAAACCCGCATCTGACTCCAAACCCATGTTCTTAACAACCACACCATATATTCCATATTTTTAAAAAGAATCATGCACTGTAATCCCAGCACTTTGGGAAGTGGAGGTGGGCAAATCACAAGGTCAGGAGATTGAGACCATCCTGGCTAACATGGTAAAACCCCATCTCTATTTAAAACACAAAAAGTTAGCCGGGCGTGGTGGCGGGTTCCTGTAGTCCCAGCTACTTGGGAGGCTGAGGCAGGAGAATGGTGTGAACCCCGGAGGCGGAGCTTGCAGTGAGGCGAGATCATACCACTGCACTTCAGCCTGGGTGACAGAGCAAGACTCCGTCTCAAAAAAAAGAAAAAATAAAGAATCATGCAAAATAATTCTTTGGTGAATGCCTTTGGTTAACTAAAAGAAAATCTGACTTACATGCAACTTTTTGGAGCCCACCTACTTTCCCAGTCCTCCCACAACAACAACAATCTCCCTCGAAGCCAGCCCACCCCCGAGAGCCTCCATACTTGAATGTCTTCATGTCTCGCCCGCCAATCACTCGGGCAGTGACCATCTTCCCAACCTTCAGCTTGGTAGTAGGAGAGGTGCCTTCTGGAACATCATCTAGAATGTGGGAGGCATGGATACAGCCAATGATGCCATCTTCCAGAGTCACAACCACATGGGTGGGCTTAATGGACTTGACAGTCCCTGTGACCATGTCCCCGATGGAGAGAGTGTGCTTCTTTATGGTCCCTACAGTCAGAGCTGGATCCACTTCTTCATCCTCGTCAACTGTCTCAGAGTCCTTCCGGGTCGGCCTCATGGTCCTCTTGGCAGCCGGCCCCTCCACAGCCAAAAGAAGGCCAGTCACTCCTGGTTCTGTGGTCTTGAGGGTTAGGGAGACACCCTGTCCCACCTGCAATTTCTCTGAGTCAAAGCGGAAGGTGTCGTTGAGGTGAGAGGTCAGGGAGAAAGCTGCCAGGTGGCCAGTCTCTACCAAGGAGGCGATGGCAAAGGACTTCTCCAAGTGCTGCACAATCGCCTGGTGTTCGCTGCCTTTCCTCAGCTACAAGAGAGAAAAGCCACCATCTCTGCTTTCCTTACACAGCATGGTCACCCACTCATGGCCCCACTGGGCAGGGTGTGGCTGAGGAAACCCTCTGAGGTTCCAAGGCTGGGGAACCCAAGGCTGGTCTGAGCTGGAACAGACTAGCCTTCACTCCCTGGACCTAGCTTTCCTCTCCTGTACACTAAACTCATGGGGCTGCCTCTGAATTACCTTGGCTTGGTCTTTGTTTTGCTTTGAATTTAAATTGCAAGACCCTATCCTAGATCTAGTAAATCTGAATTTTACAAGTTATTGAGATAATTCTGATGCACATCCTTGCAACCTCCAACAGCTCTCTCAGCTTAGAGACACTGTGGTTCCTGACTCTGTCCTGCAGCTCCCCCACCCCCAATTTAATCACTCTTCCACCCAAGCAATGAATAGAGTCATTACTGAGAGCTTATTTTGTGCAAGGCACCTAGCCTCTCTTTCCTCAAAATCCAAAATGTGCTCATGCTCTTGTATGCCCAAGCTTCCCTTAGGTGATAAAATGGTACAGGGTCCTGCTAGAAAACTGAATGAGAAGTTAGTATTGCTTTCCGTTCTCTGTCTATCCTAAACTCTTAACATTGTCGGCAACTAGAAATTAAGGATTATATCTATACTGCACCATACTCTATGCAACTAGGTGCCTAATAAGTGCTTTAGACAATAACCAAATATATTCATCACCCAGAGAAAAATAATAATTTTTCCCTCAAACCCATTCTTATGTCACACACAAGTGTCCAGAAGATAAGGCAGGCGAGGGTGTGGATGCACAGCCTGGAGGTCTGAACTGCCCACAGACATGCTGTTTGGCTCATGGGATGTTTTTAAAAAAATAAGTTTCCAACATTTTCAGCTTTTATTTCAAATAAAAATCCAAATTCTGCCTTCTCTTAAAAATCAAAGATTTAGCAGCAGTAGCCCCAGATTCCCACCCAGCAACAACTGGGCGGGACTGAACAGTCTCAGCCCCACGTGGGCTGGGCATGCACTCTCCAGCCCATCAGAGTCCCAGGCCAGCCACTCCCTGCCCACACAGCCAGCTCCACTCCTGCACACACTATTTATCTGTCTAGCCCTAAAGATGGAGTGCCCATGTAACTTATCACTGGAACCAGAACAGAAGTCAGCACTATGAACCACACCAGGACAAGAGGTCTAAACTGGGGGTGTCCTGGATCCATCCAGACATAGGGCTACCCTTGCTACAGGCATCTGAGTTGGAATCCCTGAACTGGAGTGGGGTTGAAGGGTACATCACGTGAAACCATGGAAATGGAAGTCAGGAGCAAGCTTACCTTTTTAGCTTTTCTATTCACCAAGTCCTGGTGAAGGGAAACGTGCACTTCCAACTTCAAAAGATCAACATTTAAGATTACAACCTTCTTTTTCTGCCCAGATTCCACCTCCTGCCCTGCAGTGCAGAACCACAGTGTGATTATCCTTCTGGAACAGGGTGAAGGGAGAGCAGCACCTCTCACATGGAGTTGCTACCCCTTAGATCCAAAAAAAGCAAAGAGGACACATGTCCTGGGTCCATAATGGCCATAATTAGGGAAATCAAGGGTCTATCTCCCATAGTTCAAGTTCAGGTAGGCCTTAATTTATGTAACCTAATATATAAAAATCTAGATTTACCCAATTGTAACAATTAAAGGATTCGGACCTAAGCCTTTGCATTCACACAAGATAGGCACGCCAAAAATCTCTACTCAATCAACTCATCTACCCTAAGTATTTAGAAATTCTATATCCAGGAAAGGGAGCAATGGGCAAATGGTCCTCCCACCAACCACAATGGGTAAGACAGAAGCACTCACCTGCGCGATGGTATCTGCTGGCTCTCAGGACCAGGTCAGGCACTGGACCCCCACTGAATACCACAGAGCCATCTTCCAACACCTCCTGCACCACTAGGTCAAGAAACATTCCCGGGGTCATCTCAGCCAGCGTCTGGATCAACACAGAGTCTGCCAGAGACCCAAAGGAAACACGGATTAGTACCATGAAACAACACTCTCACTGTTCTTTTCCTCTGGCAGTGTGCTATCACCACGGAGGACAGTGGAGCACTGGAACCACTGAGAAGGTAAAATCACTTTTTGCAAAAATGTTCAGTATCCATGAAAACTCTTGTCACAAGCAGACAGACCTAATCCCCCTGCTAATAATCCTACCTGACCATAATTCATGGGAGTAGCCAACAAATACCAGGAAGACAGGCTTTCCTTTGGTTTCTGAATTTTCACTGTCCCCTCTCAAGCCTCCTGCTATGAAATTCCATTAAAGTTACAACCACCCCACACAATGGTTCAAAGTCTAAGAGGGTCAGAATAATAACCCCTCACAAAGCCTGGCAAGTCTCAGTTCCATTTCATCTGCTGAATAAAGGAATGAAAGGTGAAAAGGCGAGTGAATTCACAACAAATGCAAATATAAAGCCACAGAACTAAGGGAAATTTTTACTCTGGACTGGGAGTGGGGAGAAGGGGACATCTAGGATGCTTGTAATCCTTTATCTTAAAGGGATGTAATATAAACATTTATTGAGCTGCACACATAATAACTGTGCACTTTTGCCAGGCGCACTGGCTCACACCTGTAATCCCAGCACTTTGGGAGGCCAGGGCGGGTGGATCACTTGAGGTCAGGAGTTCGAGATCAGCCTGGCCAACACGGCGAAACCCTGTCTTCTCTAAAAACACAAAAATTAGCCAGGCATGGTGGCGGATGCCTGTAATCCCAGCTACTCTGGAGGCTGAGGAAGGAGAATCGCTTGAACCTGGGAGGCGGAAGTTGCAGTGAGCCAAGATTGCACCACCGCACTCTAGCCCGGGCGACAGAGTGCGACTCGGTCTCTAATAATAATAATAATAATAATAATAATAATAATAAAATTGTGCACTTTATGCAGGTCATACTTGGATTAAAAAAAAAGTTAACCAAAAATTTTTTTTCTTATGTTCTGGGAAGCCCAACAACTCACCTAACAACAGGTGTAATTTACAACATATCCTCCCACCCCTGGCGCACCTCCCCTGCCCCACAGGTGCCCCACCTCGGTTGCTCATGAGGCTGCGCACGCCCTGCAGCTCCTCCAGGCACTGACTCAGGAGAAGGAGGCTGGTGGTGGCCAAGTCCCCCAGACCGCAGTCCGACAGCCGCAGTGACAGCAGCATCCGCTGCTTCTCCTCATCCACATTGGTCACCTTTGCCACTACTGTCTGGCCCTCAACAAAGTGGTCACTTGTGGAGGTCACAAATTTGTCACTCATGATCTGAAGAGAAGAATAGGCAGGAGATGAGAAGAGGAAAGCTCTTCATTAAGACAACCCACTTGATGTCCCTGGAAAGGGGTATGTGAGTGGGGGGAAATGGGGCCCAGGAAGCTCCCCCAAGCCCTCTCTGAAAACAGCTCTACTCCCCTTCCATAAAAACAGAGCCTCCGGATTGGCTGGGAGCGGTGGCTCACGCCTGTAATCCCAGCCCTTCGGGAGGCCGAGGCGGGTGGATCATGAGGTCGGGAGTTCCAGACCAGCCTGACCAACATGGTGAAACCCTGACTCTACTAAAAATACAAAAATTAGCCAGGAGTGGTGGCATGCGCCTGCAATTCCAGCTACTCGGGAGGCTGGGGCAGGAGAATCACTTGAATCCGGGAGGCAGAGGTTGCAGTGAGCCGAGATTGTGCCACTGTACTCCAGCCTGGGCGACAGAGTGAGACTCCATCTCAGAAAACAAAAACAAAAACAAACAACAACAACAACAAAAAACAGAGCCTCCAGGAGAGGGCACCCAGTCAAGAAGGCACATTCACGGCAAGCCAGGCAGACACCAGGGCTGTCCTCACCCCTAACAACCCACAGGAATCTTCTGCCCCTCACTGGGCTTGTTTCTGGGGCCCTCCCCTCTGCTCCCATTTTTAAAATGTTTCTGGCAGGGGATGCAAATGAGATTTTCCCAGGCAAAACACCAGGGAGACAGGCCTACAGAGGGGAAGAAATACTGATAAATGATCTGCAGCAGCAATCAGCTGCACGCCATTTGCTCGGCTGTCTTCCATGACTTTGGTGAGTCCCATCCCCCATCTAGGCCTCGGCTGCCATGCCAGGCACACCAGGAGGCTCTGCTAGGGGACTGCTGGCATTGTCCCCAACTGAAAGTGCAGGACTCAATGACATGGCGGTGGTGAGGGTAATAATTTCAAGGACATTCTGGTCCCTTAACAACTCAAAAACCTCAGAAGTCTGCAAAACCTGTACTCAGTAGCTCAGGATGATCAATTTCCCTGTCTAAATGTGCTGAGAGAATAAAAACAAGTGCAGTCATCTTCACACTGGAGACTAAGGCCTTCAATGTGTAGTGTGGAGTGGGAAAGGTGTCCCTTCCTCCAGATGGTCACATAGCTGGGCAAGAGGAACATGAGCCAAAAGCTCAGCTGCACTCACCCCTCCCAGGTGCCTTTATGTCACACACACACCTTAAGAGGTACCCCTGAAAATCTTTCAAAAGAGTAAAGTATCCTTGGCCGGGTGCAGTGGCTCACACCTGTAATCGCAGCACTTTGGGAGGCTGAGGCAGGTGGATCACTTAAGGTTAGGAGTTCAAGACCAGCATGGCCAACAAGGTAAAACTCTGTCTCTACTATTCAGAAAAAAAAAAAAAAAAAAAAAGCTGGGCATGTTGGTGGGCACCTGTAATCCCAGCTACTTGGAAGGCAGAAGCAGGAAAATCGCTTGAACCCAGGAGGTGGAGGTTACAGTGAGCAGAGATCACACCACTGCAATGCAGCCTGGGTGACAGAATGAGACTGTCTCAAAAAAAAGAATAAAGTATCCTACTCCTCCCCACCCGCCCTCAGGTTCTGTGACCTTGTATCTCTCCTCAAAGCCCTTGTACATGGAGTTGAACTTACAGCTTTTGGGGCCAGTCCACTAAGACCTGAGGGGAACTGGATGAACACGCCATAGTCCTTGATGCTCTTCACAAAACCAGTGAGCAGCATTCCAGGATGGATTTCTGAGAAGTTCTTGGGATCCTGGCCACCTTCTACTGTGGAGACCAAGGCTGGCTTCCTGCAAAGAAGCTAGTGGTACTTCATCAAGGAATGTTCCAGAAAGGGCAGATGAAATGTCCATCTCTCCCATCTCCTTTCTCCACAGAGAAAGACAGAACTGCAGGCCGATCTCTGCTCCTACAGCGATTCTGTAAGTGTGCAGACCAGCAGCAGCATCAACATCGCCTAAAACTTTGGAGAAATGCAAGTTCTCAAGCACCACCTAGACCTACTGAATTAGAAACTTTGGTGTGGCCCAGCCATCTGCATGGCCCAACTGCACACTACAGCTGAGAATCACGGTTTTATTCCATTCCCGATTCACTAATCTGCAGATTACTAGAGGAGACCAAAAAGGGATGGCTCATCCCCCTGGTCTGGCAGCTGGATCAGCCATCACACAATCCTCCACCATTCCCTCTTCACACTGATGAACTCATTTTCCCTCCTCTGCCCATTTTTACTCCAAGGAGAATGAACTTTACATTCTGTGAGAAGAAGCTCCTTCAAAGCACCCATGCAAAGACCAAAGGGAATATTCCTGAGCCTATAGCCCCAAGGGGAGAAGGCACAGGGGAAAAAAAAAGAGGAAAGGGGGACAGAAGCCACCTTATTAATTGTTCTAACCCAAGGGGCAAGCACTGAAAGCCCCAAGAAAACTAGATGTGCTCCCGAGCACCCCACTGGGCCTCCTTCTCCAGCCCCCGAGAGTCCCCCTCTCTGCAACCTTTCAGGCTACTCCGCCCTGACCACCGGCATCTGCTGGCAGCACTTCCTCAGGCCTGCTCTTACTTTCCATAGCACAGGCTTCCTCACTGGTTTGGTTTTGTGGAGGTATTTCTGAGGTCAAATAGCTGTCTAATTTCCCCAGAATTTCCCATCCAAGCACCCATGGCCCCCCACCTTCCTCTGCTCCACACAGACCAGTCAAGGATACAACATGCCCCTCGCTCTGGCTCAGACACAGGACTCGGTGAAGGATGTCACCTGCCTGGAGCCAATGATGCAACAATGGGCCGTTGGCAACGTGGTCCGACAGATGAGATGTAGGGAGGAAAGCACGGATGTTGTGGGGCAGGACAGCCACCTCCAGCCCATCTTTGGTCTTCTCTAAAACCTTCACATCTACCAACTACCCAGGGAAGAGAAAGACAAAAATAGCACTTGTCATGAACAGAGAACAACTTGGTCTGGATCAGGCAGGGCTTGGAGGCATCAAACTCTGGCATCAAGGATCTCTAAGAGGCAGCTTTCTTCGAAACCCCACCCATCACCCCAACCACCCAGCATGCATGCATGTGTACATGCACCAGGACTCATGTGTGGACCCATCACACTCCTCTCTCAAGCCCCTCCACAGAGCCCCAGGAAAGCCAGAACTGCAGGCTGGCCCTAGGGACCCGAGAGGAAAGAGGTCAGCAGCCCACTGCTGAAAATCCTCACTGTAACAGGACTTTCATGGACAGCTTCCATTTGTTCTGACACACAGGAAGGAATGCATATGAGGTTCTCTCTCAAGAACCCCTCTAGCCCCAAAATCTTATCTAGCTACCTCTATCTTTCCGCTTCATGGGTTCCAATACGCCATGTGTTAGTGGTGCCCTGCTCTCTGCCACTGTAACATAAAATAGCTTGTCCAGAGAAGTCCACGTACCTGCCCAACGTTAATGGCTTTTCCTTTCTTCTGACTGTGTCCTGCAGGCTCTTTCTTTGGCTCTGGATCACTCGACAGCTTGAAGGATAAGAGCATCCTCTCTTTGGATGGCTCACAGTTCAACACGACAACCTTCACCACCTGGTGAGAAACCAAACAGGCTTGGCCAACTCCTCCCAGCAAGCCTTGCAGGCCCTGCAGCATGCCCTCCACTACTGCTGCAGAGGCCTTGAGAGATCTACCAAGCCTTTGGATCAGATCAGGAGGCAGTGAAAAGAAGAAATAAACACTGAGAGGTACACAATCCCCCAGGGCAGCCTTTGGGATAAACGGAAGACATAAGTAACTTTTTTTGTACAATCTAAGTCTTAAAAATCATTTTTCTCTTTGAGGTGATGGAGATGCTAATTACCCTGGTTTGATCATTACGCATTGTAAGCATGTATTGAAATATCACATGGTGGCCAGGCTTAGTGGCTCAGGCCTGTAATTCCAGCACTTTGAAAGGCCAAGGCAGGCTGATCACTTGAAGCCAGGAGTTCGAAACCAGCTTGGCCAACATGGCGAAATCTCATCTCTACTAAAAATACAAAAATTAGACGGGCATGCCGGCACATGCCTGTAGTCCCAGCTACTTGGGAGGCTGAAGCACGAGAATCACTTGAGCCTGGGAGGTGGAGGTTGCAATGAGCTGAGATCATGCCATTGCACTCCAGCCTTGGTGACAGAGGGAAACTCTGTCTCAAAAAAAAGAAAAGAAAAGAAAAAAGAAATATCACATTGTACCCCATAAATATGTACAATTATTATCTATCTGTTTAAAGGAATAAAAAAGTGTTTTTCCTAGTGATACCAAGACTCACTAGTTTTACAGCGCTGCCCCCGTGTGGTGACAGTGACCTCAAAACAATTTCTGATATGAGAGGCACAGGTTTATTACAGGTAAAGACTGACCTCTTCCATGCGTGCCTGAGATCCACCACCTTGCCAGCTTCTGCTGAACCCTGCCGAGGCTTTCTCTCTGTTCTGTTCCCCGTCTCCTCCATTTAGCCGGCTCACACCACTGCCCCATGTGCTCTCTTCCTCAGCCTCCTAAAGGCAGCCCCACTACTTACTGCTCCTTCGTATTTGTGTTTGCGGGGTCACCAAGGGTAAAGGGGACCTGTCTAGGGGAAGGGTTACCTGGCCAGTGTAAAAAACTCTCTCCGGGTCAGGGATATACTCGGTACTGAGCTCATGCTTGGGCACCAGTCCCTGCACATTGTTGTAGAACTTCACAATGCAGCCATAGTCCTTGACCCTGATGATGAAGCCATGTATCTGCAGACCAGGCTTGGCATCAGCATAGCAGGTAATGACAGGTAGTTTGGACTCAATCAGGGTTTTTTTCAGGGTCATCATCAGCTTCTTGGCTTCAGGGTCACAAAGCAAAACCTAGGGGAGGGACACAGGCTGTCATCAAGTTATCTGTTATCATGAGAGCCACTGAGCTGGTCTCTGCAACCTCTTAAACCCAAAAGCCACGGGGCCATTCCCCAAGAACCTGCTATAGCTTTTCCTCTAATCATCTCAGTGGCAGATTCTTCCTGCTTCCTGCTGTATGACAATCTGGAGCATACAAATCACTATTTCAAATGTAATTCCTCCCATAAATTGCTGCAAACTACCCTCTCCTGACCATGAAGCAACATTAATTATCTTACAGCACCTCTACGGAGTCTTGGTTACACTAACTTCTACACCATCTTGGCTCCTTCCTGGTGGGCTTTGCATCTAGTCTAACAGAACTAATGATGAACCAAGTTACCACCTTAGTACTGCTGTTTATTAGCTATGAAATAAGATGGAGATGCAACTGTCTTTCACCCCCTCAGAAGGTCATCTCCTTAAAGACAGAAAAACTATTTTTAACCCTTGATCCCACTACTGTAAAATTTTGCACCAATGGGCAATCATTACCTCTGCTGAGTCAATAATGATGAGATAAAATGAATACAGGAAAATCTAACATGCTGAGTGCCTGCCCGTGGAGCACTCTTGTGTGCATCATCATGTTGAATCTTCACAACCCTATGAAGCTTTCCTTGGGATTCGAGCCTTTGTCACAAATCACCCATGTTTTGGCAGCTTTGCCAGGGCTATTTCTGTGCCTGGAACACACCCTTTGCTCTCCCCAACCTTCCAAATCCTACCTATCCTTTCTAGTTCAAGTTCCACCTCTGCCTGAAATCTAGAAAACATTGTTGTCATACAGAGCTGAATTTGAAAACTGGTTCTGCCATGTATTAGCTGTGTGACTCTGGGCAAGATGGTTGGCTTTCCTAAGCTTTAATTTCCCCACCCACAAAATGAAGATAATAGTACTTAATTGTTAGGGTTGTTTCAAGGATTAAATGAAATAATGCTTGTCACATGCCTAGCATAGAAACTGGCACAGAATACCTGTTAGTGGCAGTCGCTATTGATAACGTCAACAATTCTGGCTGCTCCAGCCCACCCTCACCTCCCCTTTCTCAGGTGTGACCACAGCACACAACGTGCACCAAGCCACATGGCAAAAGATCACAGGCTGGCTTGCTCTCTCGTCACGTATGAATATTTTAACTCCCAATTATACTACACAAAACGAGGACTCACTTTTCTCTTCCCAATGCCAGGTATAGCACAACACACACTGCAGACATTACACACACACTTTGTGGAAAAAGGCAGAAACTTCAGTTGAGAACTGCTCTCTTCCCATCTAGCCAAAACCCCAAGACCCTTCAGGAGGCTCACCCGGCACTTGACCTCATCCCCGATGTGGTACTTCTTCTCCGGATTCTTTATCAGGATGTCAGCCAGGTGCATGGGAGGTACCAGGCCCCTCATCTGCTCGCCCACCTTCACCAGCATCCCATATGACTTTATGGTTAGCACTGTGCCCTAGAGAATCCAAAGATAAGCTGCCGCAATGTCTCAAGAATGGCCTTTCCCCCACCTCTTACAACAAGGCATGTCACACCTCCCCTTCACAGCCACCTTCCTGGGCTAACTGTGCCTGTTATTCTAGATGGCACATGGGTGAAGCACACACCCCACACTGAGCTGGATTATTCTGTCAGCTTTATTTATGGGAGGCTTCACATCTTTCAGTGCGAGCATGTGCTTTCTGTGTGCCTTAAAATATATTCCCCAAAGGAAGGGACTATGTCAAGGTCTCCTAAGGAATAAACTTTACATATAAAGGGAGCTGCTCGATTAGAGCCAAATGGTCGGAGAGGACAGGTACCTGGAACTGGCTTCTCACTAATATCCCAGGTAGATCAATAATCACAGGACTAACTTTTGATCTGGTCTACTAACCACCATCAAATCCCAAATCTCAGGATTTATGATCTACTGCCTTTGTGTAGCTGGGTGGTGCTAGTAAGATCTTACCTTGAAATTAATTATGAGTTACCCAAAGAAAGAGAAAGAAATTCTAGTCAGCAGGCAGAGGCAAGGAACATGATATTCAATGTGTTAACATGAGGACTAACGGGCTGACAGTCACCTGTGCGTGAACTAAAGAACGCCTGATGGTGAGGGAGTACTTAATTATATGATTGAGGTATTACCTTTACCACTGCCCCAGGTTCGATGTCATGATATCTAAGGTACTGAGCTTCAATAATAGACCTAAGACAAGGAGAAAACACAGAATTAAATAAACTAGGGCAGAGGTTGCCTAAAATTCAGGGCTACCACATGCTGGCAAGAAAAAAAACCCTCCCCAAGCACAGCCAGGAGAAACGGAATATGAACATGTACAGGTGCACATCTCTACACCCCTACCTGTTAATGACAGACTTACGTTCGTAGAGAGAGCAAGGCCAGTTCATCCATTTGGCTGTAATCAATAATTCTACACTTGTGAGTGTTCCCTGGCTTGAAGGCCTCAGGATTGAAGACGTTCTTAGAATCAGAGAGATGGCTGAGCTGCAAAGTACCAAGTGATTTGAGGACAAGCCAGGGAAAACAGGTCTGAGCCAATGAGACCTTTCAGCCCATAGAGAGGACTCAACACTTATCATGTACCATAAAAAAAGTACTTTGATTGCCTGGTTAAGTAATTCTTCACACTAAAAAACTGCTCTTTATCATCACAGAATTTCAGCAAGGTCAGAGAAAGTCCATAACATAGGTCAGTTAACTGTGCCTAGTGCCTGTTTTTGTAAATAGAAGTTGTATTGGAATACAGCCATCCGTTCATTTACGTACTGTCTATGGCTGCTTTCATGCCATAACAGCAGCATTGAACAATTAGGACAGAGACTACAGGGCCCACAGCCTAAAGTATTTATGACATAGCCCTTTAAGAAAAACTGCTGGGCCCTGGTCTGGATCCTAACTCATCTTTATATTTATGGTTAATGGTTAATTTAACCATTAACCAAGTATCAGATATGGCAAGCTGGTTCCAAGGCATCCTAATACAGTCAACAGACGTTGTTCTAATCACTAAGAACAGGAATTAGAACTACAATATCCAAAAATTTTAAACTAGCATCAAGGGATGAAAGAAGCAGAAATGGCCCCCTGTGCTCCAAAAGTCCTTCCAGTGATAAGATCCCTGACCAAACAAAGAGGCCTCCTTACCCGGGCATAGGCCAGAACCCCATCCTTCAGTCTAAAGGTGGCCCCAGCCTTTTTGAAAAAACCCTGGACAGGAATATCATCCAGCACTGCTCCAAGTTTCTGGCAAGAGAGTCGGGTGAGTGGACGTCCAGGTTGTAGGAAGATGGGGCGCAGGCTCAGGCGCACAACTCTGGTTCGAGGATGGACGCAGAGGATGCAGGCCCTCACCTAGACAAAAGGAAGGGCAGGGTGAGCAGGAGGAGGCACACACGAGCACCCTAGAGCAGACCTTCCAGGCATCAAGCCTTTCCACATGCTAACCAGGTATGTGAGTACTCACATCCTTAGTAAGTAAGTACTCAAACTGGCTTCCAAACTCAAGCAGCATGCAGAAAAGTCAAAATGTCCCACAGGGACTATGCATGACTAAATCAAAGCTTACTCAAGCCAGGTATGGGTGGCTCACACTGGTAATCCCAGCACTTTGGGGCACCAAGGCAGGTGGATCACTTGAGCTCAGGAGTTAGAGACCAGCCTGCGCACATAGTGAAACCCTGTCTCAACAAAAAATACAAAAATAGTCTGGGAATCATGGCTCACACCTGTAATCCCAGCACTTTGGGAGTCTGAGGTGGGCAGATCACTTGAGATCAGGAGTCTGAGACAGCCCAGCCAACATAGCAAAACCTCATCTCTAGTTTTAGCAAAAAAAAGTCAGGCTGGAAACGGTGGCTGATGCCTGTAATCCCAGCTCTTTGGGAGGCCGAGGCAGGTAGCAGGCAGATCACGAGGTCAGGAGATCAAGGCCATCCTGGCTAACACAGTGAAATCCCGTCTCTACTAAAAATACAAAAAATTAGCTGAGTGTGGTGGCACACACCTGTAATCCCAGCTACTCAGGAGGCTGAAGCAGGAGAATCGCCTGAACCCAGGAGGCGGAGACTGCAGTGAGCCGAGATCGCGCCACTGCACTCCAACCTGGGCGACAGAGCAAGACTCCATCTCAAAAAAAAAATTAGCCAGGCATGGTGGTACGTACCTGTAATTCCAGCTACTCAGGAGGCTGAGGCACAAGAATCACTTAAAATGGGGAGGCAGAGGTTGCAGTGAGCCAACACTGTGCCACTGCACTCCAGCCTGGGTGATGAAGTAAGACTCAGTCCCCAAAAAAAAAAAAAAAAGTTAGCCAAGCATGGTGGCGTGCACCACTTTGGGAGGCTGAGGCAGGAGAATCACCTAAGTGAGCCCAGGAGGTCAAGGCTGCAGTGAGTGATGATCGTGCCACTGCACTCCAGCCTGGGTGACAGAGTGAGACCCTGTCTCAAAAAATAATAATAAAATAAATAAATAAAAATTAGCCAGAAAGTTTACTCAAGGCCAGAAAACTATATACCAAGTGTCCCCTCAACACCAAGGAGCTGATGTATCTGTAATACAACAGAAACCATGTACTGGTGTCACTACATCCAAGGCTCCTCTGAAACTAACAGAAAAAGCCTGATCTCATCACAACATTAAAAGATGTAAAATGTCTCAACTCTATACACAAATGGTTATAGGGTGGAAAAAATTACTAAAAAGAGGTTTAGGAAAATATTAACAGTCTTATCACTAGGTAGTAGAAAATCCTAGTTTCACTTAAAAAAAAAAAAAATTCTCAGCTAGTTGTAGTGGCTGAAGCCTATAATCCCAGCACTTTAGGAGGCTAATCCCAGCACTTTAGGAGGCCTAGGCAGGAGGATCATTTCAGCCCAGGTGTTTAAGACCAGCCTGAGCAACACAGCGAGACCCCATCTCTACAAAACATAGCAAAAATTAGCTGGGCGTGGTGGCATGCATCCGTAGTCCCAGCTACTCAGGAGGCTGAGGTGGGAGGATCGCCTGAACCCAGGAGGTTGAGGTTGCAATTAACTGTGATTGTGCCATTGTACTCCACTCTGGGCAATAGTGTGTGACCTTGTCTCAAAAAATAAATAAATAAATAAATTATCTATAGCACACATTACTATTTTAAAAAAGAAAAGAAATCATTTTAGAATTCTAAAAAATTCTGAATAACATATATTAGGATTTTCTTCCCAAATATCCATGTTCATTGTAGGAAATTTGAATATTTAAATACGAGCAGAGCCAGGGTTGTGGCTCATACCTGTAATCCCAGCACTTCGGGAGGCCAAGGCTGGGGGACTCCTTGAGCCCCGGAGTTCAAAACCAGTCTGGGCAACATGGCGAGACCTCGCCTGTAAAATTTTTTTTTTTTTAAAGACAGAGTCTCACTCTGTAGCTCAGGTTGGAGTGCAGTGGCACAATCTCGGCTCACTGCAACCTCTGCCTCCTGGGTTCAAGCGATTCTCCTGCCTCAGTCTCCCGAGTAGCTGGGACTACAGGCACACGCCACCAGGTCCGGATAATTTTTTTTATTTTTATTTTTAGTAGAGATGGGGTTTCACAATGCTGGCCAGGCTGGTTTTGAACTCCCGACCTTGTGATCCTCCTGCCTTGGCCTACCAAAGTGCTGGGATTATAGGTGTGAGCCACCACACCTGGCCTAAAAAAATTTTTTTTTAATTAGCCAGGCATTGTGGCACGCATCTGTGGTCCCAGCTACTCTGAGGACTAAGGTGGGAGATCAACTGAGTCCAGGAGATTGAAGCTGCAGTGAGCCGTGTTTGTGCCACTGCACTCCAGGCTGGGAGACAGAGTAAGACCTTAAAAAAAAAAGAAGAAAAAGAAAAGAAAAGAACAGAAAAATCACCCAGAATTCATCACTATTAACACCTGTTTGCATAATATTCCAGTATTTTAACCACAGGTACTTTTTAAAATTTTTTTCAAAATTGGATCTATACTACTCATACAACTTTTAAAATCACCTTTTGCTGTTAAAACGTATCTTATTCTCCCACGTTAAATATTCTTCTAAACTACTTTAAATTATAAAAACAAAAAAACTACTACTACCAAAGGAAAAAAAAAATCAAACTATATGGAAGACTATGAAGTAAAAACTAAAAGTTGCCTTCTTCTCCACCTGCTCCTTCTCTAATTTCAGTTCAGCCACTGAGAGTTTCTTACTTTCCTTCCATAACACTTTTTTTGTTTGTTTGTTTGAGATGGAGTCTCTCTCTGTTGCCTAGGCTGGAGTGCAGTGGCACAATCTCAGCTCACTGCAACCTCGGCCTCCCGGGTTCAAGCAATTCTCCTGCCTCACCTTCCTGAGTAGCTGGGACTACAGGCATGCGCCACCACGGCTGGCTAATTTTTTTATTTTTAGTAGAGACAGGGTTTCACCATGTTGGCCAGGCTGGTCTTGAACTCCTGACCTTAAGCGATCCGCCCACCTCGCCTCCTAAAGTGTTGGGATTACAAGCGTGAGCCACCGCACCTGGCCTCCATAACACTTTTCATTATTCCTCTCCTCTCCTCTCTGCACACCTGTATGCATGCAGTCCTAGGACCTCCCTGTAGCTAGCTATGATACTGGACAGCAAATGGACCACAACTGGAATCAAGAAAATACAGGCTCAACATTTCTTACTGCCTGATTTGAGAAATATGTTCCAGCTTTCTTGGGATCCAGGTGCATAAAGTCAACCACGCCCGTGAAGAATGTGAGGAAGTTTAGTGTAAGGCCAAATGGAGTCACCTAGAAATAAACAGAACAAGTTATGAAAAAAAGTTCTTTGAAAGAACCAGGAATGTGAGACACTGCTCACAGTGTCATATGCTCACTCAATGCCATATTATCCCTAACTGTGTATCTCTCCTCTCCCAGCTAACTCTTATCAATCTTTTCTTCCTATAAAACTAACTGGCAGAACAATTACTGCATTGGCTGTTTCCTTCCTTAGTAGGCTCACCTCCCTTCCAGCTAAGAGAGGACATCAATCCTCCCACTCTCTGGGAGTCCTCCACAGGATGGAAGGAGTTTTGTACATGTATCCTTGGGGAACTGCCAGACTGACAACTGGAATAGATTGTTACTAACTTAGATATTTGCCCAGTATAGGAAGGTAAAACTCAAATGCTTGCAAAAGGGAGATACTGACCACAAGCAAGCCAAGTCACCCTTACAGAGTCACCAAAAATCGAAAAGTGACAATCCCCTCAAAAGATAGTGGTAAGGGAGATGAATGAAATCAGAGAACTAAGTCCTCTCTCTTACCTCCCCCAAAAATACGAAACCTATTCTCTGGGAAAACTGTTACCAGACTCAAAAAACAGGAAAAGTGCAAATTCTGAAAATGTCAATTAAATTCTAAATATCATGTAAATATTCTCACGTCAATTAAATTCTAAATATCATGTAAATACCCAGCCCCTTTCTCGTACTCATTCTCGGGTAGCCAGGCTTAGACCCTCATGGGTGGAGATTGCCAGATCCTTTCTAGACAAATCTAACATGCCAGAGAAGACCTATAACAATCACATTAGGAGGGTGCCCAAATTAAATCTGCTAGTCCTGTTCCTGACAGAAAAGTTAAACAGTCAACAAGAAGGCAGGCGCAGTGGCTCATGCCTACAATCCTAGCACTCTGGGAGGCTGAAGCAGGTGGATCACCTGAGCTCAGGAGTTTGAGACCAACCTGGCCAACACAGTGAAACCCTGTCTCTACAAAAACAAAAATTAGCCAGGCGTGGTGGTGGGTCCCTGTAGTCCCAGCTACTCGGGAGGCTAACGCAGGAGAATCACTTGAACCTGGATGGAGGAGGTTGCAATGAGCCAAGATCATGCCACTGCACTCCAGCCTGGGTGACAGAGCAAGACTCTGTCTCAAAAATAAATAAATCAATAATTATAAAAATTATAAAAACTTTAAAAAGTCAACAATCCCACACAGGCACACAGACTTGCTCACAGTTTTTTAGTACCTCACTCATAATATGGCTATCTAAACAAAAACTTCCTAGAGAATTGGAAGTTAAAGTTGAGAGGCTCTCCCAGGATGCTTCTGGATAATGTGCCACACTAAAACGAGGGAGTAAACCCAAAAAGAAGAATACATGGGACCAAAGAAGGCTCCAATACAGACAGAGGAGACAGAAGAAGGGAAGTCCTAGGATACCGGCTATGCAGGAGCCCTACAGAGCAACTAGTTCATCCTAGAGCACAAGGACATTAAAAAGGGTTCTAGGTGGGAAGAAAAAGAAACTAGTAGTTTACTTAAAGGGTTTGAAAGCATGCAGAATTGTAGTGAGTGGAAAATAAGTTGAAGGTATAGGAAAAAATACTGATGGAAGAGAATTTCACAAATGACAAAAACAAAGCTGACTGCCAACTCCAAGGGAAAAAAGCTGTTCAAGGTCATAGTAGGCCAGGTGTGGTGGCTCACACCTGTAATCACAGCATTTTGGGAGGCCCAGGCAGGCAGATCACTTAAGGTCAGGAGTTTGACAAAAGCCTGTCCAACATGGTGAAACCATCTCTACGAAAAATACAAAAACCAGCTGGGTGTGGTGGTGCATGCCTGTAGTCCCAGCTACTTGGGAGGTTGAGGCAGGGGGATCGCTTGAACCCTGGAGGCAGAGGTTGCAGTGACCCAAGATCATGCCACTGCATGCCAGCCTGGGCAACAGGGCGAGCCTCCGTCTCAAAAAAAAAAAAAAGAAAGTCATGCTAGTATGCTGGGCGAGGTCACTCATGCCTGTAATCCCAGCACTTTGGGAGGCCAGGGTGGGAGGATCACTTGAGCTCAGGAGTTCAACACTAGCCTGGGCAACATAATGAGACTTCATCTCTATTAAATATATATATATGTATTTTTGTTGTTTTTTTTTTTTTTTTTTGAGACGGACTCTCACACAGTTGCCCAGGCTGGAGTGCAGTGGCACAATCTCGGCTCACTGCAAGCTCCACCTCCTGGGTTCATGCCATTCTCCTGCCTCAGCCTCCCGAGTAGCTGGGACTACAGGCGCCCGCCACCACGCCCAGCTAATTTTTTGTATATGTAGTAGAGACAGGGTTTCACCATGTTAGACAGGATAGTCTCAATCTCCTGACCTCATGATCAGCCCGCCTCGGCCTCCAAAGTGCTGGGAAAATATATATTTTTTTTAATTAAAAAAAGAGAGATCCAAATCTTTTCTACCTTGATGAAAAGTTAAAACTCAATGCCTAAGATTGAAAAATCAAGAGATACCAGCAGAAGCTTATCACTCAAAAATATGGAGAGAAATTTCAAAAGATAAGCTAAAAGAGTTAAAGATGGGGGTTATGATGGATAAGTTCTTCATTATAAACCTTTTAATTCCATTTGACCTTTTAGATCAGCACTGTCCAACAGAAATACAATGCCAGTCACACATGTAATTTTAAGTTTTCTAGCAGTCACATTTTAGAAACTACAAAGAAACAAAAGACTGTTTAGTATAGTTTTTTAACCTAATATATCCAAAATATTATCATTTCAACATATGGCACTGGCCACATTTGAAGTGCTCAATGGGCATAAGTGACTACTGACTACCTTTATCAGACAGTAGTTTTAGACTTTATGCATTTAATATTTTGAAAAGAATTATTTTTATTTTAAAAAGTAGTAGTAGCAATGAACAGCTTACCTTCTGTACCTGAGCTTTGACCACCAGTCCTGGTAGCAAGTTATTAAGGTTCCAGCTCTGCTCTTCAGTAGCAATGGCAGTAGAAACCTCTGAGTGACCAATAGACAGACTAACAACTCCTCCGTTGCCTTTCACCTTTTCAACGATGCAGTTCAGGTACTGACCCACCTTTAGTTTAGCACCTGTAAGCCCAGACCCAGACCCCAAAAGGAAAAATGTCTCTGTGAGAAGGACTTTTAACGTGGGCCCAAGTAATACCTGAAAAGACCCATGGCCTACCTGCCCAGTTAGCATCAATTACTCCCCACATTCCCAATCTCTAAGGGGCCAACTACAAGAAGGAAATGAAGTTATCCTAATTGATCTGGAATTCAGTTACCACACAAAAATACACAAGCCAGGAGACTGCTGGTTCAGAAGCCATGGGGGCCCAAATTGCAGTGGAATCTTCCAGGTTAGAAAAACTGACACTGTTCCATCAGACCTTAGTGAGACCCTGCCACTAGCTGGCCCTTCATACATCTTTCCTTTCCTATTAACTAGGATTAAGTGCTGGTTTTACCAAAGCCACAGCACCTTCAGGGTCACCATTCTGTCATGTTACTCATCAAAATGGCACTTAAATATAATCCCCACAGGTATCACCTCACCACCATGTACTGGCCCCTTTTCTTGCCCTCACCTTTGTTCTTCTGTCTGATGTACTCCTGGGCTTTCAGCAGTGGCAGAAAAGCTCTGGTCCCATCAACACCAATGTCCACTAGGTAGCCATGGTCTTCCAGGCTGGATATGGTACCTGTAAGTAGCTGGGGAAGAGAAAGTAGTCCCAAAAGTTCCAATTCAAAGGTAATGGGACACACACAAAACATCCAAACTTGAATGTTAGTGCCACTAAGCTCACACTCTGCCACTATCCCACCCCCACATTAAACTTTAAGCCACAATCCCACTAGACGGCAGACATCAAATTCAATACTCCCAGGCTTGAAGGAGCTGACGGTTGCCAGACAATGAGGAATGTTTAACACAGCTGAACGATGGAACAATATAGAAGAGTCTCTTGCCTCGAGTGGTTTCAAAAGATAGCAGACTTTCAGCCGGGCACGGTGGCTCACACCTGTAATCCCAGCATTTTGGAAGGCCGAGGCAGGCAGATCACTTGAGGTCAGGAGTTTGAGACCAGCCTGGCCAACATGGTGAAATCCCATCTCTATTAAAAATACAAAAATTAGCCGGGCATGGCACCTGTAATCCCTGCTTCAGGAGGTTGAGGCAGAAGAATTGCTTAAACTCAGGAGGCGGAGGTTGCAGTGAGAAGAGATCATGCCACTCCACTCCAGCCTGGGCAACAGAGTGAGACTATCTTTTAAAAAAAAAGATAGCAGACTTTTACATTATGCGAAGAGAGATGAACTGCTAGACCCTGTAAGGGCACTCCTAGAGCCAGGACTATTGAGAGAATCCTTCTAACTGTCATAGTATGTCTTTTCTGAGCACTTCCAAGACATTAAAAAAATACTGCTGGCAGGGCGTGGTGGCTCATGCCTGTAATCCCAGCACTTTGGGAGGCCAAGGCGGGTGGATCACCTGAGGTCAGGAGTTCGAAACCAGTCTGGACAACATGGTGAAACCACGTCTCTCCTAAAAATAAAAAAATTAGCCGGGCACGGTGGTATGCGCCTGTAATCCCAGCTACTGGAGAGGCTGAGGCAGGAGAACTGCTTGAACCTGGGAGGTGGAGGTTGCAGTGAGCCAGGATCACTGCACTCCAGCCTGGGCAACAAAGCAAGACTCCATCTCAAAAAAAAAGAAAAAAAAAAATATTGCCAATCTCCTTTATGTTACATGGGAAGCAGTGTGACTCTGAAACTTACTAGCTATCTGGTCTTTGGTAAGTCACTTAAACCTTTCTGAGTCCATTTTTTCAAACGTATAAGGAATAATATCAACCTGCCTCACAGGGTTGCTGTGAGAATTTCATCAAAGTGCCCAAAACTTCACCTGTCATATAGTAGGCTCTTGACACTTTTCAGCTTCCTGCAACTTAACTTACTTTTATTCCTTTTTTTTTTTTTTGAGACGGAGTCTCACTCTGTTACCCAGGCTGGAGTGCAATGGCACGATCTTGGCTCACCGCAACCTCCGCCTCCTGGGTTCAAGTGATTCTCCTGCCTCAACCTCCTGAGTAGCTGGGATTACAGGAGCCCGCCAAAATGCCCAGCTAATTTTTGTATTTTTAGTAGAGACGGGGTTTCACCATGTTGGTCAGGCTGGTGTCAAACTCCTGACCTTGTGATCCACCTGCCTCGGCCTCCCAAAGTGCTGGGATTACAGGCGTGAGCCACCATGCCCAGCCGCTTTTTATTCCCTTTTTATCCAACTAAATCCTACCAAACTTTCTAGGCCTTTCCTAAATCCTACTGCTTCTAACCAACATTGCAAAGATCATATTGATCTCCGTCCTCTTAATTACAAGAGCACTTATATTATCTATATAAGTGTAAATGTACTCTTTTGTACCTACTAGACTTGGAGGCTCTGAGCCAGGACTAACATCTTCTGAATCTCCACAGGACTGAACACAAAGTAGTAAGATATCCAATACAGATGACAGACTAACTTAGCTGACTACCTCGTCACCTGCTCTCAGAGAGCAGCTTTCAAGCATTCTACACAAATGCCAGAAGCCTTTGTAAAAGACCAAATCTGTGAGGAAATTTCAGTACGTAAGGCACTATGAGGAACTCCTTCTCACCATCACCAAGTCCCCTGCTAAGGCTTCCTGGAGGCATTTTTCTTTGCCACCAGTGAAATTTGGACTTGCTTAGCAGAGCACAGTGGCTCATGCCTGTAATTCCAGCACTTTGGGAGGCCGAGGTGGGCGGATCACCTGAGGTCGGGAGTTGGGAGACCAGCCTGACCAACATGGAGAAACCCAGTCTCTACTAAAAATATAAAATTACCTGGGCTTGGTGATGCATGCCTGTAATCCCAGCTACTCAGGAGACTGAGGCAGGAGAATTGCTTGAACCCAGGAGGTGGAAGCTATGGTGAGCCGAGATCACACCATTGATCTCTAGCCTGGGCAACAACAGCGAAACTCTGACTCAAAAAAATCAAAAAAAAAAAAAAAAGAAATTTGGACTTGCTTTCTCTTTTCTCTTCTCCAATGTAATGATTAGGTTCAAGTCTTCAATGTCCATTAAGTACCCAAAGAACCCAAGAGACCTTCCTTCCAGAAAAAGAAACACTCCAATGTGTAACAGTTGAGCTGAAAGTAAAAGGTGGCCTAGCCACGCTCCCTCAGAGGCAGGGAAAAGGCACATTGCCACTCTTCCTCCCCGACCCTAGATACCTACCATGCCAGGCTTCAGGGCCTCAGCACTCAGCACTCTGTTGACATTTTTGGGGTTCAGAGACAGCTTGACACTCTTCTTACCCCTGTCTGTGATGCCCAGACTGCTCACCACACATCTTACCAGCATTCCAGGTGAGAAAAGTTCAGGCAAGTGAAGTAGGTCCTGCATAACACAAATGAGAAAGACCTGATACACACCCTTCTCCTGAACCAAAAATCCATTACCCAGCTTTGGCTCAGTAACTTCTCATCCTCAGACCCCAAAGAACCCAAAAGGTGGGTGAGGAATAACCCCCCATCCATAAAGGAAGTTGGGTCTGTGGCCTAGCCACAGTCTTGAATTTCAGCATAAGGCCTTCAAATATTTCCACATAACTGGCATGTAAAATGACTTGTCAAAAGAGTTGTCTACACTTTCTGCCTCTACTTCATCTCTTACTCATTCTTCAGCTCACTGCAATCTGCTTTCTACTCCTCTCACTCCACCACTTTATCTCCCCATAGAACCACCAATGAGTTCCATATTGTTAAATCCAGTGGTCAGTCTTGCAGTCTATCTCCTACATGACCATTAAAAAGCACTTGAGGGTCGGGCATGGTGGCTCATGCCTGTAATCCCAGCACTTTGGGAGGCTGAGGCAGGCAGATCACCTGAGGTCAGGAGTTTGAGACCAGCCTGGCTAACATGGTAAAACCCTGTCTCTACTAAAAATACAAAAATTAGCTGGGTGTGGTGACATCTGCCTGTAATCCCAGCTACTCAGGAGGCTGAGGCAGGAGAATTGCTTGAACCTGGGAGCTGGAGGTTGCAGTGAGCTGAGATCGTGTCACTGCACTCCAGCCTGGGTGAAAGAGTGAGACTCCATCTCAAAAACAAACAAACAACAACAAAAAAAACAAAAAAAAATCATAGGTCAGCCATGATGGCTCACACCTATGATCCCAACACTCTGTGAGGCCGAGGCAGGTGGATCATTTGAGGTCAAGAGTTAGAGACCAGCCTGGCCAACATGGTGAAGCCCTGTTTCTACTGAAAATACAAAAATTAGCTGGGTGTGGTGGCTGGCACCTGTAATCCCAGCTACTGGGGAGGCTGAGGCAGGAGAATCGCTTGAACCCAGGAGATGGAGGTTTCAGTGAGCTGAGATCATGCCACTGCACTCCAGTCTGGGCAACAGAGTGAGACTCTGTCTCAAAAACTGAAAAACCATGATCATCTCTCCCAATCCAGGTCCCCTTCAGGGTTTCCTATCTCAGGATGTCATGACCAAGCATCAAATCATGCAAAACAGAAACCTAGAACTCAGCCCTGATACCTCTATCTGCCCCACCATTCATATTGAATCTATCACCAAGCAATGACTTTGCCTCCTCAGTCCTCAGGAAATCCTGAACCCAGGTCACCATCAATCTCAGGGCATGAACGACTACAAGAGCCTCCTAACTTGTCTCTAAGCAACTTCTCATGCCTCTTCAATCTACACGCTATGCTGTACCCCAAAGAGAACATTTCAAGGACTTCCCATTGATTCTAGAATTTAAAAACAATCCTTAAAATGATCTACAAGGCTGTATATGCCCTGGCCCCCATTCAGGCTCTCCTGCCCATCTCACATCACACTCTCCCTTGTTCTCCTTACCCAACCATACTAGCCTTCTCTCTGTTATATATCACATTGCCTCTGCCTGAACGCCTTTCCTTCTTTATCTAGGGAACCCTCATTATTTAGATCTCAGCTTAAGCATCCCTTCCTCAACAGTCTTCCAGGCTCCCAGACTTAGTCAAAAATTCCTTTATAATAAACTCTCACGGGACCTTGTACCTTCCCTTCTTAGCACCTGGCAAAGTTGTAATTTTAAATCTATTTGTGTTCCACTTATTTTCAATAACAGGCTTCAGTCGGATTTCCCTTACCTTCAGAGGTTGTTCTTGTGTCACCTGCTCATTCAGCTTTTTGGTGTAGGCATCACAGATTTCAGTGACTTGCACAAACCCCTGGAGGCCATTGGGGAGACTAATCACCAGTTCCAGTTCATTCACCTCTTTCACGCAACCCAAAATCCGCATTCCCTCACACAGGGACTAGAAGAGAAAAAGTGAAATGTGTACAATAAGGACGGGAACAACAATAGGGAAGGTTGGAAGGTCTGGCTTCTAGTCTCGATTTAAAAGCTATAAGGCCGAGCACAGTGGCTTACGCCCTATAATTCCAATACTTTAAGTGGCCAAGGCAGGAGGACTTCCTGAGCTCAGGAGTTTGAGACCAGCCTGGGCAACGTAGTTTCTCCAAAAAAAAAGATTAGCCAGGCATAGTGGTACACGCCTGTAGTCGCAGGTACTCGGAGGTGAGTGGATCGCTTGAGCCAGGAGGTTGAGTCTGCAGTGAGCTGTGATCACACCACTGCACTCCAGCCTTGGCAACAAAGTGACACCCTATCTCAAAAAATAAAGATAAAAAATAAGCCGGGTACAGTGGCTCACGCCTGTAATCCCAGCACTTTGGGAGGCCGAGGCGGGTGGCTCACCTAAGGTCAGGAGTTCGAGAGCAGCCTGGCCAACACGGCAAAACCCCATCTCTACTAAAAATACAAAAATTAGCCAGGCATGGTGGCTGGCCTGTAATTCTAGCTACTAGGGAGGCTGAGGCAGGAGAATCACTTGAACCTGGGAGGCGGAGGTTGCAATGAACTGAGATCATGCCACTGCACTCCAGCCTGGGCAACAAGAGTGAAACTCTGTCTCGAAAATAAAAAAAAATAAATAAATAAAAAATTAAAACCTACAGGAATTTTATAAATGAAAAGAAATACACATGTGTATGTATCAGTGAACTTCTCAAATATCTGACTGAGCACTGTAAAAGGTCTAGATTATACGATAGTGTTAACAGCACTGGGATACTGGAGGACACCTTTGCCTTTTACATTATTCTGAGCAACGCCAACTCAAATGCCTGGCAGACAACACAATGAAGGAAGCCAGCTAGTGGAGACAATGGCAGTCTGGAGTGACCATGCCAGGTCTAAAGGGCACAACCACTACTCAGCTCCTTGTCATTACAAACATGAGGGAATACGGGCCTTGTGCTATTGGTACTTTCAAATTTTTACAAGAAGCCAGAAATCACATTTTCATGTAAAAAAAAATTTTAGTTTTCGGCCAGGTGCAGTGGCTCGCGCCTGTAATCCCAGCACTTTGGGAGGCGGAGGCGGGCGGATTACGAGGTCAGGAGATTGAGACCATCCTGGCTAACATGGTGAAACCCCGTCTCTACCAAAAATACAAAAACTTAGCTGGGCGTGGTGGCGGGCGCCTGTAGTCCCAGCTACTCAGGAGGCTGAGGCAGGAGAATGGCGAGAACCCGGGAGGCGGAGCTTGCAGTGAGTAGAGCAGAGATGGCACCACTGCACTCCAGCCTGGGCAACTGTGCGAGACTCCGTCTCAAAAAAAAAAAAATTTTAGTTTTCTAATGTGGGCACCAAGTCTAACAATTTTTTTTAAAGTATCATATAGAACAAAATACTGACTCTGAATCTAGCCAAATCTGAATGTTCCCCTTCAAAGTTATTTAACTTCTTTTCTTTTTTACAACTAACATATATTGGTGTTATCATCTAAAAATGTAAGGCAGGCTGGCCGCCGTGGCTCACGCCTGTAATTCCAGCACTTTGGGAGGCCGAGGCGGGCGGATCACGAGGTCAGGAGTTCCAGACCAGCCTGACCAACATGGTGAAACCCCGTCTCTATTAAAAATACAAAAATTAGCCAGGCGTGGTGGGACACCTGTAATCCCAGCTACTCAGGAGGCTGAGGCAGGAGAATCGCTTGAACCCGGGAGGCAGAGGTTGCAGTGAGCCGAGATCACACCACTGCACTCCAGCCTGGGCAACAGAGCAAGATTCTGTCTCAAAATAAATAAATAAATAAAATTAAATTAAAATTAAAAAATAAAAAATTAAGATGTAAGGAACACAGACCACTTCAATTCTTGGAAATGGGTTCCACATCTATGAAATGAATGGGTAAGATTAGAATGACTGCTAAAGTTACTGTCCGTTCTAACCTCTGAATATATCAGAACTCAAGTCCTGTGACGACACAAACAAGCCCATGGCAGCTTTAAAGGAAAAAAAGGGGGCAGGCACGGTGGGTAGCTCACGTCTATAATCCCAACACTTTGGGAGGCTGAGGCAGGAGGATTGCTTGAGCACAGGAGTTTGAGACCAACCTGGGCAAAATAGCAAGATCCAAGCCCTACAAAAGATTTAAAATTAGCTGGGCATGGTGACACACACCTTTAGTAGTCCCAGTTGCTCAGGAGAAGCTGAGGCAGGAAGACTGCTTGAGCCCAGGAGTTCAAGACTAAAGTGAGTTATGATCATGCCTGCATTCCAGCCTGAGCAAGAGTCAGGCCTGTCTCTGGAAAATAATAAACAAATACAAAGAAAAAAAACATTCCTGGCATCGGTTAGCAATGGAAGGAAATCATGCTCACTCCATAGCATAAATTCCAAGCATCTCTACACACACACGCATGAAATATAATATATTAAGGGGAAAATGGAATTAAGGGAAAAAAGATGGAAAGAAGAAAGAAAGAACATACACAAACTTAAGCAACCAAGGTCAATTGTTTAAATGAAAACCAACTTTAACAAACCTCAACACTAAGGATTTCAAACTTCTCTCTTGCGGACTTGCTGCTTTCTCTCTTTTCGATTTTCAACTTTTTTGTTTTTGCTGGCCCCTTCTGGTTCTTTTTTCTTTTGGTGGATCCCTCTTCAGTAGAAATCTAGAAGCGGGTAGGGGGAACCCACAAAGACCCAAAAGAATAAGAAGCAATCTGACTTTTCCCTCCTATTTTAGGTCATCACTCACCTTGCTTTGTTACTCCTTCACTCCACCCTACCCCATCCCACTCCCAATTGTTCCTTTAATTCTTGCTTAAAAAAAAAAAAAAAAAAGGGGGCCACCAATGCTCCCTCTGCCCAAGGTCTGAGAAGCCTCCTTCATGTTCCCAAAGTCTCTTCTCTCTTGTGTTCTTCCTCTCTTGACTGGGATGAACACTGGGGTTCCTCAGTTTGAGAAGCAATGTAGAATAGTGCATGAAAATGGACACCACGGTTACACAGACCCAAGTTAAATTCTCATCTTTTCCACCATAACAAGCTATGTGGTTTCAGCTAAATTATATAAAATCCAGGCACAGCGGCTCATGCCTGTAATCCCAGCACTTTGGGAGGCCAAGGCGGGCAGATCACTTGAGATTAGGAGTTCAAGACCAGCCTGGCCAACAGGCTGTATTTTTTTTCCACTAAAAATACAAAAAAATTTAGCCGAGCATGGCAGCACACACCTATAGTCCCAGGTACTCGGGAGGCTGATACAGGAGAATCGCTTGAACCAGGAAGTGGAGGTTGCAGTGAGCTGAGATCACAACACTGCACTCCAGCCTGGGTGACAGAGCAAGACACTGTTCCTCATCATGGAACTGCAATCACTGCTTCATAGTACAGTTGAAAAGATTACATAATATAGACCTAAAGCCACACACTCAAATGTTAGTTCCCTTTCCCAAAGCATTTGGAGCACAGCCTAGTCTAGGTGAGACTGTGAAGTCTAATGCAAATTCTGACCATTACATGTGGCAAGGAATCCCTGTAAAAATGCAATGATCAGTCAGGCACAGTGGAACATGCCTGTTGTTCCAGCTACTCAGGAGGCTAAGGAGGGAGGATCGACTGAGCCCAGGAGTTTAAGTCCAGCCTGAGTAACAGAGTGAAACATCCATCTCTCCCCATTGCTTGAAAAAACAACAACAAAAATATCAAAAACATCAGCTGGGTGCAGTGGCTCACACCTGTCATCCCGGCACTTTGGGAGGTCAAGGTGGGCAGATCATCTGAGGTCAGGGGTTTCAGACCAGCCTGGCCAACATGGTGAGACCCCATCTCTAACAAAAATACAAAAATTAGTCAGGTATGGTAGCAGGCACCTGTAACCCCAGCTACTCACGCCACTGCACTTCAGCATGGGCAACAGAGTAAGACTCCGTCTCAAAAAAAAAACAAAAAACTGTTTCCTCTCCATCCTTAATCAACATGGCACATGGCAAAGAGTGTCTAAGAACAAGGAACAGCACTTTATTCATTTTGTTTGTGTGTTTTTTGAGACAGAGTCTCACTCTGTCGCCCAGGCAGGAGAGCAGTGGCACAATATTGGGTCACTGCAACCTCTGCCTTCTTGGTTCAAGCAATTCTCATGCCTCAGCCTCCCAAGTAGCTAGGACTACAGGTGTACCACCATGCCCAGCTAGTTTTGGTATTAGTATAGATGGGGTTTCACCATGTTGGCCAGGCTGGTCTTCAATTCCTAGCCTCAAGTGATCCGCCTGCCTCGGCTTCCCAAACTGCTGGGATTACAGGCATGACAACAGTACTTTAATACTAAATGCCAAGCTTCAAAAGATACAGCCTTGTGGTGGTATGTCCTCTCTAAATGAGTTAAATTTATAGAAGTAGACTTCAACGCAAAAAAAATCTGGAAAAATAACACATTCTCAAATAAGGCTCATTTTTCACAAGACACTAGAGTAAAAGTTTCCAGCGAGTGTCACCAAACAAGCATACTACTTACATCAAATAAGTTGTCTTGTTCAACTGACTGCTGGAAAGCTTTCTCTGGTTTGTGGATCTTTCTTGTACCTCCTCGGGGGAAGCTTTCTTCCAGGTTTGCCATGTTTGGGTCTCCTAAAAACAATGCAAAGGATAATGGTGACATGTTGTCTTGGTAGCAGATTTCAGAAAGGTGTTATCAACGGGCAAGAGACAGAATGTTCCAGCAATATGCTAGACAACATTCAGGACTACAACATAGATGGTTTAGATGTCAGGCCCGGAATAATCCATACTTCATCTTTCCAAAGGTCTCTGCTTCAAAACCACAAGTCCACCCACCTTCTTCCAGAAAAAGAAGTTATAGATTCAATGTAGCAAATACTAACTAAGCAGCTACAGTTAAGTCAGAGATACACTGTAGCTCTATAGATGAATATATAATCCTCTGCCTTCAAAGAACATGCACTTTTTGGAAGACAAAACAATTATGCAAGTAACTTAAAATGCAAATCAGATTATAAATGATCACAAAGATGTAGGAAGGGACAAGGCAGTGTAGGAAGGGATAAGTAAAGGAGGCAAGCTTCATAAAGAAGATCTTTTTTAGCTGAAGGGTAAAAGATGAACAGAAGCTTGACAGGTAGAAAAAGAATGTGAGAAAAGACATGGATGGGAAAAGCCTATTATTTCAATAAACACCAGCAATTTCCCTATCAAACAACTGCTCAAAGGCTTGCTGTTGTCTCTGAAGAATTATTCAACTAGACCACTGGGAAATTAAAGCATAAAAATTGAAGTTAAATTTTAAAGGAGGCCAGGTACCATGGCTCACACCTGTAATGCCAGCACTTCGGGAGCCCGAGGCGGGTGGATCATCTGAGGTCAGGAGTTCGATACCAACATAGACAACATGGTGAAACCCCGTCTCTACCAAAAATGCAAAAATTAGCCGGGCCTGGTGGCATGCGCCTAGTCCCAGCTACTCAGGAGGCTGAAGCAGGAGAATTGCTTGAGGCCGGGAGGCGGAGGTTGCAGTGAGCTGAGATCATGCCACTGCACTCCAACCTGGGGGACAAAGTGAGACTCTGTCTCAAAAACATTAAAGGAGAGAAGTTGGGCTTTTTTGTGGAAGACCTTGAATTAGATATGGGTAGTTTGCTTTGGGAAGTCAGAGACTTTTAAGCAGGGAAAGCGAGAGAACGGTAAGCAATAAAAATATACTGCAGGCTACAGATTGGACATGAAGAGAGACAGTACTGAAGGCAAGTAAATTCGGTAGAAGGATTCAAATGCACTGTTTCCTGTTATCTCAGTGACAGAAGAAAAAAAAAAAAGGATTCAAATACAGTACAGCAGAGAAACCATGAGAACCAGAACTGGGTATAAGTGAAAACAGAAGACAGGAGAGGTTAGTTCTGACAGACACTTGGCAATAAGACTCTAGAAGGGCTTTAGACTAGAGAAGTGATGACCGAGTGGGGCCAAGGATATGGAATCAGGGATGGGTATATGATTCAAAGAAACAGGAAAGTTTGGGGGGGTCTAGTTTGCTGATAATTTCACCCTTAATTTCCTTTCAAACAAGGGGAAACTGAGGCTCCGAAAAGTAAGGCGATCCAGGGGCACAGAAGATACTTAGGCTACTTTCCGAACACAAAGCCTGGGGTTACAGGGGCTGCTAGAACACAGCCGGCTTCGAAGCGGGGCTAAGGTGGCCGAACCACACTCATCTAGCGTGTGCCTGGCAGGGAACCAGGCCTGGGACAGACCTGGCAGCCATGAGGTTTCCTCCTTTTTCGCCTCTGCCTTTACTCACCAGCGTCGCGGCGTCAGCACCCAGCTACCACTAAGCTCGCGCCGCGGTACTCACACACGCGGAGAAAAGGATACCCACAGTCCACTGCAATTCTTCCGGAAGTGTGGGCGGGCTCAACACCCTACTTCCGTTGCGGTGTTGCGGGGCTAACCTAGAGACAGGAATCGGAAGGGCGGGACTTGGAGCCATAGCCAATCGTCGCATTAGGCCGAATCGCGAGGGCCGGCTAAACGCGTGCGGGGGAGGTGGCTTCTTCCGGCCGGGCCGAGAGGTGGTTTCGTTCGTTGAAGGACACAAGCTGCGGAATTTGCGGCTTTGGCAGGTGGGTGAAGAGGGGAGGCCGGGCTTGGGCCTCGCGCCTGCACGTTGCAGGACCGCCCGCCGTTTCTGGCCGAGGAGCAACTCGAGGTCTTAGCTTTGGAGGAGAGAAGGGGTGGGGAATAGGAAAGGAGCTAGAAAAAACGAGGGGCGCAAGGTGGCGGCCAGCGAGTGAGAAGCCTCGAGGTGAGGCGGATAGGTGCGCCCAAGGGCTCCCACAGTTTCCGAAGACCCTTAGATTGCATTCGCCAGTGGAGAAAAATGAGGCCCTCCGCGAAGCGTCCTCCGAGGTCACCCAGTGACGTAATATTGGACGAGGACTAGGGCTTCTGATCCCCATCACTGGCCGAATTAACCTCTTTTCTTCTGTATGTCCATAGCTATTTGTTCCCACCGAGCTGTGCTTAGGAAGCTGGCCAGCCGGGCCTGTTTTAGGTGCGCTGCAGCCTTTTTCAAAGCGAGTGAATGTGGCCCGGCCCCTACAGTTCGCCAGGCTCGCTGTAAAAGGGTTAGATTTCAGTCTGTAGACGATCAGTGGGAAGGCCTTTCCTAGGAGGTAGTCAGAACAGAGAGCTGTAAACTCCTTGAATGCAAGAGGTTTGCTTCTGTTACCTGAGTGGTTCTCACTCATCTTTGCCTTCCTTACCTCGTGATCTCACCATTCCAGGTAGGTGTTAAGTTAGAAAGGAAAATAGCAATATCGAGGAACAGAGAAAGTAACAAGAGCTACTGGTCACTTTGGACCTTTAATGAAGTGCCCATCTCACAGGTGGAGAGAGGCACGGAAGGATTAGTTACATTTAAGAGCAGTTAGTGGCCGGGCGCGGTGGCTCACGCCTGTAATCCCGGCACTTTGGGAGGCCGAGGCGGGTAGATCACCTGAGGTCCAGAGTTTGAGACCAGCCTGAGTAATACTGAGTAATATGGTGAAACCCCGTCCCTACCAACAATACAAAAATTAGCCGGGCGTGGTGGCGCGCGCCTGTAGTTCCAGCTACTCGGGAGGCTGAGGCAGGAGAATCGCTTGACCCCGGGAAGCGGAGATTGCAGTGAGCTGAGATCGCGCCACTGCATTCCAGCCTGGACGACAGAGCGAGACCTTGTCTCAAGAAGGGCAGTTAGCAGCTTAATTAAAACATACCACCATTTAACAACATTAAATCACAAGTAGGAGTCTTACAAAGAGCACTGTAAACACAAGGGTTCCTTTATCTTTGCCCTAAAGTAACCTGCACCGTGCTGAAGAGTGCAGAACCAAATTTTTCGACCTTACTCCATTATCTCACCAGCAACGATCCCGTTCCCAATTTGGCCCTCCATTTGAGCCTCTCAAGAGTCCTCCTCCTTTAAGACCCAGACTAACTTGAGTGATTGATTTCAGTTCTTGAACCTTGCACTTCCCTGCAGTCAGAAATAGTCTTCTGTGGGATATCACAAAACATCAGCCTTCCTTCCATATTGTGTGTAAATTAAAGGGAAATTTAAAGCGCCATAGTATTGTTGGGCGTATCCTCCTAAAAAGTTTAGTTAGATGTAATGTAGTGGGGGTTTTCAGTTAATGGTCAAAGTGAAGCCCTTATTTTCTGTAGCGTCTCTCTTAAAAACCTACTTCAAACCCTAAGAAATGTATCATGAAATGAATGGAGCTGGTGGGAGGGGGGCGGGGGGAAGTATGTCTTTAGTAAGTTTAGTAAAGTAGAACAGTTGATAGCTACATTATAAAGTTGCTTTTATCGCTTCTGTTGGCTAAGATCAAGTGTATAAAGTTACTTTTAATGGAGATTTTCTTACTTGGGCTAGACTGGCCAAGGTCTCTGAAGAGGCCTAAGGAAGTTTGGATTTCCTTCATTGCTCCAAGAACCTTCTTGAAACTTGAAAATTAAGGTCATTTTTCTCAAATATTTATTGCCAATTCTTTACACGAGAATGCCTCTGAAAGCCTTTGAATGGGGGAGTTCCAGTTTCCATAGCAATGACTCCCTGACAGATATCTCCCTCTTCCATTTCATCAAGACCCAGCTGAGTCACTGTCACTGCCTACCAATCTCGACCGGACCTCGACCGGCTCGTCTGTGTTGCCAATCGACTCGGCGTGGCGTCGGTCGTGGTAGATAGGCGGTCATGCATACGAATTTTCAGCTCTTGTTCTGGTGACCTTTTGAATACGTCTTGTCTATAAAAGAAATTCATGCCTTTGTAAAATACACAGGTACTATAGATTAAGCTGCCTTTGCTATATATTCTTCCAGAGTTTTTTTAATACACTTACTATGTTTCTATTTCATTTACTGCAGTGTTTTTCAAACTTTAGCATGCTTTAGAATTATCTAGAAGCCTTATTAAAATAGATTCCTGGACCCAGAGTTTCTGATTCAATAGGTAGGGCCTAAGAATTTGCACTAACAAGTTTCCAGTGATGCTAATGCTGCTGGTCTAGGGACAAGACTCAGAACCATTGACGTGCTTTATAAAATCCAGAAATAGGATTTTTTCTTACAAAATTGAACGTTACTTGGGACATCTTCCAATGTCAGTACACAAAGATCTGTGCATATTGTGTGTCGTTTAATGGAAACCATCATTTTTTAATCAGTCTTCTATAGATGGACTTTTAAGATTTTCATAAACAGTATTTCATTGACCATCTTTGAACCAACCACACACTGTGTTTCCACTTTGTAATATTTCAATAAGGGTAAATTCCTGGAGGAAAAAACCAGCTAGATGAAAGGGTATACTCATTTTATAATTCGATAGATACTGCCAAATTGCACTTTCTGAAGGTTGTACCAGTTTATTTTTTATTTACTTTTTTTTTTTTTTTTTGAGACGGCGTCTCACTCTGTCGCCCAGGCTGGAGTGCAGTGGCGCAATCTAGGCTCACTGCAAGCTCCGCCTCCCAGGTTCATGCCATTCTCCTGCCTCAGCCTCCCGAGTAGCTGGGACTACAGGCGCCCACCACCACGCCCGGCTAATTTTTTGTATTTTTAGTAGAGACGGGGTTTCACCGTGTTAGCCAGGATGGTCTCGATCTCCTGACCTCGTATCCACCCGCCTTGGCCTCCCAAAGTGCTGGGATTACAGGCATGAGCCACCGTGCCAGGCTGGTTTTACCAGTTTATACTCCAAGCAACAGAGAGAGAATTCTTAGTTTTCTCACATACTTAATACTACTACTTACCATAATTTTATTTTTGCTTGTTTGATGATTAAATATTGATCTCATTTTACATTTCTTTGACCAATAGGTTGGTTATCCTTTTATGGTTTTTTTTGGTTTTTGGCTTTTTTTCTTAATATTTTCCCTTCCCTGAGATGACTTAAATATTTCCCCATGTTTTCTTCCAGGACTTTTTGGTTTCACTATTTATATTTAAATCTTTTATCTATTTTGGTGGTGGTGCAAGGATTCCAGCTTCCTTACTACCACCAGTAGCTATTATTAACTCCATTTAATAAATTATCCCTTCTCCCTTCTCCAGTGGAGGTCCTAAATTACTTATAACAAGAAAAATTGTAAAAGTGGGGGTTGTAATTGAGCTGTTTAATTGATGGTCACCCGTTGAATGTTTGAAAAATACCAGCTCCAATTTTTGAGTAGCCTTAAAATGGATTAATTCAATGGACTGTGGTGTGATGGAGCCAGGAATGAAAATATTGAGCTGTATTGGGTCAGAGAATGAACTTAGCAGGGGCTATTGTGTGATTTGATGTATTCTGAGGTGTTCATGAAATAGCAATCAAGGTAAAATCCTACTTCCAAAAGCTTTTCTTATCGGGAAGGCTTTTTCCACCATCTTTGCTACTACTGTGTTGGGTGAGATATAGATAAAAATTTACAGTATTTATATACAGTGACCTTGAGTTTTTAGACTAAAACAAGACAAAATTTATTTACTTTTAAATTACATCCAAACCAATTTATTGTTGCTTTCTTTCTTTTTTTAAAAGATTGAAATCATGGCAGGCCCAGAAAATGATGCGCAATACCAGTTCACTGGTATTAAAAAATATTTCAACTCTTATACTATCACAGGTAGACTGAACGTAAGTATTGATAACTTTAAGCAGTTATATTTTAAAATAATATAGATGAAACAAGAAGTCTTGTTTACTTTTTTCTTTCTTTCTCAGTGTGTACTGGCCACCTATGGAAGCATTGCTTTGATTGTCTTATATTTCAAGTTAAGGTCCAAAAAAACTCCAGCTGTGAAAGCAACATAAATGGTAAGAAGTTGACATTTAGACCTTTATAACTTAGCCATTTTGATGTTAGGATTTTTCCCTAACATTTAGTATAAAAATAAACCATTGTCATTTTGCAAAATTTATAGCATACAAGAAAAAAAAAAACAGAGGCCTAGTGTAGTGGCTCATACCTGTAATCCCAGCACTTTGGCAGGCCAAGGCGGGCAGATGACTTGAGCCCAGGAGTTCAAGACCAGCCTGGGCAACATTATGAAACCCCATCTCTACCAAAATACAAAAATTAGCCAGGGTAGAACTGCTTAAGTCCAGGAGGCAAACGTTGCAGTGAGCCGAGATCACGCCACTGCATTCCAGCTTGGGCGAAAGAGCAAAACCCTGTCTCAAAAAAAAGAAAAAGAGGCTGGGTGCAGTGGCTTGTGCCTGTAATCCCAGCACAATGGGAGGCTGAGGCAGGCAGATCACCTGAGGTCAGGAGTTTGAGACCAGCCTGGCCAACATGGTGAAACCCCGTCTCTACTAAAAATACGAAAGTTAGCCAGGTGTGGTGGCAGGCGCCTATAATCCCAGCTACTCGGGAGGCTGAGGCAGGAGAATAGCTTGAGCCCAAGAGGCAGAGGTTGCAGTGAGCTGAGATCACGCCATTGCACTCCAGCCTGGGGGACACGAGCGAGACTTCGTCTCAAAAAAAAAAAGCGAGAAAAATATTGCCCATATCCCAAGACCCTAACAATTTTTGTTACATGTATTTTGTTTGGTTTCCAGTGACTATGATCATGTCTGTAATTTCGTCTTATACCAAATATATCTTTAATTTGAATGCATGTCTGTTTATAAATATATGAACTATTTCAGAAAGGAACTCTCGCTCCCATTAGAATTAGTAATACTACAATGAATGCTTTTGAGCATGAAGCCTTGTCTGTATCTAGGATTGTCATCTTAGGCAAAAGTGCTTTCCCAATTACGGGGTGCCCAGCTTTGTAAATGGGTGTGTCTTTTGCCCAGCCAATGTGAAATGTAAGTATCTGGTTTTTGCTAATTTGATGAGTAAAAAAAATTGTGTTTCTTGCTTTCTGAAGGACATGTTTTTCTGTGTGTTTACTATTTGCATTTTTCTTGAAAATACAATTCATCCTATACATGTTTTTATTTATCAATTGGGTGACTTGGAAGCTCTTTATGTAATCATTAACCAACCTTTTATATCAGTTGCAAATATTTCTTTTTCTAGTTTCCAATTTTTATGTAATTCTATCTTTTCCTTAAATCCCCATAGGTTTTTCTTCTTATAATCCACCAACCCCCATTTGTCCATCCTTTAAATATCTGTTGTGTTGGCAATGGGTGATATGTGGAAAGCCCAAATGCCACATCTTCATCTGCTGTAGCTCTCCTTCACAGACTTTTTTTTTTTTCTTGAGATGGAGTTTCACTCTTGTTGCCCAGGCTGGAGTGCGATGGCATGATCTTGGCTCACTGCAACCTCTGCCTCCCGGTTCAAACGATTCTCCTGCCTCAAGCTGAGTAGCTGGGATTACAGGCACACACCACCACGCATGGCTAATTTTTTTGTATTTTTAGTAGAGACGGGGTTTCACCATGTTGGTCAGGCTGGTCTCATACTCCTGACCTCAGGTGATATGCCCACCTTGGCTTCCCAAAGTGTTGGGATTACAGGCGTGAGCCACCACACCCAGCCCGGATATTTTTGAGACTCTAGCTCTGTTGCCCAGGCTGGAGTGAAGCAGTGCGATCTCGGATCACTGCAACCTCTGCTTCCCGGGCTCAAGTGACCCTCCCGCCTCAGCCTCCTGAATAGCTGGGATTTCAGGTGCATGCCACCACACCCAGTTAATTTTTGTATTTTCTTTTGGTAGACAGGGTTTTGTGATGTTGCCCAGGCTGCTCTCAAACTCCTGGGCTCAAGTGATCCACCTGCCTCAGTCTCCCAAAGTGCTGGGATTACAGGCATGAGCCACTGTGCCTGGCCTCTTCTATGCTTAAGAGCTTTGCCAGTCTCAAAACAGTTGGCCTTAGGGACTGCATATCCCAGAATGCAGTGATCACTGGCTTGTTCCTGACAAACAGGTAGTATTTTGCCCAATTTTTTATATTAATTACCTCGTAACTTCAGGAGGGTGGTAGTATCCCCATTACAAAAATGGAGAGGCTGGGCGTGGTGGGTCACGCCTGTAATCCCAGCACTTTGGGAGGCTGAGGTGGGTGGACCACCTGAGATCAGGAGTTCGAGACCAGCCTGGCCAACATAGTGAAACCCCATCTCTACTAAAAATACAAAAATTAGCCAGGCGTGGTGGCAGGCACCTGTAATCCCAGCTACTTGAGAGGCTGAGGCATGAGAATCACTTGAACCCAGGAGGCAGAGGTTGCAATGAGCCGAGATTGTGCTGCTACACTTCATCCTGGGGGATAGAGTGAGACTCTGTCTCTGAACAAAAAAAAAAGATGTTACTTTATATGCTAGACTTTTCCAATAGTATATCTTTAGGATCATACTAAATTGTTGGTAGCTTATTTGTTAAAGGTGGAATGTTAGGTTAAAATGTATTAATCTGAGGCCAGGCACAGTGGCTTACACCTGTAATCCCAGCAGTTTGGGAGGCTGAGGCAGGTGGATCACTTGAGGTCAGGAGTTCAAGACCAGCCTGACCAACATGGTGAAACCCTGTCTCTACTAAAAAATACAAAATTAGCCGGGTGTGGTGGCACATGCCTGTAATCCCAGCTACTTGGGAGGCTGAGGCAGGAGAATCACTTGAACCCGGGAGGCGGAGGTTGCAGTGAGCCGAGATTGCGCCATTGCATTCCAGCCTGGGCAACAAGAGCGAACTCTGTCTCAGAAAAAAAAAAAAAGTATTAATCTGAGATACACTTTAATTTTTTTGGTGTTACATCTTTGACAATCTAATAAATTCACATTCAGTTTCAGTGGGTTCATGTTATCTTAGTAATTCTTGAATGTCTTAAGAGTAAAGCTGACCACATTTGTATCTAAACTGTTTGCTTTGTTTATAGGATTTTAAACTGTCTACGGTTCTTAACCTCATCTGTTAAGTTCCCATGCCTGGAGAAGCTAATGCCAACTCATCATGTGATAATTCAATTTGTACAATAAATTATGAACCTGGAAAAGCTGGTTGTCTTTATTTACAAGATATCAAAAATATAAAAACTGTACAAAATGCAACAAAGGCAAAAACTGGCAGTGACTTGGTCTAAATCTTTTAGTTTCCCAAAGCAAGGCTCAGTACTGGAGGTAAGCAACTGAAATGTCTGTCTGACTTCAAGTGTACTAGGTTGTATTTAGCTGTTTTAGCTGAAGTAGAACATGGAAGCTAAATTTCACCTGGTTTATCGAGTGTTTGGGTGCACTCAAAACTCAACAGGTATATAAATTCAGATGTCAGTGGGTGGCTGTACTTCATCTAGATCTAAGAAAGGAACCCTACCTAGTTACATACATTCCACTAATCATGGGCCAAGAAAAAAAAAGTTAGCAGATCATTTAACATAGTTTTTGAGTGCCGTACAGTAACTACGTTTTTACAGCAGAAACATACATGCTTATAGGATTCTTCAGCTAAAATTCAAGATGATAGTATATTTCTGAATTTGAATCTTGAAGCAGGATGAATTATTGAAATCAACTTTTTTTCTAAATGTAATAAATTAAAATAGCATTTGAACAGAAAATGCATAGTTTCCACACAATCCAAAGCACCATAAATGTCCCCTCCATGATCATAATACCTCTTATTCAACTAACGGAAATTAGTCAAATGTGGTTGCTATAGAAACGTGGAACTGTCCCGTTCAGATTTTCCAAGCAGCATACTTCCAGATCCATATAGACAAAAACATTCTCTGTAGCTTAAATATTAATCACTGAGGTATTTGCTTTTAGTCTCCCTTTTTAAAAACAGTAGCTTCCAAAAGGTCTTTAATACCGATGGTTTATTGTGGACTATAAGCTCCTGCAGCTAGAACTAGGTTTCTTCGAGTAAAATGAAGGTGTACAACTGGTGTTGATTTGGTCATATATGTTCCCAACAATAACTCCTGTGAATTCTCAGGTAAATTTATATGCCCAGTGGCTGTAGTAAAGTCATCAGTCTCTAAATCTTCAAAGGCTTTGATAGCATCCCATAATCGAACTGTATTATCCATTGAACCTAAGAGGAAGTCAAAGGAAACCATTAGTTGCATCCATCATATTTACATTCGGACATTTTGTCCAGTACACTATGTATTTACTGTACATTTTGGGTGAAAAATCTAAACTTGACCAACAACTCTATTCCTTCCTAAGGAGCATTTCAAGTGGTACTTTAACCTGAGAAGTGATTCATGTAGGGTGACACTCTGGAATCATAGCTAAAGGGAAGTAAAACCTAAAACATAAGGACTTAGTATTGCAATCGTCAACACTGTTTCCTCTTAACATAGCATTTACCGTAAAGCCATTAATAGTCATTTACCTGATGCCAAAATTTCACCATCTCTACTAAACCTAAGTGAACAGACTGTATCAGTGTGGCCTTTTAATTCTCCAACCATCAAACCATGTCCAATATCCCAAAGAAGCACTCTGCCATCTGTTGCTCCTGTAGCCAGGAATCTCCCATTGGGAGAAAATGTCAAGGAATGAATTGGTCCCTAGAAAAAAGTTCATAGAAAGGATCAAACTAGGAAAATAAGACAAAATTTTAAAGTTTTGTAGTAAGAATGGTATCTTTAAAATTTATGTGTCACTTGTTTAAAAAATATTTTTATTTTGAAAGCAACCTTGGATGCTGGAATAATAAGAGTGTAAAATACCTTGTGTCCAGTGAAGATCCTTACACAGTTACCATTCAGGACGTCCCAGAGCCGCACAGTTCTGTCTGCAGAGCCCGTAGCAACATAATTAGAATTTGGATGGAATCTGGTACAATTCACATCAGCAAGATGGCCGGCAAATATTCTTAAAGGCTGATAGTGGTCTGTAGCCCAGAGCCTTTTATAAAGTTATTGAAAGCAAAAGATGACAATTAGTAGATAGCTGTGAAATGCCAAAAATCTATACAAAATAAATACAGAAACATCCATATGAAAAGTTAGTTCTGAGGGGAAGAAAAATGAGACTAACAGTCCTAAGAGTTCATCTGGTACAATTTTTTTTTTTTTTTAAGCTGAGGTCTTGGCCAGGCGTGGGGGCTCACGCTTGTAATCTTAGCACTTTGGGAGGCCGGGGCATGCAGATCACGAGGTCAGGAGTTCGAGACCAGCCAGACCAACATGGTGAAACCCCGTCTTTACTAAAAATACAAAAAATTAGCCGGGCATTGTGGCGCACGCCTGTAATCCCAGCTACTCAGGAAGCTGAGGCAGGAGAACTGCTTGAACCCAGGAGGTAGAGGTTGCAGTGAGCCGAGATGGCAACACTGCACTCCAGCCTGGGTAACAGAGCGAGACTCTGTCTCAAAAAAAAAAAAAAAAAATGCTGAGGTCTTGCTCTGTTGCCCAAGCTGAATTCAAACTCGGTTCCAGCAATCCTCCCACCTCAGCCTCCCCAGTAGCTGGGACTATAGGTGTGTACCACTGTAGCCAGCCAAAACTTAAGTTCTAGAACTCCAATTCTCTGTATATTCTTCTTCCTCCCCTATTCCTAGTCTAAACCACAGAAAAGTATTTCCCCCTAGTTCTGGCCACCAAATAGTTGTTTTGAGACAGTCTCACTCTGTCATCCAGGCTAGAATGCCGTGGTGCAATCTCGGCTCACTGCAACCTCTGCCTCCTGGGTTCAAGCAATTCTGCCTCAGCCTCCTGAGTAGCTGGGACTACAGGCACGTGCCACCACACCCTGCTAATGTTTGTTTTTTTTCAGTAGAGACAGGGTTTCGTCATGTTGGCCAGGCTGGTCTGGAACTTCTGGCCTCAAGTTATCTGCCCTCCTCGGCCTCCCAAAGTGCTGAGATTATAGGTGTGAGCCACTGCACCTGGCCAAATAGTTTCTAACCTGAACTACCTTAACCTCAACTTCTAAGCAGATGACAGAGAAACATAAAGGTGCTCACAGTGGTATGGAAGACAAGGTTAAGCATCTGATGGGGGTGGGAGGGAGGATTTAACTATCAAGATTTATATAGATGTAATTGCAGATATAATAATACTCCTGCCTCAATTTCTTTTCTTTTTTTTTTTTTTTTTTTTTGAGATGAAGTCTCACTCTTGTCCCCCAGGCTGCAATGGCGCGATCTCGGCTCACTGCAACCTCTGCCTCTCGGGTTCAAACGATTCTCCTGCCTCAGCCTCCTGAATAGCTGGGATTACAGGCGGCTACCACCACGCCCGGCTAATTTTTGTATTTTTAGTAGAGATGGGGTTTCACCATGTTGGCCAGGCTGGTCTCAAACTCTTGACCTCAGGTGATCCATCCACCTCGGCCTCCCAAAATGCTAGGATTACAGGCATGAGCCACTGCGCCCGGCTCCAATTTCAAATAAGTTATAAATGCAAAAGCTTCTCAGAAAGTTGATCCTCAAGAATGGAAGTGTAAATGAATTTGGCTGGCTGTGTAATTCCCAACAAGAAACCATTCTATTCATTGAATAGACCCAGTCATAAGATCACAGTGTTCTTACCGAGCTACTCGGTCATGGCCCCCTGACACAAAATAATATCCATATGGAGAAAATTGGGTGTCCCATACTGGATAGTTGTGTCCTTTATATCCCACCAAACAAGTAAATGTTTGAAGACTCCACAATCTAACAGTTCCGTCCTCTGAAGAGGAAAGCAGATAGTTCCTGAGAGAAGAAAAGGTGATATATTTGACTCCCAGAGTAACCTTTGGTCACCTGCCCAGTTTTATATACATTTGAATACATTAAATATTTTATATACATTTGAATATTTTATATACACTTGACTAAATTAAATATACCTAACATGCTACATCTCACTTTTAATTCATACACACAATTCACAGTAGGTATCAATCGAAAGAACTAACCAAACTAATGTTAACCCTGACACTCTACATATACCAAGCACCTAATGAATGAGGTAATATGATACAAAAACTTAGGGAAAATCACAGTTCTTCACAAGAAAAAAATACCAGGGGTAATTAACAAAGTATAGTCAAATAAGGTCAATTGAGAAAGTTTAAGAAATGTAATATGTCACTTAAAATTCAACAATTTTTGACCCTAAAATAAAGATGCTATTTTCCCATGCTGTGTAAGCTATGTAAGAATTAAAAAGGAAATGTCTTTTGAAGAAAAAAAAAACACTACAGACATGCTAATAATTCTCTACCTGTTTCAAGGATAAACACAAAAGGTTGATAGAAGGTTATTACAATTTTCACTGAAATCAGATGTTTCCCTCAAATAAAAATGTATCATCTGGCAAAACCTTACCAAGCAACAAAAAACCTAATTCTCAAAGTTTCATAATGATGAAACCTTGATGGATGGAAAGCTATTATCTTTTTTTCTTTTCTTCTTTTTTTGAGATGGAGTTTTGCTCTTATCACCCAGGCTGGAGTGCAGTGGTACAATCTCGGCTCATTGCAACCTCTGCCTCCCAGGTTCAAGTGACTTTCCTGCCTCGGCCTCCCAAGTAGCCAGGATTACAGGTGGGCGCCACCACACCCTGCTAATTTTTGTACTTTTAGTGGAGACGGGATTTCCCATGTTGGCCAGGCTGGTCTCAAACTCCTGATCTCAGGTGATGTGCCTGTCTTGGCCTCCCAAAGTGCTGGGATTACAGGCATGAGCCACCGTGCCCGGCCTGAAAGCTATTATCTATCCAAGGAATATACTGACGGTATTATGAATACAAAACGCCCTCCCCCCATTTTTACAGTGTTAGAGATCATGAAAAACAGGCAAATACCTATACACACAGGATGACATGGTAATCATATACCTAAAGGGAAGCAAACCAATTTCGAATTTCCTTTTTCATTTACTCTTAGTACTTTTGATTATAGAAAGATAAATCCTCAATTACTAGCTAATATGCCATTAATGTCAGGAATTTGTCTTAAATTTCATGAAGCAGCCAGAAGACACAATGCAGGGACCCAATGAAGCAATTCAACCCCTAATGGAGTTCTATAAAATTAAAGCTTTGGTTGGTTATTTACCATTGGGTAACAAATAAAAATAATTTAAAAAAAAAAAGAAAATATTAAAGCTAATTTTTAAAACCAGTAAGCCCTGAAACTGTGCATTTTGATTCTATAAATTTGAGTATACAGGCCGGGCACAGTGGCTCACGCCTGTAATCCCAGCACTTTGGGAGGCTGAGGTGGGCAGATCACCTGAGGTTGAGAGTTCAAGACCAGCCTGACCAACATGGAGAAACCCCATCTCTAATAAAAAAATAAAATTAGCCAGGTGTGGTGGTGCATGCCTGTAATCCCAGCTACTCAGGAGGCTGAGCCAGGAGAATCGCTTGAACCCAGGAGGCGGAGGTTGCGGTGAGCCGAGATCACGCCATTGCACTCCAACCTGGGCAACAAGAGCGAAACTCTGTCTCAAAAAAAAAAAAAAAGTGAGTATACATTAAATTGCTACCATGTACAAACACCAGGATTCAAAGATGAATTAGCAAATGGCAAGATTCCAAAAGATAATGAACGTCAGACAACCATGAGATTTTTATCAGAATTTTCCCAGCATTTGCATAATGTTTCCAGTAGTTAACTTTTATATAATTTCAATATAACATAGCAGTATTTAATTTTTATTGTTTGTATTTTACCTATCTGGACTGAAGCTGGCTCCATAGACAGGCCCACTGTGACCATACAAAATCTTCAACTCACTTGCTGTTTTCTCATCCATGATTCTTTCTAAGACATCATCTGATTCTTTGTCTATGAGACTAAGATCTAAAATGGTCCAGAAATATTGATGTTTTAAAAGTACATTCATCAAAACTTTTAAAGTAATCATATCACAGTTCAGGAGAGGAATTAACATTTGAAAATTTCCTCCTATATACCAACCACACTTTGCTAATCCCTCTAAATTAGGCAGTATCATCTCAGCGTGTAAGAGAAGAAACTGACGTTCAGAACAGATAATTTGCTAAAGTGCACACAGCTACTCAGTGTGGGAACCAGGACTGAAACTCAGTTTTGCCCACTATGCCACAGTGTTCCACAAAAATGAAAACTATGGGCCAGGCATGGTGGCTTACACCTGTAGTCTCAGAATTTTGGGAGGCCGAGGCGGGCAGATTGCTTGAGCCCAGAGGAATTCGAGACCAGCCTGGACAACATGGAGAAACCCTGTCTCTACAAAAAATAAAAAATTAGCCAACGTGGTTGCACACACCTGTAGTCCCAGCTTCTCAGGAGGCTGAAGGGGGAGGATCACTTCAGCCCAGGGATTAGAGGCTGCAGTGAGCCGTGATCATACCACTGCATTCGAGCCTGGGCAACAGAGTGAGACCCCATCTAAAAAAAATTTAAAAATTAAAAAAAAAAAACCTATGGAAATATTAAAATAATTTAAAATATATTGTTTTATTTAAATAATATTGTTAGTAAAAAACTTTATTTCAGGCCGGGTGTGGCAGCAGGAAAATCGCTTGAACCCGGGAGGCAGAGGTTGCAGTGAGCCACCTATAATTCCAGCACTTTGGGAGGCCAGACAGGTGGATCACCTGAGGTCAGGAGTTCGAGACCAGCCTGGCCAACATGGCGAAACCCTATCTCTACTAAAAATACAAAAATTACCTGGACATGGTGGTGGGCACCTGTAATCCCAGCTACTGGGGAGCTGGGGAGGCTGAGGCAGGAAAATCCCTTGAACCTGGGAGGTAGAGGCTGTAATGTGCCAAGACTGCACCACTGCACTCTAGCCTGGGTGACAGAGCAAGACTCTGTCTCAAAAAAACAAAAAGTAAAAAACTTTCAAATAAAATCCTGACCTTATTTGTTCTTTTTTAGCCATTTTTATGACTAAAACAGGAAGTACCATCCCTTATTTAAAGATTTTTTAAGATTTACAAGCAATCATAAAATGTTAGATTTTTAAGTTTTTTAGCTTAATACTCACTCATTCTACAGATGAGAAAACTGAGGCCTAAAGAAATTAAACCAGTCTAGCACCCCAGTCACTCCAAAGCTTTTCACTGTTGGGAATGTTAGAATCTTGAGTTAAAGTAAAATCAAGTGAATTTCTGTAAAGAACACAATCTCCTGTGTATTTTCCGTGGAATCAAGATTGGTATAGACTAATGGCAAGTTCACATTCCAAAAGGTCATCTCAGTTACCTGATGCTTGTTTGACACTACGAAGCTTTTTGGGTGTTACAGACCACACTCTGACAGTTGAATCTGCAAAACCTCCAGCAATCAGACTAGAATCATCAGTGACATCCACTGCAGTGAGACCCTGCCAATAAAAGGGTTAGACTAAACAATACTATTTTAGGGTATTTAGAGATAGGAAGCAAATGTTAATCATTTTCACACTCTACTAAATATATCCTCAATTCTCTATTTTAAAGAATATATAAAGACTTTTAAAATTCTTGATTTAAAATATTAGCCAAGCGCAGGGGCTCATGCCTGTAATCCCAACAATTTGGGAGGCTGAGGCAAGTGGATCACCTGAGGTTAGGAGTTCAAGACCAGCCTGGCCAACATGGTGAAACCCCATCTCTACTAAAAATACCAAAATTAGCCAAGCAGGGTGCTGGGCACCTGTAATCCCATCTACTTGTGAGGCTGACGCAAAAGAATCACTTGAACCCAGGAGGCAGAGGTTGCAGTGAGCCGAAATCGTGCCACTGCACTCCAGCCTGGGCGACAGAGTGAGACTCCAACTCAAAAAAAAAACAAAAACAAAAATAAAATATTAAGTTTGGCCGGGTGTGGTGGTTCACGCCTGTAATCACAGCACTTTAGGAGGCTGAGGCGGGTGGATTGCCTGAGCTCAGGAACTCAAGTCCCGCCTGACCAACCTGGTGAAACCCCGTCTCTACTGAAAATACAAAAATTAGCTGGGCGTGGTGGCTCATGCCTATAATCCCAGCTACTCAGGAGGCTGAGGCAGGAGAATCACTTGAACTGGGAGGCGGAGGTTGCAGTGAGCCCAAATCGCACCACCGCACTCCAGCCTGGGTGTCAGAGTGAGACTCCATCTCAAAAAATTAAATTAAATTAAAATAATGAAATAAAGTAAAGTTTATATAGCTAGGCACGGTGGCTCACGCCTGTAATCCCAGCACTTTGGGAGGCCGAGGTGGCCAGATCACTTGAGGTCAGGAGTTCAAGACCAGCCTGGGCAACACGGCAAAATCCTGTCTCTACTAAAAATACGAAAATTAGCCAGGCATGGTGGAGGGTGCCTGTAATCCCAGCTATTCAGGAGGCCGAGGCTGAGGCACAAGAATCGTTTGAATCCGGGAGGCAGAGGTTACAGTGAGCCGAGATCTCACCTCTGCACTCCACCCTAGGTGGCAGCACAAGACTCTGTCTCAAAAAAAAAAAAAAAAAAAAAAATTGATAAATAAGTTTACATAAGTACTTAAACCAAATTCAACAGAAATGAACCACAATTTGCTCCTCCTCAAAGGCTAGCAGAATTCTGATCAGTGAAACAAATGCCATTAAACATTGCCTTCTATCTATTCTGTGCAGTATCCAATTCTCTCTTCCTGAATGCTGTCTTTAAATTGTATTAAGAATTTAACGGCCAGGCGCGGTGGCTCATGCCTGTAATCCCAGCACTTTGGGAGGCTGAGGCAGGTGGATCACAAGGTCAGGAGATCGAGACCATCCTGGCTAACACGGTGAAACCCCGTCTCTACTAAAAATACAAAAAATTAGCCGGGCGTGGCGGCGTGCACCTGTAGTCCCAGCTGCTGGGGAAGCCGAGGCAGAAAAATGGCATGAACCTGGGAGGCGGAGATTGCAGTGAGCTGAGATTACGCCACTGCACTCCAGCCTGGGCGACAGAGCGAGACTCTGTCTCAGAAAAAAAAAAAAAAAAAAAAAGGAGTTTAAATAACGAAACTCCATTTTAGCTAATACATTTGTTTGTCTCTTAATGGTAAATCATCATCCTAAATGACTCTCCAGGCAGAAATCGCCCAATTTTTTTACCAACCTGGTAAGCATTGAGAAATGTATAGAAACAAATGGAGGGTAAGCAGTCTGGCCCAAGGCGCACTCGTTTGGTGGTTTCTTTCATATTCATTATCTTATCCAACTTATCTGAATCTTTCAACTCAGGAAGAGGGATTCTGTGAAAGAAAAAGAGAGTCAAAATTACCTTTTGACTATTAACAAACTTGAACTCTCTATAACATGTTGTCTCATACCTCCACACACAAGTTCCTGAAGTTTTTTCCTCACCTGTTCTGAGGTGGAGCATTGGGATCTTGTTTTTTGCTTTTGGATCCAATACTATCTTTTTTAGGCTTCTTCTTTTTAGGTTTTCCTTCTTCATTTTCTCCCTCTTCATCCTCATCATCCAAAGGTACCTCAATTTCTGGTTCTTTTAATAAACCAAAAAATACCTACAAGTCAAAAGAGCCAACATTTTTAAAATTATTTATTCATTAATACACCCATTTTACATCTTGATAGGATAAATCACAATTACAAAATAGTAATTTACACTCTGAGGCAGGGTTCTGTACTTGTCTACCCAATAGCCATTCTCCCCTTTTTCCTTACTAACAGAACCCTGATTTTATTGGAGTAGCAATGTGCTCAGTTAAATCATTTCTGTTCCCAGGCTCCCTTTCAGCTAGGATTGTCCATATAAGTATATTGGGTATGGTTGTATCAAAAAAATATTGTTTTCCTGATTAAAAAGGGAAAGCTTCAGCAGAGATATGCCTTTTGTCCTCCCCCTTCTTCCTTCTTGGAACGGAGCTGCAATGCTGAAACTGCAACAGCCATTTGTGAGCACAAAGAAGAAAGCCACATTCTAAAGATGATGGATCAGAAACCAGAAGGAGCCAGGGACCTTGATGGCACTGTGGAGCCTTCATGCCAGCCCTGGAGGGCCTTCCTCTGAAATTCATTTTATGGGAGAAAAATTGTTTCAGCCACTGCATTCAGGGTTCCATAAAATGCAACCATACCCAAATTGTCACATAAAAACATCAACCTTAGAACACAAAATTTTATATACAGTATAAAATTGTTTCCAAGCGGCCAGGTGCAGTAGCTCACGCCTGTTATCCCAGCACTTTGGGAGGCGGAGGCGGGTGGATCATCTGAGGTCAGGAGTTCGAGACCAGCCTGGCCAACATGGTGAAACCCTGTCTGTACTAAAGTAAATACAAAAATTAGCCGGGTGTGGTGGCGTGTGCCTCTAATCCCAGCTACTCGGGAAGCTGAGGCAGGAGAATCACTTGAACCCGGGAGGTGGAGGTTGCAGTGAGCTGAGATCACGCCACTGCACTCCAGCCTGGGTGACAAGAGCAAAACTCCGTCTCAAAACAAACATACAAAAAGAATTGTTTCCAAGCTAGCTATAAGAAAAATGTGTAACTTATGTAGATGGAAATGCTACAATTTTTCATAATCTGCATTACAGAGTTCTTAGGTTCATTCCCATACCTTTGATTTGTTTGCCTCTCGTTTAGCCTCTCCTGCCAAACTTCCCACCATCGCATCTATCTGTTGCTTACTACGCGGCATCCCATCAAAGATGTCAATGTAGAGGTGCTCCTGAACTATGTTCCATATCTGATTGTTCTGTTTCTCCTGAAGATGCCTCTTCAAGAGTTGGTACGAGTCACGGGAAATACGCAGAACAAATTTACTTGTTCGAAAATCCAACATGGTCTCATTCCCTTTCATGTGTTCCTTTTTGGTAAGACTAGATAATACTCGTAGGTCATCCTGGTAATAACATTCCTGATCTCCATGGAACCTGTTTCAGTGATTTTAAAAAGTCATTTTTCAATGTAATCATTAAGGGATCTGCCTTTCCCCCATATACTTATAAACCATCCCAGAATATTTTCAATGTAGTAGTCTAAATAATCCTGAACTGAGCTGTAGGATAAGAAGTAACTCATTTCAAAATGACTATAATTCAGTTTCTGAATTTATTCTAAAAATGAACAAATGTAATTCTCTAATGAAATGTATCACAAACATTTTAAGAAAAGAACTTAAATATCCTAAGTGAAAAATAATATACCCACCATTGGTAGACAGTTTCTTTAGAATGGAGACATTTAAAAGAAACTGGTAGACATTTGAAAATATAAGAACCCTTGCTTTACTAAATGTTATGGTTTCTCAAAACCCACTTTTAAAAGTTTTATTATGAAAATTTCAAAGGTATACAAAAGTATAATGAACTCAATGTACACAGTACTCAGCATCTCAACAATAATCAATACATAACATTCTCATAAAACCCATCATTTTTAATGATTTCCTATATTCATTGGAAACATATACCAGACATTTTTAAAATATCAATACTTTAATATGATCACTAAACAACAAAGTGGAAGTACTCATTGTTGATACCAAACAATGAGTACTTCCACTTACTCACTATTACCAAAGACAATAAAATAAAGCCTTTAGCCTTGATAACAACTAGTAAACTTAAATGTACTTTTGTTTTTACAACTCTTAATTTTCCTAAAAAAGTAAAATTAAAGACAATATATTTGGCATTCACTAAAAACAGCAATCAATCCAAAAACATTTTTAAAACAATAACTAAACATATTAGGGCTCCAGCTCTGATAAACACATAGCCAACAGATTTCTAAACTGTTAACTATGTTACCCCATTACAACTCATCAATATATGATCTAAGATTCGAATAAAATTAGAAATCTCAGCCTCTTATATCAGTAACTGCCCATTATCCTCCTGTGGTGATGGGGTCCTGGCAAGCGGTGAGACTGTCCATAATGGGAAGACAGAGAATCCCCTATGATATTCCAGCTTCCTATGTGGGGAGACAGCTACACCATGAGACTGGAAGAGCAAAAAGGTTTTTCCTTCTTTTTTAGAGACAGGTTCTTGCTCTGAAGCCTAAGCTGGAGTGCAGTGGTTCAATGCAGTCTCAAACTACTGGGCTCAGGGGTTCCTCCTGCCTCAGTCTCCCGACTAGCTAGGACTGCTGTGCCACCATACTCCACTAATTTTTGTTTACGCAATCTCAGCTCACTGCAACCTCCACCTCCAGGGCTCAAGCAATTCTCATGCTTCAGCCTCCTGAGCAGCTGGGACTACAGGCACGCGCCACCATGGCCAGCTAATCTTTTGTATTTGAGTAGAGATGGGGTTTCACCATGTTGGCCAGGACGGTCTCGAACTCCCAAGCTCAGGCAATCTGCCCGCCTTGGCTTCTCAAAGTGTGGGATTACAGGCATGAGCCACTGTGCCCGGCTCAATTTTTGTTTACTTTTTGTAGAAGCAGGATCTCGCTCTTTTGCCCAGGCTATGTTTTTGATTTTTTAAGTGACAGTGTCTACGTTGCCAAGGATGGAGTGTTTAGATGACAGTACTTTAAAGAGAAATTAGCTTCTAGAGTAGAAGTTCTGTCATCAGCCTTTCTTTTTTTTTTCAAAAGCACTTGGCTACAGAACATTTTGCTTTATATACTTCCTATTAGGCATCCTAGTATAATGAATTTACTATAATGGCATAGAAGCCAGGGGTGCTAAGTTCTACTGTTCCTCTATTACTACTACCCTGTGTTAAGTGATAAATCTTGACTTCAGGCTCTACTGCTTGTATTAAACATTTCTCATTCAGGCCAGGCCCGGTGGCTCACACCTGTAATCCCAGCACTTTGGAAGGCCAAGGTGGGCAGATCACCTGAGGTCGGGAGTTCAAGACCAGCCTGACCAACATGAAGAAACCCTGTCTCTATTAAAAATACAAAATTAGCCAGGCATGGTGATGCATGCCTGTAATCCCAGCTACTTGGGAGGCTGAGGCAGGAGAATTGCTTGAACCTGGGAGGTGGAGGTTGCAGTGAGCCGAGATGGCACCACTGCATGCCAGCCCGGGTGACAAGAGCAAAACTCCATCTCAAAAAAAAAAAAAAAAAAAAAAATTTATTCACACTGCTAAGCACGGCCTCCTTTTTTTTTTTTTGAGATGGACTTTCACTCATCACCAAGGCTGGAGGGTAATGGCGCAATCTCAGCTCACTGCAACCTCCGCCTCCCGGATACAAGTGATTCTCCTGCCTCGGCCTCCCAAGCAGCTGGGATTACAAGTGTCCGCCACCACGCCCGGCTAATTTTTGTATTTTTAGTAGAGACAGGGTTTTGTTATGTTGCCCAGGCTGGTCTCGAACTCCTGACCTCAGGTGATCTGCCCACCTCAGCCTCCCAAAGTGCTGGGATTACAGGCATGAGCCACCACACCTGGCCTGCCTCCTTCTTAAATACTCCTTTCCCTTGGCTTCTATAACTCAACTCTCCCCTGGTTTTCTTCCTGTGTATCTCTTCTACTTGGCCATTAAATTTGGAGCTCCTTGGGCCTAGCCCACTGACTGACTTATTTCATACTATCCCCTAGTCAACCTCATCCATATCCATCAATATTGCATACAACTCCAATTAATAGTTCTAGTCCCTACCTCTCTTCTGAGCTCTCATATATCATCTACCTATCAACTTGACATTTCTTAAATGAGTCAAAGGCATATTCAAATCAGAACTCAAAATTATTCCAAGGCCTGACAAATCAAGTCCTCTTCTAGGGTTTTCTGTGTCAGGAATTGGCTCCCCTATCCAGCTAGAGCGGCCAGAAAACTGGAGATTTCAATGATATCTCCATCTCTCTCACTTCCATAGCTAATCTATCAAGTGTCTCATGACTTTGTCTACTTCTCTTCACCTCCACCACAACCTAGTCCAGTGTTTCTCAACAAGGGTGCTACTAGCATTTTGGGCAGGATAATTCTTTGTAAAGTGGGACTACCTAGGTGCATATATTAGAACATTTAGTATTCCTGCTCCTCCGCCCAGTCATTATGACAACCAAAAATGCCTCCACACATTTTCTCTTTTTTTTTTTTTTTTTTTGAGACAAGGTCTCACTCTTGTCATCTAGGCTAGAGTGCACAGATGTAATCTCAGCTCACTGCAACCTCCATCTCCCAGGTTCAAGCGATTCTCCAGCCTCAGCCTCCCAAATAGCTGGGATTACAGGAGTGAGCTACCACACCCAGCTAATTTTTGCATTTTTTTGAAGAGACTGGGTCTCACCAGGCTGGTCTCAAACTCCTGAGGTCAGAGTGATCCACCCGCCTCAGCCTCCCAAAGTGCTAGGATTAAAGGCGTGAGCCGCAGCGACGGGCCACCTCTACACATTTTCAAATGGTCTAGCGGAAGGAGCAATTCCACCTCCAGTTGAGAACTACTGCAATAACTTCCAAAACTTGTCCCTATAGTCATTCTATCCTCCATTTGTTTTCCCCACTGCATAAAGGTCCTTTCAAAGTATATATCTAATAGTGACAAGGTCCTTTAATGACTCTGTAGCAGAAATGACTCTGTAGCAAAAAGGCTTCACTCTCCCCAAATATCCATTTTTCCTGGCTTCCTCCATAAAAGAAAACCTGAATATCAGCTGGGCACATAGACGCCTAGGTAAAGACCATATTTCTTATTTCCCTTGTAGCTAGGTGTGGCCACTGACTGTTAAGATATAAAAGGAAGAAGTGTGTGAAGTTTCCGTGTGCCCTACCTGCTGACTGGCACACTGATGTGACTGCTTAGAGCAGGAAAACCATCTTATGCCACCAGGTGGAAATTGCATGAAAAGCATGGGAGAGCAACGAGACTGAGGGAGCTTGGGGCCCTGGTAATGAAGAACCCACCACACCAATCCCGAATGTCCCACCTTTATGAGAAAAATAAATAAACTTTTATTGTATTTAAACCTCTGTTGTTTGGGTTCTCAGTTACTCTTATTCTAATCTAATCCTAACACTGCTTCTTAGTTTTCTTAAGATAAAGGCAAAAATAAACTTTTATTTATGCCATTGTTGATGAGTTTTCAGTGACTCTCAACGAAATCTAATCCTACCCAATACAACTCCCTACTGCTCTTAGGATAAACAAAGACCCTCAACATGGCCCAAAAACCTGCCTATTCTTTTTTTTCAATGCCTTCACTTTAACAATAGAACCTGCCTACTGTTCCAGTCCCTAACCAATTCCCAGCTTCATGGTATACCACACCCCCATCCCATTCTCTGCTCCAGCTACCCTGGCCATCTTTCAGCCTCTGTACCTACCAGGATCCTTCCCACCAGAGAGCTTTTACACATGCTTTTCCCTCTTCTCTTCATCTGGTTAACTCCTACCTAATCTTCAGATCTCAGATCTCACTTCAAGTATCATTTCCTCTGGAAGCCTTCTCTGACTTCTCCAGCTAGATTAAACCCCACATTTTAAGTTCTCATAGCCTCAGGTACCTCTCCTTCACAACGTACTTTTTAAGTCTCAGTCTTACATTTTTGTGGTTACAGATGTGAACATATATGCACGTACACACACACTACGTGTGTATATATATGTAAAAATTTACATACTTCTCAAAGAATGACTTTGCTTCATTCTCATGTTGATTGTAGACTAGCTCCAAGTACATGTGCACAAACAGAGGATAAAAGAGTTGGGATAACTCTGCCCGATGGCAGTCCAGGGAACATTCAATGAAGTGTTTCAGTCCACTATAGTATTCTTCATACATTGTGGGATCTCCTTGTTGGTTGTAGGCTGACAACACGGCACTGACATCTGGCTGGTCTTCCACAGCAACACTTCCAACTATTTAAAAAACAAAAAACTTTTAAGAAAATGACCTATTATGACCATGTGACTATGGCTGTATTGTTAAGGCCCAGAGGTGAGTTGTTTCTCAGATTGTTGTCTCTTTCTTCCCACTGTCTCTTCCTCAACACAATCACATAATATTTTTTTTTTTTTTTTTTTTTTTGAGAGGGAGTCTCGCTCTGTCGCTAGGCTGGAGTGCAGTGGGGAGATCTCGGCTCACTGCAACCTCCACCTCGCAGGCGAGTGTCTTGCCTCAGCCTCCCAAGTAGCTGGGACTACAAGCGTGCGCCACCATGCCCAGCTAATTTTCATATTTTCAGTAGAGACAGGGTTTCATCATATTGGCCAGGATGGTCTCGATCTCTTGACCTTGTGATCCTCCCGCCTCGGCCACCCAAAGTGTTGGAATTACAGGCATGAGGCACCGCACCTGGCCCACATAGTTGTTTTTTTTTTTTTCTTTTCCTTTTGAGATGGAGTTTCACTCTTGTCGCCCAGGCTGTAGTGCAATGGCACCATCTCGGCTCACTGCAACCTCCCCATCTCGAGTTCAAGTGATTCTCCTGCCTCAGCCTCCTGAGTAGCTGGGATTACAGGCATGCACCACTATGCCCAGCTAATTTTTGTATTTTTAGTAGAGATGGGGTTTCACTATGTTGGCCAGGCTAGTCTCAAACTCTGACCACAGGTGATCCACCTGCCTCCCAAAGTGCTGGGATTACAAGTAAGAGCCGCCGGGTGCGGTGGCTCCCGCCTGTAATCCCAGCACTTTGGGAGGCCGAAACAGGTGGATCACAAGGTCGGGAGATTGAGGCCATCCTGGCTAACACAGTGAAACCCCGTCTCTACTAAAAACACAAAAAATTAGCCAGGCGTGGTAGTGGGCGCCTATAGTCCCAGCTACTCAGGAGGCTGAGGCAGGAGAATGGCGTGAACCCGGGAGGCGGAGGATGCAGTGAACCGAGATCACGCCACTGCACTCCAGCGTGGGTGACAGAGCGAGACTCCATCTCAAAAAAAAGAGTACGAGCCACCGTGCCCAGCCATAATCTTTTAATGGAATTTTTTTCACTTGTTTCAGTCACCCAAACCGAAACCCGTCAGCACATCCATATCTTAAGATAACAATAACAGGCCAACACGGTGGCTCACACCTGTAATCCCAGCACTTTGAGAGGCTGAGGCGGGCAGATCACAAGGTCAGAAGTTCGAGACCAGCCTGGCCAACACGGTGAAACCCCGTCTCTACTAAAAATACAAAAATTAGCTGGGTGTGATGGGATGTGCCTGTAATCCCAGCTACTCAGAAGGCTAAGGCACGAGAATCACTTGAACCCAGGAGGCAGAGGTTGTAGTGAGCCAAGACCGTGCCACTGCACTCCAGCCTGGTGACAGAGCAAGACTCCGTCTCAAAAAAACAAGCAAACAACAAAAAAAAAAACAATAACAAGGAGTCAGTATTTCTCCTGGAACTACCTTATGTAAAAGACAAATTGTATAAAAGATGATATGTGCAAATCAAACAACTAAATTAACTTTCTCTCAATGCTCTGTGCAAATGGCACCCACCACGACTAAGCCATGCACTGCAGTAACATTCCCAGCTCTCTGAGCCACCCAAGCACTGTGTAACATTCTTGTAACATATCCTATCCTGTGTTCCCTTCACATTATATACATCTCTTACCCTTTATAAAATATAAGTACTTAACGGTGGGAAGGACCATGCCTTATTTATATCTTCAAAAGATAGTTATATGCTTACGACAATTTCCATAACCACCATTTCAAAACAGAAAACGTAAGTATTTATTGGTAATACAGCACCACCTAACAATACATCTGTCAATTAAATCAGAATTTGGTTGTTGGAAATTTTTGTAAGTTGCCATTATAGTACACTTTGCTGTTTACTGCACAAATGTGATAATTTCTTTGGTTACTCTGATGGCCTCTTTTACTGATTTCTCAGTTATGATCTATAATTAGGTCAAGTTTCTGAAGAGATCTGAGATTACAGCAAAATAACCAACAATATAATTCATCTTATAGTTCATTCACAAAATTCAACATTCAAAAAAGATTTCTTTTTTTTTTTTTTTTTTTTGTAAAGACGGAGTTTTGCTCTGTCACCCATGCCAGAGCGCAATGGCTTGATCTCGGCTCACTGCAACTTCTGCCTCCTGGATTAAAGTGGTTCACCTGCCTCAGCCTCCTGATTAGCTGGGACAACAGGCACATGCCACCATGCCCAGCTAATTTTTTTGTATTTTTAGTAGAGATGGGGTTTCACCATGTTGGCCAAGCTGGTCTTGATCTCCTGACCTCAAGTGATCCACCCGCCTCGGCCTCCCAAAGTGCTGGGACTACAGGCGTGAGCCACCGCGCCCAGCCTTCAATCACATCTGCACACATTTCTATTTATGGATTACAATGAGGTATGAATACAATGCTATGTATGAATACTTCATTTCTGGCAATGCTGCAAAAATTAGGCGTCATACAGACTAATTTGGCTAAAAGCTCTGCACTGGGTAATTCAATAAACATTTATTGTTAGCTCAGGATCACCTTTGAGACCTTATATTGTATATGAGTTTTACTGCATGGATTTGTGACAACAGTTGCTGGGAGAAAGGAGGGGCTCAGGTTTCAGGGACATATACAGAGGCATAAACTTATCCATACCAAACATTTTACATATATATATTATAAGTGCCTCAAGTGGCCGGGCACGGTGGCTCATGCCTGTAATCCCAGCACTTTGGGAGGCCAAGGCAGGTGGATCACAAGGTCAGGAGATCGAGACCATCCTGGCTAACACGGCGAAACCCCGTCTCTAATAAAAATACAAAAAAAATTAGCCAGGCGTGGCGTCACGCGCCTGTGGTCCCAGCTACTCGGGAGGCTGAGGCAGGAGAATCGCTTGAACCTGGGAGGCGGAGGTTGCAGTGAGCCAAGATCACACCACTGCACTCCAGCCTGGCCGACAGAGCGAGACTCCATCAAAAAAAAAAAAAAAAAAAAAGCCTCATAACCACTCATTTAAAAGAGAGAGGAAATTCAACATGAGAATGACTTGCCTCCTGACAATATTAATGTAAAAAAAAAATTTTTTTTTTTTTTTTGAGACAGAGTCTCGTTCTATCACCCAGGTTGGAATGCAGTGGCGCCATCTTGGCTCACTGCAACCTCGGCCTCCCAGGATCAAGTGATTCTCCTGCCTCAGCCCCTCAAGTAGCTGGGATTACAGGCATGCGCCACCACGCCCGGCTAATTTTTGTATTTCTAGTAGAAAGGGGGTTTCGCCATGTTGGCCAGGCTGGTCTCAAACTCCTGACCTCAGGTGATCCACCCGCCTCAGCCTCCCAAAGTGCTGAGATTTACAGGCATGAGCCACCACGCCCGGCCAACATGAAGGTAAAAAAAATTAAAAAGTAAAAAAATAATGGCAATCAGCATCACACAAGTAAATGCAGCAAAGACAAAAAGGGCTGTCCAATGCCCATGCCTAAACACATGGCTCTCAAGCTGCCATATGTCAATACTCCTTAGAAGCACTTATTCAAAAGTGAAGATTCCCAGATTCCACCTCTAGAGGACCTGATTCACTAAGTCTGAAGTGATGCCCAGGAACCTGCATCCTCCAAAGACTTAACACTGGTGGTTCTCAGCCCATATATATTTTTAAAGTTTCAGCTGGGTGCGGTGGCTCATGCCTGTAATCCCAGCACTTTGGGACGCCGAGGTGGGTGGATCCCGAGGTCAGGAATTCAAGACCAGCCTGAGCAATATGGCGAAACCCCATCTCTACTAAAAATATTTTTTTAAAAATAAGCCGGGCGTGGTGACGCGTGCCAGTAGTCCCAGCTACTCGGGAGGCTGAGGCAGGAGAATCGCTTAAATCCGGGAGGCAGAGGTTGCAGTGAGCTAAGATCACGCCACTGTACTCCAGCCTGGGCGACAGAGCAAGACTCCGTCTCAAAAAAAAAAAAAAAAAAGAAAAAGAAAAAACTTTTCAACTTTTAGCTGAGATTCAGGGGGTACATGATGTGCAGGACTGTTACAAGTGTATATTGTATGGCGGCCGGGCGCGGTGGCTCACGCCTGTAAATCCCAGCACTTTGGGAGGCCGAGGCAGGTGGATCATCTGAGGTCAGGATTTCGAGACCAGGCTGACCGACATGGTGAAAGCCCGCCTCTACTAAAAATACAAAAATTAGCTGGGCTTGGCAGTAGGAGCCTGTAGTCCCACCTACTCGGGAGGCTGAGGCAGGATAATCGCTTGAACCTGGGAGGCGGAGGTTGCAGTGAGCCGAGGTCGCACCACTGCACTCCAGCCTGGGCAACAGAGCAAGTCTCCGTCTCAAAAAAAAAAAAAAAAAAAAATTATATAAAATATTTATTAACACATCTTTTAAGAGGAACTAAAGAAATAAAGAGAGAATAAAGTACTTATAGTACCTAAAGTACGCTAGTACGAAACCGTACAAACACTGTTAGTGTCATGCGGACCTGCCCAAGGCTCAAAAGCCCAAATGAGAGGAAAGGGACCAAAAGCGTGAAGGTCCCCGCCTCTCCGCGCTCACCTTCCCCATACATCCCTCTGCTCAACAGCTCTCCTCAGCCTCTCGCTGGAACTGACAGCTCGGAAGGGGGTTTGACTGCGCAGCCGGCGCACTAGAGAAAGGGGCGGGCATGTGGCCCTAGAGGCGGGCCCAGGAAATTCAAAACAAGCCCGCAGAGGTGCAGGCCTGCCAGCCCCTGCCTTACCGGCTTGCTCCCCTTCGCGGCGGCCGTGCCTACCCGGGACCCCACGGCTCACCTTTACCCGGAGCCGCAGGACCTGAGGCTGAACCTGAGACGACCGTGGCCCCCGAAGCGCCAGTGCCCGGAGGGTCGGGGGCCGCAGGGCCAGGGGCCGAGGCGGTCACCCGGCTGAGAAGCGCGCTGGTCACCTCAGCGCCGGCGCTGTCCACCTCTCCCGGGGCTCCGGAGCCCGCTACTGCCTCCTCCAGCAGCCGGGCCTCACGGCGCAGCGCCTCTTCGGCCTCGCGGAGGTTGCTCTGCCGTAGGAACTGCAGGACGGCCAGTAGAGTCTGTCGGTCGTGCGGAGCGCCGGCGTCCGGAGCAGCAGCAGGCACCGGGGCCGCCCCCGCCGGGGCAGCGGCGGAGACAGCCACCGTGGGCTTGGGGGTCCCGCCATCCCCGCCAGTGGACGACGACGCCGCAACGTTCCCGCCGCCGCCGTTGGGGCCGTTGTTGGTAGTGCCGCCGCTACCCTCGCCTGCGCCGTCCCCCGCCTGCGGAGGTAGCAGCGTTGGCGGTCCCTCAGGCTCTAGCTTGACCGCCACCTCCGTCTGCTCCTCCGCCAGCGCCGCCATCTTGCGGCTGAGCCACCTCGCGCCGTCAAGCGTGATTGCATTTTCGCCACATGGAGGGCGGGGAGGAGCATTTCACGACAACTCTAGTAGGCCATTTACGGCTGTAGGAGGAGCGAAAAGGAAGGAGAAACGGAATAGGAAAGAGAGCAACTTTCAAAAACGAGCGAAAGAAAGGCAGGAAGTGGGCATTGGTGACCACCTATTACATTTGCCTGAGAATAATTGCCATTTATTGCAGGCCAGCTATATTTAGGCATTATGATAGATGTTTTACATTATGTGATCTCCTTCAATTCAATAATCTTTTTCTTTTTTCTTTTTTTTTTTGAGACGGAGTTTCGCTCTTGTCGCCCAGGCTGTTCAAGCGATTCTCCTGCCTCAGCCTCCCCAGTAGCTAGGATTACAGGCATGCGCCACCACGCCCTGCTACAATTAAATATTCTTATGAGGTAATATTATCCCCACCCCGCAGATGGCTCAGTTGAAACCAAGAGAGGTTAAATAACTTACCAGAGGCAAGAAGAAAGTCCAGATGTCAACATTCGAATCCACGTATTTAACTCAAAAACATATACCATTTGCCACAGGGAGGCTTCCGAGATACTGGTAATGTTTTACATTTTGACCTGAATAGTGCTTACTTTTTTTTTTTTTTTTTGCAATTTTTACTTTTGTAAAAGTTAATCGAGCTGCATGCTTTATGAACTTTACACCATAGACATTACATTACATTTATTTATTTATTTATCTTTTGAGACGGAGTCTCGCTCTGTTGCCCAGGCTGGAGTGCAGTGGCCCGATTTCAGCTCATTGCAATCTCTGCCTCCCGGGTTCAAGCGATTCTCCTGCCTGAACCTCCCGAGTAGCTGGGATTACAGACGTGTGCCACCACGCCCGGCTAATTTTTGTATTTTCAGTAGAGACGGGGTTTCGCCATCTTGGCGAGGCTGGTCTCAAACTCCTGACCTCAGGTTATCCACCGGCCTCGGCCTCCCAAAGTGCTGGGATTACAGGCGTGAGCCGCTGCGCCTGGCCCATGTACATTACATTTCAATAAAAAGTTTTTAACGTCAGGCGCGGTGGCTCATGCCTGTAACCCCAGCACTTTGGGAGGCCGAGGCGGGCGGATCACGAGATCAGGAATTAGAGACCAGCCTGACCAACATGGCGAAACCCTGCCTCTACTAAAAATACAAAAAATTAGCCAGGCATGGTGGTGCGCCCATGTAATCCCAGCTACTCGGCAGGCTAAGACAGAAGAATCGCTTGAACCCGGGAGACGGAGGTTGCAGTAAGCCGAGATCCCGCCACTGCACTCCAGCCTGCGCGACAGAACGAGACTCCGTCTCAAAAAAAAAAGTTTTTAAATACCAGAATTTTGTGGTTGTGAAATATGTACGTTATGTATTCATGCTATTATCCGTTATTACAAATAAACCATTTTAATTTTGTATTTAAAAATCATGGCCAGACGCAGTGGCACGTACCTGTAGTCCCAGCACTTTGGGAGGCCGAGGAGGGTGGATCACCTGAGGTCAGGAGTTCGAGACCAGCCTAGCTAACATGATGAAACGCCGTCTCTACTAAAAATATAAAAATTTAGCCAGGTGTGGTGGCGGGCACCTGTAATCCCAGCTACTCTGGAGGCTGAAACAGAGGAATCACCTGAACCCAGGAGGCGGAGGTTGCAGTGAGCCGAGATCGTACCATTGCGCTTCAGCCTGGGCAACAAGAACAAAACTCCGTCTCAGGAAAAAAAAAAAACAAAATCATATATGCCATTTTGCAATGTGCTTCATAGGTTATAAAACCCTCCTGCATATTTTATCTCATTGGAACCTTGTAACTCTGTGGAATAGGTACAGATGAGAAAAATGAGCCTGAGACATTGGGAAAATCTAGCACAGCCGTTCAAGTTATTGGTTTTGAGGTCTTACCAGCGTGCTTTGACCCTGCTTACTTTTTAAAAATATTTTATTTTATTAGAGATCTGAAGCCTTACTATATTGCCTAGGCTGGCCTTGAACTCCTGGGCTCAAGCAGTCTCCCACCTCAGCCTCCCAAGTAGCTGAGACTACAGGCACAGACCACCTGGCTTGACCTTGCTTACTGGCTGAATAACCTGAAGCAAGTTACTTAATTTACTATGTCCCAGTTGCCTAATTTTTTTTTTTTTTTGAAACGGAGTTTCACTCTTGTTGCTCAGGCTGGAGTGCAATGGCGCCATCTCGGCTCACTGCAACCTCCACCCCTCAGGTTTAAGCAATTATCCTGCCTCAGCCTCCCGAGTAGCTGGGATTACAGGCATGTGCCACATCAGGCCCAGCTAATTTTGTGTTTTTAGTAGAGACAGGGTTTCTCCATGTTGGTTAGGCTGGTCTCGAACTCCCGAACTTAGGTGATCCGCCTGCCTCGGCCTCCCACAGTGCTGGGATTACAGGCGTGAGCCACCATGCCTGGCCCCAGTTGCCCAATTTCTAACAAAAAAATAATAGTACTTACGTCATAGTGTTTTGAGAATTAAATGAAGTAATGCATATGCAATACCTAGTATGTAATAAATAGCCATTGGTTATTTCTACTTCACTTTAAAAGGTGTTCTGTAAATGTTTGATTAAGAAAGTGCAAGCATAATGTTCAAAAGTGATCTCAAGACTGAAATGCAAAGCTAATCTAGGGATAGAGGTGGCGGCTCATGCCTCTAATCCCAGCACTTTAGGAGTTGAGATGAAGGTTGCAGTGAGCCGAGATTGTGCCACTGCACTCCAGCCTGGGCCACAGAGCGAGACTCCGGCTCAAAAAAATAAAAAATAAATAAATAAAATAAAATACTGAGTGTGACCCATTAAATTGATCTTAAGTGAATTAATTTTTTTTCAATCTCAGCTCACTGCAAATTCCACTTCCTGGGTTCAAGTGATTCTCATGCCTCAGCCTCCCGAGTAGCTGGGATTACAGGTGTGCACTACCATGCCCAACTAATTTTTATATTTTTAGTAGAGATGTGGTTTTGCCATGTTGGCCAGGCTGGTCTCAACCTCCTGACCTTGAGTGATCATCCCGCCTCAGCCTCCCAAACTGCTGGGATTACAGGAATGAGCCACCACACCTGGCCAACCCTGTGTTTAAAACATAATAATAGTAATAATTCTATAACCCCCTCACACTTTCTTTTTTTTTTTTTTTTGAGACGGAGTCTTGCTCTGTCGCCCAGGCTGGAGTGCAATGGTGTGATCTCGGCTCACTGCAACCTCCGCCTCCCAGGTTCAAGCAATTCTCCTGCCTCAGCTTCCCAAGTAGCTGGGACTACAGTCGTGCACCACCATGCCTAGCTAATTTTTGTATTTTTAGTAGAGACGGGGTTTCACCATGCTAGCCAGGCTGGTCTGAAACTCCTGACCTCGTGATCCACCTGCCTCGGGCTCCAAAAGTGCTGGGATTACAGGTGTGAGCCACTGCGCCCGGCATAACCCCTCACACTTTCACATACTAGTTTTAGCATCCATTGCTGATTTTTTTCTGCGTCAGTTATTAATACCATGGTTACCAATTGGTAATTTTCTAATTTCATCATTTCTCCTACACTTAGTAGTTGGTTTTCTAGTGGAAGGAAGAAATTTTCCATCTCTTGGCTGGGCACAGTGGCTCATGCCTGTAATCCCTGTACTTTGGGAGGCTGAGGCCGGGGTGGGGGTCACTTGATGTCAGGAGTTTGAGAACAGCCTGGCTAACATGGTGAAACCGCATCGCTACTAAAAAAAAAAAAAAAAAAAAAAAAAATGTCTGGCATGGTGGCTCACGCCAGTAATCCCAGCTACTTGGGAGGCTGAGAGGAGAATCATTTGAACCCAAGAGGCGAGGTTGCATTGAGCCACCATCATGCCACTGCACTCCAGCCTGGGTGACAGAGGAGACTCCGTCTCAAAAAAAAAAGAAAAATTTTCTGTCTCCTTATTTATTTATTCACGCAGTTACTATCATCATTTTTATTTTAATATTGTTTGTCACAAATTTGATCATTAGGATCTCCTTCAAACTGGCTCCTGTATTTCTTTGACATGGCCACATAATTGTTTGAGCACTTCCTTCTTAATTTCTAGCACAATGAGACATTCTACACTCCCTTTATATTGTCCCAGACTAGAGTACAGTGGCATGTTCATAGCTCACTGTAGCCTCGACCTCCCTGGGCTCAGGTGATCCTCCCACCTCAGCCTCCCAAGTAGCTGAGACCACAGGCATGTGCCATCATGCCTGGATAACTTTTGTGTTTTTTGTAGAGATGGGGTTTTGACACGTTGCCCAGCCTGGTCTCAAACTCCTGGGCTCAAGTGATCCACCTACCTTGGCCTCCCAAAGTGCTGGGAATACAGGCATGAGCCACCGTGCCTGGCCAGTTCTTTTATTGGTATTAGAAACCAAGACCAGAGTGTGAGGTATGTAATTGCTTCTAGGCCCTCTCAGCAGATAGTGCTGAGAAATGTACATACATCTACATGTACACATATCTATCTATATCCATTTATCTTTATCCTTAAGTTCACCTTAAATGTCTCCAATTCTAATCTAGTAAAGCAGAATTTATTCTATCCATTCCCTTTTCTGTATTTTTAACACTCTTTTCCAATAGTGAGAATTCTGTCATTGTTCACAACATATTTACTTACTTGCTCAATCCTAGGATGTACAGAAAGTGGCTTCAGAATTGCTAACCTATGTCTCTTTTTAAAAAGAAGTATACTAATTAGATTCGATCATTTTTAGAATGCTGGCAGTTTTAGCTTTGTACAATAGTCTGGGGCCATAAAAAATAAGTGTGCTGGCCGAGTGCAGTGGCTCACGCCTGTAATCCCAGCACTTTGGGAAGCTGAGGTAGGCGGATCACCTGAGTACAGGAATTCGAGACCAGCTGGCTAACATGGTGAAAACCCATCTCCACTAAAAATACAAAAATTAGCCAGGCATGGTGGCGGGCACCTGTAATCCCATCTACTTGGGAAACTGAGGCAAGAGAATCACTTGAACCTGGGAGGCAGAGGCTGCAGCGAGACAAGATCGCTTCACTGCGCTCCAGCCTGGGTGACAGAGCAAGACTCCATCTCAAAAAAAAGTTTGCAAGTGGAAACCATGCAAAGTGATATTAATAATCAATGTTAATGTTAACATTGCTCTGTGACCTTCAAAAAATGTGAAAATATTCAACAGTCTCTTACTGTTGGTTGTAAATGTATAGAAAAATGAAAAACAGGCCAGGCGTGGTGGCTCACTCCTGTAATCCCAGCACTTTGGGAGGCAGAGGCGGGTGGATCAGGAGGTCAGGAGATCAAGACCATCCTGGACAACATGGTGAAACCCTGTCTCTACTAAAATACAAAAAATTAGCTGAGCATGGTGGCGTGCACCTGTAGTTGCAGCTACTGCGGAGGCTGAGGCAAGGGAATTGCTTGAACCTGGGAAGTGGAGGTTGCAGTGAGCCGAGATCGAGCCACTGCACTCTAGTCTGATGACAGGGCAAGACTCTGTCTCAAAAAAAACAAAAATGAAAAACATAGTAAAACTAATATTTATTTGGTACACTGTAATTTAAAATATTAGAAACATTGAGGATTGACTGGGTGCTGTGGCTCACGCCTGTAATCCCAGCACTTTGGGAGGCCGAGGCGGGTGGATCACGAGGTCAGGAGTTCAAGACCAGCCTGGCGAAGATGGTAAAACCCCTTCTCCACTAAAAATACAAAAGTAGCCGGGCGCGGTGGCAGGCTCCTGTAATCGCAGCTACTTGGGAGGCTGAGGCAGGAGAATCGGTTGAACCTGGGCGGCAGAGGTTGCAGTGAGGCAATATTGCGCCACTGCACTCCAGCCTGGGTGATAGAGTGAGACTCCATCTCAAAAAAAAAAAAAAAAAGAAACATTGAGGATTAAAGTGCTTCATTTCTTTGTTAAAAACTCATCAAGAATAATAGGAGTCCAAAAGGCTTATTGGAAAAAAAAAACTCATTACGAATAGTTTGAATAGTGCTTGCCTTCTTCTCTTATAATTTACAGTATAGTGATAGCATGTTTTTCGTTCCTTAGCAAATTGTTGTACTCCTTTCTAAGTTTGCATTTTTTTTCTTTTGTGCTTTCAATGTTGTGAAATGTCTCTGAGAGCTCCTATTTAATGCAGAGGTTTTTTTGCTGGCAACACTTCCTCTGGGATATCTTCATCCTTTTAATAACAACAAATTTCATCATTTATGTCAATAAATTTGCCATTTATGGGTGATTGAAATGTGACTTCCAACACTTTTCCTTTCGTTACTACACTTTCATGTTTGTTCATTAATTCTTTCTTCTGATTATTTATTTATTTGTTTGTTTGTTTTGAGACAGGGTCTCACTCTGTTATCTGGGCTTGAGTGCAATGGTGTGATTGTGTCTCGCTACAGGCTCAACCTCCTAGGCTCAAGGGATCCTCCTACCTCAGCCTCCTAAGTAGCTGGGACTACAGGCTCGAGCCACCATGCCTGGCTAATTTTTGTATTTTTTATAGAGACAGGGTTTCACTATGTTGCCCAGGCTGGTCTCGAACTCCTGAGCTCAAATGATCCACCCGCCCGCCTCAGCCTCCCACAGTGCTGGGATTACAGGCATGAGCCATTGTGCCAGCCTGATTATTCATTTTTATAAAATGTGTGAGTCACTGGCAGACAAGAAGACAAGAAAACTACAACTGAATAGGGTAAGTACAATGACCGATCACCAGCTGACTTTGAAAGAAGTGAGATGCCAGGCGCAGTGGCTCATGCCTGTAATCGCAACACTTTGGGAGGCCGAGGCGCAGGGATCACCTGAGGTCGGCAGTTCGAGACCAGCGTGACCAACATGGAGAAACTCCGTCTCTACTGAAAACACAAAATTAGCCGGGCATGGTGGCACATGCCTGTAATCCCAGCTACTCAGGAGGCTGAGGCAAGAGAATTGCTTGAACCTGGGAGGTGGAGGTTATGGTGAGCCGAGATCTGCCATTGCACTCCAGCCTGGGCAACAAGAGCAAAACTCCATCTCAAAAAACAAAAAAGAAAGAAAGAAAGAAAAGAAAGAACTGAGATGATGGTTACCGATCACCAGGTGTCTCTTGTTTACTTAGAGATTTGTGGACTGAAGAGCTAGTAGCAAAGTTTATACTTTATGCAATTACAGTTAATATACTATGGTAACTACCTTTGAACCATGTTATTGTTGGACTGATGTTATTTAATTAAACTGTGTTAATTGAAATTCATACATGTCGGAACTGAACAAAGCAAGAAACTTCTGTATTTTTTGTGTTTAGCTTGTGGATATATAGTCCAAATCCTATGCTGAAAAGTAATTTGGGTTAGTTATTCCCCACCCCATCCTTCACAGTGGTTATCTTAATCATTGGAAACACGGTTTGATTAATTTATTTCTCTTTGTATTCAATTTTTTTTTTTTTTGAGACGGAGTCTCGCTATTGCCCAGGCTGGAGTGCAGTGGGACGATCTCGGCTCACTGCAGGCTCCGCCTCCCGAGGTTCATGCCATTCTCCTGCCTCAGCCTCCAGAGTAGCTGGGACTGCAGGTGCCTGCCACCTCACCCGGCTAATTTTTTGTATTTTTAGTAGAGACGGGGTGTCACTGTGTTAGCCAGGATGGTCTCGATCTCCTGACCTCATGATCCGCCGGCCTCAGCCTCCCAAAGTGCTGGGATTACAGGCATGAGCCACCGCACCCGGCTGTATTCAATTTTAGAAGGTTTCCCATCTTTTTTTAAATGTAAAATTCAGAACTATTTAAAAAAGTATATTCAGGGAAGTGTCATACCCATTCCTTCTATCCTTTGTTCCACCCCATTCTAACCACACCTTTTTATCCTTTCTGTTTCTTTTTCAAATGTGCAGATAAGGTACAGTATATTTTCTTCTTTCTCTTTCTTTCTTTTCTTTTTATTTATTTTATTTATTTATTTATTTATAAATTTATTTTTGAGACAGAGTCTCACCTCTGTCGCCCAGGCTGGAGTGCAATGGCATTATCTTGGCTCACTGCAACCTCCACCTCCCGGGTTCATGCGATTGTCCTGCCTCAGCCTCCTAAGTAGCTGGGATTACAGGCGCCTACCACCACGCCTGGCTAATTTTTGCATTTTTAGTAGAGACGGGGTTTCACCATGTTGGCCAGGCTGGTCTCAAAATCCTGACCTCAAATGATCCATCCACCTCAGCCTCCCAAAGTGCTGGGATTATAGGCATGAGCCACCACACCTGGCCTTTCTTTCTTTTTTTTTTTTTTTGAGGTGGAGTTTCTCTCTTATTGCCCAGGCTGGAGTGCAATGGCACGATCTCAGCTCACCACAACCTCCGCCTCCCAGGTTCAAGCAATGCTCCTGCCTCAGCCTCCCAAGTAGCTGAGATTACAGGCACACACCACCACGCCCAGCTAATTTTTGTATTTTTAGTAGAGATGGGGTTTCACCATGTTGGTCAGGCTGGTCTCGAACTCCTGACCTCGTGATCCACCCACCTCAGCCTCCCAAAGTGCTGGGATTACAGGCATGAGCCACCATGCCCGGCTGGCCTCTCTTTCTTAAACAAAAGGTGGCATACTATAGATCATAGATCCTCTTTTTTTTTTTTTTTTTTTTTGAGACGGAGTCTCACTCTCGCTCAGTCGCCCAGGCTACAGTGCAATGGCATGATCTCAGCTCACTGCAACCTCCGTCTCCCGGCTCCAAGCAATTCTTCTGCCTCAGCCTCCTGAGTAGCTGGGATTACAGGCACACACCACCACACTCGGCTAATTTTTGTATTTTTAGTAGAGACAGGGTTTCATCATATTGGTCAGGCTGGTCTCAAACTCCTGACCTCATGATTCACCCACCTCAGCCTCCCAAAGTGCTGGGATTACAGGCGTGAGCCACCGTGCCCGACAGATCCTCTTTTTTAAGTTGCTCTTTTTCACTTAACCATGTATCTTGGAAATCGGCCAGGTGAGGTGGCACACGCCTGTAATCCCAGCACTTTGGGAGGCCGAGGTGGGTGTATCACCTGAGGTCAGGAGTTCGAGACCAGCCTGACCAACATGGTAAAACCCTGTCTCTATTAACTACAAAAAACTAGCTGGGTGTGGTGACACATGCCTGTAATCCCAGCTACTTGGGAGGCTGAGGCAGGAGAATTGCTTGAACCCGGGGAGACAGAGGTTGCAGTGAGCCAAGATTATGCCGTTCCACTCCAGACTGGGCAATAGGAACAAAACTCCATCTCACACACACAAAAAAATGTATCCTGGAAATCGTAACTGTCTTTAGAGAAATTCCTCATTCTGTTCTTTTTTTTAGCATTGCACAGTACTCTATCTTGTGGATGTTCAATTGTTTATTCAACTACTCTCCTATGTATGGCCATTTAGTTTCCAGAATTGTGTAATTACCAACAGTGCTGCATTAAATAACCTTTTGTGTATGTATTTTTATATTGTTGGATTGTATCTTCAGAATAAATTTCCAGAAGAGTGATCGCTAGGTGAAAAGATAAGTGGACAATTTGTTTTCCCAGGTGTTGCAGAATTCCCCTCCATAAAGTTTGTATCAATTTGCAATCCTGTCAGCAATGTGTGAGAGTGACTATTTCCTCACAGCCTCATCAACAGAGTGAATTGTTACTTCCTAAATTTTTGCCATTCTGATAGGTGAGAAATGGTATCTCAGTATGGTTTATTATTATTGTCATTATCATCATTTAATTTACATGTAATAAAGTTGAACTTTTTTGATGTACTTTTGTGAGTTTTAACACATCTTATAGATTTTTATTTTATTTTTGAGATGGGGCCTGGCTCTGTCACCTAGGCTGGGGTGTAGTGGCACAATTATGGCTCACTGCAGACTCCACCTCGTGGGCTTAAGCAAACCTCCCACCTCAGCCTACCCTCCCATTATCCCTCCCCCAGTAGTTGAGTCTACAGGCGAGTGCTACCACGCCCAGTTAATCTTTTATTTTTTGTATTCTTTTTAGAGACAGGGTTTTGCCATGTTACCCAGCCTGGTCTTGAATTCAAGAGCCCAAGTGACCCACCCGCCTCAGCCTAACAAAGTTATTTATTTATTTTAGAGACAGACTCTCACTCTGTTGCCCAGTCTAGAGTGCAGTGGCAGGATCTTGGCTCACTGCAGCCCCAACCTCTCTGGCTCAAGCAATCCTCCCACCTCAGCCTCCCAAGTAGCTGGGACTACAGGCGCAGGCCATAACACCTGGTTAATTTTTGTATTTTTTATACAGATGTGGTTTTACCATGTTGCCCAAGCTGGGGCTTTGTCTTTGTAGTGTTTTCCTGGCTATTGTTGCATTTTTTTTTTTCTATCACGTATCATAGATGTATTGAAGTTTAAAATCAACATGTCTGTTTCCATGAAAAAGCTTGTATCTATTTGGCATTTTTTCTTTTCTGTTCTTTTTTTTTTTTTTTTTTTTTTTTTTTTTTGAGATGGAATCTTGCTCTGTCGCCCAGGCTGGAGTGCAGTGGCATGATCTCGGCTCACTGCAACCTCTGCCTCCCAGGTTCAAGCAGTTCTCCTGCCTCAGCCTCCCAAGTAGCTGGGGCTACAGGCACATGCCACCATGCTCGGCTAATTTTTTGTATTTTAGTACAGACAGGGTTTCACTGGGTTGCCCAGGCTGGTCTCGAACTCCTGAGCTCAGGCAATCTGCCTGCCTTGGCCTCCCAAAGTGCTAGGATTACAGGCATGAGGACCACACTCAGCTATTTGGCTTTATTTCTTTTGATAATTTTCATTTATTTTCCAATTTTTAAACGTGTGTGTGTGTGTGTGTGTGTGTGTGTGTATGTGTGTGTGAGATCATGGTCTCTCTCTGTCACCCAGGCTGGAGTGCTGGAGTGCTAGGTGCAGTGATGCTGTCATAGCTCATTGCAGCCTGGAACACCTGGGCTTAAGCAATCCTACGCCTCAGCCTCCTGAGTCACTGGGATCACAGGTGTGAGCCATCATGCCTGTCAAAAGTTGTACATATTTTTGAGTTTCTTGTTATATGTTAACTAATTTCTTTCTTTTCATTTTTATTTTTAATTTTTTTTGAGACAGGATCTCACTCTGTTGCCCAGGCTAGAGTGCAGTGGCGTGATCACAGCTCACTGCAGCCTTGACCTCCTGGGCTCAGTGATCCTCCCACCTCAGCCTCCCAGGTAGCTGGGACTACATGCACATGCCACTACTGTGGGCAATTCTAAATTTTTTTTATGTTTGTGGAGACGGGATCTCACTATGTTGCCAGGGTGGTCTGGAACTCCTGGGGTCAAGCAATCCTCCTGCCTTGGCCTTTCAAAGTTCTGGGATTACAGGCATGAACCAACACACCAGCCTAATTGCTTTCTTTAAGGTTGTACAGATTACACTGTCAACAGCAATAAAAAAAGGCCTATTTTCACTAAAAAAAAAACTTGCCAATTTCAACATGTGGCCAAAATACAAATGTTTCTACCTTGTGACCCACCAATTCCACTGCTAGAAGTATGGAAGTAATTATCAGGTATGCGCTGGCTTTCACAGGGTTGTCCTCTGAAGAATATGATGGTGTGATACCAGGTATTTTAGAAAGCGTAAGTGTGTTCAAGTCCATGAACGGGGATTATGGGAAAGGACTTCAATATTTTATTTTGTATACTTTCTCGTGTTGTTTTAATTTTTCGTTGTTGTTATTCTGATGGAGTTTCTCTCTTGTTGCCCAGGCTGGAATGCAATGGCACGATCTCAGCTCACTGCAACCTCTGCCTCCCGGGTTCAAGGGATTCCCCTGCCTCGGCTGAGTAGCAGGGATTACCGGCATGTGCCACCATGCCTGGCTAATTTTTTGTATTTTTAGTAGAGATAGTGTTTCACCACGTTGGCCAGGCTGGTCCCAGACTCTTGACCTAAGGTGATCCACCCTCCTCAGCCTCCCAAAGTGCTAGGATTACAGGCGTGAGCCACTGCGCCCAGCCTTAATTCTTTATCATATGTATTACTTTGTATTGTGGTACAATGTATCTAAAACATAGAATTTACCACTTTAGCCATATTTAATGTACAGTTCAGTGTCATTAAGTACATTCACATTGTTGCACAGCCATCACCACCCTCCATCTCCAGATCCTTTTCATCTTCCCAAACTGAAACTCCAAACCCGTAAAACAGAAACTCTCCATTCCTCCTCTGCCCAGCTCCTGGTAACCAGGATTTTACTTTCTGTCTCTATGACCTTAACCACCCTAGGTATCGCATATAAGTGGAATTATATAGTATTTGTCTTTTTTTTTTTTTTTTGAGGTGCAGTCTCTGTTGCCCAGGCTGAAGTGTAGGGGTGTGATCTTGGCTGGGATTATAGTCTCATGCCAACATGCCTGGCTGATTTTTACATATATATATATAATATATTATATAATATATATTATATATTATATATTATATATATAATATATTATATAATATATAATATATAATATATATTATATAATAAACATATGTTATATATAATATATATAATATATAATATATATTATAATATATAATATATATTATATATTATAAATATATATTATATATTATATATTATATATATTATATATAATTTATATTATATACTATATATAATATATAATATGATATATATTATATATCATATATTATATATTAATATAATAATATATATTATATATTTAAATATAATATATATTATATTATATTATATATATAATATAATATAATATATTAAATATAATATAATATAATATAATATATTAAATATAATATATAATATAATATATTAAATTTAATATATTATATAATATATTAAGTATAATATAATATATTATATAATATAATGTATTATATAATATATAATATAATGTATTATATAATATATTATATTATATAATACATTATATTATATAATACATATAATACATTATATTATATAATACATATAATATATTATATTATATAATACATATACATATATACATATAATTATATATATTATATATATAATTATATTATATATAATTATTTTATTTTATTTTATTTTGAGATGGAGTTTTACTCTTGTTGCTCAGGCTAGAGTACAGTGGCGCGATCTCGGCTGACTGCTACCTCCTCCTCCCGAGTTCAAGCGATTCTCCTGTCTCAGCCTCCCAAGTAGCTGAGATTAGAGGTGTGTACCACCACGCCCGGCTAATTTTGTATTTTTAGTAGAGACACGGTTTCATCATATTGGTCAGGCTGGTCTCGAACTCCTGAACTCAGGTGATCCACCAGCCTTGGCCTCCTGAAGTGCTGGGATTACAGGCGTGAGCCATTTCCTCCAGCCTATTTTTTATATTTTTGGTAGAGACAGGATTTCACCATGTTGGCCGGCTGGTCTCAAACTCATGACCTCAAGTGATCTGCCCGCCTCTACTTCCCAAAGTACTAGGATTACAGACGTGAGTAGCCTCCTTGTGGTTTTGATTTGCATTTCTTTAATGATTAGTGATACTTAGCAGTTTTTCATACGCTGATTGGCCATTGCTGCTCCATTTTTTTTTTTTTTTTTTGAGACACAGTCTTGCTCTGTCGCCCAGGCTGGAGGGCGGTGGCATGGTCTTGGCTTACTGCAAACTCTGCCTCCTGGGTTCAAGTGATTCTCCTGTCTCAGCCTCCTGAGCAGCTGGGACTACAAGCGCATGCCACCATGCCCGGCTAATTTTTGTATTTTTAGTAGAGACAGGGTTTCACCGTGTTGGCCAGGCTGGTCTCAAACTCCTGCCTGACCTCAGGTGATCCGCGAGCCCACCTCAGCCTCCCAAAGTGCTGGGATTATAGACGTGAGCCACTGCGCCTGGCCCATTGCTTCATTTTTATGAAATAATAAAATGTGGCTAAATAATATTCCATTGAGTGGATCAATGAAATTTTACTTACCCGTTATCAGTTGATGGATATTGGAGTTCATTCTAATTATTTGTTACTATGAATAATGTTGATATGAGCATTCATGTAAGAGTTCTTGTGTGAACATATGTTTTAATTTTTCTTTATATACCTAGGAGTGGAATTGCTGGCTTACATGGTAACTTTATGTTCAACCTTTTGAGAACTGCCAGAATGTTTCTCAACGTTGCTGCACCATTTGACATTCTCACCAGCTATGTGTGAGGGTTCCCATTTCTCTACATCCTCCACAAAACTTTTTATTATCTGTTTATTATTATAGCCATCCTAATGGGTGAAGGAGGCCGGGCACAGTGGCTCACACCTGTAATCTCAGCACTTTGGGAGGTAGAGGCAGATGGATCACTTGAGGTCAGGAGCTCAAGACCAGCTTGACCAACATGGCAAAACCACATCTCTACAAAAAATAGCTGGGTGTGGTGGCATACTTCTGTAGTCTTAGCTGCTGAGAGGCCAAGGCACGAGAATTGCTTGAAGCCAGGAGGCAGTGGTGGCAGTGAGATGAGATCATGCCACTGCACTCTGGCCTGGGCAACAGAGCGAGATTCTGTCTCAAAAAAAAAAAAAACCAAAAAACCTAATAGGGTGAACTAGCATATTATCATAATTTTGATTTGCATTTCCCTGAAGACTTACGATGTTGACCATCTTTTCATATGCTTATTGATATAGTCTTTTTGGAAAAATGTTTATTCAGATTCTTTGTCCATTTTGAAATTGGATTGCATGTTTTGTTTTTGTTTTTTGAGATGAGCTGTCACTGTGTTGCCCAGGCTGTTCTTGAACTCCTGACTACGTGGAATTACTGTAGAGCTCCACCAACATCCACTTGAGGCACTCTTTTTCAATACTATAGTCGTTTTTATTTCCAACCCTCTGGAGTCTACACCTCCTCCATGTTTTAGGAGACATTTTCTTCCTTCCATTCCTTCTTGGGTCTTGCAGACTTCAGTATCTCAAGCTTGACCAGATGTTGGGACTGGAGAAGGAGAGGTGGGGTCTGGTCCAGAAGCAATGGGAATACTTAACTTGGTTCACTGTTCCCCAAGGAAACACCATGACTTGATTTCCTCATCAATTCCCTAGACAACACGTTCAGCATTTTCTTTTTTGTTGTTGTTGTTAGACTGGGTCTCGCTCTGGTGCCCAGGCTGGCAATGAGCCACCACCCCTGGCACACATTCAGCTATTTTATTTTAATTTTTTGAGACGAGTCTCACTCTGTCACCCAGGCTGGAGTGCAGTGGTACGATTTCGGCTCACTGCAAACTTCGCCTCCCGGGTTCAAGTGATTATCCTGCCTCAGCCTCCTGAATAGCTGGGATTACAAGTGTGCACCACTACGACCGGTTAATTTTCATATTTTTAGTAGAGACGGAGTTTCACCATGTTGGTCAGGCTGGTCTCAAACTCCTGACCTCGTTATCCGCCCGACTTAGCCTCCCAAAGTATTGGGATTACAGGCATGAGCCACCTCGCCTGGCCATATTTTTAAAATTTATTTGTTTTTTTGAGATGGAGTCTCGCTCTTGTTGCCCAGGCTGGAGTGCAGTGGTGCGATCTCGGCTCACCGCAACCTCCACCTCCTGTGTTCAAGTGATTCCCCTGCCTCAGCCTCCCCAGTAGCTGCGATGCGCCACCATGCCCGGCTAATTTTGTATTTTTAGTAGAGATGGAGTCTCTTCATGTTGGTCAGGCTGGTCTCTAACTCCCGACCTCAGGTAATCCGCTTGCCTTGGCCTCCCAAAGTGCTGGGATTACAGGCGGGAGCCACTGTGCCTGGTCACATTCAGCTCTTAAATGTGACTTTGCCAGGCATTATTTGATTAGGAGCATTTGACTTCCCGAATCTGGCTTGCAGGCATCGTGACATTAGCTGGCATTATCTTAGCAAGGATAATGGTTTTTTTGTTTTGTTTTGTTTGAGACAGAGTCTCACTCTGTAGCCCAGGCTGGAGTGCAATGGCGTGATCTCGGCTCACTGCAACCCCCGCCTCCTGGGCTCAAGTGATTCTTCTGCGTTAGCCTCCTAAGTAGCTGGGATTACAGGCACGCACCACCATGCCCAGCTAATTTTTGTATTTTTAGTAGAGACGGGGTTTCACCATGTTGCCCAGGCTGGTCTTGAACTCCTGACCTCATGATCCGCCAGCCTCAGCCTCCCAAAGTGCTGGGATTACAGGCGTGAGCCACCGCGCCGGGACTAGCAAGGATAATGTTAAGCCAACTCCAAACCTCTCTTAATAAAATTGGGCAATGGGGTGGAGTGTACCTGGGTGGGTCTGAGTTTCTGCTACAGTAGGCTCTCAATAAATGTTTGTTGGGCCTGGCGCCCTGGCTCAGGCCTGTAACCCCAACACTTTGGGAGGCTGAGGCGGGTGGATCACCTGAGATCAGAAGTTTGAGACTAGCGTGGTCAACATGGTGAAACTCTGTCTCTACTAAAAATACAAAAGTTAGCTGGGCGTGGTGGCAGGCGCCAGTAGTCCCAGCTGCTTGGGAGCCTGAGGCAGGAGAATCGCTTGGACCTGGGAGGCGGAGGTTGCAGTGAGCGCCACTGCACCCCTGCCTGAGCGACAAGAGCGAAACTACGTCTCAAAAAAAAGTTTTTTGAATTCAATATAATGGGCTTTATGGGATGGGGTGACATGGGTGATCTTTGAGTAGTGATTAGATTTTCATCTTGTATCAATACACTATATAATTCCTTAAAATAAATAAAAGTACATACTTCAGAACAGGAACTTCATACTTCCTAAGGGAAATAATCTTGGATGGAGGTGATTTGCCACAGAAGAAATGCATAATTGGTACTCAAGTGGAAATTATTATTTGTAATGCAACGTCACATGCTACCTAGTTCAGTGCTCTGTGAATTAGGTGATGCAAACAGAATATTGTTGCTTGGAAAGGTAGCAATTTTGTTGTTTTTAAAAGGCGGCGAAGACAGCGTCCCCTTCCAAGGGGAAAATTTGGTGAGATTCCTTTAAAGTGCGGCCCGCGCGCCCCGAAGCCTGCCCGGGAGCTGCGGGGTTTGCGCCCGGCGGAGGTGAGGGACGCTAAACCACATTTCCCGGCTGGCCCCTCAGGCTGCCGCGCCTGCGCAGTGGTGGCGTCCGAGGCAGGCTGAACTCCCGCGCTCTCCCACCGCCTCGCCTCGCCTCGCCTCGCCTGGTGTCTCTCCCGACCATGGAGGGGGTCGCGGTGGTGACGGCAGGCAGCGTAGGCGCTGCCAAAACCCAGGGAGCTGCAGCCTTGCCGCCTCCGCCTCCTGTCTCCCCGCCCGCCCTCACCCCCGCACCTGCAGCGGGTGAGGAGGGACCGGCGCCTCTGTCTGAGACTGGGGCTCCCGGCTGCTCCGGCTCCCGGCCCCCTGAGCTGGAGCCGGAGCGCAGCCTGGGCCGCTTCAGAGGCCGCTTCGAGGACGAGGACGAGGAGTTGGAAGAAGAAGAGGAGCTGGAGGAGGAAGAAGAGGAGGAGGAGGAGGAGATGAGTCACTTCTCGTTGAGGCTGGAGGGAGGCCGGCAGGACTCGGAGGACGAGGAGGAGGTATTTAGAGCCCCCACGCGACCCGGCTGGGCCCAAGCGGCGTAAGGGACGTAGCTGGCCCTCGTCGGCCGGGCGCGGGCCCGATCCTAGTGCGCCGCCGCCGCGCGGAGCACTGGAGCCAACCTCCCCCGACCTCTGCCCCGGCTGCCTAGGCGTGTGGCGCCGACAGGCCTCCGGCCCGGCCCGGGTCTTTACCGGTTTATTTTGTGAAGTTCCTGCAGATCACTTAGGCTCTGCGAGTCCGACTCATTCGTTCTGTTAATAATTATAATTATTTTGAGACAGGGTCGCCCAGGCTGGAGTGCAGTGGCGCGACCATGGCTCACTGCAGCCTCCAACTCCTGGCCTCAGGCGATCCTCCCGCCTCAGCCTGCGGAGTAGCTGGGACTACAGGCACGCGCCACCACGCCGGGCTAATTAAACATTTTTTTTTTTTTGTAGCGAGGAGGGCTCCCTATGTTCCCAGGCTGTTCTCGAACTCCTGGGTTCAAGCGATTCTCCTTCTCTGCCTTCCGAAAGATTACAGGCGTGAGCCACGTAGCCTGTCCTGTATAATTATTGAAGCTACTGCTTACTAGGCAGTAAAGATCCTTTTTTTTGTTTTGTTTTTGAGACGGAGTCTCGCTCTGTCGCCCAGGCTGGAGCGCAGTGGCGCTATCTCGGCTCACTGCAACCTCCGCCTCCCAGGTTCAAGCGATTCTCCTGCCTCAGCCTTTCGAGTAGGTGGGACTACAAGGCGCCCGCCACCACGCCCGGCTAATTTTTTGTATTTTTAGTAGAGAGGAGGTTTCACCGCGTTAGCCAGGATGGTCTCGATCTCCTGACCTCGTGATCCTCCCGCCTCGGCCTTCCAAAGTGCTGGGATTACAGGCGTGAGCCACTGCGCCCGGCGTAAAGATCCTTTTGAAACAATAATTTGGCCGGGCGCGGTGTAGCTCACGCCTATAATCCCAGCACTTTGGGAGGCCGAGGCAGGCAAAACACGAGGTCAGGAGTTCAGCCTGACCAAAGCGGTGAAACCCCTTCTCTACTAAAAATACAAAAAGTAGCCGGGCGTGGTGGCACGCGCCTGTAATCCCAGCTACTCAGGAGGCTAAGTTAGGAGAATCACTTGAATCTGGGAGGCGGAGGTTGCAGTGAGCCGAGATCCTGCCGCTGCACTCCAGCCTGGGCGACAGAGCCAGACTCCCTCTCAAAAAAAAAGAAAAGAAAGAAAGAAACAATAATTTATATTGTGTTATTATTGTAACTTTCAGCAGTTTTTTAATGGGTTGGAGGTATTTGTTTCCGTGTTGCAATGACATTTTGAGATTATGGTTTAAGGTTTTGAAGAAGGTGAACTGAGCGCGGTGGCTCACACTTGTAATCCTAGCACTGTGGGAGGCCTTGGCGGGTGGATCACCTGAGGTCAGGGGTTCCAGACCAGCCTGGCCAACATGGTGAAACCCCATCTCTACTAAAAATACAAAAATTAGCCAGGCGTGGTTGTGCGCACCTGTAATCCCAGCTACTCGGGAGGCTGAGACAGGAGAATCGCTTTAATCCAGGAGGCGGAGGTTGCAGTGAACCGAGATGACATCACTGCACTCACCTTGGGCTACAGAGTGAGACTCTGTCTCAAAAAAAAAAAAAAAAAAAGAATTTGAAAAAGGCAAGGACCTGTATTTTAAAACTGTTTCCATTTATTTGCAGCGCCTGATTAATCTCTCTGAGCTGACCCCATACATCTTGTGTTCCATTTGCAAAGGTTACTTAATAGATGCAACTACCATCACAGAATGTCTTCATACCTGTAAGCATACCGGTCACATTTCTGAATAATTTTTCAGTTTTTGAAATGTCTTGAAAGCATCCTGACTTCAACATTTTCTTTTTCAACAGTTTGTAAAAGCTGCATCGTAAGACATTTTTACTACAGCAACAGATGTCCAAAATGCAATATAGTAGTACATCAGACACAACCTCTTTATAACATAAGGTAAGAAGAATATATGTTACAATTGTATTTTAAATATACTTTTTCTGAAAGCTTGAAGTTATATAGTTGGAATAAATTCTTGACCTCTCAGGATGGGCTCAGCGGCTAACGCCATAATCCCAGCACTTTGGGAGGCAGAGGTGAGTGGATCACTTGAGGTCAGGAGTTCAAGACCAACCTGGCCAACATGGTGAAACCCCATCTCCACTATTAGCCAGGAGTGGCGGCACATGCCTGTAATCCCAGCTACTTGGGAGGTTGAGGCAGGAGAATCGCTTGAACCTGGGAGGCTAGTGGTTGCAGGAGCCAAGATTGTGCCACTGTACTCCAGCCTGGGCGACAGAGTGATGAGAATGTCTCAAAAAGAAAAAAAACTCTTGACCCCTCTCAAAATTAAAAGGGAACTACATATTCTTTTAAGAAATATGTATAGAGCACTTACTATGTACTAGGCACTGTAATATCTGCTGAGGACAGGCACAGGCCTCTTTCCTGAGAATTTTAATCCCATCACTTACTCAGGTTAATGAGGCTAGTTTAGGCTTTTCATTTCCAGTATATAGGTATTCCAAATTCTATTGTTTTAGAGAAGTAATACCTGAAACAACTGGCCTCTTTAGTAAAGCCCATTTGTCATTAGCTCATTGTGGATTATTAAAATTTCCAGTTCATACTCAGTTTCTTAAGAGAGGAAAAATACTAACAGTAGATTACTGTTATTTATTCAACAAATACTATTGATTTTTACTGCCTTCACACAGGAGTGCTTTGCAGATGATAGAAGTTCAAAATACAGTCTCTGCCCTCAACTCCTATTCTTATGAAGGGAATAAATCAAATTAACCAGGTGTGGTGTCATGCGCCTTTAGTCCCAGCTATTCAGGAGGCTGAGGTGGGAAAAATCCACCTAAACCTAGGAAGTGGAGGCTGCAGTGAGCCATGATTGAGCCACTGCACTCCAGCCTGGGTAACAAAAGTGAGACCTAGTCACACACACACGCAAAAAACAACAAAAGTTTAGTGACCCATTCAAGAATCTGTGAATACTATGATTACATATATTTACTTAAGGTTTTCTTGAGTGAGTTATATTTTAGGAACTGTAAATGCTACTTAAAAGTAACTCACCTCTGAGAAAGAAGATATCCACTCTCAAGAGAAAACACAATTAACTCACTCTGTAACAAAATGCATTTTTCTGAATTCTGAGGTATTCTCCATCCTTTCCTTTTATTAGGTTGGACCGACAGTTACAAGACATAGTGTACAAATTAGTGATCAATCTAGAGGAAAGTAAGTTTCTTTTATTACATGGTTGTGAATCCCAGAATCTCTGACTCTAGTAGTTACATTTTAAGTGTAATTTAGTCTGTGTTTTATCATTTTTTAGGAGAAAAAAAGCAAATGCATGATTTCTATAAAGAAAGAGGTCTAGAAGTACCTAAACCTGGTAAGTTTGGGTGTATACCATAATGTACTTATAGATTAAAGAATACTAACAATAAAATATATGCCCTTTGAAGTTCCTTTTGGGGGTAGCTTATTATATGATCAGAGAGATTTTGAAGGTAATGCTGTGTGTAATCCAATTTGTTTATAAAAATTAGAGATTGCAGACTGTGGAGCTAGATTCTCTGAGTTTGTTCCTAGCCCTGCCACTTTATGAGGTGTATAACTTAAGCCAAGCCAGTTACATATGTAAATGTCTGTTTCCTCATCTACAAAATAATGATAATCATACCACTTCATTTAAAAAAATATATTGAGTAATATAAGCACTTAAAACAGTGCCTGGCACACAGTAACTGTTCAAACATTAGTTTTTATGATGATGTAATGTCACGGAATGGATGTGAAATAGATTTGGATTTAAATCCTGGTTCTTTTTATTTTGAGACGGAGTTTTGCTCTTGTTGCCAGGCTGGAGTGCAATGCCGTGATCTCAGCTCACCGCAACCTCCACCTTCTGGGTTCAAGCAATTCTCCTGCCTCAGCCTCCCAAGTAGCTGAGATTACAGGCATGCGCCACCACACCTGGCTAATTTTGTATTTCTATTTATTTATTATGATTTTTTTTGAGATGTCACCAGGCTGGAGTGCAGTGGCATGATCTTGGCTCACTGCAACCTCTGCCTTCTGGGCTCAAGTGATTCTCCTGCCTCAGCCTCCTGAGTAGCTGGGGCTACAGGCGCCTGCCACTACGCCCAGCTAATTTTTGTATTTTTAGTAGAGACGGGGTTTCGCCATGTTGGCCAGGATGGTCTCAATCTCTTGACTTCGTGATCTGCCCTCCTCGGCCTCCCAAAGTGCTGGGATTACAGGCTTGATCCACCGTGCCTGGCCAATTTTGTATTTTTAATAGAGACGGGGTTTCTCCATGTTTGTCAGGCTGGTCTTGAACTCCTGACCTCAGGTGATCTGCCCACCTTGGCCTCCGAAAGTGCTAGGATTACAGGCGTGAGCCACCACGCCTGGCCTTTTTTTTTTTTTTTTTTTTTTTTTTTTAAAGTGAGATGGACTCGCTCTGTTGCACAGGCTGGAGTGCAGTGGCGTGATCTTGGCTCACTGCAACCTCTGCCTCCAGGTTCAAGCAGCTCTCCTGCCTTGGCCTCCTGAGTAGCTGGGATTACAGGCATGTGCCACCACACCCGGCTAATTTTTTTTGTATTTTTAGTAGAGATGGGGTTTCACCATGTTGGCCAGGCTGGTCCCGAACTCCTGACCTCAAGTGATCCACCCACCTCGGCCTCCCAAAGTGCTGGGATTACTGGCATGAGCTACCTTGCTTGGCCTAAATCCTGGTTCTTTGACTTAGCTGGGTGACTTTACACAAATTGCTTACTCTCTCTAAGCCTCAGTTTCTTTTTTTTTTTTGAGACAGAGTTTCGCTCTTGTCGCTTAGGCTGGAGTGCAGTGGCATGATCTCAGTTCACTGCAACCTCCGCCTTCCAGTCTCAAGCAGTCCTCCTGTCTCAGCCTCCCAAATAGCTGGGATTACAGGCACATGCCACCATGCCTGGCTAATTTTTGTATTTTTAATAGGGACAGGGTTTCTTGATGTTGGCCAGGCTGGTCTCGAACTCCTGACCTCAGATGATCCACCCACCTTGGCCTCCCAAAGGGTTGGGATTACAGGCATTAGCCATGGCGACTGGCGGTCTCAGTTTCTTCATTAGTTAAGAAAAAAAAAAAAAAAAGAGTAGCACTAGCACTGGTACCTATATCATGGGACTATAGTAAGGACAAATGAGATGATGCATGTGAAGTGCTAAGTATGAGCCCTGACACATAGTAGTGCTTATGCAGGGTTGTCTAACATGTTGCTGTTCTAATGAGCTTTCTCTGCAGCCCTAATACGCCAGCCACATGTCTGCCTTCCATTGTGGAGTGGTCCCCAGGCTTGCCTCTCATTTCACTGGCTTTGACAGATTAGCCAATGTCATTAAAGACAGGGAGATTGAGTGGTTTATGATCTTTTAAATACTCAACATAGTTATAATACTTGTGTATTTTTCCAAAGATCTCAATTTATGACATTTTTATTCTTAATTAACATTTTTGTTTGACTATTAAATAGCTGTTCCACAGCCAGTCCCTTCAAGCAAAGGAAGATCTAAAAAAGTCCTAGAATCAGTGTTTCGTATTCCACCTGAACTTGATATGTCTTTATTACTGGAGTTCATTGGGTGAGTACCCTAAAAATTTACCTTTTAACTTAAAATAAAGAATGTTAAAAGTCCTAATAGGAAATCATTCTGAACTCAGGTAAAATCAAGTTTTCTGACATCCCCTTTGAAAATTATGAAATAATTGAATATTAGAAATAATTAGAAAAAGGTATAAAGGGCCGGGTGCAGTGGCTCACGCCTGTAATCCCAACACTTTGGGAGGCCAAGGTGAGTGGATCACCTGAGGTCAGGAGTTCGAGACCAGCCTGGCTAACATGGCGAAACCCCGTCTCTACTAAAAATACAAAAAAAAAAAAAAAAAAATTAGCTGGGCGTTGTGGCGGGTGCCTGTAATCCCAGCTACTCGGGAGGCTGAGGCAGGAGAATCTCTTGAACCTAGGAGGCAGAGGTTGCAGTGAGCCAAGATGTGCCATTGCACTCCAGCCTAGGCGCCAAGAGCAAAACTCCATCTCAAAAAAAAAAAAAAAAAAAAAGGCTGGGCATGGTGGCTTACGCCTGTAATCCCAGCACTTTGGGAGGCTGAGGTGGGCGGATCACGAGGTCAGGAGTTCAAGACCAGCCTGACCAACGTGGTGAAACCCTGTCTCTACTAAAAATACAAAAATTATCCAGGCATGGTGGCAGGCGCCTGTAATCCCAGCTACTCGGGATGCTGAGGCAGGAAGATGACTTGAAATTGGGCAGTGGAGGTTGAAGTGAACCGAGGTCGTGCCACTGCACTCCAGTCTGGGTGACAGAGTGAGACTGTGTCTCAAAAAAAAAAAAAAAAAAAAAGTGTCATTCCCATGCCTTTTTTTTTCACATGGTTGCCACGTGTATATCTATTCCTAAGCAATATGTAGCATTGTTTTTGCCAAACTTGAAATGGTATACTTTTCACTCAGTATTGTGTGATTCATCCCTGTTGAAATACATAGCTCTAGTTCATTCATTTTCACCATTATCTGACATTCCATTAAAATTAATATATTATTTCTTATCTTTTCCTGTTCTGTTGAATATTTAGGTTTGTTTCCAGGTTTGTTGGTGTATTTACTTGTTGCTATTTTAAACAATGTTGCTGTAAACAAATTCATATGTATCTCCTGTGTATATGTGACATAGATAGTTCTCCACGAGTGTAGATTTACTGAGTCTTAGGGTATGTTCCTCTTCAACTTTACCTGATTTTGCCAAATTAGTTAGATAGCTTTCTTTTTTCTTCTTTTTTTCTTTTTTTTTTTTTGAGACAGAGTTTTACTCTGTCGCCGAAGCTGGAGTGCAGTAGTACAATCTCAGCTTATTGCAACTGCTGCCTCCCAGGTTCAAGGGATTCTCCTGCCTCAGCCTCCCGAGTAGCTGGGACTGCAGGCACTTGCCACCACGCCTGGCTAATTTTTGTAGTTTTAGTAGAGACAGGGTTTTGCCATGTTGGCCAGGCTGGTCTCCTGACCTCAGGTGATCCACCCACCTCAGCCTCCCGAAGTGCTGGGATTATAGACATGAGCCACCTTGCCCGGCTAGATACTTATAAATTGCTTCTTTCATACACTGTAGCATATGGTGTACTCCATTTTAGTGCAGCAATGTTAAACAGACCGTCATGGTCCCAGAGTTGGCATGTATCGAACTGTAGTTTTCAAACGCTTAACTGGCTGGCCCAGTAAACTGAAATGCCTTTCTTGGAAAAAATCTAGATTTCTCATGTTGTATCACTGATGACTATTTTACTTCTCAGTCATCTCTTTATAACTCTAGGCTACTTGTATCAATTATCTAGCATGTGCTTTGTTGTATTTATCTCCTTGTATATTCACTTCGTGCTCTCAACTGTTATTAAGAACCCCTAAGGCCGGGCGCGGTGGCTCATGCCTGTAATCCCAGCACTTTGGGAGGCTGAGGTGGGCGGATCATGAGGTCAGGAGATCGAGACCATCCTGGCTAACACGGTGAAACCCCGTCTCTACTAAAAATACAAAAAATTAGCCGGTCATGGTGGTGGGCACCTATAGTCCCAGCTACTCAGGAGGCTGAGGCAAGAGAATGGCGTGAACCCAGGAGGCAGAGCTTGCAGTGAGCCGAGATGGCACCACTGCACTCCAGCTTGGGCGACAGAGACTCCGTCTCAAAAAAAAAAAAAGAACCCCTAAACGGCAAGAGACATTTCTTATGTCCCCAGGAAGCCCATAGTAGTGGTTGATAATGACATAAAGATCCCTTTGGAAAAATTAGAAGAAATCATGTAATTCCAAATTTTAATCCAGCAATTTCTATTATTAAAGAGTATTGCAATTTATATCTCTATAAGGGAGTAGGTTAAATAATGGTATACCCATACATGAGTATGTGCTAATATAATAATGTGTGTGACGATGTGGAATAATCTCCAAGATGTATTAAGTGGGAAAAGCAAGGTGCAGAAAGGCAAGCACACGTACCATGTGCTTACTTAAGTTTTTTAAAAAGAGGATGGTGGAAAATACGCACGTACATGTATACTTTTTATGTGCACAGACCATTCCTGAAAGGCCATATAAGAACATCTTGGCCGGGCATGGTGGCTCACGCCTGTAATCCCAGCACTTTGGGAGGCTGAGGCGGGCAGATTACCTGAGGTCAGGAGTTCAAGATCACCCTGACCAACATGATGAAACCCTGTCTCTACTAAAAATGTAAAAATGAGCCAGGTGTTGTGGCAGGTGCTTGTAGTCCCAGCTACTTGGGAGGCTGAGGCAGGAGAATCACTTGAACCTGGGAGGTGGAGGTTGCAGTAACCCAAGATCGTGCTGTTGCACTCTAGCCTGGGCAATGAGAGTGAAACTCTGTCTGAAGGAAAAAAAAAAAGTCCGGGTGCAGTGGCTCACTCTTAATCCCAGCACTTGAGGAGGCCGAGGTGGGCGGATCACTTGAGATTAGGAGTTTGAGACCAGCCTGGCCAACATGGTGAAACACTGTCTCTACCAAAAGTATAAAAAATTAGCCAGGTGTGGTGGCACGCGGCTGTGATTCCAGCTACTTGGGAGGCTGAGGCAGGAGAATCGCTTGAATTGGGAGGCGGAGGTTGCAGTGAGCTAAGATTGTGCCACCGCACTCCAGCCTGGGTGACAGAGAAAGACTGCTGGGAAAAAAAAAAAAGAACATATTAATGGCAGTGCCCCTAGGAAGCGGCACTGGAGTCTATTGAGTCTAGGATGGGAAAAAGTCTTACTTGCCATTGTGTTTGAATTTTTACACATGTGACAATGTGACTTTTGTTTTGTTTTGTTTTCATACTAATCAAAAGAAGGCTGGAGTAATATCTTTTAATGACTAGCTAATTAAAATTTGAAAATTAAAAAGAGTTGGTCGGGCGCAGTGGCTCTCGCCTGTAATCCCAGCACTCTGGGAGGCTTAGGTGGGCAAATTACTTGACATCAAGAGTTCGAGACCAGCCTGGCCAACATGGTGAAACCCGTGTTTACTAAAAATACAAAAAAAAAAAAAAAGCTGGATGTGGTGGCTTGCACCTGTAATCCCAGCTATTCAGGAGGCTGAGGGAGGAGAATCACTTGAACCCGAGAGGCAGAGGTTGCAGTGAGCCGAGATCATGCCACTGCACTCCAGCCTGGGCAACAAGGGCCAAACTCCGTCTCGAAAAATACAAAAACAAACAAAAAATACAAAAATTAACCAGGCATGGTGGTGCGCACCTTTAGTCCCAGCTACTTGGGAGGCCAAGGCAGGAGAATCACTTGAACCCGGGAGGCGGAGGTTGTGGTGAGCCGAGATAGTGCCATTGCACTCCAGCCTGGGTGACAGGAGCGAAACTCCGTCTCAAAAAAAATAAAAAAGACAATTAAAAGGATTTTTTTTTTTTTTTTTGAGACAGAGTTTCACTCTTGTTGCCCATGCTGGAGTGCAATGGCGCAATCTCGGCTCACCGCAACCTCTACCTCCCGGGTTCAAGCAATTCTCCTGCCTCAGCCTCCCAAATAGCTGGGGTTACAGGTGCCGGCCACCATGCCCGGCTAATTTTCTATTTTTAATAGAGACAGGGTTTCGCCATGTCAGTCAGGCTGGTCTCAATCTCCCGACCTCAGGTGATCCGCCCACCTTGGCCTCCCAAAGTGCTGGGATTACAGGCGTGAGCCACCGCGCCCAACTTAAGGAATTATATTTTTAAAAAATTATTTTGAGAGTCAGGCATGGTGGCTCATGCCTGTAATCCTAGCACTTTGGGAAGCAGAGGTAGGAGGACCACTTGAGTCCAGGAGCTGGATACCAGCCTGGGCAACATGGTAAAACTCTGTCTCTACAAAAAAATACAAAAAGAAAATTAACTGGCCATGGTGGCATGCACCTGTAGTCCCATCTACTAGGGAGGCTGATGGGGGAGGATCGACTGAGTCTGGGAGTTTGAGGCTGCAGTGAGCCTTGATTGCACCACTGCATTCCAGCCTGGGTGACAGAGCAAGACCCTGTCTCAAAAAAAAAAAAAAAAAATTATTTTGGGGAAATGTAACACTTTCCACTAATCACAGCAGGAACTTGGATCCACTTTTTATACCTTTTTTGAAAAGTCAGATATTGTAATACAATGATGGTAAACATGTGACGGGTGTGCCACCATTTCTTCTTTCTTTACTTGTAGCAGAAATCAATAATTAATCATAGCAGGCTTTCCTGATGAGACTTGACCACAATGCTCAAGGCAGTCATTACCATTACTAAAGTTGTTACATTATTAATGTGTTCCCTGCTGTAGAGGAAAAAGCCCTATCTTGGAATAGGAGATCTGGATTTAAGTCATAGCTCTGCTGTTTTCTATCTTTGTAACCTTGAATAAATTGCTTTTCTTTATTCATAAGGTATGTATATAAAATATATATATATATATATATATATTTTTTTTTTTTTCCCGAGACGAGTCTTGCTTTGTTGCCCAGGTTGGAAGACAGAGGCACAATCTCGGCTCACTGCAGCCTCTGCCTCCTGGGTTCAAGCAGTTCTCCTACCTCAACCTCCCAAGTAGCTGGGATTACAGGCGCATACCACCATGCCTGACCTTTTTTTTTTTTTTTTTTTTTTTTTTTGTATTTTTAGTAGAGGCGGGGTTTCATCCTGTTAACCAGGCTGGTCTCAAACTCTTGACCTCATGATCCGCCTGCCTAAGCCTCCCAAAGTGCTCGGATTACAGGCATGAGCCACTGCACCCTCCTCATAAGATGTGTGTGTGTGTGTGTATAATATAGATATAGATATAGTTTTTTTTTTTTTTTTTTTGAGACAGAATTTCGCTTTTGTTCCCCAGGCTGGAGGGCAGTGGCACGATCTTGGCTCACTGCAACCTCAGTCTTCCGGTTTCAAGCAATTCTGCCACCTCAGCCTCCTGAGTAGCTGGGATTACAGGTGCCCTCCTCCACGCCCAGCTAATTTTTGTATTTTTAGTAGAGATGGGGTTTCACCATGTTGGCCAGGCTGGTCTTGAACTCCTGACCTTGTGATCCGCCTGCCTCGGCCTCCCAAAGTGCTGGGATTACAGGCGTGAGCCACTGCACCCAGCCTCATAAGGTATATATTAAGGTCCTGCTGTGTAAATAAAAATTGAACCTTAGAAATTGTTGATTATGATGGGTATTCAGTGTACCTCATAACATAGTCCTTTATCTGTTTTTTCTTCCTTGAGACAGGGTCTTGCTCTGCTGCCCAGGCTGGACTGCAGTGGTGCAATCTCGGGTTGCTGCAGCCTCTGCCTCCTAGACTCAAGCAATCCTCTCGCCTCAGCCTCCTGAGCAGCTGGGACTATAGGCACACACCATCATGCCCAGCTAATTTTTTACCATGTTGCCCAAGCTGGTCTTGAACTCCTGACTCAAGCAATCTACCCGCCTTGGCCTCCCAAAGTGATGAGATTACAGGCGGGAGCCACTGCACCTCACCCTTTTTATTACATAGAAAAGCATTTATGTTACCACAAAACTTAGGCTATTGGGGGTAACCTGTAGGAAACTGTTTTCATGACAGGACAAGGGGTGTTTTAGTCTGATGGAAGCACAGGGGCAAATTTGGTTCAGTGCTTGACTCTGCTTGACTTGGAGGAGGAAAAACACTGAGGTGGGTTCAGCCTCTGCACTAATTTCTCTGTTACTGAAATATGAAATTAGATTTCTCCCCTAAATTGGGTATGTATTTTTTTTTTTTCTTTTGAGACGGAGTTTCACTCTTCTTGCCCAGGCTGGAGTGTAGTGGTGCGATCTCGGCTCACTGCAACCTCTGCCTCTAGGGTTCAAGTAATTCTCCTGCCTTAGCCTCCCGACTAGCTGGGATTACAGGCGCGTGCCACTATGCGCGGTTAAGTTTTTATATTTTTAGTAGAGATGGGGTTTCATCATGTTGGCCAGGCTGGTCTCGAACTCCTGACCTCAGGTGATTCACCCACCTTAGCCTCCCAAAGTATTGGGATTACAGGCGTGAGGCACTGCACGCAACAGGGTATGTGTGTTTTATGGTCTTTTTTTTTTTTTTTTTGAGATGGAGTCTTGCTCTTTCCCAGGCTGGAGTGCAGTGGCGCAATCTCTGCTCACTGCAAGCTCCGCCTCCCAAGTTCATTGCCTGCCTTGGCCTCCTAAAGTGCTGGGATTAGAGGCGTGAGCCACTGCGCCTGACCAATTTTTTTGTTTGTTTGTTTGTTTGAGGCAGGCTTTTGCTCTTGTTGTCAAGGCTGGAGTGTAGTGGCATGATCTCGACTCACTGCAACCTCTGCCTCCTGGGTTCAAGCAATTCTCCTGCCTCAGCCTCCTGGGTAACTGGGATTACAGGCATGCACCACCACGCTCAGCTAATTTTGTATTTTTAGTAGAGACGGGGTTTCTCCTTGTTGGTCAGGCTGGTCTCGATCTCCTGACCTCAGGTTGTCCACCCACCTCAACCTCCCGAAGTGCTGGGATGGGATTACAGGCGTGAGCCACCGTGCCCAGCTTTATGATCTTAAGATAGACTCTTACCCTTTTTGTTCTATAGTTTCTATGTGTAAAGTAGATTATAAAAAGAAATAACCCAAGACAGACAGTATGGTATGTTGAAAGAGTATAGGTTTTGAAGACTAACTCAGAGTAGGTAACCCTTGGGATGTAACTTCTCTGAACTGATCATCAGTTTCTGTATTTCTAAATTGGAGGTTACAATAGCAACTCAAAGGATTGTTGTAAGAATCAACATATGATATTCTTAAGTCTGAATTATTATCAGTATGAGTATTGAAATAATGCAGGGCCATTCAAAAATAAAGGTTAAAGTGGTCCATGGTGCTATAATACATACACCTGAATACCAAAGAAAATGGAGTCTTACAAGATGTGTGATACAGTAAAAATTTAATGCCATTTTAAGCTCAGTGGTGTTTAGTAAACCCAAGAGTAGTATCCCACTCTATGCTGCCTTAGTCCAACAAGAGTATTGTGTTCAGCTCTGGGTACCGTATTTTAAGAGAGATATTGGTAAACAGGTATAACCGGAATGGTAAAAGTTTGAAAATACGTCCTATATGGTAGTGGAAGGAACAAAAATATTTCGTTTGGAAATAAAGCAATGGTAAGTCCCTCAAATTAGTTTAAAATCTTTAAAGGGTTACCAAATAAAAGAAAAATTGGTCTGATTCACAATACCAGAAGGCAAAACTATGACTTCTAGGTATATGTTACAGGGTGAAGCGTGTTTGATTAAGTGGAAGCAAGTAATTTTTTTTGCTTTTTTGGGATGGAGTCTGGCTCTGTCACCCAGGCTGGAGTGCAGTGGCACGACCTCGGCTCACTGCAACCTCCACCTCCCGGGTTCAAGTGATTCTCCTGCCTCAGCCTCTCGAGTAGCTAGGATTACAGGCATGTGCCAACACGCCTGGCTAATTTTTGTATTTTTATTGGAGACGTAGGTTTACCATGTTGGCCAGGCAGGTCTCAAACTCCTGACCTCAAGTGATCCACCTACCTCGGCCTCCCAGAGTGCTGAAATTACAGGCGTGACCCACCGCACCTGGCTGCAAGCAAGTAGTTTCTAACAAAGTCACCCACAAATGAAATTGCTGACTTGTCAGTTAAGCTGTCTAGCTATTCAGGCAGAAGCTGATGCCCATGTACCAGGTATTCTACAGAGATAATTCTTATAATGAATGGGATGTTTTATTTTATAACTCTAAGATAATATAATTTAACATTCTATTTATGTGTATATTTTATTTGTACATTTACGGATTTACAGTTTACATTTATATATTGATATAATTTCATATAAAATAATATATCATTTATAGGTTTATTTATAATATATAAATAATATATTTCTGTATCTCTATTTTTTCTTTTTATTTATTTATTTTTTTTTTTAATTTTTTTTTTTTGGAGACGGAGTCTCGCTCTGTTGCCCAGGCTGGAGTGCAGTGGCACGATCTTGACTCCCTGCAACCTTCACCTCCCGATTTCAAGCGATTCTCCTGCCTCAGCCTCCCGAGTAGCTGGGACTACAGGTGCATGCCACCACACCTGGCTAATTTGTTGCCCAGGCTGGTTTCGAACTCCTGCGCTCAGGCAATCCATCTTCCTTGGCCTCCCAAAGTGCTAGGATTACAGGCGTGAGCCATTGCACCTGGCCTCTTTTTCTTTATTTTTTTGAGATGGAGTCTCGCACTGTCACTGGGCTGGAGTGCAGTGACACGATCTCGGCTCACTGCAACCTCCGCCTCCCGGGTTCAAGCAGTTCTCCTGCCTTAGCCTCCCGAGTAGCTGGGATTACAGGCATGCGCCACCATGCCCAGCTAATTTTTTGTATTTTTAGTAGAGATGGGGTTTCATTATGTTGGCCAGGCTGCTCTTGAACTCCTGACCTCATTATCTGCCCACCTTGGCCTCCCAAAGTGCTGGGATTACAGGCATCAGCCACCAAGCCTAGCCTATTTTTTTCTTACAAAGAGTACTTTGCCGGGCACGGTGGCTCACGCCTGTAATCCTAGCACTTTGGGAGGGCAAGGTGGGCAGATCACGAGGTCAAGAGATCGAGGCCATCCTGAACAACATGGTGAAACCCCGTCTATACTAAAAATACAAAAATTAGCCGGGTGTGGTGGTGGGTGCCTGTAGTCCCACCTACTCGGGAGGCTGAGGCAAGAGAATCGCTTGAACCTGGGAGGCGGAGGTTGCGGTGAGCTGAGATCACGCCACTGCACTCCTGCCTGGATGACAGTGAGTCTCCGTCTCAAAAAAAAAAAAAAAAATGAGTGCTTTGGAGTCTGGGTGTGGTGGCTCACACCTGTAATTCCAGCATTTGGGGAGGCTAAGGCAAGAGGATAGCTTGAGGCCAGGAGTTTGAGACCAGCCTGGCCAACACAGCAAGACCCTATCTCTTAAATTTTTTTTTTTTTTTTTTTTTTTTAATTAGCCATGCATGGTGGCACATATCTGTACTCCCAGCTGCTCAGGTAGGCTTAAGCCCAGAAGGTTGAAGCTGCAGTGATCCACTACACTCCTGCCTGGGTGATAGAGCAAGACCCTATCTCTTAAAGAAAAAAATGAAAGAGAAAAAAGAATACTTTGGAGATGATGCAATTGTGAACTTGTCTAATCTTCACAACATAAGGAAGAAAGAACATTGGCTTTGATGTTGCGCACACCTGAGTGTGAATTTCAGTTTTATTACCTACCATATCTGTGTGACCCAAAGCAAGTTATGACCTCTGTGAGCTTAATTTTTTTTCATCTGTAGAAAGGGGTACTAATACCTCATTTGTGGGGCTATTGTGAGGACTAAATGAAAAACATGCATATGCATATGAATACCTAATTCAGTGCCTGGCACATAGTACTTTCTCAACAAAAAGTTAGATCCCCTTGTCTCCCTCATGGCTTAAAAGTAATTGATTTAACCAAGAATTCTGTAGGCTTCTAGGTGAAAAGGAAACTGAGTAAAATTATGTGCAGGTAATTATTCTGCAAGAAAAGCAATAGGAAGCATAGCAGCCTTCTTGTAAGAAATTTTATATTGTAAATATTACTATAGAGAGAAAAATCACATTCATTATGATTAAAAGAAAAACATGAAATTAGACTTTAAGTTGTAAAATGTTAGGATGCTAAATGTGGGGTGAGGGGGAATCTAATATTTAAGAATATACTTTTTCCTGGAGATCTATTGTACATCACGATGACTACAGTTAATAATGTATTATATACTTGAAAATTGCTAAGAGTAGATCCTAAATGTTCTCACTACAGTAAAATAAGTATGTGAGCTGATGGATATGTTGATTTGCTTGATTTTGTTAGTTTACAGTATATACGTATCTTAAAACCTATAGATATATACAATTTTAATTTGTCTATTATTCCCTAATAAAGCTGGAAGAAATAAGTAAATTCTCATATTTTCCATGAAAAAAAGAATATACTTTTAACTTCTAAAATTAAGTATAGAAGGTAGTGTAAAATACTGGATAAAACTGCCTTTGCCTTAACCACTAGGTGGCAGAAATGACAATTACATTTGTTTATTTCATAGAACTTCAGGTGACTGTGTTCTAGAATTACAATGAATTGATGTTTCTCAAATATTTATATATGTTGTTTTATGATTAAACATATAGCTTAAAGTATTAAATATTGATTAATTTTGCTCTCATTTTTCAGTGCTAATGAAGGCACGGGACATTTTAAGGTATTTTACTTTTTTTTTCATTCATTTCACAAGAGGACTCTGTAGCACACAAATTTGAGTCAGATTAGCAACCAAATGGAGATTGTATAAATAAGTTATTTAAATATGAAGTACATTTAATAATATTTTTATAGATTTATGAATAAAAGTTAAGTAGGGATTTGTTCATTCAGAACAGTAGTCTAAGGAAAATTAAGTGAATACTTTTTAAAACTAAAACCAAATGCTATGTTAATTTGGTGATAAAAAATGTCTCAAAGCATTTTTTGCATAGTTGGCGTTTAGAGTTAAATATGAGCTTAAAATTTTATTTGCATGTAACATTTTTTGCTCAAGTTATTTTGCCCTACTTGTTACTTCAATTATTCACTGAAGTTTTAGAGGTAAGAATGAACTCCTTTGTAACATATTTAAGTTCAGAGTTGATTTAAAGATTCCGAAATCACAGGTACCATTGTATACAGTGTTACTACTATAATGTGAGTCATCAGGAAAAGGTAACTTTTTAAAAAGGGGTAAATCAGACCTTATAGTTACTTGGGAGGTAAATATACAAGGAATAGGTGACTTTGATCTGTTTAGATTTTCAGTGACTTTGTCAAGAGCCTGTACTGAAAGTTAGGTGAATTATACCTAGTTGGATATACTGTACTGTTTTATGAACACACTAGCTCAGAGACATGAATTAAAGCATAGGAATAGATAGGTAATTCTCTGGATGAAGCATGTTATACATGTGTCTCAGAGACTGATGTGATAGAGGGAATGCAGTTTTAAGTCCTCATGATTTTTTTTTTTTTTTTTTATGGAGTCTTCCTCTGTTGCCCAGGCTGGAGCGCAGTGATGCAATCTTGGCTCACTGCAACTTCCGCCGTCTGGGTTCAAGCGATTCTTGAACCCAGCCTCAGCCTCCTGAGTAGCTGGGATTACAGGCATGCACCACCACACCCAGCTAATTTTGCATTTTTAGTAGAGACGGTGTTTCACCATGTTGGCCAGGCTATTCTCAAACTCCTGACCTCCAGTGACCCACCCACCTGGGCCTCCCGAAGTGCTGGGATTACAGGTGTGAGCCACTGCGCCCGACCACAAATCCCCATGATTTTTGATAGCGTTGAACCTCTTCTAAGTTGTAAAACATCAAACCAGTGGTGTTCAGCTTTAGGAAATTCTCGTAGCCATGTAGTGGGTGGGATAGTGGCAGATACGTTTTTGTATGGTTTAAGCACAGGGATATATGCTACCAGTGTTCCCTGAAGACGTCTATCTAATAACCTGTAGTAGTCAGTCCAACAGAGTTTTAAAACCTCATGAAGAAAGAACTAGAGAATGAATTGAAATATTAGGCTAGGTTCGTTGGCTCACATCTGTAATCCCAGTACTTTGGGAGGCCAATGCAGGAGGATTGCTTGGAGCCAGGAGTTCAAGACCAATCTGGGCAACACAGGAATACCCTGTCTCTATCAAAAATAAAAATGTTAGGTCTGCATGGTGGCATGGGCCTGTAGTTCCAGCTACTCAGGAAGCTAAGGTGGCAGGATCACATGAGCCTAGGAGTTTGAGGCTGCAGTGAGCTGTGATCACGTCACTACACTCTAGCCTAGGTGACAGAGTAAGACTCTGTCTTAAAAACAGAAAAGATAAAGTATTAGTCTACTGCTTCCTCAAAAACACGTGTGCAACCCAGAATATATAGTTGTGGTTCTTACAAATGAAAAAACATGGTAGCAATATCACCTTGAAATGTTCTTGCCAAAACATATAGGAAGGTGATTATGCTTCTAGATTTAATTACTAATTTACAAGAAATACAGGGGACAAAGAGATGTATTAGGCCGGGTGCAGTGGCTCAAGCCTGTAATCCCAGCACTTTGGGAGGCCGAGGTGGGCGGATTATGAGGTCAGGAGATCGAGACCATCCTGGCTAACAGTGAAACCCCGTTTCTGCTAAAAATACAAAAAAAATTAGCCGGGCGCAGTGGCGGGTGCCTGTAGTCCCAGCTACTCGGGAGGCTGAGGCAGGAGAATAGCATGAACCTGGGAGGCGGAGCTTGCAGTGAGCCAAGATCTCGCCACTGCACTCCAGCCTGGGCAACACAGCGAGACTCCGTCTCAAAAAAAAGAGAGAGATGTATTAAATGACACTGTAGGAATATAATAAGCCAGATCAAGATAGTGAAAAACTACATAGCAACCAATTCTGTTTCTTCAGCAAATAAATTAAAAAGGAAAGAGATGATGCATAAATCTACAGATGAAACCTATTGATAAAAGTAACTTAAGGGACATATAAATTAATTACATTGTATGCACATTATTTGGATTTGATTTGAAAAATATATATATTTTTAATAATAACCCCAAATTGGGCTGGGGACATTGGGTCATGCCTGTAATCCTGGCACGTTGGGAGCCCAAGGCAGGTGGATCTCCTGAGTTCAGGAGTTCGAGACTAGCCTGGCCAACATGCCAAAACCCTATCTCTATTAAAAATACAAAAATTAGCCAGGCATGGTGGTGGGCACCTATAATCCCAGCTACTTGGGAGGCTGAGGCAAGAGAATCACTTGAACCCAGAGGGCGGAGAACTCGGCAAAGTGAGCTGAGATCATGCCACTTCACTCCAGCCTGGGCGAAAGAGCGAACCTCTATCTCAAAAAACATAATAACCCCAAATTGGAAACAGTGTATATAACCTATTAGCTGATGAATGGATAAACAAAATGTATTTTCATATAATACAGTATTATTTGACAGTAAAAAGGAATGAAGTACTGATACATAGTCTGACATGGGTAAACATTGAAAACATGATGCTAAGGAAAAGAAGCCAGTCACAAAAGGCCATCCATATATTATTTGATTTCATTTATCTGAAATGTGCAGAACAAGAAAATCCACAGGAGCAGAAAGCAGATTAGTGGTTGTCAGAGGCTTGGGGAAGAGGCTGAATGGGGAGTGACTACCAAGAGGTACAGGTTACTTTTTTTCTTTTTGGAGATGGAGTATCGCTGTGTCACCCAGGCTGGAGTGCAGTGGCGCGATCTGGGCTCACTGTAACCTCTGCATCCCGGGTTCAAGCAATTCTCCTGCCTCAGCCTCCCAAGTAGCTGGTATTACAGGCGCGCTCCACCACGCCCAGCTAATTTTTTGTATTTTTAGTAGAAACGGGGTTTCACCATGTTAGCCAGGCTGGTCTTGAACTCCTGACCTCAGGTGATCCACCCGCCTTGGCCTCCCAAAGTGCTGGGATTACAGGTGTGAGCCACCTTGCCCAGCCAGGCTTCTTTTTAGGGTAATGAAAATATTCTGAAATTACATAGCAGTGATGGTTGCAAAATTTTGTAGATATACTAAAATCCATTTAATTGTACACTTTTAAAGGGTGAATTTAATGGTATGTGAATTACATCTCAAAAAAGCTGTTGATTTTTTTTTTTAATACCTAAGCCAAGATTCGATAGAAACTTTGAATAGAAACATTGTTTGTAATTTGCTTGGTGTAAACATTTTGGGGATATAAAAATGTATCTGGTTGAAACAATATATGCTTGGCCAGGCACGGTGGCTAATGCCTGTAATCCCAGCACTTTAGGAGACCACGATGGGAGGATCACTTGAAGTTAGGAATTGAGACCAGCTGGGCAACATGGGGAAACCCTGTCTCCACTGAAAATACAAAAATTAGCCCGGTATGGTGATGCATGCCTGTAATCCCAGGTACGCAGGAGGGCTGTGGCAGGAGAATTGCTTGAACCCGGGAGGCAGAGGCTGCAGTGAGCTGAGATTGTGCCACTGCACTCCAGCCTGGGCTAGAGCAAAACTTCATCTCAAAAAAAAAAAAAAAAACAGGCCGGGCACAGTGGTTCACACCTGTAATCCCAGCACTTTGGGAGGCTGAGGCGGGTGGATCACGAATCAGGAGATCGAGACCATCCTGGCTAACACCGTGAAACCCCATCTCTACTAAAAATACAAAAAATTAGCCGGGCATGGTGGCAGGCGCCTGTAGTCCCAGCTACTTGGGAGGCTGAGGCAGGAGAATGGCATGAACTCAGGAGGTAGAGTTTGCAGTGAGCCGAGATCGTGCCACTGCACTCCAGCCCAGGCGACAGAGCAAGACTCTGTCTCAAAAACAAACAAACAACAAAAAAACTGGCCGGGCATGGTGGCTCACGCCTATAATCCCAGCACTTTGGGAGGCCGAGGTGGGCGGTTCACTTGAGGTCAGGAGTTTGAAACCAGCCTGGCCAACATGATGAAACCCTGTCTCTACTAAAAATACAAAAATTAGTGTGGTGGCTCGCGCCTGTAATCCCAGCTACTTGGAAGGCTGAGGCAGGAGAATCGCTTGAACAGGGGAGGCAGAGGTAGCAGTGAGCCAAGACTGCGCCATTCCACTCCAGCCTGGGCAACAAGAGCGAAACTCCATCTCAAAAACATACATATGTATATGCTTATGTTAGAATTTTTGTTTAAGCCCCTTACTGGTTATATTTTTTTCATGAAATCTTTGTTTTAGTTTTTCTCTTTTAGTAATGACAGCCCTATAAAACAATAAAATCATTTTCTACTAGGTTTAAGAAATTGGGGCCGGGTGCAGTGCTCACGCCTGTAATCCCAGCACTTTGGGAGGCCAAGGCGGGGGATCATCTGAGGTCAGGAGTTCGAGACCAGCCTGACCAATATGATGAAACCCCATCTCTACTAAAAATACAAAATTAGCCAGACGTTGGTGGCGGGTACCTGTAGTCCTAGCTACTTGGGAGGCTGAGATAGGAGAATCACTTGAACCCAAGAGGCAGAGGTTGCAGTGAGCCGAGATTGTGCCACTGCACTCCAGCCTGGGTGACAGAGCGAGACTCCATCTCAAAAGTTAAAATCCGCCGGGCACAGTGGCTCACGCCTGTAATGCCAGCACTTTGGGAGGCCGAGGCCGGTGGATCACGAGGTCAGGAGATCGAGACCATCCTGGCTAACACAGTGAAACCCCGTCTCTACTAAAAATACAAAAATTAGCGTGGTGGCACACGCCTGTAGTCCCAGCTACTTGAGAGGCTGAGGCAAGAGAATTGCTTGAATCTGGAAGGCAGAGGTTGCAGTGAGCCACAATCGCTCCACTGCACTCCAGCCTGGGCGGCAGAGCAAGACTCCATCTCAAAAACAAAAAACAAACAAAAAAAAGTTAAAATCCTTTACATAAAGAGCAAAATGATGCAAATAATCTTAGAGACAAATGGCTCACAACACTAACAACTCTTCAGTTGCTTACTATGTGACAGGTATTTTTATTAGTTATTTACATACATTAACTTATTTTCATGATAATTGTATGAAGCAGGTGCTATTTTTATCTATTTTACAAATAGAGACAGACAAGTTCAGGAACTTGCCCAAAGACTCACTATTAGAAAATGGCAGAACCAGGGTTTGAGCCCAGGTGTCTGCCTGGAGTGCCTACACTCAACACCTATTCTATATGCTGTGTTGTGGTAATAACGGACAGACCATTTGTCAGTTGCTCAAGTATAACAAGCAAGCCCAAGACACCTAGAAAAATAAAATACCTATCTAATATAGACTCTGAGTTTTAGTTGGGAAAGTTCTTAAGAACAAACTACTGTACAGATAGGAAAGCTGAGTGCTGTAACATGGAACAAATGTGTGCCTTGGTTCCCTAGGTAGCCATTCTAGCCTCCCTGTCTGTAAGTCCTAAAAAAACACTTTGTACTTTTCCTGTAAGGGACTGTTTAGTTCTGATTACTTCAGCTTTTCATTTGCATGAGGTCGTAGCATCGTTAGTTGTCTCAGAGAGATGGGAGCTGGGTAAGCATTAGTTTTTACTTTCAAACTCTGTCATCTACTTACCACCTCCTACACCTCAAACTATTGGGTCCCACATTCCAGCCACATGTGTCTAGATAGTGATCTTTTTATTTTTCACTTAAAAAAGAAATCCCTGGCCGGGCACAGTGGCTCATACCTGTAATCCCAGCACTTTGGGAGGCTGAGGCGGGTGGATCACGAGGTCAGGAGATTGAGACCATGCTGGCTAACAGTGAAACCCCGTCTCTAATGAAAAAAAAAAAAAATTAGCTGGGCATAGTGGCGCACGCCTATAGTCCCAACTACTCGGGAGACTGAGGCAGGAGAATGGCGTGAACCCGGGAGGTGGAGCTTGCAGTGAGCTGAGACTACACCATTGCACTCCAGCCTGGGTGACAGAGTGAGACTCTGTCTCAAAAAAGAAAAGAAAAAAAAAATCCCTTTATTATGAAAATTTTTAAACTTATACAAAAGTAGGCAGAATAGTATAATGAACTCCCATGTACACACCACTCCAATAATTATAAATTCATGTTAAGTGTCCTTTTATGGCAACATAATAATGATACTGCAGTTTTTTAAATTAATGATAATCCCTTGATCAGATATTCATGTACTATTTAAATTTCCTAGATTGTCCCCTGAAAATTGTTGATAGTTTTTCAATCAGGATTCAGTAAGGTCCATACATTGTAATTGGTTAATGTATTTGTCATTTACACCCCTTAATGTTTTTTAGTCTCACCATTCCTCCTCTATCTTGCTTTTTCTTCCTTGCAGTTTTTTGGGTTTTTTGTTTGTTTGTTTGTTTTTTAGACAGAGTTTTGCTCTTGTTGCCCAGACTGGAGTACAATGGCACGATCTTGGCTCTCCGCAACCTCTGCCTCTCGGGTTCAAGCGATTCTCCTGCCTCAGCCTCCCGAGTAGCTGGGATTATAGGCATGCGCCACCATGCCCAGCTAATTTTTATTTTTAGTAGAGACGGGGTTTCTCCATGTTGGTCAGGCTGGTCTCGAACTCCTGACCTCAAACGATCTGCCTGCCTCTGCCTCCCAAAGTGCTGGGATTGCAGGCGTGAGCCACCATGCCCGGCCTCAAAGTTGTTTTAGACATTTGGTATTGGGTGTTTTCTCTGTGTCTTTAAAGTGTAAGTTCAGTACTTGAAATGAATGAGTACATTTTACTCTGAGTTTTGTTTTTTCAATGAAACATTAAAATAAACCAGCAAGCCTATTTAGAAAAATTGTTGACATACTTTTCAGAAAGGGAAAGCTAAGCAGAATTTCCATTTTTCTTCTCTGATATGTGTATTAACTTGTTTCATAGTAAGTTTTTTCAAGAGTCTATTGAATCATCTTTGCTATAAAATTTTCTTTAATGTTTACACATTACATATATATACAGATACCTCATGCATGTACAGGTATATTTAACCTAAAAATAGTTTTATCTGTCTATTTTTGTAGCCATTGGAAAAGAAGTTTGTTCGAGTTTCAGGAGAAGCCACTATTGGACATGTAGAAAAATTCCTCAGAAGAAAAATGGGTCTTGATCCAGCTTGTCAGGTACAGTACATATATGTAAAAGAATAGGTAAAGTTGTGAGCTTACCTTTAGCACACTGAAGAAAGAACTCTGTAGGGTTTCATGCAATTATTTTTGTTATTTTTGTTTTATGATGTTGTAGACATTGTTTTTTGTTTTTTGTTTTTGAGACAGAGTCTCGCTCTGTTGCCCAGGCTGGAGTGCAGTGACACGATCTCAGCTCACTGCAAGCTCCACCTCCCGGGTTCACGCCATTTTTCTGCCTTAGCGTCCCGAGTAGCTGGGACTACAGGCGCCTGCCACTGCACCCAGCTGATTTTTTTTTTTGTATTTTTAGTAGAGACGGGGTTTCACTGTGGTCTTGATCTCCTGACCTCGTGATCCGCCCACCTCGGCCTCCCAAAGTGCTGGGATTACAGGCGTGAGCCACCGTGCCTGGACATTGTTAATGCTAATTGAATGTTGATACATAGTGATTCACACCTCCAGCTTTAATCACTTTGATTTACTGTCCATTTCTTTTTTTTTCCTTTTTTTGAGACAGGGTCTGTTTCTGTTGCCCAGGCTAAAGTACATTGACATGATCATGGCTCACTACAACGTTGAGGTTTTCCTGGGCTTGGGTGGTCCTCCCTCCTGTCTCAGCCTCCTGATTAGTTAGGACTAGAGGCACATGCCACCATGCCCAGCTAATTTTTTTTTTTTTTTTTTAAGAGATGCGGTCTTGCTATATTGTCCAGGCTGGTCTCAAACTCCTGGCCTCAAGTAATCCTCTTACCTCAGCTTCCCAAAGCACTAGGATTATAGGAGTTAGCCACCGTGCCAGGCTAGTATCCATTTCCTACTGCCACTGATGGCAATCTATTAGTGTCAGAGAAAAGCTGAAGATAGAAATATTAAAGAGGGCTCAGTTCCAGTTCTTTCCATTTTGGTAGTAGAGAAAGATATTGCTTATCATCCACTCTTCTTTATAGGACATCCTTGCATTTATTAGTTGTTCAAGTATAACGAGCAAGCTTGGCCGGGCGCAGTGGCTCACGCCTGTAATCCCAGCACTTTGGGAGGTTGAGGTGAATGGATCACGAGGTCAGGAGTTCCAGCCTGACCAACGTGGTGAAACCCTATCTTTACTAAAAAATACAAAAATTAGCCGGACCTGTTGGCACGCACCTGTAATCCCAGCCACTCAGGAGGCTGACGCAGGAGAATTGCTTGAACCTGGCAGGCAGAGGTTGCAGTGAGCCAAGATTGTGCTACTGCACTCCAGCCTGGACGACAGAGCGAGACTCCGTCTCAAAACAAAACAAAACAAACAAAAAAACAAGCAAAGTTCAGGACACCTAGAGAAGTGAAATATATTTATCTAACAGGGACCCTATTAGTTAGTTTTTTTTTTTTTTTTGAGACTGAGTCCCACTCTCTTGCCCAGGCTGGAGTGCAGTGGCGTGATCTCGGCTCACTGCAACCTCCGCCCCCCAGGTTCAAGCAATTCTCCTGCCTCAGCCTTCCTGAGTAGCTGGGATTACAGGCAGGTGCCACCATGCCTGGCTAATTTTGTATTTTTAGTAGAGACGGGGTTTCTCCATGTTGGTCTGGCTGGTCTTGAACTCCTGACCTCAGGTGATCCACCTACCTCGGCGTCCCAATGCGCTGGGATTACAGGCGTGAGCCACCATGCCCAGCTGGCCCTATTAGTTTTTTTAATGGATTAAAAGAGATCTCCTGTTCTAGCTATGTAATATTTTCTTTTTTTTTTTTTTTTGGAGGCGGAGTCTCACTCCGTTGCCCAGGCTGGAGTGCAGTGGGGCAGTCCCAGCTCACTGCAACCCCCGCCTCCCGGGTTCAAGCAATTCTCCTGCCTCAGGCTCCTGAGTAGCTGGGATTACAGTTCCATGCCACCACACCTGGCTAATTTTTGTATTTTTAGTAGAGACGGGGTTTCACCATGTTGTTGGTCAGGCTGGTCTCCATCTCCTGCCCTTGTGATCCGCCCGCCTCGGCCTCCCAAAGTGCTGGGATTACAGGCATGAGCCACCGCACCCGGCCATAATATTTTCTTGTTGTTGTACGATGGAAACCTTAAACTTCATGTATCATTGAACATAAAAGTAAAATATACTCATAGTTCTAGTTATGTGGTCCAGTTAGTAAAAATGAACATTTATATAGCTTTGCTTTTTCATTAGTCAAATTTAAAAAGCATTTTTGTTATTCTCCATCATGTGTGAAGTTTTATAGAATAATTTTTATCTAAAATACTGTGTATTGTGGCTGGGCATGGTGACTCACCTATATAATCCCAGTACTTTGGGAGGCCAAGGCAGGTGGATCATTTGAGGTCAGGAGTTTGAGACCAGCCTGGCCAACACGGTGAAACTCTGTCTCTACTAAAAAATGAAAAATAGCTTGGCATGGTGGCACACTCCTGTAATCCCAGCTGCTTGGGAGGCTGAGGCTGGAGAATTGCATGAACCTGGGAGACGGAGGTTGCAGTCAGCCTAGATGATGCCATTGCACCCCAGCCTGGGCGACAGAGTGATAATCTGTCTCAAAAAAATAGTAAAATAAAATAATAAAATACTGTATTGTTAGTTAAATTAATAGATATGTTAAAACAGTGACTGGCCATGTGCAGTGGCTCATGCCTGTAATCCCAGCACTTTGGGAGGTCGAGGCAGGTGGATCACCTGAGGTCAGGAGTTCAAGACCAGCCTGGCCAACATGGCGAAACCCCATCTCTACCAAAAATTAGCCAGGTATGGTGGCGCACACCTGTAGTCCTGGCTACTCAGGAGGCTGAGACAAGAGAATTGCTTTTACCCGGGAGGTGGAGGCTGCAGTGAGTCAAGATCATGCCACTGCACTCCAACCTGGGCGACAAGAGGGAGACTATATCAAAAAAAAGAAAAGGGGCCGGACGCGGTGGCTCACGCCTGTAATCCCAACACTTTGGGAGGCCAAGGCACGTGGATCACCTGAGGTCAGGAGTTCAAGACCCGTCTGACCAACATGGTAAACCCCATCTCTACTAAAAATATAAAATTAGCCAGGCGTGGTGGCGCATGCCTGTAATCCCAGCTACTCGAGAGGCTGAGGCAAGAGAATCGCTTGAACCCGGGAGGCGGAGGTTGCGGTGAGCCGAGATGGCGCCGCTGCACTCCAGCCTGGGCAACAACAGCGAAACTCCAACTCAAAAAAAAAAGTGACTGAAAGTTTGCTAGTGTTTTTAGTACCAATATTTACTGGTAGTAAATATATACTAAATCCAATGAAATATGACTTCTCTAACTGAGCTTGATATATCCTGGTTATATCTCATGGCAGCTGAAAACTAGAAATGACTTATTTTTACCTTGTAGCCACAGCACACTTGAGGTTATTCTTAGGTTTTCGTTAGAGACAAAGCTGGTTAGTGACTCCTGGATTAAGAATTATGAGTGATCCCATAACAACCTATTATTTCTAAAAGCAGAAGTCAGAAGACTTGCCCTTATTATAGAATAAGAAGTGATACCCAGGAGGACCCTCTCTAGAATATAGATTATTCTATGGCTATTTATGTGTCTGTGTCTGTGTGTGTGTGTGTGTGTGTGTGTGTGTGTGTGTGTGTGTGTGTGTGTGTGTGTGTGTGTGTTTTGTGTTTTGTGGGTTTTTTTTTTTGGTGGCAAGGATAACATACTGTGTTGCCCAGGCTGGACTTTTTTTGTGTGTGATACAGAGTCTTGCTCTGTCACCCATGCTGGAGTGCAGTGGCACAGTCTTGACTCACTGCAGTCTCTACCTCCCGGGTTCCAGCAATTCTCCTGCCTCAGCCTCCCAGGTAGCTGGGATTAGAGGTGCACACCACCATGCCCGGCTAAATTGTTTGTATTTTTTAGTAGAGATGGGGTTTCATCATTTTGCTCAGGCTGGTCTCAAACTCCTGGCCTCAAATGATCCTCCTGCCTCAGTCTCCCAAAGTACTGGAATTACAGGCATGAGCCACTGTGCCCAGCCTGTTTTTTTAATTGACAAAAACAAAATATTTTGGGTTGGGCGTGGTGGCTTGCACCTGTAATCCCAGCACTTTGGGAGGCCAAAGTGGGTGGATAGCTTGAGCCCAGGAGTTCGAGACCAGCCTGGGCAACATAGCGAAACCCCAGCTCTACAAAAAATACCAAAATTAGCCAAGTGTGGTGGCGCACACCTGTAATGCTAGTAGTCCTAGCTCCTAGGGAGGCTGAGGTGGGAGGATCATTTGAGCCGGGGAGACCGAGGCTACAGTGATCCATGATTGTGCCACTGCACTGAGCCTGAGTGACAGCAATACACTGTCTCAAAAAAAATAAAAATAAGTGAAGTGAAGGCCAGGCAAGGTGGCTCACCCTGTAGTCCCAGCACTTTCAGAGGCCAAGGTGGGTGGATCACCTGAGGTCAGGAGTTCAAGACTAGCCTGGCCAACATGGTGAAACCCTGTCCCTAGTAAAAATACAAACATTAGCCGGGCGTGGTGGCACATGCCTATAGTCCCAGCTACTTGGGAGGCTGAGATGGGAGGATCCCTTGAACCCAGGAAGCAGAGGTTGCAGTGAGCTGAGACCACGCCACTGCACTCCAGCCTGGGTGACAGAGTGAGACTCTGTCTCAAAAAAAAAAAAAAATGAAATAACTCATATCTATTTATTGTATACAACATAATGTTTTGAAATATGTATACATTGTGGGATGGCAAAATTGAGCTAATTAACATACCATTACCTCACATTTTTTGTGGTGAAAACACTTGAAATTTCTATTCAGCAATTACAATATATTATTATTATTGTTTGTTTGTTTGTTTTTGAGACAGAGTCTCCGTCACCCAGGCTGGAGTGCAGTGGCGCGATCTCGGCTCACTGCAAGCTCCGCCTCCCGGGTTCATGCCATTCTCCTGCCTCAGCCTCCTGAGTAGCTGGGACTACAGGCACCCACCACCACGCCTGGCTAATTTTTTGTATTTTTAGTAGAGACAGGGTTTCACCATTTAGCCAGGATGGTCTCGATCTCCTGACCTCGTGATCCGCCCACCTTGGCCTCCCGAAGCGCTGGGATTACAGGCGTGAGCCACCACGCCCAGCCTACAATACATTATTAAGTATAGTCACCATCTTGTACAGTATATCTCTTCTAAGTTGATTTTGTTACCTAAAAATGTGGGTTTCTTTTTTGCTTACATCATAGAATTTAAGGCTTTTAGCATTTTGAAATAAAATGATATAAAGGCTCATACCTGTAATCCCAGCTACTCTGGAGCCTGAGGTAGGAGGATCACCTAAGCTTGGGAGGTCAAGGCGTCAGTGCATGATGAGACCCTGTCTCAAAAAAAAAGATATAAAATTTGTTTCAACCTTTAATTTTCTTTGTCAGCTCTTGGCTCTCTAAATAAATATTCTACCACTCAGCTACTGTATAGCTGATAATGTTCATAAATTATTATTTAACCAAAATGTTAAAATAGAATTATCAAATATACAGACCCATTAATTGGGGACTAAAATTGTTGAGGCCTAAATTTAAGATAGAGTAAGTAATTAAGAGTTACTTCTAATGCGAACAAAACATTGATCTGGTTTACTAGTCATCAGACTATAATTCTTGGTGTCCTGCAGTCACTTGAGCCTGCTATGCTGACTTTCTTTGAACCGGTTAGTCCTAGCTGGGAAATGTGTGCATGGTTTACAGATAGATATGTGACCTTCATTTGTGGTTATTTACTAACAGGAATGAGTAATTCCCATGGGACTGTTAAACTTTAAAGTTATTTGTGGCAGATTAAATTTTAAAAACAAGACAATTCCGAAAGTTTAAAAAATACAGATTTTTTTTTTTTTTTTGAGACAGAGTTTCACTGTTTTTGCCCAGGGTGGAGTGCAGTGGCGCAATGATGTCAGCTCACCGCAACCTCCACCTCCTGGGTTCAAGCGATTATCCTGCCTCAGCCTCCCGAGTAGCTGGGGTTACAGGCATGCGCCACCATGCCTGGCTAATTTTGTAGTTTTTTTAGTAGAGACAGGGTTTCTCTATGTTGGCCAGGTTGGTCTTGAACTCCCAACCTCAGATGATCTGCCCACCTCCCAAAGTGCTGGGATTACAAGCGTGAGCCACCGTGCCCGGCCATCATGTGTTCTTAAGAAAGATTAAAGTTCATTTAAAATTTAGAGATCAATAATTATCCAAATATGTTTCTTTCTCATAGAGACTCCAGTGTCTCAGGGTTACTGTGGTTGATTTAGTGGTATTTACTCTTTGATGTCTTATTGTATTTTGTTTTTTTTGATATTCAGACCTTATTTTGCTTTTATGAGATGAAATCTAGAACACATACCTCACATTGATCACTAAAAATTCTTCTATAAGATGTGATATTTGATTTTGTTAATCCTGCCATAACTAATTCCATCTTAAAAGTTAGGTTGGCCAGGCACGGTGGCTCATACCTGTAATCTCAGCATTTTAGGAGGCTGAGGCGGGCGGATGACGAGGTCAAGAGATGGAGACCATCCTGGCCAACATGGTGAAACCCCATCTCTACTAAAAATACAAAAATTAGCTGGGCATGATGGTACGCACCTGTATAGTCCCAGCTACTCGGGAAGATGAGGCAGGAGAATCACATGAGTCCGGGAGGCGGAGGTTGCAGTGAGCCAAGATCGCACCACTGCACTCCAGCCTGGTGACAGAGCAAGACTCCGTCTCAAAAAAGTTAGGTTATTTATTATTGTTACTTACTTGGTGTATGATATTAAGCCTTCTATTAAATTTAGTTTCCAAATAATTTTTTGAGGACTAATATATGATGTTTCCATACCATTTATTATATATTGTTACTAAATTGAGGGTCTATGTATTTGACCTTAGGAGTACAAAGATGAGACAAAATTCATGCCATCAGGGGACTCAGAGTTTTGTAGGAAAGATATATAAGTAAACAACTAACTAACAATAGGATGTAATGAATGCAACAGTAGAGATAACACAAAAGTGAATGATTTAACTCAGGAATGGGTTTGAAGAACAGATAGGAATTTGCCAGACTCACAGAAAAAAAGAACTTAGTAGCAAAGAAGAGTATGTATGGCCAGGTCTGGTGGCTCACGTTTGTAATCCCAGCACTTTGGGAGGCCGAGGCGGGCACATCACAAGGTCAAGAGATCGAGACCATCCTGGCCAACATGGTGAAACCCCGTCTCTACTAAAAATACAAAAAAAAAATTAGCTGGGCATGGTGGTACGCCTGTAGTCTCAGCTACTCGGGAGGCTGAGGCAGGAGAATCACTTGAACCCAGGAGGCGGAGGTGGCAGTGAGCCGAGATCCCACCACTGCATTCCAGCCTGGGTGACAGAGTGAGACTCCATCTCAAAAAAAAAGAAAAGAAGAGTATGTATGATCAAAGGAATGAGCCAGTGTGGCTTATCAAAGCACATTGATTGAAAAATCTTAACTTGGAAGCTCTAGCATGATCTTGCTTTTAAAAAGATGAAGACTTTTTCTCCTTTTAATAAGACTACTTTCATGGTCTGATTTCTGCTCTGAGATTCAAAAATATTTTTGTTATCTCTTCTTGATACTCCAGAGGGTAAGATATTATGCACAAAAGAGTTAACGTATCAGCCTTGAGGCTGCTGTCATTAGAAGGGCCTGCTTACAAAGCTGGCCTTTGGCTATCTAGGAACTAGGCCTGCAAAAAGTTTCCTACACTAATATGAAAAGTTTTCTAACTGCAATTTGGTAGTTGTTAGACAGCGAGTGCCAACAAAACCAACTTTTTTTTTTTCTTTTTTTTTTCCAGACGGAGTCTTGCTCTGTCACCCAGGCTGGAGTGCAGTGGTGCCATCTCAGCTCACTGCAGCCTCCGCCTCCCAGGTTCAAGCCATTCTCTGCCTCAGCCTCCTGAGTAGCTGGGATTACAGGCGACCGCCACCATGCCCGGCTAGTTTTTTTGTATTTTTAGTAGAGACAGGGTTTTACCATCTTGGCCAGGCTGGTCTTGAACTGCTGACCTTGTGATCCGCCCGCCTCGGCCTCCCAAAGTGCTAGGGTTACAGGTGTGAGCCACCGCACCCGGACTTTTTTTCTTTTTTTTTTTTTGAGATGGAGTCTCCCTCTGTTACCCAGGCTGGAGTGCAGTGGCGCAATCCCAGTTCACTACAACTTCTGACTCCCAGGTTCGAGTCGTCCTCCTGCCTTAGCCTCCTGAGTAGCTGGGATTACAGGTGTCTGCCACCATGCCCAGCTTATTTTTGTATTTTTTGTAGAGACAGGGTTTTGCCATGTTGGCCAAGCTGGTCTCGAACTCCTGACCTCAGGTGATCTGCCCATCTCGGCTTCCCAAAGTGCTGGGATTACAGGCGTGAGCCACCACACCCAGTTGATCCCATTTTTTTTTAAAGCAAAAAATGAATAACAGAAAAACCCACATGCACACATAGCATTCTAGGATCATACACATCAAACTCTTAGAAACTGACCAACCCCAGCTGGGTGCGGTGGCTCATGCCTGTAATCCCAGCACTTTGGGAGGCTGAGGTGGGCGGATCGCCTGAGTTCGGGAGTTCGAGACCAGTCTGACCAAGATCAGAAACCCCATGTACTAAAAATACAAAATTAGCCATGCATGGTGTTGCATACCTGTAATCCCAGCTACTTGGGAGGCTGAGGCAGGAGAATTGCTTGAACCCGGGAGAGGCAGAGTTTGCAGTGAGCCAAGGTTGTGTCATTGCCCTCCAGCCTGGACAACAAGAGCAAAACTCCGTCTCAAAAAAAAAAGAAAAAAGAAACTGACCACCCTCTAGAGACTAGGATTGAAGTGAGGATTTATCATTCTACTTTCTACACTTTTTTTAAGTTTGTTACTATATACCTGTCTTTTTATTTATTTATTTTGAGACGAGGTTTCGTTCTGTCACCCAGGCTTGGGGTGGAGCGGTACGATCATATCTCATTGCCTCAAACTCAAGCAATCCTCCTGCCTCAGCTTCCCAAGCAGCTAAGATTATAGATGAGAGCCACAGTACCCAGCACCTCTGTGTTTTCTGAATTTGTTACAGTGAATTATTTTTTAAAGATTTTTGTAAAGCTTTTTACAAAAAATTTAAAGATCTGTAAAAATTCAAAGTTGAAAATATAGTAATAATACCATGAATGTATACCACGTGGTAAAGCCCACTAAGAGTGATGGTTTTTGGATTGCTAAATATTTAATGAAACATAGGCCCGGTGTTTTGGCTCATGCCTGTAATCCCAGCACTTTGGGAGCCTGAGGTGGGCGGATCACCTAAGGTTAGGAGTTTGAGACCAGGCTGGCCAACATGGGGAAATCCCATCTCTACTAAAAATACAAAAATTAGCTGAGCATGGTGGCACGCCCTTGTAATCCCAGCTACTCGGGAGGGTGAAGCACGAGAATCGCTTCAACCTGAGAGGCAGGGGTTGCAGTGTGCTGAGATTGTGCCACTGCACTCCAGCCTGGGCAACAGAGTGAGACTCTTGTCTTAAAAAAAAAAAAATTAATAAAACAATGATGGTACCAAATTCTTTAATTTTTTATGGATCTAAGTTCTGTGTGCAAGATCTCGTATCATTACTTTTAAGTCATTTTGGAAATACCACTCTAAAAACAGGTGACAGGCTAGATTTGGCCCTTGAGTATGCCAACCCGGGTTCTATCTCATAATTCTATATAATCTCAGATTAGTAACAACTTTTGGATTTTAGACTTACTAGCTTTTAAATTGACAGAGTGGTATTTGCAAAATGAATTGAAAGCACAGCCACACCGTGGCTGCTTTTGTGCTATAACAGCTGAATTGAAGAGATATAACAGAGATGCTATGGCCCACAAAGCCTAAAGCATTTATTATTTGGCCCTTTGCAGAAACGGTTTGCCGACCCCTGAGATGGCATTTAGGCTTTGGAAAAAGTTAGATCTTGGACAGACCTGGGTTTATATCTGAACTTTGCTATTTACTAGCTTTGTGACCTCAGGAAAGTTTAATGTCTTCACTTCTTAGTTTCCCTATCTGTAAAATTCGGAATTGTAGTTACCTAGTTCATAGGAATATGAGGATTAGATAACACATATCAAATACATATGTAACTTATTGTACATAGTGGCTGCTCATTTAAATGCAGCTGCTATTACTGTTGTTTCCCAACCATGCTGAAAGTTTTTAGAGTTTAACATGTTGACAGTGTATAGAATTTATTGGAGTAAACAGTATTTGAAGATAAGAAGTCTGGCTAGGAGGTGGTTTTAGTGGTTTAAGCCTATGGGCAGTAGTTGAAAGGTATGATATGAATTCAAGAGATAGGAAGAAAGAAGCAATAGGACTTTGTAATTGATTGCATGTAAGAAGAAAGGAAAAGAAGAAAGAGGAAGCAGAGGTGACATTCTGGTATGGAAGACAAGGAGAAATTTCATACCATAATCTAAATAGTAATGTTAGGAGATGGAGCCAGTTAAGTGAGATATATCTCTCTCTCTCACTATATATATATATATATATATATACACACACACACACACACACACACAAACACACACACACCCAGAGGCTGTTGAGGATCTAACCCCATTTTAAGGTAATAGGAAGGGAGTAGTACTCAGTGAAAGATTAAAGATTTGCATTTCTATCTTAGCAAGTAAGTATAGTAGAGTCTTAGTAAAATGTATATATACAACAATATTCTCTCTAGAGAATTCTATATAAAAGTCAGTATTGGCGGGAGCACACTGGCTCACACCTGTGTTTTGGGAGGCCAAGGCAGGAGGATCACTTAAGACTAGGAGTTTGAGACCAGCCTGGGCAATATACCAAGACCCTGTCTCTACAAAAATTGAAAAAAGAAAACCACACAATTGGCCGGGCACGGTGGCTCACGCCTGTAATCCCAGCACTTTGGGAGGCCGAGGTGGGCGGGTCACCAGGTCAGGAGATCTAGACCATCCTGGCTAACACGCTGAAACCCCGTCTCTACTAAAAATACAAAAAATTAGCTGGGCATGGTGGCGGACGCCTGTAGTTCCAGCTACTCGGGAGGCTGAGGCAGGGGAATGGCGTGAACTCAGGAGGTGAAGCTTGCAGTGAGCCGAGATTGTGCCACTGCACTCCAGCTTGGGCGACAGAGCGAGACTCCACCACAAAAACAAAAAACAAACAAGCACACAATTTGCCAGATGTGGTGGTGCACACCTCTGGTCCCAGCTACTTGGGTGGCTAAGGTGGGAGGATTGCCTCAGCCTGGGAGTTTGAGGCTGCAATGAGCTATGATTGGGCCACTGCACTCCAGCCTGAGTGACAGAGTGACACCCTGTCTGGGGGGAAAAAAAAAAAGATATATCTTGGAGCTTTGCAATTACCAAAGGGCTGAAAAGACCTTGTTGAAATTGTTCCGTCTACAAAACAGTTTCCTTAGTGTGAACTTTAAGTCAGTGTTGTACTGTGATTTATATGGCATTGTTGGAAAATGAGATATTCCTCCTAAGAGAATTTTTTCAAATAATGGATGATTGCCTTTTTAAGCATTAATACTTTTTAATGATTTTTTTTTTTTTTTTTTTTTTAAGACAGAGTCTCGCTCTGTGGCCCAGGCTGGAATGCAATGGCATGATCTCGGCTCATTGCAACCTCCACCTCCTGGGGTCAAGTGATTCTCCTGCCTTAGCCTCCCAAGTAGCTGGGATTACAGGCACCATGATTACCACCATGCCTGGTTAATTTTTGCATTTTTAGTAGAGACAGGGTTTCGCCATGTTGGCCAGGCTGGTCTGGAACTCCTGACCTCAGGTGATCTGCCCGCCTCTGCCTCCCAAAGTGCTGGGATTATAGGCGTGAGCCACTGCGCCCGCCCTTAATGATTTTTATCACAGATATTTAAAAAGATATACTTTCCTTTGCTACCTGACGTTGAATACATCTAACATGACTTAATTTCTTTGAGATTCAGGGAAATCATTTTGAATATCAATTATACTGTGCTGTTGTCCTGCTGTATCCTCTGATGCTCTTCCCATGTTACCTTATTTACTTCTGTAAAAAGTTTCTAAAACTCTCTTTTCAAGAGTGTTTAATCAGTCTAAAATAAAATTACAAAATCTAGTTTGGAAACAATTTATGTTGATTTTTTTTCCTCATTTCTTCAGATGGTATTTTGAAGCAAGAAATCAATCTAATACTCTCTTCATGTCCATAGGTAGATATCATCTGTGGTGATCACCTGTTGGAGCAGTATCAAACTCTAAGGGAAATCCGACGTGCAATAGGTGATGCAGCAATGCAGGTAGGTTATAGACATACCCATGTCTAACAGATAAGTTACTTAGTGAAAGAACAAAGTTCCATGTTATCAGTAAGTTTCCATAAATATTCTACAATACTCTTAAAATTACCTACACTATAAATAATAATTATATTTAATATTTATCAAGTTCTTGCTGTGTGTCAGGTACTGTTCTAAGTAATTTATGTAGATTAGCTTATTTATTCTTCATAATTATTCTAAGAAAGCAGGCAGTTTTTTATTTCCCATTTTAAAGATAAAGGAAACTGAGATACAGTAAGGACATATAACTTCCTACAGTCAGTGGGTGAGACAGGGCTCAGACTCTAGGCAGTTTGATTCTAAAAGCCTTGTTTTTTTCCGCCTGTCCAGTGCTATAATACGATTTTGAAGGCTTCTAGGCCAATACATCCAGAAGGACATTTGAAGAAAAACTTGCAAGTACTTATTAGGCTTTAGAGCCAAGTTTGTCCAACCTGTGGCCCTCAGGCCACATGTGGCCCAGGATAGCTGTGAATGGGGCCCAACACAAATTCATAAACTTTCTTAAAACGTGATGAGATTTTTTTTTTTTTCTGTCAGCTACTGTTTGTACTGGTATATTGTATTTTTATTTATGCATTTTTTTGAGACAAGGTCTTGATCTGTTGCCCAGGCTGGAGTGCAATGGCACTATCTCAGCTCACTGCAGCCTTTGCCTCCCAGGTTCAAGCAGTTCTCCTGCCTCAGCCTCTCTAATAGCTGGGATTATAGGCATGCGCCACCACACCCGGCTGATTTTTGTATTTTTAGTTGAAACGGGGTTTCACCATGTTAGCCAGACTTGTCTCAAACTCCTGACCTCAAGTGATCCGCCCACCTTGGCCTCCTAAAGGGCTGGGATTACAGGGGTGAGCCACTCCGCCCAGCCTGTGTTAGCATATTTTATGTTGGCCAAAGACAGTTCTTCCTGTGTGGCCCAGGGAAGCCAAAAGATTGGACACCTCTGCTTTAGAGATTCACCTAGCTTTTCTTGTACAGTAGATAAGAACTCAAGGTAACTATTTTGATGTTTTAATTAACCTATAATGTGAGTGGGAATATAATGTGAAGTCTCCTAGTCAAAATAATAAAAACCAAGATAGGATCTACAAGTTTAATGGAGAGAAAATAGGACCACATATTCTAATGTATTTCTGAACCTATAGTGGAAATTTTTTTTTTTTTTTTTTTTTTTTTTTTTTTTTGAGACAGTTTCGCTCTTGTTGCCCAGCCTGGAGTGCAATGGTGTGATCTTGGCTCACTACAACCCCTGCCTCCCGGATTCAAACAATTCTCCTGCCTTAGCCTCCCAAGTAGCTGGGTTTACAGGCATGCGCCACCACGTCCAACTAATTTTGTGTTTTTAGTAGAGATGGGGTTTCTCTGTGTTGGTCAGGCTGGTCTCTAACTCCCGACTTCTGGTGATCCACCCGCCTGGGCCTCCCAAAGTGCTGGGATTACAGGTGTGAGCCACTGTGCCCAGCCATGAAAATTGTTTTAAGAGCTATATGACTCTGAGAAGCTTATGAAGTACTAATGAAGATTTGATGAACTCTCAAACAAATTTTTGTTTGCTAGAAATATAATTCTTGGGAAAAAAGGGCTTCTGCTGTGAGTGGCACACATAGGGCATCGTTTGCTCTTGGTGCCAGAATCAACATCAAGAGATTTCAGAAGCATAATTTTTTGGTACTTGGGTAGCTGGTGATCATTGGTCATGGAGCCCTTATTTGTTGTGTAAATTAGACAGTTGTGACTTTTTTTTTTTTTTTGAGACGGAGTCTTGCTCTGTCACCAGGCTGGGGTGCAGTGGCGTGATCTCGGCTCACTGCACCTCCTCCTCCTGGGGTCAAGTGATTCTAGTACTTCAGCCTGCCAAGTAGCTGAGACTATAGGTGTCCCACCACACCAGCTAATTTTTGTATTTTTAATACAGATGAGGTTTCACCATGTTGGCGAGGCTTATCTCAAACTCCTGGCCTCAAGTGATCTGCCCACCTCAACCTCCCAAAGTGCTGGGATTACAGGCATGAGCCACCACACCTGGCTGACAGTCATGGCCTGTTGGGTAAATCCAGGTTTCTGCTCCCTCTTAGGGCTGTGTGGTGTGATGCACTGTTTCTATGTTATGTGATTGGTTTGTTGTATTAAATGTTGTGGGTGATTATAACACAAGGACAAACATTTTGTGTATCTACGTATAGAAAACATATGGTAAATATCTCTATTAAAGACAAGAAATGCGGCTAGGTGCGGTGGTGGCTCATGCCTGTAATCCCAGCACTTTGGGAGGCGGGGTGGGAGAATCGCTTCAAGCCTGGGAGGTCATAGCTGCAATGACCCATGAGTGGCTCTGTACTCCAGCTTGGGCAACGGAGCAGGACCATGTCACAAAAAAAAAAGAGGCCAGGCACAGTGGCTCACACCTGTAATCCCAGCACTTTGGGAGGCAGAGGCGGGCAGATCATTTGAGGTCAGGAGTTCGAGACCAGCCTGGCCAACATCCTGAAAACCTATCTCTACTAAAAATACAAAAATCAGCTGGGCGTGATGGCAGGTGCCTGTAATCCCAGCTACTCGGGAGGCTGACGCAGGAGAATCGCTTGAACCCAGGAGGCAGAGTTTGCGGTGAGCCAAGATCGCACTACTGCACTCCAGCCTGGACGGCAGAGCAAGACTCCGTTTCAAGAAGAAAAGAAAAGTAATTCTTGGCCAGGCATAGTGGCTTGTTCCTATAATCCCAACACTTTGTGGGGCCAAGATGGGAAGATCATTTGACCCCAGGAGTTCCAAGACTCGCTTGGGCAATATAGCGAGTCCCATCTTTACAAAGGATAGAAAAATTAGCAGACATGGTTGTGCATACCTGTGGTCCCAGTTACCTGGGAGGCTGAGGCAGGAGGGTTATTTGAGTCCTACAGTTCAAGACCAGCTTAGACAACGTGATGAAACCCCATCTCTACAAAATACAAAAATTAACCAGGTGTGGTGGCACATGCCTATAGTCCCAACTACTTAGAAGGCTGAGGGGGGAGAAGATTGATTGACCCGAGAGGTTGAGGTTGCAGTGATCCATGATCACACCACTGCACTCCAGCCTGGGCGACAGAGTAAGACCCTTTTTCAAAAAAAGAGAAAGAAAAGAAATATAATTCTTTTTTTTTTTTTCCGTATAATTGCCTATGTTCATTTGTCTCAATGGAACAACTGCTCAGAAGAAGATGTGAATATTATAAGAATTATCTTTGTTTTTTTCTTGTCCTCACAATCTGTTCCCAAGAATTATTTTCTTAATGCAAATTGTACAATTCCTTGGAAGAAGCAGAAAATATACACATATGCATAGTTATAGGTGCATAATGTACATATGATATATTTTAATTGACATATAATGAAATGCATGAGTTTCAACAAATACCTATCTGTTTAACTGAAACCCCTCCTTCACATACAGAACCTGTCACTCCCAGAGAGTTCTCTCATGCTGTTTCCCAGTTAATTCTTCTCCCTAGCACCAAGGCAACCATTGTTCTGATTTTGTCACTGGAGATTAGTTTTTTCTTTTCTTTCTTTCTTTTTTTTTTTTTAAGACAAGGTCGGGCCAGGTGTGGTGGCTCACGCCTGTAATCCCAGCACTTTGGGAGGCCGAGGTGGGGGGATCACCTGAGGTCAGGAGTTCAAGACCAGCCTGGCTAACATGGTGAAACCCCATCTCTACTAAAAATACAAAAAATTAGCCAGGCATGGTGGTGGGCGCCTGTAATCCCAGCTACTTGGGAGGCTGAGGCAGGGAATTGCCTGAACCCGGGAGGCAGAGGTTTCAATGAGCTGAAATCGCACCATTGCACTCCAGCCTAGGCAACAACAGCAAAACTCTGTCTCAAAAAAAAAAAAAGACAAGGTCTCACTCTGTTGCCCAGCCTGGAATGCATGGAATGCAGTGGCACAATCATGGCTCAGTGTAGCCTCAACCTGGGGGGCTCAATTAATCTCTTCCCACCTCAGCCTCCCAAGTAGCTGGGACAACAGACGTTACAGATGTGCACCACCACATCTGGCTATTTTTAAAATTTTTTGTAGAGATGGGGTTTTGCCATGTTGCCCAGGCTGGTTTTGAACTCCTGAGATCAAGCAATCAGCCATCTCAGCCTCCCAAAGTGCTGGGATTATAGGTGTGAGCCACCATGCCTGAACTCTGTTTTTTAAAATAACAGTTTTGTTAAGATGTAATTCACATACTGTGTTAGTCCATTCTCGCATTGCTATAAAGAAATACCTGAGACTGGGTGATTTATAAATAAAACAGGTTTAATTGTCTCACAGTTCTGCAGGCTGTACAAGAATCATAGCAGCTTAGCTTCCAATCATGGCTGAAGGCAAAAACATGATAGGAACCAGGAGCAAGAAAGAGAATAAGGAGGGAAGTGCTACACACTTTTAAACAACCATATCACACGAGACCTTATTCACTTTTGTGAGGACAGTACCAAGGGGAAATTGTGCTAAACCATTCATGAGAAATCCAACCCCGTGATCCAGTCACCTCCCACCAGGCCCCACCTCCAACATTGGGGATTACGATTCAACATGAGATTTGGTGGGGACACAGATCCAAACCATATGATTCCACCCAAATCATGCCCCCTCCTCCCCACCAAGTCTCATGTCCTCACATTTCAAAAGACAATCATGATTTCCCAATAGTCCCCCAAAGTCTTAACTCATTTTCAGCATTAACTCAAAATTCCAAAGTCTCATCTGAGACAAGGCTAGTCCCTTCTGCCTATGAGCCTGTCAAATCAAAAACAAGTTAGTTACTTCCAAGATATAATGGGGGTATAAACAATGGGCAAATAACTCTCATTCCAAAAGGTAGAAATTGGCCAAAAGAATGAGGTTATATGCCCCCATGTAAGTCTGAAACACATAACAGCAGCCATTAATTTTTTTATTTTTATTTATTTATTTTTTTGAGATGGAGTCTCTCTCTCTGTCACTCAGGTTGGAGTGCAGTAGCGTGATAGGCTCACTGCAACCTCTGCCTCCCGGGCTCAAGTGATTCTCCCACCTCAGCCTCCCAGCTTGGTGGGACTACAGGTGCACACCACCAAACCTGGCTAATTTTTGTATTTTTTTGTAGAGATGGGGTTTTACCATGTTGCCCAAGCTGGTCTCAAACTCCTGGGCTCAGGCAATGTGTCTGCCTCAGCTTTCCAAAGTGCTGGGATTACAGGCGTGATCCACCATGCCTGGCCCTCATTAAATCTTAAAGCTCAAAATTAGCCAGGCATGGTGGTGCACTACTGTAATCCCAGCTACTTGGGAAGCTGAGGTAGGAGAATTGCTTGAACCCGGGAGGTGGAGGTTGCAGTGAGCAGAGATCACACCACTGCACTCCAGCCTGGGCAACAGAGAAAGACTCTGTCTCAGAAAAAAAAAAGCTCTAAAATATCCTTTGTCTCCCTGCCCTACATCCATGGTACACTGGTGCAAGGGTGGGTTCCCAAGGCCTTGAGCAGCTCCACCTCTGTGACCTTGCAGGGTTTGGCCCCCATGGCTTCTCTCACGAGCTGGTGTTGAGTGCCTATGGCATTTTCAAACACAGGGTGCAAGCTCTCAGTGGATCTACCATTCTGGGATCTGGAGGACAGTGGCCCTCTTCTCACAGCACCACTGGGCAGTTCCCCAGTGGAGACCCTATGTGGGGGCTCCAACCCCACTTTTCCCCTCCACACTGCCCTAGTAGAGGTTCTCTGTGAGGGCTCTGCCACTGCAGCAGGCTTCTGCCTAGACATCCAGACCGGTCTTGATCTCCTGACCTCAAGTGATCTGCTCGCCTCAGCCTCCCAAACTGCTGGGATTCCAGGCGTGAGCCAGCATGCCCGGCCAAAAAGAACATTTTTAATTAATTTTATTTTTAAAAATTCAATAAAGATTTCCACAATAAACCATAGTCATTAAGTCTGCAAATATATATGCAGTTATGCATCACTTAACAATAGGGATATGTTCTGAGAAATGCATTGTTAGGCAATTTAATGATTGTGCAAGCATCATAAAATGTACTCAGATTAGGCATGGTGTCTCACACCTGTAATCCCCGTATTCTGGGAGGCCGAGGCGGGAGGGTCACTTGAGCCCAGGAGTTTGAGACCAGCCTGGGCAACATGCTGAAACCCTGTCTCTACAAAAAATACAAAAACTGGCAGGGCATGGTGGCATGCACCTGTAGTCCCAGCTACTTGGGAGGCTAAGGTGGGAAGATCACTTAAGCCTGGGAGTTCAGGGCTGTGGTGTGCTCTGATCATTCATGCCAGCCTGCGCGACAGAGCAAGACCCTGTCTCAAAATAACAAATGAATGAAATAAACTTTCTTTCTTTCTTTTTTTTGAGACAGGGTCTTGCTGTGTGGTCTTGCTGTGTTGCCCAGGTTGGAGTGCAGTGGCATGAACATGGTTCACTGTAGCCTCAACCTCCTGGGCTCAAGCAATCCTCCTGCTTCAGCCTCCCGTGTAGCTGGTTACCAGAGGTGTGCCACTGGCTAATTTTTTTATTTTTTGTAGAAATGGGTCTGACTTTGTTGCCCAGGCTGGTCTTGAACTCCTGAGCTCAAGTGATACTCCAGCCTCAGCCTTCCAAAGTGCTGGGATTACAGGCATGAGCCATGAGCCACCACACCTGGCCTTGAGTTTAATTGTTGTTTTTTTTTTTGTTTTTTGTTTTTTGTTTTTTTGAGACAGGGTCTGGCTCTGTCACCCAGGCTGGAGTGCAGTGGCATGATCTTGGCTCACTGCAACCTTTGTCTCCCAGGCTCAAGTGATCCTCCCACCTCAGCCTCTTGAGTAGCTGGAAATATAGGCATGTGCCACCACACCTGGCTAATTTTTGTATTTTTTGTAGAGATGGGGTCTCACTATGTTGCCCAGTGTGGTCTTGAACTCCTGGGCTCAGGTGATCCACCTGCCTTGGCCTCCCAAAGTGCTAGGATTATAGGCGTGAGCCCCTGCACCTGGCCTTGAGTTTAAATTTCTTTAGATAGACATCTGCTCTCTCTGGTTTACCACTGGTCTTCAACATTCTCTATTGACTTCACATACCTAACTTATGTATTCATTTATGTTACTGGCCTGGCCCTTATGGGCACTTGAATTTGTGAACCTTTTTCTAGAATTCTGGTGAGTTTTTACTGTAATTGCCAGGAACACAAACCAGATTGCAGTGAGTTGAAGAGTGAGGAAGTGGAGCCATGGAAAAGCTTAGCAAAGAAGCCAAAGAGAGTAATAGCCAGAGCAGCACTGGAAATACAGGATATGTGAGCTGCAACCCCTTCTCTGTGTTGCTCAATTCAGGTCTGTGGCACATTTCCCAATGACCTTTCCTTTTAGCTAGTTATCCAGTCTGCAGGAAATTAGAAATAGTCCCTTAAAAAAAAAAAGGTGGATTGCGGCCAGGCGTTGTGGCTCACGCCTGTAATTCCAGCACTTTGGGAGGCCAAGGCGGGCGGATCACCTGAGGTCGCGAGTTCAAGACCAGCCTGACCAACATAGAGAAACCCTATCTCTACTCAAAATACAAAAATTAGCCGGGGGTGTTGACGCCTGCTTGTAATCCCAGCTACTGAGGAGGCTGAGGCAGGAGATTCGCTTGAACCCGGGAGGCGGAGATTGCAGTGAGCCGAGATCGCACCATTGCACTCCAACCTGGGCAAAAGAGCAAAACTCCGTCTCAAAAAAAAAAAAAAAGGTGGATTGCTTGCTGGATGCAGCCTTGGTGAGAGCCAAAGAATTAAGACCTGGTATCAAGAAAGGAGATAGAACCCCACAAAAAGTAGATAAAAAGACTTGGACACATAGCATCTGGAATCATATAGTATGGGGGTTAAGTTGCCCAACTGCCCTGAGGGCATTCTTTACTCTTTTAAAAAATTATTTTTCCTTTTTTTTTTAAAAAAGAAATTATATAAGTAGAGAGGGGGGCTTCCACCATGTTGCCCAGGCTGGTCTTGAACTCCCGGTCTCAAGTGATCCGCCCACCTCGGACTCTCAAAGTGTTGGGATTACAGGCATGAGCCACTGCGTCCAGCTGAGGGCATTCTTTAAGGAAGAAGTAAAACATATATATTTTAGGCTTTCATTAAATGAGTAAGTGTTTCAAAGCTTTAGCAATTATTATAGTGGTGAGCTGCGTTTATGTGGAAATGAACAGATCTGTGATGCGTTGTAGTAGTTGAGTCTTTTTTAGGAGAATCTAATGCTTAAATAGTCTATTAAGAAGTCTAGGGCTGGGTGCAGCGGGTCACACCTGTAATCCCAGCACTTTGGAAGGCTGAGGTGGGCAGATCACCTGAGGTCAGGAGTTCGAGACCAGCCTGGCCAACATGGTGAAACCCCGTCTCTACTAAAATTACAAAAATCAGCCAGGCGTGATGGCGGGCCCCTGTCGTCCCAGCTGGTCAAGAGGCTGAGGCAGGAGAATCGCTTGAACCCGGGAGGCGGAGGTTGCAGTGAGCCGAGATTGCGCCATTGCACTCCAGCTTGGTGACAGAGCCAGATTCCGTGTCAAAAAAAAAAAAGAGTCTGGGCTGAATGCATGCCTCACACCTGTAATGCCACCTTTGGGAAGCCAAGATGGGGGGATTGCTTGAAGCTCAAGAGTTTGAGACCAGCCTGGGTGACATAGCAAGACCTCGTTTATACTGGGAAAAAAAATTTTTTTTAAGTAGCCAGGCATCGTGGCACATGCATGTGGTCCCAGCTAGTTGCGAAGCTGAGGTTCGAGGATCACTTGAGCCTGGGAGATTGAGGCTGCAGTGAGCTATGATCGCGCCACTGCACTCCAGTTTGTGTTTATGGCTACATGATAGTTTCAGAATTGGCTCCTGAGAGTCATTAAAAAGACACATTGACAGGCTGGTCTAGATGGCTCATGCTTGTAATCCCAGCACTTTGGGAGTCTGAGACAGGCAGATTGTTTGAGTCCAGCCTATGCAATACGGTGAAACTCCGTCTCCTACAAAAAATACAAAAATGAGTCTGGTGGTGGTGCGTGTCTATTGTCCCAGCTATTCATGAGGCTAAGGTGGGAGGATTGCTTGAGCCCAGGTGGTCAAGGCTGCAGTGAGTCCAGATTTGGCCACTGAACTCCAGCCTGGGCAACACAACAAGACCCTGTCTTCAAAAAAAAAAAAAAAAAAAAAGTGGGGCTGGGTGTCGGGCCAGGTGTTCTGGCTCACGCTTGTAATCTCAGCACTTTGGGAGGCTGAGGCAGGAGGATCATCTGAGATTAGGAGTTCAAGACCAGCCTGGCCAACATGGCGAAACCCTGTCTCTACTAAAAATACAAAAATTAGCTGGGCCTGGTGGCACGCACCTGTAATTGCAGCTACCCGGTAGGCTGAGGCAGGAGAATTGCTTGAACCTGGGAGGCATAGGTTGCAGTGAGCAGAGATCGCACCACTGCACTCCAGCCTGGGCAACAGAGCAAGATTCCGACTCGAAAAATAAATAAATAAATATATACACACATACATATAATACATACGTACAAAAATTAGTTGGGTGTGGTGGCGGGTGCCTGTAATCCCAGCTACTTGGGAGGCTGAGGCAGGAGAATTGCTTGAACCTGGGAGGCAGAGGTTGCAGTGAGCCAAGATTGCACCACTGCACTCCAGCCTGGGCAACAGAGTGAGACTCCGTCTTAAAAAAAAAGCACATTCACAAGGAGTGTTTGGTGAATAAGAAACTATATGGTCCACTTATTTTCTTTAAATTAAAGAATTTCACCTTAGTGTTAGATTATTAAAAAAAAAAATAAGCCAGCTTTGACTTGATCATTTGCATTACTGGTTTGAAAGAACTGCAAAATCGTCTTTTTTTCTCCCCTTTTCAGGATGGTCTGCTTGTCCTTCATTATGGTCTTGTGGTTTCTCCTCTGAAGATAACTTGAAGATTCTAAGCACATTATGAGGAGGGAAACAAAGGAGGCTTCTGCAGGACTGCATCTCACCAAAGATTTCCATGAAATGTAATTGCTACCACTTTGCTGTTCAAGACATAACTTACCTATTTTTAGCACCAAGAATTATAGCGTTTATAAGTACAACTTGGAACGATGGAATGCATCTGTTACTAGAGACTATATAAAAAGCAGCCAAAGCTCAGGGGAAATTTTTCAAAAATTGAATTTTAAAATTTCTTATGATTTTAAATACCTTGACGTTGATTTTGCTTCCCATCTTTGAAGTAATCGGTTAGATTTCTTTGTTCAGCCATTTCAAGTTGGTGGTTGGGATATCTGCTCTCTGGGATGGCATCAGTTGGGCAGTCATCTTTTTGGAAGAGAAGTGTGCTTTTGAATGGAAGATTCAAAGCCAGTCTTTGTTAAACTGCAGGGTGTACTCTCAAAGGCCAAAACTATTGGCCACTTTTGTATGTTGCCAGCATATTTTGAACCTGTATCTTTTTTTATACTAGCAACGCTACAAAGGAGAAGTTACTCATTTCAAAATGGATGAATTGTTATTATGTGTGAAGAGACTCTGAGTTTATGGTCTGTGACATAAACTTTCAGTGTAATAAGACTTCTTCAATACATCTTCCAATAAGGGGTGCTTCTTTGTGACAGTATTTTTATTTCTGACATTCATTTTATTTGGGTACATAGTGTGGTTGTTGATACCTTGCAATAGTATTGCTTCTGAAAGTAATAAAAAATTTTAGGAGAATTTGAGAAGTTTACAGAATTACTTATTCATTGTTTTCTTAGTAAGTCAGTTTAATGTTTATTTTTCTCATTATTTCATCACTGCAATAAAGAATAAGGGTGTTTGAGCTCACCTCCATGCGAAGACTTCAGTTTTAAAACATTATTTGCCTAAAATTAGCATTGTGATGCTTTCTAAAAGAAATATTTTATAAATCCTGTTTAACAGCAGAATTTCTGAATCTGTATAGAGACTACTACAAAATTGGACAAAGATTGGCAATTCTTTATAAAGAATTTGTGAATTGTGTATAAATTTATTCTAACATTTAATAAAAATGTATTTTAACCTATTTGGGAATGTTAGTGTTTACTGTGGATTTTAAAAAAAAATAACCAGGCCAGGGCTGGGTGCAGTGGCTCACGCCTGTAATCCCAGTACTTTGGAAGACCGAGGCAGGTGGATCACCTGAAGTCAGGAGTTCGAGACCAGCCTGGCCAATATGGTTAAGCCCCGTCTCTACTAAAAATACACAAATTAGCTGGGCATGGTGACGGGTACCTGTAATCCCAGCTACTCAGGAGGCTGAGGAAGGAGAATTGCTTGAATCTGGGCGGCAGTGAGCCGAGATTGCACCACTGCACTCCAGCCTGGGAGACAGAGCAAGACTCCATCTCACAAAAAAAAAAAAAAAAAAAAAAAACCAGGTCAGGCACTGCGGCTCATGCCTGTAATCCTAGCACTTTGGGAGGCCAGACGGGCAGATCATTTGAGGTCAGGAGTTTGAAACCAGCCTGGCCAACGTCTCTACTAAAAATACAAAAATTAGCTGGGCATGGTGGTGTGTGCTTGTATTCCCAGCTACTTGGGAGGCTGAGGCAGGAGAATCACTTGAGCCCAGGAGATGGAGGTTGCAGTGAGCCAAGATTGTGCCACTGCTCTCCAGCCTGGGCGACAGAGTGAGTGAGACTCCATCTCAAAAAAAAAATAAAAAATAAGCTAGGCATGGTGGCTCATGCCTGTAATCCCAGCACTGTGGGAGGCCAAGGTGGGCAGATCACTTGAGCTCAGGAGTTCAAGACCAGCCTAGGCAACATAGCAAGATCCTATCTCTACAAAAAAAAAAAAAAAATTACCTGGGCATGGTGGTGAATGGCTGTAGTCCCAACTACTCAGGAGGATCAATAGCCTGGGTGGTCAAGGCTACAGTGAGCTATGATCCTGCCGCTTCACTCCAGCCTAGGCGACAGAGCAAGACACTGTCTCAAAAAAGCCTGATCTTTAGTAGCTACTTAGAATGTGCCACTTGTAACAAGTGAGTTGACCGAGAGTTGAAGAGATGTTAAGATTATTGTCTTTAGAACCCAGATTTGGTTGTTTTCAACATTACAGATTATTATTATTATTTTTTTTTTTGAGACAAGTCTTAAGGCTGTCACCCAGGTGGAGTGCAGTGGCATGATCTCACCTCACTGCTACCTCTGCCTCCCAAATTCAAGCGATTCTTGTGCCTCAGCCTCCTGAGTAGCTGGGATTACAGGCCTGTGCCACCACACATGGCTAATTTTTTTTTTTTTTTTTTTTTTTTTTTTTTGAGACAGAGTCTTGCTCTGTTGCCCAGGCTGGAGTGCAGTGGTATGATCTCGGCTCACTGCAACCTCCACCTCCCGGGTTTAAGCAATTCTCCTGCCTCAGCCTCCTGAAAGGCTGGGATTACAGGCCACCCGCCACCATGCCCAGCTAATTTTTGTATTTTTAGTAGAGACGGGGTTTCACCATGTTGGTCAGGCTGGTCTCGAACTCCTGACCTCATGGACCTCGTGATCCGCCCACCTTAGCCTCCCGAAGTGCTAGGATTACAGGCGTGAGCCACTGAGCCTGGCTTAATTTTTGTATTTTTTTAGTAGAGGCAGGTTTTGCCATGTTGGCCAGGCTGGTCTCAAACTCCTGGCCTCAAGTGATCTGCCCACCTTGGCCTCCCAAAGTGCTGGGATTACAGGTGTGAGCCAACGCGCCCGGCCACATTACAAATTTTACCATTTCAGGGAAGAGATTATCCCCACAGAGACTCAACTGTAGACTTGGAGTAAGCATTCATTTTCCCCCTATTTTCCTCAATTACCATCCCATTCATTACTGTAACATGGCAAAATACTTATCTCCTTAAAAGTAGAATATCAAATGTAATTATTTGATAAATACTTCTGTGATGAGCAAGTTAAGAGTGTCACTTGTTAGACATTGTGTGGACAAGAAGATTCAAAGAGGAGTGATCTATCTTCGAGGAACTCACAGCCTATGGGTTACAACACCTCTAAGAATCTAATAAAAAGCAGTTATTGGTTAAGTACTGTGAGTCAAAAAAATTCTACCTTTTCTTTTTTTTTTTTTTTTAAACAGAGTCTTGCTCTGTCACCAGGCTGGAGTGCATTGGCAAGATCTCGGCTCACTGCAACCTCTACCTCGCGGTTTCAAGCGATTCTCCTGCCTCAGCCTCCCGAGTACCTGGGACTACAGGCATGCGCCACTACACCCAGCTAATTTTTGTATTTTTAGTAGAGACGGGGTTTCACCTTGTTGTTACTGGCCCCCCTTTTTTTTTGTGGGAGGATCCTTAAATGTGGGAGGATCGCCTGAGCCCAAGAGTTTGAGACCAGCCTGGGCAACATGGCAAAACCCCAACTCTACAAAAAATACAAAAATTAGCCAGGTATGGTGGGGCGAGCCTGTAGTCCCAGCTGCTCAAGAGGCTGAGGTGGGAGGTCAGCCCAGGAGGTGGAGGTTGCAGTCAGCTGAGATTGCACCACTGCACATAGCCTGGGTTACACAGGCAGAGCCTGTCTCAAAAAAAAAAAAAAAAAAAAAATTAGCTAGTCGTGCCGGGCGAGGTGGCTCACGCCTATAATCCCAGCACTTTGGGAGGCCAAGGTGGGTGGATCACGAGGTCAGGAGATCGAGACCATCCTGGCTAACGTGGTGAAACCCCATCTATACTAAAAATACAAAAAATTAGCCAGGTGTAGTGGCGGGCACCTGTAGTCCCAGCTACTCAGGAGGCTGAGGCAGGAGAATGGTGTGAACCAGGGAGGCGGAGCTTGCAGTGAGCGGAGACCACACCACTGCACTCCAGCCTGGATGACAGAGTGAGACTCTGTTTCAAAAAAAAAAAAAATTAGCTAGCCGTGGTTGTGTGCTCCTCTGATCCCAGCTACTTGGGAGGCTGAAGCAAGGAGATTGCTTGAGCCCAGGAGGTCAAGGCTACAGTGAGCTACAATCATGCCACTGCACTGCACACTCCAGCCTGGGAGACAAAGTGAGACTCTGTCTCTTTAAAAAAAAAAAAAAATGCCCAGTCTTTTGTTGTTGTTGTTGCTGTTGGTCTCGAACTCCTGACCCTCATGATCCGCCTGCCTCGGCCTCCCAAAGTGCTGAGATTACAGGCATCAGCCACCACACCCAGCATTTTTTTTTTTTTTTTAAATAAGGTCTCCCTCTGTTTCCCAGGCTGGAGTGCTGTGGCATGATCTGAGCTCACTGCAGGCTCCGTCTTCCCAGCTCAAGGAATCCTCCCACCTCAGCCTCCTGAGTAACTGGGACTACAGGTGCATGCCACCATGCCTGGCTAATTTTTGTATTTTTAGTGGAGTTGGGGTTTCTGTCCACTTCAGCCTCCCAAAGTGCTGGGGTTACAGTCATAAGCCACCATGTCAGGCTCAAATGCCCAGTCTTGATTCACTCTGATTCCCCCACTTACCTGTTCTCACTTTATCTCTGCTGAAGGTGTATAAGGCCCGAATACATGTGTTAGTCTTATTGTCACCACCAGCAGCATGCATTTAGTTTAGCTGAGATGATTGTTTACTTTATTAATTTTTTTTTTGACACAGAGTCTCACTCTGTCTCCCAAGCTGGAGTGCAGTGGCTGGATCTCAGCTCACTGCAATCTCTGCCTCCTGGGTTCAAGCGATTCTCCTGCCTCAGCCTCCTAAAGTGCTGAGATTATAGGCATGAGCCACTGTGCCTGGTTGAAAGTTTTTTCAAAAGGAGTTTTTACTAGGAACAGAAACAGAAACAAAACTAGATACCCAAATCTGCACAAAAGTTTATAATAGAGCATATGAAGTACAGATTCTAGAGCCTAACTTCAATGGCTAAAGAAAGATTTGTTTGATTGGGACAATTTGCAGGTCCTTTTGTTTTTGCCTAATCCCTATCTGAGGTAATATTAAGCAAAGATGCCCAGAGGAATAGTTCATGGTAGTTTATTTATTTATTTTATTTTTTTTAATTTATTTTTTTTTTGAGACAGAGTCTCATTCTGTCACCCAGGCTAAAGTGCAGTGGCACAATCTCAGCCGGCTGCAGCCTCTGCCTCCCAGGTTCAAGCAATTCTCCTGCCTCAGCCTCCCGAGTAGCTGGGACTACAGGTGCTCACCACCACACCCGGCTAATTTTTGTATTCTTAGTAGAAATGGGGTTTTACTATGTTGGCCAGGCTGCTCTCAAACTCCTGACCTCAGGTGATCTGCCCTCCTTGGCCCCCCAAAATGCTGGGGTTACAGGCATGAGCCACTGTGCCTGGCCATTCGTGGTAGTTTTAATTTGGCAGAATGAGTGCTTAGCAGTTTTCTTATTCGTCTTTTAATGCCATCCCGTTTTCTCTGTAATATAGATCTCAGCCATTTCCGCTGACCTTGGGCGTCACTTTCCTTCCTCTGCACTGCCTTTCTCTCCTGCTTGAGTCAGATGCATTCTTACCTAGTTTCAACAGTTCTTCCTTTGGACTCCAAGCTAACACCGACCTGGACATACTCTTACCCCTCTCCTATGGAGACTTGGTTTAGGATTCCTGAAAGTAACACCTTGGACCCATGTATTTGTCCAATTCAGCTTATCCAAAGTGTGTACCCTATTATCCACTCTTAGATAAGTGTTCTTATAATTTCACCAGGAGATATTTACTCATCAGATGTATGTGTAACTCACTGTTAAACTTTTTATTCTCTTTTTCTTTTCTTTAAAACTCTCAGCTGGGTGCAGTGGCTCATGCCTGTAATCCCAGCACTTTGGGTGGCCGAGGTGGGCAGATCACAAGGTCAGGAGTTTGAGACCAGCCTGGCCAATATGACAAAACCCCATCTCTACTAAAAATACAAAAGTTAGCCGGGCATGGTGGCGTGTGCCTGTAATCCCAGCTACTCAGGAGGGTGAGGCAGGAGAATTGCTTGAACCCGGGAGGCGGAGGTTTCAGTGAGCTGAGATTGCACCACCGCACTCCAGCCTGGGTGACAGAGTGAGACTCTGTCTCAAAAAAAAAACCTCTAATGATTGCAACCACTATGCTGTATTTTGTTATCTTGGAAACCTCTGATAATAGAGAAGATTCAAGCACATGCTGATTCTGAATGTTCATCTTTGTTTTCTTTGGTAGACCATGTCTTAAGAGGAAGTCCTCATTTTTTATCCTTTGTCATTATGTTGTTGTGTATATGGACTAGTGAAATCTAAATTTTATTACCTGTAGAGATTAATAGTCCTCTCACAAATGAAATGACATATTGATCTCCCAAAAGCCTGCCAAGTAGGTACTTACACAGAATGGGTATTATGGCTTGATCAATACTGCATTTTGATTTGGTGCTGATGGTGTCTGTGATTTTACAGGGCTTCTTATTATGACACCATTTTCATTGAAATGAGAAACAATTTTTTTCTTCTAAGGTTTCTCAGGAAACATTTTCCCTGAGAGAAAAGCTAGTTGAATAATATTTTAAATTAGAAGATGAAGACAAAGGCTGCCAGGAACATTTTTTTTCCCCCAAATAGAAATAAAGGCAGGGAGCCGGGCACGGTTCCTTGTGCCTGTAATCCCAGCTACTCGGGAGGATCACTTGACCCCAGGAGTTCAAGACTGCAGTGAGCTATAATTATAACTCTGCACTCCAGCCTGGGCAGCAGAATGAGACCCTGTCTCTTAAAAAATAAAATAAAATAAGATGTAAAGGCAGTATTGCATAGACGTTAAGGACATAAACCATAGAGCCAGACTACAGAGCTTAAAATCCCCGCTTTAGGCCAGGTGTAGTGGCTCATGCCTGTAATCCCAGCACTTTGGGAGGCCAAGGCAGGCAGATCACCTGAGGTCAGGAGTTTGAGACCAGCCTGACCAACACAGTGAAACCCCATCTTTACTAAAAATATAAAAATTAGCCGGGCATGGTGGCAAGCACCTGTAGTCTCAGCTACTCAGGAGGCTGAAGCAGGAGAATCGCTTGAAGTGGAGGTTGCAGTGAAGTGGAGGTTGCAGTGAGCTGAGATTGTGCCACTGCACTCCATCTGACTCTGTCTCAAAACAAGAAACAAAAAACAAAACAAAAACAAAAAACATAAAATCCCAGCTTTGCTGCTTGCAAACTCTGTGATCTTGGACATATTATTTAACTTTTGTAAACTTTAGTTTTCCTTCTCTGTAAAAGGGAACAATGGTACCTAACTCAAGGGGTTGTCATGAGAATCAAGTGATTATATAAAGCACTGAGAACAGTACCTGGCACAATCTATTATCAAGTTCAAATATGGTCCTTACATATTCACTTCTCAGATTACTTTGCTGAGTTAGTTCCTTTCTGATGAATAAGGGGGTCCATTAATATTACAAGATTGCTGTTGAGCCATCTATTTTTTCCTTTCTTCTTTCTTACATATTTATCACCTTACCTGCTTCTATCAATAACCAGGAGAGGAATGGGGATACAGTTTGGCGATTAACATCTCAGGAGCAGAAGTTGGACCTGCATTTTGCTTTCACCCTAATTCCAATCTTAGCTCTTCTGCTTCTGCTTTATGACTAGATTATTCCATGGACAGAGAGTTTCAGTTGTCAGAAAGAGTTCCTGTTGTTGAGCTAAAGTCTTAGTTTAAGATAAAGTATTGTTTAGCCCTAAAGAATATCAGGAATTTTAAATGTCGTGTATGAATTCTTATCCTAGGAAACCATAGAAGATTGAAATTACACCTCTCACTTATTCATACATGTAGCATAGCAAATGAACCTGTGAGTTAAATTTGTTTTAATAAGCACTTCTAAGAAAATATGCTATTTTTGCTGTGTGCAATAATCAGCAATTGACTAAAAGCTGCCACTCGTTAGTATTCCAAAACTCTAGTCCTTATACAAATGATCTTGGTTACACTCTATTGAGCATTCTATAACCCTTAGGAGTGTATGATAGAACTAGAATGAAATGTCTCAGATTCAGAACAGAGACCATTTGCCTCATTATGGGAGAGAATAGCCATGTGGTGATCCACAGTGATTAATCAATGAGGAAGCAAGGCTAGAGACCCCTCTAACATCAATCTTCAGTTTTCTTTGTAGCTTGGGCTTCCTCTGTTTTGTTTCATTCAGAATCCCTGAGACACTGCAAAAAAAATAAGTATTGAAATATCTGCTGTGTGACTCACTCCATTTTATCATAATTCTGCTGTGTGTATGTGTGTGTGTGTATGTGCGTGTTTTAAAGGGAATGTAAAAACGGGTTTATAAATCTTAGCTAGTCTCCGCCCCCAGCTAGTAAGCCTGTGAAATATCAGCATAAAACATGGGGGAAATCAAACCATCTTATGGGAGATCAATAAAGGAGGAGAGAAGCCCTTTGATCTATATAGTAATCACTCTCTTCATCCTTTAAGAGTATGCAGCAGGGCATGGTAATGTAATAAAAACAGTCCTTTATTTGGCTAGATTCAGGAGCACCCACCCTTTTGAAAATGGCAAAATCGCAAAATGCATGATGACTTCAATGTAACCCGTATCTTAAGCTTGAAAATGTTGCAAAGCCAGTATTGTGTGTAAAGAAAAATAAAATGTCACATGTGAGTTCTGCTTTAAACGCCCATGAAGCCACTCTCTGTTATTTCCATTTTAAATTACTGTGTTAATTTTCAGGTACAGGCCAGGTGTGGTGGCTCACACCTGTAATCCCAGCATTTTGGGAGGCCAAGCCAGGCAGATCGCTTGAGACCACGAGTTTGAGATCAGCCTGGCCAATATGGCAAAACCCCGTCTTTACTAAAAATACAAAAATTAGCCGAGTGTGGTGGCACATACTTGTAATCCCAGCTGCTCAGGAGGCTGAGGCATGAGAATCACTTCAAACCAGGAGGCAGAGGTTGCAGTGAGCCAAGATCATGCCATTGCACTCCAGCCTTGGCAACAGAGCAAGACTCTGTCTCAACAACAACAACAACAACAAAAACAAACACAAAAACACACACCAAAAAAACTTTCAGGTACATAAACTTATTTTGTTGTAAGAAAAATAAAAGTTTTTTTTTTTTTTTGAGATGGAGTCTCACTCTGTTGCCTAGGCTGGAGTGCAGTGGCTCTATCTCTGCTCACTACAAGCTCTGCCTCCTGGGTTCATGCCATTCTCCTGCCTCAGCCTCCCGAGTAGCTGGGACTACAGGCGCCTGCCACCATGCCCGGCTTATTTTTTGTATTTTTAGTAGAGATGGGTTTTCACCGTGTTAGACAGGATGGGCTCGACCTCCTGACCTTGTGATCCGCCCGCCTTGGCCACCCAAAGTGCTGGGATTACAGGCGTGAGCCACCACGCCCGGCCAAAAAAATAAAAGTATTCCTACAATTTAGGTGTTTTTCAGGAACTTAGAGACATCTGATGATATAATAATAAAAATAATATTAGTTGAAATTTAGTGATGGTACTTATAAGTAAGCAACATTTCCAGCTCTCTCTGTGTGTGTCTGTGTGTGTGTGTGTGTATGTGTGTGTGTGTGTGTGTGTGTGTGTGTTTAAACCCATTTACATCCAGAGAGATTTCTGGCTTTTTCTTTGGGCTTTGTTTTGAAATCAATACTCTTTTTTTTCTTTTTTTTTTTTTTTTTTTTTTTTTTGAGACAGAGTTTTGCTCTTTTTGCCCAGGCTGGAGTGCAATGGCATGATCTTGGCTCACTGCAACTTCTGCCTTCTGGGTTCAAGTGATTCTCCTGCCTCAGCCTCCCAAGTAGGTGGGATTACAGGTGTCCCCCACCATGCCTGGCTAATATTTTTATATTTTTAGTAGAGATGGGGTTTCACCATGTTGGCCAGGCTGATCTTGAACTCCTGACCTCAGGTGATCCACCCGCTTTGGCCTCCAAAAGCGCTGGGATTACAGGCATGAGCCACCACGCCTGGCTGAAATCAATACTCTTATTAGATCTGATTTATGTTTTCCTAATGGGATTCCTTCTAACTGGGATTGACCCAGGGTGGCTATACACAGTGGTCTCAGCTGGAGCAGAAAGTGTATGAGACGTTCATGATTATATTTTTCTGATAGTTCCATAAATTTCCTACCAGTGGGTTTGTTTTTTGTTTTGTTTCATTTTTTTGAGATGGAGTCTTGCTCTGTCGCCAGGCTGGAGTGCAGTGGCCCTATCTTGGCTCACTACAACCTCCGCCTCCTGGGTTCAAGCGATTCTCCTGTCTCAGCCTCCCAAGTAGCTGTGACTGCAGGCGTGAACCACCACAGCCAGCTAATTTTTGTATTTTTAGTAGAGACAGGGTTTCACCATGTTGGCCAGGATGGTCTCTATCTCTCGATCTCGTGATCTGCCTACCTCGGCCTCCCAAAGTGCTGGGATTACAGGCGTGAGCCACCATGCCCGGCCAAATTTCCTACCAGCGGGTTTTTAAAATTGAGGTGAAATTTATATAACATAAAATCAATCATTTTAAAGTGAATGATTCAGTGGCACTTAGTACATTCACAATGTTGTGCCGCCACCACCTCTATCTAGTTCCAAAACATTTTCATCACACCAAAATAAAACCCCATATCCAATGAATAGTCATGCCCCATTGCCCCCTCTCTCCAGCCCTGGCAACTTTTTTTTTTTTTTTTTGAGACCGTGTTTTGCTCTAGTTGCCCAGGCTGGAGTGCAACGGCACCATCTCAGCTCACTGCAACCTCCGCCTCCCGGGTTCAAGCGATTTTCCCACTTCAGCCTCTTGAGTAGCTGGGATTACAACCGCCTGCCACCACACCCGTCTAATTTTGTATTTTTAGTAGAGATGGGGTTCCACCATGTTGGCCAGACTGCTCTCAAACTCCTGACCTCAGGTGATCCACCCGCCTTGGCCTCCCAAAATTCTCAGATTACAGGCGTGAGCCACTGCGCCCAGCCAAGCCTTGGCAACTTTCAGTCTGCTTTTTGTTGCAGACTTGTATTTTGTCTTTTGAGACATGGTCTCACTCTGTCACCCAGGCTGGAGTGCAGTGGCACCATCATGGCTCACTGCAGCCTCGACCTCCTGGGTTCAAGCAATCCTCCCACTTCAGCCTCCCAAGTAGCTGGAACTACAGGTGTGCACCACCACGCCCAGGTAATTCTTGTATTTTTTGTAGAGATAGGGTTTTGCCATGTTGCCCAGGCTGGTCTTGAACTCCTGGAGGCACGTGGTCCACCCGCCTCAGACTCTCAAAGTGCTGAGATTACAGGTGTGAGCCACCACACTTGGCCCCAGTTGATTTTTAAATACTTTTTTTTTTTTTGAGACACAGTTTCGCTCTTTCGCCCAGGCTGGAGTGAAGTGGTGCGATCTCAGCTCACTGCAACCTCCACCCCCTGGGTTCAAGCAATTCTCCTCTCTCAGCCTCCTGAGTAGCTGGGATTACAGGTGCGTGCCACCACATCCGGCTAATTTTTGTATTTTTAGTAGAGATGGAGTTTCACCATGTTGGCCAAGCTGGCCCTGAACTCTTGACCTCAGGTGATCCACCTGCCTCAGCCTCCCAAAGTGCCAGGATTACAGGCGTGAACCATCGCGTCTGGCCTTAAATACATTTTAAAAGCTATTTCATGTTTGTCCTTAGAGCCATTAATGGTGGCACTCGTCCTCTGTTTGCGTTTACAAGTAAGTTCTAGAAGCTTATCCCCACAATTATTTGTGACTTACATTAACTCTGGAGCTAAACTTTGGGCTGTAGCTTCCAGACAGTTGTTCAGATTTTGCCTTGATAGCCAAGGCGGTAGAATGAATTCTAAGTGTCCTGGATTGACCACCTTTTGTAGAATTGTCCCGTCTGTAATACACCCTCTTTTCCTGGCCCCTTGATGGGACGCTACAGAATTCCTTTGCTAGATTATAAGAAAGCCCACCCCACCTCCCTTTTTTTTTTTTTTTAATAGAAAACGAGTGCCCAAGTCTATGTAATTTTTGGCAGAAGCAGAGGTGATTTGTGGTTGGCTGGGCCCAAAGTCCAGTTTTGAGATACTACCACCTCCTGGCAATGCAGGAAGGCAGCGGCTGAGGAAGTCTTCAAGTGCAGCAGTTTGCCTGGAGGATTTGGTGTTGCAAAAGGTTTCTGGGACAGAGAAACCTTAAGTAAAACATGGTGAGAAAGAGGTGGAACAAGATAAAAAGAAAGATTTCTACTCCCTTCAGCAAGGGGATTTATGTAGAAAGGAAACATAAGAGCCAGGTGTGGTGGCTCCCACCTGTAATCCCAGTGCTTTGGGAGGCCGAGGCGGGTGGATCATTTGAGGTCAGGAGTTTGAGACCAGCCTGGCCAACATGATGAAACCCCGTCTCCACTGAAAATACAAAAATCAGCTGGGTGTGGTGGCACACACCTGTAGTCCCAGCTACATGGGAGGCTGAGGAAGGAGAATCGCTTGAACCCAGGAGGTGGAGGTTGCAGTGAGCCGAAATCACGCTGCTGCACTCCAGCCCAAACAACACAGCAAGACTCCATCTCATTAAAAAAAAAAATAGGGAAGAAAAGCAAGCATTGTAGAGTCAGACAGAAGACAAGTGTCCAAAGCTCAGCTCTGCCACTTCCTGTGTGATATCAGACCAGGGCATTAACCTTGTTATTCTGAAGTTCTACTTCTTCATGTGTAAAATAGGGATACAAATACTATACCTAATGCGTGGTTGTGAGGTTTATATAATTCTGTGCTTACTACCTCATATAGCATCTGACACATAGTAAATAGGTACTGAATAAAGTTTAGCTGTTATTAATAAGTCTCAGGATGCAGGGGATATAATTGTCTAATGAATCTGAAAGTCATATGGGATATCATTAGCACATGCTGCAGGAAGGCTTTCCCCTCATCTCTTGGATTCATTTTGTTGTCTTGTTTACGTAACAGTTGATGTCACTTGCTTTCCTTCCCTTGACCTCTCTGCTTTGATTCTGAACATTTTCCATGTTATCTATTATTATGAATTAATCATTTTTCAACTCTGTAAGTTACTCTTCTTTTTTTTTGAGGTAGGGTCTCACTCTGTCGCCCAGGCTGGAGTGCAGTGGTGTGATCTCAACTCACTGCAGCATCCACCTCCCGGGCTGAAGTGATCCTTCCACCTCAGCTCCCCAGTAGCTGGGACTACAGGAGCCACCACAGTTGGCTAATTTTTATGTTTTTTTGAGAGATGAGGTCTCCCTATGTTGCCCAGGCTGGTCTCGAACTCCTGGGCTCAGACCATCTGCCCCACCCCCACACCTTGGCCTCCCAGTGTTGGGATTCCAGCCATGAGCCACCACGCTTGGCCAATATCTTTCTTCTATAAATAAGTTCATGGCAATTAAGGGTGGCTCACTAAAAAGAGAAGATACAAATCAGTCAGAGCCAGACGGACTCTGAACCCAAACAGTGCTTCTCTCAGTGAAAGGGCAGGAACCACAGAACACGAATTATGTTGGTGGGATTCGTGTGACTTTTAATTTCTTATGTTACTAATGTCTTACAGTAAGTGTGAGGAGTAAAGACAGGGATGGGGTAAAGGTAAGGAAGAGAAAAGTATTTTTCAAGTTCCTTGAACTACTGAAGCATGTGCTAGGATAAGAAAGTTCAGTAAAAGCATCATGTCCTTATCACCAGAGCTTTTAAAGGAGACATGGAACAGAGACGGGGCAACTCTTCAGCTCTGGCAGAAGTGACTGCTGGACAGAGAACAAATCCTGCATCAGCCTCGGCACACATGAAAGACTGGGCAACGCAGATGCTACACAGTTGGGCAGATGAAGAGCTGACTGTCCAGAATCTACTTCTAGCAAGCGAGTAGGCGCATGCACACCCCTTCTCTGGTCTGAGTGTCTCTTCCTCTCCGGCAGGACCCCACCAACTGTGCAGCCATGGGGTAAGTGTTGGGGAAGTCTTTTAGAAAAGAGAAAGATTTCTTTCTTATATATACGCTGGTAGTGTTGATTGACCAGAAGTGGTTTCTTTCACTTTGGGGCGGTAGCATTGTGTTCTGGTGACAAAATATCCTACGCTTAGCACTCGTAAAAGGCATAGGAGAGTGAAAGCAAGGCCTCTTTAGGACCTAGACTAGTGGGAAGGGGAATACGTGGATTCTAAGGGTAAGGGGATGAAAAAGCTAATTCTATATCACCACAAATGAACTGACACATAAATGACACCTTGGCTTTTTCCACTCATAGAAACACTCACTTCTTCTAGCTTATACTACTAAATCTAAGGTCAGCTTCATCACAGTTTGGGATATTTACTGTGCTTCTAAAGTAAAGGTGAAAAGCTACATCCTTAATAGTTTTTTCTCCTAATTAAATAGATTTGTGTAAGCTGAAAGCCTAAAGTCTAGGGATTCTTTTCATTATTTTATATGTTGGGGGAAACCCTTAAAATTCATCACTGCCATTTTTTTAACCTACAGAATTGAAAGAATATGAAATGGGCAGGGATAAGTAATTACACGAATCATAGACATGGTCAACATGCATCTAATTTTACCCACTAAGCAGAGAGCGAATGGGAGTAAGTTCTTTTGAGAAGAACCAAAATGTGTTTAAAAGGGAAGAATACTACACTAGACTATTTTTTTCCTACATGGAAGAAAAGGATATATGGAATTGAGGGAGGTGAAAAGTGTCCATTAAACAAACACCTATTATTTGTCAAATAATTCTATCAGAGTAGAATTGGGTGTGGACCATTAGTTTATCTCTGGCAGTGATCTTATGCTTTAGGTATCTAGAGTAAGATTATTTAGCTGGGTAATGGCTGGGTAGTGTGAATAGTTTTAATTTCAGTTCACAGCAAATGACGATGATCACAGATTTAGCACCTTAGTTTGTACTTCCTCTGCACCTGAATCATCGATCACTGTGAAGCGTGAGCTGAAGGTCAGAAAGCTGTATTCTTAGATAACTCATCTGTGATTGCTCCAGGACTGCAGTTTACTTCAATCTAAGGGGTGGTTTTCTTATTAGAGAATGTAAGTATTCAATACTAAATACGAGACTGAAGCCTTGAAGACATTTTATAGTGGTGGCAGGTGTTATGGTTCAGGAATAGGCTGTTTAACAAGTCAAATACATATCATTCCCTCTTAAGCATTAACTTTTTCGAAGCAATGGAATTATATTTTTTGGCTTGAAATGGTGGTTTCTTCTATATTTGATTTCTCGGTTTTCTTAGTAGATATTACTGTCTCCTCTAATATTTCTTCAAAACTTTCCCCTATCTGGGAGGTTTTCTTAGAGGCTACCTTAGATGCCTCCTCCTCCTCCTCCTCTTTCTTAAGTGATAGCCCAGTGGATGAGACTTTGGAGGTTGTAGAACTGAGGATTCTAGGTGGGAGCAGATAACTTGGATTGGGAAGTGGATTCAGCCCCGAAATGCTTAACCCACTGGTGCTAAAACGTGTCTCCTCGCCTTCCAGCAGTTTCCTGTAAATTCAACAGAAAAAAACTCTTAGGAAGTCAATAACTTTTTCCCCCCAGAACTCAACCCTCCAGTCCTGATTCATTTGAGAGAGATTCCAAAGGACTTTGGAGTTTATTCATGAGATTGAAACCAATAAATATTTAATTTCAAAGCTCAAAGGGTTGTGAGCTTTGTGCTCACGCATGTGCATACGCATGCACACACACACCCCCCTTCAGCACCAGCTATGTTTAAATCATTGTCAAAGGAAAACCTATCCTGTTCACAAACATATTCCAGAAGGAAAACCTACAACTCCACTTGGCCACATCACACCCATTTTTGGCAATTAGCACTAGGGAGAAGTAATTTTCCTAATTAACACCTTAGCTGCAATAGGGATAAGAAGGTGAGATGTCCACAAAGGTGGTAGAAACTGCCTTATTCAACCTGGATTTGAGATTTGTACTTTTTCAGTGTATACGGGTACAAAGGGAATAGAACCAGCAATAACAAAAACCAGTGAATGACACTGTTTCAGATAACAAATTTTTATCAGCGTGACCAAAACAGTCCTATAAAAGAGTGGCCCCAAATCATGTTTCTCATAACTCTTAATAGTTTTTAATCATCCCCCTTTTTTTTTTTTGAGACAGAGTCTCACTGTCTCCCAAGCTGGAGTGCAGTGGCATGATCGCAGCTCACTGCAACCTCCGCCTCCCAGGTTCAAGCGATTCTCTTGCCACAGCCTCCAGAGTAGCTGGGACTACAGGTGTGTGCCACCATGCCTGGCCAATTTTTGTATTTTTAGTAGAGACGGGGTTTCACCATGTTGGCCAGGCTGGTCTTGAACTCCTGATCTCAAGTGATCCACCCACCTTGGCCTCCCAAAGTGCTGGGATTATAGGAGTGAGCTACTGCACCTGGCCCCAAACCCTATTTTTAAAGTTACAAGTCTCATGGGTTTTTATTTTAACCTCTGTGTACTCACATTATCCCCTTAAATCCTTTCAGAGGTACACAGAATACTCTGGGACTAGTAAGATGGAGCTGGATTATATCTAAGTAGAGGGACACAGCAGTCAGCTCACCTGAAAGGGGCCAGTGATGCCCTTCTTCCCTCCCTCACCAGTCAGAAGCTAGAGAGACTAGACCCACTTATTTGGGCAGCATTGCCCCTAGGTGACTGGATTTACTCGGGTAAGCAGGTCCTTTGCAGTACCTGTAAGCTGCTATCTCAATGTCAAGAGCCATTTTGACATTGAGCAAGTCCTGGTATTCCCGAAGGTGGCGTGCCATCTCACTCTTGGTGTTCCTCAGATCATTCTCCAGCTGCCCAATGCTATCCTGAAAAGTAACATATCCAAAATAGTTAGGCCAAACCAGCTGAAATTCCTCAAGATTTCCAGAAGGCAAGGATTCCCAGCCCTGACTACACGTTAAAATCACCTAATGAACTTATAACTTGCTTATATCCAGGCCTGTCCCTGAGCCCAGATCCAGATTCACTGGTTCTGGGGTGGGGTCCAAGCATTTGCATTTTTTTCATAAAGGTCCCCAGGAGATTTGGACTCATGGTGAGGACTGGGAACTTTTACCCAGAGGGCAAGTGAACACCTGCCCTTTTCAGGATAGCCACACGGCATATAGTTCTCAACTGAACATGGAGATGATTTTTTTTTTTTTACACTTACCATCCCTCCCTTGCTTGTTGTGTTGCTGCTAAATAACTCTGTTGTAGCATGTGCTTTCCAAAACCCAAAGCCTCAGGTTAGCAGCTTAGATTCAGAAAATTCCGAATGTGGAAAGCACAGAGAGCTTTCCAGCAAGACGTCTCTGCCTCCATTCATTTTGATGATTTCCTAGAAGCCTGCTAATCAGTCACTTTACTGAGAGCATTTTACATTATAGGTAAGGAGAAAGCAGAAATACTCCACAGAATTTTTAAAACACCAAAGCATGGAAGAGAAATCGCTTTATATTTATATATTTATAGTCCTTGAGCAGCCAGAAGGAATTTTTTTTTTTTTTTTTTTTTTGAGACAAGGTCTTGCTCTGTTGCCTAGGCTGGAGTACAGTGGTGTGATCACAGCTCACTGCAGCCTAAAAATTCCTGGGCTCAAGCAATCTTCCTGTCTCAGCCTCCCAAGCAGTTGGGACTAACAGGTGTACACTACCATGCCTGGCTAATTAAAAAAAATGTTTGTTTTGTATAGATGAGGTCTCATTATGTTGTCCAGGCTGGTCTCGAACTCCTGGCCTCAAGAGACACTCCTGCCTTTACCTCCTAAAGTGCTTAGATTACATGTATGAGCCACCATGCCCAGCCTGGTCTTTTCTTTTACTCCTTAACTATACCAAGTTCATTGCTGTCCCAGGCCCTTTAGGCTTGTTATTTCCTCTATCTAAAATGCTGGTCTTTACATGGCCGACTCCTTGTCATAGAAGATTCGGTTCACCCAGGTGCGGTGGCTCACACCTGTAATTCTAGCACTTTGGGAGGCTGAGGCAGGCAGATCACCTCAGATCAGGAGTTCAAGACCAGCCTGGCTAACATGGCAAAACTCCACCTCTACTAAAAATACAAAAATTAGCTGGGTGCAGTGGTATGCACCTATAATCCCAGATACTTGGGAGGCTGAGGCAGGAGAATCGCTTGAACCCAGGAGGGGGAGGTTGCAGTGAGACGAGATCGCGTCACCGCATTCCAGCTGGGCAACAAGAGCGAAACTCCATCTCAAAAAAAAAAAAAAAAAGATTCAGTTTAAATGTCCTCTCCTGCCAGGCATGATGGCTCATGCCTGTAATCCCAGCACTTTGGGAGGCTGAGGTGGGAGGATCACCTGGAGTCGGGAGTTCGAGACCAGCCAGACCAACATGGAGAAACTCAATCTCTACTAAAAGTACAAAACTTAGCTGTGTGCAGTGGCAAGCGCCTGTAATCCCAGCTACTTGGGGGGCTGAGGCAGGAGAATCGCTTGAATCTGAGAGGCAGAGGTTGCAGTGAGCTGAGATCGTGCCACCGCACTCCAGCTTGGGCAGCAAGAGCAAAACTCCGTCTCAAAAAAAAAGAAAAAAAAAAAAAAGATTCAGTTCAAATGTCTTCTCCTGCCAGGCACGATGGCTCATGCCTGTAATCCCACCACTTTGGGAGGCTGAGGCGGGAGGATCACCTGGGGTTGGGAGTTTGAGACCAGCCAGACCAACATGGAGAAACCCCATCTCTACTAAAAATACAAAAATTAGCCGGGCGTGGTGGTGCATGCCTATAATCCCAGCTACTGGGGAGGCTGAGGCAGGAGAATTGTTTCAATCTGGGAGGCGGAGGTTGCAGTGAGCCAAGATCGTGCCATTGCACTCCAGCCTGGACAACAAGAATGAAACTCCATCTCAAAAAATAAAATAAAATAAAATAAAATAAAATATAATGTCCTCTCCTCAGACAGGTCTTCATTTGCATCCAATTTAAGTATCCACCCTCAACCAACCCAGCACTTTATTTTACCTTAAGCCAGAGCAGCTGCTGGCCCATGCAGGAACCTTGTGCAAATTAGAAAAAAAGCACTCGGTTGAATGCAGCCACCCTGCTCTCAGCAGTTACCATTATATGAAATTATCTTCTTTTTTTTTTTTTTCCGAGATGGAGTCTTGCTCTGTTACCCAGGCTGGAGTGCAGTGGCGCAATCTCAGCTCACTGCAACCTCCACCTCCTGGGTTCAAGCAATTCTCCTTCCTCAGCCTCCTGAGTAGCTGGGATTACAGGTGTGCACCACGACGCCTGGCTAATTTTTGTATTTTTAGTAGAGACGGGGTTTCACCATGTTGGCCAGGCTGGTCTTGAACTCCTAACCTTGTGATCTGCCCGCCTCAGCCTCCCAAAGTGCTGGGATTACAGGCATGAGCCACAGTGTCTGGCCCCGGCAATTTATTAGTTTATACTAGTTTATTTTCTGTTGCTTTCCTCTATAACAGAGTTTTACAACTTTGGCAATGTTGATGTTTTGGGCTAATTATTTGTTATTGTGAAATGCAGGATATTTAGTAGCATCCCTGGCTAGATGCCAGAAGCACATACTTCCCTCTCCCAGTTGCAATAACAAGAAAACGTCTCTAGGGCATCCCAGCACTTTGGGTAGCTGAGGCAGGCGAATCACTTGAGGCTGAGCTGGGAGAATTGCTTGAGCCCGGTAGGCGGAGGTTGCAGTGAGCTATGATGGTGCCACTGTGCTCCAGCCTAGGCGACAGAGCAAGACCCTGTCTTAAAAAAAAAAAGACACAATGATTGGGGGTTATTTTTAAGAAACAGTCATGCAGGGCCAGGCACGGTGGCTCATGCCTGTAATCCCAGCACTTTGGGAGGCTGAGGCGGGCGGATCACCTGAGGTCAGGAGTTCAGGTCAATCAAGAGATTGAGACTATGCTGGCCAACATGGTGAAACTATGGTCTCTACTAAAAATACAAAAATTAGCTGGGTGTGGTGGCGTGTGCCTGCAATCCCAGCTACTCTGGAGGCTGAGGTAGGAGAATCACTTGAACCTGGGAGGCGGAGGTTGCAGTGAGCTGAGATCGTGCCATTGCACTCCAGCCTGGGCAACAAGAGCAAAACTCCATCTCAAAAAAAAAAAAAAGCAACAGTGAGGCAGATAAACATATCAGAAACCTCAAGAAAGTAAGTGTTGACAGGCCCTTGAAACTCCCCTTGTGTGAGAATGATAAAGCAATGGTGAAAGGTAGGGCTGATACATTAGGGGGTACAAACTTCCAAATCAAGAGAATTTGCAGAATTAAAATTCATACCACCTACCTGTTCTATAAATATTGACAGGAATACTGCAAAGAAGAGTCTCAATTGACTGATGGGTACAGAACAAGGAATGACAGTCAGTAGGAAAAATACGTATTATACTGGACCGTGATGCATATATTTCAAAGTGTGTTAAGAGATCATGAGGCCTTAAAGAGATTTTTACCAAGAAATTTTACCTGATAGTTCCTATTTGAGGTTATAATCAATTCTGCTACTGACATATTAGGGACAAGAGAATCAATATTACTGTGGTAAGAGGGAAAAGAGTCTAGGGTGAGGGAAAAAGGAGAAAGAAGAAAATATGATTATGCAAAGAAGGAGGAGGAATGCTATATGAAGATAAGAGGAGGATTTCATCAGGAACTTGGGTTGCAGTTTTTGCTTTGCCACTAACATCCATTGGACCTCAGCCAGTTTTCTACATTTTAGTTCCTTCCAATCTTCTACTTCTGCATATGGAAAGTTATAATGTTTACTCTTTTTCTAAGGTGTTCTGAGATCCTCAAATTAGGATTTCAATTTAATATATCTCACATATACATTAATATATGATGGGTCCATTATCTGTTAAATTAGTAGGCATTAGAACAGCATGGCACACAGGAAGAACTCAATAAATGTCAGTGATTTTTATTCTTGGTAATATCATACCACGTGGCCCTCTATCCTTTTGATGATATAGACAAATTAATCACAAGCCCTCACTATTACCAACTCCTTAGATAACTAAGAAAAGTAACGTATAACAACACTTTAATATTGGATAGTTGGAGGCATATACCTTAAAGCACCAGATTGTTTTTTAATAACAATTTTGAATAAAAAGCCTTTCTAAAGTGGCTTATACCACTCACAATCAGGACACTAAACATAATGCCACCTTCCACAGCAATTAAGGGTCATGATAATAATCAATTTTAAAAATAATTCAGTGACATCTTTTAGGTCATCCGAGGTATATCAGGCTGTTTAATTCTACCCTAAATGGCCCCAAAGTGCGGTGTTTGAATTAGTGTTGATGCTCATTGATTTTCTTTGTTCTAAAAGATGAACGGATCTGCTGCTGCTCATTCTTAACAATGCTTGACTCCAGTGTTCCCCATTCTCCATCTTGCTGCAGTCTTGAAACCAAATAAAAAAGCATTTTGAAATCGTGTTAAGAATGAATAGGCTGGGGGCAGTAGAGGTGCCAAGTTCCTAATGTGTGGCTTAGAGATAGATGATATGTCTCATCAGAAGGTTAATGAGGTTCTTGCTTAAAACATTATTTTTGTTTCACAGCTGTGTTTTCTGAATAAGAGGTGGTTGGGGAGCTGAGTTCTAGACAGATGAGATTTCCTTGAACTTCTATGTTGCAGATTTCATATATCTATTTTACAGATCACTGTAGAGAAAAGCACAACTTTGCTCCTTTCAGAAGGAAGTGTGCTGTGTTCTGACCATTGATTGCTCTTCAATGTCTGGTCTCTTTGTTTGCGCTCTCCTCCCCACATCAGGCTGTGTCTTGCATTGCCCTTCAGAAGCCCTGCCAAAGATGGCCTCCAGCTCAGAATCTGAGCAGAGCGCTGCAGTCTGTCCCCTCCCCCAACCACGCAGCTGCTGCCGGCTTAGCCTGAGGAAACGGGAGAGCGGCACGCCCAGCTCCAGCTGGGGTCTCTCCTGGAGGAGCTAAGACAAACGCTGAGCATCGTCTTAGCTCGTCTGAGCATCGCAGCCCGTGGCTGGAAGGATGCCGGGTGGAGTAAGAGAAATGACTGGCCACACTAACATCTGCAGTGGTGAAGAAGAACGACAGAGCTGTGGATTTCAGCACGTTTGGGGGGCCCTGGGTCAGGGAGGCAATAGTGAGTGCCCCACAGTCTGATTGAAAGAGGCTATTTAGAATTACTGCTCTGCATAATCAACTTGAGTGGGGATGGAGGATTTTTATTTGTGGTTCACCATGCGTGCTTTCTTCTCCCTCCTACCTTTCCTTTGTCCCCATCTTTTTCTTTCCTCCACCACACTCAAAAATCCTGCATTATATGTATCTCCATAAACTAGTTTACTGGAAGAAGTGGTTTAGATCAGTGTACTCCAAAGTCAGTCTGAGGACCAACAGGATGCGGCACTTTTATTGAAAAATGCATATTCCCGGGCCCTACCTGTGAACTGCTGAATCCATATCTTTGGGAGTGGGCCTGATAATTTTTTTAAGCCCCCAATTGACCTTAGAGTGTCACTGGGTTTAGGATCCACTAGTTTAGATTTTTTTCTATAAAGATGCTATCATGGTAGCCCAGGTGACAGTAATACAGTAAGATAGGGAGGGGCAAACAAAATGAAATAAAAACCAGGTGGAAGAGCTTAAAAAAGATCAAATGTAACTAATTTTAGAAATGGATCTATCAAGCTATGGATTTATATGCAGCCACTGTCACCTCCAATCTCCAAGGGGCCAGCCCCTTCCTGCTATTTAATTAGGCTGTACTCCAATCTCATAATGGAGAGAAAAGAGAAGACTTGGCTTGTCTCCCTGGAGAGCATTAACCTGCGGTGATCTTGATCATTCAGCAAGGTCTTTCAAGGAAAGCTTCAACTTTCCAAGACTGACCACAGTAGAGGTCTGAGACCCTGAGTACCCTCCAAGAATGTCTTTGGACATCTTTAACAGAACCGGGACTCTAACGGTGCTGAAGTGGCTATGTAGGCACCAGCATTGCCCTATGTCAGAAATGGAAACCCCATCAGCTTTTTATGCAGAGGGGAGTTGCATTTGGCTTTTGAAGACAATAGCCTTAGCTCTTCCTAATCTCTTCTCTTGCCTGATTCAGACTCTCTCATACACTATTGTATACTTACTGTGTCACCCTGAATCATTCTTTACCCTTTCAAATGTGTAAGAAGCTTTCTCTCCTCAAATAGGCTATCAGCTATCTGGGGCAGAGAACATGTGACTTTAATGGGGCCTTCCTGTGTTTCATAGAGGGTGCCAAGTTTGAAAAGAAAAACGGCCCTACCACCAATCTCTGTAGCAGAAGAAGGAGAACAGCCTCCCATTACTGCAGTGAAAGGTGGGGATGAGATGAGAGGGCAAGAAAACAATGGCTAAATCTCACTGTAGAAAGGGAGGCTTTTCACCTTGTTCAGCACTGCTAAGATTGTTAGAACAGTCAGAGACACCCTTGTGGCATCAGGCCATTAGGATCTGCAGGTAAGTCTTGAGCTCCACCTTAGCCTTAGGTCCCAAGGAGTAGGGAACCAGCTCTCTGTTGTCTGACCTCCTCTTCCACTCCCATCAGCAGGTCCTCTGTGGCTCTAAAGGCTCAAGCTGATGGGGGCAGCACCACAGAGCTGCAGATGCTGCAGTTTCTCTGTTGTTGTTGTTTGTTTCCTGCAGACCATGTCTGGATGACCATACCATTGTCTAATGATGAAAGCCTTTTACAGCAAACAAGCCAGGCAAAACTGTCAGTACCTCTTAGAATGTATGGGCTATAACAAGCAAACAGAGAACATGGAAAAGCCCAATTCAGCTGGCAGCTCTGAGTAAGTTATCCTTTTTTTGTAGAAATACTGGGCTAGCCCTCCAGAAGACCACCTAGCTCGTACTTGGAGGCTTCTAGAAGAAAAAAATGAAGTCTCAATTAGCCAAATGTGATTAATTCAGGCCATCCAGGGGTTGGGGTACATAATGAAAAGTTCAAGTTATGGATTTTGAGGCAGAAATGGAAGTACTTATTTGAATGATAATGCAATACCAAACTAACCTAAACAGTCCAAGAAGGCTTTTTTCCTTTATCAAAGGAAGTTATTGTAACAAACAGCAAATACCTGCACATCAATAAGAATTCTTTAGCTTCTGATTAAAATGTTACTTTTGAGATTTCATTCCTTTCTTGGTTCTATTTTACCGATGTTCCAAGCCCTATTAATGTCACCAAATGTAAACTTCAATCCTAGCTATAATTATTGCAAGTTTCTGAATTATTGTCATTCTGTTCAAAGGAGCTTTTATTGTACCTTGAAACCAAACCACACTATTTCAATTCTTTTCTACACCTTCCATTTACCCTGTCTCCTACCTCTGTGCCCTTTGCGGTCATAATCCCAGAATTTATTATATAGTAAAACTGAAGACGCAGTGGCTTTTGTTGGGAAGAAATAGGCAATCAATACCATCACAGGAGCTTAGAGGACAGGGAAAGATGGAAAAAATGCATACACTAGAACAAAGAAAAACCACCTCTGTGACTTATCACATGCACTTACGATGAAAAAAATATTAACAAAACAGGAATTTTCAAGTGGGACCTCACAGCTGCTGAGCAAATTAAGTGTTTTTTGTTTAGTGCTAAGCCATCCATGGAAGCCAAAACTGATGTTGTCTATGAGGTGACCTTTGATTGCAGGTAGCCAAGACTGATGTGTTGGTGTTGCAGGAAAAAAAAATCAAAGCAGTTAATTGCCTAGAGATTCATTACTGGGACACGAGACAAGAGAGACATCATTTCTGAGATGGGGAGAACTCGAGATCAGCACCGTGGACAGCGCCCCGACCCTTCACGTTTTGCCAACCTGCGAACGCTTTCTTTAGGAGGAAATGTCAGCTGGTGGACAAGGGAATCGTGTGTTTGTGTGTGTGTGTGTGTGTGTGTGTGTGTTGGGGCAGGAGGGTAGAGCAGGGTGGTTACTACTAGCTCAAGCATCGCTCAGCTTGTTGGCTCCCAATATCCACTTTTTGGAGCGCGAAAGTCAAGAAAATGGGATAGGACTCTTCCCAGTTCAGGATCGCATTCTTCCTTCAGCCCTGAAGCAGACCACACTCCATAAATATCTTCTAGGGCGCACAGAAAGCCTTTCAAAGTCAACCAAACAAGCCAGATAGCCGAGACAGCACCGCCCACGTAACCTGCCCCGTTGGGCTCAGTCCTACTTTGGGTGGGGCACTGTTCGGGTCGCCGGTGTGTGTAGGCCCGCTTGCTGACAGACAGGCAGAGTTAGGTTTTCGAACCTCAAAGAAATTTAAGGGCTTCTTTGTTTGAAGGGCTGGGGCAGGCACATAAATGAGGGGCGTTCCCTAAAATTAACATTAAAGACTCCAGGGCTTTTTGTTAACCAGCGCCTCCAGCCGGGGCTCTTCTCTCCTCTCTTTTGCCCTCCCCTTAAGTCCTGGGGCCCAGTTTTACCAGAGGACGCGGGTACGCGCAGAAGAGGGCAGGGCACCCCTCCTCACGCCCAGCCCCGGCCCTTACCTGGTAGCCAGCTACCTCGGCACTGTGCCGCTCCTCCAGCTCCAGGATCTGCCTCTCCAAGGACTCGTTGGCCCCGCGCAGGCCCTCGATCTCGATGGTGCGCGCCTGCAGCTGGCGCCGGTACTCGTGGATCTCCTCGCGGCTGGCCCGGATGGCCTCGGTGCTGCGCGCCGCCTGCTCGTTCAGGTTGGCAAACTTGGACTTGTACCATTCTTCCGCGGACTGCAGGTTCTTAGCGGCCAGGGACTCATACTGGGCGCGGATCTCCCTCAGAGCCGAGGTCAGGTCTGGTTTAGCCACAGCCACGTCCACCTCGGCCGCGGCCTGCGACGACGCCTGCAGCGTGGCCAGCAGCTCGGCTACCTCCTCGTCGTGCACCTGGCGTACGAAGGCCAGCTCGTCCAGCAGCGACTCCACCTTCTTCTCCAGGTCCAGGCGGGCCAGCGTGGCGCCGTCCACGTCGCGCTGCTGCGCCTTCAGGGCGCGCTCGGCGCCTTCGCGTCCGCGGCTCTCCTCCTCGCAGCGCGCCCGCAGCCGCTGCACCTCCTCGGCCAGCCCGTCGCGCTCCAGCAGGGCCTGCGAGCGAGCCGAGCTGGCCTCCTCCAGCTGCGCGCGCAGGTCGCGCAGCTCGCGCTGGAAGAGCTCGCCGACGCGCGACGGCTCCGCGTGGCGCTGTCGTAGCGCGGCCAGCTCGGCCTCCAACGCGCGGTTCTGCGTCTCCAGCTGATGCACCTTCTCGATGAACACAGCGAAGCGGTCGTTGAGGCCCTGCAGCTGCTCCTTCTCGTTGGTGCGGATGATCTTGTACTCGTTGGTGCGCGCCGCCGCCTGGCTCAGGTCCAGCCCGTCGGACGCCGGCGGCCGGCGATAGGCCAGGCCGAGGCCGAGCGACGAGGCCGAGGAGCAAGCGGCCGAGGAGGCCACATTGCTGCGGGACAGCGACTGCGAGCGGAAGCCGCCCGCGCCGCCAGCCCCGGAGAGGCGGGCGGACAGGCGAGAGCCATCCCCAAACACCTTGCGGTAGGAGGAGGAGGAGCACAGGTAGTGCTCCGAGCCGAAGCTCATGGTGCCGGGATCGGGGCCGGACGTGCGGCTTCGGCGGGAGCTACAGAAGAAAGGAGAGGTGCGGCAGGCAGGGCGCGGCGGGGCGGTGCGCCCGGCTTTTAAGGCGCCGGGGCTGGGGCGGCGCGTTGGGGGCGGAGCTCCTGCTCCGAGTCTGGCCCGGAGAGGGAAGGGGGGCATCCAGGAGCGGGGGCGGGGAGGCGCAGTGACTACCGCAGCTGCGCGCGCGACGACCTGGGGCGCGGGGACAGGGCCATCTGCATCGGAGTCGCCCCTTTCCGCAGCGCCTCTCCCCAAGAATCGACTGCTTCGGAAGTGACTCGAGCGGAGGGGTGCCTAAACGACTGTTTCCCATCCGGAAACCACACAGCTCTGTCTCATCCCTTGACCCTGTCCCCTCTTTCTTCTTTAACCCACTGGGAGGTTAGGGGTTTCTGGGAGGTGTCCCCTACACCCACCCTCATCCTGAGGTGAGGCGCACAGAAAGCCTTCCCGAGGGCGAGGCCGTGTTTTTCCAGTTACAGTGAGGACCCGCAGGCGAGGCCTTGTCCCCTTCCTCAGGGTCCCCAAGGAGAAAGGTGGGAGATGCTACGTCAGAGAGCGTCTCTCCAGCTGCCCCTCTGCAGCTCCTGGGGAGGCTCCGGGCGGAAAGATGTTTGGAAAATGCCTCTCCCAGAAGAGAGGGGAGATCGGTAAAGAAAGTGACCCCGAGCTGCGGAGAGTGGGGAGAAGCGGCGGTAGAGAGGGGAAAAGAGGCCAGACTTGGAGAAGCAGGAGGCCCTGGGAATTGCTGGGGCTCATCGATAGGTCACTAAAGCATGGCACAGGCCAGGACCACAAGCTGCTGGAAAGGGGGCTGCAGACTTTTGTGTTTAGAGCATTATATTTTAAAATATTTCGAAAGGAGCATTTTTAAACCAGGAGATTTCACCTGTAAAGAAATTGGATTTCTGGCTTCTTCTGAAAATGGGAAGAGCTGGGATGCCCACAGTGGCAGAGGTGAGTTGCCCTTGCCATTTGTATAAGAAGTGTGCTCTCCTGTTCACCACAGTCCCTGCCATTCTCCACTGAATTACGCCCCCCTTCTTAATTCATTTACTTTACCTCTCTGACCCTGTGGGCATTTGAGATTTCAGTCTGTGTAAATCCAGCAGGGCAGGTCCTCAACTGGCTTCAGAGAGCCACTCCCTGTGGAGATCTCTTTTTGGAGAAAAGAGATCCCTGCAAAAAGATTAAACTCCAGGAGTCGGGGAGAGTGCTGGTGACTCAGCCGGCCTCTTCTGCCACATGGTAGGGTTGGTGGGGCAGGGGGTGAGAATCAAAGAATGGAATCTGAAAAGATGAAGGCTGGGAGGGGTCAGTGTGGAGTCTGTAATATGTACCCACTTTCAAGCTTCCAATATCATTCAGGATGTGGATATGGCTTTGGAGAGGGAGTAGGAAGGCCTTTTTAGTTATATCCCAGAATTCCAGACTGAGGGCCTTTTATTGATATTGGAATCTTCAAGGACATAGTTCTAGGATAAGTTTTACTTCATGGGTAAAGGGCAATATGCTTGGGACAGGCCACCAAAGGAAGGGTGAAAAGGGATCTTATGGGACTTTGGAGCATATCTCTTGGCTTTGTGCTTGATGTCATGGAAGATGGTCAGGCCCTGCCACAGCCTGCCCCTCTGGTTCCTCATCACAGACCAAAGCCTTGAGCTGGAGGAACTCAATTCTGAGGTCTCTGGGCTCAGAAAGACCTGGTAAGGTGAACAATAAAAGATTGCTAACACTGCTGAATAATGATTGTCTGCCAGTACTTGTGCTGGCACTTTTGCATAGGTTTACCTCCTCTGAACCATGCTTCAAGATGGCCCTCACCTCCATCTTATACATAAGGCACCGAGGTGCGTGTGCGGCACAAGGTCACCAGCAAGCAAAGACAAGCATACATTCTCTCTTCACTACATAATTCTGCTTAGTGCAGTGAGACTCTTTTTTTTTTTTTTTTTTTCCGAGACGGAGTCAGCTGGGCGCAGTGGCTCACACCTGTAATCCCAGCACTTTGGGAGGCCAAGATGGGCGGATCACTTGAGGTCAGGAGTTCGAGACCAGCCTGACCAACATGGTGAAACCCTGTCTCTATTAAAAATATAAAAATGAGCTGGGCGTGGTGGCATGGGCTTGTAATCCCAGCTCCTCAGGAGGCTGAGGCGGGAGAATTGCTTGAACCCGGGAGGTGGAGGTTTTAGTGAGTCGAGATCATGCCACTGCACTCCAGCGTGGGTGACAGAGCAAGACTCCATCTCAAAAAAAAAAAAAAAAAAAAGAAGAGAGACAGAGTTGCGCTCTTGTTGCCCAAGCTGGAGGACAGTAGTGTGATCTTGGCTCACCGCATGTGAGCAGATAGATGCCTGCCACAAAACCTGGCTAATTTTTTGTATTTTTTTTGAGATGGAGTCTCGCTCTGTCGCCCAAGCTGGAATGCAGTGGCACAATCTCGGCTCACTGCAACCTCCGCCTCCTGAGTTCAAGCAGTTCTCTGCCTCAGGCTCCCGAGTAGCTAGGATTACAGGTGCCCACCATCATGCCTGGCTAATTTTTGTATTTTTAGTAGAGACGGGGTTTCACCATGTTGGCCAGGCTGGTCTTGAACTCCTGACCTCGTGATCCACCCGCTTTGGCCTCCCGAAGTGCTGGGATTACAGGCATGAGCCACCACGCCTGGCCAATTTTTTGTATTTTTACTAGAGACGGGGTTTCATCATGTTTTCCAGGCTGGTCTCGAACTCGACCTCAGGTGATCCACCTGCCTTGGCCTCCCAAAGTGCAGGGATTACAGACGTCAGCCACTGCGCCCAGCCTGAGGTGAGACTCTTGAAGTCTCATTAATTTCCATGCAGCACGGCCGCCTGCGGTGTCTCCCGCCTGTAATCCCAGCACTTTGGGAGGCCGAGGTGGGTGGATCACCTGAGGTCAGGAGCTTGAGACCAGCCTGACCAACATGGAGAAAACTGTCTCCACTAAAAATACAAAATTAGCTGAGGGTGGTGGCGCATGCCTCTAATCCCAGCTACTCTGGAGGCCAAGGCAGAAGAATCACTTGAATCTGGGAGGCAGAGGTTGCGGTGAGCCGAGATCGCACCATTGCCCTCCAGCCTGGGCAACAAGAGTGAAACTGTCTCAAAAAAAAAAAAAAAAAAAATGTTCCGTGCAGCCAGAATAGGACTAAGTGGGCTTTGGAAGAGTTTTAGCCAATAACAAATCAGCATGCTGGTTTGTAATTGAAAGAACATTGGACTCAGAGTCAGAGGCAATGGGTTTGAATTGTGGCTTCTGCCACTTACTAAGCATGTGGGGATAACAACACCTACCTACCAAGAGTCATGAAAGCTTGAGTTGATGCATGTGAAGGTGCTTTATAAGCTGTAGGTATAAAGAGTTATGGTCATCATCATCCTCTTTCAAATGAAAGGAACGGTTTCACATCCATCAGCAACAGGATATGAGTTGGGTTTAGGGAGGAGATTGCAGAAAATAGTCCATCACATCCTTGCACAGGTCTCCAGGCTACTACTACTGAAAGTCAGCAAAATGTCCTGGTTGGAGTTCCGCTTTCTTTCCCTTCCCATCCTCCAGTGGAATCAGTACCCCAAAGGCAAAACACACATAGAACAGAAGAAAGTGAGGCAAAAGGCCTAAATATTCCAGCAGAGTGACAGTTGCCCTGGCAAAGCTGCATTTTGCATTTTCTCAATAGCTTATCTGAGATTCCAAACTGGTATTCCCCTGTGGGACTTATGCCTCCTCTTTCTTGGCATCCCACCCCACAGGCCCAGATGTTTGGCTTTAATAATTTTAGCACAAAGCTAATAATTTTAGCACAAAGCAGTGAAGGAGTGATCTTGGCTGAGCCTCAATCCATAACTCCTTCCAGCTGGCCAGGCCTCCTGAGGGAGTTCCCTGTGTGTGCCAGAGCTGTGTCTTCATCTTCCTCTAATGGCACACTCAGACACCACAGACACATTGTCAGTCATCCCCAGTTCTCCCTAAGGCCACATTCTCCAGTCTCTCTGTGGCATTTGGCAGTGCTGACCACTCTCCTTGGTTTTAATGACTCAGTTCTTAGCCTTCTGCTCTTCCTTTGTAAACTCTTTTTTTAGGCCAGGCACTGTGACTCATGCCTGTAATCCCAGCACTTTGGGAGGCTGAGGTGGGAGGAGCACTTGAGCCCAGGAGTTTGAGACTAGCCTGGGCAACATGGCAAAACCCCATCTCTACCAAAAATACAAAAATTAGCTGAGTGTGGTGGTACATGCCTGTGGTCCCAGCTTCTCAGGAGGCTTAGGCAGGAGAATTGCTTGAACCCGGGAGGCAGAGGTTGCAGTGAGCCGAGATTGCACCATTGCACTCCAGCCTGGGCAATAAGAGTGAAACTCTGTCTCAAAATAATAATAATAATAATAATAATAATAATAATAATAATAATAAACAACTCTCTTTTTACGATATTAGATCTTCCAGAAGCAGGGAGGCTCATAAAGTTTTCTCCCTGAGAGATCTAGTTTTGCATCTAGCCAGGTGACCTCAAACACGTTTCTATTATTTGCTGAGCCATAATTTCTTGAAATTGTCTGTGAAATTTCAATAAAACAATCCACCAGAGTGCTCTGCAAACCTGGCTGATCATTAGAATTACCTGAGAACTTAAATTCAGATTCCCGGGCTTTACCCACAACCCACTTAATCTAAGGGATTGAGATCCCTAGACCTACCTCTCGTGAAATGACTGTGCAGTTTAAATGAGGTTATGTATACAAAGCAGGCATCACAGTGCCTGCTGTGTGCATGTTCAGTAAATGGTAGCTGTTAGAAGTATCAACTTCTTTAATTCATTCATTCACCAAATAGTTACTGAATGTTTATGTCCAAGGCCCTGGAGTAGGTGCCTTCTCCATAGGAATAAGGCAGATGTGGGCTCTGCCTCCATGGGAGTGGCATTCTAGTAGGAGAGACAGAGATTAAGCAGCTAATTATACCATTAATTGTTAATTACACTTGTGGCAAGTGCTCTGAAGGGAAGTACAAGTTGCTGTGGGGCATACAACTAAGGCCCTGACCTATGCCAATGAGTCCCAAACCCCTATTTCCAATTTCCACCTCCAAACACATATCTAACTGCCTGTTGGGTATCTCCTTGTGAATGCTTGCTGGTCTTCAAATACCATGGATCTGAAAGTGAACTTATTATCTCCCTCTTCTCCTCCCCCCTCCCCTTGCTTCTTGAACTTCACCTTGTCCCACTCCTGTTCCTCTGCTTACACAGTTCCTTCTTCCTGGAATTTCACCCCCAGCCCTACTTCAACTGTTGAGATCCTTAAGGCTCAAATGCCGCCCCTCCTTGAAGCCTTCCTTGGTATCTCCAGTGGAAGGTGATCCATCCTTCCCTTGAACTCTCGTCCTCCTACCCATAGCCTTTGCAGCACTCACATGGCTCCTAATGAACATAGTCTTCTGCTGTAATTATTTGTATGCTTGTCTGAGTTGAAATGGGAGCTGTGTGCAGTAGTGCACACCTATAGGCCCAGCTACTTGGGAGGCTGAGGCAAGAGGATCTCTTGAGCCCAGGAGTTTGAGGCTGTAGTGTACTATGATTGCACCTGTGAATAACTGCTGCACTCCAGCCTGGGCAACATAGTGAGACTCCATTTCTAAATATTAAAATAAACACATAAATAGATGAATAGAACTGGAAGCTCCTTGAGCACAACTCATCTTCTACATCTATATATATCTCTCAGCACCTATCACAGTATTAAACACATGTGAGGTGAGAAAAGTGGTTGAAAATGCTTTCTCATACAACCACTTGGGAAAAGTCTTTGGCATGACACCAAGAGTGAGATTCATAAAAGAAAAAAAAAATACTTTTAACTTCATCAAAATTAAAATCTTTTGCTCTGCAAAAGATCCTGTTAAGAAGATGAAGGCGGTCAGACACCGTGGCTCACACCTGTAATCCCAGCACTTTGGGAGGCCGAGGCAGGCAGATCACGAGGTCAGGAGATCGAGACCATCCTGGCTAACACGGTGAAACTCCGTCTGTACTAAAAATACAAAAATTAGCTGGACGTGGTGGCGGGCGCCTGTAGTCCCAGCTACTCAGGAGGCTGAGGCAGGAGAATGGCACGAACCCAGGAGGCAGAGCTTGCAGTAAGCCAAGATCGCACCACTGCACTCCAGCCTGGGCAACAGAGTGAGACTGTGTCTCAAAAAAAAAAAAAAAAAAAAAAAGGAAGATGAAGGCTGGGCATAGTGGCTCAGCACTTTGGGAGGCCAAGGCAGGCAGATCACGAGGTCAGAAGTTCGAGACCAGCCTAGCCATCTCTACTAAAAAATTAGCTGAGCATGGTGGCGCATGCCTGTAGTCCCAGCTATTCGGGAGGCTGAGGCAGGAGAATTGCTTGAACCCGGCAGGCAGAGGTTGCAGTGAGCCAAGATTGTGCCATTGCACTCCAGTCTGGGCAACAGGCGACAGAGTGAGACTCTGTCTCAAAAAAAAAAAAAAAAAAGAAGATGAAAAGACAAGCCAAAAATATTTACAAATTACAACAAATGTATCCAGAATATGTATCTAGAATTTGTAAATAACTTTCTAAACATAACAGAAAGGAAATGAACATTCCAATTAGCAAACGGGCAAATGACTTGAATAGGCATTTTACCAAAGGGAATATACATGGCAAATAAGTGCATAAAAATATGTTCAACATACCTAGCCATCAGGAAATCAGATTCAAAGCACAATTATGTGACACTACATACCTACTAGAGTGGATTAAACACAAAATACTGACAATACTAAGTGCTTACAGGGATACAGAACAGCTGGATCTCTAATTTATTCCCGCCAGAAAAGCTGGTGGGGATGTAAAATGGTACACATACTCTGGAAAAACACTTTAGTAGTTTCTTATAAAGTTAATATACATTTGGCCGGGCACAGTGGCTCAAGCCATTACTGTTATCTTAGCACTTTGGGAGGCCAAGGTGGGCAGATTACCTAAGCTCAGGAGTTCAAGTCCAGCCTGGTCAACATGGTGAGACTCCATCTCTCCTAAAAATACAAAAATTTGGCCGATCATGGTGGTGTACGCCTGTAATCCCAGCTACTCGGGAGGCTGAGGTGAACCTAGGAGGCAGAGGTTGCAGTGAGCTGGGATCGCACCACTGCACTCAAGCCTGGGCAGCAGACCGAGACTCTGCCTCCAAAATAAATAAATTAATGAATTAATTTAATTAAATAAATTAATGAATTAATTTAATTAAATAAATTAATGAATTAATTTAATTAAATAAATTAATGAATTAATTTAATTAAATAAATTAATGAATTAATTTAATTAAATAAATTAATGAATTAATTTAATTAAATAAATTAATGAATTAATTTAATTAAATAAATTAATATATATATTTACCATGTGACTCAGCAATTTCACTCCTGAGTATTTCGCCCAGAAAAAGGAAAGCCTATGTTCACACAAAAATGAGTACATGAATGTTCATAGCAGCTTTCTATATGATGTACTAAAACAGGAGACAACCCAAATGTCTTTCAGCAGGTGAATGGATAAACCAAGATACATTCATACAATGGAATACCGTTCACCATTAGAAAGAATGAACTATTAACACATGAAACAACTTGGGTGAATTATAAGGGCATTTTGCTGAGTAAAAGCTGATCTCAAAATGTTACATATTACATGATTCCATTTATAAAACATTCTTGAAGCAAAGAAATTATAGTGATGGGGAAAAGATCAATGGTTGACAGCAATTAAGGTTGTAGGGTTGTGGGAGGATGTGACTATAAAGGGGCTAAGAGGAGGAAATTTTTGTGGTAATGGAACATTTCTGCTACTCAGATCTATACACATGATAAAAATTCAGAGGGTGGGAGAGAGAAGAGAGAAACCTAATGAAATCCAAATAAGGTCCGTAGTGAATTAAAGTGTTATATCAATGTCATTTTCCTGGTTTTGATAATGTACTATAGTTATATAAGATGGTATCATGGGGGGGAGCTGGGTAAATGGCACATGAGAACTTTCTGTACTATTTTTGCAATTTTTTTGTGTCTTAAACTATTTCAAAGTAAGACATATATAAAAATAGGCAAATGTTCTTAGGAGATACATACTGAAGTTTTAGGGTTGCGGTATCATAGTTTATGTAACTTACTCTTAGATGGTTTGGCAAAAATGCTGTCCACACATACCACACACACAAATGCACACAGAAGGGGGAGGTAAAACCAATGCATCAAAAAGTTGACCATTGATGAATTTAGGTGAAAAATGTACAGTTGTTTATTGTATTAGCCTTGCAACTTCTCTAGGTTTAAAATTTTCAAATTAAAAAGTCAGGAAAAAAATTGTTTTTTTGAGACAGAGTCTTGTTCTGTTGCCCAGGCTGGAGTGCAGTGGCACGATCTCGGCTCACTGCAGCCTCTGCCTCCCAAGTTCAAGCATTTCTCCTGCCTCAGCCTCACAAGAGTAGCTGGGTGTACAGGTGTGTACCACCAAGCCAGGCTAATTTTTCTTCTGTATTTTTCCTTTTTTGAGGTGGAGTTTTGCCCTTGTTGCCCAGGCTGGAGTGCAATGGTATGATCTCGGCTCACTGTAACCTCTGCCTCCTAGGTTCAAGCTATTCTCCTGCCTCAGCCTCCCAAGTAGCTGGGATTACAGGTGCCCACCACCACACCCAGCTAATTTTTGTAGTTTTAGTAGAGGTGGGGTTTTGCCATGTTGGTCAGGCTGGTCTTGAGCTCCTGAGCCTCCTAAAGTGCTGAGATTACAGGCGTGAGCCATCGCTCCCAGTCTTTTTTTGGTGTTTTAGTAGAGACAGGGTTTCACCAGGTTGGCGAGGCTGATCTCGAACTCCTGACCTCAGGTGATCTGCCTGCTTCAGCCTCCCAAAGTGCTGGGATTACAGGCATGAGCCACTGCGCCCAGCCAAGAAGTTAGGAAAATTGATTAATAGATACATAGATGAGAGAGAGAGAGAGAGAGAGAGAGAGAGAGCAAGAAGGAAAGTATCACTCAAATCTGGGCTTGAACCAGTGACCTTCAGTCTAACACTATTTTAACTTGGGCTAATTGTAAAGACCTCTCCCCCTTCCTTCTTGCCCACCAATAGGAAAACCCTGCTTGTTTTGAAGTAATAGAAAAAGGTCAGAATTCACACTATGTTGGGAGTATTTTAAGTGCTACTCTGAGTCCTTGGTATTGCCATGGTCATCTCACACACGTTTACTGAACCCTGGCTATATGCCAGCTGCTGGGATCCTAGAGATGAATATAGCTAGAAGTGACAAATGGTGTCACTTCTCTCAGATTAATTTAATTTTAAAAATATGGAATTATATGTAGTATGTAATGTGCTGCGACTTTATTTTTTCACTTCATAAATCATAAACATTTTTCCACATTAGTTATATACATCTATTTACCTCTTTTTACAGTTCAGTATAGCATTTACTTGTAAGGATGTGCCATAATATTCGTTTTTCTCTAATAAAAACACCACTCTGATTGTTTTTCTTTGTCTTATGATTACCACAAGTGCATATGAGATTTTTACAAAAAGAAAGAAAAAAAACAAGGTAGACATGGTGGCTTACGCCTGTAATCCCAACACTTTGGGAGGCCGAGGTGGGTGGATTGCTTTGAGCTCAGGAGTTCGAGACCAGCATGGGCAACATGGCGAAACCCCATTTCTACAAAAAATATTAATACAAAAATTAGCCGAGTGTGATGGCGCGCGCCTGTAGTCCCAGCTACTCAGGAGGCTGAGGCTGGAGAACTGCTTGAGCCCAGGAAGCAGAGGTTGCAGTGAACCGAGATTGCACCACTGCACCCCAGCCTGGGCAGCAGAGTGAGACTCTGTCTGAGAAAAAGAAAAAAGAAAAAAAAAAAAAGAAAAGAGAAAAGAAAAGAAAAATACATTGCCTGAGTGAAATCCAGCCTTCATCTCTACTTTGCCATAATCACACACACACACCTGCTGTGTGTCCAGCTGCATGCTTGGTACTTTTTATGTCTGTATGGTAAAAGACGTGAGACATAGTCACACTCCCAAAAAATTACAATCAATTGAAGAGGTTTGACTAACTTGAGATTTTAACTTAAGGACCAGGCAGTATGCACTTGATTACAGACCATACATTCTAAGTACTCAGAGGGAAACCTACCCTTTTTTTGTCTGATTTCAGACTATTTTTTCGGCTAGATTTCTTTAGCCTCTACAAAAAGATATTGCATGAGCATATCATTAAGGAAGATGAGGGAGAATCATGCCCCAAACTTTCTAGAAGAAAGGGGAATGTTTTTAACAAAGAAACATGAAAGAACATGACATCAAGCTCAATCATACCCTGTTTGTCCTTCATTTATAAAATCTCAACTGTTTCTATGTACATAGAAGATAAAAACAAACAATAGGCTGGGTGCGGTGGCTCATGCCTGTAATCCCAGCACTTTGGGAGGCTAAGGCGGGCAGATCATGAGGTCAAGACATCGAGACCATCCTGGCCAACATGGTGAAACCCGGTCTCTACTAAAAATACAAAAATTAACTGGGCATGGTGGTGCATGCCTGTAGTCCCAGCTACTCGGGAGGCTGAGGCAGGGAATCGCTTGAACCTGGGAGGCAGAGGTTGCGGTGAGCCAAGATCACGCCACTGCACTCCAGGCTGGTGACAGAGTGAGACTCCGTCTCAAAAAAAAAAAAAAAAAAAAATTCTTTGGCTGGATTAGTTGATAGTAACAGTTCATCCTATGTGGTTGTAGTTGTACTCACAAAATTGTGTTTGCACAGTTTTGTATTGCATTGTTTGATGTGCAGTGTTTGTTTTTCTTCCATATTTTTGCTTAAGGAATTTGGGGTTTCTATGTTTTGGCTTTAGCAGTGTCTCAGTGTTTAGACCTATTTCTGTGTTCTCTTTCTCTCTCTATTTTTCTTTCTCCCTCTCTTTCTTTCCCCTTCCCAGAATGTTCTCTTTATTCACTTACTTCTAAGTCTGAGGCTAGGCTGAACAAGAGTTTCCAGAACCCCAGGATTAGGAGAAACAGAGACTTGCCTGTTCAGTTACACTTCAAGACCATGGACAGCTCCCCAGCCGTCCTGGTGTCCGCGCCTGCTTTATACACTTCACCGACTGTGAGAATGGAAATGAATCTGAGAAACCATTTGGCCTACCTCCTCCTACCTTTTGCTGTTTCCCAGAGAAAGGATCCTAGTCGGCAAATAGTCCAGGATTATTAACTGCCTGGCTGGGGGGAGATACAAAGGACCTGGAGGGCGCCTTCACGCAGCATTTCCTGCACTCAAATCTGCTAATGCTTGGAAAAATCCTTCAGTTCAACTCAGCAGACTTGTGTGGACCAAGTCTTTCCCTCCCTGGAGAGATAAGGCCTAAATACAGATACTGTCTCGGAGGGGGAACAAAGGAACTCTAGTTTAATAAGAAAATAATCCCTCCTAAAGGCTGTTCTCCACGGGAAATAGAGGAAGAGACAGCCCAGAGCATTGGGGGCCGAAAGGGCTGGAGAGGGAGTGGCGAAATGGAATGGAAGAGGGGCATTCAGGGACTTCTAGGGACCCTGAAGTCAGTCTTGGTGAGCTCCACACAGCTCACACCAGTGTGCCCTGAGCACACAGTCAAAGATATGCCTCACACTTTCCCAAAATGAGAATACAGAGGTCTCCCACTGTCTCCTCTTCCAAACTAGACTAATTTTTTTTTCTTTTCTTTCTTTCTTTTTTTTTTTCTTGAGACAGGGTCTCACTCTGTCAACCAGGCTGGAGTGCAGTGGTGCAAACATGGCTCACTGCAGCCTCAACCTCCTGGGCTCAAGCGATCCTTCTGTCTCAGCCTCTCAAGGCAGCCTGAGACTATAGGCACATGGCACCATGACCAGCTAATTTTTTTTTTTGGTTTGGTTTCATCATGTCACCCAGGCTGGTCTCAAACTCCTGAGCTCAAGCCATCCACCCAGTTTGGCATCCCAAAATGCTGGGATTACATGTGTGAGCCACCATGCCCAGCCAACTAATTTCCAAAAGATAATTTATGCAATGATTTGATGTATTTTGTCTTCTTTTGTTCTTCATGACAAACTTAGGGTTTTATTATTCCCATTTTCCAAATGAATAAACTGAGACTCTGAGAGATTAGGGAACTTGTCCAAAGTGACACATTTAGAAATTGGCAGAGCTGGGTCTTGAACCAAGTTCCTCTGACTCCAAGCTGGTGTTCCTTTCATCACACTTTATCCCTAATTGGGTCTTTTTATGTGTGGTAAAATGCGTATAACAGGAAGTTTACTATTTTAATCATTTTAAGTGTATAGTTCAGTGGTGTTACATTGACAGTGTTGTACAGCCATCTCTATTATTTCTAAAACCTTTTCACCATCCCAAAAGAAACTCTGTACTCATTAAGCAATAACTCCACATTTCCCCCATCCCCATCTTTGGCAACCCCTGTTTTATTTTCTGTCTCTGTGAATTTGACCATTCTGTGTACCTCACAGGAAAGGAATCATACAATATTTGTCCTTTTGTGCCTGGCTTATTTCACTTAATATAACTTCAGGGTTTATCTATGTTATATCATGTGTTAGAACTTCATCTCTTTTTTTCTTTCTTTTTTTTTTGAGATAGGGTCTTGCTCTGTTGCCCAGGCAGGAGTGCAGTGGCACAATCTTGGCTCACTGCAACCTCCGCCTCCCAGGTTCAAGCGATTCTCGTGCCTCAGCCTCCCAAGTAGCTGGGATTACTTTTTATATTTTTAGTAGAGATGGAGTTTCGCCATGTTGGCCAGGATGGTCTTGAACTCCTGACTTCAGGTGATCCAACCACCTTGGCCTCCCAACATGCTGGGATTACAGGTGTGAGCTACCATGCCTGGCCAGAACTTCATCTCTTTTTATGACCTGATACAATCTTGTGGTTGCAGAGGACAGAGATTCACTCAGGCCACCAGAAGGAATGAAGGGTTATTGTAAGCAGCCTTAACAGAATTCAGGAAGACAGAAATCTCAGCCACATGCTGGAGTTTAGGAATAGCCATGTGGCTGGGTTTATTAGGACTTAAATATAGTTTGGAATCTGATCAGCACAGCTCTAGGGACCAAGATATCTCACTGATTTCTTAGTAGCAGGAAGTTGTTGTTTTCTGATACTTAGCCATTATGTCAACATAGTGATGCTCTACTTAGCGATATTCTCCTTGTGGTCTGGCACCACCAATGAACTACTTCATATCCTGTGAAAAGCAACCCTCAGGCTTTTGCTAACCCCACATTTCTACCATTTTAATGATATGCTATATTTTTTCCCTTTGTGGCTTTCATCTCCTGCTCCCACTGCCAGTTAACAAACTTTCCAAAAATCTCTGGCTCTAAGCCACCTGCCTACCTAGAAATTATCTGCCCTTGAGATGAGCATCTTCCCCTGTTCTGATCTGTTGTACCCAGGGTGACAAGTCACATGCTGTTGAACATAACTCCTAATGGTAAAGACCTGCCTCTCTCAGGAGGAAGTTGGGTGCATGGCAGGTGGATGCACAGAGAGGCATTGCCTTCATCCCTCTGCATGAGCTCTCTGGTGCTCTCCCATCAGGCTGTTTATTGTCCTTTAACCCTATGGATTTACTTCTGTGACTTTACAAATCACAGAGCAGAGATTTGTAAAGAGGTGTATTTGGCTGAGTTGATGTGTACTATGCAGGTATTTTTGCTCATATTTTTAGATTATACAAATCATTGCTATATGGTGATATGGAGTTTGGAATTGCTTGAAATATGCTTAGTTATGTCAAGGTGCCTACTTTTGATTTCTGAGTGGGGCTCTTTTCCTTTCTTTTCTTTTCTTTTTTTTTTTTTTTGAGACAGTCTTGCTCTGTCACCCAGGCTGGAGTGCATGATCTTGGTTCACTGCAACCTCTGCCTCCCCGGTTCAAGTGATTTTCCTGCCTAACTCAGCCTCCCAAGTAGCTGGGATTACAGGCCAATGCCACCATTCCTGGCTAATTTTTGTATTTTTGATAGAGATGGGGTTTCACCATGTTGGCCAGGCTGGTCTCGAACTCCTGACCTCAGGTGATTCACCCACCTCGGCCTCCCAAAGTGCTGAGATTATAGGCATGATCCACCATGCCTGGCCAGTGAATGGGGTTGTTTCTTTAACACTGAAAATCTGTTTTCAATTCCCGTGCCAAGTCTGCAGTAACAGGAAGATCTTCAGAACACAGGGCACACCGAGGTGCTAGCAAATCCATGAGGATGGATCCCACCTTCCAATAAGCAGTGGGTAAAAGGACTGGATTGTGGGAATCAGGCCATTCCTAGTTCTGTGACTGTGACAAAGAATGTGGTGCTCATCACACGTCACACAAACATCTCATGCCCTCTGCCTCCACTAGGTTTCCCAGCTTCCCTTGTAGTTAGGTTGGAGCATGTGACTAATTTTGGCCAACAGGCTGTGAGAGGAGGTGACACATGTTCTCCACACTTTCTCTTCTTGGAAGGCATGAGTTTAGTTGACAGAACCCTCAAGGTAGAAGCAGACTGGATCCCTGAGTCATCGTCTGAAACAGTGCTGCCCTGGGGAGCCTCCTGATCTTTTGTGAGAGGGAAATAAACCTCTGTAGGTTAGGCCCTGGAGACCTTGTTGTTTGACTGTTACTGCAGTATAGCCTGGGTCACCCTGATTAGTACAGTCACCAACCAGCAGTGTGACCTTGGGTAAGTAGCAGTGTCTTCAGTCCTCATCTTCCTCTTCTGAAACATAAGAGAATTGCCCCAAATAATCTCAAAAGTTACCTTCATGATTCCTAATTTACCATGTCCTGTTGACTTTTCCTGGGTGGAGTTTCCATTTACTTCTTTCCATTCTTACTGCCACTGAGGTATATACTTTCTCACTTGAGCCTCCTGATCGGCCTCATGCATCTGTCTTTCCACTTCCTTATATAGATCATGTTCCCTTCTTACTCAGCAGCCTTCACTGGCTACTCACTGCCTGCTGAAAAAAGCCCATTTGGGCTCTGCATGGTGGCTTACACCTGTAATCCCAGCACTTAAGGAGGCCGAGGTGGGTGGATTGCTTGAGCCTAGGAGTGCGAGACCAGTATGGGCAATATGGGGGAACCCTGTCTCTACAAAAAAAAGAAAAGAAAAGAATAGAAAAGAAAACTTAGCCAGGCATGGTGGTGCACACCTGTAGTCCCAGCTACTTGGGAGGCTGAGGCAGGAAGATCGCTTAAGCTCAGGAGGCCAAGGCTGCAGTGAGCCATGATCATGCCACTGTACTATAGCCTGGGTGACAGAGCAAGAATCTGTCTCAAAAATAAATAAATAAATAAACAAAAACTGTGTGATATCAGGTCTTTGAGGTCCTTGATAATCTGTGTTTGGTTATTTGTGCAGAATTCTCTCATCCACTGTGCTGTAGGCTTCTCAAGGCCCAGTATCACATTTGATTCAGTTAATAGCCTCCCACACAGTTACTGCCTATTGAAGTGAAAAGTCAAATATCTCCAAACTAGGAATGAAGCCCTAGTAGGAAGACAGGAACTACTAAATGAATTGCAATGATGAAGTTTGCTAGTAGAACACTGTATTGGTCCATTTTCACACTGCAGATAAAGACATACCTGAGATTGGGCAATTTACAAAAGAAAGAAGATTAGGCTTACAGTGCCACATGCCACCACAATCATGGTGGAAGGTGAAAGGCATGTCTCACATGACAGCAAACAAGAGAAGAGAGCTTGTGCAGGGAAACTCCCATTTTTAAAACCATCGGATCTCGTGAGACTTACTCACTATCATAAGAACAGCATGGGAAAGACCCACCCCCATGATTCAGTTGCCTCATTCCAGGTTCCTCCCATAACACATGGGAATTCAAGATGAGATTTGGGTGGGGACACAGCCAAACCATATCATTCCACCCTGGCCCCTCCCAAATCTCATGTCCTCACATTTCAAAACCAATCATGCCTTCCCCATAGTCCCCCAAAGTCTTAACTCATTTCAGCATTTACTCCAAAGTCCACAGTCCAAAGTCTCATCTGAGACAAGGCAAGTCCCATCTGCCTATGAACCTGTAAAATCAAAAACAAGTTAGTTACTTCCTACATACAATGGGGGTACAGGCATTGGGTAAATACAGTTGTTCGAAATTGGAGAAATTGGCCAAAACAAAGGGGCTACAGGTCCTAGGCAAGTTTGAAATCCAGTGGGGCAGTCATATCTTTTTTTTTTTTTTTTTGAGATGGAGTCTCGCTCTGTTGCCCAGGCTGGCGTGCAGTGGCAGGATCTCGGCTCACTGCAATCTCCGCCTCCTGGGTTCACACTATTCTCCTGCCTCAGCCTCCCGAGTAGCTGAGACTACAGGCACCCACCACCATGCCCGGCTAATTTTTTGTATTTTTAGTAGAGACAGGGTTTCACTGTGTTAGCCAAGGTGGTCTCGATCTCCTGACCTCGTGATCCACCTGCCTCGGCCTCCCAAAGTGCTGGGATTACAGGTGTGAGCCACCACGCCCGGTCCCCAGTCATATCTTAAAGCTCCAAAATGATCTCCTTTGACTCCGTGACTCACTCCCAGGACACGCTGATGCGAGAGGTAGGCTCCCACGGCTTTGGGCAGCTCTGCCTCTGTGGCTTTGCAGGGTATATCCCCCCTCCTGGCTGCTTTCACAGGCTGATGTTGAATGTCCGATTTTTCCAGGTGCAAAGTGCAAGCTGTCGGTGGATCTATTCTGGGGTCTGGAGGATGGTGGCCCTCTTCTCACAGCTCCACTAGGCAGTGCTCCAGTAGGGACTCTATGTGGGGGCTTGGACCCCACATTTCCCTTCTGCACTGCCCTAAAAGAGGTTCTCCATGAGGGCCCCACCCCTGCAGCAAACTTCTTCCTGGGCATTCAGACATTTCCATACATTTTCTGAAATCTAGGTGGAGGTTCCCAAACCTCAATTCTTGACTTCTGTTCACCTGCAGGCTCAACACCACGTAGAAGCTGCCAGGGCTTGGGGCTTCCACCCTCTAAAGCAACAACCTGAGCTGTACCTTGGCCCCTTTTAGTCACAGCTGCAGCAGCTGGGTTGCAGGGCACAAAGTCCCTAGACTGCACACAGCAGAGGGACCCTGGGCCCGGCCCACTAAACTATTTTTTTCTCCTAAACCTCCAGGCCTGTGATTTGGGAGTGGGGGGGGGATCTGCTGTGAGGACCTCTGACCTGCCCTGGAGACATTTTTCCCACTGTCAGAGATTAATATTAGGCTCCTTATTGCTTATGCAAATTTCTGCAGCTGGCTTGAATTGCTCCTCAGAAAATGGGTTTCTTCTTTATTGCTTGTCAGACTGCAAATTTTGCAAACTTTTATGCTCTGTTTCCCTTTTAAAACTGAATGCTTTTAACAACACCCAAGTCACCTCTTGAATGCTTTGCTGCTTAGAAATTTCTTCTGCCAGAAACCCTAAATCACCTTTCTCAAGTTCAAAGTTCCACAAATCACCAGGGCAGGGGCAAAATGCCACCAGTCTCTTTGCTAAAACATAACAAGAGTCACCTTTGCTCTAGTTCCCAATAACTTCCTCATCTCCATCTGAGACCACCTCAGCCTGGATTTCATTGTCCATATCATTATCAGCATATTGGTCAAAGCCATTCAACAAGTGTCTAGGGAGTTCCAAACTTTCCCATATTTTCCTGTCTTCTTCTGAGCCCTCCAATTATTCCAACCTCCGCCTGTTACCCAGTTCCAAAGTTGCTTCCACATTTTTGGGTATCTTTTCAGCAGCACCCCACTCTCGGTACCAATTTTCACACTGCTGATAAAGGCATACCCGAGACTGGACAATTTACAAAATAAAGAGGTTTATTGGACTTACAGTTTCACATGGCTGGGGAGGCCTCACAATCATGGCGGAAGGTGAAAGGCATGTCTCACATGGCAGCAGACAAGAGTGGAGAGCTTGTGCAGGGAAACTCCCATTTTTTAAAACCATCAGATCTTGTGAGACTTACTCATTATCATGAGAACAGCACAAGAAAGACCCACCCCCATGATTCAATCACCTCCCACCAGGTTCCTCCCATAACACGTGGGAATTCAAGATGAGATTTGGGTGGGGACAGAGCCAAACCATATCAAATATCTACTGGCAACATGTAGAATGTGTATTAAAATGCAGAATATGGGCCAGGCACGGTGGCTCATGCCTGTAATCCCAGCACTTTGGGAGGCCGAGGCAGGCAGATCATCTGAGGTCGGGAGTTTGAGACCAGCCTGGCCAACATGGTAAAACCCTGTCTCTACTAAAAAAAAAAGATACAAAATTAGCCAGGCATGGTGGCACATGCCTGTAATCCCAGCTACTTGGGAGGCTGAGGCAGGAGAATCACTTGAACCTGGGAGGCGGAGGTTGCAGTGAGCCGAGATCACGCCATTGCACTCCAGCCTGGGCAACAAGAGCGAAACTCCATCTCAAAAAAAAAAAAATGCAGAATATGTGTGTGTTAAAATCTGCATCCAAGGTTGACTTCTAAAGACTACTTGGAAAGCCTTGTGCAGTAAGGGAGGGGAGGGGTTTACAAAGATGTAATATGTAAAGCACAGCCCCTGCCCTTCACTGGGTGGTGGGAGGAAATGTGTGCAAGAAGCAGTCTGCTTAGAACAGCAAGGGAGTCCTTAACGTGGCTTTCTGGGGACAACAGAAAAAGGAATTTGGCTATGTGGGCTGGTCCTGGTGCAACCCTTCTTTGTAAGAAGTGTTAATGACTTAGACCCCACTGGCTTCACCTGTAGTGCTATAGGGGGCCCCTGGTGGGCCCAAAACACAGACAGAGGAGGAAAAAGGTAGGACCAGAAAAAAAGAAGGAAAGTGGGAAGGAAAGAAAGTGAAGAAGAAAGTGAGAGTAAAGGATGTGCATTACCAAGAATCTAGCATTTACATCCTGCTTCCTAATACAAACAACATTTTCACGAGAATCCTGTGAGGTGACCATTGATATTTTTATTCTGTGGATAAAAGTAAAAAAGGGAGAGAGGTCAAGGGACTTGCCCAAGGTCATAAATTTAGGTTTCTAACTCAAGACCTTGTACTGTGTTCTCCATTGCACCAGTTGTCTCTCCACCAAGAGAAAGTGCCTCAACTCCTGAACTATGGGTTTCTTTTCCCAGTTTATAAGGCTATTTAAAATCTTCTTTAAAACTATACGCCAGGCGCGGTGGCTTACTCCTGTAATCCCAGCACTTTGGGAGGCCGAAGCCAGAGGATCACCTGAGGTCAGGAATTTGAGACCAATCTGGCCAATATGGTGAAACCCCGTCTCTACTAAAAATGCAAAAATTAGCCAGGCGTGATGGTGGCCGCCTATAATCCCAGCTACTCAAGAGGCTGAGGCAGGAGAATTACTTGAACCCGGGAGGCAGAGGTTGCAGTGAGCTGAGATGGCGTCACTGTACTCCAGCCTGGGTGACTCTGTCCTTAAAAAAAAAAAAAAAAAATTAGCTGGGCATTGTGGCAGACACCTGTAATCCCAGCTACTCGGGAGGCTGAGGCAGGAGAATTGCTTCAACCCAGGAAGCAGAGGCTGAAGTGAGCAGAGGTCATGCCACTGCACTCTAGCCTGGGTAACAGAGTGAGACTTTGTCTCAAAAAAAAAAAAAAAAAAAAAAGGAATGACGGAAACAGAAAATTACCATTAGAACACCACAGTAATAATTGCTGCTGCAGATAAAGTCCACTGATGAAGCTAATATTAGTGGGCAAAACTCTAAGGAGAACCAGGATATTTACATAGCATCTAAGTATAAACCTCCAAATATGCATTAATTATCTTGTTTTTAACATATGTCCCCAAATGCTTTGATACCCCTCCCTCCACAATGGAAAGCTTAATTCTCCTTCCCTTAAGTGTGGGCTGATTTAGTGGTGCACTTCTAACAAATCACGCAGGGGTCAGCATAGTCCCAAATAGGAAATATATTAGGCTGTTTAAGCCATATGGTCTCTTCTGCAACAACTCACCCCTACTGATGTAGCATGAAAGCAGCCATAAAAAATATGTGAATGAATGAGTGTGGCTGTATGCTAATAAAACTTTATTTATAAAAACAGGCAGTGGGCTGGATTTGGGCCTCCAGCCATGGTTTGCTGACCTCTAGAATAGCATATGAAAAAGAAAAAATAGTAACTTTGCAGTGGAGAAACTTGGCAGACACTACCTTAACTTTGAGTGATCAAAGTTAACATTACCAGTAATAAGGAATACTGAAGTGTTATCAGTAAAAATGGCAGAGTAAGGAAATCCAAAAGTTTATCCCTCCGTAAATGCAACCAAAAGGTTGGTTAAAACTGTTAGAATTGGCCAGGCACGGTGGCTCATGCCTATAATCCCAGCACTTTGGGAGGCCAAGGAGGGCTGATCACGAGGTCAAGAGATCGAGACCATCCTGGCCAACATGGTGAAACCCTGTCTCTACTAAAAATACAAAAATTAGCCATGCATGGTGGCACACGCCTCTAGTCCCAGCTGCTCGGGAGACTGAGGCAGGAGAATCGCTTGAACCCGGGAGGCAGAGGTTGCAGTGAGCCGAGATCGTGCCACTGCACTCCAGCCTGGCGACAGAGCGAGACTCCATCTGAAAAAACAAACAAACAAAAAACAAAAAAACTGTTAGAATCAACTTTTCAGAACTCTGGACACTAACCAAAAGGCCTGCAGCAGCCAGTGGAATGTTTTCATAAAAAAGACAGCTGATTCTTAGTAAGAATAGCAAGCTTTGTAGTGTTTTAACTTACCCTGGTCCCATCCCCAGGTTAGCAGTGAATTTGGAGAAAATAGCTACAGTCCCAGTATAGGTACCAGTACTAGAGGGAAGAGAATGGACCTAATTTGCAAAGAATTGTTTTTGTTTTGTTTTGATCTGTATGGTGGCTCCCTGGAGGACTTTCTCAAGGGCTTACCTTTATCTTGTCTAACTTGGAACTCTCTAGCGGTGAGTGTGACTACCCAAGGAGAATTTGTTGAAGATATTTACAGGCAAATGTTTTGGTTATTTCTGCCCGGGGCATTGGATAACAGTTGGGGCAAACAATAGACTAATATAAAGCTTGGGAGAGAAGACTGAAGAATGAGATGCTTTGGAGAAGAAGGACTTTGAAAAACTGACATATCCCTGGTAAACCAGAAAGCCACTTGCATGCCAAGGCCTATGCATATGTTCAGGAAAGATCTGAGAATGTCCTAAGTGTTCTGGCTGATCTTCAGGCTCTTCACAAGCATGAAGCAAAGGCTAAGGCAAAGAGCTAGATTCCATCTGAAAAAAAAAAAAAGATAAGAGCAACCAAATAGAAATCCTTGATTTGAAAAGTACAATAACTGAAATGAAAAATTCACCAGAAGAGTTCAGCAGCAGATTTGAGCAGACAGAAGAAAATATCAATGAATTTAAAAATAAATCAATTGAGATTATCAAGTCTGAGGAACAGAAAAATAAAAGAACGAAGATACATGAAGAGAGCCTAAGATAACTTCTGGAGTTCCAGAAGGAGAGGAGAGGAAAAAAAGGAGCAGAAAGAATATTTAAAGAAATAATGGCTGAAAACTTGAAAACCTTCTAAATTTAATTTAAAACATTGATCTATACATCTGGAAAGCTCAATAAAATCCAAGTAAAATAAACTCAAAGAGATTCACACCAAGACACATTGTAGTCAAATTGTTATAAGCCAAAGGCAGGAGAGCAAATCTTGAAAACAGTAGGACAGTGGGGACTCATCACAAGGTGGGTGTGGTATGCATGCCTGTAGTCCCAGCTACTCGGAAGGCTAAGGTGGGAGGATAGTTTGGGCCCAGGAGTTCGAGTTTAGCTTGGGTAATATAGTGAGACCCCATCTCAAATTTTAAAAAAAGAAAGAGGCTGCACATGGTGGCCTGTAATCCCAGCAGCAGTTTGGGAGACTGAGGCAAGAGGATCACCTGAGGGGCCAGGAGGTCAAGATCAGCCTAAGATACATCTGAGACCCTGTCTCTCCAAATTAAAAAAAAAAAAAGCCAGACTCAGTGGCATGTGCCTGTAGTCCTAGCTACTTGGGAGGCTGAGGCAGAAGAATTGATTGAGCCCAGGAGTTTGAGGCTGCAGCGAGGCATGATCATGCCACTGCACTGAAGCCTGGGTAGCAGAGTGGGACCTTGCTTCTTTAAAAAAAAAAAAAGGAAAAAGTAGGCTGGGCATGGTGATTCATGCCTGTAATTCCAGCACTTTGGGAGGCTGAGGCAGGTAGATTGCTTGAGCCCAGGAGTTCAAGACCAGTTCAAGACATGGTGAGACCCTGTCTCTACAAAAAATACAAAAATTAGCTGGGCATGGTGGTGCATGTCTGTATTCCCAGCTACCCGAGAGGCTGAGGTGGGAGGATTGATTGAGCCTGAGAGGCCAGGAGCCATGATCCCTGCACTCCAGCCTAGGTGACAGAGTGAGACCCTGTCTCACAAAAAAGAAAGGAAGAGAAAGAAAGAGAGAAAGAGAAGAAAAAGAAAGAAAGAAAGAGAAAGAGAGAAAGAAAGAGAAAGGAAGAAAGGAAGGAAAGAAGAAAGAAAGAAAAAGAAAGGAAGGAAGGAAGAAAAGAAAAAAAGAGGGAGGGAGGGAGGAAGGAAGGACTCATTGTGTACAATGGATGCTCGATAAGATTAACATCCGATTTCTCATCATGGGCCAAAAGGCAGTAGGATGACATATATTAAGAGTGCTGAAAGAAAAAAACACCCCCTGTCACCCCAGAATTCTCTATCTAATGAAACTATTCTTCAAAAATGAAGGAGGGAAAAAAGAAATTAAAACATTCTAAGATAAAGACTGGAAGATTTCATCACTAGTAAACCTGGCCTATAAGAAATCCTAGGCCAGGCACGGTGGCTAACCCCTGTAATCCCAGCACTTTGGGAGGCCAAGGCAGGTGGATCACCTGAGGTCAGGAATTTGAGATCAGCCTGGCCAACATGGTGAAACCTCGTCTCTACTAAAAATAAAAAAAACTTAGCTGAGCATAGTGGCACGCACCTGTAATCACAGCTACTCGGGAGGCTGAGGCATGAGAATTGCTTGAACCTAGGAGGCAGAGGTTATAGTGAGCCGAGATTGCGCCACTGCACTCCAGCCTGGGCAACAGAGGAAGACTTCATCTCAAAAAAAAAAACAAAAAAAGGAAATCCTAGAGGAGGTCTTTCAGACTGAAATGACAGTAGACAGTAATTTGAATCTACATGAAGAAATAAACCATTAAAGGTAACTCCATAGGTAAATATAAAAGGTAGCATAAATGTATTCTTGTTTAATTTTGTTTAATTTTTTCCTATCCTATTTAAAAGATAAGTACATAATGCAGTAATTATAAACCTGCATTGATAATGCACACAATGTATTAAGATGTATTTTGTGTGAAAATAATAGCACAAAGAAGGGGAGAGGGAACCAAAGCTATATAGGAGCAAATTTTTTGTGTAATAATGAAATTAAGTTGGCATTTATCTAAACTAAGTTGTTATTAAATAAGATGTTAATTGTAATTCCCAGGACAATGACTAAGAAATTAACTCAAAATATAGTAAAAAGGCTGGGCACGGTGGCTCATGCCTAAATCCCAGCACTTCGGGAGGCCAAGGTGGGCAGATCACTTGAGGTCAGGAGTTCAAGACCAGCTTGGCCAACATGGCGAAACCCCATCTTTACCAAAAATATAAAAATTAGCTGGACGTCATGGTGCGTGCCTGTAGTCCCAGCTACTTGGGAGGCTGGGGCAGGAGAATTGCTTGAACCCAGGAGCAGAGGTTGCAGTGAGCTGAGATTGTGCCACTATACTCCAGCCTGGGTGACAGAACAAGAATCTGTCTCAAAAAAAAAAAAAAATTAGTATTCTTCCCAATATGCATAACTTCAATTTAATCATGAGAAAATGTCAGACAAACTCAAATTGAAGACTATCCAACAAAATACTTAACCAATACTCTTTTTTTTTCTTTTTTCTGAGATGGAGTTTCTCTCTTGTTGCCCAGGCTAGAGTGCAGAAGCATGATCTCAGCTCACTGCAACCTCCATCTCCCAGGTTCAAGCCATTCTCCTGCCTCAGCCTCCCGAGTAGCTGGGATTACAGGTGCCCACCACTATGCCTGGCTAATTTTTGTATTTTTGGTAGAGATGGGGTTTCACCATGTTGGCCAGGCTGGTCTTGAACTCCTGACCTCAGGTGATTCGCCCACCTCTGCCTCCCAAAGCGTTGGGATTACAGGCGTGAGCCACTGCGCCCGGCTGACTTAACCAATACTCTTAAAAATAAAAATAAAAATTTTAAAAAATCAGGCAATGGGCTGGGTGCGGTGGCTCACGTCTGTAACCCCAGCACTTTGGGAGGCCAAGGCGGGCAGATCACCTGAGGTCAAGAGTTTGAGACCAGCCTGGCCAACATGGTGAAACCCCATCTCTACTAAAAATACAAAAATTAGGTGGGTGCCTGTAATCCCAGCCATTCGGGAGGCTGAGACAGGAGAATTGCTTAAACCTGGGAGGTGAAGGTTGAAGTGAGCCAAGATCGCACCATTGCACTCCAGCCTGGAAGACAACAGCGAGATTCCATCTCAAAAAAAAGAAAAAAAAAATCGGGCAACCAGATTTTAATTTTTTATTTATTAAAAAAAATTTTTTTTTAATTTTTAACTTTTTTTTTCTTTTGAGACAGTGTCTCACTCTATTGCCCAGGCTGGAGTGCAGTGGCACGATCTCGGCTCACTGCAACCTCTGCCTCCCAGGTTCGGACTACAAGCGCATGTCACCACGCCCAGCTAGTTTTTGTATTTTTAGTAGACACAGGGTTTCATCATGTTGGCCAGGTTGGTCTTGAACTCCTGGCCTCAAGTGATCTGCCCACCTCGGCCTCCCAAAGTACTGGGATTACAGGCATGAGCCATTGCTCCTGGCCTAATTTTTTAAACTTTTATTTAAGTTCAGAGGTACAAGTGCAGGTTTGTTATACAGGTAAACTTGTGTCAGGGGTTTGTGTACAGATTATTTCATCACCCAAGTATTAAGCCTAGTACCCATTAGTTATTTTTCCTGATTCTCTCCCTCCTCCCACCCTCCACCCTCTGAAAGGCCCCCATGTGTGCCCTTCCCCTTTCCCCTCTATGTGTCCATGTGTTCTCATCATTTAGCTCCCACCAATACTCTTGAAAAATATCAAGATCATGAAAGACAAAGAAAGACCCAGAGACTGTCATAGACAGAGGGAGACTAAGGAGATATGGTAACTAAATACAATGCGGTATCCTGGGTTAAATCCTGGAACAGAAAAGGACATTAATGGAAACACTAGTGAAATCTGAATGCAGCCTGTAGTTTAGTTAATAGTATTGTACTAATGTCAACTACATAGTTTGGATAAATGTATTTTAACATTAGGGGAGAGAACAGGTACTATCTTGTCAACACTTCTGTAAATCTAAAATTATTTGAAAATAAATTGTTGTAGGGCTGGGCGCAGTGGCTCACGCCTATAATCCCAGTACTTTGGGAGGCCAAGGGCCGGGGGGATCAGGAGGTCATGAGTTCGAGACCAGCCTGACCAACATGGTGAAACCTGGTCTCTACTAAAAATACAAAAATTAGCCGGGCATGATGGCAGGTGACTGTAATCCCAGCTACTCAGGAGGCTGAGGCAGGAGAATCGCTTGAACCCAGGAGGCGGAGGTTGTAGTGAGCAGAGATCGCACCATTGCACTTCAGCCTGTGGGACAGAGTGAGACTCTATCTCAAAAAAAGAAAAAAAAAGAAAATAAATAGTTGTAGAAAAAAACCTATAAATTGAAAACTATAAAATTTCACTGAAAGAAATTGAAGTCCAGGCACAGTGGCTCACGCCTGTAATCCCAACATATTGGGAGGCCAAGGTGGGCAGATCACTTGAGCCCAGGAGTTCAAGACCAGCCTGGGCAACACAGTGAGACCTTGTTCCTACAGAAAATTAGCCAGGCTTGATGGCACATGCCTGTAGTCCTAGCTACTTGGGAGGCTGAAGTGGGAAGATCACTTGAGCCCAAGAGTTTGAGGCTGCAGTGAGCTGTGATTGTACCATTGCACTCCAGCATGGGTGACAGAGGTTGGAGTGCAATGGCACAACCACAGCTCATTGCAAACACAAAACAAACCAACCTGAAAGCCAAGATTAAATGTCTCAGGGGCCTGATTGGGTGGATCTTTACAGGTGTCTGTCACTTCTGTAAGTGGAGGCAAGACCACTTGCCACAGATTTTGTGTCCAGTGTTAAGACACCTGAGTCCCTGCCATCCATCCTTAGTTATATCAGTAGAAGGCAAGGAGGCACCCACTACTATAGGGCAGATTATGAAATGGAATGCTTTTTGCAGCCCGATGATGGTAAATAAAAGGGCAAGGGGTAAGGAAATTTGGGCAAAATAAAAGCCATGGCGTTTCCTATGGAGATGAGGATTGAGACTATATCACTTCTCTTTTGAGAGTTCCTGCTCTTAGAACTTATCAGATGGATTGAGATGGTGTTGAATAAGATTCACTGGCAGGAAAGTGGGCTAAGAGAATCCACTAGGAAGAGTTAGCCCTGGTGACATGTGTGAGCATGCAGTTGTTGTGGTGGGGGTAGAGGTGAAGGTGATGATGGCGGTGGAGGTGGTGGTGGTGATGGTGGAAGAGGTGGAAGTGGTGAATGGCAGTAGAGGTGGTGGTGATGGTGGTAGAGTTGGTGGTGGAGGTGGTGGTGGTGATGGTGGAAGAGGTGGAAGTGGTGAATGGTGGTAGAGTTGGTGGTGGAGGTGGTGGTGGTGATGGTGGAAGTGGTGAATGGTGGTAGAGGTGGTGGTGATGGTGGTAGAGTTGGTGGTGGAGGTGGTGGTGGTGATGGTGGAAGAGGTGGAAGTGGTGAATGGTGGTAGAGTTGGTGGTGGAGGTGGTGGTGGTGATGGTGGAAGAGGTGGAAGTGGTGAATGGCGGTAGAGGTGGTGGTGATGGTGGTAGAGTTGGTGGTGGAGGTGGTGGTGGTGATGGTGGAAGAGGTGGAAGTGGTGAATGGTGGTAGAGGTGGTGGTGATGGTGGTAGAGTTGGTGGTGGAGGTGGTGGTGGTGATGGTGGAAGAGGTGGAAGTGGTGAATGGCGGTAGAGGTGGTGGTGATGGTGGTAGAGTTGGTGGTGGAGGTGGTGGTGGTGATGGTGGAAGAGGTGGAAGTGGTGAATGGTGGTAGAGGTGGTGGTGATGGTGGTGGTGGTGGTGGTGGTCGTGGTGGAAGAAGTTGAGGTGGTGAATGGCAGTGGAGGTGGTGATGGTGGTGGAGGTGGTGATGGTGGTGGAGGTGGTGATGGTGGTGGAGGTGGTGGTAGCGGTGGTGGTAGTGGAGTGGCAGGGAGTTCTGGCACAACATATGCTGAGGCTGGAAACCCTCTGACCCAGTCATTGCCACCTAACCCCAGGAAAAATGGCCAAGCATGTGAGGGTGACCTTAGGAGCCTAGCGTAGAACATCACAGACATCCAGAGCAGCAGGGTCCCTGCAGCAGGGGAAGGGGCATGTTGGGCTGTGCAGACAGGGTTTTCATCAGCCACACATGTGGCAGTGACGGCAACAGCAGTTCCCCCAAACAGATTCTCTGATGAGTGGCAATGTGTCTTCAGTTCTCTATCTTTGAAGCACTTGGAAACAAAACTGGCCCCTTTGGATGGAGTAAACACCAGGGATGTTGGACAGCTCAAGAGGAGGGGAAGGGATATTGGACTTTCTGCTAACCTGGCACATGGCTGGTCAAGGTGGTTTTGTTTTGAAAAGTAGAAGGGCCGTGTGTGGTAGTGCATGCCATAGTCTCAGCTACTTGGGAAGCTGAGGTGAGAGGATCACTTGAGCACAGGAAGTCAAGGCTTCAGTGAGCTCTGATCATCCCTCTGCACTCCAGCCTGGGTGACAGAGCAAGATCCCATCTCAAAAAAGAGAAAGAGAGAGAGAGAAAAGAAAAGAACAATGGAAGAGATGTGACCTGATTTGTGCCCCAGGGTTGGTAATGCAGGTTGTTTCAGGTCACGCTGTTTCCATGCATTAAAGACTGAGCTTCTGAGAAGTCACAGCATCCTATGTTCTGTCATGATTTCTTTTGCGTTTTTTTTTTTTTTTTTTTTAACATCAGAACCAGCGTGGAGGAAAACAGGAATCCTAACGTGAATAGAAGGGGCCTGATCCTTCAGAGAGCACCAGCTCTGTAACCAGCCCCCCACATGCCCCCACTGCCAAGTATGCTAGTTTTCTGTTGAACAGCACCATGCCCCCTTCCCACCCACTGTGGATACAAGATTTTCTTGTATCTTGATTCTATTTGCTTTCCTCATTACTTCTTCTCAGAGCCCAGAAGTGGACTCACAAATGCTCAATGTTCTGTAATGAATGTTTAGTAATCCATAGTTTCTATTACTCAAATAAATTTATTTTTAGCCTGGGCAACATGGCGAAACCCCATCTCTACAAAATAAAACAAATACAAAAATTACCTGGGTATGGTGGCATGCACCTGTAGTCCCAGCTACTTTGGAGGCTGAGGTGGGAGAATCACTTGAGCCCGGGAGGTAGAGGCTATAGTGAGCTGTGATTGTGCCACTGCACTCCAGCCTGGGCAACAGAGTGAGACCCTGTCTCCAAAAATAAATTTGTTTTTAAGAAATTAATTAGAATGGCTTATTCCTGCTCTAAAAGCTTGTGATTAATGACTTGGTGCTTTTAAAGCATTTCCTGTACATGGAGGCAGTGTCAGGGCCTAATTCAAAGGCTTTTCTTTCCTTGTTTCTTCAATGAGAACAATGCCCTCCCGCCACCCCAACCCATGCCAAATGGGTTCAAAATGTTAGGAGATAGCTACCCCTTCAGAGATCCACTCAGAATTAGAGCTCTTGTTATAATTAAAGAACTAAGTCTAAGACTAAGTTTTCATTCAGCCTTGTCAAAAGAATAAAGGTAAATTTTTTTCTCCCAGCTGTTCTGTTGTAATTTTCTATTCTTTTAAAATAAATTTTAACTTTGATTTTATTATTTTTCATGTTGTTATACAGTCTTAAGGTATTAAAAATATTGTTCATAATTTTCACTTTTAATAGCTGCATTATATTCCATCAAGTTGGCATAATTTAGTCATTCTTCAATAGCTAGACATTTAGGGGTTTTCCCCCCTAATTTTTATCATTGTAAAAAACATTGCAGTGGGCCAGGTGCGGTGGCTCACGCCTGTAATCCTAGCACTTTGGGAGGCCAAGGTAGATAGATTACTTGAGGCCAGGAGTTCGAGACCAGCCTGGCCAACATGGTGAAACCCCAACTCTATTAAAATTAGCCAGATGTGGTGGAGGGCGACCATAGTCCCAGCTACTTGGGAGGCTGAGGCGGGAGAATCACTTGAACTTGGGAGGCGGGGTTGCAGTGAGCCAAGATTGTGCCACTGCACTCCCGCCTGGGTGACAGAGCGATGGGAGGGGGAGGGGAGTAACACCAGTTGAGTACTTACTCTATGCCAGGAACCATGCCAGGGGCATTTACAAAGTTAATCCAATTAAAACCTCATAACAACCCAGAGATTATTATGCATATTTAACACAAATGGAATCTAAGGCTTCAACATTCAACAGGCCAAGTAACTGCTCAAAGTTCTAAAAACAAACGGAGCTGGGTTTTAATACAGGTCAGTCTTACATTAGAGCTCATGCCTACTCAACATATCATTCCTTTTTTTGTTTGTTTTTGTTTATTTTTTGAGACAAAGTCTCACTCTGTCACCCAGGCTGGAGTGCAGTGGTGTGATCTCAGCTCACTGCAGCCTCGACCTCCCAGACTCAAGTGATCCTCCCACCTCAGCCTCCCAAGTAGCTGGGACCACAGGAACATGCTACCACATCTGGGGAATTTTTGTATTTTTTGTAGAGACGGGGTTTTATTTGCCCAGGCTGGATCATTCTTTCTTAAAACCATGTTCAGAATCAAGTTGAGTAGCCTCCTGTAGAACTATCTGGCATGGGGTAATGGGAAAATGGCAAATACCAGGCTTGTACATCACCACTCACCATTCCTCACTCATGGCAGCCACAACTAATCAAACCTGGCACTTTACCCTCTTAATTCAATAATTAAGAATTCAAAACCTAGGAATTCTTTCTCAATTCACTGTTTCAGGCAGGTGCTACCAACGGATAGGAGTTGGCATGGGAGATGTAATCAGGCACGTGGGTTCAAACCTATACTGCACACTTACTAGCTATATGACCTGGAGCAGGTCATGCAACCTTTCTGAGGCTCAGTTTTTGTCAACTGTAAATTAAGATAATATCTCATTTGCAGTAGAATTGCCTTAGAATTATCCTGAGGATTTGTTGACAACATATATGTAAAAGTACCCAGCACTGTACCTGGAAGAGACCAGGCCATGAAAAGTGTATAGCCTTTGAGGAGCCCATCAATCCCTTCAGCTCGTGCTCTGGAAACTGTAGGGAGCACTTTTCTTTTTTAAATGGGGACAAAAATATCTGCTTTATTATTACCACTTACTTATAGAGGTGATTTACAGATTTAATGAGAATATATCAAAGTACTTTATAATTCACAAAAATATAAATTTATACAATGCTATCTACTTTGTATTGAGCATATTCTAAATTCTGGGACTAGTACTGGAAACTTTACATATATAGTGTTACCTCTTAATTCTCAACACAACCCCACAGTTGTTATAATTACATTTAATGTATAAATGACTTCAGAGAAACAGAAAAGATTGGGTGATTTGTTAAAGGTCCAGCTAGAAAAGGGCAGTCAGAATTCAACCCAATATTACTTCCATACAGAGGTTTTACTTTTTCCTTTCTACTCAGAGCTAACACAACAGCATTATTTAACGTCCTTAAGAATGGTGGGGAGGAATCACTGAATAACCTGCTTTGACAAAACACCCTGATAAAATCTATGCTTGTATTTTAGAACCCCTGGGTTTCACACATTGTTTTTATAGTTTTTACACATCAAGTTAAGGTGAAAAGTGATAGATTTTAAGAACCAAGAATATGGTATGCCATCCCACCCAAACTTATAAACAAATCACAAATAACATGAAATAGAAAAAAAAACATAAAGACTTCCTTTGCTTTTGGAAAACAGCTGAGAAACAACAAAACTCTTTTCAGAAGTACAGACAAAATTTGTTTTTGTAGTGTAGTTAATATGCCCTCCTTAGGCATTAAGACACTTTTCTGTTTGTAACCTTAATGCAGCCGTATTTTTACTCTTTATAAAAATCAAGTCTCTCAATAAAAACAGTAACTTACTCACTAATCATTAAAAAATTGCATCACTAAAAATGTAGTTATACACACCAATTTCTGACCTCTTAGAATATTCTGCACAATCAGTTTTAATCACTGGAATGAATTACTGCTCAAAAAAGCAGTACGGCTTCAATTGCATTATGATTTGGTAGTCAATATTCCTGTTTTCCAGTAAAAGGGAGATTTCATGAACAGAAACATTGGGCTCCTTATGGTTTCATCGATCAAGAGAACGTCTCTGAGCAGCTTCTGAGCAAACATTTCTTAATAGGTTGATCACAGATCTGGGGTCTTCACTCCTCACAATAGCACTGCCAGACACAATCATGTTAGCTCCTGCCTCTGCACACTTATGGACATTGTCAGAACCTACTCCAACATCGACCTCTATATCCAAAGATGGGAAGTGGGTCCTCAATCAGTGAACCTTTGGCATCATATCTTCCTGAATTTCTGCCCTCCAAACCCCGGTTCCACTGTCATAACCAAGGCCATATCTATTTGATTAGCCCATGGTGCCAAATACTCAACTGAGGTTCCTGGTTTGATGGCAAGGCCAACATTCATCCCATTCTCCCGAATGTCTTTAATCAAAGCCCCTGGGTTCTCAGTAGCCTCGAGATGAAAGGTGTACTGATTGGCTCCTGCTACAGCCATTGGCTTTACCCACTGTTCTGGCTTGGACACCATCATGTGCTTGTCAAAGAAAGGGTCCTGGCCTAGCTGTTTTCGAAGGCTTTCTACCACAGGGTGACCAAAGGTGATGTTGGGAACAAAATGCCCATCCATTACATCCAGGTGCAGATAATCGGTCCCAGAGTCTAGCATCCGGAGGCACTTGGCCCCTAAATTGGCCAGGTCGCTGTTGAGGATGGACAGGCCAATCTTGCAGCCTGACGCCATACCACTGGCTCCCAAGAGCAAGTTACCCCACAAGTCCCCGGTAACACCAGAGCCCACTTTTTTTTTTTTTTTAAACCAGGAAATTCTATCAAAGAATCACAGTTTGGCCAGGCACGGTGGCTCATGCCTGTAATCCCAGCACTTCAGGAAACCAATGCGGGAGGATCACTTGAGCCCAGGTGTTTGAGACCAGCCTGGGCAACATAGTAGGACCCCGTCTTTACAAAGTAAAAAATGTGCCTGTGTGATGGCACATGCCTGTGGTCCCAGGTACTCGGGAGGCTGAGGCAGGAGAATTGCTTGAGCCGGGGAGGCTGAGACTTCAGTGAGCCGTGATTGCGCCACTGCACTCCAGCCTGGGTGACAGAGTGAGGCCCTGTCTCAAACAAGAGACAGAAAACAAACAAAAAAGAAACCCCGAAGCATAGTTTGGAGAGAACTATACAATAGCAGTCAAGTACAGGCTGTGAATTCTGTAGGTTTAAAAAAACGGTGAGGGATGGCCAGGTGCGGTGACTCACGCCTGTAATCCCAGCATTTTGGGAGGCCAAGGCAGGTGGATCAGCTGAGGTCAGGAGTTCGAGATCAGCCTGGCCAACATGGTGAAACCCTGTCTCTACTAAGAATACAAAAATTAGCTGGGCGTGGTGGCATGTGCCTGTAACCTTTGCTACTCGGGAGGGTGAGACAAGAGAATCGCTTGAAGCCGGGAGGTGGAGGCTGCAGTGAGCAGTGATAATGCCATTACACTCCAGCCTGGGTGACAGAGCAAGACTCCGTCTCAAACAAACAAAAAAATGGTGTGGGATACCCTGGGAGACGTGGTTCAGGGATCCCTTCTGGAAGAGTTGGATATGAGAGGGTCTGAAGATTTAGGGTTTGGAGGAGGCAACAGTTGGAAGGTGGAACAGCATAAGCAAAAGTAGTAAGAGAAAGTTGAGAGCAGAGAGAGGAGACTGACTCTTCCGTCATCAAGGGTCTGGCCTGGGGAGTGTCTTCAGCGGGGAAGGAAAAGTACCCTCCCCGGCCGGGTACTTTGGGTTTTCCTGGCGTTCTCTGCCAGCTCGTGATCTTACCCAACCAACCCCAGGAGCACCCGAAGCAGCAAAGACTCTGCACGTTTCATGACTACCACCAGGAGGCAGTATGGCCCAACAACTTGGAGCATCAGGGTTCATTCAGTTCCTAGTTTGTTCCAAGAGCTGATCTAGGAGCATGAAAGTGTCCACCAATCTAATATTTGTGGAGCACTTTGCATGGAGTTTTCAAAGTACTTTAACCCCGGTGATCTGATCTAATACTAACTACAACCCTGTGTGGTCTCTATGTGTTGGTATCATCTACCTGAAGGAACCGATGTTAAGGATTTAAGTGAATTATTCAAGTTCATTTAGATTGTGCAAGAATCTGAATTTGAACCAAAGGCCATAATCTCCACCTCGTGCCCTCTACTACAACTTACTGCCTTTTGTTAAGGAGACAGGAGCATACAAATATTTAGCATAATAATAAAAGCTTATATTAATAACTATTAAGAACCAATGGCAGTTTCAGTTTGATAAGATGAAAAAGTTCTGGAGATGGATGGTGGTGATGGTTGCACAACAATATGATACATTTAATGCCGCTGAACTGTATACTTAAAAGTGGTTAAAATGTCAATTTTTTTTTTTTGAGAGAAGTCTCGCTCTTGTCCCCCAGGTTTGAGTGCAATGGCTTTATCTCAGCTCACTGCAACCTCTGCCTCCCGGGCTCAAACGATTCTCCTGCCTCTCCCTCCCAAGTAGCTGGGATTAAGGCGCCTGCCACCATGCCTGGCTAAGTTTTGTATTTTTTAGTAGAGACGGGGTTTCACCATGTTGGCCAGGCTGGTCTCGAACTTCTGACCTCAGATGATCCACCCGCCTTGGCCTCCCAAAGTGCTGGGATTACAGGCGTGAGCCACCGTGCCCGGTCTGCAATTTGTTTTTTTTTAGGCAGGGTCTCACTCTGTCCCCCAGGGTGGAGTGCAGTGGTAGAATCTTGGCTTACTGCAGCCTCAACATCCTGGGCTCAAGCGATCCTCCCACCTCAACCCCCTCAAAGTAGCTGGGATCACGGGTGCATGCCACCACACCCAGCTATTTTTCTGGAGAGATGGGATTTTGACATGTTGCTGAGGCTGGTCTCAAACTCCTGAGCTCAAGCAATCCTCCTGCCTTAGCCTCCCAAAGTGCTGAGATTATAGGCATGAGCCACTGCACCCAGCCTAAAATGGCAAATTTTTTTTTTTTTTTTTTTTGATACAGAGTTTCACTCTTGCTGCTCAGGCTAGAGTGCAATGGCACGATCTCGGCTCACTGCAACCTCCATCCACCTCCTGGGGTCAAGCGATTCTCCTGCCTCATCCTTCTGAGTAGCTGGGATTACAGGCATGCACCACCACACCTGGCTAATTTTGTATTTTTAGTAGAGACGGGATTTCTCCATGTTGGTCAGGCTGGTCTCGAACTCCCAACCTCAGGTGATCCATCAGCCTCAGCCTCCCAAAGTGCTGGGATTACAGGTGAGAGCCACCGCGCCTGGCAAGATGGCAAATTTTATGTTATGTGTATGTTAACACAGTTTAAAAAATGACAACTACATAAATGGTTAACTATATAGCATTTATTAATAACAATAGTTACTGTTATATATCAGTAGCTGCCTTTGAAAGCACTTACGAACTTATTATTTCTTTAATTCTCACAATCATCAATTGAAGTAGGCACCATTATTATTCTTATTCAATAAATAATTTCAGGCCAGGCGTGGTGGCTCATGCCTGTAATCCTAGCACTTTGGGAGGCAGAGGCAGGTGGATCACGAGGTCAGGAGTTCAAGACCAGCCTGGCCATATAGTGAAACCCCATCTCTACTAAAAATACAAAAACTAGCTGGGTGTGGTGGTGTGTGCCTGTAGTCCCAGCTGCTTGGGAGGCTGAGGCAGGAGAATCACTTGAACCCAGGAGGTGGAAGTTGCAGTGAGCTGAGATCGTGCCACTGCACTCTACCCTGGGTGACAGAGCGAGACTCTGTCTCTAAATAAATAAATAAATAAAAATAATTTCATCACTGGGTCTGTCTTTACTCCCCTCCCTCTCCCCAGACCCCACCCCAATCCCCTTCCTCAGCAACCCTGGTATAGGCTGTGATCTGCACTTCACTGGTCCTTGGTTAACCAGTGTTGTAAGTGTGATAGAATGGGAAGACCATGGGCTTTGGAGTTTACTGACCTGGAGCTGATAGGGTCTCAGCTGTTTTACTGGCTGAATGTTCTTGGACAAGTTACTTAATCTCTCTGAGCCTCAATTTTTTCATTTATGAAATAATAATAGTATTTACTTCATAGAGTTGTTGTGATGAGCAAATAAGATAATGTATAAATGTGAAATGCTTAACAGTGCCTGACACATAGAATGGACTAAAAAATGTTGGCTGTTATTGTTTGCTCCTAGTAGGATGCTCAGACAACAATAAATAAATAGGCCAGGAGCAGAGGCTCAGGCCTGTAATCTCACGCCTGTAATTCCAGCACTTTGGGAGGCCAAGGCAGGCGGATCACCTGAGGTCAGGAGTTTGAGACCAGCCTGACCAACATGGTGAAACCCCGTCTCTACTAAAAATACAAAAATTAGCCAGGTGCAGTGGCAGGTGCCTGTAATCCCAGCTACTTGGGAGGCTGAAGCAGGGGAATCGCTTGAACCTGGGAGGCAGAGGTTGCAGTGAGCCGAGATTGCACCACTGCACTCCAACCTGGGTGACAGAGCGAGACTTGTCTCAAAAAAAAAAAAAAATTGAAAAGAAAACAACAACAAATAAATAGATGGGTATGTCCCGAGGGGATCTGAAATACCTCCTGGCCCTCGTGAGGGTGGGGATGTTGGAGGAAAGCAGCACACAGCAGAGAATGTTTAGCCCCAATCAGCTGAGCTCATGGAATGACAGGACGAGGTGTGGTTCTTGGAGTCCAACTTCATCATCTTACAGAGGAGGAAATCGAAACCCAAGAAAGGGAATAGTGTTATGCAGAGTCACCCCTTTGTGCCAGTCAACTGGGAAATTACCCTGAGAAACAGTCTGGTGTGGTGAGAGCCCCTCCCTGGAAGTCAGGCCCAGGCAGTCATGTGAGTTCTCCTTAGTCAGCTCTAGGGCGCCTCCCAGAAAAACAGCAGGTTACCACCAAGTCCTCTCCAGCCTCAGGGCTGCTCTGAGAGGTGCTCACCTCTGTCCTTTTTCTGCAGGATCAGCCAAGAGGATCATGAAACCGGGAGATCAGCAGTTTATTGTAGCTTCTAGGGCAGGGGGTACGGGGAGAGAAGGAAAGGGAGGGGCTCTGGGCACACTGCCACAGCCGTACCTTTGGTTAATATTTATTCTTTCTTCTTCTTTGGCCTGAAAGCCAAGGGAAGGTTAGTAACAGCTTGTAAAACAGGATCCCAGAGACTTGAGAAGCTGGTTCCTGTGAAAGATGACTCAGCACAGGCCTTTAGAATGCCAGGCAGTGTCCCTTGCCTGGATGCTGCACAGCCCCGCGAGTGCCGTGTGGGCCCCTTTGGCTGTTACAAAGTCCAGGCTATTTGTCTGCTCAGCGGGGTACTTGTCTCCTAGGAGCTGGGCCATGTCCTGCAGTCCCCAGCTCATGAGTGGGTATTAGCATCAGGGTCCTTGTTGTGGTTTGATCTCTGAATCCTTTCCCTTACAGAGACCCTTCATGCCTTGCCTACATACAGTGACCCTCTTTTTCTCCAGGCCGTCATTGATACTGCCTCTAGACTGGGCTTTCCAATGCATTTCATCAGGGCGTTCCCAAAGGATGCCTCACTGCCTATAAACTCAGCTCCCATTTCCTTAGCACAATGTGGTCCTGACCAAAATTTCTCCTTCAGGCCGGGCGCAGTGGCTCACGCCTGTAATCCCAGCACTTTGGGAGGCCAAGGAGGGTGTATCACCTGAGGCCAGCAGTTCGAGACCAGCCTGGCCAACATGGTGAAACCCCATCTCTACTAAAAATACAAAAATTAGCCAGGCGTAGTGGTGCACGCCTGTAGTCCCAACTACTTGGGAGGCTGAGGCAGGAGAATCGCTGGAACCCGGGAGGTGGAGGTTGCAGTGAGCTGAGATTATGCTACTGCACTCTAGCCTGGGCAACAGAGCAAGACTCTGTCTCAAAAATAAAAAATAAAAATAAAAAAAATTTTCTGCTTCATCCCAATCCCCTCTCCTTCCTCCTGCCATGCGCCCCGTACTCTAGCCCAGGGTTTCTCAGTGTAGTCTGTGGACCATCTTCTTCAGAATCATTCAGGACATGATTCTTGGGCACGAGACCTACTGAATGGAAAATGCAAATTCCTGTGCTCCAGAACTACTGAGCCAGCTGTTGCTGGTACCTCGGAACCTGCATTTTAATGATACTGGGGCTGATTTTTGTGTAGAATACAGTTTAAGAACTACTGCTCTGCCAAACCAGATTGTTGAGTTTCCTGACTGTATCTGGTTAGTCACACCTTTCTCACTTCCTGCATTTTGCAGCCTGGTGCACTCTGCTTCTCCTTTAAACTTTGTCTCACACATCAGCTCTTCTGTGCTGCTTTCCCCGAATCCAGGTTCCTTTCTCTGTGTCCACATGATCCATTGCACTTTCTACCCACCTCTGCTATAGTATCTTCTTATCACGTCAGAGCTAATTATTGGCTCCTTTACTTGTTTGTGAACTCCCTAAGGACCATGGATGTTTCATTTTGAATCCCCAGAGCCTAGCAAAATACCTGGCAGGGTGAGGGCATTTAATGCGTGTTGCTGAATGAATGAATGAATGACTGTATGAATTAATAATGAATGGAGACCAGGTCATAGTCTAAATCAGAAAAGTAGATTAAGGCTGGGCATGGTGGCTCACGCCTGTAATCCCAGCACTTTGGGAGACCAAGGCGGGAGGATGGTTTGAGCCTAGGAGTTTGAGACCAACCTGGGCAACATAGTGAGACCTCATCCTTACAGAAAATTTAAAAAGGCCAGGCATGGTGGCTCACACCTGTAATCCCAGCACTTTGGGAGGCTGAGGCGGGAGGATCAAGAGGTGAAGAGATGGAGACCATCCTGGCCAACACAGTGAAATCCCATCTCTACTAAAAATACAAAAATTAGCTGGGCATGGTGGGGCGTGCCTGTAATCCCAGCTACTCAGGAGGCTGAGGGAGGAGAATCGCTTGAACCCAGGTGGTGGAGATTGCAGTAAGCTGGGATTGCGCCACTGCACTCCAGGCTGGCGACAGAGCAAGACTTTGTCCCCCCAAAAAAAAAAAAAAAAAAAATTAGATGGGCATGGTGGCAGCTGCCTGTAGTCCCAGCTACTCAGGAGACTGAGGTGGGAGGATCGCTGGAACCTAGGAAGTCAACTTTGCAGTGAGCTGTGATTGTGCCACTGCACTCCACCCTGGGCAACAGAGCAAGACCCTGTCTCAATAAAAAATAAAAAAAAAAAGAAAGAAAGGAAAAGTAGATTAAGCCCATTATGTAGTGGACAGAGCCATATTTATCAGGCAGACTCCTGCTTCACAGTTGCAGTCTAACTTGTTCTAAATGTTTGATCTTTTCTTGAGGAAGCTATGGGTTTACATTGTGGCAAAGGTAGTTAGGTAAGTTATGAGTTAGGACTAAGAAATATTTTTTAAAATCCCAACGTGTTTGTATGGGAGGCCAAGAAACAGCTTTCTCTTGATCTGTCTCTGAGGATAGATCCTAACAGACTTTTTCTCCACCCTAGACCTGTTCCCGAGGATTATCCATTTCAGAATTCTTGACCTTCTAACTCTAGTGACGTAACTGCCTCAGTCAGGCACGCCCTGGACTTTGTCATGATTGTCCAGCTCAGAAATGCCAACAAACTGGTCTCTGGCCTGAACTTCCTTGCCATCGGTTTACTCCCTTCCCCTACTCCCAGCTCCCTGCATCTCTTTCCCAAACCCCAGCCCATGAGTGCCTCCTTTCTTCATTCTTGTCCACAGGGAGGTGCTCCTCTTGCTGTCTGAGGCCAGTCCCTCCATGGGTGCTGGATTCCATCCTTCCCGATCCCTCGGCTCCATCTGCAGCAGCACACTTCCCTCCATCCTCACTCTCTCCTTTCTGGCTTTTCCTTCCATACATAAACAGTCAAGCTTCTCTCACCTCAGAAAGGTGCCTCTCTCTAGCTATAAGCCGGTCTTGCAAATTCACTTCACAGCAGACAGAGCTTATCGAAAGAGCAGGCCCTGTTTGCTACCCACTCACCCTTAACTCCATTTCTGGCCCCACCTCTCCAGTTGTTCTTCCCAAGGCCACAGCAACCTCCTAATTGCACAATCTAGCAAGTAGTTTTTTGTTTGTTTCTTTGTTTGTTTTTGAGATGGAGTTTCGCTCTTGTTGCCCAGGCTGGAGTGCAATGGCACGATCTCGATTCACTGCAGCCTCAGCCTCCCGGGTTCAAGCAATTCTCCTCCCTCAGCCTCTCAAGTAGCTGGTACTATAGGCGCCCGCCACCATGCCCAGATAATATTTTGTATATTTTTTAGTAGAGACAGGGTTTCACCATGTTGGCCAGGCTGGTCTTGAACTTCTAGACTCAGGTGATCCTCCTGCCTGGGCCTCCCAAAGTGCTGGGATTACGGGCGTGAGCCGCCGCACCCGGCTGCAAGTAGTTTTCAATTGCTATTTTGCTTGCACTTTGTGTGGCATTTGACACTATGAACTACTCCTTTCTTCTGGAATCTCTGTTGTTCTTTAGTTCTTCCTTCATTTGCAAAGCACTCTCTTTGTTCCTTTTTTTTTTTGAGGCGGAGTCTCACTCTGTCACCCAGGCTGGAATGTAGTGGTGCAATCTTAGCCCATAGCAACTTCTGCCTCCCAGGTTCAAATGATTCTCATGCCTCAGCCTCCCGAGTAGCTGGGACTACAGGTGCCTGCCACAATCCTGGCTACTTTTTGTAATTTTAGTAGAGACGGGGTTTCACCATGTTGACCAGGCTAGTCTCGAACTCCTGACCTTAGGTGATCTGTCTGCCTTGGCCTCTCAAAGTGTTGGGATTACAGGCATAAAAAAAAGACTGCGCCCAGTCTGTTTTTTTTTTTTTTTTTTTTTTAGAGACAGGACCTGGCTGGGCCTGGTGGCTCATGCCCGTAATCCCAGCACTTTGGAAGGCCGAGGTAGGCGGATCACGAGGTCAGGAGGTCGAGACCATCCTGGCTAACACGGTGAAACCCCGTCTCTACTAAAAATACAAAAAATTAGCCAGGCGTCGTGGTGGGCACCTGTAGTCCCAGCTACTCGGGAGGCTGAAGCAGGAGAATGGCGTGAACCTGGGAAGCGGAGCTTGCAATGAGCTGAGATTGCGCCACTGCACTCCAGCCTGGGCGACAGAGCAAGACTCCATCTCAAAAAAAAAAAAAGAGACAGGGCCTGATTCTGTCATCTAGGCTGGAGCGCAGTGGTGCCATCTTAGCTCACTGTAGCCTTGAACTCCTGAGCTCAAGCAATCCTTCTGCTTGAGCCTCCTGAGTAGCTGAAACTACAGACATGCACCACCATGCCTGGCTAATTAAAAAAAAAATGATTCTTTGGTGGAGACGGGGTTTTGTTATATTGCCCAGGCTAATCTTGAACTCCTGGCCTCAAGTGATCCTCCCGACTCACCCTCCCAAAGCTCTGGAACTGCAAGCATGAGCCACCGTGCCTGACCCATCTACTACCTTCTTTGTGGGGTCCTCTTCCTATTCCCAAATGTCAGCAGTCCATACTTTTCCTTATTTAGTTCTTTTATCGTCTTTTATTTGCTTTTTCTGCTATAGCTTGTAGAATCTAATGCTTACCACTTACTGTGGAAGACATCTAACATCTGTGAATCTTAATAAAATGGGGATTGTCATGAAAAATATAATTTATGCACGTAAAGGGCCCAGCAAAGCCTCTGGCATAAAGTAGAGGCTCACTAAATGGCAGTAATTTGTATTATTATCATTAATAATAAAATAATGTCTCAATCTCCAGCCTATAGGTTTATATCTTTATTATTATTTTAAACACTTTTTATTATGGTGAATTTTGAACAGAATTGCATCATGAATTTCCATGTACTTATGACCCAGCCCCAATAACCATCAACCCATAACCAATCCTGCCCCATTCACCTCATCCTCTATAACTTTTATAAAAAGGTACAAACTTAAAAAAAAAACCTACAATACTATTATCATACTTTAAAAATCCAATCATTCGGCTGGGCGCGGTGGCTCACGCCTGTAATCCCAGCACTTTGGGAGGCCGAGGCGGGTGGATCACGAGGTCAGGAGATCGAGACCATCCTGGCTAACACGATGAAACCCCGTCTCTATTAAAAAAATATCAAAAAAATTAGCCGGGCGTGGTGGCGGGCACCTGTAGTCCCAGCTACTCAGGAGGCTGAGGCAGGAAAATGGCGTGAACCCGGGAGGCGCAGCTTGCAGTGAGCCGAGATGGTGCTACTGCACTCCAGCCTGGGCGACAGAGCGAGACTCCATCTCAGACAAACAAACAAACAAACAAACAAAAATCCAGTCATTTGCAATCCAGGTGGTATATCTGATTCCTTTGAGATATTGCCACCTGGATGTTTCCCAGGCACTTCAAACTCAACATGTCTAAAGCTGAACTCATCACCTTCTCAGAATTCTGTTCTTCCCTGCTCCCTTGTGGTCCTTGTCTTGGTGATGGATATCCCTGTTGCCCAGTCCCTCAAGTCAGAACCTTGGGAGTAGCCCTTGGCTCCTCGTTCTTCCTCACACTGCATCCAGCCAGTCCCTGAAAAACTCTAGTATCTCTTCCCTGCAGCTCTCCTGCCGGTGTCTAATAGTACAGGCCCTTGTCAGGTCTCTGCCTCTGGACATTAGCTCTCTAACTGATGTGTCTCTACTAAGTCTTTTACTTCTCTAAATCTGTTAACCCTCTTGCCAATTATTTTTCTCCAAGGATTTTTTTTTTTTTTCACTTTTTTGTAGAGATGGAGTCTTGCTATGTTGCCCAGGCTGGTCTCTAATTCCTGGACTCAAGTGATCCTCCCACCTCGGCCTCTCAAAGTGTTGGGATTACAGGTGTGAGCCACCATGCCCAGCTGACCGTTTTTTTAATTGCAGTAAAATAGACATAACAAAATTTACCATTTAATCATTTTAAAGTGTACAGTTCAGTTCACATTGTTGTGCAACCATCATCACCATCTATCTATAGATCTTTTTTTTTTTTTTTTTTTTTTGAGATGGAGTCTCACACTCTGTCGCCCAGGCTGGAGTGCAGTGGCGCGATCTCGGCTCACTGCAAGCTCCACTTCCCAGGTTCACACCATTCTTCTGCCTCAGCCTCCCAAGTAGCTGGGACAACAGGCGCCCGCCACCACGCCTGGCTAATTTTTTGTATTTTTAGTAGAGATGGGGTTTCACCGTGTTAGCCAGGATGGTCTTGATCTTCTGACCTCATGATCTGCCCGCCTCGGCGTCCCAAAGTGCTGGGATTACAGGGGTGAGCCACCGCACCCGGCCTCTACAGATCCCTTTCATCTTCACAAACTGAAGCTCTATCAGAGCTTCAGAAAGTCTCCATTCCTCCTCCCCCAGCCCCTGGCAACTGCTGTCATCTACTTTCTTTTTGTTGTTGTTTGTTTTTGAGACGGAGTTTCGTTCTTCTTCTTTTTTCTGAGTCTGGAGTTTCGTTCTTCTTGCCCAGGCTGGAGTGCAGTGGTGCAGTCTTGGCTCACTGCAACCTCCGCCTCCCAGGTTCAAACGATTCTCCTGCCTCAGCTTCCCAAGTAGCTGGCATTACAGGCACCCACCACCACTCCCAGCTAGTTTTTTGTATTTTTAGTAGAGATGGGGTTTCACCATGTTGGTCAGGCTACTCTCGAATTCCTGACCTTAGGTGATCTGCCTGCCTCAGCCTCCCAAAGTGCTGGGATTACAGGTGTGAGCAACTGCACCCAGCTCCATCATCTGCTTTCTATCTCCATACATTTGACTGCTCTAGGTACCTCATGTAAGCAGAGCTATACAAGATGCATCCTTTTGTTACTGGGTTATTTCACTTAGCATAATGTCTTCAAGGTTTAGAATATCCTTCCTTTTTAAGGCTGAATAATCCAGCGGTTTGGGTGTGTGTGTATATGTCAAATTTTGTTTATCCATTCCTCTGCTGATGGGCACTTTAGTTGCTTCTACCTTTTGGCTATCATGAATAACGCTGTTAGGAACGTAAGTATACAGTGTCTCTTCAAGACCCTGCTTTCTTTGTTTTTGTTTTTGTTTTTTTGAGACAGAGTCTCGCTCTGTCGCCCAGGCTGGAGTGCAGTGGTGCAATCTCGGCTCGCTGCAACCTCCACCTCCTGGGTTCAAATGATTCTCCTGCCTCAGCCTCCCAAGTAGCTGGGACTACAGGCACACACCACCACAGCTGGCTAATTTTTTTTTTTTTTTTTAAATATTTTTAGTAGAGACAGTATTTTACCCTGTTGGTCAGGCTGGTCTCGAACTCCTGATCTCAGATGATCCACCCGCCTCAGCCTCCCAAAGTGCTGGAATTACAGGTGTGAGCCACAATGCCAGGCCAAGACCCTGCTTTCTTTTTGGGATGTGCCCAGAAGTGGAATTGCTGGATCATATGGCAATTTTATTTTTAATTTTTTGAGGAGCCACCATACACAGTGGTTTGTATCACTTTATATTCCCACCAGCACTACACAGGGATCCAGTTTCTCTACATCCTTACCAACACTTGTTATTTTCTGTTTTTTGTTGTTGTTTGTCTTTAAAATAGCCATCATACTGCATGAGGCGACACTGTATCTTGTGGTTTTCATTTGCATTTCCCTAATGATTACTGATGTTGAACATCTTTTCACATGCTTATTGGCCATTTGTATATCTTATTTGGAGAAATGTCTAATTTAAGGACTTCGGCAATTTTTTTTTTCGAGATGGAGTCTTGCTCTGTCACCCAGACTGGAGTGCAGTGGCGCGATCTCAGCTTACTGCAACCTCTGCCTCCCATGTTCAAGCGATTCTGCTGCCTCAGCTTCCTGAGTAGCTGGGACTACAGGCACGTGCCACCATGCCTGTCTAATTTTTGTATTTTTAGTAGAGACGGGTTTTTGCCATGTTGGCCTGACTGGTCTAGAACTCCTAAGCTCAGGTGATTCACCTGCCCCAGCCTCCCAAAGTGCTGGGATTATAGGTGTGAGCCACTGCACCTGGCCGACATTGCCCATTTTTTAACTGGGCTGTTCGTTTTTTTTTTTTTAATAGGGGTCCTCCATGTATTCTGGATATTAGCCCTTATCAGATATATGATTTGCAAATATTTTCTCCCATTATGTGAGTTGCTCTTTTATTCTGTTGATAGTATACTTTGATGTCCAAAAGTCCTTAAGTTTTTATATAGCCTAATTTGCCTGTTTTTTTTCTGTTGTTACCTATGTTTTTAGTGTCATATCCTCCATTAATCAATCTTTCTTTTTTTTAATTTCATTTTTTTTGAGACAGGGTCTCACTCTGTTGCCCAGGCTGGAGTGCAGTGGCACGATCATGGCTCACTGCAGCTCCACCTCCCCAGGCTCAGGTGATCCTCCCACCTCAGCCTCCGTAGTAGCTAGGACTACAGGTGCATGCCACAACATCCAGCTAATTTTTGTACTTTTTGTAGCGATGGGATTTCATCATGTTGCCCTTTTTTTTTGAACTCCCAAGCTCAAGTGATCTGCCTGTCTCAAACTTCCAAAGTGCTGGGCGCAATAGGCATAAGTCACCATGCCCAAACTCCAATAATCTTTTAAATACACACTTGTATATAGTTGATCCTTTCACTGTCCTCTTTGTAATCCTGGAATGCTTCTTTCTTTTAAACTTATTAGCCTGAATGACCTGGTCTCCATACTTCCTCAGTCTCATCTCTCACTAACAAGGTAATCCTTTGTCATTCTGAATTTGCTGCACAGCTGCAAGCATTCACCTTGCTCTCCAAAGTCACCTTTCCACTTGCTAGGCCCGCTTCCTCCCTACCTTGCTTTTCACCAAACTAAGTTCCACTCATCCTTTAAAGCTTCCTTCAAGTACTTCCTCCTCTGGGAGGCTTCCTTGGCTGTTCCATAAGTTAAGTGCCTTCCTTGGTAACCTTTAATTTAATTTAATTTAATTTAATTAATTTATTTATTTTTGAGTTGGAGTCTCACTCCAGCCCAGGCTGGAGTGCAGTGGCGCAATGTCGGCTCACTGCAACCTCCGCCTCCTGGGTTCAAGCAATTCTCTGCCTCACCCTCCCGAGTGGCTGGGATTACAGCTACCAGCCACCATGCCTGGATAATTTTTGTATTTTTAGTAGAGATGGAGTTTCACCATCTTGGCCAGGCTGGTCTTGAACTCCTGACTTCGTGATCCACCTGCCTTGGCCTCCCAAAGTGTTGGGTTTACACCTGGCCAACCTTTAATTTTATGGTAACCCTTATCAGATTGTGTTTTAATTGTTGGCTCACTGGCTTCCTGTCCCTCCCGCTAGACTCTACATTCCTTAAGGGCAGGGTTCCTATTCCTATCTTGTCATCTGCATGCTGCTCAAACACTTGAACTCGATCTCTGCCACTATTTAGTTGCTTTGACATTCAGCAAACTAGTCAAACTCTCTGGGCCTCAGCTTTCTCATAGGATCATTGTGAAAATTAATTAAGATCATGTTTGTAAAGTGCTTAGTGCTTACTTTGGATCAGAGTAAAATGCCCAACAAAAATTAGCCATTGCTCCCATCAGCTTGTTGAATTGAGATCTCAAACTCTAATTAGCTGTATGACTTTAGACAAAAATCTTAAGTTCCTAAGGCCTGTTTTTCCTTCCCCCTGATCACCTAGAGTCGTGGTTCCCAAAGTAGGCTACACTTTGTAATCACCTGGGGAGCTTTAAGAATGCTAATATTGGCCAGACGCGGTGGCTCATGCCTGTAATCCCAGCACTTTGGGAGGTTGAGGCAAGCGGATCACGAGGTCAACAGATCGAGACCATCCTGGTCAACATGGTGAAACCCCATCTCTACTAAAAATACAAAAATTAGCTGGGTGTGGTGGCTCATGACTGTAATCCCAGCACTTTGGGAGGCCGAGGCGAGTGGATCACAAAGTCAGGAGTTTGAGACCAGCCTGACCAATATGGTGAAACAAAAATACAAAAACTACGAAAAATACAAAAAATTATCCGAGTGTGGTGGTGGGCGCCTGTAGTCCCAGCTACTTGGGAGGCTGAGGCAGGAGAATTGGTTGAACCCAGGGGCGGAGGTTGCAGTGATCTGAAATCGTGCCTCTGTACTCCAGCCTGGGTGACAGAGCAAGACTCTGTCTCAAAAAAAAAAAAAAAAAAAAAAAAAGCTAATATCTGGGTCCCTCTGCTAAAAATTCTGACTTAATTGGTGTGAGGTACAATCTGGGCATGGGCATTTTGCAGAGGCTCCCCTGGTGATTCTAATGTTCAGCCAGAATTGAGAAACACCAATCTAAAGTTTCTTTCTAATCTAACACACTAGAAAGTTGAGCTGCAGAATTCCGTAGACACAGGGGAATGGAATGTCTCCGGGCATTCTTCTGCTATCACCCTTTGTTAGTTTAACAGGAAGCATTATTGAACAAGCTCACTAAGCTGGAATTCCAGGAGTATTTGTGGATTCCTGAGTGTTTAAATTTAGCAGCTCACTTCATCCAGGAGAAACCTGGGGACCAGTGCTCTGAGAAAGAGAAAACAATGGTTCTTCCCTACTCTACAGCTCTAATCCGAGGCCTGGGAGTCTAGATACCCTGGAGTTCTGTATTATGGCTAAAGGAAAGGGAGGAGGAAAGAGTCCTTGGTACTTGGTATAATCCTTTTTTTTTCCCCCCAAGGGACAGAGTCCTGCTCTGTCGCCCAGGCTGGAATACAGTGGTGCAATCATAGGTCACTGAAACCTTGAACTCCTCCTTCAGCCTCCTGAGCAGCTAGACCTACATGTACGTGCTACCACGCCTGGCTAATCTTTTTTCTTTTTTTAGTGTTTGTACCAGTGGGGGTCTTACTATGTTGCCCAGGCTAGTTGGAAATCCTGGCCTCAAGTGATCCTCCCACCTTGGCCTCCCAAAGTGTTGGGATTACAGGCGTGAGCCATTGTGCCTGGCCCCTTGCTATAATCATAGTGGGGTCACCTGGGGCCCTGACTAGAACAGGGTAGGGGCTGAGAGTTACAAATATTCATTCCCTTATCACTGTACTGTGCTTTAAAACCACATTCACAGCCATTACTTGAGTCTCTGCATAATCTTGAGAAATGCAGAGTAGATATTACTGCCTCTACTTTGTGGATAAGCAAACCAAGTCTGAATGGTTAAGGGCTTTGCCAAAAGTCACAGTGTGTTAACACGAAGGGTCAGCCTAGAGTCCCTATATCCTGACTCTCGTTGGGGGCAGAAAAACTCTTCACACCCAGGTAGCTCAGAGTCCTTCTTGGCTTCTTGGACTTGGAGTCAAGGTTCTAAGTGGTCCCATTAAATGCTACAGGGAATGACTAAAATACCTCTTCCTGGCTGGGCACAGTGGCTCATGCCTGTAATCCCAGCATTTCGGAAGGCCGAGGTGGGCGGATCATGAGGTCAGGAGATAGAGACCATCCTGCATCCTGGATAACATGGTGAAACCCTGTCTCTACTAAAAATACAAAAAAAAAAAAAAAAAAAAAAAAAAGGGCGCCTGTAGTCCCAGCTACTCGGGAGGCTGAGGCAGGAGAATGGCGGGAACCCGGAAGGCGGAGCTTACAGTGAGCCGAGATTGCGCCACTGCACTCCAGCCTGGGCGACAGAGCGAGACGCCGTCTCATAAATAAATAAATAAATACCTCTTCCTGATTCCCTATGGTCAGCCACCTCTGAGCACAGTTGCACTCTCTGGGATCATGAGCAAAACCCTCACTTTTGCAAAGTGTGATGCTCAGACCAGCTTTAAGGCTTGGTCATTCAGGGAGGCATTTAGTTATAATGCCCAGTGTGTCCACGAATACTCAGAAGGGCCCAGTAGTGTTGGCCAAATGCTGAGTCACAGATAGGGGTTGGCCCTTGGCCACTGGCTCAAGATGAAATAGAAAAAACAAAAATCTGGAAATTATTTTTTACTAAGCTAAATGTGATTAAATTTCTGTCTTATTCTGAGATTATGTTCTTTCTACTTTTTTGGTATTAAAATTACCTTTTGGATGGGCATGGTGGCTCACTCCTGTAATCCCAGAACTTTGAGAGGCTGAGGCGGGTGGATCACCTGCGGTCAGGAGTTCGAGACCAGCCTGGCCAACATGGCAAAACCCCGTCTCTACTAAAAATACAAAAATTACCTGGGCATGGTGGCAGTCGCCTATAATCCCAGCTACTTGGGAGGCTGAGGCAGGAGAATCGCTTGAACCTGGGAGACGGTGGTTGCAGTGAGCTGAGATGGTGCCACTGCACTCCAGCTTGGGCAAGAGAGCTAGACTGCATCTCAAAAAACAAACAAAAAAATTACCTTTCATGAATTCGTGCTGACAGTAGATGGCAGTTCATTTTGATATGCTGAATGGCAGAGTTAACAGATGGCCATCCTATGTAAATCCTCAAAATTGCTTTTGAAATGTTACTGATCCAAGGAATCCCAATTCTGCTAATCAACTCCCCATTTTGGAGGACCAGGAGTAAGGCCCTATGACTCCAGGATCTTCAGGGTTGTGGGAGGCCTCACCTTGAGAGCAGCGATAGAATATTCAACACTAAAAGAATTAAAATGCCCAGAGTTGGGCCTTGCCACTCATAAGTTCATGTAGAAAGAAAAGAGCCATTGTAACATTGGTGTGTGTGTGTGTGTGTGAGACAGAGTTTTGCTCTTGTTGCCCAGGCTGGAGTGCAGTGGCATGATCTCAGCTCACTGCAACCTCTGCTTCCTAGGTTCAAGCGATGCTCCTGCCTCAGCCTCCTAAGTGGCTGGGATTACAGGTGTGTGCCACCAGGCCTAGCTAATTTTTTGTATTTTTAGTAGAGACAGGGTTTCATCATGTTGGCCAGGCTGGTCGCGAACTCCTGACCCCAGGTGATCCACCTGCCTCGGCCTCCCAAAGTGCAGGATTTACAGGCGTGAGCCACCGTGCCCAGCCTTTTTGTGTTATTGTTGTTGTTGTTGTTGTTTTGAGATGGAGTCCCACTCTTTCACCCAGGCTGGAGTGCAGTGGCCCAATCTCAGCTCACTGCAGCCTCCTGCCTCTTGGGTTCGATTCTCCTGCCTCAGGCCCCCAAATAGCTGGGATTACAGGCATCTGCCACCACACCTGGCTAATTTTTGTGTTTTTAGTAGAGGCGAAGTTTCACCATGTTGGCCAGGCTAGTCTCGAAGCTCTGTCCTCAAGTGATCCGTCCTCCTTGGCCTGCCAAGGTGCTGGGATTACATGTGTGAGCCACCGCGCCCAGACACATTGGTTTTATTTAACAAACATTATTATCTTCACTTCCATTTTAAAGATGAGGAAACTAAGACATGAGGGTGTTAAGAAACTTGCCCAAGGCCGCAGCTAGTTAGCAGCAGAGCCAAGAGTTGAAGCCAAGGAGTTTGGCTGTGGAATCCATGCGCTTAATCCCTTCACTACACTGCCTGGTGAGAAGCAATTTAAGACTTTGTGGCATGTAATGGTCTATTTTCAGCCTGTGATTCCATAGACGGCAAGTGCCTGTGGACTAAGCCGCCTGATCTGTGTTGAGCTACTGTCAGTGATCCCTTTTTGAGCCCCCTCCACAACACCACTTGGAAAATCAGAACAGGTGGACAGCCGTTTGACAGTCTGGAAAGACATCAGCAGCAAAAGCAATGAACTTTGGGTAAGGTTAGCAAGCCCTTGTAGCTTGGAACCTGAGAGGTCCTTTAGAGCCTAGGCTGGCAGCTTTCAAAAACAGTTTTAAAAGCAACCAAACACTTTTTTCCAATATAGACCTGTTTTCAGCTAATAGTATACATAGAAAATAGGTAAGATATGTAACATGTATGTATATGTACATATATACATACACGTACATCCTTAGGTGGAACCCCTTCATAAAACAGATTAAAGTGGAGGTGTTGTGTGGAAGGAGAACTAGGGATCCAGTTGGCCTTATTCTCATCCCTCATGTAACATTGAGCCACTATCTGGAACCCTAGAGCTTTGAGGAACAGTTTGAAGACCATTGCTCCAGACCAGCTTTTCCTAGGGAAGATATTAGTCTCATAGGATGTGTAATAGAAAAAAACAATTTCATGTTCAAATGCATCTGGGAAACCCTGGATGTGCTAACTTTGTTTTGAGGTTTGCAACTACAGGTATACCTCAGAGGTATCGTGGATTCCATTCCAGACAATCATAATGAAGAATAAAGTGAGTCACATGATTTTTGTTTCTCAGACCATATAAAAGCTATGTTATTGTAGTCTATTAAGTGTGCAATAGTTTAATTGTGTAATAGCATTATGTCTTTTAAAACTATACCTTAATTTAAAAATACTTTGTTGCTAAATAGTGCTAACAATCATCTGAGCCGTTAATCTTTTTGCTGGTGGAGGGTCTTGCTCCATGTTGATGGCTGCTGACTTATCAGACCAGTGGTTTTTCTCTTGTTGCCCAGGCTGGAGTGCAATGGCTCGATCTCGGCTCACTGCAACCTCTGCCTCCCGGGCTCAAGCAATTTTCCTGCCTCAGCCTCATGAATAGCTGGGATTACAGGCACCCACCACTATATCCAGCTAATTTTTGTATATTTAGTAGAGACAGGGTTTCACCAGGCTGGTCTTGAACTTCTGACCTCAGGTTATCCACCCACCTTGGCCTCCCAAAGTGCTGGATTACAGGCGTGAGTCACCACGCCCGGCCCAAGCTTCTTTCAAAATTGGAGTCAATCCTCTCAAACCCTACTGCTTTACCAATTAAGTTTATGTAATAAACTGTTTTTTTTTTTTGAGGTGGAGTCTTACTCTGTCACCCAGACTGGAGTGCCATGGCATGATCTTGGCTCACTGTAACCTCTGCATCCCGAGTTCAAGCAATTTTCCTGCCTCAGCCTCCCGAGTAGTTGGGATTATAGGTATGTGCCAACACACCGGCTAAATTTTATATTTTTAGTAGAGATAGGGTTTCACCATGTTGGCCAGGCTGGTCTCGAACTCCTGACCTCAAGTGATCTGCCTGCCTCGGCCCCCGCAAAGTGCTGGGATTACAGGCATGAGCCAAAGCCACTGTGCCCAGCATAATAAACTTTTTAATGTAATATTCTCTTTTTTTGAGACAAAGTCCCACTCTGTCACCTAGGTTGGAGTGCAGTGGCACCATCTCGGCTCACTGCAAGTTCTGCCTTCTGGGCTCAAGTGATCCTCCCACTTCAGCCTCCTGAGTAGCTTGGACGACAGGCATGCGCCACCACACCTGGCTAATTTTGATATATTTTGTAAAGATGGAGTTTTGCCATGTTGCCTAGGCTGGTCTCGAACTCCTGGGCTCAAGCAATTTGCCTGCCTCAGCCTCCCAAAGTGCTGGGATTACAGGTGTAAGCCACCACGCCTCGGCTAGTTTATGTAATATTCTAAATGCTTTGTTAACATTTCCACAATGTTCACAGCATGTTCACCAGGAATAGAGTCTATCTCAAGTAATCACTTTCTTTGCTTGTCCATATGAAGCAACTCCTCATCTATTCAAGTTTTATTATGAGATTACAGCAATTCAGTCACATCTGAATCGCTCCACTTCTAATTCTAGTTCTGTTTCTATTTCCTCACATCTGCAGTAACTTCCTTCACTGAACTCTTGAATCCCTCAAAGTCATCCTTGAGGGTTGGGATCAACTTCTTCCCAGCTTCTGTTAATGTTGGTATTTTGACTTCCTCCCATGGAGAACGAATATTCTTTTTTTTTTTTTTTTTTTTTATGACAGCATCTTGTTCTGTCACCCAGGCTGGAGTGTAGTGGTGTGATCTTGGCTCCCTGCAACCTCTATCTCTGCCTTCTGGGCTGAAGCAATTCTCTTACTTCAGCTTCCTGAGTAGCTGGGACTACTGGCATGTGCTACCACACCCAGCTAATTTTTGTATTTTTTGTAGAGACAGGGTTTCCCCGTGTTGCCCAGGTTGTCTTGAACTCCTGGGCTCAAGTGATCCACCTGCCTTGGCCTCCCAAAGTGCTGGGCATACAGGAATGATATAGTTTGGATCTGTGTCCCTGCCCAAATGTCATGTTGAATGGTAATCCCCAATATGGGAGGTGGGAACTGATGGGAAATAATTGGGCCATGGGGTCGGATTTCCCCCTTTGGTGGTATGCTCATGACAGATTTCTCGTGAGATCTGGTTTTTTAAAAGTATGTACCACAGCCGGGTGTGGTGGCTCATGCCTGTAATCCCAGCACTTTGGGAGGCCGAGGTGGGCAGATCACGAGGTCAGGAGATTGAGACCATCCTGGCTAACACGGTGAAACCCCGTCTCTACTAAAAATACAAAAAAATTAGCCGGGCTTGGTGGTGGGCGCCTGTGGTCCCAGCTACTCAGGAGGCTGAGGCAGGAGAATGGCGTGAAGCCAGGAAGTGGAGCTTGCCGTGAGCCAAGATCACACCTCTGTGCTCCAGCCTGGGCGACAGAGCAAGACTCTGTCTCAAAACAAAAACAAAAACAAAAAAATGTGTGTACCCCTTCCGGCTGGGCGCGGTGGCTCACGCCTGTAATCCCAGCACTTTGGGAGGCCGAGGCAGGTGGATCACGAGGTCAGGAGCTCAAGACCAGCCTGGCCAAGATGGTGAAAACCCATCTCTACTAAAAATACAAAAATTAGCCGGGTGTGGTGACAGGCGCCTGTAATCCCAGCTACTTGGGAGGGTGAGGCAGGAGAATTGCTTGAACCCAGGCAGCAGAGGTTGCAGTGAGCCGAGATCGTGCCATGGCACTCCAGCTTGGGCAACAAGGTGAGACTCTGTCTCAAAAAAGAAAAAAAATTGTATACCACTTCCCCTGATCTCTTCCTCTTGCTCAAGCCACATAAGACATGCCTGCTTCTCTTTTGCCTTCTGCCATGATTTAAAGTTTCCTGAGGCCTCCTAGAAGGCTTCATGCTCCTGTACAGGCTGCAGAACCGTGAGCCAATTAAACTTCTTTTCTTTATAAATTACCCAATCTCATGTATTTCTTTATAGCAGGGTGAGAACAGACTAATACAGAAAATTGGTACTGGGAGTGTGGCATTGCTATAAAGATACCTGAAAATGTGGGAGCAGCTTGAGAACTGGATAAGGGGCAGAAGTTAGAACAGCCTGGAAGGCTCAGAAGAAGACATGAAGATGAGAAAAAAGTTGGAACTTCCTAGAAACTGGTTAAATGGTTGTTACCAAAATGCTGATAGTGAGCTGGACAATGAAGTCCAGGCTGAGGAGGTCTCAGATGGAAATGAGGAACTTACTGGAAACTGGAGCAAAGGTCACTTTTGTTATGTGTTAGCAAAGAGGTTGCAGGCATTGTGCCCCTGTCCTAGGGGTCTGTGGAACTTTGAACTTGAGAGTGATGATTTAGGGTATCTGGTGGGGAAATTTCTCAGCAGCAAAGCATTCAAGAAGTAGCCTGGCTGCTTCTGACTACCTATGTTCATATGCATGAGCAAAGAAATGACATAAAACTGGAACTTGTATTTAAAAGGGAAGCAGAATGTAAAAGTTTGGAAAATTTGCAGCCAGGCCCATGTAGAAAAGAAAAACCATGCCTGTCGTCCAAGCTACTCAGGAGGCTGAAGTGGGAGGATCGCTTGAGCCCAGAAGGCAGAACTTGCAGTGAGTCGAGATGGTGCCACTGCACTCCAACCTAGGTGACAGAGTGGGACTTTGCTCAAAATTCAAGCTCGCTACACAAATTTGCTTAAGTAAAGAGGAGCCAAATGCTGATAGCCAAGACAATGGGAAAAAGGCCTCAAAGCCATTTCAGAAACCTTTGTGGCAGCCCCTCTCATCACAGGGCTTGGGGCCTAGGAGGGAAGAATGGCTTTGTGGCCCAGGCCCAGGGCCTTGTCACCCTGTACAGCCTCAGGACACTGCTCCCTGCATCCTAGCCACTCCAGCTCCAGCTGTGGCTAAAAGGGCATCAGATACAGCTCCAGCCACTGCTCCAGAGGGTGCAAGCCATAAGCCTTGGCAGCTTCCATGTAATGCTAAGCCTGCTGGTGCACAGAGTACAAGAGTTGAGGTTTGGGAGCCTCTGCCTAGATTTCAGAGGATTTGTGGAAAAGCCTTGATGTCCAGGCAGAAGCCTGCTGTACAGGCGGAGTCTTATGGAGAACCTCTACTAGGGCAGTGGAGCCCCTACACAGAATCCCCATTGGGCACTGCTTAATGGAGCTGTGAGAAGAGGACCACCATCCTTCAGACCCCAGAATGGTAGATCCACTGGCAGCTTGCACCCTCCACCTAGAAGAGCTGTAGGCACTCAATTGCAGCCTGTGAAAGCCACTATGGGGGCTGTACCCTGGAAAGCCTCAGGGATGGAGTTGCCCAAGGCCTTGGGAGCCCACCCATAGCACCAGTGTGCACTAGATGTGAGACATGGAGTCAAAGGAAATTATTTTGGAGCTTTAAGATTTCAGCTGGGCACAGTGGCTCATGCCTGTAATCCCAGCACTTTGGGAGGCCAAGGTGGGCAGATCATGAGGTCAGGAGTTCGAGACCAGCCTGGCCAATATGGTGAATACAAAAATATTCTACTAAAAATACAAAAATAGCCAGGCGCTTGCTAGTGGTGGTGCTTGCCTGTAGTCCCAGCTACTTGGGAGGCTGAGACAGAAGAATCGCTTGAATCTGGCAGGCAGAGTTTGCAGTGAGCTGAGATTGTGCCACTGCACTCCATGTACTCCAGCCTGGGTGACAGAGCAAGACTCCATCTCAAAAAAAAAAAAAAAAGATTTAATGACTGCCCTGCTGGGTTTCAAACTTGCATGGGGCCTGTAGCCTCTTTCTTTTGGCCAATTTCTCCCTTTTGGAATGGGAATATTTACCCAATGCCTGTACCCTCATTGTATCTTGGGAGTAAACTAACCTGTTTTTTATTTTATAGGCTCACAGGCAGAAGAGACTTGCCTTGTCTCAGATGAGATTTGGGACTGTGGACTTTTGAGTTAATGCTGGAATGACTTAAGACTTTGGGGGCCTATTGAGAATGCATGATTGTATTTTGAAATGTGAGGACATGAGATTTGGATGGGGCCAGGGGCAGAATGATATGTTTTGGATCTGTGTCCCCACCCAAGTCTCATGTCAAATTATAATCTGCAGTGTTGGAGGTAGGGCTTGATGGGAGGTGATTGGATTAGGGGAGTGGATTTTCCCCTTTGGTGCTGTTCTCATGAGACCTGTTTGTTTAAAAGTATGTAGCTGTATTAGTCCTCTCTCACGTTGCTGTAAAGAACTATCTGAGACAGGGTAATTTCTGAAGAAAAGAGGTTTAATTGACTCAAAGTTCTTCAGGCTGTACAGGAAGCATGGCTGAAGAGGCCTTAGGAAACTTACAATCATGGCAGAAGGTGAAGGGGAAGCAGACACATCTTCACATGGTAGAGCAGGAGAGAGAAAGTGAAGGGGAAAGTACTACACACTTTTAAACAACCAGATCTCATGAAAACTATCATGAGAACAGCAAGGGGGATGTCTTCCCCCATGATCCAAGTAGCTAGGATTACAGACATCTGCCACCATGCCTGGTTAATTATTATTATTATTTTTTTGAGGTGGAGTTTCGCTCTTGTTGCCCAGCCTGGAGTGTGATGGCACAGTCTCAGCTCACTGCAACCTCTGTCTTCTGGGTTCAAATGATTCTCCTGCCTCAGCCTTCTGAATAGCTGGGATTACAGGCATCCACCACCACATCTGGCTAATTTTTTTTTTTTTTTGAGACAGAGTCTTGCTCTGTCGCCAGGCTGGAGTGCAGTGGCGCGATCTCGGCTCACTGTAACCTCCACCTCCTGGGTTCAAACGATTCTCCTGCTTCAGCCTCCCAAGTAGCTGGGATTACAAGCACGCACCACCACACCCAGCTAATTTTTGTATTTTTAGTAGAGACCGGGTTTCACCATGTTGGTCAGGATGGTCTCGATCTCCTGACATCGTGATCCACCCCCCTTGGCCTCCCAAAGTGCTGGGATTACAGGCATGAGCCACCATGCCTGGCCCGTCTGGCTAATTTTTTGTATTTTTAGTAGTGATGGAGTTTCACCATATTGGCCAGGCTGGTCTTGAACTCTTGACCTCAGGTGATCCACCCACCTCGGCTTCCCAAAGTGCTGGGATTGCAGGCGTGAGCCACCATGCCAGGCCATGGTTCTTTAAAAAATGAATGAATTATATTATATTCATACAATGGAATACTACAGAGCAATGAAAATATACGATTGCTATGTTTCTTACAAATATAATGTTAAGTGAAAGAAGCCAGACAGAACCTGGGAGGCAGAGGTTACAGTGAGCTGAGATTGTGCCATTGCACTCCAGCCTGCTCAACAAGAGCAGAACTCCTTAAAAAAAAAAAAAAAGAAAGAAAGAAGCCAGACAAAGGCATGCATACTCTATGAGTCTATTTATATAAAATTCAACAACAGGCAAAAAACCCACATCTTTGGAACTGGAAATCACACTAGTGATTATTCATTACTAGTCTGAATGATTAGTAGTAGGAGGTGAGGCATTGTCTGGGAAGGATCATGTGGTGAGTTTTGAAGCTTCTGATTGTATTTTATTTTGTTTTGTTTATTTATTTTTTGAGACAGGGTCTTGCTTTGTAATCCAGGCTGGAGAACAGTGGCCAAATATTGGCTCACTGCAGCCTTGACCTCCCAGGCTCAAGCCATCCTCCTACCTCAGCCTCCAGAGCAGCTGGGACTACAGGCATGAGGCACCATAACTGGCTAATTTTTTTAAATTTTATTTTTTGTAGAGACAAGGTCTCACTATGTGGCCCAGGCTGGTCTAGAACTCCTGGGCTCAAACAACCCTCCCCACTCAGCCTCCCAAAGTACTGATATTATGGGAATAAGCCATGGCATCCAGCCAGGTTTTATTTTATATCATGATTTGGGTGGTGGTTACATAGACGTGTTTATTTTGTGAAAATAATATATGCATTTTTCTTCTTTCTTTATTTCTCTCTTTGTTTCCTCTCTTTTTCTTCTTCTTTTTTTTTTTCTTTCAGAATCTTGCTCTGTCACCCAGGTTGGAAATGCAGTGGCATGATCACGACTCACTGCAGTCTTGACCTCCAGGCCTCAAGGGATCCTCCCAGCTCAGCTTCCCAAGTAATTGAGACTACAGGCCTATACCACCACACCAGGCTAATTTTTTGTAACATTTTTCTGTGTGTTTGTGTGTGTGTATATATATATACATAGATATATATTCTAAATATATTATATATTCTAAACCAAAAATAAAATTCTAAGCCTCTCATCTGACTGAGTGGGCCCCTCCTCTTGGCCATGGTGATGCCAAAGTAAACCTGAAAAACTAGTTCAGGCCTTGATGGGAAGGGGAGGATCCAACATGCCTCATTAAACTCTCCCTTCTCTGGAATTCAGGCACAACTAACCAACATTAACATTAAAATAGAGATCTTAAGAGTGACAAAACAGACTCTTTGTAGCAATAAGATACCATATTCTAACCAGACTCTAGTATAGCATCACATGAGAGATAGCAGGCCCTGAAAGAAATTAAAGTATTTTACCCCAAAATATACTTCTTTGACATATTTTGACATGGCCCTGTAGAGTTGTCTCCAGTGGAGAAAATCTACATTCTGTACAGAATCTCCTTTCCTTTCCAGTTTTTTTTTTTCCTGATCCAGGAGAGATTAGCTGAGAATCTAGCACCTTTTAAAAGTCTGATTAGATAGCATTTGCCATCTACTGCTTCTAAGGGCAGCCACCTATGAGACTTCATCTACATAATAAGAACCTTGGTCCGCACAACACTATATATATATATATATATATATATATATATATATATATATATATATATATATATATTTTTTTTTTTTTGAGACAGAGTCTTGCTCTGTCGCCCAGGCTGGAGTGCAGTGGCGCTATCTTGGCTCACTGCAAGCTCTGCCTCCCAGGTTCACGCCATTCTCCTGCCTTAGCCTCCCGAGTAGCTGGGATTACAGACACCTGCCACCACACCCAGCTAATTTTTTGTATTTTTTAGTAGAGATAGGGTTTCACAGTGTTAGCCAGGATGGTCTCGATCTCCTGACCTCGTGATCCACCTGCCTTGGCCTCCCAAAGTGCTGGGATCACAGGCGTGAGCCACTGCGCCTGGCCACAACCCCATATTTTAACTCAGGTACTGCTTTCTATTGATTCTAGGTCTTAAGATAATAACTTTTTTTTTTTTTTTGAGACGGAGTCTTGCTCTGTTGCCCAGACTGGAGCGCAATGGCATTGTCTTGGCTCACTGCAACCTCTGCCTCCTGGGTTCAAACAATTCTCCTGCCTCAGCCTCCCAAGTAGCTGGGATTATAGGCCTGTGCCACCATACCCAGCTAATTTTTGTATTTTTAGTAGAGACAGGATTTCATCATGTTGGCCAGGCTGGTCTTGAACTCCTGACCTCAAGTGATCCACCTGCTTCAGCCTCCCAAAGTGCTGGGATTATAGGCGTGAGCCACCATGCCTGGCCATTAACTTTTAATTCTTTCAACCAATTGCCAATTAGGAAATCTTTGGATCTGCCTATGACCTGGAAGCCCTTGCTTCAAGTTGTCTTGCCTTTCCAGACCAAGCCAATGTACACCATACATACATTGATTGATGTCTGGCTGTTACTTCTGTCCCCCTAAAATGTGTAAACCAAAAATAAAATTCTAAGCTCCCCAGCCAACTGAATGGATCCCTCCTCATGGCCAAGGGGATTCTAAAGTAGACCTAAAAAGCTAATTCAGGCCATGATGTGAAGTGGTGGTTTGGACATGCCTCATTATACTCTTCCCTTTGGAATTCAGGCACAACTGACCAGCATTAACATTAAAACAGAGATCTTGAGTGACAAAACAGACTCTGTAGCACTAAGATATCAAATTCCAACCTGACTCTAGTATAGCATCACATGATAGATAGCAGTCCCTGAAAGAAATTATTTTACCTGAAAACATGTTTCTTTGACATATTTTGAAATGGCCCTGCAAAGTTGTCTCTTTTGGGGGAAAATATATACATTCTGTAGAGAATCCCTTTCCCTTTCCAGGTCTTTTCCTGATCCAGGAGGGATTAAGAGTCTAGTACTTTTTTGGGTCAGATAGGAGACATTTACCTTCTAGTCTCTCTGATACCTGCTACCTGGAGGCTTCATCTACATAATAGGAACCTTGGTTTCCACAACCCCTTATTTTAACCCAGACACTCCTTTCTATTGATTCTGGGCTTTTAAATAATAACAACTTAATTCTTTCAACTAATTACCAGTCAGAAAATCTTTTGAATCCACCTGCCTCACTTTGAATTGCCCTGCCTTATTGGACACCCCCACCCCTGCCTCACTTTGAATTGTTCTGCCTTATTGGACCAAACCAATGTATATCTTTTTTTTCCCCCATGTGGAAATAATATGAAACATTTATTAGACATACTGGACAAAAACAGAACTAAGTACTCCAACTCTACTGCAGCATTACCAAAAAAATCATCCTTTCACCACAGTGTAAGATTTAAGGGCAACCTGCCCAAGGAGACATGTTATATAAAACACAGCAAGATTGCTGCTGCCCTGCCAAGTACTTCCAGTCCCTACCTAGGTCCTACTGAAATACTGGTGGTCCCAATTAGCTTTTTTTTTTTTTTTTGAGACGAAGTCTTGCTCTGTTGCCCAGGCTGGAGTGCAGTGGTGCGATCTTGGCTCACTGCAAGCTCCGCCTCCTGGGTTCACGCCATTCTCCTGCCTCAGCCTCCCGAGTAGCTGGGACTACAGGCATCCGCCACTATGCCAGGTTAATTTTTTTGTATTTTTAGTAGAGAAGGGGTTTCACCGTGTTAGCCAGGATGGTCTCGATCTCCTGACCTTGTGATCCACCCACCTTGGCCTCCCAAAGTGCTGGGATTACAGGCATAAGCCACCACGCCCGGCCTGAAATAACTCTTTAAAGAAAAAGATAAAGCATTTAAAAAGACAAGTCAAAATACTTCAGGAACCACATATCCAACACAAACTTTTTCCTCAAATGAGTTATGTTTGCCTCACAGTAATAAACTTTTATTTCACTCAAATTACAGCAATAATCTTCCATACATAAGTATCTTCCCTGCCCAATAATTCAAAGGAAAAAAAATCCAAAATGATTAGTGAAGAAAATTGTAAGAATTAACAGACCCTTTAAATTTATTTTAAATATTTTTGAGGTTTAAAAAGTGCTTAAAGTTTGCCCTAGTAGGAAAACATTATCTGAATGAATACCCTAATGGCAAACCACTGTAAAATGCTTCAGCTACATTTGGGGGAGAGGGTAGAGATTATCTTCAAAGCACCCCAGCTCTCTTGATGAGAAGGTCAGCAGTACACTGGTTTGTATCATTGCAACATCCGTAAGGTGATGTAGATTGCTTTTCCTTCAGAAAGGGCTTTATCAGAAAGGCATTAAGCTTGACCTCCAAATTTGGCTGACAATTTACTGATAAGATTCATAACCTTTGGGTTGCTCTGGTATTTTGACATATTTGCTGGATTCTGAGCCACATCCTGGAAGGCCACCATAACTTCTGGATCCTGAATGGCTGCAAGAACCTCTGGATCACTAAGAATTTCATTGAATCCAGGCATTCCGGCCATTCCAGGCATGCCCCCTCCGATTCCAGGCATTCCTCCAGGAAAGTTACCAGGCATTCCCCCAGGAAAGCCACCTGGAAAAGAGCCATACTGAGCTCCTGACTGTCATCTGGCTTCTTCCTCCCTCTGGGCTCTCTCATGCTCTTCTCGAGCCTTCTTAACTCTTTCTATCTTTCTTTGATCTCTTGCTCTTCACGTTTTCGCTCATACTTTCTCTGATGTTCTGCAATTTTCTGTGCCCTAGGTTGAACTTCTTCCAGCATTACACTAGCATCTTCACCATAATCCAATTTACAGGCAAGGGCAAGATCATGGGCTCCTTCTTCCCAGTGGCCTAGAAGTTTGTGTGCTTTCCCTCATCACTTGTAAGGCTGAGCTGAATCAGGATTTATTTCAATGACTCTGTCACAGTCTTGGATGGCAGCATTTGGCTTCTGTAATTTGATGAAGACACTGGCCCTCTTGGCATACAAAATAGCCAAGCGAGGATTCAGCTTGATTGCATCTGTGAATAAATCAATGGATTTCCGCGGTTCACCATCATTTAGGGCTTCAATAGCAGCCACTTTCTTATCATTTGCCTGATCCATCATCACCTCTGTTATCCCATTTCTTGAGAGGCATCAGTGTCTGGTTCAATCACACCTTAATTATCAATTTCTAGCTCACTTTCCTTACGTGATGTTTCGTCTGCCTTTAAGTCTTCCTCTACCTTCTTACTATCAAGTTTTTCTTCTTTGGTATTTTCTTCTGATTTAGCTTTCTAGTAGTGGGTGGTACTTTACCCCGTGCTCTCCACCCACTCCCTCAGGAAGCTCATTTCCTCGGTGTGAGGAACGCTCAGATCCTGCTTACAAATTTTCACAAAGGCCCGAAACTCATTCATTTTTCAGGGGTCCATGGTCAGGAGGCGGTGTGTGAAGCTGAGGGGCTGCAGCCCAGTTCCAGGCCCAGATGCTGGCTTGGTGTGACCATGCAGAAGGGCCAAACCAATGTATATCTAAATGTACTGACTGATGTCTACCTGTAACTTCTGATCCCCTGAAATAAATAAAATCAAGCTGTAACCCAACCACCTGGGGCACATGTTCTCAGGACCTCCTGAGGCTGTGTCATGGGTCATGGTCTTCACATTTGGCTCAGAAAAAATCTCTTCAAATATTTTACGGAGTTTAGTTTTTTTGTTTTGCTTTGTTTTTTCCTTTGAGACAGAGTCTCGCTCTGTCAGCCAGGCTGAAGTGCAATGGCACTCTTGAGTAGCTGGGATAACAGGTGCGTACCACCATACCCGGCTAATTTTTGTATTTTTAGTAGAGACAGGGTTTCACCATATTGTCCAGGATGGTCTTGAACTCCTGACTTCATGTGATCCACCCACCTCAGCCTCCGAAAGTGCTGGGATTACAGGCATGAGCCACCAGGCCCGGCCTGAATTTGGCTTTTTTCATCAACAATATTATTCTTCATTTTAAGAAAAAGAGAAAATGGCAACATTGAAGAACCCAAAAACAGTACGTGAATTTGGCTTATCCAGATATAATTTTTTTTTTTTTAATCCTGCAGGTTTCCTCAACCAGGTTATATGGTTGAAAGGCAAGTCTCCTGGAAAACTGATAGAATGAAACAGGGGGCTTTTTCTGGACCTCCACTAAAGAAAGGGTAGCAAGGCTGGGCGCGGTGGCTCACGCCTGTAATCCCAGCACTTTGGGAGGCTGAGGCAGGCAGATCACGAGGTCAGGAGATCGAGACCATCCTGGCTAACATGGCGAAACCCTGTCTCTACTAAAAATACAAAAAAAAAAAAAAAAAGCCGGGCATGGTGGTGGGCGCCTGTAGTCCAGCTGCTTGGGAGGCTGAGGCAGGAGAATGGTGTGAACCTGGGAGGCAGAGCTTGCAGTGAGCCGAGATCACGCCACTGCACTCCAGCCTGGGTGACAGAGCGAGACTCCACCTCAAAAAAAAAAAAAAAAAAAAAAGAGTAGTATGGCACTGAACAGGGAGGCCTACATTTGTTTGACTCTCTAGTCTGTATCTCTTTCTACCCTTTTATCCTAATCCTCTGTGTATTAGTTTCCTACTGCTGCTGTAACAAATTATCATAGATTTAGTGGCTTAAAATAACACAAATTTACTATCTTACAGTTCTGGAAGTCAGAAGTCTGAAGTGGGCTTCAATGAGCTGAAATCAGGGTGTCAGCAGGGCTGCATTCCTTCTAGAGACTCTGGGGAGCAATCGGTTTTCTTGTGTCTTCCAGCCTCCAGGGGCCTCCTGCATTCCTTGGTTGGCAGTCTTCTCCCATCTTCCTAGCTTGCAGTGGCAGGTCAGATCTTTCTCACATGCATCACTTGGACCCTGACTCTCTCTTTTCCACTTTCCCATTTTAGGATCCTTGGATCCACCTGGAAAATGCAGGCTCTTCTTCCTATTTAATATCATCTAGTTAGCATAGTTAATTTCATCTTCAAACTTAACTCTCTTTTGCCACGTAATTGTAACATAATCACAGGTTCCGGGGATTAGGCCATTATTCTGCTTACCACGCTGCTAAGGTTAGATGCGGATCCTAGTACTTTACCCATCCTTTATCTTATAAGCATGGATGGCTAGTATCTGACCAAAGAATTAGTTGAAATGAACTCTTTTGTGTTTGGTGAAAGTAAAAGTTACAAACTCAACTACTTGCCACTCAAATGAAAGATTTATTTATGCTGAACCCAAGATGACTCTTGTTACAACAGGAGTGCTCTAGGTGTCAGGTAGGGAGGACCCTAGTATCACAGGCTTACGTGTGAAGAGACCACCAAACAGGCTTTTTGTGAGCAATAAAGCTGTTTATTTCACCTGGGTGCAGGTGGGCTGAGTCCGAAAAAGGAGTCAGCAAGGAAGATAGGGGTGGGGCCATTTTATAGGATTTGGGTGGGTGTGGAAAATTACAGTCAAAGGGGGTTTTTCTCTTGTGGGCAGGGGTAGGGGTCACAAAGTGCTCGGTGGGGGAGTTTCCAAGCCAGGACGAGGAATTTCACAAGGTTAATCACTCAGTTAAGGTGGGGCAGGAACAAACCACAATGGTGGAATGTCATCAGTTAAGGCAGGAACTGGCCATTTTCACTTCTTTTGTGATTCTTCACTTGCTTCAGGCCATCTGGATGTATATGTGCAGGTCACAGAGGATATGATGGCTTAGCTTGGGCTCAGAGGCCTGACATTCCTGTTTTCTTATATTAATAAGAAAAATACCATAAAATAATGTTGAAGTGTTGGGGCAGAGAAAATTTTGGGGGGGGTGGTATGGAGAGATAATTGGTGATGTTTCTCAGGGCTGCTTTGAGCGGGATTAGGGGTGGTGTGGGAACCTAGAGTGGGAGAGATTAAGCTGAAGGAAGATTTTATGGTAAGAGGTGATATTGTGGGGTTGTTAGAAGGAGCATTTGTCATTATAGAATGATTGGTGATGGCCTGGATATGGTTTTGGATGAATTGAGAAACTAAACGGAAGATACAAGGTCCGAATAAGAGAAGGAAAAAAACAGGTATTAAAGGACTAAGAATTGGGAGGACCCAGGACATCCAATTAGAGAGTGCCCAAGGGGGTTCAGCATAATTACTTGCTTGGTTGGTGAGTTTTTGGGCTCTATCCTTGAGATTTTTTATGTTGTCATACACTAGGACAGATTGATTTAGGTAAAGACAACACTCTTCATTTAAAAATATAGAGTCCTGTTTTTTTAGCAGTGAGTAAGTCAAAGCCTTGGTGATTTCAGAGGAAAGAGAAATGCAAAGCTAGCAATTGTTTGTTAAAGAAGGATAAGAAATGGCTAGGAGAGAGTGGAGTGAGATTGATAGTGTGGTGGAGATAGCTAGGGAGAGGTAGAGGGTGGCGTAAGAACAGGAATGAGAAAAAGAGTGAGTATGAAAGTAAAGAATAGGACTTCATCAGGGTGGAAGTATCAGAGTATGCCCTGTCATCAAAGATCACCCATCCACTCCAAGAGGGAGTCAAGAGTGGCAGACTGGGAATAGTGTCAGGAGATATCCGCTACAATGGTTTGCAGGAAAAGTGTAAACCGGCAGTATAAACAAGGGCAGGGCATTTACAAGTAGTTGAGAATGGTGAATAGGAGTATGACTAGACAGAAGATAGTAAGGATGACAAGTTTTTGGGGTGCAGTCCAAGTAGTGGGGGTGACTGTGTAAAGCCCTGTTATAAAGAGTATGGTAAGGAAGATGAGACCTAATAAAAATGAAAGGATGTATTAGCCTTATAAGGGTTACTTTTATCCTTTAGGAATGCAGGTGAGTTTAAGGGAAGTAGGAGAGAGTACATGCAACTCCCAGGAGGGAGAGGAGAGATCAGGCTGGCTGTCCGATGGACACAGCTTTATTCTGGATCAGTGAACCTAATGGGGAGGGTCCTGCAGGCAGACGGCAGTTGGGGTACTATAGATGACTAAGTAGGGTCCAGTCCCTCAAGGTTGTAGAGTTTGAGGGGTCAGATTCTTAACAAGAACTGATTGTCCAGCTAGGGTGTCTTCATATGGCTGGGAATCTGGAGTAGGCAAGAGAAGATTAGCAGCCTGGCAAGTTTCCTGTCTAGCCTGCTGGAGGACTGGAAGATAATCACCTAGAGGGCTGGTGTCTGGAATGAGACTGGGGCCTAATAAAAAGGAGCATCCATACAAAAGCTCAAATGGGCTGTACTCTGTAGCATCCTGAGGACAGACCTGAATTCTGAGAAGGGCAAGTGGTAAAAGTACTGTTCAGTCCTTTTTTTTTTTTTTTTTTTTTTGAGACGGAGTCTCACTTGTCTCCCAGGCAGTGGCGCGATCTTGGCTCACTGCAAGCTCTGCCTCCCAGGTTCCCGCCATTCTCCTGCCTCAGCCTCCTGAGTAGCTGGGACTACAGGGGCCTGCCACCATGCCCTGCTAATTTTTTTTTGTATTTTTTAGTACAGACGGGGTTTCACCATGTTAGCCAGGATGGTCTCAATTTCCTTACCTCGTGATCCGCCCACCTCGGCCCCCCAAAGTGCTGGGATTAAAGGGGTGAGCCACCGCATCCAGCCTCAGTCCTTTTTAAGTTGGAGGCTGAGCTTGGTGACGTGTGTCTTTAAAAGACCATTAGTTCTTTCTACCTTTCCTGAGGATTGAGGGTGACAAGGAGCATGAAGTTTCCATTGAATGCCCAGGGCCTGGGAGACTGCCTGAGTGACTTGACTAATAAAAGCTGGTCCGTTATCAGACTGTATAGAGGTGGGAAGGCCAAATTGATGAATTCTGTCTGATAGAAGGGAAGAAATGACTGCGGTGGCCTTCTCAGACCCTGTGGGAAAGCCCTCTATCCATCCAGTACAAGTGTCTACTCAGACCAAGAGGTATTTTAGTTTCCTGACTCAGGGCATGTGAATAAAATCAATTTGCCAGTCCTGGGCAGGGGCAAATCCCTGAGCTTGATGTGTAGGGAAGGGAGGGGGCCTGAACAATCCCAGAGGAGCAGCAGAATAGCAGATGGAACACTGAGAAGTGATTTCCTTAAGGATAGATTTCCACGATGGAAAGGAAATGAGAGGTTCTAAGAGGTGGGCTAGCGGCTTGTAACCTACCTGGAAGAGGTTAGGAAATGACGACAGATTAGAATGGGCCTGTGAGGCTGGAAGGAGATATTTTCCTTAGTCCAAGAACCATTTGCCTTGTGTGGGAAGAGACTGATAGGTGGAAGTTTCAGTGGGAGAGTAAGTGGGAGTGATTGATGAGAAGGAGAAAAACTGGCTGTGAGTGACAGAAGTTGGAACGCTAGCTGCTTTTTTAGCTACCTTATCAGCATAAATATCGCCCTGAGCGATGGGATCTGATGCCTTTTGATGGCCCTTGCAGTGAATGACTCCAGCTTCCTTTGGAAGTAAAGTGGCCTTGAGAAGGGTTTTTATTAAAGAGGCATTAATGATGGAGGACCCTTGCATAGTGAGGAAACCTCTTTCAGCCCATATAACAGCATGGTGGTGCAGGATATGGAAGGCATATTTAGAGTCAGTATAAATATTGACGCGTAGTCCCTTTGCAAGAGTGAGGGCTCGAGTTAAGGTAATGAGTTCGGCTTGCTGAGAGGTAGTGGAGTGGGACAGAGCAGTAGCCTCAAGGATAGATGTGGAAGATACTATAGCATAGCCTGCCTTTGCTGGTGAGTGGCGATTAGGCCTGGTGGAACTGCTATCAATAAACCAAGTGTGATCAGGGTGAGGAACAGGAAAGAAGGAAATATGGGGAAATCAAGTGAATGTCAAGTGGATCAGAGAGATACAGTCATGGGGGTCAGGTGTGGCCTCCAGAATGAGGTGGGAGGCCAGATTGAAGTCCAGGCCAGTAACAATGGTAATTGTGGGAGACTCAATAAAGAGTGAGTATAGCTGAAGGAACCGTGGAGCATAAAGTGTATGCATCAGGTTTGAGGAAAAAAATAGATTTTGGAAGTTATGAGAACTGTAGAGAGTGAGTTGAGCATAGTTTGTGATTTTGAGGGCCTCTAAAAGTATTAATGTAGCAGCAGATGCCACACACAGATATGAGTGCTAGGCTAAAACAGTAAGGTTAAGTTGTTTGGACAGAAAGGCTAAGGGTGCGGTCCCAGCTTTTGTGTAAGAATTCTGACTGCACAACCCTGTACTTTGGCTGTGTGTAATGAAAAGGGTTGGGATGAGTTAGGGAGAGCTAGTGTGGGAGCAGCCTTTAGGGCTGTTTTTTAAGGAATGGAAAGGGGAGTGGGGAAAGGATTTAGGATTTATGAGGTCAGCTAGGTTTCCTTTTACGAGTTTATATAATGGTTTAGTCAGGATGGTAAAACTAGGTATCCAAAGGCAGAAGTACCTAACCATACCTAGGAAGGAAAGAAGTTGTTTTGTAGAATGGGTTGGGGTTTTGGAGATAAGCCAGACATGATCAGCAGGGAGAGCACATGTGTTTTTATGAAGAATTATGCCAAGATAGGTAATGGAAGAGGAAGAAATTTGGGCTTTTGAGGGAGATACACAATATCCTTTTGAGAATACATGTTGGAGGAGCAGAAGCAGGTCCTGTTGGGAAGATTTGTAGGAGGGGCTATAAAGTAGAAAGTTGTCAAAATATTTAATAAGGTGAGAAGCAGATGGATGGAAAGAAAGTAAATCATGAGAAAGGACTTTACTGAAGTAATGGGGGCTGTCCGTGAAGCCTTGCAGCAGTACAGCCCAGGTAAGTTGCTGAGACTGATTGGTGTCAGGGTCAGTGTAAGTGAAAGAGAAGAGAGGCTGGGATGAAGGGTGCAAAGAAATAGTAAAGAAAGCATGTTTGAGATGCAGAACAGAATAACGGGTTGTGGAGGGGTTGTCGAGGGAAGTATTGAGGATAAGACAGTATATGGGTTTGTCACCACGGGGTGGATAGGCAAAACAATTTGGTTGATAAGGCGCAGATCCTGAAGTAACTTGTAAGACTTGTCTGGTTTTTGGACAGGTAAAATGTGGGAACTGTAAGGAGAGTTTATAGGTTTTAGAAGCCCATGCTGTAGCAGGCGAGTGATAACAGGCTTCAATCCCCTTAAAGCCTGTTGTGGGATGGGATACTGGCGTTCAGTGGGGTAACAGTGATTAGATTTTAGTGGGATAGTAGTGGGCGTGTGATCGGTTGCCAGGGAGGGGGTAGAGGTGTCCCATACTTGTGGGTTAAGGTAGGGGGATACGAGAGGAAGACATGAAGGAGGCTTTGGGTTGGGAAGAAGGGTGGCAATGAGATTTGGCTGTAGTCCCAGAAGAGTCAGGGAAGCAGATAATTTGATTAAAAAGTCTTGGCCTAATAAGGGAACTGGGGCCAGGCGCGGTGGCTCACGCCTGTAATCCCAGCACTTTGGGAGACCGAGGTGGGCAGATCACGAGGTCAGGAGATCGAGACCATCCTTGCTAACACAATGAAACCCCGTCTCTACTAAAAATACAAAAAAAAATTAGCTGGGTGTGGTGGTGGGCGCCTGTAGTCCCAGCTACTCGGGAGGCTAAGGCAGGAGAATGGCATGAACTCAGGAGGCGGAGCTTGCAGTGAGCGGAGATCGCACCACTGCACTCCAGCCTGGGTGACAGAGCAAGACTCCATCTCAAAAAATAAAAAATAAAAAATAAAATAAGGGAACTGGGCAGGTGGGGATAAATAAAAAAGAGTGCATAAAATAATATTGTCCAAGTTGGCACCAGAGTGGGGGAGTTTTAAGGGGTTTTGAAGCTTGGCTGTCAATACCCACAACAGTTATGGGGGCAAGGGAAACAGGCCCTTGAAAGAAGGTAATGTGGAGTGGGTAGCCCCTGTGTCGATTAAACAGGGGATGGACTTACCCTCCACTGTGAGAGTTACCCAAAGCTCGGCATCCATGATGGTCCAGGGGGCTTCCAAGGCGATCAGGCAGCGTCAGTCTTCAGCTGCCAAGCCGAGCAGATCTGGGAAGCAGTCAGTCAGAGAGCCTTGGGCCAGAGCTTTAGGGGCTCTAGGAGTGGCTGCCGGGTGAGCTGGGCAGTCTGATTTCCAGTGGGTCCCTGCACAGATGGGACACGGCTTAGGATGAATCCCGGGCTGCAGGCATTCCTTGGCCCAGTGGCCAGATTTCTGGCACTTGAAGCAAGAGCCTGATGGAGGAGGTCCTGCAAGAATGCTTGACTGCTGCGGCTTAGGCAGTTTGAAGTTCTTGTGTGCTGGAGGTGTGGCTGGGTTTTGTCTCACAGCAGAGGCAAGTAATTGTAACTCAGAAATGCGTTGCTGTCTGGCTGCCTCCTATTATTGTACACCTTGAAGGTGAGGTTGATTAACTCCTGTTGTGAGGTTTGAGGGCTGGATTCTAACTTTTGAAGCTTTTTTCTAATGTCAGGAGCTGACTGGGTGATAAAATGCCTATTTAGAATAAGCATGGCCTTCTGACCCTTCAGGGTCTAGGGCTGTAAAGCATCTCCGGGTTGCTGCCAAATGAGCCATGAACTGGGCTGGGTTTTCGTCTTTACCTTGGGTAGTTTCTTTAAGCTTGTCATAATTAACAGCTTTGTAAGCTGCCTTTTTAAGCCCATCAACTAGGCAAGAAATCATGTAATCTCACCTAATTATACCTGGGGAATCTGCCTGATAGTTCCACTGGGGATCCTCTTGGGGAACTGCTCTAATGCCTTCTTGAAGGTCTGGCTTCTGAAGCTGGTGGTTGTCAGTGTGAGATTGGGCTAGAGAAAAAACTCTTTCCTGTTCATTTGGGGAGAGGGTAGATGTTAGGATGACATTTAAATCACTCCAGGTTAAATTGTAGGACAGAGTCAGATATTGGAATTCCTGTATATAATTAGTGGGGTCTTATGAGAAAGAGCCTAAACACTGACTGATCTGAGAGAGGTCTGATAGAGAAAAAGGCACAAGTACCCTGACTATGCCTTCAGCTCCAGCCACCTCTCTAAGAGGAAATCGTTGGGCAGGTGGGGGAGAGCTAGTCATGGAACAAAACTGTAAGCTTGACTGGATGTGAGGAGGAGAGGTGATAGAAGGATTATAGGGTGGAGGAACGGAGGCTGAGGAAGAAGTGGAGCCTGATTCAGCCTGGCGGAAAGCAACCTAAGGAGCAGTCTGGGGAGGAGGGGAGAGGTCAGATGGCTTGGTAGAAAAGGAAGATTGGAAAGACTCAGCGATGCTTGGGGTTGGGACTGAGGGGACAGGCGGTAGGGAAAGAAGCAGGATTTGGGACGAATTGCATTGGGAACAGAGACTAGGGAGGGAACGAAGTATGAAAAATGCCTGGATGTAAGGCATCTCAGGCCATTTGCCCATTTTTCAACAAAAATTATCTAGGTCTTGTAGGATGGAGAAATCGAAAGTGCTGTTTTCTGGCCATTTAGAGCATTTATCAAGTTTGTATTGGGGCCAAGCAGTGTTGCAGAAGAAAATAAGACATTTAGGTTTTAGGTCAGGTGTGAGTTGAAGAGGTTTTAAGTTCTTGAGAACACAGGCTATGGGAGAAGAGGGAGGAATGGAGGGTGGAAGGTTGCCCATAGTGAAGGAGGCAAGCCCAGAGAAAAGAGAGAGTAGACACATGGAGAGAAGGGGTGGGGGGGTACTTGCCCCCCAGGGGAGGTGGTGCTTGCCACCCAGGGAAAGTGGTACTGGCCACCAAGGTGAAGGATCAAGGCCAGGCGTCCCCATGGTGATCAGACACTTCTGAAACGTGTGTAAGCGTCCCCGCAGTGATTAAACACCAAGGGAAGACTGTCTTCCCAAGTCCGTGACCACAGCCGGAGTTTTGGGTTCACAGATAAAATGCATCTCCTCTGTCTCCACCAGAAAAGGAAAGGAACTGAAATTAAGAGAAGGGAGAGATTGAAGGGTGGTGCCAAAACTGAAAGGAGAAAGAGGTTGAAGGATAGTGAGAGAGGTTGGAGAAGAGAGTAAAAAGAGGCCGCTTACCTGATTTAAAATTGGTGAGATGTTCCTTGGGCTGGTTGGTCTGAGGACCTGAGGTCGTAGATGGATCTTTCTCATGGAGCAAAGAGCAGGACAGGGGATTGATCGCCCAAGGGAGGTCCCCAGATCTGAGTCACGGCACCAAATGTCACGCATGTCCGTGTGAAGAGACCACCAAACAGGCTTTGTGTGAGCAACAAGGCTGTTTATTTCACCTGGGTGCAGGTGGGCTGAGTCTGAAAAAGGAGTCAGCAAGGAAGATAGGGGTGGGACAGTTTTATAGGATTTGGGTGGGTGTGGAAAATTACAGTCAAAGGGGGTTTTTCTCTTGTGGGCAGGGGCGGGGATCACAAAGTGCTTGGTGGGGGAGCTTCTGAAATTCCAGGAGAAGGAATTTCACAAGGTTAATTGCTCAGTTAAGGTGGGGCAGGAACAAATCACAATGGTGGAATGTCATCAGTTAAGGTAGGAACCAGCCATTTTCACTTCTTTTGTGATTCTTCACTTGCTTCAGGCCATCTGGATGTTTACATGCAAGTCACAGGGGATATGATGGCTTAGCTTGGGCTCAGAGGACTGACACCTAGATCACGGTGGGCTTGGAAAACGGTCTTAGTTTCAGGGACTGCACCCTATTTATGCCAATGAAATACCAACATTGATGCCTAGCATCTGACATCTGAATTGGAGCCACAAAAGGTGCTGAAGAGACTAATACTGGAAGGTGAGGTGACATAGGGATTTATAATCCCTGATCCTGCAACAGTGAGTTTCTTTGGGTCAATTGTATACTTTTTGTAGTACTCAGAAGATTATTTTTCAAGGTGGCCCTTTGGGCTAGCAAACAAGAAAGAGACACACAACGTCAATGTTGCCTGGGCAGCAGGCGGCAGGGGGTGGCTCAGATTGGCTATTACCATGGCAACATTGATTGCTGTCACAAGCAGGGGTGAGGCAGATAGTTAACATTTTCAGAGAACACAGGGACTACTTGCATCAGAATTACTTAGGAATTTGTTTAAATTTCGAATTCCTAGGACCCAAGGCCAGAGATTCACGATTGGTAAGATTGAGATATGGTACGGAATCTGCCTTTTAGAAAACTCCCCAGGCAACCATGCCTGATGAAATTTGAGAACCACTGATTAAAAAAATACAGTGCATCCCTGTTACAAATCCCCACATAAACCCATCTCACCAGAGCCATTTTCTTGCTTACAAAGGCCTTACAATCTTTAAAAGACGCAGTGAAGGTGCTGATCTTGTCAGGCCTCTGAGCCCAGGCCAGGCCATCGCATCCCCTGTGACTTGCACGTATACATCCAGATGGCCTAAAGTAACTGAAGATCCACAAAAGAAGTAAAAACAGCCTTAACTGATGACATTCCACCATTGTGATTTGTTCCTGCCCCACTCTAATTGATCAATGTACTTTGTAATCTCCCCCACCCTTAAGAAGGTACTTTGTAATCTCCCCCACCCTTAAGAAGGTTCTTTGTAATTCTCCCCATCCTTGAGAATGTACTTTGTGAGATCCACCCCACCCGCAAAACATTGCTCGTAACTTCACCGCCTATCCCAAACATATAAGAACTAATGATAAACCATCTCCCTTCGCTGACTCTCTTTTCGGACTCAGCCCACCTGCACCCAGGTGAAATAAACAGCTTTATTGCTCACACAAAGCCTGTTTGGTGGTCTTTTCACACGGACGCGCATGAAAGATCTAGGAATTTATACTGATAAATGCCCAAGTTTTTTGAGTGCTAAATGTTTAAGTAGGTCTTTCAAGATTTCAGCAAGCATGGAACTTTTTTCTTTCTTTCTTTCTTTTTTTAATTGAGACAGGTCTCACTGTCACCCAGACTGGAGTGCAGTGGCTTAATCATGGCTCACTGCAGCCTTGACCTCCTGGGCTCAAGCGATCCTCCCACTTTAGCCTCATGAGTAGCTGGGACTACAGCTACAAGCCATCACAACCAGCTAACTGTTTTTTTGGTTTTTTGTTGTTTTTTTTTTGAGATGGAGTCTCACTCTGTCGCCAGGCTGGAGTGTAGTGGTGCGATCTCAGCTCACTGCAACCTCCACCTCCCGGGTTCAAGTGATTCTCTTGCTTCAGCCTCCCGAGTAGCTGGGACTATAGGCGTGTGCCACCATACCCAGCTAGTTTTTGTGTTTTTTATAGAGATGGGGTTTCACAATGTTGGCCAGGATGGTCTTGATCTATTGACCTCGTGATCAGCCCGCCTCAGCCTCCCAAAGTGCTGGGATTACAGGCATGAGCCACCATGCCCGGCTGCCAGCTAACTTTTAAAAAAAATTTTTTGTGGATATGTGGTCTACCTATGTTGCCCAGGCTGGTCTTGAACTTCTGGGCTTAAGCAATACTCCTGCCTCAGCCTTCCAAAGGGCTGGGTTTACAGGTGTGAGCCACAGTGCCTGGCCTAGAACTTTTTTTCTAAGTAACATCTATTAATATCTCATAGAGCTGTCATACCAAAATGTGCTCTGAGACTCCCAAGGTAAATTTCCCAAATTGGGAAATTCAGCTCAAGATCACTGTGAAGGACTAGGGTGGGATCCAAGAAGGGGACAGCATGAACCAGGACTAGAGAGGATGGCTAAGGTGCAGGACTAGGTTCTTTATACCACTGAGACATACCGTTCTCTCTCTTGCAAGGACAGACTCAGGACATAAAGAACACCACCAAGAATATAGGCTTCCTGATGTTTCTGAGAATCACTGCTGTCATGAGCCAGTCTCTAATGGTGAATTAACCCCTCGTGGGGTTAAGAACCAGTTGAGCAGGCCTAGCGTGGTAGCTCACACCTATAATCCCAGCACTTTGGGAGGCCAAGGCAGGCAGATCACTTGAGCTCAGGAGTTGGAGACCATGCTGGCCAACACAGCAAAACCCCATCTCTACAAAAAATACCAAAATTATCCGGGTGTGGTGGTGTGTGCCTGTAGTCCCAGCTACTTGGGAGGCTGAGGTGGGAGGATGGCTTGAGCTCAGGAGGCGGAAGTTGCAGTGAGCCGAGATTGTGCCACTGCACTCCAGCCTGGGCAACAGAGCCAGACCTTGTCTCAAAAAAAAAAAAAATTTAAGAACCAGAAGATTAGTGGATGTGTGACATCCAATGTGTTGTTTCTCTATTTCTCTAATACTACTCTTAACCCAAGGCTTAGGCATATTCAGTTTTGCTAGTTGTAGTGGACACTCTTGGCTACCTACTTAGCATCCACTGTCCACCCCTTCTGCCCATGAAAAATTCCAGTTTTGCTCAGGTATCCTCTCCATCCCCAGCCCCAGGGACAATATCTAATTTGTTGGTGTATGATCCTTCCTTGGCAATGACTTTTAGTCTGAGGGGTCTGCATGTTTCCTAATTCATTCCAATTAGGTTGAAAGGAAGGACTGTTGTGGAGGAGAGGTGTCTGTGCTTTGTCGACATGAGGGAGGAAACTTGAAGCCATCCTACACATCGTAAGATGAAGCAAACTTTCAGGACTACAGGGCAGAGAGACAAAACTTGGTCCGGTTTTTTTTTTTTTTTTTTTTTTTGAGATAAGGGTGTCATTCTGCCACCCAGGCTGTAGTGTGGTGGGCATATTTTCCTCTCACTGCAGCCTCTACCCCCCAGGCTCAAGTGATCCTTCCATTTTAGCCTCCTGAGTAGCTGGGACTATAGGCACACATGACTACACCCACCTAATTTTAAACATTTTTTGTAGAGACAGAATTTTGCCACGTTGCCCAGGCTGGTCTCGAACTCCTGGGCTCAAGCCATCTGCCCACCACAGCCTCTCAAAGTGTTTGGATTATAGGCATGAGCCAGCGCTCCTGGCTGAAACATGGTCCTTAATGGCAATATTGATTACTGAATATTTACCCCAGAGCGTACCATACCTCTGAACTTCCTTATTATTTAAGCCATTTTAACTGGGTTTCTTGTTACTTGTGATCAAAAGTTTCCTAATGTCTGTGGTCACCGGTTTGCCTTGCACTCTCTGGTTCATGCAATTTTTTTTTTTTAGACTGAGTTTCGTTTTGCTCTTGTTGCCCAGGCTGGAGTGCAATGGCACAGTCTTGGCTCACTGCAACCTCCGCCTCCCAGGTTCAAGCGATTCTCCTGTCGCAGCCTCCTGAGTAGCTGAAATTACAGGCACCCACCACCAAGCCCAGCTAATTTTTGTATTTTTAGTAGAGACAGGGTTTCGCCATGTTGGCCAGGCTGGTCTCAAACTCCTGACATCAGGTGATCTGCCCACCTCGGCCTCCCAAAGTGCTGGGATTACAGGCTTGAGCCACCATACCCAGCGGTTCATGCGATTTATATGTAAAATGTAAAAAAGTAAAAGCAGAGAGAAGACAATGGCTTGTGGGCTGACAGAATCAGTGGTATGTGGGCTAAAATGTGTTTTAGGTAAAAGCTGTTGTGAGCGAACTGTGTCTTCTTCCTGAGTCGTCACGTTTTTTCAGTTTCCACAAGTGTCCACATCCAGAAAACAAATTCATTAAATCAGCTTTTATTTGCATTTCTTATCTCAAAAATAATTATATGTTTGTTTAACTTCTTGTTAGCATAGAAAATTGTTTACTGAGGTAGATATGGAATGCCAAGATGAGAAAATTAAATCAATTAGGAAATGCTCTCACTGACAAATCGTAGAAACTTACCTGTACGTACCAGAAGAACTGGCTTTTCGAATAGACAAGTAAATGCACTTTTTCATTCTGACATGAGTTCACCTGAGGCTTTGGTGTTTTTTTTGTTTTGTTTTATTTTGTTTTGTTTGTTTGTTTGTTTGAGACACAGTCTCACTTGCTCTGTTGCCCAGGTGAGAGTGCAGTGGCACGATCTCATGATCTCAGCTCACTGCAACCTCCGTCTCCCAGGTTCAAGTGATTCTCCTGCCTCAGCCTCCCGAATAGCTGGGACTACAGGAGCATGCCACCATGCCCAGCTAATTTTTGTATTTTTAGTAGAGTTGGAGTTTCACCATGTTAGCCAGGCTGGTCTTGAACTCGTGACCTTAAGTGATCCTCCTGCCTTGTCCTTCCAAAGTGCTAGGATTACAAGTGTGAGCCACCGTGCCCAGCCTGAGGCCTTAGTTCTAATACAAGCGCTGCTAAACCCAAATATGTGAAATGCTCAGGTGGGCTGAACTGCTCTGGTGGAGGGATATGGGTTCTGGTTGCACAGGGAAGAGGTGTTTCATTTTAAGTGCGGCAACTTATCATTTATTTAGATGGATATTTAGAGGCTAAGGTTGGAATGGTTGGTGATATTTTAGATCTACCTGGAAACAAACTGTACTAGTGATTTGCTCAGGTTCCTTATATAAGAGAGGGCTGCAGCTTCACAGGGTAGAGGCAGGAATGTAAGAATGAGAGCTGGCTGGGCCTGGTGGCTCACGCCTGTAATCCCAGCACTTTGGGAGGCCGAGGTAGGTGGATTACTTGAGGTTAGGAGTTCGAGACCAGCCTGGCCAACATAGTGAAACACTGTCTCTACTAAAAATACAAAAATTAGCCAAGCGTGGTAGTGTGTGCCTGTAGTCCCAGCTACTTAGGAGGCTGAGGCAGGAGAATTGCTTGAACCCAGGAAGTGGAGGTTGCAGTGAGCCGAGATTGGGCCACTACACTCCAGCCTGGGCGACAGAGCGAGACTCCATCTCAAGAACAACAACAAAAAAAATGAGAGCCCTGGTTTGCTTCTTTTTTTTTTTTTTTTTTTTTGAGATGGGGTCTCGCACTGTTGCCTGGGCTGGAGTGCAATGTGGCCATCTCAGCTCATTGCAGCCTCCGCCTCCCGGGTTCAAGCAATTCTCCTGCCTCAGGCTCCTGAGTGGCTGGGATTACAGGGGCCTGCCACCACGCCTGGCTAATTTTTTGTATTTTTAGTAGAGATGGGGTTTCACTATGTTGGCCAGGCTGGTCTTGAACTCCTAACCTCGTGATCCGCCCGCCTTGGCCTCCCAAAGTGCTGGGATTACAGGTGGAAGCCACTGCACCTGGCTCCTTCTTTTGTTTAAATAATTTAATCCAATTTACAGCACCGTAAAAGGCATTAAAATAAATTCTACTCACTATCCCGTCGCACAGTCATTTAGTTACTAATTAATTTATTAAAAAGATATATAGGGAATCCCCCAGTGTGTCAGACCCTGGGCTAAGTGCTGTCTCCCTCTCAGTGAACAAGACAGACTGTCCCTGCCCTCTTGGAGTTTACAGGAGATATTGTGAAGGCAGATATTAAAAACATATCACACAAATATTTCTTTCATTGCAACTGTGGTAAGTTAGAGAAGGGAACGGAAGGTACAGGGAAGCATGAAAGAAAATAACAGGAGGGGATTTCAGGTAGATTGGGTTGGGGATTAGCGAATGCCTCCGAGAAACATTTGAGTTAAGGCCTTCAAGACGAGTATGAGTTAGAAAGGTGAAAAGAGGCTTTCAGGTAGAGAAACAGTTTAATGTAGGGACAAGGAGACCTGGGGTGTTCTAAGAACTGGAAAATGGAAGTTTGGAAGAAGTCAGGTGAACATGGAGTAAACAGTGCTATTTATGTATTTGATTCCTTTTTTGGAAAGTTAAATTTTTTTTTTTTACTGTGGTAAAATATGTATAAAATAAAATAGGCTGTTTTAACCATTTTTAAGAGTACTATTCAGTGGCGTTAATTACATTCACAACGTGGTGCAACCCTCACCACTGTCTATGTCCAGAATGTTTTCATCACCCCAAACAGAAACTCTGTCACCATTAAGCAGTAATTCTCCACTCCTTTCTTCCCCCAACCCCTGGTGACTGCTAATCTGCTTTCTATCTCTATGAATTTGTCTATTCTAGCTATTTCATATATGTAGAATCATATAATATTTGTCCTTTTGTGTTTGGCTTATTTCTCTTAGCATTTTTTTTCTTTTTCTTTTTTGAGACAGAGTCTCTCTCTGTCCCCCAGGCTTGAGTGCAGTGGCACAATCTCGGCTCACTGCAACGTCTGCCTCCCGGGTTCAAGTGGTCATCCCGCCTCAGCCTCTCAAAGTGCTGGGATTACAGGTGTGAGCCACCACACCTGGCTGCATAATGTTTTCAAGGTTCATCCAAGTTGTAGCATGTATCAAAATTTTATTTATTTATTTCTGAGACAGAGTCTTGCTCTGTCACCCAGGGAGGAGTGCGTGGCATGATCTCAGCTCACTGCCACCTCTACCTCCCAGATTTAAGCCATTCTTGTGTGTCAGCCTCCCTAGTAGCTGGGATTACTGCATGCACCCAGCTAATTTTTGTATTTTTAGTAGAGATAGTGTTTTGCCATATTGGCCAGGCTTGTCTCAAACTCCTAGCCTCAGGTGATCTGCCTGCCTCAGCCTCCCAAAGTGCTGCGATTACAGGCATGAGCCACAGTACCCAGCCAAAACTTCATTTCTTTTTATGGCCGAATAATATTCCATTGTATGTATATACCGTGTCTTCTTTATCTATTCATGTGTTGATGGACAATTGGGTTGTTTCCATCTTTTGTGTATTGTGAAAATGGTGATACAAATATTTATGTACAAGTATCTGTTTGAGTCCCTATTTTTAATTATTTTGGGTATCTACCTAGCAGCACAACTGCTGAGTCATTTGTTTAATTTTTTCAAGGAATGACAACAATGCACGAGGGTTCAAATTTCTCCATATCCTTGCCAACACATGTTATTTTCCATTAAAAAAACTATATCCATGGGTATGAAGTGTATGTATTTGATTCTAACTCTCCTATATCCTCGAGAATCCATCTCTCCTGAAACTCTGAAGATCTTTGGGGTCACTAATCTGGCATGAGGCTTACAATGACCTGCCTTCATTTTTTACCCAAGTGTCTGATTTCCTTAACAGATATTCAGCAACTTTGGAACAAGGTGTGGGTGGGGGATCAATTTGAATCTCCAGTGTCTACCATCTGGTAGATGTTCAACAAATAAAATAATTGTGATAAAGTTCGCAGATCTTGTCTCTCTCACATTGTAAACACCCAGTGGAAGTTTCCAAAAGGCACCTGAGAGATTTTTGCTTGATTCAAATGAATTAATTTTCATGACTATGTGAGGCAGTTAGTTGTTGGTTACATTTAAACTGCGAATCTGATCCCTGCCACTCTGCTTGATGCCCTTCAGTTACTCTCCATTGCACTTAAGGTTGGGGCCCCTGTTCATTAACGTGGTCTGCAGTGTCCTGCCAGGTCTGACTTTGCCTCCCTCCAGGGCTTTCTCCCTTTTTCTTTAGGCTTGGGTTATTCCTTAGATACACAAGACTCATCTCTAGCACCGGCTGTTTTCTCTTTCACTCTTGCAAACAAGTTCTCCTTCATTTTTGCCTCCCTCCCTCCCTCCCTCCATTCCTTCCTTCCTCTCCCTCTCTTTATCCCTCTCTTTCTCTCTCTCTTTCTTTCTTTTTTTGAAACAGGGTGTTGTTCTGTCACTCAGGCAGGAGTGCAGTGGTCCGATCATAGCTCACTGAAACCTCAAACTCCTGGGCTCAAGTGATCCTCCTGCTTCAGCCTCCCAAGTAGCTAGGACTGTAGGTGTGTGCCACCATGCTGGGCTAATTAAAACATTTTTTTTTGTAGAGATGGGGTCTTGCTACATTGTCCAGGCTGGTCTTAAACTCCTGGGCTCAAGCGATCCTCCTGTCTCAACTTCCCAAAGTGCTGGGATTACAGGTATGAGCCACTGCACCCAGCCCTCTCACTTTTTCACCTGAATCCTACTCATCCTTCAGATCTCAGCTGAGATGTCATTTCCTCAGGGAACTGTTTCCTGACCCTCACCCGATCCTAACTCTAGACTCCATTTTGTTCTCCCTCATAGCATCTTTTACTTTTCCTGCATAGCACTTACTAAAATTGTAGTAAAGCAACTTTTTGTTTATTTAGCATTCATCTTCCAAGTAGTCAGCAGTCTCCATGAAGGCAGAAACTCATGTCTGTATCCATCAGTGTTAGGCACATAGTAGGCACTCAATGCATAGTTTTGAGGAGAGCTTCTACCAAGAAGCAGAAAAACTGATGAGTGGCTTGTGAATGCTGCTGATATTCTGGGTGACTCAGAGTTTCTGGGTATTCTGGGGAAAACAGTGTAGATCAGATTGGATAGGACAGTCACATGAGTGCCTGGCAGGAAGTTGATGAGAGGCCATCCAAGGCCACAGTGGGGTGGCCTCTTTTGCCAAGCAGTGCCCAGGTTCTTCAGCTAATGTCAGGTTAGAGACCTCAAGCAAGCTCTTTATGGTTCCTCAGCCTCCCAGCCCTTTGTTAGAAGGTTGTTTCATGAGTTGGCATGGCTTGTCTTACCCTTGAAAGTCATGAGGCCAAATTGTTCTATCCTTTTGCATTTAAAAGAATTAATTTTTTGTTACAAAAGCAATACATGATTACACTTATCTTCCAAAACATTAAAAGGAAAGCTAATACTCCCTTTGAACATTCTCTCAATAAAATAATGGTCCTTTATCCCTAGCTTAGAGAGAACTTCTGATATATTTTGGGCATGTAGCTTTATAGACCTGCTTTAAAAATCTTTCATAAACCTAATGTATGATAATAGGGAATAATGGTATTATTTATGTGTGTTCCGTTTTAGCTTTTTATTTTGAAATAATTTTAGATTTACAGAGGAGTTGCAGAGCTAGTATAGAAAGTTTCAACATACCCTTCACCCAGCTTCTCTTAATGTTAATAATTTATGTAACCCTGGTTCAAAACTAAGAAATTAACAGTGGCACAATACTAATAACAGAAATACAGACTTTATTCCAGTTTCACCAGATTTTTCACTAATGTCCTTTTTGTGTTCCAGGATACCACATTGCATTTAGTTATCAGATCTCTTTAGTCTCCTATCTGTGAACAGGACAATCTCTGACAGTTTCTCAGTCTTTCCTTGACTTTTACAACCTTGACAATTTTGAAGATTACACGTCAAGTATTTTGTAGAATATTCCCTCAATTTGGGTTTATTTGATGTTTTTTCATGATTAACTGAAGTTTTGCATTGGGGGAATAATTTTTTAAATATTGATACTATCCATCTATCTATATATAATAAATAGATATAGATATATGATTCTGCAACTTTCTATTTTCATTCAAAAATATGACTGAGATATATCCATGTTGATACATGCAGATCAAAGTCACTTCTTTTATTTTTTATTATTATTATTTTTGGAGACAAGGTCTTTCTTTGTCACCCAGGCTTGAGTGCAGTGGCACGATCACAGCTTAATGCAGCCTTGACCTCCCGGGCTCAAGTGATCCTCCTACCTCAGCCTCCTGAGTAGCAGTTGCAACTACATGCTGGAGCCACCATTCCCAGCTGATTTTTAAAACTTTTTGTAGAAATAAAGTCTCACTATGTTGCCCATGCTTCATTTAAATTCTCTATAGAATTTTATTATATAAATATTCTACATTTTAGTTAGCCACCCCCATTGGTGGGCATTTAGCTAATTCTAAATTTTCTTTCTCTCTCTTTTTTTTTTTTTTTTTTGAGACAAAGTTTCACTCCGTCACCCAGGCTGGAATGCAGTGGTGCAATCTTGGCTCACTGCAACCTCTGCCTCCTGGGTTCAGGCAATTCTCCTGCCTCAGCCTCCTGAGTAGCTGAGATTACAGGTGTGCGCTACCACACCTGGCTAATTTTTGTATTTTTAGTAGAGACGAGGTTTCACCATGTTGGTCAGACTGGTCTTGAACTTCTGACCTTGTGATATGCCAGCCTTGGCCTCCCAAAGTGCTGAGATTACATATTCATTCTTTTTTTTTTTTTTGAGACGGAGTCTCGCTCTATCACCCAGGCTGGAGTGCAGTGGCGTAATCTCGACTCACTGCAAACTCCGCCTCCCAGGTTCACACCATTCTCCTGCCTCAGCCTCCTGAGTAGCTGGGACTACAGGAGCCCGCCATCACGCCTGGCTAATTTTTTGTATTTTTAGTAGAGATGGGGTTTCACTGTGTTAGCCAGGATGGTCTCGATCTCCTGACCTCATGATCCACCCACCTCGGCCTCCCAAAGTGCTGGGATTACAGGCGTGAGCCACCGCGCCCGGCCTCATTCTTTTTATTATTGATTTGTTAAGAGTCCTTTATAGACAAATCCTTTGTCTTTTGTATATTGCAAATAGTTTTCCCCTTATTCTGTTATCTTTTAACTTTGTTTTCAGTTTTTTTCAAGTTATTCCATCTCTCTGATTTAAAAATTTTTTTTTCTGATTTATTTTTTAAAACAAAGTTCTTGATTATAAAAGTAATACAAACACCGTAAGAAATTAATACAAAAGTACAAAGAAGAAACCACCCCATCTTATCACTGAGAGAAGACAACATCATCAATTACATATTTCCCTGTAGTCTTTTGTGTGTGCAGTGTTTTTTCACAGTTGTGATCACATTCATTTGTGTGTGTCTGTATATTTGTTTTTCTCTCAGTACCATAGTCTTTAGACACAAACCCTGGCCTTTTCTCGTTTCTTCTTTTTTTTTTGGAGGTGGAGTCTCCCTCTGTCGCCCAGGCTGGAGTTCAGTGGTGTGATCTTGGCTCACTGCAACCTCCGCCTCCCGGGTTCAAGCGATTCTCCTGCCTCAGCCTCCCGAGTAGCTGGGACTACAGGTGCGTGCCACCATGCCCAGCTAATTTTTGTATTTTTAGTAGAGATGGGGTTTCGCCATGTTGGTCAGGCTGGTCTTGAACTGCTGACCTCAAATGATCCACCTGCCTTGGCTTCCCAAAGTGATGGGATTACAGGTATGAGCCACCATGCCCTGCCACCCTGGCCTTTTTTCAAATGCACTTGGTTTAAAGATTGTGTTATGCCAGCTTCCAACCCCTATTCCTCTTTTCCATATATCCTGAGAAATTTAGAAGGTGAGAGGCCCAAGGTCTATCCTCAGCTGACCTGAAGCGAAGTTGGCTGAGAAGCAAAAGAAGGGGTAGAAGTGCTCTGGTGGAGCACTTATTAAAAAGACGCGGAGGTTTTGGTTGACTGCAAGCCCAATATGAGTCAACAGTATGGGGGGCCAAGAACTTTATCGCAGGAGTACAAAGCGATAGGTCCCAAAAGGAGGAAGCTATAGTCCTGCTTTGCTCTGATGATACCACAAACATTTGGTTCAGTCTTGGGTGACGTATTCTAAAGAAATCACAGTCAGATCTACCATTTGCATGAGAGGGATAAAGACCCTCAAAACCAGGGCAGAGGAGGAACAATGGAAGGAACGGGAGACACTGATGTGGAATGAGAAGACCTTGGGCAGAGGTGATAGAAGTAAAGTATCTGAAAAGTCAAAGGTCCAAGAGAGATTAGACGTTTGTTCTCTGTGGCTCCAAGGCATCGAATTTGGGCCCTGAGAGTGGAAGTTTAGACACATTTTCTCACTGGTGAGAGCTGCCCGGACCAAGGAATTCAGTCCTTTGGAAATAGCTAGCTGCTTTTGTGGAGTCTTCCTGCTGAGTTGCTGGTGGTGGGGTGAACATTTATTGAATGCTTACTGTGTGCCAGGACCCTGCTGAGGGCCTCACCTATATTGTGTGATTTCATCCCGTCAACACCCTTTGATGTGGGGACTGTTGTTCCCTATCCTGGTGTTACAAATGTGGGCACCGGGTATAGGAGGTCAGGTACCTAGCCCGAGGTTACAGTTTGTAAGTGGTGGTACTGGGACCGGAACTCGTTCTGACAAACTTCAAAGCTGGTGTTTTTAGCCATCAAGGGGATTCGAGGGTGCCATGGGGGTATGGACGCATGAGGGGCCTTGAGGTCCATTAGACCAAAACATTCTATGACTGGGAAAAAGGATGCCCTCTCCTCCCAAGGAAAAGCTTCTTCTGAATGAGATACAGTGGAGAGGTTAGCCCGGGGCCAGGCTGAGGGGCGCAGGCAGAATGCCAAGGGATGGAGACCCTCAGAAGGGCAAAGCCGGTGTTCCGTCGTTTGAAGATCTCCAGACCCGCGGGGAGACAGACGCAGCGCGGTCAGGGCGCGTCGACTTCGCCGAGCTCTGCGGCGGAGCTGGGGGACGGAACAGCGCGCCGGTCCCTGGCCGGGCGCGAGCAGGGGGGCGGTGCGGGGCGGTGCGGGGCGGTGCCGGGCGGCGGGGGCGGGGAAGGCGCGCGCCGAGGCGGCTGCGGCAGTTGCGCGCTGGGATTGTTGCCGTGTGCTGGAGCCGGTGAGTGCGGCGGGACCCGTGGGCAGGCGGGGAAGGAGCGGGCGAGCGGGGAGCTAGGTGGGGAGGTGCGCAGCCGAACACGCGACCCCAGGGTAGCGGCCGCCGCCTGCCCCCTCCCCCGGCCCCCAGGGACCGTGGCCCCCAGGCCTCTCTCCTTAGGCCGAGTCCCCGCCAGCGCGCTCGCGGACGCCGCACGCCTCCCAACTCCCTCGGTGCGGCCCCCGCCCCACGGCAGCCCCTTCCTTCGCGCCGCCGCGACGCCTCAGGCCCACGTCACGCTCGCGCCATTGTTTCCCAGCCGCTGGCTCGCTGGGACCCCGCCTCAGCCTCCGAGCGCGGCCGTTCTTCGCGTTCCGCCCTCTTCCCCCTTTCCTCACGCCGGTGGTAGCCCTTTCCTCAGTCCTGCTGACGTCCTCCAGCTGATTCCAGGCTGTTCCCGGCCACCCCTGAGGCCGTCCTTTCGCTTCTTGTAAAAGCCTCCCCGCCCCCTGAGCTCCTCGGTCGCCTCCCGAGAAGCCAACGGGCCGCTGGTGGAGGGCCAGGTTGACAGCGTTTTAGCAGGACCGCGAGAAACGGCCACCTCGTTTGCCACACGCCCGTGTGCAACACTTCCTGGAAAGGTCACAGCGAATTGCAAGCCGCCACAAAAAACATCCGGACAGCTCCTGGTCAGGGGGCTGAGGCGTTCAGTGGCGGCCTATTCCTCTCCTTTTTTCGGGGCTCCTGAAACCCGAGAGGCGAGATGCCGATCTGAGGCCTGAGCCCTTAGTTGTAAGAAGAACGTTTTGGGAGTTTGACTCCGGCAGGCCACAGCTTCTAAAAGCAGCAGGTAGAGGCTGCTGTCCGAATCGATGTTTTCCTGGGCTTTCACCTTTAGGGCCTTGATGTTTGAGGGGGGTCGTGCTCTGAAGTACAGCGCCCTGAAATGACTAGTCACCATTCCAGGGGGTGTGTGCGCGCCTGTCCAGGGGCCGATGAGTTCTTCAGGATTGAGCTGTACTTGGTTCCCAGTGTTTGTAGACTATTCATTTCACCTCTTAAAGCAACGAATGCAAACTGCTGACCGTGATGTGAAAGGGAGAATATTGAAACTGTGTCATTTACCATGAAAACTTAGTGTTATTGCGTAGAGAAGGCTTTAGGTTTCAAAAATATTTACCACGTGGCTTTTCAACAGCGGTTAGAATTTATCCAGATGAAGACATCCAGGCCTGAAAGGGTTAAGTTCGAAAAGAGGAAAAAAACTAGGTGTGAGCTGAGAGTGGAAAAAAAAAAGAACAAAAAGGGTTAAGTTCAAGAAAACATAGCTGGTTAGTAATTAAAATAAAAACTCCACATGCAGGGTTGATGCTAGCATACACAGACTTTATTTCTGAAGTGCATTTCCATTGCAGTGTAAACCACTACATTTCAACAGTATAGGTAGCTGCATTACTCTCATTGACCCAGAATTAAGGTTTTAGGATTTAGTAACCAACAAATCTGTAAAATAAGGTGGTGGGGCGCGGGGTGGGGTGGGGGGGGTGCTGGAGGAGATGTTATGCAAGATTCCTTTCAGTTCAAAGGTTTGATGCCATTGTATGAAAATTTACAATCAGCTACAAGTTTCCAGAAGTTTGTAATTGTAAGAAGATTTATATAGATAGTATTCCCTTATAGTACCTGCCAACCCTTAACCAGAAGACATCACATCTTCCTAAAGAAAGCCAGATTACAGTAGAATGTTAGGCAGAGAGGTGCTCATTAATCTTTCTCTAGGCTATTTCTGCTGTTTTATGGGGAAAGAGGAATACATAAAACACAGGTGTTTTTTTTTTTTAAAGTATTTCTATTGCTTAATTTTCTCTCTCTCTCTCTCTTTTTTTTTTTTTTTTTGAGACGGAGCTTTGCTCTTGTTGGCCAGGCTGGAGTGCAATGGCACGATCTTGGCTCATCGCAACCTCCGCCTCCTGGGTTCAAGCAATTCTCCTGCCTCAGCCTCCCGAGTAGCTGGGATTACAGGCATGCGCCACCACGCCTGGCTAATGTTGTATTTTTAGTAGAGACAGGGTTTCTCCAAGTTGGTCAGGCTGGTCTCGAACTCCTGACCTTAGGTGATCCCCCCGCCTCAGTCTCCCAAGTACTGGGATTACAGGCGTGAGCCACTGCGTCCGGCCCTGTTGCTTAATTCTCTTACCAAAATCTTAATTCAGTGAAATAGTAAATAACAAAACCCCAAAAACAAAAACCCACAACTTTGTCATGTTATGACTGTGCTCTTTTAAAGTACTTACATAGACATGGTTTTTATCTAGTACTGTTGCTGTGTACATATTATTTGGGATTTTGCTCTTACCAATATTTCTGAGATGTCCATATATTTAGAGAATTCATCTAATCTTCATTTGTAGATGCTCTCTAATGTGCCCCAGTAGTCAACAATGCCTGGCACACAGGCACTTAGTAAATTTTTGTTGAATAAATGTTGTAATATTTTGAGGTTTTTAGACATTTAACACAAAATGCTATCACAAGGCATATGTTGAGTGACATGTGAGCAGTAAAGGCAGTCATACTGTCAGCCAGGAGACATTGCATTTATTTAAGGGCCTGGATTTTGTAGTCTGGCTTGCTACTTAACATCATGCAACCTCGGGGAACTCAGTTAACCTTAGACAAGCTCACTCAGTTTCTCTCACCTTGAGAAGGGAAAAATAGAACAAATTTTACATGGTTATGTGGATTAAATAGAATAATTCAATTGAAGTGATACTGGCACACATTAAGTTCTCTATAAATGTTAGTTTTTTTTGCTCAGAGTGAAGGAATATTAATGTAGCTTGATGGGATCAGGAAAAACTAACACTTCAGAGTAGGGAGAAGATGCTGAAGCAGATGTATTGAGGGTATGATTAATAGATTGTTCTCACTAAAAGGGTTTGGAAGAGCAGTAGTCTGAGATAAAGCTGGAAAATGAAATACTGGTAAGCGGTTTACAAGTATGCTACATGGATTCTTTGCAATTAGAGCGGAGTGAATGACCACCTGAGGTCAGGAGTTTGAGACCAGCCTGGCCAACATGGTGAAACCCCATCTCTACTAAAAATACAAAAATTAATCAGGCGTGGTAGCGCATGCCTGTAATCCCGGCTACTTGGGAGGCTGAGTCAGGAGAATCACTTGAACCCAGGAGGCGGAGGTTGCAGTGAGCTGAGATTGCGCCACGCACTCCAGCCTGGGTGACAAGAGTGAAACTCCATCTCCAAAAAAAGAAAAAAAAAAAAAAAAAAAAGGAAAGCCACAAAATTAATGTGGTAAACCGGCCAGGTGCAGTGGCTCATGCCTCTAATCCCATCACTTTGGGAGGTCGAGGCAGGTGGATCACCTGAGGTCAGGAGTTTGAGACCAGCCTGGCCAACATGGTGAAACCCCATCTCTACTAAAAATATAAAAAATTAGCTGGGCGTGGTGGCGTGTGCCTGTAGTCCCAGCTACTCAGGAGGCTGAGACACGAGAACTGCTTGAACCTGGGAGGCAGAGGTTGCAGTTGAGCCTGTATTGTGCCACTGCACTCCAGCCTGGGCGACAGAGCGTCTCAAAAAAAAAAAAAAAAATTCAGTAAACAGTAAAAGAAAAAAGTTATAAAAATTATGACAGTCTTAATCTTTTTTTTTTTTTTTTTTTTTTTTTGAGATGGAGTCTTGCTCTGTCGCCAGGCTGTAGTGCAGTGGCGCGATCTCGGCTCACTGCAACCTCCGCCTCCTGGGTTCAAGCGATTCTCCTGCCTCAGCCTCCCAAGTAGCTGGGACTACAGGCGTGTGCCACCACGCCCAGCTAATTTTTGTATTTTTAGTAGAGATGGGGTTTCACCATGTTGACCAGGATGGTCTCAATCTCTTTCCTCATGATCCGCCTGCCGCCTCCCAAAGTGTTGGGATTACAGGCGTGAGCTACCACGCCCGGCCCTTAATTTTAATTGTTAAAATTTGATAAGGTGGGTAGTAGACATATCAAATGATCATTATATTATTTTCTGTATGTTTGAAATATTTCACAGTATTTTAAGATGAACCTAAAGTAGAAAAAAAACATTAAAGAAACTCCATTAAACCAAGGAGCCTATAAAAATGTATATCCCATTGGGCATCTGTAATGAAAACATGCTAATACTCAGCAAGCTTACTGATTTTTTTTTTAAGCCGTTAAATTTCAGGCATCAGATTTCAGTCTTCTCTTTCCAAGCAGATAGTACAAGCAGGCTCTTTCATCTCACACTCTTTTTTTTCCGAGACGGAGTCTCACTTTGTTGCCCAGGCTGGCTGGATCTCAGCTCACTGCAACCTCTACCTCCTGGGTTCAAGCAATTCTCTTGCCTCTGCCTCTTGAGTACTACAGGCATGCTGAGAATACAGGCATACGCCACTATGCCCGGCTAATTTTTGTATTTTCAGTAGTGATGGGGTTTCACCATGTTGGCCAGGCTGGTTTCGAACTCCTGACCTCAGGTGACCTGCCCAACTTGGCCTCCCAAAGTGCTGGGATTATAGGCATAAGCCACTGTGCCCAGCCCAAATTTGTATGTTATACAGAATTTTCTGATTTATAAATGTGGGCAACTGATTGTAAAAAATTGTAAAAAACACTGTGACCTCTACAGAATCTGGACCCATAAATCTGTTTCTACATCGGAAGGGAACTTGAGAGTCTTCCACGTTCAATGCCTTCATTTGACAGATGGGGAAAGTGAATCCCAAAATGGTTTGCATTTTTTGTCTTTTGTGCAAGAAAGCCTTCCCTACCTTTGATCCGTAAGGCTGTTGATCTCTGTATTCTTCTGTAAATTGTATGGTTTTGCTTTTTCACATTTAGGTTTATTGACAGTGCTTTTTTTTTCTGCTTAGTTTATCTTTATTATTTATTTATTTATTTTTGATTTTTGCACTGTCGCCCCGGCTGGAGTGCAATGACACTATCTCTGCTCACTGCAACCTCCACCTCCCGGGTTCAAGCGATTCTCCTGGCTCAGCCTCCCGAGTAGCTGGGATTATAGGCGCCCACTACCACGTCTGGCTAATTTTTTTGTATTTTTAGTGGAGATGGGGTTTCACTACGTTGGCCAGGCTGGTCTCGAACTCCTGACCTCGTGATCCACCTGCCTCGGCCTCCCAAAGTGTTGGGATTACAGGCGTGAGCCACCGCGCCTGCCCTAGTTTATCTTTAATATGATCAGCTAGTATTTGTGTTACATATTCTTTTTCTACCATTATGTTTGTCATGAAATTATGCTCTATAAATTCATAAGGACAGGACATGCTTTTGTTATGCTCTGATTTTGGGTCAGAATATTGTAGAAAATGAAATTTTTGAATTCATTTTAGTGTAAATATTTTACAGATTTCTGCTCTTCTACATTATTTTGTCTCATTTGCCTTTAAAGATGAGTAGTACATGTATTTGACTATCCTTGAAAAATATTTTGCACACTTTTTATAGCAGTCATATTAGAATCTAGTTAGGCATTTGTGTATCTCTATCTAGTTTGTTTCAGAGCTGCTAAGTAAACCAGCTAGAGTAATAGTGTGTAGATTGAAATAGCTCAAACATTCTGTATCAAAATTATAAGAATCTTTCACAAATCTGAAGTCAGTAAATGCCTTTTTTTTTTTTTTTTGAGATGGAGTCTTGCTCTGTCAACCAGGCTGGAGTGCAGTGGCAGCACGTCAGCTCACTGCAACCTCCATCTCCCGGGTTCAAGCTGTTCCTCTGTCTCAGCCTCCCTAGTGCTGGGATTACAGGCGTGTGCCACCACGCCTGGCTATTTTTTTTGTATTTTTAGTAGAGACGGGGTTTCACTGTGTTAGCCAGGATGGTCTCGATCTCCTGACCTTGTGATCCGCCCGCCTTGGCCTCCCAAAGTGCTGGGATTACAGGCATGAGCCACTGCACCCGGCCAGTAAATGCCATTTTTTAAGCCTTGAATTACTCGTTTACTTTTGAAGTAGGTTTGGTGAAATAAATCTTGAAATAATTCTCTCTAGGTCTGAGAGCTTCCAGGAAGAAAGGAAACAAACCTATAGCTATAGTTGTCCTTATATTTAGGATACTTTAATTGATGTGATAAATGCGTGAAATTGCTACAGCCTCTGATACGTAATGTACGCTATGAGGTTTTGACTCCACAAGTAGAAGCCTATTACTCATTCCTCCAAACATTAAGTACTGTATTGTGCTAAGGCTTCAAGTATTCAAACATCTTGCACTCAAGCATTATAAAGTTTATTGACCAATTTCCATGTCTCAGCCACTGTTCTTAGCACCTTACATTCTTGTTCCAACTCTACCTGTTTTGCAATGGAAGAAACTGTAGTGCTTATAATTTGCTTAGTCGTAGAGCTAGTTGGTGTTAGAGCCAGGTTTTGAACCCAGGCAGTGTGGCTCCAGAATCTGTACTCTTAACCACAGTATAATTCTGTGACTTCAAATTATCTAACTTCTCTTTCCTGTTTACTTCTTCGTAAAATGAGGATAATAGTACCTAACATATAGGGTTGTTCTGAAAAGCCAATGAGTTAAAATATGTACTATACTGCTTAGAATCATACATGAAAAATAGTAAGTCTTAATAAATGTCAGCTTTTATTATGTTAGCATTATTAAGGCATCGAACTCATGCATGTCTCTGAATTTTAACCAAATAGGTGGACTAAACCTTAAGTATGAATTTATATATTAAAAGGTAGAAATACTGTGGTCTGTGGTTATTTATGCCTTTCCGATTTTATCTTTTTAAATTATTTTGTAAGAGGAAAAATAAGAGCTAAACCAAAGTTGAATGGTGAGCAGGAGTTCATTGGTAAGAGAATGAGTTCTTTTTTGAAATAAAGCAGTTTTTTACCTGCTTTTTTTTGTTTTTCTTTTTTTTTGGAGACAGGGTCTTTGTCTGTTTCCAGGCTGGAGTGTGCAGTGGTGCGATCTTGGCTCACGCAACCTCTGCCTTCCCGGTTCAAGCAATCTTCCTACCTCAGCCTCCCGAGTAGCTGGGTCTGCAGGCACCCGTCACCATGCCTGTCTAATTTTTGCATGTTTTTATAGAGATGGGGGTTTTGCCATGTTGCCTAGGCTGGTCTCGAACTCCTAAGTTCAAGGGATCCGCCTGGCTTGGCCTCCCAAAGTGATGGGATTATAGGTGTGAGCCACTGCACCTTGCCCTATTTTTTTTTTTTTAAAGGAGTATTCAGGAGTTATTACTAAAGGTGCAAAGTACCATATATCGTCTGAATGTAAAAATTGTGCAGCTTGTTTATACCTTTATGCTTTTGAAGACCTCAGTTAATTATGGCAGCGTTTTGAAGAAATAGCTCAATCTTTTAAAATGTTTTCCTTACATGCTGTCTTGTTCGTTTGTGTCAATACCCATGTTATTGTTGAAGGTCTGGTATTATTCAAAACGTTCAGTTAGAAGCAGCCTTAATGTGTTGATGTAGAACAAATATGTAGCATTCTGTGTGATATGGCAGGATAGTAGCAATAGAATGTTGATGAGAACATAGCAAAATTCCAGTCTTTTTTGTATATTTTCAAAACTTTAGGAACAGATGAAATAAATTTGTAGTTTCTAGTTACAATTTCAGACTACAGATAGGAGCATGTAGCTGCTTGAAGAAGAAAAACAAATTGTCAAGGCAACAGGTACTGCATTTCTCACTCGACAAGATCTCTCTTCTCAACTTTGTTATTTTTCCTTTGGAGAACAAGGAAGCTTTTGTTCCAAGGCCTGATGTTGAAATGTTAGCAAAATATTATGTTAATCAAGCCAAGAATCTTGCGTATTTGTGAACCAAGAGTAAGATTTCACAAAGATTCATTTAGAGTATTAAAAGGGACTCCTGCAGTTATTCTTGCATTTTCAGGCTTACACAAAAATAGGCTTCTGAAAAGCAAAGGGCTCCATGTATAGAGGTTTAATGGTTCATTTATTTCTGTCTGTTAAGTCTACCGTGCGAGATGCGGGGATAGGGCAGCGAATAAAACACTCCTCTCCCTTATGGAGCTTATATTTTGGAGAGATTGACAGAATGCAAACTGTCAAATGTGTTATGTGCTAAATCAAGTAAAGCAGGGTAAGAGGACAGTGAGTGATGTGTGTGGGTAAGTGTGGTGTTATTAGTTGGAGTTTGTTAAGTGTTGACATCACTTTGGTGTGTGAACTATTGAGTGTTGGCCTTTGACAGGAATGTGTAGTGCAGTTTGGGACAAATGACATAAAGAACTCTGAATGAAAATAATGAAATGAAAAATAAACAAAAAAACTTGCTTATAGGCTGGGCGTGGTGGCTCATGCCTGTAATTTCAGCACTTTGGGAGGCAAGTGGATCACTTGAGGTCAGGAGTTCGAGACCAGCCTAACCAACACGGTGAAACCCCGTCTGTACTAAAAATACAAAATTAGCCGGGCGTGGTGGCGCATGCCTGTAATCCCAGCTACTTGGGAGGCTGATGCAGGACAATCCCTTGAATCTGGGAGGCGGAGGTTGCATTGAGCCGAGATCGCGTCATTGCATTCCAGCCTGGGCAACAAGAGTGAAACTCCGTCTCAAAAAAACTAAAAAAAAACCCAAAAACTTATCATGAACTATTTAAAAGATGATGAGAGGTAATGAAACATTTAAGATAATTTAAATGCAACAGTTTTAAGGAGTCTTCTGGAAAAATAGGCATTTCTTCATCTTAAACTATTTTATTTTTTAATTTTTATAGATTTAGGGGGTACAGTTTTGGATATATAGCATAGCGGTGGTCTGGCTTTTTAGTGTAACCATCACCTGAATAGTGTACGTTGTACTCATTAGGTAATTTCTTATCCCTCACCCTCCTCCCACCCCCACTTAAAGTATACTATATATGTGTGTGTATATATATATACACACATATACATATATATACACATATATATATACACATATATATATCTCCTTTCATGTGTTTTGTGATGATAAGGAGTAAAGGTTACAAAATACTTAAAAAAGCTGTAGCTTATTTCACAGTGCTGTTCTTTGAGTTATAGGTGACACTGTTAACCACAAATATGAGGATTTAGTTTTCCAGCAGCACTGGTAGATGAATTAAAGTAAACTTGCATCTGACTTTCCGTGTTTTTAAGGGGATGTATTTGTAAGTAAGTTGGTTTGTGGCTGTGTTACAGAGAGGACCCTTAACCACAATATAATGATAAAACCAAATGTCTAACTACTATAGTTTATTGATTTTACTTGCTTATCTGCCAAGGACTAGGGTTATCAAAGACTGAATAAAATGTGGCTATTTAGTACAATATGAGGCATACAAATGGAGGATATAGCTTTAACTTTTCATTTTCCATAAACTAGTTTAACGTAAGTAATATGCAATGAAAGTTGTTGTATTTAGAGACCAAAATAAGTTTCAGGCTGGTGAGAAAATTTGAAGAAATTCTTTGAAATTATCCTTTCCATTTAAGTTTTAGGGCAGTGTTCTTAGAATGAGAATGAATGGTTGATTATAAAACTTATAAATGCCAAGTTTTGTATTTTTTTTTTTTTTTTTTGAGATGGAGTCTTGCTCTGTCACCCAGGCTAGAGTACAGGGACGCGATCTCGGCTCACTGCAAGCTCCGCCTCCTGGGTTCAAGTGAATTCTCCTGCCTCAGCCTCTCAAGTTGCTGGGATTATGGGCGCCTGCCACCACGCCTGGCTAATTTTTGTATTTTTAGTAGAGATAGGGTTTCACCATGTTGGCCAGGCTGGTCTCGAACTCCTGACCTCAGTTGATCCACCCGCCTCGGCCTCCCAAGGTGCTGGGATTACAGATGTGAGCCACCCAAGTTTTGTATTTTAAATACAAAATTAAAATTTGAGTGAAGTAGAAACTACTGATTATTCATACTGCTATTATTACCCTATTATCTATGTTGACATAGTTATTCCATTGAAAAATGAATATTTGATTCAAATTGCCATGTGTTAAACACTTTACCTGATAGACTTGCTCTGCATATTGTTGAAGTGCTCCTCACTTTATTCCAAATGAATTACTGACCTGACTTGAAACAGACGTGTAAAATGACTTTTTGAAGAGCATTTGCCAACGTATAACTCTAGCAGCGTGGCATTTTGTCTTAATGCAGAATTGTCATGAAAAGAAGTGCTGACAGCTGTTTTTTTTGTTTTTTTTTGAGATGGAGTCTTGCTCTGTTGCCCAGGCTGGAGTGCAGTGGCGCAATCTCAGCTCACTGCAACCTCCGCCTCCCGGGTTCAAGCAGTTCTCCTGCCTCAGCTTCTCGAGTAGCTGGGACTACAGGGATACGCCACCACGCCCGGCTGATTTTTTTCCATTTTTAGTAGAGACAAGTTTCATCATATTGGCCAGGCTGGTCTCGAACTCCTGACCTCAAATGATCCACCCACCTTGGCCTCCCAAAGTGCCAGGATTACAGGCGTGAGTCACCACGCCAGGCCTTTACTGCTATTTTTATACTTTTATCAATTTGGGCATGAAGAATATTACTGTACTACATCATAATTCTTGAACTTTTCTTAACATTATGTTAAGTAATGGGAGGGTAACTATGGGAAGGACAAAATTTCCTTTCATTGTAGTTTAAAGATAGTGGTCTTACTACATGTGGCTATCAGCATTTTATTGGCATGCCATTTTGAGGGAAAGAATATTCAGTGCACATTGCTAACCAGGCTTACCCTACAGTTTCAGTTACTCTTTGCTTCCTGTTTTCAGCAGTTGCCTAGAGCTGTTGGAGCAGCTGTTTTCCTTTCTTTGGGGGAGGGTGATGGTAGTGGTGAAGGGGACTGTGCGTGTTTTGCCTGTGAATTTTTTTTTTTTTTTTTTTTGAGACAGAGTCTCGCTCTGCTGCCCAGGCTGGAGTACAGTGATGTGATCTCCTGACGTCAAGTGATCCACTCGCCTCGGCCTCCCAAAGTTCTGGGATTACAAGTGTGAGCCACTGCCACTGGCTGAAAAACAGTCTTATTGTGGCATAATTAGTATACAATAAGTTGCACAGAGTATATAATAAATTTTAACATATATATATGTACCCATGAAACCATCACCATAATGAAAATATTGAACGTATCACCTTTCTCCCCAGAAGTTTTCCTGGGCTCCTTTGTAATACCTCCTCCTCTTCCTACTTGACCTCCCTACCCCAGGGAACCACTGGTCTGTGTTCTGTCAGATTAGTGTGCATTTTCTAGGATTTTATATATACGGAATCATACACTATGTACTCTCTTTGTCTTCTTTCACTCAGTGTAATTATTATGGATTTTTTTATGTTTTGCATGTAAATACTTTATTCCTTTATATTACGTAGTAGTATTACATTGTGCAGATGTACCATAATTTTTTTTATCCATTCACTTGTTGATAACATTTGGGTTGTTTGTAGTTTCTGGCCATTACAAAGCTGCCAAGAACATTTGTGTATAAGTTTTTTTTTTTTTTTTTTGAGACAGGATCTCTGTTGCCCAGGCTGGAGTGCAATGGCACGAGACGATCTTGGCTCACTGTAACCTCAACCTCTTGGGCTCATGTGATCCTCCCAAGTAGCTGGGACTACAGGCATGTGCCACCATGCCCAACTAATTTTTCAATTTTCGTAAAGACTGCATTTTGCCATGTTTTCCAGGCTGCTCTTGAACGCCTGGGTTCAAGCAATCCACCCATCTTGGCCTCCCAAAGTGTTGGGATTACAGGCGTGAGCCACTGTGCCCAAGCCTGTGTTCAAGTCTTTATATGGATATATGCTTTAATTTCTCTTGGACAATTACTTACAATTAGAAAGTCTGGGACATATGATAGATATATGTTTAAGTTTTAAAGAAATGGCAAACTTTTCCAGAGTGCTTGTGCCTTTTTTATTTTCTTTCCAGCAGTGTAGTAGAATTCAGGTTGCTCTACATTCTCAACGTTTGATATTGTCTGTCTTTTTAATTTTAAATATTCAAATAGGCATATTTTGGTATCTTATTTTGTTTTTAATTTGTATTTCCCTAGTGACAAATGATGTTAAACATCCTTTCATATGCTTATTTGCCATTTGTATGTATTCTTTGATGAAATGTCTATGCATATCTTTTGCCTGTATTTTAATTGGATTATTTGTCTTATTATTGCATTTTGAGAGCTCTTCCTATATTCTGGATACAAGTCCTTTTGTCAGATGTGTGTTTGCAAATATTTTGTCCCAAACCATAGCTTATTTTTTTCCTCCTAATACTCTAATGGAAGGATAATATATAAATGCAATTTTGTTTTAGTTTTTTAAGTCCTCTGTTAGCCATGAAGAGGGACTTAGAGCAAATTAAGTATACAAACAAGGTTGCAGAGTTAATATTTTAACCTCCTAAGAGAATAAAATATTCTAAATCTTTTGCATATGCATATAAACCATAATATGCAAAACAGATTAATATGACGTGTATATGCCAACCCTGTAGTAGGTTGGTTTATTGTTCATTTTATTTTTTTGTTTAGAGATTGGGTCTCACTCTGTCACCCAGGCTGAAGTGCAGTGGTGTGATTATAGCTCGCTGCAGCCTCAAACTCCTGGGCTCAAAGCGATCCTCCTGCCTTAGCCTCCCAAGTAGCTGGAGTATAGTTGCAAACCACTGTGTTACTAAATACAAAAAATTAGCCAAGCATGTTGGCGTGCACCTGTAATCCCAGCTACTTGGGTGCCGTTGTTGTTTGTGTATGTGCAGTTGCTGTTTGTTTTATTTTGTATATCACTCCCTTACTCTACTCAGGTCTCTGAACAAATATTACCTCCTCATAGAGGCCTTCCATGGTTTTCCTACCTACAGTATTGTTACTGGAAAGGGGTCCTGATCCAGACCCCAAGAGAGGGTTCTTGGATCTGATGTAATAAAGAATTTAGGGCGAGTCCATAGAGTAAAGTGAAAGCAAGTTTATTAAGGAAGTAGAGGGGGCTGGGCACAGTGGCTCACACCTGTAATCCCAGCACTTTGGGAGGCCAAGGTGGGCAGATCATGAGGTCAGGAGTTTGGCACCAGCCTGACCAACATGGTGAAACCCCGTCTGTACTAAAAATACAAAAATTAGCCAGGCAAGGTGGCGCGTGCCTGTAATCCCAGTTACTCAGGAGGCTGAGGCAGGAGAATCGCTTGAACCCGGGAGGTGGAGGTTGCCGTGAGCCAAGATCGCGTCACTGCACTCCAGCCTGGGCGACAGAGCGAGACTCCATCTCAAAAAAAAAAAAAAAAAGAGAAAGAAAAAAGAAAACGTAGAGGAATAAAAGAATGACCACTCTGTTTACAGAGCAACCCCAAGGGCTGTTGCTTGTCCTTTTTTTTTTTTTTTTTGCGACAGTCTTGATCTTGTTGCCCAGGCTGGAGTGTAGTGGTGTGATCTTGGCTCAGCTCATTGCAGCCTCCACCTCCCAGGTTAAAGCAATTCTCCTGCCTCAGCCACCTGAGTAGCTGGGATTACAGATGCATGCCACCATGCCCAGCTAATTTTTTGTATTTAGTAGAGATGGCGTTTCACCATGATGGCCAAGATGGTCTTGATCTCTTGACCTCGTGATCCACCCTCCTTGGCTTCCCAAAGTGCTGGGATTACAGGCATGAGCCACTGCGCCTGGCTTTTTTTTTTTTTTTTGAGACAGGTCTTCCTCTGTCACTGAGGCTGGAGTGCAGTGGCATAATGGGCTCACTGCAAGCTCTGCTTCAACCTCTGCCTCACTGCAACCTCCGCTGGGCTCAAGCGATACTCCTGCCTCAGCCTCCCAAGTAGCTGGGACTACAGGTATGGACTGCCATGCCCGACTAATTTTTGTATTTTTTGTAGAGGTGGGTTTTCGCCATGTTGCCCAGGCTTCAAACTCTTGAGTTCAAGTGATCCGCCCACTTTGGCCTCCCAAAGTGATGGGATTATAGGCATGAGCCACTGCGCCTGGTCTGTGTACAAATTTTATAATTTTAGATTTTACATTTAGGTCTATGATCCATCTTAAATTTTGTGTATGATGAGAGGTGTGGATTAAGTTCATTTTTCCACAAAAGGAGAGCCAGTTGTTCCTGCACAGTGGATTATAATTCAGTCATTAGAAGGAATGAAATGTGATATGTGATACTACATGGATGAGCTTTGAAAATACTATGCCAACTGAAAGAAGGCAGACACAAAAGGTCACATGTTGTATGATTCCATTTATATGAAATATCCAGGATAGTTAAATCCAGAGACAGGGGTCCAGATTGGTTGTTGCCGGGGGCTGGGTAGAGGGCATAGTGGGAAGAAACTGCTTTAATGGATAAGGGGTTTTACTTTAGAGTCATGGAAATATTTTGACACTAGAAGGAGTTGGTGGTTGCGCTAAATGCCACCAACTTGTTCACTTTAAAGTGGTCAATTTTATGCGAATTTGCCCTGAATAAATTATTTTTTTAAAAGCCGCAGAGGTGATTTATATAAAAAAGACTTAGCCTGGACAACATAATGAGACCCTGTCTGTACACAAATTAAAAAAAAAAAATTAGCTGGGTTTTGTGGTGAGCGCTTGTATTTCTAGCTGTTCTGGAGTCTGAGGTGGAAGGATCACTTGAATCCAGGAGTTCAGGGTTACAGTGAGCTATGATCATGTCACTGCACTCCAGCCTGGGCAGCAGTGAGACCCTGTCTCAGAAGAAGGGAGAGAGGAAGGGAGGTATATATTGACTTCATGTCATAAACGATGTTAGCGTTTTCAAGATGGGAAATAACAGGCTACAGATGTTTTCACAAATAATGCTATTTTTATAAAATATTAATCTACTTCTTAACTCTAAGAGGATATTTTTCATCCTTATTTGAAACTACTTACTGATGAAAACTTCAAAAACAGAAGTGAAACCTAAGAATAGCCTAATGTAAAAGTAGTTAAAGACACTTAAGCTGCCCACCTCGTTTTAGATGTTTATCCTAATTAGATGAAATGTTTTAGTTTATTCCTTCTTTTTGTTCATAGTCTTTATTGCCAGCTGAAAATAAGTTATTACAGAAAAATGTAAAAGCATTAAATAAATAGAAATCAAATATTTATTGCTTGTATTTGTGCCACCATTGACTGAGCTTAGTATGTTATCAAAATGTATTTATTTGTCTTTTAAAGGCATGACATTTTTTCCTTTTCAAATGTTACAGTAAAACCAGGTAGAAGAGAATTGTTTTAGCAGCTTAAAAAAAAAAAAAGTACAAGTCTGAGGTTTGGCCATTAAAAGTTTTTATAACAATGGGAGAAGAAAAGACAAGTTGTTTCACATTACAGACCTACCCCCAACCCCAAAGCCTAATACTTTCTTACCAAGTCAAAAAAAGAGACACATTTGATGTACAAGCTGGAGGTTTCCACTGAGTAAGATATTTATGAAAACCTAGATGGATGCCGGCGGGTGGCTCACACCTGTAATCCCAGCACTTTGGGAGGTTGAGGTGAGCAGATTGCTTGAACCCAGGAGTTCGAGACCAGCCTGGGCAATGTTTTTTGTAGAGACCCCCTCACCCCTGTCTCTGCCTGTGGTCTCAGCTACTAGGGAAGCTGAGGTGGGAAGATGGCTTGAGCCTGGGATGCAGTGAACAGAGATCACGCCACTGCGACCCTGGTTCAAAAACCAAAAACCTAGATGAGGCAGTGTCCTTTTCAGCCCAAGTGCCACCAGACACAGCACAAGAGACTAAAACTCAATGGCGGGAGGCTGGGTATGCAATGTTTGGGAGTATAAGCACCATACTTCTGGTTCAGGGATTTGGGGAGTAGGGTAAACAAAACCTACTTGGAAAAGAATCGAAGAAGAAAACCAACAATTGCCTTCTGCAGGGGTGGGGACAGGGAAGGAGGTAGGGCCAAGGCCAGGAGCATTTTACATCACTAACCTAACTTGGGGAGCTATCTTCAGCTGGCCTTAAGAGGAAAACCAGATGGCTGATGGGAGAATCCACAGGAGGGAGAGGGGAAAAGGGAATGTGGCTGGCAGGAGGCAATAGCCCCTTCCTTTCTGGGCACAGGAAGGCAGTCAGGGCACCAGGTCCAGGCAATGACCTCACAAGGACAGCACAGTTTTTGCAGCTTAGAGATCACCCACCTGCCCCCACCTAGCTCCTCATTCTGCTCAGCACTACCTGGTATAGGGCCACTCTCTGCCCCAAGGGAGTGGATGGCTCTGTAGCCTGGGGCTTCTTCTGAGGCAGCATTACCCTCTGCCCCCTTGGCTTGGGGCTCCTGGCTCTCAGGGGTAGCAGCAGCCTTCCTTTCCTGGGCAGTGCCCTTGTTGCTACAGGCACCTTGCTCCTGCATTTCCTCTGGCTGAGAGGCAGAAGAACTGCCCCTGTCCTCCTTCCAATTTTTGTGGAAGAGCAGGCTGCTGAATTTGAAAGACTTCTTGAGAGAGAACTTATTAGGGGAGACTGCCCCCTTGGCCTCAGCACCCTGGATAGGGGATGCTGGCTCAATGGCATCGCCAGTGGCCCCGGCTGCCTCATGTCTTCTGTTCACGGAGGCAACACTCCTTCACCCTTGGGAGATAAGTCTTCATTGCTTTTCACGTGGCCATTGTCTTGTCTGTTGGCCTTTGCAGGGGAAGCACCTGCCGCAACCCTGGTGGTCACGTCTTCCGAGGAGCCTTGGAGCTCTCACTGCCCATGATGGGGGTTTGCTGGGGGGTAGCCAGTATCCAACCCAGGCTCACACCTTGGGGTGGTACAGCGGGGTTGGCTGGGCAGTCAGAGGGTTGGGGCTGGCGTCTTATGGGGATGGGGAAATGAGCTGTACCCCCACTCCAACCCGCTAGCTATGCCTGCTACTGTTCTACTCCACACCAGAATCTGTTGATTAGAGTTTAAAATGTGCCTACTACACACGTTTTAAAAACATACATCAACTTAAAATTATATATCTTCACAAACTGCTGTGCTGTGGTTTTAGTGCCTCTTCTAGAATCTAGGATTAGAGTTAGTAATTACGGGCAGCCATGCTTAATTATTTGGAAGTATATGTTATCTTTCTGGATTGAAATTACCATATGAAATTATTTTTCCAACTTTAGATTGTTGAGAAGTGTCAGTATAATTTTCAGCATATTTACTGTATTCAGTGTGTTTTAATAGGTAATTATATTCGGCAGTTTGCAAGCTGGAGTTTTTCTGATTTAAAAAAAAATCAGATGTCAGTATACAGATGCCAATATTAAGTTACTAAGTTAATTATTTTCTTTTCTAGAATACAAAATACAGTTAAAATAAAATGTCAACCTCCTGGAGTGATCGGTTACAGAATGCAGCAGATATGCCTGCTAACATGGATAAGCATGCCCTGAAAAAGTATCGTCGAGAAGCCTATCATCGGTAAGTATTTTGTCTATTTAATCCTCAGAACCCCTCTATGAAGTGGGCACTTCATTTTACAGATGATGAAATTAATGTACAGAGAGGTTAAGTAACCCAGATCATATGTCTAGTTCGTGGTACAAATCTAGTTCTAAGTCGAGACTTTTAACTACTAGTACACCATACTGCTTTGTGTATCTACTAGTAAAAGTCTTTAAGAGAAAAATGTCTTTGGTTGCTAGAAAATTGCACCTAAGTTAATAAGAATTTTTTTTTCTTTCTATTTTTGAGGGGGTGCTGGGTGGACAGAGTCTTGCTCTGTTGCCCAGCCTGGAGTACAATGGCGCTATCTTGGCTAACTGTAACCTTCGCCTCCCAGGCTCAAGCAATTCTCTTGCCTCAGCCTCCTGAGTAGCTGAGACTACAGGTGTGGGCTACTGCACCCAGCTAATTTTTGTATTTTTTTGCTTTCTTTTTTGAGACAGAGTCTCACTCTGTTGCCTAGGCTGGAGTGCATTGGTGCAGTCTCAGCTCACTGCAACCTCTGCCTCCTGGCTTCAAGCAATTCTCATGCCTCAACTTCCCCAATAGCTGGGATTACAGGCATGGCCACCATGCCAGACTTATTTTTGTAGTTTTGGTAGAGACAGGGTTTTGCCATGTTGGCCAGGGTGATCTCGAACTCCTGGCCTCAAGTGATCTCCCCACCTCAGCCTCCCAAAGTGCTGGGATTATAGGCTTGAGCCACCACACCCCGCCAATAATGAATTTTTTTTTTTTTTTGAGACAGAGTCTGGCTCTGTCGCCTAAACTGGAATGCAGTGGCACGGTCTCAGCTCACTGCAACCTCCACCTCCTGGGTTCAAGCGGTTCTCCTGCCTCAGCCTCCCAAGTAGCTGGGATTACAGGCGTGCGTCACCACGGGTGGCTAATTTTTGTATTTTTAGTAGAGACAGAGTTTCACCATGTTAGCCAGGCTGGTCTTGAACTCCTGACCTTAGGTGATCCATCTGCCTCGGCATCCTAGAGTGCTAGGATTACAGGCGTGAGCCAGCGCACCCAGCCCAGGAATGAAATTCTTGTATTTTTTATTTACTTACTTATTTTTTTTTTTAGTAGAGACAGGGTTTCACCATCTTGGCCAGGCTGGTTTTGAACTCCAGACCTTGTGATCCACCTGCCTCAGCCTCCCAAAGTGCTGAGATTACAGGCATGAGCCACTGCGCCTGGCCAAGAATGAAGTTCTTTTTTTTTTTTTTTTTTGAGATGGAGTCTCGCTCCCTCGCCCAGGCTGGAGTGCAATAGCGCGATCTCACTGCAGGCTCCGTCTCCCGGGTTCACGCCATTCTCCTGCCTCAGCCTCCCAAATAGCTGGGACTACAGGCTCCCGCCATCACGCCCAGCTAATTTTTTCTATTTTTAGTAGAGATGGGGTTTCACTGTGTTAGCCAGGATGGTCTTGATCTCCTCTTCTCGTGATCCGCCTGCCTTGGCCTCCCAAAGTGCTGGGATTACAGGCGTGAGCCACCGTGCCTGGCCAAGAATGAAATTATTAATTGATATTTACCACAAACTGACTGTAATTTTTAAACAGAATTTAAAAATTGTGTCTGCTGGGTACTGTGTGTTAGATTGAATGTGGGTAACTCTGGGTATTAGCAAATTTTCCTTGTTTTGATTTTAGACTAATATTTTCTCTAAATCACTTTTTCTTTAAAAGTGTAGGCCAGGCATGGTGGCTCGCATCTGTAATCCCAGCACTTTGGGAGACCAAAGCAGGAGGATTGCTTGAACCCAGGAGTTTGAGAACAGCCTGGGCAATATGATGAGACCCCAACTATACAGAGTTTTTTTTTTTTTTTTTTGAGACACAGTCTCATTCTGTTGCCAAGGCTGAAGTCCAGTGGCTTGATCTTGGCTCACTGTAATCTCCACCTCCTGGGTTCAAGCAATTCTCCTGCCTCACCTGTCTGAGTAGCTGGGACTACAGGCATTGGCCACTGCATCCAACTAATTTTTGTATTTTTTTGTTTTTGTTTTTGAGACAGAGTTCATTCTGTCGCCCAGGCTGGAATGCAGTGATGCGATCTCAGCTCACTGCAACCTCTGCCTCCTGGGTTCAAGCAATTCTCATGCCTCAGCCTCCCTGGTAGCTGATATTACAGGCGTGGCCACCATGCCCAGCTAATTTTTGTAATTTTAGTAGAGATGGCGTTTCGTCTTGTTGGCCAGGCTGGTCTTGAACTCCTGGCCTCAAGTGATCCAACCGCCTCAGCCTCCCAAACTGCTGGGATTGCAGGTATGAACCACCGGGAGTGGTCCCCAAATATTTTTAAATAAAATTTTTTTAAAAGTTAAAATTGTATTTAAATTTTTGTTTTTTCTTTTTTGAGACAGAGTCTTTGCTCTTGTCGCTCAGTACAGTGGTGCAATCTCAGCTCACTGCAACCTCTGCCTCCCAGGTTCAAGCGATTCTCCTGTCTCATCCTCCTGAGTAGCTGGGATTACAGGCGCACACCACCACACCCGGCTAATTTTTTAATTTTTAGTAGAGACAGGGTTTCACCATGTTTGCCAGGCTGTTCGCAAACTCCTCATATCAGGTGATCTACTCGCCTTGGCCTCCCAAAGTGCTGGGATTACAGACGTGAGCCACTGCTCCCGGCCTTAACCTGTATTTTTTAAAAAAATTTATTTTATTAGAGACAGGGTTTTGCTGTGTTGCTCAGGTTGGTCTCAAATGCCTGGGCTCAAGCATTGCTCCGGCCTTGGTCTCCCAAACTGCTGGGATTACAGGCATGAGCCACTGAGCCTGGCCTAAATTGTATTTTATTTTTACTTACCTCTTTTTATAGATTCAACTAAATGTTTGCTTCTACCTAAATCTTAAGTAGTTAGGGTCCTTGGGAGTAGATAATATATTTAATAATTATTTATTTTTAAGAAGAAATTAGGAATTTACACCTAAAGTGAATTTCTGGGGTAGAAAGATCTGGGCCCTACTAGAACCATCTTTGCCTCCCAGGAAAGCCAGGAGTAAGTACAGGTGCTGGTATATTGGCAGTGCTAAAAAGTTGCATGGGAACTACAGGAAGTCTAAAATGACTCTTAATCACTTAGCTGTTTCTGGGCTACAGGAAAAAGGAAATGAATATTACTTTAAAATCTAACTGGAAAAATGGCTAAACTGGTTTATATAGGTAAGTTTTTGTAAGCAGACAAATTTCTAAGTGCAGTCTTCTCTGTATAGGAAAGGTAAGTCAGAATTAGGTAATATTTTGTTGTTTCAATAAATTCTAATATTTTGAAAAACATAGTTACTTGTTACTGAGTATATCATAAGTTAATTATTATATCAATAGTTGGTTTTTTAAGTAGGCTGGTGATATTTGCCTCATGGTAGGTCACTGTGGCATTTCTAGGTGTTAGGATGCTGTTACTCCTTAAACCCTGAAAAAGTGAAAACATTAAAGATTCCTGTCAAATGGGTACTAACGATTCTCTTCTGTGTGTGAGATATGTTGCTAGATATGGCATGTTAAAGTATAAAACAGAACATTTATGTGTGTCTATGTAATAAAACATAACATACATTTGGAAAAGATTATGTTGTATGGAGTTCTATACTTTTTCTTCAATTATTTGCTTGGTCTTTACGCTATAAAGTATTAATTAACATTAGGATGTAACATTTTTAGCAGTGGAAATGAGGACTAGTAAACATCATTTAATAAACATCCTAATTGTATTTAATATATATCATAGGCTGGGCATGGTGGTTCACGCCTATAATCCACACACTTTGGGAGGCCGAGCCAGGCGGAGTCCTTGAGCTCAGGAGTTTGAGACCAGCCTAGGCAAAATGGCGAAACCCTGTCTCTACAAAAAAAAAAAACATAAAAATTAGCCAGGTGTGGTGGCTTACACCTGTGGACTCAGCTACCTGGGAGGCTGAGGTGAGTGGATCACCTGAGCCTGAGAGGTGGACGCTGTAGTGAGCTGAGATCATGCCACCAGCCTGGGTGACAGAACGAGAGCATGTCTCAAAAAAAAAAAAAAAATGTGTGCATGTGTGTGTGCTTGTGTGTGTGTATCATAGCCTGAATGAGTATACTCCTAACTCATTTGGAATGGTATTTCCAAATTTTAGATGGATTCTGTACCCTCCATTCTTTCATATAGTAAGGTGTATACTGGAAACAATAGAAAAAACATTTTCAAAGGCTTGATGTTTTAGATCATTGAAAAAAAATTTTTATCTATGTTAAAGAGGCAGGGTCTCATTCTGTTGTCTAGGCTGCAGTACAGTAGTGTGATCATAGTTCAAGGTAACCTCAAACTCCTGGGCTTAAGCAATCCACCTGCCACAGCCTCCCCAGTAGCTAGGACTATAGGTGTGTACCACAGTGCTCAGTAATTTTTATTATTTTTTTAATTAATTATTTTTTTTTGAGACAGAGGCTTGCTCTGTAGCCCAGGCTGGGGTGCAGTGGTGTGATCTTGGCTCGCTGCAACCTCTGCCTCCTGGGTCTGGTTCAAGCAACTCTCCTGCTTCAGCCTCTGGAGTAGCTGTGATTTCAGGCATGCGCCACCATGCCCAAGTAATTTTTGTATTTTTAGTAGAGACTGGGTTTCACAGTGTTGGCCAGGCTGGTCTTGAACTCCTGACCTTGTGATCCGCCTGCCTCGGCCTCCCAAAGTGCTGGGATTACAGGCGTGAGCCACCATGCCTGGCCATGCTTGGTAATTTAAAAAATTTTTTTCTGGAGATGTGGTCTCACTATGTTGTCCAAGCTGGTTTTGAACTCCTGGCTGCAAGCAGTTCTCCTGCCTTGGCCTCCAAAAGTGCTGGAATTACAGATGTGAGCCATCACTCCCAGCCTGAAAAAAAATTTAAATGTAGAAAATTTGGGTTCTTGGTCTCTTGCAAGAATTTGCTTTAAAATTATTATTATTATATTTGAGACAGGGTCTTGCTCTGTCACCCAGGCTGGAGTGCAGTGGCTTGATCATGGCTCACTATAGCCTTAACCTCCTGGGGTCAAGTGATTTTCCTGTCTCAGCCTCCTGAATAGCTGGGACTACAGGCGTGTACCACCATACCTGTCTAATCTTTGTATTTTTTTGTAGAGACAAAGTCTTGCTATGTTGCCCAGGTTGATCTCGAACTCTTGTTCTCAAGTGATCCTCCTGCCTTGTCCTTCCAAAGTGCTGGGATTACAGGTGTGAGCCACCATGCCCAGTCTTTAAAATAAAGTATATAAGTGTGTGCTTTTAGAACAATACAGACATTATATATATATGTGTGTATATGTAGATGTCTTTTTAAACATTGACAAAAATTGTATGTATTTATGGTGTACAATTTGATATGGAATGGCTAAATCAAGCCAATTAACATGCATAATATCTTACATTTATCTTTTTTTGTGATGAGAACATTTAAAATCTAATCCCTTTGCAATTTTGAGGTATACAGTAGATTATTATCTGTACTCATCATGATGTAGTCATCAGACTTGTATCTCCTAACAGTATTTGCTTTTGTTAATTAAAAATTTTAAATAGAAACCATTTAGAAGAAATTTATTTTAGTTTTCTAGTTAAGTCAATTTGTAGAATATTCTGTTTCCAGGTCTTTTCATTAAAGACATTTATTTGGATTGGTAATTTATCATTGGTTAAGTTAGGCTATGCTGATCGTTATCACAAAGTATACATTGTATGTGATGCTTTACAATTTCCCTTTAGAAGAAGCTAAATATTCTTAGTTAAGTAAATAAATATCTAACTTCCAGCTTTTTTCTTGCTTAATATCAGTTTTCTGAATTTCAATATAGAGATGCCAGTCATATGTCATTGTTAAGAAACTGGCCTTCAAAATGTATGACTGTTGCTCCTCCTTCATTTCCTTATGGTTGTTTAGTTTTCTGGGCTGAGGATAGTCATCAGGCCAAACCTTTCAGTGGAATGTGTTTTGCTATATGGTTAGAAGACAAGCTGAGCTGCTCAGATGTCATAGTGACCTGAAAGAGGCAGCTTAGAAAATTACCTCTTAAATAGTTTTTGTTTAATACTAGAATCTTTTAGTGATCACTATAGATCAGAATTTGTATTTACCAATCCAAGAATGGAACAATTAGGTTTTTCATCTGCTCTCTACATTGACTGTGCCCAGGATACCGAAGTCAGGTATTTAGTTTTACGTTTTTAAAGTTCTGATGATTCCAATACAACAGAATTTCTGTAGGACAATGAATTGGCTTTTTTCTTTATGAACATGGCTTATTAATTTAGCAGTGGTTTTATCATATTGAACTGAAATTTGGCAAGTTATTAGGCTTGTGAATTTTTTGTTAACCAGTCTTTTGCCTTATTTTAGAAGATATTGCAATGATTTTCTCTTTAAAATTCTTTAAAGACTTTTGTATATTTATCTTAAATTATATATCTGAAGTTTTTTTTTTTTTTTTTTTTTTTTTTTTAGTTGCAGTTTAGGCTTCCAGAGCCTTATCAGTATTTATATAAATCTGTTGAATAATAGTTTATTCTAAAATCAAAGTAAATTTCTTATACATGTTAAAGGAGTGAAAAGGAATTTGTGTATATGTAATTTTGTAGTACTTATGGCTTCGATCTAGAAATGTTTATGATGGACCAGGCACGGTGGCTTACGCCTGTGATCCTAGCACTTTGGGATACCCAGGCGGGCGGATTGCTCACTGAGCATAGGAGTTCAAGACCAGCCTGGACAACATGACAAACCCTGTGTCTACCAAAAATACAAAAATTAGCTGGGCATGGTGGTGTGCACCTGAGTCCTGGTTACTCGGGAGTCTAAGGCGGGAGGATTGCTTGTGCCTGGGAGGTCAAGGCTGCAGTGAGCCGTGATTGCGCCACTGCACTTCAGCCTAGGCGACAGAGTGAGACTGTGTCTCAAAAACAAAAACAAAAAAAGGGAGATCTTTATGATTTTTTTTTTTAAACCTCATACTAAAAGCAGGTATCAGGTTATATGTAGATAGAGACTGCCAGATTGATCAATTTTAATTTCTCTTTTAATCACTTATGGATATCATATGAATGTCATTCAGCTTTTTAATTTTGTCATTAATCAAGCTGAGTAGTAAACTATCATTTTAGTATTGGTTCAAATATTCAGTGGATAATTGTTAAAATTTCAGTAGCCACTTTGTAAATTGAAAATCATGTGGAAAATATAGGTCCTCTGGAATGCTGAAGAGCCATGTTTCTTAAATAATATACATATGGGGCTGGGCATGGTGTCTCATGTCTGTAATCCCAGCACTTTGGGAGGCCGAGGTGGGCTGCTCGCCTGAGGTCAGGAGTTTGAGACTAGCCTGGCCAACATGGTGAAACCCCGTCTCTACTTAAAGAATACAAAAATTAGCCAGGCGTGGTGGCGGGTGCCTGTAATCCGAGCTACTCGGGAGGCTGAGGCGGGAGAATCACTTGAATCCAGGAGGCAGAGGATGCAGTGAGCTGAGATTGCACCACTGCACTCCAGCCTGGGTGACAGAGTGAGACTCCATCTCAAAAAAAAAAAAAAAAAAAAAAAATATATATATATATATATATATATATATATATGGGATATATCTTGTCAGAATAAGAAGAGTAAGGCAGAACATCAAAACTGTTGCTGGGTGTGGTGGCTTATACCTATAATACTAGCACTTTGAGAGACCGAGATGGGAAGATGGCTCGAGGCCAGGAATTTGAGACCAGCTTGGGGAACATAATGAGACCCTGTCTCTGCAAAAAGTAAAAAGATAGCTGAGTATGGTGCTGTGCACCTGTCGTCCTAGCTACTCGGGAGGCTGGGGCAGGAAGATCACTTGAGCTCAGGAGTTTGAGGTTGCAATGAGTTTTGATTGCGCCACTGCACTCCAGCCTGGTGACACAGGAAAACCCTGTCTCTAGGGAAAAAAAAAAAAAGAAAGAAAAAAATACAAAACTCTGGGGTTTTTTTTTTTGTTATTTTTTTTTTAATCATTCTAATGCTTTTATTCATGTTTCATGTTCCTAAGGAATGACAGGTAAGAATTTAGGGACTGGTAAGAATTTTTTCAGCTTATTATTTTCCTCCCAAAATTCTATGTATGGAATTCTATTCAGCAGTAAAAAGTGAACTGTTGATACATGCAGCAGCTTTGATATATCTCAAGAGAATTATGCTGAGTTAGTAAAGCCAATCTGAAAAGGTTACACTCTGTATGGTTCCATTTCTGTAACATTGTTGAAATTACAAAATTATTGAGATTGATAAATTAATGGTTGCTCGGGGTAGAGATTGGGGTGGGTGGAGGGAGAAGGTGGGTCTACCTGAAAAGGGTAGCACAAGGAATACCTTATGAGGGAACTCTTGTGTCTCAACTCTAGTGGTAAACATATTAATCTACACATACACAAAGTGCATGTAAAACTGATGAAGTCTGAATAAAGATGTGAATTGTGTCAATGTCAATTTCTTTGTTGTGATATTTTTCTATATGGCACAAGATTTCCCCATTGGGGGACACTGGGTGAAGGGTTCATGAAATCTCTATCATTTCTTACTCAACTGCATGTGAATCTACAATTACTCCAAATTAAAAAGTTTAACTTAAAAAATTTTCTTGGGTAGGCCAGGCACGGTGGCTCACGCCTGTAATCCCAGCACTTTGGGAGGCCGAGCCAGGCGGATCACCTGAGGTTGGGAGTTCGAGACCAGCCTGACCAAGATGGAGAAACCTTGCTTCTGCTAAAAATACAAATTAGCCCGGCGTGGCGGTGCATGCCTGTAATCCCAGCTACTTGGGAGGCTGAGGCAGGAGAATCGCTTGAACCTGGGAGGCGGAGGTTGTGGTGAGCCGAGATTGTGCCATTGCACTACAGCCTGGGCAATAAGAGTGAAACTCCGTCTCAAAAAAAAAAAAAAATTCTCTTGTGCGGCTGAGGTGGGGAGATCACTTGAGGCCAAGAGTTTGAGATTCTGGCAACAGAGTAAGACCCTGTTTCTAGAAAAAAAAAAAGCCACAGGTGGTAGTGCACACATGTAATCCTAGACACTAGGGAGGCTGAGGCAGGAGGATTTCTGTTTTTCTTTTTTTTTTTGAGATGGAGTTTTGCTCTTGTTGCCCCAGCTGGAGTGCAATGGCGCGATGTTGGCTCACTGCAACCTCTGCCTCCTGGGTTCAAGCGATTCTCCTGCCTCAGCTTCCCGAGTAGCTGAGATTACAGGGATGCGCCAGCATGCCAGGCTAATTTTGTATTTTGAGTAGAAATGGGGTTTCACCATGTTGGTCAGGCTGGCCTTGAACTCCTGACCTCAGGTGATCCACCCGCCTTGGCCTCCCAAAATGCTGGGATTACAGGCGTGAGCCATTGCGCCTGGCTGAGGCAGTGGATTTCTTGAGCCCAGGAATTTGAGGTTACAGTGAGCTGTGATCATGCTATCACACTCTAGCTTGGGAAACAGAGCGAGACCCTGTCTCTTAAGAAACAAAAACAAAATAAAAATTCTCACAGTGACACCTTTTCTTACATCACATGAATTCCTTATCTGTTCTAGATACAAGATGCTCTTTAAAATGTGCAGTGATACCACTATGGAGTACAGATTCTTTAAATGTTAACTGTTCAAAAGAATGTATTGAATCCTAAAGCACTCTCCCTTTACTACCATTCCCTCTATACTTCTTCCAAAAACAACATATCTAACAGTAAAATTAAGAAGAAAAGTGGTGGTATTGGTGGCATCGAAGAGAAAGAATAAAAGCAGATCTGAGATTTATTGAAATAGTATAAGAAGAAACTTATGTTGAGGGAGTATTATTTATATTTACATTTAGATGGTGTATTTCACCTTAAAGAATATGGCTTCTGTATTAATTGTAATGTCTGAGAGAGAGATTTATTCATGTTTTTGTATCAGTAATTTGTTCTTTTTAATTACTGTGTGTCATTCTGTTGTATCAATATACCACAATTTATTTCATCATTTATTTTCTGTTGGTGGACATTTAGGTTTTTTTAATACTAAAAACATCGTTTTTGGCCGGGTGCGGTGGCACACGCCTGTAATCCCAGCCCTTTGGGAGGCCGAAGCAGGTGGATCAGAAGGTCAAGAGATTGAGACCATCCTGGCCAACATGGTGAAACCCTGTCTCAGCTAAATATACAAAAATTAGCTGGGCGTGGTGGCACATGTCTGTAATCCCAGCTACTCGGGAGGCTGAGGCAGGAGAATCACTTGAACCCAGGAGGCGGAAGTTGCAGTGAGCTGAGATTGAGCCACTGCACCCCAGCCTGGTGAAAGAGCGACACTCCGTCTCAAAATAAAAAAAAAAGCATTGTTTTTCAGAGACACGATTTCACTCTGTTGCCCAGGATGGAGTGCAGTGGCACAATCATAGCTCACTGCAGCCTTGACCTCCTCCTGGGCTCTAATGATCCTCCCAACTCAGCCTTCCAAGCAGCTAGAACTACAGGAGCACACCACCACACCTAGCTATTTTTTTATGTTTTATTTTTCGTAGAGATATGGTCTCACTTTGATGCCCAGGCTGGTATTAAACTCCGGGCTTCAAACAATTTTCCTGCCTTGGACTCCTAAAATGCTGGGATTTTAGGCGTGAGTCACCGTGCCTGGCTGCGTCCCAGGTTCAAGCGATTCTTGTGCCTCAGGCTTCTGAGTAGCTGGGATTACAGGTGTGTGCCACCAGTTTTTTTTTTTTTTTTTTGTATTTTTAGTAGAGACAGGGTTTCACTATGTTGGCCAGGCTGGTCTTGAACTCCTGACCTCAAGTGATCCACCTGCCTCAGCCTCCCAAAGTGCTGGGATTACAGGCGTGAGCCACCATGCCTGGCCCACATTTGAGTTTTTTTTTTTTTTTTAAGTTTTTAGTTATTGTGTATAAAGCTGTTACAGACTGAAAAAAATTCGATAAAGGACATATATCTGGAGTATATAAAGAACTTTTAAAATTTAACAGTATGAAAATAACCAAATTATGAAATGGTTAAAAGACTGAACATCACTACAGAAGATATATACAGATGACGTAAAAACACATTTAACTTCTTTAGCCATTAGGAAGATAAAAATTAAAGCAACTGTATATATGCCTGTTACAATAGCTAAAATAAAAAATATTGACAATATCAAGTGTTGCCAAGGATGTGGAGCCACTGGAACTTCTCATACATTGTTCGTGAACAGGGAGGGTGCAGCTCCTCTGGAAAAACAGTTTGGCAGTTTCTTATCAAGTTAGAGACCTTATCATTAATGACCCAGAAATCCCACTCCTAGATACTTACCGTAGAGAAATGAAAACTTAGGTTCACACAATGGATAATGTTTATAGTATCTCTGTTTATAATTGCTCAAAACTGAAGGCAGCCCAAATGTTCTTCAGCAGGTACATACATAAACAGTATGTGGTATATTTATAGAATAGATTATAACTCGGGTAAAATAATGAACTAGTGATACAGCAACTTGGATCACTCTCAAAGGCATAATGCTGAGTCAAATAAGCCAGTCTTAAATGGCATCTGGCATGATTTTATTTATATGATAGTCTCAAAAAGACAAAACTGTAGTGATGGAGAACACATTAGTGGGTTCTAAGAGTTAGTAGAGAGGGAAAGTGTGACTACAGAAGGATAGTAGGGGAGAGTTTTTTGGGGTGATGGAACTTTTAAATTTCAGATTGTGGTAACTATTATGTGAGTTAGGATTCATAGAAATGTATACATAAACAGTGTATTTTAAATAAAAAACTATTGTATTTTAGTAATAATAAAATAATAGTAATTTTTAGTTGAAAAAAATAAGAATAATGATGTTATAAACGTTCTTGAACAAATCTTTTTGTGGATATATACATTCAGTTCTCTTGGTTTCTACCCAGGAATGGAATTGCTGGGCCATAGGTTAAGCATACGTTTAGTTTTCGTAGATACCGCAAAATAGTTTTCCCTAGCAGTTTATAGTTCCACTTACAATGTATGAGAGCAGTATCACCAACACTTTAATATTAATCTTTGGAATTGTACGTTTAATTTAAAAGTTATTCTAGTGTATATATAGTGGCATCTCCTTTTGGTTTTAAGTTGTATTTTTCTGATGAATAGGTTGAACACCTTCATATTGTAAGTAGCTGTTTGCAGAAGATCCTCTTCTGTGACTTGCCTTTTCAAGTTGTTTGCCAATTGTGTTGTCTTTTTTTTCCATATTGATTTGTGGAAGGTGTGTATGTATATTCTCTTAAAAAATAACAGCTTCAGTGGGGCGCGGTGGCTCATGCCTATAATCCCAGGACTTTGGGAGGCTGAGGTGGGTGGATCATGAGGTCAAGAGATCGAGACCATCCTGGCCAACATGGTGAAACCCCGTCTCTACTAAAAATACAAAAATTTGCTGGGCGTGGTGGCATGCGCCTATAGTCCCAGCTACTTGGGAAGCTGAGGCAGGAGAGTCACTTGAACCCATGAGGTGGAGGTTGCAGTGAGCCAAGATTGTGCTACTGTACTCCAGCCTGGTGACAGAGCAAGACTCTGTCTCAAAAAACAAACAAACAACTTAATTGAATTATAATTTACATAATATAAAATAGAAGTATATTATTCAGTGGCTTTTAGTATATTGACAAAGTGATACAACCATTTTTCATTATCCCAAAAGAAACCTCATACTCATTAGTAGTCCACTCCACATTACCCTCTCTCTCCAGCCGGTGTCAGCCACTAAAATACTTTCTGTCTCTATCCTATTCTGGATATTTCATATAAATGAAATCATACAGTTTATGGCCTTCTGTGTCTGACTTCTTTCACTTAGCATGGTATTTTCTTTTTTTATTATTTTTTTTAAGAGTTGGAGTCTTACTCTGTCATCCAGGCTGGAGTACAGTGGCCCAGTCATAGCTCACAGAAGCCTCAGACTCCTGGGCTCAAATGATACTCCTGCCTCAGTTTCCTGAGTAGCTGGGACTGTAGCACTACAGGCACAAGCCACTGTGCCCTGCATCACTTAGCACAGTGTTTTCAAGGTTCATCTGTATTGTAGCCTATCTCAGTACTTCATTATTTTTTATTGCCAAATAATATTCTATTGGTCAGGCACAGTGGCTAATGCCTGTAATCCCAGCACTTCCTGGTAGGTGAGGTGGGCAAATTGCATCATAATACCAGGAGTTTGAGACTAGCCTGGGCAACATCGCAAAACCCCATCTCTACAAAAAAATACATAAATTAACCAGGCATGGTGGTGCATGCCTGTAGTCCCAGCTGTTCAAGAGGCTGAGGTGGGAAGATCACTTGAGCCTGGGAAGTCAAAGTGGCAGTGAGCTATGATTGTGCCAGTGCACTCCAGCCTGGATGACAGAGTGAGACCTTGTCTAAAGAAAAAAAAATATTGTATGGATATACCATATTTTGTTTTTCCATTAATCTGTTGCTTAACATTTGGGTTGCTTGCACTTTGCCAAACCATTTTCCAGTGCAGATGCATCATTTTACATTCCCTCTAGCAGTGTATGAACGTTCCAGTTTCTCCAAATCGTCATCACACTTAACTGCCTTTTTTTTGAGACGGAGTCTTGCTGTCACCAGGCTGGAGTGCAGTGGCACGATCTCAGGTCACTGCAACCTCTGCCTCCCGGGTTCAACTGATTCTCCTGCCTCAGCCTTCCGAGTAGCTGGGACTACAGGCATGCACCACGCACAGCTAATTTTTGTATTTTTAGTAGAGATGGGGTTTCACCATGTTGGTCAGGATGGTCTCAATCTCTTAACCTCGTGATCTGCCCGCCTTGGCCTCCCAAAATGCTGGGATTACAGGTGTGAGCCACCGTGCCTGGCCCTGCCTTTTTAATTATAGCCATGTGAGTGTGTGTGAAATAGTATCTCATTATGGTCTTTACTTGCCCTTATGACCAATAGTGGTAAGCGTGTTTTCATGTTCTTACTGGCCGTTTGTGTATCTTTTGTGAAGTGTCTGTTTAGGTGTTTTGCCTATTATTATTAAATGAGTTGTTTATATTGTGGAGTTGTAAAAGTTCTTTATATATTCTGGATTCTAGACCTTTATCAGATACATGATTTTCCAATATTGTCTCCCGTTCTGTGGGCTGACATTCATTAATAACTTTTTTGGTAGTATCCTTTGAAACACATGTTATTTTAATACCGGTGAAGTCCAATTTACATATGTTTTCTTTTTTTGAGTGTGCTTTTCATGACGTGTTTAAGAAACCATTGCTTATTCCAAAGTCACAGTGATTTACTCCTGTGTTCTCTTCTGATAGTTTTATAGCTTTAGGTCTTACATTTAGATTTTTGATCCATTTTAATTTATTTTTTGTGTTATTATACAAGATAGGGGTCCAGATTCATTTTTTTGCATGTGACTGTCCGGTTGTCCTAGCACCATTTTTTGAAAAGACTATTCTTTTCACAGTGAATGGTCTTGGCACCCATGTCAAGTATCATTTGAACATAGATATATGAATTTGTTTCTGGACTCTGAATTATATTTGTTTGATCTATTTGTCCTTATGCCAGTAGCACACAGTCTTGATTACTGCAGCTTTGTAGTAAGTTTTGAAAAACAGCAACCTACTTTTCTTTTTCAAGATTGTTTTGGCTGTTCTGGTGCCCTTCTATATCCATATGAATCTTAGGATCAGCTTGTCAATTTATATAAAAAAGCCAGCTGGGATTTTGTTATGGATTACATTGACTCTCTCTATATATAACTTTGAGAAGTATTGCTGTCCTAAAAGTATTAAGTCTTTTGATCCATGAGTATGGGATGTCTTTCCATTTATTTAGATTTTCTTTAATTCTTTCAACAGTATTTTGTAGTCTTCATTGTACAGTCTTGCACTTCTGTTGTTAAATTTATTCCTAAGTATTTTCTTTTCTTTCTTTTTTCTTTTCTTTTTTTTTTTTTTAAGAGACAGGGTCTTGCTCTGTCACCCAAGGTGTAGTAAAGTGACATGATCATAGCTCACTGTAACCCTGAACTCCTGGCTTCACGTGATTCTCCCACCTCAGCTTCTCAAGTAGCTAGGACTATAGATGTACCACCATTCTTAGCTAATTAAATTTTTTTTTTTTTTTTATGGAGAAGGGGGTCTTGGTATGTTGTCCAGTCTGGTGTCTTTCATTATTTCTGATGCTATAGTAAATAGAATTGTTTTCTTAATTTTGTTTCTGGATTGTTCATTGCTAGTTTATGGAAACGCAACTGGTTTTTTGTGTATTAATCTTGTATCCTGCCACTTTGCTCAACTTTTTTTATTAGCTCTAATAGTGTGTGTGCGTGTGTGTGTGTGTGTGTGCATGTTTTGGAGATGAGGTCTTACTCTGTTACCTAGGCTGGATGCAGTGGCTATTCACGGGCCTGATCATAGTGCACTGTAGCCTCTAACTCTTGGCCTCAAGTGATCCCCCTGCCTCAGCCTCCTGAATAGCTGGAACTACAAGCATCTGCTACTGCACCTGGCAGTGTTAGAAGTTTTTTGATTACTGACTTAATCTCCTTACTACTTATAGATCTCTTTAGATTTTCTATTTCTTTTTGAGTCAATGTTGGTAATTTGAGTGTTTCCAGGTATTGTAGTCTTTAGTGTACAAGTCTTGTACTACTTTTGTCTGTTTTATCTTGGTTACCTAATATGTTGGCATATAGTTATTTATAGTATTATATCTGTTTTTATTTCTGTGAGGTCAGTAGTAATGTCTCTGCTTTTATTCTTTTTTTTTTTTTTTTTTTTTTGAGATAAGAGTCTCGCTCTGTCACCCAGGCTGGAGCGCAGTGGTGCAATCTCGGCTCACTGCAACCTCTGCCTCCTGGGTTAAAGCGATTCTCCTGCCTCCGCTTCCCAAAGTAGCTGGGATGACAAGTGCCCGCCACCATGCTTGGCTAATTTTTGTATTTTTAGTAGAGACAGGGTTTCACCATGTTGGCTAGGCTGGTCTCGAACTCCTGACCTCAAGTGATCGCCTGCCTTGGCCTTCCAAATTGCTGGGATTGTAAGTGTGAGCCACCGTGCCTGGCCTCTGCTTTTATTCTTGATTTTAGTAATTTGAGTTTTCTTTTTTTTGGGTCAGTCTAGCTAAGTGTCAGTTTTGTTGATGTTTTTAAAGAACCAACTTCTGGTTTCATTGATTTTTCTCCAGTGCTTTAGATTTTGTATATATATATTTAAATCTCTGCTCTAATCTATAATATATTATTTCCATCCTTCTGTTTGATTTGGGTTGAATTTGTTCTTCTTTTTCTATAATTTCTTAATGTGGAAGGCTAGGCTATCGAGATGTTTCTTCTTTTTAAATATGTGCATTTATAGCTATAAATTTTCTTCTGAGCACTGCTTTTGCTGTATCCCAGTGGTTTTGTTATGTCCTTTTTTTCATTAAATTGTTAAGTGTTTTCTAGCTTTCTTTGTGATTTCTATTATTTAGGAGTGTGTTGTTTAATTTCTACATATTTGTGAATGTCCCAAATTTTCTTTTTTGTTTTTGAGATGGCATCTCGCTCTGTTGTCATGCTGGAGTGCAGTGGCGCGATCTTGGCTCACTGCATCCTCCGTCTCCCGGGTTCAAGCGATTCTCCTGCCTCAGCCTCCTGAGTAGCTGGGACTACAGGTGCGTGCCACCATGCCCAGCTAATTATTGTATTTTTAGTAGGGATGGGGTTTCCCAATGTTGGCCAGGATGGTCTCAATTTCTTGACCTCCTGATCTGCTCGCCTCGGCCTCCCAGAGTGCTGGGATTACAGGTGTGAGCCACCGCACCTGGCCCCGAATTTTCTTTTGTCATTGACTTGTACTTTCATTCCATTGTGGTTGTAGAACATATTTTACATGATTTTAGTCCTTTTAAATTTACTGTGTCTTGGTTTATGGGCTACTCTGTGGTCTATCTTGAATAATCTATATGCTTTTGACAAGAATGTGTATTCTGCTGATGTTGAGTGGCATGTTCTAAAGATGTCTTTACCTTAATTTGTGTAGCATTTTTCACTGGATATGCATTTTTATATGTATTGTAGAAATCATGAGTTCACACCATTACATCTAATTCTATAGTCCATCCTAGGAAATTTCCTTCTTGTTCACTCCCATTCCATGTTTGTATATCTCTTGTTCCACAGTGAAAGCCCTGGCTCCTGACATCATCAACATATTTAGTTTGCTTAATCTAAAATTGCTTCCGTTGATTAAATTATACAATAACAAACAAACCTAAAAAGAGTTCAGGATTTGTTTGCCATTCTTCTACTTTCTTACCTTACCCTGCCAAAGTCTAAAGGCTTAGACTTTGTGTTTTTTAGTTCCTTTGGTTAGTTCGTTCTTGCTTTTTTTCTCTACAGCGTGGTTAGGGTATTTGTATACAGTATAATTAGGTTCATTTGTTTGCTTTCAGTTAAGTGTTTTTTTCTTTTTCATTCTATTGATTTAATTTTTAAATAATTTAACATAATATAACATTATTTCATAATACATCCTATGTTATAGCATTATTATATATTATATATGAGTAATATACATTTAAAAGTCAAAATTATGCAAAAGGCATATCAGAAATGTTACTCCCACCCATATGTCTCCCAAAGTTGGTAGGTAATAAACTTTGGATTTCTTTATTTTTCCTGCTTGGGATTCTTTGGACCTCTTGATTTTGTGCTTGTATTTAATCAGTTCTGTAAAATTTTCAGTGGTTGTATTTTCATATATTGTTCCTGCCCTATTTCTCCTTTCCTTCTGAACCCTAATAAGCATATGGTAGATTGGGATGGTGTCCTTTCTTCTCTTATCCTTTTGTATTTTCCATCCTTTTTTTTGTCTCTGTGTCGCATTCTGGAAAGTTTTTCCTGACCTATCTTCCAGTTCACTAATTCTCTTTTCAGTTGGGTCTGATCTGTTGTGAAATCTATTAATCACATTTAAAAATTTTGATTTACATAATTTTTTTTGTTTCAGCATTTCATTTTGGAATATTTTTTCAAATCTATGTCACTTTTTGCAGTTTCTAGTTATATATTAAACATTTAAATCTTAGTGAACTTTGTTCTAAGAGTTGTAAGACCTGACTTATATTCCTGACTCTATTTCCAACCACCTCCTTTGAAAGCTTTTTTTTTTTTTTTTGAGATGGAGTCTCGCCCTGTTGCCCAGGCTGGAATGCAGTGGCGTGATCTCAGCTCACTGCAACCTCTGCCTCCTGGGTTCAAGCGATTCTCCTGCCTCGGCCTCCTGAGTAGCTGGGATTACAGGCACGTGTCACCACGCCTGGTTAAGTTTTTGTATTTTTAGTAGATATGGGATTTCACTGTGCTAGCCAGGATGGTCTCCATCTCCTGACCTCGTGATCTGCCTGCCTCGGCCTCCCAAAGTGCTGGGATTACAGGTGTGAGCCACTGTGCCTGGCCCTTGAAAGCTTTTTTTTTTTGAGATGGAGTTTCACTCTTGTCGCCCAGGCTGGAGTGCAATGGCGCAATCTCAGCTCACCGCAACCTCTGCCTCCTGGGTTCAAGTGATTCTCGAGCCTCAGCCTCCCGAGTAGCTGGGATTACAGGCATGCGCCACCACGCCTGGCTAATTTCGTATTTTTAGTAGAGATGGGGTTTCGCCATGTTGGCTGGGCTGGTCTTAGAACTCCTGACCTCAGGTGATCCGCCCGCCTCGGCCTCCCAAAGTGCTGGGATTACAGGCATGAGCCACTGCACGTGGCCCCTTGAAAGCTTTTTAAAAGAGGACTTTAATTGTTACTACATCCATTAGGAAGCATTTCTAAATATTACCACCATATATCCAAGAAGTGAGGAATAATATAGTCACCATGCTCAAATTTTAGTGTCTTATTTAAGCATACATGCATACTTTAAAATGAATCTAATTATTTCTAGACTCTGGCCTTTTCATTCCTGATAGTATTGCCATAGTCCAGGCCCTTGTTATCACTGTCCTAGATTACAGCAGTATTCCCCTGTAGGTCTCCCCACCTTCAGCCTTGTCCTCCTCAAAAAAAATTTTTTTTCAAGAGATGGAGTCTCACTCTGTTGCTCAGGCTGGAGTGTAATGACATGATCATAACTCACTGCGGTCACCTTGACCTCAAGTAATTCTCACACCTCAGCCTCCCAAGTACCTGGGACTACAGGTGCATGCCACCATACCCGGCTAATTTTTGAATTTTTTTTTGTAGAGACAGGATCTTGTATGTTGCCCATGCTGGTCTAAAACTCTTGACCTCAAGCAGTCCTCCCAGTTCAGCTTCCTGAGTCGCTGGGATTACAGGTGTGAGCCATGGCACCTGGCCAAATTCATTTTTTAAATAATGTTATAATCTTGCTTAGATCCTTTAGTGATATCACATCAAGCATGCAACAGGATAAATTCTAACCCCGCTAAGACTCTGTAAGACTGATCTTTTTCTGTCCACTTTTGTGTTGAGCAGTTCTCTTCTCAGATTCTGTGTTCTGTCAACTCAACTGTATCTAGCTTTGCTTTTTCTCTGAGACTGGGTCTCGCTCTGTCACCTAGGCTGGAGGGCAGTGGTGTGATCATGGCTCACTGCAGCCTTGACCTCCCGGGCTCATAGCTTTGTTTTTATTCACACATTAAAAATGTTGATGTCATTTTGCTTTTTGTTCATGGTTCCTTTTCTGTTGGAGACTTCTTCTTTTCCTCTTAGCCTGCTGCTAATACTTTTAGCGTGGTGATTAAGAGCTTGGGACTAGGGTTGGCATTTTGGATTCTTCCATTTCTTAAGAATCACAGCATTTAACGTTTGTAAATTTTAATTTTGTCATCTTTTAAACTGGAATAACTTTACCTCATAGAGTTATTGCAAAGATTAGATGAGGTAATAAATAAAGAGCTTAGCACAGTGTCAGTTTTAAAAAAACAGTATCTCATCCTTTGTTTCTATAAGACTCAGCCAAGAGGATCTATATGTCCCTCTCTGTTGTGCATATCTCTAATACTACTATTAACACACTACTTCATAACTGCTTTTGAATGGACCTTCTCACTAGCTTCTTAAAATCAAGGACTGCCAAGTTTATCTTTGTATTACTGGTATCTGGCACACAGACATTCAGTAAATATTTGTTTAATGTATGCATGGAGTTTGAAAGAGCTAATCATCTTTAGACAATGCCTTACCTTTTGCACAGGAAGCTCCTGTAAGTGTGTACCCTCAGTTCAAGTGAGAATTTTTGTTTTCCTTTCTCTTTGCCAATAGTAAAGTCTTAAAATAGTAATTACATTTATTTCCACTGCACTGAGCTGTGATACCACAAGCTGAAAATCTAGGGAATCCATGGGAAGTTGGCACCCTTAAGGATTAGATCATTTTTCCATATTCAATTTGTATTCTTGTAGTTATGGAATTTGCTTTGAGGATAGTCAATGGAAATCCTTCATATTTACGTAAAACTTGAGATTTAGATTTTTAAAAAAAGTATTTCCCAAGAGATATATTGTGGCAATGCCTGATAATCCAGTTGCTTTTCCTGTTCCCCTACCCTCAGTAATAGTTCTTGGAGTGCTTACATATGACAGACAACATCCCTACCAGATGTTATCTTCGTTTTTATAGATTAAAACGCTCAGGCTTAGGTTAAGTAACTTTTTCAAAGTTCCAAAGCCAGAGAGTGGAGGAGCTGGAATTTAAGCCTTAGTTCTTCTAGTGCCCATTCTCTTTCCATTACACCATACTACTTTTCTAAATAAACTGAAAATAATTTTCTTTTGTTTTTTCTTTTTTATCTTTTCTACCTTAAAGTCTTTTATCCCTAAATTTTATTTTGAATTTATAGTATTTAGTAGTGCTTTTAATTACTTAGTAACTATTTAAACATTTTAATAACAAAAAGAAACCTTTATGCTAAGATATTTAGGTAATATTTAAAGGGATAAAGCTTTTAAAAATTTTAAGCCTTAATTCAAGTAGTGGTTCTTTAAGGTATATGTATTTTATTTTTAATTTGAATCACCATGAGGAGGATTTATTTGCCATCTCAATGTTCTTAGACTTTAGCAGACTTATTTATTTCTTCCCCTGTTGCATAATCGCTATGCATTATATTGGTCAGGAGGCAGGAATGTTACAGATTTTTTTTTTCAAAGCTCAATTTGCTCTGAGATTTGGAATTAACCTTTAGAATGTTCTGGATTTATCCCCCATATGCCAAAGATCTGTAAATATCTTTTCACATGAGCTGAAATTTTCAGGCGATTAAGTGAAATATTTGTGAACACAGATGTTTTGTTTAAAAGCAGTTAATGAAATCAGAAAAAAAAAAAACCTCACTGTGGAAATACTTTAGGTTCCTCCTGTAATATGATCGGCACATACTTCCTTCTCTTGTAATTCACGTTGTTCATTTTCTGAGGGAGGAAATAACTACACTAATAATTAAAACATAAAATTATTTATCCTGTGTTTTTTGCTTCCAGAGTAAACTAAAAATGATTTTGACCGACCAGGGCTGCTTGATTCTGTGAAACTCACATTGTTTGCGTACTGTTGGAGGGCCTCATTAGGGGGTAAATTTGCTTTTTCTGTGTTTGCCAGTAACGATTCCTGTCTCTTACAGGAACTTGCCATTTGGATTGCCTCTTTCCTTAACTGGCCAGCCTTAAACAGTTCAGGCCATTAGTTATTTTTCCTAGTCTTGAAATTTTTAAAAAAATTATTAAGTTTTCAAGTATTTAAAGCTGAGGATATTGGTCACTGAGATATTGCCTAGTTAGGGTTCGGCATTGTGCCCAAATTTGTTGGGCCTCTCAGGGCCTGAGTTCTCTGTGCTTTAACAAATGAGCTACAGTTCTCAAGAGATCAGTGAAGCTTGTTTGTTGATCCTGTATTCTCATCCAGAGGAAGTAGATCTTTGAGAATGTCTAAGGAAGGGTAAGTGATTTTATTATTCTTTCTCTTTCATTTTTCTCAGTGAAGAGGTGTCATCTGCATGAATTAAAAGATTAATAAGCAGTGCTACCAGTCCGAGAGTGGAGGTAGAGGCAGAGATTGAAAGAAATTCAGCCCAACTCTTATAGTGTTTCATGTGTAATCTACTGTAAAGTTGCTATTGTTGTTTTGAAAGACAGCATTGAGTAAGGGCAATCTTAATAGGAATTTTGTAAGATGTAAGTACTTTGTTTACTCTGTGGTAAATTCATTTTGTTTTTCTGCAGAATGTATTTATCAAGATTGGAAGCAAACGGTGGTTTACCAAAGAATTGAGGGAAGCTTAAAAATTCAATGGCGTTTTAAAATAGGTTGTACCTTTAGAAAATGGTGTGAAATATTTAGTGAAAAACAGCCTATGATTTTGTTTCTGGGGCGTGTAGGCAAAAAATAATTTAGAGTAGAATTCCCTATTCTAATTTGCTTTGCAATATAAGATAGTTCTGTGTTATTCTTATATTATTTTCTCTTATGCTTCAGAGTCTGAATTATTACTGATTCTCTTTTTGTGACCACTATAATAAGTGATAAGTTAATAACTGCATACTGTTGGTTATTTCATTTCTAGCCTTCAGGCATAACTAGACCTGGTTAATTTTAGAGAGATGTTTCTTTTAATAAAATAGGACATAAATCTCTCAAAAAAATTCTTTAAAAATACAGTAAAAGTTTAGTTTTTATTTTTCTGGAATTAATTATCTTTCTAGTTCTTTTGTTCTGTAAGAAAATTTGAAGTGGTTCCAGAGCCTCACATTTACAACTTATTTTAATCTAATCATGTATTGATGATGAACAAAATAAAATTGGCCCACTTTACTGCTATTTTTAAACTTCATTATTGAATAACGAGAACAACCAGGGGTATAAGTAATTCTGTATTATTTTTAGACCTTTTATAACATCACTAGAAATTTGAGGTTTCTTTTAAATGTGAAAATTATGAAAGGACTGCCGTTTTAGATTGGTATATTTTCTTAAAGGACTGCCTTTTTAGGTTGGTATATTTTCTTTCCTTCTACCACTGGCTATACATAGGTAGTTGTTAAACCATTTTTATGATAAGGACTATCACAGGTGCCAGTATGTTTGTCAATCTTGTACACAGGGTTGTTTATAAAGCTATTATAGTTTGTGGATTTAAGATGAATTGTATTTCTAGATGCGGTTAAAGTTCTTGGAAGTAGTTAGTACTAATTTTTACCCTATGGTAAAGTATATGTTAGACTTGGTTAGTTAGAGAAAGTTGGAGGGACCTGTATTACCCCTCTAGGACACTGTAAGGGCAGATTTTTTTTTTAGGTTTATCTCTAGGAGCCTCTGGAGCAATGCCTGTACTGTCTGAATGGGTAAGTGCATTTGAAGTATGTGGAGTATATAAATGAAATCAATTAAGTTTTATTCTCTATGCTATCTTTAGAAATAAATGGATACATTTTGTGCTTGGGGATGAAAAAAATTCTTACATTCACTGTTTTCATAAGTGCAATATTGACATTTAGTATCGTGTTATCATTTGATAGCTATGAAATGTTTCCCTAATAGTAATAGGAAAAGATTGTTAATAGAGTTAAATCACCCAAAATTATACTTGAGCTTTATGTAAACCTATGGTAATTAAGACAGTGTGATATTAGTGTTAAGATAGACATATAGATTATGGAACCAAATGGGGAGTTCATAGACCCACACATATATAATCAATTGATTTTCAGCAATGAAGTTAAGCTAATTCAATGGCGAGAGGCTAGTGTTTTTTTTTGTTTTTTTTGTTTTTTTTTTTTAAGAACAAGTTTCACTCTTGTTGCCCAGGCTGGAGTGCAGTGGCATAATCTTGGCTCACCGCAACCTCCGCCTCCTAGGTTCAAGCGATTCTCCTGCCTCAGTCTTCCTTAGTAGCTGGGATTACAGGCATGCACCACCATGCCCGGCTAATTTTGTATTTTTAGTAGAGACAGGATTTGTCCATGTTGGTCAGGCTGGTCTTGAACTCCCGACCTCAGATGATCCACCCACCTTGGCCTCCCAGAGTGCTGGGGATTACAGGTGTGAGCCGCTGCGCCTGGCCAGGAGAGGCTAGTGTTTTTAACAAATGTACTGGAACAACTGAATATTCATATAGGGAAAAAAAATGAACCTTGACCCTTGACCTTTACCTCAAACTGTACATTAAAATAAATGGATCATAGACCTGAATATAATCTTTGTGACCCCGAATGAGGTACAGATTTCTTAGGTAAAGTGAATAAAAATTGTTAGACAAAATTGATAAGTTGGGCTTCATCAAAATTAAAAAAATCAAATTTCTGTTTCTTGAAAGACATCATTAAGAATATTTAAAGGCAAGCCACAGACTGGGAGAAAATATTCTGAATATGTTTATATCTGATAAAAGACTTGGATCCAAAATATAGGAAGAACTCTTGTAATTCAATAATAAGACAACCCAGTTTAAAAACGGGCAAAATATTTGAATTGATGCTTCATAAAATTGGATTTGAAAAGATGTTATTGGTCATTAGGGAAATACAAATTAAAACTATAGTGAGATACCACTGCACACACACTAAAATGGCTACAGTTAAAAACACTGACATTGTGGAGCAATGGTAACTCTCATGCATTGCTGATAAGAGTGCAAAAGAGAAAAGAGTTTTGGCGATGTCTTTTTAAGTTAAACATATGCTTAACATATGACCTAGTAATTCCACTTCTAGATATTTACCCAAGAGATGAAAAGATGCCCACATAAATTTGTATGTGACTGTTTGTAGCGGCATTATTTATAATAGTCGAAAGCTGGGAAACAAACCAAGTGTCCATTAACTGAATGGATAAACAAATTGTGGTATATCCATACAATGAAATACTCAGGAATAAAAGAACTAATCATATATGCAGCAACATGGATGAATCTCAGAAGTATTGCTAAGTAAGCCAGACACATGACAAAATAATACTTGATTCCATTTATATGAAAACTACAGTGACAGAAAGTACTAGTGGTAGCTCAGGGCCAAGGGCTGGGGAGGGTATTGCAAAAGAACATGAAGGAATTTTTTGGATTGAAGAAAATATTCTACATCTTGATTGTAGTAGTTGTTGCATGACTGTATACCGTTATCAGACTCACCAAAATTTTCGTTTAAGGTGGGTGAATGTTATTTTAAGTAAATGATACCTTGGTAAAGTTGGTGGAGGAATGAGATGAGAAACTCCTCATCCTGCTGATTAAAAATTTCGTAAAGTGGTTGTTGATTATTCACATTCAAAAGGATAACTTTGGGAAAATATCGTTGCTCCTAGGTTGTGTAATGCAGGGAAAAATATACTCTCTTTGCAGTACCATGATTGAATTAGCCCTCTGGAGTTGTTAAAGTGCTTTTTTTTTTTTTTTTTTTTTTTTAAATTACTAGAGTTGCTGCCGTTTAGGTAAAAGGCCAAAATGAATTTTATTATTTGTTTTTATTTTAAATTCTGGATTTTGACCTTTCTTCCAATATAGGCACAGTATACTTGTTAATTTGGACTTAGCTAACATGGATAACCATATTTTCTTCTCTAATTTCTATCTCACAGAGTTTAACCCTGAAATTTTGCTATGTTTTATGAATGATCCTCTATACACTGGTCTTTCAGAAATTGTAGAGAAAAAGTGAAAAACAATTTAGAGGAAAGTAGGCAAAAAGGGATTGGAAAAACCTATGCTTAATTAGACTGAGGTTTTAGAATAGTAAATATATTCTTAGAAGTACTGGTATTGTCCTGGTTTCTCCCATAACTTGTGTATTTTTCTGATTTGGTAGTCAGCCCTCTCTTACATTTCCTACCATCCTGCTCCCATTATCACAATTTCTTCCTTTGAGAATGAAGGTGAAGGGAATTTGAATGTCTTTTGCTTAATATTTTTGATGAATCTCTTTAAAGTGTGCTTTAAAATCTTTGGTGGAAAGAGAGTCTACATTATCATCAGTACTCCTATTATTTTATAGTTTTTAAGATAGACCTTCTTTTACATTTAAACGTCCCAGAAACTGGGCTATATCTGGCAATATACCACCTAGAATTCAAGTTGAGTTCTTCCAGAGAGGATTTGCTTTCGCTTCTTTCGGTCACCTGGGGAAAATATCAACCATCCTGGTAGTATAAATTCAGAGCACAACCTACAAGACTGACTTGTTCAAATTCTCGGAGAGATTTTCCACCTCCCTGGACTCAGTACAAAATGGGAAATAGATGTACAGTCAAGGCTGAGATGTACAGATTTCTTTGTGGGCCCTTCTGTATTGTAGATATATTTCTCCGTTATCCTCATATTATGAGTATATCCCTTTTGATATCCTGACTTTTTGCGGAATCTCCTAGGCTGTGACTTGGCATTTTCCCCCTTTTCTTACTGGTATATAATATGGGTACATTTTATAATTGATGGCATTTTAAATCTTAATCATCTTAAATTTTGTTCTATGTATGTCTCCATACTGACTTTTCTCTGGAACTTTTAAATACTGAGTATATGAGTGAGTAAAATGAGTATTATAATTTCATGTTTTATTTTATAAGTGATAACACATTTGTTCAGATTTTTAGTGTGTGTGCTGCTGAAGTGAGCACTGTTCAGATTTTTAATGCACAGGTGGCTGTTCTCTTTTTTTTTTTTTGGAGACAGAGTCTCACTCTGTTGCCCAGGCTGGAGTGCAGTGGCACGATCTTGGCTCACTGCAAGCTCTGCCTCCTGGGTTCACGCCATTCTCCTGCCTCAGCCTCCCGAGTAGCTGGGACTACAGCAGGCACCTGCCACCACGCCCGGCTAATTTTTTGTATTTTTAGTAGAGACGGGATTTCACCGTGTTAGCCGGGATGGTCTCAATCTCCTGACCTCGTGATCCACCCGCCTCGGCCTCCCAAAATGCTGAGATTACAGGCGTGAGCCACCGCACCCAGCCACTGCTGTTCTCTTGACACAATCTGATAAACAAAATGTATCCCTCTTGATGTTCCTCAGAGAAAATGTTAAAACAAATTAGTAAGAAGTTATTGGTTAGAATTTATGAAAGCAAAACTAATGCTACTAGATGTCTGTTTCTTTTAGAGTCTAACCCAAAATTCCTTGTTGTGTCTGTATGTCCTTGGTATTTGAGCTTTGAATTTTTAAGAATCCATTTCATAACGTTCTTACCTATAATATTTTTTATATCATTAAGCGTACTTTTTACGAAGGATGGAGACATAATGGCAGACTGAGGTCTTCCTATCACTTTTTTAAATAACAGCTCTATTGAGATACAATTCACGTATCATTGAATTCATCCTTTTAAAGCATACAATTCGATGATTTTAGTATATTCACAGAGTTGTGCAACCAATACCGCTATCTAATTTTAGAACATTTCATTACCCCCACAAGAAACCCTGTACCCATTAGCAGAAACTCCCTGTTCCCTTCTCCCCACAGGCTCTGGCAATGACAAACCCCTATTAAGTTTCTAGTTTAAGCTTAATTTTTAGTTCAGTTAAATATTGTGTCTGCTATTGCAAGGCCCTATGTTAGGTGTTGGGAAGATTATAAATCCTGGTCTCAAAGTTTATAATCCAATAAAGAATAAGAGAACTACCATATTTTATGTCTATGACAACATATAGTAAGTGTCAAAATAGGGAATTTTGAATGTTTAAACCTCTCATTTGGGTCACAACTTTATAGAATTTTAGTTGCTGACGCAGTTTCTTTCATTAAGTAGAAAAGTAATGAGACCCAGAGACATTACTGTCACATAGTTCTGTGGCACAACCAGAATATTGATAGTTCGTGACAAAATCACTTGAGATGCAGAGTCTTGATAATTAGAGATAACTGAGGTGGCCCTTTTAGGGGAACGAATATAAACAAAGCCTTAGGTCGTATTTAGGAAATAGCAAGTAGCTCACTTTGATTACTACAGCCAAAGGTGCATGATGTGGCACAATGTAAGATCAAACTGATTTTGACAAAATGGTGAAAGTTTTTGAACTTGAAGATCCAATAATTTGCAGTTTATTAATTGGGTAGGTAGTGAGCAATGACTAAAAGTTCTTAAGAGAGTGATATGATTGGATCAGGGCTTTAGGACAGTGCTTCTCAAACTGTGAGGGAGGACCAGTTTATAAACAACTTTTTTACAATCTGTTTCAAATGGACACGTTTATAAAATAAAAATGAATTTCAAGAAAAATGAAGACACAAAATGTAAGCCTACGTTTTTTATTACTACATTCAACAAACAAAATTTCTCTGTCAAATTACTATAAAAGTTTCTAAATACTTAAAATTTCTGTATGTGTCATGTCATGGGTTAGCAACAAATGTTCATAATCCAGCATTGGCCTGTGGACCATGCTTTGAGTAGCACTACTTCAAAGCAATTAATTTGGCATTAGTGCGAGGGCAGAGCAATTGGGAGATGATTGCTGGACTAATGAGGACCTGGACATGTTGTTAGCACTGTGAATTGAATGGAAGATTGGATTCCAGAGACATTTGGTAATTTAAATGAAGGCACATTAGATGATTGGATGTGGATTTGAAGAAGAGGAAAGAATCAAAAGATAGTAACTAGATTTTAAGCTTGAGTGGGAAAATGGGAGTGCCTATAGCAGAAATAGGAACTAGTTTGGAGATTGGGTTTTCAACAAAAAAATCCACATTATAGCATTTTCTATTAAGTAAAAATGTGCATATATACAGACACATAGTTTTTAGTTCATAATTTAAATTAGCCCTCTCAAAAAGCACTTGTAACTTTTTCTTTTCTTGATTGTAGCAAATTTTCAATGTATAATTATGCAAGCCCATAAGGAAAACAGATGTCCAAGAAGATTTTATACTTGAATCCTTAGTCTCATTTGTTGTTGCACTAACTGTCATTGGGCACTTGGCCAGGAAATTGTGACTCCTAGGCAAGGGGAGGAGTTACAGATAAAGTTCACCATTGCTAAAGAAATTCTATTCCAAATGGATTTGTGTGGAGCAACAGTGATATCCAATGACAAGTTAAATTAGACACAGAGGTGTTTTCTCCAGCACTGTCTCGGAAGATACATGCTTTTGAGGGGCCTGATTCAGGCTAAACTTCTTGAAGTTAAGTCACAAAAAAACTATACTAGGGACCTTATGAAGAATTTTGTTATGTGACTTCAAGAACTAGTTGACTCAGATAGTTTTACACTTTTCAAAACGGCAACCAGTGACAGATGAGGTAATACTGCTTTGAATTACAAGTTAAATCTCAAAGCCATTAAGATTGGTATTTACAAAATTTCAAATTTAATAAATTGCATGTTCATGTTACTTAAGTGTGAGAATATTCTTATTTCTAAAGCACATTATATTAATGGCTCTATTTCTTATACTTAATATTTATATTTACTTGGATAGAGTTTATTCAAGTTTAATGTCTTAACTGCTGTGTGATATGATAATAAAAGCTGTTACATTTGTCTTTATATTGAAGTCTGTGCTTCGTTTTATAGTGTTCCTGTCACCTAGAGATTGTTTTTCATGTTAATGCTCAAATCTGCAACTTAACAAAAGACTTAGTATGTTGGAATTGCTGGTTAATTGTGCTTTAAGATTGGATGCTTAGTTTAGTCATGCTTTCTAGGGCGGCAAGTTTGAGCTTTTTTAAAAGCAAGCTTCGGGAAGTTAATTTCTCAGATATGTTCAAGTTCTTGAACACAGGGGTGGAGTATGTTCCACTCGTTAATAATTTGGAAATGTGACACAGTAAACTGGCATTGGCAAAGGTACAGTCAAGGTCCGGAGACCAACAGAAATTTTTGGATTCCTCAACCAGATAAATCTTTTTGTTTTGAAATGTATGATGGGGCAGTGGGCCAGCCTTGTAATTGATATAGTACCTTTTAGTTGATATAGTACCTAACACTTTGTTTTGCTGTAACCTCAGTGAAGAGTAGTCATTAGTTTGAGACCAAGAGATTAGTTTCTCTTGAAGACTGTATCCTGGAGACATGGTATTTCATGCTTTAAGGCTGCCTCTGTGCTGAAGTCAGTGCATACTTTAAGCATTTGGGTGTTTATTATCTTTGTAAACTGTGGAATATATAGCCAAATAACTATATTTGGCTTATTGCAGTTCTCTATAATACAGCTGTTCTATTTTGCCATTATAGCTTTGCTTATGCACTTCAGCTATTCATAAAACAAATTAGATTTAATTCCACATTGCCCCTCCCCTCATGTTTTGTAGCCTAGATTAGGGAAAGAAAAGGAAAGATGAGAATATATGTAAGGCTTTTCATTTTTATAAACATCATAATAGAAATGAATCGGGGGGAGACAGGAGTGATTGTTTCTAAGTTCAAGAATTGCTTTTGTGGTTAGAGCACTTATTTTGAATGAAAATGGAAAGATAAAGGATATTTGGTGGAACTTCATAGGAAAACATCTTATTTCCTAATTTTAGACTCTTATAAAGTCTGTCTTAGCTCTTTCTGCTCCCTAAAGAACAGCTTCTATGACATATGTCACAAAATGGTATCTGCTTTGTAGTAGACAATGAATGTGTTGATTGAATAGTTAATGTGACTAGGTTAAAGAGATGAGAAGTGCAATTTGATAGATATGTAGCAATGATTATTTTGGCAAAACCAGATTTTCATATTCCTGAAATATGTTATTCCTAGAGTTTACATAGATAATAAAGGTACATTATAATCTTTGAATCCTTAAAAATATACATATATGATTTGATATATTTTCATGACAGTAAAAGCTTAATCTCTTTTCTAACAAAGAAAGAAGCTGGTACTTGGCTGAGACTGTTGACAGTTTCTTGTCTTAAGCACTGATTGACATTAGCAGCAAAATCTCTTTTTTCCTGTAATGTTAGCTGTGCTTGAAGCCAGCTAGCATCTTTCTTCTATGAGAGTAAAAGCTGTTTCTTTTATTATGTGGTTCCACATACTTCTCTCCTGGATTGTATCACAAGGGAAAAAATCATCCCCAATCCATTCCTGTTTGTATTCCCATAGAATATTTTAGGCATGTCAGCTGTTAGGGCCTGATCAAGGATTTGATCCAGTTGGCTCTCTAGCCTGAATTAAGAATCTGTTTGAAAAGCCTTCAGTAGTTACATTTAGTTTCTAGAGCTACAACCATTATTTTGTCTTTTATCCCTGTTGTACTTTCAAAAGGATTTATGTAACTGGGAAAATAAAGTAGATGCTTTTATCAGTAATAGCAGGGTGATATTTGATGAAATATTAGAAGGTGATATGTTTGGGGGCTGGAGGTTGGAGGGTGTTTTTTGTTTCTTTGTTTGAGACAGGGTCTTGCTCTGTTGCCCAAGCTAGAGTGCAGTGGCACGATCTCAGTTCACTGCAGCCTTGACCTCCTGGGCTCAAGTGATCTTCCTGCCTCAGCCTCTTGAGTAGCTGAGACTATAGGCATGTGCCACAATGCCTGGCTAATTTTTTATTTTTTTGTTGAGATAGGGTCTCACTGTATTGCCCAGGCTGGTCTCAGACTCCTGGGCTCAAGCAGTCCTCCCACCTTGGCCTCCCAAAGTGCTGGGATTATAGGTGTGAGGCATCACTCCTGGTCTCAAACTCCGTTTTTTAAAAAGTCTCCAAGGCCATCTCTACAAAAAAAAAAAAAAAAAAGTAAAGAAAAATAGCTGGACATGGTGGTGTGTACCTGTGAAAAAAAAGTAAAGAAAAATAGCTGGACATGGTGGTGTGTACCTGTGGTCCCAGCTACTTGGGAGGCTGAGGCTGAGGTAGGAGGATAACATGAGCCTGGGAGGTTGAGGCTGCAGTGAGCCATTATTAAACCACTGTACTCCAGCCTGGGCAATAGAGTAAGACTCTGTCTTGAAAATAAATAAGAAACATATATAAATATATAAATTAGGCATTTTTAAATGGTGAGGTAAATATCAGTAGAAGATCTGATATTTTCTTTCTGTATCTCAGTGGAGGCTTTTTGCATCTCTAATGCAGTTACTCTTCTTTGGAGACCATTGACCTAGATCACTGATGGGGGAGCCCAGCCCAGGCTTTTTTATTTGTAACAAGTTACTCAGGTGATTGTGATTTTGATGTACACTGCAGTTTTGAGATCCACTGATCTATATCATTCTAATTTCTTACAGTTACTTATGAAATGAGGGCAAAGAAAAGGTTTGGTAATAAGAGGAGAAGCCATGCAGTTTTAACTTTGGCTACCAAGCTGAGGATCAGTTGGAAAGGATAACCTTATTTTCTGTCTTTTCCCTTTCCATTCCCTTTTTTCTTTTCTTCTTCTTTTTTTTTTTTTTTTTTTTTTGACGGAGTCTTGCTTTGTAGCCCAGGCTGGAGTGCAGTGGTGTGATCTTGGCTCACAGCAACCTCTGCCTCCCGGGTCCAGGCTCAAGCAATTCTCCTACCTCAGTCTCCTGAGTAGCTGGGATTACAGGAACACGCCACCATGCTCAGCTAATTTTTGTATTTTTAGTAGAGACAGGGTTTCACCATGTTGGCCAGGCTGGTCTTGAACTCCTGACCTCGTGATCCACCCGCCTCAGCCTCCCAAAGTGTTGGAATTACAGATGTGAGCCACCGCGCCTGGCCCTTCCTTTCTTTTCTTCTTTCTTTTTTTTCTTTTTGAGACAGGGTCTCACTCTGTCACCCATGCTGGAGTGCAGTGGTACAATCTTGGCTCTTTGCAACTTCTGCCTCTCAGGCTCAGGAGATCCCACTTCAGCCTCCCGAGTAACTGGGACTACAGGCATGCGCCACCACACCCAGCTTTTTTTTGTATTTTTTGTGGAGACGGGGTTTTGCCATATTGCCTAGGCTGGTCTCGAACTCCTGTGCTCAAGCGATCTGCCTGCCTTGTAAAGTACTGGGATTACAGGCGTGAGCCACTACACCTGGCCTTTATTTTTAAAGATGATTAAAACTTACCCTGAAAGACCATCATGCTGATGATCTACCATACTATTATATGTTCAGTTTTTCCTATGTCTTCATAGTGATCTTTCTGATTATTTCATTTCCTTAAACTCTGATATTTTGGTCTTAAATGCGGGATAAAGTCCAAATTCCCTAATATGGCTTACAAAATCTTCATTATTTTGACCCCTACTAACCTTTCATAGCTTTTATTGCTCCTTCCCCCATCCTTGCCCCCCTGGAAAACCTCTTTCTGTGAAAACAAACAGAAGCAAAACCAAAGAAAGCTTCTCAGCTCCAGCCACAATAAATGCTTTGTAGTTTACTGTAAACCTTTTCTTTGCTTGGTTATTTTGCCCGCATTGCCTTTCTTGCATTTTCCTAACGGAAAACTACTGATTGATTAAGATTCAGTTCAAACATTTCTTCCTGACCTCTCTAAACAACTGGTACTCTCTCCTCCATGTTATTTTATAGTACTTACTGAATGGCTGAAATTATTTAAAGGTCTCCTTCCTAGTAGGCTGAGTTCCTCAAGGATAAAGAGAGTAAATTACAATATAAGTTTCATGAGGGCTGGTACAGTCTTTTGTTCAATCACAGTATCTGGGTATAATAGACAGTAGCTATTTATTCAATTAATCTATATTTATATCTTCAGTGGGCTTTGAATGACTTGTTTATTAAATAAATTATAAATTAATAAGTGAATGAGTTATAAAATCCCAAAAGTAATCTTATTTTATGGGGTCAGACTTTGGAAAGGAGAGCCTCTTCCCTGAAATCTTGAATACATGGCATTTTTAATGCCAGGACACAACACACAAATCTGTATATTTTTGTATAATATCTGATTTCATTTACTGTATACGAAAGACTTGGATAATATTTTTCAATTTTTAATTTATTTGTTATGTTTTTTGGGAACAGGGTCTCACTCTGCTGCCTAGGCTGGAGTGCAGTGGTGTGATCTTGGCTCACTATAGCCTTGATCTGGTAGACTCAAGCAATCCTCCTACCTCAGCCTCCCAAGTAGCTGGGACCACAGGTGCACACCACCATCCCCAGCTGATTTTTGTATTTTTTGTAGAGTTGGGTTCTCACCGTGTTACCTAGGCTGGTCTGGAACTCTTGAGCTAAAGCCATCTGCCTGCCTCAGCCTCTCAAAATGCTGGGATTACAGGTGTGAGCCACTGCTCCCAACCTTGAATAATTTTTATTATGGATTTTAATATTGGTATTTAAATGAGAAGATCTAAAAGAAAACAAAGGAAAAGCTTCTTGACATTGGTCTTGGCAGTGATTTTTTTGGATAGGACACCAAAAGCACAGGCAGCAAAAGCAAAAACAAGTGGGACTACCTCAAACTAAAAAGCTTCTGCACAACAAAGGAGAAACAACAAAATAAAAAGGCAGCCTATGGATTGGGAGAAACTGTTTGCGAACCATATATCTGATAAGGGATTAATATCTAAAATATATGAGGACCTCAAACAATAGCGAAAAAAGAAATAACCCAGAAATGGGCAAAGGACCTGCATAGACATTTCTCCAAAGCAGACATGCAAATGGCTAACAGGTATTTGAAAAGGAGCTTAACATCATTAATCATCAGGGGAAGTGCAAATCAAAACCACAATGAGATATCATCTCATACCTATTAGAATGCCTTTTATCAAAAAGATATAAATGTTGGCAAGGATGCATGAAAAGGGAACACTTGTACACTGTTGGTGGCAATGTAAATTGATGCAGCCACCGTGGAAAATGCTGTAGAGCTTCCTAAAGAAATTGAAAATACAGCTGCCATATGACCCAGCAGTTCTTCTAGTTATATGACCAAAGGAAGTAAAATCACCACTTTGTGAAGATATCTGCACTCCCATGTTCATTGCAACATTATTTAGAATAGCCAGGAGATGGAAAAAAAAAAATCTGTTGATGGGCTGAATGAATGGATAAAGAAATTGTGGTATATATACACACAATGGAATATTCAGCCTTAAAAAAGGAGATTCCACCGTTTGCAACACCATGGATGAACATAGAAGACATTATGCTAAGTGAAATAAGCCAGACACACCAAAGAATACTGCATGATTTCACATGTGGAATCTAAAAAACAATCAAAAAAAGAAACCATAGAAACAAAGAGCAAAACAGTGATTGGAGGCCAGGCGTGGTGGATCATGTCTGTAATCCCAGGACTTTGAGAGGCCGAGGTGGGAGGGTTGCTTGAGCCCAAGAGTTCAAGACGAGCCAGAGCAACATAGGTGAGCCTGTGTGCCTGTAGTTCCTGCTACTCGGGAGGCTGAGGAAAGGAGGATCTCCCGAGCCTAGGAGGCTGAGGCTGCAGTGAGTCGTGATTGCACCACTGCACTCCAGCCTGGGTGACAGAGTGACTCTGCCTCAAAAAACAAAAACAAAACAGTGTCGGGGAAGGATGGAAAGATGTAGATCAAAGGGTACAAAGTTACAGTTATGTTGGATGAATAAGTCTAAGAGATCTAATGTACAGCATGAAGGCTATATTTAATAATATTGTATTAGGTACTGTTAACTTGCCAAGACAATAGATTTTAAGTACTTGTACCACAATAAAAAAAAAGAAGAAAACAAGGTAACTATATGGGATAATGGGTATGTTAATTTGTTTGACTGTATTGATCATTTCACTGTGTATGTGTATCAAGATAAGTATATCAAACAACATGTCGTGTTATACATCTTAATATATAATTTTAAAAGTTTAAAAAATCAGTTGGAAAAATAAATGAGAAAACCTAGAAAAATAGCCAAATAACTTTATTAAACTTGAGAATTTATTTTCCAGTGTTGAGATATTATTTTTTATTATTTTCTATAGGGTGTTTGTGAACCGAAGTTTAGCGATGGAAAAGATAAAGTGTTTTGGTTTTGATATGGATTATACCCTTGCTGGTGAGTAGCAATTTCTGATTGCTTAAGAACTGCTGCTTTGGGTATAACACAGTGGGTTCACAGTAGGCAATTCAATTGACATTTGCTGACTTAATCATGTATTTGGCTGCCAGAAGCTTTTATTATCAGGTTGCTTCCAGTAAGATTTGTGAATATTGAAATTATCAGATATCCTTGAGATTTGGCTCATGAGTTGGTACACATAGATAGAAAAAGTACTAAATTTTACTATTTTAGAGACCCTGGTAAGAAATAATATGGTAAAATCATACATTGATACATATATTTGGGCATTTTTGACTTTTACTCTTAGCCATTCTTTAGTTATGAGATTTTGTATCTGTTACTCTGCCACAGATAAACTTGTATCAGTTAAAAATTTTAATTTTTTTTTTTGAGACGGAGTTTCGCTCTTGTCCTCCAGGCTGGAGTGCAATGGCGTGATCTCGGCTCACTGCAACTTCCACCTCCTGGGTTCAAGCGATTCTCCTGCCTCAGCCTCCCGGGTAGCTGGGATTACAGGCATGCGCCACCACACCCGGCTAATTTTTGTATTTTTAGTAGAGATGGGGTTTTACCATGTTGGCCAGGCTGATCTCAAACTCCTGACCTTAGATGATCTCCCCACTTGGCCTTCCAAAGTGCTGGGTTTGCACCCAGACAATATGTTATTCTTAACACAGATGGGAAATGTGTTCATTTTCCATTGAAATGATTGCACACATAGTATGTATAAGGCTTTTTAAAAACTATAGCTGCAGCCACAAAAAGGAATGAGTTTGTGTCCTTTGCAGGGACATGGATGAAGCTGGAAGCCATCATTCTCAGCAAAGTAACACAGGAACCAAAAACCAAACACTGCATGTTCTCACTCATAAGTGGGAGTTGAACACTGAGAACACATGAACACAGGGAGGGGGAATATCACACACTGAGGCTTTTCGGGGGGTGGGAGGCAAAGGGAGGGAGAGCATTAGGACAAATACCTAACGCATGCAGGGCTTAAAACCTAGATGACGGGTTTATAGGTGCAGCAAACCACCATGGTACATGTATACCTATGTAACCTGCACATTCTGCATATGTATCCCAGAACTTAACAAAAAACAAACAAACCCCAAAAAACTCAGAGATGTACTAGGGTTGCTTTTCTGTACCTAAGGTATATGCAGGAATTTAGCCAGTCTTTCCAATGGTCAGCTGCAATTAGATGGAGGACTGGGCAAGAAGTCACTGAAACTCCATGACAAATATGGAAAAGATGAACTTCTTTTTTAACTTGTAGAATCCTTAGTCTGTGTAGATGTTTTCATCAGCATGTTTTGTCCTTATGAGGATGTGGGGCATTGGGTACCATCTCATGGTCTCCTATTTGTGTAAACTTTGTGTTTTAAGTTTCCACATCCTTTTTTATTAAATAAATTATATAGCTTCTGAAACCAACTAACCAACCAACCAAACAAAAAACTAGAGCCATTAGCTTTATTCATTATCCTGTAGCCCTTAAACACCAGCACTGTGCTGTTTTTCCCTTCCTTCTCTAAGATGTATTTGAAAGAGTCAAGGTATTAATCAATAGTTATAACATCTTTCCAGAATTTAGTAAAATATTTTCAATCTCGTGAAAATGCATTTAATTTAAGAAGTAGTGGGGATGAGGGATCAAGTTGAGCATATGTGCTTGCACATGTATGTGAAACTGTGACACACAGAATCTTTCAGAAATTGTCTCAAAAAATTTTGTCTTTACACAAAAACCTTAAAATGTATAAAGAAAGACACTTCTCAGGAACTATTAATATAACAGTATTAATTTGTCCATCTCAAATTAGACAAATCGCAGTTTGATGTTCAATTTAGGCTACAAATGTGAATGAATAATACGTGTTCAAAAACGAAATTACAGGAGTACTTGCTACATAGATATGGCCATGATTTTTTTACCAAACAAGTAATACATTAAAAATATAAACAGTTCCTGATTTGAATTTTTCTCTTCCCTCCATACTCTTTGTCATTTATTTGTTTTTCTATTGCCTTAAGCTTATTTTTGCAGCATTTAATGTTTTTCTAATTGGTCACAGACACTTTTAGGAGCACTTGTCAGAAAGCAGGGGAAAGCAGTATACTTTCCCAATGTAGATCTTGCTGTTGAAATGGGAAGAAAATCCTATAGTCTCTTCTTTCAAGAATTCTAGCTCTCTAGGGAAAGGAATGGTGAGTTAATTTGGCAGCTGAAAGAGATTATCTAAAGCAGAAATAGAAGTTGATGGTGTCAAAAAGTGACAAACATTTTTCCCTTGGTTATTAAGACAATCTCATTACATTGAAATAGTTCAATTTAGTAAGTATTTATTGAGAATCTATAATGTGCCTGGCACATTTTGTTACTGAAAACTGCGATGATTATATATTCCCACAGACTAATGAAAAAATAAACTATCTTGTATATTGAAAAGGTCACTTAATTGGCCTGGCGCGGTGGCTCATGCCTATAATCCCAGCACTTTGGGAGACTGAGGCGGGTGGATTACTTGACAGGAGTTCGAGACCAGCCTGCCCAACATGGTGAAACCCCATCTCTACCAAAAAATACAAAAATTAGCTGGGTGTGGTGGTATGTGCCTGTAGTCTCAGCTGGTCAGGAGGCTGGTCAGGAGGCTGAGGTGGGAGAATCACTTGAACTGGGAAGGCAGAGGTTGCAGTGAGCTGAGATGGTGCCACTGCACTCCAGCCTGGGCAACAGAGTGAGACCGTGTCTCAAAAAAAAAAATTTAACTGAATCTGTCTCTAAACTTTAATGCACCTTATGATTTCTTCTTTTTGTTTTTTGCAACGCCACTTCATATTTGAATGCTTTCTCCTAGTTTACACATAAACATACTTTGTGTATATTTAACAGTAAGTGGTTAACATTTATTAAGTGCTTATTATATGCCAGGACCTGTTCAAGTGCTTTACATAGATTATCTCATCCAACACATGGATTCTGTCATTCACATCTGTTATTTAATATTTGCAGAAACCCTGTGAAGCAGTTACTACTATCATCTCCATTTTACATATGACTCTGAGACATTAAGCACTTTGTCCAAGGACATTTAGTTATGATGTACCTGAACCAAGATTCAAACCTAAGCATGCATGTATGTATAGGCATATAATGTTAAAATGATCATTTTGGATAATGACAGTTTATCGAGATTTTCATATAAATAGAAACATAGTGTATTAGTCTGTTTTCGTGCTGCTGATAGACATACCTGAGATTGGGCAATTTACAAAAGAAAGAGGTTTTTTTTTTTGAGACAGAGTCTTGCTCTGTCTCCCAGGCTGGAGTGCAATGGTGCAATCCCAGCTCACCGCAACCTCCACCTCCCAGGTTCAAGAGATTCTCCTGCCTCAGCCTCCTGAGTAGCTGGGATTACAAGTGCCCACCACCACGCCCAGCTAAGTTTTTTGTATTTTTAATAGAGATGGGGTTTCACCAGGTTACCCAGGCTGGTCTTGAACCCCTGACCTCAGGTGATCCACCTGCCTCGGCCTCCCAAAGTGCTGGGATTACAGGCATGAGCCACCACGCCCGGCCATTTTGTTCTGTTTTGAGACAGAGTCTCACTCTGTCACCCAGCCTGGAGTGCAGTGGTGCAATCTCAGCTCACTGCAACCTCCGCCTCCTGGGTTCAAGCGATTCTCCTGCCTCAGCCTCCCGAGTAGCTGGGATTACAGGTGTCTGCCACTATGCCCGGCTAATTTTTGTATTTTTAGTAGAGATGTGGGGGGCGGTGGGGGTATCATTATGTTGGCCAGGCTGATCTCAAACTCCTGACCTCAGGTGATCCGCCTGCCCCAGCCTCCCAAAGTGCTGGGATTACAAGCGTGAGCCACTGAGCCCGACCAGAAAGAGGTTTAATGGACTTATAGTTCCACCTGGCTGGGGAAGCCCCACCGACATGGCAGAAGGTGAAAGGCATGTTTCACATGGCAGCAGACAGGAGAAGAGAGATTGTGCAAGGAAATTCCCCTTTTTAAAATCATCAGATCTCATGAGACTTATTCACTATCACAGGAACAGTAAGGGAAAGACCCACTCCCATGATTCAATTACCTCCCACTGGATCCCTCCCACACCATGTGGGAATTGAAGGTGAGATTTGGGTGGGGACACAGCCAAACCGTATCGTTCTGCCCCTGGCCCTTCTAAATCTCTTGTCCTTGCATTTCAAAACCAGTCATGCGTTCCCAACAGTCCCCCAAAGTCTTAACTCATTTCAGCATTAACTAAAAAGTTCACAGTCCGATATCTCATCTGAAACAAGGCAAGTCCCTTCTGCCTATGAACCTGTAAAATCAAAAGCAAGTTAGTTACTTCCTACATACAATGGGGATACAGGCATTGAGTAAATACAGCCGTTTCAAATGGGAGAAATTGGCCAAAACAAAGGGGCTACAGGCCCCATGCAAGTTTGAAATCCAGTGGGGCAGTCAAATCTTAAAGTTCCAAAATGATACATTTTGACCCCGTGTCTCACACGCAGGTCTCGCTGATGCAAGAGGTGGATTCCCATGGTTTTGGGCAGCTCCACTTCTGTGGCTTTGCAGGGTACAGCTTCCCTCCCAGCTGCTTTCACGGGCTGTTGTTGGGTGTCTGTGGCTTTTCCAGGTGCACGGTGTAAGCTGTCAGTGGATCTGTTACGCTGGGGTCTGGAGGGTGGTGATCCTCTTCTCACAGCTCCACTAGGCAGTGCCCTAGTAGGGACTCTGTGTGGGGGCTCTGACCCCACATTTCCCTTCTGCACTGCCCTAGCAGAAGTTTTCCATGAGAGCCGCACCCTGGCAGCAAACTTCTGCCTGGACATCCAGTCATTTCCATACATCCTCTGAAATATAGGTGGAGGTTCCTAAACCCCAATTTTTGACTTCTGTGCACTTGCAGGCTCAACACCACATGGAAGGTGCCAAGGCTTGAGGCTTGCACCCTCTGAAGCCACAGCCCGAGCTCTACATTGGCCCCTTTCAGCCATGGCAGGAGTGGCTGGGACTCAGGGCACCAAGTCGCCAGGCTGCACACAGCATGGGGAGCCTGGGCCTGGCCCATGAAACCACTTTTTCCTCTGAGGCCTCCTGGCCTGTGATGGAAGGGGCTACCATGAAGACTTCTGACATGCCCTGGAGACATTTTCCCCATTGTCTCGGGGATCAACATTAGGCTCTTTGTTACTTATGCAAATTTCTGTACAGGGCTTGAATTTCTTCTCAGAAATGAGTTTTTTTTTCTATTGCATTGTGAGGCTGCAAATTTTCGGAACTTTTATGCTCTGCTTCCCTTATAAAACTGAATGACTTTTAACTGCACTCAGGTCACCTCTTGAATGCTTTGCTGCATAGAAATTTCTTCCATCAGATACCCTAAATCATCTCTCTCAAGTTCAAAGTTCCACAAATCTTTAGGGCAGGGGCAAAATGCCACCAGTCTCTTTGCTAAAATATATAAAGAATCACCTTTGCTCCAGCTCCCAACAAGTTCCTCATTTCCATCTGAGACCACCTCAGCCTGCAATTTGTTGCCCATGTCACTATCAACATTTTTGTCAAAGCCATTCAACAAGTCTCTAGGAAGTTCTAAACTTTCCCACATTTTTCTATCTTCTTCTGAGCCCTCCAAACTGTTCTAACGTTTGTCTGTTACCCAGTTCCAAAGTTGCTTCCACATTTTTGGATATCTTTTCAGCAATGCTCCACTCTACTGGTACCAATTTACTGTATTAGTTTGTTTTCATGCTGCTAATAAAGACATACCTGAGACTGGGCAGTTTACAGAAGAAAGAGGTTTAGGCCAGGTGTGGTGGCTAACACCTGTAATCCCAGCACTTTGAGAGGCTGAAGTGGGCAGATCACCTGAGGTCAGGAGTTCGAGACCTGCCTGGCCAACATGGTGAGACCCCATCTCTACTAAAAATACAAAATTAGCTGGGTGCGGTGGTGCGTGCCTGTAATCCCAGCTACTTGGGAGGCAGGAGAATAACTTGAACCTGGGAGGTGGAGGTTGCAGTGAGCTGACATTGTGCCACTGCACTCCGGCCTGGGCAAAAAGAGCAAAACTCCATTTAAAAAAAAAAAAGAAGTTTAATGGACTTAAAGTTCCACGTGGCTGGAGTGGCCCCACAATCATGGTGGAAGGTGAAAGGCGAAAGGCATGTCTCATATGGCAGCAGACAAGAGAAGAGAGCTTGTGCAGGGAAATTCCCCTTTTTAAAACCATCAGATCTTGTGAGAGTTATTCACTATCACAGGAACAGCAGAGGAAAGACATGCCCCTGTGATTCAGTTACTTCCTACTGGGTCCCTCCCACAACACGTGGAAATTCAAGATGACATTTGGGTGGGGACATAGCCAAGGCATATCATATAGTATGTACTCCTTTTTGTCTGCCTTATTTTGCTCAGCATGTTTTTATGATTCATTCACATTGTTGTGCCTACCAGTAAGTAGTTCATTCTTTTTTTAACTCTTGACATAATTTTTTTTTTATTTTCAAATTACTTTAGACCGCGGCCAGGCGCAGTGGCTCACGCCTATAATCCCAGCACTTTGGGAGGCCGAGGCAGGCAGGTCACATGGTCAGGAGATTGAGACCATCCTGGCTAACAGTGAAACCCTGTCTCTACTAAAAAAATACAAAAAATTATCCGTGCTTGGTGGCGGGTGCCTGTACCGAGTCTCAGCTACTCAGGAGGCTGAGGCAGGAGAATGGCGTGAACCTGGGATGCAGAGCTTACAGTGAGCCAAGATCGCGCCAGTGCACTCCAGCTTGGGTGACAGAGTGAGACTCCGTCTCAAAAAAAAAAACAAATTACTTTAGCCCTACAGAAGAACTGCAAAAATAATTTAGAGAGTTCTCCTTTCCTCTCTCCTATGGTAACATCTTGCTTGACCATAGTACAATTATAAAAACTGAGAAATTAACACTAGTACAGTATTATTAGTTGAACTATGGACTTTTTTTTTTTAAATCAGTTTTTCCACTAATGTCATCTTTTTATTCTAGGATCCAGTCCCGAATCGCATATTGCATTTAGTTGTCTTATCTCCTTAGTCTCTTCTAATCTGTGATTGTTCCTAAGTCTTCTCTTTCATTGCTTTGACACTTTTTTTTTTTTTTTTTTTTGAGATGAAGTTTTGCTCTTGTTGCCCAGGCTGGTGTGCAATAGCGCAGTCTTGGCTCACTGCAACCTCCGCCTCCCAGGTTCAAGGAATTCTGCCTCGGTCTCCCAAGTAGCTGCGGTTACAGGCGTGCATCACCACACCCAGCTAATTTCTTGTATTTAGTAGAGATAGGGTTTCACCGTGTTGGTCAGGCTGGTCTCGAACTCCTGACTTCAGATGATCCACCCGCCTCAGCCTCCCAAAGTGCTGGGATTACAGGCGTGAGCCGCCATGCCCGGCCAACACTTTTTAAGAAAATATATATTTTTTCTCTTTTGAGACAGTGTCTCACTCTGTTGCCCAGGCTGGAGTGCAGTGGTGCAATCATGGTTCACTGCAGCCTTAACCTCCCAGGCTTAGGTGATCCTCCCATTTCAGCCTCCCAAGTAGCTGGAGATACAGGTGCAAGCCACCATGCCCAGATAACTTTTTTATTGTTTAGTAGTGACAGGGTTTCACCATGTCACTCAGATTGGTCTGGAACTTCTGGGTTCAAGCGATCCACCTGCCTTGGCCTCCCAAAGTGCTGAGACTACAAGTGTGAGCCACTGCACCTGGCCTTGCTTTGAGACTTTTAAAGAGTACTGGCTAGGTATTTTGTAGAATGTTCCACAATGTGGGTTTGTCTGCTTTGTGGTTCATAGAAAGCACCTTCTAGCTGTGTCCTCACGTGGTAGAAGTAGTAAGGGGTCTCTCTTAGGCCTCTTTTATAAGGGCACTAATCCCATTCACAAGTGCTCTGCCTTTATAAAAGAGGGCACCAGTCACTTCCCAGAAACCTCACTTACTGACACCATCACATTGATGATTAGATTTCAGCATATGAACTTTAAAGGACACAAATATTGAGACCATAGAATGAACTATAAAACTATCTGTCTAGCATAATCTGTGAATTGGCTATTCTGGCAAACAGTATTTTGAGTGATATATAATTACCTTACAGCATAGATAGATTACTAGTTTTCAGAGTTAGAATGTAGTGAAATTCTTAGAATACAGTGATCCTAGGATTGATGCTTCTGAAGTGTCTGCATAGGACATCACATGTCAAACATAACATCTCAAAGTCATGTTTTGGAATGGTGTGTTCATTGAGAGGTGGTTATTGGCTCATGATCCTTATCACACTGTAAATTTGCCTAAATTTGTTCTGAGGAAACAGCTACATAGGGTTTCCTCAAAGTTATTTTCTCTTGTTTTCAAATGTGGGAAATACATATAACTTCTTTTTGGAAAGGATGGGGGTTGGGATTTAATCTTGGCAAATTGAGATATTTTCATAAGGAAACTCTGTTTTTGGTCTTCCTGAAGATGGCCACAGAAGACCTTCTTTGGGGAGAGGTGTTTTATTTTGATTTTTCAGCTTTTCGATGGTTCCTATTAATAGATAAGAAAATTTACTTTGATGATGTTTGGAGAATCCTGTTTTTTATGTTAAATGCTGGAGTTGATAGAATTAGTGGTAAATAATTATTTAAAACTTTGATGTCACTAATGAATGAGGAAGAGGGTAACTGAAGCAAAAATATATATGTGGACTGTAGGAATGTTAAGCTGAATATATAATAATTCTAAACTTGTAAGCTTGTAATTTTTCAAAAGTTCATGATATAGACTTTGCTAAAGGTGTTACTGGGGGCTATGGGAGAGTTGGTTGTTGGGAGTTTGCTGAGAGTTGAGAGTAGTGTGTTAAAAGATAAATTGATGGCCTTTCTTGTATTAAAATGTTTCTTACTTTGCTTACAGTTTGGTAATCATTTGGTAATCATTTATTTCCCCAATGAAGTGTGTCACATAGTGTTCAGTAACATAATCCATTCTGATGGGAGCTTCATTATCTTCATCTCATCTAAATGCCAGCCTAATACCACAAATATTTTTCAGAGAAGATTCCTTTATCACCAATTATCCCCATAATTGAAGCCAGCTGTGTATCGGTTTATTTGCAAGATTTCTATGTAAGACTAACATTTGTATATAGAACAGAAACAAAATATGCAGAAATCTTGTTTATTGACAAAAGTAATTTTGCCTGGTTGTCTTTAACCTAAATCAGTATTAATCCTGAATCTACTACCCACAGAATGTCAGTATTTGTATTTAGCTCCTTATGTCTGTATTATTGTAGATTAACACTTTATTTCTCTAATGAGATTATGTACATTAATTATGCTTTAACTACAGTTGACCCTTGAATAATACAGCAGTTAAAAGGCACTGACTCCCATGCAATCAAAAACCCTCAACTCTCCCCACCGGCCGAGGCAGGTGGATTGCTTGAAGCCAGGAGTTTGAGACCAGCCTGGGGAACCTAATGAGACCCTGTCTCTACAAAAACTTCTCAGAAATTAGCCAGACATGATGGTATGTGTAGTTCCAGCTACTCGGGAGACTGAGATGGGAGGATCACTTGAGCCCAGGAGTTTGAGGTTTCAGTGAGCTGTGGTCATGCCACTGCACACCCTCCTGGGTGATACATCAAGACCTTGTCTCCAAAAAAATAAAAATAAAAAATCCGCATATAAGTGGACCTGCGCAGTTCAAACCCGCATTATTCAAGTCAGCTGTAGTTTGTCTATCGAGTACAGATGAGTTTATATATGAAAGTCATGTTTAGAATCTAGATAGTACTGAACCATATGTATTAGCTTTACCACTGGCCAAGAGTGGACTATGCTTTTTGTTTTTTTGTTTGTTTTTTAGTTTTTTAGACGGAGTCTCACTCTGTCACCCAGGCTGCAGTGCAGTGGCGTGATCTTGGCTCACTGCAACCTCCGCCTTCCAGGTTCAAGCGATTCTTCTGCCTCAGCCTCCCGAGTAGCTGGGACTACAGGCATGCACCACCACGCCCTGTTAATTTTTGTATTTTTTGTAGAGGTGGGGTTTCACCATATTGACCAGGCTGGTCTCGAACTCCTGACCTTGTGATCTGCCCACCTTGGCCTCCCAAAGTGCTGGGATTACAGACTTGAGCCACTGCATCCGGCCAACTATGTTTTATATAAAAAGTACCTGCCAAGCCTATTTACAGTTCCTCTTTCACCCCAAATTACTTTAGCGGCATTCTTTGCACATGATATGTATCAGGATTTGGTCCTTTGCATTTTGACTTCCTCTGCAGGTATGTGTTTTTCTTTTCCCTTTTTTCGAGGCCTCTTTCTCCCTTAATTAGACCTGTCGGGTGCTCTAGTTTCCTATTTTATTAAGTTGCCCTCATGTATATACTTTCTATACCCCAGATATTTCATTTGTGGTCCTTATCTGAGCACACAGTCTTTTTTAGCCTTTTTATGGTTAAGTGACCCACACAGATGAGTCAGGCTAACCCCAGGACAAAACAAGCTTACAAAGATCTTGAAAGCCAATCTAAGATTAGGTCTTTGGACTTGGGAGAGAGCAAGAAAGTTGTTTTTAGTCAAACTGTGCCCTCTCCACAAAATGAAGGGGCTAATCTATACTGTTTCTGAATTTTGTTTCTTTGGTTTTATTTGCATAGACAACTGCTAAAAGTGTTATATTGCTGAATTTGTTGTTACCAACAGCGGACAATAGAGTGAAAATAGAAAACAGAATTGATATATTTCAGGCTGTTCAGTGCTTGTTTTTTTCAAATGTCAAATAGGCATAAACAGACTAGTGATTTCCATTAGTATTGTTACTTAGTTTTATAATACTAAATCCAGAAATCTAGTTCTGAGGCTTCAAATGAGAAATTCTTTTCCGAGTAAATGAGTGACATAAAGTCCTTAATACCTCCTCATGGTTACAGATCAGCATCTGACAGACTGCTAATCTGCAAAATATGGTCTCTTCAAGAAGCAAAATGCTAGCCAGCAGCTGTTAAGTGAGAGTAATCTGAGTGTAAGAAGTGATTTTTTTTTCTTTCCATCATCTTTCCACGCCACCACAATGGTGCACATGAACGACTTGGTTGATGCCCTCAAGAGCATCAACAATGTTGAAAAGAGAGGCAAACGCCAGGTTCTTACTAGGCTGTGCTCCAAAGTCATTGTCTTTTTTTTTTTTTTTTAACTGTGACGATGAAGCATGGTTACATTGGCGAATTTGAAATCATTGATGATCACAGAGCTGGGAAAATTGTAGTGAACCTCACAGGCAGGCTAAACAGGTGTGGAGGGATGAGCCCCAGATTTGATGTGCAACTCAAAGATCTAGAAAAATGGTAGAATAATCTGCTTCCATCCTGCCAGTTTGGTTTCATTGTGCTAATAACGATCTCAGCTGACATCATAGACCATGAAGAAGCAAGACGAAAATGCACAGGAGGGAAAATCCTAGGATTCTTTTTCTAGAGATGTAATACATATTTACAAATAAAATGCCTCATGGAAAGCAAAAAGTTATGTTTTTAAAAAGGGGAGAATAATCCTTTTTCTGTTAAATTATATTAAATATAATTACATTAAATTTAATTATTATTAAATTATATATTAATATTAAATATAAAGTCCCATACATTCCAACTTTAGACCTAGTCTTATTTTTATCCTTACTCTAGAGGTTATGTGGTTGGAGGAAAAAAACCTCATGGTGTCGTAGACCTGGATTGGATCCCAGCTCTGCCTTGTACTAGCTCTTGACCACCAGCATTGTTACTTAACCTATGTCTCAGTTTCTTCATTTAATTTTTTAAAAGGTGGGAGGGGGGGCGGTATGGTAGGGATAAACTTTTGGTGTAAGGTTTAATTGCAATAGTGTACATAAAATGACTAGTGCAGTGACTAGTGCACTCTTTGTCTGACTGGTGATACCAAGGTATTAATATACCAAAACTTGAGCTGAAAGGGAAAAAATCTGAGGAATAAGGAGAAAAATACCAATATTGACCTTATTTACACTTCTATATATTAATGGAAAAACCTGGCATGCTTGGTAGATGGCAGTGGAATGTTTAATGCTCTTTTCTGTGTGTTTAAGTATTGCAAATGATCATGAACTTAATAGAAAGTTAAAGCTCTTTTTTTGAGCAGCTGAATGACAGGGTATTTTGGCAACAGAGCATGTTTCCATGAGCATGTTTACCAGTGTGCTGAAGGAAATAGATTTTGGACAACAGGTCCTTCTTTAAATTTAAAAAAAAAAATTTCTTTTTGACAGAGGTGTCATTATGCTTCTAACAGGTGCAAGGGGAGTTACTTGCCTCTTTGAAACAAGAAGAAAGGTAGAAAGAAATAGTTAATGTTTGCAGTTGCATGAAAGACTAAACGTGGTAAATTTCATGAAGTTAACACAAAAATTATACATGTAGAATTATTAAATTTCCAGAAGTCTTAACCCCAAGGAAGATTAGAGCAACATACTGGTAGAAAGTGGGGGGATGAGTTGTTAATATTTATTTAAGCCCTTCACAAATATAGAGTGACTCTTGGTTTAGGATTATGAAACTATAGTATTTCTAACTTGGCTCATTTAGGAAATCATAATGACTTTTTTTTTTCTCCCAATTACGAAGGCTTGAGTTTTTTGGCTCTCTTGTGAATCCTGTGCTTGGAAATCTGGAAGGAGGTACATTCCAGTTTTTTTCCAGCTCCAGCACTTTAGATTCTGAGCCGTTTCAGTAAATCCAGCGATAAGCTCCTTATTTCTGTTATTTCAGAATCAGTGGATACCATGGCTAGTGTCCACTCCTTCGCATTTCTCTGAGAAATTTTCAGGAAGATGGGAATGAACATTTATTAAACATGTACTAGAAAATGTACTTCATGTACAGTGTACCTTTTAATCCTCACCACAGCCTGCTGAGGTAGGGATTACTAGCAACATTGTACAAAAATAAAGCCAGGCATGATTGCTCACAGGGGTAATCCCAGTGCTTTGGGAGGCTGTGAGCCCTTAAGCCCAGGAGTTCGAGATCCCTCTGTCCAACATAGTGAGACCTCATCTCTACAAAAAATAAAGATTAGCAGGGTGTGGTACAGCAAACCACCATACCACATGTTTACCTGTGTAACAAACCTGCACATCCTGCACGTATACCCTGGAGCTTAAGAAAAAAAAAAAGATTAGCAGTGTGTGGTAGTGCATGCCTGTAGTCCCAGCTACTTGGGAAGCAGAGGGAGGAGGATGGTGTTAGCCAAGGAGTTTGAGGTTTTGGTAAGTTGTGATTGCGCCTCTACCCTGGGCTATAGAGCGAGACCCTGTCTCAAACAAAAAGTCAAAAAATAAAAAAGGCTACTAAGTCAACAGATAAGATGACTTATATGTAGTGTAGGGGAAAGAAATATCTTTCCTTCCCATCTTAGGTTCATGGCTGCGGCCCCTATAAGAAAAGACAGATTAGTGAGAGAAAAGCATACAGATTTATTTAATGTAAGTTTTATGGGACACAGGAGCCTTCATAAGGAAATGAAGACCTGGAGAAATGAGTAAACCTGTGTATTTTCTATGACAGGATTGATAAAGAAGTGGATAGTTGTAGAGAAGTATGGTTGGACAAAAGGAGGGGGTATGATCTAATGGTGATAAACTGGGAGGAACTTAGTAAGCTCTGTTCATTCAGATTCTTTGCTGCATCCCTGGGTCTTCAGAGGTAAGGATGTTTCTTTCCTCCTGGTATGAGGAGGACACCTCTCAGATGAGAGTAGTATGACCTGCTTTAGGGGAAGGTGAGAAAAATTCTTCCTAGATTTTATGACTGCCTTCAGGGAAGAAGTGGGGAGGTGAGAGTGACCTTCCTGCTTCTGCTGTTTTCTCAAATGCCAAGGTACCGTATTTTGGGTTCAGATGTCCTAAATCCTGTCAGTAACTAGCAACTGATTTGTTAAAACTCATAGCTGGAATTTAAACTCAGGTCAGTTTCCATTTCTCATGCTGCTCCCAGCTTTCAGAACAGAAATTATCCAGTAACTCTAGATGAGTTATCAATAAGAGACAAAAACCCGTAAACAAAAAAGATCATCCTTAATTTTTTCCCCCCAAATGAAAACCCTGCCTGGGGCAAAACTGCATCTTTCTTTTGCAGTTGAATTGTAATCTTCATCTTTAGAATACAGATAGAAACTATGTTAAAACACAGTTTTTCTTTTGCTTAATTTTTAGAAATAATCTTAAAGCTTCATTAAGCCTCAGGATTACTATATAAGTACTGTATTAGAAATGTGTTAGAATTATTATTATTTTGAGACAGAGTCTTGCCCTGTCACCTAGGCGGGAGTGCAATGGGGTGATCTCGGCTCACTACAACCCCCTCCTCCCGGATTCAAGCAATTCTGGCGCCTCAGTCTCCCAAGTAGCTGGGATTACGGGCGCCCGCCACCACGCCCGGCTAATTTTTGTATTTTTAGTAGAGACAGGGTTGGCCAGGCTGGTCCAGGCTGGTCATGAACTACTGACCTCAGGTGATCTGCCCTCCTCAGCCTCCCAAAGTGCTGGGATTACAGGCTTGAGCCGTCGTGCCCGGCCGAGAATTCTAAAATTAAATAGTGCATTTTTTTCTCAATTAAAAAGTCTTAGGGGGATTGGAAGTATATTTTAGGCCCCTCTCTTTTGAATTTTTCTCCCCTCCCCTCCTTTCTAGGCCATATCATTAGCCTCTGGGGAGTTATCCCAAACCTAAGCACTTGGCATTAACAAACCTAAAGTATGGGAGAGGTGATGAATAAAGCTGTTAAGAGTACCAGGGAAAAAATTAAGAGAAACTAGCTCGTGGTGTCAGTAAATCAGAGCATTATCTTGCTACTAGCAGAGGCGTCTCAGGACCTTTGATCCCTGTCCTCTTGAACATAGTAGATGCACTCTGATCTTGTTTTATTGTTATTGGAATGGACTCAACTCACTTGACATTTAAGTGAACATTTTTTGGATGGTGTGTTTACTTGGACTAGAGTCCAGGGCACTCATCGTGTTTCTGTCAGCAATTGTATATCCTCACCAAACTTACTGGCATTGGAGGTGCTTAAATGAGTGAGAAAAACTATTTAAAGTAAGAAATATTATGCAGTATTGGTGTATTTGTCACTACAGACATCTCAAGCCCAGCATTAAAAAATTTATGGTAAAATATATAGAATATAAAGTTACCATTTTAAACCATTTTCAAGTTACCATTCAAGTAATGTCATTTTCAATGGCATTAAGCACATTCACAAAGTTGCACAATGCTCACCACTATCCATTTCCAGAACTTTTTCATCATCCCAAACAGAAACTCCATATCCATTAAGCAATAACTCCCCATTCCCTCCACCCCTCAGTCACTAGTAACCTCTAATCTATTTTCTGTCTCTATGAATTTGTCTGTTATAGATATTTCATAAAAGTGAAATTATACAATACTTGTTTTGTGTCTGGCTTATTTCTTTTAGCATAATATTTTTTAAATTTGTCCATGTTATAGCATATATTACTTTTTGAGACTGAATAATATTCTATTGTAGGTATATACCACATTTTGTTTATCTGTTCATCTGTTGATGGACATTGGGATTGTCTCCACCTTTTGGCTATTATGAATAGGCTGCTGTGAACATTGGTATTTAAGCATCTGTTGGAGTTCCTGCTTCCTGCTTTCAATTGTTTTGGGTATATACCCAGGAATGGAATTGCTGGATCATAATGTAAATCTATGTTTAGCTTTTCAAAGAACTGCCAAACTGTTTTCCACAGTGGCTGTAACATCTTACATCCCCACCAGCAATACATGAATGAGAGTTCCAGTTTCTTCACATCTTGGCAATACTTATTTTCAGGTTTTTTGTTGTTTGATAATACTCATCCTACTGGGTGTGAAGTTACAGTATCTTATTATGGTTTTGATTTAATGTTTCTCTAATGGCTGGTGATATTAAGCATCATTTCATGTGTTTATTTAGTCATTTATATAACTTCTTTGGAGAAATGTCAGTTTTTCAAAATTAGGTTTTTAAAATAACTGTGGAGTTACATATTCTGCATATTAATCTTTATATATTCTGGATATTAATCCCTCATCAGATACACGATTTGCAAATATTGTCTTTCATTCTGTGGGTTTTCTTTTCCCTCTCTTGATCATGCCTTTTGAGGCACAAAAGTTTTTAATTTTGAAGTCCAGTTTATCTGTTTTTTTCTTTTGTTGCCAGTGCTTTTGCTGTCATAGCTGTGAAATCATTCCCAAATCCAACATAAGGAAGATTTTCTGCCATGTTTTCTTCTAAGAGTTTTATAGTTTTAACTCCTACATTTAGGTCTTTGATCCGTTTTGAGTTTACTTCTTTTCTTTTTTTTTTTTTTGAAACAGGGTCTCACACTGTCATCCAGGCTGGAGTGCAGTGGTGCGATCTCAGCTCACTGCAACCTCCGCCTCCCAGGCTCAAGTGATTCTCCCATTTCAGCCTCCCAAGTAGCTGGGACTATAGGCTCGTGCCATCATGCCCGGCTAATTTTTTTATTTTTTGTAGAAATGGGGTTTCACCATGTTGCCCAGGCTGGTCTCTAATTCCTGGACTCAAGCAGTCCACCAGCCTCAGCCTTCTAGAGGGCTGGGATTACAGGCATGAGACTGCAACTGGCCATGCCTTTTTTTTGTTTAATGAAACCAATGACAATGTAAAAGTCTGTGTTTGTGCTTTAGCATTTCTTCTTAAAGAACGATGAAACTCTTTGTAATAGTGATGAATTAAGATGGAAGATTAGCTGAGTTGAACTTACTATGGATAGCCTGTAAACTGGTTGCATCTATTTGAAGTTCTTACTGTGACGAGAGGTCTCTGAAAGGAATGTATTTGTTGAAAAGTCTTTGGTACAAAACAAGAAAGGTAACCTTTATCAAAAAGACCAAAGAAATTCTCATTGTCCTAGGTCATGAAATAATACTCAGGGCATCCTCCTCACAACTTGGAAAATATAGAACTTGTGTGTTACCTCACCCCACTGGCTTCCATATTATACGTGCAAGAGAGATATTTGTGTGAGGGAATGAGCACTTCTAAGTCAGTGAAAGCTACCAACCTGTATATACCCTCTGAGTTTTTTTTGGAGACAAAATTTTGCTCTTGTTGCCCAGGCTGGAGTACAATGGCGCGATCTCAGCTCACCGCAACCTCTGCCTCCTGGATTCAAATGATTCTCCTGCCTCAGCCTCCTGAGTAGCTGGGATTTCAGGCATGTGCCACCACGCCCGGCTAATTTCGTATTTTTAGTAGAGATGGGGTTTCTCCATGTTGGTCAGGCTGGTCTTGAACTCCCCACCTCAGGTGATCCACCCATCTTGGCTTCCCAAAGTGCTGGGATTACAGGTGTGAGCCACTGCGCCCAGCCCTCTGACTTATTCTTGAGAGATTTATCAGTTTGTGAATGGATCAAAAGCATACAACTGAAAATTAAAGAACAGAAAAATAGATGTAGTTTGACTTAAAAATGCATTCATGATCTCCTTTAGTGATGTTTTTTCTTAAGAGTTTTTGGACTCTTGCCCTCCCCCACAAACAGGGTAGAATAAGCGAATAAGCTGAGTATTTAAACAGAGAAACTAGGGTAACAGATAAAAAGAAAAAAAAATCCCTCTCCAAAAAGAGATGATCCCTTAAAAACAACAACAACAACAACAAGAAGATAATTGTGGTTAATAAAATTAATAAAAATAAATTAGAAAACATTCATAAAACTAAACAAAAATCTAATCAGAATATATCATAAGGACTCAACCTTTAAAGAAGATTTGTGAAGATGAAATGTGATGATTTTGTCCAGGCATGGTGGCTTATTCCTGTAATTAATGCCAGCACTATGGGAGGCTGAGGCAGATGGATTGCTTGCACCTAGGAGTCCAGGACCAGCCTGAGCAACATGATGAAACCGCATCTCTACAAAAAATGCAAAAATTAGTTGAGCATGGTGCACATCTGTAATCCCAGCTACTCTGGAGGCTGAGGCGGGAGAATTGCTTGATCCTGGGAGGCGGAGGTTGCAGTGAGCCGAGATTGTGCCACTGCACTCCAGCCTGGGCTACAGAATGAGACCTATCCAAAAAAAAGGGAAAAATATGATAATTTCATGCTAGATTCATTGAATTGTATCAACGTTCTGATTAGAATAAACTGAACTTGACAAGGCCTATGGTGAATAGATTTACATAGCTGATAGGTTCATTATTTATAGTTTTAACTATGAAGCAATAAATGATTAATAGACTATAAAGACTACTGTTATATAGGATTTATACTTTACTTTTTTTCCAAAAGGGATTAGAGGTGACTTGCAAAATTAAGCACATATAAAATGGGTCAAAAGACTAACTTTTTAAAATAAAGCACATAATATGCTTCCAAATAGATATTATCCTTTATATAGTCACCTTATTAAGGAAAACTTACTCCAATATTGCTTTCTTAGACATTTTAGGAATTCTTTTGGAATTGTTTTCAGAGCCAGCTTATAAACTCAAAAGAAAACCTGCTTTATTGTTCTACATAGTCATACTTTTTTTTTTTAAACCCAGCTCGTTTTCCCCATTTATTCATTAGTTGCTCTGAATAACCCTCACTTCCAATTAAATTCATCACCTATTGAGGAACAAACATGTGCCACCAGGGAGGATATCTAGAATAATGTGCTGTAGACTCTAAAAGTAATTTTAAAATAAGAATTTTCAGTGTTTTGAGTAGTGGTTGCAATACTAGAATAAATATATATTGCTTCTGGATAAATACAATTGCTTCTGCATGTTGTTTGTTGTTGTTGTTGTTTTGAGACAGGTTCTTGCTCTGTCACCCAGGCTGCAGCACAGTGGTGCAATTGTAGTTTACTATAACCTTGAACTACTGGGCTCAAGTGATCCTCTTACCTCAAACTCCTGAATAGCAAGGACTATAGGTGTATGCCACCATGGCTAGCTAATTTTTAAATTTTCTGTAGAGATGGGGCCTTGCTGTGTTGCCCAGTTAGATCTTGAACTGCTGGGCTCAAGCAGTCCTCCTACCCCAGACCCCAAAAGTGCTGAGACTGTTGGTGTGAGCCATCACGCCCAGCCTGGGAGTGATTGTTTTGAATGGGTGAAGGTTCATTTCGATGTGTTAGTTCTATTATGTTTGTTTTTAACAGACATTATTAGTCGTATCTCATAATACAGTTTGATTATTTTCCTTTCAGAATTCCATTTTTGTTTCTGTTATTTTGAGATAATTGTCTTTTAGAGAGAGAGAGAGAGCTTATTTTAGAGTAAATCCGTTGATCATTAGGTAAAAATACTCGTCATTTGTAGTTTGTTTCTTTAACTGAACTAAGCTTTATTTAAACTAAGCTACTTTGGTGTCGTCCCTTATTTAAAAATTTTTCTCAGTGGTTACACTGTTTTATTTTCTTTGGCCCAATATATTACCTATCTCTTGCTCTGATTTTCTAAGAATATTAATACCTAATAATAATACCAGTACTATCTTACCAAAAGAAAAATGCTGTTGGTAGAACAGGTTTTCTCATTAAGACTATAATATTGACAACATAGTATAGTTAAAATATTCCTAGGCCGGGCATCGTGTTTCATGACTGTAATTGCAGTGCTTTGGGAGGCCAAGGCGAGAGGATCACTTAAGGCCAGGAATTCTAGACCAGCCTGGGCAATATGGTGAGACCCCATCTTTAAAAAAAAAAAAAAAATTAGCCAGGTGTGGTGGTGGATGTTGGTAAGCCCCAGCTACTGGGGAGGCTGAGGCTGAGGAGGAGGATTGCTTGAGCCCAGTAGTTTGAGGATACAGTGAGCTATGATCATGCTAGGGCATTCCAGCCAGGATGGCAGAGCAAAAAAAAAAAAAAAGAAAAAGAAAAGAAAAAAATCTGAAGCAGCCCTTAATTTGGAAGGCTCTTCTAACTAATTGCTGATAAAAGACTTCAAGTTTTGCATGGACCTCTAAGTGGGGAGGAAATTTAAGCAGTAATTAAAGGAACAACTCGACTAGTTAATAAAATAATTCTGTATGTGTGATACATAATACTTCTGTACACTTTTGCTATTTAAAATATTTTATGAAAGAACAATTTTAAAACTTTCTGATTTGATAAAATTTATTAAGTTGGGTGAGAATAAGTTAGGGAAGATGGATGAAACAAAAATCCAAAATAGCAAAAGTTGTTAAAGCTGTGTGAGGTGTTTAAAGCAGCTCATTACATATTTCCTCTACTTTTATATGTATGAGTAAAAATATCCTTAATAATATTAAATTTAGAAATCATGTGGCAGAAACTAAAAAAATACCAATATAGTGGTTTTTTTAAAAAGGCATTTAAATGTTAAGGTCCTTTAGTCTTTTCATTTCCATTTGAGATATTATACTCCTTGTTATTTTAGCTGCTATTACTTATTTTTCTTAAACTTCAGAATTTCTTACACTACCTTCCTCAGGAAATAAAGTACTATGTCTACAGTCAGGCAGTGCTTTTGAGGTGGTCCCTCCATGTTAGGAAATAATTTAAAAGAAATAATACTTCAGTGCATTATCTTACTTGTAGATGAAAGGCCTTTGTATTCGTTGAGATAAACACCCTCAATACTATTATTTTTAGACATATATTACATATGAAATACATGGCATATTTTAGGTGTATATTACTTTTTAGACAACTTTTTAATATATGAGTCTATACTTAGTTTCCAAGCTTTGATTCCCTTTATGTCAAGTCTGTATCCCAGTTAAAGTTTTCACTAATATTAAATTAATCTCTCTGAATTGCAGTAATACTTGGTTTGTTTCTAGATTAGGAAATTTAAAAGATTGCTTAATAAAACCCATTTCATCTCCATTACATGGTAAGTGATAGAAAGAATCAATTAACTAGTGTTTATGATCTTTACTTTTTATTGCCAATTATAAAAGCATTCAAATGTAGGCCAGATTTTTTGTGTGAATAAATGTCATGTAATAATATTAGTGGCATCAGTGAAGTTATTAAGATGAATTTTTCGCTCCCAGCATCCAGGCTGTTTTCTTTTTTTTTTAATCTGGAGATGGAGTCTTGCTCTGTCACCCAGGCTGGAGTGCATTGGCACAATCTCGACTCACTGCAACCTCCTCCTCCTGGGTTCAAGCAATTCTGCCTCAGCCTCCTGAGTAGCTGGGACTACAGATGCACACTGCCATGCCCGGCTGATTTTTTTGTATTTTAGTAGAGACGGGGTTTCAGTGTGTTGCCCAGGCTGGTCTTGAACTCCTGAGCTCAGGTAGTCCACCTGCCTCGGCCTCCCAAAGTGCTGGGGTTATAGGCGTGAGCCACTGCGCCCGGCCAAAGGCTATTTTCAACATGATTAAACTTGTTTTCAACATACTTCTAACATAATAGCTACCTTTGATTCATTATCTCCTTTCTGCTTACACATTCTCCGGATGTTTGTTTTATCATGCAGATAAGGGCCAATGAGGAAAGGACAAATGATAATGGAATTAAGTTGTGTAGCAAAGATTTAGGTTAAACCTTATGAATAAGACACTAATACTGTAGTTGGTTACCTCAGCAGATCATGAGGATGTTGTGGTTCTGTCACTGGGAACATTTGTTCGATTTTGATAGTCTAGTGAAGAAATCAGATTCAGACGATTATAGGGGTCCACATCAAGTGACCACATAGAGGTTCTTTTATTTTCTGTTTTTAATCCACTTCCTCAGTTTTTTCTTGGGATGAATAGACTGTGATAGTATTACCCAGAATACTTTTTGTTATTAAAGAATGAATTTATTTCCATCTAGATTTCCAATTCATTAAGTACCTAAATTCTATTTATTTCCTTAAGACTCTTTGAGGAAGATAGTCAAACATTTCAATTAAATGGGATAGTTAATGTATGTGGAAGTATATGACCTAAAGTATAGGCTAGAGGTGCACACTATTGGCCCATGGACCCAACTTAGACCACAGACCATAGTTTGGCTGAGTTTTTGTTTGTTTATTGGGTCAGTATTTTTATTTTTATTTTTTATTTATTTATTTATTTTTGAGACGGAGTCTTGCTCTGTCACCCAGGCTGGAGTGCAGTGGCGTGATCTCACCTCACTGCAACCTCCGCCTCCCTGGTACCAGTGATTCAGGCACGTGCCACCACGACAGGTGTGCGCCACCACACTCGGCTAATTTTTTTTGTTGTTGTATTTTTTTAGTAGAGACAGGGTTTCACCATATTGGCCAGGCTGGTCCTGAATTCCTTACCTCGTGATCCGCCCACCTTGGCCTCCCAAAGTGCTGGGATTACAGGCGTGAGCCACCATGCCGACCTAATTGGGTCAGTATTATACAGTTGAGAGATTACAGGTAAAAGTCTAGGTTGGCTGTTATCACGCAGTTGGGAACATTTGGCTCCCATTCCTTCAGGGAAGTCAACTATACTTGAGTAGCCACTTCCTCCTCTAGACAAGATGTGCACCCTCATGTATCCCACTTCACACATTAATTCACTTGCCTAGTCTTGACATAGGTGTTTGTAGTGTATTAGTTGAATCTGAATTTCAGAGAGTTGTCAGGTAAACTTTATAGTACCTTGAGAAATTGGTTATAAAAATGAGTTATCTGTATAAGCCTGAATAAATCATATATAAATCATGCATAGGTTTTAAGAAGACTTCCTGGGCTGGATTGATTGGTCCCCTTTTTGTCCCTCTATACTTTCTTAGTCATTTGATTAGTCTTAGTTATTGATCTCCTAAAACTTATTATAAATATCTAAGTGTATATCCCCTCTAATATGCCATGAGCTATGAGCTCCTTCACGGCCCAGGATCATACGTTATTTTGTTTCTTGTTCTCAGCTTCTAGTACCTGGTACACTGTAGGTATCCAAATGTTTGTTAAATTCTTCTAACTTTAGTACAGGCATTTGAGTGCTGTGATCCGTTTTTATTTTTGAAAAAAAAATTAGCTACTTCTGTTTTTGTATTACAAGCAGCTCCTTTGGTTAAAGACGATTTTTAAAAGTTATCTCAATAATTTTCAATTTTTCTGTCTTAAATTGGAAACAGTACTGAAAATACAAGATATTTGTAAGCAGATTCTCAGATGGAATATTTTTGAAGTAGGTATTTTTTTCATTTTATTAAAAAATATTCTTCTAATATTCTTAGTATTTTTTAAACAAATAACTCTTAATTACCATTTAATTTTGCATTTGCTTGTAATAAACTGAAATTGGCAGTCGCTCAAACTCCACTTACTTTACTTATTTACACATCTAGTCATTTGGGAATGTGTTTTACTTTGTATTACTAAAAGTATTGCTATGATATCTAGCTGTTTTAAGTAAATTAAAATTGAGGCCATTTTAGGAAATTTGCTTTGAAAATTTAGAAAGATATGAAAATATCTTTTTTAGGTCATTTGTGATCTCTTAGGTTAGAGATAGGATTTTTGCCTGTGTCTATTTAATGTGTTAGGATTTTCATATAGTTTTGGAAAATGGAAAAAAGTCCTTGGGCATTTGTTTATATGATAATTGGAAAGATCTCACTTAAAATTTTCTCAGAGAAAAATGTGCGTTATCACCTTTTCTAGTTAGAGGGCTAGAGAACCAACATCATGTAGCCTACAACTAAATAGATGAGCATGTTGATGTTGATCATACTTATAACATAAAAGCAAATGACTATTCTTGGGTGGTTGGGTTGCATTTTTCGTTTTTGTTGTGACTGTTGGTAGTGTTGTAATGCTTTTAGGACTTTTAGACATTGCATCTGGTCATTTCTGCCCTTTGGTTGAGTACCCCAAAAATCCAAGAATTGGAGGAGCCCAGTGACATGTTTTTGAAAACCTAAATGTCTCTAGGGAAAATGACTCCCTATAAAGTTAAACATAATGCATATCTTTAAAGTGTCAGTATATTTAATGGATTATGTATCTTCAACTCAGTTATTTTACTAGACTAGGTAGTTTAACTTTATAAAGTATATATTGGCTTACTAAGGGCAGATTTCCACTGACAATCAAAATTTAAAAATTTCCTTCCATTCCAAATTTAGATATCTGGTTAGATTTTTAGCAGTGTGCAGTTGATTCTAGTCATCTTGATAATGATGACTAGAATCTTGATAATGACTAACCTAGTAGTTAGGTATAGGTAGACTCAGCTAAAATGGTACTTGGAAGCAAGATGAGGCCACCCTGGTTTTTTTTTGTATCCTTTATTCAGTCTATTTCACTACCCATAGTTTAATTTTAAACACCATTTGACAGCTATATTCAGTTTCTATCGTGTTAGCCTGAAATGTGCTAGAGAAAATAAACTAAGGCCAATAGACTTATTTTTCTGTTTGTCTTTCGACTTAACATTTTAGGATCAGACTTGGCTTGTATTCCAGACTCAGGGTGCCAGAAAAGTAAATAACACACAATAATACTTAGGCTTATCTTCAATACCCTTGTTTCGTTATGGCCAATTAGGCTAATTTTAGTGATGGTCAGAGGCTTCTAAATTGGAGGGCAGTAGTAACTCCTGTAAATACCAATTTCCAAATGGTATCTCTCTGTTCCAGCCCATCACAACAGTTTTAAAACCAGCTTTTGTTTTTGTTTTTGTTTTGTTTTGTTGCTTTGTTTTGTTTTTTAACAGGAGAGCCAGTGTAACTCCTTCAAGACTGGAGTGACACACACTGCATCTGCATCTGCCTCATGTGAGTTCTCATTTTGGCAGCAGCACTCTGCTAGGCTGGAACCTCTGTAGAGGTTTGCCCTTTATTTTTCTAAATCTATAAATTACTACATAGTGTGTCTTGGTGGCAATGGTAAAAAGTGCATGAGAATTCCAAACTTCCCTGCAGAAAGTTTTCTGCTCATTCCAAAGGGACTTTGTCCTTTAATATATATTCTATCTTGTATGAACAGCATCTACTCAAAACAGAGCCCACAACTTTCATCCTGAAAACATAGTTATTTTTTGAAGAACTGTTTTTTCCTTGCAGATTATGGAGTAAAGAATATCTTTAAATGCTCTCAGTAACTTCAACTTTCTTGTTTTCTTTATAGTCTAATTATGTAACCTGAGAACACTGTGTGCTGTCCTAGTGACTGAAGCAGTCCTCCTTTTGGGACTCTAGCCCTTAAAATAGCTTCTTCCTTTGTCTTCCGATATTGAGTAACTAGGGGTAGGCCAGAGTACCTTCTGGGAGAAGAAATAAGCAGATATTGTGTGAAGTTATGTTCACTCTGAAGCTATTGCCTGGGTTTTGGAACCACAGAAAGTCAATTGTGAGAGTTGAGCTTGAAGCTGTGCATCATTTACTTGCCACAGTTGTGGGAGAGAAATTGAAATTAGAGCCTTTGCAGCTGTGGAGAGGCATAAAGCTCTAAGTCTGAGGAGATATACGTGGTTTCCTATAAATATCTGAGGTTGGCTTTGTAGGGCCTGGTTGATTAAAAAAGGAATTTTTTTTTTATATTTTATTTTTATTTTTATTTTTAAAGAATGGTGGTACTTAGCTTCAGGAATTTTTGCCACCAGGTCACAATAAATATGTTTATCACTGAGGGACACTTAGAATAAAACATCTAAATTCATGCTCTGTGCGGCTGCAATTCTGCTTCTCCAACCTTGGTTGTACTATATAGCAGATAATTTAATGACCAAGGAGTTTGTGTTGCTGAAATGATTATCTGGGAAGCTTATGAGAAAATGTCAATAGCTTGTAGGTCTTACTGATTAATATAGAGCTTGATGAAATAGTGTTGTCAGGGTAGAACTTGGACTGTCTTTACTAAATCCGTTCCCACTTCCGAGTACAGCAGTTTATTTTGGACTAGTTGAAAAAAATTGGAGGGAGAAGTGTATGTTTCAACACCCAAGCTTAAGTTTTGATGGCTTATGTAATCTAGAAATTCACTTTTTGCAGTGGTAGTATATATACCCTATCACAAAGAGCTTTTGTTTGTTTGTTTGTTTTTTGAGATGAAGTCTTGCTCTGTCGCCCAGACTGGAGTGCAGTGGCGCAATCTCGGATCACTGCAACCTCGGCCTCCCGGGTTCAAGCATTTCTCCTGCCTCAGCCTCCTAAGTAGCTGGCACTGCAGATGCGAGCCACCACGCCTGGCTAATTTTTGTGTTTTTAGTAGAGACGGGGTTTCGCCATATTGGCCAGGGTGGTCTCAAACTCCTGACCTCAAGTGATCCGTCCGCCCCGGCCTCCCAAAGTGCTGGGATTACAGGCATGAGTTACCACTCCTGGCCTTACAAAGAGCTTTTGGAGGCTCAAAGAGACCTAAATTTTGGCTTCAGCTGATGTTTGTACTTGCTGTGTAACTTCACGTCAGCAAATGGGGAAGATATATTTTTAGGAAGTACTCTGAGCTCATTGAGAAAAAGGAAATTTAAAGTATTTCCATAGGTGGAATTTCTAGAAAGTCACTTCGGTTGAACACTTGGGAAATTCTGCCCTGCCAATAAATATAATGTGGCAAGTATAGTGTTTTTATTTTCTGCTATTCTAGGATTTGTGCTATCAAAATGGGGATTTGAGACTTTTTCTCTCCTGTATTGTTTTTCACTGAAAATTATGAATACATTAATTTGTGCTTCAAATCCAAATTGTCTCATAGACATAGGTTTTACTTACTAGTTATTCCATTGCTCTATAGCTACCCGATTCTCTAGCTGGAGAAATTGCTGATTTAGGGGTGAGTGTGGGTGGGAGTAATTAAGGTTTGTTTTTTGTCTCCCACTCTTAAGGCATATCCAGCAAATTGTCCTTCTGAAAAAATTAACAATTGAAAACATTTTATATAGACCAAATCCTATAAGAATAAATGTCAGTAGATTACCCAGATTACTTAGCTATACTGGAATTTTATTTCATTAAATACAGTTTGAAATAAATGGGGTCTTGGTTAGGATTGAGAAATAATTTTTGTTTTATGGAGATTGTACTAAAATGAGATTTACTTGCAACTGGGGTAGGAGCATGGGGCATTGAGGAGGGTAAGGTGAGAGTGGTTATACTTATAACTCAGATTTACAACAGTAGGTGCCATGCCTTATGGTTTTATGATACACCAGCTCTCACTCTATTAGTGTATATAGCACTTTATTTTTTTAACCACAGTGTACATGATATAGATTTAGGAATTCCACACTTAAGTCTTCAACAAGTTTTTTTTAGGGGGATGGGAGAGGATGAGGCAGGATTTAAGGGGAAGAAGGTAATATAGCCAGTTTTGAAAATGTTAGCCATGGCTGGGCATGGTGGCTCAGCCTGTAATAGCAGCGCTTTGGGAGCCCGAGGCAGGCGGATCACTTGAGGTCAGGAGTTCGAGACCAGCCTGGCCAACATGGTGAAACCCCATCTCAACTAAAAATACCAGGTGTGGTGGTGGGCACCTGTAATCCCAGCTACTTGGGAGGCTGAGTCAAAAGAATCCCTTTTGAATCTACGAGGCAGAGGTTGCAGTGAGTCAAGATCACGGCCACTGCACTCCAGCCTGGGCAATGGAGCGAGACTCCAACTCAGAAAAAAAAAAAAAAAAGAAAAAAAGAAAAAAAAAAGTTAGCCAGGGTTAGCACTGGCATTAAATTATTATTACCCTTGTGACAACAAAAGAAATAAAGATGGTTTTTTTCTTTTGGCATTGTTCTGATGAGATGAGACTCAAAAGACCTTAAAATTTTTAGGCTTCTGGTTTTAAAATGTGACCAATCTTTATTAAAGGATTTTAAAAGCCCAGCTTGCTTTTTAAAAACTTCAGTTTAATTTTAAAAATAGATATACATTAATGTAAGTTTTAAAGGTACAGGAGGTACATGACAGTCTCCTTCCCTGTCTCTTAAAGGCCACTCAGTTCCTTTCCTAGGAGGCAACTAGTATTACTGTTATATATTTCCAGAAATATTCTAAAGGATTGTTTTTGGGAAGGGAAAGTTGAATCACACTCATTAAAGTATTAGCACCAACTTGGATAGGTAGACTAATTGCAATGAAAAATCAGTTTGCGCCATAAGCTAAAGATGTTAATAGTAGATGGAAGAACTATAATAATAATAGTTGCATTATTATGAGATTACAAGAATAAGATGGATATTTTTGCCTCATTTGGCATTTAGCAAGCTAGCAGGTCTTTTTAGTTGTTATTTTTAATATAGCTTACTCACTCCTGGAGACTGATGGAAAGATGCTTACCTAAATATTTCATTTGGAAGAAACCTATTTAAAGGAGCAACATTTTCTTTTCTTTTTTTTCTTTTTGAGACGGAGTCTCACTCTGTCGCCAAGGCTGGAGTGTAGTGGCACAGTCTCGGCTCACTGCAGCCTCCATCTCCTGGGTTCAAACGATTCTCCTGCCTCACCCTCCTGAGTAGCTGGGATTACAGGTGCCCGCCACCACATCCAGCTAATTATTGTGTTCTTAGTAGAGACGGGGTTTCACTGTGTTGGCCAGGCTGGTCTGGAACTCCTGACTTCAAGTGATCCGCCCCCCTTGGGCTCCTAAAGTGCTGGGATTACAGGTGTGAGCCACCGCACCTGGCCGCAACATTTTCTTTATGCTTAAATTTCAGTAGTAACTCTAAAAAGTTTTTTCATTATGGAAAATTTCAGACTTATACAATAGTAGAGAGAACCCCTCATTGCCTGAAATCCCTGTTATTTGACCCGTAACAAACTCAATGCTCCTTTGGCAGACAAGGAGAGATTTAGTTTTATATACACACTTGCATTTTTTTTTTTGTTTTTTGAGACAGAGTCTCGCTCTGTCACCCAGGCTGGAGTGCAGTGGCATGATCTCAGTTCACTGCAACCTCCGCCTCTCAGGTTCAAGCGATTCTCCCACCTCAGCCTCCTAGCTGGGACAGCAGGCATGCGCCACCACACCCGGCTAATTTTTTGTATTTTTAATAGAGACGGGGTTTCACCACGTTGGTCAGGCTGGTCTCGAACTCTTCACCTCAAGTGATCTGCCCGCCTCGGCTTCTCAAAGTGCTGGAACTACAGGCATGAGCCACCACGCCTGACCAATTCTTCAATATCTAACTCCAGTTCATATTTAGATTTCCCTAATTGTCACAAACATGTCTTTTTGTGGTTGGTTTGCAATAATAACTTGCAAAATACAATTTTGATGGCATACATTGTTAGAGCTGATAAGAAAACAATCTAACAAGTGGAACAAATATGTTGATTGGAGAAGGCATATAAAGCAACTACCCAAGCCAAACAGGAATTCCAAAAATAAATTATTTTAAAAGTTCATTTTGAAGAATTTCTGCAACAATTATGCACAACACCAAAGTCTTCAACATACATAGACCTCCCTCCCTTACCTAGTTTTCTGTGTACTTTTATTCTCACGATTAATATCACAGCGATGCATATTCATTTTTTTAAACTGTGGGAATGAAAGAATAAAGGAAAAAAAAGTTTGGAATAGGTTTCCTGAGAATGAAGGAACTATACTGAATAATTTGATAATTCAGCTTGTTGCTGTGCTCCTGCTATATAATATGACCTATTTCCACAGACTAACAATTGAGTTCTGTAATTACTTGGGGCAGTACAGAACATGGAGTTTGAGGGGGAAGAAGAAAAATGGCAGAATTAGGAGGGGGGAAGAACTGGGAAAGAGCAGAATTTCATTCATTTGCATTCTGTTTTAATTGGCTGTTCTTTCTGCTAACTAATGAAAACCTCCTCTTTGTGCAGTGTACAAGTCCCCAGAGTATGAGTCCCTTGGTTTTGAGCTTACTGTGGAGAGATTAGTTTCTATTGGCTATCCTCAGGAGTTGCTCAGCTTTGCTTATGATTCTACATTCCCTACCAGGTAATTTTTAAAGATATTTTTGGATTAAGACTAGGTTAAGACTACTTTCCTTACCCCTCAAATTAGACATTCCAAATTTATCCTTAACAAAAAAACCCCCCAAAACGTTGAATAATTCTTTGTTGTTTTTTTGGTTGGTTGATGTTGATTCTAAAATTACCATGAACTTTTCATATACACCATATCTTGGTGTTCCTGAATTAAGCTCAGTTTATTGCAACTGAGGAAGACCTACTTACAGGTAAAAAAGGAGATTACTAAAACTGACGGGCAGTAATCACAGGTGGTGCTATTTGGGGCTGTTGGCAAATAGGTACGTGTTTCTCTAATACACTTAACATGATAGAAGCTTGGCAGTTTCCATTTCTGGATTTGATAGGGAATATTTAAGATTAAGAAAATGATGTTTATTTGAGATGCTATCATATATATCCCACATACAGCATCTAATGGAGAAAAATATAAGCCTTCTCAGTTGTCCAAGAAAAAAGACTATGTTCTAGAATGGTACCAGCTGTGTAGTAAGAGGAATGTTTTTTATACCTTGTTTGATTAAGCACTTATTCCTTACAGAAAACAATTATGATTATCTGTCTGGACAGAGTCAGTATTTTTTAGTTGCTTTAGGATTAGTTTTTAAGATTTTACTCACTTTAGCTATATTAGGACATACTTTGAGTTGGTACAAAGCTTGAATTAGATGAGGTTGGTTCATGATGATTAAATACTACTACATAAAATTATTGCCTGTATTACTTTGCATTATCGATAATGTCTTCATTTTCACATAGGGGACTTGTCTTTGACACACTATATGGAAATCTTTTGAAAGTGGATGCCTATGGAAACCTCTTGGTCTGTGCACATGGATTTAACTTTATAAGGGGGTGAGTACAGAGAACCTTTAGCCTCCTTCTAATGTTAAAGTCAAACAATGTGAAGATGACATCATCTCCCCAGATGTAATATATTTCCCTATTACTTTTCATCATTAAAGAGCAAATTCCCTTACATAAGGTTAGTTAACAGTTATTTATTAGGCAGTTGGAACCCAAACTGACATATAGTTAGCAATTACATTTTGTTTAAATTAAGTGCCTTCCAATTATACAGCATACAACAAAACTAATCTTGAAACTTGCCCAGAAGAACTTTAGTAGTTTTGACTTATTTGAAATTCTAAGATTTTTATTTTCTTCTTTCTAATACAGTTCTCAGGTAGCTGTTCAGAAGAGGTATGTATATAAAAATGTTTTGAAAAATTTTAAACTATAGCAATTTAAATGATTAAGAGATTTTTAATAGCCAATACGTTTTTTAGATTCTAATGAATCTAAATTTTGAATCCTGACATTTGATTGTGTCATTAAAAAAATTTAAACATAAGGTTAAAGTGAATATGTGCTAATAATATTTAAAACAAGGATAAGCTTTATTTTCAAAATAAAAATAATTCCACTATTGTCACTAATTTGAACTTTTTACCCTAGTAAACAGCAGATGAAATTTAGTATCTACTATTTTTTTGTGAAATGTCCCAATATTTTCAAATCATAATGCCACAATTTGACAACTTCTGTAGCTATAGCTTTACAGTTATACATTTTCTCTACTGTTATGCTACCCTATTTACTATTGACATTGTATTAAGGTCAGAACAACAGCTCGTAAAACCAGAATAGGATGTGTGTCAGTCTCTTATGTAACTTTTCCATTTACTATTCATTCTTGGTGGCAGAATAGGAAAAACACCAGGCTACACTGAAATGTTTAAAAGACGCGGCAATGTCTTTTTTTGTGATAAGAGGCACAAACCAACTGTAATTGTACCAGAGCTTCCTTTAGATTTGAGGTCATAGGATGCCCCTTAGAATTGAAGCATCTAAGACTCTTTAGTTGGCATCAGAGATTTCCATGTATACATGAGAACGGTGTGAAGTAAACACCCATCTTGACACATCTGAGCAGGCCAGTGATTACATCCACATTTCCTTCACTGTTTCTTTCATGAGGGGGTTTGTTCAGGATCCATGAAAATATCAGGAAACAGGATTTAGAATATGAAGTAATTACAGGTTGTACTAGTAACTTAAGCTATACACAGATATTGTCGTCATAACTCAGAATCTCAAGATGAAGCAGGGTTCTATTATGTCTAAAAAGGAATTTTTGTATTATAAGGGAGGGGTAGGCAGAGAAGCAAAGAGAAGCAGTTGGATAAGTTAGTACTACAATCAAATTTCCAACTCAAGATCCACAGACTTCCTCTCTTCCCTTAAATAAGCCAATAAAGTTTCCACATAGCTCCTTTGCTAATGCATTTAATAGTGTTTCAAAAATAAGTCATTTATGAGTAAATGCAGAATCATTCAAATAGCACTTAGCACTGTGCAGTCTTTAGAGTTAAACAGAAAAGCTGGCCAGGCACAGTGGCTTACGCCTGTAATCTCAGCACTTTGGGAGGACAAGGCAAGAAGACTTCTTGAGCCTAGGAGTTCGAGACCAGCCTGGACAATAAAGTGAAACCCTATCTCTACAAATATCAAAAATTAGCTGGGCATGGTGGTGCATGCCTTTGGTCCCAGCTATATGGGAGACTGAGGCAGGAGGATTGCTTGAGCCCAGGAGGTTGAGGCTGCAGTAAGCTGTGTTGGTGCCACTGTAGTCCAGCCTGTGTAATAGAGCAAGACCCTATCTCAAAAAAATAAAAATAAATTAATAAAATTAAAATTTCCATGAAAAGAAGAGACTGAAGATAGAGGGAAAGAAAGAAAGAGTTATTGAAGCTATTACAGTGGTAGACAAGGCTGGAAAAGAAGGACTCCATCAGGCTTTGCTAATGAGTTAGGACCTTATTTTTTGATAAATCTTTATTCTGTGGGTCACAGAAAGTTAGTAGTAATCTGTGCTGTAACTGTTTTCTTCCCATTCCAAGTGTAGCATTTCTTCTTTCATGATCCATTACCTCCCCCAAATTGATTTTTATTTTAAATATATACTAGTGTGATTTGACACTGAAGTTTACAATGTAATTGCTAACCATATTTATAAATCAATTTGGGTTCTAACTGCCTAATAAATAACTGTTAACCATCTTTATGTAAAGGAATTTTTCTTTAATGATGGAGGGAATAGCGAAGTATATTGTATCTAAGGAGACAGTGTCAGCTTATTAAACCTAACTGAAGAAAGTATATTTTTACTGTGGAAAGTATATTTCCACCTTACTTTTATTAAAGAAAATCTTGGAAAGCTAGAAGATGAGATACTCTACAAAGTTATTCATTATTGGGAACTCTCATCTCAGAAGAGTGACTTAGGACAGGGAGCTAATGTGACTTTTATATGTCTAACTAGAGTTTATGCCATTTGTAGTTAACAAACCCAGGCAGGAATTAATCCAGGTCACTCTGAGTGTGAGCTTTAAATTTGATTCCCTTTATTTAGATTGTTAATCTCTATGTATTCACTGTCAGAACTGTGCATTTTTATATTTTAGTATTTTTCTCTTTGAGTTTCTCTGAAATGTTTTCTTCTAGAAGTGTTTCTACATCTTTAACAAATTCTGCTTCACTGGCTTTTTTCTTTTAAACCTTGAATTTTCTTCATGGTTCTGTTCTGTCACTTCTCTTCCTTCCCTGCACACTAAGTGGTTTCATTTCCTCTAATACTTTTCATGATTCCATCTAGTATCTGTACGTAGATGATCTCAGTTATCTCTCAAGGCTGAATCTCTTTTAAGTTCTTGACCTTTGTTTCTAATTGCCTAATAAAAATCGGTTTACTTCAAACTTAGTATCACCAAAATAGAACTACTCTTACATCGCTTCTTATCCAGTTTTCATATTTCTGTTCATCGTACCAGCCACCTCTCAGAGACACCTTAGCATGGACATCATCATCTTTGACTCTTAATGTTCCCCCAGCCAAATCTGCTCAGTTTGCTGGGTCTTATTTTACCTTGGTAATCTCTCTTGAATATGTGAGTGAGCTGAGATCACGCCACTGCACTCCAGCCTGGCCGACAGAGTGTGAGACTCTGTCTCAAAAAAAAAAAAAAGAAAAAAAGAAAAAATTCTGAGAATCAACTGGGTGATTCTGGGTTGCACAGCTGATCTCTCTACGCTCTTTTACATGCCTGTGGTTAGCTGGTGGGTGACCCGGCATCTGATCTAGAATGGCCTCGTGCACATGTCTGGCATTCGCAGGCTTTTGGCCGAGTGCTTCATTTCTACATGTAGCCTTTGATCCTCCAGCAGACTATCTCACTCTCATGCACATAGTAGTCCATGGTTCCAAGTGCTGCAAGAGAGATTAAGCCTCAATACGCACGTTTTTCTAGGTCTCTGCTTGGCTCCGATTTGCTGCTATACAAGCCTATATTCAAGGGTAGAGAAATAGACTGAGTTCTAATGGGAGGAGCCACAAAATTGCATCACAAAGAGACAGGAAGAATTTGTGGCCATTGTTGGAGTGCATCACATTGTCTTTCCCCAGTTTATCCTAAAACAGCCACTAATTTAATTTTGTTTTACAACTCAGCCCCGATGGGATTATCCCTCTGCTTTAAAACTGTCAGTAGTACCCTCTTGCCCCTAAATGGTATAGGAACAGTAGCTTAATCTGCCTCAACCCATCTTTCTAGCTTAATTTTTCTCTGCTCCCCTTTCTCTACCCAAATTGGACTAGTTTCACAACTGGTCCACCTAGCCTTTAAGGCCCAGCTCGTATACCAGCACGTGCATGAATCCTTCCTAGATTTTCCTCTCCTTAGTCCTCACATTTGCTTCTCTCTACCTCTTAAGTTGAAATGGTGTTCCCTTCTTTGGTTTTCTTATAAATTTTTGCACCTCTCTTGTAGTAGTTGTGATTTTTTACCTTATAATTATATGTGTATGTGACCCACCTTGCCCACCACACTGACAACTCTTTTAAGAGCTGGAACCTGAGCTGGACATCACACCTGTAATCCCAGCTACTTGGGAGGCTGAGGTGGGAAGACTGCTTGAGCAATCTTCAGGAGTTTGAGTCCAGCCTGGCCTTAAAATAGCAAGCCTCTGTCTTAAAAAAAAAAAAGAAAAATTAAAATTAAAAAAATAAAGAGCTGGAACCTGAACTCGTTCATCTTCATAGCTACCCATGTGTAATATTCGGAATCCTGTCTTGCACATAGCCATCAAAATATTTGAGTTAACTTTTGAATAATGCTATTTCCCAATTATTATAATGTTATTTTAAAAATCAGTTAATTTTTAAATTTTTCTTTCAGACCAGAAACTAGAGAACAGTATCCAAATAAATTTATCCAGCGAGATGATACTGAAAGATTTTACATTTTGAACACACTATTCAACCTACCAGGTAGATTCATTCTATGCTTATTTATACTGATGCTTTCCCTTCTGTGACCATTAGTCTGTATTCAAGGGAGGTAATGAAATAAGTTTGAATTATTTCATTATAGCTTATGAATATCTGTTCTTCATTTTTCAGAGACCTACCTGTTGGCCTGCCTAGTAGATTTTTTTACTAATTGTCCCAGATATACCAGGTATGTATATACTATAATTATTTTTTTCCAATTGATTTTTTAAATTAATGCACAGGGTTTTAGAGAACTGGCCATTGTAGGTCTTTTCTGCTTTTCTAAAGTGAATTTAGTGCTAGTGAGAGATGCCACATTGCCAACCTGAGAGATGGGACAGCACCAGCAGCTCCATGCAGGCTCTCACCTCCCACACGGCCCCTCTCCTTGCCAGTGTGCTGCAGCCACCACTTCTGATTGGCTTCTCCTGGGAATGAAGACGGCCAGCAGAGGTGCTAATTGTGACAACTGAGTGGGAGGTTTGTGTGATGATTATCTGTCCAAGCAGAATTACACTAAAACCCCCCAACTCATTTCACAGCAGCTACCCAAGAGCCATTCAGGGATGGTAATTTAATTTCATTCCCAGGCCCGGCAAGATTTGATTAAGGAATAAATACTGTGTATCTTACCAGAAGTAAAATTTTGTGTAAGTCTTAAACAAGTTATCCTCTCCCTTTAGGGAGAATTATATAGCCAATACTGAAAGTTTAGCCATGTATATACCAGAGTTGGCTAACTTCATATCCTCTTTGGGCTTTATCCACTTGAAGACACTAAATTTGGTGGAAAGCTGAGTCACTGAGCTAAATAAGAAATGGACAGTACCTTTGTACTTAGGGACAGTGTCAGGAAAGTCAGGGTGGAAAGAACCTAAATGACCAATTTTAAGTTTTAAATGTTTCTTCAACCTGTTTCTAAAAAGTGATAAATAAAAAAACCTGATATTTTTGGAACTTTGGCCTTTTAGCTTCCATTCAATATATTCTTCTATCACTTTGTATTTGTTCACAATTACTGTATTCCATTGAACACTATAGCCATTTCTGGTGGTCAAAGTGGACTTTCATTAGGGAGTAATTATTTTCCTCATTAGCCACAGCCTTTACCCATGTGATATGGAACCTTTGGGTCCCCTGGGAAATTTTTGATATATATTTTATTTACCCTGTTTTGGATCCCCTGTCATGTTATTTTTATCTTTCTGTAGTTGTGAAACAGGATTTAAAGATGGGGACCTCTTCATGTCCTACCGGAGTATGTTCCAGGATGTAAGAGATGCTGTTGACTGGGTTCATTACAAGGTACCTAGAAGCTGTTTCTTCACCTGCTAGCTTTCTGGCATGTGTTTTATGGCCTGGCATTAACTTTCCAAATGGAGCAGAATATTTCTTTTTTTAAAAAAAGAAAAAACAGATTTGCCCCCTAGTGATAGCTCTCTAGAATACATTTGTTCTTGTCTTTGGTCTCGGAGGTAATGTTGATCTTTCCTCAGTGAATGGTGTTTGGCTTCTGTATTTTATTTTAGTTTGCATTTCTCAAACTTAGAAGAGGTTTTAGTGTATTACATTATACTTAACATATCGTTTGTGGATGACAGTGGTCCATTTTTTTTCGTCCAGATACCTTCCACCCGACTAATAACATTAATATTAAATTTACATTTATTGTAAACTATTGAATAAAATATGAAATGCCTTTTAATTTCAAACTTAAAATAGAAACTGTTTTATATTTTGAAGACAAATTTTAGAGGCAGGGTTGCAGCAAATCATACCTGCTACTTTTTTCTGGCCTTCTCTAGTTTGTCCACTTTTCCATTTTGGTAAATCCTTAAGAAATGCATTTGGAGCTGGGCATGATGGCTCATGTGTGTAATCCCAGCACTTTGTGATGCCAAGGCAGGTGGATTGCTTGAGCTCAGGATTTCAAGACTAGCCTGGGCAACATGACAAAACCCTGTCTGTACAAAAAATACAGAAAATTAGCCAGGCATGTTGGTGTGGACCTGTGGTCCTAGCTACTTGGGAGGCTGAAGTGGGAGGATCACCTGAGCCTGGGGAGGTCGAGGCTGTGGTGAGCTGAGATTGTACCACTGCACTGTAGTATGGGCAACAGGGTGACCTTGTCTCAAAAAAAGAAAGGATTTGGGTTGATTAGTAAACACCATTTTTCTTATAAACTATATGTTAAAAACTGATTTTGTTCTTTTCTTAATTCCTTTTTTTTTTTTTCTTCCTCCAGGGCTCCCTTAAGGAAAAGACAGTTGAAAACCTTGAGAAGTATGTAGTCAAAGATGTAAGTAATATAGGGGAAAATAGATCTGCATAATAGCTCATTTTACCTATTAGGGAAATTAAAACAAGCTGATTTATAATGAAATGGACAAAGGAAGAGATTTCTTTGTCTTGGCATAGTATGTGCCGGGTATCATCACCAAGAATATTCAGCTAGAGCATAGGTCTTAGTAGAGTTTTTCCTGTTTCTTGATAGGCAAGAAGACTCAGTATTTCATTTGTTCGCTTAGCTTCAATTATAATAGCACTTAGAGGTTTACTGTATGCATATCATCACCATGCTAAGTGATTACATGCATTATGCCATTTAATCTTCTGTATGACCTTGAGTTAAGTATTATTGTTGCCTCTGTTTTATAGATAAAAAACCTGAGAAATAGAGGGATTAAATAACTTGCCAAAGGTCACACAGTTAGTAAGTAATAAAGCTAAGTCACACCCAAATCATAACTACTGCACTAGATCATCTCAAAAATGTGCATATATGTTACTGTTATTTAAAATGCCTTTAACCTGTCAACAGAGAGTAATGAGGAAAGCTTTAAAGTACCTTAAAAGGCATTAGTGGCAAACCTGATAAAATTTTTTTAAAAATCTGTGGTTAATAGTATTGTACCAATGTTAATTTCATACTTTTGATAATTATACTGTGGTTATATAAGATGTTAATATTAAGGGAAACTGGAGGAAGAATATATGGGAACTCTATTTTCACAGCTTTTCTATAAGTCTAGAACTGTTTTAGAATAAAAATTAAACACACATAGTGCCCCAAGATGACATACTTCTTTCTTTTCCTACAGAGTAAAAGTAGCAGAATACAGTATTTTCTCAAAGTACTGTGGTAAAGATTTCTTGTTTTCAGTTTTTGTGCTTCCTATTTTCACCCACCTCCCTTATTTCAAGAAAGAACACGGAATGGGGAGGGTCCGGGAGAATTTGAGTGAAGGAATCTATTTGCTATGCGAGAAGGAAAAGATATTTTTCTTTCCAGGCACGTGAGGGGTTGGAATTTCCTCATTTAAGCACATGTGGGTGTGGGTATTTCTAGGTAGCATCTGCACATGTCATTTCATTCTGCAAGGTGTTTTATAAAACCATAGTGTACACACTGAAAGCCATATCTAATAATCTCTATGTAGAGCATGTTTAAATTAGCTTCTGCTGACCTCTAACACACCTCACATACTTCAAGAAATCTCAAGGTAATTTAAACTCTTTCCTGAGGCAGACATCATGAGGAAGGTAGAGATATGTTGTTAACAGCCATATAACCCCTATAAATATGTGTATAATTTTACATGTAAATCTATTACATACACTGTGTATACTACATATGTTAATACTTTATTCATTTATAGTGATAATGTGGGCTTTTAAGTGCAAGATTCCGAAATCAGCTAACCCTTAAAAGGTTCCCCCATTCCTGTTGTGGACAGAAATCCAGTATTTGACAACTCCAAAGTGTAAAGATAAAAATGTTTTCACGTTTCACTCATTATCCAATTACATTTCAGGGAAAACTGCCTTTGCTTCTGAGCCGGATGAAGGAAGTAGGGAAAGTATTTCTTGCTACCAACAGTGACTATAAATATACAGATGTAAGTGCTTAATGTTTATATTTATTTATGCAGTGGAATTATTTTGGCCTAAAGAACTGTGAAGACAATGAGGAGGATAGAAGTTTATTAAGTGAAAATAGTTTCTTGCCTTCTCATTTTCAAAGAGTAAAAAGGCAAAAATATACAGGATAACAGTGGTTCTCAAATTTTTCTAGAAATTTATTTTAACCATTTTCACTGATTATAATTGGCTACTTGAAAATTTTAATCTTGGGGTTATTTATAACATTTGTAAAGATTAAAATGGCTTTTGTGTCTCTTTGGAGCATCATTTCTATAAACTTGAGCAGTCACACCTCTTATTGATGTATATATGTGACTTCCCTGCTGTTGGAAGACCTGCAGCAATAGATGCTGCACAGATGTTTTGGCTCTTAGCCGTCAAAATTTATATCTTTTTTTTTTTTTTTTGAGACAGAGTCTCACTCTGTCGCCCAGGCTGGGGTGCAGTGGTGCAGTCTCAGCTCACTGCAACCTCTGCTGCCTGGGCTCAAGCAGTTCTCCTGCCTCAGCCTCCCAAGTAGCTGGGATTACAGGCGCCTGCCACTGCACCTGGCTAATTTTTTTGTATTTTCAGTAGAGACGAGGTTTTAACATCTTGGACAGGCTGGCCTTGAACTCCTGACCTCGTGATCCACCCACCTCGGCCTCCCAAAGTGCTGGGATTACAGGCGTGAGTCACTGTGCCCGGCCCAAAATTTACTACCTCTTAAAAACAGTTTTTTCCCATGATTAAAGCATGTGGAAAAACTGATCTAACTCCTTAACTTCATCTTACTTTTGCTGAGACACTTACAAGTTTATAGTACTAGCAAGAAGTTCCGCTTCCCCCAATTTGCTGTACATGTAAACTTGATTTAGACACCTGGTGATTTGTAGTAAACAGTCTTATATAAACCGTTGGTTTGTTGACTTAGTTGGTCTAGGGATGGTAGTAGCGAAGCCAAGGTGATAGGTTATTTCTGTGTGAGTCATTAGTTTTCTCTGTACACCTACCTCATATGCTCCTTACATCCAAATGTGTGTTCAAAAACATGTTCCAGAGGAAGTATTTATCCTCCCTGAGAATGTCAGAAGCCTATTTTTCTTTTTGGTATATGGTAAAGCATTAATTTCTGGCTTCCACTGCCATGATTTCATAAAATTTAGAGGAAACAAGAATGTGGTAAGTCCTGTGTTGAAAAAGACATGTTTTGTGAAAAGCTTGTAATTTCTTTAGGTTATATGCCTTTTGCAAAAGTAGTATATGGACCTTATGTTAAATTTTTTTTTCCAGAAAATTATGACTTACCTGTTTGACTTCCCACATGGCCCCAAGGTACTGTATGTGACTCAATAGACCATTGCTTTAATAACAATGAATGCATTTAATCATTCTGGAATATTAAGGGGGAAAGAATTGGTCAGAACCCACCCAGAAAAGTCCTACTTTTTAAGCCTATTGTCTAATCTTCATTAACATTAGAAGTAATCCAGGAGCTAGTAGAATTTAAAATCAAATTGCTAATTTAGAGTCCGCAACTTGAATACTTAGTAGACAGAAATAAAAGGGATATTCATGTGATATTTAGTAGGATGGGATCAGAATAATTTTATGCCCAAGAAGTTCTATGCAAAATTAAGTTTGTGTGGCATTGAAAGGAATTTTCAGGTTGTGGAAGATATTTGATTAACAGAAACAGAAAATGTATGTGTATTCTTGACAACTTCTAGATTTTGTATTAGTTGTTGCTAAGTTTTTGCCAAGAGCACTCAACCTTGATATTTAGCAGAGAAGTCTTCATTTCTGCAGTACGGCTGCACTTAGGTTTAAGGAATACTCCTTGCAACTTAGTCACATACTTACAGAATTTTAGTCCTAGACTTTAGTGAATAAACATCAGCAAATCCCTGTTTTGAGAACACCTGAAATCACAGTGTGCAGTGCCCTTCAGGTTGGTCTTAAAAGGTTAATGCCAGGGTTCCATTTCAGGATAGTCATGATTTTAATGGGCATAACTCATTATTAGTATTGTGATTAGCTTACACTATGACCCAAAAGCCAGTGTGTACCTGGAGCTATCATTCTGAGAATGTAACCAGTAAAATTTCCTAATAGTTCCATGTTAGTTTGTATACTTTAGCTCTGATGCCTGCCTCTCTCTTAATCTGTCCCAAGATTATTTGCATCTCTCCCTAGCTCTTTTGAGTTCCTTTTAGCAAATTTCAGGTGAGCACACTTTCATATATTAAAGTGCTGTAAAATAAGTTATTGTAATTTAGTAGTAGATGAAATGATTTAATGTATAGAATATGTTATTACAGTTATTTATTATTTATACCTTGTCTGCTTCCCAAAGGATATGGCTTATAATACCTAGACACAATACTTTTTTTTTCTTTTTTTGAGATGGAGTCTTGCTCTGTTGCCAGGCTGGAGTGCAGTGGCATGATCTCGGCTCACTGCAACCTCCCCCTCCCAGGTTCAAGCGATTCTCGAGCCTCAGCCTCCCAAGTAGCTGGGACTACAGGCGCCCGCCACCACGCCCGGCTAATTTTTGTAGTTTTAGTAGAGACAGGTTTTCACCACGTTGGCCAGGATGGTCTTGAACTCCGGACCTTGTGATCCGCCCGCCTCGGCCTCCCAAAGTGCTGGGATTACAGTTGTGAGCCACTGCGCCTGGCTGACACGATACCTTTTTTAAAAAATAAAATAGTGGGATCTTCTGGCTATATTTAGTATTTTTATATTCCTTGCATCTGAGTGAGATTAAATAGTAATGCCTTAAGATAAGGAGTGATGTTTCAGCTTTTGCTATTTCTCCTTCACCAGCCTGGGAGCTCCCATCGACCATGGCAGTCCTACTTTGACCTGATCTTGGTGGATGCACGGAAACCACTCTTTTTTGGAGAAGGCACAGTACTGCGTCAAGTGGATACTGTAAGTCATGAGAATGATCTGTCTGCTAGCACGCTGTCCTTAATGTTTCTCCTTTCCCCACTCTTACTCTACGTAAGGAAACAGGAATTTTATTTTTAATTCTCTTTTGAAATTAAGAGTTTTGGTCTTAACTGAAGCAGTCAAACAAACCCACTAATTGAAAAGAGTAAGTGCCATTCATTTGGCTGTCTGACCAAGTAGCACTGGTGGTGGGGGTGGGATGGGAGGGTTGTGGGGTGAGGGGAGGATTGTGATAGGATGATAAAGTATTACAAAATCCATATTCTTCACACAGAAAACTGGCAAGCTGAAAATTGGTACCTACACAGGGCCCCTACAGCATGGTATCGTCTACTCAGGAGGTAAGTCACAGACTTCCCTTTAGTTAATGTCTTTGCTCAGACCTCACCGTGAAAGCTTTGGTAATCTCTCAGCAAAGTGCGACATGTACTCTTTAGTAGTCTAAGATGTCATCTACTGAAGGTAGTTTAGTCACCTCTTAATGCAATAGGAGTCTGGGTTTGAGCAGTTGTTAGTATATCCTAATGAATCTGATTTTCACTAAAATGATCAGTTTTCTTTTTTTTTAAATCCTATTGGAAGCTTTTTCTCAGTGCTTCGAATCACTTGGGGCTACTTCTCAATATTTCTCAAGGGTTTCTCAAGGAGTTCCATGGGTATAGGTACATAGTATGTTGGAGTTAGAAACAGTTGAATAAAGCCAGCTTAATGGCAGATTTGTGATGAAATTGGCAGTGGCTCTTTGGAAGGTTATTTTCACTAAGCTGAGGATGTAGTTTCGTTGCTCTTGGATTTGTTGATCAAGAGCTCTGGTTGGCACAGTGGAGCTGAAGGCCTTGTCTTAGAAGGCAATAAAAAGAGAATGGTGAGTCTTCATCTTTTTTTCCTAGTCTGTTCCTCATATAAGAATAAAATGAATCATAGTATTTAATGGTTAAATACTATTGGAATGCTGATTTTAATACAGGGACAGTTTCCTCATTGTTCACTCTGTTGTTTCAGGTTCTTCTGATACGATCTGTGACCTGTTGGGAGCCAAGGGAAAAGACATTTTGTATATTGGAGATCACATTTTTGGTGACATTTTAAAATCAAAGAAACGGCAAGGGTGGCGAACTTTTTTGGTGATTCCTGAACTCGCACAGGAGCTACATGTCTGGACCGACAAGAGTTGTAAGCCATTCATAAATCTTTGATGTAATTTATATCTAAATGACCAGCTTTGAATCAGTCGTCTTTGATAAACCATTACTTTGTATTCAGGAAGTCAGAGGTGGTCAAAAGGTAGGCCTTGATATTTGGATACTTCCTTCCCATAGAATATTCAGATATTTCACAGAACTCCAGAATTTGAATAAATATGAGAAGTTATCTTGTTTAACCTTCTTGAATCTCTTCGAGGTTAAGTTTAGAATGTTGGTGTCTTGAGTTGTGTTACAGTAACACTAAGTTGTGAACTGGAGCTCAGCTTTTCCTCTGTGGTCCCATATTTCCCCAACCATGCCTAGCAGTCCCAGTCTCTGTGCTAACAGCCCATATCTGTGATTCTGGCGCAGTGATGGCTCTGAATATTCATCACCTCTGGCGTTTTTTATTCACTCTTCTGAGATCTAGAGAATGAGGCCATATTGTATTCTTGAACTAAGCTACACTGTGTAGATGCAGTATACATGCTGTGCTGAACTGAGTTACGGATATAGTTCTGTAAAAGTGTTTGATACACAAGTTCTCCAGCCAGCCTTGATGCACATTACCTGCAGTGTGGTGAAGGTGACTCCGGAAACTCAGCCTGCCTGGGGTAGGAGCCCTGGCTCCATAACTTGAAATCTGCATGCCGTTAGGCAAGTTAATGAGATACCCTGTGCCTTAGTTTCCTCAAATGTAAAAATGGGGATAATACCTCCTAAAGCTGATGAAAAACAGAGGTAATATGTGTATAAAGATAGACAGACATGACAGCCTTTCTCAACCAAGGCTTCTTATCCGAAACACAGAAAATTACTATTATTTTACCTTTCCAATGGAGCTGAATACAGAAAATTATTTGAGTAACACTTTTCTCAATTCTCCTAAAGATGGTAGATAGAAGAAAATGTGTTACATACAGTAGACGAAGGAGGGCTTGTCTTGAGGAACCCAGGTTGACAAAGGCTACAACACACCTGCAGCATGCTGTAGATGCTGGCTGTTGCTGTTATTATTGTCTGTACTATCAGTGGGATTTTCTGGCTAGCCTTTCATTCACATTTTCAACTTTCTACCTATGAAGTTTTAGAAATCTAGTTGATTTGGCCCTGGACCTGTGACTCAGGACAAGGCACCTAATTCTCAATCTTTCATCTGAAAATGGGACCGTTAACATTTGTTTAGCTGACTGCACCTGAGACAGCATGTAAATTCTGGTACTTTACAAGCTCAGAATGAGCATGCAGCTGGAAGGGAAAGTTGTCATCATGGTGTTTAAGCAGGAGGAAAGGCAGTTAAAGAGAAGGTGATGGTGTTCATCTGTTGTCAGACTCCAAGTGGGTATCAATGAGTTATCCTGAAGAGGGGAAGAGGAGGTAACTATATATTCACCTATAGCATGTTAGTCCCAGGTTATACTTTTCAGTCACATCTGCAACCTTTTAGTTTTAGTAGCAGTTAAGAACTGGGTGCTTATTTATTTAAAATATCTTCCTTTTCCTTCCAAACCTTAACTAGCACTTTTCGAAGAACTTCAGAGCTTGGATATTTTCTTGGCTGAACTCTACAAGTAAGTTTTCTAAAAATTTCTTTCCTAAAAACTTCTTCAGGAATCACTTAGGTATAAGATGTTCTTTCCAGGCCAGTAATCCCAGCTATCTGGGAGGCTGAGGCAGGAGAATCGCTTGAACCGGGGAGGTGGAGGTTGCAGTGAGCTGAGATTGCACCATTGCACTCCAGCCTGGGTGACAAGAGTGAAACTCCGTCTCAAAAAAAAAAAAAAAAAAAAGTTCTTTCCGGGCCAGGCACAGTGGCTCATGCCTGTAATCCCAGCACTTTGGGAGGCCAAGGCGGGTGGGTCACTTGAGGCCAGAAGTTTGAGACCAGCCTGGCCAACATGGCAAAACCCCATCTCTACCAGAAATACAAAAATTAGCTGAGTATGGTGGCACATGCCTGTAATCCCAGCTAATTAGGGTGGCTGAGGCAGGAGAATCGCTTGAAGCTGGGAGGCAGAGGTTGCAGTGAGCCGAGATCACACCCCTGCACTCCAGCCTGAGTGACAGAGTGAGGCTGTCTTAAAGAAAAAAAAAAAAAAAGCTCTTCCCAGAGATTTTCACCAAGTTTTTCTTTTATCTTTAGGCACCTTGACAGCAGTAGCAATGAGCGTCCAGACATTAGTTCCATCCAGAGACGTATTAAGGTATCCAAATGGGATTTGGGAGAAAACTTGGGAAATAAGTTTAAATGCTTTTTTTCACATTTCTGATTTTTATAGAGACTGGCATTCAACTACTGCTCAATAAATATTTGTTGAATGAGCCAAGAATCAATCTTGTTCTTTGTTTTAGAAAGTAACTCATGACATGGACATGTGCTATGGGATGATGGGAAGCCTGTTTCGCAGTGGCTCCCGGCAGACCCTTTTTGCCAGTCAAGTGATGCGTTATGCTGACCTCTATGCAGCATCTTTCATCAACCTGCTGTATTACCCATTCAGCTACCTCTTCAGGGCTGCCCATGTCTTGGTGAGTTAAAGCTATAATGGACAGCCAAGATGTACTCTAAGCCCAGGGTCAGCAACCAGCTTTGTGAGATGGCACAGGAGATAGTTTGAACATTTCTTTCTGATGTACAGAGCCCAGGGGCAGGTTATATGGTTGCATAAGGGGTCTTTGAGAAAGTAGAACCAATATTGGAAGTTACAGAGTATAACTTTACTCTCTGAAGTCTACTCTATTAAAAGCTGTATGTGGGCCAGGCATGGTGGCTCATGCCTGTAACCCCAGAACTTTGGAGGCTGAGGTGAGAGGACTGATTGAGCCCAGGAAGTCGATGCTGCAGTGGGCTGTGATTGCTCCACTGTACTCCAGCCTGGGTGACAGTGAGAGACCCTGTCTCAAGAAAAAGAAAATGTGGTTTTTACATTCCTATATTCTGATCTGTTTCAGGACTATTTTGTTTTTGCTGTAAAATAGAAAATAAACTCCCCTCTCCATCTTTTCCAATTTTCCGGCTGCAGTAGACAATATGGGCACCATTTTGAGGGGCAGGGAGAGAGGAAGACAGGCAACTATAAGTAGTTCTATGAAGATAAGTCTATATTTACTTGTCCTGTGGTCCATTATAGATGTAACTGCATGGCCACCTAACAGAGGAGAGGGGTTAGGATTTGGGAAGTAGCTACTTTGCTCTGCCTGCTTTCTGAGCCTCTAGCTTTTTTCTGTCTAGATGCCTCATGAATCAACGGTGGAGCACACACATGTAGATATCAATGAGATGGAGTCTCCTCTTGCCACCCGGAACCGCACATCAGTGGATTTCAAAGACACTGACTATAAGCGGCACCAGCTGACACGGTCAATTAGTGAGATTAAACCTCCCAACCTCTTCCCACTGGCCCCCCAGGAAATTACACACTGCCATGATGAAGATGATGATGAAGAGGAGGAGGAGGAGGAAGAATAAGGAGGAAAACCAAAACCCCAAGCACCCATTAAACAAGTCCTGGCAGGACTCACAGGAACAAACGATGTCCCTGTTAGGGTTCTGCTGGGGGGAGGGAGGGGGCTCCATGAAAGGTACGTCTGAAAAGTTTCTGAAGATTTTATTATCATAGATACTTGTTTTGGTTTTGTGTATCTGTACTCTTTGCAGATGGTCCAAAATTGTAATGGAGTCTGTATTAGAAGAAAATAAGGGTAAAATCACGCTGAACTGCATGTATATGGCTCCACTGTGGCTCGTGACACTTTTTTAAAATCATCCATATGTCAGTGTATCTAGATACACGAGGAAAAGGAAAGAGTCTCAGAGTGGAACAAAGAGTGGGAAGAGGTGATCTGTAATGTTACAAATTGTGCTATTACTCCAAGATCCAGCTTTTCCAGTGCATTACATGGTATTGTATATCAGTGGAGAAATGTATTATTTCCATGATCAAATAGTCTGTTAAGGTCAAGTTTCCTTTTATAAGCCTTTAATTCATCCTCAGTGACTCTGGCAAGGCTGCTTCTCTGTCAATCACTGGCTTTGCACAGAAGTATCCTCTACTTGCTTTAGGGCAGGATTCTAGTTTGAGGGAAAAGACAGTATCTTTATTACCTTTTGTTTGTTTAATAGCACAAATGCTTATTATTTGTTATCCAAAAACCACCTTTTTCTTATCTGTGATAAATCTGTAGAGAGAATTTAGCTGCCAGTGGACAAAGGAACAAGCCCCCAGAAAAGAAAGGGAAGAACTTCCTTTTTATACTACAGAACAGTCATTAGTGTGGGCTATGTAGCTGTGGCTCATGCTGCCCAATTCCAGATTTCTTTATCCTCTAGAGTTGATTGCTGTATATTAAAGTTGAACATCAGAGGATGGGAAGAGGGCTCTATAAGCCAGATAAGCTACTAAAATAGAGGGCACAAATCAGTGTGAATAAATTCACTTCAGAATCCCAAGTCAAGGCTGGGCACGGTGGCTCACGCCTGTAATCCCAGCACTTTGGGAGGCCGAGACAGGCAGATCATCTGAGGTCGGGAGTTCGAGACCAGCCTTACCAACATGGAGAAACCCCATCTCTACTAAAAATACAAAATTAGCTGGGCGTGGTGGCGCATGCCTGTAATCCCATCTACTCAGGAGGCTGAGGCAGGAGAATCACTTGAACCCAGGAGGCGCAGGTTGCAGTCAGCCAAGATTGCGCCATTGCACTCCAGCCTGGGCAACAAGAGTGAAACTCTATCTCAAAAAAAATAAATAAATAAAAATCCCAATCCCAAGTCGAAATCACTTCTTGTTTTAAACAAGAATGAATCATTACTGTGTATGTTAGGGTATTAAAACTGTTTCATCAGTACAGTGAAAGTTGTTTCAACATTTTAAACAGTGGTTATAGACTCTTATTTTAACCATCGTATATTTTCTTCCATTCTTGTCATTGGTCAATAGGGGAGGGTAGATTAGCTGCTCCAGAATTCAATAAAGTGTAATATTTCTAACGGTGACTTTGACCTATTCTGTAGCACAACTGTAATAGCTATTGGTCTTCAAGTGGGTTTAGATTTGGTGACATCAGTTTGATATTCTCTTAAAGGAAATAAATATTCAAGAACTGATATGTTCTAACATGATTATATTCATGGTGTTACATAGGCCTCAATTTTTTCACAGAAAGAAAGATTTTTGCAACAGGACTATAAAGTGAGGCTTTTAAAAAAGTCATTTTATAAGCAGAGAACACAGCCTGATAACTTAGTCAAGGATACACCGTCTCACTACTTTGGATATATATGGCTTCAGATTAAGTCATCCAAGAAACATACATTCTGAATGGTATATATTGGGAATATATGCCCCTTTAAAAGAATCAGGTCAGAAATGCAACAACAATTAGACTGTTGCCCATGTTAGGGGAATGTGTGGTCATCCTGGTTACTAATTACTCTCACTCAAGATGGAGATGTTGCCCAGTTTAACATAGTCTTAAGTTTTCTTAAACCCAAATAATTTATGAGTAGCTTATTACATCTACAGAGCTACCTTATTCTAATGGTACATTTACATATTGTCTCTTTTAGAGTAAGGACCACATGATTGCTTTATATTTACTTTTTGTATTGCATCCATATAAGAGTATCTTTACTAGCCAGGTGATTCCATGGCAAATGACTGTCTGGGTCCAAAGATCAGAAAGTGAAAAGCACACAGCTGGAATAAGCAAGAACTTCACTGCTAGTCACAGCTCTCCATAGGACCACCAAAACATATTAAAGAGCTCTAGGATTCCATAAGACCCAGAGCAAAATGGTGCCTCTCCATATATTATTCTTAAGAGTGTGCTGGGAAGTCAATGGTCAATGGGTAGGCAGGGCAGCTGTAACTGGGCTTTTTAAAACAAATTATGAGTTTCTCTCTGTTGCCAGTAGTTAAGGAAGCTGAACTGAAAAGGCATACTTTTTTCCTTAAAAAAAAAAAAAAAAAAATCCTGCAGAGTTTTATACCATGAGAAGACCATTCTGCCATCTCTTTTGAGAATTTTTTCCCAGGCATTTTGAAAATACTATTTATAGGCATTGTAGAACACTGGGCAACCCCTTCTTGGGTGCTAGACTGAACTCCCAAACTTAACAGCATGTACTGACAGGGCCCCTAGCCTCCCCAGCAGTCGGTCAGTGGTACAGCAGACCCAGGCCCTGCTGGGTTTCCTTGGGGAGAGGAATTGCCCAGTACATTCATTCATCTCTGCAAAGATAGTCAGTGAAAACTCTGATGGTGTACTTCAGAAAAGTTGGTCATAGCCAAGAAAGTTTAGTGTTCTATTTAGACCTAAGATTTTTCTCTTGCCATATGCATACCTCTGCCGAGACCTAAAATAATAAGGCAAACCCTTCAAGCTACCCTAAGATACTTTTAGAAGTGGTTTTTCATAGAACTACAAATCCTTAAGTCACGTTAGTATTGTTAAGAAACCACTTTAAAAAGCCACATGCAGTTGCATGTCAGATTTAAAAGTATTTTGTCCATGTTTAGGTATTTCTAAATCAGATGTATTTATTTAAGAAATACTTTGTCAACAACTTTAAAGCCCAGCAATTTTTCCAAGGCTGCCTGGTCATTTTAAAATAAATACTCTGCTTATTCACCACGAATAGCCTGAGACAAACAACTGCATATTTAAGTCTGTATTAGGGTAGGAACCTTATCCACGTTCCATGTTATGGAAACTATTTAATCTGTCTTTGATGGTGGGAAAAATGGTAACTATGATCTAGCTATTGCCATACAGTTAACGCTCCAATTCCTCACTGGGCTTAGTAGTTTAGGGCTCAGATACTTATGTTTCTCATGATGATCTTTAGTGGTGATCAGGGAATCCAGCTTTTCTTAAAAGTTTTTCCTCAGATAGAACAATTTCAAATGATACACAATTTTTGGGAGGCCCTGAGAATGAAATCTCTACCGTGGAGCTACCAGAGCAACCCTGAAGATAGAAGAAGAGCATGCACTACTGCTATGGAGCAGGGATGACCACAGGCACAGCAGCCAGAAAGCAGAAACAGGTGACTTCCAGAAACCCACGCTGCCCTGTCACGCACCTCCCATAACAGGAACGCAGCACGTCACACAGTTCTCACACTGCTAGGTATCTAGAAACAGCAGAAAGCAAGTCCTTTAAACAGGCAGCATGTTCATTTATAGAATGAGTAAAAAGCTTTTCTATTCTTTAACCTGGATTTCTCAACCATTTTTCCCTGTCCTCACACACAGTGTCTTCATCCCAAGGCCACAACAGTCTGATTCGTTCCAACAAAGGTATGTGATCTCAAAAATAAAATATATACAGAAGTTTCTCTGTAGAGCTTTAACACAAAAAAGTACTCCCCATTGAACACAAACAACATTTCATCTCAAACTTGCTGACTCTGTTTAAGGATGAGGAATCTATGTTTTCCAATTTAAATTTAAGACACTGATGAGTTTTGAATCTTGTCCCTTTGTTTCTTCACACAAAATAACTAGGTACAAATATGTCCCCAGATGTTCTGGTCTCCCATGGAGCTCTTCCCAAAGCCATGTCTGGGTGAGGGGAGTAGACAAGGCCTGAGATAAACCTTCCCACACAAACTGGAGCCCAAGCAGCTGAGCACACATTTTTCCCACGAAAGGCAGCAATAGTCCTTCCACGTCTCACAAGTTCTTGAGATACTTGGAAAGAAGATTTGCCAAGCAAACCTTCCCCACACTGAAAAATGTTTATTCAGTGTCCAGTCTTTGAGAGTGTTCTCACCAGAGGTATCTTTGACTTGAGTGTGTGGGTATTTTGAAACAAGTAACTTTTTGGACCCACTGACCTCAAGTCAATGACTTAGTAGAACTGCAGTAGGAAAACTGGCCCAATCTAAAATTTCCTGTCATGTGTTGGCCTCCTGTTTGAACACTGCACAGTCACTAATACCCTGACAGGAAAAGCACTTCAGAAGTCGGGCAACTAATTCTCCCTTAGAAACGTGCGTCCTCAGTCATCCACTAGGGGAGATGGCATGCCAGCAGAAAGTCAGAGAAAAGGGCCCTAGAACCATCCCTTTGTCCTGGAACTGCTTGAAAATAAGAGCACAGATATGAGGCCCTTGGAGGGAAAATGACAAAACCACCATACAAAGAAAGCAAAAGAAAGAGTTTATTATCCATCTAATAGAATTCAACTTTTTGGCTTTAATAAAGAATCATCTCTTTATTAAATTACCTTCAAAAAGTATAAAATAAGTTTCCAGAAATCAACTCCAGGCTATAAAAAGGTCAGTTTTTAACCACTTTCTCTACAAGACCCTCTGATCAATATTTGTTTCCTCAGAAGTGCTGAGTTGAAAAATGGCTCTAGGGAGCACAATTTTTGTGAAATAGAAACCCTGGGTGCATCACAATAAAGCTTAGAAATGAGCGGATGTGTGCGCACTCTGAGGATGCAGGGGGGGAATTTTAGGCAAATCTCATCTTGACAGCAGGAAAAATTGCCTCCATTTTCCTTGGAGCATTTCCTGATTTGAGCTAAAGACTCATCTAGACCAAGTGAGTAAAACAGGAAAAACAAAACAAGGCAGGAGGCTGGGAGTGAATGTGCTACCGTGATTTCTTTCCCTAGCTCTGCTGCCACTTCTGCCCTGCTTCTTCTAAGGAAAGCAAGCAGGGTCCGAAGACAGCATTTCACTGGGCTAAGATACACCTCATTCTACTTTCAGGTAGTTGGGTGATGGCCTGGGGAGATGGGAGTGGTAGTTAGGCAGCATCTGAAAGCCAATTCTGTCAGCAGTTCTTCCCTGAAATGTCTCCATCCACAGGACAAGTTTAAGTAAAAGACTGCAAATGCCACGGTTAAATAAATTCAATGGGGATATAAATGGACCAGTCAAGAGGCTAAATTTTCAGAGCATGATCCTTTTTGGAATGTAAAATAGAGACTCAAAGTGGAGAGAAAAGGGATTCCAAAAAGATGTGGTTTAGGAGTGGATCACAGAGGGTCCCTGAAGCTCCACCGTAAGTTCTTCAGGGACTCACTCATGTGAGTGACGAGGGTAAGAAGGAACAGAAGACAAACTAGTGATGGAAAAGAACATGTATCATACACACCGATTACTGGGAATGCAGGATGTCCACTGAATCCTGAAGACCCACCTGCACACGCCTCGCCACACTCAGGCCGGATGTTTTCCACTTGAAAGTGACTACCCATGCCTGCTCTGACCTTCCTCCCAGGCTTAGCATAGCAGAGGAGGACCTATAAAGCCATCCTTGTCTTCAAGAGCCAATTGAGAGGCCTGAATGAGGCCTTTGGTCTTACCTAGGAAACGCCGGCTTAGCCCAGCTGCACTGTGTGGTGTTATTAGTGACTGAGCAGCCAATGTCTGGGGCAATTTGACTGGGTAACTCCGAATGTTCTTACATAGGGAGTAACTGATGGAGGACAGATTATAATCCTTGCAAAGGAGGACACCTTCCCCCTAGGATTGGCTGTACCAGGCTGTGACAGAACTAGTACCCACTTCTCTTAAGACTTTACACTGTCCAAAGAAGATGCTCTTCTGTGTTGTCATGCTGAGATCCAATCCCAGCTTTCCCACCAGCAAAGCCAGGCAAGTGGGCAGGGCAGTTGGTTCAGCCAAGCTGAATACAATGGCATGGTTGGTGTTGCATAGATGAAAGGGAAGAGGGAACACACATCTGCTAGCAGGGTGAACAGAACATCATTTATCTAAATAGAATAGAAATAAACAAAAACCTTGTAAAACAATCACAAAATTTACAAATAAATTGGTACAAAATAAATAAGAGAGACTGTACATCTACAACATCATTTGAATTATAAAATGCATTCATTATGACAATCAGCTCAATCCTATACATGTCATTTGTGCTTATTTAGGTTTATGTACACAGCTCTGAATACTGTGTTCAGAAAACTTCACTGCTCAAATGCATGACCTGTACACTATGATACAGTGAATAAAGGCTGAGGAGGATGAAAGTCAGACACAAAGCAGGGTCTTACTTGAGGGCCAAGGCAATGTTGGCACTGGGCCTCAAAACCAAGAAAAGGCATATTAAGAGCCCAGATGGGCAGGCAGCTTCCATTATCCAGAAAGATGGATTATGCAATCTAAGGTAAGTAGAAGAAACCATTATCACTGTGGGGCCAGGCAAGTGACCTGCCTTGGGAGGAAGGAGGCCGTGGACTCACAGCTGTACTGTACCCTACATAGGGGAAGAGAGCCTGTCACCAAGAAACCACCTCGGAAATATTTCATGGAGGTACTTGAGAGGCCCTGCCTCCATCCTCATCCAAGACACTGGTCATAAGAAATACAGGTAGGCCCAACTAAAGGGGCTGGGGATGCTAGGGCCAACATAAAAGCAGCAACCTGTTTATAAAAAAGAACACTACCCTCTCACCCGCCTTAAAGGACAGCAGAACCCTAGGATCCATGGATGAGGAAGCTTCAAGACAGATCTTGTCCTAGTCACAGATGAAGTACTAACAGGCATATGTACATAATAAATAATATAAAATAAAGCATATACATTTGTGGGTTTAAAGGACTCAAACAAGAAAAAATTGATAACTTCACCTTCACAGTAGACTTCAGACTCGGGGAGTAATGATCAGAAGCGAGGCTGGGGCTCTCTGGGGAATGAGAATCCTAAGACCTCATTCTTCCCAACTTTGCTCTGCTCTAGAAGTCTGAGCCTCCAACAAAAAGGGCAGGCACCCAAGCCCCACCAGGCCCATTGGATAGTTCTCTTCAGGATGAATCTGCAGCCGAATCTGGCCCCCAAAGAACTGCATCCTAAAAGTGAATCCATGTGGATCAGATGCCGGAAGGCATCCTTCCAAGCAAGGCAAGACAATGCTCCCATTCTTCTCATTTGTTCACGGTCCCAACGGGCATTAAAACCTGAAAACCTTGTGTACTCAAGTCTTTCTTACAGTACGTGTTGGATCTGTGTACATACAAACCTTGGCATACAAACACCTAGAACTTCACTCGCTCGCAGCTAGAACCTTTGTTTCCATGCTGCTTGAAGTTCAACTTGGTATTTCCCATCAAAAGATATTTAAAACAATTCTAGTAGAGATGATGTCAGTAGCTCTAGCATACAGAGAGAACACGCTTACTTGAGCTGAGCCAACCACAGTGGTCTGAGAAGCAAAGAAGGTCCCCAGCCTAGGATGGTGGGAGGAAAGCTGCTCCCTACTCTATGCAGTTGCTGTGAATTGCCATCTCTTCTTCGCATCCGTAGGGTTGACCAGGGACTCTAGAATATGGATCTCCAGATAGGAAAGAAGGTAGCAAAAGGGAAACGGGCAAGTAAACCGTGATTGCAGACAGAAAGCTTGCAAGTGCTAGAGGAGGAAGGCCTGCTTGTCACAGCCTCGCTGAGTAACAGCAGCAAGCTATTGGTGCACCACTCACCCCTCAAACATAGGCAAATGAACCTCAACTTAGGAGTCTCTGAACGTCTCTTTCCTATTAACCAACTTGAACACCTAAGAAACAGGAAAAGATAAAGATTTGCAAATGACCCTGAGGTATAAAAAATCCACTGAGAAGTTGCTCATTGATAAATTACATCAGAAAAATTTCTGAATCCCCATATCACTTTCCTATTCAAACCCCTATATCCCTACTAAATTCTGCGTTAACCTACAACTCACCCAGATACCCTTGATGGACAGAAGCACCACTAGCCTAGAGCCCAGAATGGAACTACATGGCCCAGGACAAGAGCCAGTTTCCTCAGTAAGGAAGTAAGCAATGGCACTTCAGAGGCCTTCTGGACCCCAACCTGCCAGCTCAGTCTTGTATTTCTCCTCAACCCTTTGCAAAGAAAAGCCCATATCTGGGCTCAAAAGCAGAGGGGAATTTTTCCCATGCCACCAGGGAGCTTGGGTCATGCTACGTAGGGTGCAAAGCCAGCCCTCCCTGGCCTGCTCTTGCTTGGAGCCCCAGAGAACAAGGTGAGCACCTTCCTGTGCCAGCCCAGGTGATTCGTCTGCCTAGGATCACCCCTGGGGAACAACAGGGGCAACTCTGGTTGCCCAGGAGACCTCACCTTCCTGGGCCTAGGCAAGGCGAGGATGGCTACAGATCCCTGGCTGGCCTTCAGATGACAGAGGTGGTTGTGTGTTTTTACTAGGCAGGACACAGACTTGATCAGCCAGGGCCTATACAGGTCTGCTCCTCAACCCGAAGAGAGAATTTGAGGGCAGAAGTTCATGGTACCTGCTTAGCTCAAATTCCTATTGCTCCATTTCCTAGGGAAAATGTATTTCTTTATCTACCATTATTTTCCTAGGCTTGGAAAAGCTGGTCCTTTAGTGTACAGTGCTGACGACAGCACAGGTAAGTATACTCACAGTTACTGTTCCATATTAGTGTGAAGCTCTGCATTCAACATTTGCACTGTTCCTTGAAGTCACATTAGAAGATGGTAAGATGCCCCACTCCCTCCCACTTGGGGATGCCAACCGCTTCAACATGGCATTGAACTCCCTGCAGGGAGTGAGGTGAGGAGGGAGGAAAGAACAGAGTTCAATGTACCATTTCAAGTTCAAATTATGTAAGAATCAAGATTTAAGCTAGTTGATTAGCACCCCGATATCTGTGTAAGTCTTAAGATTTTGTTTTCCTAAGAGTTTAAATGTATGATTTTGAATTTGCCTGATGCATATGGGACAAGCAGTGAAGGGAAGGAACCTCCAAAACAGCAGGAGAAAAGCCCCCCTCATTTACAGAGAAGGCAGAGTGTCCCAGGACTATCTGGATGCTAGGGATTTAGTTTCAGAGGAACCGTGAGGCTCTGTCACACCCAGAGAGGCCCCGTAAAGGAGGGTGAGGCCTCCCATCATTATCCAGAACTCGGGTCTGCATCTGGACTCACTCCCTTCCACACTTGAAAACGTCACAGCCGCGGGAGGGCAGTCCAGCGGAGGTGCCAAAGAGCAGCCACATCGAGACTGCAGCTATTCCATGGTCTTTCTCTGCCGGACCCCACTGGCTTTGTAGAGATGAATGGCAGAAGCCTTCCAAGCCAAAGTCATTCTCCTGCTGCCCCAAAGAAGCAACAGCCCAGTGTTTCTCCTCCAACCGTCTGAGAGGTTGGTTTCCCGAGGGAAAATGGGGCCTCGAAGAGGAATCTGGTCGCTCAGACATGAGTGGTGTTTGAAGGGTCCTAAGCTCTCCCGAAAGGAGATGTTAGCCTTCATTCCTTCAGGGACCTGACAGGAATTATTTTAGATTCCCTAATATTATAAAATAGTGTGACTAATAGAAGGTAAAGAATAACAGAAAATGAATACAAACTTGGCGGCTAAAATTGCATCCTTTGAGAGCCCCACTGATGCCACTCCTGCTGAGCTCTTTTATAAGAGAATAATTTGCAAGAAGCCATCACACCGAGCAGGTAAGACAGTATTAAGAAGTCTGCTTCTCCCTGAAGTCAGAGGCAGCAGCTGGCATCCCCTCTCCTCTCCCCAGACTCAGTTCCTTAGGATTTATAAAGGAACAGCAAAGCTCTGAAAAGGGCACCAACACACTAGCTCTGATTCCAGAGGCTCTCCCAGTAGCAAGGCATCCCTGAGAGACTGTGTGTGGAGAAGCAGACGTGAGCTCGGATAGGTTGACAGGGCAGAGCTCCTGAGGCCAGAGAAGCTGGGCTAGGCAGGCTTGGCTCCCCACAGCTCAGGGAAGGCCAGCACTGTGCAGACCCGAAGAGGGGAATAGACGCCCTCCCCCAGCATGGGCTATGCTTTGCTTTGCTTTGTTGCAGGGACCCCTCATCTTTATACACTCATCACACTTGTGTTGTGCTCAGTGAGAGGCATCTTAAGAAACTGACTTTTATATCTAGATGGTTCTGTTTAAAAAAAAGGATGCTTAGAGTGGGGTCCCCTCTAAGGTCAAGCTATACGGTGGGGCTTCATCCCACGGGGGCAGGTTGCGTGCCAGTAGCAGGCCACTCAGCACCCTCGGGGGGTCCCCATGACCCTCCACCAAGTGAGATCAGTACTTCCCCCCACTAAGGGACATGGCACCTTCTGAGGAAGACACTCCAGGACTGGCATCCCAGAGGAAATACTGAGCCGGGCATGCGCAACACCCGAGGCACCAAACTGCTCAACCAGGCAGCCAGCCCAGCCCGCTGCTGTCTACGCTTCAGCCACGCTCCCTGCCCCGCACACAGCCCGGCCGTGGCTGAACAGACTTCCTACCTGGAGTAGGGAGAAGAAAACTGCTGCTTAGCCAAGGCCTCCCTTTGCGCAAGTGAGCCTAAACAGAAAACGCTCTCTCCTTTCCTAGTGATGGATGCGGCGGGCACTGATAATCTCATGTGTACACTGTATGATTTCATTTCAGTGTATGAATAGCGCCAACAACCTGCACATATCCCTCGGGCTAACAAAACACAGATAAGCTATAGTTGAGAATTCAGTCACTCAAATACCTCCTGACATAATTTCACTACATGATGAATTTGGTATTAAAATAAGACGGAGACACACATAAAATGGCCACAACACACATTTGGTTTCTGAATCCCTGTTTGGGGCCAACTGACCCTGGCTGTACAGGCAGCCTCTCTGGCACGGGCCACATCTGAGGCAGGAGGCACAGAGGCCCTCAGGCAGGGGACACAGCCACTGCCGGGCCCCATGGGCCGAGGGACAGGGAAGGAGAGACAGTTGGCTCCCTGGGAGGAGGAGCAGGGGCTGGCAATCCCCAAAGTTCCCTCCTTTAAAAACATGGGTCTAGAAATGCCTTCTAAGCACACAGTACAGAGTGCAGCTAGAAGGTCCGACTCCTTTTCTGTTAACGTATGTTCTACTGGGAAGGGGAGGAGCTTGTACTCCACATCACGTGTTTACTGAAAAGCCCTGTGGAAGATTTCCATTTGGCATCTGTGTAGCAGCATCTTGGGTTAACAACAAGAGCAAGGACCAGGGAGGTGGGCGACGACACTCTGTGAGCTTGGGTGCTGGGTCGGGGAGGAGGGCTGGCTGGGAGACCCCAGGCTGGAATGACAGGATGAAGTCAACTTGCCTCTTGCCAATGATAAACCATGGGTTTTAAATTCATTAACATTCATTTTGGTGATAAAAATTCCTTAGAGTGGGAGAAAAATCACATTCCCAAGCAAATGTTAAATCTTCCTGAGGGAAAGGGGTACAGTTAAACATTAAATTCTCAAAATACCACTGAGCTCAGAGAGGTGATTGCAGGTCCCTCTGAGGCAGGCTACACCCCACAGTGATGACAGACTTGGCAGGTTCTGCAGTAACACGGTCTTCTTCATTCAGCCAGCGAATTCGACGGTGATGCCCACTGGGGCAAAGAGGAAGGGTGCCCCTCCCTGGGAGGGCCAAGGAAGGCTACTGGAGGGGCAAGTCCAGCCTATTAGGGTCACATCATGGGATCACAGCAGAGTTCAGACAGAACAACTTAAAACTCTGCAAAAGACACTTTAAAAACATGATCTCTTGAAAAAATAAATCGCAACAATTTTCAACTTCATGCAAATCGAGGGCAGAGGAGCGTCAATAATGATAGAAGGGAGAGCTGAAAAAATAAACATGATTCTATTTGGGCGGAATCAGTTCATCTCCAAAATCTTGAACGCCATGCCCCCGGCTGCCAACTTCACGTCTCTCGTTTCCATTCCTCCCCTCACCGTCCTCCTCCGCGGCTCCTGGGAAGGGCACAAGGTCTTTGGTCTCAGGATGTTGCAGGGTGCAGCATGGCGGACAAGCTCACACCAGTGAAGTCATGGGCAGACAGGGCCGGGCCCTCGGGACTGGGCGGGTGCAGGCCTGGGCGGGTGCAGCCAGCGTGGCCTAGATGGCGCCTTCGTTGTGCAGGCTGTGGTTGGCCTTACTGTGCGTCACACAGTTCTGTTCGTTGAGCAGGTTGGCTGTCTCGTCTGGCAACCCGTCATGCAGCTCCGTAAGAGTCAATTCGATTTTAGTGTTTTCACTGTCTGAAGACTGGGGGGTTTTGTCCATCCGGGATGCCATCAAGGCATTTTGGTATTGCTGTCTTGAGATCTGGGGCCAGAAGATGGCACAGAAAACAAACCAAGATAATGCTTATTTTTAGGTTCTCTGATCTCCACATGTTCAATCCTGACAGGCCCACAGCAGCCTCTCTAAGAAAAAATCACACTTGACCGCAGTGAGCCACTTTGTAAAGTTCAAGTTGACTTTGGTGAACAAGTCAGTTCTTACTGATGTAACCCACTTCCAAATATTGTCTCAAAATTTTAGGGAGTAGAAAATAGAGACTGGTTTCCCCCAGCTAAAGCTGGCTTGTTCTCCAAAAGTCATCTTTATTTCAGACCAAGATGAGTACTCTGACTGCCCGGCAGAAGACAGAGGTGGAGCCTTCCCCGCAACCCTCGGAGTCTCCTGACCTCAGCCTTCCCAGGGCCAGGCAGGGAGCCACGTACCCAGGAGCTCTTTGAAAAGGGGCTACTCTTTTTTCCAGGATCTCTGGCTCCCATTCCCTGAAAGAGCCACATTTGATTTGGCAGCTCATTGGATAGAACCAAGATGATCAACATTTTTCTCAACCTGAGGCTTGGGCACAAGAGATGAAGACAGGGTGTGTAGTTGAGAATGGAAGGCAGGGCACCCACAAAGTGACAAAGGGAGAGCTCCGAGGAGGGCAAGGAGCAAAACAGACAATTTGCCAGGGAAGTTGACACCTAACTGCCAGGTCCAGCCACGCTGCACTCACGTCCCTCACCTTAACAAACTGCAGATCCGAAAGGGCTCGCACCGAGTAATCGGGGATGTAGACTTGGAGGAGCGAAGAATTGAGCTGGTTATTGCTGCTCCCCAGTGTTGGTGTGACGGCGTCAATCCGGTCGCTTCGACTGAGAGAGTCTGAGTGATTCAAGCCACATGGGCGAGGAGGGGACTTATTTTCACCTGGAAAAGGAGGGAAAAATCCAACTGTTTAAGTGAAGTAGATACAGTCAATAAAACCAGTTCTTTATTTTCCAAAATAAAAAATACTAAATGCCACACAAGCCCAGCCAACTGATTCCAGATGTCTCGGCCACACAGTACGCCAGAAGGTCTCCTACATATGGCGGACTCGTGGGCTTCCCTGTACCGGCAGGATATGTCCATCGCAGCTGCTTGGCCCAGTTTATGTGACAGACACAATCCTCCCAAGTCTCTTAACAGCAAAAACCCTGCACTGTGTGCCTTTGTGAGGAACATTCCCGGGTGCTGTGAGATGCTCAGGCGAGGTTGGGCCAAGGCCCAACATGCAGAAGCTGCTTGATATCAAATGTAGGCTACGAAGAGGACAGCACTTCATTATTTTGCCGGAAGTAAAAACAAGGGACTCTTCAGAATGTTAATAAATCAGTATGTATTATAAAGGGATCAAAATACTCATCTGCTCATACCATACCCTCTAGCTGAACCTATTATCTTCACCTCTGACCCCAGTAAAATCCCCCATCAGGTAGCCCGAGGATGTCTCAGGAATTCAAGAACACTAGAAGACACCAAACCCCTAACGAGTTTGAGTAAGTTATCTTGGGCGCTAGAGAGTCTTCAGTGAGGTTTTGTAGCATCCTTCCCTTAAAAGTGGAAGGAGCGCCAGTCTGGGTGTTTTTGCTCTTAAAGGGAAGTTCACTGTGGCTTCTAATGGAAACGTCATTAAAAAATGCCCCCTCACCAAGGCTTCTCTCACTTTTTGCTTTTCTAACCAACTACTGCAGATAGGAACTGTGTGCCCACCCTGGCCAGGTCTTGACTTGCATCGTATCACAGGATTGGAGGGGACCAATTCTCCCATCTGACGCTTGGCTCCTCTTTGCAATGTGTCCCTGACAGCTGCCCTCGGAAGAGCTAGCCCTTGGCTGCACCTGCCCTTCGGCTATCGGGAAAGTTTGTCATCGCGCCCATCCAAATGTGCCTCCCTAACTTCAGATGACAGCCTCACTTCCTGTGTGTGGAGCTTTAGTACCTTTTCTTCCTCTGCTATTCAAAATAGCCCTTAGATAGGTGAAGAGAGCGACGGTCTCCTTAAGTCTCTTCTCTAGGATAAATCCTGCAGCTGTTCATCTCACCCCATCACCGTCTTAAAACAGGACACCCAGAACAAAACATAAGTACTCCAAGAATCTCCAGTGATGAGTTCACTTTCTCCTAATTTTTTTTTTCTTTTTGAGACAGGGTCTTGCTTTGTCACCCAGGCTGGAATGTAGTAGTGTGACCTTGGCTCACTGTAGCCTCAACCTCCTGGGCTCAGAGGATCCTCCTACCTCAGCCTCCTGAGTAGCTGGGACTATAAGCGTGTGCCACCATGTCCAGCTAATTTTTGTATTTTTGGTAGAGATGGGGTTTTTGCCATGTTGCCCAGCCTGGTCTTGAACTCCTGAGCTCAAGTGATCTGATCGCCTCAGCCTCCCAAAGTGCTAGGATTACAGGCGTCAGCCACCGCGCCCGGCCACTTTCTCCTAAAATTTTTGTATCTTAACTCTCCCTCCAATTGTCAAGTCATGAACTAATTTTCCGTTGTTAGACAAATTAAATTCAGAGTGGCAGTTCCCCTTGTTTCCACTTCTACGAGAACAAGGCAAATTAACAACTTATCAGACTTTTATATTTAGCAGAATGGATCTTTGAATAGGTGACCCAATTTTGCTAAGTTTCAGATTCTTTATCTGTAAAACGTGGATGATGGTACCTGGTACCCTTTTGTTTTGTTTTGTTTTGAGACAGTCTCCCTCTCGTCACCCAGGCTGGAGTGCAGTGGTGCGATCTTGGCTCACTGCAACCTCCGCCTCCCAGGTTCAAGCAATTCTCTTGCCTCAGCCTCCCGAGTAGCTGGGATTACAGGCATGTACCACCATGCCCAGCTAATTTTTGTATTTTTAGTAGAGACAGGGTTTCACTGTGTTGACCAAGCTGGTCTTGAACTCCTGACCTGAGTTGATCCACCCGCCTCGGCCTCCCAAAGTGCTGGGATTACAGGTGTGAGTGCTGCACCCAGCCCTGGTACCCATCTTATAAGGTCTGACAAGGATTAAAAATAAGATCATGTACAAAGTGCTTATCTGACAACAGTAGGTACCCCATAAGTGAGCCCAGTCGGCATTTTCTATTCTTTCTTGTCAGCTTCCTCCCGGACCTTGCCACCATGCGCCCACCCCATGACCAGGGTTTTGCACATGCAGTGACTTCACCCAGGGTGACAGATTAGTCCGTTTTTTTGAAACGAGATCCTACTGTATCCCTGCGCTTTGGCCAGCAATCTCATCACCATCTCTGCAGATACCTTTGAAACAGTGTTTGTGTGTTAGCATTTGAAGGCTATAAAAACAAAACATTTCAAGGTACTCTGCTTGTCTGAAGCCTCCTGCAGTAATTCTGAGTCTCCTGTTTTCTCCTGAGGAGGATTTTAGGGCGATTTCTCTGATCTTCCAAAGCATTTAGACTCAGTCTGCTTCCTCTCGCCCCACTGTCCTCTGTTTGTGTGAGTGGACCCTCTCCTCTGCCAAGAGCCTGATGCCTGGCCCCATGGCCACCCTCTGGAGGAGCAGGCCCTGCCTTCCATGTCCCTTTCAACAGCTCAACGGGCACCAGAGCGAGCAGGGGCGCTGCAACCCTGAGCTTCAGCCCACTGCTCAGAGCCTCAAATCCCATCTTACTTAAAATATTAATAATAATAAAGGTCCACATTCTTCATCTGAAGCCCTTGGGGGCCAGAGAGATGTTTGAATTCTGGAAGGTGATACAGTCCGTACACCCCATGTTACATACATCACCAGCAATTCTGGGGCGGCCCTAGTCCGCAAACGCATTAACTTTTGGTGAGACGGACGAGGATTCACAACAAGTAGAGCGAAAACCGTAGTGGCTAACCCCCAGTTCAGGTCAGGTTTTGTGGCCAAATTTGTGTTCCAAAGTTTTATGATAGTAATTATGGAAAAAACTCCGAAGATAAATATAGGAAAATTGTGTTACCAACTAGGAAATCCCAGCAATTTTAATTAAAGACAGATTAAGCCTTTTCCCTTCTTTTTAATGGCTGGACATATTAGTTAGGACTGGCCACCCTCTCCTGCAGGGCAGTCGGCAGCAGCGGGATAGGAATGTGCCGGGTGTTCACTCCAAAACAAAGTCAGGTGGCGGGGAGAAGCGGGGCCGCCTGCCTGGTGGTGGGGAGAAGTAGGGCCGCCTGCCTGGCGGACAGCAGAGGTGCTCACGCTCCATTCACACGGATGTGGGAAGAACCCAGGATACAGGAATGTCGTGCGCCTGTGTGGACGGGGTATTTTTCTTGCTTACCAAGAAGAGTTCACAGCTCTCAGGCCTTTGGCAAATGTGCTCTATAAAAGTGGCCTCAGGGTTTGAGGCCCTCAGGGCATCTGCAAACTCCACACCCCATGACTTGCTAAGGTCAGAATAAGAACCAAGAACAGTCCCCTACTGCTGACCTGAAAATTCAAGGTCAGCCGCGTGGGCAGGGAGCGCTAACGATCCACACCAGAGCCACCCCCCCTTTCCATGCTTCATGGCTACTCCTGTGCATGGTGACTTTGCGGTGTTCTGGACTCTCCACCTGCTGTGGCTTATGCTTTCCTGGAGAGCTCGCTATAAAGTTACGGAACCTTAGAGCTTTAGCGCTCCAAGGCACACTGAAAACAGCCTGTCCAGGTAAGGAGGGCAAGGAAGGCAATTGGGAGAATTACGGAAAGGAAGCATGCAGAATTACCTGGAGAACCTGCTGCTAACAACTCTGTTCTGCTGACAACAAAGGTACGAGACAGGGACAAAGGAACTGAAAAATGGAGAAAAACAGGGTGAGATCGCATCAAAAGGCAAGAAAAAAGATCTCTGTAATCAAGGGACAGGAGGGGATACTTGTTCTACCAATACAATATGAGCATTCAGTTGCAGAAATGCAAGTCGGTATGGTATTATAGAAACAAAACAACACACACTGCTTTCCAGGAAGAGGAATACAGGGAGGCCAAGATCAGGAGAAATCCTGCCCACGAGTTTGTTACTAACCAAGAAATCTCTTAAGCCACTAATAACCAATTGGGGTTGATAGCTCGAAACGTGCTACTCTTAAGGGCTTAAATCACAAGTAGCTGTGCAAAAGGGGAGCTTGATTAGTCAACTGCCCTAAGAGTCTGACCCAAACTGCTGGTGCCTGCACCCCAATACTCACTCACTGCACAGCCTACAGCTCCCCATCTGTGCAACTTTAGCTCATTTTAATTTTGACCTGAAGCTTTGAATTGTTAGGAATGCTTTCAAATCTCAACATAGAGGAAAGTAAGTAAAGAACGCATACACAGATTTCCTGGGAATGCAGACCACAGTCATCCTCATCACTGCTTACTCACTGCCCCCATCAGATTGAAAAGTCTCAGAACATGAAATGTTGAGCAGCAATCATACCTCTGGGGCAGGTAGGTCTTAAGAACTGATTATTGTCGGTATTCCCCAGACAGCGAACATCAATAAACAGAAACTTTACCTTGCGATATCTGTACTAACTGTGCCTCTCAATGAATATGCAAAATCCCAAATCTTAGTTGTAAAGTTAAGTAAAATACTAGGCTTTGGAATAGATAAGATGCCATTAATGAAATTCCCCGCCCCCCCCCCACCCCCCAGCCCCGCTTTTTTATTTTGAGACGGATTCTCGCTCTGTCACCTGGGCTGGAGTACAGTGGCGTGCTCTGGGCTCACTGCAACCTCCACCTCCCAGGTTCAAGCAATTCTCCTGCCTCAGCCTCCCAAGTAGCTAGGACTACAGGCATGTGCCACCATGCCTGGCTAATTTTTGTATTTTTAGTAGAGACGGGGTTTCACCATGTTGGCCAGGCTAGTCTTGAACTCCTGACCTCAAGTGATTTCCCCTTCCTTTTTTAGCAGTTCCAGACTCAGAGGGCTGCTCAACACATCCTCTTCTGAATGAGACTTGTCCTTCCATTACAGTTCAATAGGAACTGGGCTGGTATTTATGTTTCAGGAACCAGTAATTGGTAGAAATGTACAACCTACTCCTAGTTTCTTTTCAAAGCCATCTTATAAATCTGGTTCTGCTCACCTGGGGCTAATTTGAGGTCAGCTGCCAAAACTCATCACAGTCAGGCACCTTTCTGCTATACCCACATTTCCCCTCATGCTTTCAAGGGAACGAAGCACTTGTGTGAGGATCACTGCATCCTAAGTCTTCTAATAATCACATGAGCTTGTATCCTCTTAACAAGGAGGAGACCAAGGGCCTCGCTCAACACCACACAACCTGCCTGTGATGGAACTAAAGCTATAACCCAGGTCTTCTCATGCCTAGGTAAGAGCTACCCTGTCTCTCTCACTAAGCAGTGAAAACGAAGGTCACCTTCAAGTTTACAACAGAAAACCTACTCATTAAGTAGGGTCAGACAGGCCCATGTTCACAATGGGTGTTGGGTGTTGGTCAGCACTTGACAGTGGGGACACCGTGCCCCCAGGACTCAAACACCTGCACGAGGATAGTGAGAAGGGGCATTTGGGACAGAGGAAGTTTAGAAATACGACAGAATGCTTGACGTCTCAGTGACTTTCTAACTGAAACATCTTTGGGTTCCTCAGACTATTGGGTGGAGCAGTCGATGAAGACCAATGTCACAGAAACAGTCTTGTCTGGAGGTATCTGCTCCCCTTTGAAGCCTGGCTTTCAGGAATTCTTTTAAAATGGGTTATTTTTAGGTTTGAGGTTTGTAAATGAAGTTTCCTAAAACCGCACATCATTTGGTGTTTTTGCCACAAGGTGGCACCCCAGCACCTCTGTCAACCTGCCCGACCTGTTCGGGCTGCCTAAGGTATTAATAGCAAGCATGTGCGTTCTGCCAAGCAGCGCCATCCCCAGAGGCCAGCAAGCCACCAGGTATCTATCTGTGTTCATGTCTGAGAGCATATCCGGCTGGCTGGCATCTTGGAATCTTGTGCTCAGAGAACTGTCAATCCCCCATGGCCACCCACCCTTAACTGGCTGACTCGCCTGGCCAGCTCTCCAGACAAGAGCCGGCCACAGGCAGTCAGTATATAGCAACAACCTCATTCGTCCTCAGAAACATGCAAATTAAGACCTCCCAAACTGCTAACATTTAACAGACTCAACAATAATACCAAGTGCTGGATGCAGAGCAACCGGAATTCACACAGCACAGGTTGGGAGTAAGCAAGTACATCAGAGCTGAATCCAGAGGCACACCCTCTGACCCGCGGTGCCAGTCCCAGGTGCACACCCAGCAGAAATGGACACACACATTCACCCCAAAGACATGTATAAGAATGTTCAAAGCCACATATTCACAGTAGCCCCAGACAGGACTACCCCAATGTCTATCAGCAATGAAAGGACACGTGCACTGCTGTGTATTCACACGGTGGCATACTAGACATGGCAAGAGGAAACACAGTGTGATCACACACAGCAACAGAGGTGACGTGACAAGCACGACACAGAGAAAGGAGCCAGCCTCTGTGTAACACACACAGTGTCTCCATTTATGCAGAGTTCAAAAGCAGGCAAAATTAGGCTGACAAGTCAAGACAGCAGTTACTCTGGGGCACCAGTGACTAAAAGGGAGCGTGATGGGAGTTCTGTGGGGCTGGTAACATCCCGTCTCTTGGTCTGGGTGCCGCTTTACACGTGTTCAGTTTGTGAGAATTCATGGAGGTGTATACTTAGGATTTGTGCAGATTTTCTGCATATATGATATACTTCAAAAAAAAGTTCAAAAAGGAAAGGAATGGGGTCAGCTGGCAGATACAGAGAGACAGATGGAAGGAGAGGGGCCTTACTTCCTAACACGTGGTCCTGCCCTATGCGGCTGGGAACCAAACATACCTGGAGAGGCTGTCAGGGCCATCACACCGTAGTATGAGAAGGCGCTCGCTTCAAACTTCATACCTTCCTTCCCAGCTTCGACTTCCACTTTCCCCTGTGGATAGAAAAGGCAAGTATTTTCAGTCCAGCTGCAAAAGCCTACTGGCACACTCTGTACAATATTTGGTCCTTTCTTAGATTTTTATCTAATTTCCTTTCCCGACACTACCGAGGGAGTAAAGCTTCAGCTCATCTTTCCCACTGAGAGGAGGGGGCTCATTCGCTTTAAATATGAAAACTGGATTGGGCTGATTATGCAGAGGTGACAGTGTAAATGTGATGTTTATTTTTAAAATAATTCTTATATTAAAAACTTAAAATACAATTTTCTTTGTAGAGATAGCTCTCGCTATGTTACCTAGGCTGGTTTTGAACTCTTGAGCTCAAATAATCCTGTCTCACTGTCTTGGCCTCCCAAAGTGCTCCCAAAGGGATTACAGGCGTGAACCACTGTGCCTGGCCTGTGATGTTTACTTTCTGTGAGTCCACTTAGTATCTTCCCAATATCTGTAGTTCTTGGATTCTTCAGGAGGCCTCCAGCAATGGAAAGATGGTGCTCTTGCTCCATCAGTGGGACCAGCACCAAGATGACGCTGGGCGATGGCTGCCTAGGCTGTCCAAGGAGCCAGGGCCAGGGCTGAATCAGGGTCAAGGGCCGACATGGTTTGTGGCCATGGAACAGAGAGGAATAACCTGGGTAGAACCTACTCTGTCTCACGAGCATGGTGTCCTGACCACTGAGCAGACCCCTCGCAGGCTGGTAACTTGCTGTCTACACTCCTGGAGGCACTTACGTTCCATGGGATTTTTCTCCTGTCTTGGAAAAGCACTTTGAAGAAAGTCTCCTTCCATTAAAACAAAGTTCCCCTCTCCTCCCCCTAAGATTTTCCCTTTTCTTCACTTTTGCTAACTTGTCGACAACTTCTTCTTTACCTTGATGAGTTCTTTTGGGACAGAGTGTCTTATTCATCCCTGGAACCCTAGGGTCCACTATAATCCCTGCATGGTAGGTGCTCATTGTGTTTTCTGGGCTACTGAAATGCTCTAAGTCAGTTTCACTTCTAGATTCTCAGGCCAAGGGTCAGAAATGCTCTTGTTCTCATTACTACAACTGTGTGAGGCATCCTTTACAATGGGTGAACAAAAATTAAGATGCCATGTATTGAAAAGGAATTGTGCTAACACATCGGTGTTTTATGAATTCATTTAATGTGCACAACTCGATGCAGCAGACAAACCAGTCCCCTCCTACAAATCAGGGGAAGGGGGATCAGCAAGATTTAGTAAAGAACAAGCTCTTCATCAGGATGCTAGGAGGCTGGGAGCAGCGGCTCATACCCGTAACCTCAGCACTTTGGGAGACCGAGACGGACAAACTGCTTGAGCCCAGGAGTTCAAGATCAGCTTGGGCAACACAGCAAGACCCCATCTCTACAAAAATTAGACAGGCATGGTGGCGTGCACCTGCAGTCTCAGCTACTTGGGAGGATTACTTGAACCTGTGAGGCAGTGAGCCGTGATCGCGCCACTGCACTCCAGCCCGGGCCACAGAGACCCTGTCTCAAAGAAAAAAAAAAAAAAAAGATGCTATGCCACCTGATGCAAACCATTATTTTATATTAAGTTTCCAATTACAAAAGCTCTTTCTTGGGCCATTTCTTCAGGAGAAGAACTACTGCCTCTCAGGTTTTCCTGCTTCAACAGAAATGACGGTTCACCAGTCCCTAGCCAATTATCTTACCGTATGAACTTACAACTCCACCCATGATACAAAATCCACCTGCAAATGGGCAGGTGCTGCAAACCCTCCCCACACAGGCAGGGCCCTAGAGATGACACTGTGGAGTCAGAGATGACAGTCGTCATCCCCCACGGGCTGACCATGCAGCGGGGACAGGCGAGCACATGAGAAGCAATGGCCCACATGGCACACAAGAGCTCAGCATGAGGAAAAAGACATTGGGAACAGAAGCTCCCAGAAAAATCTTATTTCTTGTTCTTATATAAAGACAAATCGCATACAGGAAGGAAAAAGCTGCAGATGACCAAGAGAAGGGGACAGCATGAGGGAGGCCCAGGGTGGCAGCAGTGGCCGGCCAGGCTCTGGGTTTGCAGGGAGGAGTGAGGGCAGGTCTGGAAGGCAGCTGGGTGAGCAGATCCCCAGGCGATGGGCTGGCGGGGTTGGGTCCTGGGTGGAGGAACAGGGTCTGCTTCCGCGAGGGTGGCAGCCACAGGCCTGGGGAGGGAGTGTGGTAGAGAAGCTATTGATAAGGGACCAGCATAATTCGAAGAAGACATCAGGGAGACAGGAGTATAGGAACCAGAGGCCCATTGGGAGGGGCTGAGGAACAGGGACACCACGAGTGGGAGAAAGAAGGTCTGGAGAGAGGTCAGGGCTGGAGACGGGGACCTGAGACAGGAAAAGGACCGAAGCGCGGCCTGTGACTGAGAGCAGGAGGGAAAACTGAAACCGTAACAGGACCACAGCAGAGCCTGACAAAGGAGGCCCAGACAGCGGCACCACGGCAGAAGAGCAGGGGACAGGAGAATTCCAGGGGCAAGGACGGTCAGGGCCTCAAGGTACTCAAGGCCGCCGGGAGCAATCACTGACCACAGGCTTCTGGGGGCTGCAGGAGGCTTTCCTACCCCACAGAGGAATCAGTGGGAGGACAGTAGCCCCGGCAGGAGAGGGACAGGCAGCAGGACGTCCCCATCTGTGGGGCCACGGGAAGGCGGTTGAAAATTCAGGACTCTGGGTGCTGGGGAAGTCCCTGAAGTAGGGTCCCTTCAAAGAGGAGGGGAAGAACAAGGTTCAGAGACAGCAACAAACACAGGAGTGGCCGCGGTACATGTCTCCCCAATTCCATGTCCATCTCTTCCTGAACTGACACTTATGTGCTGGCTGCAAATGTCTGCTTTGTAGTTTGTAACCTCAAGAGTGGCTGCGTGACCAGCTCTGAGCCTGACCTTCCATGCAGGAAATCAGGAGGAAGGGTCAAATGCAGTGGAGCCTCATGGTGACTTCTGTTCCCGGGGGTCTCCAGTTATCTGGAGCATTTGTTGTACAAGTTACAGGACCTTTTGTGTTGTGTTCCTGCAGAGAGATGCCAAGTCACTATTCTTTGGAGATAAAACTGTCAGGACTAGTAGGGCAGGCACTACCAAAACAAGACTATAAAACAGAAAACCATGCGTCTTTTTTTCTATTTAATCCATAGGTTCACACCATCTGTCTCTTAGAAGTGTGCGGTGGTTCCACTCTGAGGCATGAAGCTCTGCCTTGCACACTCAAAGCAGAGATTCCCAAATTACCGACTCTGGCTCCGGCCCTTGGGCGTTCTCATTTAACAATATAGGTGAATCTGGGCATCAGGATTTTATTTAAAAAGCTTTCCAGGTGATTCTAGCAAGCCACAAACTTTGGGAATCATTACTTTAAGGCTCTGTCTGGGAACAATGGCCCCAGCCCTGGAAACTGAGTGCCCTGGCCTCTCAAGGGACTCCCTCAAAGGCAGTGTAGCTGAGTCAGCTGATTAAGCAAGGGCAGCTGCAAGACTCCAAACTCCAGACCACTGCCATTCCAGCTGATGCTTCCTCTGTCCTTCCAGACAGGATCCCAGGCAGGGGAGGATCTGCCATCTTCCCTCTGGACTCCATCTAGTTGAGATCCACTGCTGCGGAGTGGATATGCTAGCTCAGTGATTCCTAGACATTTCCATCCTAACGGCCAGTACGACGCACCTCTACAGAGACAGATACAGGGAAAGATAAGGGGTTGCCAATTTTTTTTTTCATAAAGATGGTTTTAAAATTTATTTTTTTCAGACAGGGTCTTACTCTGTCACCCAGACTGGAGTGCAGTGGTGCAATCATGGCTCACCGCACCTGTGGTGAGAATCCTGCAGCCTTGAACTCCCGAGCTCAAGCAACGCTTGTAACTCAGCCTCCTGAGTAGCTGGCACTACAGGCGTGCACCACCATGCCCAACTAATTTTTCTATTTTTTCATAGAGACGGGGTCTCACTATGTTTCCCAGGCTGGTCTTGAACTCCTGGCTGATCCTCCCTCCTCAGTCTCCCAAAGTGCTGGGATTATAGGCATGAGCCACCATGCCTGGGTAAAATAAAGGTATTTATTTTAAAAAACACAACTATTGCCAGGCAGTGGCTCATACCTGTAATCCCAGTTACTGGAGAGGCTGAGGCAGGAGGACTGCTTGAGGTCAGGAGCTCAAGACCAGCCTGGGCGAAATAGTGAGGCACTGTCTCAAAAAAAACAAAACAAAACAAAACAAAACAAAAACCCAGCTATCTACTGTTACCATCATTTCATAAAAGACCAGACATTTAACCCCTCAAATTTAGAAAATATATCATTTCAGAGTAATAGGTCTTCAAACTGAATACACACAGCTTTATGAAAAGCTCATCGCAACTGTCTTTATTTTTCTCATTCTGCCTCAAACTGGCAAAAACTTTGTTAAAATATCTCAGCACTTAGGAAGAGTTATCACATTAGAGTAATTTTACTTCATGTAAAATTGCAATAGATTAAAGGGTACCTGCAGTTCTTTCAGTTCTGTAATAGCATTCTATGACTCTACAATTCCAAGAGTTTTCAAACCTGCCCACCCCACTACATCCCTCTCTATAGGATTTAAGCTTTTCTGGCAGGCAAGTTTTAAAAACATCCAGTAAACTTATCTTATTCATTTACGTGTTAGTGGTTCCAAAAAACATTCATTTTCAAATAACCTACCAGTATACAAATTAGGGCCCAGGAGGAGATGGCTTACCTGGCTCGAGATTAATTAGGTGTCTTTTCAGATAACAACTTTTTCCATATAAGGAAGCTACATATTGATTTCACTTTTGAAACATCTGTAAGTTTACTCTAGTCGAGCATATCACCAAAAAAACCAGGACACGACATGACGAATTCCAAGAATTCCCAGAGGGAAGTAGGGCTTCATGCTTATAAACTGATGAACTTGGAAGAAGGCCTCACTGGACCAGCAAAGTTGGCTTCCTGAGTAAAGCATCTCTCACAGCATCCTGCCCTTCTTTGGACAAAGGTATCAGATAACCTCTTCTCAAAGTTTCTAAGTGTCCACAACCTACTCAACAGCCCGTGCCATGCCTGGCTTCAAAGTGGAATCCTAAGCCTCAACAGCCCGTGCCATGCCTGGCTTCAAAGTGGAATCCTAAACTTCCCTAGCCAGCGTGGGCACAACCACACTGGTGCAAACAGTGCCAACCCGGGATCAGTGCATGCAGCTCCAAGGCGGGACTTCCCCATGCGCCACCTGCTGAGTGGCCACCTGGTCTCCCGCTCACCGTCTTGTTTTTTAAATCGCCATCACAAAGTATATGGCGTCTGACTCCTGAAAGGAGGTGATGAGATGCCAGGGGCACAAAGACTGGGTTGTATTAACCGAGAGAGGAGTAGCAGCACCCAAAGATGCCCACTCAAAGCCTGGGGAGACCTGGTGCCCCGACACTCTCTAGCAATGCTTTCAATCTGGAGTCTGTGATGGAATGGCCAGACTCAGCAAGTTTGCTAAATTTACTTTTCTAAATATTGATGGTCAAAATTAATTTAGACACATTTTGGACCATCTGACTGACCATTTTCCAATCAAGTGCTACCACCAGATGTCAGTGCCAGCACCCGCCTTGGCCACTCTGGTGCCATGTGGTATTACTTGGAGCATCACAGCTAAGCCTTGCTACTGTCAACTGGGAGCTTGCTGGTAACGCAGCATCTCAGACTCCACCCCAGACCTACTGAAGCATTCGTTTCATACTGAAGGATATGCATTTCAACAAGACCCACAGGTGAATCCTCTGCACATTAAATTGTGAGAAGCACTGAGCTAATGAGTAGGGAACAGAGTGGGATTTAACAGGGAAGTAATTCAGTCACACCCAGTGGAGGCCAAATAATAGCACGACACACTGTAGAAACATTCAAAGTAGCTCAAATTTGGCAAAGGGCTGGAGGGTGTGATCATCTTGGACACACAAAGGCCCAGGTGTGCTGAATGCAAGGGAGTTCTCATGGCAGCAGCCCTCCACAGCCCTGTGACGGGGCCCTTCCAGGTCAGCCAAATATCATCTACACATTGAGAATTTATTATTCATTTGATAGTTTGTTTTGGTTTATAGTTATATATGAGTTCTAAGCAAAGGGATCTTATACCTAGTCAATTTTATACTGACATATAGTTAAGTAGTATAATTTTAAAAGTTTCAACGCTGGGTGTCCAAGTAAAATGGGTGTGTTATCTGTGCTTGACTCAAGATTAAGGATCCGTTACTGCACTAGGGTACACAGACCATGTAACTTAAAAACCCATGAGGAGGTTGCTATTAAAAGCTTAAATTCTCCTTCCAATATCAGGTGAAGGGTGAAGGCATACTAAGTATTGTCAAGGGCTGTATAAATTCTAAGATGCCACCTGCCATCTCCACAAGATGACAAACCCCGTTTATAGGGAAAAGTCCCTTTTGAATCCATGTCAGATGCTCTAAAAAAGAGTGTGGATGGGCCGGGCACATGCTTTCCACTTCTTCCATTACTACATAGTGATCCCTCATATTATCATCTCACTTTGATTAGCTAGACGTGAACTGTTTCTACTATTTTATAGTTAATAGATTTGCTATAAATATGTTTGCATAGATAGCTTTGTAAAACAATGATTTAGATGGGAGGCTGCCAGTTTAGGATATGATTTATTGTACTTTTTCTTTTTTGTCCACCATTCAGTTAAAAATTTGAGGGGATGGGACATCTGTTTCCTAAAATCAGTAATAGATGCTTAACTTTGTCAACTGTCTGACATCTACTGATATAAATATCATTTTACTACTTTCCCAATTAATGTGACATATTTTGGTTTTGTTGTTCTTAAACTAGAACTGCATTCCTAAAATAAACCCAGTTCAGTCACAGCCACAAGTCAGTAACCCTGGGTGTGTGTTGCTATCTGCTACCATTTTATTTAGAAATTCTACATCAATGTTGACAAGTGAGATTGGACTATATTATCAGATTTTAGGATTAAGCCCATATTAGCCTTAAAGAATGCAACTGACTATGCCATCTTGTTCTATAATATAGAAATTATGAGTTTTTTTAAGATTGTTTTTTCTAGCAAATCCTTTTATTCTAGCTGCTTTTATGGGAGAGGAAAGAACTTTTTTTTTCCTTTTATCACATCAATTATGCCAATAGAACACTGACTTTGTTCATATTTTCAAAGAGCCAAATCTTGATTGTATTTGTGGGTTATAAGGCATTTTCAATTTTAAATTATTATTATATATTTTTTTTGAGACAGAGTCTCGCTCTGCTGCCCAGGCTGGAGCACAGTGGCGTGATAGCTCACCGCAACCTCCGCCTTCTGGGTTCAAGCGATTCTCGGGCCTCAGCTTCCTGAGTAGCTGGGACCACAGGCGCACGCCAACACATCCAGCTAATTTTTGCATTTTTAGTAGAGACGGGGTTTCACCATGTTGGCCAGGCTGGTCTCGAACTCCTGACCTCAAGTGATCCGCCTGCCTCAGCCTCCCAAAGTGCTGGGATTACAGGTGCAAGCCACCATGCCCGGCCAGTTTATATAATAATCTTTATTAATTTGTTCTTTTTTAGTTTGCTGCTTTGCTCTTTTTCCACATAATTATAGTTCTCTATTTTCTTTTTAAGTACGTAAGGAATAAGATTTCTTAAAACTGACAGACCGCCTCTATGGTATTTACATTATTTAATAATAGACTTTTATGGTAATACTATATATATTTTATTACATTCTATATGTTTTCTCTAACTCAGTTGCTATTTAGGACTTTTATTTTGCCATTAGCTCTATTTTTAAATTAAATAGTACATGCAGATGGTGAGAAATTTAAATTTAAAGGAAGAAGTCAGTCTTCCTTCCACCCTGTTTCCAGCCTTTCAAGTTGCCTCCTTAGAGACACTCGCTGTTACCAGTTTCTTGGGTAACCTTCTGAAGATATTTCATGTAGATTTGCATGTTCCTTTTACAAAAATGAGAGTACATTATACACTATGTTCTGTGTCTTGAATATAAACCTACATAAGAGAATTTATCACAATTTTAACATGACTTAGTATTTTAATATATGGCCTTTTCTTTTTTTAAATTTATCTTATTTTGTTTGGAGATGGGGGTCTCACTCTGTCCCTCAGGCTGGAGCGCAGTGGCACGATCTCGGCTCACTGCAATCTCTGCCTCCCAGGCTCAAGCGATTCTCCCACCTCAGCCTCCAGGGTAGCTGCCACCACTCCTAGCTAATGTTTGTATTTTTGTAAAGACAGGGTTTCACCACGTTGCCCAGGCTGGTCTTGAACTCCTGGACCCAAGTGATCTGCCCGCCTCAACCTCCCAAAGTTCTGGGATTACAGGCGCAAGCCACCATGCCCAGCACTTTTATGTATTTTTTATTTCAAATTTTATTTCATTATGATCAATTCAGGTAGTTTTATGAAATTTCTATCTTTTTGTATTTACTAGCGTGTACACTGTAACATGATAAATGATCAATTTTTATGAGTCACATAGCTTTTTTATTGAGACATTCTCACTCTGTCGCCCAGACCGGAGTACAGTGGCACAATCACAGCTCACTGCAGCCTCGAACACCTGGGCTTCAGCAATCCTGCCTCAGCCTCCTGAGCAGCTGGGACTGTAGGCACAGGTCACCAAGCCCAGCTAATTTTAAAAAAATTTTTTGTAGAGAAGGGGATCTTGCTGTGTAGCCCAGGCTGATGAACTTCTGGCCTCAAACGATCCTCCTATCTTGACCTCCCAAAGTGTTGGGATTACAGGCATGAGCTACCACACCCAGCCCACATACGCATTTTTGAAAGTATATTTCTCTTGATTATGTTTAATTTCCTCCAAATCTCTTAATTCTATTTTACAAGGTATTCAGTTTAAACCTATGACTTTTTTTTAGTATGCCTGATCTTCTATGATGGTGGAAAAACACATCCACCAAAATCATGTTCCTATTTCTTACATATGTATTTTGTTAAGTTATTTAAAGCATGTAGAGCCAATAAAGTTTTTTTCCATGATTTACTGTGCTTTTAACTGTCTTTATTGCTTCTGAAATGCATTTTGGTGTAAAGATCTACTTTTACAGATAAAACTTCAAGTTTTGGCTTTTTTATGCATATGTAGTGGGAGGTATGTACGTGGTAACTTACAAAATACTCTTGTTTACTTAGGTCATTTTCCTTGAATAATTTGGAATTTATCTAGGGCTTAAACTAAAAAATGATGTGTTTCTATTTACAATTATATTCCTATCAATTACTTGAAGGGTTTTTTTCCTGCAGGGAGAGCATCTCACTGGCACTGAGGCCAGGAAGGGAAGGCAGATATTATTGCTTCTTTCTTATTTAGTGCTCTTGAAATGCAGTGGAGGCCAGACACAGTGGCTCATGCTTGTAATCCCAGTGCTTTGGGAGGCTAAGGCAGGTGGATCACTTGAGGTCAGGAGTTCAAGACCAGCCTGGCCAACAAGGTGAATCCTCATCTCAACTAAAAATACAAAAATTAGCGGGGTGTGGTGGAGCACGCCTGTAGTCCCAACTACTCGGGAGCCTGAGGCAGGAGAATTGCTTAAATTTGGGAAGCAGAGGTTGCGGTGAGCCAAGATCACACCACTGCACTGCACTCTAGCCTGGGTGACCAAGTGAGATTCCCTCTCAAAACAAACAAACAAAAAACAAAACTAACTAACAAACAAAAAACAAACTCCACAGTGGAACATGCTCCCTAAAGTGGCATGAACTTCCAACGCTGGCTTAGTGACATATTAGGTAGAATATGCTTTGTAATGATGGCAGCTATGCCAGATTGACTGAGGCTGTGAGGGTGTTTCATTTTGCTCTTCTCTTCGTATCTTAGGTAATTGGCTGTCTGCAAGATCACGGTTTTTCACCAGACATCTCCGTAAGTCCTGTTCATCAAACATACACACTACTTGTAAAACCCCCATGGCATTATCAGCCTAACAGTTCAAAAAACTTGTCACCTTTATATAAGTATTTAACACAAATTGGTATACAAATACAGATAAATATACATAAATGTCTTATCAAAAATATCTTTAAAAATTTACTTGTAAATGGAGATTATGAAGTCCCTTTTCCATAAGATTTTTAGATCCATGGCTTTCTTATATAGCAATAAAGCATTACTGAATCACAACTTCATAAACACTAACTATACAAAAGTAGACAACTGAAAACCACACAGTTTCTAATATTAACACTGAAATTCACAATGTCAATATTCCAATTCCTCCTGTGACAGTCTTTGATGTATCCAGAGTTTCTCCAGGCTTAACGAATATTCACATCTCACTCTTATGAGAAACATGAATGTTTTATTCCCTCACTGCAGTAAATAAACTAAATTCCCAACAGTGCACTCAGAGTTTCAAGCTTATATTATCTCCAAAGAGGAAAAAAAAAACAATTGAGGAAAACTAAATTTAGAAGATGAATCAGGGTACTAAATTAGTAAACTTGCAAACAGAAGTTTCTAAGAAGGACTGTAAGCAAGTGACATGTAATCAGCTAACCCTCGGCATTTTCCTACTCCTCACTCTTGCTTCCAAACACCACAATGCTGCCCAAACATGGTGTCACACATGAACACAACACTTTCCCGAGCTTGAATCTACACATTTGATCACATTAGCATTTTATCGACTAATATCCACCTTGGCCTCCATGCCAAGGATAGAGCTCTATTAAGTGAAACTGTGATAAAACAAGGCCTCCTGTCAACCCAAGCACCAAAGCCACTCAAAGGAAGTTTAGAATGAATTGACCTTCCCACCTCATCTACTGAATTATGTTACAGTGAGAAGGAATTAGCTACCCTGCTGTAAGAGGCTGTAATTATCCTATCAGTTCCTCTATAAAACAGTTTGGTTGGTAACCAGGAATAAAAACAACAACAAATGGATTATTTTGATGGTGTTAATGGAAGAGATGCTAAGATATCTCTAAGAAGCTGTATAAACTTAAGTCCTAATGAAGGATGGAAAAAAGGATGGAAAAAGGACCAATAACCTGACACTTAAATTTCAAACACCCACTGAGATTCGGACATGTACTGGTAAATTCTCCCACACTCTTCAAAAAATACTAACAATTGAATTCACCATTTTCATCTGACTCAGTAATCACTAAGTGCATCCCCCCAACTTTTTTTTTTTTTTTGAGACAGGGTTTTGCTCTGTCATCCAGGCTGGAGTGCAGTGGTGCAAACATGGCAACCTCCTGGGCTCAAGCAATCCCCGCCCCGCTCCCTGTCTTAGCTTCCCAAGTAGCTGGGACCACAGGTGCATGCCACCACATCCAGCTCATTTTTAAATTTTTTGTAGAGATGGAGGTCTCGCCATGTCGCCCAGGCTGATCTTGAACTTCTGGCCTTAAGCAATCCTCCCACCTTGGCCTCTCAAAGTGGTGGAATCACAGGTATGTGCCACTGCACCCAGCCTACTAAGTACCTTTTAGTATTGAAAATTAAAGTAACTATTGGCATCGCTTTATATTAGAATTACTTTACAGATACAAAAACAGGAAGATAAAATTCTCACATGTCTAAGGCTACCCCCTATAGAAAGGGTTCAGTATGTACACGGTGACACCCATTCACTTACACCAAACTGAAAGATGGATACTCAGTGAGAGCAAACCACTATTGAATAATTCTTCTGACCTGCAGAATGAGAACGAAGTAGTCTACTGGCTTGTTGCGCTGGTAGAGGTAGTATTCGGGGGCTTTCTTGTTCTTCTCATCATACTTCAGTTCCTGGATGACATTGGGGTGCTTTAGCAGCCTTAGAAGGATCTTCTCTGACATCTGCGATGGGCTAAATGCTTCTACTTCTATAGATATAAACACAACTTGATATTACATTTCAAACGGAGAGAGAAAAATTATACTATTAATAATAACTGAGGTGTTTAGATAAGAATACTTGGAATCAAAGTGATAGCATTTGAATGGACGAGGCTTCCGTTTGGTGATCCACTGGGGACAGATTACCTGGGAGAAATTAGAAAGTGCTGAATTCTCACATTTGTTCTTTTTACTTCTTTCCTTTTCAACCCATCATTGATTTCAGTCCTCATAAAAGTACACTAATTTGACTGACAGAAACGAAAACCAACCACAAGCGGGCTCCTTGAGTGCGGGGGATGCCCCTCAACAAGCCATAACAGTCTGACTGTCGACCAACAGCCAAAGGAAGAAGCCAAGGTCAGGAGCATCGGGTGCGGTTAGTGCCAGCGCACACACACAGGTGCCCCATGTCTCCCTCTCCCACTCAACTACCCCAAGGAATGTGGGGAACAAAGAAGGTCGAGACTGGAAATAAGAGCAGGGCATGTGCACACATCAACATGCTAATTTAAAAAAAAAAAAAGTAATGTTCAAAAGTATTTACAAAGACAGCAATTTTATTTTAAATAACAAAAACAAAAATTACTGACTGAAGGGTGCTATCCTACAACTGGACTCTATGATATCTCAGAAGCAGAGTAGGAGATTTAGTTTTAGTTTTCTTTTTTTTAATTTTTTTTTTTTTTTTTTTTTGAGAAGGAGTCTCATTCTGTCACCCAGGCTGGAGTGCAGTGACGCAATCTCAGCTCACTGCAACCGCCACCTCCCGGGTTCAAGTGATTCTTCTGCCTCAGCCTCCCGAGTAACTGGGATTACAGGCGCCCACCACCATGCCTGGCTAATTTTTGTATTTTTAGTGGAGATAGAGTTTCATCATGTTGGCCAGACTGGTCTCAAGCAATCAGCCTGCCTTGGCCCCCCCAAGAGCTGAGATTACAGGCAATGAGCCACCATGCCCGGCCTAGATGTTTCGTTTTAATTTGTGGTTCTTAAATGATATGGAACAGTATTATCAAAATTAGAAAAAGAATAATAAGTGAAAGACATTGTTCTTTCATTTTCTAATTATGTATTTATGAAAGCTGTAAGTTCTATATTAACTTGTGACTTTTTTGTAATAAGGTAGTAATTATAGGAATTTTAGAAAATACAGAAAAAGAAAGAAGAAAGAAAAAATTATCTATAAGCCAACCACTCAGATTACCATTCTGAGCAATTGAGTGAGCATTTCTTTCCAGTGCCATGCCCAGGCACGTGTGCTCGTGTATACATGTGTGTACACACAAAAACACAACTCTAATCTTAATGTACACATAGTTTTAGATTCTGTTTCTCCCCACTTTGTATTAAGTTATATTTTCTGATGTGATAAATATAATATTGTGAGCATTTCCATGTGTCTGAGAACACGACCTTAAAGAGTTAAACAGCATTCCATCACGTGGTTGCGGCTAGCCTTCTTTTAAACATGGTTTAAGTTTACCGCATGCAGATGAAAGGCACTGGCTGCCTATCAGGGACACCGATGTCTTCTAAAGCCACTGGATGCTTTAGACTTTCTCATACTTCCCCTGGCCACCAGAGCTCAACCCTGGAGAGCATCTGGGGATGGGAGAAGGGTTGGTCAGTATCTTAAGTCCATTCAACCTTGACCTCTCTGGAGCAGTCAGTGCCGGCTGGGTTGGTGGTTTAAACTACATGAACACTTGCCTCCTGAAATGGACTCGAGTTAATCTGATCTGAGGAGGCCATCAAGAAATCCATATCAAAGTTCTTAGAATTTGATTTCATTAAAATCATAAAAGATAAAGATTTAATTGTGAAAACCTAGTTTTCTTCTTTGCAAATCACAGCCCCTGTGTTACCACTGATGTCCAACTGTGCTTCCAGGACAAGCTGAAGAGAGATTGAACTCAATTGTCCATCAAACAAGCTGGTGCCAGGCTGGCACCATCAGCCTGCTCCACCAGCTGACTCTCCCACGGACCTAGCTGGAAGGAGATGGCCTGGCCTACTGTACACATGCAGTGTGGCACTAACATTCATCCTTACCTTTCAGACCAATTTTAAGTTACTGGTCCACCCCTGGTAAATGTCTCAGAGGGTTCATGCCGACACTGAACATAGGAGAGGAGAGAATTTAAAAAGAAAAAAACAAAACAAAACAAAAAAACAAAAAAAAAACAAAACACAAAAGTGGCATTACTTATCACCCCATTTCCCAGTGTCCACCCCCAGCCCACCCCAGTCAGTGGTGGGTGAGAAACACGCTCCAGGGTTGGTAGAGATCTCAAACTGTGATAAGCTGCACTTGCCTGTTGCTAGGAAACGGTGCATGGCCAGGAGGAGCTGTGGTGATATTTTAACCTTCATCTCGCTGTCTGTCTGCTTAAAGGCAGAAAAATCTTGCTTTCGTTCCCGGTGAGCCACTTTCTTTTTCGTTCTGTTGTCAGCTAAGGGAGGAATGAAAAGAGAGAAAAAAAGAAAAAAGAAATGCATCCCATGAGATGAGGACTCTTTTGAATGAAAAAGACAAAATATATTGGAAGAGCTGGACTGTATTTCCAGATGCAGGCGCTCTATGCACAGATCCACAGGGAAGGAGGGAGGGAGAGCCAGATCCTCATCAAATCAGCACGGCGGCCTGGGCACCACGCAGTCCGCAGCGAGTGACCGCAGGCAGCCTGATTAGTGAATGTACTTCAGGAAGGTCTGTAGAGGGCCCTTGTGAGCACAGCATCAGGCAAATGCTGACAGAGCCTCTCACAGGACCCACAGAAGCACGCAGCAACAGGGCGCGCAGCCTGGAGTGCACAGTCCACTGCTGCTAAATGTCACCATCCTCCAGCAAAGGACCACCACTGTGTACACACAAGGGAGGAGTGTCCCTGCCTGTAAGAGGCCCCTTGCCTCTGCTGAAAGACAACACACAAACAAAACCCCCTTAAGAAACAAACAAGAATGCTTTCGCAGAGCAGTGTTTTAATATGTTTGCTTCACTGCTACTCCAGACCATGAGATCCTCAAGGTCAAGCAGATACGAATGGGATCCGGACAGAGGTCTGCGAACTTCCTCTGAAAAGGGTCAAAGAGTCAATATTTTAGGCTATGTGGGTGTACATAGTCTCCACACTGCTGTTTAGAAAAATGAAGGAGCATGGCTGTTTTCCAATCAAACTTTCTTTATGAACACTGCAATTTGAATTGCATATAATTTTTGCACGTCACAAAGTAATTGTTCTTCTTTTGGTTTCTTTTCTTTTCTTGAGATAGGCTCTTGCTCTATTGCCCAAGCTGGAGTGCAGCAGCACAATCGCAGCTCACTGCAGCCTCAACTCCAAGGCTCAAGTGATCCTCTCTCACCTCTGCCTCCCAAGTAGCTGGGACTGCAGGTGTGTGCCACCACGCCTAGCTAATTTTAAAATTTTTTTTGTAGAGACAGAGTCTCACTATGTTACCCAGGCTGGTATTGAACTCCTGGGCTCAAGCAATCCTCCTGCCTCAGCCTCCCAAAGTGCTGGGATTACAGACATGAGCCACCATGCTTAGCCATTTTGCAACAATTTTAGGATGTGAAAAGACACTCTTAGCTTGCAGGTCACCAGAAACAGAGTGCAGGCACTCATGGGCTTTGGTTTACCAGCTCCCCTGGAAGGTACCTCCTGAAAAACCATCTTTCAAGTATTTTTCTGGAGAAATTAATGATCAAGAAAAAACGAGCTTAAAGACAAGACCCCAATTGCTTGCTCCTTCCCAAGAACTGGGTCACTGCATTATTGTTTCTTGCATAAAGCAAAACAGATTGATTACTAGGCTTTTCCTGAGAAGGCGACTGCAACTTCCACTTTTTGTCTGTCTCAATTCTTTTGAGAACCAGACAGTAGAAATCAATACAGAATTTAAAAATAATTTTCTAATGGCAACAGCTGTCACTCCCAATCTCTATCCAGATCAAGAATATACCTGAAAGCGGCCAGGCACGGTGACTCATGCCTATAATCCCAGCACTTTGGAAGGCCAAGGCAGGTGGATCACTTGAGGTCAGGAGTTCAAGACCAGCCTGACCAACATGGTGAAACCTTGTCTCTACTAAAAATAACAAAAATTAGCCAGGTGTGATGGCGGGTGCCTGTAATCCCAGCTACTCGGGAGGTTGAGGCAGGAGACTCACTTGAACCCGGGAGGTGGAGGTTGCAGTGAGGTGAGATCGCGCCACTGCACTCCAGCCTGGGCAATAGAGCAAGACTTAGTCTAAAAGAAAAAAAAAACCTGAAACCACAAGTCCAGCATCTTGAGCCAGTAACATTAGGCAACACTTCTGTATGAGATCAGTCCAATCAAGGCTTAAGAGAAGTTAAACTAACATTTGTATAAACTGAAGTGCAAATATAGGCTCTCCTAAATGGTAAACTGCCTTCCTAATGGTAAGTACTACCCCTGGGGAAACAGAAATACAGAGACACACTCGGTTTGGTGTTTTTTTTTTTTTTTTGAGACGGATTCTCGCTCTGTCGCCAGGCTGGAGTGCAGTGGCACGATCTCTGCTCACTGCAACCTCTGCCTCCCAGGTTCAAGTGATTCTCCTGCCTCAGCCTCCTGAGCAGCTGGGACTACAGGCGCACACCACCACGCCCAGCTAATTTTTGTATATATATTTTTTTTTAGTAGAGACAGGGTTTCACCATGTTGACCAGGATGGTCTCCATCTCTTGACCTCGTGATCCGCCTGCCTCGCCCTCCCAAGTTCTGGGATTACAGGCGTGAGCCACCATGCCCAGCCACACTTGGTTTTTAAACAGTCATTTGTGAGGAAGGATGAAAAGAACGTAAACATACAAATAATATTCTCTGAGACCTCTGACGACCCTCCAAATGAGGAAAGGATAAAACAGATGTGGGAAAGGGTGTTTTTTAAGAATGCCATTCAGATGTGAGGATAAAACAGGATACATTTTCAGAAAACAGTCGTTAGTTAAGTGTAAAATTTTTTCTTTTGTGGGTACAGGGAAGACTTTCTCAGTTTTATTTATTTATTTATTTTGAGAGCGTCTCACTCTGTTGCCCAGGCTGGAGTGCAGTGGTGTAATCTCAGCTCACTGTAACCTCCACCTTCTGGGTTCAAGCGATTCTCCTGCCTCAGCTTCCTGAGTAGCTGGGATCACAGGTGCGTGCCACCATGCCCAGCTAATTTTTGTATTTTTGTAGAGATGGTGTTTTGCCATGTTGGTCAGGCTAGTCTCTAACTCCCGAACTCAAGTCATCCACCCGCCTTGGCCTCCCAAAGTGCTGAGATTACAGGGGTGAGCCACCATGCCCAGTGACTTTCTCAATTATTATTATCATTTTTTGGAGAGAGAGTCTTGCTCTGTCACCAGGCTGGAGTGCAGTGACGCAATCTCAGCTCACTGCAACCTCCGCCTCCCGGGTTCAAGTGATTCTCCTGCCTCAGCCTCCCAAGTAGCTGAGACTACAGGCATGTGCCACCACGCCCAACTAATTTTTGTATTTTTAGTAGAGACGGGGTTTCACCATATTGGCCAGGATGGTCTTGATCTCTTGACTTTGTGAGATCAAACTTTCTCAATTTTAAAATGTAGGATGTTTCCTTCTAGCAGGACTGAATAAAAAGCACCCTGCTTTGAGCAAAGCAGACTTTATCCTGAATGACCAGCTTGTCGGGAAGCTCAGACAGTCCATTTCCCCTCCGCCAAGCCATGCTTTAAAACCAGGCAGCATATACAGAGCCCAGATGCTCTTTCTCTATCCCACCCCTGGGACCCGCAAACATCTCGGGCCTGGGCCATCTCTGGCTTTATGCAACCCTTGAGCATTGCTAAGGGTGTGGCCAAAGAAGATTTAAGCTCCATAGTCCAGCAATCATGTTTTACACTTTAATGAGACAGGACTCAGTTCAACACTCAGTTCAGGATCAAGTCTACACCTGGGCAAATAAGGTATCCATACTTACCTCACCCTGCCCTGATCCAAGCCACTCCCCACTTTCACCTTCCCCAAAAGAGAAAGCAGAGAAGCAGAGAACAGAAAAAACACATTCTTACTGAGTACCCTACCCTATCCTGCTTCCCACAACCCCGACCCGCTGCCCCAGCAAGCTACACTTGCAAATCTCACCTCCACCCCTGACCCAAGGGTTCTGGAACAAGGAAGTATAAACAGTTGTCATCTATCAGTTTAACAAATCCCACTCACTTTTTTTTTTTTTTTTTTTTTTTTGAGATGGACTATCACTCTGTTAACCAGGCTGGAGTACAGTGGCACAATCTTGGCTCACTGTAACCTCTGTCTCCTGGGTTCAAGTGATTCTCCTGCCTTAGCCTCCAGAGTAGCTGGAATTATAGGCGTGCACCCCTACCATTATGCCCAGCTAATTTTGTATCTTTAGTAAAGACAAGGTTTCACCATGTCAGCCAGGATGGTCTCGAACTCCTGACCTCAGGTGATTCACCTGCCTCGGCCTCCTAAAGTGCTGGGATTACACACGTGAGCCACCGCGCCCGGCCTCCCATTCACTTTAAAGAGTACTTGAGTTATGAAAAGTACAAACAGAAGTTTATCTGAAAACAATATACCTAGTTGTATAAAATGAAATTTTAGTAAAGTTTTTTTTAACATATGTAAAATAAAATTTAAAACCAACAGCAGTTTTCTGTTTAGGGCAAGTAAGGCCGTCATCAGTGGTTAGAAGCAGCTGGCTGTTCAGAAGAACGCTGTTGCTTGACATTACAGGGTCTGCTCCTTCTGATAAAGGGACTGGAATATACCGACAGGTCATGCACGGCCTACACACATCATGTGTCATTCTAAACAGAGGCAGCAACTACAGTAACGTCAGAAGACTCACAAACAGCACAACAAAAAAAGCAAAGGTTTCGGGAAATACACTCAGACAATGCTACTTACTGTATAAATCTGTTTCATCTAGAATCTCAGATTTGATGATTTCTTCAATCACATCTTCTAAGGTGACAATTCCTAGAACTTCATAAAACGGATCCCCTTCTCCCTCATTGTTTACCCGCTGCACGATAGCCAGGTGAGATTTACCTTTAGAGAAAAGAAAAAGTTTAGGAAGTGACTTTCTGAATTTCCTGAATAACATGTTATATGTGATATGGTAAAAACACCAGCACACACAGATGCCGAATTATCAAAATCTGTTTCAGCATTTTAAAATGGTACTGAGACATCACAAACAAATGGAAGAACTTCATGAGCCATTAAAAGGCAGAAAGTTATGCCAGAGGAGTGTCACCCTCCACATACATTGCACTGCACCATTGTTCTCTGCTTCCTAATGGTAATGTCTCTTGGTGTGTAACCTTTCAGCAACTGCCACCTAAAGAGAGTGGTTCTCAAAGTGTGGTCCATGGTGCCCTAGGGATTCCCAAGACCCTTATAGGAGGTCCATGAGGCCCAACTATTTTCACAAGAATACTAAGATGCTATTGGCTGTTTTCACTGTGTTGAAATTTGAACTGATGGTGAAAAGGCACCTTAGCACAGATGAACGTAGCGGAAGCAAGCTGCACTTAGTGAACACTGTTCTCTGTCACAACATACATGCAGTAAAGGGAAGGAAGTAGCTTCTCTTAAGAATGTACTTGGCTGTGAGCGACGGCTCACTCCTATAATCCAAGAACTTTGGGAGGCCCAGGTGGGAAGACTGCTTGAGCCCAGGGGTTCACGATCAGCGTAGGCAACACAATGAGATCCTGTCTCTACAAAAAAACAGAAAAAGTAGCTGGACATGCAGGCCTACAGTCCCAGCTTCCTGGGAGGCTGAGGTGGGAGGATCCAGGAGTTCAAGGCTGCAGTGAGCTATGATCGAGCCACTGCACTCCAGCCTAGGTGACAGAGTAAGACACTGTCTTAAAAAAAAAAAAAAAAAAAAAAAAAAAAAGTCCTTGCTGAAGCAGTAAACATTAATTTCATTAAATCCTGACCCGAGTACATGTCTTTTGGTAATCTGTATGACAACATGGGAATTGCCATAAAACACTTCTGTTGAATTCTGAAGTGCGGCAGCTGTCCTGAGGAAAGACTCTTGTGATTCACTTGCAAGTTGGACTGGCCACTTTCATTGTTGAATGTTTTTACTTCAAAGACGACTACTAGACAAACTATGGTTATATAGACTTGGGTATTTGTCAGGCATTTTCTCAAAAATGAACCTGTCAAATCAAGGAAAACAATAGGCAGTGTGGACTGCCAATGATAAAATTTGAGCTTTCAACAGAAAGTTAAAATTTCAGCTGGGCGCAGTGGTTCACGCCTGTAATCCCAGCGTTTTGGGAGGCTGAGGCGGGTGGATCACCTGAGGTCAGGAGTTTGAGACCAGCCTGGCCAACATGGCAAAACCCCATCTCTACTAAAAATACAAAAATTAGCTGGATGTGGTGGTGTGTGCCTGTGATTCCAGCTACTCAGGAGGCTGAGGTGGGAGAATCACTTCAATCTGGGAGGCGGAGGTTGCAGTGAGCCAAGATTGTGCCGCTGCACTCCAGGCCTGGGCAACAAAGTGAGACTCCCACTCAAAAAAAAAAAAAAAAAAAAAAAAATTGCTGAGCGCAGTGGCTCACATCTGTAATCCCAGCCCTTTGGGAGGTGGATCACTTGAAGTCAGGAGTTCAAGACCAACCTGGCCAACACGATGAAACCCTGTCTCTACTAAAAATACAAAATAAATTAGCCAGGTGTGATGGCGCACGCCTGTAATCCCAGCTACTCAGGAGGCTGAGGCAGGAGAATGGCTTGAACCCAGGAGGTGGAGGTTGCAGTGAGCCAAGATCGCACCATTACACTCCAGCCTGGGCAACAAGTGAAACTCTGTCTCAACAAAAAAGAAAAAAAGAAAAGAAAATTAAAATTTTGGGAGACTTGTAGCCACGAGCGTAACAGCTTCTCAACAAATTAAAGACTTTTCTGATGAGATTGCTGGTGATATTAACAAATGATTGTTAAAAATATTGAATATTGTAATCTGTCAACATTTTGAAGATCTGTATAACTCAGTGAACCAATATTTTCCAAGTGACTATGGCAATGTTACAAAATCATGCAAGAGTACACAATCCATTTGGAGTAGAAGACACAACAATGGATTTTTAAAAATTCTTACTTTGGAATAATTTTAGATTTACAGAAAAGTTGCAAAGAGAGTATAGAGTGTTCCTATAAACCCTTCACCCGGTTTCCCCCATTGTTAACATCTTACACTACCATGATATATTTGTCAAAACTAAGAAATTGGCATTGGTACATTACTATTAAGTAAACTCCAGACTTTATTTGGATTTCGCTGATTATTTCTATATAACATCCTCTTTGTTTTGTTGTCTGGTTCAGGGCACCACACCACATTTAGTTGTCATGTCTCTTTAGTCTCCTCTGGTCTGTGACGGTTTTTCGGTCTTTGCTTTTTATGACATTGACAATATTGAAGGGTACTGGTCAGGCCTCCTGCAGAATGTCCCCCGATTTGAGCTTGTCTGATGTTTCACCCATGAGTATACTGGGTTATAGGTTTTCTAGTTACATCAGTGGTTATATGACATCACTGCTGACATTCACCTTTTTCATCACTTGGTTAAGGCTGTGTTTCCCAGGTTTCTCCATTGGAAAGTTACTCATTTTTCCCTTTCCTTAATTCTATTATTTGAAAACAAGTCACTAAGTCTAGTCCACCCATACAAGGGTGGGAGTTAAGCTCTACTTCCTGGAATATGGGAATATTATATGTAGATACATATATTATTTGGAAGGGGGAGTACCTGCATATATTATTCAGTATTCTTCTGTAAAGAAGATTTCGGACCAAACAAAGTCAATGTAAGAGTTCAAAGGTCTACTGGTATGGTTTCAGATTCTACATTACAACTAACCTTTAAGAAATTACTATGTATGGAGTTTTGACATAATATCAAAGGAGAATACCCATCACTGTCCAAAAAAGCTGATACTCCTCCCTTTTCCAAATACATACCTGTGTGAGGCCAGATTCTCCTGATATACTTCAACTAACACAGTATACTGCACAGACTGAATGCACAAGACTGAACCCAGCTGCCTTCCTTTTAGCTTGATTAGACATGCAAAAAGTAAAACAATGGCACTCTTCTACCATTTTAGAAAATATTTTTATTAATAACACTATATTAGCATGCAATGGATTATTGTCCTTTAAATCAACCAATGTTTTGAAGGTCACTGTTTTAATTCAAATACAGTAAATATCAAAAGATAGAACCCACATAAATAAAAGGATCCTCAATCATTTTTAAGAGTTTCAAGGGGTCCTGAGACCAAAAAAAGTTTAACCCATTTATGTCACAGGTTGCAAGTTTTTGTGAAAAATCAGACCGTGGTGATGACCTTGAGCAGTAGAATATAAATAACTCCCACAAGCTTAGCGTTCCAATAATGGAACACTAGGCATAAATAGGTTAAAGACTGCTGTTTTTGGGGATGGATTGCTTGAGACCAGGATGGCAAGGGAAGAACATGAGTCGAACACTTCTGGATTTGAACTCCAGCAGGCCACTCACTAGCCATTACTAGCAGAAGACCATGAGCAAACATTAACTTTTCTGAGCTTCAGTCTCCTTATATTTAAAGCCAGCCTCATAATTGCTACTGCAATAGGATTGCTGTGAAAATCAGAGATAATGCTGGTACCCAGCAAAGACATTGCCTGGAATCGGCTGGGTGATCACTAAGTGCTAATGCTCGTTATTTTATTAATGTTTTTCCTAAATTCTAAGGCACCACCAACTTATTACCAGCTTAAAGGGAAAAAACCCCACTATATTATTAAATGTACACAGTGATTAGAAGATGCATCTCAGGCAGGGCACAATGGCTCACGCCTGTAATCCCAGCATTTTGGGAGGCCAAGGCAGGAGGATCGCTTGAGGCCAGGAGTTTGGGACCAGCCTGGGCAACATAGTAAGAACTCATCTCTATAAAAAAATAAAATAAAAAGTAAAAAAGATACATTTCAATCTCAAAGATCTTTTAAAATAGTAACAGCATCTCTCAAACAACAATATTGGTTTTCCCAATCCAAAGCATGCGAAGTATCTAAAACATATCCATAAATGAAGCCAAAGTAGGCATTATCTGGAAACTTCATAATCAGCTAATTTTTGAATAATTTTTGTTTAATGATAGAGTGTTTCTTGGTGGCGGTGGCGGGGGGTGGGGTGCAAGAGCTTTAAATAAAATTTAGTTAACACTTTAAGTTGGGTAAGTTCACCGAGATACAACCAGCCACGTTAAAAATATTCTGAGGGCTGCATCTGATCAAGTTCCCAGCACTTACGCAGACACTGGCTCTGGTCCTGCGGATCTGTTGGCCCTTTCTTAACTTGGCAGTCTAAGTCAGCTTCTGTTCTGCCTCAGACCCCCTTCTACGCAGCCGTGTCTACAAGCCTAGAAGTTTAGATTGTTAGACAATTAGGCGTCCTACAATTTTCATCCCTAGCATGCTCACGCTCAAAGAATGAAAATATTTTGAGCAGGGGAGACGAGGAGGGAAACTTATCAGCAATGGATATAAACACTGCATCAGGTCAAGTCAATTCTCATCTCATCCACTTGGTCCGGTAGGTTTCTCACATCTGCTTTCCCAAGGACCCAACATAAGCAGTTAAAAATTCTTGGTGAATGCTGTCTGTCGAAAGTTAAATTCTTTTGCTATTCCCAGCTTGTGATCATTTAAAAGGAATTTTCCAAAGCAAGGTCTAATATTAGACTCAAAATGAAGTTTCCATTCCACTGAGGCGCTATTCTCACCAAAGTAACTACCGTATAATCAGATTGTCTTGGAGCAACTCGTTTAAATGCAGATGGACATACTTGAAATACCAGCTCAATAGCACCGACAGATTTGGCTGGAAAGGGCCTTACTCTAGGAGAAATTATTTCTGTGAATTAGGCTTCTTAGACTGAAAATTAAGTTTTCCTCCAAGTTCACTTGTTTCAAGGCTGAAACTTCTGCATCTGCCCCAGGGCCACATTCTTTTAACTTTGGAATTCCTGGTGAGAAGTCCTGTTTTCTGAAACTTCTTCCCTGTGCACAGTACAAAGGAAAAACAATGACACCTCTCTCCTTCACTCAGGCTTTTGGAGAACAGTGATTCCATTCACCTTCCCACTTAACCATTCACTGCAGGGACTTTAGTCCTTGTCAAGGGATCAATCAAAAGGAAAATGTAAACAACTTTTTTTTTTCTTTTCTTTTTTTTTTTGAGACAGGGTCTCACTCCCTGGCTGGAGTGCAGTGGCATGATCGTAGCTCACTGCAGCCTTGAAATCCTGGGCTCAAGTGATCCTCCCACCTCAGCCTCCTGAGTAGCTAGGACTATAGGCGTGCACCACCATGCCCAATTAAATTTTTTGTTGAGACAGGGTCTCGCTATATTGCTCAGGCTGGTCTGGAACTCCTGGCCTCAAGTGATCCACATGGGCCTCCCAAATAAACAACTTTTCAATACATAAATTTTCAAAACCGAGCTCAAATAGGACCTTTCTTAACCTGAGCATTGGAAAAATTAAGTCAGGACTGAAAGCAGAAAAGTGACTCTGGGAAAACGAATAGAAGAATAAACCCAAAACTTAAAAAGATGATAAACTGATGGATTCTTAACTTCCAACGAGAAGAATGAAAATATAGCAGTTAACAAAATACTTAATCACAGATATTAAACACTAAAACTTTTAAATATGCATAGACTAAATAAACTTTATAAACTGCATATAGATCAAATAAAGCATAAATTGTTGTCACGATCAGGGCTTGGGAGAGGGCCCTTTCTTGCGAGCTGTAAGAGATCTTGCTGTACACCAGGCAGTTTGAACTGTTCTGGTATTTAAATTCCTAGCCCTTCTCCTCCTTTTCTGGTCCTAAGGGAATCTAAACAGGCCTGTTTTCAGAGTACAGGGCTTTACAAACACATCTCTCCTCAAATTCAGAATCCTAAGCAAGCTATTATGAACAGCCTAGATTGCCCATCTTTCTATAACCACTAGTGCTCAGGGCAGGGCAGTAACACAGGTGAAATTACAAAAACCATGTCTGCACTGGGAGATGGACTAAGCAACTAAAATAATCTATACAAGGTAGAATTGGGATCAAATTTCTACTTCTGCCTGCTTCCACTGCTCCACAAATTAAAGTTTATTATTTGCATATTCTCTCTGAATTGGTAAACCAGCCCAGAATGGTAGTGGATTACCACATTTGCATCTTTTAACCTTACCACACTTCTAGGCTCAAATTTTAAATGACAGATACCATTTGTATTTTGATGGTAGTAACTGTTTTTATTATGATTAAGCCAACAAGGACACCTGTAACGGTCAGACGAAAATATGGACTTGTTTGATATCAGACACTGTTGATGTCAATGAAGTGAAATGGGACTAGGCAGACATTAAGGAAGAAAGTCGATGGAATGGATGTAACAGAAGGGAATTAGGAACAACGTGATATAGCTGTGCTAATAAAAAGTAACACAGAGTAGTCAAGAAGACCCAATAATGCAAGCACAAGGCAAACTGAGCCTGTGGGGTCCTAAAATGCCACTCAAACAGCAGGAAGAAATCAGAGACCCCGTCATGAGAAACTCAAGCCAAACATCTTACATTAGCCATGACATCTGCGTTGCACAACTCCAGGGGGCACCGTTAGCACAGAATGCAATGCTTCATGTTTCCCTGAAGTTGTGAGATGCTGCGGCCTCCTTACTAACCAAGGAGACGGCAAATGAAGCATCTGATATGCTTTTGTTTTTAAATTTCTGACCTACTAACATAAAATTATAATAATTCAATAAATAGGAATCAATAAAATTCCAAAGAGGGAGTTCTATAGAACTAATGATAAAAGAAGCAAAAGCTCTCCAAGTCTAAATTTAGGTCCCATGTCACTAACAAAAAATGACATGATCTTTTAATGGCTATACTTAAGATCTCCAGAGGAAGCCAATTTGCATATTGGCAGTCAAGGACGTCAATACACTTTAAATATAATTACAATTGGATTTAGTCAGATTTACAAGTGAACAAACTGATCAAGTAAGAGAATGTATATGAACATAATATATAAGCCATAAAATCCAGGCTATGAATGAACTATGAACAATGAACTATAGTCGCACAAATTCATTTGTTTGTTCCATAAATATCTGCTGACTGCCTACTATGTGCCAGGCCCATACCACAAGGACCAAAATACAAGCACTGGCTCTCAAGAGGCATTCGAGCAGGGGAGACGGACACTAGGGAAGCAGACTCTGGGAAAACTAATAGAAGAATAAACCTTGAAGTGAAAAGGCATGTCGGGTCGTGTTCAAGTGCTGTGGAGAACACAACAGTAGGGGCGGGATGACATTTAACACAGGATGGCCAGGGAAAGGACTGGCAGCAGGTGGGAGGAGAATAGCCCTGGGAAAGGGCTGAGGCAGGAAAACCCAATCGGGAAGTTACCAGTAAGCCAAGCCAGGGAGGATGGTGGCTTGGGCCCGGGAGCAATGGTGCAGGTGATGAGAAGTACCTGCATTCTGGATAGACAGTGTTTTAGAAAGAGCCAGCAGGATTTGCTGATGGACTGGATAGGGGGTGGAGGAGAATGAGAGAGTCAGGCTGACTTGCTTTTTGGCCTGAGCAATGAGAGGAACAGAGCTGCCACTCCCAGTGGAGGACAGTGCATGGCATCAGTCTAGAAGGCAGAAGTCAGCTCGGTTTTGGACAAGTTTGACATCCTAGTGGAAATGTCAGATAGATACATGAGTCCAGAATTCAAGAGAGAGAGACACACATGTAAGCTACAGATAAAAACTGAGCAAGTACAGATGGTAGCAGAGCCAGAAACCCACTGAGATCACCTAGGCCGTGGATGGCGAAAAGAGCCAGCGCTAAGCATGGTGGTGCCCGAGTTTCCTGGGTCAGGAGGCTGAGATAGAACCAAAGAGAGACTTGAGAAAGAGGGGCCAGCAGGAAGGGGAGGGGAGAATAAAGGGAATGGGTGTTTTGAAAGCCACATTAAAAAATAAAAAATAAAAACTGTCCCAAAGAAGAGAGAGCAGTCAAAAGTATCAAATGCAGCCGAAAGGTCATGAAAGGTGATTTTGGCGACAGAAGATGCTGGAGATAAAGACTGTGATGGAGGAAGGGCCTGAGGGCCACAGTGTAAGTGACATGCTGAAGACCCTAGAGTCTGGCCAGTGTACTTTCCCCTCGAGCCCTTTCTGCTTCTAACACGGAGGCCCGAACTGGCCTGCTTCTGCCAAGTAGCCTTGATCACAGAGAAAAGACCTGTCATTAGGACAGTTTGGCTGTCCTCTTCAAAATAACACCTCCCTCTTTGAGTCCCTAGATCTGAACATGACACCATTAGATTTCCAATCACCCAGGCTTTAAAACTCTAAAATCTTTGTCTTTTCTCTTTTTCTTCCTTTTCAATGAAGAATGAATGAATGAATAAGTAGACACATACAGCTGCATAAGTTTCACAGCTCAGTGAAACTTGACATTTGTGTATACCTGGAAAACTACCACCGCGAAGAGTTGGTGGGAGTCAGGGTGTTGACAACAGCTACAGGGGTGGGTGAGGTGGAAGAGGGGCTGGAGACAGGAACGGGGAATAGGTAATGCAGTGGTAAGAGGAGGGGCTAAGTAGGTTCAGCAGACTTCAGGCTCCAAGGGGAACACCCTCCATGTGGCTCCTTCGGCAGGGCTCCCTTTCCTGCCCCTTCCCTTTGTTGACAGCAGGTCCCTTAAGGATAGACAGATCACATGCTGGTCCAGCAACAAGGCATGTCATGATAACTGGGGGACAGCACAACTTCAGAATAAGAGAAGCAATTCTCCTCCCGTATTTAGCTATATCTGGAATGTTAGTTCAGGTCTGGGTCTTGTATTTTACAAGAGGCAAACTGAGGGGAAATGCTGTACGATATACAAACTATGTCATGGGAGGAACAATTACATAAGCCAGAGACGTTTAGATGGAAGAGACATCTGGGCAGGGATGAGGTTGACAGCAGCCTTCAAATATCTGAAATCAGTCAGCTCCATGCCTCCTCACCCCACAGCTTGTTATGTGCACACCTGTAGCTCAGTGTGCTACAACATGGTCTCCCTGATTAGGCCATCAGCTCCAGATCAACTCCGGATCCACCTTTGTGTCAGCCCCTGCCAAGCCTAGCCAACGGCCAACACTCCTGTTTCTTCTCTACTCCTCCATTCACAAAGGAAGACTTACTCACCATAACATAACCACAGCATTCCATCACGCACGCACAGTGCTCACTTCCCACCAGTTACTGAATTAAGGAGAAAATGTTCCTAGGGCAGGGCTCAAAGGCATCACCACACTGCAACCTCCACTCTCCTCTTCTTAAGCTTCATCTGCCCAGACTTGACTTTTCACAGTCAGGTCCTCCATGGCTCTACTTGCCCCTTCCTCTGCTTGAGCCCTTTTAATCCTTTTTTACCTTGCTCTTAATTCCACACATAATATCACCCATACCAGGAAGCCTGTTCTATTCCCAAAGGCAGAAATTATCTTTTATATTTTTGAGCTCCTATAATGTCATCTGAATTTCTCTTAAGGCATCTGTTTTTTTTTTTGTTTTTTGAGATGGAGTCTCACTCGTTTAAGCAGGCTGAAGTGCAGTGGTGCAATCTTGGCTCATTACAACCTCTACCTCCCAGGTTCAAGCGATTCTCCTGCCTCAGCCTCCCAAGTAGCTGAGATTACAGGCATGCACCACCACGCCTGGCTAATTTTTGTATTTTTAGTAGAGACAGGGTTTCACCATGTTGGCCAGGCTGGTCTTGAACTCCTGACCTCAGGTGATCCACCCTTCTTGGCCTCCCAGAGGTGCTAGGATTACAGGCATGAGCCACTGCCATCTGGCCACATCTCTTTCTTATAGTAAGTTTGTGATCTTTTCCCTGCTAGACTGGAAGCTCCTTGTTTCTCACCTTTCTCCCAGAACACCTAGCTTGATGCCACCCTCTACAAAGAGCAGGTAAGAAGGGGTCAGCCGTCATAGAGCCCCAGCCCCTCACTCACTGCCCTAACACACACAACCCACTGGGGCTGCCCTGCCACAGCCGCACCGTACCTAGGCTATGGGAGTGCCTGGGACTCTATACCCATATTACTCTTAATAGTATTTTAGATAGGTCCTTTCCCTATCCATTTCCCTCTCAATTCAACACCGGCAAAACCCAAAGAAAAATAAACCCTGAATTACAAGCCACATAACAAACACTCAGATTTTTGTAATGAATACACGGATGAATGCTGATATGTGCCTTGCAAGTCTTCTGACTACTGTGGTGATCAACCCAGTATCAGAGGCCAGGCGCAATGGGTCACACCTGAAATCCCAGCACTTTGGGAGGCCGAGGCAGGCGGATCACCTCAGGTCAGGAGTTCGAGACCAACTTGGCCAACAGGGCGAAACCCCATCTCTACTAAAAATACAAAAATTAGCCGGGCATGGTGGTGCACTCCTGTAGTCCCAGCTACTCGGGAGGCTGAGGCAGGACTGAACCTGGGAGGTGGAGGCTGCAATGAGCTGAGATCACGCCATACATTCCAGCCTGGCTGACAGAGTGAGACTCCATCTCAAAAAAAAAAAAGCAAAAAAAAATCTAGTATTAGAACATGAGCTATAATCAAACCTGCTTAAGGAGAAGCAATATAATTTCATTTAGGAAACTATCACCTAGCTATTTCTGTACTGTTGAAAGCTAAAATAAAAATAAAAACAAACTGTGTGTATCTTCTTTTTTTTTTTAAGTACTTATTTTACCTTACCATCCCCACCAGAGCTAAGTGCATTTTTTCCAATTGAATTTTCCCACCATAAAATACACCAGAAAAATGTGACACAGATCTTAAAATAGTCCTATATAAACAATACATGAGTGTATATATAGAAGCACTTGCTGTATATAGAAGCCACTGGTTTTAAATGATAACTGTTGCTATTCTGGGAGACAAAAGCCTCCTTTTACTACTTCCAAAAATTCCAAAGTCTGACCCATAAGTGGCCGGCCCAGACCTCCCTAGCAGGACAGTTCCTTCAGTCCAGCCATGAACATCCTCACTCCTGGTTAGGCCTGAACTAATGCATCTGCCAGTGAGGCTGACTGGTGGAATATGGAATCATGGTTTCTTTAAAAAAAATCTAACATTCTTTGGTGAGGGTAGAGGTTTATTTGATACAGGGCCCTCTCCTGGACAGGACCCTGAATTTATCTATTAGTGTAAATGACAGTGTTGCTGCTGCTCTTTGGCCACTTGAACAACTCTGACAGTAGGGAGGTAGCACTCACTGAGGTAGTCAGCCTCTAAAAGACTTTGTTTAAAACCAGGAGAAGCAAAGTAGACAAGTCCTCTCCATTAGTGGCTAAACAGTCTTGGCACAGTGCATGCAGCAGCCAGGAGTGTTATTTTAAAATTGACTGGTTGAATTTCACTTCTCCGTAGAAATCTCCATGCAGTAAGACCAGAAATATTATACATTGAGAAAAACTAATCCAGGTGGTTCTCAGATTTTACAGTTTTATCAATGGAGATTTGGGAAAGGTATGGTTACCCTCAAGGACATCAACATTTACCTGTTAGGAAAGTTCCTGAAATACACAAGACTGTAGGCTAGGCATGGTGACTCAACACCTGTAATCCCTGCACTTTGGGAGGCTAAGGTGGGCAAATGGCTTGAGGTTAGGAGTTCGAGATCAGGCTGGCCAACATGATGAAACCCCGTCTCTACTAAAAATACAAAAATTAGCTGGGTATGGTGGTATACGCCTGTAATCCCAGCTACTCGGGAGGATGAGGCAGGAGAATCGCTTGAACCCAAGAGGTGGAGGTTGCAGTGAGCCAATATTGCACCACTGCACTCCAGCCTGGGTGACAAAACTAAGATCTGTTTAAAAAAAAAAAAAAAAACTGTAGATACCTGCCTGACACACTATAGGCATGCAGATATTTACTGAATGAGTGAATCTACAAATCACATTTAAACCTTTTGAACATATTTTCAATGTATACAACTTTCTGAGCTAAAAGATATTTTATATTTGTCCTAAAACTACCTTCTCCACATTTCTAGAGGTTTCCTTTGTACTTATACTTTATGTTTGGCATTATTTTTTGAGGCTACGCTATCTATCTTCTGTAAGTCATCATTACAGAGAGAAGACTCCATCTTCTTATACTATACCCAATATTTCATTTAATAATTTGACCCTGATTTTTACAAAACGTTTTTATATTCAACACTATACTTAACTATCACCATCAATTTTCCCATTGTATGCTTTCTTCCACTCAAATACATATTGAGTAGCCAGACATGGTGGTCATGGTGGTGTGCCTCCATAGTCCCAGCTACTTGGGAGGCTGAGGCTGGAAGATTACTTGAGCCCATAAGTGAGTCTAGCCTGGGTAACATAGTGAGGCCTCCCTCTCTATGAAAACGTATTATATATAAAAATAAAATATATATACTTATTATATGATACTATATTAATATATATAATTCCCAGCACAGGGCTAAATATATATAGATGTCTACTTCTTTAATATGATTAAAAAGATCAATTAGGAAATGATTGTTGATATTATTTGAAAAATCCTTTGCTGTTACAAAATGGAACATTTTATTTTAATTTTGAAACAATTGTATATTCACATGCAATTATAAGAAACAACAGAAAGATCCTGTGGATTTTGCCCAAGATCCCATGTACTTTTACCCAGTTTCCCCCAATGGTAACATCTTGCAAAACTACAGCAGAGTCACAACCAGGATATGAGCATTGACAGAGCCACAGTACAGGATACTTCTACCACCACGATGACCTTCCTATCTCCCTTTTATAGCCATACCCACAAACTCATCATTTTAATAGTTTCCTTGGTAAAATAAGACCTTAGTTTTCTATTGACAGTGGCCCTTATGCTTTAGTGTTTAAGTTTAAACAAATATTTAAAAAGCTCACTAAATGGTTATCAATAGAAAAACATGTTTCAGTCAAAAAATTGTTTTACATGCAACGTTTGAAAACCCAAGAGTGACGTCCAATCCTGACAAAGATTAGCCAACCATGCTTCCCTGGGTGAGGTATACAGCAGGTAGTTATATAACTAAGAGAGAAACGGTTTTTGGAGAGAGTAGCAGAGACCCCAGCCTCGATTTGATAAACGTCTACAGAGGCACACCTGTGGCAGGATGATTTTCCAGGCAGCTCCTCTTTGGCTTCTCCCAATGTGTTGATGAATTTAACAGTCCCTGGTAATTCAATTAAACACTAATCTAGGTGCTGTTGTGAAGGGATTTTGCAGATGCAAATGAAGTCCCTAATGGGACTTCATTGGTTGACTTTAAGGGAGATCACTCTTGGTAGACCTGACTTAATCAGTTGGAAGGCCTTAAAAGCAGGGCCTTAAGACTTTCTGAAGGAGAGAAGAAATTCCTCCCATAGAAAACAACTTCAGACTGTGCCTGTGGGATTCCAGCCTGCTTGTGATCTTCTCTTCCTAATGACCTGTCCTATCAATTTGGGCTTTCTTAAACATCCTCCACAATATATAAGCTACATTCTTATAATAAATCCCTTGATGAAAGTGTGTGTGTGTGTGTGTGTGTGTGTGTATCCTATTGGTTTTGTTTCTCTGGTTGGATCCTGGCTGACAGACTCAGGATCCATACCACAAAGCGATTAATAGAAAGCAGAAAGCAAAAGGAAAACTAGGATTAAACTAAGTTCTCATTTCCCAAAGCCAAGACAGCTAATGACTGATGTGTATAGGAAGACAAACTAATGTGTGTGCGCTATGCCAGAGAATCTGATCCATGAACTTCCTGGTGAAAATAGCAGACATAGAAAGTAAAGTAACCCTCTGAAACAAAAAAACCTAAACTGTTTAAAAGACAAGAAGCCAAGTCATTTACTTCTATCCATCCAAGGGGATGGTCCTATCAAAGACAGCCCTCCAGCCCTCTCCCCTAAGTTAGGATTCCAGGCAATAAACAAACAATGAATGGTCTCACATTCCCACCACCACCCACTCCTTTTCTCTTTCACTTGTTCTTCAGTCTTGCTGCCAGATACTTTAGCCAGAAACCCAAAGTGAGGCAATTAATAGAAAATTCCAGTCATTATGTGACTTACTTAATGGCCCATCCAAATGACTTGTGAGAAAATCTCATGAACCAACAGAACAGAGACTGAAGAGTTTTTTCCATTATTTCTCTCTCTGAGTATTTAAAGACTCGGATTTTCCCATCTTTTGGGGAAATATTTTCTTATAAATAGTGAGGCATGCTGGGCATCTCCACTTCATCTTTTTTGGTGGTCTGTAACACTCACTGTACACTCATTGGAATGTTTTCCTAGTAAGTGATGGGCAATGGAAAACATGGCTAAGACAAAAGATGGCTTTCAGGCTGAGATGATGGGAACCTTCTCATGTTCCCCAAGAGACAGGTAGTTCTTCTATAGAACTAAGGGGTTTATTTTAGAACCAATGAGACTATTTCTGTCTTTCCTTTAGCCTGCAGCGTTTATAAGAATGATAAATGAGGACTGACTAGACTACTTAGTAGTCCGTTTAGTAGTAGTCCAATATATCCAATAATAGTAGGAGTTATTTTTTATTTTTTGAGACACGGTCCCACTATGTTGCCCAGACTGGTCTCGAATTCCTGGACTCAAGTGATCCTTCCAACCTCAGCCTCCCAAAGTGCTGGAATTATAGACATGAACCACCATGCCCAGCCAATAGTAGGAGATTTTTAAAAGAGATCTATACTTCTGCTGCTAAGCCCAAATGTTAGGGCTTTGGTTTTATGACTTACTCTTCTGTTCCATTATTAGGTTTTAGTTTTTAGACCAATAATTATTTAGAAGCTTTGTTTTATGGTCCAAACTGATTGATTTCAACTAAGCTAATTTCTTGGTTGATTTCTACAACACAAGTAGACAAGATCAGTAATTATACAAAAATCAGACATAAAAATGTGGTCCTGTTGTCACAGTCACTGAACAAAAATTACCTAAGCCCAGACAATGTGCTAAATAACACTGCAGATCAAACCACACCGTACATTTGCTGCAGTCATAGGCGTTTTAAGGAGAGAAATGAGGTCGGTTTTTAAACCTGCTTGAAGGGGAAAGTAATGTTTCTTTTTTTTTTTTTGAAAACAAAAAAACAAGAAAGACAGACCTTAACCCCTTTTCTCACTCAAGTCTGCTCTTTTTAGGAAGTCCTTCCTGATGACCTCAATTTGGAATGAGGTAGAATTGCTATTATATATTATTATACAGTTAATAGTAAACATATATTACATAGTTAATAATTATGTGATATAAGGGAAAAGAGCTATCAAGATTATCCCCCCCCAAAAAAAATCTCTGAATATTAGAAGGAAAATTAATCATCTAGATAAATTCTTATTCAATGTATTAATTATCTTCTGTGAATTTTGTGCATATGATAAACTTCAAAAAAAAATGAAAGGGTGAAAATATTTCAACGTCTTCCTCACTGTCCTAAAATCCTAGCATTTTACTTTTGCTTCCTGTCCCCAGAAACTCCAAGCACTTCATCTTCATTATAGAGGAGAAAAAAGATGCAAACAACTTTTAAAACCCAGTGTTCTCTATTATAGATTCCTTCATAATTCCTACTCACCATTCCCATGATCTACTTTCCCCCAATAGCTCTTAAAAATGTGTAGAAGGGCTGGGCGCGGTGGCTCATGCCTGTAATCCCAGCATTTTGGGAGGCCGAGGCAGGTGGATCACAAGGTCAGAAGTTCGAGACCAGCCTGGCCAACATGGTGAAACCCCCATCTCTACCAACCAAAAATAGGATCCTAGGGTAGAATTTGTGTTTATGGCTTTCCTTACTCATCCTCCTTTAATTTGTAGAGACAGACGTATTTCAAGAGAGGAAATTTTTTGCAACGTTTTCACAATTGTTTGTACATGTTTTTTCTTCACCAGAAGCTTTTTTAAAAAACCTTAGATTGGCTGGGCACGGTGGCTCACGCCTATTTGTAATCCCAGCACTTTGGGAGGCTGAGGCAGGCAGATCAGGAGGTCTGGAGATTGAGACTGTCCTAACACGGTGAAACCCCATCTCTACTAAAAATACAAAAAAATTAGGCAGGCATGGTGGTGGGCGCCTGTAGTCCCAGCTACTCGGGAGGCTGAGGCAGGAGAATTGCTTGAACCTGGGAGGCTGAGGTTGCAGTGAGCTGAGATCATGCCATTGTACTCCAGCCTGGGTGACAGAGCAAGACTCCATCTCAAAAAAATAAAAATAAAAATAAAATAAAATAAATTTAAAAAAATGTATAGAAGACAAAAATTAGTTTTTCTATTTTTCTTTTTTTTGGACAGGGTCTTACTCTGTCACTCAGGCTAGAGTGCAGTGGCACAATCATGGCTCACTACAACCTCTACCTCTTGGGTTCATGTGATTCTCCTGCCTTAGCCTCACAAGTAGCTGGGATTACAGGCATGTGTAGCCACATCCAGCTAATTTTTGTATCTTTTGTAGTGACGGGGTTTCACCATGTTGCCCAGGCTGGTATCAAACTCTTGAGCTCAAGCAATCCGTCCACCTCAGCCTCCCAAAGTGTTGGGATTACAGACATGAGCCACCACACTCAGCTAAGTTTTTATATTTCTATAAGAAAAAAGTCACCACCTAAACATCCACGATAAAGCCCCATTAAGTAAATTCTACAATATCCACACTAGAATGCTATGCAGCTAGCGTGGATATAGTAGGATTCTATCAGCAATAGAATGCTATGCAGCTGTTTAAAAAAAAAAAAAAAAAAAGTTAGAGCTACATCAATTGTTATGAAAAGCTACTCCAAACAAAAAAAAGCCCTGTAGAATATTATAGTATGTTCCCATTTGTATTCATTGTAATTAACTGCATTAATCATAATTATATATAGAAAACTCTAGAAACAAATGTTAACAGTGGCATTCTGGATGAAATTTGTAGTACTGTTACAAATTTGCATTCTACAGGGTAATTCTTTTTTTCTTTTTGAGATGGAGTCTCACTCTGTCCCCCAGGTTGGAGTGCAGTGGGGTGATCTCGGCTCGCTGCAACCTCCATCTCCCAGGTTCAAGTGATTCTCCTGCCTCAGCCTCCTGAGTAGCTGGAATTACAGATGTGCACCATTGCGCCCAGCTATTTTTTGTCTTTTTTAGTAGAGATGGGGTTTCACCATGTTGGCCAGGCTGGTCTTGAACTCCTGACCTCAGGTGATCCACCCGCCTCGGCCTCCCAAAGTGCTGGGATTACAGGCATGAGTCACCGTACCCGGCCCCTAATGTATATATTTCTAACAAGAGAAAATGTTTATTTCAACCAGGGATCAAGGAGAATAGGGTCCTCTGTCAGTGTTGGACACCTCTAAAGAGCTACTTCCAACCCTCTAGGCCCCAGTGCTCACTCCCTCCACTGCCGCAGTGACTAGTTCACGCAGGCTTGCAGTGGCTTCACGCTTGTGCATCAGTGCAGGCAGACACTGCCTCATTGCTAATGCTCAATATTTCACTTCCTGCCTTAGGATTTCTCTTGAAACTTATTCTGCAGTTATGCATATGCAAACAAGAGGGAGAAATCAATGGGATAAATCCCCTCACCCCCCCCCCCATTTTGTACTTAAGCAGACAGTTCTGAGAGCATTCCATTCCATAGGTTCCTAAAAAGGTTCTAGTGGGATTGAACACCTGCTGCCTAGGTGCTATCAGATCCTTAAATTTTCTTTCCCTCCTTCTCATTTCACTTTCCTTGTCCTGAACTCCTGCTTCCTGGGACTGCACTCCATAACTTCCCTGCATGCAAGTCTTTCTACCAGGCTGATGTTCAGGCTAAGACATCGGGTGAGTGGAAAGTTTTTCCACCACCCACTTTTTGGTTTCACACATTTCATGCTCTTCTACTTGCAGATTCCAGTGCCAGATGTGTTAGAACACACTCCTGTTTCAATACAATGCTGGTCTTGTACCTTTGAGTGACATCCACATTGTTGGATATCATTTATGCAGTGAGATGGCCACCAATAACTATACATCAAAGTGACTGCAACCACAGAGATATATCCCAGTAAACCCAAATGAAGTGTATATCCACAGCTTAACTTTCCCACAGCTGAATCCCAAAAATGCTTGGGACCATTCTAACATTGCCACACACAAGAGTAAGAGAGGGTAACTCAATGTGGAAAGAGTAATTTTGGCCCACTGTAAACTTTCCAATTTTTCAAAATTTACAAATACACATAAACATGTAAAACTCGCTAGGGGTCTTCCCAGGGCCTTGGAAGCAGCCCATACATCTGAGCACTTAAGCTTTAGCTTCATTAGCTTTGTGGTAATATGCTTTTCACGATGCACTAATTGAGTAACTACAACAAAGGGAGCATAAAGCACAGACTGAAAACCCTAAAATCTACATACTCCACCATCCCAGTCTCATCTAAACCTCCGATATAAAAATATTCCATCTGTCCATCTGGTCCTCCTCCTCCTCTTGTCCAATAAGCATCTTAAGTTCAACATGTCCAAAACTAAACCTATCATCTTCTTCACAAAACCTGTTTCCCCGCTTCTAATCCTCGTACTAATGACATCTGTAAAGGTCAAACGGGAAACTGTGAAAGTCAACTTAGATGCCTCTTTTCCCTCTAGTTTCACCCGGCTATGACATATTGGTACCTAACATTGTGTTAGGTTCTAAATTTAAGACTGCCTCCTAAATATCGACTTCCCCCCCTGCCGAGAGGGAGCCTCACTCTGTTGCCCAGGCTGGAGTGCAGTGGCATGATCTCAGCTCACTGCAGCCTCCGCCTCCCAGGCTCAAGGGATTCTCCCACCTCACAAGTGGCTGGGACTAAAGGCGTGCCACCACGCCTGGCTAAGTTTTGTATTTTTAGTACAGACGGGGTTTCACCGTGTCGGCCAGGCTGGTCTTGAACTCCTGACCTCAAGTGATCCACCTGCCTCAGCCTCCCAAAGTGCTGAGATTATAGGCGTGAGCCACCATGTCCAGCCAATATTGATTATTTCATAGTCTCCATCCCTATCACCAGTTCACCTAAATTCCAAGTCCTCATTACTTCTAATGTACCTAACTTTAATGTAATCTCCTCAAGGCCACCTCACTGATGCCATAGTAATCTTATTAAAGACCAAATCTGAACATGTTACTCCTCTGCTTAAAATTCTTCCATAACTTCCCACTGCATTTAGGAACGTTTAAGTTCTTTGGGATGGCCTTCAAAGCCCGTCATGATGGGATCCTTCTCTAGCCACATCTCCTATAGCTTTGCTCATTCCATGCCAGAGCATACATTTTCCAATTCCCCAAACTAGATATGCTATTTCACTGTTCTCTTTGCCATAAACCCTGGCCTCCCCTTGGCTCCTTTACTCTTATTCTCCCTCAAATATTCAATGTAAGCATCATCTCATCTTGGAAGTCTTCCTAACCTCACCTAGACCAGCTGGGTTTGGTGCCTGTCACTGTTCCCATAAAGCCTTCACTGGCTCCATTAGGGCACTTATTACCCTGTATTAATAACTATCTCACTCTCCTCTGAGATTTTTTTTTTTTTTTTTTTTTTTTTTGAGACGGAGTCTTGCTCTGTCTCCCAGGCTACAGTGCAGTGGCGTGATCTTGGCTCACTGCAACCTCCGCCTCCCAGGTTCAAGGGATTCTCCCCGCCTCAGCCTCCCTAGTAGCTGGGACTACAGGCGCGTGCCACCACGCCTGGCTAATTTTTTTTTGTATTTTTAGTAGAGACGGGGTTTCATCGTGTTAGCCAGGCTGGTCTCTATCTCCTGACCTTGTGATCCACCTGCCTCAGCCTCCCAAAGTGCTGGGATTATAGGCGTGAGCCACTGTGCCCGGCTCCTCTGAATTTTTAGTCCTCTGTGAGATTATTGAAGGGAAGGGTTCTCTTTCACATCTAAAGCCTTAGAAACTAGCACAATGCCTGGTAGATTATTTATTTATTTATTTATTTATTTTGAGACGGAGTTTTGCTCTGTCACCCAGGCTGGAGTGCAGTGGCACCATCTCAGCTCACTGCAACCTCTGCCACCTGGGTTCAGGTGATTCTCCTCAGCCTCCTGAGTAGCTGGGATTACAGGTGCTGGCCACCATGCCCGCCTTTTTTTTTTTTTTTTTTTTTTTTTTAAGTAGAGATGGGGTTTCGCCATGTGGGCCAAGCTGGTCTTGAACTCCTGACCTCAGGTGATCCACCCTCCTCGGCATCCTAAAGTACTGGGATTACAGGTGTGAGCCACCACGCCTGGCCAATACTTTTAATAAAGCTTAACTAAACAGCTCAAATTAATCTTAAGAAAATAGGAGTGGTGGCCGGGCACAGTGGCTCATGCCTGTAATCCCAGCACTTTGGGAGGCCGAGGCGGGTAGATCACTTGAGGTCAGGAGTTCAAAACCAGCCTGGCCAACATGGTGAAACCTCATCTTTACTAAAAATACAAAAGTTAGCTGGGCATGGTGGCACACGCCTATAATGCCAGCTACTTGGGAGACTGAGACACGACAATCGATTGAACCTGGGGTGCAAAGGTTGTAGTGAGCCGATATCACATCACTGCACTCCAGCCTGAGTGACAGAACGAGACTGTCTCAAAAAAAAAAAAGAAAAAAGAAAGAAGAAAATGGGAGGGGGATGAAGATTATGGCGGAAATGGTATTATCTCTGCAAGATCTTGTCATAAGAGGAGATTGTCTTTTTTTTCCTGGGACACAATGCAGTAAACAAGGCCAATCAGTGACTGCCAGTTGATTATAATTTTAGCAACCATTTCCCAGAGGAATGACCAACTGTTGTTACCTAATCTAAGGCCTTGTACATAAAAGACACTCATTTCCTATTTAATTGTACTGATTTTATTATTTTAACTCTTATTGGCATCAAATTCTAGAAAGGTTACAATAGAGTTTGTCCTCAGATGAAGCTCACTTGAAAAACAAGTAGAAATCAAACCCTGTGCTCCTTCCTGTTGTACTTGAGAATGTCTTCAAGAATTTTCATTATCTTCTTATAAACACAAAACATGAATTCAGCCTGAAAACCGAGACTCTGATACTCAAATACAATGAGTTGTCAAGTAAAAAAAGATAAGTGTTTACTGAATGACTAGATGAATAAATGAGTGAATGAATGGCCAAAAGAACTCAACATTCATTTGCTTCCATAAAGAACCTTAGAAACAGACCGTCCTTTTGAGGGACCTGCTCCTTGGTAAAAATGACAAACTGTCTTAAGCTTTCTGTGAGTACCCACTACAAATGCTTTATGGAACATCACCTCAGTTCCTGATACAATGTTCAGCAGATCTAGGCTGCTCTCGGTCACTGACCCCTCATCAAAAAAGGCACAGATTTTAAGAGCTCAAATATGTGACAGGACCCTAGGCATACTATCAGTGATTAAGAACTTAAACTCTAAAATTAGACAAGTATGGGTGAAGATGCTTTGACTCTGTTACATACTACTTGTGTGACTGAGAGCAAGTCATTTACCTTCTCATGGCCTCCCACTTTGACCGTCTGCAAATGGAGATATACCCTATGTTTACTACAAAAATTGAAAAATCAAATGAAAAAACAATTTAAATAGTGCCTGGCATGTAGCAAGTGCTCAATAAATGATAATGATTATATTACTGATGAACTTTCTCATGGGTTAGGAAGCTAAAAATCATCTCAAATGTACATGCATAATACCTTTTAATACTATAGAAACAGGATCTTGGGATTATTGGAATTATATAGCTATAAGTAGCTTCTTTCAAAATATAGATTGTAGGCTTCTGTCAAAGACCATCATTTGTATCACCTGAGCATTCAATCCTATGTAGGGTTATTTTGCTTTAAAGTTCAATATAGCAACTCTACAAATTGTTTGCTCTGTTTCTCAAGACCAAAATTTTGCAGCTGAGTGCATCAAATGGGTTATGGAGATTGTCCTCCCTCCCCTCTCACCTCTAGAAGTAGTTGCTCCCGCTTACTGGATGAGGCAGTGGGGAGGGCGGCCCATGAAGGAAGCTTGTACAGCCACTGCCTTTGTCATATTTCCTCTGTGAAGAAACAGAAGACTTCAGTTCCTGGGATTGGTTAAGCTCTAGAATAGAGAACTAAGGAACTACTTTGTATTTTCCTAAGAATCTCATCTCTCTTTATGCAGAGCGCCATTGCAGCCAAACTGTTACACATTCTTTTTGCATCTTTGTCAGGAAACTGGAATGATAATAAACACAGGTAGCTTGTAATACACAATAAATTGAAGGAAGTTGGCACAGAGCAGAGAAAGACTCAAAGACTGAGGGAATGAGAAGGGGAAAAGCCAATGAAAGAATAAATTATGTGCAATGGCCATACCAACCTTGACATTTTTAAAGATATTGCAAAGATTTATATGTTTATGATTAGAATTCACTTGAGGTCAATATGGCCAGTCATGAATTCATTCAACAAGTATTTTTCTTGAGCACTCACTATATGCTAAGCACTGTACCATGCACCAGCGATTAAACTCAAACACATACAAGACTGATTTCCTTACTGTCAAGGAACTGGAAGTCGACCAAGGAAGACAGGCAAGGAAAATTACAACATGGTAGACTCTTCTCTTAACTGACCTCCATGTAACAACGTGCCAATGAACACACTCCATTCTCCCTGTAAAACACACTGACTGAGGCCCACAGCACACTGAATGCTTTTGTCTAATAGACTGCTATCTAGTACTCTGCATTCTAAACTCCCCTAGATTAAGTAGAATTTTTACTAAGAATTGGTTATTTCTGTTTCCAAACCTCCCCCCCACTTCTTTTTTTTTTTTTTTTTGGAGACAAGGTCTCACTCTGTCCCTAAGGCTAGAGTGCAGTGGCACGATCACGGCTCACTGCAACCTCGACCTCCTGGGCTCCAGCAATTCTCTCACCTCAGCCTCTTAGAGTAGCTGAGACTACAGGTGTGTGCAACCATGCCCAGCTAAATTTTATATTTTTTGTAGGGACACAGTTTTGCCATGTTGCCCAGGCTGGTCTCAAACTCCTGAGCTCAAGCGAGCCACCCGCCTTGGCCTCCCAAAGTGCTGGGATTACAGGCATGAGCCACCACTCCCAGCCTCCAAAAATATTTATGACATGTGTACTTGATGCTGCAATTATGTAATTTAAAGTATTATAAAAACTTAAGAGAATAGAAAAGTTGTTTCTATGGACACTGTCTCAGTCCATTTTGTGCTGCTACATCGCAATACCCAAGACTGGTTAATTTATGAAGAACAGATTTCTTACAGTTTGGAGGCTGGGAAGTGCAAGATTGAGGGGCCCACATCTGGCAAGGGCCTTCATGCTGTGTCATCCCATGGCAGAAGGGCAAGAGAGCAAGAAGGGACTGAACTTGCTTCTATAACAAGCCCATTCTCACAATAACTAACCTAACTCCATAATGACACCAATCCATTCATGAGGAACCTGATGACCCAATCACCTCTTATTAGACCCCCATCTCCCAGTGTTTGCATTGGAGATTAAGTTTCGCCATATAAACTTTGTGAGACACATTCAACCCACAGCAAACATTATGATGAATCCTTCAGAAACAATCAGTAAAAACAGGTTGTTAAACAAAAAAATCCCTGCTATTGAATTAGGAGGGGGTAACAGAAAACAAATCTAGAAAGATTCTGCACTTGTATTGCTTTGAAAATGCTTTGCATTGCTTGTTCCACTTGAAATGAAAACTCAGATTTAGAGAAGATTTGGATAACTTAGAGAAGATATATTACGGATGTGATTTATGCACAATTGTATGAAACACCAATCAGTAAGCCCAACTCAAAGAAAATGCCCGGGTCCTACTTCAGAAGAATGGCAACACCATCTTCCAATGCCTGCTGAAATGTATTGATTCAGGCAAAGAACATTAACAGATGCTAAAACTATTACGGGGAGAGGTTGATGGAGAAAATAATATTTGTGTGGTGCCAAAGTATCACTCCACAGATCATTGCTAATCCCAAAGAAGAAAGCTTATCTCTAGAACAGAGCCAACTTGGCTGGGCATGGTGGCTCACGCCTGTAATCCCAGCACTTTGGGAGGCCGAGGTGGGTGGATCACAAGGTCAGCAGATCAAGACCATCCCGGCCAACACAGTGAAACCCCATCTCTACTAAAATACAAAAATTAGCCAGGCATGCTGGCACATGCCTGTAATCCCAGCTACTTAGGAGGCTGAGGCAGGAGAATCGCTTGAACCAGGGAGTTGGAGGTTGCAGTGAGCAGAGATCGCGCCACTGCACTCCAGCCTGGGCGACAGGGCGAGACTCTGTCTCAAAATAAAAATAAAAAATAAATAAAATAGAATGGAGCCAACTGCAGTCACCACCTTAATCAAGTGATCAAATTTAAAATCATTAATAGTGGATAACCAGACCATATGTACCACCTAAAGTATTGCACACCAAAATATATTTCATCCTTTATAAAGTATTATTGATGAAGGTGTTTAATCTAGTCAGGAGTTTGGATCTAGCTTCCAGCGTACAGGAAATACAGGGGATAGAGAAATGAGTTAAATGATACAATGACAAAACAATCATACAAGCCCCAAATGTAGGGCACTCTACAAAACAACTAGCTTGGTTTCTTTAAAAAGCCAATATCGGCTGGGCGCGGTGGCTGACGCCTGTAATCCCAGCAATTTGGGAGGCTGAAGCCGGTCGATCACGAGGTCAGGAGATCAAGACCATCCTGACTAACACGGTGAAACCCCCATCTCTACTAAAAATACTAAAAACTAGCCAGGCATGGTGGCACGCACCTGTAGTCCCAGCTACTCGGGAGGCTGAGGCAGGAGAATCGCTTGAACCCGGGAGGCGGAGATTGCAGTGAGCCGAGATCACGCCACCGCATTCCAGCCTGGGCGACAGAGCGAGACTCCATCTCAAAAAAAAATAAAAATAAAAATAAAAATCAATTTTGCTTGGTATTATCACAGTACTGTATTTGGTTACATCACAAGATGACTTCATTGCTTAGACTTATGAGGCAAGAAATGATATGTCTTGAATCTGTTCTGAAATATTTTTGCAAAGAAAAAAGATAAATGAAACCAATATAACAAAGCCATGATATTTATTGAATTGGTAATGGGTATATTGTGGTTTATTGTCTATTTTCTCTACTTTTATATATACTTTAAACTTATTAAAAAGTCAATATCATGGAAAAAATACTCAATGTCATGAAAAAATGAGAGGAATTATTCTAGCTTTAACGAGACCAAAAAAAGCATAATATCACAATGCAATGCAAAAATCTTGATTGCATCCTTGTTAGAAGAAAACCAACTATAAATGACATTTGTGGGACAATTGGGAAAATGTGAATATGGAGAGAGTAGTCAATGATTTTAGGGTAACCTAATTTTCTTAAGAGTGATGATGGAATTAGGATTGTGTGGGAGAAGTATGCAAAAACAGTTCAGGATAAAGTATGGTATCTGTAACTTTCTTTGAAATGGTTCAAAAAATTAAAAATTATATGTATATTCTAAAAGATATATGTATATTCATTATACTAATCTCAATGTTTACATTTTTGCACATTTTTATAATTAAAACAAGTTTGTCAAATGATTGCAAATTTGTTTTATTTCAAAATAATATTTAGGGTGTATATATAATTTTTAATGATTCCATCCTTTTGCTGACTTTATTGTTTAATGGAAATCACATGGTCTGGATGTGTGTCCCCTCCAAATCTCTTGTTGAAATGTGATCCCCAATGTTGGAAATGGGGCCTAGTGAGAGGTACTGGATCATGGGGGTGGATTCCTCATGAATGGCTTAGTGCTATTCAGTTGGTGTTGGGTGAGTTCTTTTTTTGGGGGGATGGGGTTGGGGGGACAGAGTTTCACTCTTGTTGCCCAGGCTGGAGTGCAATGGCATGATCTTGGCTCACTAAAATTTCCGCCTCCCAGGTTCAAGCAATTCTCCTGCCTCAGCCTCCTGAGTAGCTGGGATTACAGGTACTCACCACCATGCCACACCCTCTATTTTTAGTAGAGATGGGGTTTCACCACTTTGGTTTAGGCTGGTCTCGAGCTCCTGACCTCAGGTGATCCACCTGCCATCGGCCACCCAAAGTGTTGGGATTATAGGCGTGACCCACCACGCCAGGCCCAGTGTTGGGCAAGTTCTTGCTCAGTTCACCCAAGATCTGATCATTTAAAAGAGTCTGGGACCTTGACTGGGCATGGCAGTTCATGCCTGTAATCCCAGCACTCTGGGAGGCTAAGGCAGGTGAATTGCTTGAGTCCAGGAGTTCAAGACCAGCTTGGGCAATATGGCGAAGCCCCCTCTCTACTAAAAAAAATACAAAAAATTAGCCAAGTGTGGTGGTGTGCACCTGTAATCCCAGCTACTCGAGAGGCTGAGGTGGGAGAATCACCTGAGCCCGGGAGGTCAAGGCTGCAGTGAACTGAAATCATGCCACTGCACTCCAGCCTGGGCAACCACAGTAAGACCCTGTCTCAAAAAAAATAAAGAGTCTGGACCTCCTCCTCCTTTCTCTTGCTCTCTCTCTTGCCATGTGATACGTCTGCTCCCCCTTTGCCTTTTGCCATGATCGTAAACTTCCTGAGACCCTCAAGATGCCAGCGCCATGCTTCCTGTACAGCCTGCAGAACCGTATGCCAAAATAAACCTTTTTTCTTTATAAATTACCCAGTCTCAGGTATTCCTTTACAGCGATGCAAATGGACTAATACACGAACCAACTAAGGGTAAGACAGGAGAGGACCCAGAAGGTGGTGTGATGATAAATGTTTAACAGCCAGCTCTCTGGAAAAAGCTGATTTGTAGCATTTGGCAATTTCCATGGTGTAAGTATTCCTACCATGGCTGATCCCAAGTTATTAACACAGTGTCACTAAACAGAGTTGGAAAGAGATAAGCACAATCAGTTTCTTAAGCCGGTATAGGATCCAGTTCTAACGTCACTGGATCCAGACCATAGCAGGGGGACACCTTGTCTATAAGGTCACCAGCTGACAATAGGGGATGAAGAAGAGAGTTTAAACACAGGAAACAAAGTATGATAGGATCTTCCTCAAAGAGCTGCTTTGAAGATTAAATAAATTACATATAAAATACTCAGCACAATGCCTGGCACATGAAATGATGACTAACTTACTAAGAACCTTCTATTACTATCATTTCCTAACCTGATCCAAAATCTAAAAGGTCATCTCAACAACTACAAACCCTAAGAAAAAGTTCCAAATCAGCATGCCCAGCTGACGTGGTAGAAGCTACAGTTTCACAGGTCTGTTTATATAAGAAGTCAGAATTGTGGCTGCTTCAGTCCCATGATGAAATTCATATGACGCTTTCACTCACTCAGAATGCCACGTCTCACTTAAATACATTCATCAAAGATGAAGAGAACTCTCCTCTGACCTTAAAGAATTCTAATTCAAAACCTTCTTTACCAGGAATTGATCTAACCATAGGCAACTATCTTTGGCTGAGATTACTACATATACATACACATATATATATTCACACATACACGGCAGAAGTAATTCTTATCTAAAGGAACCAGTATTTTCTCAAAAATTTGCTAGAAAATATTTTGTTCAATGACTCCTGTTTTGAAACCATAGAGTTGTATTCTTCTGCGGGAAAGAGTCCATAGAAAAAGGAGGACACCGACAATGTTATCCTTTAATCCGGATGATTAACAATGAAGTCCAACTCTCGGCAGGACTCCATGTTTCCTACAGCAGGAGTCAAGGGAAGCAGCAGAAGTCAAGAGGGAACTGTGGGAGCAAGACTATCACCCTACAGGTCTCATTCATTGTCAAAATCGAGTGGAAGCGCCAGAACTCTGGCGTTTCGGGCAAGACCACTCCTCCCCCTGCCCCTCAATACTCACAGCCTCTCCATTATTGTCTGTCTTAGCACCATCAGGACTAACTTCACTGACTCACCACAAGAAGCCCGGGACTCCAAGGCCATCCCTTATTTTTCAGCAGCCTTGGTGGTCTCCTCACACACACACACTCGACGGGACTCTGCTGAAGACTCAGGAATGCGCCGCAGTTCTCTGGGAGGTGTGCAGTGCATTCTTCCAAGGTTCTGGGAATTCTACTCTCTTTGGTCTCCTTACATTCTCCACTCTGTCTCCTTTGTCAGGGAGGCTGTAGGGCTCCATTTAGCCTGTCCCTCCTTGCCCTGTGATCTCCAGTTGGTCAGCTGGGACAATCACAGGGCTCACTTTTCTCCCAAGCACTGCCTTCTCTCCTGCCTTGCCTGTTGTCTAGTGTCTAAAAACCACTGTTTCAGGATATTCTGCATAGTTTCTTTGTTAAGAAAAGGGCATAAAATCTGGGCCCTGTTATTCCACCATAGGGAGAAGCAAAGGTCTCTCTTCTCATGTTTTATATTTTCAATCTTAACTTAGTCACTCTCTTCTATGATCACTCCATTGACCTTGTCATTCACAATTACTACAACCTATCCATTATCTCACTTCCAAACATCCCCTCTCCGGCCACTACCTATATCTTTACAGATCCCTCCTGTTAGTACCCAATTCCAACAAGCCTTTGCCTGGTTTTCAATCCACTGTTCCTATACCCTCATGCCCTTCGCCCCTTCCCAATCTGCTTTCATTCATTCTACTGTCAGTAATTCTAATCAGACCCTCAACTCCCTTTCCCCTCTCACCTCATCTTATTTGCTTGGCCACACCACAACCTGGCTTAAATCCAACTCACTACCTAAGACACAATATGAATTTTATACTTTTATCTTGTTTATTATTTTATATCCCACTAGAAAGAAAGTTCTACTAGGGCAGGGATTCTCATCTGTTATTGTTTATTGTTGCATTCCCAAAGCTTAAAACAGTTATCAACCCATGGAAAATACTGATTAAATATTTATTGAATGGATTAATTAATATAACCCAATGCTCAAAACAAGAATTCAAAAGTGCTCATGCCTGTAATCCTAGCACTTTGGGAGGCTGAGGCAGGCGGATCACCTGAGGTCAGGAGTTTGAGACCAGCCTGGCCAACATGGTGAAACCTCATCTCTACTAAAAATACAAAAATTAGCTGGGCATGGTGGTGGGTGTCTGTAATCCCAGCTACTAGGGAGACTGAGGCAGGAGAATCGCTTGAACTCAGGAGGCGGAGGTTGCAGTGAGCTGAGATAGTACCATTGCATTTCTAGTCCAGGTGACAGAGCAAGCCTGTCTCAGAAAAAAAAAAAAAAAAAAAAAAAAAAAAAAAAAAAAGAGCAAAAATTGCAAGATTGAAAACCTGAAATAAAATGGCTTAAAAAGTCAAAATATAGATATATAATTGCTATGAAAGAGTTGAACTCACTGACATACTAATAACTTCAAAAAAAAAAAAAAAAAAAAAAAAAAACACGAGTAACACACGTTCGTTGTAGAGAATCCATGGGGGAGTAATTTGGAAAACAATTAGAACCTAATGGAAAAATTGAAAAATCATTCATAATACTACCTTTCAGGCATTTTTTTCCAAAGTGTGTGTGTCTTACATATTTTTTTCACAAAAATTACCTCTTTCACTTAAGTCTTGAAAGTCTTTTCATATCAATATAGAACCTTATTACAATTTTTAGTGGCTGAATAGTTCAATTTATGCATATTTAACAATTATGGCTATAGAACAGTGTATTTAATTCCTCTGTGTTAGATATTTCCATTGTTTCCAATGATTCATACTATCATATGTTTAATAGTTGCTTCTGGTAAAACTATTCCTTCCCTTAACTGCTACCTCCACAGGATTGGAAGGAGGCCACAGAGTGCTACATGGTGAGACGCCTCCATCATTACAGGCTTTCCTCTCCCAGATAATCTGCATTAGCACACCCAAAGGCTGAAATACCTCCCATCTTTAAAAATGAAAAACTTCTCCATGTCCCCTATCTGGTTCCTGCTATTGCTCTACTTTACTTCTCTTTACAGCAAAAGCCTTAGGAGAGCTGTCTCTATTCACTGTCCTCACTTGCTCAACTTTCATTTCTCTTCCACATGCTCCAAATTAGTCTTGTCCAATAGAACCCCTCTTGTGATCTCCATGACCTCTCATTTTGCTAAATACAATGATTCTTAGCCCTCATCTTGTTCAGTATTTCATTACTCTTTTTTTTTTTTTTTGAGACAGGGTCTATGTTGCCCAGGCTGGAGTGCAGTGGTGCTATCATGGCTTACTGCAGTCTCAACCTCCCTGGCTCAGATGATCCTCCCAACTCAGCCTCCTGAGTAACTGGGACTACAGGTGTATGCCACCACACCTGAGTAAGTTTTTGTATTTTTAGTAGGGATGGGATCTCGCCGTGCTGCCCAGGCTGGTCTCTAACTCCTGGGATCAAGTGATCTGCCTGCCTCAGCCTCCCAAAGTGTTGGGATTACAGGCGTGAGCCACTGCACCCAGCCATAAATATCCTTTTAAGAAAGGAGTAAACAGGCCAGGTACAGCAGCTCACACCTGTAATCCCAGCACTTTGGGAGGCTGAGGTGGTAGATCACAAGGTCAGGAGATTGAGACCATCCTGGCCAACATGGTGAAACCCCATCTCTACTAAAAATACAAAAATTAGCTGAGCGTGGTGGCTCATGCCTATAATCCCAGCTACTCGGGGGGCTGAGGGAGGAGAATCACTTGAACCTGGGAGTTGGGAGTTGGAGGTTGCAGTGAGTGTGAGAGGGAGACTCCATCTCAAAAAAAAAAAAAGGAAAGAAGAGTATATTTACTTTGCTTCCACCATATTTTCCTGGTTCTCCTTAGTGGAGATTCCACCTCAATCCTGTGTTAGTTCCTCATTTCTGACCTCTAAAAATCAGAGCACTCTTGAACCTCTACTTTTGGAGCTCTTTTCTTCTGTCTATACTTCTTCATTTGAGTAATAATCTCATTTTGTCTCAAAGTTTTCATTATCTATCTGCTGGTGATCTTTTATGTCTCCCTCCAGATCATTCCTCTGAATTCTGGATTTATACATCCAATTGCCTACTTAGTATCTCCACTGGCTGTCTACCAAGCATATCACACTTTCTTTCTCTAAATCTGTTCCTCCTTTAAGGAGGGGAAGGATGCATTAACATCTACCCAGTTGTTCAAGCCAAAAACCTAAGCCTCATCCTTACCTCTTCTCTTTTTCTATCCAGAATCTGATTTTTTCTCACCATACCCATACCTCTACCCTCTTGGTCCAAGTCACTATTCTTTCTCCCCTGAATTACAACAGCTTACTGATCTCTTTGTCTCACCCCTGCTCTCCACAGTAAGTCCTTTGCAGAATAGCCAAAGTAATCTTTTCTAAAGGGTAAGATTCTGTCACTCCCCTGCTCAAAACTCTCCCAAACCTCCCCCCTAGAGCGGCACGTGAGGATCTTTACGGTGCCACAGCCCACTGATTTTGGCCTGGTGGCTTGCCTTTTTTTTTTTGAGACAGATTCTTGCTCTGTCCCCCAGGCTGGAGAGCAATGGTGCTAACTTGGTTCACTGCAACCTCCGCCTCCCAGGCTCAAGTGATTCTCCTGCCTCAGCCTCCCGAGTAGCTGGGATTACAGGCGCCCACTACCATGCCTAGCTAATCTGTATGTTTAGTAGAGACAGGGTTTCACCACGTTGGCCAGGTTGGTCTTGAATTCCTGACCTCAGGTGATCCACCTGCCTCAGCCTCCCAAAGCGCTGGGATTACAGGTGTGAGCCACTGTGCCCAGCCTGGCTTGCCTTTCTCTGGGCACTTCTCGCTGTTTATCAAACACAGTCCTATCCAAGAAGAGTCTTTGCTCCTCCTGTCCCCACTTCTGGACAGCTCTTCCCCACATGTTCACACTCATTATCCCCCACTTCATTCAGGTCTCTGCTCAAATGTCACCTCCTCACAAGGCCTTTGCTGACCACCATCTAAAACAGTTCCCCTGCCCAGTCGCTATGCCCTTTCTCTGCCATACATACCACCTGCCAGCATCTGATGTTTTGGTTCGTATTTATTTGCTTAGTCTGCTCCCCACTTAGACACTGAAACCAAGAAGGCAGGGACATGACCTGATTCACTGCTGTCTCCTCCGTGCCTAGAACGCCGTCTGCCACATAGTAGGCACCTAATGACATCCTCCATCATACGTCTTCATGCATTCGTCTACTAGCTGTTAATAATCCATCTTTTGCCACTCCTCCAGAAGTTATCAGACCAGAACATTAAAACATTAAGTTATTACAAAAGATTTCAGAAATGACAAACAGTGTAAAAGAAAACAAACATCCACGTTCTTACCACCAAGCTTAAGGAATAAAACCTTTCCAAGTATTGTTGGGCCTCACAAATACCCACCCCACTGAGGGAACTTAACACCAGGCTTGAAGAGAACCTGAAAGAGAAAAATGTTTGATTCACCTTTTTTAACCTGGTTAAAAAAAGAAAAAAAAAAGAAAAAGGAAACAAAACTACATGACAAAGTACCGCCCCCCCCCAAAAAAGCCCTATGTTACAGTGAGATTGGGGCTTTTGGATGGAGGAAACAAAAGGAAGAAACAAACAACAGGGCAGGAAGCAGCAGGGGCCGGCAGAGCGTCTGAGGAGTAACACCCAGGAAAGGAGGCTACGGGCAAGAGTGAGGCAATGTGAAGAACTGGCCTCCATTCGCTGTCTTCCCTATTGAACGCTTGAACTATAGAAGGATCATCAAGTAGGCACTGAATGATTACAAACGAAGCCTGGCTGCAAGACCAGGATCGAATTGGTTAATACACATCCAGTTACATCATAGAAAGTTTAGACGACACTGTAATTTAATCACACTGCTTGGCATGGCAGCATATATCAAAACTGGCAAATAAGTATTGCAAATGACACAGGAAACAAGCTTGTGGCTCAAAAATAAGTGGGGGATAGATGTAAGGCTTGTCTGCTCCCCACTTAGATACTGAATCCATGAAGGCAGGGACATGACCTGATTCAATGCCATCTCCTCTGTGCCTGGAATGCTGTCTGCCACATAGTAGGACTTAAATAAGTCCTTTAAAAATCTTTTCAATATTTTGAAATATTGAAATATTGAAAAGATTTTTAAAGGATTAAAATTACACTGGAAACACCATGACTCATTAAAAAAAGATCTTTTAGAGCTTTGTCACTAGAGAACTGTATCAGTAATCCAATGGAAAAAATTGATATGCAATGAAATCACTAATGTATCTAACAGTATCTAATACTATTCTACCACGAAAGCAACTGGCTCCACGGAGAATAGCTGATTCTAGTCTTGGGGGAAGCGAGGAGGTTGGGGGCGCGGGAATCTAGATGAGGCTAGATCTTGTTTCTGTCAGAAAGTCTACAAAGGAGCCAGTTTAAAGGCTCAAATGGCAATCTGACAATTCAGTTAAGATTCATCAGTCTTAATGGTACTTAAAAGGGGAGAAATCTTAAAAGCTGTAAGGGGGCAAGTAGAGATTAAAATCCAGCCAGGCCTGGGGTGAGCTGAACTTTGAGCTTTTGTAATTCATCTACCTAGAGGGGCACCTTTCTGAGTTTTTTTTTTTGTTTTTTTTGTTTGTTTGTTTGTTTGTTTTGAGATGGAGTCTTGCTCTCTTGCCCAGGTTGGAGTGCAGTGGCATGATCTCAGCTCACTGGAACTTCTACCTCCTGGGTTCAAGCGATTCTCCTGCTTCAGCCTCCCTCCCGAGTAGCTGGGATTACAGACATGCAGCACTACGCCTGGCTAATCTTTGTATTTTTAGTAGACATGGGGTTTTCACCACATTTGCCAGGCTGGTCTCGAACTCCCTATGTCAAGCGATCTGCCCTCCTTGGCCTTCTAAAGTTCTGTGATTACAGGCGTGAGCCACCGCACCTGGCCGGGCACCTTTCTGTGAATTCACACAAAGGTACTATTTGTGCTAGAGATGGTCCTCGGTATGGAATTATGACATACATGAGTTTCCAATAATTTGTAAAAAGTGTTATATATCAATCAACCCAAATTATTACATGAGTATTTATTAGACACAGTTCTATCAGTGCAAATCAGTCAGTAAAGACACAGTTTGGGTAAGGTCTGCAGAATTCCATCCCCTCTAGAGCAGGTAAGAGATTGTGGTCAAAAACTGGGTAAGCACAAGAGGTACAGGCTTGGACAATCCCATCACTATGAAAGAGCTTAGCCCAATAAACAAGCCTCAAAGTTATTGACCCAGTCCTAAATCTCTACCCCCAAAACTCTATAGCAGGTTCGAAATGGTAATTTTGTCCACCTTGGTTAAATCTGTAACCCCTGAATGAATAAATGGTAGTGATATATTTGTATAAGTTGTATTTAAGCAAGCGTAATCATCATTTTTGTAACCATTAAACTCATGAGTAAATGTTCTGGCTTTTCAAATGTTTAAAATTCTTAAGAGACTATTCGACTTATTAAAGTTATGTAGTTGATTTATTGGAAGAAGTTTGAAGTGCCTGGGGATATCAGATATATTAAATTTGTAAGCATGTTTTGAAATGTTTAAGGAATTCTAGTCAAGTTTATAACTTTTTTTTTTTTTTTTTTTTAAGAGACAGGGTAGTGCTCTGCCACCCAGGCTGGAGTGCAGTGGCACAATCATAGATAACTGCAGCCCTGAACTGCTGGGTTCAACTGATCCTCCCACCTCAGCCTCCCAAAGCTCTAGGATTATAGGCATGAGCCACTGCACCCAGCCTGTAAATGGTATTTAATACAGGAATTTCATCTGTCAAACGTAAAAGCGCTTGAGCATCAGTCAAAAAACAAAAAAATAGGCATTTTTAATATTAACACCCAACTAAATTTTTCATTGGATTTTTAAGTGTATTTAAGGTTTAAAGAAAAGTGGGCTTTTAAAAATCATAATTTTAATAAGCTAAGCTCTGATCAAAGCATAAATAACTCAGGAACTGTCTGGCATAGCAGAATTGAGGGCTTTGCTCAAAATTCTCACCCGCTTGACCTTAGGCAAGTTACTCGAATTTTTGTGCCTCAGGGTCTCTATTTGTAAAATGAAATAATACTATTAATACCTATATCAAGACCCTTGTGAGGACTGAGTTAATATATACAAAGCACCAAGAACTGTTATTGAGTAAATTGCAGGTGCTTCATCAATGTTAGCTAGACTATCACAATCGTTAGTATCACTGATATCACCTGCCAAGGCTATGCATACTTTGAGGGCAAGGACAATGTCTTGTCTTTATATGCCTAACATTTAGCATGCTGCCTGGTACCCAATAGGCATGCAATTAATATTGCCTGAATTTAACTGAAAAGTCTAAAATTCTAGCTATCAGGGTGTGACTTTCAAGCTGTAATGCGTAAAGAGAACCAACATGATAAATGGCAGGGGCAAAGATAAACAGGCCAATGAAAAACAAGATTTTATACAGTCAGAAAATACTGTTTCTTACAATTTGGAATGGTTCTTACTTACTCTAGGAGTCTCTCAGGTCCTAATTGTCTTAAGGGAATTTCTATTGGGATTAGACGATGATAGCTCATCTAAATCTTGACCCTAGATCTAGAATTACACAGATTTAACACAGAATTTGAGATGTCCCTCCAATAAATTTAATCTAACACAGTTTACTCTAGAATTAATTACTTAAACTTTTTCCAGTCACCAAAACTTGTTTCTGAACTAAAGTATAATACAACCTCAACTCCTTCAATATAGGCACCCTTTTTATTTTCCATTGCTTTTGCAATTTTCCAGCAGTTTACTCTCATTTGAGTTCATTACCAGTACTCCAGATGGAAACTTTCCCTAATAGGTTGTTCCATTCACAGCAATTTAGAAAGCACTGTTTGCGTCACAGTTTTCTGCTTGGATAAAGGGAGCTGTTACTTCAAACCCCAATTCTTCTTGGTGTCCTGCAGTCAGTCACACCTGAGTGCACCCAGCACTCAGCCTGCCTTCTACTAACGACCTTTTAAAGCAAAATGCTTTAACCCACCAGGTAGCAGATTTCCCTTCCTTCCAGTGCACAGTAAGTCCATGCAGACTATAATTCCTTCAACAGACATCAAATGACTGCAGTAACAGTAAAAATAATTCACAATTATTGAGGGTGCTCTGCATGCCAATGTGTTTGTATATCTTAATTATTCCAAGAACTTGTGAAGAAGAGATTATTTATCCCATTTTATAAATCACAAAACAGACTTAAAAAGGAACTAACATTCCCTGCGTTTTTATCCTTCCTTTGAAGGTGTCTGGATTTGACAAAAACAGTTTCCTTTTGTAGAAAAGGGCCCTATGAATTATTATCCTCATTTTATAAATATTAAATATCAAAGATTATACAGCTTAGAGGCACATAGAACTACAATTCAAGTCTGTCTGATTCCAAGATCCACACTGTAGCTTATTTTGCTATGTTACCTATTCAATTTTATGAAAGTCTTTTGCAGCACACTCTTCTAATCTCAGCTAAGGAATGAAAAAACTGCCCAAAAAGGCTTACTTATTTCATATTGTACTTCTTTCTATGTTTGAAGCAAGATAGGAAAAGGAAAGAGAAGGAAGGAAAGGCTATGGTAAACTTTCTCTCCAAAGATTTGATAGCACTGGAGAATGTTCTTTGGATCTGATAGGGTCCAAGAAAGGGTTCAGTACTTAACCACATATTTCACTATAACTCTAGCCAGTGTGGTATAGACTGTTGTTGTAGAGAAGAGTTTATCCACCAAACTATATACTGAAAATGAAAATTCATTTGTCAAGGATTAGATCACTCATATAGGCAATAAGAATTTGTCTTTAGAAAAAAAAAAAAAAATCTTGCTGTTTCCCAGGCTGGAGTGCAGTGGTACAATCTGGGCTCATTGCAACCTCCGCCTCCCAGGTTCAAGCAATTCTCCTGCCTCAGCCTCCCAAGTAGCTGGGATTACAGGCACCCACCACCATGCCTGGCTAATTTTTTTGTATTTTTAGTAGAGTCAGGATTTCACCATGTAGGCCAGGCTGGTCTTGAACTCCTGACCTCAGGTGATCCGCCTGCCTCGGCCTCCCAAAGTGCTGGGATTACAGGCGCGAGCCACCATGCCCAGCCTGGCAATAAGAAATTCTTAAACATTATCAGTGATACCTAGGAAATTACATAAAATCTCTCCTACACTGGTGGTGGGGGTGTTAACTAATATAATTTCATTGGAGGGCAATTTGGCCAAATCTACAAAAATTGCAAATGCAGGTATCCCTTGATTCAGCAATTCTACTTCTAGGAATTTATCCTACAGGGAAACTTACACAAGCATAAAATGATGTGTAAACAATGAAATTCTTTGTCGTACTGTTAATATCCTGTATTTCTGGAAGGATATACAAGAATAACAATGGCTGCCTCTGAAGAGAGAGTGCTGATCTGATAGCAAGGGGAAGAATTTTCACTATATACTTTTCTGTGCTTTAAAAATTGTATACACTAGGCTGGGTGTGGTGGCTCACACCTGTAATCTCAGCACTTTGAGAGGCCAAGGTGGGTGGATCACAAGGTCAGGAGTTCAAGACCAGCTTGGCCAACATGGTGAAACCCTGTCTCTACTAAAAATACAAAAATTAGCTGGGCGTGGTGGCGCGTGCCTGTAGTCCCAGCTACTGGGGAGGTTGAGGCAGAAGAATCGCTTGAATGAACCTGGGAGGCAGAGGTTAAAGTGAGCCAAAATCACGCCACTGCACTGCAGCCTGGGGAACAAGAGTGAAACTCCATCTAAAAAAAAAAAGAAATTATATATACATACACACATACACACACACACACACACAGTGCAAGTATTACTTATGCAAAAGAAAATTAAATAACAGTTACCAGTTGCTTTTTGCATTTTCTTTTCTCACTTATCTCTACCTGACAATCATAATTCCTAAGCTTTTCATTTAATTCTTGAAGCATTTTTTATAATATACTGTTTCTTAGATAGCTTATTTTGCTTTGCCAATGGCCATAGAATGCTTTTATTTTTTGAGATGGAGTCTTGCTCTGTCACCCAGGCTGGAGGGCAGTGGCACGATCTCAGCTCACTGCAACCTCCGTCTCCTGGGTTCAAATGATTCTCCTGCCTCAGCCTCCTGAGTAGCTGGGATTACAGGCACGCACCACCACGCCTGGCTAATTTTTGTGTTTTTAGAAGAGACAGGGTTTCACTGTGTTGGTCAAGCTGGTCTCGACTCCTGACCTCGTGATCCGCCTGCCTCGGCCTCCTAAAGTGCTGAGATTACAGGCATGAGCCACTGTGCCCGGCTGGAATGCTTTTATTAAGCAAAGAAGTAACTCACTGACGCACACCTTTCCTCAGTATGTGCAGATATTTACATCTTCCACATGCTAAGCATTGTGGTGGATGTTTGAAATAAAAAGATATATAGTCCCTGCTTAAAGTTATGTCACAATTACTACTTTTTTCAAAATGAAATTTTTTCCCTCTGATTACGAGAAAGTAATACAGGGTCATTGCTCTGAAAAAACGAAAGAGTGATATAAAACATAAGAATATGAAAATCATGGCCAGGTGCCATAGCTTACGCCTGTAATCCCAGCACTCTGGGAGGCTGGGGGAAGGCTGGGGGGCGGGGGGGGGGGTGACGGGGACGGGGGACGGTGGATCACCTGTGGTCAGGACTTCAAGACCAGGCTGGCCAATATGGTGATATGGTGAAACCCTGTCTCTACTAAAAATATAAAAATTAGCCGGGCATGGTGGCGGGCACCTATAATCCCAGCTACTCTGGACGCTGAGGCAGGAGAATCACTTGAACCCAGGAGGCAAAGGTTACAGTGAGCCAATATCATACCACTGCACTCCAGCCTGGGCGAAAGAGGGAGACTCTCTCTCTTTTAAAATCTTTTAAAATCATGTTAAATCTTTTAAAATCTTAAAAGTCTTTTAAAATCATGTTAAATCCCACTACCCTTTAACATTTCAGTGTTTATCTGTCCAAAATTTTTCATTTCATCTCTTTTTAGAAACAAAAATGAGGCCAGGTACAGTGGCTCATGCCTATAATCCCAGCACGTTGAGAGGCCAAGGCAGGTGGATTGCTTGAGCCCATGAGTTCAAGACCAGCCTGGGCAACATGGTGAAACCCCGTCTCTACAAAAAATTAGCCGGGCATGGTGGCACATGCCTGTAGTCCCAGCTATCTGGGAGGCTGACGTGGGGGGATCACCTGACCCCAGGAGGTCGACTGCACCACTGCACTCCAGTCTGGGCAACAGAGTGAAACCCTGTCTCCAGAGGAAAAAAAGAAATAAAAAAAAAAAGATGGTCATATTATATATACTATTTTGCAATGTACATTTTCCTCTTGTATATGAACATGTTTCTATGTTATTGAAATGTTTTAAATTGTTCTAAATCAAATATGTATATACAATTAAACATCCCCCAACTTGTTCCAACTTCTTTTAGCAGTCTTTTGTAATTATTTCCATCTCTCTAAATGTTTCTACCATTATTTGACATGATATTTTAATAAAATAATCTGTATTAGTGAAGTTTAATACGTTCTTCGCAATTTTTGTCTCTACTAATTGTGGAAAAAAAAAGTCTTAAATTTCCTCCATTTGCATGTGATAGCCACAAATCCAGTCTGATGCAGGTGTGCTGTACTAATATAAATACCTTAAGAGGAACAGCAATAAACAAGGTAATCTTCCAAACAGTCAACAGCACGTGACTACTACTTTTTCTGGATATATCTCATTTAGACACTGTCTATGGACTTCAACTCACTACAGATCATTTTCAATATCTCCCACCTCTGGTTCTCCATTCTCCCAATATACTTTTTTTTTTTTTTGGAGACTCAGGCTAGAATGCAGTGGTATGATCATGGCTCACTGCAGCCTCCCACCTCCTAGGCTCAAGCAATCCTCCTGCCTCAGCCTTCCAAGGAGCTGAGACTATAGGAACACACCATCATGCTCAGCTAATTTTTAAAAATTTTGTAGACAAGTGTCTCACTGTGTTGCCCAGGCTGGTCTCAAATTCCCAGGCTCAAGTGATATTCCCACCTTGGCTTCCCAAAGTGCTGTGATTAAAGGCGTGAGCCATCATACACGGCCTAAAATCTAGTTATTGAGCAAAATTTTTCTGGTTCAATCCCAATTTTTCAGTTAACTCAAATGTCATAAACCCACAAGAAATTTCTCTTACAGAGAATAATTTGTATAAGTTAGTTGTGTTTTTCGTTTTTTTGAGACGGAGTTTCAATCTTGTTGCCCAGGCTGTAATGCAATGGCACGATCTTGGTCCAGCACAACCTCTGCCTCCTGGTTCAAGTGATTCTCCTGCCTCAGCCTCCCAAGTAGGTGGGATATAACAGGCATGCGCCACCACGCCTGGCTACTTTTGTATTTTTAGTAGAGACAGGGTTTCTCCATGTTGGTCAGGCTGGTCTCAAACTCCTGACCTCAGGTGATCCGCCTGCCTCGGCCTCCCAAAGTGCTGGGATTACAGGTGTGGGCCACCGTGTCTGGCCATTAGCTGTATTTTTAAGAACTCTCAAAGTGTTCCACAGTTGAGTATATCAGGTTGTCTAAACTGACAGGCATTTAGCTCATGTTATAAACTATACTACAATTATAAATGGGAACTCGAAAAATCTTGTTTTACAAATGCTTGGGAATGTGCATTTCAGAGTCCATATTTGTAGAAGTACAGTATAAGCTTTTTTTTTTTTTTTTTTTTTTTTTGAGACAGGGTCTTGCTCTGTCCCCCAGGCTAGAGTGCAGTGGCTTGATCTCGGCTCACAGCAGCCTCCACCTCCCCGGTTCAAGTGATTCTCCTGCTTCAGTCTCCCTAGTAGCTAGGACTACAGGCGTGTGCCACCATGCCCGGCTAATTTTTGTATTTTTGTAGAGATAGGGTTTTGCCATGTTGGCCAGGATGGTCTCAAATTCCTGACCTCAAGTGATCCGCTCACCTTGGCCTCCCAAAGTGCTGGGATTATAAGTGTGAGGCACCACCCCGGCCAAAAGCTAAACATTTGAAACTCATTTAATTTCTGACAGAGTATTTCTAATCCAAAGCTAGTCTATACACAGTGGTGACAGCAAGGGTGGCTTCTCGAGTATACAACACATGCCATCACACAAGCCCCATGTTTGGAAGGGCCTGCACTTGGTATAAAGCTCTGCCGCTGTTTTGAAATTCTTAATGTTTGAGGAAAGTATTTCACATTTTCATCTTGCCCTGGGTCCTACAAATTACACAGTTGATCCTGAGTGACAGTGAGGTACAGCCCCCTGCCCAACAGTAATTTGAAGCTAAGATAAATAAAGGTTTCTCTCTAGAATCAAACATGGAAACTGGTTTAAAAAAAAAAATCCTCCAGCAATCTAACACAAGAAATCGTAAATATGTGACTGAAGAGATCCAGAACACAAACTCTACTCAGTGGGATTTAGGAGCAATTTCAGAGACATAGAGCAAAAATGTGATTATTTTAGTGAAGAGAAATTGTTGTGGGAAGTCAGGGACCCCGAACAGAGGGACCGGCTGGAGCTGCGGCAGAGAAACATAAATTGTGAAGATTTCATTTTAATATGGACATATATCAGTTCCCCAAATTAATACTTTTATAATTTCTTACACCTGTCTTATTTTAATCCCTTAATTCTGTTATCTTCGTAAGCTGAGGATGTATGTCACCTCAGGACCACTGTGATAATTGTATCTAACTGTACAAACTGATTGTAAAACGTGAGTTTGAACAATATGAAATCACCTTGAAAAAGAACAGAATAACAGCGATTTTCAGGGAACAAGGGAAGACAACCATAAGGTCTGACTGCCTGCAGCGTCAGGCACAATAGAGCCATATTTTTCTTCTTGCAGAGAGCCTATAAACAGACGTGCAAGTAGGGAAGATATCGCTGAATTCTTTTCCTAGGAAGGAATATTAATAATTAAGACCCTGGGAAAGGAATGCATTCCTGGGGGGAGGTCTATAAATGGCCGCTCTGGGAGTGTCTGTCTTACGTGGTTGAGATAAGGACTGACATACACCCTGGTTTCCTGCAGTATCCTCAGGCTTATTAGGGTGGAGAAGAAACCCCACCCTGGGAAATCTGAGGTCAGACTGGTTCACTGCTCTCGAACCCTGTTTTCTGTTAAGATGTTTATCAAGACAATACATGTACCACTGAACGTAGACCCTTATCAGGAGTTTGATTTTGCCCTGGTCCTGTTTCCTCAAAATCATGTGATCTTTGTTCTCCTTTTTGCCCTTTGAAGCATGTGATCTTTGTGACCTACTCCCTGTTCGTACAGGCCCTCTCCCCTTTTGAAGTCCTTAATAAAAGCCTGCTGGTTTTGCAGCTCAGGTGGGCATCACGGTCCTACCAATATGTGATGTCACCCCCAGAGGCCCAGCTGTAAAATTCCTCTATTTGTACTCTATTTTTCAGATAGGCCGACACTTAGGGAAAATAGAAAGAACCTACGTTGAAATACTGGGGGTGGGTTCCCCTAATAGAAATTTATTGGGTTATAGAACTTAAGGCCTCAAAAATTAAAATCATATAAATCGGCCAGGGGTGGAGGCTCACACCTGTAATACCAGTGCTTCAGCAGCTGAGGCAGAAGGATCACTTGAGGCCAGGAATTTCAGACCAGCCTGGGCAACACAGTGAGACCCCATCACTATAAATGAATAAATAAATAAAATTATCTGGGTATGGTGGTGTGTACCTGTAGTCCCAGCTACTCAGGAGGCTGTGGTGGGAGGACCGCTTGAGCTAGAGGGGTCAAGGCTGCGGTAAGCTGAGATCACACCATTGCACTCCAGCCTGGGTGACGGAGTGAGACCCTCAGTAAAAGAAGAACCAGCATTTGACAAAATTCAGTATCTGGCCATGATTTTAAAACCGAAAAACCAAAACCATCTTTTAGCAAATTTAGGAATATAAGGCCTTTTTCAATCTGATGAAGGGGAGCTATACAAAATCTAAAGCACGCCAGGAGTGGTGGCTCACACCTGTAATCCCAGCACTTTGGAGGCTGAGGTGGGTGGATCACTTGAGGTCAGGATTCAAGACCAGCCTGGCCAACATGGTGAAACCCAGTCTCTACCAATAATACAAAAATTAGCTGGGCATGGCAGCAGGTGCCTATAATCCCAGCTACTTGGGAGGCTGAAGCAGGAGAATTGCTTGAACCCCCGAGGCGGAGGTTGCAGTGAGCCAAGATCCAGACACTGCACTCCAGCCTGGATGACAAAGCCAGACTCCATCTCAAAAAAAAGAAAGAAAAAATAAATCTAAAGCAAACATCATACTTAATGGTGATATACTGAAAGCTTTCCCCCTGCAATGGGAAATAAGACAAGGATATCACTATCACTCCTATTCAACTGCAGGTCCCAAAGAGTACATTCCAGAAAGAGAAAGAAATAACCTTGGAAAGGAAATATATTAAACTGTCATGATTTGCATATAACACGATTACACTCACAAAGAAAATCCAAGAGAATCTATATATAACCATGAGCTTGAGCCCAGGGGTTTGAGACCAGCCTGGGCAACATGGTAAAACCCTGTCTCTACAAAACATACAAAAATTAGCTGGGCATGGTAGTACGTGCCTGTGATCCCAGCTACTTGGGAGGCTGAGGCAAGAGGACTGTTTGAGACTAGGAGATCAAGGCTGCAGTGAGCAATGATCATGCCACTGCACTCCAGCCTGGGTGAACAAATGAGACCCTCTCTCAAAAAAATAAAGTAATATATATAATGAAAAATGGTAAGTGAATTTACCAATATTGTTCGATTAAAGGTTAACATACAAAAATCAATTTTTTTTTTTTTTGAAAGACGGAGTTTCGCTCTTGTTGCCCAGGCTGGAGTGCAGTGGTGTGATCTCAGCTCACTGCAATCTCTGCCTCCCGGGTTCAAGCAATTCTCCTGCCTCAGCCTCCTATGTAGCTGAGATTACAGGTGTGTGCCACCATGCTCGGCTAATTTTTGTATTTTTAGCAGAGACGGGGTTTCATCATGTTGGCCAGGCTGGTCTTGTACTCCTGACCTCAGGTGATCCACCCACCTCAGCCTCCCAAAGTGCTAGGATTACAGGTGTGAGACACCGCACCTGGCCAACTGTATTTCTATATATCAGCAGCCCACAATTATTAAATAGAAATTTTAGAATGAAATCATTGGCAATAGTATCAACAAATCAAATACTTAAGAATGAACTAGCAAAATAAAATCTCTATACAGAAAACTAGAAGTATTACTGAAAGAAATTAGGCCAGACACAGTGGCTCATGTCTCTAATCCTATCACTTTGGGAGCCGAGGTGGGTGGATCACTTGAGGTCATGAGTTCGAGACCAGCTTGGCCAACAGGGCAAAACCCCATCTCTACTAAAAATACAAAAAAATTAGCTGCGTGTGGTGGCGCATGCCCATAATCCCAGCTACTCGGGAGGCTGAGGAAGGAGAATCACTTGGAAAAGAAATTAAAGACCATTCAATAATGGAGGGCTATATGCCATGTTCAGGAATTTGGATGTTGAAACACTAGTTCTTTCTCAAGTTGATCTACAGATTCAATACAATCCAAATAAAAAATCCAGCAGGTTGTATGTGGAAACTGATACCAATTATAAAATTTATGTGAAAACACAAAAGGTCCAAGAAAAGCTGAGACGATCTAGAAGAAGCTATATAAAAGTTTGAGAGAAACAGACTCACACACATCTAAACAAAGGAATCTCATGCACTGCTGTTGGAGACGTAAACTGAGACAGTAACTTTGCAAAACCGTTTGACATTCTTTACTAAAACCGAACACAAGCATATCCTATGGCCTTGCTATACTCAAAGTGTGGTCCACAGCCAGTCCAACTGGTTCCTGACAAATGCAGACTCTCAGGCTCTACCCTCGAACTACTGAAGCAGAATCTACCTTTTAACAAGATTCCCAGGAAACTGATGTGCACAGTACAGTTTGAGAAGCACTGCCCTATGATCCAGCAATTCCACTTCCTGGCACACACTTATCAGAAATGCACACAGATGCCCACCAAAAGACATGTTCAAGAATATTCATAGCAACACTATTCATAATAGCTAAAAAACAAGAAAACTACCTAAATGTTCAAAAATAGAATAAAGTGTGGTATAATCACGCAATGGGCTGAGCATGGTGGCTCACACCTATAATCCAGCACTTAGGGAAGTCGAGGCGGGCAGATCACCTGAGGTCGGGAGTTCGAGACCAGCCTGGCCAACATGGTGAAACCCCATTGCTACTAAAAATACAAAAAAATTAGCCAGGCTTGGTAGCAGGTGCCTGTAATTCTAGCTACTTGGGAGGCTGAGGCAGGAGAATCGCTTGAACCCGGGGCAGGGGTGGGAGCAGAGGTTGCAGTGAACCGAGATTGCGCCACTGCACTCCAGCCTGGATACAGAGCAAGACTCTGTCTCAAAAAAAAAAAATCATGCAATGCAGTACTACTCAGCAATGAGAATGCACAGTCTACAATACAACTCACAAATATAACGCTGTGTAAAAGAAATCATATCAGAATACACCTTGTATGTTTTCATTCATATAAAGTATAAAAACAGGAAAAATTGATGTTAATGTCAGGACAGTGGTTACCCGGGGGGACACAGTAACTAGGAGAGAATAGTGTTTTGCTTTGTTTTGTTTTTAAAAAATATCGATAGAGTCTGGCTCTGGTCCCCAGGCTGGAGTGCAGTGGCGCGATCTTGGCTCAATGCAACCACAGCATCCTGGGTTTAAGTGACTTCTGGCTAATTTTTGTATTTTTAGTAGAGACAGGGTTTCACCATGTTAGCCAGGCTGGTCTCAAACTTCTGACCTCAAGTGATCTGCTTGGCTCAGCCTCCCAAAGTGCTAGGATTACAGGCATGAGCCACCGCACCCGGTTTATTTCGTGACATGCATAATTCTACATGGATGGGAAAACCCATCAAGCTATATACTAGTAACTTTTTGCGTGCTTTTCTGTATACCCGTTATAATTTAAAAGTTCACCTTAAAAAGTACTAGAAGGTGGGCTGGGTGTGGTAGCTTATGCCTGTAATCCCAGCACTTTGGGAGGCTGAGACAGGCGGATTACCTGAGGTCAGGAGTTGGCGACCAGCTTGGCCAACATGGTGAAACCCTGTCTCTACTAAAACCACAAAAATTATCCAGGTGTGGTGGCTTGTGCCTGTAATCCCAGCTACTCAGGAGGCTGAGGCCATGAGAATCGCTTGGACCCAGGAGGCAGAGGTTACAGTGAGCTGAGACCATGCCACTGCACTCCAGCCTGGGCAACAGAGCGAGACTCCTATCAAAAAAAAAAAAAAAAAAAAAAAAGATTCATACATGTTATAGCATGTATGCGTACTTCATTCCTTTTTATGGCTGAATAATAGTCCATAGCATGGATACACCACATTTATTTATCCATTTACCAAATGATGAACATTTGGGTTGTTTCCATTTTTTAAAATATTATAAATAATGCCGCTATGAACAACTGCGCACAAGTTTTTATGTGAATATATGTTTTTCTTTCTCTTGAGCATATACATAGTAGCAGAACTGCAGGGTCATATGGTAAATCTATGTTTAGCATTTGGAGTAACTGCCAAACTATTTCAGAGCAGTTAGACCATTCCACATTACCTCCACCAATGTATAAGGATTCCAATTGGCCAGGCATGGTGCCTGACACCTGTAATCCCTGCACTTTGGGAGGCTGAGGCAAGTGGATCACCTGAGGTTGGGAGTTCGAGACCAGCCTGACCAACATGGAGAAACCCCCTCTCTACTAAAAATACAAAATTAGCCGGGTGTGGTGGCGCATGCCTGTAATCTCAGCTACTCGGGAGACTGAGGCAGGAGAATCACTTGAACCCAGGAGGTGGAGGCTGCAGTGGGCCAAGATCACACCATTGCACTCCAGCCTGGGTGACAAGAGTGAAACTCTGTCTCAAAAAAAAAAAAAAAAAAAAAAGATTCCAGTCTTGTCAGCCACATCCTCGCCAGCCCAGGCTTGTTATCTTTTTCTATTATAGCCATCCTAGTGAGTATAATAAAGTGGTGTCTTGTAGTTTTGATTTGTATTTCCCATCTTTTCACGTGCTTATTGGTCATTTGTACATCCTTGTTGGAGAAATGTCTATTAAGATCCTTTGCCCATTTTTAAATTGGATTGTCTTTTTACCATTAAGTTGTATCCAGAATAAAGAACTCTTACAGTCCCTTATCAGATATAATTTGCAAAAATATTCTCACATTCTGTGGGTTCTTTTCACTTCCTTGACGGTGCAGAAATTTTTAACTGTGATGTCCAATTCATCAATTTTTTTCTGTGGTTGCTTTTGCTTTTGGTGTCATATCTAAGAAAGCTTTACCTAATCCAAAGTCATGAAGGTTTATTCCTGTTTTCTTCTAGGTGTTTTTATAGTTTTATTATTTATTTATTCATTTATTTTGGAGACAGTCTTGCTCTGATCACCCAGGCTGGGGCACAGTGGCACGACCTCGGCTCACTGCAACCTCTGCCTCCCGATTCAAGTGATTCTCCTGTGTCTCAGCCTCCCAAGTAGCTGGGATTACAGGCGTGCAACCTGGCTATTTTTGTATTTTTAGTATACAGGGGGTTTTACCATTTTGACTAGGCTGGTCTCGAACTCCTGACCTCAAATGATCCACCCACCTCAGCCTCCCAAAGTGCTGGGATTACAGGTATGAGCCAGCGTGCCTGGCCTGTTTTATAGTTTTAGTTTGTACATTTAGGTCTCTGATATATTTTTAGTTCATTTTTGTGTAGGATATAGGGAAGGGGTCTACTTCCATTCTTTTGCATGTGGATATCCAATTGTCTCAGCACACTGTTTTGTTGAAAAGATTATGAGAATGAACAGTCTACAAATAGATAAGCTCTTTTCTTTCCTCCATTGACTTGTCTGACATCCTTGTGGGGGCTGGCATGGGGCAGACATCAATTGACCACAAACATTAGGGTTTATTTCTAGTCTCAATTCTATTCCATTGATCTATGCTTATCCTTTGGCCACTAACACAGAGTCTTCATTACTGTAGCTGTGTAGTAGGATTTTTTTCCCCAATTTTTTTGTATTGCAGTAAAACATACATAAGATTTACCATTTTAACCATTTTTTTTTTAACTGTACAGTTCAGTGGCACGGAGTACATTCACATTGTTGTACAACCATCACCAACACCCATCTCCACACGTCTTTTTTTTTTTGAGACGGAGTCTCGCTGTTGCCCAGGCTGGAGTGCAGTGGCGCGAACTCGGCTCACTGCAGGCTCCGCCCCCCGGGGTTCACGCCATTCTCCTGCCTCAGCCTCCCGCGTAGCTGGGACTACAGGCGCCCGCCACCTTTGTATTTTTTTTTTTAGTAGAGACAGGGTTTCACCATGTCAGCCAGGATGGTCTCGATCTCCTGACCGCGTGATCCGCCCACCTCGGCCTCCCAAAGTGCTGGTATTACAGGCCTAAGCCACCGCACCCGGCCAACTCCATACCTCTTTTAATCCTGCAAAACTAAAATGCATTCAACAATTTCCCATATTCCCCTCTCCACAGCCCCTGACAACCACCCTAATACTTTCTATCTCTATAATTTTTACTAATCTAAGTTCTTCATAATAAGTAGAATCATACAGTAATTGTCTTTTTGTGACTGGCTTATTTCACTTAGTATACTATCTTCAAGGTCCATCCATGTTGTAACATATGTCAGAATTTCTTCCTTCCTAAGACAGAATATACTCCATTGTTGGTAAATACCACATTTTGCTTATCCATTCATCCACTGATGGACAGTTGGTTGGCTTCCATGTTTTAGCTACTGTGAATAACGCTACTATAAACATGGTGTACAGGCCAGGTACAGTGGCTCATGACGGCAATCCCAGCACTCTGGGAAGCCAAGGAGGGCAGATCACTTGAGGTCAGGAGTTCAAGACCAGCCTGGCCAACATGGCGAAACCCCATCTCTACTAAAACACAAAAATTAGTTGGGCATGGTAGTACATGCCTGTAATCCCAGCACTTTGGGAGGCTGAGTCAGTGGATCATTTGAGGTCAGGAGTTCGAGAACAGCCTGGCCAATATGGTGAAACCCTTACTCTACTAAAAATGAGCCAGGCATGGTGGCATGCACCTGTAATCCCAGCTACTTGGGAGGGAAAGGCACAAGAATTGCTTGAACCCAGGAGGCAGAGGCTGTAGTGAGCTGAGATTGTGCCACTGCACTCCATCCTGAGTGACATGGTGAGATCCTGTCTCAAAAAAAATAAAAATAAAAACACACACACACACAAAAACAAAGGGGTATACAAATATCTCTTCAAGACACTGCTCTATTTTTGGCATATACTCAGAATTGGAATTGCTGGATCATATGGTAATTCTATTTTTAACTTTTTGAGGAGACGCCACACAGTTTTCTACAGCAGCTATTCCATTTTATTTATTTATTTATTTATTTGTTTTTGAGACGGAGTTTCGCTCTTGTCACCCACGCTGGAGTGCAATGGCATGATATCGGCTCACTGCAACCTCCACTCCCCAGGTTCAAGCGAGTCTCCTGCCTCAGCCTCCCAAGTAGCTGGTATTATAGGTGCCTGCCACCACGCCCAGCTAATTTTTGTGTTTTTAGTAGAGATGGAGTTTCACAACGTTGGCCAGGCTGGTCTGGAACTCCTGACCTCAGGTGATCCATCCGCCTCGACCTCCCAAAGTGCTGGGATTACAGGCATGAGCCACCATGCCCAGCTATTCCATTTTAAACTACCACTAACAGTGCACAAGGGTTCCAATTTCCCCACATCTTTGCCAACACTTCTTATGTTCTGTTTTTTTGACAGTAGTCATCAGAATGGGTCTGAGGTAACATCTTATGAAAGTTTTAATTTGCATTTCCCTAGTTATTAGTGATGAGAATCTTTACATGTGCTTATTGGCCAACAGTAAATTTTGAAAGTTTTTTCAAGACTGTTTTTAGCTATTCTGTGTCCCTTGCATTTCCACATGAATTTTGGGATCAATATGCCAACTTCTGGTGCGGGGTGGGGGGGGAAGGGCAGCCTGGATTTTGATAAGGATTGTATTAAATACATAGATCTGATAAGTATTGCCATTTTAAAAATAGTCCTCTAATTCATGAATCCATGAGTCCACAAACATAGCTTTCCATTTGAGTCTTTAATTTCTTTTAATGTTTTAGTTTGTAGAACACAAGTTTTGAAATTTTTAATTAAATTATTCCTAAGTATTTTATTGTAAATAAAACTGTTTTCTTAATTTCATTATCAGATCCAAGTGTATAGAAATATAAGCGATTTTTGGCCGGGTGCAGTGGCTCACGCCTGTAATCCCAGCACTTTGGGAGGCTGAGGTGGGCAGATCACAAGGTCAGGAGATCAAGACCATCCTGGCTAACCTGGTGAAACCCCATCTCTACTAAAAATACAAAAAAAATTTGCCGGGCATGGTGACGGGCACCTGTAGTCCCAGCTACTCAGGAGGCTGAGGCGGCAGAATGGCGTGAACCCAGGAGGCGGAGCTTGCAGTGAGCCAAGATCGCACCACTACACTCCAGCCTGGGCGACAGAGCAAGACTCCGCCTCAAAAAAAAAAAAAAAAAAAAAGAAATATAAGCGATTTTTTTTGCCTGTAATCCCAGCTACTCGGGAGGCTGAGGCACAAGAATCACTTGAACCCAGGAAGCAGAGGCTGTAGTGAGCCCGGATTGCGCCACTGCACTCTAGCCTGGGCAACAGAATGAGACCCTGTCTCAAAAAACAAACTAAAAGAAATAAGTGATTTTTTAATATTGCTCTTGTACCCTGCGACCCTGCTGAACTCATGTATTAATTCTAATAGGGTTTTTTGTTTGTCTTTTAGTAGAGACAGGGTTTCACCATGTTGGCCAGGGTGGTCTCAAACTCCTGGTCTCAAGCGATCCAACTGGCTTTGCCTTCCAAAGAGCTGGGATTACAGGCGTGAGTCACCGTACCGGCCTAAACCTAATACTTTTGTAGTCGATTCCTCAGCATTTTCTATATAGAAGATCGTGTCATCTGTGAATAAAGTTTTATGTCTGCCTTTCCAATCTTGGTGTTTACCTTATCCCTTCGAAGGGCTATATGTTATTCATTCATTATAATCACATTGATAATTTTAAAGAACTTGCCCAGAGACAAGCCTGCGTTTTTCTAGTTCCTTAGATTTGTTTACTTTAAGTTCGCATATATACGTGAAGGATCTGTAACAAAATAGTCAGAAAATAATACAATCTAGAATACATTTGAGCTGCATTTGATAAAGAATGGAAAGTACTTATCTTTAACCGTATTGAATAGCCTGTCAATTATGCATATTGATGTGCTTAGCCAGGCCATTCTAATTTCCTTTGTCACCTACTAAATAAAGCCCAGAGGGGCTTCCCTGCTCTAGATACAGGTAAAACTGCTCTGCAAATACAAGTATGCATTCACTGAACACCCACACCATTGCCTGAAGTCATTATTTGCATTATGAGTAAGAAAAACACAAGTGTGGCTTCAGTCTAAGGGACTAATCCTGCTTTTACAAGCCAGAAAATAAATGCCCACTAATGTGGCATCAGAAGAGAGTTTATTAACTCTAACTTAATCAGAGCCATCAAGAAAAAGAAAAAAAAAAAAAAACAAAAAACACTTGAACACTGACAAAGCCATAAATACGGTGTGTATCCAGTTCAGTGCAAGTCATGTTAAACTTGACTTTTTATTCTCAAAGTGTCTGTTCTAAACCATGAAGTAATGTCACTATATTCTTTCACTCTTGCAATGTTTTGAGTTGCTACAGATTATGATACAAAGCCATTTGTAAAAGGGGAGGGAATGAGCTATAAAATCATATTAGAAATCGAATGGGACTGCAAACAAAATTAAAATGTATCTTTCTTGCTTAATATTGTAGCTTTATCTTGTACATTGATTTTTGTTCTTAATTGAAGGACAGCTTCATATAGGACCTTATAATGGTGACTTTATATTATTTGGGTCTTTTTCTTAACTGCTTTTTATATAAATTATACTTTATAAATATTTTACAAATATTTTACAAACATAATATAGTTGGTCTACAGCATGTAACTTCTACATTTTAGACAAATGCTACATAAATATTAAAACCAAGAATCTAGACCTCACATCTATTTTCCCATTATATTTATTCTTCAGAATTCGAAGCAAACTTTTATACATATTCAATATCCAGAAAGAGAAAACAGAAAACAGGAGAAAACTATCAAAATAATATTTGGAAAGAACATGCATCTTCAAACTAAAATGGCCTACCAATGGCCCAAACAGCAAGTTGTAAAAGACCTATTTCAAGATACGTCATTCCAATCTTTCAAAATACTAAGATTCTGAAAAGCTTCCAGAGAAATCAGTCACCTGCAGTGGAGCAAGAATTAGGATAAAACTGGCCTCCTCATTAGTAAGACTAGATGCTTGCAGACAATGAAGCAATCCATAAGAATTCTCAGGGAAAATTCTCTTCAATCTAGAATTCCATTCTCATCCCAACTCTCATCAAATGTAGAGCTAAATGAAAGGACTCAGAAAGTGTCCTTTCTCCTCACCCTTCTTTAGGACAGTCCTTACTGACATGTTTCATCAAAATCAGGGAGTATGTCTAGAAAGGAGAGGATATGGGATCCAGGAAATAATCTAGGAAAGCAGTAATGGGAAGTCACAGGATGTCAGCTATGAAAAGGTCTAGAGAGCAGTCAGTCCAGTTTGGAGCAACAATGAGCTCTAGGAGGAGGTTGGAGATATGAGTGAATAGAATAAGAGAATGAATTATACAATGGAGAGTTTGAAAATAATTGAGGACATAACAAAGGCAAATATCTTGTGGAAGAAAGGCCATGAGAAAATAAATGCTGTACAAGGAAAGAAAGGTATACTACTAGAATATGAAGTGAACAATTTTTATGTAATTATGATAATGTAAATAAATTTTTAGATTCAACCTATTCACAAATCAAAGTTTTTTGTTTTGTTTTTGAATCAGGGTCTTGCTCTGTTTCCCAGGCTGGAATACAGTAGGGCAATCACAGCTTACTGAGCTTCGACCTCCCACCTCGGCCTCCTGAGTACTAGGACTACAGGCATGCGCCACCATGCCCAACTGATTTTTAAATTATTTGTAGAGACAAGGTCTCCCTATGTTGCCCAGGCTGGTCTAGAACTCCTGGCCTTAAGCAATCTTTTGGCCTCAGCCTCCCAAGGTGCTGGGATTACAGGCATGAGCTGTTGCACCTGGCCCAAAGAAGTCTTAATTGCAGTTATAAACAGTATGAAATTTCATCAGCCTTGATGAAGAAAAGGCCCTGATAATAAAAATTGGAAAAAAAAGATGGCAGAATATAGGGATACAAGAGGGATGGCCAAATAAAAAGGCAGAGGCACTGCTGTTGTAACTACTGAAAGCAGAAAAACAATAGAAAAAAAAAATGAAACCAAACCTTCATTCTTTGAAAAGATCAATAAAATTGATAAACCTCTAGAAAGACTTAGAAAGACATAACATAAATTACAACATCAGGAATGAAAAAGAGGGGAATATCATTACAGACCTCACAGATAATAAAAGGATAGTAGGATAATATGATAATTCTATACACACAAATTGGACAACTTCGATAAAATGGACCAATTCCTTAAAAACTCCAAACTGTGAGGCCAGGCATGGTGGCTCATGCCTGTAATCCCAGCACTTTGGGAAGCCCAGGCAGGCGGATCACCTGCGGTCGGGAGTTTGAGACCAGCTTAACCAACATGGAGAAACCCCATCTCTACTAAAAATACAAAATTAGCTGGGGGGAGTGGTGCATGCCTGTAAGCCCGGCTACTCGGGAGACTGAGGTGGAGGTTGTGGTGAGCCGAGATCACGCCACTGCACTCCAGCCTGGGCAACAAGAGTGAAACTCCATCTCAAAAAAAAAAAAACTTTAAATCAATGCAATGCCTACCATCTTTCTCCAACCCCCACCCCCACCAGATGTAACACATTTTTAATAAGCTAACATGGTTTATTAAATTAGTACTTGTAAGCCAGGGGCATCTAATTCTGAAATTATCTACATAACTTGAAAACTTTCCCCAAAAAACTCTACACATAATAGAACAAATATTATTTTAAAGGCAAAGCTGAGTTAGCAATAAAGAGAAAGGACAGGTGTGGTGGCTCACACCTGTAATCCCAGCACTTTGGGAGGCCAAGGCAGGTGGATTACTTGAGGTCAGGAGTTCAAAACCAGCCTGGCCAACATGGCAAAACCCTATCACCACTAAAAATACAAAAATTAGCTGGGCATAGTGGCACATGCCTGTAGTCCCAGCTGCTCAGGAGGCTGAGGCAGGAGAATCACTTGAACCCGGGTGGCAGAGGTTGTGGTAAGCCACGATCATGCCACTGCACTCCAGCCCAGGTGACAGAGCTAGACTCTGTCTGGAGAGAAAAAAGGAGGAAGAGGAGGAAGAGGAAGAGGAGGAGGGGGAATAAGAAAAGGAGGAGGGGGAAGAAGAGGAGGAGGGGGAGGAGGAAGGGGGGAGGAAGGGGGGGAAGGGGGGAGGAAGGGGGAAGGGGGGGAAGGGGGGGAAGGGGGGAGGAAGGGGGGGAAGGGGGGAAGGGGGGGAAGGGGGGAAGGGGGGAAGGGGGGAGGAAGGGGGGGAAGGGGGGAAGGGGGGAAGGGGGGAAGGGGGGGAAGGGGAAGGGGAGGAAGGGGAAGGGGAGGAAGGGGAGGAAGGGGAGGGGGAGGGGGGAGGGGGGAAGAGGGGGAAGAGGGGGAAGAGGGGGAAGAGGGGGAAGAGGGGGAAGAGGGGGAAGAAGGGGAAGAGGGGGAGGGGGAAGAAGGGGAAGAGGGGGAGGGGGAAGAAGGGGAAGAGGGGGAGGGGGAAGAGGGGGGAGGGGAGGGGGAAGAGGGGGAAGGGGAGGGGGAAGAGGGGGGAGGGGAGGGGGAAGAGGGGGGAGGGGAGGAGGAGGAAGGGGGGAGGAGGGGGAGGAAGGGGGGAGGAGGGGGAGGAAGGGGGGAGGAGGGGGAGGAAGGGGGGAGGAGGGGGAGGAAGGGGGGAGGAGGAGGGGGAGGAGGAAGAGGGGGAGGGGGAGGAGGAAGAGGGGGAGGGGGAGGAGGAAGAGGGGGAGGGGGAGGAGGAAGAGGGGGAGGAGGAAGAGGGGGAGGGGGAGGAGGAAGAGGGGGAGGGGGAGGAGGAGGAAGAGGGGGAGGGGGAGGGGGAGGAGGAGGGGGAGGAGGGGGAGGAGGGGGGGAGGAGGAAGTGGAGGGGGAGGAGGAGGAGGAAGAGGGGGAGGAGGAGGAAGAGGGGGAGGAGGAGGAAGAGGGAGAGGAGGAGGAGGAAGAGGAGGAGGAAGAGGGGGAGGAAAGGGGGAGGAGGAAGAGGGGGAGGAGGAGGAGGGGGAGGAGGAGGAGGGGGAGGAGGAGGAGGGGGAGGAGGAGGAGGGGGAGGAGGAGGAGGGGGAGGAGGAAGGGGGGAGGGGAGGAGGAGGAGGGGGAGGAGGAAGGGGGGAGGGGAGGAGGAAGGGGGGAGGGGAGGAGGAAGGGGGGAGGGGAGGAGGAAGGGGGGAGGGGAGGAGGAAGGGGGGAGGGGAGGAGGAAGGGGGGAGGGGAGGAGGAAGAGGGGGGAGGAGGAGGAAGAGGGGGGAGGAGGAGGAGGAAGAGGGGGAGGAGGAGGAAGAGGGGGAGGAGGAGGAGGAAGAGGGGGAGGAGGAGGAAGAGGGGGGAGGAGGAGGAGGAGGAAGAGGGGGGAGGAGGAGGAGGATAAAGAGGGGGGAGGAGGAGGAGGAGGAAGAGGGGGGAGGAGGAGGAAGAGGGGGAGGAGGAGGAGGAGGAGGAGGAGGAGGAAGAGGGGGGAGGAGGAGGAAGAAGAGGGGGGAGGAGGAGGAGGAGGAAGAAGAAAACCCCAGGAGCTAGAAAAGCAGAGAGAATTAAAAACCAGATGCATGTGAGCTGCCCCTTTCCTGAGCTGGGATGGCAAAATAGAGATCCACACTCATAATATAGGGGATAGGGTTTTAAAAACCAAGATGAAGAAGAAAGGAATATTTGGTCTATTGGCATTGAATACTCTCCTTTCTTTGCAGGTCGTCTGCTCTGTACCATGAAGGCTCAAGAGCCTCTTCCAGCTAGGGCTCCTGATGTAATTAGGTTCCACCAATCATATGCACTAACATGGATTTGGAAAGAGAAACTGAAGACCTAGTTCTGCTATTTTGCAAACAGGCATAGGCCAAGGCATTTGATTGTTCTGCAGCATCATTAGTTGAGTGTACAGTGTCTAGTAACTAGTATCATGGGTATCAGAGGCAGGGCATAGGTATTTACGGTGGATCAAAAACAGATGAGCATGATTCTGGAGCCGACAGCTTTAGTGGAGGCTTCCTGATCATTGTGGTTTCCTAACCACGGCAGTGGTCATGTGGTTCTGGGTTGGTTTTTAAAACCCCAACTGGCAGCTATTTTGTTGGCCAGTTTTGTGTGTGGTGTTGAGAATTGTTCCTGAAGACAAAACCCTTCTAGAATGTAAGTTCCTCAAGGAAAGTAAGCTTTGTCTGTTTTGTTCACTAATGTGTTCCCCAAGAACCCAAAAATAGTACTAAACATATGGTAGATGCTCAATAAATATCTGATTGAATGAACAAACTTGAAATCTTTCTTCAGCCCTTCCGGCAATTTTGTTGGTGTTTAATGCTTTATGGTAAACCTCTCCTGCTTAAACTAACTAGAATAAATTATATGTCTGCAACTTCACAACTCATATCAAGTAAGGAGTAGGAGTTAAGATTTTGAGCCGGGTGCGGTGGCTCATGCCTGTAATCCCAGCACTTTGGGAGCCCAAGGCGGGTGGATCACTTGAGGTCAGGGGTTCGAGACCAGTCTGGCCAAATGGTGAAACCCCATCTCCACTAAAAATACAAAAATAAGCTGGGCGTGGTGGCACGTGCCTGTAATCCCAGCTACTCGGGAGGCTGAGGCAGGAAAATCACTTGAACCTGGGAGGCAGAGGTTGCAGTGAACCAAGATGATGCCACTGTACTCCAGCCTGGGTGACAGAGTAAGACTGTCACACTCACACACACACACACAGAAAAAAGATTTTGACATAAAGCCAGAACCTCCAAAGGGATGCCCCTTTAGGAAAAGAGTAGACCACAAAGAATCTGCCCACCAAGCCAGGTGAGCTACTAAGGACAGTTACCTGCCTCTGCTGAGGCTCTGGGAAGGAAGGAAGGAAAAGTATACCCTGAAAATTTTTAATGACAGACTTACACCTTACGTAGGTTTGAAGCTTAAATTTTTACTACCTTGGTCGTCCTGAAACCTTTAAGTCAAGAAATTAACAACAAAGAATACATCACTCAACCAAAGCCATACAGGATTCCATAGATAAAGCTCTTCTTGGGAGAGAAAAACAACAAAAAACCTACTCACAAGCCACAATCACAAACAATAGGAGGAAACAATCCACTATAAGCAAAAGACAACAGACAAAACAAAAAAAATTCCAAAATTATCAGATAATAGAATTCTCTTCGGAAAAAGTTATACAGAAGTTGCTGCAATCCAAAACTTTTGACCAATTAAAGGGTGAAATCAGATAAGTTAGCCCCTGCTAGTGTACAACTAGGGAAAACTTACCTCTCCTAAGTCACAAAAGTCTTAATCTTCTTCCCACAAAAATTCAGCTTCAGGAAGTCTAACAGCAATCCTAAGGAATTTAGGGAACATGTCCAGTCAAACTAGAACAATAATCTACTCTGACCATGGGAAATATTAAGACCTCATACTTAAAGCAAACCTTATATCACATAAGTTTCTCAATGCACATAAGTAAACATAATGATGGTAAATCCAAATGCTATGGTAGGCTCAAAGGAGACCATGCATCATCTAGTCATTCAATTAACATGTACTGAGTATCAAGTTCTATAAGCCAGTTACGAAAACAAGTAAGAGAAGGACCAAGAACCTGCAATCTAGTGAGAAAATACAGACATGTATGACATATTCTTGGTCAAACAGACCTTTTTTGAAAAAAGTGATCGTGCTAGGTAGACGATAAACTGACCTACACATTAGTAAGGCAGGAATCTACTGTTTACCACTATCAAAAATCCCTCCTAGATCACAGATACCCTAGTGAGGCTGCAATTATGACCATTTTCTAGGTGAGGAAATTGAAGTTTAAGCAGATTAACTTGATTTGCCCAACATAGATCCCCAGCTGGAAAATCAGAGAGCTGAGGTTCAAATACAGGGCTGACTCCAAAGCCCTTGCTGTGAACTACTGTGGTACCGAGGCAGGCTTGAGAATCAGCAATAGGCATGGAATCACATTCCCATTCACAAGTAGGTAGACTGCACAAAGGTTAACCTCCCAGCCTCCCAGTCCCCCTTTACACACACTCCATTCTCACTCACTTGCAAACCAAATAGAAAGGAACTGGAGGCCAGGCACGGGGGCTCACATCTGTAATCCCAGCACTTTGGGAGGCCGAAGTGGGAGGATCACTTCGAGGTCAGGAGTTCGAGACCAGCCTGGCCAACATGGTGAAACCCCATCTCTACTAAAAATACAAAAATTAGCAGGGCGTGGTGGCAGATGCCTGTAAATCCCAGCTGCTCAGAAAACTGAGGCAGGAGAATCGCTTGAACCCAGGAGGCGGAGGTTGCAGTGAGCCAAGATCACACCACTGCACTCCAGCCTGGGCAACAGAGCAAACTGCACCTCAAAAAACAAAAGCAAAAACAAAAAAACCTTGGAGCTTGCTCCCAGGTAAAGGCTGCCCCCACTACAATGTGGGTACCTGGGCAAAGTCTTCGGCAAATATGTTTACTTTGGAAGCAAGTAGAAGAATGTCAAAGTATGTGATTCCTATACTCAGAAAGCTTAGTCTAAGTTTCTTTGCTGAAATTGTCCACAAATATGTAGTTTGCTCAGGGACTGTAATACATCAGCATGTACATATCAACTTGTATGTATAGTACATACAAGTCATGTAAATGCAAATGTATATAGAGAAAAGCTATAAAAATTGCTCTAAAAAAATTTAACGTAATAGTTCATACAGCTGAGCTAAATTTACCTTTACCCTATCTATGGAGAAAAAAAATAAAATGTTTACTAAATAAGAGTATAACCAAGACTAAGTGTTACTGGTTAAACTATTAAGAACTCTTTCAAAGTAGCCTCAAGCACTTAGAAGCATCTATTTACATGCAAAACCAAGGCTCAGGTAATTGCAAATTCCTTAAGGACCAATACTAGGTAATATATTGTGGTTCTAGTCTTTAATGTATGGGTACAAATGATAATATAACATTCCTTGAAAAATGCTCTGTATTTAAGATCTTATGCTAGTTCAGAGTGGCCTTCCCTCTACTCCTTCAGATACTCCAAATTAGTATCGCTTTACTTCAGATGATGGAATTTAAGAAATGAAAGAATCAAAATTCTGAGAGTTAAGCAAGCCAAATATGAAAAAGCAGGAGGATATTACATATCCAAATATGTAATGGAGGAAAGCAGATGGAACAGTTCAAATCCTAAGATCAGATACTGTAATCTTAAAATGGGGCAAAGAAGTAACCCCAAAGAAATATTACTAAAAATAAATATCCTTTTAATCAATGTCTTATTTGCTTCCATTAATTATTTCCATCCCTTTTGAAGTTGGAAGGATTTTATGAAGAGAACCAAGTAAGAGAAGGGGCACACCGTTTCAAAATTTAAAATTTCCGGCCTGGTGCGGTGGCTCACGTCTGTAATCCCAGCACTTTGGGAGGCCGAGGCAGGCAGATCACTTGAGGTCAGGAGTTCGAGACCAGTCTGGCCAACATGGTGAAACCTCGTCTCTACTAAAAATATAAAATATTAGCCTGGCATGGTGGCACACGCCTGTAATCCCAGCTACTTGGGAGGCTGAGGCAGGAGAATTGCTTGAACCTGGGAAGCAGAGGTTGCAGTGTGCTGAGATCGCACCACCGCACTCCAGCCTGGGCAATAGAGCAAGAATGTCTCAAAATAAAATAAAATTTCCTACAGCCACAATGGAAAATATAAGAATTGGGTCTCATTTGTACAGAGAGATAACTATTCCTACTCTTCAATTACAGTGAAAGTTCTCCATGTAGGCTGAGGAACAGGGGGTAAAAGAAATCGGAAGGTAAATTTACACAAAGATCTTTAAAGTTCCACACCATCAACCATTCAAGGCACTGTACATTAAGGAATGGACAGATACACTCTTCTCTCACACTTCAAAGAACAAAATGCAGGAGTGCAAGGAAAGAATATCAAAATTGCATTAAAGATCACTTCACTCTGTTACAAAACAAGTATAGGTGGTCAGTGATGAGTGTTCTGGTTAGGAATGAAGCTCATTCTATGCCCACCCCTTTCACTTTTACTTCCAAGAACTTTGTACACATGAAAGCTTACAGCCATTGCTATAGCTTAAAGTTAGAATTCTCCTACTTAATGCCTATTGGGAACTACAGTAATAGAAACTGTTTCTATTATTTTTATGATTCTATTCATGTATACCGCTTACTAAAGCCATCTTGCTCTTCAGTTTTCTTAAACTGGCCAGTTTAACCTTAGCCATTCCACACTTTTATTCCCACGCAAAATCCCTACCATTGCTTATCCAGCTTCTGTTGCATCCCCATCCCTAGTAACATAATTCTATACATCTGGGGGCACACAAGTAGCCAGCGTGTCCTGTCTACTTGAAAGTTTAAGACCGGGCACGGTGGCTCACACCTGTAATCCCAGCACTTTGGGAAGCCGAGGCAGGTGGATCACCTGAGGTCAGGAGTTCAAGATCAGCCTGGCCAACACAATGAAACCCTATCTCTACTAAAAAAAAAAAAAAAAAAAACAAAGATTTAGCCAGGTGTGGTGGCACATATCTATAATCCCAGCTACTTGGGAGGCTGAGGCATGAGACTCGCTTGAACCTGGGAGGCAGAGATTGCAGTGAAACGAGATTGCACCACTGCACTGCAGCCTGGGTGACAGAGCCAGACTCCGTCTCAAAAAAAAAAACAAAAAACAAACAACAGTTTAATGGATATGAAAAGTAAGAGGCTGTTATAATTATTATATTACACCTTTTATACAATCACTAATCATCTTTAAAGAACTAGAAGCCCTATAGTTGAACAAAGGAGGATAGGCATTAAGAAACCCCAAATTGTATTTTATTTTGAGATGGGAGTCTCACTCTGTCGTCCAGGCTGGGGTGCAGTGGTGCCATCTCAGCTGACTGCAACCTCTGTCTCCTGGGTCAAACAACTCTCCTGCCTCAGCCTCCCAAGTAGCTGGGACCACAGGGATGCGCCACCATGCCTGGTTAATTTTTGTATTTTTAGTAGAGATCGGGTTTCGCCATGTTGGCCAGGCTGGTCTCGAACTCTTGACCTGAGGTGATCCGCCCGCCTCAGCCTCCCAAAGTGCTGGGATTACAGACATGAGTCACCATGCCCGTCCCCAAACTATCTTTAAATGTACCATTTTTTTAAAAACTCACTTTAAGAACACATAAAGCAAATATTTTCTCTTCTCTAAAATACAAGGAAAGCCTAAATAAAAATAAAACTTTATTTGTTGAAGTAACCTCCAAAAAAAAAGAATGAAAAAAAATAAAATAAAGACGACCCCAGCTAAGTCTTTTAGATAGAATTTACTCACTGAACAATGAGTAATTTAACCTTGACTAGTTAAGTCTCAAAAATGTTGTCCGATTCTTGGGGAACTGTTCGGATGGCTGAAAAGATAATGAAAGTTTCCCCTGCTCATCCTGACATTTTGCCAGGGTTTTTGTAACAGTAGTTTACTTATCTAAATAGACATACGGTACTCAGTGAAGGTGAACTGTTGAGCTGTTCCTGTTTGCATAGAACTAAATATTTAGAATTGTAATCGGATCTGTCTGGTTTAAATTAAGGAAACCACAAGAGCAACAACAAAAAAAGTTCAAATCATACAAGCCTTCGTAGTTAGACAACCAGGGTTACTACTGAGTACTTCTTATTCTAAATCCTATACTCAAGGCCTCTAATATGCTTAAGTTTTCAGAAGTCAAAATCATTCCCTTTGAAAGGGCTCATTCACAGGTGACTTCTAGAGCAACTGAAGGGAAAGTTAGTCGGTCACCTAAGACATTAAGCCTCACTTCCATGGAGAACAAACTTATTGATCAAAGCACCATAATGGCTTTGATGCTGGACTCAAGAATCTTCTCTAATTGTGGATCAAATGGCTGCTTTTCTCAATGCTATTTTTAGGTATAATCAAGTGCCCAAAAGGTAGGGGGTGGGCAGAATTTTACCAAGGAAGAGAATTTTAACCCAACATTTGGTAAAGTTAGCAAATGATGAGCTGAGTTCCCTGGATGCTCTAGGGTGGCTGCAAAACTAGACATTCACTCAAATTGTATGCCAAAGTATGTATCCGTATGCATACTTCTGGGGAAAAGGTCTATACTTTGTATAAGATTCTTGAAATGACATGTCAAAACTTTGAGAATCCCAGACCTATAGAATTTCTTTGTGGTCAAACGAAAGCACTTTTGTAGTATCTGTGCCACTTTCATTTGCACCTGTGAGCATTCACAGGTTTCAATCTAAAACGTATTAACACCCCTGACTACAGTAAGGGTCTTGAGACCCTATCTTTGTCCCACGCCTTTTCAATATTTCTTTTTTATTATTTTTTTTTTGAAACAGTCTCACTCTGTTGCCCAGGCTGGAATGCACTGGGTGCAATCCCGGCTCACTGCAACCTCCGCCTCCCAGGTTCAAGTGATTCTTCTGCCTCAGCCTTCCGAGTAGCTGGGATTACAGGCACCCACCACCATGCCCGGCTAAGTTTTTTTGTATTTTTAATAGAGACGGGGTTTCACCAGGTTATCGAGGCTGGTCTCGAACTCCTGACCTCAGGTGATCCACCTACCTCGGCCTCCCAAAATGCTGGGATTACAGGCGTGAGCCACCATGCCCGGCCCTTTTCAATATTTCGAAATCAATTAAGTAGCGTGGTGCATACAGCTGGTTAACAGGTCTCCAGAATTATCTGCTGCCACAGTTCAGGTCTTCACATTGAGGCCTCAGAGAGAAGACAGTGGACTCTGACCTTTGGCTCTGGTCTCATTCTCTTTGGAACCTTAATTTCCAAAGGAAAATAGTGATAATTCCTGCCCCACATTTCACACAACTGTTGGGGGTGACAATCTTGAACCAAAGAAGACGTAGGGTGTTTTATTTTTGTTAGAGCAGAGGTTGCAAACCATTTTTGACTATGTATTCTACGAAAATGTTGAGTACACCTCCCTAATTTATATTTACTTATAAATTACATATATTACAAAATATATACATCACAAAATCCATATAAAAATAAGCTTGGCCAGGCACAGTGGCTCAAGCCTGTAATCCCAGCACTTTGGGAGGCTGAGGTGGGTGGATCACGAGGTCAGGAGTTCGAGACCATCCTTGCCAACATGGTGAAACCCCGTCTCTACTAAAAATACAAAAAAATTAGCCGGGCGTGGTGGCGGGCGCCTGTAGTCCCAGCTACTCAGGAGGCTGAGGCAGGAGAATGGCGTGAACCCGGGAGGCGGAGCTTGCAGTGAGCAGAGATCACGCCACTGCACTCCAGTCTGGGTGACAGAGCGAGACTCCGTCTCCAAAATATAAAAAATAAAAAAAAATAAGCTTAATGTATATGCGTATTCATTCATATATATATATATGTATGTATGTATGTAAGTCCTACTGCATCCCAAGGCACTGCTACATGCAATTTACCTTGAGGACTACCCCTTTAGAATATATCATTTTCTTCTTCTTCCTTCAAACTCTCCACCCTCAGCCTTTGTACCCTAAACCCTCTGGTTTTCTTCCTCTGAACATTCTCCTTCAGCAGTTTACTTCCTGCTTCCATCTTTTAAATCTGAGCTTTCATATTAGGTTTTCCGCTCTTCTGGGGACACCCTCCCTTGGCAGTGTTGTCTTACTCACTAACCACCAGCAGAAATCTGTGCTTGTTCCTTCTGTGTTCATCTGCAACTACTGAAATTTATACTTGAACCAAAATATCTCACTATTAGCAAATCACCTAGCCCACCCTACCCATACGTCAACACTTACACAAAATCCCTATTATTGCTTATCCAGTTTCTGCTGAATCACCACCTCTAGTAATATAATTCTACAATCTGGAGGATAAAAACTTTTTTTTTGGAGACTGAGTCTTGCACTTCCACCCCGGCTGGAGTGCAGTGGTGCAATCTCGGCTCACTGCAAGCTCCGCCTCCCAGGTTCACGCCATTCTCCTGCCTCAGCCTCCCAAGTAGCTGGGACTACAGGTACCTGCCACCACGCCCAGCTGACTTTTTTTTTTTTTTTTTTAAGTAGAGAAATGGTTTCACAGTGTTAGCCAGGATGGTCTCAATCTCTTGACCTCGTGATCCGCCCACCTCGGCCTCCCAAAGTGTTGGTATTACAGGCGTGAGCCACCGCGCCCAGCCACAGGACATTTTCAAATGGCTCTACTTTTTGGAAATTCTACTTTGATTAAGCTGAAACTGACTTCCCTATAACTTCCACACTGGTTCCAGTTTGGCTTCTGAGGCTTTAAAAATGGTCCATCACCACCCATACTCAGGAGAATCACTTGAACCCGGGAGGCAGAGGTTGCAGTGAGCCGAGATCATACCACTGCACTCCAGCCTGGGTGACAGAGTGAGACCGTCTCAAAAAAATAAGATAGAAGTAAGGACAAGATCACACAATTATATTTCAGTTATAATCTAGGCTTAGATTGTCAAATATCTAGCTGGAGAGCGAGCACTACCCTAAGCCTTTTACACACTCAAGTCTAAATCACACGCATTATCTTTGTAATCTTAAAATTTAGTCACATGATGACTTTCTCTAAGTAAAACAGGGCAAGTGAACATCGGAGCTAGTCCATGCCCTATAAACCAAAACAGGTACTGAACATGACAGGTACATCAGGGCAAGCACAGACATGGTCTGGAGGTAAGGTGCAATCACTTTGGAACCAACCTAACAAGTAAACAGATAACACCAGATATTTAAAAAACTTGTGGGTCTCCAAGCTGATGGATAATACTCCAAAGTCTGAACATGCCAACCATTTAGGAGACATCACTCCTCAGTTGGCAGGACCCATTCACTTTGTTTAGAAGGCCCCCCTCTCCCAATCCTTTTACTAGTCCCCCCTCTCCCAATCCTTTTACTAGTCCCCCCTCTCCCAATCCTTTTACTAGTCCCCCCTCTCCCAATCCTTTTACTAGTCCCTTGAACAGCTGTCATTAACTGATTACACTGTTGCTAAAAGACAGCTACTCTATCAATCTGAGGTGGTCATGTAAACAAAACATTCCAGTGTAGAATAAGGCATAAAGTGCTTATCTAGCCCCTAGGAACTTCCCAGATAACTCAAGTTGTCTGGCCACGCAGTTCGGAGAGTTGATGGCTAGAAAGAACATGACTAAGAGTAGCCAGTAGGATGTCAAGGAAGAACCTGAAGGAGAACATAAGTGAGACAGGGTCTGCTGTTTAGTTTAGAGCCATTCCCTTGGAAGAAAGGGACCATAAACACTTCCTGTATCTAGCTTTGATGAGGAGGAGCTTGGTATGTAAAGAAGCTTTCAGAGTTCTCAATGATGTTGACACAGAAATTTTCTCAGCCCCTTTGCCGGACTCACAGCAGAATTTAAAAAATTTTAAATTCTTTTTAAAGAATTTTGCCTATATCAGACAAAATAGGAATACACAGAGGAGGACTGCTAATTACATGAAACAAGAGGGTGAGAAGGGGAAAAACATGTTTCAGATGGAAAGGATCCGCTATTCAAATTGTTTTAGAAAAAAAAGAACAATCTGCAGCAATTTAGAATTCTCAAGGTCTGCCAGGGTTTCCTAAACAAAGCAGGAATTTTGCCCAACTGCTGCAGAAAGTTAAAAACAAAAAAAAAGACTTTCCCTTTGTTATTTCCTTTTCATGTTAGAAAATATTAGCAAAATTCATCGCTTCTCGGCCTTTTGGCTAAGATCAAGTGTAGAAAATATTAGCAAAATTCAGTCTTTTTTCTGTCCTTAACAAACTGACATTCAAAATAAGAGTAAAGCCCGGGCACAGTGGTCAAGCCTATAATCCCAGCACATTGGGAGGCTGAGGTGGGTGGATCATTTGAGGTCAGGAGTTAGAGATCAGCCTGGCCAACATGGTGAAACACCACCTCTACTAAAAATACAAAAATTAGCCAGACGTAGTGACAGGCGCCTGTAGTCTCAGCTACTCGGCAGAATCACTTGAACCCGGGAGGCAGAGGATGCAGTGAGCCGAGATCATACCACTGCACTCCAGCCTGGGTGACAGTGAGACCGTCTCAAAAAAATAAGATAGAAGTAAGGACAAGATCACACAATTATATTTCAGTTATAATCTAGGCTTAGATTGTCAAATATCTAGTTGTAGAGCGAGCACTACCCTAAGCCTTTTACACATATTCCTTTAAAATTACTAGGAACATCAAAAAATTTTCCTGCAAGAATCTTATACACATGAAGACCTGGAGCCATCACTTAAAAATTAAAATTCCCCTACTTAATGGCTACTGGGACTAAGAAATTATTTCTGATTATTTCTCTCATTCTGTTAATATATAACACTTCCTAAAGCCATCTTACTCCAGCTTTAATTGGCCAATTTAACCTTGGCTATTCTACATGTCAACACCCACATAAAAACCCTATAATTGTTTATCCAGCTTCTGCTGAATCCTCCTCCCTAGTAAAATAATTCCACATATCCATCATTCCCAAATAGCTTTATTTATTGTCTTGGATTATCACAGAAGTTTTTAACCTCTCTGGGCTTCAGTCTTTATTCACATAATCTTCATCCATAACTACATGCATTCATTTATTAACTCTTTCAAAAAATATTTACTGAGCAACTACTGCCAACCAACAGTAGCCTCATAAAATTTACAACCTGGCCAGGCACGGTGGCTCACACCTGTAATCCCAGCACTATGGGAGGCCAAGGCGGGTGGATCACCTGAGGTCAGGAGTTCCAGACCAGCCTGATCAAACCCCGTCTCTACTAAAAATACAAGAATTAGCCAGGCATGGTGGTGGGCACTTTTAATCCCAGCTACTCAGGAGGCTGAGGCAGGAGGATTGCTCAAACCTGGGAGGTGGAGGTTGCAGTAAGCCAAGATCCCGCCACTGTATTCCAGCCTGGGCAACAGAGCAAGACTCTGTCAAAAAAAAAAAAAAAAAAAAAAAAAAAAAAAATTACAATTTAAGTGCTATGTAAAATGAAACAAACTAGGCCAGGTGGCTCATGCCTGTAATCCCAGCACTTTGGGAAGACAAGGAAGGAGGAGCACTTGAGCCCAAGAGTTCAAGACCAGCCTGGGCAACACAGAAAGACCCTGTCTCTACACAAAAATTTAAAAAATTAGCTGAGCATTGTGGTGTACACCTATGATCCCAGCTACTTGGGTGGCTGAGGTGAGAGGATCACTTGAGCCTGGGAGGTCAAGGCTGCAGTAATTTTTGTATTTTTAGTAGAGACAGGGTTTCACCATGTTGGCCAGGATGATCTCAATCTCCTGACCTTGTGATCCGCCCGACTTAGCCTCCCAAAGTGCTGGGATTACAGGTGTGAGCCACCACGCCCGACATAAAAAATGTATATATGTAAATATATATATATAATATATATAAAATATATAAATATTTTAAAGACAGCTAGGCTAATTTGATATTGTCCATTTAAGACCTAAAATTCCATAGTTATATAATATATAGCATATATTTTACTCCTTAATTATCAAAAAAGCAAAACAAAAAAACTTGTCATTAATAAGAAATATAATATTTAGATCACACCTGAGCAAGGTCTTTTTTCAATCCTGGGAGGAAATTTCTAGTTCTATCACGATTTCCTGTCCTAACAATTAAAATCAATATCAAAGTTGAACAAACAATAGGCCACAAAATATGGGTCTCCTTTCAAATTATGAAAAGGCTGGAATTATTAAGTAGAACTAAACACCATAGAGTAGATGAAGTAAACTCATGTTTAAGGAATAGTTTTTAATATTCAGTTCTGTTCACTTGTCAGCTTTCTGTAACTTAGATTAGTTTAATTAATGTTAATTTTCCATACATTCCAAGATTTAGACTGTAATATAAGTTTATTGAATGCAGCACCAATGACAAAACTGTATTGCAACTCCATCACTGATTAGTTTAAAAATGTATTCTCCAACCACTCCTCTGAAATAACAATGAGTATCGTCATCCAATTCAGAACAATAAACATTCACATAAACAAGTAGGAATAGTCTTGTTTCCAGTTGCTTACAAGTTCCAGAGTCAAATTAATACACTCATGAAAACAATTACTTATATCGGAAAGCCCTAAAGCCACAAAGAACTAACTACCCATCAAAGCTTTACAGTCTTGATTACACAGGGGAATGCAGCTAGGCCAGCAAATAGCCCAAAGCTGGGCCAGCTTCTCTCGCCTGCAAATTAGTAATGGTCTATGTTTTTCCTCTTCGCTGCCAAATCCTTGAAGAAGGAACACACTTCACATACAAAAAGAGCCAATAAAAAGAACCCTAAAAATACTTTCTATTCCTGAGATCTAATCATTTCATTCATTTATCTGACAAATATTTATTATGTACTCACTACTGCAGGCCCCAGGCTAACCCTATGCTGGACTGGGTTGCTGTCTTCAGTGGAGCTTAAGGTCTAGGGGGACAGACCAATATGAATCAAATAATATAGCCAGTGTGATAATTATGAAATAACAATAACCAAGTGCTAATAGTGAGATTTAAAAGAGAATCTTACCTAATATAAAAAGGCAAAGAACACCTCCCTGAGAAAGTGACATCTAAACAGTCATCTGAAGGATACTAAATGTCTTACATTTTTTCTCTGCACATTTGCATGGATAATTTTTCTCGTCACCAAATGACTATAGTTCCAAAATAGGATATTTCTGAATATGTAGTGGATATACTTCAAATGTAAAAAAAAAGCACTTATGCATTCCATTTGCCCTCCACTGTTACCATGAGAAAAGCACACCTTGGCTAGACCAATGGTCCTCCAAGAAAGATGAAACGAATGAAGAAGAGGCAGTCACCCTAATCATTCCAACCAATGCCATCCTAGATCAGCCAATAGCTGGCCAACCCTTGAGATCAGCAGAGCCTCCCAGCCAACTATCCTAGACATACGGCCAATAAACACTTACTATTACATGCAACTGAGGTCTCTCAGTGATCTGAGATATAGTATTATGACAATAGATAACTGATACACAAGATCAAAAAAAAATTTACCATCCCTGGCCAGGCGTGGTGGTGTATCCCTATAATCCCAGCACTTTGGGAGGCCAAGGCAGGCAAATCGCTTGAGCTCAGGAGTTCAAAACCAGCCTGGGCAACATGGGGAACTTTGACTTTAAAAAAAAAAAAATACAAAAGTTAGCCGGGTGTGGTGGCATGCACCTGTGGGTCCCAGCTACTCGGGAAGCTGAGGTGGGAGGATCACTTTTATCTAGGAACTACTGAAGGATATGTTCTTCCAAGATAAGTGAGTAAACCAACAAAGATCCTGATGTGGGGATCCAGAGGTAAAAAATTTAATATAGGAAAAAAGATGAAGGGAATTATTTGTTTTGGGTTTTTTTTTTTTTTTGAGACTGATCTTGCTCTGTCACCCAAGCTGAAGTACACTGGCATGATCACAGCTCACTGCAGCCTCAATCTCCCGGACTCAGGTGATCCTCCCATCTCAGCCTCTCAAGTAGCCGGGACCATAAGCACACGCCACACCATCACACCTGGCTAATTTTTAAATTTTTTTTTGTAGAGATAGGGTTATTCCATGTTGCCCAGGCTGGTCTGAAGTCCTGGACTCAAGCAATCCACCTGTTTCAGTCTCCCAAAGTGCTGGGATTACAGGTGTGAGCCACCACACCTGGTGATGAAGGGAATTCTTAATTTGTGAAGGTAAGATTCAGGGCAACAGCAGTACAGAGCCAGCACAGGTTGGCAGTTCTAGGAGATGTGCTTCCGAAACAAGCTAAAGAACTGATGCACAACCTGATGTATTTACTTTAGAATTCCAGCAAAGTGTATGTGGATAAGCTGGCGATGTGAAGAAAAGTAAGCAAAGAAAAAAAGATTTATGAAGAATTCCAGGGAAGAAAAAAAAGCATGTGATCACAATATGTTGCTTGTATCATATGAACAATCTTTACGTAGTCATAATAATGTAAACACTGAACACATTGGTTTAAGATGAAAAGTTAGGAAACATTTCTCTAAGGAAGTAACACCTAAAGCACATCTTAAATTTGATAATTATAACAATAGGATAGGGAAGAAAAGTATGAATGTGTGGTGCGGGGAGAGGGGAAATACAGAAAAGGAAAGTCCTTATCTTTCAGCATAAGAGCCAACAAAGAAGATCTAAAACTGGGTTGGGCATGACAGCTCACATCTATAATCCCAGCACTCTGGAGGCCAAGGCAGGCAGATCACTTGAGCCCAGGAATTCGAGACCAGCTTGGGTAACATGGCGAGACCCTGTCTCTACAAAAGATACAAAAATTAGCCAGGTGTAGTGGTATGGCACCTGTAGTCCAGCTACTCAGGAGGCTAAGGTGGGAGGATCACCTAAGCCAGGAAGTTGAGGCTGCAGTGAGCTATGAAAAAAAAAAAAAAAAACCACTAAAACTGAAATAAAATAAATAGCAATTTAACTAAAAGTTTAGAAATACCAACTTTAATGGTATAAGAAAGAGATGAGGCCGGACACAGTGGCTCACACCTGTAATCCCAGCACTCTGGGAGGCCAAAGGGGGCAGATCACCTGAGGTCAGGAGTTCTGAGACCAGCCTGGCCAACATGGCAAAACCCTTGTCTCTACTAAAAAATGCAAAACTTAGCTGGGCTTGGTGGCACGTACCTGTAATCCCAGCTACTCGGGAGACTGAGGCAGGAGAATGGCTTGAACCCAGGAGGCAGAGATTGCAGTGAGCCGAGATCACCCCGCTGCTCTCCAGGCTGGGTGACCCAGCGAGACTACGTCTCAAAAAAAAAGAAAAAGAAAACAAAGAGATGGAAGAGAAGAAAGTAGTTAACTTTGGAGAGTAGGAATTAGAATGAGATAAGGAGTTGCTATTTTAAGCCCTGTGTCTTTTTCAGCTATGTTTTAATAAAAATAAAATTAAGTAATTTTTATCAATTTTTAACCTCATTTGTCTTATTCTCCCCAAATTTCTATTTTCATCCATTATGTCTATTACAACTATTTGTTTTATGTATTCATTTACTCATTCAATTATTTATTGGGCAACTATTAATGTCTACTGTTCTAGATGATAATGGATACAACAATTAACAAAAAAACAAAGTCCCTGGTGGGTGGTGGGGAGACAAATGTTACACATATTAAACATAGATATGCTCAGTAGTAAGAGGAAAAATAATGCAAAATAAAGGGTCAGAGATGAAAAGAATAGGCTATTTTACATATGTTAGTGACCTGTGAGCAGACATCAGAATTTAAGCAGGTAATGTAGCTAGGTGGTATAACAAATGAGGTAGTGGGGGCAGCTAGCACAAAGGCCTGAAGACACGTGTGCTTAGCATGTTCGAAGAGAAGTAGGAAGACAAGTGATATGCCACTGTAAGAATTTCAGCTATTATTGAGTGAGTTGATAAACCACTGACAAGCTTTCAAACAACGAGTAGTAAGACTTAACAAATATTTTAAAAGATCACTTGCTGGGATACAACCACTTTGGAAAATTATTTGGTAATACAAAGCCCAAACCCACACATACCTCATGAACCAGAGATCCTACTCCTAGGTATATACCCAACATAAATACATACATATATTTGCCAAAAGACTCGTACTAGAATGTCCAAGCAGCATGATTCAAAATAGCCTAAAGCTGGGAACTATCTGAATGCCCATCAGCAGAATGGAAGAATGGATAAATAAATCATGGTATATTAACACAATGTGATAGCACACAGCAATGAGAAGAAACCATTTACAATTTCATGAAACATCATGGATGATTCACACACACATAAGGCTGCATAAAAGAAGCCAGACTCAGTACATATTGTACGATTCCATTTATTATAGATAAAGTACAAAAACGACAAAACTGACCTATATTCTACAAGTCAAGGTGGTGATTATCCTTGGGACAGGGACTGGAAGGCAGCATGAGTTGCTGGTCACATTCCGTTTCTTGCTCTGGGCGCTGGTCACACACAGGTATGACCAGTTTGCAAAAATTCACTGCAAACTCATAACATGTGCATTTTTGTGTGTGCTTATAAACATCAGTAAAGTTTTTTTTTTTTGAAAGATCACTGACTGCTGTGTGGAAAATAATTATAAGGAGGCAAAGATAAAACAGCAAGGAGACCAGCAAGGAGGCTAATGGTACAGCCATAATATGCTATAAAATGACAGGGGCTTGGGTGGTAGAGGTAGAGATGGTATGGAGTGGCCACATTCTGGAAATATTCTGAAGCTAGAGTCAGTAAGATTTCCTAACAGATTACACCTAAGGTTAAGAGAATCGAAGTCATAAAGGATAACATTCAGATTTTACCCTGACAACTGGAAAGACAGGACTGCCATTAATTAAAATAAGGATGATGGCAGCAAGTATAGATTTGCAGAGGGTGGGGAGAAAAGGAAAAAAAAAAATCGAGTCCAGTTTTGAACATCTTATGTTTGAGATGGCTCTAAGTGGAGCTTAAAAAAAAAAAAAAAAAGTCCAGGCATGGTGGTTCACGTCCATCATCCCAGCACTTTGGGAGGCCAAGGCAGGTGGATCATGAGGTCAGGAGTTTGAGACCAGCCTGGCCAACATGGTGAAACCCTGTCTCTACTAAAAATACAAAAAATTAGCCAGGCGTGGTGGTGCGTGCCTGTAATCCCAGCTACTTGGGAAGCTGAGGCAGGAGAATCTCTTGAACCCCAGAGGTGGAGGTTGCGGTGAGCAGAGATCGCACCATTGCACTCCAGCCTGGGCAACAGAGCAAGACTCTGTCTCGACAACAACAACAAAACAGGTCCCAGGAGGAACTCAAAGACCAAGGAATGGTCTGGAGATTCTGTCTAACAGCATCATTCATCATTCCTCCGGTTCACCTACTTTCCTCACTTCCTCTTTCAAAAAAAAAAAAAAAAAAAAAGTAGAGTCTCGCTCTTGGCTCACTGCAACCTCCGCCTCCAGAGTTCAAGTGATTCTCCTGCCTCAGCCCCCCTAGTAGCTGGGACTACAGGTTTGTGCCACCACACTCGGCTAATTTTTGCATTTTTAGTAGAGAGAGGATTTCATTATGTTGGCCAGGCTGGTCTTGAACTCCTGACCTCAGGTGATCCACCCACCTTGGCCTCCCAAAGTACTGGGATTATAGGCATGAGCCACTGTGCCCAGCCAATAAACACAATTTTTAAAAATTTTTTCACAAGGAAACTCAAGGATCCTTAGAGTATGTCCTCAAATCATAAGGGAACTACTATTTGAGAAATAAACTATTCCCAGTTGAAATACAGGTTGAGTATCCCAAATCCAAAATCTGAAATACTCCAAAATCCAAAACTTTTTGAGCACCGACATGATGCTTAAAAGAAATGTTCATTGGAGCATTTCAGATTTTGGATTTTTGGATTTCAGATGCTCAGCCAGTAAACATAATGCAAATATACCAAAACCTTTAAAAAAAAAATCCAAAATGCTTGTTCCCAAACATACATACAAGGAATACGCAACCTGTACAAACATCCATGAGAGTAAATAATAAGAGCTTGTCACAATTTGGCCATCAGATGCTTTCCACTCTGCAGTCAGATGGGAACAGCTCTTTAGGACAATCAGTTTTACAGATGTTAACGTCTTTTTTAAAACCCTTTTTATTATGGGAAGAATAATACAGTAAGCCTCCCTGTACCCAATACCCAACTTGACCAATTATCAGCACATAAAGTGTTAATAGTCAAGCTGCATGATGTTAACAGCAACATCTCAGAAATGCCAAAACAAGGAAGTAGCATAAATGAAAGAAAGGTAAAGGGGTTCCTGTTTATTCATTCAACAAACATTTATTAAACCCTTAACGTACATCCAACCCTGAGAGTCCAAACGTGGTCCTTGTCTTCCTGAAGCTTAGAGTTTGAAAACAACCAATTAGAAAGCAGTGGAACAGGGCAGGCGCAGTGGCTCACGCCTGTAATCCCAGCACTTTGGGAGGCCAAGGTGGGCAGATCACTTGAGGTCAGGAGTTCAAGACCAGCCTGGTCAACATGGTAAAACCCTGTCTCTACTAAAAATACAAAAAAAAAAAAAAAAAAAAAATTAGCTGGGCGTGGTGGCGCACACCTGTAATTCCAGCTACTCATGAGGGTGAGGCAAAGGAACTGCTTGAACCCAGGAGGCAGAGGTTGCAGTAAGCTGCAATCTAAGCTGCAATCACACCCCTGCACTCCAGCCTGGGTGACAGAGCAAGATTCCATCTCAAAAAAAAAAAAAAAAAAAAGGCAAGCAGTGGAACTGACGCTGTAACAGACATAATGTTACACAGTACCAAGGTGGGCACCTAACCCAGCCTTGAGAATTCAGAGAACCCTGAAACAAAGGATAATTCAGAATCTGCCTAGGGCTTCAATTCTGTACTACTCTACTAAATTCTTCTTTCATTAATCATAAAATGTTATTCACTTTGCTTTCTCTTCTAAATTCCACTCTCCCGCCAAAGATTTTGTAAATTTGACAGAAAATTAGTACAACCATGCATGTTTTAGTGTATTTTAGGCTCACATTGCTTTCAGATCTTCTCAGCTTCTAAGCCCCTCAGCTGCTCAATGACTTTATACACACCAATATTATTTTCATTAATCACTCTCTTCCAAGTATCTCTTTCAAACCATCAAGGTTTCTCAATTGAAAGAACCCAGTGAAGTTCTTTTAAGACAAGGAAGTAGAATTTCACTTAAGACTGAAAGCAAGCCGTAGTGCCACTGATTCTCTTCTCCCCTATGGTGAAAACATATTTCAAACTGCTGACTTCGTTGTAATTATGATCCTCAAAGCTGTGGCCGAATTCCAGAGGGGCCAATTATAATACACCTAAGTTTTCTCATAGTTTTAATTGGCTATGCTTCTGTTACTCCATAACCCTAAACTACTGCCAAGCATATATTACAAGGTCATTTACCAAAGAATTTTACAATTGGAAGGAGGCCTTAGAGATCAATCACTTAGTGCTGTGGTTTGCAGACTATGTTCCAGAGGAGTGCTTCACAGGTCCTGCCAACACAGACACAAGTTTTGACATACTTGGGAATTTGTTAATTCGGGCTTATGAAGACCTTGGCATAAAGTTCCTCCTACCCTCTCAGTGTACATATATTTGCAGGTTCTTACCACTGTGTCACTGATGAGAAAAGGCTGTTTAACGCTGCGGAGGTTTTTTTTTGTTGTTGTTGTTTTTTCTAATTCCATCCCACAGAGTCCACTCAGGTAAACTTGCTAGAGCAACTTCACCATCCAGTTCATTGTCACCACTCTGCTCAATTCAATGCTAAGGCTGAAGTACATCTGCTGGCTAAGTGATTACTGTCAGTTGCAAAATAATAAATTTGATAACATGTTATGTCATGATAGTATGAGTGCCAATTTAAATTTTGAGTGTTTCTTGCCTTTTCCATTTATAATGAGGAAAAGTGAACACTTGTTAGTGATTCAACATTTTTATATCCTCTAAAACACAGCTGCCAAATGACTGTTCAACCTCCTACCAACAGGAAGTTTACCATCTTCTACTCCATCATTAAACAGCTCTCACTGCAAATTAGTCTTTAAATTGAGCCATGTCTTTCTATCTGTGGCTTCCATCCACTGGCCTTAGTTCTATTCCCTAGAACCATAAGGTACAAATCCTCTTCCTTTACATATCCTGATGGCTAATTGTGGGCTTCCCATGCCCCAAGTTTTCATGTCTCCAAAGCAAATCTTTCTTCAATTGTTCTTCTGTATGTGGCTTCTAATTTCAAAATGTGTGCCCCAGAATTGACCAAGACTTGATAGTTGTGTCCACCCCAGTATAGAATAAAATAGGATTCATGGGCGTGCTGGCTCATACCTATAATCCCAGCACTTTGGGAGGCAAAGGCGGGAGGACTGCTTGAGCCTAGGAGTTCAAGACCAGCCTGGGCTCGATGGTGAGACCCTGCCTGTATGAAAAAAAATTTTAAAAGTTAGCCAGGCACAGTAGTGTGTGCCCGTAGTCCCAGCTACTGGCAGGGCTGAAGTGAGCTGTGATCATACCACTGCACTCCAGTCTAGGCTACAGGGCAAGACCCTGTCTCAAAAAAAAAAAATAAATAGGATTATCATCTTCCCCAATTCTAGATATTCTTTTTTTCTTTCAATAATGCATCTGAGATTTTATTTTTGTTGTTGCCACATCTCACTATGGACTCACATTTGGCCCTCCGCAGATGTCCTTAAGTGCTACTCCTAAGCCACAAACCCCTCAATATCATCGTGTGCTTACTTATGCAACTAGCTTTATGGTCAAAATAGGATCTACATTCGTCCAGTCAAACTTCATCTTATAACTAGTCCATCATCTTAGTCTGACAAAAATATAACTGAGTTCAAATTTGGACATGTACATGCCCATCTTAGATCTGTTGTTTTTTGTGCTTTTCCCTCTCTTATGTTTAGGGTAAAAGACTGATCAGGTGATCTACCTGTGGGGCCACACATACTACACCCACACATCCCCTCCCACACATCCATCTCAAGTGAAAAAGAATATTTCAAATACAAAGCCAAAGCCACAATCAAAAATAGGAAAAGGAGAGGAAACTGTATTACCTAGTTCCCAAGGACTTCAATGCCTTTCTTAAAACCCCAGAGTTCCAAAAAAACTTCCCTGTTCTTTGTCAATAGTTATCTTTCACCCCTGTTATATCAGCAGCAATTGCATGGAGATGGATGAATGACAGAAGCTGAGCAGAAAGGATAGGTGGGTTTCAAACAGCCAGAGGTCTGGGGAGAGGATAGGGAGCAATCCCAAGTAAGGATTCAATAAGTAAATACAAGATGTTATTTAAAAAAAAGGAGGGGAATATATGAAGAGATGCTGTTAGCTTATCGATGCAAAATTGGAGTATGTGAAGAATAAAAGGTTGAAGAGGTAAATATTTCATTCAAAGGATCTAAAATGAAATGTTAAAATGTTTGAACTTTCTGTTACAGTTGTTTGTTATTAAAAGTTACTGCATAAGGCCAGGCACAGTGGCTCATGCCTGTAATCCCAGTACTCTAGGAAGCCAAGGTGGGTGGATATTTTGAGCCCAGGGGTTCAAGACCAGCCTGGGGGCACAACATAGTAAGACCTTGTCTCTACCAAAAAACACACACACACATACACATTAGCTGAGTGTGGTGGCAAGTGCCTGTAGTAGTTCCAGCTATTCGGGAGGCTGAGAAGTAGGAGATCACTTGAGCCTGGGAGGCTGAGACTCCAATGAGCCATAATTGCACCACTGTACTCCAGTCTGGGCAACAGAGCAAGACCCTAGCTCAAAAAAAAAAAGTTATTGCATATAGCAGTGATTTAATCAGAATCATGGTCTGAGAAGATTAATCTGGCAGCAGTATATAAAACTTAATTAGAAGGAAAGAAACACTAGGGGAGAAGAGACCACTCAGGAACATGAAGGCCAGTATGGAAAAAAAAAACTGTACTGATGTACTTTAGATACAAAAATGAAAGATAAAAAATTATCCAACTTCTCCAAGTTGACTAAGATGAACCATTACTTCATATACTACAAAATTTAAAATGCTGCCAAATAAACTATGTCATGCTGTCATCCCAGTTTCATGGATGTTAAAACGTGGGGGAAAAAAAAGTGCATCTTTCAACCAATGAAATATAGCCAATAGCTTGTGGTTTAACACAATTATCAAGATAAAGAAACTTGATTGTACAGTTACAATGCACAACAAAGGGTACAATGTACAGCAGTTTCTCTCCTTACCAGTTGCATGAATTCTCTCCTTACTAACTCTCCAAATGTGTCACAGGAACTCAATGAACCTAAGTAAAAGGAACCAAGCAGCACCACTCCCTTCACACTCTCGAAGGAAAAAAAAAAACACAACTCAACTGGAAAGAGGCAATAGAATCTGTTTTACACACTGTGATTTTTTAACTAGGGTTTCACATCAGAATCAGGGAGCTTTTTTTATTTTGAGACAGTCTCGCTCTGTCTCCCAGGCTGGAGTGCAGAGGCACGATCTCAGTTCACTGCAAGCTCCACCACCCGGGTTCACGCCTTCTCCTGCCTCAGCCTCCTGAGTAGCTGGGACCACAGGCGCCCGCCACCACAGCCGGCTAATTTTTTTGTATTTTTAGTAGAGACAGGGCTTCACCATGTTAGCCAGGATGGTCTCAATCTCCTGACCTCGCGATCTGCCTGCCTCGGCCTCCCAAAAGTGCTGGGATTACAGGTATGAGCCACCGTGCCTGGCCAGGAAGCTTCTTCCTCTCTCCAAAACAAAACAAAACAAACTCCACAGATTTGGACCCCACATTTTATCTACGAAGAAAGAATATCTTAGTTGGAAATCACAGCATATATGTTGAAAAAAATTCCCCTAAATTATTCTGATGCAGTCATGATTAGGAATCACTGAATTAAGATAGTTACACTTAGAATATTAAAACATGGAAATACATTGCAAGCATATCTCCAAATCCAAGAGCTATAAATGTCTGACAGATCTGACAACATACAAAACTAAGACTTCTGTAAGGAAAAACGCCACCATAAATAAGAAATGATCAATTGTGAGAAATATTTGCAAATTAAGAGTTAGGGTTTATAATACATAAAGATCTCCAACCAATTAAAAGACACAAACAACCCAAAGAAAAATAAGCAATAGATAATTCATAGAAGTACAAGTGGCTAACATAAGGAAAATGTTCAGTCTCACTGAAGAAGTGCAAGTTATGACAATGAGCTATTTTTCACTTACCAAACAGGCCAAAAAAACAAAAATATGTTAAAGATGAATACAACCAGTGTTAGTAAGGCCAACTGAAACACATGGACATTACTTATATAAGCAAAAACCTTAAACTTCATCAACAGTTAAGTAGATTATGGTAGAGTCATACAAAAAAAGGCCATGCAGCTGCTAAAATGAAGACGGCAAATCTACAGGTATGCACAGCCACAATACCCTGGGCCAAGTTCTGAAAAACCTTCATTTTAAAACAAAATGTACACTATAGTTTCATTTCTGAAAAAAACAGCCACAAAACCCAACTGGCTATGTTTATATCTGCACAGAAAAAGTTATAAAAGGAAATAAATTCCTAATAATGGTGACAAGTAAGAGTAGAATGAGGGGGTGGGTGATGCGGAGACTTAACTCTTACTTTCTATACCTCTGTATTATCTTAAATTTTATAATGGGCACTTAAAAAAACCAATAAACAAAATTATCTATGTTACACAGCATCACTTTCCAAACACAAATAGTTAACATGATACCTTCATCTACAAAAGCACCATTCTTTCCCCTTTGTTTACTGAGTGACTTTCTTAAAAGGTCCCAGAGACTTTTTTTTTTTTTTTTTTTTTTTTTTAAGAGACGAGGTCTCTAAGGCACCATAGTGTTTGCAGAAAAAAAAAAAAAAGGATGGGTTCTCACTCTGTCACCCAGGCTGGATTGTGTAAATGGTACAATCATAGCTCACTGCAGCCTTGAACTTCTGGGCTCAAGGGATCCTCCCACCTCAGCCTACTGAGTAACCAGGACTAGAGGCAAGTGCCACCAGGTCCAGCTAATTTTTAGATTTTTTTTTTTTTTTTTTTTTTTTTGTAGAGACAGGGTCTCAACATCTTGTCCAGGCTGGTCTCAAACTCCTGGGCTCAAATGATTATCCTACCTCGGCCTCCCAAAGTGTTGGGATTATAGGCATAAGCCACCACACTAAGCGCCAGAGACTAACTTTAACTAGAGTCACCAAGCCAGGAAAGAACACATTACAAAACTGGAATCTTTCAATAAGTCTCTTCCCTTCTAGGGTGACACTCGACAAATGAATTCAGGTTTCTCGGTAACAACAAACTGGAGAACCAACATAAGAACTGAACCAATGCCTGAAGATGGGGGGTGAACTGGCCCAGGTAGGAAACAGAGCAGGTCAAAATTCCCATGCTGATCAGTACTGATACTGTGCCTGTGAACAGCCACTCTACTTCAGCCTGGGCAACATTGTGAGACCCTATCTCTAAAAAAGGAACTGAACCAAAAGGACAAGTCAATAGCAAATTTTTTTTCTGAGAACAGGCAACATCTGGAATGGGTGAGAGCCAGGGTGGGCAAACTTTCTGTAAAGGGCCAGGTAGTAAATATTTTAGGCTATGCAGGCTGTACAGTCTCTACTGAAACTACTCTACTCTTGCCCTTATAGCACAAAAGCAGACATAGGTAACACATAAATGAATAGGCATGGCTGTATTCCAATCAAAATTTATTTATGACACTGAAATTTGAATTTCATGTAATTTTCACATATCACAATTATTTTCAAGACAGCATTTCATTCTGTTGCCCAGACTGGAGTGCAGTGGTACAATCATGGCTACTGCAGCCTCAAACTCCTGGGCTCAAGTAATCCTCCCACCTCAACCTCCCAAGTAGCTGGGACCATAAGTATGCACCACCACACCTGGCTAAAATAGTATTCTTTTACTTTCGACCATTTAAAAATAAAATTCTTTACTCCTGGGGCATACAAAAGCAGGTGGCAGGCCACAGGCAGTTTGCATCAGAGGATAATTTTACAAATCTCAAAAAGAAAGTAAAAATAAGTAAGCAAGGAGTCTGATAAAATAGTGTCTAGATTCTTCACATACAAAAATTCTTTCAAGAGCTTTAGAAAAAAATACAGTTAATAAGGCCAGGTACGGTGGCTCACACCTGTAATTCCAGCACTTTGGGAGGCCGAGGTGGGCGGATCACCTGAGGTCAGGAGTTTGAGACCAGCCTGACCTAACATGGAGAAACCCCATCTCCACTAAAAATACAAAATTAGCCAGGCGTGGTGGTGCATGCCTGTAATCCCAGCTACTCGGGAGGCTGAGGCAGGAGAATCACTTGAACCCAGAGGCAGACGTTGCGGTGAGTTGAGATCGCATCATTGCACTCCAGCCTGGGCAACAAAGAGCAAAACTCCGTCTCAAAAAAACAAAACAAAAAACAAACAAAACAGTGAATCACAACACCAATTGCCGCTATTATAGAGGAGTGTTTTCTGAAATAGCCGAGATAATTTACAATATTAAAAGACTGCCAGTCACTGGAGAAACACAAAGCAAAACTACAATTAAGATAGCACTACTGGCTGGGCGTGGTGGCTCACGCCTGTAATCCCAGCACTTTGGGAGGCCCAGGCGGGCAGATCACGAGGTCAGGAGTTCGAGACCAGCCTGGCCAACATGGTGAAACCCCGTCTCTACTAAAAATACAAAAATTAGCTAGGCGTGGTGGCAGGCACCTGTAATCCCAGCTACTCAGGAGGCTGAGGCAGGAGAATCATTTGAACCCCGGAGGCAGAGGTTTCAGTGAGCTGAGATTGCGCCATTGCACTCCAACCTGGGTGATAGGGCAAGACTCCATCTCAAAAAAAAGCACTACTGGGCACAGTGCAGTGGCTCATGCCTGTAGTCCCAGCACTTTGGGAGGCTGAGGTGGGCATATCACTTGAGCCCAGGAGTTCAAAACCAGCCTGGACAACATGGCAAATCCCTGTCTCTACAAAAAATACAAAAAATTAGCCAGGCATGGTGGTACACGCCTGTAATCCCAGCTACTCGGAAAGTTTAAGTGGGAGGATTACTTGAGCCCAGGAGGCGGAGACTGCAGTAAGCCGAGATCATTCCACTGCATTCCAGCCTGGGTGACAGAGTGAGACCCTGTCTCAAAAAAAAAAAAAAAAAAAAAAAAGACAGCACTGGCTGGGCACAAGTGGTTCATACCTGTAATCCCAGCACTTTGAGAAGCCAAGGCAAGAAGACTGCTTGAGCCCAGAAGTTCGAGACCAGCCTAGGCAACATAGTCAGATGCTGTCTCCACAAAAAAATTAGCCTGGCATGGTGGTGTGCACCTGTATGTAGTCCCAGCTACTCAGTGCAATGAGGCCGAAGGATCACTTGAGCCACAGAGGTCAAGGTTGCAATGAGCTATAATCGCACCACTGACCAGCCTGAGCAACAGAGCAAGACCCTGTCTCAAAGAAAAAAAAAAAAAAGGCACTACACTCCCACTAGCATGGTTATAACTCACATGCCAAGTGTTGACAAAGATGTGGAAAATGGCCAGGTGGGGTGGCTCACATCTGCAATCCCAGCACTTTGGGAGGCCAAGGCAGGCAGATCACAAGGTTAGGAGTTTGAGACAAGCCTGGCCAATATGGTGAAACCCTGTCTCTACTAAAAATACAAAAACTAGCCAGGCTTGGTGGTGGGCGCCTGTAGTCCCAGCTACTTGGGAGGCTGAGGCAGGAGAATCGCTTGAACCCAGGAGGCAGGGGTTACAGTCAGCTGAGATTGCGCCATTGCACTCCAGCCTGGGTGACAGAGCTAGACTCCGTCTCAAACGAAAACAAAACAAAACAACAACAACAACAACAAAAGATGTGGAAAAACCACAACCCTCAGACATTGCTGGTTGTAAAATGGTACATACAGCCACGTTGGAGAACAGTTTGGCAGCTTCTTAAAAAGTAAAATATATATATTCTTACTATATGACCCAGAAACTTCACTCTTAAGTATCTCCACAAGAGAAATGAAAACACGTCCACACAAAGACTTCATGCAAGTGCCCACAGGGAATTATTATTATTATTTTGGGACACAGTCTCACTGTGTCGCCCAGGCTGGAGCGCAGTGACGCGATCTCAGCTCATTGCCACCTCCGTCTCCCAGGTTCAAGCGATTCTCCTGCCTCAGCCTCCCAAGTAGCTGGGATTACAGGCACTTGCCACCATGCCCGGCTAATTTTGTATTTTTAGTAGAGATGGGGTTTCACCATGTTGGCCAGGCTGGTCAGGAACTCCTGACCTCAGGTGATCCACCCGCCTTGGCCTCCCAAAGTGCTGGGATTACAGGCATGAGCTCCCGCGCCCAGCCTTGGAGCATTATTAATAACAGCCTAAACCTGGACGCAATACAAATACCCATCAACTAGCAAATGGGTAACAGAATGTGGTATATCCATGCAATCAAATACAATTAATCAGTATAAAGGAACAAACAACTTATACATGCTACAACATGGCTGAGCCTCAAAAACATTTTGCTAAGTGAAAGTAGCCAAACAAAAAAGACTACCTATGATTCCTTTTATAGGAAATTTCTAGAAAAGTCAAATCTATAGAGACAGAAAGCAGAACAGTGTTTGCCAGAGGCTGGAGACAAAAGCAGGGATTGACCCAGAAGAAAGGAAACTTCTAGGGACAAAGTAGTGTTCTAAAACCGGATTGAGGTGGCAATTCCCAACTCTATAAATTTAATTTACAAATCATTGGATTGTATGCTTACATGGGTGGGTTTTATGGTATGTAAATTATACCTCAATAAAACTGGTTTAGGAGGAGGAAGGAGGCCAGGCACAGTGGCTCCCACCTATAATCCCAGCTACTCAGGAGACTGAGGTGGGAGGACTGTTTGTGGCCAGGAGTTCAAGACCATCCTGGGCAACACAGCAAGACCCCCCCATCTCTAAAAGAAATTTTTAAAAAAACTTAGCCAAGTATGTTGGCTTGCACCTGTAATCCCAGATACTGGGGAGGCTGACATGGGAGGATCCTCTGAGCCCAGAAATTTGAGGCTAAAGTGAGCTGGATCACATCAGACCCCAGGTAGCCCCATGGACCTACCAGATTGCTCACAGCTCTCTGCATTCTTGCAGGCACTTCCATGATTCTGTGCCTTAATTAAGTACCTCCTCCTAGAAACTTCTTCATCTACATCCTGCCCCACTTCTCATCCCACCTCACTCCCAAGGAGATTGCATATTTTCAATCTTCCCTGAGCTTTGCACTCAGCACATGTATCTTCTTCTTCTCCTTTATTCCCACCTCCTAATTCCATGACAAATTCCTTGAGGAAAGGACCAGGTTATTAATCTATTTTATATTATATCCTACATATAGCAGGCACTAAATAAATATTTGTAATACCGAGCTACAAAATCTACAGGGAATAGGCACCATCTACACAAGATCCTTTTAAGCTGAGATGGAGTCCTCGCTCTGTTGCCCAGGCTGGAGTGCAATGGCGCGATCTCGACTCACTGCAGCCTCCGCCTCCCAGGTTCAAGCAATTCTCCTGCCTAAGCCTCCTGAGTAGCTAGGATTACAGGTGCCCGCCACCAAGCCCAGCTAAGTTTTGTATATTTAGTAGAGATGGGGTTTCGCCATGTTGGCCAGGCTGGCCTCAAACTCCTGACCTCAGGTGATCCGCCCACCTCAGCCTCCCAAAGTGCTGGGATTACAGGCATGAGCCACACGCCGGGCCAACAAGATGCTTTTTTACATTAGCATGAACAGTGGCAAAAATCTAAACTTTTAAAATTCATACTAACCTACCTTTCACTCCTCCTCCATCCATCAAACCATTATCTAAATCCCTTCCAATTTCAGAAAACAGTTCTAGTTTATTTATTCCAGATTTTTCCAGTTTAATCATACAAGTACAGAAATCACTTTCAGTGCTGAGCACAAGCAAATTTGACAACTGAATATAAAATCTGCAAGTGGAAAAGACAGTGGGACTTAACCAGACACAAGGAAATACGGCTCCTTATTACTTCAACTAAAGCCAAATTTCAACCAGCATAAAATTCCAAGAGAAAGAAAGGCTTTCTGGTAAAAATCTTGGTTAAGATGAAGACTCAGCTGTGACAAAGACCCTTTTTTTTCCCCCTTAAGAACTGTTTAGTCCTGACCATTTTCACCTGAAACAGAAAACACAGAGACCTTGAAGCTTAAAAAAGTCTAGCAAGTCTACAACTTCAAGTGGTTGGCATTTAGCTTGTGCTACTTCTTAAATAAGTGACTTAGGAAAATTATCTGCTTTTATTTTCAGAGATGGTAGGACAAAGCAATTTATTTTTAAAATCACAATTTGCGTCAGATGGAGTTTAACCCTCCTACAAATGATTTACAGAGATAGACAAAGGCCAAACACTGATAAGAATAAAGACGCTGACTCGAGACTTTAGAAAAACAAGCATGAAAACAGTAAAGCAGACACTACAGGGAATTAAAAGCCATCTACTGGCAATCTTCAATGAAGAAATCACTGAGATTTTAGTGAGTTCAATTTTGAGTAGAACAGCAAGCATTAACTATTGAGATAGTCTGAGCTGATTACTCCCCCGGAAGGAGGCACACAACGACAGCCGGGGAAAAACTGATTTCCTACTTCTCGTCTTTGACTCAGACTTTCAAATAATCCCCCGTCTATATCAAACGGCTGTGATTTTAGGAAATATAAGCCAGCCCAATTTAAGAGGTTCACCCTCAAGAGGAAAAAGAAAGAATACTGAGATCATTTTAAACTGTTCATTGTTAACTGCTGATCCTTGAAACAAGTCAAGACAGAGCAGGGAAGAAGCATTATTTATAGAAAGCTGTGTGTCAGGTGCGTCATATATGTCTTGGTCAGTTTGTGCTGCTATAGCAGAATACCACAGAATGGGTAATCTGTAAAGAGAAATTTATTTCTCACAGTTCTGGAGGCTGGGAAGTCTAAGATCAAGGCGCAGGTAGGCTGAGTGTCTGGTGAGGGGGATGGTCTCTGCCTCCAAGATGGCGCCTTGCATCCTCTGGAGGGGAGGAACGCTATGCCTTCACACCGCAGAGGACAGAAGAGCAAGAGGGCCAAGTGCTGAGTGAAGCCTCTTTTACGAGGGCTTCAATCACTTTCATGAGGGAGGAGCCCTCATGGCCTTAACTCTCTCTTAAAGGCAATCCCCCTCGCTTAACACTATCACGTTAGCCATTAAATTTCAACATGTTAATTTTGGAGGGGATCCACTCAAATCATAGCAACATATAGTATTTCATTTAATCCTAACAAGAATCCTAGGAGGTGTTTTAAAGATGAGAAGACCAAGGAATAGAAAGACAAAGTAAAACTTACCAAGGCCCAAAGCTACCAAGTAGCAGAGCCCAAGTTTGTGTTTTCTCTGCTGTATCACAGCACCGCCTAGGCTGAGCAGGTGATCCAGGTAACTAGCTCTGCCAACTGATTAAATACAGGACACCTGACACCAAGACTAGGCTCCCAGTTTGCTCATTAAGGATATCTAGCCAGGCGCAGTGGCTCATGCCTGTGATCTCAGCTCTTTAGGAGGCCGAAGCGGGTGAATCACTTAAGATCAGGATTTTAAGATCAGCCTGGCCAACATAGTGAAACCCTGTCTCCACTAAAAATACAAAAATTAGCTAGACATGGTGGCACACATCTGTAGTCCCAGCTACTCAGGAGCCTGAGACAGGAGAATCACTTGAACCTGGGAGGTAGAGGCTGCAGTGAGCCGAGATGGTGCCACTGCACTCCAGCCTGGGTGACCCAGCAAGACTCCATCTCAAAGAAAAAAAAAAAAAAAAAAAGAATATCTAATTAGCCCAATTAACTATTTCTACAAGTAATTTTTAATATTACTTTATGTTATGCATAAAATTACATTTCATTAAAGTTGGTAGACTGCAGACTCTGAGTGTAGACTTAATATTTGTAGACTATTTTTTGAAAACCATTAAGGCACTCTGAAGTCCATTACTTGCCTAAAGGACTGATATACAAACATTTGCCTCTTAATTTCTCATAAAGCAAAATAAAGCATGAAAGCAAGGGGCCATTTGTTTCTCTTTTTTTCAGCCCATCAGAACAATGCCCATCTGTTTAATTTCTAAAAGAAAACTCAGAAAACACGATTCCTTAACGAGAAATAACTGCTCCTCTGAATTTCCACATACATTGTGCCTGTCCCTTTGGGCACTTATCACCTCAAGTTTGTATTAAAAACTATTTCTGTGCATGCTTTATCTTCTCTACCAGACTTTATGCAACTTCAATATGCCCCACAGCATCTAGCAGAGCAGATGCTGAATACACGATTAAATGAAGAAAATTATTTCCTTTTTACCCTCACTTCTGCCATATAGATGCTCAGAATCAATGTGTTTAATAAAAAAAAAAAAAATAAAAACTTTTTACAATAATAATGAGATTCTCCAGGAACAATCAGCCTTGAATCAAAGTTGATTTCTGTCATCAGGTTCTAATTAAGAACGGCAGATAAAGCAGATGGAGAACAGCTTTAATCTTCATGCTAAGTTGATACTACTCTGGTGAAAACACAGAAAAATTGTTTGGACAAGCCAACTGAACAAACATGATATTGGGTGTCTGGAGGAAAGTCATTCTTAAAGAGTCTTCTTTCCACTAGATGGCTATCTGAACTTTCACTGAGAGAGTCAGTCAAAGGGCAAGGCATCACTTAATGTGACTGTGCGTTCCAGCTAGGCCAAGGAAAGGGGGTGGTGGTGAAGGGGAAGAAGTCAAGGACAGGAAAGTTTGTCTTTTTTCCATTTTTAACAGGTTTCTCTTTTTGGAACTACTTACTTAGTCCTCTTCTCATTTTACTTACTCATATCACTTACTAAGTACTGCAGAAGTGTTTTCCTAGAATTGATGAAATTGTGCCAAAGTTCTCATCAAAGAAGTTTAGAGTTCGCTTAAACTGATTGGCCATATGATTTCAGATGCAAGCTCTCAGGACTTAATTTTGCCCATCTAAATGTGAAAATGTACCTGCATATAATGTGTCATTTTAAAAAATGAATGGCTCCTAGTAATAGTTTTTCCATTAAGTACAATATGTTATGATCCATACAATAAAACTCCAGCCATTTGAAGTGAACTACTACAGCCATTTGTTTAAAATCACTACTTTACACTAATGTTTATCCACTTCTTTCTGATTATAGGATAAATGCTCAGGGAAGAAATTTTGGAAAAATCTGAAAGCACATTTTGTTTCTCCTTAATCTTTTAAAAATTATTCTATGCAAAGATATTGATGGTAAAATAGGTATACTACTATACACACACACACACACACACACACACACACAGAGTATATCATATTGTGAGAATTCTCCCAAGTTGTTAATTATGCTTTGAAAGCATTATTTAATAGCTATGTAATATTTCATTATTTGGATATGTTGAAATTGACTTAACTATTCTCCTTTTGTTGAACATTTGAATTGTTTCTGCTATTTTTCTAGTATGAATAATACTTTGATAAATGTCTCTGTGTCTGAGTTAGACCATGCCCTCAGGAAAGTTGACTACTAGAAGTATAATCACAAGAATCCCAAACAAAAGCATTTACCAAAAAGGGTGTGTCAATTTCCACTCACAGTGACAGCACCCACCTCCTCATACCCAGGTCAATGCTGAATGTTTCTTTAATCGTTTTTTTAATTTAATTTTATTTTACGTTTCCAGGATATATGTGCAGGATGTGCAGGTTTGTTACACAGGTAAACTTGTGTCACGGTGGTTTGCTGCACAAATCAACCCATCACCTTAGATATTAAGCCCTGCATGCATTAGCTATGTATCCTGATGCTCTCCCTACCCCTCGCCGCTCCCCGGGACAGGCCCCAGTGTGTGTTGTTCCCCACCCTGTGTCCATGTGTCCTCATTTCAACACTGAATTTTACTATTAAAATTTTTTTTTTGCTAATTAGTTACACAAAAGCTGGTATCTTGCTGTTTTAATTTGCACTTCTCTTATTACCAAGGTAGAATTTTTCTTCATTTTAAAAAAATTAAGTGCCTTATTTCAAGTCATAAGTTTGTTTTGTTTGTTTTTTATGAGTATCGTTAGACAAGCTTTCTTATTTTTTTAAATATTTAATTTAATGTTTTTAGAGATGGGAGTATCGCTTTGTTGCCCAGGCTGGTCTCAAACTTCTGGGCTCATGTGATCCTCCTGCCTCAGCCTCTCAAACTGCTGGGATTACAGGTGTGAGCCACCACACCCGGCCTCCTTTTTTAAAACTTTGTAAAATTTTCAGCTGGTTCTAAGTGACCTTATCCTACACCATGACAAAATCCATTTGGCTATTCTCAGATTAACTACTGCAAAGAAAGAGTAATATTTTCAAAACAAGAGTTTCATATAATTTAACCTAATTTTGAAATTTTATAATTAAAATGCTAAGCTAGTCACACTGTATTAAATCTAGTAGCCAAAAACAATGTAAAATTCCCCATTTCACAGGAAAAGCGTTTCATTAATTTCTTCCTTTGTAAAAATGTAAATATTTATTTCTATAAGACATGTGCTTCAAGTGAATTACTAGAGAAATAGCCTGAGCATTGCCAAAAATAGAGTAAATTTTTGAGCATAAGTAAATCCTCTTTCTTTTCAGATTCTCAGCTTCATCTCATAAATGAGAGCTATCTCTTGGCTCATGATGAAGGCTTAAGTATCAGTTAAGACAGCAGAATCAAATTACTCAATGATACATTACCAGAGCATGGTATTATCTGGTTTAGGTTACATTATTTGATGGAGAATGACAACGCAGAGGTAAGGTCCATCTGATGGGATGTTTCTGTGCAGCCTTATTTAAAATTCTGTTGAACCAGGCATGGTGGCTCACACCTGTAATCCCAGCACTTTGGGAGGCCAAGGCGGCTGGATCACTTGAGGTCAGGAGTTCAAGACCAGCCTGGCCAACACGGTGAAACCCCGTATCTACTAAAGATACAAAAATTAGCTAGGTGTGGTAGTGCATGCCTATAATCCCAGCTACTCGGGAGGCTGAGGCAAGAGAAACCGGAGGTTGGAGTGAGCCAAGATCTCACCATCGCACTCCAGCCTGGGCAACAAGAGTGAAACTCTGTCTCAAAAAAAAAAAAAGAGAATCACTTGAACTCAGGAGGCGGAGGTTGTAGTAAGCCAAGATCATGCCACTGCACTCCACCTGGGCGACGGAGCAGGACTCTATCTCAAAAAAAAAAAAAAAAAAAAAAAAAGCCAGGTGTGGTGGCACATGCCTCTCAGCTACTCAGGAGGCTGAGGCGGGAGGATAGCTTGAGCCTGGGAGGTCAAGGCCACAGTGAGCCATGATCACACGCCACTGCACTCCAGCATAGGCAACAAAGTGAGGTCTTGTCTCAAAAAACAAAGTAAAATAATAAAATAAAATTCTGTTGAATTTAAGACAACAAAAATTATAACTCGGTGTAATCTCAATTATGTTAAAAATAAATTTTAATAAGATAAATAAATATGCACTGGAGGAAAAAAGATATGTCAAAATGTCAACAGTAGTTTTATCTCTGTGGTGCAAACACAGATGAAGAAAAACAGATGGCATTACTTTTAATAGTTAAAAATTTGTTATTTTATTGCAATAACATTAATGACAACAAAAGATTTCACAATACTGTCCTTTCAAACACCTTTCAGTCATGATCTGCACAGTAGGTACCAGTGCACAACAGTATGCACATTAGAACTGAAAAAGTGGTAATGAAATTCTCAGTATTCAAAGCATCCACCAAGTTTTAAACAAAGTGCAAATAGAAAATCAGTGTTTTTCAAAAACTACTTTTCCTGGGCACGTAGCATGCGTCAGGCACTGTGCTGAGCTCTTCACATGGATTATTTCATTTAGCCCTTTCATGACCCTAAGAGAGATTATTACTATTCTTGTTTTATTTATTTTTTTTTTTTAATTTTTTTGAGACAGTCTTGCTCTGTCGCCCAGGTTGGAGTGGGGTGGTGTGATCTCGGCTCACTGCAAGCTCCACCTCCCAGGTTCACACCATTCTCCTGCCTCAGTCTCCTGAGTAGCTGGGACTACAGGTGCCTGCCACCACGCCCGGCTAATTTTTTGTATTTTTAGTAGAGACGGGGTTTCACCGTGTTAGCCAGGACGGTTTCAATCTCCCGACCTCGTAATCCGCCCGCCTCGGCCTCCCAAAGTGCTGGGATTACAGGTGTGAGCCACCGCACCCAGCCACTATTCTCGTTTTAAAGATGAGGAAGCTGGTCAGTTGCAGTGGCTCATGCCTGTAATCCTAGCACACTGGGAAGCCACTGCCGGAGGATTCCTTGAGCCCAGAAGTTCAAGGTTGCAGTCAGCCATGTTCACATCACTGCACCCCAGCCTGGGTGACATAGCAAGACCCTGTCTCTAAAGCAAACAAACAAACAAACAAACAAAAAGATGAGGAAGCTGAGGCTTACAGATAAGCTAAAGTGACTTTCCCGGTGTTATGCAGCTATTAAGCAAAGGAGCCAGAATTCAAAGCCAGATGTCTGATATCAAGGCTCACACTTTTACTGAGAATGGCACATTTGCATTGTCTTCAATAACAACCAGACTGAGAGTGTTAACTACAGCAAATATTCCAGATATAGACCAGATACAGACTGCAGCTTCCTGGGTTACAAGCACAACACCATTTACTCTTCTACAAAAAGCTTGAGAATCCCTCCTGAATAGAAGTATTTGGTTCACTTTTCATGTGTAGTTATATGGGTAAATGTGGCATATAATAAATAAAATGAGCCAGGCACAGTGGCTGAGGCCTGTAATCAGCACTTTGGGAGGCTAAGGCGGGTGATCACTTGAGCCCAGGAGTTCGAGACCAGCCTAGGCAACATGGTAAAACCTCATCTCTACAAAAAATACAAAAATTAGCCAGGCGTGGTGGTCCCAGCTAGTTGTAAGGCTGAGGCAGAAGGACCACTTGAGTCCAGGAGGTTGAAGCTGCAGTGAGCCATGACTGTGCCACTTAACTCCAGCCTGGGTGACACAGCAAGACCCTGTCTCAAAAAATAATAATAATAAATAAAATAAAATGATCTCACTTGAAACTGCCAAAACCTGGAATAACTACCCTGCCTCACAATCTGAAAGCACCCACTAACTTCTGGCCATCATCTAAAAGAGGGTTTTTTAAAGCACCAAACTGAAATAGCTATCACAAACCAAAGCACAAAGTCCTAGTTGATTAAAAACAAATACAAGGCCAGGCACACTGGCTCACGCCTATAATCCCAGCACTTTGGGAGGCCAAGGCATGTGGATCACCTGAGATCAGGAGTTTGAGATCAGCCTGGCAATATAGTGAAACCCCGTCTCTATTAAAAATACAAAATTTAGCTGGGCGTGGTGGCACGCACCTGTAATCCCAGCTACTCGGGAGGCTGAGGCAGGAGAATTGCCTGAACCTGGGAGGCGGAGGTTGCAGTGAGCCAAGATCATGCCACTGCACTCCAGCCTGGGTGACAGATGAGACTCCATCTCAAAAAAAAAAAAAAAAAAAAAAACGAATACAAGTTGCTTGAATTCAGAACAAGTCAATTCAGACTCAACAGTTTATACTGGAAAAGAGAATTCTTTTAAAAGATGAAGACATACCAAAACCCATCCAACTTCAAATCATATTCACTTGACTTCATGCTTTCTGCACAATATTGCTTTTTGAAACTAAGGGTAGAGAGGAATCCCAAATTATTCAACACAGTTAGAAAAAACAGGCCGGGCGCAGTGGCTCAGGCCGGGACCAGTGGCTCACACCTGTAATCCCAGCACTTTGGGAGGCCAAGGCGGGCGGATCACCTGAGGTGGGGAGTTTGAGATCAGCCTGACCAACATGGAGAAACCCTGTCTCTACTAAAAATACAAAATTAGCCGGGTGTGGTGGCACATGCCTGTAATCCCAGCTACTCAGGATGCTGAGGCAGGAAAATCGCTTGAACCCAGGAGGCGGAGGTTGCAGTGAGCAGAGATCGTGCCACTGCACTCCAGCCTGGGCAACGAAAGCGAAACTCCATCTCAAAAAAAAAAAAAGAAAAAAGAAAAAGTAGAGCTTTTGAAATATCCCACAACTCAGCACTTCCAACTCTCCCACAGCAACTGCCCTTTAGTACAATATTCTATATTGTGATCCTTTTAGGGATTTATTCCAGAGAAGCAAACAAGTAATGCCCAGGTAAGCGGTCTACCAGCCTAACATAGCTCAAAATGGCAGATTATATTAGATGGCGTTAAACTGCATCAAAATTAAACAGAGGAATCAGTCAATGTCTTAAAAAGATGGTTTTCTCCTATTAGGGCTTAATTCCAAGGACAAAAGTCAGGACCTTGGACGTGGAAGGAATCCTGACAATGAAGGCTATGAAAGGTGCTATCTTTGGTGAAAAGCCAGACAACTATAAAAACAATTGTTTGATTCCCTAACATTAAAAACAGTGACTTAGCTTAATAGATTCTTAATAAATGTTAATGAAAGTATAATTACCTAGTGCATAGGTTCAAATCACTTATCCTAGCACTCAAAAACTTTCCCTTCTAAACCAATTTACGTTTCCAGCCCCATCTCCCATTGTTCTCTCATCTTCACCTTTGCTTTCCCATCCCTCAAGGAGAAATGGCCTCTCCTAGTCCTATCTCCACCAGCTGAAATCTTACCATCTTTTTTATTTATTACTATTATTTTTGAGACAGAGTCGCTCTGTCGCCCAGGCTGGAGTGCAGTGGCGCAATCTCGGCTCACTGCAACCTCCGCCTCCCAGGTACAAGCAATTCTCCTGCCTCAGCCTCCCAAGTAGCTGGGATTACAGGCACCTGCCACCATGCCTGGCTAATTTTTTTGGTATTTTTAGTAGAGACGGGGTTTCACCATGTTGGCCAGGCTGGTTTTGAACTCCTGACCTCAAGTGATCCACCTGCCTCAGCCTCCCAAAGTACTGGGATTATAGGCATGAGCCACCGTGCCCAGCCAATCTTACCATCTTTTTTTTTTAATTATTATTTTTATTATACTTTAAGTTCTAGGGTACATGTGCACAACGTGCAGGTTTGTTACATAGGTATACATGTGCCATGTTGGTTTGCTACACCCATTAACTCACCGTTTACATTAGGTATTTCTCCTAATGCTATCCCTCCCCCTGCCCCCCACCACACGACAGGCCCCAGTGTGTGTTGTTCCCCGCCCTGTCTCCAAGTGTTCTCATTGTTCAATTCCCACCTATGAGTGAGAACATACAGTGTTTGGTTTTCTGTCCTTGTGATAGTTTGCTCAGAATGATGGTTTCCAGCTTCATCCATGTCCCTGCTAAGGACATGAACTCATCCTTTTTTATGGCTGCATAGTATTCGATGGTGTATATGTGCCACATTTTCTTTATCCAGTCTATCGTTGATGAACATTTGGGTTGGTTCCAAGTCTTTGCTATTGTGAATAGTGTCACAATAAACATACGTGTGCACATGCCTTTATAGTAGCATGATTTATATTCCTTTGGGTATATATCCAGTAATGGGATTGCTGGGTCAAATGGTATTTCTAGTTATAGATCCTTGAGGAATCGCCACACTGTCTTCCACAATAGTTGAACTAGTTTACACTCCCACCAACAGTGTAAAAGCGTTCCTATTTCTCCACATCCTCTCCAGCATCTGTTGTTTCCTGACTTTTTTTTTTTTTTTTTTTTTTTTTTTGAGATGGAGTCTTGCTCTTGTTGCCCAGGCTGGAGTGCAGTGGCGCAATCTTGGCTCACCGCAACCTCCACCTCCTGGGTTCAAGCGATTCTCCTGCCTCAGCCTCCGAGCAGCTGGGACTACAGGTGCGCACCACCACACTCGGCTAATTTTTTTTTTTTTTTTAATAGAGTCTAGCTTGCTCGCCCAGGCTGGAGTGCAGTGGCGCGATCTCGGCTCACTGCAGGCTCCACCTCCCGTGTTCACATCATTCTCCTGCCTCAGCCTCCCGAGCAGCTGGGATTACAGGTGCCCGCCACCACACCCGGCTAATTTTTTTGTATTTTTAGTAGAGATGGAGTTTCACCGTGTTAGCCAGGACGGTCTCGATCTCCTGACCTGGTGATCCGCCCACCTCAGCCTCCCAAAGTGCTGGGATTACAGGCGTGAGCCACCACGCCCGGCCTAATTTTTGTATTTTTAATAGAGATGGGGTTTCACCATGTTGGTCAGGCTGGTCTTGAACTCCTGACCTCGTGATCCACCTGCCTCAGCCTCCCAAAGTGCTGGGATTACAGGCATGAGCCACCGCTCCTGGCCTGTTTCCTGACTTTTTAATGATCGCCATTCTAACTGGTATGAGATGGTATCTCATTGTGGTTTTGATTTGCATTTCTCTGATGACCAGTGATGATAAGCATTTTTTCATGTGTCTGTTGGCTGCATAAATGTCTTCTTTTGAGAAGTGTCTGTTCATATCCTTTGCCCACTTTTTGATGGGGTTGTTTGTTTTTTTCTTGTAAATTTGTTTAAGTTCTTTGTAGATTCTGGATATTAGCCCTTTGTCAGATGGGTAGATTGCAAAAATCTTCTCCCATTCTGTAGGTTGCCTGTTCACTCTGATGGTAGTTTCTTTTGCTGTGTAGAAGCTCTTCATTTAATTAGATCCCATTTGTTGATTTTTGCTTTTGTTGCCATTGCTTTTGGTGTTTTAGTCACGAAGTCCTTGCCCATGCCTATGTCCTGAATGGTACTGCGTAGGTTTTCTTCTAGGGTTTTTATGGTTTTAGGTCTAACATTTAAGTCTTTAATTCATCTTGAATTAATTTTTGTATAAGGTGTAAGGGATCCAGTTTCAGCTTTCTACATATGGCTAGCCAGTTTTCCCAGCACAATTTATTACATAGGGAATCCTTTTCCCATTTCTTGTTTTTGTCAGGTTTGTCAAAGATCAGATGGTTGTAGATGTGTGGTGTTATTTCTGAGGCCTCTGTTCTGTTCCATTGGTCTAGACCTCTGTTTTGGCACCAGTACCATGCTGTTTTGGTTACTGTAGCCTTGTAGCATAGTTTGAAGTCAGGTAGTGTGATGCCTCCAGCTTTGTTCTTTTTGCTTAGGACTGTCTTGGCAATGTGGGCCCTTTTTTGGTTCCATATGAACTTTAAAGTAGTTTTTTCAATTCTGTGAAGAAAGTCATTGGTAGCTTGATAGGGATGGCAATGAATCTATAAATTACCTTGGGCAACATCGCCATTTTCACGATATTGATTCTTCCTATTCATGAGCATGGAATGTTCTTCTATTTGTGTCCTCTTTTATTTCATTGAGCAGTGGTTTGTAGTTTTCCTTGAAGAGGTCCCAATCTTACCACCTTTTAAGGTCCTTCTCAAAAGCTGAAGTCCCCACCTCCACCCAGCAAGTGGTTCTTAACAATGTCCTTTTATCTATCCAGAAGAACCAGCTTATCCAAAAATTATTGGCAATGTCCTTCTCCCTGAAAATTCCTGGATTGTAAATTCCTGGACCTGGATTGCATTGCTGTAAATTCCTGGATCACACAGGGGGCCAAGATGTCATCATCTTTGCATTGTCCACAAATGCCTAGCAGCATTGTGCACTGCACACAGTGGTTCAACAAATGCTTCTGAAGAGATGTCATAGGAAACATGAAAGGTGAAACTGTATCAGGTCCCTCATCATCTTACATTTATTAATTGAATTGTGCCTTTAAAAATTTTATTAAATATGACTATTGAAAAATACAGGCCAGGCACAGTGTCTCATGCCTGTATTCCCAGCATTTTGGGAGACCAAAGTGGGAGAATCAGTTGAGTCCAGAAGTTCGAGACAGCCCAAGCCACATAGTGAGACCCCCAAAATACAAAGAATTAGCCAGGCATGGTGCTGTGTGCCTATGGTCCCAGCTACTCAGGAAGCTGAGGCGGGAGGATTGCTTGAGCCCAGGGAGGTCGAGGCTAAAGTGAGCTATAATCACACCACTGCACTCCAGCCTCCTGATGACAGAGAGAAACCGTCTCAAAAAAAAAAAGAAAAATACAATGTTACATACAAAATAGCACAGTGGTTTGGTGTCTTTGAGCAGTCCGGGGTTCAATTCTTACTCTGCCACTTACTCACAAAGTAACCTTGAGCAAGTGATTTGGCCTTTCTGAGCTTTGGTTTCCTGACTTATAAATTGGAACTAATAATTTACTCATTGGGCTTCACTGGGCTGTTGTTAGGTAAAATTAAATAGCACAGTACCTGGCATATAGTCAATAATACATAGAGCTACAATTAGGCCAGGCACAGTGGCTCATGCCTGTAATCCCAGCATTTTGGGAGGTCGAGACAGGTGAATTGCCTGAGCTTAGGAGTTAGAGACCAGCCTAGCCAGTATGACAAAACCCAGTATCTACCAAAAATACAAAAAATTAGCCAGACATGGTGGCACGTGCCTGTGGTCGCAGCTACTCAGCAGGCTGAGGTGGGAGGATCGCTTGAGCCCGGAAGGTGGACACCGTAGTGAGCTGAGATCAAGCCAGTGCACTCCAGCCTGGATGACAGAATGAGATCTCATCTTTAAAAATAAATAAATAGGCCGGGCACAGTGGCTCATGCCTGTAATCCTAGCACTTTGGGAGGCCAAGGATCACTTGAGGTCTTCAGGAGTTCAAAACCAGCCTAGCCTACATGGTGAAACCGTGTCTCTACTAAAAATAAAAAAAAATTAGCCAGGTGTAGTGGTGGGCACCTGTAATCCCAGCTACTCAGGAGGCTGAGGCAGGAGAACTGCTTGAACCCAAGAGGCAGAGGTTGCAGCGAGCCGCGGTCGCACCACTGCACTCCAGCCTGGGTGACAGAGTGAGACTCCATCTCAATAAATAAATAAATGAAGCTACAATTATTATCACCTGAAAACTCTTCCATTGTGCTAGATTATAAGTTTTAAGTAACAATCTAAATAAAAACTGAAGCCAGCATTTTTTATTTTTTAAAATTTTATTTCCTATAATTCTTCAACTGAGAAATCTCAAGTCATGTCCATAAAGTTTCATAACATAACAGGTGCAATACTGACATTTTAAAGCTTAGTAAAACTGGCTTAAGAGAATGGTTAAGTAGTTCAACAAATGCCAAATTATATTTTCTCCTTTACACTCATCAGTAGGAAATAATTCCAAGTTTCCCTGTAATAAATATACCAACTGACTTCACAATGACATCACCAACATACAGAGTTCTTACCAACCTTATTAGCACACCCTATATGTTTCCAGCCCAGAACCATCAAGGACTTCTATTCAAGTACTGAAGCAGAACTACTTTTTAGTCACAGTTGCATTGATATATTTAAGAGACCTATATAACACATCCTATAGAGCTTCTACCAGATGGGGTGGAATACCAGTTTGCCCCCAACACTCAGGTTCCTCAGGAAAACAAGCTCCAATGTTCCCCAGTGCCCCCAACTAATGAATTTAACAGACTTACGTGAAAGGGTATTCATTTAACTTTTTTTTTTTTTGGTAGAGACAGGGTCTCACTATGTCATCATTTAACTTTTGTTTGTTTGTTTGTTTTTGTTTTTGAGACAGAGTCTCACTCTGTCACCCAGGCTGGAGTGCAGTGGTGCAATCTCGGCTCACTGCAAGCTCCGCCTCCCAGGTTCACGCCATTCTCCTGTCTCAGCCTCCCCAGCAGCTGGGACTACAGGCGCCCGCCACCACGCCCAGCCAATTTTTCGTATTTTTAGTAGAGACGGGGTTTCACCATGTTAACCAGGATGGTTTCGATCTCCTGACCTCATGATCCGCCAGTCTCAGCCTCCTAAAGTGCTGGGATTACAGGCGTGAGCCACCACACCCGGCCCCCATCATTTAACATTTTTAAAATATTATTAAAATCAGTTTCTGGCCAGCGTGGTGGCTCACGCCTATAATCCCAGACCTTTGGGAGGCCAAGGCAGGAGGAATGTTTGAGCCCAGGAGTTCAAGACAAGCCTGGACATTATAGCAAAGACTCTGACTCTCCCAAAAAATTTAAAAAATTGGCCGGGGGTGGTGGCTCACGCCTGTAATCCCAGAACTTTGGGAGGCCGAGGCGGGTGGATCACCTGAGGTCGGGAGCTCGAGACCAGCCTGACCAACATGGAGAAACCCTGTCTCTACTAAAAATACAAAATTAGCCGGGTGTGGTGGCGCATGCCTGTAATCCTAGCTTCTCAGGAGGCTGAGGCAGGAGAATAGCTTGAACCTAGGAGGCGGAGGTTGCAGTGAGCCGAGATTGTGCCACTGCACTCCAGCCTGGGCAACAAGAGCGAAATTCCTGTCTCAAAACAAAAAAAAAAATTAGCCAGGCATGGTAGCACATACCTGTAGTGCCAGCTACTCAAGAGGCTGAGGTAGGAGGACTGCTAGAGCCCAGAAGGTCAATATTGCAGTGAGATAGGATCAGACCACTGTACCCCAGCCTGGGCAACAAAGTGAGACCTTGTCTGTAAAAAAAAAAAAAAAAAAAGTTTCTAAAATTTTTAGACAACCATAAAACACACAGCAAAATAAAGGTAGATTCAGTTTGGCAAGTTATCCTTAAAAGCATGCAAGCGTGCTCAAAGCCCACAGAATGACTCAGACTTAAATACTTTCGGCCAGGCGTGGTGGCTCATCTCCATAATCCCAGCACTTTGGGAGGCCAAAGGAGGCAGATGACTTGAGATCAAGAATTCGAAACCAGCCTGGCCAACATGGTGAAACCCTGTCTCTACTAAAAATACAAAAATTATCAGGGCATGGTGGCACACGCTTGTAATACCAGATACTCAGGAGGCTGAGGCAGGAGGATCACTTGAACACAGGAGGTAGAGGTTGCAGTAAGCCAAGATTGCGCCCCTACACTCCAGCCTGGGTGACAGAGCGAGACTCCGCCTCAAAAAAAACCCAACCTGGCCAATATAGTGAAACTCTGTTTCTACTAAAAAAATACAAAAATTAGCCAGGTATGGAGGCGGGTGCCTGTAGTCCCAGCTACTTTTGGGAGGCTGACGCAGGAGAATCGCTTGAATCCAAGAGGCGGAGGTTGCAGTGAGCTGAGATCGCACCACTGCACTCAAGCCTGGGTGACAGAGTGAGACTCCATCTCAAAAAAAAAAAAAAAAAAAGAGAAAGAATTCCTATTGCCCCCAGGAGGAACTAATATTACAGAAAGGGAAAAATATATATATGAGTACACATCACTTAAAGATAGAGATATGTCCTAATGTAGCTTCTGTAAAACAAATTGCTGATAAGTGACTTTTATCTTGCAATTCTTGCTTTATTATAAAGCATCCCCTTAAAATTAAAATTACAGCAAATTTTCCCAAATTATTTTCTTTTTCTTTTTTTTGAGACAGGGTCTCACATTGTCCAGGCAGGAGTGTACTGGTTTAATCACAGCTCTATACAACCTTGAATTCCTGGGCTTAAGCGATCCTCCAGCCTCAGTCTCATGAGTAGCTGGGAGTGCAGGTGCACACCACCACACCCGGATAATTTTTGTAAAGATGGGGTCTCAGCTTTATTGTCCAGGCTGGTCTAGAACTCTTGGCTCCAAGCAATCCTCCCGCCTCAAGCCTCCCAAAGTGCTAAGATTACAGATGTGAGCCACCTCACCCAGGCCTAAATCACCTTCAAAGAAAAATAATAACTGACAAAATATTAATATCATACTAAATAACTACCTATTAAAAAATACATGCACAGTTGAAAAATATGGTAAGACTCTGTTTCTCATATTATTTCCACAAGTGAATTAATGTTTAAGGCAATTTTGCTAAATTCCTTATCAGCCTGAAACTTTAACCTTCATAACTTACAAACATTTCATTTTTACCTTAGAAGTTATTTTTCCTCCATCAAATTAATCAACTGAGTATTTTCTAGACATTTTTGCCTGACAACGCCTATGCTCTTGATCAGGAAATATTACCACATAACGATTAATACCAATATCTGCCTGTGACTAACTCTCGGCCCAAAGTCCTTCCTCTGGGTGCCCATAGCATCCTGCATGTATCTCCATGACAGGAGTTGTCACGCTGGAATCATGTATGAGTCTTTTCTCCCTTATTAGATAGTAAGTTCTATAGTGGTCGTGCTTTAGGCATCTTTTATAATTAATACAGTGCTAGGAACATATCATGGACTCAATAAACCAGTATTATCAAGCAGATTGGTAAACTGTGACTTTACTGATAAGCTTATTCACAACCAAATAGTTAGGATGGAGTGTGTCTCCTCATCAGAGGGTAGTAGTGATTTATTTGTTGTTGTTGTTGTTATTATTATTATTATTATTGTTATTATTATTATTATTTGAGATGGAGTTTCAGTCTTGTTGCCCAGGCTGGAGTACAGTGGCACAATCGTGGCTCACTGCAACCTCCGCCTTCCAGATTCAAGCGATTCTCCTGCCTCAGCTTCCCGAGTAGCTGGGATTACAGGCATGCGCCACCACGCGCGTATTTTTAGTATTTTTTCAGTAGAGATGGGGTTTCTCCATATTGGCCAGGCTGGTCTCGAACTTCTGACCCCAAGTGATCTGCCTGTCTTGGCCTCCCAAAGTGCTAGAATTACAGGCATGAGCCACTGCGCCCGGCCACTAGATACCATTTAAATCACTACTACCGCCAGGCGTGGTGGCTCATGCCTGTAATCCCAGCACTTTGGGAGGCTGAGGCAGGCAGATTACCTGAGGTCGGGAGTTCAAGATCAGCCTGACCAACATGGAGAAACCCCTTCTCTACTAAAAATACAAAATTAGCCGGGGGTGGTGGCACGTGCCTGTAATCCCAGCTCCTCAGGAGGCTGAGGCAGGAGAATCGCTTGAACCCGGGAGGCGGAGGTTGCGGTGAGCCGAGATCGCACCACTGCACTCCAGCCTGGGCAACACAGCAAGACTCCACCTCAAATAAATAAATGGTATCTAGTGAACCTGATAAAGCAATGCTCATTGTCAGATATGAGTCCATTGCCTAAATTTAGCTTTAATGCACAACTACAGTAAAGACACTGTAGTTGGTGCTGTGTCAGTCAGAGAATACCTAAGTTCTCCTAACTGAAGGTTCTCTCCTAAAAAGGCAGAGTGCCATAAAAGAGAGCAGCGTATGTGAGGTCAGACAGCTTCCAGTGCCAGGTCTACTTCTGCTTACTAACTGCATGATCTTTGACTTTTCGGGCCCCGGTTATGAAGATGATATCTATATTTTGCCTCTCTCTCTCTCAGTATCATTGAAAGGGGGGTTGGTAAAGTCTTGTCCTTTTTGGCATCTTCAAATCAATCATCCTCTCCCCATCCCAACCACCCAGCTGTCATCATTTCTTACCAGACTTCTGCAAAGGCCTCCAAATGCCAGTCTCTGTCTCTCCACATCTTTTCTCTCTCCTCATCAAAAGATTTTCCACACAGAAGACCTTTTGAAAATGCAACTCTAATAATGTCATGCTCATGTACCCCCAATACTTCAAGGACATATTGTTGCTCTTAGAAGAAATCCTGGAACCCTTAGTGTGGCCTGCAAGGTCTGCCTGCTGGAGTCCCTGCTTGCTTCTGCTGACTTCGCCAGTTGCATCTTGTATCACCCAACCTACCCCTCAACACGCACGCACACAGATTATTTGTGTTCCAGCCACACTAATCATCTTTCAGCTCCTTGAGTGTACAATGTTACCTCCCACCTTATCATGTCTCCCTGCAATAGTCTCTTTTCCACGCCCAAATTTCCCCTAGTTAACGCCTACATATCTGTCAGATCTCAAGTCACCCAAAAGCTACTTTCTTCCCTCCCGTCCCACCTGCCAATATTCTCAGGGCACTAAGTACTTCTCCCCCACAGCACATGCAGATGAGTTTATTTGTGTGATGGTTTGCTTCATGTCTATCTCCCCCACCAAACTGTCAGCACCAGGAGGACAACAACAATCTTGTTCACCAAAAGACATACAATGTATGTTTCAAGAAAAAAGTGATCTTTTGAAACCTGATAATAAAAAATTACAAGATGAATGTTTTTACCTGTGTGGGGTTTTTGTTTGTATTTGTTTTTTTGTTTTTAGAGACGGAGTCTCGCTCTGTCCCCAGGCTGGAGTGTAGTGGCGCAATCTCGGCTCACTGCAAGCTCCGCCTCCCGGGTTCACGCCATTCTCCTGCCCCAGCCTCCTGAGTAGCTGGGACTACAGGTGCCCGCCATCATGCCCGGCTAATTTTTTTTTGTATTTTTAGTAGAGACAGGGCTTCACCGTGTTAGCCAGGATGGTCTCGATCTCCTGACCTCGTGATTTGCCCGCCTTGCCTTCCCAAAGTGTTAGGATTACAGGCGTGAGCCACCGCGCCTGGCCTGTTTGCTTGTTTTTGAGACAGAGTCTCAGTCTGTCAACCAGGCTGGATGGAGTACAGTGGCGCAAACTCAGCTCACTGCAACCTCTGTCTCCCAGACTCAAGTGATTCTCCTGCCTCAGCCTCCCAAGTAGCTGGGATTACAGGCGTGCACCACTACGCCCAGTTAATTTTTGTATTTTTAGTAGAGACAGGGTTTCACCATTGGCCAGGCTAATCTCAAACTCCTGACCTCACGTGATCTGCCCACCTCGGCTTCCCAAAGTGTTGGAATTACAGGCATGAGCCACTGTGCCCAGCAGTCAGTGGTTTTTTTCTTCATTTTTCTTCACTTTATAAGTATTTCCAAATATTTTAAAAATTCTAGCCAATATATAAAATCATCACAATGAAAAACACTAGAAGATGCATACATTTTTCTAAAACAGAAACAAAGGCGTTTCGAATTAGAACTTTCTGCTTGCCTGAACTTATTCACAGCTTTAGAACAGTGTGAAACATGACTATTAAATATAAAATTGAACCCTTTATAGGGTTATTTTAAAGCCCAGGGAACTATAAAAGATTATAGTACCTATGAAGCAGTAAGAAAATGATTAAAATGTATGCCAGGGAAGGGATTACAAAACATATGACTGGAGAATTTATGGCAGTGGGGTTAGTAACTATAAACTAGTTCAGAGTAAGTTAGTATTTATGAGAAAAAAAAATCAGTTCTTCAATGGTTCACACGTCCTATCTCATCAACATTTACTCTGAGTAAAAAGTTCTGGCATTTGGTGAAGAGCTACTCAGATACATGCAGAATTGTATTTGAAGGGGAAAAAATGGATACTAACATTAAGTATGGCATGTGTTTTGTTCTTTCTCAGATCACAATATTGTTTTTTCCAAGCTGGCACCTCATATTAACATGTTGTAGTTTTTCCTTATTTAAAAAGTAAATATCTGGAAAATAAGTACCATGACAAAGTCTCCAATCCTTTCTCAACGGTGCTTCAAGTTCTATCCTGGTTGCAAATCAAAATAGTGAAGTAACTCTTTAAGCCTACAGAAAACACTAAAAGTGCAGAACAGAAGCAGTAATGCCTCACGGGTGTTCAATTATTAATGTACTTCCCCTGAAGCTTACCCTGTTTAACCTAGGAGTGAAGAATTTGGGTTCAAAGGAGTTGCACAAGCAGGGAAGAATGGATCTTTAAAAAAACAATACTTGGATTCGAACAACAGCTAGCACAAGTGCTTTAAAAAAGTCCTCCATGATAGAAATTACCCCCATGAGAGACTTTTCTGTCAATATACAAGTTCAATTAGTATCACTAATTGCTTTTAGGTATCCCTAAAAGCAAAATGGAAAAGACTCCGGACAAAAATCAATATATCACAAGAATAATCAATATGTACATTAAATGTAGGGCAAAAGAATCCTAAGAGCCAGTCAAATCAACCGCTCACAATTCTCCCAAACACAACCTTTCTGCCTCTGTGCCTTTCCCAGTATTGGTCCCTGCAACTAAAATGTTCTGACCCTCCCCCAGCCTCTGGCCTCCTTTGAGACTGCCCTAAGAACACCTTCATCTTCCCATTGCTAAAGCACTTTGTAACATTCCCTGCAGCACCAATGAACTCATTCTGTCTTTTTATAACTACAGCCAGGACTTTCCCCCAGTGTTCCTCAAGGACTTGCTCAACACGTAAAATGGCTTTGCATTTTCCACACTGCCTTGCACATTATAGATCAAATATTTATGGAAGCTGTCAAAACTGGAGAGATGTGGAGGTCTGAGTCTCAACCCTGCCTTTATGGTAAAGCAATCAATGACCACAGAGATGAAGTGGCTTTACAGGTAAAGCAAATATCGACTGAGCACCTCCAAGTGGCAGGCTCAAGGCAAACTAAACAAAATTCCTGACCTCAAGGAGCTCACCATCCTGCGAGAAGAAATTGTAAACAACAATTACCCAAAGGGAAAAAAAGAAAAGATAAACATGGATACATAGAGTCTTACAATAACACAGAAGAGAGCACCTAACATAGCCTGCAGGTAGGTAAAGGCCTCCTCTGAGCAACTGGCTAAGCTCATGTAATGCTTAGGAGAAAACAACAAGGGAAGGGAGAATGGAACAAGCCAAAGGGGAGCACAGAAGCAGGCAGAGAGAGGAGAGAGCCTGGAGCTCTGCTTCAGTGTGGCTGGAGGGTAAAGGACATTGTAGGGCGCTCGGGGACGGAGTGGGGGGAGCAGGAGAGGAGGTTGATCTGCCTCTTTTGAATAAATGCATAAAGGAATGTACACAAAATAAAACATAATATATGCTTTCTTTCTACTTGCAAAAAAGTTATACTCTATTTGAGATTATACTGTGTTTGTTTTGTCTTATTGGTTAGGGGTCACTAAGAGGTAGCTGGAAATAGCACTAGATAAGAATCAGGAAACCCAGGTTCTAGTCCTAAAACAGTTGTTACCAAATACACAGTTGCTCTTGGGCAAAACACTAAACACTCCTCTGGAAAATAAGGTGCTTTGAATTATATTCACTTCTTCCCCTTCTTATTTAAACGCCTATTTTGATGCCTGAATGGGAAAAGAAACAGGTTACTATAGACAAGGATGGACAAAGAAGGCTTTGCAGAGTCATACTTTTTAAAGGGAGGAGTGAGATGCCAAAACCCTTGGGTGAGTTTGTGGGGGATACAGGATATGTACACAATCTAAAAATATCACCTCATAGATTACTTGTTAATTATTAAGGGAAGAAGGTACTTTACTATGTGGTATTCTTACCAAAAAATAAATAAATAAAACAAAACCATATTTAACCCTGCTTCTAATTATGAGAAAATAAGATAAATCCAGATTGCAGAACATTCTACAACTAGCCTGGACTCCAAAAATGTCAATGTCATGAAAGAAAAAAAGGCAAAGGAGCTATTCTGGTTAAAGGACATCAAAGAGACATGCCAAGTGAAGGAATGTGGACTGAATATTAGATAATATGTTTGTATTGACATTAAATTTCGTGGGTGTGATCATGGTACTGTGCTTATTTGGGAGAACATACTTATACTTAAGAGATACATGCTGAAGTGTTTAGGAGTGAAGTATCATGATGTCTGCAACCTACTTTCAAATGACCAATGGTCCAGGAAGAAAAGATGTACACACACACACATACACACACACACACGAAAAGATACAAATATGGCAAAATATTAACAACTGGTGAATGTAGATGAAGAGTATAAGGGAATTCATTGTACCAATTAAACTTTTCTGTGCTGGAATTATTTTCAAAATAAAAAATTACAGGGGAGTAGGATGAATGAGAATTAGATAAGCAGAGAAAAGCCAGGGAATTTTCCAGACAGGTACTATAAGAGTTACGAAAGTAGGCCAGACACGGTGACTCACGCCTGTAATCCCAGCACTTTGGGAGGCCAAGGCAGGCGATCACCTGAGGTCAGGAGTTCAAGGCCAGCCTGGCCAATATGGTGAAACCCCATCCTTACCAAAAATACAAAAACTAGCAGGGCGTGGTGGTGGGTGCCTGTAATCCCAGCTACTCGGGGGGCTGAGACAGGAGAATTGCTTGAACCCAGGAGGCGGAGACTGCAGTGAGCCGAGATCGCACCACTGCACTCCAGCCTGGGTGACAGAACAAGACTCCATCTCAAAAAAAAAAAAAAAAAAAAAAAAAGAGTTATGAAAGTAGCAACTTAATCATTAAAGAGAATTAAGAAATGTGAGGTTTTAACTGTAGGTCAATTTTCTGCTAATCTTACATATATGTACACTTACGGATCCCTTAGGTATAAGGGGTATAGAAGTTCAGAGGTCAGCAGAGATTTCAAGAAAAAAATGGAATTGTAACTAGGTATTAAAGGCTGAGCAGAGTTTTAGACAAGCAGAACTAAGTACTCTTTAGGATGAAAACATGAGCAGAGGTGTGTTAACTACAGACAATGTGTACAGACATAAACACATATATATACAACACACAGACATACAGACATACATATGAATATACATATATTATACACATATATGACATGCAGTTATGAGATTAGCCATTTTACACAGAAAATAAAAACAAGGGCTAGAGCCAGAGTATGAAGAGCTCTACAAACTCTGGAAGGCTCTGGATTCTATACAGTAGTAGTTAGTAATGAGTACTCTTGACTTTTTTTGTGTGTTTTTCTCCTAAATAATAAAAGTAATGCCTGCTCAATTGAGAAAGTACAGAAGAAAATTAGATGCATATAGATATCACCTCATTTTTATTAACATTTCAGTGTATCTCCTACCAGTTTTGTATGTAATTTTTTTTGTTTTTTGTTTTAGAGATAGGGTTTTGCTATGTTGCCCAGGCTGGAGTGCAGTGGCTATTCAGAGGTGAGATCATAATGTACTACACAGCCTTGAACTCCTGGGCTTAAGCCATCCTCCCGCCTCAGCCTCCCAAGGAGCTGGGACTACAGGTGCATGCCACCATGCCCAGCAATGCAGCTTTCTTTTTTTGTTTTTGGTGTTTTTTTGTTTTTGTTTTTTGTTTGTTTTTTTGAGACGGAGTCTTGCTTTGTCACCCAGGCTGAAGTGCAGTAGCACGATCTCAGCTCACTGCAACCTCCACCTCCTGGGTTCAAGCAATTCTCCTGCCTCAGCCTCCCGAGTAGCTGGGATTACAGGAGTGTGCCACCACGCCCGGCTACTTTTTGTATTTTTAGTAAAGATGGGGTTTCACTATGTTGGCCATGCTGGTCTTGAACTCCTGACCTCAGGTGATCCACCCCCATCAGCTTCCCAAAGTGCTGGGATCACAGGCGTGAACCACCGCGCCTGGCCTAAAATGCAGTTTTTAAAACACAGTTGAGACCATGTTGCTCTTTTCACTTAAAATAATAATCTCCCCCATGTTATTAAAAACTTTATAAATGTAACTCTACTGGCAACATCATATGTATATACCTAGACTTGCTTAACTATTCTTCAATGCTGGACTTCTAGACTGTTATAATGTTTTGCTATTTTTAAAAACTATTTAGTTTCTCAAAAAATTAAGAATAGAATTACTATATGACCTAGCAATTCCACTTCTGGGTATATATCCAAAAGAACTCAAAGCAGGGACTCCAACAGATGTTTCCACACCCATGTTCATAGCAGCATTATTCACAATAGCCAAAAGGCAACTCAAATGTCCATCAACAGACGAATGTATAAACAAAATGTGGCACATACACACAACGGAACATAATTCAGCCTTAAGAAAGAAGGAATTTCTGACACATGCTACAACATGGATGAACCCTGAGAACATTACATAAAGTAAAATAAGTCAGTCACAAAAACATAAATACCATATAATTCCATTTATATGAGGTACCTGGAGAAGTCACAATCATAGAGACAGAAAGTAGAACATTGGTTGCCATGGGCTGGGAATTGGGGAATGGGAAGTTTTGTTTAATGGGTATAGAGTTTCAGTTTTGCAAGATGAAAAGCGTTCTAGAATGGTGGCACACTATGTGAATGTACTTAATACTACTGAACCGTACACTTGAGATGGTTAAAATGGTAATTTTTATATTTTACAAAAATGTTTAAAAATAAATAGAAATTTAAATGAGCACCTCTGTGTTTTAAGTTTTACGTGTATTTCTGATTAGTTCCTAAGATCACATTCTGGAAGTGGAGATACTAGGTGAAAGGATATACAAAAGTGTCAGGTTCTTCAATGAGAACACATGGACACAGGAAGGGGAACATCACACTCTGGGGACTGTTGTGGGGTGGGAGGAGTGGGGAGGGATAGCATTAGGAGATATACCTAATGCTAAATCGCGAGTTAATGGGTGTAGCACACCAGCATGGCACATGTATACATATGTAATTAACCTGCACATCGTGCACATGTACCCTAAAACTTAAAGTATAGTAATAAAAAATAAAAAATTAAAAAATTAAAATTAAAATTTAAAAAAAAAAGTATCAGCTTCTTAAATATACAGCCAAATGGCTTCCTAGGAAGATTATACAAATTAACACTACCATCAGTAGCATAAAAGAGTACTAGTATCACAACACATTCTCAACAATATTCAGTTCAATCATTCAACAATATCTATTAAGCACCTATGTGCCAGGCCCTGCTGTGGGCCCTGGGAACGCAGCAGTGAACAAGACAGACAAGTCCCTGCTCTCATGGAGCTTACTTTCTAGTAGGAGGCAGGTGAAAAAAAAAAGAAAAAAGATGAATAAGATATAGTACAGTAGAGGGCTAAGGAGAAAAAGTTGCAGGAGAGGGGCTGGAATCGTAAGACTGCCATGGACAGCCTGGCCACAGCAGGGAAATCTGAGTACAGATCTGAAGGAAGGAGAGAGCAAGCTGCAAAGCTATCTGGGGAAAGGACATTCCAGGGAGAAGGAGCAGCAACAACACAGGCTCCAAGGCAGGGGCATGCCTAGAGTACCTGTGGCACTCAGGAAACAGCCAGAGGTCACTGTAGCTGCTGGAGGAGTAGGAGATGCAGCCAAAGAAGGGGCCATATCCCATGGGACCTTGCCAGTCGTATATGATCATTTTTTTTATGCTGGCTATTTTGACTTGTTAAAAGACAATATCAACTGGGCACAGTGTCTCACGCCTGTAATCCCAGCACTTTGGGAGGCCAAGGCGGGCAGATCACTTGAGCCCAGTTGTTTAAGACCAACCTGGGCAACACAGCGAGACCCCATCTCTACTACGTATTATAATTTTTTATAAAATAAAAAATAAAATAAAGACAATATCATATTACTGTAATTATAAGAGGTTTTTAACAAACTGGTAAGATGAAAGTTATGTTTAAAGAAGATCAGCTTGGCAGAGGTATGCTTGATGAAACAGACAATAAAGAAAGCCATCTTGGAAGTTTAATGATAATCAAAATAGATTGATTCATTCATTCATTTAAAATGTATTTCTAGGCTGGGCGCAATGGCTCACACATTCTGTATCACCCAGATACAGAATGGAAAAAAGTATAAATTCATATGTAATCCCAACCCTTTGGGAGGCCAAGGCAGGTGGATCACTTGAGGTCAGGAGTTTGTGACCAGCCTGGACAACATAGTGTGAAACCCCATCTCTACTAAAAATATAAAAATCTGGCCAGGCGTGGTGGCAGACACCTGTAATCCCAACTACCTGGGAGGCTGAGGCAGCAAAATCACTTGAACCCTGGAGGTGGAGGTTGCAGTGAGCCAAGACCGTGCCACTGTACTCCAGCCTGGGCGACAGAACGAGACTCCATCTCAAAAAAATAATAATAATAAAATAAGGACCAGGCGCGGTGGCTCACACCTGTATTCCCAGCACTTTAGGAGGCCAAGGAGGGCGGATCACGAGGTCAGGAAATCAAGACCATCCTGGCTAACACGGTGAAACCCTGTCTCTACTAAAAATACAAAAACTTAGCCAGGCGTGGTGGCGGGCACCTGTAGTCCCAGCTACTCGGGAGGCTGAGACAGGAGAATGGCGTGAACCTGGGAGGCGGAGCTTGCAGTGAGTCAAGATTGTGCCACTGCACTCCAGCCTGGGTGACAGAGTGAGACTCCATCTCAAAAAATAAATAAATAAAATAAAATAAAATAAAACAAAATGTATTTCTGGAGCACCCAAAACATAATAAGCACAAATAAGAGGGGCTAAGGGCTGGCACTGTAGCAGTGGGAATGGAGAGAAAACAAAAAGTAAAAGATGCGTTTTCAAAATAGATCAATTATGTTTGATAACAATATACAGAGGGGAGGCCAGGCACAGTGGCTCACACCTATAATCCCAACACTTTGGAAGGCCAAGGCAGGCAGATCACTTGAGGTCAGGAGTTCGAGACCAGCCTGACCAACATGGTAAAACCCCACATCTACTAAAAATAAAAATTTTTAAAAAAGAAGACACAGAATGGAGAAGAGTATAAATTCATATGTACTTCAAGTTACCTGAGAGCAGGAAATCTGTCTAATTCCTCTCTGGCCATCTCCTACATGGCGGTTTTTTTGTTTTTTTTGTTGTTGTTTTTTGTTTTTTTTTTGAGATGGAGACTCGCCCTGTCCCCCAGGCTGGAGTGCAGTGGCGCGATCTCAGATCACTGCAGCCTCCACCTCCCGGGTTCAAGTGATTCTCCTGCCTCAGCCTCCCGAGTAGCTGGTATTACAGGTGTGCGCCACCACGCCCAGCTAATTTTTGTATTTTTAGTAGAGACGGTGTTTCACCATGTTGGTCAGGCTGATCTTGAACTCCTGACCTCAGGTGATTCGCCCATACCAAAATGCTGGGATTACAGGCGTGAGCCACCACGCCTGGCCGCCAGTTCTTTATTATGATGCTAAACACATGCTTATGGATTAAAGATGAGTCAAAGAAAGTCTTCTCAAGATGGAAAAAGACCATGGAAGGAGACATAAGGACAAAATCTTGGGGACTGCTCAATTAGAAATGGAAGGGAAAATCAGGAACCTAAAAAGAAAAAGGAAGCAGTCAGAGAAACAGCAAGAGCCAACCTGGAGAGAAGAGTGGTCCTCACCTACAGCTAAAAAACAGTAAAGGGGCCAAGCAAGAGAGGAAAGGTAACAACCAAGATGTAGATGTGGCAATAAAGGAAGTCATGGGTTGTAACTGTTTGAAGCAAGATTGCAGAGGATTAAAGATGGCAAGGAAAAGGAAGTAACTAGCTATTCTTGAAGAAATCTTGCAGTAAAAAGAGAAAAGAAAAATAGACAGCTAATGATCCCCTAAGACATAGAACTCTGCCAGAAATTAGCCTCTGATCCTGCAGTGAAGCTAAGTAAGCCTTAAGGAAATATTTACAACCTTCAACCTGGCTGGGATCCTCAAACAACTAGGCAGGTTGAATGAATACCGGAAAGATCCTACCTACACTATGTCTGAAAAAGGCAACAAATCTTCAAATTTGCTACTCATACCTGGTTTGGTAAGTGGCTTTGGGAGGTCACAGATAAAGTAATAACTGCTGACTTTTTGGATATTTAGGTAATGTGAGATAAATTAGCTTAAATCAACTAAGGGCCTTTGTCTGCTTGTTTATTTTAGTCTCCATAACTCCTATTACAGGCTCTCCTCAAATATTCAGAGATCTATCGCTGCCCATTCATATTTCAGAGGAAGGCATTAAAATGCTGGCTGGAAGTTCTGTGTCAACTGATGATCTTCACTCTACAGTAATCAGGTCAAAACGCTGATATATTTTTAATACCAAGGAACTCAGTAAAAATTAAATTTATTTGTCTAATAGGCATAGGACTATTTAAGAGCAATGCCATCTGTAAGTAAAGGAAACATCGATTTCTCTCCCTAAAATGCTTAATTTTCTTAGAAAGTTGGCTATAGGAGTAGAGGTGTTGTCTTTTTTTTTTTTTTTTTTTTTTTTTTTGAGACAGGGTCTCATTCTGTCACCCAGGCTGGGGTGCAGTGGCGCAATCCCATCTAACTGCAGCCTCTACCTCCCAGGCTCAAGCAATCCCCCCACTTCAGCCTCCTGAGTAGCTAGCATGACAGGCGTGTGCCACCATGTTCAGCTAATTTTTTCTTTTTTTTTGAGACAGAGTGTTGCTCTGTCACCCAGGCTGGAGTGTAGTGGCGCAATCTTGGCTCACTGCAAGCTCCGCCTCCTGGGTTCAAGCAATTCCCCTGCCTCAGCCTCTCGAGTAGCTGGGATTACAGGTGCCCACCACCATGCCCAGCTAATTTTTGTATTTTTTTTTTTTTTAGAAGAGATGGGGTTTCACCATGTTGACCAGGCTGGTCTCGAACTCCTGATCTCAAGCAATCCACCCGCCTCGGCCTCCCACAGTGCTGGGATTACAGGTATGTGCCACCGCACCCGGCCTAGTTTTTTAATTTTTTTGTAGAGATGAGGTCTCACTATGTTGCCCAGGCTGGTCTCAAACTCCTGGGCTCAAGCCATCCTCCCAACTGGGCCTCCCAAAGTGCTGGGATTATAGGCGTGAGTCACTGCACCCCACCCATTGTCATTATTTTATGTCATTTTAACAGACTTTAGTAAAGGCATCTAAATGACAGCTAACTTATCCTACGGTTAAATTAAACGTTTCTGGGGTTGGGTGCAATGGCTCATGCCTATAATCCCAACACTTTGGGAAGCCGAGGTGGGAGGATTGCTTGAGCCCAACAGTTCGAGACCAGCCTGGGCAACATAGGGAGAGCCTGTCTCTACAAAAAAAAAAAAAAAAGGGTTTCTGTATACATCCAGAAAAAGAAAGAAAGAAAATCACATCTGTTTATCTGTCTGAGAATATGTACGTTTTAGGAGTATAATCAAACCAAATATTTAATCTTGTCTTGATCAAAGCTAAAAGGTCTTTTTATTTTAGCAAAATGTATAAGATATACATTTTATAGGCTTAATAGTCTGGAAACTATTAACTAAGCTTCAAGCACAGGTGGTTCAGAACACTCCTTTTATCTTTTTGTCTCCTTTTAACAATCAAGACTAGATTTACAGTGATTATTTATTTAGACAAAAGGAAGCACCAGTTTCCAGAACCATCATGTCCCCAAATAAGAGGTATCTTGGGATTATAGCTTTATGCTCAAAGTACAGATCTAGTTGGAACCCAACTACTTAACAAAACATTTTTTTTTTTTTTTTGGAGATGTGGTCTTGCTATTTTGCCCAGGCTGGGCTTGAACTTGCTATCTTCCTACCTCAGCCTCAAGAGTAGCTGGGATCATGGGGCACATGCCACCCTGCTGGCTTTCACCAAACTTTTATTTAATCAGGGCTATCATGTAAGTATAAAAAAGTTTCATTCCAGGCAGACTACATACAAATCTAAACAAATTGGATTTTTGTCACCTATTAACATGTTTTGAAAACATATGCAACCCAAAAGCCTAAATTCCCTTATTTCTCACACAAAATGAATCTTACTAAGCTGTCACGTGTGTACTCACACACATTACGGGCTTTAAAATACCACTCATCTTTCACCCCAAACAGTAAGGATCACAATGAGGAGGAAAAAATGGCATAAATGACAGCACGGCTGCATTATAGATAAAATATTCCACATTCTCCAAGAAAAAAAACCTGTGAGTTTCATCTAAATACATTTCAATTCAATACCTCAATGAGTGGTTCAGGTTACAAAACTTGCACTTTATTTTGATGGATTTGGTTTCCCCCAAACATTACAAAATATATGCTTTAAAAAGAAAAACTTGGAGCAACACAGAAAAACATACTTCCTCCCCTAAACTCACCATATCAAAAGATAGTCACTGTTAGTTAATATTTTGGTAAATGTTCTTCTAGTTGTTGCAGGTTAATGTATGTATATATGAATAAGCAAATAAAAACATAAAAGAGCAAACCTAAGCAGAAGATGGTCCACACAATGATTAAAAGAGTATTTTAGCCAATTGACTTGTTTCCAGCAGAATCTCACCCCTCTCCACACCCAACCTCCCCCACCCCCCATTGCATTAAAAAAAAAAAAAGCAAAGAGTTTCATTTTGTCTCTTCTGTTTACCTGGAACCCCAAACCCTCAAGGATCAGACTGATGATAGCAAGATGAAAAGCAATGAGTAAAAGGTAGGGTTTTTTCTCTGCTCAGTTATCAACCCTACAGAGATGAAATTATTCCTGCCAAACCTTACATCAAGGAGGTACACTAGTGACTAAAGGAAATAATCTTGAAGAGATAAGAAAGCATGCTATCTTGTTCTAGTTGTTTTTAGTTTTAATTTTACCTCTGAAGACCTGCTCAAATATTTCCATCTCTTGAATGATTCTGAGGACTATCTAAACCCAAATGCCACTCTGCAGAGGCTCCAAGTTGAGTCAGCACATTGTTTCTATGATTGCAGATGGGCAAATGGAAAAACTGAGGCTTTGCACACTCCCATAAAGATCAGATGATGCCCTCAATCTGTCTTTGCTAGCATGGGAAAACGTTCTCCCTCTCAGATTACCAGCCCCCTACCCGCACAACACCAAAAACAAAAAAACAAAAAAAAAAAACACCATAGAGTTTCATTTTGTCTCTTCTGGTTACCTGGAACCCAAAAACCTCAAGGATTATAGTGCTAGGCCGGGCGTGACATTTCATATCATAATCCCAACACTTTAGGAGGCCGAGGTGGAAGGATTGCTTGAAGCCAGGAGTTAAAGACCAGCCTGGGCAACATAGTGAGACTTTGCCTTCTACAAAAAAAAAAAAAAAAAAAAAAAAGCCAGGTGCAGTGGTGTGTGCCTGTGGTCACAGCTATTTGGCAGGCTGAGGCGGAAGGATCACTTGAGCGCTGCTAGTCAACCAGCGCTGCAGTGAGCTGTGATTGTGTCACTACACTCCATCCTGGGCGATAGAGCAAGACCCTGTCTCAAAAAAAAAAAAAATTTTTTTTAAAGGACCATATTGCTCATAGCAGTAAGAAATGCAGAGTAACAGAAAGTCAGGGTTTCTTCTAGTCTTTGCAAATAAAACCAAAGAAGACCCTTGATAAATTGATGTGGAGAAGAAAGATACTACAAAAGTTTTTTTTGAGACGAGGTCTCCTCTGTTGCTCAGACTGGAGTACAGAGGTGTGATCACGGCTCACTGTAGCCTCGACATCCTGGCTCAAGTGATCCTCCCACCTCAACCCCCCAAGTAGCTAAGACCACAGGTGTGCACCACCACACCCATTTTCTTTTTATTTTCTGTAGAGGCAGGGTCTCCCAATATTGTCTAGGCTGGTCTTGAATTCCTGGGCTCAAGCAATCCTCCCACCTCCCAAAGTTAGCACAGGATTACAGGCCACCATGTCTGGCCCAAAATCTTTTTTTTTTTTTGAGATAGAGTCTCGCTCTGTCGCCCAGGCTGGAATACAATGGTGTGGTCTCGGCTCACTGCAACCTCCATCTCCTGGGTTCAAGCAATTCTCCTGCCTCAGCCTCCCAAGTAGCTGGGATTACAGGTGCCCGCCACCATGCCCAGCTAATTTTTGTATTTTTGGTAGAGACAAGGTTTCACCATCTTGGTCAGGCTGGTCTCGAACTCCTGACCTCAAGTGATCTGCCCTCCTCAGCCTCCCAAAGTGCTGGGATTACAGGCATGAGCCACCATGCCCAGCCCAAAATCATTTTTAAACTTTTTATTTTTAGATACAGGAGTCTTACTCTGTCACCTGGTTGGTGTGCAGTGACACAATCATAGCTCGCTCACTGCAGCCTTGAACTCCCAGGCACAAGTGATCCTCCCACCTCAGCCTCCCAAGTAGCCAGGACTACAGGTGTGTGCCACAACACCTGGTTTACAAAAACATTTAGATATTAGCTAGTCTTTCTATGCTTATCTCCTATCCCAAGTCCCCAGACTGATAAAAAAAAAAACACACTGTAAATAGTAGAAAGAAATAGATTTGGCCCGTGGCTCAGGCTGGGCACAGTGGCTCATGCCTGTAATCCCAGCACTTTGGGAGGCCGAGGTGGGTGGATCATTTGAGGTCAGAAGTTCAAGACCAGCCTGGCCAACATGGTGAAACCTCACCTCTACTAAAAATACAAAAATTAGCCAGGCGTGGTGGCAGGTGCCTGTAGTCCCAGCTACTTGGAAGGCTGAGGCAGGAGAATCGCTTGAAGCCAGGAGGCAGAGTTTGCAGTGAGCAGAGATCACACCACAGCACCTGCACTCCAGCCTGGGCAACAGAGCAAGGCTCTGTCTCAAAAAAGAAAGAAAGAAAGAAAGAAAGAGACTTGGTTTTAAACTCCTAAGCTCCAGCCAGGCATATTTTTTGTCTTGACTGACATTTTATACAACCTATTTCTTCTTTTCCTATCTAATCTGGGATAGGAAACTTACTCTTTTATGGCAGGCATGGTGACTCGCCCGTAATCCCAGTGTTTTGGGAGGCTGAGGCAATAGGATTGCTTAAGGCCATGAGTTCAAGATCAGCCTGGGCAACATAGCCAGACTCTGTCTCTCCAAAAAAATAAAAAGTCAAAATAAGCTGGGGACAGTGGCAGGAACCTATAGTCCTAGCTACTTGGGAGGCTGAGGTGGAAGGATCGCTTGTGCCCAGGGTTTGAGGCTGCAGCGAGTTATGACTGTACCACTGCAATCCGACCTGGGCAATGGAGGGAGACCCTGTCGCAAATACAAACAAAAACACAGAAGTGCCTGATGGTGTATATCTTCCCAATTCCATATCCGTTTCTTCCTGGACTAATACTTGATTTTGTGTCAGACAGTTAATACGTATTTATGTGCTAATGAGAACCCTGTCTTAAAAAAAAATTTACTCTTTCCTATCAAATTTCCTAAATGACTATCAATAACCAATTGTGGATATTTCAATATCTACATATAAAAGTCGCAAGTAAAAATCCCTACATTTTTTAAAGAAAAAATAAAATCCACTACAAGCAAATTAAAGAAGTAAATGTAAGATAATCTCAACAAACTCACGTTTTTTAAAAAGCATTTTTCTATTTTAAGAACCATTTGTCACCTAACAAGTTCTATAAGGTTGCAGGATAGAAGATCAACATACAAAAATCACTTGTATATCTATATACAAGCAATGAACAATCTGAAGATAACATTAATAAAACAATTCAATTTATAATAGCATGAAAAAATAAACAAAATACTTAGGAATAAGTTTAACAAAAGGATTGCAAGCACACCGAAAACTACAAAACACTGTTGAAGGAAATTAAAGAAGACCTAAATAAATGATAATGACATCACCGTTCATGGATGGAAGACTTCGTACTGTTAACATTGCAATACTCCCAAATTGATCTACAGATGCAATGCCCCTATGTAAATTCCAACTGCCTTTTTTATAGAAATGGGCAAGTTGATCCCTGAAAAATTCACATAGTAATGCAAGGAATCCTGACAGCCAAAACAATCTTGACAAGGAAGAATGAAGTTGGAGGATTCAAACTTCCTAATTTCAAAACTTATTACAAAGCTGCAGTAATCAAAACAGTGTAGTACTGACATAAAATTAAAGTGGAACAGACCTTAAGGTTCAGAAGTAAACTCTCAAATGTATGGCCAATTTTTTTTTTTTTTTTTTTTTGAGACAGAGTCTTGCTCTGTCACCCAGCCTGGAGAGTGCAGTGGTGCAATCTCAGCTCATTGCAACCCTGACCTCTTGGGTTAAAGCAATTCTCCTGCCTCAGCCTCCTCATCAGCTGGGACTACAGGCATGCGCAACCATGCTGGCTAATTTTTGTATTTTTAGTAGAGACAGGGTTTCACCATGTTGGCCAGGCTGGTCTTGAACTCCTGACCTCAAGTGATCCACCTGCCTCAGCCTCCCAAGGTTCTGGGATTACAGGCGTGAGCCACCGCGCCTGGTCACCAGTTGATTTTTGACAAGTATGTCAAGACAATTCAGTGGAGAAAGAATAGTATTTTCAACAGACAGTACTGGACAACTGAATAGCCACATGCAAAACAATAAAGTTGGACCCATGCCTCACACCATATATAAAAACTCAAAATGGATTAATGACTTAAATGAAAGAGCTAAAACTATAAAACTCTTAGAAGAAAACATAGGCATAAATCTTTGTGACCTTGGATTAGGCAATGGTTTCTTAGCTATGACACCAAAAGCATAAGCAACAAAAGAAAAAAAAGAGGGCTGGTCACAGTGGCTCACACCTGTAATCCCAGCACTTTGGGAGCCCAAGGCTGGAGGATCGGTTGAGGCCAGGAATTCAAGACCACCCTAGGCACATAGCAAAACCCCATTGCTCAAAAAATAAGGAAAAAAAGACAAGTTGGACTTAATCAAAATTAAAACCTTTTTCTGCTTCAAAGGTCACTACCAAGAAAGTAAAAAGACAACATATAGCATGGGAGAAAAATATTTGCAAATCATATATCTGACAAGTGACTAGTATCCAGAATATAAAAAGAACTCTTACAACTCAACAATAAAAAGACAAATAACCCAAGTTAAAAACGGGCAAAAGAACTGCACAGACATTTCTCCAAAGAAGATATAGAAACGGCCAGTAAGCACGTGAAGAGATGCCCAACTTCGTTAGTCATTAAGGAAATGTAAATCAAAACCACGATGAGATACCACTTCACTCACTAGGATGGCTATTTTTTTTTTTTTTTTAACAATAACAAGTGCTGGTGAGGATGCTGGAGAAATTAGAACCTTCATACATTATTAGTCGGAATGTCAAATGGTGCAGCCATTTTGAAAAACAGTTTGGCAGTTTCTCAAAAAGTTAATAGGGTTACCATATGATCCAGCAATTCTATTCCCTTGTACATACCCAAGAGAATTAGAAATACATGTCCATGGCCGGGTGCCATGACTCACGCCTGTAATCCCAGCACTTTGGGAGGCCAAGGCAGACAGATCACCTGAGGAAGAGAATTCAAGACCAGCCTGACCAACATGGAGAAACCCTGTCTCTACTAAAAATACAAAATTAGCCGGCCGTGGTGATGCATGCCTGTAATCCCAGCTACCTGGGAGGCTGAGGCAGGAGAATCACTTGAACCCAGGAAGGCGGAGGTTGCGGTGAGGTGAGATTGCACCATTGCACTCCAGCCTGGGCAACAAGAGTGAAACTCCATCTCAAAAAAAAAAAAAAAAGAAAGAAAGAAATACATGTCCACACTCTAACACTAAAATATTAACACCTGGCCTAACAGAAGGGCTTCTGAGACCCCGCTCCAGCTCTATGGCCAGCTTGCAATAGGTTGGTTTTCTGTGCCTTTAGTATTGCTCATTATTCAAAACATCCTTCATGAAGACATACCAAGCAGGGGCACTGAGGCAGAAGCCCAGTATAGACCAATGGAAGGAAGGCAGTCGTGACTCATACACTTTTAAGTTGCTCAGAACTCACCCCAATAACATGCCCAAACTAAATCACAGTCCTACTCTATGAGACCAATGAACTGTCTTCAGACTAGGATGGGATTTGTTCAAGAATGTGACATGCACACCAATGTTCATAGAATCATTATTAATAGGCAAAAAGTGGAAACAATCAAAATGTCCATCAACTGATGAGTGGATAAACAACATGTGGTATAGCTATAAAACTGAATATTTGGCCATAAAAAGGAATGAAATACTGATACATGCTACAACATGGATGAACCCTGAAAACATGTTAAATGAAAGAAGCCAGCCACAAAAGGCCACATTTCATTTACATGTTATATGAAATGTCCAGAACAAGCTAATCCATACAGACAGTAAATTAGTTGCCAGTGACTAGGGGGAAAAGGAAATGAGAAGTGACTGCAAAGAGGTATGGAGTTTCTTTCAGGGTGATGAAAATGTTCTGGAAGTAGACAGTAGTAATGATTGCACAACCTTGTGAATATACCAAAAAGCATCAAATCACATACTTTAAAAGGGTGAGTTTTAAGATATGTGAATTACATCTCAATTTTTAAAATTTTAAAAAAGAACCAACTGTTTCAGCAGTAAAATGTTCCTCAAGAGAAATGGAATGAGTTCCTTAATACGAGCAATGGTTAGTTTTCACAAGATCAGGACTCATAATGTTCTTAGCAGATTTGAATTTTTTCCAGGTATATCATGTACAAAGTTAACAAGGAGATTTTCACAAAGACTGGCTATGATCACCCCACCCTAATACATCAACTATTTTCACTTTTTCCACATTACCTTCCAGTGTATACACATATATATTTTTGTGCATGTCTATATTCCATGCAAATAATCAGTGCAAAGTTTCCCATATTGCTATGTGGCTTTCAAGATTATCACTGAATGGTTAGAAATAGTTCACATTTATAACTTTCTTAACTCTTTCTCCTCCACACCTTGCCTTGAAGTGCTAGATATTTACTTCCAATTTTTCACTGTTTCTAGATAACGTTGCAACACACATACAACATAAAAAGCTAACATAGCTCTTTTCTTCTCTTGGATCACTGAATTAAGATTCCCAGGGGAAAAAAATACTAAATCATTTTTATGACACCTAGTTGCCTTCCAAAATCATTATAAATTTACACTGCTATAAGCAATACAAACTTGGTATATTAGGCATTACCATTTTTTATACTTTTTATGCAATTAATGTTAAAAGATTTTATCTTTTTTGATCTTCCTTTAGTCTTAAAAGCCTTTGGTTATTCAAGGGCTTCCAAAATCCACAAGCACTTGCTTTTAAAATGCACACCAATGTTCACAGCAGCATTATTCATAACAGCCAATCATAATAGCCAAAAAGTGGAAACTGTCTAAATGTCTATCAACGGATGAGCGGATAAACAACTCAAAAGACTCGTTGTCTTTTTCAGTTGCTTATGATTAAAGAGAATGAAGAATTATTTTAAGACACAGTATTCTTACTCTAAGGAAAGTAGAACCTATAATAAATTGTTCTGTTTTCCTTAAAAATATCTATGCATGTAGTCACTTTGTCAACTGCTAGGAAATAACAAAGCTTAGGATTCAATCACAATAAAAAGGAAAAGAAAAAACCTACAATAATTAGCCACTTTTTTTTTTTTTTTTAGAGACATGATCTTGCTCTGTCATCCAGGCTGGAATGCAGCAGTACAATCACAGCTCATTGCAGCCTCAAACTCCTAGATTCAAGCAATCCTTCTGCCTCAGCTTTCCTAAAAGCTTCCTAAAGTGCTGGGATTACAGACATGAGCCACTGCACCCAGCCTAGCCACTTTTTTTTTCTTTTTTTGAGATGGAGTCTCGCTCTGTCGCATAGACTGGAGTACAGTGGCACGATCTCGGCTCACTGCAACCTCAGCCCCCTGGGTTCAAGCAATTCTCCCACCTCAGCCTCCTAAGTAGCTGGGACTACAGGCACATGCCACCACGCCTAGCTAATTTTTGTATTTTTAGTGGAGACTGGGTTTCACCATGTTGGCCATGCTGGTCTTGAACTCCTGACCTCAAGTGATCCACCCACCTAGGCCTCCCAAAGTGCACGCCCAGCCAGCGTAGCCACTTTTAGATTTCAACACCAATAATAATTATAAGGATACATGCTAAAATGTCTCTCTTGACTATCAGGCTCTAGTCAAGAGAATGACCAAGAACAATTGTTATGGTTTGAATGCGTCCTCTCAAAAATTCATGTTGAAACTTAATTCCCACAGTAGTGATATTAAGAGGTGGGGCCTTTGGGGGAAGTGATTAAGCCATGAGGGCTCTGAACCAGTGCCTCATAAAAGTGCTAGAGGGAACTAGCTTAGGCCCTTTTCACCTTCCATTTCTCTGCTATGTGAGGATGCTGTATGAAGGCTCTCACCAGACGCCAGTGCCAGTGTCTTGATCTTGGACTTCCCAGCCTCCAGAACTGAGAAATAAATTTCTTTTTTTTTTGAGACAGAGTTTCACTCTTGTTGCCCAGGCTGGAGTGCAATGGTGCAATCCTAGCTCACTGCAACCTCCACCTCATGGGTTCAAGAGATTCTCCTGCCTCAGCCTTCTGAGTAGCTGGAATTACAGGCGCCCGCCACCACGGCCGGCTAATTTTTTGTGTTTTTAGTAGAGACAGGGTTTCATCATGTTGGCCAGGCTGGTGATCTGACCTCAGGTGATCCACCCGCCTCGGCCTCCCAAAGTGCAGAGATTACAAGCATGAGCCACAATGCCCGGCCACCTTCTATTATTTTTAAGTTACCCAGTCTGTGGTATTTTGTTACAGCAGCACAAACAGACTAAGATAACAACCAAGAGCCTACAGAAAGAATTGTTATAATAAAAATACTGGTTAAGCACAAAGTGCCAGGTACTGTTAGAAACATTTATATATTTATTAGCACAGTAATTCTTACTAAGTACCATATGAGTTAGAAAATATCCCCATTTTACTATGAAAAAAACTTAGGCTTAAAGAGGGTAAGTTACTTGTCCAAAACAGATCCAGGAAGAGCACATTGTTCTTAACCTTTGCATTAACAGATGCTATCCTCCCCACAGCATGTGAATTCAAAAAGAAGCACTCCCACCTTGGAATGACAGCAAGGGAGGGTTAAATATGATGACACGAAGATCTCACCGTCCATTACAGCAGTGTTTATGTTCAGTCATAGCACTAATGTAACACAGGGAGAGGGTTTGGCATCCCCATTATCCATCAACACCTAAGCTAGACTACAAACCTCTAGTTCCTCCTTCCAAAGCCTGCCACCACCCCCTCCTTTTTTTTTGAGACAGAGTCTCACTTTGTCGTCCACACTGGAGTACAGTGACGCGATCTCAGCTCACTGCAACCTCCGCCACCCAAGTTCAAGTGAGTCTCCTGCCTCAGCCTCCCAAGTAGCTGGGAATTCAAGCACCCACCACCATGCATGGCTAATTTTTCTGTATCTTTATTAGAAACGGGGTTTCACCATGGTGGCCAGGCTGGTCTGGAACTCCTAACCTCAAGTGATCCGCCTCCCTGGGCCTCCCAAAGTGCCGGGATTACAGGCATGAGCCACCACACCCAGCCAACTGCCACCCCTTTTTATCCCTCTATAGAGACATCCTAGAGTTGCCAATGTCTGTGATGTTGAAAGAAAGAATGCTTCTTATTGTCTCTTCTTTTCAGTGTTGGTATGATTTGGGGTTTCTTGTTTGTGTGTTCTGAGAAAAACAAAAAAAAGATGAAAAGACAATACTTTAAAAAACTGTATTCAATCCTAGTGATCCACTTCCACGTGTTTGAGTTTAATAGTACTCTTTATATGTCAAGCAAATCTTAATAAATTGGAAGTTTACTGTCAATAACACATACATACACACATATATATATTTAGAGAAAAGGGCTCATTTGAAAAATATATACCACTTTATAAGTAACTATGGATCTAATTACACTCCACAGGTTTGCTCTTAAAAGTTTATGTAAGGCTGGGTGTGGTGGCTCACGCTTGTAAACATAAAATTTTATATTGAAAATAAAAGCAGGGGTCAGGCATGGTGTCTCATGCTTGTAATCCCAGCACTTCAGGAGGCCGAGGCAGGCAGATCACTTGAGCCCAAGAGTTCAAGGTCAGCCTGGACAACATGGCATGACCTTGTTTCTACCAAAAATACAAAAAAAAATTAGACGGGCGTGGCAGTGGGTGCCTGTAATCCCAGCTTCTCGGGAGGCTGAGGTAGGAGAATGGTGTGAACCCAGGAGGTGGAGCTTGCAGTGAGCCGAGATCGTGCCACTGCACTCCAGCCTGGGCAACAGTGCGAGACTCCATCTCAAAAAAAAAAAAAAAAAAATTAGCTGGGTATGGTGGCACACACCTGTGGTCCCAGGTACTCTGGAGGCTGAGATGGGAGGATCACTCGAACCTGGGAGGTCGAGGCTGCAGTGAGCTATGCTAGCACCACTGCATTCCACCCTGGGTGACAGAGCAAGACCCTGTTTCAAAAATAAATAAATAAGTAAAAGCAGGAAAACCCACAGAACAGTTCAGTCTGTTTTGTGGGTTTTCCTGGTTGATGATATTTTAAATTGTGTTTAGATTTGTTAATAATTAAAATTAACCAGCCCCTCACAATGATTAAGATGCTTCGGGAAAGCTAGTGTGTAATCCCCATAAAAACCAAGAGAAAACGCAGACAAGGTCCCTTCCCGCTTCATCCAGCTCCTACTTAGTCAGAGCTGGTATTTAACTAGGGTCTCTCCCCACCTAAATGTCTATGCTCAGACTTCGGTGATCCTAGTATCACAATAACTTCTACACATCAGCATGATTCTCTGGGAGAATTTCACTTATATTATTTGTTAAAATTTGGGAGGGGTGTGGCACAGAGGGCACACAGATGCACGAATAGGACATGGGCTTCAAATGCTTTGATGAACATTTCCATGGAAATTTTACAGATCTGTATGTACTGTGAACAGAAACAAAAAGTCAAGGAAGCTTCACCCCCACAGTCCTAACCAAATCCAATCATCATTACTCTCACAGAAGAAATAATCAATGAGAAAATAAATCATTAAACGATATCCAAAATAAGCGAGGTCAAATAAAACATCTTATATTTAATTACCTGAAGCTTCAAATAACCTACGTATCAACACTCATTTCCTAAAATACCCTCCTAGTCTAACTACAACAAAGTAAAAAACTCAGTTAAACTAAGATAAAAATAAAACATAAAATTAAATAAAAATGAGCTCACACACTTGGACTTATTTTCTATATAATAAAATGCTTGTCAAAAATTGCTTGAATCCAGGGCGTCTAAAACATTGACAGGAAAATCACAAGACAAATAAAAACCAATGGTAATACTGACTATTTGTTTTTTCAATGATGCTGCTACCTTCATCTCTGAATAACTTGGGACCAGAAGACCAGCCTGCTGGAGCAGGAAGAACTCCAATCTGGAAGTCAGGGACATGGGTTCTAGTTCAGTTGATGCTACTAGCTAGGTAGGTGACCCTAAATAGGTCATTTACTTTGTTTTTTCTCTTTCCCAGGGTCTACTTTCCTTAATCAAGGGGTGACTAGACCAGTTTTTCCTAAACTCACCTAACCATAAGAAGTACCCCAGGGAAACTGTAAACGACATGGATTCCAAAAGCCCTTTCCCAATTTAGAGGTCTCTGGGTGAGGCCTAAGACCTTACTCTTATTAAGTGCCCCAAGTAAATCTTTTTTTTTTTTTTTTTTTTTTTTTGAGATGGAGTTTCGCTTTTGTTGCCCAGGCTGAAATGCAATGGTGCGATCTCAGTTCACCACAGCCTCCACCTCCCGGGTTCAAGCAATTCTCCTGCCTCAGCCTCCCAAGTAGTTGGGATTACAGGCACGCGCCACCATGCCCAGCTAATTTTGTATTTTCAGTAGAGACAAGGTCTCTCCATGTTGGTCAGGCTGGTCTTGAATTCCCTTCCTCAGGTGATCCACCCGCCTCAGCCTCCCAAAGTGCCTGTATTACAGGCATGAGCCACCACGCCCAGCCCCAAGTAAATCTTATCATCAGGTAAATCTGGCAAACACTGGACTAGATAATCCTCAAGCAGCCGCCTTCCAGCTCTGATTCTGTACTATCTGGATATTTCATAATGGTGTTCTAAAAACACACAAAATTACAATCATTTAATGTATGTTACTGCACAAAAATAAATGTACAAGATCATGAAAAAAAATGTATCAGCTCCCTGTGACACCATTCATACCTTTAAACACTAATAAAAACATCTTCTGGCCAGGCACGGTGGCATGCACCTGTAATCCCAGCACCTTGGAAGGCTCAGATGGGAGGACTGCTTGAGGCCAGGAGTTCAAGATCAGCCTGGGCAACATAGCAAGACCCTAACAAATACGTATAAAATAATTTAAGAAAAAAAAAAAAACTTCCTAGATTCAAGGCATATACAACACTTAATTTGGTGAGAAAAAAATGTGTTTAATATTAAGCTCTCAGTATATTAATATGGAGAGATTTGCTGAGTTATAGAAAGAAATTACCTAATATCTTAGGTGAAAACTATACAGTGCATTCTTTCCTTGAAGAACAACATTATCTGGTGATCCCACCTGTTCCTAAGAAAAAGCTAGAAAAGAGGCTGGCTAAGTCCCTAGCAGCTGTAAATAGCATGCTCTGCAATACTGGAATGCAACTGTTATAAAGCTAAAAGAAAAACTAGGAAACAGTAACTGGTTACAAATTCTTCAAATGCACCTCAGCATAGACAACTTGGTGGCCCAATCTTTTGTGAGGATGGTTTTGTCAGGTGAATGGAGAGCCTCTAACATGCTTTCCACACACAAAGGTGGCAGCCTTTCATTTTGCTTTTCCTTCCCCTACACTACATTGCTCTAGTTTTTCTAAAATTCTCATAATCCTCTAGCGGTATTTACTGAATTTATTCTCCTATTTAGACTTGTAAGTAACTACAAAACTAACACACACAAAAAAAGAGAAAGGCTCCTTGCATGGAATACTGAGAGCAAAGTTGTGTAAAGGATGCTCATTAGCAACCAGTTATAAAGATAGATTCAAAAATGTAAATAAAAACCAAGGTTAAAACACAAAACTGAGTTTGACCAATTACTATGTGACCCTTGCAACAGAAACAGATAAGAAACCAACAGTGAAACATGATTACATAATTTAGCTATGGGAAAAACAGCTGTAGAGCAGCCCATGGAAGAAGCACATTAGTACAGCACAATGTTAGTACAAAACATTTCCAAAATGAATCTTGATGCTGGATATGCAAATGCTGTCAACACAATTCTTTAGACTTAGGATCACACAGGCCAAAAAACTGATTTGTTTTAATGGCAAAAAAGGGGACACCAGTTGTTATGCACAACACCACAGAAGCACTGGGTTTAAAGGCATATATATGTTTAAGCACATTTTTTTTTCTATTGCCCAATAGGCTCTGAGGCAGTGTTGAGACAAAAGACTAAACCTCACACTCAGTAAAATAGAAATGTCAAACCAGGATCAAGGAGAGCAGCATAAGAGAGAGGTTAAGAGAGCAGGTTCTGGTGTCACAAAGACCTAAGTTAAAACCCCAAGGCACAAATTACTCTGCGACCTTGAACAAATCATTTCACCCAAGTCAATTTCCTCATTTGTAAAATGGAGATAATACTTCATTCAGCCATTGTGAGATTTAAACAAGGTGATTCATATAAAGCCCCAGCCCCTGTACCTGGCACAGAATACATAGGTAAGTAATAATAATCACCATCATCATGATCAAACTGTAAAATTAGCACAATTACTGTCTCAAATAAAGCCAAGAGTTTCCTGGTAGCCAGAGAAAAAAGACAATCACAGTTCGAATCCAGCCTGGGCAACATAGTGAGACCTTGTCTCTTGGGGAAAAAAAAAAAAGGAAGAAGAAAGAAGACATTCACATATACTAATATAAAGGTGGCTTTTCTTCCCACATTACGGAACATTCTATTTCCTCCTCCTTAATAAAGAACAACTCAGACTAATTCTCTACAGCTATATACAGGAAAGTCTTCAATACAGAAGTTCTTAATTAGGAAGGACAATTTTGTTTCTTTTTTTTTCTTTTTTTGAGACAGGGTCTTTGTCCCCAAGGCTGGAGTGCAATGGCACCATCTCAGCTCATTGCAATCTCCGCCTCCCAGGCTCAAGGAATCCTCCCACCTCAGGACTCCCGAGGAGCTGGGACCACAGGCACACACCACCACGCCCAGCTAAATTTTGTATTTCTTGTAGGGACGGGGGTGTCACCAGGTAGCCCAGGCTAGTCTCGAACTCTTGGGCTCAAGCCATCTGCCCACCTTGGCCTCCCAAAGTGCTGGGATTACAGGCATGAGCCACCATGCCTGGCCAAAAGGATAATTTTCAATGAGATCTGGATTTATGATCTAACTGGTTTGGGGAGTTACAGTTGGTATTGTTGGGGGTGTTTTTTGTTTGTTTGTTTTGGGTTTTCTTTTGTAAATGAGGAATTTAGGAGAGAGGTGGAGGAAGAAAAAGTCTTCAAACCATTCAATACACCGTTATTCAGCAGAGAAAAATAAACCAAACACTGTCATAACTGATTTAGAAAATGAAGACATGAAAATCAGGTAAAATGTTTTAACTCAGACATAAAAAAAAAAGAAGCAATATAACTGACAGTAAGGTTAAAGTAACCAAACTAATAAAAAAAAAAAAATTCCAAGAAAGGGAAGGTGAAAAAATCAATTGTTCCCATAGTTTAAGTAACAAACAGTTTAAGTTTAAGTAACAAATAGTTTAATAGTAACATAGTTTAAGTAACAAATATCCATTCTGTCCTTTTAAGATCATGGCTTAAATTTCCCATTTGCAACCAACTATCTTTGCCTGCTCTTCCGAATATGCCACTAGCTTGAATGTATGCCTTTAACTTGGACTATCTTCTTAACCAAATACATCATTCTAGTTAAAGACAAAAATTAAATCTTGTGCACTATTATTTTTCTAGAATTCATAGGGAAATATTAGTAATTCCATCATTTAAAGAATACATTTCAAAAAAATACTGAGTGGTAATTCTGAAGGAAAAACAGCTCCTCATGAAAATAAATCCAACATAGAAAAATTGTTCAAGGTCAATCAAGCACAAATTTCAAGATAATATGAATTTTGAAATTTTGAGTAAGGGCAGGATTAAGGAGCTGTGAGGTGAAAAACTAAATTCTCAAGGTAAAAAGATACAGAAGTGAAGAAAAGACTTCAGCAAGAAGTACAAACTAGTGTCATCAATTCATGAGTAAATGCGCAAAATTCTAAGTAATAAAAAACTCACGCAATAGATCATCTGTATCAATACTGGGAAATTTAGCAATAGAAAGACTTTCAGGGGCATTTCCAAACATCCCAATATATCTTTCTGTATTACAGATATTACTGCAAAATGAAAGAAGTTAGATGCTCTAATTAACAACTTAGTGGTGAAAGAATGACAACCCCAAAAGAAGCTATGTCACCTAGAGATACTGGACATTTTCTTTTTACTATTTAAGAAACCAGAAGAACCTCCTTCTGCTTTTAAATGTAAATTTACCAATCTTCAAAGCACATTCTGCCCTGTTCCTTTATATAAAAATTACTACAATGTGATCCTGTTCTAGAGAGGACATCATTCAACCAGAAAAATGGCATTAGGACAACCATACACTCTTTGAGTATGTTCAGATCATCACATCCAGTGAGCTGTCACCAGGTACATATCACCTTCTTCAGAGGAGAGACTACTACCAGTGATCAAAATTCTATTTGAAGAAGGAAAACTTGGTTTTGAGGACTATCAGGTCACGAAAGGTTACATACACATTTCAACACCCGCACATGCACCAGCATCATAATAATTCAAAAACTCAGCATCCCTTGGTTTTCAAATAACACTATTTACTGGAAACATTCAGAACTTCAATAATAATAGTACGAGTTGCTATTCACCTGTTCATTATATGGTCAAACGAACAAATATAAATGATGTGCTGTATAGGCACCTTGGAACGGTGAGAGTTGACGGAGACATACTTCAACTTAATGTATCGGATGATCAAGGTGGAAAAAAAGAACACGTTAAACTGAAAGAGTCAAGAAATAAATAAGCCCCAATAGAGGGATTCATCCCACTGTTAAAGGTTCAAGCTTTCTGCCAAAATCACACTTGGTTTGGGCAACTGTAACTGTTGTCAGATAAATGTAAACAAATAGTGAAGAAGGCTACGGGACATACAGCCTCTTCACAAAAGGCTGGCTAACCTCTAATCTTTCCAAGTTACATATTAATAACTTTAATTTAAAACAACAACAACTTTTCTAGCTAAGGGAAGTCACATCCAAAATGGGTGATTTTTTTGGCGATACTTAGTTTACCCCACCCCTTACCCTCAAAGGCAGACCTCAATCTTCCCCACAAGTTGCCAGGCAAGCAGGAACAGAAGCTATAGAAAATGTACTTCGATCTTTGAAAGGCCAGTGTGGATGTTTAAGGAGGAGGAAAAGGACTGCACTGGGTTTACAAAAGCTATTTACATGTTTTCCAAATGCCTGTGATTAAAGTCAACCAAATGGCATAGCATCAGCCAGCCCCTACCTTCACCTACCCGCTGAGAACCCAGACAATGAAGGCGGCAGACCCCTCAAGAACAGAGGCCCACATACGGGACCAAAAAAAAAAAAAAGTGTCATGCACAGAAATTACACAGCCTGCTTTTTGACAATGGGAAAAAGTAAGTGATGACAGTCTTGTGCTTTAAAATAACCTAATAGCACTTACTAGTTCAATCCATCCCCAAATCCATGCCACCCTTTCAACTTTGCAATTAAGAGAGAAAAGGAGAAATCCCGGTCAACTCGCCTTGGGGGGTTGGTCTGAGGGTAGAGGACTCAAGTAGGGAGGAGGATGGAGAGAGAAAGAGCAAGCCAATGAAAGAGACCAAAATTTCCCACCTTTCTTAAATTCTTCCAGCATAGCGTCCAACTTGGTGTCATTGAAAACAAAGTGCAAGGGGTGGTTATAAAATTTGGTGATGGTTTTCAGGGGGGTACAGTCATCTGGATCCACGAAGGCCAAGTCTTTGACAAACAGCAGGTCCACGATATTGGAGCGCTCCCCTTCAAACACTGGAATGCGGGTGTAGCCGCTCTCCATGATCTCAGACATGGTGTTGAAGTCCAGGATGGCTTCGCCGGTGATCATGAAGCAGTCCCGGAGTGGGGTCATCACGTCCTCCACCGTCTTGGTGCGGAGCTCCAGCGCCCCTTGGATGATGTTCAGCTCCTCCTTAACGAGGTCGTTGTAGGGATCGGTGACCCGGAGCATCTCCAGCAGTTTTTCCCGGTTATAGACGGTGCCTATCTCCTGGCCCAGGACGCAGTCCAGCAGCTTGCTGACCGGGTAGGAAGCGGGGAAGGTCATCATCATGAAAAACTTGGTGAGGAAGATGGTGTTGGCCCCCACAGCCAGGCCGTGCCGGGAGCAGATGGCCTGGGGCACGATCTCCCCGAAGATGACGATACCGATGGTGGAGACCACCACGGCCACGAGGCCCGAGCCGGCGATGTCGTCGAGCAGGATGGTGAGCGTGGTGTTGACCAGCACGTTGCCCAGCAGCAGTGAGCACAGTAGGTAGTTACCCTGCCTGCGCACCGGCTCGATGCGCTTGGCGTAATTCTTCTCCTTCTCCGTGCCGCAGTTCTGCACGATGCGCAGCTCCATCGGGTCCAGGGCCATGAGCCCGAGGTTGAGGCCGCTGAACATGCCCGACAGGCACAGCAGCAGCGAAATGAAGATCACCTGCAGCCAGAAGGGCAGCAGAAACTTCTTCTCTTCGCCTACGATCATCTTGGTGTCCTCGCCGTCGTGGTAAATCCAGGTGGTCTCGGCCCACGGGGGCGGCGGGAGCCCGGCCACCCCCGAGCCGCCCTTGCCCCCGACGGTGCTACCCGCGGACCCCGAGCCGCCGGCGCCCAGGGCAGGCGTGGAGAGCGACGTGCACAGGTAATAGGACTTGCTCTTCTCCATCTTGCGTAGCGGTTTGATCTCAATCTCGATGATGCCCGAGGTGCGGCGGTTGAGAATGATGTGGGGCAAGATGATGATGTCTGAGGTGCGGATGCCGCAGCGCTGGGGGCCGCTGTCCGGCTCCGGCGGCGCGGGGCCCCCCAGCCCGCGATCCCCCGGGCTGTGGCGCCGCCGCTCGTGCTCGGTGAAGGCGATGCGAGACCACGTCTCGTTATTGATGTTCTGCCCGTACACCCGCAGCTTGACCCGGGTCCGTTCGCTCACCCGCAGCGCCCCCCCTTCCATGAACGACACGTCGTTCGTGTCCTCCAGTCGCAGCCCGATGATCACCGTCTCCTCATTCTCGCCCACCGCTGCGCAGCCGCCCGCACCGCAGCAGCAGCTCAGCAGGAGCAGCGGCAGCAGCCGCCCCGCAGCCGCCTGCAGGACCCCCCGGCCGCGGGCGCTGAGGCTGCGGCGCGCCGCCATCTTCCAAGTGGGCAGTGCGGCGGCTGCCTGCCCGCCCGCCATCTTTACTTTGGGTTCACAAGCGCCACAGCCAATCATAGGGTGGCTGCTCCAGCTGCGGCTTCATCCTTTCCACCCGGCGGCACGAGCGCAGGTACCGGCCCCTGGGCGAGACTGCAACGGAGCGTCCGCGGCCAGTGCTCAGCAGTTCGCCTCCCTGACTGACACTGACTCGACCTCAGCCAGCTGAGGAACCCCGAGGCTCGCGGGAGGGAAAGAGGGAGGGAGAGGAGCGCCGGCTGCTCCCGCGAGAGGCAGGCCGACCAGCCAATCACAAGTGGGTGCCCGCCCTCCCAGCCAGGGGGCTGGAATGGGGGCGTGACCGTGTGCCGCTCCGCGGACCAATGGCAAGGTAAGTGGGTGGGGCGACGAGAGCCACTGTCCGAGTCTGCACGCCAAGTTTCCAACTGAAAGGCGCGTGACTCTTGTGTATGTGCGAGGGGAGGGGGCGTGGCCATCTGGGACTCGAGAGCCAGTCAAAGATGAGAGCTGAAGGAAAAGGGGCGTGGCATCCGTCCTGCTGCCAATGGGAAGGAGCCGTCCCTGGGGCCCGCGCTCCCCGGGGGGCCCTGTAGTAGATCCCGGAGCCTGGACCCGCCGGGTTTGGACTAAAGCCCTGCGGCGCAAGGCGGCAGGTTCCCGGTGCACCGGTTACTGGCTTTCCAGTTCTCAATTCGTGGGCACAAAGCCGCGCGCCCTCCTGCCCCGGACGCCCGAGAAGCCAACTAGAGACAGCTTGGGATGCACACAGCCTAAAAAGCCGGGGCACTGGCCGCTCTCCCCAACTCCACCTGCGCGGCGCTCCGCCGGGGTAAGCGGCGTCGGTGGCCCCGGCACAGCTGCCGACCAGCAGTCCTGGCGCCTCGAGACTCCTAGGGTACGCACTCTCTGCGGCTCGCGATCACGTGGCGCCACCTGCGGGCCGCATGAGCGCCCTGCAACGCTTTCCAGGTCCGCGGCGTACCCCAAAAGGTGTGCAGAAGTTACGGATGGAGCGGTCAGGGAGACAGTTCCCCAAATTTCCTAGTCATAGAACCCCTACATATTATTGCTAGGAGTATATACTTCCTAGACCTTTTCGCATATTTACAGAGTGGGAAGGGCCCCGAATCTGTATTCCCAACAGGAACTCAGGCAAGTTAAGGAAGTGGGAGGGGGCAAGCATCCTAAACAGACCCACAGAGGCTCATTCTGAATCACACTGACCAAACTCTGCTAGGGTCTTAGGTCACTCAAGAGCAAAAAGTTCTGGAAACCTAGCTCCCCAGTACTCCCAACGTCACCTGGAGGTGACGAGGTAGCAGAGTAGCTGCCAAATTGGTCTTTTCCTTGAAACTTAAAACATTCAGGCCGGGCGTGGTGGCTCACGCTTGTAATCCCAGTACTTTGGGAGGCCGAGGCGGGCGGAGCATGAGGTCAGGAGATCGAGACCACGGTGAAACCCCGTCTCTACTAAAAATACAAAAAATTAACCGGCGTGGTGGCGGGCGCCTGTAGTCCCAGCTACTCGGAGAGGCTGAGGCAGGAGAATGGCGTGAACCCGGGAGGCGGAGCTGCAGTGAGCCGAGATCGCGCCACTGCACTCCAGCCTGGGTGACAGAGCGAGACTCCGTATCAAAAAAAAAAAAAGAAAGAAAAGAAACTTAAAACATTCAAAATGTTTAATGTTTCTCTACCTCTTTTGTATTCTACAAGCACATTCCGCGCCCCCCCCCCCCACCCGACCACCGCTTTTGTAAATGCATCAAACGTCTCTGATTAATTTCTGGTATGAGTAATTTCTGAAATGATTGCAGTGGCCTCCTAACTGATCTTTCCTCATCGACACCTGTTCCTTTCCCTTCTCAACCCAGCAGCAAGTGATCTTGTCCATGAGATTCTGTTGCTCCCTTGGCTGAAACGCCTCCATTGGCTTCCCATCTCATCCTAGAGAAAGCCAAAGTACCTACAACATCCTACTAGGCTCGAAGGTCTGCTACCTCCCGTTACTTCTCGGACCTCATTACCTGCTGCTCTCCTAGTGGAAGGAGACTGATAATAAGCCAAATTAATTTCTCTCCAAGCTGTTTCTCCATCACTCCAGGGATTTTCCCTTGCGAGCCTTTGCACTTGCTGTTTGTTTCCTGGGCGTGGGACTCTCTTCCCCCAGGTGTCAGCATAGCCTTGTTGTTCACCTCCTTTAGTGCTTTGCTCAAAAGCCATCTGATTTTAAACTTGCGGAAAACACTCCCTCTGTGCCGCGTCTACTTTATTTTTCTTGAAAGCAAAGATCACTTTCTAATACATTATGTAAATTATTGATTTGGTTTGTTATCTGTCTTCTTCCACTAGAACTTAAGCTCCCTGAGGGCAGAAAGTGTGTCTGTTTGTTCACTGCTGTATCACAGGGGCCTAGAAGAAAAGTAGATCTATAGATAGATAGATGTATATTAGATACATATATATATTATATATATATATATATATATTTTTTTTTTTTTTGAGAGAGAGAGAGAGAGACAGAGTCTCATTCTGTCACCCAGGCTGGAGTGCAGTGGTGCGATCTCGGCTCACTGCAACCTCTGCCTCCTAGGTTCAAAGGATTCTCTCTTGCCTCAGCTTCCCAAGTAGCTGGGACTACAGGCATGCACCACTTCGCCCAGCTAATTTTTGTATTTTTAGTAGAGACAGGGTATCACTATATGTTGGCTAGGCTGGTCTCAAACTCCGGACCTCAGGTGATCCACCCACTTGGGCCTCCCAAAGTGCTTGGATTTCTAGGGCCACGCCTGGCCCTAGATATTCTTTATTCTTTTTTTAAAACAAACAAACAAACAAAACAGGGTCTCACTCTGTCATCCAGGCTGGAGTGAGTGGCACAATCATGGCTCACTGCAGTCTCCACTTCCTGGGCTCAGCCTCCCAAGTAGCTGGGACTACCGGCACATGCCACCACATCTGCCTAATTCTTTTTTTTATTTTTAGTAGAGACGGGGTTTTGCTATGTTCCCAGGCTGGTCTCAAACCTCTTGCCTCAAGAGATCCTCCTTCCTTGGCCTCCCAAAGTGCTGGGATTTCATGTATGAGCCACCAGGCCTGGCCAATGATAGATATTCAAAACAATATATGTAGAATGTTAAATAAATGAAAGTATTTATTCTAATTATTTTAAACAATGTCCTGAATCTAGTTTCCAGCCCTTCCATTTCTGATGCTGCTTCCCCTACCCCCAAGTCTCATACTGCTATATTTGAAAAGTAAGTTCAGATGAAGAAAACCACCCACAGGCTCAGGCTTGGCATGCATTTATAAGAATGGCATTATGAAAGTTTCCAAAGAAAAAAATGATTTTTAAGGATATTTGGCAAAGGTTAAGGATAGACATGATCCTTCTAACTCAGTGGATTGAAAATAAACCATTTTAACTTCATAAAAAGTGGAAATACTACAAATGTTTTTGAGGGAGCTAAGAGAGAAGACAGGCTCTCAAATGCTGAAAGTACATGTGTGGAATAGGAGTGAAGTGGGGGGAGGAGGAGCTTGCCAACACTACAGACATTTCCTGTGCATTTCAGAGAAAGCTACAACAGGAAAATGTGACATTCAGCAATTTAGAAGCAAGTTAGAAATTCAGGACTTCATAGAAAAAAAGGTCAGAAAGGACACCCAGACAACTTACAATATTTAAAAAAAAAAAAAAAAAAAAAAAACTTCACACAGAGGGTTGCTGAATGATCCTGGGTGGTTGGTAGGGGATTATACTCTTCATGTATACTCAAGACACACAGAGCAATCTAGATGCCTAAGCCAAGTAATTGTTCCTTAGCAAAAGGAATCTTCAAGTTTGGAGGCTTTTTGGCTTCAGTAGTTTCTCTCTCTCTTTTTTTTTTTTTTTTTTTTGAGAAGGAGTTTCGCTCTTGTCGCCCAGGCTAAAGTGCAGTGCAGTGGCATGATCTCAGCTCACTGCAAGCTCTGCCTCCCAGGTTCAAGCAATTCTCCTGCCTCAGCCTCCCAAGTAGCTGAGATTACAGGCACCTGCCACCACGCCCGGCTAATTTTTTGTACTTTTAGTAGAGACGGGGTTTTGCCATGTTGGGCAGGCTGGTCTCTAACTCCTGACCTCAGGTGATCCGCCTGCCTCTGCTTCCCAAAGTGCTGGGATTACAGGCGTGAACCACCATGCCCGGCCATTACCCTCTCTTTAGTGACGACCTGCTATAGAGCAGGCTTATGGTGACTTCCAGGGGCTTCCCAGCCTGTCCGTTTGTTTAAATGGAGGGCAAGGTCAACACTTGCCTCTAGGGATCTCTTCTGAAATCTGGAAGAAAAACAAAAATGAGACTCTTGAATTATGATGTTTTACCTCCATAAAGGGGGACAAAAGGCCCAAGATTGCTAAATGGCTGCTGCTGCTGCCCAATCCTATTTAAGTTCTGATGGTCTGACCTTGGGCAAGTCATTTAGATAAAGCTAGAACCACATACCTTCCCTAACTAACCCTCTCTTTCCAGAATCCTTCACTAGATACTAAAAGGGAAAGGTGACTTCAATTTTCTCATCTGCAAAAGATAAGCTCCCAAGTCTGTAGGTTCACAGGACAGGATTTGGAAGGCATTGCATCCAGACCTAAAAGTCTTTTAAAGTTTGATAAGTTTGATTTTCTTAAAGATGGCAAGTAAAATACTAAATGTCATTCTACACGTTTTGTTGCTGAACATAAAGCTGATTTTATAGAGAAGCTTTTCTTTTTTCCAAAAATTGCCTACTTATAAAAAATATTCGTATTTATTGCTTCAACGGTATCATTTCTTTTTTCTTTTTAGGGAACAGGGCCTCACTCTGTTGCCCAGACTGGAGTGCAGTGGTACAATCATAGCTCACCGCAGCCTCAAACTCCTGGGCTCAAACTCAAGCAATCTTACTTCCTCAGCCTCCTGAGTAGCTGAAGCTATAGGCACAAGCTAATGCACCAGGCTCCAACAACGACATTTTAATCACACCAAAACACAAGATCTTGGCTGGCCATGGTGGCTCATTCCTGTAATCCCACGACTTTGGGAGGCTGAGGCAGGAGGATAACTTGAGCCCAGGAGTTCAAGACTAGCCTGGGCAACATAGTAAGACACTGTCTACCAAAAATAAAATGAAATATTAGCTGGGCATGGTGGCATGTTCCTGTAGTCCCAAGTACTCAGGAGGCTGACGTGGCAGGATCACTTGAGCCCAGGAGTTCAAGGCTACAGTGAGCTGTGATCATGCCACTGCATTCCAGCCTGGGTGACAGAATGAGACCCTATCTCAAAAAAAAAAAAGGGGGGCTGGGCATGATGGTTCACGCCTGTAATCCCAGCACTTTGGGAAGCTGAGGCAGGCAGATCACCTGAGGCCAGGAATTCAAGAACAGTCTGGCCAACATGGTGAAACCCCGTCTCTACTAAAAATACTAAAATTAGCTGGGTGTGGTGGTGGGCGCCTGTAATCCCAGCTACTCGGGAGGCTGAGGCAGGAGAATCGCTTGAACCCGGGAGGCGGAGATTGCAGTGAGCCGAGATGGCGCCACTGTACTCCAGCCTGGGTGACAGTAAGACTCTGTCTGAAACAAACAACCCCACAAGATCTGAGGAAAAACAGGAACTAGGAAAATGCTGGAGTTAACCACACTTTCCATAGAGTCAAATCTATCAAATCTGTTCACCCTGAGAGGGATTTCTCTAAAGCAACACTATCCACTTCCTCAAATACATAGAACCCTTTTAGCTAAGATTTTTTCACAACAGTTAAAAAAAAAAAGTAAAATAAAATCTGCAACACCATTTACCATTTCAAGAGGAGTTTTCAGGCCTCCTATTTAGGGCTTTCCCATTTTCCTCCTTTTGCTAAATATTTTCTGAACATTGTTACTAGGTAGAAGGAGAGAAAAATGTGGCTTTTTCATGGAGTTGTGGGAAAAGCGTCCTTCTTTGAGAAGGGCCCCCCACGCTCCTTGGGTGCCGCTGTTCCTGGGAATGGGGCTGTCAGGTGCCCACATGGGAGGTCTTCTGTGCTCTGAGCTGGCACTCCCTCCCTTTCTCTACTGCCCCCTTGACCCTACTGGGCTACTCAGAGAACAGTTCTGCTACTAAAAGTCCACTGTTTGCCCTACTCCAGCACCCCTGCTCTCTGACTGCCAAGCCCTGCCACTGTGGGATTTTCTAGAATCTTCTAGAACGCTCTTTATGCCTGGTTCTTCCAGCCTCCAGCTCAGCTGTGGACAAGGGTGTAAGCAAGGCTCTGAGCTTGGTTATCCTTATCACTGTGACTAAAACACTCAACCCAGGTCATGCTTTTAGGGAAACAGTTCACTTCTATAGTTTTAAAATGTTGAACCATATGAATCTTACCTATTCAAAAGACTAATTTAAAATTACATTTGGGAAGTGAGAAACAGGTGGGAAATAAAGAAGACTCTGACAGGAGGATGGTAACTAGGAATAGGATGCCAGGAAAACAAATAGGTCCTGAATGTCCAATTCTGAGCCCTCCCATAAGACTCAGACCTGCAGAGCGCTGACACCAGAGCTTCCATTTATGACTAGTCATAAAATATCAGCTTTCCCATACCAGCTGAGCTCATTCCCGTGGTCTTTTCTCCACAGCCTCTGAAGCTGGGCTAAAATTCTACTCCAATAAGTCAAATCCCCCCATGCAAAGACAAAACATGTCAGTGGGAGAAACAAAATAAACAAAACCGCCCCTATTTTTAGTTCCTCTGAGATACCTATTTTTTTTTATATTTTAACACCTTTGCTGGCAGGAACCTATTTATTTTAAATATCACTAAACTGAAGATTTAACTTATTTGTTCCCCTTTAGTAATACATTGCCTCAATTTTCTATGTCCTCTTTAAATTTTAAATAAAAAGTTTGTGTTTTCTCACCTCATTTAGTTTTCCCCTTTTATTTATAAATTTATCAACTAATATATATTGTATATTTAATAACTTCCAAAACGTGTACTAGGCATTGCAGAGCTGCAATATGGAATCAGGTGTTACCCCAAAAACTTACTAGCAAGGAAGTTAGCAAATGTATACATAAATAACTACATAATAAAAGATAGAACATCAAATGTCTTAAAAAGAAGTAAAATAAAGTGGAAGGGTTGAAGAACTTTGAGGAATAGAAGTTCTAGGTATATGCCGTGTCAGAGCTATTCCAAAAAGGGTGTCTTAGTGTCTTAGTGTCTTAGTGTCTTAGTGTGGTCGCGGTGCCGTAACGAAATACCATAGACAGTGTATCAGTCAGGGTTCCCTAGAGGGACAGAACTAATATATATATATATATTATATATATTTATATAGCCTTCATATATATTATATATATAGCCTTTATATATATATTATATATATAGCCTTTATATATATATTTTATATATAGCCTTTATATATATATTTTATATATATAGCCTTTATATATATTATATATATAGCCTTTATATATATTATATATATAGCCTTTATATATATATTATATATATAGCCTTTATATATATAATATATATAGCCTTTATATATATAATATATATAGCCTTTATATATATTATATATATATAGCCTTTATATATATTATATATAGCCTTTATATATATATAATATATATAGCGTTTATATATATATATAATATATATAAAGGAGTTTATTAAGTATTAACTTAAACGATCACAAGGTCCCACAATAGGCTGTCTGCAAGCTTGAGAAGCGAGGAGACCCAATCTGAATCTCCAAATTGAAGAACTTGGAGTCCAATGTTGGAAGGCAGGAAGCATCCAGCACAGGAGAAAGAGGTAGGCTGGGAGGCTAGGCCAGTCTCACATTTTCATGTTTTTCTGCCTGCTTTACATTCGCTGGCAACTGATTAGATTGTGGCCACCAGATTAAGGGTGGGTCTGCCTTCCCCAGCCCACTGACTCAAATGTTAATCTCCTTTGGCAACACCCTCACAGACCCACCCAGGAACAATACTTTGCATCCTTCAGTCAAGTTGACACTCAGTATTAACAATAACAGGGCTGGGCGTGGTGGCTCACGCGTGTAATCCTAGCACTTTGGGAGGCCAAGGCAGGTGGATTGCCTGAGCTTAGGAGTTTGAGACCAGATTGGGCAACACAGTGAAACCAAGTCTCTACTAAAATACAAAAAATTAGCCAGGCGTGGCGGTGTGTGCCTGTAGTCCCAGCTACTTGGGAGGCTGAGGCAGGAGAATTGCTAGAACCAGGAGGCGGAGATTGCAGTGAGCGGAGATTGCAGTGAGCCAAGATTGTGCCGCTGCATTCCAGCTTGGGCAACAGAGTGAGACTCCGTCTCTCAAAAAAAAAAAAAAAAAAAAAAACCATAACAGGTGGGTTGGCCTATACAATGGACACGACACTGTTCTGGAGGCTAAAAGTTCCAGATCAAGGTCCAACAGGGTGAGTTTCCAGGGAAGCCTCTCTTCCTGGCTTGCAGACAGCCACTTTGTCCTCATATGGACTTTCCTCTCTGTGTGCACGGAGAGAGCCAACTCTCTGGTGTCCCTTTTTTTTTTTTTTGAGACAGAGTCTTGCTCTGTCGCCCAGGCTGGACTGCAGTGGCACGATCTTGGCTCACTGCAAGCTCCACCTCCTGGGTTCACGCCATTCTCCTGCCTCAGCCTCCCAAGTAGCTGGGATTACAGGTGCCCGCCACCACGACCGGCTAATTTTTTGTATTTTTTTTAGTAGAGACGGGGTTTCACCGTGTTAGCCAAGATGGTCTTGATTTCCTGACCTCATGATCCGCCCACCTCGGCCTCCCAAAGTGCTAGGATTACAGGCGTGAGCCATTGCGCCTGGCCTAGGTGTCTCTTCTTGTAAGGACACTAGGTGCCTGGATCAGGGCCCCACCCTGATGACCTATGTTCACCTTAAGTACTTCCTTAGAGGTTCCATCTTCAAATACAGTCACCTTGTGAGCTTCAATGTATGAATTTTGGGAGGACACGGACATTCGGTCCCCACCAAAGGGATTGAAAGATAAAAAAGAAGCCGGGCAAGGTGGCTCACGCCTGCAATCCCAGCACTTTGAGAGGCTGAGGCGGGTGGGTCACTTGAGGTCAAGAGTTCAAGACCAGCCTGGCCAACATGATGAAACCCCATCTCTAATAAAAATACAAAAATTAGCTAGGCGTGGTGGTAGGTGCCTGTAATCCCAGCTAGTTGGGAGGCTGAGGCAGGAGAATCAATCCCGGGAGGCAGAAGTTTGCAGTGAGCCAAGATCATGCCACTGCACTCCAGCCTGGGCAAAAGAGCAAGACTCCGTAAAAATAAAATAAAATAAAATAAAATAAGAAAGAAGAAGGCATTCTACTGGAAAGAAAAGTATGAGGTGAGGTTGGAAAGGGAACAGCATTTTTGGAACACTACATGGTTGAATGTGGTTCAATAGCCAATGAAGAGGAACAGCAGGAATAGTGTTGGAAACTTGGTTGGGTGCCAGTTTGTGGTGCGCTGAATGCCAAGTTTAGGACTTTAGATTTCATTCTGTAGGTATCCAGGAGTTATAGTAAAAAGTTTTAAGTAGAAAGGCTGTATTACAGGAAGATTAACCTGACAGGTAGCACTGCAATGATGTTGAGGTCCTGCCGATCTAGGAATTTAGGAAACTCCTGCCACTCAAAGTAGAAAAAACCTAAACTGTTTACAACGCAGTTTCTCATATATTATCTTAGACTGACCTTCACAATTAGAACTAAGAGCTGGCCGGGCGCGGTGGCTCAAGCCTGTAATCCCAGCACTTTGGGAGGCCGAGGCGGGTGGATCACGAGGTCAGGAGATCGAGACCACGGTGAAACCCCGTCTCTACTAAAAATACAAAAAATTAGCCGGGTGCGGTGGCGGGCGCCTGTAGTCCCAGCTACTCAGGAGGCTGAGGCAGGAGAATGGCGTGAACCCGGGAGGCGGAGCTTGCAGTGAGCCGAGATTGAGCCACTGCACTCCAGCCTGGGCGACAGAGCGAGACTCCGTCTCAAAAAAAAAAAAAAAAAAGAACTAAGAGCTATGCCACTTCTCCAGCCATATGCAGGACAAAGAAACAAAGACAACTATCTCACGTCACAGGAGCCAGAAGAAAACCAAGGTGGGGCATCACAGCCTCTGTTCAGGAAGTCCGCACCTGGATTGGCGATACTATTGCTGTGGTCTTTGTAGTAATCTTGAATCTTAAAGCAAATCCGTGGTTTCCCAGGTTGGCCTGGACTCCTGATCATAGGCCAGACTTCCTGATACTAATTTTTTTAACTTAAAAACATTTTTGACATAAAATAAATACATAAAAGTGCATAAAACATAAATGTACAGTATAATAGCTGACCACATAATATATCGTCTAAAACAGAACCCCTTTGAAAATGAAAAAAGGTTACTATTAATATTTAACCTGGCTAGGCACGGTGGCTCACACCTGTAATCCCAGCACTTTGGGAGGCCAAGGCAGGTAGATTACCCGAGGTAAGGAGTTCGAGACCAGTCTGGCCAACATGGTGAAACCATGTCTCTACTAAAAATATAAAATTAGTTGGGTGTGGTGGAGGGCGCCTGTAATCTCAGCTGCTTGGGAGGCAGAGGCAGGAGAATCACTGGAATCCAGGAGGCAGAGGTTGCAGTGAGCTGAGATCGCGCCACTGCAGTCCAGCCTCGGTGACAGAGCAAGACTCCGTGTCAAAAAAAAAAAAAAGAAATTAACTTGGTTTGAGGCTTAAACTGGGACAGCCCCAGGCAGACTATGTTGTTCACTTGATAATTATCGTGGTAAAGGTGACCACCCCCTAGTCAAGAAAACCTCTATATATCCCCTCTAGACCACTAGACCACACACCTCTCCCTCCACTCCAGATATATCCACTATCCTTACTTTTTTTTTTTTTTAGACAGATTCTTGCTCTGCTGCCTAGGCTGGAGGGCAGTGGTGCAATCTTGACTCACTGCAACCTCTACCTCCTGGGTTCAAGCAATTCTCCCACCTCAGCCGCCTGAGTATCTGGAATTACAGGTGCACACCACCACACCCAGCTAATTTTTGTATTTTTAGTAGAGACATGGTTTCACCATGTTGGCCAGACTGGTCTCCAACTCCTTACCTCAGGTAATCCACCTGCCTTGGCCTCCTAAAGTGCTGGGATTACAGGCGTGAGCCACCGTGCCCAGCCAGGTTAAATATTAATAGTAACCTTTTTCATTTTCAAAGGAGTTCTGTTTTAGACGATATATTATGTGGTCAGCTATTATACCGTACATTTATGTTTTATGCACTTTTATGTATTTCGCCATGTTGGACAGGCTGGTCTCGAACTCCTTACCTCAAGTGATCTGCCTGCCTCAGTCTCCCAAAGTTCTGGGATTACAGGTGTGAGCTACCGCACCCCTGGCCACTATCCTTACTTTATAGTAATCATTTCCCTTTTTAGTTGCTATATTCTTAAATTTAGGAATTCCCTAAAGGAAAGCAAGGATAAACCATATAATACAATGGTATAGGAGTCAGAACAAGTTCTGGCCTTTGTTCTAACATTTATTAGAATGTAATCCTAGCCAGGCACGGTGGCTCATGCCTGTAATCCCCACACTTTGGGAGGCCGAGGCAAGTGGATCGCTTGAGCCCAAGAGTTCCAGACCAGCCTGCGCACCATAGGAAGACCCTATCTCCACAAAAAATACAAAAATTAGTTCTGTGATGGTGGCGCATGCCTGTAGTCCCTGCTACTCGGAAGGCTGAGATGGGAGGATCGCTTGAGCCCAAGAGGCAGAGGTTGCAGTAAGCCCAGATCGCCCCACTGCACTCCAGCCTCGGTGACAGAGCAAGACCCTGTCTCAAAAACAAACAAAAAAAGTGATCCCGGCTGGGCGCGGTGGCTCATGCTTGTAATCCCAGCACTTTGGGAGGCCGAGGAGGGCGGATCACGAGGTCAGGAGATCGAGACCGCGGTGAAACCCCATCTCTAGTAAAAATATAAAAAATTAGCCGGGCGTGGTGGCGGGCGCCTGTAATCCCAGCTACTCGGAGAGGCTGAGGCAGGAGAATGGCGTGAGCCCGGGAGGCGGAGCTTGCAGTGAGCTGGGATCGCGCCACTGCACTCTCCAGCACTCCAGCCTGGGTAACAGAGCGAGACTCCGTCTCAAAAAAAAAAGTGATCCCATCATTTAAGCCATTTGAATATACTCAGCCTCAGTTTTCTGTAAAATTAGAAAAATCAGCATTGTGAGGGAGGCATAAGGGAGTTTAGTAAAGAAACAACGTGGGGTATTTGGCTGGTTTTTATCACGCACAAACCAATGAATCTTCCTCATAACCATGAGAAATCACCATCTTTAAAGGGTTGCACTGGCTTCATGGGCTCCTGCTACATTATTTAAAAACAAAAATAAAAATACCTCCTTCATAGCATTTCCTTAGTTAGATCCAGTTGAAAGGAATAATAAGGTTAATTTTAAAAAGAAAATAAGGACAGTTAATAAAAGATTAACTACAAAGCCTAGAAGCCACACGAGTCATTCTGCACTTGCTGTGCAAACCTCTCCTCCCTGGCAACTTGACATTTGCTTTCCAGAGTAGGCTCATTTAATATTCACAAAGAAAGTTATGTGATGGGAGCTTGTTAACTCTGAGAACAGAGAGTAAACTGTCCAGGCCACTTCACCAGACACAATTAGGCTCTGAGTTGTAGGTCACATTACCATAAGCAGCTCTAGCACTCTCTGGTGTCCTCCTGCGATCATCCCTGCAAAGCTCCATGTGCCCTTCTTGGCTACTGCTTGTAATGAATTAAATATATGTTAGTGTCATAGATTAGGTCACTGACTTCCATCATCTGAGGTATGATAGAAAAAACCTCACTTGTAACATTGATGAAACTGTACTAATTCTAATCCTTAAAAAAGGGCCACAAACTCAAAGGCCTACAGGGGTGAGTGAAGTTGACTTGAGGTGGGGATGGTGGCAAACTGTCTAAAGGGACATGCCCTGTCTAAAGGGGAACCCATTACTCAGCCATGGCCATCATAACTATGCAGAAATGTAGGGCTGCTGTTGCCAGCATTTTCAATTTTTCAAGAAGCCCCAAATTCATTCATATATATATATATGTATATATATATATATATATATATATATATATACTTTTTTTTTTTTTTTTTTTTTGAGACGGAGCCTTGCTCTGTCACCCAGGCTGGAGTGCTGGAGTGCAGTGGTGTGATCTCAGCTCACTGCAACCTCTGCCTCCCAGGTTCAAGCGATTCTCCTGCCTCAGCTTCCTGAGTAGCTGAGACTCCAGGCATGCACCACCACACCTGGCTAATTTTTGTATCTTTAGTAGAGACGGGTTTCACCATGTTGGCCAGGCTAGTTCCGAACTCCTGATCCGCCCACCTCGGCTTCCCAAAGTGTTGGGATTACAGGCATCAGCCACTGTGCCCAGCCCAAATTCATATTTTATACAGAATTTTCTGATTTATAAATGTGGGCAACTGATTGTAAAAAATTGGAAAAAACATTGTGACCTGTACAGAATCCAGACCCATAAATCTGTTTCTGCATCTGGAAGAGAACTTGAGAGTCTTCCAAGTTCAATGCCTTCACTTGACAGATGGGGAAAGTGAATCCCAAAGTGGACAAATGATGTTCCTATGGCCAAATAACTAGTTCAGCGGCAGAGCCGGATCTAAAAGAATACTTGCTTGCTGTCTCCTGCATCACTTTTCACTCCACCAATGAGAAAAATGTTAGTGGCTTTAGGCCTAGTTTAAAAGTTAGAGATGAGCTCACTGGCACGTGCCTGCAGTCCCAGCTACCTGGGAGGCTGAGATGGGAGGATCACTTGAGCCCAGAAGTTCAAGTCTGGCCCAGACAAGATAGCAAGACCCCATTTCTAAAAAAAAAAAAAAAGTTATCAGACCCAAGTCTGGATTACAGCGTGCCTAGAACATCATTGACTGGCCAGTCTACATTTTTACTCTCTCTGGCTTATGAGGCATCATGTTACTATATGAGGCAATGAAGTAGTATTAAGGCAGAATATTTTGGTTCTAAATTGATCTTCCCCCTCACCTGGAGCATTGCACTGCAGCATGGCCCTACCACATGGAAGGTGGGGCCACCATGTTCCCATTGTGGAAGGGAATTGTTAGGATTGTGAGTCCAACACAAGCAAGGCTCACTCAGCAGGAGGAAATTAAGTACAAAATTTGCATTCACATAACACTCCTATTAACCTCAGTGGGAGTTGTGCTTTCAGGAATTGCAGGGTCAGCAGTTGAACAGAAACTGGAATGAAGCAGTAAAGCTCATCATAGGTTGTTGTTAGGATTGTATAATTCCAGCTTCATATTTGCAAAAGAATTTTTTTTTTTTTTTGAGAGACAAGGTCTTGCTCTGTCACCCAGGTTGGAGTGCAGTAGCATGATCATAGCTCACTGTAACCTCAAAAAGAGTTCATTTTTACCCTAGTGAGATCTCCCTCTACTGACTCTCAGGGCAGGGCCTACAGAAGAACCTTTGTTTGGACCCAAACTGTGGTGAGTGGTTGAAGAAAATTGGCAAATCACAGAAGTCAGGACAGGTACCAACAAAGTTTAGAAAATACACTCAGCAGTTTTTGTCCTCTTGGCCCATGGGGTTCATAATATTCCATTTTAGCAACCAGTGCCTAGGACAGTGCCTGGTACCCAGGAGATAATACTATTTAGTGAATGAATGAAAGAAAGGATAGACAGTTCCCATGCCTTGCCAGACTCATTTAATATAATTCCTATCTTAACATGGCAGAATGAGTGACTACCTCAGCTGCTTCCCTGGAGCCATCCAAGTAAAGGCCAAGAATAAATAGGAGGAGCAAGCTCTGGGGCTGTCTCGGCACAAAGCCATGCCCTTTTCAGCTATGCATGGCTGGATGTGGGGGTGGGGGCCTGTTGAGGCTACTGCTGGGCCTCCCTGAGTTGGTAAGCTGAAAAGTTTCTGCAGCCTTCCATGATTCTTTTTTTTTTTTTTTAATTTTTATTTTTTAGACTGGGCGCAGTGGCTCACGCCTGTAATCCCAGAACTTTGGGAGGCCAAGGCAGGTGGATCATGAGGTCAGGAGTTTGAGACCACCCTGGCTAACATGGTGAAAACTCGTCTCTACTAAAAATACAAAAATTAGCCAGGTGTGGTGGTGTGTGCCTGTAATCTCAGCTACTCAGGAGGCTGAGGCAGGAGAATCACTTGAACCTGGGAGGCGGAGGTTGCCGTGAGCCAAGATCATGCCACTGCACTCCAGCCTGAGAGACAGAGCAAGACTCTGTCTTGAAAAAAAATAAAAATAAAAAAAATAAAATTTTTATTTTTTAGAGATGGGGTCTTGCTAAGTTGCCCAGCCCAATCCCATTACTCAACATCTTTTTGGGGAACTGAGAGTTCAGAAGGACAAGTAAAAAGCTAATACCCTCTCCTTGTAAATGCCAAAAAGCCTAATAAACCAAATAAACAAAACACCCCCCCCTTTTTTTTTTTCTGAGACAGAGTCTCGCTCTACCACCCAGGTTGGAGTGCAGTGGTGTGATCTCGGCTCACTGCAACCTCCACTTCCCAGGCTTAAGTGAGTCTTGTGCCTCAGCCACCTGAGTAGCTGAGATTATAGGCCTTGGCCACCATGCCTGTCTAATTTTTGTATTTTTAGTAGAGACAGTGTTTTGCCTTGTTGGCCAGGCTGGTCTTGAACTCCTGGCCTCAAGTGATCCACTCAACTCAGCCTCCCAAAGTGCTGGGATTACAGGCATGAGCCACCACACCCAGCCAACAGAGCACCCTTCAATCAATTCCCCCCAAGCAGGGCCATCTTGTGCTCATGAACAGCAAAGTATGCTTATTACAGCTGTACCATTGTAGCTAATGCTGTAATGTACCATTTTCACATTAAAGTAGGTTACAACTAGATAGATACGGCACCCTAGACCCAAGCAAGCATGTTTAAAATTAAGGTCACAGAGGTGAATAGGGCTTAAAAAAATACTACCTAGTTCTTTCCTCTGTCTGTAATAGTAAGTTAGGCTCTATAGCTGAACCTACTCAAAAATCTGAGAATTTCTCCATATTAAACAGCTTTCTTAAAACAGAAGTCTATCCTATGGAATCCATTCCAATGTTTTACATGCCTTAAAATTCTCAAACCCCTAGTCCGAAATCCCCTGGACCATGCCATGCCCCTAGTTCTTTTTGTACTGAGCCCAGGGCAAATGGTTGACATCTTATCAAAACCCTTGATTGGTTGAAGGCTATTTATTTATTTATTTATTTGTATTTATTGTTTTTGAGACAGAGTCTCGCCCTATTGCCCAGCCTGGAGTGCAGTGGCGCGATCTCCGGTCACTGGAACCTCCATCCCCTGGGTTCAAGCAATTCTCGTGCCTCAGCCTCGAGTAGCTGGGATTGCAGGCGTGCACCACCACACCCAGCTAATTTTTTGAATTTTTAGTAGCGATAGGGTTTCACCATGTTGTCCAGGCTGGTCTCGAACTCCTGAGCTCAAGCAATCCACTCACCTCGGCCACCCAAAGTGCTGGGATTACAGGTGTGAGCCACCGTGCCTGGCCTGAAGGCTGTTATTTAAAAACTGAATTATCCAGCTCCTGATGATAATGATCATGACTTAATACCTTTCTGTGTCCTCCAATAAAGTCTTCAAGTACAGCTGGAATTCAAGTTATTTACCATCCTTGAACCTTTCTTTAATGTTCTTAATATTCTTCTTTAACTATGGAAAAACTGAATCTATCATTTTGCTAAAAGTTTAACCAGGACACCTTATAAAGAAAAAGAAAACCTACCATTTTTACATCTCTTTCCTCCCTCCCCTCCCCTCCCTTCCTCTCTCTTTCCCTTCCTCTCTCTCTGTCTCTTTCTTTGACAGAGTCTCACTCTGTCACTCAGGCTGAGTGCAGTGGTGCGATCTTGGCTCACTACAACCTCCACCTCCCAGATTCAAGCAATTCTTGTGCCTCAGCCTCTCAAGTAGCTGGGATTACCTGCACATGCCACCACTAAGTTTTGAATTTTTAGTAGAGATGGGGTCTCACCATGTTGGTCAGGCTGGTCTCGAACTCCTGACCTCAAGTGATCCACCTGCCTTGACCTCCCAAGGTGCTGGGATTACAGGCGTGAGCCATCACGCCCAGCCTATTTATTTATTGTTTTTTAGAGACAGGGTCTTGCTCTGTCACCCAGCTGGAGTGCAGTGGTGCAATCATAGCTCACCGCAGCCTGGAACTCCTGGGCTCAAGCGATCCTCTTGCCTCAGCCTCTTCAGTAGCTGGGACTACAGGTACACACCACCATGCCTGGTCATTTTTACATCTTTTAGCTCTCTTTTTGAAAAATGATCGAACTCTATTCCTGACCCAGTTAGGATAATTTACAACAAATAATCACTATGTCATCAGTCATTAGGGTGAGATATTTATGATTAATTTGTTTTCTTGAGATACTTGATTCAAAGATGTTTACGATTAATTTGTTTTATTTATTGCAAAAAAAAGAAAAAAGAAAAAAAAGCATTTGTTTAAAAGCTACCTCAAAATGTCTCCTACCAAACATGATTTGGCAATCTTTTTGCATGATTAGTATGATGGCAGTAGGACAGTAGGAGCTTTGTTTAATAAGCAAACATGATGAAAAGTCCAAAAGGTGCTATGCAAAAGATCAGAAGGAAGATGTTTTTTCTGAGACTCTCTGCCAACTGTTATTTCTTCTGATGCCTTTCCTGCTTCTAGAACAAGGCTTAAGACAGCTTCTTTGTTCCATTTCTGACCACTACGTGGCACCAGAACTTTGAATTAGGAAATAGAAAAAAAATCTGCTTAACTAGTCTTCATATGATTTGCTGTGATTCTTTAATCAATGCCTCTTAAAAATAACTCATTTATGGCCGGGCGCAGTGGCTCATGCCTGTAATCCCAGCACTTTGGGAGGCTGAGGCAGGCGGATCACGAGGTCAGGAAATCAAGACCATCCTGGCTAACATGGTGAAACCCCGTTTCTACTAAAAATACAAAAAATTAGCCGGGCATCATGGTAGGCACCTGTAGTCCCAGCTACTTGGGAGGTTGAGGCAGGAGAATGGCGCGAACCCAGGAGGTGGAGCTTGCAGTGAGTCGAGATGGGGCTACTGCACTTCAGCCTGGGCAACAGACCGAGACTCCATCTCAAAAAAATAAATAAATAAATAAAAATAATTCATTTATTTTTTTCAGTGATTTGGAATATGGTGGCTCTCTGCCATTTGTTGTTTTCTTTTCTTTCTTTCCTTTTTTTTTTGCTTTTGAGACAGAGTCTTGCTCTGTTGCCCAGGCTGGAGTACAGTGGCGCGATGTTGACTCACGGCAGCCTCCACTTCCTGGGTTCAAGCAATTCTCCTGCCTCAGCCTCCCGAGTAGCTGAGACTATAGGTGTGCACCACCATGCCCAGCTAATTTTTTTGTATTTTTGGTAGAGACAGGATTTCACCATGTTGGCCAGGCTGGTATCAAACTCCTGACCTCAGGTGATCTGCCTGCCTTGGCCTCCCAAAGTGCTGGGATTATAGGCATGAGCCACCGTGCCCGGCCCCATTTGTTGTTTCTTATGTCTGTGCTATGGGGAAAAGCAGGTTAAAAAACATGCAGATCACTCTTGCCCACTACTGTGGTCACCTGGTTGGCTATAGATTTAGCAGCTTTTCTTTGTGCCACAGCAGCCTCCAGCAGCATCAGGGACACATCTGGACGTCATACTGTCAGACTCTTCTGCAAGCTTAAATGGATCTGTGATTATATCCTGTCAAAAGGCAAACCAAAATGAAAGGACAAGTTAAAGGCGTTTTGATGTACCCAAACACTAATATTTCTGTTTGATTTAGGTTGACTTACATAGAACAGAGATAAAATTTTACAATTCCATGGGATCCTGGGAGTAACATCAGTCATTCTGCCGTAAAGGCACTTGCTTCCTGAAGCTTCTAATTACAACTTTCAAGATAAACTTCACTTAAAGCTTCTTAAAGATGGTCCCTCTTGGGCAGAGCATTGATTTTTGCTCAGTTGATTTTGTTTTGTGGGATTGTCATTTGCATGTGCCTTTTAAACCTCTTTGGAACTGAGATACAGAAATGCTAAAACAACTTCTCTTCCCTTATTCTAATCTCCAGAAACATTTATACTAAACAGGAAAGTGAGTCCCAGATGTAGGGCTGTCACTAGCAATTGCTGATGCTCAGATGAAATTGCCAACAATGGCCAGACAGATCTCAGAGGAGAGTAAGATAAGACTGCTGTATTTATTTAAAAGACAAGACTGCTGTATTTATTTCCCCTCCTTTCACCTCCAAATGAGATACCTCTAACAATAGTACCACTGGGATCAGAGAAAAGCCAGGTACAAAGATAGGAAATCAAGAGCACAGGGGCTGGGCACAGTGGCTCACGCCTGTAATCCCAGCACTTTGGGAGGCCGAGGCAGGCAGATCACCTGAGGTCAGGAGTTTGAGACAAGCCTGGGCAATATGGCAAAATCCCATCTCTACTAAAAATACAAAAAATTAGCTGGGTGTGGTGGCACACATCTGTAGTCTCAGCTACTCGGGAGGCTGAGGCAAGAGAATCACTTGAACCTAGGAGGTGGAGGTTGCAGTGAGCTGAGATCACATCACTGCACTCCAACCTGGGTGACAGAGCGAGATTCCATCTCAAAAAAAAAAAAAAAAAAAAAGCATGAACATGCCACTTTAAATAATGGTAATGAATTCATTATAACATAAATTTACAGTCCTACTACTTATTCTAGTCACTGCAAATAGAGGGGTGTACAAGGCAGGCACAGACTCTACGTTCATGAAACTGATAGACTGGTGGACCCTTTACTAAAGTGACTGACTTCCTGCTGACCTTGGTCTCTCTGTCCCTCAGTGTCTACCTTTCTGAAATGAAGAGGTCTGCCTGCATCTGGTAAGATGAGCATCTGGCAGAGGATCTCCAAGCCTGGAAGAAGGCCAGCTCTGCTGGTTGCTACTGCTAGGACTTCACATCAATTGCATTTCCATCTCTCAGTATACTGGAATTCCTGCTTGAAAGGGTTTGCCCTGGCCTGGTGCAGTGGCTCATGTACTCTGGGAGTAATCCCAGCACTCTGGGAGGCCAAGGCAGCAGATCACCTGAGGTCAGGAGTTCGAGACCAGCCTGGCCGATGATGAAACCCCCTCTCTACTGAAAATACAAAAATTAGTTGGGCGTGGTGGCTACTAGGGAGGCTGAGGCGGGAGAATCGCTTGAACCCTCTTCTTTCCACTCAATGATCTATCTACCAACAGGAGATGGTGATATCAATATCACTTCTAAATGCATGCTTCTAGTTCAAAAAGATCTCAAGACTTGAAGGAAATGAAAGGTGGGGTACCCAGATAAGCAGTCCTTTCCTGCACCAACATCCTGTGATTCTATGAGAAGTATAACTATGGAGAGATGGAGCAGCACACTGGTTTAGAGTGTCAGCTCCAGAATCAGATGTGGGTGCAAATTCACCACTTTCTAGCTGTATGACTTTGGATTTGTAAATGAATCTTTCAGAGCCTCAGTCTCTCCATCTGTCAAATGAAGATAATAGGGGTGATTGGGAGGACTAAATGACAGGGTGCCTTAAACATTAACTATTCAATAAAAGTTAATTCCTCTATATTACTGCTATGGTTGTTAATGCTATTACTACCATTACTATTAAGACAGTTCATAGCCCTAATCCTGTTTGCATCATTTCAGATGCTGCAGTGTTTTGTTGTTTTTTTGTTTTTGAGAGGGAGTCTCCCTTTGTTGCCGAGGCTGGAGTGCAGTGGCACGATCTTGGCTCACTGTAACCTCTGCCTCCCAGGTGATTCTCCTGCCTCAGTCTTCCAAAAAGCTGGGATTACAGGCATCCACCACCACACCCAGCTAATTTTTGTATTTTTAGTAGAGAGGGGGTTTCACCATGTTAGACGGGCTGCTCTTGAACTCCTGACCTCAAGTGATCCACCTGCCTCAGCCTCCCAAAGTGCTGGGATTACAGGCGTGAGCCACCGCGCCCAGCCAGATGTTGCAGTGTTTTAATAGTGCAATTGTTTTAATGGCAAAATACATTTTGTATATCAGGATTAAAAAGAAGATGAAGAAAAGAAAAAGCAGAAGGACTCTCAAGATGTTAAGTATATGCAATACCCTGCATGCCACCTGCGTGTACTGTCTGTACTCCAGCATTTATCATAAAGGTCTTCCGTTAAGAAAAAAAAAAAAAAAAAAAGATAAGAATGTCCTTCCCTAAGAGTACAAGGTTATATTCCTTTGTCACACAAACTGTTTCATTTATTAAAATCTTCCTTCAGTGTCACTTATTCCCATTTCAAAAACTTGAAACTGACCTAAAGACATTGGCACATCTGCAGGCTGAAATAAATTAAAGCAGAAAGGAGACCTTATGTTGGGATAAACCAGTTCAAATATGTGGAATTTTACAATTTATATCTAAGGTCAAGAACCTCCTGTACATGCGTTGCACGCACACTGGGAGGGAGAACAAGGACAGCTACGCAGAAAGAAAATGGTCGTCTGCAGAAGCAAACTCATTTAACTCCTTTTTTTAAAAAAAATAGCCAGAGTGGCCGGGCACAGTGGCTCATGCCTGTCATCCCAGCACTTTGGGAGCCCGAGGCGGGCGGCGGATTGCCTGAGCTCAGGAGTTCCCCAGCAGCCTGGGCAACACGGTGAAACCCCATCTCTATTAAAATACAAAAAATGAGCCAGGTGTGGCGACGTGTGCCTGTAGTCCCAGCTACTCGGGGAGCTGAGGCAGGAGAATTGTTTGAACCCAGGAGGCGGAGGAGTGAGCCAAGATCGTGCCACTGTACTCCAGCCTGGGTGACAGAGCGAGACTCTGTCTCAAAAAAAAAAAAAAAAAAAAAAGCCAGAGTACACCAAAAATGCTGTAGCTCGGGGAAAGACCCTCTTTACTTGTAACCATTATCTTCTGATAGCATTTTTTTTTTTTGAGATGGAGCCTCACTCTGTCAGCCAGGCTGGAGTGCAGTGGCATGATCTCTGCTCACTGCAAGCTCCGCCTCCCAGGTTCACGCCATTCTCCTGCCCCAGCCTCCTGAGTAGCTGGTACTACAGGCGCCCACCACCACGCCCAGCTAATTTTTTGTATTTTTAGTAGAGACGGGGTTTCACCGTGTTAGCCAGCATGGTCTCAATCTCCTGACCTCGTGATCCGCCCACCTCGGCCTCCCAAAGTGCTGGGATTACAGGCGTGAGCCACCATGCCTTCTGATAGCTTTTATAACCAGTATTTAGGAAATCAGGTTTTAGAAGAATTAGAAAGACAGAAACCTTTCAAAATAAATGTTGATTATCACCAGCAGGTTTTCTTATCAATGAACTCTCAGGAGTTTCAAAATATCAGTGACATATTTTTGAAATGTTTAATGGCTTGAATACTCAAAAGCCAAATCTCTCTACTTTCCAAAGTATCACCTTCTTCGAACAACAGAAGAGTCAGAACAGCAGAGTGCTGAAGAATTTAATAAAGCAAAGAAAGTAAATCACTCTTTAGCTCTACAGGTGGCTTGTATACTGAGCTTGGGTTAGATTCATGCTGGTAATACTGGCTCCAGGTTTTGGGGTCCAGGATTCTTATATTTTAGGTTCAATTAACCTTCCCCAACTACAAATGTACCATTTTTGAAAGTGATTTCTCAAAAATCTCTGTGCTTTTTTTTTTTTTTTTTTTTTTTTTTTTGAGGCAGGGTCTTGCTCTGTCGCCCAGGCTGGGGTACAGTGTTGTGATCACGGCTCACTACAGCCTCCACATCCTGGGCTCAAAACGATCCTCCTGCCTCAGCCCCCCAAGTAACTGGGATTATAGGCATTTGCCACCGTGCCCAGCTAATTTTTGTATTTTTAGTACAGACAAGGTTTCAGCATGTTGGCCAGGCTGGTCTTGACCTCCTGACCTCAAGTGGTCTGCCAGCCTCAGCCTCCCAAAGTGCTGGGATTGGCCGGGCGTGGTGGCTCATGCCTGTAATCCCAGCACTTTGGGAGGCCAAGGCAGGTGGATTACCTGAGGTCAGGAGTTTGAGACCAGCCTGACCAACATGGTAAAACCCCCTCTCTACTAAAAATACAAAATTTAGCCGGGTGTGATGGTGCGCACCTGTAATCCCAGCTACTTGGGAGGCTGAGGCAGGAGAACTGCTTGAACCCAGGAGGCGGAGGTTGCAGTGAGCCAAGACCGCGCCATTGCACTCCAGCCTGGGCAACAGGAGTGAAGCTCTATCTCAAAAAAAAAAAAAAAAGTTGGTATTATTGGGTTTTTTTGTTTATTTGTTTTTGTTTTTTTGAGATGCAGTTGTGCTCTTGTTGCCCAGGCTGGGCAACCTAGGTGGGTGGATCACCTGGTGGCGTAAGCCACCACACCCGGCAAAGCTAGTATTATTGTACCAATGGTTTGTAACTCTACTTTTTGTTTTCCACATGATTTAAGAGACCAATGCATTTAAAATAATTATTAGTTTATGTTTTGGGGGCACAAAATGAATAAAGACATAATTTTGTGATATCAAGAACTAGAAAGACCCGGGCGTGGTAGTTCACACCTGTAATCCCAGCACTTTGGGAGGCCAAGGCTGGTGGATCATCTGATGTCAGGAGTTCGAGACCAGGCTGGCCAACATGATGAGACCCTGCCTCTACTAAAAATACAAAAAATTAGCCAGGCATGGTGGCTGGCGCACCTGTAATCCCAGCTACTTGTGAGGCTGGGGCAGGAGAATCACTTGAACCCAGGAGGCAGAGGCTGCAATGAGCCAAGATCGTGCCACTGCACTCCAGCCTGGGTGATAGGGTGAAACTCTGTCAAAAGAAAAAAAAAAAAAAAAAAAGAACTAAAACAGTCGAGAACAAGCTTTAAAGAAGCAGAATTTTAGTATGTTATTGAAGTTAAGCTGTATAAATTCAAATTAAGGTGTCATAACTGTAGGATGTTAAACATTGTCAACAAAAAGAGTCAAACTCTAAAATACTTAAAAAGATTTATTCTGAGCCAAATAAGTGACCAATGGCCTGTGACACAGCCCTCAGGAGATCTGCAAATGTGTGCCCAAAGTGGTCACCCTATAACTTGGTTTTATACATTTTAGAGAGACATAAGACATCAATCAATACATATAATATGTACATTGGTTCAGGCCAGAAATGTGGGACAAGTAGAAGTGAGGATTTCCAGGTCATAGGCAGATTCAAAGATTTTGTGATTAGCAGTTGGTTGAGTTATAATCCAAAGACCTGGGATCAATAGAAGGGAGTGTCTAGGTTATGATAAGAGATTGTGGAGACCAAGGTTTTATCATGCAGATGAAGCCTCTAGGTAGCAGGCTTCAGAGAGAATAGATTGTAAATGTTTCTTATCAGATTTAAAGAGTCCGTTCTATCAGTCTTAAGATCTGTTTTAATGTTAATGCTGGTCAGCAGTGTCTGAATTCCAAAAGGGAGGAGGAAATAATGAGGCATGTCCAAACTTCTCCTTCCCATCGTGACCTGAACTACTTTTTCAGGGTAACTTTGCAATGTCTTTGCCCGATAGGAGGGGTCCATTCAGATGGTTGAGGGTTTAGAGTTTTATTTTATTTTTTTATTTTTATTTTATTTTTATTTTTTGAGATGGAGTCTCGCTCTGTTGCCCAGGCTAGAGTGCAGTGGCACGATCTCAGCTCACTGCAACCTCTGCCTCCCAGATTCAAGGAATTCTCCTGCCTCAGCCTCCCAAGTAGCTGGGACTACAGGTGCCTGCCACCATGCCTGGCTGATTTTTTATTTTTAGTAGAGACGGGGTTTCACCATCTTGGCCAGACTGGTCTCGAACTCCTGACCTTGTGATCCACCCGCCTCGGCCTCCCAAAGTGCTGGGATTACAGGCGTGAGCCACCGCACCCGGCCTAGAATTTTATTTTTGATTTACTTTCTCCTCATTCTGGCCTAGATTTGTCAGAGGCAACATCAATGGTCACCAAACTTTTATTTTATCTCACTGTGTTGCTAGGGTGGCACGGCTGCCTTCCCTGGGTCCATCTTGTGCCTTGGTAGGACCCATGTGGTCAAGGGGCTTAGAGCTAAAAGACATATAGCGAATTTGAAAGTTCTAGGCCAGGCCAGGCATGGTGGTTCACGCCTGTAATCTCAGCACTTTGGGAGGCTGAGACAGGTTGATCACCTAAGATCAGGAGTTTGAGACCAGCCTGACCAACATGGTGAAACCCTGTCTCTACTAAAAATACAAATTAGGGCCAGGCACAGTGGCTCATGCCTGTAATCCCAGCACTTTGGGAGGCCAAGGTGGGTGGATCATGAGGTAAGGAGTTCGAGACCAGCCTGGCCAATATGGTGAAACCCCGTCTCTACTAAAAAAGTAAAAATTAGCCAGGGCATAGTGGCACGCACCTGTAGTCCCATCTACTCTGGAGGCTGAGGCAGAAGAACCGCTTGAACTTGGGAGGCAGAGGTTGCAGTGAGCCAAGATCGCGCCACTGCACTCCAGCCTGGGCAACAGAGCAAGACTCCATCTCAAAAAAAAAAAAAAAAAAAGAAAAAAAAATTAGCCAGGCATGGTGGCACATGCCTGTAATTACAGCTACTCAGGAGGCTGAGGCAGGAGAATCGCTTGAACCTGTGAGGCAGAGGTTGCAGTGAGATGAGATCACACCACTGCACCCTAGCCTGGGTGACAGAGCGAGACTCCGTCCCCCTCCCCCCCCCCAAAAAAAAGAAAGTTCTGGGCCAGATGGGAATGGATGTGGATAGGCATTCATAAACCCTTAAAATTTCTTAATATAAAAGCCAACAAACAAAAAGCCAAAGGTGAGGTTAAAAAATTGACTTATATTTAACTTCTATGCGTTGTGCTACTGTAATCTTCGTTTTAGTTACAGACTTACAGCAATTAGCTATACAAAACATAAGCACTGTTAAAACCTTTTAAGCTAAGGAATTCAGAGACTTCTGTTGTGCTACAATTTTTTTTGTGGTCTTTCAGTAATTTGTTCTAAAATTAATTAATTATTTATTTATTTATTTTGAGACAGAGTCTCACTCTGTTGCCAGGCTGGAGTGCAGTGGCACCATCTCAATCTCATCTCACTGCAACCTCTGCCTCCCGGGCTCAAGCAATTCTCCTGCCTCAGCCTCCCAAGTAGCTGGGACTACAGGCACACGCTGCCATGCCCATCTAATTTATTTTTTGTATTTTAGTAGAGATGGGGTTTCACCATGTTGCCCAGGCTGGTCTCGAACTCCTGAGCTCAGTCAATCTGGCCACCTTGGCCTCCCAAAGTGCTGGGATAACAGGCTTGAGCCACTGTGCCTGGCCTGTTCTAAAATTTAAAAAAAAATATGTTATCTGCATAAATCTCATAACTCAGAGTATTAAACCTAGGAGGCTTTGACATGAGGTACCTTTATATCCTCTCAGTAATAATTTTCTTTTCATTCTACGAGAAGCAGGAAATTCTTTATGGTTGGGATGGATGAAAAGGTGCCACACACATAATAACCCAGGAGGCAGAGTCCCTTATTTTACCAGCTGTTTAGGCATCTGTGTGCCCATTTTTGATTTGGAGGGTCTGAACTAATTCTCTCAAAACTGGCGCTTACAGTCTCACACACCTACCTCTTGTGTGATAGGTCCCTGGGCCTAGAGAAGGGTGCTTATATAATTTTAGTAGCACGGAATTTGGGTGCTTATATAATTTTAGCAGCACGGAATTTGCAGTGAAAAGCAGATTAGGGCCAGTGGGATTCCAAATGGGGAATTCTCTAGCCTTAGAATATCATGATTCTGGTTTCTCTGAAAGTAAAACAAGGAGATATAAATAACATTAATAATATGACAGTCAAAAGAGTATTCGTGTGTCAGAACAGAATAAGGAACCTATTCCATTTAGGGCACAAACTAAAAACATGAAGAAAAATTATAACCTGGTTTATCTTTAGAGGGTTATTGTAGCCAAGAAATAATTAATGATTCAATATGCACTCAAAAACAAAAGTCCAAGCTGGAAATCTAGTAACAAGTGTTATAGTTTTCCTTTGAAACCATTTCTCTCTCTAGCCTTCTTTTTCTTTTTTTTTTTTTTTTTTTTTTTGAGACAGAGTCTCTCTCTGTTGCCCAGGCTGGAGTGCAGTGGTGCAATCTTGGCTCATTGCCCTCCACCTCCCTGGGCTCAAGCAATCCTCCCATCTCAGCCTCTTAAGTAACTGGAACTACCAGCATGCACCACCATACCCAGCTAATTTTTTTGTATTTTTGGTAGAGACGGGGTTTCAACATGTTGCCCAGGCTGGTCTCAAACTCCTGGCCTCAAGTGATCTGCCTGTCTCAGCCTCCCAAAGTGCTGGGATTATGAGTGTGAACTTCTGCGCCCAGCTCCTCCTTTTATACTAAAGACAAATTATAGTAAGGCCAATTTATGTGCAAAATAAATTTTAGGCTTATTATACTTTGCCTGATCATTTGCATAAAGTCCAGCAAGAATTTGGCCATATAGGCTCTTTTCAAGTTGGCTTTGCTGGAACTTTACCTACAAATGTTATTCCAGTCAAACCCTTGGTAAAATAACCAAGTGTCTCCAATTGTCCTGTTTTGAGAGAAAAGACTCTTATTAAACTTATGCAAATAACTATTTTATTATAAAATCAGAGTACTCACGAAAGGTTTCTGAATTTTGGAGAACTTGTTAAAGCAGGTATAATAGCTAGTCAGGCGTGAGCAGGGCAGGAGAGGGCTCCCCACGCCGACTCCACCAGGAATGTCAGGGGATCATTAGGTGATGATCAGGTGGTTGTTAACTGTCTCTCGAAAATCATAATTGGTCGCAGACAGTACCAGAGAAAGGAAGTCTCCCAATAAACAGAAACACCTGAAACTGGTGATAAGCAGCTTCCCGATAAGATCTCAGGAGTTGGGCAAGTGGGCTCAAGCATGCACATTAAGAGGCAAAATGGTGGCGTTTAACTGGTATATAACTGTCTAACAACATTTGACCAGCAAGAGAAGTGCGCCTCAAGAGAGCATGCATACTGGCCAGGCACAGTGGCTCATGCCTGTAATCCCAGCACTTTGGGAGACTGAGGCAGGTGGGTCACCTGAGGTCAGGAATTCAAGACCAGCCTGGCCAACATGGTGAAACCCCGTCTCTACTAAAAAAACACAAAAATTAGCCGGGCATGGTGGTGGGTGCCTGTAATCTTAGCTAATCGGGAGGCTGAGGCAGGGAGAATTGCTTGAACCCAGGAGGCGGAGGTTGCAGTGAGCCAAGATCACACCACTGCACTCCAGTCTGGGTGACAGAGAGAGACTCCATCTCAAAAATAAATAAATAAAATAAAATAGTTCTCTCAGGTAGTGAAAGCCAAACTAACCTTTAACTCCAAAGCAGAACAGCCTCCAGATGCTGGCAACTTCTCTCCAATTGGTCTGATCAGAAAATCTTGAGCAAATCTTGAATTCTTCAAGATAGCTGCTGTTTCTACATCCACTTCAACAATTTCACCTTCCTAAAGGGTAGTATAAAAAAAAATACTAAGAGTTGCAACTTTAGTCTCAATAGAAGAAAAATGACCAAAAATATCATTTTCTCCACATCCTCACCAGCACTAATCCTTACACACTGTTGGTGGGAATTTAAATTAGTACAGCCATTATGGGAAACAGTATGGCGATTCCTCAAAAAATTAAAAATAGAACTACTATATGACCCAGCAATCCCCCTACTTGGGTATATATCTAAAGAAAATGGGCCAGGCGCAGTGGCTCACGCCTGTAATCCCAGCACTCTGGGAGGCCGAGGTGGGCCGATCACAAGGTCAGGAGATTGAGACCATCCTGGCTAACACAGTGAAACCCCGTCTCTACTAAAAAATACAAAAAATTAGCCGGACATAGTGGCAGGCGCCTGTAGTCCCAGCTACTCGGGAGGCTGAGGCAGGAGAATGGTGTGAACCTGGGAGGTGGAGCTTGCAGTGAGCCGAGATTGCACCACTGCACTCCAGCACTCCAGCCTGGGCGACAGAGCGAGACTCCGTCTTAAAAAAAAAAAAAAAGAAAATGAAACTGGCTGGGTATAGTGGCTCACACCTGTAATCCCAGCACTTTGGGAGGCTGAGGCAGGTGGATCACGAGGTCAGGAGTTCGAGACCAGCCTGGCCAATAGGCTAAAACCCTGCCTCTACTAAAAATACAAAAAAATTAGCCGGGTGTGGTGGCACATGCCCATAATCCCAGCTACTCGAGAGGCTGAGGCAGAAGAATTGCTTGAACCCAGGAGGCGGAGGTTGTAGTGAGCTGAGATTGCGCCACTGCACTCCAGCCTGGGCAACAGAGCCAGATTCCATCTGAAAGGAAGGGAGGGAGAAAGGGAGGGAGGGAGGGAGGGGAGAGAGGGAGGAAGGGAAGGAAGGAAGGAAAGCAGGAAGGAAGGAAGGGGAAGGGAAGGGAATGAAATGAAATCAGTATGTCAAGGAAATATCTGCACTCCTAATATCTGCACAACTAATGTTGACTGCAACATTAATCACAATAACCAAGATATGGAATCAACCTAAGCATCCATCAATGGATGAATGGATGAGGAAAACGTGACATATATACACAATGGAATACTATTCAGATTTTAAAACAGAAGGAAATCCTGTCATTTGCAGCAAGATGCATGGAACTGCAGGTCATGTTAAGAGAAATAAGGCAAAGAAAGAAAGACAAATATCATATGTTCTCACTGATATGTGGAAGCTAAAAAAGTGGATCTCATTAAGATAGAGAGTATATTGATAGTTACCAAAGGCCAGAAAGGGTACAGAATGGGGGAGATAAAGAGAAGTTGATTAATGGTTATAAATACAGGGTTTGGCCGGGCACGGTGGCTCAAGCCTGTAATCCCAGCACTTTGGGAGGCCGAGGTGGGTGGATCACAAGGTCAGGAGATTGAGACCATCCTGGCTAACACGGTGAAACCCTGTCTCTGCGAAAAATACAAAAAATTAGCCGGGCATGGTGGCGGGCACCTGTAGTCCCAGCTACTTGGGAGGCTGAGGCAGGAGAATGGCATGAACCCGGGAGGCAGAGCTTGCAGTGAGCCAAGATTGTGCCACTGCACTCTAGCCTGGGTGACAGAGCAACACAGAGCAAGACTCCGTCTCAAAAAAAAAAAAAAAAAAAAAAATATATATATATATATATAGGGTTTGATGAAAGAAATAAGACCTAGTGTTTGATACATCAGTAAAGTGACTAGTTTACAATAATATATTGTATATTTCAAAATAGCTAGAAGAGAATAATTTGAATGTTTCTAACATAAAGAAAAGACAGGGCCAGGTGCGGTGGCTCATGCCTGTAATCCCAGCACTTTGGGAGGCCCAGGCAGGTGGATCACCTGAGGTCAGGAGTTTGAGACCAGCCTGACCAACATGGTAAAACCCTGTCTCTACTAAAAATACAAAATTAGCCAAGCGTGATGGTGCATGCCTATAATCCCAGCTACTCGGGAGGCTGAGGCAGGAGAATTGCTTGAACCCGGGAGGAGGAGGTTGCAGTGAGCTGAGATCACGCCATTGCACTCCAGCCTGGGCAAAAAGAGCAAAACTCCATCTCAAAAAAAAAGAAAAGAAAAGACAAATAATGAAGGTGATAGGTATCCCAATTTCACTAATTTAATCTTTACAAATTATATGAATGTATTAAATTATCACATGAACCCCCCAAAATAGCTACATCAATTATGTATCAATTTTAAAAAATGTTAAGTCTTTATGTGTCAATAATAACACTGAATGTAAACGGACTCAATTCTCCAATTAAGAGGCATAGTGCTGTGAAAAAGCTTGTGGCAAAGAGGGGCAAAAAAAGAAGCAGGTTATGATGTTCACTCTTGACTGTACCCACCTTGTAGAAAATGGAATCATAGATGCTGCCATTTTGAGCAGTTTTTGCAAGAGAGGATTAAAGTGAATGGAAAAGCTGGGAATCTTGGTGGAGCGTTATAACCATCGAAAGGAGCAAGAGCAAGATCACTGTGACTTCTGAGGTACCTTTTTCCAAAAGGTATTTGAAATATCTCACCAAAAAATATTTGAAGAATAATCTATGTGATTTGTTGTGTGTAGTTGCTAATAGCAAAAAGAGTTATTATGAATGACGTTACTTCTAAATTAACCTGGAAAAAGAAGAGGAGGAAGGTGAAGATAAAAATTTATTTATCTGGAATATTTTGTATGAGTTCTTGAATAAAACTTGGGAACCCCCCCTCTAAAAAAAGGAATAGAGTGCCTGAATGGATACAAAAATGGGACCAAATTATATGCTGCCTACAAGAAACCTACTTTACTTATAAAAATACTGAAAGTTAAGGGGTGGAAAAAAGACATTCCAAGTAACTGGAAACCAAAAAAGAATAGGAGTAGCTATACTTGTATCAGAAAAAACAGACTGTGAATCAAGGCTGTCAAAGAGGCAAAGAAGGTTACTATATAATGATAAAGGGGTCAATTCAGCAAGAGGATATAAGTATCTTTGCACTCAACATTGGAGCTCCAAAGTATATAAAGCAAACATTAATAGATCTAAAAGAAGAGATACACTGTAATGCAATAGTAGTAGGGGACTTTAACACCACACCTTACTCTCAGTAAGACAGATCATCCAGACAGAAAATAATAAAGAAACATTAAATGATATAGTAGCTCAAATAGGCCTAGCTGACATTCACAGAGCATTTTACCCAACTGCTGCAGAATCGACATTCTGCTCAATAGCACATGGAACATTCTCCAGCATAGACTATATCTTAGGCCACAAAACAAGTCTTAACAAATTCAAAAAAGTAGACATCATAACAAGTATCTTTCTCACCACAGTGGAATAAAACTAGAAATCAATAACAAGAACCTTGGAAAATACACAAACAGGGAAATTAAACAACATGCTCCTGAATAACCAATGGGTCCATGAAGAAATTAGGAGAAAAATTTAAAATTTCTTGAAACAAATGAAAATGGAAATACAACATGCAAAAATCTATGGGATACAGCAGAAGCAGCACTAAGAGGAAAGTTTATAGTAATAAATGCCTATATCAAAAAAGTAGAAAGATTTCAAATAAGGCCAGGTGTGGCGGCCCACGCGTGGAATCTCAGCACTTTGGGAGGCCAAGGCAGGTGGATTGCTTGAGCCCAGGAGTTCAAGAGCAGACTGGGCAACATGGTGAAAGCCTGTCTCTACAGAAAATACAAAAATCAGCCAGGCATGGTAGCCTGTAGTCCCAGCTACTTGGGATGCTGGGGTAGGAGGATCGCCTGAGCCCAGGAGGTCAAAGCTGCTGTGAGCCATGATTGCACCGCTGCACTCCAGTCCAGGTGACAGAGTGAGACCTTGAGAAAGAAAGAAGAAGAAAGGAAGGAAGGGCTGGGCACGGTGGCTCACTCCTGTAATCCCAGAACTTTGGGAGGCCTAGGCAGGCAGAGTCAGGAGTTCGAGACCAGCCTGGACAATATGGTGAAACCCCATCTCTACTAAAAATACAAAAAAATTAGCCAGGCATGGTGGTGCATGCCTGTAATCCCAGCTACTTGGGAGGCTGAGGCAGGAGAACTGCTTGAACCCGGGAGGTGGAGGTTGCAGTGAGCTGAGATCGTGCCACTGCACTCCAACCTGGGCAACAGAGCGAGACTCCCTCTCAAAAAAAAAAGAAAGAATGGAAGGAAGGAAGGAAGGGAGGGAAGGAAGGAGGGAGGGAGGAAGGAAGGAACGAACGAAGGAAAGAAGGAACAGACTTCAAATAAACAACCTAGTAATGCCCATGAGGGAACTATAAAAGCAAGAACAAATCAAACTCAAAATTAGTAGAAGGAAAGAAAGAACATCACAGCAGAAATAAATGAAATTGAGACTAAAAAAATACAGAAGATCAACAAAATGAAAAATTAGTTTTTTGAAAAAAAAAGTAAGTAAATCTTTAGCTAAACTGAGAAAAAAAGAGAGAAGACTCAAACATGAATGGATAAAGAAAATGTAGTAGTATATGTACACACTGGAATACTATTCAGACTTAAAAAAGAAGGAAATCCTGGCCTGATGCAGTGGCCCAAGCCTGTAATCCCAGCACTTTGGGAGGCCGACGCAGGCGGATCACCTGAGGTCAGGAGTTTGAGACCAGCCTTGCCAACATGTGAAACCCCGTCTCTACTAAAAATACAAAAATTAGTTGGATGTGGTGACACACCCCTGTAGTCCCAGCTACTCAGGAGGCTGAGGCAGGAGGATTACTTGAACCTGGCAGCTGGAGGTTTCAGTGAGCCAAGATCACGCCACTGTACTCCAACCTGGGAGACAGAGTAAGACTCTGTCTCAAAAAATAAAATAAAATAAAATAAAAGAAGGAAATCCTGTCACCTGCAGCAACATGCATGGAACTGCAGGTCATTATGTTAAGAGAAATAAGCCAACCTCAAAAAGATGAATATTGCATGTTCTCACTGATATGTGGGAGCTACAAAAGTGGACCTCGTGATAATAGAGAGTAGATTGGTGGTTACCAGAGGCCAGGCAGAATGGGGAGGATGAAGAGAGCTTGATTAATGAGTACAAAATCCAGTTTAATAAGAAGTAAGACCTAGTGTTCAATAGATCAGTAGGGTGACTATAGTTCACAATAATCTATTGTATATTTCAAAATAGCTAGAAAAGAATAATTCAAATGGGTTCCTAGAATAAAGAAAAGACAAATGTTTAAAGCGATGGATATACCAGTTATATTGACTTGATCTGTACAAATTATATGAATATATTAAATTATCAGATGTGCCCTGAAAGTATGTACATCTATTATGCATTAAAAAAATGTCTGGCCGGTCGCAGTGTCTCATGCCTGTAATCCCAGCAGTTTTGGAGGCCAATGCAGGCAGATCGTCTGAGGTCAGGAGTTAGAGACCAGCCTGGCCAACATAGTGAAACCCCGTCTCTACTAAAAATACAAAAATTAGCTGGGTGTAGTGGCAGGCACCTGTAATCCCTGCTACTCAGAAGGCTGAGACAGGAGAATGGCTTGAACCCAGGAGGCGGAGGTTGCAGTGAGCCAAGATCACGCCACTGCACTCCAGCCTGGGCAACAAGAGTGAGACTCCATCTCAAAAACAAACAAACAAACAAACAAAAAGTTGAACCCAAAAATATCATATCTGCAGGCACTGAAAAACAAATACTGCATAACCTCGCTAGATTATATGTGGAATTTCAAAAAGTTGAACTCATAGAGGTGAAGAGTAGAGGCTCTTACCAGGGGCTGGGGGTAGGGGGTGGGAGGGCAGGGGTGGAACAGGATAGATGTTGGTTAAAGGATACAAAATTTCAGTTATCAGGAATAAGTTAAAGAGATCTATTATACAACATGGTGACTATAGTTAATAACAATGTATTGAAAATTGCTGAAAGGCTGGGCACCTCACGCCTGTAATCCCAGCACTTTGGGAGGCTGAAGCAGGGGGATCACCTGAGGTCAGGAGTTCAAGACCAGCCTGGCCAAAATGGTGAAACTCCATCTCTACTAAAAATACAAAAAATTAGCTGGGTGTGGTAGCACACACCAATAGTCCCAGCTACTTGGAAGGCTGAGGCAGGAGAATCTCTTGAACCTGGGAGGTGGAGGTTGCAGTGAGCCGAGATTATGCTACTGCACTCCAGCCTGGGCAACAGAGCAAGATTCTCCCTCCAAAAAAAAAAAAAAAAGAAGAAAGAAAGAAAGAAAAGAAAAAAGAAAATTGCTAAAAGAGTAGACTTTGATCTCATCACAAATAAATGGTGAGTATGTGAGGTAATGCATTTTAATTATCTTGATTTAGTCATTCCATAATGTATATGTATGTCAAAACATCCCATTGTACACCATAAATATATATACAATTTTTTAAATTTGTCCATTAACAAATAAATAATGGGGGGAAAATTAGGGCTTTGGACTATTGGGGGTTTTTTGTTTGTTTGTTTGTTTTTGAGATGGAGTCTTGCTCTGTTGCTCAGGCTGGAGTGCAGTGGCACGATCTTGGCTCACTGCAACCTCCGCCTCCCGGATTCAAGCGATTCTCCTGCCCCAGCCTCCCGAGTAGCTGGGATTACAGGCACACGCCACCACCCCTGGCTAATTTTTGTATTTTTAGTAGAGACAGGGTTTCATCATGTTGGTCAGGCTGGTCTCGAACTCCTGACCTCAGGTAATCCACCCACCTCAGCCTCCCAAAGTGCTGAGATTACAGGCATGAGTCACCATGCCCGGGCAAGGACTGGTGGTTTTTAAAGTGCATTTCTGGCTGGGCACAGTGGCTCACATCTATAATCCTAGTACTTTGGGAGGCCAAGGTGGGCAGATCACTTGAGGTCAGGAGTTTAAGACCAGCCTGGCCAACATGGTGAAACCCTGTCTCTACTAAAAATACAAAAATTAGCCGGGTGTGTTGGCACCCACCTGTAGTCCCAGCTACTGGGGAGGCTGAGGCAGGAAAATCATTTGAACCAGGGAGGCTGAGGTTGCAGTGAGCCGAGATTGCGCCACTGCACTGTAGCCTGGGCAACAGAGCAAGACTCTATCTCAAAAAAAAAAAAAAAAAAAAACATATCTATATATAAAACATTTTGCTTAAAAAATAATTGTATTAAAAAATGGTTTTTGAAAGCCACTAGAACAAATCAATGGTTTCAAAGGCCTTTCCCACTGTGATTCTGTGAATCTACTGGAATAGGCAGCACATCAAGGAGCAGTGCATTAGTGAAAAGCATTAAGGGCTCCACTATATCAAGGAGTATTTAAGAAATTTGAAGATGCGGCTGGGCACAGTGGCTCATGCCTGTAATCCCAGCACTTTGGGAGGCTGAGGCTGGTAGATTACCTGAGGTAAGGAGTTCAAGACCAGCCTGGCCAACATGGTGAAACCCTGTCTCTAATAAAAATATAAAAATTAGCTGGGTGTGGTGGCACACGCCTGTAATCCCTGCTACTCAAGAGGCTAAGGCAGGAGAATCGGCTTGAACCCGGGAGGCAGAGGTTGCAGTGAGCTGAGATTGAATCACTGCACTCCAGCCTAGGCGACAGAGCAAGACTCCATCTCAAAAATAAATAAATAAATAAGAAATTTGAAGATACTTAGCCAGGTGTAGTCCCAGACTTGGGAGGCTGAGGTGGAAGGATCCCTTGAGGTCAGGAGTTCAAGACTATAGTGGGCTATGCTTACACCTGTGAATAGCCAGTGTACCCCAGTGTGGGCAACATAGCAAGACCCTGTGTCTAAATAAAGAAATAAATACATTTTTTAAATTAAAAAAAAAAAAGAAATCTGGAGATGCTATTTAGACCAAAAAAATCAGAAGAAGCCAGGCACAGTGACACATGCTTGCAACTTTGGGAGGCTGAGGTGGGAGAATTGCTTGAGGCCAGGAGTTCAAGACCAGCCTGGGCAATATAAGAACCTGTCTCGGCCGGGCGCGGTGGCTCACGCCTGTAATCCCAGCACTTTGGGAGGCCGAGGTGGGCGGATCACAAGGCCAGGAGATCGAGACCATCCTGGCTAACACGGTGAAATCCCGACTCTACTAAAAATACAAAAAATTAGCTGGGCGTGGTGGCAGGCACCTGTACTCCCAGCTACTTGGGAGGCTGAGGCAGGAGAATGGCGTGAACCCAGGAGGCGGAGCTTACAGTGAGCCGAGATCAGGCCACTGCACTCCAGCCTGAGTGACAGAGCAAGATTCCGTCTCAAAAAAGAAAAAAAAAACCTGTCTCACCAACAAAAAAATAAAAATAAAAAATTAGCCACGCATGGTGACACATGCCTGTAGTCCCAGCTACTTGGGAGGCTGAGGTGGGAGAATCGCTTGAGCCCAGGAGTTTGAGGTTACAGTGAGCTATGACTGTGCCACTACACTCCAGCATGGGTGACAGAGAGAGACCCTGTCTCTAAAATAGATAAATAAATAAATCAGAAAAATGAAATATTAATAGTAAGTTCTTCCACTTTTGGAACAAATAATGACAGTATCTTCTTTTCACTGAAATTGCAGTATGTACCCAGTGTTTTGCTACATTATTACTAATCCTTATAGAAATTCTGCAAAGTAAGTATTATTATCCCTGCTTTTACAGTAGAACAAACTGTAACCCAACGAATTTTGGTGACTTGTTCAAGTTTACCCAAGTAATAAATAATAGAGCCAGAAAACATATACAATACTGTGTTCCTCAGTAAATGAGATTAGCAACTAATGATTAGCACACCTTTACTAACTTACTAAGTAATAGTATAAAATGATTTTTATTTAGTTAATTACCAGAGAGATTTAGCATAATTTTGTTCTGGATTCGGTAATCAAGTCAGCTTGGATCATTCACCTTAACTTTTCCTTTAGCAGCCATTTCCACTAGTTTCCATTAAGGAGTGTTCTATAAACTTTGATCCAAAGTAGAATCGATGTCTTTTCCATCTTGTGATTTAAAGTGCTGTGACCGTGATGCATGTGAGTGTTCTGACTTCATCTGTTCCTCTAACTACAGTGTTTCCCTCACCATGGCATTCATAGGATGATACAAATGACTGCCCAGAATGAGAATTTGTCCAGATTATTCAGATAAACATCATAAAGCAGAATACATGAATAAATAAGTAGAACATAAATAAAATTCCAAAATACTCAATGGGAAATGACTAGTAATATAGGCTTTCAAGAGTTGGTACCTTTTAGCTATATTTGCAGATACTCTGGGATTTTAAGGAACAGAGAAAACAACAAAGTTGACTAAATTTTATATTTCTTGTCCTCTAAATATTTTGATAATTTCTGGATTGATGCAGTGATGTTTTTGTTCCTTCTGTATTTATAAATGAAACACCTTTTTTTAGTGTTTCTAAACCTAAAATCTACTTGGTTTGAAATCAAGTGGTTGGAACACTGTTTGACTTTATCTGAAGCATGTTGTTGATTGAAAATTTCATTGAGGAAGTTTTCAATCAGTGTGATCGGTTTGATTCTGTAATGAGCACAGCACCTAATATTTTGAGGAGCTCTGTTTTGAGGACCAATGCTTAACGTGGACTTTGTTCGTAAACAATATCCAATAGATTTGTTGACTTGAGGTCTGGTTTTTTTGTTGTTTTTTTTTCCTAATAGAATTAAGAATTCTAATGTTGAAAAACTGCACAAATTTGTAAGGGACAAAGCCTAGAAAAGAGAAATGTAGACTGCATCATAATCTAAATCATGGTATGATAGAAATGGGAAAGTTTTGGTGCCATAATCTCTCCTTTCACTGGTGTTGGACTTAAATCAGTTGAAATGTATTTCTGTACCACAATTTACGCTTCAATAAAAGTTTGTCTAGTGACATTCAGAAAAAAAATAAAAGATAATAATAATAGAGCCAGAATTTGAACCCAGGTATCTGATTCCAAAGCCTGAACTTTTCCATTTTGAGAAAACAAATCTTACTATACACAGGGCAGTAAAAATGCCAATTAGTGCCGTCATTGAACATTAAAATGTCTTAATTCCTTGACACAATTAAACAATTGAAATACTATTGTACATACTCCTACTCTTTTCCATCCTACTTCTCTATAGCTCTATTAATCCAATGTCTGAATGAGGCTTCTTGTAAAAAGTTTTCTTAGGTGTGTAATGGTATTGTGATTATGCAGAGGGATATTACATTCCTATGGGACGCATGCTGAAATATTTAAGAGTAAAATGTCATAATATCTGCAACTTATTTTCAATGGCTCAGCAAATAAATAAATATATATATATATTATATATATATATACACACACAAACATGGAAAAATGTTCTCAATTGCTGAAATATAGGTAATGCATATGTGGGTATTCATTGTACTATTAACTTTTCTGTATTCAAAAACTTCTTCTTTTTTTTTTTTTTTGAGATGGAGTCTCACTCTGTTGCCCAGGCTGGAGTGCAATGGCATGATCTCAGCTCACCTCAACCTCCACCTCCTGGGTTCATGCAATTCTCTTGCCTCAGCCTCCAGAATAGTTGGGATTACAGGCACCCACCACCACGCCTGGCTAATTTTTGTATTTTCATTAGTAGAGATGGGGTTTCGCCATGTTCGTCAGGCTGGTCTCCAACTCCTGACCTCAGGTAATCTGCCTGCCTCGGCCTCCCAAAGTGCTGGGATTATAGGTGTGAGCCACCGCACCTGGCCAAAAACATTTTTATAATAAATATTGAGGGCTGGGCACGGTGGTTCACACCTGTAATCCCAGCACTTTGGGAGGCCGAGGTGGGCAGATCATTTGAGCCCAGGAGTTCAAGACCAGTCTGGGCAACACGGCAAAACCCCGTCTCTACAAAAAATACAAATATTAGCCAGGTGTGGTGGTGCGCCTGTAGTCCTAGCTACTCAGGAGCCTGAGGTGGGAGGATCGCTTGAGCCCAGGAGGTCAAGGCTGCAGTGAACTATGATTGTGCTACTGCACTCCAGCCTGGGTGACAGAGCGAGACCCTGTCAATAAATAAATATTGGGAAAAAAATGCTTTTTTACTCCACTTGAAACACACACATACATTTAAACACACACACATACATTTAAACACACACACAAACAAACCAACACCAGAAAAGTGGGAAGCAATGCAAAGTCAAGAAAAGATAGCTGGAGCAAGGGCAAGAGCAGAAAGAATGCCAGAAGTCATGGAAATTGTTTTGTTTACCTTAAATGTAAAATTGGCATCAAACATTAGTTCTTTTTCATGTCCTGTAATTCCTCCATTGTAAATAACTTGGCATCTCTTGGTTGGTCCTGTCTTAGAGTGTTTGAAGAGGCGAAATGTTGCAGAAACAAAACGACAGTCACCTAAAAACAGAATTTATTCACGGTTCATCTCCAGCACTCCCCCAGTTGTTGCCTTGCTCAGCAGACAAGGAGCAAACACGTTATAAAGATGATTTTCTTCCTTGCATGTCATCAATTATCTTTCTGGGCACTTCACTCTATTTACAGAATGACTTCAAAGTGCTTTATTAAATATCAAAATTTTGGGGGGTTTACCATTATACAGGAGACAAGATAGCTATTTCCAGGTAACACAAAGTATCCCTCAATGAGACTCCCTCAGAAGTTACTTACTAATCACCACATTTCAATCATTCAAGCTGTAGTTATAATAGTCCCTGCTGTCTGTCATATCTTACCAATAACTCTTTCCAGTTCCTTGTTTTGAATTGTAATGAGATTGGCAGTGACCAAACGTGGAGGGCAGAACCCAATTTTTTGAGCAAGGACAGCAAGTTCCTTCCAGTATAAAGCACCACCCAGACACTCACCTAACAAACAAACAACAACAATAAAAAATAAAAAATAAAAACCACAGACCAGCCAACACTTAATACAATATTAAGGGAATTATTCTTCTATATAATTAATTAGGACATGGTATTAGTTAAAACATAGACTCCAGCAGTAGAAGCTAACTTGAGTATCCCCCCAAGGTCTAGAAAGTCATGGTTAAGATTGGGTGTGCTAGCTGATGGTCTCTGGGAACCATTCTTCAGGACACTCACTGGTGGATTGGTTCTACCCAGCTGCAAGCATAATATTCATGTATGCAGTAGGCCACATTCTGAAAAGCACTGTTATGTGAATAAAGTAGTATAAAAAATAAATTATAGGCCGAGTACGGTGGCTCATGCCTGTAATCCCAGCACTTTGGGAGGCCGAGGTGGGCAGATCATGAGGTCAGGTGTTGGAGAACAGCCTTGCCAACACAGTGAAACCCCATCTCTACTAAAAATACAAAAATTAGCTGGGCATTGTGGCAGGCACCTGTAATCCCAGCTACTCGGGAGGCTGAGGCAGGAGAATCACTTGAACCCAGGAAGTGGAGGTTGCAGTGAGCCAAGATTGCGCCACTGCACTCCAGCCTGGGTGACAGAGCAAGACTCCATCTCAACAAAAAAAAAAAAAAAAAAAAAAAGTTATCACTGGGTTATATGATTATAAGTAATTTTTTTAAGAGATAGGGTTTTACTATGACACCCAGGCTGTACCTGAACTTCTAGGCTCAAGCAATCCTCCTGACTCAGCCTCCCAAATATCTGGGGTTACAGGTGTGTGTCACTGTGTCCAGCTTAGTAATTTTTTCTTTTTTTTTTTTGCACTTTCCAACTTACTAGCAGTACCTATTTATTATTACACAGTAAGAATAAAGTTAATATTGTTTTAAGAATAAGAACTTTTGATTTCATAGACTGATGAAAAGCATGCATTTATCTCAACTTCCAGACTATTAAAATGATAATAAAGGAATAAAAAACACAATGATGATGAGAACATAAGGGGACTAAGAGGACACCAGCTTGGGAACAATTGTCCTCATTTCCACACTAGAGTTTTCAAAGTATTTTTCCCATTCTTTATCCCATTTAATCTTCATAACAGCCCTATAAGGCAGATTGTATTATTATTTACATTTTACAATTTGGAAAATGATAACTCAAAGAGATGAATTAAACTATCCAAAGCCCTATCACTTTTGAATGGCAGAGGAAGAATGGAACCTTGGCCTCATGGCCTAACCCCATGTGATCTCATATAGCCTCATCCTGGCTATTAGCAGAAAGGAGTTCTGCACATGTACAACCATCTGCCTTAATACTAAACTAAACAAAATCACCTACCCCATAAAACTTTGTGTGTCCTGATTTCTTCTGGCAGTTCAAGGCTCGTATAGACGTCACTGAAATATAACTCCCCACCATGCTGAAACAGAGCCATATTAGTCCAAACAAGATGATTAATGATTACATTGAACCCAGATAACAAAGAAAGGAATAGGGGAACAAAATCAAATTTAAAAATCAATAGCAATGTTTAAGCTGACCCTTTGTGAACAAATAACAGCTGCCTCTTTAGTTATAATCAATAGTCAAGTGCCAAGGTTTTTTCTCCTCCCAGTGGCTTATCCAACAGGTAATAAAATCACATTCTAAGAGTGTCTGTCTCCTAAATAAAGATTTTCAGGTTACTTAAATTTAAATTTTTAGCCAATCTGAACCAAAAGCAGCCCCAGGTCATTGTAGAACTAACAGAGGATATAATCAGTATTCATAATCTTTTATCTCTTAAGAATAGTATAACTTTGCCAGGTATGATGGCTCAGGCCTCTAATCCCAATGACTCAGGAGGCTGAAGTGGGAGGCTTGCTGGAGGACAGCACTTTGAGACTAGCCTTGGCAACACAGCAAGACCCTCTCTCCCATATAGAAATTTAAAAATTGGCTGGGCATGGTGGCATGTGCCTGGAGTCCTAGCTACTCAAGAGGATTGTTTGAGCCCAGGAGTTAGAGGGTACAGTGAGCTATGATAGTGACACTGCATTCCAGCCTGGGTGACAGCAAGACCCCATTTCTATTAAAAAATATAACTTTTTGTAATGTTGTTATTTACTTTTATAACAACATGTTATATCTTTAAAATATTATCCTTTAAATGTAAGGCAAATGAGTGATCAGGAACTAAACATTTTATTTAGTTAATTTCAAAAACCTGGAAGCCTGGAGATCTAGATTCTACAATAGTGTTTCTACCTTTTATAAGTACATTTTTGGTGGAGACAGTGAACTGGCGTGTAAAATGACATACTAACAAAGACATCACTAAATCATTAAATCATTTCTATATAGATACTTGTATTTGAGTTCTATGACAGCTTTGTAAACCAAAAATCTCAAAAATATGTTGTCAATTTAAAAAAAAATTTTGGCCAGGCACGGCGGCTCATGCCTGTAATCCCAGCACTTTGGGAGGCCGAGGCAGATCATGAGGTCAGGAGTTCGAAACCAGCCTGACCAATATGGTGAAACCTTGTCTCTACTAAAAGTACAAAAATTAGCTGGGCATGGTGGCACATGCCTGTAGTCCCAGCTACTAGGGAGGCTGAGGCAGAAGAATTGTTTGAACCCAGGAGGCGGAGGTTACAGTGAGCTGAAATCCTGCCACTGCACTCCAGCCTGGGCAACAGACTGAGACTCCATCTCAAAAAAAAAAAAATTTTTTTAGAGGCAGGGATCACACTATATTGCCCAAGCTGGACACAAACTCCAGAGCTCAAGCAATCCTCTTGCCTCAGCATCCAAGTAGCTGGGAGTACAGGCATGTACCACCCACCCAGCTAGAATCTTTTTTTTTTTTTTTGAGATGGAGTCTCGCTCTGTCTCCCAGGCTGGAGTGTAGTGGCACGATCCTGGCTCACTGCAACCTCTGCCTTCTGGGTTCAAGCGATTCTCCTACCTCAGCCTCCTGAGGAGCTGGGATTACAGGCACGCACCACCACACACAGCTAATTTTTGTATTTTTAGTAGAGAAGGGTTTCTCCATGTTGGCCAAGCTGGTCTCGAACTCCTGACCTCAGGTGATCTGCCCGCCTCGGCCTCCCACAGCGCTGGGATTACAGGTGTGAGCTACCGTGCCCGGCTGAATATTTCATCTACTATCATGAAGATACACATCTCATGATACAATAAAGGCTATGGAGCTCCTGCAAGCTTTCCTTTTAGAAAGTAGTTAATGTAAAAGTTCCATCTTCTGTAACTTCCCAAAGATCTGAATCATGACAGATAAGAAATCAGAAGCCCTGAGAAACACTGTACATGCTAGAAGAGAGTATATTCAAAGCAATCATTAGTAGTCAGTGCAAAGGTTCCTATAGCTCCACAGATGCTCTTCTAGGATCATGTACAGCAGCAAATAGGAGAGACAGTCAAGAAAGCAAATACCTTAACACATTCAGTGACAACTGTCACCTCGGATTTACTACCTTTTGCAACCTGAGAGGGAAAGTAATCCATATCCGGGGTATTCCTGCCCCTTCCCCCTTTTGCCACCCCTTATTCATTTAATGGATAAATTAAGAGAGTTTGAGCTCTTAGTTCAAGGGGGAACAAACAAGACTTAACCCATCAGCTCTCACTGATGTTCAAAGATAATTTATCTCACTCTCCTCCTCACCTTCAGCACCCGATATGCCTCTTGAAGCACTTGTTGTTTATCAGGCACAAGGTTAATAACACAGTTTGATCTAAAAGAGAACAGATGAAATGTCGAGCAAATCTTCACAATACTCAGAGATCTGCAAATCCTTTCAGACCCTAAAGATGGCTCCCACCATTCTGTCAAAGTTACCCCATTCTTACTGCCTCCCTCCTCTCTTTCTAATGCTTTCAACTAAGCTTTTCCCCAAGATCAGAGACAGAGTGCTTAAAATCTCAATAAATTGTTAGCAAGTTTGAATGTGCAGAAAAAAATATCAGGCATGATTCTTACTTGTTTCTGTCCTGATGTTCACCGTGTAACAAGATGAAGCCTCGGATCAGATGCACAAGGCATTTCTTTCTTTCTTTTTTTTTTTTTTTACTGAGAAGACGTTTCACTCCTGTTGCCCAGGCTGGAGTACAATGGCGCAATCTTGGCTCATTGCAACCTCCGCCTCCTGGGTTCAAGTGATTCTCCTGCCTCAGCCTCCCAAATAGCTGGGATTACAGGCGTGTGCCGCCACGCCCAGCTAATTTTTGTATTTTAAGTAGAGACGGGGTTTCGCCATGTTAGCCAAGCTGGTCTCAAATTCCTGACCTCGTGATCCACCTGCCTCGGCCTCCCAAAGTGCTAGGATTATAGGCATGAGCCACCGCGCCCAGCCGGCACGAGGCATTTCTTACGCCTCATGTAAACAGGCTACGTTCCTCAAAGGCAGCTGTCACTTGGGCATGATTTGACAATAACAACTTGAGGGAAAAAAGGAAATAGAATCCTATAATTTACCATGAAAATATTATGAAAGATACAGGTCAGCATGTATTGTAGGAGCAAACTTAGTGGTCCTGCTGGTCTTTTGGGTTCATTGGTTTGTGGTTAAGTTTCAAGTAAGTTCTCTCTTGGTCTAGTGTATTCTGTTGCTGGTGAGCTCCAGAAGCTCAAACCAGCTCTCTCCTGTTAGTAAGCTATGCTAAGTTTAGTTTAACACCGTAATGAGAGTCAATTCAGCAAACAGTAATGGTGACATCTCTGTGTTCAAAAGGAAATGAGGGCGGGGCGCAGTGGCTCACACCTGTAATCCCAGCACTTTGGGAGGCGGAAGCGAGTGGATCACCCGATGTCAGGAGTTTGAGACTAGCCTGGCCAACATGGTGAAACCCTGTCTCTACTAAAAGAAGATTTAAAAAATTAGCTGGGTGTGGTAGCGTGTGCCTGTAACCCCAGCTACTTGGGAGGCTGAGGCACGAGAATCAGTTGAACCTGGGAGGCAGAGGTTATAGTGAGCTGACATTGGGCCACTGCACTCTGGCCTGGGCGACAGAGTGAGAGTCCATCTCAAAAAATAATAATGAAAATAAAAATAAAGAAAATGGGCTATAGTCATAACAGTAAGAATATAGACCTACACAACAATATCATGGCTCTCATTCTTGATTCCGGCCTCTCCCAACTTCTCAATGTAGCCATGAATAAAAGTCACATTAGATGCCTGGAAGCCATATTTTTCCATGTGATAGTCAAGATACTTTTCAGCCACTTCCACCTAAAGTAAGAAAAATATAGTTTTGATAACATTTTGAAAAAAATACACGACTTTTTCCTAAAAATTTCCTATCACTAACAGAATATACTTCCCCCAGATTATTTTGGATAAATACACAAGATTCCTGTGGACATGTAGGATATACTACAACCTGGGACATAAACTCCCTGCTGCCCGTGCAGTTTGGCTTGAATAAACTCCTCATTCAGTAACAAAATCTTTCAGGATAGATGGCAGCAAGAAGGGAAAGATCAAAATCCACTCTATCATCACGATATTCATATCAGAGCAAACCTCCAACTCTTGTGTTCGCCCAGAAGAGCCCCTAATTGTTCAAGTTATCAGTTTCCAAGACAGGAAGCACTAGTGGCACAAATGAGCATTGCTAACTAGAGGCTTTCTTAAATTATCCTTGAAGAGCCACGAAGAAAACAACTTTATTTCTCAAAGAATGCTTTTGAGAATCTTTTCCTCCTTATCTTCCAAATCATGCCTCACCTGGCCTTTGGTCATGTCTATTCCAGTCACATGTCCCTTTTCACCAACCAGCTGGCTAAGTACATAGCAATCTCTGCCACTTCCACTACCCAGATCCAAAATCCAGCAGTTTTCTAGATGCTCAGGGATCACCAGACCACAGCCATAATATCTGGGAAATGGAACAACACATATTTTTTCCCTGGAGACTGGAAGACATGAAACCACTAAATCTTATACATACTTCCCTCCTCCCTCCCTCCGTTTCTTCATTCCTTCCTTTCTTCCTTCCTTCCTTCCTTCCTTCTTGCATCATTCATTCATACTTCTGATGTTTAGTCTCCACTGAACTGGACACCCATGAAGGCTGGGACTGTATCTGCTTTACCACAGTATTGTTGGGCATGTGCTAGGCTCTAAGACTTCATAAGCCATCTAAAATAATGTGTTCAGGCCGGGCGCGGGGGCCCACGCCTATAATCACAGCACTTTGGGAGGTCAAGGCGGGCGGATCGCTTGAGGCAAGGAGTTGGAGACCAGCCTGGCCAACATAGTGAAACCCCGTCTCTACTAAAAATACAAAAAAATCAGCTGGGCATGGTAGCAGGTATCTGTAATCCCAGCTCCTCGGGAGGCTGAAGCAGGAGAATGGCTTGAACCCAGGAGGCAGAGGTTGCAGTGAGCAGAGATCGAGCCACTGCACTCCAGCCTAAGAGACAGAGTGAGACTCCGTCTCAAAAATAAATAAATAAAATAAAATAATGTGTTGAATAAATACATTTAGTCATTAGCTTAGCTTCTGATTCAGGCTCAGGACTGCGCTAGTTATTGAGGAAAAAAATGTAAGGTTTCTGTCCCATAGGGGTGCTTTGTTTTGTTTTGTTTTGTTTTTTTGAGACGGAGTCTGGCTCTGTCTCACAGGCTGGAGTGCAGTGGCGCGATCTCAGCTCGCTGCAAGCTCTGCCTCCCGGGTTCACACCATTCTCCTACCTCAGCCTCCCGAGTAGCTAGGACTACGAGCGCCTGCCACCACGCCCGGCTAATTTTTTTTGTTTGTTTTTTGTTTTTTGAGACGGAGTCTTGCCCTGTCACCCAGGCTGGAGTGCAATGGCACGAACGCAGCTCACTGCAAGCTCCGCCTCCCGGGTTCACGCCATTCTCCTGCCTCAGCCTCCCCAGCAGCTGGGACTACAGGCACACGCTGCCACACCCGGATAATATTTTTGTATTTTTAGTAGAGACGGGGTTTCACCGTGTTAGCCAGGATGGTCTCAATCTCCTGACCTCGTGATCCTCCCGCCTTGGCCTCCCAAAGTGCTGGGACTACAGGCGTGAGTCACCGTGCTAGGCCAATTTTTTGTATTTTTAGTAGAGACGGAGTTTCGCCATGATAGTCTCGATCTCCTGGCCTCGTGATCCTCCCGCCTCGGCCTCCCAAAGTGCTGGGATTACAGAGGTAAACCACCACCCCCGGCCTTTTTTTTTTTTTGACTGAGTTTTGCTCTGTTGCCCAGGCTGGAGTGCAGTGGTGCAATCTCCACTCACTGTGACCTCCACCTTCCATGTTCAAATGATTTTCCTCCCTCAGCCTCCCAAGTAGCTGGGACTAAGGCGTGCGCCACTACACCCAGCTAATTTTTGTATTTTTAGTACAGACGGGGTTTCACTATGTTGACCAGGTCGGTCTTGAACTTCTGACCTCAAGTGATCTACCTGCCTTGGCCTCCCAAGTGCTGGGATGACAGACGTGAGCCACCGCCCCCTGCTCCGTAGGTGTATTTAAGAAGCAAGGTAAAACATTGTGCACAGAAAACACTTCCCATGATTTACGGACAGACCGAGTGACAGAGTGCTGTGGCAGTTTGGGGAAGAGGCCGCTCAAGGATTAGAGAAGTCTCCATGCAGTAGGTGGGACAGCAGCGTGGTGCTGGATGCGCAGGGTTGGGAAGGAGAAAGAAAAGGGAAGACTTTCCAAATTGGTGACTGCCGGCTGGGCAGGCAGTACTGATGGAGTGAGGAAGGGAAGGGTCTAAAGGGCCAAGGTTGATTAGTGGGTGCTGAACTACGCATATCTTGAATGGCAGATCCAGTGAGTGTGACTGTATTTTGTGAGCATGGGTAGGGACTACAGAGTGTTCACACTGGAGGTTCTTTTTTTTTTTAGGCAATTTTTTAAAAGTACGCATTTATTTTAGAGATGCATCTGGCTATGTTGACCAGGCTGGAGTGCAGTGGCTATTCACATCCCGGATCGCACACTACAGCCTGTAACTTCTGGGCTCACGCGATCCTCTGCCTCAGCCTCCCAAGCACTTGGGACTACAGGCTCACTGGCGCGCCCAGATTCATCGGAGGTTCTTAGAGCAGTAAGATGATGGGTGCTGAGATTTAGGAATTTTACAATAGACAAGGCAAGCTGATGGGTTGGTGGCTACGGGTTAATTCCCTAGTGACCGGCATCATTATCTTTTGGGAAAACTGCTGTTTGGGGTCTTCCTGGGGACAGCACAGGGCACTCTACCTTAGGGCTACTTCTTCGTGTACATTTTGCAAGGCTTCCCGGATGTGCTTGGGGACCGGCCTGGCTGTGGTGACACAGGCATTGATCTGGAGGTCTGCCGATCTCTTCAGCACCTGCCCGTAGTAGGTCTGACCCAGCGTCCCACAGTGGAGTGAGGGGTAGAGAGGGAGAAGAAGAGCTGTGACTGCAGCGCGAGGGCTCCGTCACCACCTCCACCTCCACTTGGCCAACCTCAGTTCCCTGGAAAGATCGAAGGACCTTGCCCTACCCCGACTCCAGGAGTCCCAGGGGACAGGGCGCGGGCCAGGCCAGACTTCCATTAGCCTAGGCTCCACTTGGGCCATTCCAGGCCCTACAGCTCTCACCTGCACGTCCTTCTGTATCTCAGCGTCGCGGGGTGCAGCCACTGTTGGGAGCGGGAAAGTTAGTTGAAAGGAAGAGGGTGCTGAGGGACGGACATGAGGGAGGGGGCCAGTAAAGGGCAGGCAGCGGGCCAAGGGGTGCGGGGAGGACCAAGGTCTCGAGACACAGCTCGGGGGAGGTGCTCGCCTTCCCGCCTTGCGGGGGCCCAGGGAAGGGGCTGGGGGCTGGGGCGGGACGCCCATGGCGCGCACTCACTGTCTCCTCGGCCTGCGACTCGGGACGGCGGGCTCCCACAGCCAGCTCCTGTGCCGAGGCCCCGCCCAGGCTGGCAGGCTTGCTCCGCCCGCCTACCCCGCTCCAGCCCCTCGCTCCGGCGCCCACCGCCTGACCCGCCGTCCCACTGTCAACCGCGCTGCTCTACAGACTTTCCAACCAGGAGGTCGGTATCAGCATCCCCCTTGTTCGCTCCACTGTGATTTTCACGGATAAATCTCGTACTCTGATTTAAATGAACACTCACCTATAAAATGATCTTCCCCCCTCCCCCTTTTTGGGAATAGAATCATCTTTTCTCGATCTGTTTTTTAAAGTCAAGTTTATTGAGATATAACTCATATTCCGTGAAATCCATCTTTCTTCAGTGTGCAGTTCTGTGAACTCTGGCAAACGTATATACATCACCATAACGGAGACCAAAATAGCTCTGGCCCACAAGTTTCTTCCTGCCTCTTTGTAGTAAATTCCCTCTTCCCACCCCCAGCTCCTGGGCAACCACAGATGTTTTCCCTCCCTATAGTTCTGCCTTTTCTAGAATGTCACATAGATGGAACCATTAACAGTATGTAGCTGTTCCCAGTCTATTTTGGGTTGTATTTAGGAAAGCAACTTTACTAAATTTATTTTTACCTATAGTAATTTTTGGTCAATTCACATGTATTTTCTAGGTATTGTCACTTCATCTTGCAGAAAGTTTTTTTTTAATTTTTAAATTTTTTTGAGACGGTCTGTCTCTGTTACCCAGGCCCAACCTCCAGGCTCAAGCGATCCTCCCGCCTCAGCCTCCCAAGTACCTTGGATTATAGGCATGCACCACCACACTTGGTTAATTTTTGTATTTTTTTTGTAGAGACGGGATTTCACCATGTTGTCCAGGCTGGTCTCCAACTCCTGGGTTCAAGCGATCCGCCCGCCTCGGCCTCCCAAAGTGTTTGGATTACAGGCATGAGCCACAGTGCCAGGCCCAAAAGTATTTTTTGTTTTTTTAAATATGGAACACTTCACGAATTTGCATGTCATCCTTGCGCAGGGGCCATGCAAATCTTCTCTATCGTTCCAACTGTAATATATGTGCGGCCGAAGCGAGCAGCCGAAAGTATTTTTAAATTATTTTTACTTCCACAATTATATGTGTATATCTTGTTTCCTTTTGTGGTTGTAACAAGCATTTCTCTTTTTATAATTTAAGTTTAAAAAAAAATTTTAGAGACAGGGTCTCAACTCTGTGGCCCAGGCTTAGCGTCACTGCGCAATCATCTCTGGATCCTTCAACTCTGGCCTCAAGCCATCCTCCTTCCTCAGCCTCCCCAGTAGCTGGGACTACAGGTGCAAGCCACCATGCCCAGCTTGTAACGATCATTTCCATTCATTAGGACAGTAAGGAAACAGGGAGATCCAAGTGAAAGGATATCTAAATGGATGAAGTAGACTCCTTTATTCATTTTTCAATCTCAACTGCCAATACTACAAAAATCTGGTTGATATCCAGCTAGTAAATTTTCATCCTCCCTGATGTCAATTAGTTGTTACAAATTAATAGAAAGGTGGTGTCTTTTATATTTTTAACAAATTAACCCCATGGAAATAATCCTTGTTGGAATATTTCTACAGGTTGGAATATTTCCAACTAGTATGTGTATAAAACTTAGTGTTTTTGTAAGTATCGCTTAGTTTTTGGGCAATCATAGAATGGTGAAAACGCTCCTAAATATTAGTTTTCAAAATATTCTCTTCATAAAATGAGCTCCTTTAGAAAAGCAGTTACCTTCTCATAGTTAAAATGATATCTTTATCTTAAAAGGGCAGATTAGTGAGAGGTCAAGGAAAGGGCTGTATAATTTTTCTCTTGTGCTTGTTTTGTTATCTTTAATTTATGGTTTACTTACAGGAATCATTTGACAATCCTTTTTTTTTTTTTTTTTTTGAGACGGAGTTTCGCTCGTGTTGCCCAGGCTGGAGCGCAATGGCACAATCTCGGCTCACTGCAACCTCTTCCTCCCCGGTTCAAGCGATTCTCCTGCCTCAGCCTCCCAAGTAGCTGGAATTACAGGCATGCACCACCATGCTGGCTACTTTGTATTTTTTGTAGAGACAGGGTTTCACCATGTTGGTCAGGCTGGTCTCGAACTCCTGACCTCAAGTGATCCGCCTGCCTCTGCCTCCTTAAATGCTGGGATTACAGGCGTAAGCTACCACGCCTGGCCAACAATCCTTAAATCTACCTAATCACACACAGATAAACTGCAATAAAACAAACCACTGTCAACTTAAATTGTGTTATTCTCACTTTTCCTCCATGGTGTCTGGTGTGGGGGCTAATTTTGGACCAGACTGTGACCACCAATCATTCTGATTGGTCAGTGCCTCACCACAGGTTTTGTGGGGGGTTTTTTTGTTTGTTTTACTATCACCCCTGCTAAATGACAGGAATACTATATATCTGTATACTGCGTAGAAGAAATTAGGACTCTCACATCAAGTCATATTTTAAATATTGGCAAAAGCATTTTTTTTTTTTTTTTTTTGAGACATTTGGAGTCTCGCTCTGTCACCCAGGCTGGAGTGCAGTGGCAGGATCTCAGCTCACTGCAAGCTCCGCCTCCCGGGTTCATGCCATTCTACTGCCTCACCTCCCAAGTAGCTGAGACTAGAGGCGCCCACCACCACGCCCGGCTAATTTTTTGTATTTTTAGTAGAGACAGGGTTTCACTGTGTTAGCCAGGACGGTCTCGATCTCCAGACCTCATGATCCGCCCACCTCAGCCTCCCAAAGTGCTGGGACTACAGGTGTGAGCCACCACGCCCAGCCTCACAAAAGCTAATTTTTTTTAAATAAAAAATTAACATACATAGAAATTTTCTTCCCTACCCTTCAACAGAGGCCTGTGCACACCGTCACACATTCTATCTTGGAAGCTACTGGCATGACAATTCCAGGATGATCCAGAAAGGCAGATTTTGGTTCATTACACAGAACCATGTTTCAAGAAGTGGAGATTTCCAAAAGGATGAGCACTCCTAAGTAAAGGATTCCCCAAATATTGGAAGCAGAAGCAGATGAATGACTGGATGATGGCTCACCTGAGTTGCAGAAGCAGGAGCAAATAGATTGGATTCAGCTACTTCCAAGATCCTTTCCTTTTCTAAGAGCTCTTCAGTATTATGTTGAAGACTAGTAAGGAAGGTGGCACCCTTGTTTCTATGCATAAGGAAACTAACAGGTAATAGAGAGCCAGACTAGTAGTCAAAAGACCTACCATCAAGCTCAGTGACCTTGGGTAAGTCATTTCATCTTCCTGGCTGTGTTTTTTTCATCTGTAAAACATGGGGCCAGAATTTAATAACTTTTAAGGCCCCATACAGCTCTAATGTTCTGGGGTTATATGACTCTTCTTCATCAAATATTATGTTGGGTTTTAAAACATATCCTTTTAAAAAATTCTTTTAGTTTTTTGAAATAGAAAGTGTATTTTAAATGTCTTTGGTATATATTATAGTGATAAAAGATTTTATTATTTCTTATTAATGTGTTTTGTAACTATTACATCAACTTTGAAATTCTGGAGTTACATGAACAATTATTCAAAATATTTCTCTATTCAGTTTTCTAAGATTTTATTCAGATTTTTGCATCTATACTCATAAAAAAGATCACCTACATTATCTTACATCCTCTTGCATCATCTTTCTTACATCATTTTATTTTTAAAATGAAAATCCTGTTTACTTCATTAAATGAATTAGTGTCTTACGATCATTTTCTATATTTTGGGAGTATAGGGGTTTTTTTTGTTTTTTGTTTTTTTGAGATGGAGTCTTGCTCTGCCACCCAGGCTGGAGTGCAGTGGCTCTTGGCTCACCGCAACCTCCGCCTCCTGGGTTCAAGCAATTCTTCTGTCTCAGCCTCCCGAGTAGCTGGGATTACAGGTATGTGCCACCATGCCTGGTTAATTTTTGTATTTTTAAAGTAGAGACGGGGTTTCACCATGTTGGCCAGGCTGGTCTCGAACTCCTGACCCTGTGATCTGCCTGCCTCAGCCTCCCAAAGTGGTGGGATTACAGGCGTGAGCCATCACGCCCAGCCAGGAGTATATGTTCTTTGACAGTTTGGAAAAGTCTCATGAAAGCTTTCACAAGCAAATGCCATTTTAATTGGTTATTCTTAGTTTGTGGGTTATTTCTCATAACCAATCTGGAATATTCTCTGTTAAAAGTGTCAGTTTCATAATTTTTTATCTTTATAAGGAGCTGGGCATATATTAATCAAATTTTTAGCAGCAAATTGATAACTCTTTTCAAGTCTAATTGATTTTATTGCCTATTCAATTATGAATTTACTAATTTGTACTTTTCTGGCCGAGTGGACACTTTACCCATTTAATCTATAAGAACTACTTAATACTTTTTATTTTTTCTAATTTGTTATTTTTTTCTCATTTGTTTAGTTTTATTATTTCCATTTCCATTCTTTCTAAATTCTAATTATATACCCCTTAAAAGAAACAAAAATATTTATACTCTATCCCTAATACGGGGATTTAAAGCATGCTTATTTTCTTATAGTACTGCTTTGGTATTATCATACAAATTTTCTTTTATGGCATTTGAACATCCATTATTTTAAAAATATTATCTTCCAGCACAATCTCTACAACTCAGACGTTACTTAGTGAAGTATTTTTTCCATGTTTTTGATCACCATTTAATTCTATGTATGTTGTTTATTTCCATAAAAAAAAAAAACATCAAATAATGTATACATTTCCACCCGTTCTCACATTTCTGGCTACTTTTCTTTCATGTATTTTGTTACAATGTTCTCTAGTGACTAAATTCAGTACAAATACGTTTTCATTATTTAATATAAATTTTATCTTATATTTACTAATAAAATTTTGATTGTGAAAGGTATTAATATTTTATCACATACAATGTAAGCAATCACTGCTTCTTTAATATTTGTTCCAGCATGAAGAAAACTTAGACTATCCCTTCATTTTAATTTTTTTCTAACTTGAGTATTTCTTTGCTTCTTGTAATGACTGCACTTAGCTTTGTTTTCTAAATTAGTGGTCTTTCTTTTCAAAGGTAAATTGAGTCCATCTGTATTTAATAATACTGCAATTATTAATACATGTTTATAGAATTAGTACATAAATTAATGCCTTTTCAGATCCTTCACATCTAGCTTTTTTACTTTACGTTAATATCCGTATGTATGAGAAATAAACGTAATCTGATAATGCTTAGTTAACTTGATGATTGGACAATAACAATATGAACTATATTGGATTCACTGTTACTTCCTCTTTATTCCTGCAGTGAAAACAATATTTTCTTATGTCAGATGTCTCTCAATCTCTTAGTCAATGAAGACCTGAACTAGAACAATATAGAGTCCCATTTTAAATTCAAACAAAGATATTTAGGTTTGACAACAGACTCATAGTAATGTCATTTAAAAAGATGGATCCAATGAACACAGACAAACATCAAAGTTTTCACCATGGCACAACCCTCTGCCACAATCACTCATAATAATTCAACTGCCTTCATATTTGGCAGTAACGTCATGCAAGTGAATTTGCTGATGATTAGCAAAATTACAAAATGAAAGTCAAGGTCACTTAATCAAGAATTACAGCAACAAAGAAATTCTAGGAATGCAGGTCAAGGCAAGAGGCTGCAGCTGGCCTGATAATGATACCACTTGCCTAATGTTCATTTAGGAATTTGCTATCACAAATAAAACACGTATTTCCTCTGAGTTACTAGAACAGAAAAGGAAACAATCAGGTATTACTTATCACCATTATATGACCATGAAATTAAAATATTTCCTTAATAATGATTAAGAGAAAAAATCATTCTCATGTGTTCATAATAGAAGCTCTATTTCTGAATTTAAAACACTACTCAGTATTTGCTTAAGTACTGAAATGTAGACAATATAGCTTTTGACATATTAAAAGTTTTATGGGAAAAACTAAGACCTCTTTTAATTTTGCTTTGATATCAAACTAAACAGAGCAGATGAAAGAATTCAATAAGAGCATGGGTTAATCCGATTCAAGAAGTGCTTCCAAAATTCAACCACCTCGCTTCTTCTTAGGAGAAACTGTACATCAAAACAGAACTTTTCTTTTTTTTTTGAGACGGAGTCTTACTCTGTCACCCAGGCTGGAGTGCAGTGGCGCGATCTTGGCTCACTGCAACCTCCACCTCCCAGGTTCAAGCGATTCTCCTGCCTCAGCTTCCCGAGTAGCTGGGATTACAGGCGCCCGCCACCACGCCCAGCTAATTTTTTGTAGTTTTAGTAGAGACGGGTTTCACCATCTTAGCCAGGCTGGTCTCGAACTCCTGACCTCGTGATCCACTCGCCTCGGCCTCCCAAAGTGCTGGGATTACAGGCGTGAGCTACCACACCCGGCCCTAACACAGAACTTTTCTAACTTAACTTTTGGAGAAGAAAATAGAAAACCAAACCCAGAGGACAGCTGTGTAAGGTATTTACTCCTCAGCATTAGGCAAAGGAGTGCTACAGCACTCTTACATGTCATTCTATTTCAACAGATGATTCAACTGGTCCTGTAGATCTGATGACTGTTCAACACTAGAAATTAGAATAGAGACAGGGTTTATCTGAAATGAGCAATAATAAAGACATCTTTGTACAACTATTTACAAAATTTTTTTTTTCATTACAGACAGGGTCTTACTATGCTGCACAGGGCAATCTCAAACTCTGGGCTCCAGCAATCCTCCAGCCTCAGCCTTCCAAAGTCCTGGAATTAGAGGCATGAGCCAGCCACTACACCTGTCCTGTACAAGCTATCTGTACTTTAATGCATAAATATTGTTGCATGTAAATCAAAATTTATATTGGTCCAGTTGGGTCCCAGAAGTGTTTAAATTCTGAAGAAAGGTTTGCAAAGCCAATTAGTAATGTAAACAATATTGCAAGGGACAAATTTAATCCATTTTAGAAAACAAGGCTGTTTAATGGTTTTTGCACATTTACTCCGCTTAATGAATATTACCAATGTAAAAGGTTTTCTACTCCTTAAGGTTGGTCTCTACACCCCGTAACTTTTAGAAAGTTTTACCATTAATAGCAGTGAGTTGAGTTACTGCACACCTTTGAAATATGCTGTATTCTTTAAATCCCAAGTAGTATCCCAGAGCATATTTCAATTTGAGGGCATATGTCAACCAGAGTTTTGTATTGATTCTGGACCCAGCAGTATAATTCCCCCCAGCATGCTTCAGTTGGTTCCCTACTCCTCTACCTTTGGGGTTACTTACTTCTTCTGAATAGCTTCTTGCCTAAATCAGAAAAGGAAAGAGGAAAATACACATAAGTGAACCAGTAGAAGTTTCATTTATGACCAGATAATGCATATAGGCAGAAGAAATTTCAGCTTATGTCACATTCTGTATTTCTGTCCATCCTATCCTAAGATTGTGCTATTGAACAGGGATTCCTATCTGAGTGCAGAGCTGCTGAAAAGATGGAATCTAAACATAAACAGATAGTAACACTCTCCCAGAGTGAGAAATGTGGTCCAACAAACTACATGCATGGCTTAAAATTAGTCTGTGTATATGGAATCAAATGGTCACATAGCTAATATGTAGATACCCAAAGAATGACTAATGACTATGACAAACATTAGCTATTTAAATATCAAAGAGTGAAATTCCTAACCATATATATATTTTTGTTTGTTTGTTTTTGTTTTTGAGATGAGTCTCACTCTGTCGCCAGGATGGAGTAGAGTGGTGCCCGATCTCAGCTCACTGCCATCTCCGTCTCCCAAGCTCAAGCAGTTCTCCTGCCTCAGCCTCCCGAGTAGCTGGGATTACGGGTGTGTGCCACCACACCCGGCTAATTTTTGTATTTTTAGTAGAGACGGGGTTTTGCCGTGTTGGCAAAGCTAGTCTAGAACTCCTGACCTCAGGTGATCCGCCTGCCTCAGCCTCCCAAAGTGGTAGAATTACAGGCATGAGCCACTGTGCCCAGCCTCTTTTTTTTTTTTTTTTTCTGGAGACAGTTTCACTTTTGTCACCCTGGCTAGAGTGCAGAGGTGCAATCTCCGCTCACTGCAACCTCCACCTCCCAGGTTCAAGCAATTCTCATGCCTCAGCCTCCTGAGTAGCTGGGATTACAGGCGCCCACCACCACACCTGGCTACTTTTTTATATCTTTAGTAGAGACGGGGTTTCACCATGTTGGCCAGGCTGGTCTTGAACTCCGGATCTCAGGTGATCCACCCTCCTCGGCCTCCCAAAGTGCTGGGATTACAGGTGTGAGCCACCACGCCCAGCCCCAACCATGTATTTCTGACAGGTACATAACTATAATATCAAGTACATAAAATATAAAACAACATGAAATAAGATGATGAGCAAATTATAATGGAGAAAGGCGGGGTCTTATATTTCAAAATTCCCTACATGATTTATATGTAGCAGGTGCCACAGTTACCTACGTACCATGTAGGATACAGGTATATTATACTTGATTCCCTAGTAGAGGACCCAACTTCCCAGAAGAGACCTTGGGCACAGTCAGTCATCAAATACTGATGAACTGCCTCATAGGTGCCAAGTACAGTGCTAGCATGGTCCTGGCATGGGCCCTGCCTTTACAGGGTTTATAGTCTCTCTGTGAGGAGCCCTCAATTTAACATGGAGAGGTTCATAAAGGGTGGACTCTGCTCCTGATTCTCATCCCTTACCCCCACTTCTTCTGTAGTCTCAGGCATCTTTGCCATCGAGAAAAGTCATCCTTGGCCACCCCCACCTTTACTCCCAGTCTGGCCTCCACAGGAAAGCGCTGAAGCACAACATCCGTGAAAGCAGACCAGGGATAATGATCCTGCAGCAAACAGTTGCTGGAGGAGGCATACTCACTGGTATTGAAGATGTGTTGTTATTATTGCCATCTTCCTTAAACTCTGCATAAAAAGAGAGAGAGAGAAACAGAACATTTCCACTTTCCTGTGGCCACACAAACCATATACATAAACCCAAATCATTAAAAAAAAAAAGTTGTTTCTTACATCTTCTGAGTGCAAGATGGCATCTTCCTGGAGTACCATGTTTCGAGCTGCCTGACCTAGCAGCTGGAAGACAAAAATAAAATGGTAATAATCAAAATTCCCAAACTTCCTGTAATCTTCTCTCTGCAGCTGTTACACTACTACCCTCTCTCCTCTCTCACTCCTCCACCCTATACAACCAGAAACACTCAAAATGTAATGGAGGATAATTTTCTATTCATGTTGAAAATTCATTTCATTGGCACTATGGCAGTTCTGGCATGGACCCGACATCTGTTTCAAAGGCCACTGCCTGAGAAATCAAGTGCTTCCTAACTGCTGGGCTGTTGCCACAGTGTATTCATTAAGTGCTAAGAGAAGTCTGCAAAAAAACTTTGGCTCCACAAGTCCAGTGAGAGAACATTACTCTTGATTCTTTAAAGGCAGATTTGAGATTTGGGGTGGTTTGAGAGTAGTAAAGACGCAAGAGTTAGAATGGGGCTGAAAAGGACAGAGGAATACAGCTATTTAGAAATGAAATAAGAGAAGGCCAGGCACGTGGCTCATGCCCATAATCTCAGCACTTCGGGAGGCCGAGGTGGGTGGATCACTTGAGGTCAGGAGTTTAAGACCAGCCTGGGCAACATGGTGAAACCCCAACTCTACCAAAAAATACAAGTTAGCTGGGCGTGGTGGCTGCGCTTGTAATCCCAGCTACTCGGGAGGCTGAGGTGGGAGAATTGCTTGAACCCAGGAGGCGAAGGTTGCGGTGAGCCAAGATCGCACTACTGTACTCCAGCCTGGGCAACAAAGCAAGACCCTGTCTCAAAAAAAAAAAAAAGAAAGAAAGAAAAAAATGGAATAAGAGAAATAGTGGGGGGTGTGGGGAAGCCATGAGGAGAAGCTCAGGGCTTAAAATGGGGAACCACCCCATAAAAGATGACCAGACAGGGCTGGGAAAAAGAAAAGAAAGGCGATGGCCAGGTGCGGTGGCTCACGCCTGTAATCCCAGCACTTTCGGAGTCCAAGGTGGGCAATCACCTGAGATCAGGAGTTCAAGACCAGCCTGGCCAACATGGCAAAACCCCTCTACCAAAATTACAAAAATTAACCAGGCGTGGTGGCACGTGCTTATAATCCCAGCTACTCAGGAGGCTGAGGCAGGAGAATCTCTTGAACTTGGGAGGCAGAGGTTGCAGTGAGCGGAGATCGCACCATTGCACTCCAGCCTGGCAACAGAGTGAAACTCTGTCTCAAAAAAAAAAAAAAAAGAAAAGAAAAGAAAAAGAAAAAGAAAAGAAAGGAGAAATGTGCAGGCAGAATTTAATGAGGTCACTGAGTTTAATGGGTCCTGAGTCCAAAAGAGAAAAGCAGAGCTTGGATTCGGCTGGATGGCCTACAGTCAAGGAGAGCTGACTGCATTAGCACTGAGAGGCAAGCAGAGACCAACAGAGATTTCTGGCCTAATACTGCACCCTGCTCCTGGCATACCTAAATCCAGCCAAGTAAAAGGAGCTACTGTTATGTGTATCCTACCAGCCCTTCCCTGTTCTCTTGGGTCAGGGAGACTCTGGTGAAAAGGGTGGCGTGACTTCAAAGTAACTAGGATTGCCAGATTTCTTCCCCAACCCAGGGCAACTTTATTTATTTTTAAGTTTTAAAGTTAGTAACCCTTTCTGGACGTCTAAAGTCAAAACAATAAAATAGGACTTTCCATCTCTGTCCCTTTCTTTCCCTGTTCTCTCCCCCACATGCATAACTATTTTTTTATTTTTTAATTTTCATTTTTTTGAAACAGGGTATCACTCTGCCACCCAGGCTGGAGTGCGGTGATGTGATCTTGGCTCACTGCAACCTCCGCATCCTGGATTCAAGAGATTCTCCTGCAGCAGCCTCCTGAGTAGCTGGGATTATAGGTACATGCCACCACGCTCACCTAATTTTTATATTTTTAGTAGAGACGAGGTTTCACTTTGTTGGCCAGGCTGGTCTCAAACTCCCGTCCTCAGGTGATCCACCCGCCTCAGCCTCCCAAAGTGCTGGGATTACAGGCATGAGCCCCTACACCCAGCCCCATGCATAACTATTTTTATTAGCTTTGTGGTTTTCTTTCCATTGTTCCTTTTTAAACAATGGACACATGTATTTATTTTCCTCCATACCACCTTCCTACTTAAAATGTAACATACTATGTGTACTTGTTTACACCTTGTTCTCTCTCTCTTTCTCTCTCTCTCTCTCTCTCTCTCTCTATATATATATATATATTTTTTTTTGAGACATGGTCTCACTCTGTCACCCAGGCCGGAGTGCAGTGGCACCATCACTGTTCACTGAAGCCTCGACCTCCCGGGCTCAGGTGATCCTTCCACCTTAGCCTCCAGAGTAGCTGGGACTACAAGTGCATGCCACCATGCCCAGATAGTTTTTTGTATTTTTTTGTAGAGATGGGGTTTTGCCATGTTGCCCAAGCTGATTTCAAACTCCTGGGCTCAAGTGATTTGCCTGGCTTGGCCTCCCAAAGTGCTGGGATTGTAAGCATGAGCCACCGCGCCCAGCCTACACCTTGCTGTTTTCACTTTGCAATAGATCCCTGAGGGTTATCTGCAGCAATACATATTGAATCTCCTATTCAACTGCTATCTCCTAATGAATCCATTGCTCTTTTACAACTGCAGAGTACCACACTCTACAGGTGACCATAACATTATTCAATCAGTTCTCTGCTGAGGGATTTGGAGGCTCTTCCCAGTCTTTTGCCACAGTAAGTAGTGGTACAAAAAATTCTCAAATCTTGCATCTTATCTCATAGCTTTCACTGTTACAAACATCTCCTATCTTTGCATCTTTTTGCCAGCATATGTTTGAGATGAACTCACAGGACTGTGATTTGTGACTGTGGGGTTTTAATTTTGCTACATATTGCCAAATTCCTCTCCTTTAGGGCTGTACCACTTCGCATTCCCACCAACAATTACGCGAGTACCTGTTCCTCCTGTGGCTACTTTTAAGGGAAAACTTCAAACTCCTATAGATGGGAGATGGTGACTTACAAACCGATGGCAGAAAAAAAAGGGTTCTAACAGAATCTACTTCATTAACTTATTCATTTAACAAACATTTGTTGAGTGTTTAACATATGCCCTTACTCTGGTTAAGAGTGATAACGGGGCTCAGAATCTGGAGGGGTTACAAAGGGAACATAGGCACTTAAATCACCTTATGGTAAGTGCTGATGGGGAAGCATTGGCTGCTCTGGGAGCATATAGTGGGGCAGGAGTGTCTAACTGATTACAGGGGTAGGTGTTCAGGAAAGGTCCCTGAAAGAAATGACTTCTAATCTGAGACTTAAAAGTTAGGGTTTAGAATTCATCTTGTGTGTGTAATTCTAGAGAAAAATGGCATGATCCATTTTTCTGTTTTAGAAATGTGGTAAGCAGGTGGACTAGAGTGGGGAATGAGGCAGAGAGATTGGTTAGGATGACATAGCAGTACTCTAAGCAAAGAATGAGGATGGCCTGAAACACAGAAGTAGCCGAGAAAAAAAGAAACAAAGGATTTGTGAGACATTTAGAAAACACTCGATGGGAGTTGTGGTTGCCTTGAAGGCAGGGGCTGTTGTAATGTAAAGCCAAGGCTTTTCCTTGATATATTCATTGGCATTCTGCATCACTTTCCTACATAAACCGACCAGACACATAACATACCATCTGAGATTTCTAGTTTTGCTTTCTTTAAAATGGAAGAACATCTTGAATACACCTGTAAAACAATCTTCACTACAGAATCTTTTTAGATTTCTACAAATTTTTCTCCTAGGCTTTTATCATTAACTTGTTCATAATTAACTCAATAACAATTTGTCTTAGCTACTCATCTTCAACAAGTGTTTCTGATTTTCAACTTAGTTTTCATAGCAATAGCAACCCTCTTTTTTGGTACTCATATTTCATCATTCTTCGTATTATTTCATTAAATTACGTAGTTGCAACTGTAAGCATAAGTGCCATACACACATTTAAAAATTTGTTTTCATTCTTTTTTTTTTTTCTTTTTTTACAGAGAAAAGATAGCACTATGTGGCCCAGGCTGGTCTCGAACCCCTGGACTTAAGCAATCCTGCCTCCGCCTCCCAAAGTGTTAGGATTACAGGCATGAGCCACTGCGCCCAGCCCACACACACATTATGTTTAGAAAAAAACACAATGGACCCTCACTAAGCTCAAATGGAGGAGCAGAAGCGCAGGCATGCAAGAGACAAGCCTATGAGTCATAACCACTCATTATGCTGCGGGCAAATGTCAGTGTATTTCTCCTCACAGGCTCTTTCCCCAGAGACCCCTTCCCTGATCATCTGTTTAAGATTAACCCTTTCGGCCAGGTGGGGTGGCTCACGCCTGTAATCCCAACACTTTGGGGGGCCAAGGCGGGAAGGATCACTTGAGGTCAGGAGTTTGAGACCAGCCTGGCCAACATGGTGAAACCCCATTTCTACTAAAAACACAAAAATTAGCTGGGTGTGGTGGCAGGCGCCTATAATCCCAGCTACTCAGGAGGCTGAGGCAGGAGAATCGCTTGAACCCAGGAGGCAGAGGTTGCAGTGAGCCCGAGATCGGGCCACTGCACTTTAGCCTGGGTGACAGAGCTAGCGAGACTCCTCCTCTGTCTCAAAACAAACAAACAAAGAATAACCCTTTCATCACTCTCTATTCCCAGATTAATTTTGCTTCACAGGATTTACCACCACCTGATTTTTTTCTGTTTCATTTGTTTATCGTCTGTCTCTTCACTAAAATGTAAACTTCCTAAGTACAGGGATTTAGTTTTGTTTATTCCGTGTACCTAAAGTAGTTCCTGGCACACAGCAGACATCCAATAAGTATTTGTTAAATGAATACTGTGGAATGAGTGTTTTACACATGAAATTCTCAGTTAATCAAACAAAATAGCTATGTGGAGACTGCTCAAGAAGCAATGCTGCCGGGCGCGGTGGCTCACGCCTGTAATCCCAGCACTTTGGAAGGCTGATGCAGGCGGATCACGAGGTTAAGAGTTCGAGACCAGCCTGGCCAACATGGTGAAACCCCATCTCTACTAAGAATACAAAAATTAGCCGGGCGTGGTGGTGCGTGCCTGTTATCCCAGCTACTCAGGAGGCTGAGGCGGGAGAATCGCTTGAACCCAGGAGGCAGAGGTTGCAGTGGGCCAAGATCACGCCACTACACTCCAGCCTGGCGACAGAGCTAGACTCCGTCTCAAAAAACAAGGAAAAGTACTCCCTTCAATTAGTCATTCTAAAGACTTCATGAATTAAACTCCATGAAAGACAACAGTGTCCAGCACATATAAAATGCTAAATAAATGTACGTTTATTATGATGAATATGTTCAATATTTACAGGTGGTTAACTATAAACACCTCTAGTTGAAAATATATATTATATATGTATATATAAATATATATGTACGTATATATTTTATATATATATATTATATATATATATATATTTTTTTTTTTTGAGACACGGTCTTGGTTCTCTGTCACCCAAGCCGGAGTGCAGTGGCACAATCTTGGCTCACTGCAACCTCCGCCTCCCGGGTTCAAGCAATTCTCCTGCCTCAGCCTCCTGAGTAGCTGGGATTACAGGTGCCTGCCACCACGCCCGGCTGTTTTTGTTGTTGTTGTTTGGTTTTTTGTATTTTTAGTAGATACAGGGTTTCACCCTGTCAGTCAGGATGGTCTCCATTTCCTGACCTCGTGATCCGCCCGCCTCGGCCTCTCAAAGTGCTGGGATTACAGGCGTGAGCCACCGCGCCCTGCCTCTCTCTCTTTTTTGTTGTTGTTTGTTTGTTTTAGACGGAGTTTCGCTCTTGTTGCCCAGGCTGGAATGCAATGGTGCGACCTCGGCTCTCCGCAACCTTCGTCTCCCAGGTTCAAGCAATTCTCCTGCCTCAGCCTCCCGAGTAACTGGGATTACAGGCAAGTGCCATCACGCTCGGCTATTTTTTTTTTTTAATTATTATTATTTTTTAGTAGAGAGGGGGGGTTTCTCCATGATTGTCAGGCTAGTCTCGAACTCCTGACCTCAGGTGATCCGCCCGCCTCGGCCTCCCAAAGAGCTGTTTTAAAGCACAGGTTCCCATGGCATCGTTTCTTCCCCCAACCCTCACTCACTATCCCTAACCAAACAGACTGCACACCCCAGAATGCAACACGCGCCTCCGCGAAGAAGACCTACTCATAGCAAGTACTTCACAGCCTACAATTCCCAGGATGCAACGCGACCGTCTTCCCACAGCAACGAAAGACTGCGACTCTCCGGACTATCAGGCCGGGAGAGTCCACTTCCAGCTCACCTCGGAGCTCCGGGAGCCCTTCAGCACCTGCTTGGTGAGCGCGATTACGTCAGTACCACAGGTGGTCACCTTCTCCGTGAGAAGCCCCTTCACGGACTGACCGAACCGCGCTTGAGAATCTGCCGTTCCAGTCGCCATCATTTCAGTTAGCGAACGCTTCCGCACGGGCGATGGGGAGTCGCCGGGGCCAAAAGACAGGCAACGCGGAAGGAAAAGAGGCGTTTCTCTTCCTCCACGGGAAAAGGAAGGGACGCATGCGCCTGATGGAGGTTGACCTTTGCTCACTAAACTCATGATATCCTGAGGAAAACAGGGTCCAGGCAAACATCTCTGGAGGGGATGGAGGACAGTTTCATTGAATCTATGGTTTAGAATCGGAAAGCCTGTGGCAGGGCATGGTGGCTCACGCCTGAAATCCCAGCACTTTGGGAGACCCAGGCAGGAGGATCACCTGAGCCTGAGAGTTCCAGACCACCCTGGGCAACATAGCGAGACTCCATCTCTTTAAAAATAAAATTAAATTGAAATTAATACAAATAAATAAAAAGAATCAGAAGGCCCGGATTACAGTGCCAATGCTACCATTTAGCAGTGTGTGGCTGCAAATTACTCAGCCTCTTACATTCCTCATCTGTTAAACAGAAGTAATAATTTTTCCAAGGGGTTATGAGAATATCATTCCATTCATATATATATATGTATATATATTTATATATGTATATATATAAATATATATACACACATATATATACATATATTTATATACATATATATACATATATATATATATATATATTTTTTTTTTTTTTCCCCAGACAGAGTCTTGCTCTGTCGCCTAGGCCTTTTTTTGGTTAATTGAGACAAGGGGCCAGGCATGGTGGCTTATGCCTGTAATCCCAACACTTTGAAAGGCCAAGGTGGATCACTTGAGGTCAGGAGTTCGAGGCCAACCTATCCATATGGTGACACACCTGTAGTCCCAGCACTTTGGGAGGCCGAGGCAGAAGGGTCACTCGAGGCCAGGAGTTCAGTATCAGCAGCCTGGGCAACATAGCGATAACTTGTCTCATTTTATTATTTTATTTATTTTTTTTTTATTACTTTTTTTTAGATGGAGTCTCGCTTTGTTGCCCAGGCTGGAGTGCAGTGGCTTGATCTCAGCTCACTGCAACATCTGCCTCCTGAGTTCAAGCGATTCTTCTCCCTCAGCCTCCCAAGTAGCTGGGATTACAGGTGCTTGCCACCAGGCCCGGCTAATTTTTGTATTTTTAGTAGAGAGAGGGTTTCACCATGTTGGCCAGGCTGGTCTCAAATTCCTGACGTCTAATGATCCACCAGCCTTGGCCTTCCAAAATGGTGGGATTACAGGCGTGAGCCACCGCACCTGGCCTCATTCTGTTCAATTTTAACAAACATTTCATGAACTAATTACCAGACACTGTACTAGGCTGGGGATAGAGAAAGAAATGAAATACAGTTCTTGTCTCTGTGGAGCTCCCAGGCTGATGAGGCAGATAGGCCTATAAACAAATGAAGAAGGAAAAACAATCTAATAGAAAAATTGGCAAAAGGCACAAGTAGGCAATTAAAAAAAAAATCAACTGGCTCATAAATGTGAAAAATGCTCAACATCACTAGTAATTTTTATTGATAAATAACCTCTTTATTGTATTAATACCAAACTGATGGTAACCACCTTGTAAGTGAATTAATACGTAAAATATTTCAAGTAGGCTGGGTGCCGTGGCTCACGCCTGTAATCCCAGCACTTTGGGAGGTTGAGGCGGGAGGATCACCTGAGGTCAGGAGTTCGAGACCAGCCTGCCCAACATGGTGAAACCCCATCTCTACTAAAAATACAAAAATTAGCCGGGCGTGGTGGTGGGCACCTGTAGTCCCAGCTACTCAGGAGGCTGAGGCAGGAGAATTTCTTGAACCTGGGAGGCAGAGGTTGCAGTGAGCCGAGATCATGCCACTGTATTCCAGCCTAGGCGACAGAGCAAGACTCCGTCTCAAAAAAAAAAAAAAATTTCAAGTAGCTCCATTTCTTTTTTAGTTAATTAATAAAAGATGTGAAAGTTATTATATTGAAAATTTTGTTCAAAATTACCTGTATTCAATATCAACATTACTTCCTCTTCCAAGTGTCTAGATTCATATGTCTCTGTTGAATCTCATTTACTGTTTACTTTTTGTCCTTAATAAACTTTATTGAGTTTATGTGCATGAATTTATGTTATAATTTATGTATAATAATTACATTACTTTTTGAGATGGAGTCTTGCTCTGTCACCCAGGCTGGAGTGCAGTGGCACGATCTTGGCTCACTGCAACCTTTGCCTCCCTGGTTCAAGCGATTCTCCTGCCTCAGCCTCCCGAGTAGCTGGGATTACAGGTGCCCACCACCACGCCCGGCTAATTTTTGTATTTTTAGTAGAGACTGGTTTCACCATGTTGGCCAGGCTGGTCTTGAACTCCTGACCTCAGGTGATCCACCTGCCTTGGCCTCCCACAGTGCTGGGATTACAGGCATTGAGCCACCACACCCGGCCTGCACAATAACCACATTCTTTAAAGAGTACAATTTGATGAATGTGGCAGATGTATACACCTGTGAACCACCACCACTATTAAGATACAGAACAGGGTGGGAGCAGTAGCTCATGCCTGTATTCCCAGCACTTTGGGAGGCTGAGGCAGAAGGATCTCTTGAGGCCAGGAGTTCAATATCAGCAGCCTGGGCAACATAGCGATAACTTGTCTCATTTTATTTTTTTATTATTATTATTTATTTACTTTATTTTGAGACGGAGTCTTGCTCTGTCACCCAGGCTGGAGTACACGGGTGTGATCTTGACTCACTGCAACCTCCACCTCCCGGGTTCAAGCGATTCTCCTGCCTCAGCCTCCCGAGTAGCTGGGACTACAGGCACTCACCGTCGTGCCCGGCTAATTTTTGTATTTTTAGTAGAGACGACGTTTTACCGTGTTGGGCAGGCTTGTCTTGAACTCCTGACCTCATGATCCACCCCCCTTGGCCTCCCAAAGTGCTGGGATTACAGGCATGAGCCACCATGCCCAGCCCCTTGTCTCAATTAAAAAAAAAAAAGATACAAAACATTTCATCACCCTCAGAAGTTTCCAAGTGCCCTTTAAAGTCCATCTCTCCTTCTCTGTCTCACCCCAGGCAACCACTGCCCTGCTTTTGGGAACTATAGATTAATTTGCATTTCTAGAATGGCAAATAAATAGCATCATACAGGATTTTTTGGGGGGAGGGGGGTCTTTTTTTGTCTGGCTTCATTCTTGCAGCATGATGATTTGACAGTCATCTATGTTGTTGTGCATATAACTAGCCTGTTCATTTTTATTGCTAAGAAATATTCCACTGCATGGATAGTTCTCACTGTGTTTATTCACTCTCTTGCTGATGGACACTTGGGTTGTTTCCACTTTTGGGTTTTTGTTTTGTTTTGTTGTTTTTTGGTTTTGGTTTTTGTCATTGTTGTTTTTGAGACAGAGTCACTCCTCTGTCATCCAGGCTGGAGTGCATGGCATGACCACAGCTCAAGCTCCCAGGCTCAAGCAATCCTCCCACCTCAACCTCTGGAATAGCTGGAGCTACAGGTTCATGCCACCATGCCTAGCTAATTTTTACAATTTTTTCTGTAAAGACAGGGTCTCCTTATGTTGCCTGGGCTCAAGTGATTTTCCTGCCTTGCCCTCCCAAAGTTCTGGGATTACAGGCGTAAGCCCATCACACGTGGCCTCCACTTTTGGAATATTATGAATATTCTGCTATGAACATTTGTACACAAATCTTTATGTGGATTGTTTTCATTTCTCTTGGGTAACTATCTAGTAGTGGAATGGCTGGATCATATGGTAAGTGTTTAAGTTTTCAAGAAACTGCCAAACCATTTTCCAAAGTGGTTTAACATTTTACATTTCCAATAGCAGTGTATGCCACTCCAGTTGCTCCACATCCACAAACTTAGGAAAAGATGGAATGTTCTATAGCCATGGTAACACATAGCTACCTGTGGTGGACAGACTGGCCACTCAGGGTAACCTTTGACCCCACCTCCTGGTGTTCTTGCTCTTGTGTGAGCCTCTTCTCTTGCTTGTGGGCATGATCTTTGATTTGCTTCTAATCGATAGTGTATGCACAGGTGATAGGAAACACATCATGATGTTACATAAGATTACATGTTGCATCACCATTCCCCTCATCTTGCTGGAGCCTCTCTTGCCAGCTGTGAGTAAGCGAGTGGCCATGTTGGAGAACTCCACGTGACAAGGAACTGCAAGTACCATCTAGTCACCTACCTCTGGGCCTCCAGCTGACAGCCAGCCAAAAAAAAAAAAAAAAAAAAAAAAAAAAAGCTCTCAGTCCAACAATCAAAAGGAACTCAATCCTGCTAACAACCAGGCACATAGGAAGCAGATTCTTCCCCAGTAGAGCCTCCAGATGAAACCCAACCCTGGCCCACACCTTTACTGCAGCCTGTGAGACACTAAGTAGATGGCCCAGAGAAGCTGTACTTAGGTTCCTAACCCACCAAGACTGTAAGATAATACATGTGTGTTGTTTTAAGCCACAAAGTTTCTGGTAATATTCATGGTAATGTGGTAGTAGAGAACTAATATATTACCAGAACTCATCTGAAATCTGTTCAGCTGGGCGCAGTGGCTCACACTGGTAATCCCAGCACTTTGGGAGGCCAAGTAGGAAGGATCACTTGAGCTCAGGAATTCAAGACCAGCCTGGGGATCATGGTGAAACCCCATCCCTATGAAAAATTCAAAAATTAGCTGAGCATGAAGGTCTGCGCCTGTAGTCCCAGCTACTTGGGAGGCTGAGGTGGGAGGATCACCTGAACCCAGGAAGTCGAGGCTGAAGTGAGCCATGATTGCACCACTGCACTCAGGCTAAGTGACAGAACCAGACCCTGTCTCAAAAAAAAAAGAAAAGAAAAGAAACAGAAAAAGAAATCTGTTCAATCAATTTATGACAACTCACCTCAGTGAACCCCCTTTTGCAAACCAAACAATCAGGATCTGCCCCTTCACCTCTGAAAATCAATCATTCAGGAGTTTGAGTCCTGCCTGGGCAACATAGAAAGACATTGTCAAAAGAGGCTGAGCACAATGGCTCACACCTGCAATCCCAGGCAGAGGTAAGTGGATTGCCTAAGATCAGGAGCTTGAGTGACCAGCCTGGCCAACATGGTGAAACCCTGTCTCTACTAAAAATACAAAAATTAGCCAGGCATGGTGGCATGCATCTGTAGTTCCAGCTACACAGGAGGGTGAGGCAGGAGAATCACTTGAACCCGGGAGGCGGACGTTGCAGTGAGCCAAGATCGCGCCATTCCACTCCAACCTGGGTAACAGAGTGAGACTCTGTCTAAAAATAAAAAAATAAGACGGACATTGTCAAAAGAGAGAGAAGAAAGAGAAATAATAATAGGAAAGTTATAGAAAAATATTCATGCCAAAAAAATGCAATACAGCTTCGTTTAGGTTAAAAAATATTTTAAAAATATTTATTTTTAGTAATTTGCATTTTCCAAATTTCTGCAATTATGATGTATAACTTTTATAATATGGTGATGAGAGTGTGAAGCAACACATTTTGTGTGTGTGTGTTTTTTAAATTCCCATTTCTTGTTTGTGATTGGGGTGAAATATCAGGTCAGCTTGGCAGTCACTATAGGAGTAGAAAGTAGCCATTCATATTTCACTACCAGCTGGTTGACCCGACTGAGGCCCCTGCCTGGATCTTAGGATTCAGGCCTCTCCACTTGTCAGTCCAGCTCTCAGGCTTTACACACGATCTCCTCATCCAGCCTACCCCATGCACCAACACCAGTTTCACCCTCCTAAAACACCATTGTCACCTTGCTGCTCCCTGCTGCAGTACTCTCAATAGCTCCTACAGCCTCCCTATACCCTTTATACCTTTCCATTCCAGGGCTCCAGAGCCTGACTCAATGTACCCCTCAGATCTTTCTCAGGGATCCCCCACAACACACCTCTTTGTCTCTTCAGCTAAGGCCATCACCATTCCCCTCATGCCATGCTCCTTCCAGCCTCTGCTACTCTCCCTTCCAGCAACACCCTTCTCTCCCTACTCCTTCACATCTCTACCTAACAGTTCTGAGGTAGGAGGTGGGACTGGACTTACAGACAGACCACTCCCAGAGAGAGGGACAGATGCCATCAGATGCCGTCTCTCACCTCTGTGAGCCTCAACTAACAACTCCTGGTTGGCCCATCTCTTCTATAATGATTGACACCAAGAATGTCCGCTACCTTGGGGCTGTGATTTCATCTGGTAATATCAAAAAAAAATTTTTTTTGAGAGTCTCACTCTGTCATCCAGGCTGCACTGTAGTGGCATGATCTCAGCTCACTGCAACCTCTACCTCCCAGGTTCAAGCGATTCTCCTGCCTCAGCCTCCCAAGTAGCTGGGATTACAGACGCACACCACCATGACCAGCTAATTTATGTATTTTTAATAGAGATGGGGTTTTGGCATGTCAGTCAGGCTAGTCTTGAACTCCTGGCCTCATGTGATCCACCCGCATTGGCCTCCCAAAGTGCTGGGATTATAGGCGTGGGCCACTGCGCCCAGCCCGGAAGGTAAATTTTTTGAAATAAGCTTTAGTGGAACAATCCTGAAGAATAACACAAGAGGAATAACAGGTTACCAGTAAGGTGTCAGCCAATTTGTTCCAGCCACTTTTGAATCCATGTCCTATAATCTAAAATTTAGTTCTCTTTCCCTAAGCTGAGAGCTTTCTATCATGTCAGTATGTATGTTATGAAGAAAAGGAGACTTAGGTGAGATGTTTGTATTTATCACAACTGCTGCTTCAATTGCCTAGGACTTCAACAGCTTCATGGAAGTCTGGGAAATGTTCAGGCATAAGGTTATTGCCTTAGCTGACTGAAAATTGCCCCATACAGTGGTACATATCAACCCTTAGTGAGGCCTTTTAAAAAACAAACAGGTTGAAAAATGGATTAAAGTAGGCAAATAACAGCATCTGTCTTTAGAGCTATCAACTCAAGAATTCTCTCAATTTTTTTTTTTTTTTTTTTTTTTTTTTTGAGATGGAGTCTTGCTCTGTCGCCCAGGCTGGAGTGCAGTGGTGCAATCTCGGCTCACTATAAGCTCCGCCTCCCAGGTTCACACCATTCTCCTGCCTCAGTCTCCGGAGTAGCTGGGACTACAAGTGCCTGCCACCATGCCCTGGCTAATTTTTTGTATTTTTAGTAGAGACGGAGTTTCACCATGTTAGCCAGGATGTTCTCGATCTCCTGACCTTGTGATCTGCTGGCCTTGGCCTCCCAAAGTGCTGGGATTATAGGCGTGAGCCACCATGCCCAGCCAGGAATTCTCTCAGTTATGAAATCTTGCAGAGAAGTTATTTTTCTTTCTCAAAATCCAGATGATGACAATATTCCTTACTCCAGATCTGGCATTTTTTCATCATCACTGTCTTGTGAATGATCATCTGCTCCATCTGCTAAATCTACATCCTCTTCACCACCCATGTTGTTCATCATCTCAGAGAAATAATCAAAATCAGACATGGCTTCATCTGAATCATCTTCCCAGTCTTTCCAATGATTGGAGTCCACACTAAGCCAGTTAAGCTTTGCCCTTTGTTTTGTTAACCTTGGCCATGACTGGCCCCATTTTCCTTTTTGTAAACAAACAAAATCGATCTGTCCGTTCTTTTATGCTTCAAATCATTTGGATCAATACAGTGAAAAAGATCAATTTCATATAAATGCTTAAAATGATCACTTCCAGGAAGTGGCAGTACAAGGGCTTCTGCATGGCTAGCAGAGCAGTGGTCCCAACCACAGTGCATGCCCTGAGCTCTCCGCCTCCCCTGCCTGCCTGCGAGGCAGCAGCAGTGCTGCAAGCAGCCCACGGCAGGGTGGACCACCCACATCGACAACCTCGTGGTGGAAGGGACCTGTAGGATGCAGCCATCGTGGGCTACAAGGACTTGCCTTCCATCCAGGCCACCATCCCTGGGAAAACCTTTGTCAGCATCAAGCCAGCTGAGGTTGATGTCCTGGTTGGCAAAGACTGGTCAAGTTTTTTTGTGAATGAGGTGACACTTGGGGGCCAGAAATGTTCTGTGATCTGGGACCTACTGCTGCAGGATGGGGAACTGACCTATCTTTATACCAAGAGCACCGATGGATCCCCCACCTTCAATGTCACTGTCACCATGACTGCTAGGATGCTAGTGTTGTAGGAAGTCAGGGACCCCAAATGGAGAGACTGGCTGGAGGTGCAGCAGAGGAACATAAATTGTGATGATTTCATTTTAATATGGACATTTATCAGTTCCCAAATAATACTTTTATAATTTCTTATGCCTGTCTTTAATCTCTTAATCCTGTTATCTTTGTAAGCTGAGGGTGTATGTCACCTCAGGCCCACTGTGATAATTGTGTTAACTGTACAAATTGATTGTAAAACATGTGTGTTTGAACAATATGAAATCAGTGCACCTTGAAAAAGAACAGAATAATAGCGATTTTTAGGGAACAAGGGAAGACAACCATAAGGTCCGACTGCCTGTGGAGTTGGGCAAAAATAGCCATATTTTCTTTCTTGCAGAGAGGCTATAAACGGACGTGCAAGTAGGAAAGACATTGCTAAATTCTTTTCCTAGCAAGGAATACTAATATTAATACCCTGAGAAAGGAATGCATTCCTCAGGGGAGGTCTATAAACGGCCGCTCTGGGAATGTCTGTCTTGTGCAGTTGAGATAAGGGCTGAGATACGCCCTGGTCTCCTGCAGTACCCTCAGGCTTACTAGGGTGGGGAAAAACTCTGCCCTGGTAAATTTGTGGCCAGACCGGTTCTCTGCTCTTGAACCCTGTTTTCTTGTTTAAGATGTTTTTCAAGACAATACGTGCACCGCTGAACATAGACCCTCATCTATAGTTCTGCTTTTGCCCTTTGCCTTGTGATCTTTGTTGGACCCTTATCAGTAGTTCTGCTTTTGCCCTTTGTCCTGTTCCCTGAGAAGCATGTGATCTTTGTTAGACCCGTATTAGTAGTTCTACTTTTTGCCCTTTGAAGCATGTGATCTTTGTACCTACTCCCTGTTATTACACCCCCTCCCCTTTTTGAAACCATTAATAAAAACTTGCTGGTTTGAGGCTCAGGTGGGCATCACAGTCCCACAGATATGTGATGCCACCCCCGGTGGCCTAGCTGTAAAATTCCTCTCTTTATACTGTCTCTCTTTATTTCTCAGCCAGCCAACACTTATGGAAAATAGAAAGAACCTATGTTGAAATATTAGGGGTGGGTTCCCCCAATATCTGGCACACCAATGTGGTTTTCTTTTTCCTAATTGCATGTGGGAACCTGATTCCCTTTGGTAGGTGCGGAGAAACATTCATTGGTCTGGTCCACAGAAACACTTGTTCAGCTCCCTGACGATTGGTGAGTTGTCTGTGTATTGTCCAGGCTAACCTTGGGTCACTCAGAGTCTAAACATTATGCTTATCTCTGCCATATTAAACTCCTGTTAAAACAGGGGGGAGTTCAGGTACCCATGGAAAATATGGTCACCCTATTCAGGGCAGTGGAAGAACACTGTCCTTGGTTTCCTGAAAAGGGAACATTAGATGTGGAACTATGGGATCGTGTTGGTGCAAAATTCCGGGAACTGGTCCCGACAGGAAATTATGTTCCCATCACTGTTTGGGGTGACTGGGCCTTGGTATGTGCCATCCTAATGACATAACAATCCCGTGACCGCCTGCAGTTACCACAGTTTTCTGTGGAAACCCTCCACCTCTTCCTCAACCTTCCTCTCCCGCACGGCCTTCGTTACCTGATCAGCCTCTCCCTTCGCCTACTCCTCCCCGACCTGAGGATATTGAAGATTCAATATCTAACTTGGTGACTTTGGCTTAATGTCACCCCCTGATGATCTTATTTCTTTTCACGAAGAGCCAGTACTTGTAGCTCCTGCGGCCCCGACTTGGACAGCCCGGGACCGTATCTATGCTAACTCTTCCCGCTTCAAACCTTTGCAGCCTTTGCCTCCAGAGCCATCTAATGGCTCTGGAACTAAACTACAATTTACCTGTAATTGTGCAGGCCCTCCCCCATCCTCCGCAGACCCTCAACCTCCTGTCATTTTGGTCCCTCAACCGGTCACTTTGCCATCCACTCAACCTGCTTCTCTGTATGCTTCTTCACATGTGGACACCCCTGCCACTCTGGTTGCACAGGATTGGGCAGTAATCACCAGTATGCTTCTGCCTCTTCTGCTCCTCCAGTCCCCCTTTCTCACGTTCTCATACTGGTCCGACCTCCTCAACCTGTTTCCCTTATCTACACATAATTTTCCTGTCACTTCTATGCCAACTCTGTCTCATGTGCCTGTTGTTGAAATTACCATGCAATGCTTATTACGCCAAAGCAAACAAGTGGATTAGAGGCGTGGGCTTATCCAGTCATGCTGGAACCTCGCAATGCTCAAGGGGTACAAGTGCGTCAATATGCGCCACTCAGTCTTACCTTTTTAAAAGAATTCAAGGATGCTTGTACTCAGTATGGTCCTACTTCTCCATATGTTAAAATGGTATTACAGACTCTTTGTACTGAGGTCATTTTGCTTCCTTTAGACTGGGACCTTTTGGCAAAAGCTGTTCTAACTCCATCTCAGCATTTACAATTCTGTACCTGGTGGTCAGGGGAGGCCCATCTGCAGGCTCAGCTAAATCGGGCTGATGGCATTCTAATTACTCAGGCTCAGCTCACAGGCTCCAATAATTACTTTGACACTACTGCCCAATTAGGCTTTGATGCTGTCACCATGGAACAAGTAACAAAGGTGTGTATGAGAGCTTGGGATAAATTACGCACCCCAGGCCAAGCTCCTGTTTCTTTTACTACTGTTAAACAGGGTCACAATGAATTATATCCTGATTTTTTAGCTAAATTACAAGATGCTGTTGAAAAATCTGTCTCTGATGAGCACGCTCAAGGTATTCTTCTTCGAATGTTAGCTTTTGAGAATGCGAACCATGAGTGTAAATGGCCATGCGTTCCGTCCAACAACAAAATTTACCTGATCGTGAGGTGTTGCCTGCGTATATTAAATATGAAGGCATTGGATCAGACACCCACAAAGCTATTCTGTGGGCACGGGCCATGAAGGACGGCAATCAAACTGGCTCGACTGATTCTTTTCTTGGAGCCTGCTATAATTGTGGTCAACTTGGTCATACTCAAAAAAATTGGACTGTTAAAAACTTAAAGGTGGCCAAGCCGGCTCAAAAAACACAGCCAAATGCTCCTGCTACTGTTTGCCCTTGTTGTTGTAAAGGTAAACATTGGGCAAGTACTTGCCACTCTAAGTCTGATATAGATGGAAATCCCTTGCCACAGATCCAGGGAAATGGGAAGCGGGGCCAGTCCTAGGCCCCAATATCAAATGGGACACCTCAGACTCAGACCAATGTTGCCTTTCTGCTTCAAGTGGTCCAAACGCAGCCCCCAGCACAAACAAATTTACCTACAGCCAACCCAGATGGGTCCCAGCCTCTTCTTCTGTCTCAGTACAATGCTTATCTATGCTCCACAGTAGGGGGCGGGGCGGTCGATCTCTGTAGTACCATTCCTCTAAATTTACTACCTAATTCTTTGCCTTTAATTCCCAGACCAATACCTGGGAACCTGGAACAATTATAACATGGGGAAGAGGATATGCTTGTGTTTCACCAGGAGATCATCAATCCCCTGTCTGGGTACCCACTAGAAGACTTAAACTTCGTGTAAATACTGACAATAAAAACCACAGGGAAGAGACATCCACATCAGAGACCACCCTCATACCAGGTGATATCTGTGCCAACTCCTCAGAAACTGGCACGCCAAATCAAAATGGGTCTGGTTCAATCCTCCCTAATGGCAACAGAGACCCCTCTAACTAATCCCACTTCTCCTAATTCCCTTTCTTTTTCTCCTTATGAACCTAAAAATCTCACCATTTCTATTAGCCTGAAAATAACATCCCCTTGTTCTTCTATTCCTCCTTCAGTACTGGATCTTACTTACAATAGGTTTTATTTAATAATTCTCTTCCTTATACTTTCTGTCTCACCAGTTTCCCCTCACATTGATTTACCTGCTACACAAAATTATTCTTGCTGGGCTTATGTGCCTTTTCCTCCACTTATTCAACCTCTCACCTGGATGGATGCTCCTGCAGAAATCTATACTAATGATAGTGTGTGGATGCCTGGAGCTACAGATGACTGTTGCCCCACTCAACCAGGAAAAGAAGGCACTGCATTTAATGTTACTAGGGTTATAAATACCCTCCTGTGTGCCTCAGACATGCACCTGGTTGTATCCACCTAGAAACTCAAGTCTGGGCTGCTTACCTTCTGGAGAGATCAGCCACAGGGGAACGGGGACATTTGGTCTCCAGCCTCTCCCTTTCTCCTTTAAGATAAATGAAAGGGGGAGTAATAGGAGATACCCCATACTTCCAATATAAACCTGTAGGAAAACCATGTCCTAAAATTTTTGAGGGCCCATCTAAATCTTTAATTTGGGAAGATTGTGTTAATTCACATGCAGTAGTATTAAAAAATGACTCATATGGTTTAATAAGACACTGGGCACCAAAGGGCTATTTGAAAAACAGTTGCTCCTCTGGTGGAAGGGAATGCCTGGAGGCTAGTTGTTTTATTTCTTATTGGGAGGACAAGGATCATCATCCTACTTTGCATAGGAGGTTTAGCTCGTTCTGTCCCTTAAAATGGGAAGATAAGAGCATTACTCTCTGCCGCCCGAGGCCTCTTATGATATTCCCCATTCTGAGCCCAGAACACCCAGAACTTTGGAAATTGGCTATTGCCGTGTCCAGACTGCGAGTATGGGAAGGGGAAACTTTTCTTTCTGTTGTCCCCACTACCACCCCTCACATCTGTGATTCTGAAACCCATGATAAATCCCCTTTGGACCATTTTCCTCTTTTTGATGCTGATCCTCCTTTATGGGACTCTGATTGGCATTATGATAATTCTTCTGGACCCAGGTATGTCCCTGTACCTCTTCAGAATCCCCAGGCACCTTGGATTGCTTCTTTATGGCATCAAACATTGGGTGTTGCCACCACTCCTCTCCCTCATTATCAATGTAGATTCAAACATTCTGCTTTGTTTACCTCCAGCCTGACTATTCCTATACAGAGTTGTGTTAAGCCTCCTTACATGCTGTTAGTGGGAAATATCAAAATTTGGATGAACAATCAGACTGTCCAATGCATTAATTGTCATTTATCCACTTGTGTTAACTCCCGTTTTGACTCAGGAAAAGTGTAATGTTGGTTCGAGCTTGAGAAGGAATCTGGATAGCAGTAACTTTACCCAGACCTTGGGAATCTTCCCCCTCAGTACATTTAATTAATGAAGTGTTACAACGAATTCTCAAAAGATCTAAGAGATTTGTTTTCACTTTAATCGCTGTGATCATGGGCCTAATTACAGTCACTGCACTGGCCACCACTGCTGGAGTGGCATTACACCAATCTATTCAAATGGCTAATTTTGTTAATGATTGGCAAGGCAATTCCACCCAAATGTGGAATCCTCAACAAGGCATTGATCAAAAATTAGCTAATGATTTAAGACAGTCTGTTATTTGGCTTTGGGACCAGCTAATGAGTCTTGAACATCACATGCAAATGCAGTGCGATTGGAACACTTCTGATTTCTATAGCACACCATATTCCTACAACGAGACTGATCATGGGAAATGGTCAAAGGACACTTTCTGGGTAGGGAAGATAATTTATCCTTGGACATAACTAAATTAAAGAAACAAATTTTTGAAGCCTCTCAAGCTCATTTATCCATTGTGCCTGGAGCTGAGGCATTAGATCAGGTGGCAGAAAGTCTTTCTGGACTAAACTCCACAACTTTGATTAAGTCTATTGGGGGCTACACTGTAGGAAATTTTGGAATCATGTTTCTCTGTTTAATCGGCTTGTTTTTAGTGTGCTGGACCAGTCAAAGAATCCTGCATCAAAACCGAGAGAACGAGCAAGCCTTCATCGCCATGGCACATTTATGTAAAAAGAAAGGGAGGATGTTGTGGGAAGTCAGGGACCCAGAACAGAGGGACTGGCTGGAGCCGTGGCAGAGACACATAAATTGTGAAGATTTCATTTTAATATGGACATTTATCAGTTCCCAAATAATACTTTTATAATTTCTTATGCCTGTCTTTACTTTAATCTCTTAATCCTGTTATCTTCGTAAGCTGAGGATGTTTGTCACCTCAGGACCACTGTGATAATTGTGTTAACTGTACCAATTGATTGTAAAACATGTGTTCGAACAATATGAAATCAGTGCACCTTGAAAAAGAACAGAATAATAGCGATTTTTAGGGAACAAGGGAAAACAACCATAAGGTCTGACTGCCTGCAGGGTCAGGCAGAAAGAGCCATATATTCCTTCTTGAGAGAGGCTATAAATGGACATGCAAGTAGGGAAGATATTGCTAAATTCTTTTCCTAGCAAGGAATATTAATATTAATAAATACCCTGGGAAAGGAATGCATTCCTGGGGAGAGGTCTATAAACGGCCACTCTGGGAACGTCTGTCTTGTGCAGTTGAGATAAGGACTGAGATATGCCCTGGTCTCCTGCAGTACCCTCAGGCTTACTAGGGTGGGGAAAAACTCTGCCCTGGTAAATTTGTGGTCAGACCGGTTCTCTGCTCTCAAACCCTGTTTTCTGTTGTTTAAGATGTTTATCAAGACAATACGTGCACCGCTGAACATAGACCCTCATCTATAGTTCTGCTTTTGCCCTTTGCCTTGTGATCTTTGTTGGACCCTTATCGGTAGTTCTGCTTTTGCCCTTTGTCCTGTTCCCTCAGAAGCATGTGATCTTTGTTAGACCCATATTAGTAGTTCTGCTTTTTGCCCTTTGAAGCATGTGATCTTTGTACCTACTCCCTATTCTTACACCCCCTCCCCTTTTTGAAACCCTTAATAAAAACTTGCTGGTTTGAGGCTCAGGCGGGTATCACAGTCCTACCGATATGTCATGCCACCCCCGGCGGCCCAGCTGTAAAATTTATACTGTCTCTCTTTATTTCTCAGCCAGCCGACACTTACAGAAAGAACCTACGTTGAAATATTGGGGCTAGTCCTGCTGATGAGCAAAGAAGGTGTTGATGGTGTTTTGATCAACAAGAAATGTTATGAAACGGCCTCCCACCTCTGGCGTTCCTAGTACTGACCTCATCTCTCCCTTCCCCTCCACCGCTCCCCACAGCTTAGCACCCCTTTCATTCCCATACACATGTACAACATTTTTATTTTGGGGACCATTAACCCACAGCCCTTATTGCTGCCAAAACCACATGGGCTGGAGGGCCAGGGCTGGATGGACAGTCACACCACTGCACACCAGCCTGGTGATGGAGCAAGACTCTGTCTCAAAAAAAAAGAATGCATAAAAGACCTTTGACAGTCCCTGCTACTTGTGACCCTCCTGACTCTGTCATCTGTCCAATGATTTTGATTTTGCAACATGGAAAGTTCCAAGCCTTGATTCCTGAGCCCAGATACCATTCGCACTCTGGGGTCATTCAAGCATAGGGAGCTCCTCAGAGGGTGATCAACTGACCTCCCTTACCTAGCTCTTCCTCTGGAGGTTTGCCCTGGAGTTGAGCCAGCCCTTGAGGAGGCCTTCACTCCCACTGCCTCTCTCCCTTCTGGATATGAGCTCAGGCCTGGCTGGGCTCCAGGAGAATCTTTCCACAAGGCAAGAGATAACACAAAGTCAAGGTGAAGATCAGGGTAGCCCTTTAAAAGGCCTCCTTGTGCCCTAGAGTTGCCACAGCCCTTCTACTCCACCGCTGTCTATCTTGCCTGCCGGCACCCAGCCACCATGTGGGAGCTCGTGGTTCTCTTGCTGCTTACCCTAGCTTATTTGTTTTGGCCCAAAAGAAGGTGCCCTGGTGCCAAGTATCCCAAGAGCCTCCTGTCCCTGCCCCTGGTGGGCAGCCTGCCATTCCTCCCCAGACATGGCCATATGCATAACAACTTCTTCAAGCTGCAGAAAAAATATGGCCCCATCTATTCTGTTCGTATGGGCACCAAGACTACAGTGATTGTCGGCCACCACCAGCTGGCCAAAGAGGTGCTTATTAAGAAGGGCAAGGACTTCTCTGGGCGGCCTCAAATGGTAAGTGGTGCCCATCTCCTCCCTGCCCCCTTCACCACCCCCGGGATTGTTCAGGTCTTCAGACCATGCCTAGAATGGCGCTTCCAGCTCCAACAACCTGTAATTCTTCCCAAAGTAGACTAGTGTGATGATGTGAAGGGAGTGAACCTTCAGACCACCACCCAGCCTCTAAATGAGGCAGGAAGAATTAAAGGAAGGTCTCCTCTACGAGGCTGCCCAGGAGGTGGGATGGGAGGACCACAGTGGTCTGAGGGGTCAAGGAGTCCTCACTCCACTCCTCTCTCTGGGCCTAGACTTCTCTAATGGACTGAGAAGGTGCATGTACAGCACTTAGCCTAGCAGCCAGCACAGTAAGTGCCCCTTATACAGCCAGGATTCATGTTACTTTTCATGGAAAATTGGGGCAGTGATTACTGTCCTCCATGACAGCTGCTGGGGAGAAGTAGCCTGGCTATTGCAGGCTGGGATTGCTGCTTTCCTGGTGCTATTTCCAGCTGCTCAGGCTCACAGGGGCAGTGATCTACAATGAAATTTCAGGGTTGCTGATGAGCCTCCTACTGAGCTTGTTGTCAGGCTCCCAGGCCAGGAGGGGTACTGATCATCCAGAAACACTGCCAGTGCCCCCAGCCCAGCACCCTGCTGCTGAGAACTCCCCTGAATACCCCAGCAGGGCCCCCAGCCTCTCAGCTTTTTTTTTTTTTTTTTTTTTTGAGACAGAGTCTCTCTCTGTCGCCCAGCCTGGAGTGCAGTGGCCGATCTCAGCTCACTGCAACCTCCGCCTCCCGGGTTCAAGTGATTCTCCTGCCTCAGCCTCCTGAGTACCTGGGACTACAGGAGCATGCCACCATGCCCACTAATTTTTTTGTATTTTTAGTAGAGATTGCGTTTCACCGTGTTAGCCAGGATGGTCTCGATCTCCTGACCTCGTGATCCTCCCACCTTAGCCTCCCAAAGTGCTGGGATTATAGGTGTGAGCCACTGTGCCCCGCCAGCCTCTCAGCTTTGATCAAGCCAAAGGTTGGTTTATTTTTCCTTGGACCAATCAGCCAGGTCTGCTGACCAACTACCTGGCTCCCACCTCTGCTGGCTTCCTCCCAGGGGCAGAGAAGATGGAGGAGGCTAGTCATGTGGATCTTCGGGGTCAGGAGATGGAAAAGGGAGGCTTTGGACCCTTATGCTTTTGGAGGCACCTCTAGGAGGAGGCAGCTCGGCCCAAGTCCAGACTGGGTAGACAAAACATCTGCACTCTCCAAATGTCGGCTCGTGGCTGGGTATGCAGGCTTGCAATGGAAGGGTAAACCTGAGTGAGGTGAGCTGTGCCTTTAGCTCAGCTAAGGGCTCAGGGAAAAGCAGAGATCTGTGCAGTCCTCAGCCTCTACAAGCTCACCTGCTCCCTACCCTCTGGACAGGCATAGTTTAGAGAGTTTATCCTATCCAGAGTTGCCTTCCTCTGGTCAGAAACTGATGAGCAAAAAGAAGCCCAGAGGGCACCCTGTCAGCGAACAGAACCCCAGTGCTGCTGCATTCTAATTAAGGGTTCTTTCTTTCTCCTTCATCTACTGTATTTCTGAAGGAATTGGGAGTAGGAGGCCTTAGGGTCTGTCCTACCAAGTCCTTGCAGTCATGGTAGAGTGCAGTGGGGCTGTGCCCACATGGGGGTCAGCATGCCAGATACCTGCCTTCTCCTCCAGGAAGGAGAGCAGGGACCAGAGGTGCAAGGGCAAGAGTGGGGTGGATGGTGTGTGATTCCTACAGCCTTGCCTGCTCTCCAAAGGCAACTCTAGACATCACGTCCAACAACCGTAAGGGTATCGCCTTCGCTGACTCTGGCGCACAATGGCAGCTGCATCGAAGGCTGGCGATGGCCACCTTTGCCCTGTTCAAGGATGGCGATCAGAAGCTGGAGAAGATCAGTGAGTGCCAGGCTGGCCCCTGGGGCTGGGGCTGGATCCCACAGGAGCTGCTGGAGGGAGAGGAGGGTTGGGTAGGGGTAAGGGTTAGGACTAGAGCGCAATGCAGCCTTTTCTTGGCTACTGCTGCCATCTAGTGGCCATCTGCTATCTGTCCCCCGCTCCTGTTAAGAGGCAACTGGTACAGAGAGGGGGTGAGGGTGCTGATCCATTTCCCACTCTCATGCCCCGTCTCCCTTCAGTTTGTCAGGAAATCAGTACATTGTGTGATATGTTGGCCACCCACAACGGACAGCCCATAGACATCTCCTTTCCCGTCTTCGTGGCGGTAACCAATGTCATCTCCTTGATCTGCTTCAATACCTCTTACAAGAATGGGGACCCTGAGTTGAATATCATACAGAATTACAATGAAGGCATCATAGACAACCTGAGCAAGGACAGCCTAGTGGACCTAATCCCCTGGTTGAAGGTGAGATGATGCCACACCCTGCCTTCAGGTTCTAGTAGACCCTGACAGTGTCCCCAATCTTCCTTCCATTTTACTTCCCTGCTCCGGCCACAATGACCCATCTTTTTCCTGATTACCTCCGCCACCTCTACCTCCTCTGCCACTTAAAACCTTTGCCATTTCTCTGCAGAGATAGATTTAGCCTTTTAATTATGCACCTTAGTACTCCAGATAATGACCTTCATTTCTTTTCCAATGACCATGTGCCAGTACTAAGCATTCTATAAGCATTCATCACTGAATTCTCCTTGGAAGTAGGTTTTATTATCCCCATTGTGCAGGTGAGAAGCAGGCTTAGCGGGGTTAAGGAGCTTGTCTGAGACTTCAGGCTCACGTCTCTCTCACTCCTAAGGGCTGGACACATAGCAGAGTCAGCGTTTGATGTTTGATTGAATGGGGAAGGAGAGGTGGAGACCACGCCCTCCTCCCTTGTTTAGAATTGTCTTCGTTGTCATGATAAGCCCGTTCTGTGTCCCCATCTTGCCTTCCATTCTGGCTGAAGGTCAGGGGTGGAGTAGGTACTTCCAGAGACAGAAAGCTAAGCTCCGCCTCCAGGAGAGACTGTGGCAGCTGGAGAAGCAAGATGGAAGAAGGGTGGATTTAACATTTCTTTTTATTTCCCAGATTTTCCCCAACAAAACCCTGGAAAACTTAAAGAGCCATGTTAAAATACGAAATGATCTGCTGAATAAAATACTTGAAAATTACAAGGTAAGTGACAGAGCAGAAGAGAATATGAGTTAGGCTTAAAGTAATCACGAGAGCAGGGTGGGGTCCATTCTACACACTGTAGAAGCTTCAAAACCTAGCAGAGAACCTGGCACATAGTAGGTGTACAATAAAAACTGACTTAAGAGCTGGGCGCGGTGGCTCACACCTGTAATCCCAACACTTTGGGAGGCCGAGGTGGGCAGATCAGTTGAGGTCAGGAGTTCAAGACCAGCCTGGCCAATATGGTGAAACCCCGTCTCTACTAAAAATACAAAAACTAGGCCAGGCAAGATGGCTCATGCCTGTAATCCCAACACTTTGGGAGGCCAAAGTGGGCAGATCACCTGAGGTTGGGAGTTCGAGACCAGCCTGACCAACATGGAGAAACTCTGTCTCTACTAAAAATACAAAATTAGCCAGGCATGGTGGCGCATGCCTATAATCCCAGCTATTTGGGAGGCTGAGGCAGGAGAATCACTTGAACCCAGGAGGCAGAGGCTGCAGTGAGCCAAGATTGTACCATTGCACTCCAGCCTGGACAACAAGAGTGAAACTCCTTCTCAAAAAAAAAAAAAAAAAAACAAAAACTAGTCGGGCGTGGTGGTGCGTACCTGTAGTCCCACCTGCTCGGGAGGCTGAGACAGGAGAATCGCTTGAACCCGAGAAGCAGAGGTTGCAGTGAGCTGAGATCACGCCATTGCATTCCAGCCTGGGCATTGCACCAAGATTCTGTCTCAAAAAAACAAAACAAAACAAAAAAAAACTGACTCAAGGAGTTGGGATCGAAAAGTGAGGAATTGAAAAGGATCCTAGAAGAGACCTAACCTCTCCACCAAATTTAAAGAGGGCCCAGGGATGCCTCCTACCTCCACAAGTTCGTAGGTCCTGCCCAGACTTGCTCTACTTCCAAGTGGAAGGAGCCTTGTTATCTCTAGTCAGGGACAGAAGTATGGCAGGAGTGTCACAGATGGGGCTCCTTCCTTATTAATGTCTCCCAACCTCACCCAACCCAGGAGAAATTCCGGAGTGACTCTGTCACCAACATGATGGACACACTGATGCAAGCCAAGATGAACTCAGATAATGGCAATGCTGGCCCAGATCAAGACTCAGAGCTGCTTTCAGATAACCACATTCTCACCACCATAGGGGACATCTTTGGGGCTGGCGTGGAGACCACCACCTCTGTGGTTAAATGGACCGTGGCCTTCCTGCTGCACAATCCTCAGGTGTGCTTCCCCCTCATCGATCCTAGACCCCAGCCAGCCCAATCTCTTGGCTCCAGAGAAAGGGAGAGCCAATTCTCTCAGGCTTTCTGTGCAGGAAGACTAGGCCTGCCCTGCCCCTTACCCAAGCAGTAGTTGGCTTTGACCCCAGAGTAGAGCTGCCCCATCTTCTGGAAGCCAGGCCTGGGCCCCAGAGCCACTACTGGGAAGGGACTGGACAGGCTCTTCTCGATGTCACAGTTGGATTCTTCTCTAAGCCCTTGCTTCTCCTGGGCTTACACACACTAGTCACCTCCAACCTACTCTGGTCTTCAGGTGAAGAAGAAGCTCTACGAGGAGATTGACCAGAATGTGGGTTTCAGCCGCACACCAACTATCAGTGACCGTAACCGTCTCCTCCTGCTGGAGGCCACCATCCGAGAGGTGCTTCGCATCAGGCCCGTGGCCCCTATGCTCATCCCCCACAAGGCCAACATTGACTCCAGGTGTGCCTGCCCTCCCAGTGACATCTAGCCCCACGGTGCATTCAACACTGCTTGCCAGCCCACCTGGCTCCCCCTACCCCCGGCCCCTGCTAGTCAACCATCAACTACTAAAAATCATCCTGCCAGTCGGGCACGGTGGCTCACACCTGTAATCCCAACACTTTGGGAGGCCGAGGCGGGTGGATCATGAGGTCAGGGGTTCAAGACCAGCCTGACCAATATGGTGAAACCCTGTCTCTACTAAAAATACACAAATTAGTCATGCATGGTGGTGCGTGCCTGTAGTCCCAGCTACTCAGGAGGCTGAGGCAGGAGGATCACTTGAACCAAGGTGGCGGAGGTTGCAGTGAGCCAAGATCGCACCACTGCACTCCAGCCTGGGTGACAGAGCAAGACTCTGTCTCAAAATAAATAAATAATTAATTAATTAAATAAAATAAAAATCATCCTGCCCCCAGCCCTGTGGCTCCATGTCTCTACCACCTACAGACACGCATTGACTCATCCACAGATCTGCCTGACTTCCCGGAGGACCTTCCTGCTGCCCTCACAGACATGTGGTCTGGGATGAAAGGCTGGGAGCTCCATGCTCCAACCAGCTGCAGCACGCACATAACATGCGCCGCAGCTCCAAACACACACCCACATCCACTGCCAGACACCAACGTCCACAGACACAGGTGTTCAGACATAAGTGCCTGTTAGGAGGGAAGGGATGGAGAAGGGCTGGATTTAGATTTGATCTGGCAGAAGCTGAGGAAAACATGAGTGAGTGGGAACGAGGGAGTAAAGGGCATTTTCCTCACGGCGGAAGAATGAGGGGGCATGAGGCTGAGCAAGGAAGGGAGTACGATGTCCCAGACCCACTTTTCCTCTTCCACTCTGGAGCAGCATCGGTGAGTTTGCTGTGGACAAGGGCACACATGTTATCATCAATCTGTGGGCACTGCATCACAATGAGAAGGAATGGCACCAGCCGGATCAGTTCATGCCTGGTGAGTCTGTCCTGTCCTGCGCCTTGGCCACACAGCGAACCTGGACTCTGCTCCACCACCCCAGTACCCCTTCACCTCTGCCAAGCTTGCTGCTAGAAAACTCTTGGCTCCAACTATACGGACCTGTTGACACCCTCATCCTGCCATAGACTTACCCAAACTCTTCACAGTTGGGTTTCCCACGCTCTTCTTCCAACCAACTGCAAATTCACCCTCCAAGAAGCCCTCTACGCCTCTGTCTGCCATTAAGTCTGTCCCTTCTCCCCTCGGGTGGTGCTATTTTCATAGGTTAATTCCACCTCTTTTCCATCCTTCCTGAATATTTCATTTCCTCTGTGTCATTAAGGGCTACCTGAAAGCAGGGCTGTATCTCTCCCCAGGCGGGGGTTCCCCCATAATAAGGCTACATCCTCAGATCGGGGTTCCCTGGGCAGGGCCATGTCTCCCCCTCAGCCAGGGCAGAACCATGCCTCTCCTCCCTCCTGCCCTAACCCCTGGCTGATGCCACTCCTTGCCTGCAGAGCGTTTCTTGAATCCAGCGGGGACCCAGCTCATCTCACCGTCAGTAAGCTATTTGCCCTTCGGAGCAGGACCTCGCTCCTGTATAGGTGAGATCCTGGCCCGCCAGGAGCTCTTCCTCATCATGGCCTGGCTGCTGCAGAGGTTCGACCTGGAGGTGCCAGATGATGGGCAGCTGCCCTCCCTGGAAGGCATCCCCAAGGTGGTCTTTCTGATCGACTCTTTCAAAGTGAAGATCAAGGTGCGCCAGGCCTGGAGGGAAGCCCAGGCTGACGGTAGCACCTAAAGGCTGCAACTCACAGTCCCTGTCCACCCTATGTGGCCCCACAACACAGATTTAGAGATGCAACCCCCCACCCTTCTCCGCCATTCTTCCCTGCTCCCAGCCCACTCCACCTTCTTTTTCAGCCTGTGGCAATGCCAGTGATGTGCATAAACAGTTTTTTTTTTTCCATAAGGTGCCTGAGTAGTTCATTGATGTATTCATTTGCTCACTCATTCTTTCAATACAGATTTTATTGAGCACCTACTATGTGCCATTCACTGTCTCAGGACACTCGAGCTCCGTGGTCTCTGAAGCTTACATTCTAGTGAGGGCTAATAAGTGAATAAGTTCAGAGACTCGTAAGTGCTTTGAAGTCAATCACAATTTGTGTGATGTGATGAGAAAATGGCAGAGGCAGTGGGTGGCTGCTTTGAACAAGGGGTCAGGAAAAGTGTTGCATGCCGAGAAAGAAGCAGGTAAAAAGGCCTCCAGGTGGGAGAGGTCAGCATGGCCCGTGAAGGGGAGAGTGGACCCTGATGAGGTCAGAGTGGACATAGTGGTCCGTTCCCACTGTAGCTGGGATTACAGGAGGCCAGGACGGAGGTTGGGTTTTATTCTAATTATGACAGGAAGTCACTGGAGGATTTTAAGTATGTAAGTGGAACAATCTGTTTTTTTGTTTTTGTTTTTGTTTGAGAAGGAGTTTCGCTCTCCTTGCCCTGGCTGGAGGGCAATGGCACGATCTTGGCTCACCGCAACCCCTGCCTCCTGAGTTCAAGTGATTCTCCTGCCTCAGCCTCCTGAATAGCTGGGATTATAGGCGTGTGCCACCACGCCCAGCTAATTTTGTATTTTTAGTAGAGATGAGGTTTTGCCATTTTGGTCAGGCTGGTCTCGAACTCCTGACCTCAGGTGATCCACCCATCTCGGCCTCCCAAAGTGCTGGGATTATAGACATGAGCCACGGCGCCTAGCCTGTTTTTTGTTTTGTTTTGTTTTGTTTGGGGTTTTTTTGTTGTTTTTGTTTTGTTTTTTGAGTGACATGGTCTCACTCTGTTGCCCAGGCTGATTGCAGTGGCACAATCATGGCTCACTGCAGCCTCAACCTCCCAGGCTCAAGTGATCCTCCCACCTCAGCATCCCAAGTAACTAGGACTACAGGCACACATCACCAGGCCTGACTAATGTTTTACTTTTTGTAGAGATGGGGTTTTGCTGTGTTTTCTAGGCTGGTCTCAAACTCCTAAACTCAAGCGCTTCTCCCACCTCAGCCTCCCAAAGTGTTTGGATTATAGGCATGAGCCACTGTGCCCGGCTGGTTTGTATTTCTAAAAGATCACTGTAGTTGCTGTGTGGAGAATGTTCTGCTAAGGGATGGGAGTGGGAGCAGGGAGAACAGTTAGGAAGGAGGCTGTTGTACTGGTCCAGGAAAGCCAGATGTTAATGAGTTAAACCATGGCCACAGCAGTGGAAACAGTGAGAAGTGGTGGGATTGAGTTTATCTTTTGTTTTCTGTTTGTTTGTGTGTGTGTGTGTTTCGTTTTGTTTTGTTTTGTTTTGAGACAGACTCTTGCTCTTTCGCACAGGCTGGACTGCAATGACACAATCTCAGCTCACTACAACCTCCACCTCCCTTGAGCGATTCTGCTGCCTCAGCCTCCCAAGTAGCTGGGGTTACAGGCGCCTGGATAATTTTCTTATTTTTAGTAGAGATGGGGTTTCGCCATGCTGGCCAGGCTGGTCTCGAACTCCTGACCTCACGTGATCCCACCTCAGCCTCCCAAAGTGCCAGGACTACAGGTGTGAGCCACCGAGCCTGGCCTGAGTTTATATTTTGAAAGTAGGGCAAGCCGGGCATGGTGGCTCATGCCTGTAATCCCAGCACTTTGGAAGGCTGAGATGGGTGGATCGCCTGAGGTGTGGAGTTCTAGACCAGCCTGCCCAACATGGCAAAACCCTGTCTCTACTAAAAATACAAAAAAATTACCCGGGCGTGGTGGCAGGCACCTGTAATCCCAGCTACTCGGGAGGCTGAGGCAGGAGAATGGCGTGAATCCCGGAGGCGGAGCTTGCAGTGAGCGGAGATGGCACCACTGCACTCCAGCCTGGGCAACAGTTCGAGACTCCGTCTCAAAAAAAAGAAAAGAAAAGAAAAAGAAAGTAGGGCAACAGTGTTGTTTGTTTTGATCCAAACAGGCTTCACTGCATATTACCTCACAGGTTCGACCTTGGGGGAGTGTATGTGACCCACAGACTGGACCTGCCATTGCCATCCCTCTGTGTTGGTCTGCAAAGACCAAGACTAGTGTGTCCCCCTTTCCTCACCCTTCCCTGGGGTACGAACTGCCAGGTAAGGGCTTCTACAGCTGTCTTCTGCAGGAGTGCCTGGGTTCCACCTCCTTCTCCCCACTCAAAAACCCCAGGAAGTCTGTAAAAGCTTCCTCACTAGGTCTGGGCACGGTGGCTCACGCCTGTAATTCCAGCACTTTGGGAGGCTGAGGCGGGCAGATCACGAGGTCAGGAGAGCGAGACCATCCTGGCTAACACGGTGAAACCCCATCTCTACTAAAAATACAAAAAATTAGCCAGGCCTGGTGGCAGGCACCTGTAGTCCCAGCTACTCGGGAGGCTGAGGCGGGAGAATGGCATGAACCCGGGAGGGGGAGCTTGCAGTGAGCTGAGATCGCACCACTGCACTCCAGCCTGGGCAACAGTGCGAGACTCCGTCTCAAAAAAAAAAAAAAAAAAAGAAACTTTCCTCACTAGAAAATGAAGACCTGACTCCTTTATATCTTGAAACTGGTATATTTAAACCTTGGTCATTGGCCAGTCTGCAAATGAATGTCCTGAGACATCCCGGAAGAAACTGACCCTTTTAGCCTAGAGAGAGGCCCCATCCCCAACTCCCTGGTGCCAGCCAGACCAGGGTCAGATCATCAGCAACGCGGTCCTTCCCCTCTGACTAGACAGAAGGACCTCAGCAGAGCATGGCTGATACCCTGCCTAGCTAAGTCTTAGAGAGACGAAGTCCCTATAGGGAGCGAGACAAGGTTTTCAATTACAACACTACCTTCTTCCTTATAAAGAGCTTTGTTAATCAGGTGGCAGTGGACCATTCCCTACTATCCCCTAAGTGGGTCTGGGCCTTCATCTGCCATTTACCCTGGGACTTTGCTAAAGAGCCTGTAGGAGGCCAAGTGTGGTGGCTCATGCGTGGAATTCCAGCACTTTGGGGGGCCTAGGCAGGAGGATCCCTTGAGCCCAGGAGTTCAAGAGCAGCCTGGGCAACACAGTGAGGCCCTGTTTCTACAACAATTAAAAAAAAGAAAAATTGGCCGGGCGCAGTGGCTCACGCCTGTAATCTCAGCACTTCGGGAGGCCAAGGTGGGCAGATCACAAGATCAGGAGATCGAGACCATCCTGGCTAACATGATGAAACCCTGTCTCTACTAATAATACAAAAAATTAGCCAGGCGTGCTGGCAGGCGCCTGTAGTCCCAGCTAATCGGGAGGCTGAGGCAGGAGAATGGCTAGAACCTGGGAGGCGGAGCTTGCAGTGAGCAGAGATCGCGCCACTGTACTCCAGCCTGGGAGACAGAGCAAGACTCTGTCTCCAAAAAAAAAAAAAAAAAAATTACCCAGGCATGGTGGCATACCTGTAGTCTCAGCTACTCAGGAGGCTGAGGTGGGAGGATTGCTGGACCCCAGGAGGCCGAGGCTGCAGTGATCTGAGATCGCACCACCGCACTGCATCCTAGAGCAAGACCCAATCTCTAAAGAAAAAGAAAGAAGAAGAAGGATTAGTCTTTCACTTTCCTGCCATTCAACATTCTGGTTCAATAGTAGTTGGAGAATGAAAGAGTGGATATGTGTGTTGGGGGGCAGAGTGAGAGAGAGAAAGAGATGAAGATATATGGGAATCTATAGACAGACAAACAGATATAGATAGATGTAATATGCACCAGGTCAGTATCTGTCAAAGTGTGGCTCACAAACCCCTTGAGACAGACTCATCTGAGAAACTTAAAAACACAGACCCTGGTCCCTATCTTTCATGCATTGAGTACACTCTGGGAGCAGGGCCTGGAAATCTGCATTTTACAGGCTATCCAGGTGAATCTTGTACACACTGCCGCGCACCTCCCCAGAGTCCTCAAGTGACATTATGTGAGATTCTTGCAAACTTGGGATGTTTTCCATCCCAGTTAAACCCACCCACCACTTCCACAGAGGACACAGATCTTCTGCTAATTGCTTATCTCTTCATCACTAGTCTACAAAATGCCTTTCAGGCCAAGCACAGTGGCTCACACCTGTAATCCCAACACTATGGGAGGCCAAGATGGGCACAACGCTTGAGCTCAGGAGTTTGAGACCAGCCTGGCCAACATGGTGAAACCCCGTCTCTAGCTGGGCATGGTGGCGCACACCTGTAGTTCCAGCTACTCAGGAGGCTGAGGTGGGAGAATTGCTTGAACCCAGGAGGTGGAAGTTGCAGTGAGCCGAGATTGTGCCACTGCACTCCAACTGGGTGACAGAGTGAGTGAGAGAGACACCGTCTCAAAAAAAAAAAAAAAAGCCTTTCAAATTCTGAGCAAATCTGAAATACTTAACTTTCCTCCAGCCAATCTTATTCCCCTCTGCTTTGAGCTGAGGATAGCTTGACTCAATCCAGCACCCAGCTGATGGGGGCAGAGGAACCGAGAGAGGGAAGGGACAAACTCCAGTATAGCCTTTCCCTTGGGCTCACTGTGGTGTCAGCATCTCTCCCAGGCTGCTTGTGATGGGGGCTGGGGTCAGCTGCCCACAAGCTCTCCTATGGACTTCATTTTTTTTTTTTGAGATAGGGTCTCACTCTGTCACCCAGGCTGGAGTGCAGTGGTGCAATCATGGCTCACCGCAGTCTGGAACGCCTGGGCTCAAGAGATCTTCCTGCCTCAGCTTCCTGGGTAGCTGGGACTACAGGTGTGTGCCACCACTGTGGCTAATTTTTAAGTTTTTTGAAGAGATGAGGATCTTATTATGTTGCCCAGGCTGGTCTCAAACTCATGGCCCCTAGTGATCCTTCTGCCTTGGCCTCCCAAAATTCTGGGATTACAGATGTGAGCCACTGTGTCCTGTCTAAACCTTCATTTTGAAGATAAGGAAACTGAGGGCCATTGTGGGGGCTGGGGATAGGGTATGACTTGCCCCAGATCACACAGCTACGTAGCAGCAGGGCTGGGACCAGAACTCAAGATTTCAATGGTGCATGGTGAGGAGCCAGCCATGCTTTCCCACCTGTCCCCTGTGGTCATGCAGAAGGGCTCTTGGGATATTTGGCCAGGAGAGTACCTTTCAGGCAAGATGAGTGACCTTTTAGAAAATGACTTTATGAACTTTGACTCCTGCCCAAACTGTGCTCTCCCCTGTCTGGAAGGCCTTTTCACCACTGATCTAAACCCACCCACCTTGAGGCTCAGACACATTTTTTATGACTCATGGGTCCACCATGACCATCCCTCTTCAGCACTCAGCTTCTGTTCCTTGGTACTGAACCTAAACTGAACCTTGGCATCTGAGCATCTGCCTGGACTTGAAGTGGGTGGGGCCCCCCACGGACACTGTCCACCTCCTGTACCTCTAGAGTTCAAGACTGAGCCTTCTCATGTTCTTTATCCTGCATATCAGCACCTGACAAATAGAAGGGTAGACAAACAAGAGTGATGCAGGACAGGCAAGCCCTAAAATTGGGGCTTAGCCCAGGAGGGTTCTTGGCTTCACCCAGAAAGAATTCCAGGGCAAGCTGGTGGTGGTAGCCAGCAAGCAGCAGTGCACAGAGCAGCAGAGGTACTGCTCCTTGTGGAGCAGGGCTACCCAGGGGCAGTGTGCCCAGAACAGCAACAGAGGGGCAGGGCTGCGCTCATATGGACATCTACTTTTAATTATATGCAAATTAAGGGGTGGATTATGCAGAGATTTCCAGGATGAGGGCAGTAACTTCCAGGTCACCAGGTCGTTGCCAGGAAAAGGGATGGTAACTCCTAGGTTTTGCCATGGCACACTGGCAGGCATGTCATGGAAAGCTGCTTCTGCCCCGCTACCTGTTTTAGCTAGTCCTTAATTTGGTTGCATGTCTGAGCCCCGCCTCCTACCTCAAGAGGACTGAATCAAATGTTCTAGATCACTTGGTTAATTGGCCCAATGATAGTAAATAAATTCTATCTCCTCATGCAGAAGGAAGCCCAGATCTTTGACAAAACTGGAAGGTCTTTGCCAAGACCCCACAGTTAACTGTCTGAGCCTCAGACTGTCCTTAACCAGTGGTGTGATGATAAATAAATGTTTAACAGCCTGGTCTGGGAGGGGCGGGGGTGTGCGGAATAGCCCTGATTTGTAATGTTTGCTGTATTACTATGGTGTGGATACTCCCAGCATGACCAATGTGATGCCAGTAAACAGGGTTGGAAAGAGACACATAGTAGCATTATATGTTCTTTACCGTTGTTATTATTACATAGTAAATGCCACTATGTAGTATTTCCACCATACTGTTATGTAAATATAAATAACCTCAAGGGCACAGATAACAGTAACATGCAGTAAAATAACTAGGAAATGATCAGTTTTGAGTACCTATTACCTTTGTTTTTAATATAACTCAATTGTAGGTTTAAGTTTTTTTAATTGGCTGTTTCATACAAACAGCTCATAAAATTCCTGAAAATTTAAAAATCAGTTCTAGTGAGCTATTAAGAGCCAACCCTCCCAGGAGAAATGGGCCACTCTTGTCTTAAAGAAAAGCAGTTCCTGGCTGGGCGAAGTGGCTCATGCCTGTAATCTCAGCACTTTGGGAGGCCGAGGCAGGTGGATCACCTGAGGTCAGCAGTTTGAGACCAGCTTGGCCAACTTGGTGAAATCCCGTCTCTACTAAAAATACAAAAATTAGCGGGGTGTGGTGGCATGCGCCTGTAGTCCCAGCTACTCAGGAGGCTGAGGCAGGAGAATCACTAGAACTAGGAGGAGGTTGCAGTGAGCCGAGATTGCGCCACTGCACTCCAGCCTGTGCGACAGAACAAGACTCCGTCTCAAAACAAACAAAAAACGAAAAGGAGTTCCTGGGCTGGCGACAGTGGCTCACCACACCAGCACTTTGTAATTCCACCACTTTGGGAAGTCAAGGTGGGCGGATCTCTTGAGCTCTGGAGTTCCAGACCAGCTGGGCAACATGGTGAAACCCCATCACTACAAAAAAATACAAAAAATTAGCCAGGTGTGGTGGCACATACCTGTGGTCCCAGCTGGTCCCAGTTACTTGGGAGGCTGAAGTGGGAGGATCACATTGAACCCAGGAGGTCAAGGTTGGCAGTGAGTGAGCCACTGCACTCCAGCCTGGGTGACATAGCAAGACCTTGTCTCAAAAAAAAAAAAAAAGAAAAAAGAAAGAAAAGCAGTTCCCCTGAGTCTCCTTGTCTACGGGAGGGAAATCCTTCCCTATTGTGGGAGGGTGAGAGTGAGTGAATGTTCTATCAGCCTCTGGTGGCCACAAAACCTGAGGCAAATGAGGAGCCCTCTCTGCAGTCACACTCATAGATGTTAGTGCCCTTCTCTGGAGGGTGGGGATCCAGTCACAGAGGCCGTGCAGTGGGGTGGGAAGCGCAATGGATAAATTGGACCCAGACCACCGCAGTGCTCGGCCCCAGCTCCCGTTTCCTGGCCCTGGATCTTAGGCCCATCACTAACTTCCTGAGCCTCAATTTCCCCATGGATAATGTGGGGGAACCTAACACCTGCGCTGTCCATCTTCCGAGGCTCTGGTGAGGATGAGAGGCAGAAAGGAGTGTGTGGGCAGGAGAGTCCCACACAGATGGGAATACAAATGACTCGAAGTCAGGTTGCAGAGACAAATCCTCCCAGTGTTGTCATTTACAGACTGAGTGGCCATGGACACCTTAGGTGGCCTTAAGCCTCGGTTGTCCCATCTGTAATATGGCAGGGGCGGGTGGTGGGGAACTGGGATGTTTGTGTCATAGCGTTACTGTAAGGATGAAAGGTGAACCTATGAAATACATTTAGTGCCTTGATAAATATTGGGTTTCTCGTCGTTGTCTATATCCAAACCCACGAAATTAGTCTTTCTCAGGGTTTTATATAAACCTCCCCAAAAGCCACCAGTTTGGTCAGGAGGGGGAGCGGGTGTGTGCAGATGAGTCCCTCCACAGGATGGAACCCTGGGGAACCCACCCTTCCTGTTCCATCCCCACAGGACCCACTGCAGCCCCTGGCCTGCCACCTGCCCACTCCGTCCCCGCAGGGCCAGGGCTGACGGACTGCCGGGCAGTGGGTGGAGAACCCAAAGACAAACTCACAGCTCCAGCACAGGTGTTCTGTCACAGTTTCCGTGGGATTGGGTTTCTTGAGACTTCTTGGTGAGAAAACATGAAATGAAGGGAATCTGAAGCTATGGTGAGGAACAGGCTTATAACAGAGTAAGGAGAGGCCAGGTGTGGTGGCTCATGCCCATAATCTCAGCACTTTGGGAGGCCGAGGCGGGCAGATCACCTGAGGTCAGGAGTTCAAGACCAGCCTGCCCAACATGGTGAAACCTCGTCTTTACTAAAAATACAAAAAATTAGCCGGGTGTGTTGGCAGGTGCCTGTAATCACAGCTACTTGAGAGGCTGAGACAGGAGAATCACTTGAACCCGGGAGGCAGAGATTGCAGTGAGCCAAGATTTCACTACTGCACTCCAGCCTGGGTGACAAGAGCGAAACTCCATCTCAAAGGAAAAAAAAAAAAAAGCCAAAAACAAACAAACAAAACAGAGTGAGGAGAAATTTCAGGTCAAACAAAAATCCTCTTCTCCCCTCACAAACACAGAAAGCTGTACTTTCATCACCTTGGAGGAAGAGCAAAACACTCTTTCAAGGAAAAGAGACAAAGAAGATCCAAACTGTTAACTCCTGAGAATTTTACAATGTTTCCAAGGGGTTACACCCTCCCTGGAAGCTGACATTGGTCCGAATACTGGTGGCAAGCAACGTCACCTGTCCCAGGGGTGACGCCATTTTAGCACTGAGGGGCTCTTGGAGGTGAAGCCTGGCTGGGTGTGGGGGGGTCTGCCCCCTGGAGCAAGAGGAGATAGGGTAGCTCCTGAGGAAATGGTGTCTGTTTCATCCTTCACCATGTTACTCTTAGCTCAATATATTGTTCTCTAGTTCTCCCTCACCTTTGAAAAGAAATTACAAGGCTCACGCCTGTAATCCCAGCACTTTGGGAGGCCAAGGCAGGTGAATCGCTTGAGCCCAGGAGTTCAAGACCAGCCTAGGCAACATGGCAAAATCCTGTCTCTACAAAAAATACAAAAATTAGCTGGGCATGACGGTGTGCACCTGTAGTCTCAGCTACTTGGGGAGGATGAAGTGGGAAGATCACTTGAGCCTGGGAAGCCGAGGCTGCAGTGAGCTGAGATTGTGCCACTGCACTCCAGCCTGGGCCAAAAGAGAAGAGAGAGAGGAAGAAGTCACAAGTTCTTCATGTGGCTTGTGAGTACCTACATTACAGCTCTTCACTGTCCAGCCTTCTGGTTATTACATTGGCCTTGGAGCCAATAGACCTGGCTTCAAATCCTAGCTCTGCCACTTATTAGCTATGTGATCTTGTAAAGTTAGTTAAGTCCTCTGGATGCCACAATCCCATTAATAAAGCAGGAGTAATTGCAGCCTATATACCTCAGAGACCTGTTTTGAGGCTACATTTTTTTATTTTTTTGAGATGGAGTTTCACTCTTGTTGCCCAGGCTGGAGTACAATGGCGCAATCTCGGCTCACCGCAACCTGAGCCCCCCGGGTTCAAGCGATTCTCCTGCCTCAGCCTCCAGAGTAGCTGGGACTACAGGCATGCACCACCACGCCTGGCTAATTTCATATTTTTAGTAGAGACGGGATTTCTCTGTGTTGGTCAGGCTGGTCTCGAACTCCCGACCTCAGGTGATCTGTCCACCTCGGCCTCCCAAAGTGCTGGGATTACAGGTGTGAGCCACCATGCCCGGCCTGAGGCTAATTTTTTTTTTTTTAACGTAGCTAAGATGCTCACACAAGACCAGCATTGTGGAAACTGTCAACCAACAAAACAATAAAGACAAATTAAATTAAAATATTTTGCTAGGCACAGTGGCTCACGCCTGTAATCCCAGCACTTTGGGAGGCTGAGGCAGAAGGATCATTTGAGCTCAGGAGTTTGAGACCAGCTTGGGCAACATGGCAAAACCCCATCTCTACTAAAAATATGAAAATTAGCCAGGCATGGTGGTGTGTGCCTATAATCCCAGCTACTCAAGAGGCTAAGGCAGGAGAATCACTTCAACCCGGGAGGCGGAGGTTGCCGTAAGCCGAGATTGCACCACTGCACTCCAGCCTGGGTGACAGAGCAAGACCCCATCTCAAAAAATAATAATAATAAAATAAAATAAAATAAAAATAAAATAAAATAAAATAAATGACCTGCTTCTCTCTCCAGTTTGATCTCTTGCTACTTCCCAGAATGCAGTGATACATTTTTCGCAGCTTTCTACATGCCATGCAGAGTCTCCTATTCTAGGCCTCCCATGCTTTTTTGTGCTTTTCAGCACCAGGCACATAGTAAGCACTCAATAGTCTGCAGAAAAAACATTTGCCTAGAATTCCCTTGCACCTTTCTTCACCTGATAAACTCAATTTAGAGGTATCTCCTCCAGGAAGCCTGCCTTAATCCCCTAGTTTGGCTAGATTCTCCTCTGTGCACACATGCTTCGTGGTGCTTTCCATGTGGTACTAAAACTGCCGATGTGCCTTCCTTCCTCTCGAGAATACAATTAGCTCTCCTGAAGAGGAGCCAGGGCCAGGCGTGGTGGCTCCACACCTGTAATCCCAGAACTTTGGGAGGCTAAGACAGGCAGATCACTTGAGGTCAGGAGTTTGAGACCAGCCTGGCCAACATGGTGAAACCCCGTCTCTACCCGAAATACAAAAATTAGCCAGGTGTGGTGGTGCACATCTGTAATCAAAAGTTACTCAGGAGGCTAGGACAGGAGAATCACCTGAACCCGGGAGGCGGAGGTTATAGTGAGCCGAGATTGCGCCACTGCACTCCAGCTTGGGCAACAGAGCAAGACTCTGTCTCAAAAAAAAAAAAAAAAGAGCCAGTCCTAAGTCCTAAGGCATCTTTGAATTCTCACGCCTTGGCACCTGCTAGGTGCTCAGTAAAGGCTCAGCTCTTCAGTGAGGCCACACTTGCCCCCAGGCCAGAACCCAAATCCTCCCAAAACCCACAACCCTTCCCAGCAGGTTCAGCAAGAAGCTACCAACCAAATCCACTTCTCCCTCCTTTTCTGAGTCAAACCCTGGTTTTCGCCCCTGGCTGAAAACAGGAAACTGAAGAATGTGGGGTTTCTTGAAATTCTTGTTCACCAAAAGTACTCTGTTTTGCAGTTCTGGGCATTGGTACTGTCGCCATCTGCACTTGGTCACATGGGGCAATAGAGACAAGCAACGTCATACTTCATTACAGAAATGAGGAACTCAGTGACCCAGCAGCCTGGGGTCCAATGGCATGGTGTCCCCTCTAGACCTGGGCACCCAGGGTACATGCACAGCCTCTGGCAACCAGCCCCTAAGAGTTACACCATTTTGTTTTTGTGCCACTCAGATATTAGCTCAAAGAAGGCAAGAATGATGTACTCCCAGTTCTTTCCCGTGGTTTTAGAACAGAACTGTCTCTAGATGCTAGCATGGCCCTGCTGGGGTTGCCTGAAGGAACCCAACAGTTTAGAAAGAACAAGTCAGCAACCACTCCACTAGTGTCACCGAGGGGCCAGGAACGTCCTCTGCCAGAGGGTCAAAGACAGGGGTGGGGGCATGTCTGGCTAAAACTGGCCTTCAGAAAAAACAGGGCTGACTGCTGGGCAAGCCAGGGCCTAGGGAGGACAACACTCACTTGCCAGCACCCCCAGGGCGCCAGCCCACCAGTGAGCACTCCACTTATGGAGGCAGGAACCCTTTCCTGGAGGGTTCCTAGGATGTGTACTACCTTGCTTTGCCCATCTGCAGTCTTGCTGGGTAGGGGTGTCCTCCCTGGGCAGAAGTAGCAAGCTGTTCTTCAAACAAGGACTTATACCTGGCCGGGTGCAGTGGTCACGCCTGTAATCCCAGCACTTTGGGAGGCTGAGACAGGTGGATCACTTGAGGCCAGGAGTTCAAGACCAGTCTGGGCAACATGACTTACTAAAAATACAAAAATTAGCTGGGCGTCGTGGCAGGCACCTGTAATCCCAGCTACTTGGGAGGCTGAGGCAGGAGAATCACTTGAACTCGGGAGGTGGAGGTTGCACTGAGCAAACATGGCACCACTGCACTCCAGCCTGGGCGACAGAGCGAGATTCCAGCTCAAAAAAAAAAAAAGGACATACCTAAGAGGTCAGTCTTAAGCAGATGGTAAAATGAACAAAGGAACTCTCCTTGTATTAGGAAAGAATCATTGGCCCACAATGACAGATTCTGGCACACTGGTGGCTTCCTCACTACCTAAAATCAGCTCCGAGACCTCTTGCTTGGCATTCAAGACCTCAAACTACCTCCCACTATTCCCTGAAAAGCTCCGAATCTGTACCATTCACTTCACCTCAAATTTAACTTACATTGTTAATTAACTATTTCACACAAGTATGTTTTGTCTTTTTTTTTTTTTTTTTTTTTGAGACGGAGTTTCGCTCTTGTTGTCCAGGCTGGAGTGCAATCGTACAATCTCAGCTCACCACAACCTCCACTTCCTGAGTTAAAGCAATTCTCCTGCCTCAGCCTCCCAAGTAGCTGGGATTACAGTCGCATGCCACCACACCTGGCTAATTTTTTAATATTTTTAGTAGAGACGGGGTTTCTCCATGTTGGTCAGGCTGGTCTCGAACTCCCAACCTCAGGTAATCCACCCGCCTCAGCCTCCCAAAGTGCTGGGATTACAGGCATGAGCCACCACGCCCGGCCATGTTTTGTCTTTCTAACTGTAAGTTCTAGAGGGCAGAGGCCCCATCTTCTATGTCTTTGACATTATCCTGAGCCTCTGACACAGTGCTGGGCAGAAAGTAGGCAACTCCATACATTATACTGTGTGTTAAATTCCAAGGCCAAGCATATACCCCCATGTCTATCATATCAACAAAAAGGATCTCTCAGACTGCTTGCTTTCTTTTAAATGCCATGTTTTGGCTGGGCACAGTGACTTACACCTGTAATCCCAGCACTTTGGGAAACCAAGCCAGTAGGATCACTTGAGCCCAGCCTGGGCAACATAGTTAGACCCTATAGGATCACTTGAGCCCAGCCTGGGCAACATAGTCAGACCCTATCTCTCTCTCTCTCTTTCTCTCTCTCTCTCTCTCTCTCTATATATATATATTTTTTTATACAGGGTCTCGCTCTGTTGCCCAGGCTGGAGTGCAGTGGCGTGATCTCAGCTCACTACAGCCTCCACTTCCTGGGCTCAAGCCATCCTCCCACCTCAGCCTCCCACATAGCTGGGACCACAGGCACACAGCACCACGCCCAGCCGAGTTTTTTATTTTTTGTAGAGATGGGGTTTTGCCATGTTACCCAGACTGGTCTCAAACTCCTGAGCTCAAGTGATCTGCCCAGCTTGGCCTCCCAAAATGCTGGGATTACAGGCGTGAGCCACCTCACCCAGCCCGTCTCTGTTATTTAAAAACTAAAAATAAAAATAAAAAAATAGCTGGGCACAGTGGCTCACGCCTATAATTCCAGGCCAGGGTGGCTAGCCTGTTATCGCAGCACTTTGGGAGCTCAAGGCAGGCAGATCACCTGAGGTCAGGAGATTGAGACCAGCCTGGCCAACATGGTGAAACCTCGTCTCTACTAAAAATACAAAAATTAGCCGGGCGTGGTGATGGGCACCTGTAATCCCAGCTACTCAGGAGGCTGAGGCAAGAGAATCACTTGAACCTGGGAGGTAGAGGCTGCGTGAGCCAAGATCGTGCCACCGCACTCCAGCCTGGGCGGCAAAGTGAGACTGTGTCTCGAAAAAAAGCCATGTTTTAGCAACGGGGTATCTGACAAAATTTGTCTCTGCTTTCTCGGGATCTGATTTTAGCCTGTTTGTGGGACTTTCCAAAGTATTCCAAACATCAGGAACACACCCTGACAGAGAGAGGAGAGGACTCCTCAGGACAGAGTGTGGACCCAGCAGCACTGTCCAGCTGCCCTTAGCCCTGTGGTTTCTTTGGCCCAGGGTTCTATCCTCAACGACTGTGTGACAACCTCTCAGTCTCTGCGTGGAGAAAAGTGCTTGTGGTTTAGGATCTTGAGGTGCAATTCCCTGAAGACTGAGGAAGAAGAAGAGGGAACAAAGTGCAGCAAGAAAGAGCAGTAGCATTTTTGGGATCAATTTTTATTTGGGCTTCTCACAGTGGTTAGAGCCACTCTGTCTTCAGAACAATCACAGCACAGGAAATGCGTCACCGAGACTGCCCAGAAAAGTCTGACCAGCTGAATCTTATTGCTTAAAATACACATATTCACAATAACTGACAAAGGGTAACGTGCCTCACACAGGAATGTGTTCGCATTTGCAAATCTTCTGACTGGCTGTAGCACCAAACCCTCCACCAACCCCGTCTCATTCACATGGAAAACCAGCCTCAGTCACATCTCCCTGGCCCCCTAACAATTCCTTCAGCTCCCTATTAAATCTCTCTCTGAGCAGGGCAGCATCCTGTAGCGGGGACCAAACTGTGACTTGGGAACCAAGCCCAGCTCCGCAGGTTGCATTTCCGTCTTCTCGTGCCTTTAGGGTAGGATGCTGCAGTGAGTCCCACGGTTAACACTTGCCCAGTTCCCCACTCTAACTGGGGAGAGGAACTTGAGAGGGTCAGAACTCATCCATCTGATCTGTTAACTGAAAAAGGATTCATTTTGGTAACACCTGTTCACCTTTGAGACACTTCAGTGAGTTATTTGGGATTCTTTAAAAAAAAAAAAAAAAAAGGTGGAAGGAAAGGCATCTGAGAGCTGTGACACACTCCGGCTACCTCTGGCCACACACCAGCTTGCTTGCGCCTGTTGGACTCACCAGAGGGAGGCAGGCCCTGCGGCTCCTCTAGAGCCTGCAAAGCCTCCTCCTGGCAATACTGGGCAGGGCCGATGTCTGGGCCACAGCTAGTCCAAGCCTGTCATTGAAGACCCAATCAAGCTTCTGTCTGAAATTCCACCTTCTTCTGTCCCAAGTGGTTGTGGACACCCCTGGGGGCTGGTACCGAGGACCAGCAGCAGCCGAGGGAGGCAGACAGGCTCAGAGCACACTTCCATTTATAGGGAACAGAACGCAGGCCTCCGAGTGTCCACGGAGCAATGTGCAAATCGCAGTGATGAGTAGAGTAAAACCTCTACTTCGAGCACAGTATCTCTGGCAAACACAGGGGACTGCAGTCGACAATGCTGCGGAGTACACCCGAGTACACAGTCAGACATTTGTTCGGTAAACAGTAAATGCGTAAGATCAATGACCTTGAGAGGCCTGTCTGTGCTCCAGACGTGTGGTTCACGTGGGGAGAATGGCTGCCACTCAAAGTATCTTCACAGGAAAACAGGGCTTGAGGCTCACACACAACGGACAGACACACATGGCTCACCCAAAAAGTCACTGTGTACGGACTTCACTTTGTTCAACATGGATTTTGGTTTTGTGGAATCCAAATGCAGACACTCGTTTACCTCACAGCCTTGGATTTGTCTGTTTTTGGACATATATATATATATATTTTTTTTTCTTTCTTTCTTTCTTCCATAACATCAATGCTTTGTCTGAATATCATCATCGTTCAAGAGTTGGGGGAAGAAACAGACTCTTCATATGCACAGGGCCGGGTGGGGAATGTTTGTTTTGGCTGTTTGCTGCCTCCATTCAGATTTTCCTATCGCAGCTCAGCTGGTGACCTGAAGCCGAGCAACAGGCACAAGGGTCCCCAGGGCCTTCCGGACGGCTGCTTTCACCTCCTGCCTGGGCCACCGAATCTCTACACAGAAAAATGAGTCACCCGACTCAAAAGGGGTGGGGGCAGAGGCAGGGACAAGGCATGAAAACCACAGATAACCAAGGTATTTCTTCCAAGTGGTCAGTTTAAAACAAACAACCGCCACCAAAAAAAAAAAAAAAAAAAAACCCACAAAAAATATTTATTCAGAATCAAAGACAAAATACTGTGTGACAGCCAGGCTACAGGGGCCCTTTCTCTGGGGCCATCGCTTCCTCAGTCCGCTGTCTGTTTCCTCATACGGAACAGTGAGACGTGAAGGCCCACAGGGCGTGTGCTTGCGATGCAGGCTGACACGGGTCACCTGTGAACACAGACCAAAGGGCAGAGAGGCAGAGAGCTGCACCTCTATCCACTGCTGCGGCTTAGGGCCTCCTGCTCACAGAGGTTCCAAGACAGCCTCCACTCCAGCCTTCACACAAGACATCTTCTGGCTCAACGGCAGCCAGGCTCTTTGAAGGCCAACTTGGGAAAGAGCCACAAACATCATTTTCCAGAAGAGAAATCTTGCCTGCCCACTGGTGAAGTTCTTGTTTTCAGCTGTCTTTTGCTGTTTGTTTTTAAAGGAAAAAAACAAACAAACAAACGAAGAAAAGGCAGTATAATCTTTCACACCAGAACCAGCCTGCGGCCAGCCAGAGCCCGCGGGGAAGAGGCCCCTCAAGGACGCATGGGGTGCATCGATCTTGTCACCTGGAATTTGACAGATCAACAAGCCCCTACCAACCTATCATACAACAGCCCAGCAGCTCTCATCCTCCCACAGGATTAGCTCAATGCTGGCTTGGCAGTCACTGGCAGCCACAGTGACAAGCCCTGGGCCTCTTTGGGCTTCCTTCTTCATCCAGGGCCAAGATGGGCTGCCTCTCCTAGACTGAGACACAGCAACGTTCTCTTAAACTAGAATCAGAGCACAAACCTAATCCATCACCAAGAATCATGTCAGGGCACAGTCCCAGCCTCCTTCCTTGGGGGCTTTTAAAACACATCTCTCTGACCCAAACAGGTAGGTGAGATTTGACTTTAAAGAAAGGAGATGGAGTTAGGGTATGACGAATGAGTCACAGAACCAACTTAGCCCTCCACAACACTGTGCCCTTGTGGAGGAAGAGGCATCCACACCCCGAACTGTACCTGGAGATGGAGGAAGATGCGGGAGAGGAGAAGGAAAACAAACAAAAAGGAACCAACTGGCTGTACTCTGAAAGTCTTTGAAAGTCATTTAATGCTTCTCTCGTGGTTCTCCCCACCCTGGTTGCTTTGCCAAGTTCCTGGGTGCTGGCAGGGCCTGCTCTAGCTGGGGGAGCTGCTGCTCTGGGAGTTGGGAGAGTCCTGCTCGTTGATGGTGTTCAGCAGCAGGCATGCGGGCGGCCGTGGCAGGTGCGGGTGCCCAGGCTCTCGAGCCTGCTCCTCGGAGGGCTGGCAGAGGCCTTCCTCCTCGTCACCAGGGGGCCGCACATGGCAGCTGTCGCAGAAGTCCAGGGGCCCATCCAGAGCATCATCGATGAGCGTGTTGAACTCTTTGAGGTCATCGTCATGGTGGCCCCGGTTGCACACACACACTTCAATGCCCGAGTCACCTGTGAAGCGGCGATGTCTCCCAGGCGTCTTCTCTTTGCTGTCGGGTGCGCCGTGTTCAGAGCTGTCATCTTTCAGCAGCTCCTCCCTACATTCTGCATCCTTGTCCAGGAAGGCCCCCGGGTCCAGCTCCCCCAGGCCAGCCACAGAGCCACTGGGCTCCATCCCCGGGGCTTTGGTGGCTGCTCGTTCAACTGGTAGGTCAGAGGGCTCAGGGTCAGCGATGCTTGGGGGTCTTGTGCTGCTTCTGCTGGGCCCAGACAAGGGGCTGCTCTGTGCCCCCTGGGATCCCCTGGTGGGATCAACGCCCGGGGGACTGCCACCTGCAGGGCCACACTGTGGAGGCAGCAGCTGCTGCTGCTGTAGCTGGAAGGCACTGTATGGTGGGGGAGGAGTTGGAGGTCGGTTCACCACTTCCTCATAAGGAGGTAGTAAATAGTTTGGCAAAAACCCTAAAGTGGGGAGGTAGGAAGGAGAAATTACTGCACTGGTCATTGTTCTAGGGCAGACTGCAAAGCTCCCACTGAACATTTGCATTGTCTTTTCCCACCCCAGAGCACCCACCAAGTGATGGCTCCAGCTCTTGGTTGTGGGCAGAAGAGAGACAGCTGTGAGCAATTCTGCAGCGAGAGAGGGGCAGTTTGGGAAGGGCCTAACCTAACTTCTTGAAATCTGAGAGCCCCTAAAGCTGCTTCGTAGGCAAGGACTTCACGCCTGTTGGGAGTTAAGGCAGAGAATTAGGCAAACATGGTAGATGGCCAAAAAATAACTTCTGCCTGGAATGGACCCATTTCCACATGCACGCAAGTCTCATGTTCTTGCTTAGAATGTGTCCTTCATCCAAGTCCCACAGGCCTCAGGGCCAGGGTCCCTAACTTAAGACTTCTTAACTACTTTTCTTCCTCCTAACCTTCCAAATGCACTATGTAGGGTCTTTTGCTAGGGGGTTAGAAATCCCTGTTGTCTCTAGTGTGGCTGGAGGTGGTCTGGAAACACAAACCAAGCTTCACCTTGACTCAGATCAGGAGCAGATGGGTGACCGGCAAAGGGTGAGGGGCCTCTGCCATCCAAGGCTTATTAAAAACATGCTAGGTGAGTTATCTTTTGAATGTGCTGAATGCCTTATGACACAGATAATTTAATTATAATATAATATTACTAACATTTATTGAGCACTTACTATATGCCAGGCACTGTGCTAAGCACTTAACCCCCCTAGATGTGGAACTGAAATAATGGTGGGCTGTCACAGTGGCTTACGCCTGTAATCTCAGCACTGTGGGAAGCCGAGGCGGGCAGATCACTTGAGCTCAGGAGTTTGAGACCAGCCTGACCAACATGGTAAAACCCCATCTCTACTAAAAATACAAAAATTAGCTGGGTGTGATGGCATGTTCTTGTAGTCCCAGCTACTCGGGAAGCTCAGGCACAAGAATCACTTGAACCCCAGAGGAAGAGGTTGCAGTGAGCCGAGATCACGCCACTGCAGTCCAGCCTGGGTGACAGAGCGAGATTCTGTCTTAGAAAAAAAAAAAAAAAAAAAGAAACAATTGTAAAGAAACCATTGTGAAAGTTTATTTTGTAGAATACACTGTAGACTGGCTTTGGAAAAGTGGCACAGCTGGGCCTCCACTGACCATTTGAGAGGTCACATGTAAGGAGCCCCAGGGAAGTCCGGGAAGTGCTCTTCAGAGAGTCACTAAGTTTCTTGGTGCTCAGAAGTCCCAATGCCACCCCCCTACCCGCCCCTTTCATGGCAGCCTCTGCTCAGGCATATCACACAGAAATAAGCAAAATGGGAGGAATTCAGGCCAATGAACCCCAAGTCTCAATTCATTCACGTTATATACTGACTCCTGACCTCAAATGATCTGCCTGCCTCGGCCTCCCAAAGTGCCGAGCCACCGAGCCCGGTGTGAGCCACCAAGCCCAGCCCACATTTGTTTCAATTCCACATCTAGAAGGACTAGGTGCTTAGCACAGTACCTGGCATATAGTAAGTGCTCAATAAATGTTAATAATTATTGTTCTATTATCTGACTATCTGCCATTAAAGAGAGAGAGAGATGGAGGAATGAAGGGAGAGAGGGAAGAAGGAAGGGAAAGAAAGGAAGGGTAAGAAAGAGGAAGGAAAAGAAAGAGGAAGGGGAGGGGAGGGGAGGGAAAGGAAAAGAGGGGAGGGAAGGGGAGGGGAGGGGCGCGGTGGCTCACGCCTGTAAGCCCAGCACTTTGGGAGGCCGAGACGAGCGGATCACTTGAGGTCAGGAGTTCGAGGCCAGCCTGACTAACATGGAGAAACCCCGTCTCTACTAAAAACACAAAAATTAGCTGGGTGTGGTGGTGCATGCCTGTAATCCCAGCTACTTTGGAGGCTGCGGCGGGAGAATAGCTTGAACCTGGAAAGCAGAGGTTGCAGTGAGCCAAGATTGCGCCACTGCACTCCAGCCTGGGCAACAAGAGAGAAACTCCATCTCAAAAAAAAAAAAAAGAAAGAAAGAGAGACAGAGAGAGAGAGGGAGGGAGGGAGGGAGTATGGGAGTATGGGAGTATGGAAGGAAGGACGGAAGGAAGGACGGAAGGACGGAAGGACGGAAGGAAGGAAGGAAGGAAGGAAGGAAGGGAAGGAAGAGGAGGGAGGGAAGGATGGAAAGGCAGGCAGGCAGGGAAAGAAAGAAAGAGAGAAAGACAGAGAGAAAGAGGGTGGGAGGAAGGAAAGGAGGGAGGAAGTTAGGTAGGTAGGTAGGTAGGTAGGTAGGTGCTAAAGAAGCAGAGATTCAGCCAGAACCCAGCCACTGTGAGCTTTGGAATGGCCCAGTGGCTTCAGGGAACTGCATCCCTAGCACCTGCTCCTCTGTGCTGAAGGAGTGTCCCCTTGTTCCTGTACTTTCAAGACCTTGCTCTACAGAGGGGCAGGGAGAGGACAAACCCCCTATGCCTACAGGGGCCCTGGCCACCAATATTCAGTGTGAGCCCTGGGTCTGTGCACCTGAGCTCCTGAGGGTGGGTATGGGGGCTTGGGTGTACGTACTGAAATAAAATGGCAGCGCTGAGTAATTGTGGGCTTCTCGGTAGGCGATCAGGTTGATTTCATGTTGCCGCTGCTGGGCCTGAAGGCGGTGCTTGGCTCGGCGGTGGTGGCAAACACAGCAGCAGCTCAGGATGATGATGATGGTCCACACCAGCCAGAACCCTGGGGGGTGGGCAAGGCAAGACAGAGAGGCACACAGTGAGTACCAGCCAGAGGGGCAGCTTGCGGAACAGGGAGGTCCCTGGGCAGTGCCCACGTGGTTGAAGCTGGCATGGCTGGGCCTCACCCAGTTAATTTACATTGAAGCCATGTGATCAGTTTTCATAAATGCCTGTGCCAGAGTGAAAGACACATGGGATAGAAGTGGACAGGAATGTAAGAATGATGACAACAGGCCGGGCATGGTGGCTCATGCCTGTAATCCCAGGCCAAGGTGGGTGGATCACTTGAGGTCAGGAGTTCAAGACCAGCCTGGCCAACATGGTGAAACCCCATCTCTACTAAAAATACAAAAATCAGCCAGGTATGGTGGCAGGCGCCTGTAATCCCAGCTACTCAGGAGGCTGAGGCACAAGAATCACTTGAAACCAGGAGACGGAGGTTGTAGCGAGCCAAGATTGCGCCACTGCACTCCAGCCTGGGCGACGGAGCAAGACTCTGTCTCAAAAAAAAGAATGGCTGGGTGCAGTGGCTCATGCCTGTAATCCCAGCACTTTGGGAGGCCGAGGCGTGCAGATCACCTGAGGTCAGGAGTTCAAGACCAGCCTGGCCAACATGGTAAAACCCTGTCTCTACTAAAAATACAAAAATTAGCCAGGCGTGATGGCACGCACCTATAATCCCAGCTACTCAGGAGGCTGAGGCAGGAGAATTGCTTGAACCCAGGAGGCGGAGGCCGCAGTGAGCCGAGATTTCACCATTGCACTCCAGCCTGGGTGAGTGAGACTCCATCACAAACAAAACAAAACAAAACAGAATGATGACAACAAAGCAGGTCTCTCACTCCAGGACACCTCCAGCACCTTGCGGGAAGGCACAAGTGCCAAGGCATCTCTCCAGCACCACTGATGGGTCCCTCCTGTATTATAGGCTTTGTGAGCATTAAATATGCTAACCTTCTGGGATGGTCTCCTCCTCCTCTCTTAAGAGATCTCTGAGAAAATGCTTCACTTTCTTAGTGCCCATCTCCCCTCTCCCCCAACTCAGAAGATCAATACTTGCAAGGGGCCTCAGAGGGGCCCCCCAACAAAAAAAGTCTTAGGAATCTCCTGATAGCATCAAAAAGATCAGGTGCTTTTCTCTATCATGTATGCCTCTGTAATACAAGAATCACTAAAGTTGGAGGTGGAAAAATTCTAATTGCCTCAGGTCCATCTCCTCCCTAGAGAGTGTAAATGATTTCCTCTGCTCTCGACATAATCCTAATCGGGTACAATTCCATCTCCCACTGCCACAATCTACTCTCCCTCCCTTTGGCCTGCCCTTGCAGTAGATGCAGGGCCATTAGCAGCCGCTTCTTCCTCCCTGCTCCAGGGAAGGGTGGCAGAACAGAGGCCAAGCCCCACAGCGCTTTATTTCCCTCTGTGCTGTCTCTGGGATCATACTCAGAGAATCTCAGCAAACCCCAATATAAGACCTCCTCTCCAATTTTTAAATGTGTGGCACAAAAGGCTTTTAAACTTTTTTTTAAATTAATGAGGAATTTTGCTTTTCACATACACACACATACACATACACGCACGAGGGGGAAAGAACAGAAAGGAAAACAAAAATAATGACATCTTTAAATGACAGAATAAGAAATTTAAATTTTCTTCTTTTGATTATTTTCTTTCAAATTATAAAACTAGAAACAAATTAATTTTCTTTTTTTCTGAGACAGGGTCTTGCTCTGTCACCCAGGATGGAGTACAGTGGTGCGATCACAGCTCAACCGAAGCCTCAACCTTCTGGGTGCAAGCTGTCCTCCCACCTCCACCTTCTGAGTAGCTGGGACTATAAGCACACGCCACCAAGCCTGGCTTTCTCACTGTGTTGCCCAGGCTTGTCTTGAACCCTGGGATCAAGGGATCCTCACGTCTCAGCCTCCCAAAGTGCTAGGATTACAGGTGTGAGCCACCGCACCCGGCCAAAACAAATTAAATTTTTAAAATATCTATGACTAATTTTACTTTGGCTAGCTTTTTTTTTTTAATCAATAATTTCTGGGTAGGTTTTTAAATTCCTCTAGGAATATGGCTATACAATGAAATAATATGAATCATTAAAAAATTACTCACATAATATTATTTTTGACATACAAAGAGTTTCTGATATTAACTGAAAAAAAGCAGATGACAAAATAAAATATGATCCTAACTTTTGCTTAAAAAAAGTACGTATGGCCGGGCGCAGGGGCTCACACCCTGTAATCTCAGCACTTTGGGAGGCCAAGGTGGGCGGATCACGACGTCAAGAGATCGAGACCATCCTGGCCAACGTGGTGAAACCCCATCTCTACTAAAAATAAATACAAATATTAGCTGGGCATGGTGGCACACACCTGTAGTCCCAACTACTTGGGAGGCTGAGAATCGCTTGAACCCAGGAGGGGAGGTTGCAGTGAGCTGAGATCACGCCACTGCACTCCAGCCTGGCAACAGAGTGAGATTCAGTCTTAAAAAAAAAAACATATATACATGGACAGAAAAAGGAGGGGTATGGTCAGGAAGCTCTAACCATGGGGTAACTCTGGATGACAGATAGTACTTGCTCCTTTGTTCTTTGCTTACCTCTATTTCCTAATTTTTCTAAGATGGACATGTACTTCTCTGCAGTAGAAAGAATATTTTTTTCTCAACTAAAAATGTATCAAAGGAATAATTTTAAGATGAGTTGTTACTAAATGAGAATAGATAATATTGTCTGTTCTCTACTCTTGAAAAACTTCCATTGTTTTCCATTCCAAATGCTATGTGTATTTTTTATCACTGCTTTGTAATTATAAATTTGTGTTTAAAATTTTAATAGTAGTTCCACATGTATCTCTTGTCAGAATGAGTTAAATCAAGTTAACCTTGTTTAAAAAAAGAAGAAAATGCCTCCCTCCCCCACAAAACAGACTTGTAAAAATGAACAAATCCTTGATGTTTTTCCCCCTTATTTGTATATACACAATTTTCCAAAAGACTCCTTGGAATTTAGGGTGTGGCTTCTGGCGACAGCTCTTTCTCTGTCCCCCTGGGATGCCCCCATTGAATCTCCCCACAAAGCTGCCCTCCACCAAGTGGGGCAGGACGGTGACATGCCCCCCAGCCCCGGCAGGCTGGCAGTACCATTCCACGGCACTTAATTGCTTTCAGTAGGTATCACTGTTCAACCAAACCTTCATGCTGCAGCCTTGCAGCAAGAGAACAGACAGAGGATTTTTTTCCCTGTTACCCATCAGCAGACAGGAAAATCCATTCCTAACAAGAGACCATAAAGTGAACTTAGAAGTCTCCTTTTTGGTCTTTCCCGGTTCACTAGTCAAACTTGCTTAACTTACGTTTCTTTCTTTATGAATGCTGGCTGACTTAAGAGTAGACACTGGCAGAGGAACCCTCGGAGAAGGGTGGAGAGGCTGGAAAGGAGTTATGGAGGTGAAACTGGCTACAGACGCAGTTTGATAACATCTCCTAGGGTTGTTGGGGTGGACACTCTGCTTAAGAACCTGGCTGCATGTGTATTTTGGAGTGAAGTCTAAATTATTCTGGGCTGACAACCATTTTGTATTACCTATACTTCTCTTACTTTCTCAGTGTAATCTCATAGTCCATTATACTTCTGTGCTACTTTATAACTTTTTTTTTTTTTAATTTATTTTTTGAGACAGGGTCTCATTCTGTCGCTTAGGCTGGAGTGGCAAGGGAACTCGGCTCACTGCAACCTCCGCCTCCCAGACTCACGTGATTCTTGTGCCTCAGCCTCCTGAGTAGCTGCAACTACAGGTGCGTGCCACTACACCCATCTAATTTTTTTTTTTTTTTTAATAGAGACAGGGTTTCACCATGTTGGTCAGGCTGGTCTCAAAATCCTGAGCTCAAGTGATCCACCCGCCTCAGCCTCCCAAAGTGCTGGGATTACAGGTGTGAGCCACCGTGCCCGGCCAATTTTTTTTTAACTTATTTTTAAGAGACAAGGTCTCGCTGTCACCCAGGGTAGAGTGCAGTGGTGTGAATGCAGCTCACTGCAGCCTTGATCTCCTGGGCTCAGGTGATCCTCCTGCTCTGGCCTCCTGAGTAGCTGGGACTACGGGCATGCACCACCACACTCGGCTAATTTTGTTGTTGTTGTTGTTGTTGTTGAGATGAGGTCTCACAAGGTTGCCCAGGCTGGTCTCAAGCAAACTCCGGTCTCAAGCAATCCTCCTGCCTCATCCTCCCAAAGTGCTGGGATTACAGGTGTGAAATACCGCAGATGGCCAAACTTTAAAATTTTAAAAGTACATTCTCCCATTAGATAATCAGCACCTGCTTGGCGCAGTGGCTCACAACTAAAATCCTAGCTACTTGGAAGGCTGAGATGAGAGGATTGCTTCTTGTGAGGTCAGCCTGGGTAACACAGCGAGACCCCATCTCTAAAAAAAAGATAGCCAGCATCTAACTCTACTAGTTTTTTACCTGGCCACCAGTCATTTTTTCAATACTTCTCTAAAGGTAAACCAACTTCTAACTTTTATACTGCAATATATATGATCTATTTCACAGCTTTTACAATTTTTTAAAAAAAATAATTAAAAAAATTTTTGAGACAGGTATTACTCTGTCACCCAGGCTGGAGTACAGTAGAGACCAGAACTCACTACAGCCTCCAACTCCTGAGCTCAAGGGATCCTCCCACTTTAGCCTCTCTAGTAGCTAGGACTACAGGTGCACATCACACCTGGCTAATTTCTTAATTTTTTGTAGATATAGGGGGGTGCTCACTTTGTTGCCCAGGCTGGTCTCAAACTCCCGGCTTCAAGTAATCCTCCCATCCTGGCTCCCAAAGTGCTAGGATTACAGGTATGAGCCACCACACCTGGCCAACATGGTTGTTTTTGTTTTGTTTTGTTTTGTTTTGTTTTCCCCATTTTAAAGAAAATCGCATGCATTGGTTTTCATGTTCGCCAAGTATTTCTGCTTCTTCTCCTTCTAGGCATGTGGGTAGGCTTGAACTTTCTGACCCCCTTGTGACTGGGTGAGGCTTTGGGACTAAGTCTAACTAATGAATTGAGATTGGCTGTGATATATGTCACTTAGAGGCCAAAATGTGTCTTGCTAATATGAGACCCTCCATTAGTCTCCTTCCGTTTTGGCAACTGGCAACATCCCAGATGGTGATTTCACATCAGTCTGGGTCCCAGAAGATGGTGAAGTGGAAACAAAACTCTCATCCAACCTTTGATGGACATACAGTGTGAGTGAGGAATAAACCTGCTGTTTCAGGTCACTAGGATTTTGGACTTGCTTGTTCCTGTGGCACAACTTAGCCTATCCTGACTACTGCAGTGTGATTACAAGTTTTTTTGGGGGAGAGAATTTAAAGTGTTCATCAGATTTTTAAAGGAATCCTTGATCCAGAAAAAGTCTAGATTCACTGAACCAGAAGTATAATAATAATAATAAAAAAAAAAAAAAGAGGACTTTTTTTTTTTTTTTTGAGACAGGGTCTCGCTCTGTCACCCAGGCTGGAGTGCAGTGGTGTGATCTTGGCTCACTGCAACCTCCGCCTCTTAGGTTCAAATGATTATCCTGCCTCAGCCGCCCAAGTAGCTGGAACTACAGGCATGCACCACCACACCCAGCTAATTTTGTATTTTTAGTGGAGATGGCATTTCACCATGTTGGCCAGGCTGGTCTCGAACTCCTGACCTCAAGTGATCCACCCACCTCAGCCTCCCAAAGTGCTGGGATTATAGGTGTGAGCCACCACACCTGGTCAACTTAGGAAAAATTTTAATCTTTTAGCTAGATTTCAAAACCAAGGAAGAAGAGTTCATTTTTACATTTTTTACTTTTTTTAATAGAGTGCTTCACAAATTTGCCTGCTATCCTTGGCTGGGGCCACACTAATCTCAGTATCATTCCAATTTTAGTACAGGTGCTGCTGAAGCAAGCACAAAGAAGAAAGTTAAAAAAAAGGAAAACCTGGCCGGGCGCGGTGGCTCACGCCTGGAATCTCAGCACTTTCGGAGGACAAGGCGGGCGGATCACGAGGTCAAGAGATGGAGACCATGCTGGCTAACACGGTGAAACCTCGTCTCTACTAAAAACACAAAAAGTTAGCTGGGCGTGGTGGCGGGCGCCTGTAGTCCCAGCCACTCGGGAGGCTGAGGCAGGAGAATGGCGTGAACCCAGGAGGCGGAGCTTGCAGTGAGCCGAGATAGCGCCACTGTACTCCAGCCTGGGCAACAGACAGAGCGAGACTCTGCCTCTAAAAAAAAAAAAGGAAAACCCAACAAAAGACACACCAGAGACAGAAATATGACCCTCCTTTCCCCGACAAACACACACCGACCAAGAAACTACATTCCTCAATGACAAGTTTGAAAATTGTGAGTTCACTGTGGGGTGCATTTGTCATGCTAAGCAAAATGGAAAACATGTTTTTAAAAACAATCACAGTCCAGTGTAGGAACTGAGTCATGTGTCCCATGACTACACTACAAACCCCAAGAGTTCACTACAAACTTGGGAAAACACCACTCTTCAACTGGCAGGAAATTCCCCATTAGGAGGCTCAAGCATACTGTAAGTGGGCTCTCCTCCCATGCTGCAGCACGGTGGGTGACTGGCTCCCCTGGCCCTTCCTCACTCTCAGCAGGGGCTCCTGCCACTGCCACAGTGGAAAAGGTCTGAATTTGGGAAATGAAGACGTAAGAGACTCGCAACTTCATCTGAAAGTCCAGCCAACTTTCCTACAAGCATGACTGCAGATGTGGAAGAGAAAAGGCAGATGGCCTGGGTTCAAAGCCCAGCTTAAAAACACATATTCTAGCTTTGTGACCTTGGTCATTTTGGTTTTACTTCCCTCATCTGTAAAACGGGGAGAATAAAGGTCTCTAACTTATCTGGTCACTGTGAGGACTAAATGAGTTAATATATGTAGTATATGCAGAACTATGCCTGATGGATGGTAAGTTCTTAGTATGTTTATTGTTGTTGTTACAGGCTTAACCATAGATGGGAAGGGTTTCCTTTAAAATTTCCTTTCAATTTCCCTTTTAACCCCCAAAAAGTATTCCATAAAGAAACACAGTGGTGGCTCATGCCTGTAATCCCAGCACTTTGGGAGGCTGAGGCAGGTGGATCACTTAAGGTCAGAATTTGGAGACCAGCCTGGCCAACATGGTGAAACCCCATCTCTACTAAAAATACAAAAATTAGCTGGGCATGCTGGCGCACACCTGTAATTCCAGCTATTTGGGAGGCTGAGATGGGAGAATCGCTTGGACCTGGGAAGCGAGATCATGCCACTGTACTTCAGCCTGGGCGAGGGAGTGAGATGCTGTCTTAAAAAAGAAAAGAAAAAAAGAAACACAGGTTAGGAACAAGTCCAAAGTCTGCTTTTAGGTTCTGTTCTTGGCACTGGAAACTCAGTCAACTCCTATTTACTGAGCTCTTGCTAACAATGGGTATCTTAAGACAAACTAAAACAAAATAAAACAAAACAAAACAAAAAAAAACAGCAGGTAAAAAACGAAGCTTGGGCAACATGGCAAAACCTTATCTCTACAAAAAAATACAAAAATTAGCTGGGCATGGTGGCACGCACTCATAGTCCCAGCTACTCAAGTGGCTGAGGCAGGAGGATCCCTTGAGTCCAGGAGGTTAAGGCTGCAGTGACCAAAGATCACGCCACTACACTCCAGCCTGGGTGATAGAGTGAAACCTTGTCTCACACACAAAAAAAGAGGAAGGAAGGAAGGAAGGAAGGAAGGAAGGAAGGAAGGGGGAGGTGGAAGGAGGAGGGGGAAGAGGGAAGGGGAAAGGCTGGGGGAAGGGTAGGGGAGGGTGGGGGAAGGGGAGGGGAGGGTGGGGGGAAGGGGAGGGGAGGGTGGAAGAAGGGGAGGGGAGGGTGGGGGGAAGGGTGGCAGGGTGGGGGGAAGGGTGGCAGGGTGGGGGAAGGGTGGGGGTAGGGGGAAGGGTAGGGAAGGGTAGGAGGGAGGGGGGAGGAAGAGTGGGGAGGGAGGGTAGAGGAAGAGTGGAGAGGGAGGGGAGAGAGGAGGAGGGAGATGGGAGGGAGGGAAAGGAAAGAGAGAGAGAAAGAAAAAAAGAGAGAGAATGAAAAATGAAAAACAAGTTGGGCAGCATTGACAGGATTTGCTAATAGCCTGTTTCGTGTCACTTCAGGGAAATTCCACTGTCCAGAAACATACCCCTCTCCCTCCTAAAGCCCAAACCAGGGGAAATTGATGCCTGGATGAAATTCTCCCAAATGATCTCAAGGGCAGAAATTCCCAACTTTGGTCTCTCCCTGGAAAATGTAGCTTGCCGAGTGGAGAGAGCCCCGGGATGAGAACTGGGAGGAGCGGCTTTGGGGTTTGGGCCACTGCACATCTTATCTCCTCCCTGCTGGATTACCTTCTGAAGGGAAGAATTCTGTCTCTCCAGTTTCCAGCCCAGAGGAGGTCACAGCATCAACTAGGAACTTGTTACAACTGCACATTCCCAGGTTTTTTAATTCTCAGTTTTGAATCAAAAGCTCTGGGAGTAGGGCCCAGAAGTGTGTGTTTTCGGTAGCCCTTCAGGAAATTCTGATGCCCGCCAAAGTTCAAGAGCACTGGAATAAGGGTTTGCTGCATGAATAACTGATGGAATGATGAATTAAAGTACAGGTGCCATAAAAATGCATGGAGATAATACTAACAACGATCAGGTCCTTACAGCCTCAACTACTACCCCTATAAAATAGGATCTGCCGTTCTCATCACATGCAGGCCCAATAACTGGTTTAGGTTATCAAACATTGAAAAGACATGTGGGAAAGGTTGCCGGCCAGAGCTCAGGTCTACGTGTGCTTGTGTGTCTGTATAAACTGTGTGTGTGTGTGTGTAAGTATGTGTGTGAGAATTGAGAATTTTCCTCAGCACACAGGAAAATTCAGTTTAGTAGAGGTAAAGGGTGGGTAGAAATGGCATTTTTTCCCGGAGGCCTTTCCTGTAGGCAACTATAGTTAAGGAGTTGCCCTGTCTGATGAAAACTCTGCCAAAGGATTTCCTGGCTGAGGAATTTTCTTTCCAAAGGAAGGTGGGAAGGAAATCAGCCCAAAGCCCATGACTTTCACACTTCAGGCAAAGTTGAGAGGCAGTTAGAGGGAACAGGGTTGAAAGCAACAAAAAGCGCCGTTTTGATGAGAACTTCAGGTGTTTGTTCCAACATCAACCTCCCTCCCATACATGCCAGGCAGAAGCCAGGACCTCAATAAAGAGGGAGATCGGAGGACTTCCTGAGAGGGGCGTTTTGCTTTTATGCCTCCCATGCCTCCGGAACATGGAAAACACGTGCCAGCTTGTTTAATGGGGCACCTTTTCTCTCTGTCTAGACACTGCTCTCTGCTGGGCCTCCCCATTTCCCAAATGCCCATAGCTAGCGAGACACTTAGCTGTTCATGCAGCTCTTTCTCTGACTTTCTTTAAGCCCTTGGGGTGAGGCACCTGCTTTCCCAGACTACCTCCTTGCCCTCTGGGTCTCCCTGTCCCCGCCACTCCACCCCCCTGCCCTGGCTTTGGTGACCCAATTCAGGTGGCTCCTGAGTCGGCTCTGCCAAAAGCCCAGGAGGCTCTGTCAATCTGAGATGGGGCCATGAGCCACTTCATTCCTTTTCACAACTGATGCCGCCTGGCTAGGACCCAGAAAAACAAACTGCAGCTCTGTGGCTTTTTGGCAGCCCAGCTTCGATTTTTGTTTTAACAAAGGGTGGGAAGGAGAATTTGAACCCTGTGGTTATCTGCATTTTAAAACATTTAAACAGAGTCTGTCTACCTGCTTGGCACTGTGTGTCCTCTAGTAAGTTTCTCAGCCCCACCCCTTCTAAAATAGCAACAATGACTGTGACCTCCTTCACTGCTGCTTATATATCTGCAGGTCTGGTGGGGACATCTTGAGCCCTGTGCTCTCCTGCACTGGACTGCTCCTGGAATTCCTCAGAAAGGCAGATGAGCCCATCCTCAGTCCTCAAAAAGGAAAGGCGAGGGTGAGAGAGAGGTCTTGTTTGGAGGAACCACTCCTGTTGGCTACAAATACAACTGCATTTCAGAGGGAGAGACCTCCCAGCCAACAGTCTAATTTCCTTTCTGGCCCAAACAATAGTCCTGGCTGCTTTCTTGCCGTATCACTGACACAGGGGTTGATGGGGGGATGAGAAAGGGGAAAAGCGCAGATAGGATGGTGGGGGCAAGGTCATGGTTTGACAAACCCGAAGTCTGTTTCCAAATGGAGGCAGTGATGAGGGCTTAGAATCATCTGGGGAAACCGCCTGCAGTCTCCTTTCTCAAGAGACAATTGTAAGAACTACTGCAATGTCGGTCACCTGGGGCCTCCCTGTCCTAAGCACCACCCCCCCCACACCCTCTCATTCTTTGTCCAGCATCCTACACTGTCTCGTCTGAGTTCCAGGAAGGTCAGAGTACAAAGAGTGTCAGTTGAAGCAACCTTGGGTCACTCCCTGAAGACCCTAACGCCATCACCACTGTCGTGCAACTTGAAGAAGCAAGTGGTTCTGGCTTCAGTCAAACCAGTGGCAAGACAAAGATGGTTTCCACATGGCATTTTTTTTTTTTTTTCTAGATGGAGCCTCGCTCTGTTGCCCAGGCTGGAGTGCAGTGGCGCAACCTTGGCTCACTGCAACCTCCGCCTCCCAGGTTCAAGTGATTCTCCTGCTTTAGCCTCCTGAGTAGCTGGGACTACAGGCGCACACCACCATGCCCAGATAATTTTTGTATTTTTAGTAGAGAGGGGGTTTCACCATGTTAGCCAGGCTGGTATCACTTGGGCTCAAGTGATCCACATGCCTTGGCCTCCCAGGGTGCTGGGATTATAAGCATGAGCTACTGTGCCCAGCCTCCACATGACATTTAGCTGACAGTGAAAGGTTAGGTACACTGGAGAATCCTCCAGAAGCTTCCATGTGAGAACTGGGTAAGAAATAAAAGGAGCTGAGCCTCAAGACTCCCTCTCTCCAGAAGGTCCTCTATAGGCAGGGACCTAGGGAAAGACTGTTCCTTTCCGAAGGACCCTCAGAAACAGAGGCACTCCATGAGGTTCTATGGGAAATTCTGGAAGCCCCTGTGGTCCTTACAAGAAAATGGCATAGTGACCATCTAGAGTGGCCTGGCATTCATAGTAGCTTGGCTTGCAACCTCTCTCTGCAAAAACAGCAAGCCAGCCAGGTGCGGTGGCTCACGCCTCTAATCCCAGCACTTTGGGAAGCCGAGGCGGGCAGATCACGAGATCAACAGATCGAGACCATCCTGGCCAATAAGGTGAAACCCCATCTCTCCTAAAAATACAAAAATTAGTTGGGCACGGTGGCGCGCACCTGTAGTACCAGCTACTCAGGAGGCTGAGGCAGGAGAATCACTTGAACTCGGGAGGCAGAGGCTGCAGTGAGCTGAGGTTGCGCCACTTCACTCCAGCCTGGTGACAGAGCGAGACTCCGTCAAAAAAAAAAAAAAAGGCAAACCCGGGCTTCTGGGCTGGCCCAAGGAAGGCTCTAAGTTGTCAGCTGCTCAGCACACAATGGGGAGGGGAGCCAGGAGAGCCTCAGGCAAGAGCTTCTGCAGCAGACCTGGCTAAGACCATATTCTCCAGTCTTCAGCTAACAAAGTCCAAAGAGCACCAGAACTCTCTTCCTCTACAAAGGAAGCACTTATGGAACCCATAAACAGATTCCACTCACCAACACTGTCCCCAAGAGAATCCAAAAAGGGCTAATGCCCAGAGTTTCCCACCAAGCAGAGGCAGTAACTGGGACCCTGGGATACTGAGAGGCACCCGAGCAAGGACTTACACCAGAGTTCATAGTAGTAGTTGCAGCACTGAGACTGTCCACAGCAGTGTCCTGTGTCACAGATGTAGCTTTGATTGTTGGTACCCACACAGGCTTCCTTATCCTAAAAAATTTAAAAAGCATGTTAGCATATTAAATGACAGCTTTTGAACACTTTCCTTCTCATCACTGTCCTCCTGGTTGTCTATTCACCAGCCCCCAAAATAGTTTGTATCAATGTTTATTCCATTAAGAAAAACAACTTTGGCCAGGTGCGGTGGCTCACACCTGTAATCCCAGCACTTTGGGAGGCCGAGGCAGGCAGATCGCGAGGTCAGGAGTTCGAGACCAGCCTGACCAACATGATGAAATCCCGTCTCTACTAAAAATACAAAAATTAGCCAGGCGTGGTGGCGCGCGCCTGTAATCCCAGCTACTCAGGAGGTTGAGGCAGGAGAATCGCTTGAACCAGAGAGGCAAAGATTGCAGTGAGCCAAGATCACGCCACTGCACTCCAGCCTGGGTGACAGAGCGAGACTCTGTCTCAAAAATAAAAAATAAAAAAGACAAACAAAAAAAAAACTTTAAAAGATTTACACAACAACAACAGAGTTTAGGGGAAAAAATATGGTTTATTAAAGAGGAGAGGAGATTCAGGGCACAAAAGCAATTGGCGGAGTGAAGTTTTCCTCGGACAGGACAGGAAACGGCTGCCTCACTTTCTTTAGGTCCAAGTAGAAACATTTCATGTTCCAGTGCTAACCTCAGCTGGTAGTAGGGTGATGATTCTCTGGTAATTAGCAGTACATTTTAAATAAAACCGGCTTTTCTGTGAAACTTCCCGGAATAATTAATGCGGTATGTATTCTAGGATTAGCGTCTGCTCAGTTATCCCACTCTCCTTTTTAAAACACTTGCTCTCCAAGGTTAATTCACAGTGTGATCCTAAAGAGGGCAACAACAAAAAAAATCTACAACTGAAATTCTTTACTTTTCAATAAAGGGCCAAACTGCTCAGATAACCCAGTCCAATTTCAATCTGCTAGATCATTTTTGCTTATTGAAAAAGAATCCTGACTGGATCCAGGATTCATACTGTCCCTTGTCAGGGACACTCACATAAAGGGCACTACTGAGTGGCCATCTAGCAGTCTGCCAAATTCTGTCCACAGCACTGGTGGATGAGGATGGAGGGGAACTTTAAAAAAAAGTTTCACATATAAGATATAAAATACCTCCCAGACCAACGTTAACCTCAGCCCAAAATGTACTTGGGGCCACTATGCAGATGACGAAACCTGTAAGGCATCTGCTATATATGGCCTTCAACATTTCTTCATTCTAAACAATAACACAGTCACTTACTGGACGCTGTCTTTGTGCCAAGCATTGCGTTGGGTTCAAGGGATACAATGATGAATAAGACATTGTCCTTATCCCCAAGAAGCTCAGAGTTAAGAAGGAAAAAAGCCCTGCTCAGCAAATAAACTAAAGCCACAGTACTTGCGGCGACTCAGGCTGGCCCTGCCCACAGTGCACATCCGGCGGACGGCTGCCAGTGGAAACTGAAGTCACATGGTCGGCTCCTCCTCTCTGGGCCATGCTTTACTACACTATCTACTTGGCCAAGGGTATACACCAGGCACTCCAGTGACTGTCTACAGGGCTAGAGGCTGGGCAGAAACAGGACTGGCACCTGAAGCCACACAGAGAGGACAAGAGAAAGCACAGGGCTGAAAACCAGTTCCCTGGCTTAGTGCATGTTTCCACCATAAATCTTTAGGTGTTTCTTGGTCTTAAAAGCTTTACATTCTGATATGAGAGTTTAGAAAGAAGGAAACAAGAAATTTATAAACTCTGACAATGAGGCCCTCACAACATTGCACACAGAGTTCTTTCTATGTGCTCCTTCCCCTGCCGCCCTCCCGTGCCCACCATAAGCGAAATGAGACACTGGCTATCAAGTTGGATTTCTCATACCATCTACTTAATCCTGTACTAAAAGTGAAAAACAATGATTTCTACTGGCCATGTATGCCATTCACACCATCGTAGTTGAAAAACCATTAAGTTGAACCATCGCAAGTTGTGGACCATCTAAATATCCTGTCCCCTGTACTTCTTCCTCCTTCCGTTTTCACCATCCCGTGCCCACCACAAGCAAAATGAGACACTGGCTATCTAGTCAACTTCTCCTCTGAAGCCTGGTGCATGTGGAAAAAACAGATCTATGTTTGCTACTTTGGCCAGAACACACACTCTTTGACTTCAGAGCAAAACATGCCTTTCATAAAAATATCAGAAAGTTTCTCCCAAGTTTACCAGGCCCTGCGAATGCCATTCTTCTGGCACTGGCTTGAAAGAGCACAGTTCAAAGTGTCCACATAGTTTCTAAAAGAGGCAGTGGTGCCTACACTTGGCACAAGAAAGAATCCAATGACACTTCTGTCTCAGGAAAATTCACCAGAGGCGGCCCAGGCTCGGAACACACGGCTGTCAACTGGTCCTAAGTGAGACATAGAGTGGAATGCATTTGAAATCTAAACAAGTGGCATCCTCATGACCTACTGCTGTCAGTCAGCTTTTCTCTCGGATCTCCTGTGCACTGAGGCAGGGGGCCTAGAATAAACAAGACCTCACTCTGCTTCACCGTTCTGCCTCTGCTTTCCCAGGGAGAGCAGAACAGTGGAAGCATCATTTAATCCAGTGTTCCTCAAACACTTTTTAACACAGTACAGAAGTTTCTCGGCTTACGATGGGGTTATGTTCTGGTAAACCCATCATAAATTGAAAATATCGTCAGTCAAAAATGCATTTAACACAGTTAACCTACTGAACAGCATAGCTTAGCCTAGCTTACATTAAACATGCTCGGAACTTACATCAGCCTATGGTTTGGTAAAATCCTCTAACACAAATTATTTTACAATAAAGTATTGAATATCTCATGTCATCTACTTAATACTGTATTAAAAATGAAAAACAAATGATTTCTACTGGCCACATATATCAATTGCACCACCATAAAGTTGAAAAATCATTAAGTTGAACCATCACAAGTTGTGGCCATCTATGTATCTAGTCCCCTGTGGTCCTTGGTTACGGGAACTGTCATTTTCTGCTGCAGCAGTACGAAAGAAGGTGGACTTCTAGCAAGGAAGAGGTGAAGGAGGATTCAGGAGATAGTGAGATATGAGTGCCAAAGTGAGTTCCTTCAGAGAGACCTGCTGGTGTCAGTCAATAGTGGTGTGGAAAACCCAGGAGCCTTGAGTTTGGCCCCAGCTCTCCCCGCCCACCCCCCCCCCCCACTTTTTTCTTTTTCACTCAGAGTCTAACTGTCGTCCAGGCTGGAGTAGAGTGGCCTGATCACGGCTCACTGCAGCCTCGACCTCTGGGCTCAACTGATCCTCCTGCCTCAGCCTCCTGAGTAGCTGGGACTACAGGTGCACACCACCACACCCGGCTAATTTTTGTAGACCCCAGCTCTATCACTACACAGAAATGAACTTTAGGCAAGTTACTCAATGGCTCTAGGTCTGGTTAAGATCACCCGTAATGTCTCCTTAAACTTTCTTTTGTGGGGGTGGGGAGGATGGAGTTTCACTCTGTTGCCCAAGCTGGTATGCACTGGCGTGATTTTGACTCACTGCAACCTCCACCTCCCGGGTTCAAATGATTCTCCTGCCTCAGCCTCCCGAGTAGCTGGGATTACAGGCGTGAGCCACCACACCCAGCCGTCTCCTTCAACTTTAAGGTTTTATTATCCTCCCCATCCCCTTTCCACCCTGACATAGCAGCCTCAAGCCAATGCAACATGTCATGAAATCTATGTCTCCTCTCATGCAAATCCACAGCAAAGAACAATGGTGTGGAAATGCTGCCTGGTGCTCTTCCACCCCTCCTTATATGAGGAGCCTAATTGTTGCACACCTAGGACTCAAACACCTCCAGGTGGCTCAAGATCTACACAAAGCCTAAGTAGTTAAGAGTTCGCTGGGGCCAGCTGTGGTGGGTCACGCCTATAATTTCAGCACTTTGGGAGGCCAAGGTGGGCAGATTACTGGAGCCCAGGAGTTTGAGACCAGCCTGGACAACATGGCAAAACCCCATCTCAACCAAAAAAAAATAATAAAATTAGCTGGGTGTGATGTTGCACACCTGTAGTCCCAGCTACTTGGGAGGCTGGGGTGGGAGGACTGCTTGAGCCCAGAAGGTTGAGGCTGCAGCAAGCCATGATTGCACCACTGCACGCTAGCCTGGGTGATAGAGCCAGACCCTGTCTCAAAAAAAAAAAAAGGGTGAGCTGCATCTGGGTTCAAAGCCCAGCTTTTACAGTAGGGCTATTAACTGTGTGACCTTGGGCTAATTAAATTCTCTGAGCTCCTACTATCAACATTATTCTGTGAGCCACTATTGCTGAGCATGAAACACCATCCAAAAAGCACTTTGCCTTCACTCAGAATTGTTTCAGAACAGCCAAGTTCTCTGTGGCAATGTGGGCTACTCCAGACACATGAAGAAGAAAAGAAAAAGGAACTGGAAAGAATGCAATGGAAAGGTCAAATATGAAAAATTCTCAGCACCCTTTATGATTATCCTATGCTTTTACTATTTACGTATTTATTGGAGACAAGGTCTTGCTCTGTTGTCCAGGCTGGAGTGCAGTGGCACGACTGTAGCTAGCTGCAGCCTCAAACTCCTGGACTCACGTGATCCTCCTGCCTCAGCCTCCCGAGTAGCTAGGACTACAGGCATGTGCCACCATATCTGGCTTTTTTATTTTTACTTTTTTGGTAGAGGCAGGGTCTCACTATGTTGCTCAGGCAGATCTCGAACTCCTGGCCTTAAGCAGTCGTCCCATCTTGGCCTCCCAAAATGCTGGGATTACAGGCATGAGCCACCACACCTAGCTTATGCTTTTCTTCCAAGCATCTTCAAAGCACATTACACATTATTATATTGTTTAGGCCATCCTCATGGAACTTACAGTCTAATGAAAGATGGTAAAATAATTACACAGATAAAACTGCGACTACAATAAATGTTGGGAAGGAAAAGTGCAGATTAGGTGACAGTGAGTAAAAGATAAGACCCAGGAACTGGTCAAGAAGGTCCAGAACAGCTTCTGGGAGGAAGGTAAGCTTGAACCGAGATTGACAGTATGGTTAGAAAGTCAGTAACTAGGGGGCGCGGTGGCTCACGTCTGTAATTCCAGCAATTTGGGAGGCCAAGGCGGGCGGATCACTTGAGGTCAGGAGTTTTGAGACCAGCCTGACCAGCATGGAGAAACCCCGTCTCTACTAAAGATACAAAAATTAGCCAGGTGTGGTGGCACATGCCTGTAATCCCAGCTACTTGGGAGCCTGAGGCAGGAGAGTCACTTGAACCCGGGAGGCGGAGGTTGTGGTGAGCTGAGATCGCACCATTGCACTCCAGCCTGGGCAACAAGAGCGAAACACTGTCTCAAAAAAAAAAAAAAAAGAAAGAAAGAAAAAAAAAGAAAGTAACTAGGAAGAGGACAGGGAAGAACATCGCAGGCAGAGAAAATGCTACAAGCAAAGCCCTTTGGCTAGATGGTAGGAGAAGTAGATAGGGAAGTTAGGTAGGTAGGGACCACTCTGTACAGGGAGGTGACAAGATCATACCTGCATTTTAAAGATATCATCCTCCTGGCAATGTTTTCATTTGCACAAAACTCCATGGCTAAAACAAAACCCCAGAAATGGCTAAAACAAAACCCCAGAAAGCTAGAAATGTACAACTTGTCAAAAAGGGACTTTGGTGCATAATGAATGTGCTTACGCTGACGCCTTTCACCTCGGGAATGACCATGGTAGTGGCTACTAGGAGCCCCATCTATTACAGGAATGTGCCTTCAGCCCCGGTGCCACAGTGACCAGCTCTGAGAGGCAAGGCACACATGGTTACCAAACAGAAAACAAAGGCACAAAGAAGAGACAAGCAAGACCAACACCAAACTGGAAAAAACATTTTTACACTGGAAAGGATAAACAGTATGCCTTTTGCACATATGCAAAAAATTATCTCCTCTCTTTGGTGGCTGTATAAACTGTGGGACTAACAACATTTTCCTCAACAGTTTCCACATCTTACAGTTGCTATTCTTAGCTGAGCCACTGTAAAGGTCAATTTAATCAGCGTAAAAACTTTCTAAGTGCCAGCATAAAAGACAGACTGGGCAGTAATGTTTCCCCAGGCATGGTTTTAATCTGCCAATTTATGGGTCTGGAAAACTCTGCTAGCAACTGGCTAATGGCAACAGCGTCATGTCCTTAGGAAAACATTTTAAAGTTTAAGAGTGAAAAATAAGAATTGAAGTCCTTCCTGGGATACTAAAGCACAGGACACCAAATATCTTGGCTGCTGGATATGAATTAATTTGGAGCATCACCTCTGGCTTTCCCTGCAGGAAGAACTAAATCTTTTTTTGTTTGTTTGTTTAAATAGAGACAGGGTCTCCTCATGTTGCCCAGGCTGGTCTTGAACTCCTGGGCTCAAGGGATCCTCCCACCTCAGCCTCCCGAAGTGCTGGGATTACAGGTGTGAGCCACCGTGCCTGGCCAAGAACTAATTCCTAATGGAAATGTTCAGTTCTCCAAATCATTTAACACATATGTATTGACCCCCTTCCCTCAACCATGTGCCAGGCACTTGGCGGGATGCTACAGCTATAGCAATGAGCAAGAGATTCGGGGGGTGGGAGGGGAGAGCTTCCGCCTCTGGCAATATAGCTGGGTAGGTAACTAGAAATTATTCTGCTATAAAACCCTGGCTATACAACAATCACTTTTAATTACAAAGCTGAACTTGCAAGAAAGCAAGGAGGATCACCTGGGACCAAAAACGATAGCAGGAACTAGAAACCACAGTAGTAAATGAGATCAGGCCTTTCCAGTTGACCTAGAAAGTGGGGTAGTTTGTTGATCTTGGGTCCACCTGAAACAGGGAATTGGAACTGAGAACCAATACAAAGCTAGGGCCCTCAGAGGGGGAGAACAGATTAGAAAAAACATTAGCCCACTGGCACATAGTGACAATAAAAACTCTTAAGTGGGAGGAAAACAGTATCTCCTCTAATAATGTGTGATCACAGATTATTTCAGATTTGAATTGTACTACTACATGGTCTGAGGATCCCCAAGCCAAAAATTTAACACAAAAAGTAGTCACAGGCTGGCAATAAACCTGCAACATCTGGCGGAAATACAAAACTCTGAAGAGATCTATCCTCAGCCACCGCACAAAGGATTCCTACACATAAAGTTCTGTTGGCCGGGCGCAGTGGCTCATGCCTGTAATCCCAGCACTTTGGGAGGCCGAGGCGGGTGGATCATGAGGTCAGGAGTTCAAGACCAGGCTGGCCAACATAGTGAAACCCCGTCTCTAATAAAAATACAAAAAAATTAGCTGGGCGTGGTGGCGGGCGCCTGTAATCCCAGCTACTCCAGACCCTGAGGCAGGAGAATTGCTTGAACCCGGGAGGCGGAGGTTGTAGTGAGCCAAGATCGCACCATTGTACTCCAGCCTGGGCGACAGTGAGAGACTGTCTCAAAAATAAAAATAAAAATAAATAAAGTTCTGTTGAAGATAAGCTCACAATCCAAAATATAAAAATGTATGCAAAACTAATCCATTACAAACAAGATGACAAATTCAACAAATAGCAGGATAAGACCCCCTGAAAAAAAACTCCCTATAAGATACAAGCATATTTCAAATGATTAAAGCCAAAAAGAAAGAATTAAAAACACAAGAAAAGAACATTACCAAACAAGAAATAGTAACCGGCAGATAAAACTTGTAGAAAAATAGTTATTGAAATAAAAAACTCAACAGATGGGTCACACAGAGAGGAGAACAAGTTAAAGAGGAAATTGATGAACTAGAGAACAGATCTGAGAAAACTACCATCAAAGTGCTTCTACAAGAGAAAACATGGAAATGAAAAATGAGAAAGAAGCTTGAGAAGAAAAGAATGGAGGAGAGGAAATATTTAAAGGGATAACTAAAAATTTTCTATATAAGACTGATTAAAGGTACAAAATTTCGGCCGGGCGTGGTGGCTCACGCCTGTAATCCCAGCACCTTGGGAGGCCAAGGTGGGCAGATCATGAGGTCAGGAGATCGAGACCATCCTGGCTAACACTGTGAAACCCCATCTCTACTAAAAATACAATTAGCTGGGTGTAGTGGCATGCTCCTGTAGTCCCAGCTACTCGGGAGGCTGAGGCAGGAAAATCGCTTGAACCTGGGAGGCGGAGGTTGCAGTGAGCCGAGATCATGCCACTGCACTCTAGCCTGGGCGACAGAGTGAGACTCTGTCAAAAAAAAAAAAAGATACAAAATTTCCAGATAAGAAGAAGCCCACACCTAGGTACATTGTATGAAACCGCAGAATGACAAAGGCAAAAAGATTTTTAAATATGTTGCAGTTGGGAAGACTGACAATTAACAAGCAAAATTAGAATTTCACTAGCAGTAATAAGCTCCATGAGGATAATAAAACACGATAATGAGACAAAGAGTTTTAGATAGGGTGGTCAGGAAAGGCCACTCTGAGTAGGTGACATCTGAGTCGAGCCCTGACTGCTGAAAAAGAGCCAGCTTAACCAGACCTGTGAGAACAGTGTTCCAGGAAGAGGAAATATCAAATCCACGCAAAAACACCAGGGCAGAAACAAGCTTGGTGTGCTCAAGGAAGAGAAAGAAGACTAGTGTAGCTGAGTACAGTGATCTCAGGGAAAGCAGTGTGAAAGGGGAGCTAAGAATTCAGCCGAGGTCAGACCTCATAGGCTTTGTATAACAATTAAAATAATCTCCAGGCTGGGCGCAGTGGCTCATGCCTGTAATCCCAGCACTTTGGGAGGCTGAGGCAGGTGGATCACCCGAGATTAGGAATTCGAGACTAGCCTGGCCAACATGGCGAAAACCCATCGCTATTAAAAATATAAAAAAAATTAGCCAGGCGTGGTGGTGCGCACCTGTAGTCCCAGCTACTCAGGAGGCTGAAGCACAAGAATCACTTGAACCCAGGCAGTGGAGGTTGTAGTAAACCAAGACTGTGCCACTGCACTCCAGCCTGAGCAACACAGCAAGACTCTGTCTCAGTAAAAAAATAAATGATAAAACAATCTCCAAAGTACCACAGTTTGTAAATTCGTTGTTGGCTTTGGCTAGTCCCTCCCTTAGGTTATGGTGGAGACTTGAATAAATATAAAAATATTTTTGCAACTCTCATATTTATTCTTTACCTTGAGTCTTTATTTTCCTCCCCCACCCCCAGCCAGGTTATGGCTGCTCTTACAGAGTAAGCAACAAAACAAACTTTCCTTCTATTCTTGAACCAGGAATGGCTTTCTAGAAAGGAGACCAAAGTCTAGCACTGCACATCTACTAGGAAAAAGTTCTAAATGATTTTGGTAATGCTCTGTAGCTAAAGGATAACACAGTTTTCATAAAGCAGACATTTGAAACGGCTAAATAAGACAGCAAACAACTTTAACTTAGAATCAGCTATTTTTGTTCTATCCTAGATAGAATCTTCAAGTTCTGAAAATGCAGCACTTTCAGGCCCAGGTCCTTAGAAACATATTTGTAGGTGGTAAAGAGGAAAAGCTTCATGTATTCACCTATATTTTTACCTATATTTTTACAATTAGAAAGTTAAGATCAGCCAGGCGCGGTGGCTCACACCTGTAATCCCACCACTTTGGGAGGCCGAAACAGGCGGATCACGAGATCAGGAGATCGAGACCATCCTGGCTAACACTGTGAAACCCCCTCTCTACTAAAAAATGCAAAAAATTAGCCGGGCATGGTAGCTACTCGGGAGGCTGAGGCAGGAGAATGGCATGAACCCAGGAGGCAGAGGTTGCAGTGAGCCGAGATCGCGCCACTGCACTCCAGCCTGGGAGACAGAGTGAGACTGTCTCAAAAAAAAAAAAAAAAAAAAAAGAAAGAAAGAAAGTTAAGATCACATTCTCCCTAATAGTATTGGTTTGGTTTTTTTTGTTTTTTTTTTTTTCTGAGACAGGGTCTCACTCTGTCACCCAGGCTAGAGTACAGTGGCACGATCTCAGCTCACTGCAACCTCCACCTCCCAGGTTCCAGCGATTCTCCTGCCTCAGCCTCCCGAGTAGCTGGGACGTCAGGCGTGCACTACCACGCCCAGCTAATTTTTTGTATTATTAATAGAGACAGGGTTTCACCATATTGGCCAGGCTGGTCTCGCACTCCTGACCTCAGGTGATCCGCCCACCTCGGCCTCCCAAAGTGCTGGGATTACAGACGTTAGCCACCGGGCCTGGCCACTATTGGTTTTTTAGACTGTTCAAAGAGCTGAGGGAAATAAACAGAACTGTTCAAGGGCACACATTTTCAAATTGGGTAGAAGGAGAGTACAGAAGGGCTGAGGATGAAGAAAGTAAGCTCAAGAAGGGGGATGATGCAGCAGGAGTCCTGGCCTATTGCTTCCCATGTGTTAGTCTAGTCTCCCCTCTTTTTTTTTCCCCTCTTGAAACAGGGTCTCACTCTGTCACCAAGGCTAGAGTGTAGTGGCACGATCATAGCTCACTGCAGCCTCAACTTCCCAGGCTCAAGCAATCCTCCCACCTCAGCCTCCCAAGTAGCTAGGACCACAGGCATATGCCACCACACCCAGCTAATTTTTTTATTGTTTGTAGAGACAGGATCTCGCTACGTTGCTCAGACTGGTCTCAAACTCTGGGCTCAAGCGATTCTCCTGCCTCAGCCTCCAACAGTGCTGGGATTTCAGGCGGGAGCCACTGTGCCCAGCCTAATCTCCCTTTCTTTGATGGTGGGGTTGTCGTGTACTACTTTCATATCCTTTCTAGTATGTACCACACCTGACAATTATTCCATAAGCTTTGGCTAAGAGAGCTCAATTCCATCCTTCCCCATAAAGGGCAAGCCATTGCTAAGAAGTTAACAAAGACTTTGTCTTGCATGCAATGGGACACTAGGAATGGATTTTTATGCTGTTTGGCTGAATTCAGTAGTTTTCCAAAAGAACAAATAGCCTGGGCTACATGGGTAGGTTCCCCTAACCAAGCCAGTAAATCTTCTGATAAGGTTCAGCCTCATCCCTCAGATCTGATAGTGTGGTTTACTCCTTAAGGGCTCTGGACTCTAGTTCCCTGGGCTCAAGAGGACCCAGTCCCCCATCCTTTAGCTATAGAGTACCCTAAAGAATAAAGCCAAAGACTGGAGCTTGTGACCAATGTGAGAAAAGCCTAGGATCAAAAGAGATGGCTGCTGCTTTAAGATGAGCCCACAGTGTCACGGTCCCCAAAGGGGAGTCCCGGGGTAGTAGTGGGGACAATAGGGGTCCACTGACTTCAACCCACAGGGCATCCTGGAACAATTTGGTCTAGCCCCTCCCAAAGACTAACACTAGTCAAGAATCTGAGGAAGGGCAACACAGTGAATAAGGACAATAAGGGCATCTTATAAATAAGTGAATTTGCCCCCACATAACAATGAACATGCTTAGACAACAAATGCAACAAAATAGGGATGTGTTTCCCAAAAGTGTGGTCCATGGGCCCCAAATCATCTGAAGTATTTGTCAAGAATGTAGACAGACTGAGACCCTCTGGGGGCAGGGACTGAAAATCCGCCTTTTAAAACACGCTCCCCTGGTTATGTTTATGTATATTCAAGCTTAAGAACCACTGTCCTGGATCTAAAAAGAACATACAATAAACAGTTCCTGCTCTCTAAACATGAAATAGACTCATTCGTTTTCTAGAATCCCAAATGTGTCCCAACACAGTTACCCACAAGAGTACCTACATAGAATCAAGGCACATTATTTATATTCTCTATGCCTCATTCCGTTAAAACATATAATAGATCATACACATAAATTTTAAAAAGAAGTGACATGTTAGCTACGCTCCCATCCACACCAGTACTGTTACTGCCAAAGCTGCACTGCAACTACATCCTCATTAAACAGCCCCCAAACAGAGCAGCCAGCAAAAAAATTAAAATCCATTTCCTGTGTTGCTATTAGGAACCTGAATAACAAATTCAGAAAAAGCTACTTGACCCTGGTAGGAAAATCCCAGAGCAAAAATCAGAAGTTGCAACATATCCCATGGTTTTATTAAGGTCTACTTGTCATTGTCCCGGGGCATGCAGGCCTGTGGGGTCTGGCAGGCTACAGAGGCACAGGACCCTGGTTCATGGACCACTCTTTCACCCCTGGACACTCAGAAGGAAAAGCAGTCCCCAGGAATTCCTCATCACTGGCCTCTGCTGCTACAGAGTAAGTCCATTGAGAAGCATGGCTTCTTTAGCAAGGGCTGGTGCAGAGAGCTGAGGGCTGAAATAGCAGGTAGCATGCAGCGGAGTAGGTGAGTAGCAGGTGGCACTCAGGCAGAGCAGGGGGGCAGTTTAGCCTACTGTCATCCACTCACAGTTGGTGCCATGAAGTAGGTCCTTTTCTTCCCACAGTTGTATCACTGCCTCTCCCCTCTTAAAAGTGGGGATTGCACTGGTGGCCCTTAAGCCCCAGTGGACCCACTAATGAGGTCTATGCCTACATGACACCGTTGTTTTTCAACTTTTAAAAGTGGGCTGAGGCTGGGCGCGGTGGCTCACGCCTGTAATCCCAGCACTTTGGGAGGCCAAGCCGGGTGGATCACGAGGTCAGGAGTTCGAGACCACCCTGGCTAATACGGTGAAACCCCGTCTCTACTAAAAATACAAAAAATTAGCCGGGTGTGGTGGCAGGCGCCTGTAGTCCCAGCAACTCGGGAGGCTGAGGCAGAAGAATGGTGTGAACCCAGGAGGTGGAGCTTGCAGTGAGCCGAAATCGTACTACTGCACTCCAGCCTGGGTGGACAACAAGATCGAAACTTTGTCTCAAAAAAAAAAAAAAAAAAAAGTGGGCTGGGACCTGGAGCAGTGGCTCACGCCTGTAATCCCAGCCTTTGGGAGGCCATGGTGGGCAGATTACCTGAGGTCAGGAGTTCAAGATCTGCCTGGCCACCATGGTGAAACCCCGTCTCTACAAAAATACAAAATTTAGCCAGGCATGATGGCGGGTGCCTGTAATCCCAGCTACTTGGGAGGCTGAGGCAGAAGAATCACTTGAACCTGGAGACGGAGGTTGCAGTGACCTGAGATCATGCCATTGCATTCCAGCCTAGGCAACAGAGCAAGACTCTGTCTCCGCCCTAAAAAAAAAAAAAAAAAAAAAGTGGGCTGGGTACAGTGGGTCAGGCCTATAATCCCAGCACTTTGGGAGGCTGAAGTGGGAGGACTGCTTGAGCCCAGGAGTTTGAGACCAGCCTGGGCAAAAAAGCGTGACCTCATCTCTATTAAAAATTTAAAAAATTCGCCGGGCGCGGTGGCTCATGCCTGTAATCCCAGCACTTTGGGAGGCCAAGGCGGGCAGATCACGAGGTCAGGAGATCGAGACCATCCTGGCTAACACGGTGAAATCCGTCTCTACTAAAAATACAAAAAATTAGCCAGGCATGGTGGCGGGTGCCTGTAGTCCCAGCTACTTGGGAGGCTGAGGCAGGAGAAGGGCGTGAACCGGGGAGGCGGAACCCAGTGAGCCGAGATCATACCACTGCACTCCAGCCTGGGCAACAGAGCGAGACTCTGTCTCAAAAAAAAAAAAAATTTTTTTTTAATTAGCCAGGCATGATGGCAGGCACCTGTAGTCTCAGCTACTTGGGAGGTTGAGGCAGGAAGGTCACTTGAGCCCAGGAATTCAAGGTTGCAGTGAGCTGTTAACTGCACTCAAGCCTGGGCAACAGAGTGAGACCATGTCTCAAAAAAAAAAAAAAAAAAAAAGTGGAACTGACGGTCAACATTTTAAAATGAGAGAAATTCATACAAAAATCCAGATTTCCGGTTTCTCTAGAAAAATCAAGGACCACATTCACAAAGGGCCATAAGAGGCTGGGCAGAGATGTATATGGGCTCCAGCTTCTCCAATCTACACCGTCTCATCCCCCGCCCCATCCCTACTGCCCAATAATCCCATTTGCTTGACTCAGTCATGTCACTGGCTGGCCCCTGCGGGCACCTGACTGTCACTTCCTGCTCTAAAGTTTAGTAGTAACCTTGAAGTTAAGGCAGGCTAAAGACACCTAAATACAAGCAGCAGACATCTGAATTCTCTACACTATGGCTCAAGCAGCATCGTAATTAAACACATGTCAAATAGGAACCTGGATAAAGAAGAGGGGCCCTTCTCCACTGCATGATGGGAACACCTGCGGATAATCTAGAAAAATCTCCTACCACAACAGCATGGGGAAGACAACCAGTTCTGCCCAGTGACTGTTGCGTATCAACCACTGACCTAGGTGTTTTTACCTACATTACCTTTTTATAGGAAACAGGTTCAGAGTGATCATACAGCTGGGAAAATTTTCCAGGACCTAAAACCCAAAATTTAGTGGAAAGAATTTAAGGCTTAGGGTTACCCTAAACTTTCATGCTAGATGCTGACAGGCACAAAAATGACAGATAAGATACGAAATTTGCCTTGGAGGGTACTTTGCAATAACTAAGCTGTTAGGTTTAAAAAGCCTAACAAGCTTTTTGTTTAAGTTCGTTTCAATTCTTGTTGCTGCAAAGCTTCCTGAAATATTCAAGTTCATCTTGTTCCTTCATAAGTACAATCTAATCAATAGAATGTGTTCTTTATTTAACGATCTGTAACGTGGCAAAGCCTCGGGGTAATCATTTCAAGCAGGGAAGATGCACAAACATGTAAATACGTGTATATAATTAATATACACAGTACACATTTACATAGAGCTCTCGAACTTTTTTTTTTTTGAGACAGTTTCACTCTGACTCCCAGGCTGGAGTGCAGTGGTGTGATCTCGGCACACTGCAACCTCCAGCTCCTGGGTTCAAGCTATTATCATGCCTCAGCCTCCTGAGTAGCTGAGACTGCGGGCGCATGCCACCATGCCCAGCTAATTTTTGTGTTTTTGGTAGAGGGGGGGTTTCGCCATGTTGGCCAGGTTGATCTCAAACTCTTGACCTCAGGTGATCTAAGCACCTTGGCCTCCCAAAGTGCTGGGATTACAGGTGTGAACCACTACACCCTGCCCTCTTGAGCTCTTCAAATCTCTTTTAAAAGTCAGCCTCTCATTTGAGCCTGCCAGCCAGCTGCCTGCAAGACACTCTGCGGTGAGACCCTTTTTAATGTGACCCTTTGTCCAAGGTAGAAGTAAACAGTTCCCCTGAACAGCTTAGAGAACTGTAAGCGGGCCAGGTGCGGTGGCTCACGCCTGTAATCCCAGCACTTTCGGAGGCCGAGGCAGGCGGATCACAAGGTCAAGAGATCGAGACCAGCCTGACCAACATGGTGAAACCTCATCTCTACTAAAAATACAAAAATTAGCCAGGAGTGGTGGCGGGTGCCTGTAATCCCAGCTACTCAGGAGGCTGAGGCAGAAGAATCGCTTGAACCTGGGAGGCGGAGGTTACAGTGAGCCGAGATAGCACCACTGCACTACAGCTTGGGCGACAGAGCAAGACTCCATCTCAAAAAAATAAAAAAGAACTGCATGGGGCTGGGTGCAGTGGCTCACACCTGTAATCCCAGCACTTTGGGAGGTGAGACAGGAGGACTGCTTGAGCCCAGGAGTTGCTGGACCAGCCTAGGCAACATGGCAAGATTGTCTCTTCAAAATGTAAGAAATTAGCTGGGTATGGTGCCATGCACCTAAGGTCCTAGCTACTTGGGAGGCTGAGGTGGGATGATCGCTTGAGCCTGGGAAGTGGAGGCTGCAGGAAGTCATGATCATGCCACTGTGCTCCAACCTGGGTGACAGAGTGAGACTCTGTCTCAAAAGAAAAAAAAAAAAAGAACTACAAGGGTCTCTGAAGAGGTGCTACTGCCCCCCTATCTTATAAAGAAATGACACTTAGACTAAGATTGAATATGACAGAATTGGGACTGTCAAAACCCTGATCTTCTGATTTTGATTGCTTATCCTTTCTGTAACTGGGCTCTAGCTCAACAGTCTTTATTGTATCTTGAAAATAGCTCTTAGTCAAATAGAATACCCACTTCTTTGCCTCAAAAGAAGAAAGAGGTATAGTTTTCAAAAGGATATGAAATATTAAAGGCACAAGTTAATTTGTTGCTGATGTGCTTGAGAAGAGATTCGCCACAGTTTCATTTGAGAAAGGCATATGCCACATCTCATTCCTCATTTTAAACATAATTCTAAATTTAACCCCCCTTTTTTTTCCTCAGCAGTTCCATCCCACTGCAGCAGACCTGCTGGGAGCAAAGAAGATCATAATGGGACTTGCCTTGTGTGGCTGTGTGTCTTGGGACCAGCACCAGAGATGTATTGCCAGCAAAAAGTTAAACACTGCTCAAGGGAACTGTTTACTTCTGACGCTGACAAGGGGTCACATTAACAAGGGTCTCACTGCAAACAGGCACAGGATAAAAGAAGTCTTCAGAATCCAGAGGCTGTGTCTCCAAAAGACAGAAAAACTTTAAAGAAACAAGAACTTGGCAGGGCGCGGTGGCTCACGCCTGTAATCCCAGCACTTTGGGAGGCCAAGGCGGGCAGATCACGAGGTCAGGAGATCGAGACGATCCTGGCTAACACGGTGAAACCCCGTCTCTACAAAAAATACAAAAAATTAGCCGGGTGTGGCGGCGGGCGCCTGTAGTCCCAGCTACTCGGGAGGCTGAGGCAGGAGAATGGCGCGAACCCAGGAGGCGGAGCTTGCAGTGAGCCGAGATTGCGCCACTGCACTCCAGCCTGGGCAACAGAGCGAGACTCTGTCTCAAAAAAAAAAAAGAAACAAGAACTTTTGGAACTATGAGAGCTTGGACTTTAAGATTAAAATAGACTTCAGTGATTTAGAAAACGGTGGGGGGGTGCGGTTAGTATGTTACTAATGATAGATTACAATAAACCCAACCCAGAGCAATAGGTACCTGGCTTGAAATACAGGCTGCTACTAAAATAACTATGCCTAATTGTTCTTTAAGTTGTATGTATAAAGTCATTTGGGTACCACTGAGATCCCGTCCTCCTGGGGGGTGGTAATCCAGGTTATTTGAGTAAGAGATGAAACGTCAGTTCCATCCGACTTTTCAGATGGACTTGGTCATATCCATATTTCATATGGGCTTGGTCAGATCTACTGGCCCACAAAAAATGACTCTGTACCTGTCATTGATAAGATAGAGTACCTGGTGATTAAGGGAACAACCAATGTCAAAATTCTAAATTTCTGGGCAGATAATGAACACACATTGCTTAGAAGGCAGCAGGAAAGGTCTACCTATTTCCCCTTTATTAAAACAATATGGTACTCCTTCCCTCAGTCCTGTGACTCCTGCTTCCCAAGCAGAGTGGACTACTATGAGTCTGTGGTTTCTACCCCAAGGTTTCTCCACCTTAGCCCTACTGACATTTGGAGTCAGGTAATTATTTGTCATACGGGACTGAACTGTACATTGTAGGATGTTTAGCAACATCCCTGGCCTCTATTAACTAGATATGCCAGTAGCAACTTCCTACTCCCCTAGCTGTGACAGCTAACCATGTCTGGACACTGCCAAATGTCCCCTGTGGGGGAAGGGCAAAACTGTCCCTAGTTTAGAGCCCCTGTTTTAGCCAAACTGCAGCACAATATTTTGTACAGAACCATGTTTTAGCCAGTCTTGTTCTCCGAGTGCCTCACAGACTCCCCGCCACCAGCCCGCTCTAAATTCCCCGTGGGCAGGACTGATGTCAGTCTCACAAGCATACCTACCCTGGCCAAAAATCCTTCACAAAGTCCTGAACCTAGCGACCGCTGAGTCAAGTAACCATAGGAGCTAGTCGTCCCTCGTGCCTCTTAGCTACATGGTACAAGCAGCAGCATGAAGGGGTCCTCCAAAGCCTAAGGCAAAGCTGTGGGGGTGTGATTTTCGCATGACCAGTGCGAGAATGAACCGTGGCTCTCTGGCTGTAGCTCTCTCATCCTGGTTTACAGTAACCCAGCACAAGCCGAGCCTGGCCCATGAATCTGGAACCTTACACAGAGACGCAGGAATGACTGTACGTTCTATTTGCGCTGGCAGTCCGCCCCAGCCTGTCCTAACCTCCCTACGGCACTCCAGAACCACACCCAGAGGGGTGGGAGATCACAGGTATTCACACCACTGCCTGCCTGGTGGGTAACCAGGGATTTCAAACCCTCGATGGAAACCACAAAATCAATTGGACAGTATTTGAAACCACATCGAGACCATGCGTCACAGTTGGGAGAACCTTAAGTCTTGTGTGTTAAGCAAGAAAACCAAACAATAATAAATACTCTGGCCTCCTTGATGCAATGCCTGGGGAAACCGAAGTCTTATGTGCAACACAGTCCCGGCAAACCCTGAGCCACTTTCAGGAAAAGAAGTCAGTGTGTCACACTCCAGCCATTCCCAAAGCCAAGTCTCCTTCCCCGCACTGCCCCGCCCCTCACAGGATTTTATCACCATTTCCAGCAACCAGCAATAGAAGCCTCTTGTGAGGTCTGGGGTTCAAGTTCAGGTGAGCTCTGCCCAGAGAAACAATGGCTACAGAGGGGCACAGAAATGGCTCAGGCAGGTCCATTATCAGGGCTCTTTCAACCCACTGTTGCTACAAATTAGCAAGAAATAAGAGTCAAGAAGCCCTAGGGAGGAAGAGGTAAGAAACTAGTATCTTACTAGTGCTAAGGAATTAGGGCAGAAGAAGGGATTTCAAAGCATTTTTTTAAACAGCCCCAAAGTATTCTGTTTTCCTGGACTAAAATTTACCTCTTCAAGGAAAAGGGGTGGGAGGGGGCGGGTCAAACTCATGGGCTATCACTGGAGGAAGTGACTGTTTTCTTTGGCTCCATCCTGGAAAATGTTTCAAAATCAGCAGCCACAGTCGTCTTTTCCACTAAGTTACTGTCCAGTACACTGCTTTCTCTTTGCTCTGATAACAGAGATGCAATGAAAAACAAGCCACGTTCCTCAAAAAAAAAAAAAAAAAAAAAGCAACTTCTTTCAACAGAGATGGTTGGGGGTTCAAAAATTAACCTGAGGCCAGGCACAGTTGCTCACACCTGTAATCCCAGCACTTTGAGAGGCTGTGGCAGGTGCATCACCTGAGGTCAGGAGTTTCAGACCAACCTGGCCAACATGGTGAAACTCCATCTTTCCTAAAAATAGAAAAATTAGCTGGGCATGGTGGCAGGTGCTAGCAGCTACTTGGGAGGCTGAGGCACGAGAATTCCTTGAACCCGGGAGGCGGAAGTTGCAGTAAGTCAAGATGGCGCCACTGCACTCCAGTCTAGGTGACAGAGCAAGAGCGAGACTCCATCCCTCCCCCCACCCCCCCCCAAAAAAAATTAACCTGAAAGGGCTTGCGTAAGCACCACCTTTCTCACCTGTGGTGACAGTAGGGAAATGAGGTGTTCTGTGGAGCTGTCACACGACTTTCACAAATCAGTTTAGATAAGGATTCTGGGTTCAACTTTTGGTAGCACAAACAAGTGTCACCTTGGTGTTTGCTGCTATATACAGCTAGTTCCCTTCCAAGCAAGATCTTGCTTTATTTGTCCTCAACCTGGTGGAAAGACGTTGGGCCCGAGGGTAACAGCAACTGGTAGTCAACATTCGGTCCTCTGCTGTGCACAGAGCAGGCAGGGAGGAGGAGGCCTGCAGTGGACTGTGGATATGGGTACCAAGCCAGAGCAACGGACAGGGGCATACAGACACCAAGAAGACCTGCACTCCAGGCCCCTCCTGCCACACATTAGCCCTGGGTTCTGGAACAGATAACTTCTCCCTGGGTTTCAGTTTCCTTACAGCAAAAAGGAGATAAGACCTCCTCCCTCATGGGTGGCCGCTGTGGTGAAATAATAAATACCCCAAGTCAATGCTGGCTAACATTCAGCAGTTGAGGGGTTAAATTGGAAGCCGGCAATTCCCCTCCTTCCCTCTCCGCAGTCATGGCTCGCACCCTGCAGCATTAGCTGGCTATCACACAGCCTTTTCAGTGCTCTCCTTGTGAGACGCTAAGCCACTTCCTATGCCTAGGGAGTAAGTACCATGCAACATTCTAGTTGCCTTGTCACATTCGGCATCAGCCCAGGGACCAGCTCACCCTTTCAAAAATACAAACAGCCCCTTGGGCCAGGAGTTGCCCCTTGTGCCTCTTTCCATGACAAATTCCAGCCTGGAAAAGGGACCCTAAGAGGATTTTGATGGGTATTATTCATTTCCAGTATCAGGGATCATCCCATCTCATTGGTGTGGACAACTTCGGGGACAATGGGTCTTTCCCACTGAGAAAGGCAATATTCCAAGGTGCAAGATGTAAAATCAGTGTCTTAATGGATCTAGCCTGCATTCCATGAACTAGAACTTACCACCCACTGGTCCTTCCACACACCTAGCACCTACAGTACAACAACTGATACTACTGGACTGGACTGTGGGAAGGGCTACCTGCAGAAGGGTTGCCTCTTCACACCTCTGAACTGCGGCATTCTATTCTTTTCTAATGTCATTTGCTACCACCTGCAGAATGTCCTCATTACCTGTGCACTTATTCTACTTTCCCTACCTGACTGTAAACCCCTTGAGGGCAGGGATGGAGTTTATACCTCTTTGTATCCACAACATGCTTTGGGTAGAACAGGTGCACAGGACTTTTCAGATGCTGAGTGTTGCTCCTAAGAAACCTTCGGCATTACCCAATCAACACCTTCTGGATGAACATGAAATAGAATTCATTCAAATCATGACTAAGAACATTCTGTTGCAATACTGTTCTCCGAAAATTAGTAATCCCTTTGTTAGGTACACATAATGGAATTTCTCTTAACCAGAAAACTTATTTTCTGATCTTGTCAGATAATAAAGAGATAGCATGCCTAATTGTTTGTTATATCTAAAATTTGGTATATAGTGCCATACCCAAAAAGTTCAGCAGGTGACTATCTTCTTCTGAGCTCTGGCTCATCTAAGCACAAAAAGCATTTTTTTAGTCAACACTGTAGCTTCCGTGAGCTGTCTAACTGTCCCTTGCATGAAACAACTAATACATCCTACAGTTTATCTGCCCTTTACAGACACTGAAATCATGCCATGCTCATTATTAGACAGAAGGGCCCTGAGGTCTTCCTCCTTCTTGGTATCCATAAAAGACACCCATACCTGGTGAACTAAGGTCCTTATCTTGCCCCAGGCAAATTCAATGCCAAGACTCAAGAGATGAATGACAGTTTCCCTTGTCATCTGCAGGAGAAAACAAAAACAACTCTCCCCATCTGATCTGTCCGGAATGCTCTTTCCCCAACTCACATGTCTGGTAAACTCTCCTACTCATCCTTCAAGAGTCAGATCAGATATCGGCTTCTCAGGAAAGCCTCTCCTAGCCTGATTCAAATACCTGCCCCCACGCTCTGTTCTCCCACTCCCTGGGCGTTCCTCTGTTGTAGTCTCAGCATGCTGGCTTGTAATTATTTCCATGCCGCCCAGCTCTGGAGGACAGTCTCTCAAACTGTGGCCGGAAACAACCTGGGTCAGAAACACCTGGGGAACTTCACAGAAATGCATATTCTGGGGCCCTGGCCCAGACATAAAGAATCTACATTTTTTTTGGCTGGGCCTGGTGGCTCACGTCTATAATCCCAGCACTTTGGGAGGCCGAGGCGAGCGGACCACTTGAGGTCAGGAGTTTGAGACCAGCCTGGCCAGCCATGGTGAAACCCCATCTCTATTAAAAATACCCAAAAAATTAGCTGGGTGTGGTGGACTACATGCCTGTAGTCCCAGCTACCTGGGAGGCTGAGGCAGGAGAATGGCTTGAACCCGGGAGGCAGAGGTTGCAGTGAGCCAAGATCACACCATTGCACTCCAGCCTGGGTGACAAGAACGAGACTCAACAAGAATGATTTTTTTTTTTTGAAACGGAGTCTCGCTCTTGTTGCCCATGCTGGAGTGCAATGGTGGGGCCTCTCGGCTCACTGCAACCTTCGCCTCCTGGGTTTAAGCGATTCTCCTGCCTCAGCCTCCTGAAAAGCTGGGATTAAGGGGTAAGCAGCATTTTATCTCCTACCTAGGCAGGCTAGAAAGAAACATGCCCCAAGGAGAAAAATGCATTAATCATACTCTACTCTCAGACACTGAGCCGCACAGTCTAGGTAGTGAGAAAAATCCAGGATTTGGGAAAGACTCAAGTTAAAAAACAGCAACAAACATCTTCAATTACCCTTTCTCTAGACAACTGAGCAATGCTGGGAAAATGGCTTAACTTCTCTAAGCCTCAGCATGCACCTCTGTACAAACAGAATAAACCTACCACATAAGACACAGGATTAAGGGAAAAAAATAATCATATGGATTAAGGGAAAAAAATAAATCGAAGTACATACATATGTATGATAAAGATGAATTTTATGTGTGTGTGTGTGTGTGTGTGCATTATGTGTCATTTTTTCTTAAACAGAATTATCACCAAGTGATCTTTAGAAGGCTGGCTTCTACATGGCTCCAATAAAGAACACAGTTACACTGTCTGACACAAAATACTAGAAATATACAAAATATGTAACAAAAACTACTCCAAGATTGTACAGGCAAGGTTTGAATCACAGAAGCCTAGGGCAGGAAGGGCCTTCAGAGGTCTTCTAAATTCTGCCTTCCACCAGGCAACTGTTCAGACACAAGAGCTAAAGGTTCACCTGCTGTTGATCCTCTCAGATCTTCCCCACAACAACCATCGCAATCCTTCAGGAAGGGCCTTCAGAGGTCTTCTAAATTCTGCCTTCCACCAGGCAACTGTTCAGACACAAGAGCTAAAGGTTTACCTGCTGTTGATCCTCTCAGATCTTCCCCACAACAACCATCGCAATCCTTCACTCTCCTTGAAGAGTTTAATGCTACCCACTGCTTCATTCTCTCACTACATGTCCAAGTAACTGGACACAAGACCTTGCCCTCTTGCCACCTCAGTATATAAGATTAACAGTGTCTTGGTAGAGTAAGAGGGGGCCTCCCAGCTGTACGTCACTGCACAATGGCTGTCAGTGACTACAGATGCAAGAGCTCACTCCCCTGGCTGTGGGCTCCTGCCCAGCACGGCTGCCTCCTGTCAAGGTATCAGTCCCTTCACTTCTGGTTTCCTGCACCCCTGCAGTGTTGCATCCTTTGGGAATGAGTAGATCAAAGTAAGAGTTAAGTCTACTCTCTACCAGCAAAGGTGCTAACATTCACATACATTCTTTCGTGGAATCTCTGTGTGACCTCAGAGATGAGGTTCAGAACAGTTAAGGGCCTGCCCAAGACCTCAGGGAAGCTGGGATATGAACGCAGGTCTTTCCAACATCCAGCCCACTCTTTCCACTCTGTTAGGCAGTTTTCACCCTCCCAGCCTGCTGACACAGCATAAGACGCTTCATCCAGCTTCATCCTATTTCCAACACTGCTTGAAATCCTCTCCAGGGCTCATTCTGCCCATAGGTTAAAAGGACAGCCTTTCTGGCCAGGCACAGTGGCTCACGCCTGTAATACTAGCACTTCGGGAGGCCGAGGTGGCCGGATCACCTGAGGTCAGGAGTTCGAGACCAGTCAGGCCAACAAGGCGAAACCCCGTCTCTACTAAAAATACAAAACTTAGCCGGGTATAGTGGCACATGCCTGTAATCCCAGCTACTCAGGAGGCTGAGGCAGGAGAATCGCTTGAACCCAGGAGACAGAAGTTGCAGTGAGCTGCAATAACGCCACTACACTCCAGCCTGGGCAACAGAGTGAGACTCCATCTCAAAAAAAAAAAAAAGGACAGCCTTTCTTGTGGGGGCAGAAGGGATGTTCAGAATGGTCACCTCTCTGCCCATCAGCTGTGTCAACGCAACACTCTGAAGATAACAAGAGCTGTCATGGAATGTTTGGGGCTTTTCAGGGGAGCTTCCTTTGAACAGAACTGTAGGCAACTCAAGGGAGAGTTGCCCACCTAGCACTTTTCTCAGAGTGAGGGCAACCAGTGGTCCCTAGCAGCTCCCCTCTAGGGCTTCTGCTGTGAGCTCATCTGTGGCTTTTCCTCACCCAGGAACAGGCAGCAGAGGGTGTGTGCTCCCTCCCCACCCCTTACAGCCAGCAGCTGCTGGTTACAGTTACACATTCCGATACAGACATGCCTCTCAGACGAAGAGGGGGTGGGGGTGTCCGACTCTCAGAAGCCCTGGAACAAATAGTTGGCAACAGCTGTGTTCTCAGCAGACAGCAGTTGGTGGCTTGCTACTGTTCTCTCATTCCACACTGCTTTACCGGCTGGAATGAATGCAGTGCCCCCACTTCAAAGGGCGGCTCACCGAACAATCAAGTCTCTGCCACAGGGGTCTTTTTGAAAAATTGGTCAGTAAGGCCAAAATGGGGTCAATTCCACACCCCTTCCCCTGAGGTGTCCGGGATGTCCCTCAGCTGCACAGCCCCAGGCACATGCTTGAAAGGAAGAAAGCCTTTCCTTTAAAAGAAGAACGGAGCCCTCACCCCACCCCCAACACAGAGTCCCTTCAGAACCAGAGGACTGTGAGGAAATCTCCACTAACTAGCCAAATCAAAATGGAGAAGGAATAAAAGGGGGTTTGGAGCAAGAATCGCACTCTGCCTCTCCCCTTCCCCAGCCCCATTCTTCAGCTGTTTCTCCGTGAAGTTTCCAAAGCAGTTTTACAGTGTCTGATGGAAAATCAGAACCGGACAGCCCTAGAGAAACCTCGGGGACGTAGAGGGTTAAGAACACGGCGGCCCTGAAAGTAAGGAGCAACTAGCAAACAAGAAGGGAGACTGGAAAGTTCTGTGTGGGAGCTGGCCTGGTCTAACCAAGAGGCATTTGCTAAAATATTCCCTCCACCCAAAGCAGTAGTACAATAAACAAGCTCCCACCCCTTCTTCCCTTCCAAACCCGATCCGTGCAGAAACAATTACCTGTCTAAGACCCAAAAGGAAAGGCATCCTGCAAGAGCATCGTCCACACTAACGTTGGAACAAAGGGCTCTTAAAAGTTAAGGTCTTGGAATGAGCATTGCCCCTGGTGGGCCTATGTGCGCAGTGGTCCTGGTTCACTGGCCTTCTTTAGCAAAGCAGATAAAGTAAACAGAGTCCTGGGACCGAGCAGGCACACTGTCTCCTGCTCTCCTCGCTACTCCCCCTGCCTGTCTCTGGCCCACCCCCACCTTCTCGTGACATATCTCAGACGCAGCAAAGCCGAAGCTGTCTGCCAAGGGGGAAATGACATCAGTTCAGGCGCAGCAGAAAAAACTTCAGACAGCTGCGCTGGAATACTGAGGAGGATGTGCTGCAGACCTGCGATGCCCAGCCCTGGACCCACCTAGAGCCAGAGCCGACTGTGGGAGGATGGTGGGGGCTGCAGATGGGAGCAGGCTGCTGCAACCCCTTGGCTCTAAGCAGGCTCCAGGGTACATAAATCAAGTCTCTAAAGCTGAAAAGAGGAACACTGCTCTGAATAAGGACTGACTTTGTAGCTCCTAGAGTATTGTTTCTCCTCCCTGGGAAAGAAAATCAAGTCCAGTGTCTGTCAGTTTCACAGAAACTTTTCCACCCTCAACCCTGCCAGAGTCCGTGCTCAGTAAATAATAGGACATGAAGTCTGGCTGTCCCAACTTTCTCTAGGGAATGAGGCAATTCGCAAGGGGGGCTTGGAGAGGCACCTTTTCCCCAGCTAAGGTAGGACACGCTACCTTGGACACTGACCTTTCGAGCCCTCGCTTCCACCGGAGAGTTTATATTTCATAAACAAACTGCGCAAATACAGGTGCCAACATCTTTCCTCACTTGTCTTATAAAAGGTACAACAAGTCCCACCGCAGCCTCCAAGTTGCCAGAAAGGCAGGTCATCTATATTTAAACCAACTCTTGGTTAGGAAAAGTTCACCGCCTTAGGTTTGTCGTGCTTTCTTCACTAAGTTCAGCTCAGGGAGAAAAGAGTTCTCTAACGCAAGCTTTGCACAAGCAAGGGCCCTGGGGATGGTGTCCTGCTCTGACTTTCCCTAGTCAGTGGTGTAAGCCAAATCCCTTCTGGCTACCCTCCCTGAAACAGCAGGTCACAGCAGCTCTCCCTGGGCCTGAATCCTCTACCAAAGACAACACTTGCACAGCACAAAAGGTCCATGTTTGGGTTTGGATTTCCAGAAATGACTCAAGGAGAACAATCTTCAGAGGAGCTTTATAAATCCAAAGTTACTTTTTTTTTTTTTTTTTTTTTGAGATAGGGTCTCACTCTGTTACCCAGGCTGGAGTACAGTGGTGTGATGATCTTGGCTCACTGCAACCTCTGCCTTCCGGGCTTAAGCGATCCTCCCATCTCAGCCTCCCAAGGAGCTGGTACCACAGGCACGTGCTACCATGCGCAGCTAATTTTTGTTTTTTTGTGTAGAGATGGGGTTTTGCCATGTTGCCCAGGCTGGTCTTGAACTCCTGGGCTCAAGTGATCTGCCCACCTTAGCCTCCTAAAGTGGTAGGATTACAAAAAGTTACTTTTCAATAACTTCCTCAGCTACAAATTAATTACACTGTCCAGGACTCAAAGCAAGTATATTTCATCTTTCCTTTCATTTTCTGCAACAATTTTCTTTCATGATACTTATCCAAGGCCTCCATGGTAGCGGCACTGTGCTGGGCATGATCCATGTAAGTCAGAAATGATTCTTGCAAATTAGTATCTATAACCCCCAACCTAGGACAATAAATTAGGAGCACATGACACGTACAACAGCACAGTGAGGTGCCAAAAGTACTGTTTGATCATTAGAATCCAGCCAGACACACAACGTGTTTACCACAGGTCCCCACTGACGGTCAAGGTCACATCGACTTTCCTGACAAGAAAATGAATGTGCCAAACTGGCTGAGCCATTTCCTCGAGACTCACTAAAAGAATGGATCACAGCTTCATTGCTAGAGGAAAAGGTGGCTGATGTGTAAAAGAAGTGGCTCCTGCTGCTGCCGGTGATTGGGGACTGGGAAGCCATTCTTCAGCACATACATATTCTCAAGACATGGTCAGTCTATCCCAGGCCTTGTCGCCACTCTCACAACCAGGCCAAACTGCCATACAGACGAGGCTGGACATCAAGGCACAGCCGCCCAGGGAACAGCAATGAGGCTGCTTTCAACCCCTTCCTTTCACTTCCTTGGTTCCCTGGCAACCACTGAGAACCACAAAACATACGCAGCATTAACTTTGGCAATCAAACTGATGGAAACAGCATCCTCATCCCCTCATGGGCAAAGTAATCTGCACTGATCTAACAAGACAGACTGGCACCTGAAATTCTCCAGAAAGAGTTCCATGGCATAAGTGTACCATTCATTCACTCACTCCACGCTCACTGAATGCCTACAGTGTGCCAGGCATTGTTTTAGGCACTGGGGATGCCACTATGACCAAAACACACAATAAACCTTGCTCCAATGGGCTATGAAGTGTTCCATATTTTTCTTCCTTCCTTTTTTTTTTTGTTTTTTTGTTTTTTTAAGAGATAGGGTTTGTTCTGTCACCCTAGGCTCAAGTGATCCTCCTGCCTCACCCTCCCAAAAAGCTGGCACTATAGGCACACGCCACCACACTCAGCTAAGTTTTTTTAATTTTTATTTTTTGTAGAGACAGGGTCTCACTATGTTGTCCAGGCTTGAACTCTTGTCCTCAAGTGATCCTCCTGCCTCAGCCTTTCAAAGTGTTAAGATTACAGGCATGAGCCACTAAGCTTTGCCCCATAATTCTAAATAATATTCATCAGTGATGATCTCAGAAGAAGTGGAATTGCAACAAAATTACTAGAAATCCAAAAAAAAACTTGTAAAAATACAACCTAAATGATCAAAATTGCATTATAGACTTCCTGATTTCCTAATGAATCATCCTTTTATGATGCTATCCGAGACAATGTTTCTAATCAGCATTTGTCTATTTTTATCTTCTCCCAGATTATAAATTCCTGTGTGCAAGGCAGCATTTAACCCAAGGCATTACACCTAGTACAATACAATATATTCTAAATACAATATATTCTAAAATAGTGACTGCTGACAACGGCTTCTTTCTTACTTTTCAATAGTTATTGAAAAGTTATTTCAAAGTTATTGAAAAGTTACTTTTCAAAAACTTCCTCGGCTACAAATTAATTACACTGTCCAGGACTCAAAGCAAGTATATTTCATCTTTCCTTTCATTTTCTGCAACAATTTTCTTTCATGATACTTATCCAAGGCCTCCATGGTAGTGGCACTGTGCTGGGCATGATCCATGTAAGTCAGAAATGATTCTTGCAAATTAGTATCTATAACCCCCAACCTAGGACAATAAATTTGTCCTAGTGAGGGGCCTACAGCCCCTCACTAACGTTCACTAAGCACTGATATCTGAGGGGTGAGGAGAAAAAGAGGTTGAGTTGGCAAATTCAGGCATTCCAGGAAAGTGAGTTCACTTTCTGCCATGTTATACAAATATTACTACAACCTAGTGACAAAGCAGTCAGCTTTGCCATTTGAAAAGCAAGATGATCATTAACAATTTCTGCTAGCCTGAAAAAATGGGTTCTCCTATGTACGTGATCCAGCCTCATACATGATGAGCCAAAGGTAGGGTAAATCCTTCTTCAAATGACTTTAGTCATCTGCCTGCCAATGCAGAATTAAATTCAATGCTGAATTCACCAACTTAAAAAAAAAAACAAACAAAAAAAGGCAGTCATACTAAATTAGAATTAAGCAGGATTATGTTGTCAAAATGTTGCAGGTTGGCTGGGCACCATGGCTCACGCCTGTAATCCTAGTACTTTGGGAGGCTGAGGTGGGCAGATTGCTTGAGCCCAGGAGTTCAAAACCAGCTTGGGCAACATGGCAAAACCCCATCTCTACAAAAAATACAAAAATTAGCTGGGCGTGGTGACTCATGCCTGTTGTCTCAGCTACTCGGGAGGCTGAGGTGGGAGGGACACTTGAGCCCAGGAGGGAGAGGTTGCAGTGAGCCAAGATCGCACCACTGCACTCCAGCCTGAGCGACAGAACGAAACTGTCTCAAAAAAAAGGGCTGGACATGGCTCATGCTTGTAATCCCAGCACTTTGGGAGGCCAAGGCAGGCAGATCACCTGAGGTCAGGAGTTCCAGACCAGCCTGACCGACATGGGGAAACCCCATCTCTACTAAAAATAGAAAAATTAGCTGAGCATGGTGACACATACCTGTAGTCCCAGCTACTCGGGAGACTGAAGCAGGAGAATCACTTGAACCTGGGAGATGGAGGCTGCAGTGAGCTGAGATCGTGCCACTGCACTCCAGCCCGGGCGACAGGGCGAGACTGTCCAAAAAAAAAAAGGCCGGGCGCAGTGGCTTACACTTGTAATCCCAGCACTTTGGGAGGCAGAGGCGGGTGGATCACGAAGTCAGGAGATCAAGACCATCCTGGCTAACACAGTGAAACCCCGCCTCTACTAAAAATACAAAAAACTAGCCAGCGTGGTGGCAGGCGCCTGTAGTTCCAGCTACTCGGGAGCTGAGGCAGGAGAATGGAGTGAACCCGGGAGGCAGAGCTTGCAGTGAGCTGAGATTGTGCCACTGCACTCCAGCCTGGGCGACAGAGCGAGACTCCGTCTCAAAAAAAAAAAAAAAAATGTTGCAGGTTAACAACTACTTATGGCCCCAAGCAGCATCTGAGATATCCTTCTACTGAGGCAGTCTCCTCCTCCGCAGTTCAGAGAACCCCCAGAGATAGTACTGCTGGAAATACTACCCTTTGGATTCAGATTAACTTTTTTTTTTTTTTCTTGAGACAGAGTCTCGCTCTGTCACCCAGGCTGGAGTGTGGTGGCACGATCTTGGCTCACTGCAACCTCTGCCTCCCAGGTTCAAGCCATCCTCCTGCCTCAGATTCCCAAGTAGCTGGGACTACAAGTGTATGCCACCACTCCAAGCTAATTTTTGTCTTTTTAGTAGAGATGGGGTTTCACCATGTTGGCCAGGCTGGTCTCGAACTCCTGACCTCAACCAAAGTGCTGGGATTACAGGCATGAGCCACCATGCCTGGCCTCAGATTAACTTTTTAAATTTTTATTTAAAATTTTTTCTGTTGTTATAGATGAGGGCTTCCTACGTTGCCCAGGCTGGTCTCGAACGCTTGGCCTCGCCTCCTTATAAGCCAGGACATCAGGACTGAGCCATCGTGCCTCCCTAAAATTTTATTTTAAGTAGGGAGTCTGCTACGTTGCCCAAGCTGGTCTCGAATTCCTGGCCTCAAGCAATCCTCCCACCTCAGCATCCTCAAATGCTGACATCACAGGCACAAACCACTGTGCCGTACCGGATTAATTTAAGACATACTGCAACAACATATATGCTCACAGCTACCTGAATTCATTCTTTTACTGTAGTAAATTTGTTTAAGTATCTTTTGGCAACATTTTTGTAGGCAGTCTATATATTCATAATCTTTAAATTCTGGGGTGGGGTAGGGGAGAGATAATCATTTGTTCAACCCTGACCATGAGCCAGACTCCATGCTAAGAACTCTATCTAACCAACATCTCAAAGCCACAACAACCCTATGATGTGGCTATTACTATCCCTATTACTCAGTTACAGAAATGGAGGCAAATGAGGTTTATGTAACTTGCCCAAGGTCACACAGCTGGCTGTGAGACAGCAAGGATTTGAGTGAAGACTCTGGCTCCACAGGCTCTTTCCTTTATGATCACACAGGCGTCAGATATTACAATATCAGAAGTTACAAACAAGGAAAAAACAAACAGCAAAAACCAGAACTGAGGGTCAGGTGAATGTTAAGCAGACAGGCAGGTCCCTGGTCAGCACTCTGGAACCCTGTTTATGAGACTGCCATGCACACTGGATATGATGGTGGTGTTCTGGAGTGTGAAGTCAGGGTCCTAGGGTCCTTCTGACCCACTTTGGAAAGCAAGGTTCTATGAGGTCAATGACTGGGAAAGCCCCAAAGTTCTCATCTGTTCCTAATGCACAACAGATCCACATACAAGGAATAGGCTGGAGACCTTCCTAGGCCGTGGCTCTTGGGAACCTGGTGAGCTGCTCCCACAGCCATGTCATCTGGTCAACTGAGGCTAACGGCGACTAGGGCTGAAGGTCTAAGGGTATCTTATTTTACAATCAAGGCATCTGAAGAAAGACAGTTTGTCAGAACAGGACAGTAACTGCCAGGCTTCTAGGGTAGGAGATAATCTCCAGGCGTAAGGCCATTTTATTTCCAGGAGCTTCGAGCAGAGGCTGCTGGGCAGACACAGAATGTCTAAGATAAGAGATCTTTCTTATCTTTCTCCAGTTTGGGCACACACCCATTTAATGCCTTAAGAGTTCTAACTCAAGAAAGGAGAGAATGAATACTAACTCACACCTCAAACCAACATGAGTGTCACAATAAAAGTTAAACTGAGACATCTTCATGTCATGGGTGTCAGGCTAGGCATTAACAAAAGGATCCTGAAGTAATTATTTTGGGGAACGCAAGGGGATAAATCCCAAACCCAGAACTCTGCCAGGCAGAAACACTAAAGGTTGCTTAACTGCTAGAAACCAAGAACACTAGCTTTATCTATGTCCTGGGGCTGGACAAAGGCAGGCATGTAGCAGGCCTGCCGAGGCAAGAAAACACACACCTCTCCTGCTTCTGGGCAGGACAAGGCATTTTACAAGTCACAGAGCTTATCTCTTCCACAAGGTATCCGTAAAAACCCATGGTGCTTTCCTACTACTGAGTCTTTCAGGAAAGAGAGCTGGGTAAATGGTTCTTAACTGCAGTATGTAATCCTTTGCTAAACATCAAATCATGTATTTCAAAGAGGGAAGATTCCAACAGATGGTGACATCTCATATTTTACACAGTGACCTTAGGTAACTCGTTCAAGGACACACACCTAATAGGCAGTGCAGCCAGAATCTCAACCAGGTCTGTATGACTCCAAAATGGCTTGGACACACATGGAGATAGGATTTAGATATTAATTGTCACTTCCCCCTTACTTGTGACCTGATATTTACAGTTGCATCCAGTCCACCCAGGATGTGCTATGGGGATAACAAAGATGTACTACTGGATGAATTAGTCTTGCCCTGGAGGATTTATTTAGTTAGTTACACAGAAACAAACATACACACTCTATGATAAACATGGTGAGGCAGGGGACAAACACAGTGACACAAGAAGAGCTCAAAGAAGAGATGCTGGATGATCCTCTGAGCTTCCAGTAAAAAAAAAAAAAAAAAAGAAAAAGAAAAAAGAAAACAAACAAGGGATGCTGTTGAGGGACAGAATGGCCAAAGAAGGTTTTTATTTTCAAAGAAAATTTTATCAAGAGCTGGACACAGTGGTTCCCCAACACTTCAGGAGGCTGATGTGGGATGATCACTTGAGGCCAGGATTTCAAGACCAGCCTGAGCAACATACGGAGACCCTGTTTCTACAAAAATTAAGAAATTAGCCAGGCATGGTGGCGCACACCTTGTAGGTTCAGCTACTCAGTAGGCTGAGGCAGGAGGATCACTTGAGCCCAAGAGGTTGAGGTTGTAGTGAGCTGTGATTGTACCACTGCACTCTACCCTGGGTATCAGAGTAAGACCTTTTCTCTTAAAAAACAAAAGAGGCCAAGCGCGGTGGCTCAAGCCTGTAATCTCAGCACTTTGGGAGGCTGAGGCAGGCAGATCACGAGGTCAGGAGATCAAGACCATCCTGGCTAACATGGTGAAACCCCGTCTCTACTAAAAAATACAAAAAATTAGCCGGGCATGGTGGCGGGCACCTGTAGTCCCAGCTACTTGGGAGGCTGAGGCAGGAGAATGGCGTGAACCCGGGAGGCGGAGCTTTCAGTGAGCCAAGATTGCACCACTGCACTCCAGCATGGGGGACAGAGCGAGACTCTGTGCCAAAAAAAAAAAGAAAAAAAGGATAAAAAAAACAAACTAATGCCAGGCACAATGGCTCAAGCACTTTGGGAGGCCAAGGTGGGTGGAACATCTGAGGTCAGGAGTTCGAGACCAGCCTGGCAAACATGGCAAAACCAGTCTCTACTAAAAATACAAAAATTAGCTGGGCATGGTGGCACATGCCTGTAATCTCAGGTACTTGGGAGGCTGAGGCAGGAGAATGAATCGCTTGAACCCAGGAGGTGGAGGTTGCAGTGAGCCGAGATCATGCCAATGCATGTCAGCCTGGGCAACAGAGCAAGAATTCATCTCAAAAAGCAAACAAACAAACAAACAAACTAAAAAACCCCAGAGATGGATACTGAAATAATATGTAGGGTTTCGGTGGATAAAATGAGCACACTACGCAGAGCAGAGCATGAATGAAAGTATGGAAACAAGGACGCATGGGGCATACGTCCAAAGGCAGAAAAAGATGACGCAAAGATTAGTTGGGGGTAGAATGTCAAGGCCCTACACATGTACACATCTAATGAGTGAGTACCTTTGACCAGCACAGTTTTTCTTTCTGATGATTACAGTAACAGCATGAATATCAAATATATGAATTTCTATTTTAGTGGAGTATTTTAGGCCCTAGTTTTGCTTGTTTGATATTTACTACTAAAATATGGTCAATCTTGGAGTTGATTTCGTTTTATTGCAGAGGTTGGGGGAGGTGGAAGGAAGATACAGATGAGAACTTTGGGGCTTTCCCAGTCATTGACCTCAACCTCACAGAATCCTGCTCTCCAAAGTGGGCCAGAAAGAGTCCTAGGTTCCTGACTCCACCCCATGTCATTGGTGCAGCCTCAGTCTTTTATTTTTTTGAGAGACAGGGTCTCATTATGTTGCCCTGGCTGGGGTGCAGTGGCTATTTACTCATAATATACTGCAGCCTCAAAATCCTGGGCTCAAGTGAGCCTCCCACCTCAGGCTCCTGAGTAACTGGGACTACAGGCATGTGCCACTGCACCCAGCTTTAAATGGAAAGAAATAAAAGTAGCAGAAGCTGAAACTGGTTTGCAACAGCTTCCTAAGGTTTCTGCCTCTTGCCTCCCCACCCCCCAAACAAGAAAATCATTTTGTTGTTGACAATCACTGCAGAAATATTTATTACTTTCGTAGGCTGCACAACCATTCGCTGCTATCTCTAGAATGTGCAGGGGTCTCTGAAACTCACCACTGTCAGTGGGCCTTCACCAATAGTTAATGGGCTCTCACTGGATCTGCAACTTGAGCTTCATCAAGTACAAAGCAGCCTTGTTTGCTTTCATACCAAAATGCTAGGTTCGTGTTTTTCCTACCCTGGAAACAGTTTAACCCCAACCCTACTGGCAAGTAGCCAAGAATTACATGAAAATCAGCAGGCTGCAGCTCATAGCTGTCTCCAGATACATTTCATGCCTCCTCACGAATTGCTCTCCAAACCAAAGATCGGAATAAGAACAAAAGGGGGGATGTTGATCACATCAACTACATGAAACACACTCAGATGTAATTTGTTTTTTGCTTTTTTTTTCTGAGACAGAGTCTCGCTCTGTCGCTCAGGCTGGAGTGCAGAGGCGCAATCTCGGCTCACTGCAACCTCTGCCTCCTGAGTTCAAGCAATTCTCCTGCTCAGCGTCCCAAGTAGCTAGGACTACAGGCTCGTGCCACCATGCCCAGCTAATTTTTGTATTTTCAATAGAGACATGGTTTCACCACGTTGGCCAGGCCTGCTTTTTGTTTTTGAGACAGGATCTTGCTCTGTCACCCAAGCTGGAGTGCAGTGGTGTGATCATGGCTCACTGTAGCCTCCAACCTCGCAGGCACAAGCAATCCTCCCACCTCAGCCTCCCAAGTAGCTGAGACTATTACCACAATGCCCAGCTAAGTTTTTTTCCTTTTTTTTTTTTTTTTTTTTTTTTTAAGACAGAGTTTCGCTCTTGTTGCCCAGGCTGGAGTGTAATGGCGCGATCTCAGCTCACTGCAACCTCTGCCTCCCGGGTTCAAGCAATTCTCCTACCTCGGCTTCCTGAGTAGCTGAGTTTATAGGCATGCGCACCATGCCCAGCTAATTTTTGCATTTTTAGTAGAGATGGGGTTTTTCCATGTTGGTCAGGCTGGTCTCAAACTCCCGACCCGAGGTGATCCGCCTGCCTCAGCCTCCCAAAGTGCTGGGATTACAGATGTGAGCCACCACACCTGGCCCTGGCTAATTTTTTTTAATTTTTATAGAGGCAGGGTCTTCCTATGTTGCCAAGGCTGGTCTCTAACTCCTAGGTTCAAGTGATCCTCCTGCCTCGGCCAGATGTAATTTGGAAAGAGAACCATTAGGAAAATTAAGCTTCCAGGTCTCCACCAATCTGATTTCATCTTTCACTGTTATTTAAACTTTGGGTGAGATAAAGAGAGACATGGTCTATGTTAAGTGGGAATGTGGATACAATGGTGGCTGACCCAAGAAAAAGGCTAACAGCAAGGTCATTTTATGACAGGCATCTCAACTCTCTCTGAGTCCTTAGAAGCAGTTCTGGGTGCTCTAGGCATTCTCACTGTCCAGAAAGCAAACATCTTGGTTGTGCTTTTATAGGAAAATCCACTCACTTCTTACTTGCAACTCATAAACTCAACAAAGCCATTTCACACTTTATGTTTTAGATATTTCTTCTCAGCCCTACCTTCTCCTCTAAAGTAAGCAACTTAGGGGTAAGATGTGAAATGTTCACTTCCATATCCCTCACAGGACCAAGCATAATGCCTTGCACAAAGCAGGCCCTCAAGAAAAGATTGTTACATGAATGAAGAGATAAAGACGTGACTAAAGAGAAGATCCTGGCTGGGTGTGGTGGCACATGCCTGTAATGCCAGCACTTTGGAAGGCCAAGGAGGGTGGATCACTTGAGCCCAGGAGTTCGACACCAGTCTGGCAACATGCCAAAACTCCATCTCCACAAAAAAAATACGAAAATTAGCCGGGCGTGGTGGCACATGACTGTAGTCCCAGTTGCTGGGGAGGGTGAGGTAGGAGGATCAATTGAGCATCCAGGGAGGTTGAGGCTGCAGTGAGCTGTGATCACACCACTGCACTCCAGCCTGAGTGACAGCAAGATCCTGTCTGGAAAAAAAAAAAGGATCATAAAAATGAAGCTAAAATATAGCTGAATCCCTAAACATTACTGCTGGTAACACCTGCCTGGTCATAGAAACCTGACAAACAGCTAAGAGGTCAGAAGAGCACCTGCATGTTCTCCAAGCTCATGAAGTCTGATGCGACAAAGCCTCCGTGTGTCTCATTATCTGTACATCTCTCATTTCTCAGCTGAGGAATTTAAAGTACTTCAATCATCTCAAAAGCAAAATTCCCTTTCTCAAAGCAGAGCTGGGCCATGGTCTAACTCCCTAGCAATCGTTTTTGGATTTGGAGAAATAGAAAGAAGCTGCTCCTGGTTTTGTCTCTAGGTCATGAGATACCTCCATTAGCAACACCTGGAAGTTGTCTCTTTTGCATAAAGAATTGTGAAAGTTAATAAGGTCTGGCTGGAAGCACAGCTCATGGCACCATACCTTCCCTCATTTCCTGGATCTTACATAAATCAAATATTATGGCCTCCCTCCTTAGGCTATTTGGTAACCAAATCTACTCCAGGTCTAAGATTTCATGGTTAAAAACACCAGAAGAAAACATTAGGACAATTTATCCCTCCAATAAGTTGTAGAGGGTGGGGAAGCTCCTGGAACAAATATGTCCACACCCCAAGTAAAATGATGACTAAAGGTGGTGAAACCAGAGAGGGCATCATACCAGATGCAGGGGACGCTGAACCCTTTGTCATATAACGCCCGCCCACAGCCAGGCCTGAAACCCTGCACTTCCAGGCCACACAGAGTGAGGTGACACAGGATGACAGCAGTAAGGAAACCTACTTCAAAAACACCTTCATCCAGAGTCTAAATCATGAGGAAAGCACTAGACCAAAGCAGAAGAAATGGTCAGACGTGCCTAAAGCTTAGGGGGAAAGTACCTCTGAGAAAGCATCCATGCCCCATCACAGCACAGCCATTAGCCCTCCCAGAAACGCTAATGTCATTGTTCTTCTTTGAAAGACTCAAGAAACAAAGCTTTTCCAAGGCCTTGCACTGTGCTCAAAATTGCAGAAAAGGTGGACCTCACCAGTGAGAGGCACGATAAGTCATCATCCTTATTCTTGCAGAGAACTCAGGATTTTAAGGAAGCTCAGCAAACTTCAAGAAAATACAGAGAAGGCCGGGCGCGGTGGCTCACACCTGTAATCTCAGCATTTTGGGAGGCCGAGGCAGGTGGATCACCTGAGGTCAGGAGTTTGAGACCGACCTCACCAACATGGTAAAACCATGTCTTTACCAAAAATACAAAAATTAGCCGGGCATGGTGGTGTGCACCTATAGTCCCAGCTACTTGGGAGGCTGAGGCCCGAGAATTGCTGGAACCCGGGAGGTGGAGGTTGCAGTGAGTCGAGATTGTGCCACTGCACTCCAGCCTGGATGACAGAGCGAGACTCTGTCTCAAAAAAACAAAAAGAAAATTCAACAAAATCAGAATTCAAGGTTGATAAACAACTTACCCATCCATTTTAGCTGCTCCTTCTATCAGCTGGTATACAGCTGGTAACAGGATATTGCTATCCCTACTTCCCAGATGAATATACTGGAGGTCTGAAAATGTAAAGTGACCTTGGATTGGACTAAGGGTTTCTGGCTGAAGGGACAGAGGTCTTCCCATGGGACTCCAGTGAAGGATGCCCAGGGGGAGACTTCCCTTTAAACTAAATTGTTCCAGGTCTCTGGCATTCCAGACCTGGCCATGCTAGCACCTAGTCTCATTACTCTGGGCTAATTACTTAATCTCTCTGAGCCTTCCTTACTTCTATCAGCATTGCACAGAGACCCCTCCCAGGCCAGCCATTTCTGTGATAAGAGGCCCATGTAATCAAAGTCTACCATCTCGTTTGTGGAGTCACAATGTATAAGCTTACGGTTAAGCCTCGGAACACACAGTTAAGGAGTCTGCTCAACCCCAAATCTCCTCTATTTTGAGCAGCACAGACTCTCTTTCTAACTGAACATCTGTTCACAGTATCGTTATCTCTCCAGTGTCTTTCAGTCTCCGAATTCTTTTTTTTTTTTTTTTTTTGAGACAAAGTTTCACTCTGTCATCCAGGCTGGAGTGCAATGGTGTGATGATCTCAGCTCACTGCAGCCTCTGCCTCCCGGTCTCAAGTGATCCTCCCACCTCAGCTTCCGAAGTAGCTGGGACAACAGGCATGAGCCACACCACCCAGCTAATTTTTGTATTTTTGTAGAGACAGGGTTTGACCATCTTGCCCAGGCTGGTCTCAAACTCCTGGGCTCAAGAGATCCTTCCACCCTGGCCACCCAAAGTACTGGGATTACAAGCGTGAGCCACTGCACCCAGCCTCAGTCTCTAAATTTTATGTTCCATTTCTCCCTCAGCAGCCTTGCTCACCTGCCCTGAAACCCCCAGTACTGTACCAGAAGGGCAGGCGTAGTCAGCCAAACACAGGATAGGGACCCACAGCTTGCACCACCGAAGAGCTGCAAGAGAAGATACACTGGCAGGGTCTCTTCATTTTTCCAAGTTTCTGTGAACATTTATGTAATCTCAGATAAGAGTAGGATTTTCCCCAAATTCTCTCTTCACTAAAAATTGAGGGCAAAAGTCGTAAGTTAATCTTTCACTTTATACACTAAGCAAAGGTTGGAAATGGATGTGTGTGTCAAAGAAAATGAAAGACCAAGTTTTGCAGGGTGGAAAAAAGGTTATGGTTAAAATGCCACTACTAAACCTGTTCAAGTAAGACTGAGAATGCTGGGATTGGAAGAGCACTTTTGATTCTCATGGGATTGAGGGTACTGTTGGGAGTAACATTTTTTCAAGTAGAGGAACTTACTGAGGCTAATTAAGAAAACTGAAGAACTGTCATAATTAGCTGAATTTTGTAATAATATTTTTATTCTTAGATCTTATTTAAATTCTCAAATACAAGATCCTATCCTACAACATTAAGGAATTGTTGTCAAGTTTTCTGGGTATGCTATGGGATGACAGTAATGTTGAGGAACACTGTTATCTTTCAGAGATTCATTTTTTATTTATTTTTACTTCTTCATTTTTTGAGACAGGGTCACCCAGGCTGGAGTGGTGTGATCTCTAAAAGATGGCCAGCTGTAGTGGCTCCTGTCTGTAATCCCAGCACTTTGGGAAGCTGAGGTGGGAAGAATGCTTGAGGCCAGGAGTTCTAGACCAACGTAAGCAACATAGGAAGACTCCGCCTCTATAAAAAAAATTGTTTTAAAAATTAGCTAGATGTGGTGGCACACACTTGTAGTCCCAGCTACTGCAGAGGTTAAGGTAGGGGGATTGCTTGATCTCAGGAGTTCGAGGCTGCAGTGAGCTGTGATCACGCCACTGCACTCCAGCCTGGGCAACAGCAAGACACTGTCCCTAAAAAATTAAACCCATTAAAGGCCGGGCACAGTGGCTCACACTTATAATCCCAGCACTTTGGGAGGCCGAGGTGGGTGGATCACCTGAGATCTGGAGTTCAAGACAAGCCTGGCCAACATGGTGAAACCCCGTCTCTACTAAAAATACAAAAAATTAGGCCGAGGTGGGTGTATCACGAGATCAGGAAATCGAGACCATCCTGGCTAACACAGTTAAACCCTGTCTCCACTAAAAATACAAAAAATTAGCTGGGCATAGTGGTAGGTGCCTGTAATCCCAGCTACTCGGGAGGCTGAGGCAGGAGACTCACTTGAACCTGGGAGGCGGAGGTTGCAATGAGCCAAGATTGTACCATTGCACTCCAGCCTGGGCAACAAGAGTGAAACTCCGTCTCAAAAAAAGAAAAAATTAAACATAAAAAAATTTAAGGCTGAGTGTAGTGGCTCACGCCTGTAATCCCAGCACTTTGGGATGCCAAGGCAGGCAGATCACCTGCGGTCAGGAGTTCCAGACCAGCCTGGCCAACACAGGAAAACCCCATCTCTACTAAAAATACAAAAATTAGCCAGGCATGGTGGTAGGTGCCTATAATCCCAGCTACTCGAGAGGCTGAGGCAGGAGAATCACTGGAACCCAGGAGGTAGAGGCTGCAGTGAGCCAAGATCACGCCACTGCACTCCAGCCTGGGCAACAGAGTGAGACTCCATCTCAAAAAAAAAAAAAAAAAGAAAAGAAAAAAAAAAACAGCCTGGCCAACATGGTGAAACCCTGTCTCTACCAAAAAACACAAAAAATTAAAAAATAATAAAAATTAGCCAGGTGTGGTGGCACACACCTGTATTCCCAGCTACTAAGGAAGCTGAGGAAGGAGAATCACTTGAACTCGGGAGGCAGAGGTTGCAGTGAGCCGAGATTGTGCCACTGCACTCCAGCCCAGATGACTGAGACTCCATCTCAAAAAAAAGTGGGGGCAAAACAGAACGGGAGAAAACATTTGCAATTTAAATATTGGATAAAAGATTCATATAGATGTCCTAACTGTGTGACTGTTCAGAAGCTGAACTGTAAGCATATGCACTAAGATTCCCCAAACGAGAGGGGAGCCTTCTCTGACCACACGGGCCTCTTATCACAGAATGGCTGGCCTCAGAGCAGTCTCTGGGCAATGCTGATAGAAATAAGGAAGGCTCGGCCAGGCGCAGTGGCTCACGCCTGTAATCCCAGCACTTTTGGAGGCTGAGGCAGGCGATCACCTGAGCTCAGGAGTTCGAGACTAGCCTGACAAACATAGAGAAACCCCATCTCTACTAAAAATACAAAATTAGCAGGGCATGGTGGCGCATGCCTGTAATCCCAGCTACTCAGAAGGCTGAGGCAGGAGAATCGCTTGAACCCGGGAGGCGGAGGTTGCGCTGAGCCAAGATCATGCCATTGCACTCCAGCCTGGGCAATAAGAGCAAAACTCCATCTCAAAAAAAAAAAAAAAAAAAAGAAAGAAAGAAAGAAAGAAAAGAAAAAAGAAAAAAAGAAAGAAAGAAATAAGGAAGGCTCAGAGAGGTTAAGTGGCCCAGGGTCACAAGACAAGGCAGGAACATAGCCAGGTCTGGAAATGCCAGAGCCCTGACCGAGCCCAGTTTAAAAGAAAATCTCACCCTGGGCATCACTCACTGGGAAGACCTCTGGCCCCCAAGTCAGATAAGGGTAAATGGACAAAGGATTGAATAGAAATTTCTCCAAAGAAGATAGACCAATGGCCAATAAGAACAGAAAAAAATATTTGATATTACTAGTCATTAGGGAAATGCAAATCAAAATCACAATGAGAAACTACTTCACACCCACTAGCATGGCTGTAATTAAAAAGGCAGACAATAACAAGTGTTGGAGAAATTGGAACTCTCATACATTGCTGGTGGAGGTGTAAAATGGTGCAGCTGCTTCAGAAAAGTCTGGAAGTCCCTCAAAAAGTTAAACACAGCATTACCAAATAACCCAGCAATTCCACTCCTACGTATATACCCAAGATAATTAAAAACAAGTCCACATAAAAACTTGTACATCAAGCCAGGCAGAGTGGCATGTGCCTGTAGTCGCAGCTACTCAGGAGGCTGAGGCAGGAGGATTCGCTTGAGCCTGGGAGTTGGAGGCTGTAGTGAGCTATGATCTTGCCTGTGAATAGCTTACTCCCCAGCCTGGGCAATATAGTAAGACCCCCATCTCTAAAACCAAAAAAAAAAAAAAAAAAAACTTGTACACCAACGTTCACAGCAGCATTATTCATAATAGTCCCGAACTGGAAACAGCTCAAATGTTCATCAATTGATGAATAAACAAAATGGAGTATATCTATAAAATGGAGTATTAATTTGTGGGCGAAAGAGTACCTAGGTGCCAAGGCAAGAGACTGAAGGAACAAACTATTTCAGTATAATAAAGAAAATAGTTAGAATAAGAATAGTCATAATACAAATTAGATATACAGATGATCATGGACAATTATCAATCATTATTATAAACATTATTAATCATTAGCTTTTAACGTTACTTTTTGTTGCATTACTAATATAACCTAGGAATAACCGGCAGGTATAGGGTCAGGTGCTGAAAGGACATAGTGAGAAGTGACCTAGAAGGCAAGAGGTGAGCCTTCTGTCACACCCGCATAAGGGCCGCTTGAGGGCTCCTTGGTCAAGCAGTAACGCCAGCGTCTGGGAAGGCACCTGTTACTTAGCAGACCACAAAAGGGAGTCTCCTTTCCTTGGAGGAGTCAGGGAACACTCTGCTCCACCAGCTTCTTGTGGAAGGCTGGATATTATCCAGGCCTGCCTACAGTCATCCGGAGGCCTAAACCCCTCCCTGTGGTGCTGTGCTTCAATGCTCACGCTCCTTGTCCACTTTCATGCTCCTCCCGTACTCCTGGTTCCTCTTTGAAGTTCATAGTAGATAGCGGTAGAAGAAATAGTGAAAGTCTTAAAGTCTTTGATCTTTCTTGTAAGTGCAGAGAAGAAAACGCTGACGTATGCTGCCTTCTCTCTCTGCTTTGGCTACCTAAAAGGAAGGGCCCCCCTATCCTGTAATCACGTGACCTGCTTCACCTTGTCAACCACTTAGAAGACTGACCCTCCTTACCCTGCCCCCTTGTCTTGTATGCAATAAATCTCAGCAAGCCCAGCTGTTCGGGGCCACTACCGGTCTCCGCATCTTGATGGTAGTGGTCCCCCGGGCCCAGCTGCTTTCTCTTTATCTCTTTGTCTTGTGTCTTTATTTATTACAATCTCTCGTCTCTGCACACAGGGAGAACACCCGCTAAGCCCCATAGGGCTGGATCTACATTAATTGACCATAAAAAGGTATGAAGTATTGATACGTGCTACAACATGGATGAACCTTGAAAACATGCTAAGTAAAGAAAACCAGTCATAAAAGACCACATGGTGTATGGTTCCATTCACATGAAATGTCCAGAATAGATAAATCCATAGAAACAGGAAGTAGATTAGTGGTTGCCAGGGACTGAAGGGAAGAAAGTAAGAGGAATGAATGCTAATGGCTATAAGGCTTCTTTTTGGAGTGATGAAAACATTCTGAAATTAAGATAGCGGTGATGGTGGCCCACCTTGTGGATATACTAAAAACCACTTAATTATACCCTTGAAAATAGTGATGTTATGGTCTGTGAATTAGATCTTAATAAAACTGTTACTTAAAAAAAAAGGGCTGGGCATGGTGGCTCACGCCTGTAATCCCAGTACTTTGGGAGGCCGAGGCGGGTGGATCACATGAGGTCAGGAGTTCGAGACCAGTCTGGCCAACATGGGGAAACCCTGTCTCTACTAAAAATACAAAAATTAGCCAGGCGCGGTAGCAGGCACCTGTAGTCCCAGCTACTGGGAGGCTGAGGCAGGGGAATTGCCTGAACCTGGGAGGCGGAGGTTGCAGTGAGCCGAGATCGTGCCATTGCACTCCAGCCTGGGTGACAGAGTGAGACTCTGTCTCAAAAAAAAAAAAAAAAAAAGTGGGGGGGGTGGTGCCAGGTACAGTGGCTCATGCTGTAATCCCAGCACTTTGGGAGGCCGAGGCAGGAGGATCACTGGAGGTCAGGAGTTCAAGACCAGCTTGGTCAACATGGTGAAACCCAGTCTGTACTAAAAATACAAATATTAGCTGGGCATAATCGGTGCACGCCTATAGTCCCAGCTACTAAGGAGGCTGAGGTGGGAGGGTCACTAGAACTCAGGAGGTCAGGCTGCCATGAACTATGATCGTGCCACTGCACTCCAGCCTGGGTGACACAGGGAGACCTTGTATCAAAAAAAAAAAAAGGCTCAGAAATCATCTTCCCCTCAGAACAGGAAGTGCCAAATGGAGGTTGGGGACAGGAGTCAAGGATCCCCCTCACTGCAGCACAGTATTGTTTACGAGAGCAGACAGAGCCACATGTGGTCTAGCCCTGTGGTCAAGATGGGTGACGACCCCCATACTTGACAAACAGCGCCCGTCCACATTGGTGGTGACCCCATCACTCTTCTCACTCAAGGGCACAATGATGTGCAAACAAGAATAATAGTATCGCTGGGTGCGGTGACTTGTGCCCATAATCCCAGCTACTTGGGATGCTGAGGCAGAAGCACTTGAGGCCAGGAATTCAAGACCAGCCTGGGCAACATAGCAAGACCCTGTCTCTATAAAAAAATTAAAAATTGGGCTGGGCGTGGTGGCTCACGTCTGTAATCCCAGCACATTGAGAGGCTAAGGTGGATGGATCATTGAGGCCAGGAGTTTGAGACCAACCTGACCAACATGGCAAAACCTTGTCTCTATTAAAAATACAAAAAAATTAGCTAGGTGTGGTGGCAAACGTTGGTAATCCCAGCTACTCATGGGGCTGAGGCCCGAGAATTGTTTGAACCCAGGAGGCAGAGACTGCAGTGAGTTGAGATTGTGCCACTACACTCCAGCCTGGGCAACAGATCGAGACTCTGTCTCAAAGATATGGAGTCTCGCTCTGTTGCCCAGACTGGTCTCAAACTCCTGGGCTCAAGCGATCTGCCCACCTCAGTCTCCCAAAGTACTGGGATTACAGGCGTGAGCCAGTGGACCCAGCCTGCAGATCCTATTGATGTGAATGTAAACTGATACAACCATACCGGAGAACAACGTGGCACTATCTACTCCAGCCTTTAAATGTGCGTACCCTATACCACACAATCCTCAGTTACACTTTTAGAAATCCAGCACAATTGCAAAAAGAAATAAGTACAATGTTCAACATAGCACTGTGTGAAATGGCAAAAACTCCATTAACAATGGAGAAGTGTTTAAATAAATCACGGTATAAAGCAACAGCATACAGGTATTTTAAGAAATCAGAGGAGTATCTACAATACGGAAATTAGTCCACAGTATATTAAGGTTAAAAAAAAATGCATGTTGTAAAATGCTACATTACAAATGATCCCTTCCCCCCACCACCCCCCGAGACAGAATCTTGCTCTGTCACCCAGGCTGGAGTGCAGAGGCATGATCTTGGCTCACTGCAACCTCTGCCTCCCGGGTTCAAGTGATTCTCCTGCCTCAGCCTCTTCAGTAGCTGAGACTACAGCCACACGCCACAATGCCTGGCTAATTTTTGTACTTTTAGTAGAGACGAGGTTTCACATGTTGGCCAGGCTGGTCTCGAACTCCTGACCTTGTGATCCGCCCACCTTGGCCTCCCAAAGTGCTGGGATTACAGGCGTGAGCCACCGCACATGGCCACATTTCTGTTTTTAAAACAAAGAAAGAACCCTACCCGTACCAAACAATTTTATGGTTGTCTATATATATATGTATGTATATATGTATATAAATTGTTTATATATGAATATTAATATATCTATGAATACGCAGCATAAGCAGAAAAACCACCAAAAATGCATACCAAACCACAAACTTTCACTTTCTACTCTAAACTTTTTTTTTTTTTTGAGACGGAGTCTCACTCTGTCGCTCAGGCTAGAGTGCAGTGGCGCCATCTCGGCTCACTGCAAGCTCTGCCTCCCGGGTTCATGCCATTCTCCTCCTGCCTCAGCCTCCCGAGTAGCTGGGACTACAGGCACCCGCCACCACGCCCGGCTAATTTTTTGTATTTTTAGTAGAGACGGGGTTTCACCGTGTTAGCCAGGATGGTCTCGATCGCCTGACCTCGTGATCCACCCGCCTCGGCCTCCCAAAGTGCTGGAATTACAGGCGTGAGCCACCTCACCCGGCCAACATTTTTAAATCTTTCTATTATTTAACACTGTTATGAGCATGTGTTGTTTTTGCATAATTAAAAAAGAATGTAGGCTGGGCACAGTGGCTCACACCTGTAATCCCAGCACTCTGGGAGGCCAAGACAGGCAGATCACTTGAGCTCAGGAGTTCAAGACCAGCCTGGCCAACATGGTGAAATCCCGATCTCTAATAAAAATACAAAAATTAGCCAGGCATAGTAGTGTGTGCCTGTAATCCCAGCTACTCAGGGAGCTGGGGCAGGAGAATCGCTTGTACCCAGGAGGCAGAGGTTGCAGTGAGCCAAGATCGTACCACTGCACTCCAGCCTGGGCAACAGAGCAAAACTCCATCTCAAATAAAAAGTAATAGTCCTAGCTACTCAGGAGGCTAAGGCAGAAGGAACACTTGAGGCCAGGGATTCAAAGCTGCTGTGCACTATGACTATGCCTGTGAATCACCACTGTACTCCAGCCTGGGCAACATAGCAAGACCCTACCTCTACAAAAAATAAAACAAGGCCGGGTGCAGTGGCTCACACCTGTAATCCCAGCACTTTGGGAGGCTGATGCAGGTGGATCACGAGGTCAGGAGTTCAAGACCAGCCTGACCAACATGGTGAAACCCATCTCTAGTTAAAATACAAAAATTAGCTGGGCATGGTGGTGCGCACCTGTAATCCCTACTGGGGAGGCTGAGGCAGGAGAATGGCTTGAACCCAGGAGGCGGAGGTTGCAGTGAGCCAAGGTCGTGCCACTGCACTCCAGCCTGGGCAACAGAGCGAGACTTCGTCTCAAAAAAAAAAAAAAGTGAAAGTTATTTTAAAGCTGGGTGACAGAGCAAGACTCCGTCTCAAAAAATAAATAAATAAATAAATAAAACAAAATTAGCTGGACACTGTAGTGTGTGCCTGTAGTCCTAGCTACTTGGGAGGCAGAGGCAGGAGAATCGCTTTAGCCCAGGAGTTCAAAGCTGCAGTGATCTACGATTGTGCCACTGTACTCCAGCCTGGGCAGCATAGCGAGACTCTGACGCTAAAAAAAAAAAAAAAAAAAGTAAAAAGGGGCCTGGTGCGGTGTCTCATGCCTGTAATCCCAGCACTTTGGGAGGTCGAGGCAGGTGGATTACGTCAGGAGTTCGAGACCAGCCTGGCCAACATAGTGAAACCCTATCTCTACTAAAATACAAAAATTAGCTGGGCATGGTGGCACACGCCTATAGTCCCAGCTACTCGGGAGGCTGAGGCAGGAGAATAGCTTGAACCTGGGAGGTGGAGGTTGCAGTGAGCTGAGATCGCACCGCTGCACTCCAGCCTGGGCGACAGAGCAAGACTTCATCTCAAAAAAAAAGGTGAAAGGTATTTTAAAGCTCAAATAAAAGCAGCAATCAGCTCTAAGGAAGAAAAATGGAAAGTCAGCCATAGTGCCAAATCATACTGGGGTAGGTTTTATGCTCCTCACCCCCTCCCAAATGTAGCAAAGGGATTTGCAAAACTTAAAGACAAATTATCCAAGGAAAAAGAAAGGAGTAAGAAGGATGAACTCACACTATTCAATTCTGTATTTAAGTTCCAAAGAGCTACGATATTCCAACATCCTGGTGTAGAAAGCCAAATAGTAATTTCTTCTCCCAAATGAACTACTAAGAGAGAAAAATATTTAAATCTGATCAATAAACTAAGCTGTGGTTTTTTTCCTTGTTGTTTCTGTGTTTGATGAAACTGCCAGGTGGGATTTTAAATAAGGAAAATAAATTAGGAAATGGCAAACCAAAAAGCAACATGTAGAATTTTGAAAAATACGAATATTTTCTCCATGAATGCACGCCTCTGATCTGAAAGAATGTGTAATAAAAGTGTTACAACATAACATTTGTCTTGCTAGATATTTAAAAATCAAAACAGACATGTTTTTGTAACTCTCCATTCTAGGACCCACCCTTCCAAGCCACAGATATTCTTGTAACATCTTACATTTATTTTTACCTCTTCCAAAAATGTTTAAGTTAAATTATTTTAAACACCTGAGATCTTGAATCAAAACTTAGCTTTGGCACTGTGAGGACGACAGCACCAGGAGCAGAAGATAAACATCTCCTCTGATTTCCCACAGAAGAAAGTGTGGAAAGGAGAAAACCAAAAGTAAATAAATCAGAGCTATGGGAATGTAACTGAGTAAGCAAGCATATCCCAAAAACCCAGACCATGCAAGACGGGCGATCTACAAGTCTGAGAGGATGACCTACTTAATCCCCAGATCAGGAAAGCTCAGAATTGTATCAACAAGCCTTAAAATTCAATAGGATGGGATTTGTTTCCCCTTTCTTGACCTCCCAGGTTGCAATGTTCTGGATTTACTTGTGTTTCTTTGTTTGTGGTTTCCACATAGCATGCAGTTTTCAGGCCAGACTTTGCTCCACCTAGTGGAACTGAAAAGGATGTTTCAAAAGGGAGGTGCCCACAGACCAGACCTCAGCCTGTCTACTGTATGCCACCAAGGAGACAAGCCACCAAGACCCTCTGTTGCTGTAGCGTGTGCCTTTAGTCCCAGCTACTTGGGAGGCGGAGGCAGGATAATCCATCACTCAGTGGCTGCTCTTACTGGCTGTGCAGTTACAGTGGGATCAGCGGCCCCAGTGGTGTCCATGACTGGGGTAGTAGGAGCAAGGAACCAACCCAAGCCATTCTACCACCTGGAATCTGATGATCTCCCAAGTGTTAGTCCTAATGGCTGATGGCAGGAAAGGAAGAGGTCTTCTCAAGGGTATGGGTGGACAGGCATTCAAAAGACAGGTGGTTTTGAATCCAAAGCCATGCAAGATACCCACGACAACAACAAAGACCCGACGGCTCAAACATCCACAGATGAGCTGCCTCTTGGGGGCCTGAAAAGAGGACTCTCCTCAAGACACAGCCACCCTGAGGTCCAGGACACTTAGCTTCTCTTGTGACAGACCCTGAGAACACCTAATGATTTCCACAGGCTAAGCGTGCGTGAGAGCAAACCAACATTCCTGAGGCCGAAAATCAGAGTAGAGCCAGGACTTGGAATGGGGAAAGGAAAAAGCTCTAAGAACATGACTCAGTTCAGATTGGTTGCAGGACTATGGAAGACACTGAGAAAATAAAGTAACTGACCATCAGGCTTTCACTGGGACCAAAGCAAATCATGTTCTTAAAATAAAACCACAGAGCAGATCAAAGCAAGAGGAAAGAAAGTTCAAGATGGGGTAAATAAGGGAGGCTCACCTGCTTACCGAATCACAGATCAAAAAAATGTGTTTTCAAAATGTTTGATGTTGGCTGACAAGACAGAGCTGACTGACCACATATATCAACAAACCTGAAAGGCAGTGAGATTCGGCATATCAAAGCTTCAAGTCCCACCGAAAACTTGCTGTCCCAGGTTATTTCATACACTTCACAACGCTATGTTGTTCTTGCAGGAAGGCTGACCCCAAGCTCTGCAATAATGAACAGGACCTGGTAAGGCCACAGCAGGTCCCACTAAGCCAGGATTTCTCCACCTCGGCACCACTGACATTCTGGGCTGGAAAAGTCTTTGTCATGGGGGGCTGTCCTGAGCATTCCAGGATGCTAAGCAGCATCCCTGGCCTCCACCCACTAGATACCAGTGGCACTCCCAAGCTGTGACAGTGACTAATGTCCTCTGGAAGAACAAAATTCTCCCCAAACCTAAATTCAGACATAGAACAGAATCAAGAAAGTCACTTGCAAAATCTCCAGATCTCAGTTCCTGAAGTTAGTCTGGGAGCTGACACTAACTTACAAACCATAATACACTCTGAGGACTGCCAATAGCAATAATGGTGATAATTATTATTATACTTAATAATCACTGAATATATTCCAAGAGCTTTACATATATTATGTCTTTTCACCTCACGACAACCCCATACTAGTACAATTCCCATTTTATAGACGAGGAAGCTGAGGCATAAAGAGGTTATGTAACTTGCTCAAGGACAGTATCAAGTTTGAAACTCAGGTGGTCTGACCCCAGAGCCCATGACATGACCACTAGGTTTGACTGTACCAAACCCTTACTCTGGAAAGTTGTTAGATCAGTATCCTCCAATATGTAGTCACTATCTACATACAGCTATTTAGTTTAAATTATTTTAAGTAAATAAAACATTGGCCAGGTGTGGTGGCTCACACCTGTAATCCCAGCACTTTGAGAGGCCAAGGCAAGCAGATCGCTTGTGCCCAGGGGTTCAAGACCAGCCTGGCCAACATGGTGAAACTCCATCTCTACAAAAAGTACAAAAATTAGCTGGGTGTGGGTGCGCACCTGTAGTTCCAGCTACTAGGAGGGCTGATATAGGAGGTTTGCTTGAGGTGGGGATTGTAGTGAGCCGAGATTGCACCACTGCACTTCAGCCCAGGCAACAGAGGGAGATCGTGTCTCAAAAAAAAAAAGAAAAAGAAAAAAGAAAACCTTGATTGGGCGCAGTGGCACACACCTGTAATCCCAGCACTTTGGGAGGCCAAGTTGGGCAGATCACCTGAGGTCAGGAGTTCAAGAACAGCCTGGCCAACATGGCAAAACCCCATCTCTACTAAAAAATACAAAAGTTAGCTGGGCATGGTGGTGCATACCTGTAGTCCCAGCTACTCAGGAGGCTGAGACAGGAGAATCACTTGAACCTGGGAGGCAGAGGTTGCAGTGAGCCAAGATCATACCACTGCACTCCAGCCTGGGCGACAGAGTGAGACTCTGTCTCAAAAAAAGAAAAGAAAACCTTATGGTAAGTGAAATAAGCCACAAAAGACCACATAGTTTACCATTCCATTCCCTTTATATGAAATGTCTAGAATAGGCAAATCCATACGAATGGCAAGTAGATCAGTGGTCACTAAGGGATGGAAGAAAAGGGGCTAGAAAGGGAAGTGACTGCTAATGGCTATGGGGTTTCTTTCTGGGGTAAAGAAAATATGCTAACATTGGGCCGGGCGTGGTGGCTCACGCCTGTAATCCTAGAACTTTGGGAGGCCAAGCCGGGCGGATCACCAGGTCAGGAGATCGAGACCATCCTGGCTAACACGGTGAAACCCCGTCTGTACTAAAAATACAAAAGATTAGCCGGGCGTGGTGGTGGGCACCTGTGGTCTCAGCTACTTAGGAGGCTGAGGCACGAGAAGCGCTTGAACTCTGGAGGCGGAGGTTGCACTCCAACCTGGGCGACGGAGCAAGACTCCGTTTCAAAAGAAAAAAAAAAAGAAAATATGCTAAAATTAGCACTGATAGTCACAAATTCTGTAACTATGCTGAAACACCAATTTATGTATACTTTAAAAGGGTGAATTTTTTTGGCATGTAAATTATCTCAATCAAGTTTTTTTTTTTTCTTTTTTTGAGACAGGGTCTCACTCTATCGCCCAGACTGGAGTGCAGTGGCGTGATCTAGGCTCGCTGCAACCTCTGCCTATGGGGCTCAAGCGATTCTCCTGCCTCAGCTGGGATTACAGGTGCATGCTAATTTTTGTATTTTTAGTAGAGATGAGGTTTCACCATGTTGGCCACGCTGGTCTAGAACTCCTGACCTCAAATGATCCACCCACCTCGGCCTCCCAAAGTGCTGGGATTACAGGTGTGAACCACTGCGCCTGACCTGATTATATCTCAATAAAGTTGATATAAAAAATTAAATATGGGCAGCCAGGCGTGGTCGCTCATGCCTGTAATCCCAACACTTTGGGAGGTCAAGGCGGGCAGATCATCTGAGGTCAGGAGTTCGAGACCAGCCTGGCCAACATGGTGAAACCCCGTATCTACAAAAAAAAATACGAAAAAAATTACCCAGGCATGGTGGCAGTGCCTGTAATCCCAGCTACTTGGGAGGCTGAGGCATGAGAATCACTTGAACCCGGGAGCCAGGGGTGGCAGTGAGCCGAGACTGCACCATTGCACTCCAGCCTGGGCAACAAGAACGAAACTCCATCTCAAAAAAATAAATAAATAAATAAATATGGAGGGCCAGGAACAGTGGCTCACACCTACAATCCCAGCATTTTGGGAGGCTGAGGCAGGAAAATCACTTCAGCCAAGGAGTTCAAGACCAGCCTGGGCAATATAGTGAGACTTCCTCTCTATAAAAAAATTTTTTTAATTAAAAAAAATCAGGCCAGGCATGGTGGCTCACGCCTGTAATCCAAACACTTTGGGAGGCCAAGGTGGAAGGATCACCTGAGCCCAAGGAGTTCTAGGCCAACCTGAGCAACATGGTGAGACCCCCATCTCTATTTAAAAAAAAAATTTTTTTAGAAGAGAGAAAAAAAATTAAATATAGGGCCAGGTGTGGTGGCATGCACCTACAATCCTAGCTCCTTGGGAGGCTGAGGCGGAAGGATCGCTTGAGCCCAGGAGTTCAAAGCTGCAGTGAGCTACGACTACACCACTGCATTCCAGTGACAGAAACTCTATGGGCAACAGAGCAAGATTCTGTCTCTAAAAAATAAAAATATGTAAACAAACAAATATGTTTCAAAATTAAATATGTTTCAAAATTCAGTTCCTCAGTTATCCTAGCCACATTTCAAATGCTCAGCAGCCACCTGGCTAAGTGGATACTGAATTGGACAGCACAGAGAGAGATCATTTCCAGCATCACAGAAGGTTCTACTGGATGGTGCAGCCTTAGATGAATGGATGAAAGGCCTCCTGACCATGTGACAACAGCCTCTCTTTCGAGCCTCCCCCACTTCCACACTCCTCTACACATCCACGCACAAAGCTTCTGCCACAGAGTACATGTCACCTCCAAACACACTCTCCATTTTCATTCTTCCACACTGGAATCCATTTTTTCCCTTCCTGGTCCGTAGATACTCTACTCATCCTTATCAACCTTTAAAGTCCTGAACAAATGCTTTTTCCTTAATGAGGTTCTTCCTAGCACCCCATCTTCCTCCTGCCCTAGCAGAATCAGTTGCTCTGACAGTCCTTTGTTTGTACTTCCATTTCAGCAAAACCTCTGGATTACAATTCACTGTGTGTGCTATCTGTCCTTGCCACAAGATTTCCAGCTCCTGGGCAACAGGGATTCCATACTCATTTGATGGTTCCCAGGGCCTAGCAATAATAGCCTGCTGCAAAGAGTAGACATTTCAGTAAATGTCCATTCTTTGATGCCTACTGAATTCCACTGAAAGAGTTTACAGAAACTCAAGGTGCTGATTTTACACTTTGGTATATCAAACGCACTAAGAAGGTGACGTAAAAGGGATTAGAATCTGGAAGTCTCGCATCCCACTATTGTATAAGAAGGAATGATGGTAATGGCATTGAAATACCATTTGTAAGAAAGGAGAATGGAGTAGGGCTTCCAGACTGAAAACTGGGAATGGAGGTGAGTAAAGGTAAGGTGGGAACCAAAGGGTATACCATTGAGGGTTAGGTGGGAAAAAACAGCAGGAACTGGGGCCCCCATCCAGCTCAAAGGTTTTTTTTTGTTTGTCTGGTTTTTTTTTTGAGACGGAGTCTCGCTCTGTTGCCCAGGCTGGAGGGTGCAGTGGCGCGACCTCGGCTCACTGCAAGCTCCGCCTCCCGGGTTCACGCCATTCTCCTGCCTCAGCCTCCCGAGTAGCTGGGACTACAGGCACCCGCCACCATGCCCGGCTAATTTTTTGTATTTTTAGTAGAGACGGGGTTTCACTGTGTTAGCCAGGATGGTCTCAATCTCCTGATCTCATGATCCACCCGCCTCGGCCTCCCAAAGTGCTGGGATTACAGGCGTGAGCCACCGTGCCCGGCCCAGCTCAAAGTTTTAAGCTTGGCAAAGGAAAGGTAAGGACTGCATCTCTAGAGATTCGTCCCTAAACCACTGGCCGAGTTACCCTATGAAAAAAAGACATTTCTACCAAAACTTTGTTTTAAATAACATAGTCAAATATTCTGTTTAGGCCGGGCACGGTGGCTCACGCCTGTAATCCCAACACTCTGGGAGGCTGAGATGGGCAGATCACTTGAGCCCAGGAGTTCGCAACCGGCCTGGGCAACATGGCGAAACCCCATCTCTACAGAAAAATACAAAAATTAGCAGGGCGTGGTGGCATGCACCTGTAGTCACAGTTACTCAGGAGGCTGAGGTGGGAGGCTCGCTTGAGCCTGGGAGGTCGAGGCTGCAGTGATCCAAGATCACATCACACACCACTGCACTCCAGCCTGGGCAACAGAGTGAGATCCTGTCTCAAAAACAAAACAAAAACAACAACAAAAACAAACATTCTGGTTAAATCTAAACAACCGAAAGAAACTCTATGTATCTCAATGATAATTTAACTGGAGGAAACAAATGCCAAGGCTGTTGGAGCCTTACTATTTGGAGCCTCTACTGTTTTCTCATTCTTTTTTTTTTTTTTTTGAGACGGAGTCTCACGCTGTCACCAGGCTAGAGTGCAGTGGCATGATCTTGGCTCACCACAACCTCTACCTCCCACATTCAAGCGATTCTTCTGCCTCAGCCTCCCAAGTAGCTGAGACTACAGGTGCGCCACCATGCCTGGCTAATTTTTGTATTTTTAGTAGAGATGGGGTTTCACCATGTTGGCCAGGATGGTCTTGATCTCCTGACCTTGTAATCTGCCTGCCTTGGCCTCCCAAAGTGCTGGGATTACAGGGGTGAGCCACTGCGCCCAGCCTTTTTCATTCTTTATAGATTTAAGGATTCATGTCTGTGAGTTGTAATGTCATAACCTGTAGGAGAGTTAAGTCTAAGTTCCTAACCACAGAATGAACTAGCTGATGAACTTTCCAGGGCCCGCCTGCATAACAAGAAATGGCTGTTTCAGTGCAGAGCTGGTAACAGGGAAAGCAAGTTGCCTAGTATCATTTATTTCTGATGGTAAATGTGTACGTAAAAAAAAGATTGTGTATGTAAAAAAAAGTGTATGTAAAAAAAAGACTGTATTGTAAGTAGATCAATTTTGTGGGAGAAATGCAATAAGGTACCAATACCATTATTCGATACGGAATGAGTACAGTAAGTCCTCCTGAATTCAAAGTTAGCTGGACTTCATTGTTGAATTAAGGACAGTGGGTACTTAAAGTATGCCCTGTGCCAAAATGGCCTTGGGATTTTTTTTTCCTTACTGATTTGTACAAGCAACCCCTTCCCCCACCCCCCCAAAAAAACCCCAAAAAAATACACTGACTAAATTACGGTGGATTCAGAGTTAATAATTATATAGTAACTTGCATTCCGAAGGTTAAAATTCAAAACAGAAATCTCACTATAGATATCTAGTACTCCCGGACAGAAAGAGACAGGGGTATAAGGTGGGGGATGGAGTTGTATAGGGAGCGTCAGGAGTGAGGTTATGTGGGGGCTGGTTAGGAAGAGGGCCACTGCTCATTACAAAAACTTTCCCTTCTCTGCAGGAATTGTAACTGTGTAACAGCTGTTGGTCAGTGATAGCATTCATCCAAATGGAACAAAGTACAAAAGACACCTGTCCCCAAAATTAAGTATTAGAAGTGCCAGAGATATAAGAAAGCAGCCTGTGGTTTGCAAACTCCAATTAGGATATAACATTAACAATCCCCTTCCACATCTTCACAACACCTCCCAGGCTCCAGGACCTGGTAGGAACCTCCACTTTCCATCATCCCCCTTGCTGAAAAAGTGGATCTAGTTCCTATCTTTACCAGCCCATCTCCAAAGGCTTTGACATTCCTAAACCAACCCTCTACCGATGTTATTTATTGGTTACTGGGGACAGCCTTTTCAAGATACTTACAGAAACAGACATGTGCAAAGGAAAAGTAAATTCTGTATTTACTATATTCTATATTTTGTTGTCAATACCTATACTTTACCAGTCCTGAGGGCTATAACTTTTCTAGTAAACAAAGAAAATATATTTCTTCTGCCAGTTTATGATTTCCACTGGAAAAACAACCCCAATAAAGGCTAAAACAGAAGGGTCCCAACCCTCGAAAAGGGAATACACTGGGCTAGAAAATGAGCTCCATTCCTTTCACATGGTATTTCTAATATACACAAACATATCCTGAGGAAAAATTAGATACTTCAATGCATAAATAAATTGTGGTATACAGATAACGGAATGTTACTTGGTCATAAACAGGAATGAGGTACTAGTACATGCTACGATGTGGATGGGGCTTATAAACATTATGCTAAGTGAAAGAAGCCAGGCACAAAGACCACATATTGTAGGATCCCATTTATATAAAATATCCAGAATAGATAAATCCATAGAGACTGAAAGCAGACTGGTGGTTGCCAGGGGCTGAGGGAAGAGGGAGACAGAGAGTAACTGCTTAGTAGAGACGAGGTTTTCTATTGGGGTGATGAAAATGTTTTGGAACTAGATAGAGGTGGTAGTTGCACAACATTGTAAGTGTACTAAATGCCACTGAATTGTTCACTTTAAAATGGTTTTTGTCATGTGAATTTCAACTTATTTTTTAATCAGTATTTTAAAATAAGGGATAATGGGCAAAACAAGATGTATCTGTGAAAAGGCAGCCCTAAAACTCCTAGAGAAAAAATAAGTATTTTTGCTGGCACTCAGTTTCTGCTCTTGTTCACAACACAAGTTCAAGCGCTAAGTTGTATAGACTTTGCCATTACGCTATGCGTCTATGTGTGTATGCCTTTCTGAAAAAACGGGGAAAAGAACAGAAAGTGAAGAAAAAAAGAATAATAAAGCTTTGCCAAATGCAAGGAAGGAGGGGTGACTGCCCCCACTGCACCCCACCCAACTTGGCACCAGGAGTAACGCTCCCATTAGGGTTTCGAAATGCCAGCTGGAGCTGGAATCAGCACAAACAAGCTTCTCCGCCTGGATAAAGAGCAAGCCACCCAGCAAGAAAAGCTAGGGTGCTCCATTTGCTGCCCATATTGGCATCAGAACCACCCTCTGGTCAAAAGCCCTGAGCTGGCTCAGATCAGCATCCGTGACTTGCTCTCCCAGGCCAGCCAGCCTAACAGCAAGAGCTTGTTACAGCTCAAGTGTGCTCCTCCTCCTGAGGGGTTCCACTCTGTTTCATCCCACCTGCCTTCTGAGAGTCCTGCCTCCAACCAAGGGCGCCATGGCTTACAGATTTAAAAATGGGGCCAAGTCTCTCCCAGGAACATAGTAATATTTTTTTAAACGGACTAAGATGCCCTCGGGGGACTAAGATGCCCCAGTCCATCCTGAAAGAAATATCCTCTCAGGATCCCCTCCCTCACAGGCCATCTCAATAGCCTGTGTACCCCTACACACACAGACGTACATACTGCATTGCTGCCTGGGACACCTGCTCCACAGAGGGACACAAATAAGGCCCACATCCCCAGCTTGGCACCCCTATCCAGCCACAGTCACCCCAGCCCACCTAACCAACCTGCCGTCTCAAACGCCCCTCACTCGCTTGGCATCATGCCTCTGCCACCTCCTTGACATCAAAACTGTCACAGGTGTCCCTCAGCTAAACACCGACGCCCCTTTAGATCCTGTCCAAGCCAGGCACAGACGCCCCTCTCAGGACCCCTCAACTCTTGGCAACAACACTCCTTCAGACCCCTCCAGCCAGGCCTCGACGACCCCCAGGACCCAGCATGGCCCAGACGCCCCCTCCCCCTTACCTGCGGGGGTTCAGCCCTGGCTGACAGGGGGCTGGGCAGCGCCTGGAGGAGCAGGAGCGCCATGCCACCCAGGAGCCTTCTCCTCTCCATCCCCCTCCTGCTCCTGCTCCTCCGCCACAGCGCCGCCACCTCCCTCCTCCTCCTCCCTCTCCTCCTCCCTCTCCTCCTCCACCCTCTTCTTCCTTCTTCCCTTCTTTTCCTGTTTGACTCTCCCCTCCCGCTTCCGGCTCTGCTCCACCCCGCCCCGCGCAAAACACCCTCCCAGACACGCGAGAGACTCTCCAGTTCCAGCGCCTCATTGGCCCTTGCCCTTTGTCCATTGATCAACGTAGCTGTCGATCAAATATAAGTCCAGCCTTCTCTTGAAGACGACGCGATCTAGCCAATAAAAAGTAGGAGGAAGCCGGGCCATCTTGAATGCTGCGAAGAAGCGTAAAATGCGTCCCAACCCGCAGAGAGTGGCGGAAGCGGCTTCTTAAGGGGGCGGGGCCACCCAGGTGGATGGAAAAGTGTATTTCTGATGTAGCCATCTTGAGTGTGGCGGAAGTACTAGTTTTCCAGTTTTCCACAGCAAAGAAAGAAAAGAGGTATAGTGTTTCTCAAGGGTGTTGGAAAATAAATTATTCCTGAAAGGTAACCAGGCGCTCCTGAAGAGGAAAACAATTGCAATGTAAAAATCTTTTAATGTCTTTTGTCTTGAAGCACAGCACTATTACCAGGATGCCTCTCTTGGTCTCAACTGCCCAAATAGCAGCTTAGGTCCGTTTGAATTCCCTAGAAGATAGTACCTTTATCTGAGGCATAGTGCTTCGTCACCCCAAGTTCGACGGACAAAATTCTGGTTCTACTTCACAAATTGCTCTGAAATCCATCATCCATTGCTTCAATCCATGTTCTTCTAGCTAAATACAAATGGCTTCCCTGCTGCCCTGCAAGTTGCCAATTCTTCCTCTCAAATTTCCGCCACACACTACAACCGTACCACATTAAAGCAAATATTATTATATCATGGCCTCTTCTTTTAAATACTTCATCTACCTACAGAATAGAGAGTCCAAACTTCCCAACACGTTCCTCTCTGTGACTTCGTCCCTGTCTACTTCTCTTTATCTCACCTCTCACCACTACATTTTCCCACACATTCCACTCACACTGACCACTGAAGAGATGCCCAGTAACTTCATTTACATATTACAGATACAGATCCCTGCTTACAAACTCCTAGCCCCCACTCCTTGCTGCTGCTTCTGGATTCTTGTAACACTTACATCTGCCTGCCTGGTTTGCAGCTTTTTGTACAGCATACCAGGTCTTTCTTCTTCTTTTAAAGCCTATAATATCCTGTACAAGGCTCAACCAGAGCTTGATCAATGTTGGTAAAATAGCCAGGTGTGGTGGCTCGTGCTTATAATCCTAGCCCTTTGGGAGGCTGAGGCAGGTAGATCCCTTGAGCTCAGGAGTTTGAAACCAGCCTGGGCAACATGGCGAGACCCTGTCTCTACAAAATAAAAAAACTAAATTAGCCGAATTAGCCAAGCATGGTGGTGCACACTTGTAGTCCCAGCTACTTGGGAGGCTGAGATGGGACAATCACCAGAGCTAACCAGATTGAGGCTGCAGTGAGCCTTGATTGTGCCACTGTACTCCAGCCTGGGCAACAGAGTGAGACCCTGTCTCAAAAAAAAACCCCGTCTCTACTAAAAATACAAAAAATTAGCCAGGAGTGGTGGTGCATGCCTGTAGTCCCAGCTACTCAGGAGGCTGAAGCAGAAGAATCGCTTGAACCCGGGAGGCAGAGGTTGCAGTGAGCCAAGATTGTGCCACTGCACTCCAGCCTGGGTGACAGAGTGAGACTCTGTCTCAAAAAAAAGAAAAAAATAAGTTGGTAAAATAAATGGACAAAGGAAGACCCATGACAAATAACACAGTTGACTATAGCAGTCAATTTCCTCTCAAAAACCTGTCAAAGTGTTTTACAGCCTGGCCCAGTCTAGCCCACATCTGAGCCCAGAGGGAGCTGTTCTTGGCTTAAGTATTGGAAAAATGGGAAACAGGTAGGAGTTAAGTCAGTTTTCCCTCAGCTTAAGAAAGTCCATAGTTCTGCCTCTATCTTGATCCTGCTTTTCCAAGTACTATAAAAAGTGACACGTATTTTTGCCAATCTCTCATTTCTTAGAAATTTATCCAGGCTCATGCCTGTAATCCCAGCACTTTGGGAGGCCAAGGCGGGTGGATCACCAGGTCGGGAGATCGAGACCATCCTGGCTAACACGGTGAAACCCCATCTCTACTAAAAACATAAAAAAATTAGCCGGGCGTGGTGGCGGGCTCCTGTAGTCCCAGCTACTCAGAAGGCTGAGGCAGGAGAATGGCGTCAACCCAGGAGGCAGAGCTTGCGGTGAGCCGAGATCGCGCCATTGCACTCCAACCTGGGCGACAGAGCCAGACTCCACCTCAAAAAAAAAAAAAAAAAAAGGAAATTTATCCATTCCATAAGTCAAGCTCCTTAGAGGAGAAGTAAAAATTGAGTACTAGGCAAGGACCAAAGTATTTTCATGGCACAAGGTCTCTAAATCCTGGCCTCAAAAAGTTGTAAGTCTTCCACATAAAGGCTAGGTTTCATCACCACTAAGAAACCCCAGGTAGGGTGTAGCAGCTCACACCTGTAATCCCAACACTTTGGGAGGCCAAGGCATGGGGATTGCTTGAGGTCAGGGGTTCAAGACCAACCTGGGAAACATAGTGAGGCCCTCTGTCTACAAAAAATTTAAAAATTAGCTGGGCATGGTGGCATGTACCTGTAGTCAGGAAACCTTTAGGATTCTGGTTCTAGCCAGGATTGAGGAAAAGACTTTGGATCAAAAGGAAGCTTCTATACCTCTTCTTCTTCCCTTCCTCCTCCTCTCCCGAGCAATGGAACCTTTTACCCATGCTATTCTAGCCAAACTCAGGAAAAAGAAGCTACTCGGGAGGCTAAGGCAGGAGGATCACTTGAGTCCAAGAGGCTGAGGCAGCAGTGAGTCATGATCATACCATTGCACTCCAGCCTGGGCAAGAAAGTGATACCCTCTTTCTCTCAATAAATAAGAAACCACAATTCAGTTTGGCAAACACAGGGGATTTTGCCCCAACTTCCCTTTCTCCTTTTACCTGAAAGCTCAAGCTGAGCTATTGGATAGGACAGTCTGGATTAGCACTTCCCACACCAAGGCTTTTTAGTAACCTTAACTGCCTCTCATTCAACATCCTACAGCAGCCAACTCAAAGAGAGATGTTACAAAATGAGACTGAGATGCAGTTTGAGTGACCACTTTTTAGAATGTCCCTGAACATTATAGCCACCACATACCTTCCAGACATTTCCAAAAGAGCGGTTGTCTATAAGAGAACAGGAAATCCGAGAGGCTTGAGGAGCTGAGAAGGAAGGGGAAACGTTGTAGGTTCTGAAAGAACATCAGTCAGGAGTTGTTTCCAAGCTCTACTGGCTCTGGTAATGTTTCTCTTTTCCTATTTGCTTTTGGAAATAAAGCCAGGTCTCCTGTCCTAAAGAAGCCAGTTCAAAGACAGACTTTTCTGTTCAGACACCAGCTAAAATCAAATTGCATATGCTACAACATGGATGAACCTTGAAAACATTATCCTAAGGAAAGAAACCAGACACAGAGGGCCACATACTGCATTACTCCACTTACATGAAATGTTCAGAATATGCAAATCTCTAAAGACAGGAAGTGAATTGTGAGGCGCTGGCAGGTAGGGAGAATGTGGAGTGACTGCTAATGGGTATGGGGTTTCTTTTGGGGCTAAGAAAAATGTTCTGAGACCAGATGCAGTGCCTCATGTGTGTAATTCCAACACTTTGGAAGTCTGAGGTGGGGGAGGATCGCTTGAGGCCATGAGTTCGAGATCATGGCAACATAGTGAGACCTCATCAAAAAAATCAAATTAGCCTGTAGTCCCAGCTACCCCAGAGGCTGAGGCAGGAGGATTACTTGAGCTCAGGAGGTCGAGGCTGCAATAAGCAGTGATTGCACTACTGCACTCCAACCCGGGTAACAGAGTGAGATCCTGTCTCAAAATAATTCTGGAATTAGTGGTGATGCTTGTATAACTTTGTGACATTAAAAACCACTGAACTGCATACTTTAAAAGGACTAAGTTTATGGTATGAGTTATATTTTAACTTTTTTAAACGGGGAGAAAAATCAAGTTGCTGTCAATTCCTTGGCCTCGGGGAGGAGGCCCTTTCCCCTTAGAGCAGTGCTCCTCCACGTATGGTGCCAAGACCAACAGAATCAGCATCACCAGGCAATGACTAGAAATGCGCGTTCTCAGGCTCCAGCCCAGAGTGACAGAATCTGGCAATGGATCCTGCAATCTGTGCTTTAACAAGCCTGCCAGCTGATTCTGATACACGTTTTCTTTTTTTTTTGAGACAGAGTCTCACTCTGTCGCACAGGTTGGAGTGCGGTGGCGCAATCTCGGCTCACTGCAACCTCCACCTCCCGGGTTCAAGTGATTCTCCAGTCTCAGCCCCCTGAATAGCTGGGATTACAGGTGTGTGCCACCACGCCCAGCAAATTTTTTGTATTTTTAGTAGAGATCGGGTTTCACCATGTTGATCAGGCTGGTCTCGAACTGCTGACCTCAGGTGATCCACCTGCCTCGGCCTCCCAAAGTGTGGGGATTACAGGCATGAGCCACTGTGCCCAGTTGATGCATGTGCTTAAGAACCACTGCTCCAGGGCAGGGGAAACTTTTTGTGTCAAGGATCAGACAGTAAATATTTTAGGCTTTGTATGCCATGTAGGTAGGGTCTCTGTCATTCCTGTTGTTCCCTTTTACAACTCTTTAAAAATGTAAAAACATTCTTAGCTTCCAGTTGCACAAAAACAGGTGGCAGGTGGATTTGGCCCCTTGAGCCATAGCTTGCCAACTCTTGCTCTAGGGCAACACAGCTCCCATTCTGGGAGATCTCTGGAGTTTCCTGTGGAGACAGGTGGATTTCCCCTTTAATGAGGGAAATAAACAGCCTCCAGGCATCAGACAAGTTCCCCTTATAAAATAGTTGTGATACCTTCTGACATGCCAAGGCCAAAGTCAGGCCAGATCCTGCTTTCCATTCAGGCTTCATTAACTTAGTTTACAGTTTGTGTGTATGTGTGCCTGTGTGCTCTTTCAACAAATTTATTCAATTCACAGTGGTATCTGTTGGACAGAGTCAGCAATCTTACCAGACAAAACTCATACACACATTGATTCCAGATGAGAAACAACAGTCCCCCAAGGAGCTTGAGAAATCACCTAGGGCAGCCAAGCTGGGAAAGGGAAGTGGCTGTGCTTTGCTGTGTGTCCTTTAAGGCTCTTTGGTCCTAGTTGATTTCCTCTTAGAAGGTTCCAAATAAAACTTCCCTTTCCTACTCAGTACACACCAGTCTTTCTTTGGTGTTTAACCTAATGGGCTGAGGAAGGGAGGCAGCCAGGAAATTATACCTATTAAAGTGTGTGGTTAATGCCTACATATATCATTTTTACTCACAGTTAGTGGACTTATCTTTTAAAACAGAGATATGTGGCAGTGGGGAAAGAGAACTTCCCTTATTATAGAGAAGATTCCAAGAATAGATTCAGACATGATTTGAAGAACCACGTAACTGCTGCCATGCACAGTCCCCTTTTTAGCACTAATAACTCCTAAGTGTCTGATAATTTCAAGGTTAGCAGCACTCCCAAAGAAGCTGTCCGGGCTGGGTGCGGTGGCTCATGCCTGTAATCCCAGCACTTTGGGAGGCCGAGGTGGGCGGATCACCTGAGGTCAGGAGTTCGAGACCAGTCTGGCCAGCATGGTGAAACCCTGTCTCTACTAAAATACAAAAATTAGCCGGGCGTGGTGGTGGGCGCCCTGTAATCCCAGCTACTCGAGAGGCTGAGGCAGGAGAATCGCTTGAATCCAGGAGGCAGAGGTTGCAGTGAGCCGAGATTGCGCCACTGCACTCCAGCCTGGGTGACAGAGCAAGACTTCATCTTGAAAAAAAAAAAAAAAGCAGCTGCCTGACCAGGGGGCAACGAGGAGGAGGATGGGGAAGGGTGGAGATGAGCCCCAAGGGGAGAGTCCTTTCCCCCTTCTTTTTCCTGAGTTCAGCTAAAATTACATGGGCAAAAGATTCCATTGCTCGAGAGAGGAGGAGGAAGCGAAGAAGAAAGAGGTATACAAGCTTCCTTTTGATCCAAGGTCTTTTCCTCAATCCTGGCTGGAACCAGAATCCTAAAGGTTTCCAAATGATTTGCTTGGTGTCTCCTCCCCGAGAGGGCCTCAGCTTCTGGTCTCCAGGGGACAGGGCTTGAGGAAGCAGCTAGAAGACACTGGCCTTTGCTACCCTTTTTCACTTTTTTCCCCTGAGGTCCAATCAACCAGCACTGGGGTGTAAGCATGAGGCATTTATTGTCCCACCCCCCAATCTACCCTGGCCTTCAGGTCTTGTTGGCAAAGAGGAAGGAGGACACAAGTGTGCACGTAGCTAAGGAGGAGCTGGTGAATATGGGAATAGACTGGTCCTTGCTGAAGTGAGGCATTTAGAGACCCTTATTGAAGTAGACATAAGGCTCAAGTTCTCCATACTTGGCCTTGATGGTGTCTTGGAGCTTCCGTTCCAGATAGGAAACTGGCAATTCACTGAAAAGAGAGGAGAAGGGGATTATGAGCATGCCACCGGGAACAAGCAGTAAGTTACCCTCAGATGAATATCACCTCCAAGAAGCCCTCCTGATTTTTCCATCTAGGATTATTATTGGCCTCTGTATACCACAATGTTGTTTTACCATTACTCAGGCCTGACTTCATTCTCCTTGGGCTATGGTTCTTTGTTTCAACTTCCATCTTCTCCACAAGATTACAAACACAGTGCTTGGGACACAAGAGATGTCTAGCAGATGACCATGGAACTAGTATTGAACTAGAGTACTGAGGAAGGGGAGACTGGAATCGTCTGGGTATATATTCAAGCTACGCTTGTCTCCTGGGGTCAGTCACCCTCCACCCCCTAGTCTGATGTATCCCTTCCCTTTTCCATCATCCCTTCTCCCTGCTTCCTCCTTCTTGGACACACAAAGGAAATAGAGTGGTTTCGGTTGTCAGCTCTCTGCCTGTCCCTTTATTTATTTATTTATTTATTTATTTATTTATTGAGACAGAGTTTCACTCGTGTCCCTTTATTTATTTATTTATTTTATTTATTTATTGAGACGAGTTTCACTCTTGTTGCCCAGGCTGGAGTGCAGTGGTGCAATCTCGGCTCACCGCAACCTCCACTTCCCAGGTTCAAGCAATTCTCCTGCCTCAGCCTCCCAAGTAGCTGGGATTACAGGCATGCACCACTACACCCGGATAATTTTGTATTTTTAATAGAGACGGCGTTTCTCCATGTTGGTCAGGCTGGTCTCGAACTCCCAATCTCAGGTGATCCGCCCACCTCGGCCTCCCAAAGTGCTGGGATTACAGGCGTGAGCCACCACGAACAGCCCCCTTATTTAATGTTAAAGACCAACGGGCAACGGTGGCTCACGCCTGTAATCCCAATACTTTGGGAGGCTGAAGTGGGCAGATAACCTGAGGTCAGGATTTCAAGACCAACCATGGCCAACATGGTGAAACCCCGTCTCTACTAAAAATACAAAATGAGGCCAGGCGCAGTGGCTCACGCCTGTAATGCCAGCACTTTGGGAGGCTGAGGCGGGCGGATCACAAGGTGAGGAGATTGAGACCATCCTGGCCAACATGGTGAAATCCCGTCTCTACTAAAAATACAAAAATTAGCTGTGCTAATTTGTTGGGATTTGTGGCACGTGCCTGTAATCCCAACTACTTGTGAGGCTGAGGCAGGAGAATCGTTCAGGGAGTCGGAGGTTGCAGTGAGCCGAGACTGCGCCACTGCACTCCAGCCTGGCGATGGAGTGAGACTCCATCTCGAAAAAAAAAAAAAAAATACAAAATGAGCTGGGCATGGTGGCAGGCACCTGTAATCCCAGCTACTCTGAAGGCTGAGGCAGGAGAATCACTTGAGCCGGGAGGCAGAGGCTGTGGTGAGCCAAGATCATGCCACTGCACTCTAGCCTGGATAACAAGAGTGAAACTCCATCTCAAAAAAAAGTTAAAAACCAGATCCAGCCAGAGGAGAGCTTCCTAATAACCCAGCTGGCAGGGAGAGAAGGTCTCTTGTTGCTCCCCCACCTCCTCTCCAAGGCAGTCCTTCTCCACTGGGAGGGAGCAACCTTATTCCTGTCCCTGGCTTCTCCTGCCCCTCGCAGATCTGTTTTGGTTTGCCAGAATTCACCAGGGTTAAGAGGCCCAGCCTTTAGGCTGATGGACACTTGTCCTCGGACAGGTGCTGCCCTTCCTGCCCCTTCCCTGTCTCCTTCTGGACAGCAGGCAGATCAGGGAGCGCGCTGGCAGGGTGGTCAATTAAACCAAGTAAGGAATGAAGAGCAGATACCATTTCTGTGGGAAGAGCCCACACGCCACTGGCACCATGAAGATGAGGCTGCAAGAAAGGAGAAACCAAAGCATCAGGGGACATCTCCCCACAGGACCGCCCATCCATCATCCCCAAGGGAAGGGAGCAATGCCCAGGCACCTGGCCTGCCTTCCCAGCTGGCACCATATCCTCTCCCTCCAACCTTTCTCCTGTTCCCGCAGTGCGAGGATACTCATTCTGGCAGGGGGATAAAACCTCCTGACCCCCATCACTCATTCCCACCCTTACTGCATTGTTCAAGCAGAGGAAGAAGACAATGAAGTAAACAGGGACCGTGAGCAGTGGGCCTAAGGAGCATAGGCACTGCTGGCATCGAGGGAAAGGAGGGAGAGGAGAAACTTGGAGGGGGAGGAGCAACATGGAGGGGGAAGAGCTACATGGAGGGGAGGAGCGGCATGGAAGGAGAGGAGGGACATGGAGGGGGAGGAGCGACATGGAGGGAGAGGAGCAACTTGGAGGAACAGCATGGAGGGTGGGGAGTGACTTGGAGAGGGAGGAATGACTTGGAGGGTGAGGAGCAACTTGGATGGGGAGGAGCGACTTGGAGCGGGAGGAGTGACTTGGAGGGAAGGAACTACTTGGAGTAGGAAGAACAACTTGGACAGGGAGGAGCAACATGGAGAGGGAGGAAGGACATGGAGGGGAGGAGCAACATGGAGAGGGAGGAAGGACATGGAGGGGAGGAGCAACATGGAGAGGGAGGAAGGACATGGAGGGGAGGAGCGATGAGGAGGGAGAGGAGCAACTTGGAGGGGGAGGATTGACTTGTAGCGGGAGGATCGACCAGGATGGGGAGGGGCACTATGGAGTGGGGGACGGGCACTATGGAGGGGGAGGAGTGAGTCTGTGGATTCTGAGACCTGCTTCTTTATTGGTTGAACACCTAGGCTGTCAGAGCACAATGAAAAGCAGTTTCTCCAGCTTCACTGTGCGTATAACTTCAGGAGCTTATTAAAATGCAGGTGCCAACTGAGGGGGTCTGGGGAAGGGCTTCAGAGTCTTTACTTCTAACAAGTTATCAGAGGATGCCAACGATGCTGGCATGGACCAGGGTTTGGGAGGCAAGGTCTTACAGGATGTGGGACTCTGACAGACCTGGGTTGGTATCCCAGTTTTACCACTTACTAGCTGTGCCATCTTGGACAAGTTACTTCAGAGACACAGAGGGAGGACAACCTACTTTTTAGGGCTACTGCAGCCCACTTTGCAGTGCCTACTTTGCAGGACTACTGTGAGGATTCAATGAGATATGTATGTAAAGCACCCAGCCTATGGTAACTACTCAATTAGCAGAAGTTGGTATAGCATAATGTTAGACTATTGATCAAATCTCAGCTCCAGCAGTTACCAGCTATATACCCTTGGGTAAGTTTCTTACTCTGTGTAAGTCTCAGTTTCTTCATTTGTAAAAGGAGATGATAATAATATGTAGATTTCTAAGGCTGGGAGAATTAAGTGAAATTATAGATATGAAGCACTGGGTTCAGTGGGGACACAGAGAAAATATACACTGGGGACACAGAGAAAATGTTAGCTGTTAGTGTTGCTGTCATTAGTCTCGTGGCCCTGAAATGCATGGTGAACGCTAGGACATCTCCAGTTAATGGCAGATACCTAAGAACCCTGACGTGACTGGTGGCATTTCCCTCCTGTGTGAGTCTGGGACACATGACAGTCCCAGCCAAAGTTATGTCTCCTCGTTCTTATCGTGTCTGTAAAACTGCTCCAGACAGCTGGGAGCAGGGGCTCATGCCTATAATCCCAGCAATTTGGGAGGCCGAGGCAGGTGGATCACTTGAGGTCAGGAGTTCGAGACCAGCCTGGCCAACATGATGAAATACAAAAATTAGCAAGGCATGGTGGTATGTGCCTGTAATCCCAGCTACTCAGGAGGCTGAGGCAGGAGCATTGCTTGAACCTGGGAGGTGGAGGTTGCAGCAAGCTGAGGCTGTGCCATTGCACTCCAGACTGGGCGACAGAGCGAGACTCCATCTCAAAAAAAAAAGCAAAAAACAAAAAAATTGCTCCAGACTTAAGGTCAAAGGAGAGACCCTTGGATGGGAGGGCACCTCGGCACTGGACTTCCTACATGGACACGTACGTAAAGTCTAGCCACCCTGATGCCCTCACAAAAGATGGGGTGAGAGCTTTCCAGATGGACCACAGGTATTCTGAGCTTGACCACTTTTAAAGTCAGGTAAAGGAGTACAAGTTCTCCAACACGGGCTAGACAAGACAACACATCTCGAGTGCTCCAGCCACACAGAACCCAAATCATCAAAATATGATACTTACAAGCACCCGCTCAGCATGACCTGCAATGGGGCGTGCAGGACCTTGACTTTCTGTATAAAAACAAATAAAAGACAGATCTACATGGTATTTCTATGCCTTAAGGTGAACCCCAACCCTGCTCTGCCATGGATCAGCCAGCTAGAAAAGCCCACAGGTGGCTGGGCGCAGTGGCTCATGCCTGTAATCCCAGCACTTTGGGAGACCGAGATGGGCAGATCACGAGGTCAGGAGATCGAGACCATCCTGGCTAACACAGTGAAACCCCATCTCTACTAAAAATACAAAAAAATAGCCGGGCGTGGTGGCAGGCGCCTGTAGTCCCAGCCACTCGGGAGGCTAAGGCAGGAGAATGGCATGAACCCGGGAAGCGGAAATTGCAGTGAGCTGAGATCGCGCCACTGCACTCCAGCCTGGGGGACAGAGCAAGACTCCGTCTCAAAAGAAAAAAGAAAAACCCACAGGCAAGGACCCCCTGGCCCTTAAAGAAGGCCTTGTTCTCTGCAGACCAGGTAAGGAAACTGGCCATGATATATCTAAACAGGAGGCCAGCAGAGACTGGTGTGAGCTTGAGTGAGATGACAGCATGGTAGCTAAAGGGAAGGATGGGTGGGGGAGGGCAGGTCAGGCGTCCCCAGGGACAGATGTGGCTGGAGGCACTCTGGGCAGGGAAAATGCCAAGGCAAACCCTACATACCTGCATGAAGTGCAGTTTCTCAAGCCTTTCCATGATGACTGGCAGCAAGACTGGAAGAGACCAGGGAGAAGCTGAGGGGAGGGCTGGGAGGCTCTCCCCAGGACTCTTTCTGAAGTCAGACCAGGAACCAAGTGGTTCCCTCTCCTTCAGCAGAAGCTCCAGAAAATACTTACCATTAGGCAGAACAGAAGAGCAAGTAGGCATGACCACCCCCAAACTCTCTCCCCAAAGTCCTGGCAGAACAGTGCTTCCCAAGCCTCTCAACCTGCACACTTGCAATATCAGGGAAACATGTGCTGCTAGGTCCAAAGCTTCCTTCTCAAAACTCAAAAATGTATTTGTAAGTTTATGCAAACAAATTTTGCAATACACCCCCTGCTGGAAGCAAATCAAAGCAGGGAATTTATTTTCTCTACCACTCTCCCTAGCACCCCACACTGTGTCTAACATTAAACACAAGGGCTTGACAAGCATTAATAAAATGAAAATAACCTTCTACCCCAAACCTTGGATGAACTGATGTTCTAGGAACTAGTGTGGTTCTTCCAGGCTTGCAGCAATCAAGCAAAGCAGTTTGAGAAGCATGGCTGTAGAGGGTGGGCCCCACCTCCCACCTCCCACCCAAAAGCTGAGTGTGGCTGAGACCTCCACCCTGTGTCACAGGGTTCCCCAGGATGGAAAGACTTCCCCATCTTACTCATCCCAGGAGCTGACATGGTGATCCGAGAAATAACTACTTGGGTGATGCCTATGGCCGCAGCTCTCTGAGGGCAGAAAATAGTAAGTTGTCAGAAATGATGTATCCAGTGTACATGTGCTGCACCAGGGGGCTGGGTCAGGGGGCTGGGTCAGCATCATGGCCAAGTCTGAGATGGTAAAGGGGAAGGGAAGGACCCTCCAGGTGCTGAGTGACCTCACTTTATCCCCTCCCACCTAGCCAGGTTTTTATGGACCAGAAATGATGGAGAAAGGAGAGAAGGGGCCTGTTCTGAACACAGAAACATGGGGAAAATTTGATAGGGAGTGAGAATGGAGCCAGAGAAGGCTTCTCAATCCTATAATGGTGCCTACTCTGACCACTAAGGAGGGGGGACAGGGTATGAGAGGGAATTCCCTCCTCCCACCCCAGAGGGAGGTCTCTGCTCACCCGGGAATGACCAATCTCATTTTCATTCCTGTCCTTCACGCAGATTCCCTGGATGAGCTCCCTAAACACAGACAGGAGTTACTGGACTTGGGAAAGGGTTGATGGAAGCCTCCCAGCCACATGACATGCCAGGGGACAAAGGCCAGGCCACTTAAGCTCCAGGAAGCCACCTCCTGTAGCCTGGGCCTTTGACCTTCCTTCTGCACTCCAATAAGCAGTATCTTAGAAGTGATCTAGGGCAGTAGCTGAGAGCGGTGGCCCTGGGCCCGGACTGTCTGGGTTGAGTCCTGAAACTGCAGGGGACGTGTGTGACCTTGAGCACAGTCTTTAACCCTCCCAAAGCCTCAGTTTTGCTTATCTGCAAAATGGGGATAATCCTGGCACCCACTTTACAGGACCTGATAAGGATTAAATGAGATAATGGCTGTGAAATGCTTGGTCCAGCACCTGGCACACAGTGTGATCACTCCACAAACAGTAGCTACTCTAGCTATTCTTTTTTTTTTTTTTTTTTTTTTTTTTTTTGAGACAATTGCGCTCTGTCACCCAGGCTGGAGTGTAGTGGCATGATCTCGGCTTACTGAAACCTCCACCTCCTGGGTTCAAGCAATTCTCCTGCCTCAGGCTCCCCAGTAGCTAGAATTAGGCAAGCGCCACCATGCCCGGCTAATTTTTGTTTTTGTTTTTTGGTTTTTTTTTGTGATGGAGTCTTGCTCTGTCGCCCAGGCTGGAGTGCAGTGGCGTGATCTTGGCTCACTGCAAGCTCCGCCTCCCAGGTTCACATCATTCTCCTGCCTCAGCCTCCCAAGTAGCTGGGACTACAGGCACCTGCCACCATACCTGGCTAATTTTTTGTATTTTTTAGTAGAGACGGGGTTTCACCGTGTTAGCCAGGATGGTCTCGATCTCCTGACCTCGTGATCCGCCCACCTCGGCCTCCCAAAGTGCTGGGATTACAGGAGTGAGCTACCGCGCCTGGCCCTAATTTTTGTATTTTTAGTAGAGATGGGGTTTCGCCATGTTGGCCAGGCTGGTCTCAAACTCCTGGCCTCAGGTGATCCTCCCGCCTCAGTGTCCCAAAGTGCTGGGATTACAGGCATGAGCCACCGCGCCCAGCTCACCCCAGCTATTCCTCTCAGGCCAGTTCTTGACAGCACTCAACTCAAACCCTGGTAGGTGGCAGGGACTCATTCTCCTGTTAGGAAAGGGCCACTGGATGGGGAAGGAAAGATGAACGGCGCAGCATGTGTGCACAACTATTCTGGTAGTGCTTCCTCTACAAAGGCTAGTGTGAACATTTTCCATTTGTTGGTAGTCCCAAGAAAATGTGGCTTATAGATATTGATGATGATGACAATGGTAGAAATAACAGTGAACACTTATGTAGCATCTGTTATGTTCCAGGTGCTATTTTGAGTGCTTTACATATATTACATCATTAAAACCTCATAACAGAGATTTCTCTAGTCAAGAAATAAGAACTATGAGACATAATGAGTTTCTCCTTTACCTTTTTTCCTGAAAAGCTTAGAGTTGGGTGCCTGGAAAACTTCTGTCTACTCCTCTGGCTTCTTTCAAAGCTTCTGGGTTCTGTGCTATCTTTAGACAACTCAGCCTGCTACATTTCATTCTGTATGCCATCCCCAGGGCTTGGGAAGTAGGAGGAGTTCACAATTTTAACACAGGTCCAAAAGGACATGATCCAGTGTAAAACTCCACAGGTCCACCGTGTCTTTCCCATCCCACATCACCCAGGAGAGGACTCCCACGGGACTCAACACACGGCCTAACCCGAAGTCACCCACCACTCCCGGGGCCATCACCATGGGAGCTGCCAATCCCAGAGCCCTTCAGAGGCTCAGCCCAACAGCCCTCCCCATGCCCACCGCAGTCCCCAGAAGCTACCCACTGCTTTGGTTTCTTGCCCCTTTTCTGCTAATCTTGTGGTTTGCAGGGAGAAAAAGGGGCCTTTACTCACTGCTGTCGCATCATGGGGATATTGACACAGTTAGCCGCAGCCACAGCAGCAAAGGGAACCCAGCGGCCCACCAAGGGCGGCGCTTTCTGTTGGGGGAAGAGAACAGTAGGAGTTGTTCAGATGCGCTGGAAGATGGGAGGGGAGGGGGCTGAACGACTAGAATACAAAAAAGAAAACGAGGCCTTGCTACCGCCACACGTCCAGACACCCAGTCTGGGAACCCCAAACTCCCTCAAAGGCCCAAGAAGAACCAACCTGGGGACAGCCCTGGTGTATTTCTCATGACCTGGCCAGCCGGGCTCTGGCCATTCCCAACTCACCCAGCCTGGGGAACTGTCCCTGGGGGAAGGATGTTTTCCCTAGGACTCTGCTGCCCCCGCGTGGCCACCATGCTGCAGCGGCCCCAGACCATACCTTTGTCAACATGTTCATGCCCACAGCTGTGGCCACAGCCGTGGTTGTGGCTGTGAAGTAGGAAAGGGCCATCTGCCTGGGGGAGGAGAGAGATGCTTGGGAGTGGGGCCCCTGCCGGCTGAGGGCCAAACCACAGGCTTGAGGGAGAAAGTCGGCTGGCGAGGCTTCATGCCTGAAAACCGCACAGGATCTGTCCCCAGCCTTACCGTGTGACCCTCTCCCCCTCGCTCACAGTGCCCCAGCCCCCTTGGCCTTCTTTCAGTACTGTGAACATGCCAAGTTCCTTCCTGCCTCGGAGCCTCTGCACACGGCTGCTCCCTATGCGGGGAGGTGTTCCCTGGGCTCTTGGGTCGTTCATCCCTCATCCTTCAGGACACAGTTAATGTCTCCACAGATGGGACTGCTCTAAGTGGCCTAACTACACAGACACCGCTCTGCTGTTCTCTGCCTTACAACCGTGGTTTTCTGGGTGGTTTTTTTTGTTTGTTTTGAGACTGATCTTAGGCAGTCTGCCTGCCTCAGCCTCCCAAAGTGCTAGGATTACAGATGTGAACCACCGTGCCCGGCCCAACCACACGTCTTAACAATGTATCCCAGCATCTAGAACCATGCACATCCCCAGCACATAATACACACTCAAGAAGAAATATTTAGAGAATGAATTAATAAACACACTTGGAATTGGTCTAGGAAGAAGATCCACCCCTACTCAGCTTGAGAAAATATTTCCAAACCCTGGGAAAGGGTGACTTGGTCACCTGCTCAGTGCAGGCACTACCCAGGAAGGACTGACAGCCTAGAACCCTTTAGAAAAGCTGTTCGTGGGAAGACACGAGGACAGCCTGGGGCTCAGGTCTCCTACCTGACTGATGTGGGGGAAGCCGCATTCCTGTTGGTGTAGTTGACTAAGGCATTAAAGGACTGGTTCACCCACTGCCAGAAGATCACCGCCGGCATAGTCCTACCAGTGAGGAAGGCCAGGAGAGGCAGAGAGAATCAGATGGCAGGGAGTCCTGAGGGTATGCCAGTCAAAGCACATGATGTGCAGGTCCCCACACTGTTCCCATACTAGTTTTTTATTTTTTATTTTTTTGAGACAGAGTCTCACTCTGTCACCCAGGCTGGAGTGCAGTGGTACGATCTCAGCTCACTGCAACCTCCGCCTCCCAGGTTCAAGAAATTCTCCTGTCTCAGCCTCCCAAGTAGCTGGGACTACAGGCACACACCACCACGCCTGGCTAATTTTTGTATTTTTAGTAGAGATGGGGTTTCAGCATATTGGTCAGGCTGGTCTTGAACTCTTGACCTCAGGTAATCCACCCGCCTTGGCTTCCCAAAGTGCTGGGATTACAGGCATGAGCCACCGCGCCCAGCTTGTTCCCATACTGTTTTATGCACCTGGGCTTCTGCGCAGGCTGGCCCCTCTGCCTCAAATATCTCCCCCTCCTCCTTCTATACATGGCCAACCCTGCCCTGTTGAGAGAGATCACTTCCTCCTTGGAACCTTCCCGACCCGTCCCCTGCCCCTCCTGAGACACAGTAAGTCACTCCATGCTCCTGCTCCCACGAGCCCATGTTCTTCCCCCAACCTACCACTTACCAAGCTGTACTGTAACTGTTTACTTCTTGGTCTCCTCAACAAAACTGGGAGCTCCTTGACGGGGGGTTACTGAAGCCTTCACATTCCCAACACCCAGCCCAAAGCCCAGCTCAATAGCTGAACCAATCAATGCATGGGGTGGGGGACGCAGGGGAGGAAGGAAGAGGTGGGAAGAAGAGTCGCATATCCAGCAGCTACAGAGGCAGTCTATTCTCTCCCCAACCAAGCCAAGAAAGGGACTTCCTATTGTTTTGTTTGGGTGTTACATAATGAAAATCATTGTGGAATAAGTACTTTTTAAAGAGGGAATTGGGGTAGCTTATTTGTTGAGGGTTCTACATAGGACTGCCTCAGTTAAAATCCAGGCACCCATATTTCCTGCCTGTTTAAACCTGGACAAGTTCTTCAGCTTCTCTAGAACTCTAGTTCTTCATCTATAAAATGGAAATAATAGTACCTATAGTGTAGGGTTGTTGAGAGGGTTAAATGAAGCAATACGTGCAAAGAATGTAGCATAGTGCCTGGTATCTGGTAAGTGACCAATCAAGAGAACTATTATTATTATCATAGTATGGCTCCCTGACCAGCAGATCCAGGCAGCTGTACCTCCCACGGTCCTGCCTCCAGGTCCCACCTGTAGAACTGGAGCATGAAGCCCGTGAGGATCATGCCGCCAGGGAGCTGGAAAGACATGCGCCCGATGACATTCATCTTCTCCCCAGTGTCGGGGTGGAAGGCCGAGTCATATAGCTTCTTGGCATACAGCAGCTGCTCCACTTGGGTGCCTGGGGGCACAACCCCCATCCTGCCACCCAAGGACAGCAGGCAGTCACCATCCTGCCTGATCAATGTCTCCCAGTCTCCCTACTCTCACTTCTCCCAGCCCCCAGTCTTGAGATTTCTGCCTATTCCTTCACCTTCGGTTTCCACCTCCTCCCAAGAGGACCCCATTAATGTTACCCTACTACTTCCAGCCCCTTCCCCGACCCCTCACCTGCTCTTCTCCACCATCACCTTGGCCCAGTCCAGCTCTCGCTCAGATACAAAGACAGTGCGGGGGTCCGTGATGTTTAGGAAGTGCTTCACTCTCCCCAGGAAGGTGCGCTGGTCCCAACGGGGGGCATCGATGTTAAAGCCAGATGGGTCAGCCTCCATCTTGCTCACATATAAAACTGTGGACCTAAGGGACAAAGGAAGAAGACGACTGTCCCTAAATCAAAGCCCACCACAGAGGATCTGAGCACGTCCCACTGTTGCAGACTGCCTGCTCTCACCAGCTACTGGGCATCGTCTGACTCGGCTTGGGAGGGCCCCAGTGAATGGTCATCAGATTGAGCAACTGGGCACCAACATGTGTTTCCTGAGGGCCTGCTGGTACCCAGCTCTGTGCTTGACCATACAGCAGGAGGGACTGGAAAAGGGGACAATACAGTGCCTGTGCTTGGGGAGCTCTGGGAACAAAAGCCCACCCATTAAATAGTATAATACCCCCAGGTGTTTCTGGCAGGGGAGATGGGAAAAGTAGCCATTTTGGAAAACAGCCAGCTGGGTGCAGTGGCTCACTCCTGCAATCCCGGTACTTTGGGAGGCCGAGGCAGGGGGATCATGAGGTCAGGAGTTTGAGACCAGCCTGGCCAACATGGTGAAACCCCATCTCTACTAAAAATGCAAAAATGAGATGGGCGCAGTGCCAGGCACCTGTAATCCCAGCTACTCAGGAGGCTGAGGCAGAAGAATTGCTTGGCGTGAGCTGAGATCACGCCACTGAACTCCAACCTGAGCCTGGGTGACAAAGCAAGACTCCATCTTGGGGGGAAAAACAAAACAAAACAAACAAACAAAAAAACACCCAAAGCCCTTTGTACTTCTTTTTTTTTTTTTAATTTAATTTTACTTTTTTTTGAGACAGGGTCTCATTCTGTCACCCAGGCTGGGGTGCATGGGGTGCAGTGGTATGATCATGGTTCAATGCAACTATTACCTCCCAGGTTCAGGGATCCTCCTGCCTCATCCTCCTGAGTAACTGGGACTACAGGCACACACCACCACCCTGGCTAATTTTTGTACTTTTTGTAGAGGTGGCACCTCGCTATGTTGCCCAGGCTGGTTTCAAACTCCTAGGTTCAAGCAATCCTTCTGCCTCGGTCTCCCAAAGTGCTGGATTACAGGTGTGAGCTGCCGCATCTGGCCTATTTTATTATTTAGAGACACAGTCTCATTATTTTATCCAGGCTGGAGTGAATGGTAATTGACAGGCATGATTATAGCTCACTGCAGCCTCGAACTTCTGGGCTCAAGCAATCCTCCAACCTCAGCCTCCCAAGTAGCTGGGACTACAGGCATACACTATCATGCCCAGCCCTTTTATTCTTCTTAACAAGGTCTACCCTTGAGGGAAACTATTTTACCAGAGCCTAACCATCTTGGGTTGTACCAGAACTTAAGTGACTTGGAGAAAGAGAACTCCAGCCACCTCTTGCCTTCCTGCCTCACCTAAAGAGGACAAGGGGAGGCCGAGAAGCTCTTGTGAAGGTTCAGGGGCACAGGCTCCCCAGAAGACTGAGACCTCATCACAGGACTGTAGATCCTCCACTCCTTCGCCTCACCACTGCACCAGCAGGGCTCCTGTATCATTACGAGGATTATAACAAAAAGAGTAACAAGTCTTAGGCCCTATTTAAGAAGTCTCTAGAGACCCATAGACAGCAAGGGAGATAAGAACAAGGACACCAGAAGAAAATTTAGCCTTTTATACCTATAGCTACAGCAAACAGTAAACATAGCCTGGATAAACAAAACCTCACCCCTCAGTTCCTCTCACAGGGTACATCATGTCCAGCTTTCAGTGAAAAATTACAAGGCATACTAAAAAGAAAAAAAAAAAAAAAAAACACAGTTTGAAGAAACAGGCCAAGCATCAGAACCAGATTTAGATATGAGATTTTAGACTTATCGACCAGGAATTTAAAATAACTATGGTTAAAATAAATAAATAAATTAATTAATTAATTAAAACTATGGTTAATATTCTAAGGACTCTGAAGGGAAAAGTGGACAACAGACAAGAACAGACGAATAACATAAGCAGTGATGGAAACTCTTATTTTTTTTTTTTTTTGAGACGGAGTCTTGCTCTGCCACCAGGCTGGAGTACAGTGGCGCGATCTCGGCTCACTTCAACCTCTGCCTCCCGGGTTCAAGTGGTTCTCCTGCCTCAGCCTCCCAAGTAGCTGAGACTACAGGTGTGCACCACCATGCCCAGCTAATTTTTGTATTTTTTAGTAGAGACGGGGTTTCACCATGTTGGCCAGGATGGTCTCGATCTCCTGACCTCGTGATCCGCCCACCTCGGCCTCCCAAAGTGCTGGGATTACAGGCGTGAGCCACCGCGTCCAGCTGGAAACTCTTAAGAAAGAATCAAAAGGAAATGTTAGAAATCAAAAATACTGTAACAAAGATGAAGAAAGTCTTGGATGGACTCATCAGTAGACTGGACATGGCCAGGGAAAGAATTAGTGAGCCTGAACATGTGTCAGTAGAAATTGTCCAAATGCTAAAGGCCCATCCATGGCAGACTGGATAAAGAAAATGTGGTATATGTACACCATGGAATACTATGCAGCCACAAAAAAGAACGAGATCACGTCCTTTGCAGGGACATGGATGAAGATGGAGGCCATTATCCTTAGCAAACTAATGCAGGAACAGAAAACCAAATATCACATGTTCTCACTTATAAGTGGGAGCTAAATGATGAGAACACATGGACACAAAAACGGGAGCAACAGACCCCACTGGGGCTCACTTGAGGTGAAGGGTGGGAGGAGGGAGAGGATCAGAAAAAATAACTAATGGGTACTAAACTTAGTAGCTGGGTGATGAAATAATCTGTACAACCCCAGTGACACAAGTTTACCTATGTAACAAACCTGCACATGTACCCCTGAATCTAAAGTAAAAGTTAAAACAAAAAAAAGAAATAATATTAATGCAATTATACTAAATAGAAGGGCTTGGACTCAGATCCTCCACACACAAATTCTGTCTCTCATTGAGAAACACTGAGTCCGTGGTGGTAGGGATGGTGTGGGAATGTTGGTCTTCCTAGATCATTGGAATTACTATTTGGGGGTGCATACCATCTGATTCTGTCGGTCGTTACCCATTTCCACCCATCCCATATCTTACAGAAGAATCATCTCAAGTACTAACTGCTTTATATCCCTTAAAACATTTCTAGTTGGGGCCGGGCGTGGTGGCTCACACCTCTAATCCCAGCACTTTGGGAGCCCAAGGCGGTTGGATCACCTGAGGTCAGGAGTTTGAGACCAGCCTGACCAATACGGTGAAACCCCATCTCTACTGAAAATACAAAAATTAGCCAGGTACAGTGGTAGATGCCTGTAATCTCAGCTACTCGGGACGCTGAGGCAGGATAATCGCTTGAACCTGGGCAGCAGAGTTTGCAGTGAGCCGAGATCACACCACTGCACTCAAGCCTGGGTGACAGAGTGAGACTCTGTCTAAAAAAAAAAAAAAAAACTTTCTAGTCGGCCAGGCATGGTGGCTCACATCTGTAATCTCAACGCTTTGGGAGGCCAAGGCAGGTGGACCACCTGAGGTCAAAAGTTTGAGACCAGCCTGGCCAACATGGTGAAACCTCATTTTGTATTTTTTTCTATCAAAAAATAGAAAAACTAGCCAGGTGTGGTGGTGCACACCTGCAGTCCCAGCTACTGGGGAGGCTGATGTGGGAGGAATGCTTGAGCCCAGGAGGCGGAGGTTGCAGTGAGCCAAGATCGAGCCACTGTACTCCAGCCTGGGTGACAGAGTAAGACCCTGTCTCAAAAAAAAAAAAAACCAAAAATGGACTTTCTTGGACAAACAAAACAGGAAATTTGTCACTGGCAGACCTGACTTACAAGATGTTAAAAGAAGTTCTTCTGGTCAGGTGAGATGGTTCACACCTATAATCCCAGCACTTTGGCAGGCCAAGGCAGGAGCATCACTTGAGCCCAGGAGTTTGAGACCAGTCTGGGCAACATAGTGAGACCCTGTCTCTACAAAAATTAAAAAAGAAAAAAACACAGCCAGGCATGGTGGCATGTGCCTGTGGTCCCAGCTTCTTGGGAGGCTGAGGTGGGGGGACTGCTTGAGCCTGGGAGGCTAAGGCTAAGCCTGCAGTGAACTGTGATCGTGCCACTGCACTCCAGCCTGCACGACAGAGTGAGACCCTGTCTCGGAAAAAACACTAACAAACAAACAAAAATCTTTATTTCTCTTATTCTGAATTGTTAACAGTTAACAAACAGATATGTTTGTTTAAAATAATAGTAGCAACAATGTATTTGGTGATTATAGTTTATGGATCAGAGAAATCCATGACAGCAGTAATATCAAGGACAGGAGGGGAGAATTGGGAGGACTGCATTCTAAGGTACTTGCACGCTCCATGCAGTGGTATAGTGTTATTTGAAAGTGGATTTGGATTAGTCATAAATGTATATTGCAAACTCCTGGGCAACCACTAAAAAGGTTTTCAAAAGAAGTATAATTGATATGCTAAGAGAGGAGAGAAAATGGAGTCATACAAAAAAAGCTAAGGCTTTTAAATTTTTGCCTGAAAGCTTCAGAAGTCATTGAAAGATTTTAAGAAGAAAAGTGACAAGATCAGATATGTAGCTTACCAAGAACAAACTGGGTAGTCATGAGAATAAACAGGATGTGGCCGGCCCTCACGGGATGCAGGGAGACCTGCTGGACGGGAACCCCAGTAATCCAGAAAAGAAGACGTAGTGCTCAAATGAACCCACGTGCACTCAGAGGAGAGACCAACAGGAGAGAATCTTTCAAAGAAGCGGAATCTTAGGATCTGCTAAGCAATAGGTATAAGAGGAACATTGTATCAGTCAAGGTTCAACCAGAGAAGCAGAATCAGTAGATTACTGATAGACAGACAGACAGACAGGTAGATACCAAAACATAACATGGGGCAACATGGGGTTCCTCTAACTCCTGAGCTCAAGCAATCTGCCTGCCTTGGCCTCCCAAAGTGTCAGGATTATAGGTGTGTGCCACTGCACCCGGCTATGACACACACATATACATATTTTATATATTTCTAAAATATATTTGTATACTATAATATATATTTTATTTTATAAATATATAAATTATATATCTATATAAATATATAATTTTTTTAAATTCATAGATATAGCAACATATATTTATAATATATAAATTTATATATAAATTTATTTAGACATATGAATGTTTAAATATAACAAAAAAATATATAAACATAAATAATTCATATAGCTATACAAAATATATATAATATATAACTTTATATATTATAAATATATATTGATCTATCTATATAAATTTCATAATTTTTTTTTCTTTTTTTAGGCACAGTCTCAGCTGGTTGCCCAGGGTAGAGTGGAGTGGTGCAATCATAGCTCACTGTAATCTCAAACTCCTGGGCTCAAGGAATCCTCCCATCTCATCCTCCCTAAGTGCTGGGATTACAGGCATGCACCACCACTCCTGGCCTAAATATATATAATGCTGATGTAATGTAATATTGATAAAATATAGAAATTGATTTATCACAAGGAATTAGCTAATTGGCTCACATAACTGTGGCGGTTGGCTAGGCATTCCTGAAGTCAGCAGGGCAGGGAGCCAGCAACAGATCATCCCAGGGGAGAGGGAGCAACGCGGGTAATGGCTCAGAGTCCAGAACCTCAGAGGGGGTTCAGGGGTGTCCTAGCCCTCCTTTAAAGGGCTTCCACCTGATTAGGTCAGGCCACCCAGGATAATCTCCCTTTTGATTAACTTAAAGCCAAACAATTGAGGAATTTAATTAGGTCTGCAAAATCCCCTCACAGCAGCACCTAGATTACTGTTTGTCTGAAGAGCTAGAAGATGGTGTGTGTGTGCTCCTGGGTAGCCACTATAACTGGAATATACCAGAGAGGGAATCCCGGGAGTCTTGCTTAGCTTAGCCAAGTTGACACATGACAAATATCCAGAGTGATACCTAGGGTTTCTGACTTGGGCGTTAGGTGCTAACAGAGAGAGCACAGAAAAATTGGCTTTGAGGGAGAAAATATTAATAGTAAGCTTGATTTCTGCATGTTGAGTTTCAAATACCATGGGATTTTTTTTTTTTTTTGAGACAGGGTCTTGCTCTGTTGCCCAGGTGGGATTACAGTGGTATGATCATGGCTCACTACTCCAGCCTCCACCTCCCAGGCTCAAACGATCCTCTGACCTTAGCCTCTCAAGTAGCTGGGACCACAGGCATGTGCCACCATGCCCGGCTAATTTTTGTATTTTTTGTAGAGACAGGGTCTCCCTATGTTGCCTAGGCTGGTCTCAACTCCTGAGCTCAAGGGATCTACCTGCCTCGGCCTCCCAAAGTGCTGGGACTATAGGAGTGAGCTACCACCCCCGGTCCTGCCATGGCTTTTTTTTTTTTTTTTTTTGAGAGGGAGTCTTGCTCTGTCACCCAGACTGGAGTTCAGTGGTGCGATCTCGGGTCACTGTAACCTCCACTTCCTGGGTTCAAGCGATTCTCCGGCCTCAGCCTCCTGAGTAGCTGGGATTACAGGTACGTGCCACCACACCCAGCTAATTGTTTGTATTTTTAGTAGAGACGGGGTTTCACCGTGTTAGCCAGGATGGTCTCGATCTCCTGACCTCGTGATCGACTACCCGCGTCGGCCCCCCCAAGTGCTGGGATTACAGGCGTGAGCCACCAAGCCCGGCCGGGATTTTCTTAAATGCAATAGGCCTCTTCCTGTCTCAGGTCCTTTCCAAACACAATACTCAAAAGCTAGTCTTTCCTCTCTTCACTAAATAGTACCTATTTGTCCGTTTATTTTTTTGTACAAATAATTTTCAGATTTACTTCTATAGCTTCTACTACTAGGTCATTTTGTTTTTTCTTGGAAATAGCGCCTTAACTAAGTTAAATAATTCACCTGTGAAGTGAGGTGGTATGTTCATTTTGCTCACCACTGTCATCCCAGTGCCTAGCACAATATTCAAGTATTTGCTGAATAAGAAGTTCATCAGCCTATGGGTATTCAGGCTTGAAAGGAAACAGAGGTCAGAGCTAGAAGGAAAAAACTGAGTCAGCAGCATCAAGGTGATTTACGATAAAGTTTTCCAGTGAGAACACACAGAATGGGAAGAGGAGAGAGCTGAGGACAAACCCTGAAAAATCAGGACATTTAAGAAGCCAAGGCCGGGCACAGTGGCTCACACCTGTAATCCCAGCACTTTGGGAGGCCGAGGCGGGTGGATCACCTGAGGTCAGGGGTTTGAGACCAGGCTGGCCAAGATGGTGAAACCCCATCTCTAATAAAAAAAAAAAAAAAAAAAATTAGCAGGGCGTGGTGGCAGGCACCTATAATCCTAGCTATTCGGGAGGCTTAGGCACAAGAATCGCTTGAACCCAGGAGGCGGAGGTTGCAGTGAGCCAAGATTGTGCCACTGCACTCCAGCCTGGGTGACAGAGTGAGACTTTGTCTCAAAAAGAAAGAAGCTGAGGCCGGGCACGGTGGCTCATGCCTGTAATCCCAGTGCTTTGGAAGGCCGAGGCGGGTGGATCACGAGGTCAGGAGTTTTAGACCAGCCTGGCCAACATGGTGAAACTCTGTCTCTACTAAAAATACAAAAAATTAGCCGGGCGCCTGTAATCCCAGCTACTTGGGAGGCTGAGGCAGGAGAATCACTTGAACCCGGGAGGTGGAGGTTGCAGCGAGCCGAGATGGCGCCACTGCACTCCATCTTGGCAACATAGCAAGACCCGGTCTCAAAAAAAAAAAAGAAGCCGAGAAAAGGTAGCCCCCAAAGATGGGAAGAACCACCAGAAAGAAGAGAGAAAGGAGGTGGAGACAGGCACAGGCCTGTAATCCCAGCACTTTGGGAGGCCAGGAGTTCAAGTTCAAGAAAGGAGGCAGAAGGGACAGTGTTGGGGAAGGAAGAGCAGTGGTCAATTTTTAGATTTTTCCTTAAGGCGGAAGAGATATCAGGAAGCTGATATGCTGGAGGTACACCATTTCCTAAGAGGAAGGACCAGGGACAAGAGGAGAGGCTCAACATGGAGTATCCACAGCGCCCTGGCCTGGCCCTGATGCTTCTCTGAAGCGGCAATCTCCAGAGAAGTCAGAAGGCAGACAGAAAGAGTCCACTGCCAAAACAGACTTCCCCTCTCCCCTGCCACCTGGCCTCCTGCAGGCTGCTTCAAAGACCAAAGGCATTTATCTCAGTCCCAGCTGAAGCAAGAGTGGGAGGAGGGGAAAGAGTTCACTTTCCCAGGCTCTACATGAACCTAAAAGGAGTCAGCTTGGCTGGCTGAACACACGCTGCCTTGGCTTACAGAGCCCCAGGCTCACACACGCTGGAGACAGCCTGACTGAGCAAAATGCTATGCCTCCTCCTCAGCACACACATACACACAGAGCCAGACCTTCTCTGACACCTCTGTTCCCCTTAACCCAACATTGCAAAGTCCTCTGCTTCTCAGAATGGAGGGACTATCATCAAGGGGTAATCTAAACATTTGCTAATTATGCAAGAGCCTTTGCCTTCTTAACTGAAGTCAGGATAGAAACTGCAGAGTCCCTGTCTTAAATAAAACATAAAGCCAAAAACAAACAAACAAAAAAAACCACTAAACCATCTGTCTGGAACATTTCCCCCCACACACCCACTGTCCCCCAATGGGCACTGTTCCCCGACTCCTTCAGGACAAACTCAAGTCCTTCTGTGATATATACTCCTACAGCATCCTGTCCTTTGCAGCATGCTGGGCGTTTGTGATTGTCACCTTCTTGTCATTGACTGTGATTTGTGTAAAGTCTGCCTCCCCTGACAGACTGTAAGGCTCACAAGCATCGGGATCATGTCTGTGATGTTTACTGCTACATCTTTCACATGCCCTCGAAGAATATTTACTGCTTACCTGAAATGCATTCCAACTTCTTCTTGGGTCTCTTGGCATCAAGGATGTCACCTCTTTTAAGTCAAACTTAGAACCTGCCTAGGTTACAGAATTAAGAGCACGCTTTCTTTCATGAAGTTGCAAAATTGTCTACCTTGCCTATACTAAGTCATACTGGTCTCTAAATTTTCTTCCACAGTTAATCTCCCTCTTCCCACACAAGCCACATCTAGTCTTCCCTAAAAAGGTCATCATCATGTCCAGGGTAGCCCCACTTCTGAAGGATTATGGTCCCACTACTAGGAACAAGGTAGGAGTAAAAATCAGACCGGTGATTTAATGATATCTCTCTCCTAGGATTAGAGAATGTCACAGCTTGAGGCCGGGCACAGTGGCTCATGCCTGTAATCCCAGCACTTTGGGAGGCTGAGGCGGGCAGATCACGAGGTCAGATCAAGACCATCCTGGCTAACTCTGTGAAACTCTGTCTCTACTAAAAATACAAAAAATTAGCCAAGCGTGGTGGCACGCACCTGTAATCCTAGCTACTTAGGAAGCTGAGGAAGGAGGATCGCTTGAACCCAGGAGGTGGAGGTTGTGATGAGCCGAGATCGCACCATGGCACTCCAGCCTGGGCAATAAGAGTGAAACTCCATCTCAAAAAAAAAAAAAAGGAAAGAAAGAAAGGGAAACAAAGAGAAAAAAAGAAATAGACTACTGCCACCTCTGACGTAATGCTCATCCTTCTCAGAGAGAGCAGCTTTTCTCTGGCAAATGGTATCAGAGATCAGAAAACAAGCTTCCAAATTCCTTCTGAGGTATCCTCTTACAAGCAGAAGTGCACAAGATTACTGTTTGTAGCCCCAGGTAGGGAGAAAAATGAAACATCATCGCTGGTACTCACATCAGAGGAAGATCAAGGTAGCCAAAGACCCCAGAAGGTCAGACACAAAGACCACTGAGACAGGCAAGGATTAGGGTCAAGGCTGCCTAGAGCAAGCTGGAAAATGAGGGTAATAATTACATGAGCAGGCCCAGGTATAGGCTTATGGGTACTCATCTGACTCCAACGCAAGTGGGCTGTTAGACACCAGACAACTTAGAAAGAGCAACCTCCCTTGCCTTTTTCAAAAAAGGGCCAACAGTCTAGAGATGACTAGATTATAGGGGTTTGTGCTCCTATATCACCTCCATTCATCACCTCCTTAGTCAAGGCTCTGAACTGCTTTTCTCTCCAAGGATCTGAAGCAGGTATGCAAGCAGCAGATGTTGGTTTTTGTTTTCATTTTTTTTGAGGCAGGGTCTTGCTCTTTCACCCAGGCTGGAGTACAGTGGTGTGATAATAGCTCCTGGGCTCAAGCAATCCTCCAGCCTCAACCTCCCGAGTAGCTAGGACTACAAGTGCACCACGGAACCTGGCTAATTAAAAAAAAATGTTTTTTTGTAGAGGCAGTGTCCTACTGTGTTGCCTGGGCTGGTCTCCAACTCCTGGGCTCAAGCCATCCTCCCCTTCAGCCTCTCAAAGTGCTGGGATTATAGGCATGAGCCACTGCGCCTGGCCACAATTACCAATTTCTAGGGGTTGTGAAAATGAAATTTGGTATGAAATGTATTTCATTAGGAAGGATGTAATTTCCATACGGGCTGATTTTGTCCACTGCTGTGTCTCCAGCATCTAGAACAGGGCCTAGCACGTTTGTGTAAACTCTTCTTATAGTCCTCTGCATCGGGAAAGGGATGAGAGGTAGCATTTCCCAACCCACCCCAGTGTCCCACTTGCTCTTCCTTGGCTAAAAATGCAGGCTCATTTTTGCCTCTTCCAGGACTACAGATGGTACGCGGTCTGGTCCAAAGCAGCTTAGCAAAACCGGCCAGAGGCTGGGCACAGTGGCTCACCACTTTGGGACACCTGTAGTCCCAGCACTTTGGGAGGCCTAAGCGGGTGGATCGCTTGACCCCAGGAGTTCGAGCCCAGCCTGGGCAACATGGCCAAACTCCGTCTCTACAAAAACAAAATACAAAAAATTATCCAGGCGTGGTGGCGCCCGCCTGCAATCCCAGCTACTTGAGAGTCTGAGGCGGGAGAATTGCTTGAGCCCGCGAGGCGAAGGCTGCAGTGAGCCGAGATCGCGCCACCGCACTCCGGCCTGGGCGACGGAGCGACACCCTGTGTCAAAACAAAAACGGGGCCGATCCCCAAAACGCCTTTCACCTGTGCTTTCAGCTCACCTCAGGGCTCAGGGCCAGCCCCCAGGCTGCTTCTTGCCCTCCGACAGAGGGCCTCCCCCCATCGGTATTCCCCCATCCCGGACAGCTAGTAACGCCCCAGCCGCTCGGCCTGGCACTCCTAGGCAATGGGGGTCAAAGCAGAGGGGCCCATCTGTAGCCCCAGGGCGCTCCTCGCGCCACGTGGCTTCTGCAGGTGGAAGTCCAACCCGCGCTGCAGCCCCGCCTGGGCAGTCAGGACAGCAATCTCAGCACCCTCCCGAGATGTGGGGATTGGAGGTAGACAGGGCGAGCGCCATTGTCCCAAGGCCCCTTACCTGGTCCCGGGACAAATGCCACCAGTTACAGCCCGCCTTGAAAACCCGGCGGGGTGAGAGGAGGACCTGGGCTGGGGAATTGCCCCCACGCCCGTCCCACGCCCCTCCTTTTCGACCAATCCCAGGCCGGGAGGCTCCCGCCAGCCACGTGGGCAGGCTTTCTCCACTCTCTGGTCCAGGCGAGCCGGCTGCGGCCTCTGCAGCTCCCGTAGCCCGCCCACGCTCCTTAGCGCGCTTGCGCACTCTGGGGAAAGCGGAGCTGCACCCCGCCCCGTATTGCTGCTCTGCTCCTCCGCTGTGCGTGCGAGGGACGTCGGGGGCGGCGCCGCAGCAGTTGCCCCTGGTAACGGGGGAGGCAGGAGGAGGAGGAGGAGGAGGAGGAGGAGGAGGAGGAGGGACTCGGCGGGAGGATGGTGAGTGTGGGGGCCTCGGCCCCCTTGGAGCCGGCCGGTTATCCCCCTCCCGTCCCCAGGCCCAGGGCGGAGCACTGCGCTTAAAGCCAAGGAGGGAATGGGACGTCGCTCAGCCTGCTATCTGGGTTCTAGACTGATTTCGGGGGTCGGCGGGGAGCCCCGAGGGTGGGCCCTGGAGGGAGGCCTGGGCCTGGAGAGGAAGGCGGGGCTTCCAGCGGGTCCGAGCCTTGGGGAAGGGGCTGGCAGACTGCGCGGCTGGCCGGGTGCGGAGCCCGGGCTCCATCATTACTCTGGGGACAGGAGTGAGGGCGGATCCCGGGAACTGCGGAGAGCAGCTTTCGCTAGCAGGCTTAGACTTCCCGGGCAATCAATCGGTCTCGCGGCTTTGCAGTAAAGTGGGGTTCGTCTGGAGCCCGGCCAGAAGCGGAGAGAAGGCCGGCCCCATTGGCTCTGAGGTCGCCCTGGCGGTAGCAGGGGAGATGGTAGCCTAGCTCTCCTCCTTCTCGCGCTGTGCGGGCCCCTGGGGGGTAGGGGAGTAAGTCTCACGACACAAAGGGGTGCCGCTTGGAAGGGGTGCCGCTTGGAAGGGATGCCTGGTGGATTTTACGCCGTCTTGGTGTCTGCGTGGCGGGTGCGCTTCCTCAATCCCGAATTATTTAGTTATTGCTGAGAGTTTTGCAGGATCTGATTGTTGGTGATGACCGATTTTTCATTCAATACTTACTCCATGTTGATGGAGGCATATTAGCTGCTCGGTCTCTAGAATTTCCTTCGAAACCTTTTGCAGTCTCCTCTTGCATGTGACCATACCAGGACCAAAAGATCTTAATCCTAGCTTGAGGTCTCCAAACTGAAAAGAACGAGAAGTTAAAAATGGAGATCGAACTTCAATCTGGAGCAAGCCTTTTCTCTGTCAGCCTTAATTAAAGCTTTCCCAAATTCTAAATTATGGTTGTGACAGATCTGACCGTTGACACTCTGTTTCTTGTTAATGTCTGTACAGTTAGTTGGAGGGAGTTAAAATGGAATTGAGTAATTTTAGAGCTATCAAAGAAAAATTGATTTTGAACCACTTAAAGCAGGTTAGTTGGCTGCAAAGAGCCTGTCATCAAGCTTACAGTGACTGCTCCACCTCTCTTCCTAGTTCCTTTCTTGACTTTTAGAAATGTTGAGCCATTTCTGTTGATTTAAGAAGTTAAAAAAAATAAAAAAATAAAAAAACTAGATGCCCAGGAAGAAAAAAAAATAGATGTATGTTTGGTCAGATTATCCAGTGAGTAGATTTAGAAAGGAAAAAAAAACTCAATTGATTTTACATTGTCAGATTGTTAAAGAAGTAGGGTTATTTGATCTGAAGTTGCCAATCACATTCCACACTTGCTACACTTGCAGTTTTTTTTTAACCTCAGGCTAAACAGATTTTTACAACTGTTTCTTTTTCTTAATCATTTATACGTGAGCTGTCCTTTTAAAGTTTTTCTCAACAAATGAGTACAAACATAAATATTTACCCAGAAAATAGCTAGAATTGGAATGAAAAGGGCCTGCCGAACCAACAGAAATTGAGATTCGTCATTATGGATGAGAAGTGCATGAGAGTTGGCTAACTTTTCCCAGTTTGTTTATCAATTAAGTGTACTGTGTAATTCCATGATTGTTTAATTTATAATTACAGGCCACAGTAAATTAACCACTGCCCCTGTTTCCAGGTGCAAATTAGCACTGTATAGAACAAATTTACAGTGTCTATACAACACTGTTGTATACAACTGTTGTGTTCAATGATGAAAACAGATTTTGCTTTTCTTTTTTCCTTTTTCCTAAGATGAACAATAAGAAATTAGGACAAATTATTCCAGATTCTTTATCTGGTTTCCCAAAAACATTTTTTTTCTATTTCCAGAAGCGTGAGCTGTTCTTAAAACTTGAAGTGAAACACTGAATTTAGTCAGTGGTGTGACTTAAGTGTATCCCATCTGATAACCCATGAGCCCCCATGGTTAACTGTACAACTGAAGCGTGAACCCCAAGTTTTTTTTGGTTTTTGTTTTAAACTTCAGCTATGACAAATACATATTTTTTTTCAAATTTGGGTAACTGTGGCAAAAACCCAAATATGGGTTTCTCTGAACATTTAGAGTCAGCTATTTTTCCCCTGCTTTACAGTGCCAGGTTCTTGATGAATTACTAAAATACTAAAATGACAGTAATTTTAGCATGTAACTAACCACTTATATTTAACATATGACTCCTTCATTCAGTAATTATTTATGGAGCACTTTCTACATATATGGAGCTTGTGGTCGTTCTCAAGCATGTTCAACATTTGAAGATTGTTCCCAACAGTTATTTATGTTTTCTGGTTAGAAAATGGCCCGTGAAAAATTATTTTAAAAAAATAAACAAAACACGGGGGTAGTCTTTTCAGTGGCTGCTATGTGTCATGCTTTACATACATGACCTCATTTCATCCTCATAGCAATCATCTCTTGAGATATAAGTATTGTTCCTGTTTTCTTCTTTTTTTCTTTTTTTTTTTTGATATGGAGTCTTGCTCTGTCACCCAGACTGGAGTGCAGCGGCGTGATCTCAGTTCACTGCAAGCTCCGCCTCCCGGGTTCACGCCATTCTCCTGCCTTAGCCTCCGCAGCAGTTGGGACTATAGGCGCCCGCCACCACGCCCGGCTAATTTTGTGTGTGTGTGTTTTTAGTAGAGACGGGGTTTCAGCATGTTAGCCTGGATGGTCTCTATCTCCTGACCTCGTGATCCGCCCGCCTCGGCCTCCCAAAGTGCTGGGATTACAGGCGTGAGCCACCGCACCTGGCCTGTTCCTATTTTCTAGCTGAAACTGTGTGCAGTGTTATATACATATAAACACACACACACATACATATATGTATATATATACAGATACACACATATATATATACACACACACACACAGAAGCTGAATACAAGTCTGTGAAATTCTAAAGCCCAATAACATTCATTTCATTAGGACTCTGGTGAAGTGGGAACCCACTCTTCCTGAGGAGATGCTCAGACTTTGTTCCTTAGGAAACATTGTTTGTATTTATTTAGGAGAGGGTGATGAGAAAGAAGACACAGTTTGGATGAAGTTCTCAATTTTGAGCTTTAAGCTGATAGGAGTTCAGTTGAAAGATGTAAAAACAAATGGAAGTCAGTTATATTTAAGCTAGTAATGGGAACTGTATGTACTTGACGGTTGGCTTCGTAATTTCAGAATTTAAATTTTAGCTGGTCCTCACAACCACATATATTTTCCATATACCAACGCATTCCTTCCCCCTCCACCACTCTGGTTTCTTTGCATGACCTAGTTTGTATTGTTTTAGGTCAGGCCACCATGCCTCTGCCAATAGTTTAAGCTGATTTTGAGGCAGATAAAACGTCTGTAGTCCATAGCACATCTATTCATGATTTGACTGTAGAAAAGTTTGTTTAAATGTTTTGTGGTTGAGTCAGACCACTTCTGCCCACCAGGGTGTAGATAACTTGTATACACACATGCTGGTAACACACAATATACTTTTAACTGAAGTTCATGTTTCTTAAATTGTTTTATTTAATGTCACAGGAATATAAATCCTACAAAGAGATCATGCCTATTTTGCTCACTGTTGTACTTGGGGCACATTAAGGGTGTTTAATGATAATTGCGTGAATGGATGTTTTGGCCAAAAAATGCACTTTAAAAATTAATGTCATTGTATTTATACTGCAAAACTCAGCCCTATAATAAATTTAACTTCTAATCGCTGTCTCCCTTCATTTGACAGTTAAAATAAAATATGGGCATATATGTATAGATGCACAGAATAGACTTATTCTGGTCTCTTTCATCCAGCCTCTTAAATCAGCTTACTTTGTACCTTTCAGGCAGAACCCTGATCTCTATAAATATCCTCTTCCCTATTTAGCAAACCCTGATAATCCTGTGATCCCATCTTCAGTAGTTGGATTAATATGATGCTGTATTATATTTGCACTTGTCTTCCCTAGACCATGCTTGAAATGCCATTTATCATTTTGCTGGAAGAAAACATTAGCTGAACTTTGCATTCCTCTGTAATTTCACTTAAAGGTGAAGTATCTGAAGTTATTATTTCTTAATAAGGAAAATTACTCATTAGAAATGTAGAAGCACTGTATTCTACACATTAGGTTAATAAAGTTTATCTATAGTTAGAATTTTTTTTTTTTTTTTTTTTGAGACAGTCTAGCCGTGTGGCCCAGGCTGGAGTACACTGGCGTGATCTCGGCTCACTGCAACCTCCACCTCGCAGGTTCAAGCGATTCTCCTGCCTCAGCCTCCCAAGTAGCTGGGAATATAGGTGCCCGCCACCATGCCTGGCCAATTTTTTGTATTTTTAGTAGAGGCGGGGTTTCACCATGTTGGCCAGGTTGGTCTCAAACTCCTGGCCTCAAGTGATCCGCCAGCCTCAGCCTCCCAAAGTGCTGGGATTACAGGCGTGAGCCACTGCGCTCAGCCTTATAGTTAGAATTTCTTTTTCTTTCTTATCTGTGCTTTGCTCCTCTCCTTTTAAGGTGAATAAACATTAGTTTGTCTCTTTTTTTTTTTTTTTTTTTTGAGGCGGGGTCTTGGTCTGTCACCCAGCCCATAATGCAGTAGCCCGACCATAGTTCACTGCAGCCTCAAACTCTTGGGCTCAAGCCATCCTTCTGTCTCAGCCTCCTGAGTAGCTGGAACCACAGGTGCACACCACCACACCTGGATAATTTTTTTTTTTTTTTTGGTAGGGATATGTGTCTCGTGTTTGTTGCCCAGACTGATCTTGAATTCCTGGCCTTGAGCTATCCTCCTGCCTCGGCCTCCCAAAGCACTGGTATTACAGGTGTGAACCACTGTGCCTGGCCTTGTTTTTCTCTTAATTCTTTAATTTCAAATGTAATGAGTGTGTAGCAAGTCTCTGCCTGAAAAAAAACAGTATTTTTAGTAATTTCTTTAAAAGAGACACACGAGGAAAAACCTGAAACATTAATTTTAAACTTTGAAAATATTTTATAGGCCGGGTGGAGTGGCTCACTCTTGTAATCCCAGCACTTTGGGAGGCCAGATTGCCTAAGGCCAGGAGTTTGAGACTAGCTTGGGCAACATAGTGAAACCCTGTCTCTACTAAAAATACAAAAAATTAGCTGGGTGTGGTTGTACACATCTATAGTCCCAGCTACTCCGGCGGCTGAGGTGGAAGGATCACCTGAGCCTGGGAGGTTGAAGCTGTAGTGAACCATGATTTCACCACTGTACTCCAGCCTGGCATTAGGAGTGAGACCTTGTCTCAAAAAAAAAAAAAAAAAAAAAAAAAAAAAAAAATATATATATATATATATATATATATATGGTTTTATTTTTTGTTTTTGTTTTGTGATGGAGTTTCACTTTTGTTGTCCAGGCTGGAGTGCAGAGGCATGATCTTGGCTCACTGCAACCTCTACCTCCTGGGTTTAAGCAATTCTCCTGCCTCAGCTTCCCAAGTAGCTGGGATTACAGGCATGTGCCACCATACCTGGCTAATTTTGTATTTTTAGTAGATACGGGATTTCACCATGTTGGCCAGGCTGGTCTCGAACTCCTGACCTCGTGATCCACCCACCTCGGCCTCCCAAAGTTCTGGGATTACAGGTGTGAGCCACCACACCTGGCCAAAAAAAATTTTTTTTTAAATAGGAAACAGATCTTCCTTCATAATTTCTGCACTAACAGAAAATGCATGAGAAGAACTTTGCCTATATGTCATTTAATGTACTAATTTGATAAATTCCAGATGTTTTATAACTTATTTTAAGAGGTAATGAGACCTCTTCTTTTCACTTACAATCAGGAACTCCGGATGAGTAGTAAAATGGGTTTTCCTCTTCTTAGCCTTTTTATGTCACCAGTCCCCTAAGGATCTCAGAATTTTAATTTTTACTTTTCTGGAAGGTGATATTATAAATGAGTGATTGCAATATAGCTAATAGAAACCAGGGAGACTTCTCGTAAATATAGTTTTAAGAAGGAATGCTGTCAAAGTATTCAAGACCAGATGAGATAAAACAGCAAAAAAAAAAAGTCTTGCCTTTGGGTGGATCGCTTGAGCTTAGGAGTTCGAGACCAGCCTGGGCAACATGGCAAAACCCCATCTCTACAAAAAATACAAAACTTAGCGGGGTGTGGTGGTGTGAGCCAGTAGTCCCAGCTACTGGAGAGGCTGAGGTGGGAGGATCGCTTGAGCCCAGGAAGTCGAAGCTGCAGTTAGCCGTGTTCACGCTGCTGCATTCCAGCCTATGCCACAGTGGAAGACCCTGTCCCCCCAAAAAAAAGGAAAAGGAAAAAAAAGTCTGGCCTTTTAAAAAGCCAGACTTTTGTTTGTTTCCAATCTATTCAATCTCGGTCCCCCAAATCCTTTGGCATAGAATTTGTCTAGCTTAGACTAAACCTTCCATTTTACTGCTGGAAAAAATTGAGGCATAGAAAGGTTAATGTGGTCCTTAGCAAGTCAGTACAAATACAGTACTAGAAGTGGTAAACAAAGAGTCTCTGAGGCAGAAAGGAATTCTTAATAATTATGCATATTTGCATATGATTGTCCAAAGATGCAGTTGTTGAGAATTATTTCTCAGAAGTATCCTTTGATCTTAGTGAACAAACTGGTTTGAATTATTGCCTGGTACATGTGAATAACAAATACAACCATTTTACATAATTCTAAGACTCAGTTTGAAGGAATTTCTTCTTGGGCTGGGAGATTAAATTATATGCCCTTTAAACTCTGGGATTCTTTGACTCTTGTTCTAGCCATGTGTCGTTAGAACAAGATCATCAGCTATAGCACAGAACAAATAACTTTCCTATAAAGATGTTCTTGCGCCAGGCGCAGTGGCTCACGCCTGTAATCCCAGCACTTTGGGAGGCCGAGGCAGGCGGATCATGAGGTCAGGAGATCGAAACCATCTTGGCTAACACGGTGAAACCCCGTCTCTACTAAAAAATACAAAAAATTAGCCGGGTGAGGTGGCGGGCGCCTGTAGTCCCAGCTACTCGGGAGGCTGAGGCAGGAGAATGGCATGAACCCGGGAGGCGGAGCTTGCAGTGAGCCGAGATTGTGCCACTGCACTCCAGCTGGGCGACAGAGTGAGACTGTGTCTCAAAAAAAAAAAAAAAAAAAAAAGATGTTCTTATGTTCTTAACTAAAAATCAACATGGTTTATTTCTTTTTTCTTTGTTTTCTTTTTCTTTTTTTTTTCTTTTTGAGACAGAGTCTCACTCTGTCACCCAGGCTGGAGTGCAGTGGCACAAATACAGCTCACTGCAATCTCAGCCTCCCAGGCTCTAGCAATTCTCTCACCTCAGCTTCCTGAGTAGCTGGGACCACAGGCCTGCGCCACCATGCCTGGCTTATTTGTTTTTTATTTTTTGTAGGGACAGGGTCTCACTGTGTTGCCAGGGCTGGTCTTGAACTCCTGGGCTCAAGCAGCCCTCCTGCCTTGGCCTCCCAAAGTGCTGGGATTATAGGCGTGAGCCACCATGCCCAGCAACATGCTTTATATTTCTATCCATAAAAAATAATAAATAATGGCCAGGAGAGGTGGCTCATGGCCTGTAATCCCAGCACTTTGAGAGGCCAAGGTGGGCAGATCGCTGGAGGCCAGGAGTTCGAGACCAGCCTGGCTAATATGGCGAAACCCCATCTCTACTAAAAATATAAAAATTAGCCAGGCATGGTGGCACATGCCTGTTATACCAGCTACTCTGGAGGCTGAGGCACGAGAATTGCTTGAACCCGGGAGACAGAGGTTGCAGTTGAGCCGAGATCGCACCACTGCACTCCAGCCTGGGTGACAGAGGGAAATACTAGATTAACAGTAAAAAATTCCTTGGTTAATTTTGGTGTTTTTTTTTTTTTTTTTGCTTCATGGATGCCTTTTATGATTTCTTAACTTCTCTGTTGTACCAAATTTTTCATCTAAAAAACACAGATTATCTATACCATGCACCTATCCTGTAGGGTCTTGTGAAAGATAATAGTAGAACATTTTGAATGAAGAAGTCTTGAAGATGTGCTGAAATAGATAAAATCTTTTTTTTTGAGATGGAGTCTTGCTCTGTCACCCAGGCTGGAGTGCAGTGTGCAATCTCGGCTCACTGCAACCTCCGCCTCCCAGGTTCAAGCAATTCTCCTGCCTCAGCATTTCGAGTAGCTGGGACTACAAAGCGCCTGCCACCACGCCCGGCTAATTTTTTATATTTTTTGTAGAGCCAGGGTTTCACCGTGTTACCTAGGATGGTCTCGATCTCCTGACCTCGTGATCCGCCCACCTCGGCCTCCCAAAGTGCTGGGATTACAGATGTGAGCCACTGTGCCCGGCGATAAAATCTTTTTTAAAAATTTTTTCCTTTTAATTTTTGTGGGTCCATGGTGTTATATATTTATAGGGTACATGAGATGTTTTGATACAGGCGTGGAATGTGAAATGATGAAGTAGATAAAATCGTTAACAGGAAGCCCAACTATAATTTTATATAGCCTTTTAATATATTTTTGTATAACACCTTAAAATCGTGTGTTAACTTGGGTGTGTCATTCTATTTAATTCCACAAGTGTTATCTAGTGTCTGTTTGATAAGTGCCAGCCATTATGGGACAAGTATAGCCCTTACCATGAGAAACTTTAGTAAAGGAGAAAAATACAAACATCAGTTATCTAGTTTGATATGATGAATGTTCTGCTCTAAGTGTACATAAAGGGCTTTAGAAACACAGATGGGGTAGAGTTCACACTCCCAGGAGATTTGAGGTGACTGCTAAGCTAGATTGATAGGAGGAGCAGAAATAAGCCCTGCTACTTATTAAGTTGCTGAATTTACTATATCACTTCTACCGAAACTTGGAAAGAGGAAGCAAATGGAATAAGTGACATTAGAATGAAAAATAATAACATAAGCTCTCCATAACCAAGAACTTTTTTCAAGGAGAAGTTATTCTGATATCCAGTAATATCAAACTCAGTGCCCCCAGAGTAATCTGTCTCCTTTGTGGTTGTTCAAGGGCTTGCTCTCAATTTTGCGCAAGTTGAAAAGTGCACCAGACCAGGAGGTGAGAATACTTCTCCTGGGCTTGGATAATGCTGGCAAGACCACTCTTCTGAAGCAGCTTGCATCTGAAGACATCAGCCACATCACACCTACACAGGTGAGCACTGCCTTGGCTCCAGATGCCGTGTGACACAGGAAGACGATAATAGCAATGTGAAAGACAAAATGGGAAATACAGTTTTGTCCACTTCCAAGTTTTGTCTCTGAGAAAAGTCTATACAATCTAAAGATAACCAGATTTCAAAAATGTGTAAGAGATTCCATTCTCATGAGGTATTTAGAGTAGTCAGATTCATAGAGACAGAACGCAGAATGGTGGTGCTGGAGCTGGGGAGGGGGAATAGGGAGTTATTGTTTAACGGGTACAGTGAGTCAGTTTTGCAAGATGAAAAGAGTTCTGTGGATAATGGCCCACAGTGTGAGTGTATTTAATGCCATGGAACTGTACACTTTAAAATGGCTAAAATGGTACGTTTTATGTTATAATGTTAAAATGTGTACGCGGACACACTTCACAGTACCCACTTCATCAGGCCACCCCAGTGCAGCATCTGCATCCCGCTGGGCTTCAGCCTCCACACAGCACCTTTCAGCACATGCACCCCTCTTCCGTCTGTGCCCCTCCTTCCCCACCCGCACATGTCCTCAGCAGCTGCATATTGTACGTGTTATGTTACAATTTAAAATATATGTATACATATATACACGTGTGTGTTTGTGTGTATATAGACAAATCCAGCAGATCTGAGTACCCATATTCTTTTTATTTTTATTTTATTTCTTTAAATTATTTATTTTTTGAGACACAGTCTTGCTCTGTCGCACAGGCTGGAGTGTGGTAGTGCAGTCTTGGCTCACTGCAACCTCTGCCTCCCAGGTTCAAGCGATTCTTGGACCTCAGCCTCCCTAGTAGCTGGGACTACAGGCGCACACCACCATGCCCCGCTAATTTTTGTATTTTTTTGTAGAGCTGGGGTTTTGCCATGTTGGCCAGGCTGGTCTCAAACTCCTGACCTCAATGATCCACCCACCCCAGCCTCCCAAAGTGCTGGGATTACAGGTGTGAGCCACCGCACCCAGCCTATTCTTTTTTAAAAAATAGCTTTCTCTTCTCTGATTATGAAAGTAGTGCATGTAGAAAACACAGAGAAAGTATAAAGGAGAAAACTCTGAGAAAAACCATGGTTAATATTTTACCGTGTACTTTTCAGACTTAATAAATACAAATATATATCAATTTTTAAAATAAAAAAAAATTACCTGCCTTTTTTTTTTTTGGAGATAGAGTCTTGTTCTGTTCCCCAGGCTGGAGTGCAGTGGTGCAATCTCAGCTCACTGCAACCTCCGCCTCCTGGGTTCAAGCGATTCTCCTGCCTCAGCCTCCCAAGTAGCTGGGACTACAGGTGCACACCACCACACCTGGCTAATTTGTTGTATTTTAGTAGAGACAGGGTTTCACCGTTGTTGCCCAGGCTGGTCTCAAACTCCTGAGCTCAGGCAATCCGCCTGCCTCGGCCTCCCAAAGTGCTAGGATTACAGGCGTGAACTACCTTGCCCGGCCAATTACCCGCCTTTTTAAATCCAGTCTCATCAATCTTCCTCTTTCCTGAAAAGGGCAAGCAAGCAAAGCATAAAGGATAAGGGAATGATAGTGCTCGCAGCGTGGAGGTTTAAAGATGAGTCCTGGGCCGGGCGCGGTGGCTCGCGCCCATAATCCCAGCACTTTGGGAGGCTGAGGTGGGCGGATCACAAGGTCAGGAGATCAAGACCATCCTGGCTAACATGGTGAAACCCCGTCTCTGCTAAAAAATACAAAAAATTAGCTGGGCGTGGTGGCGGGTGCCTGTAGTCCCAGCTACTTGGGAGGGTGAGGCAGGAGAATGGTGTGAACCCAGGAGGTGTAGCTTGCAGTGAGCTGAGATCATGCCACTGCACTCGCCTGGGCGACAGAGCAAGACTCCGTCTCAAAAAAAAAAAAAAAAAAAAAAGACAAGTCCTGGGCACCATGGCTCATGCCTGTAATCCCAGCACTTTGGGAGGCTGAGGTGGGCGGATCATGAGGTCAGGACATGGAGACCATCCTGGCCAACATGGTGAAATCCTGTCTCTACTAAAAATACAAAAATTAGCTGGGTGTGGTGGCGTGCACCTGTTATCCCAGCTACTCAGGAGACTGAGGCAGGAGAATGGCTTGAACTTGGGAGACGGAGTTTACAGTGAGCCGAGATTGTGCCATTGCACTCCAGCCTGGCGACAGAGTGAGACTCCGTCTCAAAAAAAAAAAAAAAAAAGAAAAAAAAGACAAGACCTGATTGGATAAACTGTAGTGGGCTTCTTAGAGCTCATTCCCTGTAGGAAATCCTAAGAATGCCTGACCTTTGGCTAAGCCAACAGGGAGAGCTTGTTGGTCTTAGTCACTTTAAAGTGTTTGAGCATTAAAGGTTAGAGGTTTTAGCAAAACCAGAGTTATTTTCCATCACTGTACTGTGATAAGACCCTGGTGTCAAGTTTGAATGGCTGTGCTGGCGTGCATGCATACTTCACGGCCCATGAGTCTTACTGATTCACAACTCTTTATGGAAAAGTCATTTCATCTGCTACCAAATGAACAATTTTACAGCTTCTGAACAAATTTAATGTATAGCCCAAGCAAATTACAGTAGTCTAGCCTAGAAGGGCTGAAAACACATATTAGTGTGTCAAGATTTCTGCCAGAAAAAGCAGCACTGGTTTTTGTGTGCATGCGCTTGTGGGGTTTTTTTGTTTTTGTTTTTGTTTTTTTAGTATTAGCAATAAACTGTATCTCTCAAGAACACTAACGTGAAGACGTCCACACTGCAAACACAGAAATAAACTCAAAGTTAGGAACCCAAAGTTCTCATTCTAACCTTCAGGCTTTGTTTGATGTGTTATAGGTGACTCTGATATTATATTGTGTCAAGGTTTCATATTCTTTAAAAACAAACTTTTATTATGTTTTTTGTTTTATATTAGGAAAAGTAATATATGCTCATTGTAGTAAATTTAGGAAGTATAAATAAATACAATTGAGAAACTAGAAGTCACCTATAATGCCCAGTCAGACATACCACTGTTCACATTTAGGAATGTATCAAGTTTTTTCTATGCATATATATGATGGGTATATTTAAAATAAAAAATATGATGGCTCATAGAGGATATACTAGCTTGTATCATCTATATCTAGATATAGATTTTTTTTAGAGACAGGGTTTCACTCTGTCGGCCAGGCTGGAGTACAGTGGCACCATCCATAGCTCACTGCAGCCTCAAATTCCTGGGTTCAAGCAGTCTTCCCACCTCAGGCTCCTGAGTAGTTAGGACTGCAGGCATGTGCCACCACACCCAGCTAATTTTTTTTTTTTTTTTTTTGGTAGAGATAGGGTCTCATTACATTGCCCAGGCTGGCCTTGAACTCCTGGGCTCAAGCAGTCCTCCCGCCTCAGCCTCCCAAAATTGGGATTATGGGTGTGAGCCACTGAACCTGTCTCCTCTTGTTCACTTAATAATAGATCATGAACATCTTTCTATGTTATTATATATGTAAATACTTATGTAATATACATCTCTAAATGTTTTTGCCCATTCATCATTATTATTTCCTCAGAATAAATTCCTAGATTTGTTGAGTCTCATGACTTATAGATGTTTAAGCCCATTGATACATATGGTCAAATTCCAAGATTTACTGTTACTTGTATTCCAAGATTTACTGTTATTTATTTTCTGCTTTATTCCAGAAAGGATTCAGAATTACTGAGTTTGACATTTAATATCATTGTTGAGTGTGGAATTTTTAAATACACTAAAGTAGTTTTGCCAGTGAGTCACAATGAAACTTTTTTCAATAAGCTTAAGCCATTTCCCTTTAGAATTCTTGAACTTCTAATGTATTCAGTCATTGGCGTGTTAGAGAAGTGAGAGTCAGCAGGATCCCCAGTTACCCTCCAGAGACTGTGTATCCTCAGTGGAAATTGGGTGGCAATGTTCCTGTCGTATTGCACTGTGCCTTCTTCTATGCCAGGCAGCAGTGTTGACAGGCTACCACATGAAACAAATGTTTGTGGAGGCATCCCCAAACCTATCTAACTCCAGTTATTCTGGATGAAATGTCTCTTCTGTGGTAGCAAGCTGTTGATTGGGCTTTTCAAATCCTAGTTTCCCTATGTAATTTTTGCAAAAAGACTTTAAAAAAAAATTCTTGTTCATGAAATACATTCTCTGGGAACCCCAAAGGGCTTGTTAATTTCTTTCCACACTGACCCCCAGCTGGCAATTCTGCCTGTCCCTGATTTGCTCACCTTCCTCGAAGTTTCACCTCAAGTAACTGTCTTAAAAATGAAGACTTCCAGCCTGGTGTGGTGGCTCACGCCTGTAATCCCAGCACTTTGGGAGGCTGAGGCGGGCGGATCACCTGAGGTCGAGAGTTCAAGACCAGCCTGACCAACACGGAGAAACCCCATCTCTACTAAAAATACAAAATTAGCCAGGCATGATGGCGCATGCCTGTAATCCCAGCTACTCGGGAGGCAGAGGCAGGATAATCGCTTGAATCTGGGAGGTGAAGGTTGCAGTGAGCCAAGATCGCACCATTGCACTCCAGCCTGGGCAACAAGAGTGCAACTCTGCGGAAAAAAAAAAAGACTTCCAGCTGGGCGCAGTGGCACATGCCTGTAATCCCAGTGCTTTGGAAGGCCAAGGTGGGCGGATCACAAGGTCAGGAGTTTGAGACCAGCCTGACCAATATGGTGAAACCCCATCTCTACTAAAAATACAAAAAATTAGCTGGGCGTGGTGGCAGGCACCTGTAATTCCAGCTACTCAGGAGGCTGAGGCAGGAGAATCACTTGAACTTGGGAGGCGGAGGTTGCAGTGAGCCAAGACCATGCCACTGCACTCCAGTCTGGGCAACAGAGCGAGACTCTGTCTCAAAAAAAAAAAAAAAAAAAAAAAGACTTCCTTTTCAAGTTCAAGTTCATCATTGTTCCTTGTGAAAGCACTTTTTTTTTTTTTTTTTTTTTGAGATGGAGTCTCGCTCTGTCGCCCAGGCCAGGGTGCAGTGGCATGATCTCAGCTCACTGCAACCTCTGCCTCCGGGGTTCAAGTGATTCTCCTGCCTCAGCCTCCTGAGTAGCTGGGACTCCAGGCATGCACCAACACGCCTGGCTGATTTTTGTATTTTTAGTAGAGACAGTGTTTCACCATATTGACCAGGCTGTTCTCGAACTCCTGACCTCCTGATCCATCCGCCTCGGCCTCCCAGAGTGCTGGGATTATAGGCGTGAGCCACCGTGCCCAGCCTGAAAGCACAATTTTAAGTGACCACTTGTTTGTTTCCATCAGTGTCTGCAACTGAGGGCTCCACCTCCCTACTGGGCTGATATATTCGAGTTACAAACCCAGCCTCCCCCATAGCATCCTCAGTTCTGCTGTTTTTCCTGATTAATCCCTGTAGGAAATTTATTTTGAGCTTCTCTTGAAGAATCTAATCCTCTAGATTTGTAGCTTTTGCCTCTTTAAATTTAGCTTGTGTTCTTTTCTGTTGAGTCTTCAGATTCAGCTTTTTTTTTTGTTAGTTACATGAAATGTCCTGTTAAATTTTACCATCCTGAAGATTCATGGGCATGTGATGTGTGTTGGTTAATTAGAGCTATTCTCATTTGGAGTTATCCTCAGTAATTATATATGTATATATGTTCATTGTAGAAAAACATTGTGTTAGCCTGACATTATTAACACTGACTCCACAACCTGGATGAAACAAGCATGTATAAATATGTTTCTTTATTCTCTGTCACAACAAACCATTTTCAGCATTACCAGTATCACATATGGCAGAGTACTTTAGAATTAATAAAAAAATAGCTGTTAAATGTAACTTTGTCAGAATTATGATCCCAAAGTTTAATAAAACTTGACGTTTTTGTCCCTGTTTCAGGGTTTCAACATCAAAAGTGTACAGTCACAAGGTTTTAAACTGAATGTATGGGACATTGGTGGACAGAGGAAAATCAGACCATACTGGAAGAATTATTTTGAAAATACCGATATTCTTGTAAGTACTCCTTCTGACGCACTAATTCATAGTATTTTCTGCCATGTGTTAGAAACATGGACACTGTAACATTCTTTCTTGTCAGTAATTCCACCACCATAACATTAATCACTGTGAATCTAGCAGGGATAGCAGAAGGCTACAGATTATAAAGGAAAAACATCTTTGTATAACTTGTATAAGATGTTTTGCTGTTGCTCAGTAACAATGTTGTACCCACACCCATCTTGGCAAAATAAAGTGTTTATTAATTGCCATAGTGATTTGAATAGCAGAAGGGAAGTCAGAAGATCATGCCACTGACTGTCACCTCTAGGAAGACAATGAATCAAGTGTATTGCAAAGAGAGCAACCAAAATAGTGAAAGTACTGGAAACCATGATGTATAAGGAGTGGTTGAAAGACCTGAGAATGTTCTTCCTAGAAAAGAGAACACTGGGAACTGTCTAGGCTGCTTCAAGAATTATCTTAAGTCAGAGGGATTGAATAGTTCTAGAGGGCTGAGCCAAGAGCAAGATGGGGAATGTTAAGTGGTAGAATGTAATTCAGAATAAGGAAGAAGTTTCCTATAATTACGATCATCCAGAAGTAGGAGAAGCTGCCTCGTGCATTGGGAATACCCTGACTCAGGGAGCATTCATTCAGGTGGAGGCTGAGATTTTAGCTCCCAGCTCTCTGTCACTTCCTTTAGGACCACCACTGTTTCAGAATTCTTGGAGATTTCACTGTCCACTTACATGATTTCCACAAAACCCCAGCCTCTCAGTTCCTTCACCTGCCCTCCTCCAATGGTCTTGTCATCTACTCTACCTCAGCCACATACTTGCATAATCATACCCTGAAACTAGGGGGGCTCATGAACTTAGATGGGAGAAAAATTGCATGTCACTTTTACTAACCTCTAACCAAAAGTTTGCGTTTACATCAATTATGATGAAAGGCAATAAACCGCAATAATAGCAGCCATATCTATGTCTTTATTACTAATAGAAATCATCTAGACCAGGTGTGGTGGCTCATGCCTGTAATCCCAGCAGTTTGAGGCGGCTGAGGTGGGAGGATCGCTTCAGCCCAGGAGGCGGAGGTTGCAGTGAGCCCAGATTGAGATCGGGCCACCACACTCCAGCCTGGAAGACAGAGTGATACTCTGTTTCAAGAAAAGAAAAAAAAAAAGAAATCATCTTGCTTCTCAAACAGCTTCACTTTCTGCTGTTGTTTCCTAAGTGTCTCTCTCTTCTGGATCATTCCCATTAACATAAACATATCCTGTAGCTTCTCCTGCTTAATGAAGAAAAAATAAGCCCCAGAAAACTCCTCCTGACCATACATCCCCCTCCAATACTGTCCCATTCTTCAGCCTCCCTTTATAGCACAACTCCTTGAAAGAGTTTGCTATGCTCTCTGTCTTTGCTTTATCTCCTCCCAGTTACTCTTGAGCCTTCTTTTCAGGCTCACTGATAATTCCACATTGCTAAAAGTAGGGTTCAGTTTTCAGTACTCATCTCACTTGACCTATCAGCCCATTTAACATTGGTCATGCTGTCTTTGAAACATTGTCTTTTCTTGGCTTCCAAGACACCATTCTATCTTGCTTTTCCTCCTCACTGGCTACTCCTCTTAAATCTCCATTGCTACTTTTTTTAAATCTCCCAAGCTCCAAATGTTAGAGAGCCCCAGAGTCCTTGTGTTTTTCTTCTCTGAGTCACTGCTTAGGTGACCTCGTCTAATTTGAAGGATTTAATGACCACTTAGATGCTTATGAATCTCAAACTATCATCTGTAGCCTGGAATTCTCTCCTGAACTTGAGTTTCGTATACAGTCATGTGCCACATAACGACACTTAGGTCAGTGACTGACCTCATAAATGATAGTGGTCCCTTAAGATTATAATAGAGCTGCCGGGCGCAGTGGCTCACGCCTGTAATCCCAGCACTTTGGGAGGCCAAGGCGGGTGGATCACGAGGTCAGGAGTTCAAGACTAACCTGGCCAAGATAGTGAAACTGCGTCTCTACTAAAAATATGAAAATTAGCTGGGCGTGGTGGTAGATGCCTGTAATCCCAGCTACTCAGGAGGCTGAGGAAGAGAATTGCTTGAACCTAGGAGGTGGATGTTGCAGTGAGCCAAGATTGCGCCACTGCAATCCAGCCTGGGCAACACAGCGAGACTCTTTTTCTCAAAAAAAAAAAATTATAATAGAGCTGAAAAATTTCTATTACCTAGTGACATAGCTGTCATAACACATTACCTTTTATATGTTTAGATCCTTAAATACTTACCATTGTTTTACAGTTGCCTGCAGTATTCGATACAGTAACTTGGTGTACAGATTTGTAGCCTGGAGCAATAGGCTATGCCATACAGCCTAGGTGTGTAGTAGACCATCTAGGTGTGTGTAAGTACACTGTATGATGTTGGCACCATGTCAGAATTGCCTAATAATGCATTTCTCAGAACATGCCCTTGTCATTAAGCAACACATGACTACATAAGCCAGCTGCCTATTTGACATCTCCACTTCAGGGGCTGGTAAGTCCCTCAACCTCAACATGTCTAAAACCAAATTCCTGTTTTCATCCTGTCCTACTCAACCCTACTCTTCCCACAGTCTTCTCAGTAAATGGTAGTCCCATTCCTCCAGAAACAATGCAATCATCCTTGGCTCCTTCTCCTCACTCCCCTCATCTGATCTATCAGCAGATTCTTTGTACCTATTGCCATCAGACATATTTTTATTTATTAGCTTTCTCTCGCACTGTAAGGTAAGCTCTGTGAGGACAGGAATTTTTGCATTTTAAAAAAAACTGTTGGCTGGGTGCGGTGGCTCACGCCTGTAATCCCAGCACTTTGGGAGGCCGAGGCGGGTGGATCACGAGGTCAGGAGTTCAAGACCAGCCTGGCCAAGATGGTGAAACCCCGTCTCTACTAAAATTACAAAAAATTAGCCGGGCGTGGTGGCAGGCGCCTGTAATCCCAGCTACTTGGGAGGCTGAGGCAGAGAATTGCTTGAATCAGGGAGGTGCAGGTTGCAGTGAGCTAAGATCGCGCCACCGCACTCCAGCCTTGGCGACAGACCAAGACTCCGTCTCAAAAAAAAAAAAAAAAAAAAAACTTGGCTGGGCTCGGTGGCTAACGCCTGTAATCCCAGCACTTTGGGAGGCCAAGGTGGGCGGATCACAAGGTCAGGAGATCAAGACCATCCTGGCTAACACAGTGAAACCCCATCTCTACTAAAAAATACAAAAAAATAGCCGGGCATGGTGGCGGGCGCCTGTAGTCCCAGCTACTCGGGAGGCTGAGGCAGGAGAATGGCGTGAACCTGGGAGGCAGAGCTTGCAGTGAGCCAAGATCACGCCACTGCACTCCAGCCTGGGTGACAGAGTGAGACTCTGTCTGAATAAAAAATAAAATAAGGCCGGGCACAGTGGTCACTCCAGCCTGGGCAACAAGAGTGAGACTCTCTCTAAGATAAGATGAGATAAGATAAGGTGAGATAAGATAAAATTCTTTTAAATCAGAAAAAGACAAAAAAATAAAAATAATTAAAAATATTTTAAATCAGGCCTGGTGCAATGGCTCATGCCTGTAATCCCAGCACTTTGGGAGGCTGAGGCAGGTGGATCACTTAAGGTCAAGAGTTCGAGACCAGCCTGACCAACATGGAGAAACCCCGTCTCTACTAAAAATACAAAATTAGCTGGGCGTGGCGGCACATGCCCGTAAGCTACTTGGGAGGCTGAGGCAGGAGAATTGCTTGAACCCGGAAGGTGGAGGTTGCGGTGAGCCAAGATCATGGCATTGCATTCCAGCCAGGGCAACAAGAGTCTCAAAACAAAAAACAAGTCTCAAAAACAAAAAAAAAAATATTTTAAATCAACAAGGAAACACTTAGAACTAATAAGTGATTATACCAAGGCTGCAGGATATAAGGTTAATATGTACAAGTCAGTTGCTTTCCTTTATATCAGCAGTGAACAATTGAAATTTGAAATTAATAGCAAAATACCATTTAGCACCCCCAAAATGAAATACTTAGGCATAAATCTAACAAAATACATTCAGGACCTACTTGAAGAAACCTGCAAAACTAATAAAGAAGATCTAGGTAAATAAAGAGACAGTCCGTGCTCACGGATAGGAAAACTCAGTATTATTAAGATGTCAGTTATACCCAACTTGATTTATAGATTTAATAGAATCCCAATCAAAATCACAGCAAGTTACTTTGGGGATATTGACAAACTGATTCTAATGTTTATATGGAAAAGCAAAAGATTTAGATGGCTAACATAGTACTTAAAAGGAACAAGTTAGAGGACTGACACTACCTGACATCAAGATTCACTGTAAAGCAAGTAAACAAGACAGCATAGGCCGGGTGCAGTGGCTCACGCCCGCACTCCCAACACTTTGGGAGGCTGAGGCAGGCGGATCACCTGAGGTCAGGAGTTCAAGAGCAGCCTGGCCAATGGGGTGAAACCCCATCTATATTAAAAATACAAAAATTAGCCGGGTGTAGTGGCAGGCACCTGTAATCCCAGCTGCTCAGGAGGCTAAGACGGGAGAATCGCTTGAACCCAGGAGGCGGAGGTTGCAGTGAGCCAAAATTGCACCATTGCACTCCAGCCTGGGCAATAAGTGTGAAACTCCATCTCAAAAAAAAAAAAAAAAAAAAAGAAGACAGCATGCATTAGAGAAAGAGTAGACAAATTGATCAACAGAATAGAATAGAGAGCCCAAAAATAGGCTTACATGAATATGGCCCACTCTCTCTGACGAAAGAACATGACAGTTCAAGGGAGGAAGGATAATCTTTTCAGCAAGTAGTGCTGGAATAATGGGACATCGACATGCAAAAAAAAAAAGAATCTAGACCCATCCTTACCCCTTAACTTAAAATGTTAAAATAGATTCTTTTTTCCTTCTACCTAGAGCCCTTGACAAAATGGATCTTAAACCTAAATGTAAAACCCAAACACTATAAAACTCCTAGAAGATAACATAGGAGAACATCTAGGTGACCTTGAGTTTGGTGATGAGGTTTTAGATACACAAAAAGCATAATCCATGAAATAAATAAATTGGACTTAAATGAATTTAAAACTTCTGGAAGCAGCCAGGCGCGGTGGCTCACGCCTGTAATCCCAGCACTTTGGGAGGCCGAGGCGGGAGGATCACGAGATCAGGAGATCGAGACCATCCTGGCTAACACAGTGAAACCCCGTCTCTACAAAAAAAATACAAAAAAAATTAGCCGGGCGCGGTGGCGGGCGCCTGTAGTCCCAGCTACTCAGGAGGGTGAGGCCAGGAGAATGGTGTGAACGTGGGAGGCAGAGCTTGCAGTGAGCCGAGATCACACCACTGCACTCCAGCCTGGGCGACAGAGCAAGACTCCATCTCAAAAAAAATAAATAAAAATAAAACTTCTGGAAGCTGGGTGTGGTGGCTCATGTCTGTAATCTCAGCCCTTTGGGAGGCGAGGTGGGAGGATGCTTTGAGTCCAGAAGTTCAAGACCAGCCTGCACAATATACTGTGACCCTGTCTCTACAAAAAATAAAAAAAAATTAGCCAGTCATGGTGATGTGGACCTGTAGTCCCAGCTACTCAGGAAACTGAGGTGGAAGGATCACTTGAGCCCAGGAGGTTGAGTCTGCAGTGAGCCATGATCACTACTGCACTCCAGTCTGGGTGACAGAGTGAGACTCTATCTCAAAAAAATAAATAAAATAAAACTTCTGTTCTGCAAAATAGACTGCTAAGAGAATAAAAAGACAAACCACAGACTGGGAGAAAATATTTGCAAAACACATATATGTTAAAGTAGTTATATCTAAAATATACAAATAACTCAAAACTCAAGAATAAGCAAACAACTTGGTTTTACAAATGGGCAAAAGATCTGAACAGACACCTCATCAAAGAAGGCAGATAAGCATATAAAAAATATTCAGTATTATATGTCATTACGGATTTACAAATTAAAACAGCAATAATATGGTACTACATATTAATACCTACTAGACTGGCTAAAATAAAAAAAAAAAACTGACAATACCAAATGCTGATACGGATGTAGAGCAATGGGACTCCTCTTCATTGCTGGTGGAAATACAAAATGGTACACCCACTTTGGAAGACAGTTGGTAGTTTCTTACAAAGCTAAACATAGTCTTAGCATACAGTCCAGCAGTACTCCAAGATACACACCCAGTTAGTTGGAAATTGATATTCCACACAAAATTCTGCATAGGAATGTTTATGGCATCTTTATTCCCAATTGCCAAAACCTGGAAGCATCCAAGATGTCCTTCAATAGGTTAATAGATAAACAAACTGTGGTACACCCGTATAGTAGAATATTGTTCAATGATAAAAATACATGAGCTGTCGAGTCATGAAAAGACACAGAGGGGCCGGGCGCGGTGGCTTATGCCTGTAATCCCAGCAGTTTGGGAGGCCAAGGCGGGCAGATCACGAGGTCAGGAGATCAAGACCATCCTGGCTAACACGGTGAAACCCTGTCTCTACTAAAAAATACAAAAAATCAGCTGGGCGTGGCGGTGGGTGCCTGTAGTCCCAGTTACTAGGGAGGCTGAGGCAGGAGAATGGCATGAACCCAGGAGGTGGAGCTTGCAGTGAGCCAAGATCACGCCACTGCACTCCAGCCTGGGCGACAGAGCGAGACTCTGTCTCAAAAAAAAGAAAAGAAAAGACACGGAGGGCTCACACCTGTAATCCCAGCACTCTGAGAGGCTGAGGTGGGTGGATCACCTGAGGTCAGGAGTTCGAGGCCAGCCTGGCCAGCATGGCAAAACCCCATCTCTGCTAAAAATATAAAAATTAGCCAGGTGTGGTGGCACGTGCCTGTAATCCCAGCTCCTCGAGAAGCTGAGGCAGGAGTATTGCTTGAACCCAGGAGGCAGAGGTTGCAGTGAGCTGAGATCACACCACTGCACTCCAGCCTGGGTGACAGAGCAAGACTCCGTCTCAACAAAAAAACAAAAGTGTGTATATGTTTCAAAAGCTATAGACTCCTTTTTCCTCTTTCAATCATGAGTTAGGAAAAAGCAGGTGGCTGAGAGAAATTACATTCCTATCTGTTCCTCTGCTGGATTAAGGTATCTTGAAAGAAATACCCAAGGAAGAGAAGTATATAAAGACATTAATGATTGTAAGTCTCCATAAGGAGGTCTCAGAAACTTTCTGGTCTCCAGGTAAGGGTAATTTTAAATCATAAGCTCTAATAGCTTGAGGGCAGACTGCAAGTTGGTTGTAATATAATGTAACCCTGAATTCCACATTCACATGATCTGAGAGTGCCCGGGAATTAACGTACAATCCAGCAAAAATCGGTTCACAACAACCCTAGAGAAGCTTCCTCCAGCTACATCCTTGTACTCGGCACTAGTACAAGATAATATTTTGGATTGAGAGTCAACCTTTCATTATTTTCCAGTGCTGTTTGAGATTATACAAGTTTGGGGGAGCAGCTGAGTCCCTGGGGTTAGAGTCTAAGGCCTTGTGACTCACAGCCCTGTCTGCCAGTTTTGTAGCAGCTTAGAGTGAAGGTGGTGGATGGGTTATATTTGTCTGTGTTTAATAGTCTTCCATTGTTGGTTGAAAAAGACTTATTATGCTAGACTCCACACTGCCTAGAAGAGCAGGCTTGAGACTTGACACAAGAGTTGCCTGGTTCATTCTTTCCCATTATCTCTAGAGTACCGTAATCAAATCTTGCTTTAGAGCAGGTCGACAAATTGATCCAGGCTGCCTCCAGTTTTTGTACAGCCTTCAAGCTAGGAGTGGTTTTTACATTTCTAAGTGGTTGGGGAGAAAAACGCCAAAAGAATAATGTTTCACAACATGTAAAAATTACATGAAATTCACATTTCAGTGTCCATGAAGTTACTTGGAACATAGCCACATACATTTGTTTACAGATTTTCTGTGGTTGCCTTCTCACAATAACAGGAGCATTCAAGAGTTGTGAAAGAGATTGTATGGGCCACAGAGGCTAAAATATTGACTGCTGACCTCTTACAGAAAAAGTTTGCCTACCCTTGCTTTGGAGTATTAAATTAAATGGTTCTCTAAACTGTGTCTGGTGGTGCACACCTGTAATCCCAACTACTCAGGAGGCTGAGGTGGGAGGATCCCTTGAGCCCAGGAGTTTGAGACCAGCCTGGGTAACATAGCAAGACCCCATCTCAAAAAAAAAAAAAAAAAAAAAAGAGGTTTGAAAGACTAAGGGTAACTCCTAGAAGTACCAGAGTTATTCTTAGGGAAGATGACATTGAGAATATCTGACTTCAGCTTTATTAATTTGAGGGTAGTGACTAAGAAATAAAACTTGAAGCGTGATGGAAGGGAGGGGATAGGGTATCTTGCATTTCTCTTTAGGCCCAGAAATAATAACAGCCTTTTGATAGATATAAATGTCTTTTCAAGATATATTCATGTTACTACTAATCATTTACTGTATTATTATTAATATCAGCTTTGTGTTTAAACTTAACATAATTTAAACAAAGTAGGCCAGCCACAGTGGCTCACGCCTGTAATCCCAGCACTTTAGGAGGCTGAGGCAGGTGGATCACTTGAGGTCAGGAGTTTGAGACCAGCCTGGCCAACGTGGTGAAACGCCGTCTCTACTAAAAATACAAAAATTAGCCGGGCATGGTGGCAGGCACCTGTAATCGCAGCTACTCAGGAGGCTGAGGCAGAAGAATCGCTTGAACCTGGGAGGCAGAGGTTGCAGTAAGCCGGGATCACACCACTGCACTCCAGCATGGGTGACAGAGCAAGACTCTGTCTCAAAAAACAATAAGATAAATAATAAAAAAGAAAATAAATAAAGTAACTTGTAATCATTTCCATATCTAAAGTGTAGGACATCAAGATCTCAAACACCCTAAAACAAGATAACCATCTCTTGTATCATTTCCAAATCTCTCACACTTACGTATCTATACTACTGAAGCTAGAGGAAGCACATGTAATTGAAAACCACAAGTTATCTAGACACCTGGTCAGTTCGAGACTTCCATAGACTTTCACTCAAGCTATCAAAAAAAAAGCCATGCTGGTTAGCGTCACACCTTCTTGTTGCTGTCCACATCTGGTGGAGAAATGTTATACTTAGGAGCAATAAAATGGACAAAAGGTGGCAGCCGGCGTTGGGAGGAGCAGAAGCAAGAGGAGGAACAAAGCCCTCCGTCCACACGCTGGGCGAGCCCTCTCTGGTGATCTGGAGTTGGCTGAACTTCCATGAAAACAAATCTTTTTCTCTAGGTCTTCCTCCCATAACCAAATAAGCATTTCAAAATAATTGCCAAAAAAAGATGTGAATTGGCTTTGCCTAAAGCATCATGCCGTGGATTATATAACCTTACTTTCGAGTAGCTTTCATGACTTATTTGTGAAGGTCCGTACTGTTTAAAGATGAGTCAGGATCATAATAAATGTTTAACTTTCCCTGATGCTTTCTGGCAAAAGATCAAAAAATTTTTAAATTGACTATTAATTTGTTTGGAGCTTTTAAAATCTTTTTTTTGGCCCGGCACAGTGGCTCACGCCTATAATCCCAGCACTTTGGGAGGCTGAGATGGGCAGATCACCTGAGGTTAGGAGTTTGAGACCAGCCTGACCAACATGGAGAAACCCTGTCTCTACTAAAAATACAAAATTAGCTGGGCATGGTGGTGCATGCCTGTAACCCCGGCAACTCCAGAGGCTGAGGCAAGAGACTCGCTTGAACTCGGGAGGCAGAGGTTGCAGTGAGCCAAGATCATGCCATTGCACTCCAGCCTGGGCAACAAGAGCGAAACTCCGTCTCAAAAAAAAATGCCTTTTTAAATTTTTTACATGACTGAGTTAACCAATAGCTATGCTATTTAAAAAAAATAATAATAAAGGTAATCCTTATCTTTAGCTATTGTCCAGAAGGAAACAGACATTGCATGGAGATATTGGGAGGAGCTGGGGAGGGGACAATGAGGATGAGAGTATACCGCTGCAGGGCCGGACGCCATAGCTCATGGTTGTAATCCCAGCACTTTGCGAGGCCGAGGTGGGCAGACCACTTGAGGTTAGGAGTTCACAACCAGCCTGGCCAACATGGTAAAACCCCGTCTCTAATAAAAATACAAAAATTAGCCAGGTGTGATAGCATGGACCTGTAGTCCCAGCTACTCAGGAGGCTGAGCAGGAGAATTGCTTGAACCCAGGAGGCGGAGGTTGCAGTGAGCGGAGATCGCCCCATTATACTCCAGCTTAGACGACAGAGCGAGACTCTTTCTCAAAAAAAAAAAAAAAAAAAAAGGCCGGGCACGGTGGCTCACACCTATAATCCCAGCACTTTAGGAGGCTGAGGCAGGTGGATCACGAGGTGAGGAGATCGAGACCATCCTGGCTAACACGGTGAAACCCCGTCTCTACTAAAAATACAAAAAATTAGCTGGGCCTGGTGGCGGGCGCCTGTAGTCCCAGCAACTCAGGAGGCTGAGGGAGGAGAATGGCGTGAACCTGAGAGGCGGAGCTTGCAGTGAGCCGAGATTGCGCCACTGCAATCCAGCCTGGGCAGCAGAGCGAGACTCCGTCTCAAAAAAAAAAAAAAAAGAAAAAAGAGTATACCGCTGCAGAAAAACACATTTGTGGGATCACCAGAGATTTATTTGTGCCCATGACTTTTTGATTTGGCTCTTTTCTTAATAAATGGGACGCTTTCCTTATAGATTGACTCCTAGAATGATTGTGTAGTAATTTTCAAATTTTGTAAAAGTTACTTGAGAAAATGCCAAATTATAGGGAAAATTGGCGTATAATTTAGGAAAATCCTCCTTTGTAATCTTGTAATGGAAATGCTTCCAGTGAAATTTCATGTCAAGGCAATAAATAGCAAATAATTATGAGTACAAATTAAAGCTTTCTTCTCATTGACCTTCAGCCTCTGGATTCTCTGGCATTTGACAGGTCATCTTTCTTGTCTACTATTAAAATGATCTTTCCATTTCTCACCATCCTCTCCCAACTGTCTGTTTCTTCATATCAAACTTCTGGGGTTTTTTTGTTGTTTTTTTTTTAAGAGATGGGGTTTCACTCCGGGAGGCGGAGGTTGCGGTGAGCCGAGATCGCGCCATTGGACTCCAGCCTGGGCAACAAGAGTGGAACTCCATCTCAAAAAAAAAAAAAAAAAAGAGAGAGAGATGGGGTTTCACTTTGTGGCCCGGGGGAGTGCAATGGCACGATCATAGCACACTCTCTCAATCTCCTGGGCTTATGGGATCCTCCTGCCTCAGCCTCCTGAGTAACAGGGACTACAAGGCACATGCTACTTGCACCTTGCTAATTTTGTTTGTTTGTTTTCAGAGATGGGATCTCACTGTGTTGCCCAGGCTGGTCTCAAACTCCTGGGCTCAAGCGATCTTTCTGCCTTGGCCTCCCAAAGTGTTGGGATTATAGGCGTGAGCCACTGCACCCACTGTCTTTAACCATATTATCAGCCTTGTCTCAGCCTCTTCCTTCCTACCTTCACCTTTATTCATAGCCTTTGCCCCCAGCACACCTTTCTCCTGCTTTGTCATTCTTTTCTTGCCAGATGACTTGCACATAGCCACCAAGCAGCCCTCTGAGCTCCAGACACTCCTAGCAATGACCTGATCTTTCTTTCCTCCCTCACATAAATATATGTTTTTTGTTTTTTGTTTTTAATTTGAGATAGAGTCTCACTCTGTCACCCAGGCTGGAGTGCAGTGGTGCGATCTTGGCTTACTGCAACCTCTGCCTCCTGGGTTCAAGCGATTCTCCTGCCTCAGCCTCCTCAGTACCGCACGTGCCAGCTGATTTTTTGTATTTTTAGTAGAGATGGATTTTCACCATGTTAGCCAGTACGGTCTTGATCTCCTGACCTTCTGATTCGCCCACCTCAGCCTCCCAAAGTGCTGGGATTACAGGCGTGAGCCACTGCGCCCAGCCTATATATGTATTTTTTGAGACAGAGTCTCACTGTGTCGCCCAGGCTGTAGTGCAGTGCCGTGATCTCGGCTCACGTGATCCACCCACCTCAGCCTCCCAAAGTGCTGGGATTACAGGCATGAGCCACCGTGCTTGGTCCTCCCTCACATCTTCTTGGACTATTGCTTGAGTGAGGATCATTCTAGCCTACTGTAGACTATAAAATAATTTGAATGAGGTCTTTTATATTGAGGTTCACTCTCCCATTGCATTTCTTCTTTCTTCATCTGTGTTTATACTCTTCCTGCTACTTCTAGAAGGTGAGCCTCACTGGTGGAAAACTAAGCGAGCACCATATTCTGCAGAGTGACTTATCAGACACATAGAATGTTGGGTATCTGTGGTGTGCACAGCTCATTAGTGCATGTATTGACATTGAATCAGAGTATAATAATAATGAGCAATAATTAAAATGCCACACAAAAATATTGAAACCAAACATATTCATCCTCTCTCCTATGATTCTCCAAGTAGAAACATATTCTTTTTTTTTTTTTTAAGACAGAGTTTCACTCTTGTTGCCCAGGCTGGAGTTCAATGGCACGATCTCAGCTCACCGCAACCTCCGCCTCCCAGGTTCAGACGATTCTCCTGCTTCAGCCTCCCGAGTAGCTGGGATTAGAGGCATGCGCCACCACTCCCGGCTAATTTTGTATTTTTAGTAGAGACGGGGTTTCTGAATGTTGGTCAGGCTGGTCTCAAACTCCTGACCTCAGGTGATCTGCCCTCCTTGGCCTCCCAAAGTGCTGGGATTATAGGCGTGAGCCACCGCGCCCAGCCGAAACATAGACTATTCTTGAAGGAAAGGGCTGAACTTGGTTTCTGGTATAATATTTAGCATTTGCGACTCTAAATAGCATTAAGCGGAGGAATTTTAATTGGTCTTTTTTTTTTCTAAAGAGATTTTCAGTGTAGCACAGAATATGACTTTGAGTACAAAAATGCTTGTAACTTACATAATTTAAGGTATGTAATGGTGAGAACTGAAGATTGTGTGTGGTTTTTAGTTGGATATGCTATTTTAAAAGAGAATGTTTCCATTATACCATTAGGCTAATAGCAATTTTAAATTCTTTAAAGAAAGTTTGAAAGATTGAAAATTTTTAGATTAGCAAGTGAGAAAACATTAATACATCATTTAATGAAAAAAATCTACAAAATTATATCTGTTTCTTTTTTAGTTTTCACCTGAAGTCGGATTAAAAGGGAGATTTCCATAGGAAATTAGTTAATGTGTTTTGGTGGTATAACTATAGGTGATCTTTCTTCCCCTTTTTTTTGTGTGTGTGTGTGTGTTTGTGTTACCTTATTTCCCTTATTGCTGTAGGATGTTATTCATGCAATTACTAAAATTCAGGGATGGGGAGAAATCTTGGGATTTGTAGTTTATGATAAATCTCAAGACTTTTCTTGCTTCTGGCAAAGACTCTGTCCTTACTATTTCCAGTATTTGATCTTGACCCAGCTGTGTCTCCTTTGTCATCAGCCTCTGAAGTCAGCATATAGTTAATGCTGCAAATGGTACTTTGAGATTTGAGGAATATAGGATTGTAAATGCCTCAAAGCACCATCCCTTCCATTCTGACAATCTGGGAAGCAGTATAGCAGACAGGTTAAGAGCAGCTATGGACTTATGAGCTTGAGTTTGAATCCCAATTTTCCCAAGTACCAGATGTAATTTGGGCAAATTACTTGACTTTGTGCTTATGTTTATTTATGAATAAAATGGGAAAATAGGCCAGGCGCGGTGGCTTACGCCTGTAATCCCAGCACTTTGGGAGGCCGAGGCGGGCGGATCACAAGGTCAGGAGATCAAGACCATCCTGGCTAACACGGTGAAACCCCGACTCTACTAAAAATACAAAAAATTAGCTGGGCGTGGTGGTGGGTGCTTGTAGTCCCAGCTACTCGGGAGGCTGAGGCAGGAGAATTGCTTGAACCCAGGAGGCGGAGCTTGCAGTGAGCCGAGATCGCACCACTGCACTCCAGCCTGGGCAACAGAGCAAGACTCCGTCTTAAAAAAAAAAAAGGCCAGGCGCGGTGGCTCACGCCTGTAATCCCAGCACTTTGGGAGGCCGAGGCGGGCTGATCACAAGGTCAGGAGATTGAGACCATTCTGGCTAACACAGTGAAACCCCGTCTCTACTGAAAATACAAAAAAATTAGCTAGGCGTGGTGTGCGCCTGTAGTCCCAGCTGCTGGGGAGGCTGAGGCAGGAGAATGGGGTGAACCCAGAGCCGAGATCACGCCACTACACTCCAGCCTGGGTGACAGAGCAGAGCAAGACTCTGTGTCAAAAAAAAAAAAAAAAGGAAAATAGTGAAATCTATATTGTAGAGTTGTAATGAGGGTTAATAGAGTAGACCTAGTAATGTTTAGTGACAACATCAAGTGCCCATTAAATGTAGCTATTTTATCCCACTTGGTTTTCCTAAATCCTAGACTTTGGAGCATTACTGAAGTTTTTTTCTGGGCATCCCTATTTAATTAATTTGTATATTTGTTTGTTTGGCCTTCATAAATGAGATGAGACTCACCAGTCAATTTCTGTATGTTGTGCTAATTGGAATATGCTGATTGCGGATCACCTGCTCCTTTTGCAGAAATTGCCCTGTTTTTTCCATCTCTGCTCACTGAAATAACCTTCTTCTTTTCCTTTATAGATATATGTAATCGACAGTGCAGACAGAAAAAGATTTGAAGAGACAGGTCAGGTAAATAATTATTTTGTTTTATATCAAAGGTCTAATATATATATATATATATTTTTTTTTTTTTTGAGACGGAGTTTTTACTCTTGTTGCCCAGGCTGGAGTGCAATGGCATGATCTCGGCTTACCCCAACCTCTGCCTCCCAGGTTCAAGCGATTCTCCTGCCTCAGCCTCCCGAGTAGCTGGGATTAGCATGCACCACCACGCCTGGCTAATTTTGTATTTTTAGTAGAGACAGGGTTTCACCACGTTGGTCAGGCTGGTCTCGAACTCCCGACCTCAGGTGATCTTCCCGCCTCAGCCTCACAAGGTGCAGGGATTACAGGCGTAAGCCACCACGCCCAGCCTAGTATATTTTTTAAATACTAATTCTTCTGTTGAGATAGTTCCCAAATAACTGGGTATTCATTAATCAACCTTGTAAATGTGTGAGAGTGAGGGAGGTTTTTCTTTTGTTTTGTTTGTTAACCTTTACAGTTCAAACAAGACAGTTATTCTAGCAAGCACACAAAAATACCAGTTGTCTGAAATTAGTTGAGAGATCTTTAAACAGTTTTTTTTTTTTTCCCCTCCAAGACAGAGTTTCACTCTTGTTACCCAGGCTGGAGTGCAATGGCACAATTTCAGCTCACTGCAACTTCAACCTCCCAGGTTCAAGTGATTCTCCTGCCTCAGCCTCCCAAGTAGCTGGGATTACAGGCGTGTGCCACCACACCTGGCTAATTTTTTTGTATTTTTAGTAGAGACAGGGTTTCGCCATGTTGACCAGGCTGGTCTTGAACTCTTGACCTCAGATGATCCACCCACCTCAGCCTCCCAAAGTGCTGGGATTACAGGCGTGAGCCTCCATGCCCAGCCTAAACAGTTTTTTAATTAAAACTTTTTAGCTTTAATCAAATTGAATATATGAGATACAGACAAGTGGAACTTAGCACCATGCCCAAAGACTCTTGAGGTTTTTTCCCAGGCCATGTGAAAATGAACCCAGAGGAACAAGTCACTTCTCATTTTTATTTACCTTTTTCAATACCTACTTAATTGATTCAGGGGTAACTTTGACAAATTTGAAAGGACAGGAAGAAATGCACAAGCCAAGGGCTGGGCGCAGTGGCTCACGCCTGTAATCCCAGCCCTTTGGGAGGCTGAGGCGGGCGGATTACCTGAGGTCAGGAGATCAAAACCATCCTGGCTAACACGGTGAAACCCTGTCGCTACTAAAAATACAAAAAATTAGCCGGGTGTGGTGGCACGTGCCTGTAGTCCCAGCTACTCTGGGGGCTGAGGCAGGAGAATCACTTGAACCCACTGCAGAGGTTGCCATGAGCCAAGATTGTGCCACTGCACTCCAGCCTGGGTGACAGAGTGAGACTCCATCTCAAAAAAAAAAAAGTTTTTTAAAAAGTTATCATTGCGCCGGGCGCGGTGGCTCACGCCTGTAATCCCAGCACTTTGGGAGGCTGAGGCGGGTGGATCACAAGGTCAGGAGATCAAGACTATCCTGGCTAACACGGTGAAACCCCGTCTCTACTAAAAGCACAAAAAATTAGCCGGGCGTGGTGGCGGGCACCTGTAGTCCCAGCTACTTGGGAGGCTGAGGCAGGAGAATGGTGTGAACCCGGGATGCGGAGCTTGCAGTGAGCCAAGATTGCGCCATTGCACTCCAGCCTGGGCGACTGAGACTCCGACTCAAAAAAAAAAAAAGTTATCATTGCAGAGTCCTTGGCCTGTTGGCCTGTGTCCTAAATGACCACAGGTGGCCTTCCAAAGGTAGCAGTTCTCATGTTTATGTCCCTTTTTTTGAAATTGAGTTGAGAACTCTCCAGACTTCTGGAAACAACCCACTACCCTTCCATACCCTGATGATTTCTGGATTATCACTCATGTGAAATGAGCTTGGAGGTGGAGGGGGTCCTATGTAGTCATCTGCCTCTTGATCCATACAGTTCTCTTTGAAAGCCCACATGTTTTAAGTAGCTAAAATGTGGATTTAATGAGGAAAAGGTGGGGCCTATCATTTAAGTACACATACACCCTTTCCTATGGTTTTTGTAAACAAAATCACATATACTTTAGACCCCAACCTATAACCTAAATATCAGGGACCTTGCCAGATGGACCAATAAAGTTATTTTAGGATGTAGGTTTGATGAAATGTGAAGCACGTGCATGCATGTTTTAGAGATAGAGATTGATGAAACAGAATTATCTCTAAAGTAATTGTCATTTTCAGTTTAAATTTCATACACACACACACACACACACACACACACACACACATTGAAAGTTATTTGCAGGTAATAACCTTGGGTAAGTTTTGAATCTCAAACCACTTCTTGTCTTCTCCCTTGAATGATTTTCTCAAAAGTGTTCTATGGGCCAGGTGTGATGGCTCATCGCTATAATTCTAGCACTTTGTTAGGCTGAGGCAGGAGGATCCCTTTGAGCCCAGGAGTCCAAGACCAGCATGGGCAATATATCAAAACCCTGTCTCTACAAAAAAAATTTTTTTTTTTTTCCAGGCAGAGTCTCGCTCTGTCACCCTGGCTGGAGTGCAGTGGCATGATTTTAGCTCACTGCAACCTTTGCCTCCTGGGTTAAAGCAATTCTCCTGTCTCAGCCTCCCAAGTAGTTGGGACTACAGGTGCCCACCACCATGCACGGCTAATTTTTGTATTTTTAATAGATACAGGGTTTCACCATATTGGTCAGACTGGTCTCGAACTCCGCCCACCTCGGCCTCCCAAAATGCTGGGATTACATGGGTGAGCCACTGCGCCTGGCCAAAAAAAAATTTTAATTAGCTGGGCATGGTGGCGATCACCTGAGGTCCCAGCTAGCTGATCAGGAGGCTAAGTTAAGCATCGCTTGAGCCCAGGAGGTTGAGCCTGCAGTAAGCTGTGATCTCACCACTGCACTCCAGCCTGGGTGACAGAGTGAGGTATTGTCTCAAAAAAAAAAAAAAAGTGATCTGTGAATCATCTGTAGCAGAATCACTTCAGGAGTTTGCTAAAAATGTAGATTCCTATGCCAGGCACGGTGGCTCACGCCTTTAATCCCAGCACTTTGGGAGGCCGAGGCGGGTGGATCACAAGGTCAGGAGTTCAAGACTAGCCTGGCCAAGATGGTGAAACCCCGTCTCTACTAAAAACACAAAAAAATTAGCCAGGCGTGGTGGTGGGTGCCTGTAATCCCAGCCACTTGGGAGGCTGAGGCAGAGAATTGCTTGAACCTGGGAGGCAGAGGTTGCAGTGAGCCGAGATCGCGCCACTGCACTCCAGCCTTGGCGACAGAGCGAGACTCATCTCAAAAAAAAAAAAAAAAAGATTCCTGAGCCCTAGCTCAGACTTTCCAAAGTCAGCATCTCCGGGTTGGGCCCAGGAATCTGCCAGGGGAATCTTATACAGGTTCAAGTTCGATAATCAGACTGGGCACGGCGGCTCACACCGTAATCCCAGCACTTTGGGAGGCCAAGGCAGGCAGATCACTTGAGGCCAGGAGTTCAAGACCAGCCTGACCAACATGGTGAAACCCCATCTCTACTAAAAATACAGAAATTAGCTGGTCATGGTAGTGTGCACCTGCAATCTCAGCTACTCAGGAGGCTGAGGCATGAGAATTGCTTGAACCTGGGAGGTGGAAGGTTGCAGTGAGCCGGGATTGCGCCACTGCACTCCAGCCTGGGCGACAGAGCGAGACCCTGTCTCAAAAAAAAAAAAAGAAAGAAAAAAAAAAAAGTTTGAGAATCACTACTCTTGAAAGTTGCTAGTTGATCAGCTTAACTGTTTTTTTTTTTCTGATTAGAACTGCATGGTTGTCCGGGCATGGTGGCTCACGCCTGTAATCCCAGCACTTTGGGAGGCTGAGGCGGGTGGATCACCTGAGGTGTGCAGTTCTAGACCAGCCTGCCCAACATGGCAAAACCCTGTCTGTACTAAAAATACAAAAATTAGCTGAGTGTGGTGGTACATGCCTGTAGTCCCAGCTACTCAGGAGGCTGAGGCAGGAGAATCACTTGAACTTGGGAGGCGAAGGTTGCAGTGAGCCGAGATCACGCCATTGCACTCCAGCCTGGGTGACAGAGCGAGACTCTGTCTCAAAAAAAAAAAAAAAAAAAAAAAAAGTAGTGTATGGTTAAATATCATAGATTTATAGATTTTAACCTTCCCTCCCTGTCCCTTCTCAAAATCCAGGAACTAGCAGAATTACTGGAGGAAGAAAAACTAAGTTGTGTGCCAGTGCTCATCTTTGCTAATAAGCAGGATTTGCTCACAGCAGCCCCTGCCTCTGAAATTGCAGAAGGACTGAACCTGCATACCATCCGCGACCGAGTCTGGCAGATCCAGTCTTGCTCAGCGCTCACAGGAGAGGGCGTTCAGGTGAGATTACAGGAAGGCTTGGCCATCTGGCAACATGACAGCTAACCGAGGTGGTCTGTCTCATTGGTTGGGCTGATTTTGATGGGCAGATGAGCCATTCCAAGATATGAAGGGCATGGAGGAATTTGGTTCTTTTCTGCTTAGCAACCAATCAGATATCATGAGGTGCTCCAGCAGTGCCCCAGGTAAGCCACCCCACATGTGCAGCAAGCTTCCCCTTTGGGAGGGATGTGAGAACAGAAGACTGAGGATTGTCTCTAACTCTAGGATTCTTTGATGATTGATTGGATTGGGGTTTTGTGTTGTGTCTAATATTACGGATGCTAAAATGCCTGTACTTCCAAGGTGATAGCCACCAATAACCACACACGTACTAGTCATCCTAGAAGTGTTTTTGTTTCTTCTGTTGGTTATCTCCCCTGCCCCTAGGGTTGGTGTCTGTTTCCTGCTACTTCAGGTTGGTTTCCCACTGGAAGGCTTCTGCTGACAGAAAGCCCCATGCTTTGTACTGAGGGACTGCGTACTGGAAAAGCAGGCTCCCCCTAATTTTTTTTTTTTTTTTTTTTTGAGACGGAGTTTCATTCTCATTGCCCAGGCTGGAGTGCAGTGGCACAATCTCGGCTCACTGCAACCTCCGCCTTCCAGGTTCAAGTGATTCTCCTGCCTCAGCCTTGCAAGTAGCTGGGATTACAGGCATGCACCACCACACCCAGCTAATTTTTTGTATTTTTAGTAGAAACGGGATTTCGCCATGTTGGCCAGGCTGGTCTTGAACTCCTGACCCCAAGTGATCTGCCTGCCTCAGCCTCCCAAAGTGCTGGGATTACAGGCGTGAGCCACCCTGCCCGGCCCTGGCTGCTTTTTAAAACATCAAGGCCGGGTGCAGTGGCTCACGCCTGTAATCCCAGCACTTTGGGAGGCTGAGGCGGGTGGATCACCTGAGGTCAGGGGTTCGAGACCAGCCTGGCCAACATGGTGAAACCCCGTCTCTACTAAAAATACAAAAAAAATCAGCCGGGCGTGGTGGTGCACACGTGTAATCCCAGCTACTTGGGAGGGTGAGGCAGCAGAATCGCTTGAACCTGGGAGGCAGAGGTTGCAGTGAGCCGAGATCACACCACTGCACTCCAGCCTGGGCAACAGAGCGAGACTCTCTCTCAAAATAAATAAATAAATAAAAATAAACAATCAAAATTTGTCTAACATATTTTACTCCGATTGCACATAGGATGGCAGTCATAAGGCCTAAGGTTATTTTGATGAAGATGAGACCCAATAAAAGATAGTAATTTTCTTGTGTTTCTGAAAACCACTTCAGCATGAGCCTGTCTAAAAGGTTTAGATCACAAATTTAGAAAGCTGAGAGCAGCCGGCCGTGGTGGCTCACACCTGTAATCCCAGCACTTTGGGAGGCCGAGGCAGGCGGATCACAAGGTCAGGAGATCGAGACCATCTTGGCTAACACAGTGAAGCCCCATCTCTACTAAAAATACAAAAAAATTAGCCGGGTGTGGTGGCGGGCACCTGTAGTCCCAGCTACTCGGGAGGCCAAGGCAGGAGAATGGCCTGAACCTGGGAGGCAGAGCTTGCAGCGAGCCGAGATTGTGCCACTGCACTCCAGCCTGGGTGAAAGAGCGAGACACTGTCTCAAAAAAAAAAAGAAAGCTGAGAGCATCTTGAGGTTGGGGGCTATTATGAAGGTGGGGCTGAAGAAAAGCAATACAGTTTGTGTGCATACTCGTAAGAAAGTGCGAGTACAGCTCTGGAATCTTCCTTTTGCTTGACCAGAGTGTTGAAGAAAAAGCAAAGCGAGAATTAATAGTAAGGCTCTTGTATCTTCCACCAGCCTTAGGGATGTGAAAAAGGAGGACTAGAGTAATCTAGAATCAGTATTTCAGTAATCTAGAATCAGAATTGAGTAATCTAGAATCAGTATTTAGAGCCGTGGCATTTAAAGTCAAGGACACTGCTTCAGAGAAGCCTGGAGGTAGAGAGGGAGCTCCTGTCATTTTCTTCTCAACCCCCAGCCCTCCCCCAACTCCCATCAGGTGGAGATTAAAGGATAGAGCTCCATGCTCCTGGCTGTGTAACCACCGTAGACACTCGGTGCCCTTCACGGGATCTTTAGGCCACAAAAGAGGCCGCAAGCTACTAGGCAGCTAGAGGGTGGGGTTGGGGACAGGCAGGGGAGGGCTGCAAAATAAACCAGTTTGAGTGAGTAAAGTGAGATTATTATATATGATTTGATTTTGATAAGAAAGTTCTTCCCAGATTGGGGCCTTCAGCAACCAAGTTCACAGGAAATGATATCAAGAGAGATCCAACAAAAAACTATGAGCAAAAAAATAAAAAATGATTTTTGTATGGAGGAGAAATAGTTTGAAGGTCACTTAATTAGTTTAGTAGATAGTACCATGGTGTATAGAATTGGGTAGTTAAGACTGGGATTTCAAGGTTAATGAGATTAGATTATGGTTAATAGAATGATATAAATTTAGAGAATTTAACTATTATTTGAAATGGGTTATTTAATAAAAATGTTAATTAAGAAGGGAATCTGCTGTCTATTGTCCTTTCGTGGTAAGCTTTGGGGACTAGAGAAAGGTCGTGGAGTTTTGCTGTGGAAACGCTTTTCACTATGAGCCACTGGTTGACTGTGTACCTCCCTAAGGTGGTGCCTCTGACCCAAGCTCTTGTCCACACACCAGCTTCCTGGTTTTTGCCTTAAAAAGAGTCACTTAAGTGGAATTCCTTTCCAGCATTGCTTAGTTGAAGTACAGGCCTTTAGTAATTTTTATTTATTAGGGCTAAAAATATTCTAAAACTGAAAAACTTCAATAAGATCTAATGAAAAATTTCAATAAGATCTAATGGTTTGAGGTTCACTTTCAAACATGAAAACTGTGCAATAATTACTGAAATGCCCTAAATTCCTATGTTTTTCCTCCCTACCCTACCCCACCTCCCCAAAAGCTGGCCCAAATGATTAGGCTCTAAATAGGCAAGTCAGGTGACATCTGATTCTAACAACTCTGAAAGAAAATGTACAAAGGTTTAAAAATAAAAAAAGGACCTGGAATTTCTGTTGCAGTTTCAAGTGTTTAAAGACAGACACATACATCATACGTGTTTAATCAAAACATATTTAAGAGACCTGTCTTGTACTGCTAAACAATAGGTAGCCTCATGGGGGTGAGTTAAGGAGACAGCCATGGAGCTGCTAGATGGCGAGCCACGCCCCTCTGTGGATGAAGTAGGGCAGGTACATCACTTCTCATTAGTGGAGTAACTTAAACACATGATTTGAGACTATGGAAGTTAGTGATTCCTGGGATGGATTTCAGGGTCCCATTCCACCTGGTGTCCTGAAGACAGCACATATGAAGCCGTTACAGGGGTGAGAAATACCACGTGTTGTTCACCAGCCCCTGCTTCAGGTGTGGAAACTGACTTTTGAGAGAGGATGGAACCGGGGTTTCTTTTCCTCATTGGTGCTGACTGGGAAGCCAGCCCATCGCATAATTAAAGCAGATTTTCACGGGAGACCATCAGGAGCAGAGAGTAGGTAAAGGGCACGAGAAGCGGAAGGAGATCATCAATCTCAGAAACTCTGTCCCGCCAAGAGGCCCACTGTCCAGGGGAGTGATGAGGAGAGACCCAGTTATGTCAAGTGGATGAAAGTGGAAAGAGGAGAAACTGAAAAATGTCTGGGAGGGAGAACCGAAACCTTCCTCAGCCAGACTCCATTATCAACATGGAGGAAGTGTCACTCTGCACCCTCGAGGTCAGGCCCAGGTTGCCAGGGCCCCTCCTAGGATGAAACATTCTGCACTGGGACTCTCATTCTTTTTTTTCCCTCCTTGGGTATCTAGAAAATAGTGAACAAAGGATCTGGCTTAGAGCCAGAGAAAGGTATCGAGAAATCCATCCCTCCTCCACCTACAGACCTGAATTTGAACCCCAAACCACAGCTCTTCCTGCTGTTATAGTTCCAGGCATTTGAAGACATTTTCTCTCTAAAATACTGTGAGTGTGCATGTGTGTGTGGTATGTGTAATTAAAATGATACTGGCTTTGAATTTCCTCTCAAAGCAGAGATCCAAAGTTTTAACCTGACCTCTAGCCATGGTCGCCACGGAGACTTGCCTCCTCCCATAACCTTAAGCCAGCAGATCGTACCCTGGATGTTGCTCTCCAGCCACTCGCTCATGCTCACCTTTTCTTGTGATGTCTGCCCCACGTTCCTCCCCTCCTCCTGGAGACAGGAGCCATAAGCAGGTCACATAGGCTTTCAGTTGCCTTGTGTCCACAAAAGGGGCCATGAGCAGTCCGAGTGCCAAGCTGTGATCCGTGCCTGAGTCAGCCTCCGGAGGAACACTAAATGCTCACTCAACCATTTCTTGGTTTTGCTTCTTTTTCCTTGATTTGGGGGACTTCTCCCTAATATGCCACAGAATTTTAATTTTTTTTTTTTTTGAGATGGAGTTGTGCTCTTCTTGCCCAGGCTGGAATGCTATGGCACAACCTCGGCTCACTGCAACCTCCACCTCCCAGGTTCAAGCGATTCTCCTGCCTCAGCCTCCCGAGTAGCTGGGATTAATTACAGATGCCCGCCACCACGCCTGGCTAATTTTTTGTATTTTTTTTAGTAGCAACAAGGTTTCACCATGTTGGCCAGGCTGGTCTCGAACTCCTGACCTCAGGTGATCCGCCTGCCTCAGCCTCCCAACATGCTGGGATTACAGGCGTGAGCCACCACGCCTGGCCCGATATTTTGAAAAACAAAATTTACCACTTCTTTCTAGGCCTGGCGTCAGTTGTTGTTGACTCCAGGTGTATATGGAACTGCTTATCTGTGAGTCAGACCTCAGGTTTATTTTTAAATTTTCAAACTTTTCTGGAGACTTAAGAAAGCAGTCTCAGGACATGCGATTTTGCTGCCTCTCTGGTGCAATGCCCTTTGTCACCAGAAAAAAAAACTACTAATAGCGAGCCATATTTGATGTAAGCAGCATCCAGCTGCTCCTTGACCCTGGGGGCCTGATGGCACAATGGGGTAGGCTGCATTGCTCAGCAAGGGTCCGAGCACCTCATCGTCTGAAAGCAATTACTGCTGTGGCCATGTAACCAGCATGTCTCTAAAAACCAGGCCCACACAGCCACGGCTGCCACCGCTTCCTTCCAGCTACCCAGCAGTGATGGATGCAATGTACAGAGATCAAATTTAAGAGAGCAGCGTAGTCAGAGACCACTCTTCCCTAGGAAAGAAGCAGTGCACCTTAACTTCTGGGATGCAGAGATTTGGGAGGAGTAAGTTTCCCCTGTATGCTTAGGGGTGGCCTGCTGTTTCTCCCAGTGGTTATAGGGGAGAATAATATTGTGACATCGGGAACTTTATTTCCTCTCTAGGAGGCCAAACAAAGCTCAGTATTTGAAATTCCATGTCTCTCTTTAGTCTCTGTTTTTGAATTGAAGCTAATCAATTCAAATTCAGTTTCAGCAAGATTGGTCAGGGGAGGGTCCAGGGAAGGAAGGAAGGGAGGATTATTCATACCGTAAGATCGTCATCCCCATAAGGAAGATCAAATGTGCAGAAAATGGGTCAAACCAGTTTTTAACAGTAAAGGTTCGGCCAGGCACAGTGGCTCATGCCTGTAATCCCAGCACTTTGGGAGACTGAGGTGGGTGGATCACAAGATCAGGAGATTGAGACCATCCTGGCTAACATGGTGAAACCCTGTCTCTACTAAAAATACAAAAATATTAGTTGGGCATGGTGGTGGGCGCCTGTAGTCCCAGCTACTCGGGAGGCTGAGGCAGGAGAATGGCGTGAACCCGGGAGGCGGAGCTTGCAGTGAGTCGAGATCATGCCACTGCACTCCAGCCTGGGTGACAGAGCGAGACTCCATCTCAAATAAAAAAAAAAAAAAAGGCTTCCTTGCCAGATGAAAGCAAGAGTAGTGTGGAACATTTATTTAAACATAAGAAGCAGAAGGTTCCTCCTCTTGCAAGTATGTTTTCTCTAAATGTAGCATTTCCACTGGAGGTGGTGGTCTGGGTGGATGGTTAATATGTGAGGATTGTGCAGCCAGGTAGATAGCCAGGCCTCTGCATATACAGATACCCACAGCCCAGGAATCTTGAGAACTGAATGGCCCATAACAACCTCTGGCACTATCGGAGCTGCAGGGAGGCTTGGCGGGGGCTACTCCAGTCTCAGGCCCCTGTTTTCAGCGGAAGTCACAAGGAGGATAAAACCAGAATTCCTCCCTTTCCCGTCTTCAGGGTGCTTCCCAGCTCCTCTCTAAGCTTGGGGCAGAACCCTTCACCCGGCAGGTACCCACATCCATGGAGAACTGGTAAGCAGCTCTGGAGCACCACGCTGGGCACCACAGCTTGCCGTTGCCCTGCTCTGTCCTGTGCCTTCATCTCCTCAGCTGTGATAGAGAAATAAGACTAGCACCCACTTTGCAGGCTTCTACAAGGATTGACTTAAAAGATGTGAATTAAGTGGGCTGTGGGCTAGACATCATGTTAGGTTCTGGGAATATAATCTCCAGCAAGTCTGATGGGAGCCTCCCCTAGGGAAGCTTGGGCACCACCATTGCCTTTCCTTTCCAGGAGGCAGCTTGACAAAGCTTGCCCCAATGTGATTGACAAAGCTTGCCCCGATGTGATTGACAAAGCTTGCCCCAGCTAGATCCATGGCCACGTGATTGAGGAGGTACCACCGTTGGCCAATGCCTCCCCTTCCCTCCCCTCCCACCTCCAGCCCAGTTCTTTTCCACCCAGCACAAGAAAGGTGCCACTCCCCAAGCCCTAGCCGCTTCAGATTAGAGGGGCCTCCCGGGCCCAGGGCAGCCACAGGGCTCGGTCCCCTGTTTACGCTCCCTGTGCTTCCCACACTCAGGGTTGCAGCGGCAGCTGCAGGGGCCCAGGCTGGGGGTCAGCTGGCAGGGACTGGCCTCTGTGCGCCCTCTGTTGGCAGGGCAGTGGCTGGAAGGGCTTCACCACTACTGGCCCTCACAGGCACCTGGAGACACCAGACACTGTCCCTCAGCAGGGCTCTGCCGTTTGAACCCTCCTTTGCCTCCATAACAGAGACCCGGCATAAAACCACCCCACACCCTCCACCTTCTGCTTTGGGCTCCTGCAGCTGAGTAAATATTTTTCCTATCTCTTTGCCTGCATTCATGTTCAGTTATATGCAATAATCTCTCCTTAATCAGCCATAAAGCAAGGAAAAGGCAAAGCGCTGTTCACATAGTGTGGGCACACTGTCCTTGATTTCTCTGAGAAGATGGTTTGATTGCGAGCCTCCGTAGAGGAGAGAGTGTTGAGGTGCCCACCTTTGAGTGTTTGTGCGAGCCCCTGAAGGTGGAAAGTGCTATGTAAGTGCTGAGCTATTCAGCTTCCCAGGCGAGAGAAGATGCTTATCTTATTCATCCCTCTTTTATTTGTAAAATCTTTTTTGTCTCTTGGCAGGTGATCTTTTTTTTTTCCTGGAAACCAATTAGCTACTAAAATTAAACATGCTTCTCTTTAAATTAATCCTTTTCATAAAATGGTCTTAAAATTGGCCTTAGCTTCTCAGAGTAAGTAGCTGACCCCATTGTAATTAGAGATGCGTTTGGAGTCCCCATTTCTCCCACCTCGGCATTCCTCTGCCCTTCCCCCTGCTGCTGCCAGGTGCTGTCCACCTTCGGGCTTTCGGCGCCACCGGCCTCGTCTTGGCAAAGGTCAGATGTCGGCTCTGGGACAGCCGTCAGATTATCTGGGTCTGCTGCCCAAGTGCGCTGACAGCAACTGGCAGAGTTGTAATCACGTAAATTCAGGTGACGGCCAGATGAGCCAGGAGAGAGGATGCCTGCTGGCTGTTTTTTGCAGTGATGTATTGTTTATGGGATTAATGTTCCGAATGGCCAAGGGTGTCAGCTGATATTTATTACCGTAAGCTGTCTCAGCTGTTCAGGTTCAGCAGCTAGATCCGTGGCCACAGGAAATGTGGGACTCGGTGGCGTGTCCAGGAAGGCTGATGTGTGCAGATGTAGCTGGGACCTCCGTGAGCCTCTGTTACAGATGCCAGGGGAAGGACTCATGGCAGCAGCTGCCTTGGATTTTGTTCAGGGCTTCTGAGGGAACTCCACACACTCTTGAAGGTTGGGGAGACTCTAGGGAAGGGGAGAGGGTCCAGGTCTGGCTCCAAAGGGGGTTGGGAAGGAGTTCACCTCTGACAGGCCTGGCATCCGTAGGAATTGTGCCACCTGCCAGGTGGCTGTAGGCATTGTGTGATTTTTACCTTGGTCCCTCTTCAGCCTTCTAAGAGAGGGTGCTTTCAAGGTCATTGTGCCTTTAAGGGAAGCTTCTTCCCAGTCCCTCTGGATGCTGATGCTTAAAGCTATAAGAAGCGGGCCAGACCCTTTTAAACCTATCTGGAGTGCTGCAGGAAGAGAAGTAAATGCACATCGCCCTGGTGTGTGCCTCGCAACACTCACTGCAGTAGGTTTGTTTTTCCAAAAAGAAATTTAATTTAACCCAAGTGTACACTGTCACACTGTAAACACATGGGGCACCAAAAGGGTGGCTTATTGAATTTAATGCCCTGGCAAAGGTCAGCTTTTAGAAAAAGCCAAAAATGGCTGGAATCTTTCCTGATAGCTCTTCAGTCAGGCTTTGGATGCAGGCTTTGGATGTGTTTATTTTTTCAGAGGGAGTTCCTGAGGACCCATCTCAAGTTCAGGCGCTGGTCGTCCCCCTCCCATCGCCCTCTTGGGCTCTCAGAGACCTCCCTCCTCCTCCTCCTGGGAGGTCACTGTCCCTGGTCACCCAGGTGGGCCCCTGAGCCAAGCAAACTCCCTAAAGCTGGCGGTCTGGGAGGGAGGGCCTGGGACCCCCACTGCCCGCCCCTCCAAGCTGGAGTGTGTGGTGCTTTTCTTATAACTAACACTGCCTTTCTCTGCCCATTTCCCTCAAAGGATGGCATGAACTGGGTCTGCAAAAATGTCAATGCAAAGAAGAAATAAAATCTAGACGAATGGAGACGCAGGAGCTGCGGGAGCCGAATTCGGTCCTGAAAAACACTAATTTGCTGCTTTCTGAACAAATGTTTTTCCATCTGTGTACAGCTCCAGCTGTTTGAAGAGAAGGAACAACACAGTTTAGAAAGAATCCCCATTCCAGCAGTAGATTTAACTGATCTCTGAGGTTCAGTATCATTTTTCAAATAAAGGAATTATATTATTTCCTCTACATAATTGAAATAGTATTAAATGTCTCAAAGCACATGATTAGAAAATGAGATCTTTTAAATGAGCAAGAGATTGCATTGCAGTTTAGACAATTCCAGTGGGCTTTTTTTTCCTCTCGAAAAAAAAAAAAAAATGAAAAAGAGGAAGAAGCAGCTTTGCTGAGTTCATTTATTTACTGACCCGTCCCTTGCATTCCCTCCATGGTTTTGAAACCACAGACAGTGTTTGCTGGTGCTGTCAGTGATTTTTACCATCACCAGCCCAGCGAGGCTTCAGTCTGTCCGGCAGGAAGCTGCTGGTGGGGGTGGGGGTCGGGGGAGAAAAGGCAGATAATTAAACCATCTCATCATCTTGCAGGTCGCAGACTACGTATGTAATCCTCACTCTTTGGACAGAAAAAGAAAAAAAAAAAAAAACTCTTTTCTTGCAGACAAGTCACTACAGAAACATACCCCATCCCACCCACCCCTGCCCCCGCCCCAGCCAGCCACACAGAGAAGCAAATTCTTATGACTTTTGACTGTAATGACATCTGGAATGTAAGGAGAGGTGGGAGGTTTAATTCCAGAAAAATTACAAGGTCCTTAAAAAGCTCTCACATCGAGGGCTCAGGCTAGCATAAACAGGCTTTCTCCAGCTCAGTGGAGCAGTGAGCAGCTGACTCTGAGATTAGCTGGCTTCTCCACCGCCATCCTATAGACAGGATTTCTAAAGCTCAAAGAATTCTGTGTTTAAACGATCACAATAGGCTGCTGCTATCAGATTTTAGAAATAAATGCAGCTTTACCATGAACCTGCTCCACTGAGAAAAGCCAGGCAGATCGATTTTTAGAGAGATCAATTTTTACAGTGCTGGCAACTTGGTGGTGTGGGATGTTCCTGGGTGGAGAGGGTTTGCTGCTGGGGAGGACATGGGTATGTGTGTGACTGCAGGGGTCGTGTCCAGGGAAGCCAGAGTCACCCCAGCTGCTGGGCTCCTCTGCCTTTCTGCAGCAGAATGTCTGTCTTCTGTTGATTGATTGGAAAGGAATAGCAGAACATTTCTCCTGCCCCTTGTTGCAAAACGAGCTTGTTTCCCTGAGCCTCACAAATCCTCAGCTTCAAACATGGGGAAACAGGCCAGAGCATTGCCCAGCTCCTGAATTAAACTCTGTTCTGGTGCCTGAGCTCAGGGGTTTTCAGAGAATGAATAAGAGACTGTCCAGTGACTGGTGGGTCCCTGGGGGCCAGCTGCCTTCTCATCCTGGGAGGTGGCCCTTCCCAAGCCCATCAGGGTGTGTGAGCAGACTGAAGGGGCCACTGCAGCCCCTGGTCCTCAGTACCCAGCTTTTTCTGGCTAAGAGTATGCAGCAGAGACTGAGGCATAGCCAGCTTCAAAAGTGGTCTGACATGAAAGTCATTAACAAAGCCAGCCATGAAAAGGTGCCCCAGAGTTGCTGTGGACAGACCTGTAAGGACTTGCAAAACAAAAGAAAGTGAGGGTTTTTTTTAAACCGCAGAGCTAGCTGCTCTCTGCAGCCTCCTCCACTGGCTTCTCTGGCTCACCCAAGCTCCTCTCTTACAGAGGCTACACAGAATTATAAGGAATCAGAAATCCCCCTTCTAGCAGGCTGCAAGTGTGGCTCTAGCACTTGAAAATTGTTTTTTCTTCCGAAGAGTTCATCAGGGACAAGTTATCTGAGGGGCAAAATGCCTGCTTGGAGGTCTGCAATTTTGGAACACTGCAATATGGAACTTTGACTCTGGCAGTGGAGGGTCTGTAAAATATTTTTGTTCTTTTACCACCAACTTAGGGGACTGTTTTAAAGAGCCCTCCCAAGGCCTCTGCTAGCAGGCAGAAGCCACTCCTCTGATAACGGCCTCTGTAAATGTTCTGATTTCCTCCTCAGCTGCAGAGACACAGAGACACTGCAGATGTCACAAGCTTTCATCTTCCCTTTGAGCCCTTTTGAACCCTCCTGGGGCTCTGGGGTAGATGAGAGAAGCCTGAAAAAGGCAGAGTTTGAAAGCTCCCATTTAAAAACAAAATACTTTTTAAAGCCCTCTTACCTCTTCCCTGCCCACTCCTGCCCCCTGACCAGAAGACAGAATTTGAAGCTGGAAAGGGAAGACCCCTTTTCCCCTCCTCTCGTCCCCAGTGAGTCTTAGTGAGACTTTTGCCCTGCGCACAATTGCATCTGAATGTGCGGGGGAGAGGGCTGAGGGCCGGAGGGCAGGCGAGGCCTAGGGGGGTGCTCGTGATATGTGCTCAAGCCAGTCGTGGGAAAAACTCGAGTCCTCCCCTCCTCCCGACCTACCCCATGTGGCTGCTTTTGGCTGGATTCCCTGCACCCAATGCAACACACCCTCTCCCCTTCACTCTCCCTTGGTTACTATGGAAACAAGGGTGTCATTGATGTGGGCTGAGCTGGGGAACATGTCGGTGCACAGCTGAAAGTCAGCGATTATGCCGGCGGTTAGAAATGTGCCAGGGTTAAAGGAGTCCGCAGCTCCCACGGCTGCTGGGAGGACATGGTCCTGCCCCCTTCCTTCCTCCCTCCCTCTGTCTCCACTTCTCTCTCCTTGCTTTTGACAAATTTCTTTATTCCCCTCTGTACTAAAGTAGTGGCTATTTTTGTGCCACTCTGCGCCCCACCCTCACTGTTGGCCGCTCCTTATCTGGCCTGGCCTGGAGGGTGACACCATGTCACCCTCACCAGGACTCGTCTCTCCATTCCCGTCAGAGTTTGCTTTGATTTCCCTTTCCTTTCCTTCTCGGGGACCAGTTCTTACTGCCTTTTATTTTTAGCTCTGCACTCCATGTGGTTTCAGGGTTCAGTCTGATCCATCAAAAGGTTCTTTTTTTATAATCCCTTTTGAAAATGATAATCAAAGGAAGAGATGTGGTGTTTGGTCATGTGGAAAACTCAATGTATAATTTAGACGTCTGTCAAAAATCCGACAAATAAAATTTAGCTGGAATGAAGGCAGCCTGGAATGTGTTGTGTTCTTTGCCGAAGCTCAGAGAGGGCCTGAAATGTGTTTGTCCTTTCAGGGGTTAGCTTTCTTCAAGAGGTTTTTTCCAGAAGGATATATATATAAAATAGGATACCAACAATAGCAATAATAGCCCTTCATTAAGCCCCTCCTACGTGCCAAGCACTTTAGATACATCATGGTGAGCATTAGTCCCCCTTTGCAGAGGAGGAAATTGAGACATTTGCCCCAGTTAAGGAATTTGCCTGAAATCACAGAGCCTTTAAGTGCAGGTGGGGCCTGGAGCCTGGGTCTGAATGCTCAGCAAGCTGCCGCCTCTGGAGAACAAAAACAGTCAATGGCAGGGCCGGATCACGCCTGTAATCCCAGCACTTTCAGAGGCCAAGGCAGGTAGATCTCCTGAAGTCAGGAGTTCAAGACCAGCCTGACCAACATGGTGAAACCCCGTCTCTACTAAAAATACAAAATTAGCCGGGCGTGGTGGCACATGCCTGTAATTCCAGCTGCTTGGGAGGCTGAGGCAGGAGAATTGCTTGAACCCAGGAGTCGGAGGTTGCAGTGAGCTGAGATAGCGCCATTGCACTCCAGCCTGGGCAACAAGAGCAAAACTCCATCGCAAAAAAAAAAAAAATCTGTCAATGGCTCATCTCCCAGCAGCCTCAGCCCCCAGCCTCTGAGTGCTCCTTCTGCCCAGCCTCCTCCCCTCAGCCTCTGACGAGCACTGCTCCCCTGGGTTCCCTGCCCCAGGTGTTGGGTGTCCTCTGCTCACACAGCACAACCATAGACTGGCTTTCATCCTTGGCCAGGTCCAGCCCGACAGACAGGAAAAAGGGAGAAGAAATAATTAGCAAAGTTAGGGCCTGCAGGGAGACTTGCAGTTACATAGTACCTAAAACTGGATCTTCCATTTACAGAGGGTTCCGAGAGGGAACAGACCTGCCCAGTGTTACACGGAAGGTGCAGAGTTGGCAGCTGTCCCGGGCTCTGCCCTCTGGAGCAGAAGAATTCGTTGTCCCTTCAGCAGGCTAGAGACACAGCAGCACAGCTGGTCCCAAAGGGCCTCACCATTTGTGTGTGTGTATGTGTGTGTGTGTGTTTTGTGTTTTTGAGACAGGATTTCGCTCTGTCACCCAGGCTGGAGTGCAGTGGCACAGTCACAACTCACTGCAGCCTCAACCTCCTGGGCTCAAGCCATCCTCCAACTCAGCCTCCCAAGTGGCCGGGACTAGAGGCATGTACCACCATGTCTGGCTACTTTTTGTTTGTTTGTTTGTTTTGAGACAAGAGTCTCGCTCTGTCGCCCAGGCTGGAGTGCAGTGGCGCAATCTCGGCTCACTGCAAGCTCCGCCTCCCGAGTTCATGCCATTCTCCTGCCTCAGCCTCCCTAGTAGCTGGGACTACAGGCACCTGCCACCACGCCGGCTAACTTTCGGGATTTTTTTGTATTTTTAGTAGAGACGGGGTTTCACCGTGTTAGCCAGGATGGTCTTGATCTCCTGACCTCGTGATCTGCCCACCTCGGCCTCCCAAAGTGCTGGGATTACAGGCGTGGGCCACTGTGCCCGGCCTTTAAAGAGCAAGCTGTGGGCAGAACTAGCTGGTAGCTGGAAGCAGGAGAAAGAAGAATTAGGGTTGCCAGATACATTACAGAACATTCAGTTAAACTTGAATTTCAGATAAACAATGAATAGTTTTTAATTCAAGTATATCCCATGCAATATTTGGGACATCAGTATAACACTCAAAAAATGCGTTGTTTACCTTAAATTCAAATTTAACTGGCCATCCTAGCTTTTTGGTTTTGTTTTGATAAATCTGGCAAAACCCTTCCCAGCACTCCCTGCCCAAAAAAGGGACAGCACAGTACAATTAAAAAGTGTGGCTGGGCGAGGTGGCTGATGCCCGTAATCCCAGCATTTTGATGTTGACTAGGCCACCAGCACAGGGAGATCTCATGTAAACAAAGTATCAAAACAAAAGAGATCTCATGTAAACAAAGTGCCTAGATCTAGGACAATACCTTGCACATAGGAGGAACATTCCATGCCTCAGTTTCTTTTTCTTTTCTTTTTTTTTGGAAACGGAGTTTCGCTCTTCTGCCCAGACTGGAATTCAGTGGCACGATCTCGGCTCACTGCAACCTCCACCTCCCGGGTTCATGTGATTCTCGTGCCTCAGCCTCCCGAATAGCTGGGATTACAGGCATGTGCCATCATCCCCAGCTAATTTTTGTATTTTTAGTAGAGATGGGGTTTCACCATGTTGACTAGGCTGGTCTTGAACTCCTGACCTCAGGTGATCCACGTGCCTTGGCCTCCCAAAGTGCTGGGATTATAGGCGTGAGCCACCATGCCTGGCCCTCAGTTTCTTATCTTCAAAATTAGGCAATAATCATGTCGCACAGTTGTCAAGAGGATGAGATGAGATGTCCGTACAGTGAGTAGTAGGTGCTAAATCAATGGTAGCAAATATAATAGCTGGCAGAAAGTCTGGAGTCCAGGCCTTCCCAGGACCCCAAGACCTCTACCTCCCACTTTCCCTCCCATGTGGCTCCGTGACTTTCAAGGCCAGCAGCCCCCTCCCTTCGGGACTCCCAGGGCCACCCCAACCACACCTCCTGCTTAGATTTGTAAGTGGGAAAGGCTCTTATCAGAGGCTCCTGATTGGCTCCAGGCGCAAACACAGTTTAGCACTCAGTCAAGCTGCATCTCAGGGCCTCTGTCCCTGTCTCCCCCTCATCCCCCTTAATTGCAATCTGTTCTGTAATTTCCTTTTCCAACACTGCAGAACACAGAGAAGCTGCAGCCACCAGGAGCAGGGGCAGGGAGGAGAGAAAGAGAGCCCTGGCTCCCTGCAGTCATTCTGCTGGTCCAGCACTGGTGTGTGTGTGTGTCCAGAACCAACCACACACAGGCGTGGAAGTGCAGCCAACAAGCAGGCCCCCACAGGGTCAGACCAGGGAAAAGAGTTAAGGAGGTAGCCACTTGCACCAGGTACTTCACAGTTATCTTATTTAATCCTCGCAAAGACACTGTTAACTGTAGGTATTGTCATTCACAGTATGGGGATGGGGCTCATAGAATTTGAATCACTCGCCCATGATCCCACAGGAAGAACTGGGCACAGTCAGGATTTGAACCCAGGCTTGTTTCACTGCTGGGTCCCAAATTTATACCACAATACCTGTTTGCTTTTGGCTCCTAATGCTCTGCTCTCAGAAAAGGAGCTAAGGAATCCTTCTGCACGAAGGAACATGGAGCAGTTTCTTCTGCAGAGCGAATAGCAGTGTCCCAGGGACAAAAAGCCTTTGCTAAAGAAATGAAATATTAATGACAGAACTGCCGAAAGCAAGCTGTGTCCAGGAGGGGCAGGGAGAATTTGCTTGGATACCTGAAGCTGAGAGGTACAGGGCTGGGGTCGGAATCCCATTTAGCTAAGCCAACTGCTTCTCCTTTGAGTCATTAGTGGGTCTCATCCTTTGATTAACCCTACAAGATAGCCGTTTACTGTCCCTAGCTCCCAGATGACGAAACCAAGGCTCACAAAGGTTAAGTCACTTGCCCAGAGTCACACAGCTAGGAAATGGCTTGACTGTGATTCCCGCCAGCCCACTTGCTGAAAGCCCATTTTATTCCATGATACCACCCCAGGGAGGTAGGCGAGAGACGGCCCTCGCTCTTTGCCACTCACCCTGTTTTCAGGATCCAGAAGACCCTGCCCTGGGGGGTCCCAGAGTCAACTGCTGCTCTGGATGCCACCAGTAGAGGGGGCAGGAGGTGCCCAGCCCCACCCTTACAACCAAGGAAAGGGCCTGGGGAGGCTGTTGCAGCTGGGGCTCTGGCCTGGGATCAGCTGCCTCCACTCCCACCCAGGGCTCAGAAGCCCCTGTGCCAGCCCCCTGGAGGCGCATCCCTAGGAGCTCCCCAAGAGCGCTGGAGCAGGAGGAGATGGAGCTCACCATAGGAGACACACGGGCTCCGTCTACAGGCAGGCCCTCTTGGCCACATTCCTAACACTAGAGAAGCCTGTCACCCAGGCCACCACTGACTCATGTGGGAGATGATGCCCCACACCAGAGTACAAGGCGTGGCACCAGCTGCAGGCCCCTCAGCCAGTTCCCTTGGGTAGGGCACAAGCTGTACAGCTACACTTGGCCCTGCCTGTGATACCAGCCAGACCCCTTCCTGGGCCTACATTTCAGCACTGTCCCCCAGCCCAGGCCCAGGCCCAGGCCCACCTAGAGCACCTGCTCCCGTCCTGGAGCCCAGCATTCTCCTTCCCTAGCCCTCCTTACTGCCAGGATGTCAGAATCCTGCTGAATGATGCTGGTCCACCAACCTCAGCCCCCTTGGATTCCCTCTGGAGGCACAGAGCAAGCCTGGTCTAGGGCTGTCACATAGGAATGGGGCTTCCCTCGAGCCTCCAGAGGACAGTGCGAAAGCCGTTTTCCTGTTGGAATGCTACAGATGGCTTCTGGGAAGAAGGAGATAAGAAGCTTTGGTTTGTAAACAACAGCCCATCCTGGATCAAGGGATCCAATCCAGCCCAACTCTCCCCTCACTCTCCCCAGCTCCTATGGGGATGCAGCCTGGATTTCATCCTTACTCATGCCCCAGGCCCCTTTCCCGCCCTGAGACCTCCAGATCTAGCATAGCAGCAGGTTGGAAGAAGAAAAAGCAGGAGGAAGGGGCATTCAGGGGCTGAGATGCTGATCCAGGCAGTGGGGGAGGCATCTGCACAGCTGCAGGCAGCCCCCCTACCCCCAGTCTGTGAATGGGCACATCACCCTCTCCCACCCGCCTGCCACTGCTCCTGAAACAGTTGGTCCTAATGAACACTAAGCAAGCAGGGCAGCTGTGAGCATGATCCATATGCATGGGAGGTGTATATTTATCCTCACATCCCGCCCCACCCTGCAGCTGCTGCCATCCCCTATGCCAGGAGGGTGAGTGGGCACCAGGGCCCAGCCTGCTCCCAGGCTCCCAGGCCCCCACTTCTCCCAGCCCTCCCTCCCCAACCCACGCCCACAGCCTTCACTTGACCCATTTTGGAGGCAGAAGTTTGTATGTGTGTTTGAGAGAAAGAGAGTGCACACATCATTTCCCCGGTTGGTGTTTTTGATTTCCTCTGAAGCATCTTGATTGCGGATGTACAATGGCATCTTGCTGCCAGTGCTCCCTCAGCAGCTTCTGGCTTCACGCCACCTCCTCCCTGGAGCCGGGATTTTCTGCTGACTCTGGGACCCATGGCTAGCTGGCAGGGAAGGGGAAAGCTTGATCCAGGCTTCCATCCCTTAGCTGAGCAGCAGGACCTGGACACCCAGCCACCTGCCTTCCCGCACCTTAGACTGGGTTGCAGGTGCACCCTGAACACCACCTGTCTCTGCCTTGGCCCTCCCACTGCCTCCCAGCCTGGTCTGGACTCCCCTGCCTGATCCTCCTTTGAGGGGTTAGCGCCATTATTAAAATGCAGTACCCTGCTAAGATGCCTTCAGAGGCCCTGCTGCTGTGGGTCCCTCAAGCCAAACCATTTATCCTGCTATTCAAGGCCCTGCTGATCTGACCCCAAACCTTTTTAATGGACTTATCAGCCATGGACTCCACACAGCCTTTGTGCCCAAATCTCTCCTCACTACTCCCCCAAGCATAATCCCTACAGTTTCATTTTCCCACCTGTGTTCACAGCGACCTCCTCCCTGGGATGTCTGCCCCCTCTTTTGAGCTTTCCGTTCCTTTAGGGCATGCTTCAAGTCCTACCTCCCTAAGAGGACAGCCGGGTACCCTCTAACCCTCTCCCTGTGAAACCCTTCATCCAGCAAATATCTCTTGAGCAGAAGCAAAACCACTCCCATAGCCTGTGCCCTGCCCTGTCCCCTCACTGCCTGTCTGACCTCATCACTCGCTGCTCTCTCCCACCCCCAACTCTTTCCAGCTGCCCTCGCCCCCTGACCGTTCCTGAAACATTTTCTGCCTGAGGCCTTTGCAGTGGTTCTCTCTGCCAGAAGCACTCTTGCTCCAAGTATCCCCCAGATCTTGCCACCCCCCCATTCTTGAGGTTTCTGCTCAATGCCACCTCCTCAGCCAGACTGCCCAGTCCTCCCTATAAACACTTCCACACCCATTCTCCTCCTGGTATCCGCTGTGCCCCCACCTGCTTTGCCTTCCTGGACTGTACTTATCACAAACTCATGGTGACTTGTTTTTTTTTTTTTTTTTTTGAGATGGAGTTTCGTTCTTGTTGCCCAGGCTGGAGTGCAGTGGTGCGAACTCGGCTCACTGCAACCTCCGCCTCCCAGGTTCAAGCAATTCTCCTGCCTCAGCCTCCCATGTAGCTGGGACTACAGGTGCCTGCCACCACGCCCAGCTAATTTTTTTGTATTTTTATTAGAGATAGGGTTTCACCATGTTAGCCAGGATGGTCTCGATCTCCTGACCTCGTGATCTGCCCACCTCGGCCTCCCAAAGTGCTGGGATTACAGGTGTGAGCCACTGCACCCAGCCTCACAGTGACTTTTTTTTTTTTTTTTTGGAGACGGAGTCTCACTCTGTTGCCCAGGCTGGAGTGTAGTGGTGTGATCTCGGCTCACTGCAACCTGCGCCTCCCAGGTTCAAGCAATCCTCCTGCCTCAGCATCCCAAATAGCTGGGACTACAGGCATGTGTCACCATGCCTAGCTAATTTTTTTATATTTTTAGTAGAGACAGGGTTTCACCATGTTGCCCAGGCTGGTCTCGAACTCCTGAGCTCAGGCAATCTGCCCGCCTTGGCCTCTCAAAGTGCTAGGATTACAGGCGTGAGCCACCACGTGAGCCCGGCCTTGGTGACTTCTTTAGGGTTGATTGTCTAGCTCTTCCCCACAGACGATCAGCTCCAAGACGGCAGAGTTTGTTTTGTTCGCTGCTATATCCCTGACATTGAAGCAATGCCTGGAACAAGAAGGAGCTCAATAATGACTTATTGGATGAATGAATGAATGAAACAAACATACAGGCATTGTGCTAGGCTCTGAAAAAAAAAATCAGAGCTGACTCACATTCGCGTCCTCCAGGCACTCACAGCCTAGTTGGACATTAAGCCAGGCAGCTTGCAACTTAACCTGTGAACCACAATTAGTTAAAATCCAAAGTGAGGGAGCGAAGTGCACGGGGGTATGGCTGGCCCAAAGGAACATAAACATTGTGATAGCTGCGGATGCCTGAAAGTCGCCTGTGCCAGCACCAGACCTGGGGCTCACATGCATCGTCTCATTACCCCTTAGCCACTCTCTGCAGAGGGGGCGGGGGCCAGGAGGGCTGCACAGAGGTGAGACTTTGAGGCTAGAGAGTCAGTCCAGGCAGAGGGTCAGCAAGTCCAAAGCCAGTGGGGCATGGAAGCACGCAGGTTGCGGGCAGACTGACTTCCAGCATATGGTGTGCTGGGTGGAGACTAGGGAGCTGCAGCGGGCGGGACTGGCATTTGGTGTGGCTGGTAAGTCCCTCTTAGGCCACAAGCTGCACATCTGCATCCATGCCCCCTCCCAGCTCAGTGCCCTGCAGCAGGTATGCACATGGGTAGTGTCTGATGGCAACACCCAATTCACAACCAGGCAGCCAGGACATTTATTTTTATTTATGTATTTTTTTGAGACGGAGTTTCACTCTTGTCGTGCAGGCTGGAGTGCAATGATGCGATCCTGGCTCACTGCAACATCCGCCTCCCGGGTTCAAGCAATTCTCCTGCCTCAGCCTCCTGAGTAACTGGGATTACAGACGCCCACCACCACGCCCGGTTAATTTTTGTATTTTTAGTAGACATGGGCTTTCACCGTGTTGGCCAGGCTTGTCTCGAACTCCCGACCTCAGGTGATCCGCCCGCCTCAGCCTCCCAAAGTGCTGGGATCACAGCCACCGCGCCCGGCCCAGGACATTTATATGTCAAATGATTCACCGCTGTTTTTTTTTCCAGGTGGACCAGAAGTTCATACCACCCTTACACTCAGTTCTTGGAACACCCCTCCCTGCATTCTACTTCTGAGATGGAATTCTGTGCCGTCTCTTTTTTTTTTGAGACTAAAGTCTCACTCTTGTTGCCCAGGCTGGAGTGCAGTGGTGAGATCTCAGCTCACTGCAACCTCCACCTCCCGGGTTCAGGTGATTCTCCTGCCTCAGCCTCCTGAGTGGCTGGGATTACAGGCGCCTGCCACCACTCCTGGCTAATTTTTGTACTTGAGATGGGGTTTCACCATGTTGGCCAGGCTGGTCTTGAACTCCTGACCTCAGGTGATACACCGGCCTCAGCCTCCCAAAGTGCTGGAATTACAGGCATGAGCCAGTGCACTCGGCCATTCTGTGCCATCTCTAAGCCCGCATGCTTCAAGCTGCATACCACCTCACATAGCGCCCCCTGCTTGCCTCAGTGCAAATAATAATAATTTAAAAAATCTGTATCACAGAGCAGTTGGGTCCTCTCTCAAGAAAGAGCCAATTATTGAAGATCTAGTGCAAGGAGAAGTCATAAATATCCCAGTTTGCTACAGTTGAGCGTCATTAACCACACAACAGTGAAAGAAAACTGGTCTCTCATGAAGGAAACATTCGAAGACCCCCCTAGTGCAGAGCTCTGGGATAAGTCCAGGCCACTGCACTCCAGCCTGGATGACAGAGCAAGACTCTGTCTCAAAAAAAAAAAAAAAAAAAAGAGAGAGAGAGAGAATAGATATGGTAGAGACCAGAGCTCTGTCCATCGGCTTTCTACTGGTTATGTCGAAGGACTTTCACTGTGACAGTGACATCCTGAGGTTGTGGGCTGTGCAGGAATTCCAGCAGGGTTGGAACACATGCTATCCTGGAAGGGAAGACAGACTTTGGGATTCAGGTGGAAGGAGAGAGTGTTAGGAAAGAAAGACAGAAGCTGAAGCTGAAGGAAGAAACTCATGTTCTTGGGGCCAGCCCCTTCCTGGTCCAGGCGGATCCCTTCTCACCATGAGCCCCTCAACCCTAGCAGCCTCTTCCCCATACTGTGAAGTATTTCCCATTTCTCCCAGCCTCCAAAGAAGATCCTGGAAGCTTAGCCCTGGAAGAGCCTGAACCCCAGGCCCTTCCCCAGCCTTCTGCACAGAGTATAAGACAGAGGCAATCTAGGGCCGGGCGTGGTGGCTCACGCCTGTAATCCCAGCACTTTGGGAGGCCGAGGAGGGCAGATCACAAGGTCAGGAGATCGAGACCATCCTGGCTAACACAGTGAAACTCTGTCTCTACTAAAAATATAAAAAAATTAGCCGGGCAAAATTAGCCAGGTGTGGTGGTGGGCGCCTGTAGTCCCAGCTACTGGGGAGGCTGAGGCAGGAGAATGGCGTGAACCTGGGAGGCGGAGCTTGCAGTGACCCGAGATTGTCACTGCACTCCAGCCTGGGCAACAGAGCGAGACTCTGTCTCCACAAAAAAAAAAAAAAAAAAAAAAAAGACAAAGGCAATCTAAGAGTGCTCTCAATTTCCTTCCTTGCCCTCTTAACGAAAACAAACAGGACTGAGAGGATTCTAGAAGCAGTACCAGAATCCGGGTTCTGGAGACCACTGTTTCTAAAGCTTCTCCAAGGAAGAATTTTCCAAAAATATGCAGGGAGACTATTTTATTTATTTTATTTTATTTTATTTATTTTGAGACAGTCTTGCTCTGTCACCCAGGCTGGAATGCAGTGGCGCAATCTCGGCTCACAGCAACCTCCACCTCCCAGGTTCAAGCAATTCTCCTGCCTCAGTCTCCCGAGTAGCTGGGATTACAGGCACCTACCACCATGCCCTGCTAATTTTTGTATTCTTATTAGAGACAGGGTTTCACCATGTTGGCCCGGCTGGTCTCCAACTCCTGACCTCAGGCAATCCACCTGCCTCGGCCTCTCAAAGTGCTGGGATTACAGGCATAAGTCACCATGCCAAGTCTTTTATTTATTTTATTTTATTATTTTATTTTATTTATTTTATTTTATTTACTTGAGACAGGGTCTTGCTCTGTCGCCCAGGCTGGAGTTCAGTGGTGCAATCACAGCTCACTGCAGCCTTGACCTCCCAAGCTCAAGGGATCCTCCAGCACTCAGGTGATCCTCTTGCCTCAGCCTCCTGAGTAGCTGGGACCACAGGCACATGCCAGCATGTCAGGTTAAATTTTTAATTTTTTGTAGGTTTTTTTTCTGTTTTGTTTTGTTTTTGAGACAGAGTCTTCCTCTGTGGCCCAGGCTGGAGTGCAGTGACACCATCTCGGCTCACTGCAAGCTCTGCCTCCTGGGTTCCCGCCATTCTCCTGCCTCTGCCTCCCGAGTAGCCCGGACTACAAGTGCAGGCCACCACGCCCAGCTAATTATTTGTATTTTTAGTAGAGACGGGGTTTCACCGTGTTAGCCAGGATAGTCTCGATCTCCTGACCTCGTGATCTGCTCGCCTTGGCCTCCCAAAGTGCTGGGATTACAGGCGTGAGCCACTGTGCCCGGCCTTTTTTTTTTTTTATATGGAGTCTCGCGCTGTCACCCCAGTTGGAGTGCAATGGCGCCATCTCGGCTCACTGCAACCTCCGCCTACCCTGTTCAAGAGATTCTCCTGCCTCAGGCTCCCCAGTAGCTGGGTTTACAGGTGCCCACCACCACACCCAGATAATTTTTTTTTTTTTTGAGACGAAATCTTGCTCTGTGCCGAGGCTGGAGTGCAGTGGCATGATCTCAGCTCACTGCAACCTCCGCCTCCCAGGTTCAAGCGATTTCCCTGCCTCAGCCTCCCAAGTAGCTGGAATTACAGGCATGTGCCTTCACGCCCAGCTAATTTTTTGTATTTTAGTAGAGACAGGGTTTCACCATGTTGGCCAAGATGGTCTCGATCTCCTGACCTCATGATCCACCTGCCTCGGCCTCCCAAAGTGCTGGGATTACAGGTGTGAACCACCGTGCCCGGCCCAGATAATTTTTTTTATTTTTAGTAGAGTTGGGCTTTCACCATGTTGGCCAGGCTGGTCTCGAACTCCTGACCTCAAGTGATCCGCCTGCCTTGGCCTCCCAAAGTGTTGGGATTACAGGCATGAGCCACCGCGCCCAGCCTAATACTATAATTTTTTGTAGAGGCAGGATCTCCTTATACTGCCCATGCTGGTCTCATCAAGGGATCCTCCTGCCTCAGCCTCCCAAAGTGCTGGAATCACCTTAGAAGAGGGGCTGTAGTGTGGTGATGTCTGTCTGGGGATACCCAGGGATCACGACTCCAGCTCCTTCACCTCCCACACTTTCATAGGGTCAGCCCTGCTCCCATTTCTTAGTAGGTCAGAGTGGGAGGTTGGGGAAGGACATACCTCTGATCCTCCCTCCAGGGCCTCCTCCCCCAGAATTTACAGGCTGCAGAGGTGGGGTAGGGAATCCCCCAGGCGGCTAGATGGGTCCTAGGTCCTGAAGTTGCGAATCAAATTAGTTTTCCCCCACCCTCGGATGGGAGAAGATGAGGGTGTCTTAGGAAGGCCATGGTGACAATGACAGGATCTGAGTGGGAGAGTGTGAGCAGGGCCTGTTAAGAACCCTGAGGTGAGGTTAGAATGTGGGGTCACAGCTTGGAGAGAGGGGCCCTGGGGTGCGGACTCAGTGGGTCAGGGCATCCACCCTCGTCTCCTGCCTCCCACCCCAGGGTGCCCTTTGAAGCTGGAGGGGGCTTTGAGCTGGGGTCTCCTGGCCAGATGCACTGGGGGAGGGGGTGGAGCCGATCATCCCCTAGGCCTCGCCCTCCCCACCCCCACCCTTCAGACTCCCTTCTTGGCCCAGAGACCGTTTCCGGCAGTTGCAGGGGGCACCCATCACCCCCCAGGCTCCCGCCTTGCAGCTGTTCCCCAGCTGCCCTGCCCCACCCCAAAGACAGCTGGGAGCGAGGCCGAGGGAGGGGGCAGGAGCGGCCCAGCTGCTCGGCTCCGGGCTGGGATGGGGAGGGTGGCAACATGAAAGAGCTGGGGCCGGCAGGCAGCAGAGGAAACCACCCCCGCCCCCTCCCTCGTGGTGGCCTCCCTGCGGGCTCAGCACATCTGGGCCACAGGAGCTGTCGGCCCTGGTCTGTGGGGTAGGGAGACGTGGTCGGATCCCCAGCCCTTTCCAGAAAGGGGAGGCGTGATGGTCTCTAGGGGAAGGCAGGAGGGGAGGGCTGGGCACTGGGGCACCTGTGGCTGCAGCCAGCCCTCCAAGGGGCCACCAGTTCAGGGCAGAGAAGGCCCCTCCAATGACTTCTGAGTGAGCCTGTTCCCTGGGGCAGCCCCAGCTCTTTCTGGGCCTCCTCTGCCCCAACCCTTTTGGGAGCTGGGTGACAGCTGCTCCTACAAAGCCAGGGACAGCTGGGTGGCTGGGGACAGCTGGGTGGGTTAGCATCTCCCTGCTTCCCTGGCTGCCTAGGGACCCCCGCAAGCCAACTCTGGGCAGCTGCTGCTTCACCTATAGATGTGTGCCTGAGCGTGTCATTGTCTGGGGTGGGCTTCAAAGCTGGGACATGGAAGGGCTCAAGCCCATCCCATTCCTACCAGAATGTCCCCTCCAGATCTCAGTGGATTGATGCACCTGGGGAAAGGGCCTCTCCCCTCAGCCAAAACAAAACTAGGCCAAGTGGGAAAGAAACTGGGCAGCTTTTTGTCTTGGCTCCCAACTCTTGGCATGGGTGATGTCCCAGGGCTCCTGAGAACTGGAGAAAGGGACAGTGAGACAGAAGCAGATGTCAGTGGAGTGAAGTGACTGTCCACCAACACCTGCCCCCAGGCATCCTGCACCCTGGGTTGGAGGGGCACTTTGCTCCAGCCATTTCCCCACTCCCTTTAGCCCCAAAGAGGTGCACGGGGAGGGAAGGGGGAGGCCAGCTGTTGTCATACTGCTCCTGGCTCCCTGCCACACTGGGGAGGGGAACGATGAAGCAAGGGTCCACCACCCCACCTGAGTCATCCTCTACTCCCTCAGGGCAGGAAGGCGGAGGCAGTTAGCAAGACCAAGGCTATGGTTTGGTCTGGCCGGCCCCAAAGTCTTTATTTTTCTTTTCTTTTTTTTTCTTTGAGACAGGATCTTGCTCTGTTGCCCAGGCTGGAGTGCAGTGGCAAGATCTCAGCTCACTGCAACCTCCACCTCCCAGCCTCAATCAAGCAATCCTCCCACTTTACCCTCCAGAGTAGCTAGGACCACAGGCCCATGGCACTACGCCTGGCTGATTTTTCGTTTTAGTAGAGATGGGGTTTCACCATGTGGCCCAGGCTGGTTTTGAACTCCTGGACTCAAGTGATCTATCCACCTTGGCCTTTCAAAGTGCTGGGATTACAAGCATGGGCCGACGTGCTCGGCAAGCCTTTATTTTTCTGAGGGGAGGGGTGGCTAGGGGTCAGTGAGGCTTGGACCACTGGCATGGGACTTTTTTTTTTTTTTGAGATGGAGTCTGGCTCTGTCGCCCAGGCTGGAGTGCAGTGGCACGATCTTGGCTCACTGCAACCTCTGCCTCCGGGGTTCAAGCGATTCTCCTGCCTCAGCCTCCTGAGTAGCTGGGACTACAGGCGCCTGCCACCATGCCAGCTAATTTTTGTATTTTTAGTAGAGATGAAATTTCACCATGTTGACCAGGCTGGTCTCGAACTCCCGACCTCAGGTGATCCGCCCACCTCGGCCTCCCAAAGTGCTGGGATTACAGGCATGAGCCACCGTGCCTGGCAGGAATGGGACTTTACAAGGCTCTCTGCCTTGTCCTGGGCTTCCTGGGGTGGGTGGCATTCAGGCCCAGATTCTGCCCAAACAAGAGAAAAGATAGCTAGGCACCCAGCAGATTACAGAAGTTCATGGGCTGCGGACTTACAGCTCCTTGCAGAGCATCAGGCAACAACCGGAGCCTTTTTGAAGGTGAGGCCCCTCTCCAGAGAAGGGCCTTGGGGTGTCCCAGCTTCCTCTCCCCGCAGTGGCCTCTGTGACAAGCAGCAGGGAGGACCCTGGCCACCCAGATGGCAGCACTTCTCCAAACCCAGGATATGTGAGAATAGAGTTAAAAATGCAAATTCCTGGGCTCTCAGAGATTCCCAATGAGTCTAAGCTAGGCCTTAGGAATCAGCACCCTTACCCTTTTTTTTTTTTTTGAGACAGGGTCTTGCTCTGTTGCTTTGTTGCACAGGCTGGAGTGCAGTGACTTATCTAGACCTACTGCAACCTCTGCCTCCCAGGCTCAAGCAGTTCTCCCACCTCAGTCCCAGAGTAGCTGGGACCACAGGTGTGGTGTGCCCCACCACGCCCAACTAATTTTTGTTATTTTTTGTAGAAACAGGGTTCCGACATGTTGCCCAGGCTGGTCTCAAACCCGAGCTCAAGCAATTTGCCTGCCTTAGCCTCCCAAAGTGTCAGGATTACAGGCGTGAGCCACAGCAAGGCATCAGCCCTTTTAACAAGCTCCCAAGACATGCTTGAGACTTTGAGAAGCTCTGCCGAAGTGGATGGGGGTAGAATGTCTTTTTAATCTTGCCACCCCACCTCCACCCCTCCCCAAGGCCAAAGCCCCAAGTCCAAAGGAAGTATGGACCTCAGTGGTCCCCTCTCCCTATGGGGTCCAAGGCCCAGCTAGATTACATTCTGTCTCTAGGCCTGCAGCCCTGCACAGTGCCTGGCACGTAGTGTGCACTCAAATATCTGTGGCCTGAAGGAGGTAAACTTTGCAAGACTCGTAGAAAGGTGTTTCTCCTTTGTCCTCAGCTAAGAGCACATTGGCAGAACCTCAAAGAGATGCCGGGGCCCAGGTGGCATGGGGCTGGGCCTGGGAGGGCCTGGGAGGCCCTGGGCAAATATTTGTCAAATGAACCCAAGGCCAAGAGCAGACGGAGTCAGTGCCCGATGAACTGACATTCACAGGCCTGGAACCAGCTGGACCCAGGGGAGCAAAATCAAGGCAAGGAGGGCAGGGGACCCTCCCCACACCGACGCCTGAAGATCCCAGGCCTGGGGGGGATAGGGGAACAGGCGAGGCAGGGAGTGGGACTGCGCCATCAAGTTTATTAGAAGGTTGGATTTTGGTGTGTGCTCTAGACAGATACAGAATAAATACCTGCGCCTTGAGAACAGGAAGTCCACGATTCATACAAAGTGCTCACTACAGGAAGTTGCTGTGTCAAAATCCAGGCAAGGACCCAACTCCGGGCAGCCCCTCCTCCCTGCTGACCTCAACAAGGGCTGTGCTATTGTTTTTTATTTTATTATTTCTTTTATTTCTCTTTATTATTATTAATATTATTATTATTTGCTTTTGCTGTGGTCACTATCATTGGCAAAGTTCCTTTTCCCCTTTCCTGGACATAGGGGTCCTGTCTTTAAAAGATTCCACTCTGAGGCTGAAGGTGCCAAAAGCTGCTTGAGAAGTGGCCTTTGAACTCCGTCTGGGAAGATGGTGAGGAGAAGGAAGCAGGAGAAATCATTCTTGGTTTAAAAAAATTTAAAAAAACAAAAACAAAAGTCGCACAATCTAAAGGTCATTCCTTACTCGATCAGTGATCAAACTGCCCAAAAGGAAAACAAGAGGAGAAACAAGCCCGGGGCCCTGGGCGTTCCTCCCGGGTCGGGTAAGAAGGGTGGGACCCCCAAGCTTTCAGGGAAGCCGAGGTTCCTTCCAGCCACGGGAGTGTGAAGGGGAAGGAGTAGAGGAAAAAAGGAGAAACAGAGAGAGAGCTCAGCGCCTCGACACAGACACTTTCCCATCTCCAGGGCCACCTGCGGTCCTGGCCCAGGCCAGCTCCCACTGTCACCTCTGCGTCCAGGAGATTCATAATAAAAAAAAAATCAAAAACAAAGCCAAAACCGAAACAAAATCCAAAAGGAAAAGACCTGGGGCAATGGAATGAGGAACAGGGGAGGCGAGGAAGGTAGAAGGGCAGGTCTCTGGATGCATAACTCCCGAGCCCGGGGCCGGGGAGGAAGATTCCCCAGCGCCCCGCCGCCTGCGTGGCGTTAGCTCGTCACGTAGTGTTTGGTGGACGGCTGCCCATACACCCTGTAGAAATCCTGGTGGCCGGGCTGCTGGGAGGCGTCAAGCCAGTCTCTGACCGCCAGGCTGGGAAGGGACTGGGGGACGGAGGGTGTGGGCGGGAGCGGGTGTGAGTACTCCTGCGAGGGCACTGTCCAGGGAAAGTGGCCGGAGCGGGGGTAGGGCTGGTGGCCGCCATGGTTGGCCACGGAAGAACAGTAACAGTTGTCCACAGAACAGACGAGAATCTTGCGGCCGCCATACTGGGGGAGCATGGGCTGCTGGGCGGCGGAGCCATTGGGATACTGCGATGGGGGGAACACGGGGCTTGAGTGCACTGGTTGGGCGCCGCCCGGCAGGGCCACCAAGTGCTGCGTGGAGCTGCAGGGCCCCAGGGGCTGCCCAGACTGGCCCTCACCGCTGGCTGTGCCCGCCGCCCCGTACTGGCCGCCCACAGGGCCCGACGACGTCTCTAGGAAACTGGCCTCTGGGAAGGCCGTTGAGTGCTTGCGCTTTTCCGCCCCAGAGCTGCTCACGCCACAAGGGTACAGTGGGACACTCTGCAGGAAGGGCACCGGCGTGCTGAAGGGGCCTGTGGAGAGTTGGGGCAAAAGTCGCCAAAGCTCCCACCCCAAGCAACCCAGGCCTCCTCTCCCTGGGTTGGACCTGGGGACCACTGACACTTAGAGGCCCAAGAATGTTACATCTCAGGTGATGCTTGCTCCTCTGCCCTTAGGAGGTACAGAATAGTTATATCCCCACTTTAAGCTGAAGAAATGGAGGCTGGGGAGGTCATGTTGCTTACCCACTGTCCCATAGCTACAAGTGGCAAAGCCAGGATATGAGGACAGGTCTCCCACACTGGGCCACACTGCCTCTTGGAGGGAAGGCTCTGGCGCTGAACCCCTCCCCAAAGGGCCCTGTCTCCCTTCAGCGGAACACCCCACCCTCACCTTCTAGCATTTTCCGCAGCTGCTTCTCCTTCTTGGCCACCTCATTCAGGAAGAGCTTGGAGTTCAGGTGGCCGATCTTAGGCGGGGAAAGGCTGCTGCTTGTGCAGGTCTGGGTCCTGGGGGCAGTGGACGGGGCATCTGCTGTGAGGAGGCATCACCGGTGAGCCCGCCCTACCTCCCCGCCATGGGCCTGGCCCCCCTGCCCTCCCCAGGATGTGCCCCCGGGAGGGCTGGGGCTGTCAGCTTACCTGTCCATCAGGATTTTCACAGACTTGGTGTTCTGTTGGGGAGAGAGAAGAGTCAAGTCAGTGGAAAAGGCAGCCCAGGGAGAGCCCGGGGAGAGGGGAAGACAAAAGCTGCCCCCCGAGCCTCCCCCAGGCGGGGTGGATCCTCTCATTCTGGATAGAAAGTGGCAGGGGTGGGGGTGGCCATTTGTGGAAGAAGAGCTAACATTTACTGAGCTCTTGCCACGTGACCCAGGCATTGTAAGTGCTTTCTGTGCATCCATAACTTCATCCAGATAGCTACCCGAGGAGAAGGGCTCTGCAGGCCCACACTGTTTTAGCTCAAGTCTTTGGGGCCAGATGTGTTTTGGAATTTGGAATTTTTTGGATTTTATAAGGAGAATACAGTGCCTGTATCATATATTACATATCACCCCAGCAAGGGACAACAATCTAATACATCAACATTTCTGCAGCAAAATGTTTGAATTTTCATACTAAGCAAGATAAAGACCATAAATTGCCTAACATCAGTTTAGGTCAATTTTTGCTGTTAAATTAGATGCCAAAATTTGTTTGTTAGTTTTCAGAGATGTTTATAAATATGGAATTGTGGATAAAGAATAGTAGACCTGTATCATCAACACCACTTTGTAGGTGAGGAAACAAGGCCCGGGATGTACCTATGACTTGCCCAAGGTCACAGTGCTAGAAAGAGCAGGCAGGTGGATCTGAACCCACGCATGCTTGCTCCAAAGGTAAGGGCATGTGAGCTACAGGTGGGAGAAACTGCAGATCCCAATTTGGAAATGGCCCTCTGGGTGCCACCAGCCTGGTCCTGAGCCCAGCCCACCTTCATGAAGCTGACATCCTCCGTCTTATCAAAGAGCAGCTGCAGGGAGCCCAGCAGCTTCTTGGCCTCCTGCATGCGCTCCCCGAGGTGCAGCGCCTGCGCTGCGTTCTCGCTGCAGAACTTGGCCTGGGCCTTGTCCAGGACCTCCACTGTCTGCCGCAGGTCCTCGTCCAGCAGCTGGTGCAGCTTCTCGTACTGCAGCCGAACTTCCTCCTTCAGTTGGTTCACTTTCTCCTGCAAGTACAGAGGGCAGGAGTGGGCAGGCAGGTGAGCACTGGAGACCTTTGGTTCCCCCCCCTTACCCATCTCACATCCTAGAACCCTAAGTCGCAGGCTGCCCCAGGCTCCCAGGGGCAAGGTCTGACCTGCCAGTTCCCCACTGGTAGCACAGGGCTCTGGGCCAGCATCCCCTGGCACCAGTGGGCATCCACGGACAGTTCACTGAATGACTGATGGAGTGGTTCTGGCATAGAGCTACACAATCAATCCTTAGTAAGGAACTCACCCAAAGCCCTGCGCTCAAGCCACCCCCACCCCGCAGCATGGCTTTGGGCTTAGCTACCTCCACCAGGCGCTTGTCTGACTCGAGTTTGTACAGCTGGTCCTCAATGTCCTGCTCTCGCTCCTCCAGCCGGTCCTGCTGCTTCATGAGCATCTTCTGCAGGGACATTTGGGTGGGGGTATCAGAGGGACTGTGGCTCCAACCCTGACCCATGCTTCCCTCTACACAACACATGTATCCTATGGATCCTTTGACCCGATGGCACCAAGCCTCTGCTACCCAGCCCGTCTGGCCCCCTCCAATCCCAGGGGCCTATTCCCAGCTCTCCCCAGAATAGCTTCCCATGCATATTTATTTATTATTTTTTTAGATGGAGTCTCACTCTGTTGCCCAGGCTGGAGTGCAGTGGTGCGATCTCGGCTCACTGTAACCTCCGCCTCCCTGGTTCAAGTGATTCTCCTGCCTTAGCCTCCCGAGAAGCTGGGATTACAGGCGTGCGCCACAACGCCCAGCTAATTTTTTTGTAGTTTTAGTAGAGACGGGGTTTCACCATGTTGGCCAGGCTGGTCTCAAACTACTGACCTCAAATGATCTGCCCGCCTCGGCCTCCCAAAGTGCAGGGATTATGGGCGTGAGCCACCATGCCCAGCCCCCATGCATATTTAAACCCTGAGCTTTCTGGGGGCAGGGCTAGACCAACCTCTGTTCTAAACACTTTTCCTGTACAGATTTATCTAATCATGCCAGTAATGTCATGAGATAAGTACTATCATTATTCTCATTTCACAGAAGAGGAAACTGAGGCCTAGAGAGGTTAAGTAATTTGTCCACAGTCACACTGCTTGTAAATAGCAGAGCTTGGGCACAAACACAGGTGATCTGGCAGCAGGGTCCGTTCTTACCGAGGCTGTGCTGCCTCTCCCTGGGGAGCATCCTCTAAGAGATGAGTACCCTAAGATGCAGGGGGTCAAATTCCCTTCCAAAGCCACATGAACCTCTGTCCCAGTCCAAAGATCTCACTTTACCCTCGCCTTACATTAGGGGGCATCAGGCCAGCCATTAGGGGGCATCAGGCTAGCCATTAGGGGGCATCAGCTCTCAGCCTTGTTCTTAAGACTGAGAGCTAAGACTCTGGAGTCCTGGCTAGCTCCCTCAGCCCCCTCAGTGGGACCCAGGCAGAAAGGAGATTTGGGGTCTCTTAAGACCTGAGGCCAGGCTGCTGGAAGGTGCTGGACCAAACTGCTCTTCTCAGCTCATCATCTCCTGTCCCCACAACCCCTTTCCTGCCAGTCACTCCATCTCTCCTGCCCTCCTCTCACCAGATATGCCTCTTCAGACAGGCTCTCTCCCCTGCTCAAAAACTCTCCGTGACTCTGTCCTATCAGCTACTTTAGCATGGCAATGAAGGCTCTTTTACACCCTGACTCTTCCAGCCAGCTGGGCTGGTATCCTGTCCCCAACCCTCCGCACATGGAAACTCCCTGCAGCTCTAGGTACATTCTTCTGCAGCCCACAGTGCCTCCTCCCTCCCCTGTCTATCCTTCAAGGCCCAACTGAAGTCCCCACTCCTCTAGGAAACTTTCCATGACCCCTGCTCTGAGGCTGTGCAGGTCCCTCCCTGTCCTGGCTACGGGGTGGGGCTGTCCCATTCTGCCCTCCCTCTCAGGTTGTGCTGTCCAATATGGTAGCCACTAGTCATATGTGGCTATTTAAATCCAAGTTAACAAAAAATAAAAAATAAGGTCGGGTGCTGTGGCTCATGCCTGTAATTCCAGCACTTTGGGAGGTCGAGGCAGGCGGATCACCTGAGGTCGGGAGTTCGAGACCAGCCTAACATGGAGAAACCCCATCTCTACTAAAAATACAAAATTAGCTGGGCGACGTGGTGCATGCCTGTAATCGCAACTATTCGGGAGGCTGAGGCAGGAGAATCACTTGAACCCAGGAGACGAAGGCTGCAGTGAGCCAAGATTGCGCCATTGCACTCCAGCCTGGGCAACAAGAGCGAAAGTCTGTCTCAAAAAAAAAAAAAAAAAGTTAAGTATCAGTTCCTCATGCGCCAGCCTCATTTCAAGTGCCCAGTACCTACATATCACTAGTCTCAGATACTAAAGTTACAAAATGTTACCATCATGCAGAAGTTCTATTAGACAGCACTATTCTGGAGTCTTCTAATTGTCTCACAAACCATGGTCTCATCTCCCTACAAGACACAGGGCCTCTTAAGAATGGGGATTTGCTGCTGTCTTTCTCCACCTCCCTCCAGAGGCAGGCCACACAAAGGCCTGGGCGGCCTGAGATGCATAACAAATTCACTCAATAAGCCCATGGTTTCCACACACAAAATAAAATTTGCAAAGCAGCTCTGTGTAACCACAGACATTCACAGTAACTGTCATGCTGCAAGGAGTGGTTCTCTTTCTTCCTCTGTGGGGGCCTCAAAGTAACCCTCCAGTTCAACCCCATGACTCCCATCCCAGCCACTCCCAGCTGGCCCCCCGAAGACAAGCTGCCATCAATCCCTTCCTCACCCCGCCAGCCCATTTTACGTAGGGGCAAACCAAGGACCACCACAGACTTCAGCCTGACCCTATTTTGTGTTGGAGGCTACTGTGGAAATAACCAGAATCCTGGGAGCAGGAGGAAGTGTGGGGGTGAGGCTTTTACCTTATAAGCTGGGTGCAGGGGGCCCACACACAACTTAACCTTTCAGTGACCCAGGACAGGACCTCTAAAAGAACCAGACCTGGGAGACCTTGCCCTGCTCCCAGAAGCACCAAGAGGCACAGGAATCTGCTGCCAGCCCAAGGGTCAGAGCCTGACAGCACACCCAGCATGAGTGGGCAGGCACAGGGGCACCTGGCACAAAGCTGCACACGCACGTGGGAATACCTTGCCACCTGAGCCCCGAGCCCGCCTCAGGTATGCTGGCGGGCACAGCCAGAGGTGCAAATGCATTTGACCCAACCCCCTCACAGGGAAGGCTGGACCTCCTGGAGGCCCCAGACAATGGCGAGAGGCCTGGCACGATGGTGAGGTGGCCAGGACACTCTGGGAACATCAGGCCCACTGACCTCCCCTGGAACAATTGGCCCTCAAATTCTTGCCTGCTGGTTGCCCCATGCCCACCCTCAGGAGGACAGGACCCCCCAGGTGCTCCTCAGAGTCCAGGCTGCTCCCTCCATCCAGTGCCCAGGACATCTGAAAGGCCCTGCTGGCCCCACACATCTCGCACCACGGGCTTACTGCATGGCTGCTTCTCCACGACCAAACCCACCAGGAGCTGGTTCAGGGCGGACTCAGGTGAGTCCCCGGGGAGGGGTAGGAAAGAGGCAGCTCCAAGGTCCCAGCGCAGCTTCCTTGAGGACAGGAACTGAGCTGTCCACACCCGCCCCGCAGGCTGGTGGGTGCCCCTTTGCCCCATCCCTTGCTGATGCCCAGGGAGTGACCCCTCAGGGCACAGCAGAGGGAGGGCCTTCCTGTCCAATCCTGGGGGGGTGGGGCTCAGCCCCTTCCCTCTTCTTCCGGGCTTTCCTCAGTCTCCCCTGGCAGCACTTCTACCCTGGGAGCCGGCAGGGTCTTCCCGAGCTTCTGTCTGTCCCAGGCACTCTGGGTGGGACACTAGCCCAGGCCACACAGTCCCTAGCAGGTGGGAGGGTTTCATTTCCCCCTCCTGCTGCTGAGGCCACTGGGCTCCTGTCTCTGCTGCAGGGGTTGGAGTGAGAGCAGGAAGGGGAAGGAGGCTGGCCAGGGGGTGCCAGCCAGGGAGGAGTCTGGGGGGCCGCACTGGCCTGGCCTGCTCTCCCTCAGGGCCAACTCCTGCTACAGACAGCGCCTGGGAGAACAGTGGGAGCTGCTGCCGCTTCAAGCCTGGGAAACTGGAAGGAAGATGGGAAATACCCGCCTGCTGTCCCCTTCACGACCCCACCCCAGTTCACCGAATGAGCAAATCAGGTTGCCAAGACACTGGAAGATGCTGGAAGACAGGCAGCAGAGGAAGCAAGGCCCAGACCCCCCACCACCAGCAGCCTCCTTTCCATCCCAACCCCCACCTGCCTCCCCAGGGAATGGCTAAGAGCCAAGGCCCCACTTCCCACCTGGGAAAAACCCATAGCTGAGATCCGACTGGATTTCCCAGCTCAGTTCAGAGCAAGTACTCTCTGCGCAGGCAGGTGGGCTGGAGGCACCTTACACATGCCACCGCCCCAACCCCCCACAACAGTGCATGGCCTGGACTGCGTACACTGGAGCACGCAGGAGCAGAGCAGAGTGGAACGTGGCCTGGGCTAGAAGCTCTGGAGGCCCAAGGCCACCAGGGAGACTGGGACTAGGTGGGGCCCAGGGAGGGCCTTCACACACCCCCAGCCCTGCCTGTCAGGCCTCAGGCCTTTGGTGATCTGCCCGGGGCCTGTGAGGACAAAAGCATGAAGAATCAGGAGCCCCCATTCCCACCCTCCACCACCTGGGCCCCCACTCCTCAGCTTTGCCGCTGCTTCCTCTGACTCCCCTCCCAGCCTGGAGCAGGGAACGCTGAGCCCCTATATTCCTGCCCCAGGAAAGCCTCATGTCCCTCTGGAGACTGACTGGCCAGGCCAGCTGCCATTTTTGATGCCAGACTAGACTGGGCAGACGGGTGAGGCCTGGGGACTCTGGGCTGTATAAAAGTTAATAAATAATAATAAAACCCTCAAGTCAACCTTGAAGAGAAACAAGGTCAGGAGGAAACAGGGCCCCAGGGACTGGGACAGAGGCAGTCCCTAGGTTTTCAGACAAGACCAGGGCTAGCTCCAGAAGCCCCTGTGGTGGTGGGAGGGGCAGGGCAGGGAGGGGCAAGAAGAGGGGGCTGGGCAGCCTCTTCCTGCTTAGGTCCCTGCCCGGCCAGCTCCAGCTCTGGCTCCAGCCCCCTTCTCAGAGCCACCCCATCCTAACCCTCCCCTACTCCTCCCCCTGGTCCCTGTCTCCATCTCTCCCTGGGTCTCTGGGCCCATAGCACTCTCCCCTTTCCTCAGAAAAGCTTCTGCCTGCCCTAAACCCCCTTTCCATGCCTCAAGCTGCTGCCTTGGGCTATCATGTGAACCGAACCCCAGGCTGGGGAAACCACAAGCTGCAGAGGGAAGGGACTCCAGGGCAGGCGCCAGGGCAAGGAGAGAGGCAGCACCTCAGATGCAAGCCCGGCAGACCCCAGAGAGGGCTTCCCAGCTGCAGAGTGGAATTAGCTTTTGCCATGCAGAGAGCAGCGCTCTGGGGCAGCAGAACAAAGAGGCGAGAGAGAAAGCCCCCCTTTGTCTGGCTTTGAATGCCAGGCCAGCCGGGAAAGGAAGGCTTTCCCAGAGCCAGGGAGGAGGCCAGCCAGGCCAGCCTGCTCTGCCCGGGGCAGGGGCCCAAGCCGGGCTTGCTCTGCCTCGCCAGACTGCGCCCAACACAACAGCGCAGGACCCTTTCGGCTCCTACCTCCAATACCCGCCACAGGCTTACCCCAAGGGGAAGCCCATCTTTCCCTCCTTTCCCCAACAACCCCACCACAGGGGGAAGTCCCAGGACCCCTGACAAACTCACAGCCACCAAGCAAGGATCACCTGAGCGGGCACTCACACAGCAGCACAGTAGTGCTGCCAACTGTCAGGAAGGCACACTCAACTTCAACTCGCAGGCACTCAGCAGGCCCGGCAGGCAGACACGGCTGCGCAACTAGGGACTGAAATCAGGCAGGCTGCGCCTTCTCAGAGACACCCATGTGAGATGCAAAAAAATCAGTCACATCCAAGATACACGACCCAGACGTGCTGGCTACACATACACACACACACACACACCTGCAGACAGACACGGATGTGCGGCCACCCAAGGCTGCAGGAGGCAGAGTAATAATAGTGTGTGCATAACAGGTGCCTGGCCATGTCAGCAGGATCCTGGGGTGGGGGTGGGCAGCTGGGCCTCTGCCTGAGGCTCCCTTTCAGGGGCAAGGGAGAAAGGCCAAGCCAGGGCCTCCTTCCACGAAGACTCGGGGTGGCCAAAGAAGGGGCCACATGACCCTCACACCACAAACACACGTGCGTGCACACAAACACACACACCCCTGCAGGAGTATGGTCTGCTGTAGGGAGAGGGAGCTGTGAGGTCTGCACTGTTGGCGTCAGGCTGCAGCCCCAGCCTCAGCACCAGCCCCAGTAGAGCCAGCCCTCACTCTCACTGCGTACTCAGAGACAGATAAATGGAGAGGAAACCCAGGATTCCCTCCAGGGTCTCAGGGTGACCCCTCCAGCCACCGGCAATGTGCACAGGATACCCTCACTCCAAGCAGGGGCAAACCCCACACTGGCCCAAGCAGTGGGATCTGCTCCCCCAGAGAACCTCTTCTTGACTCTGAACCTCTGAGAATGCAAGGAACAGGGTCCTACATGTCCGGCCTTGCTCTGGGACACCAGGGATGATGCAGAAACACAACCGTAACTGCACAAGACTCAAACAGATACACCTGCACAGACACATAACGCACCACATACCTGCAGGCCCCTCACACATGCAACCGAGCCTGCTCTTAGGTCTTCTTTCCATGTCGTGGGGGGTCATGAGATAAGGATGCCCCCTAGCTCCCACCAATCCCTCATTGCTTAGATGAACCCCTGAACCTGGGGGCTAGGAGGGGTCTGACCACTCAGGGAGGGCTGCCAGGCCTGAGCCCACCTGGATGTCCAAATCTTGGGCCCTTAGCTCAAAAGAGCACCCCTTGGAAGAGGTGCTCCCAAGAGAGCATCTCATGGGAGAGCACATTTAGGGTCTAGGCACATCCTAGACAATGGTCTCGGGACCATCCAGTGAGTATCCAGGCCTCAGGGCAATGTGGGCGACACACTGGCTTCCCAAGGGAAGATTAGGGCAACAACCTGCTTGGGCCTGATTCTAAGAGTCCCCCTTGTAGTCCCCCAGGATGGATGGAGGACCTGTTTGTCCTCCTGCTGGGTCCCTGCTCTAGGCTATGGCCCATGTGCACCTGTGGATGCTGTAAGTATATGAGGGTGAGACCACCAGGGAGGGGTTAATTGGGGTTTCCTATTTCTAGCCAATTGACAGGCATGTCAGCAATCCCCCTGGGAGGGCAGAAGAGGACGCACAAGAAGCAGAGCCTAGATTTGAAGGCAGGTGCCAGGTCTCTGTGCTTCTGCCCCTGTATCCTGGGGAATTCTATGGCCCTCGCCCACAACATCAGCAAAGGCCCTTTAAGGCAGACTCTCTCCGGGAAGGGAAAAGGGGCCAAGGAAGAGCGCTCCACCCACTCCCCCTGTTTGGCCTACAGAGAGTGCAGAGGGTTCTTCCATTTAGGTTCCTATGGCTCACCCCCTCCTCTCCCTCCTGGGAGGGCAGGCAGGGCCCCTATTCCTCCACATTCAATAAGTCAAACTCATACTTGAGTGACACTGGGCTACTGAAGGGTTTCCAACCCCAGTGGCCTGGGGCACCATAAAGTATCAGGGGCCTGGGGAGGGGGAACCTGGAGAAGGATGAGGCTCAGGCTGCCACTGCAGGGCACAGCTGCTGAAAGCACAGAATTGCACATCTGGCCCTGATGCAACCCATTACTTCTGAGCCTGCCACATCAGGCACAAGAAAGCACGCGCACGCACACACACGCGCACACACACCCTGCGGAGTTGCCGACAAAGTTCAGTGCCTGCTTCCATCCAATCCACGAGTCTGGAGATGAGGGGCCTGCTGGGGGGCACCCCAGGGAATACTCTGCATGCACATGCCACCCACCCACTCCTGCCTGCGCCCTGAACTGTAGAGACAGGAGACAGGTGCATTGGAGGGCGAAGCACAGTCTCAAAGACATTCAAAAACACAGACACCTAAAGCTATCCTCCTACACCAAGTCAGGTATAATGACGTTTTCTCCCCCACCCCAATTAAAGACATCCCTAGAACTCAGACCAGCTACAGCAGCACTGTGGGTGCGGGCAGGCATCCGCGCGTCGCCTAGGTTGCTGCCCCTCCCCTGTTCCTTTCAGCCACATCTCCTTTCCCCTCCTCTCATTTTCCACTGCCAATCCCAGGACAGAACTGGACAGCCCTCCTTTCTCCTGCCTCTGCACTTTTCCCGGCCTCCTCCCCCAGCCCTTCCATCTTTATTAATAGCAGCAGCTTCCCAATACTGGGGAAAGTGTGGGCTGTGCCTGCCCTGAACGGGGGTGGAGGACACAGGGGGTGGAGGACACACTTCCTTTAAGAAACCAGAGGCCTATCCTGGCACACAAACCCAGGGCTAGTCCATCCGATTGGAAACTAATTATACAGCAAATCGTATTTGCTGTCCCCGCCCCAGCCTGTGGTGGCCCTCCTGCCTTTTGTTGGTTGTATGTGTATGTTTTTTAATTGCTAAACAGTGACTCATTCTGACTGGTCCCCCCACACAGGAAACAGCCCCATCTCCAATCATGCCCTGAACAGAGCTTCCTCATACCCAGCCTCCGAACTGGCCTCCACTAACCTCCAGGGATCCCCACCCAGAGACACTCCCAGTCCCACCAGAGCGCAGCCTAGCCCCCAGATATCACACCCAAGCCCCAGGCCCCAAGGTGGGGCTTCAAAGAGGACTCCTCGGTGTCAGGCCAACCGCTTCATTTTGGTATGACTCAACCCTGAAAGCCAGAGGACTGGGGAGGGACCTAGGAGGAGCCCCCTCCACTGAAGGGGACGGAAGTATTGCCTCAGTCCAGCTCCAAAACCAGGCCCAGAGGCCTGAGGGGGGAGGCGGTTTGACATTGGCCGCGGCCGCAGGGTGTATACAATGGGAGGGGACGCGGTTCCGTAATCACCCAGCCGGCAGCCCAAGGGAGCCAGCTGCCTGAAACCAGATTTCAAGGCGGCTCAACCTTAAACCCACAGGATTCTTTTTCCGTCTTCCACTTCCCCTCCCCAAATGTGGGAGGGCGGCGAGAGGGCTGGGCTAGGCGAGAGGGCCAGGATGATGAAGACACATACTTGAAGGCTTGTTCATGCAGCCCGTGCGACACACAGGCACACAGGGCAGCGATTCTCACACAGGGAGAGCCGGCTCTCAGGAGGAATCCAAATAGCGGAGCCGCTGTCGGGGCCTCGCTGGCTGCCCAGGCCCTGTCCAGAGAGATGGCCGGAGTTCTGCTCTCCCTCCGGAAACTCCCCCCAACCCCCCCAATGTGTTTCCAATAGCGCTGAAAACTAACATGGCTGCTTTTGTTTACTTCCTCATTGGTATGCCAGCATCATGGATCATGTCAGCCACAGCAGCGGCACCGGGACACTCATTACATAAACAGCAGCTGGAGAGGCAGGACCGGGGTCACTGCCTCGGTGACTTCCCGTAGGGCCTACAGCAACAAGACTGGGGGAGGGAGCTGCGCACCACAGAAAAGCAACACCCAGACTCTACCCCTGACGGTCCCACACCCCAATCCCATAAAGCACTCAGAAGACGGACCCTGTGCGCACAGGTGCGAGAATGTACCAAGTAGCGACCCGGGGCCCTTCTTCCCATGACCCTGTCCCCAAACTTTCAGAGAAGAGTTTGGCCAGGGGCTACTGGCCTGATGTCACAAGAGTCAGCCTGTCGGGATGAGTGGTCCCGGGGCGGGAGAGAGGAAGGGACTGTGTGTCTGTGTGTGTGTGTGCGCGCGCGCGCGCGTAGGGTACTTGCCCGGATTTCATTCCTTCGGATCTCCACGTCGCACACCGAGTGTCCCTGATGCGCGCCGCTGTAGTAGCAGCAGTACTGGCACACGGCCACCTGCTCGGCCTCGCAGTGGTAGAGGCGGTAGGCGTTGTGCTGCGGGCAGCTCCAGGCCCGCACGTCGTCCGCCTCCACCAGGAGGTGCCCGCGGGCGGTGGAGGGCTGCTGCAGGTGCGTCTGCACGTGGGACTGGCAGCAGGGCGCCTCGCAGCGCAGGCAGACCTTCTGCGCGGGCAGCGGGGGGCCGCGGCGGCAGAACACGCAGTGCAGCGCCGCCGGCGGCTTCTCCACGTGCAGGGCATTGAACTTCTCCACGATGTTGGTGAGCTTCAGGTTCTTCTCCAGGCCTGGCTTCTGGTTGTAGGCCTGGTTGCACTCTGGGCAGCGTACAAGGCCGCTGTCCTTGGCCCACGCCTCGCCGATGCAGCCCCGGCAGAAGTTGTGTTTGCACGGCAGCTGCACTGGCTCCACGAAAACGTGCAGGCAGATGGGGCAGATGAGCTCCTCCTCGAAGCAGTTCTTCCAATTCTCCGCCATGGCGGCCGCGGGCAGGGGGCCGGGGCAGGCCTCCCCGACTCCCCAGCCCCGGGGGTCCGTCCGTAGCCGCTGTAGGCCCACCGAGCCCCGAGCTCCGGCCCCAGCCGGCCCCGACGGTCGCTCAGTCAGCAGCGCCTTCCGCGTGCCCGCCCCCCGGAGGAGGGAGCCGCGGTCCTCACGCCGCGCGCGCAGCCGGCTGCGTCTCCTCCTCCTCCCGAGCGCCTAGCGGGAGGCGACGGACTGCGCCAGGGCCGCGGCCGGAGCTCCAGCCTTGGAGGAGAGCGCCGGGGTCCAAATTCCATATAAGAGGCCCCCTCCCCGTCGGCGCGGCTAGGGCAGTGGCGGCCCGCGGCCTGCGCTCGTCTCCGCGGCTGACATTGGGGCGCGCCCCGCGGCAGACGGAGCCTGGGAGCAGCACACTTCCTCCGGCGGCGGCGGCAGCGGCGGCTCCTGCCTGGCTCGTCGGCGCCGCACCTCCCTCGCAGGGGCCGGAGCCCGGGGTCCGCGGGGCCAAGAGGCGAGGGCAGCCTCGCCGAGGGCTGCTAGATCCGGACGGGGCGGGAGGGGCGGGCCGGCGGTCCCCGGGCCACGGTGCAGGCGTCCCCCGGCTGGCTGGCCGGGCGCAGGCTGCGGGGCGCGGGCGGGCCGACTCCGGGGCGCTGCGTGCGCGCAGGGGCAGTCATTCAGATGAAATTCCAGTCCCCGGCCAGAGACACCAGCCCGCCTCTGCCTTCCTCCTCCCTTCACAAATAGAAACGGAAGGGGGAGGGAGAGAAGTGGAAAAAAAGGCAACCGGCGAGGGAGGGAGGGAGAAGCCCCGGCGGCGCTCCGGCCTGACCCCCGGGCGGCTACTTCTGCGCTCCCCCGAGGCCCGGCGCCCCCGCCGCGGAGAGACCCCGCGCGCCCGTCTCCGCGCTGGGCGGGCGCCCGGGCTCTGCCGAGGAAAACAAGGATTGATCAAACTAGAAAGGAATTTTTCTCAACTGCTAATGAACAGGAGGCTCGGCTCCCGGCCCTCCCCTCCCCTCCCCCGGCCCTCCCCCTTCGCCCCCCCGGCCCCCTCCCCCCCACTTTCTTTTCTTCTCGGCCTCTGCTCGGGCCTGGAAGGCTCGGGGCTGCGGTCGGAGCCAGCCTGCGGCGGCGGGGCCGGGCCGAGCCGCCTCCCTCAGCGCCCAGCCATCTTGGGCTCCGCGGCGGCGACCGGGGTCTGGGCGCGCTCGCTGAGGGGCCCGCGGCGTCCTCTGGCTCCTGATTTTTTTTTTTTTTTTGGTGGGATTTTTTTTTTCCAAGGGGAGGGCTGGCGGCCTCCAACAAATTAGGAGAGAGAGAGGGAGAAAATGCCAAGTCCCGATTTCTCTCCACCTCTGCTCCACCCACCCCGGTCCTGTCCAAAAAATAAAAAAAGATGAGAATTGGAAGAAGTCGGCAGAAAGGCAAGCGCCCGCGGTCCCCGGCTGCTGCCCAGGCGACGCGTCCGGGGCGGGCCCGCGCCCGTTGCTCGGTCCGAGGTCCGTCTGTCTGCCCGCGGCTTCTCAAGGGAGGGGAGGGCGCTTCGGGCAGGGTCTCCGCAGCGGCTATCGTCTCACAGCTTTATCCTCAGATCAAAAAAGAAAAAAGAGGAAGAAAAAAATCCCAACCCCAACACTCTCATCACAGCCACCTTCAGCCATCTTGCGCATATTATTATTTCAGGAATAATCTGTTTAATAAAAATACCTGCGTATCCAGCCCCTCCCCCGCGTCCTGGGGTCCCCGCCCCGTTTTAATAATAATCTCGATAATAAAAACGATCGGCGGGCCGGGCAGTCCGCGGCTGCCCTTTCCTGCCTCGACTTGCTCGGGCCCGGCTCTCCCCCCGGGAAGGGGCGCCGCGGGATGGGGGTGCGTCCCCGTCACCCGCGCGGGGAGGAAAGGGCGCCCTCGCCGCCGCCGCCAAGAGGAAGGCGGACGGCGGAGATGCCGCGGCCCACGGGACCAGCCGGAGGGGCACTCGGAGGTCCCGGCGCCCCCGCCACGGCCCGGCCTGGGAGTCCGCAGCCGGCCGTATACAATGGGTTCGGAGCAGAGCGGGGCAGGCAGGGTGGGGAAGCGGGAGGGCCAGGGGCTGCAGCGAGCCGAGTTCCCGGGCTGGGGCGGAAGGAGACGGGGGGGGATGGTGTCCCTACATCAAGGCCGGTCCCACTACTCGGGAAGGGGGCGGAGAGCTGCGGCACTAGGGGGCGAGGAGAAAGCGGCAGGCGGCGCCTTTAATCAGCACCCGCCGGTTCGGCCCACCCAGCACTGGCGAAAGAAACGGGCGCGGTGGGGGTGAAGGGGCGGGGCGTGCTTTCCGGAAGTACTGTTACAGGGCCCGGCGCCCGGCTCCTCCCCCTTTCCCTGTCGCGTTGGGGCTGTTCCGGAGGCTGCTCCTGCTATTGGCCCACAAGCTGAGGCTCCACCTCTCTAAGGCGGAGCAGACCCGAGAGTCTCACGTGACTCTCACAAACTTCGGTACCTTAAACATTGGGATGGGAGGGGGTTTTCCGCGCTTGTTAAAAAAGCGATGATGCCACGGCGTAGTGGGACCACCTCTTCCTGGGCCTGAAGTGAAGACCCGTAGCTCTTTTTACCCAGAGGGAAAGGAGCAGTCCGGTGGAACTGAGCAGGGAAATGCAAAGGTTCAGTGTGGGGAAGATTTCCCGATGTCCTTAATACTTTTACCTTCATCCCTGGCACTTTAATCTACCTAGCAAGATAGGCATTTATTCCTCTATTAATAAGGAAACCATGGCTTAAAGAACTGCAGAAATCTGCCAAGGTCAATGGTCAGTCAATAAATCTTTAACAAAAGATTTTTCTAGGCCCTGAGAATTCCCAGAAAAACGTACAAAAAATTTAACGTAAATATACGTAGGACAATTTACATGATAGAGAATAACAGGCTCACACAAAGGCTTTCTGAAAAAGTGACATTTGAGCTGGGACCTGAATGCACACGAAGAGTCAGATAGGTGAAACCTGGGGGAGGAGCGATCCAGTCAGAAGAAAATACAAATGCAAAAGCAGTAGAACAGGCAGGTTCCAGGACAGAAAGAAGGCCGTGTGTCCAGGAAGAAAGGTAGGGGCCAGAACACACAGGGCCTTCCTTATATATCTATTATATATTATATAATAATACGCTTATTATAAGTGTGCTATATGAGGATAGTATATTATAAGATACTATATATTATAAGTACACTAAGTATAGTATACTATTATATATAGTACATATTATATCTAGTATCGGATATACTGTATATGGTGATAAGTATATAGTATAAATATATGTATTATATGTATTTATAGTGTATATTATATATACTATACCATATGTTATATATGCCATACCATATGTATACTATAATATAGCATATATATACTATACCATATATTATATATACTATAATTATTGTTTTTTGAGACGAGTTTCACTCTTGTTGCCCGGACTGGAGTGCAATGGCACGATCTCGGCTCACTGCAACCTCCACCTCCAGGGTTCAAGTGATTCTCCTGCCTCAGCCTCCTAAGTAGCTGGGATTACAGGCACGCGCCACCACACTTGGCTAATTTTGTATTTTTAGTAGAGACAAGGTTTCACTATATTGGTAAGGCTGGTCTCAAACTCCTGACCTCAGATAATCCACCTGCCTTGGCCTCCCAAAGTGCTAGGGTTACAGGCGTGAGCCTCCGTGCCAGGCTATTCTATAATATTTATACTCTCTCTATATTTTTCCCTTCTATCCTCCAGAAATGTTTTTAAAATGAATCCTAGGATTTGGATCTCAACAAAAGGCTGATGGTAGCACCATTTACTAAAAAGGGGAAAATTGAACAGGATTAGATTATTTGAGTAAGGGTATTTTCTTTTCTTCTCTATTTTCTCTTTTCTTTTCTTTCTTTTTTTTTTTTTTTTGAGACAGGGTTTCACCCTGTTGCCCTGGCTTGAGTGTGCAGTGGCGCAATCATGGCTCACTGCAGCCTCAACTTCCCAGGCTCAGGTGATCCTACCTCCTCAGCCTCCTGAGTAGCTAGGACTACAAGCTCACAAAACAGCCCAGCTAAATTTTTGTATTTTTTTGTAGAGCGAGGGTTTCACCATGTTGCCCAGACTGGTGAGTAAAGGGATTTTCTAAGTTGAGTTGGCTCGTATCCCAGTGGAAATATTGAGGAGACAATTGTATATACAGGGCCAGTGGGGATATTTGTCATGGAGATAGGGATTTTGGAATCATCAAAGATTATGTTCTAAATGGTAGAACCGAGACTGAAATCCAGTTCAGGATGACCCCTGGGTCCCTGATCCTCTGATGACAGAGCCTGTCTTTAGTGCTTTGTATCTCTTCATATGGGGGGTTGTATGCAGGGCAAGTGAATATGTGAATGAATGAATGAACAAACAAGGAGAAAGTGGCTTCTAAGCCCTAATCCTCAATTCCATGCTGTAAGGATGGTGCAAAGAAAGAAGGTCTAGCTTGGAAGCAGTTGGAGGGCCCTTTCTGACCTCCTCACCAGTGACCTTCAGGATAAACAATCTAAACAATTCCTCACTTCTTGTCTTTTTTGAACACTCCCCTTAACTTGTAAGATATCATATGCTTCTCGTTTTCTTCTTATCTTCTAATCATAGATGTCTCCAATTTCCATCTCATAAATGTTGGCAGTCTTCAGAGTTCTGCTTTCCATCCTCTTCTCTTACCAATCTACACCCTGGGGCTATCTCATTTACTCCTGAGCTTTATTACCCTCTACATACTGATGACTCCCCAGTCAGTATCTCCAGGCTAAATCCTCACCTCCTGGTTGCAGATCTGTGTAACTAGCTATGCTGTCTGCACAGATGTCCCACAGGCACCTTGAATTCAATGTATTGGAAGCCAAACTCATTATCTTCACATTCCAGCCTGTTCTTCCTCCTGCATTCCCCATCTCAGTTGGTGGACCTATCAACAACTTGTTTTTTTTGTTTTTTTTTTTTGAGACAGTCTTGCTCTGTCACTCAGGCTGGAGTGCTAGTGGTGCGCTGCAACCTCTGCCTCCCAAGTTAAAGCGATTCTCCTGCCTCAGCCTCCCAAATATCTGGGAATACAGGTGCGCGCCACCACACCCGGCTAATTTTTGTATTTTTGGTAGAGACAAGGTTTTGCCCATGTTAGCCAGGCTAATCTCCAACTCCTCACCTCAGGTGATCTGCCTGCCTCGGCCTCCCAAAGTGCTGGGATTACAGACGTGAGCCACCGTGCCTGGACTTCAAAAATGTATTACCAAGCTGAGGATGAAGAAGACAACCTTGACAGCTGTCTGTCCCTTACTGCCCTCCCTCACCCCTTATCCATTCAATCAGGTATCCGGTCCTATAGATCCTTCTCTTAAATCTCTCAGATCATCCACTTGTATATCTATTGCTCACATGACATCCTCATGTGGAGTTAGAACAAACATCTCAAACTCAGCATGTCCAAAAGGATACTAATCTCTGCTCCCTCTTAAACCTGTTCCTGCTGCCGTATTCTGCTTTTCGGTGAACCAACCCTTCAACAGATCTGAATTTTTTGTTGTTGTTGTTGTTGTTGTTTTTTGAGACAGGGTCTCTCTGTAGTGCCCAGGCTGGAGTACAATGGTGTGATCATGGCTCACTGCAATGTCTGCCTCCTGGCCTGAAGTGATTTCCTGCCTCAGCCTCCAGAGTGGCTGGGACTACAGGTGTGTGCCACCACACCCAATTTTTGTACTTTTTGTAGAGATGGAGTCTTGATATGTTGCCCAGGCTGGTCTTGAACTACTGAGCTCAAGTGATCCACCTGCCTTGGCCTCCCAAAGTGCTGGGATTACAGGTGTGAGCCACTGTGTCCATCCAGCAAATCTTGACTACTTCTTAACCTCTCCATTACTTCACCATAATCTCTTGCCTAGATTATTTCAGTGTATCCTAACTGGTTTCCATGCTTCTGCCCTTAACTCCTGGAGTAAATTCTCAATGTAGTAGCCTGGGTAATCTTTTTTGTGGTACGATCTTGGCTCATTGTAACCTCTGTCTCCTGGGTTCAAGCGATTCTCCTGCCTCAGCCTCCCAAGTAGCTGGGATTACAGGTGTGCACCACCACACCCAGCTGATTTTTGTATCTTTAGTAGAGACTGGGTTTTGCCATGTTGGCCAAGCTGTTTTCGAACTCCTGGCCTCAAGTGATCTGCCCACCTTGGACTCAGAGTGCTGGGATTACAGATGTGAGCCAGCACACCAGGCCCTGGCCAGTTTTTTAAAAACATAAGTCAGAATGGCCGGGCATGGTGGCTCATGCCTATAATCCCAGCACTTTGGGATAATATATTATATATATATTTATATAATTATATTTAATTATATTTAATATATAAATATATAATTATAAAATAAATTATAAAATATATATAAAATAATTATAAAATATATATATAACATATATATATCAGAAAATGTCACTCCTCTGCTCAAAATCTTCCAATGCCTTCTCAATTCAACCAGAATAAAGGTGAAAGTTTTAGAATTCCCTCCGAGGTCCTGCACAGTCTGGCCTCTGCATAATTTTCTAGCCTTCTCTTCTCCCACTCTGCTGCACCCACACTGGCTTCCCTGGTGCTCCTCAAAGACTCCCGGTGTGTTTCTTCTTAACTCCCTCATCCTTTGCAGGTGCTTTTCAGTTTCCCTGACCCATCTTCCCCCAGATAGCCGTATGGCACACTTCTTCCAGTAATTGAGATCCTTATCCTTTGTTCAAATGTCACCTATGCTGTGACGTCTTCCCTGACTTCTCTATTTAAAATGCATCCCTCCTTCCAGCCCCACTATCCCTCCTCCTCTGTTTCTCCATAGCATGGGTCTCTATGTAAGATATATCCTCCTTTTGAAAATTATTATCTGATCGGGCATGGTGGCTCACACCTGTAATCCCACCACTTTGGGAGTCCAAGGCGGGTGGATCACCTGAGGTCAGGAGTTCAAGACCAGCTTGGCCAACGTAGTGAAACCCCATCTCTACTAGAAGTACAAAAATTAGCTGGGCGTGGTGGCAGGCACCTGTAATCCCAGCTACTCGGGAGGCTGAGGTGGCAGAACTGTGTGAACCTGGGAGGCGGAGGTTGCAGTAAGCCGAGATTGCGCCACTGCACTCCAGCCTGGGCAATAAGAGCGAATCTCCATCTCAAAAAAAAGAAAAAGAAATTATTATCTGTCGCCCATCATTAAAATGTAAGATCTGTGAGGCCAGGCGTGGTGGCTCATGCCTGTAATCCCAGCACTTTGGGAGGCCGAGGCAGGTGGATCACCTGAGGTCAGGAGTTCGAGACCAGCCTGGCCAACGTGGTGAAACCCTGTCTCTACTAAAAATAAAAAATTAGCTGGGTGTGGTGGCGCGTGCCTGTAGTCCCAGCTATTCGGGAAGCTGAGGCAGGAGAATCTCTTGAACCCTGGAGGCGGAGGTTACAGTGAATCAAGATCGCGCCACTGCACTCCAGCCTGGGAGGTTGCAATGAGCTGAGATCGCGCCACCACACTCCAGCCTGGGCGACAGAGTGAGACTCTGTCTCAAAAAAAAAAAAAAGTAAGATCTGTCAAAGGAGATATTTTCTTTAATGCTATATCCCTGGTGCCTAGAATGGGACCTAGCACATTGTAGATCCCCAATAAATATTTGTCGAATCAATAAATGAATCCCATTATCTCCATCCCTACTGCTTCTAACCTAATCCAAACATCACTGGTCACCTTGCCTTCATTCTTACTCCCTTTCAAAACATGCTCCGTCCAGCAGACAAGGAGATAATCCTAAAATGAAAGTTTGATGCCTTACACCATATACTCCAGGCAATTTGCACTCTAGTTCCCAAGCAGTTTTAAGGCTTCTACCCTTGTTGTTTTGACTGCCTGGAGAGCTTATGAAAGTAAAGTTTCCCCTTGTTTTGCTCAACTCATCCTTAAGCATCCTTTAGGTTTTAGCTTAGATGTCACTTCTTCAGGGAGTCTTTTTGAATCTCCCCAGATTGGGTTAGGCACCTGTCTGAAGTCACCCTGATAAGTGGTGGAGCTGGGGTAGGACAGGAAGCAGCTTACTGCCTTCCTCTTTGATGGTTCTTCCTCATAAGTATCTGTTTCCTTGTCTATTTCCCCTCACCACACTCCGAGCCTCTTAAGGCAGGGCCTGAGTCCAGCGTCCCAGTATATAACAGAGTGCCTGGCACACACTTGTTGAAAGAACAACGGAATGTTTTCTAGTTCGTTGCCACAGTGTTATTGTAGAGGCTCGACAATGCATGGTTGGCCTTCATCTGTCTTGTAAAGGTTAAGACCCAAAAGCTCCATTCTCCGTCCTTGCAGTGCTCTTGTGGTACTGAAATGGGTGTGGGGTGGGGGTGGGTGAAATTGAAAAAACAAGGAAGAGGGTCTCTGCCCCAGTAAGACCAGTTCTCTGGCCCCAGTAAGACCACTACTCTCATCATAACCCCCTCAAAGTCTCCCTCGTCCTACGAGTTACTTGGAGAGTTATGCTCTTTCAAGCCATGGACACCCACCAGCAGTCAGCTGCTTCTTCCCCCATGCTGCCCTCACCTCCCAGACTTGTTGGCAATAAGGAGGAAAGGAGGGAACGGGTCAGTCCCACCATGTCCCCTGGAAGGGGCCTGGAGATGGCTGCCCCTCTCAGACCACATCCAGACCTGCCCCTGCAGGCTTCCCCCTTCTGTGCAGCAAATCACGCCACCCTGGCCTTCCCACCACCTACCCCCTTGCACCCTGCCACTGCCTCAGTGCCTGGCAGGCTGGGTTGAGTCACTTGTAGCTTGCATTCTTCTTCTGGTCAGGCCAGTTTGGCAAACCTCTCAGGCTCCTCGGCCCCCCTGAAGCCTGTGGGACTCCCTCCCCAGGGCCCCCAGCACCCCCAGATGAGGCAAAGCAGACACCTGGGAGGAAGGCACAGGACTTTCTGGAGGAGATATTACAGATGGCATGGCAGATCTCTCTCCTCCCTAATTCTAGGGCTAGGGTCTCTGCCCTAGGCCCAGGAGTCCTTCTCTTTCCAGAAACAGCATCAGCCTGGTATCTTGCAGAACCACCTAAGCAGAGGATCTTGCTATTCTGCATTCTCTGGGGCAAGAACTTTACCCTGATAGTGTGTCCTTGTAGGCTAAAGTCAGATGAGGATACCTCCCCCAGCCCCCAGTCTCCGGGGAGAAAAGGGGCTGGAGGGTCCCAGACAGGACCTGCTGCACTGCTCCATTGGAGAGTTCAGTAAGAGGCTGCAGGGGAAGGAGTGTGGACCTCTCAGCAAAGGGGAAGGAGTGTGGACCTCTCAGCAAAGGCCCCCCACATGGCTAGGTCTCACAGAAGGGACAGGACATAAGAGCCCCCTCATAGGAGCTGACACCCCCTCTCTCTTGCTTATGATGTCCTAGGACCTCCGCCCCAGCCCCCAGCCCCAGCCAAATCCCCTGCCACTATCCAGGATAGAAAACCAGAAGGGAATGAATATGTGAGGGCCCAGGTGGTCACAGCTTCCAAGAACTCTGTCTGGGTGCAGCCCTCATCCTGCCTGCCAGACTAGTGCTTTCTCCCCCAGCACAGTGCCTCCCCACACTGGGCGTTGGGCTGTTTTGCTGCCCCCCAGCCCTGGAGAGGCAGGAGCTGGGCAGTCCGGGAAAGGAAGATATACCTGATACCTCCCTCCACTGCCAGGCCCAGTGGAGTTGCTAGGGCAGGTGGGCTGGCCTCTGTGTCACCCAGTGGGTGCCACCAGTTCTGAATTGCCCTTCTATCTGGATCCTGCCCCTGGGCCCTGGATTAGGAGGTGGAATTGAGATGTAATGTGAGAGGAGCTGGAAGCCGGGGCAAGGACTCCAAAGGAGATGAGGAGGGCCTGCCCTCCTCACCTGTCCGGGCCCCTCTTCCTAAGGTAAAAGGGGTTTTTGGTGAGAGGAGGGTAGAAGAGGGATGAAGTGGCAGGGAGAGGGTCTTTCCCACCGCCTCATCTCCCCAGACTGCTCCTGGCTCCTATACCCTTGACCTTAAAGGAATTCAGGACCAGTGAGGGAGAGCCTGTCCCTGCAAGGTCATTTCTTCATGACGGAAGAGCCACCAGCTGTGTGATCCCACTCTCTGGCACCTCCTCTACTCTCGACAACAATCCTGGGGGCCTCCCTCCATCCTGGCTTCTAAGTGGCTAAGTACAACCCACTCCCTCTGCCAGGGCCCCGGGCTTCCGCCTCCACTGCTCCAGGCAGCCAGAAATGAGCACACAACCCAGGCACTTCTGCAAAGATGTTTAATGCACTTAGATTACAGAGAGGAAGAGGGGACAAGAAGGAAACGACATCTAAGTGAGTCACCCAAAAATTCTTACAAAAGTCCCAGGCTGGCTGCAGCCCCAGGAACCGAGTCGCCAGTGACATTAAAAACTAATATAAAATTTTACAAAAATCTGCTTGTCGCAGCATTCAGGTACTTGTACAAAAGGAAGGGTCTCCCTACAGGGCTCCTGACTTGTAACAGGGACCCAGGCACCTCACCTGGCATGGACGTCCTAGAAGCCAGAGAGGGAAGACCAGATACAAAAATACAGTAAAGGAAATTCTCTACTGGTCAGCCCCATAGGGGCACCGACCTTCAGGTTTTCTCCCTGCTTGCAACTCAATCCGAAACCCCAGTCCCAAGACCCTGTGTCTATTTTTAAAAATGCTCTAGCCCTTTTAGACTCTCCCCTCGGCTTCTCCAGTCCCTGCCTTGGAGCACTGCCCTTGGAAGAGAAAGATACGGGCAGGAAGAGGCACCAGCTCCCCAGACAGGCCTGAGACCTCGCACAAGCCTCCCAAACCCCCCTCAGAATTGCAGCTGAGTCTGCAGTCCTCCTGCAGCCCACACTGAGCCAGCGGAGCCACAGGAGCCTGCCTTATATAACAGGCAAACAGCAAAGGGAAAGGCCCTTCTTAGAAGCTCTAGCACCAGGGACCTGGAGGGATGGGTAGGACTAGGCAAGTCTCCAAGTAGCTTGCAGAAGAGGCAGATTTAGGGAGGGAGGCCCCTTACCTCCTCCACCCACTACAAGGTCAGGGGCTCCCACAGAGCTGCAGGGAGGGAAAGAAAGGGTACATTCACCAAGCATCCTGTGCCAGAAGCTGTGCTGGACAGGGTCCAAGGTCAGCTTGGCTTGATCTTCTTTAAGGGTCCTCTCTCACCAGCCAGCAGCCCAAGAAACCTCTGGGAGGCACCAATGCCCATAGGAAAGGCGGCCTGGTCAGAGATGTGTGATGCCCTGTCCTGCCCTCAGAGCCGGTGAGATGGATTCTGGCCCCTGTAGGATCTTGGGTGAGCGTGAGGCTCCTGACATATTGCGGGTACAAAGGGGCCACAGGCTTCATGTGCTTATCATCTCGGAGCTCACCCACTTCCTCCTGCCTTACCCTGCTCCCCCAGAACAGGGCCACCGTGCTGGCTGGTGTCTACCTTCAGTCCACAAAGACCCTCCAGGCCTGGGGCAAGTTGCTGACCAGGTGCTTCACAAACTAATGACAAAGCTTAGCTCAGAAAATGCCCCATCCCCACCCAACCAATGATGGAGGCACCCAGCAGATGGAAGCAGGGTGAACTGCAGCAGGAAGCCCTCAGGCAGGTCCCGAGCAAGAGAGAATTCAGGGAGAGGCTGGTCATGGTGGCAAGGAATGGAGGTGAACTGATGGCACCTCTCTGCCTGTGAAATGTCAGAAACAAGAGCTTCACAGGCAGGGCTGCTGTGGTGGGGGAAGGCCAGTAGGGCTCCCTCTGGTAAGTCCTCAGGGCAGTAGAGGCACAGCTGCCGACATCAGGTCCCGAGTGGCTTGCATCTTGGCTGGCGGGGACCTGGAGCCAGTCTCTCCCAAATACTCCAGGCTGATATGCCTTGTAACTCTGAGCTTGATGGAATTAACCAGATAGCCCTGGGGATGTGTAGAGGAGGCCAGGCCTAGTGGCTCCATGGAGGTCCAACTCCTGCTCCCTGGAGAACCCAGCTGGTGCCCTCACACCCCTGGGGGCAGCTCTTTGGCTGGATCTCTCATCAGCGGAGTCCTGCACCCTGTGGGCACTCCTGTGGCATTCCTGGTGGTGCCTGTGTGTGCAGCAGAGGCAGATGGGAGCAATGAGGAGCCCTGCATGGTCATGACTTTGCTTTGAAGAGGTGTAAAGAGTGATCTTGAAGTATTATAATAGTCCCGTCCCTAGAGTTGGGGGTAAGAAGGCAGGAAAGGGGCTTGCTGGTTCCAGGTCAGGAGTGGGAGATAACCCGAGAGAAACTCCAAAACCATGGGCTAGAGATAGGCTGGCTTCTGGAAGGCAAACTGCGAGATCTGCAGTACTGGGGGTGAGGGGCTGAGGACCACGAGAGGCCAGGATGCCAGAAAGGAGACGGGATGAGGAGTGGAGAATGAAAGATAGGGCATGAATGGATACAGGGAGGATGGGAGGGCGGCAGACAGCAGTGTTAGCAAAACCAAAGTGAAAGAGATGTTAAGAGGTGGATTTTTCAGTTTTAGTAAGGCAGCCCTACAGCCTGAAGGCTGGGAGGCCCAGGGACTGAGGAAATGGGACAGAACTGGTTACAGAGCTGGAGACCCAGGCCCTGAGTGACAGTGGGGATGGTGTGTGACATGCTGAACCTCACCCTCTCCCAGGTAGGCCTGGTTGGGTGGAAAAGGCCTAGAAGATGAGGCTAGGGTCACCAAGTCTTTGAGACCCATTCACTTGGAAAACAGTAGCACCCCTCCCTGGCCCCAGCTAATCTAGGCTCAAAGCTGCACAAGGGAGTGTCTCTACTCTCCCCCTGCCCCGGGCTCCACCAGGCCCAGCTGGGAAGAAAAGCCTCTCTGTGCAGCCGGCTCCTCCAGGGCTCTGGGCTGGCAGGCGAACACCAAGCACCTTCTCTGGTGGCAGCCCAGGGAGAGATACAGCCCTAGGCCTCTGTCAGAGAATGCGAAAGTTCAACGGGGAATGAAGTTCTGTTTAAAAAACATTATATACATGGCTTCTGGACATCTTTGCAGAGCAATAAAATACCACCCGGTTTCTACAAAATAAAATAAGGAAGAAGAAAACCAAACATGATCAGAGGAATTGTTCCGCGGCCAGAGGAGCTTGAGTAGCAAAGGCTTCCAGAGATGAGCTGGGAAGTGCATCCACTCGCTCTGCACCTGGCTGTCCACCTCCCTCCTGCTGGGCTGTGCGGCAGTGGGTAGGTGAGAAAGAGGGCTGTCTCCACCTAGGGGCACAGCCAGGGTCCAGAGTCAAACCTCAAACCAGAATCTGTGTGGGCTGCAGGCAGGGAGGGTCCGCATTTGCCCACTCACTGGCCTGATGGGTCACAAGGCTTAGCCAGCGGGGGGTGCGGCCCCTGAGCTGGAGGTGAGGTGGGGGGCCTGTGGCCTGTGCATGGCACCCCAGTGGGCTGCGGGGTGGCGCTGCGCAGTCTTCCTCACACTTGTCCTTTTATTTGTGGGGATCTCGTTGACACAACTGTTACACTGGAAGTCACTGGGGAGCAGCTGGGCTCCCTGCTGGCCCCTGCAGGGCCCAGCCCAGGCTAGTGTAGTGGACTGTCGAACACCACATCAGGCAGGATGGAGACCTTCAGCTTCTTTTCAGGCCAGCTGTACTCTTTGGGAAGTTTGAACTGTGGAGGGAGCAAGCACAGACCAGGAGCTTGAGTGGTTAGCAGAATACACCGTGCTCTTTCCAGAGATTGCCCAGGCCTGTCCCCGGGGAGCTAGGGATAGGACAGGCCGCGGGATGCCTGGCTTCATTCTCAAATGCTAGACCCAGGTGGCAGGCTGGGCTCAAACGGCTGGAGTTGGTGACCCCTTCTTTCCCCACGGCCTGCCAATAATGAGCCAGGTTGGAGGAGGCCGTTTTCTCCTCCTTTCTCCACTAAGCTGACCTCCCTCTTGCTCACTTCCTTGGTTCTGCCTCTGGCCACAGGCATGTAAGGAATCTGCTCCCTGAGGCCCTGGGGCTGGAGGATGGGGGCTGGGGGAGGGTCTGGAGGCTGTGGGGAAGTGGCCTGAGCTCTGTCACTGCCATGGCCTCTCTTTCAGAGGCTAGTGCAGGAAGAACCCTGGAACCTGTCCTCTGTATACTTGGCCAAAGGCTCCAAAGGGAAGGAGGCCCCAGTTCGGCCCCAAAGTCAGAACCACACTTGTGGCCTTGGTGGGAGCAGAAGAGTGGGGCAAGTGTGGTTTGAGGTGATCCCTTGGGCCTGAGAGGGGCCAATCCCCACCCTGCTCCCCATGTTCATTCGCACCACTTCCCAGGGTTACCAGCCTCAGAGTGGTCCCAGTGGTGGCTAAGGAGAGCCAAATGTCTCCCACCCCATCCCAGGATACACTGATTTGCCTACAGTTCTGTTTCTCCTATTCACCTGGGAGTTTCTGGCAGGGGAAGGGGAAGAGGCTGATGCCTCTTATTCCCTCTTTACTGTAGAACTTTGCATGCAGTCTGGCACACAGATGGAGCTCAATAAATGCTCACTGCCTGGGACTGATACTGGAACTTAGACACAGGGTCTGTCTTTTCTTTTTCTTTTGAGACGGAGTTTCGCTCTTGTTGCCCAGGCTGGAGTGCAATGGCGCGATCTCGGCTCACCGCAACTTTTGCTTCCCGGGTTCAAGCGATTCTCGTGCCTCAGCCTCCCGAGTATCTGAGATTACAGGCATGCACCACCAAACCTGGCTAATTATTGTATTATTAGTAGAGATGGGTTTTCTCCATGTTGGTCAGGCTGGTCTCGAATTCCCGACCTCAGGTGATCCACCTGCCTCGGCCTCCCAAAGTGCTGGGATTACAGACATGAGCCACCGCGCCCGGCCCAGGGTCTGTCTTTTCTAACTTGGCTAGGCCGGAAGTCAGGGCAGGGTGGAAAGGAGAGAACAGTGTTCTCAGCCTGCCTCGGGCTGGGGTTGGAGGCAGACGAGCCTGACCCTTCCTGGCTGCCTCCCTCTTCGCTCCCTCTGCTGGGGGACTGTCTCTGCCAGGACCAAAGTGGCGAGTGAGGCAGGGTGTGGGGACAGCCTCTGGACAGAAAAGGAAAAAAAGAAAAAAGTCATTTTTAGTGACCTACTTTCCTCTGCTCCCCCAGGCTTCTGTCCCTCTTGCCTGGACTGTCCCCCTCCTACCCCCAAGCTCAAAGCAGCAGCCTGGCACAGCGCCATCCCAGTGCGACAAGGCCTCTCCGGAAGCGCTTCTGGGCAGCTGGCTCTGGTCTGACCAAATGGGGAGCTGGGACTCAGGGACCAGTGACTTGTGGGGGTTGATTGGCTGGCATGGACTGGGTGCTTGATGGCTTTGGAATATATAAATGAACAAATTTCTCAAGCTGCATCCCAGAGGACAGAGGAGACCCTGCTCTACTGGGGTGACCCTGGCTCTGGGGAGTTCCTGTCCAACTGGAGACCTGGACTGGATGGTCCCACCCTGTGCACTCCCCTCAGCTTCCTGAACACCAGAGGCCTGTGTCCTGGCTGTTGCAGCCCAGGAAGCCCTGGAAGCTGGAAGCTCCAGCCCTGGCTGGAACCTAGCTCCCGCCTGGCCTCCCGCTTGGTAGAAAGCCTGGCCCCTGGGAGGCAAAGGAGTTCTCCCCCAAGCACATTTCCCGGCAGACAGGGCAAGGGAAGGGTCTGCCTCTGCCACAGGCAGGGCAGGGCCCAGGAGAGCTCTCCAGAGGCCGGGCCAGCCTGCTAATGTTCACTAACCCATGGGGCACTGAGGCCACGAAAGCTCCCATCCCACTGGGGTGCTGGGGGCAGGAGCGGGGGAGGGGAAGGGACTTTCCAGGATGAGGTAAGTCCCCGCAAATAAGGATGCCGGGAACAAGGGAGGAAAAACAAAGGGGATTATGGACTCCATTCCTCTACCCCAGAGGAGTAGCTAGAGAAGGCACAGCCACAGCTGGCCTGCCAGCTCCTCCGGCTCTGAGCCAGGGCTGGAAGAGGGAGACTAAGAGAGACAGCTCATGGCTGGAGGACGAAGAAGGGAGAGTGGCTCCTGGGTGGCCCGAGGCGAGGGCAGGAGTCCCTTGCCGCCCACCAGAACTCCCCAGTGGAATGTTCTCTGGCAACAGACATGGGCGTTCTGTTCAGAACCTGCCAGGGAACAGCAGGGGCTGGGGAGAACTCGTACTAGCCTGAAGGCCCTGGCTTCCTCTTCAATGAGGCTCTCAGGAGCTGGCAATTCAGATGATTTGCTGGGTGTCCTTACAAGGGCTGGGGGTAGGGCAGGGGATGGTGAGGGTACATAGAAACAAAAGAGAAATCTACAGTCTCCTCTCCAGCCTATCCCTGCACCTTGGGGAGGAGCCCACAGATGCAGCCACGCAGATACATGCAAGCACACACGCACCACAGGTACACACGCACACATGCATGCACAGACGCGCACACGCACGCACACACATGGTCCCGGAGACGGGACCTGTTGTCAGGGAAAGTCAAACAAACTTACTTCCTCTGGAGAAGTCAAATCTTCTAAATCCTCCAACATTTTCTCTACAAACTCTTCGGTCAACAGAATCTGTGAAGGCACAAAGCAGGCTTTTATTATTTTTTTTAAATGTATGATCTTTTTGCCAACCACCAAGCTTTATACCTCTCTTCTGACCATGGAGGAGAGATGAGCTCACTGTGATCTGTTCAAGGGACACAGGGAAGTGTTTGAGGCCTGTTCCCAACTGTCATTCCCCCCACACCCTCACCTCCCTGCAATATCAGACTGAGGCATAGAAGGAAAGGGGTCAGGGGACAATGGGGAGGGGAGGGAGGACATTGGGAGAGCTGGGAATGCTGCTCCCAGAAGGGAGATGAACACTGGTGGGGCTGGTAAAAAGGAATCTCAGGAAGAAAAAGGAACAGAAAAGAAAAATTAAAAGGAAAAAAATTAAATTAAAGCTGCTGCCCAGTCAGGCTCTAGTGTCCCCCTCTGCCCCTCACCGTAGCAGGACAAAAGGAATCTGTTTGGACTTGGAATACAAGCCCTATCTGGAATCTGGAAGTGCCCTGGAAGGTACATCCAAGAATGTCTGAGCTGGAGAATCTGGAGATTGTGGACCAACGTCTCATTTTACAGATGACAAAGGGACTCCCAACTTCCATTCCCATTCACAGTAGCCACATCCTCCCAGGCTGGAAGCTCCCAAGCCCCTGCCCTGCTGTGCTCGATCAGCCACTGAGTTCCTCCAGCCTTCTTTGAGGTTCCTTTTCTCTAGGTCACCTCCCAGCATTCCACATTGCTGTTCTAGTCTGACACCTCATTGCCTCTCGCTTTGATGCTGAGTCTGGCCCCACTATTTGGCTGGCACAACCACCAACTTCATCCGCTAAAGAGGTTTTCACAGCCAATAGCAACGTCCAAGGGCTCTCAGGGCCTCTAAAACCAGGCCTTCCTCAATCTGCTGGGCCATTTTTCCCCACCCACCCCTCTGGTCAGGCTGCTAGGCAGAGCCAGGCCAAGCTGATCCCAGGTCTGCACCCCACCATGCCCTGGGTGAGGGTGTCTTTCCTCTTCCAACTCTGACCCCTTCCTTTACCTCTCCCCCTCCCTGTCTTTGTCCCCAGGGCCTCCCAGCCTCCCTCCACTGCAGACCCTTCTGTACCCCCAGGCCACAGCTCTACCTGTCTCCTCCCGTACACCTTAAACACCCAGGTAGGGCACAAAGGAAGAAAGATAATGGGGTGAAGATCCAGGTGAGGGGTTCCTCTGAGGGGAGACCCTTCCTGTGAGAAGGAGAATTGAGAACTTGAAAAAATACACACCAGGTTTCCCCTGGGAATTGTCAGCTGCCAAGAACAAAAGTTTCCACACTGTGAGATAACAAGGAAGGTGAGCACACAGGAAGGTGAGCACACAGGACGGCTTGGGAGCTCACAGGACGGAGGTCTCCAAAGCAAGAAGTGGACGGGGTAGAGGAGGGAGTGAGAAATAAGAACACTACCCCCAAGTGAGCAGAAAAGCCGCCATCATACCAGGCGTGCTAACTGCTCATCTCCCTGTCTCCTTACAGTGGAGGAAACAGGCACAGGCAGGTTATGTAATTTGCTCAGTGTCACACGGCTTGTGAGTGGCTAAGACCATATCCTGGTCATGTCTGGACTCTCAATTTAGTGCCTGGAGTACTGCTCCCGAATGCTGAACTCTCACCCCCAGGACACTGACTCATCCATTCATCCTTCCAGGGACACAGGCATGAAGGCAGCCCATTTCCCACCAGGACAAGCACCCTCTCTTGGCTGGCAGGGAGACAAGAGACCCAGCCTTCCCAGGCTCCAAGCCCATAGTAAGAACAAAATAACTCTGACCACTGGTCCACATCTCCTCACCAAACTCTCTGTTCTAGGAGCTAGGGCCCCGACCAAGGACAGAGACAAGGCTTAGAGACAGACCAGGAGAGGCAAAGTTGGCAAAGTTCAGGGAGGTACACCCCTATAGTTCTTCCTAATTCCCCAAAGTGGGACTGGCCGACTCTGCCCAGACTCCAGCCACACACGTACTCCCTCTCACAGCCTAAGCCCTTGCTCCTCCTACTCTCTTATCCCAGGGGTGTCCTCCCCAAAAGTTGAGTTTCCCCACCAGTTATCACCAGTCTGCTCAAGCAGTACAAAAGTTACATTCATATTTTTGGCATTTCCGGGGCTCGTTGCCATCTCTGCAAACGCTAGCACAAACACAAGCATACCTAAAACCCAATTATATTACAATGGCTCCAGTCTGGGCCGGGCTGGGCTAATTTCTAACTCACAAACAACTTGGAGGGAGGGGCTTTCTGCCAGATCAGTAAATAGATGTGGGACTACAACAAGTGCTGGGGGTGAGATGGGGTGGAGGGAGGACAGGAAGAGGGGTGAGGGTTCACAGGCGCTATGGCCACCCAGTGAGACGCCAGAGTTATTCTTCAAGGAAATATCATGCCACCAACACTGAGTTCAGTTCTAAGCTGGTTCCCCTGACAAAGGTCTGGAACTGGTGCTAAGGAGAGGGTGAGTTATGGTGGCTTTTAGTAGAGCAACGACCATGCGCGGCACCATCTGTGTGTGGACTTATTTTGGACTCAGTTGGGGGAGGGGATGGCCAGATCAAAAATGAGGACAACCCCTAGCTGCTCCTCCATTTTTGCTTTTGGTGATTTGCTGGTTCCTGCTGGAAACTTCACGTTATTTTAAAAGAATTAAAGGGGAAAAATTATACATGAGAACTACATGATATTAAGGGTGACGTTCTCTGCAAAGAAACACGACAGATTGTCATAGCTCCAGGCACCTAATTTAATTTCCTTTGGGAGTTAAACCTTAGAAGGTTGGATTGAACAAACAGGCCCTGTTCTTTGTATATTTCAGACCTGGAGCTGAGAATGTTAACAGATCTTATCAACAGGACACTGGAGATAGACAGCTAAGATGGGGCAGCTCCTGGGAGCTCTCCCGAGTAACAGACTCGCCCTTGTGATGCAACGGTGGGAAAAGCCTGGGCAGTTCTGGGGCTTGGCACTCCTGAGGCTCACTGGGTCCCTACAGAGCTGCTTGGCTCTGTCACGAATAATAATGGGAATGGTGATGATAAAAATGACAGTAAAAATGGCCAATAGCAGAAGCAGTACCTCCATCATGTGCTAGGTGCTGTGCTAAGAGCTTGATCAGTGTCATTTCATTGAATCCTTATAGCAGTTCTGCTAGGGAGGTGACTATCATCCCCACTTTGCCCAAGGGTAGGTACCCAGAGGAGACAAGGCTCTGGACTTTTCTTTTTATTTTTTAGACGGAATCTCTTGCTCTATCGCCCAGGCTGGACAGTGCAGTGGCACAATCTTGGCTCATTGCAACCTCCGCCTCCTGGGTTCAAGCGATTCTCCTGCCTCAGCCTCCCGAGTAGCTGGGATTACAGGTGACCATCAGCACGTCCAGCTAATTTTTGTATTTTTAGTAGAGACAGGGTTTCGCCATGTTGGCCAGGCTGGTCTTGAACTCCTGACCTCAAATGATCCATCTGCCTTGGCCTCCCAAATTGCTGGGATTACAGGCATGAGCCACCACGCCTGGCTCAAGGCTCTGGACTTTAGAGGAACAGCTATCTGATCTCATAGTGATAGAGGATGCTCTTTTCCTGTCTGGGGAAGACACCCCAACTGTAGAAGCCTATATAGACGGGGATGACTTCTCTGTCTTCTGGTGAGGGAAGTGAAGGTAGCTTTGGTTTTTACCAATGACCTGGAAAATCAGCAGTCCCAACCTCCACCAGCCACACATTTCCTGGCCACCTGCTCAACTTAAGAGGGCTAGAAGTCTGAGAGTCACAGACACTGCTAAAAAACCAGACTGGCCAATGAAAAGGAAAGCAAACCAATGCCCAGAGATGGTTCCCAAGAGGGGACAGTGGGGCAAATTCCCAAGCCAGCCTAGTGAATACATACATCTTGACAGTTCTCTAGCCCAGAAAGTAGCAGTAGAAATAATATTGATAACAGCACTCACTGATATTTGCACTTACCAAGAGCCAGGCAGAAAACACATGTTTGTACACAAACAGCTCTCAAAGGGAGGAGACCCTCTAGTAAGAGAGGAAGACCCCCGACCAATCTGAGCAGCACATTCCCCTGGGAGGCTTCTGAAAATATGGGGATGCTAGGCCCCATTCACACTTCCTGAATCAGAATATTCTGGGCAAGGCCAAGGCCCATGCTTTTCTCTGAGACGGAGTTTTGCTCTTGTTTTCCAGGCTGGAGTGCAATGGCGCAATCTCAGCTCACCGCAACCTCTGCCTCCTGGGTTCAAGCGATTCTCCTGCCTCAGTCTCTTGAGTAGCTGGGATTACAGGCACACGCCACCACGCCCAGCTAATTTTTTTTTTTCTGAGATGGAGTCTCGCTCTGTCACCCAGACTAGAGTGCAGTAGCGTGATCTCGGCTCACTGCAAGCTCCGCCTCCTGGGTTCACGCCATTCTCCTGCCTCAGCCTCCCAAAGTGCTGGGATTACAGGCGTGAGCCACTGGGCCCAGCCAGGGACTGGAGTTTTGTCTGCTGTTTAACAGCAGACAAACAAGCTGGGACTACATGCGCCCGCTGCCATGCCCGGCTAATTTTTTGTATTTTTAGTAGAGACGGGGTTTACTGTGTTAGCCAGGATGGTCTCGATCTCCTGACCTCATGATCCGCCTGCCTCGGCCTCCCAAAGTGCTAGGATTACAGGTGTGAGCCACTGTGCCTGGCAATTTTGTATTTTTAGTAGAGATGGGGTTTCTCCACATTGGTCAGGCTGGTCTCGAACTCCCAACCTCAGGTGATCCACCCACCTCAGCTTCCCAAAGTGCTGGGATTGACTACAGGCGTGAGCCACTGCACCTGGCCAGCACTTGTATTTTTAAGTGTGCCCCAGGAGATCATGGTGAGGGGCTGCTGGGGAAATACTCAGGCCCACAGGGAAAGGGGGTTTGGGCACAGGCTTAAACCAACAGGGGTGAGTTGGTGGCTGTAGCTTCACCACCATCAAACTGGCTGAGCTGAGAGGTGGGCAATGGATCTTGGTTACCGCCAGTTCCCACCTTTGGCCAGGGAGCGGGGCTTGGAATCTAGGCCAGCAGCTACTCCAGTGGGCTGACACCAGCTGCCTTAACCAGCTTGGCTGGGTGGTGGTGAGGGAGGATTGTCAACAACCTCCCAATTCCCCAGGCCCCAGCAAGTTCCAGAAAGGAACTCGAAAAGTGATCTTGTGTCAGTGCCTGCCCTGGGCAAGCCAGGCTGCGCTGCAGGCAGGGGCCCAGCTGCTGCAGATCTGACGCCGATTCAGATGTCTGTGGTCAATGATATTTCTGAGTCTGCAAAGAGCGGCTGACAATGCCCACTCCTTCCCCTTGGTATGACAATCCACACTTTGTCCAGGGCCTTGTTTGTTCTTCATGTTGACACGTTGTACTTGCTTCCAAACAAGTTTGGCTTTCTTTTCCCTCCCTTTCCTCCTCTCAGGGAAGGAAATGTGTTGTTTACAGTGGAAGAGCCTGCCAAGGAGCTGCTCTGGCACCCACGATGGCAGTGGAGGAGGCAGGGACGGGGAAGCAGTCCTGTCTGCGTCCCTTCCCTCCCACCCCCACTCCACAGGCCAGACAAAAGCCAGAAAACAGCCTGGAGTACACCCCCAACCCAGGTCAGGGGCAGAGGCGTGTGGTGCGGCAGGTAGCAGGCTGCAGTGGGGGCACAGGTCTCGCTCATTTCCTGTTCTTAGTGGGCGGTGAAAAGTTGGCTCTGGTGGCCAGAAGCAGGCTCAGACTCCTGCTCTGGCTGTGGGCTGCCAGGGACACAGTGCGGCATCACAGTCCTTTCCTACAAGGGAGGGTACTTCCCCAGGCACATTGCTGGGCTCTAAACCTTAATGGGTGTCCCCCTGGACAACAAGGTCTCAGGGGCAGTCCAAGCAAAGGTCTCCAGGGAGAACAAGTATGGCTGGGTTCACCCGTGGAAGGAGGAACAGTAGAAGCACTAAAGAGGAGGTGCCCAGGGCATGGGCTGGGGATTCCCAAGTCATCTTCTACACAATATCCAAAGGGGTAGCAGAAGGCAGGGCTTGTCCAGAGGAGAGCTCGGCAGCACCTTCCCAAGCCTGGCCTGGAGCAGCAGAGCCCACTTGGAACAGCTGCTGGGCATCTTCTCCCACGCCTGGGGCTTCCCATCAGGACTGGCAGAGAATGGCTGGGACTAGGGGCGCCACCTGAGTGAGCTGTCAGACACCACACAGCTGAGAAAGCACTGCGGGGCCTAAAACAATATTCTCATATTTGGTGATGTGACCCCTATGTGACCGCTGGGGCTGAGACTTATCCCCCTTCAGATCAACCCTGGCTGCGGACGGATGAACGACTCAGTTCTGGGCCGGGCTCCCACTCAGAAGACTAACAGCCCAGTGTTGACAGGCTCAAGGGAGAGAGGCTTGTTAAAGCCACCAGGATGAGGAATGCTGGGGGAAGGAGGTGCAGGAGCAGACCTTGGCAGGCCCCCTCCCAGGGTCTGAAGAGCCTCCTGCACAGCCCCGGAATTGGCTGATAAGCTTTACAGTCTCAGCAAGGATGAAAACAGCAAATGGCAGGGCAGACGGAGTCAAGGTGCTGTTCTCCAGAAAGTGAAAGCCTGTGGAACTGGAGCTGGCTTCCTGCACCCCCAGATCCTCCATAAAGTAGGGAGTGTCCACTGTGCTCCACCTGGTGCTGCAGACAGCCCTGCTTTGCCACATGCTGGGGCCCTGACTCTCCTGGGTCTGGACTGATGGGGGGAGGCTGGGGAGCAGGTGGGTGTGGAGGCCTGTCTGGGGCCATTCCACAGGCTCCGGAAAGGGGCTCGAGTTCCCAAACCTTCTGCCTTTTCCTCTCGGCCTCTCCTTGTCACTCTTCCCCCTGCAGGATGTCTCTGCCACGCTTTCTCCCAAGAGATAACAGGCCTGGGCTGGGCTGGTGGCCAGAACAAGGTGCCAAGGCTGGGAGTGAGGGCTTCCAAGGCTGCTGTAACAAAGTCATCCCAGCTCCTCCATTTCAGCTGGGACCAATGGGAGAGTTCCGGCAGCAGTTAAGAGAACAGAAGACTGGGTGTCGTCATGTCCTGGGTCTATTGGATTTCACTCCTTCCTACTCCTCTGCCCCCAACAGGCCTGGGCACACAAGGCCCAAGAAGACACCTCAGAACCCTGGGGGCGCGAGCAAGAGATGCCTGCAGGGAGCAAGGGTGGGCCTCTTTGTGCTGGGGTCCCCTCCTGAGGGACCTATGGCTCTCCTTGGCCCAGTGGAGTGGCCCTCACTGGCGACTGCAAGTCTAACCCCAGACCTCTAGGAGGTCCTGCAGACTCCCGGGGAGACAGCCAGCCCCAGAGGGAGACCTAGAGGCCCACAAGTAATTACAAGCCCAGGTTCCCACTAGCAAGGGAGCTGCCTGTGGCCACAGTGGCAAGACCCTAACAGGGGAGGCTGGCTGGCAGTCAGAGGCAGAAAGTGCTGGCTGCCTGGCAGGGGGAGGAGGGCTGGTGTGAGTGTTGGCTCCACCACTGAGAAGCCGGCTGGGGGCAGGGTCAGAGGGTTTCCCAGGGCTCCTTGGAAAGGGCCTGAGAAACCCCTCGGTGATCAAGGGTGGGTGCTTGGGGTGTGGGGCCTCCGCCAGCCTTCCCAGGAGCTCTCCTGTGAGCCGGCCCCGTGGTGGACCACACTAATGAGCCCATAACACAGGCCTTTGATTGAGTAGCTCCCAGCACAGCAACTTTATTGAAACATGCCGAGGCCAGCAGCTCGTTCCCACCGCGCCCCGGTTCCCTGGGCAACAGCCCATGGGAGGGGACCATGTGCTGGGGAGCCAGCGGGTGCTGGGCCTCAGGCTCGCTGAGGGGCTGCCAGGGAGGTGAGGGGGTTGTGGCACCGAGAGTGGGAAACCCGGCAGCTAGGGGGTCAGGGGCTTGGGGAATTGGGGTTGGGTCCGAAGGGCATTCAGGGGACTGAGGGACAATGTGACATCTGCCAAGTCCTGTGGGGGCCAAGGTTCTTGAGCTGCTGAAAATTGGAGATGCTGACTACCCTCTCCTCAGGGCAGAAAGACGTTCCAGGAGGGGAGGGCAGAACTCCGAGGATAGGTTCAGAGCTGAGGATGTGAAACATAACTGGGTAGAATGTATTCTGCAGTTTGGGAAGGCCCCAGTCCCGACTGTCCCAGGAAAACGTGCTTGAACATTTCACACACATACACACACACGCTACCTGAGGACACTTGGGAATGATGACCTGTGAACTCTCAGGGGCTTGTCCTTACCTCCAGCCTCCTCAGCAGCTCTGCCCAGGAGACAGGCCTGCTCCCTCCCTGTTCTCCACAGGGGCAGAGGCAGCAGCCCAGGACATGGCTGGGGGTAGGGAATGGGGGGAGGCCCTTTCCACTTGTGCTGGGCTAATTTCAAATACTACACTTCAGAGCTTTTGTTACAGTAACTACCAACACCACATGGACAGAAATCTAATGTTACCAAGTGGGACTTTTAAAATGTATTTATAACTTTATGGTTCAAAGTAATTTTGTTATGAAACGATATAATAACAACAGTGGAAAAAGGCAAGATAATTTATGGAACACAATATCCCTAAAGCACTAGCTTCCATTTCTATCTCGGCTTAGTCTGGGGAGTGTGGTTGGTGTCCTTTGTTTGCTGTTTGTTTTAATTAAGGGTTAGTATTTTGGTGGTGGGGGGAGAAGAGGGGCCTGGCCTGAAGGAGGAGAAATTCTGTAGACATGCAGGGACAAAAATTGTGTCTGTATCGACTACATATGCTTCACAGACTCCCCAGACTGGGTGAAACCCACAAACCCAGCATCATTCTCTTTCCCTCTACTGTAATGCTGCATGCCTCTCCAATACATTCACAAACCAGATATGGCCACCTTTAGGTTTAGGGTCAGGTTCCCTTTCTTGATACTTGCGAGCGAGGTGAAGTTAAGGGTTCAATCCTCTCCCCACCCCCAACAAACAAATGCCAAAAAAGGATGCTGTCCCTCCAAGACACTCGGGAGTGTGGTGGAGTAGGCTGAGCACCTGTTAGAGACCTGGGACGGGGTGGGGACTGGAAGGAGGCCTATGGCTCTGAGGCTCCGGTACCCTGCTTGGCATCAGCTCTGAAGCTCACTCCAGCCAGAAGAGCAAAGGAAGGACAAAGTGCTCTGGACAAGCCAGCAGGTCTCTGGTCACACAAACTCAGGAGGAACGGGAGGGCTGTCAGATGGGGGGTAGGCTGAGAAGGGGAGGCTCTTCCCACTGAGGCCTGCCCAGCCCCTGGTCCAGGCACACATGCCACTGTCTGAATTCTGGTAGGATTTCCATGTAGCCATTGGAGAGTGGCCTCCACACATCCTCCCATCTTGCTTCATCCTTGAGTTCTTGTAACTTGGTTTACCCAGGGTACAGAAAGTCTTATATCCCTCCAACCTGGATTTCCACGGGGAACCAGAATTACCAAGAGCCAGGGCCTGGAGAGTTAACACTTGTGTCTCAGGTGACAGGGGGAGAAGGTCAGGAAGTGCTCCTAGAGCTGCTGGAGTGGGTAGCAGCATCCACACTCCACATCTACACACAGGCCCCAGGCCCTGAATCCATGAGGCATTCATGACCAGCCCCCCAGGAAGGGGTGCCACCAACAGCTGCCAAGGGAGAAGACGAGGGGTGGGCAAGGAAGTCTATGAAAGGAAGGAGGGAGAAGAAAAAGGGCCTTCTCACTTGTAACCAGGGTCCATGAGCCGCGTAAGGATGCTCCTCGGTGGCAAAGGCGCCTTCCACTCCCGTGGAGACAAACGTGATGGCCATGTCACCTGTGATACTTTTATATGTAAAGTGCCGTCCATGCAGGAGCCTGCCCCTGGAAATGGGAACATGGAGACAGTGAGGAGCTGGGCCTGGAAACAGTTCCAAGCGCAGCAGGTCTGGCCAAGGCTCTGGGACAGTGGGGACTATGGTCCGCGGGCCAGGTACATGCCCTCCTGGCTGCCCACCTGCCCATCAACAGGGGACTGTATCCAAACACGCTCATTTCAACACCTTCAAAGAGAAGCCCCTCACAAGTTCTCTAACGTCATCCTTCCAAAGTGCTCAAAGCTAGCAGAAAACACTTAAGTTCAAAAGCCCTGCAGAGATCCTGGAGCTCACCTCCCTTAGGTAAACTGATGGCAGAGAGGGAAGGTAGCAACGTGCTGAAGGTCACGCCCAGAGGTAAGACGGGGGTCACATCCCCCCTTAGGGGACGGAGGTGAAATAGTGTCTAGACAAGTTTCGCTGGGACGATGGAATAGTGCCTCCGCATTGGGACCCTTCAGTGTCCAGGGCAGAATCCTCCACCTGCTCCTGGGCTTTCCCATAACATTCAAGTGGCTGGCCCAAAGGCCACAGCACATCTTTAAAAAAAAAGCAAGTAAGCAAGCTGAAGCCAAGTGGGGTCACTCAGGGAGCCACAGAAGTTACTGTTAATCCCTAGTCTGGAAATACACCTGGGGGAGGGGAAGGCAGGGGCAGCTAATGGACAGAGCCACTCATCAGCAAAGGAAGTGGAACCTGCCCTCTGCCTTCTCAGACTGCCTCCAATTAACCCTTCACCAGTTGAAAGGCCCTGGGCCTGGGCCAGAGAAGTGGCTGGGGAGGATGTGGCTGTGGGGTGGCGGTGGGCCCCGCCAGGTCCTGTTCATTCTGGCCATTTGCTCTCTGTCTGCCGCCCAGGGTGGCTGGCCAAGGCTAGTTACCCTTCAAACTCACTCCCATGTGCTGGGGACAGTGGGGAGTCCCCAAGTGTGCAAGTTCTTCTTCCCTGTCACTGTTCTGTGAGTTTAGAATTACTCTTGGTGCCTCTGCTGCTCAAAGTGTGGGTGGAGCCCCAGGGCTGTGGGGTAGCCAGCTGTAGCAGATGCAGCCGTGCAGCAGCCCTGAGCACAGAGCTGAGTTCTGGCCATAGGGCTGGGCTTTTGGCACTGTGGACAGAAGCAGAAGGGACACAGCTGGGCTTCCTGGTCCCTCAAGGAGTTTGCTGGGCTGGCCACTAGGTTTTAGAACTGAGTGTTTTGCATGGGAAAAGCAGCAAGCAGGAGAAAATAGAGCCCAACACACCCAACCCCGCCCTGACAAACCAGTGCTACTGGGGACCCTGCCATCCCTGCCCTGGGCTTGTCGGTGGTTGGGGGCACCTGAGACTCCCTGGGCCACAGCCTTCCTAAGGGGAGCGGGGCTGAGGAATACTTCTCCCTGTGGATTCTGACTCCAGAACTTGCGAACGAGGAAGGTCTGTCAAACAAGCAATCAGAGACCAGTGGGGCTCTCTGGTCACAGTGCTGGGCCCACTGGGGACTGTCGCTGCTCTGGGCTAGATAGAAGATGCAGACAAGAGAGCCCCTCTCTAGGAAGCATGGCAGACTTCTCACCACCTAGGCCAGCCAGAGGGTTGGGCAAGGAGAACACCGCATGGCCCAGTGACATGGGGGTGACTGGCTGGTTCACAGTCCCCAGGCTCCTAAACAGGCCCCAAGTGGAGTAGCTCTCCTCCCTCCCTGAGCCCCAGCCTACTTAGGTGTGTAGGCTGTGGACAGGCGCCTCACCCTCATCAGGGAGACGGCAAGCACAGGCCTAGTGGCTCCTTGGAGGCCCTGCAGGACGCCTGCTGGGGGAGGGGGCTGGGGAGGCTCTGAAGTGCCCCCTGGAGGCTGAGCTGGGTGCTGTGGGGTAAACTGTGTGGCAGGGCTGTCTCGCTCACCTTAGGCAGAGAGGAATGAGGGCTCCGGACTCCTGGTTGAATTTCAGATGTACGCTCTCGAGCTGCCGTGTGCGAATCAGCTCATGGGGAATGATGGCCGTGGAGCTGTCACTTTCCAGGCTGTCTTTGCGGCTCCTGTGAAGCAAGCACAGGAAAAGGTTCAGCACAAGGTGAAAAGCTCAGGGAGGAGCAAGATGGGAGTCTCCAGCTGGGCTCCTGAGTAATAAAGACAATAGTGGTGACTGATGATAACGGTGACAGCCATCATTCTGTATATGCCTGGCGAGCGCCAGCCACTGCACCAAGCACTTCTCACTGACTGGCTACTCCTCACAATGCCCCCAAGAGGTGGCTGCCACCATTCTCTCTTTTTTTTACAGAGGAGGAACTGGGGACAGGGAGGCTAAATAATTTGCACAGGTTGCACAGCCAGGGAGTGGCCAGAGTTGAGATCTGGTCTCGGGTAGGTCTGGTTCTATAAAGCCTGCATCTTTGGCCAGCATTCTTTTTTTTTATTTTTTTTATTGAGATAGTGTCTCGCTCTGTTACCCAGGCTGGAGCGCAGTGGCATGATTTCAGCTCACTGCAACCTCCGCCTCCTGGGTTCAAGCAAGTCTCCTGCCTTAGCCTCCTGAGTAGCTGGGATCACAGGCATCCGCCACTACGCCCGGCTAATTTTTGTCTTTTTAGTAGAGACGGGGTTTCACCATGTTGGCCAAGCTGGTCTCGAACTCCTGACCTCAGGTGATCTGCCTGTCTTGGCCTCCCAAAGTGCTGGGATTATAGGCGTGAGCCACTGCACCCGGCCTTTGTTTTTTTTTTTTTTTTTGAGATAGCGTCTCGCCGTGTCACCCAGGCTGGAGTGCAGTGGCACGATCTTGGCTCACTGCAAGCTCCGCCTCCCAGGTTCAAGCGATTCTCCTGCCTCAACCTCCCAAGTAGCTGGGATTAAAGGGACCTGCCATCATGTCCGGCTAATTTTTTTGTATTTTTAGTAGAGACAGGGTTTCATCATGTTGGCAAGGCTGGTTTCAAACTCCTGACCTCAGGTGATCCACCCACCTCGGCCTCCCAAAGTGCTGGGATTACAGGCATGAGCCACCGTGCCTGGCCCCAACATTCTATATTAAAGTTTATGGCACAGTGGCTTGTCTTTCCCTGTGATCAGCAGGAGCTTCTGGGAGCCCTTCCTCTCCTGCCCTGGAGCCTCCGAGCCCTAGCTCTGAGCACCATGAGATGAGGCTCCAAGAGTTTCTGTCCAGCTGACCCTGAAGGCTCTGAGGATGCACATTCCGCCAGCAGCCAGGAGCTGCAGGGACATTCACACCCTTCATCTAACCAGATGATGATACAATCTGTACTGCTGAGTACAAGCTGGGCTCTTAGGAGTCGGACCAGTGGGCTTGGCTGGAAAGCAGAACCGGGCCCCTGCCCTGCTGGGCTTTAAGGCCCCAGGAGCCTGTACCAGATTCCTCCTGACTGTGGCCTTGGCACGGTGAGCTGTCACTGCTGCCCCACACTCCCTCCTGCCTGCTCCCCACCAAAAGTGCGGCCCACGGCTGGGACACAGGGTCCCTTTGCATTCTAAGATTTGCTCTTTCAAATTCAGCTGCCCCCACTGACAACCTCTCAAATCTGCCTCAGCCAGAAATAAGAGTTACCCACTGATCCCATTCAAAAGGCCGGATCCTGGTTTGGGCTGTGAATCTCAGAACAATTCCCCAAGTGTCCATCAAAAACTGGGTGAGAAGCTCTAGTTATTTATCATTCAAGTGGCAGGCAGGAGCCACCCAGGATGACAGCCAGACAGCCACTGAGGGGCAGGCCCAACCTCCTCACATGTTGTGGAGCTAGGTGCTGGGGCCTGCAGCCAGGATGGCACCCTGACAGGCAGGGCACCTCCCCAGGGGAAGGTGTAGGGTCCGCAGGCAAAAGACAGAGGATGGCCCTGTGGCGGCAGTGGGTTAAACGTGCCCCTGAGGTCACGGGCCGTGCCTGCCTGCTGGCCTTCTCCTTGTGAGGACTCACTCCCGGATCTGACTGTTCCTTCACAAAGCGGTCCCTTCCTCTGCTTTCCTAAAGCCAGCTCTAAAACTGCCTTTTCCCCTGGCTTCGCCCTTGCACAAGACCTGTGAAGGAGACAAATGCTATGGCCAAGAGGGTCACAGTATTCAGGACTGGAAGGAAACTCTGAGGTTGTTTAATCTACCTCTTTCCTTTACAAAAGAGAGCGGGTGACGCGTCCCCGCTCACCATGCGTCAGACTTCTGATCGAAGCCTCAGACTTCCGACCAACTCTCTTTCCCTTCCACCAGGGCCACTGCACCTCCCTTCCTTCTGAGGGAGGCAGCAGTGACAGGTGAGGGCTCAGTGGAGACATAGGGTGCCCTCAGGGCCCAAACAAGAGCAGAACTCAGGAAGCAGTGTTTCCTGAGCCATGTTTCCTGAGCCCTTACTCCACGCCAACCCTCTGCTAAGGCCATAGGTTCAGTCGCTGATTCCTCCCAGCAAGCACGAGGTAGGCTCTGTTGTCAAGCCTTCTTTCACAGAGGAGGTAAGTGAGGCTTAGGGAGGTGAGGTGATGAGCCGAAGAGCTCAGAGTGAGTTTAAGCGAAAGAACCAGGGGGTGACTCTCACAGTCACTCCCCTGTGCCATCTTTGACCACCGGTTCCTGCCTCCAGACACACTACTGTCCTCCTGAAAGGGGCTGAGGCTTGGCTTGTCCAGGCAGGGCCTGCTAGAGAATCTCAGCCTCTATGGTGCAGGCAAAAATGCTCATGAATAGCAATGGGAGGTGGGGTGGGGGCTTGCAGAAAAGAATCAACAGCACACAGGGCTAGAGACGTCTCAAGCTGGAGGGAAAAATAAATTGTTGAAAGTCAGCTAAAGTCACCTTGGTAACTGCCACAACACACTCACCCAGAACCAGGACATCAAACCCAACTGCAAACAGCCTTAAAGAAATGGAAAAGAACTTAATCATCTGAAGAATTAATGTGACAAGTGCCCACATTTACACCTCCCACCAACCTTCAATCATTTGAAACTGTACTTTAATCTTTTAAGAGAAAAAAAAAATTGCAAAATGCAAGATCTGCAGTCCTGGAGCTTGGGTATTTCCGGCATGCTGCTTCGATGGAAACGCGGCTGCTATACACACACACACACACACACACACACACACACACACAAGAACCCAGCTTTCTGCTGATTTGTTTCTTCTGGACATCGATGCAGAAGCATGAATTATTTGTGTGGGCTAGGTGAGGTATTAAATCTGCAGCCGACACAGGTTTGCAATGTTTTGCATGGTTGTCAGCTTAATCTTAGTCATAAAAAAATAAGTAGTGTGCTCGGCAGCATGGCCTAATTTTTCAGCTGGGCTGTTTTCTCCCTGAGTTCCCAGTGGAGGGGAAGCCATGGCTTCGCGGGCTGGAAGGGAGAGGGGCTCTCAGGGAGGCACAGCTCATACCCGCTGGGGACTGCCAGGGGCATGGGGCCAAGGCTGTGCTCCAGGAGGCAGAGTGGCTAACAGCTTAAGTTCTGGGTTCCAGTTTTATGTGACATTGGGCTTAACTTCTCTCTGAGCTTTGGTATCCTCTTAACAAGAATAAATAACAATAGGTCATTATAACTAAATGGGATGACTCAGATGAGGCCAATAGTGCCTGGGATGTAGTAGGCGCTCATAATATATCTGACAAGTGCATTAATATGTTGACGTTAGCTGGCTGCCTCTAAAAGTCTATCTGACTCCTCCTGTAAAAATGTCAATGGCTTAACCAAAACTTGTTTGCCTTTATCCTGGGCCCAGAATCCAACTGCCTCTGGCCAGGCCAGTTCCCTGCTGAACAAAGGTTCTTGCCTGGAGCTTGGGAGAGGGTACTTCTGAGATGAGGCTTGAAAGAGCTCCTGACTCTTTGAGTGGACCCTGCAGTCTTTTGGTCAACCATTGGTGCTCTGGAAAGGCCCAACTACAGTCCAACAAAAACGCTGAGGCCTTTGCTCTACTGAGGGAGGTGATGCCAGGGTTCTCTTCCTTCTACAGAGCACAAGCTGCCTTCCTGCAATTCTCAAACCACTGTTCTTCAAGTTGCCCAGAGCAAGCTGAATCTATCTTCCCGTAACAGACTTTGCAATCCCTGAGGCTGCTCTCACATCCCACCAAGTTTCTTTTTCTACTATCTGTGGCCCTAACTTTTAACTAGATTCTTGACAAGGTTCTGAAATCCTCCATCCATTCAAGTCACCTCCCCTGGGCTCATTCTAACCTGTCAAAGTTTGAGTGTCCCATCCAGAAGTGAAGTGTTGTGTGTGGCAATAAACATAGTATGTGACCTCACCAGTGCAGATCACAAAGGAACTATGATCTCTCTTGTTCAGGACATTTTATTTCTATTAAAACTGTCATCGAATTATCTACTCTTTGTAACCTCCTCATACTACCAACTCACACTGCACTCCCTCTGTCAACAAAATCTCCCTCGGGCTTTCTCCCACGGGATGCCCTGGGACCCGTTCTCCCCCATCTAGTATGTCTGGCTGATTACATGGAGCTAGGAGCAGAAGAACTCTGCACTATCTGGCTAGTGTTCCGGCAATTTGGGTATTTCTGAAACCTGACTCTGGCATCCATCATATTGGCATTCCTTTCTGACTTCAGATCACTGACAAAACTGATAAATTCATCATCGATGTTCTCATCCCAGGCTTTGATTAAAAAGTAAACAGGAAAGGGCTAGGCAGACAGGCTGACGGACTGACATCATTACTCTTTGGGTAAGCTCATCCAACCAGTTATAAATCAACCCAACCTTCCCATCGCCACAGCCCTCACCCTCCTGGATGTTCTCTGGACATTTCTGTTTTGCCTATAATGCTGTCAGAATGTTCTCAAAACATCTCGCTAAACCCCGCCTATATAAGGTCTACAGCACTTCCTTTGTCTACTTGGGCAGGTAAGCATTTCTTTTTTCTTTTTTGAGACAGAGTCTCGCTGCGACGCCCAGGCTGGAGTGCAATGGTGCGATCTCGGCTCACTGCAACCTTCGCCTCTCAGGTTCAAGCAATTCTCTTGCCTCAGCCTCCCGAGCAGCTAGGATTATAGGCGCCTGCCATCACACCTGGCTAATTTTTGTATTTTTAGTAGAGACGGGGTTTCACCATATTGGCCAGGCTGGTCTCGAACTCCTGACCTCAAGTGATCTGCCCGCCTCGGCCTCCCAAAGTGCTGGGATTACAGGTGTGAGCCACTGCGGCCAGCCTGGTAAGCATTTCTAAAAAGGCAACGACGATGTTGAGTCTACTTAGGGGTCTTTGGAAAAAATTAAAAATAAATAAATAAAAAGACAATGAGGATGGTCTGGCAAGCCTGGCTCTTTCTGACTCTCAGGACTCGCTCTTTCCTTTGGAGTGTTCACAGCCTACTTGCTGAATAATCTAGTCCAGAATTTTCACTGAGAGTGACACCAAGCTCACTAGTCTAGAGAGTGCAAGATGTTTTTTGCATCCTGAAACTTCTGAGTACTTCCAGTCTGCCAACACCTCTCTCCCATTCCCTCAAAGATTGCTGACACCAGCTTCACGACTCTCGCCTGCCAACTCTGGTGTTCTGGAGGCACAATACATGTGAGCCAGGAGAGCTGAAATAATAGATTCAACCCTCTTGTCAATGCCTGTGGGACCCTTCCTGGTCTGATAACCATTTGTTTTAATATGGAACCATAACAGAACTTGAGCAAATTTTGCTTTCTCTCTGCCACTGATAAATGTTACTCTGTCCAAACAATTGGGTCTAGGTTTTCTTCTTGCTCCAAAGAGAAGTACAAAAATAATGTCCTTTTTGCTGGTCATTTGCACTTTTTTTGCAAGACTCAGTTCTTGAGTTTCAGCTTTTCTTGACCCTGTTCTTTAAAGTCTATGCTGACATAACATCTCTCTCCTTCCAGCATTTGTTCAAATTCTTCCAAATTGAGTTATGTGAAGTATTCTCTACAGACCTATACTGGTCCCTGGAGGTATTAGACCTCCTTTTGGTTTTCAGGGGACTATTCACAATAATAACAGACATCTTTTATTGAGCACAGACTATGGTGCTGGGTCCCATGCTAAATCGTCTGTATACTTTGCTTCTTTTCATTTCCATCACAACTCTATAAAGAGGCATTATTTTCCCCATTTTACAGATAAAGACACTGAAACTCAGAGACTTAAATAACTAGCCCAAGATCGCACAATGAGTAAAGAGCTGAGACAAAACCCCAAAAGTAACTATAATATTTCTACATTTCTCCTTAAGAAACTCTCATCTCTTTTGAGTGGTCTTTTCTTCCGGGGTTTCAAGACTATGAAGACATATCTATCTTTTCCTTGAATTCTTAAAAGAACTGCCTTCCTGGAAGACAGGGCAGGACTTCCCAAAGGGTATTCGATGGAATTTTAATTTAAGAGAAGCCTCTAGAAAAACAGGTGCAGCAAAGGTGGATGGAATATGTCCCATCTCAGATTAGAGAGTCACAAGATGTTGGCATTTTGGACTCTGAGGAGGACGACAGAGGGAAAATGTACTGGTTTCATTTTGTGTAAGCCAGCATTTTCCAACTGTAGCCAGAGAACCCTCTTTTCACTGAGCACCCAAGAAAATCCCCTAAAACGCTGTGGGGACCTCCTCTAGGGACTACTGGCCCAGGGTTTTCCCTCCTGAACTCTGCTTGCCCAAGCTGCTTTCTCACAGGACTCACACTCCCTGCTGGTCAGAATTGGGTCCACAGCCAAGTTCCCCACCATTATCTTCTGTGCCCCTGAGACAGACGCTTTCCAGGGGGCTGTCAGATGATTCTCCACGGCTCACCCTCAACTCTCAGCCTGAGGCTGGGGAAGCTGAAGTTCCCCTGGGCTTGCCTTGGCACTGTGTGCTTTTTACCTGGCACACATCATCCTTTCTTTTCACTGGGCAGGGTAAACTATAACAGCTCATACAATATCTTTTTCTTTTTTCTTTTTTAGCGTTTAAAGGATCAAACGGTTTCATGAGGGTCATTACAATAGTCACTGTTTTCCCATGCTCCCCTCCTTGGAGACAACTGTCACCTCTGTAGATGATTCTTTCACATTTTCCTTAATTTTTTTTTTTTGTTTTTTTAGACAGAGTCTCGCTCTGTTGCCCAGGCTGGAGTGCAATGGTGCTATCTTGGCTCACTGCAACCCCCACCTCCTGGGTTCAAGCGATTCTCCCACCTCAGCCTCCCGAAGAGCTGGGATTATAGGCACCCACCATCATGCCTGGCTAATTTTTATATTTTTGTAGAGATGGGGGTTTTATCATGTTGGCCAGGCTGGTCTTGAACTCCTGACCTCAGGTGATCCACCCACCTCGGCCTCCCATCCTTGATATTTTAAATAAACTTTCCCCGATGTTTCCTTTCCTTTTCTTTCTTTCTTTTCTTTTCTTTGTTTGAGATGGAGTCTTGCTCTGTCGCCCAGGCTGGAGTGCAGTGGCGAGATCTCCGCTCACTGCAACTTCCACTTCCTGGGTTCAAGCAATTCTCCTGCCTCGGCCTCCCGAGTAGCTGGGATTACAGGCACGCAACTGCGCCCAGCTAATTTTTGTATTTTAGTAGAGACGGGGTTTCACCATGTTGGCCAGGCTGGTCTCAAACTCCTGACCTCAAGTGATCTGCACGCCTTGGCCTCTCAAAGTGCTGGGATTACAGGCGTGAGTCACCGCACCTGGCCTGGTATTTCCTTTTCAGGCTTTTACCTACTGACTCCCCACTAGGGAAGATGAGCTTTTAGCTCTCTTCCGTGCACCTTCCCACCTTTTCAGGATAACTGCACCATCAGTTTGTGTGGACTGGTATTGTTTAAATTATTATGACTATATCAATGCTGTTAACAATTGAGCCATGTATTATATTAATATACTTTTCCTTTCTGTCATAATTTTCTATTTTCCTTGGATTTAATACCTGTCTTAGTTTTCTATGTGCTTATCACCAATTAAATCAGAATTACTATTATTGGCTGGGCATGGCAGCTCACGCCCTTAATCCCAGCACTTTGGGAGGCCGGGTGGGAAAATCGCTTGAGCTCAGGAGTTCAAGGCCAGCCTGGGCAACTAAGTAAAACCCCACCTCTACCAAAAGTACAAAAAATTAGCCAGGCATGGTGGCGTGTGCCTGTGGTACCAGCTACTCAGGAGGCTGAGGAGGGAAGATCGCTTGAGCTCAGGAGGCAGAGGTTGAGATCACACCACTGCACTCCAGCCAAGGCGACAGAGTCAGACACCGTCTCAAAAAAAAAAAAAAAAAAAAAAAAAATTACTCTTACCAATGGTCCACACATCCTCCTCCCAGGACATTCAAATACATCAGGTATTTATCAATTTTATTTTTTTGGAGACATTTCTCCAGAGGATCCTTCCAACCCGCTCCCACCTGAGTTGGCTGCCTTCCATTCCTGCTACACCGTTGTCATCTGGGATCACTCTCCCATTCACCCTGGATTCTCCTTGTCTCTTTCTCATGTTGGATCCATTTCCTACCCCCATATGTCTTCCTCACTTAGATTTGGATGGAGTGTATCCTCTAGCTGATTTCACTTTATTTTTTAGTATGCCTCTCTCAGCTAAATGGTCTCTCCTGAACTGCCACCTTCAGGGATTTCCAGGCAAACTAAAATACCAGCTTTCCTCCATGTGCCGGCATGCAGGCGTCAAAGACCCTGTTTCCAGTTATGTTTCCTGGTGAACTGGCATGTATCCCTCCACCTTTATCCTCTTTTACAGGCAACACTCAGTGAAGAGGCTCAGATCTAGAGTCACACCACCCAAGGTTCAAATCCTGGCTGACACTTAATCCCTGCAGTCTGATGCTAGACAAGTTCTACAACCTGGCTAAGTCTCAGTGTTCTAAGTCACAAGACAGGAACAAGGGCATCCCACGATGCAAGGCCTGGCACAAGGTGATGCACAATAAAAACTGCCCACTCAGCCACGAGGACCAGCCCAGGATTCCTTCTATATTGACAGCACCACACCAAGGGGTGGTTTATGGGATGGCTTAGAGGTGCAATTGATCTAAACTGATCTATTTCGTCTTTACCACCTGTCTATATAACACATTCTATACTTGTATTTCTCACTGCATAAGGTGACTTTTATAGATCCTAATACACCCTCTCCTTCCAGTGTCAAGGTAGATTCCTGATTTCTAGTAGTGTACAGTTCACAGTACATGCCCTGATCACCCTACCTACACATAACAGACCAACAGAGTCTCAACCATGCTTCCCCTCCGCCCTGGTCTCTCTGAACGGAAAAGTCTTAATTTTTCCACATTCGCGTAAAGGGCATTGGTCCCATTCAGTCAGTGGCAGCATGGGTGGAAAGGAGAGGAGCTGAACCACTGAGACTCCTTTTAGCCACAATCCCAGTCCTGTGAGTCATGATGTCTGCAGTGGCCACACGACTTGGGGCCTTCTCCTTGGGGACGCCCAGGAACAGGAACCAGGGCATCAAGCTTGGCAACTATTCACAAGTGAAGTGGATTTGGCCTGCTGAGCCCAGCCCAACCTTTGGCTTCTGCCCCTTGCCTGGGAGATTCTTCCTTTTGCTTTCTGATTGCTGACGAAAGCTCTGAACTTTCCAGAGAAAGAACCACCTGCAGGTCTCCCTTTAAGGCAGAACTGGAAAAGGGTGTGGGTGTGGGATCGAGGGAGAGGGGACGAGCTCACCTCTGAAGTTCTTGTTAAGCACAAGGCTGTATAACCTGGTTATTCTGACAAATTTTCTGATAAGGACAATATAGGAGTAAAAGGCCACAAAAGGTGAATAGTAAACACCAATAACCAAATGACAAAATGCAGTATTTTCTTTTTTTGTTTTGAGACAGGGTCTCAGGCTGGAGTGCAGTGGTGTGATCACGGTTCACTGCAGCCTCAACCTCCCAGGCCCAGGCAATCCTCCCACCTCAGCCTCCTGAGTAGCTGGGACTACAGGCATGTGCCACCACACTTGGCTAATGTTTTGTATTTTTTGTAGAGGTGGGGTTTTGCCATGTTGCCCAGGCTGGTCTCGAACTCCTGGACTCAAGAGCTCTTTCTGCCTCAGCCTCCCAGAGTGCTGGGATTACAGGTACGAGCCACCACACCCAGTTTAAAAATGTAATATTTGGCAGGGCACCGTGGCTCATGCCTGTAATCCCAGCACTTTGGGAGGCTGAGGCGGGCAGATCATAAGGTCAGGAGTTCGAGACCAGTCTGACCAACATGGTGAAAACCCATCTGTACTAAAAATACAAAAATTAGCTGGACGTGGTGGTGTGTGCTTATAATCCCAGCTACTCAGGAGAATCACTTGAACATGGGAGGCAGGGGTTGCACTAAGCCGAGATTGTGCCACTGCACTCCAGTCTAGGTGACAGAGTGAGACTTCGCCTCGTCTTAAAAAAAAAAAAAGGCAATATTTTCATTGGGAATATCCCAAAGGTAAAATGTGATCATGAAATCATGAAATGGTGGGACAGAGTATGGCTAAAGAAGTCAGGGTGAGTAAAATCTGCACCAAGGTTAGGGGATTTCCTAGTCAACTATTAACTCCTCTGGGCACCAGAGGCCGCCATCCCCAGCCCTGCCCCCTGACTTGGGTGGGAGATTAGGACCCCTACTCTCCTGAATGAGCTTGCTCTAGCCAGAACCCCAGCTTTCCTTTTTCTGAGACACTGAGTCATTTCCTTTCTCTAGCTCTTACCTTTGAGCCTTCCTTTTCCCTTCCCTGGAGAAGTGACTCACTGCTGAAGTGTTGGGTGACACCGAGGATCAAGGATGGGCGATAAAAATACTCCTGATTGTGCAACTCGAGGGAGGGGGATGCAGCGTTTGGACTGAGAATTCAAGCACCAGTGAGGAATTCTGAAGTTGGGGTGTTAACAATGGCCGTGGCTTCATCTCTTTGGGGAAGCGGAGCAAAGAACGGAGTTAAAACAGAAATTTACCCATGCCAGACTTGCTGTGGAGCCCCTTGCTCTGCCCTTTCAAATGTGTATTTCTGAGAAAGGCCTGTAAAGGCACTTGGCATGACAACATGGATCACAGTGAGGGAGGCAAAAAGGAGCCTGCTGTCCAGGAAGCAGGGAGCAGAGAGGCCTGGGCTGTTCCTCTCATCAGCCCTGCAGAGTCTGGCTGGGGCCCTAAGAGAAGGGCTGTTTCTTTCTGGGCTTTCTTTCCAGTGCAAACAACTGTACTTCCCCAGCGTGGGAGTGTAAGGGAAGCCAACGTGACAGAGAGGGCTCCAGGCTGGCCACTGCAGTGACAGGAGAGACCCCTTGAAGCAGGGTTACCCAACACTGCCCTTCGTGCGAGCGGCACCAGCCACAGCCCAGCTGTTTCCCCAGATGGAAACTCACCTTCCTTCACCCCAATTCACTGGTAGGTTGGATGCAAACGAGATATTTTCTTCTTCTAATTAATCTTCATGGACCTCATAGGCTTAGCAAAACAAAACACAATTTTCTCTAAAGGATGACTCCCTGGCCAGGTTACAAGGTATTCAAGATGGGAATTAGAGGCAGCAAAGTCACCCCAATCAAAGGCCAAACAGACAGGTGCAGAGACACTCCTAAGAGTAGAGAGAAATCTATGTATATGTGTGGTGTGTATGTTGGGGAGGTGTTGCAAATGAGAATGTTACAGCAGAGGAATTCATGGTACAGAATCTTAATTCTCCAGGAAATTAAGGCAAAAAATTTTTTTTAAAGATCTTAAAAGCTGCTGGTGTGATTCTAGAAGACTGAGAAACTCAGCAGTGATGGTGAGTTCACTTTTTAGAGGTGCCTCAACTACAAAGTGCTTCTCCCATAGTCAGGAACTCTTCCCCTCTAACATAAGTGTGCACACATGCATGTGCCCTGTCCCTCTCTGGGAGGGCACACAACTCAGAGAGCTTCCTAAGAGTCCCTAGCCTCAAGTGGTAAGTCACTGACTGAGGGAGGAGGTGGTCCTAGAATACTGATGCAGGTTCCCAGCATCTGAGCAACAGTTTAGAGAAATACAGGCCAGGTGTGGTGGCTCATGCCTGTAGTCCCAGCATTTTGGGAGGCCAAGGTAGGAGGATCACTTGAGGCCAGGAGCTCGAGGCTGCAGTGAGCTATGATCTTGCCACCACATTCCAGCCTGGGTGACAGAAGGAGACCCTGTGTCTAAAAAAAAGAAAGAAATAAAAGAAAACCTCTACACACAATTCACCTGACCACACGTATCTTCTGTACACTGTAGAGAGACCAGACTCCATAGTCCATGTCTGACCAGGTGACCTCAGACAGAGAGGATGCCCAGGAACTTCTGCCTCCTCAAATCTCTACAGATGTTGGCAGGCACAGTCTTTAAGCCAGGCTGTCCTCATGCAGCACAAAGGAGCTGCTTCCCATCCTTCCCAAACTCACCCGAGCAGGCAGTGGGAAGGGAGGCGCCAGCAAGCTGAAGGAGGCTTTTCTCAACTGATCATCTTGGGAAAAGCCAGATACAGATTTCATGACTGGAATGCAAGGGTTGTGAAATGCTGAAGAAGCCCCAAAGAGGGTCAAGGCCTCTCCTTCCGGGAAGGCAGTGGGAGGAGGGCTGGCAACGAAGAGTAGGAGAGGAACAGGTTACCCAGGGGGCCTGCCTTTCTGGAAAGGAAGAAATAGACCCTCAAAATGGAAAGAAATCCCCTAGCCCTAAGGTGGTAGAGGGACCAGAGATAAGGTTGTTTTAGTTTCTGCACATGAAGAAAGTAAGGCCTTGTGTCACAAAATAATTTTGGTATAAATGAGCCAATTATGACATAGCTTGTTATTTCTGGGATTTGGAATCATCGAGGCTCATGGCATCTCATAGGAGTTATTTAACTCCCCTAGAGTTTAGTTAAATAAGCCCAATAAGCTTCTAATATGAGGCTTTGGCCTTGTCCTCAGTGCCATGTGAGAGGTCCTGATTCATGCTGCAACTAGTTATATGAATTCTACCAGTAAGGGTCTTATTTTCTCAGAGACACAGTCTGATGTGTCCCCCATGGGGTCCCTGAGAATGGGGTAAGGAAGATTACATCCATTTTAATGGCTGATAGATTGCTGTAAGTAAGCTCTACTCCTTTCTAACCTTGGACAAGATACTTATTAGCCTCTCTGTACCTCATCCATTAAAGGGGGATATGTAAGATTATCAACCACAGGATGACTATAAGGATAAGATAAATGAATGGCAGCAGATAGTAGCTGGCACATTACCTAGCACAGAATGAGCACTAATAAGGTTTTAGCTGCTGCTGAAGTGTGAAAAGAGCAAGTGCTTGACACCCCCAAGTAGGCCGGCACCCGGCTGTTATTGCCCAGGCTTAATCAGCTGCTCTGAGCCTCTGACCTAGCTCTGTATCTTCCTCAGGCCACAGACAAACCCACGAAGACCCATGCATAAGAGCTCCCTGGCCCAGAAGTCCTGACTAAGAGGAAATCAGACCCGCAGACAAAATATGGCCCACACTGGCTGCCCCCCCACAGGGAGAGGAGCAAACACTGGTGCCAGCACATTTCGGGTCAGCTTTCTCAGTTGCAATCCATGTGTATCTGAAATGGGGTCAGGTCCCAGAGTGGGCAGCACAGATATTACCGTCACGCTCACTGATCTGAACTGAGTCCATCATCATCGATCCTGAGATAATAGGAAGCTTGAGTCTGACAGGCTTGAGGGGTGTGTTGGAGAATGTTCTTGGCAAAGGAGGAGGAGAAACCATTTCTCAACTAATTGCTAGCAAATTGGTAACCAGCACTGAGAGCCTCAGAGGAAACATTCTAATCCCCTCAGACTGCAGGTCCTGGTGCTTTAGAGACCTTACTGGGCACTAAACCTTCAGGAAGGGGAGACAATCCCGGCACCTCAAATCTATTCTCACCCATCTCTCTGTATCTCAGCCAACTCAAGCCAAAGGGTAGAAGCCGCAGCCTCTCTGCCTTATGTTTACAGAGAACCCTTGGGCCAGAACCAATACCCAACTGCCCAGTTAGGGTGTGGGCTGAATCTGGGCTTATGTGTATATCTAGGAGCCCAGAGCCTTGTGCCCCATTGCGATGTCCAGGGGTGCAGTAGCTGGAAGTGCCCCCAAGCCAGGGAGTGAGATCTCAGGCCTGTTCCAGATACACAAGCGGGGCAAGAAGGTTGTATCTCTGCAGGAGCTTGTGCCCTTCTGCCTAGAAACCCCAGGCTTCCAGAGGCAGAGAGCCATCTGGACTGAGACTGTCTCCATGTTATAGGCCTTCCAGTACCTCTGGCCTGCCAACAGTGCCAAGGAGGCCCAAAGCGAGAAGCCAAGCTCAGGGAATGGGAAGGAGTGTAGACCCGGGACAGGGTCTAGACTCACAGGTAGAGAGCTTCCATATGTCGTATGACCTGGTGTGGCCATCTGCTGCTGCCAGGGGATGATCAGGATGCCTCGAGCCAGCTACTTCAGGGCAGCTGGCTGGAGAAACCTACAGGCCGGAGTTAAAAGCTGCTCTGAGGTGGCGGTGGAGGCTTCTCCAGGCTTTTGCCAAAGAGCTCAACTCTCAGCACAGCCCTGTTCCCAGAGTAACTCTAGTTCCAGTCAGGCCCCAGCAGGCAGCCTCAACTTTAACCAGCCAGGCCTCCCCTGTGGTATCCTTTTGAGTTCCTTCCCCTGCTTATTAAAATTCTAAGGCACCCTCAAGGTCGATGCCATGTTCTTCCTCCTCCAAGATGCCCTCCTTAAATACCCCAGATCCTGTGGACCTGTCTTTTCTGTAGTGCACTGAAGCGTTACTACTTCTGGGAACCACAGTCAGCAACTAGAGCTAGAATCCAGAGAAGCAGCCATTTCCAACAAATCACATCGACAGCCAGACGCACACCATTAAAAGGTAACTGTTTCACTCATGTTCTCCCAAAGGAAGAGCCTGTGCACCCCAGATGGCCCCCTGGGTCCGAGCTTGTCAGACAGCAAACGTGTAATAAAGACTTTGTAGAAGAAAGCTAGATCACCCTGGTCTTGCAGGATGATCAACCTCCCTTTCAGCCCAAGGCACAGCAATTTCTTCCCTGGCAGGCAAGGTTCCTGCTTTGGGCTGCCAGCCCCCAGGTATCTCCTGCCAGCAGCTATTCCCTAGAGCTGCCCTGGGACTAACGGCAGAGAGGGGTGCCCAGCTCCAGCCTTGCCCATCACTCATCCCCTCTATCAGAGGAAGAGAGGTTGGCAGGAAGCGGATCTGACCTCTAGGGTGGCCACAGTCTCTCTGGAGGGCTACAGGGGCCCCTGGACAGGCAGCAGAGGCCTGCAAAAGACTTCCTTTCCCTTCCCTGGGCCCCAGGGAAGAGAGGCAGGAAGAAGGGCCTCAGCCACAGGCATCCAGTACGGGGCTGGCCAGAGAGGGAGGCCCCCAGGGTTGCAGCTATCAGCCGGAGACCAGGCTCCAGGAAGGAAGGAAGGGCAACTCTGGCCGAGACCGAGATAAGGAGGGAACCATGCTCAGCACAATGGGCTCCCACAAGGCTGGGAGGCCCCAAGTCAGATTTCGCCCCAACCTGGCCTCCTGTCTGTTCACACGGCTCATGTAAATATTTACTGATGTTTATATTCACGGTCTGCTGGGTCCCCTCTGAGGCCCTCTCCTATGACCCACAGATAGATCTGTGTGCCCCAGGCCATGCCTGCCCTTAAGCCTAGAGATCCTGGGCCCATCCAGCAAGGGCTATGTGCATTGTTCTCTCTCATCCAATCCACAGGGACAGGCCCTTCAGAACAAAATAGTCCTCTTGTTCCAGCCCAGGGACACTGGGGAACTTACGGGGCCCGGTCGTGGGCGAGGCCATTCTGCCGCTGAGGGTTGATTGGCGGAAGGACAGGTTTGCTGTTGATCTCGAGTCCTCTCCTCAGGGTCTCCCGGATCTGCTCTGTGTCTGCAACGACACCACTAAGTTGCCCGGTGGCCCAGTGGGCTCCCAGCAATTTTCACCCCGCTCTTGAAACCTGGCTCAGCAGAGGTGCTAAGAAAAACTACCACGCTGGCCAGTCCTGAGCCCACTCTACACATCCAGATGTAAGCGCTGAGTGAGTACAGATTGCGAGGGGACAACTGCGCTCTTAAGAAGCTCTGGGTTGGAAGAGTACCATTCTTGTAGAAGGCAGGGGCAGCCTCTAGAGTTCAGAAGAGCGCTCTCCACCATCCTTTTCCTTCCTGTGTCACAGGCCTGAGGTTCACCCTTCACATGGCCCCACACAGTGACTGACTCCTGGGGATTCTGCCCACTGAAATGGATGTGAGTTAAGGCTGCAAGCGCCCTGCCGTGAATGGGCAGGTGCCTCTCACACACCTTTCTGGGTTCTGGGTGGTCAACTAGCATCTGGTCCTGCCACTCCTTCCCCTTGCATTCAAGTCAGTGAGATGCTGAGATCATCTCTCCACCTTGGTCTATCCCAGGAAACTCTGCCTCTCCGTGGAGAGACAAGGGCCAGGAAGTGAAAGAGTTCCCCTGGTGGGATTATTCCTTTGTAAGGTGCTTTGCTGGTCTTTGGGATGAAGCTTACAAATCTGGTCCCTGTACTGAGATTTGGATCTAAATTTACCTCTGCAAACTGTAAACAGATACAAAAAAGCAAATTAAAATTAGTTGCTCAAAGAGTGGCCTTAGAGTGGGAAGGAGATGATTACTAACTTTTCTAACTATTTGACTTGTTACAGTGGGATGGATTACTTTTAGAATTTTTAAAAATAGCCAGTAATGACTGAAATTTTAGACAAGACTATGACTCCCTCTTTAAATCACCTCTTTTGTCAAAAGCAACCAAATGATTCCAATAACTGTATACCCTCTCTTTGAGCCTCCAATAGGCTTGGCATGCCATTAGAACAAACAGGAAGGTAAGAAAGGGCTCGGCCGGGTGCGGTGGCTCACATCTGTAATCCCAGCACTTCGGGAGGCTGAGGCGGATGGATTGTTTTGAGCTCAGGAGTTTTAAGACCAGCGTGGACAACACAGCGAAGCCCTGACTCTACAAAAAATACAAAAATCAGTTGGGCGTTGGTGGCTCACGCCTGTAGTCCCAGCTACTTGGGATGCTGAGGCTGGAGAATCACTTCAGCCTGGGAAGCGGAGGTTGCAGTGAGCCAAGATCAACCCACTGTACTCCAGCCTGGGCAACAGAGACCCCTGTTCCAAAGAAAAAAAAAAAAGAAAGGGCTCAAATATTTGCACTAGTTTAAGTTTGTCCTTTACAGACGAACAAAAACCTTTTGTAAGTGTTATCATATATGTAAGGATTTTATTCAGGGCTGTAGACACCTTATTCTTCAAAAAAAAGAAAAGATGGAAGAATGAAGAAAGGAAGCAGACAAAGAAGCTGTCAACACATGTATATGTAAGTGGCTGCTTTTCCTTTGCAGTTAGTTGGGGACGCCCTCTACTAAAAACCACAACTGTTTCTGTAGCCAAGATCAGCACAGGGAGATTCCAATAGGACAGCCACATCCTCCTTCCCAAAGACCCCATCCAGAACGCAGTGGGTCCAGAGGCCCTGCCCACAGCCTCTAACCCTGTATCTGTATGACAGGAGGTGGGCAATTTGCAAGCTGGCCTCACACTCAGGCCTCACTTGTTGAAGGCCTGGGAGGGCCCAAGGCCAGAGTGATCCTTGGATCTGGCATGGCCTTCAGGCCAGAGCTGGGCCCTGTGTCAATTCCGTGGGTGGCCGACACTTTTCTCTTGCACTTGGGTGGACTATGGACTTTTCCTGTAACTGTTCTAAGGCTTCCACTCACCTCTATGACCTAAGATTGCAAAGGGCAAATCTAAAACACAATGGTGCCTGCTGGTGATGCATTTGAAATACACACAGGAAACACAACTAGGAATGGGCCAATAAAGTTCCCTTAATTCCGCCCTGCTGGAAGACTTCACTTGCTGTTTAAATCATGCCAGGAAATAAACTATTGAATGGGTTGTTTTTGTTAGAGACCCATCCTAGAGAGCCTGGAAACCAGGCCCTGGGGAAAAGGAAGGAGGAAGGCTGGGGGAAGGCTGGGTGATGGCTCCCACCTTTGCCAGAGAGTCGCCGGGGCTGTGTGCCGATGCAGATGCTCCGGCTGTCCTCGTCATCCTCAGGGGGCCGGCTCAGGTCATCCCAGGCACACTTGGCACTGACACCGCTCAGGTTGGAGCCATCTGTCTCGATGCCTTTGTCAACTCTCTCCTGCTTGAAAAGAACCAAAGAGCCAGAGTTCTTTCAGAGAACTGGTGGCCCAAGGTGACCACCCTTCCAGCCACCGCTCTTACAGTATTTACTGAGCCCCTGTGGTGCTGAACATGGGACAAATGCTGGAAAAGCAGGATCTCTGACTTTGTTCTGCCCTGGTTACCAATGCATGATGGTCTCTGCCAGCTCTTGGACTCCTCCAGGTGAACCAGGGATTAGGGGAAGCCAGGAGGAATGCAAATCCCAAGGGAAACATCTCTTCTACCATCAGCCTTCCAGCACAATGGCCTCTACCTGTTTCAGAGCCCCAAACCTGTCCCCGCCAGGCTGGCTGGTGGAGCTGATGTGGCCATGAGAGAGCCTACTTCTCTGAGGAGAGGTGTGATCCTTCCTCTCCTCCCGATCTTCAGGCAGAACCTCCCAGTCACTGCTATAGAAAACAGGGTGGAAGCCTGCCACAGGCGACGGGCCACACCTGCAGTTTCCCCTTTTAACAGCTAGAGGGTGTGGTCACACAGGGAAGAGCCACTGGAGAGCAAAGGCTGGACTTCCCTAGATGCATTGGTTCCCTTGTTTGGCAAAGGACTCTGGATGGAGATTCCTTCCCATTTCTTAGACTGAAATGGGGGCCTAGAGTGCAGTGACTATCTGCAGACACCCTTCTCTCCCCATCGAGACCCTGCCTTTGTGCAGGCCTTGGTATTGCTGAGTACAAACACTCTCCAAATGGCTTCAAGGAAGAGTTGTACTCAAAACATCCCTGGATTTTCTGGTAAAACACAGTTCATTGATGCTGGACCTTGAATTAAAAGTCATCTGGAAGGCTCTATGCCCATGTGGGCCAAATCAAGCTTGTGACTGAGCATCTCAACAAGAATCTGTGCTTCCCGGCTCCACAGGTTCCACACTGGCCTGCTGATCAGCCCAGAAGCCCCATCTGGGAGAAGTACAGGTACTGTCCTTATTTCCTGGGACCAGTCAACAAGTGGCTCTGCCCCAGACGCCTCCTTCCCATCAGTCATCTCCTCCTTTCAAGTGCTAATGCTGGCCTGGGCAAAGCTGTGGGTTCCGAGCAGGAAGAGGCTAAGCAGGGAAGCGCTCTGTGTACTCTGGGCAGGGAGCATGTATACCCTGGTGTGCTCAGGGGATAGTCTGAGCTTTTTCCTCTGCACTGGCTGCCCTGGGGTCCCTCACTTAGGTAAAGAGTTGCAGACAGACAATTCTTCGCTCAACTTGTCGGGGCTATTTACTTTATAAGTAAAAAGAAAAAGTTAAGACCCAGAAGGCAAGGGACTTATTTGGGCACACAACTGGTTAGTGTAGAGCTTGAATCACAGGAATATATGCCAGCTCTAAAGGGACTGATAGCAAGCAGGCCCCAGAAAGGCACAGTGAATACAGAGGAGTTCACGCTTGGTGCACAGAGTCACCAGGAAAGAAAGCTGTCCTTTCTTCCTGTGGGACCCTGGCTTGTTTTCAAAGACCACTAGGTGCTCCGGGTCCTGCGGGCTGCTCTCAGGGGAGCCTGCAGACTAGGAAGGAGAATAGCTCTTGGCATGGAAGGACAGCTGTTTACCCTACTAGTGCAAAGGACCAGGTTCTTTCTTAGTATTTGGCATTTATGACAGGGGCCAAACAACGGCCCACAGTGCCCCATGCTGGATCCCAGTGTGGCTACAGAACAAGGGCTTAGGGAAACATAGCCTTCCTGGTTCCTGATTCTTGCATATGCAGAAGATACAAGGAAACCAAGTTTAAAGTAGAGAGAACAGAGGATCCTGGCAGCAGTTTGAAATGTTCAGTGTTAAAAGCACTAGGAAAACAGAGGAGCATCATCTGTGAATGAAGAGGATTTATGCCCAAGAACTCACAAGTCTACAGTGAAGAACTCAGGGGCTGCTGGCTACATGTCCATCTGCCACCTCTTGCTCTAACACATGGAACTCCCGGCAACTGCCTGTGGCCTACCAGCTATTTTACAGAAGCATGAGAGGTTTAGAGATGGCGATGGCCTGCATTTGGTCAGGGGAGTAGAAGGAGCCAGACACCTGGCAGGTAACATTATTAGCTGTCTGTGGCTCCTGCTTCAGGAAAAGCCCATAAGAAAGGCAGTTATGGGCCAGGCGCACTGGCTCACACCTGTAATCCCAGCATTTTGGGAGGCCAAGGCGGGCGGATCATCTGAGGTCAAGAGTTCGAGACCAGCCTGGCCAACATGGTGAAACCTTGTCTCTACTAAAAATACAAAAAATTATCTGGGCGTGGTGGTGGGCGCCTGTAATCTCAGCTACTCGGGAGGCTGAGGCAGGAGAACTGCTTGAACCTGGGAGGCGGAGGCTGCAGTAAGCCAAGATTGTGCCACTGCACTCCAGGCTGGGTGACAACAGCAAAACTCAAAAAAAAAAAAAAGGCAGTTACGTTCTTGTGGCTTTCAAAATTTACCTGCATGACAAAGGAATGCTTCTAAAACAGCAAAGATGACACTGAAACACTGTCCAGGTGGGCCACAGGGAGTGGGCAGCTGCCAGCCTGTGTGTCTAAGGTGCCAATCTTTCCAGGCTAGGAGCTCTGCATCTGACTGCCCAAGACAGAAAATATGGCGAAAATGGGGATGGGACCGTTAGACCAATCAGCACTCACTCCTGCAGCTGGGCCATGGAGTCAGTATCACTCACCTACACTACTGTCTGGTACAGGGCGGTGGTGGCCGTGGTGGCTCCCTAAAAGAAAGTCTGGGAGGCAGGAGAATGAATACTGGGCAAGCAAGCAATATCCACTACATTTATCTTTTATTGCTGGCAATCTAATTTTTTAAGCCAATATATAGTTTACATACAATAAAAATATCCTTTTAAAATGCCAAAATGCATATGTCTGAGGACTAGCTTTCCTGGGCTGAAACCTCTGCTCCCTATGTGCTTTGCAGAATTCAGGGGACAAGTTCCAAATGATGCCATATTTCTACTCACTCACACATAAAGCTCCTCTGTTTTCCCAGGATGAAAGCCAGTGTTATTTGGAAGAGGCCTAGGCACAGGGTGCTAGAAAGGTTTTCCTCACTCAAGACATACTTGCAGGTGTGGATCGATCTCAAATATGGTCTCTCCCCTCCGCATGTCAGTTATCAGCCAGGGGCCGCCAGCACTGTGGACAAGGAAAGGGGATACAATGGTAACTGAGGGTATGGGGCTGATGGGCTGGGCCTACAGCCTGCCCTGTTTGCTGCCCCAGGCCTAGGACACAGGGGAATAGTTCGTGGTCAGGGATTGTCAGGGAGTGAGTTGTCAGGAAGCCCTGATGTGAAAAACCAGGGTCTGAAATAACAACACAAGAGGGAGCCCCACATGGAGGGTGGTGGAGGGACTCCCACCCCCAAGCCCAGGGAGCCAGGCTCCCACCTTGCATGGGTACTCACACAGGCACTGTCCGCAGAAGCTCCAGGATGCCCTGCCCGTTCCACTGCTGGGCTGAGTGTAGCTCTTCAGTGCAGACACCAACGATCTGAGGCCCAGGATAGAAAGCCCACTGTGTGTTAATGGCCACCCCCCACCCCAAGAAGGTCAGCTACCCAGGCTCTCTGAGTCACCTCCAGTTGGGAGACCACAGGCAGGATCTGTGCTCAGGAGCTGGTATAGCCAAGATTGGATGGTTCCCTTAGGAGGGAGGGGCTGCCTGGCCGGGAAATGGCTGGGTCCACATGTGGGCCCTGAGGCCTGACCCTTGCCCTTGCTGTGTCTGGATGACACCAAGTCTAGCTCTTAGCTACGAAGGAGAAAACCAAGGCCTGAGCAACTCAAGATGTGTCCTCAGGCCATGTCTCTGGAAGTACGGGAGGTTCAGGGAGCTATTCCTACCCAGTCTGGTATCATGGGGAATGTAAACAAGAGACTTTGAGACCTATCAGGCTTGGAACCACCACCAATAGGTCCTAGCAGCCTGCAGAGCAACTCCTCCCTTCCTTATTAGGGGATACGCCTTTGTGTAAATATCAAGGGAATCAGTGGAATCTTCACATAGACTTCATCATGACCAAAAACAAGCACTGGTCAAAGCTGGGCAGGTTCCCACAGCTTCTGGGAAAGAGCAAGGACGACCCAGAGCTGGCTTCCTGCTGGAAAGTCCTGTTCCTGAGACTGGGTCTTCACTGTTCAAAGAATACCCACCACCCCCATTACTCCCTCTCAGCTACAGCCATTCTCTCCCACCCAAATGGCTCCTTCCCTTTCTCCCTTCTCCCATCTCAGCAGGTTAAATCAGACCATCTGAATCTACCTGACAAACCATCAGAGGAAACAGAAATCAGGAAGAGGCCAAAGGAAACTTCCCACTCCCTTCACTCCCCCTCCTCAAGCCTCCTTGTCCTCCCAGGACTCTTCCCACAGGAAGGCTTGAGCCAGCGTTCAACCGGTGCCTCACCTGGAGGAAGGTAACTACCCCAAAGGGTGTCTGCACGGGCTGCATCTGTGGGTCCTCTGTCAGCAGCATGTGCTGAATTCTTGACTCACTGTTATCCAAAGGGCTGTGCCAGGACACATGGTCCCCACTGCAGAAGGTGTTCTCTGTGGGAGAGACACAAGGATCCTCAGTGTTCAAGGCCTCAGATCCAGGCCTGGAATCTGGGCTGGGATCTCACTAGCCCAGGCTGGCAGGCTTCCCAGCCTCTTAGGGTAGCCCCTGTGAAGGAAGAGAAGCATTCACTCCGGATGGAAGCAAAGAGTTTGTGGATATTTCCAAAAACCTAAATTGTTCCTGCTTGCCAATTCTGTCAGACTTAAATGGAAAAGGACAGGCTATTAGTGTGAAAGCTCCTTTGGCCTGGGAAACCCGAAAGACTTCTGGCATCTGCTTCGCTTCCCCAATATCCCAACTCATGGTGGGAGGCAGGAGCCATGACTGGATCTGCCAAGAAAGAATAAGGTGTTTTTCTGTAGGGCCACCTGGCCAGAAGTCCACAGAGAGGCAACAGGGCAATGAAAGCCCTTCACCTTGGAGAAACAGACCGAAATTTCTATGTTGCTGAAACGGCACTCAGAAGGAAACATCCAACCTTGGAGGGCCTTTGAAATCTATCACCATTTTCCCACAGGTAGATGTAGGAATTCTGAGGAACACTAGGCTTCAAGTAAATGGAGGTCTAGATAGTGCCTCCCACACCGTGGCAGTGACAACTCATGAGGATCCTCAGGCCATGTCTCTGAGATGTTCAGATTCTGCCAAGGGTAGCTGTTGCCATGAGGGCACAGCCTCCTCACACACAGGCTCACCACTGCACTTCAAGCAGGCACGTTACTTTAGAAAGAGTTTTGTTTAAGGCCACATAACCACAAGGGAAAACAACCCCACAAGGTACTAAGTCTGTCACCAGCTCTGACTCTCATCATGGGTGCCAAGGTGCTCTGTATGACCAGCCTACGCATCCACAGGCTCCCTTCCATGTTTTGTCCTTACACAAATGGAAGCACACTATTCTGCAGATTTCACTTAATTATATATCTTAGAGAGCACTTTTTTTTTTTAATATGGAACACTTCCTGAATTTGCATGTCATCCTTGTGCAGGGGCCATGTTAATCTTCTCTGTATCATTCCAATTTTAGTATATGTGCTGCTGAAGTGAGCATGAGATCACTTCTTTTTTTTTTTTTTTTTGAGACGGAGTCTCGCTCTGTCACCAGGTTGCAGTGCAGTGGCGCGATCTCTGCTCATGGCAACCTCTGCCTCCGGGGTTCAAGCGATTCTCCTGCCTCGGCCTCCTGAGTAGCTGGGATTACTGGCATGTGCCACCACACCTGGCTGATTTTTTGTATTTTTAGTAGAGATGGGGTTTCACTGTGTTAGCCAGGATGGCCTCGATCTCCTGACCTCGTGATCCGCCTGCCTCGGCCTCCCAAACTGCTGGGATTACAAGTATGAGCCACGGCACCCAGCAGAGATCACTGCTTCTCAGCATATGGAGAACTATCTCATTCTTTAAATGGCTGTTCCAGAGTTCACTACAGTCTGTCATTCACGATCTCGGAATCTCAACAGTTGAGGTATCTTCCTCCACTTTTTATCAATATTTAAGGTAAGGCAGAATGCACACATACACACACAGACACACCTTTTCCATCCAAGATACGGCTTCAGTTATTGGTCCTAACCTCAATGGTGTTCATTCAGGCAGGAGAAGGAAGACTGCTTCATCTGAGATGTGATAATACAGGGGAGAGGAGAAGGCACGGCTTCAGGTAGAGCCAACTAGAAACCCCTAAATTTCCAAATTCCTGCTAGGCCCACTCTTCCCAGAATCTCTCTCCTTTTATGTAAGTGTGTTTCTACAAGCAACCTGCATGTTCTACAAGCAAGAAACAATGCAACAGGTAAAAGGAATGAATAAGTAATTAACCCCCACCAACAACATACACAATACAAACAGTCCAGGCCCACCAGATGACTCCACTGGTAAATTCTGCCAAACATTTAGAGAAGAATTAATACCAACTTTTCTCAAACTCTTCCAAAAAATAAAAGAAATACTTTCTAATTCATTCTATGAAACCAATATTACTGTGATATGAAAAGCAAAGGTAAGACAAGAAAAAAAAAAACCTATAGACCAATATACTTTATGCATATACAAACAAAAATCCTCAACAAAATACCAGCAAACAGAACTCAGCAACATATAAAAAGGGTTATACAGGCCTGGCATGGTGGCTCATGCCTGTAATCCCAGCACTTTGGGAGACCGAGGCACGCGGATCACGAGGTCAGGAGTTCAAGACTAACCTGGCCAACATAGTGAAACCCCGTCTCTACTAAAAATACAAAAAATTAGCAAGGCGTGGTAGAAGGCGCCTGTAATCCCAGCTACTCAGGAGGCTGAGGCAGGAGAATCGCTTGAACCTGGGAGGTGGAGGTTGCAGTGAGCAGAGATTGCGCCACTGCACTCCAGCCTGGGCGACAGTGTGAGACTCTGTACTCTGTCTCAAAAAAAAAAAAAAAAAAAGAAAAGAAAAAGGTGGGGGAGGTGGTTATACACAATGACCAAGTAGAATCTATCCCAGAAATGCAAGGTTAGTTATACACAAGAAAATCAATGTAATAGAGATTATAAAAAATACTACATGATCATGTCAATAGACACAGAAAAAGCATTTGACAAGATCCTTTTCATGATAAAAAAAAAACTCAGATTTGGAATGGATGGAACTTCCTCATCTTGATAAAGGACATTAACAAAAAACCCCACAGCTAACATCATACTTGATTAATGGTAAGTGACTGAACTAATTCCTTCTACGATCAGGAACACGACAGAGATGCTTACTCTCGCCACTTCTTTTCAACACTGTATTAGAGTGCAAGCCAGGACAATTAGGCAAGAAAAAGAAATACAAAATAAAAGGCCAGGTGTGATGGCTCACGCCTCTAATCCCAGCACTTTGGGAGGTCAAGGCAGGTGGACCACCTGAGGTCAGGAGTTTGAGACCAGCCTGACCAATATGGTGAAACCCTGTCTCTACTAGAAATACAAAAATTAGCCAGGTGTGGTGGCGTGCACCTGTAGTCCCAGCTACTCGGGAGGCCAAGACAGGAGGATTGCTTGAATCTGGGAGGCAGAGGTTGCAGTGAGCCGAGATCATGCCACTGCACTCCAGCCTGGGTGACAGAGTAAGACACCATCCCAAAAAAAAAAAAAAAAAAAAGAAAGAAAGAAAATACTTCCATATTGGAAAGGAAGAAGTAAAACTGCCTCTATTCATGGATAGCATGATATTGTATACAGAAAACCTTAAGGAACGTACTAAAAATTACTAGAACTATTAAACAAGTTCAGCAAGGTTGTAGGGTACAAAAGCAATATGCAAAAGTTATTTGTATTTGTATATACTAGCAAGGAACAATCCAAAAATAAAACTAAGGCCATGCATGGTGGCTCATGCCTCTAATCCCAGCACTTTCAGAGGCCGAGGTGGGAGGATTGCTTGAGCCTGGCAGTTAGAGACCAGCCTAGGCAACAGAGCAAGAACCCCCATCTCCATACACACACACACACACACAAATTAGCCAGGCATGGTAGTGCACACCTGTAGTTGCAGCTATCTGGGAGGCTGGAGCAGGAGGATGGCTTGAGCCCAGAAGTTCAAGGTTGCAGTGAGCTATGATCACATCACTGCACTCCAGCCTGGGCAACAGAGTGAGACTGTCTCAAAAAAATAAAAAATAAATAAAATAAAAAATGAAAGTAAGAAAAACAATTCTTCCGCAGTAGCATCAAATATAATACAATGCTTCATTTAACAAAGGAAATGAAAACTTATACTCTGAAAACTACAAAACATCGTTGAAAGAAATTCAAGAAGATCTGCATAAATGGAAAAATATCCAACATTCATGGATCGGAAGACTTAGTGTTGTTGAGATGGCAGTATCCCCAAATCCATCTACGGGTTCAGTGCAATCCCTATGAAAATGCCAGGTATCCTCTTTGCAGTAATTCACAAACAGATTCAAAACTTCACGTGGAAACGCAAGACACCCAGAATAGCCAAAACATTCTTAAAGAAGACGAGCAAAGTTGAAGGTCTTAATTTTCCTGATTTCAAAACTTGCTACAAAGATATAGTCACCAAGTCAGTGCGGCACTGGCATAAGGATAGACATTTGATCAATGTAATAGAATTGAGAGTCCTGAAATAAACTCTCACATTTGTGGGCATTAATTTTCTTTTTTTTTTTTTTTTGAGACAGAGTCTCGCTCTGTCGCCCAGGCTGGAGTGCAGTGGCACGATCTCGGCTCACTGCCAACTCCGCCTCCCAGGTTCACGCCATTCTCCTGCCTCAGCCTCCTGAGTAGCTGGGACTACAGCAGCGCCCACCGCCGCGCCCAGCTAATTTTTTGTATTTTTAGTAGAGATGGGGTTTCACTATGTTAGCCAGGGTCTTGATCTCCTGACCTTGTGATCCGCGTGCCTCGGCCTCCCAAAGTGCTGGGATTACAGGCATGAGCCACTGCACCTGGCCAGCACAAAAAATTTTAATTTTGATGAAGTCTAATTTACCTGTCCTTTGTTACTTGTGTTTTTGATATTGTATGGAAGAAACCTTTGCCTAATCCAAGGTCAAAAGATTTACTCCAATGTTTGCTTCTAAAAGTTTTATAGTTTTAGCTATTACAGTTAGGTCTGTGATCCATTTTGAATTGACTTTTGTTTGTGATATAAGAGCTCCAACTTTATCCTTTTGCATGTGAGTATCCAGTTCTCTTAGCAGCATTTGCTGAAAAGAATATTATTTCCTTTATTGAATTGTTTTGTCCCCCTTGTTGAAAATTAATGCCCACAGGCTGGACGCGGTGGCTCATGCCTATAATCCCAGCACTTTGGGAGGCCGAGGTGGGCGGATCACCTGAGGTCAGGAGTTCGAGACCAGCCTGGCCAACATGGTGAAACCCCGTCTCCACTAAAAATACAAAAAAATTTGCCGGGCATAGTGGTGGGCACCTGTAATCCCAGCTACTCGGGAGGCTATGGCAGGAGAATTGCTTGAACCTAGGAGGAGGAGGTTTCAGTGAGCCGAGATCACGCTACTGCACTCCAGCCTGGGTGACAAGACCAAGACTTCATCTCAAAACAAAACAAAACAAAACAAAAAAACTGTTTGTGCTGTAAACAATACCATCAAGAAAGTAAAAAGAAATGCAAAGCAAACTCACTTTTGAGATGTCACTTTATACCCATTAGGGTGACTATTAATAAAAAAAAGAAAACAGAAAATAACAAGTGCACAAGTGTTGGTGAGGATGCAAAGAATTTGGAATCCTTGTGCATTGCTAGTGGAATATAAAATGAAGCAGCTGCTGTGCAAAACAGTACAGCGGTTCTGCAAAAAAAATTTAAACACAGAATTACCATATGATCCAGCAAGCTCACATCTGGGTATATAGCCAAAATAAGTGAAAGCACAGTCTCAAACAGATATTTGTATACCTATGTTCACAGAAGCATTATTCACAATTGCCAGAAGGTGGAAACAACCCAAATGTCCATCAACAGATGAATGGATTAACAAAATGTAGTATTTACACACAATGGAATACTATTCAGCCACAAAAAAAGAAATTCTGGCAAATGCGACAACATGGGTGAACCTTGATAATATTATGCTAAGTGAAATAAGCTAGACACAAAAGGACAAATACTGCATGATTTCACTTACATGAAGTACCTAGGGTAGGCAAATTTATAGAGACAGAAAATAGAATGGTGGTTGTCAGAGACCGGGGGAGAAGCGAATGGGGAGTTATTGCTTAGTGGGTACAGAGTTTAAGTTGGGGAAGATGAAAAACTTCTAGAGATGGATGGTGGTAATGTCTGCAAAACAATGTGAATATACTTAATAATGCCACAAAACTGTACATTTAGAAATTGTTAAAATGATAAATTTTATGTTACATATATTTAATCACAATTTTAAAAGAAAAAACTCAGAGAATGAGAGAAAATATTTGCAAATCATATATCTAACAAGTATCCAGAATATATAAAGAGTTCTTACAACTGAATAATAAAAGATAAATAATTCAATTTAAAGATGAACAAAGGATCTGAATATATTTCTCCAAAGAAGATATAGAAATAGCTGGCCAGGCATGGTGGCTCACACCTGTAATCCCAGCACTTTGGGAGGCCAAGGCAGGCGGATCACCTGAGGTCAGAAGTTCAAGACCAGCCTGGCCAACATGGTGAAACCCCGTCTCTACTAAAAATACAAATATTAGCCAGGTGTGGTGGCATGAGCCTGTAATCCCAGCTACTAGGGAGGCTGAGACAGGAGAATTGCTTGAACCCAGGAGGCAGAGGTTGCAGTGAGCCAGGATCGTGCCATTGCCTTCCAGCCTGGGCAACAGAGTGAGACTCTGTCGGAAAAAAAAAAAAAAAAAAAGATATACAAATAGCTAATAAGCACATAAAAAGATCCTCTATGTCATTAACCATCAAGGGAATGCAAACCAAAACCACAATGAGGCCAGTGCAGTGGCCTCCCAACACTTTGGCAGGCCAAGGTGAGAGGATCGCTTGAGGCCAGGAGTTTGAGACCAGCCAGGGCAACCATGGCAAAATCTCATCTCTATAAAAAAAATACAAACAAAAAAAAAATTAGCTGGGTGTGGTGGCCCAAGCCTGTAGTCCCAGGTACTCAGGAGGCTGAAGTGGGAGGATTGTTTGTGCCCGGGATGTGGAGGCTGCAGTGAGCTTTGGTCACACCATAGTATTCCAGCCTGGATGACGGAGTGAGATCCTGTCTCAAAAAACAAAAGAAAAGAAAACAAAAAACCCACAATGAGACACCACCACTTCATATCCACTAGAATGTTTAAAATAAAAAAGATAGCAATTACAAATATTATCTGGCAATAAAAAGGAACAAAATACTAATATATACTACAACATGAACCTTAAAGACATTATGCTAAGTGAAAAAAGTCAGTCATAAAAGACCTTATATGATTCCATCCATATGGAATGTCCAGAATAGACAAATCTATGGAAACAGATAGTAGATTAGTGGTTGTCTAGGGCTGTGATGGTTGGAGGGAATAGGGAGTGACCAATATGAGGTTCTTTTTTTATGGTGATGGTTTCACAACTGTGAATTACATGGTATGTGAATTGTATCTCAATAAATCTGTTATTAAAAAAGAAAGGATATAGCAGGCAAAAGAAAGGAATCTTGAGGCACAGGCAAAGTAGGGGAAGCAAGGCCAACCCTCTAAATTCCTTGTTCCCACCACCCCAGGCACAGCAGCCTGGCCTGGGAGAAACCTGACCCATAATGCTGAGACATCACAGCACTGTGTATGTCTACATGACCTGAACAATCACCTACTAACATGTTCTTTTCTACAAATGAGAAAAGGATGCTTGAGATTGCTCAAGGTCTCACAGTACATCACTGATGACTGGCATGGCCCAACACTTTCCAAACTTTGGGCTCATCCACAACACCCATCAGGATGTTTGCCATACCTGTGTACCATCTGTATCATTACCTACCTGTATTTTTCCCCCTAAAATTGACTTGCCTTTTTTTTTTTAACCTAAACAAACTTACTCTGGAAAGGCAACTTCATATCACTATACTAAATAAGGAAAATAAACGGAAAATTAGTGTTGCTTACCTCAAGTGGTAACTTCAGGATAATATGATAACAAAATGTTATTAATTTCTAGCTGATATTGTTGCCTACCTAAAATTGTTTAAAAAGTGAAATAAACAAGGGTCAAAAGAGCTGTTCAAGGTTTAAAGAGTCATATAGAGCTGAGACAAAATCACCAAGACTGAGAGAGAACAAACTGGGCCGGGCATGGTGGCTCATGCCCATAATCCTGGCATTTTGGGAGGCCCAGCGAGAGGATCTCTTGAGCCCAGGAGTTCAAAACCAGCCTGGGCAACATAGTAAGACCCCATCTTAAAAAAAAAAAAAAGACAAACAGAACCAAAGAGAGAAAAGTGGCTTCACTATTCATGCTACCAGTTACCACTCTTGTGCAGTTACTAGCTGAAATTGCCTACTGGTTTTGGCAAACCCTGGCTTAGTGGTGAACTTCCGAGTTGGGAAGGTCCTGTTTCTGTTTGCCTCCATCCCTAACTGGTTGTGACCCTGGGCAACTTGCCCAAACACAGTATCTAAGCCTGTTAACAGGAAATAGCGTGCCTACTCAATATGCTTTCTACTGCAGTATGTTATTACTCGTGTACTGGAATACAGTACAGATACTCTCACCCAAGTCACCAGAAAACAGGACTGGCCACAGAGCTTGTCGCTACCAGCAAGTGCCCAGTAGGTGGCACCATTGCTCCTAGTTTAAGAAACAGATGGGCCAGTTCCCTGGAGCTCTGCATCCCTATCTGATGTCTAGTCTGTAGAAACATACCCCAAATCGAACATCACACACCAGGGCCTGTTGTGGGGTGGGGAGAGGGGGGAGGGATAGCATTAGGAGATATACCTAATGTTAAATGACGAGTTAATGGGTGCAGCACACCAACATGGCACATGTATACATATGCAACAAACCTGCACGTTGTGCACATGTACCCTAAAACTTATACAAAAAAAAAATACCCCAAACCGGGTGGGGATTTATTTAGGCTGGAAACAGGGAAAAGGCTGGAAAGATTTGGAACCATGACCTTTGACCTTTTATTAACCAGAATTAACATGATTTTAAAATACTGTGCAAACCCAAACTGTTCGAACCAGAATGACCAAAAAGCACTTTGTGCAGGCTTAATAACTTGGGAAGGGGCTTAATTTAGGCAGCTGGGAAAGGGAGACTCTAAGGCAAGAAAAGGGAGTCGGGCCCAGGTGCTGCTCTAGGATCAACACGTTCCACCCTGAGCATGTGTGATCAGGCTTTGGCCAAAGGTACTCGTGAGTTAAAGTGGGGAGCAGAAAGTGCAACTTCCATCAGAAATGCTTGAAGAGCAGGACACTAACAGAAACTTCTAGCGAGGGGCAGGGAATTCCGCAGCTCTGCCTGATGAAGGAACTAGACTTATGAGCTCTTCTGTGGACAAGAAATGGTCTTTCTAAACAATGAAAGAGCCCTGGTCACAGTTTTCAAGCATGGGACAAAGCCACAATGAGTTCATTCTTGAGTCCAGTCTGGTCTTTATGCCCTGGATGCTTAGCCCCATTCTGTTGGAGCCACTGTGGGGTCTCTGCACTCAGGCCCCAGCGCCCACCCTGGGAAGCTCTTGGCCCCTTCAGAGGGGCTTTCAAATGCTAATAATGCCTCAGTTAGAGGCCCAGCTGTTCAGTCCAGCGGTTACAGGAGCTGGTTTCCTCTCTCTTGCTCCCCAAGGTATCCTCATTGAAAAGTCAGGGTGAAAATCCCAGAGACCTCCACTTAAACCACACAGCAGAGGCTCCCCTCACCTAGTGTCTGAAAGAACGCCGCCATTCCAGGTAAGGGCTGGGTAGACACTTTCTATTTCCTTTCCTCCTTGGGGCTTTGCCCCCAAGTACCAGGAGAAACCTCCCTCAGCTACCCGACTTTTATGTTGTTTGGCAAATTCACCAGAAGGGAAATACCACTCCAGGGTAGCAAAAGGAGTCTCTCCCCTCCCCCCAAAAAATGCTAGTTACAGTTCTACACCTTGCTCACTTGGGAGAAAGATTTCATTCCTCCATGTCTCATTCCCCATTAACAAACAACTCCTGGGCAAGAACTCTGAAAACGTGGGGGGTGCTGAACAGGCGCACAGAATCCTACTGGCTCCTCCAATTGGCCATCACCCCACCCCCACCTCCCCAACATCCAGCTTCACTTATGGTGGTTTGAAGTTGGACTGTCCCGGATATAATAAGTTAGCAAAATCTAGGGAGAGGGGTTGCAGAAGAAAACAGCTATTGTTTGTAAAATAGTGCTGCCTTTGAAACATAGAAGCAAATACATTCCTTGAGTTCTTACAAATACATTCCTCAAGAGTTCTTAATTCATCCTAACTCTAGACAGTGCTGGCCTGCCTCCCTTCTGTGCGAAAGTACAGGCCCCGTGATGTTCTACATAATAGCCTGGAAACTAACGCCCCAGCCCAGGGTCAGAATTAACATGCTTGGTCTGTGGAGCGGGGACTAATGTTTCCTTTGGGAGCCCAGGAGCGTGAAGCTTGGCGCCGTGAAAGCCAAATGCCCCTTTTCTCCAGGTGCTCTTCTGTGTGCTCTGAGATGATTCCATGCTTTCCAGGGACAGAGAACAAGGGCAGGAAACGCAGCTGGACTGTGCCAGGTGTCACAGGAGTGGCTAGTCTGCAAGAGGTGTTTTTGAGAGAGCAGGAAAATGGGAGGTGACCCAAAGCAGGCTGGCAGACTCAGGTCTGTCAACTTGGAAGTCAAATATTTGACAATGGCACAGCCATCATAGTCTCTCAAGAAAAAATCTCCACTCCTCTTTCATTTCTGGTGTTCACAAATCATTCTGATAACCAGGGCTTAAGTGTCTTCTGTGAACACCCGGAGCTGGTCCTAGGGGGGCTTAGCAGTTCTTTTCCAAAATGTCAGATGTGCCAGACATGTCCTCAGTAACAGACTGCTGAGGAGGAAAGGTTCAGTTAGCCTATGCCCCGTATCTGGAAGTCCCAGGATGAAGCCGACACTTGTGGGGAGACTCTGGCAACTGCCTAACCCGCCCTCCTTCCTGAGAAGGCTCAAGCTGCTACTGCTGCCGCCGTGGTGCACTGCGCAGCGGAGCTCGCCCGGAGGAGGCTTCCTCTGAGATTGGAAGACGGCTCCTTCTCCAGACAACAGAAGGCCCACGAGCAGAAATATATTTACGGGGGCAGAACTACAGGTCCACACAGGCCTGGGAGCTTCATGACTCCCCAGTGAGAGGAGGAGAAAATCTGGAGTTTTTGTTGAACGAAACATCTCTGGCTGAGGCAGTGAAGGAAATAAAGTTCAAAGTTAGTCCTGTTGGCTTCTGCCCAGCCCAGGTGCTCCTAATGGGGGCCACTCAGTCTGCCCACTGCCCCCACTGGATCTCTCTGTAAGCCCATACTAATTTCTAAAACACATGCCTACTTTCTTCTTCTTCTTCTTCTTCTTTTTTGGAGACAGAGTCTCTCTCTGTCGCCCAGGCTGGAGTGCAATGACACAATCTTGGCTCACTGCAACCTCCACTTCCTGGGTTCAAGTGATTCTCGTGCCTCAGCCTCTCAAGTAGCTGGGACCACAGGTACACACCACCATGCCCAGCTAATTTTTGTATTTAGTAGAGATGGAGTTTTGCCATGTTGGCCAGGCTAGTCTTGAACTCCTGACTTCAAGTGATCCACCTGTCTCGGCCTCCCAAAGTGCTGGGATTACAGATGTGAGCCACCACGCCCAGCCCAAGCCTAATTTCTAGACCAGAGAGGAGAATAGGGATGTGCGTGCCTAGTCTATTGCCAGAAATGAAGAGCCTACAAAGTTTTAGCCCACGGGGTGTAGCACAGCCACAAATGACATTTCTGGAGCCCTTAGCACACCCGCACAATGCTACCCTCATTTTAGGGAGGAGTAAACCCAGGCACTGTACAGAGGGCACTGCCCTCATGAAGACACAGAGCCTCCTCCAGGCAAATTCTCCCTCAACCTAACAGTACCCACCCACCAAAGGAAGGCAGCAGATCCTCTTCTTGTCTGATCAACACTGACTTTTCCTGGTAACAGCAACTCTCCTTCCTCCAGGAATCCAAATAAAGCTGAGTGAGCACCTCCCTCCACTTCCCTGCCTACCCGGCTCCACACCCCCTCCCCAAGTCAAAGCCAAAGAACCTTACAGCAGAGTCATGACGCAAGACCCACACTAGGAACTAGGACAGAAACCTTGCAGCAGAGTCTTGAGACAAGGCCCACACTAGGAACTGGGACAGAAATTGAATGCAATGATGTATAAACAGCGTAGGAGCAAAAAAAAAAAAACAAAAAAAAAACACGTCCTGCGTAATTCCCCTTTAACAGTGGACCTCCTGCAAGGAAAGGAAAAGATGGGATACTCCCCAGCTCAGAAGCTACAATTTGTTACAAACCAACAGAATTTCGCATCCCTGCCGTTCTCCCCACACGGTGCACAGCAGACAGATGCTCCGAAGGAAGGATAATCCCAGGAACACGGCTGACTGCTCAACAGCCCCTCTGCAGGGCTTCCAATCAAACTCCGAAGAAGGGGAAAGATAGAAACTCTCTTTAAGAAAGAAAAAACAACAAAGCAAACAAACTGTGGGGGGTGCGGGGGAGGAGACCCAAAACAGATTCTCTGTACGTGTGGTTGAGGAGCTCTTGGGGCTAGAAGGTAAAGTTCTTCATAGCTGGTCAAATGGTGCAGATGGTGACCAGTTGTAGAGTTTCCCAACTTGGTCACGTGGTAGAAGCAAGAATTAACCCCTACCCCCACCCACCTACCTTTTCAAAGTTCTGGATGCAGTTTTATCACTTGAAAAGTTCATTTGAGTGTTTGGTTTGAGAGCTTCCCTCAGCTAGCTCTGTCTGATATTAATTTGGCTAAATGTGGTTGCAAGACATGGAGACGGGAAATGAATGGCGCAGTCCCACTTGATTAAATAAAGAAGACTGAGAGAAGCCATATTTGCTCTTGCAAAACCGAAAGGAAATGTAAAGGCTATTCCTTCCAGGTTTCGCCTGGAATCAAAGGAATCGCACAGCTAGCCAAAGGAGACTCAAAACTGCTTCCCTATGCATTTTCTCCAGAACCTCCCGCTCTTCAGCTTCCTTCCTCTCCCTCAAAGCCACAATCATAAAGGCAAACAGTGAAGTGTAAGGAAAATCCCTTTATAAGCAGAGATGCTCAGTAAACTGGAATACAAGTCACAGCAGGGGAGGTGGGAGGCTGGCGGGCTGCCAGAGGCCCTGCAGGCTCTCACCCCAAAACGAGCGTAGGGGGCTGCAAACCTTTCAGAACTGGACTGATGCAGCTTTGCTAGAGATAGACTGTGGACCTAACACTCACCCGGTGCCCACATGGGCAGGGCACACAGCAGACAGCCTCATTCTCCCCCCCAGTGAGGGTGAGGACCCTGACTGCCCACAGAGCTTAGGAGGGTTCACCTGGCCACAGCTTGTAGCTGTCACTAGTCAAACCTCATTTACTCACCCATATATGCTATGCCCACCTGTAAAGTACACAGGTCCTTGCTTACCCCTTAGAGAGAGCCTGGAGTCCTAATCTAGCAGATGCCTTCACTTTTCTTTTCAAGCAGCTTCATCTGTTTAGACACCTGTCAGCATGAGAAGGCAGAATCTTCTGCCCACAGGCTTGTAACTGAGCAAGACCTGCCCTTGTTCCTCTCTCCTTCACCAGCACAAGGGCCTGCCACCTACACACAAGGCAGAGCCCAAGCCTCTTTGTTCTTTTTTTTTTTTTTCCTTTGAGACAAGAGTCTCGCTCTGTTGCCCAAACTGGAGTGCAGTGGTGCCATCTCAGCTCACTGCAACCTCTGCCTCCCAGGTTCAGGCAAGTCTCGTGCCTCAGCCTCCTGAGCCGCTGGGATTACAGGCGTTCACCATCATGTCCATCTAATTTTTTTTTTTTTGAGACTGAGTCCTGCTCTGTCGCCAGGCTGGAGTGCAGTGACATGATCTCGGCTCATGGCAACTTCTGCCTCACGGGTCCAAGCAGTTCTCCTGCCTCAGACTACCGAGTACCTGGGATTAAAGGCACACGCCACCATGCCCAGCTAATGTTTGTACTTTTAGTACAGACAGGGTTTCACCATGTTGGCCAGGATGCTCTCGATCTCTTGACCTTATGATCCACCCGCCTCAGCCTCCCAAAGTGCTGGAGTTACAGGTGTGAGACACTGCTCCTGGACTAATTTTTGTATTTTTAGTAGAGATGGGGTTTCACCATGTTGGCCAGGCTGGTCTCGAACACCTGACTTCAAGTGATCCACCCACCTCGGCCTCCCAAAGTTCTGGAATTACAGGCATGAGCCATCATGCCTGGCCCCAAGCCTCTTTGTTTTTTGTTTTTTGTTTTTTGTTTTTTTTTGAGACGGAGTCTCGCTCTGTCGCCCAGGCTGGAGTGCAGTGGCGCGATCCCGAGTAGCTGGGAATACAGGCGCCCACCACCACGCCCGGCTAATTTTTTTGTATTTTTAGTAGAGACGGGGTTTCACCATGTTAGCCAGGATGGTCTCGATCTCCTGACCTCGTGATCCGCCCGCCTCGGCCTCCCAAAGTGCTGGGATTACAGGCGTGAGCCACTGGCCTCTTTGTTCTTAAAGCCAAAGGGACTAAGGAGGTTTTAAACTCATAGTCCTGGCCACGCACAGTGGCTCACGCCTGTAATCCTAGCACTTTGGGAGGCTGAGGTAGGTGGATCACTTGAGCACAGGAGTTTGACACCATCCTTGGCAACATGGCAAAATCCTGTCTCTGCAAAAAATACAAAATTTAGCCAGGTGTGGTGGCACATGCCTGTGGTCCCAGCTACTCGGGAGGCTGAAGTGGGAGGATCACTTAAGCCCTGGGAGATGGAGGCTGCAGTGACCCATGATCACACCACTGCACTCCTAGGTGACAGAGTAAGACGTGAGACCCCATTTCCAAAAAAAGAAAAAAGAAAAAAAAATCCCAGGAAATCCTTTGAAGCTTTAAAATCCAAGACTAGCCTGGCCAACACGGTAAAACCCTGTCTCTACTAAAAATACAAAAATTAGCTGGGTGTGGTAGTGGACGCCTCTAATCCCAGCTACTCAGGAGGCTGAGGCAGGAGAATCATTTGAACCTGGGAGGTGGAAGTTGCAGTGAGCCAAGATCGTGCCATTGTACTCCAGACTGGACAACAGAGTGAGACTCCATCTCAAAAAAAAAAAAAAAAAAAATCCAGGACATGCTTCTACTCCTCCCATCTTCTTCCTGAAGAGACCAGTTAAATCAGGAATGAAAACCCATTTAGACTGGGTGCAGTGATTCACACCTGCAATCCCACAGCTTTGGGAGGCTGAGGCAGGAAGGTCGCTTCAGACCAGGAGTTCAAGACCAGCCTGGGCGACACAGTGAGACCCTGTCTCTACAAAAAAAATTTTTTTTTTTTTTTTTTTGAGACGAGTCTCGCTCTGTCGCCCAGGCTGGAGTGTAGTGGCACAATCTCGGCTCACTGCAACCTCCGCTTCCCGGGTTCAAGCAATTCTCTACCTCAGCCTCCTGAGTGGCTGGGATTACAGGCGCCCACCACCATGCCCAGCTAATTTTTTTGTATTTTTAGTAGAGACGGGGTTTCACCATCTTGGCCAGGCTGGTCTTGAACTCCTGACCTTGTGATCCACCCGCCTCGGCCTCCCAAAGTTCTGGGATTACAGGCGTGAGCCACCGCGCCCAGCCCTCTACAAAAAAATTTAGAAATTAGCCAGGCATGGTGGTGCACACCTGTAGTTCCACAGCTACTTGGGAGGCTGAGGCTTGAGGATCATTTGAGCCAAAGCATTCGAGGTTACAGTGAGCTATAATTGTACCATTGCACTCCAACCTGAGCAACAGAGCAAGACCCTGTCACTGCAAAACAAAACAAAACATTTAGTTGCCACAGACCTATAAACTAGTATGGTCACTTTGGAGGACCAAATGGCAGAATCTATTAATATAAAAGGTAACTTCCCTTTGACTCAATCATTCTACTTATAAATATCTACCCTAGAGCAAAACATGTCACAAGGAGGAATGAATAAGGATGGTCACTGCATCTTTGCACTGTTTGTAATACTGCAAAAATGGCAACAACCTAAAGGTGCATCACCAGGGGAATAGTTAAATTATGGTTTATTCATACAATAAAATCACAGACAACAGTAAAAAAAATTAAATAAAGATCTTCAAGACATACTGTCAACTGAAAAATCCAAATGTGAAGGGCAGTACAGTTTCATTTACATTAAAGAAAGAAAAAAAAAAAACATAGAAACCCAAACCATTTCATAGGTACCCAGAAGAAGGTGAATACACAGAAAAAAATCTGACAAGCTGCAAGGACTCACACCAAATGGATAAAGAGGGTTTCTTTAGCGAGGGCCCTGAGATTGGGTGGGATGGTCACAGAGAACTTTGACTTTATCTGTATAGTCTAAGTTTTTAACATCTGAGGTCGGGCGCAGTACCTCATGCCTGTAATCCCAGCACTTTGGGAGGCTGAGGTGGGTGGATCACTTCAGTCCAGAAGTTCAAGACCAGCCTGGACAACATACCAAGACCCCATCTCTACAAAAAAAAAAAAAAAACACACACACAGAAAAATTAGCGGGGTGTGCTGGCATGTGCCTGTAGATGCAGCCACTCGGAGGCTAAGGTGGGAGGATCACTTGAGCCCGGGAGGTTGAGGCTGCAGTGAGCCAAGATCACGCCTCTGCACTCCAGCCTGGCCAACAGAGACCCTGTTTCAAAAAAAAAATCTGAAATTTATTTATGTATTATCTATATACTTAATGTTGGAAAGATGATCCTCCTCCTTGACCCCTCTGCTATGTGGCACCAGCAGCCATCACACTGGCTACTGTGGCATCACTCCAAATGCAGTGGCACTAATCTGGACATGCCAGGAAGCTAGGTGGTATGATTTGAATGTCTGCCTCCTTCAAAAGGTATGTTGAAACTCAATCTCCAATCTGGCAGTATTGAGAGGTGGAGCCTTTAAGAGGTGATTGGGTCCCGTGGGCCCTGCCCTCATATATAGATTAATAAGTTAATGGATTATCACAGAGGTGGGCAATGGGGGTAGAAACTGGTGGATTAGAAGAGAGACCTGAGCTAGCAAGTTCAGTCCCCTTGCCATGTGATGTCCCTGGGACTCTGCAGGGACTCCTCACCAGCAAGAAGGCTTTCATCAGATGGGGCCCTTTAACCTTGGACTTCTCAGCCTCCATAACTGTAAGAAATAAATTCCTTTTCTTTATAAATTAGCAGTTTCAGATATTCTGCTATAAGCAGCAGAAAATGGACTAGAACATTAGGAGCCATCCTTGGCTGGCAACTAAAATGGCACCACTGGCATTTTCAACCAGGCTAGCTTTTTAAAAAAAATTTGAGACAAGGTCTTGCTCTGTTTCCCAGGCTGGAGTGTGTTGGCACCATTATGGCTCACTGTAGCCTCAACCTCCCAGGCTCAAACAATCCTTCCACCTCAGCTTCCCGAGTAGCTAACACTACAGGCGCACCACCATGCCTATTTTTTTTTTTTTTTTTTTTTTGAGACAGAGTCTTGGTCTGTCACCCAGGGTGGAGTGCAGTGGCGCAATCTCAGCTCACTGCAACCTCCGCCTCCCGGGTTCAGGTGATTCTCCTGCCTCAGCCTCCTGAGTAGCTGGGACTACAGGTGCATGCCACCATGCCGGGCTAATTTTTTGTATTTTTAGTACAGACAGGGTTTCACCATATTGGCTAGGCTGGTCTTGAACTCCTGACCTCATGATCCGCCCGCCTTGGCCTCCCAAAGTGCTGGGATTACAGGAGCCACTGTGCTCGGCCTGTTTCAAGGCTTTTTTAGTGACAAAGATAAAATACATTTTTGTTAAAAGAAAAAGAAAACATATTTTGTTCATCTTGCTAATTAGAATCCAAATTTAAGAATATAACATTTTTACTTATTTATTTGATTTTATATTTGTACCTTTTATTTATTTTATTATTGTTTTAGAGACAAGGTCTCACTGTGTCACTCAGGCTAGAGTGTAGTGGCACAATCATAGCTCACTGCAGGCTCAAATTCCTGGGCTCAAGCAATCCTCCCGTCTTAGCCTCTCAAATAGCTGGCACTAAAGATGTGAGCCACAACGCCTGGCCATATATTTTTATCTTTCTAATCTTATGCTGAACATCTTGCTTTCTAACATAATTAGTTATTTGCTTTATCCTATTATATCCATATACTAGTTTCAGAATAAAATCAGTATTTTTATTAACAACATGATTACTGAAAACAGTTTTTTCTGTCTTTGTGTATATATTAGGGATATACAGACAAATTACTATAGTTTAAGATCTCTGTGTATTGTTTTGACACCAATTTGGTATGCTGTGAATTTCACTTGTTTTATTTTGCTTCTGAATTTTAGGAAATGTGGCAGGCAGACTCTAAGGTGGCCCCATGGTCCCCAATCCCCTTGGTACTCAAGCCCTGTCTAATACTTTCCCCCAAGTGTGGGCGAGACCTATAACTTGCTTCTTGCTAACAGAATATGGCAAAAGTAAAGATATTTTAAAGATGTAAATTAACGTCCCAAATCACTTTATTAATTTTTTTTTCAGTTTTAGTTGTAGTAAAATACATCAACGTAAGATTCACCAATTTAGCCATTTTTAAGTGGCATTAAGTACATTCACATTGTTGTGCAACCATAAGAACCTTCCATTTCCAGGACTTTTTTTCATCTTCCCCAACTGAAACTCTATACCCAGTAAACAGTAACTCCCCATTCCACTGCTTCCAACCCCTGGAAACCAACATTTTGCCTTCTGTCTCTATGAACCTAACTACTCTTATATAAGTGGAATCATACAATATTTGTCTTTTTGTGTCTGGCTTATTTCACTTGCCATAATGTCTTCTGGGTTCATCCATGTTGTAGCCTGCAGCATGTGGCAGAATTTCCTTCTTTTTATTAAGGCTGAGTAATATTCCATTATATGTATATACCATACTTTGTTTACCCATTCATCTGTTGATGGACATTTGAGTTACTTCCACTTTTTGGATGCTATGAAAACTGGTGCACAAATATCTGTTCAAGTCCCTGCTTTCAATTCTTTTGGACACATACCCAGAGGTGAGATTGCTGGATCATACAGTAATTCCATTTTGAACTTTCTGAAGAACCACCAGACCATTTTCCACAGCAGCTGCACCATTTTACATTCCTATCAACAGTGTACAAGGGTGCCAATTTCTTCACATGCTTGCTAACATACTATTTTCTGTTTTTTTTTTTTTTTTTGATAGTAGCCATTCTAATGGCTGTGAGGCCAAAGTAGATGATTTTGTGTTAATTAAAAGGGAGGCCCTTTTCACAAGACGGTGCCGAAAGCAAAGAAGGAAGCTCCTGCTCCTCCTAAAGCCGAAGCCAAAGCAAAGGCTTTGAAGGCCAAGAAGGCAGTGTTGAAAGGTGTCCACAGCCACAAAAAAAAGAAGATCCGCACGTCACCTACCTTCCGGCGACCCAAAGCACTGCGATTCCGGAGGCAGCCCAAGTACCCTCAGAAGACCAACCCCAGAGAACAAGCTTGACCACTATGCTATCATCAAGTTTCCACTGACCACTGAGTCTGCCATGAAGAAGATAGAAGACAACAACACACTTGTGTTCACTGCGGATTTTAAAGCCAACAAGCACCAGATCAAATAGGCTGTGAAGAAGCTCTGTGACACTGATGTGGCCAAGGTCAACACCCTGATTCAGCGTGATGGAGAGAAGAAGGCATATGTTGGACTGGCTCCTGATTACGACGCTTTGGATGTTGCCAACAAAATTGGGATCATCTAAACTGAGTCCAGTTGGGTAATTCTAAACATATGTATATCTTTTCACGACAACAACAACAACAAAAAAGGCTGGGCATGGTGGCTCACTCACACCTGTAATCTCAGCACTTTGGGAGGCCAAGGAGGGTGGATCACGAGGTCAGGAGTTCAAGACCAGCCTGGCCAAGATGGCAAAACCCCATCTGTACTAAAAATACAAAAAGTAGCCGGGTGCGGTGGCAGGCGCCTGTAATCCCAGCTACTCAGGAGGCTGAGGCAGGAGAACTGCTTGAACCTGGGTGGCAGAGGTTGTAGTGAGCCAAGATCGCACCACTACACTCCAACCTGGGCAATAGAGTGAGACTGTCTCAAAAAAAAAAAAAAGAAAAAAAAGGGGAGAGGCCGGTCACGGTGGCTCACACCTGTAATCCCAGCATTTTGGGAGGCCGAGGCAGACGGATCACCTGAGGTCAGGAGTTCCAGACCAGCCTGACCAACATGGTGAAACCCTGTCCTCTACTAAAATTACAAAAAAAAAAAAATTATCCAGGCGTGGTGGCCGGTGCCTGTAATCCCAGCTACTCGGGAGGCTGAGGCAGGAGAATGGCTTGAACCTGGGAGGCGGAGTTTGCAATGAGCCAAGATCATGCCATTGCACTCCAGCCTGGGCAACAAGAGTGAAACTCCATCTCAAAAAAAAAAAGGAGATTCTCCTGGGTGGACTTGACTGAAACAGGTAAAAGCCCTTTAAAAGAGAACTGTACCCCTACACAAACATCAGACTCTTCCTCCATTGCTGCTTTGAAGAAGCAAGCTGCCTTGAATCCTAAAGTTGCAAGGAAAGGAATTCTGTCAACAACCTGACGGAACTTGGAGGCATATTCTTCCCCAGGGGAGCCTCAAATAAGAATGCAGCCTGTATATGAACATGGAAAAAAAAAAAGAAAAGAAAAGAATGCAGCCTGGTAAACACCTTAATTGTAGCCTCGCAAGGCCCTGGGCAGAGGACCTAGAGATAAGCTGTGCCCAAACTCGAGACACACAGAAATTGGGTTTTAAGCCACTAATTTTTTGTTGTTGTCTTGTTTTTTGAAACAGAGTCTCGCTCTGTTGCCCAGGCTAAGTGCAGTGGCGCAATTTTGACTCACTGCAACCTCTGTCTCCCAGGTTCAAATGATTCTCCTGCCTCAGTCTCCCAAGGAGCTGGAATTACAGGTGTGCACCACCATGCCTGGCTAACTTTTTGTTTGTTTGTTTTGTTTGTTTGTTTGTTTTTTAGTAGAGACAGGGTTTCGGCATGTTACCCAGGCTGGTCTTGAAATCCTGACCTCAAGTGATCTGCCAACCTCAGCCTCCCAAAGTGCTGGGATTACAGGCGTAAGCCACTGTGCCCCGCCTGCTTAAACATCAACTTTTAACCCAGAGAGAATTTTGGTTGGCCTCATCTCCCCAGCAACCCAAAAAAAGATAAATTAATGAAACACTAACTTCTCTTTAGCTCAGTCACTGGCCATCTTAGTGTAAGGTGAAAGCGTTACTTATTAGCACTGACTATTTTTCTTCTACCAGGTCATGGGTGCAAATAGTCACCCAAAATGTATTATGTATACCCTCCTGTTCAAGACAAAATCAGATCCTCTAGTTAACAGTCTCCTCTCTTAGCTTTATTCTCTGATACAATTTTCTTACTGTGTAACCTTGAAGAAGCCACTTAACTTCTCTGCATCTGTTTTTTCACCTACCAAAACATGATGTGATGATATACTGTATACCTTGAAGGTTTTGTTTTTTTTTTTAGAATCCAAGAAAGCAAAATATGTAAAAATTGCCTTGTGTACTGAAAATACTGTACAAATTAAGCAGTTGCTATTCATTTGAAAGATCTGACCACTGGAAAACACGGCCACTATTTACACAAAAAGAAATGAAGACAGAAGGATCCAGTAGAACAGAAACACAGACATAGAATCCACCCACATAGGAAGAGCAGATGGTTTCTTCGAGGAGCCATGATTCTAATTTTCAGCTTAGGAAACTAACTCCCTTCTTCCTGCCTTAGTTTACACCAAGAAGCACAGCTATAGTACTTATGGATGTTCTCAGAAGTCACCCAGCTGGGTCAGACCTGGAGGACCTGGGAAGCATCGAGAAGAGGAAGGGGGAAGGACTTGTTTGCAAGAAACCAGACTGGAGCACAGAAGAAGCGGTCACAAAAATACCGATTAGAAAACAAACAAACAAAAAAACAAAAAAAACCCCAGCATTAATAAATGGTCTCCTTTGGGAGGCCGAGGCAGGCGGATCACGAAGTCAGGAGTTCGAGACCAGCCTGGTCAACATGGTGAAACTCCGTCTCTACTAAAAAATACAAAGAATTAGCCAGGCGTGGTGGCGTGTGCCTGTAGTCCCAAGCTACTTGGGAGGCTGAGGCAAGAGAATTGCTTGAACCTGGGAGGCGGAGGTTGCAGTGAGCCGAGAGCTGAGATTGCGCCACTGCACTCCAGCCTGGGCAACAGAACAAGACTCCGTCTCAATAAATAAATAAATAAATAAATAAATAAATAAATAAATAAATATTCTCTCGGTTTGGCAGTCTAGACTCCCAAATCACCAACTCCACACCCAGCGCTTAAATCCCCTCTACAAGCGCCTGGGCCAGCAACTGCCCAGACTACTAGGAAAACTTCAGGGATGGTGAGTTTACTGCCTCCCAGTGCCTCTCCACATTAGGAAATTCTTCTACATCCCAATGAAGAGTTAACAGCTTTCTAGCTCTCTATTCTGAGTAACAAAAAGTCAAATCCCTTTTCCATATGGGAAGACCTCAACTATTTTTAAATACCTGTTGTGGGTCATAGTTCAACTCCCTATTGAACTATGTCTTTTCATCTCAAAGCCTTTTCATCTTCAAACTAGAATGTTTCCAGTTACCTCACTTTTATAGCCATTCCTCATAGATGGACAGTTTTGAAAGGTTTTGCCAGTTTGAATGCCACCATTCTCTGGACACACTCTGGTTGGCTTAAATCCCTTGTTGAATGTTGCACCCAGAAGGGGCTGTTGGGTCAGAGATGGGACATGAGGCAGGCACTTACCTCTGAGTATCTGTGTAAAGAACAGCCCCTCAGCTGTCTATGTACCTGCCCAAATTTCAAAGTTTCCCTACCAATCAGATACAGGAAGTGGCTTATAGATAACGAATTTTGGGTGATTTGATTATAGGAAGAGATAGCAATAAATCATTAGTGAACCCTTTTGGTGTTCAGGCCAGACTCTTCCAGGACATTTCTACCTGCTTGGAGAGATGGAGAAGGGACTGAGTTGTGAGGGTTAACTCAGGTAGTGCAGGGCTTTCCAAGAGCCACAGAGTCTGAGTAGCCTGTGGGCCTCCAGCCTCAAAGAACTTCCTTAATGTTAGAATACGGCCAGCTTTAAAGCTACCAAGAGTGGGAAGAGTCCTGTGTCTTATTTTACGGACTTGAAAGACTACACACTGCTTCCTCAGTGCCTGGACTGCCAAATGGCCATGACTACAGGTGAGAACACAGTGGCAGCCGCAGCAGGGGCCACTCTGCCTAGTGGAATCGCCTTCGAAAGGAGAGCTGGGCATATGTGCCAAACTGTAAAATCTGCAGACCTTGTGACCCACAATCCCACTTTAGAAACTGATCCTGAGATAATTGGACGCAGTTGCCAAGATGTTCATATATGGGCAACAATCTTATAGTGTTGTTTAAAATAGGGAAAACTGGAAACTATCTGCAAGTTCATCCAGAGGGGTCTATTTATCCTAGAGGGGCCTGTTATGTTAGTATCATAGAATGAAATGCCATACAACAATTACAAGCACTGCTATGGAATTTTTTTTTTTTTTTTTTTTTTTTGAGACAGAGTTTTGCTCTTGTCGCCCAGGCTGGAGTGCAATGGTGCAATCTTGGCTCACTGCAACCTCCGCCTCCCAGGTTCAAGCGATTCTCCTGCCTCAGCCTCCCAAGTAGCTGGGATTACAGGCGCCCACCACCTCACTCAGATAATTTTTGTATTTTTAGTAGAGACGGGGTTTCATCACATTGGCCAGGCTGGTCTTAAACTCCTGACCTCAGGTGATCCACCTGCCTTGGCCTTCCAAAGTGCTAGGATTACAGGCGTGAGCCACTGTGCCCGGCTGAACTACAGTTACTTAGCTAGAAAGACTTCCATGACATGATGATGTGTGAAGAAAGCATGTTAATATATACAGTACTTAGTAAAACTGCCTATTTTATGTATAGAGACATATCTAGAAGGATAGTAACCAAATAAAAATGGCTGTCTTAGCAGCATAATATTTATTTTTGTTTTCAACATATATTTATTTAAGTTACAAAGTAACATAGGCTTATTATAAGAAAGTCAAACAACAAAGAAATGTATAAAGTAAAACATGAAAATCTCTTTTCCCATCAGTCCCATTTCTCAGCCATTAACATTTGCTGTTAACATCTGATATGCAATCTTTAAGACTTTCTTTTCAGCATGTATAATCAAAGTCATACTTTTTTTTTTTTAAGTAAAAATGAAACTCCGCTCTATCCATTGTTCTGCGACAAGGTTTCTTCATGTTTTCAGTGTTGCCTGGGTTTTTTTAATGTCCTTTTTGTAATTAGGAAAACAATAATGTTATATTTGTTTGGGGGAATAAAAGTGTACCAGCCAAGGACAGAAGACAATGAATGTGTGATGTGAGTGGCCCAGTGAAGAGAAGCAAAGGACAAGGTTTTCCTGTGTTCAGGTACTCAATACAGGTACTCAATACCACGGTACTCAATACAGGAGGACCTAGACATGCCCGGTTGGCCCAGGAGGTTGATAGTGTCCTGTTCTTCCTAAATCTTCAAAGCCAAACATAGGCTGCTGGAGCTAGGCCTGGGGCTAGGGGATATTGGGCTGCAGCCTCTCCCAGAGATGTGCTCCCTGCCTGGCACAGTGCCCCAGGTATGCATCTTCCACTGGGCCAAGCAGGATAAGGCAGAGAACGACCCCCACTGCTGTTTCAGAGTCTACCTGCTGCATGCCAGCAAAACAACAATCCACTGCCTGGGTGTGCTGCAATCCCTCTTTAAAAGCACCCGAATTCCCTCCCTTTTCTCTTCCTCCCCTGGCTCAAGCTCCAACTGTCATCTGTCCAGAGAGAGGGCTCTGTGAGGAGTCAGAAATGCTGCTTGAACCTCATCAGAACCCTCGAGGGAGGGCCATTCTGTTCTCTTGGTCCTTGAGTCCTGGAAAGAACCTAAACAACAAGCTTGTCCTCATGTCTGCCCTGCAAGGCAAGAAGACAGGCCTGGCGGTGGAGACCCACTCCCAGGGAATCTCAAGCAGTACTGTGTATGGCTTATGGGCGCCAGTCATTTTCCACTGAGAGAGCTATGAAGAAACTGAGTAAGAAAGCAGATCACTGTATCTCATCCAAAGCTGTTCCAATAAACACATTCTCCTCAGTACCAGAGAGCATACCTTGAAGTGGTAACCTGACCACACCTGCACTTGTGGCCTAGATTGCTTCTCAGGACTCACTGTCCCCAGCCTCTGAGAAGTTCTTTTAAAAATTCAGTCATGTGGCCAGGCATGGTGGCTCAAGCCTGTAATCCCAGAAATGTGGGGGGCTAAGGCAGGCAGATGGCTTGAGTCCAGGAGTTCGAGACCAGCCTGAGTAACATGGGGAAACCCCAGCTCTACAAAAAATGGAAAAATTAGCTAGGCATGGTGGTGTGCACCTGTAGCCCCAACTACTCGGGAGGCTGAGGTGGAAGGATCACCTAAGCCCCAGGAGGTGGAGGTTGCAGTGAGCCGTGATTGCACCACTGCACTCCAGCCTGGGTAACAGAACCAGATCGTGCCTCAAAAAAAAAAAAAAAAAGAAAGAAAAAAGAAAAATAAAAAGAAAAGAAAAATTTGGCTGGGCCCAGTGGCTCATGCCTATAATCCCAGCACTTTGGGAGGCCGAGGTGGATGGATCACTTGAGGTCAGGAGTTCGAGACCAGCCTGGCCAACATGGTGAAACCCTGTCTCTACTAAAAATACAAAAATTGACTGGGCACGGTGGCTCACGCCTGTAATCCCAGCACTTTGGGAGGCCGAGGTGGGTGGATCACAAGGTCAAGAGATCGAGTCCATCCTGGCTAACATGGTGAAACCCCGTCTCTACTAAAAATACAAAAAATTAGCTGGGAGTGGTGGCAGGCGCCTGTAGTCCCAGCTACTCAGGAGGCTGAGGCAGGAGAATGGCGTGAACCCACGAGACGGAGCTTGCAGTGAGCCGAGATCACACCACTGCACTCCAGCCTGGGCGACAGAGCGAGACTCCATCTCAAAAAAAAAAAAAAAATACAAAAATTAGCTAGACGTGGTGGCAGGCACCTGTAACCCCAGCTACTCAGGAGGCTGATATATGAGAATTGCTTGAACCCGGGAGGCACAGGTTGCAGTGAGCCGAGATGGCGCCACTGCACTCCAGCGTGGGCGACAGAGCAAGACTCCATCTCAAAAAAAAAAAAAAAAAAAAATTCAGTCATAGTTATCTTTTTTCTTTTCTGATAATAAAACCCATGCTCTATGCAAAAAAAATTTCAAAATGGCAAGAAAGTACAAAAAGGAAAATATCAATGACATATAACCCCATCACCCTAAGATGGCCTTTGGTGAATATTTTCACATGTGTCTGCCAGTGATCTATGTGGGCATGTACATATTATTAACAGAATTGGAATCCAACTGTATAAAGTGTTGCGATCTGGTTTTTTTTTTTTCTTTCTTTCTTTCTTTTTTGAGACAGGGTCTCACTCTGTCACACAGGCTGGAGTGTAGTGGCACAATCTTGGTTCATGCAACCTCTAACTCCCCAGATGGGGGTCAGGTGATCCTCTCACCTCAGCTTCCCAAGTAGTTAGGAAGGACTACAGATGCACACTACCATGCCTGCCTAATTTTTGTAATTTTTGTAGAGATAGGGTTTTGCCATGTTGCCCAGACTGGTCTTGAACTCCTGGGCTCAAGCAATCGACCCACCTCGGCCTCCCAGGGTGCTGAGATTACAGGCATGAGCCACTGCCCTGGCCTTTTTTTTTTTTCTTGACAGGTTTTGGATGGGGCGCAGTGGCTCACGCCTGTAATCCCAGCACTTTGGGAGGCCGAGGCAGGCGGATCACGAGGTCAGGAAATCGAGACCATCCTGGCTAACACGGTGAAACCCCGTCTCTAATAAAAATACAAAAAATTAGCCAGGCGTGGTGGTGGGTGCCTGTAATCCCAGCTACTAGGGAGGCTGAGGCAGGAGAATGGCATGAACCCGGGAGGCGGAGGTTGCAGTGAGCCGAGATCATGCCACTGCACTCCAGCCTGAGCGACAGAGTGCGACTCTGTCTCAAAAAAAAAAAAAAAAAAAAAGAGCCTGTTTCCTTTTCTTTTGCAATGTGCTTCTTAAATAACAACATAAATTTTTTTTTTTTTTTTGAGATGGAGTCGCTCTGTCACCCAGGCTGGAGTGCAGTGGCACAATCTTGGCTCACTGCAACCTCCGCCTTCCGGGTTCAAGTGATTCTCCTGCCTCAGCCTCCTGAGTAGCTGGGACTATACAGGTGCCCACCACCATGCCCGGCTAATTTTTGTACTTTTTTTTTTTTTTTTGAAACAGAGTCTCACCCTATTGCCCGGGCTGGAGTGCAATGGCATAATCTCGGCTCACTGCAACCTCCGCCTCCCAGGTTCAGGCGATTCTCCTGCCTCAGCTTCCCAAGTAGCTGGGATTACAGGTGCCCGCCACCATGCCCGGCTTATTTTTTGTATTTTTTAGTAGAGACAGGGTTTCACTATGTTGGCCAGGCTGGTCTTGAACTCCTGACCCTGTGGGCCGCCCACCTTGGCCTCCCAAAGTGCTGGGATTATAGGCGTGAGCTACTGCGCCCGAACTAATTTTTGTACTTTTAATAGAGACGGGGTTTCATCATGTTGGCCCCGCTGGTCTCGAACTCCTGACCTCAGGTGATCCACCCGTCTCAGCCTCCCAAAGTAATGGGGTTACAGGCGTGAGACACTGCACCCAGCCATAAATAATATTGATTGTTTCTATGTATAATGCCAGGCTCTGCATTAGGAACACTACCTATATTATGAAGTAGATATTACTATTACCTGTGTTTCACAGATGAAGTAACCAACTGTTAGAGATGTTCAATTTTGGTCCCACATGGCCCAACTAGGATTTGAACCCAGGCAACCTGCCATTTGGATTCCTGCTCTCAGCCACGTTCTTCTCCAGCCCTCTTCACTGAACACTCTATCATGAGCAGTTTCCAGTCATCAAAGTGCTTTACCTCCTGCAGAGATGCTAGTTCTACTGTCCTAACTCTCCAGCGGCAATCTCTGCTTGCCAGTGGGCTTCAGTGACCCCTGCAGAAAGCATCCCTGAATTGCAAGTGCTAGAGACAAAAGGGCCACATTCGGCTGAAAGAGACAACCAATTAAAACTCCACAGGGGTCCAGAGATGAGAGACCTAGTCTGAGGGTGAATTATCCTAGCTGAATGCCTGTATCAAATAGATGCTTTCGGCCAGGCGCGGTGGCTCACGCCTGTAATCCCAGCACTTTGGGAGGCCGAGGCTCAGGAGATCGAGACCATCCTGGCTAACACGGTGAAACCCTGTCTCTACTAAAAATACAAAAAAAATTAGCCGTGCGTGGTGGCAGGCGCCTGTAGTCCCAGCTACTCGGGAGGCTGAGGCAGGAGAATGGCGTGAACCTGGAAGGCGGAGCTTGCAGTGAGCCGAGATCGCGCCACCACTACACTCCAGCCTGGGCGACAGAGCGAGACTCCATCTCAAAAACAATAAATAGACTCTTCCTACTAAGAGTTTCAAGTCATTTAATGTAGTTCTCCAATGTAGGATACAGACCTATAGAAGCTAAAGGAACTTGCTAAAGAAAATCCTTCAGCAACACAGCAGGAGATGCATACCCCCCAACCCCAACAAACTCTAGGTACTGTAATTGATTCCTCTACCACAGGCCACAGAGCACAGGACCCAGCTACGACAACTCATTTCTCAGGGCCTCTGAAATCTCACAGAGATGGCTACCTCTCCACCTGAGTTGTTATTCAGAAGTGGAAAACATTCTCTAAGTCAGTTGTTGGCTGACTTTTGCAGTGAACGGCCAGAGATAAAATATTTCAGGCTTTGAGGGCCATATCATTCTTGTTACAACTACTCAACTCCACTGCTGTGGCACAAAAGAAGCCCAGGTAATCCATGATGGGTATGGCTATGTTCCAATATAATTTTACTTATAAAAACAGGTGGTTATCAGGATTTGGCCTGCAGGCTGTACTTGCCAACCTCTGCTCTCAGGGTTTAAGTTTTCCCTAAAAATACCCAGATTTATATATTGGCTAAATCACTTAAATTTTAGGGCACAAACTCATTTCTGAGGGACTGACCTGTTTTTCTTCAGTGCAGTAGGAACACAATCTTTCAACTATTAATCTAAAATCTTAGGAAAGTGCAGAGAAATCAAGGGTTGTTTTGTCTTATAGTTGGTCAGTATTACTAACAGATAAAAGTGAAAATATTTCACAGATCCACAGCAACCAGAAAAAAGGATGAATCAGGTTGAGGCAAAGAAAATGTCAGGAAAATTAAAAAGAGCGTGAGGGAGAAAAATGATATGAATATAACCAAGCAGCTCCATTTGGCTTTAGTTAGCTGACTGGGGCAATAGGCAGCTTAGCGAAACCAGGAAACAAGAGCTTGAGGCTGGGCGCGATGGCTCATGCTTGTAACCCCAGTACTTTGGGAGGCCAAGGCGGGTGGATCACTTGACCCCCAAGAGTTGGAGACCAGCGTGGCCAACATGGCGAAACCTCATCTCTACTAAAAATACAAAAATTAGCCGGGTGTGGTGGTGCACGCCTGTAATCCCAGCTACTCAGGAATCTGAAGCATGAGAACAGTATGAACCTAGGAGGTGGAGGCTGCAGTAAGCCGAGATCGCACCACTGCACTCCAGCTTGGGTGACAGAGTGAGACTCTGTCTCCAAAAAAGAGAGAGACAGCTTGACAGCTCTCATTGGTAATGATGGAGCACCTCTTTCCAGAAAGCTTTACCTGAGGAAAAGATATTAAGACCACATACATTTGGGACATGAGAGAAGAAAGCCAGGTGGGCTGTAGATGAGAAGCTGTGTGCAGCCTAGTAACATCTTACCTGGGGATGTACTCTGAGCTCCTCACTCAACCTTCCTGACTTCCTTCACTCACCTGCAGGGCAGGGAAGAGGAGGCAAAGCCTGATCTCCCTCTTGGATCTGAGAAGATAGCCCTGTGGTGTGCTGCTGAGCACAGCAATGCTGAGGCTGCTAACACCCCCAAGATAAGAGGGTCCCCTTCTTAGGCTGGAGAGCCTCAGGATACAGCAGTCTTGAGACAGGATTTTGCTGAGTTCAAGACCCCAGGGACTGGAATGGCAGAGCTGAGAAGTATCCATGACTCTGAGGGCTGCGCTCCAACTGCTGCAGCAGCCCCTGTCCCTTCTGCGTAAGAGCCACTCTCAAAATGCAGCTAGAGTCTCAAATACTTCAAATCCAAGTACATCTTAATTTAATTTAAAAAAAAAAGGACTTCACTCCCCAAACTGGCCATTTCACTTTCCTCCTTAACATGCTTTCATTTTCTTTTCATTTTTCATTTTTTGAGGCAGGGACTTGCTCTGTTGCCTAGGCTGGAGTGCAGTGGCATGATCCTGGCTCACTGCAGTGGCATGATCCTGGCTCACTGCAGCCTCAACTTCCTGGACTCAATCTATCCTCCCCACTCAGCCTCCCAAGTATCTGGGAGTACACGTATAAGCCACCACACCCAGCCCTTAACATGCTTTCGTAGCTTTCCATTACCCTTAGAATCAAGACTCTATTGAGGCAAATGCACCATGACTTGCCTCAAGCCCAGCACCTTCCTATCCCTGCCAGGCCTCCAGCTTTTCCTGAGCCCTCGCCTCTCCCTCACCTCCCTCCAGCTACATAAGCCTTCTTTAAGTTCCTCATATTTCCCTTTTAGTGATCTGATGGAATCAAATAGTTATTTGCTTATTTTTTCAATGTCTGTCTCTACTAGCTAAAGGCAGTGGAAAGTTTGTTCCACACAGCTTACCTAGCATTTGACAGAGCCTCTGGTATGTCGCAGGCACTTAAATAAAATAAATATAACTGATGAAAAATCTCCTTTTCCCCAAGTCCTCTCTCTTCATCTAAAATGGACCCTTGGCGGCTGAGAGGCTGGAGCACGCAGAGCAGGCTGGTTAGACTGTCCCTGGAGGCTTGCTCTTGCCATCAGCAGCTATAGGAAGTTCTCCAGGGCCCATCACCTCCCTATCGCCTCATCTGAAAAGGGGCAATATGAACCAGTATCTTCCTCACCAGGCTACCCACTGCACAGGTTAAATAAAAGAAGGTAAGTACCTAAGATAGTTTGGTGCTCAATATCTACTGTTTTGTTTTTTTGAGACGGAGTCTCACTCTGTCGCCCAGGCTAGAGTGCAACGGCACGATCTCAGCTCACTGCAACCTCCGCCTCCTAGGTGCAAGCAATTCTCATGCCTCAGCCTCCTGAGTAGCTGGGATTACAGATAAGCACCATCATTCTCAGCCAATTTTTGTATTTTCAGTAGAGACGAGGTTTCACTATGTTGTCCAGCCTGGTCTTGAACTCCTGGCCTCAAGTGATCTACCTGCTTCAGCCTCCCAAAGTGCTGGGATTACAGGTGTGAGCCACCACAGCCAGCCAATACCTACTGTTTTATTTACTTACTTTTAACTATAGAAAAGCAAGTTTTGTTGTTGCTGTTGTTGTTGTTGTTGTTTTTGAGACAGAGTCTCGCTCTGTTGCCCAGGCTGGAGTGTAGTGGCACGATCTCGGCTCACTGCAACCTCTGCCTCCCAGGTTCAAGCAATTCTCCTGCCTCAGCCTCCCGATAGCTGGGACTACAGGTGCGTGCCACCACACCCAGCTAATTTTTATATTTTTAGTAGGGACGTGGTTCCACCATGTTGGCCAGGATGGTCTCGATCTCTTGACCTCGTGATCCACCCACCTGGGCCTCCCAAAGTGCTGGGATTACAGGCTTGAGCCACTGCACCCAGCATAGAAAAGCAAGTTTTAAAAAAGGGCCTCAACAGGGAAAGACTGAATCACATCTGTTAACTTTTGGGAAGGCAAGAGGAGGCAAACCCCAGGAAAACTCTACAATGCATTGAGGTTCCTTATGTAAAACATGACTTGCTGTCAATATCCAGAAAAGTCTCTCTGACTTACAGAGGCAGGCTGTGTCCCTCAGCACTTCCAACTTCAGAGACAGGAAGCATGATGGATGGATTCCTGGAACTCTAAACTGTGCAACACACTGTATAAGGTTTGCTAGCCGGGCGCAGTGGGTCACACCTATAATCCCTCCACTTTGGGAGGCCAACACGGGCAGATCACTTGAGCCCAGGGGTTCAAGACCAGCCTGGGCAACAGGGCGAAATCCTGTCTCCACAAAAAATATAAAAATTAGCCAGGTGTGGTGGCATGCACCTGTAGTCCCAGTACTTGGGAGGCTGAGATAGGAGGATCAACTGAGCTCGGGAGGTCAAAGCTACAGTGAGCCATGATTGTACCACTGGACTCCGGCCTGAGCAACAGAGTGAGATCCCATCTCAAAAAAAAAAAAAAAAAAGCTTGCTGATCTTTCCTAAACCTAAATGCATGCCACATAGTGTGTATGAACCAATCTCTCTGGCCAAGGAACCTAAGAAGGGGGACCTATTCTCAAAGACTCAGTAAAGTATTTTGTTGCTATAAAAACACTAGGCTCGGTGCAGTGGCTCACGCCTGTAATCCCAGCTACTCAGGAGGCTGAGGCAGGAGAATCACTTGAACCTGGGAGGTGGAGCTTGCAGTGAGCCAAGATCACACCACTGCACTCCAGCCTGGGTGACAGAGAGAGACTCTGTCTCAAACAAAACACAAAAACAAAAACAACCACTTTTTATATAATGATCCTTCTATTGTTTGTTGAAAATAATGATAACATTTACTGGATGGTCCCAACAGTATTATTTTAATAACATATTCATTTATCTAATTCCTCCTCACTTTAAAAATCCTTTAGCAATGGTTATTAACATGTAAAGGTTAATTTCTCCACACCTGGCTAAGTGATCCCATTTAAAGGAATTTATCCTGAAGAAATACTCCGGTAAGGCCGGGCGCAGTTGCTTACGTCTGTAATCCCAGCAATTTGGGAGGCCGAGGCGGGCGGATCACCTGAGGTCAGGAGTTCGAGATCAGCCTGGGCAACACAGTGAAACCCCGTCTCTACTAAAAATACAAAATTAGCTGGGTGTGGTGGCACATGCCTGTAATCCCAGCTACTCTGGAGGCTGAGGCAGGAAAATCACTGGGAGGAGAACCTGGGAGGCAGAGGATGCGGTGAGCCAAGATCGCGCCATTGCACTCCAGCCTGGGCAACAAGAGTAAATCTCCATCTCATAAAAAAAAAAGAAATACTTCGGTAAGAATACGAAGATGTACATATGCGAGGACGCTCACTGCAGCTTTGTGAAAGGAAAAAATTAGAAATGACCCAAATGTCTAACAATAGAAGACTGGTTAAATAAAGTACAGTATATGTAGGCATTAAAAAAGTATCGCGTTAAAAAGAACATCCTGACAGATGTCCAAATGATAGTAAGTTAAAAAAGCAAGGTGAAAAACAGTATGAAAAGCATAGTCCATTTTTACAAAATACTGCAAGTTCTTTTTTTTTGAGACTGAGTCTTGCTCTATCACCCATGGTGGGGTGCAGTGGCGTGCTCCCAGCTAACTGCAACCTCCGCTTCCCAGGTTCAAACAATTCTTGTGCCTCAGCCTCCCAAGTAGCTGGGACTACAGGCATGCACCACCACACCCGGCTAATTTTTGTATTTTTTTTTAGCAGAGATGGGGTTTCATCATGTTGGCCAGGCTGGTCTCGAACTCCTGACCTCAGGTGATCCACCCATCTCAGCCTCCCAAAGTGCTGGGATTACAGGTGTGAGCCACTGTGCCTGGTCAAAATACTGCAAATTCTATCCAGACATATGCATGGCAAACAAAACCTGGAAAGAGGAACACCAAAGTTTTCTCTGTGAGGGAATGAATTATGAATATGACACCTTCTGTGTCAGATTTTAGATTTCTAAGTTTCAATTTTATAATGAGCAAGTATTTCTTTTATAAACAGCGGAAAGGGAAGAAAATGTGAAAACAAAAAAAAATCTCTGTTAGCATTAGAATCTGTCAGTACCACAGGGTTGGATCAGCCATGAGCTCTGATGGCCTGGGAGAGATCCCTACTCATGCAGTGCCATCCCAGCACTCAAAAATCGAGCCACTCACAAATCGAGCCAACTGAGCACATGTCATGAGGTTGCCATTAAACAGCAGCAAGCGAAGGCACTTCAATTTCCAGTGTCAGTTACAAGGTTGGGGAGATATGTTTTTCCTAAAAACGCAAATGAAATTGCCTTGGAATTTGTGGTTAAAGCCTACCAATGGCAGAACTGAGAGCAGATAGCCTCTCCAGCAGAATTCTAAAGCACAGTTCAGAAATCAAGCCCTGTTGAGTTGGGGAATGGTTTCTTTCTAATGAAACCCAGAGGATGGGGAGCAGCGGAAGAGTAACTGGCAATCTGAGAAGAATAAGCTGATCGTAAAATGAAAGGAGAACAGGGAAGTAAGAAAAACTGGCTGCAAAGTAGGACAGACAGACATGGAAGTGTCTACTGGTGAAGTTATTGATACATTTATTGCAAAACTTTCCAAACGACTCATGCCACAGGCTAGATTTGTTTGTAAATCTGCCATAGCAGGTGAAATGACAGCCATCCTGTCCTCATGACTGGAACATTCTCTTCCCAGGTCCAGTGTCCTCACCAACATGCAAGGTTCCTCTGATCCCAGGCAGGGCTGGGGCTTCTTAGGTGGGAGTGTTTTGTCCACCCAATGGGCATTCCCCTCCTTACTAACAGAACCCCAATTTTGTTTTTCTGCCTTTTCCTGGCCATTCCCTTCCGTGAGCCAGGCCCATTCCCAGCCAATATCATCCTTGACCTAACTCTAGCCAATGAGATGCAAAGGGGACACCAACGAGGGCGGTTCTCTGGAGGTTTTGGTTCATCTTTAAAGGACATAGGACAGAAACGTCTCTCTTACTGCCTGTAGACTCTGTCAAGGGTGATCAGGATGCTGGGATCGTGGCAGCCATCTCTGGAATATGAGGAAACCAGTTTAAAAAGACAAGCCAAGTGCTAAGGAAGGCAGAGAAGTTAAGAACAACTCAGGTCCTTGACAATATCGCTGAACAGATGCCAGCCAACCCTGGAACTGCCCCTCCTCCAGATGGCTTGCCATGTAAGGTAAGTGCCCTTATTGTTAGGCCACTCTGGTCAGGGTGTTCTATTACTTGTAGTCAAAACCATCCCAACACATACAAGACAGAAGAGAAAGTGCCCGCTCCATCGACACCTCCTCTAATAATCTGACTTCCAAGTGTTAACTGCACACCATGATTACTGAGGTAAGAGATGTCCCTACAGTCCTGTGGCAGCAACTGATTTTGCCTATGCAAAGCCGTGCTATTCTTCTGCTGGTGGTTAGCCTTTGCTTTAGAGGACTTCCCTCCTACTCCATATGCTTGGAAGTGAAGAGCAGGGGGAAGACTTTCAACGTAAATCCTGGTGGTCCATCTGGACCACTGCCACCAACCAAGGTGGTCACATGGCCCAGACAGAACTAATCTGTGTCCTACCCCAGAACTGATGTAGAAATGTCCAAAGTTTAAAGCCTTGGCTGGGCGCAGTGGCTCGCACGTGTAATCCTAGCACTTTGGGAAGCCAAAGTGGTTAGAGCACTTGAGCCCAGGAGTTCAAGACCAAAACCTGGGCAACAGCGAGACCCTGTCTCTACAAAAAATTTAAAAATTAGCTGAGGGTGGTGGTGTGCACCTGTAGTCATAGCTACTCAGGAGGCTGAAATGGGAAGATCACTTGAGCCCAGAAATTTGAGGCTGCAGTGAACTAAAAAGGTGCCACGGTACTCTAGCCTCTAGTCTGGGTGACAAAGCAAGAACCTTGTCTCAAAAATCAATAAAAAAACAGGCCAGGTGTTGGGGCTTGCGCCTGTAATCCCAACACTTTGGGAGGCCATTGTGGGTGGATCACCTGAAGTCAGGAGTTCGAGACCAGCCTGCCAACATGGTGAAACCCTGTGTCTCTACTAAAAATACAAAAGTTAGCCAGGCATGTTGGTGCATGCCTGTGGTCCCAGCTACTCGGGAGGCTGAGGCAGGAGAACTGCTTGAACTCGGGAGGCGGAGGTGCAGTGAGCCGGGATTGTGTTACTGCACTCCAGCCTGGGCAACAGAACAAGACTCCGTCTCAAAACAAAACAAAAATCAGTAAAAAACAAACAAAACACCAAAGTTAAAAGCACAAAGCCCTGTGCCTGCTGGGACTACAAACTGAGAGAAACTGAAACTAGGAATGATGGTGCTCATCTCCCCAATAGTGGCACATGGGGAGAGTCTGCAGAACAAGATCAACATACAGAGAGTCATAGCTATCGTCATAGCTCAGAGGACCCCGTTTGAACATACAGATCAGGCCACACCTGAAACCCTTGTTGTCCCAGTCACCTGAGCCAATAAAGTCTGCTATTGTTTTTCTTTTTTTGTTGTTTTTTTTTCTTTTGAGACAGGGTCTTGCTCTGCTGTCCAGGGTGGAGTGCAGTTGTGTGATCATGGCTCACTGCAGCCTCGACCTCCCTGGCTCAAGTAATCCTCCTACCTCAGCCTCCTGAATAGCTGGGACTACAGATGCATGCCACCATGCCTAGCTAATTTTTCAGTTTTTTCACTCTACCCCTGTGGGGTTTCACCATGTTGCCCAGCCTGGTCTCAAACTCCTGGGCTCAAGCAATCTGCCTGCCTCACTGCCTCAGCCTCCCAAAGTATTGAGATTACAGGTGTGAGCCACCACGCCTGGCCCTGTTATTGTTTAAGGTAGTTTCAGGTGGATTTCTGCCATTTTCTTTTTCTTTTCTTTTTTTTTTTTTTTAGAGGCAGGGTCTTGCTCTATCACCCAGGCTGAGTGGAGTGGCATGATCACAGCTAACTGCAGCCTTGACCTCCTGGGCTCAAACTCAGCCTCCCAAGTAGCTGAGACCACAAGTGCATACCACCACACCAAGCTAATTTTTTTTTTTTTTTTTTCCCGAGACGGAGTCTTGCTCTATTGCTCAGACTGAAGTGCAGTAGCACAACCTCCGCCTCCCGGGTTCAAGTGATTCTCCATTCTCCTGCCTCAGCCTCCTGAGTAGCTGTGATTACAGATGTGTATCACCATGCCCAGCTAATTTTTTGTATTTTTAGTAGAGGCAGGGTTTCACCATGTTGGCCAGGCTGGTTTTGAACTCCTAACCTGAAGTGATCTGCCTGTCTCGGGCTCCCGAAGTGCTGGGATTACAAGTAATGAAGTAATGAGCCACTGTGCCCCACCCATCTTCCTTCCTTCCTTCCTTCCTCCCTCCCTCCCTTCCTTCTTTTTTTTTTTTTTTTTTGAGTCTCGCTCTGTTACCCAGGCTGGAGTGCAGTGGCACGATCTGGGCTCACTGCAACCTCCGCCTCCTGGGTTCAAGCGATTCTCCTGCCTCAGCCTCCTGAGTAGCTGGGATTACAGGCACGCGCCACCACTCCCGGCTAATTTTTGTATTTTTAGTAGAGACACGGTTTCTCCATGTTGGTCAGGCTAGTCTCAAACTCCTGACCTCAGGTGATCCACCTGCCTCGGCCTCCCAAAGTGCTGGGATTACAGGCCTGAGCCACCGCGCCCGGCTCATTTTCTTATAACTAGAAGAATCCTAACTACATCACCCTAATCTGTCTATATCTAGCCACATCTGGAAGCCTTCACTGCCTCTGGGTGCTCTTCATTCTCAGATCTCTCTCATTTCTACTTCCTTTTCTCTCCAGCTCAGCTTCCACCTCTGCGCAAACCTACCAGAGGGTAGCTGTCTGCCAGCAGGTCAGGGCTATTATAGAAGCCATCTGAGTCATGCTTCAGAGCAGGCTTCCAAGGCTGCCTCGTACAGCTCCATGGCTGGGTGTGGGCATCTCCACCCCCGCCCCCACACCCACCAGAGCCTCATCATTCCCCTTTCATTCGCCTCCCACTGCCTTGATGCTATTTCCAAGGCTGGGCTGTAGGACTGTGGATGTCACTTAGATCTGGAAAAGCAGGTCTAAACAGTCCACTTGCTTGATTACACTGCTGAGCATGTTCTCACGTGCAAATGGGTGGGTGGAGTGCTCCCCACAAACTCACTAAGTTTAAGGTGGACAGCACAAGTGAGGCAAGACCATCAAACAGAATTACAACGCTATGTACGTAGGCAGGTATATCTGTGTACACATCAAACATAAATGACACACGTTCTGTACAGTATGTATGCATGTAACTCTTGTAGCGTGTAACCACACAGGGGTAGAGTAATGCCTACAAGTCACAAAGGAGGTGCTCTGCAGCAGCAGCTGAGTGATCTGCTCTGAGAAAACCTGATAGACCTACACCCAATCTTACAATATATTCACAATAAGGGGCAATTACCTACACTATAGAAAGATTCTTCACCTTATTAAGAGATTTACTACAAGGTCCCACTAAACTGCATGGGCTCTACTGGACTTAGAATAGGGTTTGATTTGCCTAAGACTTCGCAGGCAACTACATAAATCAACTACAAAAAACCAAGGAGCCACACCTGAACTGAATGTTTTCAGCTATATAATATGATGTACAAAACGAGGTAATTTTATTTGTATCAATATTACTGATTTTCCATGTGAGTAAGATAATGCCTCCAAATGTCATCATGTCAGCTGAGGCTGCACATCTGATTCAGGGACGAGCAAGACATTTCCTAATACAGTTTTGCTGTTAAATAGGGTCTGTCATTGAGAAAAAAAAAAAAAAAAGACCAAGGTATCCATCTAGATCCATATAAAGTTTTTTTTTTTTTTTTTTTTTGAGACGGAGTCTCGCTCTGACACCCAGGCTGGAGTACAGTGGCGCAGTCTGCAAGCTCCATCTCCTGGGTTCACACCATTCTTCTGCCTCAGCCTCCCAAGTAACTGGGACCACAGGCGCCCACCACCATGCCCGGCTAATTTTTTTTATTTTTAGTAGAGATGGGGTTTCACCATGTTAGCCAGGATGGTCTTGATCTCCTGACCTCGTGATCCGCCTGCCTCGGCCTCCCAGAGTACTGGGATTATAGGCGTGAGCCACTGCGCCCGGCCGATCCATATAAAGTTTTTAAAGACTGAATAATGATAATGATTGCAGGTAAAACATAGTACTTACTGCGTACCAGGCACATTCTAAGTGTTTTACAGGTATTAATTCACCTCTCGATAACTTCATGCGGTTACTATTATCCCTGCTTTATAGCTGAGCAAATGGGCGTACATGTTGCCCAAGGAGGCAGTAACTGGCAGAGCCAATATGAATGCAGGCTGTCTGTGTCAGGAGGCCACACTCTTAAATCACCACACCATGCTGCCGCCTTGATCTGGCAGTCACAGGCAGATGGAGAACAGTTCAGGCAAGAGGAGTGGGGATGGGGAGCTACTTAAGCTATTAGCAATGCGTTCAGACACAGTGCTAAGGACCTAACTATGCAATGAAATCAAACAAAAGAAAAGAATGATGTTGGAAGTCAGGAAACGGTAAGAGTATTGACTAAAAGGAGACGTAAGGGAGGTTTCTAGAGAACTGGTCTGTTTCTCAATTTAGGTGCTGGTTACATGGGTGTATGTGCTTTGTGAAAACTCATCAAGCTGTACAGTTATGTGTACTTTTTTTTGCTTTGTTTTGTTTTGAGACAGAGTTTTGCTCTTGTTGCCCAGGCTGGAGTGCAATGGCGCGATCTCAGCTCACTACAACTGCTGCCTCCCAGGTTCAAGTGATTCTCCTGCCTCAGCCTCCTGTGTAGCTGGGATTACAGGTGTCCACCACCATGCCCAGCTAATTTTTCTATGTTTAGTAGAGACGGGGTTTCACCATGTTGGCCAGGCTGGTCTCGAACTCCTGACCTCAGGTGATCCAACCACCTTGGCTTCCCAAAGTGCTGGGATTACAGGCGTGAGCCACTGCGCCTGACCTGTTTTTGTTTTTGTTTTTTTGTTTTTTTTTTGAGACAGGGTTTCACTCTGTCATCCAGGCTGGAGTGCAATGGTGCAATCACCATTCACTGCTGCCTGTACCTTCCAGGCTTATGCGCAATCCTCCCACCTCAGCCTCCTGAGTAGCTGGGACCACAAGCACACATCACCACAACAGCTAATTTTTAACATTTTTTGTAGAGACAGAATATCCTTATGTTGCCTAGGCTGGTCTTGAACTCCTGGGCTTAAGCCAACCTCCCACCTTCGCCTCCTAAAGTGCTAGAATTACAGGCATGAGCCACCGTGTCTGGCCAAGAGCTGCCATTCAGAGCTACACTGTCTGGGTTAAAATTTGCCTTTGTGGCCGGGCACGGTGGCTCACGCCTGTAATCCCAGCACTTTGGGAGGCTGAGGCGGGCAGATCACGAGGTCAGGAGATCGAGACCATCCTGGCTAACACAGTGAAACCCCGTCTCTACTAAAAACACAAAAAATTAGCTGAGCGTGGTGGCGGGCGCCTGTAGTCCCAGCTACTTGGGAGGCTGAGGCAGGAGAATGGCGTGAACCTGGGAGGTGGAGCTTGCAGTGAGCCAAGATCACACCACTGCACTCCAACCTGGGTGATAGAGCGAGACTCCATCTCAAAAAAAAAAAAAAAAAAATTTGCCTTTGTACCCACTAGATGTGTGATCTTGAACATGCAGCTCAACCTGTGTTGTCTTGCTTTCTGCAACTGAAAAGCTGGTATATCACAGTCCCTAACCTCACATATTCAATGGCACACAGAGCACAAGTCTAAATGTTAGTCATTCCCATCACCATTTAGGCCCATAGCCATGGTCTCCTATCTTAAATCAGTTACCATTTACTTTTCTTTATCATTTTCCCATTATTTAAACAATTTACTATTATTTCCTACCATGTTCTAAAAAAAAATTTAAAGTAGATTTGTTTTACCTGTTATTTAAGTAATACAATCATATTACAAGAAATCTGGAAAATAGAAAGTCAAGTATTACACTTTTAGGAGTGTAGTCACCCTGTCCCGTTCTGACGTCCCTAAAGTAATCTGCAGACACAAACTACAGCAGGCACATTATAACAACCATAAGTGGGGCCATCAGGTACAGAAAGGGCCTGCAGAGCACATATTAGTCAATGTATACTCAACAAACAGCCACAACTTTTATCTTATTTTGAAAATTTCCAATCCTACAGAAAAGTTAAAAGAATGATACACTGAATACCCAAATACCATTCACCCAGCTTCACAAGTTGTTAACATTTCGCCACATTTGCTTTATCTTCTCTTCATACACAGATGTTTTATTTTTTGACAATTAAGTTAAATTATTTGAATCATGTGACAATTAAGTTAAAGACATCAGGTCCTTTTATCCATTAATACTTTAGCCTTTCTCCCTAGCAACAGGGACATTATCCTGTATAACCATAATACCATAATCACATTCAGGGAATTTCACATACAGTACTATTAACTAATACACAGTGTAAATTCATATTTTTCCAATTGTCCTTAAAATATGACCTTTTTTTTCAATTCAGGATCTAATCAAGGATCAACAGTGCATTTAAACTGCCATGTTTCCTTTAATGTAGAACAGTCCCTGCCCCTTGCCTTTTTATGTCTTTCATAGCACTGGGGGGTGTGTGTGCGTGTATTATTTTTTTTTTTAGGTGGGGTCTCACTGTGTCACCCAGCCTGGAATGTGGTGGCGCAATCATGGCTCACTGCAGCCTCAGCCTCTTGGGCTCAAGTGGTCCTCCTACCTCAGCCTCCCAAGTAGCTAGGACTATAGGCATGCCACCACACCTGGCTAATCTTTAATTTACAGGGTCTTGCTTCATTGCCCAGGCTGGTCTCAAACTCCTGAGCTCAAGCGATCCTCCTGCTTCAGCCTCTCAAAGTGCTGACATTTTTGAAGAATATAGGCATTTGTCTTGTAAAGTGTCTCACAATCTGTATTTGTCTGCTTATACTTTGATTCAGGTTAAACATTTTTGGGAAAATGCTACATAGTTGATGTTACATACCTCACACTGCAACACATAAGAAGGTACATAATAAGGCCCCGGGCGCAGTGGCTCACGCCTGTAATCCCAACACTTTGGGAGGCTGAGGCGGGTGAATCACGAGGTCAGGAGATCGAGACCGTCCTGGCTAACAAGGTGAAACTCCGTCTCTACTAAAATATACAAAAAATTAGCCAGGCATGGTGGTGGGCACCTGTAGTCCCAGCTACTCGGGAGGCTCAAGCAGGAGAATGGCCTGAACCCAGAAGATGGAGCTTGCAGTGAGCCGAGATCGCACCACTGCACTCCAGCCTGGGGGACAGAGTGAGACTCCATCTCCAAAAAAAAAAAAAAAAAAAAGAAGAAGAAGGTACATAATAATACTTTGTTCCATTATTAGTGTTGTTCTGTTTCACAACTACTGTGATTGTTACTCTTTTTTTTTTTTTTTTTTTATGGAGTCTTGCTCTGTTGCCCAGGCTGGAGTACAGTGGTGCAATCTTGGCTCACAGTAACATCTGCCTCCCGGGTTCAAGCGATTCTCCTGCCTCAGCCTCCCGAGTAGCTGGGATTACAGGTGCCCACCACCACGCCCGGGTAATTTTTTTTATTTTTAGTAGAGACGGGGTTTCACCGTGTTAGCCAGGATGGTCTCGAACTCCTGACCTCAGGTGATCCAACCACCTCAGCCTCCCAAAGTGCTGGGATTACAGGCGTGAGCCACTGTGCCCGGCCTGCCCTAGTCCCACTTCTGGCCAACTCAACTGGAGCCCCACAGGAAGGTTTGGAAATCAGTGTGTTGACAAGCTCCTCTAAGGGGTTGATGGGCAGCCAGATTTAGGAACTCCTGCCTAGAGAAGACCCATTGTAGCCTCCATGAGGGGACTGTTCCACAGAGCATACAATGGTAGGTGGTAGTTATGGATCTGCCTCATGTGCCAACAACTGGCTCCCACAGGTGTGAAATGTGGGCAGAGGGGTTCAACCTAGACAGGTCTATTGTACCCCAAATGCATAACCTACTCAAGGTTTAAAAAAAGAAGTCACTGGCCGGGCACGGTGGCCCATGTCTATAATCCCAGCACTTTGGGAGGCAAGGCGGGCAGATCACCTGAGGTCAGGAGTTCGATACCAGCTTGACCAACATGGAGAAACCCCATCTCTACTAAAAAAAACAAAAAAATTAGCTGGGTGTGGTGGCGCATTCCTATAATCCCAGCTACACAGGAGGCTGAAGCAGGAGAATCGCTTGAACCTGGGAGGCATAGGTTGCAGTGAGTCGAGATTGCGCCATTGCACTCCAGCCTGGGCAACAAGAGCAAAACTCCATCTCAAAAAAAAAAAAAAAAAAAAGTCACTGTAACTACAGAAGCTACCAGATCTATGGTTCTCCAAATTTAGTCTCTACCAGAAGCACTAAGGAACATCACTCTCAAAGATTCTGAGTCAGACATCTGCAATGGGGCCTAGTAATATGTATTTGCAACAAGCTCTCCAGGTAGTTCAGAGGCAGGTGGTATAAGAACCATGCTTTGAGAGACCATGGCTTGCTCTGAACTTTATCTGTGATAGTTCAAGAGCAAAAGAGTTGGGAAAAAGCATCTCGGCCTTCATTTGAAGGCTACTTACAAAAACAAGAAACAAAATCTGAGATCAGATGGGAAATGCTTCTGAGCAATTAGCCACAGAGAAACATATATCAGATGACATGAAAGAAACCCTCCATGAAACACGACAAGGGTGCAGGGTGGCACAACATAACACAGAACTTGCTGCTGGAGGGCACAGGGGAGTAGCCCTCTCTGCCATGGCCCAGTTGGTTTTCCAACCAGGAAACAGCAGGCAAAACAAGCCAGCCTCATGGTAGAATTGGGGCATAGTACTCCCAGGAAAGGCCACTCCACAAACATCAAAATATAGCTGCTAGTACTCAAAGCCAACCAGGCTCATGGCAAAAGGAGCAGCACAGCAGCCAGCCCTGGCCTCCTACCTGACTGGAACACGTATCGTGCCAAGCCCTGCATTAACTCTGCGGGCCATGTTGGTGGGGCAGACTCCCCAGTTTCTCTCTTCAGACGAAAGGTCAACTCAAAGCCAAAACCACTAGGTCCATCTGTTCCTGTAAACCTGAAAGACATAAAAAGCAAGTGTTTTAAGCTCAATTACCTTAGGAAAAACACTCTCTTGAAAGTCTAAAGTTCTCCCCCTTTTTATGGTGGCCTCAGTATCCAAATCCTCCATTCAGAGGAGTATCCCAGGATGTGAGCCTTGTGGGGAGGGAACCCGAGAAACCCATAAGGAACCAGACTCTTGCCTCATCCTTCTGCCAGCTGTGGGTATGTGGATGTGACCTTGGCCTGGCCAAATTCTACTGCTAGCACTCTGAATTATGAGTTACAAATTTTGTGGCTCTGGAACATTCCTTCCTGGATGATTGAGGCAACACTGCTGAAAATCTCCCTTGTTCATGCTCCTTATTCCTTCAAGCTGTTAATAGGCATCTGCTTTGTTTGCTAAGGATACATGTCCTGTGAGCCACAAGGCTATATGCTCTGTGATATGGTTTGGCTCTGTGTCCCCACCCAAATCTCATCTTGAATTGTAATCCCCATAGTCTCCACGTGTCAAGGGAGGAACCAGGTAGGAGATGATTGGATCATGGGGGTGGTTTCCTCCGCAGTGTTCTTGTGATAGTGAATTCTCACAAGATCTGATGGGTTTATAAGGCAGTTTTCTCTGCTCTTGCCCACTCTCTTGTGCCTGCCACCCTCTTCTCCTTCCACCAACATTGTAAGTTTCCTGAGGTATTCCCAGCCATGTGGAACTGTGAGTCAATTAAACCTACTTTCTTTATAAATTACCCAATCTCAGGTATGTCTTTATATCAGTGTGAGAATGGATTAATACACTCTGTGAGGATGAGACCCTTTCTCCACTCCCACCTCCACTCTGCCCACAAGGGTACAACCTTGGGTGGCACTGGCTGGCCTGCAGACTCAGCATTTGTGGACAGATCCCAAGGCAGATTCCAAATACTGGGTGGGCCCATATTCTTCCTGAAACTCAGCACCCAACACATACTCCTCAATTAGCACAAGCTCTTCCTGAAACCTGGCACTCTACATGTACTCTTCAATTGCTGGAACCCTAGAGATGCATGGGTTGCCCTCCCTTCCCATCCCTCAGTGACCCAGAATAATGAGGATGATTGCTTCTGTGGTCACAATTTATTAAAGTGACAATGAGAGAAGGCAGGAGTCCCTGCCTCCCTGTTTGCAGGAAACACTCAGGAGCCCCAAGTCTCAGGGAAGTCCCTGAAAGGGACTTCCATCAGAGAGGGCAATGATGTGGATCAGAGAGCTGGGCCTGGCTGGCGGGGTGCCACATCTCCTCAGGTAAGGGAAGCATCCAGGGAGAGCTACATGAGGCTTGCCAGCATGGGAAGGTTAAAATTAAAATACATTCATGATAGAATTTTCAGTAATTATATCTTGTACAGACATGAGCCACAATGATTATACACATGTAAACTCATCAGCATACAAACACAAACCATAAACTAAGATGACAGCCAACCAAGCTCCTGGAACAGGTGATCAGAGGTGAGAATTCTCAAGGGCTGATGATGCAGTCAATGCCCAACCCTAGAATTCCACGTGGCATCTTTTCTTCATCATCATCATCATCACCCCGAGAGGCAAGGCCAGGAGATGGGATAGAAAGAGATTCCCAAGTCTCAGAAGCTGACATCTGTCCTAGTTTTCTGTGCCTGGGTGAATCCAGCCCTCCTGCACTTTGCAGGGAAAGATCACCTCTGAGAAGCTAAGTTCTCTAATGGACTGAAAAGGTATCATTAGAAATTATCATGATCAAACTCTATGTATGTATGTATGTATCTATCTATCTAGCTATCTAGCTATCTATCATCTATGTATTTTTTTGAGACAGGGTATCGCTCTGTTACTCAGGCTGGAGTGCAGTGGCGTGATCTTCAGCTCACTGCATGTGTGAACTCTTGGGGGCTCAAGCGATCCTCTTGTCTCAGCCTCCCGAGTAGCTGGCACACCATGGCACCTGGCACCTGGCACCTGGCTAATTTTTTTCTTTTTTTTTAGTAGAGATAAAGTCTCCCTATGTTGCCCAGACTGGTTTCAAATTCCTGGGCTCAAGCAATCCTTTGGCCACGGCCTCTCAAAGTATTGGGATTACAGATATGAGCCACCATGCCCAGCCTCTCTTTCTTTCTCTCTTTCTCTCTCTCTCTCTCTACCGCCCCCCCACCGCTTTCTTTCTGAGACAGCATCTTGCTCTATACAATGGTGTGAACATGGCTCACTGTAGCCTTGACCTCCCAGGCTTAGGCGATCCTTCCACCTCAACCTCCCAAGTAGCTGGAACCACAGGTGTGCACCACCATGTCCAGCTAATTTTTAAAACTTTTGTAGAGACAGGTCTCAACACATTGCCTGGGCTAGTCCTTGAACTCCCAGGCTCAAGTAATCCTCCCTCCTTGGCCTCCCGAAGTGCTAGGAACACAGGCAAGAGCCACAGCACCTGGCCCAACTATATTTAAATGAAGTATCCACGGTTTGCATTTTCCCCAGGTATCTATAGCAATGTGGGAAACAGAATCCTTTTTTTAAAAAAAAATTTTATTTTATTATTATTATACTTTAAGTTTTAGGGTACATGTGCACAACGTGCAGGTTTGTTACATATGTATACATGTGCCATGTTGGTGTGCTGTACCCATTAACTCGTCATTTAGCATTAGGTATATCTCCTAATGCTATCCCTCCTCCCTCCCCCCACCCCACAACAGTCCCCGGTGTGTGATGTTCCCCTTGCTGTGTCCATGTGTTCTCATTGTGAAACAGAATCCATTTTGAGGGTACACACGTGGAATTTTGGAGACCAGGCCAGCAGAAGATGCTTGGACAACACAATGTAAGCTATTTTATTTCTTTGCTGAATCACCCTGTTTGGGGTCAATTCAGTGCAGGCAGGCTGAGGGAACAGCTATCAAACTGAAGTTGGAAGAGCTACCTCCCTGGAGCTGCAGGTTTGGGAGGGGTGTGAAAACCTGGAGCAATGCAAGATTGACTAGAGGTAAAACTCGGTAAAGGGAGATGGGTCAGTAGGGCAAAGGGAAGATATTAAGCAGCCACCAATTAGAGGCAGCTTTGTAAAATGTATTAGACCATTACTCCAGGGCTTTCATCTTGGGCCAAGAAAAGTACATGATTTCTAACCACAAAAACTTGAGAAACAGACTAAAAGAAACTTGTTCCTCTTCGGCTGCACAATGGGAAGAACCCTCAAATGCAGAGAAAGAAATCACTGGATCAGATGCATCCACACAGCACCACTTCACTAAAGAGGGTCCGTGTGCACACGCGCCTAGAGGTGTGCATGCGTGCACACACGTGTCCACCATCTGCCTCCACGCAGGGTGCTTTCTGGGCCAGCTCTGTGGTGGGCAGGCCAGCCCTTACTTGGCTGGGTGGGAGGGACAGGCCCGGCCAGATGGTCTCCACCTGCATTTGATTACCACCCACGGGCTGGCTGGACGCTACCTCTAAACTCTGAAACATGAGTTTGGAATGGCCCAGCCTCAGGATAAACACACGACCTGAAGTCTGTCAGAAGTTCTCTTTTTCAAAGCAGGCTGCCCAAGCAATCGCCAAGTGACAAGGTCATTCCATCTTTAAAGTCTCCTGGAGGGGCCTGGCTTGGTCTGGACTTCCTCACATGAGGGCTTCTCTAGCCAAAGTGGTTTTGTCTGAACAGAGAATGAAGCCCCTCCTAGGGAGCGGCTGTCTCTCACATCTTCCAAGAAAGGAAAGCATAAAGGGAAATTGGCATGTGCTGCAGAAGGTGGGATCTGGGTCACAGCAAAGTATTTTTCTAACACAGAAGTCTACTAAAATACTGGCTGGTGGTAAATGGGGCCAGTGGAATTTCTTCCTACAGAAATTAAAAAAAGAAAAAAAAAAGATTTTTCCCAGTCTGGCAGAGTGGGGGTAAGGGGTTCTAACTGTCTTATTGCAAAAGGAAGGATGAGATAAGACTCTCAAGACTGTTTCCTGCTCAAGAACCCTGGATCCTGTTCACAGGGGTGTCCAGGGGAAGGCTGGCTTTGTCCCAGCAGTTTGGCAAGTCTGCCTGATGGCTGTGCCAGCCTCAACAGTAACATCAAATCAGAAGACAAGAACACATGCCTTGAATCCTAGACACACAACAGCCTGACCATTAGAACTCACCCAAAGGTCTCCCCCAGAGTACCTCACTAAGAAGGTATCAGTGAGCGTCCAAGAGCCCAAAATGACTGCTGAAAGTCAGCATCTCATGCTCAACAACCATTATTTATTTATCTGTGAGACGGAGCCTCACTGTCTCCTAGGCTGGAGTGCAGTGGTGCGATCACAGCTCACTGCAGCCTCTGCCTCCCGGGCTCAAGTCATTCTCCTGCCTCAGCCTCCCAAGTAGCTGGGATTACAGGTGTGTGCCACCACACCCAGCTGACTTTTGTATTTTTAGTAGAGACAGGGTTTCATTATGTTGCCCAGGCTGGTCTCGAACTTCTGACCTCAGGTGATCTGCCCGCCTCTACCTCTCAAAGTGCTGGGATTACAGGCGTGAGCCACTGTGCCCAGCCCATTATTTATTACTAAGGAAATGCAAATCAAAACCACAGTGAGCTACCGCCCCTCCACACCCTCTAGCATAACTAAGAGATAATAAGTGTTAGAGAGGACGTGGAGAAATAGGAATACTTGCACATCATTAGGGGGAATATAAAATGATGGAGCTACTTTGGAAAAAGAGTTTGGCAGTTCCTAAAAAAGTTAAACAGAGTCACCATATGATCCAGCAATTCCACTCCTAAGTATATGCCCAAGAGAACTGAAAACCTGGCTGGATGCAGTGGCTCATGCCTGTAATCCCAGCACTTTGGGGGACCGAGGTGGATGGACCACTTGAGCCGAGGAGTTTGAGGCCACCCTGGGCAACATGGCCAAACCCCGTTTCTACGAAAAAAAAAAATACGAAAATTAGCCAGGCATGGTGGCTCACACCTGTAGTCCCAGCTACTCGGGGTGGGGGTGCTGAGGCAGTAGGAAAATCATCTGAGCCCAGGGAGGTCAAGGCAGCAGTGAGCCTTGATGGTGCCACTGCACTCCACCCTGGGTGACAGAGTAAGACCCTGTCTAAAAAAAAAAGAAAAAAGAAAACCTGTTCACATGAAAACGTATACATCAATGTTCATAGTAGCACTATTCATAGTAGCCAAAAAGTAGAAACAACCCAAATGTCCATCAATTGAGGAATGGATAAACAAAATATGGTATAGCTGTACAATGAAATATAACTTGGCAATAAAAAAGAATAAAGTATGCATACGCTATAACATGGATGACCTTGAAAACATCATGCTAAGTGAAAGAAGCCAGATACAAAAGACTACCTATTATATGATTCTATTTTTATGAAATGTCCATAATAGACAAATCTATAGAGACAGAAAATAGGTTGGTGGTTGCCAGAAACTAGGGTGAGGAAGGAATGGGGCGTGACTGCTGATGGGTACAGAATTTCTTTTTGGGATGATGGAAATTTTTTTTTTTTTTTTGAAACAGAGTCTCACTCCGTTGCCCAGGCTGGAGCACAGTGGCACAATCTTGGCTCACTGCAACCTCTGCCTCCCGGGTTCAAGCGACTCTCCTGCCTCAGCCTCCCAAGTAGTTGGGTCTACAGGCGCGTACCACCATGCCGTTAATTTTTGTATTTTTACTAGAAACAGTGTTTCGCCATGTTGGCCAGGTTGGTCTCAAACTCCTGACCTCAAGTGATCTGCCCGTCTCTGCCTCCCAAAGTGCTGGGATTATAGTCGTCAGCCACCGTGCCTGGCCTGGGAGATGGAAATGTTCTGGAATTAGATAATGTAATGGTTGTGTAACCTTATAAATATACTTAAAAACCAACGAATTACACACTTTAACAGGGTGAATTTCATGGTATATGATTTATTTTTAAAAAGCTGGCATCTCAGGTATACCTGATGTCATATCATTTAACTCTCTATAACTCTAGGACTCAGCCATTGTTATACTCATTTAACAAACAAATGAGAAACACTGACGGAGTTTATGTAATAGTCCATAAATCACAGAGCAAGTGACAGAGCTAGAACTTAAAGTCTGTATAACTCCAAAGCTCATCTTTTTTTTGTGAGACAGGATCTCACTCTGTTGCCCAGGCTGGAGTATGGCTGCACAATCAGGGCTCATCGCAGCCATGACCTCCTGGGTTCAAGAGATCCTCTCACCTCAGCCTCCCGAGTAGCTGAAATTACAAGTGTGTGCCTAATTAATCTATTTTTGCCTAATTAAGCCTATCTTCTTATTGCTGTGTGACCAGAGGCAAGCTATTTAACCTCTCTGTGCCTCAGTTTTCTCATCTATAAAATGGGGATCTATAAAATGGGGATAATAACAGTAACTATTTCATAGAGTTGTTATTGGGGATTAAACATTTGGAAACAGTACTTGGAACACTATAAGCATTATATCACTTACATTAAGTGAAGAAAGCCAGTCACAAAAGACCATATGTTGTATGATTTTATTTATATTACAGGAAAAATTGTATAATTTGTAATATGTAATATAAATTATACTTATATCAAATGTCCAGAATGGACAAATCTATGGGGAAAGTGGATTAGTGGTTGCCTAGGACTGGGGTAGTGGGGACGAATGGGGAGTAACTGCTAATGAATATGGATGGAGTTTCTTTTCAGGGTAAAGAAAAAGTTCTAAAATTAGATTGTAGTGAAGGTTACATAACTATAAATATGCAAAAAGCCATGAAAGTGTACACTTTAAATGGGTGAACTGTATGCTACATTAATTATATCAATAAATGCTTTATTCATTTATTCTTTAATTTGGAAAAAACTCAAAAACCTGATAGAAAAAATTCACAAACGAGATATACAGATATCCCTTAAGCATAAGACAAGATGTTTGACCTCACACATAATAAAAGAAATGCAAATGAAAACAATGAGATACCATTCTCACCTATCAGACTGGCAAAAATTAGTAAGTATGACATCATATTCTGCTGCCAAGGTTGTGGGGGAAGAGACACTCTCATATGTTGCTGGTATGGATATAAATTAGTACAACTCATATGGAGGAGAATTAGGCAGTACCTAATAAAACTACATATAGGTTTATACCTTTGGATCCAGCAATCCCACTTCTAAGAACTTATAATTGCAAAATACTGGAAATCACCTAAATGCCCATTCATAGAAGAATGACTCAAAGTGCTGTAAGAAAATGCTGCTGTAAGAAACAATGAAGAACTCTACAAATTGGTATAAACACTATTAGGTGAAAAAAGCAAAAGAGGCTGGGCACGGTGGTTCATGCCTGTAATTCCAGCACTTTGGGAGGCCAAAACAGGTAGATTGCTTGAGCCCAGGAATTCGACACCAGGCTAGGCAACATGGTGAAGCCTTGCCTCCCCAAAAATACAAAAATTAGCTGGGCATGGTGGCGCGTGCCTGTAGTCCCAGCTACTCAGGAGGCTAAGGCAGGAGGATTGCTTGAATCTAGGAAGTAGAAGGTACAGTGAGCTGTGATTACACCACTGCACTCCAGCCTGGGTGACAGAGGGAGACTCAGTCTCAAAAAGAAAAAAAAAAGAGCAAAAGGATATTATAGTATGTTTTTGAGGAAGAAAGAAAGGAAGATACGAGCCAAGCATGGTGGCTGACATCTGTAATCCCAGAACTTTGGGAGGCCAAAGCAGGTGGATCACCTGAGGTCAGGAGTTCGAGACCAGCCTGGCCAACATGATGAAACCCCATCTCTACTTAAAAAAAAAAAAAAAAAAAAAAAAGTCCAGGCGCAGTGGCTCACATCTGTAATCCCAGCACTTTGGGAGGCCGAGGTGGGTGGATCATGAGGTCAGAAGTTCGAGACCTGCCTGACCAACATGGAGAAACCCTGTCTCTACTAAAAATACAAAAATTAGCCAGGAGTGGTGGCGTGCACCTGTAATCCCAGCTACTCAGGAGGCTGAGGCAGAAGAATCGCTTGAATCCGGGAGGCAGAGGTGGCAGTGAGCCAAGATCACGCCACTGCACTCCAGCCCAGGCAACAGAGTGAGACTCCATCTCAAAAAAAAAAGCCAAGGTGGGTGGATCACTTGAGGTCGGGAGTTCAAGTCCAGCCTGACCAACATGGAGAAACCCCATCTCTACCAAAAATACAAAATTAGTCGGGCATGGTGGCGCATGCCTGTAATCTCAGCTACTCGGGAGACTAAGGCAGGAAAACTGCTTGAACCCAGGAGGCAGAGGTTGCGGTGAGCCAAGATCGCACCATCATTGCCCTCCAGCCTGGGTAACAAGAGCAAAACTCTGTCTCAAAAAAAAAAAAACTACAAAAAATTACCCGGGCATGGTGGTGTACACCTGCAATCCCAGCTACTAGGGAAGCTGAGGCAGGAGAATTGTTTGAACCTGGGAGGTGGAGGTTGCGGTGAGCCGAGATCACACCATTGTACTCCAGCTTGGGCACCAAGAACAAAACTGTCTCAAAAGGAAAAAAAAAAAAAAAAAAAAAAAGGCCGGGCGCGGTGGCTTACGCCTGCAATCCCAGCACTTTGGGAGGCCAAGGCACGCAGATCACCTGAGGTCAGGAGTTGGAGACCAGCCTGGCCAACATGGTGAAACCTCGTCTCTACTAAACATACAAAAATTTGCCAGGCGTGGTGGCGCATGCCTGTAGTTCCAGCTACTAGGGAGGCTGAGGCAGGGGAATCGCTTGAACCTAGAAGGCAGAGGTTGCAGTGAGCCGAGATCGCACCACCGCACTCCAGCCTGGGTGACAGAGCAAGATTCCATCTCAAAAAAAAGAAAGAAAGGTAGGAAAATATACATTACATACTCATTTCTGTAGAAAGCCACGCGGGAAGGATAAACCAAAAACGAATGAGATGGATTCTTACATGCAGTAGGCGGGAAGGCGGTAGAAAGCACTGCAGGGTGTGGGGGTGGGTAACATTTATTTGAATATACCTTTTTGTATAGTTCTCACTTTTGGTTCTGGATCCGTGATAATGCTTTCACACACTCAAAATAAATGAAACAGAATCAATGAGGAGGGAGAAAATGCTAAAATATAATACAAACAGAAACTAATGAACCTAACAGTATTTCAAATCAACCATATAACCACACTGAAAGGGGGAAAAAAAGATATAACCCAAGGAACCTTTTTTTTTTGAGATGGAGTCTTGCTCTGTCACCCAGTCTGGAGCGCAATGGCGCAATCTCTGATCACTGCAACCTCCGCCTCCCGGGTTCAAGTGATTCTCCTGCCTCAGCCTCCTGAGTAGCTGGGATTACAGGCGCACACCATCATGCCCAGCTAATTTTTTTATTTTTAGTAGAGACAGGGTTTCACCATGTTGGCCAGGCTGGTCTCGAGCTCCTGACCTCAAGTGATCCACCCACCTTGGCCTCCCAGAGCACTAGGATTATAGGTGTGAGCCACTGTGCCTGGCCTGAAATACATATATATTTTAAAGGCAGGCAGGAATGAACGCCACGGGTATAGTATTTATTTATTTAGTTAGTTATTATTTTTTGAGACAGAGTCTTGCTCTGTTGCCCAGGCTGGAGTGCAGTGGTGTGATCTCGGCTCGCTGCAATCTCTGCCTCCCAGGTTCAAGTGATTCTCCTGCCTCAAGCCTCCCGAGCAGCTGGGACTACAGGTGTGCACCAACACACCTGGCTAATTTTTGTATTTTTGGTAGAGACGGGGTTTCACCATGTTGGCCAGGCTGGTCTTGAACTACTGACCTCAAGTGATCCACCCACTTGGGCCTCCCAAAGTGCTGGGATTACAGGCATGAGTCACTGCACCAGGCCCCCATAGGTATAGCTTTAGAATTGGAGGCATCAGTATGAATTCATGGTATTTAAGAGAGAAACCAATATGGAAATAGAGTGGTATGTATATATGTGCGTGTGTTTTTCCTAGTTCTCGCCACTGGGAGCAGTGACACTCCAAGAGCAATGATAATACCTAGCCCCCGGATCATGGCTTCTATATACCATTCTCCACTAAATAAAACCAGGGCTTCCTGGATAAATGGCTGATTCCTGGGCTGGCAAAGTACAAAATGATTCTGGAATTTCCCACCATGCCAGAAATTAAGGAAGTGGTTCAGAGAATGATGGGAACATGCCAAAAGTAGAGAGAAGCCAAACTCAAGGTTCTCACTGGCCAAATCAACAACAATCTGAGCATCAAATTAAAGCATCCTAACAAATTATAATCTATTAATTAAAATAAAAATCTATGAGTCCACACTGACTGTAATGGACCTAGTGACACTGGCTCTAAAGATTTTGGACTTGCCAGCGTCTGTAACTGCATGAGCAAATTCTTTCTCCTAAATCTCTTTATAGATTTGTATTTATATTATGTGTATAGATAATATATAGATATGTGGATGTGCATCTCCAATTGTTTTTCCTAGAGAGCCCTAATACATTGATATAAATAAATGAATAAGCAAGTAAATATGGAGAAGACTCTTCTTTACAGTAAAATCTCAATATCAATGAATGAATGTAGAAACAATTATCAAATGAGAAGTCACCATTTGACAACTATTGTAATAATAATTCAGGCAAGAATCATCAATGGGTGGTAAAAATAGTGGGTAAAAAAATCTGATGAGAAACAAGATACTGACATAACCTCAAAATGCCTTCCCACAAGTTACTTATTAATTATTAATGGAAAAGCAGTAACTATACAGAAGAGAAACCTAGCAGACACCACCTTAACCAAACAATCAAAGTAATTAGACATCACCAACAGTAATTAGACAAATCAACATCAAGCGCCTCCTGATATGATCACTGAGAAGGGCACAACATGTCTGTGATATTCCTATGGAAAAATACATACACTGATCCTATGCATGAGGAAACATCAGATAAATCCAAATTGAAGGACATTCTATAAAATAACTGACCTGTACTCTTCAAAAGGTCATGAAAAACAGAAAGATTGAGGAAACATTTGAAGGCATCTAAGAGATGTGACAATTAGGTTACTAAAAAAGACTCTGGAGTCACTGAAGCAGGGTGACCAACTTGTCTTGTTTGCCCAGGACTTTTCTGGCTTTAGAACTGAAAGCCCCACATACCAGGAAAAGCCCAGGCAAATGGGGACAGTTGGTCAACCGATCCTGAAGTGTCCACTGTCTGACCCGCACAAAGCAAAACACTGCCACACTTAAAAAGCACCGAATATGCATCAAGAGCCACCAAAATGTCAGCAGTGCCAGAGCACAGTCTCTGAAGCCAGGCTGCCTATGCCCAAATCCTGGCTCTGGCACCCTTCCTGGCTGTGTGACCCTTGGCAAATCACTTAAGCCTCTCTGTACCTCAGTTTCTTCATCTGTAAAATGTAGATAAGAAGAGTTTACTTCCCCTTCTCACTTCTAATGTAAACTATGAACTTTGGGTGATGATGATGTGTCAACATAGGTTCACTGACTGTAACAAATGTACCAATCTGGGGAAGGATGTTGACAGCGGGAGAGGCTGCATACGTGTGTGTGTGTGTGCATGCGTGTGGTAAGCAGAGGGTGTGTGGTTGGTCTCTGTACTTTCTGCTCAATTTTGCTGAGAACCTAAAACTGCTCTAAAAAAGTCTTTTTTCAAAAATGAAGATATTAGTAGCTTCCATATGGTAGCTACTAAAATGAGTTAACATGTAATATAGAAAACACTTAGAACAGCACCTGGAACACAGTCGATCTTAGTGTTGGTGATTACTTACAGTAGCAGTTTCCAGTTCTGCTAATTTACCTAAGGGAATAATCTTACATTTGGAAAAAAAAAGCCTCTTGCGTAAGTATATTCAGTAGTATTTATAAGAATAAAAAATCTAGAAACAATCTAACTTTTCTACAAGTAGTGGTATTATATGAGTTCTGGCACATTACGTGGTAGGACATTACAAGTCACTAAAAACAATGGTTCTGAAAGCAGAAGGACTAACCTTTGAGAGGCAAGGGGTTCTCTTTCCACCTCTTACTGGTAAAGAGGAACAGGAACTTTACATCAGAACCCCACTCTATAGCCTCTAATGTTTTCTGTTCACCTATTATTCACTATAGCATAAAAATAAACTCCTTTTACAATGGTCATGAAATCGGGACCCTTATACATTGCTGGTGGAAATGTAAGATGATACAGCTGCTATGGAAAACAGTATGGCGGTTCCTCAAAAATTAAACATAGAATTGCCACATGATCCAGCAATTCTACTTCCAGGTATATATCCAAAAGAACTGAAAGCAGGGTCTTGAATAGAAATTTGTATACTGATGTTCAGAGTAGCATTGTTAGCAATAGTCAAAAGGTAGAAGCAACCCAAGAATCAGTCAATAGATGGATGGACAAGCCAAATTGGTATATACATATAATGGAATATTAGCCTTTAAAAAGGAAGAAAATTCTGACATCTGCTACAACATGGATGAACCCTGAAGACATTATGCTAAGTGAAATAAGCCAGGCACAAAGGGACAAATATCATATGATTCCACTTATATGAGGTACCCAGAGTAGTCACATTCATAGAGACAGAAATAAGATGGTGGTTGCCAGGGGTTGGAGGAAGTGAGAAGGGGGAGTTACTGTTTAAGGGGTACAGAGTGTTTCTGGAAGTGGAAGGTGGTTATGGTTGCACAACAATGTAAATGTACTTAATTCCACTGAACTGTAAATCTAAAAATGGTTAAAATGGTAAATTTTGGGCTGGGTGCAGTGGATCATGCCTATAATCCCAGCACTATAGGAGGCCAAGGTGGGAGGATTGCTTGAGCCCAGGAGTCTGAGACCAACCTGGGCAACATAAGGACATCCCATCTCTACAAGCAATTTAAAAATTAGCTGGGCATGGTGGTGTGCACCTGTGGTCCCAGCTACTTGGGAGTCTGTGGCAGAAGAATCACTGAGCCTGGGAGGTCCAGGCTGCAGTAAGTTGTGGCTGCACCACTGCACTCCAGCCTGAGTGACAGAACAAGACCTTGACTCAAAAAAAAAAAGGTAAATTTAAATTATGTAGGCTGGGTGCAGTGGCTCATGCCTGTAATCCCAGCACTTTGAAAGACCAAGGCGGGCAGATCACTTGAGGTCAGGAATTCAAGACCAGCCTGGCCAACACAGTGAAACCCTCTCTCTGCTAAAAATACAAAAATTAGCTGGGTGTGGTGGCACATGCCTGCAGTCCCAGCTACTCGGGAGGCTGAGGCAGGAGGATCAGTTGAGCCCAGGAGGCAGAAGTTGCCATGAGCTGAGATCACACCACTGCACTCTAGCCTGGGCAACACAGTGAGACTCCATCTCAAAAAAAATAATAATTTAAGAAAAAGATAAATTATGTACATTATGCCACAAATAAGTGGTTATGAAAAAAATACAAAACAAAATTCAACATAAAGTATGATTCAAAATGTTTATGTAAATACAAAATTTAAAATGTGAGTAAAATATATATGGGAAAAAGAAAATGCAGGCCGGGCGCGGTGGCTCACGCCTGAAATCTCAACACTTTGGGAGGCTGAAGCAGGTGGATCACGAGGTCAAGAGATCGAGACCATCCTGGCCAACATGGTGAAACCCCATCTCTACTAAAAACACAAAAATTAGCCAGGCGTAGTGGCAGGTGCCTGTAGTCCCAGCTACTCGGGAGGCTGAGGCAGGAGAATTGCCTGAACCCGGGAGGCGGAGGTTGCAATGCGCCGAGATTTTGCCACTGTACTCCAGCCTGGCAACAGAGGGAGACTCTGTCTCAAAAAAAAAAAAAAAAAAAAAAAAAAAAAGCAATAAAATTATTATAGTGGCTACTACAGTATAATTTTTGTTTTTCAAACTTCTTTGTATTTTCCAAATTTTCTACCATTTATAATCTCCTGGCCAGGAACAGTGGCTCACGCCTGTAATCCCAGCACTTTGGGAGGCCGAGGCAGGTGGATCACCTGAGGTCAGGAGTTTCAGACCAGCCTGGCCAACATGGTGAAACCCTGTCTCCACTAAAAATACAAAATTAGCCAGGTATGTTGGTGGGCGCCTGTAGTCTCAGCTACTTAGGAGGCTGAGACAGGAGAATCTCTTGAACCCAGGAAACAGAGGCTCTAGTGAGCTGAGATGGTGCCACTGCACTCTAACCGAAGCGAGACAGAGCAAGACTCTGTCTTAAAATCATCATCATCATCATCATCATCATCATCATCATCATCATCATCATCTCCAGCCTAGACTATAAACCCCACAAGGGCAGGGTTGTATCTTGGCCACTACTGTATCTGCAGGTCTAGCGTGCAAGGCTTCACATAGTCTGTTGCTAAGTGTTCATATGGATATGCCAAGGACATGGCAAGAGAGGCCTAAGGTCAGGCCCCTTCCTCTGGGGGTGGCCTGGATGCTTCCATTGGTCTTTGAAGCAAGGAATGCCAGGCCAGCCACAGTGGCTACTGACCCTGCAAAGGTACCAGGGTTAGGCATTATGGCTTAGTCTCAAGCCCAGTGATGGTGTCAGACGAAAGGGAAGAGGGGACCATGTGCCTCTGGAAACACATGGCATAGGAGGCCAGCCCAGTCCAACTCCAGAACCAGGGGTGATGTCACTTCTTCCCCTACAAAAGCTCTTGTCTCTTTCTTTCTCTTTTTCTTTTTTTTTTTTTGAGACGGAGTCTCGCTCTGTCACCAGGTTGGAGTGCAGTGGTGCAATCTGGGCACACTGCAACCTCCACCTCCCAGGTTCAAGAGATTCTCCTGCCTCAGCCTCCCTAGTAGCTGGGACTACAGGCGTGTGCCACCATGCCCGGCTCATTTTTTGTATTTTTAGTAGAGACAAGGTTTCTCCATGTTGGGCAGGATGGTCTCGAATTCCAGACCTCATGATCCGCCAGCCTCAGCCTCCCAGAGTGTTGGGATTACAGGCGTGAGCCACCGCGCCCAGCCCTATTGTCTCTTTCTTTCCCTCTTCCTCTTCCCCTTCCTCCTGGTCCCAGGCTGGATGGAGAACTGGGCAAACCCATTCTTTATCCTGGGGTTGGTCCTCCTTTCCAACCAGCCCTTCCCCTTGGGAATCAGGCTGAGTTCTCACCTTACTGGGCTAGCTATTCCCTCCAGAAGAATGGACCTAGATCCTGTGCAGGGGGTAGGGGGTAGAGGTGGGCATGGGGGGTATAGACCTGCAGACCTTTTTCTTCGGTGGCCTCCCTCTAAGTGCACACACACACACATCTCCCATGCATGTCTCCAACAAGCATAGGGACAAGCCCAGCCTTAGGCCCAGCTGGACCCAGAGACTACAGAGAAACCTAAACCGCAGACCTCCTGTTGCTCTAGGGCTTTACACAGAGGCTGCCTGCAGCTTCTCTACAATCTCTCTGTATCCCAGGGCAATGCCAAGCAAGTCCAAGGACCACTCACCCAAACTCTAGCACATGCTTAGAGTGCCAGCTGCCTTTCCTATTTGTACCGTTTCCTGTCAATCTGCTGTAAGACCTTCAGTGCTGGCCCAAGCCCCATGATGCCCCAGGACTAGCCACTGCTCTGCCCCTTACACCTATGCAGAGGATGAACGACAGTCCGGTGAAGGGAGGCCATCATTGGAAACCTCTTCACTAGGAAAGCAGAACGTGAGCATTTCCCCTTGCGTGGCCTCTGCCTGTCCCCTAGGGGACTTCCTAGGTGGGGAAAGAGGGACAAAGTCAGAGTTCCACTTTCTTTTTTTTTTTTTGAGACAGAGTCTCGCTCTGTAGCCCAGGCCAGAGTGCAGTGGCACGATCTCGGCTCACCGCAAGCTCCGCTTCCCGGGTTCACGCCATTCTCCTGCTTCTGCCTCCCAAGTAGCTGGGACTATAGGCGCCTGCCACCACACCGGCTTATTTTTTTGTATTTTTAGTAGAGATGGGGTTTCACGGTGTTAGCCAGGGTGGTCTCGATCTCCTGACCTAGTGATCCGCCCACCTCGGCCTCCCAAAGTGCTGGGATTACAGGCGTGAGCCATCACGCCCTGCCCAGAGTTCCACTTTCTCCAGGACTCAGTCTCCGCCATCTCCTCACCACACAGTCTCCTTCAGCAACCTCATGAAATGGCTTCAGCCACCACGCCTCTGTTGAGGATTCCCAAATCTATCCCCAAAGAACCAGACCTAGATACTTCTAGCTCAGTCTACACAAATCCAAACTCAGTATCTTACCAAACCTTATCTTTCTCCATCTTTACCTAGCTTGAAAAAGAGCACCACTGTGGTAGCCTGAATAAATGTTCCCTAATGCCCACATTCAAATCCCTGGAACTTGTGATATACTACCTTAAATGGCAAAAGGGACTTTGCAAATGTAATTCAGTTAGGGATCTTGAGATGGGGATGATCTTACAGTGAATTATCTGGGTGGGCTCAATCTAGTCCATGAATCCTTAATGAAAAGACAGGTAAAAGATGAGAGAGATGTGACGTGAGAATTTGTCTGTTGTTGCTCACTTTGAAGATGGAGGGAGTGGCTGTGAGCTACGGAATGCACATGGCCTCTAGAAGCTGGAAACAGCAAGGAAATGAATTCTCCCTCAGGCACTTTGATTTTTTTCAAGACAGGGTCTTGCCCTGTTGCCCAGGCTGCAGTGCAGTGGCATGATCACAGCTCACTGTTGCCTCAGCCTCTTGGGCTCAGGTGATCCTCTCACCTCAACCTCCCAAATAGCTGGGACCACAAGCACAGGCCACCACGCTTGGCTAATTTTTTTTTTTTTTTTTGTAGAGATGGGGTTCCACCATGTTGCCCAGGCTGGTCCCGAACTCCTGGGCTCAAGCCATCCTCCTGCCTCAGCCTCCCAAAGTGCTGGGATTACAGGTGTGAGCCACCACACCCAGCCTGGCACCTCGATTTTGACCCAGTGAGATGCATGTTAGACTTCTGACCTCCAGAATTATAACACAGTAAGTGTATATTGTTCTAAGACACTAATTTTGTGGTAATTTTTTATGGCAGCAATAGAAACTAAAAAATCCACCAGGCCAGAATCCCAAGAGTTATCCTCCAGTCCTCCCTCTCCCTATGTGCAGCTGGTCAGACAGTCTGTGAGTTCTGGCAACTCTGCCCCCTCCCTTCTCAGTGGCCCTCAGTCTGTCCTCTTCTCTCCATCTCAACTGCCACACCATGCATTAGCCTTCTGCATCCTTCACTCGGGTGGCCAACAACCTCTTCCTCACTGATGTCCTGCCTCCTGCTGTTCAGTGTTGTTCCCAAAATGGAAACAATACACCTTTCTCCTGCTTAAAAATCCTCCAAAGCCCATCCCTATCCCCAATCTGCAGAATAAAGTCCAGACTTCTCAGTAAGTCTCACTAGGTCATCATGAACCAGGTCCTGTACCTCCTCTGCCTTATACTCTAGGCCAAATGAATGGACTGGCAGATCTGTGGACACACTGATGACTCACTTGCCTCTGAAACTCTGCGTAGGTGTTCTCTTTTCTTTGCCCTCTGCTCATCTTCAGGAAGGCTCAGGTGTCACCTTCTCTGAGTATCTTCTGTTTGCCCTTCCATTCCCCACTGTGCAAGACAGATCCCTGACAGCTCCAAGGAAAGGAATTCTGCCAACACAACCTGAGGGAGCTAGGAAGCAGATCCTTCCCCACTGGAGCCCCAGATGAGGATGCAGCCCGCCTGACCCTCTGACCGCCTTGGGAGGACCTAAGCATAGCACTCAGATGAGCTATTCCTGGACTCCTGGTGCAAAGGAGATGTGAGAGAACAAATGTGTGTTGTTGTAAGCTGCTGATTTGCAGCAACAGAAAACCAGTATGTCTACCCTGCTCTCTGCCCTAGAGGGCTGGCCTGTGTGGGGCTCCTGGGCCCTCTGGCATCTAATTGGGTTCAGCCAGTGAAAGTTCTGACAGGAGCATGGTGGCTCACGCCTGCAATCCCAGCACTTTGGGAAGCTGAGGTGGGACAATCACTAGAGGGTCAGGAGTTCCAGACCAGCCTGGCCAGCATGGTGAAACTCTGTTTCTACCAAAAATAAAAAAAAAAAAATAGCTGAACATAGTAGCATGCACCTGTAATCCCAGCTACTCAGGAGGCTGAGGCAGGAGAATCGCTTGAACTCGGGAGGCAGAGGCTGCAGTGAGCCAAGATCATGCCACTATGCCACTGCACTCCAGCCTGGGCAACAGAGCAAGACTCCATCTCAAAAAAAAAAAAAAAGTTCTGACAGGAAATCAGCAGAAGGGAGGAGAGTGAGGCTAGAGTTCCCTCCCTTTGGGATTGCCTGAGGTGCTATGCCCTTGATTGACGGTCACTGCTAACAGTCACTCTCAGGAACACTCAACACAACTTTCTCCTCTAGGTTCTTGGATCCCACTCCCTCCTCTGGTCTCTTCAGCCTTAGGAGAGTGACAGCCAGGCCAACCACTAGCCCTGGGTTACATCACTATCCTCTAAGATGCTATTCCTTTATAAATATACCTTCCTCCAATATCCTACTTTGAAGGCACCAATCCCTTATTGGGACCCTGACCAAGAGAGGGCTCTCATCACTTCTTCCTTACCCCTGTGCAAACCTCCACCACAGGACTCTCCTTGCTGTATTGCAGCTGCCTATCTCTCCCATCAGGACAGGATTTACCCCTTTGTACACCCCCACTGACTGGCACAGGAGTACTCAGTGAAAGCAGCCGAACAAAGGAATGGGCATCAGCTCAACAAGAAAGGTGACCTGTCCAGCAAAGCCAGTTGGGACTACAAAGGATGGGCAATGGGAGTAATGACGCTGAACAAGTCCTGCAATTTTGAGCTTCTGACTTTGACTCTGGGAGTGCCTGGCCCCTTGGTTAAGACTCCAAGGCTCTCCAATTTTTGATGTCAGTTTACACAATTAAGAAATTACTATTTTTATTTTTTATTCTTTTAGAGATAAAGTCTCACTCTGTTGCCCAGGCTGGAGTGCAGTGGCATGATCGTGACTCACTGCTGCCTCAGCCTTCCAGGCTCAAGTGATCCTCCTGCATCAGTCTCCTGAGTAGCTGGGACTACATGTGTGCACCACTACACCTGATTAAAATTTTTTTTTTTTTGGTAGAAATGGGGTATGGGGTATTGCTATGTTGCCTGGGCTGGTCTCAAACTTCTGGGCTCAAGCAATCCTCCTGACTCAGCCTCCCAAAGCGCTCGGACTACAGGTGTGAATCACCATGCCCAGCCAAGAAACTAAAATTTTCTTGATAATTACTATTATAATTTATTACAAAACCAGGAAAACCATATATAGTCCTCTATTTGACCACTGCTTTCTTGTTGGACGTAAGGTTGCTTCCAAAGCTATGCCTTGGAAAATATTTTTGTGCATATTACCTTGTTTCCTTCCCATATTTGGGTTATTTCCTTGGGATTAAGAGTCACAGAAGGCCAGACACGGTGGCTCACACCTGTAATCCCAGTACTTTGGGAGGCCGAGGCAGTAGGATTGCTTTAGCCCAGGAGTTCAAGACCAGTCTGGGCAACATAGTGAGACCCCATCTCTATAAAAAATTTAAAAATTGCCCTTTCCGGTGGCAGGGTCTGGGGAAGGGGCGGTAGGCGCCATGTCCGGCCGCGAAGGTGGCAAGAAGAAGCCACTGAAACAGCCCAAGAAGCAGGCCAAGGAGATGGACGAGGAAGATAAGGCTTTCAAGCAGAAACAAAAAGAGGAGCAGAAGAAACTCGAGGAGCTAAAAGCGAAGGCGGCGGGGAAAGGGCCCTTGGCCACAGGTGGAATTAAGAAATCTGGCAAAAAGTAAGCTATTCCTTGTACCTGAGGAGATGGTGACCCTTTATTTCATCCGTATTTAAACCTCTCTATTCCCTGCCATAACATCTTTTGCCACGTATAGCTGGAATTAAGTGTTGTCTTGGAGCTGTTGTACATTTAAGAATAAACTTTTGTAAAAAAAAAAAAAAAAAAAAAAATTTAAAAATTAACCAAGCATGGTGGCACAAACTTAAAGTCCTATCTACTCAAGAGGCTGAGGCATGAGGACCACTTGAGCCCAGGAGTTTGAGGCTGTAGTGAGCTATGATTATGCCACTGCACTCAGGCTGGGCAACAGAGTGAGTCCCTGTCTCCATTTAAAAAAAAAAAAAAAAAGATTTAAAATAGTGGACAAGGGTAAAGAGAAACTAAATGCCAGCCCAAGGTTATGGGCTGAAAGACTTAGGCAGAGTGTTGAGCCTGGCTTAGAGACAGGGAAGTTGGGAAGTGAGGAAGGCAGGTGTCAGACATTCTTAGTCTTACGATCTTTGGACCCTTTGGAGGTCTCTGGGTGGACTTAGGTGGAAACTGCATGAAATTATTAACATATTACTCCAGCATCCCAATAAGATGCCAGAGAGGAGCCCAGCAAAGTGGATGAGAATACAGGCTGTGGAAGCAACTGAGCCGATCAAACCCCAGCTCCACCTTTCTCTAGCTAACTGGTGGGCAAGTTAACTTCCATGTGCGCCAGGCTCCTCATCTGTAAAACTGGGAGAACACTCATCTCATAGGGTGGGAGGTTTTAGTGTGACAGCACAGTGTCTGGCACCTAGCAAGTGCCCTTCCATGGCAGTTAGTGTGCAACTTTCCTTTTCCTTTTTTTTTTTTTTTTTTGAGACGGAGTCTCGCTCTGTCGCTAGGCTGGAGTGCAGTGGCGCGATCTCAGCTCACTGCAACCTCTGCCTTCCGGGTTCAAGCGATTCTCCTGCCTCAGCCTCCCGAGTAGCTGGGACTATAGGTGCATGCCACCACGCCCAGCTAATTTTTGTATTTTTAGTAGAGATGGGGTTTCACCATGTTGGCCAGGATGGTCTCGATCTCTTGATCTCGTGATCTTCCCGCCTTGGCCTCCCGGCTAATATTTGTATTTTTAGTAGAGATGGGGTTTTAGTAGAGATAAAGTCTCACTCTGTTGCCCAGGCTGGAGTGCAGTGGCATGATCATGGCTCACTGCTGCCTCAGCCTTCCATATTGGCCAGGCTGGTCTCGAACTCCTGACCTCGTGATCCACCAGCCTAGGCCTCCCAAAGTGCTGTGATTACAGGCGTGAGCCACTGAGCCTGGCTGCAACTTTCCTTTTCTTAGTACTCACTCAAAGCAAACTCTGCTCATCATTTATCCTTTAAAATATCAGCAGATGCCTCCAGCTTCCCTAACTTCTGGGCTCTGGATCTTAATCAGCCCAGTCCTTCAAAAGCTGCCTGAGTCTTTCAGCTTCACCTAATTTCCTGACCTTAGGTCCCTCCCAGAACCTTCTAACCAGACCTGAGAGTTCCTTTGTGTGATGCTTTGAGTCACAGCCATTACAACAGAATTCAGTCAACAACTACTAAATAAACAACTGCAGAGATTATTTTTTATTTATAATTCAAAATTACTGATACTTTATTAGACATTTGAAAATGGTGTTGGGTGACAACACAAATATTACTGTATGTAGCAAAACTTTGTAAAAATAACTTTTGAAATATGTTTATATGATATATTCTGATATAGCTAAGCTTTTTTTAAGCCTCCAGTTATAAAAACAAGACTGCACTCTCATACTCTGAGCTGGGAGTCCAATAAGGCTACAGTGCAGCAGCCACCTTTGAGTTGCAACTCTGGGTTATAGAAGCTTTCTTTGCGCTATACCCCATCCAACCAGATTCATGGAATGCATTTGCCTCACTCAAGTAGACGGTTCCTGAGACATCTTGCTGGGAGCCAAAGACCATGTTCCCACAGCATTCCTCAAGTTCAAAAACAGTGGCTCGCAGCACTGATTCGGCTGAGAATCCAGCCAGATAAACTCTTCCGGCTCCCAACACTTCAGGCAGCTTAACTCTGTCCTGGGCTTTCAGTGAGCAAAGGGTTTCCTGGAATAAGACACTGAATTTTATTTTTATTTATTTTTTGAGACAGGGTCTCACTCTGTTGCCCAAGCTACAGTGTAGTGCCGTGATCACAGCTCACTACAGCCTTGATCTCCTGGGCTCAAGTAATCCTCCCACCTCAGCCACCGAGTAGCTGAGACTACAGACACATGCCACCACGCCTGGCTAATTTTTTTATTATTTGTAGAGATGAGGCCTCACTATGTTGCCCAGGCTGGTCTTGAACTCCTGGGCTCAAGCAGTTCTCCTACCTCGGCCTCCCAAAGTGTTAGGATTACGGGTGTGAGCCATTGTACCAGCCAAGATACTGAATTTTAGAAATTCCCCTTTCTTGCAGGGTGATAAAAGCTCACAGTCAACCATCCCCTGCTGGACATCTGTTGCACCTTCTTCCATCTACTCCCAACCACCCACAAACTCAAAGGTCAGCCAGCCCCCAGGGGAATCCTAAGCCAGCCTGGAGCGCTACAGGAATTCTGGGCCAAGGAAGAAGCCAGTGCTTGGGTTTCTTGGCATCAGTATGGTAGCTCCCACTCTTGGCTTTGGCTTAAAGCAACACCTTTACAAAGGTCTTCTTAAAAATAAAAGAAGACAGGCTAGGCCAATGGCGACAAGATCACAGTCTGACTTGGGAAGCGAGGTGCCCTCTGTGCCTAAGTATGCAGCTTGGGGACTTCTTACTGACCCAAGAGGCAAGGCATCTGCCCAAGGGCCTTTTGTCCACCCACTCTCCTCCAGAACTCTGGGAAGCCGGCCATCCCAGAAGATCAAGAAACCTAAACAGGGCAATGGGAAGAAACAAATGTTTTTGGCATTTCAGTTCCCCAAGGGCAAGGACTGTACTTTTTGTGTGTTCTGTACATGAATACATCGTGTCATGGCTGAGCAATGCTAAATGGTAATAATATTCCCACTGCCACCCAAAGAGATAATCAAGCCGAGACATTCAACAAGATGGTATTAAAAAGCAATGTGCCTCCCTCTTAGTCACTATCAAAGTAGATTCAAATATCTTCATGGCTTTGAATGTCATGATGTACTATAAATATACACATATATATATATCTTAATGGTATTTCCTTTGAGCCACTTTTGCTACTATTTCCTTTTTGGGGAAATAAAACCGTCACTCAACTCAGTTCTCCTGTCTTCATACTAGAGCTGAGGTCCCACACTGGAATGCTTCCTAAAACCCCACTCCAGCCTCCATCATATCATCCTTTTTCTTTCCTCATTAGTCAACAAATAATTTATTGAATGTCGGCCAGGCGCGGTGGCTCTGTAATCCCAGCACTTTGGGAAGCCGAGGCAGGCGGATCACAAGGTCAGGAGATCGAGACCATCCTGGCTAACATGGTGAAACCCTGTCTCTACTAAAAATACAAAAAATTAGCTGGGCGTGATGGTGGGTGCCTGTGGTCCCAGCTACTCGGGAGGCTAAGGCAGGAGAATGGCGTGACACCGGAAGGTGGAACTTGCAGTGAGCTGAGATCGCACCACTGCACTCCAGCCTGGGCGACAGAGCGAGACTCCATCTCAAAAAAAAAAAAAAATAATAATAATAATAATAATAATAATTTATTGAATGTCACATTCTTTACATCGCCTTCAAACTCTGCAACCTCATCTCGTTCCACTGTTCTCTCTTACCAAGCCCCAGACACACTGGCCTTCTTTCTTTTCCTTAAACACTTCAAGGTCCGTGCTGCCCTCAGGGCCTTTATACTAGCTGTTTCACTGCCTAGGACCTTCATCAGGACTCCCAGCATTGTACAACTCCAGGGGGCAGCAATTGCACAGAATAATGTGAACAGTGGCCCTAGAGTTGTACAATGTGACAGCCCTGGCTGCCACCGGTCTTTGAGGTCTCAGTTCAAATCTTCAAGGAAACCATTACTGATTACTGCTAACAGCATCCTCCCCACCCACCTTAACCACTACTTCTACCCATGTAAGCTCCAGAGTACCATCCCTGCTTTTTTTATTTTATTTTATTTTATTTTTTAAGACAGGGTCTCACTCTGTCACCTAGGCTGGAGTACAGTGGCACGATCTTGGCTCACTGCAGCCTCTGCCTCCTGGGCTCAAGCAATCCTCCCACCTCAGCCTCCCGAGTAGCTGGGACTACAGGCACGCACCACCATGCCTGACTAATTTTTGTATTTTTTGTAGAGATGGGGTTTCACCACATTGCCCAGGCTGGTCTCGAACTCCTGGCTCAAGTGATCCACCCACCGTGGCCTCCCAAAGTGCTGGGATTAGAGGCATGAGTCACCACACTTGGTGCCCTGCTTTATTTTCATTTTTTTAAGAGACAGGGTCTCCCCATGTTGCCCAGGCTGGTGTGCAGTGGCTATTCACAGGCACAATCCCACTACTGATCAGCACAGGAGTTTTGACCTACTGGGCCAGTTCACCCCTCCTTAGGCAACCTGGTGGTCCCACGCTCCTGGGAGGTCACCATATTGATGCTGAACTTAGTGCGGACACCTGACTGGCATAGTGCATAGTAGCCCAGAACTCCTGAGCTCAAGTGATCCTCCCACCTCAGCCTCCTGAGCAGCTGGGGCCCTGCTTTATTTTCAACACAGCACTTGTACTATCTAAAACTATATAAAATTTTTCATGTTTCTCCAATAAGAATATAAGATTCATGAGAGCAGAAACCTTGCCTGCTTTGCTTTCCATGGTATCCTCAGCACTAAGAGAGCACTGGATATTTAGGTAATGTGCTCTAAAAATTTATGAAAATAGGCCAGGTGCAGTGGCTCATGCATGTAATCCTAGCACTTTGGGACGGGTGGCGGGTGGATCACCTGAGGTCAGGAGTTCGAGACCAGCCTGGCCAACATGGCAAAACCCCATCTTTACTAAAAATACAAGAAGCTAGTTGGGCATGGTAGTGCATGCCTGTAATCCCAGCTACTCAGGAGACTGAGGCAGGAGAATCGCTGGAACCTAGGAGGCGGAGGTTGCAGTGAACCGAGGTCACAAGATCGCACCACTACACACCAGCCTGGGCGACAGAGCAAGGGTCCATCTCAAACCAAACAACAAAAGAAAATAAATTAAGTGCTTGACACATACCAAGCACTGTGCCAGTTGGTGGGATGGAGATACTCCTTCACATCATAAAGCAAGGTTCAGGCCAGATACGGTGGCTCATGCTTAAAATCTCAGCACTTTGGGAGGCTGATGCGGGCAGATCACTTAAGGCTGGGAGTTTGAGGCCAACCTGGCCAACATGGCAAAACCCCATCTCTATTAAAAATACAAAAATTCGCCAGGTGTGGTAGCGTGCCCTGTAATCCCAGCTACTTGGGAGGCTGAGGCAGGAGGATCGCTTGAACCCAGGAGGTGGAGGTTGCAGTGAGCCGAGATTACGCCACCGCACTCCAGCCTGGGCGACAGAGCAAGACTCCTCTCAAAAATAAAAAATAAAATAAAATAAAATAAAATAAAATAAAATAAAGCAAGGTTCAGACAATTTTTCCAAAATCACATACCTCCTCCCACAGAAGGGTTCTGACTCCTATGAAAATGCCCTTGGAATGTCTCCTCTCCTATGGGAATAAGGGTCCAAACTGAAGAAGTGCTCTTGAATGAGCTAAAAGATCGGGCTTGGTGCTGGGCCAGGAGAATTCTCCGTCTCCAGTGGTGAGAATATTTTTCCAACAGTCAGAAAAACCCCAAAGCAAGAGCTTCCTCCATTTTATTCATTTGTTCAACAAATATTTGCTGATGTACTGGAGAAACACTAATGGATAAAGCAGATTTCCATCCCTATCTTCAGGTAGCTTATGTTCTAGTGGGAAGGAGGGGGGACAGACAATAAACAAGACAAATGAGTAACTAAGTAAAATAAGCTAGATGGTAATTTAAAAAAAAAATTTCTTAAAGCATAATAGACATCGCAGAAGTGACAAGTGTTTTAAAGAAGAAATAGGCTGGGCACGGTGGCTCACGCCTGTAATCCCAGAAATTTGGGAGGCTGAGGCAGGCAGATCACTTGAGGAGTTTGAGACCAGCCTGGCCAACATGGTGAAACCCCGTCTCTACAAAAAATACAAAAATTAGCCAGGTGTGGTGGCACGTGCCTGTAGTCCCAGCTACTTGGGAGGCTGAGGCAGGAGAATCGCTTGAACCCAGGAGGCGGAGGTTACAGTGAGCCGAGATTGCACCACTGCACTCCAGCCTGGGTGACAGAGCTAGACTTCGTCTCAAAAAAAAGAAAGAAAAAAAAAGAAAAATTAGGCTAGGCTGGGTGCAGTGGCTCATGTCTGTAATCTCAGCACTTTAGGAGGCAAGACAGAAGGATCGCTTGAGTCCAGGAGTCCGAGATCAGCCTGGGTAACATAGTGAGACCCTGACTATACAAATATATATAAATTTTTAAAAAGAAGAATTAGGCAGGAAAGGGGGATACTGCTTTGTGGGAGGAGGGTGCAGGATTTCCTTTTTAAATAAGGAGGTCAGGGAAGGCCTAATTGAGAGAAGTTATTTGCCAAAGGGTCTAAGGAAGTGAGGTAAGGTATGAAGCTATCTGCAGGCAGAACTTTGCAGACATAGGGAGAGTAAGTACAAAGGCCCTGAGGTAGAAGAATGTCTGGCACTTCAGAGGAAAAGCAAGGGGGGCAGAGCAGGAAGAGCAGAGCAGTCAGAGAGAAGGCCGATTGAAGTAGAGCACAAAGGACCTTAAAGGTGATGGCCTTTGGCCTTTACTCAAGTAAGACAGGAAGCCACTGGATGGCTCTGAGCATGATTCATGAGATGAGCGTCCACTGGCCCTGGCTGAAGAAGGTCTAACTCCGAAGGCTACCTGCTCAGCGACCGTCTTCCTTCTGGGCCTTTTATCTATGCAAAACCACTGGTTACAGGAATGAGAAATTGCCAGCTTGGCTCAAGGAGGGTGGGAATTCAGCACGTCTGCAACCTGATATATGGGAAAAGCTAGAACAGGAAGATGAGAGGGTTAGGGCAAGCCATGGTGTTGCCTGTAGGTTTTCACTACATTTTTCCTCTAACCAACCAAGCTTTGTCAGAAGCCTTTTAGAGTCAAATCCATCACAGGCCAAAAGCACGGCCAGCCAGCTCGACCCCCTGGGACTGATAGCCTGGGCCAAGCCCCATTCTCTAGCAGTTACTCCTCCCCATAGCCATGGCCGTGGGCAGCCTGACATCATGTTGAAAGGCCTGAGGTCAGAGTAAGGGAAACTGGTGGTCGGAGGCAGGGCTCCAAGAGGCCCCAGGTATCACATGAGGGTTAGTACTAGAAAAACAAAACATCTCTTTGATTGGCCTTCCTGTGGCTAAGCTGATTCTATGATCAGGGACTCCAAGAGACTGAGTAACATAGGAGTAGGAAGGAAAGGGATCTTTGAGGGCCACTATCTTTTACTAACATGCTAGGGGCCTGGAGTCCAGTGAACCATACCTCTCTGAGAAGCTGCTGTGAAGCTATGATTTCACTGACAAATGGACAACTGTCTCAGCCTCACACTCAGGCCTGGTCACATTTCTAAGCCTCAGGACTCCTGCTTGCCAAGAGCCCTCCACTAGGCCTCAAGCCATGGACTGCAGAAGAGGAGATAAAGAGGCACCAGGTGATAACCTAAGGCTCTGAAACTGTATCAGGCCCACCTCCCCACAATGTCTTCCAGCTCAAGGACCCTTCAGCCCAATGAGGACCAGGACCAGGTTTATGTTGCTTGTTACTACAAGCCTCATGCCCAGAACTGTGTCCCAACGATGACAATCTACATAGCAGATTAATGTCTGGCCTTCCAAAGAAGAGAGGACAGCGATCAACGATGGATGGGAACTAAGTGTGTCTGCTTACCCACAACCCAGTGCTAGGAAAGGACAGTGGGCCACTCCTTCTCTAGATCTCTAGATCTAGTCCTGCTGCAAACATACAGTATTATTAAGTTATCTGACTTCCTGTGTGACAGAAGCCCTAAATGGTAGCCCATTTGTTTCAGGCAATTACCTGAAAAGGAGCTCTGGGCAATTGTGCTTATGCCTGTGAACCTTCTGTGTCCCTCAAGTACGAGGACCCTGGGGCACTCTGTAAGCCAATCTCAGTCTTCTGTACCCACGCACCCAAGAAAGGGAGAAAGGAGGAGGCGCGTGGTATTTATTTCCAGGTGACACTGATCACCAAATCTTGACTGTTCTAAGGGGAAAATAACAATAAAAGCAACAACTGGAAGAACACAACCCCTCAGGACAGCTACCACCATCTGTGATAGTAAAGCTGTGATCTGAGAAGTAGGCAAACAGCACAGTTAGTACATATACTACCTAAACCACTCTTCACTGCTGTGAGACGTCAAGGAGGAAAAATGGGAATATCGTTAATGTAACATGGCAGTGGGTAAGAGCTATCTTCCCAAGCAAATGTGCTGTTTTCAGAATCTAGAAACCCTAGCAACAGTGGGCAAGCTGAATTCAGACAACAGCGTTAAGCAGGTAGCAGGGAAGCCTCAGAAGATGTTAAGTCCTCACTAAGAAGACGAGATGCACGCAAAGCAAAAGCCCTGCGCACAACTGGGACAGCGTCACTCCCTAGGAGTTATTTACAGAAACCATCATAAGAACAGACATAGAATTGTAAACAAAAGGTGATAGGATTATGAGTAATTGTTTTCTCCCATTTCTAATTCCCAACATTTTTAGTAAAATGGTTCAACTGTTTTTATAAGTGAAAAAAAGCAAAATTACAACTAAGACATTGGATAACAATAACGAATTTAACAGCAAAAGGCCAGGCCAGGAAACTTTTAGACTTTGTCTTCTTGATGCTGGTTCAACTATGAAAGTATGAGATCTGGTTGGGGGCTTCAAAGGAGCATGGTATATGCATTTCTCATCAAAGGCAAGGTTAAGACCAATAGGGTATGGAATGGACAAGTCTGCATACCAGTCTTTCTACAGTCTGTACTGGAGGGCAGAATCAATCTCAAACCTTAGGATTGAGGTTGCAGATCTCAGTAGCAGCTACACTTTATGGAAGACACCATCATTGGAGAATATAAGGTAGAGAACTCATGAGCCCAGCCCCAGCTAAAACCAACAGTGACTTAGGAATTCAGAGGTAGGCCCAGCACCTACTCAGGGGATCTAACTCATTCAATGGCTTGAGAAGTGACCAAAAGAAAAATATGCCAGAAAGTATAATTAGACCCATGGTCTGAACCCATGATGTGAGAAAAAGGTATGTATGGGCAGAGGTAGAATGGGGAGTGGCTGGAGGTTAGTAAGAAAAACAAAGATATGTCACCAAAGAAGATATACAGATGACAGACAAGCATATGAAAAGATGCTCAACAGCATATGTCACGAGAGAACTGCAAATTAAAACAATTAGATACCACTCCACACCTATTGGAATGGCTAAAATCCAACAAACAGACAATACCAAGTGCTGGTGAGGACATGAAACAATAGGAACTCTCATTCATTGCTAGTGGGAATGAAAAATGGTACAGCCACTATGGAAAATGGTTTGGCAGCTTCTCATAAAGCTAAACATAGTTTTAACATACGATCTAGCAATAACATTCCTAGGTATTTACCCAGATGAGTTGAAAACGTATGTCCACACAAAAACCTGCATACAAATGTTTATAGAAGCTTAATTAAAAATCGCCAAAAAATACTGGAAGCAATCAAGACATTTTTCAAAAGGTGAAAGAATAAACTGTGGTACATAACAAACAATGGAATAGTATCAAGTGATAAAAAGAAAGGAGCTATCAAGCCACCAAAAGGCATGGCGGAATCTTAACTGCATATTACTCAGTGAAAGAAGCTAGTCTGCAAAAGTTACATACTATTTGATTCCAACTCTATGACCTTTTGGAAAAGGCAAAAACTATATAGTAAAAAAAACCAAACAGTGGTTGCCAGGGGTTTAGGGGGAGGGAGGAATGAACAGGTGGAGCACAAGGAATTTTTAGAGCAGTGAAACTAGTTTGTATGGTGCTGTGATGGTATATACATGACATGCATTTGTCAAAACCCAAGAACTGGCCAGGCACGGTGGCTCACGCCTGTAATCCCAGCACTTTGGGAGGCCGAGGCAGGCCGATCACCTGAGGTCAGGAGTTCGAGACCAGGCTGGCCAACATGGTAGAACCCCATCTCTACTAAACATACAAAAAAATTAGCCGGGCGTGGTGGTGGGTGCCTGTAGTCCCAGCTACTCAGGAGGCTGAGGCAGGAGAATCACCTGAACCCAGGAGGTGGAGGCTGCAGTGAGCTGAGATCGCACCATTGTGCTCCAGCCTGGGCAACAAGAGTGAAACTCTGCCTCAAAAAAAAAAGAACTGTACAACACAAAGAGTGAACCCTAAGGTAAACTATGGACTTAAGGTAGTAATAAGTATCAATATTGGTTCCCCAATGATAACAAATATACCACACTAATGCAAGGTGTTACTAATAGGGGAAACTGGCCAGGCGCGGTGACTCAAGCCTGTAATCCCAGCACTTTGGGAGGCCGAGGTGGGCAGATCACCTGAGGTCAAGAGTTCAAGACCAGCCTGGCCAACATGGCGAAACCCCCTCTCTACTAAAAATACAAAAATTAGCTGGGCGTGGTGGTATGTGTCTGTAATCCCAGCTACTCGGGAGGCTGAGGCAGGAGAATTGCTTGAACCCAGGAAACGGAGTTTGCAGTGAGCTGAGATCGTGCCACCGCATTCCAGCCTGAGCAACAGAGCGAGACTCCATCTCAAAAAAACCCCACAAAAATATAAAGTCTATTGATTAAAAATAAATCATTAAAGGAATTTTAAAAATTTTAAATGGATATCTGCATTGATATAAGGACCACTGAGATGCTGGGCACATCCCTGACCACAGAAACAGCAGCATGACCACAGGAACTTGCCATCTAAGCCAGAAATTTTTATGTTTTTAAAAGTTGCAGACTTTCCTGGCAACTTACTGTAAATGACTATGATAAGGTTGCAGAAGTCTTTTTTTTTTTTTTTTGAGACAGAGTTTCTCTCTTGTTGCCAAAGCTGGAGTGCAATGGCATGATCTCAGCTCACTGCAACCTCTGCCTCGTGGGTTCAAGCGATTCTTCTGCCTCAGCCTCCTGAATAGCTGAGATTACAGGTGCTCGCCAACACGCCTGGATAATTTTCGCGTTTTTTTTTTTTTAGTAGAGACAGGGTTTCACCATGTTGGCCAAGCTGGTCTCGAACTTCCAACCTCAGGTGATCCGCCTGCCTCAGCCTCCCAAAGTGCTGGGATTACACGAGTGAGCCACCATGCCCAGCCTGGTTGGTGAAGTCTTGACTTGAGAGATGACACCTGTCACCTGCTGTCCCGTTTTACCCTCCTGCCATTGCCCTGAAGGACTCTTTCTTTTCTTCTTTTTTTTTTTTTTGAGACGGAGTCTCGCTCTGTCTCCCAGGCTGGAGTGCAGTGGCGCATCTCCGCTCACTGCAAGCTCCGCCTCCCGGATTCACGCCATTCTCCTGCCTCAGCCTCCCGCCTAGCTGGGACTACAGGTGCCCGCCACCAGGCCCGGCTAGTTTTTTATATTTTTTTAGTAGAGACGGGGTTACAGGGTGTTAGCCAGGATGGCCTTGATTTCCTGACCTCGTGATCCGCCTGTCTCGGCCTCCCAAAGTGCTGGGATTACAGGCGTGAGCCACCGTATCCAGCCAGACCCTTTCTTTAAAAGCTGCTTCCAGGCCGGGAGCGGTGACTCACGCCTATGATCCCAGCACTTTGGGATGGCTTGAGCTCATGAGTTTGAGACCAGCCTGGGCAACACGGCAAAACCCAATCTCTACAAAAAGTATAAAAATTAGCCAGGCATGATGGTGCGTGCCTGTAGTACCAGCTACTCAGAAGGTTGAGGTGGGAGGATGACTTAAGCCTGGGAAGCAGAGGTTGCAGTGAGCCAAGATGGAGCCAGTGCACTCCAGCCTGGGCGAGAGGGCCAGGCCCTGTGTCAAAAATAAATAAATAAATAAATAGATAGATAGATAGACAGACAGACAGACAGTCAGTCAGATAGATAGCTTCTACATCCAGCTCAACATTTCCCCCAACAAAGCACTTTCTGGTTAACTCTACTCAGTCTTGATCATTTCATTCCATTAATCCAAGATAACTTTGAATTTAGCAGCATAATTCTGAATAGAATTCTCCAGCTCTCTGCAGGAGGTAGAAAAAGGAGGTGGTGACTACTGGATCCAGACTGCCTGGGTTTATATCCCAGTTCCAGCATTCACTGGCTGGGTGGATGAGTTCCTTAACATTTCTGCATCTCAGTTTCCTTATGTGTAAAATAAGGATAATAAGTCCTACACCATACAGTTGTTCTGAGGATTAAATGAGTTTATATAAAGCACTTAGAAGAGTGCCTTATACAGAGTAAGGGCTATAATTGTTTGTAATAATAATTATATGTTTAAAGTTTCTTGGAACACTGAAGATCACAGGATGAGGGGAGAGAGCCTCAAAGTCACAGGGAGACAGGAAGCTGCTCCCAGTCCTAATCCTCACTGTCATCTTCTTTCTCAAGGACCTCACCATCTCCTACCAAGCATATGCTGCATTTTTAAGGGCAGGCACTTGGTCAGATTCTTCATTGTCTCCACACTCAAACACATCATCTTGTCCAATGTTCTGCCTGTACAGGGGACTGAAGATAGCTCTGCTGGTGAGTGTGCTGCACAGCCTGGTCCTCAAGAGCTTGGTAGGCAGGACAGCAAGCTGCAAAGTTAGTTGGACGGGTGAGGATACCATTCCTCAGGGCTGAGGTCATAAAGGATAAGATCCCACCAGACACATCTCAGGAACATCAGAACTGAAACAAGAAATGCAACTGCATTGAATACCTCAGAGGCAAGATACATGAATGAATTCAGGAGTCAAGGGCCAAAGGCCAGAGTTGCGACCCCTGAATCAGAAAGGTGGATAAGGGAGAGGCTAGCAAACTCAGACCCAGGACATGAGAGGTATGGGGAATAGCATTCAACATAGATAATAGCACAGCTTGGAAGAGGAGAGCCCAAAAGGGTGGGCTGAACAGGGGAAAATCCTGGGACTGAGAGATCGGATTGCATCAAACCCATAAAGGCTTCCAAGTCTCTTGAGGAAAAGAAGGAATTTTCCCAGCGCTGACCTACCTGGCACCACTCTGGCCTGGTAGTCACTTACAGTACCACACCACTCAGTTGTTCTTTTTGTTTGTTTGGTTGGTTTTTTTTTGGACAGAGTCTCACTCCTTAACCCAGACTAGAGTGCAGTGGCGAGATCTCGGCTCACTGTAATCTCTGCCCCCCGAGTCCAAGCGATTCTCCTGCCTCAGCCTCCCAAGTAGCTTGGTTTACAGGTGTGTGCCACCATGCCCAGCTAATTTTTTTTTTTTTTTGAGATGGAGTTTCACTCTTATTGCCCAGGCTAGAGTGCAATGATGCAGTCTCGGCTCACTGCAACCTCCAACTCTCGGGTTCAAGCGATTATCCTGTCTCAGCCTCCCCAGTAGCTGGGATTACAGGTGTCCACCACCACACCTGGCTAATTTTTGTATTTTTAGTAGAGACGGGTTTCGCCATGTTGGCCAGGCTGGTCTCGAACTCCTGACCTCAGGTGATCCGCCCACCACAGCCTCCCAAAATGCTGGGATTACAGATGTGAGCCACCATGTCCAGCTACAGCCTTTTTAAAAGTGAGTTTAGGCCAGCACAGAGGCTTACACCCGTAATCCCAGCACGAGGTCAAGAGATCGAGACCATCCTGGCCAACATGGTGAAACCTCATCTCTACTAAAAATACAAAAATTAGCTGGGCGTGTTGGCGGGCACCTGTAATCCCAGCTACTTGGGAGGCTGAGGCAGGACAATCGCTTGAACCCGGAAGGTGGAGGCTGCAGTGAGCCGAGATCATGCCACTGCACTCCAGCCTGGCAACAGAGCGAGACTCTGTCTCAAAAAAAAAAAAAAAGAGTGAGTTTAACTGGGCCAGATGGACAAGTTTTTTCCCAACTGTTGAGGGACTCTCTGAATTGGAGAATTTGTAACCCTTACCCCATGAAGGAAGAAACAATCCATGCTGCAAATGAAATGCTTTATAAAGGATGAAGCCACGCACCCACAGACATCTGCTGGGAACCCCCACGATACAGGTCTTCCTGTAGGTACAAAAGAAAAGAAATCCCAGGACTTTGGGAGGCTGAGACGGGTAGATCACTTGAGGTTAGGAGTCTGAGACCAGCCTGGCCAACATAGTAAAACCCCATCTCTAATAAAAATAAAAAATTAGCCGAGCATGGTGGCGCACGCCTATAAATAATCCCAGCAGAGTCGAGGTCGTGTCACTGCACTCTAGCCTTGGCAACAAAGGAAGAAGGCTCTATCTCAAAAAAAAAAAAAAAAAAAAAAAGAAAGAAAGAAAAGAAAGAAAAAGAAAAGAAATTCTCCTCAACATTTAAAAATTCACAAATTCAGAGATTTGGGGCCTGAACTCCAACCCTAAGTGAGAGCTTTGGCCTCAGGAAGGGCTCTAGAGAGTCCCTGTTGGGCCCTGCCCCACACTGGGCCATGACAAAGGACGCCTTACGCTTGCTTGGTGGTCCAGATCACCTGTTCTTAGCAGGGAACTCCACCATCTCATGCAAATAGTCATCCTGACACTGAACATCCCTGAGAGGAAAGGCAGAGGGACCAGGCTTCAGGGAGGTGTGCCCCCCAATGAGCCTGCAGAACACTTCTTTTAGCCTGCTAAACTTAGCCAGGGCTGGGCCCAGTGGCTTAGGGAGGCATTCTGGTTGCCAGCCTCATGAGAGCTCTAGGAGGAGGGCAAAGGTCCAACCAGAGGAGGGACCAAGCTCCCAGTACAGATGTGTATGGCAAAGAAAGGATCTCTCTTGGAAACGACATGTTAAAAAGTTCCTGCAGGCCAGGTGGGATGGCTCACACCTGTAATCCCAGCACTTTGGGAGGCTGAGGTGGGTGGATCACCTGAGATCAGGAGTTCGAGACCAGCCTGGCCAACATGGTGAAACCCTGCCTCTACTAAAAATACAAGAATTAGCCAGGCGTGGTGGCATGCGCCTGTAGTCCCAGCTACTTGGGAGGCTGAGGCAGGTGAATCGCTTGAACCTGGGAGGTACAGGTTGCAGTGAGCGAGATCACGCCATTGCACTCCAGCCTGGGTGACAGAGCGAGACTCCGTCTCAAAAAAAAAAAAAAAAGTTCCGGCAAACTAAGCTTTGAGGAGGAAAAATTAGCATTTCTCAACTGCAGGAGACCGAGGCCACACTAAACAACAACTGGAAAAGTTAATCTGTATCCAGTGTTTTAATAAATAACTCACGCGGGTGCAGAGCCCAACTAAGAAGAACACAAGGGAAAGGGAGGCTCTCCACCAACCGGGTGGAGGCAGCCCCAGAAAGCTGGTCATTAGCAGTTCCAGCCCCCACGGGGGTGCAGAACTGCTCCAAACTCCACTGGACACGTGCGCCAAGAAGTCACATTTGTGAGACAGAGCCTAGATCACCCATGGTGGTGAGGCATGGGCACGACCCATGCTTTTGGGCCAACTCCACACAAAGGCTGTCTTTGGAACCAGCCCGACATGTACAGCACATGACCTGCCCTGGGAAAATCCCACCAGGGAAGTCTGCCTGAGTTCTCAAATGCACTCTCCAACTACCCAGCCTTCCAGCCTCGGTTAGGGCCCCATAGGCTCTGTCTAGCCAGAGCTGTTGGTGGTACCAGGGGCAGCCAGAAATCCTCACAGAGTGATGCTGAAACCACTTCTACAGCCACATAGATCCCCACATTCCAGTCCACAGCTGCCTGGCCATAAAGGGGAAGGCCAGAGCTGCAAGCTCTGACAGCACTTGGCAGCTGAGGTTCAGCTGTCTGACACCTCCCAAGTCACAGGGAAGAGTCCCACAAGACAATTTCTCCACTCAGGTCAGTTGCGAGCAGCCTTGGGGTTCCTAGAAAAGCACTTTGTTCTCTCCTGTGGCTGCCCAGACCTACAACTTGTTCCATCTCTCCAACTTCAGAAATGGCTTCTTAAGAATCTTGATCGAAACAAGTGCTCTCTTGCCTGGTTTCCTTTAGTGAATGTGAATAAGGAAAGAACTTGAAAGAAAATGGCCATCCCAAGGCTTATCAAATCATCGTACTCTTCCTCCCTTTTAGGGTTACCAGGGTGGGCATCCCCTCCTGCCCCGAAGCATGCCTGCCAGGAGCAAGGAAGAAATGCAGAGGACCCCTCGCTTCTGCCTGTTCCTACCCTCAACAGGCTGTGAGGAGAAGGAAAGATCATAATAGGAGGAGGTACACAGCAGGCATTTAATAAATGCCATTGCCAGGAGCACTGGCTCTTGCCTGCAATCCCAGCACTTTGAGAGGCCAAGGCGGGAGGATTGCTTGAGTCCAGTAGTTCGAGACCAGCCTGGGCAACATAGCGAGACCTCATGTCAACAATAATAAAAAAAAAAAAAAATTGCCGGGTGTGGTGGTACATGCCTGTGGTCCCAGCTACTTGGGAGGCTGAGGTAGGAGGGTTATTTGAGCCAGAGTGGTTGAGGCTGCAGTGAGCCGTGACCTCGCCACTGCCCTCCAGCCTGGGCAACAGAGCAAGACCATCTCAAAAATAAAAATAAAAATAAATTCATATCAGTTTAAAAAAGGAGAGGATAACTTAAAAAGAACATGAAGTAAATAATACTACAAGTGGCAACAATTATGAAAGTGGCACTAAAAGTTTTTGAAATACTGAGCTAGAAGGTTTTTCAAGTCCCTCTCACTCCTAAAAGCGCTGTTGGTACCATGGAGTGTCAGGCTGCAGATGGCATCCCAGGCCCCTTCCTACAGGGTTCCTCTCAAATGCTACCTCCTCACTGCAGCCTCTAGCAATTCAACAGCCTGACTAGAAGTTACTCCCTCTGCTCTGCTCCCAGATCATGTTTTACACCCATGGACTATAGCATTTATTACTCAATATTATAACCGTCTTTACATGTTTATCTCCCCTCTGGAACATGAGCTCCTTCAGACAAGAATTATGTCTTGCTATTTCATCCCCCAAGACATCTATTATGATGTTCTGTGTCTGATACAAAGTAGATGCTTGATGAATGTGTGCTGAAAAAATGAACCAATGCTCCTGCTCCTTTCTTGCTGAAGAGAAGACACAGACAGTGGAAGAAGAATTGTTGCCAGAGATCCATTTGCCGTCATTCCAACCCAGCACCTCTTAGCACTTAAGCTGGATGGCAGAACACTTGCCTTTCTGGCCTCAGCTTTGAGTACTAATTTAAATGAGGATTAATTAAGTCATTTTAAAGAGGCCCCACCGTTATGAAATGTGTGGAAAATCACATTTTTCTTCAAGAAACTTAACAGGATCAAAAAGAAACCAGTCATCCCAGTACAAGGCCAATTATAAAGGTACCTATTCATGTTTTATTATTTTTCTTTCTTTATTTATTTTTTGAGATAGGGTCTTGCTCTGTTACCCAAACTGGAGTGTAGTAGTGCAATCATGGCTCACTGCAGCTTCAAACTCCCGGGCTCCAGTGATCCTCCCACCTCAGCCCCTCAAGTAGCTAGGGCTACAGATGCACACCACCATGTCTGGCTAATTTCTGTATTTTCTGTAGAGATGGGGGGGTCTCACTATGTTCCCCAGGCTGGTGTCGAACTCCTGGGCTCAAGCGATCCTCCTGCCTCAACCTCCAAAGCGCTAGGACTATAGGCATGAGGCACCATGCCCAGCCTATAGAGGTACTTTTGACTTCTGCAACATAGACCAGAACTGGGTAAATATCTGAGAACATTCCTTCCATATCCTTCTAGTGCCAGGATGTAATACTGGAAAATACTAGGCTTGATTGGTGACATGAAAACCCAAATAGAGGTTTCACTCTTGTCATAAATGACATATGAATACAAAGTGCTGTACCATGTAGAAATGAAACACATGTAAGAGGATAGTATTAAACCAGAAAAAAACAATAAGGTCCTATTTCAAATTAAGAGGTTGCCCCTTCTGAAATATGCGGCTTGCTCAATCACATTCTTCATGTTATTTTGGGTCTTGGGCCTATACCTAGCAGGTAGACTGGAAGAATCCTAAAGCCACATAGGAAATGATATTCTCTTAACCAGAATAAATCTGTCAACAAAAAAGGTACAGGCTAGCTGCACTAAATACTCTCTGCAGGTTCTTATTAAAAATATAAATTAAGGTCCAGCATAGTCCCTTTACTCCCCACATCTGTTTGTTATTCTATCTCCATTATTAATACTGTAATGCTGGGTCCCCATTCAGGCAAGATTAATTCCCTGTTCCCAAATCCTTCTGCTGACACTGCAATGAATTCATTTGGAAGGCTGTAAAGGCAGCTGCAGACATTGCTCCCAACACGTGACCAGTGAAGAGATGAAACCTGGGCCTCTAAGCTTAACAAGAGAGAAGAGGAAGTTGGGTTAGGCCTGTGTTCAGAGAGGTGGAATAGCCCAGTGGTTAAAAGCTAAAACTCTGAGGCTGAATACAGTGGTTCACACTTGTAATCCCAACACTTTGGGAGGCCAAGGCAGGAGGATCGCTTCAGCCCAGTCATCTGAGACCAGCCTGGGAAACACAGTGAGACCTCAACTCTACAGAAAATTTGAAAAATTAGCCAGGTGTGATGGCGCATGCCTGTAGTCCCAGCTCCTTGGGAGGTTGAGGTGGGATAATTGCTTGAGCCCAGGAGGTTGAGGCTGCAGTGAGCCATGATTGAGCCACTACACTCCTGCCTGGGTGACAGAGCGTGACCCTGTCTCAAAAAACAAAACAAAAAAGCTCAAACTTTGGACTCAAACAGCCCAATTCAATCCCAGCTCTTTTACCCCTAGATCTGTAACTTTGAGCAATTCATTTAACCCCTCAAGAGACTCATTTTTCTTATCTATAAAATATGAATAATGAGAACCTGATAAGATTGTAAAGCATTTAACACAATGACATGGAAGATAGTAAGTACTAAACAAAGGGAAAAAAGGCTATCATCATCTTCTTTATGATACCATCATCATCTCCAGAATTGGTCGCTATGCAAAGGCAGGACAGGACGAGTCCTGCTACTCTTTCAACCTGCCCAGTTTAAGCAGCCACCACCGAGATAGAAAAGACATGGTATAAGGGGCAAAAAAGTACAAAAGGCAAAAACCAGATGAGGATATGACAATACAAATAAAGTCAGCTCTTGATTAACCATGCTAATGAGGTTGAGGGAATACTATTTATTTTATTTTTAATTGACAGAATACGAACATAGAAAGATTGCATTTAAATTGAAGAAAAGAAACTCTCCATCAAAAGAATATAAATAGAAAAAAACTTTATTTTAATTATTATTATTATTATTACTATTTTTTTTTTTTTTTGAGATGGAGTTTCACTCTTGTTGCCCAGGCTGGAGTACAATGGCACAATCTCAGCTCACTGCAAACTACGCCTCCCAGGTTCAAGCAATTCTCCTGCCTTAGCCTCCCTAGTAGCTGGGATTACAGGCATGTGCCACCACGTCCGGCTAATTTTGTATTTTTAGTAGAGATGGGGTTTCTCCATGTTGGTCAGGCTTGTCTCGAACTCCCAACCTCAGGTGATCCGCCTGCCTCGACCTCCCAAAGTGCTGGGATTACAGGCGTGAGCCACCGTACCCAGCCTAATTATTATTAAGACACAGTTTCACTCTGTTGCCCAGGCTGGAGCGCAGTGGCACGATCTCAGCTCACTGCAACGTCTGCCTCCCAGGTTCAAGTGATTCTCGTGCCTCAGCCTCCGGAGTAGTTGGGACTACAGGCACATGCCACCATGCCTAGCTAATTTTTTGTATTTTTAGTAAAGATGGGGTTTCACCATGTTGGTCAGGCTGGTCTCGAACTCCTGACCTCAAGTGAGCCACCTGCCTCAGCCCCACAAAGTGCTGGGATTACAGGCATGAGCCACTGTGCCCAGCTAAAAAAAATCTTTTTAAAATATAGATGGCAGCAGGCCGGGCACAGTGGCTCACGCCTGTAATCCCAGCACTTTGGGAGGCCGAGGCAGGCAGATCACGAGGTCAGGAAATCAAGACCATCCTGGCTAACATGGTGAAACCCCGTCTCTACTAAAAATACAAAAATTAGCTGGGCGTGGTGGTGGGTGCCTATAGTCCCAGGTACTCAGAAGGCTGAGGCAGGAGAATGGCGTGAACCAGGCAGGCGGAGCTTGCAGTGAGCCGAGATCACCCCACTGCACTCCAGCCTGGGCGACAAAGCAAGACTCCGTTTCTAAAAAAAATAGTTGGTAGCTTATTGGAGTACATGATATAATTGCTCAAAAGGCAAGAGAATACAGTCATTAAGAGTATGAACTCTGAGTTGGGCACAGTGGCTCACACCCATAATCCCGACACTTTGGGAAGCTGAGGTGGAAGAACTGCTTAAGCCCAGGAGTTTGAGACCAGCCTGGGCAACATGGTGAAACCCTGTCTCTACAAAAAAATTACAAAAATTAGCTAGGTATGGTGGTGCTTGCCTGTCGTCCCAGCTACTCGGGAGGCTGAAGTTGGAGGATCACCTGAGCCTAGGGAGGTCGAGGCCGCAGTGAACCATGATCATACCACTGCAATCTAGCCTGGATGACAGAGTGAGACCCTATCTGCAAAAAAAAAAAAGCATATAGGGCAACAAACGGAAGCAGACTAGGATAAAAAAAAATAAATACAGGTTAAAAGGAAGTAGGTAAGATAGATAAAGGATAAGAGATGAAGAGATTTGTGATAAAGCAAGTATAAAGTTAACAGGAGACTCTGGGTTGTGGGTATATGAGTGTTCACTATAAAATCCTTCCAACTTTGCTTTATGTTTAAAATGTTTCATAATAAGCTAGGGGAATAAAAGGAAGTAGACACAGAGGCATCAGCCCAAGTTCTGAGTCATAACCATGCTACCTTCCTGTCCTATGTGCCCAAACTCCAGGGCAAGCTTAGAAAAACCTGATTTGGGAATCCTGCTCATCAAGACTTTCCTGCACTAGATAAGCAGGAATCAGGTGTTAACGAGGCCCACCTTGGCATGAGTAGATATAGTCAGAGGGCAGAAATGCAGAGGTTCCACGGAGAAGTACCACGCTCACAGCACTATGACATTGTCACCCCTGCTCAGGAAGACCTCAGGAATAAGGCTCTGGATAAAGAACAGGTGGCATATACTCACTCATGAACTCTGTTGTCGCCATAGAGATCACTCAGGCCGAAGCTGATGTAGTGCCAGTGCTCGGGGATGTTAGCAGAAGGGCTCCCCACATTCCTGTACATGCTAACATAGTCCAAGGGGTCTGGGCCACCCAACCTGCAAAAAACAAAACACAGGGGTGTTAGTGTAAGCCTGGAAATCAGAAAATGTCAAGCTAAGGCACTCTACTTTGTAAACCTAAAGGACCCATCCTGGAGGAACCTGGGTAAAAGGTAACTAAAGAGAGGCCGCATCTCTCCAGAATGAGACTAAGGGATGGACAGCTAAGGCTGCCCAACTCTGCAACCCAAGAGTCTCCCTTCTCCTACCCCTGAAAGACTGGGCCTCTTTTAGAAATAAAACAGACTGGGTGGTTACCCATTTTGCTTTCTCCTGTTTCAAATTACCGATCCCAAATGAGATTGGCAGGGATTATCTCTCTTCTGTGGTGCCTGTATACATGCCAAGCTTCAAGGCAAGAGGTACATCAGTCAATCAATTGGCCTCTGTTGAAAGACCATCCCGAGCATCCCCAGTGGGCATTGTTCCTGGAAGCAGAGGCTCTGCTCCACTCCAGCCTCTTAGATAGCTAATTCCTGAAAGACTATATTGTGCCCTATGTTAATTACAGTTTGTTCTAAACAAACCCAAAGCCTCTAGTCCGTGCAGACACCAGCCTGCACCCCATAGACCAAAGCTGTTCTCTTATCATTGCAAGTGACAAAGGCCAAACTTAGGCTTAACTTAGTTCTGCACAGAGAACTGCAGCAGGAATCAAACTGCGCCCTGTGAGCATCTGCACCCAGAAAATGATCCCAGGAGAGACTGCCACCTCAAAGGTAGAGCTGGGATGGCAAATGATTTGGGGCCTCTCAGGACCACATTACATTTCCCCCACCATTCAACTGAGAAGGAGTTGAGGAAGACATTCAGTTATTATCTCACTCTGAGGATTTAATACAATAAGAGTTCCCTTTAGTAATCAGTGCTTTTTAAAAAAAATCCTGTTTTGGCCGGGCACGGTGGCTCACACCTGTAATCTCTGCACTTTGGGAGGCCCAAGTGGGTGGATCACTTGAGGTCAGGAGTTTGAGACCAGCCTGGCCAACATGGTGAAACCCCATCTCTACTAAAGATACAAAAAATTAGCCGGGTGTGGTGGCAGGTGCTTGTAATCCCAGCTATTTGCTATTTGAGAGGCTGAGGCAGGAGAATCGCTTGAACAACAGAGGCAGAGGTTGCAGGGAGCCGAGATTGCGCCACTGCACTCCAGCCTGGGCGACAGACTGAGACTTTGTCTAAAAAAAAAAAAAAAAAACAACGGATAAGAAATTTTGGTAGCTAGAGAAATAGATCAAATAGAAACCATCAGTGGAAGGAAGTCTGCATTTAGCCCACAAACACAGCATTTGAGCTGCCTCAAACATCTGACCATTCCACAGACTGCAAAAGCTTCACCTGCCCCTGGGACATCGATGGAGTACACTTTGCAACTGGGATAGCATGCTGGCGGAAAGCTAACAATCAAATAAAAGACATGTTACAAGTGATCCCAGTCAATGGTGCCGGCACCAGGCAATTTAAACACTATTTAAAACCAGTTGGTCTTGTTTCGTCCTCTCTTACCAGGATATTATTTGCCTTTGTAGAAATCCCTATTCTCTGCTAGGAAATGCTAAGTTATTTATAGAACTTGTAAGAAAGTTGCTACAAATAGCTTAGCATTTCAACAGAGGAAGAGGGACAACTCTCCATGTCTGCCTTAACTGATTTCAACAAATCACTTGACTAAATTCTATAACAGGTTGGATTTAGAAAAGTTTGTGGGGCAAGGGAAGAAAGAAAAGAATAGAGATCCCTGGAAAGACCCCATTAGAGCTACAGAACTCCAGAGCAGATGGGAGCCACTACAGGCCCCATACCTGCTCCAGTTTCCTGCTGCAAATTTCCAAACCTGCCCCCCTACAGCCTAGGTCCATCCCGCACCAAGCTGCAAAACTGTGTTCACCATTCTCTGCTCCATCTGCAGCATCCCTGCAGCCCTCTTCCTCACCAAGTCTCCCACAAGGTGTCACATCAAGGAGAGAAGCTTAACCTTAAAACTCCAACTGCAAGGAACTACCAAGAGTCAGACAAAATTAACCCTGTCCCCAAGCACAGTGTATTCTGTTTACTTACTACTCAGAGGCCAGATGAGTATGTGGGAAAAAATCATATTTTACACTTAGCAAATGATGTTATCCAAGGTCCCAGGGCATCCCTCATCTTAATTCCTTGAACACCCAACTTCTCTCCGCAGGGCAGTTGCAGGACTGAAGTGGGCCATGAGTACAGGTTCTGCCTCTCTGCTTTGATCCTTGCTCACCAAAGTCTCAGCTTTCAGTTAGAATGTCCCCACTACTCAGGGATCACCAGCCACAGAGCCACACTGCTATTGCAAAATGAATCCCAAGCTACCCTGGGCCACAGACAGACCCAGACAGCCTGGGTCAGTCATCCTGCTAGAAACTTCGTGGGATCCCAAATGTGAGGAATATAAATGAATTTCAGGATCTTATTTTTGCAAACCCCTCCGCATCTTAGAAAGTACCAGTCACTGATGGCTGGGCGCACTGGCTCACGCCTGTAATCCCAGCACTTTGGGAGGCCGAGGTGGGTTGATCAGTTGAGGTCAGGAGTTCGAGACCAGCCTGGCCAACATGGTGAAACTCTGCCTCTACTAAAAATACAAAAATTAGCTGGGCAAGGTGGCATGTGCCTGTAATATCAGCTACTTGGGAGGCTGAGGCACGAGAATCGCTTGAAACCGGGAGACAGAGGTTGCAGTAAGCCAAGATTGTGCCACTGCACTCCAGCCTGGGTGACAGAGCAAAACTCTGCCTCAAAAAAAAAAAAGAAAGTACCAGTCACTGTGCTGTTTCTCTTTATATTTTTCGGCATCTAGGAAGGGCTTTCACAAAGTGCTGTATAATCCCTTTTCTTCACTGTCACATGTTAGCCCATCTCTGAAGATATGGCTCTTAACAAGCTTGCAGCAGGAAGGAAAAAAAAAATTGCCCTTAGTCCTTTGCACATGCTTTCATACCTTTTACATACAATTCTATCCTTTATGGCTACTTGGGTGACATAAAAATAGTTGCCTGAATCTGTGTAGGGATTTCTCCTCACACTCAAATGAGGCCTGAACAAACAGCATGGCAAAGCCAGGCCCACTTCTTTTTTGTTTTTTTTCCAGATAACAGAGATAGGGTCTGGATATGTTGCCCACACTGGTCTTGAACTCCTGGCCTCAAGGGATCCTCAAGGCTCCCCAAAGTGGTGGGAATACAGGCATGAGCCACCGTGCCCAGCCCAGGCCCACTTTTCTCATGACACACGACAACAAGTTCATCACAACACATAGTTAAATATAAAGGCACAATGAGAATGGGTCATTAAGCTAGCAAGAGCTGCTTTCCACTCAGAAGCGCTCTTCAACAACTCCTCTCAACCAGAGAACAGTTCGCCAGCCAGAGAGGACTGCGACACCAGTTCCACCTCCTCCCAGCTACTCTGACAGAGGAGACTGTTCCCTACAACCCTCCCTAGACAGCAGGTGGCTGGTCCCCAGGCTCTCCACACTGTTGGCCTCTTGGCATCCTCCCATTGACACAGGCAGCTGGCCTCAGCCCTGCACAGCCTACTGACACCCATGTCCAGGGGAAGTAACAGGTTTTCACCAGGAGGAAGACTCAGTCCCAAAAGGAGAGGTAACCAGCAAAGATGTCCACTTGCCCCTTCAGGTCTACCCTTTGGCTACACTCCCAAGCAGCTGCAAAACAGTCTTTCAAGACTCATTGAAGATCATCTAACACAATGCCTGCATGAATGTGGTCCTGGACAGTTTCAACCAATATCTCAGTTTTTGGTCCAGCAAGACCTTGAGGACAGGTTCTTTTCCAGAGTCCCCAGAACATCTGTTTTGCCCAAATGCTGAAGGAAGAAACAGGCTGCAAACAGGAATGTGAAATTAGAAAAGACCATTCCTATCCTAAAGCTACTTGAGGGTTACTCTCAGCTCCCCGGAGAAACTGCAGGCCATGGCCAAGAAGCTCCTCTTAATGTCCCACTGCACAATTCCTCCCTGCTGAGGTCCCAGAGTCTCCATCATTTATTTCCAACTGGAGGTGGGAAACTGTGGTCCCCTTCAATCCTAAGCCAAATCATGGTTCTCTCTACCTAATGTCCTAAAGCAAAGCAACTGCAGAGCTAGGAGGAAGCTCTGCACGGAGAAAGAGAACAGTGCAGAGTAAGCAAAAAGTTTATCAGGAAGAGCTGCTCCGTCAAACTTCAAAAGCAAAAGCTTTGCCCTGATACGACGTCTGAGCTCATCGGGAAGGTATCAAAAGGAGACCTCCTCCTCATCTCTCCACAAGCACCAGGCCCTCATCTTTGGCCCTCCTACCCACCACAGGAGAGCCCTGGGCCCCTCGAACCCCCCCATCCTATGCAGTCTCGTGCCCTCTGAGCTTCATCGGCCTCGCTCCTCCAAAGCCCTCTCAAATGCTCCCCAGGCCCCGCCTCGCCTGTCCCATCCCACTTCAGCCGCCCCCGCTTGGCTTCCTCTCGCCCACTAATGACCCCCTACAGGCGCCCCCTCTTTTCACCACGTTTACAGTTCCCTCGCTCCTGCCGTTCCCCCCTCTGCTCCTACACACACCCCCAGTCCTCACTCTATTCTCCTAATCCCGGTTAACCCCTCACTACCCACGGGTTCCGTTAACCCCTTTGTCCCCATTCCCAACTTGAGCCTTAACTCCTTCCCTCGCAGCAGGAAGCCCTCCTTCAGAGTGCTTTAACCATTCTCTACCCCTCCTCCCACCTCCCACAAATTGCTTCGCCCTCGGCGCTTTAACCCTTTCCAGCCCGCGCCTGTCCGTCTCCCCGCGGCCCAGAGCTTACCAGTACTTGACGATAGCGGTAACCTGGAGCGGGTTCGGCTGGTCAGGGTAAAGGCGGCGGCACTCTCCGTAGATGGCGTGCAGTCCCGGGGGAAAGAGCGAAGCGAAGGCCGGGGGGGCAGTCGGGCCAGGGGCCGGGGGCGCGGTGGGGCCGGGGGCGCCGCTAGGCCGCAGCTCCGCCATCGGGGTGCGTAGGGCAGGCACTGGGGGAACTGGAGAGGGCAAACGACGGGGAGAGCACTGACGGGCCAGCGGGCGGACTCGGTGGGTGAGACTCCCCGAGGCGATGGGGGCTGCAGCGAGGTCTAGCTCCGCGCCTGCGCACGGCGCACCGTCCGCCCAGGCTGTAGCCGCCGCCGAGTCTGCCAGAGGGTGCCTCGGGGCGGCGGGGCGCTCAGGGGGGCGGGGCGCCGGCGCGCCCTATCCAAGCACCCATTGGCTAATGTCTGTGCCAGCCACAGGCAGGGAAGGCGTGACTTGACAATAGGCCCCGCCTCCCCTCCCTGTGTTGGGAGTGTCCCAAGGCTCTTGGTCTCCCCCTAGTGTTAGGAGGAACCCAAGTTTAGAGATGCTGAGCACCCTCTGAGGTGCTAGGGTCCCACGAAAGCACCGAGAAGTGCGCCAACAAAGGATTTATTACTGTTTTGCTGACGCGCTGCTAACTAGGATTTAAACATAAATCTGACAATGGATTGATTCATTCATCCATGGGGCGTTAGTATTAATAGATGATAATAAATCTAATGTTTTCTAGGGCTATTGACAAAAAGGTCCCCGAAATTTCAAAGGGGCTGGGGGAGAACATAATCCAGAGAAAAAAATACACTGGGCTCATTTGAAAGCAGTGACACATAACCTCTCTTCACCTCCATTTTCTCCACCATCAATGTCAATTCTAGCTCCTTATGAAAATTAAAGAGATACTACAGCAGTTTCTGAAACCCTTAGATGATGTTTTAATGACCAAAAGATTACCTATACTAGTAGTTCCAATTGCCAATCTTCGGATCAATGTTAGCCTGTTATGCAGAAAAAAAGAAAATGCAAAAGGCAACGACAATATACAGGTTTTTAACTTAAAGCTAATTTTATGCAATTTAAATTGTTTTCCTTTGTTGTAGGAATATGTCCTCTCGCGTACGTGTGTTAACATTTCCTTTTTGTTAGAGTGTGAGGTGCTAGGAGATGTTTATTAAAGTCTTACAGATCCAAATAAAAACATGAGAACCTTATATTGTCTAAGGGAACGTTGGGGGGAGTGGCAGGGCTGATCTGCAAAATCCAAACATCCATGAATTACGACCAATCCAAACCGAACTACAGACAAGTACTCGAGAAGACTACATACCTCAGCATGCACTGCGAACTCCATCAAAGGGACTACAGATCCAGGCATGCAACATGACCATCAACCTGTGTCTCTGGCTGTTTAATCTAGGGAGACCACAAATCCCAGGGTACTGTGCATGGGAAATGCGACTCCCAATCTTAAACTAGGCTGGCAACAAAGCAAGCTAGAGCGCTGACCCAGGCGCAAAGCTTGCTGGGGATTGTAGTTCTTCAGAGGCGAGGTTGGGCCGCTCCCTCGCCGCCCTGAACCGGCGGCTAGACTGCGCATGCGTGTCAGTGGCGCTAGCGGCGGACCCGGCTGAGCAGTTCCTTCCCCAGAAGGAGAGATTCCTCTGCCATGGAGTCCTACGATGTGATCGCCAACCAGCCTGTCGTGATCGACAACGTGAGTTGCGTCTTTCCTATCTATAAGGGGACTTGGGCTCTCCTCCTCGAAAGGATCGCTTCCCGGGGTTCAGCCTGAGCCGCCGGCTCTTTGTCACTGGCCCGGCCTGTCAGGCGCGTTCAGCCACAGCCGCCTCCTTCCTCCCCTTATCACATAGTCCGCAGGCAAGGCGGCCAGCCAGCGAAAGTGGGATGGAGAACTCTGGAGTGGATAAAGGAAAGAGTTATAGTCCAAGCCAGTTCTTGGGCCCTTGGCTCTAGGGGCCTTAACCGCTGTGTGAGAGCCCGTCGCCCGCCCTCTCCTCCGTTTCCGATCGCTCTATTGGTTGCTCTGGCTATCCATCTTGGCCAATGATACCGCCTCTTAGCCTTGCCGGATGAGGCTAGGCCTCTGCGGTGATTGGCTCACGCCCCTGCCGTTCTTCCTGGCCGCCATATTGTTTTCCCTCTTGAAGGGGCGGGGCAGTGCTCCAGGGCTGTGGGGATTGGCTTCCGGGACTCTGGGTGGTGGGGCCTAAAGGCAAGTGCCCGCCCGCGGGTGGAGAATGGCTAAGTTTTCCTTCGGTCTCAGCCGGCGCTGCGGCTTGGTGGTATGGATCTGGGTGGGGCCCGAGAATCTGGTGCCAGAAACTGCTGTAGGATGTCAGCTATTACTGTGATTATAAATTACAAAGTTGATAAAGGTCGAGAAGAAAGGAGAATGACAAAGCAAGCAGAGAGGTTGTCCTCCTCTTTGGAACGCCTAGTTCTTAGGGGGAAAAATTACCAAACTTAATATTTGCCTGGCGCTCTAGCGCTTCCAGGGCGTTTTCACATACATTCGAGTTGAATCCTCACAAAAACTGGACGCATAGTTTAAAAGGAACTTTGATCTTCGTGTTACCGGTGAGAAAACTGAAGCGCGAAGAAGTAACGTGAGCCCAAGGTCACATAGCAGAGGTGCCCTAAATCCAGTACTTTATCCGTCATCCCTTTTGCCAGCAGCACCATGCAGAAGCATCAATATTGACCAATAGAAAGAATCTAAATACTGCTCTTATTTTGGGGGGAAAGGAGAAAACTGTAAAACGACTGCATTTCTGCCTTCGATTCAAAGCTTTGGTCCCACAGAGATTGATCCCTTTCTGTGTCCCTTGTAGGTCCCTCCGTTGAGGCAAAAATACCAGTTCCCTCTGTTGTAAGCTGACTCTGTCAGATTCCCTTTGTTGATTCAGCTCTTGGGACCTTAGGCATATTACAATATTCTCGCTTAAGCTTCAGCTCTGTTAGGTAGATAGGAATTACTATCCCCAGTGTATGCAGGGATGTTAAATAACAGATTTCAAACCATCCAGTTTAGGAATTGAGGAGCCAGTCATCAGACTGAGATCCAGTTCCAAGTTGCTCGCTTTTTCCAATATATTTTTGTTGTTGTTTTCATTACATTTTCCTTCTCTCCAGGGGTATTTTGTTTTTATTATTCCCCTTTAGAAAGGGGCAGGATTGAGCTCAATGAGACAGCTCTTTTTTTTTTTCTTTTTTTTTTTTGGAGACAGGGTCTCGCTCTGTTGCTGAGTCTGAAATGCAGTGGCGCGATCACAGCTCACTGCAGCCTCAACCTCCTGGGCTCAAGTGATCCTCCCGCTTAAGCCTCTCGAGTAGCTGGGGCTGCAGGCACGCGCCACCACCCCGGCTAATTTTTGTATTTTTTGTAGGAAGGGTTTCGCCATGTTGTCCAGGCTGGTCTCAAACTCCTGGGCTGTTGCGATTCTCCTACCTTGGCCTCCCAAAGTGCTGGGATTACAGGCCTGAGCCACCGTGCCTGGCAGAGACACCTCTTTTTTTGGTGTGGGGGGTGGAGGGAACAGGATCTCGCTTTGTCACCCAGGCTGGAGTGCAATTGTGCGATCTCAGCTCACTGCAGCCTCCGCCTCCAGGTTCAAGAGATTCTCCAGTCTAGACTCCCAAGTAGCTGGGATGACAGATGTGCACCACCACGCCTGGCTAATTTTTGTTTTTTTTTTTTTTTTTTTTTGAGACGGAGTCTCACTGTCGCCCAGGCTGGAGTGCAGTGGCGCGATCTCAGCTCACTGCAAGCTCCGCCTCCCGGGTTCACGCCATTCTCCTGCCTCAGCCCCCGAGTAGCTGGGACTACAGGCGCCCGCCACCTCGCCCGGCTAATTTTTTGTATTTTTAGTAGAGATGGGGTTTCACCGTGTTAGCCAGGATGGTCTGGATCTCCTGACCTCGTGATCCGCCCACCTCGGCCTTCCAAAGTGCTGGGATTACAGGCGTGAGCCACCGCGCCCGGCCTAATTTTTGTATTTTTAGTAGAGATGGGGTTTCACCATATTGGCCAGACTTGTCCTGAACTCCTGACCTCAAATGATCCACCCGCCTCGGCCTCCCAAAGTGCTGGGATTACAACCATGAGCCACCACACCCGGCCCAGATACTTCATTTTTGAGAGGATCTTTTTGTCTCCTTCACTAGACTATTAAATCCTTGTGGAAAAAGATGATATTCTCCCACAGGTTTAGTGGTGTTGGAAAAAAAAATTTAAGAAAGATGATATTCCTTTAGTCTCACTTCAACCACTTCTCTCTACACACACACAGTATACCTAGGGTCTGGCACCTCTGTGTGCTCAATAGATGTTTTTTCATTGGATTGATGGGTGATTGGATGAATGACTGAATATCTCTATCAAAGTAACAAAGATATTCCTAAATAAAGAAAAGATGGGGAGTTTTCTCTAGTTAGTTACTGCAGATAATTGAGTAGGACTTTTTGTTCTTGATGTTGATTTTCAGAGAGCACTATGATTTCTGTCTTTAGCCAGGCTCTTTGTGCTTCTTCTGCCTTCTTAGTTGTAAAAAGGAAAAATATATAGAAATTCAATTTCCTGTTTTCATCAGCAATGCAGAAGGAACAACCTGTCTATCCCACCAGCTCCTTTGCTTCTTGAATTGCTAGGCAGGAGTTCCATCTCTGGCCATTTTCTTTAATATCACTTACACTAATGCGTCTTAGTTTTTTTCTTTCTCTTTCCTGGTAGTATGTTTCGAAATGCATTACAGCAGTGATGCATTTTTAGTTTCAAGATTTAAAGAATTGACTTGTCTTTTTTTTTCCCCCCTCTGGGAAAACATGTCCTTTATTATGCCAGTATTTCTGCCAAAAGGTGAAGTAGGAGAAACTTAAGTCATTTTCCTATTAGTATTTGCTGAATATCTGACACATTTTTACATTTGGGGTCTCAGGTAGTCCTTGCTGTTTAACATTTGGGGGGGGTCATTTTGTTTTTATTATTTTCAAGATGGTAGATGTATAGGAAACATTATTTGAAATACCTGAGACAACTTATTACATATAATGAGAATAATGTATCACTAGCTATGTTAACTCTATAGCTTAACATGTTGTTACACTTTATTTATGGGCCAAGAAGAGTATAATCAAAAGAATGCAGGAGAAAGAAAGCAGGGAAAGAGCCCCATTAGGTTCACAGCCTTTCCCAATCATAAGACAATTGTGACCACTCCTTTCATCTTACTCTGGCATCAAGTCATTTCATCAGAATTTAATGAGGAAAATGGAGGGGCAGGTAGGTGAGTGCTTTAATGACAACAATAAAGTGATAGGTATTTTTTTTAATCACCCGAGAAGCTTTATGATGATAGGTATTTTTTAAAACCAAATATAAGTCATTTCTTCCCAAAGACATATCACAGAGAATAGTGTAAGATGGGAGCAGCTCCTAGGCCACATTTTGAGGACTACACTTTGATCAGAATACCATGTTTATTCTGAAACTCAAATTTTTCCTAAGATCCAGGCCAAATGTGGTGGCTTACTCCTGTAATTCCAGCATTTTGGAAAGCCAAGGCTGGAAGATCGTTTGAGCCCAGGAATTAGAGACCAGCCTGGGCAACATAGTGAGACTTCATCTCTACTTTAAAAAAAAAAAAAAAATTAGCCAGGCATGCTTGGTGGCATGCACTTGTAGGAGGCTGAGATGGGAGAATCACTTGAGCCCAGGAGTTTGAGGCTGCAGTGAGATCGTGCACCTCACTCCAGCCTATTTAAAAAAAAAAAAAACAAAAAAAAAAAAACTCTAAGTTTACAGTTTTGCCTAAACCTAAAATGGATCAACGTTCTTGTCAAACTTAAAACTGTCTTTGTGACTATATGGACCTAAATGCAGGCTCTTCAGAAGTTCAACAATAAGCTAAGCATTTGTTTGTTTTGCTTTGGATGTTGTGCTGCTTCAGCCCCCTTTAAAAAAAAAAAAAAGAGAGAGAGATACTTTAAACATACAGAAAAATTCGGTGTGGTATATAACAAGCACCCAGGTAGCATGTGTCTACTACCCAGATTTAATAAATATTGACGTTGCCATATTTGCTTCAGTATTTTTTTTGCTTTAGTGGTCCCATCCACCTTCATGTTTTAAGGAAATAAAACATTACAGATATAATTGAAGACTCTTTGTACCCCTCCACAACCCTATCTTTTTTTTTTTTTGAGACAAGGTCTCACTCTGTTGCCCAGGTTGGGGCTCAGTGGCACAATCAAAGCTCACTGCAGCCTCAACTTGCCAAGCTTAAGCAATCCTCCCACCTTAGCCTCCCAAGTAGCTGGGACTACAGCCATGTACCACCTGCTCAGCTTTTTTTTTTTTTTTTTTTTTTTTTTGTAGAAATGGGGTCTCCCTGTGTTCCCCAGGCTGATCTACAACTCCTGGGCTGAAGCAGTCCTCCCACCTCAGCTTCCCAAAGTGCTGGGATTACAGGCATGAGCCACTGTGCCTGGCAACCCTATCCTTTCTCTCTGTTTTACAAATAACCCGCAAAACAACCATCATCATAAAATTGTCCTCCTTTTATACTCAGGAAGATAAGTCAGGAAAATTGTGTTGTTCAAGGCCAGCCTGGGCAATACAGCAAGACCCCCATCTCTTTAAAAAAAAAAAAAATTGTGCTCCTTTCCACCTATGATTTTTTTAAATTTTTAATTATTATTTGTTTTTAAATTTTTTTTTAGAGATAAGGTCTCACTCTATCACCCAGATTAGAGTGCAGTGTTGCAGTCGTAGCTCACTGCAGCCTCAAACTCCTGAGCTCAAGCAAACCTCCTGCCTCAGCCTCCCAAGTAGCTGGGAGTATAGGAGGAGCAAGCCACCATGCCTAGATCCATCCATGATTTTATGTGCATATGCATTTTAAGTTTGGTAGGGGAGTGTGCTGTTTGTGTTTTGAAAGTTTACTTAAGTGCTATCATCTTACTGTTATTTCTTTTTATTATAGCAATTTCAAACATACAAAAGGAGAAGGAATAGTGTAAGGAACATCCATACGTTCACCTAGCTGTAACAGTTATCAAACTCTTGGCCAATCTTTTCAACTACATTCCTGCCCATTTCCCTCTCCCACATTCTTTTTTTTTTTTCCTGAGATGGAGTCTGCTGTGTCACCCGGGCTGGAGTGCAGTGATGCTCACTGCAACCTCCTGGCTCAAGTGATTCTCCTGCTTCAGCCTCCTGAGTAGCTGGGACTACAGGCACGCACCACCATGCCCAGCTAATTTTTGTATTTTTAGTAGAGACGGGGTTTTGCCATGTTGGCCAGGCTGATCTCGAACTCCTGGCCTCAAAGGATCCAGCCACCTCAGCCTCCCAACGTGCTGGGATTATAGGCGTGAGCCACCACGCCCAGCCCCACACTCATTTAAAAACATAATCAATATACTATTATCATGCCTAATCAAATTAACAAGAACCCCTTAATCTTATCAGTTATCTAGTCAATGTTCAGATTTCACTAACTGTCTGAAAAAATTTTTCTTTTACAATTTGTTATCAGCTTTTCTGATCCTACTAATGCTGATTCACTTAAGTTTTTAGGGACACTAGAATTAGCTGAGGAAATGAAGTCAATGTATTTATCTAACACTGTCACTTGCAGTGTGATATTCAGGCTGTTGGTTGTACAGCTTCAGCAAGAATCCATCCCTAGCTTGACAGAAAAGGTGAAGAAGAGGTGACTTACAAAGATATTTTCACGTTCAATTATGGATATTTTGCAAGCCAAGGATGTGCTTCACACTGAGCTAAGTCCTCTGAGGATAAAAAAGAAATCAGATACCATGTGGAAGAAGAAACATCACCAATTAGTGACTGGAAATGCCTAGAATAGGGATCTCAAACTCAATGCCTGCAGAGGCCAAGCAGGAATGGAAATATACTCAAAAGAGAAGAGAGAGAATAGCCTGAAAGGCACCTCTTCCAGGCTGGGAAATCTGAAAGGTGCATTGAATTGAGCATGCCTGACCAAAATGTTAACTGCTTCTCCTTTCTATCCAATTGTCCCCATGCAGGAATACGGGCCTAGTGTTGCCAGATATTCTGATTTTTAAAAATTTGTGTATTTATCGAGGTCAGGAGATCGAGACCATCCTGGCTAACATGGTGAAACCCCATCTTTACTAAAAATACAAAAAATTAGCTGGGCGTGGTGGCGGGTACCTGTAGTCCCAGCTACTCGGGAGGCTGAGGCAGGAGAATGGCATGAACCCGGGAGGCGGAACTTGCAGTGAGCCGAGGTCGCGCCACTGGACTCCAGCCTGGGCGACAGAGCGAGACTGCGTCTCAAAATAAAATAAATAAAATAAAAATACAAAAAAATTAGCCAGGTGTGGTGGCAGGCGCCTGTGGTCCCAGCTACTCCAGAGGCTGAGGCAGGAGAATGGCTTTGGACCCGGGAGGCGGAGCTTGCAGTGAGCCGAGATTGCGCCGCTGAACTCCAGCCTGGGCGACAGAGCAAGACTCCGTATCAGAAAAAAAAAAAAAAAAATCGTGTATTTATTTATTTATTTATTTTGAGACGGAGGCTGTCTCTGTCGCCCAGGCTAAATTGCAGTGGTGCAATCTCGGCTCACTGCAACCTCCCCTGCGTGGGTTCAAGAGATTCTCCTGCCTCAGCCTCCCGAGTACTGGGACTACAGGCACGTGCCACCACACCCGGCTAATTTTTTTTTTTTTTTTTTTAGGTGGAGTCTCGCACTGTCGCCCAGGCTGGAGTGCAGTCGCGCAATGTCAGCTTACTACAAGCTCTGCCTCCCGGGTTCACGCCATTCTCCTGCCTCAGCCTCCTGAGTAGCTGGGACTACAGGCGCCCACCACCTCGCCCGGCTAATTTTTTGTACTTTTTAGTGGAGACGGGGTTTCACCGTGTTAGCCAGGATGGTCTCAATCTCCTGACCTCGTGATCCGCCCCCCTTGGCCTCGCAAAGTGCTGGGATTACAGGTGTAAGCCACTGCGCCTGGCCTTATTTTGAATTTTTTATATATATTTTTTGAGGCAGAGGCTCACTCTGTCGCCCAGTCTGGAGTGCAGTGGCGAGATCAGGGCTCACTGCAGCCCTGACCTCTTGGGCTCAGCCTCCCAAGTAGCAGGGACTATGGACCCGCACCACCATGCCCAAGTAATTTTTAAATATTTTGTAGGCCTGGTATGGTGGCACATGCCTGTAATCCTTGCATTTTGGGAGACTAAGGCGGGTGGATCACTTGAGATCAGGAGTTCGAGACCAGCCTGGCCAACATGGTGAAACCCCATCTACACTAAAAATACAAAAATTAGCCTGGCGTAGTGGCGCACACCTGTAACCACAACTACTCAGGAGGCTGAGACAGGACAATCGCTTGAATCCAGGAGGCGGAGGTTGCAGTGAGCCGAGATTGTACCACTGTACTCTAGGTGGGTGACAGAGCCAGACTCCATCTCAAAAAAATTAAAATTAAAATAAATATTTTGTAGAGATGGTGTTTTGCCATGTTGCCCAGGCTGGTCTCTCGAACTCTTGGCCTCAAGCAATCCTCCTGCATCTGCCTTCCAAAGTGATGAGGTGACAGGCGTGGGCCACCGCACCCAGCCATACTTTTTGTTTGTTTGTTTGGTTAGTTGGTTGGTTTCCAGACAGGGTCTTATCTTACTCTGTCATCCAGGCTGGAGTGCAGCAGTGCAATTACAGCTTGCTGCAGCCTTGACCTCCCAGACTCAAGTGATCCTCTGACCTCAGCCTCCTGAGTAGCTGGGACCACAGGCGCACAACGACCATACCCAGCTAATTTTTGTATTTTTTGTAGTGATGGGGTTTCTCCATTTTGGTCAGGCTGGTCTCAAACTCCTGGCCTCAAAGTGATTTGCTTGCCTCGGCCTTCCTAAGTGCTTGGATTATAGGCATGAGTCACCACACCCAGCCGAGACTACTCAAAAAGTCTCTACCAGACATTTTTTCATTTGGCCTTGCCAGAGTGAATAACAAAGACAGTGGCAGCTTATTTGCCAGGTACACAGTTCCTAGTTGTACATACTGTTAAAGAAATGGACATAACCCTTTTGTATGCTCTTGAGCAGAATTTGTGTGGCTTGAGCAGAATTGAGGCAGCTCAGCTGCTCCTCATTCTCCACTGATTCTTCACCCTACGACTGGCCTGGCAGGCCTGCTTGGGGGCTGCAAGGACACGCTGGGTCTGGTTCCACCTTGTGCATCACTCCCAGTGCTGCTTTCCCCTTTCCTGAACCGCCTCTGCCTGGGGCTTCTGTCATTTCAGCTGGTCATTCAGGTTCCATACTTTAGGTTCTATCTGCCAGTCATTTGCACTTGATTTTAATTTTACTCAGCCAGCATCTGTTGAGTACCCAGCAAATGCCAGATACTGCCGAAATGTACTTTAGCCTTAAGGAACTTCGACTGAAAAGAGACAAAAGTGGAAACCTTACATTGTAATAGAAAGCAGAATGAAGTGCATGCCACCTTGTGGTGCAGGTAATGGAGATTTGCTGTGAGATAATAGGAAGATGATCATTCATTCCAATTGGGGATGTTTCTTCAGGAGGAAGGTGATGATATTTGAACTGGGCCTTTTATACTCTTTGCTAGGAAGGACAGAGAAGAAAAAACAAATCTGACTTCATAATCTGCCTGTTTACCCAGACTCTAGTCCTTTTGCTTGTAAACTAAAAATCAAATACCCAGGAAAATCATCTCTTAAAAATATCCAGGGTCTGAAGGACAGATTTCATCCTCTCTTGTTTTTTAACCTCTGCCGGGAGACCCAATTAGTCTGTTGGCATCACCACACCCAGATGAAGGCAGTGAGCAATCATTGGAAGACTGAGCAAACAAGTTCTAGGAGTTCCCTTCTTGCCTGTCCGTGCCTTGCTCTCAGAGCCCTTGGGTTTGTAGGCAAATTCCCCCTCCTTCCCAGTCTTTCAGCTCACTTGACAGCTGCACTTTTTCCAGGCTCCTTGTTGTACTGCCCAGTCCAATGAGTTTGCACATTGTCTTCTGTTTTCACTCTCTTCTGTTGGCAAAGGTTCCTGCTCCCTTAGAGAACTGGCTGCCCTGCTCTCCTCTCATACCACTTTCTCCGCCCTTCAACCACTTTTTTTTTTTTTTTTTTGAGGTGGAGTCTCACTCTGTCTCCCTGGCTGGAGTGCAGTGGTGCGATCTTGGCTCACTGCAACCTCCACTTCCTGGGTTCAAGTGATTCTCCTGCCTCAGCCTCCCTGAGTAGCTGGGATTACAGACGTGTAGCACACCTGGCTAATTTTTGTATTTGTAGTAAAGGCAGTGTTTTGCCATGTTGGCCAGGCTGGCCTTGAACTCTCTGGCCTCATGTGATCTGCCCCGCTTCGGCCTCCCACAGTGCTGGATTACAGGCGTGAGCCACCACGCCCAGCTTCCTTCAACCACTTGCTTCCTCCACCAACCTCTGTCTTGCCAAAGGCAAGCACCAGATGGCCAGTCTCACTCCCCCTCTTCCTGCAGAAGAGCAGGAATAAGAGAGTCAAGGAGGGAAGCAGGCATGTTGCTGGGAAGCCTTTGGTGCAGATAACCTTGGCTACTTAGAGTCTGCTGGTGTGTTCAGTGCTTGCAGAGTGGGGTCAGGAAATACCACACTCCACCCCAGGAGAGTGGTCAACAGGCAGCAGGAAAAGGCTTGCCCCAGCTACGGGTGCAGCTGCAAACCATGTTGGGTTAGAAGGGTGAGGATATCAGGTGTGGTGGTAGAAGAGTTAAGAAGGAAGAGGAGGCCGGGCACGGTGGTTCATGCCTGTAATCCCAGCACTTTGGGAGGCCGAGGCAGGTGGATCACAAGGTCAGGAGTTCGAGACCAGCCTGACCAACATGGTGAAACCCCCATCTCCACTAAAAATACAAAAATTAGCCAGGCATGGTGGTGCGCGCCTGTAATCCCAGCTATTCAAGAGGCTGAGGCAGGAGAATCACTTGAACCCAGGAGGCGGAGGTTGCAGTGAGCCGAGATTGTGCCACCACACTCCAGCCTGGGTGACAGACGGAGACTCTGTCTCAAAAAAAAAAAAGGCCGGGCGCGGTGGCTCACACCTGTAATCCCAGCACTTTGGGAGGCCAAGGCGGGCGGATCACGAGGTCAGGAGATTGAGATCATCCTGGCTAACACGGTGAAATCCTTCTCTAATTTAAAAAAAAAAATACAAAAAAATTAGCCGGGCGTGCTGGTGGGCACCTGTAGTCCCAGCTACTCAGGAGGCTGAGGCAGGAGAATGGCGTGAACCTGGGAGGCAGAGCTTGCAGTGAGCCCAGATTGCACCACTGTACTCCAGCCTGGACGACAGAAAGAGACTCCATCTCAAAAAAAAGGAAGAGGACAGGGTGTATCTACAAGCAATACTAAGCCTTGACATCTGTCCTGCACAGGGTTGGTCTCTGTCTAGAGTCAGTGTTTACATTGATTGGGCCCTGGGTGGTACCTGAGATGCTGGGAGAACTCAGATTCTTTTCTGGACACCTCACTCGACATACCAAGTGTTGGAGCAGCAGGACTGTGGTTCTCTTCTATTCTCAGAGTAGGCTTTAGTCTTTGCTTCTCTTTACCATCAGGAGACCAAGGAGTAAAAGGAAAGCATAGTTAAAAAGAAAACAACAACAAAAATCTCCCAAAGCATAGTGCTCTGCCCTTGTGATAAGAACCAGACAGCACGTGTTCCATGGGAGTCCATTTCAAGCATGACAGTGCTCATGGCGGTGTCTGTCACAGAGGCCCTGGAAGCTGGGAGAGTTCAGGTCTGAGCCGGGAAAGTAGGTTAAAAGCACCCCAGGGTGGTGTAACAAGGAGTCATGTGCTTTTTCCACCTTATGTTCCTGAACTTGGCTGCTTTGATGCTTCTAGGTACCTTCTTCTTTCCCCAGGTTTTCTGTCTTTTTCTTCCCTTTATTACTAGTATTTTTAATTCCCAAAGCAAAACATATTCAATGTAGAAGAGTCAGAGACTGCAGAAAACTCACACAATACGGTTGAGTATACAGTGAGAATCCTCCTCACCATCCTATTTCCACTTCCGTTTTTGGTGTGCATTCACCTTTTTCTAGGTTCAAATAAATGTATATATTATATACAAATATTAGGTTTTTTGTTTTTTTTCCTGTGAGACAGAGTCTCACTCTGTCACCCAGGCTGGAGTGCAGTGGCACAATCTTGGCTCACTGCAACCTCTGCCTCCCAGATTCAAGTGATTCTCCCACCTCAGCCTCCCAAGTAGCTGGAACTACAGGTGCCTGCCAACACGCCTGGCTAATTTTTGTATTTTTACTAGAGACAGGGTTTCACCATGGTGGGTAGGCTTGTCTCAAACTCCTGACCTCAAGTGATCCTCCTGCCTCTGCCTCCCAAAGTGTTGAGATTACAAGTGTCAGCCACTGCGCCCGGCCGCTTTCTTTTCTCAAATAAAAATGATACCATATAATGTATTTTTCCTTTTGTATTTGTGATAGTTCTGACTCCTCATTCTCTCTCCTCTTTCCTCAGGGATCCGGTGTGATTAAAGCTGGTTTTGCTGGTGATCAGATCCCCAAATACTGCTTTCCAAACTAGTAAGTCATTCTGTAGCTTAGACATTTTGGAGGCTCATCAGCTTTGTTACAGGCCCAGCCCTATAAGGAACAGGAGCCGGGTTTGGAGTCAACAAAGGAGAACAGTTGTCTACGTGGTACAATTTGAGAGGCACAGACAAGAGGCCTCTTTTTAAAAATCCAATTTTATCTGATGCTAAAAAATTTTATCATTGATAACTCACTGCTTTAGAGGATTGCCTCTTGGTCGAGCCCTCCTTTTAAAATTCTCCTATCACCCAGGCTGGGGATTAACATTTAACCTATCTTTTTTTTTTTTTTTTTTTTTTTTTTTTTTGAGACGGAGTCTCGCTCTGTTGCCCAGGGTGGAGTGCAGTGGTGTGATCTTGGCTTACTGCAAGCTCCGCCTCCCGGGTTCACGCCATTCTCCTGCCTCAGCCTCCCGAGTAGCTGGGACTACAGGCGCCCGCCACCATGCCTAGCTAATTTTTTTGTATTTTTAGTAGAGACGGGATTTCACCGTGTTAGCCAGGATGGTCTTGATCTCCTGACCTCGTGATCCGCCTGCCTCGGCCTCCCAAAGTGCTGGGATTACAGCCCTTCTACTATCTTAATGAGTAGTTTCTCAGAACTTTCCTCCTAAGGCAGAGAGACTGCAGGCAGGAGAAGAGCACAGAGGCTTACAGGAAGGGCTTAAAGGGGCAGGGAAAGGAAGAGGCTATCTGTCCGATCTATAGCATCACAGTTTTTTTGTTTTGTTTTGTGAGACGGAGTCTCATTCTGTAGCCCAGGCTGGAGTGCAGTGGCGCAATCTCAGCTCACTGCAACTCCTGCCTTGCAGGTTCAAGTGATTGTCGTGCCTCAGCCTCCCAAGTAGCTGGGATTATAGGCATGTGCCATCACGCCCAGCTAATGTTTGTATTTTTAGTAGAGATGGGGTTTCACCATGTTGGCCAGGCTGGTCTCAAACTCTTGACCTCAAATGATCCACCTGCCTCACCTTCCCAAAGTGCTGGGATTATAGGCGTGAGCCACCGAGCCCGGCCCAGCATCACAGTTTTACTCAGATGTCCTGGGAAGGGGACTAAGGATACTAAAATGTTTTGAGTTAATCACTCCTTTAGAAATTCTCATTTCCTCATCTTTCTTGGTCTGTGCATACACTGGAGAAAGAGAAGAACTAGAGGTATTGAATACTCTAAAAATTTGTTTTCATAATTTATAATAAATATAAAATATGAAACAATATATAAATAATATAATACATGTTCATTTTAGAAATTGTGGAAAATACAGAAAAGTATAAAGAAGAAAACCAAAATCAACTGTGACTTCACTCCTCGAAGATAATCTCAGTAGAATTTGAGTGTGTATGTACATCTATACATCCTTCCTGTGTTCTGTCATGAAATGAAAAATGATGGTCCTCCTCACTGTCTTTTCTAGTGTGGGCCGACCCAAGCACGTTCGTGTCATGGCAGGAGCCCTTGAAGGCGACATCTTCATTGGCCCCAAAGCCGAGGTAATTCCCACGCCTACAGAACAAGCCTCAAGCCAGCAGAGGACCTTCATTATTCACCACATGGAACATGTCCCAACATTTGGACATACTCATAAGTAAAAGGGGCAACTTTCTCTGAAAATCTCCTTTTTGATTCTCTCATCCTAGGCTTAGGTGGTTTATTTTTCCCAGGAACAGCCTGTGGTCTTGGAGAAGAAATACCTGGGACCTCACTTTGGGACACACTGAGACCAGTCTAGAAAACAGGGCTGTTGTCTTCTGCATTCTGTCACTGCCTTGTCAGTGATCAAATTTACTGTGTTTATTATTTTTTTCACAAAAAATATTCAGTGGGGAGATCCTGGCTGGGGTACCCTAGGGATGAGTTAATTCGCACAGCTTTGGCAGAGCCCTCACGCAGCCTCTCGTAAGCAGATAGCAGAATCGCTGTTGCCATCCTTGGCTTCAAGTGCTGAGGCCCAGAGGTGGGAGCCAGGAGATTGTGTCCTTCAACCAGGCAATGAGGAAGATGCCTCCTGCCACTTGCCCTAGAGGCACCTGAGGGGCCATGGAAATGCAGAAGCCCCCTGCTTTGCTGGCTCCTCGGGAATGAGGGCAGTTTGCAGCAAACAGTACATAGCCTTGGAGAATGAGTGCCCACCCTTAGCCCTGGGCAAGGACAGCAGGGTGGGAGCTCAGGAAGCTGAGGCTTCTTTGCGAGGGATTCAGCTTGCACTGCTCAGTCTTGGGAGAGCAGGGTCCTGGGCGGAGCCTGACTGCAGTCGCAAGTCCTGTTCTCTTTTCTCAGGAGCACCGAGGTCTGCTTTCAATCCGCTATCCCATGGAGCATGGCATCGTCAAGGATTGGAACGACATGGAACGCATTTGGCAATATGTCTATTCTAAGGACCAGCTGCAGACTTTCTCAGAGGAGGTGAGGATCCTGTGTGTAGGGCACTCCTGTAGGGTATGCAAAGCTGTGTCAAACTCCTACCCTAGAGATGATGAGGAGGATGATGATCACTGCCAAGAGTGCTGGAGCCATTTGATTTTCAGGCATATTCAGATTTAATCTTAACACCATTCCTATGAGATATAGGTAGTATTATCTCATTTTACAAACAAGGGAACAAGTTCAGAAAAGCCAAGTCGTGGCCGGGCGCGGTGGCTCATGCCTGTAATCCCAGCACTTTGGGAGGCCAAGGCAGGTGGATCATGAGGTCAGGAGATCGAGACCATCCTGGCTAACACGGTGAAACCCTGTCTCCACTAAAAATACAAAAAATTCTCCGGGCGTGGTGTCGGGTGCCTGTAGTCCCAGCTACTCCGGAGGCTGAGGCAGGAGAATGGCGTGAGCCCAGGAGGCGGAGCTTGCAGCGAGCCGAGATTGCGCCACTGCACTCCAGCCTAGGCGACAGAGCGAGACTCCGTCTCAAAAAAAAAAAAAAGAAAAGCCAAGTGGTATTTCCAAGGTCACCTAGTGAACAAAGGGTAGAGATGGAATTCAGACCTATGTCTTTTAGAATTCAAAGCCTGTGCTCATTAACTTCTTTCACCCAGACTGGAGTGCAATAGCTCACTGCAGCCTCGACCTCCTGGGCTCAAGTAATCCCATCTCAGCCCCACCCCCTACCATGCCCGGCTAATTTGTGTGTGTGTGTGTGTGTGTGTGTGTGCGCGTGTGTGTGTGTGTGGTGGGGTTTTGCTCTTGTTGGCCAGGCTGGAGTGCAATGGCGTGATCTAGGCTCACTGCAAACTCTGCCTCCCGGATTCAAATGATTCTCCTGCCTCAGCTTCCCAAGTAGCTGGGATTACAGCATGAGCCACGGCACCTGGCAAATTTTGTATTTTTTGTAGAGACAAGGTTTTGCCATGTTGCCCAGGCTGGTCTGAAACTCCTGGGTTCAGGCAATCTATCCGCCTCCACCTCTCAAAGTGCTGGGATTACAGGCATGAACCACCTTGTGCAGCCTGTGCTTATTAACTTGTGAGGAAGTAACTCTCCATTCAAAAATGTAAAGGGAGGCTGGTCACTGTGGGTCATGCCTATAATTCCAGCACTTTGGGTGGATCTCTTGAGCTCAGGAGTTTGAGACCAAGTTGGGCAGCATGGCAAAACACCACCTCTACTAAAAATACGAAAAAAAAAATAGCCGGGTATAGTGGTGCGTGCCTGTAGTCACAGCTACTTGAAATGATGAGGTGGGAGGACTGCTTGAGCCTGGGGGCATCGAGGTTGCAGTAAGCCAAGATCGCACCACTGAACTTACAGCCTGGTGACAGAGTGAGACCCTGTCTCAAAAAAAAAAAAAAGAAAGAAAATGCAGAGAGGTGCAGACTAGGTGTATCAATTTCCAGGTGCAGGTGGGATGTTTTCAGTTTTGGTTTTTTTGTTTGTTTGCTTTTTTGAGATGGAGTTTCGCTCTTGTTGCCTAGGCTAGAGTACAATGGTGCAATCTCGGCTCACCGCAACCTCCGCCTCCCGGGTTCAAGCGATTCTCCTGCCTCAGCCTTCCTGAGTAGCTGGGATTACAGGCATGCACCACCACGCCCGGCTAATTTTGTATCTTTAGTAGAGACGGGGTTTCTCCATGTTGGTCAGGCTGGTCTCGAACTCCCGACCTCAGATGATCCGCCCGCCTCAGCCTCCCAAAGTACTGGGATTACAGGCGTGAGCCACCACGCCCGGCTGTTTTCAGACAGTTTTTTTAAAGCAGTGGTCCCCAACCTTTTTGGCACCAGGGACTAGTTTCTTAGAAGACAGTATTTCCATAGGGGTGGGGGTTTGGGGTGGCCAGATAGTTTCGGGATGAAGCTGTTCCACCTCTGATCATCAGGCATTCAATTCTTATAAGGAGTGCCCAACCTAGATCCCTCACATGCGCAGTTCACAGTAGGGTTCACACTCCTATGAGAATCTAGTGCCTCGGATGATCTGATGGGAGGTGGAGCTCAGACGGTAATGCTGGCATACCTGCCATTCACCTCCTGCTGTGCGGCCTGGTTTCTAACAGGTCACAGACTGGAACTGGTCTGTGGCAGGAATTTAGAGTTTCACAAAATCTTCTTGACAGTTGGAGATACACAGCAGACACAGGGGCCTGTATAACAATCTTGGAGGACAAGGAGGGGAGTTGGGGGGCACAGCTGAGGACAGAATGAAATTTTAAAGTGGGCGTTAACTTGAAAAGTTGAGAAACCTACTTGGGCAGGGATAGTTGACAGGCACAGCTTGCCTTTTTTTGGAGGGAGGCTGACAGAAGTCCCCGGGCTCTCAAACCAGCAAGGCAGGGTCTTCTCCCCCAAGACTAATGAAGATGGAAATCTGGCCTTGGCCTCATTGTCTCCTGGGCTCCTTTCACCAGCATCCTGTGCTCCTGACTGAGGCGCCTTTAAACCCACGAAAAAACCGGGAACGAGCTGCCGAAGTTTTCTTCGAGACCTTCAATGTGCCCGCTCTTTTCATCTCCATGCAAGCTGTACTCAGCCTGTGAGTAGCAGCTGGCTAGCCCGGCACCTGCAGGGAAAGCAGTCCTTTGGCACAGCTGAGGCTGGCTCTCCTCTGGAATGGTTCAGAGTAACTTGAGCCCCCCTGCTAGGGAAAGGTTAAAGATGGTGGGAAAGAGAGAGAGGCTTTTGCTGAAACTGAGCACTGAGGCTTCGTAGTTGAAAGCAAAGGAGGACATGTGGCTACTATTGACCATATCCCAGTGTCAGGACTCCTAGCGGGTTTGGTCCCCAAGGCCTTGGCTGGGCCTGCCGAGGCAGCCACATGCTGCAGCAGCTCTTCCCGGAGGCCCCTGTAATGTGTCCACTTATTATTCAGCACTTACTGTGGCCAGCTGCTCCGCCAGGCTGCTGAGACACCCATGATCCGAATGCCACCACAGTCCTTGTTCCCATCCCCCGTGGCTCCTGTCACACTCCTACCCCGCCTCACACCAGAGTGAGGTCTACAGCAGAGATTATCCACGAGTGACCTACACGTGGGATTTATTTGACCCCATTAACAAACTGTGAGCCAGCATTTAAAAATCAAGAGGTGTCCCATCAAAATCCAAATTTTTGGCTTCTCTGAAAAAATGGGAAGATCTGGGAATGCCGGGCACACATTCCCACAGGGCAAAAATCAGCTGGAGCTGAAGAGCGGCTGCCACTTGAGATGGGGCTGGCAAGCCCACCCTCCCCACAGCGCGTCCATGCTCTGTTGGCCTCTCTGCACTGAGCAGGGGGTCAGTTGCCTCACTTGCCTTTTTTTGGAGCGAGGCTGACAAAGGTCCCCAGGCTCTCAAACCAGTAAAGCAGGGTCTTCTCCTGCCTTTGTTTTTAATGGAAGTGAAAAATATTCTTATTTTTCTTTATTCTTACTTTTCCTGCCTGGCCCCTAGGCTGGGTCTCTGAAGCAGCTGAAGGCCAGGCCATCTCAGACAGGAAGGCCTGCTCTTCTGGGTACGGGGAGGGAACTTGGAGAAGATCAGCTCCTTCCGTTCAGGTATTTCATGGCTTGCTCCAGCACCCGGGCTTCCTTAGTACCCAGTCTATTCTACGGACCCTGGAGAGAGGCAGGCCCAAGCTTTAGTTTAGGTGACATTGAACCCTAAATAAAGAAGTGTATTTCTTCCCAGCGTGAGGAGGCAGTGCTGAGTGACGGTGTGCCCCTTTGCTTCAGTTATGCTACAGGCAGGACCACAGGGGTGGTGCTGGATTCTGGGGATGGAGTCACCCATGCTGTGCCCATCTATGAGGGCTTTGCCATGCCCCACTCCATCATGCGCATCGACATCGCGGGCCGGGACGTCTCTCGCTTCCTGCGCCTCTACCTGCGTAAGGAGGGCTACGACTTCCACTCATCCTCTGAGTTTGAGATTGTCAAGGCCATAAAAGAAGTAAGTGCTGCCCCCTGGGCCTAGGGATGCAGTGGGGGTTGGGAGCATAGCACCCAGGACCTTGGTGACCTGCCAGTGAAGCCAGGCGAAGCACCTGCCTGGGAGTCCCTGGCGAGGCCTTGTTCTTCCCAGCCAGGTCTCTCCCACGTCACACTGACAGATTCGCCTTCCTGACGTGCTGCCATCTTGTTGAGGGAAAGGGAGCTGCTTCCATTTCTTCAGCTGGGTGATGGCCACATAGGGGCTCAGTATGTTTTTTATACCTTATATGCAGATTACATAGGGTTTGGTTTTGTTTCATTTTGTTTTGTTTCTGAGATGGAGTCTCGCTCTGTCGCCCAGACTGCAGTGCAATCAATGGTGATCTCGGCTCACTGTAACCTCTGCCTCCCGGGTTAAAGCAATCGCTTGAATCCTGCCTCAGCCTCCCAAGTAGCTGGGATTATAGGTGCCTGCCACCACACCCCACTAATTTTTGTATTTTTAGCAGAGACATGGTTTCACCATGTTGATCAGGCTGGTCTCAAACTCCTGACCACAAGTGATCTGCCCGCCTCAGCCTCCCAAAGTGCTAGAATTGCAGCATGAGCTACCGTGCCCAGTCCTGGTTTTTTTATTTTTATTTTTTTAACATCCTTGAAGAAGTCATAATACATTCAAGACATTTGTCTTTGTAAGTAAACTGAAACCTCCTGCCAGCTGTGGCTAGAGGGAAAACTCTGAGCTGGGCAGGACCAGAACCATATGAGTGGTAGAAGGAGAAAGATGCCTGGGCCTGGGCTGAACTTAGGTTGTGGTCTCAGACCGAGGATCCAGAGGCCAAGTTTCCAAGCTTGCCCATCAGGAAGGTGGAGCAGTTAAGAACTCATATGCTAAATGCCACCCAGTGAAGCCCAGCAGAGACCTCACTGCCCCTGCTTCTGGGCAGCAGCTATAGTGACCATTGGGGCCATCACAGCGTTTAGACAGGTTTGTGCAGCAGCACATTCCTCCCCTGGGGCTTTGACCGGGTGTGCACCAGATTTCCTGCCAGCCTGACTGTCTTGCTTGGATCTGCAGAGAGCCTGCTACCTATCCATAAACCCCCAAAAGGATGAGACGCTAGAGACAGAGAAAGCTCAGTACTACCTGCCTGATGGCAGCACCATTGAGGTAGGTGGTCTGCCTTCTTTCTTCGGTCCCCTTAGGTCCATAAAAGCTCTGGGCCCAACCAGAATTCTCCATCAGGGTCTGGAGTCTGGCAGGCCAGTCCCTTTACACCAAGCTTGTCCAACCCCTGGCCCATGGGCTGCACGTGGCCTAGGATGGCCCAACACAAAGTCGTAAACTTTCTTAAAACATTATGAGATTTTTTTGCAGTTTTTTTTTTTTTTTTTTAGCTCAGCAGCTGTCATTAGTGTTAGTGTCTATTATGTGTGGCCCAAGACAATTCTTCTTCCAATGTGGCCCAGGGAAGCCAAAAGATTGGACACCCCAGCCTTACACCCTCTGTCTGGAGCAGCAGAGCTCCTGAGCATGAGTGGCCCTGTCTCCTGCAGAGGAGGCAGCCAGAACTTTGCTCCCTCCCGCTAGAGGGGAGGAAGCTCCTAAGGGATTGTCCCACATCAGTATGAGATTAGGAAGTGGGATGGTTAGTGCCATCCTTCACCACACCTGGGCGCAGTGTACGGTGAGTTACCACTCCCTTGAACCCCCATTGCTAGGAAGACGTTTCCATGAGCAAATAAATCCATGTATTGATGCCAAAGACCTCTTGGCTGGAAATGCCAGAGCGAGAAGGAAATACAGGAGCCTCCCCTCACTAGTTTCCAAGAGGCCTATCTTTGTTCTTTTAAGCCCTTGACATGTAGAGTCTGTCTTGAGCCTGGCCTTCATAGCTACCTAGTTACTAAGTGATGTGCAGAGGGGCGTCTTCCATTCCCACTCCCAAAGGGACCTTGGTCCCAGCTCCGACCTCTTCAGCTGGCCCTCGTACCTGCAGATTGGTCCTTCCCGATTCCGGGCCCCTGAGCTGCTCTTCAGGCCCGATTTGATTGGAGAGGAGAGTGAAGGCATCCACGAGGTCCTGGTGTTCGCCATTCAGAAGTCAGACATGGACCTGCGGCGCACTCTTTTCTCCAACATTGTCCTCTCAGGAGGCTCCACCCTGTTCAAAGGTTTGTCTCTTCTCTTGGAGCCCTTCCCCTGGCAGTGTTGAGCTCCTGCTGGCTCCAGGCACCCCGAGAATTGACTTGCAGTTCTCCTCGTTGGCCATTCAGGTTTTGGTGACAGGCTCCTGAGTGAAGTGAAGAAACTAGCTCCGAAAGATGTGAAGATCAGGGTAGGAGCATGGCGGGCCTGGCCGGGGTGGAACTGGGCTTCCAGGGACAGAGTGCCGCCCGGTGTAGCTGCCCTCTAGCTTTGCCCAAGCTCTTCAAGCAGCGCCAGGTTCCCAGCCTGTACACTGACCCTGAGGTCTAGGTCAGCCACAGGGAGACTGAGCTCTCATTCTCCCTCTTCACGCCAAAGGCAGGCAGTTCTAATACCCAGATGAGGCAGGGTACTAGGTAGAGGGCCCCCTGCGTGATCTTTCAGGGAAACTATAATCTTAAGAGGAGACTGACTTACTGTTGCTGTGCCTCCTGCCCAGGTGGCTCCCCCTGTCACACAGTCTGACACCTTAGTGATAGGTGAAGGGGGTTGGCTGTCTGAGGAGAGCGGGGATCCTAAAGGAAGGAGTGTAGTTCTTGCCGTGGAGTCTGCTTCTCCCTGCCCCCCCAGTAGTCCCAGCTTCCCTGGGACCTGTGGGGACTGGAAACCTGCTTCTCCAGACGAGTGGCAGGCTGGCCACAGTGCCCTCCAGAGAGGCCAGAGCTTCAGGCTTGTGTGAAATGTATCCCCTGCCATGGGCAGAAAGAGAAGCATTGTAGGGAAAGGGAGCGGGAGGGCTGGAAGTCTCAGATTCCTCTTTCCTCCCACCTTTGCAGATATCTGCACCTCAGGAGAGACTGTATTCCACGTGGATTGGGTGAGTAGCTCTTCCAGGAGTAAGAATGGAACAGGAAGTGATGGCACTGATAACCCCTCAGCACCCTCTAAAGAAAAGCCTGATTTGGTTTGGCCCCAGGGGACTGGTAGGCTCCACACATACCCACTTCTCTCTCACATGGTTCCTCTGGGTTTCCTCCCTCCAGAGGCTCCATCCTTGCCTCCCTGGACACCTTTAAGAAGATGTGGGTCTCCAAGAAGGAATATGAGGAAGACGGTGCCCGATCCATCCACAGAAAAACCTTCTAATGTCGGGACATCATCTTCACCTCTCTCTGAAGTTAACTCCACTTTAAAACTCGCTTTCTTGAGTCGGAGTGTTTGCGAGGAACTGCCTGTGTGTGAGTGCGTGTGTGGATATGAGTGTGTGCGCACATGCGAGTGCCGTGTGGCCCTGGGACCCTGGGCCCAGAAAGGACGATGAACTACCCGCAGTGGTGACGGCCTGAGGCCTGGGGTTGACCACTAACTGGCTCCTGACAGGGAAGAGTGCTGGCAGAGGCTGTGCTCCCCCCTCAGGTGGCCTCTGGCTGACTGTGGGGGACTCCGTTTACTACCACAGGGAGACAGAGGGAGGTAAGCCATCCCCCGGGAGACCTTGCTGCTGACCATCCTAGGCTGGGCTGGCCCCACCCTCACCCCCACCCCCAGGGTGCCCTGAAGTCCCAGGCAGCTGCTGCCTCCACTATCGATGCCTCCTGACTGCACACTGAGGACTGGGGCTGGGGTTGAGTTCTGTCTGGTTTTGTTGCCATTTTAGTTTGGGAGGCTGGAAAAGCACCCCAAGAGCTATTACAGAGACTGGAGTCAGGAGAGAGCAGGAGGCCCTCATGTTCACCAGGGAACAGGACCACACCGGCCACTGGAGGAGGGCAGGAGCAGTCCTCCCTCTGAATGGCTGCAGAGTTAATGTTCTCAGCCCAGTCCCCTTTCGGGGGCCTTGGGAGAGTTTAAGGCACCTGCTGGTTCCAGGTCCTCTCTTTCCATCTGTTCTTGTTGCAATGCCATCTTCAAACAGTTTTATTTATTGAAGTGTTTGTTCAGTTAGGGGCTGGAGAGAGGGAGCTCGCTGCCTCCTGCCTTGCTACACTAATGTTTACAGCACCTAAGCTTAGCCTCCAGGGCCCCACCTCTCCCAGCTGATGGTGAGCTGACAGTGTCCACAGGTTGCAGGACCACTTGAGATTGGAAGCTACACTCAAAGACACTCCCACCAGGCTCTTTCTCCCTTTTCCTCTTGCTCACTGCCCTGGAATCAACAGGCTGGTTGCTGGTTAGATTTTCTGAAAAAGGAGGTAAAATTTTTCTTTGGCAGAGACCCCTAAGCAAGGGAGGGGTGTTGGAGAGCCAGTGCCCTTAAGACTGGAGAAAGCTGCAATTTACCAAGTTGCCTTTTGCCACTGTAGCTGACCAGGGGACTAGGTTGTAGAGGTGGGAAGGCCCCCTCTGGGGTGATCTTGTGCCATTCTTGACCTTGGACCTGCTTGGTTAAGGAGGTAGTGGGCCAGACCAGAGTGCCAGGAGCTAATGGAGCCAGGCCTGACTCCTAGGAGTGGTCCAAAGGCCTTCAGCCTAGATGGTGCAAAGCTGGGGCCAGCCTGTCTTCACCGGCACCCTCACCTGTGACACCAAGACCCACCCCAATCCCAGACTTTACACAGTATTCTCCCCCACGCCGTCCTATGACCAAAGGCCCCTGCCAGGTGTGGGCCACAGCAGCAGGTATGTGTGAAAGCAATGTAGCGCCCCGCGGACTGCAGTGCGCTTAACCAACTCACCTCCCTTCTCTTAGCCCAAGCCTGTCCCTCGCACAGCCTCGCACAAACCACATTGCCTGGTGGGGCCCAGTGTACTGAAATAAAGTCGTTCCGATAGACACGTCAGCTGGGCCTCTATCTGTCTGTCACCAGGGCCGAGTGGGAAGAGGAAGAGCAGCAGGCCCTGAATCTGAGGTGGTGACTGGGCCTGATCCATCCTCTAGAGGGCATCATTGCACCAGCCAGCGTTGTCCAGGGCATAGCCCAAGTCCCAGCCTGTCAGGTGGATGCAGAGAAAAGGGTGATCACACCACAGCCTAAGTTCAAGAACAGAAGGTCCCACTCCTGTGTACACTCTAGCCCATGGGTGAGACTCAACTCCAGATGACAGGAGCAGCTCTCAACATCCCTGAAATCAAAGATCTCAAAACCGTCAAGTGAATAAGAAGGCCAGGAGCTTGGCCGGGCACGGTGGCTCACGCCACGCCTGTAATCCCAGCACTTTGGGAGTCCAAGGCGAGTGGATCATGAGGTCAGGAGTTCAAGATCAGCCTGGCCAAGATGGTGAGATCCCGTCTCTACTAAAAACTACAAAAATTAGCCGGGCGCGGTGGCAAGCGCCTGTAATCCCAGCTACTCAGGAGGCTGAGGCAGGAGAATCGCTTGAACCCGGGCAGTAGAGGTTGCAGTGAGCCAAGATCGCCAACCTGGGCGACAGAGTAAGACTCTGTCTCAAAAAAAAAAAGGCCAGGAGCTTATTACAGTGCAGTTTCCAGGGCCCATACTCAGATTTCCTGATTAATCACTTCTCCATTTAAAACCTGCACTTGGAAGAAAAATTGCTAGGTCTTTGCCAAATGGTAACTATTTAATCTTCCCAATAACCTTACAAAATATATGTGCTTTTGTTGTCCATTTTACAGATAAGGATTTGGAGCCACAGAAAGATTAAGCAGTTTTCCAAAGTTCTGCCTTTTTTTTTTTTTTTTTTTTTTTTTTTTGAGATCATGTCTCACTTTGTCACCAGGCTAGAGTACAGAGGCACAATCTCAATCTCTGTTCACTGCAACCTCTGCCTCCTGGGTTCAAGCAATTCTCCTGCCTCAGCCTCCCAAGTAGCTGGGATTACAGGTGCCTGCCACTGTGCCCAGCTAATTTTCATATTTTTAATAGAGATGGGGTTTGATCATGTTGGCCAGGCTGGTCTCAAACTTCTAACCTCAGGTGATCTGCCTGCCTCAGCCTCCCAAAGTGCTGGGATTACAGGTGTGAGCCACCGTGGCCAGCGCTGGCCTTTCTTAATCCAGAATGTAAACCCAGGCCATAGAACCTACAGCCTACATTTTTAATCACCATGCAGCCTGTAAAAAAACCACTGGCCTAGAGCAGTGGTTCCCAGTTGGAACCAATCTTGCCACCCAGGACACATCTGGCAATGCCTGGAGATATATTTGTTTGTCACAACTGGTGTGTGTGTGGGGTGGGGTGGGGGGTGCTAAACGTCTACAACAGAGAACAATCTGGCCCCAAATATCTCCAGTGCTAGTGCCAAGGTTGAGAAATGGTGGCTGAGAGTCATGGTTTTCAGCGCCAGCTGCATGATAAAATCACCTACAGAGAAGTTCAAAATCCTACTGCCCAGGCCATACCCCAGACACATTAAGTCAGAATCCCAAGGAGTGGAATTGAGATGTCAGTATTTTTTAAGTTCCCCAGGGGACCCCAAGGTTGAGAACCTCCAGCCTAAAAGAGGCTCCTCTCTCTTTGACTACCATGTCCAGCAGTGATACATGGGAAATGCACTGAGGCCTAACAGTCATTTTGGGCCCGAGTGCTTACGCAGTTACCAATCTATGTTTTTCTCCCTGGCACCTTGGTAACCCACCACTTTTTTTTTTTTTTTTTCCTCTTTGAGATGGAGTCTCATTCTGTCGCCCAGGTTGGAGTGCATGCAGTGGCGTGATCAATGCAACCTCCTCCTCCTGGGTTCAAGCGATTCTCCTGCCCCAGCCTCCCGAGTAGCTGGGATTACAGGCACGCACCACCACACCCGGCTAATTTTTGTATTTTTAGTAGAGATGGGGTTTTGCCATGTTGGCTCAGGCTGGTCTCAAACTCCAGACCTCAGGTGAGCCACTGCGCCCGGCCTACCTACCACTCTTATTCAGAAAAATGCTCTCGGGGGCTTTTTCTAGTCAGTAAAAATCCTGGTTCTCAATCCCAGCAACCCACCACTCACTCACACAGCACAGACTTGAGGAAAAAGAATGGCTGACTTTAATCAGTCTATAAGGAAATAAACATCTTTAGAGGCCGTGTGGGGATGGGGGAGCCCTGCAGCAGAGGAGGCATGCCACTTCAAGCACAGCTGAAGCAGAGAAACCTCTCAGAGAAACCACTAGAAGGGTGGACCGAGGGGGAGGTGGGACTTACAGTCAGCTTTCCCTGACTGGGCAAAAGGGAGCAGTTGCAGTATTAAAGGTGGTTCCTGAGTCCACCACAGCGGCCAGCTCCGGCCAGGCAGCGGGATGGGCTCCCACGCCCCACGGCAGGCCCGTGTGCACCACAGGGCAGCCCCCTCCCTTCTTGGTCCTCTTCTATCCTCCTGCCTTACAAGAGAAGCATGTCCCTGAGCACATATGGCTCAGCACACATTGCCCAAACTGAGCCAGACAGCTAAGCAGAAACTTTGACCACAGTGATGCTTCTGGCTCAGCCCTTGCCCAAGCTGAGCCAGACAGCTAAGCAGAGACTTTGACCACAGTGATGCTTCTGGCTCAGCCCCAGGAGCTCCCCGCTGCCATGTCTTCCAGGCTGCACTAGAGGAAGGCAGTGGAGCAGGATGCTGGTAAAACTAGCTCCTGGCCGAGTGCGGTGGCTCACGCCTGTATTCCCAGCACTTTGGAAGACCAAGGCAGGCAGATCTCTTGAGGTCAGGAGTTCGAGACCAGCCTGGCCAACGTGGTGAAACCCTGTCTCTACTAAATAATACAAAAATTAGGCCGGCCACAGTGGCTTATGCCTGTAATCCCAGCACTCTGGGAGGCCAAGGCAGGCTGATACCTAAGGTCAGGGGTTGGAGACTAGCCTGGCCAACGTGATGAAACCCTGTCTCTACTAAAAATACAAAAAGTAGCCAGGCATGGTGGCACGCTCCTATAATCCCAGCTACTCGGGAGGCTGAGGCAAGATAATTGCTTGAACCCGGGTGGTGGTTTCAGTGAGCCCAGATTGCACCACTGCACTCCAGCCTGAGCAACAGATCTATTTTTTTGGGCAACATCTCCGAAAAAAAAAAAAAAAAAAAAAAAAAAACTATGAAATCCTTAAAAAAAAACAAAAAAACTGGCTCCTCCCCCAGGCTGCCAGCAGCGTCCTCAGCGGGGTGACCTTGCCACAGCTCTCACACCATTTTAACATCCAGGGTTTGGGCCTGTGACAGGTTCTGGCGCTGGGCCTTGACCATGTGCAGGCGTCTCCCATGCAGCGTGAACTGGGACCAGGTGAAGAGCTGCAGCAGAGCACAGGTGATGGGCACCAGCACCAGCAGGTAGAAGCAGCCCTGGCGGAGCGTCGGGGCCTGTGCAGGGGCTGGAGCTGGGGGCTCTGGCCAGGGATGGGCACTCCCCACAGGGGTTATGAGGGACTGCTGGAAGAGGTCATGACCTAGGACAAGAGAGCATAGAAAGACCATGGTCAGCCCATCACCCTCCAAGCCTCGGTGCCCTCTGAGTCCATGGTGTGACATCTCAGACACCACATGGATGTGTCCAGACCACAACTCCTGATTCCTCCAAACCCGCTCTTCTCCTACTCTTCCCATCTCAGTGACAGGCAACACCATCCACCCAATAACTCAGGCCCAAAACCTCAAAGTCCTCCTCAGTTCCCTGGTTCGTTTCACGCCATCACTCCCCAACACCCAATCCTTCATCTCCCCCCAACTCCAAAACGTATCCCACCTGCCACCACCCTGGCCCAAGTCTCCATGGCCTCTGCCACAGTCTCCCAAAGATCTCCCTGCTGTCCCCATTCTGGCCTCCCTATGATCTGCTGTCCATATGGCAGCCAGAGTGAACTTTTTTTTTTTGAAAGAGGGAGTCTCGCTCTGTCACCTAGGCTGGAGTGAAGTAGCACGATCTCCGCTCACTGCAACCTCCGCCTCCCAGGTTCAAGCGATTCTCCTGCCTCAGCTTCCCAAGTAGCTGGGACTACAGGCGTGCGCCACCACACCCAGCTAATTTTTGTATTTTTTAGTAGAGACGGGAGTTTCACTATATGTTGACCAAGCTGGTCTCAAACTCCTGACCTCAGGTGATCTGCCCTCCTCAGCCTCCCAAAGTGCTGGGATTACAGGTGTGAGCCACCTCACCCAGCCCAGAGTGAATTTTGTTAAAAAGTCAATCACACCACATCACTTCCCTGTTTAAAACCCTCCCTGGCCGGGCGTGGTGGCTCATGCCTGTAATCCCAGCACTTTGGGAGGCCGAGGTGGGTGGATCACCTGAGCTCAGGAGTTTGAGACCAGCCTGGGCAACCTGGCAAAACCCCATCTCTACATAAAATACAAAAAGTTACCCAGGCATGGTGGCATACGCCTGTGGTCCCAACTACTTGGGAGGCTAGGTGGCAGGCTCACTTGAACCTGGGAGGTCGAGGCTGCAGTGAGCCAAGATCATGCCACTGCACTACAGCCTGGGTGACAGGGAGACCCTATCTCAAAAATAAATAAATAAATAAATAAAAATAGAACCCTCCCAACAGCTTGCTTCCAACACTGCCCTGATCAACAAAGTCCTCTTCGCTTTTCCAGCCACATTTCCTAATCACCCCTGACACCCTGGGCCTTTGCACCTGCTGTTCCCTCTGCCTGCGATTCACTGAGACCTTTTCTAGACAAATCCTTGCCATTCAGCTCACATCCTGAGGGGCACCTTCTCGGAGAGGCCTTCCCTGATGACACTACATAGCTTCTTGGTCACGCTGTCTCACATCACCCTAATTTCACCATAACACTATTACTGCCTGATAATGTCTTGTTTGGCTGTTTATTGCCAACCGCACCCCACCCCTGACTAGAATACAAGCCCCGTGGTGGCAAAGACCTTGTGTATCTTATTCATGGTTAGCTCCCTGGCACCCAGAGCAGGACCTGCAGAGAAGGGATTCCGTACATATTTGTTGAATGAATGAATAAATGAATGAACTAAGAAAGCATGGTGGAATCGGTGACCCAGTGACTCTAGCCATGTTGAGGGGACGCCAGTTGCCCCCTTCCGTCACTGGACCCAGAGCCCAGGCTTGCCAGCCAGTGTGCCAGGTAAGCTGTGCCCCCTGGAGCCTTAAGAGCCCTAGCCTGCCACCAGGCCCTCACCTGTGTAGAAACAGAGCAGCCAGGTGCCCAGCAGCGGGGCAAAGGTCTGGCCTGGCTTGGTCACCAGGGCAACCATGCCAAAGAGGAGTGCCGAGGCTGCCTGCTTGCGGTGGTTCAGCACCAGGTCCTCGTCTACCAGGTCGGTGACCACCAAGGTCAGCAGCTTACAGGTGCCCTCAGTGAAGACACGGTTACTGCAGTAGAGGGAGAGAGCAGGCAGGAATGAAGGCGTGGGATGGAGGTGTTGCAGGGAGCATGGGCAGGGGCATACCTGGCAATGAAGAGGCACAGCAGACTGAGGTGGTCTGGGCCAGCCAACAACATGAGCAGGCTAAGGCCCAGCTTGAGCAGGAAGAGCCCCCGCACCACCGCGTAGATGCCCCAGCGCCGGCACAGGGACAGGAAGTAGAGGTTGTTGAGATGGGGAGCGACATAGGAGAGGCCTGGGGAGGGAGACGGGGCGCCACCTTGTCAAGGGCACTGCTGCAGTGCCAGTGAGCGCCATCAACTTCACGGCCGACTGCATTCCTGTACACTAGCGATGCACTGGGCTCTGTGCTAAGAGCTTCACTGTCTTAGTTCATCCTCACAGCCCCTTAAGGTGAGTACTATTATCATCCCCACTTTACAGATGAGAAAGAGAGGCCCAAAAAGATGAACTAACCCACCCGAGGCTGCCCACCAGATGAGCACAGAGTCAAGACTCACACCCAGGCCCATCAGACGATATTCCTCTGTGTTAACCAGCCACTACACCCCCTCAGGGTGCCACCATCTCCAAGAGGACCGACACCAGCACAGCCTCCGCCCCCCCAACCCCCACCACACCCTGCCCCCCACGCCCCCTGCACCCGGCAGCACTTGGTGTCTTAAAAAGATTGTCCCTGGCTGGGAGCAGTGGCTCACACCTGTAATCCCAGTACTTTGGGAGGCAGAGGCAGGTGGATCACGGGGTCGGGAAATGGAGACCATCCTGGCTAATACGGTGAAACCCCATCTCTACTAAAAATACAGGTCTCTCTTCTTCCAGCCTGCATGAAGCACCCAAGGTCCCCACTCACCCAACAGGATGGAGCCCGTGGAAAAGGAGATATGGTCGGACAACAGATGCTCCAGGAAGAGAGGGAAGAAGTTGCTGTTGAAGTGGCAGTGGAAGACCTGCAACCCGACAGGGACAGTGAGGAGGCTTCCAGGGGGAGGGGAGCTGACAAGGCCAGAAGCCAACAGGGGAACACACATCCCCCCCAACCCCCCATCCTCAGAGCAGCAAGAGCGAGAGCAGGCCTTTTTCCCCATGTCCCTAAACACAGAACATGCCAGAACACAACCTAAAACCACATTCCTGGTGCTAGACTTCGCTAAAAAATTAGAAGCCATGGCAAAATAGTGTTGGAGCAATTAAAAGCTTTTTCTTTTTAATTGAAAACACATTAGTGAGGCTGGGCACAGGGGCTCACACTTGTAATCCTAGCACCTTAGCACTTTGGGAGGCCAAGGCAGGCAGATCACTTAAGGCCAGGAGTTTGAGACCAGCCTGGCCAACATGGCGAAACCCCGTCTCTACTAAAAATATAAAAAAATTAGTCGGGTGTTGTGTTGCATGCCTATAATCCCAGCTACCCAGGAAGCTCAGGTGGGAGAATCATTCGAACCCAGGAGGCAAAGGTTGCAGTGAGCCTAGATCATGCCACTACACTCCAGCCTGGGCAACAAAGTGAGAAGAAAAAAAAAAAGAAAAGAAAACACATTAGTGAAACAAATTTCATAACATGAAAACAGTTTATTTCTAAGTTCAGCTAGTTTATATACTACATGTTTTAGGTACAGCACTTGGCTCTTCTTCTTTTTTTAGAGATGGAGCCTTTCTCTGCCACCCAGGCTGGAGTGCAGTGGTGCAGTCATAACTCACTGCAGCCTCGAACTCCTGGGCTCAAGCGGTCTTTCCACTTTGGCGTCCCAAAATACTGGGATTACAGGCATGAGCCACTGCACCTGGCAGCGGTTGGTGTCTTAAAAAGATTGTTAGAGGGTCCCCAAAGGGGGCATCTCTGTCTCATATCCTCACTTTACAGGAGAGGACAGGGCTACCCAGAGAGCCTGAGACCTGCCTAAGATCACATAGGGAGGGAAAAGCTCAGAGGGAGCTAGAATCCAGGCCTCCTGACTACTCAACCTGCATTCCTGCCATCGAATTGCCCAGCAGACCTCCTGGGTGGCCCAGAACTCAGTTCCCAGGTCTTTTTTTTTTTTCCTTTGAGAAGGAGTCTCACTCTGTTGCCCAGACTGGAGTACAGTGGTGCCATCTTAGCTCACTGCCTTCCGGGTTCAAGTGATTCTCCTGCCTCAGCCTCCCAAGTAGCTGGAATTACACCATGCCCATCTAATTTCTGTATTTTTATGGGGTTTCACCATGTTAGCCAGGCTGGTCTCGAACTCCTCTGCTCAAGTGATCTACCCACCTCAGCCTCCCAAAGTGCCGGGACTACAGGCATGAGCCACCATGCCTGGCCGAGTTCCCAGCTCTTGAGGAGTCTGTCCCCTTGAGTGAAGTCCAGCCCAGCTGTAGAGGGGCCGGGAGCTGCTCCCCATACCTGCACCAGGTCCATGCTCACGAACCACAGGAAGTTCCGATGGCGTGCCAGCTGCCGGAGATACTGGCCCAAGGTGATGCTGTCCGCCTCCTCACTGCCCACAAGCAGCTCCTCTCCACACAGGCTATGGGGCAGAAGGGAATGGAGAACTGCCTGGGGCTGGCCAGAGTTATCCCCCAACACATCCCAGGCAGCCCCCATCAGCCGGGGACCCAGCACCAAAATCAGACTTAGAAGGTTGCTGGTGAGGACCTGAAGAGCCGGGGCTGGCCACTCACCCGCTATCCACAGCCAGGCCTGAGCATCCTGGGTCCTTTCGGGCCGCCTCAACCCGCCGCCTCAGCAGCTGTGTGGCTCCCAGAAAGCCCAGCCCAGAGCTGACAGCCAGTGTCACACAGAAAGCGCGGAAGGAGGAGAAATCCTCCTTGTTCCAAAAGGCATAGGATGCAAAGACAGAGAGGGAGCCGGCCGCGCTGAAGAGGGAGCAGTAGAAGTTGAGGTGGGTGCGGTCGTGGGCTGAGAGGGCCAGGTCGGCCAGCAAGGCATGGTGGTGCAGGTCCACGAGCGTCAGGAAGCCATCATAGAGGCACAGGCACAGCAAGAACTGCAGGCCAGCTGGGGCCCAGGGCACCCAGAATGCCAGGAACGACAGCGCCAGCAGCGGCCCATGCCAGCCCAGGGCCTGCACCCGGGCCAGCACCACGGCCCTTGAGGAGAGCCCGGCGCCTGACCTGCTGGGGAAAAGAGAGTTGTTGGGAGATGCCCTGTCAGACTTGGCAGGCCGAAGTTCCCCTTGCCCAGGCCCCAGGGGAGGGATGGAGGCCCAGGGTGTGGGACTCACAACAGGGTGGTCCCACTGTCCCCTAAGTCCCCAGTCTGCAATTTAGGAAACACAACTCACCAGTGGGTACACTCCCTCCTCTGCCCCAATTTCCACCCCCTTATTAGCCTGTCGTGCTGATGGCCAAAGGGTATGGGATGCCCACTTCTCAAGGTTGGGGGTGATGATGGGCTCAAGCAGGGATGGGGCAAAGGAATCTTCCAGAAGCAGCAGCGGGTGTTTGCAGTCCACAGTCCAGAGGGGCCAGCCAAGCCAAGCCAGGGTAGATCTCTTCCCCTGCCGAGCCAGGCAAGTGTACGTCCAAGGCCACCTCTCCAACCCAAACAGAGCACCCTGGACCCCAGTAAGGGAAGAGGCATGGGCAACATTGAAATAGTCTCCCCTTCCTTCCCGACCTCAAACACAGGCAGGGGTCCTCCCTCCTGGGTAGCAGTAGGGTGGGACTGAACCAATTACGAGCTGTTCCCAATACACCAACCAGGGCTGGGAGCTGAGGAACTGCCGGTCACTGAGCCAACCGAAGAAGGGGTCATTAAGGCTGTTCCAGAGGAGAAACACCGTCTGCAGGCAGAGGGGAGACAGGCAGGTAGGCTCTAGACAGCCTCCTCTCCAGGGCTCTTCCCACCCCAGCCTGCTCACCACTCCTCAAAGATGGCCCCAGCTTTCCTACCTGCAAACCTTTGCTGGTGTCAGTTCCTCTGCTAAAACCTACTCTGGCAGGGCGCGGTGGCTCACACCTGTAATCCCAGCACTTTGGGAGGCCGAGGCGGGTGGATCACCTGAGGTCAGGAGTTTGAGACCAGCCTGGCCAACATGGCGAAACCCCATCTCTACTAAAAATACAAAAATTAGCCAGGCGTGGTGGCGGGTGCTTGTAATCCCATCTACTCATGAGGTTGAGACAGGAGAATCACTTGAACCAGGAAGGCGGAGGTTGCAGTGAGCTGAGATTGCACCATTGCACTCCAGTCTGTGAGACAAAAGTGAAACTCCATCTCAAAAAAAAAAAAAAAACCTACTCTGCCAGTCAAACCACTGCTCCCTTCAAACTCCCACCCATCCAGGGCCCAGCTGGTAAATGTATACAGCTGATAAATTCATATATGTGAACATATTATACATATGAGTACACAGAGCAGCAACTATGTCAGACAGTGGCCAGGAAAGCTAGTCTAGTCCCCATCGAGGAGGAGTCATCAAGGCCTCCACAGCTTTTCTTGATGAGTCTTGGTGAACAACCTGGACTGCCCATGCCTCTGACTGGGTGGGACCCGGCACCTGCAATCTGCCCAGCAGCCTGGGCAGCCTCTAGTCTCCACCCCACCCCCTCCTCCATGTTGGCCACCCAGCACTTGCCCTACCTCTCCCACCCAGAAGGCCATTTTGTTGATCTTGTACACTGAGACAAAGGTGTCCACATAGTAGAGCAGGAAGACATTGTGCAGCATGGTGGTGAAGAGAGCCAGGGAGCCATAGACCACAGCCGTGGGCAGACCCAGCAACCAGGCCTGGGGCCGACCCAGCCCCATGGCTGCAGCCCCAGCCTTAGCCCCAGGAGCACCTGGGAGGGCTCATGGCCACAGGCAGTCTTGCCATCCTCGTCCCTGGGGAAGAAGGAACCAGTGAGCAACAGGGATCAGAGCCAGCTCTGCTCTTAACCCCAGACCTCTGAATCATTTAAAAACTCATTTCTAACAGGAGAGAGTTTGTACTTACAACAGTGCTGGGAATTATGAATGAAGTATAATGGAAACAGTGCTGAGCTAGACACCACTAACCTGGGAGTGACTCGAGGAAAAAGAGAGCCTGTGGGAAGAGACAGCAGACACCCAGCAAGTGCTGAGCCAGGTCGCGTGCCAGGGCTGGATGCTGAATGTCTTTTTTTTTTGAGACGGAGTCTCGCTCTGTCGCCCAGGCTGGAGTGCAGTAGCGTGATCTCCGATCACTGTAAGCTCCACCTCCTGGATTCACGCCATTCTCCTGCCTCAGCCTCCCGAGTAGCTGGGACCACAGGCGCCCGCTGCCACGCCCGGCTAATTTTTTGTATTTTTAGTAGAGACAGGGTTTCACCAGGATGGTCTCGATCTCCTGACCTTGTGATCCACCCACCTTGGCCTCCCAAAGTGCTGAGATTACAGGCGTGAGCCACTGCTCACGGCCTCAGTGTCTTCTTAAATTGCACTGTGTGACTTTAATGGTCTAGACAAGACAACCCTGAGCTTGGGCACACAATGCACTTACAGTAAAATGTCAGGCAGTTACCCAACCCAGGCCTTAGCTTCCTCTTCTGCAAAAGGTAAAAGGAGATTGTTATGCCTATTTTGCAAATCATAAGGATTAAACGACTCACAGAAAGCACTCATTGTTGGTATTGATAAGGAAGACGGGAAGTGAAGTGCCAGAAACGGAAGGACGTGGTCCCTTTAAATGATACGGAAGCGGGGAAGGGAAGTGCTGGGTAGAGGAGGGCATAGTCCCTGGCTAGGGCTCCACGCCTGGGCCTGACCTAGGTGAGGACAGGCATTTTTTTTTTTCCTGCCCAAATGTTGCATTTCCCAAGACCACCCTGGCCCACCACGCCCCCATCCTGTGCTTATAAAAACCCAGAGACCCAGCTGGGTGCCGTGGCTCACGCCTGTAATAAGACAGTTTGGGAGGCCGAGGTGGGCGGATCACCTGAGGTCAGGAGTTCGAGACCAGCCTGGCCAACATGGTGAAACCCAGTCTCTACTAAAAACACAAAAAATTACCCGGGCGTGCTGGCACATGCCTGTAATCCCAGCTACTAGGGAGGCTGAGGGAGGAGAATTGCTTGAACCCGAGAGACAGAGGCTGCAGTGAGCCAAGATTGCGCCAATACACTCTAGCCTCGGCACCAAGAGTGAAACTCAGTCTCAAAAAGAAAAAAAGAAGCAGCACTCTAAGCCTGCAAGTCCCCACCACCACTCCCATGGGCCACAGTGATCCTATCTTGTCCCAAGGCAGGAGGATGGCCTTTCCCTGAGGCCCTTGAACCCCTTGAAGAAAATGCATTTCTTTTTTTCCTCAAAGCTTTATTCAGGTCTAATTGACAAACACTAAACTGCACAGTTTTCAAAGCATGCAAGCTGGTAAGTTTTACCATATGCATGGACCTGTGAAATCATAACCACAAACAAGATAATGAACACATCCATTACCCTACATTCCCTTGACACTGCTTTTCTGAGTAACATGTTAAAAAGACATGGGGCTGGGCGGAGTGGCTCACACCTGTAATCCCAGCACTTTGGGAGGCCAAGGTGGGCAGATCACTTGAGGCCAGGAATTTGAGACCATTCTGGCCAACACGGCAAAACCCCGTCTCTACTAAAAATACAAAAATTAGCCGGCGTGGTGGCAGGCGCCTGTAATCCCAGCTACTCGGGAGCTGAGGCAGGAGAATCGCTTGAACCCCAGAGGTGGAGGTTACAGTAAGCCCGGATCACACCACTGCACTCCAGCCTGGGCAACAGAGCGAGACTCTACCTCAAAAAGAAATAAATACAAATAAATTTTTAAAAATGGTGAGCATTAAAGCTTTACAGATCATTACTATCCAACCTCTCAGCCCTTCCCTAAAATGGAGAGGCCCCATGCCCGCCACACGGGGATGAGGTGGGAATTAAATGAGATGCCCTCTAAAGGTGCTTGGGGCTGTAAAGCACAATGTCCACCTCTGTTACTATCCTTAGCAGGGTCACTTACTCCAGTTCCTCCAGGGCTTTCAGAACTCTCCTGCCTTTGTTAAAATGGAGAGAAGGCTCCCCACGCCTACCCAGATGCCCAGTGATCTGTCCTTGTTGCTGGAGAAGGTGAGCCCTGAACACAAGGTCCCCAGCCTCCCCCAGCCACCTCCCTGCACCCACACTGGGTAGAAGAAAACCTCAAAGTTTAATGAGATGGAACAGGTATGACTTTTGCCATCAGCAGGGCCTGGGTTCAAATCCCAACTGTACTTCCTACTAAGAGTGTAACCTCAGGCAATTCAACCCTTCTGGGCCAGAGTTTCCTCATCTATAAAATGGGGTAATAATGCCTATCTTTTTTTTTTTTTTTTTTTTTTTTGAGGTGGAGTCTTGCTCTGTTGCCCAGGCTGGAGTGTAATGGCACAATCTTGGCTCACTACAGCCTCCGCCTCCCAGGTTCAAGCAATTCTCCCACCTCAGCCTCCCGAGTAGCTGGGATTACAGGCACCTGCCATCATGCCCAGCTTATTTTCGTATTTTTGTAGCGATGGGGTTTCACCATGTTGCCCAGGCTGGTCTTGAACTCCTGACCTCAGGTGATCTACCCACCTCAGCCTCCCAAAGTGCTGGGATTACAGGTGTGAGCCACCGCGCCTGGCCAATAATGCCTATCTTTACAGGGGTACAGAAAGGATTAAACAAATGTCCAGGAAGCACAGAGCACCGTGCTGTCACACAAAAGATGCTCAGAAACTAGCTTTTTATTGGGCTCACCTAGATCAGGGTAGGAGCAGGGGAATATCCTTGTAATCGGGCTCCTTCCTCAGGTAAGGGAATTTGAAAAGATGGGTCACACGAGGAAAAGTCAGAAGATGGGGGCCTGCAAGGAGCAGGAACACATACAATGTTTGAGAATGCCAAAGACAAACTGCCCCCGGCCCCCTGTAGACCTGTGCCGACTGCAACTTGTCCAGGTAAACAGCCACCCTGGAGAGGAAGCTGAGGCAGGAGTGTGCAGGGTTACTCTTTTAATGGTTTCTCTTCCAGATTCCACTCCTCCATCAGGAAACAGCCTTCCCCCACTTGCCCTCCCCACCCTCAATCCGCCCCAGCAAAGAACAGCAGCCCCACCTCTCCCAGGGAAGAACAGCTTGGAGCCCACACCAGCCTCCTTGCATAAGCTGGTGAGAAATCCTGTAACCTGCAACCAACTCCACCCACCTCCCTGGAACCGTCCAAGACCCATCCTCATGGTCCCAGCTGGTGGCTTTGAGCCAGCCACTCCCTCTCCCTGAGCCTCAGGCTCCTCGCCCACAAAGTGGGGATGTTAATGTCAACCTCTTAGATGGCTGTGGGCTGAAATGCAAAAGGAATGTAAAGCCAAGTGCCTGCTACATGGAAGACCCTCAATACACAGCAGCTATTTTTTTTTTTTTAAGATGGAGTCTCGCTCTGTCGCCCAGGCTGGAGTGCAGTGGCTCAATCTCAGCTCACTGCAACCTCTGCCTCCTGGGTTCAAGCCATTCTCCTGCCTCAGCCTCCTGAGTAGCTGGGATTACAGGCGCACGCCACCACACTCAGCAAATTTTTTTTTGTATATTTAGTAGAGATGGGGTTTCACCATATTGGTCAGGCTGGTCTCAAACTCCTGACCTCGTGATCCGCCTGCCTCGGCCTCCCAAAGTACTAGGATTACTGCCATGAGCCTCCACACCCGGCCTAATTTTTGTATTTTTCGTAGAACTGGGGTTTCACCATACTGGACAGGCTGGTCTCGAACTCCTGACCTCAAGTGATCTGCCTGCCTCGGCCTCCCAAAGTGTTGGGATTACAGGTGTGAGCCACTATGCCCGGCCCACAGTAGCCATTTTCTTTTTCTTTTTCTTTTTTTTTTTCTTGAGACAGAGTCTCGCTCTGTTGCCCAGGCTGGAGTGCAGTGGCACAATCTCGGCTTACTGCAACCTCTGCCTCCCAGGTTCAAGCAATTATCCTGCTTCAGCCACCCGAGTAGCTGGGATTACAGACATGTGCCACCACTCTCAGCTAATTTTTTTATTTTTAGTAGAGACAGGGTTTCACCATGTTGGTCAGGTTAGTCTTGAACTCCTGACCTCATGATCCGCCCACCTCGGCCTCCCAGACTGCTGGGATTACAGGCATGAGCCACTGCACCCGGCCCACAGTAGCCATTTTCTTTCAATTTCTTTGAAGTTTGGTTTCATGATTTTTTTTTTTTTTTTGAGACAGAGTCCCACTGTGTCACCCAGGCTAGAGTGCAGTGGTGGGATCTTGGCTCACTGCAACCTCCACCTCCCAGGTTCAAGAAATTTTCCTGCCTCAGCCTCCGAAATAGTTGGGATCACAGGCATGTGCCACCATGCCTGGCTAATTTTTGTATTTTTTGTACAGATGGGGTTTCGCCACGTTGGCCAGGCTGGTCTTGAACTCCTGACTTCAAGCGATCCGCCTGCCTTGGCCTCCTGAAGTGCTGGCTCACAGGCGAGAGCCACCGTGTGGTTTCATGATCTTTAAAGATCAGTCACTAGGTGGGACGTGGTGGTTCATGCCTGTAATTTTAGCACTTTGGAAGGCCAAGACAGAAGGATCACTTGGGGCCAGAAGTTCGAGACCAGCTGGGGCAACAGCAATCAAAAATAAAAATCATTGACCTTTCTGCCAAATCCATGATTGAAATTGTCTTTCCAGCACCCAAGCTTTATGCTTTTTGCCACCTGGAATATCCTAGACCCTCGTCTGCCATCCATCAAATTCCTTTTTAAATGCCACCTCTACACTTTTGTTCATGCTGTTCCTGTCACCTAAGATACCCTAGGATAACTGTATACTATTCCTCAGCCATACAGGGTATGCTTGGCTTTTATATCCGTCATCAGACCCCTTACAGCTCTGTTACTATCTGCATTCACGTTTTGTACATGAAGAAACCAAGGCTCTGAAGATTAAATAACAGGCCCAAGTTACAAAGGTAGTAGGTGCTGGAGTCAAGATTCAAAACAGGTTTTGACTAAAACAACAGCGTTCTCACTTCATCATCCCCCCCACACCCTGCCCCCATCTTATCAAATCCTGCTCATCCAGTGTCACGGCTTTCCCAAGCACACCCAATCAGGTGTTCTCTCCCGTTTCCCCCTTATCAGGCATCCAAATGCCTCCCTTCCCCTCCTCCAGCCCACAGGCTTCTTAAAAGCAGGGCTGATACCAGGCGCGGTGGCTCACGCCTGTAATCCCAGCACTTTGGGAGGCCGACTTGGGCGAATCACGAGGTCAGGAGATCGAGATCATCCTGGCTAACACGAAACCTCGTCTCTGCTAAAAATACAAAAATGAGCCAGGCGTGGTGGCAGGCACGCCTATAGTACCAGCTTATTCGGGAGGCTGAGGTAGGAGAATGGCGTGAACCCGGGAGACGGAGCTTGCAGTGAGCCGAGATCGCGCCACTGCACTCCAGCCTGGAGGACAGAGTGAGACTCCGTCTCTTTAAAAAAAAAAAAAAAAAAAAAACAAACAGTGCTGAGTTAGTCCCACCCTTGATCCCTGCCCTTTGCCTCCACCAGGCTCCCTCAGCGTGCTCAGTCAATCCCTGCTGGGTCGATTGGCCCCTAAAAGGTCAATATGAACATCCTCAGCCCTAGGGAACAACAGCAGCAGTCATAGGAAGACTGTCATCCTCAGACCCCACAGTGCCCCTCCTAGCTCTGTGTTCTGCTTAACTGTGGGAGTCAGAGAGAAGGGGCAGCCTGGGAAGCTTGATGTGCCTCTCTGAGTAAGACACTAAAGCAAGGCAGCAGGTACAAAGAAGAATAGTGATCATAACAGAGGAACATTTATTAAGCTTTCGCCGGGTGCACAGCACTGTGCTAAGAGACACAGAAACAATCTGGGAAGAGAGCTCAGAGCAGCGAGGGAGAAAGGGGCCACATCAGGAAGGGTTTTGTAAACCTTGTACAAGATTCTATGCTGAGGACAACAGGTGGGGAGCTGGGGGTGGGGAAGTGACAGAATCAGATCTGTTTGGAAGAAGCCTTCTAGCAGGTGTCAGAACTCTTCCCCTTCACCCTATCAGGCCCCTGGGAGGTAAAAACTAGAAAGAGATGGAAGCAGCAGCATCTCCCTGATTTCTGAACCAACCTATGGTGGGTGGGGGAGGTTGATGAATTTAGTGGCGGAAACCAAGAATGCCGAAATGGGCCCCTGGAGTGAGGGGCATCAGACTGTACAAGAGACATTAGTGCAGAGGTAAAAGCTACGAAGAGGCATAATTTGGAGTCAGGAGCCCTGGGTCAGGTGTGAACAGTATCTTTAACTTACTATCTGAGTCTATTCCTACATCTGTGAATCTGGGAAAACAATTCCATTCTCTGCCTGTCCTGAGGAATACAAAATGAACAAATGAACATGAAAGGTATAATATGTGCCCTTTTCTCAACAGGCAGCTGACCTCTGAATTGTCTGCTGTGTTTCCTGTTTCACTCTCGGGGTCTTGTCTTCCTGCCCAGTCTCCCCACAGCAGGTTCTAGCACCAGGGTTGGGGGGTGGGGGCCCATCCTCCTCCTCCGGCTGGAAATGAGCTTTCAACTTGTTGAGATGGGGACCTTCTCCCTCTCCCTCCCCCACAGGTCCCTGAAGACGCGACAGCTTCACCTCAGGACCACCCATCCCTCCCAAGCCACTGAGAAGTTTGGGATCAGCCCAGGAGCTCTTCACTCAATAGCTGGTGCTGAAACACGTGTAGGGCTGCTCCCCACCGCCTGCACGTTAAAATCACCTGAGGAGCTGTGCAATAATACCGAGGCCCAGGCCTCACCCAGAACAGTTAAATCGGAATCTCTTCGGGCGGGCCCAGCATCTGTGTTTTTTTAAAGCTCCCCAAGTGCCACCAGGGTTAAATGCCTTTATGCTAATGGAACGGATCCCGGCCTGACCAGTGCATCCCTCGATCCCAGACCACCAGGGAGCTATCTGACCCACTGCATCCCTTTCCTCCAGATCCCCGGAGAGCCTTTCTGCGAGGATTCCACCCTTGCCCCCTTGAACCCCGCTTCTTCCGCCCAGACCACAGAACTCTCCCAATCCACAATATGATCACCCCAAAGACCCCCACAGATAGCCCCCATGACTCCCAGAGCGCAAAGCATTCCCCTCCCCCTCGGGTCTGTCGTTTGTGCCAGATCGGCCCCAGCCCAGCCCGCTCCTGCCCGCGAGCCCCGGCCTCTGGCCAGCGTCTCACCGCAATCGTAGCCGGCGAAGCCTAATCCCACGGCTGGCGGGAGCCAGGTGCGAGCCAGTGCGCCTGCGCGCGCTTCTAAGGCTTCCCCAGCCTCTCCCTCCGCCCCCGCCCAGCGATTGGCTCCACGCGGCCCCGGGACCGCAGCCCCGCAGGTGACCGCGCCTGAGGCTGCCGCCGCCATGTTTGTCACGGGCGCTTGCCCTTAGCGACCAAAATTAAAAGTGGCAAATAGGGTTAGGTTGCCTGGATTCCTGACCGGCTCAACCCCTCTCCTTTACCTCCACGATAGCTTAATGTCATTTCAGTTCAAACCAACACGTTTTTTCTAAGCGCTCACCTTCCTTCCCTCCTTGCCCAGTACTCGTTGGGAGAACAGAGAGGTCAGCATCCTCCATTGAGTCTTGTGGTCTGAGTGGATGCACAGCTGCAGCTGACTTGGAGGTGGCAGCGGCTCGATCTGGGACTCCCTGATGCTGCATCATGAGCCCTTCAAGGGTGGACAGGTCCAGGTTGAGCTGTGGGCACCAGGGCTCTAGCCACAGAAGCCAGGGCTGAAGGTGGGGAACAGCCACCAGGGCCTGAATGAGCAACCATGCAGCACAACCTCTTTGTATTAGTAACGGTAATAATAAAACATAAGGAGTACTGGGTGCTTGCTATATGCCCTGTACTACATTCAGAACAACACGTGCATTCTCTTGTTGAGTCCTCACATCATTCCTAGGCGTTAGGCGCTTTTATCCGCATTTTATACGTGAAGAAACTGCGGTTCAGAGAGATTCAATGACATGCAAACAGCAAGGGCCCAGTCGGGGTGGAACCCGCTATCCTGACTCCCACAACAGGAGTCTTTCCTCTTCCCACACCTGCACAATCCCTCAAAATCAAGTTTTGTTTTGCTCAATGTAGGCTGTGGAGGATGTTTTATGTTTTCTCCCAATCGGCCTGTAAGCCTGGATAGGTTTTTGGGCAAGCAAACAGCACACATTCCAACTCTGCCTGGTTCCCCTACCTTGGGACACAGGGCAAAGAGTTTGTGGCCTTTGCCTTATGGGGGACCTGGAACTCAACCCCTAGCTCCACCACTTCTTTGCTAAGGGACTCCTTCATTATTATTATTATTATTTGAAACAGGGTCTTGCTCTGTTGCTCAGGCTAGAGTGCAGTAGTGGCGTGATCTCAGCTCACTGTAACCTCCACCTCCCTGGCTCAGATGATCCTCTCACCTCAGCCTCCCAAGTTGCTGGGACCACCAGCTCGCTCCACCATGCCTGGCTAATTTCTAGAATTATTTGTAGAGATGCAGTCTCACTATGTTACCCAGGCTGGTCTTGAACTCCTGGGCTCAAGGGACCCTCCCGCTTCAGCCTCCCAAAGTGCGGGAATGGTAAGCGTGAGTCACTGCACCTGGCTGGGACCCTCCTTTTGTGAGCCTGTTTTATGCTTTACACGGATTTTTCAGACATCAAATGAGAAACAAGGGTGTAGGAGCTTTGTGACCTGCTCATCCTTATGACCTCCATTGATGGTTGTCAGCTAACTCCCTGCAACAGGAATATTGTCCTCCTCCTGCTAACAACCACAGCAAATGGTCCAATGTAGATGCCTAGTGTCCAGGGGCTAGAGCTTATTCAACCAGTTCCTGGGGAGCCCCCAGGGACGCTATGAACCTTGCCCCCAGAATCCATCTCCCACTAACCTGTCTCATTTCCCTCCTTCCCAATCTCTCTCTTTCAGACACCCTTCACACTTCCCATGTCACCCCAAGCCACACATACAGGCACACACACACATACACCCATCTCTCTTCTAGACTTAGACAATTGCTGAAACTCCTCCTGATCCAGAAAGCCTCATGAGTAGAAGACAGGTGATCATTTTGTCCCTCTCCTCACCTCTTACCTCTATCTGTGCTTTCCTGGCTGTGAGAACAGAAAACCCAGCATTCAGCCTGGAGTCCAGCATACTGGGATCTCCATACATTTGCTAAAGAAGTCTCCCCACCTTTCTATCTGTGGCCAGCATGTGCTTTTATTTCAAAGCAAACCTGAGTCTTTACTTAGCCCTCCCTGCGTGTCCAGTGGGGAAATGGAAATGGGGAGGGCTGGCAGGGGCCAGAGCTAGATGTGACCCAGGAGAAAAGACCTTTGGTCCCTCACGGCCAGGCGCGGTGGCTCACGCCTGTAATCCCAGCACTTTGGAAGGCTGAGGTGGTCGGATCATGAGGTCAGGAGCTCAAGACCATCCTGGCCAACATAGTGAAACCCCATCTCTACTAAAATACAAAAATTAGCTGGGTGTGGTGGCCAGCCTGGGCAACAGAGTGAGACTCTGTCTCAAAAAATAATAATAAAATAAATTAAAAATAAAAAAAATCTGTGGAATGTGGTGAGGCATACCTGTAGTTCCAACTACTTAGGAGGCTAAGGTGGGAGGATTGCTTGAGCCCAGGAGGTTGAGGCTGCAGTAAGCCATGACCACACCACTGCTCTCCAGCCTGGGTGAAAGAGTGAGACTCGTCTCAAAAAAAAATTTTTTTCATAACAAAGTACTAGCGGGAGGGGTTAGGAAATATCCTGGGGTGTATCATTGGTGGAAGCAATAGACCATTTAAACTAGCTTAAATAAAGAAGGAATTTACTGGCCCGTGTAAGTTAAGTCCAGGACTCTTTCTGATTTCTGTCCTGGGAAAAGCAAAAAATTCCCTCCACCCAACAAGAAAATAAAGTCCTATGCTTGCCTTGCATTGGCCCATATCATGTCAAGGGCTAGCCCAAGTCCATCACTATGGCCAGAGGTATGGCTGTGCTGAAAGGCTTAGCCCTAAATCACCTAAACCTAAGGATACAATAGACTCAACTCCACCAGTACTACTTTCCTGAGAATAGATAAGGTGTGGGACTTCAAAATACTGGGGGCTGGTACTGGAATCAGGGTGAACAAATGCTGAGAAACTCACAGCTTGGCCATTACTTTTCTCATTTTGCCTGAAAATTTCCTTCCCAGGCTGCACTTGAGCTTAGTCTTGCTTGCTCCCGACTCTCCATCCAGAAGAGATGGAAAACCTGGCCAGTGCCATGGGTCCACTACTGAACTCCAGGCTGGGGTGTGGTCAGTCCACGGATAGCCGTGAATACTCCAGGTGCTGGTGTGGGGAAAAGCAAGAGAGATCAGATTGTTACTATGTCTGTGTAGAAAGAAGTAGACATAAGAGACTCCATTTTGTTCTGTACTAAGAAAAATTCTTCTGCCTCTAGATGCTGTTAATCTGTGACCTTACCCCCAACCCCGTGCTCTCTGAAACATGTGCTGTGTCAAACTCAGGGTTAAATGGATTAAGGGTTGTGCAAGATGTGCTTTGTTAAACAAATGCTTGAAGGCAGCATGCTCCTTAAGAGTCATCACCACTCCCTAATCTCAAGTACCCAGGGACACAAAAACTGCAGAAGGCCGCAGGGACCTCTGCCTAGGAAAGCCAGGTATTGTCCAAGGTTTCTCCCCATGTGATAGTCTGAAATATGGCCTCGTGGGAAGGGAAAGACCTGACCGTCCCCCAGCCCGACACCCGTAAAGGGTCTGTGCTGAGGAGGATTAGTATAAGAGGAAGGCATGCCTCTTGCAGTTGAGACAAGAGGAAGGCATCTGTCTCCTGCCCGTCCCTGGGCAATGGAATGTCTCGGTATAAAACCTGATTGTATGTTCCATCTACTGAGACAGGGAAAAACCGCCTTAGGGCTGGAGGTGAGACATGCGGGCAGCAATACTGCTTAGCAAAGCGTTGAGATGTTTATGTGTATGCATATCTAAAGCACAGCACTTGATTCTTTACCTTGTCTATGTTGCAAAGACCTTTGTTCACGTGTTTGTCTGCTGACCCTCTCCCCACTATTGTCTTGTGACCATGACACATCCCCCTCTCTGAGAAACACCTACAAATAATCAATAAATACTAAGGGAACTCAGAAGCCAGGGGATCCTCCATATGCTGAACGCTGGTCCCCTGGATCCCCTTTTTTCTTTCTCTATACTTTGTGTCTTTTTCTTTTCCAAGTCTCTCGTTCCACCTAACGAGAAACACCCACAGGTTTGGAGGGGCGACCCACCCCCTTCAGCTGGGATTTTAGGACACGGACAAAGTTATAAACAGGAGCAGGGAGGTGTATTAGTTTCCTACTGATGTTGTAACAAATCACCACAAACTTGGTGGCTGAAAATAAGACAGTTTATTTTCTTACAGTCCTGGAAGTCAGAAGTCTGAAATGGCTCACTGGCAAGGGGTTGGCAGGACCGCATTCCTTCTGGAGGCTCCAGGGGAGAATCCATTTTCTTGCTTTTTTCAGCTCCCAGAGCCTGCCTGCGTTGCCTGGCTCATGACTGTCTTCCGTATTCAAAGCCGGTGATGGCTGGTCAAGTCTTTCACTCACTGCATCACTCTGACTCCGACTCTGCCACCTCACTACTCCACAGTTAAGGACCCTTGTGATTACATTGGGTCCACCCAAATAATCCAGGATCATCTCCTTATCTTAAGGTCAGCTCATTAGCAACCTTACTGCCATCTGCAACCTTACTTCTCCCTAGTCATGTAATATAACATATTCGCACGTTTCTGGGGTGACATTATGAACATTTTTGGGGGGGAATGTCTTTTAAATTCTCTCATTCTGGGACCAGTCCTTACAGCAGATAGAGGGCGAGGTTCCTAAGGAGTGTTGTAATGGGGCCCTTGAGATTTCAGCACCCCAGCATTTTATTTTTTTTTCCTGAGCAATAATACTTAAAATTTTAAAGTTTTTTGTATATATTTGTGGGGTATATATGATGTTTTGATACAGGCATGCAATGTGAACTAATCACATAATGGAGAATGGAGTGCCCCTCAGCATTTTTAGTGACTAAAAAAATGAGAATTCTGATCACAGGCCAGGCACAGTGGCTCAAGCCTATAATCCCAGTACTTTGGGCGGCCAAGGCAGGATGATCACCTGAGCCCAGGAGTTCAAGACCAGCCTGGGTAACATAGTGGGATCTCATCTCTACAAAAATTAGTCGGGTGTGGTGGTGCACACCTGTGGTCCCAGCTACTTAAGAAGTAGGTAGGAGGTAGGAGGATCACTTGAGGCCAGATCAAGGTTGCAGTGAGCCCTGGTCATGCCACTGCACTCCTGTGGGGAAAAGAGAGATCAGATTGTTACTGTGTCTGTGTAGAAACAAGTAGACATAGGAGACTCCATTTTGTTCTGTACTAAGAAAAATTCTTCTGCCTTAAAATGCTGTTAATCTGTAACCCTACCCCAACCCTGTGCTCCCTGAAACATGTGCTGTGTCAACTCAGGGTTAAATGGCTGAAGGGCTGTGCTTTGTTAAACAAATGCTTGAAGGCAGCATGCTTGTTAAGAGTCATCACCACTTCCTAATCTCAAGTACCCAGGGACACAAAACACTGCAGAAGGCCGCCAAGGACCTCTGCCTAGGAAAGCCAGGTATTGTCCAAGGTTTCTCCCCATGTGATAGCCTGAGATTTGGCCTCGTGGGAAGGGAAAGACCTGACCGTCCCCCCAGCCCGATACCCGTAAAGGGTCTGTGCTGAAGAGGATTAGTAAAAGAGGAAAGAACACCTCATTGCAGTTGAGACTAGAGGAAGGCATCTGTCTCCTGCTTGTCCCCGGGCAATGGAATGTCTCCATGTAAAACCCGATTGTATATTCCATCTACTGAGATAGGGGAAAACCGCCTTAGGGCTGCAGGTGGGACATGCAGGCAGCAATACTGCTCTTCAAGGCATCGAGATGTTTATGTGTATACATATCTAAAGCACAGCACTTAATTCTTTACCTTGTCTATGATGCAGAGACCTTTGTTCACATGTTTACCTGCTGACTTTCTCTCCACTATTATCCTATGACCCTGCCACATCCCCCTCTCCGAGAAACACCCAAGAATGATCAATAAATACTAAGGGAACTCAGAGGCTGGGGGGATCCTCCGTGTGCTGAACGCCGGTCCCCTGGGCCCCCTTTTTTCTTTCTCTATACTTTGTCTCTGTGTCTCTTTCTTTTCCAAGTCTCTCGTTCCACCTAATGAGAAAAACCCACAGGTGTGGAGAGGCAACCCACCCCTTCACACTCCAGCCTGGGTGACAGAATGAGACCTTGTCAAAAAGAAAAAAAAAGAAAAAAAAATTCTGATCAGGCCAATGCTTGCTTGCACATGCTAACCACTCACTTTTTGCCCAATATTCCTTGTTCCCACAATATAAACTGCTGATGTGCTGTTTCTTGGTCAAGCAGGAAGAGGTAACTTTGCGGTCATGAAAAAAAATTGCAGGCCGGGCATAGTGGCTCACGCCTGTAATCCCAGCACTTTGGGAGGCCGAGGTGGGTGAATCACCCGAGGTCTGGAGTTCAAGACCAGCTGACCAATATGGTGAAACTCCGTCTCTACTAAAAATACAAAAAATTAGGTGGCTGTGGTGGCGCATGCCTGTAATCCCAGCTACTTGGGAGGCTGAGGTAGGAGGTAGGAGAATAGCTTGAACCCGGGAGGCGGAGGTTGCAGTGAGCCGAGATCCCCGCCATTGCACTCCAGGCTGGGCAAAAAGAGCAAAACTCCGTCTCAGAAAAAAAAAAAAAAAAATTGCAGGAATGAATGCCTTGAAGGACGTTGTGACCAGCTGCTGATGCCCGTAAGTCTGGTGGCTCAAGGGGTTATCTGAGACTGAAGAAACACAGACTTTTACCCTGGGTTCCCTGAAATGCCCCCTCCGTCACTCCTTAGTCACATAAGAACTCCCTGCTGCTTTTTGAGACAGGCTCTCAGTCTGTCACCCAGGCTGTAGTGCAGCGGTGTGAACACAGCTCACTGCAGGCTTGACCTCCTGGGCTCAAGTGATCCTTCTGCCTCAGCGCCCCAAGTAACTGGAACTACAGGCACATGCCACAATGCCTGGTTAATTTTTTTTTTTTGTAGAGCCGGTGTTTCACCATGTTGCCCAGGCTGATCTCACACTCCTGAGCTCAAGCAATCCGCCTGCCTCAGCCTCCAAAAGTGCTAGGATTACAGGTGTAAGCCACCCTGCTGCTTTTTTTCTGTTAATAGGGATTTGAGAGATTTGCTCTCCCGCCTTCTCACTTTGGCCAAATCAAATAAACCTTTCTCTATCTCCCACTGTTTGGCCTTAGTTGTGCATCAGGTTCACCAGCCTGAATTTGGGTTTCTATGACAGTGTTCGAGTCCAAATGAAACCCTAACCAGGCCCCTTTTTTCCATCCACAGCCCAGCTCTAGCACTTGCCTTCAAAAGGACTGGCCCGAATTAAGACTTGGAGCAGTGGCTCAGTCACGAATAGCGTGAAATCACCAGGGTGAGTCACCAAATGGTGGCCACCACCAGAGGGTAGCTAAGTTTTGAGGGATACTGAGAACCCAGAAGAACCTTTCTGTCAGGGCTGCTGGTGATACTGCTTCAGTCAACAGGAGATGGAGAAGGAAAGTGTGGCAACATGGCAGCCCTGCAGCTGGGAGAGGGTTTCAGTTTTAATCATCCATAACTACCTCTCTCTCCACTGGAGAAGAAAGAGGTGCAGGGGTTGTGACCCACACCAGAAGGGACTGGAACTCAGACAGGGCTCACCCCATCTGGATGAAGCAATCTTCCTGGCTTCATTCAAATGGCTTCTGGGCTTTGACATCAGTTGGACTGGGTTCAAATTCCACTGTGGTACTTACAGGCTGTGTGAACCTAGGACAGTGGCCTAACTTCTCTGAGCCTCTGGTTCCTTATCTACTAAAAGAGAATGACATCACTATGCACTTCACATAGCTATTAAGAATTTAAAGTAGGCCAGGCGCAGTAGCTCATGCCTGTAATCCCAAAACTTTGGGAGGCCAAGGTGGGTGGATCACAGGGTTGGGAGTTCAAGACCAGTCTGGCCAATATGGTGAAACTCCATTTCTACTAAAAAAATACAAAAATTAGCCAGGTGTGGTGGGGCACGCCTGTAGTCCCAGCTACTTGGGAGGCTGAGGCAGAAGAATCGCTTGAACCTGGGAGGCGGAGGTTGTAGTAAGCCAAGATCATGCCACTACACTCCAGCCTGGGCGACAGAGCAAGATTCTGTCTCAAAAAAAAAAAAAAAAAAAAGAGAGAAAGAAAGAAAAGAATTTAAAGCGGCCGGGCGCGATGGCTCATGCCTGTAAAATCAGCACTTTGGGAGGCCAAGGAGGGTGGATCACCTGAGGTCAGGAGTTCGGGACTAGCCTGGCCAACATAGTGAAAACCCTGTCTCTACTAAAAATACAAAAATTAGCAGGAGGTGGTGGTGCACCTGTAATCCCAGCTACTCAAGAGGCTGAGGTGGGAGAATCGCTTGAACCTGGTAGACGGTGGCTGCGGTGTGCCGAGATCATGCCACTGCACTCCAGCCTAGGCAATAGAGCAAGACCCCATCTCAAAAAAAAAAAAAAAATTAAAGTGCTCATGTAACATTCCAGAGTGGGAGGACTTCGAGACAGTCTGCGAGAAGCCCCAGCATAGGTGGGCAATAAGACCAACATTGTGAGCCTGAGTCTTGAGACAGACTCGGGGTTGAATTTTGCCCTTACTATAGCCAGCTGTGTGAGTTGGGATGAGTTATTTAACCTACATAAGCTCCAGTCACTGAATACACTGGACACCAACTCTGAGGCAAGCAGCTTTTTGCTATGGAAAGCAGGGATAATATCAGTACCCCCTTCCTCGGATCGACATAACTTGCAGTTAGATGCTCCCAGTCAACTCGATTCAGTGTCTGGTGTGCAGGAGTTTCACTCAAATGCGAGGATAACCCAATCCACCTGCAGGCGCTGGGAGGCTGGGGTGTAGTGACTGGGAGCTAACTGGATTAGAAAGCCATCAGTGATACTGTAGAGAGGGCATCCTTGACCTCAGGCCTCTGTCTCTAGGTTGGGGCCACTACGACCAGTACGGCTCACCCAGGTGTAGACAGACGCTGGTGGCTACTGGCCAGCTAAAGGTGTTTCCTTTTGCCTGGTAACCAGGAGTGGCTGAGGCAGGGCATGGAGCGGAGCAACGCAGCTACAAAGTGCGGAGCGGAGCCCCACTCTGGATCCCGCCGGCTCCCCAAGACTGAGGGAGACAAGTGAGTAGGGAGTCACTGGGAAGAGCATCCGGGCCGAGGGCTTGAAAAGGCTCCTTATTGTCTGCCGGGAGCCTGAGGCTCTGCCCGACCTTGGGACAAGGGGCAAGGTGGGGAGCTGAATGTCCGATTTGGGATTGAATTTCCCCAAAGCCATGAACCGGCGTCCTGGGGAACCGGGCCACAGGGACAGGAGGCGGTTAAGTAGAAAGTCTGTCCGCATACCCCTTCCTCCGCCGCAGGTCTGGATCCGGAGGAGCCCCCAGTAAGAACAGCAGCCGCCTGGGGGGCCAACCATGTATGCTTACAGCTGGCCGCCGCCCACACAGGGCGTGTGGCCGCCGCCGCCGCCGCCGCCGCTCACCTGCACCTACCTGGCCGCCCCTCTGCTGCTGCCCCCAGTCCAGGCCCACAGCTTCCGCAGCCGGCCCGGGAGCCTGCACGCGGGCGAGTGGGCGGCCCCACAGGAATACCACTGCTTCTACGGCCCCGCCGCGCCACCCGAGGCCGCGCCGCCCTGGTGGGCCTGCCCTCCGGCCTACGCCGCGGCCCTGCGCCGGCCCTGCGCCGCCGCCGGCATCCCGGGACTGTCGCTGCAGGCGCCCGCGGCAGCGGCCGAGAGCTGGGCGCCGTGGCCCGAGGGCGGGAGCCTACAAACCGAGCTGCGCTGGGGCCGCGTGGAGCGCGCGCGGGGCCCGCCTCTGCAGCTGCCGGACTTCGTGCGTCGGGAGCTGCGGCGCGCGTACGGCACCTACCCACGCGCCGACGTGCGCGTCACCCAGCGCCGCGGCCAGTTCCTGCTGCAGGCGACGCCGCGCGTGCGCGAGCCCGACCACCGCGTGGAGTGGCGCGTGCGGCGCCGGCCAGAGAGCGGCGACAGCGGCGACAGCAGCCCAGCCCGGGAAGCCGCGGAGCGCGGCCGCCCCAGGAAGAGCAAGGGCCTGAGCTGAAGCCGCCGCAAGGCCTAGGGGCCGGCCCGCGTGCACTCGCTTGGCTCTTTCGTGCGTCTGCCGCCGCCGCCAGGCAGAAGTGAGCCCTCACCTGCGCGCGGGAGGGCGGGCGCGCCGCTCACCTGTCTTTTTGGCTTTTCCCATGACTGCCCGCCCGCTTCCTGCACTTGTTTCTCTCGCCTTATTGCTGGACGGTGGGGGAAGGGCAAGTGCAAGACGGAATCAAGGGCACCTCTGTGTATTCTGTACCTCTTTCCTTCTTGCACCTTGGGCAGTGGAGGACGTGGGATGGAAGAAGGGCCTGGACCTCCCTCCTTCCTCCTCCCCACCTTCTCCTAAGGAGCTTGCCCTGCAGTAAGCCCCAACTTTCCCTTCCACTTTTCCCTCTATCAGAGTCGTCGCCCACCCCCCTTTCCCACCGCTCCCCTACCCCCGCCTTCCTGCCAAGCCGAGGGGCGACGGTGATCCCCAGCTTAGTAAGAAAAGTAAATAGGCCGGGCGCGGTAGCTCACGCCTGGAATCCCAGCACTGCGGGAGGCCGAGGCGGGCGGATCGCTTGAGCCCAGGAGTTGGAGACTAGCCTAGGCAACATGGCGAAATCCTGTCTCTACCAAAAAAATACAAAAATTAGCCGAGTGTGCCGGCACGCGCCTGTAGTCCTACCTACTTGGGAGGCGGAGATGGGAGGATCCCCTGAGCCCGAGAGGTCGGAGCTGCAAGGAGCCGAGAACGCGCCACTGCACTCCAGCCTGGGTGACTGAAAGCCTGTCTCAAAAAAAAAAAAAAAAAAAACAGTAAATAAATGAGCTAAGTCAAGTATACACTGCAAGATCATTGTTATGTTTTGGGGTGGTGTTTCTCCATCTGTTTATCTGTTTAATGGGAGTCTTACCGCCCGCCCTGGGGTACAAGAAGGTAGGGTGGAGGGGCGTGAAGTTGAACTGGCCCTCTGGAGAAAGCATGTGCCTGATCGCTGGGTCCATATGCCCTCTTCACCATCTCCCTCCAAGTGTGCAGGCCAGCACCTTCTAACTCTCCTCTTTGGCCCACCACCCGCCGAGATGCTGAGGGCATAAGCTCTATTTTTGACGTGTGGTAGGCATGACTAGGAAAGGGATGTCTGAGACCTGGGTTTAGGGCTGGCTCTGACATTTTCTACCTGTGTAACTTAAGGCTCTCTGACTCTCAGTTTCTTCATCAGTAAAAGAGGCGTAAAAGTAACCCAGCCTAATTGGAAGTTAAGGTGAATGTCTCGGCCGGGCGCGGTGGCTCACACCTGTAATCCCAGCACTTTGGGAGGCCAAGGTGGGCGGATCACGAGGTCAGGAGATCGAGACCATCCTGGCTAACACGGTGAAAGCCCATCTCTACTAAAAATACAAAGAATTGGCCGGGCGAGGTGGTGGGCGCCTGTAGTCCCAGCTACTCAGGAGGCTGAGGCAGGAGAATGGCGTGAACCTGGGAGGCGGAGTTTGCACTGAGCCAAGATGGCCCCACTGCACTCCAGCCTGGGCGACAGAGCGAGACTCCGTCTCAAAAAAAAAAAAAAGATGAATGTCTCTTCTTGTCTCCCAATTCTTGCTAATAATCGTTAATTCTTAATAGGCTGAGGTTTGCAATATTCTAGGAGTTTTCTGGAATGTTAGGCCACATAGCCAGTTTTAACTAGGATTTAGCCAGATTTGAGGCCCAGCTGTAGAAATTTCTTTTACTGAACTTCCATTTGTAACTGACCAATAGTTACCTGGGTATACACAGGTGAGTTATTGAAGCTGTAGGCCAGCTGATTAGGCACTGCTGTATTTATGAGCTTCTTGGAGAAGTTGTCTCAAATCTCAGCCCTTGGAAAAGGTGTTTCTCCTGATCAGTGGTTTGCTTTTATCTTTTAAGCGCTAAGAATCTCATTACTGATCATATTTTTCTTTTGGTCCTGGTTTCCAAGGAGCTCAGAGCCAAATTTGCTTTGTGTCTTTTTTTTTTTTTTTTTTTTTTTTTTTTTGAAACAGAGTCTCACTCTGTCGTCCAGGCTGCAGTGTAGTGGCATGATCTCAGCTCACTGCAACTGCAACCTCCACCTCCTGGTTCAAGCGATTCTCCTGCCTCAGCCTTCCAAGTAGCTGGGATTATAGGTGTGTGCCACCACGCCCAGCTAATTTTTGTATTTTTAGTAGAGACGGGGTTTTCCCATGATGGCCAGGCTGGTGTCAAACTCCTGGCCTCAAGTGATCTGCCCGCCTTGGCCTCTTTAAGTGCTGGGATTACAGGCGTGGCCACCGTGCCCGTCCTGCTTAGTGTCTTTTATATAAAACCTGCATCCTGAACTCTGTTATCCCTAGTTTCACCTTATTTTTCCTTTTTAAAAAATTATAAAACACAAGAAGGTGAGGTGGCATAGTGTGATGGGTCTGCTGTGTGACCTTGGGCGAATTAATGTCCATGAAACAGTTTCCCCATCTCAAATGGGGATGATGATACAAAAACCTGTCTCATAAGGTTATTGAGAAGATGCCATGACATCTGTGTTTCTACAGTGCACAGAAAGCATTTACCACAGTGCCTGGCATGTATTACGTGCTAAAATGTTAGTGTTTGTTTATTTGTTTGTTCGTTTTGAGATGGAGTCTCACTCTGTCAGCCAGGCTGGAGTGCAGTGGCACAATCTTGGCTCACTGCAACTTCTGCCTCCTGGGTTCCAGCGATTCTCCTGCCTCAGCCTCCCGAGTAGGTGGGACTACAGGCGTGCGCCACCACGCCCGGCTAATTTTTTTTTTCTTTTTTTGAGATGGAGTCTTGCTCTGTCTTCCAGGCTGGAGTGCAGTGGCGTGATCTTGACTCACTGCAACCTCTGCCTCCTGGGATTCTCTGCCTCAGCCTCCCAAGTAGCTGGGATTACAGGCGCACGCCACCATGCCTGGCAAATTTTTTTGTACTTTTAGTATGGACAGGGTTTCACCATCTTGGCCAGGCTGGTCTTGAACTCCTGACCTCGTGATCCACCCACCTCAGCCTCCCAAAGTGCTGAGATTACAGGCATGAGCCACCACGCCCAGCCTGTATTTTTTTTTTTTTTTTTTTTTTTTTTAGTAGATATGGGGTTTCACCATATTGGTCAGGCTGGTCTTGACCTCCTGACCTCGTGATCTCCCTGCCTCGGCCTCCTAGAGTGCTGGGATTACAGGCGTGAGCCACCGCACCTGGCCAGTGTTTGTTTTAAACATAGTTTGCAATACAGAAATATGTGCTATAGGAAGTTAAATTCTGATTTCCCTCACCCCTTAATGATCATTGAGGTCCAATCTACTATTTTTCTATGCACTATATATATGTGTGTGTGTGTGTGTGTGTGTGTGTGTGTGTATTTTAGATGGAGTTTCGCTTTTGTCACCCAGGCTGCTGGAGTGCAATGGCGCCATCTCAGCTCACTGCAACCTCTGCCTCCTGGGTCCAAGCAATTCTCCTCCCAAATAGCTGGGATTAGAGGCACATGCCACCATGACCGGCTAATTTTTTTGTATTTTTAGTGGAGACAGTGTTTCACCATGTTGGTCAAGCTGGTCTTGAACTGCTGACCTCAAGTGATCCACCCGCCTCAGCCTCCCAAAGTGCTGGGATTACAGACTGAGCCACCACTCCTGGCCGCACATAGTATTAATTATATAAAAAGAGTTGCACTGTTTTGCCTGTCACATTTTATTTTTATTTTTTATTATTTATTTATTTTTTTTTTTCTGGAGTCTCGCTCTGTCACCCAGGCTGGAGTGCAGTGGAGTGATCTCGGCTCAGGCTCACTGCAAGCTCCGCCTTCCGGGTTCACGCCATTCTCCAGCCTCAGCCTCCTGAGTAGCTGGGACTACAGGTGCCAGCCACCACGCCTGGCTAATTTGTTTTTGTATTTTTAGTAGAGATGGGGTTTCACCATGTTAGCCAGGATGGTCTCGATCTCCTGACCTCGTGATCCACCCACCTCGGCCTCCTAAAGTGTTGGGATTACAGGCGTGAGCCACCCCACCCCGCCTTTATTTTTATTTTTATTTTTTATTTTATTTTATTTTTTTGAGACGGAGTCTCATTCCGTCACCCAGGCTTGAGTGCAGTGGGGCAATCTCAGTTCACTGCAAGCTCCACCTCCCGGGTTCAAGCGATTCTCCTGCCGCAGCCTCCCAAGTAGCTGAGATTATGGGTGTGTGCCACCATGCCCAGCTAATTTTTGTATTTTTAGTAGAGACAGCGTTTCACCATGTTGGCCAAGCTGGTCTCAAACTGCTGACCTCAGGCAATCCATCCGCCTCGACCTCCCAAAGTGGTGAGATTACAGGTGTGAGCCATCACATCCGGTCTATTTTTATTTTTGATTTAAAAAATAAACGTCAGAACTTACTTTAGAATAAGATAATCAGGGATGGCTTATCTGAGCAGGTGACATTTAAACTGAGATCTAAAGAATGCAAAGTTAACCATGCAGAGAAGGGTGAGGGGGAAGCCAGGCAGAGAGTATGGTGAATGCAAAAGCCCTAAGGAGTGAAAGTTATCTTCATTCACTCAACAGGCATTGAGAGCCCAAATATGCCAGTCAGAATTCCGGGTACTGGGGCTACAGCAGAAAACCAAACAAATCTCTGCCCTCGTGGACCTTACATTAGAGGTGTAACAGAGGAGGAGAGACTGACCAGCAAATAGGTGAATAGGTGATATAGCGTCAAATAGGGATAATTGATGGGTGATGTTTTAAATGGGATTGAGGAGGCTTCTCCCAAGAGGTGACTTGAGTATAGCCATAATAAAGACCTTTGCAAGTCATTTGAGTACCTGAGGGAGAAAAGCAGGTATGACCACCCTGTGGATGAGTGTCCTTGTCCTGTGAGCAAGCACATGTGATAAGAGATTGAGCAGAACCTGTGGTGCAATGAAGCCGTATTGAAAATTTTGGATTTTTTTTTTTTTTTTTTTTGAGACGGAGTCTCACTCTGTCGCCCAGGCTGGGCTGGAGTGCAGTGGCGTGATCTCTGCTCACTGCAATCTCCACCTCTTTGATTCAAGTGATTCTCCTGCCTCAGCCTCCTGAGTAGCTGTAGCTGGGATTACAGGCACGCACCATTATGCCCGGCTAATTTTTTGTATTTTTAGTAGAGATGGGGTTTCACCATGTTGGTCAGGCTGGTCTCGAACTCCTGACCTTGTGATCCACCCGCCTCAGCCTCCCAAAGTGCTGGGATTACAGGAGCAAGCCACAGTGCCCGGCCGGATTTTATTATTAGTGGGTGGAGGGTTATGAGCATAGGAGTAATGTTATCAGATTTAAAAATTATTATTATTCTGGCTGCTGTATGGAAAAGAGACTATAGAGGGGTCATCATGGAAATGGGGGGCAGTTAGGCTTTGAAGTACAGTCATGCACCCCATAATGATGGTTCAGTTGACGATGGAGCGCATATATGATGGTGGTCCCTTAAGATTATAATGCTGTATTTTTACTGTAACTTTTCTATGTTTAGATACACAAACACCATTGTGTTCAATTGTCTTCAGTATTCAGTACAGCCTCAAGCTGTACAGTTTGTAGCCTAGGAGCAATAAATAGGCTCTACCATATGGCCTAGGTGTGTAGTTGGCTTTACCATCTAGGTTTGTGTAAGTACACTCTAGAATGTTCAGACAATGGCAAAATGGCCTAATGATGCACTTCTCAGAATGTATCCCCATCATTAAGCAATACATGACTGTAATACAGGAAATAGAAGAGATGACTTCGTTTTATTTGGAAGTAGTAAGGGTGATGAGAAAATAAATGTTCTTGAATATGCATCTTTGGTCACATATACAAGTGTTAAATTGTCGAATGTAAAGTCTTTGAGATGGAAATTGAATCACCGAACAATGACAGCTAGTAGAAATAAGAATGACCAAAATCCAGGTCTTTAGTTCTTTTTGTTTGTCTGTTTGTTTTTGGGGACGGAGTCCCCTAAAGCGTGCCCGGCCGCTTTAGGTCTTTAGTTCTTAATTCCATTCCCAACTAAAAGGAACGAGGGTCCTTGGGAAAATGGCTGATTCAGGGTCTGGGGCAGTGAAGGTACATGAGGAGCCTAGAACAACTTATTCCAAAAAATAAAGGACTGCTGAAAAATGTCAAAAGTACAGCCGGGCGCGGTAGCTCACGCTTGTAATCCCAGCACTTTGGGAGGCCGAGGCGGGCGGATCACGAGGTCAGGAGATCCAGACCATCCTGCCTAACACGGTGAAACCCCGTCTCTACTAAAAATACAAAAAATTAGCCGGGCGTGGTGGCGGGCGCCTGTAGTCCCAGCTACTCGGGAGGCTGAGGCAGGAGAATGGCGTGAACCTGGGAGGCGGAGCTTGCAGTGAGCCGGGATGGCGCCACTGCACTCCAGCCTGGGCAACAGAGCGAGACTCCATCTCAAAAAAAAAAAGTCAAAAGTACAAAGAAGCCAGCTTCAAGGGACTTCCACTGGCCAAATCAGGGACAATTTAAGCATCAAAACAAATAATGACAGTAATTCATTATAACTCATTAAAAAAATAAGAATCCATAAGTCCATACTAATAATCATTAAATAAATAAATATGAAGGAAAAACTAATCCTTACAGTAGAAGGAATAATAAAATTAGAAAATTGCCATTCCTAGTGCAGTGGCTCACTCCTGTAATCCCAGCACTTTGGGAGGCCAAGGCGGGCAGATCGATCACCTGAGGTCGGGAGTTGGAGACCAGCCTGACCAACATGGAGAAACCCCGTCTCTATTAACAGTACAAAATTAGCCAGGCATGGTGGCACATGCCTGTAATCCCAGCTACTTGGGAGGCTGAGGCAGGAGAATTGCTTGAACCCAGGAGGCGGAGATTGTGGTGAGCTGAGATCGCAGCCACTGCACTCCAGCTTGGGCAACAAGAGTGAAACTCCGTCTCGGAAAAAAAAAGGAAAAGAAAAGAAAAAAAGACTGGGCGCCATGGCTCACGCCTGTAATCCCAGCGCTTTGGGAGGCCGAGGTGGGCAGTTCACCTGAGGTCAGAAGTTCAAGACCAGCCTGGTCAACATGGTGAAACCCCGTCTCTACTAAATATACAAAAATTAGGCGGGCGTGGTGGCGGGCGCCTGTAATCCCAGCTACTCGGGAGGCTGAGGCAGGAGAATTGCTTGAACCCGGGAGGCAGAGGTTGCAGTGAGCTGCTGAGATCGCGCCATTGCACTCCAGCCTGGGCAACAAAAGCGAAACTTCTCAAAAAAAAAAAAAAAAGAAAGGAAAGAAAAGAAAATTGCCATTGCCATCCCAGCCATCATAGTAATAATTGATTCAGGTGATACTAAATTGATTCAGGTCACTCATGGATAATAAAACTAATGCGTACAAATTTGAATAAAAACAGGATATTTATTTAGTTTAGTTTCAAAATATGTTCCAATAAGATATTTATTAATTACAAATCGAAAAAGAGTAAGCTAGTCGTATAACAGGGAAAACTGGTGTATATCACCTTAACTAAGTTATCAAAGCTGTAGGGCCCCCCAGTATCTGTCCCCTATTTCTGTGTCTTGACCCAAAGATCACAGAGTCCTTTTGACCCCTCTGTGACCCAACATATTTTACCCTGAAGGCTTGAACCCACACTGGGGTCATGAACATTTCCTGGCACTGATAAAATTATCTAGGTTGTTGCCAAAACAGAAACAAGCCCCAGCCCTGAGCCAAATGCCATAAAGGCTCACATAAATTCTATCCCCTGACCACTTTGCTTGGATATACCTAGGAGGATCACCCCTTTTGTTACTGTCTGTCGTGAAGATTGCTGTAGCACTCTGTACGTAAGATTCCCCTAATAAATGCTTTGGACTGGCTGACCATGGCAGCTCACATCTGTGATCCTCGCACTTTGGGAGGCTGAGGAAGGAGGATGGCATGAGCTCAGTAGTTCGAGACCAGCCTGGACAACATAGCAAGACCTCTCTCTACTAAAAAAAAAAAAAAAAAAAAAAAAAAAAATTAGCTGGGTGTGGAGGTGTCTGCCTGTAGTCCCAGCTACTTGGGAGACTGAGGTGGGAGGATCGCTTGAGCCCAAGAGATTGAGGCTGCAGCGAGCTATGATTGTGTCACTGCACTCCAGTCTGGGCAACAGAGCAAGCGAGACCCTGTCTAAATAAATAAATAAATGCTTTGGACTGATCACCCTGGTGTTTATTTAGTGCTAAGTGCTACTTTCTTTGGAATCCCAACTGGCCCCATCTGGAAAAGGTCTGGGGCACTCCCTTATGGAAACTCCCCTGCTAAGGCTTTTGGGGTGATTCCAGCTGTGGGTTCAGCAGGATGAAACAAGTTGACATTATCATTAAAGGGGACAAATCAACATCATAAGCTTTCTGATATGTTAAAAAACACATCAGTTCAGCAGTAATGCAGTCATGAGGAAACCTCAGATAAACCTAAACGGAGAGATGATTCCACTTGTCTGTATTGCTCAAAAATGGCAATGTCATAAAAGACTATGACACCAGCCCAGCGTGGTGGCTCAAACCTGTAATTTCATCACTTTAGGAGGCCTAGGTGGGTGTATCGCTTGAACCCCAGAGCTCGAGGACAGCCTGGGACACATAGAAAAACCTCATCTCTACAAAAAATACAAAAATTAGCCGGGCATGGTGATGTGCACCTGTGGTCCCAACTAGTCGTGAGGCTGAGGTGGGAGCATCGCTTGAGCCTGGCAGGTACAGGCAGCAGTGAGCTGTGATCATGCCACTGCACTCCAGCCTGAGTGACAAAGTGAAACGCTGTCTCAAAAAAAGACTATGGGAACTTGAGGAAATGTCTCAGATTCAAAGGAGGCTAAAAAGGCATGAAAACTAAATGCAATGCATAATCCTGGATTGGATCCTGAACCAAAATAAAACCTGTTACGAAGGACATTACTGGGACAAGTAGCAAGATTTGAATAAGAACTATAGATTATACTCAGCCATGGGGATAAGATCACGCCCAGCCATTTCTTTTCTTTCTTTCTTTTTTTTTTTTTTTTGAGATGGAGTCTTGCTCTGTTGCCCAGGCTGGAGTGCAGTGGCGCAATCTTGGCTCACTGAAAGCTCTGCCTCCCGGGTTCACACCATTCTCCTGCCTCAGCCTCCAGAGTAGCTGGGACTACAGGCACCCGCCACCACACCCGGCTAATTTTTTGTATTTTTAATAGAGATGGGGTTTTACTGTGTTAGCCAGGATGGTCTCGATCTCCTGACCTCGTGATCTGCCCGCCTCAGCCTCCCAAAGTGCTGGGATTACAGGCGTTAGCCAATGTGCCCAGGCTTGTTTTTAATTTTTTGTAGAGACAGGGTCTAGGAGATGTTGCCAGGTGGTCTTAGAGGATCCTCCCACTTCAGCCTCCTAAAGCACTGGCATAACAGGTATGAGTCATTGTACTGGGACCCAGCCAATGAGCTTTTTTTTTTAAATCTCCTTGAGACAGGGTCTCACTCTGTTGCCCAGGGCTGGAGTGCAGTGGCAGAATCATTGCTCACTGCAGCCTCGACCTTTCGGGCTCAATCGATCCTCCCTCCTCAGCTTCCCTAGTAGCTGGTACTACAGGCGTGTGCCACTACACCCAGCTAAGTTTTTATATTTTTAGTAGAGACAGGGTTTCGCCATGTTGCCCAGGTTGGTCTCAAAGGAACTCCTGGACTCCACTAATCCACTTGCTTTGATCTCCCAAAGTGTTGGGATTACAGGCGTGAGCCACTGCACCAGTGAGCTTTTTTTTTTTTTTTTTTTTGAGACAGAGTCTTTCTCTGTCACCCAGGCTGGAGTGCAGTGGCGCGATCTCGGCTCACTGCAACCTCCACCTCCTGGGTTCAAGCAATTCTCCTGCCTCAGCCTTCCGAGTAGCTGGGACTACAGGTGCCCGCCACCACGCCCGGCTAATTTTTGTGTTTTTAGTAGAGACAGGGTTTCACTGTGTTGGCCAGGATGGTCTTGATCTCCTGACCTCGTGACCCACCCGCCTCAGCCTCCCAAAGTGCTGGGATTACAGGTGTGAGCCACCACGCCCAGCCGAGCTTATATTTTAAACCTCTTTTTTACATAGTGCTAACATTAGACAGTATTTACTTTTTCAAAATAATTTATTTATTTTTATTTATTTGTTTTGAGACAGATCTTGCTCTGTCACCCAGGCTCGAGTGCACTGGTGCAATTACTGCTCCCTGCAGCCTCACACTCTTGTGCTCAAGTGATCCTTCTGCCTCAGGCTCCTGAACAGCTGGGAATACAAGCCCTCGCCAATGCACCTGGCCTTTTTTTTTTTTTGAGACAGAATCTAGCTCTGTCGCCCAGGCTGGAGTGCAGTGGCGCAATCTTGGCTCACTACAAGCTCCGCCTCCCAGGTTCAAGCCATTCTCTTGCCTCAGCCTCCCGAGTAGCTGGGACTACAGGCGCCTGCCACCACGCCCGGCTAATTTTTTGTATTTTTAGTAGAGACGGGGTTTCACCATGTTAGCTAGGATGGTCTTGATCTCCTGACCTCGTGATCCACCCGCTTCGGCCTCCCAAAGTGCAGGGATTACAGGCGTGAGCCACTGTGCCCGGCCACACCTGGCTTTGATTTTACTTTTATTTTTATTTTATTTTTTGAGACGTAGTCTCATTCTGTTGCCCAGGCTGGAGTGCAGTGGCATGATCTTGGCTTACTGCAATCTCTGCCTCCCAGGTACAAGTGATTCTCTTGCCTCAGCCTCCCAGGTAGCTGGGATTACAGGCACCTGCCACCACGCCTGGCTAATTTTTGTATTTGTATTTTTAGTAGAGACGGGGTTTCGCCATGTGGGCTTGGCTGGTCTCAAACTCCTGACTTCAGGTGATCTGCTCACCTGGGCCTCCCAAATTGCTGAGATTAGAGGTGTGAGCCACCACACCCAGCCTGATTTTACTTTTTAATGTTGGAGAATTGTGTGCATGCTGGTGAGCATTCTCAAATCCTTTTTTGAAACAATGCAGGCTTCAAATAAATGATGAGTCCCACTCCAGCATAAGGTATGTTGTATATTCACTTCCCTCTCTGTCCTCTTGGGTCCAGAAGTCTTGGGTCTTGAAGTCTCTCAATGTCCCCCACCTCTGAGGATCTGCATTCTCTTAGCCATTCCTCCCTGGGGCATTCTCTGGAAGTGGCCCTGGACTGCACACAGTTTACCCCTAGCCCCAGCCCCAGTAAGGGAGGACGGCCCCTGACTGCAGGCGTTTTGAAGGAGGTGCCACCACTTGAGTCCAGCACCCCATTTCACTCCAGGCCCTGTTGTTGTGAGCCCTGGAGGAAGCACAGATGCTTCCTTGTTTGATCTTTTCTTTGAAGTTAACTTAGAAGCTCAGAACTCATAAAACATCTGGGCTGCCAGGGACCTTGCTGTTCATCTGGTTCGATCTCTTCAATTTACATTATGCTGGGAAACCAGAGCCATCAAAAGGAGTGCTTCACCCGAGCTCAAACTGTAGGCAGGAATCCAGGACTCTTAGCTCCCAGCGGGGCCTGGGCCTCCAAGCCCTGACCTGATGGCCTCCTCCTCCTGGCCCTGCCCCAGCCTTACCTGTCGCCCAATCCATTTTGTCAGGACCCCCTCAGTCAATAAGCCCTGACTGACCAATTTCAAGCCCTCCTCCACCCCGCAATGACCTTACCTTTGTCTGGCTCACATTCTACTCAAGGGATAAAATAGGAATCATAACATCACACACTTATGAGAACTTGCTCTATGCCAGGCACCACATTAAAGCCCTGAACAGAAACCATCAACACATTTAATTTAATCTTCACAAAACCTTGATGTGGATATAATTATATCCCATGGATGCAATTATCATTCCCATTTGCAGATGAGAAAACTGAGGGCCATTGATATTAACAACTTACCCAAGGCTATACCCCAAGAATGTCCCTGGGAAATTTGACTGTAATTTTCTTATCTTTTTTTTTCTTTTCTTTCTTTTTTTTTTTTTTTTCTTTTTGAGAGAGAGACAGGGTGTTGCTCTGTGGCCCAGGCTGGAGTGCAGTGGTTTGATCTTGGCTCACTGCCACCTCTGCCTCTCAGGCTCAAGCCATCCTCCCATCTCAGCCTCCTGAGTAACTGAGACTATAGGCACGCACCACCATGCCTGGCTAACTGATCGCAGTCTTAACCTGTAGGTCAAACTGTCTCTTCATACACGAGACAATCTCAACAAAAATGCAAGGAATATTTATTGAACAGCTACTATATGCTGGACACTGGACTAGACCCTACAGGGCTCATGAAGAGGGGTGTGGAGGATCTGTAAGAGATCATATGCACTGTTGGGGAGTTGAGAGAGGCTTCTTGGAAAAGGCATCTGGCTGGGCACAGTGGCTCACACCTGTAATCCCAGCACTTTGGAGGGCCAAGGCAGGCGGATCACCTGAGGTCAGGAGTTCAAGAGCAGCCTGGCCAACATGGTGAAACCCCATCTCTACTAAAAATAAAAAATCAGCCAGGTGTGGTGGTGTGCGCCTATAATCCCAGCTACTTGGGAGGCTGAGACAGGAGAATCACTTGAACCCGGGAAGCAGAGGTTGCAGCGAGCCGAGATTGCACCACTACACTCCAGCCTGGGCGACAGAACAGGACTCCGTCTCAAAAAAAAAAAAAAAAAAAAAAAATTAGCCAGGTGTGTTGGCACATGCCTGTAGTCCCAGCTGCTCGGGGAGGCTGAGGCAGGAGAATCACTTAAACCTGGGAGATGGAGGTTGCAGTGAGCTGATGTTGCGCCACTGCACTCCAGCCTGAGCCACAGAACGAGATTCCATCCCAAAAAAAATAAACAAAAAGGAAAAAAGAAGAGGCATCCGAGAGAGGCTTTGAAGAATGTCCAGGATTCCAACAGACAGTGACAGGCAAGAGGTGTTCCCAGAAGCACTGAGGAAGGACCAGCATGAGAAGTGTGGAGCCAGAGCAGCAGGGGTTCACTAGTGGCAGGTTATGAGCAGGATGCGATGGAAGATCAGGCATGAAAGCTAAGTGGAGGCCGTACTATAGAAGACTTTCTGGCAGGGTAAAGAGATTTGGGAGAGCCCCTGACATCTTTGAGCATAAGAGTAGCCCGGGTCAAAGTTATTTAAAGGTTTGGCCAGTGGGCAAGATGTGGGCCTGCAGAAGCACCTGGCGGGGAAGTTGGGAGCCCAAACCATCAGCTGCCCCACGGCCTTGGCATTGATGTTGTAGCACTGCCGGGCACCAGAACTGAGTCCACAGGGCATTTGCTAGAGCTCACAGCCTATGGAATTCAGTTCTCAGTGCCAGGTGGCCAAAGTTCTTTCAGCCTGGACGCTGCTCTTGCATGTTCTCTTCTGTGAATTGTCTCCCATTCCCAGGATGAGTAAGTTGAGGCCCAGGATGGTCACATAAGGAACCTGTGATACCAAGAGAACTCCTATTCCAGGGAGGGTCTGAGCTTGGAGCTGAAAATGGGGGCCCACAGCTAAGAAAATGGACAGGAGTACTATAAATTCCAACAGGAATTGGAGTAGGTTAAGAGGGGAGGGGGCTCAGGGCCTTGGCAGGGATCCATCCCCAGGCCTGGGTACTGCATACTCAGTCCTGTCGCTTCCTGCCCAGATGTGTTCCTGGTGGGGCCTGATGTGGGGCTTGGAGGGGTGTGGGGCTGGGGAAAGAGCCAGAACACGCACACTGAGAAGGGCATCTCTCTGCAAACCAAGGGGCTTTCTGAGCTAAAGGGAGTCCCCAAGATATGGATCTCCAAGATAGGAGCCCAGCCCAGGAGTCCTAGCTCCCCAGAAATCTCCCCAAAACCCTGAATAAAGGTTTGAAGTACCTGGGATAGTGAGTGGAGGAGAAAGAGTTCCCTGAAGCACACTTTCATTTTCTGGAGAGTTCAGCCCAGGGCTGGGTGCTCCCCTCACTCACATGGCAAAGCTGCAGCCTATCCCAGAGAGGGAAAGCCAAGCCTGCGCCTCAGGGGCACCCCATCCCGACCCCTGCTTGAATCCAGAGAAAGGGACCGCCACTTACCCACGAAACCTCCTCTCTCTGGCTCCTGGGGCTGGATCTGCAACGATGTTCTCAGCCGGTGCTCCTTAAATAAGGCCCCCACCCCCGCCCCAGCCGCCTCCCGCCCCCGCCCCATGCTGGCTCTTCTGAGAAAGGAGGAAGGTGTGGGAGGGCCAGGAACCCTGCCCAGAGAGCCCTTTCTAACCTCAAGCCAGAGCGGGACCCCGCCCCCGCCATTCTTTGAAGCCTCCCCTTCTTCACCTTGGTCTCTAACTGAGTTCTTCCCACCCCTTGAGACCAGCCCGCTGGATTCTCTCTCTACTCTGCCTGAAAAATCTGCCCTTTATGCCAAACTCAAGTCCGGTTTCTCATTTTGAAGCAGGATGATGGGGAATGGATGTGCTAGGGGAAGCTTCAGCGTAGGTTTCTAGCTTTTCCCACCAGCTAAGGCGATCCAGGCACCCAAACACCAGCTGCAAAATTCACTGGAAGGAATGGCGGTGAAGAGGCATCCCTCTGCCTCCTTTAGCTCTGTGTGGGTTCAAGCAGCACCAAAGGGCAGTGGGGAGTCTGTTCCCATTTTGGGGAGGGAGAGACTGAGACCTGAGGGGAAAGAAAATCAGGGCTGAAGTTCCGGCCAGCTTCAGAATCCCTCAGGGCAGGGATCCCGGGAGCCCCTGCCTTACAGTATGTGTGTCCTTGTGTCTGTGGGGGTCCCTCTCCTCAGTCCACCTTCTGTCCTCGACCCCCCAGAACTTGACTCCTGGGGCACAGAGCTGGGACTCCCCAGAGTTTGAGTTGGGAAAGGAGGGACTCCCCCTAAGAAGTCTTTTCCATCCTCCTCCCTTGAAAGCTCAGGAAGTTCTTTCTGATACCTAGTCACATGCAGCTGCCATCCAACAAACGGGATAGGGGAGAGGGGAAGGCAAACAGTCAGAGATGGCTTGCAGGGGTCTTGGGCCAGAACTCAGGGCAGCTCTACTGAGGAAACTTGAAAGTTCCGGGAATGGAGGGTGGTAGGGAGAGAAGAGTCATCAGTATTGTGCAATGGACAAGGGGAAGCAGGAAAGGGGACGGGGGAGGAAAGGGATGGCTGGTCTCTGGAGGACAGGCAAAGGCCTGGGGCTGTGGGCTGCCCATCACCCCCTTCCTAGGGGCCTGCCTGGCCAGAGTTCAAAGTCACTGTCACCCCACCCCTCATTAACCCTAGTATCACCAGGCTGGAGTGGCAGTGTTTTTATGGGCAAAGCGACGCCGAATGTGCCCCTTCCTTCCCTGCTACCTCCCCCAAGCAGCCAACATCTTGCTGTCTCTGAGGCCAGAAGAGGAAGGAGCCTGTTGTGAGGACCAGAGGTGGAAGAGAAAGCAATAAGCAGTCATCCCGTTTTCTCCATAGTTTCTTCTTCCTTCTCCTTCTTTTCTTCTTCTTTTTTTTTTTTTTTTTGAGACATGGTCTTGCTTTGTCACTCAGGCTGGAGTGCAGTAGCACAATCACGGCTTACTGCAGCCTTGACCTCTGGGGCTCAAATGATCCTCCCACCTCAGTCTCTGGAGTAGCTGGGACTGCTGGCGTGTGTCACCATGCCCAGATAAGTTTTTATTTTTTGAATTTTTTATAGAGATGAGGTTTCGCCATGTTGCCCAGGCTGGTCTCAAATTCCTGGGCTCAAGCGATCCTCCCACCTCAGCCTTGCAAAGTGCTAGAATTACAGGTGTGAGCCACTGCGGCATAGTATCTTGGCACTGCCTTAGTCCCTAGGGGAGAGGAAAGATGGGACTTCTCTCTTGGACTGTGAGCTTCCTAAGGGCAGGGACAGCTTCCGGGTCCCCAGCACCCCACAAGGGAACTAGCACTAAAAAGGGCTCATCCCTGCTGATGGGGGATGGGAAATTTTATCCTTGAAGGGGACTCTTCCCCTTGTGACCCATTTCACGGTTCCCAAGAGGGGAGGGCTGTGGGGCTTCCCCACAGGGCAGCACCGGGAATCTGTGGCAGCAGGAACAGAAAGAGGAAGCTGAGGTCTTGTTGGGCCCTGCAGTTCAGCTCTCCTGTCCTAGACAAGCAGCCCTGCCAACATGGGGGATGAAGGCCCCGGGGGGTAGGCATGGTCTACAGGCTGTCCATGACAGGGCTCAGGTGGATCCTCATCCTGGCACCTGCTACCACCCCACCTCTCCCAGACCACGTCCAAAATCCCAGGCTCCACCCTCCGGAGAAACAGACCTGTAGCTCACCCCATTCTGGGGGAGACATTGCTGTTAAGGGAATGCAAAAGGTACAGACAGGGTGGGGAAGTCAGCACCTAAGAGACCAGCCTGGGCCACGTGGCAAAAACCCCGTTTCTACAAAAAAAAAAAAAAAAAAAAAAATTAGCTGGGCATGGTGGCATGCGCCTGTGGTTCCAGCTACTCCGGAGGCTGAGATGGGAGGATCACTTGAACCCAGGAGGTCGAGGCTGCAGTGAGCCACGTTCGCACTCGTGTACCTGCACTCCAGCCTGGGGCTGTAACAGCAAGAAAAAAAAAAAAAAGAAAGAGAAGGAAGGAAGGGAGGGAAAGAAAGGAAAATAAAGAAAGAAGAAAAGAAAAGCGGCCAGGCGCGGTGGCTCATGCCTGTAATCCCAGCACTTTGGGAGGCCGAGGCAGGCGAATCACGAGGTCAGGAGTACGAGACCAGGCAGGCCAACATGGTGAAACCCCGTTTCTACCAAAAATACAATAAATTATCTGGGCGTGGTGGCCCACGCCCGTAATCCCAGCTACTCGGGAGGCTGAGGCAGGAGAATCTCTTGAACCCGGGAGGCGGAGGTTGCAGTGCACTCCAGCCCGGGCGACAGTGCGAGGCTCCCTCCCAAAAAAAAAAGAAGAAGAAAAGAAAAAAAAAGTGTGTGCGAGAGAGACGAGAGAAAGAGAGAGACAAAGAAAGAGAAAGGTTTCGGGTCTCTGACGGATGAGAAGGAACAAGACGGGGATGCAGTCCTACCCACTTCGACTCCACCCCCTCTCAAGACCTTCATGCCTAACGACTCCCTACGCGCAACAAAACTGGCCGCCACGGGAGCCCGTCCATAGCCCTGGGTCGTTTGAGAATTAGAGCAGAAGCTCCACCCTGTTGTGGGCACCTTGCCCTTCTCAAACATGGCCGCCACGGCGCCTCTGGAAGGGAACCGCTCTGGGCCCCGCCTTTGATCTCGTTGGTGGGGCTGGCTGGGGGATGAGAGCTGCACCGCGCGGGACAAGTCGCCGGCGGCGCCCGACGGAGCAGGTGATTTCCCCTCCTGCCCCCGGCCCAGGGCTAGGAGAGTCGCGGAGAGCGCTGACCCAGGGTACCCGTCCGATGTGTTCCCCCACGGTACACCCCCAGGGCCCGTCGGACCCCCATCTCTGATTCTCGCCGTGGCCTGTATCAAGCCACATCCAGTTTGCTCCAGGCCTGCCTCGTCATGTGTCCTCCAAGGCCACAGCCGCATCCCTGTGCCCTCGGGCCCACTATTCTGGACGCTTACGGGTGTCCCGCTAGCGGGTTTAGGGAGCTGCTGCTTCAGGGGTCGTCCATCATCGCGGTCCCACTTCCTGTGCTCGCCCTCCCTGTTTGTGCTCCCGCCTGACTTTGGATGCAGGGATCCCTTGTTCCCCTCAATGCCCTTGGTGCCTCTAAGTGTCTGACTTGGGTATCAGAGGACAATGATATTCTCTGGGGCCTGCGTTATGGGTCCAGGGCCTCAGGAACCGGGCTTCACAGGGGCTGGGAGAAGCAGTGAAGACCTCCATGCTAGACCCCTTGCTGCCTCCCTGAGAAGTTCGCTAGGACTCCTTTCACACTAGCTCCCAGGATTCCTCCTCCCACACGGCCTGCTCTCCCTCCACTTTAAGCACCTCCCCACCCCAAGGGAGCAGCATAGTACTTCTTACCCTACTCTCACTTAAATTTGTCCACAGTGTCTCTATCTAGCATCTGCAGGGTCCAGGCCTGTGCTGCCCTTGGGAAGCTCCCAGGCTAGCTGGAAGCAGTGAAGGTGGGGCAGTTAGGGTTGGCTGCAGAAAGGGAGTCCTGCAGAATGCGAGTTGGAGAGGCAGAGGGAAAGATGCTCTGAACTGGGAGAATGGTGTGAGCAAAGATTCTGAAATAGGCAATATAGCCAGCCAGGCAGGAGAGGAGATTCAGAATATAGGATGGGGCCACACAATTTGCATCCTGAGAGGTGATGTAGTGTGGTGGTTAACAGTGAGGGTTCTGGAGCCAGACAGCCTGGGTGTAAATCTGCCATTAACTTGCCCTGGTTAACAGTGAGGGTTCTGGAGCCAGACAGCCTGGGTGTAAATCTGCCATTAACTTGCCCTGTGACCTTGGGCAAGTTACTTAACCTTACAGTGCCTTCATTTCCTTTCAGGTAAAATGCGGATAATACTGCCGGGCGCGGTGGTTCATGCCTGTAATCCCAGCACTTTGGGAGGCCGAGGCGGGTGGATTGCCTGAGGTCAGGAGTTCGAGACCAGTCTGGCCAACATGGTGAAACCCCGTCTCTACTAAAAAATACAAAAAAATTTAGCCAGGCATGGTGGCATGCGACTGTAATCCCAGCTACTCGGGAGGCTGAGGCAGGGGAATTGCTTGAACCAGGGAGGTGGAGGTTGCAGTGAGCCGAGATCGCGCCACTGCACTCCAGCCTGGATGGTAGAGCGAGACTCCGTCTCAAAAAAATAAATAAATAAAATAAATAAAATAAAATGGGGATAATAACAGTATCTACATTTTAGAGTTATTGTAAGGATTAGGTAAGTTAATACTTGTAAAAGTGCTTAGGACAATGCCTGATAAGCAGAGGCAATAAATGCTAATATTACCATCATCAGAGGCATTTAGGCAGGACTCATGACAGGATGACAGTGACATTTGGTAGACACCATCAACCAATGATCTCTAATTTGGGGCCCCCAAGAAGTAATGGGGTTCTGTGGGCTACATCTGGAATTTGAAATGTCTCATGGAAATCATGTTCTTACCCTGGAGAAGGCTGGCTGCTTAGGTGCTACTTAGGAAACCAATCTGGCAGACCAGATCTTCCCCAACTCAGGGGCTATGGCAGACCAGATCTTCCCCAACTTAGGTGCTACTTAGGAAACCAATCTGGCAGACCAGATCTTCCCCAACTCAGGAGCCCCTGAGCAGGAAGGATGTGCTGGGGAAGGCTACCGGGGATGGGGAAGGGTAAAAGAGCTTAGAAGCCTGGGTGAAGTTTGGGTAGACCAGGAACAGGAGGAGGGAGGGAGGATGTTCCTTTGGAAGACAAACTAGAGAAAAGCTTAGGGGAGCAAGTCTTTTTATTTGGGGACAGTGAAGAGTTTCCTAAAAATTCCCTGGCCCCCAGGCCTTGGCTAAAAACCCAGAAGCATGAGACACATCCCTGAGAAGCTTCTTCCCTAGAAACTGGGCTCTCAGGCCGGGCACGGTGGCTCACGCCTGTAATCCCAGCACTTTGGGAGGCCTAGGCGGGCAGATCACCTGAGGTCAGGAGTTCGAGACCAGCCTGACCAACATGGAGAAACCCTGTCTCTACTAAAAATACAAAATTGGCCAAGCATGGTGGCACATGCTTGTAATCCCAGCTACTCAGGAGGGCTGAGGCAGGAGAATCGCTTGAACCCAGGAGGTGGAGGCTGCAGTGAGCCAAGATCGCGCCATTGCACTCTAGCCTGGGCAACAAGAGTGAAACTCTGTCTCAAAAATAAAATAAATAAATAAATAAATAAAATAATAAAAAAAAAGAAACTGGGCTTTCAGCCAAGTTTCAGTCACCACCACATGGTGGTTCACGCCTGTAATCCCAGCACTTTGGGAGGCCGAGGCGGGCAGATCACCTGAGGTCAGGAGTTCGAGACCAGCCTGGCCAACATGGTGAAACCCCGTCTCTACTAAAAATGCAAAAAATTAGCTGGGCGTTGTGGCAGGTGCCTATAATCCCAGCTACTCAGGAGGCTGAGGCAGGAGAATCGCTTGACCCTCTCAGGTTCACACCATTGCACTCCAGCCTGGACAACAAGAACAAAACTCCGTCTCAAAAAAAAAAAGAAAGAAAGAAAGAAACTGGGCTTTCATGCAGCAGCCATGGGCCTTTGTCCCAGCAGAGGCTACTATGCAACTGACAGCCCAGTATTCGAGGGTGATGTAACCCAGGGTCGAGGTAGGTCCCTGGAGGCGGCTCTACCCTAAGGGAGCTGCATGATGGGATCTGGTATGCCTGGGCTGAGCCGTTCTGCTCTTCCTCAGGGCCCATGAGGGCTCTGGAGCAGGTGGTATGAATTCCCCTGGTAGGCTGGGGCTTCTCAGTCCTGCTTTCCAAAGTGACCCCTGTGCTATGAGCAACTCTGTTACCACTCAGGGGACCAGGCAACTGTGAGCATAGAAGGTAGCCCTGTCCCAACCCACTTGAAAGTCTTGATATCCTCCCTTCCCCAGAGTAGCCCCTAGAATAGATGCTGAACTAGGTGACCTGGATTTAAATCTGACTACCGCAGTCAAGCCAGGTGACTCTGGGCAAGTCATTAAACACACTGAACTTCATTTCTTCATAAGTAAATTGGGGTGTAACTGTTTATTGAGTGCCCACTTCATGAGAGATGCTGAGTATACACTGGTGAATGTCAGCCCAGTGTGTAGTCCCTGCTTCATGAGACAACTGGAAGAAACATTAAACATTGTCCAAATAATAATTATGGCTGTGAAAGGTGCTGCTAGTCAGAAAACTTGCAGCCTGCATAGAGAGTGTAATATGGCAGGGACCAAACCAGTTCTAGGTCAGGGGTGACGTCCCTTGAGGAAGGGAATTATTTTATTTTTATTTAAAAATATTTTTCTTTTCTTTTTTTTTCTTTTTCTTTTTTTTTTTTTTGAGACAAAGTCTCGCTCTGTTGTCCAGGCTGGAGTGCAGTGGCGCAATCTCGGCTCACTGCAACCTCCGCCTCCCAGGTTCACGTCATTCTCCTGCCTCAGCCTCCCGAGTAGCTGGGACTACAGGCGCCCGCCACGGCGCCCAGCTAATTTTTGTATTTTTAGTAGAGACGGGGTTTCGCTGTGTTTGCCAAGATGGTCTTGATCTCCTGACCGCGTGATCCAACCCCCGGGCCTCCCAAAGTGCTGTGATTACAGGCATGAGCCACCGCGCCTGGCCTAAAAATATTTTTCTACAAAAAGAGAGATGGGGTCTTGATATGTTGCCCAGGCTGGTCTTAAACTCCTGAGCTCAAACGATCCTCCTGCCTCAGCATCCCAAAGTGCTGGAATTACAGGCATGAGGAACCGTGCGCAGCCAAGGAAGGGAATTTTAAAATGAGACCCAAAAGATCAGAGTGACAGTAAGTGAAGGGGTGGAGGCAGAAGGGTGCCCAGGCAGAGGAAATAGTTTGTGTAGCCCTAGCACTAGAAAAATGCCCGCGCTGGCTAGGTGCTCAATACATACTTGTTGACATGTTCCATTCCCAACTACATGCTTTTAACTCCCAAAAGTCTGTTTGGGAGTCGGGAGCATGTGGGTGGTAATGAATGGCTCCAGACCCATAGGTCCAAATGCCAGCTCATTGTCCCACTCAGATGATGGGGCAGAAGGCTCAGAGGGTACACTACCTTGCCATGAAAGAGTCTGAGTGTTGGCAAACTGAAAGAAAGCCAGGGTGGGGCCGGGTGCTTTGTCACACCTATAATCCCAGCACTTTGGGAGGCCAAGGCAGGTGGATCACCTGAGGTCAGGGGTTCAAGACCTGCCTGGCCAACATGGTGAAACCCCATCTCTACTAGAAATACAAAAATTAGCCAGGTGTGGTGGCACATGTCTGTAATCCCAGTTACTCGGGAGGCTGAAGCAGGAGAATCGCTTGAACCCAGGAGGCAGAGGTTGCAGTGAGCCAAGATGGCGCCACTGCACTCTAGCCTGGGCAACAGAGTGAGGCTCTGTCTCAAAAACAAAACAAACAAACAAAAACAAAAAAAAGCCAGGGTGGAGGGAGGGAAATGATCCAGGAAGGTATGGTGCATGGTGAAGCTGGAGAGAGATATAGACAGGGTAAGGCCCGCAATGGAAAGCCATGAAAAGATTCTGGACTTCCCTGAAGGGTAGCAGGAAGGCATTGATAGATTTTAAGCAGGAAAAGATGTGATTTTTTTTGTAAAGATCACACAGCTGTGGTGTGGAGAATAGGTTGTTGGCGGGAAGATGGAATGGGGAGAAGGGTTAGGAAGGTCTTGCAGGCAAGAGATGGAGAAGAGTGGGAGTAGAGATGGAGAGAAATAGATGTGGCAAGAGATAATGATTAGGGCTTGGCGACTGATTGGATGAGGGAGAGCAAGGGGTAGGATGGTGTCAAGGATAATTCCCAGATTTGTGGCAGGAACAGCCAGGTGCCTGGACATGCATTTACTGAGGATGGCCTTGGAGGAATAAAGCACTTGAGAGAACATTAGTTTGGGACACGCTAAGCCTAAGATGCCTGTAAAAACATACACGTGGCGGGGTTAGGGAGGTAGATGTCCAAGCCTGTAGCTCAGAGGAGACTGGACTAGAGGACTGGACATTTGGGAATTGATGACATGGCATTGGTACATAAAGATGTGGGCCTAGATGAGATCTTCCAGAGAGAGAGAGAGAGAGAGCGAGCGCTGTAGTGCGGAGAGGCAGCCTTGCATGTGAGGAACTCCCACATTTAGAGGGCAGCAGGGAAGGGGACAGAGAAAGGCCTTCAAAGAAATGGCCAGAGAGGTAGAAGGAAACCAGGAAAGAATGGCATCTCAGAAACCAAAGTTGGAGCTTCTGAAAGGGCAAATAGAAGGTGAAACCACGAGAAATTGCCCCCTCTTTTTTTGTAGATCGGAACCAGACAAAATCGGCAAGCTCATATGGTTCAACCTAATTAGACCAAAACCTGGAAAAAGTAACTGATGACCTCAGTCTAAGAAATTTTGAGGCCGGGTATGGTTACTCATGGCTGTAATCCCAGCACTTTGGGAGGCTGAGGTGGGCGAATTGCTTTGAGCCCAGGAGTTCGAGACCAGCCTGGGTCTCGAACCCTGGACTCAAAACATGGCAAAACTGCATCTCTACTAAAAAAACAAACAAACAAACAACAACAACAAAAAACTAGTAGGTGGTGCGCGCCTGTAGTCCCAGCTACTCCGGAAGCTAAGGCAGGAGGATGGCTTGAGCCAGGGAGATGGAGGTTGCAGTGAGCTGAGATCATGCCACTGCACTCCAGCCTGGGTGACAGAGCCAGACCCTGTCTAAAAAAAAGAAAAAGAAGAAGAAATTTTGGTGGAGATTTTGGAGCAGAAGCCAGACTCAAGATAGGGTGAAGTGGGTAGAATGCGGATAAGAAGGAAAGAAGGAAGTAGAATTGATGGACTTGGTGATTGACTGGTAGGGGTGAAAGAGGGCAAAATCAAGGGTAATCCCCAGGTTTCAGCTTTGGCAGCTGAGTGAGTGGTGTCAGCTGATGAAGCAGATGTGTGTTTGGAGGGGGATGTACACAGATCAGTAGTCTATCATGAGTGTGAGATGCGTGGAACTGGTGGTGCCTCTGAGCCTTCTGAGTGGGACGATGAGCTGGCATTTGGACCTATGGGTCTGGAGCCATTCATTACCACCCACAGGCTCCCGACTCCCAAACAGACTTTTGGGAGTCAAAAGCATGTAGATGGGAATGGAGCATGTAAACAGGTATGTATTCAGCACCTAGCCAGTATGGGCATTTTTCTAGGTGCTAGGGTTACACTCATGAATAAGACAGAGTGTCCCCCTCGTTCCCACCTTGCTTTGGAGCTTCCATTTTATGGGGGCAGACAGACAATAGGCAAATAAGCACAAAATAATGTTAACGGTAGTAAGTGCTATATAGGGTTAAGGGGCATGGAGAAGACTTACTTGCCATAGGTCAGTCAGGGAAGGGCTCTCTGAGGAGGTAACATTTGAGTGGAGCCCTGAGGAGTGACTGGATGAGCCATGGATGTCCCGCAGGACATAGACAGGAGGAAGCTCAGCAAGTCTGAGGGACAGCAAGGTGGGGCGGGAGCGAGCCAGGGAGGAGGGACTGGGGAGGCTGGAGAGCTGGGAAAGGGCCAGATCTGTGGGCTCCACAGGCCTTGGGGAGGAGGATGGAAAGTGCTGTGCAGATAGTCCCAAGCTGCAGGAAGGGCAGGGACTGGGCGAGAGGAGAGAATCCATGAAAGGCTTCTCCTTCTATCTGGGCCCCAGAGCCAGAAAAGCCCCTTTGTGCAGAGGGTGGGTGGCCTGTTCTGGGTGGGGGAAGGGCTGTGCTTGGTCCTGAGGCTGAGCCTTGAGGGGCTGGACAATGGAGCCCCTTGTGGTTGGACTTGGGGGCCAAGGGGCTCCCTCAGTGATGGGATTCCTGAGCCAGGAGGCATGTGACCCCAAGACCTTGTCAGAAGGTCTGGGACTGCTGCTGGGGAATGGGGTAGGGGGGTGGGGAGAGGTGGGGGGGTCGCCTCCTCTAGAGGCTGTCTCCAGACACAGTGCCCTGTCCTGTCTCAGGCTGAAGGAGGTGAGATGGGCGGAGGAGGGGGCATGGTTCTGCTTGGGGGAACAGAGAGGGCAGCATCAACAGATGGTTCCACAGCAGGCCAGGAGGGAGGAGCCGCTGCCCCCAGGCCCAGTGGGTGGGGGCAGGCAGAAGAGGGCCTGGCCATCCTGTCTGTCTGTGTCCCTTCAGAAGAGAGAGCATGGAGCTGGAGAGGATCGTCAGTGCAGCCCTCCTTGCCTTTGTCCAGACGCACCTCCCGGAGGCCGACCTCAGGTAGAGAGGACTCCCCCGGAAGGCTCATGTCAGTGCTGGAGCTGGAGCTGCCGGGCAGTACTATGGGTCCTGGCTGATGGAAAGACAGCAGGAGGGCTGACTAGGATTTGCTGAGAGGCCTTACCTCTCATCCTGTCCCTGTCACCTTTGTTGGGCAGATGGGAAACCATAGCTCTGAGGGAGGGGGTTATACTTTCTGGCCTTAAGGATAAAGGTCTAGCTCATAGACCCCATGAAGCTGAGGGCTGGAGTCTCAGGACAGGTGGGGGTGCTGGAGGCATCCAGTGTCCTACCCAGGGCTTGTCCTATTCCCTTACTGCAGTGGCTTGGATGAGGTCATCTTCTCCTATGTGCTTGGGGTCCTGGAGGACCTGGGCCCCTCGGGCCCATCAGAGGAGAACTTCGATATGGATGCTTTCACTGAGATGATGGAGGCCTATGTGCCTGGCTTTGCCCACATTCCCAGGTAGGTTCTGGCTAGGGCCAGGAGGAGGAAGGGGCTGGCTGATGATGGGGTGGGCAGAGTCATCCTCTCACTGCCCTCATCTTTTCAGGGGCACAATAGGGGACATGATGCAGAAGCTCTCAGGGCAGCTGAGTGATGCCAGGAACAAAGGTGAGTCTGGGGCTCTGGGCACCTGGGTGATTCATAATCCCGCCCCCCCAACTCCCTGCTCCCCAGAGCCTTGGAAACCTGATGCTCTCTTTGCCTCTTTAAGAGAACCTGCAACCGCAGAGCTCTGGTGTCCAAGGTCAGGTGCCCATCTCCCCAGAGCCCCTGCAGCGGCCTGAAATGCTCAAAGAAGAGACTAGGTCTTCTGCTGCTGCTGCTGCTGCTGCTGCAGACATCCAAGATGAGGTACTGGTAGAGGAGGGTACCAATGAGGGACCCAGGGGGCTGGAAAGGGGGGAGTATTGCCTCTTGTTAACATTTGTACCCTTAGGCAACTGGTGCTGAGGAGGAGCTTCTGCCAGGGGTGGATGTACTCCTGGAGGTGTTCCCTACCTGTTCGGTGGAGCAGGCCCAGTGGGTGCTGGCCAAAGCTCGGGGGGACTTGGAAGAAGCTGTGCAGATGCTGGTAGAGGGAAAGGAAGAGGGGCCTGCAGCCTGGGAGGGCCCCAACCAGGTATCTTCTCCCAGCACCCTCTACCATGTAGCCTCAGCTACATTCCACCTTGGTGTTAAGCCCCAACCCCTACCTATCCCCATCTGTTTCCCCTGCTGGTGCCCTTGGGCCTAGACCAGGCCTCCCCTCTCTGCAGGACCTGCCCAGACGCCTCAGAGGCCCCCAAAAGGATGAGCTGAAGTCCTTCATCCTGCAGAAGTGAGTCTGGGCTGGGCTGGGCTGGGCCCTAGAGGGTCTTCCCAGAGTGACAGGAGCTTCACTCAGCCAGTTTTTGACAGGTACATGATGGTGGATAGCGCAGAGGATCAGAAGATTCACCGGCCCATGGCTCCCAAGGAGGTGAGAGAGTTAAGGGTTGCTGGGGATGTGGAATGGGTGGGACTGGCTCCTGGCTTCTGCCACTCACTGCCTGATTGCCTGACAGGCCCCCAAGAAGCTGATCCGATACATCGACAACCAGGTAGTGAGCACCAAAGGGGAGCGATTCAAAGATGTGCGGAACCCTGAGGCCGAGGAGATGAAGGCCACATACATCAACCTCAAGCCGGCCAGAAAGTACCGCTTCCATTGAGGCACTCGCCGGACTCTGCCCGAGCCTTCCAGGCTCAGATCCCAGAGGGATGCAGGAGCCCTATACCCCTACACAGGGGCCCCCTAACTCCTGTCCCCCTTCTCTACTTCTTTGCTCCATAGTGTTAACCTACTCTCGGAGCTGCCTCCATGGGCACAGTAAAGGTGGCCCAAGGAAGGTGTGAGTGCATTCTGGTCATTTCTGCCTCAGGACTGGGATACTATGCCTGTCTGACCTTTCCTCCCCAACCTCGAATCTCCTATCTTCAACAGGGCAGCACCAGGCAAGAGGGGGTAAAAAGCTCTTTATTTGAAGCTCCAGGGTGGGGCAGGGCACTGGCCTCTCACCAGAGGTCCCCACAGTTCAGTTTCCCTACAGCTCAGTGTCAGGCCCCAGCCACACAGTCCAGCTGTGCTCCGATTGGCAGGCGGGTCAGACCTGCAGGTTGACAAAAGGTGCGAAGCCCGCCATATCCTGCAGCAGCACCAGGGCCTGGTGCAGCGGCGGCTCCACGTCGATGTCCACGCCGCGCTTCCGCAAGCGGCTCAGGCTGGACTCCGCCACATGGTGGCAGTGCCGCACCCGCAGCGAGCGCAGCGCGGGGCAGTACTCGGCCAATGTCCTGAGGGAGGAGCAGGGTGAGGCTAGGGACATGAGGCCACCACACCTTTGGTGGGGTAAGGTGGGGGCCCGGGCTCACTCAGCCTCGGACTGGCTCCGGCAAAATCCCGGTCTCCCTCCAGCTCGGGGCAGGGGCATACTTTTTCCGTCCCTACACAAGGGAGGCGCCTGGATTGGCTTCCAATGAGCTGGAGGCTTCCTGTCTCATTTAAGAGGGGTTCCTGGCCCTCAGCTCCGCCTAGGATTGCAAGATCTCCCCCTTGTTGAAGAAAAGCCAGAAGTCGACTTTCTATGTGAAATCTCCCAATGTGTAAATATTGGTTGAAAAAAGTTTTTAAACTATGGGCTCTCTGGCCTAGGCAATCCTAGAGGCCCTTTCTGTTCAGAATGGGGGTGCTGTGGTTTGCAGGAAGATTCAGAACCCTCAGGCCGGCCTTTTAACAACTACAGCCCGCCCCATACCAGCACAGGCTAAGTGACTGCCCTCCTCCCGCCCTATCAGGCCCAGGCACCTGACACCGTCGCTTCCGACGCGGAGGCAGCCGGTGAGGTCAAGGTGCTGGAGTTCTGGGCAGTTCCGGGCCAACTCTTGAACCGCGGCGTCCCCCACGTTGGCGTTGACGGCCAGAGAGAGGCTGCGGAGACCAGCGCCGCGCCTCTGCGCCAGGTACACGATGGCCTCGTCCTTGAGCTGGCGGCAGGCGGTGAGATCGAGCTCCTCCAGGGCCGGGCAGCGATCAGCGAGGCCGCGCAGCGCCAGGCCGTCCACCCAGTCACAGTGCGCGAGCGACAAGCGCTGCAGGCGTGGGCAGCCCTCGGCCAGCGCCCCAAGCGCCCGGCGACTCAGTTGCCCGCAGCCGCCCAGCGCCACACTCCGCAGCTGCGGATTCCGCGCCAGCACCGGCACCAGGTCCTCGTCTGACAGCCATTCGTGACACGGCGCCAGCGCCAGCTCCTGCAGCCCCTCGGCATCCCGCAGCAGCCTGGCCAATGCGGCCCGCGGGATCTGCGGACCCACCTGCGGGCGGGGAGGCACCCCATCTCTCAGCCCGTCCCGCACTCCTCAGCCGCCTATGCGCCCCTGAATTCTTTTCTGGCAGCCTCCTGCTCTCCCAGGAGAGACCCCACTTTCCCTCTGAGTCGCCACCCACTACTTGCCCTTTGGTGCGTGGATCCCTTCCCGGGCAGCCCCGGCGGCCCAAGGGGGTCCAGAAGGGCATACTGCGGGGCTGGGGGCTGGGCGGTACCCAGGCAGGGGCGGGGCTTCAGCCCCCTGCTCACCTGCGCGGCATCGAAGCGACGCAGCCCGGCCAGGTGAAGCTGCACCAGCGCCCGGAAGGCCCGGCTAACGCGCTGCAGCCGGAGCAGCTGGCGCAGCGGGACCCGGTTCAGGACGTGTGGGAGCAGCACGTCTTCCCAGGGCAGGTCCAGGAGCCTGCAAGTAAAGGGGCGTTGATACTGGCGTCCCGGGGCCACTATTACCTGCGAGTCCGCCTCCGTTATGTTCCTGCGCCCCAGCTCCCAAGAGCGGCCCCCAGACCCAGCCCCGGCTCGGCTCCCCTCCCTCAGGATCCTCTTCCCTCTCTCGGCCCCTCCGGTGCTCGGTACCTGATGGCTCCGGGCTCTTGCTCCCTTCCGGACGGCTCCATCGGTGGCTCCGTCGGCTGTCTATTGCGCGTGCGCAGTAAGATTTTCTCGCTTTGGCCTTGGAGTGGCGGCGCCAAACCCGCCTCCTTGGCCTGTAGAGACAGACCTATTCAATCGAGTGCCGTCTCACCGAGGATCCGATCTGAAAGCTTTTCGGGTGGACCCCAAAACGGAGGCGGAACAGACCGGTGGTGTAACATTAAGCCTCGCCTTCTCGGCTACAGGGCTTGAGGCCTGAAGCTGGAGAATGCGGTGGGCATCAGAGACTGGCTTCTGTCGTCCTCTTGAGCCAGTAGCCGCCTCTGAGCGAAGTGGTGGTGGGAGGAGCAGGCAAGGCCAAACGCGAAGGGGGCGGAGCCAGGACTCCTAGGTTACCGGCTTCGCCTCTGCCCTCTGGTCGCGTTTAGCGACTTTGAAAAACGGGGAGAAACCATCCAGACTCTTACTGTCTGTCACGTAGCAGGTGTTCAATAAGTAATTGTTGAAATAATGAATGAATGGGCGAGGCTATAATTTTTCCCTCATCAAGTAAACCTGCTCAAACCTCCCATTCCTGGTTAATTGTGAAGAGCTATCCAGCCTCTTCCACTTCGTAACAGTTTGGGCCGCGTTTCCGCCGGGGGAGAGAGATGTAGGGGGCGCGAAAAAAGACTATATTTCCAACTGAGTCCCTTTCATTTCCTCCAAAGGTCCAGAGTCCTAAGAAGAATGAGAGCTCAGCTCAGCCCGCCAGGGGTAGTGCTTCTCGGCTGGCCTTGGGTTTAGTTGTAGGGTCTGGGGCTGGGTCCGCCCTGGGACAGTGACGCCCCAGACCTCTGGATTCAGCTTCAGGGCTGCCTCTCACCGCGTCCCCAGGTCCCAGTCCCAGGATCCGCTTCGGGGAACCCCAGGAGTAGTGCCTTCCCCCATCATCCACGGGATGGGTGTGGGGGGATGTGAAGGACGCGAGGGCCACTGCACCGCTGACGGTCTGGCGCTCCTTCGGTGCAACCGCTTCAGCTGGCTCATTACAACGAAAACCACTTCTCATCTGTTATCTCGTCAAGGCTTCGGGCACCTCTGAAAGGTGGGCAGGTCTATGCTATCACTCTATTTTAAAGATGGGGAAACCGAGGCCCTGGAGAGGAAGCCCCTTGTCCAGAATCAAGCCAGACGGGGATAGAGAACCCAGACATCTGGTTTTCCCAGAATTCCTTCCACGTTTCCCCACCCCGCAAGGCAGCGAGAAGGGAGAAACTAGCGGCGGGGAAAGACAAGAAAGGGGTCAAGTTAGGTGAGGGCTTGCTACCTCTTCTTCCTCAGCCTGCTTGAGGAGGGGGTAGCTGGGAGGACAGACCCCTGCAAAGATAGAGCCACGTGAGCGCGCACCACCTCCGGCCGCGCGCCTCGTCCCCCTCCCCTCTTTGTTCGCGCCTCTGCGCCTGCGCAGTGCGACAAATCTGGCGCTGTCCCCTTCAGCACCACGCGGAGTCCGCGCCGCCCCTCCCCGCGGTGAGCCCCGCGCGCCCCCGCTTCGCACGTCCTCGCGCCCCCTGACTGCCCGAACAGACAGACCCCTTCTTCCTTCCGAGGTCACCATCTGCCCGCCCTGGCCCTCCCAAGGAGAGTAGTTGCCATAGTAACTCCAGCGGCTCTTTCTTAAAATAGCAGGGCCCCCTTCTACCCTGGCCAAGGGCACAAGAGTTGCCGGTCCCCCACGTCTTCCAGTCCCTAGTTCATCCCGTCTAACCTCTTACCCCTGGGCAGGCGTGACGACACCTAACTCAGGCAGCAAGGAAGTTCTTCCTGAAGTCTGATTTAACATCCCCCTGCTGCATCCTGGGAGGGTGGTCAGGGTTGGGTCTCCTGGGTCCGAGACTCAAAACCCCTGGCGGGTTCAAGACGGTGTTCCCTAGATCTCCTTTCCATAGTTGATGGTCTCCTGAATTTAGGGGGCGGGTCCAGTCTACACCCATACCGTGTGCTTGGCGCGGCCGCGTGCTCGTGGGGGCGGGAGCGCGTGTGGCATGTAACGGGTCATGTGGCAGCCTCCTAGGGACACGCGTGGGGTCTGGAGCGGGACACGCGTGTGCAGCCGGGCCTTACGTGTGGCTCAAGGGGCGGTGGGCGAGAGAGACGTGGACACAAGTGGGGTGGGGCACGTGAGGGTCTGGGGAATAGAACCAGGGGTTCCATGCGCCCTCCTCCTTGTCTGGGGCGGGTCTTAGGTTGGCGGGAGAGCCCAGCGGGGACCTAGCGACAAGGGGGGCTGGCAGCCTTCGGGGCTCCGGGCCCTGGGAGAGGGCGGGGGGCGGGGGGGATTAGCGTTGCCTGAGCGGCGCGTAGGGGGTAGGGGGAGGGACTGAGAGGCGGGCGGGCCTGGAGCAAACGGGAGCCGCGCTGCCTTCACAGCTCAGCTGGGCCCAGCCTCTCCTCTGTCTCTCCTCGGTCCCAGCTCTGGGCGAGCAGCGGTGAGTACTGAGGTGGCATTGAGTTGGGGCTGCACCGGGTATGCGCTGGGACCCCGTTGAGCTTCCGGAACCTGCCTGGCAGGGTTGCTACTCCTGACCTCTGCCCCTCCCCTGCATTGCCACCAGAGGCCCCTTTACCTGGTTATGGTCTCTCCGGGGCGGGATCTGTCTTACCCCTAGGGAGAGAGGGAGAGGAGAGGAATATGGTGCAGATTCCCCTCAAGAGACCCCAGTAGGTGGGGGGGAGGGGACGGTGTGTGTCCCTTCTTGAGTGTGTACATCTGTATGTGTACATCTGTATGTGTATGTGACTGTGAGCAGTAGGTCTCTGTGCGTGTCTGATACACCTGGATCTCTGTGTGCACTGGAGAATGACAGCCTGTGTATATATTTGGGTACCTCTTTGTGTGTTCCTGTTTGATGATGGTGTGTGTGTAAAACAAGCATGTGCCTTTTCATTACACACATATTTGTTATGACTGTGAGAGTGCATGAGGGTGTGTCTTTGAGCAGTGTGTGTGTGTGTGTGTGTGTGTGTGTGTGTGTGCCAGAGGGTGTTGCCTATGAATGTGTTTAACTGTGTACTGACATATTTGTCCTTATGTATGTGTGTGTGTGTGTGTGTGTGTATGTGTAGGTGCCTGTCTGTACCTGTATGAAGAAAAGAATGTCCCTGGCCGGGTGCGGTGGCTCACACCTGTAATCCTAGCACTTTGGGAGGCCAAGGCGGGTGGATCCCCTGAGGTCAGGAGTTCGAAACTAGCCTGGACAACATGGTGAAACTCTGTCTCTACTAAAAATACAAAAATTAGCCAGGCGTAGTGCTGGGTGCCTGTAATCCGAGCTATTCAGGAGCCTGAGGCAGGAGAATCACTTGAACTTGGGAGGCGGAGGTTGCAGTGAGGCGAGATAGTGCCATTCCACTCCAGCCTGGGCAGCAGGGGCAAAACTCCGTCTCAAAAAAAAAAAAAGAAGAATGTCCCTTTCCCATTCAGTATGTATATATTGGGGGTAGGAGCCTCTGCTCAGGCTTTTCTCCCCACTTCCATGCTGTGCCTCTCAGCCCTTCAGCATCCCTATATAACCCCTGTTCCTCTTCCCTCTCCTTCCAGGAGGCCTGAGTTTCCCTTCCCTGAGTGAGAGGCCTCCATAAGAGAGACTATAGGGGTCACAGGGCTGTATGATGGTGACAGCTGGCTGACAGCCCTTTTCCAGAGGGTGGGGTACCAACTTCCCCTATTCCAAAAGTAGCTCCAAAGTGCCCTAAGAACTCCCGGCTCACTCAACTTCTGAAGTTGCTTCCTCTCCTCCCAGGGTGATGCTCAGGGCCCCAGGCAGAAGGAAAGGAGCCAGGGGCCCACCGGGTGTATAACTCTTTTCTCTTCAGGCCTCTATGGAAGTAGCCCCCAGGCGTGGGATCAATGATCCCATATTACCAGGGTGAGCTAGGTCCCTGATACTCAGAGGCCCTAGCCAACTTTTCCTTCCCTATCTCTGCTGTCCTATCCATCTAACTCCTTGGCAGTTCACCCCATGCTCCCCTTCCTCTCTTACAGGCCTGTCTGAAGAGCATGCAGCCCCCTTACTCCCCGCCTGGCCTCGCCATCCCTGCCCCCCCAGCCTGACCCCCGGCCCCAGCATGGCCCAGGGTGCCATGCGCTTCTGCTCGGAAGGCGACTGTGCCATCTCCCCACCACGATGCCCACGCCGCTGGCTCCCCGAAGGCCCGGTGCCCCAGAGCCCCCCAGCCAGCATGTATGGCAGCACAGGCTCCTTGCTACGGCGAGTGGCAGGTCCAGGTCCTCGAGGCCGGGAACTGGGACGTGTGACAGCACCCTGTACACCTCTGCGTGGCCCCCCCTCACCCCGTGTTGCTCCCTCACCCTGGGCACCCTCTTCACCCACTGGGCAGCCCCCACCCGGGGCCCAGAGCTCCGTGGTCATCTTCCGCTTTGTGGAGAAGGCCAGTGTGAGGCCACTGAATGGGCTACCTGCTCCAGGAGGCTTGAGTCGGAGCTGGGATCTGGGTGGGGTTTCTCCTCCCAGGCCCACTCCAGCCCTTGGGCCTGGCTCCAACCGGAAGTTACGGCTGGAAGCATCCACATCAGACCCACTCCCCGCCAGAGGAGGCTCGGCCCTACCTGGCAGCCGGAACCTTGTACATGGGCCGCCAGCCCCACCCCAGGTTGGAGCAGATGGCCTTTACTCCTCTCTCCCCAATGGGCTGGGGGGCCCCCCTGAGCGCCTGGCCACACTCTTTGGAGGACCTGCTGACACTGGATTCCTGAACCAGGTATGCAACTTCCCCTGGGCTCCCTGGGCCCCCAGTGAAGGGGCAAGCCTCAGCCTCCTGTCAGACATGGGCTTGTCTGCTGTTCGCTCTGAATCCTTTAATCTGTTCTAAATCTGCCTCTCTCTTGCCCTCTGTGTTTGTCTATGTGTCTCTGCACCTCCACCTCTGTCCATGCATGTTTTAATTTCTGTTTCTGTCCCATATTCTTGTGTCCTTGTATGTCTGGCTTTATCTCTGGGTGCCTGTGTCTCCCTCATTGGCTCAGGGGGATACCTGGTCCTCCCCCCGGGAAGTCTCCTCTCATGCCCAGAGAATCGCTAGAGCCAAATGGGAATTCTTCTATGGCTCCTTGGACCCCCCCAGCTCAGGTAAGGCCTGGGACTGAGGCAGGGAGAACAGGGCAGGGCCTTCGCCACAGCAGCTTAGGCTCAGTAGGGAGCCCTCCTTCAAACTTCCCCCAATCCTTGGAATTGGCTCTTGAGTCAGCCAATGTCTCCCCAGGCCTCAATCTTTCCATCTGCGCTATGATGGGAGGCTGGAGGATAGGGACTGGGCGGGGCACCTGGAGGAAGCTGAGTAATGGAGGGAGGGGACGGCAGGATATTGAGGGGCATTCCATGGAGTAGAAAAGAGGCTCAGCAGGGCTCAGTGGTCCCAGTATTTTGGGAGGCCAAGGCAGGAGGACTGCTCAAAGCCAGGAGTCCAAGACCAGCCTGGACAACATAGCAAGTCTCTACAAAAAATTTAATTAGCTGGATGTAGTGGTGTGCACCTATAGTCCCAGCTACTGGGGAGGTTGGGTGGGAGGATCCCTTGAGTCCAGGCCGTCAAGGCTGCAGTGAGTTATGATTGCACCACTGCACTTCAGCCTCGGTGACACAGTGAGACCCTGTCTCAAAATAAATAAATAAATAAATAAATAAGAAAGAAAAAGGCTGGTCTTCCCCCAGCTCCTCAAAGCCATTTGACAAGAACTTGATTTAAAATGAGCTCCACTGGCACCAGGAACAAGCTAAGTATGTAGCAGGAGGAATGGTGGCTAGACAGTGAAAGAACTTCCTGTCAATATGAGGCAGCGTGTAGAGCTCCTAGAGCAGAATTAGGACAGGGAGCTGACGTGGATAACCTCCTGACCTGGATGCCTATGCACACTACAGGTGCTAAGCCCCCAGAGCAGGCCCCCCCATCTCCACCTGGGGTGGGCTCAAGGCAGGGCTCTGGGGTAGCTGTGGGGCGAGCAGCCAAGTACTCTGAGACAGACCTGGACACGGTGCCCCTGAGGTGCTACCGCGAGACTGACATTGATGAGGTGCTGGCTGAACGGGAGGAGGCCGACTCGGCCATCGAAAGTCAGCCCAGCTCTGAGGGCCCACCAGGCACTGCCCACCCACCTGCCCCACGGCCCGGCCCACGCCCTGGCCCTCATCCCAGCCTCGGCAGTGGCAATGAGGATGAGAACGAGGATGAGGCAGGCGGGGAAGAAGATGTGGACGACGAGGTGTTTGAAGCCTCTGAAGGGGCCCGGTGAGTGGGGAAGTGGGAGAGGGAAGCGGCTTGCTCCTTCGCACTGGCCCAGAGGCAGAGCCGGGCTCAAAGGGCCTGGGATAGAGATGGGTGTGGGGCTGGCGGGGCAGTGTGTATAGCAGGAGATTCTAGACAGAGGCCTGAGGCTTGGCAGAACACTGGGGATGTGGGGAGCAAAGAGGCCAGGGGTTCTAGCAGAACAGGGGGCAGGGTGAGAGGCCAGAGGCCACAGTCAAGCCCAGGAACACAGGAGCATGAGTCTGGATACTGGATCCTGGTGGGAGAGTGAGGAGTGTGGGGACATTCCTTTCCGTCTCACACCCCGGTGTCGCTTGGAGCCTCATCTTCTCCTAAGATGTTGCTAGAAATAGAAATGGGATGGCAGGAGGGAAGCAGATCAGGGAAAAGGAGGAGAAAGGGAGATTAGCAGGGAGGGAGGGGACTGGGTGCTGGGGACTGGTAGGGCTGGTGTGCCCCAGGGGGCACTGAATAGCTTGGCCCCCTACCCTAGAGGCTCTTTTTTGTTAGTGGGCTGGAGCCAGTGAAAAGGGGATGATAATCCCCTTAGCAGAGTCAGTGTGAGAGTTCAGTGAAATCCTGCCCCAGCCCTGTGATCTGGGCCCCTAATCAGAGATTCTCCCTGCCCCTGCAGGCCAGGGAGCCGGATGCCTCTCAAGTCGCCTGTGCCCTTTCTACCTGGGACCAGCCCCTCGGCTGATGGGCCTGACTCTTTCAGTTGTGTGTTCGAAGCCATCCTGGAGTCACACCGGGCCAAAGGCACCTCCTATACCAGCCTCGCCTCGCTGGAGGCCTTGGCCTCACCTGGCCCAACCCAGAGCCCCTTCTTCACCTTTGAGCTGCCTCCCCAACCCCCTGCCCCCCGGCCCGACCCACCAGCTCCTGCCCCACTTGCCCCTCTTGAACCGGATTCTGGTACCAGCTCTGCTGCTGATGGTCCTTGGACACAGAGAGGGGAGGAGGAGGAGGCAGAGGCCAGAGCCAAGCTGGCCCCAGGGAGGGAGCCCCCTAGTCCCTGCCACTCAGAGGACAGCCTTGGGCTGGGGGCAGCACCCCTTGGCAGGTAAGTAATTCCTTTTGTCCCTCAGACTTGAGGCCCCCAGGGCTCCAGAAACAGCTGCTGTAAGGGACAGATCCTGAGTGTGAGGATTGGTTTATATTCCTGACCCCCGAGTAGGGGTGGTTAAGGGATGCAGATCCTGTTTTCCTATTTGGAGGACTACTGCCATTAGCTATGAGGGAGAGTCCCTCACAGCACCCCTCTTGGTCTCAAGTCCAGTGGCTTGAGAAAGCATGATTCAGCATTGAAGGATCCTGGGAGAATACCCTTCTTGCTCTCCTAGAGGGCCCTTTCTTCCCTTGGCAGAGTCTTTAGCCTGCTCAGAATCCTTGTGACCTTACCCTCACCCAGCCTGGAGGCTTCACCAAAGATGCAGCCACCAGCCTCTCCCACTGCCTCCCTCCCATGTCACCCCTGCCTAATCAGGCATCTCTCGTCCAGCTCCAGGAAGTCCTTTCACAGTCTAACCTTTCTGCTCTCCCCTCTGCCAGCTACCCTCTCAGTCATGGAAGCCATGGCAACAGGAGGGGGTGGCCAGGGAGACCGGGTTGCCTAGCAACCAGGAGTTTCCGGCCTCTGTCTCTGGGGTGACAGGTGGCTTTGCAAGTAGAGCAGCTGGGGTGGGAAGGGGAGGAGAGAAAGGGAATGAGGGTATGCACTCCGACCCTTAACCCCCTAACTCCAGAGCCTGCTTCTGTGTGGGCAGAGGCGGAGCACCAAGAAGAGTCTCCTTTCCCTAAAAGGCAGGAGGGGGAAAGCCTTCGGACCAGTATCCCTGCTGCCCTCAGATCTTTCCCTGGCCCTCCACAGTTCCTCTGTGGTAGCCCATCTATTCCACCTTTGTCCATAGTCTAAGAGACAAAGGACTATGTTCTGTGTAGGGCCAGGGTGGGAACAGATAATCTATGTCTAATAGCAAATGTAGGCCCCTGGGAGCTTGAGGAAGCAGCCAGAATTCCCACAGCAGCAAGATGGATATGGGTTAGATTTGAGGCAGGACTTCCACAGAGAGGTGGTAATGATGGAGTAGGCTGATGGAGAGAATCTAATCTCCTTCCCTGGAAAAAAGAAGAATGCTTTCCCCATGTCCCTCCACTCCCTCCCCTTCTCCCTCTTCTGGGCCTGGAGGCAGAAGGAGGGTCTGGATGGCTCCTAAGGACTCTGCCCCAGCCTGAGCTGGTGTTCTACCCCGGCAGCGAACCACCCCTGAGCCAGCTGGTGTCTGACTCAGACTCAGAGCTGGACAGCACAGAGCGGCTGGCCCTGGGAAGCACAGACACCTTGTCCAATGGGCAGAAAGCGGACCTGGAGGCTGCGCAGCGCCTGGCCAAGAGGCTGTACCGACTAGATGGCTTCAGGAAGGCCGATGTGGCCCGGCACCTGGGCAAGAAGTAAAGCCACTAGGCTGGGACTGAGGATGGGGGCAGAGGGAATGTATCCTGAAGGCAGCTCTCCATCTAATGTCCCCTGGTCATTGGGTAATCCCTACCTGACCCCCTGCACTTCCCCTTGAGACCCTACCTGTCTCTCTGCCCTGCCCACAGCAACGACTTCAGCAAACTGGTGGCTGGGGAGTACCTCAAGTTCTTTGTCTTCACGGGCATGACTCTGGACCAAGCTCTCAGGTGGGTGTTGACCCCTTGGAGGACAGCCCCCACTCTCCAGGGTTCGTGTTAGGGCCCCAGGATGCCTCCTCTGAGCCCCTCTGTCCCCTACAAGCTGTCCTGACATCACCCTTCCCAAGATGGCTGGGCATGGCCAAGGGCCAGAGCTGCCTGGTAAAGGGACCTTGGGTAGGGGTGATGGGTGAAGGGTCAGGGTGCATACCCTCATCCCCTTCCTCTCCTCCCCTTCCCACCCCAGCTGCTGTACTCTCAAAGCCACCTGTCACCCCAGAGACAGAGGCTGGAAACTCCTGGTTGCTAGGCAACCCTCTCTTGCCCCTTCCCCAGGGTGTTTCTGAAGGAGCTGGCCTTAATGGGTGAGACCCAGGAACGAGAGCGCGTGCTGGCCCACTTCTCCCAGCGATACTTCCAGTGCAATCCTGAAGCCCTGTCCTCAGAGGGTGAGGAGTTCCGAGAGCAGGGGTGTCCTTAGCTGGCCACAGAGGCAAAATGGGCTGGGCCCTGTGTGTGTGTACAGGAGCATGAGTGTGTGTACAGCAGGGAATGGATGTACATGCGTGTAGGCATGTGAACTTGCATGCGTGCAGACAGCGCTGTCATGGCTGCATGTATGTGGAACTATACATGTGGGCAGGCATACTGCTAGGGTTGAGTGTGTTGTGAAGAGGCAGGAGTTTGCATGCCTGTGCAGGCCAGTGCTTGGCTGGAGAGGGGATTCTGTTTGGCTGCACTGGTCTACAGGACTGTGCTGCGGTTCACTTTCTCGTGGTCCAGGCTTAGAGGCAAGGGAACGTTGGGGCAACTAGTGGGCAGCCCTCAGTACTTGAGGGAGCCAGGGACGGGTCCTGAGAAGAGGGATAGGTCCTTGCTGAGCGATCTGCTGGAAGAGGAGCTCTTTGTGGGGAGGGTTCACTAGCGGGGTTCAGGAGGTAGAAAGTTGCCGGCCAAGGGGGGTGGGGATGAAATGGGAGGTTGGGGAAGATAGCTGTGGGAAGGGTCCCTGGGAATCAGCCAAGGCTGAAAGTCAGCTCTCCCCTAGACGGCGCCCACACGCTGACCTGTGCGCTCATGCTGCTTAACACGGATCTCCACGGCCACGTGAGTGGAGGCGGGCGGGCAGGAGCCGGAAAACAAACCCCTGGCCAGACATGCAGGACCTGGGAGGCCAAGGGCCCTCCAAACTCACAGGTCTCCGTTCCCTTCCTTAGAACATCGGGAAGCGCATGACCTGCGGGGACTTCATCGGGAACCTGGAGGGCCTCAATGATGGCGGCGACTTCCCTAGGGAGCTGCTCAAGGTGGGGGGCGGGGCAGGGTAGAAGTCGCTGGAGGGGAAGGATGGAGGACCCAGTCCGCCACGGAGTCCAGAGTCGGAGGGAGGGCAGGGCTGGGGCTTGCCGACCCCTGGCTCCTGCCACGGGAGCCTGGGCTCTAGTGACTCAGCCTGGGGACCGCCCCCTCCCCAGGCCCCACGCGCAGGCTCTCCCGGAACATGCGCACATGCGTGCGGTCGCGACTGCGCACGGCGGGGGAGGGGACCCGGCTCTGGAAAACGCGAGCAGGCGGCCCCGGCCCCTGCGTTTGCCTTCAGTTCCCCTTCTCCAGTGTGCGCTGGGGTGGAAGGCGGGAGTTGCGGGGGTCCCTGCACGGGGCCGGGATTGGATGGGCGTACACTCCACACTGCTCCCCCGCCGCGTGGACAGCTAAAAAGACCCTCCTGGTGCTGCTGCGCTGCAGGGACCCGGAGGGAGAGGGGCCTGAGAGGGACTAAGCTTTTCCAAGGTCTGGCAGCGAGTTAGCGCAAAGCTGGAGCTGGAAACTGCTTTCTGGCTCCCTGTGAGCAGGCCCCGTTCCCAGGCGCCAGCTCCATGGCCCGCAACCGAGGGTTTCAGATACGTAGGGGCTGGTGCGGGTAGGAGAAGAAAGCAGCTCGTCCAGTGGGTTCACTCCTCTCCCTGATCTGGTGGTAGTTTATCCAGAGAGGCCTGGACTCACTTGAAGAAACCCGCAGGCTAGGACAAAGGTGTCTCTGCGCCACTACATACATGTAACAGCACAGGATTGTCCCAGGACGTTTCTGTGAGCTTGGGGTGCTGGGCTTCTGAGTTTGGGGTATATCTGAGAGGGAACGTCCATGGTGAGCTGGGGTGTGTGCTTGAGTTGAGTTGCATCTGTGCGCCCGGGCGTCGTGAATCAAGGGTTTGTATGGCTTGGTGTGTTTGTGCTTTAGGGCTTACGATTCAGAGTGTGTGTTTGAGTTGGGGTGTAGGCTGTATGTTTATGTGTGGTGGGGTGTACATCTTCGAATTGGCCGTGTCTGAGGTATGCCATATGCCTCTGAGTAGGGGGTGTATCTTTGTGAGCTAAAGATTGTAAGTTTTGAAGTGTCCATCTGAATGGGTAGTGTCTGCGAGTTGGGGTGACCGTGAACTGGTGCGTCTGGTTTGTTGGGGTGTACGTCAGAATCGAGGTGTGTTACGTGACTTGAGATCTATATATGGGGGGGGGTATCTGCGGGTGAGCTGGATGAGGCCAGGGCTGTTCCTTCCCTGCCTCCGTCCTCCCTCGAGGCCCCTCTTGGCTCAGTGGAAAAAGGCTGCAGGGAAGCGGTCCGACCTCTCCCCTCCCACCACCCCAACCCAGACCAGCCAGAAGGGAGTTCCAGACCCTGCCGGGTCCGCCCAGCGTCACAGCCCCAGGCCTAGCGGCGCTCCCAGCCTCCCTGGAGCTGTCACCCACGCTGGCCTCCCCAGGCTCCTCCCCGTGGCCGCGCGGGGAGGGCCCCCTTCGCGATCGGGCGCCTCCATTTCATGCGGTCCCCGCCCCCAGCCCTCGCCCTCCCTTTCCCGTCGGCGCCCCCCTCCCGCTCTAGCCGAGCCGCAGAGCAGACAGCGCCGCCGCCGCCGCGCACTCCGTGCGTCCGTGAGAGCCGGGCCGGCTCGGGCCGGGCCGCGCCGCTCGCGCTGGCTGTCGGGGGAGCGGTCCGCGGGCCGTCCGGGCGGCCCGGGGGCCGAGGGCGGACGGGGGCATGGCCGGGGGCCGCGGCGCGCCGGCCGGGCCAGCATGATCGGCGTCAACAGCATCCACAGCAGCGCCGGGCGGCTGCGCTCGCGCTCGCTGTGCTCTGTGCGCTACGGGCGCACCCACCGCGGCGCGGAGACCCTGTGCTACGGCTGGCCGCAGCGCTCGCGCAGCCTTAAGCCCGTGCTCTACACCGACCTGGTGGTCAGCCGCCTGCAGAGCCGCAAGAAGAAAAAGGCGGTGAGGGCGTTAGGGCCGCGGCCCACGCCAGGCTGGGGGGCGACCGAGGGGGCGGCTTGAGGGAGGCACCGAGGGCGGCGCCAACCGAGGGCGGAGCCTGGTAGGGACAGAGGTCATGGGCAGCCAGAGGCGGGCACGGGCTGGGGGGCAGGGAGGGCACAGACCCTGGGACCAAGGTGGGCCTCAAAAACCGAAGAGGCTTTTCTAGATTGAATATGACTTGCGGCCCACCGATGGGGTTCAGGGCCCTCGAAGGAGGTGTGGTGGTGGGCCGAAGGGGGTCCTGAGACAGGGCAGGGGATGAACTAGAAGGCTGTAGGCAAGGATTGCAGGTTGGATCCTGGTGGCTACTTCCGCTTTCTGGCCAGAGAGTTGGGGAGTGAGGGTTAAGGGTCTGAGCCATGCGGGGTTTCAGCTGGGTGTGTGCTGGAAGGTCTATGTGTTGATTTGCCTTGGTTGTGCTGGGGGCGGTGGAGCGGGGGTTGGAGGATGTGGGGTACAACCATCCCCAGATAGGGTGTGAACAGTGTGTGCCCAGTTGGGATGCCTGGTTTGCCTTGTGGCTGGGCATGGCTGTGGGCAGTGAGAGAGTCAGAGACTGTGGTTTATTGGGAGGAGTGAAGGGGAGGCTGTGTCCCATCACAGGGAAGGTGCCTACGTCACCACTGCACCCAGCTCACATGCAGGCAGCATCACACGCCACACACTTAGCCCAACATGCACATGTTGGGGACACACCCACTCACGGACAGGCTGACAGAAGTACCCCACAGTTGGAGGTGCTGGCGTGGAGCCATGTTCCAGGCCACTCTGGAGAAGAGGGGACCCCATGCCACTCCTGGAGCCTCTCTTCTGACCACCCCAGGACCCCCAAATGTCCCCAGGCCAACTGCACAGAGGGGAAGTGGCTGGTTCACATCGCACAGAGTTTGGGCTATGCAGGGATTGGAAGCTAAAACCACTGCTTTTTAGATGAGTATTCACTCTCCAGTGACAAAGTGTGCACGTGGGCAGGGCTTTGGACCACCCTGGCATTTGGCTTGGTGGGGCTGTCAGGGTTAGGGGGAGGCCTCAGCTTGTCTTGGTGTTGGGAGCCATGATAGTGTGTTCTCTATTAGCAAAGGACAGTGCTGAGAGGGCGAGTCCCCTATCCTGGGGTCGCAGTTTCCCCATATGCTATGTGTGGGCTCATCCTGTGGAAACAGGCCGGAGTGCGTGGTTGGGGGAAGGGGAATTTCTTGGGCTGCTTTTCCCATTCCCTCCAGGGCTGTGCTTCTCCAGCCCAGGATCTGAGCAGGACAGCCCCTTAACAACAATAAAGATAATAATAGCAACAACCATTTACTGTGCGTCAGCCTTGTGCTGGGATGCCCTGTGCTAACTGCCTGTGCCCACATGTTACTACGTTTGTTCCTCTCCATGGATACTTGCCCGAAGTCATGCAGCTCAGGTGGTGGAGCCGGGTCTGGGTCTCCATTCTGGAGCCTGTATTTTTGGTCATTATATCTTGCTGCCCTTTCCCCTTAGTTCTGGCTCGTCTCTCAAGTTAGAGGGGAAGGCTCTAAGCTCTGACACTGGAGTACTGACCCACAACCCCTAATTTGTTCCCCCCACCCCCTAGGCCTTGTACAGCTCCATCAAGAATGAGAAGCTGCAGTGGGCCATGTGAGTCCTGGGGCTGCGTGGTGGGGCTAGGACGGGGCATGGGGAAGGGGGGCTGCCTGGGGAGGCTGAGAGAGCTGGGGTGGGCCCTGGGTGGGGGTAGGGGAGGGGAGTGAGAGGCCATGAGAGGCAGTGAGGCTGCCTCACTTCCTTCTTTGGAGATGTCTGCCTGGATTTGGGGTTCTGTATCTTGTCTCTAGCTGGGTTGTTATGACAAGTGGGTTGGGGCGGGAGGAGAGGTGCTGAAACATCAAAGGGAGGTCCCCTGGCAACCTGAGTGGGAAAGCAGAAGCCTCTGGAAGCAGGGCCTTGACCAGCAGCACAAGAGGCCCTCACAGGTCCTAGGGAGCCCAGATGTCACAGAACAAAACAAGTAACCATGCTGTCTGTTCTTGGAAGGCTCCAATAGAAACACAGAGACTCGGCCGGGCACGGTGGCTCACGCCTGTAATCCCAGCACTTTGGGAGGCCAAGGTGGGCGGATCACGAGGTCAGGAGATCAAGACCATCCTGGCTAACACGGTGAAACCCCGTCTCTACTAAAAACACAAAAAATTAGCCGGGCGTGGTGGCAGGCACCTGTAGTCCCAGCTACTCAGGAGGCTGAGGCAGGAGAATGTTGTGAAGCCGGGAGGTGGAGCTTGCAGTGAGCCGAGATCCCGCCACTGCACTCCAGCCTGGGTGACAGAGAGACTCCGTCTCAAAAAAAAAAAAAAAAAGCAAAAAAAAAAAAAAAAAAAGAAACATAGAGACTCATACGTAAGTCTTGGAAGAGTCTAGTCTTCTAGTCTGAGGGAAGAAATCCAATTTGGACCTTGGGGTCCCCAGTCTGAGAGTAGAGGCCTTATCTTCACAGTTCATAGATCACTCAAATTTGCCGTTATCCACTGAGACTCCTTCACTGCCCAGTTAGCTGGGAGTTCCCAGTCATTGGAGATCTCAGGGGAGGCGCAGCTCAGGATTAGGGTGCAGGGGGCGATGGGGAAGGCTTTTGGAGGGTTGAGACTGGGGCCATGAAGTTGAGGCAACATTTGGGAAGAGGAAAGGGGAAGCTGGAATTTGAGAGGCAAAGGTGTGGTGGCTGAAATGAGTATGGGGTGGGGGACCAATGGAGGCCGGCCTGGCTGGGATGGAGAAAAACACTGTTGGGGGAGATGCAGTGTAGGCTCCATATGGGAAGTAACAGGGAGCTACCACAGGTTCTTGAGCAAGGGAGTGACAAGATAGAATCCGATTTTGTATCTGACTGAGCCTGTAGACCAGGATGTATGGGGTTGGGGTGGGGGCGGCACTAGGAAGCTACTTCTTCCATCTGCTACCATTCAGCTACAAGCCGTGAGCAAAGCCCGGGGCTGGATGTGGTTGAGCCAGCGGAGGCAGACCCGGGGCTGTCCTGGTGGAGAAGGGTGTGAGGGCTGCAGGTGTGCAGCAATGGAGAGGATAGTGCTGGCCCTACTTGCTGGAAGGGACAGTGGTGACTCTAGGCTGGGGAGCTCTGAGGGAGGTGCCCTGCTCTGAGGAGGCACAGCTACACATTATGGAGGCCTGATCTGAGGCGGGAGACATAGCAGGACCCTCAGGTTGAGCTCCCCAAGCCACAAACACTGGGGGAGCTTTTCCAGGGCGGGCAGAGGCCAGAACTGAAGCGGGGGTCGTGGCTCCATGGCCAGCCCCCTCTGAGGTGATCACACCTGCAGAGACGAGGAGGAGCTGAGACGCTCTCTGTCTGAGTTGGCCGACCCCAACCCCAAGGTCATCAAGCGGATCAGCGGGGGCAGTGGCAGTGGCTCCAGCCCTTTCCTGGACCTGACTCCCGAGCCCGGGGCTGCCGTCTACAAGCACGGGGCCCTGGTGCGAAAGGTGCACGCAGACCCTGACTGCAGGAAGAGTATGTGGCCGAGTTGAGGGGGGCGGGCGTCTGGGGGATGGATGGGAGTGGGCCTGTTCCAGGGCCCCCTGACCTATCTTCTCTCCCTGCAGCACCTCGGGGCAAGCGGGGCTGGAAGAGCTTCCACGGGATCCTCAAGGGCATGATCCTCTACCTGCAGAAGGTGCGGGGTCAGGCCAGGGGGCTGGGGCTGGGACTGAGTTGGCTGGTGGGTGTGGGGTGATGGGTGGGAATAAGAGGGGCTGGGCCAGGCTGCATTTGGGGCCAGGACAAGATGGGCACCCCTGCAGGAGGAGTACAAGCCTGGGAAGGCCCTTTCAGAGACGGAGCTCAAGAATGCCATCAGCATCCACCATGCCCTGGCCACTCGTGCCAGTGACTACAGCAAGAGGCCCCACGTCTTCTACCTGCGCACAGCTGACTGGCGGGTCTTCCTCTTCCAGGCCCCGTGAGTGCCCTCCTCCTGTCCATCCCGGACCTCCCATCCTGCTCCCCTCCCTGTCCCTGGATTTCTTCATTCCTTCTCAGGCCACACTTGAGCCAGGACTGGCATCCTGGGACAGAAACCCTGGGCCTAGGTCCCAAGGGGCTGTGCTTTCTCCCCAGGAGCCTGGAGCAGATGCAGTCCTGGATCACTCGCATCAATGTAGTAGCCGCTATGTTCTCTGCGCCCCCCTTCCCAGCTGCTGTTAGCTCCCAAAAGAAGTTCAGCCGCCCTCTCCTGCCCAGCGCTGCCACCCGCCTCTCCCAGGTAGCCCAAGCTCTGTCCACCTGGTGCCAGTGGGATGGAGGGGGTTAGGCTCAGGCCCACTGCACTCAAGGCTGCTGCATGATTGTGGAGATGTCCCCTGCACCAGGATGCTGGCCACAGGGGTGAGCAGGGGCTGAAATCCAGCCCCCACTGGGTCCCACTTGCGAGCTGGGAACCCAAACATAGTGCTTTGTTTGTCCAAAGGAAGGGGCATCTTTTTAAAAATCTGCAGAGGCACGGTATAGGGCAGAGTGACCATGACCATGTCTCTCCCTGGCCGCTAGGAGGAGCAGGTGCGGACCCACGAGGCCAAGCTGAAGGCCATGGCAAGTGAGCTGCGGGAGCACCGGGCCGCCCAGCTGGGCAAGAAGGGCCGCGGCAAGGAGGCTGAAGAGCAGCGGCAGAAGGAGGCCTACCTGGAGTTTGAGGTGAGCCTCCCTAACTGCCCCTCTGTCCACACACGCAGGCCCATACTAGGGTGAAGGGCATGAACTCTAACAGTGGAACCGGCCGGAGGTCCTTAGGCAGGTTGCTTAATCTAAGCCTCAGTTTCCTCCTCTGTGCAACAAGGATAACATTTGATACCCACTGGGGTCTCGAGGTGAGGCATGTGTCAAGCGTGCCATTTTCCTAGCTCTAGTAAAGGCTCAAGACGCATTAAGTTATAGATGATGGTCCCAGGAGAGCCCAGAGAGGGCACCAGCCTGCATGGGACCATCTCACAGTCCTGGGTGGGCACCTGCCATCTCCTGCCCTGCTGGTGGCCCTCCCTGGTCCAGATGGTGGGGTGGGCAGAAGGCAGAGAACAGGCTCTCACAGCCCCTGCCCCTCTGCCTCAGAAATCCCGCTACAGCACCTATGCAGCGCTGCTTCGGGTCAAGCTGAAGGCAGGCAGTGAGGAGCTGGATGCAGTGGAGGCAGCACTGGCCCAGGCCAGGAGCACGGAGGATGGACTCCCTCCTTCTCACTCCAGTCCCTCCCTGCAGCCCAAACCCTCTAGCCAGCCCCGGGCTCAGCGTCACAGCTCAGAGCCTCGGCCAGGGGCAGGCAGTGGGCGGCGGAAGCCCTGAGATGAGGTTTGGGGTGGGGGGTGCCTGCTGGGCACCTGAAGGATGACATGGCCCTGCCTGAGCCCGGGCCGGCCTCGGGCCACCCACGAGGGCCTCCCGGCCTAGGGCCCGACCGCGCCGGACGCGGTGTCCGGGGCAGGGCAGGGCTGGGGCCTGGGCCTCAGGAGCCTAGGCTAGGGGCACCTCCGAGAGCCCCTTTTTGTGATAATGTTTTGCACTTTTTCGTACAGGGTGGGCGGGGGCGGGAGGGGCTAGCGCCCCTGAACTTTTGATGCTTTTTTTTTGTGTGGGAGAGGCCTGATGCCGTTTCTGCTTTCTGCTGAGACCACCCCCACCCTGACACCATCAGTCCCCCTCTGTCCTGGGGCCTGGCTTGGACAGAGACCAGGATTTGGGGCTGAGCTGGTTTCCCCTCCTTCCTCCCCAAGGGCTCACTCTTTCTCTTGCTGGAGGTGGAGGAAGGGCATCCATGCCAAGGCCCCATACCTGGGCCGGGGGCAGCACGGCCTGGCTTTCCCCTGCTTCAGTGGGCCTTGCCCTTTGTACAGCCTCCACCCCCATTAAAACTGCTCTGGACTTGCTGGCTGGGCCTCCTCTTTCTCTTCTCACCATGCCTGGCGTGTGGGCAGGGTGGGTAGCTGGTTCCAAGGACAAGAGTCACATCAGGGGCTGCCATAAGTTGGGAAGGAGGGGTCCTCCCCTTCCCATGAGAATCCTTTATTTGTCCCAACTGAGGGGTGGGTGTGGGGTGTTAAATAAGATTTGAAATAGGTGGGGACGCTGTACAGGGGGTCCGGGAAGGGGGCTGGGGGCAGGCAGCAGGTCAGTGCACCTGAGGCTGGGGGTGCCCGTGGCAGAGCCCTCCTGGTGGCTCAGGGGGTGGGCCCAGCTTCTCTGCCTCCTGCTCCACTGACTGGCTCCCATACGCACTGTCTTCCTTCACCTCTGCTGGGGGTAAATGGGGACAGGAATGGGATAGTCAAGGCCTCAGGCCTCCCGCCCTCCAAGTCCAGATCCACCTTCCAGGGAGGCCCCTTTACCTGTGCTGGGCAGCTTGTCTCGGGTCTCTGGACCCCTCAGCAGCCTCACTCCCTCCTCTAGGCCCATGTCAGACAGGGCCTCCAGTAGACCTGCCAGGTCCCCGCCAGCCAGCTGAGAAAACAGAGGGATGAGGTCTGAGTCATGGTTAGGGCATGTGCTGGGGAGCCCTGGGGCCAAGGAGGCACCTGGACTCAGATTGGAAAAGGAGACTGGGGAGGGGGCAGGGCACAGGCCAACCTACCTCATAGCTGCGCAGGAGGCTGCCGCTGGGCGAGGCCGTCTGTCGGTACGTGTCCACCAGGCTGCGCAGCCCCAGACGCTCTGCCAGCTCTGCCCAGCTGCCCTGGGCTTCTGGCCCGTCTAGCAGCTGCTCCAGGTTCTGCAGAGCTGTATCACCAAGTGACAGTCCTGGCCCTGAGGGGGACACACATATAGACATGTCATTTACCTCCAGAGTTGGGTGGGGACATGGACACCTGAACACTGCCTTTCTCCCAACGTAAGCGACAGACAGGACCATGAGGGGTGATGGACGGGGCCGAAGGTAGAGAAAGGGAGGCCTCCTTCAGAGGTCCTGAAGGAGAAGAGACCTCTGTGAGGAGTCAGAGGAGTCAGGCTGGGGATGCTTGATGCTTCTCACCTGCTGGGCTGGGCGGGGTCAGGGGTGGCTCCATGGTGTTCTGAGCGGCATTTAGCAGCAAGGTCTTCACCTGGGGAGACAGTGGCAGTTCTGACTACCTCCCACCTCGACCTCAAGCCCGTGTCTTTAAGTCCAGATACTCTGGACCCCGTCACTCAGAGCACTTCTAGTCCCAGGCTGGCCTCACCTTGGTGCTGCAAGTGAGGTCAAGAGGCGTGTGGCCCCGGAAGCTGCTTCGGGTGTCCTTCTCAGGTCCTTCAGAGTCCGAGTCGCTATCAGAGGTAGGGGGTGAAGGCAGTGGGCACAGGGGCTCCTCGTTTTCAGCATGGATGTCAGCACCTGGGAGAGGGAGGCCGTCATGGGGAGGTATGGTGGGGGCCTACATTAAGGACTGCAAAGTGGGGGGACTGGGAGGCACCTCTCTCCCTTCCCCCCACCCTGTTCAAGTGCCCCTGAGGGTGAGACTGACCAGCCTTCAGAAGGAGGCGGGTGAGGGTCGGGTACCCCAGTCCAGCGGCCAGGTGCAGGGGTGTGTTTCCCGCAAAGGTGCGAGCGTTCACGTTGGCCCGGAGCTGGGGGTGCGAGCAGCGAGGGTTGACACCATAGCACGGTCCCCTTGGCCAGCCCCCCTCTTCACCATCTTTGGCCCCTCCACCACCCTTGGCCCCACTCCTTCCACAATCCTCAGTCTCACCTTGGTGACCAGATGGGTGACCAACCCCAGCTCCTCCATCTCTGTGGCTAGATGCAAGGCTGTTCGTCCCCCCTGCCGCTCTGTGGCCTCCACTTCAGCCCCACTGTCCACCAGCAGATCCAGGCACTCGGGGCTTCGGGCTCGGACCGCCAGGTGTACCGGATACAGTCCTAAGGATGCAGGATGCTCAACCTGCAGCTGTGACCCTTAAGGCAGCTCCTGGGCCAGCCCTGACCATTCAACCTCGACACCTCATAGTCCATTCTGGGCACTGGCCAGATACCCTCCCTGGTCCCCGCCTGCCCCCTTAGTCAGGTGAGATGGGGAGCTCACCCTCAAAGTCAGGCATATGCAACAGCTGGGGCACAGCAGGAGCTCCACTCTGAAGCAGTGCACGCAGCAGCTCAGGGGCACCAGCGCCTGCCCGCAGCGCCAGATGCATGGCTGAGTCTCCATGCCGATCCAGCAGAGCTGGGTCTGCACCCACCCGCAGCAGAAAGCTCACCACACTCGTCTGCCCGGTGATCACCGCCAGGTGCAGGGGCGTCTGGGGATGAAAGCAGGGTGAGCCAGGCCCGAGACCCACTTGCCTTCCAACCCCTCCCACCTCCCCAGTAGGCGCCCCCGCACCTGGTGCAGGTGGTTGGTGAGGTTGACGACGCCGAGGTCCTGGGCGTGGTGGATGACATAGGCTATCTGCTCAATGACACTGGTCTGCCCGTGGATGATGGCCAGGTGCAGTGGTCTGGGGGTTGGGGAGCGAGAGTCTGGCCCAGCCACTCAGAGCATCCTTCGCTCTCAAAGCCCCACCGCCCTCATAGTCTCCCTCGCTGGGGCCCATGGAACCCAGCACGTGGCCCAGGGCATCGCTGTGCCTGCACTTAACGTTTCGCAGCACCTTTTGAGGTAGGTAAGTGCTATAACTGTACCCCTTGCACCGTCGACAAAACTGAAGTTTGGAGAGACCAAACAGCTTGAACAGATCTGGTGAACACCGAGGCCGGACTTGAAGCCTGGCGTGTCCGAAAACTGCGGAGCCCGGCTCCGTGCCGGTCCCTTTCCTGCCCCCACCCCGCGCTGCGTCCGCCAGGCCCTCTGTTGCCTACGTGTCTCCGTTCTCGTCCTGCGCCGTCAGCAGGTGGCGCTGTCCCGCCAGCAGCGCGCGCGCGTCCGCGGTGACGCCGTAGTCGAGTAGGGCTCGGGCGCTGCGCTGCGCCAGGCCGAACAGGCGCGCGTTGTACTCTCGGGCTGGGGGCGACAGAGGGCGTGGGTCGGGGTTGGGTCCTCAGCCCCGGCGCCCCAACCGCCCGTGCCCCGGAGTCCATACCTCGCTGCAGCATCTCCGGGGCCTGCGGCTCGCACTGGGGGGTCCTGGAGGGGGCGCTCGGCTCCGCGGCTTCCTCCCCGGAGTCCCTGCTGGGCACGGTGGCGGCCATCTGCGCCCCGCCCCCGCCTCCCGGGTAGCAGCCCATGGGGCCCGCGCCGGACTGGTAGGGGCTGTAGGCCAGGGAGGAGGGGAAGAAACCGAGGCTGCCACCTGTAGATACAGGCAGGGCTGTGGGAAGCGGGCACCAGCCACGACTCTCACAGATTTTTTTTTTTTTTTTTTTTTTTGAGACGGAGTTTCGCTCTTATTGCCTAGCCTGGAGTGCAGTGGCGCGATCTCGGCTCACTGCAACCTCTGTCTCCCAGGGTTCCAGCGATTCTCCTGCCTCAGCCTCCCGAGTAGCTGGGATTACAGGCGCCTGCCACCATGCCCAGCTAACGTTTGTATTTTTAGTAGAGACGAGGTTCCACGCTGTTGGCCAGGCTGGTCTTGAACTCCTGATCTCAGGTAATCCGCCTGCCTTGGCCTCCCACAGGGCTGGATTACAGGCGTGAGCCACCACGCCCGGCCTCTCCCAGATTTTTTTTCTCCACAGCTTCTCTTACCTTTGCCCCTCCCTCCATCAGTACCCCCTCACCTCCTCCAGCTCCTCCGTAGCCCCCGGCTGCACCCCCAGAGCCTCCACCCATGTGGGAGCCACCCCCGAAGGGCTGGGAGAAGGTGGGTAAGGCCTTCCTCCGCTTCCGCTGCACCTCTTCCTTGTCTGGGGGCAGAGGAAAATGAGATTGAGCCCAATTATTGTGTCATGCCTCAGGGGCCCTTCCCAGAAGAGCCCTCAGGCTGGCTCCTAGGAAGCACCTCCTGGGACCCTCGCACTTCTAACTTGGCTCATGCATCCCCACATCTAGCTCTTGGGACCTTCTTCTAGCCCAGCCTGGCCCCCCACCAGCCCCCTGAGGTCCTCAGCCCAGCTCCACCTTCCACCAGAGGGTAATAGGTGAACTGTTTGGAATCAGACACGTCCCCTCCTCGCTTGCGTTTCAGTTGTAGGAACACTGTTACCGGCCGCTCAATCTTCATCTTGTGGTAGGGGGGTGTCCGGAACACAATGGCATACTGGGGGATGCAGGGAGACACAGGGTGTCAGTGAGTCCTTAGCCTAATTTAGCCCCCAGCCGGGGCCCTAGCCCTGGGTACCTGTTTATGCACATCTGTGGGAGAGAAGTCCCCAAAGGCCTGCCATCCATTCTCATCATCCTCATAGAACCGAACCTCAATGTCATCTACAAGGAAAACAGAAGCTTGGCCACAGCTCCCGGTGGAATCTCCGGGGCCATTTACCCTAGAGCTTCCCTGGCCCCAGTCTTATACTTGATGTCCTTGGCGCCCAGCATGGGCTCCAGTCTCACCTTTCTGCACCTTGTCACAAAGCAGATAAACTTCATCTCCACCCCGCACAGAGCCTGCTGTCTTGTCCATTCGAGAAATCTTCAGGTTTGATGCTCCCGGAGATTCTATGGGGTGGGATATGGATTAGTTGAGATGATGCAATAGCCAAGGCCACATTTAAGGAGCTGGGTGCTTTGTATTCCTTATCTCAGCAACCTCTGGAGCTGCAGGAAACACCCAATATACGCATTTACTAAAGACAGAAGCTTCAGGGGGAGAAATGACTTGCTCAGGATCACTCAGCTCGTATGTGGCAGGGCCAGGTTCTGAAACCTGGGCCTGTTTGACTGCACAGCTTGAGGTCACCCCTCATGCCACCTCTGCCACCAGGCCTGGCACCCCAGGCAATCAGGATACTCACTGCTGTCATGGATGGGCTGGGAGATGACTGGCTTCAGGGGCAGGGAGAAGGAGCCATCACTGGCTCGAAGGAAGGCAGAGAAGCGCAGCCGCACTATACTCAGATCCATCACCTTCTTCAGTTCTTTGGCCTCTTGCTCCAGCTCCCGCTGCTCAGCCTCTGGGCAGTGGGTACATGTGTGACCCCTGGGCTTCTCCCTCCCTGCTCCTTCCATGAGCACCTCCCATGACCTCCCCACCCCCTGCATCCATACCCGTAAGGCCCTGGGGCCTAGAGCGGAGCAGCTGCCTCTGAAGTTTTTGTATCATAGTCCCCATCATGTTCTTCTTAGTCACATGCAGGACACCCAGGTTGTTAAATCTGAGAAGGGAGAATCGGAGGCCTTTGGCCATGCAGTTCTTTCTTCCTGAGGCACCTTTCCCATTGCCAGGGCTCAGCTCAGCCCTACTTCAAGGAAGCCATTGGAGTTTCTACTTGGGCCCTTGGGCTTGGGGCCAACCTACATCTTTCCCCTTGGTTAGATGCTAAGCTCATGGAGGTGGGCTGGGGCCTGGGACTGGCAGAGAGGGGCATACCAGTGGGGGCCAGGCGTAGAGGGCACCTACTGGGCAGTCATGTCCTTGGGCCCCACAGAAACAGCGCAGATCCCCAGCTCCGAGCATTGCTTGCCCACCAGACTGTGGGCATGAGCACGAGGTGGGTCACTGTGTGTTACCAGGTCGACCTCGATCTTGGCTGGTCCCTCGTAGTTACAGATCTAGGAGAGGCAGGGACTGTCAGTCAGGGCCTTGGGCATGCTGTCCACTTAGCCCACCCTCCAGCACCATCCTGGCTCACCTTGACAGTGGGATAGGTCTTTCGGCCCTTCTCACTGGAGGCACCGGGCAATCCTCCATGGGAGGGGCCTTCACAGCCATATCGAAATCGGAAGCCTCTCTGAAGGTCCAAGGGCAGAGCAGCATTGTGATCAGGGAAGACCACCCAGGCCAGCAGTGACCGCAGTGCCTGGTAGTAGCCCTGAACCACAACTACAGCACTCTGATCAGCAGCAGTGACCATCCAATCCCCTGTGGCCTCCTTGGGCAATGGCTCCTCCATGGCCAGCCAGCTACCACTACCCCATTTGTCCCCAAAGCTGAAGCCATTCCACACCCTCCCTTTTGCTCACTCACCTGCTTAGGCTGTTCCACGATCACCAGGTAGGGGCCATCAGCTGGGGACAGAGAGACCTTGCTGAGCCACGATCTCCCAGTCCCTCCCCCAGAGAGAGGGCACATGCTCTCCCTCCCCCCGCCTTTAGGACTAGAGGAGGTTAGTGAACTTGCTGACCTGTTTCTGGGGCTGGCTCCTTGTGTTCCACAATGGAGGAGTTTAATTTGAAATCATCATATTCAATAATACCATCCAGACCCTGGTTTGGAGACAGACTGGGGGTGGCATCCGACTCTCAGCTCCCCCCACAGCCCCACCTTCCATCCCTAAGTCCTCAGTGCTCACTCCCCCTCCTCCTCAGACCCAAGAGAAAGCTCCTTTTGGAGGCAGAGTTGCAGACAGATGGACAGACTGGCAGGCTGAGAGCACTTGCGAGCATGCAGGTGTAAGGCAGCAGAGGTGGCTCGGGCAGACAGGTGGACAGACACGAGGGGCGGCCGGCCTGTGCAGGGGCAGGCGGCGTGACTCACTGGGTTGTAGCAACTCTCCATGTCTCTGGGCTAGGCCCGGCTCTGTCTAGTGGCTCCGGCCAGGTTCTGCTTCCCAGAATTTTAGGCGCCCGCCTAAAGTTGGGAGGAGTGGCGTGGGGGAGGGGGTCAGATCTAAATGGGGGTGGGCGGGAGATGGGGGCCCAGATTTGGGGGAGGGTCCGACCTCCTCCAGCCGCCCGTCCGGGTGTGGCGGGTGAGATCCGGTGGAGAGCGAGATCCGGAGTTGGGCTTGGCCGGGGAAGGGGCAGGAAAGTTAGAGCAGCTTAGGAAAGTCCCGAAAATACCAAGGGGAGGCGGGGCCGGAGGGGGCGGGCCTGGAAATGACGCCACTGGCCCCGCCCTCGCGACGGGAGGGGCGGGAGGCCCTCGCCAGTCTACGGGCTCCCGCTGCTTTTCAGCGGGCAGAGGGCTAGGAGAATCAGGGAAGCCCCGGTGGGGGTTAAGCCCCCTCCTCCCTCCAGGGCAGGGAACAGGAGGGTCCTTCACGGCCGGGAGGAGGCTGGCAGTCTGGGGCCAAGTCAGCCTCCCGCTCCCCTCCCCCGGTCTGGAGCAACCTTGGGATTTTCTGCTAGGAGGGAGGCCACGGCTGATAAACCCCGGGGGCTTTTGGGGGGACATTCCTGCTGTCGGACGGCCTCCCCTTCGAACAGCCTGTAGGCGGGGGCTCTTTCCTGTGGGAGGCCCCGGGGTTCTGCCCCGAGAACGCGATTCTGGGGCCGCGGGAAAAGTGTCTCCTCCTCGGAATGGGCTCTTTCTCTCCCAAACCTCGCAACAGCAGCTGGTCCCACACCGCACCGGCTCTGGGCGCGCAGGCGACAGGGAGACCTCTGCACGCTCCCCACCCACCCAATACAAGCGTGTGTCTCCATCACAGCTCCACAAGTGTGTTTCGGCTGTAGTGCTTGGTTGCATGTTGTGTGTCCATGGCGTCGACATGAGTGTGCAAGCGAGCAAGTGTGTAGATAGGTGAATCCCGAGCTTCTCAGTGTGGGTGTGTGTCAGCGCCTGTCTTGATGTACAGACACGGGTGAGCGTATCTTTGAGTTTGTGCGTGAAGGGTGCGGGTGCAGGCACCAGTGCACCGGTGGGCACGTCTCCGTGTGCATGTGTGCGAGTGCGACTGCACGGACGCTGCCGTGTGTGCGCCAGCACACGTACAGGTATACGTACGGGTCCGCGTATCTTTGTACAAGGATGTCGATGTGGATCCGAGTGTCGTCGCCTGCACGCCCTTTCCGGCTGTGTGCAGCTGCTGCTCTCCAGCCCCAGGCGCTGTCCGCTAAAGGCCCTCCTCCCGCTTTTCTCTTGTCCCGGCCACCCAGGGGTCTGAATCCAGCCACTCACCGTGGCGGCGGCTCTGGTTGCGGCTTCTCTCCGCGCCCGACCCACCTGGGACCGGTCGCGACACCTCGCCGGCCAGCAGGGCTCGGGGCCGGGAAAGCCCCTTCTCGGCCCCCCGGAGGGGGGAATTCCCATGACGTTTCCGTGCGTCACGCCTCACGCCCTTTTTCATTGGCTGAAAGTTTAACTCTGGACTGGCGCAGCCAACCCGGAGCGACTCGGGTGCGCCCCTGAGAGGGGACAGGCTCAGTCAGGGAGGGGAGCGGGGTGACAGGCCACCAGGCGCGAGTTCGGCCGGCCAGGGGACCGCCGAGAAGGCACCCGCTGACCCAGCTCCACCCCGGGCCCGGAGCTTCCGCTGCCGCTCGGCTTTGGCTGCGCCTAACGCTTGGCTTTCTCTGCAGCGGGGGAACCCCCGGGGGAAGCAGACGGCCCCAACCCTCGGGGCCCCCACCCTGAGCGGCGCGCTGCCGGGAAGTTAGCGGAAGAGGAAGGAAGTTGTTCTTGCGGTCGGTCCCGGGCGCCCTCTGGCGGCCTCCCTGGGGCCGCGAGTAGACTCCATTCGGCCCAGGCCCCTCTCTCGCTCCATCTCATCAGCCTCAGGGCTCCGGGAGAGACAGTCCGGACCTCGAACTTTTTTAGAAGTGACAGGTTCCCAGCGGGCCAGGGCTCAGGAGCTCTGCTCAGGAGAAGGAAAATGAAGTGTTTATCCACCACGGAGATCTGGAATATTAGAACTGAAAAAGGCATCCAGAGTTTAAACAGCTCAAATTTCCACCGATGTGGGAAATCGCCTCTTTTTTTTAGTCTCAGGCCGGAATGCAGTGAGGCGATTTTGGCTCACTGCAACCTCTGCCTCCCGGGTTCAAACCATTCTCCTGCTGCAGCCTACCGAGTAGCTGGGATTACAGGCGGCCACCACCACGCCCGGCTAATTTATGTATTTTTAGTAGAGTTGGGGGTTTCACCATGTTGGTCAGGCTGGTCCCGAACTCCTGACCTCAGGTGATCCGCTGACCTCCGCCTTCCAAAATGTTGGGATTACAGTCGTGAGCCACTGCGCACGGCCTATTTATTTATTTATTTATTTATGTTTTTGAGACGCTCTGTCACCCAGGCTGGAGTACAGTGGTGCGATCATGGCTCACTGCAACCTCGAACTCCGGGGTGCGCCGATTCTCTGACTCTCCTGAGTAGCTGGGACTACAGGTGCACACCACCATACCTGGCGAATTTAAAAATTTTTAGTGGAGATGGATCTCACTACGTTGCCTAGGCTGGTCTTAAACTCCTGGGCTTAAATGGTCCTCCTACTTTGGCCTTCCAAAATGCTTGGATTACAGACGTGAGCCACTGTGTCCTGCCGAATTTGCTCTTATAGACCTTCCAATTTCCACCTGAACACTTCTAGAAGCAGCGAGGTCAGGACAGAAATTCACCAAGCACCGAGTACATGACTGGACCTCTCTCTGGTCAGTAGCGTTTCTCCTTAGGAGGTGCCATGAGTAATCTCCATGCCTGGAGTCCTCCTCCCTTAGGCTTATGGTAGAACACAGGCTATCTCGGGTCTTTCCTGCACTTGCCTCAAACGTTTTTAAGAACAGAATCACAGGCCTGCACTGGCACTAAGTAAAGAGAGACTATTATGGCTCTCGATTTGGGCTGTTTCCTATTACTTCCCCACCCCCCTTCATCTTGCCTGCAAATATAGTGTCCCAGATGCTAGGTTCGGGTACTTTAGAAGTTCTTATTCTCCCTCCCAACAACCCTAGGAGGTGAATATTACCTTTACTGATGAAGAAATTAAGGCTCAGAGAGGTGGAGTAACAACCAAACACACAGCTAGAAAGGGACAGAGCCAGGATTCAAACCCAATCTGTTGACTCCAGGATGAAGCTCCTTCCCCTAAATTTATATAAAACAAAGCAGCCCTTTCCACCTTACTGTTGGCCTCTCAAACAAATATCATAAGATTCTGCCAAACAATTTGCTGAAATCCAGATATGTTGTCTACTACGTTTCTCTGGTAAGTCAGATTCCTAACCCTAAATTAAAATGGACTAAGGCCGGGCATGGTGGCTCACACCTGTAATCTCAGCACTTCGGGAAGCCAAGGCTGGTGGATCACTTGAGCCCAGGAGTTCGAGACCAGCCTTGGCAACATGGTGAAACCCTATCTCAAAAAATACAAAAATTAGCCTGTCTCATAACTAGGTCTCTAAATAAATAAATAAAAATTTAAAAATAAAATGTAAAATGGAGTAAATTCAGCTTGGTATACTCTAGCTTAGTAAACCTGTGCTGGTTACCATTGATCACATCTGTCCTTTCAAAGTGCTCACAAATTGCCACCAAAATCAGCACGGATTATTTGAGTCTCCACAACATCTCTAAAAGCACCCCTAAGGGTTGAGCTATTTTAGTTACAAGAGTCTAAGCTGTAATTTATCTAAAGATTAACAAAAGAAGACCTTTATTAGAGAACATTTCAAACATACAAAGATTTTCACTTTGGGAGGCCGAGGCAGGCAGATCACTTGACCTCAGGAGTTTGAGAACAGCCTGGGCAACATAGGGAGACCTCATGTCTACTTAAGTTAGCCGGATGTGATGGTGAGTGCCTGTAGTCCCAGCTACTCAGAAGGCTAAGGTGGGAGGATTGCTTGAGCCCAGGAAGTTGAGGCTGCTGTGAGCCATGTTCGTGCCACTGCACTCCATCCAGCTTAGGTGACAGACAGACGCTGTCTCAAAAAAAAGAAGAGTGGAGAGAATAGTATAATGAGCCCTCGTGTGCCCCTCTGTCAGATTCAACAATTCCTAATGCATGTTAGCCTGGAGATTTAAACTAACTCAAAATAGCTTGTCATTTGCTAGAGCCTCATCTATCTGGGCTTAAGAAACCTCTTTGTTAGGCTGGGCACAGTGACTCACACCTGTAATCCCAGCACTTTGGGAGGCCAAGGCGGGTGGATCACTTGAGGTCAGGAGTTCGAGACCAGCCTGGCCAACATGGTGAAACCCTGTCCCTACTAAAAGTACAAAAATTAGCAGGGTGTGGTGGTGGGTGCCTGTAGTCCCAGCTACTAGGGAGGCTGAGGCAGGAGAATCGTTTGAATCTGGGAGGTGGAGGTTGCAGTGAGCCAAGATCACGCCACTGCACTCCAGCCTGGAAAACAAAGTGAGACTCCATCTCAAAAAAAAAAAAAGAAAGAAACTTCTTCATTGCATGTTACACTAATTTTCATCCTAATGATCATCTGTTTCTGCACCCAGCCCTAGCACAATGCCTAGCCCAGAGCAGATGCACCACAAATTTATTCCATTCATTTACCAATAAATAGTGAGAGCCTACTCCATTAAACAACATCGCTGCTTGCAGACAAAACTCAAACAGATATATATCAGTTGGTAATAAGTGCTACAAAGAAAAATTAAGTAGGTAAGGGATTGAGAGTGACAAGGATTTTCTAGGTATCAGTCAAAGCAGGACTCTCTGATAAGGTAACAATTAAACAATGACTTGAAAAAGTGAGGGAGTGAGTCATGGGGAATATCTGGAGGAAGAGCGTTCCAGGTGGAGGGAACAGTAGGGCCAAGCTCTGATACAAGTGTTTGGCATATTTGAGGAACAGCAAGAAGGTTGGTAGGTGGAATAAAGTAATAACTTTTGGTTTTGTTCTGATCAAGATGGAAAGCCGTTAGAGAGTTCTGAGCAGTGGAGTGAAAATTGTATAATGTATCTTTTTTTTTTTTTTTTTTTTGAGAGAGGCTCTCACTCTGTTACTCAGGGTGGTGTGCAGTGGCATGATCATAGCTCACTGCGGCCTCAAACTCCTGGGCTCAAGCGATCCTCCCACCTTAGCCTCCTGAGTAGCTAGGACTACAGGCACCTGCCACCATGTCCAGCTAATTTTTGCATTTTTTTGTAGAGATGGGTTTCACCACGTTGCCCAGGATGGTATCCAACTCCTGTGCTCAAGTGACCTGCCCACATTGACCTCTCAAAGTGTTGGGGTTATGGGATTAGGCTGCCACCATGCCCAGCCTAAATTTTTATTTTTTAGATTTTTTTTTTCTTTAGAGACAAGGTCTTGCTATGTTGTCCAGGCTGGGGTATAATGCATCTTAAACGGATCCATTTGGGCTGCATGCCTGTAATCCCAGCACTTTGAAAGGCTGAGGCAGGAGGATTGCTTGAGCCCATGAGTTCGAGACCAGCCTGGGTAACATGGTAAAACCCCTTCTCTACAAAAGATGCAAAGATTAGTTGGGTGTGGTGGCATGCACCTATATTCCCAGCTACTCAGGAGTCTGAGGTCAGAGAATTGCATGAGCCCAGGAGGTGAAGATTGCAGTGAGCCTAGATTGTGCCACTGTACTCCGGCCTGGGCAACAGAGCGAGACCGTCTCAAACAAACAAAAAAGGATCCATTTGGCTGCTGTGTAAAGACTATCGAATGCAAGGACCTAGGAGGAAGGAGGGAGACCAGGAGTCCAATAGACAGCGGCTGAGGCTTGGGTGCTAGTGGATGATGAAGGTGGTGGGAAGTAATCGCAATTCTAGATAGATTTAAAGATAGAAGTAACAAGACTTGCTGAGGATTAGCTGTAGGATGTGAGAAAAGAGGGGGTTTTGGCATAAAAAGAATGGAATTGTCCTTTAGTGATGTGGGGCACACTGAGAGAGGAGCAGATTTGTAGGGGGTATCAATAATTTTTCCTTTTACTTATTTTATTTTTATTTTTCTTTTTAATTATTATTATTATTATTTTTTTTGAGACAGAGTCTCGCTCTGTTGCCCAGGCTGGAGTGCGGTGGCACCATCTCGGCTCACTGCAACCTCCGCTTTCCGGTTTCAAGTGATTCTCCTGCCTCAGCCTCCCGAGTACCTGGGATTACAGGCGCCTGCCACCACGCCCGGCTAATTTTTGTATTGTTAGTAGAGACAGGGTTTCACCATGTTGGTCAGGGTGGTCTTGAACTCCTGACCTCGTGATCTGCCCGCCTCGGCCTCCCACAGTGCTGGGATTACAGGCGTGAGCCACCGTGCCCAGCCTATTCTTTTTTTTTTTTTTTTGAGACAGTCTCACTCTGTTGCCCAGGCTGGAGTGCAGTGGCACAATCTTAGCTCACAGCAACCTCCACCTCCCGGGTTGAAGCGATTCTCCTGCCTGAGTAGCTGGGATTACAGGCCCCTCTCAACGGGAGCCCTGGGGCTGAGTGACTCTGCTCATTCACAGCCACTTGTCTTCCAACCAGTGAGCCCTCAACAAAGGTAAATACCCATGGCTCCAATAACCACAACTTTTGTTGTTCCTAGTATTTTTTTCTATTTGGTGGCGGGGTGGGGAGGAATGCCCATTGTAGCTCATTCTATATTTTGTTCTTTCTCATATCATTATGTGTGTAGAAAATTCACATATTTTTCTTGGTTGTGGGCATCTGTTTCCAGTTTTTATAAACTCCTACTAAACTCTGAGCTCACTAGGTAATAATCTGTTTCCTCAGATACTTAGCCTTTTATTTCACATGAGAAGCTACAGAAAATGTGTTTAGCTTTAGAGGGTTTCTATACCACCACCACCACTACTTTTATTTATTTATTTATTTATTTATTTATTTATTTATTTATTTATTTATCTATCTGAGACAGAGTCTCGCACTCTTGCTCAGGCTGGAGTGCGATGGTGCCATCTCGGCTTACTGCAACCTGTGCCTCCCAGGTTCAAGTGATTCTTCTGCCTCAGCCTCCCGAGTAGCTGAGATTACAGGTGCCCACCACCATTCCTGGCTAATTTTTTTTTTTTTTTTGAGAGGGAGTCTCGCTCTGTTGTCCAGGCTAGAGTGCAGTGGTGCAATCTCGGCTCACTGCAACCTCCACCTCCTGGGTTCAAGCGATTCTCCTGCCTCAGCCTCCTGAGTAGCTGGGACTACAGACGTGTGCCACCATGCCAGGCTAATTTTTTTTTTTTGTATTTTTAGTAGAGATAGGTTTCACCGTGTTAGCCAGGATGGTCTCGATCTGCTGACCTCGTGATCCCCCTGCCTCGGCCTCCCAAAGTGCTGGGATTACAGGTGTGAGCCACCACACCCGGCTTATTTTTGTATTTTTAGTGGAGATAGGGTTTTGCCATATTAGCCAGGCTGGTGTCAAACTCCTGACCTCAGGTGATCCACCCACCTCAGCCTCCCAAAGTGCTGGGATTACATGTGTGAGCCACTGCACCTGGCCTCACCATCACTACTTCTGAATGGAAAAAGTGTCATACCAAAGAACACGAGGTTTAGAGTGACACTGACTTGGGTTTGATTCCCAGCTCTCTAAATTCCATGACTTGGCCTCTGAACCTATAGCCTCATCTGTAAGAGGAGAAAATGCCTCTAAAATGTTGTTTGAAGGTTGAGGTGGGAGGATCACTTGAGCCTGGGGGTCAAGGCTGCAGTGAGCTGTGATTGTGCCACTACACTCCAGCCTGGGCAACAGGGGGAGACCCTGTCTCAAAAAACAAAACAAAAACAGCCGGGTGCAGTGGCTCACACCTGTAATCCCAGCACTTTGGGAGGCCAAGGTGGGTGGGTTACCTGAGGCCAGGAGTTTCAGACCAGCCCAGCCAACATGGTGAAACCCCATTTCTACTAAAAGTACAAAACATTAGCCAGTGCCAGGTGTAGTGGCTCAGGCCTGTAATCCTAGCACTTTGGGAGGCTGAGGCGGGCAGATCATGAGGTCAGGAGTTCGAGACCAGCCTGACTAACATGGTGAAACCCTGTCTTTACTAAAAATACAAAAATTACTCGGGCATGGTAGCACACACCTGTAATCCCAGCTACTCAGGAGACTGAGGCAGGAGAATCGCTTGAACCCGGGTGGCGGACGTTGCAGTGAGCCGAGATCGCGCCACTGCACTCCAGCCTGGGTGACAGAGCAAGACTCTGTCTAAAAACAAACAAACAAACAAAAACATTAGTCAGTTGTGGTGGTGCACACCTGTAATCCCAGCTTCTTGGGAGGCTGAAGCACAAGAATTGCTTGAACCCAGGAGGTGGAGGTTGCAGTGAGCCAAGATTGCACCACTGCACTCTAGCCTGAGTGACAGAGTGAGACTCTGTCTCAGAAAAAAACAAAAAACAAAAAACACAAAATCCCCTTCTCCACATTAAACAAAAATAAAATGTTTGAGCAAGGCACTCAGTACTGACACATATAGGTGCTCTAGCGATGCCAGTGCTCTATGTTAGGGTCTTAGGTCATGGAACCATCTCCACCTTTCCTCCTGACTTTATCTGCTATCCTGGATTTCTGGTGGGAGATGTCATTAAGACCAGCATTTCCCTCCAGACTATGTTATTACTTTTCCCCAAGGTTTGGTTACTTCCACATCACCAAGCCATTCTTCTTTGTTGGTCAGAATTAAGGCTTACTTATTAGTTCCTCTTGCAGCTTCCTTTGCTTTCTGAGACAACATTGTCCACAATACAAATCATGCATGTCAGCTGGTCTTTTGTTTTTTAAATATATTTTTGAAATATTTTAAAAAATGGAGATGGGGTCTCACTATGTTGCCCAGGCTGATCTCAAACTCCTGGCCTCAAGTGATCCTCCCACCTCAGCCTCCCAAAGTACCGGGATTACAGATGTGAGCCACCACACCGGGCCTCAGCTACTTTTTAATAACAGAATGCAACTTCCAGCAAATGTTTTTCTTTGCTTCCCAGCAGGAAGAGGGCCAGTTTGCAATTGCTCCAGCTTTTTTTTTTTTTTTTTTTTTGAGACAGAGTCTTGCTCTGTTGCCAGGCTGGAGTGCAGCGGCACCATCATAGCTTACTGCAGCCTCGACCTCCCAGGCTCAAGCACTCCTCCTGCCTCAGCCTCCCGAGTAGCTAGGCCACAGGTACATGGTCTTGAACTCCTGGGCAAGCAATCTTCCTGCCTCAGTCTCCCAAAGTGCTGGGATTAGAGGCGTGAGCCACTGCACCCCACCCCACTCCTGTTCCCACTTCTTTCCTAATTTTTGAGATTGGTTTCATAAGGGACATTAGAGCTGTCCTATTTCTTTGTTCATAGGGTGGCCTTCAGACTTATTTGCAGCAGTCAACACTATTTCTCCCATAGGGAAACACATGGAAGCTTCTAAAGGCAGAGCTTGTGGGGCTCAGATGGGAGAACAGAGACACCACAGTTGAAGCCAAATGCCCCAGTATCTAGCTGGCTGTAGATCCAGTCTTTTCTGCACACACATAGAGCTTTCTGCCCCTCCTAATTTTCCCAGGGGCAGGGTTGGGCAAGGCTTCTGGTTAGTATGCAAACCAGGCATGGCCTGGACTTGAGGAAGAAGGAAGGGAAGAGGGAGAAATTAGCCTAAGAGCTTCCGGTTTCATATCAGTATTTTTCTACTTCAGGTTGTTCCCACTCTGAGGTGCCTTTTTCTACACTGAGGGAGGCGTTGCAGAGGTCCAAATGCCCAGCCATGTGCATGTGCTGAGCAAAGGGAAGCCTGGTGCTGGAGAATCATACTGCCAGCTGGGCCCCAGTGCAGGGGGTGAGTGCCCCTAACTCTCTGTGATGGAGGCCAGGTGGAAGTACAACAGGGCCACACTGTTCTCTGTGCCCCAGGGAAGGGAAGGCACCATTGTGGATGGGGAAACCAGGATGATGTGGATGCTTCACTTGGGAAAGCTTAATACCCGCATTTTGTATCCCACCATGAGAGGGGAAAACACCTTCAAAGTGTTTCTATTTTCTCACTCAAAAACAATCAACACAGAAGACTTCTGTGACCAAATGTGTGTGTGTGGGAAAACCCCCACACACCAGGCAAGCAATCAGCTCTATAGTAGACACCAGCTGGGTGGCCTCCAATTCAATTCTGATGCTATCTAATTGGAAATACTGCCAGGTCCCATAGGTTGAGGGCTCATTCCCCAGGACTGTACTCTACTTCTTTACAAAAATGCTTTTTTGTTTTGTTTTGTTTTTAAATAGAGACAGGGTCTCACTATGTTGCCCAGGTTGGTCTTGAACTCTTGGCCTCAAGGGATCCTTCTGCCTCACCTCTGAAAGTGCTGGGATTACAGGTGTGTACCATGGTGCCCGGTCATTGCCTCCACTTCTGATGCCAATTGTTAAGTCCCAGGTGGTTTTTCCTGTAGTTCTTACTGACCAGCTATAAATTGGGCTTCGCATGACCCCCTTCTTGGGTTTGGGTTCAACTAGTTTGCTAGAGCAGCTCATAGAAGTCAAGGAAACACACTTACCAGTTTACTACAGGGAATATTATAAAGGATACAAATAACCAGCCATGAAGACATACATAGGGTGAGGTCTGAAAGGGTCCAGAGCCCCGGAAGTGATGTCCCCATGGAGTTGTGGTGCGCCACCCTCCGGGCACAAGGATGCACTCTTGTTTGGCTTCCTGTAAGCCTCCACATGTTCAGCTCTCTGGAAGCTCTCCAAACCCTGCCCTTTTGGGTTCTTAGAGAAGCTTCCTTACGTAGGCACGGTTGATTAAACCATTGGACACTGGTGATCAACTTAACCTTCAGTCCCTCTTCCCTCCCTGGAGGTTGGGGGCTAAGCCTGAAAGTCCCAACCCTTTAATTCTGCTTTGGTGACCAGCCCCCATCCAGAAGCTACATAGGGGCTGCCAGCTATCAGTCAATCATATATTAAAGGACATCACTTTGGAGATTTTAAGGATTTTAAGAGTTATGCCAGGAAACGGGATGAAGACCAAATATCTATTTCACAGTATCACACACCCATAGCACCTCCACCCTGCAGGGGCCACACAGCCTGCCCCATACACACTTCCCACCTGTCGTACCCTGATGCCAAGGGAAGGGAGAAGAGGGGTCCTGTAATCATGCTGCAGTGAGTGAGGTTTGAGGTTTGTGGTTTGTGGGGCTGGGAAAAGTTACCCCTCTTCAATTTGGGGTCAAAATGAATGCCCTGGGCTCCAAACCCATGACTGCAGCTGTGGGCAAGATACCCTTCCCAGGGCTGGGTGCAGTGGCTCATGCCTGTAATCCCAGCACTCTGGGAGGCCTAGGCAGGACGATCATTTTAGCCCAGGAGTTCAAGACCAGTCTGGGCAACATAGTGAGACCTTGTCTTTATAAAAATTACACAAAAAATTAGCCAAGTGTGGTGGTGCACACCTTAGTCTCAGATACTTGGGAGGCTGATGTGAGAGGATTGCTTGAACCCAAGAGTTTGAGGCTGCAGTGAGCTATGATTGTGCCACTGCACTCCAGCCTGGGTGACAGAGGTGGGCTCCAGTGCAGTGGCACAATCATAGCTCACTGCAGCCTCGAACTCTTGGGCTCATCTGAAACCCCAAGAGCTGTTTTGCTCTCTTGGATGGTGAGACGCATCTGAGAGACGACTTCTGAATAAGTACAACTCAGCCCTTACTCCTCTTCCCTCTCACCCAGGCCAGGTTGTCTCACGTGTCTCCCTTGTTACAGTTAGGGAAGATGACGACAACTGCCCGAGCCACTGCCGAGGCCCCTGGGCACACCTGTGATGACAAGGGTGCACCCTGTGGCAGGGCAGGGGAGGGGGGTGGTGGCGTTTGTTAGGTAGGCTCAGCCTCTGCTCATACCAAGCCCAAGCCCTGCGCACCGGATAACATGGTGCCCTGACCCACAAGCTCAAGAAGGAAACCGGAGGGAGAGACAATGATGCTGGTACTAAGACATTTATTATATCATAAAAAGTCCATTGTTGTTCTGTTTTTCCATATGTACATGCTCCTGTGGGCAGTCCCCCACCCAGCCCCCACCTGCCTACCCTCCATGGTGCCAGTCAACTCTCCAAACTGACCAACTAATTAGTAAAAGAGGAAGAACTGGAGGAGGTGGCCCAGGGCTAATGGGAGTGGGAAACAAAGTGCAGAGTGGTTGGGCTTAGTTTTCAATGCCTGACCGTGGGCAGGCACTGCAGGGCCGGCACACGGATGCCTCCCCAGAGCTGCCAGGCTGGAGGCAGAGGCTGCAGATGACAGCTGAGTTCACTCTCCGGCTGAACCCCCAGGAATGGAGCGCAGAGGAGGAAAAAGGTCCCACAGCTGATTGGGGGTCTTAGCTGGGGCTATCAATATTCTCTTTTTCAGGTCCCCATCCAAGTGGCAGCAACGGCAGCTCCGACTTGGCCTGAAGAGCTTGTGGCCCGCAGGACAGCCAGAAGTGGGGTCAAGGAAAACCTGGTGGGAAGCACTGGTCCTGATCTCTGAGTGACCTGCCTTAGTTGACCTCAGAGGTGGGTATGGGATCTGTGGGGCGGGGTGTGGCCAGGAGGGGCACTGGTGAGGTGGCCTCGATGAGCGCAGGGTTGAGGATGATGGGCAGAGTCATAGGTGGCACGCCCACCTGCAGTGGGGAGGCCAAGGGCTGCAGGATCAGTGGGGGCTGAGCCAAGGGTGGAGGCCCATCGGGGGTGGGGCTCAGCCTGCTGGGGCTTGAGGCCACTGGTGATCCTGGGGAGCTGCTGCTGGCGGCTCGGGGGCCCTCGGGCTTCTCAAAGTCTGTAGGGAAAGCAAGGTGGCTACAGTCAGATTCCCTTGTTGGTACAGGACAACTCTCACATTGCCCAGCTGGCTGCTTATAGAGTCTCTGTTCCTCCTTGTTCCTGTAAGCAACATGGCCCCTCCCTCAGCCTAAAAAGTTGGGAGTCCCCCCTCAAAACTCATTTCAATGTTCAGCTACCTTCTATCTCCTTTGCCAGGCTACTCTTTTTTTTTGCGACAGGGTCTCACTGTTGCCCAGGCTGGAGTGCAGTGGCATGATCTCAACTCACTGCAACCTCTGCCTCCCGGGTTCAAGCGATCCTTCCACTTCAGCCTCCCCAGTAGCTGAGATTATAGGTGTGCACTACCACGCCCAGCTAATTTTTGTATTTTTTTGGTACAGGCGGGGTTTCACAATGTTGGCCAGGCTGGTTTCAAACTCCTGACCTCAGGTGATCTGCCTGCCTCAGCCTCCCAAAGTGCTGGGATTACAAGTATGAGCCACTGCGCCTGGCCGCCAGGTTACTCTCTACTAGAATCCCTGAAAGGAAACCTCTGCAAATTCATTCCAAGTCCCTGACCCAGCCTTCTCTTCCCAAGCCTGAAGATTGCAAGCAGCTAGTTCCTCATAGCTTATGGTCCTGCCATTTCCCATGGGAAGAGCGGCAACAGTTCTCTCTAGTGGCCTCCTTCCCTCGGCTCACAGACCCTGCTCAGTAGCATTCCCATACCCCCTTGGGCCTCCTCTTAGGCCCCCTGCTTGCTACTCAGTGCCTATCAGGCTAGGCTAGAGAGACTCACCACAGGCCCCCAGCTCAGATGGAATCTCTGGGGGCGGTGGATGGCCAGGTGTCCTGGTGTCGCCAGCAGCAGAAGTCAGGTGGGCTGAGGCGAGAGGCTTTTGGCCATGAGGCTCCATGGGCATGGGGTCTGGAGACGGTAGAGAATTGAGATGGCACCTCTTAGTGCTTTCTCTCTCTAGCAGAGCCCTAGCTACCCAACAGCCTTTCTACCCACCCAGGGCACAGACAATAAATTCAGCTTTAGGGACTCTTTTTTTTTTTTTGAGATGGAATCTTGTTCTGTCGCTCAGGCTGTGATCTTGGCTCACTGCAACCTTCCCGGATTCAAGCGATTCTCCTGTTTCAGCCTCCTGAGTAGCTGGGACTACAGGCACCCACCACCACACCTGGCTAATTTTTGTATTTTTCGTAGACATGGGGTTTCACTATGTTGGTCAGGCTGGTCTCAAATTCCTGCCCTCGGGTGATCCACCCACCTCGGCCTCCCAAAGTGCTGGGATTAGAGGTGTGAGCCATTGTGCCCAGGCAGGAGACTCTTTTTGATAAAGCTGGGCTGAGCCCCCTACCCTGGATGACGGTCTGCTTGAAGAGTTCATCTCGTAGGTGAGGCAGAAAACAGTCAATGCGTTCCCAGGTGATCTCCCAGAGGGCCGAGGGGCCGCCTCCCCGTGCATCTGCACTGTGGAAAATCTCCGCTGTGTCCATCACCAGAAGCATGTTCTTCAGAGACTCAGGGATCGCCTCTGACTGCAGGTGGCAGGTGGCAGGTGGCAGGTGGCCATGAGAACAGGAAAGAGGACATGGGGGAGTATGGTAAAGGGAGGTGGCTACCAAGGGGGAAAGGGCAAGTCCTTCCAACAGGTGGGACAGGAGGCAGGCAGCAGAGCTGAGGTAGAACATACCAGTAAGTCGCTGGAGCCTGCGTGCATGTACTTGTCCATGAAGTCCAAGATGGTGAGCCAGAGGGCCGCAAAGGTAGAGAGTGACAGCAGTGGAGACAGGTGCTGTAGGAAGACCTACGGCCCACCAGCCCCCTTCAGCTGAGGGGACTGTAGGAGCCTCTGGAACACTCTCTGAGGCTGGGTGGCTAAGCCTGTTCTATCTTGAATGAGAATTTTAGATCAGAGATAGAGGAATCTCTGATTTAAGATTCAGAATCCTCTCAGGTCCCTAGGTCCTGCTTAGTGTCCATAGCTGGGGGGTTGTGAGCACCTACAGTGCATCTCTAGGTCCTGCCAGAAGCCCTGGCTTCCCTCCTCGGGAGAAGGCAGGTATGGGAGAGAGGGTGGGTATAGGGTGGTGAGCAGTACCTTAGAGAGCAATGTGGAAGCCCTCATCCGGGTCTCCTCCATCCCACCCACATCTGCAGGGCTGATGTTCTCCAAGAGCTTGGTAAGTAGAGGAAACAGCACCTGGTGGGGGTAAATGTGCAATGTCTCCCTATGAGGGTCAGCTAGGCAGCCTTGCCCCAAGGAAGCCAGGAACTGGATGGGCATAGAGCTGAAGGGAAGGTATGATGCAGGCTGAAGACTCACATTAGGGGCTCTTCAGGCTGCCTGGCTTTCCTTTTCTTAGGATTTGAACTTTATCTTAAGACCAGTAGGAAGTCCCACCTTGTTAAAACAGGACTCCCATTCCAGGGCATCTAGCTTTTGCAGATCATGTACAAGTAGTGCTCGCTGCAGATAGGTCAATGCCTGCATCCGTACCTGGCGCCGGGCATCACAGCACAGGCAGGCAATACCTGAGAGCAAGAGCAGGGTCAGGATCCTTCAGGCATCTTGATCCTGATGCTCCCCAAACTCCCGACCTCTGCCCCTCCTGGTTTACCCTGCAGTAAAGGGCACCAGCAGTGGGCCCAGAGAGTGCGAGAATCAGCTTCAATCTTCTGGCCACCTGTCTCCAGGTGGCATTGCTCCTCCGCCCATGAGCTGTAGATAGAGGCTGCCCGCGTGTGCAGGGTGTGCATCAGGTCTAGCAACTAGGATCACAGGAGGGGGCAGGATGTGAGTGGGGTTAGGTCCGTGGATCCCTTTCCCCCTCCCCACTCACTGTCCCTGACGGAGTCCTCAAGGTGTCCCTAGCAGCAATCAATCATGCCATACCTCACCCCCTCGCTACTCTTTCCCTTGACTTGACTTCTTGGTTGTTCCAGTCCTTGCAAAGGACTCTCTAAGTCAGAGATTACTCATGAGAGAGCCTTAGGAGGTGTGTGGACTGAGTATTTCACAATCCTGACTCACAGCGAGAAAGATACTTTCTTTTCAATTCTATTTCACACCTGCTGATGACAGAGAAAGCCTCATGTTGTTAATTTAATTTTATTTTTTGAGGCAGGGTCTCACTCTGTCACCCAGGCTAGAGTGCAGTGGCACAATCATGGCTCACTGCAGCCTCGAACTCCTGGGCTCAGGTGATCCTCCCACCTCCTGACCTTGTGATCCACCCGCCTCGGCCTCCCAAAGTGCTGGGATTACAGGCATGAGCCACCACGCCCAGCCACTTTCGTCATTTTTGTATGGTTATTCTATTTAAGGCAATTGGTTCTCCATTAATTTAGTGATATAAACTCTGCTCACAGAATTAATTTTATATGCCTTTGAATAGACACAGGGTAACTCTGGAAGGGTAGACAAGAAACTGGTGACAGTGGTTGCCTCTAGTGAGGGGAACTCAGCAGCTGGGGACAGGAATGGATTGGAAACTTAGTTTTATCAGTTTACCCTTTTGTATATTTTGAACCTACTCAAAAAATAAGTAAATCTTATTTTAAAAATAAATTTAAAGGCCAGGTGTGGTGGCTCACGCCTGTAATCCCAGCACTTTGGGAGGCCGAGGCAGGCGGATCATGAGGTCAGGAGATCAAAGCCCTCCTGGCCAACGTGGTGCAACCCCGTTTCTACTAAAAATACAAAAAATTAGCCAGGCATTGTGGCACGCGCCTGTAGTCCTAGCTACTTGGAAGGCTAAGGCAGGAGAATCGCTTGAACCCGGGAGGCGGAGGTTGCAGTGAGCCGAGATTACACCACTGCACTCCAGCCTGGGCGACAGACTACATCTCAAAAAAAAAAAAAAAATAAATAAATAAATAAATAAATAAATATAAGCAAATAAAGACTTACAGGTAAGGTTTTGGGTAAGGGAATATTGTGAAGATGGTGGTCCAGGGCCTGGGCTGCCACACATGGGCCCTTCCCCTCAGCCCTGGCTTTCCCTGGCTGCCCCAGGCTCCCAGTATCAGGTGCGGGGGAGGAGAGGAAGTAAAGGTGCCATACTTACGTCCTGACTGACCTGTAAAGACACCGTATGGTAGCTGGCAGGCACGCCTTCGTCCTCCTCATCATCACTCTGCCCGCCCCGAGAGGCATGTTGGCTGGAGGTTCGAGGCCGGCGAAGCATTGATCCCTCTTTGGATTTCTTCTTGAAGCGGTTCCCTTTGCTGTCATATTTGTGACTCTTGCCACGTTTCTCCTGGGACTTGCATCCTGAGCAGAGCCAGACTCAGGTCACATTTCCGTGTCTATATAGGCATAGATACCCTGCCTTTTCTCCCCTCTCGGCCTCTCCCCTGCATAATTGCATGGCTACTCCCCAGCTGCCCCCTCATCAGCTGACCCACCGCCATTCAGACTGGCCTCCACAAAGATCCGGAGAGTCTTGACGCAGAGCTCAAAGTTGTCAGGTGTGATGTGGGCAGCATCACGCACGATGAAGGACAGCGATTCCACACACTTAAGCAGAGACTTAGTGTCGTGTGGCCCCAAATCCAGTCCCACTGTTAGGCTGTATTGATTGATCAGGGGTGAAGGGCCTGGGCGGCTGGGCCCTGGCTTGGAGTTATCAATGTCATCCTTCCCAACCTGTAAAGTACACAGGGAAGCTGGGGACGCAGGCTTGGCCCCTGTGTGAATGTCCTTGCAGAGGACTAGGAATTCTTCCCACAGGTCAAGCGGGAGAGACTCAATTGCTGCCCATATCGTCACTCACCACTAACCAACCACTGTTGACCACATCAGCATCTGTGGCTGATCGGTGTATCTTGCCCGGCCTGCCATGGTCAGTGTAGACCTCTGAGTCAGAAGTGTATCCTCGATCCAGGCTCACATCATTCTGATGGTAGGATGGGAGCTCACTGTCTGACTGGGCCCCTATGGTAGGCAGGGAGAAGGGCAGAGTCAGGGTGCGGATGGGGCACTGGGATGAGGGATAAATCAGGCTCTCAGAAAAAAGATGCTGAGGCCTGGCCTCCCCTCTCTCTGGCATAGTTTAATTTCTGTCACCAGAGGGCCAAAGGATGGCCGGAACAGCTTCTCTGTTGACCAAATAAGGTGGCAGGCTAATCTGGGTTCCTGATGGCATCTAGTGGCAGCTGTAACACCACTCTAGGGAGTGGTGGCAAGGACAAATAGGCAATGCAGAAGGCTATGAAGCCAGGCTTTCTACTGTCCTGAGGACTGTTTTCCCAGTTTCTGGGATTTAGTGATATATCGATTTAGTGATATAAAGTCTGCTCACAGAATTCTGTTTTCCCAGAATTCTGGGAGAACAGTCCTCAGGACAGCTCAGAAACAGAAACTGGGAAACAGCCCTCAGGACAACTCAGTCCTCAGGACAGTAGAAAGCCTGGCTTCACAGCCGTCTGCATTGCTTTGTTTTTCTGTCCCAACTCCTGGGGTGTAACTGTTTATCTGCCAGCCTGAGTCTCCCTGGGAAAGGGCTTACCAGCATCAGGTGCATCTGCCCTTGCTGTGGCCTGCAAAGCAGCTGGAGGCTTCACACCTGAGCCGATGCACTCCAGCAGTGTGAAGAGTGTGGCCCAGTCATCACCTGAGTGGATGTTGGCTGCGTTGGTCTTCAGGAGTTCATGGAGCCCATACGCAACCTGGTGGCTGACTCGGGATAGCACACTGGGCTTCATCAGTAGCAAAATGCGCAGGGAGAGCAGCACCTGGAGTAGGGTTAGGGTAGGAAGCAGGGAGTGGGCACACAGCTTCCTGTCTAGTTTTCTTTCCCACCAGTCTCCTTAGGCCAGTGAGACAGTTTGGCTAGGACCCAATTTAGGATACTGCTCTCGTCTTTTTTTTTTTTTTTTTTTTTTAAATAGAAATACATTAATTATATTATTTGAGACAGGGTCTTGGTCTGTCTCCCAGGCTGGAGCACAGTAGCACAGTCACAACTCACTGCAACCTGAAACTCCTGGACTCAAGTGATCCTCCTGCCTCAGTCTCGGGAGTAGCTGGGACTACAGGTGCATGTGACCACACCTGGCTATTTTTTTTTTCTTTTTTGGAGAGATGGGGTCTTGCTATGTTGCCCAGGCTGGTCTTGAACTCCCAGGCTCAAGCGATCTTCCCGTCTCAGCCTCCTGAAGTGCTGGGATTATAGGCATGAGCCACTGCACCCAGCCTCATATACAAATTTTTATTGAGAAAATTATAGGTTCATATGCAGTTGTAAAGAAATAATACAAAAAGGTCCCTCATACACTTTGCCCAGTTTATCCCAATGGTAACATTATGCAAGACTATAGTATAATATCATAATCAAGATACTATCTGATCTTATTCAGATTTCCTGTTTTACTTGCATTTTTGTGTGTATTAATTTCTATACAATTTTATTACCCCTGTAGGTTTGTGTATCCACCACAAACAACATACTGAACAGTTCCACCACAACAGTATCCCTCATGTTGCCTTTTTCTTTTTTTAGAGACAGGTTTTGCTTTGTCACCCAGGCTGGAGTGCAGTGGTATGATCATAGCTCACAGTAGCCTCAAACTCCCGGGCGCAAGTGATCCTCCTGTCTCAGCCTCCAGAGTAGCTGGAACTACAGGCACGCACCACCATGCCCAGCTCATGTTGCCCTTTTATAACCACACCCACCTCTTCCTTCCTGCCCCCATCCCTAATCCTTAGCAATCTGTCTTCAAATTCTTCTTTTTTTGAGATGGAGTCTTACTCTGTCGCCCAGGCTAGAGTGCAGGCAGGATCTCGGCTCACTGCAACCTCTGTTTCCCATGTTCAAGTGAGTCTCCTGCCTCAGCCTCCCAAGTAGATGGGATTACAGACGCGAGCCACCACGCCTGGCTAATTTTTGTATTTTTAGTAGAGATGGGGTTTCACCATGTTGGCCAGGCTGGTCTCGAACTCTTGACCTCAAGTGATTCACCAGACTCAAGTTTCCCAAAGCGCTGGGATTACAGGTGTGAGCCACTGCGCTCAGCCTGTCTTCAAATTCTAAAGTTCTGTCATTTCAGAAATGTTATATAAGTGGAATTATATATTACATAACCTTTTTAGATTGGCTTTTCTTTCACTCAGCATAGTTCCCTGGAGATGTCTGTTGCTTTAAATTGCTGAATAGTATTCCATGGTATGTATGTACCACAGTTTATTCACCATTGAAAGTCATCTGGGCTGATTCCAGTTTTTGGCTATTACAACTAAGGCTTCTATAAACATTCACGTACAGGTTTTTATGAGAAAGTAAGCTTTCACTTTTCTGGGATAAATGTCCAGGGGTGCAATTGCTGGGTTGTATGGTAATTATATGTTTCATTTTATAAGAAACTGCCAGCAGAGTAGCTGTACCATTTTACATTCCCACCCAGCAATATATGAATGACCCAGTTTCTCCACATCCTTTTCAGCATTTGGTATTGTCACTACTTTTTATTTTAGCCATTCTGAAAAGTGGGTAGTGATGTCTCATTGTGGTTTTATTTTCTGGAGTCTTGCTCTGTCACCCAGGCTGGAGTGCAGTGGCACGATCTCAGCTCACTGCAACCTCCTGGGTTCAAGCAATCCTCCCACCTCAATCTCCTCAGTAGGTGGGACTACAGGTGTGTGTGACCATGCCCAGCTAATTTTTGTATTTATTGGTAGAGACATGGTTTCACCATGTTGGCCAGGCTGGGCTCAAAGTGCTGACCTCAGGTGATCACCCACCTCAGCCTCCCAAAGTGCTGGGATTATAGGCGTGAGCCACTGCATTCAGCCTCATTGTGGTTTTAGTTTGAAGTACTCTGATGGTTAATGATGCTATCTTCATTTCATGTGCCTATCTGCCATCTGTATGTCTTCTTTTTTTTTTTTTTTTCTTTTTTTTTTTTTTTGGTGAGACGGAGATTTACTCTTGTTGCCCAGGCTGGAGTGCAATGGCGCGATCTCAGCTCACCGCATCCTCCGCCTCCCAGGTTCAAGCGATTCTCCTGCCTCAGCCTCCCAAGTAGCTGAGACTACAGGCATGTGTCACCACGCCCGGCTAATTTTGTATTTTTAGTAGAGACGGGGTTTCACTGTGTTGCCCAGGCTGATTTCGAACTCCTGACCTCAGGTAATCCGCCCGCCTCGGCCTCCCAAAGTGCTGGGATTACAGGCGTGAGCCACTGCGCCCGGCCTGTATGTCTTCTTTGGTGAAACATCTGTTCCTATGTTTTGTCCATTTTCTATTAATAATTGGATTGTTTTATCACTGTTGTGTTTTGAGAGTTTTTATATTATAGATACCTTTCTTCAAATATGTGACTTGCAAATATTTCCTCCTCGTCTACAGCTTGTCTTTTCATCCTCTTCACATAGGCTCTCATACAACAAAACTTTAAAAAATATTAATGTAAGCCAACTTATCAATTTTTCCTTTTCTAGATTGTGCTTTTAATGTCAAGTCTAAAAATTATTATTTTTTTTGAAAGAGAATCTCCCCCGGATCTGTTCCATCCAGACAGTGTTGAGGCAAGAGACAGATCCACGGGACTGCCAAACATGCTAAAAATTCTTTGCTTAGCTCTAGATCCTGAAGATTTTCTCCTGTTTCTAAAGTTTTTATAGCTTTACATTTAAATCTATGATCCATTTGAGTTAATTTTCCTGTAAGGTATGAGGTTTAAGTCAAGGTTCATTTGGTTTTTCCTCCTATGGATTTCAATCACTCCACCACTTATTGAAAAGGCTATTCCTCCTCCACTGAATTGTTCTTACATCTTGGTAAAAAAATCCACTGAACATATTTGTGTTGAGCTTATTTCTGGGCTCTCTATTCTTTTCCATTGATCTACGTGTCTGTCCCTCCATAGACACCACATAATCTTGACTACTATAGTTACACAGTAAGTCTTTTTTTTTTTTTTTTAGACAGAGTTTTGCTCTTATTGTCCAGGCTGGAGTGCAATGGCGTGATCTTGGCTTACTACAACCTCTGCCTCCCAGGTTCAAGCGATTCTCCTGCCTCAGCCTCCTGAGTAGCTGGGATTACAGGCATGCCCCACCATGCCTGGCTAATTTTGTATTTTTAGTAGAGACGAGGTTTCTCCATGTTGGTCAGGCTGGTCTCAAACTCCCAACCTCAGGTGATCGCCTGCCTTGGCCTCCCAAAGTGTTGGGATTACAGACGTGAGCCACTGTGTCCAGCCGAGAGTAAGTCTTTTTTTTTTTTTTTTTTGAGATAGAGTCTCGCTGTGTTGCCCAGGGGGGAGTGCAGTGGAGCAATCTTGGCTCACTGCAACCTCCGCCTCCCAGGTTCAAGCGATTCTCCTGCCTCAGCCTCCCGAGTAGCAATCAGGCGCTCATCACCACGCCCGGCTAATTTTTGTATTTTTAGTAGAGACGGGGTTTCACCATGTTGGTCAGGCTGGTCTTGATCTCCTGACCTCGTGATCCACCCGCCTCAGCCTCCCAAAGTGGACAGTAAGTCTTAATACCAGAGTGATTCTTTTTTTTTTTTTTTTTTTTGAGACAGAATCTCACTCTGTCGCCCAGCTGGAGTGCAGTGGCGCGATCTCAGCTCACTGCAACCTCCACCTCCTGAGTTCAAGCGATTCTCCTGCCTCAGCCTCCCAAGTAGCTGGGATTACAGGTGTGTGCCACCACACCCTGCTAATTTTTGTGTTTTTAGTAGAGATGGGGTTTCACCATGTTGGCCAGGCTGGTCTCGAACTCCTGACCTCAAGTGATCTGCCCGCTGTGGCCTCCCACAGTGCTGAGATTACAGGCACGAATCACTGCAACCGGTCCAGAGAGAGTGATTCTTTCCACTTTATTCTTTCTAGCTATTCTAGAGCTTGTGCTTTTCCATCTAAATTTTAGAATAAACTTACCTATGTCTACAAGAACCTTTCTGGGATTTTTATAGGAGTTATGTTGAATTTACAGATCAATTTGGGGAGAAGTGACAACGTTACTATGTTGAGCTTTCCAATCCATGAACATAGTATGCCTCTTCATTTATTTACATCTTCTTCAATTTATTTTGTCGTTTTGTAGTTTTCAGCATACAAATCTTATACATGTTTTGTCAGCTATATATTAAGTATTTCACTTTATTTGGAACACTTGTAAATGGTATTGTGTTTTAAATTTCAGTTTCCATATTGTTCATTGTTAGCATGTAGAGATATAATTACTTTTTGTGTATTGATCTCACATCCCGTGACCTTGTTGAACCCACTTATTAGTTCTATGCTTGTTGTTTTTTGTAGTTAAGCAAAGAGATCTCAGGAGGGTCATAAGCATGACAGGAAACCAGGTATAGGGCTGGGACTATTATAAGGCAGTAGCAGGCCAGTCCTACAAAGCAGATTCATAGGAGGCTGAGGTGCAGAACACAAGCTCCATGCCTGAGGCCATTCCAGGCTCACTCCCAATGCCACCTGCTAGACTGCACCAGCCCTGTGGCTGGTCACTGGACTCATGCTATGGGGCACTAAATGTACTCTCTGTCCCAGGCCATATTCATAATTGACAACTGTGGCCTTAATCCCTTGCATACCTGCCCACTCTCCAAGATGCATTCTGCTTACCTGACCACTGATCTCTTCTCTCCGGAGCAGCCGAATGGCCAGGCGTAGCAACCCCACCACTGCCCGCTCCACAAGGAAGCAGAAATCTTGTGCCTGAACACAGAGGTGGTATAGATGGTCTCGAACAGTCTGCCACACACAGCTCACACGATCCCTGTGTAGACATAAAGGAATGAAGATAGTCTCAGCCAGAGAGGACACTGGGCAATAGGTCCCCTGGGCCTTTCAGGACTCATTGGTATGATACCCTAAGTAGACAGGTATGATGAGTAAGCTTCTCTCCTGCTGCCTACAGTTCCCCAGAGCCCACTCAGCAAGATGGCTTCCATCCCTTTGGCACAAGCCCAGCATGGGGTCTGCCTAAAGACTACGCTCATCTTACCTGTTCTCTAACACAATCCTTAGCAGCATCTCTAGGCAGAAAGCAGCATCTTCCTCATCATATGTCTCTTCATCTGGTGTCACTGAGACCAGAGCCTGAAGGGGAATAGCAGCAGGAAAGTAGGCATGGAAAAGAAGCCAACCACTGGCCCTGCCCTGACAGAAATAATACTGTCCCTGTCACCCCTCCCAGATTCAGCCAGTTGTTCCATGTTTCCTTTCTTCATCCTTTACCTTCATGAGCTCCTGTAGTGACTCCAGCTGGAGGAACTTGCTTTCTGTGATCATTTTTTCTGGGTCACATTGCTAGAGAGGGCAAAAGAGAGACGGGGTCTTTGACAAAGGCTGAAGGGAACAGAATGTCCCCAAGAGCCAGGGAGAAAGGGCAGAGTCAGCCCTGGTTACAAATCCTAGATGATTTATTCTTCAGTTCACCGGGTAGCATCTGTCTAATAGGAAGGTGTTTAGGCTTTCTCACCAGGGGTGGATGGGCAGTTACCTTTATACACTCTAAGGCCACTCTCTTGGCCTCTTGGTTTTCAGTGGATGGGCCCCGCACACTAGACTGCTCAGGACCACTCAGTGTTAGCCAGCTCACAAAGCTCAGCACTGTTGACTCTCCTCTGTAGAAAAAGGGCACATGGCCTGGTGAGCCCCAAAGTTCTGACTCTCCCTCCCCAAGCCCCTGAGCCTCTGATCTGCTCTTACCGGTTTGATGGTGTCTCTTCCCGCTGTAGAGAGATCTTGCCATTGGGATCCACAAAATCTTCTACCTGGAAAAGTAAGTCAAAATAATTTCTTTCCATGTGTCCTTTGCATTTGTGCCCCTGCCTCCACCCACCAAAGTTTTCTGGATTTCCTCCTCTAGTCTTCTGCCCCTATGCTATTGTGCCAGTTGGTGACTGGCAATGGCATCTACCAGCCTTCTTTTACAGCTATCCCCCAAGATCTGTGGTCTTACATTTGAGGCATTCCTGGTGAGCTGTGGCAGACATCAGGCCCAACATTACTCTCAACTACTTACTTCTATGTACAGATAGCATACAATGTTGCAGCTCTTGCCTTGTTATTGCTCACTAGTCTCCTACTAAGAATTACCTCTACCATAGCCTTGGGCAGTAGTTGGGCTCGGAAGAGCTGCAGCATGGCCTCCATGATATTCTTCCAGCCCTCCCGCAGGATGTCACCATGACGATGGGCCAAATGGAATACTGTCTTGGCTGCAATATGGGCTTTAGGGTTGCTTCCAAATACAGTGGGCAGGTTCTCAATAGACTAGAAAAGAGGATGAGAACAGACTTAAGGCCGAGCTAATGTCTGGAAAGGAAAATCTCTTAGGTCTCTGCCTATGATGGTTCCCTCAGGGTCCTTTTGTTGGCTCTGCTTCAATCCCCCATAATACTGGTGGGAGTGGGTTAACCTAGTTAAGGCCTTCCCCACTCCTGTATCTCCTTTCCCATTCCCATTACATGAAGTAACACTAGTTTTATCCCAGAGTGTGCAAGACAGAAATGGCCTAAGCTCTGGTATATTCAAGTGGGGGCAGTGAGGGAAGATGCTGAGGGCAACCAGGTCTGTTGATAAGGGTAGATCCATGGCTAAAAGAGAGGTCCTCCTTTGGAGCTCCAAGTACACAGTTCCTGCACCTGCTCACCTCACTGCTGAGAGCTGTGAATTTGCATAGAGAGATGATGAGATTGTCAAACACATCGCTGAGGCCATAGTGGGCGGAGATCATGGCGCACTTCCTGTAATGTTACCCCCATCCCAGAAACAGAGTCACTGGAAGGCCAAGCAGCCCTTCCAAGTCCCTGAGCTTGCATGGGGCTTTTCCCCAGTCAGTCCCAGGAAGAAACCTTTTAATTTTGTTTCTGTTTAAGACTGAGCTTACCCAAGCTTCAGCCTCCCTTCAAAAACTCAGGGGGAACCCCATTCTAATGAAGTAAGAGTAGGAGTCAGAGAGGCATGGAGAAAACCATGTTAGCTCACAGAGGTAGGGGGAGGTGAATACCAAGGCCAAAGCTGGGCTACCTGAAGCCTGAGATGGCTTTCTGGATGATTGTCTCCTCAAGGCTTTTGTCAAAGACATAAGAGAGAGCAGCAATAGTGGGGCCCCAGGTCATGGTGAAGAGGTCAAGATCATAGCTGGCAGTAGGCACACGCAGGAATATGCCCTCAGGGGTGGCACCTCGATGAAGCAGCACATTCCATACATAGTTCTCCCGAACCAAGCCTGTCTGCTCCTCAGGCATTACAATTTCCTCATTCCTGTCAGGAGGTAAGGGAAGGAGCAGTTGCACTGCTTTGAACCTGACTAGTTCCAAACCAAGCTAGCACTCTCCACTGATGAGAGGTCATCAGAACTGCAGCTCAGTGGTCTGCTTTCCACCCACCAGTGGGAGCAGGGAGAAAGAAAGGAAGTGTCTCATAATCTCAAAGCCCTATCTGTAAGTGAGGCCTTTAGTTCTATAGTAAGATCATACATTCTTACTAGATGTGATAAAATGAACAATTCTACCTTTTCTGATTTACAGTAAAGAACTAAGTGGCCCATTTCTGACCTGTAACCTGGGCCTCACACTCCAGTGCCCATCTTGGGTTCTCTACCAGCCAGCATCTTGTAATCTATACAGGAAAATGTACTTGTTTTAAGTTCAGAAAATGGGGCTACATGATATCCTACTTAAGAGCAGCACTTTGGACCCTGGCTTAGAGTACTAGAGTCCCAATATCATTTGGGCTTCTTTAAGGAAGAAACAGTTGGCAGACAGGGGGCTGCCCAACTAAGTCCTGAGGCTAAATCCAGGGCATGTGAGTCACTGCAGTCTGACATGACTCTAATAACTGGGAAAGGAAGCAAAGTGCTTCTTCTTAACAGAGATACTGCACTATTCTCTATGTATACTCACTTGATGGCATGGTACATGTCTTCCAGGATGTCTTGCTCAAAGTCCTTGCCTCCATTCACACCTTTTAGATTTTTGCGAAACTCCTAGAGACAGGCCAGTAAGTTTTTTCCCCTTGTGTCAATACTGAAGCCCCACCCAAGGAACTCCTGGGTTTTTAGCAAATAGGACTTAGGAAAAAGTAAGTGAAAAAAACCACTTCCCCACCCCAGTCCCTTTTCTAGATTGGCCAGCCCTTCCTGATTCCCTTGGACAGAACCCCATCCATCATGCCCACTGGAAATCCTATGTCCTTCCTGCTACCTCCAAAGCTGTGCTGGGTCTTCTTTGCCTTGACTGGGACCCAAGCTTACCTCCAGGGTCATGGGTGCATTCTGTTTACGAACATTGTGGTTGTGCTGGTCAGTATTAAGCATGATGACAGCATAGGCCAGGGAAAAGCAGGCATCGCTATTGGCAAATGGGGAGCCATTACAATTCTGAAAAAGCAAAGATCCCACCTGTGTCAATGCCCTTCTCTGGCCAATTAACCCTCACTACCAACCCACTGGTCAGTGCTAGTACAGAGGAGAGGTACCATCCAGAAAGTGGCCAGCCTCTTGCCAACTCCTTAACAGAAGCTGATCCCTTCATGGAAAGGTCACTAATTTTGCTCTCTGCATTTTTAAGAGACAGCAGGCTAGGTGCGGTGGTTCACGCCTGTAATCCCAGCACTCAGGGAGGCTGAGGTGGGCGGATCACCCGAGATCAGGAGTTCGAGACCAGCCTGACCAACACGGCAAAACCCATCTCTACTAAAAATACAAAAATTAGCCAGGCTTGGTGGCAGGTGCCTGAAATCCCAGCTACTCAGGAGGCTGAGGCAGGAGAATTGCTTGAACCTGGGGGGTGGAGGTTGCAGTGTGCTGAGACTGTGCTACTGCACTCCAGCCTGGGTGACAGAGCAAGACTCTGTCTCAAAAAAAAAAAAAAAAAGACAGCAGCTGGATTCTTCAGCCCTCAGTCAAACTGACCTTGGATCCTGGGCTCAGCCCCTGACACTCAAACTCACCATCCAACGCTCTGTGAATGCCTCCAGCAACCTCTGGATGACTGGTGCTTCCCCAGGCAAACGGAAGGCTTCCAGGTAGAGGCGGAGAGCTTCGTCCAGTCGCAGACCCTGAAAACTGAAGGTGCTATAGGGAAAGAAAGGAAGAAGAGGCTGAAAATGTGTAAGCTGCACATGTCAGGCTCTTTTAGTCACTGTCCTCCTAACCTACTCTTACTGGAAGAGAGGAGGCTGAGGTCTCTAGCAAAGGGGCAGTATCTCCTGTTCATCCCTAACACAACCCCTAGCCTTAATACTTTTCACATCCACAGACTCTTGCCTAGAACCCTCACCCCCTGGAACCCTGCTCTACCCCTTTGCAATGGACTCCATGCAGAATGGAGGGGGCTCCCCAAACTATCTTGTTGGAGTGCCTTTCAGGTCCAACAGATATAAATGATGGGTAGAGGAAGAACATTGGCTAGGTTCTCCAGAAGAAATTTATAGAGACTGCTTTGAGGTAGGGATGTTCTGTCCCTTTAAACTGATCACTAACCATGTCCCACCTTTCTTTTTTTTTTTTTTTGAGCCAAGGTCTCACTCTCACCCGGACTGGAGTGCAGTGGCATGATCACAGCTCACTGCAGCCTCGAACTCCCAGACTCAAGTGATCTTCCTGCCTCAGCCTCCTGAACAGCTGGGACTACAGGCACATGCCACCATGCCCAGCTAATTTTTGTATTTTTTGTAGAGACAGGGTTTCACCATGTTGCCCAGGCTGGTCTTGAACTCCTGAGCTCGAGTAATCTGCCTGCCTCAGCCTCCCAAAATGTCAGGATTACAGGCATGAGCCACCGTACCTGGCTATATCCTACATTTCTTACAGCTTCCTCACCTCACAAAGCTCTCCAACAGGTCAATGTTTTTGCGGTCACTCACAAACTCTCCAATCATCTTCTTGTCCAGCCGAGGGTTCTCTCGGAGCCACTGAGCAACCTCTGTGTTGTCCATTGGGATGGTGAGGAGGCCTTTCTCTTGCAGAAACTGAATCCCCTTCTTTGGTTTCTGATTGAACTGCTCTGTGCCAGTGATTAGCAGCTGCATGAGAAAAACTAGAGGTATAGAAGCTACTTTGCCTCTAAATTAGACAAGACCAGCCTGGAGTCCACCATAGCCCACCCACAGTTGGTCAGCTAAAAAGCTCCTAGGGTATGTTTCTTAGTGACTACAGAACTAAGGCTAGATCATAATGGCCTTAGCTTACCCCATCTTCATGTCTAATTGAATTGGCTTACAAGCTCTTTTTTATTCCTTTCCTGAGTGCTCAAGATACCTAAAACAGTTCCTCTTCTCTAACTTAGGACCGGGGGAAAAGTAGAAGAAAGAAACTAGATGATTCTTCTCTCCAGTTTTATATCCATCCCTGACATTTGTTGACAGCCAGCCTCTTGTTTTTAGCCTGGCTTAGCTTCTTTGGTTGCCTAGCTTAATGCCCTGGGTTTGAAAGACAAAGTAGACTAACTGTGGAGGCAACTCATATTTCTGTATGTCCAGTCACGGCCATGCACTCAAGGGCATACATGAACCAAAGTCATTTAAGCTGGCAATAAGAAAAAGAAAAGGTTAGGTTTTTTTTTTCTTTTTCCGAGATGGAGTTTCACTCTGTTGCCCAGGCTGAAGTGCAGTGGCATGATCTCAGCTCACTGCAACCTCCGCCTCCCAGGTTCAACTGATTCTCCTGCCTCAGTCTCCCGAGTAGCTGGGATTACAGGCATGCACCACCATGCCCAGCTAATTTTTGTATTTTTAGTAGAGATGGGGTTTCACCGTGTTAGCCAGGCTGGTCTCAAACTCCTGACCTCAGGTGATCTGCCCGCCTCGATCTCCCAAAGTGCTGAGATTACGGGCGCAAGTCACTGCGCCTGGCCAGAAAGGGTTAGGTTTTCTTTGTGTTAAGAAACCCAAAGTACAGGCCAGGCATGGTGGCTCACGCCTGTAATCCCAGCACTTTGGGAGGCCAAGGTGGGCAGATCACGAGGTCAGGAGATCGAGACCATCCTGGCTAACATGGTGAAACCCCGTCCCTACTAAAAATACAAAAAATTATCCGGGCATGGTGGCACGCGCCTGTAGTCCCAGCTACTTGGGAGCCTGAGGCAGAAGAACTGCTTGAACCCGGTAGGTGGAGATTGCAGTGAGCTGAGATCGTGCCACTGCACTCTAGCCTAGGCAACAGAGAGAGACTCCATCTGAAAAAAAAAAAAAAAAAAGAAATCCAAAGTACAGTTATTTGAACCTTACTAAAGCACCAAAATAAATATCAATTCCCCTTTATTGCCAATCATCTTGCAAGAGCTGGAGATGACCAGTAACCTTCAATGACCCACAGGACACCAACTCCCAAGGCTCCTGTCACTGCCATTAGTGACACTTGGCTCTCAATTGGTATAGCATTTGCCCAGGGGCATACATAGGGTATGCTCAACTACATAGCTTAGGAATAAGGGAAGGGCTTCAAATGGGAGTTGCTGAAGTCCCAACAAGCCCAAAGACTGGCCTCAGGAAGCTGTACAATGAGGTGCTAAACTCTCCTTCATCTTCTGAGATGGAAACCCTACAACAATGGACACCCAGACAGAGGTGGACAGAGGTTGGGGAATATATGTATGTACCTTCTTTTTGTTTTTAATTTCAATTAGTTCCCGTGGATCTGGCAGGAGACAGGAAAATCGAGGTGGCTTCCGGGCAAACTTTTTGTCAGCTAGGAGTAGGAAGAAGAGAGGGGAAATATCTGTAAGACCCTTTTTTAACCCAGATAAGGACTTTTGGAAGGTCACCAATATACTCCCCAGTTTCAAGGAGGAGCCTCAGAAATCTTGTCCTCACCAGTCTTCCACTTCCCTGGAAGTCCTATTAACTGAGGGTCCATATGTTTGCTTCCCTCTCCCTGAGTCTGAAGGCAAGGCGGGCTACCAAAGCTTGCTTAGTTACTATCCTAGGTGTCTGCTCCCTCCCTCTGCTCTTCACCAGGCCCTCCAGGTGAGGAGCTTAGGGTCATGGACACCCAGTACCCACCCCCACAGTCAACAGCTTCCTCCAGATCACTGCATCCTGGTTTCCCATGTTCTGGTGGCAGCCGCCCTCCACCTGGCAGATGCAGGCCTGGGATGTCTGAGGCCATGCCTACAGCTTTCCCATCGCTGGCAGTTCTCTCAGCTGGTAAGAGAGAAGAAGATATGCGAAGACTTATAGGGTATGAAGCCAAGCAGAGCTGAAGGATAGATCAAATCCCAAGCCCAGAAGACCTGCATGGTTCCTGCACAGGGTGCCAGCTCTGAGCAGGACAAACCCAAGCCAAAATAAGTAGTCCCTGTCCCAGCCAAGCATTAGATTCTCTAATTTAATGAAGAGATTACCCAGTCACTTTCCCTGATCTTCTGCAACCTCAAATTTCAAGGGGGAGCTAGAGAGGACTAATTAGAGTGGAGGCAGATATTGGGGATGAGGGACGGTGGGACCTGGAGCTTTCAGAGACAGAAATCCTATATTCTTTCATCTCTGTTCTCTTCTCTTGCCATAAAGAAATAATAGTTCTGTAAAAAACCAAAGTGGGGAGGAGGAAAAAGGGAGAAGGCTATGAGTTCTACTAATCTGCCTGACTGGCCTGTGATTTAAACCGCCAAAGCCCAGAAACAGAATTGGGAGCATCCCAGGGGAAGTGATATGGGGATAGGAAAAACAACTCAGAGAGTAGAGAAGGGATAAGCACAGAACCCTGGGTTCATCAAAGAAAGAAATGCCTCTCACTATTGCTAGCTTCTTGGGTGCCATCTACTATCTCACAGCTTGGTCTGGCTGTCTCCTTCTTCTCTTGTTGGGTGAGGCTGTTGAGGACTTTAGCCTGGCAGTGGGCCTCAGTGCTGTCAATCACTGTCAATAGGGCATCAAGAGATAGCAGGTGTGTTGTATAGAGTTGACCAGACACAGGGAAGGCATTCTGGAAAGTAAACAGATCAATTGGACTTGTAGTTAGGAGAACACTTTACACTTTGATCATTTTCTAAAATTTCCAAAACCTCTTCTAAATTGTACATTGCCCTTAGAAAGCGCCTTTCTGGCTGGGCGCGGTGGCTCACGCCTGTAATCCCAGCACTTTGGGAGGCCGAGGCGGGTGGATCACGAGGTCAGGAGATCGAGACCATCCTGGCTAACATGGTGAAACCCCGTCTCTACTAAAAATACAAAAAAATTAGCTGGGCGTGGTGGCGGGCGCCTGTAGTCCCAGCTACTCAGGAGACTGAGGCAGGAGAATGGCGTGAACCCGGGAGGTGGAGCTTGCAGTGAGCCGAGATCGCGCCACTGCACTCCAGCCTGGGCAACAGAGTGAGACTCCATCTCAAAAAAAAAAAAAAAAAAAAAAAAAAGAAAACGGCTTTCTTCTGTTTCCCAGCTCTCAAGCGTTCCCCTCTCTGTATGTAGCATCCTCACTACCACCAGGGAGATTTCCTTTATAATGCCTTTTTTCCTAGAGGCCAGTTATAGTGCTCAGCACCTTGGACAGCAGCTTTGTGAGGTCCTCAAAGAGGTTGGAACAGTAGTAGTCACAATCATAGTTGATGTAGAGCTCTGTGACAAAGCTGGGGATGCGCCAGAGCTGCACAATGGCCTCCAGTGCCATCTCCTTCATCTCGTAAGGCATCTTGGGGTTCTCCACAGTGATGATCTCCATAAGCTTTTTGATGTACATCTGGCAATAACCCAGTAATTGCCATTTGGGTGGGGAAAGGATTCAAGATAGGAAGAGAAAAAATTAGACAGGAAAAACGTTAAACAGGATGCAGAAGCCCAGCCAAGAGGCATGTATTAAGAGACACCCAAAGGTATTCCATCCCCTAAATATATCTCTTCTTTGGCCTCCATGTTGGGGGATAAGGCCTGGCTCTCTACCACATACCTGGTCCCAGACAAGTTGCCTCTTGCCCTTTTGTGCTATGTGAACATGACCTGGTCCTATTTAGAGTTCCTTTTAGCAATTTAGTGACAATGCTGGCTTGACTTACCTGCCTGTGTTACAGAGTAACTGCTGGGCAGAAGAGCTGTTCCTATTCACGGTGAGGTTACCTGGCAGTTCTCATATTTGGGGTCAGCCAGTTTCCTTTGGTCTCCTTTTAACTTTTCCACAAAAGAGGCCAGTTGATTAAACCGACCTCTGGAGGCTAAAAGCACTCTCCTATAGGAAGTCCCTAAATCCTACCCCTGTAGCATGATAGAGCTGGCCCCACTGAAGATGCCATATATCTCCCTATTTTTTTTTCCCTTTTTCTTTCCACGTCAAGAAACTCACCTCCATTTGGAACTTGAGGTGCTCTCGCATGCTCTCAAACAGTAGGAAGCATACTCGCAGGGAAGCAGCATAAAGGTTCAGTCGCTCTATGCTGAGTAGCTGGAGATGAAAGTAGGGTAGGCCATGAGTTTTTTTTTTTTTTTGAGGCGTAGTTTCACTCTGTTGCCCACGCTGGGGTGCAGTGGCGCAATCTCAGCTCACTGAAACCTCTGCCTCCTGGGTTCAAGATATTCTCCTTCCTCAGCCTCCCAAGTAGCTGGGATTACAGGTGCACGTCACCACGCCCAGCTAATCTGGTATTTTTAGTAGAGACTGGGTTTCACCACATTGGTCAGGCTGGTCTCAATCTCCTGACCTCGTGATCTGCCCACCTTGGCCTCCCAAAGTGCTGGGATTACAGGCGTGAGCCACTGCACCCAGCCCGGCTGTGAGGTTTCTGAAGCTGACTATGGCTCAACCAAGAAAGGCAGAAGAGGCAAACTGAGTGAAGGTGTCACTGAGGTCCATTGCTTCCAGGGAACTCTACATCTAGCCATTCCTATATTTTTCTCTGGCTGCCAGAGTCCCTGGGGAACTACTGGAACCCTCTTACTAAAACTACTGGCCAACTGGGAGGGAGATGCTTTCCTAGGTCCTATACTCTTTGCATAATCAGCCAGACCTCCCTGTGTTCCCCTGGCCCTTGAATTCAGGCTCTGAGACCCTCTAGCAATCTTGTCTTACCTGGAATAAGTGACGGCACATCTCATCCTTGATGAGGCCCAAGAGGGTCTGGCACTGGGCTACAGGGGCTGACTCAAGGGCCACTGTCAGCAAATGCAGTCCCATGTGAATCATAACCTCTGAGTTATGGCGGTCGTGTGGATTGGTGAGGGAGATGAGGAAGCGGAAGAGCTCGCGGATGCAGGGAAGACCATAGGGGACCAAAGCTGTGCCTGGGGAAGGCCAGGAGGAGAGTGAGACTGCTATAAAACAACTAGTCTGCTGGCTTTGCCTAGCCTGCTCTGCATTACACAAGGCAATTTTAGGTAAGTGATTCTCTTTGAGGAAAAGGGCTGGGCGTGATGGCTCATGCCTGTAATCCTAGCGCTTTGGGAGGCTAAGGTGGGAGGACTGTTTGAGGCCAGGAGTTTGAGACCAGCCCAGGCAACACAGAGACACCCCATCTCTACAAAAGATTTTTTAAAAGTAGCCAAGTGCAGTGGTACATGACTATAGTCTCAAATACTTGGGAGGCTGAGGTGGGAGGATTGCTTGAACCCAGGAAGTCGAGGCTATAGTGAGCTGTGATTGTGCCACTGCAGCAATCCAGCCTGGGTGACAGGAAAAAAAAAAAAAAAAAAGGAAAAGGATTTTTTTTTTTTTTTCCTGGGGACGTGAGGGGACTAGTCTACTTCTGGAGGAAATCAGAACTGATGATCCTACCTTTCTGTTAAAAGTCCTAAGCTTTTTATCCTTCCTTCTTGCTTCCTATCGCCCATCAAACTTCCTCCCTGTAGTATAAGTTAGGGAAGGGCTCCCTCCATGCCAACAGTCTATGGCTTGACTCCATTTCCTGACTAGAAAATAGCCTAGAACTTGGAGCAACAGGCAGTAGTCCAATATCTTGGTCTAAGACAGTCTAGGCTCAGGCAGCTTAGTAGGTAGGATGGGGGAGGTGAATTGGCAGAGCCTACCAGAGTACCCACCTTCTTTCTGGGAGGACTGTGTAAAGCGCACGCCCCGGGGATTGACGTAATCCATGTCATGGACAGAGGCAGAGTCAGAGTGATCGGCAGGGGACGTGCACTCCTCTAACACTTCAGGGATGGACTCCACAGATGCTGACTGGGACTTTTCCACATGGGTCCCTTCCTGCTATGACCAGTAGCAGGGAGATATGGGAAGAGGGATGAGGCAAGAGCAACTTGGAACTTACTCCCCTGAAGTACCTGTCTTCCAAGCTGTCTCTAATGGGCTACAGATGTAGGGCCAGCTCAGTGGTTTATGAATCACCGCAAGATGCCTCAGGCAGGAGTATGACGAAGGACTCAGAAAAACATCTCCTGAGGCTTCACTGACCTACGGTGACTAGAACCTTAGAGACACAGAGCCTCTCACAGGCTTAAGATTTCGATCATTACCTTCCAGAAAAAGCAATGGCCAGCTCCTTCCCTTTTGTCAAGTACTACCTGTATGCATAACTTGGTAAGTCTCATGAACTACCTCTCACAGTGAGTCATGCTGTGGGTTTTCTAGGCAGTACAACCAATTCTGAGAAGCAGGAAAGATCAGAGCTTCTTTTGAAGTTACCCCAAGCTTTTTTTGAGCCAAGTCCTGCATAAAGGATCCAAAGGATCAAGCCAATTCCCACAGTGGAATACTGAAGAGGAACATTTAAAAATCAAAGCCATACCTGGAGGTCAGGCTGCTCGGGAACACCTAGCTCACTGTTCCCAGGCTCTGTAGCTGTGCTGTACCCTGGAGAGCCAGGTTGCTCTAGATCAGTAAGGTCTTCCTTGGAAGTGGTTTGGGAGGAGAATTCCAGGCCACTGTCTGTAGAGGGACTGACCACTGCTGAGGCAGCTTCTGAACTTGCAGAGGAGATGGGAGTGGGCACATCAATGAAGGGCATGCCGCCTGCCAAGAAAAGTACGTGATGCTTGAAGGAGAAGAAAGAGGCTGTGGGCAAAACAAACCCTCCATGGTACTAGGGTCTCTGTTTCCCAGATTACATGCTTATCTTTGCATATATTGGTCTCTAAAGTTGTCAGAGAACAACCTTAAGTCACTGTAGAGTTGCTGAATGGTCACAGTCTGATTTGACCTGGAGTTTCCCTTCTTGTTCTCAGCACCAAAACCAAAGCCCCTCGGTTGGTCTTCAATTTCAAAATCCCTAAGACAGAAAGGAGCTCTTCTTTTGTCTAATCAGAGGAAGTAGTCCAGGGCACTCACCAGTGAGGTTAGATGATAAGGTGGTTCCATTGGGAGCGGGCAGCTCTGAACCTGGTGTAACTTTGGTCATATGGCGTGGGGGCCGAGGGGATTTCTTCTGTTTCTTCCATTTGGATGAATCACTCATGCCTCCGGCTCTCATTTTCAGCTGGAAATATCATACCCTATTAGCAATGGTGTTCAAACTAAGACTCTATCCCTATTAATCTCCCTTCATTTAGTCCTACTGATCTCTAGAAAACAAGCTATACTCCATATCTTCGCTGAAGTAAGACTCTAGACCATCAGTTCACATTCCTACTCTTCTAACTTGGCTTCTACATTTACCACTTCATAGGTTGGCATGGCAGCCTCCATGTAGAAGGTGACATTCTTTTTCTGGGCTGGTCATTGGTAGGGCCAGCCCTCACACTTATCACTCCGCTTCTCTGGGTCCTGAGTGTTACATTAAGCAGGAAATCCCGAGTCCTATGGATGATGCATGACCCTCTTGCAGAAAGTGTAAGGGCAGGGTTTCCTTTGTCCTGACACTCAGATCTACAGGTGCATGGTCTCCCGGCTTTCCTCCTCAACTAGCTTGTAGAGCAGCCTCCTACTCGTAGTTTTATCCAACTATAAGAGCCTATTCCTTCCTGTCCTGGTTTTCTTATTGGTAGTGAGCTGGGCCTAAGCCATAAACAGCTCACTGCAACCTCTGCCTCCTGGGTTCAAGTGATTCTCCTGCCTGCCTCAGCCTCCTGAGTAAATGGGATTACAGGTGTGGACCACCACGCCTGGATAATTTTTGTATTTTTAGTAGAGACGGGTTTCACTATGTTGGCCAGGCTAGTCTCTAACTCCTGACCTTAGGTGACCTGCCTGCCCCGGCCTCCCAAAGTGCTGGGATTACAGGTGCGAGCCACCGCACCCAGCTAACATATCTCTTACTCTCTGGAATTTCTGTATCAGATTGGTCAAAAGCTCATTCCTTGGAGTTAAGGAAGGAGTGGCCTCCCAGTTTCTTTGTGGAGTTCAGGATAGAAGGTCATGTCATGCTGCTGCTGTGCTCTCTGCTGCTCCCAATTTGTTACATCAATGAGACCACCTGTCCCTCTGTCCCTCTCACTATTGGTCTTTCCAGATGCAGTTTTATGTTGTCAGATGGTAAGGCCACTGATTCCTTGACTCCTTGCTCTGTTCCACTCCCCTCTTGCTGTATTTCTGTTCTTCCTATAGTTTCCTTTTAGTGGCAAGGGATAATCTCTATCACCTGTTAACTATTCCTTAGGATCCATTTTTATGTATTTCCTCCATTCTAAGTTCAAAGTTACTTTGTTTAGGCCTTTTTTTTTTTTTTTTTGAGACAGAGTCTCGCTGTGCCACCCAGGCTGGAGTGCAGTGGCGTGATCGCGGCTCACTGCAAGCTCCGCCTCCCGGGTTCACGCCATTCTCCTGCCTCAGTCTCCTGAGTAGCTGGGACTACAGGCGCCCGCCACCAAGCCTGGCTAACTTTTTTTTGTATTTTTAGTAGAGACGGGGTTTCACCGTGCTAGCCAGGATGGTCTTGATCTCCTGACCTCGTGATCCGCCCGCCTCGGCCTCCCAAAGTGCTGGGATTACAGGTGTGAGCCACTGCACCCGGCCCAATTTGTTTTTTAAGCCCTGATGTTTTCTCAGTTGGGTTTGAACTCAGTCCCTCTACAAAGTCATTCTAAACTATTCCTAGACTGATAGACCATTCTTGGATTGGACCATTCCTGGATCGGGCAATGGCAACGGCAACGGCAACGCTCTTCCAGAAACCATTATGACTCTAAAGAGAGTAGAAGCACTTTTTCTCTCTGCCTCTTCCTAAAGGCCGAATATATCCTATTGTCCATGACCTGTTCAATTCCTTTTTATAGTTAGGGATAGACTCCCTTCCTCAAGCTTCCCCAAGCTCTCAGAACCTGGGTAATCTTTGATTCCTTGCTTAGAAACCACACAATTTTCCATTCCTGCCCACAGCTCCTTCCAATAAAGATGAGGCTGAACAGCTGAGCCCTTCCTTCCCCCAGCTCTTAGTAACATAGCAACAGCCACATATTGGATTTATACTTCTAGATGATCCATCTCCAAAATGCCTGCAGTCATATGCTTGGAATTGAGCTTCAGGCGTACTAAGCACTATAGCTAAGGAGGAAGCAAAAGGATTCTCTCCCCAGGAACCACTGGAGCTCAACTGGATCAAGTTCATAGTAAAAAATGTTATGGGAGAAGAGTCTGCCAAACATGCAAAAGGGCAAGAGGCCAAGAGATCAATGAGAGACCTCCTGGCTCTATTGGCAGTTATCACTGAGCTCCCAAAAGTACTAAGAACTGGATCTACTTTTATGAGGTAGCCTTTCTCTCCAGGAGGCTCCCCCATTTCAGGGACTCCAGGCAGTCTTACTTCCACCGAGAAGCCAGTCATTGAGATTCCTTCCCATACGAGGATAAGTTTTTCACGTTTCCTTCTCTATCTTCTGCAAAGCTTGCTCCAGCCTGATCATTTCAATGAGTGTTCTCAGCCTCCTGGCTGGAGTAGGGGCCAAGAGGCTGCCAGTTCTCACAAATGCCTCAGCCCTTAAAAGGTATAGCTATTCTCCCTCTCCTAAGGTCTGAAGGTGTGGGGTGGGCAGTAGGTATTCATGGAATTCTACACCACCTTATCTGTATGACTCTGTATTCCAAAGGACAGTGTAAGCTTTACAAAAAAGGAGCAGGCCCCAGGTTAATAATCGTGGCAACATGATGGATAGCCACTAATGAGAGCTGCAGCTTGAGACTGTGCAAGCACACAAATAAAATGACACAATGCATTCAAAGAGAACACGGGCCAATGGACTATCTAGCTAGGTGTACATACACAGAGTTTTTTATTTTCAATGACCTGTATGTCCACAACCACACCTTCAGCATGCACACTCTTGTGATGGACAACCCAGACAGACCATACCTCCTTCTCTCTCCTTTCTTCCTAAGGTAGGTATATGCAGATTAGGGTAATCTTTAGCTTGGGTCCCTCCCCTAAGCTCCTCTATACCTTGACTTTTAAAGGACAGAGGGCATCTTCGCAGATCCCAAAGTATTCCCAGTGTCCTGGGCTATCCTGGCACCTGGCTTCTTTCCATCAATCTAGAGTTCTAATCCTTGGAATGACCTCTTTAATGATAACCAAGAAAAAAAAAAAAAAAAAAAAAGATCCCAACTAGATGGACTACCTTTTCCCTCCAAACCCAGTCCAGGTAATCCAGATAGAGCTGAGGACTGTGCTTAAGCTCTCTATGCCAGCTCTGAGACAAGGATAAGGTAGAAGGGGGAAGGGTCTTGCTTGAAGGTCCCTCACAGTTTCCCTAGAAATGGTAGATCTTAAGCCTCCCCACAAGGTAACAGCAGACCCCAGGCTTTCTAGGCTAACTATGTGATGTTCAAGTCTTCCTTCTCCTGTCTCCAGGCAACCAGATGCCCCAGGAGAATTCCCAACACTGCAAAGCTACAATCACGTGCAACCCTTCCAAAGCCGTGCTGTGTTACTAGGGAGGGGTAAGTTGTGCTCTACACAATGGAAATGGGACCCAGGTGTTATATATAAAAAATAAACATTTAAAGAAATAAAAACGGGAAGGGAAAGAGAGGGAGAGAGACCTTGAGGTTCTTAAAGAGTAGTACCCTCTCTAACTGGTTCAGGGCTTTGGTCTGCTCCCCACTACTTAGCTCCAGTTTGTTGAGGAGACATGGAGGTATCTGCGAAAGACAGGCAAACGCACGATTTAAACAGAGTGAAATAAACTCAGACACACACCAACAGGGCACAGGGCAGGAATGGGGATGGATGGCAGAGGAGAGGAGAAGGTCAGGTGCATGCATCACACAGCTAAGGGTCATCTCCATAGGTAGACCCTCTTAGGGCCGCAAGCGGAATCCTCATCAGAGGCCCGTGAAGTCCAGGGCTTCAGTTCAAGATAGAAAGAAGCCATTCTTTTGACCACTATTCTTCTCCTAGCAGTTTAAGAACCCTTTGGTTCTTAACTTGACTAATCTCTTCAATACAGACTAGCACAAGCAAGAGCCCAGTCTAATTCAGCATTGAGGTAGGATTTGGGACATAGCCTCTCTAGGCCTTCTACCTGCGGATAAGGCTAAGTCTTGAGGGGATGGCACAGGACTTTCATCTTTGTCAACAGACATTTTTAGCCAAGACTGATGGGTACCATGCAGTTTCCATGAAGAACTGGCTCACCAGCTTACCTGGTGGTTCAAAGATAGGCCAGAGCAGAAAAGCTGAGGAAGGGACATATCTGGGAGATAATACATTTCTCACTAAAGGAGTGAGAGCTACTTCTAGGATTCCAAGCAGACCTGTCTAGGCAAAAGCATATCTTTGCTAAGCAAGGTTACCCCAAGGCACTGAATTTGGGAGATTAAGGTTTGGATGAGGGACAGCAGATCAGCTCTCAGATCACACCTTCTTCATGTTGGTCCCCACATAGTTCTTGGGTTCTTCTTTAAACTGAGGTAACCTATAAGATAGAAAATCCATCAACTGTCATTAGGGATAATGACAAATGTCCCCCTCCATGCCAGCCACAAACCAAAGGTGCTCTGAGCCAGAGCATGCCCTGTGTCTTAGAAAAGGCTACAAAAGAGAAGCAGACTAATTTCATCCTTTTCAGAGCTTCATCAAAGAGCCACAGGAATCAGCGGATGTGTGACATGGACAAAAGGAGGTAGTTGTGAGAGCAAGGTAAGTGCCCTTGGAGTGTGGAGGCTCTTTTTATCCTGAGACTGATTCCTTCCTGCTTATATTTACTTGGCAAATACTGCTGCCAAGAGATGGGGGGAGGGCAGTCTATCAAAATCCTAGGAGAGTGGGCAAAAGAGAAGAATTAACAGACAGGTTGAAGTTTTGAAACCAGTAAATTTGAGCCTGAGGAGCAAAAAATTCTTTGCAGCAGGATCCAAGGGCAGTCTAGTCTGTAGATAATAAGGATCATTATCTATAGATCTGAGAACAAAAAGAAATCCCAGAGGAAGGTTTAAAGCCATTGCCTCAGCTCTTTTGTGAGTCTGTTGAAAGGAGGTGCAGGAAACAGGCCTAGTATGAAAAGGCCTCCTAGGCCCTAGGCTAAGGGCCTTACCTAAGGGTAACCAACCATCTTGGTTTGCCTGGGACTGAGGGGGGTTTGCCAGGATGTAGAACTTTTAGTGCTGAAATCAAGACAGTCCCAGGCAATTCACAATTGCTAGTCACCCTGATTTTGGCCCTCTCCCACAGAAATCAGGATCCCTTGAGTTTGGCTTCCTCTCTGGGTTCCCTTTCCCAGATGCTACCTGCACGGAAACAGACACAAATTTGGGAAGTAGAATGAGGTCTGCTGGCCTATATTAAATAACCCTCTGCCTCCCCGTGAGGCCAAATCAGCTCCCTCCTCCTTCTCCCTTGCTCAGTAACCCTGGGCCCAGAGAACTACCCCCCATCCATAATCCCAGTGGCCTCTGATGTGGCTATGGGGTTGGCCAGGTCCCTGACGTGGCTGTGTGGAAGCAGGCAGACTCAAGAGGCCTGGGCAGCCGGGCTGAAGCAAACAGCAGCAGGTTTACCTTGTGAAGAGCAGCTGCACCATGTCTACGAGAGTGTGCTCTGCGGATTTTCTCAATAACTCTGCACAGGCAAAAACAAATAACACAGGTGTCATTACTTGCTGTGCTATTATCAAGAGGGTTCTCAGAGCAGACTCCCCTCCAAACCTTGTTTACCAAGGATTATGCCAAACTTATTAAAACCAGCTCCAGCTCAGCCTGGCAGCCATAACTTCACTGGCCCACTAGGTGGCACTACTGAGTCACGGAAAAAAGGGGAGGGATAGACGTGTTCTAGGGGGTTGCAGGTTGGTGTCAATCCCAGAAACCCCAAGAGAGGGTGATTTGGTGCCTGGGCTAAGTCAATCTGGGATCCATCCCAACTCCTGCCCTGGCATAACAGGCTGAGGTCTCTATTCTAGCTTCACAATAGCCAAGTACAGAGATTTCTTCTAGACCCCTATGATTGCATGAGATAGATGATGGAGAAGTCCTGAATTTTCCATCTCTCTGGGAAGACAGCCTCCTGTATTCATACTCAGACACTGGCCCCAGGAATGGTGAAGGGGCTAATATCCAAGCACCTACCACTGAGCCTCATTTCAAAGCAGATCCGGAAGCAAGACTGCATAATCTCACACACAGATTCATTGGTTAGGTGGGCACCCACTGGGGTTAGCAGCAGAGTCCGTAGAACCTATCAGGAAGAAAAAGGAATTACTGTGATAAACAAGGTACTGAGAGGTACTCGAGGGTAAGAGAGAGGGGTTAGCAAGAATGCTGACCTCACCTCAGCTTGGTAGAGAGGTCTCCAAGAAGCTTGTCCTGGGAATTGTTTCTTCACTTTTTATGACCCTGACATATTTCAGAACTCACTCTAGCCCTAGCCCATGAGCCCAAGAGATGGATAGCACAAATACAGTCTGCCAGAGGTACAAGTGTATTTAAGGCTTCTGGTATTTAACATCACTTCATATAAAGCTTTTACTGATTTTCCTTAGAAAAAGCTTTTACTTTGGGTACCCCAGCTGCTTGTTTGGAAACAAAGTAGCTCCCCTAAGCCCCAGTGGAGTCAAAACACAGCTTCATGCTGTGGGCAGAGTAAGTAGTCTGCGGCACCAGCCCCTGGCCATTAGCCTAATTGCTATTTCCCTCTCGCTTACCTGAAGGATTTTCATCAGGACAACTTCATCACTGGCAGGATCCGTGCCCACAAAACGAGCATGGGTGACAGCATCTGCCATGTTCTCCATGCCCTCTGCTGTGCCGTCATGGGTGGGATCTGCTCCAGCGAAAAAGGAAAGATTAAGTGATGTGGAGAGGAGAGAGATAAAAGGTAAGGCAGCCTGTCTAGCTTTGAGAGACAGTTTTTCCTCTTCAGTTCCCTAACCCGTGGCTCCCTGAGCTACATGAGAATTTTTGCCCACAACTGATTTTTTTTTTTTTTTTTTGAGACAGAGTCTCACTTTGTCGCCCAGGCTGGAGGGCAATGACGTGATCTCAGCTTACTGCAACCTCCGCCTCTTGGGTTCAAGCGATTTTCCTGCCTTAGCCTCCTGAGTAGCTGGCATTACAGGCGCCCGCCACCATGCCCAGCTAATTTTTTTGGTACTTTTAGCAGAGATGGGGTTTCGCCATGTTGGCCAGGCTGGTCTTGAACTCCTGACCTCAGGTGATCCACCTGCCTCGGCCTCCCAAAGTGCTGGGATTACAGATGTGAGCCACTGCACCTGGCCCCATAACTGGTTTTAACAAGCTCCTCAACACAAAATCCACTCAGTAAAACTGTGGTTCTCAATTGCTGGACCCATACCAAAAAGTTTTGATTTTGTATGCCCAGAGTGGGGCCTGAGAATTTGTTTCTAACAAGACCCCAGTTGAAGTTAAACACCGCCGAGCAGGGGACCATACTCTGGGAATCACTAGTATAAATCTACTAATTTCATAGGGGAGGGGCCTGGAAACAAGAGTTTTTGCCTCAGAACAAGAACCAGGTAGGGCCAAAGCTGTGGCCTTTTCTCCTTTCATCTTTCAACACAGCTTCTCTCTCTGGTTGCTTTTGGAGTTTTGTGTTCAGGCGCAACTGAATTAGGGGAGCAGGAGGAGGAAACGAACACTCACTGCTGCCAATACTCATATCTGAGTGCCACATTACAGCAGATCAAAGACTTTTTTTTTTTTTTTTTTGAGATGGAGTTTCGCTCTTGTTGGCAGGCTGGAGTGCTATGGTGCGATCTTGGCTCACTGCAACCTCCGTCTCCTGGGTTCAAGCGATTCTCCTGCCTCAGGCTTCCCGAGTAGCTGGGATTACAGGCATGCGCCGCCACGCCTGGCTAATTTTGTATTTTTAGTAGAGACGGGGGTTTCTCCATGTTGGTCAGGCTGGTCTCGAACTCCCGACCTCAGGAGATCCGCCAGCCTTGGCCTCCCAAAGTGCTGGGATTACAGGTGTGAGCTACCATGCTTGGCCCAAAGACCTCTTCTTTAGTTTCATTCTTATTTAAAATAATATGACGATGAGCAAGAATCCTGTTTCCAGCTTAATAGGCATTAGGAGAGAAAAAAGATAAACTAAACAGGACTGGAGGCTGACTAGCTGGGGGGTAGGCGGCAGGGAGAATTTCAGCTGTACAGAATAAGAGGGGAGAAGCTAGAGGTCAGACAACCGGCACCACGCTGGAAATGAACAAAAATGCTACTAAGCAGGGAACTCAGCTCCCATTCATGTATCAAACAGCCACGAGAAATAGCCAAATAAGTTGTCACCATCAAGGGTCTTGCCTAGCTCCTGCCCTAGGTCTGCTCTGAAGGATCCTTTCCAGAGCTGTTTAGTTCTAAAAGGGAAGCCTAAGTAGGGGGAAAGGGCAGGCATATGAAAAAGCTTTGTGAGTGACAGAGAAAGTTGCTCCAGAGGTGGCATGGTGTAATGCAGGAACTCCTCCTAATTTTAGTCACAGGAATTATAAGATTGTTGTTATTTTTTCTCTCTCTCTCTCTTTTTTTTTTTTAATTGAGACAGAGTCTCACTCTGTCATCCAGGCTGGATGGAGTCCAGTGGCGTGATCTCGGATCACTGCAACCTCTGCCTCCTGGGTTGAAGCAATTCTCCTGCCTCAGCCTCCTGAGTAGCTGGGATTACAGGTGCCCACCACCACACCCAGCAATTTTTGTATTTTTAGTAGAGATGGGGTTTCACCATGTTGGCCAGGCTGGTCACAAACTCCTGACCTCAGGTGATCCACCCACCTTGGCCTCCCAAAGTACTGGGATTACAGGCTTGGGCCACTGTGCCCAGCCCATTTTCTCTTTCTTGGTACCTGAAATCAGGGAGTTCCTGAGCCTAAAGCTCAGGGGATGGCTGAGAACCTAAACTTTTTTTTCTTTTTTTGTTTTTAAATAGGGTCTTGGTCTATCGCCCAGGCTGGGGTGCAGTGGTGCAATCATGGCTCACTGCTGCCTCGACCTCTGGGGCTCAAGTGATTCTCCTACCTCAGCCTCCTTAGTAACTAGGACTACGGATGTGTGCTAACATGCCAGGAGAATTTTTGTATTTTTTATAGAGATGGGGTTTCCCCATATTGTCCAGGCTGGTCTTGAACTCCTGGGCTCAAGTGATCTGTCTGCCTGGGCCCCTCAAAGTGCTGGGATTACAGGTGTGAGCCACTGTGCCTGGCCCCCAAACATTTCTCTTGCAATGATAAGCCAGAAGTCTTTTACTAATTGTGAATGTTTCCTCTTTTTCTTCTGTCCTCATTAGCCTCCGACACCACATCAAGACTTTCTTTGTCCTATTTACAGTGTCCTTCTACTCAGCACTGGGAGTAGTTACTTTAGAGGTCATGCAGAAGGAAGCCAGTTTCATGACATATAGTAAAATGGGGTGACCCAGCTCCTCCTATCACACCACCTCTCCACATTTCTCCCGATCAGCACAAAAAAATCCCATACTCTCAGGGCCTCTATCTCATAGCCCTGCCTGACAGTCCCTACCCAGGCCACCAGGGCCCACATAGGAAACCCAGGTCCTTCTCAGTGTTGTGTAGCATTTCAGAGATACATGAATAGTAGCCTTGTTCCCATCTCACAAGGCTCCTGGGGGTCCATTTCTTCTTCTCTTTCAGTAATCTCTCTTGTTAAGGTGTCTTTTAAATTATTATTTTGAATCAGGCACTCCTTCTATCCCCCAACCAGAATAGATTCAGAGAGACTCCATTAAGGGGGTTTAAGCTCTACTGATCTCTTTGTAGTTCTTGTCCCCTGAGGTTGAATGAAGTAGCAAAGTTAATTTTCTAAAAAGGCAGTTAAGGGCTGGGCACGGTGGCTCACACCTGTAATCCCAGCACTTGGAAGGCCGAGGTGGGCAGATTGCCTGAGCTCAGGAGTTCGAGACCAGCCTGGCCAACACGGCGAGACCTCATCTCTACTAAAAATACAAAAATTAGCCAGGCATGGTGGTGCATGCCTGTACTCCCAGCTACTTGGGAGGCTGAGGCATGAGAATTGCTGGAACTCAGGAAATGGAGGTTGCAGTGAGCCAAGATCACACCACTGCACTCCAACCTGGGCAACAGAGCGAACTCTGTCTCAATAAAAACCAATAAAAAATAAAAATAAAAAGGGAGACTAGAGTGACAGGTCTTTGACAAGCACCATAGGCAAGGCTTGCTAGCAACCCATGAAATCTGTGGCACAAAAATTCTGGTCTGGCAGCTGTATGGGGCCAAACAAAAGGCCAGTCCTTGGAGGATCTAAAATAATCCCTGAAACCTTGGATCATAGGAGCAAGAGACAGGAGTTTTCTTCTAGAAAAGCAGCCTAAACCCTTCTTTAAAATGTCCTCCTCTTCTGGCTACTCTGGAGCCAACTTCAGGGAAATGTGCCAATCCCATCTCCTTTGCTTTTTTGGCTTTCATACACTCCTTCCTGCTCCTTTTCTCATGCCCACTGAAATCACCACCTCCAGCATTCTCCTTTCCCACCACAGGAAACTCCAATGACCAGCTGGCCTGAGGTCTCCAATGACCAGCCTGTCTGCCAAGTCCAGGAAGGGGAAAGAGTAACACCAACAAGACAGCAGAGGGAAAAGGCATAGCAGCGGCAGCCACTGGAGGCTGTGAAGAAAGATGACCTGCAGGTGGTGCTCAGGGCAAGGCTGGAAGTGGCTGGGCCTGATTTTGTTTAGGCAAAGTATGAAGCTGGGACTAGGGTATCGGAGAGGCTGATGCACCTGTTCAGAAGCTAGCTGGTACCCAGGATTCCTGCTCAGGATCCTGAATGCATCAGCTAAGCAAATCCAACATTTCTAGAATAAAGGGTTTTCTTGCCCTGAACTGAAGACTATTTTCTTTTCTGGCTAGCTAAAGCCTGAGCCTTATCTTTTCTTGTCTCCCTGCTTAAGAAACAAAGACAGCTGCCTGTTTTCTATGTTCTTCATCCTTGTACATGGGCTGCCAATCGGGGAAAATGAATTCCCAAATTGAGTGTCAAGACCAACTAAAAAAGAAATCCAAAGAAAGACACCATGAACAAATTTAGAGATAAACTACAGATTAAGGGAAATATTTGGCCTAGATTAGGAGCAAATATTTGTAATGCTATGATAGGCAATGGGTTAATATTCCTACCATACAAAGAACTCCTACAAATTGACATGAAAAACAAACCCAACTCAATTAAAAAAAGAAGTGAAGGACAGGAAATTCAAGTGTTCAGCCTCCAGGAAATAAAAGCAACAAAAGTGCAATGGCTCACGTCCGTAATCCTAGCACTTTGGGAGGCCAAGGTGGTGGATTTCTTGAGCTCAGGAGTTCAAGACCAGCCTGGGCAACATGGAGAAACTCCACTTCTACTAAAAGTACAAAAACTAGCTGGGTGTGGTGGCGTGTGCCTATAGTCCCAGCTACTTGGGAGGCGGAGGTGGGAGGATCACCTGAGCCTGAAGGTTAAGGCTGCAGTGAGCCATGATTGTGCCACTGCACTCCAGTCTGGGTGACAGAGCAAGACCCTGTCTCAAAAAATAAAAACAAAATATCATTTTTTACTTACCAAGTTGGCACAAATAAAACTGATAATATTCAGTGCTGATGACAGGGTAGGGAAGTAGAAATTCTCAATCACTGCTGGGGGAAGTATAAATGATGTAACCTTTTGGGGAAGCAACCTGGTAATAGCTATAAAAATGCAATATGCACATGGTCTTTAATCCAGAAATCCCAAGTTCAGAAATCTTTCATACAAGAGTAAAATTAGTAATAAGGGGCCAGGCATGGTGGCTCATGCCTATAATCCCAGCACTTTGGGAGGCCGAGGTGGGTGGATCACGAGGTCAGGAGTTCGAGACCAGCCTGGCCATTATGGTGAAACCCCGTCTCTACTAAAAATACAAAAATTAGCAGGGCGTGGTGGCACAATATGGTGAAACCCCATCTCTACTAAAAATAAAAACAAAAAAAATTATTAATAAGGACATGTGATCAAGGATGCTTATATTAGCATTATTTACGACTTCAATAGAAACAATCTTAAATATTAAGAATGAGCACATGAATTGTGTTATATCTACATTACACTTTGGAAATTATAGAGCTACTAAAAAAAATCATACAAGGGGCTGAGGGGAGAGAGAAATGGGGAGTTATTGGTTAATGTTAACTCCCCATTATGTTAAGTTTCTATTTGGGGTAATAAAAATGTTTGGGAAATAGATGGTGGTGATGGCTGCACAACATTGTGAATGTAATTAATGCCAATGAATTGTAAACTGAAACTGATGGAAATGGCAAGTTTTATATATATTTTCTACAATATAAAAGAATAAATCAGATGAATAGTTGTATCATGTACATTTAAGTTAACACTATCTGCTTTTTTTTTTGGAGACGGAGTCTCGCTCTGTCGCCCAGGCTGGAGGGCAATGGTGTGATCTCGGCTCACTGTAACCTCCGCCTCCCGGGTTCAAGTGATTCTCCTGCCTCAGCCTCCTGAGTAGGTGGGATTATAGGCATGTACCACCACACCTGGCTAATTTTTGTATTTTTAGTAGAGATGGGGTTTCACCATGTTAGGCTGTCTCAAACTCCTGACCTCATGATCCGTCTGCCTTGGCCTCAAAAAGTGCTGGGATTACACGCATGAGCCACTGTGCCTGGCCAAGTTAATACTATTAAATGAAAAAAGAAAATATGTAGCACATAATCCTATCTTTATTTCATTTTATTCTATTCTTTTTTTTTTTTTTTTGAGACGGAGTCTTGCTCTGTTGCTCAGGTTAGAGTACAGTCTGCTTACTGCAAACTCCGCCTCCCAGGTTCAAGCGATTCACCTGCCTCAGCCTCCCCAGTAGCTGGGGTTACAGAAGCCCGCCACCGTGCCCGGCTAATATTTGTATTTTTAGTAGAGATGGGGTTTCACCATGTTGGCCAGGCTGGTCTCAAACTCCTGACCTCGTGATCCACCAGCCTTGGCCTCCCAAAGTGCTAGGCTTACAGGCGTGAGCCACCGCACCCGGCCTTATTTCATTTTAAAAAGGGATGGTACTTCATTTATAAAGACATAGGAAAACATAAGGATTCAAACTAGGCTGTTAACACTATTTGCCTAAAGAAGGAGGAGGAACATTGAGAAAGTACTGGAAGAACAATTAAGTTTTCTTTTGAACATCTCTATTGTTTGTCTTCTTATAATGTGCATGCATTATGTCTGAACAAATAACTTTAAAAATAAACCTAACCAGGCCGGGCACGGTGGCTCACGCCTGTAATCCCAGCACTTTGGGAGGCCGAGGCGGGCAGATCATGAGGTCAGGAGATCAAAACCATCCTGGCTAACACGGTGAAACCCCATCTCTACTAAAAATACAAAAAATTAGCCGGGCATGGTGGTGGGCGCCTGTAGTCCCAGCTCCTCAGGAGGCTGAGGCAGGAGAATGGCATGAACCCGGGAGGTGGAGCTTGCAGTGAGCCGAGATCACACCACTGCACTCCAGCCTGGGCGACAGAGCGAGACTCCATCTCTAAAACAAACAAACAAGCAAACAAACCTAACCAAACTTCCAAGAGTAAGGTACCATACCCTTAACTCTTTCCAAAGCATAGAGAAGCCAGAGTACCAAGGAAACTTCTTCTCTTGCCCTTCCCACCCTGTACAACGTGAGTCAGCTAGCATGATGAATAACCAACAACAATCCTATTTCTCTTCTACAAGAAAAGAGATGACTGGAAAAAATTTCCCACTATCACCAGCTCATTGCCTAAGGCCTGGGCACCCCAGGAAAGGTGGGAAATGAAGTGCTGTGGTCATGCAACAAAGCCTGAGCTCTTACCTATGAGTGCATACGACAGGAACTTGTTGACAGAGGTGAGTGCCAGTCCAGTGATAGGGCCAGTGGTATCTTCAGAGCGAATCACTTCCAGAAAAGGACGAAGGAATACATTGGGCTCAATTTCTGAAAGTTCTGCAAGAAAATACACAGAAATGAAGAGGTACCATCTAAGAGAAAACTAAACCCTGGAAAAAGGTTCTTGTTTGTGCCATGAGGCTAGAGGTCTTTGTTGCTGGGTCAATCTTCTTCCCTCTGGATTACCTTGAATCAAATCCCAGACACTGTATAATTTCATCTGTAAAATTTTCAGTATGTAGATCTAAAAGATTAGGAATCTTAAAAAAAGAACAAAAACACAATATATATATATTTTTTTTGTCAGACAGAGTCCTGCTCTGGAGTGCAGTGGCATGATCTCAGCTCACTGCAAACCTCCACCTCCAGGGCTCAAGCCCCTCAGCCTCCTCAGTAGCTGGGACTACAGGCGTCTGTCACCATGCCCGGCTAATTTTGTATTTTTAGTAGAGATGGGGTTACGCCATGTTGCCCAGGTTGGTCTCGAACTCCTGAGGCTCAAGCAATTGTGCCCGCCTTGGCCTCCCAAAGAGCTAGGATTACAGGTGTGAGCCACCATGCCTGGCCCACAATACTATGCTTAAAGAGTTAACAAACAGTTAAAATGGTAAATTTTGCATTATATGTATTTTATCACAATTTTTAAAAATTAACAATAATTTTTCAATATCATCAAATATTGAGTCAATTTTCCATGCCCATTTCACCACCCTCCCCTGTGATATAAATAGGTAACGCCATCTTGGGAGAGCCAATGTGACCCTTAGGTCCCAAGGTGGGCTCCTGTCTTTAGGTCCTTTGCTGTTATGGTCAGGGTCACTTCTCTTAGAGAAAAAGTGCAGCATATTCCAGGAGGGTGAGAGGAAACTTTGAGGTTTATAGTCCTTGCTGAAAAATAAGTTTAACAAGAACAAAAGGCTGAGCAGTCTCTTAGTCATGGAGGCAGTCTGTAATCTTGGAAGTTCATAACCACTGTCCGGCCTGTTTCCTGCCTAGAGTTAGCAGAGAACTAACTGCTCTGAGATGAAGGGGCAATTGATAATCTTTATTTTACAGATGAGAAAAGGCTCAGATAAGATACATGATTAGTCCCAAATCACACAACTAATATGCAGAGCTGGGATTTGAACCCAGCCTATATGGTTCCAAAACTTGTAAAACCCCTTCATCTATTCTACCTGAATAGATGAAATTTTACTCCTGAATTTAGAAGATTCCATTCTAGGTCAAAGAATACCACACTGTACTTGCTCCCTACCCTACTCTGCCCAGAATTTAAATTTGTTTTTCTAGATTGTGCTGTGCTTTCATCTTTCAGAGACCAGTTCCCTAAAAGGCTTCCTAAAGAGACCAAAAATGTTTAGGGATGTGATTTAGGCTGCCCCACCTTTAGAGACAAAAGGAAGCAGGGTTTCCTAAGCACCTTCATTTTCATGCAAATATAGGGAGCTGCCTACTCAATTCCTACCACCCCCACTCCTCCCTGGGTAAACATTCCCTGGGCCCGGCTGCTCCTCAGATTAATGCTTTAATTAATTGGCAGATTGGGTAGCATTTTCAAAGCTTGTCTGTACAGTGATCACATCAGCTGTAAAAAAACCTGCTTCTCTTCCCCTACTACCCCCACCTAGAGATGTAATAGAGAAGAACGTGTGTGTGTGTGTGTGTGTGTGTGTGTGTGTGTGTGTGTGTGTGTGTGTGTGTGTGTGTGTGTGTGTGTGTGTGTGTGTGTGTGTGTGTGTGTGTGTGTGTGTGTGTGTGTGTGTAGTGGTGATGGTGATAGGGTTGAGATATAAGGAATTTAAAGTATTTGGAAAAACTGAAATACATAATGTACTTTTAAAAAGCACATAAAAGGGCCGGGTGCGGTGGCTCACGCCTGTAATCCGAGCACTTTGGGAGGCCGAGGCGGGCGCATCACGAGGTCAGGAGATCGAGACCATCCTGGCTAACACGGTGAAACCCTGTCTCTACTAAAAATACAAAAAAATTAGCTGGGCGTGGTGGTTGGCACCTGTAGTCCCAGCTACTCGGGAGGCTGAGGCAGGAGAATGGTGTGAACCCAGGAGGCAGAGCTTTCAGTGAGCTGAGATCACGCCACTGCACTCCAGCACTCCAGCCCGGGTGATAGAGCAAGACTCCGACTCAAAAAAAAAAAAAAAAAAGCACATAAAAAAATGTAAAGTCATCTAGTCTTGCTGCTTTAGGAACATGAATTATGTACAATTTGGTCTGTTATCTTAAAAGTGGTCATGTGGTATATTTGACATATAAAAGTCTAGAGGAAAAAAATCTTTGAGAATCAGGACAGGTACAGATTTTCTGTGATTTCATTTAGTTGCTACAACTATATACTTGCTTCATGTCTTCCTTCACGGTAAAAGAGTAGGGCAGTTTTACATCTGGGGTCCACACTTCTAGGGTGATCTGCATTCAGCCTCTTTTTGCTAATTTGGTAAAATTAATTCTTTTCTTTAAATGAATGATTTATACAGCATGTAATTTTACAGCCAATTTTCAGATTGGCTTCCTTCATTCAACATGATGACTGAAATTTTTCCAAGCTATTGCATATATCAATAGCTTGTTTCTTTTTACTGCTGAGTAGTATTCATTGCCTGTATGTATCACAGTTTCTTTATCGATTCACTGGTTGAAGGACACGTGGGATCTCCAGTTTGGGGCAATTATGAATGGAACTGCTATAAACATTTGTGTACCAGTGTTTGTGTGAACACAGGTTTCCACTTCTTTAGGGTAAGTACCCAGGGGTAGGATTCCTGGGTCAAAGGGTAAAGGTGTGTTTAGCTTTACTGTCAAACTCTTTTCCAATGTCATTTTATCACTTTGTATTCCCACTAGCAATAAGAATTCTAGTTTCTCCACATCCTCTTCAATACTTTGTATTTCAGTGTTTTTACTTAAGCGATTCAAGTATGTATGTAATAGCAGCTCCATGTGGTTTAAATTTGCATTTCTCTAATGACTAATTATGTTGAACATCTTTTCATGTGCTTATTTGCCGTCTGTATATCCTTTTGGGTGACATGTCTGCTCAAGTCTTTTATCCATTATTAAACTAAATTGTTTTCTTACTATTGAGTTTGGAGACTTCTTTATTCTGAATTCAAGTCCTTCAGTAGTGATACAGTTATTTTAAGTATTTTCTCCCAGTCTTAAGCTTATCTTTTCATTCCCTTAACATCTTTCATAGAACAGACGCTTTTACTCTTGATGAAGTACAATTTATTAATATTTTATGGATTGTGTTTTGGTTTAATGTCTAAACTGACTCTGCCTAATTCCAAGTCACAAAGATTTCCACCCTCCCATTTTCTCCTAAAATGTTTACAGATTTATGTTTTTCACCTATGATCTATTCTGAGTTAATTTTTGCATAAGGTGTGAGGTTTAGATTGAGGCTCATTTTTCTTTTGCCTAGGAATTTCCTACTGTTTCCAACATATCTCATTAAGTTGTCTTTGCACCTTTGTCAAAAATAAATTGACCAGGTTGGGCACTGGTCCCAGCACTTTGGAAGGCTGAGGTGGGTGGATCCCTTGAGTCTAGGAGTTCGAGACCAGCCTAGGCAACATAGTGAGACCATCTCTACAGAAAATAATTAAAAAAAGGGCCAGGCGTGGTGGCTCACGCTTGTAATCCCAGCACTTTGGGAGGCCGAGGCAGGTGGATCACAAGGTCAGGAGATCGAGACCATCCTGGCTAACACGGTGAAACCCCGTCTCTACTAAAAATACAAAAAATTAGCTGGGCATGGTGGCGGGAGCCTGTAGTCCCAGCTACTCAGGAGGCTGAGGCAGGAGAATGGCATGAACCCGGGAGGCGGAGCTTGCAGTGAGCGGAGATCGCGCCAATGCACTCCAGCCTGGGCAACACAGCGAGACTCTGTCTCAGAAAAAAAAAGGGCATGGACCAGGAGCAGTGGCTCATGCCTCATGCCTATAATCCCAGCACTTTGGGAGGCTGAGGTGGGTGGATCACCTGAGGTCAGGAGTTCAAGACCAGCCTGGCAAACATGGTGAAACCCCATCTCTACCAAAAAATGCAAAAATTAGTGGGGCATGGTGGCACGCACCTGTAGTCCCAGCTACTGGGGAGGCTGAGGTGAAAGAATATCTTGAACCCAGGAGGCAGAGGTTGCAGTGAGCTGAGATCGTGCCACTGCACTCCAGCTTGGGTGACAGAGTGAGATCCTGTCTCAAAAAAAAAAAAAAAAAAAAAAAAATTAACCAGGCATGATGGCATGTGCCTGTAGTCCCAGAGACTCAGGAGGCTGAGGTGAGAAGATTGCTTGAGCCTGGGAGGCTGAGGCTGCAGTGAGCTGTGATCACACCACTGCACTCCAGCCTGGGGTGACAGAGTAAGACCCTGTTCCAAAAAATAAAAATTAAATTGGCCATATTTTTGTGAGTCTCTTCTGGGTTCTCTGTTCTGTTTCATTGATCTATGTGTCTAAGTCTGACAACATGACACTGTGTTAATTATTATAAATATATACTAAGTCTTTTTTTTTTTAACGGAGTCTTGCTCTGTTACCCAGGCTAGAGTGCAGTGGCTCAATCTTGGCTCACTGCAACCTCGCCTCCGGGGTTCAAGTGATTCTCCTGCCTCAGCCTCCTGAGTAGCTGGGACTACAGGAACGCGCCACCACGCCCAGTTAATTTTTTTGTATTTTTAGTAGAGACGAGGTTTCACCATGTTGGCCAGGATGGTCTCGATCTCTTGACCTTGTGATCCGCCCGCCTCAGCCTCCCAAAGTGCTGGCATTACAGGCATAAGCCACCGTTCCCGGCTGATATATACTAAGTCTTTTTTTGAGACAGAGTCTAGCTCTGTCGCCCAGGCTGGAGTGCAGTGGCATGATCTCAGCTCACTGCAACCTCTACCTCCCGGGTTCAAGTGATTCTCATGCCACAGCCTCCCGAGTAGTTGGGATTACAGGCACGCACCACCTCGCCTGGCTAATGTATTTTTAGTATAGACAGGATTTTGCCATGTTGGCCAGACTGGTCTTGAACTCCTGACCTCAGGTGATCCATCCGTCTCAGCCTTCCAAAGTGCTGGGATTATAGGCGTGAGCCACCATGCCCGGCTTATACTAAGTCTTAATAACAGTGGTGTGATTCCTCCAACTTCTTTTTTTTTTTTCCAATATCATTCAGTGTTCCAATTCCTTTGCCTTTCCATTTCAATTTAAGACAAACTTGCCTTGTTGGAAGTTTGAAAGGAATTGCATTGAGTCTATAGATCAATTTGGGGAGACATAATATCTTTGCTATGTTGTGCCTACCAATTCATGAACTTGGTATGTCTCTCCATTATTCAGATCTTCTTGGTTTCTCTCATCACTGTACTGATGAGAGCCACCACGCCCGGCTAATTTTGTATTTTTAGTAGAGACGGGGTTTCTCCATGTTTGTCAGGCTGGTCTCAAACTCCCAACCTCAGGTGATCCACCTGCCTTGGCCTCCCAAAGTGCTGGGATTACAGGTGTAAGCCACCACACCCGGCCGAGGCTCTGTGTGTAACCCTCACACAGCATACAATTCAGTCAATGGACTAGGGATCAGTAGTCTCACTCCTATCAATAGCCAGACATATGATACCCAAGACCTTCATCTGTCAAATTAGATAGTTGAAATCGGCTGAGCACAGTGGCTCACACCTGTAATCCCAGCACTTTGGGAGGCCAAGGTGAGTGGATCACTTGAGGTCAGGAGTTTGAGATCAGCCTGGCCAACATAGTGAAACCATGTCTCTACTAAAAATACAAAAACAATTAGCCTGGTGTGGTGGCATGTGCCTGTAATCTCAGCTACTTTGGAGGCTGAGGCATGAGAATTGCTTGAACCTGGGAGGCGGAGGCTACAATGAGCCGAGACTGCACCACTGCACTCCAGCCTGGGTGACAGAGGGAGACATTATCTCAAAAAAAAAAAAAAAAGGATTGTTGGAATCTATGACTGCTAAGATATGTTCATTCCAGTACTTTCATTTGGTAAGTCAGTGCTTTATAGAAACCTACTGATGAAAAACTAGAAGGGTTAAACTTTTTAATGAGCCCACCAGGAACCTTCATTATCATGTCACTTCCCTACCTCTTCCAAAAAAGAGAATCATGATATATAAAGTTAACTTTCCTTAAAGAGTTTTGTCTAGGGAGAACAAGAGTTTTGCTCTCTAGGTTCAACTGTTGATTGCCAGGAGCATAAGAGAAGCTCTAACAGGAGCAACTCTGCAACACGTGGGTTTGGGGGGAAGTTGAACTCCTAGCGGGGCATCACTAGTAAGGATATTTCTTTCTTTCTTTCTTTTTTTTGAGACAGTCTTGCTCTGTCACCCAGGCTGGAGTGCAGAGGTGTGATCTTGGCTCACTGCAACCTCTGCTCCCTGGGTTCAAGTGACTCTCTTGCCTCAGCCTCCCAGGTAGCTGGGATTACAGGCGTGTACCACCAGGCCCAGCTAATTTTTATATTTTTTAGTAGAGATGGGGTTTCTTCATGTTGGCCAGGCTGGTCTCAAATTGCACTCCTGACCTCAGGTGGTCCACCTGCCTCAGACTCCCAAAGTGCTGTGATTACAGGCGTGAGTCACCATGTCCAGCCATTAGTAAGGCTATTTCTAATTTAAGGGGTAACTTTTTGTAAACAAGTAATTTAAAAACAAAAAAATTTGAATTTATAATCCCGGTGAGATGTTCAGATGGTCATCTAGAATAGTGCTTGTCAAATTATCTGTGGTGAAGGGCCAGTTTTTTTTTCTTTATGTCAATCCATGCAGACCCATAGTTTTTTTTATTTTTATTTTTGAGGCGGAGTCTCGCTCTGTCGCCCAGGCTGGAGTGCAGTGGCGAGATCTTGGCTCACTGCAAGCTCCACCTCCTGGGTTCGCACCATTCTTCCGCCTCAGCCTCCTGAGTAGTTGGGACTACAGGCGCCCACCACCATGCCCGGCTAACTTTGTATTTTTAGTAGAGATGGGGTTTCACCGCGTTAGCCAGGATGGTCTCGATCTCCTGACCTCGTGATCCACCCACCTCGGCCTCCCAAAATGCTGGGATTACAGGCGTGAGCCACCTCGCCCGGCCCATGCAGACCCATAGTTTTATAACATACAGTTAATTACTAGAAAAATTTTAAAAACAAAGTCCAATTTTCTATTACTAGAATCAACATACATGTAACTACTGTCACATTGTTATAAAAATTTTAAAATACTTTCAACTTCTGTATATATCCTTTGTGTACTAAGCAGCAGTTTGTAGACTGCATCAGTTTTCTAGGGAACTGTTACTCAGAGACTAAACAGTACCCTACAAAAATAAGTCATAATTTTTGACTGATCATTCAGGAAAATCCTCCAAATCCTAGGATATTACAGCTAAAATAGGGCCTGAAAATAATTTATAATGAGGTAACTAAGATTTAGGGAAGTTAAGTAATTTGTACAAAGCCAGTTAGTATTGGAACCAGGACTAGAAGCTAAGGGCACTAGGCAGAATCATGGGCTTTCGTGGACAATTCAAATCCCAGTTCTGCAACTTAATAGCTATGTGACTTTAATTACTTAAGTGTTCTGCGTCTCTAATTTTATTACTTGTAAATGGGTATTAGAGAATTTAAATAAATTACATTTAAAATAAATAATAATAGCAACTAACATTCACTGAGCGTATACTATGTGCCAGGCATGGTATTAAGCAATTTACACACATTATCTCATTTGATGCATGTAAAACACTTGGTACAATGCGTGGAATAAAGTGTATAATAAATATAACTAAGATATTGTTCTAGTTTTTAGCTCTAGAGTCACAGCAGTCCAGTGTTCTCTATATTGTATACCAGTTCATTTCTTTTCTTTTTTTTTTTTTTTCCTTTCTTTTTTTGAGACGAAGTCTCACTCTGTCACCAGGCTAGAGTGCAGTGGCGCGATCTTGGCTCACTGCAACCTCCACCTCCCCGGTTCAAGCAATTCTCCTGGCTCAGCCTCCCGAGTAGCTGGGGCTACAGGCACATGCCACCACACCCAGCTAATTTTTGTATTTTCTAGTAGAGATGGGGTTTCACCATGTTGGCCAAGATGGTTTTGATCTCCTGACCTCGTGATCTGCCTGCCTCGGCCTCCCAAAGTGCTCATGCCTCCAAAGTGGCATGAGCCACTGCACCTGGCCACCAGTTCATTTCTTAAGATTTAAGTAAATATATATAAAAAAATTCTACCTTTGACTCCTAAACCATAAAAGGAATACAAGTTAAGGATAAATACTGAGATAACGGGTGGTTGTTATTTATGGTACAATTTGGGATAGCACTTTTAATTTCTGAGGGCTTCAGCTTTCTCCAAGGTATCAGAGAAAGAACAGGCTTCCTTTTTATAAAATGAATTATTAAAGTACTCATTAACATTTATTACCTGTGCCATGCCAAGTGCTATGCACTTTACATACCTTCACTCTTCATAATTAACCCCATTTTGAAGATGAAAATGAGGCTTAGAAAGGATAAGGGGATGTCCCCACCAGCTAAGATCATACAACTAGCTAGTAATGGAAATAGGAATCAAATCCAGGTCCATCCGACTCCAAAAGCTCTGCTCATAGCCATCCGACTTTACTGCTTCCTACGAGGCTAGAACAGAAAGGTTTCTGGTGTCCTAGCTCATGGTTCAGCCTGGCTGGGAACTGAGATTCAATTGTCTGGATCTTCTCCAGAAGAGTGAAAACTGCCTGAGTCCTTCAGGAGAAAAGTGCCATGATTCTGCTCATAGTAAGCAGGCTGAATAATTTCACAACCAAGGAGACATCTGACACCCCAGCCAAGCAGCCAAAATTCCCGCCCTGGAAGACTGTCAACCTCAAGGCACAAACAGTCCAGTAAACACAGAGTGCAGATTAGGTAGGGGGGTGCTCTGAAGGTGACTGGTCCATGTTCTAAGATGAACCAGTCATCTGGGGGAAAAAGGGCACAAGGAAGGGAAATCTAACCCCCCATTGGAGAAAACACTTGGGATCCTTTCAGAATCAAATCCAGGTCCAATTTCTGGACAGCCAGTGACAAATTACAACAAGAATTATTAAATTATTTCTGGAGAGGCTCATGAGTCACTTCAACCCAAAGCAAAGTGAAGCCCTTTGGAGATGTCTTGGTGGTGTTCTGCTCATACTGTACTCAATATGACTGGGCAGGGTGCTTCACTCCCCATATTATGACATTAAAACAGAAGTGTCAATTTGGCCCAATATCTGTCTGAGAATCTGCAGATGTCCCACACCTCTTGTCTTCCCAAATGATGAGGTGACCTCTCCAAAACGGGGATGAATCTTGACTTTTTTTTTTTTTTTTTTTTCTTTGAGACAAAGTCTCACTCTGTCACCCAGCCTGGTGCAATTTTGGCTCACTGCAACCTCCACCTCTCCGGTTCAAGCAATTCTCCTGCCACAGCCTCCCGAGTAGCTGGGACTACAGGCGCTCGCCACCACGCCTGGCTAATTTTTTGTATTTTTAGTAGAGACGGGGTTTCACCATATTAGCCAGGATGGTCTCGATCTCCTGACCTCATGATGCGCCCGCCTCGGCCTCCCAAAGTGCTGGGATTACAGGGATAAACCACCGTGCCCAGCTGAATCTTGACATTATTTTCTCGTCTCATGTCAGAACTGCTACCATCTCTGATCATCTGTGTCAAAGGCCTCAACATGTGGCCTCAAGCACTGCCCTTGGACAAAATAGAACACTCTCCTAAGCTACAAGGGAACAGCCACCATCCTACCAGGAGGCTGTGTTCTCCAGGCCGCAGCAGCCTTTTCTCATTTGGCCAGCATTGGGCTGGCACATTCCTGAGCCAAAATGCACACATAAGCTGCTTTCCCTGGTAGCAAAGCTCTTCACTCCTGAGTGACTCTTATCAGGGGCAGTTGGGCATTCTCAATTGGATTACGCTGACAAGGAAAAAGGCCTGAGGTATGTTATTTCAACACCATTTGGCTTCAGAAATGCCTGTTTCGACCTTTTTGCCCTCAGAGTCTACTTCTCTCTTCTTGCTTTCTAGAGGGTCACCAGCCTGCTCCCATGCTTGTTCTTTACCCTGCAAATATTGGCCCATGTTCCTGGAGACAGAATACCATCATTCACAAGATGGATCATGTATAACAGACTAATAAATCATAGCATGATAAAAAAAGAAATTAGTTCATTTACCCTTCTAACATTTCTGTATCCAGAGACAGACGACAAAAGCTTTTTGGTTTTAGGCTTTTCTGTCTATATCTGTACATTCCATTTTAGGAGAAAGTGTTAGGTCTCATATGCTACTTTTCTGACTATGCTGTATACCTCAGGAATATATTTCTTGCAAAAGTCAAGATTGATAGTGATCTACAAAAATTTCTGATGTATGGTAAGCTCAGTAGGAAGAAGCTGTGTTCTTTTTGGTCACTAGAGGACATCAAGAGTAGTGGTCCAGGCCAGGTGTGGTGGCTTACACCTGTAATCCCAGCACTTTGGGAGGCTGAGGTGGGAGAATCACTTGAGCCCAGCAGTTCGAGACCAGCCTAGGCAACATAGTGAGACTTCATCTGCACAAAATATGAAAAAATTAGCCAGGCATGCGCACCTGTGGTCCTGGCTACTCGGGAAGCTGAGGTGAGCCCTGATCATACCATTGCACTCCATCCTGAGCAACAGAGTAGAATCCTGTTTCAAAAAAAAAAAAAAAAAAAAAAAAAGGAGGGGTAGTGATCCAAAGAATAATCAAAGCTAAACTTTGGCAAAGCCAGAAGCCTCTGGTATAACTGCCACACTTCCCATACCTTCGTTTATCAGCTTCAAAGTTTTCCAGACCTATGAAGGGACAGGTGGGAATTTAGGCTTGGTTCAGGAACGGATTCCAGAAAACACTGTCAACGGACAGGTCCCATACCTGTATTTCCTAGCCTGGGCTTAAGGGTCAAACCCAGATAGACCCTGCCCTATACAACAGAAGATATGAAATAAAGAAATGCACTAGGCCCAATTCTGATTCTGTCATTAACTGTGTGACCTTGGGCAAAAACACCTCATTTCTCTGGGCCATAGTTTCCTCATCCATTGGGATTTCCTGGGGAAGGTGGTGGTGGTGATAGTAATTTAACTAGATTGTTTAAGGCCCCTTTAGGTCCCTAAAACTTATGATTCTACATGCAAAGAACCATTTGGAAGTAAATGCACACGAAGGCAGACAGTGTAGCCTGGAGGGAAGGCAAGTCCTGTTTGTTTGTCTAAGCTCTTCACAGTGGCTATTTTCTGAGCTATCACACAACAGTTTCTCAGATCTGCTTCTTTTTATCAAACAAATTCTTAGCTTCTCAGGATGCTTCTAGACTTAGGGGGCTATTAACTTTGACATTATGATTTTTAAGAGACAAAGTATGATTATGGCTTAATCACTGCTGCATCCAGGTAAAAAGGAGGATCCATAGGTCCACTTAGGGCCAGCAGTAGAAGATAATGGTACCAACCACTTACATTAAAAAAGGCAAATTAGGCTGAGCTTGGTGGCTCACGCTTGTTATCCCAGCACTTTGGTAGGCAAAGGCAGGCGAATCACTTGAGGTCAGAAGTTAGATACCAGCCTGGTCAACATGGTGAAACACTGTCTCTACAAAAAATATAAAAATTAGTTGGGCATGGTGGTGCGCACCTGTAATCCCAGCTACTCTGGTAGCTGAGGCACGAGAATCGCTTGAGCCGGGGAGGCAGAAGTTGCACTGAACCGAGATCATAACATTTGTACTCCAGCCTGGGTGACACAGCAAGACTCTGTCTCAAAAAAAAAAAAAAAAAAAAAAGTCAAATTGCAGTTGACCCTCTGTGTCTGTGGAGCCAACATCAGTGTACACGATCAACCACAGATCAAAAATATTCAGAAAAATTAAGTGGATGGTTGCATCTGTACTGAACATCTACAAACTTTTTCCCTTGTCATTATTCCCTAAATATGGTATAACTATTTACATAGTATTTATATTGAGTTAGGCATTACAAGTAATCTAGAGATGATTTAAAGCATAGGGGAAGGCTGGGTGCGGTGGCTCATGCCTGTAATCCCAGCACTTTGGGAGGCGGAGGCAGGTAGATCACCTGAGGTCAGGAGTTCGAAACCAGCCTGGCCAACATGGCGAAACCCTGTCTCTACTAAAAATACAAAAATTAGCTGGGCGTGATGGCAGACGCCTGTAATCCCAGCTATTCAGGAGGCTGAGGCAGAAGAATCGCTTGAACCCAGGAGGCAGAGGTTGCAGTGAGCCAAGACTGTGCCACTGCACTCCAGCCTAGGTGACAGAGCGAGACTCTGTCTCAAAAAACAAACAAACAAACAAACAAACAAACAAAATTTAGCCAGGTATGGTGGCGTGCGCCTATAGTCCCAACTACTAGGGAGGCTGACGTGCGGGGTGGATCACTTGAGCCCAGGGATGTCATGGCTGGAGTGAGCCATGATGGCACCACTGCATTCCAGGGTAGGCGACAGAGTGAGGCCCTGTCTCAAAAGACAAAAACAAACCCTTTGGAAAGTGTTCACTTTTCTGGCTGATCAATCCCTCAAAGGCCAACCCAACCTGTTTTTCTTCTCTCTCTCTTGCCCAGGCTGGTCTTGAACTCCTGGGCTCAAGCAATCCACCCACCTTGGCCCTCAAAGTGATGGGACTACAGGTTTGAGACACCGTGCCCAGCCCCAATCTGTTTTTTTTATGAGCCCCAATCTGTTTTTTTAATGAATCAAAGCCCCAAACCGTAACTCTCTGATTAAACATGAGGAATTCCTGAATGTATACACCTTGAGGTTACATTTAAAGCCTGAAAACCCCAGGGATTAGAAATCATAATTTTATATTTTCTCCAAAACTGCCACTGATAAGTACTTTATGGAACATCACGTTCATGAGGCCCCAACCTAACCCAGAGATTACGTAAGAACTCCTCCTCCCTAGATACCTGGTGCAAAAAGGTTCAAGATGACCAAGACAGAAAATTATTTTTGCCATCTATATATGCTCTCTGGCTTGAACACCTTTGTCAGGACCTTGTCCCCATCTCCATCCCTATAGCAGCTCAACCTCTCCTTAGAGAGAGGATAGGAAGAGGATATATTTTTTTCAGGGTCAAAATCCCTAACGGCGTGTGTATCCCAGAGCAGGCTGCTTTCCATAAATCTCTGCTCCTGAAATCGTCATTTTTGCCATCATCTCCTTGCTGAGTGAGGCTACCCTGGTCTGACTGAGGTCAGATTTAGCCTCCACTTTCAAAAGATAAGACAGGCACTTAAAGGCAGCATACACATGGGAAAATAGTTTATCGTATGATTTTGTCCAATATGATGTATGAATCCTGATTAGAAGAGGAATGAGTTTCCTACCTTGGGCATTCCTGCTAAATAGCCAGATTTAACTTGCTGCTAGGAGCTGCTATCTACCATCCTCACAAGAATCCCATTTCATTGCCAGAACAACCACCTTAATTTGCCTCAGACATCAGCAACAGCTACATTATATTATTTTTATTTATTTATTTTTTTGAGACGGAATTTCGCTCTTGTTGCCCAGGCTGGAGTGCAATGGTGTGATTTCAGCTCACTGCAACCTCCACCTCCAGAGTTCAAGCGATTCTCCTGCCTCAGCCTCCTGAGTGTAGCTGGGATTACAGGCGCGTACTACCACACCCAGCTAATCTTTATATTTTTAGTAGAGACAGTGTTTCGCCATGTTGGCCAGGCTGGTCTTGAACTCCTAACCTGAGGTGATCTGCCTGCCTCAGCCTCCCAAAGTGCTGGGATTATACGCGTGAGCCACTGTACCCGGCCAGCTACATTATATTATTAAACATAATTACCACATATAATTTTATTTTATCCTCCCAATAACTCTGGGAAATAGTGTTACTGTCCTCACTTTACAGATAAGGACATCAAGGCTCTAAGAGGTTAAGTGATTTACCCAAGGTCACACAGTAAGTAGAAGAGATAAAATTTGAATCCAGGTCTATTGTGACTCCAAAGCCACTGTATTATACTCTTCAATATTATACCATGCTATGGTACAGGGGGCTTTTTGTTTGTTTTTTTGAAACAGAGTCTTGCTCTGTTGCTCAGGCTGGAGTACCATGGTGCAATTATAGCTCACTGCAAACTCAAACTCCTAGGCTCAAAAGCAATCCTTCTGCCTCAGACTCCTCAGTGGCTAAGACTACCAACTCCTGAGTGGCTAAGACTACCGGCATGTGCCACCATGCCCAGCTAATTTTTTAAATTTTTTGTAGATAGGGGGTCTTGCTATGTTACCCAGGTTGAACTCCTGGCCTCAAATGATCCTCCTGCCTCAGCCTCCCAAAGTGCTGGGATTATAGGCATAAGCCACTGTGCCTGGCCTATTGTATAAGTTTACTACTAGATATATTAACTGCATGACTTGGATGACAAAAATTTAAAACTTGGCCGGGCTTGGTGGCTCACGCCTGTAATCCCAGCATTTTGGGAGGCTGAGGCGGGTGGATCATGAGGTCAGGAGATTGAGACCATCCTGGTTAACACGGTGAAACCCCATCTCTACTAAAAATACAAAAAATTAGCCGGGCGTGGTGGCGGGCGCCTGTAGTCCCAGCTACTCGGGAGGCTAAGGCAGGAGAATGGAGTGAACCCGGGAGGTGGAGCTTGCAGTGAGCCGAGATTGTGCCACTGCACTCCAGCCTGGGAGACAGAGCAAGACTCCGTCTCAAAAACAAAACAAAACAAAAAATTTTAAAACTCAACCGTCCTAGAACTGAAGTTTCTTCTGTACCTCTCCTCCTAACCAGTGACTAAACATTGTTAGTTATTGATTGTAGTACTGCCATACAAATTAAGTGTCAGGTTTACCTAGGTTCCCTCCTAATCCAAAGAGGGAGAGTGAGGCCCCTTTAACAAGGCTGGCAGGGATAAATGAGGCCCACAGGGACTGGCCTCAATCATATCTCAGAGACCCAAGGACAGACTGATCCATCTGTCTTACTGAAAGCACAAGTTTGATGCATATCAACCCTAAATACTAGTTCTCTTCTTTCTAGAGGAAACTGGCACATATTGAAAGGCAAGCAATTCAGTTATAGCATACAGACAAACCAGAGCTACTGTGGCCCTTCACTCTGCCTTGTTGTTTTCTGCATGCACTGTAGAAGACCAAGCCCCGACTTAAGCAGGCAATTTGAAAGCCCAGGAGAAATTAAAAACTTATGTTGGTATACTTGACAACAGAACAATTTACCCCAGCTTTATGCAGTCATTACACTTGGAGCAGCTTTTTCAATACAAATTCCTTTCAGAGTCTAGTAAAAAGTTTCATTGTTCAACAGCAGCATTATAGGTTTATTATCAATTATCACTATGTCAGGTCTTCTCTACCAGCCCTGAAAAAGACAGAGGAAATTAAAAAGAACTAAATTCTGAACTGACATTAGCAAAGTTTACAGATGATGAAAAAGCCTGAAGAGATAATAGTCAAAGCTCCTGGAGAAGAATCAGACAATCCCCAGTCTCAATTACGGGACTGATAAGTAACCTTACCCTATCCCTTCAGTGTATAGGACCTTACTTATTCACTCTCACTTACTGTATGTACTCTCAGAGTACAGAGTTAATGTTTTCCCAAGAGCTGGAAATAGTTACTACAGCAGCATATCATAAATTCTTAGTGACACCAAGACTAAGGGGTCTTTTTATTTTTATTTTTTTTGAGAGAGGGTTTCACTCTGTCACCCTGGCTGGAGTGCAGTGGCACAATCTCGGCTCACTGCAACCTCTCAAGTAATCCTTCTACCTCAGCCTCCCAAGTATCTGGGACTAAAGCATGTGCCACCACGCTTGGCTAATTAAAAAAAATTTTTCTTTGTAGAGACGAGGTCTTGCTATTATTTCCCAGGCTGGTTTTGAACTCCTGGGTTCAAGTGATCCTCCTGCCTTGGCCTCCCAAAGTGCTGGGATTATAGGCATGAGCCACTGTGCCCAGCCAGATTAAGAAGTCTTTATGCTGTTTCAGCCACCCTCATGCTAAAAGGCTCAAGAACTTTATGATAAGGGATATTTCCCATTTTACTGATGGGGAAAACAAAAGCATCAAAAATAGATGGAGCTAGGACAAGTATGCTAATCACTTGCCACTGCTGTCTCTAGACATGTCTGTGAGCTCGACAGTAAACAAATAATGCTTATGGAAGCAGCAGTACCCTGAAAAGTCACACCTTATTTGCTTGAAAGGTGCTGACAGAACCTTTAAGACAGCTGAATCTGGAGGAGCAATCCTCAAAGGGTTGGAAAACAATTTCACAAAACATGGGACAGAAGCTGGGCCCAGCCAACACCTGTTTCCCCAACACTGTCTGTCTGTCTGTCTCTTGTTTTATCCCAACTGCACACTTAATACAAAAGCTCCATTATTCTGGTAAAGTTGCATTCCAGCCCAGAGTGCAGAGTTAATGTTTTTTACAGCCACATGCCTCCTTGTGATGGATGACCACTTTATAATAAAATACTTTATGCTCAATCAACTTACAAATAATGGGTATTCCATTACATGGCATTTAAAACACAACCAAATTCAGAAAAATCCAGAAAGAAATAAGGATAGAAACAAGAATGATTCCTAGAAAGAGAGGAAGGCCACGAGAGAATCCTCTGTAAGTCCTTCACTCCCAAAGAATTTACCCATTCTCTTATTGAAGGATATTTGAGTTGTTTCCAGTTTTTTACTATCACTGCTGTATACATTCCTATACAAGTCTTTTTGTAAATGTGTTTGTTTCTCTTGACTAAATACCTAAGAGCGAAAGTGCTCAGCCACAGGGTAGACGAGTGTTTAACTTTAAAAGAAACAGTTCTTCAATGTTGCTGCACACCCCTCCCCTCTCCACCAGCTCTATATTTTCCTCCCCTAAGGGCCTAGGTTCTTTAAGTTGAGGATTTGGCAGGAGAGAAGAAGCCACATCATGAGGATCCCTGCTGCCAGAGCACAGTGGCCTGAATCGGACACTTAAAAAGCTGAACAGGTGTTTGAAACCCTACTCCAGCCTCCCTGTTTGGTGCCAGCCCCCTGAGAGGCTAAGGCTTGGCCAGCAGAATTCGGCTCATCTAATGGATGCCGATTAGAGACTTTTACAAGACATAGCTACATAATAGTGTATATGCTGTGACCTGGTACATTTAAAGCAGGTAAGTGAACATCTTAATCTTAAGGAGGGGGGCCTCTGGTGGTCCAAATGCTCTTGAGCAAAGGGTAGTCAGGCTACGTGCCAGATGAAAGCCCTTCACCAACCTCTACCTTTTCTCCTTATATATCCACACAATTGACTACCACTCAGAAAAGCAAAACAGAAAAAAACTACTATATATGCAACATGGATAAATTCCAAAAACATGCTAAGCTAAAAGAAGCTAGCTATGAAAGAGTATATCCTGTGTGATTCCATTTATATGAAATCCAGAAACAAAACTTATCCATAGTGATAAAAAATGGTTTTGTATATATGTGTGGGGTTGGGGGACTCAAAGAGGCATGGGGGATATTTCTGGGGAGATGAAATATTCTGTATATTCTTTATTCATGCTGGTTACATGGTTTATACAATTATCAAAACTTACCAACTGAACACCTAACATCTGTATATTTTGTTGTATGTTAATTATACCTCAAGTTGAAAAAAAAGGAAAGCCAGATGGGGGCTTAGGGTGAGCTTCCCCTACTTGGTATTATTTGGGAGAATGAAGAAAGAACAGAAGAAACAAGTTTGCTTCCCAACTCACCAGTCTGGGAGCAGAGACTCAACAGCTAGCTGAACTGCCACCTCAGTGCCCCTTGGGCAACCTTTGTAGAAAAATGAGGTTTTCAGGTGGTAGCTTATAATATTCTCAATGAAGCCCTGTTACTCCCCAAGGGAATGATATTGAAATGTCTTCAACAGTGTTTACTTCCCCATTGCTAAAAGTATGATCAGCATTCCAATTTAGAAGCAAGTTTACATACTTGGCGTAAACTTGCATACTAGGCCCTGAGCACTTAGAACTCAGATAGCCTTCAAAAAATTAAATTATAACCATAGTAATAGACAAGTAAGACAGAGCTTTAGTTCCAGAGCTGCCACTACTCTGTTATGAGGCCTTGCATGACATGACCTTTTCTGAGCCACAGTTCTTTCCCTATAAAATAGGACAGGTGACCTCTATACTTCATTTTAGTTCTAACACTGTATGATTTTAGAACTCTTATAAGTGCAGGCCGGGCGCAGTGGCTCACACCTATAATCCCAGCACTTTGGGAGGCCGAGGCAGGTGGATCACTTGAGGTCAGAAGTTCAAGACCAGCCTCGCCAACATGGCGAAACCCCATCTCTACTAAAAATACAAAAATTAGCTAGGTGTGGTGGCATGTGCCTGTAATCCCACCTACTTGGGAGGCTGAGGCATGAGAATTGCTTGAACTCAGGAGGTGGAGGGTGCAGTGAGCCAAGATTGTGCCACTGCACTCCAGCCTGGGTGACAGAGTGAGACTGTGTCTTAAAAAAAAAAAAAAAAAAAAAGAAAAAAAGAACTCTTGTAAGTTCATATGGGTTCAGTATGAGATGGGCAAGGAAAGCCCTGTAGTCCTTCTCAGCATTTTTTCTTTTTTTTTTTTTTTTTGAGACGGAGTCTCGCTCTGTTGCTCAGGCTGGAGTGCAGTGGAGCAATCTCAGCTCACTGCAACCTCTGTCTCCTGGGTTCAAGCAATTCTCCTGCCTCAGCCTCCCAAGGAGTTGGCATTACAGGCGCCCACCATCACGCCTAGCTAATTTTTGCATTTTTAGTAGAGACGGGGTTTCACCATTGTTGGCCAGGCTGGTCTTGAACTCCTGACCTCAGGTGATCCGCCCGCCTCGGCCTCCCAAAGTGCTGGGATTACAGGCGTGAGCCACTGTGCCCAGCCCTTCTCAGCATTCTTATAGAGACTTGTCCTTTAGCTTAATGAGGACCCCAAGAGGGATTGTGCATATCATGTGAAATAACTCCTCCCCCTAACACACTTAGGGAAGTAGATTCAGGGAGAAAAGCAACAAACTTTAGTGAAAAGCTGCTACCATGGCAAACACCCAACATGGCATGGCACAAAAGAAGAGTAGATAGCCTCAGAATCCAGAGGTAAAGACTGGAGAAGAAAATAATCATATGCAGAGTGCATACTGTGGAGAGGGTATGCATTGTACTAGGCACCTTGTACACATCAGCTCAAGTAATTCTCACAAGAATACTATAAGGCAAGTTTTTATATTATTTTGCAGATGAGAAAATGGAGATTCAAAAAGATCAGCCAGGTACAGTGGCTCACGCCTGTAATCCCAGCACTTTGGGAGGCAAAGGTAGGCAGATCACTTGAGGTCAAGAGTTTGAGATCAGCCTGGCCAACATGGTGAAACCCTGTCTTTACTAAAAAATACAAAAATTAGCCAGGCGTGGTGGCGGGCACCTGTATCCCAGCTACTCAGAAGGCTGAGGCAGGAGAATCGCTTGAACCTGGAAGGTGGAGGTTGCAGTGAGCTGAGATTGCACCACTGCACTCCAGCCTGGGTGATAGAGAGAAACTCCGTCTCAAATAAAAAAAAAAAAGATCAAGTAACTGCTACCAATGACTGCCCAAGACCACCCAATGGTAGAGATGGGATATGAAGCCAGGTCTATCCAACTCCAAAGTCTATGTCTTTTTCCACAATCATTTAGCAAGAAATAAGTTGGAGATCCTAGATCCCAAAGGAGCCTGGGAAAAGTCTGGCATTTTCTCCTTCTTACAAATAACTCATTTCGTATTTCTCGGGTAGCCCCTGGCATTCCCTACACAGAAGAAAGGGTTAAACCTAAAGTTAGGAAGAGGAAATTCCCTAGAAAATTGAAACACATGCTGTGGCTCTGACTAAATTTCACACCCATTCTGTTGAGCAACGTCTATAGTGTGTGAGAAAAGACTCTAGCCCTGCCCCCATCCTTTATGCATTCCATCACCTGCTGCTTTCCTTCAGACTAAGGGGACGGAAAGGAAGGGAGGAAGACTATACATCTTTGCTTGGTGCGTATTTAAGCCAGAGGTTAGCAAACCCAGGGTAGGAAGAAGTATTCCGTGAAAAAAAGAAAAGGAATAATACTCTCTTTTTTCTACTTGCACCAGTATAAGAGATAGTTCTTACGACAAACCATAATGAGGGAAGGGGTTGGACTTTGCTGGGGAAAAGAGGGGAAGGCTAGCCTTCCTGGAAAGTAGGCAGGCAGGATTCAGGAGAACAGGGCCAATTTACACCTGTCTCCTTGTCTGGTATTTCATTCTCAAGTGAACTCTGTATTTCTGTCCATAAGAGTTAAACCTCATCCAGGAAAACAAATGTGAAGATGGAAACATTAAAAGAAAGGCTTCCCTTGCTACCCCCTTCAACCAGATTCCTGCTTATGACAATGAATATAGTTATTTGGTACTGAAATTTGACTGGATTAAACGTGTTTATGGCCAGGCATGGTGGCTCATGCCTGTAATCCCAGCTCTTAGGGAGGCAGAGATGGGAGGATAACTTGAGCCCAGGAGATGGGCAACATAGCGAGGTCCCGTTCTCCACAAAAAGGAAAAAAAAAACAGACAGAAAAAAAGTGCAAACATAAGAAAAAATAAAAAATAAAAAAAGTGCAAAAATAAGAACTTAGTCTACATTGAAGTCTAGGGTAGCTACTGGAATAAAAGAAGAAAAGGAAGAAGACAAGGGCCAATGAACAAATGCCATTATGGCAGTTAATCTCCAAAGGTAGTCCCTTACAGTGCCACCCCTCACATGTTCCTCCTCCAATCAAGAGGTACAGCTTGTGTCTGCTCCCCTTGAATCTCGTCTGTGACTGCTTTGACATATGGAATGCAGAGAAAATGACAATCTGGGACTTCCATGCCCAGGCACTAAAAAGGCTTTGAAGCTTCTTCTTCTTTTTTTTTTTCTTCCAATTTTGGAGATCTAAACTGCCATGTACACAGTCTAACCCACCCTGCAGGAGAGCAAGGTCATGAGGAAAAGCCCTGGAGATTGAGGTATCATGTCAAAGGAAGCCACATGGTACCAGACATCCAAACCATAGCCGCAGCTGACTGCAACCACAGAAGAGACTGTGAGAAGAGGTGTTCAGCTGGGCCCTGGACAACCCACAAAATTGTGATATAATAAAATGGTTGTTGGTTTAAGCCACAAAGTTTGGAAATGGTTACATAGTAATAGATCATTGAAATGGCAGCTCTTCTTTGTCTTCTTCTTCTTCTTCTTCTTCTTATTACTTTGAGACAGTCTTGCTCTGTCACCCAAGCTGGACTACAGTGGTGTGATCTCAGCTCACTGCAACCTCTGCTTCCTGGGTTCAAGCGATTCTTGCTGAAACAGCTGGCTCTTATTAAAAATGAAGCTAACTTAGGAAACTGGGACTACAGGCATGCACCACCATACCCAGCTATTTTTTTTTTTTTTTTTTTTTTTTTTTGTAGAGATGAGATCTCACTATATTGCCCAGGCTGGTCTCAAACTCCTGGATTCAAGAGATCCTCCTGCCTCGGCCTCCCAAAGTGCTAGAATTACAGGCATGAGCCACCACATGTAATGAGAACTACTAACACTAGTATTTTGTCATGGGCATGTAATGTAAACTGTATTGTAGGAATAAAGGAAAACTTACCCAGTTTTAGGTGAGATAAAAGGAATTATAGTGGGGAGAAATCCTATTTCCTTTAGCAATTGAACACACACATATTTAGGAATAAATCTAACAAGAAATGGACATAAACTGGGGAAAGAAGAATCTACAAACTTTACCAAGGTCACCAGAGAAGTCTTGACTAAATGGAGAAGCCATAACATGTTCCTGATTAAGGAGGCCAAATATATTATAAAGATGTCAATTCTCTCCATACTAATTTATGTTTTTGAATCAAAATCCTAAAGGCCTTTCAAAAAGAACTTAAATAAGTGACTCTGTACTTCATGTGAAAGAAGAACCAGATGAGGATAGCCAGAATATTTTTTCAAACAACTAATGAGGCCAGGCATGGTGGCTTGCGCCTGTAATCCCAGCACTGTGGGAAGCCGAGGTGGGTGGATTGCTTAAGCCCAGGAGTTCAAGACCAGCTTGGCCAACATGGTGAAACCCTGTCTCTACAAAAAATACAAAAAATTACCTGGGCATGGTGTTGTAGGCCTGTAGTCCCAACTACTCTGGAGGCTGAGCTGGGAGGATTGCTTGAGCCCAGGAGGTTGAGACTGCACCACTGTACCCCAGCCTGGGTGACAGAGCAAGACCCTGTCTCAAAAACAAACAGGCTGGGTGCAGTGGCTCACTCACACCTGTAATCCTGGCACTTTGGGAGGCCAAGGTGGGTGGATCACTTGAGTTCAGGAGTTTAAGGCTAGCTTGGGCAACATGGCAAAACCCCGTCTCTACAAAAAATTAGCCAGGTGTGGTGGCACACACCTGTGGTCCCAGCTACTCGGGAGGCTGAGACAGGAATGTTGCTTGAGCCCAGGAGGTGGAGGTTGCAGTGAGCTGAGATTGTGCCATTAAACTCCAGCCTGGGTAGTAGAGCGAGACTCTGTCTTAAAACAAAAACAAACAAAAAACTAATTTCAGGAAGTCTGCAGTATCATTTTAAAATGTCTTATAATCCTATAACAAATAAATCAGTATACTATTGGCAAAAGAATAGGTAGGACAATATGTAGTATATGATATATGATAAAGAGTATTCAATAAATGGGATGTTAGGTGGGAAAAGTTAAATTCCTATTTCAGTCCACTTGACAGAATAAATTATATTGATTAAAGAAAGATGCAAATTAATACACTTATTAAATATTTATGAGTGCCAACTTTGTGCCAGTCACCAGGCTAGATAATAGATATATGATGGTGAACAATGCAACACAACCCTTGTCCTCATGGAGTTTACTGTGTAGTGGGAAAGACATTAGGCAAGGGATCACACAATTAACTGATTATAATTGTAACTAATTATAAGTTATGATTTTAACACTAATGGTAAGTGTTATGAAGAAATACAAGGTGCTCAGAGTGTTTAAGAATTAAATATAGGCTGGGCACAGTGGCTCATGCCTGTAATCCCAGCACTTTGGGGGGCCGAGGTGGGTGGATCACTTGAGGTCAGGAGTTTGAGACCAGCTTGGCCAACATGGTGAAACCTCATCTCTACTAAAAATACAAAAACTAGCCAGGCGTGGTGGTGTGCACCTGTAATCCCAGCTACTCGGGAGGCTGACGCTTGAGAATCACTTGAATCTAGGAGGTGGAGGTTGTAGTGAGCTGAGACTGCACCACTGCACTCCAGTCTGGGCAACGGAGCCAGGCTCCATCTCAAAAAAAAAAAAAAAAAAAAGAATTAAAGATAAAAACTAAAATATATAATAAGTAGAATAAAATGACCTTGAGGTGAAAAGAAAACTGTCTGAGATTCATTAACAGATTGCTTCTCAGCCTTTCGGCTAAAATCAAGCATAGATTCATTAACATATTCTTAGCAGAAGAAAAGGAAATATAAGCAGAGTGGAAAAGGCTGAAGAGCAAGTTCTTTTAGAAAGAAGTACCAATAAGAAACAAGCTCTGGAAGGAGGCACCAGGTAGAAGGTGAGACATGGAACAGAAAATAAGGGGACTAACTGAGAAAACAGAAAAAATGGAGCAGGGGGAAATTATTGAGGAACTAATATAAGATCATTTCCCAAAATCAAATGATATAATTTTGCAGATCAAAAAGACCCTTACTAAGACCTAGCAGAATAACTAAAAGAGACCCACACCAGGTGTTTCAGAATAATGGGGATAAAGAAATTGTAAGAACTCCAGTTTAAATATAAAGGACTGAGACTCAATATGGCATCAGACTACTCAAGATCAACACTGGAAATGAGAAGAAAAAGAAGCAGAGCCATCAAGTTTTGAAGGAAAACTATTTCCAAACTAGAATTCTATATCCAGTAAAACCTTCAATTAGTGTCAATATAGAATAAAAAGATAGCTTCAGATAAGCAATGTCTAAAAAAAACCATACATCCCCAGGTGTCATTTCCTAGAAGCTACTGGATGATGTAAAAAATAAAAAATAAAAAACCAACGTGAGACAGTAAATCAAGAAAGAAATGGGCCAGGCGCAGTGGTTCACGCCTGTAATCCCAGCACTTTGGAAGGCAGAGGCAGGCACATCACCTGAGGTCAGGAGTTTGAGACCAACCTGGCCAATATGGTGAAACCCCATCTCTACTAAAAATATAAAAATTAGCTGTGTGTGGTGGCAGGCACCTGTAATCCCAGCTACTAAGGAGGCAGAGGCAGGAAAATTGCTTGAACTTGGGAGGTGGAGGTTGCAGTGAGCCAAGATCACATCACTGCACTCCAGCCTGGGCGACATGAGTGAAACTCTGTCTCAAAAAAAAAAAGAAAAAGAAAAAAGAAAGAAATGGACATAGCATAAACAAGAAAAAGGAGATCTAGAGAAAACTGAAGGGAAGTTCCAGAAGGACAGCTGTGCCTGAGGTCTAGACAGTAACCAATACAGAATAGAAGAAGAGGATGGGAGGCTCTGAGAAGGAGTTTCTAGGAAGAGATAAAAATAGAAGAGAAGAGCTGTGTGTTTGACCACGTGGAAAAATAATATTCAGTTTTTAAAACTTGTAGAATTTGAGAAGAAACAGTAATAGTAACAGAAAACAGCATATTTTCAAAAGGAGGGGAAAACTTGAATAATGAATTCAAATGAATAATCCTTAAGATCTTTTTTTTTTTAGAGACAGGAGTCCTGCTATGTTATCCAGGCTAGCCTTTTTAGTTGTTGTTGTTGAGACGGAATCTCGCTCTGTCACCCAGGCTGGAGTGCAGTGGTGCGATCTTGGCTACTGCAAGCTCCGCCTCCCGGGTTCATGCCATTCTCCTGCCTCAGCCCCCCGAGTAGCTGGGACTACAGGTGCCTGCCACCATGCCCGGCTAATTTTGTTTTGTATTTTTAGTAGAGATGGGGTTTCACCATGTTAGCCAGGATGGTCTCGATCTCCTGACCTCGTGATCCATCCACCTTGGCCTCCCAAAATGCTGGGATTACAGGCGTGAGCCACTGCACCCAGCCTACCCAGGCTAGTCTTGAACTTCTGGCCTCAAGAGATCCTCCTGTCTCGGCTTCCCAAAATGCTGGGATTACAAGCATGAGCCACTGTGCCCAGCTCTAAGGTCTTAATAAGGTAAAGAATGAGTACTGGTTTAACCAAATGGGGTGATAATTATATTGGGAGGATGGCGGAAAGGAGAATAGGGGTGGTGGGTATTGCAAATGTGCTATATCTACCTGTAGGAGTAGGAAGTCAATAGATAATGCTTAAAATGTAAAAATCCTATTTAAAAATGTAGTATCAACATATTATTTAGAAATAGAAAAGAAAACAACTAAATAAACAGCTGAAAGAGTTTAGGGAGGGGACCTTGAAAGGGGGGGAAGTTGGACTTTGCAGCACAATTTGACTTTTTAAAACTATGTACATGTATTACCTAAAGAGAAATAAAAATAATAGAAGGAATTTATTATAAGGATCCTTAAGAGTGATAAGCAAAAAATTGTGTACCAAGATATTTATACTACATTGCTTATAATATTGAAAAACTGGGAATAATCTAAATAACCACTGGGCACGGTGGCTCATGCCTATAATCCCAGCACTTTGAGAGGCCGAGGTAGGTGGATCGCTTGAGCCCAGGAGTTCAAGATCATCCTCGGCAACATGGCAAAACCCCGTCTCTACAAAAAAAATACAAAAATTAGCCGGGTGTGATGATGCGCACCTGTAGTCCCAGCTACGTGGGGGGCTAAGGCAGGAGAATCACTTGAGCCCAGGAGGTTGAGGGTGCAGTGAGCCACACTACTGCCTTCTAGCCTAGGCAACAAAGTGAGACACTATCTTAAAATAAATAAATAGGCCGGGTATGGTGGCTCACGCCTGTAATCCCAGCACTTTGGGAGGCCGAGGCGGGCGGATCACAAGGTCAGGAGATTGAGACCACGGTGAAACCTTGTCTCTACTAAAAATACAAAAAATTAGCCAGGCACGGTGGTGGACACCTGTAGTCCCAGCTATTTGGGAGGCTGAGGCAGGAGAATGGCGTGAACCCGGGAGGCGGAGCTTGTAGTGAGCTGAGATCACACCACTGCACTCCAGCCTGGGTGACAGGGCGAGACTCTGTCTCAAAATAAATAAATAAATAAATAAAATAAAATATAAATAAATAACCAACAACAGGAAGCTCTTAAATAAATTCTGTAACAGTCATACAATGAATAATATCATTAGATCTTATTTTCTAATATGTAATGATGTGGGACAATGCCCATAACATGATAAAAGAAGAAAGAGGCAAAAATGTATAGAATATGATTCCAATTTTGCTAAGGGTGATATTGTGTTTGTGTGCACTAAAAAAAGATAAAATAGTAGTTATCTTTAGGTGATTGGACTATGGAGGTTTTTGTTTCCATCTCTTTAAACTTTTTTATTTTTTTAAAGATGGAGTCTTGCTCTTGTAGCCCAGGCTGGAGTGCAATGACGTGATTTTGGCCACGGCAACCTCCGCCTCCTGGGTTCAAGCGATTCTCCTACCTCAGCCTTCTCAAGTAGCTACGATTACAGGCATGCACCACCACGCCTGGCTAATTTTGTATTTTTAGTAAAGATGGGGTTTCTCCACATTGGCCAGGCTGGTCTTGAACTCCTGACCTCAGGTGATCCACCTGCCTTGGCCTCCCAAACTGCTGGGATTAGAGGCGTGAGCCACCATGCCCAGCATCTTTAAACTTTTTTGTATCTTCCTAAATTTATATAATAGTCTATGTAGACATGGGCTATTATTATTTTTTAGATACAGGGTCTCACTATGTCGCCCAGGCTAGACTTGGACTTCTGGGCTCAAGCGATTCTCCCATCTCAGCCTCTGGAGTAGCTGGGACTACCGACACATGCCACTGTGCCTGGCTTATATTACTACTAAATGCTATTTTTAAAAAGCTAGTTAGAAAAAAAAGGGGGCACTGGGCAGCCTAAATCACAGAGTCTGAAAACTATTATTACTAAGTTTTAGTAAAACTCACTTCCCAAAACTTAATATGAGCACTGCTTTGCTGTTCATGAATAGCTAAAAATGATTGTTTAGCATAATCTCCCATTATTAGGGAATTTAAAATAATTATTAAAAATGGCATTTATAGGATTACTGAAACAATACTGGCCTTCCTGGATTCAAATCCCTCATCCTCTCCTTCAGTGAATATTATTTTGTACCTTCTGTGGGCCTGGCACTGCTAGCCATTGGATATACAAAGAAGAATAATCCAAAGTCTTGCTTACAGACTATAGACTACACTAGCTTTTATGACCATGGCCAAACTTCAAATTTTCTGGGTCTTATTTTATCAGTTGGTCTAAGTGTCTATCTATCTAAAAGGATAGGACTGGAAATGGCTATATGGCTCAAAAATTCAATGACTATGATTTCTGATTGTCAGGCATGCCAAGTATTCTACTCGTTAACTGTGGCACAGTTTTATATCTGTGACTCACTGAAGACCTAAATGGTGGTTCTGTTCCTAATGCTTGTTAAACAGACACTAATATTGTGATGAGATGGAGAACAGGTAAGAGGAAGAGGACTACTAAAATTACCAAGAAGTATAAGCAATCCATGTCCTTACTTAAACTGTACTCAGTCAAAAAACAGAGAGGTCAAAAAGTAGAGAGAAGGCCGGGCGCGGTGGCTCATGCCTGTAAATCCCAGCACTTTGGGAGGCTGAGGCAGGCGGATCACCTGAGGTCAGAAGTTCAAGGCCAGCCTGGCCAAGACGGTGAAATCCCATCTCTACTAAAAATACAAAAATTAGCCAGGTGTGGTGGCACACGCTTGTAATTCCAGCTACATGGGAGGCTGAGGCAGGAGAATCGCTTGAACCCGGGAGGCAGAGGTTGCAGTGAGCTGAGATTGCACCACTGCACTCCAGCTTGGGCGACAGAGTGAGACTCCGTCTCAAAAAAAAAAAAAAAAAAAAAAGTGGAGGGAAGGAAAACAGAAAGGTAAATGACAGAGACTACTGTCCTCATCCTGATATGAATTGGTAAGAGGATATAGTACTAATAGTACTATATTAGTACTATTACTAGTATTAGTATTATATAGTCTGCTATCAGAATTAATTTCTTCCTTCTTAGAACTTCTATAGAGTTCTGTTGCTTTAGTATAGCATATTCTGGTTTATGGAATTGCTAAATTGTAGTCTGCAAGCTCCTGGAAAGCAGAAAGGGACAAGGGTTCTTTGCTTTTCTGTTACCTACAGCAGGGGTCTCCAACCCCCAGGCCATGGACCACTACCAGTCTGTGGCCCATTAGGAATCAGGCCACACAGAAGGAGGTGAGCAGCGGGCAAGTGAGCATTACCACCTAAACTCTGCCTCCTGTCAGATTAGCGACGACATTAGATTTTCACAGGAGCACAAACCCTATTGTGAACTGCACATGCGAGGGATGCGAGGGATCTAAGTCGGTGCTCCTTATGAGAATCTAATGCCTGATGATCTGAGGTTGAACACTTTCATTCCAAAACACCTCCCTCGCCCCCCAGCCCCACTGTCTGTGGAAAAATGGTCTTCCATGAAACCAGTCCCTGGTGCTGAAAAGGTTGGGGAACTGATGTTCTACAGTGTTAGTTAGATTCTCATAAGGAGCACGCAACCTAGATCCCTCATGTGTGCAGTTCACAATAGGGTTCACACTCCTATGAGAATCTAATGCTGCAGCTTAACTGACAGGAGGCAGAGCTCAGGCAGTAATGCTTGCTCGCCCACCACTTACCTCCTGCTGTGTGGCCCAGTTTCTAACGGGTCCGTGGCCAGGGGGTTGGGGACCCCCTGAAGTAGAGGACCATGAACATAGTAGTCTTCAACTGATGTTTCTGAATTGGTGGAGAAAGGTCCTATGCAAGTACTGAAGAAACCTATACTCCAGTATTCCCATCAAAGATTTCTTGTCATTTCCAGGAAAATTGGTAATAAGCGATGTTTACAAGGAATAGGGCAGCACCTGAACAGAAGGTCCCCCCATATGTGACCAGTGGCTGTTGGCCAGGAGTGTGAGTTTAGAGAAGTAACATCTCTGAGAACAGCCTGCCAACGGTGATGGAAAGCAGCCTAAACTTTGAGGTGGCTGTATTTGGAGGGGAGGCCATTTTGTGCTCTTTGGGGAAAATGTTAATGAGAGGTTTCACAAATGTCAGACTTGCCTGATTAAATGAAGCCAGCTAGGTAGATGTGTTTCATATTAATGCCATCTCTGCTGAAAGAGCAAAGAAGGGGAAGAAAAGGAGGTTTGAGAAAGGGAAACGATAAACATCAATTATTTACCAAAGAAATTATGCTTCTGCTAACTTGGGCAAGGATATCAGAGAAGAGAGCTGTTATATGGCAGGCATGGCTACTCCATCTCCTTACCCATTTCAAAAAGAAAAATTCAAGCCTTGAAGCCAGGAGAAGTAATAGAACAGTGAGATCAGTGCCTGGCCTAGGGTGTCTACTGATTAAGAATTTAAAGGAAGCTAAGTAAGTTAAATTGTAGAGAAAGTTCCATGTGAACAGTTACTCTTAAATCTTAAAGGAAGAAAGTATAGGAGGAAAAGTCACTCAAATAATTGATAGGTTGCTGGGTGCGGTGGTTCATACCTGTAATCCCAGCACTTTGGGAGGCCTAGGCGGGAGGATTGCTTGAGCCCAGGAGTTCAAGACCAGCCTGGGCAACATAGGAAGACCCCTGTCTCTACAAAAAAATTTAAAAATTAGCCAGGTGTGGTGGTGTACACCTGTGGTCCCGCTAGTTGGGAGGCTGAGGCAGGAGGATCACTTGAGCCCAGGAGGTCGAGGCTGCAGTGAGCCATTTTCACACCACTACACTCCAGCCTGGGCAAAAGAGCGTAATCCTGACTCCAAGAAAAAAAAAAAAAAAAAAAAAGGTATGTTTAAAGGATTTCTTCTTCCTTAGTTTGAGTTTATGTCTTTAAATTTTTTCAAATGCATATACGGTTTCTTTTTTTCTTTTCTTTGACTTTACATGCACAGAAATGGATTACTTATAATCCCTGTTCCTGACATATGCTCTCATCACTGCTCCTAAAACTGTTACCAAGAGTTTAATAGTTTCTGCCATCTAAATTAAAGGGTAGAGGTGGGCAAATACTGTTGATTAAGAGAGCTCAGCCTCCTTTTGCCCTTGTTTCTCCCCAGCCCAGCCTGCAATTGTGTCCCAATCAACCAGCATTAATACAGATACACAGAGGTATTTATTTGCTGCTGATTCTGCCTAGCTGTATTCAGACTCGATCTCCATGTGTATTTAATAAATCACACTAGTTAGGTGGACAGGATTAGTTCCAAGTCACCTAATGACTATATCATGAACTGCAGCATTAAGGGGATTAATATTAATCTGAGCCATTGCAGTTCAGTGGAAAAGCCAGTTCATTCTCCAACAGGAGCTCAGGCCGACAAGAAATCCTCAACAAGACCAGGAAGATTAATGAGGGCTTCTACATTCTGCCTGCAAATCTTCACCTACCAGGGTGTGGGGCAGTGAATCCCAGTCCAGACGAGCTCATAAATAACCTGCAATATCACAAGTATTTGGGGCAGCTGAGCCCCAGCAAGGGAGGGCCAGCTAGCCCTCTCCATCTTCTCCTCCTGTAACCCACACCACTGAGATGGCACAGGAATTTTACAGGCCCACACAGCGGCCGGTTTTGTTTTCTTTCACATAAAGGCCCACACCTCGTAAATCACTTTCTTATTTCAGGAAAAGAAGTATACTGACTGCAGTACCGACTCATGTGTACTCAGAAGAACATGAAACTTGTAGTTAGTGCCACTTGCCTAAAGCTGGGAAAATAACCCAGCCTCCATGATACACAGAACGTGCTTTCAAGTCACAAAAGCTTTCCTTTGCTCAGCAGCACAATTCCTCTTCATTAGCACCTATAATATGCTATATCTGGATTAGGGCTCTGGAGTTCCCATTCAGAACTACTTTCTTGGCCCTGCCTAAGTGAGCACTCACTAGAAAGTACTGTATCTATAAGACACCACAGGAACCAGCATTTCCACACACCTTAGCCCCAATTTCACCATTTGGAGATCATCAAGATGAATCTAGCCAAGCCTCAGATTTCCACAGGACAAGGCACAGCTCAGATTTAACTGGCTCAGAAAGGAAACTCATGATGCCAGTATGAGACACAGAGAAAGCAATAGACCACAATTAAGCTCAATTCACTGGAAGACCTGTTTCTTCCTCAGTGACTTTACAGGTACCCGAGGCAAACACCAGGAGCAGTGTCTCATGGGCAAAGCTCTATCTGCTGAAGAAACCAAATCAAACAGTTGTTTCTACCTGCAGCAGTTTCATAGTCTGGAAATACCAAAAGTATAGGCTTACTCCAACTAAGATCTTTTAACCTGCATAGGCAACAGCAGGTCAGCTGTCAGCATTCCCTTGCAATGGATGGAATTGCTAACTAGAATAGTTAGGCCCTACCAACAAAGATAAATGAATTGAAACTAAACTTTAGTAGCATTAAAATAAGTGAACCAAGGGCTGGGTGCCAGGTTATCCAAAGTTTATAAATGCTTGCCAACCAACCTACACATAGAGCTGCCGTGGCTACAGCTAAGCAAAAGAGAAGAGACTCATTAAATGGATTGTTCCTCAACCCCACAGCAGAGTAGGGCAGACAGAGATTTAACATTTTCTTTCTTTTTTTTTTTTTTTTTTTTCCTGAGACGGAGTTTCGCTCTTGTTGCCCAGGCTGGAGTGCAATGGTAAGATCTCAGCTCACCGCAACCTCCACCTCCCAGGTTCAAGCGATTCTCCCGCCTCAGCCTCCTGAATAGTTGGGATTACAGGCATGCGCCACCACGCCCAGCTAATTTTGTATTTTTAGTAGAGACAGGGTTTCTCCATGTTGGTCAGGCTAGTCTCAAACTCCTGACCTCAGGTGATCCTCCCGCCTCGGCCTCCCAAAGTGCTGGGATTACAGGCGTAAGCCACCACGCCTGGAGAGATTTAACATTTTCTAAGTTTGTGAACAGTGCACCATACTTATAGAAGAGATATTTAAAAGTGGGGCCCACTCAAGCTCTTCATTAAGTAAAGGAGGAGCTGAGGGAATTGTTATGGCTGGGTCTCTGTTTTTCAGTTAAGACGCAAGGGATGAAAAACTCTTATTTGCTGGGGAAATGCCCTGAAATGGTAGGGAACCAATAAACCCTCAGTTCCACTGGAGTAGTTCAACTTTGGGGAAATTCATGGGGCACAGGAATAGTTGATTCTACAGCTAGCAAAGGCAGTTCACTTGAGTGGGAACAGAAGAAATTAGGCCCATAGCCACAATTCATATTTTCCTGACAGCCAAGCTGGTTTGGATGAAGTCACCAAGGGACTGATAGGGTCAAATGACAGAGGTTTTCTCATCACCCTTACCAAACCAAGGTTCGTAAGTTCCCATCCGACACTCTGGCCTTGCTTCTCAAAAGACAAACACATAGAAGCAATAGCATAAGATCATCCTGGAGAAAAAGATGGGAATGTGTAGCAACTTTTCTTGATACTTGCAAATGGCTCAATTCTCTCTTCACCTATATTTCCTGTACCATGACTTTACTTTCCCTTCCCATCCCCTGCAGCCTCTCTTTTAGTTCTAAGAAAATTAACCACTCCACACATAGACTCTAAAGCCCTTTCTTCACAGCCACGTTAGCCTTTCTTAAGGCTCATGCCAGTGGTGGCCCCAGAACAACTAAGGACATTAAACAGAAGTGTTATCATGCTAAAATCATGTGTATACACCACAGCAATCTGCTTAAACTTGCAGCCCTGATGCAGAGTGACTAGGAGTATTTACAGTACTTAAGAGCTCCTCTGTTTCTTGCCAGACATCCCTGTCCTTTTAATAAATAAGTCCTCAAACCATCAGAGGAAAGATGCTCCCTGGACATGGGGTACTTGTGTTGTTTCACTGTATGGGAAGGGGACTTCTGTAAGTGGCAGCAAACTTCCTTTCCTCAAAGCACCCTCTAAAGGAGAGTACCCTGCACACTGCTGACTCCCCAGGCTATCATGTACACAGGAACAGGGCCATCCAGCGGGATGCATCAGGCTCCAGGAATGCTGAAGTCCACATATTTGCCATTCAACACCAAAATGGCTTTTCAAGTTCAATCAGCTATAAATGTTGCTTTGTTTTAATTTTCCACTGAACTTCCTGGAACCTATTATCCAACTGTCAGGGATGTATATTTAGCAAGAGCAACATGGCCTCTTTGCCACTGCCCCACTGCTCATGTCACCTCTAATAAACAGAAAAATCAACCCCTTCCTCAATCCCTGCTCAAATGTGGCTTGGGGGTGATAAAGAACAGTCTTGGTGTATAGGCCACAAACTGATCAACCTCCCATAGTTAATGCGTAAACCCCAAATCTCTCCTAGGTTAATGTTGCTGCAAGGTTTTCTTAGTGCCAAGAAAAACACCTAGTGCTTATACTCATTAGAATACAAACGTGCATGCAGGCCTCTATTCTAGGGAATGCCAGCAGTAGAAATGACCTAACAGAGATCTAACACAAATTAAGAGGAATCTCAACTAATACAGGCGTAGCAGACCTAAAATATTCAGTGCTAATACAGCATATCATGTTTAATAGGAATAATCTGAAAAACCAAAATCAGGAAAAACAAGGATAAGTAGGGCACATGTACAGCTTCAATTTCATCTCAGGAAGCTAGTTTGAAAATATAACCTTTTGATCAACAGAACATGAGGCATGACTTTTCCCACTCTTGTCAAGATTCTTTTGTCTTTTTCAGCTACTGACACTTTTTACTCTGACATCAAACAGTAAGAATAGACTTGCCTTGAAGGCGAAACACATGTACCCTATCACTTTTCCAATTCACCACTTCTACCAACAACAAATCTACCTAAATCCCGTAACTATCCACATGGCTTCTTTCCAGTTCCACAATACCCAGTACAACTCTTCAAGCCCAACAGAAAAGATGAGGCCTATATATGTTTAAAATACAGTTGGTTGTATTTTCCCTAAATTATACAAATGAAAACCAAGAACCAAAAAATGAGATTTTTCTACAACTTAGAAACCCAGACTATATTAACACTAGAATTGAAAGTAATTTCTAGGACTAACTCAGCATCACTAAATTAGCTTCTGGTTAAAATTTTATGCCAACAGATCTAGAATGGGGAGAAAATTCAGGAGAACTGTAAAACAAAATCTTACCTTTCATTCTACAACTAATAATGAATTAAATTCCAGATCCATAAACAAGGACACACAAAAATCATAACTAGGTTATGATTTAACTAAAAAACAAAGATGAAAACAAAACCCCAAACCAGCCTTATCTCAACAAATACAGTGCAAAAGAATCTCCTCATCAGCTATGGGAGGTGAACAAGCAATATCTCACTTACAAATGAGAACAGTGAAGCAAAGCTTTAAAAAGCCACAAACTCAGCTTACTAAAGAAGAAGAACAAGCTTCACATTTACAACCTCTGGGGACTGACCCTGATGGGGTAAAAATCAGTATTACAGGAGAAATAGTAGACCTCCTTGCCATTTCACTTTCGTGATCTTATGCTCATTTCCCCAAAGGCCATCTTATTAGAGCTGATGACTAAAATAATTTACACACTTGCATCCACAGATTTAACATTTACTATTTCAGCTATTCAAGAGTGCCTCTGAAGGAAGTCCCAGGACAAGCTGTAATTAATAACTTTTCTGAGACATGAGTTTGATTCCTGCTCTAAGGCTCATTGGTAGCAGTAAGTTGTTCACCTAGTGACTGGGCCTAGCTGATTACTCAGTTGTGCAAATTTAAGCCCTCCCTCCTCCATCAGCTCTAATAAGATAACACCATTAAGTACCTAACTCAATGAATTTTGCAAACCTAACCACTCATGTAGTCGGCACTCAGATCAAGACACAGAGCACTATTAGGACCCAGAAATACCAATCATGACTTCTTCTAGTTGCAATCCCTCCAAAGATAATCATTATTCTAACTTCTTAAACCACCGATTTTCTCTGCCTGAACTGTATATAAATGGCATCATGAAGTAGAAGCTCCTTTGGTTTGGCTTCTTTCACTCAATATTATGCTGGAGAAAGTCATCTGTGTTGTAAGATATTGTAGTTCACTAATTCTCATTTATTTATAGTATTCCACTATGAGAATATACCACATTTTACTTATCCATTTTATTTCTGATGGAGATTTGGGCAGTTTCCTCTTTTTTTTTTTTTTGGTTTCTATGAACAACACTGCTATAAACATTCTCATAAACATCTTTTGGTGAACATATATATGATTACCTGCTGGGCATATTCCTAGAAATGTAATTGCTGGCAAATCAGCTCTTGCAGATGCAGCCAGCTTTCCAATTTATCCTATTTACCCTTAGGGTATGAAAGTCTGAGTTACTCCACATCCTTGCTATCACTTGATATTGTGTATCTTTTTAATTTTTGCCATTCTGCTCTATGTGTAGTAGTATTCTATTGTGGTTTTGAAGTTCCCTAGTGACTAATGAAGTTGAGCACCTTTTCTTATGTTTACTGATTATTTAGGTATCCTCTATTGTGAATGTCTGTTCAAGTCTTTCTCCCATTTTCCTACTGATAAATTTTTTTTTTTTTTTTTTTTTTTTTTTTTGAGAAGGAGTCTTGCTCTGTCACTCAGTCAGGCTGGAGTGCAGTGGCGCGATCTCGGCTCGTTGCAACTCCACCTCCCGGGTTCACGCCATTCTGCTGCCTCAGCCTCCCCAGCAGCTGGGACTATAGGCACCCGCCACCACGCCTGGCTAATTTGTTTGTATTTTTAGTAGAGATGGGGTTTCACTGTGTTAGCCAGGATGGTCTTGATCTCCTGACCTTATGATCCGCCTGCCTCGGCCTCCCAAAGTGCTGGGATTACAGGCGTGAGCCACCGCACCTGGCTGGGAAATCTGTTTTTTTCTTATTGATTTATACCAGTTCTCACAGGGACCTTTTTTTTTTTTTTTTGCCAAGGTTGGTGATTTGTGAACATCACTATAACAATTCCTTTCAAAAAGCAAAAATGTACTGTATTTCATATATGTCTCTATAATTCTCTAGTTAAAAAATTCAAACTCAGCTCATATTCTAATTTTTAAATAGCAGAATCAGAATCAGAATCCTCAGATTTTATCATCCTGAGGCTCTTGGCATCTAATAAGCAGCATGCACTGAAGTCCATGTTATAGTAAGAGCTGAAAATCATCCTCCCACTATAACAGGAACAAAAGTGTGGGGAAAGAGGAAGAGAGAAAGCAATACTTTTCCTGGGACAAAAGCCTCTACAGCACAAGGCCTGATGAGTAAATGGAAATTCTGGATAGTCTCTGAATAGAATCCTTTTCCACCTTTCAAATAATTTACAGCTTAATGTCAGCTAAATTTAGTAACTTCTCCCATTTGTCCACGGCAAGGAGATTCTTGGCTGGCTTTCCATGGTCATTACAGACCCTCTCATAGATCCCTGAAATATGATGTGGTCATCAAAATGTCAGCACTTACCTGCTGCCCACACTCGGGACACATGGTCCAGTTCACAGGTCAGTGACTGATAACATGAGGAAACAAGACCAGCTTCAGATCTAATTCAAGAATAGATACCTGACCATCCCCATGTTCTCAATAATATAAGCTAATAATAATGGCCAATTCCTTGGTTACATCAGTAACTATCTAAAGAGACAGCCCCGGCTGGGCGCGGTGGCTCACGCCTGTAATCCCAGCGCTTTGGGAGGCCCAGGTGGGCAGATCACCTGCAGTCAGGAGTTCGAGACCAACCTGGCCAACATGGCAAAACCCTGTCTCTACTAAAAATACCAAAATTAGCCAGGATTGGTGCCGGGCGCCTGTAATCCCAGCTACTCGGGAGGCTGAGGCCAGAGAATCGCTTGAACCTGGGAGGCAGAGGTTGCAGTGATCCAAGATTGCGCCATTGCACTCCAGCCTGGGCGACAAGAGCAGAACTCCATCTCAAAAAAACAAAAAACAAAAAACAAATAAAGAGACAGTCCCTCCCAGAGCAATCACATAAGGGTGGAAGAAAGAGCATTAATAAATAGAGCAACCAAGCAGTGAAACAGCAGTAATTCTGTTGATGAGAACTCCCATGCTCAAAAATCTTCAATGAATGATTTCCCATTTCTATTACAACTGAATTAAGGGGAATAACAGAATTTAGAGCTGTAAGGAAACAGACACCCAGCTCATTTCCCGTCTCATTTGTGTTTATGTGTGTGTTTGAGTAGTGCAGCTGAGGTCAAGAGAGGTAAAATCACTTACCTAAGGGTAACACACCTAATTATGACAAAGCCCAGTCTGTATCTCAAGTCTTCAGGCTTCTCAGGTATCATTTAATTGTATATATATATATACATATAGTAACCTTGCTCAGTTGGTATTTAAGGGCATCCACAACATGAATCCAACCTACCTATTCATCATTCTCTCCCACTGGAGATCCTTGCTCTCCCCCAAACCTATCATCCTATTTCCATCATTTTGAGAGGGATGCTCTCCTTTTACCCTTCACCTGTCCAGAACAATACTTCACACTCATTTAAAGTGATTATGTTTGTATTACACAAAGCACCCACAAGTGTCTGGCATACAAAAGATATTCAATACAAATTTATTGAAATGACTCTTTAGGAGAGAAACACAATGGAAGGACTTGAATTTCTTTCTTTCTTTTTTTTTTTTTTTTGGAGACAGAGTCTTACACCATGGCACTCCAGCCTGGGCGACAAGAACGGAACTCCGTCTCAAAAGAAATACAGTGAAAGGACTCCAATTTCTTTTTTCTTTTTTTTTTTTTGGAGATGGAGTCTTGCTCTGTTGCCCAGGCTGGAGTGCAGTGGCATGATCTTGGCTCACTTCAACCTCTGCCTCCTGGGTTCAAGTGATTCTCCTGCCTCAGCCTCCCAAGTAGCTGGGATTACAGGCACGTGCCACCATGCCCAGCTAATTTTTGTATTTTTCGCTATGGGGTTTCCCTAGGTTGGTCAGGCTAGTCTCGAACTCCTGACCTCAAGTGATCTGCCTGCCTTGGCCTCCCAAAGTGCTGGGATCACAGGGATGAGCCACTGCACCTGGCCAGGACTCCAATTTCTATAGCTAGGAGAAAGATTTGCCCAGAATTAGAAGTACAGTGGTACCTCTTAATATTATTTCACTGAGGTGACCAAGTACACACACACACACACACACACACACACACAAATCTGCATATAATTTCAGGAGGTTCATTAATCTCCTGAAGCCCATTCCTGGATCCCAGACCAGAATGCCTGATCTCAATCCTTCTTGAACCAACGTTTTACATAAAATTTTTATTTTGGTACGAACCACCACACCCAGCTAATTTTTATTCTTTTTTTTTTTTTATACTTTAAGTTTTAGGGTACATGTGCACAATGTGCAGGTTAGTTACATATGTATACATGTGCCATGCTGGTGTGCTGCACCCATTAACTCGCCATTTAGCATTAGGTATATCTCCTAATGCTATCCCTCCCCACAACAGTCCCCAGAGTGTGATGTTCCCCTTCCTGTGTCCATGTGTTCTCATTGTTCAATTCCCATCTATGAGTGAGAATATGCAGTGTTTGGTTTTTTGTCCTTGTGATAGTTTACTGAGAATGATGATTTCCAATTTCATCCATGTCCCTACACAGGACATGAACTCATCATTTTTTATGGCTGCCTAGTATTCCATGGTGTGTATGTGCCACATTTTCTTAATCCAGTCTATCATTGTTGGACATTTGGGTAGGTTCCAAGTCTTTGCTATTGTGAATAGTGCCTCAATAAACATACATGTGCATGTGTCTTTACAGCAGCATGATTTATAGTCCTTTGGGTATATACTCAGTAATGGGATGGCTGGGTCAAATGGCATTTCTAGTTCTAGATCCCTGAGGAATGGCCACACTGACTTCCACAATGGTTGAACTAGTTTACAGTCCCACCAACAGTGTAAAAGTGTTCCTATTTCTCCACATCCTCTCCAGCACCTGTTGTTTCCTGACTTTTTAATGATCGCCATTCTAACTGGTGTGAGATGGTATCTCTTTGTGGTTTTGATTTGCATTTCTCTGATGGCCAGTGATAATGAGCATTTTTTCATGTGTCTTTTGGCTGCATAAATGTCTTCTTTTGAGAAATGTCTGTTCATATCCTTCGCCCACTTTTTGATGGGAATTTTTTATTCTTTTTCTTTCTTTCTTTCTTTCTTTTTTTTTTTTTTTAAGAGATGGGCGTCTTGCTATGTTGCCCAGGCTGGTCTTGAACTCCTAAGCTCAAATGATCCTCCTGTCTCAGGCTTCTGAGTAGCTGGGACTACAGGCATGCACCACCACACCTGGCTTGTATAAAATTTTAAAAATTTACTTACTACTACATAAGGAAGAACTTTTCCTTTTACCTAATTTCTTTCTTTCTTTCTTTCTTTTTTTTTTGAGATGAAGTCTCACTCTGTTGCCCAGGCTGGAGTGGAGTAGCACAATCTCAGCTCACTGCAACCTCCACCTCCCAGGTTCAAGCAATTCTCCTGCCTCAGCCTCCCGAGTAGCGAGATTACTGGCGCGTGCCACCGCGCCTGGCCAATTTTTTTGTATTTTTAGTAGAGATGGGGTTTCACCATGTTGGCCAGGCTGGTCTTTTAACTCCTGACCTCAGTGATCCACCTACCCTGCCTTCCCAAAGTTCTAGAATTACAGGCATGAGCCACCGTGCCCAGCCCCTTTTACCTAATTTCACCTTGAAGATTATGTTCCTAAATCCTAATATTCTAAGACTAGAAAGTATTTTATTTTACCACTCCGAAATTTTCTCAGATTTAAAATATATATATCTTTCTTAGATGCTGCAACCAGAACCACATATGGCATTCGAAGTCTTTGCATGTTGTAATGTTTTCAAAATTATATACGATGTGACCCATGACTGTGAGGACCTCTTTAGCTATAAAACAAGTAAGTATTCAAAGAACGGTCCATATCCCCTTTCTAAGTCAGAATATAGATTATAAAAGGCCAATGAATCTTAAATATAGTTTAGATTTTCCCCTTAAGTATATATTGGCTTAAGCTTAAACCTTATGTACCATTTTTCTGTTTGGATATATTTTTACAGTTATTTTATTCCTATTAGAAGAACTTAATTATATGTGAAGATGGAGACTTCACATATAATTCATTATGTGCTCTCTAAAGGTAATGCCTTTGGAGTAAAAAAAAAAACTAGATTCAAATCCCAGTCCTGGTATGATCATAGCAAATAAACTTCTCTAAGCCTCAGTTTCTGCATCTATAAAATGACAAAGAAAATAGCACAACCCTACCTCCTCGGCTTGATAATTGAATAAAATAACGTATTTAAAACATTCAGATAAGAATAGCTAAGGAAATTTTTGAAAAAGTAAGTACTGAGAGGGTACCTGCTTTGTATATTGAGATTTATCATAAAACAACAATAATATTTGAGATAATTTAGAGTACTTGGTAGAAAGTCAGATTAAATTTTTGAAGTCCTTCACAATTTTAATGCCATGCCTTAGCCTGGAGAACTGAAGCTTGTGGTGTGAGCTGCCTGAATATACGACAGGAGGCTTACAGACACTGTAATCCTTAACCTGTTCTCACTCAGGTGTGGCAGTATTCATATGGAAACAACCTGAATTATTCTTTAGGCAGCCATAGCAGTAGAAAGTCATCAAGATTTTCTAAGACCTCAGGGAGGCTTTGTAAGGCTTTTTCTAGGAGAAATCGGTACAGACATTAGCCATTTTACACCAAGGCCATTTATGGTCAATTGATTTTGACAAGGGTGCCAAGACCACGCAATGGGGAATAGTCTTTTCAACAAATGTTGCTGGGACAACTCGATATCCACATGTAAAACAATGAACTGGACCCCTACCTCATATCATATTACAAAAATTAAGGCTGGTCATGGTGGCTCACGCCTGTAATCCCAGCACTTTGGGAGGCCGAGGTGGGTGGATCACTTGAGGTCAGGAGTTTGAGACCAGCCTGGCCAACATGGTGAAACCCCATCTCTACCTAAAATACAAAAATTAGCCGGGTGTGGTGGCATGCACCTGTAATCCCAGCTACTTGGGAGGTGGAGGCAGGAGAATCACTTGAACCCAGGAGGCGGAGGTTGCAGTGAGCTGAGATTGTACCACTGCACTCCAGCCTGGGCAACAGAGTGAGACTCTGTCTACAATTAAAAAAAAAAAAAAAAAAAAAAAAAGCTCAAAATGGATCAAAGATCTAAATGTAAAAGCTAAAACTCCTGAAAGAAAACACAGATGTACATTTTGTACCAGAGTTTCTCAACCTTGGCACTAATGACAGTTTGGGCCACGTAATTCTTCATAATGGGGGCTGTCCTATGCATTGTAGGATGTTTACCAGCATCCCTCATGGCTTTGATCCACTAGATACCAGTAGCATGCCTGAGCTATGACAATCAAAAATGTCTCCAGATATTGCCAGATTTCCTCTGGGGGGCAAAATCACCCAGTTCAGAATCATTGTTTTAGTCTTAGTGATGATCCTTATCCTCCTCCCTTGTAAAAACTGACAATGACTACATCATAACTTCATGAATGGTTATTTGCTTAGTAGATGAATTCTAAGAACTTTTCAGAAAAGTCATTAAATACTCTAAATCCATAATTGTGGGATAATCTCAGGACCTTGCCTAAGGGCCAACAGCCCCATTTTTAAGAGTTTAGTTTAATTCCTTCTATTGGAAGGTCACAGATCAGTATGATGATTTTTTTTTTTTTTGGTATGGCATTTTTGTTTTGTTGTTAACAGCTTTATTGAGCTATAACTCACCCCTTATATACTGAGATATAATTCACCCCTTTAAAGTATACAATTCAATGTGTTTTAGTATATTCAGAGTTGTGTAACCACGTACTATATGATGATTTTTGAAAATACTGGTCCTCTTATATATTTTAAACCACTGTCCTAACAAATTACTCTTAGCATAATTAACGAGAACTAAAACACAAAACCAAAATAAAACAATAGGCTAGTCAATTTGGCATTGTCTCCTCAAAGCCACAAAAGAGTGATGTTCCTCACAGCAATCAATAACTTAGTCACATATGTACAATACAACAAGCTATAAAAGAAGCAAACTGAATGACAGCGCTTTGCTTGAAATTTAGTGTCACTGTTGTAAAGAAATTAGGAAAAGTTAAGTCACTGCTAAACCAATGCCCTGTACCAGGACCCACAAACATTCCCCTTTCCCCCCTGCCTCCTGAATTCTGGTGTCATTAGATAAAAATGAATATACAGACCAGTAAGTGCCAACTAACATAGCAAGCATTCTAAGGTCAGAATCCTTTTTACCATTTATTTAACTTGTTTTGATTCAGGTTGTGAGTTCCTCTACAAAACCACCACCCCACTTGATGGAAAGGTCATGGTTTCACTTTAGAACCTCTTTTTCACCGCTAGTGTAACTACAATGCCACTGCGACCTTAACTTTTTTTTTTAGCTCTTGAATAATGCTTGCCCTACTGCTATCACTGTCTAATCCAGAGACTATGGCTGGCAGGAAGAAATGGCTCTGGAAGCCACAGCTGTTATATGGAACAGCTACCATCTTCCAAGTATGAGAACCACTTCCAGCTCCTTCTTTGACCAGTTTGCTCAGTCCAAATTTCAGATCTAATCTGAAGCCAATGAAAGGAGCTGTGGCTTCTAAGACCAAAGCTATTTTGTTGAAGAATACTATCAAGGGAACTGTATATGCAGCCAGACAAGAAGTCAGTTGCAAGATACTCCAGAAATACTAGGCCTAATCCTCCACCGTCCAGAAAACCTCAGATCCCTTGCCAAATCATGTGAAAACATACTCCACCTGACTCACAGTTACTCATTTTTCTCACATTTACTGACCATACCCATGCAGATGGTGTGAAAGTTTATTCTATCCTACTTTAAATGAATGTCACCATATTTAATATCATACTTTTAATAACAATGATAAAATAACAATAAAAATAATTTAGTATATAGTTATGTACTATATAGTAGGTAGTACACAGGTATGTGTAGGTTTTGTTACTGCCCCATTTTTTACATTTATTTTTTATTTTTATTTTTTTGGGATGGAGTTTCGCTTTTGTTGCCCAGGCTGGAGTGCAACGGCGCGAACTTGGCTCACCACAACCCCTCCACCTCCTGGGTTCAAGCGATTCTCCTGCCTCAGCCTCCCAAGTAGCTGGGATTACAGGCATGTGCCACCATGCCCTGCTAATTTTGTATTTTTAGTAGAGACGGGGTTTCTCCATGTTGGTCAGGCTGGTCTCGAACTCCCGAACTCAGGTAATCCACCCGCCTCTGTGTCCCAAAGTGCTGGGATTACAGGCATGAGCCACTGCGCCTGGCCCTTTTTACATTTATTTTTAAAAAAATTAATGTATAGTAAATGGATTCCTTGGGGAAGCGTATTATCTATGAGTTTTAACACATGTACTAACTCATGTAACCACTACCACAATGAGGATACAGAACAGTTTCATCTCCTCAAAAATCACCTCATACTACCCCATGGTAGTCACACCCTTTCCCCACCACCAACCCCTGGCAATCATGTTGTTCCTGGTCACCATAGTTTTGCCTTTTCCAGAATGCTATGTAACTGGAATCATTCACCCAGCAGAATGACTTTGAGATCCACCCAGGTTATTGCGTGTATCAATAGTTCTTTCTTATTGCTGAGTAGTATTCCATACCGTCCTCATTTTACAGATAAGGCACTTGAAGTGCAGCAAGGTTATGCAACCTGCCCAAGGTCATCAAGGTGAGGCCAGTATTCAAAGCCAGTCTGCATGGCTTTAGAACCTATATACACTCTTAACCACTATGTTATACTGCCCCTATTAATCTAAGCTCCTAGAAGAAGGGGATAGTAGTCCATGATCCTAATTTAAACATTAAGAGCTTTTCTAGAACAACAGAACAAATGAGTTTCATATTTACCAAAAATGAGGATGAGAACAGTCAAGACTTCTAGTGACAATTCCAAAGCTCTCAAGGGATCTTGATGTAGAGGTAAGAGTAGGAGGTATAATCAGTGAAACAGGCCTAGGTTTACAGTCCCATTTCTGTGACTTACTAAGTATGTGACCTTACACAAGTTCTTCACTTTTTGGAACCTCTGTTTCCTCTTCTATACAATGGGGATAATATTACCTTGAAATATCCTTGGGGGAACTAAATGAGATGATACATACAAAGTTCCTGATACAGAGTATTATTACCACCTATATTGAGTAGAGACAAAAAGGGAGGCCAAAATGCTTACTAAATATACAAGTGAGTATTTATTAATCACTGAAAGATTTAGAAGGCATGGTCCCTGACTACAAAGAGCACATATTCTAGCTAAAAGATACACTTTTCTAAAAGTAGAACTAATGTCATGATATAATATGATGCTAAATTGTGTGACTGGATCTATAAATATAAACTCATAATTTTAGCCAATAGCTTTAACTTTCTATTTAATTTTTTAAAGTCAAAATCAACACTCAGGTGTGGACTTGACTTGTCATCTAGTCTAGAACATTACCTAGGCATAGATAACAGCAAAGCCTTTACTAGTCGACATCTAGAATACATTTTTAAAACTATTAGTTTCGGCCAGGCATGGTGGCTCATGCTTGTAATCCCAGCACTTTGGGAGGCTGAGGCGGGGGGATCACAAGATCAGGAGTTCAAGACTAGCCTGGCTAACACAGTGAAACCCCGTCTCTACTAAAAATACAAAAATTAGCTGGGCGTGATGGTGGGCGCCTGTAATCCCAGCTACTCGGGAGGCTGAGGCAGGAGAATCGCTTGAACCCAGGAGGTGGAGGTTGCAGTGAGCTGAGATTGCACCACTGTACTCCAGCCTGGGCGACAGAGCTAAACTCCATCTCAAAAAAACCAAAACCAAGAACAAAAAACAAAACTACTAGTTTCAACTCTTTCATTCCAGGTACCTGCATCAATTTCAAAGTGGCAAGTATTTGTTCTAAAAAATTTTTACCTATGAAAGGAAAAAAATTCTATAAAAGGCCTGAGTTTTGTACTACTTGATGAGTGATTGGTTTACAAACTTTTCAAGTTCTTTAGGAAAACAGAGTATGCTTCAAAGGGGTTATGAAAAGGTCCAGAAGGACTCAAATTCTATGTCCAAAGGAATTCAGTAAGATCATTTCCTTCCCTTCTGCTTCTATTTGGTCTGAGTGGAAAAATATATAAACAAACAGGAGTAGTGTAAGAAGGTAAAAAAGAAGAGAATAAGCTGGAATAGTAGAAAGACTATTCAAATCTATCTACAAGAGTCATTCTAATTTCTTCTGGTGCTTTCTAGTAATCTCCCCTCAACTGATGTTTGCTATGTGAATCTTTGCTAGCACAGAAATGGTTTTTCAAAAGTCAGCTCAGGTTTATTAGGCTTTTAAATTAAGCATGCTAACAAAACATACATAAAACAAAACTGCCTGAATCCTTATTTCCCAATTAGACCTGGGAGCAAAATCTAGTAATAACTCTACAGCAAAGCATCTTACGAAGGCTCTTTCACAGCTACTTAGCAACACATCCCCAATAGCTGGCAAGTCTGTACATCTATGCTGCTTGCTTAGTGCTCTGAACTTAGAGAAAAGAGTTAAAGTTTAAAAATAAATGTTAAAGCCCACACACAGCAGCAATTTTTAGTGGCAGTGAAATGTCACTTGGGGACCAAATAGAACCAAGGGGTTCATTTTTCCAGTCCTGCCTCATCTTAAGTTTTCTGCTTATAACTTGCTTAAATGCTACAATTACCTTTTTTTTTTTTTTTTTTTTGAGACAGTCTCGCTCTGTTGCTCAGGCTGGAGTACAGTAGTGCGACGTAGGCTCACTGCAACCTCTGCCTCCCGGGTTCAAACGATCCTTGTGCCTCAGCCTCCCAAGTAGCTGGGATTATAGGCACGCGCCACCAGGTCCAGCTAATTTTTGTAATTTTAGTAAAGATGGGATTTCACTAAGTTGGCCAACCTGATCTCGAACTTCTAGCCTCAAGTGATCCGCCCGCCTTGGCCACCCAAAGTGCTGGAATTACAGGTGTGAGCCACTGTGCCCGGCCTACAATTCTATTTTTTTTTGAGACAGAGTCTCACTCTGTCGCCCAGGCTGGAGTGCAGTGGCGTGATCTCAGCTCACTGCAACCTCCACCTCCCGGGTTCAAGCAATTCTCTGCCTCAGTCTCCCGAGTAGCTGGGATTACAGGCACCTGCCACTACGTCCGGCTAATTTTGTCTTTTTAGTAGAGACAGGGTTTCACCATCTTGGCCAGGCTGGTCTTGAACTCTTGATCTCGTGATCTACCCGCCTCGGCCTCCCAAAGTGCTGGGATTACAGGCGTGAGCCACCACGTCTGGCCTACAATTCTTTATCATTCAAAGAAATATAACTATCCTTAGACCTGGATTTCTACCAGAACTTTAAGGCTGAATCTCTTATCCCTATCATCTTAGAAAAAGAGAGAAGACAAATCTCAAGCCTGTATTCTTAAAAAAATAGTCAAGGTTAGGAAACAGGAGACAATTGCCAGGCAAAACCATAACCCTTCTTTCTTATTTAAGTCAGTTGAGCAGTTTTTTTCATAAGCAGCAGCAATGAATGGGGAATCAGGAGACCTGAGTTCTAGCTTTCCCCTTGATAAGCTATGTGACCTTGGTTTATGTTTTAGTTTCTTCTGTAAAACAAGCTGGTGAGAATAGACTCAGAAATCACAAACTGACAGCCAGCTTACAAATTTGGGCTAGTCCATAGATGTGTTTTGCTTAGTATTATGTTGTGTTTTATTTTTTTAGTAGCAATAAATGAGTTTATTGAGAATAAGTGAAACCACACTTTGGAATGAATGTTATTGTCCACTACTTAAGATATAAGTATTTATTTGAGTATACAAATAAACTTAACAGAATATGCCAAACAAATAAACATGTATAATAACAAATACATATTTATTCAATGGAATATACTAGTAAGGTTCTGGTGACAACCCTTAATCAGTATAGCTAACAGAACTACCTTTATTCTTGCTTAATCTGGATTCCTTTTCTCCTCATTCTAATATTCCTCTTCGAAGGAAACAAGGTTTTACCCACATAAGTCTTTTAAAAAAAAACGCTTATGAAAATTTTCAAAATTATATAAATGTAAATTATGTAAATAGACTAACAAACGCCCAAATACCCCAAACCCAGCCCAATAATTAGCAACTTAGGGCTTATCTTGTTTTTTCCCTTCTATTCCCTTCTATTCCCATATTGTTTTGAAGCAAATCTTGCCTATCATATCATTTCACACATCTTTAACCTTAATATCATTATCATCACATCTAAAAGAGTAATATTGCTTTAATATAAAAATTTTAGTTAGTGCTCAATTTGCAATTATTCAATTTCTATAACTGCCATAAACTTTTAAAGATAGTTTGTTGTATAAATCGCTATCCAAACAAGGTCCATATATTGCAACTGTTTGATATGTGCAGAGTTAAAACTGAACTGAATGTCCTTAGATGGCACAGAATTCTAGTCTGCCACAGTCCATACTACTCCCTATTCTTTTCATTTAAGTTATCTGCCAAGCCCTTGACATTTTTTGAGTTTAGTTCTCTGGAGGATCTGAAGTCTCTTCCAGTTCTAGGATAATTTGACTCTTGTAAATATTGACAGAGAAACAAAACAAATGAGTGGAGCTCTATCCTTTAATCTGAAAAACTAAGAAGCAGCAATACACATTTGTTAATTAGAAATATGGAAGTAAATTCCAAAAGAATCTACTAAAAGAGATGAAAGAAGTTGCCTCTTGGGATTAAGATATATTGGTGTCTGCTATTCCACATCCTCAGGCCTACCTCACAGGCTTAACTGATACGCATTCATTGCTTAAGGACAGAGATACACTCTAAGAAATGCATTGTTAGGGGATTTCATTGTTGTGCAAAAATCATAGACCGCTTACACAAACCTACATGGTATAGCCTACTACATATCTAGGCTATATGGTACAGCCTATTGCTTCTAGGCTACAAACCTGTACAGCCTGTTACTGTACTGAATACTATACACTGTAAGCAATTTTAACACAATGGTAAGGATTTGTATATCTAAACACAGAAAAAGTACAGTAAAAATACTGCATAAAAGATACAAAATGGGCCGGGCATGGTGACTCACGCCTGTAATCCCAGCACTTTGGGAGGACGAGGTGGGCAGATGGTCAGGAGATCGAGACCATCCTGGCTAACACGGTGAAACCCCATCTCTACTAAAAATACAAAAAATTAGCCGGGCGTGGTGACAGGTGCCTGTAGTCCCACCTACTCAGGAGGCTGAGGCAGGAGAATCGCTTGAACCTGGGAGGCGAAGGTTGCAGTGAGCCAAGATTGCACCACTGCACTCCAGCCTGGGCAATGGAGCAAGACTCTGTCTCAAAAAAAAAAAAAAAAAGATAGAAAATGGTAAACCTGTGCAGGGTACTTAGAATGAATGGAGCCTGGATAAGTTGCTCTGGATAAGACAGTGAGTGAATAGTGAGTGAATGTGAAGGCCTAGGACATTGCTGTATGCTGCTGCAAACTTTATAAACACTACGCTTAGGCTACATTAAATTTATTTTTAAAAAGATTTTTCTTTCTTCATTAATTAACCTTAGCTTACCATAATTTACCTTATAACTTTCAAATTTTTTTAAGCTTTTGGACTTTTATAATAATACTTAGCTTAAAACATACATACTACAGCTGGGCATGGTAGCTCATGCCTGTAATCCCAGCACTTTGGGAGGCCAAGGAGGGTGGATCACGAGGTCAGGAGATGAGACCATCCTGGCTAACAGGGTGAAACTCCGTCTCTATTAAAAAATACAAAAAATTAGCTGGGCGTGGTGGTGGGCGCCTGTAGTCCCAGCTACTCAGGAGGCTGAGGCAGGAGAATGGCGTGAACCCGGGAGGTTGAGCTTGCAGTGAGCAGAGATCATGCCACTGCACTCCAGCCTGGGTGACAAGTGTGAGACTCCATCTCAAAAAAAAAAAAAAAAAATACATACTACAGCTGTACAAAATATTTTCTTGTATCTTTATTATATAAGGTTTCTTCTGTTTTTAAATTTTTTATTTTTTACTTTTTAAACTTTTTCGTTTAAAACTAAGCCACAAACACTCACATTGGCCTAGGCCTACAGAGTGTCAGGATCATCAATATCACTGGTTTCCACCTCCACAGCTTGTCCCACTGGAAGGTCTTCAGGGCAATAACACCCATGAAGCTGTCATCTCCTATGATAATAATGCTTTCTGGAATAGCTCCTGAAAGACCTGTCTAAAGCTATTTTACAGTTAACTCTTTTTCTTGATAAGTAGAAAGAGTACATTCTAAAACAATGATATATAATATATTAAATATATAAACTAGTAATAGTCATTTATTATCAAGTATTATATACTGTACATAATAATTTATGTGCCATGCTTTTATACGACTGGCAGCACAGGTTTGTTTACAACAGCATCACCACAAACACGAGTGATATGTTATACTATGACGTTATGATGGCTACAACATCACTAAGTGATAGGGATTTTTTACCTCCATTATAATCTTATGGGCCCACTATCATGTATGGGGTCCATTGTTGACTGAAATGTTGTTATGCAGCACCCGACTGTACACTGATGCATCTTCAGATAAATTAATATAGTGACACTGTAGTATATTTTAATGATTAAAATTTTTAAATGAAAATAGAAGAGGTTCTCTTGACATTCATGCAATATTAATCTATTTTTAAGAATGATTGAAAATTTAAAGAAATACAAAGATTTTGGAAACAGTAATTTGAAACTAAATGCCCAATAGAAGCTTACATAACAAGTTTGAAGCAGAATTTATCTGAAAACTGACAACTGGACAACAGAAAGACAAAGGAAAATTATAAAGTTAGACTATCTCAAAATGCACAGAAGATTGTGTATATTTACCCTTTAAAATATATTCTATAATATTGCTACATCAAAATTTTCATTAAAATTGTAATGACATTCATATGGAATAGAATCTCTCTGAAAGTATTTCAAAACTTGTGTGGGAAGACATCAAACTCCAAAAAATCTTAGGACTTTAGGGACTTTAGAGATCATTTGAGCCAGGCATAGTGGCTCATGCCTGCAATCCCAGCACTTTAGGAGACCAAGGTGAGAAGAACACTTGAGGCAGGAGTTCAAGGCCAGCCTGGGCAGAAGTGGCGAGAACCCTATCTCTAAAAATATGAAAAAATAAAGTAGCCGAGAATGGTGGCACACACCTGTAGCCCCAGCTACTGGAGAGGCTGAGGCAGAATTGCTTGAACCCAGGAGTTCAAGGCTGTAGTGAAGTATTGCATGATTGTGCCACTCACTCCAGCCGGGGCGGGTGTCACAGCAAGGCCCTGTGTTTAATTAACAAGTACATACACACATCATACTTAAGAGATTGTTTGGTCCAATTTTCTTATTTTTTTATCATTAATTTTTTTTTTCTTTTCTGTTTGTCCCAGAGATTCCAGAATTTTCTTATTTTAGAGAAGAAAATGGAAAGGCCAAAGAGAATACTAGAAACTAAGACCTTAGAAAAAGTTCTAGGGGCCGGGTACAGTGGCTCACGCCTGTAATCCCAGCACTTTGGGAGGCCGAGGCAGGCAGATCACAAGGTCAAGAGATCGAGACCATCCAGGCTAACACAGTGAAACCCCATCTCGACTAAAAATACAAAAAATTAGCTGAGCGTGGTGGTGGGTACCTATAGTCCCAGCTACTCAGGAGGCTGAGGCAGGAGAATGGCGTGAACCCGGGAGGTGGAGCTTGCAGTGAGCTGAGATCGTGCCACCGCACTCTAGCCTGGGCGACAGAGAGAGACTCCCTCTCAAAAAAAAAAAAAAAAAAGAAAAGTTCTAGGGGTTTGGGTGCCTCTGCAGAGAGGCCAGTTAGAATGACTAGACACAGCAGCCTATCATAAAGGTAAGAGAACCTTTGTCAATGGTAAGGAGAATGACAGATGCTGGGTAACTAGCTCCCCATCCATCTGTCCAAGGCATGGTGACACGGCAAAGGGATACAGGCAAGGTCTTTCACTGTTCAGAATTCCATTTCTTACTTAGGAAGCCAAATATCAAGTCTCCACTCCCACACTTTCCATTTGGTCACCTCAGTCTAACAGAAATGAGAAAACAAGAGTAAGAGCTGACCAATATCAGCACTTTCCACCTTTCTGAGAGCTGGAAACAGTAACATTTCCTCTAAAAGTCCTAATGCCTTTTCTCCACAGCCAACCAGTAAAAAGTTTGGGGAAGACAATAAAAGTGACCTAATTCCTATTTCAAAGTACAAAGCTAAACCTTAGAGTATTTATAGGCCTGGTGTCAGCCTTGTCCTCAACTCCCCTCCTATCATGGATAGCCTGCTCTCCACACACACACTGCTCCCATGCCAAAAGTTCAGCCAGGACCTCTCATTTCTACACTTCAAATGCAAATAAACTAGTTGATGCACTTCTCTGAAAGGATAAAAAATACCACTACCTATTTAGGTTTGAAATAGCCCATAGTCTCAGACCAGTCTGGGTATTATTTAAAACAAACAAACAAACAAACAAGCAGTGAATAGCTCATAGTAATAGAAAAAAAAAAAAAGAGACTTGGCAATAAAAAACACACTATCCAGATACGAAAGAACCTGATACATGTAATACAAATCCGAAAGGTTCCCATCCAACTTCTGTCCAATAAGTGGCCAAGAGACAAGAACAGATAATTCAATAGGAAAAACCCCAAACAGTAAAACACTTGAGAAAATGCTAGTAATTAAAGAAATGTGAAACAAATTATAAAAGCATCATCTTGTCAATTAAATTAGCAAAATTAAAGAGAAGTTAGAAAACTCAATATAGGATGTAGCATAGCTACAAAACCCACTCTACTAATGGGACTATTACTTTGAGAAAATAAAAGAAAAGCAGGCTGGGTGTGGTGGCTCACACCTGTAATCCCAACGCTTTGGGAGGCTCAGGCAGGTGGATTGCTTTAGCCCAGGAGTTTGAGACTAGCCTGGGAAACATGGCAAAAACCCATCTCTACAAAATATTAATATATAAAAATTAGCCAGGAGTGGCGGCACACACCTGTAGTCCCAGATACTCAGCAAGGCTGAGATGGAGGATCACCTAAGCCCAGGCGGTCAAGGCTGCAGTGAGCTGTGATCGCACTACTGCACTCCAGCCTGGGTGACAGAGACCCTGTCTGAAAACTTAAATTAAATTAAAAATTAAAAATATAAAAAAGAAAAAGAAAAACACTGTTATCAATACAGAGATAAGGTTCTACTACATATAATGAATCAAAATTTTAAAAGGATAGTTAATCTATGGCATTCTGGTTCAATGTATTTTTATAATGTCATTAAAGATGATAAATACATTAGGTAAATGCATGGAAAATTCTGTATGAAATAATGCTAAGAACTTCTGGCCCCACTGAAGAGTATTCTGAGTCAATTTCAGCAAGGTTCTAGAGTGCCTATAAAAACATACTTTAAAAAAGATACTAAATGAATAAAAGGAATAAAAAATAATAAGGCATACTGATTAAACTATTAAACTATGTTTACATAATGATAAGGGTTAGAGAAGGTAAATAGTGATTTTTGTGTTTTTCTTGAGACAGGGTCTCACTCTGTTGCCCAGGCTGGAAAGTGACATGATTATGGCTCACTTGAAGTCTTGACCTCCTGGGCTCAAGCAATCCTCCTGTCACAGCCTCCTCAGTAGCTGGGACTACAGGCACTTGCCACCACGCCCAGCTAATTAAAATTTTTTTTTGTACAGACAGGGGTCCCATTATGTTGCCCAGGCTGGTCTTGAACTCCTCCTGTGCTCAAGCAATCCGCCTGCCTAGGCCTCTCTCAAAGTGCTGGAATTATAGGCATGAGCCACCACACCTGGCCTAAATAGTGATTTTATGGCACAAACGTTTTTGTTCTTGTTTGCCTGCTTTGTTACTTTTATTTATAGTCTTCTAATAGAACCAGTTAAACACAATTCTGGAACATCTCTGATTCAATAAAACCTAAATCAAAAAAACACCCAAAGGATTTTCCCAGTTATGAATTGTCTACTAGGCCAATAAATGACAACAGGAATACGAGGCCAGGGTTTATTTACAGCCTTAGGCTATTTCCTAGGAAGCCAAAGATGCTCTGGAATTTTTGTTTGTTTTGAGATAGGGTCTCACTATGTTGCTCAGGCTAGTCTCAAACACCTGGACTCAAATGATCCTCTTGCCTTAGCCTCCCAAGTAGCTGGGATTACAGGCGCATGCCACCATGTCTGGCTTCCAGAATTTTGAAAAAGTAAACTGATTCTCCTTTTTAACAACCTCACCCCTGTTCCCTGCCCCACACTTCCACCCACCTTCTGTCACCAAGAGCTGAATAAGTATATTCTCACACAGATTTCTATTATCAGGTATAGAGTAAGGTATGTACCAAGGAGGGAAAAGACATCAATGAAACTGCATAGCTGGAATGATTACCAAACACAGAGGCAGGACAGTGTCCCTGGTTAGCTTTAGGGTCTGCCTGTGCATTCCTCATCACTGTGGCTATCGACTTGCTTGTCCTAGAAACATGAAGAATAGTAAATAACTCCTAGGCTTTTTTTTTTTTTTTTCTTCTTCTGAGACAGAGTCTCGCTCTGTCACCCAGACTGGAGTGCAGTGGCATGATCTTGGCTCACTGTAACCTCTGCTTCCTGGGTTCAAGTGATTCTCATGTCTCAGCCTTCCAAGTAGCTGGGATTACAAGCGTGTGCCACCATACCCAGATAATTTTTTTGTATTTTCAGTTGAGATGGGGTTTCACTTTGTTAGCCAGGCTGGTCTCAAACTCCTGGCCACAAGTAATCCACTCGCCTCAGCGTCCCAAAATGCTGCAATTACAGGTGTGAGCCACCACAGGCAGTCAACTCCTAAGGCTCTTACCTGACTGGTATACAAAGGACCAGATGAATCTATCTAGTGACATAACAAGTAATTTCGTTTTTAAATCACTCCCAAGCATTAGGTCTTTATCTCCATTTTGGAGATCCTGGATAGAATCCAAAAAGAGCTCATATCATTATATCATTATATATCAGTCTGAAAAAAACATGGTAACACTGTAACTCTAGTCAGTCTAGTTCATTTGCACCAAATTTTAGAGGATCAGTGGTAAATAGGTAGAGGAACCACAAAGGATTATCTGAATCCAGCTGAAGTGCTCTCATGAGCAGAAGGCTCCTTTGACCAGCTGCCATGGATGTCCCAGCAAAATAGGGGTAGAGGAGGTAGATCGATCGTGCTTACTGGCTTGCTTTAGAAAAACAGAAAGTTTTTACTAGCGCTTATGGCTGAGATAGCAAAGGAAGAGAAAGAGATTACCATGTTAAAGCAGTATTCACATACATATTTGCCATATACATATTGGACAATTTCAGAGACATAAAGGTTTGGGAGAAGACAGGGAGACAGGGCTGACTGGGGAGAACAAAATTTTTCAAATTAAAAAAAATCAATATTTAAGTCCCAGTGAACATCTAAAAATTTCCATTTAACTTCCTGGAAGGCCAGCCTCCAAGATGACTCCCAGTGATGTCCCCAATGATTACATCTTTATGTATCTAGGTTGGTCTATGTGACTAATATAATATAGCAGGAGTGATGGTTACTCCTGAGGTTTACTTATGAGGTAGGGTCAGAAAACAAAGTGTGGCTTCTGCTCTCTCTCAGATCATTCACCTATGGAGAATCTAGTTTCCATGCTGTGAGCAGTCCTACTGAGAGGCCCACATTGTGAGGAACTGAGGCCTCTGGCCAACAACCACATGAATGAACTTGGAAATGGATCTTCCAGCCCACCCCTTCAAATGACTGCTGCCCTGGCTGACATCTTGAGAGACCCTAAGCCAGAACCACTAGCTAAGCAGCTCCCAGATTCCTGACCCTTAGAAACTGTGTCAAATAGGCCAGGTGCAGTGGCTCATGCCTGTAATCCCAGCACTTTGGGAGGCCAAGGTGGGAGGATCACTTGAGCCCAGGAGTTTGAGACTAGCCTGGGAAACACAGTGAGACCTCATCTCAGAAAAAGAAAAGAAAAGAAAAGAAACTGTGTGAAATTTTTTTTTTTTAATTTTAAGCTGTCACATTTTGGGGGGTAATTTTGCTACCCAGCGATAGATGGGTAGGAGAGGTAATTTGTTGGGGTAATTTGTTACCCAGCAATAGATAACATAATAACATAACATCAAACTAAGCAAGTTTGACGGGGAAATGTACCATTTTAATATCATTATTTCATTTACCGGCTGAGAAAGAATCATCTGCAAATTAAAAGTGGTTATTGCCTATGATACCATTAAAAGCTAAATATGCCTAAAGAAGGGGCTTCACTGGAGGGAATGAATTGTCCTTCTCTTCCAACAGTAATCTAAGGCTTGTCACAGCCAAAAAGGCACCATCAGAAGAGTCTAACACAGTCCCCTCCCGGTAATTATATTATATATCCTACAGCCATAAATGGGGGTTAGTTAAGGGTAGGTTTCACATACAAGGCAGCCACTGTAAGGGTGTCATCTCACATCAGAGCAGTCAAGGGGTTAAAGTTGAGGCAGCAAATTTATCCCCAGAGATATATGCCTAGCACAAAGCTGAGATTCACAAGATTCTCCCTGAGTTTTCCTTACCTCTAAATGCTGGAATAACTGATGCTCACTGAATTCCGATATTTGTATGAATAAAAATGAAGGGATTTAGCAAATCTTGTTCCTGCACACAGTTGTCAAAAAAAATCTGACCTTTACAACAGGAAAAAGAGGGGGGATTTAAAGATTTAAAGAAGAGGCAGTGACTGTCTGATGTATAACAAACCTTTGAAAAATTATGAAGCAGTGAAAATCCCCTACAGGTCCCAACAAAATGTGTCCAATTTGCATTCCAGCAAAGCTTTCCATACATACCATTTGGCTCCTGTGTGTACTTCCAGGCAAATAAATCCTGAGGAATAATCCCACTGGGACCTACGTCTGATCTCTGATATATTACTGCTACACAGCTCCAGACCAGGCTCCACAAACTGCCTTTTTGGTTCCAAATAACTAAATCAAAGTCATCCTGATAAGCTTTGAAAACAGGGAATGTGAGGAGTGGTTTAATGAATGTTACAACTCAACCTATTATAGACCACAGTACATTAGGAGAAGAGAAAGAAAGACAGAAAAAAAAAAAACAAAAACCCATGCTTTTACATCCCCAAATCTCTCAAGGCCAAATCCAGACATACCTGTCATTCACGACACCTCACTATAAAGCCTTGTTTGAAGCCTGACTTTGATCAAATGGTTAGGATGAATTTGCAAACCCAACACCACTGTGTATTGTGGTGGGGAAAGGAGGAAGGTAAGCAGAGGCTACAATTTTCTGTTTACTTTGAAAACAGGTTCAACCTTTTTTTTTTAAAGCAACCAATGGCAGCAATAAACACTAAAATGTATTCTGATTTACAATATTTCAAGGAAATACAGCAAACACATTAAATAGCAAAACAATTTTTTTCTAAAAGTTAGAAAAACCTACCACTCAACATATAAACTGGAGAAAACAGTCAAAGAAAAAAAAGAAGGAAAGCTACAATTCTAGAAAAAACTGAGAGAGCTAGAAGTTCCAGCATCCTAGATTTCTGTACCAGTTTTCTCCTTTCACAAGAAAAAACTAATTTTCACCTTTCACAAGAAAATAATTTGCACAAAAGAAAAACAAACTAAAACATTAATCACAGTGACTACTATTAGACAAATCACAAAATATATAGATGCAAGAAGTAGAAACTGAGAGACTAAAAAAGAGAGGGGTAAGAAGAGAACACTTAGGAACTCAACAGTTTGATGTAGAAGACATCAAAATAAGAAACCACCCAGCCACACAGTAAGGAGATGGGAACATTAGAGTTTTAATATCTGTATATAATATCATTGTAAGTAGTGGCGAAGTAACATCCAAATTCAGTTTATATAGCACCTTAAAAAGAGCCAGTCATTTATCAGGAATTAGAGTTAACTCCCTCCCCAGAAGGTTATTCTGTAAGCAGGAAGATAAGCTGGTAATCTGTAAGCAAACTGAGCTACCTGTATAGTCAGCAAGACCTAGCCTATTGCCTGGTCCAGGATTCTGATGGCAAATGAAACCAGAAATACCACCAACTACTTCCAAGACCCAAAGTGTAACTGACACTCTTCTTCTGGCAAGTCAGAATTTGACCCTGTCTAGGCAACCTGTAAAATCTGTAAAATCTGTGTTCGCTGTTTATTGCAAATTTTGGAACAAAGTAATCCTTTAGTATAAAAGCTAAAACCTCAATACCTTATTTGGCCCAGAAGAGCCATCCAGTTATTTCAGGAGAGAAGCATGTCAGAAGATCCATAAGAACTGAAAGGAGCTTTATCATCAAAGTACTATCCAGTCTCAAAAGCCTTTGAAGCTATATAAAACAAACAAACACAAATAACAAGTGTTCGTAAGGATGTGGAAAAACTGGAACCCTCATGCATTCTTGGTGGGAATGTAATAGGTTCAGCTGCTATAGAAAACTGTTTGGCAGTTACTCAAAAAGTTAAACATAGAATTACCATATAACCCAGCAATTCCAGTCCTAGGTATATATCCAAAGGAATTGAAAACAGATACTCAAATACATGTACACACATGTCCCTAGCAGCACTATTCATAATTGCCAAAAGGAAGAAATGGTCCAAATGTCCATCAGCGAATGAATGGATGAACAAATTGTGGTATACACACACAATGGAATATTATTCAATCCTAAAAAGAATTGAAGTGCTGATTCATGTTACAGCATGGATGACCCTCAAAAACATTATGCTAAGAGAAAGAAGCCAGACATAAAAGGTCACATATTATATGATTGATATGAAATATCCAGAATAGGTAAATTTACAGAGACAGAATGCAGATGGATGGCTACCAGGGGCTGGAGGGGAAGGGAAAGTGTGGAGCAATGGCTTAATGGGTACAGGATTTCCTTTTGGGGTGATGAAAATGTTTTGGAATTAGATAGAGTACATTGTGAATGTACTAAATGCCACTATATTGTTTCACTTTAAAATGGTTAATTTGATGTTATATGCATTTCACTTCAATTTTTTAAAAAAGCTCTTGAAAATGCAAGTAAAAATCCTCTTTAATTTGACTTTATTTTTCTAAAGTGCTTTAACAGGATATGAGCTTCCCTTCTAAGAAACCATGAACAATTTCCAGTTAAAGCCTGTCATGTCTCCTCTATAGTTTTCGTAGAGACAAGCGGGTACCTCAGTCCATAGTACAAAGGGTCACTTGGGATTCTTGCAAAAAGTGAAACTTACCTACTTGCTTTCCACTCACCAAAACTGGTTGCAGAAATGTCAGTGGACATCTCTGTCTGTATTCCCACTGGAGGTTCACTGAACCTAAGCTTCTTTAGCTGCTACAAAGTCTCCCCACCTTGGAGACTTAACATCTATTGAGACTTCACAAAGATTTCACATTATACAAGACCACAGTAAGAAATTTCCTCCTTTTCCACCACAGCTCAATTCGGAGTTCTTTGGAAACACAGGTACTTCACTGTCTCCTGTTTTGCATTCTGAATAAGAGATCCTCCCACGTTTTCCCCCTACCTACAGGTTACAACTTGCTAACAGACAAGACTTACTGGTAGAAGCACTTTGAATAGTCATTTTTCATATTGTCACTTTGTCTTTCATATTTCTCTTTCAAATTGTTGAGGCAAAAGCATTTTCAGAGTATGAGGTCTATCCTCTAGTATTCAATACCTGTTACATCTTTGCTGTCATCAATAACCTCCCAGCCCCCTAGGAGAAGGCCTCAGTCACCCAAACCCTTAAAGACTCCTGTAATTGGTGGTTTATACTTTCTCCCCTGTCCTAATCCCATTCCATCACGCCATGAAGATACACAATATTTGCAAATTTTCTAAAGCTCTTTCTCATTGTTTTGCTCATTGCTATTTCCACAGCTTCCTTTTGGAGATAAAGCCAGGCCCTTCCTGGCCTCAAGAGTTTACCAAAGAGGGCAATAGTCACCAGAGCGTCCAAACCAGCTTCTATGCTCATAGCTACATATAATAAAAGCATAAACGGAGAATAATTCCCTTTCCATTAAAATGGCTCTACTAACAAGTGGTTGTTAAGGGTATCAATAAACTGCCAACCCTCTGTCAGCTTAGGTTGAAGTACTTTAAAAGTTACCTTTTAGGATCCAGGTACTATCTTTACTACTACTTCTCTGGGCAAGATGAGTGACTCCTTACCTTAAGAACTGATGGTTTGTACCTCAATAGTTTCCACCTCCTTGTGATAATCTTTTAATAGTATCTAGGATCATTAGTAACACGCTACTTTACCTCCTCTCACCTCTCCCCTTTACTCATCCCTCTGGACAGAGCATTCAGAGTCAGTAAGTGCCATGTCTTACTGAATTTTTAAATTTTTCTACTATCTCTTAGCACTGCAGTTCTGTGAATCTCCTAACTCCAAGCCAGAACTTCAGCCTACCCAATTAGACACTGGAATTTAAAAACTCATGTTCCTATTCCCAGATAGTTACCGCCACACGTGCTGGAAATAGGCTAGTTCGGTTAGTGTTCATGCTATACTCTCAGCAGACTTTCCTACTGAACCTGGTATCCAACAACAGGGACCAGTAAGCAGCCTGAAGTCTGTTGCCAGGGAACAAGGCTAACTCAGGATTTTCTGCCATCAGTTCCTTTGGTAGGCATAGCAGAATCAAAGAGAAAGGGGTTTTCCCCAAATAATTGTGATTAAAATAATAATGTTAATTTGTCTCCAGCAAGATAGAAGAGTCCAGGAACAAGCTAGACTCACCTCTATCTCTTGTTCCTCTTCAGTAAATGGCCCACCTGAAGGTTAGCTGTAAGTCTGCCCTTATTCACATGAAAAGCAAATAAATAACCTCATCGCCTTTTTCCAAATCATAATCACACTTTAAAAGAAGCTTTTACTGTGTAACCTTGAAAATGTTACTTAATTTTTCTGGAACCTGAGTTTTATCTGTAAAAGGGGAATATTAATAAAGGCACAGTCTATCTTGTGAGTTTTTGTGAAACTTGCAAAGAATACAGGCGGCCGGGCGCGGTGGCTCATGCTTGTAATCCCAGCATTTTGAGAGGCCGAGGCAGGCGGATCACAAGGTCAGGAGATCGAGACCATCCTGGCTAACACGGTGAAACCCCATCTCTACTAAAAAATACAAAAAAAAATTAGCCGGGAGTGGTGGTGGGCGCCTGTAGTCTCAGCTACTGGGGAGGCTGAGGCAGGAGAATGGCATGAACCTGGGAGGCGGAGCTTGCAGTGAGCGGAGATCACGCCACTGTACTCCAGCCTGGGCGACACAGCGAGACTCCGTCTCAAAAAAAAATAAAAGAAAGAAAAAGAAAAAAGAAAAGAATACAGGCAAACTGTTACAGCCTAGTGGAACCTAACAAGATGTGATGACTAAATGTAATGTGGTATCCTAGATGGAATCCTTGAACAGAAAAAGGTCATTAAGTAAAAACCTAATGAAATCTGAATAAAGTATGGACTTTAATTAATGACGAATCAATATTTGTTCATTGTGACAAATGTGTCATATTAATGTAAGATGTTAATAATAGGGGAAACTGGGCATTGGATAGATGAGAACTTCTTTACAACTTTTCTATAAATATGTTTATAGAAATAATCTATTATAGATTATATATATGAGTCTAAGTTATAATATAATTTATATAAATATAATTTATAGATAATTTATAAAAATATAATTTATAGATTATAATTTATGTGCTTTATAGATTCTAAAATTGAAAGGCTATAATGAAAAACCACTTTATAAATTATAAAGTTCTAGTCAATTGTAAAATATCACATAATTTAGTAGATTTAGTATTTTATGCAGATTGTTGGTAAGGCAGGTAGCTATCTTAAGTAGCTCAGATAACAGAGATCACTTGAAGAGTTAAGTCCTGGTATGGAAGAGTCTAGCCCCCAGAAATATCCCAGCTGTTTCCTGCCAGCTGGTGCCTCATGTCTGACTTGCAATAGAGTTGATTTTCTTCATGTAATTATTTTTGCCTCTCAACCTATTTCACTAAAAGAACAGTAACTTTTTAAAAAGAGGCTCTAAGCAGATAGGTGCTTTAATTTAAAACTTCAAAAAGTGAAACTTAAGGCATGGGTATGATAATTTATTGGTCCATTTCCTAACTGGCTGAAACAGATCTGATCCCTACTACTCCCAACTTCAAATGTAGAAACACGCAGACATCCAGAGATAGAATTCAGCAAGTGTACCCATCCCCTGCCAACTCCTGCTCTGCCCTGGGAAAAAAAAGAAAAAGAAGAAAGCAAAAGTCCCAGAAGTGCAGGAAATTGTTTCTCAGACGAAAGACAACACTTCCTTTCCCAGAACAATCCATCTCCCACACTGACATCCTGCTCCTGCTATATTTACCCAACCCAAATCTGCCGATGATATACTTCCAGCTGCACTCCTGCCACATGGTCCTGTCACTCAACTGGAACACTCAGAGGGGAATCTGTCCAGAGGGCAGAGCCTAGAAATCACTACACACTAATCCATGCTTCCTCTATTGCTAGCCTTCAGAGTAAAGTGAGACAAAATATGGACAGTATTACTCCCTGTTTATTTTGGAAGTGACTGGGGAGACAAGAGGTACTTCATTTTATATAGTTGCTAATTTTGACTGCTCTCATGGTAGCCAGCAGAGGAACCTGAACAATGAAGAGATTGAAATGGGAGGTTAAAAATAACTCTGTTAATGCTAGCAAGCCAAAACACATCACTTAATAGCCTCTTCCTACCCAACCCACTAGGATCAGGCTATCAAGTCACATTACAGGGTAAAACCTTCAGTTCCAGGTAGACAGATCCGATGAGTCAAAGATGGGACAATTTCATTCACCCCATCTCATCCTATCTCATAGTATATTCTACTGAAAGGGTAAAACCCACACACTGGACTGGATAAAGGTAAATGTTAGAGCTGACTCCCATTTTCCTATTTTAGTAGTTCTGTATTCTTGGTCCTTCTCTCCTACCCTTGCCTCCCCATCCCCAAGTTCTTTACTTCTGCCCCTTTCCTCTTTCTGACTCTCTAGTTGTTTTCTTTTGTCTCTACTTATTTCTCTCTCTCTCTCTTTTTTTTTTTTTTAAGAGAGGGACTCCTCTGTCACCCAGGCTAGAGTGCAGTCGTGCCATTATTACTCACTGCAGCCTTGATTTCTGGGGTTCAAGAGATCCTCCTGCCTCAGCCTCTCAAGTAGCTGGGACTACTGGTGTGTGCCACCATGCCTGGTTAATTAAAAAAAAAAAAAAAAAAATTTAGTAGAGATGAGGTCTCACAAGTTACTCAGGCTGGTTTCAAACTCCTGAGCTCAAGCAATCCTCTTGCCTTGCCCTCCCAAAATGCTGGTCATTACAGGCGTAAGCCACTTTTTTTGAGGGCAAGGTTCCCTCGAAGAAACATAGCTGATAGCTGATAAGGCATTCATTAGTAATAGTCATAATTATCATATCATTAGCCTATTCTCCGTAGTAATAACAATAAAAAACCTGAGTCTCAAGAAGCAATACTTCTTTTTCTCTCTGCTTTTGGAGGCTCAGTCATGCATCCTAATCATGCTTCAAAGGAATGAAAGGAAAAGCACAAGGAAAAAATGCAGAAAAATAAGAGGGAAGGAAAGAAAAAAATGATAGAAAAGGAGAACAGGAAAACGTTTCTCCTAACCTTTTCTCTCTTAAAGCTCCTGGACAATGGGCATTTCCAAACTTTATGGATTTTGTTAAAGCTTAAGTGGAAGTTCTTAATAAGATGAATCAAGCTATTAAAATAGATTTGAGAGCAAAAGCTGAAATATAATGATAAATTCATAGCAAATCCCACTTATTAAAAGAGGGAGTAAATTTTAAAAAAAGAATCCACTTCACATGGCTGTTGTCAGTCTGGCTTAGAGAAAAAGCACTTATGCTGTTGGTTGACTGGAGAACAAATTCCACTGGGTGATGTGGCCATTCTAACAAATGACCAAGTTCCAAGTCAAACCTCATTGAGCCAAACCTTTTTCCAATTTTCAACTCTTTTTAGTTACTAGATTTAGACATAAAAAAATATAGATCTTTAGGGTATGCAATTGTGTTTCTTATAGGAAGAGAAACAAACAGAAGCAAGCTAGAAAGACAGTTTGTGTCCACCTAAGAACAAGTATTTTAAGCAACCACTCAAATTTCACCATAACTGCAACCAGAAATTGGTTCAGGCAAGAATTATCAACGTATGTTAGGTATCAGAGGGAAAGTTTAAAGAGGAGTATGATCTTCAAGTGTTTCCCTACAGATTGCTTATTAGTTGCAAGGGGAAATAACATCTATACAGTAAATAAATCAGATTAACACTTGACCAGATGATCAAAATTAGTATCACCAATGAACAGCACCTGCAGTTGTGATACCCTGAGAAGGACACTATATCAGTAGTGGTATATATTACAGATTCACGATAGACACACACCACCTGAATCTAATCATGAGAAAACATCAGACAAACCCAAAATGAGAAATATTCTTGAAAGAAATAAATAAATTAGGGTGACTATAGTTAACAATAATTTGCTGTATATTTCCAAATAGCTATAAGAGAAGATGTGAAATGTTCCCAACACAAAGAAACGACAAATGTTTGAGGTGATGGATATCCTAAATACTCTGATGTGATCATTACACATTGTACTCATGTATCAAAATATCACATGTAACCAATAAATAAGTATAATTATAAGGGATCAATTTTTTAAAAAGAAAGAACATAGACATGAACTGGTCTGTAGTTATAAAAAATGTCAATGTCAGCTGGCTGTGGTGGCTCATGCCTGTAATTCCATCACTTTGGAAGACCAAGGCAGGAGGACCAGTTGAGGCTAGGAGTTCTAGGCTGCAGTAAGCTACGATCCCACCACCAGACTCTGTTAAACAGTTACAGAGTTACAGATAACTCCATAACTCTAAAAAAAAAAAAAAAAAAGTGTTTTTGTTTAATGTTTTTTTGTTTGTTTTCTTAATCACCCAGGCTGGAATGCAGTGGCATGATCACAGCTCACTGCAGCTTCGAAATCCTGGGCTCGAGCAATCCTCCCACCTCAGCCTCCTGAGTAGCTGGGACTACAGGCACACGCCACCATGCCCAGCTAATTTTTTTTATTTTTTGAAGCAATGAGTTCTCACTATGTTGCGAAAGCTGGTCTCAAACTCCTGGCCTCAAGCGACCCTCCTGCCTTGGCCTCCCAAAATGCTAGAATTACAGGCATAAACCACTGGCTGAAAAAATTTTAAAAAAAAATGTTTTTAATGCTAATGTCATGAAGCATAAAGAGAAGCTAAAGAACTGTCCCAGATTAAAGGAGACTAAAGAAACGTGACAACTAAATGTAATTTGTGATCCTTGGCTGAAGGGGAAAACAAACAAACAAACAATAAAAGTTTATTGACAAAATTGGAATACGAATAGTAAATTATTGTATCAATGCTAAATTTCTTGAATTTGATAACTATACTTAAATTAGTAAGAGAATATCCTTGTTCTTAGGAAATATGCACTGAAGTATTAAGGGATAAAAGATCATGATAGGCTGTGCGCGGTGGCTCACGCCTGTAATCCCAGCACTTTGGGAGGCCGAGGTGGGCAGATCACCTGTGGTCATGAGTTAAAGACCAGCCTGGCCATCATGGCGAAACCCTGTCTCTACTAAAAATACAAAAATTAGCTGGGCGTGGTGGCGGGCGCCTGTAATCCTAGCTACTCAGGAGGCTGAGGCAGGGAGAATCGGTTGAACCCGGGAGGTGAGCCGAGATCACGCTATTGCACTCCAGCCTGGGTGACAGAGCGAGACTGTCTGAAAAAAAAAAAAAAAAGTCACAATGTATATAACCTAGTCTCAAATGATTTAGAAAAATTTATTTATTTATGTACTTTTCTTTTTTGAGACAGGGTCTAACTCTGTCACCCATGGTGGAATGCAGTTGGCATGATCACAGCTCACTTCAGCCTTCACCTCCCAGATTTAAGTGATCCTCTTACCTCAGCCTTCCAAGTAGCTGGAACAGCAGGCACACACCACTACACCTGGCTTTTTAATTTTTTGTGGAGATGGAGTCTACCTAAGCCCAGGATAATCTCAAATTCCTGAGCTCAAGTGATCCTCTCATCTTGGCCTTCCAAAGTGCTGGAATTATATCGGTGAACCACTGTGCCCAGCCAAAAAATAATTTTATGTCTATACATACATACATACATACATACATACGTACGTGTGTGTGTGTGTGTGTAAGTAGCAAAAGGACATATGGGAGACCTATTATTCTTGCACCTTTAAATTTGAAATTATTTCAAAATAAAAATTCAAGAAAATTTACCATCTGTTCATTTGATTAAATGTCCTGATACCAATTAGGTAAAGGAAATAGGGATGAATTCACATTCTAAATAGCAGTAAAACAACCTCTAGTAGCCAACTTTTTCCTTCCCTTTGAAGCTTTTGTTAGACTATTGCCAACTCAAATATTTCCCATTCTCTACCTTCCTTTACTACATGCACACAACCCATTTTGTTGACTACTGAGCCTACAGCCTACCCAGGATTACTTAGGACCCTGGCACCATCTCCCATTCTCTAAATAAAAAGCAGTTCTACTAAAGGCAAGCACTACTCATTTTCTTCCTTATAGAACCTTGGCAACAGAAACTTTTTTTTTTTTTTTTTGAGGCAGAGTCTAGCTCTGTCGCCCAGGCTGGAGTGCAGTGGTGCAATCTCAGCTCACTGCAACCTCCACCTCCCAGGTTCAAGCGATTCTCTTGCCTCAGCCTCCTGAGTAGCTGTGACTATAGGTGCCCGCCACCATGTCCAGCTAATTTTTTGTTTTTTTCAGTAGAGACAGGGTTTCACTGTGTTAGCCAGGATGGTCTCGATCTCCTGACCTTGTGATCCGCCCGCCTCGGCCTCCCAAAGTGCTGGGATTACAGGCATGAGCCACCGCGCCAGGCCTTTTTTTGGAGACAGAGTCTCCCTCCATTGCCCAGGCTGGAGTGCAGTGGTGCGATCTCAGCTCACAGCAATCTCCACCTCCTGGGTTCAAGCGATTCTCCTGCCTCAGCCTCCCCAGTAGCTGGGATTACAGGTGCTCACACCCATGCCCGGCTAATTTTCGTATTTTTAATAGAGATGAGGTTTCACCACGTTGGCCAGGCTGGTCTAGAACTCCTGACCTCAGGTGATCCACCTGCCTCGGCCTCCCAAAGTGCTGGGATTACAGGCATGAGCCACCACCCCCAGCCCAGAAACATTATTTAAAACCCCGGAAATGAAACTGATTAGTCTTGGCTCACTTGGGAGGATTAATGAGACCTACTTGGAGTCTGAGAACCGAAGTCCATTTTCCTTTGACTGTTTTCCCTACAATGCTTCTGTCCAGGTGGACTGAACCAAGAACTTCTTTTCCCAGGCCAGAGGGAACCAGGATCCTATCAGAGTCAACAGACTCTGGTCACAAAAAGTATTTAGCTATGGTAGGTATTAAATAATGTAACTTGGATATAGATTCATCCCAGAAAAAAAGAGGCAAAGGAGAAAGAACTGCACTTTAAATTCAGAACACGATAAGCCATTCAAGCAAATGATAGGTCACGGGTCTTTTTGTGGACTACATTTGTACTCCAACATTCACTCCAACTTTCTCTTTTAGAAAGTTCTTAACCACTGTTTAACTGCTTCACTGCCTCACCACCTCTTTCTACCCTTGAAAATCCTAGGAATACTATTCCTACACAAGGGGACGGTCTCTCTGAGGTCCCAATGCTCCCAAAGGCTACTTCTAGGTGCTTTCTCTGGGATTCAAAAGACAAATATATGATGAAATGTTCTATTGATTATGAAGCCAAATCCTGTTCAAAGTTACAAGGGTTTTGGTACTACTTTCCTCACATGAGACCCTTGGGCTAAAGGTAGTAGGCTGCTACTAAAAAACACTTTTGTTATTTGTGAACTGGGACTATTAGACCCTGGCTGGAAAAAAACAGCTTTCCTCATTCTTTTAGCACCATAAGGTAAACAGCTACTAAAATCTGTTTTTGGCGGGGCGCAGTGGCTCATGCCTGTAATCCCAGCACTTTGGGAGGCTGAGGCCGGTGGATCACTTGAGGGCAGGAGATTGCACCGCTGCACTCCAGCCTGGGCAACAGAGCAAGATTCTGTCTCAAAAAACAAAACAAAACAAACAAACAAACAAAAAAAGCCCCGGTGTAGTGGATCACACCTGTAATCCCAGCACTTTGGGAGGCCAACGCAGGCAGATCACCTGAGGTCTGGAGTTCAAGACCAGCCTGGCCAACATGGTGAAACCCTGTCACTACTAAAAATACAAAAATTAGCCGGGCGTGGTGGTGGGTGCCTGTAATCCCAGCTACTTGGGAGGCTGAGGCAGGATAATTACTTGAGCCCGGGAGGCAGAAGTTGCAGTGAGCAAAGAAAGATCGCGCCACTGTACTCCAGCCTGGGTGACAGAGTGAGACTCCCTCTCAAAAAAAAAAAAAAAAAAAAAAAAAATCTTTGTTTTGCACCTCTAGACTTCAATATCCTAAAAATTGTGTCAGAAGCCCAAGCCAAAGAGGACTCAAATGCAAAGTTGAATTTTATTAGAAAAAACTATCAGCCATTGATAACTTATCCTATGGTTCAACTGTGGTCAGTTCAGTTCTGTGATGCATAGATTGATTAATCAAAGGCCAATATAAAGAGACTAATCATATCATAGAACATATTATAGGTGAAAAAAAATTTTTTAATATACTAATCAACTATAAGACATTCAAGGCCCTAAAAGCAGCTAATGAAGCTGCCATGCACAGAATTTCCAGGGTCACTGCCAGACAGGCAGGGCTAGGGCAGAGGGTGGGGGTGGGACGGACAATGTGGACAACACCAATGCTATTCTTTTGACCATCCTAGAACCTCTTTCAGCAAACCAAAGCATACAACAATTTCCTGAGGTCACATGTGGAAACTGGCAGACTTCAAACTAGTGCCCAGTTGTCTGCTCAAATTCCAGAGCTTCTCAAATCACCAGCCCACTAGACCATAAACTATGAGAACAGGAACTGTGTCAGCCTCCTTGAAAACTAGGTCCCTAGAACCTAGTTCCGTTTCTGGCACACAGTAAGTAATCAAGAAATATTTGTTGAACTTCCACTAACAGAAAAGTTCCTGGAGAAGATGCTCTTTTGGAGTCTTCGAGGACAAATGATTCCCTCAGCCCACCAAAATGATTCAAAAGGGTGGCCACGTCTAACATGATATGTCTAAACAATCTGCATAGCATCACATAAAAGGGATAAGGTGCAAAGTGACTAATCAGTCATAATTACTTCCACAATTCTTATGTCCTTGGGGGAAGAATACTTACTCTAATATTTTCCAGGATTATAACGACTCAAATAGGCTCAAATTAATCTCTGCCTGGCAAAAGCTGATTCATCCAGAAACAACCATCTAAATAGAACTGTCTTACTGAAATCAAAGTTGATAGGGACGAAGAATCCACTCATTCCCAAAAGTCAAGGGGGCTAAGATGCCTCACAGAGTCCTTCACAGAATGTCAAGAAAATGGTGTGAAGGGCACCCTGACTCAATATCCTCCTTGACTCCTTGCCCATGAAAAAACATTGCAGACAGACAAATTCAAACCAGTGCTAGAACAGGAGTAAATCACAAACTTTCTACGAGGGCTTTCAAACTTTTTTGACCATGATGGACAGAAAAAGATACAGCTTACGCTACAACCCAGAAAATACAGGTTTCTAACTAAAACAAGTTGTGAAAAACAATACTTATCCTTCTTAAGTATGATACACTGATAATTTCTTTTTTTAATTTATTTTTTATTTTATTTATTTATTTTTTGAGACGGAGTCTTGCTCTGTTGCCCAGGCTGCAGTGCAGTGGCGCGACTTCAGCTCACTGCAACCTCTGCCTCCCGGGTTCAAGCAATTCTCCTGCCTCAGCCTCCCAAGTAGCTGGCACGTGCCACCATGCCTGGCTAAGTTTTGTGTTTTTAGTAGAGACAAAATTTCACCATGTTGGCCAAGCTGGTCTCAAACTCCTGACCTCGTGATGCGCCCACCTCAGCCTCCCAAAGTGCTGGGATTACAGGTGTGAGCCACCACGCCCGGCCAGATACACTGATAATTTCTATTCTATTCTTTTTTCCCCTTTAGTGCTGGTTGATTGTACCAGAAAGCAAGGAAGTGTTCAAAGATGTCATGTCAAAAGACAAAGGAACCAGTCTGAAGGGGACGCACACCGGCCAAACTTGAAATAATGTGAGCACCAAAAATAATAATGGAAAAAAACATATCTGTAATTAATTGTAAAACACTAAAAAATATTCACAAGCCCCTAGGAGGAGGCAGACCCACATCTGCCACCACTAGTGATCATTATCAATACTCACTTCTGAATCTGAAAACTGACAATTAAAGGGAATGAATTAAGCATTTATCCTGCCTTTTTAGAAGAAATTGGTTTATCCTCCAGTTGATGAGGGAAAGTAGTTCTTTACAGAAAATGCTAGCTAATAAATGTAGAAAAAATGACAGAATTAGAAAAATCATTCTGTGACCAGTGAAATAAAAGATTCAGTCAAATATTAATCAGTGGATGACCATTAGGTAAAAGGATATTAGAGGACAGGATATTTACAAGGTGCGAAAATATTACTTCACAGATTACTTAAAATTACAAAAAGAAAAATTAACATATTTCAAAATTAGGAGATATGGCAGTCACCATTAGAAGCAAGTAACAAAACTGTTAAAATCAACAATTGCGGCCGGGTGCAGTGGCTCATGCCTGTAATCTCAGCATTTTGGGAAGCCAAGGTGGGTGGATCACCTGAGGTGAGGAGTTTGAAACCAGCCTGGCCAACATGGCAAAACTCTGTCTCTACTAACAATACAAAAATTAGCCATGTGCGGTGGTGGGCACCTGTAGTCCCAGCAACCAGGGACGCTGAGGCAGGAGAATCACTTGAACCCGGGAGTGAGGTTGCAGTGAGCCGAGATCACACCATTGCAGTCCAGCTTGGGTGACAGAGCAAGACTCCGTCTAAAAAAAAAAAAAAAAAAATCAACAATTGCAGGACAACCTGACAGGATGTGCTTCCTGTGGTGATACAATATGAAATAAGGCCAGGCACGATGGCTCACACCTGTAATCCCTGTACTTTGGGAGGCTGAGGTGGGTGGATCACTTGAGGCCAGGAGTTCAAGACAGGCCTGGGCAACATGGCAAGACCCCGTCTCTACAAAGAATACAAAAAATTGGCTGGGCACGATGGCATGCACCTGTAGTCCTAGCTACTTGGGAGGCTGAGGTGGGAGGATCACTTGAGCCCAGGAGGTGGAGACTGTGGTGAGCTGAGATCACACCACTGTACTCCAGCCTGGGTGACAGAGCAGGACTCTGTTTCAAAAAATAATGGTAATGATGATGATAATAATAATAATACGAATTACACAGTATCATCTATAAAATACTCTTGCCAAAAATATTTGACCTGAATCTAATCAAGCTTTTAATCCTTTTAGTACATAACATACAGGAAAGAGGAACAAGTTAAATGACACCACAAGGACACAGACAAACCCAGAATGTAGAACATTCTAAACATAAATGGGCTGGTGTCCTCAAAAAGCCAATGCAAGAGAAAAAAAAAAAAAAGGTGGAGAAAATTGTCTTTTAAAAGCCTAGGGCCAGGTGCGGTGGTTCACACCTGTAATCTCACCACTTTGGGAGGTTAAGGTGGGAGGATTGCTTGAGGCCAAGAGCTTGAGAACAGCCTGGGAAACACAGCAAGATCCTATCTCTACAAAAAATTTTAAAAATTAGCTAGGCATGGGCCAGGTGCGGTGGCTCACGCCTGTAATCCCAACACTTGGGGAGGCCGAGGCGAGCAGATCACGAGGTCAGGAGATTGAGACCATCTTGGCTAACACAGTGAAACCCATCTCTACTAAAAATACAAAAAATTAGCTGGGCGCAGTGGCGGGCGCCTGTAGTCCCAGCTACTCGGGAGGCTGAGGCAGGAGAATGGCATGAACCCAGGAGGTGGAGCTTGCAGTGAGCCGAGATAGCGCCACTGCAGTCCAGCCTGGGCGAAAGAGCGAGACTGTCTCAAAATAAATAAATAAATAAAATAAAATAAAAAATTAGCTAGGCATGGTGGCATGCGCCTGTAGTCCCAGCTACTCAGGAGGCTGAGGCAGGAGGATCACTTGAGCTGCTGGGAGCTATGATCGTGCCACTGCACTCCACCCTAGGTGACAGTGAGACCCCCATCTCTAAAATAAATAAAATGTCTAAAAAGACATAACTACCTAATGAAATGAGAATTGTGCTTGGATTTTGTTTTGTAAAACCAACTATAGCTATAAAAGTTTGGGGACAAACGGAAAATGTTTAATATGAACCAGATATTAACTAGAATTGGCAAATTATTGTTGTTTCTTAGTTGTGATAATGGTATTATGTAGAACATCCTTATTTAGGATGCATGCTGAAGTATTTAGGGGTGAAATGTCAACATGTTTGCAATTTATTTTCAAATGAACCATGAAAAAAATGATAATACACACATATGGATAAAGCAAATATGCCTAAATGTTAGTAATTTTGACTCTAAATGTGGAATATGGGTAATCATTATGGTATTCTTTCAATTTTTGCTAAGTTTAAAATTTTTCATCATAAAAAACTGGAGAGAAGTCCAGGCACGGTGGCTCACACTTGTAATCCCAGCACTTTGGGAGGCCGAGGTGGGCAGATCATGAGGTCAGGAGTTCGAGACCAACCTGGCCAACATGGTGAAACCTGTCTCTACCAAAAATACAAAAATTAGCTGGGCGTGGTGGCCCATGCCTGTAATCCCAGCTACTGAGGAGGCTGAGGCAGGAGAATCGCTTGAACCCGGGAGGCGGAGGTTGCAGTGAGGCAAGATTGCGCCACTACACTTCAGCCTGGGTGACGGAGCTAGACTCCATCTCAAAAAAAAAAAAGGCCGGGCGCAGTAGCTCACGCCTGTAATCCCAGCACTTTGGGAGGCCGAGGCGGGCGGATCACGAGGTCAGGAAATCAAGACCATCCTGGCTAACATGGTGAAACCCCATCTCTACTAAAAATACAAAAAATTAGCCGGAGTGGTGGCGGCCGCCTGTAGTCCCAGCTACTCGGGAGGCTGAGGCAGGAGAATGGCATGAACCCGGGAGGCGGAGCTGGCAGTGAGCTGAGATCGTGCCACTGCACTCTAGCCGCGGTGACAGAGCAAGATTCCATCTCAAAAAAAAAAAAAAAAATTGGAGGGAATACCATGCAACCCATTACAGTGATATAATTCACTAATGCAAAGCAACCTACAGTCTGAAAAACACCACTCTAGCCCAGGGCAGTTGTATCAGCTCTCACTTCATTTAATCAATTTGGTACCAGTTTTCTTAAATGCAAAAACTCATTTGGAATGAGGCTTTCTCATTCTACATCCTCTTCTCAAGGGTCCCTCAAGTTTTAGATTTTTTTTCTTACAATAACTCACTTTACTTGAAAACAAAAAATAATCAGTGGAAAAGTCCCTGTCAGTGTCAGGGAAATCTCATTTGTCCCTCTACTTGTAGAGGATTTTTTTTCAATTCAGGGCCAATCCCAGATAACACTGTAGTGCTTTTGATCCTTTTCTTCCCCAGTGAATGTCCTCAACTACCCTTACCCTCTAGTTCCCAAGCTGCTTTCCAGGACACCTGGAAGCAAGCTGCATGGCTGACTGCAGAAAAACCCTAGCTCCCACACTACATCTGGCCCTGCCTTTCCACCAAATCATATGCCAATTTATTGCCCTCTGATGTACAGTCCATTAGGCCACTTCCTGGATGCCCCCACTTCACACTGGGCCAGAAATGCAAGACAATAATGTGAGTTCCACAAACGGGCAAGTAATTGCTCAATAAGCGTGGAACAAGGAAAGGTCAGTTGTGATCTGTGCACATGTGGCAGCCCTTCACAACTCGACCTACAGTGGTAACAGTGGTAACAGAATGCTGATGTTACAGAAGAGACATGCCATGAGAACCCAGCCAACAGCCAGCCAGAAGTGCTTGTCCATCTAAGTTCTTTCGGATCTTCAAAGAATAAAGGAAAGGAATAAAGGCCTCTAAACTGGTGAGGTGCAAATTATCTCCTGGTTTCCTAGAGTAAAACTGAGAGCCTAAAGTAGTCATTGCTCTCCATCTATTACCCTTTCTTAATGAAGTGATCTGAGCTGAAATGATCTTATCTCCATTTTGTGCTATAGCCAACTCCATCTTCTAACAGGTGCCAGGAGAGAAAAGACAAATGTACTCACCCTTTCCATAAACATATCCACTATCACTTCAGAAACTGGGGTATCAACTAAGTATCTATGAACATAGAGAGACAGTCAGAGGGGGGCAAGGCTGAGACAAACTCTTCACTATCTCTCCTAATCAAAACAACACATTGAATTTCAAGCATTTGGCTTCTTCTGAAACCCTTTTGGCACTTGTCCTGAGTTTGAATGGGTGGAAAAGCAGGAAGGGACTCTGCCTGCCTCCTTGTTTGAAAAAAAACAGCAGCTGGCTTTCTTTTTACTCATCTGACTGCTGTCATGGTAAGTTGGGCATATACTCAGAAGTTTCAGGCCTCAAGAGGTAGCTGTGCTGAAGAGGACAAACGCAATAAAAACAGCAGCAACTTTGATACCCACGACAAACCACACTGTTACACTGCCCCCTAACCTTTGCTACAAAGAAATTAGGTTTCTCTGTTTTTGAGAGCTAAACTATTAAGAATGCTCTTTCCTCTTTTTCACTCCTTTTTCTGATACATGCAGTAGAAAATGTGCCCTCCCAACAGCCAGCAAACTAGTTCTGATGGCTAAGTGTGTCTGGGTATGAGGAAGAGAAAAAGAGAGAGCTGAACCCATGAGAAGATAGACTATGCAGAGCCGTTTCTTCTCAAGAGTCTTCATTTTCTAACCCTGAGTACAAATAAATGTTTGGAAGAACTTCTTGGTTTAAAAGTGTCAAATGAAGAGCATTCATAAATCATCTGGGGAAGGCCCCAGTAAAAAGAAATGGCAAAATCAAGTCATCAAAATATGGGCCTCTTGGAGCCACCCTATTAATATAAATAGTCCCTGGGGAAAAAAGAATCACAGTACCTTTATTTACTCTAACTGTGCTGAAACGTCTACAAGTCTGTGGCCACTCAAGTTACGAAGATTCTAAGGTGCCAAAGTCAGTCTGACTCAAATTCAAGTCACATTCTAATGTATTACTCAATTATAGTTTTATATTATAAACCAAGAAAGTAAAACAGGGCACAGGAAATGGATACTTTTAAGTGTGCCCATTGCCTTTCCTAACACTCAGCCCTTCACAAAAATTTGCCAAATTTTATCACATTTGGTTCTTTTAGTTTCTACTTAGGCCTTGAAGAATTCACAAGCTCAATTCCAAGTGGAACAAAAGCTGATGACCCATTCAACCTTCTTCTCATGCTGATTAATAATGATATATTACTTACTCCCTAAACTATAGACCCCTGTAGGAAAAAATAAAAGTAGGCACTTAATCAATAGGACTCCAGCAAATTTTTTTCATATAACATACTCGCTTTTGTTGTTGTTGTTGTTGTTGAGATGGAGTCTGATCTGCCACCCAGGCTGGAGTGCAGTGGCACGATCTCAGCTCACTGCAATCTCCACCTCCCGGGTTCAAGCAATTCTCCTGCTTCAGCCTCCTGAGTAGCTGGGACTACAGGCATGCGCCACTGCGCCTGGCTAATTTTTGTATTTTTAGTAGAGACAGGGTTTCACCATGTTGGCCAGGCTGGTCTCGAACTCCTGACCTCAAGTCATCCATCCGCCTCAGCCTCCCAAAGTGCTGGGATTACCGGTGTGAGCCACCATGCCTGGCCCATACAATATACTCTTATTCAATCTTTTTCCTGACAATGACTACTAAAATCTCTTTTCTCTACACCTCCCCATTTTCCAAATGAAACAGATTAAACTTGAGGTACCAGGCATTCTCAAACAGTTTCTTTTCTACTTAAGCAGCTACTGCTAAGAGGCCCAGGCCAGACAGGTGTTAAGTCATAGTTCCTCCCAGGATGGCTTCCAGACTCTGTTTAAATGTTCTCTGCAAACCTCTGGAGGTTAGATGGACTCAAACGTCCTAGCTCAGACTCTGAATTCACAAAGCTTGAGACAGACAGTACCCTACAGGTGTGTTTGTCCAGGATAAACTATATTTAAATAAACTCCTGACACATCCACTTTCTCCTGGCACGTGCTTCTCTCTCTTAAACTCAAGCACACCATAACTTGCTGTCCCAGTAAGCTTTGTAAAGAAATATCCTATCCCCCAGAATTACACTATGCAACCCACCAATGTCTTTGGGAATAGCTAAACTCTGGCCATAACAGCTTTACACGTGAAAGCCAAATAAGCAAATATGAGCTATTGTTTTTACTTATTTCTTTGGCTTGTTCCTTAAGGAAAGAGCAGGAATAAGAAAAGCTGGCAGCAGATTGCTCTCACTCATGGTCATCCATTCCATGCCTGATAGGGATCATATAGCATAAAGTAGAGGCTACAAAATATTAGCTTTGGAATGATCAGCTAGAGTCATTAGTCCTGTCAAATCAGTGGCTATGAGGGCAGGAAGTCTGACTGATTGTTTACCATTATAGACCCACTTCCTAAGTACCTAAGAAAAATGCCTGGCACATACCAGATAGTCAATAAATATCAGTTAGAAGCAACTCAATAAGCTAGGCCCTGAAGGAATCCAAATCTTGGCGAATCCCCAAAAGAAAAGGTCTAAGAAGCTAGAACAATGTTATAGTTAATACGGGTACCTATACTGGGCCTCAAGACCACCTTAGTCTTACACTGAGAACCCCCAGTCCTGATAACCAAAACTGGACATTAGGTCCTCAGAGCTAAAAAGACCTGGGACTATATCTCCAAAGGCAAACTCCTCACCACCACACCCTCACACGCACGTAGACACACGCACACCCTAAGAAGTCTTCCTCAAGCCCTGGCCCTGAAGGCTTTAAAGTAAGTCATTAAAAGATGATCCCATAAGAGAAGATTTTGGTTGTGATACTTTCTTTCATTCATTTATTCATTCATTCATTCACTGAAATAGGGTCTCACTCTTGTCACTCAGGCTGGAGTACAGTGGCGCAATCATGGCTCACGGTAACCTCGAACTCCTGGGCTCAAGTGATCGTCCCACCTCAGCCTAAGTAGCTGGAACTACAGTTGTACGCCACCATACCCAACTAATTTTTTTTATTTTTATTTTTATTTTTGTAGAGATAGGGGGAATCTTGGTATGCTGCCCATGCTCGTCTCAAACTCTCAGCCTCAAGCAATCCTGCTGTCTTGGCCGCCCAAAGTACTAGATTACAGATGTGAGTCACTGCACCTAGCCTGGTTGTGATACTTTTAGACTGTTCCTCACCTGCTTTAAACCAAAAATTTTCTGGAAAAGAATCTCTTTATAATGATCTAAGTTTAAAGACCAAGGACAAAGACAGACTATATCTGGAGGCAAATGACCACAACCAAACACCACAACTCACAACTGACTATAGCCCTTTCCATAAAGCTATACTGGATGAAGGGAACTAAGGCTTGCAAGGACTTATCTAATCTGGGAACAAAGAGATCAAAGACCACAGACCATATTGGCTAGAAGCATTCCTATAAACTGTCTACTCTTGTCAGATCTAAAACCAAGAGCAATATCGAGTATCCTGATATTTCACTTTCCCTTCCATGCCCCATCCCATGCCACAGATCCTACCATAAGGTCTAGCTGCGAGACTGAAGATAACTCCCATATGCAAGAGCCCCAAAAGATTCCTAGAAGAATAAAAGGAAATGTATCTTTGGAATCTAAACCCATGGCAGGGCTTGGGCAGATGTAAGAGAGAGGCAGTGACCCTTCTGCCCCTAAGGCCAGGACACCCCAGCCCTGCAGGCAGCACAGAGTTAACTACCCACCCGCTCTGAGAAGCACAAAGGTACATCACTGCAACATGCCTAACATTTACATTGCCTCTCTCTGCTCATTAAACAGGTTTTGGTTAAATAATGAACAAACTGTATTACAGACTCCGATGAGAATTCCAAAATTATAAATCAACTGGGAAAGCCCAAAGGGGCAGACAGACAGGGAGGGGGGAGAAGGATAATATTGACTAATATAAAGGGCGCAGCTTGACAGTGGATATTCCTGCCACACCTGATCAAACACACTCCGTGGGGGGAGGGGAAAGAGAGCAAGAGAGGGGAGATGGGACAAGACAGCCTGAAATTTGCATCCGGAAAAGATTAAAACGGATTCTTTGGGGATACAGAAAATACATAATATATATTACTATAAATGCAAAACTGTACTAAAAGCTAACTCAAATGTCAAAGATTACAGTTTGAATAAATTTAAATATAAAAGCCATGTGCTTCCTTGAGTTAATGAGAGAGACATAAAAGGACAAACTGGGCCAGAAGCTGAACAGAGCCTTATGCTGCCTTTGCTGGGTAATGGGTCCAAAGCACAGCAGTGACTACAGAGACTTCCCTTCACAGCTCTGAGACCTGAGAAAAAGCTGGCAAATCCATCACTTCTGTAGCCTACATTTTCCTCCTTTATAAACTTAGATATGATTCACATGCTATAAAATTATCCTTTTCAAGTATACAATTCAGTGATTTCTTGTATATTCACAAAGTTGTGCAACCATCACTACTATCTAATTCTAGAACATTTTCATTACCCCAAAAAGGAACCCTGTAGCCATTAGCAGTCACTCTCCATACCGCCTCCCTGCCCCTGGTAACCACACATCTGTTTTAACTCCTTCAGAATAATCTAAAAGGAGTCCTGAGAGGACTTCAAGACCAAATGAGGGACAGCAGTCAAGTCTCTCTCACTGGTGGTAAGCTAAAGCTTTATCCAAAGTAACAGTATGCAAACTTTGCTCTTGGACACCCTTTTTCTTCCAAGAGCAACCCTCTTTTCAAATTTGGTATTATTAGAATATCTTATTACTCTAAATGCTATAGACCTTGTAGTCATCATACAGTTTGGGCAAATACTGACTGTAAATGTGGTCCAATGACATACATCTGTGAGAAAAACTAGTATGGACTTAGCCAACCTTACTGGAGAAAAGGACTTATTTCCTTCACAATAATGAGATAATATTCCTGGAGGAGTAGTGTAGGTAGTACTTACATACTTTAAAGATTCTTTCTACAAGAAAAGAAAAAAAATCATTTTGGTTTACTGACAATGTCCAATGAACCATCCATTTCCAACAGTGATAGTCTTACCAATCAAGCCAGCAGAAAGCCTAGAAAAATGCAAACAGAAACCCTTTGCAAAAAAGGACCATGTCCAAGTCAGTTTCATGAGAAACTGGGTAGAAGTCCTAGAATTCCTGCTATCCCTCCTCCAATCTCAGTGGTACACCTTAACTGGTCATCTAACACAAGCACATTCCCTTCAGTTTTCTCTCCAAGTTAAAAACCCTTTCCCAGCCTCCTACCATTAATAAGCTTCCAGGAAAGCAGTCCTCCTGACACTGCCAATCAGAAAAATCTGTTTGTTTCCGTAAAAGAAACAAGAAATTAGTCATGGGTTGCAGAGTCCAGGACCACAGGGACAGCTGACCCATAAACCTGCTCCTGGGAGCCAGCAATGTGTGTGGGGTCAGAAGCAATACGAAGACCATAAATGCTCTATTTTAGGTCTACTCTGTCATTTTCTCAGGCAGGTAATATGCTAAAAACCAAGAACAATGTAGCAACCTTGGCAGGCACCATTTCAAGATATGCCACAGCTGTTGGCCTTGGAAAACACTACTACCTTCCCTCTCACTCCAGGGGAAAGCTTAGCAACACCCAGAGATGTTCCTACCACCAATGAGAGAACTGGCTCCTGAACACACTCTGGTTTTACTAGTTCCAAGAGCAGATAATCTGGCTGGATTTCTGACCCAAGGACATAAGGAAATCAGGCGTCAGACTCAACTTTGATAGCTCTTAAATAGTCTACAATTCCTAGACTGCATCATTCACCACAGGTATGGTCTCTGAGGTAAAATCTTGGGACATGTTAGCATGAAGAAAATAAGCATGGGATCTGGATTCAATAGCAGGCAGGAAATGTGGCTCTGTCAGGATAGCAGCACCACCTCAGCTCCTCAAGGTTTGCAGAGTGACCAAAAGGCCTACAAGGCCAGGGTGATCTCAGTCATTTTAGGGTATTCCTAGTCACTTATAACAACAATCCTTCACTGTGTATAAGATGTTTACCAAGTGTTTCCAATTATATTAACTTGTTTGATCCTCTTAATATCTCTTAAGAAGACAGTACTCTGAATTCAAAACCAAACAAAAAGAACTGTAAATCTCCATTCATTATATTTCCTTTCTAATTGGGATATGTAAGCTTTATCTGTAAAATTAAAAAAAAAAATTTGTGCAAGTAGCCAACATTCTAAAGCAGTCAAGTACCAGTCGGTACAGGCCATAAAATAAAAACATGCCACCTAGTAGCAGCATTTGCCCTGCTAACTAGTCAACAATTGCCTCCTCTATACTTGATCCTTCTTAGCTAACATTTTCAAAGCTGTTTCAACTGAGTGAAATTTGCTCCTTTAAAGAAAATATGGTTGGGAGGCCAAGGTGGGCAGATCACTTGAGGTCAGAAGTTCGACACCAGCCTGGCCAACACGGTGAAACATCATCTCTACTAAAAATACAAAAATTAGCTAGGCATAGTGGCACACGCCTATAATCCCAGTTACTCAGGAGGCTGAGGCAGAAGACTTGCTTGAACCCAAGAAGCAGAAGTTGCAGTGAGCTGAGATCGCGCCACTGCACAAAAAGAAAATATGGGCTGGGCATGGTGGCTCACATCTGTAATCCTAGCACTTTAGGAGGCCAAGGCAAGTGGATCATCTGAGGTCAGAAGTCTGAGACCAGCCTGGCCAACATGGTGAAACTCCGTCTCTAGTAAAAATACAAAAATTAGCCGGGTGTGGTGGTGCACGTCTGTAATCCCAGCTACTTGGGAGGCTGAGGCATGAAAATCGCTTGAATCTGGGAAACGGAAGTTGCAGTTGCAGTGAGCCGAGATCACACGACTGCACTCCAGCCTAGGCAACAGAGAGACACACTGTTTAAAAAAAAAAAGAAAGAAAGAAAGAAAGAAAATATGTAGGGCACTCTTAGATAACTTTAGCCCATGTTTAGGAAAGTAAAAAATAATTTTTCTCCAGATCTTCTCCCATATTTCTAATGAAAAGAAGAAATTTTCTTATTGTTTGTTTAATTTGCAGAAGCCTAAACACTATCCAATTGCAGTCTGATGTATGTCACTAGCCAAAAGCATTCCAGGGTTATACACTGCAGGAGCCCTTTATGGTCAACAAAGGAACATAGCTCTGAGGCTTTCCCTTTCAGTCTGTATCTACATTCCCTTGGTTTTGACACTTTCCTCCTTTCCTGCCAGTGTGTGTGTGTGTGTATGTATACATACACACACACACACACAAACACACAAATATAAGGCACTTAATGTGTACATTCTCTTCTAATCACATGTACAGAAGCAATATAGAGCAAAGAGCCCAAAACCAGGCAACGGAGGCCTGAATTCTAGTTTTGACTCCACCTCTTAGGATTAGTGTGACCTCAGCTAAATCACTTTAAACCCCTCTGGGCTTTAACTTCTTTCACAAAAAGGGGACAATAGCTGCCATGCCTCCCTCACAGGGTTGTATAAAAGTTCAATAAGGTAATAAATGTGAAAATGGCTTTGAAAATTCTAAACATATGAATATATTATATAAGGTTATCGTGATTAGGAAAATAGGGGGCAAACAAAGGGACAAATGATTCTAGAACACATCAAGATTGAAAGATCATGAAGACTGACACCAATGCAATAAACCAAGGATTGGAAAACTGCAGCCATGGGCCAAATCTGGCTTGCAGATTCTTTTTTTAAAGAAAATATAGGCCAGGCACAATGGCTCATTCCTGTAATCCCAGCACTTTGAGAGGCTGAGGCAGTGGATCACCTGAGGCCAGGAGTTTGAGACCAGCCTGGCCAACATGGTGAAACCCCGTCTCTACTAAAAATACAAAAACTAGGCGGGTGTGGTGGCATGCGCCTGTAATTCCAGCTACTTAGGAGGCTGAGGCAGGAGACTGGCTTAAACCCAGGAGGCAGAGGTTGCAGTGAGCTGAGTTCATGACACTGCACTCCAGCCTGGGCAACAGAGACTCTATCTCAAAAAAAAAAAAAAGAAAAAGAAAAAGAAAAAGAAAATACAAGCCAGGCACAGTGGCTCAAGCCTGGAATCCCAACACTTTGAGAGGCCAAGACAGGAGGATTGCTTGAGCTCAGGCATTTGAAACCAGCCTGGGCAACATAGCAAGACCCTGTCTCTACAAAACAAACAAAAAGAAAATATATATTGCTCATTCATTTATATATTATCTATGGCTGCTTTTGAGCTACAAAGGCAGAGTTAAGTAGTTGCACAGTTGTGTATGGCCCACAAAGCCTAAATTATTTACTATAAAGTTCTTTATAGAAAAAGTTTGTCTATCCTTTCAATAAATCAAACACATATTTTTTTATCAAGATTAGTAATCCACATACATATGGAGACTTACCTGTTATACTGTTTAAAACCTCCTTTAGATGACCGAAACTATGCAGCAGAGGATCCCGTTCTTCATCCTGTAGAACACATAAAGTCAGTCATTACTGGGCCAAAAGAGGAAAAGGAAAATAAAGGACAGATCAAGGGCTCTTTCTATGAATCCAATCAGAAAATCTTGTAAGTTTTCCTTCTGAGGAAAAAAAATTAGCCATAGTTCATATTTTTCTGTTCCCTAATCTCTTATTTCGTAGAGATACTCTGGGCTTATCCAAAATAGTGAATTCTTAAGTGCTAATCTATACCATCACCCTAACACTCAAGCTACTACAGATTGCCAGGTCCTTTATATGTGTATTATTCTGTCTTCTCTCCCTTTTCATACCCATTATGTCATCATACATATTCATTTCAAAGATATTCCTGATGTCATTCTCACTTTTAAATCAATACATTTTTATGAAAGAACCTGAGAAATTTCCAAATGCACTTACCAACTATGTTCATATAAACTCCCAAGTTGGCAATTTCTAAATTTGTTTTTACAACTGCGCCAAAAATTGTTTTACACAATTCTACAAAAAAAAAAATCCTCAAACATATATAACAAAGAAAGCCAACTGTATAACAGGTAAGTTTCTTACTCATCTGATTGGTAAGATATGGCCTACTCTATATATGGAAGTTTGCTGAACCCCCAAGAAGGAGTACCATCACTAAGTCATGTTCTGTGTATCAATAACTACCCTGATTTAAATAAATTTGATAGCTAATTATAGCCCTAAAGAATTAGAAAATAAGGAATCTTTCTGCATACTTTTAGGCATACTAAAGAGGTCCCAAGCACAGGACTAGCTTAAGCTGTTTACAAAAATATTTAGAAGAAGAATGGTGTCATCTTTTGGGTCCCAGAGAAACAAAGACAGCCTATATATCTGATGCTAGTTGGGATACAAAAAACAAGATATCAAGAACAACTCTGAATTCCTACTATTCTCATTATTACTAGGAATTTGATTACTCTTTTAACCATGCCAACAGATCCCCTACAAAAACTTAGTGACCAGGCTATTTATCCATTTCCCACCTACCAGTGGTGTATGGGTGCTCCATCGGGCATTTCGTTTGATGGCCCCAACCACAATGTTAATCTCCCCTTGAATGATGTAAATATTCTTATCCACCATCTTGGCAAACCTACCAAAACAGTTAAGATAATAGTCTGGTTAATATTTGGTTACCCAAAGCATACCCAAGTTTAAAAATCAGTACCGGATAAGGTTAGAATTGTGATTTAACTTTTCAGTACCAAGATTTTCTTTCTTGGTTGCTTGCTTTTTTTTTTTGAAGCAGAGTTTCACTCTTGTTGCCCAGGCTGGAGTGCAATGGCGCAATCTCGGCTCACAACAACCTCTGCCTCCCGGGTTCAAGCAATTCTCCTGCCTCAGCCTCCTGAGTAGCTGGGATTACAGGCATGCGCCACCATGTCTGGCTAATTTTGTATTTTTTTTAGTAGAGAAGGGGTTTCTCTGTGTTGGTCAGGCTGGTCTCAAGCTCCAGACCTCAGGTAATCCGCCCGCCTGGGCCTCCCAAAGTGCTGGGATTACAGGCGTGTGAGCCACTGTGCCTGGCCAGTACCAAGATTTTCTATACTCATAAAATCTGTTAGCCAGGTGCAGTGGCTCAGGCCTGTGATCCCAGCACTTTGAGAGGCCGAGGCAGGTGGATCACCTGAGGTCAGGAGTTCAAGACCAGCCTGACCAACATGGAGAAACCCCCCCACAACTAAAAACCCAAAAAGTTAGCCAGGCGAGGTGGCGCATGCCTGTAATCTCAGCTACCTGGGAGGCTGAGGTAGGAGAATTGCTTGGACCTGGGAGGCAGAGGTTGTGGTGAGCCAAGATCGTGCCATTGCACTCCAGCCTGGGCAACAAGAGTGAAACTCCACCTCAAAAAAAAAAAAAAAAAATCTGTAATACTAAAATGAGATGAAGTCCATCTTATGAATCCAACTATGTGGCTCTCCTGGGGGTCTTCAGAAGTTCAAGGTAGTTCAAGATACAACTCAAAGCAAGTCAATCCAGAAAATTTTTCAAAGGCACCTCAACAATCCTCAGGAAGCATGTCAAATTCTTCAAAGTCAATTGTTCCCAAAGTCCTATGATGTCTTTAAGTACATAGATACAACTGTAATGTCAGCTTGTTAAAAACAATATTTCTGGCCAGACATGGTGGCTCATGCCTATAATCCTAGCACCTTGGGAGGACGAGGCAGGAAGATTGCTTGAGCCCAGGAATTTAAGACCAGCCTGGGCAGCATATTGAGACACTCTCTCTCGCTTTCTCCTAAATATATAGCCTTCCCTTTGTTCTTTTTTATCTATTCAATAAAAATTAACTTAAATTTAAAGATTCAAGTTAAAGAAAAGAATAAAGGTTGTTGGAAGCATAGTGTTGGTTTAGAACCACAGTTGCAATGTCAGCCTAAAGGCTGCATCCAGGCCAGGTGAAGTGGCTCACACCTGCAATCCCAGCACTTTGGGAATCCAAGGCAGGAGAATCAGTTGAGCCCAGGAGTTGAGACCAGCCTGGGCAAACAGTGAGACCCAGTCTCTACCAAAAAAACAAAACTAAAAAATTAGCCAGGCATGGTGGCATACACCTGTAGTCCTAGTTACTGGGGAGGCTGCGGCGGGAGGATCACTTGAGCTCAGGAGTTCGAGGCTGCAGTGAGCTATGATCCCACAACTGCACTCCAGCCTCGGTCACACAGCAAGACACTATCTCTAAAAATATATAAATATAAATATAAATATAAATATAAATATAAAATATAAACAAATGACTGCATCCAATCTGCCCAGTCAGCTCCAGAAAACTGGACAGTGACAGTGACAAGACCTTTGAAAAGTTCTGAAAACTCATATTAATTGACAGCAAGAAAGCATTAATATGATATATAAATATAAAATAAAAGGTCTGTGCTAATATACCCAAACTTGTAATCATAATTATAAATTATGCTGTGAAATTATATATTATATATTATTATATAATAATATATATCATATATTATATAATTATACAAATACATAATAATTATATAATTATTATAATTATAAATTATGCTGTGAAATCAGGGTGCAATCAGAGGATACTTGAGCCTTATCTGTAATGGTTTTGTCTTTTGGGGTTTTTTTGAGACAAGGTCTCACTCTGTCACCCAGGTTGGAGTCCTGTGGCACTATCATGCCTCACTGAAGACTTGAACTCTTGGGCTCAAGCAATCCTCCTGCCTTAGAGTCCTGAGTAGCAGGGACTTCAGGCACACACCACCACACCCAGCTAATTTTTGTATTTTATGTAGAGATGGGGTCTCACTTTGTTGCCCAAACTGGATCTGTAATATTTTAACTTTTTACAAAAAGATCGGGCACTGTGGCTCACGCCTGTAATCCCAGCACTTCAGGAGTGTCAAGGCTGGTAGATCACCTGAGCCCGAGACCAACCTGGCCAACATGGTGAAACCCATCTCCACTCAAAATACAAAAATTGGCCAGGTGTGGTGGAGGGCGCCTGTAATCCCAGCTACTCGGGTGGCTGAGGCAGAAGAATTGCTTGAACCTGGGAGGCAGAGGTTAAAGTGAGCTGAGATCATGCCACTGTACTCCAGCCTGGGCAACAGAGCCACACTCCATCCCAAAAAAAAAAAAAAAAAATTTTTTTTTTTTTTTACAAAGAGAATGTATTACTGTACTATCAATATAATTAAACATTAATAATGATAAGAGGTATATAATTTATGTCCTTGAGGCATTTATACAGTTTAGTGGAATAGATACGAAAACTGAGACACAGCCAGAGATATAGAGAAAGAAATGTACCCAGCAAGTAGCTCAATTTGCATATTTTGCATAAGATGAGGCCCCCCCAGAAAGTGAAAAGCATGAAAACCACCATGATAAAGGAAAAAGAAACTGGTACAAATTTTGTCCAGGGGCCAGGCGCGGTGGCTCACACCTGTAATCCCTAACACTTTGGAAGGCTGAGGTGGGCAGATCGTTTGAGCCCAGGAGTTTGAGACCAGCCTCAGCAACATGGCGAACCTTGTCTCTACAAAAAATACAAAAATTAGCCAGGTGTGGTGGTGCACACTTGTAGTCCCAGTTGCTAGGGAGGCTGAGGTGGGAGGATTGCTTGAGGCTGGCAGATTGAGGCTGCAGTGAGCTGTGTTCGTACCACTGCACTCAAGCCTGGGCAACAGAGTGAGACTCTGTCTTAAAAAAATAATAATAATAACGTGTCCATGCCCACGACACCTCCCCAGTCCACAAGGGAATTCAACACAAGATTTATATTAATGACAATTTAAAAAACTAGGTTAATCTCAGAAGACTATCTGCTTTCCAGATGCTCTAGAAACACAAAAATGTTCTCTTCTGAGAAGTTTCAATGATATGAATGTACAACCACACTCTCTTCTGAGGAGGAGGAGAACTTAGAAATAGAAGAAAGATAAATTCAAAAATGATTTAAAGTATCAGAAGAGAAAAGATTAAATCTCTCCTGGTATTTCCCCTTCCTTAAATTATGTAGGCAAGATGAATATGCTCTAGGTCTCTGGAAGGACTTGTAAGAAAATGCTAAGAGGTTACGGCCTCCAGGGAAAGAAACCGGATGACTATGGAACTGAGTGGTGTAGGAGTGAAAGGAAGACTAACTTTTCTCTGTATATTCTTTTTTACCTCTTGAATTTTGTGTCACAAACATATATTACCTATTAACTACTTTTAAATTTTAATTAACTGATTGACTAAAAATGAATAAGCCCTTTAGAAAAGAAGTAACCACTTTCTAAGACAGCAAAGGTCTAAGCAAAAAATCATTGTAAAAAGAAACATCTAGGGCTGGGCGCAGTGGTTCACGCCTATAATCCCAGCACTTTGGGAGGCTGAGGTGGGCAGATCACCTGAGGTCGGGAGTTCAAGACCAGCCTGGCCAACATGGTGAAACCCCGCCTCAACTAAAAATAGAAAAATTAGCCAGGTGTGGTGACACACACCTGTAATCCCAGCTGCTTGGGAGGCTGAGGCAGGAGAATCACTTGAACCCGGGAGATGGAGGTTACAGTGAGCCGAGATCATGCCACTGTATTCCAACCTGGGCAACAGAGTGAGTCTCTGTCTCAAAAAAAAAAAAAGAAACATCTAGGGAATGAAGAGGAATTATTTTCAAGTACTACGCAGAGCTGCCTAATCTCCTTCTAGGTCTCTGAGTATGTCTCCTCACTCAGGGAATCTCCAAACAGTTGTGCCCTTCAGCTTCAGATGGGAAACTGATGAACCACTTGCTGCCTGGTAGCCAATGGCCAAGAAATCCCTTGTCACAAGGTCATAAAGGCCTGCAGAAACCTCATAAAAGTATAGTAGAAACGAACTTAAGATTTATCTTGTGTCAGAAATAACAAGAGAAATACATTCATTATGTACCCACACAAATGAAAAATTAATAGAAAAAAATAAATAAGAGAGGGAACAACTAAATAAATACCAACTAACACCCTTAGCCAGATAAGCCACTGGCCCAGAGACTCTGAGTAACATGTACCCTTGAAAGCACTGTCCATTTAAAGCTGGATCTAGAACATTCCCCTAGTGCTTTGTGGCAACCCAGTTACCTCAACAGGATCCAAAGAGGAGTCACTGTATCACTTGGCAACTCTGTCTATATCCAAACAAAAGCAGGAGAAAAAGAAACAATAAATTGTATTCTTATTTAATGGAATACCAAAAATATATCCCAGGTTATTTAAATATGAAAAGCAAAACTTGAAATCTCTTAGAAGCTAATATATAAGAATATTTTCTTTTTGATTTTTTTTTTTTAGAGATAGGGTCTTGCTATGTTGCCCAGGCTGGACTCAAACTCCTAGGCTCAAGCAATCCTTCCACGTCAGCCTCTTGGGTAGCTGGGACAGCAGATGTGCACCACAGCACCTGGCTACAGGAGAGTATTTTAATAAACTCAGCATAAGGCAGAAGTACCTAAACAAGAAACAAAAAGCAAAACCTCTTTAAAAAATTGGTGGATTCAACCATGTTAAAATTAAAAATGCCTGTTCAAAAGACAACATGAAAAAGAGGGAAAAGATAAGGCACAAACCAGAAGAAAATATCTGAGGCACATATAACTAATATAAAGGAGTAATATCCAGAGTATACAATAACCGCTACAAAATTGTAAGAACTAGACATATAACCCCTCCCCAAAATTGGCAACAGACATGAATAGGCATTTCACAGAATAGGAAACATAAACAGCAAATAAATATATGAAAAGATTATCAGCTTCATTAATAATCAGGAAAATTACAAAATAAGATTATAATGATATACCACTTTACATTCCTGAAATAGCAAAACACTTTAAATCTGATAATACTTAAAAGGCCAGGTGCTCACGCCTATAATCCAGCATTTTAGGAGGCCGATGCAGGAGGATCACTTGAGCCAAGGAGTTTGAGAACAGCCTGGGCATCATAGCAAAACTCCATCTCTACAAAAAATTTAAAAATTAGTAGGGCATGGTGGCATGTGCCTGTAGTCCCAGCTAACTTGCGAGGCTGAAGTGGGAGGATCACTTGAGCCTAGGAGGTCAAGGCTGCAGTGAGCCATGATCACACCACTGTACTCCAGCCTGGGCAACAGAGTAAGACCCTGTCTCAAAAAAAAAAAAAAATGTTTTTAAGTGGGTAAAAAATGCAGACCAAGTGGCTGGTATGTATCTAAATTAATATGAATTTGAACAACAATTTGGCATTATCTTACAAAGCTAAAGCACTTCATATCCTATATTTCAGCAATTCCACTTCTAGGACTACACCCCAGAGAAGCTCACAAAAAAAAAAATTGAGAATAGTGGCAAGGGGCAGGGAGTGTGGGGGAACTAACAGGGAAGGGCATACGTACATGCAGCCTCAGTTTTGGTGATGTTGTTTTTCAAGCTGGGGGGCAGCCATTGGTGCCCCATATAAGCTACACATATTTTTTGTATAAAATAGCCCCTCAGCTGGGGGCGGTGGCTCACGCTTGTAATCCCAGCACTTTGGGAGGCCAAAGCGGGCAGATTAACTGAGGTCAGGAGTTTGAGACCAGCCTGGGCAGCATGGTGAAATCCCCACTCTACTAAAAATAGAAAAATTAGCTGGGCATGATGGCAGGGGCCTGTAATCCCAGCTACTCAGGAGGCTAAGGCGGGAGGATTGCTTGAACCCAGAAGGTGGAGGTTGCAGTAAGCCAAGATGGCATCACTGGCCTCCAGCCTGGGCAGCAGAGCAAGATGCCGGCTCAAAAAATAATAATAATAAAATAAAATAAAATAAAAGACCCTAAAAAGTTAAAAAGTTCCTTTTCTTTTTTTGAAACTGGGTCTCATTCTGTCGCCCAGGCTGGAGTGCAGTGGTACAATCTTGGCTCACTGCAACATCTGCTTCCTAGGCTCAAGCGATCCTCCCACCTCAGCCTCCCAAGTAGCTGGAACTACAGGCACGAGTCACCATGCCTGGCTAATTTTTCTGTATTTTTTGTAGAGACAATATTTTGCCATGTTGCCCAGGCTGGTCTCAAACTCCAGAGCTCAGAGCAATCTGCCTGCCTCAGCCTCCCAAAATGCTGAGATTATAGGTGTGGGCCACCATGCCCCACCATTCCTACTTTCTAAAGTCATGGTCTTTGCTGCCTCTTTGCCTTTGCATATGAAGTTCCCTTTCTACTCTGAATGTTTTTTCTCACTCTTGTCCACCTGATAAACCCTTACTCATTCCATCCAAAAGTCAATGAGGGAGTCAGAATATCACAGTGGTTCTAAGAACAATCTTACAACCACTTATTTATTTATTTATTTATTTTTCCACTTTTTTTTTTTTTTTTTTTGAGACAGCGTTTCCCACTTGTTGCCCAGGCTGGAGTGCAATGGCACAATCTCGGCTCACCATAACCTCTGCCTCCCAGGTTAAAGCGATTCTCCTGCCTCAACCTCCCAGTAGCTGGGATTACATTCATGTGCCACCATGCCTGGCCAATTTTGTATTTTCAGTAGAGACGAGGTTTCTCTGTGTTGGTCAAGCTGGTCTCAAACTTCTGGCCTCAGGTGATCTGCCCGCCTCGGCCTCCCAAAGTGCTGGGATTACAGGTGTGAGCCACTGCACCCGGCCCTTTTTTCCACTTTTTTAGCAGAGTATTTTTAGTAGAGTTGGGGTTTCACCATGTTGGCCAGGCTGGTCTCAAACTCCTGGTCTCAAACTCCTGACCTCAAGTGATCTGCCTGCCTCGGCCTCTCAAAGTGCTGGGATTATAGGCATGAACTACCACGCCCGGCCACCCACAGCATTTTGTACTTATCTCTAAACATATCTTGACTGGGCACAGTGGCTGATGTCTGTGATCCCAGCACTTTGGGATGCTCCCAAGGCGGGAGCATCAGTTGAGCCTAGAAGTTCAAGACCAGCCTAGGCAACATGGCGAGACCCTGTCTCTACAAAACATAATGAAAAATTGGCCAGGTGTGGTGGCGCACACCTGTTGTCCCAGCTACTTGGGAGGCTAAGGCAGGACGATCACTTGAGCCCAGGAGTTCCAGGTTGCCTTGAGCTATGATCGTGCCACTGTACTCCAGCCTGGGTGACAGAGTGGGACTCTGCCTCAAATAAATAAATGAAAATAAAAATAAACACATCTTATACTAATTTATAATTATTTATTTAGTATATCACCACCATGGGACTATCACGCTCTATCTCAGGGGGAAAGACCATGATTTATTTACCTTTTTATCTCCAAAGCCTGACACATAGTAAGAAAAATGATCAATAAATACTGGATGAACAAATGAAATAACATCAAGACGGACTCTTCAAGAGTGGTACAGCACACATCCACCTCATGAGAAAAATGACTTCATAGAACACAATAACTCTGAGCCACACTGGCAAACCTTTTTTTGATAATCTATATTTGCTTCTCTACCAGAAGTTACAAACCTTCCATACAGGTAAAAAGAACCCACATTTACCTACCAGCCAAATCATACTGCTTCTTTTTTCACGTCTATCTTCCTGACATCTCCTTAAGTGTTATTTGCACATTCACATTTTTGTGAAATATATAATTTTTAATGTAACTGTCAATTCTTCATATATGTCTTATTTTCTTTGGCTCTAAATAGCTGTTTTTAGTACACTAGTGTTTAAGTGTTTTTTTTTTTTCTTAATCGCTTTTATGGGGTTTTGTTTTGTTTTTGTTTGGTTGTTTGTTTTGAGAGAGTCTTGCTCTGTCGTCCAGGATGGAGTGCAATGGTGTGATCTTGGCTCACTGCAACCTCCACCTCCAGGGTTCAAGTGATTCTCCTGCCTCAGCCTCCCGAGTAGCTGGGATTACAGGCGCCCACCACCACGCCTAGCTAATTTTTATATTTTTAGTAGAGACGGGGTTTCACCATGTTGGCCAGGCTGGCCTTTAACTCCTGACCTCAGGTGATCTGCCTCCCTTGACTTCCCAAAGTGCTGGGATTACAGGCATGAGCTACCGCGCCCGGCCTCTTAATCACTTTTAAACATTGTCCTTGGCCAGGTGCAGTAGCTCTCATCTTTAATCCCAGCACTTTAGGAGGCCAAAGCAAAAGGAACGCTTGAGCTCAGGAGTCAGAGACCAGCCTAGGCAATATAAATTAAAAAAAAAAAAAAAAATTAGTGGGACATAGTGATACATGCCTGTAGTTCCAGCTACTAGGGAGCCTAAGGTAGGAGGATCAGTTGAGCCCGAAAAATCAAGGCTGCAATGAGCTATGACGACACCACTGCACTCTGGGCAACATAGTAAAACCCTGTCCCTACAAAAAACACAAAAATCAGGCAGGCGTGGTGACACGCACCTATAGTCCCAGCTACTCAGGAGGGTGAGATGGGAGGATCACTTCAGCCTGAGAGGCAAAGGTTGCAGTGAGCCGAGATCTCACACCACTGCATTCCAGCTTGGGTGGCAGAGAGAGACTCTGTCTCAAAAAAAAAATTGTCCTTATCCAACTAGCAAATAAATTCTCCAAAGGCAAAAGTGCAAGTTTGTTTTTCTTTTTCATGATGCCTTTGTGTCTAATACAGAGCTGGGCAAACCAAGAAAACTGATGGACTTTCTGAAAAGGTAGATGGTAGTAGGGAGCTGAAGGACCAGCAATAGGTCCTTCTAAGGTTTATGTTCACTCAATCCCTTTAAAAGCCAGAGAAGGCTGGGCGTGTTAGCTCACACCTATAATCCCAGCACTTTGGGAGGCCGAGGCGGGCGGATCACAAAGTCAAGAGTTCAAGACCAGCCTGGCCAATATGGTGAAACCACATCTCTACTAAAAATACAAAAATTAGCTGGGTGTGGTGGTGCGCACCCGTAGTCCCAGCTACTCAGAAGGCTAAGGCAGGAGAATTGCTTGAACCCGGGAGGCGGAGGTTGCAGTGAGCCGAGATCACGCCACTGCACTCCAGCCTGGGCAACAAAGCGAGACTCCATCAGAAAAAAAAAAAAAAAAAAAAAAAAAAACCAGAGAAACACTAAAGATGCAGAGCTTTTAACATTTCCAGAGCTGGTCTAAGAACACACCATAGTTCTGTGCTTTATTGAGAATAACCAAAGTTACTAAACTAGGAAACAACTTACTGAGCTCAAGAAATTTACTCAAAGGTTGGAAGTAAAAGAAGGTTAAACTGGGAAAAAAGCTGGTGCCCTGACAAGGCATCACCGGAAAATCCTCCCAGACCTGATAATTGGGTGACCAGTGTACCTCAGCTCTAGCATGCCATCTCCTCCCACTGTGGAGATTCTGAGAGTATCTCAAGAACCATTTACAAGGTAAGCTACTAATATGTCCAAAGCTGTCTCTTCTGCCAGCTTGGAGATGAAAAATAAAACAAAGCTTCTCTATCTCACTCCATCTTTTAGCCACTCAGGGCACCCAAGGTATAAAGGTGACAGCTGGCAGAGTAGGACAAAGAAAAAAAGTCTATGTGATTATGCATAGAGAACTGCAGTGATTAAGTCTCATAAGGCCTGCCCATTTTGTTTATTGAGGGTCATCATCCAGTAACCATTGGGCAGAATCCAGTCCACAGACATATTTTGTTTGGCCTGAAAAAGGCTTAAAAATACTTTTAACTAGTTTCCAACAATTAGAAAACACAATAATCTAAATTTCCAGTTTCTCCTGAAAAATAGAAAGAGTAGTCATTCTGTGCCTGCATTCTAAAACAGTAACAATCTGCTGAAAAAGGAGCAGTTGGCTCTTTTAAATAAGGGAATGGGTTGAGCATGGTGGTTCATTCCTAAAATCCCAGCACTTTGGGAGGCAAAAATGGGAGGACTGCTTGAGTCTAGGAGTTCAAAACCAGCCTGAGCAATACAGGGAGACCTTGTCTCTACAAAATATTAAAAAATTAGCTGGGCATGATGGCGCACATCTGTGGTCCCAGCTACTTGTGAGGCTGAGGTAGGAAGATCACTTGAGCCCAGAGGTCAAGGCTGCAGTGAGCTGTGATTGCTCCTCTACACTCCAGCCGGGGTGACAGAGCAAGACCCTGTCTCAATAAAAAGAAATTAAAATGAAAGACAAAAAAAATAAAGGCATGGGTTCTCCAGTACACAACAGTCCCCACTAATCCTAATACATTCCCATGGGACTCAATTCACTCATTTACATTACCTTCCTGGCATTTAGGCATGTGAGCTCGTAACCCCTGGTTTATATGATTGGCAAACCATTACTTTGCCATCATAACTCCATGATCATTTACACTACTATTGCATCTATGATAATTTCCACTACTACTAGAACAAATAATCACTTCAATGATCACTTCTATTATTATTGGGGTTCCAAATCAGCACACTGCTTTATAATATTTTCATTTAGTTAAACAACTGCAGTTGAACATACTGAAATATTTAAAAAAAAGAGTAACAGCTAAACAGCAGCTCAATATATTTACATAGCTCTTCCAGCCTGAGGATAAAATGTCAACAAAAACATACACCCTTAAATTCAATCCCACCATTAACCCAACAACAGAATCATTCTATAATCAGTCACACAGAGCCACAGGGATATAGAGTGTGATCAATCAATGAGAAGTGTCATACAAAGATTAGGGTGATCCTTGCAGTGAGTACTCTATAAATAGAGTCTCCTCAAAAGCAAGAGCTGTGTCTTCTTCCTCTTTAGCTGCCCACAGTGGCCAGTCTAAGTACCCTATCAATGAGGTTATTATGTAAAAGTGGCAGTCATCCTGACTTCTGGAAAACAGGGAAATAAAATAGTAGTGGAACTTTGAGAACTCTGAGCTGAAACTGGGATTGGTGCCCGGCTACTGAGGAGATATGTCTATAACCTGAGTTCCCACTGTGCCAATGAGCATCACTGTCAAGACTGGAACATACTGTCTACAAACACCATTAAAAAGAAGCTCAAATACAAGTTTAGGACTTGTGTTTGAAGGATGAATTTTCTGATTTGTGGGTAGGAGTGGGAATTATTCCTATCTAGAAAATTATTCCTATCTAGAAATGACATTTAGGATAAAAAAAAAAGAAAGAGAGAGAAAGAGAAAACGTTTTGATGCCTCTATAGTCACCCTTAGGCTCAATTGAGGATGACTGGATTCTGGATTGATCACACTGTCTACCCAGAGACTAGATTGCCTGTTATGCAAAGCATATCAACTCATCAGGGCAATGGCCCAAGTGAGCAAGGCAGGATCATCAAACCTGGGTACCTCCTGAGGTATGTCATTTCATTTGCTGCGTTCAACTACTTTTTTGGGGGCGGGGAGAGGGGAAGAATTCTACAACTTAGATCAGCAAGTTAAAATGCAAATAGTTTCCTGTACCATTTCCATCCCACTAATTCTAAATCAACACACGTGAAGCATAAATAATGCCATCCCCCTTCTCCCAACACACACAAAAATTTCAATTTCATAAGGACAAAGGTAGGAAGGGAAAAGGGAAATTATGAAATTTCAATTTCATAAGGACAAAGGTAGGAAAAACTGAGTTAGTCATTCCAAGATCCTAAATAGTTTTCTCTTCTGACACTATGAGGTTTTGATCCTCCTTGTTACTACCTCATCATGCAAAAGTGCAAAGTGTTCCTGACTGCCAGGGCCAAAAGCAGGCCACAAGTCCTGATCACATACTGAAACTAATCCCAGATAGAGATAACGTTTATTGAGTGCCCACTACATACCAAAAGGCATTAGGTTGATCCTGCTCTTAACCTACTACATGCTCTAGCTAGGCCACTGCACATACATGCTACTACTTTTAAGAAGTGCATTAACTGAGCAATCCCAAAGCAGACCTTTCCATTTGTATCCTCCACAGGGCCTAGAGTGCCTTTCATACCTGAATTAATGCACAAGTTTCCACATTGTGCATTACAAAACACCATCTACACTATTCCTTATTTCTAAAAGCATTCTTTACCCTTGGTGGACTTTTGCAGCTTTACAACACAGCAGTTTATCAAAGGTCATCACAGTGCCATAAACTACACTCTCTAGGGTTATGTTCCATCGTTCACTCTGGGGCTCTGACCCTACAATTGGCTGAAAATCTCTCATGACTCTTTTTGCCCACTAAAAATAATAGGCCAACAATACCAAACTTTGCCAGTATTCAAATATCTCTCTGCTGTCAGTCAAATATGTCATAATGGAGTGGTTTCCTTATAATTAAGCCTCATCTCCTTAGTGAAGAGAAGATCTGAGAGAGAAATGTCAACAAAAACATACACTAGAAAAGAATGCCTGTGAAAGATTGTATAAAGGAACAAATAGGCCCAGAGATAAGTCTAGTGTTTACATACAGACCCAGACTGGCAGCTGAGCTGTCCTGTAAGAGGGAAGCCTTCTCATAGCCCAGTTCCCTGTGCTGCTATAACCTCAAGCCTTCCACACGTCCCTCTGCTGACAACCTGATTCTAGGGTGCACTAGTTCATCATTCAGTGTTAATGAAGCAGTTCCTTTGTATTAGTGAGGCAATCACAAAGAAGTAGACGCTGTACAGAATCTAGAGAGCCTTTCACATCTAAAGTCTGAAAACCCATAAAAGCAGACACAATGCTCCTTAGGTTTGCTTTCACTTTTGAGTACTGGGCTCTTTAGGATGCAGAAAGCGCTGTAAAGGAGAAGCTAAAGACTAGGTCAAGCCTGGGAAAACAGAAGATTTGGGCACCTGCAAAGGATCAGTAATGAGAGCAGAAATCGCCCCTCCTGCGGCAGAGGCCTGACCTTTGCCCCTGCATACCTCCCTGTTCCCTCCCACAACAACCCTTCCCTCGTCTTATTCCTGTCCGCTGCGTCCTTAGCCCACCTTGGCTCGCCCAATTTAAGGGCCCTTCCCACTAATTCCCTACTGCGATGTCAGGGCGGCCTTCACGACACCGGAACTCTAGGAAGAGACTTCGCTGACCTGTCAGCGGATCCAAAATGGCGGGGCCTAGTCCCAGGACCGGCAGCCGCTGCTCATGTCCAGCCCGCACCCCGGAGGCGTCTCCGAGCAGCTCTCCCGGCTCTGGTAGCAGATGGGAGAAGAGAAGGAGCCTGTTTCCTGGAAATTGAGGCCGAAGTCAGGGTGGGACTGCACAGTCCGCCAGGATGAGTCGGCCGGGACGGGCAGTGGAGCCGGGTACCTTCCCTGTCAGCTCACTGACGTGGTAACTAGCCTCAGTCTAGCCCGCTGCCTGGTAACTGCGCGAGCCCTGCCGCGTGCAGCCAATCATAGCTTTGCACCGTGAAAAGTAGCATTCCGACTATCCAATCGAATAAAGGAAATTGGCTTCAGGAGGCGGGTAGTGCCTAAAGAGGCGAGATTACAAGGGAAAGAAAGGGTAGGTTAGGGGACAACCAACGGATACGAGTACTCTCTGAGTGACAGTTTAAAAAACCAATAAAAAATGAGGAACTGTGCTGGGCGGCTAGAGAGGTGGAGTTAGGTAGAGTTCGGTTGCAGTGCGCGGTTTGGCAGTGGCTGCTGAGCATTATGGGGAGGAAGGCTACAATTGGCTGGAAAGGGGCGGGGTCCGCTTTGAGAACTTGAGCGGGCATCCCTACTCCCCTGTCCAAGTATTATCAAAGTTACCTGGGCCAAGACCATGCCCCTTGAGGAATCACTCCTTTTCGAGGCAGCTCTGGGCTCCCTTCATTCTAAAAACAAGTCCAGCGATCTATTCCACACCCTGCTGTCCTTGCCCTCTCGTCCACCTTCCCTGTTGCGGCTTCTCACAGTTATGTCTGTCACGTCCCAACTCTGTTTCAGCGTCTTCTGCCCCATTCCCATCATCCAGAAATAGAGAAAATGGGACGTAGCAGAAGCCCTGGATATCTAATTTAAGTCTCTTCATTTTACATTATAGGAAACAGCTCCAGGGTGGAAGGCTGGGCCCATGTTCACATAACTAGTAAATAGCAGAGCAGAGAGACGAACCCCTGGGTCTCCTCACCCCCAGGCCAACTCTTTTCATCGCCTTTTGTCACCTCTTATGCCTTAGTATATCGGGCTTTGACTCCCGGTCTGCCTTTCATACCAAGCCTTGGACGGGCCTTATCCACCAGGCTAAATACACAGCTTAGCCCACTACATCAGTGATAGGAAACAGAAGTCTTTCTTGTGTGCCTTAGAAACGCTAAGGGGCCTGAGGGTTGGATGCCCACCTGTTTTCACTGTCTTGCCCCCAGCTGCCTCCTCCCCTTGCAAGAGATGATAGAGGTTACTAAGCTATTTAGAATTACCTGTATTACCTGGAAGTGAGAATGTGTGGGAAGAGGACAAGAGAATGATGGGTTTTCTCCTAGGAGACTGAATCATGAAATTCCCGGCCTGTTTGGGACACTAGAGCCCCAGTGTCCCTGCAGACCTGGAGAAGCTGCTGGGAGGCAATGAAAAAAAAAAGCCTAATTCTTTCCATACATCCTCCCAATTATGGACGACCCAAGTCCAGGGAAGCTCTATAACTAACCACATAGGAATGTAGTCTCAAAACCAGGCATCCAAAGACCATCCATGTGCTATGATGTGCTAGTTTTTTTGTTTTTGTTTTTGTTTGTTTGTTTGTTTGTTTTGAGAGAGTCTTGCTCTGTCGTCCAGGATGGAGTGCAATGGTGTGATCTTGGCTCACTGCAACCTCCACCTCCTGGGTTCAAGTGATTCTCCTGCCTCAGCCTCCCAAGTCGCTAGGATTACAGGCATCTGACACCACACCCGGCTAATTTTTGTATTTTTAGTAGAGACGGGGTTTCACCATGTTGGAAAGGCTGGTCTCGAACTCCTGACCTCAGGTGATCCACCCGCCTCGGCCTCCCAAAGTGTTGAGATTACAGGTGTGAGCCACCACACCTGGCCACGATGCTCTAGTGTAAAGCACCCGTCAGACATCAGACCTGAAGAACCCCTCAGTAACTCCCTACACCTGCACATTGGGCTTCTGGTCGGTAGGTCCAGCTGAGGATCTAGCCTCTATCACCCAAAGAGAGTCAGGGAAAGAGGATATACCATCATAGCACCTCTTTCCACATTACCTCAGAGCCATTTTCCTCTTCATTTGAAAACTGAGAGTTGGTGTCCTGGGCCTGTCTCAGATTGAGAGGTCCTGGAAAGCCAATTGGAAAATCCTCTAAGTGGGCCAAAAATTTCTGCTCGCCAATATCTACTTCTTCATACCTCCAGAAATTCATCATTCTAAAAGCATGTGATTGTGCAATAGAGATGGGGAGGAGAGAGATGACAATTCCCTAGTCCCTCCTAACCACTAATCATCATCTTACCAGGCAGAACATCTTCCTCATAGATTTCAGTGTGACATTTATTGAGATTCTACATTATGCCTGGGAATAATAGACATGGTCCTTACCCTCTTAAATTTTATTCTCATAGCAGATAACACATAAGCTGATCCCTTCAATATGGTGGGTGGTGTAATAGAGGGTATACACAGAGGGTCATGAGAGCAAGAGGCTAACCTGAGAGTTCAGAAAAGGCTTCCCAGAGGAAATAAGGCTTGAGTGGAACATTGGAGGAGTAGGAATTGACAATATAAAGGTGGGTTACTTTCACAGGAAGGGCCAGAGGTGTGCAGGACACTACTAGGAAACTGGAGATGAAGACAAGGTCAGGTCCTGAAGGTCTAGTATGCCAGGCTAGGGAGCTTGACCTTTAGCCTAAGGGCAATGGGAGTCACTGAACAGTCAAGACATGACTGTTTAGATTTGCTTTAGGGCCATATTGTGTGACTGGGCTTAGGCTCTTTTTTTTTTTTTTTTTTTTAGGCGGAGTCTTGCTTTGTCGCCCAGGCTGGACTGCAGTGGCGCGATCTCGGCTCACTGCAAGCTCCGCCTCCCGGGTTAACGCCATTCTCCTGCCTCAGCCTCCCGAGTAGCTGAGACTACAGGGGCCCGCCACCACGCCCGGCTAATTTTTTGTATTTTTTAGTAGAGATGGGGTTTCACCGTGTTAGCCAGGATGGTCTCAATCTCCTGACCCTGTGATCCGCCCGCTTCGGCCTCCCAAAGTGCTGGGATTACAGGCGTGAGCCACCGTGCCTGGCCTGGGCTTAGGCTCTTAGGAGCACCCAAGCAACATAGCCTAACTGGGAGAAGAGAAGGAGCCTGTTTCCTGGAAATTGAGGCCTAAGTCAGACAGGGCCGAAGTCACAGTCTGCCAGGATGTTCCTTGGTCATCTGTCCTGTCCCTTGCAAATTCCTAACCAGCAGGCACCAAGGCCACACCTTGCCCACAGGACTTAACCTGGTACCACCAGCGGGAAACCAGCCCTGCTGAAGGAGGGAGAGCACAGCCTAAGCAAGACAAGGGTACAGACTGAAAGGCAATCGGTCCATGCCTTTGGAGTGCCCAGCCCAAGCCCTGAGATCCAGCAGGAACCTCCTCTTAACTGTTTTTCGCGGGGAGGGAGATGATAGTTACTTGTCCAAGTTCACTCACTGATAGCGCAGTTCGTGGCAGCGTTGGAATACCACTTTGGTTTGTATCATTCCAAACCCTGCTGTCTCCACGAAGTCACCTTCCTTGGAGAAGAAGGGGGAAATGAAGAAGAGGAAAGATATGAGGAAAAAGAGGAGCAGAGAGAAAAGAAATGAGTCTTTTAAAGTGGCAGAGGAAGGAGAATGGTAAACAGCAGGAGCGAAGCGGCTGAGGTGAAAGAAGAGGAAAGAAAGGCGAGACGTGGGAGGATTGGAACAGAGACAAAAGGGAGGAGAGACGGACAGCGACAAGTGGAGAAAATCGGCGAAACTTGAGCGGCAGAGAAGTCTGAGCGCTGAGACCCGGCGGCCCCGTGCGCCTTCCCACTTGGCGCCGATCCACTTTCCTCGGGGTAGCGGCCCAACCCACTTCGCTGCCAGCCGATCCCTTTTACCCGTGGCTACCGGGACCACTCTACTCTCGCCCACTTGACTCTGCCTAAGCTTCCTAGCCGGAGCGCGGTCTCTGCCACGTGGGGAGGGGCGCGGCCGAGTTGCTGAAGAGCGCTTCTGATTGGCCAGAGGGCGGGGTTCTTGGCGACTCGCCGGCCAGACCCCTCCCTCAAAGGCGGGGCCTGGAGATCCACAGCTGGAAAGGGCGGAGCCCCGGCAGCGCAGCTGGAAAGGGGCGGGGCCTGACGCGCGAGGCTCGCGGCGGCGGGCTGGGGGCGCCCTGGTCTGCCATAAAGTGAATGGGCGCCGGCTGGGGGTGGCAGTACGCGGTGAGGCTCACTCCCTCCGAGAGTCCGGGAGCGCCGGAGCGGAGAGGCAGCCCGGGAGCAGGGGGGCAGCCCCCACTCCGGCCGGGTGCCCGGCCCCTGGCCCCTGCCTGCCCTCTATCGAGATCGCCGCCGCAGCCGCCGCTACTGGGAGTCTGCCTGTTCCGGGACGCACTGTGAGTGTTTGACCATTCTAAGGACAGGGGCTCATGGGGCCAAGGAGCTATTGCCGGACCTTGGATTCCCTAAAACGAGACCTGGGGCAGCTGAACTCCAGTGCCTCGGGAACAGGTCGAGAATGGGAGGGCGGACTGCAGACCTGGGGCCAGGACTTGGGAAAAGGGAAACTCAGGGTAAGAACCAGGGATAGGTAAGCGGGAGACTCAGAGGATCCGGAACGAAGCCGGAGACTTGAAGCCAGGATAGGGGCTTCGCGAGGCAGGGAGTAGGGAGTCTGGAAACCATTACCAGAAAGCGCCCTGGAATCCCAGGGCACGGGGCAGGCGGCCAGGGAGCGAAAGGGGTTACAGAGGCCCTGGCCAGCGGGGGAGCTGGCGGCGGCCCCCAGTGTGGGGGCAGTTGGCGGCGCTCGACGCCCCTCGGCCTAGGCTCAGACTCCTGGGGCTGGGAGCCGGGGTGCGCCTGGTCGCACACGCTTCTCTTCCCAGCTGCTCCGCAGTTGGTATAGGAGCCGTGTTGTGAGAGCCCGGCCACGACTGATTCAGATGGCCGCTGTGCGGATCAGAGTCACCAGGCGGCGGGTATAGTGGATCTGGCTTGGGGTGTCTGGGCCCAGAAGGGTCCTGACTTGAGGCCGCCTCAGAATCGGACAGAATTTCCGAGGCGCATGGGGCTCGGAGCGGACAGAATGTCCGGGTAGCGAAGTGGGTCTCTCCGGAGCGGGCGTTGTGTCTGGCAGTGGCGGACAGAATGTCCCTGGCTGGGTGGCATGTCCATCTACCCAGCAGCGCCTGCCCAGCTGCTGCGTGTGCGATGGGGTCGGCTGCGGTGGGTCACCTCAAATCCCAGCTCACACTTTGCAAACTTGTTTCAGCTCCTTCGGGCTGCGAAGCTGTGAGCAGGGAGCGAGAGTAAAGGCTGCAGCCTGGCCTTGGGATGAGGTGGGCCGGGACACATGCCCCCTTCAATTCAGAATAGATCAGAGCATCACTCTGTACTTCCAGAATCCAAATTTGAGGACAGAAGGCCAATGAGGAGCCTGCTAGTGGGAATCAAGACCAGGAAAGGAAGGAATAGGGGACAAAAGGCAATGGGAAAACAGGAAGGAGATGGGCACAAGCCCCTGGCAGCCTCAGTTGCCCCCTAATTCCAATACAATTAACCAGACACCCCCCAGACTCCTTGCTGGAGTATCAGCCGACCAATGGCTCCTTCCCTACAGTGGGCAGGAGCCCAGGCCAGAAGAGAAACCTACAGCCCCACTAGCAAAGCAATCCCTGTGGTCCTGTTTCCCTTTTGCTTCCTCAGCCCTACCAGTCCCAACACCACCCTGGTGGCTAAGCGGAGGTGGGAAGGAGGCTCATGGAATCCAGACTCTGGAGTCCAACAGGGGGCTATCTGGCCCTCTCAGTCTAGTTGGGAAGGATGTCTTGGCCCTACCTAACATCCGGGTTTACTTTCCCTGCAGCTGGGATACAGCCCTGACTTTGCTGGGCCCATACAGTGACCATCCACCCTGACCCCAATTCTAACCACAGCTCAATTATGCTGAAGAGGACAGAACAGGGAGAACGAGTCCATATAAGTGAGCAAGATAGCCCAGCTGGGGACTGAATTTTCACAAGGACAAGTGCAAGGCATTGTATTTAGCAATGAGTAATCTAAACAGCGGTTTCAATCTTTCTTACCCTTCACCTGTAAGTGACATACAATATGTATTCCCCACACTCCCATGTCCATTCCTCAGTTCTAAAGTTTGCTTATTACTGGCCTAGGATTCTCAACTTTTTTTTTTTCATTTGCCCTATTTTGATCAATATAAAGACACACCACAATTATCCCCATCACATTCTGACGCACTTTTCAGGGGCTTGTGCTCCCATTGCTGTGCTCCCATAAAATCACTGAAATTATAGGTGAAATGAAGGGCTCTGTGTCAGGAAAGGAATAGGGAAAGCATTACAGATGGTTCCCTGAAGACTTTAGCTCAAAGTTGGCTTTTGCCAAAAAGGCCAAAGAGGTGGTATCATAATGAAGGTGACTGGAAACAAAAGACAGAACCTTTTCCCACCCTTGCATAAAGTCATGTAACTGAATGCATGCCTGGTCACTGGCTCTTAGGGAGAATGTCATGGGCCTAGAGTAGGGTCAGAGAATGAATGGCAGAATGGGGAGCCAGGGGTTGCTGGTGAGAGCAAATTTCAAAGTTTAGTCCTCTGGAAGGTGAGACAGGATGGAAATCTACAGCATAATAAAAGACCTAGATATGCAGAATTGCTTGCTCCCCAAATCTTGAAACTGGAGATGAGGGGGCCTTTTAGAACTGGAGTGATGCAAGCTCAGGATGAATAGAAAAATGTTCTTTGGCACACAGTGGGCAGCATACTTCCAGAGCTCATTTCCAGAGAGACAGTAGAGGCAGGAAGTAGAAATGGAATCCTTCAGGGTTTGGAAGGATCAGCACATGTCAGAGTCACAAATGGCTACAGGGTGGAGGGAGTGAGGCATGGAAAGAGCAGAACTAGGTGGTTTGAATCTCTTCAAACTGTGTAACCTTGCATCCTGCCTTCTTAGAGGTGTAATGGGGATAGGTACTCCTGCCATGCAGGGCAGTTGTGTGAGTTAAATGAAATTATGTCTGTGAAGGCCCTCTGCAAATGAAGGAGCACCATAGAAATAAGAAGCACTGCTATTATTATGCCCAAGCTGCAGAATCTTTGTTTGGAAAAGTGGGGCTGAGACTTAGAGCAGCCTAATCACATCCCTGATGCAGCCATAGGAGGGATCTTAATGACAGATGGACCACCCTATCGCGGACTTCAGATGCTGGCCACTACCCCTGCCCCCGTCTGAGAACTCTGGGGAGCTCCCCAAATGCTTAGCCTGTCTACCAGGCCAAATATCTCTGCCTGCCTCCTGCTCAGGGATGGGAACATTGGCCCAGGACTCGGGTTCAGAACGGGAGGGCAAACGCAGCAGGCTAGAGCTGACTTGTGGTGACTGAAGGATGGGGCCAGTAGAAACTTTTCTTCTCCATTCACACTAAATGATGCCTCCTAGACTAACCTGAAGGATCCATTAGGTCCTGAGCTTTGGGGTGTCTAGGGTGTCCATGGCCACCGCCAGGGACTCATGAAAAGAATGATGGGGAGGAAAAGGAAAAGATCATCAGTGGGGTAAGAGTTGGGGGAAGACAGAGAGGAATAACTTTCAAAACTCTATCTCTCCTTTCCCATTGTCCTGCCCCGGGGCCTTTTTTACACCTTTCAGTTAATAGTTTCTCCTTTCCTATTTCTTCCCTGCCCAACACTTTTTGCTCACCATGGTCAAATAAAGGTTACAAAGATGCTGTTTTTTGTCACACTCCTGGCTACAAGCCTCCAGTGACCCCTACTGCTTGGTGCATTGCTTCTCATAGTGGGGTGGGGTGGGAGGAGGGCAGTACAGGAGTGGAGGAGGCATGACACACAGTCTAAACAGGGCCCATCTTCCTGGTGTGGTGATATCACTTGAAGATTGGGGGGTTTATTTTATATTAAAAAAGCTTTATTTTTATATTAAAATATTTTATATTCCATGACTAAAGTATGGAATAGAATGAAAAATTTGTTTGCATTTTTAACATAAAGCTGGCGACCTCAAAACAATTTTATACTAGTGGCAGCTGTTTCAGGTCATGCTTCTGTTTTCTAGTAGATGTTGTTTTTGACTGGTCTTAGGGTTTTTTTCTTTATTCAGGTCTGTTGCTCAGTGTGAATCTTAGGGGTTTTTGATGAAAAAGCTGGACATACTGTAGCCTAGACTTTGTCAAATCTGAACCACTGCCCCTTGTCCCCCATTGGAGGCCCCCTCGGTTTGACTCATTTCTCTGCAGATCTCCCGTGGCCTACACTGAGACTCTGACTAACCTAGGTTCACCACTGCCCTCCCAGCCTGCCAGCTTATTCCCAACACTGCTGATTATTTAGAATGCCATACCCCTTCTCTGCCTCTTGAACTCCCAATTCAGTCACATGCCTATATTCTCTGAGCCCCCAACACTTGGTACCACCTTCCATGGGCTTCCCTCTCTCTGATCTCCCACAGTCTGGGAGTCAGACCCATGCAGTCCATCTTTCCATCCTGTGCTCTGTTTGCCTCCCTACACTGCAGACTCCTACAAGTTACGGTCTCTGCCTTATTGTTCTTGGGATCCCTCTTAACACGTAATACTTGCTGAAGGAAGGAAGCAAGGAAGAGCAGGAAGACTGTGGAGTCATTTCTCTGATCCCCGATTCGTCCCTTAATAACTTGAGTGCTTCAAATCTTTGCTGCAAATGTGTCTCGATTTGCTCCCATTTGCACACTGCAGTTCAGCAAACCATAGAGTCTGGGTGCTCAGCGTTCCTAATGAACATGCGGCCATGTCCACTTAAGGGCCTCACTTCAGTTTCATGTTTATAAGATGAAAACATCACAACTCCAGCTCCTCTCCATTTAGCCCCTGAAAGAGAAAGGTTTTCTCCTATTTGAGTTCCAGGTTATGCCTCCAGCCTCAGGCATTAATATTGCAACCGATTGTGGGCTCTCACTATGTCCCTGGTCTACCTCTCTGGCTTCAGGACTTAAGTGGGTCCACATGACAGCTGACTTATTGCCATGGGGTTGTGTCTCTTGGAAACCATGGCCTCCCCACTGTGGCCTCCCTGGCTTGAGATCTGCTCTCCACCTTCATATGTCCTGGATATTTCATTCTTGCTGCAGTCCATGACCAGGCTTCCTGTAATTCCAGCCTGTACTACAGAATCAGAGCATACCTGTAGGCCCTCTGTACTCCCTGGGCCTGGGATTTCCACCCTGATACCAGTGGGACTGGGCCACACATCCCTCACATCCCTAGCAAGGTGTGGCAAAAAGGCTAGGAGTGGGGCTGGCAGCCCCCTTCCAGAGCTGGACTCACCATCACTGTTATCTCCTGACTCTCTCTGTCCCTGCCTGGGCATTTCTTACTAGCATCAACCAATCCTGCAGCTTCCAGACCTCCTGCTTGTTCTTCCCTATCCACTGAGTGAGGCGAAGTCCCTGGCCTCAGTCCCAACTCCCTAGCTTCCTGACCTCCAGCAGTTTGGGGGAGCTTAATCTTCAGCCAGCCTGTCTCCAGCTCAGACAACAGCTTGGCGCCCCCAGCCTTTGCCTGACCAGCCCACCCGGACGTGAGTCGGCTAGAGGTCTATGCCCCCACCCTTCCATCTCTCTATTGCCTGCCTGGCTTTACTGTTCTTTCCTTCTCTCTTCAGTTTCACAGTCAGGTCCCTTCTCAGCCGTGGCTCCTCTCTCTGCTGTTACTAGCCCATGCAGGAGCCTAAAGGCTTCATTCTTTCCTTCACCAGTCCCTTGTCCCCAAAGTGGCTCCCAGCTTGGGTTACTCTGCCCATTTTGGTGTTACCTTGTTGACTGGGTCATCTATGCTCAGGACAGAGTGTTCACAGCATGTGTTGCCTATCTCTCGGCAATGCAGCGTACTCACCTTCATTCACCAGGGAAACACTTCACTGGAGGATACAGTCTGGGCAGATGACCCACTCAAGGAAGGGCAGACACAGGGATGAGATCTTAGCCACCACTCCACCCTCAGTGCCTAACTCAACGCCCAGCTCATAGAATGTGCTAAATAAACATTTGTTTAATGAGTGAGAAAAAAACCTACTCAGGTAGAGTTTTATCCCTACTCATATTTACATGTTTATGTTTTTATCTAAACCTTATAACAACACTGAAGGCAAGTAGGGAAGGGATCATGAACTTCCTTTCGGAGATGAAGAAATATGCTCAGAGAGGTAAAGTAACTTGCTGAGGACACACAGCTAGTAAGTTGTAGAGCCAGGACGTGAATCTAGATCTGTTGACTCCAAGCCTAATTTCTTTGGGCTATACCAGATGACTTTCCTGAGAGGGGCCTGGGTACTTTCTGCCCCTCCTCCCCACCCCATCCTCTAGCTCCAGCATTCTCATGCCTTCTCCTCACTCAGCAGCATCCAGTGCAGAAAACTCCCCTGGCCCCTTGGCCTGCTCCTCCCCTACACAGAGTCTTTAGCTCCTGAGACTGAGAACTGAGGTTCAGAGGGGCCAGACAGGCGGTAGGGGGGTGGGGGAAGGGTAATAATGGCTAGCTCCAAAACAGCCCCGGCAGCTGTCCCTGTCACAGAGAGGAGACTGTGTGACGGTACGTGTCTGTCTGCCTGGATGTGGCAGCACGTGTGTGGGAGAGTGTGTGTTTGTGTGCCCCTAGCTCCAAGTCCAAGTGCTTATTATGTCTGAGTGGGGGCCTGTGTGTGTCTGCACATGCGTCTGTCTGTCTCTGGGAACACACAGCCTGAACTCGGCTTTCGGCCTCGGCTTTTCCTCGCCCATATCCCTTCTCACCCTGCCTCCCTCTGCTGAAATAGAGTGAAAGCAAGATGCAGGTATGGAATGCCGGGGGCAGGGTAATTTGGAAAACTGAAAGTCTGGAGCCAAAGCTGACTGGAAGGCTAGGTGGCAAGGGTGGGACTGCTTTTCCCACAGGTAAACCCCTCTCTGGGTTTTTCCCAGCTCCGTGTTGCTTCCATGGCCTCTGGAAAAGTCAGGGGGATGATTTGCATTTCAAGGGCATCTTGGGTATGAAGTAAGGGGTATGAAGTAAGGGGAGACTTCAGAGCACCACTTTTTCCAGCTCTCAGTTCTAACCCTTCCTCCCTCATCTTCCCAGCCAAGGCTACAATAGTTCCTTCTCAGGGACATCTCCCTTCCATCAGAGCATTGTTGGCCAAAGTTTTCCAGCTCCAAACCCCCTGACCTGACCTGACCTGGAAGGGGAAGTAAGCTGAGCACACCTCCAGTTCTGGCCTGACTTTTCTCCTGTCCTGGGTTCCCTCCAGCCCTGTCTCTTCACATCCAGTAAAAGGTCCAAGATCTAGACCCCTCTGCCTGTGGAAAGAGCAGGGACTCTCTCAACCTCCTGCCTTGACCTCGGTTCCACTCCCAACCTGGCTTGAGAGGTGGGGTGGGGAGTGGGGGCACAGCTGTGATCTCTGAGCTGTTGAAGGGGGCATTACCATGTGCAAATACAGGCCGCTGCCCATCTGCACCTCCCTGAGAAAGGCTCCTAATAAATCCAGAGCAGCCAAGTGACACACATCTCAATCTAATCCACCACATTAATGCCATCCCGTGCAGCCTGCATTAAGCCCCTGTTAATGGGGAAGGGGTGAGAGGGGCAGAGAGGCCCCTCCCACTCAGCTCTCTACCCCTTCCCTCTGTCCCTAGCCTCCTTCTGTTCTCCTCCAACCAAAAGGCACCCAGAGTCTTGAGCCCCAGTATTGCCCATTTCCCTTCCTCCCAACAGAGGGGTCCTGGGAGAGCAGGCAGAAAAGGGGACCCTGCGGGGGAAACTTGGAGAAGGACCAGGCAGGCTCCTGGGCAATGTGAGGCTACATTTGGGAAAGAAAGTATGAGTGGGAAGGTGGTCTTATGAAGCTCCTGCCTATGGCCTGGAGCTGGCTTGGTAGAGGCCGTCCATGAGTGGAGCAGTCACTGGTGGGATGCAGTGTATGTCTGTGCAGGCATGAGACCAGGCCCAGCCCAAGCACCCAGTGGTTTTTACACTTATGTTTGATCTTGTTACCTTCTTTCAAATGAAATCTCTTCAGAAATAATAAACAAAACAGGCCGGGCACGGTGGCTCACACCTATAATTCCAGTACTTTGGGAGGCCGAGGCAGGCGGATCACCTGAGATCAGGAGTTCAAGACCAGCCTAGCCAACATGGTGAAACCCCGTCTCTACCAAAAATACAAAAATTAGCCGGGCATGGTGACACGTGCCTGTAGTCCCAGCTACATGGGAGGCTGAGGCAGGAGAATAGCTTGAACCCTGGAGGTGGAGGTTGCAGTGAGCCGACATCATGCCACTGCACTCCAGCCTGGGCAACAAAGCGAGACTCCATCTCAAAAAAAAAAAAAGAACGAAAAAAAAAAAAAACAAAGAAATCATAAACGAAACAGACCAAAGCAGTGCTGCCCTAGCTGAAGCCGACCCAAGCAAGGCCAGGCTAGAACCGCAGCTGAGTCCCTGAGCGAATCTCGAGGGAAGGCCCCAGAAAGTACAGTGTGAGAAAACAAGCGTTCTGAGTTGACTGGATCAGAAAAATAAAATAATAATAAAAGAAAAATAAAAAGCAAACAAAGAAAATGCATTAGGAGTCTCACAGACCTAGTTCAGATCTCAATCCACTGCTTACAAGCTCTGTGAGCCTCATCAAGTTCCTTCAAGTTTCAGTTTCCTCAGCAGAAAAAGGATGATCATACTTGACATATTCTTGCGAGGGGAGAGAGAATGAGGTAAAGGCTCACAGTAAGTACGCATTATTCTTAAGGGAGAAATATCAGGTCTGGTTCAAAATACAATCTGTCCTAAGGAGAGTGGGTAACAGACATCTGGTCTGTGTCTCAGGTATGATTGGCTGAGGACCATGTATGAGTATAGGGGGATACTGAGCTTTCAGGTGAGAAGGATTTTAAGTTTTTGCAGATGTAGTATAGGGTATGTAGTGTGCTATAGTGTAGATTTTTTTGTTGTTGTTGTTTGAGACAGCATCTTGCTCTGTCACCCAGGCTGGAGTGCAGTAGCACCATCTCGGCTCGCTGCAACCTCTGCCTCCCAGGTTCAAGCGATTCTCCTGCCTCAGCCTCCCGAGTAACTGAGATTACAGGCAAGTGGCACCCCGCCCAGCAATTTTTGTATTTTTAGTAGGGACGGGATTTCACCATGTTGGCCAGGCTGGTCTCGAACTCCTGACCTCAGGTGATCCACCCGCCTTGGCCTCCCAAAGTGCTGGGATTACAGGCGTGAGCCACTGCGCCCGGCCTATAGTCTACATTTTTATTAATTCAATAAATATTGAACCCCAGCTGTATACCTGGCACAGTTCTAGTTCCCAGCAGTAAACAAAACAAAGTCTAGTTTATATATCTATGCAGAGAACCTCTCAGCATGCACCTCTGCGTCCTTAGGCTGCTATTTCCCGATTCTATCCCAAGGAGCCCCACGCAGCCCCAGCTTTATGGCTGGGGCTGAGAAAGGCGGCAGGGAATTTACGGGGAAACGCTGCTGGAACCTAGCTAAGCCGGAGATTTTACCCCCATTACCCTGGTCTGTGTCTTCTCTCGCCTCCAGAGCCCTCCCTCCATGGAGTTCGGCCTGCTCAGCGAGGCAGAGGCCCGGAGCCCTGCCCTGTCGCTGTCAGACGCGGGCACTCCGCACCCCCAGCTCCCAGAGCACGGCTGCAAGGGCCAGGAGCACAGCGGTAAGCGCGCCCCCTTCCGCGGGTGCAGGAGATAACAGCTTCATCCCCAGTGCGGGTGGGACCCAGGCTGGGCAGCCTCGGTGGGAGCCAGTGGGTGGCTTAGGAGGTGCCCGAGCCGGAGAATCCGCGCAGGCTTGGGCGCCCTGTGACCTGCCCCCACCCTGGCCCCCAGACTCAGAAAAGGCCTCGGCTTCGCTGCCCGGCGGCTCCCCCGAGGACGGTTCGCTGAAAAAGAAGCAGCGGCGGCAGCGCACGCACTTCACCAGCCAGCAGCTACAGGAGCTGGAGGCGACCTTCCAGAGGAACCGCTATCCCGACATGAGCACGCGCGAGGAGATCGCCGTGTGGACCAACCTCACCGAGGCCCGCGTGCGGGTATGCTCTCCAGACCCGCGACTCGCACTCGCGCGGGCCCTCCGCGCTCAGCCTGCGACCCGGCGGCCAGCGGTTCCACCCCACCTGCCCCGTCCCTCGGACCCCGGACCCCGGACCCTGGACCCTGGCTCCCGGCCGCAGCCCCACGCGGCCTCTTGCCCGCCAACCTCCAGCCTCTGCTCCCACTGCTCCCTACTACTCGGACCGCGCGCTTCTTCGGCCCTGACACCCTATCTCCTTCCCCTCACCACCCCTCCTCAACCCCATCCTACGCCAGACCCTGGCGCAGATGACTCGGTCCTGCCGCCCGCGCCTTCTGTTCTCCGACCCCGGACTCCTTGCGCTCCTTCCCTCCCACCCTGTCTCCAGCCACCTCATCTCGTTTATAGACCGCAGGGCCCCGGCTGGAAGCCCCGTAGGGGTGGCCCGCCCTCCAGCCGCTGGGACCCGGCCCCGGGCCCTGACCTCCTTTCTCCCGTGCCCGCAGGTGTGGTTCAAGAACCGGCGCGCCAAATGGCGGAAGCGCGAGCGCAGCCAGCAGGCCGAGCTGTGCAAAGGCAGCTTCGCGGCGCCGCTCGGGGGGCTGGTGCCGCCCTACGAGGAGGTGTACCCCGGCTACTCGTACGGCAACTGGCCGCCCAAGGCGCTTGCCCCGCCGCTCGCCGCCAAGACCTTTCCATTCGCCTTCAACTCGGTCAACGTGGGGCCTCTGGCTTCGCAGCCTGTCTTCTCGCCACCCAGCTCCATCGCCGCCTCCATGGTGCCCTCCGCCGCGGCTGCCCCGGGCACCGTGCCAGGGCCTGGGGCCCTGCAGGGCCTGGGCGGGGGTCCCCCCGGGCTGGCTCCGGCCGCCGTGTCCTCTGGGGCCGTGTCCTGCCCTTATGCCTCGGCCGCCGCCGCCGCCGCGGCTGCCGCCTCTTCCCCCTACGTCTATCGGGACCCGTGTAACTCCAGCCTGGCCAGCCTGCGGCTCAAAGCCAAACAGCACGCTTCCTTCAGCTACCCCGCTGTGCACGGGCCGCCCCCGGCAGCCAACCTTAGTCCATGCCAGTACGCCGTGGAAAGGCCCGTATGAGCGGCCCCGCCCGTAGATCATCCCCGAAGGCGGGGGCAACGATTCACAGCCTCCGCGGACTGGGGTCATTTTGACTGGCTTGCTCCCGCCCCAGGGTCTGAAAGGGGTGTTTGGGCAGCTGGGGGGCGCCGGCTCAGGAGAGGGCCTTCCCCTCCCAGCCCTGAGGGGTGGACTGGGCCCTACACACAGACCGCGCCCCTGGGACTAAAGCCAGGAACAGGGACCAGCTCCCCAGGGGCCAACTCACCCTTGGCCCATCCCGCCTTCTCCAGGCTTCCCCTCCCTCGTTTTCAAAGATAAATGAAATAAACGTGCGCGGACTGTCGAAGGCGTGATGATTCAGAGTTGCGGTTGAGTCCTCTTCCCTTCATCCTCCCCCACTGTCTACAGGCGAGCTGGATGTACAGGAACGAAGTGAGGGTCCAGGCTTCTAGGGATTCAGTCCCACTCACCACCCCCCCTACTCCATGTCGGGGCAGCCCGGGATTCCTGCAGCAAAGAGGTGCGTGCGTGCGGGGGACGTGGGAAACCAGCTACCTGGCTGGCATCGGCCACAGCCGGTGCTGCGGCGCCACCTCGTGGTCTCAGGGAGGCTAGCTGGTCGATCTGGTCTCCAACGCTTCCTTGTAGGTGTCAGCTCTGCTATTCAGGGAGCCTATGACTTCAGATAAAGTTACTCCGCCTTTCTGCACCTGTTTCTCACTGTTCCTATGAGGGGCTTGGGTCTCTAACAGCAATAAAATTCTCGTCTGTAACAGACATTTGTTAAGTACCTACCAGGCCTAGGATTCTTTCAGTGTCTGTGTGTGTGCCTTTCACCCTTCCACATACCCTCAGGCATCCCACCTGCAGATCATCCCCTTGGTAGCAGCCTCCTGCCATCACAGCAGCCCTCTTTCCCCCTAAATCCCCCAACTCTCAAAATTTTGTTGAAATCTTTAATTTTAAAAAATAGAGCAAGAAGAAGAAAGATTTCTGGATAGAAATTAAATAATCAGCTCTTGGGACCCTCCTCCACCCCACTCCCATCCCAGGGCCTGCTTGGCCTTCACATTAAAAACAGAAACATCAAAGTAACAGACCACACCTTCTTGTCTGTCAAAAATTCCAGCCACCTTGGGTCACACATCCTCTGGGGAAATCATGCAGGTAAGGCAACCTAATCATTCTCCCAAAACTAAGCCCAGCCTCTTGGTGCCCTGGAGAAGAGAGAGCCTGGAGCTTCATTGTTCTCTCCAACCCTTCACTGGCTCTTGGTCTTGGCTTTGACCTTGGGCCTGATGTAGGTCTGGCGGAAGAAGTGGGCAAAGAGGATGAAATAGGTCATATACAAGATGAAGGACCAGAATAAGTGTTCCATCGTGGTGTGGCATCCCTGATCCTGCCTCCAGATGTAAGTGAGGATGCTGACGATGGCTCCTACAAACATCTGCAAGATCTGCAGGCTGGTGATGAGCATGGGCAGCATCTTGGGGGGCTTCACGTTGGCAGCCTTCAGAGTGTAGTAGGTGTACATGATGGCATGCACACCCAAGTTCATGGTGACGAACCAGCCTCCTGCAGGCACTTTGTTCTTGTATCCAAAGCTTGTGTACACCAGCACTGTGCTGTGGTGGTACCAGTGAATAAAGATGAGTGGCCGCTTACGCAGGATGATGAAGGCTGTGTCTCCTGGGAGATGGAGAGTCATAGTTGGCATACCAGCCAGTGTTGGGACCACCCTCTGCACTGGATGTAGGGACACAGGAGAAATTCTCAGGGGAGGGAAGAGGGTCTTTGTGGCAGAGAATCCGTAGAGGGGCTTGGGTGAGAGGTATTATTGGGACCCAGGGGTAGGAAAGGGACCCTCCATGGGATGGGTGAAGGGAGGTCCCTGAGGAGGGATGCAGTTCACAAGGCACCAGAGAGACAAAGCTTTGCCACTCACCGAGTTCTATGACCTTGCTGAGGAGAAAGACCCAGGACCAGAATTTGACTGTGGAATTATCAACGAAGTTGATGAAGCACACGGTTTGCTTTAGGCCCCCGGTAAGTAGCACAGTCCCCATAATGCCCCACATCCTCACTGCTCCCAGGATACTGAAATGGGACAAAGAAAGATGGTATAAGTGTCATCCCCAGGCACCAATAATCCACCCTTCCCCTGGCTTGGCCAGGTTACTGTGTTCCAAGCTCTACCACCTCCCCACCTGTCCACCGGGGGTGGGTCAAAGCTCCTGAGATCCTGAGGCCAATCCAGATCCAATCAGTAGTCTAGAGGAGATGAGGGCTGGAGAAAGATCAGGGAATGCAGAGGGATGGGATTGAAAGTTGAGTTAAGGAATGGGATTCTTGGGAGGGATTAGGAGCCTGGGAGGAGATGTGTAGACGGATAGGGGAAGACTGAAGGAGTTTGCAGGTGAAAATATGGGGAAGTTATTGGAGGGTCTTGAGAGAGGGTGTTAGGAGGTGAGAGTATTAGAGGCTGGAGAAATTAGTTGCGAGTACAGACTCTGTGAAGGCAAGAGGGACAAAGCAGAGACCATCAGGTAGCGGTCTGAAAAAGAAGGAAAACAGGATAATATAACAGAAGAGGGTGAAGGCTGGGAGGGGAACTAAAGCTGAGAATGAGATGGGGAGAGTGTTACAAGGCAACTTGGGGACAGGATGGAGGTTGATGCAATCAGGAAAGCTTTAAGGGATAGAATGGTGGTCTAAGGTCTAGAGAAGAGGCAGGGAGTGGGATGGGGTCTTACCTGAAGATTGCAAGGCAGAAGGACCAGAAGATGAGAGGCCCTTGCAGGTTGAATCCCTTGCGTTCCTTCATGTAGTTCTGCCCCACAGCGATGAGAAGCAGGTAGATCAGGGCTATGGGGAATGAGGTCGCCCTGGCAAGCAGAAAGCAGAGGGGATGGGCTCATGGGTGGGTGCTGATTAGAGGAATGCCCACTCATCTCTCCAGGTGAGTGCTCTGGGTTGGAGTCCCAGTTCTGCCGCTTACTAGCTATGTGACATTGGACAAACCAACTTAATTCTCTGAGCCTTGGCTTCCTCATCTGTAGAGGGGGAATACTACATCTCTCCTGGGGGTATTAATGTATACAAAGTATCTAGCACAGGGCAGGAGCTATGTCCAAGGTTTCTGTGATTATTGCTCTCTCAGTGGGGTTAGAAGTGGGTGACGGCTGTCTGGCCCGCGCCTAGAAGCAGCCCAGGGCTGTGGTGTAAGAAGAGTGTGGCAATAGCTTCTCCCTGGTTGGGGCTCCTAGAAGCAGCCCAGGTCTGTGGTGTAAGAAGAATGTGGCAATAGCTTCTCCCTGGCTGGGGCATGGCAAACTGGTTGGAGCATACAGTCAGCCCCCAAAACCTCTGGGGAGCTTTAGGGCAAAGCCAGAGAGCTCTTCCTGGGGAAAGCTTGGAAGAGCTCTCTGACTTTGCCTCCTTCTCCACAGCATGAACTGTGGAGCACCTGGGGAACGATGGGATAATTGTAAAGGGCAGGCTGTCCCCCGGGCCCTGGACTGTGCACACACGCGCGCACACACAGCCACAAAGGACAGGGAAGTCATCTAGTAAGGCTTCAGATCAACCTCACGCCTCCAAGACCAGTTCTCACTACACGCTCTCTTTGACTTCTGTATGTTTCCACGTTCTCCCTCATCCTCTTATTTCTTTCTGCTTGCTTGCTTTCAGCTCTAATCTCTTTGAGGTGCCACACACTACCTGCACCTCGGACAAAGGTAGTGTGAAGCCAGTACAAGGGAGTCCCATAACTCTGCTCTGTAAGAAAATCATTGCGGGCATTCAATGCCACCCCCTCGCGCCCCGGCCCCGGGGCCCTGGCATGGCCTTTCCCTCTCCCGAAGTCTCACCAATACTCCTCGAAAAAGGGCCTCATGTCCTTGGACAGCTCGAAGTTATAGGGCTGGAACAGCTGATTTACTTCGTGTGAGACATTCATGGCTGTGACCACCTAGTTTTGCAGAAGGTCCAAAGCTTGGAGGCGCTGGGCGAAAGGCTGGGGCGCCGAGGATGGAGTGAACCTCGGGGCGAGACGGAACAGAGCCGGGACAGAAGGAACTCCTGGGCAAAGGGAGGAGGGCGACGGACCTAGGCACGTGCGCGGCGGCGCAGCCAGCTATCCCGGGCGCAGCCACTGCGATACACAACGCGGACTTGCAAAGCTGCCGGCCCGGGCGGCGAGCGACCCTTTCCCTGCGCTCCGCCGCTATCCAATCTCGACCAAGATACGCCTCTGCTCCGCCCCTAGGACGCAGTCCGCATTCTGATTGGTCATCCTCAAGGGCCCTCCTGCCAGGCGTTTTGCACACCCCGCCCCGAGTCCCGTCGTAGGCCATCGCCCGCCCACTTACCCAGGCTTTTCTCCCCTAAGACGTCCACCCCGTCCTGTGCGGCCTTGCGGGTTCCTTTGGCACTGTCAACCGTGGCCTTTGCCTCGGTTTGCTTTAATCTTGACCTGCTTAGCAGTGAGGAGAGAGGAAAGGTGTCCTTAGGCTTTGGTGCTCCCACCCAGAAATAGAGGCGTCGGTTTCCAGGCTCCCTGAGATCCTGGGAAACCCAGGCCTGTGATGAGGAAATACTAACCTGGGCAGCGCAGAGCTTCTGTAGTCCCTTCCACCTCCTAGCTTCGAGTCTGCGGTTGTGAGTGGGTGGAAGGAGATGAATTTTAAGGAGTTTTATTGTTGAGGTTGTTGATGTTGATGTTTGGGTTGTTGAGGCTGTTGTGGTTTCTTTATAGTTTCCTGAATTCCTGAACTGCTCCAGACTGACAGTAATAACCATGGAGAGAGGAAATGGGGTCACCCTCTGGGCTTCTGGAATTATTGTCTTCAGGTTTCCTGGAGGCCTCTTAGGGCTGAGGGAGGGGGAGAGCCAGTGTATCTCCCCAAGGCCTGTTGTTTTCTCTCCCTAACCAAATCTACTTCCTTCTCGCCTGTGTAACCAGCCCCAAAGAAATAAATGTTCTAAAACTTTTAAAGTTTTACTTGGCTGTCCCTTATTTCTTTCCTAGGTTTTATGAAAGCGAAGGAGAAATACAAGGCTGAGGGCAGTTTGAGATAAGGTGGAAATTTGCAAAAAGTGCTAAGAAACATAGATATAAAATAATTAAAATCAAGATGTGGGTATAAATGGCTATGTGCAGTAAAGCTCTAGAGCCAGAGGATCCAGGTAGGAACCCCAGCTCTATTTCCTGAACCTCAGCCACTGTCTATGGGAGGGTGTAGTGGAAGTCCTATCAGTGCCATCTAAGTGACTCAAAAGTGCATCTCTTTGTCTCTGTACCTCATCACTTCTCACCTGGTCACGTTACCTGGTTGCACTGCCTCTTTCTCTAATACAGTGCTTCTGCTCTTCACTGCATTGCAATCAGAAAAGAGTTCCTATACCTGGCTGATTACCAGATTCCTGAGCCTCAACTGCAGAGATTCTGGTCCTATAGGTTGTCTCAGACTGCACTTGGAAAACCTCTACTTTCTGTTTGCTCATACAGAAAACAGTTCTGCTTTCTTGCTTAAAAACCTTCAGTGGTTCAGCCGGGCGCGGTGGCTCACGCCTGTAATTCCAGCACTTTGGGAGGCCGAGGCGGGCAGATCATGAGGTCAGGAGATCGAGATCATCCTGGCTAACACCGTGAAACCCCGTCTCTACTAAAAAATACAAAAAATTAGCCGGGCGTGGTGGCGGGCGCCTGTAGTCCCAGCTACTCAGGAGGCTGAGGCAGGAGAATGGCGTGAACCCGGGAGGCAGAGCTTGCAATGAGCAGAGATCCTGCCACTGCACTCCAGCCTGGGCGACAGAGTGAGACTCCGTCTCAAAAAAAAAACAAAAAAACCTTCAGTGGTTCCTGATGGCTCCATATATAGCCTGACACCTAATCAAAAGGTGATCAATACATGTTTATGGATGAATGAATAAATAAAAGAATGAATATTACAAGAATAATGCCATCTAGGTGTTATAAGACCCAAGTTCAAGTCCCAGCACCCCCATTAATGAGCCATGTGATTTTAGGCAAGTTACCTAAACTTTGTCACATTCTACTTCAGAAAAAAATGCATATAGTTATACTTGCCTGCTTATGTCACAAGGTTGTAATTAGTATGCAAGCCAGATAATGTAGATAAAATGATATTGTGGACTAGACACATGGAAATGGCAAGGTGAATCATTATGGGAGGTTTACAAATGCATATAGAGAATATATACTAAGTCCTGGATTTCTCTGTGAAGATATTTTACATTGTCTTTCCCTGTGAGGTTTAATGGTGAGGCTTGGAGGAGGTGTATGTGGAAGAGGGAAAGAAGAACAATCGGGGCTGGGCACGGTGGCTCACGCCTGTAATCCCAGTACTGTAGGAAGCTGAGGTGGGGGTACTGCTTGAGCCCAGGAGTTTGAGCCAGCCTGGGCAACATGGTGAAAACCCATCTCTACAAAAAGTACAAAAATTAGCTGGGCATGGTAGCGCCCACCTGTGGTCCCAGCTACTCAGGGACTGAGGAGGGAGGATCACTTGAGCCAGGGAGGTCAAGTCTGTAGTGAGCTGTGATCATGCCACTGAGCTGTGATCACACCACTGCACTCCAGCCTGGGTGACAGAGTGAGACTCTGTCTCAAAAAAAAAAAAAAAAAGGTTGGGTGCAGTGGCTCACGCCTGTTATCCCAGCACTTTGGGAGGCTGAGGTGGGCAGATCACCTGAGGTCAGGAGTTCAAGACCAGCCTGGCCCACATGGTGAAACCCCATCTCTACTAAAAATACAAAAATTAGCCAGGTGTAGTGGTGGATACCTGTAATTCCAGCTACTCGGCAGGCTAAGGCAGGGAGAATTGCTTGAATCTGGCAGGCGTGGGTTGCACTGAGCGGAGGTCGCATCACTGCACTCCAGCCTGGGCAACAGAGCAAGACTCTGTCTCAAAAAAGAAAAAAGAAGAAGAAAAATCTTCAGAAATTATATGCTAGAGGAAACATTCCTTGACCCTTGGACTTGGTCTGTTACCCTTATTTTATATAAACTGTTCTCAGAGCATGGTAATTCTTTTCTTCAATGAGAGTTTATAATTAGTTGTTTTTGTGATTTCTTGATCAATGCCTGTTTTTCCTACTAGTTCTTGAGCTCCATGAATGCGGGGACTATGTCTATTTTTTAAAATTTTTTATTATGAGACAGAGTCTTGCTCTGTCGCCCAGGCTGGAGTGCAGTGGCCTGATCTTGGCTCACCGCAACCTCTGCCTCCTGAGTTCAAGCAATGCTCGTACCTCAGTCTCGTGAGTAGCTGGGACTACAGGTGTGTGCCACCACGCCTTGCTAATTTTTGTGTTTTTAGTAGAGACAGGTTTTGCCATGTTGGCCAGGCTAGTCTTGAACTCCTGACCTCAAGTGATCTGCCCACCTCAGCTTCCCAAAGTGCTGAGATTACAGGCATGAGCCACTGCTGGAATATGTCTGTTTTTTTCATCATTCTCCTAACCCTGAGCATAACCCAGGTAATATTTGTTGCACAAGTGATTGAATGGATGAAATCCTTGGCATGTAAACCTGAGTGACATTCTTTGTTCTCCAGTATAAATACTCCAAGCCTATCTTTTGTGCGGTCACTGTTTGTTTTTTTTTTCCCCCAGTAGCCCTCCTGAAAGCCTCAACATAGAGGAAGAAGCAGTAAGCATGGGGTGGTGTGAGCAGATGAATAACTGAGCAGGCTTTGGAGGTTTATAGAACACCAATCACTTGTATTACCTGGTGCCAAGTAGCTGCCTGCTGTGTCTATGAGTTCTCAACCCAACTTCTCTCCCTATTTCCAACTGCCTGTTGGACATCTCTACCGGTATGTTCTGCTAGCATCCTTAGCAATACACACCCCAAACAGAATTTGTTATCTACCTCCAAAATAGGCTGATTTTTCCAGCCACTATTTATATAATTTCTCAGGCTAGAAATTGTGAGGTCAAGTTATATTCTTCTATAGGACACAAAGTCCTGTCATTTCTTCTGGAGGTGGCATGGTCATCAGAATGCCTCTATTCAGATTTTATCTCTGCCACTTACTACCTAGGTAACCTTGGCGAAGACATCATCAAACATATCATGGCCTCAGCTTTCTCATCTGTAGAATGGAGATAACTACTTCAGAAGGATGTTTATGAGGATCAAATGAAATAATATATGTTAAAGAGCATTGGCGGGGCATGATGGCTTATGCCTGTAATCCTAGCACTTTGGGAGGCCAAGGCAGGAGGATCACTTGAGGCCAAGAGTTCAAGACCAGTCTGGGCAACAGAGTGAGACTCTGTCTCAATTAAAAAATAAATAAATAAAGAGCATTATACAATGTAAAGAGTTGAGTAAGCATCAGTAATTATTTACAAAAAAAGTGACTTTTTTACCTTCTTTTTTTGTTTGTTTGCTTTTTGAGATGGAGTCTCACTCCTGTTGCACAGGCTGGAGTACAGTGGCGCGATCTCGGCTCACTGCAACTTCCACCTCCCGGCTTCAAGCGATTCTCCTTCCTCAGCCTCCAGAGTAGCTGGGATTACAGGCGTGCGACACCACGCCTGGCTAATTTTTGTATTTTTAGTAGAGACGGGGTTTTGCCATGTTGGCCAGGCTGATCTCAAACTCCTGACCTCAGTTGATCCACACGCCTCGGCCTCCCAAAGTGCTGGGATTACAGGCGTGAGCCACCACGCCCAGCCTGAAATGTTGCTTTAAGTAGGTCAGATAAAGGGTTAATGTGCATACCACACAAAAATATTATTCATAGTCTTATCTTCGACCCTTGGTAAATGGCTAAGGATACAAACAAGCTCATTTCATACACTCCAGTGTCTCCAAATCTGCCTCTCTGCTGCCAGAAAGGTCTTTCTAAAACACATGAGCTCATGTCCTTCCTCATTAAGAACAAAAATAATCTTCAGGACAAAGATCAGATTCCTGAGTTTAGCCCTGACCATTCATTTCCAGCCAAAATCCCACCATCCCTCAGCCCCAGCATTCCTCATTGTAGCCGTAATGGACAACTCTACATACTTACCCCTTTACCTCTCTACGCATCTTTCCCTCTCCCCCTATACATCATTTTCTCACCTGGACAAATCTTAACTCTAGCTCTAGCTCTAAAGTCACTTGCCCTGCAAAAGCCTAATATATTTCAGAGTCAGGCCCTTCCTTCTTTGTCTTTCATTCAAAAAACTTTGCCCAAACTGCCTGCCAGTATTGTGCTTCTACTTGTGGAGGACAGTCAGTCATATATTTTCTGTACTATTCTGGTTCCCTCACCCTATCCCAAATGGTCATTTTCACTAGGTCACTCATCCTTGAGGGTAGCACATACTACCTGGCACATAGTGGGCACTCAAAATATGTCTGTTGCTTTGAATTGAGTAGGCACCTAAGAGGAAATACAAACAATAAACATTTTTTTAAAAGACTCAACTTTCTTAGTAATTAAGGAAATGCAAATTAAAGACTGTATGTATAGTGTGGTCCCAATTAATAGCCAAGCAGCAATTAAATACCTAATGCCAGTCAAAGCTTTGGGAAACAGGTGCAATCACACCTGGCTACTGGCCAAGTAAACCGATATAATCCTTGTAGAAACACACTTAGGCAACACTTAGCAAGAGCTGGTATGCTTTGACCCAGTGTCTCACTTAGGAATTCAACCCACTGAAATAATCCAAAAGAAAAAAAAAAGTCTGTATGTATTTATATATATATATATTTTTACATTCCACTGAACATTTAGTAAGTTACATTCAGCTACAACTTTTTTAAAGGGACAAATTATAATGCAAGTATTTATTCAAATGCTGACCATTAAAACACCATCTGAACCATGTCAAATAATACTCATTTACTTTTGTGAAATGTGTTAATGAGAACTTAAGAATATCTATAGAAGGCTGAGCATTTTCAACATCCCCAGCCTAGATGAGAAAAGACTGTATTCTCTTAGTGGTGATTCAGGAAATACAATACAAAAGGAGCTTCAACTCCTACGTGGAGACAAGGCTGGCATCCACGATGGATGGGCTCCAGAAAACAATCATTCAGTGTTCCTGTTTTGGTCTGAGAACCAAGACACAAAATCTGATCTGGGGTGAAACTACATATAGGACGTGGAGAGGACTGGACCAAGGGGCTCACTGTATCTGGGGGACCAAAGAGAAAGTAGTGTGCAGATATTGCTTTGACCTTAAAATAAATGTTAAGTGAGACAAAGAAGAAGCCAGGAGCCTTCTCACAACCATTCCAGGTCAGCAGCTCCCAAGATATTTACTTCAAGGTAGTTGGTAGGAAATATAAATGTTCACTGGCTCTGACTCAACAATTAAACCATCATAACAGATGCAACGTTGAGGAGAGGCAGCTGTCAAACCACCTATAAACTCGAGTGGGGATCAGCTTGAAAGATGCCTGTCTATTATCAGTGTCTGGGAAGATTAAAAAAAAAAAAAAAAAAAAGGCCAGGTGAGGTGGCCCAAGGCTGTAATCCTAGCACTTTGGGAGGCCGAGGCAGGTGGATCACCTGAGGTCAGGAGTTTGAGACTAGCTTGGGCAACGTGGTGAAACCCCATCTCTACTAAAAATACAAAAATCAGCCAGGTGTGGTGGCACATACCTGTAATCTCAGCTACTCGGGAGGCTGAGGCAGGAGAATCACTTGAACCCGGCAGGTGGAGGCTGCAGTGAGCAGAGATCCCGACAGAGCAAGACTCTGTCCAGCCTAGGCTGGAGTGCAGTGGTGCAATCATGGCTCACTGCAACCTTGACCTCCTGGGCTCAAGCAATCCACCCACTCGAGTAATTAGGATGACAGGCATGTGTCACCACATCAGCTTTTTTTTTTTTTGAGATACGTTATCGCTATGTTGCCAAGGCTGGTCTTGAACTCCCGGCTCAAATAATCCTCCCGCCTTGGCCTCCCGAAGTGCTAGGGTTATAGGGATGAGCCACTGCACCCAGCTGAGACTGTTAATTATATATAAAGATTACTTGACTAGACACAGAAAATATTAATAAGTGTGGTTTTCTTCCCCTTAAAAACCAGCTTTTTTAAAAAATTGAATGTTCCCAATGCAAAGAAATGATAAATGTTCCAGATGATGGATGTTAATTGCCCCAATCTGATCAGTATACATTATATGTATCAAAACATCACTATTTGCCCCGTGAATATCTACAATTTTACTTGTCAATTAAAAAAATGATTAAATACTTTTTTTAAAAGCAGTGATTTGTAGAGCAGTTTTCTGATGATTGTAGACTGGATTGTAAACCTTTTGTAAATGCTTGCATTTAGTGGCATTTGTTATTTGCAGTAAAAGGTTAATCACAAGTAATACAGAAATAGACTATTATTCCTTTATTGTAAGTAGCTTGTTGCAAAATAAATATGTTAGCTATTAATTAAATCATTTCAAAAAGGAAAAAAAATTAGCTTTACAAAGTAATATCAACTGATTAAATTTCAACCTACTTTAATTCCCCATCAATGGCCTAATAGCCTGGAACATTCAAAGCAGTTTCTTTGGCTACCAAATTATGTCACCATTATTAAAATGTATATTTTAGGCCAGGTGAGGTGGCTCATGCCTGTATTCCCAACACTTTAGGAGGCCGAGGTGGGTGGATCACTTGAGGTCAGGAGTTCGAGACCAGCCTGGCCAACATGGTGAAACCCCATCTCTACTAAAAATACAAAAATCAGCTGAACGTGGTGGCCCGCTCCTATGGTCCCAGCTACTAGGAAGGTTGAGGCAGGAGAATCGCTTGAACCTGGGAGGCAGATGTTGTAGTGAGCCGAGATAGCACCATTGCACTCCAGCCTGGGGGACAGAGTGACACTCCATCTGGAAACAAAATGAAACAAACAAAAAATATATATATATTTGAAAGTCATATTTTAAGTCACATATTAAGTCAGTGGGACTTAAAATAATAGAAAGCTGGAAGGCTAGGGGCGGTGGCTCACGCCTGTAATCCCAGCACTTTGGGAGGCTGAAGTGGGTGGATCATTTGAGGTCAGGAATTTGAGACCAGCTTGGCCAACATGTTGAGACCCTGTCTGTACTAAAAATACAAAAATTAGCCAGGCGTGGTGGTGCGCGCCCATAGTCCCAGCTACTCCGGAGGCTGAGGTAGGAGAATCGCTTGAAGCTGGGAGGCAGAGGTTGCAGTGAGTGGAGATCAAGCCACTGAACTCCAGCCTGGGTGACAGAGTGAGGCTCCGTCTCAAAAAAAAAAAAAAAAAAGACAGCTGGAAACAATCCACTGATGGATAATTACTGAATTTAACATCACAACAAACATTGAACTAACATCACAGAACAGCTTGCATCTATCAGAATATGAAGAAACGTGAAACTATGTTTATAAAATAATGTGAAAGAAAAACAATATTCAAAACCATATCTTTCCTATTACCTCAATTATCTAAAAGCAATAATGTTCCTAAAGACTGAAGTTGAAAAGAAGCACTAAAATGTGAAATCAGTTGATGGTGTGGGTGAGATTATAGGCATAAACTTAGAAGTATTTTAAATTTTCTGTCATGTTGTTTTAAAACTGATATCATACATTTTGGAATGCTTTGCATCCAATAAATAATGCTTTTTAATGGCATAAGAAATGCTCAGAATATTATGTTAAGTTTCAAAATGTAGGATATGAGACGATATGTATAGTATGGTCTCAAATTTGTTGACTAAAAATGTGGAGGCAATTCAGATGGGAAGAATGTTTGTAAAATTTTTGTAGGGAAAAAATATGCAAGAAAACCACGTAGAGAAAGAAGATTGGAAGGAAATATACCAAGATGCTAATGGAATTTGTCTCTGAATGGCAGAATTTTAAAATTATTCTTATACTGAGTAAATGTTTAAAAGTAATAATAAATGTATTAAAATTTCTTGGATTTAAGTCTTTTTTTTTTTTAACAAGTGCTCTGTCACTAATTGACTTCTCTGCTTCCGGTTCCCTACCCTGGGATCCTACATTCCCTCCCAAACTCATCGTTTCCCCGGTATTTTACTGTCTTGTTTTTTTCTTAGTATTTCTGGCTGTGCCTTGTGAGATTTTCTTCCCCTTCTTTCCACCTATTTAATGCTGGTTCTTCTTCTTCTTCTTCTTCTTCTTCTTCTTCTTCTTCTTCTTCTTCTTCTTCTTCTTCTTCTTCCTCTTCTTCCTCTTCTTCCTCTTCTTCCTCTTCTTCCTCTTCTTCCTCTTCTTCCTCTTCTTCTTCTTCTTTCTTCTTCTTCTTCTTCTTCTTTCTTCTTCTTCTTCTTCTTCTTTCTTTTCTGAGACAGAGTCTCGCTCTGTTGCCCAGCTGGAGTGCAGTGGCGAGATCTCGGCTCACTGCAACCTTCACCTCCTGGGTTCAAGTGATTCCCCTACCTCAGCCTCCCGATTAGCTGGGATTACAGGCGCCTGCCACCACGCCCGGCTAATTTTTTTGTATTTTTAGTAGAGGTGAGGTTTTACCATGTTGGCCAGGCTGGTCTCTAACTCCTGACCTCCAGTGATCCACCTGCCTCAGCCTCCCAAAGTGGTTAGATTACAGGCGTGAGCCACTGCACCTGGTCTAATGCTGGTTCTTAAAGTCCTGTCCCTGCGCCTTCCTCGTTCTCACGCTGTGTTCTCTTTCCTGACTATTTAACCCATTTTCATGACTTTACGTATCACTTCAAATGATTTATCTTCTTTTTAAAATTTTTAATTAATTAATTAATTGTTTTAGAGACAGGGTCTTGTTGGGTTGCCCAAGCTGGAGGGCAGTAGTATCATCATGGCTCACTGCAGCCTCAACCCCCTGGACTCAAGCAATCCTCTAACCTCAGCCTCCTGAGTAACTGGGACAACAAACATGAGCCACCAAGCCCAGGTAATTTTTTATTCTTTGAAGAGATGGGGTCTCATTTTGTTGCCCAGTCTGGTCTCAAACTCCTGGGCTCAAGCAATCCTCCTGCCTTGGCCTCCCAAGGGCTGGGATTGTAGGCATGAGCCACTGTGCCCAGCCCATCTTCTATCTTCTATGTTTCCAGTTGCCCATTGGGCTTTTCCACATGGCTGACCTGAGTTACAGACAGCTCAGTGTGGAAAAATCCAATTTACCTTCTTGCCAGACCTGTTCTTCTGCTGAATTCCTTGTTTATATTAAGGTCACCATCAGATTCCTAGGCAGGACTGGCTAAAAGTTTGTGGTACCTAGTGCAAAATTAAAATGTAAGGCCTCTTGCTCAAAAATTATGAAGAATTTGCCTGGGTATGGTAGCTCCTACCTGTAACCCCAGCACTATGGGAGGCTGAGATGGGAGGATCACTTAAGACTAGGAATTTGGGACCAGCCTGGGCAACAGAGTGAGACAGCTGTCTTTACAAAAAAATAAAAACAAAAAATAAGCAGGGCCACAGAAGCATGTGCTTGTACTCCTAGCTACTCGGGAGGCCTAGGTGAGAGGATCACTTGAGCCTTAGAGATAGAGGCTACAGTGAGTTATGATGTCACCACTGCACTCTAGCCTAGGCAACAGAGTGAGACCCTATCTGTTAAAAAATTATTAATAATTTCAAGATAGCAACAGCAGAGCATCAAACCAAGTGAAGGGTGCTAACTGTGGAGCCCTGTGTGACTGCATAGACTGTACTTCCATGACGTGGGCCCTACTTCTAGGCTTAAACCTGGGGTTCATCTTTGACCTTTGATTCCTCTCTATCCTTTTTTTTTTTTTTTTTTTGAGACAGTCTGGCTCTGTTGCCCAGGCTGGAGTGCAGTGGCACAATCTCGGCTCACTGCAACCTCTGCCTCCCAGGTTCAAGAGATTCTCCTGCCTCAGTCTCCCAAGCAGCTGGGATTATAGGCATGTGCCACCACGCCTGGCTAATTTTTTTACTTTTAGACAGGTTTCGCCATGTTGGCCAGGCTGGTCTCGATCTCCTGACCACAAATGACCACAAATGACCACAAATGATCTGCCCACCTCAGCTTCCGAAAGTGCTGGCATTATAGGCATGAGCCACCTCACCCGGCTTCCCCTCTCTCCTTTAATCTTTAGCTAACACAGTAGACAGTGCGTCCACTCACAAAGATGAGAAATAATGGAAGAGGAATACATTTGACTAGTGGGATGAGAAGGGGCGTGATGAGTTCAGTTTGGGCCCTGTGAATACTGAGTGCCAGTGGAATATCCAGGTAAGAGTATCCATTATACAGTTATCTAGATAGAATCCAGGCTGTCAGTCTGGGCTCCAATACTCAAGGCAGAGGGTATTGTTGAACTGCTGACTGTAGGTGAAATTGGCCAGAGAGAGACTGTCAAGCAGCAGGGCTTTCCAAAGTGGTCCCAGATTCAAGTGATTCTCCTGCCTCAGCCTCCCAAGTAGCTGGGATTATAGGTGCCTGCCACCATGCCCAGCTATTTTTGTATTTTTACTAGAGATGGGGTTTCACCATGTTGGCCAGGATGGTCTCGAACTCCTGACCTCAGGTGATCAGCCTGCCTTGGCCTCCCAAAGTGCTGGTATTACAGGCGTGAGCCACCACACCGGGCCTATCCTTGTAATTTGAAAACACTGTTTTAAGAAGTTGTCAGAGAGAGACAGCATGTGGTCCGCAGACAGGAAAAAAAAATTTAAACTCTCCATCAGGTTGTTCAGAGTCTAAACTACCACATTTCAAAGCTTTTGAGAGCAAGCCTGCATCTGAGTCATCTTCAAAGTCCACTCAGTATTTCACATGTAAGAACTGTGTCTGGATGAATGAATGCATGAAAGCCATTAATTAGTCTGCCGCGAGTGCACAGTGACCTCCTCTGCCCATGCCACCAGCCAGGCCACAAAAAGGCTCTGGCAGATGGGCAGCACTGTTAGATGTAGGCACTAAAAGGGACATTGGAAGTGCCTGGAGAGATGCTGCCGTCTTTGCCTTTGGCAGTTGCTAATCAGTCCTGCTTGGTTGTCTCTGTCCTGCCCACCTCTCAGAAAGGCCTGCCTGTCCCCAGCCTGTCTCCCATCCAGTTACTGTCAATATCATCACCCTTTTTCATTAGGTGCCCAAGAAATTGAGTTCAGCCTGAGAAAGAAAAAAGTAGCCCAGCCGGGTGTGGTGGTTCACGCCTGTAATCCCAGCACTTTGGGAGGCTGAGGCGGGCGGATCCCCTGAGGTTGGGAGTTCGAGACCACCCTGACCAACATGGAGAAACCCCCTCTTTACTAAAAATGCAAAATTAGCCGGGTATGGTGGCACATGCCTGTAATCCCAGCTACTCGGGAGGCTGAGGCAGGAGAATCGCTTGAACCCAGGAGGCAGAGGTTGCAGTGAGCCAGAGATTGCGCCATTGCACTCATCCTGGGTAACAAGAGCGAAACTCTATCTCAAAAAAAAAAAGAAAAGAAAAGAAAGTAGCCCATGATATGCAGGGACTGGTGTGACACTTACAGCTAGGCCTCAGTGTTGTTGGAAGCTAGTCTGGTGCTTACAGCTGGGTCACATTATTCTATTAGGCATAGATAATCTCACAGAATATGCACATCAGACAGAGTCACTCTAAGGCCATGATAGAGTAAGGTAAAACAAGTCACTTCATAATTCTGTCTAAGCATAAAGACAAGGTCACCATGCAACCCTGAAAATACCAGACATCCTCCTCTTCCAGCTTATATGACAGCTGCTTCTTTACCAGTCCCTATAGATAAGATCTGTTGAGGCACCCAATCATAGAGTTATCCTTGTTTCCTGACAGTCTCCAATCTACAGTGAACCTCCATTTCCTTGCCACCCCCAAATCACCAAGCACAAAGCTTACAATGGGTTCTAACACCTTCTTACTCAGACAACCCATGTTTCTCCCACTGTCTGTTCTTTTTCACTGCAATCAGTAATAAACTCAGCTTATTCAATTACAGTTTGTGGTCTTTGGCTGGAGGACAATGACAAGCCTAGACAAAAACCACAGAACTTCCTCATGCCCCGTCTCTTCCTTCTCATCTTCCCCACCTGCCTTGAGTGTTAAAAAGTGACTCTGCAGTGTTTGTTTTCTCTAGCTCCATCCTCGGCCTCCTATCTCCTCTCATCTCACAACTTACTCTGCATCCCCTAAGTTTGAGTAGGTTGTGTTTTCAGTTTCATTTGTCTCAATGTCACAAAGTATTTTCTAATTTTCCTGTGATTTCTTCCTTTGTGTGTGTGTGTGAGACAGAGTCTTGCTCTGTCACCCAGGTTAGAGTGCAGTGGTGCGATCTTGGCTTACTGCAACCTCTGCCTTCTGGGCTCAAGTGATTCTCCTGCCTCAGCCTCCTGAGTAGCTGGAACTACAAGTGCCCATCACCGCACTCGGATAAATTTTTTTTTTTTTTTTTTTTTTTGAGACAGAGTCTCGCTCTGTCACCCAGGCTGGAATGCAGTGGCACAGTCTCAGCTCACTGCAACCTCCGCTGGGTTCAAGCGATTCTCCTGCCTTAGCCTCCCAAGTAGCTGGGACTACAGGCACGGGCCACCATGCCAGCTCATTTTTTGTATTTTTAGTAGAGACGGGGTTTCACCGTGTTAGCAAGGATGGTCTCGATCTCTAGACCTCGTGATCCACCCGCCTCGGCCTCCCAAAGTGCTGGGATTACAGGCATGAGCCACCATACCCAGCCTTTTTTTCTTTTTTCTTTTTTTTTTTTTTGAGACAGAGTCTAGCTCTGTTGCCCAGGCTGGAGTGCAATGGTGCAATCTCGGCTCATTACAACCTCTGTCTCCTGGGTTCAAGTGATTCTCCTGCATCAGCCTCCGGAGTAGCTGAGATTACAGGTGTCCACCACAACGCCCAGCTAATTTTTGTGTTTTTAGTAGAGACAGGGGTTCACCATGTTGGCTAGGCTGGTCTTCAACTCCTGACCTCAAGTGATCCACCTGCCTTGGCCTCCCAAAGTGTTGGGATTATAGGCATGTGCCACCGTGCCCAGCTTAATTTTTGTATTTTTGTATTTATTTTTTTTTTTTGAGATGGAGTCTCGCTTTGTCGCCCAGGCTGGAGTGCAGTGGTGCTATCTCGGCTTACTGCAAGCTCCGCCTCCCAGGTTCTCGCCATTCTCCTGCCTCAGCCTCCTGAGTAGCTGGGACTACAAGCGCCTGCCACCACGCCCAGCTAACTTTTTGTATTTTTAATAGAGACAGGGTTTCACCGTGTTACCCAGGATGGTCTCGATCTCCTGACCTCGTGATCCGCCCGCCTCGGACTCCCAAAGTGCTGGGATTACAGGCGTGAGCCACAGCGCCCAGCCAATTTTTGTATTTTTAGTAGAGACAGAGTTTTGCCAAGCTGGTCGTGAACCCTGTGATTTCTTTTTTAATCCATTGGTTAAGAGTATTTTGTTAGACTGGGTGCAGTGGCTCATGCCTGTAATCCCAGCACTTTGGGAGGCCGAGGCAGGAGGATCATGAGGTCAGGAGTTCGAGACTAGCCTGACCAACGTGGTGAAACCCCATCTCTACTAAAAATACAAAAATTAGCCGGGCGTGGTGGCACACACTTGTAATCCCACCTATTCAGGAGGCTGAGGCAGGAGAATCACTTGAACTTGGGAGGCGGAGGTTGCAGTGAGCCGAGATCTTCACCACTGCACTCCAGCCTGGGCAATGGTGCGAGAATCAGTCTCAAAAAAAAAAAAAAAAAAGAGTATGTTGTTTAATTTCTACATATTTATGCATTTTCCAGTTTTCCTTCTGTTACTGATTTCTACTTTCATCCCACTGTGACCAGAGAAGACAATTTGTCTCTTCAAATCTTTTAAAATTTATTAAGACTTGCTTTCTGGCCTAACGTATGGTCTGTCTTGGAGAATGTTCCATGTGCTCTTGAGACTATGTATTCTGTTGTTGTTGTTGGGTGGAGAGTTCTGTAGGTGTCTGTTAGTCTAGTTTGTTTATGAAATTCTTCCAGTCTTCTATTTCCTTATTGATCTTCTGATTAGTTGTTCAATCAATTTTTGAAAGTAAGGTATTGAAGTCTTCAATTATAATTGTAAACCTGTCTTTTTTGCTCTTTAATTCTGTTCATTTTTGCTTCATATATTTTGGAGTTCAGTTGTTAGGGGAATGTATGTTTATAATTGTTATATCTTCTCAATGGATAGACCCTTATGAATACATAATGTCCTTCTTTGTCTGTGGTAACACTTTTTTTTTTTTTCTTGAGACGGAGTCTCGCTCTATCACCCAGCCTGAAGTGCAGTGGTGCGATCTCGGCTCACTGCAACCTCCACCTCCCGGGTTCAAGCAATTCTCGCGCCTCAGCCTCTCAAGTAGCTGGGATTACAGTCATGCACCACTACGCCAAGCTAATTTTTATATTTTTAGTAGAGACAGGGTTTCACCACGTTGGCCAGGCTGGTCTCGAACCCCTGACCTCAAGTTATCTGCCCACCTCGGCCTCCCAAAGTGCTAGGATTACAGGCACAAGCCACTGCACTTGGCCACGTGGTAACACTTTTTGACTCAAAATCTGTTTTGTATGATATTAGCATAACATCCCCAGATTCACTATTTGCATGGGCTGTCTTTTATATCCTTTCACTTTTGACCTTTTTGTGTCTTTGAATCTAAAGTGAATGTCTTGTAGATAGTATGAAGTTGGTTCATTTTTGAAATACATTATGCCAATCTTTGCCTTTTAATTGGAGAAGTTGAATCCATATAAAGTAATTACTGATGATGAAAAAGGACTTATTTCTGTCATTTTGTCATTGTTTTTTATACATCTATTTTTTGTTCCTCAATTCCTCCATTACTGCTTTCTTTTATGTCTCATTGGATTTAACTAATGTTCCGTTTTGATTGCCTTCTCATATCCTTTTCTGGGTTTTTTTGTTTTTTTTTTTTGAGATGGAGTTTCATTCTTGTTGCCCAGGCTGGAGTGCAATGGCGCGACCTCGGCTCACTGCAAGGTCTGCCTTCCAGGTTCAAGGGATTCTCCTGCCTCAGCCTCCCGAGTAGCTGGGATTACAGACACCCGCCAACATGCCTGGCTAATTTTTTGTATTTTTAGTAGAGATGGGGTTTCACCATTTTGGTCAGCCTGGTCTTGAACGCCTGACCTCAGGTGATCACTGGCCTTAGCCTCCCAAAGTGCTGAGATTACAGGTGTGAGCCCTGCTCCCAGCCTCTTTTCTGTATTTTTTAGAGTTATTTTCTTAGTGGTAACCCTGGGCATTATGAATAATACCTTAAATTTATAATAACCTATTTTGAATTGATACCAACTTAGCTTTCATAGTATACGAACTCTACTCCTATGCAGCTCTATGTTGTTATTGTTTGTAGCAAATACACCTTTATGCATTGTGTGCTCATTAACGTAGATTTACAATTATGGCATTATGCATCTGTCTTTTAATAGTATAGGAAAAAAAGAGGGGTGTCAACACAAAAATACAATAATACTGGATTTATATTTACCTTTGTAATTACCTTTACTGGTGTTCTTTGTTTTTGTTTTGTTTTTTGGTATGGCTTCTAGTTTCTACCTAATGTCCTTTCTTTGCAACCTGAAAGATTCCCTTTACCATTTATTAGAAATGAAATCTTACAGCTTTTGTTTATCTGGGTTACCTTAATTCCTCCTTTTTTTTTTTTGAGACAGAGTCTCACTCTGTCACCCAGGCTGGAGTGCAGTGGCGTGATCTCGGCTCACTGCAAGCTCTCCTCCCAGGTTCACGCCATTCTCCTGCCTCAGCCTCCCGAGTAGCTGGGACTACAGATGCCTGCCACTGCGCCCAGCTAATTTTTTTTTTTTTTTGTATTTTTAGTAGAGACAGGGTTTCACCGTGTTAGCCAGGATGGTCTTGATCTCCTGACCTTGTGATTCGCCCACCTTGGCCTCCCAAAGTGCTGGGATTACAGGTGTGAGATACTGAGCCTGGCCTTTTTTTGTTTGTTTGTTTTTGTTATCCTCCTTCATTTTTAAAGGATAGTTTTGCTGAATATAGAATTCTTGGTTGACAGCTGTATTTTTTTCTTTTTGCACTTTAAATATGTCATCTCACAACCTTATGGCCTCCGTGGCTTCTATTGAGAAATCAGCTGTTAGTCTCATTATCTAGAGCCAAAAAGTGGGTGGAATTGGAGGAAGGAGAAAACAAAAAGGGAACAAGAAAACTACTCTCCTGAGGCTGGGCACGGTGGCTCATGCCTGTAATCCCAGCACTTTGGGAGGCCGAGATGGGTGGATCACCTGAGATCAGGAGTTTGAGACCAGCCTGGCCAACATGGTGAAACCTGTCTCTGCTAAAAATACAAAAAATTAGCTGGGCATGGTGACACATACCTGTAATCCCAGCTACTTGGGAGGCTGAGGCAGGAGAATGCCTTGAACCAGGAGGCAGAGGCTGCAGTGAGCCGAGACTGCGCCATTGCACTCCAGCCTGGGCAACAAGAGTGAAACTCTGTCTCAAAAAAAAAAAAAAGAAAGAAAATACTCTCCTGATCTTTGCAGATCAGCTATGTGTAAGTGTCAACACTTTGCCAGGCCATTTATAATTCTGTCTTAGCCTTAACTTCCTGCTTGGGTGGAATCTAAAGGTCAGCCAGAGGTGAAAACTCAGGGTCTTCTCTGGATTTTTCTAGCATGTGTCCAAGTCTGGGCGTGCATAAGGCCTTGTAGATTCCCCAATATACACAGGAGCTTTCTAAAACTCTTATTCTTCTATATATCTCCTTTCCCAGCCTTTTTGGTCTGCCTGTTGCTTGCCTTGTCTTTTATCCTTTTCCAAGGCCATTGTGGCTAACACATTTTCTACTAAACGTTTTCAACAAACATTGCCTGGGAGGCACTGCAGACCTGAGAAAGTTCCAAAACAAAGACAAGCCCCAAAGCCAATCCTACAGAAAACCACTGGACAGGTTGAAACATATAATAATTCTTTGAGAATAAGATCCAAATTGTTCCTCTGGCACCACCAAGTCACACAGGAACATGGGCCACTGTTCCCACTGACACCAAGATGGGCAGTGAAGGATGGTAGGCAAGTAAGTTTAAAATGTCACAATGCTCTTTTTTGTTTGTTTGTTTTTGAGAAAGGTTCTTACTTTGTTGCCCAGGCTGGAGTGCAGTGGCTTGATCATGGCTCACTGCAGCCTCTCCATCTCCTCAGCTCTAGTGATCCTCCTGCCTCAGCATCCTGAGTAGCTGGAACTACAGGCAGGCACCACTATGCCCAGCTAATTATTTTTTTTTTTAGAGACAGGATCTTGCTATGTTTCCAGGCTGGTCTTGAACTCCTGGCCTCAAGTGACCCTCCCACCTAAGCCTCCCAAAGAGCTGGGACTACAGGTGTGAGCCACTGTATTCCTCTGGTTGAGCAGGGCACGGTGGCTCATGCCTGTAATCCCAGCACTTTTTTTTTTTTTTTTTTAGACAGAGTCTCGCTCTGTCGCCCAGGCTGGAGTGCAGTGGTGCAATCTCGGCTCACTGCAAGCTCCACCTCCCGGGTTCACGCCATTCTCCTGCCTCAGCCTCCCGAGTAGCTGGGACTACAGGTGCCCACCACCACGCCCAACTAATTTTTTGTATTTTTAGTAGAGATGGAGTTTCACCATGTTAGCCAGGATGGTCTCAATCTCCTGACCTTGTGATCCACCTGCCTCGGCCTCCCAAAGTGCTGGGATTACAGGCGTGAGCCACCGCGCCCGGCCTGTAATCCAAGCACTTTGGGAGGCCGAGGCAGGAGGATCACCTGAGGTCGGGAGTTCGAGATCAGCCTGACCAACATGGAGAAACCCGGTCTCTACTGAAAATACAAAATTAGCCTGGCGTGGTGGCGCATGACTGTAATCCCAGCTACTCGGGAGGCTAAGACAGGAGAATAGCTTGAACCCAGGAGGCAGAGGTTGTGGTGAGCTGACATCGCACCATTGCACTCCAGCCTGGGCAACAAGAGCAAAACTCTTTCTCAAAAAAAAAAAAAAGAAAAGAAAAATAAAAAGAAAGAAAGAAAAGAAAAGAAAAGAATTCCTCAGGTTGTTGTCAGGTTTTTTATTATTAGATTCCAGAATTCCAAAAAAGTAGATTCTGACAGTTCTTGCAGCTTAATCATTGCTCTAAAGGAGGGATGGGGTTTTGAAGCTGCCTGTTCTACTTTTGTTTTGTTTTTTGAGTCGGAGTTTCACTCTTGTTGCCCAGGCTGGAGTGCAATGGTGCGATCTCAGCTTACCGCAACCTCCACCTCCCAGGTTCAAGCTATTCTTCTGCCTCAGCCTCCCAAGTAGCTAGGATTACAGGCATGCGCCACACACCCAGCTAATTTTGTATTTTTAGTAGAGATGGAATTTCTCCATGTTGGTCAGGCTGGTCTCAAACTCCCGATCTCAGGTGATCCACCCGCCTCGGCCTCCCAAAGTGCTAGGATTACAGGCGTGAACCACTGCGCCCGGCCTGTTCTACCATTTTTGATGACCCTCAAAACTTATTCTGAAGCCCTGTCCTAAGCCTCTCCCCTCTCCCATAGCTAGGAAAAACCTGTCTCTTCTGAATACTTTAGAATTATCCTTTCCTTGTCCAGAAAGTCTTCTGAAATTAATCAGAAGAAAGGAAAAATGGTGTTTTTTCCATTACTAACATGTATGTGCACACACACACACGCATACACATGAAATTGAAGTGAATGGTGAAAAAACTTAAAAAGAATAGGCCAGGTGTGGTGGCTCACGCCTGTAATCCCAGCACTTTGGGAGGCGGAGGTGGGCAGATCATCTGAGGTCAGGAGTTCGAGACCAGCCAGGCCAACATGGTGAAACCCCGTCTCTACTAAAAATAACAAAAGTAGCCAGGCATGGTGGAGGGCACCTGTAATCTCAGCTACTTGGGAGGCTGAGGAAGGAGAATCGCCTGAACCCGGGAGGCAGAGGTTGCAGTGAGCCAAGACTGCGCCATTTGCACTCCAGCCTAGCCAACAAGAGCGAAACTCTGTCTCCAAAAAAAAAATTTTGAAGAAGAAGAGGTAAACTGATAAAATTAACTGTCTCCCACTGCTGTCCTCAGTGTTCTCTTTCCAGAGGCACTACAATGACCTGTCTCCTGCATACCCTTTCCAATATCATCTATGCATAAAAGGGTATGTTTGTATATAACTTCTTAAGGGGTAGCATGTTTCCATATTTTTTTTTTTGAGACAGAGTCTTGCTCAGTCGCCCAGCCTGTAGTGCAGTGGCACAATCTTGGCTCACAGCAAGCTCCGCCTCCCGGGTTCACGCCATTCTCCTGCCTCAGCCTCCCAAGTAGCTGGGACTACAGGCGCCCGCCACCACTCCTGGCTAATTTTTTTGTATTTTTAGTAGAGATGGGGTTTCGCCATGTTAGCCAGGATGGTCTCAATCTCCTGACCTCGTGATCCACCTGTCTTGGCCTCCCAAAGTGCTGGGATTACAGGCGTGAGCCACCGTGCCCGGCCTTCATATTTTTTTTTAATTAAAATTTTTTGGGGGGCTGGGCGTTGTGGCTCACGCCTGTAATCCCAACACTTTGGGAGGCTGAGGCAGGCAGATTACTTGAGTCCAGGAGTTTGAGACCAGCTTGGCCAACATGGCAAAATCTGTCTCTACAAAAATATAAAAATTAGCCAAGCATGGTGGTGCTTGCCTGTAGTCCCAGCTAGTTGGGAGGCTGAGGCAGGAGGATCATTTGAGTCCAGGATGTAGAGGTGGCAGTGAGCCAAGATCACACCATTGCACTCCAGCTTGGGTGACAGAGTGAGACCTTGTCTTGTAAAAAGAAAAAAGAAAATTTTTAAAAATTTCATTTTTAATTTTTGTGGGTACATAGTAAGCATATATTTTTATGGGGTACATGAGATGTTTCAATTACAAGCATACAATGTGAAATAAGCACATCATGGAACATGGGTATTCATCCCCTCAGGCATTTATCCTTTGAGTTACTAACAATCTAATTACTCTCTTTACGTTATTTTAAAATATGCAATTAAGTTATTATTGACAATAGTCACCCTGTTGTACTATCAAATAATAGGTCTTATTCATTCTTTCTATTTTGTTGTACTGATTAACCATCACCACCTCCCCTAGCCAGCCCCTCACTACCCTTCCCAGCCTCTGGTAACCATCCTTCTACTCTTCATGTCCATGAGTTCAATTGTTTTGTTCTCACTTATACCACAAATAAGTGAAAACATGTGATGTTTGTCTTTCTGTGCATGGCTTATTTCACTTAACATAATGATCTCTCATTCCATTCATGTTGTTGAGAATGACAGGACCTTATTCTTTTTTATGACTGAATAGTACTCCATTGTATATATGTACCACATTTTCTTTATTCATTCATCTGTTGATGGATACTTAGGTTGCTTGCAAATCTTGGCTATTATAAAGAGTGCTGCAACAAACATAGGAGTGCAGATATCACCTTTTTTTTTTTTTGAGACTGAGTCTCACTGTCTCCCAGGCTGGAGTGCAGTCATGTGATCTCAGCTCACTGCAACCTCCACCTCCCAGGTTCAAGCAATTCTCCCTGCCTCAGCCTCCCAAGTAGTGGGGATTACAGGCATCCACCACCACGCCTGGCTAATTTTTGTATTTTTAGTAGAGACAGGGTTTCACCATGTTGGCCAGGCTGGTCTCAAACTCCTGACCTCAGGTGATCCACCTGTCTTGGCCTCCCAAAGTGCTAGGATTATAGGCATGAGCCACTGCGCCTGGTGCAGATATCTTTGATACACTGATTTCCTTTCTTTCAGGTACCCAGCAGTGGGATTGCTGGGTCATATGGTAGCTCAATTTTTAGTGTTTTGAGGAACCTTCAAACTGTTCCCCACAGTGGTTGTACTAATTTACATTCCCACCAACAGTGGTAAAGTGGTTCCCTTTTCTCCACATCCTCACCAGCATTTGTTATTGCCTGTATTTGTTATGGCCTTATTGATACAAGCCATTTCAACTGGGGTGAGATTATATCTCATTGTAGTTTTGATTTGCATTTCTCTGATGATCAGTGATGTTGAGCACATTTTCATGTGGCTGTCTGCCATTTGTATGGCTTAATTTGAGAAGTGTGTATTCAAATCTTTTGCCATTTTTTGATCAGATTATTAGATTTTTTTCCCTATAGAGTTGTTGGAGCTTCGTATATATTCTGGTTATTATTCCCTTGTCACCTGGGTAGTTTGAAAATATTTTATCCCATTCTGTAAGTTGTCTCTTAACTTTGTTGAGTGTATTCTTTGCTGTGCAAAAGCCTTTTAACTTGACATTATCCCATTTGTCCATTTTTGCTTTGGTTGCCTGTGCTTCTGGGGTTGTTATTCAAGAAATTTTTGCCCAGTTCAATGTCCTGGATATTTTCCCCAATGTTTTCTTGTAGTAGTTTCATAGTTTGAGGTATTAGACTTAAGTTTTTAATCCATTTTAATTTGATTTTTATATATGGTGAGAGATACAGGTCTAGTTTCCTTCTTCTGCATATGGATATTCAGTTTTTTCAGCACCGTTTGTTGAAGAGACTGTCTTTTCCCAGTGTATGTTCTTGGCACCTTTGTCGAAAATGAGTTCACTGTAGGTGTGTGGGTTTCCATATTATTTTATACCTTGCTTTTTTTTTTCTTAAATAGGTATGAGATACCATTATGTTGCCCAGGCTGGTCTTCAACTCCTGGGCTCAAGCAATCCTCCTGCTTCAGCCTCCTAAAGTGTTGGGATTACAGGTATGAGCCATTGTACCCAGCCTATACCTTGCTTTTTAAATTTGTCTCAGAGAGTGTACCATATTAGTACATTTTTTGAATAGCCGTGTACTATTTCATTACATGAATGTACCATATTCCTATAACTTAAGAAAAAGAAAAAGAAGGCCCAGCACGGTGGCTCACACCTGTAATCCCAGCACTTTGGGAGGCCGAGGCAAGTGGATCACGAGGTCAGGAGATAGAGACCATCCTGGCTAACACAGTGAAATCCTGTCTCTACGAAAAATACAAAAAATTAGCTGGGCGTGGTGGCGGGTGCCTGTAGTCCCAGCTACTCAGGAGGCTGAGGCAGGAGAATGGTGTGAACCCGAGAGGTGGAGCTTGCAGTGAGCCAAGATTGCGCCACTGCACTCCAGCCTGGGCAACAGAACAAGACTCCGTCTCAAAAATAAATAAATAAATAAATAAATAAATAAATAAAAAGGGCAAATGACTTGAATAAACATTTTTTCAAAGAAGATATACAACTGGCCAATAAGCACAATGTGCTTAACATCCTTAGTCTAGGGAAATGCAAATCAAAAACACAGTGAGAGGTCATTTTATGCCTACTAGGATAGCTATTTTTTTTCTTAAAGGAAAAAGACAAATGTTAGCAAAGATGTGGAGAAACTGGAGCCCTTCTGCATTGTTGGTGGAAATGTAAATGGTGCAACTGCTATCAAAAACAGTCTGATGGTTCCCCAAAGAGCTCAACATAAAATTACCTTATGACCCAGCAGCTTTACTCGTATGTATACACCCAAAAGAATTAAAAACAAAGATTCAGTCAGATACTTGTATGTGAATATTCATAGCATCTTTGCTCACAATAGCCAAAAAGTGGAAACAACAGAAGTCTGCATCACCAGATGACTGGATAAACCAAATGTGGTGTATACTCAACAACGGAATATTACTCAGCCATACAAAGGGATGAATGAAGTTCTGATACATGTTACAACATAGATAAACCTTGAAAACATTATGCCAAGTGAAAGAAGTCAAACATAAAAGGACAAATATTGTATGATTCCAGTTACGTGAAATATCTAGAATAGGCAAATTCACAGATACTGAAAGTAGACCACAGCTTGCAAGTGGTTAGTGCAAGGGGTGAATAGAGAGTTATTGCCTAATAAGTACAGAGTTTCTGTTTGAGGTGATTAAAAGTTTTGAAACTAGATAGCGGTGATGATTGTATAACATTGTGAATGTAACTGATGCACTGAATTGTACACTTAAAATGATCAATTTTATGTTTTATATATATTTTGCCACAATTTTTAAATTAATAATGTAGGCCAGGTGCAGTGGCTCACGCCTGTAATCCCAGCAGTTTGGGAGGCCAAGGTGGGCTGATCACCTGAGGTGAGGGGTTCGAGACCAGCCTGGCCAACATGGTGAAACTCCATCTCTACTAAAAGTACAAAAAATTAGCCAGGCATGGTGGTACGCATCAATAGTCCCAGCTACTTCAGAGGCTAAGGCAGGAGTATCCTCTGAGCCTGGGCAGTTGAGGCTTCAGGGAGCCATGACCACACCACTGAATTCCAGCCTAGGCAACAAAATGAGAACTTGTCTCAAAAAAGAAATGGGATTAATAATAAAATGAACACACACATACTCTATCTATATTCACCAATTGTTAGCATTTGCCACATTTGCTTTATTGCTCTTTTCCACCAGCGTTACATTCCAGGTTTTACAATGAATGAGGCAAACTAGAGCTCCAATACATTGTAGGTGAGATTTGCAAAATAGTATAGACACTTGGGAAGTAGTTTGGCAGTGTCTTATAAAAGTAACAATACTTTATTTACCATACGACCCAGCAATCCTACTCTCAGGTATTTACCCAAGAACAAGAGAGAACACATGCTTACTTAAAGACTGGTATGCAAATTTTTACTGCAGCATTATTCATAATAGGGCCAAACTGGAAACAAACCAAATATCCATCAACTGGTAAGTGAATGAACAATTTCTTTATTATGGAATACTACTCTGTACTAAAAAGAAATGAGACATTGATATGTACAACAATGTGGCTGAATCTCAAAAATGTTATGCTAAATGACAGTAGTCAAGCATAAAAAAAAATATATCGTGGGATTCCATTTATAAGAAATTCTAGGAAAAGCAAAACTGCAGTGTCAGAAAGCAGGTCAGTGGTTGCCTAGCGCTGTTAGGTGAGGGGATTGAATTGTAATAGGGCAGGAGGTAACTTTTTAGTGTGATGGAAACATTTTATATCTTAATTGTGGTGACAGTTGCATGACAGTATACAATTGCCAAAATCTATCAAACTGTACAGTTAAAATGGATGAATTTTATCTTATGAAAACTATACTTCCCTGAGCACGCTGGCTCATGCCTGTAATCCCAGCACTTTGGGAGGCCAAGGCGGGCAGATCACCTGAGGTCGGGAGTTCGATACCAGCCTGACCAATAAAGGAGAAACCCTGTCTCTATTAAAAATACAAAAATTATCCGGGAATGGTGGCAGGTGCCTGTAATCCCAACTACTAGGGAGGCTGAGGCAGAAGAATCTCTTGAACCTGGGAGGTGGAGGTTGCGGTGAGCCGAGATCATTCTATTGCACTCCAGCCTGGGCAACAAGGGCAAAACTCCACCTCAAAAAAAAAAAAAAAAAAAAAAAGAAAGAAAACTATACCTCACCAGGTGCGGTGGCTAATGCCTTTTGGGAGGCCAATGCAGGTGGACTGCTTGAGTCCAGGAGGTCGAGGCTGCAGTGAGCCAAGATCATGCCACTGCACTCCAGCCTGGGTGACACAGTGAGACTCTGTCTCAAAAAAAGAAAAAAAAGAAAGAAAAGAAAAAAAAGGAAAGTACACACATACCTCAATAGGTTTGGGAGTAATTAAAGGAAAGAATTAGGCAACTCAATAAGAATTGACACTCTCCAAAATATATAACTTGTATTTGTACAAGGAAAAACATATCAGTGCTGTAATTGCATAGACTCTCTTGCAATTAGTCCATGTAAGAAGTTGGTAAGAGGGGTATCTGTGGAGAGGGAAACTTGGGGGTTGGGAAAAGTGGCAGGCCTTTTGACTTTCTTAGAATTTTTCTGGGTGCACATATTACTTATGTAAGGAATAAATAAAATAAAGTAAAACAGGTATAAAAATAAACTGAACTTTGAACTTTTTAAAAAGAGAGAGGAGAGGTCAGGTGCAGTGGCTCACGCCTGTAATCCCAGCACTTTGGGAGGCCAAGGCATGCAGATCATCAGGTCAGGAGTTCAAGACCAGCTTGACCAACATGCTGAAAACCCATCTCTACTAAAAATACCAAAAAATTAGCCTGGCGTGGTGGTGCGTGCCTGTAATCCCAGCTACTCATGAGGCTGAGGCAGGAGAATCGTTTGAACCTAAGAGGCAGAGGTTGCAGTGACCCGAGACTGCACCACTGTATTCCAGCCTGGGTGACACAGCGAGACTCCGTCTCAAAAAAAAGAGAGAGGAGAAATGTGACCATTCTTTTAGACTCAAATTTGGTGAAGTGGGTCATACTTATTTATTTACTTTTGAGACAGAGTTTCACTCTTTTCGCCCAGGCTGGAGTGCAATGGTGCGATCTCGGCTCACTGCAACTTCCGCCTCCCAGGTTCAAGCGATTCTCCTGTCTCAGCCTCCCGAGTAGCTGGGACTACATGCATGCGCCACCATGCCCGGCTAATTTTCTATTTTTAGTAGAGACGGGGTTCCTCCATGTTGGTCAGGCTGGTCTCGAACTCCCGACCAGGTGATCCACCTGCCTCGGCCTCCCAAAGTGCTGGGATTACAGGCGTGAGCCACCGTGCCCAGCTCATACTTATTATGAGCATATTGGTACTTTTTAAATCTAGTAATAATAATAGCTAACATTTATTGAGTTTTGCCTTTAAATTAAAAAAAAAAAAAAAGGAGACTGTATTCTACTGGCCACATCTATTCGAGAGCTTGGCATGAAAGCCTGGGCTGAAACAGCTGGCAGGCCTCAGATGATGGTTCCTGGGCCCAAGAGATAAGGGTCATGTTATGGGAGTTACACACCAATCAGAGTTTTATGGATTGAATCCAAGGGAAATAAACCAGGCAGGAATCCAGGGTTTCCAGTGTGACCCGGGAAAATCTCAAATGTGTGGGTCACTCCTCTACCACAGACACCCTGCCTCCTAGCAGAGATGTAGGTTTGATGTGTGCAGCTGGGAGAGCTAGTGTAGGAGAGAGGCCTTTGGGGAAAAGAAGGAAAGTGGGGAAGTAGTATGGGGGAGATAAGTGAGGCAGGGCCTGTAATGGAGAAATATACTCTTTTTGCTCCATACATGGCTTCAGGGAGGGAACAGGCTCAGGACGACAGCTGATGGATGTAACAGGGTATTGCTTCAAAAACCCTGAGGTCGGCACACATCCACAGTTGGGTGTTCCCATTTATCTCAGGATCACTGGTTTGGAGGTTGAGCCATTCTAAGTCACTGTCTGGATCCTGACACTTCACCCAATTGATTAGACCTGTTTTCTGGGGTCATTTCCAAGAAACTCTATTTTCACTGTTTCTCAGGACACTTGAGTATTCTGAGTCTTCTGTGGAAACTAGCCAAACACTTCCAACCTCTCTCCTACTTGAAGAAGAGTCAATTCTGTCCCCAACATAGGAAAACAGATGAATTAGTGCATTAAGTACCTGCTATCAGCCACTTTGCAAATTGAGCCTATACTGGACTTCACTATGATTACTTTTTATGAGTGTGAATCTTGTGTTTTTTCTAAGCTATGTGTCTTGTCTCCCCCAGTTTATGAGAACTTTTCTGAGAGCCAGGGGCCAAGTTTGCCAAACCATCCAACCTACCAAAACCTCAAGGCTCTACCTCCACATAGATTTAGTGTTCTCTCTCCATCCTAGTCTAAGGCAGGAAATAGACAGCACAGTCAAACTGGGTAATTTGATGAAAGCTTAATAAAGGAATTATTAAACTAATAAACTCATGTAGGAAAACACACAAAGGAAAACACACAAATGGACCGTGCTGTCTACCCCCTGCCTTAGACTAGTTGGGGCCATTTTTCCCCTAGGAGGAATGGCGGAGGGAGCCATTACTATTTTATTATTATTATTTTTCTTTTTCTGAGACAGATTTTCACTCTTGTCACCCAGGCTGGAGTATAGTGGTGTGATCTCGGCTCACTGAAACTTCTGCCTCCCAGGTTCAAGCGACTCTTCTGCCTCAGCCTCCTGAGTAGCTGGGATTACAGGTGCTGGCCACCAGGCCTGGTTAATTTGTTTTTGTATTTTTAGTAGAGACGGAGTTTCATCATGTTGGCCAGCTGGTCTCAAACTCCTGACTTCAGATGATCCACCCACCTCGGCCTCCCAAAGTGCAGGGATTACAGGCATGAGCCACTGCGCCCTGCCAAGCCATTACTATTAATAGAATACAGAGACAGAGCTTTGTGGAGAAGGCTGCCTGGCAGGAGCTGTGACCTTTGGTCAAGGGATACAGCAGCCCACAGCAACCTGAAGATTGGGAGAAAGGGGACTACCCTGCTGTCACTTTCCTCTCACTCTCGGATCACTTGCCAGTGCTCCACATTGGTCAAATTCAACCAGAAGCCAGAGGGCCTAAGAATCTGCTAATCAGTCAACACAGGTCAGCATACTGGAGCACAAAGCAGGGAAGAGGGCAGTGTGCACCTGGAAGGATAAACAGAAGATGATCTTTAGCCTGGATTACTTCAGTAACCTTAACCTACAGTCTTGTTTCTTTTTTTTTTTTTTTTTTTTTGAGACGGAGTCTTGCTCTGTTGCCCAGGCTGGAGTGCGGTGGTGCAATCTTGGCTCAATGCAAGCTCCACCTCCTGGGTTCACGCCATTCTCCTGCCTCAGCCTCCCAAGTGGCTGGGACTACAGGCGCACGCCACCACGCCCGGCTAATTTTTTGTATTTTTAGTAGAGACAGGGTTTCACTGTGTTAGCCAGGATGGTCTCAATCTCCTGAACTCGTGATCCACCTGCCTCGGCCTCCCAAAGTGCTGGGATTACAGGTGTGAGCCACCGTGCCCGGCCAGTCTTGTTTCTTTGCAGCTGCCAAAGTGTCTTTGTTTTGTGTGATGAAATATGTATAACATAAAATTTGCCATTTTAGTCATTCTTTTTTTTTGGGACGGAGCCTCACACTGTCGCCCAGGCTGGAGTGCAGCAGTGCGATCTCGGCTCAATGCAACCTCCGCCTCCCAGGTTCACGCCATTCTCCTGCCTCAGCCTCTCGAGTAGCTAGGACTACAGGCACCCACCACCACGCCCGGCTAACTTTTTTGTATTTTTAGTAGAGACGGGGTTTCACCATGTTAGCCAGGATGGTCTCAATCTCCTGACCTCATGATCCTCCTGCCTCAGCCTCCCAAAGTGCTGGGACTACAAGCATGAGCCACCATGCCCGGCCCATTTTAATCATTCTTAAGTGGCATTAATTACATTCATAATGTACAACCATCACTACTGACTAGTTCCAAAACTTTTTCATCATCCCAAACAGAAACTCTGTACTTGTGAGGCAACAACTAACCATTGCACCTTCCCTCTGGCTCCTGGTAAGCTCTCATCCACTTTCTGTCTGTATTAATTTGCCTATTCTAGGCATTTCTTTTTTTTTTTTTTTTTTTTTTTTGAGATGGAGTTTCACTCTTGTTGCCCAGGCTGGAGTGCAATGACGCGATCTCGGCTCACTGCAGCCTCCACCTCTGGGTTCAAGCGATTCTCTTGCTTCAGGCTTCCCAAGTAGCTGGGATTACAGGCGCCTGCCACCACACCTGGCTAATTTTTGTATTTTTAGTAGAAATGGGGTTTCACCATGTTGGCCAGGCTGGTCTCGAACTCCTGACCTCAGGTGATCCACCCGGCTTGGCCTCCCAAAGTGCTGGGATTACAGGCATAAGCCACCACGCCTGGCCGTTTTTTCTTTTTTTTGAGACAAGGTCTCACTCTGTCACCCTGGCTGTAGTGCAGTGGCACAGCTCACTGCAGCCTCAACCAGCCAGGCTCAAGCGATCCTCCCACCTCAGCCTCTTGAGTATCTGGGATTACAGGTGTGGACAACCACTAATTTTATTTTATTTTATTTTATTTTATTTTTTAGACAGAGTTTCACTCTTGTTGCCCAGGGTGGAGTCAATGGCGCGATCTTAGCTCACAGTAACCTCCACCTCCCGGGTTCAAGTGATTCTCCTGCCTCAGCCTCCTGAGTAGCTGAGATTGCAGGCATGCACCACCATGCCCAGCTAATTTTTATATTTTTAGTAGAGACGGGGTTTCACCATGTTGATCAGGCTGTTATCGAACTCCTGAACTCAGGTGATCTGCCTGCCTCGGCCTCCCAAAGTGCTGGGATTACAGGTGTAAGGTGTAAGCCACTGCATCTGGCCTAAGGTTTGTTAATTTTGTTGATCTTTTTTTTTTTTGAGACAGAGTCTTGCTCTGTCGCCAGGCTGGAGTGCAGTGGCACTATCTTGGCTCACTGCAACCTCCACCTCCTGGGTTCAAGTGATTCTCCTGCCTCAGCCTCCCAAGTAGCTGGGACTACAGGCACAAACCACCATGCCCAGCTAATTTTTGTATTTTTAGTAGAGATGGGGTTTCACCATATTGGCTAGGATGGTCTCGATCTCTTGACCTCGTGATCCGCCCGCCTCAGCCTCCCAAAGTGCTGGGATTACTTGCGTGAGACATCGAGCTCAGCCTTTTGCTGATCCTTTCAAAGAAACAACTTTTGGTTTTATTGATTCTCTCTATTGTTTTCTCTATTTCTTATTTCATTTGTCTCTGCTCTAGTCTTCATTTCTTTCTTTCCGCTACCATTTGTTTTTCTTCTTCTACTTCCTTAGATTGTAAAGTGTGGTTGTAGATTCGACATCTTTCTTGCTTTTTCTTTTTTTAAAATTTTTTATTGATATATAATATTTGTACATTTTTATGGGGTGCATGTGGTATTTTGTTATATGCATAGAATATGTAATGATCAAGTCGGGGCATTTAGGGTATATACCATTGTGAAAAAACATTTTAAATGGTTCATTTTCAGGGCATGATAAATCTATGTACTAGCAGCCACCCTGCAGATGTGACAAACTGAATGGCTCATGCACCTAGAAAGTCATCATAAGAGAACAAGATGTAGAAGAAGGGTCAGCCCATAAAAGGGGAGAAAGTTTCATTATTGGGAAGTTGAAACATAAGCAGGGAAGGGGACCAGAGTATAACCTTATAAGGGGATAATGAAACTTAGGCGATGTCCGGGAAGATTGTAACCCTACAGTACTCAACCAGTAAGGAACTGAGGGAAAGACTTGCATGTTAGGAGATAAATTACCTGCTGTAACTGCCCCAGGTGTGCCTGCCTAGCAGACACCTGATCTTGCAAGATTGCCATTAAAAGTCTTGCTTCTGCTGCACTTCCTGTCTCTGAGCCCATTATTTGATTTTGGACAGGTGAGGGTTTCTCACAAACTTGGGGGCTCATCCAGGATCTCTGTGCCTGCATGGAATGGGACTCCAGCCAAGAGGGAGACACATCTCACCCAATTTTAGGTGGCCTGCTCTGTGCAGGTGTCCCAGCTCCCCACATAGGCCATAGACAAACCTGAGATTGTTATTCGGGAGGCAGCAGAGGTGACATAGGGAGAAAAGCAGACACTATGGCAACCAGGCAACCTTGTGCATGAGCCAAGGTAGGAAAACCAGACTGTAAGTACCACTTTGGTGGTTGGGCATTTTTGGAGGTTGAGTGTGTGTGTGACTGAGACATACCCTAGATACGAAGCAAGCACGGAGTCCCAATCCACAGTTCCGTTCTCCTGCAAGGGAATCGTCGGGAGACAGATGAAGCGATTCTCAGGGTATGCAAGAAACCTCCAGTAGGGGGGTTGAACACATAGGGAAAGGCCCAGACACAGAGACTGGCCAAAAATGGGAAACAGAAATTCTACGCCTAGAGACAAAGGAAAGAGGGAGCCAAAGAGACTCCCTCTGACATTCCCCCAGATAGTCCTTTGGGGTGAATGAATGTTGCAGGTTTGGAGGGACAACCCTGCAGCCACGGACAAGGAAAAGCAAAAGTTGATAAAGTATTGCTGTTTTACCTGAAGCAAAGACCCCATTCATAAGCCTTCAGTCGTTTGGCCTAAGGTTGGCTCAGATGAGGATTGGGTGTGCCAAGCTTTAATTCTCTATGTGAATGATAAAACCCCATCCGCACAGGAGAAGATAGGTTATGCTGTCTGTGGGATCAAGGAATTAGCCACCATGTTCCCCCCTCAAAGAAGAAGAAAAAGAGCCTAGTAAAAAGCCCTTGCCCAGTGAAAAGCCCTGGGACCCCCTATCATGGGTGCCCCCTCCATATGTCTCACAAAATAGGGGACAGGAAGATCAAGGGACAGCAGGAGAGTTAGGGAAAGAAAGACCTGGAGACCATGGGGGAGCTGAAACAACTGCTCCTTTAGATCCTTATCCAAATTTAAGAAAAGAATTAGAATAATGTAAAAGAGATATTGAGAACTTCCCTATCCCCTCCAAACAGCAAACATCTAGCATGTTCCCTCTAAGGGAAGTTCCCACAGGACAGAAAGAGATTGGCTTTGTAAACGTTCCTCTTACAAGTACTGAAGTTAGGAATTTCAAGAAGGTAATGAAACCACTCCTAGAGGATCCCCTTCGTTTAGCAGACCAGTTGTACCAATTCCTAGGACCCAGCTTTTATACCTGGACTGAAATAATGTCTATCATGAATATCCTATTCACAGGAGAAGAAAGAGGAATGATTAGGAGGGCGGCAATGACCATCTGGGAGAGGCAACATCCTCCCAGGCAAGGAGTCTTGCCAGCCAAACAAAAAATTTGCAAATGTTAATCCCGAATGGGATAATAATGATCCCAGGGACCAGGCCCAAATGCAGGACCTCAGGGAACTAATAATTAAAGGGATAAAAAAATTCACTTCTAGGACACGAAATGTCTCAAATGTCTCAAAGATTCAACAAGAAAAAGAGGAAACTCCCTCTGCATTCCTGCAGAGGCTCAGATATCAGATGAGAAAATACTCTGGATTAGATCTGGAGGACCCAGTAGGGCAAGGCCTTTTGAATGTTAATTTTGTAACTAAGAGCTAGCCTGACATTACAAAAAAATTACAAAAGATTGATGGTTGGAATGAAAAATCGATTGAGGAATTACTGAGGGAAGCTCAAAAAGGCCTTTGTGAGAAGAGAAGAGGAGAAACAGAAATAAAAAGTGAAAATAATGGTTTCCACCATAGAGGAGGTAGTCAGGAAGAAGTCAGATCAAGACCCCTCTCAGAGGAGACAAGAAAATACCAGGTTTCAGCAAAAAGACAGAAGAGAAATACAAGGAAAAACTCCTAAGACTGTAAGTGGATGTTACAAGTGTGGAAAACCAGGACATTTTAAAAGAGAATGTCCAGAATGGAAAAAGGAAGAGAAGTCATCCACTGTATGACTTTTGATGAAGACTAGGGAGTCAGGGGTTCCTTCTAAGTAGGTCCCACCAGGAACTCTTGATAAATTTGAGGGTGGGACCCGATGGGGAAGAAGTAACATTTTTGCTTGATATTGGGCTGTCTCTCTCCTTCCTAATTAATCAACCAAGGGGTACAGGACTCTAAGGAAAAGTTGACAGTATCAGGGGTAAAAGGGGAGGGATTTCAGGTTCCAATATTCAAGAAAATGTTAATTAGATTAGGACCAGAACAAATAGAGGGCTCACTCTTATATGTTCCTGAAGCAGGCAACTAACCTCCTGGATTGAGACCTGATTGTGAGATTGGGTTTAGGATTAGGAATAGAGGAGGGACAAATAAAAGTAATGATGGGCCTCCTAACAGAAGAGGAGGAAAGAAAAGATGTCCTGTAGACTTTAGGAGTAGGGATCTCTTTGCCTTTGAATGGGAAAATCCTATAACTGGGAGAAAACAACAGTACTACTGGACTGTGCTGCCATAAGGTTTCACAGATGCCTCAAACTTATTTGGTCAAATCCTAGAAAAAGTCCTGAAGGAATTCCAACCTTCCAGGGGAACCCAGTTATTACAATATGTAGATGATCTTTTAATTTCTAGGGAGAGGAAGACCAAAGTATCAGAAACCACCATAAGCTTGCTTAATTTCCTAGGAGAAAGGGGGTTGCAAATCTCTAAGAACAAATTGCAGTTTGTAGAAAAATAAGTTAAATATTCAGTTCACCTGATTAATGAAGGGAGGTGGAGAATAAACCCATAAAGAATACCACGAATAGTGGGCCTCTGCCTAAGACAAAGAAAGAACTGAAAATTTTTAGGTTTAACTGGCTACTGGAGGTTATGGATTGACTCATGTGCTCAAAAGACAAAAATCCTGCATCTCAAGTTACAAGAAGAGGAACCTGATCCGTTGCAATAGTCCCCAGAGGAAATGCAGGCAGTGACAGTGAGAGGTGACGGCGTGCTGGCAGCCCTCGCAGCCCTCGCTGGCTCTCTGCACCTCCTCGGCCTCACTGGCCGTGCTTGAGGAGCCCTTCAGCCTGCAGCTGCACTATGGGAGCCCCTCTCTGGGCTGGCCGAGGCCGGAGCCAGCTCCCTCTGCTTGCAGGGAGGTGTGGAGGGAGAGGCATGGGTGGGAACCAGGGCTGCACATGGCACTCATGGGCCAGGGCGAGTTCCAGGTGGGCACAGGCTTGGCAGGCCCCGCACTTGGAGTGGCCGGCTGGCGTCGCCGGCCCCAGGCAGTGAGGGGCTTAGCACCTGGGCCAGCAGCTGTGGAGGGGTCACCGGGTCCCCCAGCACTGCCAGCCCACCTGTGCCATGCTCAAATTCTCGCTGGGCCTCAGCTGCCTCCCCGTGGGGCAGGGCTTGGGACTGGAAGCCCACCATGCCCAAGCCCCCACCCCGCGGTGGGCTCCCACATGGCCTGAGCCTCCCCAACAGGTGCCACCCCCTGCTCCGCAGTGCCCGGTCCCATTGACCGCCCAAGGGCTGAGGAATACAGGTGTGTGCCCGCTGCCCCAGCAAGGGATCCACTAGGCAAAGCCAGCTGGGCTCCTGAATTGGGTGGGGACTTGGAGAACTTTTATGTCTAGCAGGAGGATTGTATATACACCAATCAGCACTCTGTGTCTGGCTCAGAGTTTGTGGATGCACCAATCAGCACTCTGTATCTAGCTAATCTGGTGGGGACTTGGAGAACTTTCACATCTAGCTAAAGGATTGTAAATGCACGAATCAGCACTCTGTGTCTAGCTAAAGGTCTGTAAATGCACCAATCAGTGCTCTGTGTCTACCTAATCTGGTGGGGACTTGGAGAACTTTTATGTCTAGCTAGAGGATTGTAAATGCACCTATCAGCAACCTGTGTCTAGCTAACCTGGTGGGGACTTGGAGAATCTTTATGTCTAGCTAAGGGATTATAAATACACCAATCAGGACTCTGTGTCTAGCTCAAGGTTTGTAAACACACCAGTCAGCACCCTGTGTCTAGCTAATCTGATGGGGACTTGGAGAATCTTTATGTCTAGCTAAGGGATTGTAAATACACCAATAGCACTCTGTGTCTAGCTCAAGGTTTGTAAACATACCAGTCAGCACCCTGTGTCTAGCTAATCTGATGGGGACTTGGAGAATCTTTATGTCTAGCTAAGGGATTGTAAATACACCAATAGCACTCTGTGTCTAGCTCAAGGTTTGTAAACATACCAGTCAGCACCCTGTGTCTAGCTAATCTGATGGGGACTTGGAGAATCTTTATGTCTAGCTAAGGGATTGTAAATACACCAATAGCACTCTGTGTCTAGCTCAAGGTTTGTAAACACACCAGTCAGCACCCTGTGTCTAGCTCGAGGTTTGTAAATGCACCAACCTGTGTTCTGTGGGGACTTGGAGAACTTTTGTGTCTAGCTCAGGGATTGTAAACACACCAATCAGCACCCTGTCAAAATGGACCAATCAGCAGGATGTAGGTGGGGCCAGATAAGAGAATAAAAGCAGGCTGCCCGAGCCAGCAGTGGCAACCTGCTCGGGTCCCCTTCCACACTGTGGAAGCTTTGTTCTTTTGCTCTTTGCAATAAATCTTGCTGCTGCTCACTCTTTGGGTCCGTACTGCCTTTATGAGCAGTAACACTCACCGTGAAGGTCTGCAGCTTCACTCCTGAGCCAGCGAGACCACGAACCCACCAGAAGGAAGAAACTCCGAACACATCCGAACATCACAAGGAACAAGCTCCAGACACGCTGCCTTTAAGAACTGTAACACTCACCGTGAGGGTCTGCGGCTTCATTCTTGAAGTCAGTGAGATCAAGAACCCACAAATTCCAGACACAAAAGAGCTAAAGCAGGCCCTCCTTACAGCTCTGGTCCTGGCCCTCCCATCTTTAGAGAAACCATTCCATCTATTTGTAACACTAGACCAGGGTGTGGCTTTTGGGGTACTCACTCAAACCTGGGGAGGGAAGAGGCAACCTGTTGCTTTTGTCTCCAAGCTTCTCAATCCTGTCTCTCGAGGGTGGCCCAAATGTGTGCAAGTATTAGCTGCCACAGCCCCGCTGGCAGACGAGAGTCAAAAGCTAACCTTTGCTGGGGCCCTAACAGTGAGCACCCCACATCCAGTCAGGAATATATTAAATCAAAAAGCCAAGAGATGGTTAATGGATTCTTGGATTCTAAAATATGAAGCCATGTTACTAGAAAAAGATGATTTGGTCATAACAACAGATACTTGCCTGAATCCAGCCAGTTTCCTATGGAAAGGAGAGAATAACAAAGAGGCATCAGTCCATAACTGCTTAGATATCATAGAATACCAAATCAAAGTTAGACCAGACCTTAGAGAAGCTCCACTACATGGTAGGATAAGCCTGTTTGTGGATGGGTCATCCAGAGTGACAGATGCCAAGAAACATAACAGTCATGCTGTCATTAATAAAAATAAACACTCCTTATGTGAGGAAGGTAGATTACCTAATGGCTGGTCAGCCCAAACTTGTGAATTATATGCTCTTAACCAGGCCATAAAGCTCCTTGAAGGCCAAGAAGGCACTATATATACTGATTCTAAATATGCCTATGGGGTGGTACACAGTTTTGGAAAAATCTGGACAGAGCAGGGCCTAATAAATAGCAAGGGAAAAGAATTGGTACTTGGGGAACTGGTCAGACAGGTTTTAGAAATCTCCTTCTTCCAGCAGAAGTAACCATAGTTTATATAAATGGTCATCAGACAGGCTGGGCGTGGTGGCTGACGCCTGTATTCCCAGTACTTTGGGAGGCTGAGGTGGGCGGATCACCTGAGGTCAGGAGTTCGAGACCAGCCTGGCCAACATGGCAAAACCGTGTCTCCACTAAAAATACAAAAATTAGCCAGGCTTGGTGGCAGGTGTCTGTAATCCCAGCTACTCAGGAGGCTGAGGCAGGAGAATCACTTGAACCTGGGAGGTGGAGGTTGCAGTGAGCTGAGATCGTGCCATTGCACTTCAACCTGGGAGACAAGAGAGAGACTCCATCTCAAAAATAAATAAATAGGCCGGGCACAGTGGCTCACACCTGTAATCCCAGCACTTTGGGAGGCCAAGGTGGGCAGATCACGAGGTCAGGAGATCGAGACCATCCTGGCTAACACAGTGAAACCCTGTTGCTACTAAAAATACAAAAAATTAGCCAGGCGTGGTGGTGGGCGCCTGTAGTCCCAGCTATACAGGAGGCTGAGGGAGGAGAATCGTGTGAACCTGGGAGGCAGAGCTTGCAGTGAGCCAAGATTGCACCACTGCACTCCAGCCTGGGCAACAGAGCCAGACTCTGTCTCAAAAATAAATAAAATAAATAAATAAATAAATAAATAAAAATAAAAATAAATGGTCATCAGAAAGGAAACACAATAGAAGCTGCAGAAAACAGGCTTGCAGATGAAACTGCTAAGCAAGCCTCCCTGGAGAAAGAAATTAGACTATTTAGCCTGATCCCAGACATCCCTAAGGTAGTATTAAGGCCCCAGCTTACCAGAGAGGAGAAAGGAGAATTAGACAGGATGGGGGTCACTCGAACTAAAGGTGGGAAATGGGTACTTCCTGATGGGAGAGAAATGATAAGTAAACCCCTGATGAGAGAACTAATGTCTGTTACACAAAGGGAGTCATTGGGAACCCCAGGCTCTGTGTGATGGAATACTTAGGAATAATGGGTGTATAGGGATCCACACCCTTGCTAAACAAATATGTAGAAGTTGTGTAACTTGTCAAAGGACAAACAAAAAGGTTATTAGAAAACAGGCCACAGGAGGAAGACCTCCCAGACTGAGACCATTCCAGATCATTCAAGTAGATTTCACAGAAATGCCTGAAGTAAGAAAAATAAAGTATTTGCTGGTGATCGCAGATTACCTTTCCAGCAGGGTGGAAGCCTTTCCCCTTCCAACAGCCACTGCCAGGAATGTGATCAAAATAATCTTAGAGCAGATTATACCCAGATTTGGCTTGGTAGAAAATACTGATTCAGACAATGGGAGCCATTTTACCTCAAGGGTATCAAGGGGAATTATGGAAGGTTTACAAATTACATGGGATTATCACACCCTTTGGCATCCCCCTTCCTCTGGAAACGTAGAAAGAATGAATCAAACTCTCAAAAAGCATATTACAAAACTAACCTTAAAAACTAAAATTCAGTCTCTCTCCCTCTCCCTCTTTGGATCTCCCTCCCCCTCCCCCCTCCCCTTTCTTCGGTCTCCCTCTGTTGCCAAAGCTGGACTGTACTGCCCTGATCTCGGCTCACTGCAACCTCCCTGCCTCGGGCTCCTGTGATTCTCCTGCCTCGGCCTGCCGAGTGCCTGGGATTGCAGGCGCGCGCCGCCACGCCTGACTGGTTTTTGTATTTTTGGTGGAGACAGGGTTTCACCGTGTTGACCGGGCTGGTCTCCAGCTCCTGGCCTCGAGTGATCTGCCCGCCTCAGCCTCCCGAGGTGCTGGGATTGCAGACAGAGTCTCACTCACTCAATGCTCAATGTTGCTCAGGCTGGAGTGCAGTGGCGTGATCTCGGCTCGCTGCAACCTCCACCTCCCAGCCGCCTGCCTTGGCCTCCTAAAGTGCTAAGATTACAGCCTCTGCCCCGCCGCCACCCCGTCTAGGAAGTGAGGAGCGTCTCTGCCTGGCCGCCCATCGTCTGGGATGTGAGGAGCCCCTCTGCCCGGCCACCCCGTCTGGGAAGTGAGGAGCGCCTCTGCCCGGCCGCCCCGTCTGGGAGGTGAGGAGCGCCTCTGCCCAGCCGCCAACCCGTCTGGGAGGAAGTGAGGAGCGCCTCTGCCCGGCCGCCCCATCTGGGAAGTGAGGAGCGCCTCTACCTGGCCGCCCCGTCTGGACAGGGAGGAGCGCCTCTGTCCAGCTGCCCCGTCTGAGAAGTGAGGAGCGCCTCTGCCTGGCCGCCCAACATCTGGGAAGTGAGGAGCGCCTCTGTCCGGCCGCCCCGTCTGGGAGGTGAGGAGCGCCTCTGCCCGGCCGCCCCCTCTGGGAGGTGAGGAGCGCCTCTGCCCGGCCGCCCTGTCTGGGAGGTGTACCCAACATCTCCGAAGAGACAGCGACCATCGGGAGCGGGCAATGAGGACAATGGCGGTTTTGTTGAAAAGAAGGGGGGGAAGTGTGGGGAAAGGAAGGAGAGATCAGATCGTTGCTGTGTCTGTGTAGAAAGAGGTGGGCATAGGAGACTCCATTTTGTTCTCACTAGGAGAAATTCTTCTGCCTTGGGATGCTGTTGATCTATGGCCTTTCCCCCAGCCCCGTGCTCTCTGAAACATGTGCTGTGTCAACTCAGGGTTAAATGGATTAAGGGGGGTGCAAGATGTGCTTTGTTAAACAGATGCTTGAAGGCAGCATGCTCTTTAAGAGTCATCACCACTCCCTAATCTCAAGTACCCAGGGGCACAAACACTACAGAAGGCCTCAGGGACCTCTGCCTAGGATAACCAGAGACCTTTGTTCACGTGTTTATCTCCTGACCTTCTCTCCACTATTATCCTATGACCCTGCCATATCCCCCTCTCCAAGAAACACCCAAGAATCATCAATAAATACTTCATAAAAAAAGAAAAAACAAAAAAAAAAACTAAAATTCAACCAGGCATGGTGGCTCATGCCTGTAATCCCAGCACTTTGGGAGGCTGAGGCAGGTGGATCACGAGGTCAGGAGATTGAGACCATCCTGGCTAACATGGTGAAACCCTATCTCTATTAAAAAATACAAAAAATTAGCTGGGCGTGGTGGTGGGCACTTGTAGTCCCAGCTACTCGGGAGACTGAGGGAGAAGAATGGCGTGAACCCGGGAGGCAGAGCTTGCAGTGAGCTGAGATCCCACCACTGCACTCCAGCCTGGGCGACAGAGCGAGACTCCGTCTCGAAAAAAAAAAAACTAAACTAAAATTCCTTGGACCAAATGTCTTCCAATAGCACTCCTTAGGGTAAGGACAGCCCCAAAAACAGACATGGGACTGGCCCCATGAGTTATTATACCGACTCCAATATTTGGGCAGGGCTACAGATCTTCCTACTATGGAAACAAAGGACCAATTGTTAAGAAATTATATACTGGCCATATTCTCCACCTTGTCATCCCTTAGGTTAAAAGGACTTCTAACTCAAACCCTGCCTCTTGAGTTCACAGTTCACCACTTCCAATCCAATGACTTGGTGCTGATTAAGACTTGGAAAGAAGATATGCTCCAACCCAGCTGGGAAGTTCCCTATCAAGTGCTCCTGACCACCAGGACAGCTGTATGAAAAGCTGAACGGGGGTGGACTCACTATACATGAGTCAAGAGACTGATAAAAGAAACCCCAGAAGGGAGGAAGAAAGACCAGTGGAAAGTGTATCAGTTACCCGAGAAATCTTTAAAGTTGACTCTGAAAAAAAACTTAAAAAGAAGACCATGGGAAGGCCTTACTTTTGGAAATTAATGTGGTTGGGATGGCTTACTATACAAAGGGTGGAAGGTTGAAATGGAAATTGGCAGGGGACCCCTTCCTACCCGATCAAATTGGTGATTAATGTGACTAAAACAATAGCACCCCAAACTATAGTTTGATGCCTGCCAAATTTTATCCTGTAGAAGTTTAGAAAACCAGAGGCAGCTTTCACAGGCAGATAAGTATATCTCTGCCCTGAACCAGACAAAGGCTACAGTAGGGCAAGTCCCTGACCTAGCTAGGATGATGTTTGCTGGACCACCAAATACCAGGGTTGGACTGTCAATATGGGGTGGGTAACCCCATCTTGGAGGGCCCTAAATAATAAAATACATCTGTCCAAGGGTTCCCCACCAAATAATTGTCAGAATCTACAATGTAATGCTATACTCATCTTTATTGACAACCCAGCCATTTTAAACCAAAAGCCAGAGGAGCATCTTGGGTATATGGGTTAGGGGCAGATATTATAGGGAGGGATCCTTTAGGTCGATTTATCCTCAAGTTAGTCGAGAACTCAACCTCTCATTCGCCTGGGACCACTCCAACTCCAGACCCCAACAAACACTCTAGTTCACCCAACAATGATCCTAAAAGAATAGATATAATTGAAGGATTTAAGGCAAACCTTAGAAATTGAGACAGGGAGCCATGTGCGGTGGCTAACACCTGTAGTCCCAGCACTTTGGGAGGCCAAGGCGGGTGGATCACCTGAGGCCAGGAGTTTGAGACCAGCCTGGTCAACATGGCGAAAACGCATCTCTATTAAAAATACAAAAATTAGCCGGGCATGGTGGCGTGTGCCTGTAATCCCAGCTACTGGTGGGGCTGAGGCAGGAGGATAGCTTGAACCTGAGAGGCGGAGGTTGCAGTGAGCCGTGATTGTGCCACTGCACTCCAGCCTGGGCAACAGAGCGAGACTCCATCTCAAAAAAAAGAAAGGAAAGAAGGAAAGAAAAGAAAGAGGAAGGAAGGAAGGAAGAAGAAGAAAGAAATTGAGACAGGGTAAGCAGATGGGAATGCCTGGGTCAAATAGGTCAAATTTTTGGTACAAGCCCTCAACAAGAGTAACTGCTACATGTGTGCTTCAGGATGACCTCAAGCACAGGTGGTTCCGTTTCCCCTAGGATGGGCTACCGATCCTGAAGGAATGCATTGCATGTTGGCTCTATACCAGGACAAGAATGCATGGGGAGATGAGACTTGTAAGAGTCTGTCATTGCTCTTTCCTGCATTGCAGAGGTCAGATCCCACAGCAATTCCCTCATTCTCTATAGGGAGTATGAACTACTCCTCTTGTCTCTCCAGGCAGGAGGCTGAGTTCAGTAAGTCCATGGGAGAACTCTTGACTTGTACCCACATCCTAAACGTCACTGGTGAGTCAGGCAATGGCAATTACTCAGTTCTCCATATACCCTGGGCTGATGTCTGGTGGTACTGTGGGAAGAGGAACCTCCATAACCTGTTACGGTCCCATTGGACCGGGACTTGTGCTTTAGTCCAACTGGCTGTTCCCTTTACCCTGGCCTTCCATAAGATACCTGAAAATTCACAAGGCCACCAAAACCGGAGACATTTAACAAATTCCTTTAATCCCAATATCTACATTGATGCAGTGAGTCCCCAGGGGGATGCCTAATTAATTCAAGGCCCAAAACCAAATAGCTGTGGGGTTTGAGTCAGCACTCTTCTGCTGGTCAACTATTAACAAAAAAGTAGATTGGATTAATTACATCTATTATAATCAACAGACATTCATTATACTCAAGATGCCCTCAAGGGGGTGGCTAGCCAGTTAGATGCCACCAGCCTAATGGCCTAGGAAAACAGGTTTGCATTAGATATGATATTAGCAGAAAAAGGAGGTGTATGTGTTATGCTGGGTGGAAAGTGTTGTACTTTCATTCCCAATAATACTGCCCCAGATAGAACTATCACAAAGGCATTACAAGGGCTAACAACCCTAGCCAACACACTGGCAGAAAATGCCGGGATTGATGACCCATTTATAGACTGGCTAGAAAGACGGTTTAAAAAACGGAAAGGTGGGCCAGGCCCGGTGGCTCACACCTGTAATCCCAGCACTCTGGGAGGCCGAGGCGGGTGGATCATGAGGTCAGGAGATCGAGACCATCCTGGCTAACATGGTGAAACCCCATCTCTACTAAAAATACAAAAAAATTAGCCGGGCGTAGTGGCGGGCGCCTGTAGTCCCAGCTACTCGGGAGGCTGAGGCAGGAGAATGGCTTGAACCTGGGAGGCAGAGCTTGCAGTGAGCCGAGATCGCGTCACTGCACTACAGGCTGGGCGACTGAGTGAGACTCTGTCTCAAAAAAAAAAAAAAAAAATGGAAAGGCGGCTGGGCACGGTGGCTCACGCCTATAATCCCAGTACTTTGGGAGGCCGAGTGGGACTGATCATAAGTTCAGAAGTTCGAGACCAGCCTGGCCAATATGATGAAACTCTGTCTCTGTTAAAAATACAAAAATTAGCCAGGCATGGTGGTGTGTGCCTGTAGACCCAGGTACTTGGAAGGCTGAGGCAGGAGAATCGCTTGAACCCGGGAGGCAGAGATTGCAGTGAGCTGAGTTTGCACCACTGCACTCCAGCCTGGGCTACAGTGAAACTCCATCTCAAAAAAAAAAAAAAAAAGGAAAGGCATGGTACATGGTAGCTTCAATCCTTACATCTCTCATAATTGTAGCAGGAGTCTTAGCAGTGGGATGTTGTATTATCCTTTGTGTGAGGGGACTAGCACAGAGATTAACTGAAACATCTATTTTTTTCTGTTCTTTTCTTTTCTTTCTTTTTTTTTTTTTGGAGTCTCCTTCTGTCGCCCAGGCTGGAGTGCAGTAGCACGATCTCAGCTCACTGCAACCTCTGCCTCTCGGATTCAAGCAATTCTCCTGCCTCAGCCTCTGGAGTAGCTAGGATTACAGGTGTGCACCACCATGCCAGGCTGATTTTTGTATTTTTAGTAGAGATGGGGTGCTGTCAGGTTGGCCTGACCTCAAGTGATCCGCCCGCCTCAGCCTCCCAAAGTGCTGGGATTACAGGCATGAGCCACCGCGCCTGGCCTGAAACAGCTATTAATAAACAAATGCCCATGATTTATCAGAAAAATAACCTACTACTATTAGAAACCAAATTAAACTCACTCTCCTATGAGGAAGAAAGTAAATGACTTCTAGAGCAATTTCAGGACCAAAAGCGTTTAGATAAAAATGAGACTGAGGAAAGTAAATAGAAAAGAGGAGGGAATTTGTGAGGGAATATTTGAAATGGTCTATTTTCAAGGCATGATAAATCTGTGTACTGGCAGCCAGCCTGCAGATGTGACAAACCGAATGACTCATGCACCTAGAAAGTCACGATAAAAGAACAGAACGTAGAGGAGGGGTCAGCCCATAAAAGGGAAGAAAGTTTCATTATTGGGAAATTGAAACTTAAGTGAGGAAGGGGACTGGGGTATAACCTTATAAGGGGATAATGAAACTTAGGCGATGTCCAGGAAGATTGTAACCCCATAGTACTCAACCAATGAGGAGCTGGGGGAGGGCCTTGCATGCTAGGAGATAAATTACCTCTTGTAACTGCCCCAGGTGTGCCTGCCTACTGGACACCTGATCTTGCAAGACCGCCATTAAGTCTCGCTTCTGCTGCATTTCTTGTCTCTGAGTCCATTCTTTGATTTTGGACAGGTGAGGGTTTCTCACAATCACTTCAAGTATTTATCATTTCTATGTGTTGGGAACCTTTAAAATCCTCTCTTCTAGCTATTTTGAAATAGACAATATATTGTTGCAAATTATAGTTCACCCTACTCTGCTGTGGAATATTGGAACTTATTCCTTCTATTTAACTGTATGTTTGTGTCCATTAACCCATCTCCCTCAGGCTCTAGGGACTTTGTGCTTTGGCTCTGTTTGCCCCAGGGGCAGCTTCCCTGGTGTGCTATACTACCTGTTCCCCAGGGTGCAAGATACTGTGTGCTAGAGCAACCACATTGGAGGGAACCTCTACTGGGTCCAACCACGTCTGCTGCTTCAGCCCTCCAGGTGGACACAGGTGGATGTCAGTGGGGCTCCAGAGATGTGGAGATGCAAGGGCTGTTGGGCCCCAGGACAGAATGCAATCTGATAGGTGCTTAGCTCTAAAAATGGCCCCACGCTGCAGCTGCTTAGGGCTCAGGGAGGAGGGGTGTGGGACCCAGTGTGAGCTCCCTCTCTAGAGCACTGACGTCACACAGTCTCCAGGCAGCTCCTACGCTATTCTCAGGGCCTGCAAGGATCACAAGGTTCTCCCATGTCTCGGGTTTCAGGTGGGAATGGGGATCACTAGGGATCTCTCATTTACACTCTCCCAAACTGGGGAAACTCCTTGGCCTCCCAGCCAATCCTGGCCTGCAGAGCTGGCTGTCTTGCTTCCCTCTCCTCCTGTGCCTCAGGTGTTTCCTGTCACTTCCCTGTTGAGTTCCAGTGGTCTCCCTTAGATGCTTGATTCAAAGTATTATTATCTACTCGCTATTTTGGTTTTTCTTTGTGGAGGAGGCAAGTGCAAGATGCCTCCAGTCAGCCATCTTTTTGTGTTACCAAAACACCAGGGGTTCAGTCCAGGTCCTGCTGCTCGCCACACTGAAAGCCAATGACTGAGATGACAAGTGTTGCCAAGGAAGAAGGCTTTAAATCGGGTGCTGCAGCCCAGGATATGGGAGCTCAGCCTCAAATCCATCTCCCTGACTGACTAAAACAAGGGGTTTATATAGCAGGGAGGAAATGTAACAATATGTGAGCAAACAGGAACTAGAGAAGGGTAAGAAAGCAATCGCGATGAATGAGGGGTCCAAAGTCTATCCAAATGTAATGATCTGATGAGTTTCAGTTTCCTTTTTTTTTTTTTTTGAGAGGCCTAAGGGTCCTTTCCTGAGGAAGGAACTCAAGTAGAACAAATATAAGGTTCAAGCTTTAAAATCAGAAAGGTCAATTTCTATGTTTATCCAAAAGAACAGTCTATGGGACTATTGGGTTGGTTTCAGTGCCCAATTTCTATCGACCAGTTCCTCAATCATGAGGAATCTGGTTGTCTATCTTTCTGGCTGCTTCATAATGAGGAGGGGTGTCATAGGCAGCTCCATACCATGGGTGACCATGTAGCCATCCAGGGATTAAAGGTTAATCTAATGTAGAGTTTCTTCTGACACGATATTTCTCTCTACAGTCCACTGCTTCCACCAAAGACAAATCACAGCAGGACCAATCTACCTGCAAAATAAGCTGCAGTCCCATATACTCGACCTGATTACCCACACACAGTGCAGCAAGAATCATTGTCCATATAGACTCTCCCAAATCAGCTTTGCTGGAACATCTCACAAGACCATTTCAGTCAAAGCCCTGAGAAAATAACCAGTTCCTGGCCAGGTGCAGTGGCTCACGCCTGTAATCCCAGCACTTTGGGAGGCCGAGGCAGGTGGATCATGAGGTCAGGAGATCGAGACCATCCTGGCTAACATGGTGAAACCCTGTCTGTCCTAAAAATACAAAAAAAAAAAAAAAAAAATTAGCCAGGCGTGGTGGTGGGCACCTGTGGTCTCAGCTATTCGGGAGGCTAAGGCAGGAGAATGGCGTGAACCCAGGAGGCAGAGCTTGCAGTGTGCCGAGATCGTGCCACTGCACTCCAGCCTGGGTGACAGAGCAAGGCTCTGTCTCAAAATAATAATAATAATAATAATAATAATAATAATAATAATAATAATAAAAACAGTTCCTTCAAGTGTGCCCTGTTACAAAAGAAAACATGTTGTTGGTTTTTTTTTTTTTTGAGATGGGCACTCACTCTGTTGCCCAGGCTAGAGTGCAGTGGCACAATCTTGGCTCACTGTAAGCTCTGCCTCCTGGGTTCACGTCATTCTCCTGCCTCAGCCTTACGAGTAGGTGGGACTACAGGCGCCCACCACCACGCCCAGCTAATTTTTTGTGTTTTTAGTAGGGACGGGGTTTCACCGTGTTAGCCAGGATGGTCTCGACCTCCTGACCTCGTGATCCACCCACCTCGGCCTCCCAGAGTGCTGGGATTACAGGCGTGAGCCACTGTGCCCAGCCGAAAATATGTTGTTATTAAGTATATGCAAACATATACATTGCCATGAATTAAGAATATTCACAAATAGTTTACAAATTTTGGAGAAATTAGGCAGAGAGAGATATATGACTCAAATTCTGTTTGCAAAAGTATACTCAGCTGGGCGTGATAGCTCACGTCTGTAATCCCAGCACTTTGGGAGGCTGAGGCTGGTGGATCACTTGAGGTCAGGAGTTTGAGACCAGCCTGGCCAACATGGTGAAACCCTGTCTCCACTAAAAATACAAAAATTAGCCAGACATGGTGGCGCACGCCTGTAATCCCAGCTACTCGGGAGGCTGGGGCAGGAGAATCACTTGGGTCCAGGAGGCAGAGGTTGCAGTGAGCCAAGATCACGCCACTGCACTCTAGCCTGGGCAACAGAGTGAGACTCCATCTCAAAAAAATAAAAAAGTACACTGCACTTTGGCTGGGTGCAGTGGCTAGCACTTTGGGAGGCTAAGGCAAGCAGATCATCTGAGGTCAGGAGTTCAAGACCAGCCTGGCCAACATGGCAAAACCCCATCTATACTAAAAATACAAAAATTAGCTGGGAGTGGTGGTGCACACTTGTAATCCCAGCTACTCAGGAGGCTGAGGCAGGATAATTGCTTGAACCCAGGAGGTGGAGGTTGCAGTGAGCCAAGATCACACCATTGCACTCCAGCCTGGGCAACAGAGCGAGACTCCATCTCAAAAAAAAAAAAAAAGTATACTCCACTTAATACACTTAAACTATGCTTAAAGGCTATAAACAGCTCAAAAGGAAAAATTATTTAGACTCTGAAAAAACAAAAAGAATCAGCAATATAGCTGGGCGCGGTCACTCACACCTGTAATCCCAGCACTTTGGGAGGCTGAGGTGGGTGGGCCACCAGAGGTCAGGAGTTCGAGACCAGCCTGACCAACATAGAGAAACCCCGTCTCTACTAAAAATACAAAATTAGCTGGGCATGGTGATGCATGCCTGAAATGCCAGCTACTCAGGAGGCTGAGGCAGGACACTCACTTGAACCTGGGAGGCAGAGGTTGCAGTGAGCCAAGATCCGCCACTGCACTACAGCCTGAGCAACAAGAGGGAAACTCCGTCTCAAAAAAAAAAAAAAAAAAAGAATCAGCAATATTTCAAACAAAAAGCCATAAAAACTATTTCAGTTTCAGTTTCAATTCATGCAATCAACTCTTGCTCTGTTTCATATTGAGTTAGCAATCTTTATGAACACACCAGCTTTTCAATTACAGTCCTGGAAGTTTTCTCTCTAATTCAGTGGCACAAACTCCAAAGTTATCAGAAACCTGCAAGTCAAGAGTCCTTTTCATGAACTCCTCCAAAGAAGCAAGCCCTGGACTGTAGCTGATTGTAAGTCACTTTTTGAGAAGAATCAAAGCAAAACATCGATTGTGGCTGACAAAAGTCTTATTTTTTTTTGAGACAGAGTTTTGCTCTGTTGCCCAGACTAGAGCACGGTAACACAATCTCAGCTCACTGCAACCTCTGCCTCCTAGGTTCAAGCAATTCTCCTGCCTCAGTCTCCTGAGTACCTGGGACTACAGGTGTTCGCTGCAGATCTGAGCCTCCCTGTGCTCTTGTTGGGGCCGGGAGCAGGCAGGATCCATCCCTTCCTGGGTGCAGCTGCAGCAACTTGGTCCACAGCTACAGATACAGTCCTCCAGTTCCACAGAGCAGGCAGGAACCCCACCCCGCTGTGGGGTGCTGCAGCCGCCGAAACTGGGGCTGCAGACCCAGGCATCTCTGCACTCTTGGGGGGCCTGAAAAGGCCCCCTCCTTGCCCTTGTAGGCTCAGAGGTGCCTGCTCCTGCTGCTTGGCCTTTCCCTGCTCCCGGTGCCCACTCTGATCTTGGAGCAGGTTTGGGGCCAAGTCCAGGGGCTGTCACAGTGCTGCCAGGTGTGTGCAAGCTCAGGGCAGTGCTGACACGCCAGTCCCCTGCTGCCTTGCCCCCCTCTGGACTTTGGGCACTGAGGAGTGCAGGACGGGAAGTTGAGAGGGGCTGAGAGTGACTGGTGCTGGCCTGCAGGTGCCCCTTGGTGCCAGCAGCCTGGGCACTATGGATGGCTGTGGAAGGCAGACAGGCTCCTGGGTGGAAGGGGGCAAGTCCCCAGTGAAGCCCCACCTTCATGCCAGGACAGGCCTGAAGTGTGGGGGCCAGGCTGCCATTCCTGCTGATTGGAGGAGGAACTCATGGTGCTTTTTCCTGTGGACCAATCGGCACACACTCCCATCCCCCTGAGCCACATAAAAGCCCTGGGCTCAGCCACAGCAGGGCAGAGGATGGGGAGACAACAAGAGGACCAGATGCAGAGAGGAGCTATTCCCCCTGCTGATAGCTAGAGACAATGGGATGACCAGCTGGCAGAGAGGAGCTACCCTCTCTGCTAAGAGCTTCAGAGACCAGAAGAGACATTGTGTGGACCAGCTGCAGAGAGGAGCCATCCTCTCCAGGGCCTCCTCTCTGCTGAGGGCAGCATACGTCAAGATGACCAGTAGCAGAGAGGAGCTGTTCTCTCCAGGGCCTCCTCTCTGCTGAGAGCAGCAGACGTTGGGACAACGAGTAACAGAAAGGAGCTACCCACCCACTGTGGGTCTCCCCTGAGCTGCTCTAATACTAAATAAAGCTCCTCTTTGTCTTGTTCACCATTCACTTGCCTGAGTACCTCATTCTTCCTGAATGCAGGACAAGAACTCAGGCAAAAGCACCACTGGCCACAGAGGTATCTGGCCAGAAAAATTGACACCCAGTGATCCCGTAATACTACTTTTCAAAAAATTTTCATGAAGATCATTTGTTTTGACTGGGTTTATAATTTTATAACCTTCTATGCCAAACCCTGAAACCTCAAAATATCTACCAGAGACAAATATAAAATCCAGACAAAAATGTATGCTCACAATTTTGAAGACATTTCTATTTTCATTTTACCAATAATTTTAAAGCCAGCTGGTTTCGAAAAAATTTACTTAACTCACATAAACTTGAAAATTGCTTTGACTTATTTAATTTATGAGTGCTCTTTTACTTATAAGCCAATTTGGTAGACACAACATATACCAATAACTGTACATACAAATAAACACATCTAAACATGAATATACACACATAGGCTGGGCGCGGTGGCTCACGCCTTTCATCCCAGCACTTTGGGAGGCCGAGACGGGCGGATCACGAGGTCAGGAGATTGAGACCATCCTGGCTAACACGGTGAAACCCCGTCTCTACTAAAAATACAAAAATTAGCCGGGCGTGGTGGCGGGCGCCTGTAGTCCCAGCTACGCGGGAGGCTGAGGCAGGAGAATGGCGTGAACCTGGGAGGCGGAGCTTGCAGTGAGCCGAGATCGCGCCACTGCACTCCAGCCTGGGCAACAGAGCGAAACTCCGTCTCAAAAAAAAAAAAAAAAAAAATATATATATATATATATACACACACATAAACGAAGATCCAATAGCTTTTACCTTGGAACCATAGCTATGAGATAGCAATACAAGCTTACTGATTTTACATGGTTACACTTTGCCCCAGTAGGTAATTCAGTGAAGGCTGTGAACCAAAATTTTGGGTACAGAAGTTTCCATGGCCGTTTGATTTTTAAAGGCCAAACCTCCTCAGACTCCAAAGAACATTGGGGTCAAACAGCAACAAAGGAGAACATCACATACCTGCCAGGCCCAACCTTGCTTAGAACAGCAGCACAAAAGCCTGGATACACACAACTCCATCCCACTTTCCCATTCAGCAGCAAACTCCAGACTCCAAACAGCAAACTCCAGATTCCAAACAACACTGGGGCCAAATAGTATTGCAAACGAATATCAGTTTACCAAATTCTAACTTCTCATGACTATATAAAACACACGCAAACAATCACCAAAACACAATCCAACTGCTGCTGCAAAAACCAAGCCCCAAGATTGTCCAAACTGAAACTATCAGGGTGCTTCCTCTCTTCATTGGTTGGGCTTGATCAAACACAAACAAAAATTCCTTAGGAATTTCCCAAATTGAGAGGAACTGATCCTGCTGTCTGGTACACACACAAGGCACTTACTTGCCCAGACACAACACACAATTATAAACTAGCCCTCAAGAGTGTCCACACGAAAACAGTCAGGGAGTTTCCCTCCCTCAGTCAGTTGGGCTTGTTCAACCTGCAAATGAAAATTCTTTTAAAAATTTCCCAAATTGAGAGGAGCAAATCCTGCTGTCTGGGCCCACAAAGGATACTCACCTATCTGGATGCAGATGTCCAATTTCAAAGGCTATTCTTCCAAGGCAATCAGGAGCACGGTTGGGGCTGACTATGGTGGGGCCAGACAGAAACTGAAACTCACTTCCAGCTAAAATTGGTCGATAGATGGGCATAGTGCATGCCTATAGTCCAGCTACTTGGGAGGCTGAGGCAGGAGAATAACTTGAACCTGGTGAAGTGGCTACATTGTCTGGGGTATATGCCCTCAGGTATATATTTGTCATTGTCACGGGCCAGGAAAATTTAGGACACAGACACACACAAGGAGTTTAGGAGCAGAGGTTTAATAGGTAGAAGAGAAAAGAGAAATAGCTTCCTCTATAGAGGAAGGGGTCTCTGAATGGAAAGGACTGGCTGGTAGTGAAGGCACCAGTTTGATGAGGCAGTGTCTGATTTAGTGTGGACTGTTTTAATGTGTCTTGATTTACATAGGGCTCATAGATTGGTTTGATCAGGTATGACATTTACATAGTGCTCAGGGAAGGCTGGTTGCCCCACCCTAATCTTGTTACGCAAATGGCCTTTCCAGTTGATCAACACCATCTGTTTTTTGTTTGTTTGTTTGTTTTCTTGAGACAGAGTTTTGCTCTCATTACCCAGGCTGGAGTGCCATGGCACGATCTCAGCTCGCTGCAACTTCTGACTCCCTGGTTCAAGCGATTCTCCTGCCTCAGCCTCCTGAGTAGCTGGGACTATAGGCACCCACCAGCATGCCCAGCTAATTTTTATATTTTTAGTAGAGGCGAGGTGATTGACACCATCAGGTCTGCTCCTTACAGTACACATGACTGGCAGAGAAGGGAAAATGAAGTCGCTATCTTGAACATGTCTACTCCTTAGTTCCTGCTGGCATTCACCCTTGCAAACTCCCAGCTTTCAGGCTGCTCTTTGTTAGAAAATGATTTGGGGCAGCTTTTCATTAAAAAAAAAAAAAAAAAAAAAAAAAAAAAAAAAGGCTTACCGAGGATTCCCATACCCTTGCTATCTGCCTAAGTGATTTTTTCTGACTCCTATAGCACTGGGAGGCAGAGGTTGCAGTGAGCCAAGATTGCGCCACTGCACTACAGCCTGGGTGAGAGTGTGAGACTCCATCTCAAAGGAAATAAAATAAAATAAAATTTGTCAGGCAGCTGCGTAAGAGGGCTTCTGAGACTCCACCCATGGCAGCCGAGCCACAAGCAACATGTTCCCAGTCAGGAAACCAAAATATGTTATTGAAACATCAGGGGTTCAGTCTAGGTCCTACAGCTCGCTACACAGAAAGCCAATGACTGAGATGACAAGTACTGCCAAGGAAGAAGGCTTTAATCGGGTGCTGCAGCTGAGGAGATGGGAGCTCAAAACCTCAAATCCATCTCCCTGATCAACTAAAACAAGGGTTTTATACAGCAGGGAAGAAATGTAATAAGTAGGGAGGGCCAAGGAAGTAATCATGATGAATGAGGGGTCCAAAGTCTCATTGTCTGGATGTAGTGATCTGGTGAGTTTCAGTTCATTGATACTTTTTTTGTGGGGGAGAAGCCTGACGGTCATTTACCGAGGAAGGAACTCAAATAAAGCAAATATAAGTTTCAAGCTTTAAGACCAGAAAGATCAATTTTTATGTTTATCCAGAACAGTAGTCTCTGGAACTATTGGGTTGATTTCATTTGTTTGTTTTTTACCTTTTAAGTTCAGGGGTACATGTGCAGGTTTGTTAGATAAGCAAATTCGTACTTGTCACAGTGGTTTGTTGTACAGATTATTTCTTCACCCGAGTATAAAGTCTAGTATTAGTTATTTTTTCTGATCCTCTCTCTCCTCCCATCTTCCACCGTCCAGTAGGCTCCAGTGTCTGTTGTTCCCCTCTTTGTGCCAATGTGTTCTCATCATTTACCTCCCACTTATAAGTGAGAACATGCAGTGATATGTTTGGCTCTGTGTCCCCACCCAGATCTCATCTTGTAGCTCCAATAAGATGTGGGAGGGACCCAATGGGAGATGACTGAATCATGGGGGTGGGTCTTTCCTGTGCTGTTCTGGTGATAGTGTATGGGTCTCAAAAGATCTGATGGTTTTAAAAATGGGAGTTTCTCAGCACAAGTTCTCTTTTTGCCTACTGCCATCCATGTAAGTTGTAACTTGCTCCTCCTTGTCCTTCTACCGTGATTGTGCGGCCTCCCAGCCATGTGGAACCATAAGCCCATTAAACTTCTTTCTTTTGTAAATTGCCCAGCCTCAGGTATGTCTTTATCAGCAGCATGAAAATGGACTAATACAGTAAATTAGTACCAGGAGTGGAGTGTTGCTGAAAAGATACCTGAAAATGTGGAAGCAACTTCAGAACTGGATAACAGGGAGAGGCTGAAACTATTTAGAGGGCTCAGAAGAAGAGAGAAAAATGTGGAAAAGATTGGAACTTCCTAGAGACTTGTTGAATGGCTTTGACAAAAATGCTGATAATGGGCCAGGCATGGTGGCTCATACCTGTAATCCCAACACTTTGGGGGGCTGAGGCGGGCAGATGACCTGACATCGGGAGTTCAAGATCAGCCTGACCAACATGGAGAAACCCCTTCTCTACTAAAAATACAAAATTAGCCAGGCGTGGTGGTGCATGCCTGTAATCTCAGCTACCCAGGAGGCTGAAGCAGAAGAATCACTTTCCTAGGAGGTGGAGGTTGTGGTGAGCCAATATCACACCGTTGCATTCCAGCATGGGCAACAAGAGCGAAACTCCGTCTCAAAAAAAAAAAAAAAATGTTGATAGTGATATGAACAATAAGGTCCAGACTGAGGTGGTCTCAGATGGAGATGAGGAACTTGTTGGGAACTGGAGCAAAGGTGACTCTTGTTATGTTTTAGCAAAGAGACTGGCAGCATTTTGCCCCTGCCCTAGAGATTTATGGAACTTTGAACTTGAGAGAGATGATTTAGGGTATCCGGTGGAAGAAATTTCTAAGTAGCAAAGCATTCAAGAGGTGACTTGGGTGCTGTTAAAGCCATTCAGTTTTGGTTTTGTTTTTTTTTTTGAGACGGAGTCTCGCTCTGTTGCCCAGACTGGAGTGCAGTAGCGCAATCTCAGCTCACTGAAAGCTCCACCTCCTGGGTTCACACCATTCTCCTGCCTCAGCCTCCCGAGGAGCTGGGACTACAGGTGCCTGCCACCACGCCCGGCTAATTTTTTGTATTTTTTAGTAGAGACGGGGTTTCACCGTGTTAGCCAGGATGGTCTCGATCTCCTGACCTCGTGATCTGCCCACCTCGGCCTCCCAAAGTGCTGGGATTACAGGCATGAGCCACCGTGCCCAGCCGCCATTCAGTTTTAAAAGGGAAACAGGGTATAAAAGCTTAGAAAATGTGCAGCCTGACGACGCGTTAGAAAAAAAAAATCCCATTTTCTGAGGAGAAATTAAAGCTGGCTGCAGAAATTTGCATGAGTAATGAGGACCCGAATGTTAATCCCCAAGACAATGGGGAAAATGTCTCCAGTGCATGTCAGAGGTCTTCACCGCATCCCTTCCCATCACAGGTCCAGAGGCCTAGGAGGAAAAATTGGTTTGGTGGGCTGGGCCAAGGGTCCCTGTGCTGTGTGTAGCATAGGGATTTAGTGCCTGTAATCCCAGCTACTTGGGAGGCTGAGGAAGGAGAATCACTTGAACCCAGGAAGCGAAGGTTGCAGTGACCCGAGATCTCACCACTTCAGCCTGGGGTCTGTCTCAATTTAAAAAAATAAAAATAAAAAATAAACAAGTCCAGGCGCAATGGCTCATGCCTGTAATCCCAGCACTTTGGGAGGCCAAGGCAGGTGGATCACGAGGTCAGGAGATCGAGACCATCCTGGCTAACATGGTGAGACCCCGTCTCTACTAAAAATGCAAAAATCAGCCAGGCGTGGTGGCAGGTGCCTGTAGTCCCAGCTACTCAGGAGGCTGAGGCAGGAGAATGACGTGAACCTGGGAGGTGGAGCTTACAGTGAGCCAAGATAGTGCCACTGCACTCCAGCCTGGGTGACAGAGCAAGACCCTGTCTCAAAATAAATAAAATAAAAATGCCAAGACCAGGCGTGGTAGCTCATGCCTGTAATCCCAGCACTTTGGGAGGCCGAGGAGGGCCGATCACAAGGTCAGGAGTTCAAGACCAGCCTGGCCAAGATGGTGAAACCCCGTCTCTATTAAAAATACAAAAATTAGCTGGGCGTGGTGGCAGCGCCTGTAATCCCAGCTACTCGGGAGGCTGAGGCAGAGAATTGCTTGAACCAAGGAAGCGGGTGTTGCAGTGAGCCAAGATCGTGCCACTGCACTCCAGCCTGGGCAACAGAGCAAGACTCCATCTCAATAAATAAATAAGTAAATAAACAAACAAATATGTTCTTCCATTCTGTAGCATTTCAAATTAAGGGGAGAAAAAAATAAATTGGCCAGGCTCGGTGACTCATGCCTGTAATCCCAGCACTTTGGGAGGCCAAGGAAGGCAGATCCTCTTGAAGTCAGGAGTTTGAGACCAGCCTGGCCAACATGGTGAAACCCCGTCTCTACTAAAAATACAAAAATTAGCTGGTCATGGTGGTGTGCACCTGTAGTCTCAGCTACTCAGGAGGCTGAGGCAGGAGAATCACTTGAACCTGGGAAGCAGAGGTTGCAGTGAGCTGAGATTGCGCTACTAAACTCCAGCCTCGAGACAGAGTGAGACAGAGTGAGACTCAGTGCCCTGAGCTGAGTATATGAAAACGGCAGCCAGCCCCTCCAGCCCCAGGGGTGGGAACTTCTACAGACCTATCAAGAGGTGACCCATATCCTTTGGACACATGGAGTGTTGGCAACAAGGAAAATCCTGTCACTAATCCAGGCCACCAGGAAAACCTCAATATAAAAGTGTAAGCCTTTAGCTTGTCTCAACATCTTTATTCCTGGAAATAAAATTGGCATCAAAATGTCTTCAAACAGACTGCAGCCATGATGCATCCTTGAGTTTCCCCTGATTCAATCCTCAACCATATACAATAGCAACCGTCATTAGTTAATCACAACACCAAGAAGCCTATGAGGCCTCAGAACCCTTCTGAATGCCCATCATTCAGATGGGCATTAGAATTAAAACCTACTTGTCATTGAGAATACAATTTCCAATTGGATATAAAATATAAGACTTAAATACATATTCTGATATCAATTATGTTTTCTAAATTATGCTGAAATGCTAAATCTCTGGGTGGTGGGATTATGGGTCATTATTATTTTCATTTTATTTTCCAAATTTTTCACAATGGGTTTGTATGACTTTCATATTCAGAGAAAAAATAATTTTAAGAGAGTTTAACAAAAAAAAAAAAAAAAAAAAAAAAAAAAAAAAAAAAAAAAAACAAAAAATAAATAAATAAATAAATAAATAAATAATTAAGAGGCAGAGTGGGTGGGGCAAAAAATAATAATAATAAAATTAAATTATTGATACTGTCCTTAAAGTGGTTATTTTTATAATCCATTATAGTAAAAGTTTCTCAGAAAGTGGCCGAGTGCGGTGGCTCATGCCTGTAATCCATGACTGGGTTCGGCTTTAAAAAGTCTTATCTGAGAATCCTCCTATGGAACAAGTTCCATCAAAGCCAATTTAAAAGCCTATATTAAAAAAATGATTATTCTTGCTGCACTGTATACAAATAATTATGCCAAGTGTAATAAAGCAAACCAGTCCTACCATGATTTGTCTTTAGTAAAAATAGGAAACTGGAGAGAGAAAAATTATATTTTAAAACTATAGTACACCTGTTGTTAGACTCTAGTCTTGCCTAATATTTTTTCAATTTTTATTGTTTTCTTTTTTTTTTTTTTTTTAAGAGACGGAGTCTCGCTCTTTCGCCCATGCCGGACTGCAGTGGCGCTGGCGCTATCTCGGCTGACTGCAAGCTCCGCCTCCTGGGTTCACGCCATTCTCCTGCCACAGCCTCCCAAGTAGCTGGGATTACAGATGCCCACCACCGCGCCTGGCTAATTTTTTGTATTTTTAGTAGAGACGGGGTTTCACCGTGTTAGCAAAGATGGTCTCGATATCCTGACCTCATGATCCGCCCGCCTTGGCCTCCCAAAGTGCTGGGATTACAGGCGTGAGCCACCGCGCCCAGCCAATTTTTATTGTTTTCTACAGTTTGAACCGAATTCTAATTTTTCTTAGCTACAAGTCTTCAAAATAATGTTTTCATTTTTTTCCTTCTTTTTCCCCATTTTTTCTAATTTGGATTCACTGAAAACTAAGCTGTGCTTTCTTAATGCCCTGTGAACTGAAGCCCAGACAATTTAAGTGTCAGAAGAAAATAACAGCCACCTATTTATATACATAAGCCACTTTCATACCTGCCTACTAATGTATGGACTTCAGAGTAATGTTGCCTATATCAATTTTTCCAGGATTATTCTTTTGTTTGTTGTTGTTTTTCTTTCTTCCTCCCCCCATTTTCTCTTCATAGGACATGAGACTTCACAACCTGCTAAAAATGAGCTTCCGGGACCTACCCGTCTAGGAATAAAGTGTCCTAAAATAGCCACAAGAGATCAGATGAAATGTGAGACCAGAGACTCATTTTCTTCGAAAATGCTTTCTCCAAAAGATTTTGAAAAAGAAAAGAGGCGGGAGCAGGTGCAGTGGCTCACGCCTATAATCCCAGCACTTTGGGAGGCCGAGGCAGGTGGATCACCTGAGGTCAGGAGTTCGAGACCAGCCTGGCCAACATGGCGAAACCCTGTCTTGACTAAATATACAAAAATTAGCCGGGTGTTCTGGGAAGCGCCTGTAATCCCAGCTACTCAGGAGACTGAGGCAGAAGAATTGCTTAAACCCAGGAGGCGGAGGTTGCAGTGAGCCTAGATCACACCACTGTACTCCAGCCTGGGCGACAGACTGAGACTCCATCTCAAAAAAAAAATAAATAAATAAAAAAATAGTATAACAACTACTTGCATAGAGTTTACATTGTATTAAGTATTATGAGTAATCTAGAATGATTTAATGTATACAGAAAGATGTTCATAGGTTAAATGCAAGTACTACTCATTATATATAAGGGACTTCAGTATCTGCAGATTTTGATATCTGGTGTATTGGGGGGGGTTGGAACCAATCTCCCCCATACTGAAGGACGACTATACTTACTCGGTTCCAGGTACTTTGCATTAATTATCTATAACCAATAAAATAATTCAGTAATGTTATGTCTCTTGGCAATGGTAACATAGTGGTAAGGACATGGATTCTGAGTCCAATTGCCTGGATTCAAGTCTCAGCTCTATGTTTGCCTGTGTGAATATGGGCAAGTAACATAACCCGTCTGCCTTATTTTCCTCACCTGTAAAATGTGGATAATACTTCGAGGGCTGTAGTAAGGAGTAAATGAGACATATATATGTATGTGTGTGTATATATATGTATGTATATATATGTGTGTGTGTGTGTATATATATATATGTATATATATATATATTTTTCGATGCAGTCACGCTGTGTCGCCAGGCTGGAGTAGTGGTGCTCACTGCAACCTCCGCCTCCCAGGTTCAAGCGATTCTCCTGCCTCAGCCTCCCAGGTAGCTGGGACTACAGGTGCGTGCCACTACACCCAGCTAATTTTTTTTAGTATTTTTGGTAGAGATGAGGTTTTACCATGTTGGCCAAGATGTTCTCTATCTCCTGACCTCGTGATCCGCCCGCCTTGGCCTCCCAAAGCCCTGGGACTACAGGCATGAGCCACCGCGCCTCGCCAAATGAGACGTATTTTCAAGGTTTACAGGGCCTGGCTTATTGTAAGCATATAATAAAGCTTGGCTATTGTTATTATTTACATGCAAGCTGAGCTGAGCATCTCTAATCCAAAACCTGAAATCCAAAATATTCCAAAATTTGACACTTTTTAAGTGCCAACACGATGCCACAAGTGAAAAATTCCACACCTGACCTCATATGACAGGTCTCAGTCAAATGAAGTCAAAATTTTGTTTCATACACAAAATTATTTTATTTTTTGAGACAGGGTCTTGCTCTGTCACCCAGGCTGGAGTGCAGTGGCGTGATCTCAGCTCGCCGAAGCCTTGACCTCCTGGGCTCAAGTGATCCGCCCACCTCAGCTTCTTATTTTTTTTTTAATTTTTGGAGATGGGGTCTCACTCTGTTCCCCAAGCTGGAGTGCAGTGTCACGATCTGGGCTCACTGCATACTGCACTTCCCAGGCTGAAGAGATTCTCCTGCCTCAGCCTCCCGAATAACTGGGATTACAGGCGCCAGCTACCACTACTGGCTAATTTTTGTATTTTTAGTAGAGACGGGGTTTCAACATGTTGGCCAGGCTGGTCTCAAAATGCTGGGCTCCACCTCAGCCTCCCAAAGTGCTGGAATTACAGGTGTGAGCCACCCCACCCAGCCACAGAATTGTTTTAAAATATAATATAAAATTGGCCAGGTGTAGTGGCTCACACCTGTAATCCCAGAACTCTGGGAAGCCTAGGCGGGTGGATCACCTGAGGTCAGGAGTTCGAGATCAACCTGGCCAACATGGCGAAACCCTGTCTCTATTAAAAAATACAAAAATTTGCCAGGCGTGGTGGCACACTCCTGTAGTCCCAGCTACTCAGGAGGCTGAGGCAGGAGAATCGCTTGAACCCAGGAGGTGGAGGTTTTAGTGAGCCAAAATCGTGCCACTGCACTCCAGCCTGGCAACAGAGTGAGATTCCATCTCAAAAAAATATATATATGCATATATTTTTATGTTTATATACATAAATATATAATAAAATTATCTTCAGGCTATGTGTATAAAATGTATATGAAATGCAAATTAATTTCTTGTTTAGACTTTCGTCCCACCCCCAAGATATCTCATTATGTACATGCAAATATTCCAAAGTCCAAAAACAAAAACAAAAAAACACACAAAATCTGAAGCCCTTCTAGAAAAGGGATACTTAACCTGTATAATGAAGCTGAGATAAAAATTAATGGAGTCTGGTAAAAGAAATTAGAGGAGATTAAAAAAGAAAAGAAAAAAACTTTAACAGAGTATCATAACCCAGTATCACACAACTACTAGTGCTACAATTCAGACACGGGGCCCTTTGGTCCTTTCCACTGCTCTCTGCCGCCTTTCTCAAATGAAAAAGGGAAAATGAAAAGAAACTTTCTCCAACTTCCCAGGCCCCTTTGCTTTTTGTCCTGGAGTTGCTCTGGCCCGGGCAGGCTCACCATCGTCACTCCTGGGGCTGCCTTTCTAGTCCCGCTCTCTGAAGACCTCTCCAGAAGCCTGGAGTTCTTGAGTGGGCTTGCAGATGCAAGGTCTGGGGTCCCTCTGTGGAGAACCCTGGAAACACCTTCTCAGGGTCCACGGCCCCCACAGCCACTCTTTTCCCTTTTGTATTGCAGGTTTTGTATTCCTCAGAGCCCTCTTTGTTCCATCTCTCTACTTTTCTCCTTCTACGTTTCTCCTCTCACCTCACCTGTCCCAAGGAAACACAGCATTCTTCTTTAAAACAACAACAACACTTTGTATGTGTGTGTGAAATACAGCAAACATAAACATGAAGCTTAATGGATAATTCTAAAGCACTATTCAATTCAAGAAAAAAATTTTTTAAAGTCCCGGTGTGGTGGCTCATGCCTATAATCCCAGCACTTTGGGAGGCAGAGGTGGGCAGATCTCTTGGGCCCAGGAGTTTGAGACCAGGCTGAGCAACATGGTGAAATCCCATCTCTACTGACTGGATGGTGGTACTAACTGGACATTTAATGATACCAACTAATTACTATACTGATAATTCTTTTTTTTTTTTTTGAGGCAGAGTCTCATTCTGTCGCCAGACAGGAGTGCAGTGGTGCAATCTCAGCTCACTGCAACCTCCACCTCCTGGGTTCAAGTGATTCTCCTGCCGAGTAGCTGGGACTACAGGCGCCTGCCACCACGCCCTGCCTGATAATTCTTTTAAGTGTGAAAAGTAAAGCCTTTTTCCTTAAAGGCTTTAACTTTTTTAATTTTTTTGAGATGGAATCTCACTCTTGTTGCCCAACCTGGCATGCAATGGCAAGATCTCGGCTCACTGCAACCTCCACCTCCCAAGTTCAGGCGGTTCTCCTGCCTCAGCCCCCCGAGTAGTTGGGATTATAGGCACATGCCACCACACCCGACTAATTTTGATATTTTTGGGGGGGGAGTTTAATTACATGATTGTAATTATACAATTTCCACTATTCGATATTTTGTATAAAACCAGTTACAACTCACAAGATTTTCAAATGTGACAATATGTATCAAACTACATATATATGCAAAGTTTACAGGCCATTAGGCAGCTTTATCTTAAAAATACCTTCAGGAAAATAAACATTCATTCAACCAGTTCTCTTGGCTTTAAAAAATATGATTAAAAATATACACTGTAGGGGGCGGGCTCAGTGGCTTAACGCCTGTTAGCACTTCAGGAGGCTGAGGTGGGCGGATCACCAGGTCAGGAGATCAAGACCATCCTGGCTAACACGGTGAAACCCCGTCTCTACTAAAAATACAAAAAATTAGCTGGGCGTGGTGGTGGGCGCCTGTAGTCCCAGCTACTCAGGAGGCTGAGGCAGGAGAATGGCATGAACCCGGGAGGCAGAGCTTGCAGTGAGCCGAGATTGCACCACTGCACTCCAGCCGGGGCGACAGGGCGAGACTCCGTCTCAAAGAAAAAAAAAAAAAAAAGAAAAGAAAAAAGAAATATACACTGTAAAAAAAAAGTCAAGATAATGATTGATCAATACTGATCAGTTACATTTTAAAACTTTTAATAATCTGTACATGAGTGCAGGTTAGATAAAAGTCAGCAAATTATTAATAGAAAACTGCAATACTATCATCGGATGAACATGTCTGCTGACAATTCTACCAGGTAATTAAGGAGGTAATTTCCTACACAGTATAGGTGAATTGTCCAGTCTTTAAACATACCTGGAGTCATCTCCACTCAGTGAGGTGGAGAATACCCTGATGTGGGGAAATGGAAGAGCAGCTGCTAGCCTCCCCAAGGCAGTTTCAGCGGGAGAGAACATTTAAAGGAACAATAAAATAGGTTTTAAAAGTTGCTTTTGGGCCGGGCATGGCACTGCACTCCAGCCTGGGCGACTGAGAGAGACTCCGTCTCAAAAAAAAAAAAAAAAGTTGCTTTTGATAAGCACTGCTTTCCAAAATGCAATAATGATTTTTTTTAATGTAGAAAGAGAAGCAGTGAGCTATGTTAAGAACAGACATCCAATGAGTGCACTGTGGCTTGGACGGTGACTGGGAAAAAGGAAGTCCCCAGGAGAGCCCTCGGGCCACAGGCAAGCCCAGGCCATCCAGCCCAGGGAACACACAGGCGTCCTGACAATGGTTGGGAACTCCTCTAAAACTTGCCTAGGCCCAAGAAAAGAGAGGTAGCAATCACCCCTGTGAGAGGGCTAGAGGGGAGGGGAAGAAGGAGGTGGGGGACAGGGTAAGGGCATCAAGCTCAGAACGGGGGAATTCTGGAGGCTGGCAGAGCCGCGTGTTGCTGGGAAGCACTGGCTACGCCAGGCCATTCCGCTCTCACGAGGCACTGCTCCCCACCAAGTTCTACAAAAAGCCACATCCGTCCGTACTTCCACGAACCCACTTTTGCAGACGTTCTTCCTCCGGACTGTCCCTGACTCTTGATAATTTTGAGTCCCCAGAAAGCTTCAAGGGCACCTAAAAATATTCACTTCTAATTTTAATTCCATGGCAAACTGTCCCGGTGTACTTTCAGGGCTATTTAAGGCTCTTAAGTTAAGGGAATCTCTCCATCTGACACATAGAGTTTCATGTTCCATAGCAACAAGGTCTTCTATAACAAGGACTCTTAAGTCAGAATCCCAGAAGATTCTGGGTGTTTGTGGTTTCAGTTGGGGGTGAGGGGAAGAGTCCACTCTCATTCAGAGCAGGAAGAACTGTTCATCCTTCAGACCCAGAGACTTCCTGGATTCTAGAGACGGCCCCCGTAAGAGTAACACTGTTGCTATGCAAACCATTCCGTCATTTGGTTATTACAAGGAATGCTTCTTCACCAAATCACAAGTTTCCTGTGACTAATTTCAGTGAGCCAGTTAAATAGAAGGATTTTTAGAAAGAGCCACAGTGGGCCGGGAGCGGTGGCTCACGCCTGTAATCCCAGCACTTTGGGAGGCCCAGGTGGGTGGATCACGAGGTCAAGAGATCGAGACCATCCTGGCTAACACGGTGAAACCCATGTCTACTTTGTATTTCATAAAAATACAAAAAATTAGCCAGGCGCCGTGGCGGGCGCCTGTCGTCCCAGCTACTCGGGAGGCTGAGGCAGGAGAATGGCGTGAACCCGGGAGGCAGAGCTTGCAGTGAGCAGAGATCACACTACTGCACTCCAGCCTGGGCGACAGAGCAAGACTCCGTCTCAAAAAAAAAGAAAAAGAGCCACAGTGATAGCAATTCTAGGTGTAAACTTGAGCAGGCAACATGAAGAGGCAGTTTATAAATGAAAAAGGACTGTGGTTCCGCTGACACCCTTCCTTTTCTTGGACGAAACACCAGGAGGCTTGTTCATCATGAGGGAGACAGTACCACAAGAGCCGTGGTGCCTACGTTTACTTGTTCTGATGGGATGAAAAATTAGCTGGGCATGGTGGTGTGCACCTGTAGTCCCAGCTACTCAGGAGGCTGAGATGGGAGGATCACTTGAGCCTGGCTGGAGGTTGCAGGGTTGGGGTTGCAGTGACCCGAGATTGCACCACTGCACTCCAGCGTGGGGAACAGAGTGAGACTGCTTAGAAAAAAAAAAAAAAAGTCTCGTTTTTGCTTCAAAATTATCCAATGGGAAGTGGGAAGGGGAATGAGTTGGGCTAATAAGAGATGAAATAAGATGGGCTGTGTATTGTTAAGAGCTGGATGGGAAGATAGGGCTTAATCATACTGTTCTTCCTACTTTGGTAAGTATGTGAAAATTTCCCTAATAAAATCCTTTTTAAAAACACACGTACAGCCGGGCACGGTGGCTCACACCTGTAATCCCAGCACTTTGGGAGGCCGAGGCAAGCGGATCACGAGGTCAGGAGATCAAGACCATCCTGGCTAACATGGTGAAACCCCGTCTCTACTGAAAGTACAAAAAATTAGCCGGGCGTGGTGGCGGGGGCCTGTAGTCCCAGCTACTCAGGAGGCTGAGGCAGGAGAATGGCGTGAACCCGGGAGGCGGAGCTTGCAGTGAGCCGAGATGGCACCACTGCACTCCAGCCTGGGCAACAGAGCAAGACTCCGTCTCAAAAAAAAAAAAAAAAAAAAAAAAAAAAAGAAAAGAAAAGAAAAAAAAGACACACATACACAGCTGGGCACAGTAGCTCATGCCTGTAACCACAACACTTTGGGACGCCAAGACAGGAGAGAATCACTTGAGGCCAGGAGTTTCAGACCAGCCTGGGCAACATAGTGAGACCTTGTTTCTAGGAAAAAAAAAAAAAAAGGCCAGGCACAGTGGCTCACGCCTGTAATCCCAGCACTTTGGGAGGCTAAGGTGGGCAGATCACGAGGTCAGGAGATCGAGACCATCCTGGCTAACACAGTGAAACCCCGTCTCTACTAAAAATACAAACATTAGCCGGGCGTGGTGGCCGGCGCCTGTAGTCCCAGCTACTCCGGAGGCTAAGGCAGGAGAATGGCGCAAACCCGGGAGGCGGAGCTTGTAGTGAGCCAAGATTGCGCCACTGCACTCCAGCCTGGGCGACAGAGCGAGACTCTGCCTCAAAAAAAAAAATAAAAAAATAAAAAAAATTAAAAAAAAACACCACACACGCATACTCATTCACTCTTATGGACTGAATATTTGTGAAGTCTTCAAGTTCATATATTGACTCCCTAATCCCCAGTGTGGTATGTTGGAAGATGGGGCCTTTAATCACCACCTAATTAGGTTTGGATGAGATCATGATGGTGCAGACCCAGATGAGATCAGTGCCTTCATAAGAAGAGACCGTGGCCCGGGCGCAGTGGCTCACGTCTGTAATCCCAACACTTCAGGAGGCCAAGGCGGGCGGATCACGAGGTCAGGAGTGGGTTTTTTGGGTTTTGTTTGTTTGTTTGTTTGTTTGTTTTTGATAAGGAGTCTTGCTCTGTCGCCCAGGCTGGAGTGCAGTGGCACGATCTCGGCTCACTGCAAGCTCCACCTCCCAGATTCACACCATTCTCCTGCCTCAGCCTCCCGAGTAGCTGGGACTACAGGCGCCCGCCCCTACGCCTGGCTAAGTTTTTGTATTTTCCGTAGAGACGGGGTTTCACGTGTTAGCCAGAATGGTCTCAATTCTGGCCTCAATTCTGGTATCAATTTCCATGGGGAAACCCCATCTCTACTAAAAGTACAAAAACTAGCTGGGCATCGTGGCATGCCCCTGTAATCCCAGCTACTTGGGAGGCTGAGGCAGGAGAATCATTTAAACCCAGGAGGTGGAGGTTGCAGTGAGCCAAGATCGTGCCACTGCACTCCAGCTTGGGCGACAGAGCAAGACTCCGTCTCAAAAAAATAAAAAAAAAGAGAGACAGAAGACCCAGGAGCAGTGGCACGTATCTGTAGTCCCAGCTACTCAGGAGGCTGAAGTGGGAGGATCACTTTAGCCCAGGAGTTTGAGGCTGTAGTGTGCTGGGATCACACTGCACTATGGCCTGGACAATATAGCAAGACCCTGTCTATAAAACAAATAAACACAAAAGAAAAAAGAGAGACACCAAAGAATTTGTTCGCCCCATTCTGCCCCCATCATGTGAGGCCACAGCAAGATGGCCATCTGCAAGCCAGGAAGACAGCCCTCACCAGGAAGTGAATTGGTTGGCCCCTTGATGCTTTACTTCCCAGAGTCTAGAATGTAAGAGATCAATTTCTGTTGTTTAAGCCACCCAGTCTAGTATTTAGTTATCGCAGCCCAAGCTAAGATACTCACACCTTTAATGGCTTCCTATTGCCTTTTTTTTTTTTTTTTTTTTTTGAGACAGAGTTTCACTCTTGTCACCCAGGCTGGAGTGCAATGGTGTAATCTCAGCTCACTGCAGCTTCCGCCTCCCGGGTTCAAGCAATTCTCCTACCTCAGCTTTCCGAGTAGCTGGGACTACAGGTGCCCACCACCACGCCCAGCTAATTTTTTGTATTTTTAGTAGACACGGGGTTTCACCATGTTGGCCAGACTGGTCTCAAACTCCTGGCCTCAGGGGATCTGCCCGCCTCAGCCTCCCAAAGTGCTGGGATTACAGGCATGAGCCATCAAGCCTGGCCCCTACTGCGTTATTAAAGACCAACTTTTTTTTTTTTTTCATGTTCAAATTACACAATTTAATGTCTTGACATATGTATACATCCATGAAACCATCACCACAATAGAGAGTAAACATATTGATCACCACTAAACTTTTCATTACGTGCCTTACAATCCCTTCTTCCTCCTCCCTTCCCAACTAGGCAATTGCTTATCTGTTTTCTTTTTTTTTTTTTTTTAATTAATTTTATTTTATTTCTTTTTTTATTATTATTATACTTTAGGTTTTATGGTACATGTGCGCAATGTGCAAGTAAGTTACATATGTATACATGTGCCATGCTGGTGCGCTGCACCCACTAACTCGTCATCTAGCATTAGGTATATCTCCCAATGCTATCCCTCCCCCCTCCCCCCACCCCACAACAGTCCCCGAAGTGTGATGTTCCCCTTCCTGTGTCCATGTGTTCTCATTGTTCAATTCCCACCTATGAGTGAGAACATGCGGTGTTTGGTTTTTTGTTCTTGTGATAGTTTACTGAGAATGATGATTTCCAATTTCATCCATGTCCCTACAAAGGACATGAACTCATCATTTTTGATGGCTGCATAGTATTCCATGGTGTATATGTGCCACATTTTCTTAATCCAGTCTATCATTGTTGGACATTTGGGTTGGTTCCAAGTCTTTGCTATTGTGAATAATGCCGCAATAAACATACGTGTGCATGTGTCTTTATAGCAGCATGATTTATAGTCCTTTGGGTATATACCCAGTAATGGGATGGCTGGGTCGAATGGAATTTCTAGTTCTAGATCCCTGAGGAATCGCCACACTGACTTCCACAAGGGTTGAACTAGTTTACAGTCCCACCAACAGTGTAAAAGTGTTCCTATTTCTCCACATCCTCTCCAGCACCTGTTGTTTCCTGACTTTTTAATGATTGCCATTCTAACTGGTGTGAGATGGTATCTCATTGTAGTTTTGATTTGCATTTCTGTGATGGCCAGTGATGGTGAGCATTTTTTCATGTGTTTTTTGGCTGCATAAATGTCTTCTTTTGAGAAGTGTCTGTTCATTAAAGACCAACATTTTAAACATGCCTTACAAAGCCTCTGCCTGCTCTGCCCCTGCCTATCTCTCTAGCTTCGTGTCACACTGCTCTCTCTCCTCACTCTGCATTCCAGCTGCATAGACCTTCTTTCAGTGTGGGGTCTCCATCATCCTCCCAAGGCACCAAAAGGCCTTTGCATGTGCTATTCCCTCTAACTGGAAAACTCACACATCTAGCACCCCCAACCCTCTAGCTTCACCTAATAAACTCTTACCTTCAGGTTTCGGCTGAAACATCACTTCTTATTCTTAGATTTCTATTACTAGAGTGACCATATGTCCTGGCATGACTAGCATAGCCTCACTTTACACCTATTCATCTCAGACTAATTTCCCTCCCTCTTCCTCTCAAAAGCATCCCAGTTCAGACAATAAGTTACATGGTCATGCCGGGCACCGTGGCTCATGCCTGTAATCCCAGCACTTTGGGAGGCCGAGGCAGGCAGATCACGAGGTCAGGAGATTGAGACCATCCTGACTAACACGGTGAAATCTCGTCTCTACGAAAAATACAAAAAATTAGCGTGGCAGGCACCTGTACTCCCAGCTACTTGGGAGGCTGAGGCAGGAGAATAAAGTGAACCTGGGAGGTAGAGCTTGCAGTGAGCCGAGATCATGCCACTGCACTCCAGACTGGGCGACAGAGCGAGACTCCGTCTCAAAAAAAAAAAAGAGTTACATGGTCATGCTATCCATAAGGAAGTCCCACCACCACATGGGTCAGCTGCCCCTATTACATGCTCTCATAGCTCTGTACATCCTGCCTTCACACACTGAAGTTTGTATTTACACATTTATTTGTGAGGATTAATATTTTTGTCCCTCACTAGTCTGAGTAAACTTTGATTGCTGGAACTGTGTTTTTTGTTCGTTCAGGATTGTATCTGCAACAGCTACCACACAGGATCACATGTCATGTACCCGGCACATGGCAGCCACTCGTATTTTTTGAATGGATGAATTTTTGCTGAATGGATAAATTTCTGTTTGGCAGGCTAATTTCTTGAAATACTCTGTACTCCCTCTGCCACTTGGAAGTATCCACTTCCAAGGCGGAAGCCTGGCATTTGTTCTCCTCAATCCTGAGCTCCTTGAGATTATGCTGGGAGAGGAGGGAAGAGAGAGGAGAGAGGAGAAGCCATCAAAGCCTCTGAGCTCGCAGACCTAGGAAGAACACAGGCCCACAATTTCCATCAGCAGTGGGATCTGCAGCCGGTCACCCTTGCAGGAGCCCCAAGGCCCTGCCAGGACCTGGGGGTAGGGTTGGGGTTCCACGGGGAACATGAATCTTCTACAAGCCATGTTGCCTGCCACTGGCTTTCAGGTATCAGGTAACCTCTCATAGATAACCAGTACAGACCAGAAACCAGAAAACCTCCCTTCTCGGCCGGGTGGGTGGCTCACGCCTGTAATCCCAGCACTTTGGGAGACCGAGGCAGGCAGATCATAAGGTCAGGAGATGGAAACCACAGTGAAACCCCATCTCTACTAAAAAAAACCAAAAAAATTAGCCGGGCGCCGTAGCGGGCGCCTGTAGTCCCAGCTACTCGGGAGGCTGAGGCAGGAGAATGGCATGAACCCAGGAGGCGGAGCTTGCAGTGAGCCGAGATGGCACCACTGCACTCCACCCTGGGCGACAGAGCAAGACTCCGTCTCAAAACAAACAAACAAAAAACCCCTTCTCTAATTTCCAAAACTAAACAGCCTCAGATGAGGGCCCGTGTCTTATTCATCTGTGTATCCAAAGGCTCACAGTAGGCTCTTCAAGGTTTTTTTTTTTTTTTTTTGAGACGGAGTCTCGCTCTGTCGCCCAGGCTGGAGTGCAGTGGCGCTATCTCGGCTCACTGCAAGCTCCGCCTCGCGGGCTCACCCCATTCTCCTGGCTCAGCCTCCCGAGTAGCTGGGACTATATAGGCGCCCGCCACGGCGCCCGGCTAATTTTTTGTATGTTTAGTAGAGACGGGGTTTCACTGTGTTAACCAGGATGGTCTCGATCTGCTGACCTCGTGATCCGCCCGCCTTGGCCTCCCAAAGGGCTGGGATTACAGGCGTGAGCCACTGCGCCCGGCTCTTCAAGTTTTTTGAATAGCACTGGAGTAAGGAGTTAAGCTTCTATTTAAGTCTAGCCCAGCTCCCTAAACAGGGGGAAAGATCGCCACCTACTGGCCCCATCAGTAACTGCAGGCAGCCTCTGCAGGAGGGATATGAGAACTTCATGGTCCGGCAGAAATACTGCTTTCACCGTAACCGGATTAGTGCCAGGAGTGTTGTATTAGACTATCAAATCGCCTAACATATTCAGGTGGACAAAATAAAGTACTAATTCCTAACTTAGGTACAAAAGGCCATTGACATTGAACCCTCAGTGAAATTTCGCAGTATCTTGCCCCCACCTCCCACACACCTCTGCTTGACCCATTCTAACAGCCCTCTTCTCCCACTGGAAAAGGCACTCTTCCTTACACGGTATGCACCTTTCTCGCTCCTGGCAAACTGACGCTGTCTTCAGAATCCTAGGCCAACATCAGCCAAGTCTTTTCTTCTTCTTCTTCCTTTTTTTTTTTTTTTGGAGACAGAGTTTCACTTTGTTGCCCAGGCTGGAGTGCAGTGGCACGATCTTGGCTCACTGCAACCTCCGCCTTCCGGTTTCAAGCGATTCTCCTGTCTCAGTCTCCCGAGTAGCTGGGATTACAGGCGCCCGCCACCATACCTGGCTAATTTTTTGTATTTTTAGTAGAGACGAGGTTTCACTATGTTGACCAGGCTGGTCTCGAACTCCTGACCTCGTGATCTGCCTGCCTCGGCCTCCCAAAGTGCTGGGATTACAGGCGTGAGCCACCGCGCCGGGCCAAGCCAAGTATTTTCTTGCTTGTACTCTTAGGGGTGCTACTCTGACCTTCACTTTGGGACAGAACTCAGCTCAGTGCACAGAAACCATTCCCATGTCTGACTTCCCCCATTAGACACTGAGGTCTCTGGGAGTTCTATGATGAGTACATAGCAGGTTCACAAAGACTATTGAATACAGGTAGCTCCATGTTTGGACATACAGAGACCTGTGTTCTTGTCTCAATGTGCCACTAAGTTGCAGTTTCATCAACCCTAAGTAAATCATTTGATACTCAGGGCTGTTTCTGTAGTGGTTTTCAACTAGGGGCAATTTTCCTTCCCAGGAAATATTTGGCAATGCCTGGAGCCGTTTTTGGTTGTCACAACTAGGGGAAACCACTGGCATGCGGTGTTAGAGGCCAGGGACGCTGCCACACATCCTACAACACACAGGGCAGTCCTCAAAAGCAAAGACTTACCTGGCCCCAAATGGAATGATCTACTCGATACCCACCTAACAGGGTTGCAGTGAGGCTACACCGGGCGAAGGCAAGCCCCCAACAGGGCATTAGGAAGTCTCCTGCCTGTGTCCATGAAGCATGATGCAGAGGGGCATGAGCCATGTGTCTGGTTGACTGAATTTGTGGATTTCAGTGCCAGAGCCTGTCAGCAAGGGGTGAGAATTCCAGATCCTTCACAAAACTAAGAAGTTTCTAATAGGACCAATTCCACATATCCATTTTTGTATCAGGAATGAAGATGATAAATGTGAAACAACAAAAAACCATTGCAGGGAAATAATCATTAATATATGCTTGATGCCTTTGCCAAAATGGCATGTTGCACATCACAAGGAAACCAAAGAACATCATTTCCAAAGCTTTTTTTGTTGAGCAAGAGGCAGTTATGGAGTGCTTATAATATGCCAGGGACTGTACTAAGTGCTTTAAATTCTCAGTCCTTACAACAAGCCTCTGAGAGAGTCAAGAATCTACAAATGAGTTGCGATAGTATTCTCTCTTTTTTTGAGACAGAGCCTTGCTCTGTCACCCAGCCTGGAGTGCAGTGGCGCGATCTCAGCTCACTGCAGGTAGCCAGGATGGTCTCAATCTCCTGACCTCGTGATCCACCCGCCTTGGACTCCCAGAGTGCTGGGATTACAGGCCCGGCCAGTATTCTCATTTTACATCAGAAGGTACACTCTGGGCTGGGCACAGTGGCTCACGCCTGTAATCCCAGCACTTTGGGAGGCTGAGGTGGGAGGATTGTTTGAGACTAGCCTGGGCAACACAGGGAGACCCTGTCTCTACAAAACAAAATTAAAAACAAAAACAAAAACAAAACAAACAAAAAAAACAACTAGCCAAGCCTAGTGACTACTGTAGTCCCAGCTACTCAGGAGGCTGAGGTGGGAGGATCTCAGCTACTCGGGAGGCTGAGGTCAGAGTATCTGCTTGAGCCCCAGAGGCTGAGGCTGCAGTGAGCGGTGATCGTAATCGCACCACTGCACTGCAGCCTGTGCAACAGAGCAAGACCCTGTCTCAAAAACAAACAAACAAACAAACAAACGTAGACTCAAGTTAACCTTCCTAATGAATACTGTTAGGCAATTTGCTAAACCGCCTCATTTGTGTTAACACACTAGCTGCAAAACGTAGCAGGCTCAGCTTTGCAAGGCCTAAGAGGAAATGAGTTCTGTCGGAAAAGAGCAAACAAGACTGGGAAGGGTTATAAAATGCAAAAGAAAAGTCATAGCTTTAAACAATAAACAGCAACCTCACAAATTATTTATCTGTTTTAAGGAGAATAAATTAATGGGTGTATGTCATATTCAACTTAAAAATGAAAATGGGCTGGGCGCGGTGGCTCCCATCTGTAATCCCAACACTTGTGGGAGGCCAAGGCAGGCAGACAGCTTGAGCTCAGTTCGAGACCAGCCTGGGCAACATGACAAAACCCTGTCTCTACAAAAAACACAAAAATTAGCCAAGTGTGGTGGCACATACCTGTGGTCCCAGCTACTTGGAAGGCTAAGATAAGAGGATTGCTTGAGCCTGGGAGGTGGAGGTTGTAGTGAGCCAAGTTTGCACCACAGCACTCCAGCCTGGGTGACAGAGCAAGACCCTGTCTCAAAATAAATAAAATAAAAATGCCAAGGCCAGGCGTGGTAGCTCACACCTGTAATCCCAGCACTTTGGGAGGCCGAGGCAGGCAGATCACGAGATCAGGAGTTCAAGACCAGCCTGGCCAAGATGGTGAAACGTTGTCTCTACTAAAAATACAAAAATTAGCCAGGCCTGGTAGTGGGTGCCTGTAATCCCAGCTACTCAGGAGGCTGAGGCAGAGAATTGCTTGAACCTGGGAGGCGGATGTTGCAGTAAGCTGAGATCACGCCACTGCACTCCAGTCTGGGTGAAAGTGGTATAGACATACAATGGAATATCATGCAGTCTTAAAAAGGGGGAATCCTGTCACCTGCTATAACATGGATGAACCTTGAGGACATTGGCTTGGCTAAGTAAAATAAGCCAGCTACAAAAGGATAATATCATTACTGTTCCATTCATGAGGTTATATCTAAAGTAGTCAAAATCATAAAAACAAAGTAGAAAGATGGTTGCCAAGGGCTGGGGAGGAGGGGATATTAGTGTTTAATGAATATAGTTTCAATTTTACAAGATGAAAATGTCCTAGGTATCTGTTACACAATGTGAATATACTTAACACTACTAAACCATACAATTAAAAATGGTTAGTGGTAAATTTAATGTTGTTTTATCACTATAAAACAAAAACAAACAAAAATGAGAGAGCATTTTCATTTATCCAAGTAGCAAAGATCAATTTGGTAAATAGTGTTGGCAAAAGAGCAAAGAGGCACTTTGATAAAATGTTGCTGGAACTATACGATTAGTAGAACGATTTTGGAGGGCAATAATGATCAAAATGTTATTAAATAAATGCAAATATCCTTTGAACCAGCCATTTTTAGGAATATTTCCTACATAAAAACACGCAGATACTCAGTCTCATGTATAAGACTATCCAGTGTAACACTATTTGTAATAGCAAAATACTTAACCTAAACTTCTGCCCCTAAAATACTAATTTAAATAACTTAAGAGTACCATATAGCCATTAAAAATGAGCTGCTGTGTTCTGCTATGAAATGAGCTCTGAAAGTTGCAAAACATTGCACGTGACGAACTGCCCCATTTGTGCCAGGAAAAAAAGGAGGGGAGGATGCATATAGTAGCACATACCTGGAAACTGTCTGGAAGGAGACACAGAAGCAGATTCCAGGAAACAGGGCTAAGATGAAATTTTTCTTTTTTTTTTTAATTTTTGAGACAGCATCTTGCTGTGTCACCAGGCTGGAGTGCAGTGGCACGATCTCAGCTCACTGCAACCTCCACCTCCAGGGTTCAAGCAATTCTCCTGCCTCAGCCTCCCGAGTAGCTGGGATTACAGGCACGTGCCACCACGCCCAGCTAATTTTTGTATTTTTTAGTAGAGACGGGGTTTCACCATGTTGACCAGGCTGGTCTCGAACTACTGACCTCAGGTGATCCGCCTGCCTTGGCCTCCCAAAGTGCTGGGATTACATGCGTAAGCCACTGTACCTGGCCTGAAATTTTCATTTTATACTATTATTTTTAACAAGTATATTCGAAAATGGAAGCATGAAGGTGGGAAATACCAATTCACTTCTTTTCAAATACTCTTTAGATAGGCGGTTTTCAACTCCACCTGTTCATTAGAATCATCTGGGAGCTTTAAAAATACCCTAGTGCCCGGGCCTCACCAGAGAGCACCAGGGTCTGACTCAATAGATCTCAGGATGGGCCCCTGAGTATCTGTGTTTCTTTTTCATTATACTTTAAGTTCTAGGGTACATGTGCACAACGTGCAGGTTTGTTACATATGTATACATGTGCCATGTTGGTTTGCTGCACCCATTAACTGTCATTTACATTAGGTATTTCTCCTAATGCTATCCCTTCCCTCCCCCCACCCTATGTTAGGCCCCGATGTGTGATGTTCCCCACCCTGTGTCCAAGTGTTCTCATTGTTCAGTTCCCACCTATGAGTGAGAACATGCAGTGTTTGGTTTTCTGTCCTTGTGATAGTTTGCTGAGAATGATGGTTTCCAGCTTCATCCATGTCCCTACAAAGGACATGAACTCATCCTTTTTTATGGCTGCATAGGATTCCATGGTGTATATGTACCACATTTTCCTAATCCAGTCTATCATTGATGGACATTTGGGTTGGTTCCAAGTCTTTGCTATTGTGAATAGTGCTGCAATAAACATACGTGTGCATGTGTCTTTATAGCAGCATGATTTATAATCCTTTGGGTATATACTCAGCAATGGGATTGCTAGGTCAAACGGTATTTCTAGTTATAGATCCTTGAGGAATCGCCACACTGTCTTCCACAATGGTTGAACTAGTTTACAGTCCAACCAACAGTATAAAAGTGTTCCTATTTCTCCACATCCTCTCCAGCACCTGTTGTTTCCTTTTTAATGATCGCCATTCTAACTGGTTTGAGATGGTATCTCATTGTGGTTTTGATTTGCGAGTATCCGTGTTTCTAAGTTCCTCAGATGATTCTAATTTTCAGCTGATGTCTTAGAAATCGCTGATTTAGACCAGGGATTGGCAAACTTCTTCTGTAAAGGACCGCATCCTAAATATCTTAGGCTTTGTGAGCCATTGATATGATCTCTGTCACATATTCTCTCTCTTTTTAAAAGACCTTTACAAATGTAAAAACCATTCTTAGCTCCTAGGTAATATAAAAACAAACCATGGGCTGGATTTGACCCATAGGCCATTTTGCCAACCCCCAATTTGGACTATGCATAGGCTAGAATATAGCCCGGAAAAGGCACCGTGAGACAAGCTGTGGCCAAGAAAACCCTGCAAGCTGCTGCCAAAAAGCCTCTGCAATGAAACCACAGGTCTGGACCCCAGTCCTATAACTGGCACCAAAGTTGTTCTGGTTTGAGTAGGGGGTGGAAGGGGTTTAGACTCACAATAATAAAACTCCCAAGACACATTATAAACCAGCCAGTTTATTATTTTGTAGTAAGATGTAGAACTTTTACCATGCAGACTGAAATATCTGTGTCAGCATGAACAGTACATTTTCTTCCTAGAGGCAGTTACATGGAAAACCAGGTTATTATCAGGTTATTTAGCAAGTATGGAATCCAAACAAGAGGAGACTAATCTTAAGACCTATAACTCATCCATGAAGGCTTGGGGCACACTTTCCTACCACCGGAATGCCTTAGCCTCCAGAAAGCTGTGGACTCTTCCCTCTCCGTCTTGGTCTGGCTGAGTACCGCTACTGCTCAGTCACTTCCTGCAGCCATACCGTCAGGCCAGCTTGGCCTAAAAGCTGTATCTCTGGTCACTGGTTTGTGTTGTTACAGCCACTGTTACTAACAGTTAAGGTTCTGAAGGGGGCATGTCAATTGCTCCCAGGTACCAACCAGGAGACACAATAATCCTATTAGTTGGTTCTCCCAAACCCACTCAAGTTTATCAGGTAATATGCTCTGTAAGGTTCTTTCCAACCCCATTAGCACATACATAGATTACCTATAATTTCACCTAATGTAATCTACCTTCCTACTGAGGATTGAGGTTTTAACATTTGTTTTTTTTCCCACTTTCTTGATCAGCGATTCTGAACCATGTAGGAATTAATGAAACCAATTCTGTATCACCACTGCAACCAAGACAGCGATACCAAGTGATATGTATTTTTCAAATTAATGTCATTTTGTTCTCTATACTGTAAAAAACAAGAAGATGCAGTCCTCAACTTAGTACTCAATACTAGGAAGGGTCAAGTTGTCAAAAAATGTCTTCCAACAGTAGAAAAGTTTGCTTTCAAATTAAAAAACAAGGCATGTATTGCAAACATCATGTAATGATAAAATTACAGAAAAAAATATATTCAGAATGACCCATGGCATTCACGCCACACTAGAATTTTGCCTGTAACAAAACAGTGAATTTTATCCCAAAAGGTAGGTTAGGTCCATGCTGGCTAAAAACTTCAGTCCCAGACCCAATAAATGAGAATGAAATACATGGTGCATGCTTAACAGACATTGCATATACAGCAACAATTCTTGAATGCCCCTCTCTAGGGTTTTGAGGGAAGGAGGGATGAAATGTGGACATGTGCACTCACAAAGGCAGAATTTTCTTCCTATTATAAAAAGTCACACATGTGACCCTTTACTATGTTTTGGGCAATAACCAAAATTTTATCTGTGGTAATCCACCTTTGAAAATCACAACAAAAATCAATAGTAAGTGATTTAATATAAAATATACAAATTTCTCAGTATGAGGACTTTCACAGAAAAGGAAGGAGACAACAATGAAAATGAATTTTCTTAAAAAATAACATTCCCTTATTTTGTCCCTGCTACTCAACACTCAAAAACAAGTCTGTACAAAACTAGGAACAAAGAAAAGGACCAGAGAGGATGTTACATTGTAAAGTCTTAGGACCTACTCTAAACTTCTGTCCTCATCAAGACCCTCACCTAGAGACTTGAGGGTTCCCAGGTACACTGGAGAAAGTAAGTAGTCTCCGATCATCACCCTTGCTTCACCAAAGATGACCTCAGGTCACTCGCTGTCAAACTTAATAGAATTGACCTGGACAGAGATTGAGCCTCCCCGGTAGCTGCCCCGCTTCTTCTTGGTTTTCTCATGCCGGAACGACTTGCCTTTGGTGAACTTCAAAACCTGATTGGCTCGCTCTCCCCAGTCTCCAGCTGCACCTCGCTGGTAAGTAGAGAGGGGGATTAACACAGAGGAGGACCATGCCGGGGCCCTGTCACTTTATTCTTTCTACTCCCTGCTCAAGGAAACCTGAACCCAGAGAACATTCCCACCAACATGAACCAAGAGCTGTCCTCTCTGACACTACCCACCCTCCCTCCCAAGAATGGCACAAATCTCTCTCTCACCTTGGCATCAAAGGAGTTGTCTGCAACTCGTGAATCCACCTCAATTTCCTCCTCCCTGACCCTTCGGAATGGGGATGATGCCCTTTTTTCTCCCTACAGAAGAATGAAGTAGGAAATTAAAGACAGAGTGGTCATGTAACAGTTCTCCTGAGTGATACACATGGGCACATGTACCAGGTCACACCAGGCAGAGCTGTCAAGATGATCCTAGATTTTTCTACTTTTAAAGAGCTGGCTCCTGAAAGGAAAGTGAGACAACTTACTTTCTTCCTTTTTGGAAATGTGTTAGGGGTCTGAAGCTTTATCTTCTTGGCCTGAGGAGTCTCTGCCTCCTTGGCAGCCTCATTCTGCTTCCGCTTCTTTAATGAACCTACAAAACAAAAAGCCAGACTCAGGCTGAGTGCAGTGGCTCACAACTGTAACCCCAGCATTTTGGGAGGCCAAGGTAGGAGGATCGCTTGAGCCCAGGAAATTCAGATCAGCCTGGGCAATACAGTTAGATTCTGTCTCTATAAAAAGTTAAAAAAATGAGCCAGACATGGTGGTGCATGCTTGTAGTCCCAGCTACTCAGGAGGCTGGGGTGGAAAGATCACCTGAGTCCATGAGGTTAAGGCTGCACAAGCCGTGATCATGCCATTGCACGCCGGTCTGGGTGACACAGTGAGACTCTAATAAAAAAAAAAAAATGGAGACCAGTTTCCTGTTCTTCCTCCCACTTTCCACAACTGGAAGCCCAGTGGTGGGCCTCCTCTCACTACCCTACTCTCAAAGAGTATATCCCATCCTGATTTGGGGGGACAAAACCCAGAGGGCATGTTCATTGGGTACAGACCTGACTTGGAAACTACCACTGCCGCCTTTTTCTTTTCTTCTTCCTCCTCCTCACTGTTCTTAGCTGCTTTTCCATTCTGGGCAGTCAGTGCAGAGGTGCCATTGGCCCTGGGGGCTTGTGGTCTTGGAGAGCCCTTGCCCTTGGGCTTCTCTTCCTCCTCCTCACTGGAGTCATCAGAGGAAGAACTGCTGCTGCGCTCAGCCTTTCTTTTCTTTGCAGAGGCTGGCTTGGAAGGGGATGCACCTCCTGCTACCTTTTGTGGCTTCTTCTTAACTGCAGACTTAGATGTCTTCTCTTCCTCCTCCTCTTCCTCACTGCTGGAGCTGTCTGAATCAGAGCTGCTGTCCCTACTACCCTGAGGAGCCTGCTTGGCAGGCAGAGGTGGAGCTGCTTTGGCAGTTGCCTTGGGCTTAGTGGTGGCCACCATCTTCTTTGTCTTCTCCTCCTCACTGGAGCTGCTCTCTTCCTCACTGGAGCTGCTGTCAGCCTTTCTCGTGGGAAGCTTCTGGCCACCGCCCACAGGTTGCTTGGGGGCTGCAGCTGGCTTCACTGCAGGTGACTTGGTGGTGACAGCTGGCTTATTTGAAGAATTCTTGGTGGTACCAGCTGGCTTAGAAGGAGCTTCATCATCCTCAGAGCTGTCAGAGTCTAGACACAGAAGGGATGGAATCAACAGCTCCCCAAATCGGATTCAGGGGAGCCCTTAGCAGCTGCCTGACAGCATGTCACTGAACTGAGGGCCTCCATATGCCTTACCTGAGCTGTCTGAAGAGCTCTCTGCTGCTTTCTTTGCTGGAGGTGGTTTGGAGGTTGCTTTAGAGATGACTGCCTTAGTTGGGGGTTTCTTCTCTTCTTCAGAACTTGAATCTGAGGAGAACCTGTAGCATTATGCTGGGTCCACAGTCCCAACCCAACCAGGACAGCAATAAAAAGAATGCAAAGACACGCACAGAGCCTTAGCTCTGTCTTGCTTTAAGCAAAAAGCAATGGAAGGATGGAAGGCTTTCTCTCTCCCTTATTCCTCATCCCCTCCTCCAGACCCACGCTGAGGGGAGGCTGCATCCCTCTGACTCACCAGACTCATCACTGCTGTCTTCACTGCTTTCCACAGGCTGCTGCTTCTCCACAGCCTTCTTGGGAGGCTGGGTTCCCAGAGACTTCTTTGGTGGGGGAGCAGAAGGTGGGGGGACTGAACTGTAGGGACCTGTTTAAAAAGGACAGTGTGATGGTTTTAAGATATGTCTACAACTTTTTTTGATACTACTTTCTTCTAGAAATGAAGCTTAATTCCCCTTCACTTGAGTATGGGCCAGAATCAATGACTCAGTTCTAACAGAACATGGTGTCACTTCTGAGTCTAGGTTACACAAGGCACTGGAGATTTCTCCTTGCTTTCCCGGATCACTAGTGCTGGGAGAAGCTAGCTGTCATGTCATGAGGACGCTCAAGCAGCTCTATGGAGAGGTCCATGTGGTTACTGCAGCTGGGCCCTGACCACAGTCATACAGCTTCGCTCCCCATGTCCAGTCACCTGGTTTATTTTTCATGGGTTTTTTTTGCTCCTCTTCCTCCTCACTGGAGGAATCCTCACTGCTGGAACTCTTCTGGGTAGGGGTGGCAGCTGCTTTCACTGTGGCCTTGGCCATAGCTTGCTTTTTAGGTACAGTCTGCATTAGAAAGAAAATTGATTACCACAGGAAAATGCTGACCCAACCAATCCTGCCAGGGAATGGAGACACACACACATCCCACCCTGGTCACCTCTTCCCTGACAGAAGTTATGGCCCAGACCTTCTTGGGGGTGGCTGCTGCTTTCTCCTCCTCTGAGTCATCACTGCTACTGCTGCTGCTGCTGCTACTGCTGCTACTGGCTGCTTTACCATTGGCTACTTTAGGTGCTGCTCGAGCTGGAATACCCAAGAAAAAGAAAGAGTAAGGAGTATTAGGGCAAGTCAGGACCATGAAAAACCTCCTTCCTATGAGCAGAGAACTTAGGAGTCCACTAATTTCTTTTTTTTCTTTTCTTTTTTTTTTTCTTCTGGAGACGGAGTCTAGCTCTGGCTCTGTCGCACAGGCTAGTGTGCAGTGGTTCAGGCAACTTGCCCGCCTCAGCCTCTGGAGTAGCTGGGATTACAGGTGCCCACCACCATGCCCAGCTAATTTTTATATTTTTAGTAGACACGAGGTTTCGCCATGTTGGCCAGGCTGGTCTTGAACTCCTGACCTCAAGCAATCCGCCCGCCTCAGCCTCCCAAAGTGCTGGGATTACAGGTGTGAGCCACTGTGCCTGGCCAGGAGTCCACCAATTCTTTCAACTTTAGAGCAGCCATCAAGGAGAATGCCAGCCACGGTTTACCACATCAAAGGATACCTTTCCTATCCCATGGCAGGAATAAAACTGTCTTCTTAGAAAAGATGACATAAATAATCTCAATACGCCCTCTAAAATCTTTCACTTCAACCTCCATTCAGAGAAATAACCTAACCCTCATCACAAGTTACAGAAAAAAAGAAAAATTCTCATTTGTCTCATAGAATGAACATACAAGAGTAAAAATAGCAGTGAAAAGCACAACAAATAGATATTTAAGTGGTTACAGTGGAATGGGATGTGTGAAAACATAAAATGTCTATGAAATGTCACAAAAGAATACCAAATGGATACCATTTAAAAAAATACACATTTTTCCTTGCTGCAATAACTTTATTTACTAGCTCCTATGAAATCTTGTTATTTATTAGTAAAACTTTTAAAATTAAAAGACCAGTAATCAACACCTCCAGTTCAACAAACAGTACCATTTCACCCCTATGCCAAATCAGCAATTTTAACTCCAGTCCCCAGAGCAATCTGGTCCCCAGCGCAGCCTCTTGGGAACAGAAACAGTACCTGGTTTGGGAGGGGCTTTAGTCTGAGCTTTAACTGCCACAGGTGTTATCTTTGGCTTCTGGTTCTTTGGTGGCTCATCCTCGGAGCTTGAGTCAGAATCAGAATCAGAGCTCTTGGCCTTCTTAGGAGGAGCTTTGGCTGCCTTGGCTTGGGGCTTAACTCCCTTCTGTTAGAAAAGACACAAGGAGAGAAATCAGCAAAAGCTTCCGGGTACCCAAAGGGCATCCTAGGTCCCTTTTATTTTTAGGGGCCTAATGGAGCAGTAAGAGCAAAAGAAAGCTAAGGACAGGATATGGAAAGGGCAAAAAACTCTTAAGAAACAACAAAGTTCAGCCACTTGATACACTGGCCCTGTTCCTGCCATATCCTGCCAAAGCTCCCAAGAAAACACTCTCTCTTATTCTTGGAGCCCTGAATAGTGTCCCAGAAGAACCCAAACTCCTCAAGCAGAATGGGTTTAATTTCCTCTAGATTCCGAGCCTGACCTCAACCTCACACATTCCTTCCAGACCTCATACTTTTATCAGCTCCCTGAAAATCCCCAGATTTTTTTCCTCATAATCACCTATTGTATTGCCGCCATCACCCCATTGGTTACAAGCTAGAGGCCAAGATTTTAGGTTTCTTCCTTTCCAATCCTTAAACCCCTTTTTTTCCCCAAAGCTGCAAACCTGGACAGGCTGTTTCTTTTGGTCCTCCTCCTCATCATCACTGGACTCTTCACTGCTGCTGCTCTCTGATGCTTTGGCTGCAGCCTTCCCAGGAGGCAGACCGACTCGCTTGGCAGGTACAGCTGAACAAACACACAGGTCCCAGTAAGAATCAGCCATGTGAAACAAGCAGGCTGTAAATTATTTTCCTGGCACCACCAAGCCCACCTGCTACTCTGCCTTACCAGCCTTCTTTGCTGGAGGCCCTTGAACTTCCTCCTCCTCCTCACTGCTGTCCTCACTGTCACTGGATGAGACCTTCTTCTTAGCTTTCTTAGCCACTGGTCCATTTGACTGTAACTTTCGCTCTGGGACCTTGGCAGACCTGCTGAGGTAGATTGGACCAATTTCTAGGGGACTGGAATCTTCCCAAACCAAGAAACATAGCCCAGCCCATCTTGGGGGAGAAAATAGCCAAAATGGAACAGGAAAGGCTTACTTGAGCCAGAAGCTATAGATGTCTAAGAGGGAAGAGGCATTGGCATCCTGCTGTGTCTGTAGAAGAAAAACAGCTGGGTAAGGAAATTATTTTATCCTGGTTATGCTTTCATTAAATGTGGCCTGTTACATACATAATTACTAAATTTGGTATAAATGTTACATCTTCATAAAACTTTTGCTATGTGCATAAATCAGGAGAAAAATATTCTATTTGTGGATTTCCCAATTTCTGATATAAAAAACGGGCTACTCCTATGTTTGTGGCACCATCTAACCATCTAACCCCTGGCCCGCCAATCTGTATTGATCAAAGTCCTAAAAAAAAAAAAAAAAAATCAGTGGCTCATGCTTGTAATCTCAGCACTCTGGGAGGCTGAGGCAGGCAGATCAAGAGGTCAAGAGTTCAAGACCAGCCTGGCCAACATGGTGAAACCCCATCTCTACTAAAACAAAAATTAGCCCAGTGTAATGGCACACGTCTGTAATCCCAGCTACTTGGGAGGCTGAAGCAGGAGAATCACTTGAACCTAGGAGATTGCGCCACTGCACTCCAGCCTGAGCAACAAGAGCAAGACTCCATTTCAAAAAAAAAAAAATCACTTTTGACTGGGCACAGTGGCTTATGCCTGTTATCTCATGTTATCTCAGCACTTTGGGAGGCTGAGACAGGAGGATCACTGGATGCCAGGAGTTCAAGACCAGCCTAAACAACATAGCAAGACCCCCATCTCTACCCCCCTGCCAAAAAAAAGGCTCTCTCTTTACTCTAGCAATGTACTACCTAAGAGTGTAATCTTATCCATTACTTGAGGGTACAAACACTAATACAAGAAGGTTTTTCCTGTAATGTGGATTATAATACCAAATCATTAGAAATAAGCCTCCAGGCCAGATGCGGTGGCTCACGCCTATAATCCCAAAACTCTGGGAGGCCAAGGCGGGCAGATCGCCTGAGGCCAGGAGTTCAAGACCAGCCTGGCCAGCATGGAGAAACCCTGTCTCTTAGCCAGGTGTGGTGGCAGGCGCCTGTAATCCCAGGTACTCGGGAGGCTGAGGCAGGAGAATCGCTTGAACCCCAGAGGTGGAGGGTGCAGTGAGTCGACGTCGTGCCACTGTACTCCAGCCTGGGCGACAGACCAAGACTCTGTCTCAAAAAAAAAAAAAAAAAGAAAGAAAGAAACAAGATTAGTAAGTACTGTATTGAATGTAAAGAACTGCATTTAGGGGCCAGGCACAGTGGCTCAGGTCTGCTGTAATCCCAGCACTTTGGGAGGTCGAGGTAGGCAGATCATGAGGTCAGGAGTTTGAGACCAGCCTGGCCAACATGGTGAAACCCCGTCTCTACCAAAAACACAAAAAATTAACTGGGCATGGTGGCGCACACCTGTAATCCCAGCTACTCAGGAGGCTGAGGCAGGAGAATCGCTTTAACCCAGGAGGCTGAGGTTGCAGTGAGCCAGTATCACACCATTGTACTCCTGCCTGGGCGACAGAGTAAGTCTCAAAACAAACAAACAAAAAAATGCATTCAGGCCAGGCGCAGGTATACTAACACTTTGGCAGGCCAAGGTAGGAGGATCACTTAAGGACAGGAGTTCAAGACCAGCCTGGGCAAGACAGTGAGACCTCCATCTCTCTCTCTCTCTTTTTTTTTTTTGAGACGGAATTTCGTTCTTGGTCGCCCAGGTTGGATTGCAATGGCACTGTGGTCACTCGGCCTGTGGTGGCTAAATGCCTGTAATCCCAACACTTTGTGAGGCTGAGGCGGGTGGATCATCTGAGATCGGGAGTTCGAGACCAGCCTGACCAACATGGAGAAACCCCGTCTCTACTAAAAATACAAAATTGGCTGGGTGTGGTGGCGCATGCCTGTAATAATCCCAGCTACTCAGGAGGCTAAGGCAGGAGAATCGCTTGAACCCAGGAGGTGGAGGTTGTGGTGAGCCGAGATTGCGCCATTGCACTCCAGCCTGGGCAACAAGAGTGAAACTCCGTCTCAAAAAAAAAAAAAAAAATTAGCCAGGTGTGGTGGCACATGTCTGTAGTCCTAGCTACTCCAGTGACTGAGGCAGGAGGATTGCCTGAGCCCAGGAGTTCGATGCTATGGCGAGCTATGATTGCATCACTGTACTCCAGCCTGGGCAACAGAGTGAGACCCTCTAAAACAAACACAAAACAATACACAGAAGAGTACAGGATCAGGCCAGGTGCAGTGGCTCACGGGCCTGTAATCCCAACACTTTGGGAGGCTGAGGTGGGTGGATCACCTGATCAGGAATTTGAGACCAGCCTGGCTGGTATGGTGAAACCCCATCTCTACTAAAGATACAAACATTAGCTGGGCGTGGAGGCGGGCGCCTGTAATCCCAGCTATTTGGGAGGCTGAGGCATGAGGCTGAGGCACAAGAATCACTTGAACCTGGGAGGCAAAGGTTGCAGTGAGCTGAGATTGCACCACTGAACTCCCGCCTGGGCAACAGTGAGACTCTGTGGTCCAAAAAAGAGTAAATGATCAGAGTCAGTACAGATGGGAACTCACCTTTGGACAAATTACCTAATCTCCTTGAGATTATTTTCTTTTCTATAAAATGGAGATAATACTACACATCTCATTAAGTTATTGAGAGGATAAGACATAATGCCTGTTGGCTGGGTGCGGTGGCTCACACCTGTAATCCCAGCACTTTGGGAGGCCGAGGCAGTAGATTTCTTGAGGTAAGAAGTTCAAGAGCAGCCTGGCCAACATGGTGAAACCCCATCTCTACTAAAAATACAAAAAAAAAAAAAAAAAAAAAAATTAGCTGGGCATGGTAGGGCACACCTGTAGTCCCAGCTAGTTGGGAAGCTGAGGCAGGAGAATCACTTCAGCCCGGGAGGCAGAGGTTGCAGTGAGCTGAGATCGTGCCACTGCACTCCAGCCTGGGCGACAGAGCCAGACTCCGCCTCAAAAAAAAAAAAAAAAAAATTAAATGCATGTAAAGGGCTTAGCATCTGACCCTTAGTAAGCTCTTCACAAAGATTAGCTTTCCTCACATAAAACCATTTCAGAATCCTAATTCTGAGGCCGGGCACGGTGGCTCGTGCCTGTAATCTCAGCACTTTCAGAGGCTGAGGCAAGTGGATTTCTTGAGGTCAGGAGTTCAAGACCAGCCTGGCCAACATGGTGAAACCCCATCTCTACTAAAAATACAAAAATTAGCCGGGTGTGGTGGTGCACGCCTGTAATCCCAGCTACTCGGGAGGCTGAGACAGGATAATCACTTGAACTTGGGAGGCAGAGGTTACAATGAGCAGAGATCGCACCATTGCACTCCAGCCTGGGCAACAGACTCCGTCTCAAAAAAAAAAAAAAAAAAAGAATCCTAATTCTGAAATGTCCAATTCCATCCAGTCCACTGTGAAAGCACTCTCTGCAGTCTCCTTAACAGTCAACTCTAAACAGTTTCATTAAGAAAGCAGTTAGATCACATGGCAGCCTGTCCGAGCTTAAGGAAGTTCTGAGGCTGATCTGATTCTTTGCTTTTCCAGCCTGGTTCTGCTAAAAGTGCAAGCCATCCTTCCTAGTCATGCTATCATCCCTGCAGAAGACCCCCCCACCTCCTCTCTCAAAGTGTCTTCCCATGCAGGAATGTCCGTTGATGTAGATTACAAACCTTTCACATTCCTGGTTCTCTTACTCTTACATGTGTTTGGAGCATCCTAAATTGCCATAACTATGGTACAGCTTTCACTTTTACAAGATTCCTCTGTACCAGCACTGAGATTGCTACTCTTACACATCATCTTACTGAAACTCACAAAAATCCTATAAAGTGGCTGATGACATCTCTGTAGAAAGACTCAGAAAGGTTAAATAAACTGCCCGGGTCACGTATCTAAAAAGTGGCAGAGCCTGGTCCCAAACCTAGGTTTCTTTGATTCAATTAGCCAAAGCTCCAAGCCCACTACTATGCCTACTTGGTAGAGCTGTTGATGACGCTTAATTCTCAGTGTAACTCAAAACTCTGCTTCTACTTTCATTCATTTTCTTCCTTACAAACGAAAATCCCAGCCTTCATTCTAAAGCAATTTCACTTGCTTTTGAATCCCAGTAAATGTGACTGAAGCTAACGTCAAATCACGGTTTGCCTCACCCAACGAAAAGCTCCCCAGAAGATGCCGAGGAACCAACGTCCTCAGTGGAACAAGACTCTAGCTCCCCGCTGCACTCTGCCAGCCATGTGACTTGGGGCCACGAGGCTCCCACGCTGCCGTCGCTGCACGGCTCACAAGAAAAAAGCAACAAGACTCAGCGGTATCTAGTCAGACCTGGAGGAAGGTGAACTACCAAGGCCGCAAGCTTTCTCTGGTCACTGCCGAGGGGTCGGCGTAAAGGCCTTGCAGACACTGGACTGGCGGACCCCCAGACTTCCCCACCTGGAAACCTAAGCACGATAGGGCCTGAAGCCTTGTGGTCATCTCAGCCCGGTCCCCGCCCCAAGCCCGGAACTCACAGCTCCTGTCGCTTTGGCGAACTTATTGGCCACCTCTGAGAGTTGGTTATCGCGCAGGAAGCCGAGCACGAGAGGATACAGGTCGCTGGGAACCACGCGGCGAATGCCGGCGTCCGCCATCCTCCGGGCAATACGCGTCACTACCGTTGCAGACGCAGCACGACTCAGGAACCCAACAGGGGCAGTGGGCGGGCCTGTGACGTCATTGCGCCGCGCGGGCGCATAACGGAAAGGGTGGGGCTCCACAGGGCAGTCCCACCTTCACCTCAGAGGTAGGGTACACAGGAAATCTATATAAACTCTTTCCGGTCCCACGCGTATCGCCATCTTGGTTAACGGAGGAGCCCACCGGACGCCAGCTTCTGGAGGCGGAGCTCTGACGTCAGGGGTCACGCCCTCGGCGTGGCGGGAAAACTCGGAACTTCCCGGGCTGTCTTTCTGGGGGAGGTACCTTTTCTCAGAGCAGCGGTTTCCCGCGCCCCTGCTGGGACTCGGATTCCGGAGTAATGAGTGGACAAGCAGGCTCGAACAGTTGTTCTACAAGATCTCCCAACCGCCCCCATGGCGTACCGGCGCGGCCAATGGATTCTCGCCCTTCATCTTCACTGCCTCCAATACCCAGGGAGGCCCTTTCTGATACCATCCCAGCCTCCAGACTCCTGCCTCTGCTGCAGAAGATCCTTCAAGTTATCCGTCGTGAGGGTGGGAGGTGTTGATTTCCCAAGCCGCCCCTCCCATCTCCCTTATATTCCGCCTTAGGTCAGCTCCATGAAGAGGAAAGGTGTCATGCACCAAACCTGAATCACACACAGCAACAATCTATTCAAGCTGAACAGACTGTTGAAAATAACCCTTCTTCCTCCGGGATCAGAGTTCACACTCTGCCTTTGTCATGAGTAACTCCACTATCAATGCTCAGACCTACCAAGTTAATTCCAAGTTCTGCCACATTTCAGATCTTATCAGCAGTTAGCAATCCCTTCAATCCTACCCACTACCCCTTGGCTACCTCCCACTAATGCCGCTCAGGAAGGATAAGGATCCTCATGGGAACACACCTCTCCTTTGCCTTTCTCCAGTCACCCCCTCTCCTATATAAAATTGGCCAGGCACAGTGGCTCACAACTGTTATCTCAACACTTTTGGAAGGCCTAGGGGAGGATCCCTTGAGCCCAGGAGTTAAGAGGCCAGCCTGGACAACACAGTGAAACCCCCCTATCTCTACAAAAATTTTTAAAAATTAGCCAGGTGCAGTGGCGTGCACCTGTGGTCCCAGCTACTTGGGAGGCTGGGGCAGGAGGATCAACTGAGCCAGGGAAGTCAAAGCTGCAATGAGCTATGATCCTGCCACTGCAATCCAGCCTGGGCCACAGAGTGAGATCCTATCTCAAAAATCAAAAACAAAGCTGGGCACGGTGGTTCATGCCTGTAATCTCAGCACTTTGGGAGGCTGAGGTGGGTGGATCACCTGAGGTCAGGAGTTCAAGAACAGCCCTGGCCAACATGGTGAAACCCTGTCTCTACTAAAAATACAAAAAAAATTAACCAGGCATGGTGGCAGGTGCCTGTAATCCCAGCTACTCAGGAAGCTGAGGCAGGAGAATCACTTGACCCCAGGAGGCAGAGGTTGCAGTAAGCCAAAATCGTGCCACTGCACTCCAGCCTGGGAGACAGAACAAGACTCCATCTCCAAAACAAAACAAAAAAAAGTCAAAAACAAAAACAAAAAACTCCACAGTTCCCTCTTCCCCACACTTCCTGTTCTACCCACATGCATGCATTATTTAAAACATTTGAGCACCTGCTGTGCCATGCAGTGTGCTCAAGCTATCATAAAATGAACATAACTGACATGATGAATGTATACACCAGCCCCAGTTTAGAAAACCTTTCTTTGGAACAAGTGTGAGCTTCTCTAGGTCCTTGTTATCGAAATCCCTTCCTGGACCAGTATCATCATCCCATTGTCAGAATCTACATTCTAAAAAGATGGCTAGATGATTCAAATTCCCTTTAAAGTTGAGAAGCACTGTCCTAAATGACTCATTTTAGACAATACATCTGAGGTACCAAGGTTCAAATCCAGTGGGATTTTTGCACCTGACCAGGGAGAGGCATGTCCCTGGACCATGTTCAGATAGGAAAAGTGAATACATTTGGCATTAGCACCATATAAAGACGCACAACAGCAGTTGGGAGTTCTCTCTAGTTGATGTTTATTAGTCTGCATAGTGACTTATGTTCCAAACACTGGGGATCCCCTCAGCCCCACCTATCTTACATAGGAATGCAAGTTAACTTGTTTCAATACCTGTTATAAAAAAACAAATACCCCTTTTAAAAAATCTGATTCAACATATTTTTTATTTCACTTTTTTCCATTTCTTTATAAAACAGTCATCTCACTAGCAGCTCTCTCCCCTAGAGTAGGGGAAGGGGGTGGAAGAGGTTGGGCACCTCCAAAGGAGAAAAAGGGTAGCAGGGAAGGGCCCAAGGTTACCTCCTGAGGTTCTTCTGGGCCTGTTTCAACAATGTGTCAAAGTCAAGAGAATCAAATTTGCTCTTTACAGGTGCTGGGTCAAAGTCTTCCCGGTTGGAGTCTATAAAGGTAAAGACAAACTTCAAGGTCTCTGACCACACTTCCCAACCACAGGGTCTGCAAATGGCTAGCTATCTCCCATCCCAAAAACGGATGGAGTGAAAACTGCTCTAATTTTAAGTCAAAGAGATAGGAGAGTCCCCAGTCTCCATTTCTCCTCTCGTCCCACCCCTTGGGTATTTTTTTTTTTTTTTTTTTGGAGACAGTCTCGTTCTGTTGCCCAGGCTGGAGCGCAGTGTTATGATGTCAGCTCACTGCAACCTCCGCCTCCTGGATTCAAGCAATTCTCCTGCCTCAACCTCCCGAGTAGCTGGGATTACAGGTGTGTGCCACCACCTCCAGCTAATTTTTTCTGGTTTTGGTAGAGATGGGGTTTCATCATGTTGGCCAGGCTGGTCTCAAACTCCTGACCTCGTGATTTACCCGCCTCAACCTCCCAAAGTGCTGGGATTACAGGCGTGAGCCACCGTTCCCAGCCCCCTTGGGTTCTTTGTATGTCAAACTAAGGTAAGTCTGCCTAGCCCCACTCACACAGGGTTAGGAACCCTTCTGGGGAGGGGATGAAGTATTCCAAAGCTTTATGCCCTCCCTCCACTCACCAAGATCAGAATAGCTCCTCTTGCAGAATTGCCTTCGGCCCCCAAAGCAGAGATCAAAGGGCTGCTCATCTGCCTGCCGCAGCTTGTGGCCACTCTCAATGGCTGCAAATGCCTCCTCAGCATAGCGATAAGTGACGAAGCCGTAGTTGTCCCTGGTAGGAGAAGGGTGAGGCAGGGGCTGGAGTGGCTATATGGGCCCATGCCATGGAGGAGACACAGCACCCCAAGGTACAGAGGTGGTTCTTTTCTCATTCCCAGTGGCCAACCCTCTGACTGCTGAAATGAAGGTGCCCTATATTGCTCAGCACACCAGAGCAAGGAGGCAAGACAAAGAAACATCAAGGTAGATGAAAGGGATAGAAAGAACATCCTGAGCCTGGGGCCCAAGCTTACCCTTGGACACGGAAGTGGATGGTGCACTCCTCAATCTCTCCAAAAACGGAGAACCTCTGTTTCAGCTCTGATCGAGTCATACGGCCAGGTATCTTTCCAATGAAGACCACCCTTCTTTCTTCCTATGTTTGGAAATGAAAAAAAAAATCAACACACCATTAGCCAGGGCTACAACTGCAGGCAGCTCTCTGAGCTCAAGGCTCAGGGGGTAAGCCCCCTCCTCCCATGATCTGTTCCTCTACTCACTATTGCACGCTCCTTTTGCAGCACTCTTTGCCTTTGGTAATGGTCATGTGAACGATAAGAGCTGTACCTGACAAAAGACGGTGTCATCAGCCCCCCAAACATAAGACAATTCAAGACTCAACTCTTAGGCACCTGCATCCCAAGTGCATGGCGCTCCCTGAACACATGCTCACCGCCGCCTCCTGTCACTTCTCCGGCGGGGGGATGGGGAGCGGGAGCGGCTTCGAGAACTGGATGAGGATGAGGAAGACGAAGAGGAAGATGATGACGAAGAGGAGGAAGAGCATCTTCGAGAACGTCCAGAGGAACTACAGCTGGACCTGAAGGATAAGAGGGCATGCAGGAATGCTGGGAGTGGTTCAGGTATACTCTGCTTATCTCACCCAGGCCCCAGTCCTGCCCTTCTTTTAGGAAGCTCAGGACCAAAGACAAAGCAGAGTAGAAGAGGTCTAGAAGAACAATTTTCCTTCAGAGATGAACAAACTGAGGCCCTTCATGGAACTTTAGGTGTACCTGGAATGTTGTGGAGTGTTTTGGAAGAGATCACATTTTCAATTGTGCACTTAAAAATTGAAAAATATTTAACAAATCAGAAAGAGGAAGAACAATAAATGGAGACTCAAGGAGAGGGCTGAGCCCTAGGTCTCACACCCAGCTATCTGTGGTGCTGGGGCCAAGCCTGGGTCTTTTGGGTTACTACTGCTCTCCTACCAGGTCTCACTGAAATACTGTGACCATGAGAGAGATAACTGCTAGACTTGTAGTATGGGCCAGTTATGAAGATATATATCATCTCCAAAACCCAAGAATTCTTCATTAAGTGGGAAAACTTGGTTACTGAGAAAAAAAGATACTGTCAGGAAATAGATGAGGCCATAGCAACACCCAAAGGAACTGCCCCAGACACCTTCCTCAGCAGATGATTAAGGGAAGAACTATTTTCTATTAACAAGTAACCCACTACCTCACATAGCACCCAGAATACCAAAAATGAAGGCTGATATAGTATGTGAAAAAAATCAACATGGTCAAAATCAAACCCTAAAAGTCTCCCCAAGGCAGGTCTCAAGGAAGCAGGAGACCTCACTGACACCCCAAGCTCCAACAGGGGACAGAAGCAATCGTCTCACAGCTTGCCTCCTTCAACAATCCAGGAAAAGGGAAAACACAAAAGCCAAAGACAGAAATAGAAGCCTTAGCGCCTGAAAGTACCAAAGTCAATGGGTAAAAGCTTTCAAAGTAAACCACAGAAGTACGTGAACTTCCTAAATGGAGAGGACCTACAGGGCCATCAAAGCTCACCTTCGCCACCTCTTGTGTGGGGGGGAGAGGGACCTGGACCGAGATCGGGATGAGGAAGACGACGATGAGGATGAGGAGGAAGATGCTTCGCTGGTCTGGTTGGACCCAGAGCTGACAGAACGGCTGTTGCGGCCTCGGCGGCCCTGCCAGCCCTGGCTTGAGGGGCTGGCTGACCTGCAGGCTTTTCGGTAACAGCGCATTGACCGCTGCTTGGCTGAGGGTTCAGGGGGAGTCCTAGTGTTCATGTCATTCCGGCAGGGTGAAGCCTCAGGGGACAGCAAGCTGGATGGGGCAAGGCAGGGTGCTGAGGGATCTGCCTGCTCACTGCTAGTCCTGTGATCAAGTGGCTCCCGGGAGGCAGCTATGCATGGGGGCGGAGGGGCAGCTGGGCCCAAGGACAAGACAGGTTTGATGGTGATGTCCTGATGGCGCTTGACATTCCATCGGGAGCCCACCTCTGGAATGACTAGGGCAGGCATCTTTTTTGGGGGAGTCCTGCTCCGGACACAATAGTCATGGTCCCCAGAGCCCACATGGACTCGACTAGGGCCATGGACCCCTTCTTGGAGGCGAACTGCAGCTGGATGTTTGGCCTCCGTAACTCCTTCAGGCTTCAGGGTTCCCTCCTGGGCGGTGGACTTAGGAGATTTGGCTTTGGCCAGCAGTGAGACAGCAGCCAGGGGCTTCCATAACTGGTGGGGAGGGGTAGCTGGAGGGGTGAGCCCTGTGATGGGGAGGGAGGATGGAGATAGCAGGATGAGATCCGATTCTATGCTTCCAAATACCGTGTATATAGCCTCCAGAGACCCCCACCTCATCTCACAAAGTACACCAAGCAAGGTAAGCAGCCCAACTTCTCCCACTGCTTCAACTGCTCCTTCCCCATGTTCCCCAACTTGGGGACCAGCAAGAGAAATCCAGCCAGCTAGGGTCTTCCTGAAGCCCTCATCCTCTCACTACCCAAACCTAGTAGCCAGGTCCTAGAGCCTAAGCTCTCCATTCTCAGATCCGCCCCTTCCACCCAGTACTGCCTGACTTCTAGGCTGCATCTTGCCTGGACTTATGCAGTCATCTTCTATCGTCTCCCCACTTCCAGCTTCAGAGTCCACCTGTCTTCCACATTCCTGCTAGATGGAGCACCCAAAAACCAATCTGGCAAAGTTTCTTCAATGCACAGGATAAAGTCCAAAGAGCTTAATATGGCATTCGAGGTCCCTATAATCTGACCTTCTATTTACCACTCCAGTTTTATCTCTCGCTTTACCTCTGCCCACTGCCCTGATCAGCTACTACACTCCAGCCAAACCAAGCTTCTCACAATTCCCCAAAACATACCCAGTTGGTTTTGTTTCTTCAGTTCATTCAAGCTGCTCCGTCTTCCTAGAATGCCCTGTCCCCTAAATCTACCACCTGATAGAGTTTCTCAAGCCTCAGCTTAGGGGATTAGTTTCTATATAACCCTTCCCTGACTGTCCCTCTTCACATCTCACTGTAACCCATAGATTTTTTTTTGAGACAGTCTTGCTCTGTCGCCTAGGCTGGAGGGCAGTGGCGTAATCTCAGCTCACTGCAAGCTCAACCTCCCGGGTTCACGCCATTCTCCTGCCTCAGCCTCCCAAGTAGCCGGGACTACAGGCGCCCACCATCATGCCCGGCTAATTTTTTTGTATTTTTAGTAGAGACGGGGTTTCACCGTGTTAGCCAGGATGGTCTCGATCTCCTGACCTCGTGATCCACCCGCCTCGGCCTCCCAAAGTGCTGGGATTACAGGCGTGGGCCACCGCACCCGGCATTCTTTTTTTTTTTTTTTTTTTAGATAGAGTCTTGCTCTGTCCCCCAGGCTGGAGTGCAGAGGCACGATCTCAGCTCCCTGCAACCTCCACCTCCTGGATTTTAGCAATTCTCCTGCCTCAGCCTCCCAAGTAGCTGGGACTACGGGCATGTACCACCACGCCCAACTAATTTTTGTATTTTTTTTAGTAGAGATAGGGTTTCACCATGTTGGCCAGGCTGGTCTCGGACTCCTGACCTCAAGTGATCTGCCCGCCTCAGCCTCCCACACGTGCTGGGATTACAGGCGCAAGCCACTGCGCCTAGCCCATAGGCTGTAACATAGCACCTGATACTCAACATGCTCATTCGTTTACACGTCTGCCCCCTAGACTGTGAGTACCTCAAGGCTGGAGATCAGATCTCTATATCCTTAACGCCTACACACAATTGATTTGGAGTAGGCTCAGCAAACGTTGCTGCATAGACTAATCACAGGCAGAATTCCCCACCCTGAACCCACCTGCCACGTTGGCCAGTTCTGGGGCTTGTAACCGGTCTAGGGGCCTCTTCTCCTGGGGAATGTCAACGCCGCTGGCGGGGGGGAAAAGGGAAAGCCTGATTCATTGCCTCCTCAATATCTTATACATTTGCCTTTCTCAGAAATCAATGGGAGGGGGTGGGTGCAGAGAAGAATGGGATGCACAAACTGCCTCCATCATCTTCTTCCTGCACAAAAGGGTCTTATTGACTGAACTACAAATTGGGTCTCAACTGAGCCCTGCCCAATTCCAAGAGGCAGGCTGGCCATGACCTTGAATACCCCCCACCTCCTTCACATGGAGTCTCACCTGCCCAGCTCACACCAACCTGAAATCAATGTGGAGGGGAACATGCTTGGCAGAACAGGATGGAGGACCATGAACATGAAAAATGAGTCCTAGCCATTAACATCTTCCTCCACTTTAAGTTACACCATTACCAGCACTGAGCAAACTTGAAGTGTTATTAAATGAAGGAAAGAAATCCCCAAAGGCATGACTTGCCAGGAGATAAAAGGCACCTCCAGGACATTTGGAACCCGACTGGAATCAGCTGGAGGGCAGTGAACATGCCCCGTTCTCACCTCACCACCCAAAACACTGCCCAGTAGTGATAGGCAGAGTAAGGGGTAGGGAAACAGGGAAAGACTCTAGAGCTGACTACAGCATCCCTGCAACAGAGGCATCCAGTTGACGGTCCTGGAGTGTCAGCCGGCTGCTGACCAACAGCTGTAGGGTAACTCGCTCATGTCTCCATACTTACCCTGAGTTTCCTACAGCCAAGCTGTCAGCAGGAGCCGGAGGAGGACACTCCTTTTTGGCTGCAAAGAAACCATACTAGTTAAAAGCCCAACCAGATGTTCTAGACTGAGGCGGCACAGAAGGGCTTGCTTTGAGACCCAAAGGAGGAAAATCCACTTTGCCTACATATTCCCTGTTGGGATCTCCCCAAAGAGATCCAGTCTCCTCCAGTGGATGCCCAAGTACTATTTTTAATCATGTCTCTTTTCTACTCAGAAACACCCACATTCCTCCACTGAATTTGAGATAAAGTCCAAATGTATAAGCCTAGCGTTCAAGGTGATCTATGATCTGCCTAACTAGCTTCCTGGCCTCACAGCCTACTCTCGTTCTACAAATCACATTTTCTATTTTGCCTTGTTACCAACTCAGGAATCATTTCTGTAGATTCTTCTCCCCAGTTAGACCATAAGCTCCTTGAGAACAGGATAGTGTCCTCCATAGCACCTACATCCATGACTTATACTGAGAAAGCCAACTATTCATTGCCTTTCAAATGTGCCATATGCCATTCTTCCTATACCTACCCTCTGCCTTTAGTTGCCACACATATTCTCTCTGTGAATTCCTACCTGTCTTTCAGTGCCCAGCCTGAAAGCTACTTCCCTCTAGAAAAATGTCCCTAAACAACCCCAACCTGCTTGGATTCCCTTTTTTTTTTTTTTTTTTTTTTTTTTTGAGACAGAGTCTCACCCTGTGGCCCAGGTTAGAGTGCAATCGCACGATCTCGACTCACTGCAACCTCTGCCTGCTGGGATCAAACAATTCTCCTGCCTCAGCCTCCCGAGCAGCTGGGATTACAGGTGCCCGCCACCTCGCCCAGCTAATTTTTGTATTTTTAGTAGATATGGGATGTCACCATGTTGGCTAGGCTGGTCTCAAACTCCTGACCTCATGATCCACCTGCCTCAGCTTCCCAGAGTGCTGGGATTACAGGCATGAGCCACCACGCCTGGCCTGGATTCCCAGTCTACTCTTTTTAATACCTTCCTTACTGTATCACTGCCGTCCCTGGCTTGGATTATCGTCACAGTTCAATCTTGTCTCCCTCTTCCAATTAGGGGTCTGCTCTAGTGGCTAAGGCTGTCCCCTCTCACCCTAGTTTAAGCAACTACAGGGCTGGGCCCAAAAGAAGTATCACCAAAAAAAGAGTTGGAGCAAAACTACACATGTTCCCTCACCTTCTGATTTCTCAAACTGCTCCAGCAGACTGGACAGGTCCGATGCCTCAATTCCTGTGGAGGCACACAACACAGGATTGAAAACGAGCCCCTATCAACTGAGTACACAGGTCCCAGGAAGCCCCCAAATCATCTCACTTCTCCCTTTCCACTCCCTCTGCCCTCTGTACTAAGTGAGCCAAGGTAGCAGCACAAAGCATGAAGGATTCAAATCAACCCAGAACTCTGCCTTTGAAGAACCCTCCACAGCCAGGCACGGTGGCACACACCTGTGCCTATAAATCCCAGCTACTTGGAAGGCTGAGGTGGGAGGACCACTTGAGCCCAGGAGTTCAAGTCTAGCCTGGGCAACACAGTGAGACCTCATCTCTTAAAAACAAAAACAGGCCAGGGGCGGTGGCTCACACCTGTAATCCCAGCACTTTGGGAGGCTGAGGCGGGCGGATCACAAGGTCAGGAGATTGAGACCAACCTGGCCAACACGGTGAAACGTCATCTCTACTAAAAATACAAAAAGCCAGGCGTGGGTGTGAGTGCCTGTAATCCCAGCTACTGGGGAGGCTGAGGCAGGAGAATTGCTTGAACCCGGGAGGTGGAGGTTGTGGTGAGCCGAGATCACGCCACTGCACTCCAGCCTGGGGAACAGAGGGAGACTCCATCTCAAAAAAAAAAAAAAAAAAAAAAAAAAAAAAAAGGCATGGTGCAGCGGCTCACGCCTGTAATCCCAGCACTTTGGGAGGCTGAGGCAGGCGGATCACGAGATCAGGAGATCGAGACCAACCTGGCCAACGTGGTGAAACCTTGTCTCTACTAAAAATACAAAAATTAGCCGGACGTGGTGGTGGGCACCTGTAGTCCCAGCTACTTGTGAGGCTGAGGCAGGAGAATTGCTTGAACCCGGGAGGCAGTGAGCCGAGATTGCACCACTGCACTCCAGCCTGGAGACAGAGCAAGACTCCGTCTCAAAATAAAAACAAAAAAACTCCTCCAAAGAAATCCAACAAAGGCCAGCCTCATCAGCGTGGCTTATCCTATTCTACAGAGTCCCCCAGCCAACTTGTGGACTACGTGGGGGAACTGTGTGGCACTCACCAATCTCACTGATGAAAGCCTGTACCACATCTTCAGAACCCTGAGTACGTGGGGTAGGCAGGAAAGACAGCTTCCTTAGACGGGCTGGGTGGACAGCAGGCAGCTTGGGGACAGTGCTCTGCCTTGGTGTCGGAACAGCCTTGGTAGCAGGTAAGGGGGGCTTCTCCCTGGGCCTGGTCTCTTGGGTCTCAGGCTTTAGCCTCTCTGATGCAGGCTCCTCAACAGTCACACCTTCAGCAGACACACATGCTGGAGCCTTCATCTGGGGACTTTGCACCAGGGCAGACACCTTGTGTTTCGGATGGGGAGATGCAGGCACTGGCTTGACCTCCACCTTGGTAGGCTCTGTCTGAGGAGCTCCATGGCCAGGTAGCCCAAGACTGAGGGGAGGAGCCATCGACACGGGAAGTACATTTTCAGGAGGGCCAGCTGGAGTGCCCCTAGACTCCATCTTAGGTTGGGGAACAGCTCTCCCAACGGAGGCTGGAGGCAAAGGAGGTGGGGGAACAGTAGACCAGAATGGAGCATGTTGAGGCCCTGGGCCCCATCCCAAGGGCCCATAGGTACAGGTGGAACTGTAAGGTGAGACTGGGGCAGGAGGGGGTGCCCAAGGCACATTGCAAGTGGGAGGCACGGCATAGGCACCAGGAGTACCAGACACTAGGGGCACTGTTGGTGGGGGGGGCAGGCAAGGATAGCCAGAAGGGGACACATGAGGATAACAAGGCCAGGGTGGCACGGGGGCATAGTGAGTAAACGGATCAGGTAGTACTGGCCCCATAGACAATGGAAGACTAGGAGGCTGCAAGGCAGGTGGGGGCAGACTGGGGGGCATGCCCAGCCCACCTGCAGGGAAAGGCAGGGCAGTAGACATCGCGGGAGGTGTGGGCACAACAGAGGACACAGACTGCACAGAAGGGGAAGGTCTCGCCAACAGTGGCATCTCCTGGGATGGCACCTGCTCAGTGGGAGCTGAGGCCACAGGTTTGCTTACAGGTGGCTCAGGACTAGGAGAAGCAGGGCTGGGACCTACAGGCACAAGGCAAATCTCAGGGGGTGCTTCAGGGCTTCTCTGAAGAGCTGTCTTCTTGGCTGAGGCTGGTGGGATGACAAGACAAGGGATGTCTGCCAGCCCTGTGGGAGTCTCTGGAAGGCTAGGCCACTTCCCAGTTGGAGGCTGGGGACTTCTCTCTTCTGTTTCTGCTTGGCGTTGCTGCCTTCGTCGCCGGTACTCAGATAAGCTGAGAGGCCGAGGTCTGGCTTCGTGGGTTGTAGCACTGGTACCACTTTCAATTTTCAGAGAATCCACAACCTCTTTGACTTCAGGGATGATGGTCTTTGGTGGGTCCAAGGACTCTGACTCCACGAGGAGCTGGGGTGCTGAACCCCCCAGGGCTGATGACACTGCACCACGTCTGGGATCAGTTGGTCTGGACTTAACTAGCACTGGGTCAACTGGAGTCAGGTCATTAGGAACAGGGTCAACTAGTGCTAGATCAACTGGTGGTGGGCCAGATGGGACAGCATCAACTGGTGGCAAGTTATCTGAGATGGGAACCACTGCAGGGTCAACTGCTGCTGAGTCAGCCAGGACTGGGTTGATCAGCACTGGCTCAGCTGGCAGAGGCTCAACCAGTTCTGAGCTGGTTGAAGCAAGGTCAGCCAACCCAGGGTCAACAGGTATAGGGCCAGCTAGAACAGGGCCAACTGCAGTGGGATCAGCTTCAACAGAGTCAACTGGCATGGGGCTGGCTTGGGCAGAGTCGACCAATGAGAGATGGGTTGGTATAGGATTGGCTTGGATAGTGTCAGCCAGCTTGGGGTAGAGGTCTAGAGGGCCTTCTTTAGCAGGACTACATTGTCCAGCACTTCTCTCCAAGTTCTTAGGGCTAGGATTCTCCAAGGCAGCTGCCCAGGCCCGAGCCCAAGCTCGGGGCTTCCCCTTACCCTGGAGAGGCCCAGACTCTTTTTGAAGTTCTTCCTGAGACTGTTTCTGCAAGTTGTCTACCTGAGAGGTCACTTCCGTACCTACGGTAGACTGCCCGCGAGAAGATGACCTCAGCCTCCTGGCATAGCCTTCCAAACAGGATGCTGGCTGCTCCTTGCTCTTCTTCTTCCTGCCCTTTCGAGCTCTCTGGGAACCTGGTGCTGCATTGGCAGGTGGGTTCTGAGGTTCCTTGGGCACCACCGGCTCCACGACCTCCCTGGGCTTCAATAAGCAGGCTGAGTCCAGCTTCTCCTCTGAGTTCAATGACAACCCCTCTTTCTCAGAGCAGAGGGTTACCTTGGGCACAGCAGCCTCCGTCTCTGACTCCAGTGTAGGCATAAGCAGCTGCAAGGCAGAACTAGTCTCTAGCGAGTCATCCAGGAGCACAGGCCGGGGTCCAGGAGAGACCTGTCGCACCACAACTGGGATCTCCAGGTCATCGCCAGCTGTGGCTGCCTGCCCCACAATCTCCAGCACTACACAGCCCTCAGGCAGTGTCAAATCATCTGGCTGCTCCTGAAGCTCATCCTCAAGCGATGCCAGTTGGGTGAGGTTGGGCAGGCAGTATGGGTGCATGGCCCGCACCAGCTCACTCAGGGAGGAGATGCTCTCATCACCAGCTGCTGGCACTGCCATCTCTGCTGCTGTTGCTTTATCTTCCTCCTCAGGGCAGGCCAAATGCATGGGGAAGTCCGGGATACTGCTCACACAGTTGTCAAGCTCCCCAGCAAGAATCTGGCCACTGAAGCTGGCCACCTCCTCCTCTTCTTCTCCATCACTGCGCTGCTGGGGAGGTGGGGATTGGCCCCAGCGTGGTCTTGATCTTGGGGGTCTCCAGCTAGGAAGCTTGGGGGAAGAGGTCTCTAAGAAAGAGGGTGGGGAGAAGTCCCAAGAGGGATCTGGAAGAGACATTTCAACCTGCAGGAGAGAAGAGAGGTCTCAGGAGGAGTTTTCTTTGGGAAAGTATTTTCCAGACCTGTCCCCACACACTCCTCCCACCTGGGAGTTTCTGAAGCCCCCTAGGTCAGGCTTACCCCACTCCCTCTACTGCTGCCTGTACTGGGCCCCAGTGGGTCAACTGGGGTGATGAGGTCACGTTCTGGGGGTGTCCGAGAGAGAGTAAGCAGCTTGTGCAGCTAAGAGGGAAAGAAAGACCTGAGATCAGTCTATGCTTCAGAGCTATATGAGTAGGTCCACAGGCATGGGTCTAAACTTTGTACCAATCCCCTTCCCCTGGTCCCACACTCACAGAAGAGCCCTCCCGGGGTGACACAAGCAGCTCCGAATCAGGAATGCTGTCAAATGGAGAAAGGTTCTCAGAATCTGCATTGTCCAAGATCTCCGTCAGAGCCGTGAGCAGCGACACTTCATTCTGGTCCTCCAGAGATAACCTGCTCTGCTCCAGAAAAACAACCAGAAGGTCCTACCAACATCCCTAATGACCTACTATGCCACTAAGGACTGGATATCGAGAGAATCAGTCTCCCAGGTTCAACTCAGCTAATGGGGCAGCGAGAGGGATCTGAATACCAGAAGGCATGGATTCCAATCTCAGCTACCATCCACCAGCTCTCTGGTGTCAACAGAGACCTGTCAGACTTGACTCAAGCTTGGGTTTTACACATTCCCCTACCCTCAGATAAGATGTGGGATGCTCAGCAGACAACCTTCGGCTAGGCTAGAAATGAGCTGAAAAACAGAGATCAGAACCCTCTGGACATGTAGTTCAGGGGCCCAGACAGCGGGAAAGGCCTTGGACTATAGTCTAGGGTAGGAAAGGAATTCTTACATGGGACATAATCTGGCAGCCTGCAGCCTAATTCCCACTTAGAGACAAAAAATACACTTGAAGGGTTCAGGCTGGGCACCCAGGAAGAAGCTAAGGTCCTGCGAGAGCAGAGCCATGCCAAGAATTTGAGCTAGAACCTCCCATGTAAACCTCCTGCTTGAAGATTTCAGAGTCCAGCCCCAGCTCACCTCTCCAAGGCTCCCAAAATCCTCAATGAGGGAGATAAGGGAGGCATCCATGTAGCTCTGCATGGTCCCCAGCAGTGTCTCATCCTGCAGCATTAGCTCCTCCATTTCCAGGTCCTTGTCCCTCAGAGATGGGCCCAGCCGAGAGAGACTGACAAAGCCAGAATCACCTCCCTCCTCATGCAGCAGCACCTGGAGCAGAGAAGAAGGTGAGAAGGGTATGAGCTCTCTGGCAGCAGCTGATTGATATGCTCCATAAATCAGGTACCCTCTACTGCTGGGCCCAAACTCAGCAGCAGCAATACTGTCGCCAAACTTCTGGGCTAGCAGAGCAGAGAGAAGCACAACCTATGAGCAAAAGCCCCAACGAGGATGGCAGTTTTCAAGGACCTTCTGGGGCAGAAAAATGTTTGGGCTCCAACCAGAAACAGCTAGAGTCACAGATTAAAACCCGAGAGTAAAAACATCAGGAAAATCAAGATTGTTCAGAATCATCTACTGGCAGCAGTGAAGATAACAGTCTGAGGGGCACAACAAAGCAAAAGAGGTCAGCAAGGAGACAGATTCAGCTCCAACAACCTCACCTACCTCAAATCCCATTTAGGTCTCTGCTTAGTGCAATTCCTACCTCTTCAAGAAGACACCCCAGCTTCCCCAGCCCACGGTGATCTCTCCTCACAACTCTAAAATCATAGACTTTTCTGCATCATTAACTTTTCTGGCAATCACACCCCACCCCCTACCCCCAGCTCCATGACACTCATGGGTTCAGTCTCCCGGGTTCAAGCGATTCTCCTGCCTCAGCCTCCGGAGCAGCTATTATAGGCGTCCACCACCACGCCCGGCTAATTTTTGTATTTTTAGTAGAGACAGGGTTTCACCATATTGGCCAGGCTGGTCTCAAACTCCAAACCTCAAGTGATCCACCCGACTCTACCTCTGAAAGTGCTGTGATCACAGGCGTGAGCCACCACGCCCGGCCGACACTTATTTTGAAGGCCCAACAGTGAGACACTCAACCTCTCAATGGTAATTCCAAGGGAAGGGCCTCTTCTCCACTCCTACCAGGTGAGAGCAAGTGAAGAGAAAGCTTGAGTCCCTAGATGAAAAGGCCCCACCCCACACTCCTCTAAGAACTAGCAGCATTTACGGCCTCTTGTGTCAGGCATCAAGCAGCCCGCCCAGACCTGTCAAGAGTGTGGGTGTGGGCAGGGCCAGAAGGGACCAGAATGGTAGTGGTGAGGCCAGAGCCACGGGGATCTCCACTACAGTAGTCCCCCCTTATCCTAGAGGGATACGTTCCAAGATCCCCAGTAGATGCCTGAAACCACAGATACTACCAATACATTGGTATGTATTGATACAAACAATACATACCAACGATGAAGTTTAACTTATAAATTAGGCACAATAAGAAATTAATAATAAAATAGAATAATTAAAACATAATAACAAAAGTTATGCAAATGTGGTCTCTCTGGCTCTCAGAATATCTCACTGTACTGTACTCATGTATTTTTAGACCCCAGTTGACGGCAGGTTAACAGAAACTGTGGATAAGGGGAAACCACCGCATAGGAAACATGAAGTAAGAAGGCCTGAGAACAGGATCACATACAGACAGGCCAGACCTTCCCTTTCCCCTTCTGCAACAAAGTGAAATTCTGCACCACTTCCAAAAGAAAAAAGCAACAGGTGTCTTCCACACCCCCACCCCCCACACCCCGCCAATATATACCCTCCTAACAGAGCTGAGTACCAACACTCAGGAAGAGGAAAGGCTGGTTAAGGACGCGTTAGGAGGCCAGGCCCAGATAATCAGCGAAAGGTGGTAAGTTTTAGGCCCAGGCCTTCACAATCCTATAATTACAAACCAGCAGCTGAATAGCACCTGGCTCTGCAAACACTCCAGGGTGAGCCAAGAGGCTGCAACTCCACTTGCTCTGCCACCACCTACCTACCAGAGCCCCAGCGACTAGGCTGGAATCTCAGGACAATGCCCAGCTCTCTATGAACCACTCATCTTCACCTCCATCAGGTGTCCAGTCAGAGACACACCCTCACACATGACCTCACCCATCACTTAATTCCCAAATAGCACAGCTCCCAGAGTACCAAGATCATCCGAGTGCTAAGCCCAGGCTGAAAGTGAGCCAGCCATCAGCACCTCTAACTTCAAAAACCTCCCAACTAGCTTTCCCCCACCAAACCTTCTCCCTCCAAGGTTCAAAAACAGTCAGAAACTTTTTAAATGCATATCTGATCACTGCCTGAGACCCTCCCTAAATCCCTTCAATGACATTTTACTGGTCTTAGCATTAAGTTTAAACTCTTTAATATAGCTTACAGGCCGGGCGTGGTGGCTCACGCCTGTAATCCCAGCACTTTGGGAGGCTGAGGTGGGTGGATCACTTGAGGTCAGGAGTTCAAGACCAGCCTGACCAATATGGTGAAACCCTATCTCTACTAAAAATACAAAAATTAGCCATGTGTGGTGATGCATGCCTGTAATCCCAGCTACTCAGGAGGCTGAGGCAGGGGAATTGCATGAACCCAGGAGATGGAGGTTGCAGTGAGCCAAGATCACACCACTGCACTCCAACCTGGGTGACAAAGCAAGACTCCATCTCAAAAAAAACAAAAACAAAACAACAACAAAATATATATATAGCTTACAAAAGTCCTGTCTTCCCCACCAGACTTCTGCTCCAGCATGTCCTCTCCCACTACTCTGTAGTACAGGTCTCAGTTTCTCCAATAAGCCATACTCTCTTCCTCCTGGAGGCCTTCACTATTCCTCCAGGAGGATTAAGGTTTTCCACAGTCTTAACATCTCAACTTTAAATGTCCCTTCCCAGACTCTGCAAAGTAGATCACTACTGCCAATTACATAATCCCAAATATCCTGCACTTTTGTCTCATTCATTATTATTTATCATCGGTCTATCCTGTTTAAAACATAGATCCTGAGGGATAAAGACCATGTTTGTGTGGTTTACCAGTGTATCCCCTGTGCCTAAACATAATGGTATTTCAATAAATAACTGGTTGACTGACCAGCTCACATATACCCATCTTTGGTTTTGGGGGGAAGGGAATGACAATCTCTCCATGAGATCCTCTCCAATCCCAAATTGCCACTTAACTATTATAGCTGGATCTTGGATCCTTCCTGACTCTCCCTGTGCTATTTGGGAATTCAGTGATGGGTGAGGTCAGGTGAGAGGGTGTCTCTCTGACTGGACACCTGATGGAGGTGAAGATGAATGGTTCATAGAGAGCTGGGCATTGCCTTGAGATTCTGGCCTAGTCCCTGGGGCTCTGGTAGGTAGGCAGCACCAGCCCCAAAAGATGTGACCTCTGAGAAAGTAGGGGAGAAGGGATCAGCGCTCCCAAATTCTTGCCCCAGGAACCATTCTCCCCTGGGCAAGGGCCTGGATTGGTCTGCCGGACCTGACATTACCGGGCAGCCTGCAGCCCAACTCCCACCTAGTAACACACAAAAAATGCTGTCAAGGATTCAGCTTAATTGTTTAAGAGAGGTAACAGTTCAAACTAATTCCTGCCCCTTCCACCCTGGGTGGAAACTTTTAAGAAGCCCTCCACTGTAGAGAACAATAACACTTATTGAAGGCCAAGAAAAAAAATCTAACAGAATTCCCCCTCATCTAGTGTATGTTCAACTGTTGAACAACATGTTGAACAGTTCTCAAACCGCCTCCAAATTTTCCCATCCCCAGCAAAAAATCCAAAGAGCCTTAAGTACGGACCACCCCAGTTTCTGCGTGTCAGATTACAGGAGCATGCCTTCCCAAAAGAGATGCTGGAGGAAAAAGTGAGGAGAGCAGAGGATTCCCTTTCCCTTTCTTAACCTTGTCCCAGGTGTATGTTGACACTCCCCATGCCCCTTAAATCACTAAGAAGGCAAGACTGCAAGGCAACCAAAACGCCAATGCCCGTGACTCACAACCCACCCCAAGCCGGTCAGACAGAAGCGCCACAAACTCACTCCTCCACAACCCTTCAGCCTCACCCCTCTACCCTCCCCATCACACTCAGCCATCCGCAGGGAACAAACTCCAGCAACAGCAACATCTGGAGAGTCCTTCCCCATCCGCAGTGGAGAGACGTTGCGGACCCAAGCAGCAGGGAAAAAAAAAACCTCCAAGGCTCTGAACAAAGTTGACTCTAGCATCCCTTACCTTCCTTCCCGGCCCGGGCCTCCAGCCCCGACAGGAGATGGCGGGACCGGTGGAGACACACCCAGTTAGCGTCAGCCAGGCTCCAAGGCCGATACTAGATGCCCGACAGCCTGGGACGGGAGCCACGTGGACGTTCCTTCCCCGCCCCCACGTGGACCCGCTGCCTGCGCCCCCCTCCACCAGGAGCCCGACCCACGTGGATGCCGGGGCCGCCTAGAGGGGGAGGGGAGGCAGACAAGTTCTCCCGGGAAAATTGCTGCCCCCACCCCACGTGGCTCCGAAAAGGGAACTGCGGCGCAGGGCTCGGGGAGCCTCACTGGGCATCCTTACAGGGCGGTCTCAGCCTTCGACCCCAATTCAGAACCCCTGACCCCCAACCGCGGGTTATGTTTCCGACACCCCACTCTGCCCCTCCGGCGTCCCCCAGGAATGGCCATAGAGACGCTGCCTCTGCCCGCCTACCCCAGCAAACGGCCTAAGGCCCACTTGGTCCGGCCCGGCTCCCGCGGCCACCCGGCATCGACTCTCAGGCGCTTCCTCCCTTTCCTGTGGCGTCCACGTGTCACCGCCCGGCACACACCGCTTTGCTGCCTGCCGCGGGCCGCCAGCCAGCCTCTCACCTGCTCGCCGCCGCTCACAGCGCCCAAAGTCCCATACGGCGCTTGGCTTCGACTTCCCCAACCGCTGCCGCGGGCTCCCCCGCCAGGGTCCGGACCGGGACCCCCACTCGGGGGCGGCGCGACTCCGTCTCTCCGTCCCCGGCGCGCCGCCATCTTGGCCCCTGAACACCCAGCGCAGCTCTGATCGCCGGCGCCGCCTCGCCCAGCCGATTGTGGGAAGGGAACTACAACTCCCGAATGACACTGCAAGACTACGAATCCCAGAGAGCCGTGCGGCGAGACCCACTTGCACCCTGGAAGAAGGCCCTGGCCTCGCGCGAAGGTTCCTGGGACTAGTAGTCGCTTTAAGTGGGGACCGTTTGGCACTAGCTCCAGGCATCCTGTAGGGCTTAGTTTCGCGTTACACTGGGATACCGATTTAGGGAGCGCTTAGCAGTAAGGGGGAAAGTTAACATTTGCGTATTTTATTGTCGTTAACTTGTCCAGCTGTTGGAACGTCCTCTTTGACGTTCTACCTGCTGTAGGTTCCTTTCACCTTAGTCCAAGTGGGGCCAAGTGGGCCTATATATGTTTTGAAACACCACCCCCTAGTGGGCACTTGCGCTCCAAGCGCTAATCCTCACCTAATCCCATATTGCGGCAGTACTGCAAACTTAATCGGAAAATGTCGCATTCTCCGCCTTCTCTGCTACTACTCAGAAACTTACGTTGCCTTCTCTATCAAATTTGTTTCTTGCTGCTTCAGGTCTTCTTGCTGTTCCCTAAAGACAACAGGTGTTCTCCTGCCTATGTGTCGACCTGTAATCCTTGAACCTCAAAACATTTCATGCCTTATTTAATCTAGGAAAGGCTTTGGTTGTCCTAGCCAAGAGGGATCCCACTCTGTGTATCTACGGTCCATCACTGTCTCTACTCTTCATTCATTTGCCACTTAAAAGCTACTTCATTTGTTTTTCTATTTTTAAATAACTTTATTACAAAGCACAAAAATTATTTCAAAAAGTACAAAACTGTTGAGAGGAAAAAATGTACTAGGCCTGTAAATTACATTTCTACTGCCCAGATTTAAACCCCTTATTACTTTTAATGTGTATTCATTGACACTTTTTTCTATGAATGGAAAAATATATAGGGGCACAAATTGGTGATTTGCTTTTTTTATGTAACAATATATTAATCCATTCACTAGCTAAATATTTACTGAGCCTTTAGCACCAGTTCTATTTTATGAATGTATTGTTATTTAAATTATATTTAAGTTGTTTCTGGCCGTGGCTTGGTGGCTCACACCTGTAGTCCCAGGACTTTGGGAGGCCGAGGTGGGTGGATCACTTGAACTAAGGAGTTTGAGACCAGCCTGGACAACATGGCAAAACCCCGCCTCTACCAAAAATTTAAAAATTAGCTGGACGTGGTGGCACACATCTGTGGTCCCAGCTACTCGGGAGGCCGAGGCAGAAGGATCGCTTGAACCCAGGAGGTGGAGGTTGTAGTGAGCCAAGATCATGCCACAGCACTCCAACTTGGGTGACAGAGTGAGACTTCTTCTCAAAAATAAATAAATAAATAATATTTAAGTTGTTTACAGTTTCTCACTATTACATATTGTTACGATGAACACCCCTGCATATGTCATATACATGTATCTTTGCACTTTTGTGCAATCTTTCTGTGGAATAGTTTCCATGAAATTCAAGTGCTGAGTTAAACAACGCATGTATTTGAAATACAGTAGAAAATTGCCCTTTGGAAACAGTGCATCACTATACATCCCCAGAAATGTTCATGAAAAGAGAGGACCTTTTCTGGACCTCTTCTTAGATGTTGTTTCTTTTTTGTTGTTGTTGTTAGACAATAGGGTTTTACTCTGTCACCCAGGGCTGCAGTGTGGAGTGCGGTGAGCAAGAGTGCCGTGGCAGATCATAGCATAGCTCACTGTGATCTCTCAAGCTCAAAGGATCCACCTGCCTCAGCCTCCAGAGTAGCTGGGTACTACAGGTACACACTGCCATGCCCAGCTAATTTTTTTTTTTTTTGAGATGGAGTGTCACTCTGTTGCCAGGGTGGAATGCAGTGGTGCGATCTTGGCTCACTGCAACCTCCACCTCCCAGGTTCAAGTGATTCTCCTGCCTCAGCCTCCCGAGTAGCTGGGACTACAGGTGCCCACCACCACACCCAGCTAATTTTTTTTTTTTTTTTTGTATTTTTAGTAGAGACAGGGTTTTACCATGTTGGCCAGGATGGTCTCGATCTCTTGACCTCATGATTTGCCTGCCTCGGCTTCCCAAAGTGCTGGGATTACAGCGGTGAGCCACCACGCCTGGCCATGCCCAGTGAATTTTTTGGGGGGTCTAGGGGGGTCTCACATCTTGCCCAGGCTGTTCTCCAACTCTTAGCCTCAGAAGATCCTCCTGCCTTGGCCTCCCAACGTGTTGGGATTACAGGTGTCAGCCAATGTGCCTGGCTGTTTAGTTGTTTCTTTTGTTTTTTGTGTGTGAGATGGAGTTTCACTCTTGTCACCCAGGCTGGAGTGGGAGGCTCCGCCTCCCAGGTTCAAGTGATTCTTGTGCCTCAGCCTCCTGAGTAGCTGGGGTTACAGGCATGTGCCACCACGCCCGGCTAATTTTGTATTTTTAGTAGAGAGAGGGGTTTCTCCATGTTGGTCTGGCTGGTCTCAAACTCCTGACCTCAGGTGATCCGCCTGCCTCAGCCTCCCAAAGTCCTGGGATTACGGGCGTGAGCCACTGCACCCAGCCCTGTTTGTTTCTTTTTCTTTTTTTTTTTTTTTTTGAGAAGGATTCTTGCTCTGTCACCCAGGCTGGAGTGCAGTGGCACGATCTCGGCTCACTGCAAGCTCCGCTTCCTGGGTTCATGCCATTCTCCTGCCTCAGCCTCCCCAGCAGCTGGGACTACAGGCACCTGCCACCACGCCCGGCTAATTTTTTTGTATATTTAGTAGAGATAGGGTTTCACCATGTTAGCCAGGATGGTCTCAATTTCCTGACCTCATGATCTGCCCGTCTTGGCCTCCCAAAGTGCTGGGATTACAGGCATGAGCCACAGCACCCGGCCTAATTGTTTCTTAATTAGTTGTTTCAGGTGAATTAACTTTGTCTTCCCAAAAAGGCTTTAAAAGCCACTAATTTGGAAACTGAATCTTGTTCACAGTTTTCTCTATAAAATAGTCATATGAGGAGCAACAATAAAGTTTGAAATAAAGTTGCCTATGAGCAGCCAGCAAGATTAATACAGATGGCACAGTTTTTCCTGTGTGGAAGGTGCATACTCTAAAAGATGCTCTAAGGCTGGGCACAGTGGCTCACGCCTGTAATTCCAACACTTTGGGAGGCCGAGGCAGGCGGATCACCGAGGTCAGGAGTTCAAGACCAGCCTGGCCAACATGGCAAAACCCTGTCTCTACTAAAAATACAAAAATTAGCCAGGCGTGGTGGCGCCTACCTGTAATCTCAGCTATTCAGGAGACTGAGGCAGGGAGAATCGCTTGAACCCGGGAGGCAGAGGTTGCAGTGAGCCGAGATCACGCTGCTGCACTCCAGCCTGGGCGACGGGGCGAGACTCCGTCTCAAAATAAATAAGTAAATAAAAATAAAATGCTACTGGTTTATGGTGATAAGGCTTTGAGAGGAAGACTAATATAAAAGAAAGCAGAACGTTTTGCCACTTTTTTGCTTTATTCAGCATCTGAAAAAACAATCTATTCATCTAAGTCTGGTATCTCCATAAAATCTACTCAAAAAAGGTAATATATCTCTGGGTCTTCAGTGCCACCTGAACAGGGGTGTTGTGACTACTAGTCCTTAAGTGCATTCCTAATGACCATGAAGGAGAACCTTAGAGCCACAGGCCACCAAAAATTGGGAACCTCCAATCGTTTGTCTTTTCCTGACTCCATGCTCGCCAAAGACTCATCTGATTAAAATAACTGATTTATAATTTTCTGTGGAGGTCAGGCATGGTGGTGCACGTCTGTAATCCCAGCACTTTGGGAGCTCCAGGCATGTGGATCGCTTGAGGTAAAGAGTTCAAGACGAGCCTGACCAACATGGCAAAACCTCCTCTTTACTAAAAATACAAAAATTAGCTGGGCATGGTGGCATGTACCTATAGTCCCAGCTACTCGGGAGGCTAAGGCAGGAGAATCACTTGAACCCCAAAGGCGGAGGTTGCAGTGAGCCAAGATTGTGCAACTGCACTCCAGCCTGGGTAACACAGTGAGACTCTGTCTCAAAATAATAATAATAATAGGGCCAGGCACAGTGGTTTACACCTGTAATCCCACCACTTTGGGAGGCTGAGGCGGGTGGATCACCTGAGGTCAGGAGTTCGAGACCAGCCAGACCACATGCAGAAACCCCCTCTCTACTAAAAATACAAAATTAGCCAGGTGTGGTGGCACATGCCTGTAATCCCAGCTACTCGGGAGGCTAAGGCAGGACAATCACTTGAACTCGGGAGGCGGAGGTTGTAGTGAACCAAGATCGTGCCATTGCACTCTAGCCTGGGCAACAAGAGTGAAACTCTGTCTCAAAAATAATAATAATTTTCTGTGGGAAGAAAGTATATTGATCAAGTGAGACAAAAATTTCCAGTTCATGTAATGTATATTTCTATGTGAATTAAACCAGCATAATCACTTATTTGTTGAGGGCCTTCCATAAGCCAGGCACTACAGCAATGACAAAATGGACCAAAAACAAACAAAACAAAAAACTCTCCTTAACAGAATGGAGCTTATATTCTCCTCGGGAAACAATCTTCATGTAAACAAAGAATTAAAACAATTTCAGAGAGCCATATATGCTGTCAGAAAATAATGGTATGGAAAGTGTAAAAGATAAGAGGGAATAATTTTATATTGTGTAGCCTCTGAGGAGGAAACATTTGAAGACCTGAATCACAAGGAAGACCTACCTAGGCATTCAAAGAATATTTTGTGGTAAAAGAATCAGCCAGGCCAATAAGGTGAAACTCTTGTCTCTACTAAAAATACAAAAATCTGGCTGGGCGCAGTGGCTCATGCCTGTAATCCCAGCACTTTGGGAGGCCGAGGCGGGCAGATCACGAAGTCAGGAGATCGAGACCATCCTGGCTAACATGGTGAAACCCCGTCTCTACTAAAAATATAAAAAATTAGCCAGGCGTCGTGGGGGGCGCCTGTAGTCCCAGCTACTCGGGAGGCTGAGGCAGGAGAATGGTGTGAACCCAGGAGGCGGAGCTTGCAGTGAGCTGAGATTGTGCCACTGCACTCCAGCCTGGGTGACAGAGCGAGACTCCGTCTCAAAAAAAAATACAAAAATTCCCCAGGCGTGGTGGTGCACGCCTGCAGTCCCAGCTACTTGGGAGGCTGAGGCACAAAAATTGCCTCAACCTGGGAGGCAGAGACTGCAGTGAGCCCAGATTGTGCCACTGCACTCCGCCTGTGCAATTGAGCCAGATTCTCTCTCAAAAAAAAAAAAAAAAAAAAAAAAAAAAAGAGAGAATCAGCCAGGAAATTGACTCTGAAATGGAACAAATTTGTTGTGTTCGAAAGACCAATTTAGCTAAAGAGTTCCAGAAAAGGGGGGAAGTCATACCAAGATAAGGTTTCATGTTAACTTGATTTGTGTGAATCAGTGTCCCGAATCTGATGAACTCTGATACTCTGATACACTGCCTAAATTGCATTTCCAGACTTGCAAAGACCTGGTATGTTCAGAAGCCCTCAATCTCTAGGTGGATAGTGTCAGGAAAAAAAGAGTGAGAGAGAGAGAGAGAGAGAGAGAGAGAGAAACCCTCAAGATGGCTCCCAATAATCAGCCTCCTGTTATTCACACTCATCTGTGGGTTTCCTCCCAGACTGTACCAGGATTGTGACCAATAGCATATGGCAGAAGTGCCTCCCAGATGATATGCCACATCTAAGATTAGGTTATAAAAAGACTGCAGCTGGCCGGGCATGGTGGCTCACGCCTGTAATCCCAGCACTTTGGGAGGCCGAGGCGGGCAGATCACAAGGTCAGGAGATCGAGACCATCCTGGCTAACATGGTGAAACCCCGTCTCTACCAAAAATACAAAAAATTAGCCCGGCATGGTGGTGCATGCCTATAGTGCCAGCTACTCGGGAGGCTGAGACAGGAGAATGGCAGGTGAACCCAGGAGGCGGAGCTTGCAGTAAGCCGAGATTGCACCACTGCACTCCAGCCTGGGCGACAAAGCGAGACTCCATCTCTTAAAAAAAAAAGAAAAAAAAAAAGACTGCAGCTGTGGGCTTAGGGGCTCCTATTTTCTGTCTCTCTCTGCCTCTCTTGTTCTCTCTTTCTCCCTCTTTTGGATCTCTTGCTCTAGGGAAATCAAAGTGCCATGTTATAAGCAGTACTACGGAGAAACCCACATGGCAAAAAAACGGAAGTTTTTATAGGGGTGGGGTGCGGTGGCTCATGCCTGTAATCCCAGCACTTTGGGAGGCTGAGGTGGGCGGATCAAATGTGGGAGGTCAGGAGATGGAGACCATTCTGGCCAACATGGTGAAACCCTGTCTCTACTAAAAATACAAGAATTAGCTGGGCGTGGTGGTGCGTGCCTGTAATCCCAGATACTCGGGAGGCCGAGGCAGAAGAATCGCTTGAACCAGGGAGTCGGAGGTTGCAGTGAGCTGAGATCGCACCACCGCATTCCAACCTCGTGACAGAGCAAGACTCTGTCTCAAAAAAAAAAAAAAAAAAAAAAAGAAGAAGCTTCTGACCAAAAACCAGTGAAGAACTGAGGCTGGCCAACAACTATGGCAGTGAGCTTGGAAGCAGATTCTCCAACACCAGTCAAGCCTTAAGATGACTACATCCTGGCTGGCCATTTGACTGCAACCTTGTGAGAAATCTTAAACCAGCTAGGGGCGGCAGCTCACACCTGTAATCCCAACACTTTAGGAGGCCAAGATGGGAGGATCGCTTGAGCCCAGGAGTTCAAGACCACTCTGGGACACATAGCGAAACCCTTGTCTCTAGAAAAAAATCTAAAAAATAGGCCGGGCTCAGTGGCTCACGCCTGTAATCCCAGCACTTTGGGAGGCCGAGGCAGGCAGATCACGAGGTCAGGAGATCAAGACCACCACCGAAACCCCGTCTCTACTAAAAATACAAAAAATTAGCCGGGCGTGGTGGCGGGCACCTGTGGTCCCAGCTACTCAGGAGACTGAGGCAGGAGAGTGGCGTGAACCCGGGAGGCGGAGCTTGAAGTGAACTGAGATCACGCCACTGCACTCCAGCCTGGGCGACACAGCGAGACTCCGTCTAAAAAAAAAAAAATCAGCTGGCCATGGTGGCAGGCGCCTGTAATCCCAGCTACGCAGGAGGCTGAAGGATGAGAACTGCTTGAACCCAGGAGATGGAGGTTGCAGTGAGCCAAGATCATGCCACTGCACTCCAGCCTGGGCAACAAAGTGAAACTCTATCTCAAAAAAAAGAAAAAATTAAAAAAATAGCTGGGCACGATGGTGTGTTCCTGTAATCCTAGCTATTTGGGAAGCTGAGGCAGGAGGATTTCTTGTATTCAGAAGTTTGAGGCTGCAGTGAGCTATAATCGCACTCCAACTTCAGTGACAGAGCGAGACCCTGTCTCTAAAAATAGATAAAATTGGCTGGGTGTGGTGGCTCACACCTGTAATCCCAGCACTTTGGGAAGCCAAGGCCGGTAGATCACTTAAGGTCAGGAGTTTGAGGCCGCCCTGGCAAATATGGTGAAACACTGTCTCTACTAAAAATACAAAAATTAGCCAGGCATGGTGGCACTTGCCTGTAATCCCAGCTACTCGGGAGGCTGAGATGAGAGGATCACTTGCACCCAGCAGGTGGATGTTGCAGTGAGCCGAGATCGTGCAACTGTACTCCAGCTGAGATTGCGCCACTGCACTTCAACCTTGAGACAGAGCAAGACTCTATCACAATGTATTTTATTTATTTTTTTGAGACGGAGTCTCACTCTGCTACCCAGGCTGGAGTGCAGTGGTGTGGTCTCAGCCCACTGAACCTCTGCCTCCCAGGTTCAAGCGATTCTCCTACCTCAGCCTCCTGAGTAGCTGGGATTACAGGCTTGTGCCCCCACACCTGCCTAATTTTTGTATTTTTAGTAGAGACGAGGTTTCACCATGTTGGCCAGGCGGCTGATCTTGAACTCCTGACCTCAGGTGATCTGCCCACCTCAGCCTCCCAAAGTGCTGGAATTACAGGCTTGAGCCACCATGCCTGACCTCTGTCTCAATTTTTTAAAAAAATATATATATATAATAAATAAAAAACCATATTCCTTGGTTCTCCAGAAATATGATTTAGTTCATCCAAGGGTGGTGCCTTCTCCATGTTTAACAAGTTTCCTGGGAATTCCTTACATACTTTGAGAAACTGCTTTGGCAGAAAAACGACTGATATTTGTAAATAATGATGGTGATGATGATAGCAAATGGACAAGAGGGGAGGAGTCACATGTCAGGGCAAGGGGCGATCTATAAAAATTGCTGTAATCATTCAACAAAAGTTACAGTTCACGGCTGGGTGTGGTGTCTTATACCTGTAATCCTAGCACTTTGGGAGGCCGAGGCAGGCAGATCACCTGAGGTCAGGAGTTCGAGACCAGCCTAGCCAACATGGTGAAACCTTGTCTCTACTAAAAATATAAAAATTAGCTGGGCATGGTGGTGGATGCTTGTAATCCCAGCTACGTGGGAGACTGAGGTAGGAGAATCACTTGAACCCGGGAGGCAGAGGTTGCAGTGAGCTGAGATCACACCACTGCACTCCAACCTGAGCAACAGAGCGAGACTCCATCTCAAAAAAAAAAAAAAGTTGTAGTTCACAAACTAGGTTCCAGGCACTCTGTTAGATGCTGGAGGTTTGGCCGTCCATAAGACATATATCATCTGCTGTCTGTTTGGAGAAAGATTCATCCTTTTTTTTTTTCTTTTGAGTCAGAGTCTCGCTCTGTCATTCAAGCTAAAGTACAATAGTGCAATCTCAGTTCACTGCTGTCTCAAACTCTTGGGCTCAAGTGATCCTCCCTCTTCAGCCTCCTGAGTTTCTAGGATTACATGTGTGAGCCATAGCATCCAGGTCAAGATTCATCCTTGAAAGACAGAGTGATGCCAGGCCGGGCATGGTGGCTCACGCCTGTAATCCCAGCACTTTGGGAGGCCAAGGCGAGTGGATCACCTGAGGTCAGGAATTCGAGATGAGCCTGACCAACATGGTAAAACCCCTTCTCTACTAAATACAAAAAATTAGCCAGGCATGGTGGTGCATGCCTGTAGTCCCAGCTACTTGGGAGGCTGAGGCAGGAGAATTGCTTGAACCCGGGAGGCGAAGGTTGCAGTCAGCCGAGATTACACCATTGCACTCCATCCTGGGCAACAAGAGCGAAACTCTGTCTAAAAAAAAAAAAAAAAAAAAAGAAAAGAAAAGAAAGAAAGACAGAGCGATGCCAATAACTAGTTGAAGGAATTTCAAGGGTGAGAGAAATATAAGAGAAAATATAGAAGGCCAAGGTCAGCAGAGGGAGTTGGATGGGAGCGGTTCTAGGAGTTGGGACAAACAGGGGGCTTACCTCTATTGGAATGAGTCTAGCCAGTTGCTTCTGCTGTCTGCCTTTTTGTAAGGCTCCTCTTCCCTTCCCCTTTGCTAATCTTAACCTCTTCTCAGTACCTCCTGCCTGTGTCCAGAGTCCATCTTGCACTAATGACTAGTATTGAAAAATACTAGAAGTGGCTGGGCACGGTGGCTCACCCCTGTAATCCCAGCACTTTGGGAGGCTGAGGCAGGCAGATCATGAGGTCAAGAGATCCAGACCATCCTGGCCAACATGGTGAAACCCCATCTCTACTAAAATACAAAAGATTGGGCCAGGTGCGGTGGCTCACGCCTGTAATCCCAGCTACTCAGGAGGCTGAGGCAGGGGAATTGCTTGAACACAGGAGGCGGAGGTTGCAGTGAATTGAGATAGTGTCACTGCACTCCAGCCTGGTGACAGAGCAAGACTCTGTCTCAAAAAAAAAAAAAAATTAGCTGGGTGTGGTGGCACACACCTGTAGTACCAGCTACTCGGGAGGCTGAGGCAGGAGAATCGCTTGAACTGGGGAGGCAGACGTTGCAGTGAGCTGAGATCGAGCCACTGCATTCAGCCTGGTGACAGAGCGAGACTCTGTCTCAAATAAATAAATAAATAAATAATACTAGAGACTTGGTGTGGTCCGGCCTGTAGTCCCAGACATTCAGAAGGCTGAGGCAAGAGGACTGCTTGAGCCCAGGGGTTCGAGTCCAGCCTGGGCAACACAGCAAGACTATAAAATAAAAAACAAAAAACAAGGGCCAGGGTCAGGCAGTGGCTCATGTCTGTAATCCCACACATTGGAAGGTCAAGGCAGGAGGATCACTTGAGGCCAGGAGTTCAATACCAGCCTGGCTAACAGCAAGAAACCTGTCTCTACAAAAAATAAAAAAGTTAGTTGGACACAGTGGTGTGTACCTATAGTCCTAGCTACTTGGGAGGCTGAGGCAGGAGAACTGCTTAAGCCCAGAAGTTTGAGGCTGCAGTTACCTATGACCATGCCACTGCACTCCAGCCTGGGTGACAGAGCAATATTCTGTCTCAAAAAAAAAAAAAATGGCTGGGCACAGTGGCTCACGCCTGTAATCCCAACACTTTGGGAGGCCGAGGCGGGTGAATCACTTGGAGGCCAACATGGTGAAACCCCATCTCTACTAAAAATACAAAATTAGCCAAGTGTGGTGGTACGCGCCTGTAATCCCAGCTACTCCAGAGGCTGAGGCAAGAGAATCACTTGAACCCGGGAGGCGGAGGTTAAAGTGAGCTGAGATTGCACCACTGCACTCCAGCCTGGGCAACAGAGCGAGACTGTCTCAAAAAAAAAAAGAAAAGAAAGAAGGCTGGGTGCGGTGGCTCACGTCTGTAATCCCAGCACTTTGGGAGGCCAAGGCAGGCAGATCACGAGGTCAGGAGTTTAAGACCAGCCTGACTAACATGGCGAAACCCCGTCTCTACTAAAAATACAAAAATTAGCCAGGCGTGGTGGCGGTGCCTGTAATCCCAGCTACTCAGGAGACTGAGGCAGGAGAATCGCTTGAACCTAGGAGGCAGAGGTTACAGTGAGCTGAGATCATGCCACTGCAATCCAGTCTGGGCGACAAGAGCGAGACTCTGTCTAAAAAAAAAAATAGAATAAATAAAATTTAAAAATAAAAAGCTAGAATGCCTCTGAACTGATCATTTAAAAATGGTTAATTTTCAGCTGGGCATGGTGGCACATGCCTATAATCCCAGCTGCTCGGCAGGCTGAGGCAGGAGAATCACTTGAACCCGGGAGGCAGAGGTTGCAGTGAGCTGAGATTGCGCCATTGCACTCCAGCCTGGGCAACAAGAGCAAAACTCCACCTCAAAAAAAAAAAAAAAAAAAAAAAAAAAAAGAGGCCGGGCGTGGTGGCTCATGCCTGTAATCCCAGCATTTTGGGAGGCCAAGGTGGGCGGATCACCTGAGGTTGGGAGATCCAGACCAGCCTGACCAACATGGAGAAACCCTGTCTCTACTAAAAAAAAAATACAAAAATTAGCCAGGCATGGTGGCAGGTACCTGTAATCCCAGCTACTCAGGAGGCTGAGGCAGGGAGAATTGCTTGAACTGGGGAGGCGGAGGTTGCAGTGAGCCGAGATCGCACCACTGCACTCCAGCTTGGGTGACAGCGCGAGACTCCGTCTAAAAAAAAAAAGGTTAATTTTATGTTATGTGAATTTTACCACACACATACAGAGGGAGAAAGAGAATACTGGGCGCTTACACCCACCCATACAAATCAGCTAAGCCTCGAGTCCTCCAGGACATTGTCATTAAGTTAAAGACCCTCCCTCCACATAGACTCCACCCCCTTCCTACCACATCCCTTCTGTCTGCCAGGTGTCTGTGACCTCTCTTCCCATTTTTGCCTATACCACAATTCCCAGAGATGCTCCAAAGATGTTCTCTTCTCCCTCCCCAGGTCTGATCCACACTAGAAGTAAGGCAAGGAGTGGAGCAATGGGTCAAGTGCTTGTTAGCTCTGTTACCCTGGCAAAGTTAACTAACTTGCCTAAATGGAGTTCCTGTAGGAGCCCCAATCACTTATTTTAACCACCTATTCAACAGTACTGAGATGGTATTTCCTTACGGGTAACTGGGCTATAGTGTCAGTGGGAGTGGGAAGGGTAATCTTCCCAGAGAAGGTGAAGATAGAACTAAGGTGTTAAACAAGCATTAACTAGTAGGTGAAGAAGAGGGAGAACAGTGTTTTACAGGCAAGTTCAAATTTATTATCATCTCTGAACTTCAGTTTTCCTACTTGTTCAATGGAGGTAATAGCACCTTCTTCCAAAGGTCCTCATGAAAGGTAAATGAGTCGGCAGGTGTAAAAGGCCTAGGGCAATGCCTGGCACTAGTGCATGCTCAAGTAAGGCAGTTTTTTCTTCCTTCCTAAGCTTCTACCTTCCACATGTGTAATCTAGGAGAGGGAAATCTCAGATTCACAGGAGGCAAAGACCTTTATAGGGTGGGTTGTAGTCCGCCTGTCCACCCAGATGATCACCATTGTGTTGGTCAGCATGGAATCTGACCAAGCTAGTTGTTTGGAATGAGTGGCCTTAGGCGTAAGTGGTTACAGGATTGGAGGAAGGCAAATTCATGGACAGAAAAGAGAGAAGGAGGTCAAGGTAGGTATTCCCCCTCCTCCAAACCATCTCAAATTGTCCTGTCAATCCAGCCCCCTCCTCTCTTGGAATTGGATAATCTTAAAAAAAAAAAAGGCAGAAAGAACACGTATTTACAGGACTGTCTGGCTGACACTGGGCTACGTGACTGAGTGTACATTGTCTAGTTTGATACTCACCAAGCCATAGGTTACAGATGATAAAGCTAGTGTTCCAGGTGGGGTGGTCAGTTGTCTCAAATCACTCAGGTAATGAGGAGCAAATCTTGCCTTCAAACCTAGGTATCCACAATTCCAGGCCAGTGTTCTGTTGCCTTAGGTTCCCTCTACTCCCTCTAGTGCTGACCTTTGTCTGGGAGAATGCAGGGAGGGGGTGCACTCAGGCAGGGGATGCTGCCAAGGAAATACTTGCGCGAGTGTGGATAGCTTCAGTCAGGTCCTCTCTGCTTCTGGTGGGGGTGGAGATGGGGAAACCTGGGGGTGGGAGACTCCACAGTGTAGAGCTCCTCTATCTCCCATACTAAGCACATGGTCGGGAGGGTCTCCATTCCTAGGCAGGCCTTCTTTTCAATCCCCGGACTCTGCACCGTTCCATCATTTCATGCTCCCTCAGCAAAAACCTAAGGTGGAGAGAAGAGGTCTCATAAACACTTAAGCCTCTGCATTTGCAACCCTCCCCCAGCCAGTCAAGCCAGCTGTGCAGACTCTGAGCCAGAGTAAGGGAACCAAACAGCCTTCTCAACCAACACCCCTCTAAGTAACAAAGAGGAGAACCCCCTACCCAGTCAGGGCCAGATGCCCTAGGGAGGAGACACTAGTCCAAGTCTCCATCGTCTAACCCTGGAGCCCATACTGAAACTTAAGAAAGAAAAGCTAGCAGCTGGGGACCCCAGGAGGGAGGGGGTCAACTCTCTACTCCAGGCGGCTCCCCTCCCTTCCCTCCTCCTGGCTAATAGGTATTTCCTGTTTATGAGGCAGCTAAAGCTGAGCTTTTGGGAAGGGATGGAGATGGAGCCCCTCCCCTCCTAGGGCTGGGTTGGGGAGTCCTTGAAGTGTGACTGAAGGTTGGGAGGCTCCTCCCAGGGGAAGGAATGTTCCTTACATTGACCATCCATATCATCTCCCATCCAACCCCCCACGGCCCACAGCCTCTGCCTCTCTGGGTTAGGGGGCACTGGAGGGGCCTGTTTCCTGTTCTCATCTCCGAAGCCCTCAAAGGACAGCAGCTTCCAGGCAGGGGGGTCGGAGGCGGTGGGGTTGGGGGGTTGGTACGGAGGTGAAGGCACCAAGGCTGGAGAAAGGGGGGAAGGGAGGAGAGTGTCTTGACTGATGCGTCAGTCTGCAAGAAGGAAGGATGGCCTTGTATTGCCCCTCCGTAATCCAATCTGGTGGTCATTCCGCAGCCCCCTCCCCCCAGCAAAACACAGATCCCAAGCCCTTAGGCGGAGGAGGGCGGGGACCCCACTTAATTAACCCTTTTAGTTCTAGTCCCAACTGGTTTCGCAGGCAAAGGAGGAGCGGTTAATTTAGGGAGGGGGTGAGTTAAGGGGTTGCTACAAGAATTAAGAGAATGCTTCTTTACCCATCCAGCCTAGGGTAGAGACGCGAAACAAGGGCCCTCCAGAAGAAGGCTGGCGTCTCAGCAGGGAGCACGGGCAGGGGGTCTGCAGTCCCTTTTCCCTCCCGGAGCGCGGCCTGGGGTGGGGAGAGATACACCACACTGCCCACCCCGGCTCCGCCTCCCCAAGCCGCGGCTCCCGCTCCGGCTCAGCCAGACTCCCCACCCGGCGGCATCCGGAGGACCGACTCCGAGCGCGCGGCTGCGCCTCCAAGCCCTCCCCTTCGCCCTCCCTCTCTGGGGTCTCTGCCTCCGTCTTTTTTAAAAGCTGCGTCACATGCATGCCGTTCCCCGAGCGCTCCCAGCCCCTCGCCGCCCGCCCGCCGCGCGGCGCACGCACGTCGTCGCTTGCTGCGCGCTCTCCCGGGTCACTTTGACACGGCTCTCCCCTCCCACTAGCAGGACAATTAGCATATTAATAAAGCCCGGCCCTGCCCGGCTTGGGCTGGGGAGCCGGCGCCGGCGCGAGGGAGCGCGAGCGCGAGGGCGGAGAGGGGGGCGCTCGGCGACGGCGGCGGCGGGGAGGGCGGCGGGAGCGCACAGACACGCACACGCACACGCGCACACACGGACACACACTCCGCGGACTCACACCCGCGCGCACACACGCAGAGGCCGCTCGCCTTCCTGCCTGGCTTCCTTCCTGTCTGCTCCGCGCCTGACAGGCCCCTCGCCGCAGCCAGGGGCCGCCCGCACCGGGCCGAGGCCGGGCCGGGCCGGCGGCGAGCGCAGCGGGAGCCGCGGGCGGCGGCGGCGGCTCATGCCCGGCCTGTCCCCGCGAGGGGCGGGCACCGTGACTCGGCTGGGCCCCCAGAGGCGGGCGATGTGAAGATGTCAGTGGGCTGTGCCTGTCCTGGTGAGTGGGGCGTGCGGCCACTCGGCCCCTTCCTGCCCAACCGTCCCTGCGGACCCCTCACCCCGTGTTTGGCGAGAACTTGTGTGGGGGGCGTCGATGGCATGGGGGAAGCCGGGGGCTGGAAGGGCTACGCGGGGCCTGAGGCTGGCGGGTAGCGTTTTCCCCAACTGTGTAAATGCGCAGCAGCCCAGAAACACGGGGAGGAGACGCTGGGGGTGGCTTATGTGTATGTTTTTTGGGGGGTAGGCTAATTGGGGAGAGGTTTGGGGGGGGCTGAAATTCTCAGAATTCCAGGTTGTTAGCCAATCAGAAGTGACTCTGGACTTTTGACCCCCCCCTCAGGTCACCATAGAGTTGTGATTGGTTGGTTTGGGCTGCCCCCCCTTCCCTGCTGCCCATTGCCTCTTACCTATCCTGTGACATCCCCCCCATGCTGTTTCTGAGGACCCTGTTTGCAGGGAGGTATTGATTGCGGCCCATCTTGCCCCCCACCTTCAACTTTTCCTGCCTGTTGCCAGGGAAGGTTGGCCCTCCTGAGGCAGCGGAGGTACTCCTAAGAGGTGCCAGATAATTGGACCCTTGGGTCTGGCATCTCCGCCCTAGTGGGAGGGCAGGTTAGGAAATAGAGTGATTTGTGGAGAGGTAAGCTGGGGGAGCAATACTCGACCCAAAACTGAGAACTTGAGAGCGGACCCGGGCTCACATCCCTGCCTCCCCAAAACATATCAGCTCTTGCCAGGGATAGCCTAGGTCTGAGTTTTTTTTCCTGGGGGGCTGGTGGGGGGGGGGCGTCTACCTCACTGCCAGGAGGAAAGAGAGAAGCCATGCGACTGGAGAGGTAGTCTACAGAGGGCCTCATGGCACAGTGTCTGTCTCCATCCCCTGGACTCTGGGTCCTGGAATTGGCCCTCCTGCCCCAGACTGGAGTCAGCTTTCTCCTGGAAGTCAGTGTCCCTGAATGTAGCCCGCTTTGGCTACATACTTCACAGCTGGACACCCCCCACTCCTCCACAAATCCCCAAGGGAAGCTGCCAGTGCGGAAGCTTCCTTGAAAATCATGTGACCCAGGCCAAGCTGGGCTGGGCATACACTTCAGGTGCCTGCTGAGGCTGATGTTTAAGGGGCATGGGTCACAGAAGGAGGAATAAGAGAACCTAAGAATCCTAGAATATCCGAGTATGGGAACCACTGGCTCCTGCTGCAGAGGGTTGGGGAGAAGAGAGGGAAGAGCTTGCCAAGCTGGAATCCTGCCTGGCCCCGTCGTCCCTCCTTCTACCAGCTTGGTGTACATGTTTATGTGTGGATTTTCTCCTTTATAATTGACCCATGCTGGGTATCCCTTTCAGATCCATCATGTTCTTAGCCCACCCCAGGGCCCTGACCCTCCATCACCACACGTGAGCAGAGCAGTTAAACTAAGGATCTGAACAAGCTAGAGGGATGTCTTAAATTGTGATTCTTAGTTCCTACAAATAGTGGGTAAGCGGGTATGTATGTATGGAGGGGTTGTCAGGCTGGAGGTGGATGGGAGGTTGGCCCTGAAGTTGGGGCAGGGTGCCTGGGTCCAGTGGGAGGAGAGAGAAAATCTCTTCTTCTTAGTCTCTGGGAGCAGCATGGCAACAGGAAGAGGGCCCAAGCCCAGGGGTTTGTGGGTGGGTGGGAAGACAACTTCAGTCAGTGCCCCAGAAGGCATGTTCCTTTTGTGTCTGGTGGTCTGACTGAGGGAGAGAGGGCAAAAGATAGGGAAGAGTGGGGAGTCTTTTTCCAGATCGTGAAGAAGTCTTATAGATTGATGCCAAAGAGGGAGGATGGAGGTTAGACTTCAAGGAGGACCACATGGGAAGGGCTTCAGAGTAGACTGGAGGTGGGGAATAGCAGTTGGGGTTAGAGAGGGGACTTGGCTTGCGGCTTGCTTGGATGGGGGAGCACATGCTTGAACACAAGGACGGCATGGCAGCGTGTAGCAGTCCAGGCCCGAAGACTTCCCCCACCTTGAGCAGCCCTGGGGTGAGGGCTGAGGCGCCCTGGCAGGCCGCCTGCCGCCTGCCTGCCTGCCTGTCTGAGTCTCTCCTTTGTGCTCTGCTGTCTCCGGGCTCCTCCTCCTCCCCCAGCCCGGCAGAAACAGCACATGCCCCACACATGTGACTGAGGGAAGCCAGAGCGCACAGACCCACACACATGCACACGCAGAAGCACCACAAGATACACACATACACACACCCAGCTCCCATAGTGCTCCTGGGGTGAGGACCAGCTTCTGGGGCTGGAATGGCTGGGAGCAGGGAGAGCCTCTGACTAAGGGACATCACCCTGAGCAAGATGCTGAGGGGGCCAGGGCCTGTCTGGGGCAGCATGTGGCTCAGAAGGGTTAAGGCAGGGAGGAGTAGGGGGAGGGGAGGAGGCAGCAGTGGTGGCGGCTGGGAGCCAGGAGAGGAGGATGGCAGAGCGCCAGGCCAACGGGAGGCCGGGCACAGACAAAGGAAGGGGGGCAGGCACACTGGAGGCCTGGGTCAGGGAGCCCCAGGGGCCCGGGCAGGGGGCAGTGCTGGTACCTCATCCTGTGGGCTGGGGCTGGCTGCTGTTCTTTGAGTCCCCACCTCCAGGAGGAGTACTTTCCCTCATCATCTTTGTCATTATTTGCTGCTCCTTCCACCTCACCACCAATTCTAAGGCCTTCTAACTCAGACTTGCTCTTTTTAGCTGGACCTGTTCTGCCCCTGTGCAACTGGGTGAATCAGGTCAGAGCAGAGAAAGGAGCAGACTTGCTGGAGAAGGAGAACTAGAAGGCCTGTTTTGAATGGTTTGCCAGTCTTGATACATCTTGGCATTTAGGGGCCCCTCCACCCCACAGCGAGACTGGAGGGCCCTTGTAGTCCCTCCTGTCTGAGGAGACAGGGTGGGTGCGGGGTTCTGAGCTCTGGGCTGGAGGCAAAAGCCAGAGCGCATTCTCCTCTCCCCATGTGGACAGTTATTTGAGGCCTGGAGGGGGAATGGAGTAGGAATGGCTGCAGGGCTTGGCTTGTATCTGGTGGGTTTGGAAGTGCAGGGTTCAACCTCCCCACCCCCCAACCCACCCTGGTCATCCTGTCTCAGTGGGTTCTGTTAGGATCTCACTGTTAGGATATTTGGCCCTATGTGCTATGAGGATCTCTTTAGGTACTGCCTGTGAATGCACTTTGGAAAGTTTTAAAGGCAGTGGGGGAGAAGTGGGACTACCCCAGAGTTAAGCTGTAAATTTGGGAGTCAGTGGGAATGTCTTAAGTCCTGGTGATAGGCTGTATGTTGCAGGGTGTGGCTGAATGTTAGAGATTTCAGTATGTTTGTGAAAGCTGGGGTTTATTCTATGGCCAGGCTGTGATGAGGAATGGTACGCAGGCTTCAGAGAGGGTGATTTATAGGTTAAGTCCTTGCATAATAAATGATCAGAGTGTGTATGTGATAGGCTGTCACAGGTTTAGGGGTTATAACACAGTTTTGGTGTGTGTATTGAGGTCAGGATGCGTGTTATAGGTCCCGGTGTGTATGACTTAGACTGTGTGTGTGTGTATATATCCAGGATTTGGGTATATTTAGGATTTGAGATATATCACAGGTTGATGGCCAGACGCAGTGGCTCACATCTGTAATACTAGCACTTTGGGAGGCCAAGGTGGGTGGATCACCTGAGGTCAGGCGTTCGAGACCAGCCTGGCCAATAGTGAAACCCTGTTTCTACTAAAAATACAAAAATTAGCTGGGTATGGTGGCATGCACCTGTAATCTCAGCTACTCAGGAGGCTGAGGCAGGAGAATCACTTGAACCCAGGAGGTGGAGGTTGCAGTGAGCCGAGATCGTGCCACTGCACTCCAGCCTAAGCAACAGAGCGAGACTCCGTCTTGGAAAAAAGATATATCACAGGTTGAAATGTGTATCAGGTAGTGATTTATGTGAAAGTGAGATGTGTTATTTATGTGGAAGATGTTCACAGAGCCAGGTGCAATATTACTGCACAGTTAACTAGTGAGTATGTCATGAGAAATCCTGTCCTTGGAGTTATGTGTGAATATAGTTGGGGGTAGGAGGCAGGAAGTAGAGAAACAGACACTCAAATTGGAAAGAAGGAAATAGAAGGTTCGTGCTCCCCCTTCCCGTGTGTGTGTGTGTGTGTGTGTGTGTGTGTGTGAGTGTACACTATGTATTTTCCTTTTCCTATCTGTCCACAAGTAAGGTCTGGCCCACTACCCAAGTTTTAGAAATATTCCCTCCTGCTACAACAAAATTACCTTAGGAAAAAAAATAGAAATACCTGCTCCCTTGGGATGCCCTGCTGGATGGGAGAACAGGCCCTATCCACTAACCACACCTTTTTTTTTTTCTGGGGTGGTGGGGAGGATTCAGCAGCAAACTAAGCTCCTTCTGGGGACTCTTGGATGGCCAAGTTGGCTTTCCCTAGCTCTGACAATGCCTCTTTCCCTGGCACCCACTTGTCTTCAGTGGTGGTGGGGAAGGGGGCTTCCTGTTAAGGGGGATCTAAGTCAAGGCTTGGAATTTAGCTGGATTGGGGGCAGGGAAGCCTGGAGTGTCCCCCTTCCTCCAATCAGTGTTTACAGGCTGATGTCAGAATGTGTGTCTGTCAAAAATAACACCCTGGAGCCTCTCCCCCCAGCTGCTCCAGGATTTCACCAAGGGAGCCCAGGCTGGCAGTCCGGGCCAGCCTTCAACCTGAGCGATCACAGGGACGAGAAAGATTTGGGGGAGGTTTGGGAGGTGCTTTGAAGATCTTGGAGTCTGCAGAGAGGAGCCCGCCCTTCTCCATCTCTGCTAGTGGCTTTGGCCCACCTGCTTACTCTTGAGCACCGCGCCTGGGGCTCGGGGGAGGCGGGCTGCATTTCGTTCCTGGCCCCCACAGCCCTCTCCTCCATCCAGGTCTCTCCTGGCCCAATGTGATCCGTCCTCTGTCTCTCCCAGTCTCTGTCTCTCTTTTGTTTTTCTCAGCAGTCCCTCCGTCCCAGCCTCCCTCCCTCCCTTGCTCTTCCTCTTTCCTCTCAGGGAGGGGGCGGGGCCGGTGGGGGCAGCTCCACCCTCCGCCCGCCCTGGGGCCTCATTCTGAGAGAGGCTCGGAGAGAGCGAGCGGGGAGGGAGGGAGGCAGGGAGAGAAAGGGAGAAAGGCAGGCAGCCGGCGGGCGCTGCGTGTGTGTCTGAGTGTGCGAGTGTGAGTGAGTGTGAGTGCCGGGTCCTGCCTCTCCTGGTGCCCCCAGCAGAGGGGCCCGGTGGCCCGGGGAGGGAGGGCGGGCTGCTCGGAGGCAGAGGCAGCGAGAGGCGGCGGCGGGGAGAGCCGAGGAGGAGGAGGAGGAGAGAGGAAAGAGCGGAGCAGCCATTGTTGAGGGAAACCTTGCAAACAAAGAAGGCTCCGGACTCCCTGCGGCCCCCCGCCCCCCAGGCCGGCCCCCTGGCCCCCGGCCCCCGGCCCAGTGGCCATTGTAACTTTCCCCCGGGGCTGCGGCCGCCGCGGGGCGGGCCGAAGCTGTGCGTGCGAGTCTTTGTGCGGCCGGCGGACTGGAGCTCCCAGTCGGGCCTGCCTGTCCCACTCGGGACATGAGCTACTGAAGTTGTCCCCCCGTCAGCCCTCACCCCTGCCAGGACTCCTCTGGGCTTGCAGTCGCTCCCCGTACCTCTCCTGGCCCCCTCAGTTCTCCCAGGTAAGTCTGGGCACCCTGCAAGCCTGTTGGGGGTGGGCGGAAGGCCCTCAGCCCGGCCCGGGCCTGATCTGCGGGCTGGGTGAGAGGTGCCCCAGCCCAGAGCCGCCGGGGCACTCAGGCCTGCTGACCTGTGGCTAGCCCCTAAAGGGAGGGGGCCTGCCCTTGGGTCAGCCTGGTTACCATGGCAATACCCAGCTGGAGGTGCCCACTCAGCCCCGGGATGCAGCTTCCACCCTGAGAAAACTTTACTAGTTCTGGGCTCTTCTCTACCCCTTCCTAAAGGTTTCCAATTTGCTAGAGGTGGGAGGGGGGCTATGGCTGACTCCAGGGCTGGATGACACATCTCCCCCGTCCCCCCACCTTGCTGCCTCTACTCCTGCTGCTGGGGACAGGCAGCAACAGGGACAGATGGTCTGGGTGATGTCCCTCCCCTTCTCTATTCACTCCCAAGCCCTTGTGCTGGAGCCACTGGGAGTTGTGGCTCTGGAGAAATGCTGAGTTTGTGTCCATTCACTGGAGGTGTAAATAGAGGCCCAGAGCTTTGGGCTTTAGCTCCTCAGAGCTATTTACCCAGGCCTAGACAATGCCTGTTCATTCTCTAGAGAGAGAAATGGAGGCTCTGAGAGTTTTTTGTTTTGTTTTGTTTTGTTTTACAAAATTGGAGAGAAACCCAGGCGTCCTGCCTCCTGTCTCTTCAGGTTCTTGAGCTAACACATTTCAAGTGGCCCCGAAACTGAGGAGGCAGGGGTGGTTAAGCTATGGGAGAAAGGATGGCCTAATTGAGGGATGAGGGCCAGGTCTGAGAATCTACTCTTGGGTTTATTGCCCAGGCCTGGCCTCTGGTGGGCTGTGTGAGCTTGGGCTTCCTGTGTGGCCTTAGTCTGCCTGTCGGTGGACTGGGGAGACTTGGTGGCTGGGTGGGGACTGTCTTTCTGGAGACACAGGCTCAGTCCAGACTGGCATGTGAAGGCTGTGTGTGCTGTTCTTGGAGCATATGGATGTGGCCCGTGAGAGCTCGTGCATGGGGTGAGGGCCTGTTGCGGGCATCTGAATCTGCCTGGGGCTGCTGGGTTCCAGGCCTTAATAGGCATGTTAGGGCGAGCTGAGGGTGAAAGCCTGCTAGGCAGGATGAGGCACACGTGTGTGCAGGCACACACAGGCTCTGACTCTTGGCACCTTCAGAGACTGTGCAGTCTGGGACCCTCCTTTTGCCTGCATTGTGAGGACAGGGCCCTGGGGAGAGAATTAAATGACACATGTTGGCACAGGGTCTTCTTTTGTCTCTTCCCCCCAAGGAACAAAATAGGTTTTGTATCTAAGTTGGGGAGGAGATCTAGATACAGCCAATCTAGCTACCCTTCCAAATGCAGTCAAGTTTTAGGGACCCAAGGAAGCAAATGTGATTGGAGTCAGATGAACTTCTGGGCCTGTGCCTCAGTTTCTCCTCCTATCTGATGAGAAGGGGAAACAGAGTTGCAGGGGTACCTGGCTCATACCCAACTATGAATTTAACACTTCTTCCAGTCAGAAAACAGTATTCCAGGAACTGTTTGCTGTTAGGTGAGGTGAGAGAGAGGACATGTGCACATCACAGATACACACTAGCGAGACCCCTGTCTAGTGACCACTTGCCCCTAGACTGAGGAACATAGGCTTCTTCCCAGACCACCTACTTCTCAATTGTAGGTAGAGTAGGATCCAAAGGAGGTTCATCTGCCTGCTTCCCCCACTCCCAAGTCTCAGAAGAGAAAAAGGGTTGAGGCTTTGGGTTTCTGGTTTGAAGACAATACTGTCTACCCTTGGGGGCGGGGGTGGGGGCTGGGCTGATAAGGGAGTGGCCGTTAGTGGGGAGGCAGAAGGCCCAACTGGTTATCTGGTAGGCCACACCCAACAGGCACCCACCCCCATTTATCTTTCCATCCCTTGCCCTCCTGAGATCCTGAGGGTGGAGGAGGGGCAGAGTTTGAAAATCCTCCCTTTTCCTCCCCCACTTTGGTCTCTAGAGGGCAATAGAGGGGTCAGATGGTAGAAATAGTATAGGATGTGGGAATCAGAAGATCCAAGCTCAAGTCCTAGCTTTGACAGTTACTAGCTTTATGATCTTGGCAAGTTCCTTTGAGCCCTCAGTTGCCTCATCTGTAAAATGGGAATGTTATGGTCAGCCCTGCTACCTCATAAGGTTGTTTTGATGATTGAATGAAAGTATGTAGATTAAAAGGGGGTTTATCAAAATTAGATTCTAATGATTGGATATTTATTTATTCTGTGATAATTCTTCCCAGCTTCAATTCCTCTTCTGTCATCTAGGACTCAGCCAAATGAAGAAATGGGATCTTGGGTATGCGCTGGGATTAGGGTGGAATACTCTCGTTTCTTAATGAAATAAGATTGGAGACAGAATTAGAAGGAGAGACAGGTGCTCCCTGGAGTAGCCCCCTCCCCTAGTCCACCACTCTCTTGTAATCAGGCCAGGGAGCTCCGTAAGACCATCCCTATCCACACAGTCTAGCAGGATTATCGGAGAGCTCTCAAGAGGGGGTCAGAGGACTCCTTTTTCTTTTAGAGACAGGGTCTCACTCTGTTGTCCAGGCTGGAGTGCAGTGGTTTGATCTTCGCTCACTTCAGTGTCAACCTCCCAGGCTCAAGTGATCCTCCTGCCTCAGCCTCCCAAGTAGCTGGAACCACAGGCATGCACCACCACACCTGGCCAACTTTTCAATTATTTTTAGAGACGAGGTCTCGCTATGTTGCCTAGGCTGGTCCCTGTAGCCTTGACCTCCTGTGCTCGAGCAATCTTCTTGCCTTGGACTCCCAAAGTGCTAAGATTACAGATGTGAGCCACCACGCCCAGCTATGACTCCTTTCTTTCTCATCTAGGTTGTTCCTCAAAGTCATTCAAGCTGTACTCGCCGAAGGAGCCCCCAAACGGCAACGCCTTTCCCCCCTTCCATCCCGGCACCATGCTGGATAGGGATGTGGGGTAAGTGAGTCTCTTGGCCATTTCCTAACCCTTCTCCAGGTGGGATCCTGCCTGGAAAGGGGAGGGAGTAGCCCCCCGCCCCCAATAATTCCTGTCTTCAACCCCCATTCTCATAGCCTCTTCCTTTACACAGCCCAACTCCCATGTACCCGCCTACATACCTGGAGCCAGGGATTGGGTAAGTGGAGTCCAGTGGGGAAGAAGGTGCTTTCCACTGGGTGAACGCCGAGATAGGGGGTGGAGTGGGCAGGCTCCGCTCCTACTGACCTCTCTCCTTCACTCCCTCCAGGAGGCACACACCATATGGCAACCAAACTGACTACAGAATATTTGAGCTTAACAAACGGCTTCAGAACTGGACAGAGGTATGGTCAAGGGGAAAGGGGCTGGGAGCAGGAGGGCCATCTGGGCACCCTATGGGATATCTTACGACACATGAACACCCCTCACCGTGCTCCCTAGGAGTGTGACAATCTCTGGTGGGATGCATTCACAACTGAGTTCTTTGAGGACGATGCCATGTTGACCATCACTTTCTGCCTGGAGGATGGACCAAAGAGATATAGTAAGTGGCCTCTGGGGTCTTGCTATGAGGATGTATACCTCCTATGTCGTTCTAAGGTCTAGAAGTGGGTCTGGGAGTGCCAGGGGATATCTAGCTTGGTAGGGGAGGCATCTGCCTGGCCCCTTTTGCAGTCCCTTTGTCCTGAAGAGTTTGTCCCATCTCTACAGCCATTGGCCGGACCCTGATCCCACGCTACTTCCGCAGCATCTTTGAGGGGGGTGCTACGGAGCTGTACTATGTTCTTAAGCACCCCAAGGAGGCATTCCACAGCAACTTTGTGTCCCTCGACTGTGACCAGGGCAGCATGGTGACCCAGCATGGCAAGCCCATGTTCACCCAGGTCAGCAACCCAGCTGGATGTGGAACACCATGGCACCTGGGTTTGATTCCCGTCCTCTCTCCCAGTGTATACTCACAGCTGTTCCCCAGGGAGCCATAATGCGAAGTGGCAAAATAAGAAGGGCGGGTAGGCACGTTGCAACCATCATCAAACATGTGTTGTGTTTGTATGGGATAGTTTTCTGGGCCCCAGGGCTACACAAGTGAACAAGAGTCTGCCCTCATATAGCTTAGAGCAGGTGGGTGTATCACTAGCCACATGGGGAGAGGACAAGGATCTGTTAAGCTTTTCTACTGTGCGTCTGTGTGTGTAAGGGCCAGGTATATGGGTGGGGGGTACTGTGACATTTATGCACCCAGATTTAATGTGCAGGTGACAAAAGTGTATGCAATGGGAGAGTTGTAAGCAAATGGGAGACTAATAGACATATCTTCAGGTATGGTATGTGGGGAGGGGGCAGGTTTCTGACAAGCCTGTCCCCAGGTGTGTGTGGAGGGCCGGTTGTACCTGGAGTTCATGTTTGACGACATGATGCGGATAAAGACGTGGCACTTCAGCATCCGGCAGCACCGAGAGCTCATCCCCCGCAGCATCCTTGCCATGCATGTGAGTCGTGGGCAGGACCCGGGATGCAAGAGTGAAGGCAGGCAGGGGGAAGGGTGGAACAAGGTCTGCCATTTCCCGGCTGACTACTTAGACAGAGGGTTAGGGTTTCTTCATCTGAACAGCAAATTTAATAAGAGACTATCCTCCCTCAGGAGTGTCACAATGCTCAGATGATAGGGCAGATGAGCAGAGGCAACCCAGGTGTCAGTGTTCTTTCTTGTCTTTTCTCCCACCCTAGGCCCAAGACCCCCAGATGTTGGATCAGCTCTCCAAAAACATCACTCGGTGTGGGCTGTCCAATTCCACTCTCAACTACCTCCGAGTGAGTCTCCGACCACCCAGTTTCTGCCCCAGTCCATTTAGTCTCGGCTCCATGTCTGTCCCCTGACAAGCCACCTCCTTGTCTACCCCTAGCTCTGTGTGATACTCGAGCCCATGCAAGAGCTCATGTCCCGCCACAAGACCTACAGCCTCAGCCCCCGTGACTGCCTCAAGACCTGCCTTTTCCAGAAGTGGCAGCGCATGGTAGCACCCCCTGGTGAGTGCCTTGCACCTGCTCTTACCAGGATCTCACACCACTCCCCAAAGCTGTATCTTTATTTCCTTTTGAAGTTTTCCCTGCCCCTTCCTTGTTCCCAGGTCTACAAAATTGGGATCAGGGCAGGCTCATGCTCCTTGGGAGCCACAATGGAGAATAGGGGACCTGGGGCCCTCTCCCATCTGAGTCTCCTTTTCCCGGCACAGCGGAGCCCACACGTCAGCAGCCCAGCAAACGGCGAAAACGGAAGATGTCAGGGGGCAGCACCATGAGCTCGGGGGGTGGCAACACCAACAACAGCAACAGCAAGAAGAAGAGCCCAGCTAGCACCTTCGCCCTCTCCAGCCAGGTACCTGTAAGCATCTCGGCTTTCTTCTCTCTTCTGGGCTGCCCCACCACTCACCCGTGACCCCTGTCCAAGACTGAGCTCACTAGCAGGCATAGAAGCAAAGACAGTTTTCCTCATGTACTCTGCCAGCATGGGCTAACTGCTTTTACTGCTGAGAGAGTCCTTGTCAGGCACTTGCATGGGTGTGATCACACAGACTCAGCCATAGGAAGCTAGGGCATAAAGGGACAGAGACAGCCATGAGGACATACGGACGTTCAGGACAGACAGCTTGGGGCCCACAGACCATCCAGCGCACACACTCACACTGATAGACACGCAGACTGGAGTGTTTGCAGATCCAGAATACATACCCTTGCACATGCACACACTGCCCTCCCTCATGTTTTTGATGTGCTCCCTTTCTTACATGTGGACAGAAGTTGAGGAGTCCCCTAAAATTTTGGGGAGATGGGCTAGGGAGCTAGGGGAGTAGAGTGACTTCTAGAATGTAATGGATATGGGCTAAAGGCTTTGATGCTCTGGTGTTCTTCAGTAGGAAGGATTCCAGGAGCTGAGGGTGTCAAGAGTTGGGGTTTTAAATTCGGGTATGAGGAGGGGGTGGGGACTCTTGAGCTTCCAGGGTGGGTACTGGGGCTCTGGGGGTATCTGCCGCCCTGGGCCGGGCGAGCCCTTGCCCCGATTATGTTTGGGGACCTCCGCCACTCTCAGGATGTGATGGTGGTGGGGGAGCCCACCCTCATGGGCGGGGAGTTCGGGGACGAGGACGAGAGGCTCATCACCCGGCTGGAGAACACCCAGTTTGACGCAGCCAACGGCATTGACGACGAGGACAGCTTTAACAACTCCCCTGCACTGGGCGCCAACAGCCCCTGGAACAGCAAGCCTCCGTCCAGCCAAGAAAGCAAATCGGAGAACCCCACGTCACAGGCCTCCCAGTAAAAGGCCCTGCCGTGGCCACCCAGTGCTCTGCCTACCTGCCCCACCCCTCGCAGCCCCAGGGAGCAGAAGACAGAATGAAGAGACTGAGCATCTAAAATGGGCAGCCTCCATCCACCCGCTTCAGGGAGGAACTGGACTCGCTGGGGGCAGGTGCCAAGATTTGCCCCCCCAAGTGGCCCTGGGCTGGGCCTGGCTTCTACAGAGCCTTTTAGGGGAAGGGGGTACTCATGTGGATGCCTACTTTTGGAACCTGGGCCTCTGAGATATGTCCTGACCACCCCCCAGGGCATTTGCCTCCATCCTTACCCCAGATTGTGGGTTTCCCATCCCCCTGACTTTACCCCTTTCAAGCCTGGGGTTGTCTATACCCACAGCCCTTAGGGACTTAAAGTTATGGGGCTTGGTTGAATGCCCCTTCCCCTAGGCAGCTGGTAATAGAGGGGTAAAGCTCTGAGCCCCTCCTCCCTGCTGCCGCTTATCCCAGCTCCAAGTTTTTAAAAAAATAATATTATTAAAAATGTAAGTTAAAAAAAAATCACTCATGTTCCCCCTCTTCCCCCTATTAAAAGTCCAGCTACCTCCCTACTCTTGGCAGATGGGGGCCTAGGGCCTAGGTGGGGGTGAGAGTCGGGGAGGGAGGTATGCGTACCATTTTATATGGTGTGAGAGCTTCAGACCAAGGAGACATTTCGCCGTCTCTCCCCCTTTCCTCTGGGGTGACTGCAGTTGAGGAAAGCATGCCATGGGGTAGGGGGACATTGGTGGCCACATCTTGGTGACAGACCCCTGCTGTTGTCTCTGTGTCCCCATTCTCTGGACTCTGGCCTGCCCTCCTAGTGCTTGTGACTCCCTCTCTTCCAGCCCCACCCCCATGGTATGTATATTCCTTACAAGTCATTCACAAGAGCAGCTGTCTAGGATGCAGGGAGGGGAGGCTCCTTCCCTTAGGGAGCGTGGAGAGAAGGGAGCAGCCTTGTTGCTGTATTTTTGGTTTTGTTTCAGTTGGGCAGGCATGGGATGGGAGAGGGGCTCAGCCATTTTCCTCCAGAATCTTCCCTCAGCTTCTCCAACTGCATATGTAATCCTACTCTGTCCTTCATAGAGGGGAAGGAGCCACAGATGACATCCCAGTTCTAAGCCCACCAGGGAGAAACAGGTCTCTGTCCCCATAGGTGAGGTAGAGGGTCTTTACCTGCCAGTATCCCTGCTGCTCCTTTCTCACGGAAAGAGGAGGAGGTAGCCGGGATCCTTGGCTCTGCCAGGGTGCAGCCAGGAGCAGGGTTTCACGCAGCTGGGCCAGCTCTGTGGCTTTGCTGCCTTTTCCTGTGGCCAGTCCCAGGAAGTGCTAGCACCACCTCTCTCCCCACTCTTCCCTCTGGATTCTGGGGTCCCCCACACCATATTTCCTCCACTCCAGCTGCCACTTTTGGAAGGGTATTGAGTCAGGAGCTGAGGGAAGGCGTGAGGAAGGTAGACATCCTACCCCAACTGTAATGCCTTTTTTTTTTTTTTTTTTTTTTTTTTTTTTTTTTTTTTTTTTTTTTGGGCCATTTGAGTCATGTATGGTACCAATCAATAAAGAGACTTTTCGGTTTAAGAGTGTCCTGGTTGGTCATTGATGCCTAATAATGACTCAGTCCAAGGCAATCTTTTCCCCATCCTTGCAGTTCCTAAGACTGTACGAATTGGATCCCTTCACTCACCTCACATTTCCCCTCACTCTTTTGAAGTTGATTCCCTGAATTATACCTCTCCTTCATCCAAGACCCTAAAGTTTGTTCTCAGATGTGCCAGCCTGACCCCATCTCCCTCAAAAGTTGAGGGAGAGTTGGCTTTCTCAGTCTGCTCCCCACCTCTCACCCCAGGACTGTTGCTTCTCACCCTTAGCTGTCATGGGGCAGCCAGACAGGTGGCCCTCCTGGAGCAGGTTCCTGGGATAGACTGCCTTGGGTTATGCCGTTGAGGGAGGGGTGGGAGAGGGGACTTGGCCTAGGAGGGGGCTTGGGTTAGACGGTCTTGGGGTACTTAGAGTACCTGGGAGACTCCTACCCCTACCCAACCCCCAGTCTACTAGCCCGGCTGAGGTTGGTTGGTTGGTTTATTTATTTTGAGATGGAGTCTTGCTCCATTACCCAGACTGGAGGGCAGTGGCATGATCTCAGCTCACTGCAATCTCCGCCTCCTGGGTTCAAGTGATTCTCCTGCTTCAGCCTTCCAAGTAGCTGGGATTACAGGCGCCCGCCACTATGCCTGGCTAATTTTTGTATTTTTTTTTTTTTTAGTAGAGATAGGGTTTTACCATGTTGGCCAGGCTGGTCTCAAACTCTTGACCTTGTCTCAAACTCTTGACCTCAGGTGATCCACCTGCCTCGGCCTCCCAAAGTACTAGGATTATAGGCGTGATCCACTCTGCCCGGTCAGCAGCTGAGGTCTAAATTAGTCTCCCTTGGTGCTAAGGTCCCTGGGTGGGGAATTAAGAGAGTAGCAGGATTGTTTGTCTCCTTGCTGACTTTGGGTGAGGACGCTGACGGAGGAAGACAGTTCAGTTGCTAGTGGGTAGCTTGAAGCTCTATGGGAGGATGGGAGGATAAATAGGGCACTTTTCAGACCCCTTTCCAGGTAGTTAACTCTCCAAGTCCCCTCTTCACCATTAAAGACTGGGAAGATACAGAGACTCCGCTGTGGATTGGTGATGGGGTCTTAGTGCCCATAAAGCTCCCTATCCAGTGTCCCTCTTTGTCATCCCAGGCAGGGGAAGCTGAGGCCTCAAACCATTCCCCTCCTAAGGTCTCCCTGGACCTGAAATAAAGCCCGATAGACCTGCACCTCTACCCTCACCTCCCTAGCTGGCAGGAAGACACCAGAGGAAGGGACTGTATGACCTGTTCAATCTCCAGTCTACAGTTACCTTGGCCGTGCCCTGCTGCCAGCCCAGCTTCTCATAGCCCAGTGCCTCAGGACCCCAAGGAATGCTATTGCACCCCACCCCCAACTCTTCCTTTGTAGATCTGGCCAGCCTGAAGGACATTTACCAGCCAACTGCCACCAGCAACTCACCCTGAGAGTGCCAGGTAACATCTACAGTGGGTCTGTGTCTGGCACTGGGTGTACATCTAGCCCATTAGCCTGAGTGTGTGTGTGTGTATGTGCTGCTGAGCTGGGGAGGGCCTGGATCTGTTTATATGTGCAGGTAAGGGAGTGTATACATGTGTTTCTATGTGGGCATGTATGCATATGTTTATGTATGTGTCTGTTGGTTAATTAATTCATTCAAATATTATTCATTGAGCCCTCTTTAGGTACTAGGCCCATTCTAGGTGCTGGGGATATGATGTTGAACAAAGCAGAGAAGATGTGACTGCTGAGTGTGAGTGAAGGCTATAAATCCATAAATGAGGGTGTGTTGTTAAATGTGTGGCTTAGCAGTGCGACTGTCTTGAGTTATGGGGCTGTTGGGACGGTAGTTGTGTGACTTGGTTGGGTATTTGTAGGTTCACGTCTTGTATGTATATGTTTGTGTATGGAGGGAGATAGTCAAGGGAAAAGGTAGATTGCCAGGCCTGGACCCCATCCTTGGGGGCAGGGGGTAGGTCAGAGAAGCAGGAAAACACACTATTGAACTCAGGAAACACAGTGGCCAGCAACTTCCTCTGGAGCCCCATATCTGGCTCCTCCCCATTTGCCCCCAGGAACCCCTGGTGAAGAGGAATTACTGGGGTGAGGGAAGAGAGAGACCCTCCAAAGCCCTCATGCCCTTTGTTTTCAGGTACATGTGTGGGCCCAGTCCCAAGCCTTAGCACATTGCTGAAGAGCTTTGTGCTGCTGAGCTAGGGAGGGCCTGGATCTGTTTATATGTGCAGGTAAGGCAGTGTATACATGTGTTTGTATGTAGGCATGTATATGCATATGTTTATATATGTGTCTGTTGGTGAATTAATTCATCCGGATAGTCTGACCATGTACCCTAACCAGGGCCTCTGAATCCACAGAGGTCTGAACCCAACCCCAAACCTCTGTCCCTCCTGGACTCCCAGCTCCTTCCTCATTTTTCCTGACCCGGTCTGATCTGATTCAGCCAGAGAGCTCCATCCCCTTTCCTAGGAACCTACTGTAGTGTGGTGCAACCTCCAACCCCTCTTTTATACCCTTAGCCCAGTCCAGCCTGACCTGTTTTTTTTTTTTTAAGATAGAGTCTTGCTGTGTCGCCCAGGCTGGAGTGCAGTGGCATGATGTCATCTCACTGCAACCTCTGCCTCCTAGGTTCAAATGATTTTCATGCGTCCCGAGTAGCTGGGACTACAGGCACATGACACCATACCTGGCTTATTTTTTTATTTTTAGTAGCGACGTGGTTTCACCATGTCAGGAGTTCAAGACTACCCTGGGCAATATAGTGAGACCTCATCTCTACTTTTTCTTTTTTAAGAGATGGAGTCTCATTCTGTCGACCAGGCTGGAGTGCAGTGGCATGATCTCGGCTCACTGCAGCCTCCGCCTCCTGGGTTCAAGTGATTCTCCTGCCTCAGTCTCCCTAGTAGCTGAGACTACAGGTGCGCACCACCACGCCCAGCTAATTTTTGTAATTTTAGTACAGATGGGTTTTCACCATGTTGGCCAGGCTGGTCTTGAACTCCTGACCTCAAGTGATCTGCCTGCCTTGGCTTCCCAAAGTGCTGAGATTACAGATGTGAGCCACTCCACCCAACCGAGACCTCATCTCTAAAATAAATAAGCTGAATGTGGTGGTGTATCTGTAGTCCCAGCTACTTGGGAGGCTGAGGTGGGAGAATTACTTGGGCCTGGGAAGTTGAGACAACAGTGAGTTGTGATTGCACCACTGCACTCCAGCCCAGGTGACAGAGCAAGACTCTCTGTCTCAAACAACAACAACAACAAAACAGGCGCAGTGGTTCAGAACGCCTGTAATCCCAGCACTTTTGGAGGCCGAGGCAGGTTGATCACCTGAGGTCAGGATTTCGAGACCAGTCTGGCCAACATGGTGAAACCCTGTCTCTACCAAAAATACAAAAATTAGCTGGGCGTGATCATGCACCTGAAGTCCCAGCTACTCGGGAGGCCGAGGCATGAGAATCACTTGAACCTGGGAGGCAGAGGTTGCATTGAGCCAAGATTGCGCCACTGCACTCCAGCCTGAACAACAAAGTGACACTTTGTCTCAAAAATATATATATATATTGAGTCAGCAGCTCCCTAGTTTCATGATGGACTTCAAAGGCGCTGGTTTAAGCTGGGCATAGTGGGACTGTACCCATATAGGTCTGTGCCTATAGTCCCAGCTACTTGGCAGGTGGCAGGCTGAAGCAAGAGGATTGTTTGAGGCCAGGAGCTTGAGACCACAGTGTGCTATGATAGCACCAAGGAATCGCCACTGCACTTCAGCCTGGGCAACATAGCAAGACCTTAGTCCCAGCTCCCTAGTACCCAGAATGTTTATAACGACTATGACTGTCATTCATGTGGCCACAGCCCCATTCACTCAGGGCCCAGCTCTGGGGCTCCTCCTAACCCCCACCCTAAGGTCATAGATGAAATGGATGGGAGACTACATACCCAACAGTTCTAAGCTGGGGAGTGTGGGAAGCTGAATGGGAATGGAAGCTGACTCACACTTCCAGATTCCTTCTTCAGCCTCAGGAGAGGCTCATTTTCCCACTGATTCCAGGACCCATTTCCAGAGGAAGCCAAACCCTGGATTACTTCCCTCCTTGCTGCCCCACCTCTATGCCACCAGCTCACCTCTACAAGAGGAGGACCTAGGGCCAGTCCCTGGAGAAAAGTCCCAAAGGAGCTTGGGGGAGAAGAATCTTCTCCCCATCACCCCCAACAACTGAGGCTGCCTGGAGGATGAGGTAGGCTCATTTCTCTCCCTTTCCTTTAACGGACTTCAGATGCACAGAACTAGATTAATCATAACCTTGGTTCATGACACACTCTCATCATTGTTCCATGCACAGCACACATTTATTTACTTATAAGACTATCATATGGGGCCAGGTGCAGTGGCTCATGCCTGTAATCCCAACATTTTGGGAAGCCGAGGCAGGTGAATCACCTGAGGTCAGGAGTTCGAGACCAGCCTGGCCAACATGGTGAAACCCTGTCTCCATGAAAAATACCAAAAAAAAATTAGCTGGGCGTGGTGGTGCATGCCTGTAATTCCAGTTACTTGGGAGGCTGAGGCAGGAGAATCACTTGAGTCCGGGAGGTGGAGGTTGCTGTGAGCGGAGATTGCACCATTGCACTCCAGCCTGGGTGACAGAGTGAGACTCCATTTCAAAAAAAGACTATAAGAAATAGTCAACATGGGCCGGGCACGGTGGCTCATGCCTGTAATCCCAGCACTTTTGGGAGGCCAAGGTGGGCGGATCACAAGGTCAGGAGCTTGAGACCATCCTCGCTGACACGGTGAAACCCCGTCTCTACTAAAAATACAAAAAATTAGCCGGGTGTGGTGGCGGGTGCCTGTAGTCCCAGCTACTCAGGAGGCTGAGGCAGGAGAATGGCGTGAACCCGGGAGGCGGTGCTTGCAGTGAGCCGAGATCGTGCCACTGCATTCCAGCCTGGGCAACAGAGCAAGACTCCATCTCAAAAAAAAAAAAAAAAAAAAGGCCGGGCGCGGTGGCTCAAGCCTGTAATCCCAGCACTTTGGGAGGCCGAGGCGGGCGGATCACGAGGTCAGGAGATCGAGACCATCCTGGCTAACACGGTGAAACCCCGTCTCTACTAAAAATACAAAAATTAGCCGGGCGTAGTGGCGGGTGCCTGTAGTCCCAGCTACTCGGGAGGCTGAGGCAGGAGAATGGCGTGAACCCGGGAGGCGGAGCTTGCAGTGAGCCGAGATCGCACCACTGCACTCCAGCCTGGGCGTCAGAGACAGACTCCGTCTCAAAAAAAAAAAATAAAAATAATCAACATGAAAGCTAGGACCTTGGCAATAACTTAAGTTTAGCTATGTGTTCCATCTCTCAAGATATCCATCATTCTCTTGTTTTCCTTATATACACACACATATATATTTTATAAGACAGAGTTTCACTATGTTGCTCAGAATGTAGTGCTGTAGCTATTCACAGACCCGATCATAGTGCACTGCAACCTCAAACTACTAGACTCAAGCAATTGTCCTGCTTCAGCCTCCCAAGTAGCTGGGACTACATGCACAGCTGGGACTGTAGGTGGCACCACTACACCTGGCTCCTTTTACATACTTATCAGCTGTATGTATTCCTGAAAGTTTATAAGAATTTTTAGCCGGGAGTGGTGGCTCACACCTGTAATCCCAGCACTTTGGAAGGTCGAGGCGGGTGGATCACCTGAGGTCAGGAGTTCAAGACCAGCTTGACCAACATGGTGAAACCCTGTCTCTACTAAAAATACAAAAATTGGCCAGGCGTGGTGGCTCACACCTATAATCCCAGCACTTTGGGAGGCCAAGGCGGGCGGATCACGAGGTCAGGAGATTGAGACCATCCTGGCTAACGTGGTGAAACCCTGTCTCCACTAAATACAAAAAATTAGCCAGGTGTGGTGGTGGGCGCCTGTAGTCCCAGCTACTTGGGAGGCTGAGGCAGGAGAATGGCAGGTGAACCCAGGAGGCGGAGCTTGCAGTGAGCTGAGATGGCACCACTGCACTCCAGCCTGGGTGACAGAGCGAGACTCCGTCTAAAAAAAAAAAAATTAAAAAAATTAAAATACAAAAATTAGCTGGGCATGGTGGCAGGCACATGTAATCCCAGCTACTTGGGATTACTCCATCTCAGAAAAAAAAATTTTTTTTGAAGTTTAGTTATTTTTTACATTATTATAAGGGAGTATTGCTGTATGTAATTTTTGGTGGCTTATTATATTGTATTAACAAGATTTATATTGTTACATATTGCTTACAGTTTACTCATTTTGGGAACTCTATAATATTCCATTTTGTGACTCTACCCAGTTATTCATTCTCCTGTCACTGGACATTTGGGTTGTTTCTAGGTTTTGGCTATTGTGAAAAGTATTTCCATAATTTTACTTCCATCTCCTACTGTAAATGTGCAGTTTTTCCTGGTTATATGTTTAGTAGTAGTCTCTGCAAACTCATGTTTCCACCTCTGAAGCCCAAGCTTGAGTGCTTTTACTATGGAAATTCTAGGGTTAACTCAAATTAAAATTTTAACATTTATTGAGTCCCTGCTGTATAAACTCTACTCAGCTCATTCATCCATTCATCCATTCAGCCAACCAAATGCTCACTAAATAAATTTAGTGAGCATTTATTTAGTGAACACTATCTGGTTATATCAAATTTAGTGAGCACTATTTGGTTATATCATTGTCAGCTGGGTACAGTGGCTCTCCCCTGTAATCCCAGCACTTTGAGAAGCTGAGGAGGGAGGATGGCTTGAGCCCAGGAGTTTGAGACCAACCTGGGCAACATGGCGAAACCCCGTCTCTACAGAAACATACAAATATTAGCCAGGCATGGTGGTGCGTGCCTGTGGTCCCTGATATAGTATGCCTGGAGCTGGAGACAGAACAGTGAATAAGACAATATGGCATATTATACAGTTGGGTGGAGAAATAGATATTACAACAAATGGGGGTGGGCACGGTGGCTCACGTCTGTTATCCCAGCACTTTGGGAGGCCAAGGTGGGTGGATCACTTGAGGTCAGGAGTTGGAGACCAGCCTGGCTAATATGGTGAAACACTATCTCTATGAAAAATAAAAAATTATCCAGGTGTGGTGGCACACACCTAATCCCAGCTACTCTGGAGGTTGAGGCATGAGAATCACTTGAACCTGGGAGGCAGAGTTTGCAGTGAGCAGTGATCATGCCGCTGCACTTCAGCCTGGGCAACAGAGCAAGACTCCGTCTCAAAAATAAAAAAATAAAATAAACAAATGGCCACATACATACATATACACATACGCAGTGACAATTTTTTTTTTTTTTTTTTTTTTTGAGACAGGCTCTCACTCTGTTGCCCAGGCTGTAGTGCAGTAGTGCGATCATGGTTCGCGGCAGCCTTAACCTCCCGGGCTCAATCAATTCTCCTATCTCAGCCTCCAGAGTAGCTGGGACCACAGGCACGCACCACCATGCCTGGCTAATATTTGTATGTTTCTGTAGAGACGGGGTTTCGCCATGTTGCCCAGGTTGGTCTCAAACTCCTGGGCTCAAGGTCTCAAACTCCTGGGCTCAAGCCATCCTCCCTCCTCAGCTTCTCAAAGTGCTGGGATTACAGGGGAGAGCCACTGTACCCAGCCGACAATTTATGATATAACCAAATAGTGTAGGATAAACATATAACAGGGAGACCTTATTTAATCTGGTGTGTTAAGAAAAGCCTCTCTGAGGGAATATTTCAGCAGAGACTTGAAGGATGAGGAAGACTTAGTCAAGTAAAGAGTATGGGGAATAGGATTTCAGGTATAGGAAACACACTCTGATGCTGGGGAGTGCTTGCTGGGTTAGATTAGAAGAAGGCCAGGTGCAGTGGCTCATGCCTGTAATCCCAGCACTTTGGGAGACTGAGGTGGGTGGATCACTTGGGGTCAGGAGTTCAAGACCAGCCTGGTCAACATGGTGAAACCCTGTCTCTACTAAAAATACCAAAAAAAAATTAGCCAGGTGTAGTGTGCATGCCTGTAGTCCCAGCTGCTCGGGAGGCTGAGGCACAAGAATTGCTTGAACCTGGGAGGCAGAGGTTGCAGTGAGCGAGGATCATGCCACTACACTCCAGCCTGGGTGACTAAGTGGGACTCCATCTCAAAAAAAAAAAAAAGCCTGGGCGAGGTGGCTCACACCTGTAATCCCAGCACTTTGGGAGGCCGAGGTGGGCAGATCACCTGAGGTCAGGAGTTCAAGACCAGCCTAGCCAACATGGCGAAACCCCATCTCTACTAAAAAATACAAAAATTAGCTGTGCGTGGTGGCGGGCACCTGTAGTCCCAGCTACTCGGGAGGCTGAGGCAGGAGAATCGCTTGAACCCAGGAGGTGGAGGTTGCAGTGAGCTGAGATCATGCCACTGTATGGCGAAAGAGCGAGGCTCCATCTCAAAAAAAAAAAAATTGACCACATTGGGCCAGGTGCAGTGGCTCACACCTGTAATCCCAGCATTTTGGGAGGCTGAAGCGGGCGGATCACCAGGTCAGGAGTTCAAGACCAGCCTGGCCAACATAGTGAAACCCCGTCTCTACTAAAAATACAAAAATTAGCTGGGTGTGGTGGCAGGTGCCTGTAGTCCCAGCTACTTGGGAGGCTGAGGCAGGAGAATCGCTTGAACCCAGGAGGCGGAGGTTGCAGTGAGCGGAGATTGTGCCACTGCACTCCAGCCTGGGTGATACAGCAAGACTATCTCAAAACAACAACAACAAACAAAAAAAAGCCTGACCATACTGTATGATGTAGGTACTGGGGGAACTGGTTCCAGAATGGATATCAAAACCCACGGATGCTTAAGTCCCTTATATAAGATGGTATAGTCTTTGCATATAACCTATGCATATCCTCCCATATACTTTAAATCATCTCAAGATTACTTATAATACTTAATACAATGTAAATGCTATATAAATAATTGTTATATTGTATTGTTCAGAGAATAATGACAAGGAAAAATCTCTGTACATGTTCAGTACAGATGCAACCATCCTTTTAGGGGGAATTTTTTTTCTTTTTCTATGATGATGTTGACATCATATTTTTGGAATATTTTCCATCCGTGGTCGGTTGATTCCACAAATGCAGAACCTGAAAATATATATGGAGGACCAATTAGTTCTCATTTTATTTATCTTTATTTATTTTTATTTATTTATTATTATTTTATTTTATTTATTTATTTATTTATTTTGATTCAGAGTCTCGCTCTGTCGCCCAGGCTGGAGTGCAGTGGCGTGATCTTGGCTCACTGCAAGCTCCACCTCCCAGGTTCACGCCATTCTCCTGCCTCAGCCTCCCGAGTAGCTGGGACTACAGGCGCCCGCCACCATGCTGGGCTAATTTTTCTTTGTATTTTTAGTAGAGACAGGGTTTCACCGTGTTAGCCAGGATGGTCTCGATCTCCTGACCTCATGATCCACCTGCCTTGGCCTCCCAAAGTGCTGGGATTACAGGCATGAGCCACCGCACCCGGCTGCTAGCCCAGCCTATTTTTTATTTTTATTTATTTATTTTGTGAGACAGGGTCTCACTGTCACCCAGGCTGGAGTGCAATGATGCTATCGTATCTCACCTCAGCCATGAACTTCTGGGTTCAAAGGATTCTCACGTCTCAGCCTTTCAAATAGCTAGGACTAAAGGCATGCACTACTATGCCCAGCTGTCTCCCATTTTATTTACATAGGAGGAAACTAAGGAACAGAGAGGTCAAGCAGCTTGCCCAAGGTCACAGAGCCAGCAAGGATTTTGAATTTCATCCAAATGTAACAGGTTGTCACCAAAGGATCTAATGCAAGTCATGTTTAAGAGCTGGTCCCTGCCTTCCAGAAAAGAGAGAAAGGGCCAGGTGTGGTGGCTCACGCCTGTACTCCCAGCACTTTGGGAGGCCAAGGCGGGTGGATCACCTGAGGTCAGGAGTTCAAGACCAGCCTGGCCAACAAAGTTTAGACTTAATTTTATAGAGAGTGGAAAAACACCGAGTTTTTCAACAGAGAAGTGACCTACTCAGATCTGTTATTTTTATTTTTTTAAAATAAGGTTAGTTTGATGTGGTGTGTAGAACTGGAGAGGGGAAACTAATTAGGAGGCTATGAGGTCCATGCTGCTAGTAATGTAGAAAACCCAAACCAAACCACACAAAAAGATCCTAACTTATAAAATAAAACAAATACAGGATTAAAGAATTAGTCCAGGTGTGGTGGCTCACGCCTGTAATCCCAGCACTTTGGGAGGCCGAGGTGGGTGGATCACCTGAGGTCAGCAGTTCAAAACCTGAGGTCAGGAGTTCAAGCCTGGCCAACATGGTGAAACCCTGTCTCTACTAAAAATACAAAAAAAACTAGCCAGGTGTGGTAGCAGGTACCTGTAATCCCAGCTATGGGAGGCTGAGGCAGGAGAATTGCTTGACCTGGGAGGCTGAGGTTGTAGTAAGCTGAGATAGCGCCACTGCACTCCAGCCTGGGTGACAGAGAAGACTCCATCAGAAAAGGAAAAAAAAAAAAAACAAAGAAAAAAGGAAAAAAAAAAACCAAAAAAGATTAAAGAATTAAATGTAAGTAAATAAAGTTAGAAGAAAATGAGATTAAATAGTATTCATCAGCCTTGTAGGAATATGTGTGTGGGTGATAAACGTGCAAGCTTACATACTATAGAAGAAATCAAAAAGGAAGAGAGTAAATTTTATCCCAATTAAAAAAAAAAAAAGGAAAGAATGACCAGTTTGACTACATACAAATTTACAACTTTGGTGTATATATGTATAAGTAAAAACTAAACCAAAACTCTAAATAGAACAAACAAGAAAGCAATATGCTGAGAAATATATTTGCAGCAAATATGATAAAGAGTTAAAATGTTTTTGTATAAGTAGGGTGCAGTGTGGGACACCTGTAGTCCAAGCTACCGGGAAGGGTGAGGCAGGAGGATCCCTTTATAAAGCTTCGGAGTTTGAGGCTGGGTGCGGTGGCTCACGCCTGTAATCCCAGCACTTTGGGAGGACGAGGCGGGTGGATCACAAGGTCAGAAGATCAAGACCATCCTGGCTAACACAGTGAAACCCCTTCTCTACTAAAAAATACAAAAAATTAGCCGGGCATGGTGGTGGGCACCTGTAGTCCCAGCTACTCGGGAGGCTGAGGCAGGAGAATGGCATGAACCTGGGAGGCAGAGCTTGCAGGGAGCCGAGATTGCACCACTGCACTCCAGCCTGGGTGAGAGCGAGACTCCGTCTCAAAAAAAAAAAAAAAAACTTCGGCGTTTGAGCCCAACCTGGGCGGCATAGCAAGACTCTGATCCTAAAAGTAAATAAATAAATAATTTTTGTATAATTAATTTATGCAAAATAGGTTTTGTTTTGTTTTTTAAAAGGCCCCTCAATAAATAAATGGGAGCCAGGCACGGTGGGGTCATGCCTGTTGTCCCAGCCTTTTGAGAGGCTGAGGCAGGTGGATCACATGAGGTCAGGAGTTCAAGACCAACTTGGCCAACATGATGAAACCCCGTCTCTAGTAAAAATAGAAAAAATTAGCTGGGCATGGTGGTACACGCCTGTCATCCCAGCTACTCGGGAGGCTGAGGCAGGAGAATCACTTGAACCCAGGAGGCAGAGGTTGCAGTGAGCTGAGATCACGTTACTGCACTCCAGCCTGGGCAACAGAGTGAGACTCCATCTCAACAATAACAACAAAAAATACAAAAATTAGCCAGACATGGTGGCAGGCACCTGTAATCCCAGCTACCTGGGGGCTGAGACTGGAGATCGCTTGAACCTGGGACAGAGGTTGCAGTGAGCTGAGATTGTGCCACTGCACTTCAGCCTGAGCAACGGTGTGAGAATGTCTCAAAAACAAAACAAATAAATAAAAAATAAAAATGACAGCTGGGCGCGGTGGCTCACACCTGTAATCCCAGCACTTTGGGAGGCTGAGGTGGGTGGATTACAGGAGTTCGAGACCAGTCTGGCCAACATGGTGAAACCCTATCTCTACTAAAAATATAAAAACTAGCTGGGCATGGCCGGGCGTGGTGGCTCATGCCTGTAATCCCAGCACTTTGGGAGGCTGAGATGGGCAGATCACGAGGTCAGCAGATCAAGACCATCCTGGCTAACACAGTGAAACCCCATCTCTACTAAAAATACAAAAAATTAGCCGGTCATGGTGGTGGGCGCCTGTAGTCCCAGCTACTCGGGAGGCTGACGCAGGAGAATGGTGTGAACCGGGGAGGTGGAGCTTGCAGTGAGCCAAGATGGCGCCACTGCACTCCAGCCTGGATAGAGCGAGACTCTGTCTCAAAAAAGCACTAGCTGGGCATGGTGATGGGTGCCTGTAATCCCAGCTATTCGGGAGGCTGAGGCACGAGAATTGCTTGAACCCAGGAGATGGAAGTTGTAGTGAGCTGACACGGTGCCACTGCACTCCAGCCTCAGTGACAGAGTGAGACTCCATCTCAAAAAAGTAAAATAAAAATAAAAATAAAAATGACAATTCAGCTGGGCCAGGCGGCTCACGCCTGTAGTCCCAGTACTTTGGGGAGTCTGAGGTGGTGGATCACTTGAGGCCAGGAGCTGGGGGCCAGCCTGGGCAACATAGTAAGACCCTGTCTCTACAAAAAAATACAACTATTAGACAAGCATGGGGGTACAAGCATGTAGTAATCAGCTACTCTAGAGGCTGAGGTGGGAGGATGCCTTGAGCCCAGGAGGTCAAGGTTGCAGTGAGCCAAGATCAGGCAAATGCACTCCAGCCTGGGCAACAGAGTGAGACCTTGTCAATAAATAAATAAATAAAGTATACAATTCAACAGTTTTTAGCGTATTCATAATGTTGTGCAACCATCACCACAATTGATTTTAAAACATTTTCATCACTTCTGAAAGAACACCTGTATCCATTGGCAGTCATTCCACATTTTCCCCACTCTCTCAGCCCTAGGTAATAGCTAATCTATGTCTATAAGACATTTCATATACATGGAATCATACAATATATGACCTTTTGTGACTGGCCTCTATCACTTAGCATGAGGTTTTCAAGACTCATCCATTTTGTAGCAAGTACCAGTATTTATTTTCTTTTTTTGTTTTTTTTTAGGGGCAAGGTCTCACTATGTTGCCTAGGCTGGACTCAAACTCCTGGCACATGCCACTGTGCCTGGCTTAATTTTTTTTATTGCTCAATAATATTATGTTATATGGATATACTACGTTTTAGTTATCCTTTCATCAATTGATGGACATTTGGGTTACTTCCACTTTTTTGCTGTTATGAAATAGGCTGCTAGGTCAGGTGCAGTGGCTAGTGCCTGTAATCCCAGCACTTTGGAAGGCTGAGACAGGCAGATTACTTGAGACCAAAGGGGTGGAGGTTGTGGTGAGCTGAGATCACACCATTGCACTCCAGCCTGGGCAACAAGAGTGAAACTCCATCTCAAAAAAAAAAAAAAAAAAAATCATACAAAGTGGCTTCAATTCTGTTAAAACTTGTGTGATAGGAAAAGGTAGATGGGTGGTAATAAGAAGATTGGTGGTAACAAGAAGATTGGGCTCTAGGCTGGGCGCGGTGGCTCACGCCTGTAATCCCAGCACTTTCGGAGGCCAAGGTGGGCGGATCACGAGGTCAAGAGATCGAGACCATCCTGGCCAACATGGTGAAACCCCGTCTCTACTAAAAATACAAAAATTAGCTGGATGTGGTGGTGCGTGCCTATAGTCCCAGCTACTCTGGAGGCTGAGGCAGGGGAATCGCTTGAACCCGGGAGGCGGAGGTTGCAGTGAGCTGAGATGGTGCCACTGTACTCCAGCCTGGCAACAGAGCGAGACTCCATCTCAAAAAAAACGAGGATTGGGCTCTAGTTGGATTTTTGCCTATTTTTCACGCTTCCTTTAATGCACTCATGCTACCTTTTTAAATATCATATTTGTCTGGGTGAGGTGGCTCACGCCTGTAATCCCAGAATTTGGAAGGTGGAGGTGGGCAGATCACTTGAGGCCAGGAGTTGGAGACCAGCCTGGCCAACATGGTGAAACCCCGTCCCTACTATAAAAAAAAAAAAAAAATTAGCCTGGCGTGGTGGCACGCACCTGTAATCCCAGCTATTCAGGAGGTTGCAGTGAGCTGAGATTGCACCACTGCACTCCAGCCTGGGCGACAGAGTGAGACTCCATCTCAATAAATAAATAAATACAATAAATATCATTTTTTCTTTTACTTTTTTTTTTTTTCTTCTTCAGGGTCTTTTTCTGTCACCCAGGCTGTAGTGTAGTGGCACAATCACAGTTCACTGCAGCCTTGACCTCCCGGGCTCAATTAGTCCTCCTGCCTCGGCCTCCCTAGCAGCTGGAACTACAGGTGTAAGCCACCACACTTGGCTAATATATGTAAAATAGAGATGGGATCTCATTATGTTGCCCAAGCTGGACTTGAACTCCTGGGCTAAAGCGATCCTCCTGCCTTGGCCTCCCAAAATGCTGGGATTACAGGTATGAGCCACTGCTCCTGGCCCAGGCCATCTTTATAGTAACAAATAATAACCATAAAAGACAAAGAATCCTGATAGGGCCGGGCGCGGTGGCTCATGCTTGTAAATCCCAGCACTTTGAGAGGCTGAGGTGCGTGGATCACTTGAAGTCAGGAGTTCGAGACCAGCCTGGCCAACAAGGTGAAACGTCACCTCTACTAAAAATACAAAAATTAGCTGGGTGTGGTGGCATGAACCTGTAATCCCAGCTACTCAGAAGGCTGAGGTAGGAGAATCACTTGAACCTAGGAGGCAGAGGTTGCAGTGAGCCAAGATAGGGCCACTGCACTCCTGCCTGGCGACAGAAGCGAGACTCCAACTCCATCTCAAAAAAAAAAGAATCCTGATGGGAAGTAAAAAAGGCCTGAATTAGGGCATTTGTGTTGGGCCTGGGGAAGGAAGGAGAGGAATGGATACAATTCTATTCCTTACTGAGTCATGGGTGGTGAGTGGTGGGAAGGATGGATGGCAATGCTGATGTTTGAAGGAACTGGAAGGATGCCAGTGCCATGAACTCAAATGGGGATCCCTGGAGGAATCACAGCACCGTGGTTCAGAGGACAGGCTCCTGCAGTAGACACCCCTATTTTGAATCCTTGCCCAACCGGGATTATAGACGGCTAACCCTGAGCAAGTTATTTAACCTCTTTGACCTTACTTCCTTCTGTCTAAAGTGGAGATAATAATAGCATTTGTTTTAGAGGGTTGTTAGGAGGATGAACTGATACAGAGAATTTAGAAAGTGTCTGGCACAGAATAAACTTTCGATAAAAATTAGGTATTGTGATACGCCCAGCAGCCCTGGGAGATCTGGGGCTAGGACTTCTCTGTCCCCAGCCACCTATCAGACAAAAAATAGTTCCTCTACCTTTCCTGGGTCAGCCAGTTCACTGCCAGGAGGTGGCCCCAGGGGATGCTCTAAAACCCACAGGAGTGAGAATAGATGGAAGCCTGAAGTGGGACAGGTGGGAGGACTGGAGGAAGGAAGAATCAGGAATGGGATGGAGTTATGTTTTAGGAAATTGCAAGTTAGGTAGGCCAGGCTAGCAGTAAAGCAGAGATGCCCTGGAGCACCCCATTGAAGGCTTCCTATTCCATGTCAGTATATCAAGATACAACCTGGCATGAAGATGGGGTGCAGGAGGGGCTGTCCTTTGCCTAATAGGTGCTGGCTAATTGGGTACATTCTGCCGCCTCCTCCACCTGGACCTAGACTTACTGAGAGAATAAACCACAAGGAGAGGACTGGGTGCAGTGGCTCATGCCTGTAATCCCAGCACTTTGGGAGGCTGAGGCGGGAGGATCACTTGAGCCCAGGAGTTTGAGACCAGCCTAGGCAATATGGCGAGACCTCATCTCCACTTAAAAAAATTAATAATAATAATAAATGTGGTAAATGACTAGGTCATCATCTCTTCTATCATTCATTCCCAAATCTTCCAACATGGTCTTGATAGTCACAGATTGTTTGGCAATTTCCACCTCAACTTCAAATATCTCTCCATCAGAACTCTGCATCTTAATTGAAAGCACGCTGTTTGGTCCAAGGAGACTGGCCAGCTTGAGGTGGCATCAGCACAGAAGACAAAGGCAGAGGACAAGGCTACTCGAAGGCCAGTTTTTCTAACTCTGTTTTACACAGGAGGAAATGGAGGCTCAGAGGTTAAACGACTGAGAAAAGGTCACAAAATAAGTAAAGCAGAATTATAATGTACAAAGAGATTAGGTTCTAAAGTCAATACATAGGTCAAAAATGGAATATTTTCAAAATAAACCATGGCAATTTCTTAAATCATCCATAAAATAAAGTAGAGCTGGCCTCTCAATAAATCCATCTCAGTCTGGTTTTTGTTCATCATTGGAACAAATTGCTGGTTTCAGTGGTTGAGCACCAGATTTGAAGTTGGTTTGCACTAAGGGTCCATGTTATGTAAAAAATGCTCAAATCACTAAACTCACACTTAGTGTCTCTGAGATGCTGTCTCCCTTCTTACCCTGCCAGCTGTTTACAACGAAATTGCCCTTTACTGAATGCACATAGCTATCCTGGCCCTGAGTTAAATGTGCCAGTGATATGACTCCATTGTGGTTGAAGTGAGATTTAAACCTAAAAGCTGTGCCTCCCTCCCAAGCATTTGTTTTTCTAGCTAGAGGGTCCTGACTGTGTCAGTGTGGGCTTCAAACTGCTCTTTACTGAGCCTGCTTTGGGTTGCTCCCCACAACCCCTACCCCTAGCCACTCCCTCAAACCATCCTCATGGAGCCAGTCTTGTTGAGGCCCTTCTTGACTGCTTACTCCAACTCAGCTTGAACAAACATCCCAGCATGAACTTTTTTTTTTTGGTGATGGAGTCTCGCTCTGTCACCCAGGCTGGACTGCAATGGTGCAATCTAGGCTCACTGCAACCTCCACCTCCCAGGTTCAAGCTATTCTCCTGCCTCAGCCTCCCTAGTAGCTGGGATTACAGGCACCTGCCACCACACCCAGCTAATTTTTTTGTATTTTTAGTAGAGACAGGGTTTCACCATGTTGGCCAGGCTGGTCTGGAACTCCTGATCTCAAGTGATCTTCCCACCTTGGCCTCTCAAAGTGCTGGGATTACAGGCATGAGCCACCGTGCCCTGCCCAGCATGAACTTTTGAGGCCCAGGGAGGACAATCCCATCTGTTGATCCTTGGTGAGGGCTAAAGTCTGGGGGAGACAGGATAAAGATGAACCATCAGAGAGCACCACCCTTTCCGGTCCCACTGAAGACTAGTTCCACCTCACCCAGCAGGCTGGATTGGATTTTTCTGATGGGCTTCCATCCAAAGATAGTGTTTGTCTACTAGGAATAAGGGAGAGTTTGAGAGGAGAGGTTTCCTGCCCAGAAATAACCCCCTAGGGAGAAGGGATAAAGAAATGAGATTGGGTGGGCTGGGGTCTGGTTCCTGGGACTGTGAAGCCTAGAATCTGACACTCCTGCAGGTGTGAACCCAGGCGCTCTGGGAGACTGGGATTCTGGAATGGGGGTATGAGTAGAGCTGAGCTGGGGGAACAGAGGGAAATTCCCAGGGGTGGAAGAAGAGTCAAGTCCCCCTCTACACCTAGAGGATGAACTTAAGGAAGGAGTGAAGGTCATATGTGTTGTTCCTGAAGAAAAGGCCGCTGTAGAAAATAGGCTCATACAGGTCCACATTGCTTATGAAGCAGCAGATGTTCCAGTCTGTGGGGAGATAAGGCAGGAGGGAGGGGCTTAGGGAACTCAAGGCTGGGTCAGAATGGGGAGAAGAGTAGAGTCAGGAGAGGAAAATGGGATAAGGGGCAAGTGGAGGGTGGGAAGTTAGGAGAGGATAATGGAAGTGAAGGAGTCAAGGATGGGAGAGAGGAAAATGGAAGAGGGATTGGGGCAGATGAGAGAGGAGGCAGAGTATGGGCAGGATTGGGTTTGGGGAGTTCTGGGTAATGAAAGGGAATGGTTCTCAGAGGAATGGGGCAAGGATAGCCCAAGGGGGGAACAAGACTCACAAGGTATGGAGGGGTTACAGGTTAGGATCTTCCTGAGGAGACCAGAGGTGGCTCCTGGCCTGAGGGATCAGTTTTTAGAGAGGAGGGGTGGGCTCTGGGTAGGGGAAGGCTAACGTATAGCAGGAGCCCAGTCATGACCAGCAGGAAGCAAGCAGGCAGGTGGTGCTGGGAAATGGGCTGAGGGAACACACAGCCCCTGCAGAACCTGCACAGGTGGCAGCCAGACAGCTGAGGCTGGACAGGAAGAGCAGCAGAGTAAAGGCCAGCCGCAGTACCACACATCTATAATCCCAGCATTTTGAAAGGTGAGGCAGGAGGATCTCTCGAGCCCAGGAATTCAAGACAGCCTGGGCAACATAGTGAGACCTCGTCTCTACAAAAAATAAATAAATAAATCGTTTTAATAAGCAGGGCACGGGACGGGCACAGTGGCTCACGCCTGTAATCCCAGCACTTTGGGAGGCTGAGGCAGGCAGATCACCGGAGGTCAGGAGTTCGAGACCAGCCTGGCCAACATGGTGAAAACCCATCTCTACTAAAAATACAAAAATTAGCCGGGCGTGGTGGCATGTGCCTGTAATCCCAGCTACCCAGGAGGCTGAGGCAGGAGAATCGCTGGAACCCGGGACGCGAAGGCTGCAGTGAGCCGAAATCGTGCCACTGCGCTCCAGCCTGCGAGACAGAGCAAGATTCCGTCTCAATAAACAAATAAATAAGCAGAGCACAGTGGTGCATGCCTGTAGTCCCGGCTACTCTAGAGGCTGAGGTGGGAGGATCACTTGAGCCCAGGAGGTCAAGGCTGCAGTGAGCCTTGATCACACCCTGCACTCCAGCTTGGGCAACAGAATGACACTTGTCTCAAAAAAAAAAAGGCCGGCACGGTGGCTTACGCCTGTAATCCCAGCACTTTGGGAGGCTGAGGCCGGCAGATCACGAGGTCAGGAGATCGAGACCCTACTGGCTAACACGATGAAACTCCGTCTCTACCAAAAATACAAAAAAAGAAATTAGTCGGGCGTGGTGGCGGGCGCCTGTAGTCCCAGCTACTCGGGAGGCTGAGGCAGGAGAATGGCATGAACCCGGGAGCTAGAGCTTGCAGTGAGCCAAGATCGCGCCACTGCACTCCACCCTGGGCGACAGAGTGAGACTCCGTCTAAAAAAAAAAAAAGCACTGGCCGGGCGCTGTGGCTCACGCCTGTAATCTCAGCACTTTGGGAGGCTGAGGCGGGCTGATCACGAGGTCAGGAGATCGAGACCATCCTGGCCAACATGGTGAAACCCCGTCCCTACTAAAAATACAAAAAAAATTAGCTGGGCATGGTGGCAGGCGCCTGTAGTCCCAGCTACTTGGGAGGCTGAGGCAGGAGAATGGCGTGAACCGGGAAGGTGGAGCTTGCAGTGAGCCGAGATCGCGCCACTGCACTCCAGCTTGGGTGACACAGCGAGACTCCGTCTCAAAAAAATAAAATTAAATTAAATTAAAAAAGAGCACCAAAGGAACAATGAAGGCAAACACCAGGAACATCAGCACATCAGGTAGCCAGCCTTATCTTTCAAGACCTGGGAGAGGCGCAGTGGGGAATGTTGTCTCGGGCTTCAGTTAGACATCTGGGTAACTGCTCATATGTCCTCCTTCCTGGGTGTGCAGGGTAGGGAGGGGAAGTGGCAGCCGTGGCCTCTAGAAGCCAGACCTGCAAACAGAGCTCTCCTTATCTTCTTGTAGATGTTCCACCTGTTGTTCTCCTTGTTTTGTTTTGTTTTTGTTTGCAGGGGTGGGGTGGCATTATGTTGCCCAAGCTGGTCTTGAACTACTGTCCGCAAACAATTTTCCTGTCTCGGCCTCCCAAAGTGCTGGGATTACAGGAGTGAGCTGCCACACCCAGCCTCACTTTGTTTTTTTTTTTTTTTTGTTATTGTTTTTTTTCAAACAGGGTCTCACTCCGTCGCCAGGCTGGAGTCCAGTGGCACGTTCACAGCTCACTGCAGCCTTGACCTCCTGAGCTCAAGTGATCCTCCTACTTCAGCCTCCCAAGTAGCTGGGTCTACAGGCGTGTGCCACCATACCTGGCTAATTTTTGTATTTTTTTGTAGAGACGGAGTTTTGCCATGTTGCCCAGGCTGGTCCCCAACTCCTAGGCTCAAGAGATCCTCCCTCCTCAACCTACCAAAGTGCTGGGATTACAGGCATGAGCAATTGCACCGGCCCTCTGCACACGACAAGGACGGCCCTCCCTCTTCTGAGGATAATGAGAACAAAGAAAAGCGAACAGATGATATCTCTGTTTGGGACCAGGAATTCCTGAAAGTTGACCAAGGAACACTTTTTGAACTTATTCTGGCTGCAAACTCCTGAGACATCAAAGGTTTGCTTGGTATTACATGCAAGACCATTGCCGATACTATCAAGGGGAAAGCTCCTGAGGAGATTTGCAAGAATTTCAACATCAAAAATGACATTACTGAAGAGCAGGAAGCCCAGGCACACAAAGAGAACCAGTGATGTGAAGAGAAGTCAGATGTTGCGCCTGACTCCGTAGCACTGTAAGGATTGTTTCAAATACGAGTTGCACTGCTGTTTATAATCATGAATATTAGACAAACAGTAGACAAATGCAACCGCAAATCAATTATACCAGCAGAATATTGTCCTCATTGCATGCATCGTTTGAGTACGGATTCCAAACCTATGGCTGAGTTTCTTCCAGTATGATAGAAAGTTCCTGTCTTCTTTGCTATGCATAAAACTGAAATGTGGGTTCTCTAAAGAAAGTGGCATTTTGGGCTTTCCCCCTTTTTTGTAAAGTGATGCCTGCCTAGTTTATTGTCCAGTTAACTTTAGTCACCTTTTTAAAAGTTGGCATTGTAGGCCGGGTGCGGTGGCTCACGCCTGTAATCCCAGCACTTTGGGAGGCCAAGGCCGGCTTATCACCTGAGCTCAGGAGTTTGAGACCAGGTGGGCTAACATGGTAAAACCCCGTTTCTACTAAAAATACAAAAAATTAGCTGGGCGTGGTGGCATGCACCTGTAATCCCAGCTATGCGGGAGGCTGAAGCAGGAGAATTGCTTGAACCTGGGAGGTGGAGGTTGCAGTGAGCAAAGATCACGCCATTGTACTCCAGCTTGGGCAACAAGAGCAAAACTCCATCTCAAAAAAAAAAAAAAAAAAAAAAGTTGGCATTGTAAGTAAAACAACTTGCAAAACATTTTTGAAAACAGAATTTAAAACAATTATCTTTTTTTTTTTTTTTTTTTTTTGAGACAGAGTCTCGCTCTGTCACCCAGGCTGGAGTGCCGTGGCGCAATCTCGGCTCACTGCAAGCTCTGCCTCCCAAGTTCACGCCATTCTCCTGCCTCAGCCTCCTGAGTAGCTGGGACTACAGGCGCCTGCAACTACTCCTGGCTAATTTTTGTATTTTTTTAGTACAGACGGGGTTTCACCTCATTAGCCAAGATGGTCTCGATCTCCTGACCTTGTGATCTGCCCGCCTCGGCCTCCCAAAGTGCTGGGATTACAGGCGTAAGCCACCTGGCCTTTTTTTTTTTTTTTTTTCTTGAGACAGGGACTCACTCTGTCACTCAGGCTGGAGTGTAATGGCGCCATCTTGGCTCACTGTAGCTTCGACCTCCTGGGCTCAGATGATCCTCCCACCTCATCCTCCCGAGTAGCTGGGACTACAGGTGCACACCACCACAACTGCCGAAATTTTGTAATTTTTGTTCAAATAGGGTTTTGCCATGTTGCCCAGGCTGGTCTTGAACTCCTGGGCTCAAGTGATCTGGCCACTTTCACCTCCCAAAGTGCTAAGATGACAGGTGTGAGCCACCACACCTAGCCACAAAATATTATCTTTACTCATGAGTTGGAAACTGGAAAAAGGCTACTTTAAACAATTGATCCGAGTGGGGTTACTAGGATATCTTCCAGCCTCCTAGAGTCAAGGAGTATTACTAATATTGATTAACCTGTATGTAGCAGGGCTTCCTTAATTGCATCTGAGGACTTTAAAAAAAAATCCTCTTAGCTTTGAATATATTGCTGAGAGACTCAGTTACTACACAGTTTGTGGGTTTTTTTGGAGAAATGGACTTGGAAAATTTGTTAGCTTTTCAATTAAAAAAGACACTTACCCCACTCCACCAAAAAAAAAAAAAAAAAAAAAAACAAAAAACCATGCCTATAATCCCAGCACTTTGGGAGGCTGAGATGGAAGGATCATTTGAGGCCAGATGTTTGAGAGCAGCCTGGGCAACATGATAAGATCCTGTTTCTACACAAAATAAAAATTAGCTTGGCATAGTGGCAAGTGCTTATAGTCCCAGCTACTTGGGAGGCTGAAGCAGGAGAATTGCTTGAGCCTAGGAGTTCGAGGTTGCAATGAGCTATGATCACACCACTGCACCATAGCCTAGATGACAGAGCAAGACCCTGTCTCTAAAATAACTAACTAAAATAAAAATAAACTGATTTTAGCAACCCCTAAAAATCCTATTAGTGCCTCCAACTGATATGTAAAGAACTTATAAGCTTACAAATAATTTTCTCCACATTTATTCTCTCTTTTAATCCTTAAGACTGTCCTGTAAAGTACTATTCTTATCTTTCATTTTTTGTGGTTGAGGAAATTGAAGCTCAGATGTCACTGAACCAAACTGGGTTCATTTGCCCATGTGCAATGGAAAGCCAAACACCAAAGCATCAAGTTTTTGCAGTGAGAAAAGTTAATTGCAAGTCAGCTGGAAAGGAGACAGGAAGAAACTCTCAAATCTGTCTCCCTGAGCTTGGGGATGGGTCAGGTTTTATAAACATAGGGTAAGAAGGTGAGAACTGATTGGATCTTTCGATAAGGAGATACCAGGAGGCAGGATCTGACTGGATCCTGCCATGGGGTGATGCCAGGGCTCCATCTTGCTGAATCTTGGATCCCTCCATGAGGTGTCCACCTCTTAATTCAGTCCCTGCTCCTTGATCTGAGCACTTAGGTTCCGCCATTGGCTGCATGCTTGGATCATCTGGTCATGCTCAGGTTACATAATCTTCAACCTGGGGGTCCATGGCAACTGAAAAACAACTCGCAACTTTGTTACATAAAAGTTGGACCAGGCTAGGTGCAGTGGGAGTGGTGGCTCCCGCCTGTAATCTCAGAACTTTGGGAGGCCAAGGCAAATGGATTGCTTGAGCCCAGGAGTTCCAGACTAGCCTGGGCAACATGGCGAAACCCTGTCTCTACAAAAACTGGCCAGGTATGGTGGTGTGCATCTGTAGTCCCAGCTACTTGGGGGGCTGAGGCGGGAGGATCGCTTGAGATGCGAAAGTCGAGGCTGCAGTGAGCAGTGATCGAGCCACTGCACTCCAGCCTGGGCGACAAGTGAGACGCTGTCTCATAAAAAATAAAGTTGGCTAGGTGCAGTGGCTCATGCTTGTAATCCCAGCACTTTGGGAGGCCGAGGTGGGCGGATCATGAGGTCAGGAGATTGAGACCATCCTGGCTAACATGGTGAAACCCCATCTCTACTAAAAAATACAAAAAATTAGCTGGGCGTGGTGGCGGGCGCCTGTAGTCCCAGCTACTTGGGAGGCTGAGGCAAGAGAATGGCGTGAACCCGGGAGGCAGAGGTTGCACTGAGTGGAGATCATACCACTGCACTCCAGCCTGGGCAACAGAGCAAGACTCCATCTCAAAAAAAATAAAAAAATAAAAAAATAAATAAATTAATTAATTAAGTTGGACGAGATTGGTCTGATGTGGTTATACAGAGAGGTTAAGAAAATTACCTAAGGTTACACAGCCAATAGGTGGTGAAGGAGGGATTAAATTCTCATGAATTCTTATCCAGTGAGCCTCTAGATACACTACTAACAGTTCAGAATGCAATCTAAACAGGTCAGCAGCATGCAGAAATGCCCTAGGCCTGAGTGGGCAGCTGAGCTTCCTTCAAGAAGCAAAGACAGTCATCAAATGGAAGGATATAATTTTTCATACACCTCCTTTGCTTTCTAACTTGTAATGCTCTCGGTCCTTTGGTCACACATCTGCTTTCCCCAAGTCCAAAGTTAAAATGATGCAGCTAGGCTGGGCACAGTGGCTCATGCCTGTAATCTCAGCACTTTGGGAGGCCAAGGTGGGTGGATGACCTAAGGTCAGGAGTTCGAGACCAGCCTGACCAATGTGGAGAAACCCCATCTCTACTGAAAATACAAAATTAGCTGGGCATGGTAGCACATGCCTGTAATCCCAGCTACTCAGGAGGCTGAGGCAGGAGTCTTGCTTGAACCAGGAAGCGGAGGTTGCAGTGAGCCGAGATCGTGCCATTGCACTCCAGCCTGGGCAACAAGAGCAAAACTCTGTCTCAAAAAAAAAAAAAAAAAAAAAAAAAATTCTGAAGCTATGGCAGTCCAGCCATGGCTGGGGGCCTATTCTGCAGCTGAGGGGAGACCATGGGGAAAGGTTCTGGCCTAAAGCCTGCAGACCCATCTTCTTTCTAGTCCCAGCTCTCTCATCTGCTAGCCAAGGAGCCAGTGTGCTGTTTGTAGCTTAGTTTTCTCATCTGTAATCTGAGCATCATAACCCCTGCCCTGTGGGCTTCAGGGATAGGAGGATCAGATGAAGTGACTGACAGGGAGGTACTTTGAGGTATGAAATGCTCTTCAATATGTTAGGGGGGAGGATGGAAGTTATCCAAAGAGTCCCCAGGATTGTGGCTCCAGCTTGGCCTGGCAGAGCAGTGCCTCCTTGGGCTGGGGTCAAAGCCAAGTCATCTTTCCACTGTCAGTGCCAGGATCTATATTCCATTTATTGTTCTTGACTACTTTCCTAGCAACCAAAGCTTTGAAAAGGTTCTGCAGAGCATCAGGGACCTTGCCCTTCAGCTCACTGTGGAGAGGGACCAGCTGTACCAAGAGCTTCAGACACAGGACAGCAACATCCAGGCTACCCTGGGCAAGTAAGGGAGCTCGGCCAGGAACTGCAAATTCATAGCCTAAAGCTCAACCTCAGTCTGAGCCTGGTGAAGGCTCTCCTGAGACTCTCAGCCTTTCCCTGGCATCCTGAGTCTGACCCACAAAAGACAGCCTTTACCCAAGATATAATATCCATCCCTCCTTAGGGAACTGCAGTGATGAGGAAGACCTCACTCTTGTACAGTAGATGCATTTCTTTGGGCTGCTATAACAAATTACCACACACTTGGTTTATAGCAACAGAAATTTTCTCACAGTTCTGGAGGCCAGAAGTCCCAAACCAAGGTGTCAGTAGTGCAGGTTTGTTCGGGAGGCTCCAGGAGAGAATCTGCCTCATGCCACTTTCCCAGCTTCCGGTGGCTGTCAGCAATTCTTGGTGTTTTTGGCTTGTAGACCCATCACTCCAGTCTCTGTCTCTGCCTCTGCCTTCACATGGCTTTCTCCTTCTGTGTCTCTGTGTTTTCTTCTTTTCTGTCTTATTAGAAATATTCATTATTGGGGGTGGGTACAGTGGCTCACACCTGTAATCCCAGCAGTTTGGGAGGCTGAGGTAGACAGATCACTTGAGTTTATGAGTTCAAGACCAGCCTGGCCAACAAGGTGAAACCCTGTCTCTACTAAAAATACAAAAATTAGGCTGGGCGCCGTGGCTCACACCTGTAATCCCAGCACTTTGGGAGGCCCAGGAGGGCGGATCACCAGGTCAGGAGATCGAGACTATCCTGGCCAACATTGTGAAACCCCATCTCTACTAAAAATACAAAAATTAGCTGGGTGTGGTGGTGCATGCCTGTCATTCCAGCATTCCAGCTACTCGGGAGGCTGAGGCAGGAGAATCGCTTGAACCCAGGAGGCGGAGGTTGCAGTGAGCCGAGATCGTGCCACTGCACTCCAGCCTGGTGACAGAGTGAGACACTGCCAAAAAAAAAAAATTAGCTGGATGTGGTGGCCGGCGCCTGTAATCCCACCTACTCAGGAGACTGAGGCAGGAGAATTGCTTGACCCCAGGAGGGGGAGGTTGCAGTGAGCCAAGATCGTGCCACTGCACTACTCCAGCCTGGGCAACAGAGCAAGACTCCATCTCCAAAAAGAAGAAATTAAAAAAAAAAAAAAGAAATACTCATTATTGGATTTAGGGTTCTTCTTAATCTAGAATGATCTCCTCTTGAGATTCTCACTTTAATTATATCTGCAAATACCCTTATTCCAAATAAAGTCACATTCTGAGGTTCTAGGTGGACACCTTTTGGGAGTCACAACTTGGTTTGTAACAAGGAGCCGCCAGTTTGATGGGAGAGACCTAACCCCACTCTTGGAGAGTCCTCTAGTCTTAGAGGTGAAATCTGCCCCTACTTTAAGAAGCCCTTGTATGACAGAGAAGACCTTGATTCACAGACTGGTCCTCAGGAGCTTTTAAATTGAGATAGGGCTGGGTGTGGTGGCTCACACCTGTAATCACAGTGGAGGACTGCTTGAGCCCAGGAGTTGGAGACCAGCCTGGGCAACATGGTGAAACCCTATCTCTATTAAAAAAAAAAAGAGACAGGCCCACAAATGTTGATGACAAGGAACGGTCAGCACTGGCAAACATCCAGACCACTATTCTCTACAGAACAATGTGGGGACATTGGTCAGGATTTGGAAGAGTAAGGGCATTCATGTCAGAATTTAGAGGGGTTGGTTCTGCCTTGACAAGGCAAGTGAGGCCAGCCAGACACCTGGTCCTAATCTTTGCATATATATATATTTTTGTGTGTGTGTGTGGGGAGATGGAGTCTTGCTCTGTTGCCCAGGCTGGAGTGCAGTGGCATGATCTCGGTTCACTGCAACCTCTGCCTCCCTGGTTCAAGTGATTCTCCTGCCTCCCAAAGTGCTGAGATTACAGGTGTGAGCCACCACACCCAGCCTTGCCCATCTTTTTTTTTTTTTTTTTTTAATTTTTTTACTTTCCTCAGCTCCCAGATGTGAAAGAACAGGTATCATTGTTGAATACCTTTTTGAAAATGAACCTCCATGTGATCAACAACAAAATGGGACTGTTCTCTAGGATGGGAGGTGTCCCAATATGGGTGGGGAAGCCATCAGGGTTAAACCCCTAGGAAGATCCTTCTGTCAATTCAAGCTAGCTCCCTGAACATTGTTTTCTCCTATCGTACAAGGACAAGGCCATTCAGCTGGGTTCCTTTTCTTTCCACTCTGGCGATTCCTCTCCCCTCCCCTCCCCTTCCCTTTTCTTTCTTTCTTTTTTTTTGAGGCAGGGTCTCTCTCTATCACCCAGGCCGGAGTACAGTGGTGCAATCAGAGCTCACTGTAGCCTTGACCTCCTGGGCTCAAGCAATCCACCTCAGCCTCCCGAGTAGCTGGGACTATAAGTGTGCATCACCACGCCCGGCTAATTTTTTTTTACTTTTCGTAGAGACAAGGTCTCACTATGTTGCCCAGGCTGGTCTCGAACTCCTGAGCTTAAGTGATCCTCCTGCCTCGACCTCCCAAAGTGCTGAGATTACAAGTGTGAGCCACTGTGCCCAATAACTCTGGGGATTTTTTTCCTGACCTGGGAGCCATATAATATCATATCCAAATTGATAATCTGCACCTTCTTCCTTCCTACAAGCTGCAAGAAGCCTCAGCCTGCTTACTGTCTACTTACTCAATCCCTGGGACTCCTCACTCCTTTAGATTGGAAGCTGAGGGAGGGTACCATCTCCTCAGCTCTCCTCACACTTATTTGCCTCCCTGTTCACATCTCCCTAAAGACAACTACATGGTACCTTTTCCTTTGAAGGATTTTACAGTTGATCATTGTGGGGAAAGAGACCCAAGGTTACCAAGTCACTAGTCTGGGGGAAGGTGTGAAAATTTAGGAGACCTAGGAAACTTCTGCCAACCCTGGTCTCTGGAATGAAAGGGTAGCCAGTAGCGTGGTTCCTTCTCCTCTCCTCTTAGTCCTGGCTTGAAGACACCAAGCAGGGCAACTGTTCATGTCCTCCTTGCCTCAGACATGACTGCATTTGAGCGTCTTCCAATTGGTTATTTATTTATTTATTTTTCTTGAGACGGAATCTTGCTCTGTCGCCCAGGCTGGAGTGCAGTGGCGCAATCTCAGCTCACTGCAATCTCTGCCTCCCGGGTTCAAGTGATTCTCCTGGCTCAGCCTCCCAAGTAGCTGGGATTACAGGCACCCGCCACCACACCTGGCTAATTTTTGTATTTTTAGTAAAGAGGGGGTTTCATCATGTTGGTCAGGCTGGTCTCAAACCCCTGACCTCAGGTGATCCGCCCGCCTCGGCCTCCCAAAGTGCTGGGATTACAGGCGTGAGCCACCGTGCCTGGTCCTAATTGGTTATTCTCACCTCTGTATTTCCTCAGCTCCATGCAGGAACAGACTCCTTAAGGAAATATTTCTAGGAGAGCCACAAAGACTAAAGGATCTCAGTCCAAGGAGGTCTTAGTAGGGCTGACTTCCAATCTCCCTTTTCCTATAGTCAGTCCCGTGGAGTTGGGGTTAGAGAAAATTGCAATATTATCAGGGGACCTGTAGTCTCTCTATGGTACCCCAAAAATAGTGAACAAGAAGGCACAGATGTTGTGGTAGGTATGGGATGGGGGTATCTTCTGAGATCCATATCCCACTTTTACATTACCATCCCATTTCTACCATCTGTCCCCATCAATGTGAATACGCAGCTGGAAGACATTGGGATGTCAACAGAATTGATGAAACAGAAGATTTGCTGAATTCAAATTTTAAGAAATTTGGCCAGGCATGGTGGCTCACTCCTGTAATCCCAGCACTTTGGGAGGCCAAGGCAGAAGGATCACGAGGTCATGAGATGGAGACCATCTTGGCCAACATGGTGAAACCCCGTCTGTACTAAAATACAAAAAAAATTAGCCGGGTATGGTGGCACACGCCTGTAGTTCCAGCTACTCGGGAGGCTGAGGCAGGGGAATTGCTTGAACCCAGGAGGTGGAGGTTGCAGTGAGCCAAGATCAGGTCACTGCACTCCAGCCTGGCAACAAAGCGAGACTCCATATCAAAAAAAAAAAAAAAAAAATTTGGGCCAGATGTGGTGGCTCACGCCTGTAATTCCAGCACTTTGGGAGGCCAAGGCAGGTGGATCACCTGAGGCCAGAAGCTCGAGACCAGCCTCGCCAACATAGAGAAACCCTGTCTCTACTAAAAATACAAAAATTAGCCAGGCGTGGTGGCTGCGCGCCTGTAATCCCAGCTACTTGGGAGGCTGAGGCAGGAGAATCACTTGAACCTGGGAGGCGGAGGTTGCAGTGAGCTGAGATCGCGCCACTGCACTCTAGCCTGAGTGACAGCAAGATTCCATCTCAAAAAAAAAAAAAAAAAAAGAAATTTGGTGTATTGATAGACTCTGTGGATTCGACTATTAATATGCGCAAGTTCAGAATCCATCCCTTTGAGAGACAGGGATATGAGCACTGACCTGGGACAGATGTGAGGAAAGAAAAGGGATGACCAGGGCTTGATAGGGTATGATGGGCAATTGAAGCTGGGGGACAGAGTTGGGAGGCACAAGGCAGACTTGCAACTGACTGCAACTTTTTATTTTTATTTTATTTTTTGAGACGGAGTCTCGCTCTGTTGCCCATGCTGGAGTGCAGTTGTATAGTCTCCGGTCACTGCAACCTCTCATTCCAGGTTCAAGCTATTCTCCTGCCTCAGCCTCCCAAGTAGTTGGGATTACAGGCACATGCCACCACGTCCAGCTAATTTTTGTATTTTTAGCAGAGATGGGGTTTCACCATGTTGGCCAGGATGATGTCGATCTCCTGACCTTGTGATCCCCCCACCTCGGCCTCTCAAAGTGCTGAGATTACAGGCGTGAGCCACCACTCCCGGCCAGCCTTTTCTTTTTTTAATAGATGAGGTCTTGCTCTATCACTCAGGCTGGAGTAGCAACATAGCTCTGCAGGCTCAAACTCCTGGGCTCAAGCGATCCTCCTGCCTTAGCCTCTTGGTAGCTAGGATTACACTGCTCCCAGACCTTTTGTTTTATTGATGACTCCTCAGCTGTCCCTGCCTCCTTGACCCCTTGGAGCTTAGCTTCCAAAAAACTATTCACAAGAGAAAAATGGATGGACCACAAGTTCTCTTCTGGTGTTCCCTCATGCCAAGCACTGAGGCCTCTACCCCTTGTGGGTCTGACTGCTGATATTAAGGGGATGATGGACAGGCTAACAGAGTGAGAAACATGGGGTCAAGAGCCCATTCCCAGCTCCAGTTAGACTTGCCATGAAAACAAAACCACACCCCTTCAAGGTTTTCTAGGGCCACCTGGGAAGGTGCTGCATTCTACAAAGAGAAACTCTATCATTTATTAGAGAAGACACAGAAGTTTAGGAAATCCAGTGTTCCCTCCCTCCCTCCCTCTCTCTCTTTCTTTCTGACAGGGTCCTGCTCTGTCACCCAGGCTGCAGTGGCATGATCTCGACTCATTGCAGCCTCAACCTGCCAGGCCCAAGTGATCCTCCTACTTCAACCTCCCGAGTAGCTGGGACTACAGGTGCATACCACCATGCCTGGCTGATTTTTTGTATTTTTTATGGAGGGGTCTCACTATGTTTCCCAGGCTGGTCTTGAACTCCTGACCTCAAGCGATCCGCCCACCTCGGCCTCCCAAAGTGTTAGGATTACAGGCGTGAGCCACCACGCCTGATCCTCGCTCTTTCTGACTCCCCTTTTCTGGTTTGATGCTTCCTGGCTATCCACTTCCAACCTTCCACTTTGGAGCCATTTCCATCTCTTCTTCCCAAGCAACTCTTTTTTTTTTTTGAGACGGAGTCTCGCTCTGTCGCCCAGGCTGGAGTGCAGTGGGCGCTATCTCAGCTCACTGTGGGCTCCGCCTCCTGGGTTCAGGCCATTCTTCTGCCTCAGCCTCCCAAGTAGCTGGGACTACAGGCGCCCACCAACACGCCCAGCTAATTTTTGTATTTTTAGTAGAGACGGGGTTTCACCGTGTTAGCCAGGATGGTCTCCATCTCCTGACCTCGTGATCCACCTGCCTCGGCCTCCCAATGTGCTGGGATTACAGGCATGAGCCACCACGCCTGGCGGCAACCCTTTCTTTATTCCCAGAAAAGCCACATTATGTCCTTCCCTTTCCCAATATTCGCAGGGGAGACCTACTCACTAGGGAATTCACCATGGTCTGACCAGTATGGTGGAGGGAAGAAGTGGTTGCTGATGTGTCCCTCCCGACTCCTTAGGCTCCCTGTAAATCCCATACCCCACAAAGACCCTCCACTATCCCAAAGAAGCTATGAGAACAACGAGCTTATCTAGTCAGTCATAAGCAGTCACTGGATTTCCCATCTGGACAACTATCTCAGTGATACCTAGATCAGCATCCCCCCTGCCTTGTCCTAGGACCTGGCCTAGGATCTCTGTGTCCCCCTGACCCAATACCTCCCCTCAGTCTCCCCTTCCTTCCCTTCCTCTACTGTGGCTCCCAATAGCCTTCCCACCCCAGCAACAGGGCTGTGTGGGAAAGGCCTGCCCCTCAATTCTGAGGCTCCGGGCTGTTCCTAGAGCTTGCCTGGGGCTGTTAGGGATAAAGGCAATGCCCACCTTCCCTACTTTTCTCCAGAATAAAACAAAAATAATAGAATTTGAGATGACTGCATATCACCTTGGAATCCAAATGGCTGCCAAAGTCTGAGGACCTGAAATCTATGTAAAGCCTGAACAGTTTGCTCCTCCAGGGCCTCCAGGAGGCCCAGGATGAGATGGGTCTTCCACTTTCTTGGTGGAGGTCACCATTCCCCTTTCCTCAGCCCGTCACAGCTCCTTCCCTTTTCCTCTATTCTCTAGATAATGGAAACTTCTGAAGACCAGATATAGCTCAGCTGCCCCATTGGCTTTATGCATTGGCCATGATTCTGGTGACAGGCCCCAAAGGACCTTCTCTCTGTGCCTTCCTTCATCCTCCCAGCATTCATACCTGAGCGCCTCCTCTGCTCCCCAGAGTGAGCAAATTTCCCTGCTTCTCCCTCCTAGGCCCCTCTCCCCATGCCCATCTGTCATCTCTCCTTTTCATTCTCTGCATCCAGTCCAGCCCCATCTTCTTCCTCATCTCTCTGATTCTGTCTCTCCTCGCCTTTGTTCTTGCTCCTGTCCTGTCTCGCTCTTGTGCAGAGACCTTCAGAGCCAGGCCCAGGCCCTCTGTTTGGGAATTACAGGAGAAAGCACTCTAAGTCTTCTATCCACCACTGGGAGTGACCCTAGGCACTCAGTCCTGACCTCACAGCCTGATTCATCCTCTCTCCCCACCTGATTTTTTATTTACAGCAGAAATGGGGACCCATGCAGTAATAGTTTAAGCAAAGCTTATAATTCTCATGGTCTGTCAGCCCTGAAATTGTGATTCTGGAAAATATTTTTATTGGGGGGGCTCACCTCTATTTCACATTTCGTGCATTAAGTGAGACTTTATTTATTTTGAAAAAGTCCCAGCATCTTCCTGTACTTTAAATTCATATAAAATGTGAACTTGCTATGCCCTCCCAGGAAACTCTGCTGTGTGCCCTCAACTTCCTCCCCAGTTGGACCAAATTATCTAAGTCAGGTTGGTAGCTGGAATAGACTTCCAATCCTGGAGACGAAGAATCCTGCCAGCCCAAGTCCCCTTTCTTCTGGGTGATAACCGTCCTAGTACAAGTCCAGGGCCCTTTCCCTTCTCCATGATTCTGTTCCTTGAATCTCTCCTTCCCTCTTCTCCTCTCTTGCTCTAAGAGAAGCTCCATTTACTATATCCAGAGGCTTCCTCAGTCCTTAGTTGAGAAATGGGCAGGTGTGCATGTTTGAGGGCAATGGGTGTAGTTGGCAGTGACAAGAGTAACCACCAGGGGGAGCCTGTGCCTAAGAAGAGACTGAGGTGGCATAGGGGAGCCCCTCAGGACTTTTTCCCCTTCATTCTGGGGCAGTAAGGCTGCCAAGCATTCCAGCCCAGGGTGGCTCCTTATAGACCTGGGAATCTAGAGCTCCTTCCTCCCCCCTTTCTGGCTCTCCTCTTTTCCTGATTACCCGGGTCAGTGTGAACCAAACTGCTACATCTACACAATGTGAACACTTCCTAAGGACAGGTTAGGAAGAACATGGCCCCTGGAGGGCCTTATTTTTTTTTTATTTTTTTATTTTTTTAGACAGGATCTCACTCTATTACTGGAGTGCCGTAGTGTGATCACAGCTCACTGCAGCCTTGACCTCCTGGGCTCAAGCAATCCTCCCACTTCAACCTCCCGAGAAGCTGGGACGACAGGCGTGTGCCACCATACCTGGCTAATTTTTTGTTTCTTTGTAGAGACAGGATTTTGCCATGTTGCCCAGGCTGGTTTTGAACTCCTGGGCTCAATCTGTTTGCCTGCCTCAGCCTCCCAAAGTGCTGGGATTATAGGCGTGAGCCACAGTGCCTAGCCTGGATGGCCATATTCAACGTAGGGATCGATCTTCCAGACCTTTGACCTCAACCCACAATTTCCACTAGCCCCTGTCACCAGTCTCTTTCTTGGAGCCTCATTGACTCAGGCCTTCCTATCCCTTCTCAAACTCTCCTGGTTTGGGGATCGGGGGCACTGGGTAGTGCCAGTTATGTCCATTGCTTTCACCTCCACCTCAACTCCCAAGATGGTCCGAGCTTAATGGCTTCTTCACCCCTGCCACTGTCCTTGGTGGCTAGGTTCTGCCTTCAGATCCACCTGACTTACTGCCATCAATTTCAGGGCTGGATCAACCAAAGAATCAGTCTGGCTTATGAAAAGAAAGGAAGAGAGCCAGAGAATCTCTACAGGCCAGAGCTTAATCCCTTCTTTTCACCCCAGGTCATAGGGCCTTGTCAGTTCCTGCATTCACAATAATAATTAGGCCGGTCGCAGTGGCTCACTCCGGTAATCCCAGCACTCTGGGAGGCCGGGGCAGGCGGATCACCTGAGGTCAGGAGTTTGAGACCAGCCTGACCAACACGGAGAAACCCCGTCTCTACTAAAAATACAAAATTAGCCAGGCATGGTTGTGCATGACTGTAATCCCAGCTACTTGGGAGGCTGAGGCAGGAGAATCGCTTGAACCCAGGAGGCAGAGGTTGCAATGAGCCAAGATCACACCACTGCCCTCCAGCCTGGGTAACAAAAGCGAAACTCTGTCTCAAAAATAATAATAATAATAATAATAATAATAATAATAATAATAATAATAAAACCTACTATGAACCTGGCACTGTGATACATGCGAGGATACCAAAATACAAATAACCATGGTCTGTGTCTTCAAGGAACTTGTATACTAATCAGGGAAATGAACAAATAACTAGGCAATCACAGTAAAAAAAAAAAGAGAAGACTGGAAGAGAAGACTGGAGAGGCAAGGCCAGACACAAAGGAAGGGATGGCTTTCTTAGGAGTTTGGCCTTTACCCTGAATATTGGGAGTAGGTGATGAACTTGATCAGATTTGCTATAGTATACAATACTCTCAGTAATCAAGGTTAGATTTGAGGAGACAGGGATACCAATTAGAAAGCCAGTATAGGCCGGGTGCGGTGGCTCACGCCTGTAATCCCAGCACTTTCAGAGGCTGAGGCAGGCGGATCACAAGGTTAGGAGTTCAAGACCAGCCTGGGCAACATAGTGAAAATCCATCTCTACTAAAAATATAAAGATTAACTGGGCATGGTGATGCACGTCTGTAGTCCCAGCTACTCGGGAGGAAGGAGAATCGCTTGAACCCAGGAGGCGGAGGTTGCAGTGGGGTGAGATTGTGCCACTGCACTCCAGCCTGGGTGACAGAGCAAGACTCCATCTCAAAAAAAAAAAAAAAGAAGAGAAAAGAAAAGAAAAGAAAAGAAAGGCCAGGCGCTGTGGCTCATGCCTGTAATCCCAGCACTTTGGGAGGCCAGGGTGGGCGGATCACAAGGTCAGGAGATACAGACCATCCTGGCTAACATGTGAAACCCCATCTCTACTAAAAACACACACACACAAAAAAAAACAAAAAACCGGGTGTGATGGCAAGCACCTGTGGTCCTAGCTACTCAGGAGGCTGAGGTAGGAGAATGGTGTGAACCTGGGAGGCGGAGCTTGCAGTGAGGTGAGATAGCGCCACTGCACTCCAGCCTGGGCAACAGAGCGAGACTGTCTCAAAAAAAAAAAAAAAAAATTAAAAAAAGAAAGAAAAAGGGAGGCTTGGGTCCCTGAGGCCACATAGGCAGTTGAAGGAGCCTTGCGCCCTGCTTCCTCGCCTTCACCCAGGATACTTGCTGGGACTACTGTGCAGTACTCCTTGTGCCTGGCTTTACTGCCATGTGAACCTGAGAGAGCTCCTGAGGTGAGGCACACCTATGGAAATGCTCCTGCCCACTGGCTTAGGATCCTCCCCTCACCTTCCCAGGGACTTCAGACCCCCCTAACTCCAGTCCTGCCTGGGGACCTTGGATCTGAGACCTTGTTCACCACTCAAAACCTTCAGCAGCTGGGTGCGGTGGCATGTTCCTAAAATCCCAGCTACTTGAGAGGCTGAGGTGGGAGGAGTGCTTGAGTTCAGGGGTTCAAGTCCAGCCTGGGCAACATAGCAAGACATTGTCTCAAAAAAAAAGAAAAGAAAAAAGGCAACCAAGCCAGGCATAGTGGCCTGTAGTTCCAGTTACTTAGGAAGCTGAGGCAGGAGGATTGCTTGAGTCCATAAGCCATTGCACTCCAGGCTGGGCAACATAGCAAGATCCTGTCTCTTAAAAACAGAAGCAAAAGGCTGGGCACGGTGGCTCACGCCTGTAATCCCAGCACTTTGGGAGGCCAAGGTGGACGGATCACCTGAGGTCAGGAGTTCGAGAGCAGCCTGACCAACATGGAGAAACCCCATCTCTACTAAAAATACAAAATTAGCCGGGTGTGGTGGTGCATGCCTGTAATCCCAGCTACTCAGGAGGCTGAGGCAGGAGAATCGCTTGAACCCGGGAGGTAGAGGTTGCGGTGAGCCAAGATCGCACCATTGCACTCCAGTCTGGACAACAAGAGTGAAGCTTCGTCTCAAAAAAATAATAATAATAAAATAAAATAAAAATAAATAAATAAATAAAAATGAAACTCATCAATGCCAGAACTTACCCCTTTCTCAGGTACTCAAGGCCAAGGACTTTGGCTTAAGATCTCCACCCTCCTATTCAGAGACCTCTGTCTGATAACCCGCTCAGGAACTCCATTAAAACTCAGTCACACGGTGATCCCTGTGCTGTTTCCAAAGTCCTGCATCCCTGAGATGTCTTCCAAAGTCCTGAGATGCAGTTGGGATCACTTGCACCCTCCACATTGAAAGGAAGGATAAGGCTAGTGTGATCAAGCACCAAGCCTGTAAAAGCAGGTAAAAGTCACCATCTAAGCCCACCTACTCTGCTCAGAGCTGCTGGGCTGGGTGGCCTTCATCTGGAGGCCCTACTAGTGGGTGGTCCCAGGGAACTTCCTTGAGCCATACAACCTTAATGAAAAACCTGGCTTCCTTCCCTTGCCCATGCCCCCAGGGGCCCACTGAGTAGAATTCCTTCTCTTCTGGGCACAGAAGGAGGACCAAGCCAAAGCTCAGGCTTGGGAGATTTGAGAAGCAACAATGATTAAGCAGGATCATGAACAGGAAGCAGCCTCCCATTGAGGAGCCATGATGAACCCAGTTTCAAGACCAAGAAGAGGAACTCCTTCCAGACCAGGAAGGGGCTGAGGTGGAGGCTAAGACTGGAACTGTCCCTACCCCTGGGCCTCTGGGAAGAACAGTAGCTTGACTCCAGATATTGGTAGGCAGCCTGGCTTGAGGGCCAGGACAAGGGCCATCCAAGTTCTGGAGGAGGCCAAGATGGCACCTCAGGACTTGGCCATGTAGATGAGCCACCTCAGGACCTCTATGAGGCTGAAGAGTTAACACCAGCCATAGATAAGACTAAGTAAGCTACTTCTCTCCCCTGAGAGACAGGAACTGTCCCTAGTCTCACTAGTCCTAGCCTGAGTCCACCTTAAGCCCAGGTTAAGGCTACCAGAATCTAAGCTGCAGGTCCCAGCTGAGGACAAAGCTGAGCGGCAGCCCTAACCTTGGCCCCAACCCTGGACAAGGGGTATCTGGGACTGGGGATGATGCTGAGTAGCTGCATCCAGGGTCCTAACCTAAGCTAGAACCAGGGGTCTATCCTAGGCTAGGCTGAGGGGTTACTTGGGTAGAAGTGAGCATGGGGCAAAGGACTCTTCAGAGTTGAGTCTGTTGAATAAATCCAGACAAGCAGAGATCTGTGTTGCAGACGCTCTTATTTCTTGACTTGGGAGAGTCAGCAGGAATATGGGGCTCTCCAGATAGCTCTGCTCCCAGTGAATTTTGTTACTGAGCCAGAGAGCTCTGCAGGCAGCTCTCCTGTCTGTGGCAAATCTTCCCCTAAACTAGAGGCTGCTCCAGAAATCCTGGTGGAGACAGGCAAGGACCCAGGGCCCAGCAAAGTTCCTACTCCGGAGCAGAGGAGTCCTGGGGAAAGGAAGGGTGGAGCTCTGTAGTCCTCCTCCTCCTCTAAGCGGGCCAGGGAAGCCGGCATGGAGCCAGGGATGGGGAGCACATCCAAGCCCAAGCAGGTGGGAGCTACTGGGCTGTTCAGTGAGGTGGCTCCAATCTTTGAGCTGCCACTTTCTAGCCAAATGAACTTGGTCATTTAATTTTTCTAAACTTCTATTTCCTGTAAAATGGGAATAACATCAGTACTTTCCCCACTGGGGTTATGAGAAGCTGAGGGATTATATAAAGATGAGAATGCCTGGCTTCTATTAAATGCTCATAAATGTTAACTATTTTCATGATTGGAAGTGGGGACTTTAGCCAAAAGATCCAGATCCAACCACTCCCTCTATAACCTGCATCCTCTGAGACCTATAGCTGTTTAAAAACACACAACTGTGTATATATTAAACTATGTATATATTTAACACACACATCTTAAAACTAGCTCCAGATGACAGAACAGTATTGCATACACAGGTCCATATATGGGACCCTCCAAGTCCCAGGCACCCTTCCCTGATCACTGTGTCCCAGAAATGATTTCCTTGTCAGTGACACAGAGGACCTGTCCAAGCAAGCCTCCAGTCCCAAGCAAGCCTCCAGGCCCTGAGTGTTCTGATGCCTGAAGGGTAGTCATAGGTCTCGAGGTGGAGTCGGGGGTGGAGTGCTGGGGTCCCATAGGATGTCCTCATATGGGCTTAGAACAGGGCCCGACGGCCATCCTTGAGCCCCAGTCTGCTCCAGCAGGGCTTTGAGCAAGCCCACAGTGAGAGGGGGCTCTGCTCCAGGCTCAGGGAATGGGGTAGGGGGCCCCACCTCATCTGGGAGGTATGTCCTCAGTAGAAGCAAGAGCTCAGTTGGAGCCAGTCCTGGTGGGCACAGGCGGCAAAGGAGGGGGAGGTGAGCATCAAGCCGGCGGTGCTGGGCAAACTCGGCCAGCAGCAGTTTGAAGATTTCACTTTGAAGCAGGGGACTAGACGGGCCGAGGGCCAGGCCAGCATCCAGAGCCCGATCCCATTGCTCCTTTTGCACCAGCTGACCGACAGCTTGGAGCACAGCTTTAGGCCGCCCACTGCTCAAGAGCAGCTCTAGCTCCAGAGCCTCAGGCCTGGTCCCCTCCTCACCTAGCACTGCCAGGGCTCGGCGATACAGGGGCAGTCCCGGGCCCCCTGCCCCCCAGCCCGGCCCACCCTGCTGCTGTGCCAGCTCCACAAAGGGTGGCAGCCATCGAGGCTCCAGCCGGCACAGGCATTGGCACATGAGTTCAAAGGGGGGCAGTATTCCATTGGGGGGTTCCTTTCCAGCGGTTATTCCCCCTAACACTTTCTTCCACACATCAGGGGGTGCTTGGGACCTCAGCTTGCCATTCCCATCTGGCTGGAGCTGCAGGGCCCTGAGGGTGGCACCCCAGGCTGCTGTAGGAAGGGCTTGGAAAACGGTGTTGAGCTGGGCCAGCTGGTCTCCTATTAACTCAGTCCTCAGCAGGCGTGCCACTTCCTGCTCCGCCAGCTCAGTCCAACCAGCCTCCTCATCATCCCCAGCCACCAGCTGGGCCTTCAGCTGTTCTAAGCCTCGGTAATCCCGAAGCTCGGTCCTCAACATGGTCAGCAGTGTAGATGGGGGCAGGTGGCCCTGGAGGATGGAGGCCAGAGCCTGAGGTGCCCGGAATGTGCTGCTGTGTCTCAGTTCTTCTGGAGTGAGCTGGGCACCCCGCAGGCTCCGCCGCTGGTAGTACCCGCAGGCCTCCTCAAACACCAGATCCTTGGCTAAAGGCAACTCAACACCCTGTGGGGCTTCCCAGCCCACACAAAACAGACCCAAGGCTGAAAGCAGACGAAGATTCCCTCGGGTCTCCAGCTCTTCCTCATCCTCCATGCCGGGGGCTGGCGGTTCTAGCAGATGTACCCTGTCTGTACTTAGGACCTTCCTCTCCAGCAGCTGCCCACTGCCCATGTCCAGCAGTTCCAATGTGGAGCCCAGCACACAGGCCAGAGTGCCCTGAAATGTGCCTAGGGCTGCAGACCCCCACGGGCCTACAGGTGCCTCCTGCAGGGTGCCCACAGCCCTGGTACCACCGTGGGACTGCACTAGGCTCACAGTGCCCCCGAAGTCAAGCAACAGCAGGCCCTGGGGAGTTGGGGCCCAGGTGTGTACAGCCAGTGGCTCCCTGGGGGACAGCAACCCAGGGAGGCCTCGGAGCAGGGTCCGGAAGTCCCATGTGTCCCCTCGTCCAGGATTCAGACTCTTACTGTAGGAGAGGCCAAGCCGTGGGGCAGCCACCATCACTTTGCCCTTGCCTGGGCTCCAGATGAGTAGAACGTGGGCCACGCCAGGCCAGGTGGTGGCAGTGGGCACCAGGAAGAGTTGTCTGCAGGAGGCCAGCAGCCCCAAGGCCGGGCAGTGGTGCAACAGGACGTGTGTGCGGCCCAGGCTAGTGCTAGCTTCCCCGCTGGGCTCCAGGGTCCGGACGCACACACAGTGGCTGAAAGCGGCTGCTGGCGACCCTGACGGGCCCTCGGCCCGGGCCTGGCGCTCCTCGCACCACACCAGGCGGCCTCGGAGCGCCGCCACTGCCACAACGCGGGCTCCCCCGCCCGGACACAGCTCGGTGCTCTGCAGCTGCCGCCAGCCAGGCCCCACGCCAGCGCCCCACACCTCGGCCAGGCCACTCTCCCACACCAGCACCAGCGCCGGCCGCGCTGGCCACGGCAGGAAGAAGGCGTCCAGCGGGGAGGGCTGGCCGGCCGGCCAGGCCCGCTCTAGCTCCGCGCCGGGCCCTCGCGACGCGACTAGCAGCTGTGGGGCTACCGCCCCCGGGGGTCGCAGGAGCAGCAAGTGGCGGCCGTCCGGGCTGCCACGGACTCGGACCGCTGAGTCCCCGGCCAGCAGCTCCCGGAGCCGCGCCGCGCCGCCGAAGGCGCTCAGGTCCGAGAGCAGCCGCAGAGTCCCCGAGCGCTTCATGGCGCCGCCGCGCGGGAGCGCGCCCAGGCTTTGCCCAGGTCCAGCCGCCCAGGAGGGCGAGGCCCGATTCTCGGGGGAGCGGAGCAGGGCCAAGACTTCCGTCTCCCGTGGATGAGGTGAGCAGAGGCCGGGCTGAGCGTCGACTCCGCCCCGCCCGGCCGGCTCCGGGATGGCTCCCGCAGTCGCCGGGCCGGCACTACACGCCCGCCGGAGGAGGAGCCACGGGAGCGCCCTAGGGGCTCAGCGCCTGGACTGCGCCCGCCCGGGCACGCTCTCGGCGCAGGGGGAGGCCCTTCCCCAGACCCCAGGACGCCGCCCAGTGGCCCGGAGTTCTACGCAGGAATAGGGATTCCAGCCCCCTGAGCCCCTCTCCCAAGGATTTCACCCCAATTTACTCATTCAGGAAATTTTTGTTGAGCACATGCTTTGTGCCAGCCCTAAACAAAATAGAAAACCTCAACCTCATGGAGATGACAATCTAGTGGAAATAGTAATAAACATGGCTGGGCGCGGTGGCTCACGCCTATAATCTTAGCACTTTGGGCGGCTGAGGTGGGAGGATTGCTTGAGGCCAGGCGTTCGAGACCAGCCTGAGCAACATAGGCAGACCTTGTCTCTATAAAAATTTTAAAAAGACAGAAAGAAAGAGAGAGAGAGAGAGAGAAGGAAGGAAAGAAGGAAGGAAGGAAGGAAAGAAAACCACTTCCATATCAGTATGTGACAGCCTTCTCTATCCCCTAGTCCCTTTTACAGATAAGGAGGATGAAGCAGAGAGAGATTACGTAACTTAACTAAGATCAAGCAGGTATTAAATGGTGGAGGTGGGATTTCAACCACAGGCCCTCTGGCTCCAGAGTCAGTGCACCAAATCACTTTATCATATCAACAACTCATCACCCAAACCAAAACAGAGAAACATAATTTGGAAGCACTGAGCCTGTGTACCGACTCTTCAGTAACATCTACAAATTTGTGTGCAGGAGTCCTTCCACCCCTTGACTGCCTTTTCAGGTGAGCAGTTTTCCTCCTCTCTCCAAGGCCAATCCCCCTTTATGAGCTCTGCCTCTCCTCCCCGGTCCCTATCTTCCTTGAGAACTTGCATCCATTTCTGTTTCACTGACCTCATTCCGTCCTCAGCATAGAAATACCCTGTCATCTCTCCTGTCTTGGAATTCGTTCTTTCATCCTCATCTCCCCACTTCCACCTCCATCACTCCCTCCCCCTTTCCTTTCTCAGTCAATTTTCTTGCAAGGATGCTACATTTGCCACCTCCACTTTCTTTCCTTCTATCCTCAATCCATTACTTCCCTGAAGTAGTTTTTGCTGAGGTCTTCAAGGACATTTTTATTTGACAGCCTTCTCATTGAAAGTCCCTCCTGTGGTTTGTACTGCATCTTTCCTGGCTGGTTTTCCCTTTTTTTTTTTTAGATAGCACTACCTTCAGAGTTTTATTTGCCTTTGGTTCATCTTCCTCCATCCTTTATTGATTGATTGATTGAGATAGAGTCTCACTCTGTCACCCAGGTTTGAGTGAAGTGGCGCCATCTTGGCTCACTGCAACCTCTGCCTCCTGGGTTCAAGCGATTCTCCTGCCCAGCCTCCCGAGTAGCTAGGATTACAGGCACCCACCACCACGCCCACCTAATTTTTATATTTTTAGTACAGACAGGTTTTCACCTTCTTGGCCAGGATGGTCTTGATCTCTTGACCTTGTGATCCACATGCCTCGGCCTCCCAAAGTGCTGGGATTACAGGCATGAGCCACTGTGACTGGCCTATTTACTTTTTTATTGAGATAGAGTCTTGCTCCGTTGCCCAGGTAGAAGTGCAGTGGCGCAATCTCGGCTCGCTGCAATCTCCATCTCCCAGGATCAAGCGATTCTCCTGCCTAAGCCTCCCTCCCTAGTAGCTGGGATTTCAGAAGTGCACCACCATGCCCAGCTACTTTTTGTATTTTTAGTAGAGGTCGGGTTTTGCTATGTTGGTTGGCCAGGCTGGTCTCAAACTCCAGGCAAGTGATCTGCCCGCCTTAGCCTCTCAAAATGTTAGAATTACAGGCGTGAGCCACTGCACCCGGCCCCTCCATCATCCTTTAAATGTGCTCTTCCTCCTATATCCTGATTCCACTTTGAGCCCCTTTCTTTTTTTCTTTTGCCTACAGCTCAGACATCTCTGCTAAGCTCTACACAAAAAAAGAGCATCCAAATGTCTACTAAATATTTATTTCTGCCTAGATGTCTCATCTCACAGACATTTCATTCTCAACATGTCCTAAACATCATCTTCCTGCCCCAAACTGCTCCTCCTTCAATTGCTCTTAGTTGACATAGATTTCTTTTGTTTTTGTATCCTATCCTCATATTTAGAGTAGAGCCTGACACAAAGAAAGTCTCCACAGATATTTGGTGAAGGAATCATTACGTTTTCATGGGCACATGTTTGTGTGTGTGATATCACTTAGAAAACTTTTCCTTAAAAATTACAGAAGTAGGCCAGGCACGGTGGTTCACGCATGCAGTTCCAGCTACTCAGGAGGCTGAGGCGAGAGGATTACTTGAGGCCAGGAGTTGGAATCTGTGGTGTGCAATGATTGTGCCTGTGAATAGCCACTGCACTACAGCCTGGGCAACATGGCAAGCATCCTGTCTCTTAAAAAAAAAAAAGTTACAGAAATAGACCATGGCTGTCTTAAGCAAAAATGAAGTTATTTAGAAGAACATAGGGGACTCACAGAATCTTCAGGAGAAAGGAAGAACATGTGTGGCAAATGGTCACGAACCAAGACACCCACCAAAGACAAAGAAGTAGGAAGCACAACTTTTTTTTTTTTTTTTTAGACAGAGTCTTGCTGTCTCCCCAGGCTGGAGTGCAGTGGCACAATCTCGGCTCACTGCAACCTCTGCCTCCTGGGATTAAACAATTCTTCCACCTCAGCCTCCCGAGTAGTTGGTATCACAGGTGCACACCACCACACCCTGCTAATTTTTGTATTTTTTGTAGAGACGGGGTTTTGCCATGTTGGCCAGGCTGGTCTCGAACTCCTGGCCTCAGGTGATCCACCTGCCTTGGCCTCCCAAAGTGCTAGGATTACAGGTATGAGCCACTGCACCTGGCCACAACAGTTTTTTTAGCCGGAACAATTTGTTAAAGATACCGTGATCTCTGGTGCTATACAAGCTGATCACTGCACTGGAAGACAGAACCTGTTATGAATAAATTCTGATCATACCTTCTCTCTTGCCCCTGCCCACTTTTTTATATTCTATTAGGGTACAACTTTGATTTTTTTAAAAAACTGCAAATTGACCGGGTGCGGTGGCTCACACCTGTACTCCCAGCACTTTGGGAGGCTGAGGCAGGCGGATCACCTGAGTTCAAGAGTTCTAGACCAGCCTGACCAACATGGAGAAACCCTGTCTCTACTAAAAGTACAAAATTAGCCCAGCGTGGTGGCGCATGCCTGTAATCCTAGCTACTCAGGAGGCTGAGGCAGGAGAATCGCGTGAACCCAGGAGGCGGAGGTTGCGGTGAGCCGAAGTCACGCCATTGCACTCCAGCCTGGACAACAAGAGCGAAATTGCATCTCAGAAAAAAACAAAAACAAAAACAAAAACAAAACCTGCTAATCATGTCTTTCTTTTTCTTTTCTTTTCTTTTTTTTTTTTTGAGATGGAGTCTTGCTCTGTCACCCAGGCTACAGTGCAGTGGTGCGATGTCAGCTCACTGAAACCTCCGCCTTCCAGGTTCAAGCGATTCTCCTGCCTTAGCCTCCCAAGTAGCTGGGATTACAGGTGCCCACCACCGTGCCCGGCTAATTTTTGTAGTTTTAGTAGAGACAGGGTTTCACTATCTTGGCCAGGCTGGTCTCAAACTCCTGACCTCAGGTGATCCACCCGCCTCGGCTTCCCAAAGTGCTGGGATTACAGGCGTAAGCCACCGCGCCAGGTCAATCATGTCTTATACTATTGTGTAAGTAGACAAGAAAAATAAAACTCTACCAAGGAAGAACCTGAACTTCTGTGTTAAGAGGTGTTTCCTAATAGATCTGGATTCAAACGCTTCCCCACTTCTCACTAACTTTACATCTCTCTCTCTCTTTTTTTTTTTTTGAGTTGGGCTCTTGCTCTGTTGCCCAGGCTGGAGTGCAGTGGCACGATCGCTACTCACTGCAACCTCTGCCTCCTGGGTTCAAGCGACTCTCCTGCCTCAGCTTCCCGAGTACAGGCACCTGCCACCATGCCTGGCTAATTTTTGTATATGTATATTTTTTTAGTAGAAAGAGGGTTTCCCCATGTTGGCCAGGCTGGTCTCGAACTCCTGACCTCAAGTAATCCACCGGTCTTGGCCTCCCAAAGTGCTAGGATTACAGGTGTGAGCCACTGTGCTCTCTCTCATTCTCTTTCTCTCTCTCTCTCTTTTTTTTTTTTTTTTTTTTTTGACAAGGAGTCTCATTGTCACCCAGGCTGGAGTGCAGTGGCGCGATTTCGGCTCACTGCAACCTCCGCCTCCCGGGTTCGAGCTATTCTCCTGCCTCAGCCTCCTGAGTAGCTGGGACTACAGTTGCATGCCACCACACCTGGCTAATTTTTTGTATTTTTAGTAGACATGGGGTTTCACCGTGTTAGCCAGGATGGGCTCGATCTCCTGACCTGGTGATCCACCTGCCTCGGCCTCCCACAGTGCTGGGATTATAGGCATGAGCCACCGCACCCAGCCCACATCTCTTTATGAAGAACTAAAGCGCCAGGCGCGTTGGCTCATGCCTGTAATCCCAGCACTTTGGGAGGCCAAGGCAGGTGGATCACGAGGTCAGGAGATTGAGACCATCCTGGCTAACACGGTGAAACCCTGTCTCTACTAAAAATACAAAAAATTAGCCAGGCGTGGTGGTGGGTGCCTGTAGTCCCAGCTACTCGGGAGGCTGAGGCAGGAGAATGGCGTGAACCCAGGAGGCGGAGCTTGCAGTGAGTTGAAATTTTGCCACTGCACTCCAGCCTGAGCCACAGAGCAAGACTCTGTCTCAAAAAAAAAAAAAAAAAAGAAAAAAAGAAATAAAGCCCTTGAAAGCTGCACCTAGTGTCTGAACCCAGGTCACATACCCTCACTTATCTTGGTTGCCCAGGGCATAGTTTTCCATTGAGACTACACCCAAGGAGGAGTCTTCCAGAATAAAGGAGGAAGAATTCAATGCTGAATAACCTAAACAATATGACATAGAGTTTTTGTTATCCCCATTTTCTAGATGAGGAAACTAAGTCTCAGAGAGCTCAACTGATTGCTCAGTCTTAGAGTTAGTGGGTAGCAGATCTGGGATCCCTTCTCATAGTTTTCCAGAGGTAGTGCTCTTACCTACTCAGTATATGGCCTTCTATATTTATTCTAGTCTGCATCTGTATGAAATGGACTTCCCTGGCATAGATGTGGGCAATGTATTGTGTTGCTTCATTCTCATACCTTCTTTCTTTTTCTCCTCTCCTCTAACGCTTGACTCAATCTTCACCTTTCTCAGAAAGCCTCTGGAGATTCACATGACATTTTCCCTCCTCTGAATTTTCAAGGCATTTACAACTTGAGCCTTTGTATTCCAGCTTGTATTCATTGAGATTTAAAACATTCAATTGTATATATCTCTATCTCTGTACCTATCACTTTGTTACAATATACTCTCAGAATTGTTATTTGTCTTTTTACTCCTCCCAGGATTGGATATTCAGTAGGTGCCAAGGGGAAAAATGTTGTTTATTTTATTTTATTTGAGACAGGGTCTCACTCAGTTGCCCAGGCTGGAGTGTAGTGGTTCACTCTAGCCTCTACCTCCCAGGCTCAAGCAATCCTCCAACCTCAGCCTCCCAAGTAGCTGTGACTACAGGTGCACTCAGCTAATTTTTTAAATTTTTAGTAGAGATGAGGTCTCATTATATTTCCCGAGCTGGTCTCAAACTCCTGAGCTCAAGCAGTCCTCCTGCCTTGACCTCCCAAAGATTACAGGCATGTAATTGCTGTAATTACAGCTGGGATTACACGCATGAGCCACGGCAGCATGCCAGAAAAATAATTTTGTTAAAAAGAAATCAGATACGCCCGGGCATGGTGGCTCACGCCTGTAACCCCAGCACTTTGGGAGGCCGAGATGGGTGGATCACGTGAAGTCAGGAGTTCGAGACCAGCCTGACCAACATGGAGAAACCCCGCCTCTACTAAAAATACAAAAACTAGCTGGGCGTGGTGGCACATGCCTATAATGCCAGCTACTTGGGAGGCTGAGGCAGGAGAATTGCTTGAACCCGGAAGGCGGAGGTTGCAGTGAGCCAAGATAGTGCCATTGCGCTTCAGCTTGGGCAATAGAGTGAGGCTTCATCTCAAAATAAAAAATCAGGTATAGAACAGGGTTCTTTTAGCTGAACACAGGATTCTCACTGGTATTCAAGAACTATTGGGGTTCACCTCAGGATACCTTTCTCTTGCCCCTGCCCACTCTTTTATATTCTATTAGAGTACAGCTTTAATTTTTTTTTTTTTTTTTTGAGATGGAGTCTCACTCTGTCGCCCAGGCTGGAGTGCAGTGGTGCGATCTCGGCTCACTGCAAGCTCCGCCTCCTGGGTTCACGCCATTCTCCTGCCTCAGCCTCCCAAGTAGCTGGGACTACAGGCACCCATCACCACGCCCGGCTAATTTTTAGTAGAGACAGGGTTTCACTGTTTTAGCCAAGATGGTCTCGATCTCCTGGCCTTGTGATCCACCTGCCTCGGCCTCCCAAAGTGCTGGGATTACAGGCGTGAGCCACCGCGCCGGGCCTGCTTTAATTTTTTTAACAGCCAATCATGTCTTACACTACTGTGTAAGTAGACAAGAAAAATAAAACTCTACCAAGGTAGAACCTGAACTTCTGGATTGAGAGGTCTTTCCTGACAGATCTGGGTTTGAACTCTGTAGGGTCCAGCCCTACAGGGCCTGTGGGTTTTCTGTTCGTGTGTGGAGACGAGAGATGGTAGAAATAAAGACACAAGACAAAGAGAAGAAAAGACAGCTGGGCCCGGGGGACCACTACCACCAAGACACAGAGACTGGTAGTGGCCCCGAATGCCTGGCCACGCTGCTATTTATTGTATACAAGGCAAGGGGGCAGGGTAAGGAGTGCGAGTCATCTCCAATGATAGGTAAGGTTACACAAGTCACGTGTCTGCTGGACAGGGGGCCCTTCCCTATTAGGTAGCCGAAGCAGAGAGAGAGAGGGGACAGCTTACGTCATTATTTCTTCTATGCATTTCTCAGAAAGATCAAAGACTTTAATACTTTTACTAGTTCTGCTACTGCTATCTAGAAGGCGGAGCCAGGTGTACAGAGCGGAACAGGAAAGTGAACCAGGAGCATGACCTCTGAAGCACAGCATCACAAGGAGAGGTTTAAGCCTCCGGATGGCTGCGGGTAGGCCTGGCTGATGTCAGGCTTCCCACAAGAGGTGGTGAAGCAGAGTGTTCTCTAACTTCCCCAGGGAAAGGCCCATCTGCTAAGTAACAGGTGCCTTCCCAGGCACTGGCGCTATGGCTAGTCCAAGGTCTGCTAAGTAACGGGTGCCTTCTTAGGCACTGGCATTACCGCTAGACCAAGGAGCCCTCTAGTGGCCCTGTCTGGGCGTGACAGAGGGCTCACACTTGCCTTCTGGTCACTTCTCACCGTGTCCCTTCAGCTCTTAACTCTGTATGGCCTGGTTTTCCTAAATTATAATTGTAAAATATAAGTTATTAATAAAAGTAATGCTACAAACTAATGATTAATAATATTCATATATAATCACACCTATATTCTATTTCTAATATAGCTATTCTTATTTTAATTATTTTCTTTATTATACTGGAACAGCTTGTGTCTTCGGTCTCTTGCCTTGGCACCTGGGTGGCTTGCCGCCCACAGAACTCTTCTCCACTTCTTTTTTTTTTGAGACAGAGTCTCGCTCTGTCACCCAGGTTGGTGACACGAGTGTGATGGCACGATCTTGGCTCACTGCAACCTCAGCCTCCCAGGTTCAAGCGATTCTCCTGCCTCAGCCTCCCGAGTAGCTGGGATTACAGAGGACTGCCAACATGCCCGGCCATTTTTTGTATTTTTAGTAGAGATGGGGTTTCACCATGTTGGCCAGGCTGGTCTCGAACTCCTGACCTCAGGTGATCCACCTGCCTCAGCCTTCCAAAGTGCTGGGATTACAGGCGTGAGCCACCACACCCGGCTTATTTTATTTTTTTTTACTTGTTTTTTCTTTTTAATAGTATTCTTGTTGTTAATAGCGCATCTTTTTAAACCTTCCGTTTGTGTATAAGAAAACAAGAGACTCAGGCTGGGCGCGGTGGCTCACGCCTGTAATCCCAGCACTTTGGGAGGCAGAGGCGGGTGGATCACCTGAGGCCAGGAGTTTGAGACCAGCCTGGCAACATGGTGAAACCTTGTCTCTACTAAAAAATACAAAAATTAGCCGGGCGTGGTGGTACACTCCTGTAATCCCAGCTACTGGGGAGGCTGAGGCAGGAGACTGTCTTGAAATCGGGAGGCAGAGGTTGCGGTGAGCCGAGATCGCACCACTGCACTCCAGCCTGGGCAATAGAGTGAGACACCATCTCAAAGAAAAAAAAAAAAAAAAGAAAACAGAGATCAGAGGCGGGGAGTGGTGGCACGTGCCTGTAATCCCAGCTACCAGAGGCAGAGGCAGGAGGGCTGCTTGAGCCTAGGTGGTGGAGGCTGCACTGAGCTGTAATTGTGCCACTGCGGCACTCCAGCCTGGGCAAGGGCAAGATCCCGTCTCAAAAAAAAAAAAAAAAAAAAAAAGGAAAAGAAAAGAAAATATATTTCTGGCCAAGTTAATAAGAGCTTTACACGCTACTTTGCACTTATCAGGCACACACGTATTTGTTGAAAGAATGAGTTTGTTTTCAATCTTTCACGTACAAAGTTGTAATACACATTTGGAAAATATATCTTTCCAAACTTCGCCAGTATTTCTAGAAGATACATGTATTCCTAGAAGTAAAATTGCTAAGGTCACAGAGTCGGCCATGTTTCGGAAAACTGCTACTGCGACCCAGTAGGCCCTCAATAGACAATTCCACTGCGAATTTATTTCTCGCGATGCCTTTCGGGAGTTGTAGTCTTTGCCATACTTGCTGGGAATCGTGGTCTGAGCCGGTCTCAGGAAGCGGGCGTGGACTAACCCACTGTGCGCTGGGCTTTAGGACCCGGCGGGGCGCGGGGACGCGAGAAGGGTCGGGGAGGTCGGGAGCGCGCCCGTGAGCCCGGAGCAGCGGCAGCGTCGGTGGCGTCGGGAGCGAGCGGGCCCGGGAACGGCGCGGGTGGTAGAGGAGGAGCCGTGGGCTCGGTAAGCGGCGGCGGCCCGGCCCGGCCCGGTCCTCGAACCTGACCAACCCTGCGGGTCCTGCCATACTAGGCCTTGGCCCCGAGGCGTTTCTGGGGGCGGGGCCTGCGCTGGCCGCGGGGACAACAGGGACGCGAGGGGAGAGGGAGGGAGGACGGCTGCTGAGGCTGCGTGTGCCGGGTAGGGCTGGGCCTGGGGGCGGCCGAGCCTAGAGAGAAACGGCTTCGCTCTTCCAGTGGCCGGTCCCTCGGACTACCCGGTCCGGGTCACGTCCCTCCCTCTCCCCCATCCCTGCGGGGCCTTCTGGCTTCCGAGGCGCTGACCTTTGACCCCGCCAGCTGCCTCGAGAGCCGCCTCCCCGGTTGTTCTTGGTCCTGGGGTGCGGGCGTAGGGCAAAGCACCTCTGAGAATCTCAGGGATAGAGGAAAGCCGGTTTGTGCGAAGTCTTCAAGTGTCCCGGAAGGGCTCCAGTCTTGTCCCTCTTCAGGCTCTGACAGGCTTTAACCCACTCTTCACACGGAATCAGTGAAGCTACTGTGTTTTCTTTGGATTACTCGGCGAGAGCCCAGGAAAGGAACCTGTTCCCAGGAGGGTATAGGGAAGGAAAAAGTAGAGAGAAACCTGGTCCCCTGGAGAAGGAGAAGCTGAGGCTTGCTGCCCCTGGCGAATGGGGAAGCAGAAACTTGGGCCAGACCCAAATGTATGTCAATGGATTATCCGATCCTCCGCAGTTCTTCCTCTCCAGAAAGTTTATTTTTTTGTTTTATTTTATTTATTTATTTATTTTTTTTTGAGACGGAGTTTCGCTGTTGTCGCCCAGGCTGGAGTGCAATGCACGATCTCGGCTCACCACAACCTTTGCCTCCCGGGTTCCAGCGATTCTCCTGCCTCAGCCGTGCGCTACCACGCCCAGCTAATTTTGTATTTTTAGTAGAGACGGGGTTTCTCCATGTTGGTCAGGCTGGTGTCGAATTCCCAACCTCAGGTGATCCGCCCGCCTCTGCCTCCCAAAGTGCTGCGATTAAAGGCGTGAGCCACGGCGCCCGGCCGTTTGTTTTTGTTTGTTTGTTTGTTTGTTTGAGACGGAGTTTCGCTCTTGTTGCCCAGGCTGGAGTGCAATGGGGTGATCTTGGCTCACTGCAACCTCCGCCTTCCAGGTTCAAGCGATTCTTCCCCGTCAGCCTCCCAAGTAGCTGGGATTACAGACGTGAGCCACCACGCCCGGCTAATTTTTGTATTTTTAGTAGAGACATGGTTTCGCCATGTTGGCCAGGCTGGTCTCAAACTTCTGACCTCAGGCGATTTACCCACCTCGATCTCCCAAAGTGTTCGGATTACAGGCGTGAGCCACTGCACCCAGCCAGAAAAAGTTTTGAGCTTAGTGAGAGCTTTTTCTTTGCTATCCTTTAGTTACTTTGTAAACTAGGGTAAATATGATTTGTGTCCCTGCCTGTAACTTAGCAGGATTGGAATTATTTTGGGTGTACCTGAAGTTGGATTTGTGTGCACAATAGCTTCTATGTGAAGGCTTTCAGGATATCAGATCACAGTCAAGGGAAAGAGGGATCCCTCTTGTTACGACTGTAAAGGGGGAATACCCATTTCAGTGACTAGAGAAGCCTTTAAGGTGTTTTCATTGGACTTTTAGGTATTATAATTTGTTGTTCAACTTTTTTTTTTTTTTTTTTGAGACGCTCTGTCGCCCAGGCTGGAGTGCAGTGGCATGATCTCGGCTCACTGCAACCTCCACCTCTCGGGTTCCAGCGATTCTTCTGCCTTAGCCTCCTGAGTAGCTGGGACTACAGGCGCACGCCACCATGCCTGGCTAGTTTTTGTGTTTTTAGTAATGACGGGGTTTCACCATATTGGCCAGGCTGGTCTCGAACTCCTGACCTCGTGATCCACCCTTCTCGGCCTCCCAAAGTGCTGGGATTACAGGAGTGAGTCACTGCCCCCAGCCGACTTGTTCAACATTTGCATAATTAAAACAGTGTGAAAACGTCAAAGCAGTCATTATGAAATTTGGAATTTCACACTGAGCACAGTTTAGGAATCTGTAACATTTGGGGAAAATGGCCAAAAATTGATCCAGGATATATGAGGGTGAACTGTTTATTCAACACATTTATTGAGCACTTACTATGTAACTTTGGGAGGCGGAGGCCGGCGGATTACGAGGTCAGGACATCGAGACCATCCTGGCTAACATGGTGAAATCCCGTCTCTACTAAAAATACAAAAAATTAGCCGAGCGTGGTGGGGGGCGCCTGTAGTGCCAGCTACTGGGAGGCTGAGGCAGGAGAATGGCGTGAACCCGGGAGGCGGAGCTTGCAGTGAGCCGAGATCACGTCACTGCACTCCAGCCTGGGCGACAGAGCGAGACTCCCTCTCAAAAAAAAAAAAAAAAAAAAAATTTATACAGTGTAATGGGAATACTGCCATTGCTTGGGAGAGTCAGGGAAATCTTTGCAGGGGAGAGATACTTGAGTTGGGTGTTGAAGGATTAGTAGGAGATTGCACAAGTAAGAAAAGGCATTTTGACTCGGCCTGATGGCTTATACCTGTAATCCTAGCACTTTGGGAGGCCTAGGCAGGTAGATTGCCTGAGCCCAGGAGTTTGAGACGAGCCGGCTCAGCATGGTGAGACCCCATCTCTAAAAAAAGACATTTCATTTGGAGAGAACAGTACTTGGAAAGGCTTGGTGAGGGTGTGAGAGGAAAAAAAATTATTTTAAGTCTCAGAAATTTGTCCCAAACAGGATGTGTGGTGGGGAAATTGCTAGGAGGTGAGACTGAAAAGAAAGTGGGGAGTCACTGGAATTTTTTTTCTCCGTTTTTTTTTTTTTTTTTTTTTTAGCTTCTGAGGAGTTTTTTTTGTTAGGGAGTGACAGAAATGCAGATTAAAGTAATGAAGAATGAGGCAGTGAGACTAATTAGAGTTGTTGCAGTTGACTGAGAGTCTGAAGAAAGTGTAGCTGTGGGAATGAAGAGGAGGGGATTTTGGAAATACTGTACTTCTGAGATTGATTCAACTTCTTAGGAAGAGAGTGGGTTAGGATTTCTAATTTGAGAGAGTGGATGTATGGGGATTTCATTGACAAGATATGGATTACAAAAAGTAGAGCAGGTTTCCAAAGGTTAGGGTATGGAAAGAGGCATAGGGGATATGGTTTGGTATGCCGAGCTCAGGTTGCTTGTAGGATGTACCGATGGAAACCTTAGTAGGCAGCTGGAAGTAAGAGACCTGGTGAGCTTAATGTATTGGCACCAGCTCTGAGTGAGGGCATATATGAAAAAAGTCTTGGGGAAAAAATAATGTTTATTTTATTTGTCTATAAGGAAGTAGCAAATTATGCACTTCCTCCACTTAATAGTGAGCTTCTCAAGGCAGGGTCTGTAATTTAGTAAGTTTTTGGTCCCTTTCTGTCTTACACTATGCTTATGTTATTTATAAGGTCTGAATAAGTGTTATTAAAGTAGCAGGAAATCAGTTTACTTTGCAAGATTGCAGGTACCTTCTGGGCTTCCTTTAAGAAGATTATGGGGTCAGGCAAGGTGGCTCACGCCTGTAATCCCAGCACTTTGGGAGACCGAGGCTGGTGGATTGCTTGAGCTCAAGAGTTCAAAATCAGCCTGGGAAAGATGGCAAAACCCTGTCTCTACAAAAAATACAAAAATTAGCCGGGTGTGGCAGTGTGAGCCTGAGTGGTCCCAGCTACTCAGGAGGCTGAAGTGGGAGGGTCGTGTAAGCCCAGGAGATTGAGACTGCAGTGGGCTGTGATTGTGCCACTGCATTCCAGCTTGGGCAACAGAGGGAGACTGCCTTTCGATGGGGCGGGAGAGCGGGGGAAGAAGATGATTATGGGACTTTATCTTATAATTTTCATTTTATATTTAGGTGGTGTTCATGAGGCTTGTGTAATTGAGCAGGGGAAGAAATGAGAAGATATGAGTGACGGTGTGCCGTGTGAGGAAGTTCAGGGCTGGAGCAGGAGAAAGACAGTATTAATTTACAGGAATCTCCTGCTCATTGAGAAGATCTTACCATGAATTTTCATTCTGGGATGTGTCAGAAAATGTGGTTTCCAGTCAGAATTTCCTTAAATACTGTCAATTTGGAGCTGGTTCCCCCTTTGGAAGGAGGAATGTATTCCTTCTTGTGTGGGATAATTTGAAAGGGAACCTAAGGTGGTCATGTTTATTTAAATGAATGAGAGCTCATCTTCATTGATCATTTGTAACATTAGGCAAACTGAGTAGATGCCTATGGGACCAGATTAAATTGTCTTTTGTGAAGCTAGTTGACCTGTAGTAGGTACAGACTGGCTGATACCTGGAATAGTCCTGGTTTTGCCACTTGCTTCTTAGTCTTGGGAAAGTCTCTGAGTTACTTCCATTTTCAGGTATAGGCTGAACACCCATTCTGAGGGGAGCATTGTCTAGAGCACACAAGCTATGGACCCTGCCTTGTAGTGGTTCGTGTGCTTCCTTAATCAGTCTGGTTCTGTCCTAGCTTCTAGAAAATAGGGATGATGCTTGTCAGGTGATGTCCTGAGTTGACTGACTTCTTTTTTTTTCTTTTTTTGGAATGGATTCTCCCTCTGTTGCCCAGGCTGTAGTGCAGTGGCCTAGTCTTGGCTCACTGCAACTTCTGCCTCTTGGGTTCAAGTGATTCTTCTGCCTCAGCCTCCTGAGTAGCTGGGATTACAGACCCCCTCCACCACACCCAGCTACTTTTTGTGTTTTTAGTAGAGATGGTGTTTCACTGTGTTGGCCAGGCTGGTCTCGAACTCTTGACCTCAGATGATCCTCCGGCCTTGGCCCCCCAAAGTGCTGATATTGCAGGCATGAGCCACTGCACCCGCCTGACTTTTCTTTCTTTCTCTTTTTTTTCTTTTTTTTTTTTTGAGACAGAGTCTTGCCCTGTCGCCCAGGCTGGAGTACAAGTGGCACAATCTTTGCTCACTGCAACCTCCCTCTCCTGGGTTCAAGTGATTGTCCTGCCTCAGCCTCTTGAATAGCTGGGATTACAGGTGCTTGCCACCATGCCCAGGTAATTTTTATATTTTTAGTAGAGGCAGGGTTTCACCATGTTGGCCAGGACAGCCTTGGATTCTTACTCTTAAGTGATCTGCCTCGGCCTCCCGAGTGCTGAGATCACAGGCGTGAGCCACCGCGCCTGGCCTGGCCTTGCCTTTTTTTTTTTTTTTCTGAGATGGAGTCTTGTTCTGTCACCCAGGCTGGAGTGCAGTGGCGTGATCTCAGCTCAGTGCAACGTCTGCCTCCCAGGTTCAAGCAATTCTCGTGCCTCAGCATCCCGAGTGGCTGGGACTACAGGCGTGTGCCACCACGCCGACTAATTTTTGTATATTTAGTAGAGATGGGGTTTTACCACGTTGGCCAGGCTGGTTTCAAACTCCCGACCTCAAGTGATCCACCTGCCTTGGCCTCCAAGAGTGTTGGGATTACAGACTTGAGCCACCACATTTGGTGACTTTTCTTGGATAAAATGGGAGTGTTGATATTATGGATATCAGTTTGGAGTTTCTATAGAAGTGTAACTTTAACTGAATCTTTTCTTTTTATTAATTAATTAATTAATTAATTAATTTATTTATTTGAGATGGAGTCTTGCTTTGTCGCCGGGGCTGGAGTGCAGTGGCGCGCGATCTCTGCTCACTGTAGGCTCCACCTCTCAGGTTCAGCCATTTTCTTGCCTCAGCCTCCCGAGTAGCTGGGACTACAGGCGCCCGCCACCACGCCTGGCTAAATTTTTTTGTTTTGTATTTTTAGTAGAGACGGGGTTTCACCCTGTTAGCCAGGATGGTCTCAATCTCCTGACCTCGTGATCTGCCCTCCTCAGCCTCCCAAAGTGCTGGGATTACAGGCGTGAGCCACAGCACCCGGCCTTTTTTTTATTTTTTGAGACTGAGTCTTGCTCTATTGCCCAGGCTGGAGTACAGTGGCACGATCTCAGCTCATTGCAACCACTGCCTCCCGGGTTCAAGCGATTCTTGTGCCTCAGACTCCCGAGTAGCTGGGATTACAGTGAATCTGGTTTTTAATGGTCTAGTTAGCTCCTGATGTTTTGCACTAACAGGACATTCTGATAGGGAGAAGCGCTACCAGAGAGAAAGATTTAATGGCTTTATCACTTACTAGTTGTGTTACTTTGGGCAAAGTAATATCCTCATTGTAAAAATAGGTTGGGGCTGGGTGCAGTGGCTCATGCCTGTAATTCTAGCACTTTGGGGGGCCTAGGTGGGAGGATTGCTTGAGCCCAGGAGTTTGAGACCAACCTGGGCAACATGGTGAAACTCAATCTCTACAAAAAATATGAAAAGTTAGCCAGGCCTGGTGGCATGTGCCTGTAGTCCCAGCTACCTAGGAGGCTGAGGTCAGAGGATCCCTGAGGCTGCAGTGAGCCATGATTGTGCCACTGCACTTCAGCCTTGAGACCCTATCTCAAAAAAAAAAAAAAAAAAAAAAAAAAAAAAGGATGCAGGCCCTGCTTTATTTTCTTTCTTTCTTTTTTTTTTGGAAACAGAGTCTCGCTCTGTCCTCCAGGCTGGAGTGCAGTGGCGCGATCTTGGCTCACTGCAACCTCCACCTCCTGGGTTCAAGCGATTCTCCTGCCTCAGCCTCCCGAGTAGCTGGGGTTGCAGGCACTTGCCACGATGCCCGGCTAATTTTTGTATTTTTAGTAGAGACGGGGTTTCTGCATGTTGGCCAGGCTGCTCTGGAACTCCTGACCTCAAGTGATCCGCCCACCTCAGCCTCCCAAAGTGCTGGGATTACAGGTGTGAGCCACTGTGCCCAGCCCTATTTTCATTTTGGATATATAGAATCCTTGGAGTGAACTAGCAGTAGAAATTCATTAAAATAGAAAGGGGTTATTTGCTTGTCTTAGAGCCAGTTTTTCGGGTGGAATTGGGGGAACCTGTCCTATGCTACTGAAAGAAGCTGTGCTAAGGAACCATGTGGAACAGTAGGATGTGATCTAGCAAGTGAGCTAAATACCTGGGGCTTTTAGAAAAGAAGAAAGAATGATGCCCACATTCTTCACAAAGGAAAAAAAAAAGAAAGTGAGAGGCATATTAGGAGATAGCTTGAAGGGCTGGGGCTTGGAGATAGAAAAACTGCATTCTCCTTAAGTTCTTATAGTGCTAATGTTTACCTCCAGGTAGTATGGTAGGCCTTGCAGAAAGGCTTAGGGAGCAGGTAACTTTTGCTTAAAGGTTTTTTAAAAAACCCTGTATCTAGAGGAACTAGAGAATTTTTAGGAGATCAGGACAGGAGACTTACTGGAAAGTCAGGGTAGGAGACTATTTCTGGCTTGATATAAACATGTTGCCTCAGCCGGGTATGGTGGCTCATGCCTGTAATCACAGCACTTTGGGAGGCCGAGGCAGGCGGATAACTTAAAATGAGTTCGAGACCAGCCTAGCCAACTTGGTGAAGCCCTGACTCTACAAAAAAATACTAAAATTAGCTGGGTGTGGTGGCATGCGCCTGTAGTCCCAGCTACTTGGGAGGCTGAGGCAGGAGAATTGCTGGAACCCAGGAAGTGGAGGTTGCAGTGAACTGAAATCGTGCCATTGCACTCCAGCCTGGGTGACACAGTGAGACACTATCTCAAAATGAAACAAAACAAAAACATGTTGCCTCCTTTGTATATTAGGTGAATGGCTCTTGGTCAGATAATGGTAATATTTTCTTTGACTTAGCCACAACTCTTGGACAGATAGCTACGTAAGATTTTCATCTCCATCACTAAGTATTGTGGATACTATAGTCAGTGTGTCTTGTAGTGATCTTCTTTCACATATGGGGAAATGGGCTACAGTCCCAAAGGAAGTGTGATTTAATGTGGGCAGAATGATATGTGGTAAGGTGAGTGTTGCTTCAATGCCCTTTTTAGAGACTGCAGAGGTTTCATTCATTCTCTCAGTATCCTCTGTCTAGATACTCCTTCCTTTTCCAAGTCTGGTTTAAGGCTGGGATGAGTACTTCTCAAACTTTAATGGTCATCAGAATTACTTGGGGCAGGGTTTTTTAACCTCTTTGATATTGACATGTTGGGCTGCATAATTCTTTGTTGTGGGAGGCTGCCTCGAGTATTGTATGATGTTTAACAGCATCCCTGGCCTCTACCTAGTAGATGCCAGTAGTACCTCCTCTCCCAGTTGTGACAATCAAAAATGTCTCCAGACATTGACAAATGTCCCCTGGGAGGCAAAATTGCACCAGTTGAGAATCACTGATCTGGAGTGATTGTTAAAAATGTTGACCCAAGCTAGGCACTGTGGCTTATGCCTGTTATCCCAGCACTTTGGGAGGCCAAGTGGGCAGATCACTTGAGCTCTGGAGTTTTGAGACCAGCCTGGGCAACATGGCGAAATCTCGTTTCTACAGAAAAATGCAAAAATTAGCCAGGCGTGGTGGTGCATGCCTGCAGTCCCAGCTACTTGGGAGGCTGAGGTGGGAGGATCACTTGAGCCTGGGATGCGGAGGTTGCAGTGAGCCGAGATCATGCCACTGCACCCCAGCCTGGGTGACAGAGTGAGAGGTTGTCTCTCAAAAAAAAAAAAAAAAAAAAAAGTTTGGTTCAGTAGAATGGTAGGAAGGCTTAAGGATTTACATATTTAGGAGGCGCCCCAGGAGATTCTGAAATAGGTGATCACAGCTCATCAGTATTAAAACATACTCTCTCCTAAGCTGAGGATTGTACAGACTCTTACTTGACTTGTTTTCCATTTCTTTTTTCTGTCCTGTTTTATAGTATCTTTCTATTCATTATCAAGTTTTGAGGGAGAATTATCCTCAGAGCACTGACTATACTCAATTAAAATAGTGAAAAAAAATTAAAAATCCTCAAAGATAGTGGGAGAGTTAAAAAAAAAAATCAATTAAATCCTGTAGTGGACATTAGGGTGTTTTATCCTTAAAAAAATTACCATATTGTATACATCTATCAACTTGACTAGACACTCAGATTCTTCTCCTGTTTTTCCCTCCAAGTTTTCTGCCATTCCTGTGAATTTGTCTATTTCTCTCTGTTTCACTTTACTGTTACCTACATTTACAGACAGATGTATATACATCAGACAATTATCTTTTGCTTTCTACCATGGCACCTTCATCCACTAACAAACTAGAGTGGTGACTACTCAAGATATCTGGACATTTCACAGTTTGTTCATTAAAGCCAATGAGTACATACTCCCCCTTACTCACCTAGAACCTCTTCACATTTTCTCTGTAGGCCCTCAGCTTTGTTTATGTATAGATGACTGCTCCTGCTCATTCCTCTGGCTTTTGAGATACAGTATAGCATAGTGGAGAAGAACAGGAACTCTAATATCAGGCTGCCTGGGTTTGAGTCCCCACACTCACTTATCTGGACAAGTTTATTTTCTTTTCTGTTTTTTTTTTTTTATTGAAATGGAGTTTCATTCGTTGCCTAGGCTGGAGTGCAGTGGTGCAATCTCGGCTCACCGCAACCTCCGCCTCCTGGGTTCACGCGATTCTCCTGTCTCAGCCTCTCGAGTAGCTGAGATTACAGGCATGCGCTACCATGCCCGGCTAATTTTGTATTTTTAGTAGCGATGGGGTTTCTCCATGTTGGTCAGGCTGGTCTCAAACTCCTGACCTCAGGTGATCCGCCCGCCTTGGCCTCCAAAGTGCTGGGATTACAGGCGTGAGCCACCAAGCGCGGCCTATCTTTTCTTTTTCTTTTTCTTTTTCTCTTCTCTCTTTCTCTCTCTTTTCTCTCTTTCTCTCTTTCTTTCTTTCTCTCTCTCCCTCTCTTTCTCTCTTTTTCTCTCTTTCTTTTTCTTTCTTTTCCAGTTCATGCTTTAGTTTTCTCATTGTAAACTTTCTGGATCATAGGGTTGATATGAGGATAAAATGAATTAATATATGTAAAGTGCTTAGAACAGTGCCTGGTACATAATAAGAGCTAAATAGACTCTGGTTGTTATTTTATTTTTATTTTTTTGAGATGGAGTTTCACTCTTGTTGCCCAGGCTGGAGTGCGATGGTGCGATCTCGTCTCACTGTAACCTCCTCCGCCTGACTTCAAGCGATTCTCCTGCGTCAGTCTCCTGAGTAGCTGGGATTACAGGAATGCGCCACCATGCCCGTTTAATTTTTTGTATTTTTAGTAGAGATGGGGTTTCTCCATGTTGGTTAGGCTGGTCTCGAACTCCTGACCTCAAGTGATTCGCCTACCTCGGCCTCCCAAAGTGCTGGGATTACAGGTGTGAGCCACCCCGCCCGGCCCTCATTCAATATTTTCTATGTAACTTACTCAACATTGCTTCATGTATCAGTAATGGGCTCTTGTAAATTTCTATATGGTATTCTATTGTATGACTGTATCATAATTGTCCCATTTACTGCTAATGGATATTTGGATTCTTCTTATACATTAAAAAAATTCATAAACACAAAAGACCCACTTTAATAAACTTTACAAAAACATTTCAGAAAAGGAATGTTTATGCTCTGTTTAGGCATGGTGGCATTTCTGTTTCCTGAACATGCCAAGTGCATTCAAATCTTGAGGTCTTTGCACTTGACATTCCCTCTATCTCGAACAATTTTGCCAAGATTTTTACTTGCCTGGTTTCTTCCTGTTATTCCAGATCTTAGCCCAAGTGCCATTTCCTCAAAGAGGCCTACTTTAATCTCCCAGTTGAGAGTAGTCCCCTTTGCAATTTGTCTTCAGGGCCCTTATCACTGTCTCAGTTTATCTTATTTGTTGTCTGTTTCCCTTCTACTGGAATGAAAATTCTGTGAGAGCAGGGATCTTTTCTGTCATGTTTACTGCTGTGTTCCCAGTGCCTGTGCCTAAAAGGTACTCAAAAAATATTTGTCAAATGAATGAGTGAATAAATGTCTGATCTGTACATATTTTTTTCCCCCTAAACTATTTTGTTTCGCTCTTTTTTTTTTTTTTTTTTTTTTTTGAGACAAGGGCTGGCTCTGTTGCTCAGGCTGGATGCCGTGATATTAGCTCACTGCAACCTTTGCCTCCTGGGCTCAAGACATCCTCCTGTTTCAGCGTCCCGAGTATCTGGGATTACAGGCTCCCACCATCACGCCTGGCTAATTTTCATATTTTTAGTAGAGACGGGGTTTTGCCATGTTGCCCAGGCTGTTCTTGAACTCCTGAGCTCATGTGATCTGCCCGCCTCGGCTTCCTAAAGTGCTGGGATTACAGGTGTGAGCCACCACGCCTAGTGTGCACATTTACTTTTATTCATTTTCCTTCTTTCCCCTTCCTTTTTTCTTTTCTTCTCTTCTTTTCCTTCTATACTGGTTGAAGTATTTTAGGATGTTTACCTTAGCATCTAGCTATAACATTGTTTTTGTTTGCCTCAATGTGAAGAGAGGGTGATACTTGGTGACAGTCCATTACAAATGTGAACCTAAGGCTGGGTGCAGTGGCTCACGCCTGTAATTCTAGCACTTTGGGAGGCTGAGGCAGGTGGATTGCTTGAGTTTGAGACCAGCCAGGGCAACATGGCAAAATGCTGTCTCCATAAAAAATACAAAAAATTAGCTGGGTGTAGTGGCGTGCACCTATAGTTCTGGCTACTTGGGAGGCTGAAGCGGGAGGATGGCTTGAGCCCAGGAGGTGGAGGTTGCAGTAAGCTGAGATAATGTCACTGCATCTAGTCTGGACAACAGAGCCAGACTCTGTGTCAAAAAAAAAAAGGCCGGGCACGGTGGCTCATGCCTGTGATCCCAGCACTTTGGGAGGCGAGGCGGGTGGATCACGAGGTCAGGAGATCAAGACCATCCTGGCTAACATGGTGAAACCCCGTCTCTACTAAAAATACAACAAAATTAGCCAGATGTGGTGGCGGGCGCCTGTAGTCTCAGCTACTGGAGAGGCTGAGGCAGGAGAATGGCGTGAACCCAGGAGGCGGAGCTTGCAGTGAGCCGAGATGGCGCTGCTGCACTCCAGCCTGGGCGACAGAGCGAGACTCCGTCTCCAAAAAAAAAAAAAAAAATTAGCTGGGTGTGGTGGCACACACCTGTAGTCCCAGCTACTCACAAGGCTGAGGCACAAGAATCAAACCCAGGAGGCGGAGGTTGCAGTGAGCCGAGATTGCACCACTGCACTCCAGCCTGGGTGACAGAGTGAGACTCTGTCTCAAAAAACAAAAAAAAGTTGTATGACTTTGATCTTCCAGAGAGAAGTGACAGCAGCTCACGTGGCTAACAGTCTTTCAGGTTTAGGAATAAAAGCCTTCATTGATTTACCATTCAGTTGAGGGGGTTTGAAACCATTTGTAAGTTTGATGGTAGGTGAAATTAGTATTGAAAAGTTGCCTGATTCTTTTTTATAATTTGTCTATGTCTTATGTCTGAGACACTGCCTTAAAGCCTAAACTGACATTTCTATGGGATTACTGTGCCTTTGCTGTATCTGCTTCTTTGCCAGAAGAATTTAAAAGCTTGGATCAACAGGGGTCGTAGCATGGTCACAGAATGTTTCTTTCTCTCCTTTATTATCCCATAGCATTTTCTTTGTACTTCTACTCGTTTATTTCTCATGATTTGCTTTGCACTATGGGTTGTTATGTGTCTCTGCCAGTAGATTATGAGCTCCCAGAGAATCAGGTCTAGAGTTTCCTCTCTTTAATCCTATAGTGCCTAAACTAGGGCTTTAGGTGCTTTTTATATATTTGTGGTATTTCAGTGATGCCGAGAGAATCATTAGATAATAGTCTGGTTCGATCCTCTTGTTTTACTTGTGAGGAAACTGAGAAGCACAGTAACTTGTCCATGTCGCCAAGTTGGTTGGGAGACCTGTGTTCTAGTCTCAGTTCTGCTGGTTGCTTGTTCCATTATGCCTTGCAATTTCTCAGCTGATGCTGGTTCTCTCCTCTGGGAAGGAGGGGGATGGTTGTGAAATAGGAAAAAAGTGCTTGAGAATGTACAGATTACACTCACATTACTGATGTGCTGCAACTTTCTGCTCTACCAATCAGATATTTTACTTTTTCTTAGAGATGGAGTTTCACTCTTGTTGCCCAGGCTGGAGTGCAGTGGTGCAATCTCGTCTCACCGCAACCTCCACCTCCCAGGTTCAAGCGATTCTCCTGCCTCAGCCTCCTGAGTGGCTGCGATTACAGGCATGAGCCACCATGCCTGGCTAATTTTGTATTTTTAGCAGAGACGGGGTTTCTGCATGTTGGTCAGGCTGATCTCGAACTCCCAACCTTAGGTGATCCACCCACCTTGGCCTCCCAAAGTGCTGCGATTACAGGCGTGAGCCACTGCGCCCGGCCGATATTTTACTTTCAAAATTAGGAGCATAGGCTTAATTTCTGAGACCCAAAGAAAAAGTTTTGTTAGAGTTCTATAGTTCTCCCAGTCTGCCACCTTAGAAACTCCCTGGGTAGGAGTGCTGGCAGGAGGAGAAGACTTTATGTTGTCATTTTCCAGTCACATTTCAGGCAGCTTGGGTGGTAAATTTCAGTTGCCTGTGATGACAGAGAGTAATGAGTTGAGGCCTTGGCTGATTTTCCCGCTGCTCCAGATGGAAGGAGAATGATGAAAATAATTTAATTTCTTAGGAAATTTGGTAGTTTGGATTGGAATTGTTTTTCCCTCCTCTCTTGTTCCCTTTGCTTATTAGAAAGTATTGATTCTGAAATAGAGAAAGTGAATTTATTAGATTTGGGGTGGACATTGATTAGCTGTAACCCAATTATAAATCCTCAGAAGGGGATATTTGTAAACATGTACTTTTCACGTCTAAGAACTTGTGGTTCCCACTCTTCCTGCTAATTAACTGGTTGAAGCTGAGCACAGGCAAGATCCATATCCACTAAGTTTAGAATTGCATTGCTTTTGATTTATTCTAATAGGATTCTCTTGATTTCCAATTTATTTTTCCTGGATAAGGACATCTTCCTCTTGACAACGTGTTTAAAAGACACAAGAATGTTTTGAATGGAGGCTGTATTTCATGCTTTAAGGAAAAGTCATGATCAATAAAATGTAAATTGTCCCAAAGAGTCTTCTCTTTTCGTTATTGTTATTATTTTTTTCATCAGTTCTCTCTGGATCATAACAGAATTTGAGGGCTAAATTAAGCCTTGATAGAGATATGTCTTAGTAAAATTTTAGGTCAGGCTGGGGACAGTGGCTCACGCCTGTAATCCCAGCACTCGAGGCAGGTGGATCACGAGGTCAGGAATTCAAGAGCAGCCTGGCCAACATAGTGAAACCCCGTCTTTACTAAAATACAAAAAATTAGCCAGGCATGGTGGTATGCACCTGTAATCCCAGCTATTCAGGAGGCTGAGGCAGGAGAATCACTTGAACCTGGGAGACAGGTTTCAGTGAGCTGAGATCGCGCCATTGTACTCCAGCCTGGGTGACAGGGTGAGACTCCATATCAAAAAAAAAAAAAAAGTCTAAAAATAAAATAAAAATATCTAGTTGGAGAAATTTCCTATGCTTTAGTGTATGCTCAAAGATGAATCTCCTCTTTTTGCTATATGTATTAGAGAAGGACAATGTCTAAGATACAATCTTTTGTATTATTGGATACATGTCTTCCTTAAACAAAATTTTGATTTTGATCAGAAAGATAGTACATATTTTCCAAAAGTCACTGATCAAAATTAGTTCTGCTGTGTCGGATTTGTCTGGAAGTAAAATCCGGCCTCTTCCTATCTCACATACTTGTCATTGGATGAGATTAAGTTTTATATCTAGAGCGTAGGATTTAAAGGAAAGAGAGGAACTTTGTTAATAATGAAAAGAACCTGGGAGGTGAAGGGAATATGTGTAAATTCACAGTAAAGACTTGTGGGATTTCGGGTTCTCAATTGAAAAAAAAAAATTGAGAATCCCTTGAAGCAAGATGGGAACATTTGGGCATGATTCATGGAACTACTTTTATATAGAATTAAAAAATACCTTGGAGTTTGATCTGCAATAGTGTTTTACATGTATATATATTTATACGTACACACAATTAAATTTGAAAGTAGTACATTACTCTATTCAGTTATTTTAGAATCAGATTTTTTTGGCCTCTTAGCTGCTATTTTCTGCCTTGGGTCTCTTTCCAGAGGAATTTCTAAAGACAGTCAAGTGCAGTGTGATTTATGAGGCAGTGAAGGCCAAGTACTTTGCAGTGACGAGGACCTACTTACTTTGGGGAAATCAATGAAGCACATCAGTCTGCGGCACACTTCTTGCCTTAATGGTCCTAAGCTCGATCAATATTTGAAATTTAACTTCACCATCAGTCTGTGGGCATAGTGTGCTTTGCTGCCTTCTTTCCATCAACCTCAAATATATGGCCAGACCTATTACAGATGGAGCGAGTTACACTTTTGTGTTTGGTTTTGGATCTGCTTTTAGCCTTGTCCACTGGCACATTTTAAGAATGTAAAATGTGTTGTGCTGTTGGCCAAGTAATGATTTAAACCTTGACATTACCTAGTCAGGGAGGGGAGTGTTGGACAGATGCACAAGCTCTGTAGCATGGTTATCAGTTCTTCCTAAACGTTTTCTCATTAAGTGGTACGTCAGTGACTCCAGCACCTTGGAGAGCATTCTGGCACTGACTGGCTTTCTTTTCTTTTCTAAGATTTAATTTTTTTAGAGCTGTTTTTAGGTTCACAGCAAAATTGAAAGGAGAGGGCAGAGATAGCCCATACATCTGCTTCCTTCACACATGCACTGCCTCCTCTATTGACAGCATCCCCTACTAGAGTGGCATTTGTTATAAATGATGAACTTACATTCATATATTGTTACCACCCAAAGTCCACAGTTTACATTAGAGTTCACTCTTGGTGTTGTATATTCTGTGGGCTCGGACAAATGTATGACATATATCTGCCATTATAGTATCATACTGAGTATTTTCACTATCCTAAAATGTGACTTTCTGTTCACAGATTCTCTAACCATGGCACAGGTAGAGAAACGTGGAGGTTTGCTCCGGAAATCTTCAGCCTCCAAAAAACCACTGAAGGAAAAAGTGGTGCTGATGTATGATGAGATCTTCATGGTAAGGCCTGCAGCCTTGTTGTGTACAGCTTGACTCTTTAGTTTCTTAGTCCAAGATGAGAAATACCCTTACCTCTGCCTGCTACCTTCAGGTTCCTTGGGGGATGTGGGAGAGGAGAGAGAAAGAGGGTTTGAGGGCAAAAATGAAAGCTGTCAGAGTAGAGATTATAATCGTGTATTAATTAATATAGGTTGTTATTGTGTTGTCCTTATAGGTTGTTGCCATGAGCCAGGTAAAACAATTGAAAGGAGGGAGGAAGGCTGGGGAAGCTCCTTTTCTGAATATTTTAAAGAAAGACTTGCTCTCCTTATGCTCTAACTTAGGGCTGTCTTATCCTGGATGTCCCATTAAGTTTCTTTTGGACCTAGAATTCTATAATTCAGATACTTTTAAAGGATACATTATTATATTCCATCTCAAGTTGTTGGTAAAGGAAATAATTACTTAGGACTATCTCGTTCTCCAACTATATGGGATAACTGAGGAATTATTAGTAATTGGGTTGGGGATTTCTTTGGGTCTTCAGAACTGATTGAATATGGTCCAAGCCTATATTGTAAAACATACCCTATCAGGGGCCGGGCGCGGTGGCTCACGCCTGTAATCCCAGCACTTTGGGAGGGTGAGGTGGGTGGATCACAAGGTCAAGAGTTCGAGACCAGCCTGACCAACATGGTGAAACCCCATTTCTACTAAAAATACAAAACTTAGCCGGGCATGGTGGCTCGCTCCTGTAATCCCAGCTATTCGGGAGGCTGAGGCACAAGAATCGTTTGAACCCGGGAGGCAGAGGTTGCAGTGAGCTGAGATCGTGCCACTACACTCCAGCCTGGGCAACAGAGTGAGACCCTATCTCAAAAAAAAAAAAATATATACACTATCAGGGAAGATTAATTAGATATGCTGCAGGGGTACCTGCCTTCTGAAATTCTGGTCATAAGTAGTACGCATAAAGTAGAATAATACTTACAAAAAGAATTACTGGCTGGGTGTAGTGGCCCATGCCTGTAATCCTAGGACTTTGGGAGGCTGAGTGGGTGGATCTCTTGAGCCCAGGAGTTCAAGACCAGCCTGGGCAACATGGCAAAACCTCGTCTCTACAAAAAAAATACAAAAATTATCCAGGTGTGGTGGCGTGTGCCTGTAGTCCCAGCTACTTGGGAGGCTGAAGTGGGAGGATTGCTGAAGCCCAGGAGGTCAAGGCTGCAGTGAACTGTGATCATGCCACTGCATTCTAGCTTGGGCAAGAGAGTGAGACCCTATCTCAAAAAAAAGAAAAAAAAAAAGACCATATATTGGGTTTCTACTGTGTGCCTGGAGCATTCTAAATGTATCACTAAATATAGAGGAGTTCTAATTCTGACAGGAATTCTGTGAGGGCACTGGTAGTATCCTCATTTAACAGATGAAGTAATTTGAGATCTCTGCTGGAAGGTGATGGAGCTGTGATTTGAACCCTGGTGCCTGATTCCAAAGCCATGGCTAAGAATAAATAATTCAGTCCACTAAAATACCTAACTTTGTTAAGCCTTGGAAACAGTGCAGAAGATTAATGCAGATTGCCCAGGCCAGTACAAGCAGGTATACAGAGAAAATAAGTAGGTGCTAGGATCCTATTAGGATTCTTTTGGCTGGGCGTGGTGGCTCATGCCTGTAATCTCAGCACTTTGGGAGGCCGAGGCGGGCGGATCATGAGGTCAGGAGATCGAGACCATCCTGGCTAACATGGTGAAACCCCATCTCTACTAAAAATACAAAAAATTAGCCGAGAGTGGTGGTGGGCACCTGTAGTCCCAGCTACTTGGGAGGCTGAGGTAGGAGAATGGCATGAACCAGGGAGGTGGAGCTTGCAGTGAGCCGAGATCGCACCACTGCACTCCAGCCTGGGCGACAGAGCGAGACTCCATCTCAAAAAAAAAAAAAAAAGGATTCTTTCTTTCTTACGCAAGCTTGGTGTATACAACTCCTGCTTGAGTGAGCTTTGGGGATGGGAAGTGCCAGTTCCATGAATTCCCTCAGTTTCATTTGTAGACAATACAATGATATTACAGAAGTGTGAGGGTCAAACTGTGACCCCTGCTTGGGAGCAGGACTTGAGAGAAAGTGATAGATAGAATCCATTAAGTGGCTGGGCGTGGTAGCTCACACCTGTAATCCCAGCTACCCTGGGAGGCTGAGGTGCATGGATTGCTTGGGGCCAGAAGTTTGAGACCATCTCGGGCAACATATCAAGACTCCCATCTCTAATAACAAAATTAGGTGGGTGTAGTGGTGTGTATCTGTAGTCCCAGGTAGTACCAGCTACTCCTAGCTACTATAGGAGGCTGAGGTGGGAGGATCCCTTGAGCCCAGGAGTTCAAGGCAGCAGCTAGCTATAATTGCACCATTGCACCCAGCCTGGGTGACAGAGTGAGAACTTATCTCTAAAATAAGTAAATAAATAAAATAAATAATTAATATAAAAATGAGGACGTTGTGAGAAGGCCAGAGATGTTGCTTCTTTATGCCATTTTCAATTAAAAATCCAGAAGAGGCTAGGCGTGGTGGCTCACACCTGTAATCCCAGCAGTTTGTGAGGCCAAGGGGGGCAGATCACATGAGGTCAGGTGTTTGAGACCAGCCTGGCCAAGGTAGTAAAACCCCATCTCTACTAAAAATGCAAAAATTAGCTGGGCGTGGTGGTATGTGCTTATAATCCCAGCTATTTATATGAGTCCAAGGCAGGAGAATCGCTTGAACCCGGGAGGCAGAGGTTGCAGTAAGCTGAGATCATGCCATTGCACTATAGCCTGGGTGACAGAGCAAGACTCTATCTCAAAAAAAAAGAAAAAAAAGGAAAACAAAATCCAGAAGAGATTATTAATATTTTATTAGATCAGGACTTAACTACTGATGACATTAGTTAACTAATTTTATGCTGCTTTATTTTAATTAATTAATCATTTATTTATTTATTTATTTTGAGATGGTGTCTTGCTCTGTCGCCCAAGATGGACTGCAGTGGTGTGATCTCGGCTCACTACAGCCTCCACCTCCTGTGTTCAAGCAATTCTCCTGCCTCAGCCTCCGAAGTAGCTGGGATTGTAGGCACATGCCACCATGCCTGGCTAATTTTTGTTTTGTTTTCTTTTTTGAGACTGAGTCTCACTCTGTTGCCCAGGCCGGAGTGTAGTGGCACGATCATGGCTCACTGCAACCTCCACCTCCCGGGTTCAAGCCATTCTCCTGCCTCAGCCTCCTGAGTAGCTGGGACTACAGGCTCCTGCCACCACACCTGGCTAATTTTTTGTATTTTTTATTTCACTGTGTTAGCCAGGATGGCCTCCATCTCCTGACCTTGTGATCCAGCCGCCTCAGACTCGGCCTGCCAAAGTGCTGGGATTACAGGTGTAAGCCACTGTGCCCGGCCATTTTTGTATTTTTAGTAGAGATGAGGTTTCACCATGTTGGCCAGGCTGGTCTCGAACTCTTGACCTCAGGTGATCCACCCGCCTCAGCCCTACAAAGTGCTGACATTACAGGTGTGAGCCACTGTGCCTGGCCTATTTACTTATTTATTTTTATTTATTTATTTTTGTTTTTGAGATGGAGTTTTGCTCTTGTTGCCCAGGGTGGAGTGCAATGGCATGATCTCAGCTCTCCGCAACCTCTGCCTCCTGGGTTCAAGCGATTCTCCTGCCTCAGCCTCCCGAGTAGCTGGGATTACAGGCATGGGCCACTGCACCTGGCTGTCTCCTGGTAGTAGTTTTAAAAGGTCAACTTAAGGTGGTAGTGGGCTATTGACCTACTTATTTTATGCCATTCCCCTTTCTTTAAAGTAGGGCTTCTCTTTTTCTTTTTCTTTTTCTTTTTTTTTTTTGAGACGGAATCTTGCTCTGTCGCCCAGGCTGGAGTGCAGCAGTGCGATCTCGGCTCACTGCAAGCTCTGCCTCCTGACTTCACGCCATTCTCCTGCCTCAGCCTCCCAAGTAGCTGGGACTACAGGTGCCCACCACGACGCCCGGCTAATTTTTTGTATTTGTAGTAGAGATGGGGTTTCACCGTGTTAGACAGGGTGGTCTTGATCTCCTGACCTCGTGATCCGCCCGCCTCAGCCTCCCAAAGTGTTAGGATTACAGGCGTGAGCCACCGCGCCTGGCCGGGGTTCTCTTTTTCTTATTTTACCCATTAACCAGCAGCTTCTGACTTCCTATAATTTGTTTGAAAATTATTGCTAGGAAATTTTGGATTTTAGCGTGATTTTGCTTACTCTTTGGACCAATTTAAATTAAGAAATTTAGAGCACATTAAAAGCTCCGTACAGAATACTAAATGCATATGGAGGGCAAGTAGAAGCAGTCAACACAGCATGCTGTAAAAACCACTGCGGTATTACTGAGGTGATCTGAATTCTGGCTCCTGAACTTGTGTAAGTCACTTAACTTTGTGGACTCTCTTTCCTAAAACGGGAGGACGGTGATAATATCTGTCCTTCCTGGCTCACTGAATTGTATTTCACATATGTGAATAGGTTTGAAAACAACACCGTACCAATGCACGGGAGACATGTTGTGATGTGACTAACTTATTCTGATGTTTATGTTCATTTCTTGCTAGAAGATAAATATTTTAGGGAAGTTCTTTGAGCTATTATTTAACTTTTGGTGCAGAGAATATATATCCATGCACACGGTTTTCCACTTGGGAAAAAAAACACAAAGAGGTAAGTGTTCTTTTTCCCCTTCTAGCAGTTTAGAATGACCAAGAATTTTCAAAGTTAATTTTGAAAACTAAGGGGCCCGGGCGCGGTGGCTCACGCCTGTAATCCCAGCACTTTGGGAGGCCGAGGTGGGCGGATCATGAGGTCAGGAGATCAAGACCATCCTGGCTAACACGGTGAAACCCCGTCTCTACTGAAAATACAAAAAATTAGCCGGGCGAGGTGGTGGGCGCCTGTAGTCCCAGCTACTTGGGAGGCTGAGGCGGGGGAACGGCGTGAACCCCAGGGGGCGGAGCCTGCAGTGAGCCGAGATCGCGCCACTGCACTCCAGCCTGGGCGACAGCGAGATTCCGTCTCAAAAAAAAAAAAAAAAAAGAAAAAGAAAACTAAGGTTGACTATGTATAGTATTTATGTATAGTATTCTTAATGCTTTTGGTGTTAGCTGGGAAGGCTGAATGTGCTTATCTTCTGGTTTCAGACAGAGGACCCCAGTAAGTGCAGTCCTCGGTTTTGGGAGGAGCTCTTTCTCATGAAGGTAAGAGTTGGTGGCATCTGTGGAATTTCCTGTTAACTAAAATTGCCTTCTCATATATTCTAGGCGCTAAGCTAAAAATGCACTCTGCCCCTTATTTGTTTTCTTGGCAGGTGAATTTAGAGTACCTAGAAGGCAAGCTGGAATCTCTTGATGGTGAGGAGTTAATGAAGATCAAGGACAATATTAATTGCCTATTCCAACACTGCATCCAGGCTCTGGGAGAGGAGCATCCAATTCGAGTTGTCAATGCATTGCAGGTACAAGGCTGGGAGACTGGGGAAGTCTTGTTTAACAGGAGAAAGGAATTGTAACACATCTGTTGGAACTGAGGAACCTAGAGTTGCTCTGAGGTATGAGGTTTTCTTTTTTATTTCTGTAAGTTACCAAATATTTATGCCATGTTTGTTTAGCCATCTTTCTATTTATACAAATTGACACTTAGGAGTAATCGTATCCATTTGTATAATTTGATCTAATGCTAAAGTAGATTCTTAGAATTCTTGTTTTTGCTTGAGAAAGGGAAGAAATAGAGAGGAAACTGAGGCAAGAATGATTAGTCTTTATCACGGTGGCTCATGCCTGTAATCCCAGCACTTTGGGAGGCCGAGGTGGGCAGATCACCTGAGGTCAGGAGTCCGAGACCAGCCTGACCAACATGGTGAAACCCACCTCTACTAAAAATATAAAAATTAGCTGGGCATGGTGGTGGGCGCCTGTAATCCCATCTACTCAGGAGGTTGAGGCAGGAGAATCGCTTGAACTTGGGAGGCAGAGGTTGCAGTGAGCCGAGATTGCACCACTGCACCCCAGCTTGGGCAACAGAGCGAGATTCCATCTCAAAAACCAAAGATTTTGAAAGGGATCTGTAATTCAGAAAACATTAAGAAACTGTTCTTTATGTTAAGTGGCATGATCATAAGATTCATTCAACAACTATTCCTTGAATAATGTTATATGCCAGGCATTGGGCTGGGTGATAGAGATATACTACAGACTTCTTGAGGGAAGAGACTTTGAGAGTTTCATTCAGTAGTTTGTTTCCAGTGAGTAGAATACTCCTTGTGCACAGAGAGCAGTGCGTAGCAAATGGTACTCTAGAAGTAAGTTCTTATTGAATGAATGGTGACAAAGTTTCTAAAATTTAGTCTAGTAAGTTTAGTATAGCCTAGATTGAGAGTACTTAGGGCAGTGATTGATAGGTTTAGAATATGAAGAATCCTGGGCCGGGCGTGGTGGCTCACGCCTGTAATCCCAGCACTTTGGGAGGCCAAGGCGGGCGGATCATGAGATCAGGAGATCGAGACCATCCTGGCTAACATGGTGAAACCCCATCTCTACTAAAAATACAAAAAATTAGCTGGGCGTGGTGGTGCATGCCTGTAATCCCAGCTACTTGGGAGGCTCAGGTGAGAGAATGGTGTGAACTGGGGGGCGGAGCTTGCAGTGAGCTGACATGGTGCCACTACACTCCAGCCTGGGCGACAGAGCGAGACTCCGTCTCAAAAAAAAAAAAAGGAATATGAAGAATCCATGATGGGATAAATAATTTTATTGGAACTTGTGATAGATTGGGTTTAAGTTTCTAACATACTAGTTAGGCAGATCAGTTTGCGAGCCCCAGTTTTCTCATCTGTGGAATGGCGATAATAATTACCTCTTGAGTTGATGTCCCAGAAAGATGGACCATGTTTATTCTATAGCTTTGTTAACTTTTGGCACAGTAAGTTCCACATTTTAAGTTGTAGCGTAGGGGCTCAATGAAAGTTGGAAATTGTACTTCCAGTAATTGCAGTGCTCTTTGTGTGGGCATGAATTGTAGACTGTTTTATTTCAGTGGAAATAAGTTGACATTAAGCCACTTAGTGACCCATAAAATATTGTACATTGTTATAATAGCCTATACTTACTGAGCTCTAACAGAGTTCCAGGGACTAAGTACTTTACAGTATTATTTCACATAGCCCTCATAACGTTCCTACAAGATGGATGCTATTATTATCATTCCTACTTTATAGATGAGAAAACTGAGCCACTGGAAAGTTAACTAATGTGTGCGTCTAGGTTCTCATAGCTAGTAAGTAGTGGATGAGGATTATGAAGATTTTAAGATTTGAAGCAGTTGGCTATTATATAGGGACTTAACTGTTGTAGTTATTAAAAATAATTATAAAAACTGTTGGCCAGGCGTGGTGGCTCACGCCTGTAATCCCAACACTTTGGGAGGCTGAGGGGGGCGGATCACTGGCAGGAGTTCAATACCAGCCTGGCCAACATGATGAAACCCTGTCTCTATTAAAAAACTACAAAAATTAGCCGGGCGTGGTGGCACACACCTGTATCTCCAGCTACTAGGGAGACCGAAGCATGGGAATCACTTGAACCCAGGAGGTGGAGGTTGCAGTGAGCCGGGATCACTCGCACCACTGCACTCTAGCCTGGGTGACAGAGTGAGACTCCGTCTCAAACAAAAACAAAAACAAAAAACAAAACAAAACAAAACGAACTCTTAAACTGTAATATAAATGCCAAAATTATTATTATTATTATTTTTGAGATGGAGTTTCACTCTTGTTGCCCAGGCTGGAGTGCAATGGAGCGATCTCGGCTCACTGCAACATCCGTCTCCTGAGTTCAAGGATTCTCCTGCCTCAGCCTCCTGAGTAGCTGGGATTACAGGCATCTGCCTCCACACTTGGCTAATTTTTTGTATTTTTAATAGAGACTGGGTTTCACCATGTTGGCCAGGCTGGTCTCGAACTCCTGACCTCAGGTGATCCACTTGCCTCAGCCTCCCAAAGTGTTGGGATTAGAGGCGTGAGCCACTGCGTCCGGCCCCAAAATTAATTTTAAATAAAGGAAAACTCCACCAATCCCATGATTGAACTCAAGAACTATTTTTAATCTTTGAATATCACCTCCTAGTCTGCTTTATAATTTTTAAAAACGAGATGACAAGAAAATAAAAAATGAGGATGACAGCAGTCTCAGTTACTGTTCCTCTTTTATTTGTTGGATTTTGCACATACTGAAACTCAGACTGGGCTGGGCGCAGTGGCTCACATTTCTAATTCCAGAACTTTGGGAGGCTGAGGCAGGAGGATCACTGGAGCCCAGGTGTTGGAGACCAGTCTGGGCAACATGGTGAGACCCTGTCTCTACAAAAAATAAAAAAATTAACCAGGTGTGGTGGAGCACACCTGTCATCTCAGCTACTTGGAAGGCTGAGGTGGGAGGATCACCTGAGCCCAGGAGGTCAAGGCTGTAGTGAGCTGTGATTATGCCACTGCACTACAGCCTTGGTGAAGGGCGAGACCTTGTCTCAAAAAAAAAAAAAAACAAACAAAAAAAAACCTGAACCAAACAGAAAACCCCACAAAAACTCAGACTGTGTTTTGGAGCTCAGAACTCAGAGAAATTGAATTTATTCAATGTCAGCTGTGTAAGGATGAGACTGCAATGTGGGTCTACAGACCCAGTGTCCTAGTTTTGAGACTTCCTTTCCAGAAAGAATTCTTTCTCTCATTTCTGCAGACCCTGTGCGCACTCATTCGAGGAGTCCATCAAAAGAATAAGTCTACCTCTGGGTTTGACATTATCAACATGCTGATGGGCTTTGACAAGGCAGAGCTGTGCATGAAGGTGAGGCATAAGCTGCAGATGTGCCTGTGGATGGCAGCTTCTGGCAGCTGTTCCTGGACACTATCAGCAGACAAATGTACTCAAAGATTTGGACTCAGAAAGATACAGATGATTGAATTTGGCCTTGCATTTGGATGTTTTTATTTCACAGATTTGCTTTATCTGAATAAAGGAAAATTTTAAATTCCAATTTGAATGGAGGTATTCTTTCCCTGCCAGATAAAGACAGAATAGTTTATTTTGTTACTCGTATCCTATGATCATACATTCTTAAGAACATTTATGAATTTAAATAAAATATAACAACATACAAGGGTAACTTTAATTCTAAACTTTAAGCTTATTTAACACAATTACTTTGATTTTATCGGAATTTTTCTTCTGCTGTTTGACACTATCTTTTTAAAATAACAGCCTTATAATTCATATAGCATACATCCACCCTTTTAGATTGTACAATCTGACCAGGCGCCATGGCTCATGCCTGTAATCCTAGCGCTTTGGGAGGCCAAGGCAGGCGGATTGCTTGAGCTCAGGAGTTTGAGACCAGCGTGGGCAACAAGGCAAAACCTTGTCTCCACAAAAAATACAAAAATTAGCTGGGTATGGTGGCACGTGCCTGTAAGTCCCAGCTAGTTGGGGGAGGCTGAAGTGGTAGGACTGCTTGAACCTGGGAGGTGGAGGTTGCAGTGAACCAAGATCATGCCACTGCACTCCAGCCTGGGCAACAGAGCAAGACCCCGTCTCAAAAAGAAGAAAATAAATAAAGCATACAATCCAGTGGATTTTAGTATATTCATAGAATTATACAATTATCATCACTATTAATTTCAGAACATTTTCATCACCCTAGAAAGAAAACCTGTACCCATTAGCAGTCATTCCCCAATTCTCCACTCTTCTCAACCCTTGGCAAGCATTAATCTGCTTTATGTCTTTATGGGTTTAGCTGTTCTGGACACCTCATATAAATGGAATCATATCATATGTAGCCTTTTGAGTCTAGCAGTTACTTCACATAATGTTTTTGTGGTTCATCCATATTATAGGATGTATCAGTATTTCATTTTTATTGCCTAATAATATTCCTTTGGCTGGAGATACTCACTATATTTTGTTTAGCCATTCCTCAGTTGATAGATATTTGGGTCCTTTCAACATTTTGGCTATTAGGAATAAAGCTGCTATGAACGTTCATGTATAAGTTTCTGTATGGATGTATGCTCTTATTTATTTATTTATTTATTCATGAGATGAGGTCTTGCTATGTTGACCCAGCTGGTCTTGAACTCCTGGCCTCAAGTGATCCTTCTGCCTCAGCCTTCCAAAGTGCTGAGATTATAAGCATGACCCACTGCACTCAGGCCACACATATGTTTTAAATTACCTTGGGCATATACCTAGGTGTGGAATTGCTGGGTCACATGGTAACTCTATATTTGACATTTTAGGAACTACCAAACCATTTTTCCATAGTGGCTGTTCCATTTTATAATTTCACTAGCAATGCATGAGGGTTCAAGTTTCTGCACATTATGTCAACAGTTGTTTTTGTCTATCTTTTCTTTATTTGTTTTTTTGGAGAAATGTCTTTCATATCCTTTGCCCATTTCTAGATGGGGGTGTCTTTTATTGTCGAGTTATAAGAGTTCTTTTCGTATTCTGAATATGTCCCTTATGATTTGCAGTGTTGGACACCATATTGAATGAATGTTATTTAAACTTTGAAGAACAGTCTTCTGTCACTCATTAAATTTAAAATAAATCTGTATACTAGAGAATCTTTATAATGATTAGGTTACAAAAAAGTTATTAATATATAATTATGAATATACAGATATTTAATACTTAGAGTTATTTTTAAATTCTGGCTTTTTGCAGTTCATATATATGTCATGGTAAAATCCCAGATAGCTTCTCATTCTCATAGTTCTAACTACTGCTTGTATGTTGATGACTGCTAAGTCTCGGTCTTTAGCCTTAATGTCTCTTCATGATCTCAGAGTGTATACTCTGCAAGTACTTGCTGAGTGTACTCACTGACACATCCCATAAGTACTTCTTGTTTGATATATCCAGAATGGAGCTCGCTGTTTCTCCTGCATCTCTTCTTCCTCATTCATTCTCTTTCAGAATGGGAGCAGCTGTCTTCACAGGCCCCACGCTGTGATGAGGGGACTTCTCATCTTTTATCTTCAGATGATCACCAAGTTAGCTAATTTTACCTCAGTTCGTATTCCTCATACTTGTCTTCTTCTGTTCCCACCATCTCTGTTATGCTATCTCTCACCAGAACTATTACAGTGATGCCTTCATTCATTCTTTTTTTTTTTTTTTTTTTGAGACGGAGTCTCACTCTGTCACCTAGGCTGGAGTCCAGTGGTGCAATCTCGGCTCACTGCAACCTCCCTGTCCCGGGTTCAAGTGATTCTCCTGCCTCAGCCACCTGAGTAGCTGGGATTACAGGCATGCACCACCACACTCAGCTAATTTTTGTATTTGTGGTAGAGACAGGGTTTCACCATGTTGGCCAGGCTGGTCTCGAACTCCTGACCTCAGGTGATCTGCCTGCCTTGGCCTCCCAAAGTGCTGGGATTACAGGCGTGAGCCACTGCGCCCGGCCCATTCATTCTCTTGACAAATATTTGTTGGGCCCCTATATGCCAGGTACTGTGGTAGGCGCTGAGGATACAAGAGGCAAATAAGACATGGCAACTGTGTCAGGAAATTGAAGTCCTCATTAGTCTCTGTGCTTTCAAGCTTACCATCTTTAAATCCATCATCCACACTGACACCACAACTGTGTGGTATTAGTGTATATATCTTACGCTAGTGTGTACATCTTTCCTGCTTAAAATCCTTCATTAGTCTCCTGTCACTAACAGGATAAAGACCAAACTCCCTAGTTAGACTTATAAAACTTTCAAAATCTGCACCATATTAACTTCTCCAGGCTTATATCTCACCACTGTGCCTCATTCTTTATACTCCCTTAAAAACAAACTACTTTTATTCCAACCCCACACCAGGGCCATTTCTTTCTGTATGTGTCTTTGATGATGCTGATACCTGTCTGGAATTCCTTTCCTCCCCAATTCTTATTGAATTTTCAAAATATAACTCACTCCTGAGGGGTCTTGGAATAGGTGACTTTAGAGCAAATTCCATTCCTCTGTGTATATTTCCATCATAGTAACCACTGAATTGAAACTGTTGGCTTGTTTTTCTCTCCCATTAGACTAAAAGCACCTTGAGAGCAAGGGTCGTGGTCTGGGTTTTTTCGTATATTCTTTTAAAGCACAATATTCAGCACAGAGTAGATGCTCACATATTTATTGAATTGAACTGAAGCAGCTTACCTTGGCCTTCCAGCATGCTTAAATCCTTATTCTCCATCTATTCTCCTCCCTCATTTAATGTAGAATATTTCTTTTCATCTTTCCTTTATTGTAGTATACAAGGGTTTCATCTTTTGATTAGTTTGGGTCTGTCAGCTGGCTTTTAGTGCAAGTGATAAATTCCAATTACATTGCCAAGCGGAGACGAGGATGGACACAAGTTAGCTTCGTTGGATAGTTTATATGGCTAGTGATAGCCTGTAATGATACTGTTTCTTTTTCATTTATTCAGTGTGCCTGAATCAAGTGTTATGCTTTCTTTACCAAATAATGAAAATTGCCAGGCATAGTGGTTCACACCTGCAGTGCCAACCCTTTGGGAGGCCGAGGATCACTTGAGCCCAGGAGTTTGAGACCACCCTGGGCAACATAGTGAGACCTTGTCTCTATAAAGAAAAAGAAAAAAAAAAAAAAACCTGGGTGTGGCGGCACACATCTGTGGTCCTAGCTATTCAGGAGGCTGAGGTGGGAGGATGACTTGATCCCAGGAGTTTGAGGTTGCAGTGTGCTATGAACATGCCCTGCCTTCCAGCCTGGCTGACAGACAGAGTGAGACTCTGTCTCAAAAAAGAAAAAAAAAAAAAAGGAAAAGAAAGGAAACTTATATACAATTATTTAACCATTAGGTTTCCCTTTTTTATTTGCTTCCTTGTAATCTAAACGTTTGTATGGGGATGACAGACTGCAGACATTCATTAATTTGGTAGAACAGTGAATTCTTTACTCTCTTGTGCAACTGTTCTAAAGCATTTTTCTCAATATAGCTAGATTTTGAAATCTTCCTATTTTTCTTTCTTAGCAACCACAGCCTGAGAAAAAGGTCCTCCTTTTCTTTATCTAATCTTGTAAGTTCTAGGCCTAAGGAAATGATATTGTTGTTTTATTGTGTGTTATTCACATTACCCTGTATAACATAACCCAGAGTTAGACAAAGGTGGGCTGTTATCTGGTATGGTTTAATGCTTATTGGTTCTCTTTCTCAGAACTTGATGGAGAGTTTGGATTCATTGCTTTGTGCAGAAGGTTCTGAAAGTCTGAAGAGTTTATGTCTGAAACTTCTCCTTTGCTTAGTGACTGTAAGTGACCTATGTTTGTCAAGGGTATTAATTGACAGGAAGGGCAATCCTGTTTGAATACTTGAGCCCAAAGATAGAAGGAAAAAGAGAAAAAATATTCTCAATGAGGGTATTACATCACTCCGTTGTGTCTGGATGTATAGGAAGTTAGCTGCGTGGTCTTTTGCTTCCTCTTTGGAGGAATTGCTGGCATTTTTAGCCTGCAGGCTATGTGATATTTTATTTTAGAAGTTTCACTTCAGGAGAACAACTGTCTTCTGGGTTGTCAGACTTGTCCTCATCAGGTCTCATTTGGAAATAGTTTTTGTGATTCTGAGTATTTGTTTTTTTTTTTTTTGAGACAGAGTCTTGCTCCATTGTCCAGGCTGGAGTGCAATGGTGTGATCTGGGCTCACTGCAACGTCTGCCTCCTGGGTTCAAACAATTCTCCTGCTTCAGCCTCCCAAGTAGCTGGGATTACAGGCATGTGCCACCATGCCCAGATAATTTTTTTTTTTTTTTTTGTATTTTTAGTAGAGATGGGGTTTCGCCATGTTGGCCAGCCTGATCTCGAACTCCTGACCTTAGGTGATCCAACTGCTTGAACTCCTGACCTTAGGTGATCCACCTGCCTTGGCCTCCCAAAGTGCTGGGATTACAGGTGTGAGCCACCGCGCCTGGCCGATTCTGAGTATTTGTTTTGGCTTTTATTTATTTATTTTTCAAGGTGGAGTCTTGCTCTGTCGCCTAGGCTGGAGAGTGCAATGGCATGATCCCGGCTCACTGCAACCTCCACCTCCCGGGTTTGAACAGTTCTCCTGCCTCAGCCTCCCGAGTAGCTGGGATTACAGGCATGTACAACCACGCCTGGCTAATTTTTATATTTTTAGTAGAGATGGGGTTTCACCATGTTGGCCAGGATGGTCTTGAACTCCTGACCTCGTGATCCACCCACTTCAGCCTCCCTAAGTGCTGGGATTACAGGTGTGAGCCACTGCGCTCAGGTAGCTTTGATTTTATAACTGTAGGCTGCCTGTACTTTCTAGTGGAAGGAAGGTGGGGTGTTGATTATTTACTTTAGGAGGGTCCCTTTCCCTGCCACCTCTTGAAGACTTCTGCATTCATAAACCTCTTCCTGTGCACTTGAGGAATGAAACCCAAGAAACTGTTAAGCAAATGCATGTGTGAGGATATGAGAGAAAGAATGCGGAGTTCAAAGACTTAGGAAGTTTTAACTTGCTGATTTCCTACCCTTATGTCTGTCTATTCAGGCTCTCATGACTTAAGGGGCACTTGTGAAAGGTCAGCTAAGTTATCTAGTAGAAATATTTTAATATTTTTGTTTCTCTTAGATGTTAGGGGAGGAGATTACACGAGATATCAGAATGCCTCAGTACAGACTTTAAAAAGCCTTTTATTACATTCAGGTGACAGATAACATCAGCCAGAACACTATTCTCGAGTATGTAATGATCAACAGCATATTTGAAGCAATTCTACAGGTAGGTCAATTCCCTTGTTACCTCCTCTCTTTGGGGTAAACCACCCCTTCAGATTTTCTCTGTGTTCTCAGGAACCAGGAGTTAGCAGTCTCACGCATTTTTGGTTCTTGTTACAGATACTTTCCCATCCCCCAAGTCGTAGGGAGCATGGGTATGATGCTGTCGTCCTCTTGGCTTTACTGGTGAACTATAGAAAATATGAGGTAACTGGGCTCCTTGGTGGACAGTTGTTATCTGCCTATAATCTTCTTAAATGTGGCCCCTCCTAAAGGACTTTGCTTAATGTAGAAGACATGTTCTTGGTAAATGGTATATTGATTAATTTTGATAATCCAGATTCTAAAAATCCTATATTAAATGCATGGGGCAGAGGATCTAGTTGTTTAAAGGAATCCTGTGATGCAACTTCTAATGAAGTGAGTAAGTACGCCCTAAGGTAGTGATTCCCATACCCAGCTTATTAGAATCACCTAAGAACTTTTTTTTTTTTTTTTTTTGAGACGGAATTTCGCTCTTGTTGCCCAGGCTGGAGTGCAATGGCACGATCTTGGCTCACCATAACCTCCGCCTCCCGGGTTCAAGCAATTCTCCTGCCTCAGCCTCCCAAGTAGTTGGGATTACAGGCATGCGGCATCATGCCCTGCTAATTTTGTATTTTTAGTAGAGATGGGTTTCTCCATGTTGGTCAGGCTGGTCTCAAACTCCCAACGTCAGGTGATCTGCCCACCTCGGCCTCCCAAAGTGCTGGGATTACAGGCGTGAGCCACCGCACCTGGCCTAGAACTTTTTAAAAAGAAAAAATTTTGACCGGGCGTGGTGGCTCACGCCTGTAATCCCAGCACTTTGGGAGGCCGAGGTGGGTGGATCATGAGGTCAGGAGATCAAGACCATCCTGGCTAACACAGTGAAACCCCGTCTCTACTAAAAATACAAAAAATTAGCTGGGTGTGGCAGTGTGCGCCTGTGGTCCCAGCTACTCAGGAGGCTGAGGGAGGAGAATGGCATGAACCCGGGAGGCGGAGCTTGCAGTGAGCCCAGATTGCATAACTGCACTCCAGCCTGGGCGACAGAGTGAGACTCCATCTCAAAAAAAAAAGAAAAAAAGAAAAAAATTCTGGATCTTATCCTGGACACAGTAAATCAGTCTTTTGGGGGTGGGGAGAACAGGAACCTGGGAATTTTTTTTTTTTTTTTTAAGACGGAGTCTTGCTCTGTCGCCTGGGCTGGAGTGCAGTGGTGCGATCTTGGCTCACTGCAAGCTCCGCCTCCTGGGTTCACGCCATTCTTTTGCCTCAGCCTCCCGAGTAGCTGGGACTACAGGCGCCCACCACCACGCCCAGCTAATTTTTTGTATTTTTTAGTTGTTTTTTTTTTTAAGTTCCCCTATTGAGTATGATGATTAGCCCAGGATTGAGAACCACTGACCTAGTTCATCTGTTTAGAAAGATTTGATTTTTTTGTAGTCATGTGTCACTTAACAAGGATACATTCTGAGAAATGTGTCATTAGGCAGTTTTGTTGTCATGTGAACATGAGAGAGCATCTTTATACAAATTTAGATGGTATAGCCTACTACATACCTAGGCTACATGGTATAGCCTATTTCTCCTAGGCTGCAAACCTGGATAGCGTGTGACCATATTGAATACTGTAGGCAATTATAACACAATAGTAATTATTTATGTATTTAAGCATATCTAGGCTGGGCATGGTGAGTCACACCTATAATCCTAGTGCTTTGGGAGGCTGAGATGGGAGGATCGCTTGAGGCCAGGAATTTGAGACCAGTCTTACTCAAATAGTAAGACACTGTCTCCACAAAAAAAAATTTAAAAATTAACTGGTTGGCTGGGCACGATGGCTCATGCCTGTAATCCCAGCACTTTGGGAGGCTGAGGCGGGCGGATCACGAGGTCAGGAGATCGAGACCATCCTAGCTAACACAGTGAAACCCTGTCTCTACTAAAAATACAAAAATTAGCCGGGCGTAGTGGCGGGCGCCTGTAGTCCCAGCTACTCGGGAGGCTGAAGCAGGAGAATGGCGTGAACCCAGGAGGCGGAGCTTGCAGTGAGCGGAGATTGCGCCGCTGCATTCCAGCCTGGGTGACAGAGCAAGACTCCGTCTCAAAAAAAAAAAAAAAAAAAAAAAATTAGCTGGTTGTGGTGATATGCATCTGTAGTCTCAGCTACTTGAGAGGCTGAAGCAGGAGGATTGCTTGAGCCCAGGAGTTTGAGGCTACAGTGAGCCATGATTACACCACTGCACTCCAGTCTGGGTGACATAGTGAGACCCTGTCTTTAAAAAAAAAAAAAAAAAATCTAAGGCTGGGGACGGTAGCTTACGCCTGTAATCCCAGCACTTTGGGAGGCTAAGGCTAGTGGATTGCTTGAGCCCAGGAGTTCGAGACCAGCCTGGCCAACATGGCAAAACTCCATCTATATTTTTAAAAATACAAAAATTAGCCCAGCATGGTGGCACATGCCTGAAGTCTCAGCTACTCAGGAGGCTGAGGTGGGAGAGTGGCTTGAGCCCGGGAAGTGGAGGTTACAGTGAGCTAAGATCACGCCCCTGCACTCCAGCCTGGGTGACAAAGCCAGATCCTGTCTCAAAAACAAACACACACACAAAACCTAAACCTAGAAAAGGTATGGTGTAAAAGATATAAAATAGTTGTTGATCTTCATGAAACATGAAAAAAACTGTAAAAAATCATACACCTGAATAGGGCACTTACTACGAATGGAGCTTACAGGACTGGAAATTGCTCTGGGTGAGTCTGAGTGAGTGGTGAGTGAATGTGAAGGCCTAGGACATTACTGTATACTACTATAGACTTTTTTTTTTTTTTGAGACAGAGTCTTAGTCTGTTGCCCAGGCTGTAGTGCAATGGTGCGATCTCACTGCACTCTCTGCCTCCCAGGTTCAAGTGATTGTCCTGCCTTAGCCTCCTGAATAGCTGGGATTACAGGCACCGGCCACAATACTCAGCTAATTTTTTTGTTGTTGTTGTTTTATTCTGAGATAGAGTCTCGCTCTGTCGCTCAGGCTGGAATGCAGTTGTGCGATCTCGGCTCACTGCAAGCTCCGCCTCCCGGGTTCATGCCATTCTCCTGCCTCAGCCTCCCAAGTAGCTGGGACTACAGGCACCCGCCACCACGCCCGGCTAATTTTTTTGTATTTTTGGTAGAGATGGGGTTTCACCATGTTAGCCAGGATGGCCAGGATGGTCTCGATCTCCTGACCTCGTGATCCACCCGCCTCGGCCTCCCAAAGTGCTTGGATTATAGGTGTGAGCCACCGTGCCCGGCCATGCTCGGCTAATTTTTGTATTTTTAGTAGAGACAGGGTTTTACCATGTTGGCCAGGCTGGTCTTGAACTGACCTCAAGTGATCTGCCTGCCTTGGCCTCCCAAAGTTCTGGGATTACAGGTGTGAGCTACCGTGCCTGGCCAACTATCGACTTCATAAACATTGTATACTTAGGCTACGTTAAATTTATTAAATTTTTTCTTTCTTCAATAGTAAATTAACTTACTGTAACTGTTTTACTTTATAAACTTTAAACATTTTTTAAAGCTTTTTAACTCTTTTGTAATAACATTTAGCTTGAAACACAAACACATTGTACTATATTTTGTCATGTTTGAGATGACATGTTTGACATGTTTGAGACCGGGCTGGTCTCAAACTCCTGACCTCATGTGATCCACCTGCCTCGGCCTCCTAAAGAATAAAAGAAATATATCTTTATTCTATAAGCTTTTTTTTTTTTTTTTTTTGAGACAGAGTCTCACTCTGTCTCCCAGGCTGGAGTGCTGGAGTGCAGTGGCGTGATCTCGGCTCATTGCAAGCTCTGCCTCCTGGGTTCACGCCATTCTCCTGCCTCAGCCTCCGGAGTAGCTGGGATTACAAGCACCCGCCACCACGCCCGGCTAATTTTTTTGTATTTTTAGTAGAGACGGGGTTTCACCGTGTTAGCCAGCATGGTGTCGATCTCCTGACCTTGTGATCCGCCCGCCTCGGCCCCCCAAAGTGCTGGGATTACAGGCGTGAGCCACCATGCCCGGCCCAGCTTTTTTTAGTTAAACAGTTTTTAAAACTTTTTAGTTAAAAACTGAGACACACACACACAAATTAGCATAGGCCTATACAGGGTCCAGATGATCAATATCACTGTCTTTCACGTCCACATTTGGAAGATCTTTAGGGAAATAACACACATGAAGCTGTTATCTTCTATGATAATAATGCCTTCCTCTGGAATACCTGCTCAAGGACCCGCCTTCAGCTGTTTTACAGTTAACTTTTTTTTTAAAATAAGTAGAAGGAGTACACTAGAAAATAACAATAAAAAGTATAGTATAGGCTGGGTGTGGTGGCTTATGCCTGTAATCCCAGCACTTTGGGAGGCTGAGGCGGGTGGATCACATGAGGTCAGGAGTTTGAGACCAGCCTGGCCAACACGGCAAAACCTGATCTCTACTAAAAATACAAAAATTAGCTGGGCATGGTGGTGTGCACCTGTAATCCCAACTACTTGGGAGGCTGATGCACGAGAGTTGCTTGAACCCAAGAGGTGGAGGTTGCAGTGAGCTGAGATCGCACCACTACGCTCCAGCCCGAGTGAAAGAGCAAAATTCCATCTTAAAAGAAAAAAAAAAGTATAGTATAGTAAATACATAAACCAGTAACATAGTCGTTTATTGTCATTATCAAGTAGTAGGTACTATACATGATTGTATGTGTTATACTTTTTTTTTGAGATGGAGTCTCACTCCGTTGTCCAGGATGGAGTGCAATGGCATGATGTTGGCTCACTGCAACCTCTGTTTCCCAGGCTCTAATGATCCTCCTGCCTCAGCCTCCGGAGCAGCTGGGACTACAGGCATGCGCCACCATGCCCAGCTAATTTTTTTGTATTTTTGATAGAGATGGAGTTCACCATATTGTTTAGGCTGGTCTCGAACTCCTGACCTCAAGTGATCTGCCCACTTCAGCCTCCCAAAGTGCTGGGATTACAGGAGTGAGCCACCGTGCCCGGCTAATAATTGTATGTGCTACACTTTTATATGACTGGCAGCACAGTATGTTTCTTTACACCATTATCACCACAAATATGTGAGTAGTGAATGCGTTGCACTGTGTTATAATGGCTAAAATGTCACTAGGTTATAGGGATTTTTCAGTTCCATTATAATCTCATGGGACCACCGTAGTATATGCAGTCCATTATGGACCAAAATGTCCTTATGCAGCACATCACTGTATATCACATCTCCTTATGCAATCTGCTTATGTAAGTATCACTGTTGGCCTAGAAACTCCTTCTGATTTAATGAAAAATTGAAGACAGTGCCTTATTCATATGAGTTCTGGAGTTCTTTTTGCCCCTGAATTAATCAAGGTGCAGATTTATAGGTTTTTGAGATGAAGAGCAGAACCCAGAGATTTATACTTGGGTTGGCACATATATTTGATTCTCTTCAAAAGGCAGAATACACAGAAAAGGAAGGGGACCACTCAAGGAAGACCGGGGGCTTCATTGGAGATTGCTTTTGAAGAGTAGGAAGCGTTTGGCACTGAGTCCTGGTAACTAGGAGTACATTACTGAACCCAAAAGTCAGGAGCTGCACTGAGGCAACCTGACTTTCTTCACTTAATAAATAGCAGTACTGTGAGAACTGGGCCAGCTGGAGAGAGAATTTTCTATTTTGAGCCTCTGGATCTTCACCTAGTGATTTTTGATATGATTCCTAGTTAGGCTTTATTTGGCCGGGTTGAAAGTGATGGGTAACACAAAATCTGGAGCTTATTCTTATAAGAAGAGATATGGAAGAAGGGGAGGCTGTCAGAAAGGAATACTTAAAGAAGGACTAGAATATGCAGAGCAATGTGAATGTGTTATAAATTCCAGGATCTGATTGTTTTCATTGTCTTGGAGGAACTGATGAATGGTGGGTAGAGCTCCCAATAAATATGAAATTTATTCCCAACACCTATTTTACTGATGATCTGGAGGGGCTGGCATGGTAGCCATTTTGATCTCTGTCATGTGTAATAGCCTCTGGGGCCTCATTACAACAGCAAGAAAAATAGCTGTGGAAAAATGCTGAGGATATTTAAAGAGAGGTGAGGGTTATATGTGATAGGAACACACTATCATCAGTAATGAATATTTTTGGAACATTATACTGGATGCAGTCCACTCTGAGGCAATGGCTTGGCTTCACTGATTGTGATCTGAATCCTGGCTCAGCTCAGTAGGGCTCTCTGAAATGTCAGTCTGAAATATTGGACATGGCCAAGGAACTGGAGAGAATCATATTTCTGGAATGAAGTATGCATCTCTAGTCTTTCAGAAGCTCCCAGAAGAATTAATATAGTGGGCAAGGGCGAGCTGGTGGGCCTAATTTATCTGGGCTTTGCAGCTTTTGATGTAAATCATTCACCGGAAACCATTAAGGAAGCCTGGTGATCATGGAGTAGGAAAGTTTTTGACAGGAACGTGAAGAATTCCAGATGAACACAGCAAAACCAAAGCTGGTGAAATTCTGTGCAAACTAGCATGAGACAGTGTGCTGGGGAGAATAGCATTCTAGCCATCAGTACAATCAATCTCATGACCGATGGGGTAAGTTGCAACCTTTCCAGAAAGGTACCGAGGCACAGAGAGGCTGGGTACCCAACTAAGCACAGAGAAAGTGAAGAAGTTGTTGGACTTAAGCAATAAAAGTGATAGAAAAGATACCATGTAGTAAATGTGTAGTTCTTCCTCACTTCAAGTAATGTGTTCCATTTTAATCATTTCATCCAAAAAGACAAAAGAGCCCCCAAAAAAGGTCTAGGGAAGAGCAATGGAAAACGTTGTGTACCTGCAATCAAATAAAGGCAGGACCCTAGTAGAGTGATACTGTGAAGACTCACAGATTTTGTAATTCTGTCTTATGGATGAAAGTAGATTTCCTCCAGTTTTAAAAAGTGACCAGTACAACAGTGGTATAGTTTAAATAATCAGCCTCTGGTAAAATAGAAATTTTTACAACATAAGATCCTGACTTTCTGGGCTGGCCAAGTCTCCTGAGATGAAGTGACTCAGATCCCAACTGTTTCCTAGAGCATGACATTTCTCAGAAATTACCATATTGTTTATTATGTCTAATTAAGTTGTTCCTTTTCTCCCCACACTGCCCTTTTTCCTAAAGAGCTTTCCTTTGAATGTGATAATAATGTAAAAGAGGAAAACACACAGCTACCTGTACCAATTATTAAGCCTTTAGCATGTACCAGCTATTGTGCTAAGGATTTGATGTGTCTTACTTCATTTAAGCCTTATAGCAACCCCAGGAGAAAAAATACAGGTTGACCATTTCTAATCTGAAAATCTGAAATTCAAAATGCCCCCAAATCTGAAACTTTTTGAATACCAACATGACACTCAAAGGAAATGCTCATTGGAGCATTTCAGATTTTTGGATTAAGGATGCTTAACAGGTAAGTATAATGCACATATTCCAAAATGTTAAAAAAAAATCCAAAATCCTAAGTAGTTCTATCCCAAATGTTTGTTTGATTGATTGATCGAGACAGGGTCTCACTTTGTTACCCAGGCTGGAGTGCAAGGACGTGATCACAGCTCACTGCAGCCTTGACCTCCTGGACTCAAGTGATCCTCACACTTCATCCTTCCGAGTAGCTGGGACTACAGGCGTGTGCCACTATGCCCGGCTAACTTTTTAAATTTTTTGTAGAGATAGGTTTTGCCATGTTGCCCAAGCTGGTCTTGAACTCCTGGGCTCAAGTGATCCTCCCACCTTGGCCTCCCAAAGTGTTAGGATTACAGGCATGAGCCACCGTGCCCAGCCCGAAGGCATTTTAGATGAGATACTCAATCTGTATCCTCGTTTTACAGATGAAGAAATAGAAACTTAGCTTTGTGTGCCTAATTCGTCACAATTAATAAGCAGAAGAACTAGAATGCAAACGTTTGCTTGGAAATCAGATGACCCCAATTAAAACCTAAAACAGGCTGGGTGCAGTGGCTCATGCCTGTAATCCCAGCACTTTGGGAGACCGAGGCAGGCTGATAGGTCAGGAGTTTGAGACCAGCCTGACCAACATGGAGAAACCCTGTCTCTACTAAAAATATAAAATTAGCTGGGTGTGGTGGCACATGCCTGTAATCCCAGCTACTCAGGAGGCTGAGGCAGGAGAATCGCTTGAACCTGGGAGGTGGAGGTTGTGGTGAGCCGAGATCATGCCATTGCACTCCAGCCTGGGCAACAAGAGCAAAACTCCGTCTCAAAAAAAAAAAAAAAATCCCAAAACCTTAAACAGTCTACTTGTGGGTGACTAGAACCTTCAAAAATTATGCCAAGAAATAGTGGTCTGCTCTTTCTAGTGTTACTCTTGTCATGGCAGCATATCTAAGTCAGCCGATTTTGCTTGATTTTCTTTTCCGAGGACCCACTTGCATAGGAGCTTCCTTGAGGTCTGTAGAATCAGCAGAATTTGACTGTTGGTTATAGGAAGAAGTGTTGAGAGCCTTCCTTCTGTCAGATCAAGTGACAAATGGAGTGGGTTTTACACCTTAAGCTGTGTTGCATTAAACCTTATAAACATTTGGGCTGTTAAGAAAGCAAAGCTGTCTCTTTCTCTGTTCCCAATTGACATGCGAAAGATGCCCTCAGAAGCTTGGTTAAATAGGTTTGTGTGGGGTATGAGCCTTTCAGTTGAGTTTTCAAGTTTCTCAGTTATGAGTTTTTTTGGTAGCTGTAGAAACTGCTAGTCTGAGAACTATTGTTCCTTGCCTTTCTTGGATTAGAATTGGTGCCTGATCTATATGAAATTTTTCCTCACATCCCATTGGTGTAAGGAAAGGTCATTGGTTCTCATCCCCCTTGTAGGAGATGATCCAATTGTTTTATGAGTTTAAATATATGACCATTTTCTTAATGCTGCCCAACTGAGATTGGGTCTGGAAAAACCCAAGAACTCTTCCAGTGCTCTAAGTGATGGGACAATCATTAAATCCCAGTGTCCTGACCAGATTGTTGTTTGGGTAATTACATCCTTTTTTTCAGTTCTCCCTGCAGTGTTATTTGGGTATCAGATCTCCATAAATGACCTCTCTGGCTGTTAAGCAGCTGCCACTTTCCAACCCAAGGTGGCTTTGCTTTACGGGTGGGTGAATCAGTCCTTGCATATGGTTTGTGAAATGGTTAGGAAGCCTTTGGGATGAAAATGTAAGTTAGCAACTTATAAATGTGTGCCTTATGGCAAGAAGCTTTTATGTTCCCCAAAAGACAGCTATCTGTATGGACTTAGTAAATTATTGGTAGGGTAGGACAAAGTGAGTGTTGTGGAGCATTCACTTACTTTTTAGATGCAAGTAAGAGGGAAAGATTGTAGAAGTGGTGGACATAGGGCCTGCACTGATTCAGCCTAATGGTAGAACAGAACTGAGGTGTGTATGTGTATTTGTATGTACACTTGATGAATGCCCAGACACACTGAGAAATTAACTGGAAATGGGAGGAGTCAGCAGGCAATATGGATTGGGACTGTGTATCAGGAGCATCACTGTAGAGAGAGGGCCTTATAGAAGCATTTTTGTTAACACTTTAAAGATAGCTAACGGGCTTTCTTAACTAGGTCAGACTTACCTGGAGTCTCTTCTCTTATTTAACAGTCTGTGAATCCTTATATTGTGAAGCTGTCTATTGTGGATGATGAGGCCACACTCAATGTGAGTATCTGGATCCTTGTGTATTGTCTTACTTATTTGCATTCAATGGTATTACTTTCAGTGGAAAATACATTTAGAACAGAGAGCAGAGAGCTATTCTGTCAATTTCATCCGGTTATAGAGAGGGAATTATTATTTCTTTTTAGTGCGTCAGTGCTACCGTTTTACTGTCTTCTGACTTATTATCATGGAAGGAAGATTTGAGGGGACATTTGCTTGCTAATCATGATGAAGTGGTTATGTTTCATGTTATAGTGTGCTGAAGTTGATTATCCTACGATGTCAATAAATACACATTCAAGAATAAGAAAGCTTAGATGACTAAATGATGGGAGATTCCTTCTTTTAGAACTAGCCAGATAGTATTTATAGCCTGACTTGGTGAAACTGAAACATAGGGATGATCTATATCTACTATATGTATCCTTGAAAGTTTGGGAAATAACATCTGATCTCTGAATATAGGGAGGAAGAAGATGACCAGGTGTCTTGCTTTATTCCCTTTCCGTCCTACCCTATTCCTTCTTTCCAATTTCCTTTATGGAAAAAATGCACACGTGATTCATGCTGTGGCCTTAATTGATTTTTGTGTTATGCATCACAGGTTCTGGGGAAAGTTGATAAGTCACTTTAACATTTATTGAATGCTGCTTGCCTTTACAATCGTGTGGCTTTAAAGAAAGTGGCTTATCTATGTGCACCTTCATTTAGCATGGACTCATTGTCAACCTTGCTGTGGCTGTTTTGGAGACATTTGAGGGCTTTTTGTTTGAAGATTCTAACTGGATCTTCTCTTTCAAAGTGAAAATGATCCCAGTGAAATTGTGAACAATCTGGGCTTGTCTGTTTCACCGCTTGATAATCCATTTTAATTGTACCTGGGAACATTAAGATAATTAGATACGAAAAGTCTTCCCAAAGAACTTCCTTTTGATGCTTTGACAGTGCCTCTCAGAATTTCTGTCCCTGTCGCCAACTTTCAGGCAGGACTTCTTGGGCTAATTAGTGTTCTTTCTGACCTTGTTCTAGCATCATCACCAACCCCCAAAGGCTGCTGTCTTATTTCACCTGTGCTATCTTTTCCCTTCTAGGGAATGGGACTTGTAATTGCTCAGGCTTTATCTGAGTACAACAGGTAAGTCCACCTTTCCAGAATGGAAGGGGGTCTGATTTTCATTTGAATTGGTTGTTAGAGTTTTGTTAGAGTTCTTGGGTCAAATTCCCTTACCTAGTCTAAGAGTATTCAGAGGTACAGCCTCTGGCAGATGTATTTGCTCTAGCTTTGCTTGATGGCCTTAGCAGGGATTGTTTTTAACACCAGGGGAAAAGTAGCCACCAGATTAGTGTCTCTTTAGGCAGTTAGGCACATTCCTTTGCAACTTTTGGTATTTTATTACAGAGCATTTTAACTAGTCTTCCAGCCACAAGTGGGCACTTCCATTTAGTCCAGTGTATCATACAAGTATTTTCCATGTAAAAAAGGTTGTGGAGACTGCTTTTTTGTTATCTTAAAAAATATATAAAAGGAGAAAGTATATTAGGTAGCCCTAGTTTGACAGGTGTTTCTTATTTATTGGGAATGAACTTCAACTTCCCAGAGTCCCTGTTTCTCCTGGGGGCTGCCTTCATTGATGCTTGCTTTCCCTTTTGCTGGAAGGATCTGACATTAGTGAATGGAAACCAGAAGTATCCCTAATTCTGGCAAGGGCCAGGCAGGATCTTTCATGCTCCTCTCTAGACTTTTCTCACACACAACTGGGTATCAGAACTTCAAATTTGTCCTATCTCTGCAGAGAGTTTAGTTTACTGATTTCCTTCCTCCTCCTTTAAAAAGAAACAAGATTTTCAGTGTTGTAGCCCTAAAGTAATTTTACTGTCACACTTTTCAAGTAATAGATTGTTTGAGAAGTAACTGGATCAGCTATATGTTAGGGCACTTTTGCAGCCTGCTTTCTAAGTCTAAGTCTCTCCCAAAGTAGCCAGGCATTTTGGTACACACTACCTCAAGAGCAGACAGGTCCCTCTTAGCTTGCAGGGATTGTCATGATGCTTGATTGTCATAATGCTTTAGTTTTCTGGAGTCAGAGAATTTTAAGAGTGCTCCGCCCTGATTACCCCAAATGTCAAGGACAAAGACATAATTGATAAATAATCCTAAAGTTGAATTTAGTTCTTTTTGTTTAGGCAGTATAAAGACAAGGAAGAAGAACACCAAAGTGGTTTTTTCTCTGCTTTAACAAATATGGTAAGTCCTGCTTTTTTTTTTTTTTTTTTTTTTTTCTCCTGAAAAAAACAAACAGTGTGGTCTGCAGGGGTGGACAAATCGGGCTCCGAAGTTCAGATATTTGAAGTGAAGCCATGATGACAAGAGAGAGGCTGCTCAGAGCAGATTTTCTTGGGGAGTGTATTTCCTTTAGTGAGTTTCTTTCTTTCTTTTTTTTAATCCCCACTTTTGATGTACCTTTAGTGAGATTCAAAACCAAGTGAGATGGGGAAAGGAGAGCTTTGGTTTCTCTGGTACTTAGTTTTTCCACATTAATTAATTAATTAATTATTTATTTAAAGGCTAAAGAAAAGGTACACATTAAGCCAGAATTTGCTTCCTAAAGAGTTGGCTCCGTTTAGGCACTGACCTTGTGGAACACAATATAGTAGGGTTTGGATCTGAGTGCTCTCCTGAATGCTCCTTTGCTGTCTGCCATGGCTGTTTGATCCTCATAGCTGGTGCTAGGGTTGAGCGATTGTGCAGTAGATCTGAGCCACTCTTCTAATAGCTTAGGGTTTGGGCTTAGAGGTCTGAATTTTACGGAAGTTATTGGTCCAGTTTGCAAGACTCCAGGGCAAGGTTTCTTGGCATTTGGTACCAGATAATCTGGGACTGATTTTGAAGAGATAAATCTAGGAGATTCTAGAATCTAGGCAGATTCAGAAGGTCTGTCTTCTGGGCATTATTATCGAAGTAATCAGCTCTAGGGCAAGACAATTTTTTGGTTAATTGCAAGAAGCAGTTGCCCCCTCTCCTCCTCCACTTCTGCAATTTTTTTTCCCCCACTGCTTACAAATTGTTCCTTCTGCCTTCTCAGCCTGTTCTCAGGAAGGGGCCTGATAAACTCTTTAACTCCAAAATGTAAATGAGTGAAGTCTCTCAGGGGCTAGAGAAGTGTGAGTTTTGTACTGGTGTTTGATTAAATGAATTAGATAAAATTATACTGCTCCCAGATATCTCTACCTTTCAGTTAAGTTTTCAGAAAGTTTTGTACCAAACATATGAAGCTCTAGCAGCGTAGGTTTGTGTATAGTTTCAAGCATAATTAAGGAGGTGGAAGAGGTATTTTTTAGTGGGGGTAGGCATCTTAGTGCTTCTGATATCATACACATTAGAGGCAGCCTACTCCATTTACTTATTCACTTGCTCTGACTAGGACACAAACTAAAGATTTTGTTATCTGGAAAATGGAGAGTGCATCTCATATAGACAGCTTTGGTCTGAAACCCGAATATTGTTCCCAAAGATAGCTTTATGTTGGTTGAGGTCAGCCTGCTTCCTGTGAAGTTTTTCCTAAGTTAGTTTCTGACTTCAAATAAGCAACTTCTAGGAAACATACAGAGTGGTGAAGATGTGTAGGTTAACTGTCAGAGTGACTAGACTTACACACTGAAAAGGAGAGTTGGACAAAAGTACTAGGCTTTTTCTTTAAGGCTAGATGATTTAGTAGGCAAGATGATTTACTAGGCAAGATGATTTAGTAGGATTCTCATTATTTCATTTATTTTATTATTTCATTTATTACTTATTAGTCTTTTAAGATTTTCAAAGTGGGCTGGTTTTGGTGTGTGTGACTTATGGCCCAGAGTTCCAAGTTCTCCCCAGCTGGAAGCAGCTTGTTTTCTTCACTGATAAAAGGCTTCCTAGGAATAAAGCTCCTCTCATATCCTCCTGCTATAAGTTTGCAATTCCCCTTTTCTTCCACAGGTGGGCAGCATGTTCATAGCAGATGCCCATGAGAAAATCTCAGTACAGTAAGTGCCTGACATTCTTGTGCAGTGACTTGGACTTTAGTGTGGGCTGTCCTGCTGGATATGAGAGTGTGCAGTGTTACCTCTTGTTAATCTTTTACAGAATCATACTTTCTTGGTGATTTCCAAATGTTTCATGGGTTTTGAACATTAATGGACCCTTAGAAATTTCTGCTTTTCATATGTATTGAGCGACAATAAGCTGAACAACTGTTGCCAGACTATCTCTGCAATGAAACAAAAGAAGGATGGGTGTCTGAGCCAGTTGAGGACTTAACTGGGTTGAGGTGGAAAAACAGAGGGAAGGTAATGAAGTAGATGAGAACTGGTCCTAAGGAATTAAAGTGAAGGCCCTGACTCCTGCCTATACACTTTTGTATACGCCCAAATGGCGAGTAAAGGGGAACTTTAGAAATGCAAAGGAATTGATAATGAGGCGCTGGGGTGCAATCCAATCTTATCTTCATGGTTACACTGTTTTAACTCCCCCCACTATAAAAGCCGCTCCAATTTGTTCTCTTTTTCTTTAGAACCAATGAGGCCATTCTTCTGGCACTTTATGAAGCTGTTCATTTAAATCGCAACTTCATCACAGTATTAGCTCAGGTTGGTTACATTAAAAATCCCAGTGTTTTTTTCTCCCTAAATTTCATACCAATTAATTCCATTGAAAAGCCTATCTGGCTGTACTCGTTTAAACCCTGCTTTGCATTGGTAAGTGGTAGTAACAAGGAGTCGAATCAGTTGCCTTTGTTTCCTGCTGTCCTCAAATATGTATGTTTCCATCGGTGCTGAAATGGGTCTAATAACGTGCAAAGTTAGATTTTTTGGCCAGTTTATTGATCCTGTTAACCCAAATGAGTTGTCATGACTTCATTTTGCTCACTAGAAATCCCTGGTATTATCCGCTATGTGGATTTTTATATTGGGCTTTCTGCTTTCCACACCGCTGTGGAATTACAACTGGAGATAAAATAGGCCGAGCCACTCATCTTATTATCTCACCAATTTCCAGAGGAAAAAAGTAAAAAATATCCTGACCAGGTTAAGGTTAGCTGTTAACAGATAACGTGGTTTACATACATTGAAAGGAAGTCATAGAATACTGAGCTCTGGGCCCTGCGCTGTGGCTCACGCCTGTAATCCCAGCACTTTGGGAGGCTGAGGTGGGCGGATCTCAAGGTCAGGAGATCAAGACCATCCTGGCTAACAGGGTGAAACCCTGTCTCTACTAAAAATACAAAAAAAAAAAACAAACAAAAAAACAGCTGGGTGTGGTGGCGGGCGCCTGTAGTCCCAGCTACTTGGGAGGCTGAGGCAGGAGAATGGCGTGAACCCGGGAGGCGGAGCTTGCAGTGAACTGAAATCGCGCCATTGCACTCCAGCCTGGGTGACAGAGTGAGACTCTGTCTCAAAAAAAAAAATAAATAAACAAAATAAAACAAAATTAAAAAAACCCACAAAAATACCCCGAGAATACTGAGCGATGGGTCACATTTCTGAGGGATAGCCACAGTAATTGGCATAGAAGAGGACTAAAGTAGACCGAGAACTCAAGAGCTGTCCATGAAAGCCATTTTAAAAAATTGATAAAGTGTTTTTATCTTAAAGCCAGACTGTTTAAAATATGTATGTAGGGTTATTTTAAGGGAAAGTTTAGGGTAGATGTATATGGAATCTATTGATTTGAATTTTAACACAAAAATAAGGTCATGCTTAAAAAGCATTGTGCTGGTTTGAGATCTGCTTCATAGAACACTTAAGAGTTTTCATGACTGATAGCATAGAGACTTTAGTTATTATTTTCACTCGGTTTCTTATCTGCTCTCCAAATCCTATAACTGATTTTAAAGGAAGAGGTGAAGAAGGTAAAGTGCTGGTAAAGCTGTTAGGGAAGAAAAGGGAAGTTAAAAACAGCTGTCCCTCAGCTTAATTCTCAAGAGCTGATGTGGGAGGGATGGCTAAGAAAGGTTAGGGACAGAAGAGTCATCTGTTTTGGTCCCTACTGGGTGTCTCACTATGTCTTTGCCTCCCAATGAAGGCACACACACTTTTGTTTGTTGTGGAACAGGAAGGCTGCCATCTCAATAGCTCTTTTGCTTTTCTTTTTTTTTTTTTGGAGACGGAGTTTCGCTCTGTCACCCAGGCTGGAGTGCAGTGGCACGATCTCTGCTCACTGCAAGCTCCGCCTCCCAAGTTCACGCCATTCTCCTGCCTCAGCCTCCCGAGTAGCTGGGACTACAGGTGCCTGCCACCACACCTGGCTAATTTTTTATTTAGTATTTTTAGTAGAGACAGAGTTTCACCGTGTTAGCCAGGATGGTCTTGATCTCCTGACCTCGTGGTCCACCTGCCTCGGCCTCCCAAAAGTGCTGGGATTACTGGTGTGAAGCACCGCACCTGGCTGAATAGCCCTTTTTATATAGTACCTGGTATCCCCTTGACTCATCTACATCTGCTAGTCAATTATGTGGTTATCAGAACAGCCTATTGATGTGTTTTAGGTTGATCTGATGAGATCCCAGGTCCGGATGGGATTGCAAATGTTCTCTGCTTGCTTGTAGAATAATCCTGTATATTTGTTGACCCCAGTTTTTTTTTTTTTTTAATTTCTGTGGTGCTACAGAAAAACTTATGTAATGGGAACCTAGTTGCTTGAGATAAATTAGCACACAGAGCTTATTAGAGATTAGCAAGCATCAGCTGTAATCAAGTACCCATGAGAACGAAATACAGAAGTAGTCCCTTCTCAGTGAGCTTTTTTTCTTTTCTTTTTTTTGTTTTTGTTTTTGTTTTTTTTTTGAGATAGAGTCTTGCTCTGTCACCAGGCTGGAGTGCAGTGGCGTGATATCACCTCACTGCAACCTCTGCCTCCTGGGTTCAAGTGATTCTCCTGCCTCAGCCTTCCGAGTAGTTGGGACTACAGGCATGCACCACCATGCCCGGCTAATTTTTTGTATTTTAGTAGAGACGGGGTTTCACCGTGTTGGCCAGGATGATCTCGATCTCCTGACCTCGTGATCTGCCTGCCTCGGCCTCCCAAAGTGCTGGGATTATGGGTGTGATCCACTGTGCCCAGCCTCAGTGAGCTTTCTAATTATGAGACTAGGGGCACAGTGGCATGCATCTGTAGTCCTACCTATTCAGGAGGCTGAGGCAGGAGAGTGCTTGAGCCTAGGATTTCGAGACCAGCTTGGACAACATAGCAAGATGCTGTCTCAAAAAAAAAATTATAAGGTCCAGAATACCAGTCCTTATTGGTATTAGGCACTTGATACTCAGGGAGAACTGGATTTTCTGTTTTCTTACACATCTGTGTATCTTTTTCAGAGCCATCCAGAAATGGGCTTGGTGACGACCCCTGTCAGTCCTGCTCCTACAACCCCAGTCACACCACTTGGGACCACACCGCCTTCCTCTGATGGTGAGCCCACCACCACTTTGCTTTTCTTGGTTAATATGATCTTAGATCTCTCAGAGTGAGCATAGCTGTGTTCAACAAAGAACCTACGTAGTGGTTAATTTTTCCCACTAAATTTGTCTGTAGTACTATCCTTCAGGCCTCCTAAATTTCCAAAGAAAACTTTGGAAAAAGACAGTCCAGTGATTTTCTCTGTAAAAGAAGCTTACATAACTCTAGCTTTTCCTCCTCAAGAAGTAGTTGTAGAGGCATGGAATCCTAGACCTGAAAGGTCAGTAATGCCTATCCTGTCACACTCTCAGAGTCCTTGTGAGGCTCAGATGAGAGATTTTGTGAAAAATGTCACCTTGTGATTATAAAGCAGTGAAATGAATGTAAAATAGTAATGTTATCTGATGTTACCATTTGATCAATGAGGGAATTAAGGCCAGAGAAATGAAGCAGTTTGCCTAAGATTAGTGAGAGTAGAGACTGAGAACCCAAACATGTAAGCAGGATCTTGTCTATTTTGTTTACTACTATATGCTTAGCATAGTGCCCGGCATGGTACTTGCTTAATAAATATTTGTTGAATAAATGAATGAGAATGTGAACCTGGCACTCACTCACTGTTACGTGTCTATCAGCCACTCCCAGTTGGAAATGACAGGCTTTGAGTGTATTATTATTGGGAGTTTGGTGGATATGTAAGATTTCTCTCCCTCAATACAACAACGGTGAAAATTTCCCCTTCATAAATCTTACAGCTGGAACCTAAGAAAAAGGCAACAGAAAAGAAATTATGAATTTTTGCCAAAAACTTTGAGGTCTATTATAGGCTGAGTGTGTTTGGTGGAATATTGTAACCTAAAAACAATCTATGTTAATATTTGATGTTGTAGCTCAAAGATTGACCTTGTTTTGGGTAAAGAAGTACAGACAATCCAACTCTGATACTTTCTTTTTGCCTCCCCACTGTTTGTACGTGAAATGACCTTCTTTATTCTTTCTCTCCTTTAAGTTTTCATATACCACCTGTGGCAGTAACATTTCCAGGCAGTATAAACAGTACAGAACTATGACAGGGAGGTGCCATTGTTAGTCATATGTATGGTAGCAAATTGGATCTGTTTAGAATTGAAAGCCAAATTCCAAAATATCTTTTTTTTTTTTTTTTTTTTTTTTTTTGAGACAGAGTCTCGCTGTCATTTAGGCTAGAGTGTGGTAGTGTGATCTCGGCTCACTGCAACCTCTGCCTCCCAGATTCAAGCGATTCTCATGCCTCAGCCTTCTGAGTAGCTGAGATTACAGGCATGTAACACAACGCCTGGCTAATTTTTGTATTTTTATTTTTATTTATTTATTTGTTTTTGAGACAGAGTCTTGCTCTGTCGCCCAGGCTGGAGTGCAGTGGCGCGATCTCAGCTCACCGCAACCTCCACCTCCCAGGTTCAAGTGATTATCCTGCTGCAGCCTCCCTGGGACTACAGGTGTGTGCCACCACGCCCGGCTAATTTTTTGTATTTTTAGTAGAGATGGGGTTTCACAGTGTTAGCCAGGATGATCTCGATCTCCTGACCTTGTGATCCGCCTGCCTTGGCCTCCCAAAGTGCTGGGATTACAGGCGTGAGCCACCACGCCTGACCAATTTTTGTATTTTTAGTAGAGACGGGGTTTCACCATATTGGCCAGGCTGGTCTTGAACTCCTGACCTCAGGTGATCTGCCTGCCTCGGGCTCCCAAAGTACTGGGATTACACCCATGAGCCACCATGCCCAGCCCCAAAATATCTTACTGAGAAGGAGCAAGTAGTAAGGATTGCCTACTTGCCTCTGTTTATTCAGGCCACGGAATAACCCAGTGGAAATACTGTACTTTCTCTTTAAGAATGAAGCCTGCCCGGTTACCATGGATATCAAAAGCCATATATATATATATATATATATATATATATATATATATGTATGAGTTCCATGTGATGTTGGGGTTTGGATGCTTCAGAGAACTGCCTTTCAAACTGTTCATTGTGAACACTTCCACCCACACACTTGATTATGCAATGGTAGGATTTGTGCTTACTTACCTACAACCAGTGAGCTTTTATTTTTTCTAGTGGGAAGATCAAGTCAGCCCACTTTCAAATGACTGTCTCCCTTGACAAAAGCTGCTGGGAAGAATTATGAAGCCAAAGATCAAGGAATGACTCTTCCTTAGGAAGAAGATTTTAATTTGTGAGGGATTTTATTCTGTCTCTGTTCTATTTGTTCTTTTCCCTGTCTCCTAACTCATTTCCCTCTGTAGGGTTCCTAAGTATTACAACCTTGTTTTTAATTTTTAGATCTTAATTATAGTGGTGTTCAGTAGCCCACTTACATTTAAAGGTATGTCACCAGAGCCATATTTTTAAAAGCCGGCAGTTTAGCTATAACATTTGTTCTCAGCTCAGACTTGACATTTGACAACTCAGCCTTGGCATGAGAGGACTTTCTGGTAAACTAAAAATACATATACTTCTATATTTCTACATATTATATAAGATAGCCTTCCAGTTATTGCTGTGTATGAGCAGGAAAACAGCCCCACTTACCAGTTAGGTGCCTCCTTGTATTGGACAAAGGGGTGATTATGGGTTCTGAGCTTCAAAACAGGCTGTGGTTTGAAATGACAGTCTTGGGTCATTAACCCATAACATGAATTAAAACCTTTTAGTATTTCAACATAAAAATATATTTGTCTTATATTAGCTCTTGGAGGCCTAACTGGGAAAATAGCCAGGGGTTGGGCATGCTGATTTCTTTTCATAAGGCTTTTTGTTGTGCTTGCTGTTTATTATGGGTTCATAAAATGCAAATGTTTCTCACTGTTAATAAACGTTCTCGGCATATATCGTAATAACTCCAGAGGGATCTGTTATGGTTATGAATACATATTGTGAGTAATATCCCAAAGTCAACTGAGTCTTCATGGCTGAAAATGTAGCAGAAAGCCATAGATTCTCTAGCTTTTCTGGGCCATTATAAGACTCCTTTTACTTATATATTGTGTCTTAGGCAGTGTAAAAGCACTTAACAAGAGGTCTGAGTCTAATTTAAAGTCTTAGAATTTTGGGAAGCCTACATTAAGACTGTGTTCTGGGCTGGGCACAGTGGCTCATGCCTTAATCCCAACACTTTGGGAGGCCCGAGGTGGGTGGATTGCTTGAGGTCAGGAGTTCAAGACCAGCCTGGCCAACATGGTGAAACCCTGTTTCTACTAAAATACAAAAATTAGCTGGGCATGGTGGTGGGTGCCTGTGATCCAAGCTATTTGGGAGGCTGAGGCAGGAGAATTGCTTGAACCCAGGAGGCGGAGGTTGCAGTGAGCTGAGATGACACCACTGCACTCCAGCCTGGGCAACAGAGCGAGACTCTGTCTCAAAAAAAAAGAAAAGACTGTGTTCTGTATGGGTCAGCCCTGGTCATTAGAGACCAATTATCTGTCATTGTTCATTGGGACTGTGGCTCGGAGAACTGGGTGGAGGATTTCTCTTAGAAACATCAGCTAGGTATGTAAAACTCAGTTCCCAGGCTGTTCCAATCAGTAATGTTCATCTGTTTTTATTAATTAATTAATTTATTTATTTGTGACAGAGTCTCGCTGTGTCACCCAGGCTGGAGTGCAGTGGCGCCATCTCGGCTCACTACAACCGCCGCCTCCCGGTTTCAAGTAATTCTCCTGCCTCAGCTTTCCTAGTAGGTGGGATTATAGGCACCGGCCACCACGCCCAGCTAATTTTTGTATTTTTAGTAGAGATGGGGTTTCACCATGTTGGCCAGGCTGACCTCGAACTCCTGACCTTAGGTGATGTGCCCAGCTCGGGCTCCCAAAGTGCTGGGATTACAGGCGTGAGCCACTGCGCTTGGCCTGTTCATCTGTTTTCAGTCTACTATTACTTTCATTTCCCTTAAGGGGGGAAGGGAAGTCTGCCACTTAATAGTGGTAGAATTTGAATATAGTTCTACCTGAACATTTTCCCCTCTCTATCATGGGTACGTCCAGCCTGAAGACTTGTTCTCAAAATTCAGCAAGACTTCTCCTTGTTAGGAAGGAATCTTCACTGATTTTAAGCAGGAGACCCATCAAAGTAAAACTCATTTATATTCAATACAGATCTTTCCTTCAGGTAGAAATCAAAGTGCCTTTAAGAGGGGCCTTAAACTCTTTGGGGATACTTGGGGCAGGAGGTGGAATCAACGTACCCTTCCCAGGATGTTGGGAGAAAAAGCACTGTTCTTGGAGACTGGCCCTAGATAGGAGAGCAGGTCACTGGGCTTAATTTGGGGAATAGGAAGGGGGCTCTATAGGCTTAGGAAGAGTAGATAAAAGTTTTATGATGAGCACTTGGTCCTCCCTCTGTTGTGGAAAAAGCTTATTTAGTGATTTTTTTGCCTGCTGGCAAATTGGCTATGTGGGTAGAAGTGTTAGATGGAATACGTTGCAGGCTAAGTGCATTTTATCTGTTCTATTCCAGTTATAAGTTCTGTGGAACTCCCACTGGATGCAGATGTACAGACCAGTAATCTACTGATAACCTTTTTAAAGTATAGCTCAATTGTCATGCAGGACACCAAAGGTAAGCCATAGCTATTTTGGAGGCTCAGGAAGTCGAAGGTGTGGCAGGCAGCTAGCATCAAAGAGCAACATTAATATTTTGAAGCTTTGAGAAGATGAACTATTGGGGCTTTGTGTACATGGTCTTCATTGCTGGAAAACAGTGATGTCTCACTGCTAGATGGCAATTAGGTGGTGTTGGGAAAACCTGAAGCTGGAGGGGAGTACTCAAAAATAGAACAGGAAAAAAATTGGTCTCTTTGAAAACTAGCAAATCTTCTTAGCAAATCTTGGTAAGTAGATGCAGACTCTTATGTGTGGGAAGTGGAGGGATTAGCACGCTTCAGGGAATTCCCTTTTGAGGACAGGAACTGAAAGCATCAGCTCGTGGTGAGAATTAGAGGACTGTCGTACACAGTACAGTAGGAAGAGGTGAGATTCAGAGGGACTCTGTTCTTGAACACTTAAAATAGAAGTGTCAGTACCCATCCTAGAAATGCAAGAGTGGAAGTGGGAGAGGATTGAGTGTTGGAAAAGTTTGAGGTTTTGTTGTGTGATTTCCTGTTTTTCCTCTGTTTATGATTTTGCTATGGCCTTTTACTTGGTGGTAGAGTGGTGGAGTAGTTGTCCTAGGAGTGAGAAGGGGTTGGGAGGAGACACAGCAAATTCTATCCAGTATATATCTTAGTTTTGTTTTTTTTTTCCCCTACTTAGCATTTTTCTTTATACAGGATTTATGTGAATGTTCACAATTTTTATGTTTGTTTTTATTGTGGTAAAGTATATATAACAAAATTTACCATCTTAACCATATTTAAATGTACTATTTAGTTGCATTACCTACTTCCATATTTTTGTACAACCATCATCACTGGCTGGGTGCGGTGGCTCATGCCTGTAATCCCAGCCCTTTGGGAGGCCAAGGAGGGAGGATCACTTGAGGCCAGGAGTTCAAGACCAGCCTGGCCAACATGGTGAAACCTTGTCTGTACTAAAAATACAAAAATTAGCCAGCCGTGGTGGCATGCACCTGTAATCCCAGCTACTCGAGAGGCTGATACAGGAGAATTGCTTGAACCTGGGAGGTGGAGGTTGCAGAGAGTTGAGATCGCGCCACTGCACCCCAGCTTGCATGACAGAGTAAGACTCCATCTCAAAAACAAAACAAAACAAAACTATCATCACCATCCATCTCTAGAACTTTTTCTTTTTCTTTTTTTTGAAGGCAGGGTCTCAGTCTGTCACCCAGGCTGGAATGCAGTAGTGTGATTTCAGCTCACTGAAGCCTCGACTTCCTGGGCTCAGGTGATTCTCCCACCTCAGGCTCCTGAGTAGCTGGGACTGCAGGTGCGCACCATTATACCTGGATAATATTTTTTGTGTGTGTGTATTTTTTGTAGATATGGGGTTTCGCCATGTTGCCGAGGCTGGTCTTGAACTCCTGGGCTCAAGTGATCTGCCCACCTTGGCCTCCCAAAGTACTGGGATTACAGGTGTGAGCCACTGCACCTGGCCTCAGAACTTTTTCATCTTACAAAATGGAAACTCTGTACCCATTAAACACTAATACCCCATTCTCCTCTTGCCCCAAGGCCTGGCAGCCACCATTCTGCTTTCTGCCTCTATAAATTTGACTGCTCTAGGAACCTGATATAAGTGGAATATGTCCCAGTTTTAGGATTGCCTGGAAGTAAGCCTTTGATTTCATGGTGACACTGAGCTAGCATTTTTTCCTCCATTTTTTGTAGTGAAAAAATTCTAGTATACAGAAGTTGAAAATAATTATGAAGTGATTTACCTATATACTCATTAACATTTTACCATACTTGGTTTGCACTTAAATTTCTTTCTGTGTGTTGTTGTTATTTTGGCTGAATCATTTTATTTTATTTTATTTTTTATTTTTTTGAGACAGAGTCTTGCTCTGTTGCCTAGGCTAGAGTGCAATTGCAACCTCCGCCTCCTAGGTTCAAGCCATTCTCCTGCCTTAGTCTCTGGAGTAGCTGGGACTACAGGCATGTGGCACAACACCTGGCTAATTTTTGTATTTTTAGTAGAGACGGGGTTTCACCGTGTTGACCAGGCTGGTCTCAAACCCCTGACCTTGTGATCCGCCCACCTCAGCCTCCCAAAGTGCTGGGATTACAGGTATGAGCCACCACGCCCGGCCTGGCTGAATCATTTTAAATGAAGTTGCAGACATCATGACTCTGCTTTACACATAAATATTTTAACATGTATCACCTAAAGTTAAGGACATTTTCCTAGATGTCCAGAATACCATTATTATATCTAAGAAAGTCAACAATAATTCTCTAATATCATGTAATATTTAGTCCCTATTTCAGTATCCCCATTTGTCCCCAAAATGCTTGCTTTTTTGGGACACAAAGCTAGCATTTTAATGAACATTTTTATTAGCATTTCTTTTGGTACCTACAGATTGATCCAGTGGGCTTCTCCTATTTAAAAGGATTTTTTGGCTGGGCGCTGTGGCTCACGCCTGTAATCCCAGCACTTTGGGAGGCCTAGGTGGGAGGATCACCTGAGGTCAGGACTTTGAGACCAGCCTGGCCAACATGGTGAAACCCTGTCTCTACTAAAAATACAAAAATCAGCCAAGCGTGGTGGTGGGTGCCTGTAATCTCGGCTGCTGGCTGAGGCATAAGAATCGCTTGAATGTGGGAGGCAGAGGTTGCAGTGAGCCAAAATCATGCCACTGCACTCTAGCCTGGGCAACAAGGGCAAAACTCTGTCTCAAAAAAAAAAAAAAAAAAAAAAAAGGATTTTTTTTCCTAATTACAAAAATAATTGAAATATTCTTATTAAAAATTAAAACATTCTAGCAATAGTTAACTTAGAAAGTGAAAGTTCTTTGTAATTTAAACTCTCCAGAGTTCATCACTCTTAACAATTTGGCATAGATTCTTCCTTTTTAAGGCTTCTTTATAAGAATCTTTAAATCCTTTTTAGGAACTAACTGTTCAGTAGTTTACATTTGGGTTCTTAAATTATGGTCCGCAGATGAACTTCAGATTCCCAAATAACAAAAAAACCAGTTCCACTTTAGAAGCAAAATTGCTGAAATACTATGGTTTTTGCCACTTTACTTTCTGTGAGGAGAGATTAATGCCTTGTAGGTGGTTTAAGTTTCCCTTAGGCATTAAGTATACTCTAGAAGGCTCTTATTTGCCAAGTGAGGTAGGTAGGTTTCTGGTTGGAGAGTTTTCAGAAGTTTCAGAATGGAGCTGAAAGGCAAGAACTGCATAGGAGGAGAAGACCAGGATTCGGAGGCTTTTAGAGTGAGAAAGAAACATTGGTAGACAGAGATAGGAGAGCTAAAAGGTAAGTATGGGAAATGAAGAATTGCCAGAGCAGAAAGGAGCCTGGGTGGGCAGAGTCTAACATATGTTACACTCAGACATATTGTATTAGCTCTTGGAGATTTCTGCCTTGCAAACTTAGACTTTTTTCTTCCTTTATGTTTTGCGAGTGTTCTCTTTCAAGAGAGAGAGCTATAGCAGGGATGAGATAGATGTAAGTAGTCCATGTCACTAACTCCTAACATAAAACAGTCCATTGGGAGCTGCAGAGATAGCTGAACCTCTGAGACTTGGCAAGGGAGATCTGGTAAGCAAGGATAACCAGACTTGTGTATCACTTTCTTGAAGCCATTGCTTCTTTATGGAAATGGTAACCTCTTCCTTTCTCTAGAAGTATTGCAGCAACCACAGAATAGAGAAACTGCATGGATGTGACCTAGAAAATGAACTTTTAGCTTTGCCTGATATAACACAGTGAACTGAGGCCCTTGGAACTCATTTTTAGCTTTAGTGATTATATAAGCCTCTTTGTCCTGGTCACTTGCCATCCATAAAATGGAAGGCAAAATTAAAGGCTGATTAATTGCAGAATGAGTGGTTTTGGCCAACAGGCAACCTAAATATGGCAAAGAGCAAGGTTAGGAATGAAGAGATAATTTCAAAAATGACTCCTGTGTGGCTTTATTGGCCCAGCTTTCTTCCTGCCTCAGCCCCTGACCTGCTGCATGCCTTGGCTAACAGCATCTCATTATGTTTTTAGCAGCAATAGAAGCAACTTTTTCTTGGCTCTGCTTCCACCGCCCCCATGAGGATATTATCTTTTTCCTTTTTCTTATATATTTATCCTTTAAACCCAAAAAGATACTTTTAATAGATATGTATAATAAGGTATAAAGTTTATAATAACTATAATAAATAGCATAACTTATAAAGTATAATAATAAAATGAACATATGTGAACCTACCACCCAACTTAAATAAAACAACATTAATGCTGTTGAAGCTACCTGTGTGTCCCCTCCCTAATCACTTCTCTCCTCTCCATTCTGCAGAATTTTTTTTTTTTTTTTTTTTAAGACGAGTCTTGCTCTGTCGCCAGGCTGGAGTGCAGTGGCACGATCTCGGCTCACTGCAACCTCTGCCTCCCGGGTTCAAGCGATTCCCCTGCCTCAGCCTCCCGAGTAGCTGGGATTACAGGCTTGCGCCACCATGCCCAGCTAATTTTTTGTATTTTAGTAGAGATGAGGTTTCACCATGTTGGCCAGGATGGTCTCGATCTCCTGACCTTGTGATCCACTTGCCTTGCCCCAAAGTGCTGGGATTACAAGCATGAGCCACCATGCCCGGCCTAGAATTTTGTATTTATCATTCCTTTGGTTTTGTTTGTTTGTTTGAGACAGAGTCTCACTCTGTCACCCAGGCTGGAGTGCAGTGGCACGATCTTCTCGGCTCATTGCAACCTCTGCCTCGCGGATTCAAGTGATTCTCCTGCCTCAGCCTCCTGAGTAGCTGGGATTACAGGCGCATGCCACCATGCCTGGCTGATTTTTGTATCTTTAGTAGAGATGGGGTTTCACCATGTTGGCCAAGCTTGTCTCCAACTCCTGACCTCAGGTGATCCTCCCACCTCAGACTCCCAAAGTGCTGGGATTACAGGTGTGAGCCACCAAGCCCAACCCCTATTCCCTTGGGTTTTCCCCTGCTTTTAAAGCCTTTATTCCTTGGGATTTTTCTGACTTTGGTGGTGTCACCTTAAAGAAGCTTCTGCTCAACCTTTACAATAGATACTAGGCAAAAAATTGTAAAAACCATGTATATCTATGCATAGACTTAAAGTTGATTCACCAGAGTCTTAACAGTTATAACATTTGGGTGGTATGATTGAATTTGATTTTCATTGTTTTGTGTGTATATGCTTTTTTGAGTTTAAAAGACTGTCTGTAATGAAATAGGCCTTAGTTTTGTATTCATAAACACTTTAATTTTAAAATTAAAAAAATTTTAAGTGGAGAGATAGCTGCAGGCTTTTCTGTGGGAGTTGCGTATCAGTTTTTGGGAGGATAGTGCCATAGAAACTGTGGCTAAAGGTGGATAGAAGAGTCATGAATCTAGTTGTCTGGAGGCAAGGGCGTTACTCTTTGGCTATATCGGGGCTTTGATGAAGCTACAGGGAGTGTCAGATAGGGATTGTCACCATTACTCTTTTTGCATTGCCTATCTCTGAGGAGACGTGAGTATATTTGTGGACTGTAATCTCCATTATGCCATCTAATTGTCAGGTTTTAATTGATAGATCCCATTTTTGAGAAAGAAGCAGGTCAATGTCAGGGTAAATAGTAATAGCTAACATCTACAGCACTCTAATCCATTAAGAGGTCTTCTCTCTAGATTGGACTTCATTCTGGGTCTTGTTGAAGCTAATTTGAAAATCATGAGCCATTTGTCTGTTTTGGCTATGCTGGCGTGATCCTCTTCTTACTTCCTTTTCACTCCTTCACCCACAGAGTTTCTGGAAAGTAAAGTAAGCTTGATGGGTTCTCATACTTGGCAGTAATGAATTAGCTCTTTTTTGTCCTTTTGTGTGTGGGCTTAGAGCCCTGCTATTGAGATTGCCTTCTTCTTTTTTAATAACTAGAATGTGAGTTGTGAGAGACCAGGGACCTTTGTCTGTTTTGTTCAGTGCTATATCTCTAGTGCCTTGCACAGTGCCTGCCACATAGTAGTGCTAAGTAAATATTTGTTGAATGAGTAACTTTGACAAGAAGGAAAATGATCAAGAGTTCACAGCTTTCTAGTGCATAAGTATACAATTGCAAGGAGAAGCGTGGGCTGGACCCTAGTCTCCAGTTAATTTCTTTTTGATTTCATTGCCAGTTTGCTATGAGCAGTCATGAAATCTTTCTAGATTTTGTGGTAGGTGTTGCTTAGAGCTGACAGATGAGAGGGTGGAAAAGGAAATGGACCTGACTATTCAAGTTCTGTCAGCAAAGGGCTGATGTGAGAGTACTGGCCACTATTTGAGCCATGACAGTAGGAACCATTATGAGTTAGATGGCTCTCAGGAAGGTGGTTAGCCATTTAACAGACTACCAGGATATTAAAAAAATAAATCTTCTGGGGGAATTCTTTTGCCTAGGAGGGAAGCAAGAATTACTATAGTAGTACCTTGATTTTCATTTATGGATTTTGTGGGAAGAGAAAGTGTGAATGTTTCCTTTTATGATATACATCCTTGTTCTGTATTGAAACAGATGATGTAAGTCTGGATGATTTACAGAGAAGAGTTTCTTTTTTCTTTACAGATGAACACAGGCTTCACAGTGGCAAACTCTGTCTGATTATCCTTACATGTATTGCAGAGGTAGGTCGCACTAGCCTTCTGCTATTAGGCAGTCTTTTACAAAGTGCTGTCTTTCCCTGCCTCCCCTCACCCCATTACTATCTCATGACATTTAGGGTCCTAAAGTTTAGGAGAGAAAATCTTCCCCCTTTGTATTATCTGTCTTCTCCCACTAGAGTGTAGTCTTCGATGAAGCCACAGATAGACAGGATCTTGTCTGCTTCCATGCTGTTTAGCACTGTGTTTTTAAACTGTGGAGCAGTTTGTTTGTTTTGAGACGGAGTATTGCTCTGTTGCCCAGGCTGGAGTGCAGTGGCATGATCTCGGCTCACTGCAACCTCCGCCTCCCAGGTTCAAGCAATCCTCTTGCCTCGGCCCCCCTAGTCGCTGGGATTACAGGCAGCGCCACCTTGCCCGGCTAATTTTTGTAATTTTAGTAGAGACGGGGTTTTGCCATGTTGGCCAGGCTGGTCTCAAACTCCTGACCTCAGGTGATCCACCCACCTCGGCCTCCCAAAGTGCTGGGATTACAGGCGTGAGCCACCATGCCCGGCAGTGGAGCAGTTTAAAAAATAAAAATAAAAAAGGAGCTCAGGTTTCCTGTGATGGGGAGAAGGGGTGGATAGTAAAGCCAGAGAGGGGAATTGGAAACTCAGTAATTGCAGTTTGCTGAGGAACAAGAGCTGAGGGGAAAAAAGAAGGGGTGCTTTGGCTTTTTAAGAAGCCACTTTTGGTTGGACTAATTAGGTTCAAACTCACCATGTATCTTGGTGACAGACACACAGGCATGGCAGAACTTGAGTGAGTTTAGAGCTAAATTTATAGCGTCAGCCTCCCCCTTTACTATTCCCCACTCTGCTCTTTTCTCTCTTAAGAAAAATGGTGAAGGTAGTCCACGTGAAGTAGAGATCTCTCTCAGTCTCTCTCTCTTCATGTTCTCTGTGGAAAGATGACCTCCTTTTCACAAGATTAGGGGTGGCTAGTTATAGAAGAGCTGCTTATTAGCAGTGGACCTGGTATAATTGCTTTTCAAAAATCTTTCTAAGAAAATCTTTAAAGGAGTTGTTTTTCACAAATTGTAACAGTTCCTTGTAATTGGAGTCTGTAGGCTTGTCAGATCTTCAGAAAAGGTATTGGGAAAGGGCCAAGGGATGCTTATTACTAATCCATGGTAAGAGGTTTTTGATTTTCCATCAGTCTTCAGGAAAGCCCGGAATAGACAGGGTCTTGCCTGCTTCCACGCTGCCTGTGTAGCAGTTTGCTTCTGTTGGGCTGAACCCATTCCCAGCAGAGCACAGATTTTTCTTCTTGCTCCTAAACCCTCATGTGGAGCCTGCACATGAATCCTGCAGCCCCTGTGAAAACCTTAAGCTATCACAAACAGAGCCAGCTCCTTGGGCAGATGGGACGGAAGAGGGAATAGGAAAACAGATTACTGTCATTCCTCTCAGCATCTGCCTTAAGTCCCTGCGTCTTAATTTTTATTGTTTTTGCTTGGAAATTTTTGACCAGTTAGAGATACACTGGGAAATTATAATAAAGAAAAATCTCATGGCTTAAGTAGGGTTTGACATAAGGCTCTAGGCTCATCCTATTAGCTGTCCAGCTGATCCTTGAAAGTAGTTCTCAAAGTCCAAGGATTTGTACGAAGTGCGATAGATTACAAACAGTTTCTTAAATATAGCTCTCGCTTCTTACTTTTTCTCTATATTTTTATTAGGATCAATATGCCAATGCATTTTTGCATGATGACAACATGAATTTTCGAGTAAACTTACATAGAATGGTAGGTGTTTCTTTTGCTTCTTGTTTTTTCTTAGAGGAAATTTTTTATATGTCGGCAGGGTTGGGATGAAATTGATCTTACTAGAACAAATGTGGGTGGAAAGTTGTGCCAAAGGGCTTTGCATGACGGCTGTTCAACAGACCCATGCTTGTTGTTGGGATTTTTGTGTGTCATGGAGCTGTTTCTTATTCGAGAGTTTTGGAAGATTCACAAGCGTGGCAATGATACTGGATTTCTTTTTTTTTTTTTGAGGCAGAGTCTCTCTGTCTCTGTCTCTCTCTCTCTCTCTCTCCCAGGCTGGAGTGCAATGGTGTGATCTCTGCTCACTGCAACCTCTGCCTCTTGGGCTCAAACAGTTCTTCTGCCTCAGCCTCCTGAGTAGCTGGGATTACAGGTGCCCGCCACCATGCTTGGCTAATTTTTGTATTTTTGTTACAGACGGGGTTTCACCACGTTGGCCAGGCTGGTCTCCAGCTCCTGACTTCAGATGATCCGCCCACCTTGGCCTCCCAAGTGCTGAGATTACAGGTGTGAGCCACCGCACCTGGCCTGATACTGGATTTCAATAGTATAGGTTTCAGCAAGGAAATCGTTCTAAGCCTTTTGTTTTCAAAATGTAGTATAATTTTTGATTGGCTAAGACTAGCTGCTGCTCAGATTTGTTCATCTGAGAAGTGGGCAAATAGAATATGGAGGATCAGGGAATTTCTTAAAGCTTGGAGGTATGTTAAAAAATATCATATTGAGGGCCAGGCTTGGTGGCTCATACCTGTAATCCCAACACTTTGGGAGGCCGAGGCCGGATCACAAGGTCAGGAGATTGAGACCATCCTGGCTAACAGGATGAAACCCCGTTTCTACTAAAAGTACAAAAAATTAGCCGGGTGTGGTGGCAGGCACCCGTAGTCCCAGCTACTCAAGAGGCTGAGTCAGGAGAATGGCGCGAATCCAGGAGACGGAGCTTGCAGTGAGCCGAGATCATGCCACTGCACTCAAGCCTGTGCAACAGAGCGAGACTCCGTCTCAAAAAAAAAAAATTACATTGAGGTTTAGATGTAAAACTTACTTTATTTTTTTGCAACTACTACTGTTGCTGCTTCTATAGGTGGCACCATCACTTCCTCTTTTTTTATTATTATTATTTATTGTCAAAGAAAAATACCAGTGTACCTCTTTTGTCGTTAGTAATGCCACTTATATAACTAAAAGCAAAGTAAAACCAACAGTTTTCCCATTGTAGTATTCTCTAGTACCCTTTGAGGTTGTGAATTGTAATTTTGTAACAGGCATGCATTGATAACTGAAGCATTCACAAGTCCTCCCTTCCCCACCTCATCCCATGCTACCCCATTCCTCTCTTACCATGCAAAAAAGAGAAAGAAAAGGAAGTATCCCTGTAATAGTGATTTTATTTGCACAAGGAACATGATGATGGGCCATTGGATGTCAGTGCCAGTGTCTACTAATTTCCTTTCTTCATTTTTTGTGTGTGAAGCCTATGAGACACAGGAAGAAGGCAGCAGACAAGAATCTTCCCTGCCGTCCTTTAGTATGTGCAGTACTGGGTGAGTTAGTATCATCAACATTGACATTGTTCTGTGACAGCGATAGGCTTTCATGATGAAGATGAAAAGTAGAACCTGTTTGATGTGCTTCTTCCGCAAATAAATTATTAGTTGTCTTTTTTCCCTGGCCTAAGAAACCATGTTTATTGTTGTGTTTGGTAAAGCAACCCCACTTATAGAGTGGTCAATAAAAGGGTCCTGTTGTTCAAAGAAAAAAGTCATTCCAGTGAGACAAATGGCTATGTCTAAACTTGATACATGATTTACAAGATACATGATTTACAAGATACATGATCAAGATTTCAGGCTGGGTGCAGTGGCTCACACCTGTAATCCCAGCACTTTGGGAGGCTGAGGTGGGCCTCCTCAAGGATCACTTGAGGTCAGGAGTTTGAGACCAGCCTGGCCAACATGGTGAAAACCCGTCTGTACTGAAAATACAAAAATTAGCTGGTCGTGTTGGCAGGCGCCTGTAATCCCAGCTACTCAGGAGGCTGAGGCAGGAGAATCGCTTGAACCCAGGAGGCAGAGGTTGCAGTGAGCCAAGATCGCGGCATTGCACTCCAGCCGGGGCGAGACTGCATCTCAAAAAAAAAAAAGATTTCAAATTCTTCCCATCCTTTCTTGGTTCGAATTGATGTGCCAGCTGGCCAGGAGGCTTGAAGTTCATGGTTCACATATACAAAACTTCCCCCTGAGTAAATTAAACTGAGATGAGGCTGATTGAGTTGACAGGTAGGGGGCTGTATCTTGGGTAATTTTTTCTGTCCAGAATTCTGCATTTTCCTCAGGGAATTAGCTGAATTCTTAATCCCATTTCACTTGGATAGTCAGCCCCAGTTTCTAAATCTACTTAATTTTAGAAACAGTAATTAAGGCTATATAATAAGCCTCTATTGACCCAAAGCCCCACAGCCCATTTCAGTCAATATCTGTCTAACTGAGCATGATAGTAAGATGAGATTGACTGACATAGCTTTAGAGCTGAGTCTCTGGTTACAAAAATGTGATCCATAATTTCTTCTCTGAGCTTGCCTCATTGTCTAGTCTCAGAATATGATTTCCCTTTGGCGGTCTGCATTAATGCCATGGGATGAAATATCTATACAATGAAATTCTCCATTTATCTGAATTTATTGGCAGGTCAGGGTATCCTTATGGAGGTCAGCGAGTGAAATAATTTCTTATTACTTTACAAGTGGCAGGTGGTGAACAGTGTTACACAAAGTGCGTTATATAAAATAAGTGTATATGAATAAAGATGTGGTTAGTGGATGCCATTCAGTGTGAGTGCAAGGTGTACTCAGAAGCTTTTTTTCCAACTCAAAGGCAAGAAATGAATTCCATTGTAATTGATCCAGTTTTTCTGTATTCCCCTTTCAGACCTGATGGTAGAGTTTATTGTAACACACATGATGAAGGAGTTTCCTATGGATCTCTATATGTAAGTACCATGGTTCATTTAATGTGTACAAATCTATTTTAAAGAATTGAATGTTAGAAAATTCATGGTCTGTGTAGGCCGGGCGCGGTGGCTCACGCCTGTAATACCAGCACCTTGGGAGGCCGAGGCGGGCGGATCACAAGGTCAGGAGATCGAGACCACGGTGAAACCCCGTCTCTACTAAAAATACAAAAAATTATCTGGGCGCAGTGGTGGGCGCCTGTAGTCTCAGCTACTTGGGAGGCTGAGGCAGGAGAATGGCGTGAACCCAGGAGGCGGAGCTTGCAGTGAGCTGAGATTGTGCCACTGCACTCCAGCCTGGGCGACAGAGCGAGACTGTCTAAAACAAAAAAAAAGAAAATTCATGGTCTGTGTATACTTCAAGAAAAACACATTTGCATGTGGAGAGAAGTGTTAGGGAACATTTTCTGGCCTGGATCTGTACATCTTTTCAGAAGAGGTAATAAGCACAAACCACAATGTGGATTCTGCACATATCTGCATGATCACTTCTAGGCACACTGCATGAAGAGAGAGCCGACACATGAATATAGTGATCGCAGGGGGCTGTTGTAATCAAAGATATGCAATACCAGCAGACCACTTAGTTGTCTCTGAGCTTTCACATTAGGTAGGAAGAATTTAGAGAGAGAGAGCGCTTCTGATCCATTCTTAGCCTACATTGTCCTGACAGCCTAGCTGGAGCCCTATTAGCTGGGCAGATTATGTCTCCAGTGGCCTGGCCGGGAGATTCCTGCCTCCTGAGGAGATCTGATTGACCATCACAGTTTTTTGTTTTTGTTTTTGTTTTTGTTTTGAGACAGAGTCTCACTCTGTTGCCTAGGCTGGAGTGCAGTGGCATGATCTCGGCTCACTGCAACCTCTGTTTCCCAGGTTCAAGTGATTCTTCTGCCTCAGCCTCCCAAGTAGCTGGAATTACAGGTACACACCACTGTGTCCTGCTAATTTTTGTATTTTTACTAGAGATGGGGTTTCACCATCTTGGCCAGGCTGGTCTCTAACTCCTGACTTCAGGTGATCCGCCCACTTCAGCCTCCCAGTGTGCTGGGACTACAGGCATGAGCCACCACACCTGGCCAACCATCACAATTCTTTATAATGAGCACAACTGGAGGCAACTCAGAATCATAATATTTTCTTTTTACTTTGTGACAGGGCCTTACTGTGTTGCCCAGGCTGGTCTTCAACTCCTAGGCTCAAGCAGTCCTCCCACCTCAGCCTCCCAAAGTAGCTGGGACTACAGGTGTGTGCCATTACACTTAGCCATCATCATATTTTAATAAAGTTTAAACCTTAAGAGTTTTCTTTCTCCTTTGCCACTCCTCCTACATTCTTCTCTTTAACACCCAAGAACAGCTGTGCCACATTAATGTGATCTCAAATGTGTATATTATCTTTAGTCCTTATAAAATATCTGAATTGAGTGTGACATCAGAATTGCTACCTCCGTATTTTGGGCAAGAGAGTAATTTGGTGAACAGCAAACTGACTAAACTCCATTGCAGTGCCAGGCCTGGGATCTAGGGAGGTATAAAGGATTTCAGTCTAAATAGAGTAGACCTCTAGCTTGCTTTTTTTTTTTTTTTTTTTTTTGAGACGGAGTCTTACTCTATTGCCTAGGCTGGAGTGCAGTGGCATGATCTCAGCTCACTGCAACCTCTGCCTCCTGGATTCAAGTGATTCTCCTGCCTCAGCTTCCCGAGTAGCTGGGACTACAGTCGCGCGCCACCATGTTGGCTAATTTTTGTATTTTTTAGTAGAGACAGGGTTTCACCATGTTGGCCAGGCTGGTCTAGAACTCCTGACCTTAGGTGATCTGCCTGCCTTGGCTTCCCAAAGTGCTGGGATTACAGGCGTGAGCCACTGCGCCCAACCTTCCAGCTTCTTATATTGCTTATAAACTATACAGTCTTGCTTTCATAGGTCTGAAATAATGATATAAATTTTACTTTTGGGTAAGTAGGTTACAGTTTGCATTTTTCCATACCTTTTGGGTGTTTAGAAGTAAGTCTGATCCTTTATTTCAAGTCAAAGACCAAGAACAGCTGCTTTTTATAACACTTAACAGATGAGTGTTTAGCCTATTTTAGCTGGGGTCCCTGAACTTCATTATCTTAGGGTTCAGATTTGTTTTTGCTATAGACTTCATTTCTGGCTTATTTTATATCCTAGTTTTAGGCTGTGCTATTTACTTTGTAACATGTATTACTGTAGTTTCAATTTTTTCATTTTAAAAGAAAGGAAACTGAGGCTCAGGAGATTAATTACTTTGCCCAGGGTTATTCTGTTAGTAAGTATCATTGCCTGGATTTGAACCCAAATTTTCTTACTATAAATTCTGAACTGTTACCTTCCCAGGTGTATTAGTTATCTACTGCTGTGTAACAAACTACCCCAGACGTAGTGGTTTAAAACAAACATTTATCACCTCACAGTTTCTGTGGTTCAGGAATCCAGGAGAAACTTAACTGGATAGTTTTGGCATAGGGCCTCTCAACAGGATGCTTTTTAAGGAATAAAGGTAATATGCATACTTGAGGATCACATTAACGTGGCACAGCTGTTCTTAAAGAGTGTTAAAGAGAAGAATGCAGAAGTGGCAAAGAATTAAAAAAAACCTTAAGGCTTAAACTTTATTAAAATAAGATGATGACCAGGTGAGTTGGGGCAGCAAGTATCTGAGGTTCTACTGGGGCTCAAAAATCTGCTTTCAGGCTCACCTAATGGTTGTTGGTAAGCCTCAGTTATTCACCACGTGGGTCTCTCCATAGGGTTAGTAGGCATGGCAGCTGTCTTTCCCCAAAGCAGTTAATCTAAGAGAGAAAGAGAAGGGGAGCGAGAGCCCAGGATGGAAGCCATAGTATCACTTATAACCTAATCTCAAGTAACATATCATTCCTAATGGTCACACAGACCAACCCTGATACAGTGTGGAAAGGGACTATATGAGTGTGTGAATACCAGGTTGGGGTCCATCTTGCAGGCTGGTACCACAGTTGCGCAGCTAGTAAGCTGCATAACTAAGGTTAAAATTCATGTCTGTCTGACCCCGGAGGCTGTTCTCTTAATCATGTCTGTGATAAATGATGGAGGAAAGATTTGTATAGAGTGAGTATGCTGACTGGAGCATTAGAGAAGGTATTGGAAGGTTGCATTTGACCTGAGTCATGAAGAAACACTAGGGATTTTCTGTGTGGAGGAGTCAGGGAAGGACATACCACTTAGGGGACCAGCATGTTTAGGTGCTTGGAGGCTTGAAAATGTGGTGTGTTTGGAGAATAGAGCATAATTCCAGGTGGTTAGAGTGTAGAGTGCATGGAGGGAGGATAAGAGAGTAGAAAAAAAGCTTGCCCAAGATTAAGTGGATGATGAGGAACAGTTGAAGGTGGGGCTGATATGATAAGATTGTATGTTCATTACTGTAAAGTTACAGATATATTATCTGTTCACCCAAACCCCCACATTTCTAGCCAATGAACCTGGTCTACCCAAATGTTCTAACTCCCTCCTCGCCCTAGTTCATAACTTCACCCTCAAAAGAGTTTTTATCTTGCCTTGCTTTCTTAGGCGCTTTTTCCACCTGCTCCTTAATTTACTGCCCTGGGGTTAGGGAAGATGGAGAAGATAACGAGGCATTAAGTTGACAGAGGCTGGGCAGAAGGTCCCACCGTCAGGCTGAATTCACTTTCTTCATTACTACCCATGGGCATGTTTCCAGATCTTCCTTCCCCCGCTTCTATCTCCCTTTCCAGTTTTTAGAATTTGGAGCATCAAGTCCTTATCAGGTGAACTTCCTGCTTCCAGCTGGGCAGCAGGCCAGGCTGCTGCTCTCACTTCTCATTATGTACCCCTGTTCGGCAGTATACAGCAGAATGAGAAATTGAAAGCAAAGTGAATTTCTGCCATTTCAGATAAGTTTATAATCTTCATAGTGAAATATGAAGAAATATGGAGTTTGGAAAGACTTAATACTCAAAGCCAGAATCTGGGTCAGAAATGAAACAATCTCACATCTGTGTGTGAATGCTATAGGTAATGATGGGGGAAGGTGCTTATACTGAAGGAAAAAAAAAAAAAGAAAGGTCTTGCCTGGAGCAGTTAAGAGGTAGCAAAACCGAACCAATTACTTTCACCTCCTAGCTATACTCCTTGATTATTGCTGCCACTCTCACTGCCACCACAGGATTGGGGAGTGAGGGGATATAGTCTCTGGGAGAGTAAATTTTCCTTTAAGTTACTCTTAATGGAAAACTTGGACTCTTCTTAAGTCACATATTTCCAAACCTGTAGGTAGGCATCAGAAGAAAGGTACGGACTTCAGTGGGTCCTACAAGGAGATTTCAGGAGAAAGTGGAACTCATTTTGTGTTGAAATAGGAAATTGCTACAAGCATGAAAGAAGCCCCACAGGAAGCACTAAATTTAGAGTCATTCTGCCAGTACATACATATGTGTGTGTGTGTTTATGTGTGTGTGTATTTTATTTTATTTATTTTTATTTTTTTTTGAGACAGAGTCTCTGTGTTGCCCAGGCTGGAGTGCAGTGGCATGATCTTGGCTCACTGCAACCTCCGCCTCCCAGGTTCAGATGATTCTCATGCCTCAGCTTCCCGAGTAGCTGGGATTACAGGTGCCCACCACCACACCCGGCTAATTTTTTGTATTTTTAGTAGAGACAGGGTTTCACCATGTTGGCCAGGATGGTCTTGAACTCCTGACCTCCGGTGACCCATCCGCCTTGGCCTCCCAAAGTGCTGGGATTACAGGAGTGAGCCACCGCGCCCGGCCTATGTGTGTAATTTTTTTTTAGAGGCAGGGTCTTGCTTTGTCATCCAGGATGTAATGCAGTGGCACGATTATGGCTCACTCTAACTTGGAACTCCTGGGCGCAAGCAATCCTCCCACCTCAGTCTCATGAGTAACTAGGACTACAGGCTTGCACCACCATGCCTGGCTATTTTTATATTTTTTGTAGAGATGGGAGTCTTGCTCTGTTGCTTAGGCTGGTCTTGAACTCCTGGCCGCAAGTGATCCTCCTGCCTCAGCCTCCCAAAATGTTGGGATTTACAGGCATGAGCCACTATGCTTGGCCTCCAGTATATATACACACACATATACACATGTAAGTATGTATATATACGTATTATATATACATATATACATATATGTGTATATATAAACCCATGGGATCTGTGTATATATATATGTATATACACGTATATACGTATATATACGTGTATATACATACGTGTATATACATATATTCATATATATGTACGTGTGTGTGTGTGTGTATATATATATGTGTATATCTTTTTTTTTTTTAGATGGAGTCTTGCTCTGTTGCCCAGGATAGAGTGCAGTGGTGCTATTTCAGCTCACTGCAACCTCCGCCTCCCAGGTTCAAGCAATTCTCTGCCTCACCTCCTGAGTAGCTGGGATTATAGGCAAGCACCACCACGCCTGGCTAATTTTTGTATTTTTAGTAGAGACGGGGTTTCACCATCTTGGCCAGGCTGATCTTGAACTCCTGACCTTGTGATTGACCTGCCTCATCCTCCCAAAGTGCTGGGATTACAGGCGTGAGCCACTGTGCCCGGCCTCCAGTATATATATATTTTTAAGGCCATAGCAGTGGTTAAAATTTTCATTCTGCTTGATAAATAGTATAAATTATTGAAACCACAAGGCTAATGATGTCACCTGTTGGTGACTGTGGAGACAGGAACAGAGCCTAGGAGCAGTGCTGGAGTGGATGTGGATAGGTGGTCTCAGAGGTTGGGGATGTAGGTTGCATCTCACTACTGCTCTGGAGTGGCTCAGTGTTGGTGGGATGGCGTTATCAAAGGGGGCCAAATACAGGCCGTCCAGATCCAGGCCATACGAGAGGTGCTGGCATTCAGGAATGTACTGTGTGTGCATAGGTAGTCATGTATGGGCAGCATCTAGTCATATTTGCTGGCTGCAACAAAGCCGTTAGCACCAGGGACCTCATGACTCTTCAGTTTCATGGGAAAATTGACAGACGAGTTTGTAGATTGCTAAGGCAAATCATGCTCAAACAAGGGCATCATTAAGTGACAACTGTATCAAACAGAATCACATCACAATTTCTAAAAATCAGCAAATTATTTGGAAACAATTAGGATGATTTATATTGCAACTTATATCACTTGGTAAGCAATTTTGGTACAGGCTTATGAGTGTAAAAAAACACAGTGTTTTTTCTGTTTTCTCACTCAACAACAACAATCAACACAGAAGACTTCTATGACCAAATGTGGGGAGGGTTTACTTCCTACACACCAAGCAAGCAATCAGTTATGTAGCAGATACCAGCCGGGTGTACTGTATTTCAATTCTGACACTATCTACCTGGAGGTAGTTTCAGATCCCATGGGTTTAGGGCTCAGTCCCTAAGACTGCCCCTGGCTTTCAAAGCCAGTCAGAAGCCCAAGGTTATTTTGCCTGTGCTTCTTTTTATTTTTATTTTTATTTTTATTTTTATTTATGAAGTATTTATTGATGATTCTTGGGTGTTTCTCGGAGAGGGGGATATGGCAGGGTCATAGGATAATAGTGGAGAGAAGGTCAGGAGATAAACACGTGAACAAAGGTCTCTGGTTTTCCTAAGCAGAGGTCCCTGCGGCCTTCTGCAGTGTTTGTGCCCCTGGGTACTTGAGATTAGGGAGTGGTGATGACTCTTAAAGAGCATGCTGCCTTCAAGCATCTGTTTAACAAAGCACATCTTGCACTGCCCTTAATCCATTTAACCCTGAGTTGACACAGCACATGTTTCAGAGAGCACGGGGCTGGGGGAAAGGCCATAGATCAACAGCATCCCAAGGCAGAAGAATTTCTCCTAGTGAGAACAAAATGGAGTCTCCTATGCCCACCTCTTTCTACACAGACACAGCAACAATCTGATCTCTCCTTCCTTTCCCCACACTTCCCCCCCTTCTTTTCAACAAAACCGCCATCGTCCTCATGGCCCTCTCCCGATGGTCGCTGTCTCTTCGGAGCTGTTGTGTACACCTCCCAGACAGGGCGGCCGGGCAGAGGCGCTCCTCACCTCCCAGACGGGGGCGGCCGGGCAGAGGCGCTCCTCACTTCCCAGACGGGGCGGCCGGGCAGAGATGCTCCTCACTTCCTCCCAGACGGGGTGGCAGCCAGGCAGAGGCGCTCCTCACCTCCCAGAGGGGGCGGCCGGGCAGAGGCGCTCCTCACTTCCCAGAGGGGGCGGCCGGGCAGAGGCGCTCCTCACTTCCCAGACCGGGCGGCCGGGCAGAGGCGTTCCTCACTTCCCAGACGGGGCGGCCGGGCAGAGACGCTCCTCACTTCCTCCCAGACGGGGTGGCGTCCAGGCAGAGGCGCTCCTCACCTCCCAGACAGGGCGGCCGGGCAGAGGTGCTCCTCACCTCCCAGACGGGGCGGCCGGGCAGAGGCGCTCCTCACCTCCCAGACGGGGTGGCCGGGCAGAGGCGCTCCTCACTTCCCATACAGGGTGGCGGCCGGGCAGAGGCGCTCCTCACTTCCCAGATGGGGCAGCCGGGCAGAGGCGCTCCTCACTTCCTCCCAGACGGGGTGGCGGCCAGGCAGAGGCGCTCCTCACCTCCCAGATGGGGCGGCCGGGCAGAGGTGCTCCTCACCTCCCAGACGGGGTGGCCAGGCAGAGGCGCTCCTCACTTCCCATACGGGGTGGCGGCTGGGCAGAGGCGCTCCTCACTTCCTCCTAGACGGGGTGGCAGCCGGGCAGAGGCACTCCTCATTTCCCAGACGGGGCGGCCGGGCAGAGGCGCTCCTCACTTCCCAGACGGGGCGGCTGGGCAGAGGCGCTCCTCACTTCCTAGACGGGGCGGCTGGGCAGAGGCACTCCTCACATCCCAGACGATGGGCGGCCAGGCAGAGATGCTCCTCACTTCCTAGACTGGGTGGCGGCGGGGCAGAGGCTGTAATCTTAGCACTTTAAGAGGCCAAGGCAGGAGGCTGGTAGGTGGAGGTTGTAGCGAGCCGAGATCACGCCACTGCACTCCAGCCTGAGCACCATTGAGTATTGAGTGAGCGACACTCCGTCTGCAATCCCAGCACCTCTGGAGGCCGGGGCAGGCAGATCACTCGAGGCCAGGAGCTGGAGACCAGCCCGGTCAACACGGCGAAACCCCGTCTCCACCAAAAATACAAAAACCATTCAGGCGTGGCAGCGCGCGCCTGCAATCCCAGGCACCCAGCAGGCCGAGGCAAGAGAGTCACAGGAGCCCGAGGCAGGGAGGTTGCAGCGAGCCGAGATCACGGCAGTACAGTCCAGCTTCGGCAACAGAGGGAGACCGAAAAAAGAAGGAGAGGGGCAGGGGGAAGGGGAGGGGGAGAGGGAGAGGGAGAGGGAGACTTGCCTGTGCTTCTGATGGACCGGCTATAAATTGGGGTTCCTACAACCTCCTCCTTAGGTTTGATTAATTTGCTAGAGTGGCTCACAGAATTCAGGGAAACACATTTACCAGTTTATTACAAAGGATATTTTAAAGAAACATATAAGCAGTCAGATGAAGAGATACATAGGGTGAGGTCTGAAAGGGTCTGGAGCCCAGGAGCTTCTGACCCCGTGGAGTTGGGGTGTGCCAACCTCCCGGCACGTAGATGAATTCTTGTTTGCCTTCCTGTAGGCCTCCATGTGTTTAGCTATCCAGAAGCTCTCCAAACCCTGTCCTTGTGGTTTCTTATGGAGATTTCATTATGTAGGCATGTTTGATTAAATCATTGGCTGGCCATGGTTCATGCCTGTAATCCTAGCACTTTGGGAGGCTGAGGTAGATGGATCACTTGAGCCCAGCCTCAGCAACTTGGTGAGACCTTGTCTCTACAAAAATTAGTCAGGTGTGGTAGTGTGTGCCTGTAGTCCCAGCTACTTGGGAGGCTGAGGAGGGAGGATGGTTTGAGCCGTGGAGGTCAAGGCTGCGGTGAGCCGTGATTGCACCACTGCATTCCAGCCTAGGTGACAGAGTGAGACCTTGTCTCAAAAAATAAATAAAATAAAATAAAATAAAAACCACTGGCCATTGGTAATCAACTTAACCTTCAGCCCCTCTTCTCTCCCTGGAAGTCAGGGCTAGGGCTGAAAGCCCAACTCGCTAATCATGCCTTGGTCTCCCTGGTGACCAGCCCTCATTCTGAAGCTACCTAGGGGAGGCCAGCCGTCAGTCACCTCAACATACAAAAAGACGTCACTTTGGAGATTCTAAGGATTTTAGGAGTTGTATGTCAGGAAACAGGGTTGAAGACCAAATATATATTTTAGAACAGTGGTCCCCAACCTTTTTGGCACCAGGAACCAGTTTCATGGAAGACAATTTTTTCACAGACCTGGGGGCAGTGATGGTTTCGAGACGATCCAAGTGCATAACATTTATTGTGTATTTTATTTCTGTTATTATTACATTGTAATATATAATGAAATAATTCTGTAACTCACCATAATGTAGAATCAGTGGGAGCCTTAAGCTTGTTTTCCTGCAACTAGATGGTCCTGTCTGGGGGTGATGAGAGGCAGTGATAGATCCTCAGGCATTAGATTTTCATAAGGAGCCACAACCTAGATCCCTTGCATGTGCAGTTCACAGTAGGGTTTGTGCTCCTATGAGAATCTAATGCTGCCCCTGATCTGACAGGAGGCAGAGTTCAGGTGGTAATGCAGACCATGGGCAGCAGCTGTAAATACAGATGAAGCTTCACTTGCTCACCTGCCACTCACCTCCTGCTGTGCAGCCTGGTTTCTAACCAGTACTGGTCCGTGGCCTGGGTGTTGGGGACCCTTTTTACAATATCACAAGGTTAGTTTATTAGAGAATAAAAGGGAATGACTTAAAATTTTTCCATGTATGTATTGATTTATAGATTATTTTTCTGTACGGTTTGTAAAATACATGTTTTTTTCTTTTTTTGAGACAGAGTCTTACTCTGGCATCTAGGCTGGAGTGCAATGGCGCAATCTCAGCTCACTGTAACCTCCACCTCCCGGGTTCAAGCAATTCTCGTGCCTCAGCCTCCCAAATAGTTGGGATTACAGGCCTGCACAACCACTCCTGGCCAATTTTTGTGCTTTTTTTTGGTAGAGATGGCATTTCACCATGTTGACTAGTTTGGTCTCAAACTCCTGACCTCAGGTGATCCACCCACTTTGGCTTCCCAAAGTGCTGGGATTACAGGTGTGAGCCACTATACCCGGCCTGTAACATATTTTTAATATCACTGCTGAAGGTACCCCAGTCTTTGTTTTTTTTTTTTTTTTTTTGAGATAGAGTCTCGCTCTGTCGCCCAGGCTGGAGTGCAGTGGTGCGATCTTGGCTCACTGAAAGCTCTACCTCCTGGGTTCACGCCATTCTCCTGCCTCAGCCTCCTGAGTAGCTAGAACTACAGGCACCCACCACCACGCCCAGCTAATTTTTTGTATTTTTTAATAGACGGGGTTTCACCGTGCTAGCCAGGATGGTCTCAATCTCCTGACCTTGTGATCCACCCACCTCTACCTCCCAAAGTGCTGGGATTACAGGTGTGAGCCACCGTGCCCGGCCTGTACCCAAGTCTTTTAAGAGAGTACTATTTAAATAGTTTTTACTAAATTCTGTCTGAGAGGCTCCTGCAAGACCACTTAGGGAGTGAGAAGAACAGAGAGAGATGTGAATAATGGAGCAAGTAGAATAAGCTAATAAGGTAGCAATGGAGGCTTATTATTCGGAGTACTATGAAAATATCTGGAGAAGAGTAATTTTAGGACTTTAGCTTATAAATTTAGTTCAATTCACTTGTATCCTTGGTACGTTGTTAGGCATTTTGTTTATTTTATTTATTTATTTTTAAGACGGGCTTTCACTATGTTGGCCAGGTTGGTCTTGAACTCTTGGCCTCAAGCAATCCTACCGCCTCAGACTCCCAAAGTGCTAGGATTACAGGCGTGAGCCACCAAGCCCAGCCAGTTGTTAGGCATTTTAATTCCTCTACCTGGTGTCTCTGGCTCTCATTCTGCAGAATTAGTAGTGTTTTTTCTGCTTTCTTCTTTTCTCCTCTGCTAAGAGGCCCAAGAAATTAGCTACCCCTATTTTTTTCTTCTTTTTTTTCATTATTTCTTCTTAAAAAAACAAAAAAAAGATTACATGTGCAGAATGTGCAGGTTTGTTACATAGGTATACGTGTGCCATGGCCTATTGACCCATCATCTGAGTTCCCTCCCCTCACCCACCAACCCCCCAACAGGCCCTAGTGTATGTTGTTCCCCTCTCTGTGTCCATGTGTTCTCAATGTTCAGCTCCCACTTATGAGTGAGAGCGTGCAGTGTTTGGTTGTCTGTTCTTGTGTTAGTTTGCTGAGGATGATGGCTTCCAGCTTCATCCATGTCACTGCAAAGGATATGATCTCATTCCTTTTTCTGGCTGCATAGTATTTCATGGTGTATATGTACCACATTTTCTTGATCCAGTCTATCATTGATGGGCATTTGGGTTGGTTCCATGTCTTAGCTATTGTGAATAGTGCTGCAGTGAACATACATGTGCATGTGTCTTTATAGTAGTAGCTACCCCTATTTTAGCTTGATTCCATCAGCTGTCAGATTGATACCCCACAGATTAATGTGGTGTCTGCTAAAGTCAGTAGGGTCTTAGGATATTCTTTGTCTCGGGTTATAGCTGTAGAACTTGAAAGAGTCTCAGGCTGGGCACGGTGGCTCCCGCCTGTAATCCTAGCACTTTGGGAGGCTGAGGTGGGAGGATCACCTGAGGTTGGGAGTTTGAGACCAGCCTGGCCAACATGGTAAAACCCCATCTCTACTAAAAATACAAAAATCAGCCAGGCATGGTGGCAGGCATCTGTAATCCCAGCTACTTGGGAGGCTGATGCATGAGAATCACTTGAACCTGGGAGGCAGAGGTTGCAGTGAGCCGAGATCATGCCACTGTACTCTAGCCTCTGTGACAGAGTGAGACTCTATCTCAAAAACAAAAACAAAACAAAACCCCCAAAAGACAAAAGGAGGAGCTGATTTCATTTACCTGAAACTAGCAGTTTACCTAGGTTCAGTTTTCTAGGAACTTTATAACTTAGTTGTAATAAGACTTAAGCAGTAGCATTCAGTTGGTATACAGTCAAGATTTGTTGAATGAATGAATGAAAAGGGTAGGTCTGACAGTTTCTTCTAAATCTTTTGGTTTGTGTGATGAGCCTGGAGTTCCAGAGGGGTACAGTCCAAGCCTTGGGCCTGTGGCTGACCAAACCCTCCCTTAACTAAAAAAGTCCTAATTTAAGTACTTTTAGGGCAGCGAGGATATGACAAAGTGAGACTTAGAATCTGGATTTAGTTAAGACATTGCATTTTAGGCCATTTAGAAACCTCTATACACTAGGGATTCTAAGGGCTGAGATCATAGTTAATTGAATGTTGAATTTGTGAATTTAAATTGAAAATAGGAAATATAAAAGCTAATCCTCTCAAATGAAGAGTATCAATTTATCCACCTAACATAGGCTATTAAAGTAGACATTTAATGGCTTAATCAAGAATCCAAGCATACCTAGTTATAGACTATATGAAATGAACATTGCCATGAAAGCTGTAAATTGCATATCTTGACAAATATTTGGAAAACATAGGCCACAGAGTTTTTTTTAAGCAGCTTTAAATTATATAATTTAGTGTTTTTAAAATATATTCACAGAATTGTGCAACTATTACCACAAACTAATTTTAGACCATTTTCAATCTACCCTTGCATAAAGAAATCCTGTACCCAGTAGTAGTTACTCTCCGTATTTCTTCCTCTGTCCTCTCCCTCAGGCCTAGATAACCCATGTCTACAAAAATTAAAAACTCTACTTTTTGTCTCTATGTATTTGCCTATTCTGGACATTTTATATAAATGAAATAATAGAATATGTGGATTTTTACTACTGACTTCTTTAATTTAGCATAATATTTTCCATATTCATCCATGTTGTAGCCATTCCTTTTTATGGTTAATATTTCATTGTCTAGAATACCACATCATTGTATTTATTCATTCACTAATTGATAGACATTTGGGTTGTTTGGACTTTTTGGCTATTATGAATGCCACCATGACTGTTTGTATACCAGTTTTTGTGTGGACATATATTTTGTTTTATTTTTATTTTTTTTTAGAGACAGGGTCTTACTCTGTTACCTGGGCTGGGGTGCAGTGGTGCAATCATAGCTTCAAACTCCGGAGCTCAAGCGATCCTCCTGTTTCAGCCTTCTGAGTAGCTGGGACTATAGGTGCATGCCACTGCACCTAGCTAATTTTTAAATTTTTATTTATTTTAATTTTAATTTAATTTAATTTATTTTTTGAGATGGTGTCTCGCTTTGTTGCCCAGGCTGGAGTGCAGTGGCGTGATCGTGGCTCACTGCAACTTCCACCTCCCGGGTTCAAGCAATTCTCTGCCTCAGCCTCCCGAGTAGCTGAGATTACAGGCGCCCGCCACCACGCCCGGCTAATTTTTTGTATTTTTAGTAGAGACGATGTTCCACCGTGTTGGCCAGGCTGGTCTTGAACTCCTGACCTCATGATCCACCCACCTTGGCCTCCCAAAGTTCTGGGATTACAAGGCATGAGCTACTGCGCCTGGCCTAATTTTTTTAGTTTGTAATTTTTGTAGACATGGGATTCTGCTTTGTTCCCCAGGCTGGTCTGAAATTTCTGGCTTCAAGTGATTCTCCTGCCTTGGCCTCCCAAAGCGTTGGGATCACAGATGTGAGCCACTGCACCTAGTCTGTGTTTTTCTTTCGTATACACCTAGTAGTGGAATTGCTGGGTTATGTGGTAGCTCTGTATCTAACATTTTGAGAAACTCCAAACTTTTCCAAAGTGGTTGTACTATTTTTATTTTTACCAGTATTCTTTGAGGGTTCTAATTTCTCTACTATTAACTTCCCTCTGTGATGTGAGAGCCAGAGACACTAGCTAGAGGAATTGATGTGTATTTATAATTCACCATATGAATTTTGGGGGACAGATGTCAATCTGGAACATGTGTGTAATGATTTACTTGCTCTTCTCCTGGCATCAAATGTTCTTTCCATAGTTGTTTCCAGTTTTCTTTTATTATGAATGCTGTTTCTTTGTAAGCATGAAATCTATGTTCATTTGATATGCGAAAGTAGAATCATGTTTTAATATGCCTTTTAAAAATGAAGTTGAACATTATAGAAAAATGTTGGCTTTCCCTGTTCTCCTTTTTTGGGAGTTGGAGGAATTTTTTGACTGTTTCCTTGGCCTATCTTTGTTGTTAGAGGTTGTCTTAGTCTGTTTGCTGTTGCTATAACTGAATACCTAAGACTGAAAAATTTATAGAGAAAAGAAATTTATTTAGGTTCACAGTTCTGAAGACTAGGAAGTCCAAGTTCTAGGGGCTACATCTGGGTGAGGATCTTCTTGCTGATGGGGACGCTCTGTAGAGTCCCGAGGTGGTGCAAGGTATTGTATGGTGAGGGGGCTCAGGAGAGAAAGCCAGACTGGCTTATATAACAGACTTACTCTCATGATAACTAACCCACTCTCAAGATAACCCATTAATCCATTAACCCATGAGTGGATTAATCTATTCCTGAGGACAGAGCCCTCATGACCCAGTCACCTCTTAAAGGCCCTGCCTTTTAATAATATTACATTTGCGATTACGTTTCAACATGAGTTTGAGATAGGGCAAACATTCAGACTATAGCAAAGCACACTGTTTTTATCATCTATGTATATAAACTTCTATATATTAAACATAGTAACTCTATTATATCATTTGTTGCAAATGTAATTTCCCATGTTTGCCATTTAATTTTAATCACTGAAATTTTTTTATTAAACAAAATATTTGTATTTTTAGGAAGTAAATTTCATCAGTATTTACCTTTATAATTTCATCTGGCTTTTTAACCTTTCAAAATCCTATCTCAGTCAGAGATGAAAAAAATGTTTTTGGTAGGTTTATAATTTTTAAAAATATCATTTATCTTAACCTCAAGCTACTAACTGCTTATTTGGAAATACTCTCAGAAACATATATGTCATTGAGATGTGAATAACCCTGAATATTCCAATGATCTAGCAGAATGCTGTCCAGTATAAACTTTTGTGATAATAGAAAAGTTCTATATTTTTTTGTGTTCACTATAGTAGCCATTAGCCACATGTAGCTATTGAGCACTTGAAAGGTGGTTAGCACAACTGACAAACTGCATTTTTAATTTAACTTTTAATGTAAATAGAATTTAAATTTTACAGTTTGCAGCAAAAAAAAAAAAAGAAAAGAAAAGAAAGAAAAAGAAACAGAACTTCTGGCTGAGCACGGTGGCTCGTGCCTGTAATCCCGGAACTTGGGGAGGCCGAGACAGGTGGATCACTTGAGGCCAGGAGTTCTAGACCAACCTGGCCAACATGGTGAAACCCATCTGTACTAAAAGTACAAAAAAAATTAGCCAGGTATGGTGGTGCATGCCTACAGGGTGGCTGGGAGTATAGGCATGTGCCACCATGCCCAGCTAATTTTTTTATAGATTTTATTTATAAGTAAGACTGGTATCTTAAATTATATATTTAATTAAAAATTTAATTTAAATAAAAACCACATTCAGATAGGTATAGAGAGTTAAGGTCTTTAATTTTGTGTTTTTGCATTCTATGTCACTATACCACTTTGAGTAGAATAGTTTAATTGTGACCCACTGGTTTATCCTTTTTCCCTGGAAAGGTACTCAAGGGAAAGATGTCAGTGGCGCCTAATTGATTATTGACTTATAAGTAGTTATAGCACCCTTTTCCCATTGATAAGGGGAATGGGTAGCACAAGCAGTATGTGACTGTGTGATTGCGTGTGTGTGTGTGAGAGAGAGAGAAAGAGAGAGCGAGAGAGAAAGAGAGAGAGAGAGATTGATTAATCTACTAGAAGAAGGCAGAAGTTCTTTTTTATTTGAGCCTGTCTTGCCCTGTCGCCCAGGCTGGAGTACAGTGGCCCGATCTTGGTTCACTGCAACCTTTGCTTCCTAGGTTCAAGCGATTCTCCTGCCTCAGCCTCCTAAGTAGCTGGGACTACAGGCATATGCCACTGCACCTGGCTTTTTTTTTTTTTTTTTTTTTTTGAGACGGAGTCTTACTCTGTCACCCAGGCTAGAGTGCAATGGCGTGATCTCGGCTCACTGCAAGCTCCACCTCCCGGGTTCATGCCATTCTCCTGCCTCAGCCACCCCCCTGCCCTCCCCGAATAACTGGGATTACAGGCGCCTGCCACCACACCCTGCTAATTTTTTGTATATTTTTAGTAGAGATGGGGTTTCACCTTGTTAGCCAGGATGGTCTTGATCTCCTGACCTCGTGATCTGCCTGCCTCGGCCTCCTAAAGTGCTGGGATTACAGGCGTGAGCCACCGTGCCCAGCCTTTTTTTTTTTTTTGAGATGTAATCTCGCTCTGTTGCCCAGGCTGGAGTGCAGTGGTGCGATCTCGACTCACTGCAACATCCGCCTCCTGGGTTCGAGTAATTCTTCTGCCTCAACCGAGTAGCTGGGACTACAGGTGCACGCCACCACACCCAGCTAATTTTTGTATTGTTAGTAGAGATGGGGTTTCACCATATTGGCCAAGCTGGTCTCAAACTCCTGACCTTGTGATCTGCCTGCCTCGGCCTCCCAAAGTGCTGGGATTACAGGCGTGCGCCACCACGCCAGGCTTTTTTTTGTACTTTTAGTAGAGACGGGGTTTCGCCATTTTGGCCAGGCTGGTCTTGAACTCCTAGCCTCAAATGATCTACCTGCCTTGGCCTCCTAAAGTGCTGGGATTACAGGTGTGAGCCACCATGCCTGGCCAGAAGTTTTGTATATTTTTTTGCATGTATACATATTCATATCCAGTGTCTTTAGTGGCCTTAGCAAAGCCGGCTCACTAAGAAGGGATCTGTGGTGAGTTGCACTATATTCTCAGGCTTACCCTCATTTTTTGCTTTCCCTGTTACAGACGCTGCATCCAGGTAGTACACAAACTGCTCTGCTACCAGAAGAAGTGTCGGGTACGCCTGCATTACACCTGGCGGGAGCTCTGGTCAGGTAACTTTCTCTCTTGAATTCATCTTCCTTTTTCTATACCTTTTATGAGCCCCTAGGCCTGGACTCAAGGTGGGTTTTTTGTTTTTTAACCTTTTGGTTTGTTTAGGATGCCTTTATTTTCAGTTACTCTTTTTGTTTTTGTTTTTGTTTTTTTTAAAACGTTTTAGCTTTTTTCGAATCCAGACCTGGGTGTGTCACATGTCTATTCTTTACTTTGTCCCTCGTTCCTTCCTCTTCGTATATTTTTTGTCAACTGGTAAAAACAATTGAGTATTTCTTGTGTTCCAAAAAATCTTCCTTTGAATAAGAATGAGGTAGGAGGAGTCGGTACAAACTTGAGCTCTCACTCGGTTTCATTTGATAGCCGCATATGGACTGTAGGGAGGCTTCTGTGTGTTTCCTCAGGAATGTCATAGGGAGAGATGGAGGGATGGGGACGGGGTGGGGAGATGCAGGAATCCTGTTCTTTACATTACATCTGGCATTATTACTGTTTACAGACAGTGTCACTTGTACCACTCCCCCTGTGCCAGAGACAAAACAGCAAATTACAGTGTTTACTTTTGTCTTTGTAACCATTTGGTAGCCCAGTAAAGTCACTGCTACCCCTGCAGGGGGGAAGTGGCTCTTCTCTAAGGGTACAATTAATGCTGGCTTGCCACCCCTTTCTTTTGTGTGACTAAATTGGAGGTTTCAGGAAAGCAGAGGAGACATGTTCCCTGAGGCAGTTGCTTGCTACTAGGTCCTGTGGCTTTTGAGACCTGATGGTACAATAAAATCTTCTCCAGATGATTACAGTGATGAAGGGTTGCCCACCCATGGGAGAGCTGCTCTGTATTTTCAGCAGAATAGGGTGTGTTAGTGTCAGAGGCTTTGTAAGAAACAGGCCAGTAACCCAGCCCTCTTCCATGGAATTCATCTCACTTGTTGTAACACATGATTTCCTCCCAACCCAATTTGGCTTTCTAAATTTAGTCCTCCATAATGGGAAGTAGAGATCTTTAATTAATGGATTAGCAAGTTTTTGCAGTTACTGCCTATGGTGGTAAAGGGGGAGTAGGAGAATAACACTAAGTGGCAATAGTGGCATTTTGATATTTTAGGAGAGGAGAGTATGATTGTGTGAGAGTTTGAGATTGAAAGAATGTCAGGAGAGTTAAAGAGAGATCAAAAGAGATGGAAATGACCAACAGTAGAATTTCTTAGGTAGCAACACCTCCTTTTAATATAAAGGACTATTATTGTTGCCTATGGATAGTTGTATGATTATTAGGCTCTAAAAGCATAGGATTAAAGAGAAAACACAATAATGATGCAGATCTTCAGATGTTGGTACAGTTGTTGGATTTATAATAAGTACAAATGGTTTATGTCTATAACTTGAATGAAATTACACATTGTAGTACTAAACAAGGTGGTAGTAGTAGTTGTTTCTGCCTGCATCTTCTGATTCCCTTCTGGTTTTACTTTCTCTTTCATTCTATTTTCTTTCCTTTTCGTCCTAGCTATTCTATCTCTGGCCTCTGTGATCTCTGTGGCTTTTCTCTCATTCTCATGATCTGTTGTCCTCTTCCTCATTATTCTGTTCCATTGTCTGTCCACATTGCCTTCTACTCTTCGTTCTGGTCTGTCTCCCGAGACTCAGGGCTTCCTGTTATTCTCCTCCTATCCCCATTTTGTATCCTCTGTTCTCTTGATGAATCGACACTTTTATTGGTATGAGGTGTTCTTTGTGTTATTATAGTCATGCATTTTACTTTTTACATATGTCATAAACTCTAGAATACATTGCCCTCATCTTTGCTTAAACAAGCGATTATCTTTTTTCTTTTTTTCTCTTTTTTTTTTTTTTGAGACGGAGTCTCGCTCTGTCGCCCAGGTTGGAGCAGTGGCGTGATCTCCGCTCACTGCAAGCTCCGCCTCCTGGGCTCACGCCGTTCTCCTGCCTCAGCCTCCCGAGTAGCTGGGACTACAGGCACCCACCACTACGCCCAGCTAATTTTTTTTGGATTTTTAGTAGAGACGGGGTTTCACCGTGTTAGGCAGGATGGTCTCGAACTCCTGACCTTGTGATCCGCCCACCTCGGCCTCCCAAAGTGCTGGGATTACAGACGTGAGTCACCATGCCTGGCTGCGATTGTCTTTTAAAGAGATTTTAAAATGTCTTTTATATTTATCTTTTCTGACTCAGCATTTTGCTCTTCTCACTAGGAAATGGTGAAGAAGAAGGCCATTCTTTATTCTGTGTTGGTCAGTTGACGTTATGTCTTTCAGAACTTTCAGCTCTATTTATAATTATGTCCTATTCTCAGGACTGATTGCATGACAGTCTAAGGCCCTTGATGAGCTGAGGGGAAGTATATATGAGTGTCCTTAGGCATGGACCATTGCTTGTCACGAAGGCATCTAGACATTTGTACTGGAGTTCTCTGCTAAGTGACGTTAGCTCCTTTTCCTGTATAGGCTGGGTGAGCCCTCTTGGAACCCTGGCTCCGTGTATTCATATGTGGAGCGTACAGTGAGATGCAGAGCAGCAGGTGTTAAGGAAAGCTGCAAAACACAACATTGCATCCCATGCAGTCACGTGTATAATATTGCATACTGTGAATACAAATGTGTCTATGGCAGATCCACCTACCTCTTAGCAGGCACTACCCCTCATATGTTGGATTGCCCATGTTTTCACTCTTTCTTTACCTTCTAGACTAATGGATTTGAGGGAGCTGTGTGAAACTCATCATGGCAAATATGCTTATGTATATATATCCTTTGCCATACATGTGCTGCAAACTGTAATGAAATGTTATTTATAAGACTGGTAAGGCATGTTTTATTAGACTGGACACACAAAAGCCCTTGATTATCTAAGAAGCAATCCTCTAGGGTCCAGACGTAGTTTGGAATGTGGGTGTTTAGTATCACTGTACTTCATTGCTGATTTTTATTTCTATGCTGTTTGACTATATTAGCTCTTTGTTATTATTGGGGAGGTAGCCAGAGGTCTCCAGATTCCCATAACGAATTTACAGGTGTGATCTTATGGACAAGGAGGAGCCAGCTGTATTAGTTGGGGGTTCAATCTTGCCTGATAAGCTTTTCCTAGTTGGTTTTACAGATACGAGCCCTGATCTATTCCCTGCTGCCACTGTCTGTTTCTATGATGCATGTCACCATGATATCTGAGTATGTAGGAAAATATATTTAGGCTAATTTTAACTAGAATATGGAAAGGAAAAAGTCCTATTGCTCTGCATTGCTCTGTTTTCAGCAATCATTGTTTTTCACCACATTATAGAAAGTTTGAAAGCTCTTCTCTGATGTCTAGGCAACCCAGATCTCCCAGTCTGAGTAAAAGATTAGATCTTAAAACTCTCCACTGATAGAGGTAGAAAACTGGGTTTTGGGATAAGATCATACTGAAATAGTTCTTTACTTTTGAGAATAGAATGAAAGCTACAGTCATCTTTGTATTCAGAAAAAATGTCAGTTTGCACGTACATATTTTGCATATAGTTTCACAGAGTTTCTGGATCCTCTGAAGCCCCTCTATGATCTTGTGTCAAAAACCTCTGTCTTAATTTTAAGTTCCACAGCCTCCCAATTAATCCTGTTCTCACAGAAATCTTAGTATCTAGGTAAAATTTTTTTTTTTTTTTTGAATAAGAGTCTCACTCTGTTGCCTAGGCTGGAGAGCAGTGGTGTGATTGCGGGTTCAAACAATCCTCCCACCTCAGCCCCCGCCCCAAGTAGCTGAGACTTAAAGGCACACACCATTATGCCTGGCTAACTTTTGTAAAGATGGAGTTTTACTATGTTGGCCAAGCTGGCCTCAAATTTCTGACCTCAGGTGATCTGCCCTCCTCTGTCTCCCAAAGTGCTGGGATTACAAGTGTGAGCCACTGCGCCCGGCCAATATTTTTTCTTTATTTACTAGTCACACTGCGCTTCTACTGGGAACTTTAGGTTAGCAATCTCCTTTGCACTTCTTGAGGCTATAGACCATTTTGTTCACTATGTCTTATTTTTGGAGTGTTTTCTATAGCATATTGGGCCCCTATTTTAGTGTATCACATTGTTTTGCTATGTTTGCTTTTTTTTTTTTTTTTTTTGGAGACAGGGTCTCACTCTGTTGCCCCAGGCTGGAGTGCAGTGCCACAGTCTCAGCTCACTGCAACCTCTGTCTCCTGGGCTCAAGTGATCCTCCCAACTCAGCCTCCTGAGCAGCTGGGACCATAGATGCAAGCCACCATGCCCCAGCTAATTTCATATGTTTTTACAATGATTTGTTTAAATATCTATATTTCCTCTCAAAAAAGTTCCTGGAAGGCAGGGCCTGTTTTTTAATCATTGTTACATCTCCAGCAGACTGCTTGGCTATTTATTTATTTTTTGAGACAGGGTCTTGCCCAGGCTGGAGTGCAGTGGCACAATCATGGCTCATTGCAGTCTCAACCTCCTGGGCCCAGTGGATCCTCCCACCTCAGCCGCCCAAGTAGCTGGGACTACAGATGTGTACCACCATGCCTGACTTATTTTTGTATTTTTTTTTTTTTTAGAGATGGGGTTTCATCATGTTGCCCAGGCTCATCTTGAAGTCCTGGACTCAAGTGATCTGCCTGCTTTGGCCTCCCAAATTGTTGGGATTATAGGCATGTGCCACAGCACCCGGCCTACTTAGCTTTTTAATAGGAACTCAGATAACATTTGGATAAACAAATAAATGGATGCATGGATATGTAGGATTTTCATTAATGATGGATCAGCATTCTCCAAAAGCAGCACAATGTTGTGTTTGAGCCAAATAATAATAATAATAATAGAACCCAGTAGGATGTCGTTAATGTTTCTGTTGAGCTGACATCATCACCTTTGATAGGGCCAGCCATCCACCTTAGTTTATTTGATTTGTTGATGTGAAAGAGAGTAGTTAGTAATTTCTTTTGTTTTTCTCATTCTTCCTTACCCACAGATGCATGGATTGCTTTTAACCAAGTAAAAATGGAAACTTTGATGGTTTCTAAGCCATTAAGCAAAGATTGAGCAGGATGTGCAGAGAGAAGCGTGTAGTTGTTGGAGAGAGATACTTGAACAGAGCTTCATGGAGTCAGCTTATTTTAATTTCACTGCAGGAAGAAGGGGCATTGGAGAGGCAGGCTGCATTTAAATAGTATGACTTTCCATCTTCTGAAAACATGGGTTGATTTAAAGGCAGATTTATTCTGACATTTTATACTCGACATTTATCTATGGATCACAGTTGTTACCCTCTCACTCTGCCACATCCTGGGGATAAGTCGTTATTTTTATCCCCATTTGTTGGGGAAGGTAGTAGAGATATAGAAGGGTTAAGTGACTTGCTAAAGATCATGGAACCAGACACTAAACAGAGTCATGATTAGAACTTAGAGTTCCTGACTCCTATGCTCAGACACAGATCACTAAGCAACATTTGCTTCCCTGCGGGAAGAAAGGCCCCCTAAGCCCCCAGCACAATCTGTTCAGCTTCACTGTGCTAAGTAACATCCAAAGCATTCACAGCTTTGTGAAAAAGAAATTGTACATGGCCTGACCTTTTAGATATCTACTGGGAAAAATGGAAAACCCAGGGAGTATCACAGCGTTCTGGATCCAGCTGGCTCTCCTATTACTGGCAGAGGCCTATGACTTCTTGGTTAGGTACGTCTCAAGACTGGCAATTGAGAGCCTTTCGTTGGAAACTTGTTTTACTTTAAGTGTTGCCATACAGGACTGAAATTTTTCGAGAGAAAGGCTGACTCAAGCCATAGATTTATCTGGCAGTTCTTGTGTGGATGTAGCTTTGATAGTTCAGCAGCCCCTCTTGATTCTGAGAAACTATCCTTTGAACTTTTCATTGTGTGCTTCTTTTAGTTTAGTTTCTTTTTTAAACTTTTAATTTTGATGTAATTATAGACTTACAGGAAGTTGCAAAAATAGTATATAGAGTTTCATGTACCCTTCACCCAGCTTCCTCCAATGATGACATCTTATATAACTCTACAACGTTGCTTCTTTTAGTTTTGAAGAGAGTATCCAGGCGGGAAAGAACATAGCAGTAAAAACTAGAGTAGATGGGAAGGGGAATTTTGGCAGCTGCTATTTCTATCTTGTTTTTAAAATTGCTTTTCCTCATTCTGCTAAATTTTCTCTGATTTAGGCAAATATGTCACAAGATATATTCTAGGCTGATGTGCCTAATTAAGACTGCTCTAGCTTCCATATGCAAAAATAGAGAGCCTTTTTTCCTCTATGGGTGATCAATTCCTCTCAAAATTAGAATGTTCTAATTCAGGGGCATTAGAAGGTATCTTTCTGGTTCTATAATGTAGTTATGAAATATTCTCTACAGCAGTATAGAAAGCCCAAGGACTAAAAAGGAGTGCCAGGAAGCTTTTTTCCCTTTCAAATCACTACATTTGGCTGAATCCAAAATTTACACTATTTTGAATCTTTCTCTCATCCCCTCAGAAACTTGGCAGAAGCAAAAGATAAGAATCTCTAACAGGTTTAGCCTGTTACAGGGAGAAAAAGATTCCCACATAAAAGCCCCCAAAAGAGCAAGAAATCACTTTGTTCTTTTCTCTGTGCATGCAGTCACTTCCTATCCAGAAAAATGTCAGCTCTCATAGACCCATGAGCATTTTGTCAAGTAAAAGGGACTGGGGAAGGATTAGCTGTGCTTTTGGTTACTCTGCCTATATTAGTTTCAAAGGGACATATCATGTGGTTTCATAAGGTATCATCCTTCTCTGGATCTCGAGGGAGCAAGACAAGTCTGTTATTGGTCCTACCTCATTTTGGCAAAAAGTAAAGTTATTGGTTCTGTGTCAGATGGCTCCACTGAGACATGGTCTCATTGACTTTTAGATTTCTTAAAGGGTGATTTTGGCTATCACTCATTTGGGAAACGGTGGAGGGAAAGGAGCAGGTGGTATAGGGCCCTAGAAGAAGGCAGTGGCTCCTGAGCATGCTTGGTTAGAGGCAGCTGCACAGGGACCCTACATTTCCCAAAGTCTAGGGTCTGGGAGCTTTCATGTGGAAACTCATTTTCATGAAAAAGAAGAGGGTGGGTGCTAATTGTGAGGTTTGCATTGTCTGCAAGAAAATGGGGAATGGAAGATGGTTGAGAACCTTATTTATTTATTTTTTTTAGCAGATACACATTGACTGCAAGGAAAATGGTAAGGATGGAAGCAGATTTCCGTTTAAAGAAAGGATTTGTTCTATTTCTGACTCATTTAGAGGAATGTGGAACCTTTAGTCAGTGCAGGCTGTTGACATACTGACTTGTGTGCTCTGTTCACCTGGAGAGGCTGATAGCATACAGCCAGAGCCATTTCATTTTCTTGTTTGATTCTTTGGCCTCTGTGTCAGTGAAGTGCTTAGGCTTGCAGAAATGCTTAGGCTTGCATCCTGACAGATGCCTGTATTCTGAAAAGCCACCTAGGTTGTTCCCCCCGCCCCGCTCCCCCCATGACTGAGTCTTGCTCTGTAGCCCAGGCTGGAGTGCCGTGGCATGATCTCAGCTCACTGCAACCTCTGCCTCCCGGGTTCAAGCAATTCTCCTACCTCAGCCTCCCGAGTAGCTGGGAATACAGGCGCACATCACCATGCCTGGCTAATTTTTGTATTTTTAGTAGAGACGGGCTTTTACCATGTTGGCCAGGCTGGTCTTGAACTCCTGACCTTGTGATCCACCTACCTTGGCCTCCCAAAGTGTTAGGATTACAGGCCTGAGCCACCGCGTCTGGCTGAGTATTTTTAAATTACCCTACTGGCAGATGTTGGCTTCAGATTCTCTCCTGCACCACTCTGCTGATTGACAGTGAGCCTGCTGATTGCTGGCAATGTCCCTGGGTAATTGGTGATTTTGTCCAGAGATGCTGGAATTGGCTAGAGTTTATAGTGCCTCCAGGGTTTTGGTGGCATGAGCTTGTTACACTAGTGCTATTTTCATCGTGTCCTTTGAGTTTCTTGACTTCTCTCCTAAGCAACTGAGATGGTAATATTATTCTTTTATCAGTCATTGTGAAATTATCCATCTCTCCTAATGAACAGGTTTTGCTTTGAGTTCTGTAGTACCTAATCCTAGCTCCATGCCAGGTCACAAAATCGAGTCTGGCTGAGTGTTGTCTTTGCTGTTTGTCTTCATAGCATGTAAAAGCTGCTCAAATAGACAGCTTTCTCTGACCTGATTCTTTGGAGACATTTATTTGTGCTCTCCTGGAGGCTGTCTCCTTCCTGTTTTTAATCTTATTTAAATGTCATTCACTTGGTTTTGTAATTAAGCCTCCCCCCTCCTTTTTTGAGGCAGGTGCCTGAGCTACCACTTAATTGTGTCTTCCTGTGGTTGGCTTGTTCCTCTCTGCACCTAGTTTACCTTAATGTGGGGGACAGGTTTTAGTCCTGGAGAAGTCTCATATCCATTATTCATTCTACTGCTACATGGCAACACAATTTGCTGCTACCTGTTTTCCCTCCTCCTGAATTCAAAGCAGGATAGAAAAAATTCTGGGAAAGTCCTCATTGTGTATTAATGCTAGGAACAGCTCTGCAAAAAAGGTTCCTTGTGGGGTGTGTGTTGGGGGCGCTGTGTAAGATGGCAGCATTCTCAGATGGATCATAGTCAACTCTTCCTATTTGAAAATTAGGGTGGGCTGGGCGCAGGGGCTCACACCTATAATCCCAGCACTTTGGGAGGCCAAGGCTGGCCTATCACCTGAGGTCAGGAGTTCGAGACCAGCCTGGTGGAGCCCTGTCTCTACTAAAAATACAAAAATTAGCCAGGCGTGGTGGCGGGCGCCTGTAATCCCAGCTACTTGGGAGGCTGAGGCAGAAGAATTGCTTGAACCCGGGAGGCAGAGGTTGCAGTGAGCCAAGATCACACCATTGCACTCCAGCCTGTCTCAAAAAAAAAAAAAAAAAAAAAAAAACACCAAACCAAAAATTAGCCAGGTGTGGTGGGGCATGCCTGTAATCCCAGCTACTCGGGAAGCTAAGGCTCAAGAATCGCTTGAACCCGGGAGGTGGAGGTTGCAGTGAGCTGGGATTGCGCCACTGCACCACTCCAGCCTGGGTGACAGAGTGAGACTCTGTCTAAAAAGAAAAAAAATTACATTGTCTGCCTCTGCCTCTAGGAATTCACATGGGACTTAGGGAACCATCAGAGTGCCTGGTCCTGGCTCAGCTTCCCAGAACCTGTACACTCTTCTATATTCTACCTGCATCTGCATACAGACAAGTCAGAACTCTACACACTGTTGTCATAGTCTTTCAGCAAGTATGATGCACAGGACTCCCCAAGGAAGGGAACATGGGCTGAAGCTGAGTGTGAGACTGATAGTTGCCTCTAGTACAGAGTCAAAAGAGAGCAGTTGTAGCCAATTTGGAGTTCCTGAAAAAGAGCCCAGAAACTAAGTTTTCAAGGGGCCTGGTATGAAAGACTTGGCAATGAAGAAATGAGTGTGTATTGAGCACTCACTTCCCTACAACTTAAACGTATTTAATGTGTAATATAATACCTCAAATATTTTACTGCAGTAATTTCTCAGTTCTTCACTTGGTGCAGAGTTAAGAGTACTTGGAGCCTCATTAAGTATAACAGATGAAACAGCAAGGATTAGGAGTCAAACCCAGAGTCCCTGAGGATTTTGTGGGATAGTGTTGGTATTTAGAGCATTGTTAGTTTGGATGGTGAACTTTGGTGATTATTTTGAAGATTGCCACAATGTTGCCTTGAAGGCTGCCCGGGGTTCATTTTGAATTTGCATTCCTGCTCAAGTTCATGGGCTCTCTGTTGATTGAGTATATTTGGCTCCTTTCCTTTTACCTATCAGTGAGGAAGCATCTTTGTATGTTTGTCCCTGTACTCATTATGGTGTACTTTGACGTGAATGTCAGCCAGTCAGTTATGCAGAGGTTACAGAAAGTGAGACTGGAGGGTTTGTGAGGCTGTTGGGAGTGTCTGTGGAAAGACAAACATTGACCTTTTGTTTTTCTTTTTAATTGGGGTAAAATAAACATAAAATTTATCGTTGTAACTATGTTTAACCATACAGTTCAGTGGCATTAAGTATATTCACATTGTGCAACCATCACTACCTTCCATTTCCAGTACTTTTTTTTATCTTCCCAAACTGAAACTCAGTACTCATTAAACAATAACTTTTTTTTTTTCTTTTTTTGAGATGGAGTCTCACTCTGTCACCCAGGTGGGAGTGCAGTGGTGTGATCTTGGTTCACTGCAACTTCCGCCTCCGGGTTCAAGTGATTCTCCTGCCTCAGCCTCCCGAGTAGCTGGGACTATAGGTGTGCACCACCATGCCAGGCTAATTTTTTTTTTTTTTTTTTTGGTAAAGACGGGGTTTCACCATGTTGCAGGCTGGTCTTGAACTCCTGACCTCAGGTAATCCACCTTCCTTGGCCTCCAAAGTGCTGGGATTACAGGTGTGAGCCACCGTGTCCGGCCAGCAATAATTCTTAATTCCCACTCATGCCAGACCCTGGCAACCACTAATTCTGAATTTGCTTACTCTGGGTATTTCATTTAAGTGGAATTAAACAGCATTTGTCCTTTTGTAACTGGTTTATTTCACTTAGAATAATATCTTCAAGGTTCATCTATGTTGTCAGAATTTTCTTCCTTTTTAAGGCTGAGTAATATTCTGCCATATGTATATACCATATTTTGTTTATTCATTCATCTGTTGATGGACATTTGGGTTGCTTCCACCTTTTGGCTGTTGTGAATGATGCTGCTGTAAACATGGGTGTACAAATACTTGTTTGAGTTCCTGCAATCTCTTGTTTTTTATGAGATTGTGTGGGTTTAATTATCTTAGGCCAGTGGAGTGAAGTCCTGAGACATTTAGAGACATGTACTCTGAGCTGGCCAGGCGTGATGGCTCATGCCTGTAATCCTAGCACTTCGGGAGGCCAAGGCGGGCAGATCACTTGAGGTCAGGAGTTTGAGACCAGCCTGGCCAACGTGGTGAAACCCTGTCTTTATTAAAAATGCAAAAATTGCTGGGTGCAGTGGCTCACGCCTGCAGTCCCAGCACTTTGGGAGGCCGAAGTGGTCAGATCACGAGGTCAGGAGATCGAGACCATCCTGGCTAACACGGTGAAACCCCATCTCTATTAAAAATACAAAAAATTAGCCGGGCATGGTGGCAGGTGCCTGTAGTCCCAGCTACTTGGGAGGCTGAGGCAGGAGAATGGCGTGAACCCGGGAGGCGGAGCTTGCTGTGAGCTGAGATTTGCACCACTGCAGTCCAGCCTAGGCGACAGAGCAAGACTCTGTCTCAAAAAAAAAAAAAAAAAAAAAAAAGAAAGAAAGAAAAAGAGAACCCTTACTTTAACAAAAGGGAAATGGCATAAAATAAGTAGGTCAATAGCCTACTACCACCTTATTTTAAGTTGACCTTTTAAAACTACGACCAGGAGACAGCCAGGTGCAGTGGCCCATGCCTGTAATCCCAGCTACTTGGGAGGCTGAGGCAGGAGAATCACTTGAACCCAGGAGGTAGAGGTTGCGGAGAGCCGAGATCATGCCATTGCACTCCACCCTGGGCAACAAGAGCAAAACTCCATCTCAAAAACAAAAATAAATAAATAAAAAATAAAAATAAATAAGTAAATAGGCCAGGCACAGTGGCTCACGCCTGTAACGTCAGCACTTTGTAGGGCTGAGGCGGGTGGATCACCTGAGGTCAAGAGTTCGAGACCAGCCTGGCCAACATGGTGAAACCCCATCTCTACTAAAAATATGAAAATGGCTGGGCATGGTGGCTCACTCCTGTAATCCCAGCACTTTGGGAAGCCAAGTCCAAGGTGGCCGGATCACGAGGTCAGGAGATGGAGGCCATCTTGGCTAACACAGTGAAATAAAAAATACAAAAAATTAGCCAGGTGTGGTGGCAGGTGCCTGTAGTCCCAGCTACTTAGGAGGCTGAGGCAGGAGAACGGCTTGAACCCGGGAGGTGGAGGTTGCAGTGAGCCATGATCGTGCCACTGCACTCCAGCCTGGGCAGTTTCAAAAAAAAAAAAAAAAAAAAGCAAAATTAGCCGGGCATGGTGATGGGTTCCTGTAATCCCAGCTACTTGGGAGGCTAAGGCAGGAGAATCTCTTGAACCCGGGATGTGGAGGTTGCAGTGGGACAAGATCACGCCACTGCACTTCAGTCTGGGTGACAGAGTTGAGCTCTGTCTCAAAAAAAAAAAAAAAAAGAAAAAAAGACATGTACTCTGAGCTTATAGGATTTTTCCTTTGGTCACTTTGTTATGTGAGGGGCTAATCAGTGGAATTGTGATCAAAGTATGGTTTTTGGTGGCAAATATAGATATTGGCCCTAGATAGCTCCTGTATCCCCAACAAATATTTTTTAAATTGAAGTTTGGGTGGATCCAGTACAGTTTCATAGACCTCAGCAGTGGGAGTTCAGAGACCTTCTTCTCCCCAGCATGATTTGTCCTTAATGCAGTTTAGCTCCAACTAGCATATTGGCTTTGGGTAATTTATTTAACCTTTCTGAATTTTGATTTGCTCATCTGTAAAATGGTAACAATAATACCTACTTCATCAGATAGTTAAGAGGATTCAGTGAGAAGAATATACTTTAAGTGCTTTACATAATATCTAGCACCTAGCAAGCATCTAATAAGTGTTACCTTTCCTGCCATTTATGACCATGGTGTTTCTCACTTTGAAAAGAGGTGAATGTAGTTTGAGGAAGGTGATTTCTGTAGTTAAGTGTCTTTTTTTAAGGTATCAGATAGAGGGTAAAAAAAAAAAAAAAAAAGGAAAGTTTGAGATGCTCTATGTGAGCTTCTGGACACAGTATTAACTTGTAGTTGTTGTCATTCTTCTGGAGGAAATGATGCATTCCTCTGTGATGTGTCTTTTCGCGTTGGTATTTTGGGACAGCCCATTCCCAGGGATGTGGAGTATGGGCCCACGGGCATTATCTCTTAAGGTTTGGAAAGTCTCAACTACCAAGCTTGCCCTTACCCAAAAGGATATTCTCTACAACAAGCTATGCCATTCTCTTTTGAGGGAGTGAGCAGCCATTGCTCACCTAATGGGCAAAGCTGTTTACACAGTGTTAAGTTTCTATACCGTAAGGTCATGCTTCATTGGAAATCTCTCAGACCAGGAGTCAGGCCTTTGGTGAAGAATCCTGTGTTAGCCCTTTTCCCCCACTTCATTTTAGAAACTATTATTTAACAATGAGAAACATGATAAGGCAAAGGATTAAATTAAATGGTACATCCTGTCCCTCATATCTTCATGACTGCAACATTTACTGTACTTGATTGCAAAGTCTTACAGATGTATGACTGATTAACGTACTATGTTTATGCAATCATCCCCTTATTTTTTAGTTATCTTAACTCTTCCCTGTATGTACTGCTACTTCTGTGAGTGTCCTTGGAACAATTTGGCTGGTCATGTGCCCCGATGGCATCAAGTGGACAAGTGGATCAAGGGCAGTTTTCTAAAAATGTGTGTGTATGTAGAGGGGGTGAGTCAGGAGCCTGTTAGCATGAGCTCTGTGTTGGCACTGAGATCCTGAGTGCCAGTTCTCTGCTGTCCTTGAAACTACTCCTGACAGGGCATTTTCTTCTTTGGCCTAAACCTGTCTTTTTTGGCATAAACCCTGTGCAAAGCTCGGTCTATAATAGTTTATAAATAAACCTGGTTATTAATTGTTTATACCCATATTTTTTTGTTTTGGTTCTGATTTTGCCTAAAGAAAGGGGAACTTGGCTCCCTTTACTGTCCATATCCAATCATCTTCCATTGGCAGTACCTAATTTTGAAGAAGGCAACACTGACTGAGAGAATTAGGAACAGTTTTAGTTGATAGTTATGTGCTTAAAAAAAAAAAGAGAGCAAGCAGCCACAAGTGATAGAGAGGTGGAGGTGAGAGCTGAGATGTATATAAGACAGCAGAGAGCAGGCCAAGGAGCTGGCAGAGAGGCCTGCTGAGGTGGCTCGTGCTGAGCAAAGCTTCTGTGAGTCTTTTTGTGTTGCCAGTGAGTGACAGGAAGGCAATAATGAGGTATTAAATACTTGTACTTTAACAGGTAGCTGAGGACCAAGGGAAAACGGGGACCAAATACATGAAAATGACGTAGAGCAGCCGACAGGTGGAGAAAGTTATAAACCAGAGTCTAGAGAAGTGTTGATAACAGTATAGTCAGCAGGTCTAAGCACACCATTTATAGTAAGCTGTAACCCCACTTTAACATTTAACTTGATCTCGCACCTTTATTTGTTTAATCTTCTTTTTTTTTTTTTTTTGAGATGGTGTTTTGCTCTGTCGCCCAGGCTAGAGTGCTGTGGTGCGATCTCGGCTCACTGCAAACTCTGCCTTCTGGGTTCAAGCGATTCTCCTGCCTCAGCCTCACGAGTAGCTGGGATTACAGGTGCCTGCCACCGTGCCCGGCTGATTTTTGTATTTTTTAGTAGAGATGGGGTTTCACCATCTTGGCTGGGCTGGTCTCGAACTCCTGACCTCATGATCTGCCCGCCTCAGCCTCCCAAAGTGCTGGGATTACAGGCATGAGCCACCGTACCTGGCTTGGTTATCTTCTTAATGGCATGGTAGAAAGAACACTAAACAGGTGACAAGGTCCTAGTCCCAGCTTAGTCACCAGCTAGTTTGGGGTGAGGGTGGAATGGGGCATGGAGTTTTCTTATACAAAAATGAGGAAATTGGATTAAATGACCTAAGGTATTTTCTAGCTCTAAAAATCTATAATCAGCTGTGTCAAAGCCTCACAGACTTAAAACTCCCATCATATCAGGTCAGAGGCTAGAATCTGTGTAGTGGTGTATAGGACACTGAACAGTTGATATAGTGAGTGCAAAGTCAGGGAGATGATGATGGAGAAAAGCACTATTTCACGGGATATTTGGGACATTCTCTCTTGAAGAAGAATTACCATCTGTGATGTCAGAGGCTTCATTTTAGTTGCCTGTTAAATTCCCTGTAGATAATTCTTTTTTTTTTTTTTTTTTTTTTGGAGAAGGAGTCTTGCTCTGTCGCCCAGGGTGGAGTGCAGTGGTGCGATCTCGACTCACTGCAACTTCCACCTCCCGGGTTCAAGCAGTTCTTCTGCCTCAACCTCTCGAGTAGCTGGGCCTACAGGCGCACGCCGCCACGCCCAGCTAATTTTTTGTATTTTAGTAGAGACAGGGTTTCACCGTGTTGCCCAGGCTGTTCTCGAACTCCTGAACTCAGGCAGTCTGCCTGCCTTGGCCTCCCAAAGTGCTAGGATTACAGGCATGAGCCACCGCGCCCAGCCCCTGTAGAGAATTCTTACTTCCAAGTGAGAAGACCTTTGTTCTTGGGGGAGCGGAATATCTGACCTGCATTTTCAGGGGCAGAATGCAAGCCGCTCTGGCACTGACTCTCAGAGTATTGCGGTACTGGACTCTCCCTTTCAATACTCTGGCTCTGCTAATGCCTGTGGCAGTTGGGACACAGGTTGCCTGTGCCAGAATTGCTCTCTTCCTCCTCTAATATTTATCACTTTGTCATCCTGGACTCTGAATCCCAGAGATCAAGACTAGCTGTAGTCCAGCAGAGGAGCAATAAATCATTGCTCCCACATCCTTTCCTCCAGGTTTCCTGCCCTTTAATTACCACATAGCCACTGCTGAGGCTGCATCTCTGTGCTGTGTGTCCTGGGGACAAAAGCCCTTGTTGATGGGATGTGTGCAAAAGCTGCTTTGTCTCTAGCCATTACGTTTTGCAGAGCGCCATGCGTGCTGCCCATCCCTTTCTCTTGCCTCTATGAGTTTATAGAGTCCGATTGTCAGGTAGTATATCATTAACAGGGCTTGTCTAAACTCTGGGGATTAGGTGGTGGGGTGGGCAGCCCCCACGTAGCTCACTCAGCAAGGTGATCTTCTTTAAGGAGGGAAGTTTGGGTTAGTCATTTTTATGTGAATTTTAGCTAGCCCCCTTATTCCTGTGCTCCTGGTAGGAGCTAAGCAGGCTGTGTGATCCTGAATGGGCTCCCTTGGAGCCTTTTTGTCCCCCCAGTCCAACAGATCACTTGATCACTTAACAGACACCATTAAAAGGGCCAGCTGCCTATCATTTGCCTTTTCATTATGAAACCCCAGAGAACTCAAGTTGGGGCCAGGGGTAAAGAGTTTATAAATGAAGATGCCTATGTCCTTCATGCCTGGCAAGGCTTTTTTTGCTATTTGAGGGGAAGATTCAGGCTTTAGAAACAGAATGTGGGTGAAGCCAGCCTCTTGTACTTTCCTTGCCTGCTGTTTCTTTACTGTACCTGTGCTTTTAAAGGATTGAGAGTGAGGGGTGTTGTGTGGCAGGCAGCAACAGTCTGGAGAGTCTCACTCCTACTCATCATTCCCTGCTCTTCCAAATCAAAGCTCACATCTCTTCTTTAAGAGTAGTAAACTTCACACAAAACTCTGACAGCATGGGAGAATGAACTTCTTTGCTGGCAAAGAAGCAGATATCTTCCTAGAAAAAGAGAGGTCAAGCCTTTTCTTGGGTCTGTGGAAGATGGGGGTTTGTGGGGGAGAAGACAGAAGGACCACAGATTGCCTGCAGCTGCTGAACCCCTTTATAGTATTCCATCAAGTAGGGAAGGTAGGTACAAGAGCATTATCTGAGATGGGCAGAGAAGCAGGACTCATTTCGTGGACAAAATGTGCTAGGGGCATGAGTATAAGGTAACTGATAACTTCTTTTATGCTTAATATTTATTTGTGAAAATGTCTGAAGCTGCACTGTTAACCTAGGGAGTTGGCAGTCAGTCTCTTTATTGAGGTTGCTTGGGTTTTAGGAATCTCTCTCCTCACTAAGAATTGCCAAGCAGAAAGAGATTTCAATAAATATTGTCACTGTCACGAGAGGTTAGCGCAAGCTTCAGTTTGTTTGAATAGTTAGAGCAGTTAAGGGCTTTTTTTCTCTTTATGAGCTCTCCTCATCTAGAGCTGCAGCCCAGCTGTAGGTTCTACAGTATAGCTGCCATATCTGGTGACCAGTTAGAATGGATACATTTTCCTCTTAGCAATGATGTCTGAAACAGATACATGTCTAAAACTTGATGACAATAGAAGCTAGCAGCTGAGGGTGGAAGGGGGACCCTCATTTTCACCTGTAAATTGAGCAAATTTGATGGGGAAATCACCATGTGGGAGTAAATTTGAAACCGCAAGATGTCAGTTTTATAGTCAAATTTCTGAGCTTAATTGCTGTTTAAGAAGTGGCAAAAAGAAGTAGATATTTAAAAACCTTCCATGAGCAGATAAGCAGACACGTGCTTGGGAAGGTGAGTGCTTTCCTCAAATATACCTGCCTTACCTGCTTTTTAAAAGACCTTGATGGCTGAGACTTACTCACTCTAACCCTCTGGATTTTTTTTAGAGCTAGTCTGTTTTTATTTAACTTTATTAATCATGGTTTGAATAGCTTGTTGATGTCTTTTTTTTTTTTTTTAAAGCCTTGATAAATTTGCTGAAGTTCCTTATGTCAAATGAGACTGTACTTTTGGCCAAACACAACATTTTTACATTAGCCCTTATGGTGAGTATCAAAACAAATACTTCTTTTTCTGAAGCCATATGCTAAGGCAGAAATGCACTGGTTTGAAACAGGAGCTGGTGGTCTGGGGACTAAGCCATAGAGGGAACCAGACCTGTATATATTTTTTGGATCCGAATCTGGACTGGTGTTCCCCACTCTCACCTATGTCTTTGGCAAACTCTGCATGACTCTCTTTCCTTCATGAAAATATATTGTCTGGCAGGGGTGGGTATAGGTTAGATCTCTGTGTATGAATAGTGAGCCTTGGTCCCAACTGAGAGACTACTGTATACTACTGCGGTCTCTATGTTGGTAAATGGCAAACCCTCTGAAGGTTCCATCATGGCTGCACTTGGTTTCTGAGGGACATTACAGATGCTTGCTTATCCGGCTGGTTATTTGGGATAGAAGGAGGCCATTGTGCATTTTGACTATCTTCTTAGGATATTATACAATGTGTTCTTAAATGTTCAACATTAGAGGGAAAAAAAGTCTTGATTCATAGCATTTGCTGATTTTCATTGTAGAGCTACACCCACCATGGCCAATTTCAAGCTATCAATGTGACATCAGAGTCATGCAGAGTTGGGAAGCAATGTGCAGTAGCACACCATTATATGACGTTTCCACCACACAGATACAATAGTTATAAATCTCCAGAGCATAGGTTATAGTAAAAGGTAGAAAATAATTAGGAAGTGATAAGTTTTTAATATTTATTACTTTCATTTTAATATAATTTATTTAATTATAAGTTTATATGAGTGAAATTTTTAATAATGGCTGTGTTTAACAACTGGCTTATAAAATTCCTGAAAATTTTACAGTCAACTCTTGCAAGACAGTAAGAGCTGGCTACAGCATACCACTGATAATTTCTAGTCTTCATAGCCTGATGCCTATACATGGGCCTTTCCTTCTTTTTTAGATTGTGAACCTATTTAATATGTTTATCACGTATGGCGACACATTTCTGCCAACCCCCAGCAGCTATGATGAACTTTACTATGAGATTATCCGCATGCACCAGAGCTTCGACAACCTCTACTCCATGGGTAAGCTGCCTTTTCTTTTTACTCCTCTCTCCACCATTTGTCTAGCTTTTGGCATATAAGAGGAAGAGACTACGAAAGATTCTCCTCTAGTTGTTTGATGCCCTGTGTGGCACAGAAATATAGTAGCCTCCTCTTCTCAGGCAATAGGAAGGTACATGTGGGCCTTTTTGCCTTTAGGAATTCAGATTTCATCTCAGTGTAAAGCTGGTTAGCAGCCCTTTGTTGATGTTTGTGAGAGAGAGAGAGAGAGAATAGGGAGGCTTGTAGATTCATTGAATGCCAGGGAGAAGGAGGTGAAAGAGTGGGTGGGAATTGACAGCAGCAAATAAAAGAACTTGGATCCCAGAACATTGTGTAATTTGAGGATGTCCAGGATTTTAAGGAATCTTAGTGTACCTATGTATTTTTAGCATAACTTACAAGTGGAAGTGGGCATTAGATAAAAATCTTTTTTTGCAAATCTTTTGGTGATTGGCTCACTGAAAATGTACTCTACAGCTACAGCAAGTATAACCTATTTCTGAAAGAAGTCATATGTCCCTATAAGTTTGGGATAAGGGCCTAGTTAATTCTACCTGTAGTATAAAGGTTAAGGAAAAATCTCTGTAGATTGCACAGAAACAGCCACTCAGTAAAACTATCTTATTTTTAAAACCCAAATTTATTAGCTTTATTGAAGTATAATTGATATATAAACTGCACACATTTTAATTATACAAATTTTAATAAGTCTTGACATATGTGTACGTATGTGAAACCATCACAATGATCAGGATAATAACCATATCCGTCACCTCCTAAAAGTTTCCTTGTATCTCTTTAGAATCCTCTCATGTCTCCTAAAAGTTTCCTTGTATCTCTTTAGAATCCTCTCATGTCTCCTTCACCACCTTCACCCACTGTGCCTCATCCCTGGGCAACCACTGATTTGCCTCTGTCACTGTAGATTGGTTTGCTTCATCCTTTGTGATGAGATTAATTGTGAAAATCCCAACCTCTCCTTGGGACTCCTGTATCATGAGGAAACTGGAGAGGATTTGGAACAAGTACCAGGAGAAAGAATAGAAGCAGCAGTGGAAAAGAAGGATTGCCTGGGAGGAAAATATTTTTTTTTCTAGTATACTTTATTTTTTAGAGAAGTGAAAGAAAACTTCTAAGAGAACTTTATAAGAGAACCTTTGCTATAATGTCTTAGGCAGTGCAAGTAGGGCCTTGTATTAGTAGGATGTTTTCAATGGCAAGTATCAGAAAACTCGGACTTAAAACTATCTTAAAGAGTAGGAAAATTATATGACAATTCTAGAATGGTATGATCAGTTGCTCAACAATGTCTACAAGGACCCAGGTTTTTAAAATATCTCTTCTCTCTCATTGTAATAGCTTTAGCATCAAGTCAGTTGCCCATGCACCAGCAAGTTTCAGTTGTCACATCAAGACCCATCTCTTTTTTTTAGGAGCTTGGCAGCCTTACATAAGAACTCTTTAATAGACTTCACGTTGGCTAGATGTGCTCAGGTTACCCCATTGTGGTTTGCATCTGCCTGGCTTCACCAACTTCCTGAGAATGTAGAATGTAGAATTTTCCAAGGGTAAAGAGCAGCCCCAGAGGTTTTAGCACTCATTGGTAGATGAATAAAGATGCTTTTCAATGAGGAAAGGGAAGAGTTGGAGTGGGGGAGATATTTTATAAAAGTCTGACATACCTGCTCAACTGGGCCATATGTAACTAGTCAAATGAGATAAACCCTTGTAGCTACAGCAACAAGATAAGAGAAGATACCTGTGAATGTCCAAATCTGCCAAGGGAGTAAAAATGTTAACCAGGAGGGCACAAATAGGAAAGTGAAACACAGCAAACAATAGGAGATAGCATGTTTCAGTGCTCTGTTTTATATAAAGTATAAACTTATGGTGAAAAAAACTTGTTTTTTATTAACCTTTTTGAGACATAATTTACATATATGGCAAAAAACACTCTTTTGAATGTGCAGTTTTGAGTTTTGACAAATGCATATAGTAGTGTAATTATCACAAAAATCAAGATATAGGAGAGTTTCACTATCCAAAAAATTTCCCTTGTGTTCATATGAGGTCAACTCCTTTGTCTACCCAAAACCCCTAGCAACCACTGATCTGTTTTCTGTTCTCTTGGTTTTGCCTTTTGCAGAACATCTTATAGATGGAATCATATAACCTTTTGAGTCTGGCTTCTTTCATATAGTATTTCATTTGAAATTCATCCTTGTCATTGCATCGATCAGTAGTTCCTTCCTTTTTATTACAGAGTAATATTCCATTGTATGAATTGCCATCTTAGTTTATCCATTTATCAGGTGAAGGAATTTGGAAGGTTTCCAGTTTTTAGCGATGATAAATAAAGCTCCTGTTAACATTCTTGTACATTAGTGAATACAAGGTTTTTTTGTTTTTGTTTTTGTTCTTTCTTGAGACAGGGTCTTGCTCTTTCACACATGGTGGAGGGCAGTGGCACAATTATGGCTCACTGGAGCTTTTACCTCCTGAGCTCAAGCAATCCTCCCACTTTAGCCTCCAAAGTAGCTGGGACTACAGGTACATGCCACCACGCCTGGGTCATTTTTGTATTTTTAGTAGAGACAGGGTTTCGCCATGTTGCCCAGGCTGGTCTTGAACTCCTGGGCTCAAGCAATCTGCCCATCTCGGCCTCTCAAAGTGTTGAGATTACAGGTGTGAGCCACTGTGCCCAGCATGAACCCAGGTTTTTATTTCACTTGGTTATGTACCTAGCAATGGGATTTTGGGGTGTTGTGGTAAGTATGTTTTAACTATATAAGAAACCACCAAACCGTTTTCCAAAATGCATGTTCTATTTTACATTCTCTCCAGCAATGCATGAAAGTTGTCGTCATTCCATATCATATCCAGCACTTGATATTCTCCACTTTTTTGTTGTTGTTGTTGTTTGCTTATAGATATATAGTGCTACCTCACTGTGTTTTTACCTTTGCATGAGTAATGATGTTGAGCATCTTTTCCTGTCCTTATTTGCCATCCATATATCTTCTTTGGTGAAGTATTTGCTCAAATCTTTTGCTCATTAAAAAAAAAAAAAAAAAAGGCTGGGCACGGTGGCTCACGCTTGTAATCCCAGCACTTTCAGAGTCCCAGGCAGGAGGATCAAGACTAGCCTGGCTAACATGGTGAAACCCTGTCTCTACTAAAAATACAAAAATTAGCCAGGCATGGTGGCACACACCTGTAGTCCCAGCACTTTGGGTGGCCAAGGTAGGCAGATCACTTGAGCTCAGGAGTTCGAGACCAGCCAACATGGCAAAACTCTGTCTTTACCAAAAATACAAAAATTTATTTAGGCGTGGCAGTGCATGCTTATGGTCCTAGCAACTTGGGAGGCTAAGGTGGGAGGATCACTGGAGCCCAGGAGGCTGAGGTTGCAGTGAGCTGAGATTGTACCACTGCACTCCAGCCTGTGTGACAGAGTGGTACTCTATCTCAAGAGAAAACAAAAACCAGTGCACACCAATGTTCATAATAGCACCATTCACAAGTGCCAAAAGGTGGAAGCAACTCAAGTGTCCATTGACAGATGAATAGATAAACAAAATGTGGTATATACATAATATCCCAGTGGGATATTATGCAGCCTTCAAAAGGAAAGAAGTCCTGTTACATGCTTCAGTGTGTATGAACCTTGAGGATATTGTGCTAAGTGAAATAAAGCAGTAACAAAGGGGTAGTACTTATATGAGGTATCCAAAGTAGTTAAATTCACAGATATGGAAAGTAAGATGATGATTACCAGGAGCTTTGGGAGGAGACAAAGAGAGTTGCTTAATGTGTGTAGAGTTTCAGTTCTACAAGATGAAAAAGTTCTGGAGATCTGTTTTACAGCAATGTAAATATACTTAACACCTAAATTGTATGCTTAAAAATGGTTAAGAGGGGCCCCTCCAAAAGTAGAGTATCTCAGTTATTCACAGTCACTTAAAGATTGAACTTCTCCTCTTTTCCCGCTTCTTACTACTGCCATTGATGAGTCTTTTTTAAAAAAATGGTTAAGAGGGTAAATTTTATGAGATGTCTTTCTTTTCTTTTTTCTTTTTCTTTTTTTTTTTTTTTTTTTTTTTTTTACCACAGTAACAACAAACCTAAACTCTAAAGTTTATTTAGATTTTACCAATTTTTCCACTAATGTCTCTTTTGTATTCCAGGATCTCATCTATGTTACCACATTACATTTAGTCATCGTGACTCCTTAGTCTTCTCTGGTCTGTGACTGTTTGTGTTTCCTTGTTTTTTATGACCCTGATAGTTTTCAAGAATGTTCCTCAATTTGGGTTTGTCTTGTGTTTTACTCATGGTTTGACTTGGATTGTGGATTATAGGGAAAAATGTCACACAGTCCAAGTACCCTGACTTATCACTGATGATACTAACCTTGATCACTTGGTTAAGGTAGTGTTTGCCATGTTTCTCTACCACAGAGTTGTAATTTTTTCTACTTTTTCATAGTCTGTTCTTTATTTTGTTTTATTTTTATTTTTATCATGTCTTATTCTTTGAAAGCAAATCACTAAATGCAGCCAACTTGAAAGTTGGGGGACAGGGAGGTTAAGCTCCACTTCCTGCAGAAAAGAGTATCTATATAAATTATTAAAACTTTTCTGTAAGAATTTGGTTGCTGTTGCTGCTGCTGCTGCTGCTGTTGCTTGTTGTTCTTGTTGTTGTTCTTCTTCTTGTTGTTCTTGTTGTTTTTGTTCTTCTTCTTGTTGTTGTTCTTATTCCTCTTCTTCCTCCTCCTCATCCTCCGCTCCCCCCCTTCCTTCCTTCCTTCCTTCCTTCCTTTCTTCTTCTTCCTTTTTTTTTTTTTTTTTTTTGAGACGGAGTCTTATTCTGTGGCCCACACTGGAGTGCAGTGGCACAATCTTGGCTCACTGCAACCTCCACCTGCTGGGTTCCAGGGATTCTCCTGCCTTAGCCTCCCAGGTAAATGGGATTACAGACCCACGCCTCCACACCTGGCTAATTTTTTTTGTTTTTAGTAGAGATGGGGTTTCACATGTTGGCCAGTCTGGTCTTGAACTCCCAATCTCAAGTGATTTGCCCTCCTCAGCCTCCCAAAGTGCCGGGATTACAGGTGTGAGCCACTGTGCCTGGCTTTCTTCTTTTTTTTGAGACAGTGTCTTGCTCTGTCACCCAGGCTGGAGTGCAGTGTCAATCACAGCTCATTGCAGCTTTGAACTCCAGGGCTCAAGCAGTCCTCCCACCTTGGCCTCCTGAGTAGCTGGGGTTACAGGTGTGCATCACCATGCCTGGATAATTTATTTTTGTTTTTTTGTATAGATGAAGTTGCCCTATGTTGCCCAGGCAGGTCTCGAACTCTTGGGCTCAAGCGATCCTCCTGCCTTGGCCTCCTAAAGTTCTGGGATTACAGGCATGAGCCACTGCACCCAGCCAGTATATGTTTTAATCAAAAGCTTACTGGAGTTTTGATTGGGATTATGGCAAACCTAGATCATTTTGGGGAAAACTGATATCTTGATAATGTACCTTACAATCTCTGACAAAATATATCTATTTATTGAAGTCTGATTTTTCTCACCAATGTTTTGTTGTTTACAACATGAAAATCTTGCATATATTCTATTAGATTTATCTTAATGTATTTCATGGCATTTGGTGCTATTAGTATTTTTGAAAATTTTAATTTTTAATTGTTTATTGCCAATATGCAGAAACACTACTTTTTAAAATTTTTTTAATATGACAGCTTTATGAGATATAATTCACCTACCATATAATCTGCCCATTAAAGCATACAATTTGGTGAGTTTCAGTGTAGTCAGAGAGTTGTACCACCATCACCACAATGAACTTTGGAGCATTTTCATCACCCCAACAGGAAACCTACCCGTGAGTGGTGACTCCCCATTTACTGCCATCTCCTGAGCTCTAGGCAATCACTAATCTATTCTCTGTGTCTGTAAATTTGCCTATTCTGGACATTTTATATAAATGAAATCATGCAATATGTGGTCTCTTGTGACTGGCTTCTTTTATTTTGGATCTTTTCAAGGCTTATCCATGTTGTTTCCATGAAGTAACAGTACTTTGTTCCCTTTTTACTGTGGAACAATATTACATTGTATGGATATACCACATTTTATTTATCCATTCATCAATTGTTAGACATTTAGGTTGCTTCTGCTTTTTGCTATTATGAATTATCCTGCTATGAGCATTCATGTACAAATTTTTGTGTGGGCATGTTTTCATTCTGTTGAGTATATACCTAGGAGCAGAATTGCTGGGTCATATGATAACTTTGTGTTTATAACCTTTTGAGGAACTGCCACACTGTTTGACTGTCCTCATTTTTCCAGTGTGGGTGTACCATTTTACACAAGCAAGAAACAATGCTGATTTTTAATCTTGTGTCCTGTTATCTTGCTATTTTTGATCTTGTATCCTGTCATCTCACTTATTAGGTTTATTAGTTTTTGTAACCTTTTTGGGATTTTCTACATAGACATTCATGTTGTATGTGAATGTTGTGTGCCTTTAAAGTCTTTTTCTTGCCTTGTTGTACAGGTTACAGCCTCCACTACTATGTTAAATTGGAGGGTAAAGATGGACATACTTGCCTTGTGTCCAATCTTAAGGTGAAAGGATTAAGGTTATCCTCCATTAAGTGTGATGTTAGCTGTAGGTTGTTCATAGATGCCCTCTATCTGGTTGAGGAAATTCCCTTTTATTTCCTGAGAATTGTTGTCATTAATGAATGTTGAATTTTGTTAAACATTCTCTAGCATTTATTGACATGATTACATGGTTTTCCTACTATTGTCTGTTAGTATAGTGATTGATTTTTAAATGTTGACCAACCCCACATGATTAGAACATCATTTTTACATATTGTTGTATTTGATTTGCTAGTATTCATGAGATATATTGGTCTGTAGTTTTACTTTCTTAAAATTTCTTTTTCTGGTTTCAGTGTTAGTTAATTTTGGCCTCATAATATGAATTGGGAAGTGTTCTCTCATTGCTCATCTTCTATTTTCTAGAAGAATTTGTTTAAGAGTGGTTTATTTCTTAAATGTTTGGTAAAATTTGCCAGTGAAGCCACTGCATCTGAAGTTTACTTTCGTGGAAGATTTTAAACCATAAGTTCAGTTTATTTAATAGGTACAGGACTATTTAAGTTATCTATTTAGCAGTGACCTTTGGAAGTTTGTGTCTTTGAAGAAATTTGTTTTATTTTGTTGTCACTTTTATGGGGCATACAGTTGTTTGTAATATTCACTTTTAATGTCTGTAGGGTCTGTACTCAGCTTCCCTCTTTCATTCCCTGTATTGGTAATTTGTATTTTCTCTCTTTTTTTTTTTCTTCATCAGTTTGGATAGATGTTTGTCAAGTTTATTGATTTCGCCTCCTCAGAGAACCAGCTTTTGGTTTTATTGATTTTTTTCTCTGTCATTTTTCTGTTTTATTGATTTATGCTCTTTATTTTCTTCTTATTGCTTGCTTTGAGTTTAATTTGCTCTTTTTTTGCTAGTTTTTTAGGGTGCAAGCATAGTTCATTGATATGAGGCTTTTCTTTTTTTCTAATATAAATATTTTGCACTATAAATTTCCCTCTAAGTACTGCTTTAGTTGCAGCTCATAAATTTTTTTGTTGTGTTTTTATTGTCTTTCAAGTTCAGTGTATTTTCTTATTTCCCTTGAATTTCTTCTTTGACTTTTGAATTTTTTAGAAATGTGTTGCTTAATTTTCAAATACTTGGGGATTTTCCAGATATTCTTCTGTTAGTAATTTCTAGTTTAGTTTTGTTTTGGCCCAAGAATATTGTTTGTATTATTTCAATGCTTCGAAATTTATTGAGACATGTTTTATGGCCCAGAGTATGGTCTATCTTGGTAAATGGTCCATTCCACATGCACTTGTATTTTGTTCTTGGTGGGTAGAGTGTTCTGTAAGTTTCAGTTTGGTTGAGTTGTATTATGATATTGTTCTCTGTTTTCACAAATTGTTCCGTCTACTTATTATAAAGGGACAGAGAAGATTGTGGAAACATTTGGCTGTAATTGTGGGTTTGTCTGTTTTCCCCTTGTGGTTCTTTTTACTTTTTGGTTCATGTGTTTTGTAGCTCTGCTGTTAGATAGATACACATTTAGGATTATTGTATCTTGGCAAATTGACTCTTTTATCATTATATAATATCCTCCTTCACCCTGGTAGTATTCCTTGTTCTGAATTCTGTTTTGTCTGACTTTAATGTAGCCACTTTGGCTTTTTAAATTATTAGTATCTGCATGCATACCTTAACTTTTTTTCTTTTTAGAAGTGAGTTCTTGCTATATAGCTTGAGTACAGTGGCTATTCACAGATGTGATCATAGTGCAATACATCCTCAAACTCTTGGGCTTAACTGATCCTTCTGCCTCAGCCTCCTGAGTAGATGGGACTACAGGCACATACCACTGTGGCTGGCTTATATATTTTCCTGTTAGCTATATATATATATATTTTTTTTTAACTTTTTTTTTTATTATTATACTTTAGGTTTTATGGTACATGTGCACAATGTGCAGGTTAGTTACATATGTATACATGTGCCATGCTGGTGTGCTGCACCCACCAACTCATCATCCAGCATTAGGTATATCTCCCAATGCTATCCCTCCCCCCTCCCCCCACCCCACAGCAGTCCCCGAAGTGTGATGTTCCCCTTCCTGTGTTCATGTGTTCCCATTGTTCAATTCCCACCTATGAGTGAGAATATGCGGTGTTTGGTTTTTTGTTCTTGTGATAGTTTACTGAGAATGATGATTTCCAATTTCATCCATGTCCCTACAAAGGACATGAACTCATCATTTTTTATGGCTGCATAGTATTTCATGGTGTATATGTGCCACATTTTCTTAATCCAGTCTATCATTGTTGGACATTTGGGTTGGTTCCACGTCTTTGCTATTGTGAATAATGCCGCAATAAACATACATGTGCATGTGTCTTTATAGCAGCATGATTTATAGTCCTTTGGGTATATACCCAGTAATGGGATGGCTGGGTCAAATGGCATTTCTAGTTCTAGATCCCTGAGGAATCACCACACTGACTTCCACAAGGGTTGCACTAGTTTACAGTCCCACCAACAGTGTAAAAGTGTTCCTATTTCTCCACATCCTCTCCAGCACCTGTTGTTTCCTGACTTTTTAATGATTGCCATTCTAACTGGTGTGAGATGGTATCTCATTGTGGTTTTGATTTGCATTTCTCTGATGGCCAGTGATGGTGAGCATTTTTTCATGTGTTTTTTGGCTGCATAAATGTCTTCTTTTGAGAAGTGTCTGTTCATGTCCTTCACCCACTTTTTGATGGGGTTGTTTGTTTTTTTCTTGTAAATTTGTTGGAGTTCATTGTAGATTCTGGATATTAGCCCTTTGTCAGATGAGTAGGTTGCGAAAATTTTCTCCCATTTTGTAGGTTCCCTGTTCACTCTGATGGTAGTTTCTTTTGCTGTGCAGAAGCTCTTTAGTTTAATTAGATCCCATTTGTCAATTTTGGCTTTTGTTGCCATTGCTTTTGGTGTTTTAGACATGAAGTCCTTGCCCATGCCTATGTCCTGAATGGTAATGCCTAGGTTTTCTTCTAGGGTTTTGATGGTTTTAGGTCTAATGTTTAAGTCTTTAATCCATCTTGAATTGATTTTTGTATAAGGTGTAAGGAAGGGATCCAGTTTCAGCTTTCTCCATATGGCTAGCCAGTTTTCCCAGCACCATTTATTAAATAGGGAATCCTTTCCCCATTTCTTGTTTTTCTCAGGTTTGTCAAAGATCAGATAGTTGTAGATATGTGGCATTATTTCTGATGGCTCTGTTCTGTTCCATTGGTCTATATCTCTGTTTTGGTACCAGTACCATGCTGTTTTGGTTACTGTAGCCTTGTAGTATAGTTTGAAATCAGGTAGTGTGATGCCTCCAGCTTTGTTCTTTTGGCTTAGGATTGACTTGGCAATGCGGGCTCTTTTTTGGTTCCATATGAACTTTAAAGTAGTTTTTTCCAATTCTGTGAAGAAAGTCATTGGTAGCTTGATGGGGATGGCATTGAATCTGTAAATTACCTTGGGCAGTATGGCCATTTTCATGATGTTGATTCTTCCTACCCATGAGCATGGAATGTTCTTCCATTTGTTTGTATCCTCTTTTATTTCCTTGAGCAGTGGTTTGTAGTTCTCCTTGAAGAAGTCCTTCACATCCCTTGTAAGTTGGATTCCTAGGTATTTTATTCTCTTTGAAGCAGTTGTGAATGGGAGTTCACTCATGATTTGGCTCTCTGTTTGTCTGTTATTGGTGTATAAGAATGCTTGTGATTTTTGTACATTGATTTTGTATCCTGAGACTTTGCTGAAGTTGCTTATCAGCTTAAGGAGATTTTGGGCTGAGACAATGGGGTTTTCTAGATATACAATCATGTCATCTGCAAACAGGGACAATTTGACTTCCTCTTTTCCTAACTGAATACCCTTTATTTCCTTCTCCTGCCTAATTGCCCTGGCCAGAACTTCCAACACTATGTTGAATAGAAGTGGTGAGAGAGGGCATCCCTGTCTTGTGCCAGTTTTCAAAGGCAATGCTTCCAGTTTTTGCCCATTCAGTATGATATTGGCTGTGGGTTTGTCATAGATAGCTCTTATTATTTTGAGATACGTCCCATCAATACCTAATTTATTGAGAGTTTTTAGCATGAAGGGTTGTTGAATTTTGTCAAAGGCCTTTTCTGCATCTATTGAGATAATCATGTGGTTTTTGTCTTTGGTTCTGTTTATATGCTGGATTACATTTATTGATTTGCATATATTGAACCAGCCTTGCATCCCAGGGATGAAGCCCACTTGATCATGGTGGATGAGCTTTTTGATGTGCTGCTGGATTCTGTTTGCCAGTATTTTATTGAGGATTTTTGCATCAATGTTCATCAAGGATATTGGTCTAAAATTCTCTTTTTTGGTTGTGTCTCTGCCCGGCTTTGGTATCAGGATGATGCTGGCCTCATAAAATGAGTTAGGGAGGATTCCCTCTTTTTCTATTGATTGGAATAGTTTCAGAAGGAATGGTACCAGTTCCTCCTTGTACCTCTGGTAGATTTCGGCTGTGAACACATCTGGTCCTGGACTTTTTTTGGTTGGTAAGCTATTGATTATTGCCACAATTTCAGCTCCTGTTATTGGTCTATTCAGAGATTCAACTTCTTCCTGGTTTAGTCTTGGGAGGGTGTATGTGTTGAGGAATTTATCCATTTCTTCTAGATTTTCTAGTTTATTTGCGTAGAGGTGTTTGTAGTATTCTCTGATGGTAGTTTGTATTTCTGTGGGATTGGTGGTGATATCCCCTTTATCATTTTTTATTGCATCTATTTGATTCCTCTCTCTTTTTTTCTTTATTAATCTTGCTAGCGGTCTATCAATTTTGTTGATCCTTTCAAAAAACCAGCTCCTGGATTCATTAATTTTGTGAAGGGTTTTTTGTGTCTCTATTTCCTTCAGTTCTGCTCTGATTTTAGTTATTTCTTGCCTTCTGCTAGCTTTTGAATGTGTTTGCTCTTGCTTTTCTAGTTCTTTTAATTGTGATGTTAGGGTGTCAGTTTTGGATCTTTCCTGCTTTCTCTTATGGGCATTTAGTGCTATAAATTTCCCTCTACACACTGCTTTGAATGCATCCCAGAGATTCTGGTATGTTGTGTCTTGGTTCTTGTTGGTTTCAAAGAACATCTTTATTTCTGCCTTCATTTCGTTATGTACCCAGTAGTCATTCAGGAGCAGGTTGTTCAGTTTCCATGTAGTTGAGTGGTTTTGAGTGAGATTCTTAATCCTGAGTTCTAGCTTGATTGCACTGTGATCTGAGAGATAGTTTGTTATAATTTCTGTTCTTTTACATTTACTGAGGAGAGCTTTACTTCCAACTATGTGGTCAATTTTGGAATAGGTGTGGTGTGGTGCTGAAAAAAATGTATATTCTGTTGATTTGGGGTGGAGAGTTCTGTAGATGTCTATTTGGTCCACTTGGTGCAGAGCTGAGTTCAATTCCTGGGTATCCTTGTTGACTTTCTGTCTCGTTGATCTGTCTAATGTTGACAGTGGGGTGTTAAAGTCTCCCATTATTAATGTGTGGGAGTCTAAGTCTCTTTGTAGGTCACTCAGGACTTGCTTTATGAATCTGGGTGCTCCTGTATTGGGTGCATATATATTTAGGATAGTTAGCTCTTCTTGTTGAATTGATCCCTTTACCATTATGTAATGGCCTTCTTTGTCTCTTTTGATCTTTGTTGGTTTAAAGTCTGTTTTATCAGAGACTAGGATTGCAACCCCTGCCTTTTTTTGTTTTCCGTTTGCTTGGTAGATCTTCCTCCATCCTTTTATTTTGAGCCTATGTGTGTCTCTGCACGTGAGATGGGTTTCCTGAATACAGCACACTGATGGGTCTTGAGTCTTTATCCAGTTTGCCAGTCTGTGTCTTTTAATTGGAGCATTTAGTCCATTTACATTTAAAGTTAATATTGTTATGTGTGAATTTGATCCTGTCATTATGATGTTAGCTGGTTATTTTGCTCGTTAGTTGATGCAGTCTCTTCCTAGTCTCGATGGTCTTTACATTTTGGCATGATTTTGCAGTGGCTGGTACCGGTTGTGCCTTTCCATGTTTAGCGCTTCCTTCAGGAGCTCTTTTAGGGCAGGCCTGGTGGTGACAAAATCTCTCAGTATTTGCTTGTCTGTAAAGTATTTTATTTCTCCTTCACTTATGAAGCTTAGTTTGGCTGGATATGAAATTCTGGGTTGAAAATTCTTTTCTTTAAGAATGTTGAATATTGGCCCCCACTCTCTTCTGGCTTGTAGGGTTTCTGCCGAGAGATCCACTGTTAGTCTGATGGGCTTCCCTTTGTGGGTAACCCGACCTTTCTCTCTGGCTGCCCTTAACATTTTTTCCTTCATTTCAACTTTGGTGAATCTGACAATTATGTGTCTCGGAGTTGCTCTTCTCGAGGAGTATCTTTGTGGCGTTCTCTGTATTTCCTGAATCTGAATGTTGGCCTGCCTTGCTAGATTGGGGAAGTTCTCCTGGATAATATCCTGCAGAGTGTTTTGCAACTTGGTTCCATTCTCCCCGTCACTTTCAGGTACACCAGTCAGACGTAGATTTGGTCTTTTCACATAGTCCCACATTTCTTGGAGGCTTTGCTCGTTTCTTTTTATTCTTTTTTCTCTAAACTTCCCTTCTCGCTTCATTTCATTCATTTCATCTTCCAGGGCTGATACCCTTTCTTCCATTTGATTGCATCGGCTCCTGAGGCTTCTGCATTCTTCACGTAGTTCTCGAGCCTTGGTTTTCAGCTCCATCAGCTCCTTTAAGCACTTCTCTGTATTGGTTATTCTAGTTATACATTGTTCTAAATTTTTTTCAAAGTTTTCAACTTCTTTGCCTTTGGTTTGAATATCCTCCCGTAGCTTGGAGTAATTTGATCGTCTGAAGCCTTCTTCTCTCAGCTCGTCAAAGTCATTCTCCGTCCAGCTTTGTTCCGTTGCTGGTGAGGAACTGCGTTCCTTTGGAGGAGGAGAGGCACTCTGCTTTTTAGAGTTTCCAGTTTTTCTGCTCTGTTTTTTCCCCATCTTTGTGGTTTTATCTACTTTGGTCTTTGATGATGGTGATGTACAGATGGGTTTTTGGTGTGGATGTCCTTTCTGTTAGTTTTCCTTCTAACAGACAGGACCCTCAGCTGCAGGTCTGTTGGAGTACCCGGCCGGCCGTGTGAGGTGTCAGTCTGCCCCTGCTGGGGGGTGCCTCCCAGTTAGGCTGCTTGGGGGTCAGGGGTCAGGGACCCACTTGAGGAGGCAGTCTGCCCGTTCTCAGATCTCCAGCTGCGTGCTGGGAGAACCACTGCTCTCCTCAAAGCTGTCAGACAGGGACATTTAAGTCTGCAGAGGTTACTGCTGTCTTTTTGTTTGTCTGTGCTCTGCCCCCATAGGTGGAGCCTACAGAGGCAGGCAGGCCTCCTTGAGCTGTGGGGGGCTCCACCCAGTTCAAGCTTCCCGGCTGCTTTGTTTACCTAAGCGAGCCTGGGCAATGGCGGGCGCCCCTCCCCCAGCCTCGCTGCCGCCTTGCTGTTTGATCTCAGACTGCTGTGCTAGCCATCAGCGAGACTCCGTGGGTGTAGGACCCTCTGAGCCAAGTGCGGGCTATACTCTCCTGGTACACCGTTTCCTAAGCCCGTCGCAAAAGCACAGTATTCGGGTGGGAGTGGCCCGATTTTCCAGGTGCCGTCTGTCACCCCTGGAAAGGGAACTCCCTGACCCCTTGCGCTTCCTGAGTGAGGCAATGCCTCGCCCCTGCTTCGGCTGGCGCACGGTGTGCTCACCCACTGACCTGCGCCCACTGTCTGGCACTCCCTAGTGAGATGAACCCGGTACCTCAGATGGAAATGCAAAAATCACCCGTCTTCTGCGTCGCTCACGCTGGGAGCTGTAGACCGAAGCTGTTCCTATTCGGCCATCTTGGCTCCTGCCCCCTATATTTTTATATTTAAAGTGTCTGTCTTGTACACAGCTTACAGTTGGGTCTTGTTTATTATCCAGTCTGATAATCTCTGTATCTTATTTGGCATATTAGCTATACATATTTACAATGTGATAATCAATTATAGTTTCTTTCAGTTCTACCACTTATTTTGTTTGCCCCTCCCCGCACTCTTTTAAACATTCCGTTTTAATTTATTAGTTGGCTTTTGGGCTATATTTGTATTTTTTAGCAGTTACTCTAAGATTACATTGTATATACCTTTTGCAGTCTAAAGTTAGGATTGTACCACTTCAATAAAATGTAGAAACTTTGCTACTATATAGGGTCTATTTATTTATTTATTTATTTTTGAGTTTCGCTCTTGTTGCCCGGGCTGGAGTGCAATGGCATGATCTCGGCTCACTGCAACCTCTGCTTCCCCAGTTCAAGCGATTCTCCTGCCTCAGCCTCCCAAGTAGTTGGGATTACAGGCATGTGCCACCAAGCCTGGCTAATTTTGTATTTTTAGTAGAGATGGGGTTTCTCCATGTTGGTCAGGCTGGTTTTGAACTCCCAACCTCAGGTGATCCACCTGCCTTGGCCTCCCAAAGTGCTGGGATTACAGGTGTGAGCCACTGTGCCTGGTCTTTTTTTTTAGTTTTTAAGAGATGGGGTCTTGCTCTGTTGCTCAAGCTGGAGTGCAGTGGTGTGATTATAGCTCACTGCAGCCTTAAGCTCCTGGGCTCAAGTGATCCTCCTCCCTCAACCTCCTGAGTAGCTGGGATTACAGGTGTGAGCCACTGCACCCAGCTGGATATAGAATTTTTAGTTGGTAATTTTTATCTTGAAGTACTTTGAAGCTATTATTCTCCTTTTTCTGGCCTCCATGGTTTCTGAAAATAAATCTGTAGTCATTTGAATAATTGTTCCATTGCTTGTAGTATGTTGTTTTTCTCTAGCTTTTTTTTTATTTTTGAGACGGAGTCTCGCTCTGTCGCCTAGGCTGGAGTGCAGTGGGGTGATTTCAGCTCACTGCAAGCTCCGCCTCCCGGGTTCAAGCTATTCTCTGCCTCAGCCTCCCGAGTAGCTGGGATTACAAGTGCCCACCACCACGCCTGGCTAATTTTTGTATTTTTAGTAGAGACGGGGTTTCACCATCTTGGCCAGGCTGGTCTTGAACTCCTGACCTCGTGATCCACCCGCCTCAGCCTCTCAAAGTGCTGGGATTACAGGCCTGAGCCACCACCGCACCTGTCCTTCTGTAGCTTCTTAAAAGGTTTTTTTTTTCCTTATCTTTGGCCTTTCAGCAGTGTGATTATAATATATCTATGCACAATTTTTCTTTGAGTTCATCCTATTTGGGGTTTGCTGAGCTTCTTAACTCTCACCAAATTTGGGGAAGTCTTTAGCCCTTCTTTTTTCACTGGGGGCAGAAACTCTGCCCCAATTTCTGTCTCCTCCTTTTCTGAGACTATAGTATCACAAGGATTAGACTTTTTGATATTGTCCCATATGTTTCTGAGGCCCTGTCCCTCCCCTCCCCCATTTGTCTCTATTCTTCGTATTTAATTATTTCTATTATACTTTATGTTCACTGACTCCTTTGTCAGTCTATTCTGCTATTAAGCCCATCCAGTGAATTCTTTATTTCACATGGTACATATTTTACTTCTAAATATGTGTCACCCTGGCTGGAGTGCAGTGGTGCACTCGTGGCTCACTGTAGCCTCAAACTCCTGGGCTCAAGTGATCCTCCTACCTCAGCCTTCCAAAGTGCTGGGGTTACAAGGCATTAGCCACTGTGCCCAGCTTTACTTCTAAATATTTTAATTGGTTCTTTTTATGGCTTCAGTTTCTTTGCTGAACTTCTGTCTTTCCATTCATTTCAAGTATGTTTACCTTTTCCTCATGGAGCATAGTTATGATAACTGCTTTAAAGTCCTTGATAATTTTAACATACGTGCCATCTCAGATATCTGTTTTCTGTCTTTTCTTTTGATAATTGGTCACTTTTTTTGTTTTATTATATATTCTGGTTCTTTATGAGTAATTTTGGATTACCTCCTGGACATTTTTTTTTTTTTTTGAGACAGAGTCTTACTCTGTCGCCCAGGCTGGAGTGCAGTGGCTCACTGCAACCTCTGCCTCCTAGGTTCAAGTGATTCTCCTGCCTCATCCTCCCCAGTATCTGAGATTACAAGTGCCTGCCACCATGCCTGGCTAATTTTTTGTATTTTAGTAGAGATGGAGTTTTGCCATGTTGGCCAGGCTGGTCTCGAATTCCTGACCTCAGGTGATCTGCCCACCTTGGCCTCTCAAAATGCTGGGATTACAGGCATGAGCCACCGAGCCTGGCCTCCTCCTGGACATTTTTAATGTTATGTTGTATACACTCAGAGATTGGTTATAATCTTCTGGATTTTTTTTTTCTTTTTTGAGACAGAGTCTCGTTCTGTCACCTAGGCTGAAGTGTCACCCAGGCACGCTCTCAGCTCACTGCAACCTCTGCCTCCTGTGTTCAAGTGATTCTTGTGCCTCAGCCTCCGGAGTAGCTGGGATTACAGGCACGCACCACCACGCCTGGCTAAGTTTTGTATTTTTAGTTGAGGTGGGGTTTCACCATGTTGGTCAGGCTGGTCTTGGACTCCTGACCTTAGGTGATCCACCTGCCTCAGCCTCCCAAAGTGCTGGGATTACAAGTGTGAGCCACCGTGTCCAGCCTAATTTTTGTATTTTTTGTAGAGATGGGATTTCGGCATGTTGCCCAGGCTGGTCTTGAACTCCTGGACTCAAGTGATCTACCCTCTTTGGCCTCCCAAAGTGTTGGGATGGCAGGCACGAGGCATTGCACCTGGCCTCTCGATTTCTTTCTCCAGAAAGATGAGGCTTCCTTTTGAGTTTTAGCCATCCACACAGTTCCACTATGCAGCTCCGGAACTGGCTGACCCTTGGGGCAAAGATGTAAGGGAAAATAGGAAAAATAAAACCTGGAAAGCGACCCTCTTGTGAGTGTTTCTTCAAGTTTTGACTTCCCTCTATAATCTGTCTGCTTTTGTTTAATTTTCAGAGCCCTCAGATAATTACTTTTCATGTTTTGTCTAGAGTTTTTAGCTGTAATCAGCAGGAGATAGAGGCTTTAGTGGGCTTACTCTGCCATGCTGGAAGTAGAACACCATTTTTTAAAAAGATATTTTTGTTTAATATAAAATTTTTCATTCATTACTTTAAAAATCTCATTTGATTATTTTCTGGCGTACATAGTTGCTAGTAAGAGGTCCGTTGTTTTCATCTTTGTTTCTCTGTGCATAATATCTTTGTTTTTCTCTGAATGCTTTTTTTTTTTTGAGATGGAGTCTCATTCTGTCCCCCAGACTGGAGCGCAGTAGTGCCATCTGGGCTCACTGCAACCTCTGTCTCCCGGGTTCAAGCGATTCTTGTGCCTCAGCCTCCCGAGTAGCTGAGATTACAGGTGTGCACCACCATGCTCGGCTAATTTTTGTATTTTTAGTAGAGATGGGGTTTCGCCATGTTGGCCAGGCTGGTCTCGAACTCCTGACCTCAGGTGATCCACCCGCCTCGGCCTCCCAAAGTACTGGGATTACAAGCATGAGCTACCATGCCTGACCTCTGAATGATTTTAATATTTTCTCTTTATCATTGGTTTTCAACAATATGATTATCACATGCCTTGGCATGGTTTTCTTTATGTTTATTTTGCTTGGGGTTCTTAGAACTTTTTGAATCTGTACATTTCTAGTTTTCATCAAATGTGGAAATGTTTTGGCTATAATTTCTTCAAATATTTTTTGACACTGCTCTTCTGTTCTCAGTTTGGACTCTGTCTCTCTCTCTGTCTCTCTCTCTCTCTCTCTATATATATAGGCTCAAGCAATCCTTCTGCCTTAGCCTCCCAAAGTGCTGAGATTATAGGCGTTAGCCACTGTGCTTAGCCGTGGGTTTCTTTTTTAATATTTCCATTTCTTTCCTCATCATTTTCAAATTTTCCTGTCTTCCTGAATATATTGAACGTATTTCTAATAGATTTTTTTTTTTTTTTTTGAGATGGAGTCTTGCTCTGTCGCCCAGTCTTGAGTGCAGTGGTGGGGTCTCGGCTCACTGCAAGGTCTGCCTCCCAGGTTCATGCCATTCTCCTGCCTCAGCCTCCCGAGTAGCTGGGACTACAGGTGCCCACCACCACACCTGGCTAATTTTTTGTATTTTTAGTAGAGACGGGGTTTCACCGTGTTAGCCAGGATGGTCTTGATCTCCTGACCTCATGATCCACCCACCTTGGCCTCTCAAAGTGCTGGGATTACAGGCGTGAGCCACCGCGCCCAGCCTCTAATTGCTATTTTATGGTCCTTGTCTTCTCCTTCCATTGTCTTTCTTCACGTCTAGGTCTGTTTCTACTGACTGATTTTCCCTCTGCTTATGCTTCATATATTTTTTTGTTTCTTATGGTTCATATGTTTTTGTTTCTTTGCATGCCTGGTTATTTTTGTTATTAGAATTTAGAAATTGTGATTTTTATGATGTGGATGCTGGATTTTGTTATGTTTCTTTTGTGTAACATTGAACTTTATTCTGGAATGTGATTATGTTATGTGGAATCAGTTGGATCTTTTCAGGGTTTGCTTTTAAGGGTTGAGGGTAGATCAAGAGCAACCTTGAATGTAGGCTAATTTGTCCCATTACAAATGCAGTACCCATTTACAGAACCTGCCTGATAATCCATGTGTTACTAGGTCTTTCCACTCTTGCTGGTGGAAACATAAGTTATTTTCTTTGTGGAGCGTGCCATGAGCTCCTCAGTTTCTTCTCCTTTCCAGTGGTTCTTTACCCTCATCCTTGGGCAGTTTCTTCTTCCATATGCATAGATCAGTGTCTGCAAGAGATGTAAGGGATCTCCAGAGCTGTCTGTCAAACTCCCTCCTTGGCCAGCTTTCTGCCCCACATCCTCTAGATGTCTTGGCCTCTCCAAATGCTGATCTCTGTGTCTACAACTTGGCAAGACTTCTGGCTTCTGTTTAGATTCCTCTTCCCAGCCCTGCAATGTGGGAACTTTTCTGCAGGGCAGTTGTAGGGTTCACCTTGTTTTCCTCCTTTTAGGGGATCACAATTCTATACTGCTTGTTTTCCAATGTCTGACAACCATTGTTTCATATGTTTTGTCCAGGTTTCTGTTGTGTAAGGTAGGAGGGTAAGTTATGTCTTATTACTGCATCTTGGCTAGAAGAGGAAAGACTTTTTTTTTTTTTTTTTTTTTTTTTGAGATGGAGTCTTGCTCTGTTGCCTAGGCTGGAGTGCAGTGGTGCAATCTCGGTTCACTGCAACCTGTGCCTCCAGGGTTAAAGCAATTCTCCTGCCTCAGCTTCCTGAGTAGCTGGGACTACTGGCACGTGCCACGGCACCCAGCTAATTTTTTTTTGTATCTTTAGTAGAGATGGGGTTTCACCATGTTGGCTGGGCTGGTCTTGAATGCCTGACCTCAAGTGATCCACCCGCTTCAGTCTCCCAAAGTGCTGGGATTACAGGCGTGAGCCACTGTGCCCGGCTCACTAAGACATTTTTGATAAAGGCACACACTTAATCTCCTGTTTGGCTGCAGTGAAGCCCACTGTATGGGAAGGACCTCCACAGAAGCTACCCAGAACCGTAAATGACATTATGTTTTAAGCTGTCTTTTCTTATTTTTAAAATCAAAGGTAATTACCAATACTAAAGAAAAAACATAGAAAATATTTTAAATCTTATAATTCCTTGGTTCTAGTACTACCACTGTTTTCACTGTTGTATATTAACCCACATGCATGCATAGTTTCACAGAGTTGTAATCATGATATCCTTCTAGCTTGTGTTTTTTAACATACAATTCTTTTTTTTGTAATTTTCATGTTTCTTTTTAAATGGCTGCATATTATTTTTGTGTACCATAATTTACTACATAAATGATGGCTTTAGTTTGAGGCTTTTAGGGAATTTTGAAATAATTTTGTGTTTCAATTTGGTAGCTTAGAAAAGAATGTAAAAACCAATGGCGTTTCCAAAGGAAATGTAGTGATGAGGTCATCTGGGTGCCTGTTCAGTAAGGAACAGAGCTGACAGGATATTACAGAGAAGTAGTCCATGGACAGAGTTCAATACCTCTGTGAAAATGTGAGGAGGCAAAATTCAGCTCCATTTCATAAATGTCTAGGTTCTACCATCAGAGAACTTGTGATTTTGTGGGGGATCTGGTGAAAAACCAATGCATCTAAATAAATTTCATAATTGAGGTATAATAATAATAAAATTAAAAAAATAAATTTCACAATTGAGTTGAACAATAAATGTATGGCTTCGTGAAACAGTTTTGTTCATTACATGAATAAATTCGCACATGCACTCAGTGAAACCTGAGTTCAGACTGTAGAGCTCTAACTTGGAACTATACCAAATTCCCTTGCACTAAATCTTATAAATTAAAAAAGCAGCACTGTTGATGTGTTTTATTAAGCCTTCTGTCTTCTTTTTCATTAAATTGCATGAATTTATAAACGTGAGACATTGCTGGAACAGATGTAGAGCAGCCAGATGAGCTTTCTTTCCCCCATCACAGCCACAGGCCCTCCCTCTGATAGAGCTTCTGCTACAGCTCTTCAGAATCTTGGGTCAGGCGTACATAGTGATGGTACTCAGCTATGAAGGTCATATACAGATTGGTCACACATTTCTTAATGTTAGTGAGGCCCTACTTTTTTTCTTTTGGGAAAGTCTCAGGTACATTCATTCATTCATTTGGGAGGCAGTCTGTTGAAATTAATAATAGCTAAAACTTATTTACTGTGTGGCAGGCACTAATCTAAGAGCTTTATATATAACAATTCTTTCATATAGGTATTGCTGTTATTCTCTAGTAGGTGGCAGGGGCTGGACTTGGACCCTGACCATTGGCTTCAGAGATCTTGTACTTACTTCTCTACATAAATGTAGGCTCTTGAGTCATTTCCCTCCAGGTTTAAATTCCAGCTCCATTACTTACAACTTGTGTGAATGACTGCAATCAGTTACCGTACTTGTCTCCTCTGAGTCTTGGTTTTCCTCATCTGTATGCTACATTACATGTAACCTACGTTGGTCCAGTGCCTGGCACATAGTAAACTCTCCACATATTTAGCTCTTATTAATTAGCCATTCATTAAAACATACACTTAGAGTGCCTACCATGTGCTTGCTCTTTCAAGGAGCACTTGTGCTGTTTTGTCTCTTTTCTAAAACGGCATGTGTGGCTCTGAAGATCATAGCTGATAGAGGATATATTCAGGTCTATATTTCTATTATCTTTCCTCTCTGTGTGAGTTTGGAAAAGGGAGAGAATTTGGTCACCCAAGGGAAGAACATTCTTGTAGATTCATTTTGCAGGTCACACAGTTAAGTCAGAGGAGCAAAAAAAGGTTAGTCTGTTCTCACTCATAGGTGGGAATTGAAAAATGAGAACACTTCGACACAGGGTGGGGAACATCACACACTGGGACCTGTTGTGGGGTGGAGGGAGGGGGGAGGGATAGCATTAGGAGATATACCTAATGTAAATGACGAGTTAATGGGTACAGCACACCAACATGGCACATGTATACATATGTAACAAACCTGCACGTTGTGCACATGTACCCTAGAACTTAAAGTATAATTAAAAAAAAAAAAAAGGTTAATCCTTGATTGACACATGACCATCCTCTATGTGGATGTGTCCTGTTTGACTGAGTTTATATGTTAAGGAGTTTATGCATATACATAGAGCAGGAAGGCACATCAACTAAGCCAGCCAGTTCCGCTAAATCAGCCCCCACCATTAGGGAAATGATAGATATGGCAACCAGATTACCCTCACATCACCACCCCAGTGCAGATTGTAAATGCATGCAAAAATTAAGTTATGGAACCCTGTTAGCAGAGGGGAGGGAAAACCTAAGGCAGAGAAGGAGTAGAGTATTTTGATAGAAAGTGAAAAGAAGTTAGAGAAAAAACTCAAGTGAAAATAGTTGAGAGAATTCTATAAGCCCTTGTATTTTTATCTAAGCTGAGGATGTTTTTAACAGAAGATTGGCACAGGCTTTGTTTGGTTATTCTGAGAGTGCCATTCTGAGATGTGTCTTCATTCCTTATGTTTGTGTTTTATGCCGGGGGTTTGACAGATCTGTGTTCTTTCCTTCTTTGCAGTCCTGAGGCTTTCTACCAATGCAGGCCAGTGGAAGGAAGCAGCTAGCAAGGTGACCCATGCATTGGTTAATATCAGGTAAGGAATGAGAAGTATCTCTTGCAGAGTTCCTTGGCTCTTCCTGAGGTTTATTGTACCTTTCTAAGTAGAGTGTGTTGAACACTACTACTATTTTAAGCCTTGATGTCTGTAGGAGTGGAAGAAAAATTGTCGTACTTGATCAAGAAAAGCAGGAGTACATGAGGCTTTTATTTTATCATATTGAAACAGCTCAAAGTGCTGGCTGTTCTGTGAATTTTTTTACTGAGAGATGGTTACAAGCCCTTTTCAGGCATGCTAGTTGCCAGAGTGTTCTCTATGTATAGGTCATCTGAAAGCTTTTCTCCAAAGATTTTCAGCTTTTCTCCATGACTTCAGTGAATGATTCATGGAGATCTAGAATGTTGACCTTTTACTTTACGTGACTGTTTCTATTTATGGTAAACAGAGGCAAATGGAGTCCATGGGGCTGAGTCATTTTAGGTTGCTTATGAAACAGCAAGGCAATTACAGAGTGCTGTATGTATTGGATAAAGTTGTGTCAGGCATGGAGTTGGTCAGGGTCTTGAGGAGGCACCACCCATGCACAGGTGTGAGCTGTTGGTAAATGGAGAAGAGAAAGTGTGTTCACCATTGGGAAACCTAAATTCGACTTTTCTTCTGTTCGTTGCTCCCTTTGTGCCTGATTTTTCATTTTCTCAACAGTTATTACACTGTTCTTATAAACAATTGAAAAATTAACATTGAGTAAAAGAGGCAAACCCAACAGATGGGGAACTTGATTTAGCTCCAGATGTAAGCCTTGCCAGACATTCCTGGTAATAGTAATGCACATTTTACAACTTGGTATAGATTCTAATGTGTAACAAAGCTGGTCTGTGATTTTTTTCCTATATCTTTTCTTTCTTTTTATTTAAAGGTAAAATGTCCTGTCCCTGCGGTGATTTACTACCCTGTTTGGCACATCTGGGCATAAAAGAAGTGTGAAATGTGTGTGTTAAGAGGGCTGGGATGAGGGAGCATGGGGTGAGATGTGCTAACAAGATTGCAGTGAAGGTTGGTCTGCCTTACCTGTCACCAGAGTCATTTTGCATCAAACACAATTTTATAAATCTCACAAATAAATGCATTATTTGCACCTAGCAAATAATCCAGATACTGTGGTGAGGCCTTACGATAAATGCGATTTTCTGTAAGAATCAGGAATTACAGACTGCCTTCTCCCAAATATCCGTTTATGACCCAAGGGCAGCATGACAAATGTGGGTGTTTGAATGAAGCACCAGGTCACCAGGTTCTGGGCTAGGGTATGAAATACATATGGGTATAATTTATGTTGTGTTGACTCATTCATGCATTTATGTAGGCCTTTCAGGCAGCTCCTTTTCATCTGGGGCCTGTTTCCTTGATCACATTCCTTTATACTTGCCTGATCTTCTACTTTTCCTTTCGGTGGTTTCTGGCTTGGCTGCTGTCTCTGTTCTTCCCAAGGGCCATCAAGCAGCTGATTTAAGCTTTTGACCTCTCCTTTTTCCGACAGCTAAGAAAGGACTGGGCTGAGCCTTGTACCATGTAACCTCTTTCTTCTCTTTGCATGACTGTCAGGCATATACCTTCATTTTCATTACTTAAATTTCTCTGATGAACTTGCTGCAATAATCACATCATTTTTACTGTTGCTAATAACCGGACTCAGTATACATCTAAAGTAGCAAAAAGATCCAGTCATGGACAGGCTCAGTGGCTCACGCCTGTAATCCTGGCCCTTTGGGAGGCAGAGGCGGGAGGATCACCTGAGCCCAGGAGTTCAAGACCAGCCTGGCCAACATAGTGAGACCCTGTCTCTAAAAAACAAAATAAAAAAAGATTAGCTGGGCATGATGGCACATGCCTGTAGTCTCAGCTACTCAGGATCCTGAGGTGGGAGGATCATTTGAGCTCAGGAGGTCAGGTTGAGGCTGCAGTGAGCCAAGATCATGCCACTGCACTCCAGCCTGGGTAACAGTGAGACCCTGTCTCAAAACAAACAAATCAGTTTTCTCAAGAGATTATTGGAAAGAAGCGTTTGAATGTCACCACAGTAAGGCCAGATCAGGGAAAAATACAGGTAGTACTAAGCCTGCAAATGTTTACCCTTTTTTTTTTTTCTGACATCTATTCTCACTTATTAAATGCCAGACTTTGTGCTACTCTTTCTTATACTACCTTCTTTAATCTTCAAACTCTATAGGGTGTATTATGTACTTTTTAAAATATACTTTTTCCCAGTGAGGAAACTGAGTCTTAAAGATGTTGTATATTGTGGAAGGCCCCATATTTGTTCCTTGGCAAAGCTGAGAATTAATAATAGGTCTTCTTCTTCTTCTTCTTCTTTTTTTTTTTTTTTTTTTTTTTTTGGAGACAGGGTCTGACTCTGTCGCCCAGGCTGGAGTGCACTGGCGCAATTTCTGCTCACTGCAGCCTCCGCTTCCCGGGCTCAAGCAGTCTTCCCACCTCAGCCTCCCAAGTAGGTGGGACTATAGGCACGTGCCACCAGACCTGGCTAATTTTTGTATTTTTTTGTAGAGGTGTGGCTTCACCATGTTGTCCAGGCTGGTCTCAAACTCCTGAGCTCAAATGATCCACCTGCCTCGGCTTCCCAAAGTGCTGGGATTACAGGTGTGAGCCACCATGCCCAATCTAATCATAGGTCTTCTAAGTCCAAGTTCAGTGGTGCTCTTTCTTGCAAACCATAATGCCTCCTTCTGTAAAGCTGCATTGAAGAATAACATGGAGGGTTAAACAGAAAACTCACCATGATGTATTGAAAGGAATATGGAAATTTTAGTTGGAAAAACTTATTTTTTTCTTTTGTCTCTACCACTTATTGTGTGACCTTAAGCAAGTTACTTAGCTTCTGTGGGCCTCTATCCACCATCTATAAAGTGGGAGTGATGGTGATAGCAACTATTTCACCAGGTAGTGGTTGTGAGAATTATATAATGTAATGCATATGAAAGCTCCTAGTGAACTATAAAATACTGCTTATTTCACTTGTGTCTTCAAGGTTCATTCCTGTTGTAGCATGTGTCAGAATTCCCTTCCTTTTTAGGGTGAATAATCTTCCTCTGTCTGTATATATCACATTTTACTTATCCATTCAACTGTTGATGGACACTTGAGTTGCTTCTACTTTTTGGTTATTATAAATAATGCTGCTATGAACATGGGTATACAGATACCTGTTTGAGACCCCACTTTCACTTTTTGGGGACATATCCCCAGAGGAAGAATTGCTGTGTCATATGATAATTCTGTATTTAATTTTTTGAGAAATTGCCATAGTTTTTTTTTTTTTTTTTAGGTTTAGCGTTTTGACCCTTCCTTAGAGTGTTTCCTAAGTACATCTTCATTTTTCCTTTCTGTTTTTTTTTTTGTTGTTGTTGTTTTTGAGACGGAGTCTCACTCTGTTGCCCAGGCTGGAGTGCAGTGGCGTGATCTCTACTCACTGCAATCTCTGCCTCTTAGGTTCAAGTGATTCTCCTGCCTCAGCCTCCTGAGTAGCTGGGATTACAGGCACGCACCACTATTCCCAATTTTTGTATTTTTAGTAGAGATGGGGTTTCGCCATGTTGGCCAGGCTGGTCTCGAACTCCTGACCTCGTGATCCACCCACCTCGGCCTCCCAAAGTGCTGGGATTACAGGCATGAGCCACCGCACCTGGCCAATTTTTCTTTTCTATAAAAGTTAAGATATTACCTTAACCTTGAAAGATGTTTTGCTTTCCTTGGTAGGGAGAACTTGATAGCTTTGAATGAGGGCAGTCCAGGGAGTTTTCTTTTCTCAGTCAGTATTCTCTTAGCAGAGAGCAAAAAATAGTATGACTTGGAAGTAAGTACTCCAGTGAACCAATGGTAATGAGTGCTGCCTTAGGCTCCTTTGCCTTTCGCTAATAGCTTGTGTTATATACCCATGACACTACTTTCTGTGGTTTAGAAAACCAGAACCTGTGTCAGAAAATCTGACCTGTGGTTATCCAGGAATACTGTGGGATATTTAACACCAAGTTGATGATCAAGGATAGAGATATAAACACTTAGCAGTAAAATTCTGATGTTGTACAGCATTTGCTTCTGCTGTTTATAAAAGGTATTTGTGTTGATCCCACATCTGAAAAGGATTTTTAAGGCAGAGTGAACAAACTCTTAGCCACCTCTCCTGTAGTATGTTCTTTATAACCATGAGAAGGGCTTGGGTTGCATGTGAAGTCCTCAGACACCAAACAGCTGTGAGGCCTTACAGACTAGTTTGCCAGTTGACGATAGCTCCAAATTATGTCTTTGAGATCTGGAATGCAGTGCATCTAATGACTACTGTAAGGTAGTGTCTCCCTAGCAGGTGAAAGGCAGCAGGAAGGCTGTAGACCTTTCTGTTCTAAGAATACTTAGTTTAGATTGTGACAGTGAAAGTTAAAAGTACTTCGACACACTTGGAGCATAAATTTGCTCAAGTGTCAGTCTTTTTGCTTTTCCCTTGTCTTTCATGGCTTAGTCATGCTAGTTCTTTAACTGTCAAAGTTATTTGTTTTTAAACAATTTGCCTCTCCCCGTTTGATCCTTCAGTGAGATTCTTAAAATGCAGCTGCTTAGAAACTGCTGTGTTTATTGGAACACAAACAGGGCCCTGTATGTTTTCTTCTCTATAGGAGAGTTGTGTCATTGCTTTGCTATACAAAAAAATATATATATATATGTATATATATGTATATATGTATATATGTATATATGTGTATATATGTATATATATGTGTGTATATATATGTATATATGTGTGTGTGTATATATATATATATGTATATATATATATTGCTCCACCTTTGAGATTCCACTTGTTGGTGTAATTGTTGCTTCAGCTGCTTCCACAGATCTAATGGTTCACAAAGGAGTACTTTGAGGGGCCAGTGCAGGGCTGCTTGGTGAACTGCAGCACAGTAAAGGAGTCTTGGTTTAGGAAATTCAGATATTGTAATTAAACAGTAAGATTTTTAGTTGGGGGCTGCTGTGTTTTAGAGGAGTGTGACTTTAGTATCTAAAACCCGTCCTAAACTTATCTTGAAATTTGGGAACTTTTGTCTGAAGACTTATATGATAAATATTTCCTGCCAACACTTGGCAGGCAATCCCAGTGAGGTCTTGTGCTTTAGGAAGATGTCTGCTATTAACCTTATTAGTCAAAAGAGAGAAAGATAGTAAACTAAAATCTGACCTTCATCTAACCAAACAACTTTCAGGGTAAGTAATTTGAGGCCCTTAATGAATCTCTTCAAATTAAAATTTTAATGCTTTTCACTTAATGAGCATTTTATTAGGACCAAGTTCAAAATCCTGTTCTCTCATTGCTCACAGAAAGAAATAGTGACTGAATCACACTGCAAGTAGGTGATTCTCCTGATCTGTAATTTTCTTAAGTGGATAAGTTTTAACTATGGTTAATGTATTAACTTTTTTCTTTATTTGGAATGCCTTAAGCTGACATTCAGTATTTCTTCAAGAATGACTTTTCAGACATTGTTATGATTAGTGACAAGCCTGGGGTTTGGAATGAGAATTTAGTGTATTTCTTTTAAATCTCTTAATTATTCACCTAGCGAGTTTGCTTCTTGTCTTCCTGTTCACTTCATGGTCTTTTTGTTCCAGTGCCAAAGTGGTCCCCTCACCCACCCTTCTTACTTGCTTATGTAGCTGTTTTCTTTCACCCGAAAAAACACTCTTCCCCTCATACATGGGTGCGCACATGTGCGCGCACATAGACACACACACACATGGTTAAGTGTACACTGCTGGGGAGGCTGAGGAACAAGAATAGCTTTCAGCAGCCTCTGAGATAATGGGGTTATTGAGTATAACATCCTTTGGAATAGGCTGTGTACAGAATTCTGAATGTCACAGGAAATAAGCCTTCAAGCAGTAATCACTGTAGATAGCAAAGTTAGGGTTAGGAAGGGATGTGAGGTCTCGTCTAGCCAAAATCTCCCCAACTTCCTTTGCCCACTCACCTGTTTGGGCTAAAATCTTTGCTGCATTGCTATAGTTCACTTAGCAAAATGGATACCAATGAGAGAGAAGCAGTTTCATGCCCAGGCACTTCAGCTGAAGGATGCAACTTAGTCTAGTGAAAAGTAAATGTGGACTAAATTGATTAATGATAGAAGCAGAGCCATTGGGCTGTTGACTCTTGAATAGCAGGGAGTACATGAACATAACCTTCTATTCTGCAGTTGTCTGCTCTGAGGTGGCAGGTAGGCTCAGATTATCTCCACTGAGTTAGAATTTATCAGTCATGACTTTTTTTTGCTGTTAATCAGACCCTGCTGATCTCCCATTAGAGAAAATGAAAAGCATTATGCAGATTAAAACAAAGCACCAAAATGAAGCTGGTATAATATTGTTTACCCAATGACTGGGAGCATTACATATCATTGTAATGGTTGCTGTTCCCTAATCTCTTAAGACTACAGCTAGAATTGAAAAACCAAATATTGAATCCCATGTGGTTAATCATCTGTTTTACCTTAGTTTGGTTTATGCTGCAAAATGAAGTTTTACAATAGGTCATAGCTGGACTTGGTGAACTGCAGTGCAGTAAAGAAGTCTTAGTTTAGGAGATTCAGACATTCATAATTAAATATTAAGATTTTTAGCTGGAGGCTGCTATGTTTTAGATGAGTGTGTCTATAGCATCTAAACCCCCTCCTAAACTTATCCTGAAATTTTCTTAGAGTCTTTTTCTACGTTTGCCCTATTTTTTTTTTTACTTATGATAAAAATACACATAACATAAAATTTACCATTTTAACGATTTTTTTTTTTTAATTGAGATAGAGTCTTGCTCTGACGCCCAGGCTGGAGTGCAATGGTGCAATCTCAGCTCACTGCAAGCTCCGCCTCCTGGGTTCACGCCATTCTCCTGCCTCAGCCTTCCAAGTAGCTGGGACTACAGGTGCCCGCCACCACGCCAGGCTAATTTTTTGTATTTTTAGTAGAGATGGGGTTTCACCGTGTTAGCCAGGATGGTCTCGATCTCCTGACCTCATAATCCACCTGCCTCAGTCTCCCAAAGTGCTGGGATTACAGGCGTGAGCCACCGCGCCCGGCCCATTTTAACCATTTTTAAGTGTACAGTTTAGTGGTAAGTACATTCACATTGTTGCACAACCATCACCAACATCCATCTCCAGGGCTACTTCTTTTTCTTCAACTGAAACTCTGTACCCATTAAATACAAACTCCCTATTCCCTCTTTCTCCCAGCCTCTGGCTATTATCATTCTGTTTTCTGTTTCTATGAATTTGACTATTTTAGGAACTTTATATAAGAGGAATTACAAAATATTTGTCCTTTGTGACTGGATTATTTTGCCTAATATAATATTCTCAAGGTTTGTCCATGTTGTAGCATGTAGCAGAATTTCCTTTTTAAGGATGAATAATATTGCATTGTATGAATATATCACATTTTGTTTCTCCATTTTCATGTCAACAGACACTTGGGTTGCTTCCACCTTCTAGCTATTGTGACTAATGCTAGTGTGAACATGAGTGTATGTAAATCTCTTTGAGACTTTGCTTTCATTTCTTTTGGGTATGTACCCAGAAGTGTTACTGCTGAATCATATGGTAATTCTCTGTATAACATTTTGAGTAACTGTCACTCAAAGTGGCTGCACCATGTTACTTTCCAATTTCTTCACATTCTTCCCAACACTTGTTTTCTGTTTCTATTTTTGTTTTTTGCTCTGCCTCTCTCCGTTTTCTGTTTTTTGGTTACTAGCCATCCCAGCGGGTGTGAAGTGGTATTGCATAGTGATTTTAATTTCATTTTTTTAATAACTAGTGATGTTGAGCATCTTTTTATATGCTTATTGGCCATTTGTATATCTTCTTTGGAGAAATGTCTATTGAAGTCTTCTGCTCATTTTTTATTGGAGTTTTTTGGTGTTGTTGAGTTTTAGGAGTTCTTTATATATTCTAGATATTAATTCATTATCAGGTATATGATGCACAGATATTTTCTCCCATTCCATGGGTTGCCTTTCATTTCATTGACAGTGTCCTTTGATGCACAAGTTTTTAATTTTGATGAAATTTAACTTAGCTATTTTTTCGCTTGTTGCTTATGTTTTTGTTATCACATCCAAGAAATCATTGCCAAATCCAATGTCATCAGGTTTTCTCCCATGTTTTCTTCTAAGAGTTTTATGTTGTTTTAGCCCTTACATTTAGGTCCTTGATCCTTTTTTGTTTTTTGAGGTAGGGTCTTGCTACGTTGCCCAGGCTAATCTTGAACTCCTGGGCTCCTGCCTCAGCCTCCCTAGTAGCAAGGACTACGGGTATACACCACTACACCCAGCTTCCTTTGATCCATTTTGAGTGAATTTTTATATATGATATAAAGTAAGCATCCAAGTTCATTTTTGGGCACATGGATATCCAGTTTCCCTAATGACCACTGCTTTTTTTTTTTTTTTTTTTTTTTTTTGACAGTTTTGTTCTTGTTGCCCAGGCTGGAGTGCAATGGTGCAGTCTCAGCTCACTGCAACCTCCACCTCTTGGGTTCAAGCGATTCTCCTGCCTCAGCCTCCCGAGTAGCCAGGATTATTGGTGCCCGCCACCACACCTGCCTAATTTTTTTGTATTTTTAGTAGAGACAGGGTTTCACCATGTTGGCCAGGCTGGTCTTGAACTACTGACCCTCAGATGTGAGCCTCGGCCTCCCAAAGTGTTGGGATTACAGGCGTGAGCCATTGCACCCGGCTCCCACTGCTTTTCTGAGATAACTACAGCTCAGATTTCTTGAGTCAGGCTGAATTTGGAACTTAACTGTGATTAGAGATAGAAATGGAGCCTCTCCCATTTTTTCCTACATATTTCCATTCCTTTTTGTTTTTTAGGTTTGCTCATTCCTCTGCTGTTTAAGAGATAGCATAATGTAGTGGTTAAGAGTAGGGACTCTAGAGTCAGGTTGTCTGAGTTTGAGTCCTTGCTGTACCATTACTTTGGACAAGTTATTTAACCATTCTTTCCTTGAGTTTTCTCAGCTATAAAGTGAGGATAACAATGGACCTATGTCATTATTGAGATTATTAAATGACAATATATATAAAGCATGTAGAATAGTGCCTGGCACATATTCAGTGCTATATACATGTTTATTATTATTATTTTTAAAAATTTGTTGTCCTGATTGTGCAAGTCTGGGAATCTTATCAGCCCCTTCCATACCCAACTTTGTTCAGTCCTTTTTCCGTACTCTTGTGGGCTTAGTAGGAACCAGAGACACAAAATGATATTTATTTACAAGCTGACATCAGGGGCAATACTGGAACCTAGGCTGTCAGCCTGAGCCTTTGCATCATTGATGGGAAAATAGTTTGGGTGGGAAGAGTTTGTGTTTTCTATCACTTTCAGTCCTTTGAGGAGATGTCTGACCATGCAACCTTGGCTATATCATTGTGGTAAAAGAATGTCTCCAAAATGAATACACATATACCTGAGAGGCTATTAACCAACATGTTCTTATCTGGTTGGCAGGATTATAGGTGGTTTTATAGGTTGGTGCAAAAGTAATGGCAAAACCACAATTACTTTTGCACCAACCTAATAAGGTTTCTTTCTTGTATTTTAATTTATTAAAACATTTAGCTGTGAACTGTTTTTGTAGATACTCTTTATCAGGTTGAAGAAAGTCCTTTGTGTTCTTAGTTTGTTGGGTGTTTTTATCATCAAAGGGTGTTGGATTTTGTCAAATGCTTTTTCTGCTTCTTTTGAAACGATTTTGTGGTTTCTATTTCTTTTTCTATTGATAAAACGTACTACATTAATTGATTTTCAGATGTTAAACCTTGCATTCCTGGGATAAATCCTACTTGGTCACGGTGTATAATTTTTATATTTTGCAGGACTCAGTTTGCTAGTACAGGATGAGCATCTCAAATCTGAAAATCTGAAATCTGAAATGCTTTAAAATCTGAAACTTTTTGAGCACCAACATGATGCTTAAGGGAAATGCTCATTGGAACAATTTATGTTTCAGATTTCTGGATTAGGGATGCTCAACTAGTAAGTATAATGCAAATATCCAAAATTAAAAAAAAAATCTGAAACCTAAAACTCCTCTGGTCCCAAGCATGTTGGGTAAGGGATATTCAGCCTATGTTTTATGTCCATATGCAATATCTGCAGACCAAAGAGGTATTGCCATCTCATTTTTTGTTCCTCTGATCCTTCTTTACTGCTTTCTTTTGCATTAAGTGAATATTTTCTAAAAAGCGTTTTTATTGCTTTAATTTTTTTTCACTATTTTTTTGCGTTATTTCTTTAGTGCTTGCTCTAGGGCTTACCGTACATATCTTAATTTATCAGAATTAGCTTCAGATTTATACTAAATTAATTCCAGTGAAATACAGAAATGTTACTCCTATGCAACTCTAAATAACATACACACACAACACCCACTTCAATAAACTTTATTTGCAGAGGACACTCTTTCCTGAGAAAGTGAGGACTCACTAGAAACAGGACTCTAATTTTGTCCACTTTATCATTTCTGGAGCAAGGACTAGATGATAGTGGGGAAAAAGTCTGTATTTAGATTTTAGATACATACATTTCCTTTGTGGGAGATTTTCTCACATGTAGGTGTTAAACACAGCATTTTAGATCCTGCTTTATTCCTTGGTGAGCTAATAGCCCACAGCTATTTCTTTTCCTGTACTCAAAATGTGAGCAGTCAGTGCTCATTGGCTCTTAAGGTCTGCATATTGAGCTTTATAACAAAGTACAAGTACAAAAGTAACAGGAATAATAGGGGAAGAATTGTTTTGGGGGTATATAATTTTGAAAGGACACAGTACTTAGATAATATAGTCAAAGAAGGAGTTGTTAGATGTGTTCCTTTATGTCTGGAGTCTTTAGAACTAAAGTCTAGTTCCTTTATGGTTTGTAGAAGACATTTTTGTACTGTGCTCTGTCTTTTTAAAAATTTATTTTATTGGCCAGGTGTGGTGGCTCATGCCTATAATCCCAGCACTTTGGGAGGCTGAGGCTGGTGGATCACCTGAGGTCAAGAGTTCGAGACCAGCCTGGCCAACATGATGAAACCCTGTCTCTACTAAAAATACGAAAATTAGCCGGGCATGGTGGTGGGTGCTTGTAATCCCAGCTCCTCGGGAGGCTGAGGCAGGAGAATGGCTTGAACCCGGGAGATGGAGGTTGCAGTGAGCCGAGATCCCACCATTGCACTCCAGCCTGGGCAACAAGAGCGAAACTCTGCCTCAAACAAAAACAAAAACAAGCAACAACAACAACAACAAAATATCTTATTGTATTGTATTTTTTGTTTGTTTGTTTTACTTTTAGAGACAAGGCCTCTCTCTGTTGCCCAGGCTGGAGTGCAGTGGCATAATCATAGCTCATTGCAGCCTCAAACTCTGGGGCTCAAGTGATCCTCCCACCTTAGCCTTCCAAGTACCTGGGACCATAAGCATGTGCCACTGTGCCTGGCTTGTGCCCTGTCTTTTGTACCTCATTTTCTCCCACTAAGATAGGGCCTGCCGATTGTGGCCTGTTTTTATTGGCTCAAATTAGGAACTAATTCTAGAATATTGCTCCCAGGAGAAAAGGAGTCAATCTTGAGCTCAGCCCTCTGTGGTGAATCAAGCTACCGGACTATGAAAAAGATCTCTTTAGTGGTTCCAGGTGCATTCTCTGAGAGTATCATTTGAAGCCTTGTAGATATGGGGCCTCACCCTGTGTAAAGTCCCAGATTTTATAAGAACGTGAACAGCCAACCTGAGGAACCTTATAAGAACCTTTCATTATATTTGTGAGTTAGTTGGGAGAGATCTTGTATGTATCTGGTGACCTTACTTTAACTATTGTTTTGGCAAATGATTAAACATTCCTTTTTGTTGGTTAACTACACTGACATTTTCTCTTTCTTATTTTATTTTATTTTTGAGACAGTCTTGCTCTGTTGCCCAGGCAGGAGTGCAGTGACGCAATCTTGGCTCACTGCGACCTCTGCCTCACAGGCTCAAGTGATTCTCATGCCTCAGCCTCCCGAGTAGCTGAGGTCACAGGGATGCGCCACCACACCGGCTAGTTTTTTGTATTGTTGGTAGAGATGGGGTTTCACTATGTTGGCCAGGCTGGTCTTGAACTCCTGACCTCAAGTGACCCACCTGCCCTGGCCTTCCAAAGTGCTGGGATTACAGGTGTGAGCCACTGCATCCAGCTCTTCTTTTTCTTTTTCTTTTTGTAGTGACAGGATCTCACTATGTTGCCCAGCCAGGTTGGTCTTGAACTCCTGGGCTCAAGCAGTCCTCCTGCCTCAGCCTACCAAAGTGCTGGGATTATAGGCTGAAACTTAGTGTTCATCCTCTTTCTTAATGAATTATGCCAAATACTTACTTGAGCCTTTTGGAGGTGGCTGGGAAGGACTGCCTATGTGACTAAGACAGTGATAATGGAGTAGCTGCTTCCTGATGTCTAGCGGTAACTCAGAGTATGGACCTTGAGGTAAATTTAAAGGGCTGTGTTCTGAGCAGACAGTTACAGATGAAATTGCCAAGAACATTGGAGAAGAAATGGATGATTGGCAGTTTGCTCCAGAATATTATAGCTCTTAGTCCCAGGTAGGTAAGTAAATGGCCCCCTGATGGCAGGAGAGCACATTCTCTCCTTTCTCTTTAGGTCCACAGTCTCACTTTATTATTTCTGTAAATATGTATTTAAACAGCAAAGGCCTTGGGTTTGCACTTGTGCCATTAGTAATTGATTGGATCTCCTACCTATAATTTTATAGTATGATAAATTAACTTTAATTTTTAGTCTTAGCTTTAACTTTTTATGGGTGTCTGAAATGAGCCATCTGACATATGTCCTTTATTCTGCTAAGCTTTTAATTAGCAGCACCTACCATATGCTATTCCCAATTGCTTTAGGTAAGCATCAAAATTATGGGGAGAGATTGAGAGGGAGAGAGTGAATGAGAGGCAGTATAGAAGAAAGGTATTTCCAGTGGACTCATTCTATAATGGGGTCATAGGGATGAGAAGGGGCTAGAGTCTGTATATCAATCCAAACCCTATCATTCCCAGGCGTTTGTTCTTTCCCGGCCAGCTCTCCCGAGCCTCTGGCTCTCTGGAGATGGGCTGCTTTGGCTGGCATAACTATCCCTGATCCTTTAGGGTTGTGCTACTCCCTAATTATTATTAATTCCAAGGTGGGAAAAAAAATTTTGTTTTCACCTGAGAGAAGGTTTATTTTTTTCCCCAAAGGAACTCTTCCTAGGAAATGTAGCCATTGAATTATAAAATACTGGCTACTAGTTATATCTTTTATAAGGTCTAGCCACAAAGTGTATAAATAGGCATAGTTTAGGTCCCTGATTCCTTTCTCTTTTCCATTCTATATCTAGGGTACTTAAAAAATAAATTATTCTAAAACCATGTGCACTTTTTCATCTTATCCCTTATTTTTCCCTCTCCACATATCTTTCCCAAATGTTAGAGTAGAGCTCTGGCCATATAACTCAGATATTCAATCAGTCTAAGTTCTCATGTTTGGCTGCATGTGGTGGTTCACACTTATAATCCCAGCACTTTGGGAGGCTGAGGCAAGAGGATCACTTGAAGCCAGGAGTTTAGCCTGGACAACATACAAAAAATAAAAAAATAATTAGCTGGACATGGTAGCACATGCCTGTAGTCTCAGCTATTCTGGAGGCTGAGGCAGGAGGATTACTTGGGCCCAGGAGTTCGAGGCTGCAGTGAGTTATGATCACACCACTGTACTCCAGCCTGGGCGACAGAGTGAGACCTTGTCTCCAAAAAATAAAATAAAATAATAAAAAATAAATTATCAGGTTTATATCAGAATGGCTAAGGTACCAGAGCTCGTCTTTTCTATTGGGCCTTGCCCCTGCAGGTTAGTAGTCCCTGGATCACAGAACCTTAAACACTGAAAGAACCTAAGAGGCCATCTATGTCAGTCTCCTTCCCAAAGCATAAATCTCATTTGTTGGAGATATATTCAGCTTCTGTTTGAATACTTAGAGAAATAGTGCTTAATACTTTAGGTTCCAGACCATTCATTTTTTTTTTTTTTTTTGAGAGGGAGTCTTGCTTTGTTGCCCAGGCTGGAATGCAGTAGCACAATCTCGGCTCACTGCAACCTCGGCCTCCTGAGTTCAGGCAATTCCCCTGCCTCAGCCTCCCTGGGTAGCTGGGATTACAGGCACCTGCCACCATGCCCAGCTAATTTTTTGCATTTTTAGTAGAGACGGGGTTTCACCGTGTTGGCCAGGCTGGTCTCGAACTCCTGTCCTCAGGTAATCTGCCCGCCTTGACCTTCCAAAGTGCTGGGATTACAGGCTGAGCCACGGCCAGCAGCCCATTCATTCTTTTAAATGATGAGTATCTCATATGTCACAGTCTTTCTCTTTATAACCTGAACCTGTTGATTCCATTTCTACCTTTAGTTACAACACTAAAAAATTTACCCTGTCTTCTAAATGTTAACTTCTTCAAAGGAGTAACATGTGTACTACTGCTGAACATTCTTTCTCTCTCAGCTATTCTTCATATGCTATGGTTTCAAAATCTCTGACATACTATGATTGTCCTTTGGACATATTCTTAATTCTTAATTTATCTCCTAAAATATGGTGTTAGGGTCAGCCTTATACCAAATAAGCATTCAGTGAATGTTTCCTGCATTGAGTGACATCTAGAACTGGACCTAGATATGTAGCTCAGATTATAAGGAGACTATTTATACGCATGATATGGACATGTTTTATTTGCAGCCTCCAATTGCATTATGTTATTCAGCAGCTGAATCACATTGTTGGTTCATAGCAAACTTGAGTCCCACTAAAACCTTCAAATCTGCTTAAAGTGACCTGCCTTCAAGCTAGTTCTCTCCCATCCTATATTTGTTCAGTTGATAGTGGTATTTTGTTTTGGTTTGTGTGGTGCTGCTTTTCATTTTATTTATGATTATTATTTTGTTTTGTTTTGTTTTTTGAGACAGAGTCTCTCTCTATTGCCAGGCCAGAGTGCAGTGGCATGATCTCGGCTCACTGCAACCTCCGCCTCCGAAGTTCAAGCAGTCCTCTCGCCTCAGCCTCCCAAGTAGCTGGGACTACATGTGCATGCCACCACACCCAGCTAATTTTTGTATTTTTAGTAGAGATGGAGTTTCACCATGTTGGCCATGATGGTCTTGAACTTCTGACCTCAGGTGATCCGCCCACCTTGGCCTTCCAAAGTGTTGGGATTACAGGCATGAGCCACTGCTCCTGGCCATATTTTATTTTATTTTAATGCTACTTGCTTATTATTAAAAAAATGTAAGCAGGCTGGGTGTGGTGGCTCACGCCCATAATCCCAACACTTTGGGAGGCCGAGGCGGGCAGATCACAAGGTCAGGAGATCGAGACCGTCCTGGCTAACACAGTGAAACCCCGTCTCTACTAAAAAAAAAAAAAAGCCAGGCGTGGTGGCGGGCACCTGTAGTCCCAGCTACTTGGGAGGCTGAGGCAGGAGAATGGCATGAACCTGGGAGGCAGAGCTTGCAGTGAGCTGAGATCGCGCCACTGCACTCCAGCCTGGGCGACAGAGCAAGACTGTCTCAAAAAAAAAAAAAAAAAAAAAAAAAAAAGCAATGCAGAAAAGCACAAAGACCAAAGTAAAATAAAATTATCTAAAATCTCACCCTTCAAGATAACTACTATTGTTATTTTGGTGAATCTCCCCTCTGAACATCTACAGTTCACTTTTTTCTTTTTAAACTAAACTATATGCAACACTTTATTTTTGTTAAATGTATGTTGTTGGTTTCAGCCCATTATTCTAGCTTCTCAGGATATTTTTCGAATCCTGATTATGTCATTCTGTGTATTGGTTATCTTTTGCAGCTTTGTATCATCAGCACATTTAATAAATACGCCTTCTAAATCTTTATCCAGATGCTTTGATCTATTCCTGACTCTGCTACTGATTTGGTGGATAATTTGGGACTAATCTCTCCCCTTTCTGGGCTTTGGCCTGCTGTTATATGAAATGGCCTCGAAGACTGAAAAAATTCCTTAAGAATCAACTGCAAAGCTCTTTGTGAAGAATGAATTTGTGAAGAAATCTGTGGGTGGGGGAATCATCAGGGCTAGACTAGAAAAATAAGACTCTTTTATGGAAAAATCAGGGATGACAACCTTCACAGGGTGGTTTAAATCTTCCTATAGCCTCTACTCTCCCAAAACTGCAGCAGAGGGATTCACCATTTGGATAATTTAAAAAAATAAAATAAGATTGTAGCAAGCATTAGTTCTTTTGTTGAGAAATTAGACCATAACAAGTAAAGGGCAGTAAAGACATTTTTGGAGTGAGAGTAGGTGGGATAACTTTACTGAGAAAGAAGATGCTCTTCACTGTTTTCTCTTTTAATTAGTAGTAAGCTTGGGGATTACAATACAGGCTCTTCTGAGTTGGGGTCCTTAGGGAGGGAAAGTGCAACTCACTGCTGCTTGCAAGTTCTCCCCTGAACAAGCCTTGCTAGTGCATGCATTTCTCTGCATTCTTAAAGAAGGTGTGATAACCTGAAACTGAAACTGAGGCAGCATTTTAAGCAGGCAATTAATGACATGGTAAGATTTTTTAGCTCCAGTAGATTAATTGTTAAATGAATTGTGTCTGCATTTTACTGTCATTTTACTGTGCTATCAGCCTAATTATAAATATAGTGTTACATAGTGGAAGATAATAATAAGCAGAATTATGCACTCAGTGATCAGATTTCAGGAATTTCTAACACTGAGGAAAAGGTTTTCTTCTTAAACTGTCTCTTGCTGTTCTTTTTATGTAGGTTTTGATTAATTTTACCTCGATTATACATTTCTCCCTGGAGTCCAGGTATTGTGCATGCTCTAGCAAAGTGGGCTCCTGTTGTAAGAGGTTTCATGAGAGTTTTTTTTCTAATTGATTTCTATATAATTTCTTTTAAAACCACTAACATGTGAGTGGGATGTCAAACATGGAGTGTACTAATGCATTTTCACTACCCAGTGTACCGAAGGACATTAATTTCTCTCTCATTAGACACCATTTTCATATGATGAAAATTCTCAATCTCAAGGAAGCTCCAAAGACAGTTGGTTCCCATTGGTCTCCCCTCACATGCATTCATCTTGGTGACACATCTGAAAAGGCAACAGGAGTAGCTATCTGTAGTTGGATCTCATTTCTGACCAGTTTTGAATGTACTTCATCTTTCTTGTGGGATAATTTACTAGATGGGATTCAGATAGGGATGGATTAAAATCTGTTCCTTTTACCCAGTTAATCTGAAATAATTTCCTACTTATGCAAAAAAATGAACTACTTGATAAATTCTATCAATGAATATATATAATAAAACTTGACATAGAATGAATATAGATGAACCACTCACCTTAAGAAATAGAAGGGGCTGGGCACGATGGCTGTATTACACTTGTAATCTCAGCACTTTGGGAGGCCAAGGCAAGAGGATCACTTGAACTCAGGAGTCTGAGACCAGCCTGGGCAACATAGCAAGACTTTGTTTCTACTAAAAATAATTTTTAAAAAATTAGCTGGGTATAGTGGTATGCACCTGTAATAGTCCCAGCTACTCTGGAGGCCGAGGTGGGAAGATTACTTGAGCCCAGGAGATCGAGGCTGCAATGAGGTATGATTGTGCCACTGCACTCCAGCCTGGGTGACAGAGTAAGACTCTTTCTCAGAAAAACAAAAAAGGAATAGAATGTTACCAACTCACTGAAACTCAAATCTTTATTTCTTTTTAATTGAGATACTGATATATGGTAAAATATTAAAAATCGTAGAAGGTGTGTAACTGAACACCTTTTTAAAATTGATGTATAATATTTATATGTATTTGTAGGGTACATGTGGTATTTGGTTACATGCATAGACCGTATAATGACCAAGTCAGGGTATCTTGGGTGTCCATCATCACCTCGAGCATTTATCATTTCTGTGTTGGGAACAGTTCAAGTCCTCTCTTCTAGCTATTTTAAAATATATAGTACATTGTTGGTAACTGTAGTCACCCTACTCTGCTATTGAACATTAGAAGGTATTCCTTCTATCTAATTATATGTTATATCCATTAACGAACCTCTCTTTATCCACTCTATCTGCACCCCTGCCTTCCCAGCCAGCCTCTGGTGTCATTCTACTCTGTACCTTCATGAGGTGAACTTTTTAGCTACTACGTATGAGTGAGAACATGCGAAATTTGTCTTTCTGTGCCTGGCTTATTTCACTTAACATAATGACCTCCTTTTCCATCTGTATTGTTGCAAATGACTTGATTTTATTCCTTTTTATGGCCAAATAGTATTCCATCATGTGTATATACCACATTTTCTTTATCCATTTGTCCATTCATAGACACTTAGGTTGATTCCATATCTTTGCTGTTGTGAATAGCTGCAGTAAACATAAGAGTGCAGGTATCTCTTTGATATACTGATTTATTTTCCTTTGGATAAATACCCAGTAGCGGTATTCTAAACAGCTTTTTATATATGTATACCACCTATGTAAATCACCATCCAGATCAGGACATAGAACCCCAGAAAGTTCACCCTAGAAAGTTCCCTCATGACCCTTCTTTTCCAGTCAGTAGTCCCTTTCCCCAGAACTATGCCCTCTCCTGATTTCTGTCACCATAAATTAGTTGTACCTGTTCTGGAACTACATATGAACAGAGTCATATAGTGTGCCTTCTTTTGTATCTGACTTCTTTCACTCAATATCAGGTTTTTGAGATTCATCTACTTTGTGGTATATATCAGTAGTTCAATCCTTTTAAAAAATGTTTTAAGATTTTAAATTGAGGTAAGAAATATAAAATTTGCCATCCTAATGATTTGTAAGTTTGGTAGCATTAAGTATATTGACATTGTTGTGCAACAGATCTCTAGAACTTTTTCATCTTGCAAAACTGAAATTGTGCTGATTAAACAACTCCCCATTTTCCCCTTCCCCAGCCCCTGCCAACCACCTTTCTACTTTGAGTCTCTATAAATTTAACTATTTTAGATACCTTATAGTGGAATCATAGTGTATATATCTTTTTGTGACTGGCTTATTTTGCTTAGCATAATATCCTCAGGGTTCATCCATGTTGTAGCATGTGTCAGAATTTCCTTCCTTTTCAAGGCTGAATAATGTTCCGTTGTATGTATATACCACATTTTGTTTATCCAGTTATCTGTTGGTGACACTTGGGTTGCTTCTACCTTTTGGCTACTGTGAATGATACTGCTCTGAACATTGCTTGTGCCAAGTATCTAGTAGTTAGTTCCTTTTTATTGTTGAGCAGTATTTTATTATTGCATAACTGTACCACAGTTTATTTATTGTTCATATTTCTTTTTCACTTGGATTCTCATAGTCTCTGATCTCACCTATCATCTTGCCTGCCTCTTTCTCTGTCTTGTTTTTCTCTCTGTGCTTGTCCCCTCGCTGGCCCCCCTCATCACCACAGAAAAACATTTAAGCTCTGTAGGGTAGCCTACATTGCCATTCTTCATCTTATTTCTAGAATCTCTGTCCTTATCTGTCACCTCACTGCAGCTATGCCAGACCACCTGGAGTTCTCTGGACAAAACAGAGACACTTAGAATTCTCTGGACAAACTGTTTTATAGTCCAGGCCTTTTGGATATACCATTCCTCCCTGCCTAGAATGTCCTTTCCCAACTTGTCCACTCACCTCCTGAAATAGTGCATTTTGAGCATCACCTCATCCTTAGAGCCAGGCCTGGCCACACTACAGCAGCAACTATCTACTTATCTGTTGTCCTCTTGACTAGGCTGTGAGCACTTTGAAGGCAGGCAGCATCCATGTCTCACTCATCTTAGTAACACATTGACTCTTTCTTGAAAATAGATAAACAAACATAGAGTTCCTTTCTCTTAGAGAAGTGAGGATTTAGGATATTGGTTGGGCCTGATCTAGGATTAGCTGGGAGTAATGGTACTTCAGTTAGTGGGCTGATGGAGGGAGCCAACAAGGGCAATTCAGAGACAGAAGCTCAGAGAAAGACTGAACAAAAATGCCAGGCGGACTCTCCAGAAGAGAAATTGACTGAAGGGCCAGGCAGAGGATAAGAATCTAGGTCAAGCCAGTGGTACAGCTCAGAAATACTAGAGTAAAAGGTTTGAAGGAAAAAGGTAAGGGTTAAAATCTAGAAGAAATGCTCTGGGATAAATAGGATATCTGCAACAGCATTTCTTAAATAGTGAGTAGAGACAAGGTGGAGTGTGAAAAGCACAACTCTCCCGGTACAGTTTAGTAAGTATTGAATGTTTCGTAGGATCTAGCATTGGAGATCAAGCAGGTCAGTAAAGAACAAACCACTGTGCCGCAGCCACCAGAAGCCTGGAACTTTGCCATGTGCTTCAGCCTACAGGGGTATGCTAAGAAGAGAAGCAAAGCCCTCTAAGAACAGCACAGAGAGAAATAAAGTCAGCGAGAGATGGGACTATTAAGGGAAAGGCTTATAAAGTGCTGTGAGCTTCCTTGGCAAAGAAAGGGCTGTTCATCTAGTCTCGAATGTAGCCAAGCAGAGAGGGAGCTGGGAAGAAGGAGATATGAAGATAGCCTTAGCTAATGTGTGTCACTCTGCCTTTGAATGACCATTCAAAAGATCAGCCTGTTGGTGTTCTTCAAACTGGTGAGGCTGTTGGGGGCTCAAGGAAAATGGGTCATTGTTTAAGACAAAAAGAAAGGAAGGGAGGAAGAGAAGGAGAGAAGAAAGGGAGGGAAGGAGGGAACAGAGGAATTTCTTTGAGTTAAATCTCACTGCATTGATATGCCCCCTCCCCCTTTTTGCTTGTTCTGAAAGACCAAAAGCTCTGTTTTCTTCTGCTGAGGGTCCTCCCTTTGGGGTTTTGGTAATATCTGTGATCTGTAATTGTTACTCTTAATACTAAATATTTTCACAAGTCATTTATTAATTATCTATAGATTTGACTAAACTGACCTAGATTTAGATTTAGGTTAAGCCTTCCATGCCTAGTGCCACAAACCTCTGCCCCACAAACCTGAGCTCTTTGAGTGCTGCAGGACTATAACTTGTTTTGAAAAGCTGAATGTTCTTTTTCATCAGAAATCAGTGTTCTACTAAGCCTGACAATTCATTGTCTCCTAGACAATTTTGAGTTGGGATAACAAATTAGAGTTAGGAATACATTACAAATGATAAATGTGACTTCCTTAAAGGGAAATCCATTTGTTTTGCTTAGTGTTTCTGTGATTAATTACTTGCCAGATTAAATTGCTCCATAAAAATGCATAGTATTTTATTTGATTGCTCTTCATGGTGATTAATTAGGCCATACTGTTGCTTCGTATGTTAATTATACTGACATTTTTTTCTGTTCTCTAGTTTAATTAATATAGCATGTATTTGAATGACTGTTTTCAGGATGGGATACTATCTGTTTTAGGGGTAAGAAAATCCAAACTTGCTTACAGACTGATGTTAGGGAATTAACACTTCCAGTTTTCTAAGTGGCCAAATTTTTTGCCATGATAGGCAAAAAGTAGACTAACTATGAATGAGTTGGGGAAAGCTCTGTTTGGTTTCCCTATAGTTATTAAAGATAATATACTGGATGGCCAGGCGCGGTGGCTTACGCCTGTAATCCCAGCGCTTTGGGAGGCCGAGGGCAGCGGATCACTTAAGGTCAGGAGTTTGAGACCAGCCTGGCCAACATGGCAAAACCCCGTCTCTACTAAAAATACAAAAGTCAGCTGGGTGTGGTGGTGCACACCTGTAGTCCCAGCTACTTGGGAGACTGAAGCAGGAGAATCGCCTGAAGCCGGGAGGTGCAGGTTGCAGTGAGCCGAGACCACTGCACTCCAGCCTGGGCCACAGAGCAAGACTCTGCCTAAAACAAACAAACAAACAAAAAACCCTATAATATACTGGAGATTCTTGGCTCAATTGAAAATTGATTATTAAGAACATAGAGAAGAAGCTGTTGTTGCAAAATGAACTGCAAAACGATTGTAAACCTAAATGCCAGTGTGGGGGCTGGGGTGGTTGGGAAAGATTGTTATTTCCTGGGATGCTGTAGGATGCTGATGAGGAAGTCAGGCATATTTAGCATTTTTATTAATGAACTAGGGCTGAAAGTAAACAAAATATTAATGAAGTTTGTAAGTGATACTGATTGGGAGGTGTTTCCTATACCCGGGAGGGCAGAGAAATGATATTGATGGACCAGAAAGAGAAGCATCACAGAAAATAACCCAGCTATTCCTTTGGGAAATTGCATATCTGCTAAATAGAAATAGCGTAGATAGAGTCAGGCAGATATTTTCCAAAGTAGACCTTCCAGCAATCCACTCCTAAATGTTTACCCAAGTGAAATAAAAACTTGAATTGGACAAATGTTTATAGTGGCTTTATTTATACACTGTCAAAACTGTAGACAACCCAAATGTCTCTCAACGGCGGAACAGATAAACTATGGTACATCTATATAATGAAATACTATTCTACAGTAAAAAGGAATGAACTACTGATACATGCAACAACCCGGATTAATTCAGTTGCATTATGCAGTATGAAACTATCCAGATCCAAAAGATTACATGCTGTATGATTCCATTTATATGACATTCTGGAAATGGCAAAACTATAGGGACAGGGTATAGGTCAGTTGTTTTCAGAGGCTGGGGTTGGAAGGAGAGGTTGATTACAAATGGGCACAGGGGAACTTTTGAGGTGATGAAACTGTTCTGTATCTTGACTGTGGTGGTGATTATCTGGATGTATGCATTTTTCAAAACTTGCAGAACTGTATACTTGTATCAGGGTTTTTCAGAAAACAGACCAATAAAATATACATAGTTACACAAGAGGAAATAGGCTATGGGAATTAGCTCACATGATTATGGAGGCCAACTCGTTTCACAATATGCTGTCTGCAAGCTGTAGAATCAGGGAGCTGATGCTGTAGGCTTCCAGTTAAAGGTTGAAGGACTGAGAACTTGGGTGGTACTGGTGTAAGTTCTAGAGTCCAAAAACTGGAGAACCAGGAGCTCCTGATGTCTGATGTCTAAGGGCGAGGGAAGATGGACGTCCCAACTCAAAAGAGAAACAGAGAATTTGCCCTCCTCTGCCTTTTGTTCTATTCAGTTGGGCTTTCAACAGACTAGATGATGGCTGCTTATATTGGTGAGGGTGGATCTTCTTTACTCAGTGTATGGATTCAAATGCTAATCTGCCTCCTGGAAATACCCCTGTCAACATACTCAGAAATAATGATTTACCAGCTATCTGGGTATCCCTTAATCCAGTCAAGTTGATAATAAAATTAACCATTACAACACTAAAAAGGGTAAGTTTTGCTGTATGAAAGTTATTCCTTAATTTTAAAAATCAGAAAAAGAAATAGTTCTTTACAGGGAAGGGTAAGAGATTCAACTTCTGACCATAGTTTCTGTACTTTATGTGTGGCAACCTTTTGAAAATAATTTGAATGACAGGAGTTACAATTGGAGGATTTGTATTTTCTTCATATTTCTTACAAATTCCCGAGTTTGGTTTGTTTGTTTGTGTTTGAGTGGGAGCTGGGATGGGGGTAGGTTGCTGATGGTTTTCCTTAGGTATTTGCATTATATAAATCTGTATACTGATGAGAGGGTTATTTTGAGAAGGAAGGCACAGTTAAGATCTTGGACCTCATTGATAGCCATCGGACATAGATCATTTCCCCACTTTATGGATTGAATCTAATTATTTGAGTTCTCTGGATTTAGCTTTCGTTTTAAAGCTTTGTTATTTCTTCTGTCTGGGCCCTACTACTGTTGAACTGTGTATTATAAGACTTGGAATAGGCCAGGCGCGGTGACTCACACCTGTAATCCCAGCACTTTGGGAGGCCGGAGCAGGCAGATCACGAGGTCAGGAGATCGAGACCATCCTCGCTAACACGGTGAAACCCTGTCTCTACTAAAAATACAAAAAAATTAGCCAGGCCTGGTGGCGGGCACCTATAGTCCCAGGTACTCCAGAGTCTGAGGCAGGAGAATGGCATGAACCCAGGAGGCGGAGCTTGCAGTGAGCCGAGGTAGTGCCACTGCAGTCCAACCTCAGTGAAAGAGCGAGACTCCGTCTCAAAAAAAAAAAAAAAAGACTTGGAATAGTGCCAAGGGATATTTCTGTCCCAGAACTAACTTCAGAGACAACTTCCACTCCCCTCTGCACTTAGACTGGGACAGAAAGCTTCATCACACTATGGGTAAGTAAGGCAGATTTGCACAATATCAGGGACCCAGGGATAGGTGAACCATGAATGCTAAACTACTGCAGACAGCTACTGTGCCTCCTTCCTCCCTTTCTGCCACGTCCCCAGTGATCTGAACTGTGTGTATACAGTGTTTGCTTCTCATGGTCAACTTGAAATACCTTCCCAAATGCCAAACTATCTCTATTCAATTGCTCAGGAAGGGAGAATACATGGTGATAGTAGTATTGCATTACTTGCAGCAATAATATTGAATATTGCTCTGTGGCTGCAACTTAGTGTGCTCACTGCTGACTACTCTGAGCAGATGTGTAGCCATCATTTTGGCTCAGACCAGGTAGGTTACATTTAGCAAGATGCTGATTCCCTAAGTGACTTGCTGAACAGATGTCCCTGGGTCTTTCAGCTGAATGATTTTCAGCACTGGACCTGAAGAGGCTGCTGTGGCCCTCAACCAAGACCCCATCTGTTAAAGCCTCATATTGATTTGTATCCCTTTTTATAAAAATCTGTCCCTTCTTCTCCTTCTAGTGTGATAAATAATGCAGATATACTAGATGAAGTCTACTATTGGAGCAGGACTCGAATCGTTTTGGTTAGAGTTGAACTAAACTAAACAGAAATGAGACTCTCAAATAGCCGTCTATGTCAAATGGTTTCTTATTTTCTTATCCTTATTTATCATGGTTACCAATACTTGCAGAGTCTAGAAAGTAACAAAAAGCTGTAATTAACCTGGTAAAAATAAGTTTTAATAGGGAAATAAATTATAAGAATTATAAGATGACATTATAAGTTTGCTCTTTTTTTTTTTTTTTGAGATGGAGTTTCACTGTCACCCAGGCTGGAGTGTAATGGCTGTGATCTTGGCTCACTGCAACCTCCACCTCGCAGGTTCAAGCAATTGCCTCAGCCTCCCAAGTAGCTGGGATTACAGGAGCCTGGCACCATGCCCAGCTCATTTTTGTATTTTTAGTAGAGACGGGGTTTCACCATGTTGGCCACGCTTGTCTCGAACTCCTGACCTCAGGTGATCCACCTGCCTCGGCCTCCCAAAGTGTTGGGATTATAGGCGTGAGCCACCGCACCTGGCCCATTTTAAGTTTTTGACTGGGTAAACAGGTGATAATAAAATGCTGTGAGATAATGGTTTACGTTAGCAGGGTATCATATCTTTTTTTTTTTTTTTTTGAGATGGAGTCTCGCTCCGTGGCCCAGGCTGGAGCACAGTGGCGTGATCTCGGCTCACTGCAACCTCTGCCTCCCGGGTTCAAACAATTCCCTTGCCTCAGCCTCCCAAGTAGCTGGGATTACAGGTACCCGCCACCATGCCTGGCTAACTTTTTGTATTTTTAGTAGAGACGGAGTTTCACTATGTTGGCCAGGCTGGTCTTGAACTCCTGACTTCATGGTCCTCCTGCCTTGGCCTCCCAAAGTGCTGGGATTACAGGTGTGAGCCACCACGCCCGGCTTGGCTATCATATCTTAATCCTATGTTTTTATGCCCCTTCAGCCCAGTTTACTGACTATTCATAATAGATACACAGCACTTCATCCAGCTGGGAAATGAAGGTCCATCTTGGCCAACACTTAATTAGTCATTAATTATTTATTGTTCATTTCCTGTGTATCCAACCCTGTGTCCTTAGTTTCTGACCTACATTGGTAGTACTACCACATGGCAAGATTTCATAGGGTAGAATGCCATTGCAATTAAGACTTTGGAGGAACAGCTGAACCAGGGTACAATCCTGCTGTACCCGAGTTAGAATGTGACCAGAATAGCTATACTTCCATTATAGCTCTTTTGAAAAGCTCCAGGAGATGACAGACCACTGCTTACCACCGATTATTTGCACCTGGGAAGTTTCTGAAGTGTTCCCTCCCTTTTGTGCAGTCATGGCAGCTCCGGGAAGGAGGGGACCACTTTACGCACCAAACCAAACAGGTCTGCTGAGGACATTTGCTCACTAAAGTCTGGGAGCCTTTGGCTCTGGTCAAGACTGATGTGGGCCTGGTGCAGTGGCTTACGCCTATAATCCCAGCACTTTGGGAGGCCGAGGCAGGAAGATCACTTGAGCCCAGGAGTTTGAGATCAGCCCTGGCAACATACAAGACCCCATCTCTACAAAAACATTTAAAAAATTAGCTGGGTATGTGACGTGCACCTGTAGTCCCAGTTACTTGGGATGCTGAGATGGGAAGATCACTTGAGCCTGGGAGGTTGAGGCTGCAGCGAGCTGTGGTGGCACCACTGCATTCCAGCCTGGGCAATAGAGAGAGACCCTGTCTCAAAAAAAAAAAAAAAAAAAAAAAAAAGAGAGAGAATGTACTTCCTTCTGTCTGTCCTTTTAACCAAGAGCTTTCTCCTAGACCAAGAATTCCTGGCCAGGTGTGGTGGCTCACACCTGTAATCCCAGCACCTTAGGAGGCTGAGGCATGAGGATCACTTGAGCCCAGGAGTTCAAGACCAGCCTGGGCCACACAGTGAGACCCCCATCTCTACTGAAAATAAAAGCTTAGCTTATAATCCCAGCTACTCAGGAGGCTGAGGTAGGAAGATCCCTTGAGCCCAGGAGTTCAAGGCTGCAGTGAGCTATGATTGTGCCACTGCACTCCTGCCTGAGTGACAAAGCTAGAACCTGCCTCTGAAAAAATTTAAATATTTCCTTTTTTTTCCTGTCTTTGGTATCTTTTTATAGATAATATGTACATATGGAAGTGTGTTTTGACTTCAGGGTTTTGTTTATCCATCATCTGAGAAATGCAAAATCCATTTCTGATAAAAATTCTCAGCATACTAGGAATAGAAGAGAGCTTCCTCTGTGTGATAAAGGGCATCTGTGCAAAACCTACAAGCTGTCATATTTAATGCTGAAAGACTGCGTGTTTTCCCTAAGATTAGGAATGAGATGGATGTCTGCTGTCACCACCTCTATTCAGCATTATGCTGGAGGTTCTAAACAGTGCAGTCAGGCAAGAAAAAGAAATAAAAGCCATCTAAATTGTAAAGGAAGATGTAAACTGTCTTTACTTGCAGCAACATGATTGTCAATTTAGAAAACCTGATGGAGTCTACAAGTTGCTAGAATAAATGAGTTCAGCAAAGTTGTAGGATACAAGTTTGATGTACCAAAATCAATCAGAAATGATATCTAATGAAATTTTTCTCTTTTTTAGTATCATGAACTCAGCATGTTATGTATTTCAGTTTATTATTCTTGTGCTCAAATCTCTTTTTTTTTTTTTTTTTTGAGATGGAGTCTCACTCTGTCGCCAGGCTGGAGTGAAGTGGCACGATCTCGGCTCACTGCAACCTCCGCCTCCTAGGTTCAAGCGATTCTCCTGCCTTAGCCTCCCAAGTAGCCTGGATTACAAGTGCCCACCACCACGCCCGGCTAATTTTTGTATTTTTAGTAGAGACGGGGTTTCACCATATTGGTCAGGCTGGTCTCAAACTCCTGACCTTGTGATCCGCCTGCCTCGGCCTCCCTAAGTGCTGGGATTATAGGTGTGAGCCACCGCGCCCAGCCATGCTCAGTCATTTTCTTTGGACATTCATGGGTGTACATTCATACTGGATTCCATGTCTTTTTTTTTTTAGATGGAGTCTCGCTCTGCTGCCCAGGCTGGAGTGCAGGTGCACGATCTCAGCTCACTGCAACCTCCACCTCCTGGGTTCAAGTGATTCTCCTACTTCAGCCTCCTGAGTAACTGGGGCTACAGGCGCCCACCACCACTCCCGGGTAATTTTTGTATTTTTAGTAGAGATGGGGTTTCACCATGTTGGCCAGGCTGGTCTAGAACTCCTAACTTCAAGTGATCCACCCACCTTGCCTCCCAGAGTGCTGGGATTACAGGCGTGAGCCACTGTGCCTGGCCCTATATCTTTTTTATGTTTTATTTTAGAGATGGGGTTGCTCTGTCGCTCAGGCTTGAGTGCAGTGGTGTGATCATGGTTCACTGCAACATTGAACTCCTGGGCTCAAGGGATCCTCCTGCCTCAGTCTCCTGAGTAGCTGGGACTACAGGTGCATACCACCATGCCCAGCTACTTTATCTTTATTTTTTAGAGATGGAGTCTTGCTGTGTTGCCCATGCTGATCTTGAACTCTTGGCCTCAAGCCATCCTCCCGCCTCAGTCCCCTGAGCAGCTGGGATTACAGGTACAAGCCTCTGCGTCCAGCCTACATCTTTTTGACAAGACTCCAGTAGTCTTTGTTAGCCTTCTTGCTTTCTGGTACAAGATGTTGCAGGATTATCATCTACATTTCCTGCTCCAGACCTGGAATCAACCATTTCTTCACAGAACCCTCACTTCTTTTATGTGGGAGGTTTCATTATGTTTGACAGCAGAGCAGAGAATTGCAGCCTGGCACCCATTGACAGCTTATACAGTGTCAATAAATCCCCTCAAAATATACCCAGAACTGTGTTCATACACTCATTTTCTGAAGACTTGAACTATAACATCGATCACCTTCTCTTTTTTTTTTTTTGGTACGGAATCTCAGTCTGTCACCCAGGCTGGAGTGCAGTGGCATGATCTTGGCTCACTGCAACCTCCGCCTCCTCTGGGTCAAGTGATTCTCCTGCCTCAGTCTCCCGAATAGCTGGGATTACAGGCACCTGCCACCTCATCTGGCTAATTTTTGTATTTTTAGTAGAGACGGAGTTTTGCCATGTTGCCCAGGCTGGTCTCCAACTCCTGGCCTCAGGTGATCTGCCCGCCTCGATCTCCCAAAGTGCTGGGATTATAGGAGTGAGCCACTGCGCCTGGCCCTGGTCTCTTTTTTTTCTTTTCTGTTCTGAACATAGTACTATCTTCTGCATTTCCACTCAATTCTGTGTCCATAGTGTACCTTCACTTTTAAATTTAAAAATCTTTCAATACTTACTTTTTATAACTAGAAACAAAATTTAATTATAATTAAAATAATAGTAGGGCCAGGGTGGTGGCTCACACCTGTAATCCCAGCACTTTGGGAGGCTGAGGCAGGTGGATCGCCTGAGGTCGGGAGTTCGAGACCAGCTTGGGCAATGCAGTGAAACCCCGTCTCTACTGAAAATACAGAATTAGTCGGGTGTGGTGGTGCATGCCTGTAATTCCAGCTACTCGAGAGGCTGAGGCAGGAGAATCGCTTGAACTCGGGAGGCGAAGGTTGCAGTGAGCTGAGGCTGCACCATTGCACTCCAGCCTGGGTGACAAGAGCGAAACTCTGTCTCAAAAAAAAAAAAAAACAAAAAAAAACGAAAAAACCCACAATGGTATTTTACTTTAATTAGCAATTCTGATTTATGTAATCATAACTGTAACTTGGTGGTTTTCAACTGATATGATTTTACCTTCTGGGGGACATTTGCTATATTTCAGTTGTCACAACTTGGAGAAAGGAGGATGTATTACTGGCATGTAGTAGGTAGAGGCCAGCTATGCTGCTAAACATTCTACAGTGCCCAGGACAGCCACAGCAACAAAGTAGCCCCAAATGTTAGTAGTGCTCATGTTGAGAAACCATGCTGTAACTCACGTTATCACATAAAATATTAAGTAAATATATTACATTGTTAAATTAATATGTAAAAAGTAAGTCATTTTAACTGAATCCATTGACATCAACTAGATTGATGATGTATTTACGTGCATTACTAGAAACAACACATGTGCCCAACACATGTACTGTAATACAGCAATAATATCTTATACAATGCAGCAGTTAAAGTGAAATGTAGCCTTACCAAAACAATACAGTTGTATTTAGTGGAACAAAATTTAAACTACTTTAGTTTTTTTCATTTAAATTAATAAAATTTAAAATTCAGTTCTTCAGTTGCACTGGCCATGTTTCAGATGCTTAGGAGCTACATGTGGCTGGTGGCTACAGAACATGTCTAGAGGAAGATCAGATATGATGGGTTGGCTAAAAATTCCTTACACTGTAAGGCAAGGGGTGAGGATGGTTGACTCGTTACTGCGGGGCATGTGGCATGGGAGCTGGGTTTAGCGTGGTTTCTACAGCCGCTATTTTCCTATACTTGATTTCTAAAAATAGAGAAATCAACACATTGTTTTATTAGGATACTACTTTGGGTTTTAACCTTGCATTTTCCAAGATCGGTTACTGCTGAAAAACAGGCCTGACTCTGGTAGTGTAATAGATTCCTAGCTATTCCTGTGTACCACTAGGATGAAACTGTGGAATCAAAACTATTATCCCGGCCCAGCACGGTGGCTCACGCCTGTAATCCCTGCACTTTGGGAGGCCGAGGCGGGTGGGTCATTTGAGGTCAGGAGTTCGAGACCAGCCTGGCCAAAATGGAGTAATCCTGTCTCTACTAAAAATACAAAAAAATGAGCTGGGTGTGGTGGTGCATGCCTGTAATCCCAGCTACTCAGAGGCTGAGGCATGAAGGTCACTTGAACCCAGGAGGCGGAGGTTGCAGTGAGCTGAGATTGCGCCACTGCACTCCAGCCTGGGCAACAGAGTGAGACCCTGTCTCAAAAAACAAACAAACAAAAAGCAATTATCCCAGTTGCTGAGCTTCTATTCACACTTTGTTGAAATTAGGAAGAAAATGAAGATATATTATATATTCACTATACCTTTTCAGTAAATACTTTCTTTTGCTTAAAAAATACCTTTCCATAGATCTAGAAGAGCAAGGAGTTCAAAATATAAGCAAATTATATCTATAAATGTATCTAAATAGGAACTTAAAGGAACCAAAGCTTGTTACCTTTGTCAAACAGGATGTCAGGTCGTCTCCCCGTTGGTAGACATTTAAAGCACAGTTTGGTAGCTCTCTGAAGACTAGTGTTATGAAACTGTCTTCTTTCATCCCTGCTTGTTCCATCTTAAACTGAAGGCTTTAGTCTAGACAGGTGGAAAGTCAGATATAGAATTAGTTCAAGGGGAGGGTGCCTTGTATCATGGGGCATGTAAGTGACTGTTTTTTTCCTAGAATAGAGAAACTGGTGTTAACTGGTAGGAAGTGCTGTTTATTTTGCCTTTAACTGTTTTGAAGCTATATATCTGATTCTTCACGGCTGCCTAGGTGAACAGCCTTCACAGTTTTTACTACCAACATGGTCTTGCCTCTTGAACTTCATTCCCTACCCAGAGGTCCCACAAGTACTTCAGACTTGACATTCCAAAGAAAATGCTTTATTGCCCTACCCCTACAATTTAAGAACTTTTCTCTCCTATGTTTACCTTCCCAATTAATGGTGTCATCATCTGTTCAGTTGCCTAAAGTAGAAATCTCAGTTACTTTAAATTCTCTCTCTGCTACCCAGTCAGTAGGTTCTTTCAACCCTACCTTCTAAATATCTCTCAAGTAAATTCTTCTTCCCCAATGCTGCAACCACTATTTTATTTCAAGGTCTCATAATCTCTCATGTTACAAGAGCCTCCTAACTGTTCTTTTTGCCTTCAGACTTTTTCTTATAGCAGCCACTATTCAATTTATTCAGTCACAAGTTGGATTTCAGACGCATAGGTCTTTACACTGCTGGTGGGAGTATATGTTAGCAGCATCACTTTGAGGGCAGTTTGGCAACAGCTAGTAAAGTCAAAGTTGCCCAAACCTTATGACCCAGTAACTTCACCCCTAGGTACATTTCCTTGAGAAACTTTCTCAAACAAAGATATATAAACAACAATATTGATTGCAGTATTAATCTGAAAGAAATACCAAAAGAAAAAACAAAAGGAAACCAGTTACATTTCTATGAACAGGAAAATGGATTGTGGTATATTTATACAATGGAATGTGATACAACACTGAAGATGGACTAGAGCTACACAAATCAGAATAAGTCTCACAAATATAATATTCATTGAAAAGTAAGGTGCAGAATATAACGTGTACGTAACATTTAAGAACACAAAGTGATATGTTATTTAGAGACACATTTGTATTTAGTAAAAGGATAAACACTATAAGAATGATACTCTGGGAAAAGATGGACAGATAAACAATCAAAAAGCAGTTCATGGAGGGTTTGAAAGGTAGTTATAATTCTTTCTACAATTAGATGGTAGGTATATAAGCATTCAGCGTATTCTTTTTTGCACCTTTTTGTACATCTGAAATATTTCATTAGGAAACCACCAGATTTTAAGTCTTGCTTGGTTCTTCATCATTGATAGGGATAGGATAATGTCCAGACCTTTTTGCATGACATTTGATCCCAACCTACCTTTCTAGCCTTATTTGTTGTCACTCTCCCATCTATCCTAAGATCTGTCCCAATTAGACTTGGCCATAGAGTCTCAAATTTCATACCTCTGCACATGATTTTACCTAGAATGTCTTCCCTCTTCACTTTTCACCTAGCAAAATTCTGTTTATGCTTCAAAATCTAGCCCAGATGTAACCTTCCTTGAAAGCTTCCTGGATTCTTTGAGAGAGAATGATTCACACCTGCATTGCCAAAGGGTTTTGTACATTTCTCTCTTGTAGCATTTATCACATTGTGGTATGGTTGTTTACATGTCTGTCCATCACTAAATGGACAGAGACCATGACTTTTTTACTTCCGTAATTCCTGCCCCAGCACAATCCAATATGTTACGATAAGTGTTGAGTGAATGGATGGATAGCAGAATGAATGATTTAATCTTCCAAGGCCTTTACATTGCCATCATTGTCTTCCAGAATCATCACCTGACCTGAGGCCTTAAGCTACAGAAATGGATATTGAGATGCCTAAGAAGTCCTATAGGGCTTTGCCTCTGATTGTGTTTCCCAAATGTGTCTGTGGAGCCCCATTATAAAAGTCTGCTTCAGATCTTAACAGACAATAGGAAATATAGTCTTAATAGCTCCTGGATTCACCCAGTATAGCCAGGAAGTATGCTTTGAAATTGTTAGAGTTCCCTTTCTCCGTGATGAACTGAGTTGTTTTTTTCTTTCTTTTTTTTTTTTTTTTTTTTTTGAGATGGAGTCTCTCTCTGTCCCCAGGCTGGAGTGCAGTGGCGCGATCTCGGCTCACTGCAACCTCTGCCTCCCGGGTTCAAGTGATTCTCCTGCCTCAGCCTCCTGAATAGCTGGGACTACAGGTGCATGCCACCACACCCATCTAATTTTTCTATTTTTAGTAGAGACAGGGTTTTACCATGTTGGCCAGGCTGGTCTCGATCTCCTGACCTTGTAATCTGCCTGCCTTGGCCTCCCAAACTGCTGGGATTACAGGCGTGAGCCACCATGCCCAGCCAACTGAGTTTTTTTTTAATCTCAACACCGTAGAATTTACTGACTTCCAATTCCCTCCAGAGTAACAGGAAGACAGCCGAAAGGCTTTAATTATCCAAAATGGGGCTTTGAGACAACTAAAGCCACTTTGAAGTGAATTATCGATAGCATTATGCATTGTTTTTCTTTCTTTTTTTAAGTAACAAGTCAAAGTAATTAGTGCTATTTTTATCTTTGCAGATTCACTGAATTATAAGGGATTTTAAGGCTGCCTTAAAAAAAACTCCTCACTGGCTGAGTGCTGTGTTGCTGTCATTTATGTAAGCTAGAGGCCCTGCTGAGGGAATGTGTATGTGTTCTGGGGCTGTTTCACATGCCACTGGTGTAGGTGTTTGGATGCCTCACTGCTCTTGGCGGTAAGGTGTTTGCTCAGGCTCTTCGTGGCATTAAAGGTTCTCTTCTGTGTTTCTCACCGAGGACCTTCCCAAATGTATATTATTAATCTTATAAGCCAAAAGAGAACCAAGGACACTCTTATAACAGGCAGCTGCAAAGCCAAGCCGTTTAGTGTCATCAGTGTGGGTTGGTGGAGATCAGAGACTGGAGGCTTCAGTGTGGCTTTAAGTGGAACAGCTGCATCACCAGCTGGAGACTGACAGCCACAGAGGGCGGGCACAGCACAGCTGAGATCCATCTACTCCCATGGGAGCCTGAAAGACCTGCCTCCAACTTAGAAAACTGCTTTGTGTTTACAGTTAGTTTAGGGGAGAGGAGGTACAGAACCTGCCCTAGCCTGTCTCCATGAGCATCTTTGAGTCAGTACTGAGCAAACAGGTGTAAACAGGACCCCAACAGGCAGAGGTCTTGTGGCTTTCACAAAAGTTGCCCTGCTTCCCCTTAGATGGAAAATATTTAAAATGAGACACTGGGAAAGGAAGCTATAACTTTTATCTTTAGTTTACTGGAAAAATTTGACTATTTGTTGAATGCATGAACCTAATTTTTAACTAGTAAGGTTTCTTTTGTTTGATTTAGTAAAAGTTTGGTATCAGTCTCCTTCCCTGTAAGAAAATGTGCCCACACATTCTCACCTTTCCTTGCCTGATTGTAAACTAATTCCTATTTCGAGACTCTGCTCAAGCACCCTATCCTTCAGAATGCCCTTTCTAAGCCTGCAGGTTGGGCTAAGCACCCCTCCTCTGTGCTTCCATGATACCTTTTGTCTACTCTTTGTCTGCCTTAGCCTTTACCACATCATAATGAAATTATCTGTCTGTGGTGTGTGTCTTTTCCATCTATGAACTCCTTGATCTCTGGGATTTATTTTATTCACAACCTTCATTGCCTAGCGTAGTACCTGCACATGATAGGTATTCATATGTTTGTCAAACAAACTGAATTATCAAGAGTCACTGGCAGTGCTGGCAAACCTTTAGCTTCAGATACTGTAGAACTTCCTTCTAGGGACAGAGATTCCTTGACTATATGAGAAAGCAGTCAATTTGCAGAGTAAGAGAGGAGAGACTATAGAAGTTCTCTTTCTAAAACAGTGCTTATAGCATAAACAAAGTTCTTTAATTACTTTAAAACTAAATTTCTCCTTTTGGTAGTATCACCTTTCAGGAGGAAGAAAACTTACTGCTCTTTCTGGTATATTGGAGAGATGGCAGCTAATAACCTCTTTGTGAGCATAAAACAATTATACCAGCCTCCTGTGGAGACAATCTGCCAGAGCCAACCACCTCATCCTCCGCATGGGCTTCATTTTCTTACTCTGGAATCTCATCGACTCTCCCCTAAAGACCTTCATCTTGTTGCACTATTATGATGAATGTTTGGAGCTGGCTCTCACCCCCTGCTTTACTAGCTATTACTGGAGGTGCTGTCAAAGAATCAGGCCCCAAATTTATCCTCCCATTAAGTCCTCTCCTGGGCAGCGCTGCTTGGTTCTGAGTAGCAGTCGTCTAGTTTCCCCTCCTTTTCCCACCTCCCACTGCCTTTGAATGTAAGGAAACTGCAGGCCCTGTTGCAGACAAAGAGCTCTGGTAGAAAGTAAGGTTGCAAATCACTTTCTACAACAGCTTTTTGTTTGCTCTTGTTCTAGACCTGAAGAGAAGTGCGCATGTATGAGTGCCTGTGCGGGCATCTGCTGTGAGACCTCCAACATCAGTTTCTGTCACAAGCCCAGCCCAGAAGTGCCACAAGTGACATTTCTTCAGTTGGTTGGTTATATCTGTCTCCCAGCAATGTCTTTAGGATTTCTTCTCCATAATAAGTTAGAGATGTATTGGTTTCTGGACACAGGGACCTTACCTACTTCTGTCTATTCATATCTGTTCCTCTGAGTAATAGACATATGGTCTTTGGCTTTTTAAACTAGTTATATGATTTTTTGAATTTGTCTCACAGCTACTCTTACAGCCTTCCCCTTGTGAGAGTTTCTGTTGAATAAAAGCTTTCTGGGTCTCTGATGTAGTTGGTTGGCATTTGGTCAATTTGGGGCTTTCATTTTGACTCTCAAAATTATTTGCAGAAAGAAATAGGGCCAAAAGGTGCTTGAAGTGCCATTTGTAATTCTTAGGACAATTGATAAGTATTCATTTATTCTAGTAAGCAGTGGATTTTGTTAAATAATAGATACTGATTAGGTCTCAACAAATCTGACCCTGTTAGCTTTTTGGTGCTAACTCATTAATAAAGCTGATGTTGAGGCTGCCATTAACATTAGAAAAGCGATGTTCCCTAGTAATATTTCTTTCCTTGAGGAGAAACTATTTTGCAATGAAGTTTTAACTTCTTCCCTTTTCAGAGAGAGACTATCAACTTCACTTAGGCAGAATGGTTCAATACTTTGGGCAGCTTGTTTATTCTTTATTTACTTCTTGATTTACCAAACTATCCCATTTTCTTTACCTCACTGACATAACTGCTACCCAGCCCCCCTGCTTTCTCCCATCCTCTCTACCTCTCAAGCCTCCCTTCTGTAGCCAACCCTACCACCTGTCACAGTATCCACACCCAGGCTTCTTATAGGAAGCCATCTCTGTGAGGGTCTGTCTGAAAGCAACGTAAGTCAGTGCCGGAGCAGGTGAAAGCAGCCTGCTTTTTCAGAGCTGAAGAGAAGGGCGAAGCTTTCTGTCACAGTGGGTGGGTGAGCAGCTAGGGCCGAGTAATGCCACATCTCAGTGGTTAGCACCTGCAGGCTCAGAGCTGACAGTGCACTGTAATAAGATTCATCTTTGTTCACTTAACTGATGTGGGCTTTATGGTAAGTGTTCGTTTGCTTAATTACTTTGGCAGACTTGCTGATTGCCTTTCCTGAGGAGTTCTAAAAGGTCCCCCTGGGATGGAGTATAAGCCTGTTTCCATGTCTTTTAATTTCATTCTTTTCCCGGAGTACTTGAAAACCAGTACATGATCCATATGGCCCACCCTCTCATCTCTCCTGTACGTGAACATCAGGACCACTGCTATCTAGTATGGAATCCATATGGCCCACACTGGACCACTGGGAAATCTTGACAGGTTTCTTCCTCCTTTGTGCACATGAGATCCTCCTCCTCCACCACTGAGGTATTATGTATGGCTCATCTAGTCTAGTTTAGGATTCATATGCCTCTTTTTCTCTAACTGGCATGGGATCCACAGAATATTTCCCTCCTTCCTCAGTCTAGCATGTGATCCACTAAAATAATTTCCCTTTATTTTTAGAGACAGGGTCTTGCTCTGTTGCCCAGGCTGGAGTACAGTGGCATGATCACAGCTCACTGTAACCTCAAACGCCTGGGTTCAAGCAATTCTCATGCCTCGCCCTCATGAATGACTAGGGCTATAGGTGTGCACATTATGCTGGCTAATTTAAAAAAATGTTTTTGTAGATATGGGGGTCTCACTATGTTGCCCAGGCTGCTCTTGAACTCCTGGCCTCAAGCAGTTCTCCCACCTGGGCCTCCCAAAGTGTTGGGATTACAGGCGTGAGCCACTGTGACCAGCCAATTCGCCTTTATTTTTGAAGTGACAGGAAAAGAAGACTAGTCAATTGCTCATTTTCTTGCTCTCCCATGCTTAAAATTTAAGTGTCTTATAATAAATTGATTAATTGGGCTAATGGGAATGAGGTGTAATTAAAATATTTCAGGTTTTTGTCTGATGCCAGTTTTTAAAAAGTTAATTCATATTCAAGAGATTGGAATGTTCACCATTAATCACAATTAGATCAGTTTTGGGGGTTTTGAGCTTACCTCCACTGCTTCAGAATTCCTCTTAGGTATGTGTTAGGATTTTCTTATGTCCTGAAAAGGGACAGAACATCTAATACACATTTTCTTATAGGCCATTTTGTTCCTTTATATTCATTTGGCATTTCTGAGCGTGTAGAGGAGCCTTGCTTCTGGAAATAGGAAATCCGGGAAATGGGAAATAGGAAAACCAATTCCAAAGGTTATTAGAGGTTTTCATTCTGTGGCCCCAGGAACTCTGCCAGTAACTTCGGACCTGCTGCTAGAGAACAGAGTAAGGTAGTCAGAAGCACAGAGTAATAGATCTGAGCAACGATAGGATAATCTTGTAGGTGTTTTATGTTTAGGAAAGTTTTGGAGCCTCTTTTCATTTATTGAAAGATTTAATAAAAAGTAGACATAAGGGGAATGGATTAAGTGATGATGCCTTTTATGGAAATGTAGATGGTCCATTTGACTTTTGTGGTTCTTTCAACACTTGTGGTTCATTCTTCTCCATTTACGTTGGATCATTGGGTAAAGTAAGCAACTAGATGCACTGGTCAGTAGTTCATCCTTCTTGCTGGTTGTCAAAATGCCTTTTATACTAAGGTTCCATTTTTGTGTCTTTGGTCCTGAAAAGAATGACCACAGGGACAGTAGTATAATTTATGGAGGGAAATAATTGTCCTGAAAGGGTTAAGACCTAAAACTTAGGGGGTAAGTTAGAAGGATAATCCTAACAGGTCAGTTGCTGATGTTTTGATTAGATAGTTTCAAAGTGAAAAGGTTAGAAGGTATTCTTACTTGAGGTTTTATTTTGTTTAATGTTAATCAGCAGAGTCTCTGAGGCTTGTAATGCACTTCTGTTAACAGGCATCAAGGGAAATTGCTTTTTTTGTTGTTGTTGAATTGGGTGGGCTGAAGATTCATTGACTCCATGAAGAAGGAAGCTTAGTACTGCATGAAATGGGAGTCTGTGAGGCAATTCTGAAGGTGAAAGAAATGTTAGTTTAAAATTAAATAACTCAACCTCAGATGAACCATTTTAACTACTGCCACATATACTCAGTCATACCTTTACCCCTTCTCAGAAGCCAGTATTTTACCTGTATGCCTGAAGGTTTCCCAGGTAAAAGCAATTACGAATATGAAGGTTTTCTTGTCTTTAATCTCAGATACCTGAGAACATACTCTGTAGTATATTGCATAGTAGTATATCACTGGACTGGTCTAGGAAAAGGGGAGCTGCCTTGGGGGAAAAAAATTCTTTAGGGCTAGTTAGATGGTATACAGGAAAACAGAGAGGAAAGTTTTGGAAGTGAAATTCAACCAAATAAACTACTACTTAGAGAGGTTGGTCTCTTGCCCAAAGTCACACAGTTAATAAGTGGAGGGATACAGATTTTTTCAGATCTCCTTTCTCTAAAGCCTTGCTGTTTTCTGTATGAACCATGTTGTTCGGGGAAGCAATGGTATTTTTACTGGGCCTTCAAGGAAAAAGATGACTTAGGCTTTTTAGTGGTGATAACATTCTATGTGAAGAAATCCAGGTAAACAAAAGCAAGACATCCAGTTGTAAATATTTAGTAAGCATTTGATAATACAGGGCTACAGCTCTTAATGAGGTTGGAGCTTAAGATCCAAATTTTTTACTAAGCTTGAGAAATTCACCCACAATCAGACTCGTTAATGTAAATCTGGTAGTCTTATAGGAGTAGTTTTAGGGTGAAACCTTCAAGAATCTTTATATACATACGTGTGTGTGTTTGTGTGTGTGTGTGTGTGTGTGTGTGTGTGTATTGAGTATACCAGTTATGTTTCCTCCTTCCTTGGAATGAGAGTTACCAAAACAACTTTTGCTTGTTTTTCCCTGTTCTGCCTGAAAGATGTACATAGCAGCTTTAGAGATAGCCTGCTTCCTTCAGGTATCTCAGTAATGAAACAATCGCCATGTTCTGAGCTTCTGAATGAAACTATTTATTTATTGTTTCATTAAAGACTCGTAGATGCTTCTGTCCATGGGGGATTGCATTTTGGAGGATTTGCTTTAGCTTTATATTGGATATGAGGAGGAATCCACATTTTCTTTTTCTTCTTCTTTTTTTATTTCTTAAGACTGGGTCTTGCTCTGTCACCCAGGCTAGGGAGCGCAGAGGTGTGATCATGGTTCCCTGCAGCCTTGACATCCCTGGCTCAAATCATCCTCCCACCTCAGCCTCCTGAGTGGCTGGGACTACAACAGGCACATGTCACCATGCCCAGCTAATTAAAAAAAAAAAAAAATTTTTTTTTTTTTTTTTTTTTTTTTGTACTCCTGAGCTAAGCACTTCTCCCACTTCAGCCTCCCAAAGTGCTGGAATTATAGGGGAGAGCCACCGTGCCTGGTCCACATTTTCTCTTAAGCTATATTGCCTACATTGTTAAAGGAACATTTCCATGCTTATCTTTAATGCAAGTTCGGCATTAACTATGTGTCTCAGTTAACAACCGCCCGGCACTTGGGAAAAGAGAGCTGCTTTGCAGAGTCATGAGTCAGAGAGAATAAGTTTAAAATGGACCAAGAAATCCCCAGCCAGTTTACTGCTCATCCTTACTGTTCCATCTGTCCACTTCATTTTGCTTCAGCCTGTATAAGTGACCTCTATCTTCTGCAGTCAGAAGTTGACAGTTGTTGCATTGGAGGGTGGCCCAGATTCCTGCTCTTAAAGGTGCATTGGGCACAGTGCCATCCCTCACTGTGGCTGGCTTTAGCAATTTCTCTTTACTATGATGTTGTCTATTTATTTTTCCTTCCCCTTTGGGACTTTCTAATTCAGTGGCTTTAGAAGCCCAGTATCAGAATAAAACACACTCCCCCACACCTCACCTCATCCTCCCCACCCTCAAACAAACACACAAACAAAACCTAGGCTTACTTTTAGAAGGTATTAGATTATGTAAAGAAGGAATGCCAGAAAGCTTTCCTCTAGCCTCTTGATATGACTTAAGAGGAAGAAAAGCTTTATTGTCATCAGTGTCAACTTTTGCTCCTTCTTTGGGAGGACAGCTGTTCATGTCTGAGCCACCTTTTTTCCTGGGATGAGGATAAAACATTTTAATTTTAATTTTCATACTTTGGGAGGATAGCTAGTGATTCTGGATCTCCAGAAGCAAAAGCTACTTACAGTGAAACTGGACAAAATATTGGTGAGCAAAATAAATTTGGTACATGCTGTCTTGGGGCTTTTAGTTCAAGTTTCAGAGAAGCTAGAGGTTTGGTTAGAAATTATATTCTCTTTTCCCACTAAGTTCTGTCTGTGGGTAGAACTCCTTTCCCCTTCCTTGGGCCTTATTACTACCTATATTTCTTTAAATCCTCTTCCCAATTCTGTTTCCCTGAATAATGTGGGCAACTCCAACTATTGCTGGAAAAATAAATTGGTAAAGGATGTTGAGAATAAGAGAAACTTTCTTCTCATCCACCAACTCTGCCACCCCCCTCAACATCCTATTCCAACAGCCAAAAGTTGACATCCTTTGCCACATGCAGAACTTTTGATTTAAGTATATCATACATATTGCCATGAGTTGGACTCTTCTCACCTCCAGGTAGGGTCGGTCCTTCCTGAGCATGTGCCCTTCAGCACCAGTCTCACTCGCCATCTCTGTCACCTTTTTGGTATTGCACCACAGAGCCCTCTCTCTCCAGAAGCTCCTGAAACTCCAGCTTCTGTAATTTATAGGATAGTCCATGGCCCAGTGAGCTCCTTTTCCTACTGCCATCAGCATTGCTAACATATGCAAACTTTAGAAAAGTTTTCTTGGTGAGTGAATCACCCTGGGAATCACCACATGAATTCTGTGTGGAACTGGTTGAAGAAAGCAGCTTACTCAAAAACTGCTGGGGCCAAGGAGGCCATAATCGTTTATATATGATACAGTTCATCCATTTAAAGTATACAGTTCATGTTTTCTGGTATAATCATAGGGTTGTGCAACCATCATCACAATCTAACTTTAGAATATTGTGTTCCCCCTGAAAGAAACCCTATTCCCAATAGCAGTCACTCCCTATTCTTCCCCTAACCCTCCTTGTATCCCTAAGCAACCATGAATCTACTTTCTGCTTCTACAAATTTGCCTATTCTGGACCTTTCCTATAAATTGAAGTAGCTGTACCATTTTACACTTCCACCAGCAATGTATGAGAGTTCTTCTCCACATCCTTGCCAACACTTGTTATTGTTTTGTTTGTTTGTTTTTGAGACAGAGTCTGCACTCTCACCTAGGCTGGAGTGCAGTGGCTCCACCTTAGCTCACTGCAGCCTTGGCCTCCTAGGCTCAAGCGATCTGCCCACCTTGGCCTCCCAAGTAGCTGGGACTACCGGCACATGCCACCACACCCGGCTAATTTTTTTTTCTAATTTTGTAGAGACGGGGGTCTCCCCATGTTGCCCAGACTTGTTTCGAACTCCTGGGATTGCAGGCATGAGTCACTGTGCCCAGCCTTGCTATTCTCTTTTTACCACTATCCTAATGGGTGTGAAGTGGTATCTCATTGTGGTTTTGATTTGGATTTCCCTAATGACTAATGATACTGAGTATCTTGTCTTGTCTATTCAAATAATTTGTTCTTTTAAAAATTGTATTATTTGTGTGTAATTTATTGTTGAATTATGAGTCCTTTATATATTCTGATACAAGTTGCTTATCAGACAAAATTTGCAAATATTTTCTTTTATTCTGTGTATTGTCCTTTCACTTTCTTGATGGCATTGTTTGCAGCACAGTTTAAACTTCAGATTGATCCACTTTTTCTTTTGTCGTTTGTGCTTTTGGTGCTTTATCTAAGAAATCACTGCCTGACCTCAAGTCATGAAGATTTACTTTTAAGAATTTTACAGTTTTTGAGGGCCGGGTGCAGTGGCTCACACCTGTAATCCCAGTACTTTGGGAGGCCGAGGCAGGCAGATCACGAGGTCAGGAGATCGAGACCATCCTGGCTAACACGGTGAAACCCCGTCTCTACTAAAAATACAACAAATTAGCCGGGCATGGTGGTGGGCGCCTGTAGTCCCAGCTACTCGGGAGGCTGAGGCAGGAGAATGGCGTGAACCTGGGAGGCGGAGCTTGCAGTGAGCCAAGATTGTACCACTGCACTCTAGACTGGGCGACAGAGCAAGACTCCCTCTCAAAAAAAAAAAAAATTTTTTTTATTGTTTTTGGACCTTACATTTAGATCTGTGATCCATTTCAAGTTGTTTTATGTATGGTATAAGGAAGGGATCTAACTTCATTCTTTTGCATGTGGATAACTACTTGTCCCAGTACCATTTGTTGAAAAAACTGTTTTTTCCCTATTTAATTGCCTTGCCACCTTTGTCGAAGGGAAACCTTTATCTTTTCATAATGGCTGTGTTTTCTCATTCATTGTCCACTCAAACCTTCCTGTATTTTCTCACAGTTCTGGAGGCTAGAAGTCCCACATCAAGGTCCAGCAGGGTCAGTTTCTGGTGAGAGCTGTCTTCCTGGCTTATGCTATGGCAGCCTTCTCACTGTGTTATCATGTGACAGATAGCAAGAGAGCTCTCTGGTGCCTTTTTTTTTTTTTTTTTTTTGGCAGAGTTTCGCTCTTTTGCCCAGGCTGGAGTGAAGTGGCATGATTCTGGCTCACTGCAACCTCTGGTCCCTGGGTTCAAGCGATTCTCCTGCCTCAGCCCCCCAAGTAGCTGTCAGGTTTTGACTGGTAAAAGTGAGAGAGAAGTACTGTCAGAATCTTCCAGAAACCCCCTCCCCAAAGGTTCAGAAAAGATGGTAGTAAATCCTTTTGGAGGTGCTATGAGTGAGAAGGAAAGCCTAAAGAAAATGGAGAGATTCTTCCTTCATCTATAAACCTGGTGCCTCATCTTTCTCCTGCCAAGAGCTAGTCAAGCATGAGTCCTCGTCTAGCGCTTTGGCCAGACGTGGGATGGTGTGGAATCACAACCCAGGTGAGCCTGGTAGCAATCAGACTTCCTGGGGAAGGAGAAGCGATGTAATTCAGTTACTGCAAAGGTGTGTCACTCAGCTTGGTCTGGCTTAGCCTGGTTCCAGTCTTCTGTCATTTCTGTGCCATGTCAGGACATATTTCCATTTCAATAGTACAAAGTACTAAGAACTTTAATGGGAAGCCTCCAAGCCCTGTCTGTCTTAAGAGCCTGGAGAGAGAAGAGCCAGTGTTAGACTATTTTTCTTACTGCTTAGGCCGAATACCCTCCACCTGGCATCTCCAGGACATTAGGTTAGCACTCAGATTTTGCAGATAACAGTCCCAAAGAAACAGCAAAAAAAAACATGAGGCCGATACATATACTGCCTTTGTGGGTACTGAGTTAGAGACTACTAACTGAATCTAGACTGTTCCACCTTACTCAGGTTTCTAAACAGTTTCTCAACCTGCCTGGTGGGAGACCTTAATCACCTGCTTAGATCTGAAGTTCTGAGATGAGATTGTCACAGGGCAGGTTGGAAGATGATTTTATCTTCATTCAAAATATATATTCCCAGAGTGGTAAATACCCTCAGGATAAGTTTGCCCAAACAATATCAGCATGTATGTCCTGCAGTATGAAGAACAGGTCACCCATAGAACCAGCTGACACCTGATAAGTGTAATGGTGAGAAGGGAAGGAAACAAGTGTACATTTTGAAGGTAATGCCTTCTAGGTTTTCCTTTCTCTCCCTCACTCCCTCCCTCCCTGCCTCCCAGCCCCCTCCCCTTTCTTTCCTCTTTCCTTTTCTCCTTCCCTCTCTTCGTCCTCTCTCTTTTCTTTCCTTTCTTATGTCCTTGCTTTGTTTCCTTGTGAAAGAACTACTCAGGTAGAAAGGAAAGAGAATTACATCCCCAGCAATTCCATTCCCAGGGATTATTTCACTGTTCCAACCTCACTAGCTCCCCTGGGTTGCCCCAGTGGCTGCTAACATTCCACCCAGACAGAAGCTAGGGTACTTGGACCTCTGTATTCTCCAAACCTAGGCAAGAATAAAATAATAATAATAATAATAAACAAGAACAAAACCTCTAGTTCAGCTGAGACAGGAATTTTTCAAAAAAAAAATTTCCTAAGAAATGTAAGGAAAGCCTGATTTAAAAAAACAAAAAACAAAACCTAAAAAAGCATAAAATGTGGATGCATTTACAGAGTGCAAAATCTTTCCGAAGATACCTGTGGTCTAATGGTAGATTGATTTGACTACTGAAGCTCCTTTCCTTCCATCATGTTGGTTCTGGACACTAAACCCTATGACTCAGACTCCACCCTGAGTGAACTTTAAATTGGTGCTGCTGCTAGGATCAGTGGGATTATCAGTTCTCCTCTAAACTTGCTTCCCCTTCCTTCTCATTGGGTTTAGGGTCCTGATTTTCCTTTCTGCTTATGGGCTGTGGTCATCTCTGCCAACATCCTTGAGCCTTGCTCTCTGATTGAGAAAAATATTTGACCCCCACTTGGTCACAAAATTCTTTCCTACTTTGGATTTAGAGCAAACCTCAGCCTTAACTTGCAGATATTATCTCCAGCTCTCTTGGTAGTTTCTGGAAAAATAAGTTGGCAGAAATCTTTTCTTGCTCCTGACTCATGTCTGTCGTATTTGGTTTATTCACTTATTGAATATTTATTGAGCACAAGCTGTGTACCAGGCATTGGTACACATAGATGTTTGGCATTGCTTTTCCAAGTTTTTATTATATGTACTATAAATGTTATATATTATGTTATATAAATTTTATAAATGTACCCTCTAAGATTTAGCCCTCTTTCAACAAACATTTCTTATATGGCTGCAATAGACTATTCCCAGGTACTGTGATAAGTGCTGGGATCAGTATTATTTTTTTAAGTTTTTGGTTTATACTTTTATTACCTGATTTAGATTAAATGGTTCTATAATTCTTTACTATCAAGAAGCTATAAAAGAAAGTAGTGATTTGTTATGCTAGCTCATACATACACACACACACACACATACACACGTGCACACGTTTTATTTTTTATTTTTGAGAGAAGGTCTTGTTATATTGCCCAGGCTGGAGCGTGGTAGCACAAACGCCACTCACTGCAGCCTCATCCCCCTGGGCTCAAGTGATCCTCCCACTTCAGCCTTCCAAGTAGCTGAGACTACAGGCAAATGCCACCACACCTGGCCCTGGCTTATTATTATTTTTTTTTTTATTTTGTAGAGACAAGGTCTCACCATGTTGCCCAGGCTGGTCTCGAACTCCTGGGTTCAAGTAATCTTCCCACCTTAGCCTCCCAAAGTGCTTGGATTATCGTTGTGAGCCACTGCACCCAGCCCACGCACCCATTTTGTTGTTGTTGATTTTGGGTGGGGTTTTTTGTGGGGAGACAGGGTTTCACTATGTCACCCAGGCTGGAGTGCAGTGGCACAGTCTTGGCTCACTGAAACCTCTGCCTCCCAGGCTTAGGTGATCCTCCCACCTCAGCCTCCCAAGTAGCTGGGACCACAAGTGTGTGCCGCCACACCTGGCTAAATTTTTTTGTATTTTTTGTAGAGACAGGATTTCACCATGTTACCCAGGCTGATCTTGAACTGCTGGGCTCAAGTGATCCGCTCACCTTAGTCTCTCAAAGTGCTGGAATTACATGCGTGAGCCACCACGCCTAGCCCACACCACCCATTTTAATAAATTTTCTGTTTTGGAATAATTTTAGATTTACAGAAAAAGTAAAAAGATAATCCACAGAGTTCCTGGATACCCTCAGCCTAATTTCCCTCATTTTATGTCACCAAGGTACATGTATCAACACTAAGTAACTGGCATTATTATTAACTAAATTCCGTATTTTAATTAGATTTTACCAGTTTTTCCATTAATGTCCTCTTGGGTCGGAGTTAGCTCAAGCGGTTACCTCCTCATGCCGGACTTTCTCTCTGTCCATTAATGTCCTCTTGCTGTGCCAGGGTCCATTCCAGGATATGCATTTAATTGTCATATCTCCCCAGTGATTTGTGACAATTTCTCAACTCTTGTTTTTCCTGACTTTTAGAGTCTTAAGAAAGTACTGGCTGGGCATGGTGGCTCACACCTGTAATCCCAATACTTTGGGAGGCCAAGGTGAGTGGATCACCTGAAAGGTCAGGAGTTTGAGAACAGCCTGGCCAATGTGGTGAAACCCCATCTCTATTAAAAATACAAAATTAGCTGGGCATGGTGGCGGGGGCCTGTAATCCCAGCTTCTTGGGAAGCTGAGGCAGAAGAATTGCTGGAACCCGGAAGGTGGAGGTTGCAGGGAGCTGAGATCGCACCATTGCACTCCAGCCTGGGCAACAAGAGCAAAACTCCATCCCAAAAAAAGAAAGAAAGAAAGAAAGAAACTACCAGTCAGCGCCAGGAGCAATGGCTCATGCCTGTAATCCCAGCATTTTAGGAGGTGAGGAGGGAGGACTGCCTGAGCTCAGGAGTTTGAGACCAGCCTGGGCAATCTGGCAAAACCCGATCTCTACAAAAAATACAAAAATTAGCCAGACGTGGTGGCACATGCCTGTAGTCCCAGCTACTTGGGAGGCTGAAGTGGGAGGATTGCTTGAGCCAAGGAGATGGACGCTGTAGTGAGCCATGTTTGTGCCACTGCACTCCAGCCTGGATGACAAAGTGAGACCCTGTCTCAAAAAAAAAAAAAAAAAAAAAAAAGTACCAGTCAGGTATCCTGTAGAATGTCCCCTGTCTGATATTTTTCTTGTGATTAGATTGAGATATTAAGTGCCCTTCTCATCAGATCATACCAAGGGTTACATGATATCACTGGCAATGTACAGCTTCATCATTTGGTTAAGGTAGTGTTTACTAGGCTTCTTTGCTATAAAGTTACTGTGTTTCCCATTTGCTACTCTAGTCTTTGGCAATAAATCACTAAATCTAGCCCACCCTCAGGATGAGAAATAAACTTCATTTCCTATAGAGAGAAGTATCTACATATATTATTTGAAATTGTTCTATAAGAAAGATTTGTTGGCCAGCACTGTGGCTCATGTCTGTAATCCCAGCACTTTGAGAGGCGGAGACCTGTGGATTGCTTGAGTGCAGGCTTGAGCCTGGGCGACATGGCAAAACCCCGTCTCTACCAATAAAATACAAAAATAATTAGCCGGGCATGGTGGCACATGCCTGTAGTCCCAGCTACTAGGGAGGCTTAGGTGGGAGGATCGCTTGAGCCTGGGAGGTTAAGGATGCAGTGAGCCATGATCGTGCCACTGCATTCCAGACTTGGCGACAGAGGGACACCCTGTCTAAAATAAATAAATAAATAAATAAATAAATAAATAAATAAATAAATACATACATACATATATATATGAAAAAAAGAGATTTGTCTCTTCTCTATGAATCATTTATATTCATATGGACTCATGTAAAACCCTGATCTAAAACCTGTGTTCTTTTTGCTACACCAGGCAAGAAATGACAAAGACCTATACCAAGGCATTAGTTTCAGGGAAATTTATTTCAGATTTCAGAGATTTTTTAAGAGGTAGATTTGATAAGACTAGGTAATTTTGGATGTGACCAAGTGATGGAGAAGGGAGTGTTTTAAAATGACACTCAGCTTTTGGGTTGAATGGCAGGATATAAAATTTTGGTTTGAAACTATTTACTAACAAGTACGAAGATTGCTTCTATTTAGCCTGTATGTTGTTGGCCCAGCTTTACTGAGTGCCCTGCTCTCCCAAGTCAGAGAAGACAGCTTTTCTTTCTGATTGAAGCACCAGGGCCCCCTAGTGGACAGCCCTCTGGGTTCCCTTTCTCATCTGAAGGACTCAATATTTTTGTTTGGCTTTGGGTTTTTTCCATTAGTTCATTTGCAGAGCAGAGATGCTTGATTCTATTTTCTGTCTAATAGTAAATCCTTCCCACTTCAGAGTTATCAATTCACCCACATTTGTGACTACCTCATGTTCAATAAGAGGACAGTTACCCAGTCACAATCAGTCCCATGCTCTAGTACTCTAAACCAGAGGGTACTTGATCCTTATTTTTTAACAGATGTATTCCCCTCTTCCATCTGGCACCATATTAATATGAATTCTTTGTTTCAGAGCCATCATCAACCACTTTAACCCCAAAATTGAGTCCTACGCTGCTGTGAATCACATATCCCAACTGTCAGAGGAGCAGGTAAGCCACTACTTTCCCCAGATGACCTAGTTGGTGGCTAGGATCAAGCAGTTGCCTTCTCTCTGATGGCAGGGGGATTCTGTGACTGAGCTTTTGTGGTGGTGACCAGGGCCAGGCTGCTGAGAGGAATTAGTGTGGGGTTGGTTGATAGTAGTTTTAATACAGAGTGATGCCGTCTGCCTTTGTGCCATCTGAAGGGTTTGTTAATTATATAGAAGATATGTAGGTGAAAATCTGGTGAATTATTGTTTTAGAGTGTGATAAGGCATTTCTTTTTTTAAAATTTTAGGCAGAGAGTCATTTTTATTTTTGAAAACAAGAAATGAGAACTTAGAAATGGATGAAACTGCCAATTAGAAAAACCCTGAGTTCAGCTTAATTTGAAGCTGTTTGGCTCATTAAAACATGAGCCCTCATTGGGACAGATTTTCCTTAGTAATTGAGTTCTCTTTGCCTTGAGCAATTATTTTTGAGGAGGTTTTTCTGTGATATGGACTGAGTTAGAGATGCAGATAGCCTTGTGTCTTTGTTTTCCTTAAATCTGGCCTGATTTCCCCTTCTCCCAGAGTGCCTGCACTCAGCTCTGCATTATATAAAAGTACAGATGAGGCATTAGCGTGGCATGGGATTGAACTTGATGTCTCAAAATGAGACTCTTGAGTCCTTTTTTTAAAAGCACTAAATAAGACATCCTATTCATATGGTTCCCTTTCCTTTTCATCCTACTCCCAAATTGGAGGGGCCAGGGTATAGACCCCAAGCCAGTAGGAAGACCACATGTGCCCTGTTCTTCCTTTTTTGCCAGTGCATCTTTGTAACCCTTGTTTGAGCTTCTTGCTGGCAGAGCCAGCCAGCCAGCTATGATTTGACCATGTGTTTCAGTGTTCCTCAAAGCTATTCAGTTCTCCCAGTGAAGCACCAAGCAAGCCTTTTTCCTAATAGGCAAGCTTCTCAGTATTCCCACCAGTGGCTCTTTTCTCAGCCAGATGGATAGGACTCTATTAGTCTGTCAGTTGTTCCCTTTGACATATTTGTTCTCTTTTGTGAGGCCAGCTGTGAGAATCCATCCTCACATTTAAAACTGCTTTTATAAATGGCCTTCATTTCCTTTTTTCCTCTCTGCCTGTGGAGTTATCCTGAATCCTGTTCTTTGATGCTGTGCTGTCTGTGAGGTGCTTTGTGATGCTACCATTTTCTTGTCGGACTGGTTCACATTAATTTTACTATATCATTTTCATGCAAAATAATTCAACATCTTGCGTTTTATGCAGTAAGAGAAGGGGTGACTTTCCTACCACAGTGAGCTCTGGTTAGTCTAAAAGCTTTTTTAAAAAAAAAAAAAAAAAAAAAAAAAGAAGAGACATTTGCTCTGTCAGCCACGTGCAGTATTCATCCCCCAGCAGCTTGGGAAGGTCAAGCTGAAATCTTTCTCCAGCAGTAGCTGCCACAGACCAATAATAAAAATCCTTTCTGGCACACAAGGCAATCTGTGAAAGGATGATTAGCAAGCACGTGTCCTCAGCCTCCTCCAACTTCTTTCAAAGTTAAATGAAATGATGAAAGTGCCTCTCAAAAAGAGTGCACAGGCCAGAGATGAAGCGATTTCAGTGGAGAGGGATTTCATAGGAAAATGGGGAAAGGATAGCAAGATTGATTTACTTGGTCAATATGTAATTGTATACCTGCTGGGTGCGGTGGCTCACACCTGTAATCCCAGCACTTTGGGAGGCTGAGGTGGGCAGATTGCTTGAGCCCAGGAATTCAAGACCACCCTGTACCACATGGTGAAGCTGTCTCTACAAAAAAAAAAAGAGAGAGAGAGAGAAAGAAAAATTAGCCAGACGTGGTGGTGCGCACCTGTAGTCCCAGCAACTTGGGAGGCTGAGGTGGTAGCTGAGGTGAACCCAGGGAGGTTGAAGCTGCAGTAAGCTGTGATCATGCCACTGTACTCCAGCCTGGGTGACAGTGAGACCCTGTCTCAAAATAATAGTAATAATAATAATTATCATTATTATTGTATACCTTCTATAATATAAATTGTGGTGCTAAGGTAAGTGGGAATCAGTGGTGAATAATCTTAGTCATTGCTCTCATGGAGTCTTTGTGTACTCATTACCTCTTTTAACAGTCCTTTTCACTTGGGGGTTTGGAGGAGGGTGATACTATTCTGGGACCTTCTTGAGAGCCACCCTCAAAATAGTTGTTGCTTCTCTTTTCTAACTGACTTTGAAGGGTGCTAAATGACAGCATTACAGTACACTTGGTTTATTCTCAGCACTATCAGATTAGAGGTATTTGACTGCCTTGTTAATCTCCAGCATGTGTTGGAGCACTTCTCTCCCTTCACTTATGAGCATTAATGTGAATGTCACTTAATGTTAATAGTATTCATTGCCTCTCAAAGAGCTAGTTTTATGGATTGCAGTAGGGCCCTGCAGTTGTTAGCAGCCGACTGAGTAGAGAAAAAAGTCAAGAACTTAATCCTCAATAGATTCTAAAGTACTCCTAAAATAAAACCTGAAGAGCATGGATAGGTGTTAAATGGAATTTGTAGCATTTAGTAAGTTAGCAGAGAAGACAGGGCTCTTTCCTATGTCTGCCTGCCCAGACTGCCATTTTTTTCTGGCAAAGAGATTTGTGAATTCTTGAATTCTGACAACCCCTAGACACATTCCAGCCTTTGTTTGAGGCATTTCAAGGTGGTACTTGTAAATCCATTATTGCATATTAAACAAAGCCCAGCCTTTCACATTGGGGTTTCTTTTCAGACATCCAGAAGGTAAATGGCATTTTTCTGTTAATTGTCATTGGCTTCATCATTCATGATAAACTTTTTAATCAGTTAATACCCTCAATGTGACTGAAGGATCATTCTTTTTTGTTTGTTTTTGAGACAGAGTCTCACTCTGTCACCCAGGCTGGAGTACAGTGGCACGATCTTGGCTCACTGCAGCCTCTGTCCCCTGGGTTCAAGCGATTCTCCTGCCTCAGCCTCCCAGGTAGCTGGGATTAGAGGTGCATGCCACCATGCCCGGCTGATTTTTGTTTTCTTTAAGTAGAGTTTCTCCATGTTTGCCAGGTTGGTCTCGAACTCCTGACCTCAAATGAGCCACCTGCTTTAGCCTCCCAAAGTGCTGGCATTACAGGCATGAGCCACTGCACCCAGCCTGGTCATACATTTTTTAATGTAATAAACTGTATACATTTTCATGGTATATATGCAAGTGCTATATTTGTCTGGGGTTAATTGTGAAGCTTGTTGATTTTTACCTCTTTTTTTTTTTTATATGTGGTAGAATATACATAACATAAAATTTACCATTTTAACCCCCTTTTTTTTTTTGAGACGGAGTCTTGCCCTTGTTGCCCAGGCTGGAGTGCAATGGCGCGATCTTGGCTCACTGCAACCTCTGCCTCTTGGGTTCAATCAATTCTCCTGAGTGAGCCTCCCTAGTAGCTGGGATTACAGGCACCCACCCCCACGCTCAGCTAATTTTTTGTATTTTTTAGTAAAGATGGGGTTTCACCATGTTGGCCAGCCTGGTCTCAAACTCCTGACCTCAGGTGATCCACCTCCCTCGGGCTCCCAAAGTGCTGGGATTACAGGCGTAAGCCACTGTGCCCGGCCCATTTTAACCCTTTTTAAGTGTACGGTTCAGTGGCATTAAATACATTCACATTGTTGTGCAACCATCTCTGCTGTCCTTCTCTCCAGGGCTTTTTCATCATTTCATACTGAAACTCTATATCCATTAAACAGTTACTCCCCATTTCCCCTACCCTGAGCCCCTGATAACCACCGTTCTACTCTGTCTCTATGAATTTGACTATTCTAGGTACTTTAATGGAATCATACAGTATTTGGATTTTGTGACTAGCTTATTTCACTTAGCATCATGTATTCAAGATTCATCCATATTGTACCATGTGCCACAATTTTGTTCCTTTTTAAGGCTGAATAATATTCCATTGCATGTATATACATTTTGTTTATTCATCCATTAGTGGACATTTGGGTTGTCTCCACCTTTCGGCTATTATGAATAATGTTGCTTTTGAACATTGGCGTATTACAACTATGTGTTGGAGTCCCTGCTTTCAGTTCTTCTGTGTATATACTCAGAAGTGGAATTGCTGGATCACAGGATAATTCTATGTTTAACATTTTGAGGAACTGCCAGACTGTTTCTCACATTGGCTGTACCATTTTACATCCCAATTTCTCCACATCCTTGCCAACACTTGTTTTCTGTTTTGTTTTTTTAATAGCCATCCTAGTGGATATGATGTGGTATCTCATTGTAGTTCTGATTTGCATTTACCTAATGATATATTGAGCATCTCTTCATGTACATATTAGCCATTTGTAGATCATCTTTGGAGAGATGTCTTTTCAAGTCCTTTGCACATTTTTTAGTTGGGGAATTTTTTTGTTGTTGTTAACTGTTAGGAATTCTTTATATATTCTGAATGTTAATTCCTCATTAGATATCTGATCTGCAAATACTCTACTCCATTCTGTGGTTTGTCTTTTTACTCTATTGTTAGTGTCCTTTATGCATAAGACTTTAAAAAACTTTGGTGAAGTCCAATTTGCCTGGTTTTTTTTTGTTTGTTTGTTTTGTTTTGTTTGTTGTTGTTGTTGTTGCCTGTGCTTTTGTTGTCAAATCCAAGAAGTCCAAGAAGTTATTGCCAAATCTGATGTTATGAAGCTTTTCCCCTATGTTTTCTTCTAAGAGTTTAGTTTTAGCTCTTATGTTTAGATATTTAATCCATTTTGAGTTAATTTTTATATATGGCATTAGGTAAGGGCATTTTGACCTCTTTTTGTATTTAACATATCTTTATGAATAAAGATTATGGAGAAGATACAACTTGCTTTTTCTAAGAGCTATGAAACTACTCATAGTTTATTCCTTACTGGATTTGGCTTGTTTCTAGGACACCTTTCAAAATTGTCCTTCAGGCCCCTTGTCCCCCACTCAACTGAGATTTAGTTCCTTTCTCTCTCCAGTGTGGCTTTTTAGTAAGCATGCATCCCTACCTGGTAGAATCATTTGATATGTCCAGGAAAATTGATCATCAAGGAATAAGGATTCCCAAAAAGATGAAACTAAGGGGTCAGACTGGAAGATTTAGAATGCATACCAGCTTAAGTGGTTTCTGACATTAGGAACTTTGAGTCTACTTTGATTCTTTCCATTCCTAAGACTGCTTTCTCTCTGCTTCCAGTTGTGTTCATCTCCTCTAGCTCTCTTCTGTCTTAAAGAGGACCACAAATAATGCAACCTGAGCACATCAGTCACCCTTGTAAGCCTTCCGAAATTCTGGTCTTCAGCTTGTCCCTCACTAGTGGCCTGCACCCTAATTTTCTTTTTGTTTGCTTGGCGTGTGTGTGTGTGTGTGTGTGTGTGTGTGATCTCACTCTGTTGCCCAGACTGGAGTGCAGTGGCATGATCATAATTTACTACAGCCTCGACCTCCTGGGTTCAAGTGATTCTTCCATCTTATCCTGCTGAATAACCAGGACCACAAGCGCATGCCACCATGCCTGGCTAATTTTTTAAATTTTTTGTAGAGATGGAGTCTCACTATGTTTTCCAGGCTAGTCTCGAACTCCTGGGCTCAGGCAATCCACCCATCTTTGCCTCCCAAAGTGCTGGGATTATAGGCATGAGCACCAGGCTGCACTCTGATTTTCATTCCCCTGGGAGGATAGTTGTCATACAACTTGTGTTGCATAGATAAACCCCATGACTATTTTGTCTGTACTAAATAAATGTAGATGGCAGGTATTTAAGAGAAACTTAAATACTTGGGTTTGGATGCTTTGAGGATATCCTGTCTTGATGAGGCAATGCTACCACCTTCACAGAAGTATGCTGAAATGGAAGAGCTCTCCAGGGAGGTTCTTCTGCCTACCCCATCCTATCTGACACTCTTAGATACTCCCTCTCCTCTATTCTTACCTTTATTTTATTATTTTTTTTAGAGACAAGGTCTTGCTCTGTCACCCAGGCTGGAGTGCATGGAGTAATCATTGCTTACTGTAACCTCAAACTCCTAGGTTCAAGCGATCCTCCTGCCTTGGCCTCCTGAGTAGCTAAGACTACAGGAGCACGCTACCATGCCCCGCTAAATTTTTTTCAGTTTTGTGGAAAGAGGAGTCTCAATGTGTTGCCTAGGCTGGTCTCACACTCTTGGCCTAAAGTGATCCTCCCATCTTGTCCTCCCAAAGTGCTGGTATTATAGGTGTGAGCTACTGCACCCAGCCCTATTCCTACTTTTCAAACTAGGAAAAAGATTTTGATATTATCAGCTGCATCATATTAGAAATGCATCCACATATGTGCTAGAGGTCTGCCATGAAGTTTCTTGGAATGATATTAATTCACAGGTGGTGCTTAACCTAAGGTTCAAGAATAAATAGGCTTTAGAGAGTTAGTACATACCCTGAAATTGTGTGTGAAAATCTGCATATGTCCTTTTTTAAATTATTATTATTGAAGAGGGTTCACCTTTCCTAAGATCCTCAACTGGTCTTTGACTTCCCTTTTACAACATTTTAAGAATCACTAGCTTAGCTACTTTGAAAAGTACCTCATACTTAGGCTGGGTGTGGTGGCTCATGCCTGTAATCCCAGCACTTTGGGCGGGCAAGGCGGGCAGATCACGAGGTCAGGAGTTCGAGACCAGCTGGCCAACATGTTGAAACCCTGTCTCTACTAAAAATACAAAAATTAGCCGGGCGTGGTGGCATGTGCTTGTAATCTCAGCTACTCAGGAGGCTGAGGCAGGAGAATTGCTTGAACCCGAGAGGCGGAGATTGCAGTGAGCCGAGATCGTGCCACTGTACTCCAGCCTGGGCGACAGAGCAAGACTCTGTCTCAGTGTTGGGTGGGAAGGTAAAGTACCTCATACTTGTCTTTGCTCCAAAGCCATCAGACCTTTGAAAATGCTCATTGAGGATCTTGAGCTCCTTTTAGGCTGTTCACAGTTTGAGGTGGTTTACAAATGCTATGACATGGTGATTTATATCTGCTCTAATTTCCTTATAGGCAAGAGAGGGCTTCATAGCAGACCTTTACAGAAGATTTTCTAGAGCCCTGAATATCTAGCAAACATAGTGGCAACTTAGGGTTCAAAGCAAAACCTTCTTTGAACACCTTATTCCTTAAGCTTTCAGTCACATTCCTGACCAATTTTATGCCTTTGAAATATCCCACTGGAAAGCAAGTAAATTATTGGCCCATTCTTGCATTCTTCAACCTTCATTCAGCTATCAGTATCTTGGTATTTAGTGCCTGCTCTTTGCCTCTGAGTGTGCTAAGCATTTGAGGGATACAGAAGGGCTTTTGCTATCAGAGGATGGAATAGTGCAAGAGATGGTTTAAGGCAACTTGTTATTGTTAGCTTACCAGTGGATCTATTCTGTTAGGGAAAGATCTCTGCAGACGATCAGAAAAGTGGTCAGAAAAGGCCATACAGAGGAGAAAAGAATTGAGTTTGGCCTTGAAAGAGGAAGGGTAGGGATTGGAGAAAATGAAGAGGCATAAATTGTAAAGTGTACTCAAAACCAGGATCTGAAAAGGACAGAAAGAATAGAAAATAGTTCTAGCAAGTCATGTCTTTGGGTCACAGAACACCCAGAGGCTGGATGATTTAAAATATAAGTCAGTCATTTAATCACAGCCTCCATAATCCCTATCGCACTGACTCTCATCCCTGTCCTAAGTGTACTGCCTTTGGTTCAATTCACAAGCATTTATTAGGGGCCTGGTATGAGCCAGTCTCAATGCTAGACATATAATAAGGCCTATTGGGTAAATCTGTCTTTTTTTAAAAATTGCAGTGAAAAAAAACCCACACTTGTCACTACTTACCGTTTTAATCATGTTGAGTGTATGGTATAGTACGCTTAACAATATGTCCATTGTTGTGCCACAGATCTCTAGAACTTTTTCATCTTGCAGAATTGAACAACTTCCCCCCAACCCTCAGCTGCCCTGGTAACCACCAGCCTGCTTTCAGTTTTTAAGAGTGGGCACACTTATCTTGAAGTTGGTGTTCTTTTCAACCAAGTGACCCAGGAACTTGCTAAAAATCTCTCTACATATAAATTTAGAAATTTTCTGGGAAGAGCAGAAAGGTGTTCTGCTGGTACCCCCATATGTCACAGGGCCGTAGGATGGTGTAACCAGATTCCTAAGTTTAAGTCTCCACTCTAACTAGGGCTTTGGATTTTGGATTCAGAGGAGACCTGTATAATGTTGTACAAGACATATCTTCAAAAGTATTATGACAAAACAGGTTATTCATTTGTGGGAGTAGGTTAAAGAAAATTAAGGAAATAACATGCTTTATGAATGAGTGAAGGTTATGTTAGAAGCTGCTGAGTATTTTCTTATTTCCATCTATTGGTAATCTTGCTAAACCATTTTTGTTTTCTCCTGATCCTAAGAGTCATTATAAATAACTGCTGGCTCTTTAGAAATACAAATGATGCCTAGCTTTATTTTCCCAGAAAGGATTGAAGCACTCATAAGAGGAGGACCCCAGTTTGTGGGGAACAACATTGTTAGGGGCCCTGGGTGGCATCCATTACATGAGAACATCCAGGAGAAGAACAGAAAGATCTTGGGGAAAGGGCCAGAGAACACAAAGACTTATGAGGAAAATGGAGCCTGATACTTCAGCTTGAGAGTCGTTGGTCCTTGGCGTACTAGTAAATGTTTAACAATTGCTGGGGGGCCGGGGGTTGTGGAGCTGTGAGTGGTGGGAGGGGGGCTGATTTGTAGTGTTCTGTGTGAATGCTCCCACCATGGCTACTAATGTGAAGCCAGCTAGCTGTCACCATTTTTGAAATTTAACAGTCAACTCTCACAAGCCAAGCCTCTGTATGAGCCATCTCCAGCACACCACAGGTTGTTGAGGAAGACTGTAAAGCTGTGTGGCGGGGTTTTCTGAGCAGGAGGTGAATGTGACCCACTTTCCCCATGGGAGCCACCTAAGTAAAAGTTTTCCCCAGGGAAGCTTTGGATCTCAAGTAGGGTAATTGAGGCCTCTCTAAGCAGCCCACTCTGAGAATTCCTGTGATGTTTTCTCATCTTAGAACAGGACCCGAACCATCACACAAGGCAGCCTTGGCAGAGACATGTGCTGAAGAGCTGAGATGTAAGACTCCCACGACAGCCATAACTCAGTTTCCTGTGCTTGGCATCATGTTTTTCTACAACAGCCTGTATTGTAGTCTTTCACTGCCTCCCTGTAGCCATGAATGATGGTTGCTTTGCGAATTCTCGAGTGTGAGCATGTGACACCAGCACTGGCCATCCAACCCCCCCTTCTTTGTTGCCTTTGTTTAGATTCTGGCATTTCAGCTGACCTGTTCGCAGAAAAATGTTTGATATGAGTTGTTCACCGGATTCATTACTGCCAGAAAGACACGTCAGAAGTGGGGATGAGGTGGGGTTTTACAAGCTGCTTGTCCTCAGTAATCATCTTTATGTTATATAGGGCATCTTGAGAAGGCCCACATGAGAGGGTCAGCTGAACAATGATGTGCTGCTAGGATGACCACTGTCTTCCCTGGACCAGGAGATAAGCTGCACTGTCAGAGGCCCTAGATAGGAGAGAAAGTGTTTCAGATTTAAAATACGTGCAAATAGATAAAAGGAAAGGAACAACTGGTAGTTTTTGAGCTGCACACTTTTATATGGGTTATTTACTTAATTCTTACGTCATAGGTCGGGCATGGTGGTTCATGCCTGTAGTCCCAGCACTTTTGGAGGCCGAGGTGGGCAGATCAACTGAGGCCAGGAATTTGAGACCAGCCTGGCCAACATGGTGAAACCCCATCTCTACTAAAAATACAAAAAAATTAGCAAGGCGTGGTGGTAGGCGCCTGTAATCCCAGCTACTCGGGAGGCTGAGACAGGAGAATCTCTTGAACCCAGGAGGCGGAGGTTGCAGTGAGCCAAGATCACGCCATTGCACTCCAGCCTGGGCGACAAGAGTGAAACTTAAAAAAAAAAAAAAAAAAAAAAAAAAATTCTTATGTAAATTATTTGGGGTAGATGTACTTATCATTTAATAGGTGAGTACACTAAAGAAACTAAGTAATTTGTTCAGGGTCACACAGCTATTAGTGGTAAAGCCGTAGAGTGAACCTAGGTCTGTCTGACTACAAAGCCTGAGCTTTTTCAGTTTTATCAGGCTGGGGCATATGTGACAACCTAAGTGTGTCAGATATTCTGAAGGAAAAAGTACAGGAAAGTGGAGAAAGAAGGAAGGAGAGTGAAGATAATGGCTTATTCCTGGGGGATGGGGGAAGGTCTTAGACTGGGAAGGGCCCATTCAGTTGAGGACAAAAAGCAGTGACAAGGGATCTGGGGACTGTGCCTGCCAGTCAGGCAGAAATGTGTAAGTAGAAGATCCTGGCACAGTATGGTAACTTTATAAATGAGAGAAGAGACTCTTTATTCCAATCAAGTGTCTCAGAAAGGTCCCTATGAGAAATAAAGCTTCTTCTACACACTAAAGTGACGTGACGACTTAATTTTTTTTTTTTTTTTAATTTTTAGAGACAAGGTCTTGTTCTGTCGCGCAGGCTGGAGTGCAATGACACAATTATAGCTCACTGCAGGCTCCAACTCCTGGGCTCAAGCGATCCTCCTGCCTCAGCCTCTCAAAATGCTGGGATTACAGGCATGAGCCACCATACCCAGCCAACTTTTTTTTATTTTCCTTTTTTTGTTTTTGTTTTTTAGAGATGCAGTTTCTCTCAGTCACGCAGGCTGGAGTGCCGTGACACGATTCTAGCTGACTGCAACCTCGAGCTCCTAGACTCAAGCAGTCTTCCTGCCTCAGCCTCTCGAGTAGCTGGGACTATAGGCATGTGCTACCATGTCTGGCTATTTTTTTTTTTTTTTTTGATAGAGATGGGGTCTTACTATGTTGCCCAGGCTAGGCTGGTCTCAAACTTTTGGCCTCAAGCAATTCTTCTGCTTTGGCCCCCCCAAAGCACTGGGAATACAGACGTGAGCCATGATGCCCTACCCAAAATATTTTTACTTACTTATTTTAGTAGATAATATACCGTTCAAGATCTAAAAGTTAGCACACTGAATTTTTATTTATTTTTTATTTATTTTTGAAACAGAGTCTCTCTCTGTCGCCCAGGCTAGAAGGCAGTGGCGTGATCTCTGCTCACTGCAACCTCTGCCTCCTGGGTTCTAGCAGTTCTCCTGCCTTAGCCTCCCGAGTAGTTGGGATTACAGGCGCACTTACCACACCCGGCTAATTTTTTGTATTTTTAGTAGAGACAGGGTTTCGCCATGTTGGCCAGGCTAGTCTCAAACTCCTGACCTCAGATGATCCATCTGCCTTGGCCTCACAATGTGCTGGGATTATAGGTGTGAGCCACCGTGCCCAGCCAGCACACTGAATTTTAATTGTTTTTAAAATAGTGATTCCATTTTGTTTATAGAAAAAAAGAAAAGACTAAAAATTAATGTCCCACAGCCAAGCTGGACGAATGCAGAGGTCACTGGCAGAGAAGAGCTCAGCTTATTATTCATCTCTATCACTGTCAGCATTTTCTCCAATTAGGTATGAATTTTGAAATGACTGTCATATAAACTTCTGGGCTTTCTCAGGCAACTGTGAAGCTTCATTGGCAGAGCATAGAAGGGAACAGTGATGGAGGTAGTAGGAATTCTAGTAATTGTTCAGCTTTAAAAAAAAATTTTTTTTTTTTTTTTTAAGACAGAGTCTCACTCTGTCGCCCAGGCTGGAGTGCAGTGGCACAGTCACGGCTCACTGCAACCTCCACCTCCCGGGTTCAAGCGATTCTCCTGCCTCAGCTTCCTGAGTAGCTGGGATTACAGGCACACGCCATCACACCTGGCTAATTTTTGTATTTTTAGTAGAGACGGGGTTTCACCATGTTGGTCAGGCTGGTCTTAAACTCCTGACCTCGTGATCTGCCTGCCTTGGCCTCCCAAAGTGTTGGGATTACAGGCGTTAGCCACCGCGCCCAGCCTAAAAAAAATTTTTTTTGAGACAGGGTTTCACTCTATATCCCAGGTTGGACTGCAGTGGTGTGATCATGGCTCACTGCAGCCTTAATCTCCTGAGCTCCAGTGATCCTACCACCTCCACCTCCTGAATAGCTCACTGCAACCTCGAGCTCCTGGACTCAAGCAGTCCTCCTGCCTCAGCCTCTCAAGTAGCTGGGACTACAGGCATGTGCTACCACTTCTGGCTTTTTTTTTTTTTTTTTTTGGTAGAGATGGGGTCTCACTGTGTTGCCAGTCCCAGCTGAGTAGCTGGGACTACAGGTGTGCACCACCACACCCTGCTAACTTTTAAAATTTTTTGTAGAGACCAGGTCTCCTTATGTTGCCCAGGTTGGTCTTCTACTCCTGGGCTCAAGTGATCCTCCCACCTCAGCCTATCCAAATGCCGGGATTACGGGTGTGAGCCACTGCACCTGGCCAGTAGTCAGCTTTTGAAGAGGTTACTGGAGACAGCAGTCCTTGCTTTCTTGGTTTAACCCAAGAATTATCCTTTATCCTGGTTACTAGATGAGAGTGTTCAGGTAGGAATTCCCACTTCAGTTTGTTTTTTAGTCACCTTTTTTCCAGTAGATCTTGGGGAAGTTCTTTTTATTTCCACTGCAACATCTTCCCTCAGGAAGGGCTCAAAACTCTTTAAGATGTTCTTGGAAGAACATGGTTTGTCACTACAGTAACATCAGAGGCCACATGTGTCATTATGCAAACTTGTATCTCTATTATGAACTGTGTTGATTGGAAATGTTTTTCCTAAGTTCCATAACAGCATTTTGACCTTTTATAGTGATCTTGTTGAAAAGATGTTGTGGTCTTCAAAATGACCCACCCAGTTAGAAAGGAAGCTGTGCATAGCCCACAGATGGGATTTCTGTTAAAAGATTCTGTCTGGGAGGGATAGATAAATGAGGTCTGGCAAAGAGACAGCGATCCCATGTTGAATTACCAGTGAGTTAGGAACAAAGACAATGTTTTCTCTCTCCCTTTCTTAGATGTGATGTTTCCAAGAAAAGAAATTTCAGGTGGGGAGGACAGAGATGTCAGCCTCTTGGTTGGAGCTAGGGAGAGTGCCCTGCATGCAACAAGCCATAGAAAATAAGTTTCTTTTTTTTTTTTTTTTTTTGAGATGGAGTCTTGCTCTGTCGCCAGGCTGGAGTGCAGTGGCGCTATCTCGGCTTATTGCAACCTCTGCCTCCCGGGTTCAAGCAATTCTTCTGCCTCAGCCTCCCGAGTAGCTGGGACTACAGGCGCGTGCCACCATGCCCAACTGATTTTTTTTGTATTTTTAGTAGACATGGGGTTTCACCATGTTGTCCAGGATGGTCTCAATCTCCTGACCTTGTGATCTGCCTGACTCGGCCTCCTAAAGTGTTGGGATTACAGGCCTGAACCACTGCGCCCGGCCAGAAGAGAAGTGCTAATGTGATATTTGTGTATCATGTTTCCCCAGCCCCATTAGTGTGATTGGATGCCTTGCTTGTGCAAGGTAAGGACCTATGTGTGTTGGATCTGTAATTAGTGAAAAAAAGAAAAAAGCTTCACAGGGGGTGTCCAGGGCTTCAACCAAATAAAGTCAGGGAGGTGGGGGTGACTGCCCAGGGAAATTAAAGTCATGTCACCACTCTTTTAACCAACTGATGGCCTCTCACTAATCACCCACTGTGAGGTTCATTATCTGGTTCACCTTGCTGAAGGGCAGAGTCAGCCTGTCAGATCAATAAATCTGAGGGCAGTGTAGAGCTCTTTGGTAGCAGGCTTGAAAGGCATGGATGGACTGGGAGAACTGGCCAGCTTTAATTGGGTCTGAAACTGGGTTTGGTCCTGAAGTATAGGAAATGAAAGTAGAAAGGGGGGAAAAACCTTCTGCCTATTATACAGGGTGGCTGTATACAGGGAAGTACCTTTTAAAAGGCAGAACAACTTTCTGTAGTCTAAGAGATTTGTGTCTACCTTTTGGATCATTGTTTTCAAATAATTATATTGAGTGTTTGTACCCTGGAGAGAGATTCAGATTATCTTGGATAGAAAGTCACTATAAGCACCCAGTGGAGGGAGGGATGCTCACTCCATGAGGTCTGTGGTTTTGTTACAGTTCGCTACTCTAGTTCCTGTGCTTTTGGCTATTTTGTTTTTTGTTTTTTTTTTTTCAGTCACTTTGGGCTACTAAAGTGTTGTGGAAAAAAAGAACCAATTCTTGCCTCCAAAGGAAGCTCTCAGGACCTGCCTTGGTCTAAGAATTCTCAGCTTCTAAGTATCTTTAGTGCAGTAAGGCAGAGAAGGGTTGCCCTGGCTTAATGTTCCCCAGATTTATTTTCTTCCATGCAGAAGTACAGAAGTATGTACTCTATGCCAAGCCAAGGGCTACAAAAATGCAAAAACCGTACCTGCCCTTGAGGCCTTCGTGGAATATGTATCAGGATCACTACTTTCATTTTAGACCTTTGCCTGTGTGCACACCTTAGACCTCTCAGCTGATGTATATGAATGGAGTCTTCACAGCAGTCCCACCTGACCCTTTGTAAGCCTAAGAAGGACAGATAAACCTCCCTGTTCTCCTTGAACCCCCAGTGAAATATTGTCTCTTTGAAGATCCATAAACTATTGGCCCTTATTCAGAGTGAGTTGCCACAAGCAGAGCCATGATCATGTAGTATCTCTCATTCTTGCCGCAGTTTCATGAAAAAGGCAAAAGCAGAACCCTCATTAGGTGTCCTTAGTAATGGCAGGACCCCAGAAGTTCCTCAGCTTAGCCAATGATTGAGTTTATTAGAAAGCCCAGGTAATTACACCCACTAAAAAACCTTCCTGTAGCTAGTCCCCAGCTGGGAATAGTTCCAGGCACTGTTGTTTGCTACCTGGAGTCAATTTAATTTGTCAGGGAGGATTGTGGGGTTGTTCAGGGGTGGTGGGGAAGAGCACAATGGGAGGACTCATTAGCATTGTTGAAATACTAACTCCTAGCTTAGAGTTACTGATGTATCAGTCTGAATTCTTGTCCCAACCCAAAATGGAATATTAAGACTAAAAATGACACAAGCTTACTGCCCATGGCCATACATTTTTTTTTGACTAGTCCTGATTTGCTGGATTTTTAAATTTAACTTTATTGAGGTATAATTAACATATAATAAAATGTTTATGTAACCACCACCACAATCAAGATGTAGAACATTTCCATCACCCAAAAAATGTTCTCTTATACCACTTTGCAGTCAGTCCTCACCCCAAGTCTGGGCCGTAGACAACCGCTGATATGATTATTTTCACTATAGAGTAGATCTGTCTTTTTAAAAATTTTATATAAATAAACTCATGCAATATGTACTCTTTTATGTCTTCTTTCTGAGATTCATACACCTTATGACACTCCTTGGGTGTTTACTCAAGAGAAATGAAAATATATATCCACCCAAAGATCTGTACACAGATGTTCATAGCAGCATTATTTAGGATGACCAAAAAGTAGAAACAACCTAAATGTCCATTAGCAGTTGAATGAATAAACAAAGTGTGATTCATTCATACCATGGAATATATTATTCAGCCATAAAAAAGAAGGAAGTACTGATACATGTTACAACATGGATGACTCTCAAAAACATTATGATAAGTGAAAGAAACAGTCACAAAAGACCACATATTGTGTGATTTCTTTCATTTGAAATGCCCAGAAAATCCATAGAGACAGAAAGTAGATTAGTGGTTGCTTGGGCTACAGGTGGGGAGCAGGGTGGGGAGGGAGTGCTAATGAGTATGGGATTTCTTTTTGGGTTGATAAAAGTGTTTTAAACTTAGATCATGGTAATAGTTGCATAACTGTGTGAATATACTAAAACCATTGAATTGTACACTTTAAGCGAATGAATTTTATAATATATAAACTATATCTCAATAAATATGTTGAAAGAAAAAAGAAACTGCCACGCTGGGTTTTTTTTTGTTTGTTTTTGTTTTGTTTTGTTTTTTTGACAGAATCTTGCCCTGTGCCCCAGGCTGGAGTGCAGTGGCGCGATCTTGGCTCACTGCAACCTCTGCCTCCTGGGTTCAAGTGATTCTCCTGCCTCAGCCTCCTGAGCAGCTGGGATTACAGGCGCACACTACCACACCCAGCTAATTTTTTTTTTTTTTTTTTTGTATTTTTAGTAGAGACAGGGTTTCACTATGTTGGTCAGGCTGGTCTCGAACTCCTTACCTCATGATCCACCCACCTCGGCCTCCCAAAGTGCTGGGATTACAGGCGTGAGCCACTGTGCCCGGCCTGCCATGCTGTTTTCAAAAGTGGTTGTACCATTTCTCATTCCGACCAATGAATATACAAAAGTTCCAACTACACCATGTCCGTGCCACACTGGGAATTATGAGTCTTTAATTTTAGCCATTGGGTATGTAGTATACTTATTACAGCTTTTTTTTTTTTCTTTTTTGAGACGGAGTCTTGCTATGTTACACATGCTGGAGTGCAGTGGTGTGATCTCGGCTCACTGCAACCTCCGCCTCCTGGGTTCAAGCGATTCTCCTGTCTTGGCCTCCCAAGTAGCTGGGATTACAGGCGCCTACCACCCCACCTGGCTAATTTTTGTATTTTTAGTAGAGATGGGGTTTTACCATGTTGGCCAGGGCTGGTCTTGAACTCCTGACCTCAAATGATCCACCTGCCTTGGCCTCCCAAAATGCTGGGATTACAGGCATGAGCCACCATGCCCAGCCACCTATTACAACTTTTTAATATTATTAGTTTTAATTTGCATGATGACTAGAGCAGGTTCAAGTGATTCTCCTGCTTCAGCCTCCCGAGTTAGCTGGGACCACAGGCGCGTGCCACCATGCCCAGTTAATTTTTGTATTTTTAGTGGAGACGGGTTTTTACAATATTGGTCAGGCTGGTCTTGAACTCCTCACCTCAAGTGATCCACCCACCTTGGCCTCCCAAAGTGCTGGGATTACAGACATGAGCCACCGTGCCTGGCTAGAGCAGCTTTTTATGTGGCCATTATATATCTTCTTTTGTGAAGTGTCCAGATCATTTACCTATTTTTAAAATTTGGTTGTACCTCTTTTCTTAAATCGTACTATTTATGAGTTTTTATATATTTTTGATGCAGGTTGTTTGTCATACACATACACACACTGCAGGTTGTTTGTCATACACACACTGCAGGTTGTTTGTCATACACACACACGCACACACACAGTAAATATTTTCTCCAAGTCAGTAGATTGCCTTTTTTCTTTGCGCACACACAAACACACACACACACACACACACACACAGAGTAAATATTTTCTCCAAGTCAGTAGCTTGCCTTTTTTCTTTGCATATTCTCAGTGATGTCTTTCAAAGACTAGATATTTTTAAGATCAATTTTCACTTAAGTAGATATTCATGAAGATTAATTTACTTTTTAAAGGAGTCATGCTTTTGTGTTTTATTTAATAAATCTCTGCCTACTTCTGGTTGCAAAAGTGTTCATTGTACTTTCTTTTTTTCTTTTTTTTTGAGACAGAGTCTTGCTCTGTTGGCCAGGCTGGAGTGCAGTGGCACATCTCCGCTCACTGCAACCTCTGCCTCCGGGTTCAAGCGATTCTCGTGCCTCAGCCTCCTGAGCAGCTGGGATTACAAGCGTGCACCACCACACCCAGCTAATTTTTGTATATTTAGTAGAAGTGGGGTTTCACCATGTTGACCAGGCTGGTCTTGAACTCCTGGCCTCAAGTGTTCCACCTGCCTCGGCCTCCCAAAGTGCTGGGATTACAAGTGTGAGCCACTGTACCCAGCCTCGTTGTATTTTCTTCTGTAAGTTTTATAATTCTGGCTTTTACATTTAGTTCTGTGATTCATTTCAAATTAACCTTTTTTATGGTGTGTGGTAAATGTTCTTTCCCCCCTGCCAAATATTCAGTTATATTGCCATTTGTTGAAAAGACTACTCTTTCTCCGTTGAGGTACTTTGGCGCATTGTAAAAAAAATCAATTGAACATGTATGTGCAGTTTACTTCTGGACCGTCAGTTCTGTTCCATTGGTCTATATGTCTAAATTTATGGTCTACCATGTCTTGATTATTGTATGTTTATAATAAATCTTGAAATCAGCTAACCCTCTAATTTTGTTTTTTTTTAAATGTTTTTGAATATTCTAGGTCCTTTCCATTTCTGTATAAAATTAGCTTGTTTGTTTCTGCAAAAAGACTGGTGAGATTTTCATTAGAATTGCATTAACTCTATAGATGACTTGGGAGAGAATTGATACTTTTAATAATGCTGTTTTCATATCCATAATGGAGTAAACATAATATACCTCTCCATTTATTTAGGTCTGTTAAAATTTTTATCAGTGTTTCGTAGTGTACTTGTTTTATGCCTATTTTGCTCAATTTATCCCTAAATATTTCATTTTTATGTCATGTAAATGGTATTTTAAATTTCAATTTCCAATCGTTTGTTGCTAGTTTATGGAAATATACTTGTTTTTTAATTGACTTTTTTTCCTGCATCCTTGATAAACTTATTTATTAGATTTTTGGGTTTTTTGTTTGTTTGTTTGTGGTTTGGGTTTTTTTGAGACAGGGCCTTACTCTGTCATCCAGGCTAGAGTACAGTAGCATGATCACAGCTCACTGCAGCCTCAACCTCATCGGGCTCAGGTGATCCTCCCACTTCAGCCTCCTGAGTAGCTGGGACTACAGGCTACCAGGCCTCCCAAAGTTCATTGTTTTCTTGTGATTTCTTTGTTTGGTTTGGGTATTAGAGTAATATTGCTCTTAAAAATTGAGTTGGGGAAGTATTCCTTCCTCTCCTGTTTTTAAAAAGAGTTTGTATAGGATTGGTTTTATTTCTTGCCTAATGTTTAGTAGCATAATCAGTGAAGTCATCTGGACCTATAGTTTTCTTTGTGGGAAGACTTTATACCCAATATTTTATTAGGGAAAATTTCAAACATATAGTAAAGTTGGAAAAAATTATATGGTGAATAGCCACATAACCCTCACCTAAATTCTGTTATTTACATTTCACTATACTTGCTTTATCACATGTATGACCCATGGGATAGATCTCCATCCATCAATCCATCTTTTTTTATGTGTTTCAAAGTAAAATGCATATATCAGTATACTTCTGTGGAAAACATTTTAATTGTTAGTTGAATTTCCTTAATAGATTTAGGAATAGTCAGGTTTACTACTTGTTCTTGAACCAGTTTTAATCATTTATGTCTTCAAGGAAGTTATTCATTTATGTAGGTTGTTGAATTTATTGGCATAATTCTTTCATAAAATTTTCCCTGTTCCTTGAAATCCCGTAAGATTTCTAGTGATGCCCTCTCAAATTCATAATATGAGTAATGTGTGTCTTTTCTTTTCTGTTGCTTATCAGCCTGGTTAGAGGTTTGTCAATTTTATTAATCTTTCAAAGAATTAGCTTTTAGTTTCATTGGTTTTCTGTTATTTTTCTTTTGTTTTCTTTTTAAGACAGGATCTCACTTCGTCACCCAGGCTGAAGTGCAGTGGCGCAATCTCTGCTCACTGCAGCCTCCACTTCCCGGGCTCAAGTGATCCTCTGGCTTCAACCTCCTGAGTATCTGGGACTACAGGCTTCCGCCACCGCACCTGGCTAATTCTTGTATTTTTTGTAGAGATGGAGTTTTACCATGTTGCTCAGGCTGGTCTCAAACTCTTGAGCTCAAGTGATCCACCCCCCTCAGCCTCTCGAGGTGCTGGGATTACAGGTGTGAGCCACCATGCCCAGCCTGTTATTTTTCCTTTTCATTGATTTATATGGTTATCTGTATTATTTCCTTCTGTTTGCTTTGATTTAATTTGCTCCTTTCTAATTTCATAAGGTAGAAATTTAGGTCATTGATTTTAGATCTTATTTTCTAATATGAAAAGTTAGAGCTGTAAATTTTTCCTGTGCTAACAACATCTCACAAATTTTGGTAGGTTGTGTTTTCATTTTCATTCAGTTTAAAATATTTTCTCATTTCTCTTGTGATATTTAGTAATGTGTTTCATTTCCATTATTTGGGGATTTTCAAGATATATTTTTGTTACTAATTGCGTATTTAATTCCCTGATGGTCAGAAAATATACTCAGTGTGATTACAATCCTTTTAAATTTATTGAGATTTGCTTTATGGTCCATTGTACAGTCTATCTTGTTGAATGCTCTGTGTGCATTTGAAAAGAATGTGTTCCCTTGTTGTTGAGTTGTTTTCTATAAATCACTTTTAGAAGTTAAGTATGTTGATAGCTTTTAAATATTCTCTCTTTACTCATTTTCTGTCTACTGGTGACCTTTAAACAACACCCAAGTTAGAGGCACTGGCCCCCTGTGCAGTTGAAAATTTGCATATTTTGACTCTTCAAAAACTTAACTGCTAATAGCCTACTATTGACCAGAAGCTTTACCTCTTTTTTTTTTTTTTTTTTTTTTGAGACAAAGTCTCACTCTGTCTCCCAAGCTGGAGTGCAGTGGCACAATTTTGGCTCACTGCAACCTCTGCCTCCCGGGTTCAAACAATTCTTGTGCCTCAGCCTCCCAAGCAGCTGGGATTACAGGCGCCTGCCACCACACCCGGCTAATTTTTGTATTTTTAGTAGAAATGGGGTTTCCTTATATTGGCCAGGCTAGTCTTGAACTCCTGACTTCAAGTGATCCACCTGCCTTGGCCTCCCAAAGTGCTGGGATTATAGGCGTGAGCCACCGTGCCTGGCCCAGAAGCTTTGCTGGTAACATAAACAGTTGATTAACCCATATTTTATATATGTATTATACATTGTACTCTTACAATAAAGTTAGAGGAAAGAAAATGTTATTAAGAGAATCATAAGGAAGAGAAAATATATTTACTATTCATTAAGTGGAAGTGGGTCATAAAGATCTTCTTTATCATCTTCATGTTGAGTAGGCTGAGGAGGAGGAAGGAGGACAGGGAGGGAGGGGTTGGTCTTGCTGTCTAAGGATGGCAGAGACAGAAGAGGTGGAGGAGGTGGAAAGGGGAGGCAGGAGAAGTGGCACACTTGGTATAACTAACTCTGTGGAAATCCATCATAATTTGTGTCTAACATGTTTACTTTTTTATTTCTCTGAAAATGTTTCTATATGGTACCAGTCTTTTTTCCACGATTTGCTTTAGTTCTATTACCTGTATCATAGAATGGTTCATGTTGTAAAAGAAGTCAAAAGCAGTCTTGAATAATTGGAAACCTTCATCCAGATTGTCTAATGTCAATTTGTTTCCTGGCTCTGCTTCTTCTATGTCTTCTTCCTATTGTCTGGCACTGGTTGGGGAAGAACGCATCTCCATCATGTCTTCTTCTGTTTATTCCTCCGATGTTGTGTCTATTAGCTCTGGAATTTCTCCAAGATCCATATCTGCAACCTCTTTTGTAATTTCCTTGATTTGACTCTGTGGTAAATCCTGTGAAGTCATGCACAACATCTGGACACAGTTTTCTCCTGCAGAAATTTGTTGTTTTGGACTTGATGACTTTCGTGGCTTTTTCCAATTCTTTTTTTTTTTTAATAGAAACAGGGTCTCACTATGTTGCCCAGCCTGATCTCAAACTCCTGACCTCAAGCCATTCTCCTGTCTCAGCCTCCCAAAGTGCTGAGATTATAGTCATTAGACACCACCCCCAGCCTTTCATGGCTTTTTCTTTTTTTTTGGAGATGGGGTCTCACTCTGTCATGCAAGCTGGGGTGCATTCACGTGATCACTGCTTACTGTAGCCTTGGCCTCCTGGGCTCAAGTGATCCTCCCATCTCAGCCTCCTGAGTAGCTGGGACCACAGGCATGCACCACCACACCCAGTTAATTTTTTATTTTTTGTAGAGATGGGGTCTCACTATGTTGCCCAGGCTGGTCTTGAACTCCTGGATGCCAGCAGTCCTCCCACCTTGACCTCCCAAAGTTCAGGGATTACAGGTGTGAGCCACTGCACCTGGCCCATGGTTTTTCTGTAACAGCGATGGCATCTTCAGTGTTGTAATCCTTCCAGATTTTCATGATATTCTCTCCAATTGGGTTTTCTCCCACAGTATTGACAATCCTTTGCATAGAGTACCATATGTAATGAGCCTTAAAGGTCTTTATGACCCTCTGATTTAGAGGCTGAATTAGAGACATCTTTGGGGCACCCATGGTTGGTGCTGAATTCGTGGGGTCATGGGTAGCCAACGGCATTGTACAGTATCAAAAGAACTTTAAAAGGCAGTTCCTTACTGGCGGGGTACTTTGTGATTTCAGAGACAGAATCAATGGAACCAATCCAGTAAAAGGGTTTTTGTTGTCCAGGCCTTCTTGTCATATAACAAGAAGACTAGCAGAAGATTAGCAAGATAAAAACTAGGTGTTTTTCTTTTCCCTTCAAGACTTAGGGCTTAAAGGTTTATAGATAAGGGCACTCCTCATCATAAACCCAATTGCAATTGCACAAAGCAGGGTTACTGTTCCTGCCTTAAATCTTGTAGGTCACTTTCCTTCCTTACTAATAAATGTCTTTTGCAGAAATTTTTTTCAGAATAGGGTACTTTTGTCTACAGTGATTTTCTTCGTTCTTTTTGTTTGTTTGTTTTTACAGACAGAGACAGGGTCTTGCTATCTCAGTGATTTTCTTAATAGTGTCTAGAAATTCATCTGTTGCCTCTTGGTTGGCAGAGGCTGCTTCTCCTGTTATCTTGACATTTTTAAAGCCAAATTTGTTTCAAAATTATCAAACCATCCTTTGCTGATATTAAGTTCCCCAGCTTTAAATTCTTCACCTTCCTGTTGCTTTAAGTTGTCATATAATGACTTCACTTTTTCTCTAATCACATTAGAGTCTATAGGTATGCCTTTCTTACAGCAATCCTCCATCCACATAAAAGCTGCATCTTCAATACAAGATAAAAAGGTATTTTGCAAAAAATGGAAGATTTTCGTGCCTGCTGGCATAGCTGCAGGAATGGCTTCACAAATTGCCTTTCCTTTTCTTTTCTTTTTTTTTTTTTTTACACTTGTCCTTACACTGGATTCATTTTTCTTGAAATGGCAAGTGACTGCAGCTGCAGACCTCAGTCTGTGGTACATATCAAGCAATTCAACCTCTTCTTGTAATGCTGTGACTCCTCTCTGCTTCTTGCAAGCACTTTCAGCCTCTCTCATGGCACTTTGTGTGGGTTCCATGGAGTTGTTCAAGTTTTACACTATTGCACTAAACACCATGAAAAATATATGAGAACTGCGAAAGATAGCTTTTTTTTTTTTTTTTTTTTTGTCTGAGATGGAGTTTCACTCTTCTTGCCCAGGCTGGAGTGCAATGGTGCAATCCCAGCTCACTGCAACCTCCACCTCCTGGGTTCAAGTGATTCTCCTGCCTCAGCCTCCCAAGTAGCTGAGATTATAGGAAAGTGCCACCACACCCAGCTAATTTTTGTATTTTTACTAGAGATGGGGTTTCGCCATGTTGGCCAGGCTGGTCTCGAACTCCTGACCTCAGGTGATCCTCCTGCCTCGGCTTCCCAAAGTGCTGGGATTACAGGCGTGAGCTACCGCACCCGGCCAAGAGATCGCTTTTTACTGCAATACACAATTTATTGGAGAGAGGAACTACTCATGTGGAGATGATTAGTGTCACAGGGCATTTTAAGTGGATAATCACACTTGAGCTCACCACACTAGCAACAGGAGATGGCTATGAAAATATTACAGTAGACCAGGTGCAGTGGTTCATGCCTGTAATCCCAGCACTTTGGAAGGCCGAGGTGGGCGGATCATCTGAGGTCAGGAGTTCAAGACCAGCCTGGCCAACATGGGGAAACCCCATCTCTACAAAAAATGTGAAAATTATCTGGGAGTGGTAGTTCATGCCTGTAATCCCAGTTACTCAGGAGGCTGAGGCAGGAGAATCGCTTGAATCTGGGATGCAGAGGCTGCAGTGAGCCACGATCATGCCACTACACTCTACCCTGGGCAACAGAGTAAGACTCTGTCTCAAAAAAGAAAAAAAAATTACAGTAGTACAGTAGGTACTACAGTTAATTTTATACAGTTATAATTTAATACTTCCTCTTTACGTTTGCTTACATTTCTCTCAGCTGCAAATGGTGCCATGTGTGGTGTTTGTGTGCATGAGTTTTGGTAAATTTTAACTTTTTGTAATAGACTTGTGTATATTTTATGGTAGTAAATGATAAAATACTCTCTATGTATATCTTACGTGTTCCTGACATATTTAATATTTTCTTTTTTGTTTGTTTGTTTGTTTGTTTGTTTTTGAGGCGGAGTCTCGCACTGTCGCCCAGGCTGGAGTGCAGTGGTGCAATCTCGGCTCACTGCAAGCTCCGCCTCCCGGGTTCATGCCATTCTCTGCCTCAGCCTCTCGAGTAGCTGGGATTACAGACGCCCACCACCATGCCTGGCTAATTTTTTGTATTTTTAGTAGAGACGGGATTTCACTGTGTTAGCCATGATGGTCTCGATCTTCTGACCTCGTGATCTGCCCGCCTCGGCCTCCCAAAGCTTTAAATTAATTAAAAAAAATTTTTTTGAGCTGCGTCAGGGCTTTTAATTGAGAGTTTGTAAAGTCCTGATTTTTTTTTTAATTTAAGTTCTAGGGTACATGTGCACAATGTGCAGGTTTGTTACATATGTATACATGTGCCATTTGGTGTGCTGCACCCATTAACTCGTCATTTACGTTAGGTATTTCTCCTAATGCTATCCCTTCCCCCTCTCCCCAGCCTACAACAGGCCGCCGTGTGTGATGTTCCCCAACCTGTGTCCAAGTGTTCTCATTGTTCAGTTCCCACCTATGAGTGAGAACATGCAGTGTTTGGTTTTCTGTCCTTGAGATAGTTTGCTCAGAATGATGGTTTCCAGCTTCATCCATGTCCCTACAAAGGACATGAACTCATCCTTTTTTATGGCTGCATAGGATTCCATAGTGTACATGTGCCACATTTTCTTAATCCAGTCTATCATTGATGGACATTTGGGTTGGTTCCAAATCTTTGCTATTGTGAATAATGCTGCAATAAACATATGTGTGCATGTGTCTTTATAGTAGCATGATTAATAATCCTTTGGGTATATACCCAGTAATGGGATGGCTGGGTCAAATGGTATTTCTAGTTCTAGATCCTTAAGGAATCGCCACACTGTCTTCCACAATGGTTGAACTAGTTTACAGTCCCACCAACAGTGTAAAAGTGTTCCTATTTCTCCACATCCTCTCCAGCACCTGTTTCCTGACTTTTTAATGATCGCCATTCTAACTGGTGTGAGATGGTATCTCATTGTGGTTTTGATTTGCATTTCTCTGATGGCCAGTGATGATGAGCATTTTTTCATGTGTCTTTTGAGAATTGTCTGGGGTTTTTTTTGTGTGTGTTTTTTTTTTTTTTTTTTTTTTTTGAGACGGAGTCTTGCTCTGTTGCCCAGGCTGGAGTGTAGTGGCACTATCTTGTCTCACTGCAGCCTCTGCCTCCTGGGTTCAAGTGATTCTCCTGCCTCAGCCTCCCGGGCAGCTGGGACTACAGGCGTGTGCCACCACGCCCAGCTAATTTTTGTATTTTTAGTAGAGACAGGGTTTCACCATATTGGCCAGGCCAGTCTCGAACTCCTGACCTTGTGATCCAACCTCTTCGGCGGCCCAAAGTGCTGGGATTACAGGTGTGAGCTGCTGTGCCTGGCCTTAATTTTATTTTATTTTTTAAGAGATGGAGTCTCACTATGTTGCCCAGGCTGGTCTTGAACACCTGGGCTCAAGCGATCCTCTCACCTCGGCCTTCCAAAGTGCTGGGATTTACAGGCATGAGACACCATGCCCAACCAATTTTTTTCAAAATTTCTAAGCTACACAATTTGCGAGATTTTTCAAATTGTTCCATATCTTCAAAAACCTTTCTAATATATATGTATATTTTTTAATTTGCATATAAATGGACCCACACAGTTCAAACCCATATTGTTTAGGGTTACCTATTTGGTTCCATTAGTTACTGAAAGTAGTATGGAAACCTTCAACTTGTAACTATATATTTTTCTGTTTCTTCTTTAGCCTATCAATTTTGTTTCATTCAAAGTTTTGAAACTGTTATTAGATGCATGTATGTATGGGTTTGTTATGTCTTCATAATGAATAGACCTCTTTATCATTACAAAATTTTGCTCTATATTCCTGATACTATTTCTTGTTTTTAAGTTTCCTTTGTCAGATATTAATATAGCAATTCAACTTTCTTCTTTTTACTTTCAACCTGTGCCTTTATATTTTAGGTAGATTCTTGTTGCCTAGGCTGGAGTGTAGTGGCACGATCTTGGCTCACCGCAACCTCCGCCTCCCGGGTTCAAGCTATTCTCCTGCCTCAGCCTCCCGAGTAGCTGGGATTACAGGCATGCATCACCATGCCAGGCTAATTTTGTAATTTTAGTAGAGACGGGGTTTCTCCATCTTGGTCAGGCTGGACTCGAACTCCCGACCTCAGGTGATCCACCCGCCTCTGCCTCCCAAAGTGCTGGGATTACAGGCATGAGCCACCACGCCTGGCTGAAGTGGATTTATTTTAGGCAACGTGTATAATTGGCTCTTGATTTTATGTCCAATTTGAAAGTCTCTGCCTTTTAATTGGAGTATTACATTTAACTTATGAATATAACTGAGTTAAAAACTACCATTCTGCTTCCCCCCATTTTTCCCATCTACTCATTGTTCTTTTTTTTTCTTTTTGTGCCCTCTTTTTATTTTACTGAGGTTTTTTTTTTTATGATTTCATTTTATATCTGCTATTGACATTTTAGCTATCCGTTTTTGTTTTCTTTTTTTAGTGGTTGCTATAAGGCTCACAATATACATCTTTAACTTATCACAGTGTACCTTCATGTTATTTATTTTTTTAGATGGAGTGTCACTGTGTTGCCAGGTCTGGAGTACAGTGGTGCGATCTTGGCTCACTACAACCTCCCCCTCTTGGGATCAAGCAATTCTCCTGCCTCAGTCTCCCCAGTAGCTGGGATTACAGGCACGCGCCACCATGGCCAGCTAATTTTTGTATTTTTACTAGAGACAGGGTTTCACCATTTTGGCCAGGCTGGTCTCGAACTTCTGACCTCAAGTGATCGGCCTGTCTCCGCCTCCCAAAATGCTGGGATTCCAGGTGTGAGCCACTGCACCCGGCCATAGTGCACCTTCAAAATAATGTTGTATTATTTCACGTTACATGTGAAAACCTTGTAATAGTATGTTTCCATTTGCCCTATTCTTTCATTGGTACTATTGTTGTCATACATTTTAAATTTGTGTAAAAATAATTTCTGTTTACCCATGTATTTACTATTTCTAGTGCTCTTTATTATTATTTATAGATACAGGTGATATAAGTTTCCTTCTGCCAAAGAACATCTTTTTTTTTTTTTTTTGAGATGGAATCTCACTCTGTCGCCCAGGCTGGAGTACAGTGGCACAATCTCGGCTCACTGCAAGCTCCGCATCCCAGGTTCACACCATTCTCCTGCCTCAGCCTCCCGAGTAGCTGGGAGTACAGGCACCCACCACCACGCCTGGCTAATTTTTTGTTGTTGTTGTTGTTATTTTTAGTAGGGATAGCGTTTTGCTGTGTTAGCCAGGATGGTCTCGATCTCCTGACCTCGTGATCCACCCGCCTTGGCCTCCCAAAGTGCTGGGATTACAGGTGTGAGTCACTGTGCCCAGATTTTTTTTTTTTTTTTTTTGAGATGGAGTCTCGCTCTGTTGCCCAGCCTGGAGTGTAGTGGCGCAATCTTGGCCCACTGCAACCTCTGCCTCCCAGCTTTAAGTAATTCTTCTGCTTCGGCCTCCCAAGTAGCTAGGATTACAGGCATATGCCGCTACGCCTGGCTAATTTTTGTATTTGAGTAGAGACAGAGTTTCACCCTGTTGGCCAGGCTGGTCTCAAACTCCTGACCTCGTGATCTACCCGCCTCAGCCTCCCAGAGTGCTGGGATTAGAGGTGTGAACCACTGCGCCCAGTCAAGAACTTCTTTTAATATCTCTTGTAGTACAGGACTTTTGGCAACAGATTCTCTCAGATTGTTTGAAAATGTCTTTATTTTACTCTCATTTCTGAATGATGTTTTTGCTGGATGTAGGATTCTAAGTTAACTATTTTTTTTTCCTGTCAGCACAAATATTATTATTACATTGTCTTCTGGCTTACATATTTTCTGGCAAGCAATGTGAACTCTTATCTTTGTTCCTCTATACATAATGTGTCTTTTTTTCTCTAGCTGCTTTTACTATTCTTCCTTTAACATTAGTTTTATTACAATGTGCCTTATATCTACCATTTTTCTCTTTATTATGTTAATGGGTCTTTAAAATAATAGCTCTTTAAATGTCATTGTTGCTAACTTCATCATCTCCCTCATTTCTGGGTCTATTTCTATTGACTGCTGTTTCTCTTGGTTATAAGTCACATTTTTCTGCTTCTTGATATGTCTGGCGATTTTTATTGAAGTTAAGTGCTAGATTTTGTTGTCTTTCTTTAAATTATATTGGACTTTATTCAGGAAGGCAGATAAAATATTTATGGAATAGTACAATCCTTCTGATACATTTTTGAAATCTTCATTTAGGTAAGTTTAAAGTAGCCTTTACTCTAGGGCTAGTTTAGTGCCACTGCTAAGGTGTAACTATTGTGGCATCTTGTTTGAATGCCCTAGGTATTCATTCAGCAAGTACTCTTCATTCTGGTTAGTCAAAATTCAAACATCTCCCAGCCCTCTGTGAACTCTGAGAATTGTTCAGCTTACAAATTTTCAGTTAATTTTTGTCTGACCTAGTTGAGTCAGACCCAACATATGCAATCCATATTATTAATATTTAGGAACAAATTCAGTAGAAACACTTTGAAAATTTCTGAAGCTCCTTCTCGGCCTATCTCCCTTCTCTTTAATAGTCTGCCTCCCCAAATACCTATATGTCTCCTTAGCTTGGCAGGACCTTCAAGTTCTCCTTGTTTTCCTTCTCTTAGGATTCCTGTCCTGCACTGCCTGATATCCAGTATCTGACAAGAATTGTTTCCCAGTTCTCGGTTACTCTATCAAGTGGAAGTTCTGAACTACTTTAAAATACTGCATACCCTGAGTTACCCAACTGAATTTTTTGAATTTCACATATTTTTCAGAGAACCTTCCCTTACATTAACTATTCATCTATATATCTATATCTATATCTATATCTATATCTATATCTATCATCTCTGCCTACTTCATTCTCTTTCTTCCCTCCTCTTTTCTCAGTTACTACAGAGGGAAGTCTCAAATGGATGTTGGAAATGGTATATATAGTGAGCATTTTTATGTCCTTTTAAAGATAATTTACTAAAACATTTCTGATATTCCCTTTCCCCGTTTTTTTTCCATCTATTCTTGGGTCCAAGTGCTAGCCTTAACTAACATTGATCATTTACAAAGGCTCAACCTTCATGTCTCTCAACAGTAAGGAGGGTTTGAACCTGAAGCTTTTGGGTCTCTAATATTTTATCCTTTTAACTGTCTGCTTGGTCACTGTGTCTCTTTGAGACCCTCCATCTGCCCATGGACCAGAAGGGTAAGCCGATAGCATTTAAAGGAATTTAACAGTCTCCTCTGGGTACTAGTTAGCATTGGAGCTCATGAATCTAATTGTTTTCCTTGTCAGAGATACAACTCTTTTGGTTGCTATATGCAAACAAGTGCTAAAAATGGCTCAGCAACTCTTTGAACCTGGCTGCTCAAAGATCACCATGTTTGTCTGCTTAGATTGTTTTGGACAGTTATCTAATAAGTACACTGCACAGCTGAGCTGAATTTATGCAGTTGGAATCCATCGCTACATTGAACACACCTCAGAAGGACATTTCAGAATGGATCAAATGTAATTTCTGAGAAACCATAGCTATAGCTTGTATATTTTGAGAGTAAAGTGACATCCTCTCCCATTCGTTTCATCTTTTGCTCATCTTTTATACAGGATTTATTTATTTCAGTGTCAGGGCTGAGCCTTGAAGAATCTGCCTTTCAGGTGATTGCCCTGCTGGAGTCTAGGCTGTCAGTGTTGGTCACAGATATATCCAAGCTAATGGTTGGTCCTTCCTGCAGCTGCTGTCTCGGGGGCCCTGCTACACTTGTGTAGAATTTTGCACTCAAAATTAGCTACTACAGTAATGTAAAGAGGAAGAGGTGGTAAACAAAAGAGAAAATACCTTGGGTTCCTTATTTTCCCAGTCTTAGAAGGTGTGACACTATCTCAATCTAGCTGCCCATTCACTGGTCAGTTAAGCAGCTGACTCCAAACCATACTTAGTGTTACTGGCTCAACCTTCTATGTCCTTACATCTGTGGGTGTGCCTGTTGATGGTGGTTTATCTTGATTCCTCAGTTTGCATGTTAGCTCCATAAAGGTAAGACTTGGCTCTGAGGGCTTTCGAAGCCTGTCAGAGTGCTGAGAACAGTGCAGAAGGTACATCAGGGTCTAACTCTAATCTTACCACGTGACCTTGATGAGAGATTACTTTCTTTTTTGGTTGGGCCTATGTTACTAAATTAGTCTGCAAACATGTTGACTGTTTGTTGTTTCTTAGGACTCTGTTAGACATGAAAATCCATAATGTCACACTGAGCCTCCTTCAGAGTGCTAAGCATCTAGCTATGAGAGATTTCAGTGAGGAAATCAGTCGTAATGGCATGTTGTTTCTCTAGGAGAGGGGCTGCCACTCTGCCTGCGTCCACCTGCTAATGCACGAACCCTAAAGCAGTATATTCTTTCCTCAACAGGAAATCCCTCATTGGGAAACCTGTAAAATGCAAATGTCTTCCAGAAAGGGTGGGGACAGATGAGAGGAATTTTCTTATTTATGGATGGGGTTGAAAGGGAAGCTGTGGAAATAGGTCACTTCTCCCAATTTCAGGCCCTAAAAAATAGTTATTCGTAGGGTCATATCAAGGCAAAAGAAAATAATAGTAACAGCTACACTTCTTAAGTGCTTTCTATGTGCCAAGCACAGAAAGCTTTCAATACATTGTCTTATTTAGTCCTCAGAACCAGCTATATATGATGAAGTTATTAGTATTTCCGCTTTAAAGATGAACAAACAGGCTTACCCAGCTCCACCCTGCTGCTAACTGGTGAAGATAGGATATGAGTCCAGGCAGGCTAACTCGAGCCGTGCTCTTAACCACTATGCCATCTTGCCTATCACTAGCTACTAATTGGAACTTTTCAGCACCCAGATGCAACTAGACCCAACAGTGACCTGCCAAGATCTTTACTTAGAGAACATCTTTGCAGCGCTGTGCTTCTTGTTTAGCTTCAACTAATCTTGAATTTGGAAGAATGTGGGTTTTAGGGAAAGAAGAATTGGCTTTTGCTTCTCCCTTATCAGAATCCCTCTTCTAAGCTGTCCAGCATCTGACTACCACTTAACATAATTGTTACAATGCCATCAAGAGGCTCTGCCTAGGCTGGTGAAATTGCAAGGTTAAGGACAGACCTTTATTGCTTCTGGGAGAAAAGAGGGCTATTCCTCATTAGGAGACACATAACCAGTTCTGAGAAAGGCCTGGTTTTAGGAAAATAGAGGAAGAGTGGGAGGCTAAATGTAGTCATTTCAGAGGAAATAAAAGATTTCCATTTCTCTTTCAGTCTCTTGCCCACGTTTATAGAGCATTTTAGACCCAATAACAAATCCAGAGAAGAGAATTAGGCAATGCCCTGAGTAGGTCATTCTCATTTTTGTAGGAAAAGTTGTCTTCCTTTGAGTTTGAGGAAATTTGCTGGGTATTAGAAAGAAGATGACTTCAGCCTTTCTGGCTGACAAATGGTATATTTGACTTGTGATATTGTCTCTCCAGGATGATGAGAGGGAGATTTCATTGTGTATTTACGATTAAAAACTGCCTGCAGCTGCTTGGACCTTCCTCTCCCCTCTAGCAGTCCATTTGCCAGTGACCATTGTTGAAGGCCTAAGGTATGCTCAGCACTATTTTTTTTTGAAGTGGAGTCTCACTGTCGCCAGGCATGATCTTGGCTCACTGCAACCTCACTGAATCTCCTGGGTTCAAGCGATTCCCCTGCCTCAGCCTCCCGAGTAGCTGGGATTACAGGCATATGCCACCACTCCCGGCAAATTTTTGTATTTTTAGTAGAGATGGCGTTTCACCATGTTGGCCAGACTGGTTTTGAACTCCTGACCTCAAGTGATCCACCCACCTCGGCCTTCCAAAGTGCTTGCATTAGAGATATGAGCCACTGCACCCAGCCCAGCACTATTTCTTTTAGGGATAAGACAATTATGCTAGGACCAGGAGGTCAGAAAGGTCAGAACAGTGAACAGCTTAGAAAGGTGGTGTGGGGAGCAAACCTGATTATTCAGTCCTTCTTTTTTTTTTTCTGTATACCTACTTTGTGGTCCAGACTTCTTGCTTCTTGATTCTGTGGGCACCAGGATAGATGTGTCCCAAATCCTGAAACATCGTGAGGAATAAACTCTATTACCCAACTTGCCGTGGAACAAACTCATTATTTCTCCATTATCAGCCTGCAGAATAAGTAGTGCCTGCCCAACCCCCTCCACATTATGGGAAGGAGAAGCAAGGGCAGTGTCTGGACTTAGCCTGGTGATGCTCTTGTTTATGTTTTCAGAGTTTTATGACTCAGGCTGTCCTTTCCTGCTTTGTGGAAGAAATGGGTTCAAAAAATCATATTCTCTAGTGAGTAAACAGCTAAAGTAGAACAATGATCAAGAATCCAGTGGGACAGATAGATGGAAATTATTATGAAAATCCTATAAAAAGGCTTTTTATCTTTTTTCCTCCTGATTCCATTTTAACTCCTTTATCTGTTTCAAGTCATCCAGAGATTAATTTTTTTATGATTAGGAGTTGGACAGGGTTAAAGCAGAACTGCATGGAAGTGGAACAGAATGATGACAGTCTATTTGGGAAAATGGAAGATTAGTCTTGAGATAGGAGCATTCATTGTAGAAGGGATTTATTGAATCTTTTAGCACCCCACCCCGAGCCTGAAGACTACAGGATGGCAGAGGCCTGAAGAGCTCAATTAAAGATCAAAGACCTTTGAATTTCAAGCTTCCATCTAAAATGAGTATTGAGTAATCAAAATAGCAGCCAAAATCAGATATTGCTGACAATGAGTTTGGAGTGGTCTATAAAATTTTGTTGGTTTACACCAACTATCAACAGGGTTGAGCAGGGTGTTCAACTGCTAGTATTGAAAATTGTCAAACCCTGGAGCCCTAAGGAGCTGGGTAGTCATTAAAGCTCAAACAGCAAATCAAGGCTTCACCAGGTTACTTTCTTAGCTCTCCACAAATCATACTTCCAAACTTCTTAGGAGAAGCAAGTTTGAATTCCTTGAATCTTTGGTCTCTGAAGGCCAAGTTTAGCCTGTAAACCCAAGAATGTGCCCCAGGTTAGACCAGCCTGCACTGAGTTGAGCACAGCCTGCACTGGGTTGAGCACTAGGAAGAGCACTGGATTGAGAGAAAATTCTGGTATATAATCCCAGTTTTATGACTTTGGGCAATTTAAAATCTTTCTGGACATTTATTTCTTCCTCTGTGAAATAAGGGTCATGAACTAGCTAAGTGATTTCAAAGGCTCCTCCCAGAACTATTATTTTTTTCTTTATATATATATATATATATATATATATTTTTTTTTTTTCCCACACCTGTGATTCCAGCACTTTGGGAGGCTGAGGTGGAAGAATCACTTGAGACCAGAAGGTCAAAGGTGCAGTGAGCTGTGATTATGCCACTGCACCCCAGCCTGGGTGACAGAGTGAGATCTTGTCTCAAAAAAATAAATAAAACGTAGAGATGGGGTCTCACTCCATCATCCAGGCTGGTCTTGAACTCCTGACCTCAAATGATCCTCCCACCTCGGCCTCCCAAAGTGCTGAGATTATAGGTGTGAGCCACTGTACCTGGTCCAGAACTATTATTTCTGTGGTTTTGTCCATGTAGTAGCACTTGGCCAAAAAGAGGTATGATAGCTGGGCGTGGTGGCTCATGCCTGTATCCCAGCACTTTGGGAGGCTGAGGCAGGCGGATCACCTGAGGTCAGGAGTTCAAGACCAGCGTGGCCAACATGGTAAAACCCTATCTCTACTAAAAATACAAAAATTAGCCAGGAGTGGTGGCAGGCACCTGTAATCCCAACTACTTGGGAGGCTGAGGCAGGAGAATCACTTGAACCCAGGAGGTGGAGGTTGCAGTGAGCTGAGATTGCGCCACTGCACTCCAGGCTGGGCAATAAGAGTGAAACTCTGTCTCAAAAAAAAAAAAAAAAAGGTATGATTTTCCATATCACTGTCCTCAGATGCTAGGAATAACTCCAGGCCCTCCTGGCTACCATATAACCAGCTGATTCATCTTATTCGAATACATCAGACACTTTTTCTTTTTTCCCCTCCCTCACATCAGATACTTCCATTTTCTATTTCTGTTTTTTCTATTTGTTTCCATCTCAATAGCCTTCATCCATTTGGCACCTTCTATTTGCTAGGCCCTATCATTTTTTTTATATTTATTTTGTATACTATCTCTAATCTTCATAATGTTATAAGAAGATAGTATTGGGACTATTTCACCATTAAGGAAACTAAAACCCAGGTCAAAGTCATGTAACTAGTAAATGATGGTTCAAAATTTGAACCTATGTTTCTGATTTCGTAGCCTCTTTATTCCCCACTACCATCCTGTTAGGTTCCTGGTTTATTTCCTATTCTGTAAGAAGTCTCTGTAAGCTTCTCTGTTAGTATCTTGTGGTCTTAGCCTCATCTGGCAGCCTGGACCCTAGGAAAGACCATACATGTTGCCCTGGTTGGGAGAGGGCTGGTGGCAGCCTCACATGTTTTCCCCAAACAGGTTAAACTGTAGATGTCAGCTTAAATTGAGAAGAAAGTAATGAACACAAGTTTGCTGTCTGGTCACATCCTGTTATTTAGGTGTCCTCTCACTGTTACTCTGCTGGGAATTCAGGTCAACAGAGATTCGAAACTGAGTAATTTTTCAGGCACAAGGCAAAGCCCTCTGGCATTGAGACTGAATAGCCATTGCCAGGAACTTTTCCATGTTGGTGATTCTTGTTTTGCCGCTGCTACCTTCAAGGTAGAATTTATTTTGTGTTTCAAAGGCCTTGCTGAAATAAATGGAGCACAGGGTACTGAATAGTCTGTGAGGAATGCATATTATGTGTGCTAGGATGTGTATGTGTCTGAAACCTTGTCAGCAATTTTGAACTAACCTTGTGCACTAGGATCTCATCTACTTCCTGTCTTGAAGACATCCTGATCCTGATGTGGCCAACAGCCTCACAACCTGCATCATGCAAAGCCAGGCCTCTTTGTTTAGTTTTTCTTTAGTACAACCTGTGTCACTTTGCACTACCAAAGTTATACTGGCCATTCTCTGAGTTCTGGCTGATGCCTTGGTAGTTAACACTGAGAATGGTGAGGTCATTGTGGGAAGCTTGCTTTCACATTGCATAGACAATGTTAGCCCGGTGCAGTGGCTCACGCCTGTTATCCCAGCACTTCGGAAGGCTGAGGCGGGCGGATCATGAGGTCAGGAGTTTGAGACCAGCCTGGCCAACATGGTGAAACCCCATCTCTACTAAAAATAACAAAAAAAATTAGCCGGCATGGTGGTGTGCACCTATAATCCCAGCTACTCAGGACGCTGAAGCAGGATAGTTGCTTGAACCTGGGAGGCAGAGGTTGCAGTGAGCCGAGATCGCGCCGTTGCAGTCCAGCCTGGGCGACAGAGTGAGACTCCATCTCAGAAAAAAAAAAAAAAAAAAAAAAAAAAAAGAATAGACAGTGCTGTTTCCTCTTCACCAGAATCTGCCATAGGCTGAATGAAGATGTATGAGGCCCTAGCCCCTGGCTTATCGTTAGAACTATCTTGAGATAGCCAGAACTCCAAATACTCCTTGTCACCAGAAAGGCTTTCATTATAAAATTAGTAACCATTATTGACTGTTGATTATGTGCCAGGCATTGTACAATCGTTATCTCATGTTATGCTCACATCAGCCTTATAAGATGTAGATGGTGTTGTCTTCATTTTATAGATACTGAAAACTGAGGCTCAAAGACATTAAGAAACTTGTGTAGATTTATTTTGCTAATTAGTGGTTGACTGGGAACTAAAACTTAGGTCTCTGACCTCAATCCTATGTTCTTGATGGCTTTGCTGTCCTCTCAGGCCCCTTACCTCCAGAGGCTTCAGCGGCAGATGTTTAGGCCCTGCCAAACATTGCCCACTTTGTTTTCCCCTCGCCTAAGTTGAGGCAAAGTGTTTTAAGGCAAAGAAGAGGGCATGAGATACTTGAAACTGAGGCCATTTGTGTATCCCTTATCTTCTGCTTGAACCCAGAAGGTGTTCCTTTGTGGTGAAGAATCACTTATGCACACAGAATCTTTGGGACAGTTTGAAATAGGTAGGTACTTTCTAGACTGTGAAAGTAGTTACTTTTGAGTCATAGGAGCTGTCTAGGTAGCTGTGTAGCCATTGGGATGACAGTGTTTCCATCAATTGTATGTTTCTTAAAACTTCTATTCAGGAACTTGAAAACTTTTATTCCCTTGTCATTTTAGGAAGGTGAGTTCAAGTTCCATTTTATAGAAAAAAGGGCTGAGGCAGAGGCTAGGTGAATTGTCTGAAGTCCCATAACAAGAGCAGGACTCCCAGCTCAGTTAATTTTCTTTCTTTTTTTTTTTTTTTTTTTTTTTTTTGAGATGGAGTCTCACTGTTGCCCAGGCTGGAGTGCAGTGGTGTGATCTCGGCTCACTGCAACCTCCGCCTCCTGGGTTCAAGTGATTCTCCTGCCTCAGCCTCCCGAGTAGCTGGGATTACAGGCGCCTACCACTGCACCCAGCTAATTTTTGTATTTTTAGTAGAGACGGGGTTTCACCATCTTGGCCAGGCTGGTCTCGAACTCCTGACCTCGTGATCCATCTGCCTCAACCTCCCAAAGTGCTGGGATTACAGGCATGAGCCACCGTGCCTGGTCAGCTCAGTTAACTTTCTATCAGGCTCTTGCCAAGACCCAAGTGTCTGTCTCCTAAGGGTCATAGGTGGTGGTGTGAGGATTCCTTGGAGAGCATGTGACCTGTAGGTGACTTACTGGCTTTGAGGCTACCTTGGGCTGAGGTGGTTGGCATGATTCTAGGAAGCCCACAAGCCCAACGGCCGATGAAAGAAGGTAGCCTTGTGCTTGCGGGGGCGTAGACTGTTAACTGATGGATTGGAAAGGGATTTCAACCTGAGAGGGACCTTTAGAGTTGCCAGGAAGCAGATACTGAGGCTGCAAATTGTGGTAAGCCTCAGGCCTTTAGGCAGAGGCTCTGGGAGATGGCCCTCTCTCTAAGTGTGGCCCTCACCATGTCCCAGGCCAGTGCTGAGACTCAAATGAGACATGTTCCTTAAGTCTCAGCTACAGAAAGCAAAGTCCTAGGCTAGGCAAGTACCTGCTAGTGTTCTGAAGTCTTGGATGGGTTGGGGCCCAGACCTGAGCCTAGAATGTCTTTTTCCTTTGTGAGTAAAAGACAAGTGACAAGGGCAGGAGACAGCAGAGACTAGATGAACTGACAGGCAACTTTCCTCACGTATAAGAGGAAGAAAGGAAGTAAGCCCACAAGAAAGGGCCAGGGAAGGCCGGGCGCTGTGACTCACGCCTGTAATCCTAGCACTTTGAGAGACTGAGGCGGGTGGAGCACCTGAGGTCAGGAGTTCGAGACCAGCCTAGCCAATATCATGAAACCCCGTCTCTACTAAAAGTACACACACACACACACACACACACACAAATTAGCCAAGCATGGTGGCAGGTGCCTGTAATCCCAGCTATTCAGGAGGCTGAGGCAGGAGGATCGCTTGAACTTGTGAGGTGGAGGCTGCAGTGAGCTAAGATCGCACCATTGCACTCCAGCCTGGGTGACAAGAGCAAGACTGTCTCAAAAAAAGAAAAAAAAAAAAGAAAGGGCCACGGAAGGGGGAGGTGGCAACGGGCAGTGTCTGGACAAGAGGAGAGCTGAGATCATGGGCACTATAAGTCTAGCCAGGCTTCTGGATTTCTTTCTTTTTTGTTTTTTTGTTTTTTTTTTTTTTTGAGACAAGGTCTTGCTCTGTCATCCAGGCAGGAGTGCAGTGGCGCAATCACGGCTCATGGCGTCCTCTGCCTTCCAGGTTCAAGCAATTCTCCTGCCTCAGCCTCCCAAGTTGCTGGGATTATAGGTGCGCACCACCACTAATGTTTGTATTTTTAGTACAGATGGGGTTTCACCATGTTGGCCAAGCTGGTCTCGAACTCCTGACTTCAGGTGATCCGCCCGCCTCGGCCTCCGAAAGTGCTGGGATTACAGGCGTGAGCCACCACGTCCGGCTGCTTCTGGTTTTCTTCCAAGGAGCTAGTAGCTCAGGGATCTTTTCTGCCCTCACCTCCCTGTAACAAACTAAACTAAACCATGCTGGCAAAAGCCAGCTTTATTGGGATAGGAAGAAATCACTCTTCTAAGTGAGACCTTAGACCTTCTACTGTGCTCTGGCAAGAGGAGAGAGTCCGGGTGATCAAAGCAGCCTTACCTGCAGCCTGAGGCTCTCAGGATGTAGTCAGAAGGTACAGCCATCTCTTCATATGCAGTAACCTCTTTCGCAGAAATTGACTTTAGCATGATGTTTGTCCTTTGGCACTTGACACCGCTCAGGAAAGGCTGAGCCCAAGTTGCTGGGTCTTAAGCATTGCTGAGGCTCCCCAGATTTCAGGGCATAGGAAAACATGTATTATTCTATTCTGCCTGGTTCCTAGGGGCTGATTCCATCTTGGAGGAATTTTGCCTTTTTCTGGGCTTGAGCCATTCACTTCTGAGCCAAGACCTTGGCTGCAGATATTCCAGCCACGAGTGCAGCCCACGTGCATGAGAGGACCAGATTACTTTGTGGGTGACTGCTGTTGCTGGGTACCAGTCCTCCTGCCTACAGAACCGACAAGTAGAATGAGAAGCAGAGGAACCAGCCTATACTACAGTCTGTGGGACACACCAGGCAAAATGATCTTGTAGAGCTGGATGTCTGAAGGGAAGAAAGCTGGGCCACACCTTTGCCCTAGCTGTTCCTTCCCTCCCAAACCGAACTCGGTAACTCTGCCATAGGGACACAAGCCTTCCCTGTGCCCTCCAGCCCTTCTCTCTCCTCAGGAATTTTTGGCAGCCAGAGTGTTTGCTACCAAGTGAAGTCTGCCTGGCACAAATTTGGACTGGTGCAGGGAACAGTGCAGAGGCACCTTTGGGCCCCTCAGGAGCCTGTCCTCCATCCTGACTCTGGCTAATTTCCTCTTCCCAACCCCCAGCCCCCTTCTGTCAGAGCCGTGTGTTCCTTGTCACTCACTAATTCCTCCAAGCTCGCCACTGAGCAGGGAGCTCTCCATGATGCCATAGGCTTTCCTCCAGGTCAGATCAACTTCACTCCAATGACCAGAGTGAATGATCATCCCCTTTCTTGGTCTCCCCTTTCTTCCTAGCTCACTTCTTCTGATTTGATGTGTAGTGCCTCTCCCCCGACTGTCCTTGCCTTTGATTCATGATCTTATAAGCTGAAGTCACATCTGGCCTGGCTATGAACAGTCCCTTCTTTCTGTAACCACAGATAGTCAAGGTTCCTGGAGTCAGTGGAAGTCTGAATCCTCCCCGCATAGAAAATCAGAGAGATGTTGTGGGAGAAAAACTCCACAGAACAAAGGCTCTAGCTTAGTCTTGAAAGCGTACCCTATACCCAAAGGCTGGGATGCCCTAAAGTTCAATCCAGGCACTGGATAAGAAGACTGAGTTGGCACTGAGCAATGAAAACAAGTAGCAGATGGTGCTGAGGAACATCCCAAGACTGAAGAAATGTGGTTCCCAGAACGGGAGAAGGAAGGAGACATTGGCAAAGTCTTACTCAGCAACTGTGACAGCCTGGCCAGGGAAAGCTTCAGGATAAGGCTGAGAGCACACTTGTGGTGTCAGGGATACTGGTGAGCTGAGATGTTCTGTAACCTCTTCTCATGCTCTTTTACCGTACTCAGAGTAAACAGACTTGGTGGCCAGGCTGGGCTGGTCATGAAAGGCAGGGAATAGAAGAGATTAGAAAGTCGCGGTGGGTGCAATGGCTCACGCCTGTAATCCCAGCACTTTTGGAGGTCAAGGCTGGTGGATCAACTGAGTTCAGGAGTTAGAGACCAGCTTGGCCAACATGGAGAAATCCCGTCTCTACTAAAAATACAAAAATTAGCCGGGCATGATGGCACACACCTGTAATCCCAGGTACTCAGGAGGTTGAGGCATGAGAATTGCTTGAACCCAGGAGGCAGAGGTTGCAGTGAGCCGAGATTGCACCACTGCACTCCAGCCTGGGCAACAGAGTGAGACTCTGTCTCAAAAAGGAAAAGAAAAAAAAAAAAAAAAAAAAAAAAGATTAGAAAGTTGGCCAGGCTCAGTGGCTCACACCCGTAATCCCAGCACTTTGGGAGGCCAAGGCGGGTGGATCACCTGAGGTCAGGAGTTCGAGACCAGCCTGGCCAACATGGCGAAACACCATCTCTACTAAAACATATAAAAATTAGCCAGGTGTGGTGATGTGCCCCTGTAGTCCCAGCTACTCGGGAGGCTGAGGCAGGAGAATCGCTTGAACCTGGGAGGCAGAGGTTGCAGTGAACTGAGATCACGCCACTGTACTCCAGCCTGAGTGACAGAGCGAGACTCAGTCTCAAAAAAAAAAAAAGAGAGAGAGAGAGAGAGAAAGTGGTCCCAGAAACCTGAGGCATCGCTCCCTGTAGCCAGGCTGTTTTCTGGAAGATAAGTAATAAGCAAGGTTTCTTGGGAGTGTTGTCACAGACCAAACCCAACCCAGTAGATCAGCAGAATGGGGCTAAGGGATGTGGGATTTGCATGGCCTAAGCCCTGCCTGGCCCTTGATGTCCTCCAGGTGCTGGAGGTGGTGAGAGCCAACTATGACACGCTCACACTGAAGCTGCAGGATGGCCTGGACCAGTATGAGCGCTACTCAGAGCAGCACAAGGAAGCTGCCTTCTTCAAAGAGCTGGTGAGTGCCCCACCGCCTCTGCCTGTGTCTTAGGGGCCCGCCCCTAGCCACTGGGTTCTACTGTGCAGATGGGCCTCTAGGGAACAACTGCGGTTTGCTAAGGGCAGATAAAACAAGACTTGAGGGGTCTGCTGGGATGGGGTATGCAACTTCTCTCCCCAGGCAGTAAGAGAAGATGCTATTCGAGGTAGTATTGCCTACTTCTCCTTTGCAGCCATGGAGACAGCCCTTGCACAGCTCCAGCTGGGCCTGGGGTTTGACGTGTGTTCCCAGGAGCAGATCTGCCTCGTTATTCCTTAACCTGTCCTCAGGGCAACTAATAAGAGTAATTAATTCTTCCCCTTCTTATGGAATCACTTCTTCCTAAACTCCTAACTGGCTGCTGGTCTGAGTCCCCTCCCAATCTAGTTCTCCAGTCTCCACTCCCCGCTTTCCAATCACTCAGCTTCCTGCAGCCCTCACCCTTGGGCACTTGGAGCCATGAACATTTGCTCTGCCTCCTACTTAACTTCCTAGTCAGTGTCTCCACAGAGCTAGCCCTATTGATGGTCCCTTTCCTGTCCTGTGCTCTGAGCTGTTCTCAAGAAAAGCTCAGCCCCCCTGCAGTCCTGTAACCCTACCAGCTTGGTTTACACAAACATCCTGGCTGGGGACCGAGACCAGGACCTGCAGGCCTCTGTACTCACTTCCCCTGTCCTTAGACCTCCCTCTGCTGGGGCTGAACTTGCGTCAGCTCAGCTTTTACTTACCCCATGCCAAGTGTGGTGAAGGCACTGCGTTTTAGATCGTTTGTCTTGTGCTAAACACAGCCCAACTCTGATCCTGACATGACATTCCTCAGGATTTTGGACTTCCACAGGGTCAGGAAGACATGCTCTGGGGTGAGTTAGTTTGGAACACAGAAACCATTAGTGTAAAGTGATAGCAGAGTGGAGCATTTTTATGGGATGGTTGGCAAGTCTGTAAGTTGATGTGGAGGAAGTTCTGGGAGCCAATGGTTAACAGAGAGCAATCTATGAGGAGCTGGAGAGGGTTACAGGAGCGGTGTCTTGAGGCTCTGAGACACTCGCCATGGCCTTACTCAGTTCTGCTCATATTTGTTCCCCTGGCATAGGGGAGCAAAGAGGGTCTGGTCCAGTTTGGAGCTAATGAGCTCAAGTTTCCTGCTGTTTGCCATGCTGCCCTTTCCTCTGCTTCCTTCCTGATGACTTCATTAAGTTTCCTATAGCATAGCAGAAATTGAAGGATAGCTCCTGAGACTTTGGGGCCCAGGGCAGACACACTCTCCTCCTCCTTCCCCTTTTTGTTTCTCAGGCAATCTACACAGCTATTTCCTGTGGGGAAATCTCCTTGAAGAGTCTGCCAGATTCCTCTTGGAACCCTCTCAGAGTAGGGACTTGGGCCCTCTGACCCTTTCTCTACAGGCTTTTACCCTGCTGACCCAGGCAACACTGGGTTAGGGTTCTGTGGGTAGAGAGTATGTGAGGTGAGCAGTGGGCACGCAGCAAGGATACGCCCCAGACTTTCCTCTCGAGTGGGCAGGCATCTTTAGAAGGAGTGCTAGACTAGGAGTTAAGAACCCTCGGCCCTGCTCCCAAGCTGGGACTCACTAGCAGTGTCACCTGGCCCTGGCCATTGAAATTGGCCTCCTTGGATCCTACCCTTGCCATCTGTGCCAGAAAAGGACTGCATCTCTAAACGCTCCTTCCAACCCAAAAATGTAAATAAATCCAAAGGGAGAGTGAAGAGACTAGAAACACATCTAAAGAGAGGTGGCGCTAGAGCATGAGTCCTCTGGCCTCAGTTTCTCCTCCTCCATCAGATCACTGAGCAGCCCAGTCCCCCTTCTGCATAGCCAAAGCAGAGACAGATGCTTTCTTGTCTGTGCCTGCTTCTACCTCCCCAGGAGCCCAGGCGCTCTTCTTACATCCTCTAGAGTTTGTTCCTGTCCACCCCTCTTCGCTCCTTGCCTGCTGTCAAGGAACTGTTTGCTCATTTGCCTGCAGGGATAATAGCTGTTAAGGGTTCATTTCCTAAGAGAGAGACTTCTAGTGCCCCGTGTAGCAGGCACTGTCCTCTGCCATTTAGAACTGACTCTCTCCTGTTTTCTCTCTGGCTGTGCCCTCCCACCTTCCCCAACTACCCTTTCCCAGGTTCGATCCATTAGCACCAACGTCCGGAGAAACCTGGCCTTCCACACGCTCAGCCAAGAAGTCCTGCTCAAGGAGTTCTCCACTATCTCCTGAGGCCACGCCTACCTGAGCAGCCTCTGACTGCCCTTACCCATGAGGATCATGGGCTGGAGGGGGAGCGAGGGGAGAGGGGGCTGCCCCCGAGGTTGGAGAGAAACACAGATACCAAGTTCTCTTGGTGAAGACCACACTTCAGTGGAGCTTGGGCAGCAGGGGCAGGAGGGTTAAGCCAGGGATAATCTTATTTGGGGAGGAATGGGTGGGCACAGTGGGGAGAGGCCTCCAGGAATGTGGGGACTTCCAGAGTGGGCTCCCTAAACAGCCCCTCACATTTCCAATCTTGAGGTTATAAGCTGTAGCTACTGACTAATTTTCGGGAGCTGGTGAGGCAAGCCTCAGGGCAGTGCCAGCACCCTGAAAGTCAGTGGCTCTGCTTGGCTTCTGAAAACAGATCAACTGTCAGATATAGCTGGAGCTACATCCTGCTTCCTTTGGGCCTGGGGCTGTGCTTGGCTTGAAATCTGTGTCCCCTGCCCCCACTGGCACTTTGTCCAGTCATCGGGACCTTTGACTCAGATTTAGGTTAAGATAGGAATAGGGTACCTTTTTCCTTTTTTTTTTTGAGACGGAGTCTCACTCTGTCGCCCAGGCTGGAGTGCAGTGGCGTGATCTCGGCTTTACTGCAGCCTCTGCTTCCTGAGTTCAAGCGATTCTCCTGCCTCAGCCTCCCGAGTAGCTGGGACTACAGGAGCATGTGCCACGCCCAGCTAATTTTTTGTATTTTTAGTAGAGATGGGGTTTCACCATGTTACCCAGGATGGTCTCAATATCCTGAGTTCATGATCCACCCGCCTTGGCCTCCCAAAGTGCTGGGATTACAGGCGTGAGCCACCACGCCCAGCCAGTTTTCCTATTTTCTGAATTCAGAATTGACTTCTCTGGGAAAACTGGAGATGAGAATCCGCCCAGTGCTCTGATGTCCGGCCACCGCCTTTTGAATTTTAGTTTTGGCACCAGGAGTACCGTTAGCTTTCCCCTTCCTCTGGCCCATTTGACTCATCAGCACAATAGGGTCACAACCTTAACTTTTAATTTTTAATCTGGTTTACTGTCTTTAGGGTGTGTATGAAATAAACATTGACAGGCTTTCTGGAGCCCTCAAGGTGCCTACTTTGCTGGTTCCCTTTCCAGCAGCTCCCCCGCCTCCCTAGCCCCCTCTCCTCTGGCAGCGTCTCCTGCCTCTGCTGAGCTCCCCTCCACGTGTTCCACTCCCTTACCCTGCTGTTGTTTACATCCAACCTGCCTGAGAATTTCCTCTGGGGAGGAATCTGTTCCTGTCATGGTCTAGTGCCTGGGAGGAAGAGAACTTTCTGGGGGTAGGGTGCCCTGCATCTGAAACAGGCCAGGTGAGCATCATGCATAAGGCCTCCATTCTGTCCACTCAGATTCTGGGTGGGGCCACAGGCAAATCTCCTGACTTCTGGGGAGCTGGCTTGTGGTTCCTCCCTTGGATAGCCTCCATGGAACCACTATAGGCTTTCCCCACAGCTGCCTCTGAAATAGCTGCTGCTTCGAGATCCTCCCTTTTTAAAGCACTTTCTAAAGCCCTCAGGATGGCGGGAGCAAACAGCACTGGTATATTCTAGGAGTAAGTGCAGGAATTCAGCAGTGAGAGCATATCTGGGACCACCTGGACTGCCATCCATTTAACCTCAAATCTCTTTGGGATACTTGCCCTCCCTGGGAACCAGAGTTCTGGCTCTAACATTGAGCAGCTATGCACTAGTTCCAGAGAAGCCACTAACAGGCTGCCATGTGTAGATGTAGGTTCTTAAGAGATCACAGGCTGGGTCATCTGATCACTGGATGGATAGCTCAGCCTGGGGCATTTAGTGTTTTCCCTGATAATAAACCCCCAAGGCAGCTGGATCTGGAGCTGGTGGCAAGTTGAAATTATTAAAAACTGATTTGTGTGGGACTGTCTTTAGTGTTGCTTTTTTTTTTTCTTAATCTCTGTTGCCCAGACTCATTCCTCAAAGATAGAGGTAAGGTAATCTCATAGGTGCTGCTCCCATCTGGCTAGGGGACCCCTACCTGCCCTTGTGAACTCTCTTCCTTCCTCTGAGTCTCCTGGCCCTAGTAGAGGTCGTTGGGTTCGGAGAGCTGTAACCTCTCTTGCCCTCTGGGTAGAAGGAGGGAGAAGGGAGTTAGTTCCCTTATCTCCAAACTTAGTGGTATTGAGGAGGCAAGCCAACCCATTTGGCCACTTATGGATTCCTGCCAGCCTTTCCTCCAAGTGAATGAGGACAGGTCTAGGGCATGGGGCACTAAGCAGAGGGCTCCTTGCCCTCCATTGTAAAGGCCCTTCTCTTGACCAGTTTATTCACATATACCTATTCTCAGAACTCCAAACGAGAGCACCCGTTGTCTCCTGGAAATCAACCTTAACAGGAGCTGCCCAAGCACTTTCTATGCCCAGCCTCTATGCCAGGTGTGTGGAGGCTCCTCCAGAGCCAAGGGAGATCCAAGCGCAGGGCATTGCTCCTAAAGACAATCTTACCCTCAGCCACTTGTCCCCCTCTTAGGCCGGAACTCCCGCCACAATTCCTGCTGGGTTGATTAAATCAAGTGGTTGGAAATTAAAGCCAATTGAAGAGATTAAGTGTGCTTGAGTCACTTTAAAGTTTTTGGTCTTAACAGGTCACTCCTTCAGACCCACCAGACAAGGTCCCCTCATCCTCATAGCAAGGGGTTGGGGGGCTTTTGGGTGTGGAGCCCAGGAAGCATCCTGAGGAAGGTCAGACCTGTGGCGCTCAAACACTCAGGATCCATTCCTGGGAGATGAGGGAGCCCATCCGTGCTAGCCCTGCCTTTAGAAAGGAGCTAATCTTAAGGAAGGGGTTTCATAACAAGGGCATTTCTTTCCTACTCTGTATCCTGACATGGATCCCCAAACCTGTCAGTTGCTCCCCATATCTGCTGGAAAAAAAGGAATCCAGGACAGGACAGGTGACAAAAGAGAAGGGCAGAAAAGTTGCTGCGGGGGAGGAACAAAAGAGCAAGGATGTCTTGAGAAACTGACCCGGTTCACTAATTTTTTTATCTTCATAGTCGGCCTATGGGGGGTCATTAGATCAGTGAAGGAGGCACCCTGAAAGTGAATAGGTTCCAGAGACAGGGTCCTGGAGTGGGTGAGAGTTGGGATCCTTCTGGAACTTGAGAGAAGACGAAATAGTCCATTGGCCCACGATGAGCTTGCTAATATTAGAGGCTGGGTTGACTCTTTCTTTGCATCCCTAACCTACTTTAAGCATGGTGGGGACTGTCTGGGACCACGAGAGATGCATACACGGGAGGAGGAACAACAGAGAAAATACAGGCTGACATGGAGGCAAACGGAGAGGGGACTCCGATATGATACCCCAGACTCTGCCTCAGCCAGAACTGTGCTGACGAAGGGGGAAGGGGTGCCTGAGAATTGGGGGCGGGGTTTCCTCTCAGTGGGGCTCTTCTGTCCCGCGCTCTTCTCCCCCGCCCCCCCAAGCCCCGTGACTTCTGGTTTAGGGACAGATTGCTGGGGAGCTAGTCTCCTTCCCCGCACTTTGCAGTTCACCCTTTCACCGGGTGCCTCCCCCGGGCTGCAAAGGGTGGGGGGCGGGGGTAGGGGGAGCCAATCCCGGCAGCGCCAAAGGGGGGAGGCGGCGGTGACAGCCGCGGGGAGGGGGCGGGAGGAGAGAGGCGGCTCGGCTCGGCTCCGCGCTCAGCTCCGCTCTGCCTCCGGCTCTGCGCTCACCTGCTGCCTAGTGTTCCCTCTCCTGCTCCAGGACCTCCGGGTAGACCTCAGACCCCGGGCCCATTCCCAGACTCAGCCTCAGCCCGGACTCCCCCAGCCCCGACAGCACAGTAGGCCGCCAGGGGGCGCCGTGTGAGCGCCCTATCCCGGCCACCCGGCGCCCCCTCCCACGGCCCGGGCGGGAGCGGGGCGCCGGGGGCCATGCGGGGCCAGGGCCGCAAGGAGAGTTTGTCCGATTCCCGAGACCTGGACGGCTCCTACGATCAGCTCACGGGTGAGTCAGTGACGTGGGGGTCGCGGGAGGGAGGGTGGATTCCATTCCTCTAGACCCTTCCGCCTCTCTGACCCCGGCCTGGCCCGCACCCACACTCTGCCCCATTCCCAGCCACTCTTATGCCCGGTCTGGGCGGCAGGACACTGGGGGTTCAAAGCCTTGGGTCCTGCAGGGGTTGGGGAGGAACAGTAGAGGCAGGTGTGGAGAGGCAGCAGGTGTGGGCGTTTGTGACACAGGGCTGAGAGGGTGTCTGGAGTGGGAGGTGTTACGTGCGTGAGCGCCTGTCATTCTGTGTGTGTGTGTGTGTGTGTGTGTGTGTGTGTGTGCGAGCGCGCGCGCGCGCCTCCCACAGCTGGTTGCCATGTGCCCTGGGCTTGATGACAGCTAGGGTGAGTGTGATTGTATGTGGCAGTGCAATTGTATGGTCTCGTCAGATATTTGAGTTTGCGTAGGACCCTGGTTGTACTGATGAAGTTGTTTTGACCATGTGTCTCTGTTATATGTGCAACGATGTGTTGTGAGTAATTCTGTATGAAGTGGTGTGTAACTACCAGAATGTATCAGGGCTCCACTTTAGGGTGGCTTGTCTCTTTGTAAGACTTCATGACCATAAGCCCTCTGGGCAAGACTTTGTTAAAGTAGGTTGTGTTGTGTTTTGTGATTTTGAGATTAGTGTTCAGTGCTAGTTGTGTACTTTCCTGTGGTGATGTCTGCAGCGGGGCTCTGTGAGTGTCCATGATGTGTCTCACCCTTGCTCCCTCTCTGGCTTCCTGGTACAGATAGGGGTCTTTAGTACACCCCACTGCTTCACCAATTTTTCCACAAATAGCCCAGGTGGACCCAAGGAGGGACTTTAGTGTTCAGCTGCCCAGCCTGGTTTCCAAGAGACCTTATGGCTCCAGCACCTGGCCCCTGTAGGAAGGCTTTAGTTAGTGCTGGGTCAGCCCTCTCTCCCCACACCAAATCATGTACTCAGATTATTCTTACAACTGAATCCTTCAACCCCCAACAAACATTTCAGAACTTCACTCAAACCCCAGGAAAACACATCCTCTTGCTTCCCCTCCAGAGCCAGAGCTAGAAGCTCTAGGCCTGGGAAGTGCCATGTGGTGTCCTGTATGTCCCCCCAAACCACTTGGCTGCCCGGGCATCCTCTGTTTCCCACATGGGGAGGTATGTGAGACCAGTACATCTGTGCATGTGCATGTTCCTGGGTTTGGTAGGAAGAGCCATGTGTTTGTGTAGGTGACTGTGTCACCCTGCGTACATTTCCATGTGTGTGTTTGTGTCTCTCATTGTGCAGCCTGCTCTAGAAAGCCAGCAGAGTGGGAGGAGGGAGGCTGTCTCCCTGAGGCCAAAACAAAGCTGGGGAGGTAGAGGGAGGCCATGATCCTTGTCCTTCCTGAGGGGAGTGAGATTAAGACCTGGGAAGGGGGAGGGGACTAGGATGAGGTGCCTTGAGCATGTGTCTTCCCCCACCCCCCATCACTGTCCCTAGGGAGGCCCTAGTCAGGATCAGGGGAGCCACTCAGGCTGGCCCCAGATGAGAGAGCATGCCAGATGTGCCTCAGAGCTGGATGGAATCCAAAGGGCCCACTGTCCAGCTCTTCCATGAATTCTGTTCGCATCACCAGCTTAGGATTCTTGAGAGTAGTAAGGGCCTAGGGGCCTTCAGTAGCATCACATTAGTCAGTGTTTGCTTCCAGCTTTAATGGGTTCTCACCCTTAGTGAAACCATCCCTTCCCCACTTGGCTATTTGAATGAGATTGGGTGGGGGAAGCATTTGTATTTGGAGATGCCCTGCCCCAGGTCAGTCAGGAATGGAAGTGTACCAACTACGTGACTTTTGTTCTCTTGGCCTCACCTTTCTCATCTGTAAAAGGGAATGTTACTTCCTGCCTGCCTGCCTACCTCCCAAGGAAAATGGAAGGGTCAAATGTTTACAAGTATCAAGAATTGTGGTCCGGGTCTACAGCAGCCTAGCTGTAGATAGCTCCACACACGACTTGGAAAGTAGAAACAGGACTACCAGGAGCTCTCCTCTCGAAGGGCGGCTTATTTTATAGCGGGAGACAAATCGGGTTGGGACGCCAGTGTCAACAAAGACTCCGGGCGGGCGGGCGGCGCTGAGCTCTGAGCGCTGGGAGATGCCTAAGCTGAAGCATGAAGGGGAGTCGTTGTCCGCGGTGCTGAAGCGCACGCCAGGCCTCGCCTCCCCTTCCCTGCAGTTGGGATTCCTGGGATCGGATTTAGGGTAGTCTCCAGCTCCCGTCATCCCGGCCCATCAGGCTTGCAGGGAGGCAGCTGGAAAGTTACACCTCAGGGCATCCTGGGTACCTCCGACCGTTTTACTTCCCCACTCCCACCCCAAGCTCAAAAGGGAGCTGGGAGAGACTCTTCAGGAAAACAAAACAAAACAAAAAACAGTCTGAGCCCCACCCAGACCCCTGTCTAATCCCTCGGGTGTTCCCAGCCCGGCGGGGCCGCTGGGCAGTGCGGTTCCGAGGGGAAAGGCCGCGTTTAGCAGCGGCCCTGTCTGAGCGGAAGAGAGAAAGGCCAAGAGAAGATGCGGAGAGGGTTGGAGCCTGGCTGGCCAGCCCTGAGCTCGGTCCCCGAACTGGGATCTCCGTGGAGTCCCTCCGGCCCTGAGTATTGTTCCCGGGGCGGGGGCGCCCCCGTGTGGCTGCGAGGAGTCATGCGCACGGAGCTGCTTCGCGATGGGGATAGTCGCCGTCAAGTGGACAAGATTTGCCCAGAGTTAGGAGGTCATTCTCACCACTTAAATGTAGGGTTTTCAACCAAACATGCGGGATCCCAGTCGAAGGAGCGGGACTATATCTCTCCCGTAGGCTTTCCCAGGAATTTTAAGGCGTTAGAGAGTCCTGGAAGGGTTTACTTGTGGTCTAACCTGATAGAGATGAGTCCGGAGTCCGGGAAAGGGGCGCAGCGGGACCGAAGTGGGGGTGGGGGGTGGGGGGTGGGGTGGGGGTGGGGCTCTTCTCGAAGCATTCGGCTGTAGCCAGCGTGTGGTGGTAGAGTCTGTGAACCTGCCGCACCGAGACAAACACAAATAGAAACAGTTATGAGAGCAAGGAATTTGGAGCCAGGAGACAGAAGGCAATGGGGCACAACTCTGCCGCCTCTTCTTTGCCACCCCAATACACTGGCCTCTTTCTCCTTCCTCCTGGCTTTCTTCCATTGGCCCAGGAAGTGTGGAAGTGTGGGGAGTTGCCATGACAACTCTGTCCTCTTACCCCTTCGGCTCTTTATGCCAAGATGGTGGGGGCGGGGTGCAGGGTGCGGGGAGGAGTGCGACAGGCGGAGAAAAGGGGCTGAAAGGGGGCAATAAAAGATACGGTTCATTCCCCATCCAGCTCTTTTCTCAAAACACACATGTGCCTGCCTGGCCTTCGCACCAGAACCCAGAAAAATGCTCCCTGAGAAGGCTGAGTCCGCGCCGCCCCTCCTCGCCCACCCCAGTCCGGGAACTTTGGGGGCGGGTGCTTCACATGATGGGGCCAGGGTGGGCCCCTCTCGTGCGGCCAGGAGAACATGAGAAGGCTCCAGGGTTTCGATCCTATGCCTGCCGGGCCGGTCCTCCTGCGCCGCCCACGCAGGGCCTACCCGGGTGAGGGCGGAGACCGGACCGCCCCGGGGCCTGGGGGCGGAGCTTGGACGCCGAGCTCTCCGCCAAACCATGAACCGATGCCCCCGCAGGTGCCGGAGCCCGCTGGGGCAGGCAGCGCGATCCCTCTACCAGCTGGTGACTGGGTCGCTGTCCCCAGGTATGAGGAAGGGAAGGGAGGGGCAGGATCCTTCAAAAAGTGAGCGAAGTGGGGTAGGAGCTCCGCAGAGGCAGGGAGGGAAGGGCACCTCACATAGATGGAGGGAGCAACATTCCTCCAAGGAAAGGGCTTCCAAGACGAGAGAACGGCCAGGGGATGGGCCTCCTTACAGAGCAGGAGGAAGACAGCGCTCTTCAAAGAGGAAAGGAGAGGGGCATCAAGTTCCCTCACAATGGTGGAGTGGGCGGGGCTTCTCACTGAAGGCAGACGAGGGGGCCTTAAGTGAGGGGCAGGGCGCCTCCCAGGGATGAAAGGAGGAGGCTTGCAGCAGAGCAGGGAAAAAGTTCAGCTCTTTCCTGCATTTCTTGGCTGAAGGGGTCTTAAGATGAAGGGTCAGTGTCCAGAAGGAAAAAACCCTGAGATGGGCCTAGACCAACATGAACTCAGCTAGCAAGTTCATGCATGACGTGGGACTGATAGACTTGTGTGGCTTAAGGATTGTATGTCTCTGTTTTCTCTCTCTCTGGGAGTGTGTATTAATGGGATTGTGCATTACTAAGTTGTGCATCGCTGGGCTATCATGGCTGAGTCTGTGTTTCCCTGGGGTTGTGATCACTGGGATTCTGTGACACTGAGACTGTGTGTACCTGGAGTTCTGTACTTTAGGATTGGGTTGAGGGTTCCTGAGTCTCTAAGTTGGTTGTGTAGCCTTCGTGAGGTTGTACCTTGGTGTGAAATTTGTGGAGTGTATGAGGTGTGGATTGTGAGTATCCCATGGCACTGCTGAGGTGTATGCACATCTCCACTTGCGTTTCCTTATGACTGCTTGGGCAGGGCCCACAGAACCCAACGTCTCCTCTGCACCTGGCCTCAAACAGACCAAAACAACCTGGTCCTCTGGCATTCTGAGATCTGTCGTTTTCTGGCTCTCTCCATGGGTATCCACTTGAGCCCCTGGAGTATAGGTAGGGCCTGTGGCCTCTCCTTGCCATCTCTCCCCCAAAAGGAGGGTAGATGGATGGTCCTGAGCCAGAACCATACCTGGAAATCTTTTGGGGAGCATACAACCTCCAAGCCCCCTGCTTGGGCCTGTCTCCAGTGACAGATGGCTGGAGCCAGGCAGGGCCAGCTCTCAGTCATTGCAGGCATGACTTCCAGGACCCAAAATAGCCCCAACGTCTAGGGAGGTCATTAATCACCCGATGCAGCTGGGGGCTGCTGTGTCTTTGGCCTAGCTGGGAATGGTGTGGGTCTGGGGGACTGAGAGAAGGGCTTTGAGGTCTTCACTGGCTGGGTTAACAGTGGCGGTGGGGGGTGGGACAAAGGTAGACTGGGGAAGGTGGGACAGTTGCATAGAGTGGGTTCCCCCACAAGGCAGTGTTACTCACATTTGAACTGGGGGAGATAAATAAATAAATGATAGGAATATCTCTGTGGTAAGATTTGAGGGATCTGGGGAAGGCCCACCTCATGCCTCGAGATGGTTTTCCCTTGAGTTCCCACTCTGCCAGATTGCTTCCACAGAGATTTTACTTTGAGTGAAGAGCTAAATTCGTGGCACAGGGATGCTTGGGGAGGATGGATCTGGCAAGTTTCTCACTGAACCCACTTTGAGAAGTCTCTGAGTGGGGAGAAGGGAGAGCCTGGAGTAATAACTCGTCCTTTCACTCCTGACAGACTCTGCCACGGGATGCCTGGCTGATTTAGGACCATGAGTCCTGGTGAGGCTGGGTCAAGGTCTCTGAGAGTTGAGAGTGGGAGTTAGGAAAAGGAGGGGCCAGGGCCAGGGCCAGGGCCAGGGCAACTGGCTACAAGTTATCAGTAACAGGGAGCAAGGAGGGACTGTTGTGGGGCCCCTTTCCATTCAAATAGTCTGGCTTGGCATTCAAGGTTTCATGGAATTTGACCCTTTTTGATTTTATTACCCATAGCTCCCTTACCTAAACTAAGCTGTAGGCCCTAGGATTCCTTGACACCCCACACATATTGGAGAGACTGCCTGAGGGAGCTGACAGATCACTGACTCTGGTTAAACTCATTATTATTATTATTATTATTATTATTATTATTATTATTGAGACAGAGTTTTGCTCTTTCAGTCAGACTGGAGTGAAGTGGCGTGATCTCAGTTCACTGCAACCTCTGCCTCCCAGTTTCAAGCAATTCTGCCTCAGCCTCCTGAGTAGCTGGGATTACAGGCAAGCGCCATCACGCCCGGCTAATTTTCATATTTTTAGTAGAGACGGGGTTTCACCATGTGAGTCAGGCTGGTCTTGAACTCCTGACCTTGTGATCCACCCGCCTCGGCCTCCCAAAGTGCTGGGATTACAGGCGTGAGCCACTGCACCCAGCCAAACTCATTCTTTATTAGCATGTCAGTTGTTATCTTGGAAAAAAATCACTCTTTTTTCCCAAGATAAGCAGGGAGCTTATCTTGGCGGGAAGCTTCAATTCCTTCATCTGCAAAATGGGTATACTACCACTCACTCTGACCGTGTCAGCTGTAAAAACAGGAATAATAGATCCTACCTCTCAGGTTTATTATGAGGACTAAGTGAGATACTACATGTAAAGTATCCAGGACACAAAATGTGCTGGATAAATATTATCTCTTTGTTTATTTGTTTATTTTGAGATGGGGTCTCACTTTGTCATCTAGGCTGAAGTACAGTGGCATGATCATGGCTTACTGCAGCCTCGAATTCCCACCTCAGCCTCCCAGGTAGCTGGGACTATAGGTGTGTGCCACCACTCCAGGCTAATTTTTTTTTTTTTTTTTTTGAGACAGAGTCTCGCTCTGTTGCTCAGGCTGGAGTGCAGTGGCATGATCTCGGCTCACTGCAACCTCCACCTCCTGGGTTCAAGCAATTCTCCTGCCTCGGCCTCCCAAGTAACTGGGATTACAGGTGTGTGCCACCACGCCCGGCCAATTTTTGTATTTTTAGTAGAGACGGGGTTTCACCATTTTGGCCAGGCTGGTCTCGAACTCCTGACCTCGTGATCCACCTGCCTTGACCTCCTAGAGTGCTGGGATTACAGGCATGAGCCACCTTGCCCGGCCCAGGCTAATTTTTTGTAGAGACAGAGTTTCGCCATGTTGCCCAGGCTGGTCTGGGACTCCTGATCCAACCTCTTCAGCCTCCCAAGTGCTAGGATTACAGGCATGAGCCATCCACCATGCCTGGCCAAATGTTGATCTCTTTGTTAAGGTGGACAGTTGACATTTGAGCCTGACCCCCCAGTTAAGAAGCTTTTGCTATAACTCATTTCATAACCTGCCTGTAACAGCTCCTATCACCTATAGGCATCCCACAAATATTTTTTGAATGAGTAGATTCCTTAGAGTTCTCTCAGTAGGGCTGTCTCTCTCTACCCAGTGAGGGCATATTTGGTTCACCTTCATTGCAAAAGCACTAGCTCAGAGCCTGACACTCAATTTGTGTAGGTCCAGGTTTTTTTTTTTGTTTTTCCTTTAACATCTTTGCTCTCCCAGGAGGTTGGAATGTATTTGAGGAAACAAGACTGATACAGAGAAATCTGGGTTCAAATCTCTGCTTCATATCCTGTTAGTTGGGTGACCTCAAGCAAGGCGCTTTATCTCTCTGCGCCTCATTTACCTCATTAGTAAAATGGGTACAATACTATTCACTGCCCGTCTCATGGGGTTGTTATGAGAAGCCATCCAGATAATAGTGTTTGTGGAAATGCTTTATGAACTGTTAAGAGCTATAGAAATGTAAGGGGGAGTGTTACGTTGTTAATAATGGTAGCAGACACATATTCAGCAGTTACTCTGTGCTAGGTGTTTAGGTGTTTTTCTTCTTTTTTTTTTTTTTTTTTTTTTTTTTGAGATGGAGTCTTGCTGTGTCACCTAGGCTGGAGTGCAGTGGCACAATCTCAGCTTACTGCAACCCCTGCCTCCCTAGCTCAAGCGATTCTCCTTCCTGAGCCTCCTGAGTAGCTGGGATTACAGGCATGTGTGCCACCATCCCTGGCTAATTTTTGTATTTATAGTAGAAACAAAGTTTCACCATGTTGGCCAGGATGGTCTTGAACTCCTGACCTCAAGTGATCCACCTGCCTCAGCCTCCCAAAGTGCTGGGATTACAGACATGAGCCACCGTGCCTGGCCTGTGCTAGGTGTTATTCTAACAACTGTCCATGTATTATTTTATTCCCCCCTCCTCAGCAACCATATGAGGTGGGAAACTGAGGCATACAGAGGTTGAGAGCCCATCCAGTTATTCCAAGTTGCAAAGCTGGGATTTGAAACCAGGGAGTCTGGCACCCTAGTCCACCCTAACACTTACTATTCTACAACACCTTTTACTGTTCCCACTGATAACATTACAGAATTCCCTGCTGAGTTTTGAGGACTCTGCAAGGAATTCAGTCAGAATTCAGGTTACTGGTAGACCACTGAAGGCTGGAGGCTCTGAAGGGAAGGGAATTTAAGCTGCCTCTAACGGATAGGTAAGAGGAAAAGCAGAAGCGAGGGCAGCCCTGACAGAGATGGTAAGAGCAAAAACACAGAAATAGGACAGAGTTTAGTGTGTTTCAGCTACAGTGAGGAGGCCAAACTGGCTGAAACAAAAGTATCTACCCTGATGAGGGTAGAGGGAAGAATATTGCCAGGGGTGGAAGTTGGACAGTCATAGGGAGGTATTTGCTGGTTTCATCTGTAAATCAGTAACCTCTAAGATGTGAGTAATGGCAAGCAATCCCTAAATAGACTTTTTCCTAGGGGAAAGGAGTGGAACAGACCAAGCCCTATTTGAGGCCGGACGCGGTGGCACACGCCTGGAATTCCAGCACTTTGGGATGCCAACGGGGGCAGATCACTTCAGGCCAGGAGTTCGAGACCAGCCTGGCCAGCATGACAAAACCCTACTTAAAAATATAAAAATCAGCTGGGCGTAGTGGTGCACGCCTGTAATCCCAGTTATTCGGTGGCTGAGGCACGAGAATCGCTAGCGCCACCGCACTTTAGCCTGGGTGATAGAACGAGACTCTGTCTCAAAAAAAAAAAAAAAAAAAAAAAAAAAAAAGAGAAAAAAAAGCCTACGTGAAGCGTCATCTTCCCACCTCTTCCCTGGATGGGGCAGGTCGGGGAGAAGGAAGGGGTATGGTACTGTGTGAGGTTGGACACGTGCCCCCCGGTGGTGGCTGTATAGAACTGCAGATCAGCCAACCTCAACTGGGGCCTTAGGGACTGGCCCCCACCCCACAAATTGGGCTGAGACACAGTCATCCCAGAGCTGGACAAGAGGGAGGGCTCCTTCTGGGGCCAATCCCCCTAAATTCGGCCTCCCGGCTGGGCCAGCTTTCTAAGAAGGGAACCAGTGTAGTGTGGTGGTTTAGAGTGAAGGCTGAGTCAGACTGGGTTAAAATTGAAGCTCTGATCTTGAAGATTTGCTTAATTTCTCTTTGACTTAGTTTCACCACCTGTAATATGAGGATAATAGTACTGCCTTCATAGGCTTATTGTGAAAATTCGGTGTTACAACACCTGTAAGCACATAGTGCATTTTCTAGTACATAGTGAATGCTCAGTCACCGTTAGCCAGCAGCGGTAGTAATGGTGTTACTAACGCAGAGGCCCTAGTCTTGCAGCTCATTGGCTCTGTAGGCCTCTCCCCACCCCTTTACACACACAAACACGGCACCAAGAAGGGGCAGGGAAGAGGAGGGAGGGACTCCAGGGATGCTGGGTGGGAGGGGTGGCTCCCTTAGAGGGTTCAGATTTCCTTCCTACAGCAGCTGGGCTTCTCCATCAGCTCAATAACAGTTCCTAAGGAGCAGGCAGGGCTTTGGCATCTCCTGGATGAGGTCCCAGCCACATAAGGAGCCAGCACAGTCCCCCCTCCTCTCCCAGGAAGCTTGGGTTTCTTGACCCCAAAGGCAGCTGCAATAAGTCCCCTCCCCAGAGGGTCCTGATGGGGTTAAGTGGCCTTTTTCTGCCTAGGCTACTACTGTATATTATCCGCCCTCCCTTGGGCCTCAGTTTCACTGCCTGTGGCCTGTGGGAAGAGAGTGCTTCCCTCCTCACAGTCTCCATGGCAACCAAATCGATATTGGTGATATCCTCCTAGCAGGAGAGGTCACTGCCTTCTCCGCCATTATTCTCATACAATTCCATGCCAGTACAATGACAAAACAGTAGACCCACCCTCCAAATTATACAACACATCCATACCTAACAAACTTCAGACCCACATCCTACAACCCTACTAAAACACAGGAACCTCACTCCCCATGCACACTCACAAATACTTCAACACACTCCCACACATGCAGACCATAGACATCCAGCTCACATACCCATATACGCAAGAGTCAAAATGCATAACCATACACCAAACACACACCTCTGTGACAGGTGCACAGTCACATGTAAGCGCACAAAGACACACGTAAGAGGAGAACTATGCATTGCCATACTGACAAACACAGGAATATACACACAGGAAAACACCTGGCCACCACAACATATTCTGACCCATGCGTCTGATTACTTATACATGTGCAGATGGTGGTTTCTCACACACATACACCCTGCCCTTCCCTGCCTTCTCCCTAAGCTCAGCTCCTCCCTCTGCCCCCTCCCTTTGGCACAGAGTAGCCACAGGATGTCTAGGGGAAGCACTTCTCAGGGACAGAGGCAGGTCACTGCCCCCTCCCTCCTCTGGCCCATATCTTGGCCAAAGGTTCCCGAGGAGGTGCCAGTCCAAAGGCTGAGGTGGCCCTGCGAAGAGGAAGAGGCGGCGGCTGTGGTTGGGAGGCTTGTGGGGCAGAGGCGGGGTGATGGGGGAGAGGAAGGAGATCCTGGGAGGGAGAGTGGGAGGGAGGCTGCAGGCAGTCCTACTCAGCCTGGGGAGCCTGAGGGGGAGGTGGTGTGAGGCAGCAAACCAGCGCGTCTGAACCTGGGCCCTGTAGGGGCCATGCCCCAGGCCCACCATGAACCTGGAAGGGCTGGAGATGGTCGCTGTGCTCGTGGTCCTCGCTCTGTTTGTCAAGGTCCTGGAGCAGTTTGGCCTCTTTGAGCCTGTCTCCTTGGAAGGTAATCCAGGTGTCCTGGCATGACTGAGCTGCTGGCTGGTGGGGCAGCTGCCCCACAGCACTAGGGAGGGTGTTTGTCTGTCTTCATGACTGGGGGCAGGGATGAGCAGGTGAGTGATGGGACAGGGATCTGGGAGGTGAGTAGAGGTGCTTGGGGGATGCGACATCTGGGAGGGGTAAAGAGGAGGCCTCAAGGAGTAGATATGGAGAGAGGAGGGAATCTGGGGGACAAGGTGTCAGGAGGTGATGAGGGGTGCAGTGTGGGAGGACTGGGGTGTGGAGATGAGGAGGTGAGGGGATTCTGGGGGATACCAGGAGGGGTCTGGAGATAGGGAAGGAGTGTCTGGAGTAGAGGAGGGAGGTTCTAGGGATTCTGAGGTAACAACAGATTTCTGGGGGGTCCTTTTTGGAGTCAGGGGCCCACCACGGTGCCTGTGCATCCTCTCCACACCTCCATCCGTGCAGTGTAGCTTATGGGGTGTGTGGGCTCAGTGTGTGAGAGACACAGGGTGTGACTTTGTGTTCCTGTATGTGAGAGAGTACAAAGTATGTAACTGTGAGCCCGTGTATGGGACAGGGATATGACTGTATGTGTCAGAGTGACAGGGCATGTGGCTTTGTGAGAAGGTGGATGTGGCCAGGCCTGAGTGGCACAGTATGTGGCTGAGCCTCTTTGGGTATCAGGTTGTGCATGTGGCTGTTTCCAGAGTTTCCTGAGGATATACCAGCTCCATACCCAAGGCTTGGGAGGAGGTGGGTTCTGGAGGGAAGAGTGTGAACATTGTGAAGGAGACATTTGTAGCCAGCTATGATTGGGGATGAGGAGTGGATCAGATCAGGGACCCTGCTTCCCAAGTCCCCTTGCTTCTCCAAGCTCCTATCAGGATCCAAGTGCAGAATGGTCTCCAGGGCCTAGACATTGGGAGTGGAAAATCAACTCCCCTCCCCAGCCCACCCCAAAGTCAGTAGGGAGAGTAATATTGGGGTGGAGTGGGGAGCACTTCTGCCTCCCCCTTGGGAGTTTTGACCTCTCCCTCCTCTTCACGGCTAGAACTGTGTAACTCCATAGCATGGCTGTTCCCCAGTACCACCAGGGACAGGAAGACAGACCAGAACCATGATGGAGGACTGCAGGGTAGATACCTGGAAGAACTGGAAAAATACGAAGGAAGCTGGGAACAAGAGGAAGGTGCATGAATTGCCTGCTCTAGGGTTCAGTAAGAGCAGAAAACTCCTAGCTCACCCTCCATCCTCTGCTGCATTTATTGGGGTGGAGTGGGGAACAGGGAGTTGGACCTAGATGAACTGGGACAGCTGGGCTGAGCTTGTTCTCATTCAATCTGGAAAAGGTGAAGTTGATTGAGCTCTAACTTGCCATCCCTTTTAGATGGGAAAGGGGGAAGAGAGGGCATCTGGGAATCCCAGGAGTCTTGGGCTGAAGGCAGCCATTCTGTCCTCACCTTTAGAGGAGACAGAGGCTTAGAAACAGGTAGGGGGCTGGGGTGGGGGGCAGGAGAGCCAGCCCCAAGTTGGGCGACTACACCATTGGAGGCCCCAGGTGCAATCCGGCTTTGGGAAACCAGAGTCCAGGCTAATGGAGCCCTGGGCCAGAGGCCAGGTCGCCATCGATCCCCCTGCCTGGCCCACTGCCCCCTCCCACCTCTCCATGACTCCTGGGGTGGGAGGGAGGTAAGGATGTTTTGAAGGAGAGGAGGTGGTTACTCACCCAGTTGCCTCCTGAGAACAGGGCCTGATCTGGAGGGTGAAGCCTGGATTGGGAGGGTGGGGTATATGGAGGGGGAGTAACCTTTAACTAAAGGAAGTTGGACCCCTCCAGGAATGGACTGAGGCCAATTTTAGCCACTGTGTCAGATCCAGTGGGATCTGATCCAGGAATCTGGATGCAGTGCAGCTGGGAGACACACAGACACACACACACACAGAGTAACACTGAGGGTCCTCTGGGGGTGCAATTAGAGCTGTAGAGCATGTGCAGAAATAAGGGGAGAAGAGAGGAAGGGGAGCCATGATCAGTGGGCCATGGATAGCCCCACAATACACCAGAATACTCCCCTCCAAGATCTCTTATTGCCGCAAAGTTTACTATTATTTCACCCTCAAAGAGCAAGCCATACTGGAAAAGACTGTGAAGGGGCCACAGTTTAGGGTAGATGAGTTAGCTGATGAGGAACCCTGCCCTTTGGCAGAAAGATTCTGGGTGCCTTGGAATGAGGAGGGGTTACAGGAAAGAAAAGTGGATGTACCCAGGAAAAATGAAGCCTCTGTGGGTGAGGTATTGAGGTACAGCCTTAGATATCTGGGTGCCATGGGGACCCAGGTCACAGTATGATATGGATATGTGTCATGACAACCTTGATATGTCTCATAATGTTATAAGGTCACAATGTGATAGTGTTCTTTGTAGACTCACATGTCATGATGTCCCAGAGGCATTATGTGTTCTTGTGTGGTTTGATCATGCTGTGTGTGGGATGGCCTATATGGGTCTCCATGTGTGTGCATCCTGTTTTACTTAGGTCACATTTGTATATGTTTGTGTTAAGGAGTAGCAGGTCATTGTGTGTGTGTGTGTGTGTGTGTGTGTGTGTGTGTGTGTGTGTGTGTGTGTTGGAGCATGCATATTAGGCCATCAGGTGTGAGTTACTGGATATCAAGCTGTCACTGGCACCCATCACTGTGATGCATTGTTCTACATGTCACTATACACGCCTGTCACTGTAGGTGTGTGTATGAGAGAGTTGTTCTTACCCAGGCAATCCTTGGGTTGGACATCATCCTGAGAGGTCCAGCCATGGCACTTGAGCCAAGGGTACTAGGTCAGCAAAGACACTGAGGCCACTGCCACCTCATCCTTGCCGCCTCGCTGTCACCGGCCACATCCCATTAAACAAAGTGCCTGAGCCTCACCTCTATGGACCCACTGGGCTCCCCTAACCCGATTCCAACCACCCTTGCCATTCCTTTCCTCCCCTTAATTCCTCCCCCAGCCTGGTCCCCAGATGGGGTTTATTTATGACTGGCGGGGAGGGGACAGGGAACAGAGGGACAATGGGAGTTAATGTGCCTTCCTGGGGTCTTCTCTCTTCCCAGGCCACCCTCCAGGGCCCACTAAAAAAGCGCTGAAGCAGCGATTCCTCAAGCTGCTGCCGTGCTGCGGGCCCCAAGCCCTGCCCTCAGTCAGTGAAAGCAAGTGCCTCTCATGTGCTTCCGGGGGCGGGGCCCGATGTGTGCGTGCGTGTGTGTGCGTGCGTCTGTGTGTGCGCATGCTCCAGGCCTGCCTGTGTGGGGGAGCGTGCCCCAGGCCTGCCTGTGTAGGGGTGGGGCCTGCCCCAGGCCTGTGTGTGTGTATGTGTGTGCATGTGCGCGCGCGCTCGCAAGCGTGCCCCAGGCCGGCGTGTGTGGGGGGGGGCGTGCCCTACCCCTGCATGTGTGTGGAGGGCGTGCCCCAGGCCCGCATGTGTGTGTGTATGGGGAGGCGTGCCCCAGGCCTGCGTGTGGGGGAGGGGCGTGCCCCAGGCCTGCGTGCGTGTGTGTGTGTGGGCGTGACCAGCGTGGCGAGGGCGGGTGCTGGCTGGGCTGGAGCATAACGGAGCGTGGCTACTGTGTGCGTGTGCGGCTGAAGCCAGCGTGTGTGGGCGTGGTCAGTTGGGCGCGGGTGTGTGTCACCGCTCCCGCAAAACTGTGGGACCCGAGAGTGTGAGTGTGACCATTGTGACCGGGCTGAGGCCTGAGCCTGTGTAGCTGTGGCGGCCTGTGTAGACCAGGCGGCCGTGAGGGTCTGTATGTGGCTTAGCTGGATTAGCGTCTTCAACTCCGTGCGGCTGCCCCCTTCCCCACCGTGTTTTGGATCCCTGATGTGTGTTGCCTATGCCCCGACAGGACGGTGACAGGTGTAGAGGATGGCGCCTGCCCTCCTCCAGACGCCAGGGTATTTGGGTTTTCTGTCCCAGCCTGGTCCCCTGCTGAGTGATCTCGAGTTGAGTGACCTCGCTTTGTCTCCAGGTCTCCGTTTCCTCAGTTGGGCCTTGCCCACCTCATAGGATCATACTGCATTTTGCAAACCATAAAAGCCCGCTTTGTAGTTATTTGAGCGTGCTGTTGTGTTGTACTTAGATGGGTCCCACACGGGGGTGGATTCGGAAAAGGACAGGCGTGAGTCCCGCAAGCTTGTGTGCATGGGGTCCGTTTCGTGTGTGTCTGTGCTGGTTGGGTGTGCCTTTGCACGGGCTGGGGTGTGAGGTTTGCTCTGAGTGTGAGGGGCCAGGTGTGCGTCTGCAGTTGGCCGGGTCTTCCGCTTTCTCGGTGACAGTTCGCTCCCTTCAGCATTAGCCGCCCCAGCCTCCCTCCGCCCCCACAGACCCCGCCTGCTGGACCCAGGTGACTTACGCTCCTGGTGGGGGCGGGGCGGGGCAGGGCGGCTTTGCCATCTTGGGGTGGGGGCACTTGCCTGGGGGCTGGACGTTGGGGGCGGGGCGGGATTGAGATGGGGCCGGGGGTGGGGTCTGGATGCAGGTTGGCTGAGCTGGGCGGGGCATGGCTCAGGCATGGCTGGGATAGATGGGGCTGGGCGGGGCGAGGGGCGGGGTTGGGCGGGGCAAGGCTGGGGCTGGGCGGATCTGAGTTGGTCCCCAAAGGCCCGGAGCTCTGACCCTCAGACGCCCCCTCTTGAACGCACTTTTCCCACTCCTCCCTTTTTGAAACGAAGATGCGGCTGGGGGCCTTCCCCTCCAACGAGGGATCGAGGGTCCAGGGGCGAGCGCTGAGTCGGATCCCTGGCTCTGGGGCCAGGCTAGGCCTTGGCCCACTGGTAGACCTCGAAGATGGCCAGCATCTTTTCTCCTTACCTCAGTGTCCTTGGCTCGGGGCCCAGGGAACTGGCAGCCTGGTCTCCGGCATCGGATGGGACCGGGGGGGCGGGGAGGGGGTGAATGGGGCAGTGATTTGAAGAGGGGTCGCAGAGGCTGGGCCTGAGGCGCGGCTGTCCTCACCGCTCCCGCAGACAGCGTGGAGGATGAATTTGAATTGTCCACCGTGTGTCACCGGCCTGAGGGACTGGAGCAGCTGCAGGAGCAAACCAAATTCACGCGCAAGGAGTTGCAGGTCCTGTACCGGGGCTTCAAGAACGTGAGTGCAAGGCGAGGCCAAACTCAGCGAGGGTGGGACAGGAGGACCCAAGCCGGTCCACAGCTTCCCAGAAAGCATGGCTTGGATGCTTGAGGTGCGGGCGGAAGGGAGGCGAGGCCCTGAGACTGAACTTCTAGCTGGAGGTTCTGGGGCGGGGCCAGAACGGAAGCGGCGCCTGTAGACTGTCAGTTTCGTTCCATGTTTTTTATTTGTGCACTGGGAAAGAAGTCTTGCCTCCCATCACATGAGCCACGTGGTGAGTCCTCTGGAGGCTTGAAGATTATCCCCCTCCCTGGGAGTCTTGGGCCATGGAGGGTGGGGGCGGTGAATGGAAGGGGATTTTGTCTCTGCCCTCAGCCTGGTGCCCTCTCCTTCCAGGAATGTCCCAGCGGAATTGTCAATGAGGAGAACTTCAAGCAGATTTACTCCCAGTTCTTTCCTCAAGGAGGTGAGCGGACAAGGCCCAAGGGGAAGCAGCTGTCCTTCTCTAGGCTAAGGGAGGGACGGATTCTGGAGGAGCTGGGAATGCCAAGGTGATGGGGGGTATGGGGAGCTCCGCAGAGGGAGGAAGTCCTCTTCTGTGTGGAAGCCAACTTCTCCACACTCACCCTGCAGACTCCAGCACCTATGCCACTTTCCTCTTCAATGCCTTTGACACCAACCATGATGGCTCGGTCAGTTTTGAGGTGAGCTGGGCGAGTTGGGCCAGGGAAGCCTGTTTCCTGGACTTCAGGGCCAGGATCTCCAGGCCAAACCCAGAGAAGGGGTTGGGTGAAGAGTACCCGAGGACACAGCTCCCTCCTGCCTCCTTCCCAGGACTTTGTGGCTGGTTTGTCCGTGATTCTTCGGGGAACTGTAGATGACAGGCTTAATTGGGCCTTCAACCTGTATGACCTTAACAAGGACGGCTGCATCACCAAGGAGGTGCAGGGCAACTGAAGGGCTGGGGGTCTGTGGCGGTGATGGGGGTGGTGTGCAGAGGGTGATGGGAGGGAAATATGGCCCACATATGCCCACAAGCAAGGGATCAAGGGAGGCTGGAGGCTCTGAGGAAGGATCCTCTTCTCTCTTGGCCTAACAGGAAATGCTTGACATCATGAAGTCCATCTATGACATGATGGGCAAGTACACGTACCCTGCACTCCGGGAGGAGGCCCCAAGGGAACACGTGGAGAGCTTCTTCCAGGTACTTGGGACTGGGTAGGCTGGAGGGCCCTGGAGTGAAGGGAAGGAGGCCAAGAACCAGCAGGGAACTCACCTGACTTCTGTCTGCCTCTCTCTTGCCATCCCTCCTGTTCTCCCTGCCTGACCACCTTCTTGCAGAAGATGGACAGAAACAAGGATGGTGTGGTGACCATTGAGGAATTCATGGAGTCTTGTCAAAAGGTACAGCTCCCTGCCCTCTACATTACCCTGACCTGGACTCAGGCCTGATTTAGTAATGTAGGGAAAAGCTTCTTTGGGCAGAATACCACCTTCCCACCTCACCCCCATATTTCAATCCTATTCCTTTGTGGGAGGCTTACCCCTTCCCTACCTCAGGTCTCTCTGAGCATCTCCTTCCTCTGTGCTTTTGAATGTCCCCATCTGTGACTCAGTGTCCCCCTCCCTGTCTCTGATAAGCTCCTTCTCTTTCTCTCTCTTCAATCTGCCTCGCTCACACCATGGCCACAGGATGAGAACATCATGAGGTCCATGCAGCTCTTTGACAATGTCATCTAGCCCCCAGGAGAGGGGGTCAGTGTTTCCTGGGGGGACCATGCTCTAACCCTAGTCCAGGTGGACCTCACCCTTCTCTTCCCAGGTCTATCCTCATCCTAGGCCTCCCTGGGGGCTGGAGGGATCCAGGAGCTTGGGGATTCAGTAGTCCAGATCTCTGGAGCTGAAGGGGCCAGAGAGTGGGCAGAGTGCATCTCGGGGGGTGTTCCTAACTCCCACCAGCTCTCACCCCCTTCCTGCCTGACACCCAGTGTTGAGAGTGCCCCTCCTGTAGGAATTGAGTGGTTCCCCACCTCCTACCCCTACTCTAGAAACACACTAGACAGATGTCTCCTGCTATGGTGCTTCCCCCATCCCTGACTTCATAAACATTTCCCCTAAGACTCCCCTCTCAGAGAGAATGCTCCATTCTTCGCACTGGCTGGCTTCTCAGACCAGCCTTTGAGAGCCCTGTGGGAGGGGGACAAGAATGTATAGGGAGAAATCTTGGGCCTGAGTCAATGGATAGGTCCTAGGAGGTGGCTGGGGTTGAGAATAGAAAGGCCTGGACAGATTATGATTGCTCAGGCATACCAGGTTATAGCTCCAAGTTCCACAGGTCTGCTACCACAGGCCATCAAAATATAAGTTTCCAGGCTTTGCAGAAGAACTTGTCTCCTTAGAAATGCCCCAGAAATTTTCCACACCCTCCTCGGTATCCATGGAGAGCCTGGGGCCAGATATCTGGCTCATCTCTGGCATTGCTTCCTCTCCTTCCTTCCTGCATGTGTTGGTGGTGGTTGTGGCAGGGGAATGTGGATGGGGGATGTCCTGGCTGATGCCTGCCAAAGTTTCATCCTACCCTCCTTGCTCATTGTCCCTGTTTTGAGGGCTATGACTTGAGTTTTTGTTTCCCATGTTCTCTATAGACTTGGGACCTTCCTGAACTTGGGGCCTATCACTCCCCACAGTGGATGCCTTAGAAGGGAGAGGGAAGGAGGGAGGCAGGCATAGCATCTGAACCCAGTGTGGGGGCATTCACTAGAATCTTCAATCAACCTGGGCTCTCCCCACCCCCCCAGATAACCTCCTCAGTTCCCTAGGGTCTCCTCTTGCTCTACTCAAGCTACCCAGAGATGCCCCTTAGCACACCTAGAGGGCAGGGACCATAGAACCCAGGTTCCAACCCCATTGTCAGCACCCCAGCCATGCTGCCACCCCTTAGCACACCTGCTCGTCCCATTCAGCTTACCCTCCCAGTCAGCCAGAATCTGAGGGGAGGGCCCCCAGAGAGCCCCCTTCCCCATCAGAAGACTGTTGACTGCTTTGCATTTTGGGCTCTTCTATATATTTTGTAAAATAAGAAATATACCAGATCTAATAAAACACAATGGCTATGCACAGGCTGCCGTCTCTGCCTTTTGTCCCTCCCACCTACAAATACTACACAACCCCTAGCTCATGTACCTGCAGCCTTTTAGATCCCCAAGAAAGTGGCTTTCTTTTCCATAGTTTTCCATACCTTGGCATAAGACTGAGACACAGGCTCTGGAATGGTTGGAAACCCACCCAACCTCAGGCCCCCACGTGAATCTCCCTCCCACACAGCCTGAGAGGAGACAAGGAAGGAAGGACAGGACACTGATGTCCCGAAGACTGTGCCAAGCAAGCTGTTTTTTAGCTGACATTCTTACAAGTTGAATCACGGATTTCTAATTTACAGACTTTTTAGTTAATCTCAAAGTGCTTTCTTTTGAGGGGCCTCCCTTTAGTTTCTTTTTTTTTTTTTTTTCTGAGACGGAGTGTCTCTCTTTTGCCCAGGCTGGAGTGCAGTGGCGTGATCTCGGCTTTACTGCAGCCTCCGCTTCCTGGGTTCAAGCAATTCTCCTGCGTCAGCTTCCTGAATAGCTGGCATTACAGGCGTGCACTGCCACGCCCGGCTAATTTTTGTATTTTTAGTAGAGACAGGGTTTTGCCATGATGGCCAGGCTGGTCTCAAACTCCTGACCTCATGTGATCTGACCGCCTAAGCCTCCCAAAGTGTTAGTTACAGGTGTGAGCCACCATGCACAGCCCCTCCCTTTAGTTTCTAATGAAAGTTCCTTTGTGTCAACATTCTAACCTTGCCTCCAGTATAGATAAATATTTTTTGTGTCCATACCCCAGCCAGGAATGATGCAGGAATGAGATGGAGTGGACCCAGCGCAGGTCACCATGAGGCAGATGGCACAAAGGATGACACGGACTTTCTGTGTCTTCCCATTCTTTCTTTGTTCTGCTCCTGCAGAGGGACCTACCAATGGTCGGTTCCTCTCATCCTTTCTCTGGGTCACCATTATGGGTGACTAAGCTTCACCATCCATAGGAGGAGTATCAGGCCTTCTCCTCCCTCATGACAAAGTCAAGGGGAGGGATATGTTGTCCAAAAAGCAAAAACTCACTTTATCATCCATTGTTTTATCATCTGTGTTCCCTGCTTATATCATCAAAGAACCATCTGCTCCTTGGGTCCTTGGATTTCTTTGAGTCATCAGCATAAAGATCTGATAAAAGCTGTAGGCCCACTATCCAGAAGAAAAAAAAAAGGCAAGAATTCCCATGCATTTTTGTATCCCTGAAGCTCATCTATGGGTCCTAAGTTAAGAACCTGTGATCTAGAGTGAGTGCAGCGGCTCATGCCTGTAATCCCAGCACTTTGGGAGGCTGAGGTGGGTGGATCACTTGAGGTCAGGAGTTCAAGGCCATTTTGGCCAACATAGTGAAACCTGGTCTCTACTAAAAATGCAAAATTAGCTGGGCGTGGTGGCGCATACTTGTAATCCCAGCTACTTGGGAGGCTGAGGCCAGAGAATCGCCTGAACCTGGGAAGCGGAGGTTGTAGTGAGCCGAGATGGCACCACTGCACTCCAGCCTGGGCAACAGAGTGAGACTCTGTCTCAAAAAAAAAAAAAAAGAACATGTGAGCTAGTCTAACCCTCCATTTCATAGAAGAAGCAGGCTCAGAGAAGGGAGACTTGCTCAAGGTCACTCAGTGAGTTTGTAGCAGGACTGAGACTAGACTCAATCTCTCAAGTCTGTCAACAGTGGCCTTTGGGCACAGTAAAGAGTTGTATGTGGTCCGGGCACAGTGGCTCACGCCTGTAATGCCAGCACTTTGGGAGGCTGAGGCAGGCAGATCACGAGGTCAGGAGATTGAGACCATCCTGGCTAACATGGTGAAACCCTGTCTCTACTAAAAATACAAAAAATTAGCTGGGCGTGGTGGCGGGCGCCTGTAGTCCCAGCTACTCAGGAGGCTGAGGGAGGAGAATGGCGTGAACCCAGGAGGCGGAGCTTGCAGTGAGCCGAGATCGCACCACTGCACTCCAGCCTGGGCAACAGAGCAAGACTCCATCTCAGAAAAAAAAAACCAAAGAGTTGTATGTGAAGGGTGGATGCTGTGCATGTTATGCATAATCCAAGCAAAGTGACACTATGACAGGCTCTCACGATGCCCTCTGCTTTTCCTTTATGGCACTTCTCAGTTTGTAACCATATACTTACTTGGGTAATTATATACTTGTCTTCTCCTATACTCTGTAAGTTCCTGAGGGCTCCCTGAGTGCCTGGACTAGGGTTTTTTTCTTCACCATCTTATCCCTGGGGCCTGGCACATAACAAGCCTTCAGTAAATAATAATGGATGAAAGGACATGGTGAATGTGTGTATATAATTACATAGGTATGGAGACAGTTGTTTTTTTTTTTTTTTTGAGACTGGGTCTCACAATCTCAGCTCACTGCAGCCTCCACCTCCCAGGCTCAGGTGATCCTCCCACCCCAGCCTCCCAAGTAGCTGGGACCACAGGTGCACACCACCACGCCTGGCTAATTTTTTGTATTTTTGGTAGAGACAAGGTTTCACCACATTGCTCAGGCTGGTCTCGAACTCCTGAGCTCAAGCAATTTGCCCACCTCAGCCTCCCAAAGTGCTGGGATTACAGGTGTGAGCCATCACGCCTGGCCCAGTTTCCATTTTCTAAGGTAGATTCAAGTTTAGTGGGATTGAAGCAGAGAACTGCTAGTAAGCTGAGAAGTGCCCCAGAGCCCAAGCCTACAGATGAGATCCGGAAAAAAAACAGTAGGTTGGCATTCAGATTGTCACCCAGGCTGGAGTGCAGTGGAGTGATCTCCACTCACTACAACCTCCGCCTCCCGGGTTCAAGCGATTCCCCTGCCTCAGCCTCCGAGTAGCTGGGATTACAAGCACATGCTACCATGCCTGGCTAATTTTTATATTTTTAGTAGAGAAGGGGTTTCGCCATATTGGTCAGGCTGGTCTTGAACTCCTGACCTCAGGCGATCCACCCGCCTCAGCCTCCCAAAGTGCTGTGATTACAGGTGTGAGCCACTACGCCAGCCTCAGATTATTTCATCTTGGCCATTGGTTGGGTTCTGCGTGTTGTCAGCTGCTCCATCTCAAATACTCTCCTTTCTTGCCTTCCAGTATTTCCTACTCTCCTGGTTTTCCTCGTGCCCTTCTGGCTACCCCTTCTCAGCCCTCCCTTACAGACTCATCCTTCTCAACTTGAATTTTAAATCTTAGGCCCCACAGCTCAGACCTAAGCCTCTTTTCCAAACCACGCCTAATCCCATGGCTTTAAACACCGTCGATATGCAGAGGCTCCTAAGTTTATATCCCCAGAACTCTCTCTTCTGAAATCCAAAACCTGTCTATCCAGTTGCCCCCCACTTTTTTTTTTTTTTTCCTGTCACCCAGGCTGGAGTGCAGTGGTACAATCATAGCTCACTGCAGTCTCAAACTCCTGGGCTCCAGCGATCCTCCCACCTCAGCCTCCAGAGTAACTGGGACTACAAGTGTGTGCCACCCACACCCTGCTAATGTTTTAATTTTTTGTAGAGATGGGGTCTCACTATGTTGCCCAGGCTGCTCTTGAACTCCCGGGCTCAAGTGATCCTCCTCCAGTCTCAGCTTCCCAAAGTGCTGAGATTACAGGAATGAGCCACCGTGCCTAGTCCAATTGCCTATTTGATATATTAATGTGGACCTGTAATGGTTAAACTTAACATGTTCAAAATGGAGCTTAGATTCATGCCTTTCCAGTCTTTCCCATCTCAGTAAATGACACCAACATCCATCTAGTTGCTCAGGTCAAAATTTAGAAGTCTTCATTTCTTCCTCTCCTTCATTCTCCCTCCACCCCCATTTAATCAATCACCAATTCCACCACCAAAGGTACACCACCTCTCTCTCTCTCTGATGCTGTTTCCTAGCCCAAGCCACTATCGCTACTCACCTAAATTACTCCTTCCTATTTGTCCATCTGAAGTAGCTCCTCCTTGATGCAGTTGGCAGGTTTCCTCCCTTAATAGCCCTTACCACAAACTGTGAGTTCCTATGTGTGTACTGAATTTGTTATTGTCTGGTTCTCCAAACAGAATCTAAAATCTGTGAGGGCAGGGCCCTATCTCATTCATTCCACAAATATTCATCATAGGTCTACTAAGCACTGTTACTGTTGTAGGTGTTGGGGGTGGGTGGAGAGAGGTGTGGTATGGTGAGAAAGTGTATAGCAGTTATGTGGCAAGAACCACTCTTCAAATTTGAGGGACACAGAAATGGGGCCAACCTTCCCTATGAGACTGGACTGTGGAAAGTAGGAGAAATTGTGGCTGCTGACTTGCTGGCAGTGATTAAGGCAAAGAGGAAAATGTCATGAGACTAAGGACATCAGCCAGAATGACAGCCCCCAAATCTCCTGTCAACCTATAAGGAAGAAGCTGAGGCAAAATGAATACAAGTAGAGAGTTTATTATAAGACTGAGGATTGCAACCCAAGAGCATAGATTCAAGTTGCCCTAAATAGACACTCTGATTAGCAGCAGTTACAAGTGGATTTTTATAGGGAAAGAAGAGGCAGTTCCTGAGTTATTTACCAAGAGTTTACATTAAAATAACATAAGCTATTGATTGGCTATACATTGTTAAACTATAGGGTGTGTGTTAGAGTGTCCAGTACAACATTATCAGGTTAATTTATGGCTATTGTGGCAACAGCAAGCAGTGTCAAGAGATGAATACATAGCTCAAAGGAGGGAGGCATAGGATGTGATCCTGTCATGTTATTTTCTTTCTTTTTTTTTTTTTTTGAGACCGAGTCTCACTCTGTTGCCCTGGCTGGAGAGCAGTGGCATGATCTTGGCTCACTGCAACCTCTGCCTCCCAGGTTCAAGTGATTCTCCTGCCTCAGCCTCCCAAATAGCTGGGATTACAGGCGTGCACCACCATGCCCAGCTATTGTTTGTAGTTTTAGTAGAGATGGAGTTTCAACATGATGGCCAGGCTATTCTTGAACTCCTGACTTTCTGCCTGCCTTGGCCTTTCAAAGTGCTGAGATTATAGGCGTGAGCCACTGAGCCTGGCTGATTCTGTCATTTTAATGCCTCGCTGGGCCTATTTATTTATTTTTAATTTTTAAAGATTTATTTATTTTTTAATTTTTTAATTTTTTTTTTTTTAGAGGCAGGGTCTTGTTCTGTGGCTCAGGCTGGAGTGCAGTGGTGAGATCCTAGCACTACAGGTGCACACCACTATGCCTGGCTTATTTTTTTTTTTTTTGAGATGGAGTTTAGCTTTTGTTGCCCAGGTTGGAGTGCAATGGCACGATCTCGGCTCACGCAACCCGGGTTCAAGTGATTCTCCTGCCTCAGCCTCCCGAGTAGCTGGGATTACAGGCATCTGCCACCATGCCCAGCTAATTTTGTATTTTTAGTAGAAACGGGGTTTCTCCATGTTGGTCAGGCTGGTCTTGAACTCCCGACCTCAGGTGATCCATCTGCCTCGGCCTCCCAAAGTGCTGGGATTACAGGCGTGAGCCACCACGCCCGGCCAATTTTTATTTTTTTATAAAGACTGGGTCTGGCAATACTGCCCAGGCTGGTTGCAAACACCAACACTGCGCCCAGCCATCTGGGCCTGATAATTTAAAAGGACTCTCATTCCTCAGATAAAAGTTCTTTTCGGCCAGGTGAGGTGGCACATGTCTGTAATCCCAGCACTTTGGGAGGCTGAGACTGGAGGATCACCTGAGCCCAAGAGTTCGAGACCAGCTTGGGAAAGATGTTGAGACCCCCGTCTCTACCAAAAATGAACAAATTAAAAGAGTGCGGTGGCGGGCACTAGCCTATAGTCCCAGCTACTCGGGATGGCTAAGGCGGGAAGATCCCTTGAGAGCCCAGGAATTCGATACTTAAGCTATGATTGCACTAGCCTGTGTGGCAAAAGTGAGACCTCTTCTCTTACAAAAAAAAAAAAAAAAAAAAAAAGTTGTGTTCTCAACCCCAACGGACCACAATATCCAGTAAAGCTGCTATGGCCCCTAACTCTCAGCACAGGAGGTCTCTTAAGAAAATGCTTGGCCGGCCGGGCTTGGTGGCTCACACCTGTAATCCCAGCACTTTGGGAGGCCGAGGCAGGTGGATCACCTGAGGTCAGGAGTTCAAGACTAGCCTAATCAACGTGGCGAAACCCCGTCTCTATTAAAAACACAAAAAATTAGCCGGGTGTGGTGGCGGGTGCCTGTAGTCTCAGCTCCTCGAGAGGTTGAGGCAGGAGAAAAGCCTGAGCCCAGGAGGTGGAGGCTGCAGTGAGCCGAGATTGCGCCACTGCGCTCCTGCGCTCCAGCCTGGGCGACAGAGTGAAACTCCGTCTCAAAAAAAAAAAAAAAAAAAAAAATGCTTGCTCCTAACCCCCATCTCAACAATCCAGGACTGAAAAGAAGAGGGACCATGAAAGTCCCTGAAACTACAAGTTGGGCTACGGCTAAAGAAGGTAAATATCAGAGTGAAGTGTAAGATGGATATTACTAAGTCTTAATCATCATTTCATATTTATACCTCACAGATTGAGACAGATTTCTCAAGCAACATAAATGTAAAGTGCATTAGGGTAGGTCTACAAGAGAGCTCTGAGAACATACAGTAAGGAGACCCAAACCCATCTAGGGCTCAGGGAAGGCTTCCCAAGGAAGCGATGCCCATGCTGAGGCCCAAGGGATCTCATGCCCCACTGCACACACCGCGCGCTCCCCATTCCCAAACAAGGCAGTCTTTTCATGCCTCCCTACCTTTGGACTCTGTTGTTCGTTCCACTTTCCTGGAGTGCTGTCTTCCCTCCCCTCCTGCTCAGTCAGGCTAACTTCACATCCTTTATAATCCAGCTGAAAAGTGAAGCCATGCCCACGGCATCTCCCCAAAGGAGGAGTGAGTATCACCTGTTCTGAGCTCCGAAGTTCTTGGGGACACCTTGTGGGAACTGCGTGTGTGGTGGCTTGTCTCCATCACCGTACTGTGAGCTCATAGTGTTCTTAGAGCCCAGCACGAGGCAAGCTCTGTAGATGTCTACTGAATGAAGGAATGAACGAATGATTACATTTTAAATGGGATTGGGGGAAAATGATTCAAGGCAGAGGGGTGAGCTGAGCTCCTTGGAATGGTGTTTTTACCGAACCAAGCCTGGGTCAGGCAGATGTAATGAGCCCACCTATTAGAAGAATCTCCATAGAAAGTAGGTCAGTTCTTTCCTATCTCTTTAAGAACGAGAGGCAGCGGCTCCGCGCCTGCGCACTGAGAGAGTAAACGCCTCTCTTTTTCACCTTCCCCCGTTCTCCCTATTGCCCCAACCGGCCGCAGCCTCCTCCCATACTCCCCTCCTTCGGGGCGGGTAATGGTCCGTCCCAGGGTGCCAGGCTTGTTTCGGAGGGTGGCAAGCAGAAATGGTACATTCCACTGCCTTCATTACCTTCTGCTTTTCGCGTCTCCTGTTCTATTTCCCCCTACCTAAAGAAGCTTAATAGGCTAGCCCCAAAGAAGGCGGGGGAGCCGGGCGGAGGGGACCGGTCTGAGCCGGTCTGCAGCGCAAGCGCAGTGCGGATAAACAGGAAGCGGGCGGTGGAGGCAGCAGTAGAGGGAGAGCTCGGGGCTTCGAGGGGAAACGGCGGAAGACCTAAGATTATCGGGAGGGCAGCAGAGGCAGAGAACGAGGACAGGACCCTTGACCGTCTTCTTCCAGGGAACGAGAGGTCACAGCCTCGCTCTCCGCTTAGGCTTCTGGCGCCCCAGCTTAAAGCTGAGGCTGCTGCTGACAAAGGGCTCGCGCCGGTGCCGCCGCCCTTCTCATCCGGGCATTCGGGTCCCTGCGGAGAGGGAGGGGGAAGGGCAGAGGGGGAGGGGAAGGAACCGGAGGGGCGCACACTTGGAGCTGAAGCCCTCTCCAGGGCTCCGGGCCGGTGGCCCAACGGACGGAGGTCGAGGAGGACCCGCAGAGGTGGCGGCGGCCGGGGGCAGGAGGATGGTGCAGAAGGAGAGTCAAGCGACGTTGGAGGAGCGGGAGAGCGAGCTCAGCTCCAACCCTGCGGCCTCTGCGGGGGCATCGCTGGAGCCGCCGGCAGCTCCGGCACCCGGAGAAGACAACCCCGCCGGGGCTGGGGGAGCGGCGGTGGCCGGGGCTGCAGCAGGGGCTCGGCGGTTCCTGTGCGGTGTGGTGGAAGGTGAGCGCCCTCCTTCCTGCCCCGCCTTGGCACTAACACGTTCTGTCCTCGGCAGGAGGGTGGTGGCGGGGATTTTGGAGACTCTAAAAGGCCGGAAAGCCTCTGGGTCTGAAATGTGGCCTTCCTAAAGCGAGGGGAGAGACGAGAATGTTGGGCGAATCTCCTTGCACGTCCTTAGACGGCGTCGAATTCCCCCCTGGCCGCTCACAAGTCTGACCCCACCCTTCTTGGGCTTGGAGCCAGGCCACCTCCTAAGGAGGCAGTGGTTAGAAGCCTGGTGTTCTGTTAGCCTCTGAGTTCTACTTCTTTGTACCTTGGGATCTTACTCCCTAGGGTTGTCTGCGTTCCAGTGAAAAAATATGTGTAGTGGTTCTGTCACCACCCTTTGTGGAAAATCGACCCACACTGACGTGCTTGTATTTCTGGAGTGAAGAGAAGCACGGTTGGCCTATAGTATTTCAAGTTCCGCTTTGCTTAGAATATTTTTGTTGCTTCCCCCTACCCCCGCAAAGATTCATTTGCAACTTAGAAAATTGCCCTCTTTCCCAGCTACTGTACTTTGCTCTCGAGGGATGAAGCTTTGGCTTTAATCACAGATTCTCAAAGTATCTGAGATGCGTAATTTGAATTTAGTGACCGCAGAAGTGGCTTTAAAAATGCCCTTCTCTCCTTTTTTCCCATTTATAGTCGAAAAGAACGATGGACTTTTTGGTAGTGAGGGAAAATTACCAGATGCTTGTTTCACAGTTTCTGGATTAGAATGGACAGATAGTCCACCTTGCAGCTCTATAGAGGCACGAATCAGTTACATTATTGGTCTTTCCGCAGTTACAGCATATATTTGAATTTTCTGAAGTATTTTGGCCGACTCAGAGTTTCCTGGATGTCTGTTTTATATCTCTCTCGTATGTAATGGCGTGGATAAGGGTAAAAAATATATATATTTAAAAAACCAAAAAGGTATGGAAAAAGGATTGCTCTCGACGTTGAGAACATCAGCTTTTCTATTTTTTTTCACCATATAAATTAGAGTATTCTTTCGAAAAATGGGTGGTGGTTATGGTACACACCATAACAGGCTACTTTGCTGCTACAGTAAGGCATGAAAGAGTTCAGCGAAGTTAACTGTCTTGCAGAATTTGGGGGACTACAAAATGGAAAACTGCTATATAGTGTTCATCAAAAATGATTGCATTGTGTGACTTACATCGATGTATTTATTGGCTTGAGTGCAGGGAGATTTTAGAAAAAGAATCTGGTTTTTGTTATCAAAGATCTTGGGGTGGGGATGAGAGAGTGCTGGGAAATTTCGGAGCTAGACTGGAGTGAGTCTAAGGAAACTTGCCAGTCCATTATACCTTCAGTTATAAAAGGTGAAAACTCATTTGGCTTAAATTGGTTTGTTTAGAATAGCATTAAAAGGCGATTCTTCCTATTTAAAGAACAGAGTTGTCTGCCATTCTCTCGTTTATTCCTCCTCCCTCCCGTGCCCTTGTATATTTTCTTAGTGACTGAGCACCTGAGCCAGCACTGATTTTTTGTGTGTTTTGTTGTTTTTGTTTTTGTTGTGGGAGATGGAGTCTCGCTGTGTCGCCCGGGCTGGAGTGCAGTGGCGTGATCGCGGCTCGCTGCAACCTCCGCCTCCCGGGTTCAAGTAATTCTCTTCCCTCACCCTCCCAAGTAGCTGGGACTACAGACGCGGGCCCGGCTAATTTTTTGTATTTTAGTAGAAGCAGGGGTTTCACCGTGTTGCCCAGGCAGGTTTCCACCTCCGGAGCTCAGGCAGTCCGCCCGCCTCTGTCTTCCAAAGTGCTGAGATTACAGGCGTGAACTACCGCGCCTGGCCCTTTTTTTTTTTTTTCTCTTTTTGATACTTCTTGGTTGGCACCAGCCGTAAAATGAATGAGCATAGAAATACTATAGTGACTGCTAGGATTTCTTTTTTGTTTTCTTTCCATCACAAAACTTTCTTGGTTTTTAACTCACATTAACAGCATTGCTTCCTCTTTGTGGTGCCAGTCAACCGAAACCATGAACCTGACTCTCAAAAGAGCCAAGGTAGGGTTTCTAAAGATTAAAATGTTTAAGCTAGACATTTGAAAAGTCTTTTTTATATTGGAACAACTCTGAAAGGATGTTTAATGCCTACTCCTTAAAAAAAAAAAATGATAATGCTAAGTGCCGTAGGGATGCTAAAGACTTGTATAGGTCTGCCTGATCAAGAATATTTTATATTGGCTGGGCGCGGTGGCTCACGCCTGTAATCCCAGCACTTTGGGAGGCCGAGGCGGGCAGATCACGAGGTCAGGAGATCGAGACTAGCCTGGCCAACATGGCGAAACCCTGTCTCTACTAAAAATAGAAAAAATTAGCCGGGCGTGGTGGCGGGCTCCTGTAATCCCAGCTACTCGGGAGGCCGAGACAGGAGAATCGCTTGACCCGGGAGTTGGAGGCGTAGGTTGCATTGAGACGAGATCGTGCCACTGCACTCCAGCCTGGGCGACAGAGTGAGATTCCGCCTGAGGAAAAAAAAAAATTTATATCACTTGTGAGAGGCTAACATTAGATTGTCCAGATGAAAGTGCTACAGTTATACATTGGTATGTAATGAATTTTAATTTGGTCTGTCGTTGTCCTTTTTGTGGTGCAGAGGAGTCATTCTGCCTAGAGGTTGGAGCTAAAATACATTGCAGAAATTTCTGTTCTAGACTAGTCTGTTATGTAGACTGTGTGGGTTTATGTAGAACATTTTGTGTTCAGAATGCTTTTATTAACCTTCTTCATGGTACTGTTGAGAGGCTGTCCTTATCTCTTACTGATGATTAGACTGAGACAAGTGGAAAGTAAAGGTTAGACAAGATGTAAAGTGTGCTTTGAGCTGTGATGAGCACACTAGAGAGTTCCAGACACCAGTTTGATGCTTATTCAACCATTTAGGTCATCGGTCTGCAAGTTTGTTTTCTGCAGTGTGCATAACTAGTATTTTGTCCTCTTAGAGGATACTCTGGGGCAGGTCACATTCTTGAGTTTTCTTTATTCCTTTCCGTTTAGGACCAGAAGTAACATTCTTGTATTTTCATTTGTTCAGATCTTTGCTCTGTAATTAAGATTGCGTGAGAGTTTGTTGTTTGGGCCAGTTAGGCTGTTGAATTTCTTGGGAATGTGGTTTCAGGCATTTTTTGGTCCCTTTGATTATATCATTGTATCGGGAACTTTTTTTGAGAGAGAGAGTTTTGCTCTGTCACCCAGGCTGGAATGCAGTGGCGCGGATCTTGGCTCACTGCAACCTCCGCCTCCTGGATTCAAGCAGTTCTCCTGCTCTAGCCTCCCAAGTAGCTGGAATTCCAGTCCTGGCCAGGAACTTTTTTTTAAAAAGAGGAGCACGATCATAAAATTAAGTTAGATTCTTTCCTAACCCTATCTCTGATTTTTTTTAACTACTTTACCTGTTTATCTCCCCTCACCCTTTTGTTGTTGTTGTTGTTGTTTGAGATGGAGTCTTTTCTGTCGCCCAGACTGGAGTGCAGTGGCGCAGTCTCGGCTCACTGCAAGTCCGTCTCCCAGGTTCAAGTGGTTGTTGTTTCTCAGCCTCCCAAATAGCTGGGATTACAGGCATTTGCCACCATACCTGGCTAATTTTTGTATTTTTAGTAGAGACATGGTTTCACCATGTTGGCCAGGCTGGGTCTGGAACTCCTGACCTCAAGTGATCTACCTGCCTCAGCCTGCCAAAGTGCTGGGATTACAGGCATGGGTCACCTCACCCGGCCTCCCCTCACCCTTTCTAAAGCAGTTTTACTATCATTCTAGGAAGTAATTATTACTGTTGGCAGCTTGTATTACATTGCTGCCCTTCCCCATTGTAAGATTGAGATCTCTTAAAAAATTGGAATTAAATATATTTGGCCTTTATCAACAGTGGAAAGATGATAGATGTTTGTTTTAAAATAGCTATCACCTAAGTAACTAATGTCATGGTAGAAAAAATAAGAAAATTTACCTAAGCAAAAATGGAATAAAAGTCACCTTGTAATGTCACCACCCAAAGATAAAGGAACCTTAGTATTTTATTAAATATCCTTCTGATCTGGTGTATTTTATGCTTTTTACAAAATAGGATTGTATTGTATGTTTTGTAACTTGCTTTTCTCAATAAAGCTTACCACATTTTAAAACTGAATATAATTTCATTCTTACTTTGAATCTAGGATTTTATGGAAGACCTTGGGTTATGGAACAGAGAAAAGAACTCTTTAGAAGGTAAATCTTCATTATATGAAGGAGAGAGGAGAACCTTAGACTCTAAACATTTCCTTTTGTTTGAAGAAATACTAACAGCGAATAGCCCAGGTGCATTTTGATGGTTTCTCAATTGCAGAAGTTATTTTACCTTGGTCCCTTATTTCTTCACCTAGGCCTTTGGTTTTCAAACTTTTCCTGGGGAGCTGAATAAGTTTTGGGCTTCACTTTACCCAGAGCTGTTGTGTTTTTTAAGAGTGTTTTATATGTTGGCATACATTGTAATACTTAATTTTTTTAAATTCCACTGATTACAAAAAGGTTAAAAGCTACTGTCATAGAATATTAGCTTTGTATGAGATGGAGATGCTCCACGAAGAGGGAAATGGAGATTGACAGCCTATGAATGTTGCCTGTTTATACATATGTAATTTTCTTTTTCCTTAAGGCTCCAGAAATGGGAATTAAATACATACTTGTATGCCCCAAAAGATGACTACAAACATAGGATGTTTTGGCGAGAGATGTATTCAGTGGAGGAAGCTGGTAATCTTTTTCTTTTTAATCCATAAATTCAGAATCTTTGAAGAAAACGGTTATATTTTAAATGTAGTTGTACAAGAATCTTATGACGTATTTTATTTTTATTTTGTAGGTAGTTTCCTTTTCTTCTATCTGGTAACTATTCAGTTAGCTGAGATTGAAAGAGTCCTCTGCGCTAGCAAGGTCATGACCATACGTGTGATATCATGGGCGTGCTAGGCTGACTCCATCTGTTCTGTGGTCATAGATTGTGCTGCTTACTTCTGCCAGTGGACTAAACAGTGGGCCACTGGGCAAAGAAGTGCTGGAGCTGGGCTAGGCCCAGGGCAAGGCAAGTGAGGCACGTACCTTGGGTGCAAATTTTAAGGGACCCCCAAAAAGTAATCAAGATAAATAATATTTTATGCAATATTTTTTAAAAAACCAAAATTAATGCAGAAATTCATGATGGACACAATGCTAAAATTTTAGGTAAAGACAGGATCAGCACTACTGATTGTTCCTTTTGCTTCATGCTCTAGTATGGCTTGGCCTTGTCAACAGTTATTGGTCCTTAAACCCTAGTCCAGGAAAGTGGGAAGCCATTAATAGGCTATCTTTGGGTTTTGTTTTGTTTTGCTTTTTGAGACAAGAGTCTTGCTCTGGCCCCCAGGCTGGAGTGCAGTGGTGCGATCTCGGCTAACTGCAACCTCAGCCTCCCGAGTTCAAGAGATTCTGCTGCCTCAGCCTCCCAAAGTGCTGGGATTACAGGCTTGAGCTCCTGTGCCCGGCCAGCCAGCCTGCTATGGGTATACTTACGTTGAGTTGGTTACATAAAATTGATAAAAAGTTAGTAGTATAGCACTGAACCGCCAAATTAGAGAGGTGCTTTTCTTTGGGAACTTGTAAATGGTGAAACATTTTTGTACTTGAAATTAAATGGTATACGCGTATAGCTAACAAGATATTTGGTTACAGAGCCCAGCCAAGGCACAGAAGGCTGAAAGTTTTCTTGAATTACAAAGAAGCAATTACAACTTATCCCATCTCCATCTAGTGTTGTGGTTTACTACTCTATTTAAGTGTGCCTTCAACTTAATTACTTTCTGGTAGTGCTGGTAATGAAACTTAATGTGATCAATAATCAAAATAGAGTAAAAATGATTATCTTGAGATACTACTGAAAATTATTCAAAAATATGTCTTATGGTATATAGTAGTAGTAGTTAAGTAGATTTAGGAAAATTGTCAATTGATAATTTTAAAAGCTTAAAATCTATAATTAATGTTTTTCCCATAAATAGAAACAGGTCAAGATTGTTAAGGCCATGACTTAACTCTGGTTCTTTTTCTTTTTTTTGGAGACAGCATTTGTCACTTTGTTACCCAGGCTGGAGTGCAGTGACTCACTGCAATTTTGATCTCCCCGGCTCAAGCAATCCTCCTACCTCAGCCCCCCAACTAGCTGAGACTACAAGCGCAGGTCACCATGCCCAGCTAATTTTTGTATATTTTGTAGAGAGAGGGGTTTGTCATGTTGCCTGTGCTGGTCTCAAACTCCTGAACTCAAGCAATCAACTTGCCGTGGCCTCTCAAAGTGCTGGGATTACAGGCGTGATTCTTTTTTTTTTTTTTTTTTTTTTTTTTTTTTTTTTGAGATGGAGTCTTGCTATGTGGTCCAGACTGGAGTGCAGTGGTGTGATCTTGGCTCACTGCAACCTCTGCCTCCAGGGTTCAAGCAATTCTCCTGCCTCAGCCTCCCTAGTAGTTGGGATTACAAGTATGCGCCACCGTGCTTGGCTAATTTTTGTATTTTTAGTAGAGATGGGATTTCACAGTGTTGACCAGGCTGGTCTCAAACTCCTGACCTCAGGCAGTCCTCTTACCTGGCCTCCCAAAGTCCTGGGGTTACAGGCATGAGCCATTGGGCCTGGCCTACCCTGATTCTTAAGAAAGCATTTTCTTTCTTTCATATTATAAAGTAGTTATGTGTAGGTTTATTTAGTTAGGAATTCCAGTTGTTCAGAGATGGCAAAACAAAAAAAAAAGCAAGATCCAGTACCGTGGCTCATGCCTGCAATCCCAACACTAAGAGGCTAAGGCAGGCGGATCACTTGAGGCCAGGAGTTCAAGACCAGCCTGGGCTGGGCAATATGGCAAAACCCCATCTCTACTAAACAAAAATTAGCCGGGTATACCTGTAATCCCAGCTACTCAGGAGGCGGAGGTTGCAGTGAGTCAGGATCGTGCCACTGCACTCCAGCCTTGGGCAACAGAGCAAGACTCTCAAAATAAAAAAGCGGCTGCATTTTATGCCTTTCAAATGCTGCAGAAAATAGAAATGGCTTAAGTTCAGTAAGAGAATCGACAATTCAGTGTTTTTGAGAAATGGCAATGAAAGAGAGGAAAATGTTTATTGATTTTAGCCTGTTTCCCCAAAAGGATAAGAAACTATTTAGAAGTGAAAAAGAAGGGCCTCTTATTTTCTGTTGGTTCAGATTTCAAAGGTGTGAAAACTATTCTTTTTCCCTTACTGTGACATTAAATTACTTCAGGCTTGTACCATTTTGTATGGCCTGTTGTTAAGTTGGACCTGACAATTTGTAAAATGTGAGGGTCTTTTCCTTTCTTGTAAGTTAGAAGAATAACCTCTTCAGTTAAAACTTCAGTGAAGGTTCTTTTAGTTTTCTGTTCTGCTTTCTAAAAACATGGACTCTGTTCTTTAGAGCAACTTATGACTCTCATCTCTGCTGCACGAGAATATGAGATAGAGTTCATCTATGCGATCTCACCTGGATTGGATATCACTTTTTCTAACCCCAAGGAAGTATCCACATTGAAACGTAAATTGGACCAGGTAACTCCTTACTTTTTATTCATTTTTCCTGACTGTGTACTTGAAACTAGAAGTTTACTCTGTTGCTTTTATGATGTTAAAAGGAAATCAAATTCCTATTTCTTTGTTTTCTTTTTTTGTTTGTTTGTTTTGTTTTTTGAGACAGAGTCTTGCTCTGTCGCCCAGACTGGAGTGCAGTGGCACAATCTCGGCTCACTGCAACCTCCTCCGCCTCCCGGGTTCAAGTGATTCTCCTGCCTCAGCTTCCCGAGTAGCTGGGAATATAGGTGCATGCCATCATGCCCGGCTAATTTTTGTATTTTTAGTAGAGATAGGGCCTTCACCATGCCAGCCAGGCTGGTCTCGAACTACTCACCTCATGATCTTCCCAAAGTGCTGGGATTACAGGCGTGAGTCACCATGCCTGGTCTTTCATTTCTTTGTTTCTATAAGAATTTTTTTACTACTTTGAATGCTTTTTTTTTTTTTTTTTTTTTTTTGGAGACAGAGTCTTGCCCTGTTGCCTGGAGTGCAGTGGCCCAATCTCGGCTCACTGCAACCTCCACCTCCCAAGTTCAAGCAATTCTTGTGCCTCAGCCTCCGGAGTAGCTATTACAGGCACACCACCATGCCTGGCTAATTTTTATATTTTTAGTAGAGACAGGGTTTTGCCACGTTGGCCAGGCTGGTCTTGAACTCCTGACTTTAGGTGATCCACCCACCTCGGCCTCCCCCAAAGTGCTGGGATTACAGTCGTGCGCCAGTGCACCCAGCCTTGAATCCTTCTGATAGAGGAATATTTTCCAAATTAAGTAAAAAGAGCTTTACTAGAGGCACTAGTTCTTCTCAAATTTCAGTTTGCATAAGAACTGCCTTAAAAGAATGATTAGGTGTGAAGCTTGGAAGAATGCTGACTGCTGGACTTTTATTTCCCAAATGGATAAGGTGGGGACCGGGAATCTAGGTGATTGGTGGTCAAGAACCACATTTTGAGAAATTATATATACCCTAGGCTGCTTGGCTTGAATTTACAACTGAGATTATAGAAACAGGGTTTTACCTATTAGACATTAGTTTCTTCAATTATATGGACAAAGAGATGTCTGGAAATGGCTAGTTTCCCAAGATGAGAAGAAAAACAGACTAGGTGAACCTAATTGAGTGTAAAGTCTGCTTAATGTAAAAGCTGCACACTTCTTTTGGTCAAATGTAGGGGGCTTCTATTTTCCTTTTTTTTTTTTTTGAAACTGAGTCTTGCTCTGTCACCCAGGCTGGAGTGCAGTGGCGCGATCTCAGCTCATTGCAACCTCTGCCTCCTGGGTTCAAGCAATTCTCTGGCCTCAGCCTCCTGAGTAACGGGGATTACAGGTGTGTGCTACCACGCCTGGCTAATTGTTTTGTATTTTTAGTAGAGACGGGGTTTCACCATGTTGGCCAGGCTGGTCTCGAACTCCTAACCTCATGATTTGCCCGCCTCGGCCTCCCAAAGTGCTGGGATTACAAGTGTGAGCCACTGCACCTGGCCCCATTTTTCTGTTTTTTTAGTTTGTTGGTTTTTCTATATACATGTCTTCTTTAGGCAAAGATTTATATGGGTGACATTAAAATGTCTGGTAAAAAATTTAAGGCAGTTGAAATTTTCATGAATGAAGTTATTTTACTATTTGATAAAATTCTATTCTTTCTGATTCATACCTGGTTAGGTTTATCTGCAAAGGGATCACTGTGCCTTTTGGAACTAGGACACAGCCTGGCTTTTTCATGTCTTAAGGTTACTTACTCATGTTTCTGTATTTTTCTGACTTTGTTGGGTCTTCTACAATCAGCAGCCCATGAGGACTAGGAGGCTAGGCCACTTTGTTGGATCATATTGTCATATAAGTTGAGTATCCCTAATTCATAAATCTGAAATGCTCCAAAATATGAAACTCTTTGAGCTCCATAAAATTCAAAGGAAATGCTCCTTGGAGCATTTCAGATTTTGGATTTTCAGGTTAGGGATGCTGAATATAATACAGATATTCCAAAATCCAGGAAAAAAAAAATCAAAGTCCAAAACATTTTTGGTCCCAAGCATTTCAGATAAGGAATACTCAACCTGTAGAGCATTCAAACCCAAATGAGAAATGGGTCCCAAAACTATTTAACTTACGATTTTTAATTGAAAATGTAAAAACAATAAATCGGTCTTTGAAACATTCTAGTAAGGAAAATATTGGATTTCAAGTATAACTGTTAACTCTATAATGTTTGGAATTCTTAATTTTTTTACTCTTGATCCTCTTTTTTCTCCTAGGTTTCTCAGTTTGGGTGCAGATCATTTGCTTTGCTTTTTGATGATATAGACCATAATATGTGTGCAGCAGACAAAGAGGTATTCAGTTCTTTTGCTCATGCCCAGGTATCCATCACAAATGAAATCTATCAGTACCTAGGAGAGCCAGAAACTTTCCTCTTCTGTCCCACAGGTATTGTATATAATGACTTTACATTTAACTACTCTTCTTGGAATATGTAACTTATAAAGGACCATGGGCCCCATTCTCTCTCCACTTCGCCTCCTCCCTTGGTGTGTAAAAGTAGGAATCTTTTTTTAGAAGACATTTTTCAAGATCCTAAATTGGAGAAATTTTAGGAACTAATAAATGACAACTGACTGGACAAAATATTTTTATGTATTTTTTAGTACTGGAAGTCTATGAACATTACATTGTCAATATTAAAAGAGGGATAGTATTGAAATGAAATCTGGAGAAAAACCAAGTTACATTGCTTTTACCTTAGTCACTTCTCATTTCCTCCTACTTGTCCCCTTTTTCTGCCCATGCATATCTGTCCCTTTTTGCACTCCTCCCACTTCCATCTGGGCTCTTATTTCAAGTAGTCAGCATAGAAAGCTTAACAGTTTTTCCCCTTTTCCTTTCTTTTTGTCCCTCTGGTTTCTTTCATTGAAAATATTTTAGTCTCTTAGTTGCTTCTCCAAAATTCAACTTACAGGAAGTTTTCCCCACACTTCCCTGTTCAGGAAGAATTTTAGACTAAATTATTTAACTTTCTTTGTGTGTATTGTGAGCCGAGAACCTTATTTTAGTTGAGTACTACATTAGTACCCAAAAGATTTAAGATTATACTGGGAATTAATTAGCTGCAAGTTACAGTTTAAGTTGCAGTTGAGTACTAATAGCCACTGGTATATGCCTTTAAAAAAAATTTTTTTAAATTTTACTTTTAAATTTGTATTATTTATTTAGAGACCAGGTTATAAAACTGGCTAATTTTTATATTTTTGGTAGAGACGGGGTTTCACCATATTGCCCAGGCTAGTGTCGAACTCTTGGGCTCAAGTGATCCACCCGCTTCAGCCTCCCAAAATACTGGGATTGCACGTGTGAGCCACTGTGCCCAGCTGCCATTGGCATAGTCTTGTATTAGTTCTATTATGATATTACCAATTCATTCTGTTTGGCGTTTAATTGTAACTGAGAAAAGTAGGCAATTCAGAATTTTGTAGAAAATGCTACAGTTCTTGTTTTTTTAGTAAACTTGTATTTCTAGTAACTGTAGTATCGTAAGAATTGATCTGTACTACTGTTGGAGGAAAAATATCAGATTTTATGAATTTCTTAAATGAACTGCCCACTTTAGTTCCTTGTAGGAGGCCTTTTATCATTTGGATGAAAATAATTTAGAATTGGCAGACATTTTTTCCACATTCAAAAACCCATGAGCCTTTTGGGAGGCCGAGGCGGGCGGATTGTTTGAGCTCAGGAGTTTGCGACCAGCCTGGGCAACACGGTGAAACCCCGTCTCTACTAAAATACAAAAAAAATTAGCCGGGCGTGGCGGCGTGCGCCTGTAGTCCCAGCTACTTGGGAGGCTGAGGCAGGAGAATTGCTTGAGCCCAGGAGGCGGAGGTTGCAGTGAGCCGAGATCGTGCCACTGCACTCTAGCCTGGGCATCAAGAGTGAGACTCCGTCTCAAAGAAAACAAACAGAAAACCCATGAGCATTTTATTTCTGACTTTTTTACTTTTCTCCCTACATTTAGAATATTGTGGCACTTTCTGTTATCCAAATGTGTCTCAGTCTCCATATTTAAGGACTGTGGGTGAAAAGCTTCTACCTGGAATTGAAGTGCTTTGGACAGGTAAGTCTTTTAAGATTTATACAGTCAAACTTGAATTAACTAGGACTTACAGAAATTGCTTGTTCTTGTTAATTGAATACTTTTTTTTTGAAACGGAGTCTCGCTCTGTCGCCCGGGATGGAGTCTAGTGGCGCAATCTTGGCTTACTGCAAGCTCTGCCTCCCGGGTTCACACCATTCTCCTGCCTCAGCCTCCGGAGTAGCTAGAACTACAGGCGCCCGCCACCACGCCCGGCTAATTTTTTGTATTTTTAGTAGAGACAGGGTTTCACCATGTTATCCAGGATGGTCTCGATCTCCTGACCTCGTGATCCACCCGCCTCGGCCTCCCAAAGTGCTGGGATTACAGGCGTGAGCCACCGCGCCTGGCCTTTTTTTTTTTTTTTTTTTTTTGAGACAGAGCATTGCTCTTGTTGCCCAGGCTGGAGTGCAATGGCATAATCTCAGCTCACTGCAAACTCCGCCTCCCGGGTTCAAGCGATTCTCCTGACTCAGCCTCCCAAGTAGCTGGGATTACAGGCACACGCCATCATGCCCAGCTAATTTTTGTATTTCTAGTAGAGACGGGGTTTCTCCATGTTAGCCAGGCTGGTCTCAAACTCCTGACCTCAGGTGATCTGCCCGCTTCGGCCTCCCAAAGTGCTGGGATTACACATGTGACCCACTGCACCTGGCCTAGAGAACTTGTTAAAATATGCTTTCTTTTACAAAGTTTACATATTCTCTTAATATAAAAAAAAAATCTATCATGGTTAGGGAGCCTGAGTGGGGAGCCTGAGGTGGAAGCCCCCCGGAGTTCAAGACCAGCTTAGGCAACATAGGGAGACTGTGCAAAAGATAAAAAACTTAGCCAGATGGGCTGGTGCACGCCTGTAGTCCCAGCTACTTGCGGGGGGGCTGAGGTGGAAGGATCACTTGAGCCCGGGAGGTAGAGGCTGCAGTGAGCTGTGATCATGCCACTGCACTCCAGCCTGAGCAACAGATGAGACCCTGTCTCAAAAAAAATTCAGTTAATAAATAATAAAGATTTATAGGGAATTGGGCTAAAGGGTATTGATCCCAGCCCTAAGCAGTGTCAGGAAACTCTTCTATTTTATAAAACGAAAAAAATAAAGCTCAGTAAAAGACATGTTGTTGTGTTTTCAAAAGAAAAATTGTGGCTGGGTGCAGTAGTTCGTGCCTATAATCCCAGTGCTGTGGGAGGCTTGAGTTGAGGTAGGAGAATCGCTTGAGGCCAGGAGTTTAAGATTAGCCTGGGCAACATAGCAAGCCCTTATCTGTACAAAAAAATTTTAAATTACTGTGATGTGGTGGGGCACACCTATAGTCCTAGCTACTTGGGAGGCTGAGGTGAGAGGATTGCTTGAGATCAGGAGCTCAAGGCTGCAGTGAGCTATGATTACTCCATTGCACTTCAGCCTGGGTAACAAAGGAGACCCTGTCTCAGAAAAAGAAAAGTTGTTATAAAATGTACATGTAAGGGGCCAGGCGCAGTGGCTCACGCTTGTAATCCCAGCACTTCGGGAGGCCAAGACAGGCGGATCACGGGGTGAGAAGATCAAGACCATCCTGGCTAACACAGTGAAACCCCAACTCTACTAAAAAATAGAAAAAATTAGCCAGGCGAGGTGGAGGGCGCCTGTAGTCCCAGCTACTCAGGAGGCTGAGGCAGGAGAATGGTGTGAACCCAGGAGGCGGAGCTTAACAGTGAGCTGAGATCACACCACTGTACTCCAGTCTGGGCGACACAGCGAGACTCTGTCTCAAAAAAATATATATATACATGTAAGGAAAACACAGTAAAAAGTTATATATGCAGTATATTTTAAAGAACCATGATCCTTTTTTCAAAATATATTTTTTAATTTAAAATAAAAAAATAGGGTCTCGCTATGTTGCCCAGGCTGGTCCGAACTCCTGGGCTCAAATGATCTGCCCACCTCAGCCTCCCAAAGTGCTGGGATTACAGGTATGAGCCAATGCGTCTGGCCAAGAACCATGATTCTTTTAACAAACGGTTGTTGTTATTTCTAGGTCCCAAAGTTGTTTCTAAAGAAATTCCAGTAGAGTCCATTGAAGAGGTTTCTAAGATTATTAAGAGAGCTCCAGTAATCTGGGATAACATTCATGCTAATGATTATGATCAGAAGAGACTGTTTCTGGGCCCGTACAAAGGAAGATCCACAGAACTCATCCCACGGTTAAAAGGAGTCCTCACTAATCCAAATTGTGAATTTGAAGCCAACTACGTTGCCATCCACACCCTTGCCACCTGGTACAAATCAAACATGAATGGAGTGAGAAAAGATGTAGTGATGAGTAAGTAGCCTGTACTTGAACTTCACCTTGGAGGAGAGCTGGGGTTAACTAGAGCCAGTGGAAAGTATGCATTTCTTTGTCATCACAACTTAAACAGTTTTATTTATTTTTTTAAAAAACTTGTTTTGTTTTACTAAGAAGGAAACAAAACCAAGTGGTTTTATTACGGTATGTTGTTTCATTCTGTTGATGAAGATGTATATGATAGAAGAAAAGTTGAGTGTCTTCGGACAAGTCACTTTACCTCTTGGCCTTAGTTTTTTTTTTTTTGTTTGTTTTTTTAAGTGTGGTTCAGAAGCGGCATGGTGGCTCGCTTATAATCCCAGGAAATGCACTCCAGCCTGGACAACAGATGAAAACCCTATCAAATAAATAAAAATAAAATATGTTTCAGTCTTTGAAGTCTTGAGTACTAGAGGAGACAGTCTTTAAGTGTTTCCATTATCTCTAGAATCATTCGGATAAAATGTATTTTCAGGCAATTTTATTGAAAAGGATATTTTAGATAACTAGATACTCTGAGTCACTTAGATCATTTAGATTCAGCTTACATTTATCTTTTATGGAACATACTCTTTTTTTTTTTTTGAGATGGAGTTTTGCTCCATCGCCCAGGCTGGAGTGCAGTGGCGCAATCTCAGCTCACTGCAACCTCTGCTTCCCAGGTTCAAGCAATTCTCCAGCCTCAGCCTCCCAAGTAGCTGGGTTTGCAGGCACACTCGGCTTTTTTTTTTTTTTTTTTAAGTAGAGACAGGGTTTCACCATGTTGGCCAGACTGGTCTCGAACTCCTGATCTTAGGTGATCCACCCGCCTCGGCCTCCCAGAGTGCTGGGATTACAGGCATGAGCCACCCTGCCTGGCTGAATGGAATACAGTCTTATTTTAGACATTGGCTTACTAATTTTAAATTTATGAAAAACCTCTAATTAATAGAGTTCTAAGTAAGGTGCTTGATAATTATTTACATTTAAATAATCTATCATGGGGCAGATGCATGTTCATGGGCACTGAGGTGGCAAAGAATAAAGTAGTTTTTTTTTTTTTTTTTGGGATGGAGTTTTACTCTTGTTGCCCAGGCTGGAGTGCAGTGACGCAGTCTCGGCTCACTACAACCTCCGCCTCCCAGGTTCAATGATTCTCCTGCCTCAGCCTCCCGAGTAGTTGGGATTACAGGCATGCGCCACCATGCCTGGCTAATTTTGTATTTTTAGTAGAGATGGGGTTTCTCCACGTTGGTCAGGCTGGTCTTGAACTCCTGACCTCAGGTGATCCACCCTCCTGGGCCTCCCAAAGTGCTGGGATTACAGGCGTGAGCCACTGCGCCCAGCCATTCCTACTTTTGAGAAACAGTCTAATGTTGGGTAAGGCTTATAGGCAATTGTACTATAGTGTGATAAGTGTTGTAATAGTTTAATTATAAAGTGCTGTGTGAACACAGGGGAGAGAGTGATTATTTTTGCTAAGAGATTTCACAGACTTCTAAGCTGGATCAAAGTATGAGGAGAGTTTGCTGGGCGTTAAAGGTTTGTGGGCTGGAGATGAAAAACACTGAACACTGAAAATTATTTTTTTTTTCTGAGACGGAGTCTCGCTCTGTTGCCCAGGCTGGAGTGCAGTGGCGCGATCTTGGCTCATTGCAACCTCTGCTTCCCTGGTTCAAGCGATTCTCTGGCCTCAGCCTACTGAGTAGCTGGGATTACTGGCGCGCACCACCCCATCCGGCTGATTTTTATAGTTTTAGTAGAGACAGGGTTTCACCATGTTGGTCAGGCTGGTCTCGAACTCCTGACCTGGTGATCTGCCTGCCTCTGCCTCCCAGAGTTCTGGAATTACAGGCGTGAGCCACTGTGCCCAGCCTGAACACTGAACTTTTGAAGTTCCCTGAATTTTGGCCCATTTTGGCTACTGAAGTGTCATGATAGTATGTAGTAATATTAATAGTTGTGGTTTATTTCTCAGTTCCATACCTCTGCTTTGAATTGTTTATTGAATTAATGTCTCCCTTTTGTGTGGCTCAGTCATTGTCATCCTCCTCCCCTCAATAAAAAACAAAAATTGGGAATATAATTTAAATGCTGTCAGTGTACATGACACTTAACTCCTACATCTTTTAAGGCAGAGCATGGAACATATTAAGGGTGGCAGACACTATCCAAACCTGGGACATATGTAGGAAATATTAAGGAAAGCTAAGAATAGAGAGTTTTTAAGTACAAAACTAAAGAATTCAGACTTAATTTTCTCCACCACTATCCTGGCTCAGAGCTTTGTTGCCTTATGTGTGCTAATTTGTGGGTCTCTGTCGATTATCTCTTCTTTTTTTTGTTTTCTGAGACGGAGCCTTGCTCTTGTTGCCCAGGCTGGAGTGCAATGGCCCGATCTCAGCTCACTGCAACCTCTGACACCTGGGTTCAAGCAGTTCTTCTGCCTCAGCCTCCCGAGTAGCTGGGATTACAGGTGCCTGCCACCACGTCTGGCTAATTTTTTGTATTTTTAGTAGAGATGGGGTTTTACCACGTTGGCCAGACTCGTCTCAAACTGCAGACCTCAGGTGATTTGCCCGCTTCAGCCTCCCAAAGTGCTGAGATTACAGGCATGAGCCACCGTGCCTGGCCTCTTCTTTTTCCCTCAGTGCTTTTATTAATGAAGTTACGGTCAGGTGTAGTGGCTCACGCTTGTAATCCCAGCACTCTGGGAGGCCCAGGCGGGCGGATCACAAGGTCGAGTTCGAGACAAGTCTGGCCAACATGGTGAAACCCCATCTTCATGAATAATAGAAAAATTAGCCGGGCATGGTGGCATGGGCCTGTAGTCCCAGCTACTGGGGAGGCTCAGGTGGGAGAATTGCTAGAACCTGTGAGGCGGAGGTTGTAGTGAGCCAAGATCCTGCCACTGCACTCCAGCCTGGGTGACAGGGTGAGACTCCATCTCAAAAAAAAAAAAAAGTTACAAGACCCTGAAGGCTATGCAATGTTTTCTTCATACAAAAAGCAGTGGACATTTCAGATTGACTCTTCCACTGATACTAAAATTTATATTTCTTATTTCAATTGATATTTTACATTTAGCATTGCATTTAGGTTACTATCCTATATGAAATGGTTCGGTGAAGGGTCTTGCTTTTATTTGCATTTTTATGTTTAAGGTTTGTTCTCATTCTAGTTCTTTATTTCTGTGGTTATACTGTGACAACTAGTTGCATTTATTCTTCTCACTTGTCAGAAGGCTTTTGTAATCAAAACTATTTTTGTGCTCTTTATTTTATTTTTTGCAGCTGACAGTGAAGATAGTACTGTATCCATCCAGATAAAATTAGAAAATGAAGGCAGTGATGAAGATATTGAAACTGATGTACTCTATAGTCCACAGATGGCTCTAAAGCTAGCATTAACAGAATGGTTGCAAGAGTTTGGTGTGCCTCATCAATACAGCAGTGAGTTTGGCTATTCTTTTATGTTAAGGGGGTTAGATCACATAATTGAGTCACAAAATAAAGAACACTGTCTCCCGGGCGCGGTGGCTCACACCTATAATCTCAGCACTTTGGGAGGCCGAGGCAGGCGGATCACCTGAGGTCAGGAGTTCGAGACCAGCCTGGCCAACATAGTGAAACCTTGTCCCTACTAAAAATACAAAGATTAGCCAGGCGTGGTGGCATGCGCCTGTGGTCCCACCTACTTGGGAGGCTGAGGCAGGACAGTCGCCTCAACCTGGGAGGCGGAGGTTGCAGTGAGCAAAGATTGCGCCACTGTACTCCAGCCTGGGTGACAGAGCGAGACTCTGTCTCAAAAAAAAATAACACTGTCATGTGCCTTACCTATGCCCACTAAGCAAAGTGAAATTAAATGAAATTGGGGGATCTAGAGAATAAGGATTTTTAAATCTTACTTTTGGTCTTAAATATTAGCTTTTATTTTGATGGAATGCTAATTTCTCTTAAAACATATTTTTTGAAGTAATTTAAGGGTTTTTAGACACAAATTTTCAAAAGAGAATGTAATAGTAGATGTTGGCATGTTTATTACCTCCCAACGCCCTTCCATTCCTGCATCCCTAGTAAATATAGAGAAATCTCATTTTTCTTAGAGGTCAAATTAATTTGGATCTAAAATTGAGGTTCCACTTAACAAATATGATAAAGCATCTTTCTGTGTCTAATGTGTTCTGTCTCTTAATTCTGATTATCTCTGTGACCATTTTATTTATACACTTATTTATTTTTTAGGTAGGCAAGTTGCACACAGTGGAGCTAAAGCAAGTGTAGTTGATGGGACTCCTTTAGTTGCAGCACCCTCTTTAAATGCCACAACCGTAGTAACAACAGTTTATCAGGAGCCCATTATGAGCCAGGGAGCAGCCTTGAGTGGTGAGCCTACTACTCTGACCAAGGAAGAAGAAAAGAAACAGCCTGATGAAGAACCCATGGACATGGTAGTGGAAAAACAAGAAGAAACGGACCACAAGAATGACAATCAAATACTGAGTGAAATTGTTGAAGCGAAAATGGCAGAGGAATTGAAACCAATGGACACTGATAAAGAGAGCATAGCTGAATCAAAATCCCCAGAGATGTCCATGCAAGAAGATTGTATTAGTGACATTGCCCCCATGCAAACTGATGAACAGACAAACAAGGAGCAGTTTGTGCCAGGTCCAAATGAAAAGCCTTTGTACACTGCGGAACCAGTGACCCTGGAGGATTTGCAGTTACTTGCTGATCTGTTCTACCTTCCTTATGAGCATGGACCCAAAGGAGCACAGATGTTACGGGAATTTCAATGGCTTCGAGCAAATAGTAGTGTTGTCAGTGTCAATTGCAAAGGAAAAGACTCTGAAAAAGTGAGTATGTTTAATGTACCTGCTGCTGAAGCCTGGGTGGTTCCCCATACCGGTAATGTGGAGAAGGTTCTTAAATGAGTACACTGTAACTGACAGAAAATTGACCATGTTTTGGAATATGTTCTTTAGGCTGGGTACGATGGCTCATGCCTGTAATCCCAGAACTTTGGGAGGCAGAGGCGGGGAGATCACCTGAGGTCAGGAGTTTGAGATCAGCCTGGCCAACATGGTGAAACCCCATCTCTACTAAAAATACAAAAATTAGCTGGGCGTGGTGGCGGGCACCTGTAATCCCAGCTACTCAGGAGGCTGAGGCAGGAGAATCACTTGAAGAACCCGGGAGGCGGAGTTTGCAGTGAGCTGAGATCGTGCCATTGTACTCCAGCCTGGGTGACGAGAGGGAAACTGTCTCAAAAAAAAAAAAAAAAAAAAAGTATGTTCTTTACAGTGGATGTGTGGACTCTGCTAAATCTGGTACCTTCAGTTTCATAGTTTGCTCTTCTAGTTAAGAATGAGGAAAGGTCATTATTTTAGGAATATTTGTCAGTTTGGGGAGACACAAAATGATACTTTAATGGTTAAGATAAATTGCCAGTACCTGACAACACAAGCAGCTTAATGTGTAACTGTGTCTCAGATTATTTTGTTAAGCTTGCAGTTTTTTTAGTCTTTTTATTGATCTTCAATAGATTGAAGAATGGCGGTCACGAGCAGCCAAGTTTGAAGAGATGTGTGGACTAGTGATGGGAATGTTCACTCGGCTCTCCAATTGTGCCAACAGGACAATTCTTTATGACATGTACTCCTATGTTTGGGATATCAAGAGTATAATGTCTATGGTGAAGTCTTTTGTACAGTGGTTAGGTAGGTGCACCAGGAATAATCTCTTCTCCTCAAATATATTGTCCCTTTAAAAAAAATTATCCCACAGGGAGAAAAACATTTAGGGAATTGGCACATTTCCAAGTCTTTTCAATTCGTTGCCTAGGTTTCTTTCAAAAATAGGCATTATTGAAGACTTGAGATGCAAGTCTTAGTAAATACATCAAGCACATTAATTTTTCTCCCTTGGGCTAATTCAGCATAAGTATATTAAAAGTATGTTAGAAAGTACTGACTTTAATTTGCTCTGACTGAATGCTTTCTGGATGGAACCCTGTATACCACTTTTATCTGATTTGGAGATGAGACACTATGAAATGTGACTCCATAAGCTTTCTGCTGCTTGCTGTGTCTTGATAACATTAATGCTATGTTTAACAGAACAATTGCTGAAATGACCTAAGGGGCCTGGCAAGAGGAAGCCATCCTCCCAGCCCTGTGCGCATGCGAGCTTTAGTGTAAGGCTATTCTGGTGCTATTTAGTATTATTTCACGTGGCTTTGTCTTTATCCTTCTACCAAGTATTGGTTTTACCAGGGGATAGAAATTGTAATCCCCTAAACATCTCTGCTACATTAAATGGACTTTTGTATGTCTCCTTTGAACACTGATTTTTTTTTTTTTTTTAATTGTCAAACTTGGTAAAAAGCACCAGCATGGCCAGGTTTCTCTAGGGACTTCATTTCATTTTCAGGTTTTCAATCCAGCTATAAGGAATATGTAATGGACTTATATACAGCACACAGCAGGCAGCAAGGCTGACTGACATGTCATAGTTTTCATAGTAGTCACAAATACTATGATGGGTTTCATGGTCTTGGTTGTGAAATAGATATCTGAAACACCGTGAGCTTAGAATAAAAAGTAGTAGTGAGATTTTCCAGTTTCTGCCTGTATACCTTTGAGCTCTTAAATATTTAAAAAAAAAAAGTTTCCCTGTGATACAACTAATTAGCTACTAAAAGTAGAGTCTCTGATTGTGAATTTGAAAATACGTAACTTTTTTTGGATTGCTGTATATAACACGTAGAAGAGAGTATTTTGACCTCATGTTAAAAGGCTCTGTATAGCTTCGGGCGCGGTTGCTCACCCCTGTAATCCCAGCGCTCTTGGTGGCTGAGGCGGGCGGATCACTTGAGGTCAGGAGTTCGAGACCAGCCTGGCCAACATGGTGAAACCCTGTCTCTACTAAAAAAATAAAAAAATTAGCCAGGCATGGTGGCGCATGCCTGTAATCCCAGCTACTTGAGAGGCTGAGGCAGGAGAATTGCTTGAACTCAGGAGGCAGAGGTTGTAGTGAGCTGAGAGCACACCACTGCACTCCAGCCTGGGCGACAGAGGGAGACTCCATCTCAAAAAAATAAATAAAGGAAATATTGGCCGCGCGCAGCGGCTCAAACCTGTAGTCCCAGCACTTAGGGAGGCCTAGGCGGGGCAGACCACGAGGTCAGGAGTTTGAGACCAGCCTGGCCAATGTGGTGAAACCCCATCTCTACTAAAAATACAAAAATTAGCTGGGCGTAGTGGCACATGCCTGTAGTCCCAGCTGCTTGGGAGTCTGAGGCAGAAGAATCACTTGAACCCAGCAGGTGGAGGTTGCAGTGAGCCGAGATTGTGTCACTGCACTCCATCCTGGGTGACAGAGTGAGACTTCATCTTGTGGTGGGGTGGGGAGGCTCTGTATAGGTCCTGTACGTGGGAGACATCTACCCTTAGGCTCAAGAGACCTCAATATTGGTTGCTGGATGACAACATTTGCCTTCCAGGTTTCTGCTCAGGTTCTTATAATTAATTCTTACAGGGATTTAAACTTAAGTTTCTAAGGCCCTTAGGAATTTTGAACCTGAAATCTGGATTATTGAGCTTGAAGTGTATTACAGAAAACATTTGATATTCAGTTTTTAATTTAAGAATTATTAAAAGTTAAATTCTTGATGATACACAGTATTGTTTCTTTCTTTTCTCAGGGTTTATCTCTGCACTAAGCATTTATGGTGGTAGCTTTCCAAAATTATATAGATACCTCTTACACAATCCCAAGCTCTTAGAGCAAGCTTGTCCAACCTGTGGCTCAACACAAGTTTGTAAACTTTTTTAAAACATTGTGAGTTTTTTAATTTTTTATTTATTTTTTATTTTTTTAAGCTCATCAGCTATCATTAGTGTATTTTATGTGTGGCCCAAGATAGTTCTTCCAGTGTGGCCCAGGGAAGCCAAAAGATTGGACACCCCTTATAACATCTTAGAAGTTTTAAATAATTATCTTCATATCCACATAGCTTTACAAAAGCTCACGACAGGGAGAGTATTTTCTTGGTTCTGTAGTAATTTCAGGGGTTTACTGATTGGAACCCTTCCTTTTCCTCCTCTCTCCAGTCCAGCTGGCATTCAGTCCTTTAAACAATGTGGCTATGCAGTACTTTTGATTACTAATGACTTCTATTATCTTCTTCCCCATTGTGTACAGATGGGAGAATCCTCAGCACAAGTGTCTACTACTATTGGATGGACAGCGGCAGATGTTCACAGCGCGTCATGATTAATTAGTTTAAATTGCAAGGTTCTATCTGTGAGGTAGCTCAGGTAGATTTAAGGGCGGTAGACATGAACTGAAGTCACGTTTGCGCAGCGACTGAGGCATTAACCATGTTTTCATTTACACAGCTCTTCGTACATGCAGCTTTTTATTGTAATAGTTGGAAGTGCTAGTTATGTTGTAGTCTCAAAGTAGGGGGTAGGGGAAATTGGCTGATCTTAAAGTTTGAGAGGTATAGTTTTTTTCCTGCAGTGTAAATTACACTGAGTTACAGAATGGGACAGGTTCTCTTATAGTCTAAATTTTGACCCTGTTTCATATTTATTTTACAAATACTACATTTTATGTTTTTTAAAAGTACCCCTACCCTTGAAAAACGACAAACCAGATACAATCTCTTAATGGGCCTGAATTGTTAACAAAAAATTGGTTTGCTTTGGGACTGTCTGACTAGCACACTATATCTTGTACTGATGAGACTGTTAACTTGAACAGGAGGTAGAATGCTGTCTTCCAATGGAAAAGAACTATATTGCGCTGCTTTATCTTGTCAGAAGACTAGGCAAATGATTTTGATTTGGCCTTCAAACATTTGCCTTTATGTCTTACTGTTAGCTAGCGTTATTGCCTATTACATTAGTTAACTGGTGACCTTAAATAGTGACTTCTGTATTCCATGTGTATGTTCAGTGTATTGCAAAGATTATAATGGCTGGTCAGAGGAACCAGATGCTGTCATACTTTTAAGAAAAGTATATTTAGCTCTGGGCAAAATAACATCAATTGGCTCTCCTTAGTTTTCAGAATCTGTCAGACTGGTATTATTAGCCAAGTCTGATTTTGAATTGTTTTTGGCCAAAAAAATTTTTCTCATTATGTTATTTTGTCAACTTAATTTCTTGTATTTTATTCTACTGACCTTAGTTTTCTGACAAGATTAATCCTCCTCCCCCGCCCTTTTCCCTTACCTGTACCCTTCCTCACAATGTAAAATGTGACTTCAGACAGGTTTAATTCCTTCATGGGCTGTGATAATAAAGTGTCTAATTATCTATCAGTCATTTTAGTTTATAGTTACTATAATTTTATGACAGAGCAAGCAGCTAGCTTGATTTGTATAATATCTAGGGAATATATAAAGTTGACCCAGACAAACTTGGGACTTACTTTCCTTCCAGTAATTAAAGAGTAGAACTGATAATACTGATTATTCATTAATTGGAGGAAGGAACATTAGTATTGAAATGCCATTAACATTTTTAAAAATAATAATTATTATCATAGCCTTGCCCTGAAACCCTGATTATTGTTAGAGAGCTATTTCCACGAAGTGTTTGTCAGTTTGTTGGACATTTGAGACCCCAGGAAATCCCCTTTCTCGTAACGTTCTCCGCTTGGATCTGATCTCAACAGGGTGTCGTAGTCATTCTTCAGCACAATTCTTAATTGGAGACCAAGAACCCTGGGCCTTTAGAGGTGGTCTAGCAGGAGAGTTCCAGGTATCAATATGAATTCACAACTGAATTGACATTTTCTTTGTTTTATGAGAAACCTTATGTTGCGCATCAGATGGCTGGAAGGATTGGTCTGCCGAAGGCTTTCTAGTCCCAAATTCAATTTAGTTACATAGCTGGATTTTTAAATCAAATTTTCCTCCTCTTTCACAGTAATTTCTGAAGGAGATGCTGCCAATCCCCCCCGCGCCTGCGAAGCGCAGCGGCTCTAGGTATACACTTCACATTGTTTCTTTGCAGGTCGCACAGCATTTTAATCTGCGCCCGCAATGCACAATGCGCGCATGCTTGTCTGCCAGTGGAAACTCCATGAACAAAAAATAGTAATTCTGCAAATAAATGGTGAAAGAGCTTTTGGATATTTATCCAATTATTTTATAAATATAATGTGCTTGAAAGAATTGTCCATTGCTGAAAATATGAACAAAATACGAAGTTTTTTTGCTGCTGGAATTTGTTCATGGACTTTCTAGGTGCTCTACTTTTCTCCCCCCAACAGGTGCTCTGCTGCGCACAGCAAACTGAAGCGCATTGCTTTGGGGATAAAGCGTCTCCTGGACAGATAACCCTCTTCAGACCAAACCTCTCCTCCTGACATTCTGTTCTGCCATCTTATCGTAGGGAGATGGTCTATCTAAGATAGGTTTTAAAAAAAAATAGATTTGTCATAATTGGAATAGGTTTGTTTTTGTTTTTGTTTTTGTTTTTACTGTAAATTTAAATCCCCATTAATATGCCACTAAAGCTGTAACTCAGAGTGGGTAATTTCTATTCAGAAGCACTCCCCTCCCCCAGCAAAGAGGTATTTCTATTAGTAAAGCATAGTACACCCCTCTTCTTTAGGTCTGCCTGCAGTAGCCAGTTAATATAAGTTGGTAATCTGCAGTGCACACCCATTTAAAAAAATGGATACCTTCCCCACACTAATCCATCTCCTTTTTTTTCTTCCCACAGCGTTTGCTGCCAATTGATGGGGCAAATGATCTCTTTTTTCAGCCACCTCCACTGACTCCTACCTCCAAAGTTTATACTATCAGACCTTATTTTCCTAAAGATGAGGTAATTGTCTCTCTACCTACCAACTTGGTGTGTGGGTATGGTGCACACTTAAAACTTAACCTTTTAACTCACTGGTTAAAAGAATCCTTCTGTCTTAAAACTGCAAACTTTAGATGGAGAAAGTTCATTAAAACATTCAATGTATCTTGAGAAATTTAAGGAAAAATCTAAGGAGTTTAGACTTTTAACATCTTGTACCAAGTTCTTTAATTTCTCCCTTGAGAAAGTCAGATGAAATGTATTCAGAGTTGGAGTTACAAAATAGTTATTGTGTCTAAATGACGTGTTGTCCTTAGACTAATTTTCTGTAATATATTGGTGTTCTGTAATATTCTTTCAATTGTGAAGTACCTACAGGCTGTTGACAATCAGCTAAAGAAAAAAAGCAAGACTGTTTAAAGACAGTAACAGGGCCAGGCGCGGTGGCTCAGGTCTGTAATCCCAGCACTTTGGGAGGCCGAGGTGGGCAAATCACCTGAGGTCAGGAGTTCGAGACCAGCCTGGCCAACATGGTGAAACCCTGTCTCTATTAAAAATACAAATAGGCCGGGTTTGGTGGCTCACGCCTGTAATCTCAGCACTTTGGGAGGCCGAGGCAGGCGGATCACGAGGTCAGGAGATCGAGACCATGGTGAAACCCCGTCTCTACTAAAAATACAAAAAAAATTAGCTGGGTGCGGTGGTGGGTGCCTGTAGTCCCAGCTACTCGGGAGGCTGAGGCCAGACAATGGCTTGAACCCGGGAGGCAGAGCTTGCAGTGAGCCGAGATCGTGCCACTGCACTCCAGCCTGGGGCGACAGAGTGAGACTCTGTCTCAAAAAAAATAAATAAATAATAATAAAAAATAATAATAAATTAGCTGGGCGTGGTGGCGGGTGCCTGTAATCCCAGCTACTCTGGAGGCTGAGGCCGGAGAATTACTTGAGCCTGAGAGGCGGAGGTTGCAGTGAGCCAAGATCGTGCCATTGCACTCCAGCCTAGGCGACAGATTGAGACTCCATCTCAAAAAAAAAAAAAAAAAAAAAAAGGGTACGGTGGCGCATGCCTGTAATCCCAGCGAATTGGGAGGCTGAGGCAGAAGAATCACTTGAACCCAGGAGGTGGAAGTTGTAGTGAGCCGAGATCGTGCAAGTGCAGCCTGAGCAACAGCATGAGACTCCATCTCAAAAATAAAAAAATAAAGGCAGTGACAGGTTTAAACATTTTAGAAGTATCCTTAATATATAGAAAGTCAAGAGACTATACCTCAAGGTTTGCTGGCCTTTGAATCTACAACTTACTATCAAAAATCATCCTCTGCAGGCTGGGCGCAGTGGCTCACCCTGTAATACCAGCACTTTGGAAGGCTGAGGCAGGTGGATCACGAGGTCAGGAGATGGAGACCATCCTGACCAACATGGTGAAACCCCGTCTCTACTAAAAATAAAAAAATTAGCTGGGTGTAGTGACACGCACCTGTAATCTTAGCTACTCAGGAAGCTGAGACAGGAGAATTGCTTGAACCCAGGAGGTGGAGGCCTCAGTGAGCCGAGATTGCACCACTGCACTCCAGCCTGGTGACAGCAAGACTCTCTCAAAAAACAAAAACAAAAACCATCCTCTGCAAAAGCCAATTCTCAGTATTCTTAAAACCTTGCTGTTTTTTGCTGGTTTTACAAATCTGACTCAATGAATAAATATTTATTTACAAAGAAGAGGTGATATTTCTGATGTTTCTGATAGGCCATTTTGTTACTCCCTCCCCAGACTGACTTGTGAGTTATATTGTTGGATTCTGCTGCCGTTTTTCTTGATGTGTTGCTTAACTAGATTATATTTTCAGGCATCCGTGTACAAGATTTGCAGAGAAATGTATGACGATGGAGTGGGTTTACCCTTTCAAAGTCAGCCTGATCTTATTGGAGACAAGTATGTGATAAGTATTTGGATTTGAGAGTAGACCTTTCATAGCGAGGCTTATCAGGTTGAGGGGAGGTGATGACTGCAAATATATTTATTTATTTTAAATCCCACTTTGGCTTTAGTAAAATCTGAATATGTGTGCATTTCTAGTTTCTTACACCAAATGTAGCTTCCGTAAGTTCATTCAAGTACAGTGGGTCTTGCATCACTGAAGTCTGAATTTTATATTAGCAACTTAAAAGTTTACTGTGGCCTCTTTCCTTCCGAGCAGGTTAGTAGGAGGGCTGCTTTCCCTCAGCCTGGATTACTGCTTTGTCCTAGAAGATGAAGATGGCATATGTGGTTATGCCTTGGGCACTGTAGATGTGACCCCCTTTATTAAAAAATGTAAAATTTCCTGGATACCCTTCATGCAGGAGAAGTATACCAAGCCAAATGGTGACAAGGAACTCTCTGAGGCTGAGGTAATACACAGGTTAAGAATTATACTATGGTAACAGTCTTTTTTATTTATTTTTATTTTTTATTAAAGTTCTTACTAAAATGGAAAAGTACATAGATACATCATAAAATCTTAGTGCTTTCTAAATTAATTTTCTTGCAGAAAGAATTCTTATGGCTTATTCTTAGCATGACATTTTTCACTGTTTCCCCAATATTGGGACAATTTTTTATTTGGGAGTACTGTTGTAATATTTCTTCAGGTGAAAACACAATAAAGACAAAGAACATTTTTTTCCTCTGTTTTAAAGTTTCATACTTAAAGATGTTGTGGTCTTGGTCAGGCACGGTGGCTCGTGCCTGTAATCCCAGCACTTTGGGAGGCCAAGGTGGGTGTATCACCTGAAGTCAGGAGTTCAAGACCTGCCCGGCCAAAGTGGTGAAACTCCATCTCTACTAAAAATACAAAAAAAAAATTAGCTGGGTGTGGTGGCGGGCACCTGTAATCCCCGCTACTCAAGAGGCTGAAGCAGGAGAATTGCTTGAACCCAGGAGGCGGAGGTTGCAGTGAGCTGAGATTGCGCCACTGCACTCCAGCCGGGGCAGCAGAGTGAAACTCTGTCTCAAAAAAAAAAAAAAAAAGATATTATGGTTGTTTTGTTGAGTACTCAGGACAACTTAAGTAATTTAAATCTATTTGGTGGTTTGTCAGAAGGTTAATAACTTGCCTTCTGAATAATGCATTCTACACTGTGATGTAAAAATAAGAGTGAGCTTCTCTTGAGAGTCTACTTTGTGATAGGAGCACTTCTTAATAAGTCTGTCCTGTCCCAACTTAAATACATTTTTCATCTCCGAAAAAGTTTTATGCCCCATGTTGGCCAACACATTATATGATTATTTTGGTTTATACATCAGTATATGTTGTTGTTTTGAGACAGTGTCTCACCTTGTCATCCAGGAATGCAATAGCACAAACATGGCTCACTGCAGCCTTGACCTCCCAGGCTGAAGTTATCCTCTTGCATCAGCCCTGCAAGTAGCTGGGACTACAGGTGCAAGGCACTACGCACCAGCTAACTTTTTTGTATTTTTTTTTGTAGAGATGGGGTTTTGCCATGTTGCCCAGGCTGGTCTCAAAGTCCTAAGCTCAGGCAGTCCGCCTGCCGCAGCCTCCCATAGTGCCAGGATTACAAGCATGAGCCACTGTGCCTGGCCGGTATATGCATTTTTTAGATCCTTCTTGAGGATAGTTTTTATGCACAGTAAATAAGATATTTGGACCCCTACTTGTGATACTTTTTTCTTTTCTCCTATATTGTTTCTCTTCTCCTTTTCTAAAATTCTCTACCTGTCTCCACCACACCAGAGTATTCATAGTCTTTTTATTTATTTATTTTTTTGAGATGGAGTCTCGCTCTTGTTGCCCAGGCTGGAGTGCAATGACCCAATCTTGGCTCACTGCAACCTCCACCTCTCAGGTTCAAGCAGTTCTCCTACTTCAGCCTCTCGAGTAGCTGAGATGACAGGCATGTGCCACCACGCCCGGATAATCTTATATTTTTAATAGAGACGGCGTTTCTCCATGTTGGTCAGGCTGGTCTTGAACTCCCGACCTCAGGTGATCCGCCCTCCTCAGCCTCCCAAAGTGCTGGGATTATAGGCGTGAGCCACCGCACCTGGCCTCATTTTCTTCATAGTTTATTTCTATATTTTACCTTCTGCCGTTAGTCACATGGCTGTGTAACAAAAGGCTGGTTTGGTGTTGCCTCGCTTACTTGGGATTACATTGACACTATGCTGGTGATTGAGCTGCTGATGTATTGCTGTTCCACATCTGACACTTTTCAGCATAAGAACTTTTTTAAAATTGTGGTAAAATATAAATAACATAAAATTTACACATTTTTGTGTAAGGAATAAGTTAATTTAAAATATTTTATGTATTTTAAATGATTTTGGATTTACAGAAAAGTTGCAGAGTTAAAACAGAGTTTCTGTATACTTCTTATCCATTTTCTGTATTTGTGAAGTCTAAGTAACCAACATGGGTATATTATTAATCAGACACCAAACTTTATTCACCAGTTTTTTCTGCTAATGTCCTTTTCCTGTTCCAGGATCCAATACCACATAGCATTTAGACTTTTTTTTTTTTTTTTTTTTGAGACGGAGTTTCCCTCTGTCGCCTGGGGTGCACGATCTCGGCTCACTGCAACCTCCGTCTCCCAGGTTCAAGTGATTGTCCTGCCTCAGCCTCCCGAGTAGCCGGGATTACAGGTGCCCACCACTAGGCCCAGCCAATTTTGTATTTTTACTAGAGACGGGGTTTCACGATGTTGGCCAGGCTGGTCTCAAACTCCTGACCTTGTGATTCACCTGTCTCAGCCTCCCAAAGTTCTGGGATTACAAGTGTGAGTGAGCCACCACGCCTGGCCAGACAAACTTTTTTTTTTTTTCCGCCCAGGCTGGAGTGCAGTGGCAGGATCTCAGCCTACTGCAACCTTTGCCTCCCGGGTTCAAGCAATTCTCCTGCCTCAGCTTCCTGAGTTGCTGGGACTACAGGCGCATGCCACCATGCCTGGCTAATTTTTTATGTTTTTAGTAGAGACAGAGTTTTACTTTGTTGCCCAGGCTGATCACAAACTCCTGAGCTCAGGCAGTCTGCCTGCCTCAGCCTCCCAAAGTGCTAGGATTACAGGCGTGAGCGACTAGGCCTGACCCAAACCATTTTTTTTTTTTTTTTTGAGACGGAGTCTCGCTCTGTTGCCCAGGCTGGAGTGCGGTGGCGCCATCTCAGCTCACTGCAGGCTCCGCCTCCTGGGTTTACGCCATTCTCCTGCCTCAGCCTCCTAAGTAGCTGCAACTACAGGTGCCTGCCAACACGACCTGCTAATTTTTTGTATTTTTTTTAGTAGAGACAGGGTTTCACTGTGTTAGCCAGGATGGTCTCAATCTCTGGCCCAAGCTTTTTAAAAGTGAAAACGGTGGCCAAGCGCAGCGGCACACACCTGTAATTCTAGCACTTCAGGAGGCCGAGATAGAAGGATCACTTGAGCCCAGGAATTCGAGACCAGCCCTGATGATATAAGTGGGGAAAGAGAGAGAGAGTTGCGCATGCGCACGCTAGAGAGAATGCCTGCCCCTCTCCAGCCTGGCCAACAGAAGGAGATCCTGTCTCAAAAAAAGAAAGTGAAAATGCTTCAGCTAGAATTATAGGATAATCCTGTGTGAGATAACTTACATAGTGACTGGAAGAGTTATTAAATATTGCTTTCTTGTTGCTAAGTTCTGTAGTTGGGTTAGATATCCAATGCATATCTATTGTGAAAGTCAAAAGATTCTAATTTTTCCAGAAAATAATGTTGAGTTTCCATGAAGAACAGGAAGTACTGCCAGAAACTTTCCTTGCTAATTTCCCTTCTCTGATAAAGATGGACATTCACAAAAAAGTAACTGACCCAAGTGTGGCCAAAAGCATGATGGCTTGCCTCCTGTCTTCACTGAAGGCTAATGGTGAGTACATATTTGTGGAGTTGGTGGTATTTGGGCAAGATAGGGAAAGAACTATATATTTTTGGATATAAAAGGAAAGAAGTGAATTGTAAATTTACACTGCTTTTCCCACCTTTTATGATTTGGTTTCTGAATTAATTAGTGGTGAAGAATTGCATGTGTATTAATAATTGAGAAATGCTGGTTGGGCTTAGTGGCTCATAATCCTAGCACTTCGGGAGGCTGAAGTGGGAGGATCACTTGAGTCCAGGAGTTTGAGACCAGCCTGGGCAATACAGCTGAGACCCTATCTCTACCTAATTTAAAAAAAAAAAAAGGAGGCCGGGCGCGGTGGCTCACGCAGCACTTTGGGAGGCTGAGGTGGGCGGATCACGAGGTCAAGAGATCGAGACCAGCCTGGCTAACATGGTGAAACCCTGTCTCTACTAAGAGTGGTGGCAGGCGCCTGTAATCCCAGCTACTTGGGAGGCTGAGGCAGGAGACTTGCTTGAAGCCGGGAGGCGGAGGTTGCAGTGAGCCATGATCTTGCCACCGCACTCCCAACAGAGCAAGATTCTGTCTCGGGTTGGGGGGAAGCTGGGTGCAGTGGCTCTCACGCCACTCATTATTGAATTTTTTGAATATGAATTTTTTTAATTGTGTGAAATGTAGGATAGACAAGCCCTGTTTATATTAACCATATCGAAGATTATAGTTTTATATCTATAATTATACTAATTAAGTGACTTATTTATGTTTTGAATATTTGTTTTATTTCTAGGCTCCCGGGGAGCTTTCTGTGAAGTCAGACCAGATGATAAAAGAATTCTGGAATTTTACAGCAAGTTAGGATGTTTTGAAATTGCCAAAATGGAAGGATTTCCAAAGGATGTGGTTATACTTGGTCGGAGCCTGTGACATTTGTTGACACTGTGAACTGTCCAAAAGTCTCTTAACTGCACCTTGTGAGTGGTAGTTGAGGTCTTCATACAGTTCAGCCTCTAGAGTGGTAACAAATCAGCCAATTGGATTCGAAACAAAGAAGACTATGTAAAACTCACCCATCACACTTTCAGACTACTCACTGGTTGGAAGAATATAGTATTGCAGCAAATCCTGTATGAAAGAGAGATGTGGGCTTCCTTTTTGAGTCGTGTTAGGTGCTGAGACCTTTTACATGGGCTTATACAGGGAGAGAGTCTTCAATAAATGTAGTCAGCACTATTTCCTGCATCCAGTGTGGTTGTGTTTCTCACCTGAGAGTAATCAAAATAACATCTGTCATCTTCCTTGGTTTATTGAGTGAAATGTCTCTCAGTCTTTGGGGACATGGCAGAGATGAAAGAAAGAAAGAGTGGGTTTCAGAAGTGTCAGGGTGGAGTGATTCCAAGTGGGATGGTTGTGGCATTAGTTTAAGCTGAATAAATAATTTCAATTTGGGGCAGTTATTCTGCTTTTTGTAAAGCCGTGGCCAATTGTCTCCTGTAATGACTGTTGGTTCAGGCATGTTGTACTTTGTAGGGACAAATGTGCATTTGTTTGTGGCAAAAGCCTCCAATTGACAAACTTGTAAATTTTTTTGTATATAAACTAGCTGTAACCTGACTATCCTTTGTGTTTACTGTTTTTGTAAATTTTTTTTCTCTATAAATGAAAGGGTGTTGGTTCAGAATGGCACTTTGAATAATGTAAACCAGTGAAAAGTGGATTTTCTTTACTTTTGTCTTTGGGTTTGGGGTTGTTTTTGGTTTTTTTTGAAGTTTTATTATTTTTAAAGTGCCTCCCACCTAGGCGTAGGCCATGACCATTTGGGGTACGAGAGCCTAATTTTGTAGGACTTAATCTGTTGAAAAGTGCAGTTACTTCTGGAAATTAACCTCAATATTAGGTCAGCATGTGAAATGTTGGATTTGACATGTCAGGTAGGGTTCAGGGACCGATGGGTCCCATTTGCCCTCAGGTCAGTTGTTCTTTAATCTCAAGACCTGTTACTACTGATTTTATTAAATCAGTCTTTAATTCTTGCATGTTTGTATCTAATTTCTGAAAGAATGAGCACACTTTAACCAGTTATTTACAGTTACCTTTTTCCTTTAACCAGATTGTGAAAGCTTCATGTATTTTAATTTAGATTCTGGTTTTTAAGGGTTCTGAGCATGAAGCTGGCAGATAGTCTGCAGGACTCATTTTTTCATCATGGCTGGCTGATTTCTCCATAGATTCATAACAGTATTTTGTTATCTTGCTTCTCTGTAGTTTTGCATCAGCTGTTTAACTTTGAGCTGAGGGGAGAAGGGTAAAGAGAAAGAAACTTCAGTTTTCTTTCACAGAACTCCACCAGTGTGGGCTTTGAGACAGCCCTAAAGCATTGTACCTAGTGGTACCTAGTGACTTCCAACCAAAGCCTTTGAGTATGCACTAAATAGGTGAGAAGAAAGGAGAGAAGGTTTTTAGGTTAGAAACCTTTAACCGATAAAAGGATATGGTATGTTGTAAAGCTGGAACCAAGTTTGCATTTTTGAGGGCTTGAGATGAAGGGAAGACTCTTACTAGATAGTAAGACAGCTGCGTTTTCCTCAGTTTTCTCGTCTTAACACTAGTGGACAATTCTAGCATTTTGTTTGGAGGATTTCAGAGTTAACCTCATGGAATCAGAATTTTTTAGCAAGTTTACTTTTGGTTTTATCTTGGCTTTTAGTAATCATGTTGGCTGGTCTGGTCACAGGTGACTGTGAAACAGATGCCCTGGTCTTGCTTTCATCACTCTAGGATCATGAAGTGCTATGCTGTTTCCTGGTTATGAATATTAAGGTTGGAATAACATTTTTATTGATTGTTTAGATCAGAGCTCAGTTCCTGTAGAAAACGAACTGTAAAAGACCATGCAAGAGGCAAAATAAAACTTGAAGTGAATGCTTGTCGTGTTGTATTGTGTGAATCTATTTCCTGTCTGCCCCCTACCTTTTCTCCTCTTTCATGCCTCACCTGCAAGCAGGTATGCCTCCTCTCCACAGCTGTTCCAAGTTAAGAGATTGGATCTTGAAGGCAGCCCTCCCCTACCTCCATCACCAGTAAGACTTCCAGATTTTCCTTAAGGCAAGAGCTAAGAAAAGTAGACTAGTTCTTAGCCAAGCCACCCCACCCTCTTGGCACAGTTATAATCTTGATGTGAAATAGGGCCTCTAGTTTGAGTTTTTGCCATCTATTAGGATAGAAAGCACACAGTTTGCCTGATTCTTAAAAGGCGAAAGAAGGCGCGAGTAGCATAAACTGACAAAATAATCCAGGGCGCAAAGATACTCCTGGATGATTTGGAATTAAAAGCTCAGAAAGCGTGGGTGGGCCAGGAACAGCAACACACATGAGCTAACTAGTCCTCTGCTAGCAAGTGCGAGCAGCTAAGTCTCAGTGAAGGCATAGCAAATTGCGGGGTCTTTAGAGCAGGAAGAATATCTAAGAGAGGCTTAGCCGAGAGGACAGACAGGACAGACGTGTTGGGATGGAAATTCCTAAGGCTCCTCGGCTCTCTTGAGGCAAAGACAATCTGAGTGCATTTCCTTTGCTTGTGGCAGAAAATCACTGCCCTGAACCCCACTTTTGCTGGGAGGAGTAAGAAGGGTTTATATTTTTGTATCTATACCTCCTTTAACGAAAGCTTACCCTGGGTTGGAAGAGTGGGAGACACTCTTCCGACACAGAGCGAGGAGCCTGGGGAAGTGGACACCCTCATGGTCGTGGAAATGAGCAAGGATGTTAACATAAATCCCAAATCCATTCTTCTGCGATGTTACTTCCTTTCTCTTCGGTATTGATACAATATGAGCAGAAGCTGCGGGCTCCGGGTAGGGCTGCGGGGTCTCGGCGCCTTTTCTTTTCCAGAACTGAGCGTCTCCTTTAATGGGCGGGGCAGGAACTGGCCGAGGGTCCCCGGCTTTGTGCGTGTCGGGGGCGGAGTTTGAAGAAGGCCCTTGCAGTATGGCCGCCGGCACTGCAGCTGCCTTAGCGTTTTTGAGTCAGGAGAGCCGAACGCGGGCCGGGGGTGTCGGGGGCCTACGGGTCCCGGCCCCGGTCACTATGGACAGTTTTTTCTTCGGTATTAGGGAAGGGAGAGGCTGAGGGTGGTACTGGTGCGGTAAGAGGTAGGGATGTGAGGCGGGAATGCGGAGGCTTTCACGGCGTGGGTGTGGGCGGAGGGCTTCTTCGCTGTTCCCGCAGGAGAGGGGGCCTCGCAAGCACAGCCGAAGGGGGCGGCGAGATCCCTGCCCCAGATGTGTCGGGCGCGGCCCACGGCAGAGCGCCCCAGGTGTTCTGAGAGAAGAGACGGAGGTGGACGTGTAAATGACCCGTCCGCCCAAGGTTACACGTGACGGCGGGTTGGTGACATCCGCCGCTGCCCAGCCCCGTACACACGCTCAGGCATACTCACTGTTATTTCTACCAGGCTGTGAGCTCTCCGGCCACACCCGCTCCTTCACCTTTAAGGTAGAGGAAGAGGATGATGCGGAGCACGTGCTGGCACTAACCATGGTGAGAGGCAGGGGAGTGGGGTTTTAATGAATAAGCCCAGGCAGGCAATATAGGTCTCTACCCAACCCCCGGATCCCCTTTACTTGGAGACACCTCCTCAGCCTAACCCCCCGGCATGGGCGGCTCTCCTGGCCAGGTGAACCGGGACCTTTGAGGCTGGGCAGGTGCTAGGGTAGATGCCTTTAGTTGTGGTGTCAACCCTCGCTTGAGGAGACCCTGAGGCCCTGTGTACCGTTCCCAGCTCTGCCTCACCGAGGGAGCCAAAGACGAGTGTAATGTGGTAGAAGTTGTGGCCCGGAACCATGACCATCAGGAGATCGCAGTCCCTGTGGCCAACCTCAAGCTGTCCTGCCAACCCATGGTGAGTTCCGCAGCTCTGCCTTGGTGGTGGTGAGGGGATTGAGGACGTTAGCACTCATTACAGTGTAGGGTGGGCTAGGAGTGGGCCAGGCCTTCATCCTTGTCTTCCTTCCAGCTCAGTCTGGATGACTTCCAGCTCCAACCACCTGTAACCTTCCGCCTGAAGTCGGGCTCTGGCCCTGTGCGGATCACTGGGCGGCACCAGATTGGTGAGAAGAGGGGAGGGCCCTCTCCTTTGCTTCCAGTAGACTCTCCCGTCAGGCTTCCCCCACTCCTCACTCCTGCCCCCATCCCACCCTCATCTCGCAGTGCAGCCCTGTACAGGTCTGCGTGCCCTCCACGCTGTGCCCTGTGCATGACATGCCCTCTCCTTTCCGTCTACTCAAGCCTACCTCCTTCATGGAACATGGCCCAACTTCTCCAGCTCCAGTAATGAAGACTCCTTTGGCTCTTTGTGACCCAGTTTAGGGTCTGAGGTTCTTCCCACCTAGCCCATAAGCACTGGGAGGTCAGGGTCCCTGTAAGCCTAACACCACGGCATGAAGAAATGGCATGCGGTGTGAAAGAGTCTGGTCTTAACACCCCATCCTTCGACTGCTTGTGTGTCCACCAGTTACGATGAGCAATGATGTTTCTGAGGAGGAGAGCGAGGAAGAGGAAGAGGAAGAGGACAGTGATGAGGAAGAAGCTGAGCTGTGCCCCATCCTTCCTGCCAAAAAGCAGGGGGGCAGGCCCTAGCCCTCCTTGGTGAGTTGCAGGGAGAAGTGCCCAGCAGGCTCTGGGAAGGGGCAGGGGAAGCAGGTGAGGGCCTAGATGCTGATTCCTTGTTTCCTCTTTTCAGGTCAGCTCCATGCGCCATGCACCCTGTTCCCTGACAAGTTTCAACAATTGCAAATATTTCTTCCTTGAAGAGGAGAGCTTGGGTGGGGGTTGGGTGGGAGGGACTTGGGTCTTTGGTGCTAGGAGAGGGCCCGTGCTCCACACAGCCCTGGTTTTCTGATTTTGCACCATGCCCGGGGCCTCTCTTCCCACCTGCCTGTGAGGATTGGAGGTTAGTGCCTGAAGCTCAGAACTACACATTTTTAATAGTTTTTACATTTTTGGACAAAGGTTGAAATAAAGTGGTGTGGAGTTTTTGCAGCTCTTGTGTGGCTTCTTCCTGTGCTGGGTGATGTTTCCCTAGGGACCGCCAGGTGGCACTGTGGCAGCACCCAGGGTGGCCCTGGGCCTGGGGGAGGGTGGAGAACTGTGGGATCCTCTACCCTCATGGCCCTGGGCTAGGACCTGGGGCCTGGGCCCCAGTTGCCTTGCTGGAAGGGGACCTCCCAACACTCAGCCCATTCCCAGTCTCTGCAGGTGGGGGAGGGTCATTGCAGGAGGTTATCAGCATCCAAACAAGGGGTCTGGGCCTCTGTCAGCACTCAGGCTGATGGGCAGGGGGCAGATAAGCGGGCTTAGGCAGCCTGAGGAATGTGCTTCCCTAGCCCTACGAGGGGCTCTGGCCCAGAGAGGGCCTGTGAGGGCAGGGCGGGACCAGGCTTCGCTCCTCCTTTGAGCCTTGCAGGCCGTCTCTGAGCAGGGCTGGGCCCTTAGAGAAACCTGACTCCAGGGGCCAGATGGAGGGGACTGGCCAGATTGGGTGACAGGGAAACCAGAATCCGGGTGGCCTGGCATATGGGGGCAGAAAGGGCCCCAGGGAATTGGCCTCCTGGACTAAGGGATTCTTGTCCCCTACACACCGTGGGGTCTGGGGGTCTCTGGTGCCTGGAATCAGGTAGTTCTGGCACTTGGCTGCTTTTATGCCAGGAAGAAGAACTGACACACCTGGTTTGAGGATGAGTGTGTGTGACCAGCTCTGGGGTCAGCAGTTCAGCAGCTGTGTTGGTGCGGGGGGAGGGTTGTCAATGCCCACAAACAAACAAACAAACAAAACATTGCCTCCCCAGACAACCTGGGGCCAGACAGGCTGAGGACAGACAGAGAACAGGGCCTGATGGGGGTCAGGCCAACTCCCACCCCCAGCCTCTGGGCAAAGGGGAGGGGCTCCGGGATATCGCGGGCTGGTGGTTCTGGGGCAGGTGAGGTCAGCTTTGAAGACCTTGGGTCCGCAGTACCGACCCGCATGCTCTTCAGCGCATCCCTAGTGAAGGAGGTTCTCCCCCAGCCCGTGGTGAGGAACTAGGAGTCCAATTTCCAACCTCCCTCTTCCTCAAGTTGAGGACAAAGGGAGATGACGCCCGTCTGTGTTGCGGTGATCTGGGTCGCAGGCGCCTTTCTCCGATCGAGGAGGACGCTGCTAAAAATGCTTCCCTGGGGAGCCCGGCGGAGGGACGGCCTGGCTGGGAACCATGGGTCTCGCTGCGGAGCGCGGTCGGCAGGGAGAGGGAAGTCGGGGCTGGCGCCCTCTGGCGGGCGAGGTTGAAGCCACTCGTGGTCATACCGCTACCCCGGCCTCCTCTAGAGGCTCCGGGCGGGCGCCGTGGGGCCAGGGCCTCCGAGTCCCGCCACTGCTCTGGGCGGCCGAATCTTGGGCGGAAGGCGGGAGAATGCCATTGAGGCTTGCATGCATGCGTGCGTACGTTCATTCATTCATTCGAACGACTTGAGTTGGAGCAGGGAAGTCTGGCTGCGGCCCTCACTCCTCTTTCCCTTCCTCCTCTTGGCCCCAGCCTTCAAAGTCCTCGGCACGTGCTTGGCAGGAGGAGCGGGAGACTGGCTGAGTCCTCTCTCCGGGGAGGCCTCCCTAGCTGACCCATCTACCCCCTGCGCGGCCCCGCCCCAATATTTACCCCACCCACCCCCCGCGATGCCACTGATCGCTCCTTGCATTTCTCGCCGGTTTTCCGGGTCGGTCTCCCGGTGGGCGCGTGCCTGCGCCGAGCGCGCTCCTGCCCGCAGTGGGGGCCCAATCCACATCAGCCTCTCGGCCCAGGAGTTTGTCGGCCGGTTGGGGCGCCCCGCGGACACAGCTGGGCAAGGTTTATTCCTTTCTCCTCGCCCCTGCCTCTCCTCGAGCCCTCTTCTTTACCCTTCAGCGCACAGTAGGAGCGCTGCTGGCTCACTGTGGCCTCAGACCCCTGGGGGATGAAGGCATACGCCGGGGTTTGCCGACTGCTGGAGGAAGGGCGGGCTCCTATTTGGGGGCCGAGGGAGACGACTCCCAGACAGCGGCCGAAGTGCTTAACGTAGTCTCGGCGATTTGCATTTGAACGGTCGGCGGTGAGTCCGCGGCGCTTTGAACGCCCGGCGCAGGAAGCGCGCGTCGGAGCGAGCTGCGGTCTCCGGCGGGTGTGGATTGGAGGGGCCGGTGGATGGGCTGGGATCGAGGGGTGCGTTTGGAAATAGGCTGAAGGAGTGTGTCTGGGTGCCGGCGAGGGCGTGTCTGCGGAGACGGGCCGTTTGTGTTGGCGAGGAGTGTGTGTTTGTGTTTACAGGCGAGGGAGTTTGTGTCTGTGCGTGTGTGTGTTTGTGTTTGCGGAGTGTGGGGGCGGCCAGGAAAGGTGGCCGGGCTGTCACTCAGCGATCAGGTTGACAGGCGCTCCCTCATCTGGGCCAGGGAGCTCTGATTGCAGATTGGAGGAAACAAAATAGCAATTGTAATTACCGGGCTTTGATAAGATAAAGGAGGGAGAGAGCTGGCCGGGAGGCGGGCGAGCTAGCGAGGGAGGGAGCGGCTGCGGGGGCCCTGTGGGACATTTGCATCTGTCAGTCACGGGGCGTGCCGGGGCAGAGCCAGGTGCTTGCTCCCGGGGTGTCCCCATCTGCTCCTCTCCCCCAGAGAAACAGACTTTTGAGGAGACGAGAATTTCAACGAACTAGGTGAGGGTCCGCTTCTCAGGAGGGTCTCCAAATCCAAATGTAAAGGAATCCTGGTCCAGCACAGGCTCCCTGGCAGAGGCTGGGACAGGACTGAAACTTGACCTCGGACCCTTCAGATCCCAGGACGCCCATCTTCTCTGGGGCAGAGGAAGAAGGGTAGCTGAAGACCATTGAAGGTCAACCCAGGGCCCTCAGAATCTTCTGGGGGTTCCACAGCTGGAGCTGAATGCTGGTCTCAGCCAGGGGCTCTGCCCCTACCCCCATTCCAGGGAGGGGCAGGTACCCAGAGTGGCTCTAGCTGTGACCCCAGGACCATGCAAACACTTTTGGATGGGCGGGTCACCCTCACCCCTGCCTGGGGCCTACTCCCTGCTCTGCTTATCTCACTGATGTTCAGAGAGTCCATGGTGGGAGAAAGCCCATTTCTTACAGGAAGTGCCTGCTCTCCATCTCTCCATTCAATCATTTGTTCATCGATATACACAACTAAACGTTCCTGAGGGCCTACTATGTACAAGGATGAGGGTAAGACCACAAGCAAACAGACGTCACCCTTGCCCACTTGAAGCAGTGCAGAGAGGGAAACAGACACTCAATGAATTGTGACTCAGGCCTTACACAGAGCACAGGGAAGGCAAGGGCTGGCCTGGGCTGTGGCCACTTGTGTCCACCTGACTTGTCTCTGCCTGATGGACCCACCTCCCCATGGGCTTTAGAGGAGACAGTGCCTGCCAAGCCTGTACCAGATACAAGTGCTCACTAATTGGTGGTGTTGCTGGTGATAATCTGTTGGGAGGAGGTGAAGGCAGGTCTTCCTGGGGAAGTTGCAAATAGCCTGAAGTCTAAAGGCTCAGCCACTTTCCCCATCATTCATTCATTCGTTCATTCATTCAATGAACTCTTAACTGCAGAACAGTTCTGCCCAGCTTTGTGCCACGAGCTGTGATTTCTGAGCTCATAAGACATGGTCCTTGCCACAGGGTCTATGTAGGCAAGAGCCCAGTGAACAGATTCCTGGAGGGGGATGGCAGGTGTGCTCTGGAAGTCTACTTCTCTGAGGAGGGATAAGATCTTAGAACGCACCCTCTAACTGTTTTCCCATCTCTCTATTGCTCAGTGTTTGCATTTATGGCTGGGAGTTGGAAAGATGGGGCACAGGGAAAGGTGGGACACAGAGCAGGGAGGGAGGCAGGGCCTGGCTGTGCTGCTGGACTAGGGCTGCCGCTAATTTTGGCCTAATGGCTTCCTGGGACCACACCAAACCCTCCAGCCCTACCCCCAGGGGAATGGAGGGTCACTGGGGAAGGGGAAGTTGTCGGTGAAGACAGTAGCCTGGTAGGGCATCACCTGCTCCTCACAGGGCACCTGTCCCAGGGCATCTCTGTCCACCCAGGCTGCTCCCACAGAAGCAGCGTGGGGGCTCAGGGTTTCCAGAAACCTCAGGGGGGAAGCCACAAGGTGAGGGGCTAGGAAAGGCTTAAACAAGTGCCTACCTTCTCCCATGCCCCAGGCCCAGCTGACCAGCCCCTGCCTAGAATACAGTAGGTGTGTAAATACCTGTGAAATGAAAAACGAGTGGGGCTTTGAGGGGAAAAGGGCTGGGTGGCCTGGATGGAAGTCCCTTCCCCCAGTAAAAGCTACTGAGAGTTTTTTTTGCCTCTGCTGCCTGCTGGGGTACGGGGACAGTGGGTCCTGCCAGGGACCTCCGGGCTCTCTCTTCTACACAGGTGGCTCGGGGTGCTTCTCAAGCTTCAGGCTAGTGTGTGTGTGTGTGTGTGTGTGTGTGTGTGTGGTGAGGTGCACAGGGGAAGGGGTGATGGTGATAATGGGATGGGGGGAGGGGGAGGCATTTCTGGCTCTCAGGGCCTCCTCGGGAGAGTGAACGAGACTGGAGAGACCGACAGGACGGGGCACGCGGCCGAAACAGGGGAGCGGGGTCCGGGTGGCACCGGCACGCACTGCACGAGGGCCGGGTGCGCAGCCATTCGCTGCACGGTTAGCGGCCGCTCCCAGGGGCCCGGCGGGACACACAGTAGGTGGCTCGGAGACCACTGCGTAGCTGGCGGCGGAAGCGGCTGGGCCCGGAGGCGGAGACCCAGCCCCGCCGGACTTGGGCGCTCCGGGCGGTCGGGGAAGCCCAGGCCCGGGGTCTCCCGGCCCGCAGAACTCGCAGCCCTAGGCGCCCCCATCCCCGCGCGTCCGGGCCCGGAGAGCGCGCGAGGGGACAGGCCGGGGATAGGGGGAGGCGCCCAGACCGGCCCTCCCCGCCCCTCCCGCGGGTCCCCAGACCCCTCCCCTAGCCCAGACCCTCAATCCCGAACCCATCGGCCGCCCCGCCCCGGCCGCCCCGCCCCCGCCCCGGGCTGCATCCAGGCCCCAGTTCCCAGCCGGGGGCTGCGGGCTCCCGCCGCCCGCCCCGCGCTCCCCCCTCGCGCCCGGTGCGGCGCCCCCCGCCCCCACCCCTCCCCGCCCTCCCACCTCCCCACTCACCCCGCCAGCCCGTGACCCTCCCGCCCGCTCCGGCTCCGGAGCAGCCAGCGGCCACCGGCTCCGGCAGCGGCGCACAGCGATTCGGTGCGGCGCGGCGAGCACGACGTTCCACGGGACCCGCGGAGCCGCGTCGTGATCGCCGCCGGCCTCCCGCACCCGCACCCTCTCCTCTCGCGCCCCGCTCCGCGCGGCCGCCCGCGGGACGGCGTGACCCGCCGGGCTCTCGGTGCCCCGGGGCCGCGCGCCATGGGCAGCCCCCGCTCCGCGCTGAGCTGCCTGTGAGTACCGCGCCGCCCTGCCCCGCCGCCCGCCCGCCGCGCCCCTCGCCTCACCCGCGCCTCTCTCTCTCGCCCGCTTTTGTCTCCCACAGGCTGTTGCACTTGCTGGTCTTCTGCCTCCAAGCCCAGGTGAGGAGGGGTGCGCGGAGGCGGGGGCCGGGCGCGCCGGTGGGAGACCCGGGTGGGCAGCGCCGGTCGGGGGCACCGGGACCGACTCTGCGGCCGGCGCAGGAGGGCTGAGGGCACCTTAGAAACCCAGCCCCGAGCCACCCCGAGGAGGGAGCTGAGGCACAGAGAGGTAGCACCCCGCCTGAGGTCACACAGCGAGTGAGTGGCCAGGATAGAAACGAAGGTCTCGGAGCCCAGCACTATCCCCCATGCATCCTCGCCGGCTGGAGGCATAGGGAACACCCAGCCGCCGAGGAAGGGGGCAGCCGCGGCCAGGGGATGGATGTTCGATGCCAGGGGAAGCCAGGTGACTGCAGCAGAGACCCTCTCAGCGCCCCTCAGGGGAGGCTTGTGGCCGGTTTGGCCCAACGATCGGGTGCCCAGGTTCCCTGCACTCTCAACATTTGCTCCGTAAATTTGTCTTTATAAATGTCAGGGGTCGGGGAGGGCTGCCTCCCTACTTAAAAGCGCCCTGCTCCTCTAGGAAGGCCCGGGCAGGGGCCCTGCGCTGGGCAGGGAGTTCGCTTCCCTGTTCCGGGCTGGCCGGGAGCCCCAGGGTGTCTCCCAACAGGTGGGTCCAGCTTCTCCCTGGGGCTCGTTCATCCTGGGCTGGGTCTGCCCGACTTGCCTGGGTGGGGGATGGTGGCCTGGGCTGGCATGTTGGGGGAACCCCCAGCACCTGCTGGCGGCTTGGGACAGTGAGGGGGACGCAGGGTGATGGGGCCACTCGGGCCCCTGGGCGGAGTAGCATTATAATGGTGTATTGTGTATTTTTCAATTTCCTAAAGGTAACTGTTCAGTCCTCACCTAATTTTACACAGCATGTGAGGGAGCAGAGCCTGGTGACGGATCAGCTCAGCCGCCGCCTCATCCGGACCTACCAACTCTACAGCCGCACCAGCGGGAAGCACGTGCAGGTCCTGGCCAACAAGCGCATCAACGCCATGGCAGAGGACGGCGACCCCTTCGGTAAGGCGCGCTGAAGGTAGCTTGTGGGATGCGTGGCGCCTGGACGGCCAGTCCCAACTGCACTGGCCAGGGGCCTGCAGGGTCCCCAGCTCAGAAGGGAAGGAGTTAAGGCAGAAAGGTGTCTTGAGGGTCAGCTGGGGAAGAGAGGGCTAGGGAAGGGGTCTCGGGGAGTACTTGGCCACAGGTGCCCCCTTCCCTGCCCAGCAAATGAATGAATCTAGGAATCTCCCTTTACACCTCCCCCCTTCGTACACTCCTCCCCAGCTGCAGGTGGAGGCAGGGGGTTCAGGAGGAGGCGGCCTAGGTTTAAGGGAAGCGCTTGAAAGAGGATATGTCGCCAGGGCCCACAAAAGGAGAGTGGGAAAGAGAAGGGAGAGAAATCCCCTCAACTCTCCCAGTTAGAAAAGGAGGTTGCTGGGAACCCTTAAATACTGTAATCGGATGGGGCAATTACACGTGGAAACTGGGCTTGGAAGGGGGCTCTCCCTGCTCCACTCCCCGGGGAACCTAGGCGGCTGGGGCAGGGCTCCCGGTTCCCTGTGGGGTGGCAAGTGCGGAGAGCTACTGCCGGCAGAGAGGCTGAGGACTGATTGATTTCTAAAACATTCAATATTCCTGCCTTGAAACGGGGCCAATTTCCAGAGTCCTGGATGTACCAAGAGAAAAGCAAGCCCTCTGGGCGGCTGGTGTTGTTTTTAGAGAGTGATTATTGTGAGTTTAAAAACCTTTAAATAATGACCACGTTAAACAAGCATGAAAGGAGAGGGGAAGACTCTATTAAAATGTAATAAAAAGGTGAGGCATTTTAAGAGCTAAGAAGAAAAATGAAGAATGATATAAAACAGAAAAAGAACGAGCTTTTTTTCAGATGTGGAGTTTGAAAGGAGTTGCAAGTCTGTAAATGTTAAAAAAGAGGTTCAAGATTGTTCTCTCTGAATCTCTGGAGAGACCCCCGCGTCTGGCAGAGCGATTAAAACTCTTCTTACTTTCACCTTTTTTAACATTTCCTGAATACTTTCTCCTCTTCTTGAGCCAGTTTGGGGGATCGAGTATGTCTCGCTGCATTTTTTCTGCATCGACGTAGCTGACTTCCCTTCAAAGCTGGAGGAGGAGACATAATTTTCCTGGGATAAATCTGTCACTGGGGTGGAAGAATAGGTTTGAAAATGTTAAGCTTTCCAAAAGCCCGGTCGGGAGAGCTGCCGTAAACTGCGGCCCCAGCTCCCCAGATCGGAGCAGATTCAACCGACATGGGAGAGAGGGGGCTCTCTGGGGTGGGGGTGGGGGCAGCCTGCCCGGTGGCCGAGCTCCCCTGCTGGGCTGGCAGAGCAGGCCTACCGTCCCTTTGTCCCTCCAAATTAGCTGCTTGCTGCCCTTCTCAGCTTCTAAGGAGAGGAGACGAATGCCTGGCTCTTCCAGGGTTTGCTCTATGACAGCAAATGGCCCAGCATCCTTGGATTTTGGGGAGGGAAGCAGAAGTCAAGCTGGTGTGGGGGAATTCGTCTTCAGACATCAGAGGAAGCCTGATGCCCACTTCTCTCCTTGGCCATATAAGAGGTTTCCCACCTTCCCTAGTCCCTGCCCCACAGCAGGATAGGAGCTGGAGGCCCTAAGAACAGAGGCTCAGGGTATTCAGCCAGGACAGGAGTAGTCCGGGGAGAATAGCAGAGAGGTCTCAATGGCTTCTTTACCGGCCCCAGGAAGATGCAGAGGCACCTACTTCATCCCTGCCTCCCGCATCTGGCCAGAATCCCCAGAGTGGCATCCTCTCACTCCTCGAGTCAGCATCCTTCCTGGCCCTTAAAAAACAGCTGCCTCTTGCTGTGGAAGGCAGAGCAGGAGAGGGATGAGCAGACTGGCCAGGTCCAGGAGGAGGTGAGCGGGCAGCAAGGTGACAGCTGCATTTCCCTGCTGACATGGGGCCAAACTGGGGGCTTGGCCACTGGTCCCAGCACTGAGCCTGTTTGAAGCGGGGAACATTACAAGCTGAGCAGTGATGACTGACTTGCTGACCTCGGTGCCTCAAACCCCTGCCATGGGTTTCAGGGACAGAGGAGGTGCCATATGTCAATGCAGGCTAAGTCCAAGAACTGCTTTCTCAAGGAGGGGAGAGGCTGGGCTCTGCGGCAGGGACGGCAGGAGAGCCAGCGCCTTCTGTCCCTTCCCAAACAGTGAAGTCAGACTCACTATTTTCTTGAGGACAGCCTATAAGAGATGATTGCATAGAGAGGTGACCGGGACAGGCTTCTGTGGCAAGTTGGCTATCTAAGGGGAGGGGAATGCGAAAGGAGGCATAGAATTCAGCCCTGCCTCCTGGCCTCCAGACTAAGAGGCCAACGGGCACGATTCTCCCTCCTCCTCACCCACAGAAGGTATTTGGTCACTGGGCTGAGAAGCCCAGCTGTGATGAGGCTGAAAGAGAAAAGACGATTGAGTTGTTGATTTCTAGACACTGGGCTGGGGACCCTGGTGACTGGGAAGCCACAGGGAAGAGGCAAGATCCTCCTGGCAGATGTCTGAGGTTCTGGGAAAGCAGCCTGCTTTGGGCTGTGTGTTTAGGGAGAGCTGTCCCCATCCCTAGCACCTTCTCAGCAGAGCAGAGCCTGGTGATGTTGAGGGGCTGGGGGTGGCCAAAGCTGTGAGTTAGAACCCAAAGTGGCAGAAACAGGAGACAATGCTTTCATCTTTGGCCTTGGGACTGGAGGTCACCACTTCACCCAAGCGTTTGTAATGACCTATGAGACACGCGCACATAACATTCGGAGTCGGAAGGATCCTCGGAGATCTTTTGATAAGCTATGGAACTCTGATTCAATAAAATTTTACTTAGAGCCTCAATCTAAGAGACATCACTGTCTGGTTTAAAAAGAGGGTGGAAGGAATGGCATTTCAGCTTTTTCAATTTGATGGTCCCAAGACCTCTCTTGAGAACCCAGTTTGAAAACTATAATCCCGTCCACTGCCCTCTGTAAACCCAGGGATGGGGCCTGAGGTCCAGAAAAGCCCTTTCTCGGGGTTACACAGCATGTTAGTAGCTGGGCTGGGGCTGGAGTCCACGTTTTGGGTTCCTGGTCTTTGGAGCAGTTGCTGCTGGGCTGTGACAAGTGTGTGGGCCAGCTGGGGTCAGGGAATCTGCCAATAGCCATCCTGCTACCTTCTCTGACAGCAAAGCTCATCGTGGAGACGGACACCTTTGGAAGCAGAGTTCGAGTCCGAGGAGCCGAGACGGGCCTCTACATCTGCATGAACAAGAAGGGGAAGCTGATCGCCAAGGTGAGGCCCCAGCAGGGAGGTGGGGTCCGCGGGACCTGGGGAGTGGCTTGGGCTGGCTGGACTCCTTCGAGACAGTCCTGTGCTCTGATCCCAACAAGGTAGGCAGAAGGCCACAGGGCCATCTTGGGGTTACCTCATGATTGGGTGCAGGAGTAAGGGAGAAGGAAGCTGTTTGAGAGATGAAAACTATAAAAGGCAAAGGAGGAAGAATGAAGGCTAGGGAAGGGGCTGGGGGGGGGCGGGTTGGTAAATTCCATATATCTTTTTAACAAATCGCCAAATTGCTTTGCTATTATGTCCAATTACATGGTACCAGCATTTGGAATGTTCAGTAAGCCGCAGGCCCAGCCCCTCGGCCGAGCTCTGAAATGGCTCCATTAGTCACGGCTCCTCTCCAGTCTCCAGCTCCCCACTTCCTGGGCTTCTGGGGCTGGGGTCTCAGCACCTCCTCCCAGGCCTCCCCTCCTCCATAGGGTGGCTGCCCTGGGGCCAGGGAGCTGAAGTCCTGAGGGGGTGAGACGGGCAGGTGGGGAGACGGGTGGCCAGACTGGTGGGCAAGAGGCCAGAGCAGGCAGGCTCTGGGCCCCTCTCTCTGTCTTTCTGCCTTGGGGCCCAGCCCCTCCGTAGACAACCATGTGTCACTGCTGCCCGGGAGGACAGGAAGTTGCCGGGTGGGCTGCGAGTTGTGAGGGATTAGAGAGCGGGTGCCCAGGCAGGGGGTGGGGCTGCGGCTCCTGCCCACCTCGCCATCTGCTGGGGTGCCCACCTGCTGTCTGGGGCCGCTCGCCCTCTGCCTCTGCTGGGGGGGGCTCTGTAACGTGGCGTCTGGCTCCCCTACCTGCAGAGCAACGGCAAAGGCAAGGACTGCGTCTTCACGGAGATTGTGCTGGAGAACAACTACACAGCGCTGCAGAATGCCAAGTACGAGGGCTGGTACATGGCCTTCACCCGCAAGGGCCGGCCCCGCAAGGGCTCCAAGACGCGGCAGCACCAGCGTGAGGTCCACTTCATGAAGCGGCTGCCCCGGGGCCACCACACCACCGAGCAGAGCCTGCGCTTCGAGTTCCTCAACTACCCGCCCTTCACGCGCAGCCTGCGCGGCAGCCAGAGGACTTGGGCCCCCGAGCCCCGATAGGTGCTGCCTGGCCCTCCCCACAACGCCAGACCACAGAGAGGCTCATCCTGTAGGGCACCCAAAACTCAAGCAAGATGAGCTGTGCGCTGCTCTGCAGGCTGGGGAGGTGCTGGGGGAGCCCTGGGTTCCGGTTGTTGATATTGTTTGCTGTTGGGTTTTTGCTGTTTTTTGTTTTTGTTTTTGTTTTTAAACAAAAGAGAGGCTCTATTTTTGTATTCCACTTGGCTGTGGTGTCTGTCTTCTTAACTCTCAGAAAGCCCCATTAGTGGCCTAGACTGGGATTCCGGCTAGGGGTTTGCGGGGGTGGGGGGCTTTCTCTAGCCTGTGCTGCTGAGGCCCCAGTATCTGCAGGGCCAGTTGGCTGGGCAGCCAGGGACTCCACTGCACCCCCAGGTGGGGCAGGGAGGAAAGGACTGTGACATAGGACAGTCCTCTTAGAAGTGGGTATCAGACTGGTGGCTATTAAATGATTGAAAGATTTATTTAACTTGCATATTAAAAATGTGTGCTGGAGAGTGAGTCCTGCCCGGGTCAGCCCCTCCCCCTAACCTTGCCCCAGCTGGTGGGCAGCTGGGAGACACAGATGACCAGGCGCCAGCTCTGACCGCAGCCTCCCTCCAGCTTAAGGACCCCTGCCTGTCAACCATCCCCATCACTGTCACTTGAGGGGTTTTCCTGCAAGGACAGAAGCAGGGAAAGGGGCAAGAAGAGGCTCTTAGCTAGTCCTTGGAGCTCTCAGATGTGTACCTCCTAGCACTTTACAGAGGTCATTGCTAACACCTCCCCAGGCCACCTCAGGGCCAGAAATAATGGATGTGCTGGGACCAGAGCTGTAATCATGGATTTAATCCTCTTAAAAAGTGCTTCTCTGAGTGCCTAGGTCCATGTGGGAGACAGGTTGGAGATTCCAGAACTTGTTCTTTCTGAGACTCAGGCTCCAGAAAATGAAAGAAAAGAGCAGCTGCCAGGGTCCAAGGTGGGGGCATATTGGAGGGGGACCGCCAAGACTGGTGTTAACAGTTGTGATGTGGGACAAGTGTTAACCTTGAGTGATCTGGTGAGATAGCTGTGGGCGGAAAGCACTGAGCTCAGGTGCTGTGAGAGCCTGGGGAACTGTCTTCCAGGAAGAGGCTGCCCACCTCGGAAGATGGGCCTGGCGGGAGAGGAGCTGGGCACCGGATGGCACCAGAAGGGAAGCTCATAGGCCTAGCGCTGAACTAAAGGCAGTCATGGCCTTGGGGAGAAGCAGGAGGCCATGTGTGGAGGGAGGGAGGGCTGCTGTGGGAGTGGTGGAGCAGGTCATGGTCTGGGCAGAGAAGGGAATGGGCAAGGGTGCAGGTGTGTGTTTGCGTGTGGACTGGTGAGACTGGTGTCCCGCCACACTGAGGGAGAGCCCAGGCCCCACGGCAGTTTCCTGAGTGCAGAGCTGGCCCAGCCTTCATCACTGAGGTCTCCCATTAGGGCTGCTCCTGCTTCCTTCCTTGTGGATGCCCTGGGCTGGTCCCACAGCCCAGCTACTGAGCCAGTCTAGAAACCTCGCTCCTCTAGGTCTCTGTCTATTGGCATCTCCTGGGGTAGGGAGCAACCCAAGGCTTCCTCCCACAGTTTCAGGCCCAAGTCCCCAGCTTAGCCCACCCTGGCAGATGAGGAATTTCGAGGCTTAATGGGAAGCCTGGCAGTAGAGGCTGGCCTGTCCACCCACCTCTCGTGGCCTGCCACAGGCGGTGAGGGGCTCTGGAGAGAGTGGGTTTCTGCTGGTGCGTAGACACTGGATGTAGCGAAGCGGCCCTAGATGTCTCTCTTCCGGTTCCCCCAGCTCTTAGCGCCTCCTCCTCTGCTCCCTTCCCCCTTTAATTAATTCTGGGTGAGCAGCCTGGCTTTATTGTGCAAGGAGCTGGGGTCTCACTGTGGGAAAAGTCACACCTTCTGAGCAGCTTCTGATGCCATGCAAATGAAGGGACTGTCCAGGAAACGCTTTCATCTGCACGGTCTCCTGTCCAGCCCCTAGCCCAGTAATTACCCACATTTCATTTGTTTGAGAGCAATTCCTGGGGGAAGGCACTGAGTAGGAGGGAGTCTGGGGCGGGGGGTGGAATGTCAGGCTCTCTGCCTGTGATCCTGGCCACAACGTGGGGCCAGGCTGGGCCAAGGCTGGTCACTGGCTAAAGCTAATCCTCATGCCCCCAGGTTGGGGAGGCCTGAGCCCTCCAGGGTGGTGGCAATGGGATTGTGCCATGTTTACATCTTGGAAGAAGAAGGGAGTTTTCCAGAGAGCCAGACCTGCCTTCTAGAAAGAGACACCTGGATAGGGAAAGGTGAGGTGGAGGGGGACAGAAGGGTGGGACCTGGTCCTTGAGGTTGCCTGCGGCTTTGGGAAGAGGTTGACTCCCAGTAGGACCCCAGGCCAGGGACCCATGGGAGCTGCGCCCAGAGCACTGGGGCTAGGCCGGGCTAGAGCACCCATCAACTTGTTTATCTTTGAGCCGCTGCCTCCACAGAGCCCTCACTAATGGGGTTTTACAGCCCACTCAAGCTGCAACTGGCCAAGAATCAATCATTACCGGCACTTAGTGGTTTGATAGTTAACAGCCTGAACTGAAGCCAAACTGGTTGTTAACTGTGATAACAACTGATTTCAAGGGGTTATTGCTGGCCCAATATGCTCGGCCCATTTATTTTGGGGAAAACAAGCAGGGAGCTGTTGCAAGGCCCAGAAAAGGGAAGGGGGACTGGGCTTCTCTCAGCCAAAAGGCTCCCTGCCACTCCGTCCCGGAGTTGGTGCTGGCTTCGAGGGCCTAGGGGCGGGCTGAGGGCTGCTTCAAGGCTTGACCACGCACACCCACTGAGGGCCTGCGTGTGAGCCCAGCCGATCCACACACTAGGCGCTCTCCAGCCTTCTCTCTCCCCAGTACTCACTTCAATTCTCCTCCTGCCTCCTCCCCATGATGCCCCAGAAGGACGGTCTCCATGAGGAGGAACCCAGGCCCAGTGGCCAGGCCTCTACTTGTCCCCACTCAGCAGCTGGGGCTGCACCCCCTGGCTCATTCCTTCCTCACCCAGGGCTCCCAGAGTCCTGCCAAGTACAAACCAGAGATGCCTTTCCTTTCAAAGCCAGCAGAATCCACTTGGGTCTTCACTAGAAAGAATGAGCAAGAGTTCTCTCTTTCCACAGCACCAGGTCCTGCCTCTACCCCTCCCTTCCTCCCTCAGCCAAATGGAAGCAGATGAGGCCAGGGTCAAACATCATTCTAGAATGTTGCTGCTACAAAGGGCCTCAGGAGTTCCCCACCCTCCACAGATGACAACTGCAGCCCAGACGACCCATGGCTAGGGTCAAAGCTGGTGCTGTCCTAGAAATTGGGTCTCCCCTCCCAGATCCAGGCTGCCTCCTGCAGGCTGCAGGTCTTTCCCTAGTTCCATTCATTCATTCAGTAAATTTTGACTGAGTGCCTATGATGTGCCAGGCTCTGTCCTGGGTGAGGGGACAGAGCAGAAAATAAGACACAAAAATGCCTGTTCCTCTGGAGCCCATATTCTAGTGGGGGAGGACACATCAGTCAGTGACAACCACCGCATCGACCAACCCAGATTCAAAAAACACCTTCTTGGATTCTTCCCTGTTTCTAGCCTCTGACACCCAGTCATCTCAATATTCCAGAGAAGAGGATGAGTGTGAAGGGTGGTGGCGATTTTAAACAAGGTGATAGGAAGACCTTGTGGATAACTTCGGGTCTGAGAACACTCCATCAGGGTAAGGCGTTCCCATACCTGGGGGAGGACGATCCAGGTGGAGGGAGCAGCCACTACAAAGGCACACTGCATTAGGGGGACAGGAAGGAGGCCACCACGGCTACGGCACAGCTAAGGGAGGATCCTGGGGGTGTGCGGTTGGGGGTAGGGGGTAGTAGAGAATGACAGAAACTGAGGCGAGCTCACAGAGACAGAAGGGGTGCAGAGACCTTCTGGCAAAGGGCAGATCATGTGGGGCCATTGAAAAAACTTCAGCTTGGACTCTGGATGAGACCGCAAACCACTGAGGATTTATTATCATTATTTTTTTTAAACAGAGTCCCCCTCTGTCACCCAGGCTGGAGTGCAATGGTGCGATCTCAGCTCACTGCAACCTCTGCCTCCTGGGTTCATTCGATTCTTTTGCCTCAGCCTCCCAAGTAGCTGGGACTACAGGCATGGGATTACATGCATAGATAATTTCACTGAGGGTTTTCAACAGTAGAGTGACATGATCTGAATTAAGTTTTCCCAAGGTTGGTTTGGCTGCTGTGTTGAGACTAGAAGGTAGCAGGGCAAGGGAGAGCAGTTATGAGGTTACTGCAATAATCAGGTGAGGGATAGTAGTGAATGGAAGATGGTGAGGAGAGAGTGGGGTTTTGGACATTTTTCGCAAGTAGAGATGACAGGATTTGCTGATGGATTTGGATGTGGCTTGTGCGGAAAGAGAGGAGTCTAGGAGTTTCCATGGTTTCCGACTTGAGCAATGAAAAAGATGGAGGTGTCATTCACTGAGATGGGGGAGATTCCAGGATGGGCAGATTTGGAGGGGAAGGGTAGGAGTTTGGTTTTGCACGTTACATCTGAGCTGACTACATACGTATTCAAGAGGAGATGAGTAGGCAGTTGTGTGTGAGTCTGGAATTCAGGGGAGAAGTCTAGTGTGAAGATAGCAGTCCGAGAGTGTTCAGCACATAGATGATTTTCAAAGCCAGGAGACAGGATGGATTCCTTAGGGAGTGAGCAGAGATGGAAGAGAGGAGCCGGCCAAGCCTCAGTGTGCTCCAAACATTTAGAGGTCAGGTGAAGAGGGAGAACTGGCAAAGAAGACTGAGACCGTGTGGCCCACGAGGTAGGCAGGGGGAAAAGCAGAGAGTGCTGTGGCCTGATGACCTAGGGGAAGGACAGAAGGATTCTGAGTCCAGAGCTTTACCTGGGGCTAGGGAAAAGTTTCATGTCATCCTGCCTCCCTACTCCCTACCCCCCACTCAACCCCAGGGCTGAGAGGAGGTGGCCAAAAAACAGGGCTGGTTTAACCTGGGAGCATCACCCTTGCCTCTCATCAGCAGTTCCTGCCTGCTTTCCCTCCAGAACATCTCTTCAGCCCAATCCATCCACCACCCACCCTATCTACCTATCTACTGCTACCGCCCTGCTCCAAGCCATCATCAGTTCTTGTCTGGTTTGTGGCAGTACCCACCCCCAACCTCAATTGCTCTTCCTGGTTCCTCTCTTATCCCCCTACAATCCATTCTGCACTCAGAAGCCAGAATTTTCCAGATACAAATCTGATTGTGTTACGCCCACCATACCTACACTTGAATTCAAACTCATTTCCAGGCCAGCACAAGCCTCTCCATGCTCTGCCTGTGGAACTCCACTCCTTCCCCACCCTCCCTCTTGCCTGCTGCTCCCTGGACACACTTCCTCCAGCTTCTGTAACAAGCCCAGGGAGCCTCAGAGCCTTTGCACTTGCTGTTCTTGCCACTTGGAATGTCTTTCCTCCAAATCACTGGTTGGCCGACTGCGTGATGTGGGTCTCTCTGTTGTCACTGTCTGCTTTTTTTGGGGGGATGGGGGGATGGAATCTCGCTTTGTCGCCCAGGTTGGAGTGCAGTGGCATGATCTTGGCTCACTGCAACCTCCGCCTCCTGGGTTCAAGCGTTTCTCGTGCCTCAGCCTCCTGAGTAGCTAGGACTACAGGCAGGCGCCACCACACCCGGCTAATTTTTTTTTTGTACTTTTATTAGAGACAGAAGTTCACCATGTTGGTCAGGCTGGTCTCAAATTCCAGACTTCAAATTATCTGCCCACCTCAGCCTCCCAAAGTGCTGGGACTACAGGCAGGTGCCACCACGTTTGGCTAATTTTTTTTTTTTTTGTATTTTTAGTAGAGATGAGTTTTCACCATATTGGCCAGGCTGGTCTTAAACTCCTGACCTCAGGTGATCCACCTGCCTCGGCCTCCCAAAGTGCTGGGATTACAGGCGTGAGCCACTGTGCCCAGCCTCTGCTTTATTTTCTACATTACACTTAATCACTGTCTGATCTTATCCTGTTTTTTATTTACTTGCTTTTGGTCTACTCTACCCTTACCTCCCAGGAGAGCAGGAACTTTGTTCGAATCGCTCATTGATGAACGCCCAGTGCCTATAATGGTGCCCAGCACATGGTGAGTGTTCAGCAAGCATTTGTGCAAGCAATCCACATACAGCAGGTTCTGAGGCAGCTGCGGAGAAGGCAGTCTGGGAGTCCTCTGTATCCAGACCATGGGTCAGGCATTAGGAACCGTCTGAAGGGCAGGGAGATCTGAGGATGGTCCTGGGATGGGTGACTTCTCTTCACCCATCTGACATGCACTGCTTACTAAAAAAGGTCCAAGGCTGTCTGGCACAGGCCCCCATCATTTTCTCAAGCTGCAACAAATGTCTCCAAAATCTGGACAGGCAGACATCTAGGCAGGGCCTATTGGGCTGGACATCTCAGAACCTCCCCAAATTCTCCTTTCTTCATCGCCATCGGGTTTCCGTAGCAACCAGAGGACTTCACAGGAGAGAGTGAAGGGGAATTAAGAGCCAGAGAGAGCAGAGGAGAGAGGAGGAGTAAGTGGTAGCAAGACAGATGGGGAGCTGGCAGGAACTCCAGGGGGATCCCCAAGTCCCATGTTGCCGTGGAGGGTTGTGCCAATAGGTCCCCTTGGTTGCCCCCTTCCCCATCTGGATCTCTTGCTGACCCTCAAGAAGTAACTGTCCATCTGGGCAGGCCCCAGAGCTGACACCTCATTCAAAACCCACCCCCTCCCTACTGGCAGGCCCTGAGCGAGGCTCCAGCTCCGTCTGCGGTCTCGCTCCCTCCCTAGCCCATCTCTTGGCAATAGTGGAACTGGCTGCAGCCCCTGGGTGGGTTTGGGGAGCGTTTCCTGCCATTCCTTCCCGGGCCGTGTGTGGAGGAGTGAGTGGATATTGGGGGAAGACAGTCAGCATTCTGCCCTGCTGACCCAGGTCCCCACCATTGGCGTTTGGAGATATGGCCAGGTCCCCAGTCATGAAGACTCAGATGGGCTGTAGGTGAGGGCCTGGCTGGAGGTGCTCAGAACAAGGGCCCAGGCCTGGGCATGGCATTCAGGGAGCACAGAGAAGCCTGAATAGAGCTCTGGCCAGTGTGCTGCCCCATAGGTCTGGAAGATGCCTGGCTTGGGACCCCAGAGTGGCAGAATAGCAAAGCCTGCAGCAGCCACAGCACTGTGGTCCTGAGACCCAGGCCAACTTCCTAGAGGACTGGTCGGTGACTTCAGAGGGTGGAGGTGGCCTGGGCCAACACCCAATTCCAGCTGTCCCTCTGCCCCCATACATGCAGCCCCCCAAAAATCCAGATTCCAAAACCACCTTCTTGGACTCTTCCCTGTTTCTAGCCTCTGACATTCAATCATCTCAATACGACAAATATCACCAAGTCCTGCAGAATATTTCTTCACAAAGAACTGCCCCCTGTCCCATCATAAAGACACCTGGGCCACCCCGTGCTCTTCCAACCCATCTCCCTGCCCAGTCTCTCCCCGGGCTTTTTCTACACCCTCCCCCTCCCGCCCTCTGCAAGGAGCCCTTGGTAATGAAGAGCAAACTCATAAAACATTCATCCTGGGTAATACACCATGTAGGAGCTGCCTGATCTCAGTTCTGATAGAATAGGCCAGGTCAGCAGGACACTGAGGCTTAGACTTCTGAGGGTTTGGGCTGACTTCTCTACCTTGGGCTCAAGTTCCAGCCACTTCCCTTAAGGCAGGTCTTATCTTCCCTGGGGTGCTGGGGGTGGGGGCTCCTGAGCTGAGTGGCAGAGGAGTTTCCTGAGAAGGGATGAGAGCAGCCCAGGGAGGGAGGGTGGCTGCTAGGGGTGTCCTTAAATAAGGTGTGATGGGTAGCTGGGGCTCTGGGAAAAAAAGCTTGGTTACAAGGTGAGCCGAGTGACCAAATGGCTAAAGCCACAGCTTTGTGCAGAGTGTGGGGGGCGGTCAGAGCCTAAGCAGGTGGTGTCTAAAGTTGCTATTTTGGCGTGGGGAACCCTGGTATGAGTGTGTACGAGTGTGTGAGGGATGAGAGAGTCTGGTATTGGTGGCAGGCCCTCTGCAGGAACCCAGCCCCAGGAAGCAGGCCCCCATCTGGGCACTTTCATCAGACCAGCAGGGTGGGTAGACAGAGGGAATGCAAAGAAAAGGGGATTTTCCTTTTTTTCGCTCCCCCCACCCCTGGCATTTGCTCTGACACTGCTGTGGCATCCTCCAGGCCTCAGCAGAGTCAGAGAAGGAAGTCAGAGGAATGGCCACAGGGACAGCCAGAAATCAGAAGTGGCTTGGTGTGAGGGTGAGGGGCAAGGGCTTTGGAGTCCAGCAGCCCTGAGCTTGAATCCTGGCTCTGTCACTGCCTGGTCATTCAACTGGGGCGAGTCAGCTCACCTCTCCCAGCCCCTACTTCCTCAGCTGTACAACAGGGAATCACTCCACCGTAGGGGTTGCCAGGACTGAGTTAACATGAGTGTGTCAGGTGTCCAGTGGGTACCTTAACAACGCTTCCTAACAGTGATGGTGGCTACTGCCGGGAGGGAATCTGGGAGAGGGGGTAGGGCCACCTGAGCCAAGTCCCTGGGAGCCCAGGTTTGCACAGTGGCATCATCAGAGAGGCACCGAAGAGCAGAGTCTGCAAGGAGGCTGCTTTCCTGGGGAAACAGCTCTGGCAGCCGAGGGCCTAAGGCAGCCAGGAGGCTGAGAAAGAGACTGGGCAAGGTCCCTCATGCACACAGAGACTGACTGGCCTCTCCCCATCCCTTCCACTCATCCAAACAGGTGTGGCTGCCAAAGGCCCGGGCCCCTGAAGACCTGGGAGAACTGAGACGGACGGATGATGTGGTGGCTGCAAGGGGGATGGTTTCCTTGCTTATCCTGGGGGCCAGTGTGCACGTTCTTGCCTCTCTGCCCCTCAGACCTGGCTTTGCCTCCCCCCCCCACTCCAAATAAGCCCATGAAAATTGGGGAAAAGTCAAGCCTGAGTTGCTGGAGTTGGGAAAAACAGAACAAGAGAGAAGCACTGAGAACACAGAGAGCTGACATTCAAGGCTCTGACCTTTCCTCTAGCCAAATGCGAAGGCTTTCCTTTCCCTAGTGCCTTGCATTGATTCACGAAGGGTTTACTGAGCACTTCCTATATGCCAGGCAGTAGAGTGTTGGGAAGCAATGGTGCACAGGTTGGATAGATCCCTGACTCCTAAGGCCTCCCATGTAGCAGGTGGCCATGGTTAGACAGGCCTTCCTGATGAGGAGTGGGAAAGGCTGAGACAGGAAGAGCAGGGTTTGTGTGAAGACGCTGGGGTTTAGGGAACGGAGGCAGGAATGCTGAGTGTGGTGGCCATGGCTGGTTTTTAGGCAGCTGAAAACTAGTGGAAGACAGGACCCTGGGCTGGTTCTGCTGGAGTTCAGCTCCACTTGGCTCAGTCCCAGTTGAATTCCATGCACACTGGGTATTGAATTACTGGAGAGAGCGGGGTGGACGTGGCAAGGTCCCTGCCTTCAGGCTGGCCCATGTATTGGGCTTCCCAGAGCAGTGAACCTGAGTCTACTATACAACATGGCGCAGGTAACACGTGAGTTAGCACCAGGCACTGTGCCTGCGTGGCTCACAAGAGCCTTCACAGAGAAGACAGACGAGAATGGAATTGCTGTAGGATCCTCTGGGAAACTTGTCTTTTCTGAACCTTAATTTCCTCATCCGGAAAGTAAAGGTTTGAATTAGATTATTTGCTTAAAACTTTTTTTTTAGCAACAGAAAATTTTTTCCTGAGCAAAACCTGTATGGAAGCCTATTTTATAAAATAGACTTAAACAATATTTGCTTTGGATGGCTCAGGGATCGGGGTCCCTTCAGCTTCTTGTGCCTGGCATCTCAACTGTAGCAGGTGGTAAAGGAGATGAGGGGTCTGAACCCTTCAGAATTCTCTTGGGCATCCAGGAGAGGATGATGGCCAGGACCTACCAGAGAAGAGACGGGTGGGCTCCAGGCCTGCTGCTCAGGGTCAGCCCCTGGGTCTCGATGGGAGGGTGCTTCCAGGACAAGGAGGCCAGCTCTGCTCCCTCCTCTGAGCACCTGGACTGGTGGGGTTGTTCCCACTGCCTCCCAGAGAGGCTCCTGGCTCTTCCTGCACTGACCACTCACACCCAGGGATTATCCCAACCAGAAACTTCCATTTGGAACAAAGCTCCCAGGAATGAAACCCGAGCTGCCACTAAGAGGCTCCCAGGCTAACTGGGAAGTGGCTGGGAAAAGGAGGGAAAACTTGCAAAGCACTGGGAGCCTCAGGGAGGCTGTGAAACCTGAAGACAAACGACCAGCCAGCGGACTGGTGCTGCGGAGCTGCCACCGCCTTCTGCAGAAAGGTCAGGGCTGAGCAGAGTGGGAAAACGGGGGTGGGGAGAAGTGAACCCCAGGCTTTCTTTGAGGGGAGAGTAATTGGTGCACCTGTGGCTAGGGCCTATATCCCCTGTGAGGCCCTCAGGGCTGGCCTGCAGTCACTCAAGCTCTCAAGCTGTCCCCTCCCTTCCCCTCTTCCCCCGACCCCTCTCCCAGCTGCTTCCACTTACTCCAATGGGCTGCTGGAGCAGTCAGTGATGGGGCCGCCAGCAGCAATGGGGGCCTGCACCCGCTCAGCCAAGGGAGGGCAGAGGAGAGGAATAGCCATGGTGACCATGTGCTGAGCACCCACCAGCTGCCAGGCATGCTGAGTGTGTTATTCTGATCCTCACAATAGCCCTGCAAGGTCAGAACTACTAGCCCCATTTGACTGAAGCACTTTGCCTGAAGTGCTAGAGCTAGGCAGTGGCTGACTTCGGACCTGAACCCAGGGCTTTTGCACTCTGAAGTACTCATGCACCTTCTGCCAGGCCGCATTCTGCACACTTGAAATCCTGCAGGAGAACCCAAGAACCGTGGTTAATTTCAAAATAAATTCTTTCTTCCCCTTCAAGCCATTGTGTGAGACAAAGGCTAGGAGTGGTCATTTGTCTAGCTGGGATCCTTGTGACCTTGGGAAAGTTTTTTCACCTCTCTAGGACTCAGTCTCCTCATGTGTAAAATGGGATTCACAATAGTGCCTACTTATAGGTGGAAGGCCAACAAGAAAGCACACCCAGTAGTCAAAACAGTGCTGGGCACAGCATCCACTCAGTACATGCTATGAGGGTTGTTGTTTGAAGAATTCCTTTTCCCCTTTTCCCCTTTTCTTAGGCAGCCCAGAGCCCTCAGAGGAAGCCCTCAGCAGGCTGAGTAGATTATCTTAAGCTCAACCCCTTCCCTGCCTGCCTCCAAGGATACAGATGCAGGTTAGAAGGTGGCTCAGAGGGGGTATGGCCTTTGAGGTTTCCAGGGATCCAACAGGGAAACTTCCTTTGCAGAGCAGCTCCAGGCCCTCCAGTGCTGACCCACCAAATTTTGCTGCATCAATGTGCTTGGCTGAGCTGTTATGTGGCCCTGGCATGGCTCTGAAGGCTGACTGAGAATCCCAATCCATCTAGGAGGATCCTTGGAATTAAGCCAACAGGGGATGAGGGCAAAGAGAGGTGGTTGGGATGGGTCCCAGGGGCAGGGGCCTCCCTGTGCTACTGCTGAGTGGGCAGCAGCTTTGGACTCTGAGAAGGGGTCATTTTGCTGGTGCTAAGGCCAGGAGCTTATTCTGATGTTGCAGGCTCTCCGACTGGCCTTTCACCTGCAGACCCCAAGCTCAGGCTTCCCAGAATGACCATCCTCTGGGGCTGGCACCAAGAACTGGCTCTGTGCCGCAGTTAGAGACCCTGCTGGTCCCTGCTCACTTCCTCAACATCTCAGCAGCTCAAGGCCAGGCTTCTGGCTGCCATTCTTGACTGGGGCCTGGGTTAAGAAGCTTAGGACACTATCTTCAAGACAAACGTGAAGTAAACTTGGGTGATGATTACACTTGACCTGTGTAAAGTCAGCGAAAGTAGCAACTGAAAGGGGATAGTGGGCTTGGCTGGAGGCAGCTCCCAGCTTGGGGACTCTGCTCCAACTAGAATGTGGGGCTTGTGAATGATTCTTTCCACTCACGTGCACCAAGCCCTAGGCTCCATTCCATTTCTCTCTACAGAGAAACCAATGATTCGTTCTTGTTCCCAAGGAGCTTGCAGTCTAGTAAGAGAAACTACATACATAAGTTATGGTTGAATGTCGAAGAGGCAATTACAAATGGGCATATTTTTCAGTTTTATTCCAGCTATTCAGTGCAGTAAGTCAGATAGTATCATTATCCTAAAGATAAGAAAACCAAGGCATAAATGCAGTATCAATATTGACACTAAGTCCACACTATATAAATGTTTTAAGCTAAGTGCTTAGGTACCAAGACTGCTACTGTATGTGTGTGTGGTGAGAGGTCTATATTATGTTCACATAAATATTTTGTCGTGAGTGCCTTGGGTTTCAGGCACTGTTTACGTACTTTATTTATTTAATTTAATTTTTTTGAGACAGAGTCTCACTCTGTCGCCCAGGATGGAGTACAGTGGTGCAATCTCGGCTCACTGCAACCTCTGCCTCCGGGGTTCAAGTGATTCTCCTGCCTCAGCCTCCCGAGTAGCTGGGATTACAGGCACTCACCACCACGCCCAGCTAATTTTTGTATTTTTTGTAGAGATAGTTTCACCACATTGCTCAGGCTGGTCTTGAACTCCTGGACTCAAGTGATCTGCCTACCTCAGCCCCCCAAAATGCTAGTGTTACAGGTGTGAGCCACTGCACCCAGCCACTTTATTTCTTTTTTTTTTTTTTTTGAGACAGAGTCTCATTCTTTTGCCCAGGCTGGAGTGCAGTGGCATGATCACGGCTCACTGCAGCCTTGATCTCTTGGGCTGAAGTAATCCTTCCACCTCAGCCTCTTCAGTAGCTGGGACCGTAGGTGTGCACCACCACCTTCGGCTCATTTTTTATTTTTATTTTGTAGAGATAGGGCCTTGCTTTGTTGCCGATGCTGGTCTCAAACTCCTGGCCTCAAGTGATCCTCCTGGCTCCTAAAGTGCTAGGGTTGCAGGCATGAGCCACTGGGCCCAGCCATACTTTATTTCAATTATTCCTTCTATTGACCTTCTAATGACCCAATGTGTTAGGTATCAATATTCCAGACTTACAGAAGGGGAAATGAGAGTTCAGATAATTAGATAACTTCTCCAAGCCGTACAGTTGGTAAGTGACCAAGCCAGGATTTAAAGCTAGATCTGTTGATGCCAGTCTCTTTCCACTCTGCAAAGCACAACAATAACTAATAATGCAAAGCAGAATGTAATGACAAAAGTGACCCCAGACAGGTGCCAAACGGTGCTAGGGAATTTCTGTCAGGGGAGAGTTCCCACCTGATGAAGGGAAGTGGCATTGAGGAACAGAGATTTACTTGCCCAAGCTCATACAGCCAATTAATCAAGAGTTAGAAGGCTGGGCTCAGTGGCTCACACCTGTAATCCCAGCACTTTGGGAGGCTGAGGCAGGCAGATCACTTGAGGCCAGCGGTTCCTGGCCAGCCTGGCCAACATGGTGAAACCCTGTCTCTACTAAAAGAAAATACAAATATTACCCGGGAGTGGTGGCATGTGCCTGTAATCCCAGCCATTTGGGTGGCTGAGGCACGAGAATTGCTTGAACCCGGGAGGCGGAGGCTGCAGTGAGCTGAGATTACACCACTGCACTCCACTTGGGTGACAGAATGAGACTCTGTCTCAAAAACAAACAAACAAACAAAACCCATAATGACATAAGTAGGCTGAAAGTAAAAGGATAAAAAGTAATACAACATGCAAACACTAAGATCCGGGTGTGGGCTCACACCTGTAATCCCAGCACTTTGGGAGGCTGAGGCAGGCGGATCATGAGGTCAGGAGATGGAGACTATCCTGGCTAACACAGTGAAACCCCGTCTCTACTAAAAATACAACAACAACAACAAAAATTAGCTGGGTGTGGTGGCGGGCGCCTGTGGTCCCAGCTACTCAGGAGGCTGAGGCAGAAGAATGGCGTGAACCTGGGAGGTGGAGTTTGCAGTGAGACGAGATCGTGCCACTGCACTCCAGTCTGGGTGACAGAGCGAGATTCTGTCTTAAAAATATATATATATATTATATATATACTATATATATATACAAATATATATATACACAAATATATATATACAAATATATATATTGTTACATATATATGTATATATATACAACAATGTATATATATAATATATACAATATATATAATATATACAATATTATATACAATAATATTATATACAACAATATTATATACAATAATATTATATACAATAATATATACAATATTATATACAATATACAATATTATATATATACAATATATACAATATTATATATATACAATATATACAATATTATATATACAATATATAATATATATTATATATATAATATATATAATATATATTATATATATAATATATATTATATATATACAATATATATTATATATATTATATATACTATATATACTATATATATAATATATACAATATATTATACAATATATATACTATATATACAATATATATACAATATATAATATATATTATATATACTATATAATATATACAATATATAATATATACTATATTATATATAGTATATATAATATATATTATATATTATATATAATATATATATACTATATAATATATATTTTATATATTATATATATTATATATACAATATATAATATATAGATTATATATTGTATATATAATATATATTATATATATTATATATACAATATATAATCTATATATTATATATATAATATATATAATATATATTATATATACAATATATAATCTATATATTATATATACAATATATATAATCTATATATTTTATATATACAATATATAATATATATATCATATATATACAATATATATAATATATATAATATATATATATTTTAAAGTTAAAAACCACAGAGAAAGAAGTTAGAGACACAGAGAAAGAAGTTAGAGATAAAATTCAGATTTCCTGATCTGAATATATATATACATATATATATGTATATATATTTTGTTTTAAAGTTAAAAACCACAGAGAAAGAAGTTAGAGACACAGAGGAAGAAGTTAGAGATAAAATTCAGATTTCCTGACTCCAAGATCAATACCAGTTTTTTGTAGTGCCAAGAACTTTGAGAGGATGCCACCTCAGCTCTGTTTTGTGAAAGCAAAAATTCTGAAGTCTTTGAAAGTCTCTCAGAACCTTTGTGAAATTTAGGTAAACTAAGAGCACATGCAAAAAGTGGAGAGGAAACTGACTTCTCTCTCTGGGAAACCAGAGCAGCAGCAGCACTTTCTCTCCTTTCTAGTGGGGCAGCATCCCCTTCCCTGTCCCAAAAGTTTGGGGGCTCCTTCTGCCATCATTCCACTACAAAGCATCCAGAAGAAAAATTTCTAAACAAAGCCAAGGAGCACATCAAGTCACCCGCAGGCTCAGAAATCTCCAGTTTCCCTTTGCCCACAAGGTAAAGTTCAAATTCCTCAGCTGGGCATAGGGAGTCCTCCACAATCTGACCACAACTTCTCAAACTTACCTCCATCCGCATTTTTTTTTTTTTTTCCAGAGACGGAGTCTTGCTCTGTCGCCCAGGCTGGAGTGCGGTGGTGGTGGTACGATTTCGGCTCACTGGAACATCCGCCTCCTGGGTTCAAGCAATTCTCCTGCCTCAGCCTCCCAAGTAGCTGGGATTACAGGCACCCACCACCACACCCGGCTAATTTTTGTATTTTTAGTAGAGACGGGGTTTCACTATGTTGGCGAGGCTGCTCCTGAACTCCTGACTTCGTGATCTGCCTGTCTCAGCCTCCCAAAGTGCTGGGATTACAAGCATGAGCCACCATGCCCGGCACCACTTTTTTTTTTTTTTTTTTTGAGACAGAGGCAGCTATATTGCAGAAGCCCAGAACTGCTGGGCTCCAGTGATGCTCCCGTCCGGTCTCTCGACTAGCTGGAATTACAGGTGTGAGCCACAGTGCTTGGCTTCCTTCCTCTTTTGCGGAAGGTTCTAGTGATGCAGAACTTTTTAACATTTCCCAAATACTACATGCTTTTCCATGCATATTTGTTTTTTCATGTGCTGCTCCCTCTGCCTAGTGAACTCCTACATACCCTTCGAGACCTAAACTTTTCTACCCTCTATTATGTCTCCCAGGCAATCCTCTGGTCTCATACATTATTCTATTTACAACAGTGAGTTGTAACTTCTTATTTGTAACTATAATGTTTCAAGTAGCCTTGGAATATAGTAGGCGCTTTATAAATTTTGGTAAATTAATGAATGAAGTTGCCATTATGGAGCAAATAAGAGGGCTGCAAACATTATCTGGGGAAACTTGGCCAACAGTCCCCAGAGTTCTGGACCCTTCTAAGATTAGAGATAGTTTGAGAAAAGATAACAACAACTAAAGCTACATACCATTTATTAAGTGCTTACTGTCTACTAGAGTTGTTCTAAGCCTTGGTACACTTCATCTCATCTCATCCTCATAATAGTACTAAGAGGTAGTTATTACCTTCATGAGGGTTTTTTCCCCTGAATACATTATCTTCATTTTACATTTGGGAGACTGAGGTTCAGAAAAGCAAAGGAATTTCTTCCTTCTAAAGTTTTACAGCTAGGATTTAAATCCAGATCTGGGCCAAGCACAGTGGCTCAGACTTGCAATCCCAGCATTTTGGGAGGCCGAGGTGGGAGGATCACTTGAGGCCAGGAGTTCAAGACCAGTCTGGGCAACAAAGTGAGACTCCGTCTCTACAAAAAATAAAAAATTACCTGGGAGAGGTGGTGTGCACCTGTAGTCCCAGCTACTTGGGAGACTCAGGTGAGAGGATCACTTGAGTCCACTGGATGACAGAGCGAGACCTTGTCTCTAAATAATAAATCCAGATCTGTTGGCCTTTCAAATCCAGGCTTTTAACCCCTAAGCTTCTCTGACTCTGAATTCTCGAAGTGTGAACATTTTCTTCTGTATCACGGGAGAACCGAATCCCATTGCTCCTTCTGCCCAGTCTTGGAAACTCCATTGTCAGATGGGTCCCAAACTGTATGGCAGGGGGACTGGGATTACACAGACAGGCTGGGAGAGATCAGAAGTTCCAGCCTGATCTTTGTGCTGAGATCTTGACCTGCACCCTTGGTGGGGTGGGGGGTTACTAATCATTTACTTACTATTTATGACCTCTGCCACCCCTGGAATGGCCTAGGCTGCAGCTAAATTAGCAAAAAAACAAAAAAAACAAAAAAGAAAAGCGGGTCTGAGATTGGCTGAGGTTCACCTCTTCAAGTTACAAGGCACTTTGTTAGGAAAATAAAACCCTTCATTGGAAGCTCAGAAGGACTTCACTTTGAGGGTTGAACCTGGGTTCTAGCCTGGCTTTTGTTACTAACCAGCTGTGACCTTGGGCAAAGGGCTTAACCTTATAAGCCTGTGTAAGTGGGCAGGAAAATGGGCAAGAACACAATGCACTTAGGAAGAAAAGGGCCAGACAACACCCAGAGGATGGGAGTCTGAGCCTCCAGGAAAGAGGCTCCAGAGATGCCAGTCAGTGGCAGCGTCCCAGTGTGCTGGGGGGAGTAAGAGGCCACTTAAGAGCAGCCACCAAATGGGAGAGGAGCATGGGAACGGCAGAGGCAACTAAAGACAGAGAAAGCATTCTCCTCTCCTCTTGCGGGATGCCAAATTAGGTCCTATAAATCTCTCTGGAATGTCCAGAGGTGGGCATGGGGAAAGTCCCACCTTCAGGAAACGCTGACCTCTCCCTTTTTTGGGCCTTCTTGTACCCAATACATACTTCTAGCTCGGAAGTGTCTTCACTGCCTTCTACTTAAAATGTTGATCTTCTTAATAGAAAGTGAATTTCTTGAGGGAAGAAAACGTAACTTATCCATGTGTATTCCTCAGCTGCTACACTGCCCGACTGCCTGGTACCAGTAGAGACCACATAATTGACGGATGGATGAATGAATGAATGAAGGAAGGAAGGAAGGAAAGAATGGAAATCTGGTGATTAGGCAGAGGTCCAATGTATGTCAGAGTAGAGTAAATCTTTAAAGCTCAGTATGAAAAGGTGAGTCCTATTTGGGAAGTAGAATCCCAAATGACATAGGGAATTTGGGAGCAGAAGAGCCAAGGAGAGCTGAGAGTACCAATACACGTGGTCCCTAGGGCCACCAGTGGCCACAGAATTCTTGGCTGGGTAGGCTCTTGCTTAAGCTTCTTAGAGAAGATGTAAAGACAGGTGGCACACAGAGATTGCACACAGAGCTCTCATTCATTGTCCTTAGCTAGAGTCACCATATGGTTTATACATATTTTCCCAGGGTAATTATTAATACTTCAAAAGTGTCAAAGTGGGAGGACTGCCTGAGTCTCAGAGGTCGAGGCTGCAGTGCGCCATGTTTGGGTCACTGTACTCCAGCCTAGGGAGCAGACTGAGACCCTGTCTCAAAAAAAAACAGTGCCTCGGTCCTGGTTTGGATGACAAATTTTTTTTTAGGTGGTATTTTTTTCCTTCATCTTTTCCATTTTTGTTGTTGAGATATAATTCACATACCACAAAAGTTACCCCTTTAAAGTACATAATTCATACTTTTAGTATACTGAGAAACTTTTACAATCAACAGTATTATTTAATTCCAGAACATTTTCATTTATATATTGGGGTTACTCTGTTGCCCAGGTGAGAGTACAGTGGCGTGATCACGGCTCACTGCAGTCTCTACCTCCCAGGCTCAAATGATCCTCCTGCCTTGGCCTCCTGAGTAGCTGGGACTACAGGCGCAAGCCACCATGCCCAGCTAATTTTTTTTTTTTTAATTTTTAGGAAAGTCGAGGTCTCACTATGTTGCCCAGGCTGATCTTGAACGCCTGAGCTCAAGCGATCCTCTCATCTCAGCCTCCCAGGGTGCTAGGATGACAGGCGTGAGCCGCCACGCCCGGCCAGAACATTTTCTTTACCCTGCAAGAAACCCTGTATCCATTAGTAGTCACTCCCTATTCCCTGGATCCCCAGCCTCTGGCAACTACTATTTTCTGTCTTTATGGATTTACTTATTCTAGACATACAAATAAAATTATACAACATGCAGCCTTTTGAGTCAGGCTTCTTTCACTCAGCATAATGTTTTCAAGGTTCATCCATGTTGTAGCATGAATCAGTACACAGGACAATACATTTTTCAGCCACTCTGTGTATAGACCTTAATATTTTAGCTGTTGTATTGTGGGTGTTTCCCTGGAGCCAAGGAGGAATTGAGATAGGGAAGCCAGGCTGAGATTCTCTTACTGGAGAGGCCGTTCTGTTGACTCAAGGCACAGAAACACTGGTGTGGGGATGAGGCCAAGGAGCCTGATTTAGGATTCTAGACTCTTGTATTGGAATTTTGTATTAGCTTTGAGGTCTTGTCTTCCTGATAGTAGTTACAGACAAATGACAACAGTCTAATCTACTGCCAGCTTCTTGGAGCAAAGGAGCAGTCAATGAATTAATAGAATGAACCAGGAGAAAAATGAATCAGAGACTCTACATTTGAGCCTTTGCTCAGCTACTGGCTTGGAGTGACTTAGGTCCCTTTACTTTTTCTAGTCTCTGTAAAATGAAGACAGGAGGCCGGGTGTAGTGCCTCACGCTTGTAATCCTAGCACTTTGGGAGGCCAAGGTGGGTGGATCACCTGAAGTCGGGAGTTCGAGACCAGCCTGACCAACATGGAGAAACCCTGTCTCTACTAAAAATACAAAAAAATTAGCTGGGCGTGGTGGTGCATGCCTGTAAGCCCAGCTACTCGGGAGGCTGAGGTAGGAGAATCGCTTAAACCCAGGAGGCAGAGGTTGCAGTGAGCCAAGATCACGCCATTGCACTCCAGCCTGGGCAACAAGAGCGAAACTCCATCTCAAAAAAAAAAAAAGAACACAGGGACAAAGAGAAAAATCCCAATGCCATCATTAGGTGTTAAGACACTTCAAAGAATCACTCAGTATTAAAATGTTGTGGATGTTTCTACAGATTGATGTCTACTTGTTTCATTTCTCCTAATGGATGGAGTTCCCAGGGCCAAGGGCCAATTTTTATACAACTCTGTCTCTCCTACAATACCTGACACAAGGCCTTACACATATAGGGGCCCAGTGTGTATTGCAAAAAAGAAAGAAGCCTGAGTAAGTAATATTCATTAGTGTGTGGAAGTATTTCCTCATCTCCAGAACGATCTGGCAAGGACTCTGAGGCTAGGGTGAGGGGCCTCACACTTCTACCTCAGGCAATCAGAAATGGTTTTGAGGTGCCACTAGATTCCATACCAGGAGGGAGGCCACTGAGCAGCAGGGCCTGTGAGTTGGCAGTGCTGGAAGGCTGTCGTCAGGGGAAAACCGAGGAGGACAGGCATGCTAGCCAGGCCTGCTGCGCTGAAAGCAGCAGACGGGTAATTTCCAAATGACCATTTCAAAGGAAGGTTGAATTTCTCCAAGATAAGAGGGAGAGCAGAGAGCATGCCTATATCTCTAACCCCCTGAGCTCACGGCCGTGATAACAGCTGTGGGGTTGGAAACCTAATGCTGATGAAAGAGTTAAAGGGTGGCTGCGGGCAGCTATCGGTGACACTGCTAGGAATTGAGCATGCTCCTGGAGCGCGGCTGGGGACTGGTGTTACTCCATGAATAGAGGCCACTCTCAGGGAGTTTTTCCAGGAACAGAATGGGGTCAGGGAGCCGCTTGGGGAACAATGGTTGCCACCGACTAGCTGAATTTCTTACAATCACACACCATACCCCCTGATCAAATAGCTCCTTTGTCCGGCTGATATAAAAACATGTCATACAATGATGATTTGGAAGAATGACACGGGTTTGCCTTTCACAGAGATCAGAAGGGCTTGTTGTGCAGCAGGGGGAAAAACATCAGAGTCAAGGAAAACCTGGAGAATAAAAGGAGCAAATGGAAACAGACAGCAACAATAAGAAAAGGGCTGGGTTGCTGGAAAGACAGACAAGGGCTTGGTTACCAGCAGGGAAACCAAGCAGCCAGGCAGCTCCAAGGAAGGGCCTGCTGGCTGCCCAGTAACCAGTTTCACAGCGCCCCCTTGAAACTCATGAGAAACTCAAGGAGGTAAAGAAATACAAGAAGAAGAATGGCCTCAATTGGCTGGTGAACGCAGGGCGGTATACACAGCCCATAGGGAACCTAAAGGGACCTGAGAGATCATCCTATCCAAACCATTATTTTATAGTTGGGGACACTGAGGCCTGGGGAAGGATGGTGGCTTAGTCATCTACCCAGATGGTCTAGGTTCAGGTCTTGTTTTACAACTGCTTCTCCTATTTCTTGACTTTGAAGATGGAAATGCTGGAACTTCTCAAGCACTCTCTGTTCAGAGAATAGAAGAGATGAATATTAGGGGTTGAAATGAGACTCCTGCCTGAACCAGGGATTCCAACAAGGAACTCAAGCAAAGTACTGCACTTCTGTGTGCCTCTGTTTCCCCATCTATAAAGTGAGGGCACTCCTGAAGGCAGGCAGGTAGCCAGCCACAGGCTCAGTCATCATTTATTAAATGCCTTCTGTGCATCCCACCGTGGAAGAGGACACTGGAGAGAGGAAGCAGGGAGCCTCGCTAAAAGATAAGACACAGTCACTGGACCCAGCCAGCCAGGCAATCTAGAGAGACTGTGTGTACACCAAACCCTGATTCTCACCTGAGGCCTGTAATCGAGGTGGGCAGCTTTCTTGTCTGTTTCAGGAAGGTCAGACTGAGACTTTGTTGTTCAAAGACAGAAGGCTCATATAGCAAGATTCCTGAAGCTTCCAGTCACCAAGTAGGTTTACAGAGAAAATGACGATTGTCAATGTCACTAATTAACATTCGCCTCTAGTACAGCAACTGTAAGTGGATCCCAAGCCTTTATACTAGATTTCCTTAGAACTATGTGGGGTTAAAAAGCAAGAGTATTTTGTGTTAATATATTCCCTTTTATTCACAGATCCGGAAATCCTTTACCAGTAGATAGCCAGTTCTCAATGCTACACCTGTGGGGAATGTGGCAAGTGCCACTCTCCCCGTTCTCCAGCTGGGAGGCCTGGGTCACAGAAGGGTTCTAAGTCCTGCAATGGGGGATGGAATGCAAGACTGTCACCCTTTCCTTCACCGCTCTGGCTTTGGACTAAAGAACAAGGTGCTGGAAGGCAAAACTGAAGAGTAAACCAACAACGGATGTGGTAAACTCCTGTTATAGGAAAGCAAAAATGCTTTCATAGATATTTATAATATACGTATTATATATATAATACATATACACATATTATATGTAATATATATACATATATAATATATTATATACATATCATATAATATATACATATTATATATTATATACATATCATTTATTACATACATATCATATAATATATACATATATATTGCATACATATTATATAATGTATATTTGTTATATGTATATTATATATAATATGTATATAATATATAGTATATTATATGTATATTATATATAACATGTATATAATATATAGTATATTATATATAACATGTATATAATATATAGTATATTATATATAATATATAATATACTATATATTCTATAATATATATTATAGAATATACTATATATTATATAATACTATAATATAATATAATACTATATATTATATAATACTATACAGTACATAGTATATAGTATATAGTATAGTATATAGTATATAGTATATAGTATATTATATATAGTATACTATATACTATATAATATAATACTATATAACAATATAATACTATATATTCTATAATATATATTATAGAATATACTATATATTATATTATATATTATAGAATATACTATATATTATATAATATATTATATATAATATACTATATATTATATACATGTTATATATAATATACATATAACAAATATACATTATATAATATGTATGCAATATATATGTATATATTATATGATATGTATGTAATATATGATATGTATATAATATATAATATGTATATATTATATGATATATTCTATAATATATATTATATAATATATGATATAATATATATGATATAATATATGATATAATATATATTATATAATATATAGTATATGATATATAATATATAATATGATATATAATATATGATATATCATATTATATATCATATAATATACTACATATTATATACTATATATTATATATCATATAATATACTACATATTATATAATATATATTATATTATACTATATATTACATATGTTATATTATATATTATATATTACATATGTTATATAATATATATTATATATTACATATGTTATATAATATATATTATATATTACATATGTTATATAACATATATTATATATTACATACATATATATTTTATATATATATTTTTTGAGATGGAGTTTCACTTTTATTGCCCAAGCTGGAGTGCAGTGGTGTGATCTCAGCCCACTGCAATCTCCACCTCCTGGGTTCAAGTGATTCTCCTGCCTCGGCCTCATGAGTAGCTGGGATTACAGGCATGCACCACCATGCCCAGTTAATTTTTGTATTTTTAGTAGAGATGAGGTTTCACTACGTTGGCCAGTCTGGTTTCGAACTTCTGACTTCAAGTGATCCACCCGCCTCGGCCTCCCAAAGTGCTGGGATTACAGGCATGAGTCACCGCGCCCAGCCATGCTTTCATATTTTAAAAATTTTGTTTAAATAGATCATAAGTTTACATGGTACTTCAAAGGATACAACAGAGTATTGTACCTCTTGCAATCTCCCTGCAACCTCTGTCTCTACACACGGCATTTCCTACCCTGGAGAAGACCCAGTAACCAGGTTCTAAGAACAATTCTATGTAAAGTCATATGATGTTCAGTCAATGACAGCTGCATATAGGATGGTGGTCCCATAAGACTATAATACTGTATTTTTTACTGTATACCCTTTCTGTTTCCATATGTTTAGATACACACATATTTGTCATTGTGTTACAGCTGCCTACAATATCCAGTACAGTCACATGCGGTATAGGTTTGTAGCCTAGGAGCAATAGGCTCTACCATATAGGCTATGTATATAGGAGGCTGTACCATCTACGTCTGTGGAAGCACACTCTGTGATGTTCACACAACAAGGAAATCACTAATGACGCATTTCTCAGAACATATCCCCCTTATTAAGTGACACATAATGATATTTATAAATACAAACATAAAATACTTTTTCTTGCTCACATATGATATTTAAACTATTCTGCACATACAGAACATTTTAAGATGCATATGAAATGAACAGACACTCAGGGTTGAGGGGAGTATGGGAGCCCAAAGTTTGGCCCCAGGTTGTGGAGAGAATGTCCGCCACGCTCAAAATGAGTTGCTGGCTTGCTGTGCTCTCCTTTACAGAAAGCCACTCATAATACCAGAGGTGTGGTGTATGAGTTCCTCTGAGCTCCTCTGTTTTGGGACAGGGTCTTGCTCTGTGGCCCATGCTAAAGTGCAGTGGTGTGATCACAGCTCACTGCAGCCTCGACCTCCCCAGCTCAAGCAATCCTCCCACTTCAGCCTCCCAGAGTGCTGGTATTACAGGTGCCCGCCGTGGAGGGCTCCTGTGAGTTTCTTAAAGAGAACTACCCCCAAACGAGGGTGGTTGTGGTCTCACACAATTATTTTCTACATAAAAAATAGAAACTCAGGCCAGGCGCAGTGGCTCATACTTGTAATCCCAGCACTTTGGGAGACTGAGGTTGGTGGATCACCTGAGGTGGGTGGATCACCTGAGGTGGGGAGTTCGAGACCAGCCTGACCAACATGGAGACCCCGTCTCTACTAAAAATACAAAATTAGCTGGGCGTGGTGGTGCATGCCTGTAATCCCAGCTGCTCGGGAGGCTGAGGCATGAGAATCGCTTGAACCCAGGAGGCAGAGGTTACGGTGAGCTGAGATCACGCCATTGCACCCAGCCTGGGCAGCAAGAGCGAAACTGCATCTCAAAAAAAAAAAAAGAAACTTAGCCAGAGTTTAAAAATAAGAGGTCAGTGGCATCCCACCCCAGAGTCTTCCCTGCAGCAGAATGTCCTGTGATCCTCATGTAGGAATTGAGAGCCCTTGGATGTGATGTGTCCTGCGTAGGTTTCAGAGGTAACATTTAAGTGCTTACTGTATGTTGAGCTTTTAAAAAGTGATAAGCTCTTTTCATACATTATTTTGCTTAATCCTCATGGCTGTTATCTCCATTGTACCTCTGTGGAAACGAAGGCTTAACTAATAAATGGCAGAGCTAGGAAAACTTGACCTTTGGTCTGTGTCCTACTTTCACACTGAGTCCCATGAGGTTCTTGCCTCTGTCTAGTACATGAAGAATTAAATCCAAACTCCTGAGCCTGGAATTTCAGCCCCTCGACCATCTGTACACATTTCCCTCCCAGGCTTCTGTCTTCTTGCTCCTCGCCATGCATTGCATGCTTGAGTCACACCAGATCACTTGCTGTCACTGGTCCTTGCGTTCTTCCAGCCTTTTGCACAGGCTGTTCTTTCCCCATGGAATCTTTTTCTCTCCTCTCTGCCTGGCAAGCTGCCAATGTGATTTTTTCCTAAAACTCAATCTGACTGTTACTTCCCTGTTTAAAGCCTCTCTGTGTTTCCTCACCACTTTCCGTGATCAGGATGAAGTTTCTTAACTTCACACAGAAGATCTTCAAGTTGTGGGTCCTGCTGACGTTGCAGGCTCACCTCTCCCACTTTTGGCTCCTGCTTAATCTTCCACACCATGATCTACTTGGAGTTCCCTGAGCGTTTGGGGCACTCGCTGTTCCAGGCCTTTGCACAAGCTATTTCTTTCCTAGAATACTCTTCGCACCTCCTTCACTTGGTTAATTTTTACCTGTTCTTATCATAGCTTGTGCGACACCTCCTCAGAGCTTTTTTTCCCTTACCCTTCCAGCATATTTGTACCCTCCCTCCTCCCCCAAGGTATCTATTTTAAAGTATATTTTTTCTAATCCTGCTTTTTTTTTTTTTTTTTTTGAGACAGAGCATTACTCCCTCGCCAGGCTGAGGTGCAGTGGCACGATCTAGTCTCACTACAACCTCCGCCTCCCGGGTTCAAGCGATTCTCCTGCCTCAGCCTCCCAAGTAGCTGGGATTACAGGCGCGCGCCACCACGCCCGATTGTACTTTTAGTAGAGACGTGGTTTCATCACGTTGGCCAGGATGGTCTCCATCTCTTGACCTCGTGATCTGCCCATCTCGGTCTCCCAAAGTGCTGGGATTATAGGCGTGAGCCACCGCGCCCGGCCTAAAATATATTTTTTCTATACTATGACTTCTTCAACATCAGTGACCAAATCTAATTAATGTCTGGTTTTCCAGAGCCTCCCATAGGGCCTGGTATCCAGACAGTCTCAAGAAATAAGTGATGGGCCGGGCATGGTGGCTTACGCCTGTAATCCCAGCACTTTAGGAGGCCGAGGCAGGCGGATAGCTTGAGCTCAGGAGTTCAAGACCAGCCTGGGCAAAAAAGCAAGACCCCATCTCGACTAAACAAAAATAAAAAATTAGCTGGGTGTGGTGGCATGTGCCTATAGTCCCAGCTACTCAGGAGGCTGAGGTGGGAGGATGGCTTAAGCCCAGGAGATTGAGGCTGCAGTGAGTCATGATTGCACCACTACACTCTAGCCTAGGCGGCAGAACAAGACCCTGTCTCTAAAAATAAAATAAAGTTAAAAGAAAGGAAAATAAATAAAAAGGGCACAGTGGCTCCTGCCTGTAATCCCACCACTTTGGGAGGCTGAGGTGGGTGGATCACTTGAGCCCAAGAGTTCATGACCAGCCCAGGCAACATAGTGAAACCCTGTCACTACAAAAAATACAAAAATTAGCCAGGCGTGGTGGTTGCATGCCTGTGGTCTAGCTACTCAGGAGGCTGAGGCAGAGGATCATTTGAGCCTAGGAAGTAGAGTTTACAGTGAGCTAAGATCACGCCACTCCACTCCAGCCTGCGCAACAGAGTGAGACTCTTGTCTCAAAAGACAAAAAATAAAATAAAAGGAATAAGTGGTAAATGAAAGAATTAATGAATGAATGGAAGGATGAGCTAGAATTTGGAGCCCCTAAATGGAGCCTGGGTACTCAGTCTAACTTCAGACCCTTCCTTTTTTGCCAGCTGCCAGATAGTCTCACCATTACTCCGTTACTTGGAACCTCTTCACTGCAAAGTGACCTTGTTTATGTGAGTTTAGCTCTCTGAGACTCAGTTTCCTCAAATGTAATATGATAAGGTAGGAGTATCTGATCCCTACTGTCCCCTCCAGATCAAATATTATGCAAATCCATGCTGTTTGTAAAAAGGAAGGAATTTTCCAAGCACTGTATGGTGGTGTGTGGGGAGAGCACCAATGGTATTGGTGGTTGAAAGAGATTTTCAGAGACTCCAGCTTAACTCTCTAACTTGTGGGTTAGTAAACTATGGCCTGGAGGCCAAATCCCATTCACCACCTGTTTTCACATAGCCCACAAATTAAGAATGGCTTTTACACTTTTAAATGATTGGGAAAAAATCAAAAGAAGAACAATATTTCATGATGTGAAAATTATATGAGATTCATATTTCAGTGTCCAAAAAGTTGCACTGGAACAAAGCTACACTAATTGTTTACGTTATTGTCTATAGCTGCTTTTGTACTACAACAGCAGAGTTGAATAGTTGCAAGAGAGACTGTATGGCCCTCAAGCCCTAAAATACTTACCATCTGGCCCTTTACAGAAAACATTTGCCAACCCTTGTTCTAATTCGAGAATCCTTAATGGCTTCCCACTATCTGTAATGGCACTATCCAATAGAAATATAATGTGAGCCACATAAGTAATTTTAAATTTCCTTTCTTTTTTTTCTTTTCTTTTTTTTTTAAGAGATGGAGTCTCACTGTGTTGCCCAGGCTCATCTGGCACTCAGCAATCCTGTTGCCTTGGCCTCCCAAAGTGCTGGGATTACAGGTATGAGCCACCATGCCCAGTTGATTTTATAGACTTTTATTTTATTTTGAGATGGGTCTTGCTATGTTGCTCTGGCTGACCTCAAACTTCTGGGCTCAAGTGATCCTCCTACCTCAGCCTCCTGAGTAGCTGGGACTACATGCATGTGCTACTATGCCCTGCAAATAAACATGATTTTAAAAAGTAACACTGATAATACATTTTATTTAACCCAATAAATCCCAAATGTTATCATTTCAAAAGTAATCACCACAAAAGTTATTAATGAGATATTTTACATTCTTTTTTTCACCATGTATTTAAAATCGGGTGTGTATTTCATGCCTACAGCACACCTCAATTTGGGCTAGCCATATTTTAAGTACTCAGTAGACACATATGGCTAGTGACTATTATCTTTGACAGCTCGGAGCTATAAGATGAAGTCCAAACTCTTTGACGTGAAATTCTTTGGCCCTTTGTTGTTTGGTTTCAGCTTCATTCTTAACTGCTTCTTTAAATGCCAGCCAGACTGACCCATTCTATGCTCCCTAAATTAGATATGATACCACCTCTACTTCTTTGCTCCCTCCTTTCTTTGTTTGCTTTCTTTCTTTTTTTTGGTAACAGCTTTATTTGGATATAATTCACATACTTGGCTGGGTACATTGGCTCACACTTGTAATCCCAGCACTTTGGGAGGCTGAGGCTGGTGGATCACTTGAGCCCAGGAGTTTGAGACCTGTCTGGGCAACACGGTGAAACCTTGTCTCTAAAAAAATACAAACATTAGCTGTGCACGGTGGTGTGCACCTGTAGTCCCAGCTACCCAGAAGGCTGACGTGGGAGGACTGCTTGAGCCTGAGAAGCAGAGGTTGCAGTGAGCCGAGATTGTGCCACTGCATTCCAGCCTGGGCAACAGAGCCTGGGCAACCCTGCCTCCAATAATAATAATAGTTCCATACAATTCACCCATTTAAGGTGGGTTTTTCGTATATCCACAGCTGTGCAACCATCACCCCAAGAATTTTGGGAATATTTTCATCATCCCCCAAAGAAACCCTGTACCTTTTTAACAGTCACCCTCATTCCCCTCAATGTCCTCCAGCCCTAGGCAACCGCTAATCTATTTTCTGTCTCTATGATTTTTCCTATTCTGAACAGTTCACATGAATGGAATCCTACAATATATGGTCTTTTGTGACTGGCTTCTTTCTCTTAGCATAATTTTTTCAAGGTTTCTCCATGTTGTAGCATGCATCAGTTCTTCATTCCTTTTTACTGCTGAATACTATTCCATTGCTACTTCCTTTCTGATATGTTCATGTCCTCCAATAACATTCCTTCAAGAAATTGAATTCCAGGGCCCCAGCAAAAACCCAAGAAGGAAAAAAAAAAAAACCTCCCCTTCCTAGTCCACAATGTCTAAGATCAAACACAGGATCTGGTCAGATTTTTTAGAGGAAAAAAAGATAAAGACTGTGAAACAATTACATTAGTAACAAAATACATCTTTTTTTTTTTTTTAACCAAAATTCTACAAACCACAACATGATTCAAAGTGAAAAGAACTTTAGATCAAACTGTTGATGACTCTGCAAACATGTGCCGGATGAGCCCATTCAGTGCACCAATAATCTGAATATGGCAATCCTGCCTCAACTGTAAGCTGAGACTGACACGGTTCAAGTCATAAGGAGTCAGACCTCAGTTCCAGCTTCCGTCGGGCAGACATTCTTGCCATGCTGAGTAGTTGGCTGATAGCTCCATGGATAATAATCCCCATGGTCCATGCTTTCACAGCAAGAAAATAAATCACAAACACCAACTACACTCCAACCCTTGCTCCTCAGCGCCTACGATCACAGTCCAGCTGATTCTGACTCTTCAGAGACCCCACTCCATTTCCTTCTCCGTCTTCTCCAGGCTCACCCTCACGTCCAGCCAAGACTCCATCCTGTCTTCTTCTCAACGGACTCCTCTTTTCCTATGGCTCCCCCTCAACCCTTCTTTGTCCTCCTCACTCTCCATCCTTTTTCAGTCTTGTCGCCATTTCCTATCTCTCTCAACCTCTTCCTTTCTCTTACCTATTTTTTTTCTGAGACGGAGTCTCGCTCTGTCGCCCAGGCTGGGGTGCCGTGGCGCGATCTCGGCTCCCTGCAACCTCCACCTCCCGGGTTCAAGTGATTCTCCTGCCTTAGCCTCCCGAGTAGCTGGGATTACAGGCACGTGCCACCATACCTAGCTAATGTTTTATTTTTAGTAGAGACGGGGTTTCACTGTGTTGGCCAGGCTGGTCTCCAATTCCTGACCTCAGGTGATCCGCCCTCCTCGGCCTCCCCAAGTGCTGGGATTACAGGCTTGAGCCACTGCGCCAGGCCTCTCTTCCCTGTCTTGATTGCTCCCTCCTTACCTCTCCCGCCGCCATCACCTTTCCTTCTGTTCGTATTTTCCCTCAGAGCGTTCCAAGCGCTCGTGTGGAACTGGGGAGGCCTTCGGGGCACCTCTCGGAAGACAGCCAAGGATCTAGGAGTCAGGCCCGAGGTTGAATTTGGCTCCATCACTTAACAGCTGTGGAACGATGAGCAAATTGACTCAACCTCTCTTAGGATTAAATGCACGTAAAGCGGCATACAGCGAGCACTCGCTAACCATTCCTCATCCTTTTCAAGGCCACATTTTCCAAGGAGAGCGTTTTCCACAGGTCCCAGAACCGCCAGTCATCTCTGGGGTCTTTTCTTCAGGTCCTGTCCTCATCCTGGTCCTCCCCAGCCCCGCACGCATTCATTCTCTCAGCCTCTGGGGCTGAGATTTCCCACCCTTTCCACAATTTCCCAACCTTTCCACAGCTCTGACCCTCTCCCCGTCTCCTCCCACTTTCCCAACGATTTCGGGGGCCCTCCCAACCAAGAGCCTTGGGGGCAGGCACGGGTGGTACCCGGAGCCGAAGTCCTTTAAGTCACGTGGTTCCTCAGTGACCAAGGTCGCCCCAGCAACAGAGGGACCCGACTCCCCCGAGCGCCTTCTGATTGGCTGTCCTCTCAGAGGAGATTTCCTAGTCCCGCTGCTCCCTGCTGCGCAAGCGCAAGAGTCACACGGCCCAGTGGTTTGAGCCCCAGGATGTGTGGTTTCTCCTGGGTCCGGAGCTCAGTTTGAGTGTTCTGGGATTTTTGTTGTTGTTGTTGTTGTTTTCTAGACGGAGTCTCGCTCTGTCACCTAGGCTGGAGTGCAGTGGCATGATCTCAGCTCACTGCAACATCTACCTCCCGGGTTCAAGCGATTCTCTTGCCTCAGCCTCCTGAGTAGCTGGGATTACAGGCGCCTGCCACCACGCCAGGCTAGTTTTTGTAGTTTTAGTAGAGACGGGATTTTGCCATGTTGGCCAGGCTGGTCTCGAACCCCTGACCTCAGGTTATCCACCCACCTCGACCTCCCAAAGTGCTGAGATTACAGGCATGAACCACCGCACCTGGCCTCAGCTTGAGTTTTTAAATTTCTCCTTCTCCCCTTGCTTCTCTGTTCCTCCTTTCTCATCCCTTACCCCCGACTCCTCTCCCTTCTCCTCCTCCCTCTCCTCTCCCTCTTTTGAAAGTTTTCTATATTACCTAGTCCCCAGTGCTTGCTAAAGAAACCTTTGAAAGTACATAAAAGTGAAAATAAGCAATTTTTTCCACAGCCATGCTGCTCTTTCCTGAGCATGTCTAGATAGGAATGTGAGTTATATATGGATTATTGTGAAAACATTGGGTATCTGGCTGTAAAAATAATAGAAGTAGTGATAATAATAGATAAAATGTATCTATATTTTCTGTGTGCCAGGTAGTATGCTAAGAGCTTTTCACATTTAGCACTAGTACTGTCATTGTTCCCAATTACAGATGAGAAAGTGGGCTTACAAAGGCTAAGTAATTTGCCCTATGTCTTGCAGTTAGTACAGAAATGGGAGAGCCAAAATTTGAATTTGAGTCTGACTCCAGAGCCCCCGTGCAGCCTCTCCTGTGTGTGGAGTAAGGTGTTTACACACAGTGTGCATTCTCCCTCTGCCTTGGCAACAGTTCCTCTGGACATTAACGCCCCTATCATTGATGGCCTCTGTGCAATATTTGGAGGCAGGGGAACTGGTGAATATTTGGAAATGGGAAATCCCAAGTGAGGACTCGATTCACTCCTTTGGAAAAGGCCTCACTGAAGCCTGAGAGCCAGCCATCCTAACCTGTGTCCAGGGACCAAGGGCTAGCCCCCAAAGAGGCTTGCATCCCTGTAGCCCCGGATGCAAATGGTGGGTTGTAACAGTGGCCATCTGTAAGACATGGGCTAGATACCAGGTGATTTATAGGCATTATTTCAATCACCTCACAATAACTGTACAAGGTGGGTGAAGTGATTTACCCAAAGCCAGTGTTGTTAGGATTCAAACCCAGGACTGTCTAATGCTGGAAGCTGTGGTACATTTCCATTTTGCCCTTTGATTTTCTGTAAAAGTATAACAGGCATTAAAAGTGAGCCTCTGTTACATGCCAGGTACTCTGCTGGGCTTCTTACATATATTATTGAATTGAATCTGTGCAATAATCCTTTCGGAAGGATATTATGAGCTGGACACAGTGGCACACATCTGTAATCCCAGTTACTCAGAAGGGGAAGATGGGAGGATCCCTTGAGCCCAGGAGTTGGAGGCTGCAGTGCACTATGACTTGCCTGGGAAACAGAGCGAGATCCCATTTCTCTCTCTCACTTTTTAGAGATGGAGTCTTGCTCTGTTGCTCAGGCTGGAGTGCAGTGGTGTGACCATGGCTCAATGCAATCCTCCTACCACACGTGTGTGCACCACGCCCAGCTAATTTTTTTCTTTTTCTTTTCTTTTTTTAGAGATGTGATCTTGCTCTGTTGCCCAGGCTAGTTTTATTTATTTATTTATTTATTTATTTTGAGATGGAGTTTCGCTCTGTCGCCCAGGCCAGAGTGCAGTGGCTCCATCTCGGCTCACTGCAAGCTCCGCCTCCCGGGTTCATGTCATTCTCCTGCCTCAGGCTCCCGAGTAGCTGGGACTACAGGTGCCTGCCATCACATCTGGCTAATTTTTTATATTTTTAGTGGAGACGGGGTTTTACTGTGTTAGCCAGGATGGTCTCGATCTCCTGACCTCGTGATCCACCCGCCTTGGCCTCCCAAAGTGCTGGGATTACAGGCGTGAGCCACTGCGCCCGGCCTGCCCAGGCTAGTTTTAAACTCCTGGCCTCAAGCAATCCTCCCACCTGAGCCTCCCAAAGTGCTGGGATTACAGGCATGAGCTACTGCACCTGACATTTAAAAAACTTTCTTTTTTTGTATTTTTTGTAGAGACAGGGTCCCACTACGTTGCCCAGGCTGGTCTCAAACCCCTGGTCTCAAGTGGGCGTCCCTCCTCAGCCTCCCAAAGTGCTGCAATTACAGGCATGAGCCGCCATGCCCAGAGCCATCTCTTTTTAAAAAATGAAGAGACGCCGGGGGTGGTGGCTCACGCCTGTAATCCCAGTGCCTTGGGAGGCCAAAGTGGGTGGATCACCTGAGGTCAGGTGTTCAAGACCAGCCTGGTCAACGTGGTGAAACCCCGTCTCTACTAAAAATACAAAAATTAGCCAGGCGTGCTAGTGCATACCTGTAATCCCAGGTATTCAGGAGGCTGAGGCAGGAAAATCACTTCAATCCGGGAGGCAGAGGTTGCAGTGAGCCGAGATTGCGCCACTGCATTTCAGCTTGGCGACAGAGCGAGACTCCATCTCACCAATAAATAAATAAATAAATAAATAAATAAAGAGAAAAAAATAAGGATATTATGATTTCCCTTTTATAGATGAAGAAGCTGAGGTTTAGAAAAGTCCAGTAATGAGCTTGGGCACGGTGGCTCATGCCTGTAATCCCAGCACTTTGGGAGGCCAAGGTGGGTGGATTACCTGAGAACCTGAGGTCAGGAGTTTGAGACCAGCCTGACCAACATGGTGAAACCCCATCTCTACTAAAAATACAAAAATTAGCTGGGCCTGGTTGTGGGCACCTGTAATTCCAGCTACTCAGGAGGCTGAGGCAGGAGAAATGCTTGAACCTGAGAGGCGGAGGTTGCAGTGAGCCAAGATCTCGCCATTGCACTCCAGCCTGGAAGACAGAGCGAGACTCCGTCTCAAAAAAAAAAAAAAAAAAAGAGAGAGAGAGAGTAAAGGCCAGTAATTTACCCAAGGTTGCACACTCTGTAAAAAGGAGTAACAAAATTCACACTGGAATTTATTGACTCCTAAATGCATGCACTGTCTTCTACCCCATGTCAGGGGCCAAAGTTTTCAATTTGGATCGAGGATTTGGACCAATGCTGGCTTTAACCCAGCAAGCACTTGTTTAGGGAACAGGTAAGAGCTCCGATCTGTCTGAACTTCCCTCAGGACCCCAGGTTCTTGCTTTGACACCCACTATGGGGTAAACCAGAGCAAAGCCCTGAGAGGAGGCAGCTGTTCCTCTTTCTGCAAGAGGGTCACAAGGAATCTCTGTGATGTTTCCATTGTTGTGCTTTAGTCCCCCCATCCTGTGCATCTAGGTCCTGCTGAGCCTTTGGCTCTCTTGATTTTGTTTAAAAGAAAAATACCCCATGCCACAGACTCACAGGGGTGGAAAGGACTTTGAAGGAGAGTTATTAGTACAACCTTCCATCTGATGCTTCACGGTGCCCCAGTTTCTTCCTCTGTCTCTCAAGATTTCACAAGGTAGGAGAGGTAAAATAGTGGGGGTGGTAGCATAAGAACTGGAATAAATAGTTTATGGTCCTGAACACTTTAGATCAGTAGTTCTTTTTTTTTTTTTTTTTTTTTTTTTTTTTTTTTTTTTTTGAGACAGGATCTTGTTCTGTTGCCCAGGCTGGAGTGCAGTGACACAATCATGGCTTACTGCAGCCTCGACTTTCTGGGCTCAAGCAATCCTCCCACCTCAGCCTCCCAAGTAGCTGGGACCACAGCACACACAGCCACACTCAGCTAATTTTTGTATTTTTTGTGGAGATGGAGTTTTGCCACGGAGATTTGCCCAGGCTGATCTCGAACTCCTGAGCTCAAGCAATCTGCCTGCCTCAGCCTTCTAAAATGCTGGGACTGAGCCTCAGTCATGAGCCACCACACTTGGCCCCTAGCAGTTCTTAAAGTGTGATTTGGGGACCCCTGTGAATCCCCAAGATCTTTTCAGGGGTCTGCAAGGTTAAAACTATTTTCTTATTAATACTAAGATGTTATTTACCTTTTTCATTTTCATTCTTTCACAAGTAGGTGGTGGAATTTTCCAGATGCTACACAATATGTGACATTGCAACAGATTGAAGAAGCAAATATGAGAATCATATCTTCTATGGAATCAGAAATTCAATTTGCAAAAATGCAAAACAATGTGACTCTTCTCACTGTTCTTTTGGGATATACAATTATGTTTAATTAAAATGTTATTTATGTCATATGTAATGGTTTATTATTTTAAAAAATGAATTAACTGTCTTTAAAAGTTCTCAGCTTTAATTTCTGAGCAACTACTGATAGATATTATCCACAATAAACAAAAGCTTTGTGGTGTCCTCAATACTTTTCATGAGTGTGAAAGGATCCTTATACCAAAAAATTTGAGAACTGCTGGTTTAAATAATCATTAGCATCACATTGACATTATAGCAGACCTAACTGTGAGTGGTGAAAAAGAATTTCTAGAATCATAGGCCTTACTAATTGGAATTTCCAGTGAGAAAAACCAGTAACAGCTAGGTCCTCTCACCCCAACAGGACCCAGAGACAACAGCATGAAAGTCTAAACCTGGCTGGGCATGGTGGCTCATGCCTGTAATCCTAGCACTTTGGGAGGCCGAGGCAGGCGGATCACTTGAGGCCAGGAGTTTGAGACCAGCCTGGCCAACATGGAAAAACTATGTATTTTGTATTTGTACTAAAAATACAAAATTAGCCAGGCATGGTGGTGCACACCTGTAGTCCCTGCTACTCGGGAGGCTGAGGCAGAGAATTGCTTGAACCCAGGAAGTGGAAGTTGCAGTGAGCTGAGATCGCACCACTGCATTCCAGCCTGGGCAACAGAGTGAGACTGTCTCAAAAATAATAATGGTAAAATAAAATAAAAGTGTGAACCAGAGTCTGGCTAAGCCCTATGATATCAAACATAACAAAGAGTACATGCATTTGTAGAAATGATTAGGGATGGGATATTTTTATGCTTTTTTGTGGGGGGATGATTTCATTTAGAACATGATAAGGATCTGTACCTTTATTCAATGTCCCAAGGATTTGCATGTAAACCAGATTCACAGCACAAAGCAGATCGATAAAGTTACTCTTATGCTTTTTTTTTTTTTATTTTTTGAGATGGAGTTTCACTCTTTTTGCCCAGGCTGGAGTGCAATGGTGCCATCTCGGCTCGCCGCAACCTCTGCCTCCCGGGTTCAGGTGATTCTCATGCCTCAGCCTTCTGAGTAGCTGGGATTACAAGCATGCACCACCATGCCCAGCTAATTCTGTATTTTTAGTAGAGATGGGGTTTCTCCATGTTGGTCAGGCTGATCTCCAACTCCCGACCTCAGGTGATCAGCTGGCCTTGGCCTCCCAAAATGCTGTGATTACAGGTGTGACCCACTGTGCCCGGCCCCCCATGCTTTTTAAAAAAATTAACAAATAATAATTTAGATGTTTATTTAAATAATTTACATATTTATGAGGTACGTAGTATAGTGATCAGATCAGGGTAATGTTCAGCTCTTTTTTTTTTTTTTTTCTGAGATAGAGTCTCACTAAGTTGACCAGGCTGGTCTTGAACTCCTAGGCTCAAGTGAGCTTCCTGCCTCAGCCTCAGTTGCTGGATTACAGGCAGGCACCACCGCATCCAGCTTTTTTTGTACCTTGTTTCAATCTTATCAAGATATACTTGAGGCATATTAACTTGCATATATATAACGTGTACAATTTGGTCAGTTTTGACATACGCCTATACCTGCAAAACCATTATAACAATCTTATAACAATTAAGATTATCAGCATTTCCATCATACCCTAAAGTTTCTTCGTGCTCCTTTATAATCCGTCTCCTCTCTGTCCCATCCCTAGGTAACCACTGGTCTGCTTTCTATGACTGTTGATTAATTTGCATTTTCTATCATATTATATACATGAAACCATACAGGACATACTCTTTTATTGTCTGGCTTCTTTTGCTCTGCATGATGATTTTAAGATTCACTCATGTTATTGTTGGAATGAGATTTGAACTGAGTGACTTTGGGGAAATTGCTTAACCTGTCTGTGCCTTAGAAAAGAAACAATAAGGCCGGGCGCAGTGGCTCACACCTGTAATCCCAGCACTTTGGGAGGCCAAGGCGGGCAGATCACAAGGTCAGGAGATCAAGACCATCCTGGCTAACATGGTAAAACCCCGTCTCACAAAAATTATTAGCCGGGCGTGGTGGTGAGCGCCTGTAGTCCCAGCTACTCAGGAGGCTGAGGCAGGAGAATGGCATGAACCTGGGAGGTGGAGCTTGCAGTGAGCCAAGATTGCTCCACTGTATTCCAGCCTGGGAGACAGAGCAAAAAAAAGAAAAGGAAAGAAAAGAAAAGAAACAATAAATAATTTCTACCTTGCATAGTTGTGAAGATAAAATGAGTAATGTAAGTAAATAAAACATGTAGCTCAGTTCCTGGTACTTACTGGGTGTTTGACAAATAGTAGCTATTTTTGAATATATGTTTGGGGTAGGAATTAAGGAGGGTAACTAGTACAGCATGGGGTTAGGGGAGAATCTTGTTTAGACTAATTTGATTCATAGCTCAGGTTTAACTATTTGTTCAACATTTCTCACCTGCTGCACACCTAAAACTTCCACACATGCCAATCTAACCAGGAAATTTTTCTTCAGTGAGGCCTGGGGACATGGAAATTTGTAGCTTTGAAAGCCCTGCCAATTTGGAGTTACCCTGTTGGAAAAAAACAAAATCCCACTAGGCTGCTTTGAAAAAGGAAAAGGTGTATTCCTCCTTCACAGTCATTGATTTCAAGTCCAACAGGCCAGATTTGCTCAAGCTTGGAATGAGAACTCTTTGCTTGGGGATGGGGCGAACTTCAGAAGGTTCCTGGCCAGAGGAAGTAGGAAAGCAAGGTTTTCTGTGTGACTTCTTGCAGCCAAACCTAGGTTGAGACAGACGTGGTCAAGCTGAGAAGTTTCTCAGAGAATCCAAACAGGATCCCCTGCTTGTCCACCTTTCCATGCACCAAGGGCCATGGGCACCTGTTACAATCACGTTGTGTTTGCTACAGGCAACTGCAGCTTCTTGCATCTTCATGCTACTGGGAGGTATCTGCTTTTTCCTAAGCCTGAAGACACAGCCTGAGAGAAAAAAACAAAACAAAACAAAACAAAAAACACAAAGAGGACATGAGAGAAGAAGAGAGAAGGAAGGGTGAGAGAGGGTTGAATTGATCGCCGTCTGTTCAGGTCTAGCTGGAAAACACAATGAAGTGAAAAGGCTTCTTGGTTGGTGTGCTTCTCTTCATTTTTTTTTCCCAGGGTTTGAAGTGGGGAGGGAGGGATGGGAAAAAAAAAAAAAAGGAAGAGGAGGAGGACTGGCATGGCCTGAGCCCAAGCAGAAGCAGCACGGAGCCTTCAGCCTTAGGAAGGGGAAAGTCATTTGGGGATTCTGGTACCCCCTTGGGTCATCCCTTATTGACCAATCCCTTCCTTCTATAAGCGACTGTGGCTGAAGGTGATGCTGCCAATAGTGCATTTTAAATGAAGAAAAACCAAGTGGCTGAAGCCTACTCATCTCTGCCTTAAGGAAAAACAAAACAAAACACCATACAATTTTTCTTCCACTTGGTGGTGGGATGAGTGTTTATTCTGGTTTTATTTTTTTCCAGCAGAGTATTTGCCAACTTTTATCATGTTCTTAGTTTGTGTTAAACATCATCCTAAGTGTTTTACATGTGTTATCTCCATTAATCCTTGCAACAACCTTGTGAGGTGTTGGTTCTATTATCAGTCCCATTTTACAGATAAAGAAACAGAGGCTCAGAAAGATTAAGGAAAGACCCTAAGGTCATATAACTAGTAAGTGGCAGAACAGGCTTCTTCCCCGTCAGTCTGGTCTCTAAGCCTGCACTCTTAAGTGCTGCACCATGTGGATATTTACATATAGTCTCTCAAATAGCTCACAGTTTATTATTACTAGGGAAGGAGGGTTGGAGCTAGGGAGGAGGGAGATGGATAGTCACACATGGAAGCAGCCACAGTACAATGTGTTATAGGCAATCCTAGCAAGTTGAAATAAGTTCTTGAAATAAAGACCAAAGAAGAGAATGATTTTTCTAGAGGCCTGGGATGATAGGGAAAAGTGTCTTTTTACTTTTTAAAAAGTTAATAGGTGACTTTTATTTTCTTATTTATTTATTTTTTTAGAGACAGGGTCCTACACTGTCACCCAGGCTGGAGTGCAGTGATATGATCATAGCTCACTGCAGCCTAAACTCCTAGGCTCAAGTGATCCTCCTGCCTCAGCCTCCTGGGTAGCTGGGACTACAAGTGCATGTGCCACCAAGCCCTACTAATTTTTTTTTTTTGGTAGAGAATGGGTCTTGCTATGTTGGTCAAGCTGGTCTTGAACTCCTGGGCTCAAAAGTCCAAAGTGCCTTGTCCTTCCAAAGTGCTGGGACTATAGGCATGAGCCACCACACCTGGCCAATATGTGACTTTTTAGAAGGCTAAAAGTGCCAGAGAAGATCTGCTAAGAAAAAGGGGTTTGGGGGGCGATTAAAAGTTCAAGCTGTAGAGCTTACTGCCTGGCATCCAACTCAGCTCTGCCACTTAGTAGCTCTGTCAAGTTACTTGCCCCCTCTGAGATTCATCTACAAAATGAGGACACACGCCCATGCGCAGTGGCTCAAACTTGTAATCCCAGCACTTTGGGAGGCCAAGGCGGGCGGATCACCTGAGGTGATTTGGGAGGCCGAGGGGGGCGGATCACCTGAGGTGATAACTCAACAACAAAAAGACAAACAATTTAATTTAAAAATGGGCAAAGCAAGGCCGGGCGTGGTGGCTCACGCCTGTAATCCCAGCACTTAGGGAGGCCGGGGCGGGCAGATCACGAGGTCAGGAGTTTGAGACCAGCCTGGCCAATATGGTGAAACCCCGTCTCTACTAAAAATACAAAAATTAGCTGGGTATGGTGGCGTGTGCCTGTAATCCCAGCTACTCTGGAGGCTGAGGCAGGAGAATTGCTTGAACCCTGGAGGCAGAGGTTGTGGTGAGCCGAGATTGCGCCACTGCACTCCAGCCTGGGAAACAGAAAGAGACGCCATCTCAAAAAAAAAAAAAAAAAAATTGGGCAAAGGGGCCGGGCATGGTGGCTTACGCCTGTAATCCCAGCACTTTGGGAGGCTGAGGTGGGTGGATCACTAGGTCATTAGTTCGAGACCAGCCTGGCCAATATGGTGAGACCCCCATCTGTACTAAAAATACAAAAATTAGTGGGTGTGGTGGCACGCGCCTGTAGTCCCAGCTACTCGGGAGGCTGAGACAGAAGAATTACTTTAACCCAGGAGGCAGAGGTTTCAGAGAGCCGAGATTGTGTCACTGCACTCCAGCCTGGGTGACAGAGTGAGACTCTGTCTCAAAAAAAAAAAAAAAAAAAAAATGGGCAAAGGACTTGAATAGACATTTCTCCAAAGAAGATATTCAAGTGGCCAATAAGCACATAAAAAGATGCTCAAGGCCAAGCGCAGTGGCCTGGAGGCACATGCCTATAGTACCAGCTACTTGGGAAGCTGAGACGGGTGGATTGCTTGAGCCCAGTGAGCTATGATTGTGCCACTGCATGCCAGCCTGGCTAGAGTGGTTACTATTTAACAAACAAACAAGCAAACAAACAACTCAGTGACATGGTTTCGCTATGTCCCCATCCAAATTTAATCTTGAATCGTAGTTCTCATAATCTCCATGTATCATGGGAGGGACCCGGTGGGAGGTAATTGAATCATGGGGGCGGTTACCCCCATGCTGTTCTCATGATAGTGAGTGAGTTCTCACGATAGTGAGTGAGTTCTCACGAGATCTGATGGGCTTTTGTTTTGTTTTGTTTTTGTTTTTGTTTTTTTGAGACGAAGTCTCGCTCTGTCGCCCAGACTGGAGTGCAGTGGCGAGATCTCGGCTCACTGCAAGCTCTGCCTTCCGGGTTCATGCCATTCTCCTGCCTCAGCCTCCTGAGTAGCTGGGACTACAGGCGCCCGCCATTACGCCCGGCTAATTTTTTTTTTGTATTTTTAGTAGAGACGGGGTTTCACTGTGTTAGCCAGGATGGTCTCTGTCTCCTGACCTCGTGATCCGCCCGCCTCGGCCTCCCAAAGTGCTGGGATTACAAGCGTGAGCCACCACGCCCGGCTGATGGTTTTATTAATATAAGGGACTTTACCCCTTTGCTCAGGACTTCTACTTCCTGCTGCCATGTGAAGAAGGACATATTTGCTTCCCCTTTCACCATGACTGTAAGTTTCCTGAGGCCTCCCCAGCCCTGCAGAACTGTAAGTCAATTAAACTTCTTTCCTTAATAAATTACCCAGTCTTGGGCAGTTCTTTATAGCAGCGTGAGAAGGGACTAATACACCCAGAAAATAACAAGTGTTGGTGAGCATGTGGAGGAATTGGAGCCCTTGTGCACTGTTGGTGGGAATTTAACATGGTATATATTAGATGCTATGGAAAATAGTATTTTATTTGTTTATTCCTCAAACAATTAAAAATAGCCATATGGGTACCATGTGACCTAGCAATTGCAGTTCTGGGTATATACACAAACAAATTGGAAGCAGGGTAGCAAGCAGCCATTTGTACACCCATGACCATAGCAGCATCATCTACAATAGCCAGAAGGTGAGAGTGACCCACATGTCCATCGATGGATGAATAGATAAATAAAATGGGATATATTCATACAATGGAATATTATTCAGCCTTTAAAAGGAAGGAGATTCTGATACATGCTACATCATGGTTTGAGGCTTTTCCTACCCAATTCTACTTCCTTCCTCATTTATCTTTCACAAGGGTTACTGCCCCCAACCACCAAAATCTTATTTTGTCTCTGCATCTGCTTCCCAGAGGACCCAACTGACACAAAGTTCAATAATGACTCCTTTTGCAGGATTTGTCCAGCCTGTCTGAAAATAGAAGGCCTAATTTCTCCTTCTTGTCATTCTACATCTTTCTCTCTCTCTTTTTTTTTGAGATGGAGTTTCACTCTTATTGCCCAGGCTGGAGTGCAATGGCACCATCTTGGCTCACCTCAACCTCTGCCTTCCGAGTTCAAGCAATTCTCCTGCCTTAGCCTCCCGAGTAGCTGGGATTACAGGCATGTGCCACCACGCCCTGCCAATTTTTGTAGTTTTAGTAGAGACGGGGTTTCTCCATGTTGGTCAGGCTGGTCTCGAACTCCCGACCTCAGGTGATCCCCTGCCTCGGCCTCCTTTGTATATGTATGTAAATCTATGTATGCATATCCTAAAGTGCCGGGATTACAGGCGTGAGCCACTGCGCCCGGCCCATTCTACATCTTTCTAAACATATTCCTAGTATCTTAAATGATGGATTAGTAGCACTCTATTATTATTTTTTAATTAAAAAAACCCTTTTTTTGGTGGGACGCAGTGGCTCTCGTCTGTAATCCCAACACTTTGGGAGGCCAAGGCAGGTGGTTCACTTGAGGTCAGGAGTTCAAGACCATACTGGCCAACATGGTGAAAGCGTCTCTACTAAAAATACAAAAATTAGTTGGGTGTGGTGGCGTGTGCCTGTAATCCCAGCTACTTGGGAGGCTGAGGCAGGAGAATCGCTTGAACCCGGGAGGCAGAGTTTGCAGAGGCACCATCTCGGTTCATTGCAACCTCCACCTCCCAGATTCAAGCAATCCTCCCACCACAGCCTCCTGAGTGTCTGGGATTACAGGTATGCACCACCACACCCCACTAACTTTTTTGTACTTTTAGTAGAGATCGGTTTTCACCATGTTGGCCAGACTGGTCTCAAACTCCTGACCTCAAGTGATCCACCTGCCTTGGTCTCCCAAAGTGCTGGGATTACAAGCATGAGCCACTGCACCCGGACTGTTAAAAAAAAACTTCTAACTTTCGTTCTTGATTAAAGCACTCGATTATTTAGCATTTATTAAATATTCACTGTTTAACATTATTCACGCTAACCTGTATTTGGAGGGCTTCCATTTCTTATCTCATTTAATTCTCAGGTGAGTCCTGTGAGATGAGGAAACAGAGTCTTGAAAGGTTAGGTGATGTATCCAAGGTGACATTGTCAGAGGGTGACAGGTAGTTTATTCAGATCTGGTTTTCACCCCCTCAGAGAGCCCTGCCTTCCTGTCTAGAACCTTCCCTGCCTCCATTATTCTCTATTCCTCTGCCAAATTTTGTATTTCACCATAGCATTTACCGCTGTCTGAAGTCACCATTCTCTGTGTTTATGGAGGACAGAGGGTCTCTCTTACTGACTGCTGTATTCCCAGAACCTAGAATAGAATCCGGCAAAGAGTCATTGAAAGGATGCTTAAACTCACCTTCTTTTTTTTGAGACAGTCTCACTCTGTCGCTCAGGCTGGAGTGCAGTGGTGCAATCTCGGCTCACTGCAACTTCCGCCTCCCAGGTTCAAGTGATTCTCCTACCTCATCCTCCCGAGTAGCCAGAACTACAGGCACCCACCCCCACGCCTGGCTAATTTTTTTTTGTATTTTTAGTAGAGATGGGGTTTCACCATGTTGGCCAGGCTGGTCTGACTCCTGACTTCAGGTGATACACTCTCCTCGGCCTCCCCAAGTGCTGGGATTACAGGCATGAGCCACCCACCAGCTAAACTCACCTTTAAGGCATGTTTATATTCATTGTTTTAAATAATAGGTCCACATTTGAATAACACTCTACAGTTTACAGAAACTGTGTTTCCGCTGGCTGTCACCTCCCTTAGTCATCCTCACAGAAGCCTTTGGGGCAGGCCCAGCACAGGTTACTCCTTCTTCAGGGTCTGCTCAGACTTGCTGGTGCTTCAGCCTGGGATGCCCCCAGTTCTTTGCCTGCATCACTCTCTGCCTCCTTCTATGTCCCTTCCTCAGGAGGGCTGGCCCTGGTCTTGCAGCCCAGGTCAGGAACCCTGCGACGTACTCTCTTCTCCCTTTGTAAGTCTCTTTGTGGCCCTAATCACAACGGTAGTGAAATCATTATGCCAGTATTTTATGATAGGCTCCCTTACTAGCCAGTGCTCCACGGGGACAGGGCGTTGTCATGCCTGTATACCTCACACACCCCTCACTGTGCCTGACACAGAGTAGGTGTTCATTAGATGCATGTGTATTTGTGTATATATCTATGTATGCATATAAAATGAATTATTTCCAACAAATAGACTAGGAGATCGAAGCTCTATGGTCTCAGCCAGGGGTTCCCAACCCCCTAGGCCATGGACTGGTACCAGTCCGTGGCCTGTTAGGAACCTGGCTGCACAGCAGGAGGTGAACAGCAGGCATTACTGCCTGAGCTGTACCTCCCATCAGATCAGTGGCGGCATTAGATTCTCATAGGAACGCGATCCCCATTGTGAACTGCGCATGTGAGGGATCTAGGTTGCCCACTCCTTATGAGAATCTAACTAATGATCTGAGGCAGAACAGTTTAATCCCAAAACCAGCTCCTCCGCCCCACCCATGGAAAAACTGTCTTCCGTGAAACCTGTTCCTGGTGCCAAAAAGGTTGGGGACCACTGGGCTAAGCCACTGGCTTGAAAACTTTTTGTTAGTTACCTATAGTAGAACGTTTATTGTTCATTATGACCCCAGGAATCATACATACACACGTGTACTTCCCCTTACTGTGGACTGGGCCCTGGTGTTTTCTATTCTACTCAATTTATTTTATTAAAACATTTTTTAGAGCCATTCGCCGTGGCTCACACTTGTAATCCCAGCACTCTGGGAGGCCGAGGAGGGCAGATCACCTAAGGTCAGGAGTTCAGACCAGCCTGGCCAACATGGTGAAACCCTGTCCCTACCAAAAATACAAAAATTAGCCGGGCTTGGTGGCAGGAGTCTGTAATCCCAGCTTCCGGAAGCCTGAGGCAGGAGAATCGCTTGAACCCGGGAGGTGGAGGTTGCAGTGAGCCGAGACTGAGCTGCTGCACTCCAGCCTGGGCAACAGAGCAAGACTCCATCTCGAAAAAAAATTTTTTTTAAGCTCCAATCTATTTCATTGATTTCATGACCCACTAACATCTGTGGAAGCTTAGCCAATGTAACTCGTTCAAGGTCACATAACTAGTAGAGTGGTGGAAGCCAGTATTCTCCCGCCTATTACATTCTGGTGGGTTTCTTGCCCTAAGGCAAAACTAAAAGTTTTGTGTCCGTTTTGATAACAAAGGAAAAAATTCATTCTTTTACTTCTCAGTCACAGTTCAGGCAAGGCTGGTCTCACCATCTGCAGGCATTTGAATTAGGTTCATCGAGGTACTTCAGCTTTCTGCAATGTAGCTATCCAGAAGGTTCCTCCTAGAAGCTCCAAAGGGAAAACTTTAGTCCTAATGGGTGGCACACCCAGACTTGCTGGAATTCTCATCCGAATTACACAAAACATTAACATATGGACAAAGGCACATGGCATATTAAATGATTTACTGGGGTCAAAGATCAAGTCAATGGCAGGCCTAACGTTAACCTGCCGCACATCCTCAGAGTCTGCTGGGCTAAGATACGGGGAAGCCTTGGCTAGGCTGGGCCCAGCAGCCCGGACCTGGTCAGTCATCAGCAAGTTAATCTACAATGGCACCTTCTTTTCCTATCAGAGGGAGGTTTGACTTGAACTTTTGGGAGACCTGCCTTCTTGGAATCCAGATTCCTCTGCTTCAGAGGCTAATTTAGCTGGTATTGGATGCAGAAGCCTAGAGAAAGCCGAAACTTGTTTATTTGTTCTTTTATTCCTGGATTTATAATTTGACCTAATATACTGTAAGTCTGTACATGTGTTGATCTCAGAAAGTGTTTGAGCTTGCCTGCTGCTCAGGCCACGTTGGCAGACAGCTGTTAAAGCCATCAGCAATGTTTGCTTCCAGTTACAAAAGAAAACATTCTCTATTTGGGGCTATGTTGTTGTTTTTTTCTTTCCTGATTTAAAAGGGGAAGTATGTTTCCCAGTAGAGATGTGGGGCTGCCCCCATCCCCTTCTAGGGCTAAGAATGACTAAGAAAACTTTTCAGCACACCTGGCTCATCATCTTTCTAATATTCATACTCTTTTTCTCTCCCTGTGGAAGTATCCTTAGGGGCTTTGGTTTGAAATTATTTGAGCAACTGAGCAGGTTTCTCTCCTTTCCCTGGGGACACCAGTTTATGGTTCAACATCTCCCTCAAACACCGGTGTGTTTTTAGCTAAGAAAGACTCAGATTTTGTCCCATTATCAGGTGCACTGACAAAATAACTGCTGATGGGAGTAAGAAAACACGAGTAATTCTAACCCCTGCCCAGAACCTTTGAAGGAATGCACAAACTCTGACCTTGCTTTGGTGCTTTGGAGAGACCATCTGGGGAAAACTTCATTTCCAAAAATATATATGAATTTGAGAGCTCCTCTGGCTGGGATGGAGGAAAAGCCATATGGTAAATGGCGGGGCGGGGGAGGGTCACGTATGCAAATATTTGTTTCAGAGAAAACAACTCAAATCAGAGTTGTCCATGATACGTCCACCCTTGAATGCCTGACCTGTGCACTGGGGAGGAGGAGGGAAGGAGTAGAGATAAAGGGGAATGAAGAACAGAGAAGCCAGACAATGGCCGGGAAACAGGCCACAAAGGCAGGACACTTGCTGTAGGCTGGAGGTACCGTTGGAAATGTCAGACTGAAGTTCAGCAACCAGCTGGAAGCAAAAGAGGCAGGAAGGTTTGAAAATGAGGAATGGAAGTCTCTGAGGAAAATTTGGCTGCCTAAATGAAAGAGGCTTGGAGAAAAAAAAATGTCAACAAATAGTACCTCAGAGGAATCCAGTGACTATTAGAACTGCTCAAAAATCCATTTTGACTCAAAATTGAAGATGAGGTCTAGGCTACTACATGGAAAGGGCTCAACAACCCCAGGATTTCTGGTTAAAGGGCATAGTCAAGTTGAAACTGCAAATCACCAAGCTAAGGTGTTCACTTGAACCACATGACTCCAAGAAATAAGGCTTATAAATGTTATCTTTTTTTTTTAAATTTCAAATCCCAGCCAGGCACAGTGGCTCACACCTGTAATTCCACTTTGGGAGGCCAAAACAGGAGGAATCTCTTGAGCTCAGGTGTTCAAGACCAGCCTGGGCAACATAACAAGACCCCATCTCTATAAAAAAAAAAAAAAAATTTTTTTTTCCGACGAGCCAGGCATGGTGGCATGCACCTGTAGTCCTAGCTACTTGTGAGGCTGAGGTGAGGATTGTTTGAGCTCAGGAGGTGGGGCCTGCATTGAGCTATGATCATGCCACTGCACTCCATCCTGGGTGACAGAGCAAGACCCTGTCTCAAAATAATAATAATAAATAAAATAAAATTCAAATCCCAATTGTTCATTGCTGGTATTTAGTATATGACAGAAACTGGCTTTTGTATATTGATCTTGTAACATGGACTCTCTCTTCATTTATTTAGATCTCTGATTTTCTTCACCAGTGTTATGTAGTTTTTCTCATATAGATCCTGTATTTATTTTGTTAGATTTGGGCCTAAGTAGTTTTTGTTTTGTTTTGATTTTTGTTGGTGCTATTGTAAATGGTATTTTTTTACATTTCAAATTCCAGTTGTTCCTTGCTGGTCTTTAGGAAAGCATAAGAAACAAGGCTTTTTTCTTCTTAACTGCCATTCTGAGTTTGTACCAAAAACCACTTCTAGTGAGGGAAAGCTGGGGCAGGATGGGTCAGTAATCACAGCTGTCCCCTTCCCATCTTTCCTTCCCCTTCACTCTGTAAATGTTTGTTTATTTCATTTGACTGAGTTGATGTTATGCTAAAGAACAGCCAGGGACGAGAGGTACTATTAAGAAATGGGGAAAATTCTAAGTCCAAGGTTAAGATCACTGGAGAAGAGATGTTTGAACTCTTAGTGTTTGAGACAGAATGGAGGGTGTGGGAAAATTAATAGGAATAGCACAGTGAGAGAGAGAGGGGGTTTCACCAAATGAGGTGGGCAGGCTGGGCGAGGTGGCTCATGCCTGTCATCCTAGCACTTCAGGAGGCTGAAATGGGCAGATTGCTTGAGCCTAGGAGTTTGAAACCAGCCTGGGCAACATGGTGACACCTCAACTCTACAAAAAAATACAAAATTAGCTGGGTGTGGTGGTGCATAACTGTAGTCGCAGTTACTCGGGAGGCTGAGGTGAGAGGATCGCTGAAGTCCAGGAGGCAGATGTTGCAGTGAGCTGAGATTGCACCACTGCACTCCAACCTGGGTGACAAACCCTGTCTCAAAAAAAAGATGGGGAAATAGACAACTGGTAAATATGATACCTAGGGTTACATGTAACAATCTACAAAAATAGTATATGAGTTGAGTTCAAACTCCCATTTTTGGCCCAGAATAATTAGAGTATAAATAAGTTTTTTTGTTTTTTTTTATTTTTTTAAATAGAGATGGGGGTCTCACTATGTTGCCCAGGCTTGTCCCAAACTCCTGAGCTCAAGCAATCCTCCTGCCTTGGCCTCCCAAAGTGCTAGGATTATAGGCAAGAGCATGGCCCAAGTCATTGCTGTTACTGTTTATGCTAATGCTTGTTTCAGAAAAACAAGAAGATTGCAAATGTGATAGTCTCTGTGCAACTTGGAATTTGCTGTTGATATGAGGCTTATTGGTTGTGAGAAAGTAGGACTTTCTGTGGGATGAGAAAAAAATGAGAAGATTCTGTACCTCACCCTTTTACTCAAGTGCCTGGCAAATTACCTAGGAAGTAGTGTTCAATAAATGCATATTGAACGAATCTGGAAGCAACTAGGCAACTTTGATCTTAGCATCCAAGTGTGGGATGGTGGGGACAGAGTTGAGTTTAAGCAACTATTATCAACAGAATCTACAGTAACAGCTAAGTCAGGATTCATTTGGCTTCCAATAGTTGTTTGTTTGTTTGTTTTTAAGACACTTTTGGCCTGGCATGGTGGCTCAGCCTGTAATCCCAGCACTTCTTTGGTGGGGCAAGGCAGGAGGATTGCTTGAGCCCAGGGATTCAAGACTAGCCTGGGCAACATAGCAAGATCTCATCACTAAAAAAATAAAAAATTAGCTGGGTATGATGGCACATGCCTGTAGTCCCAGCTACTCAGGAAGCTAAGGTGGGAGGATTGCTTTAGCCCAGGAGGTTGAGATTACAGAGAGCTGTGTTCATGCCACTGTACTTCAGCTTGGGTGACAGAGCGAGACCCTGCCTCAAAACAAAAACAAAAACAAAAAATGAAACACACAAAGTAAAGAAAAGAAAATAATTTTTTTTAAGAGATAGGTTCTTGCCATATTGCCCAGGCTGGCCTTCAACTCCTGGCCTCATGCATTCCTCCCACATTGGCCTCCCAAAAAAGTGCTGGGATTGCAGCCTGAACCACCATGCCAGGCTGGCTTCTAAGAGTTTTTAATGAGACAAAGGGTACTTTTGTACTCTGTACAAAAAGGGTGTTGCTTACTCAGTGACCAAGGAAGCTGAGAGACATGGTTCTGCCTTGGATGGCAGGTGAACTATCTGTGGATTCACACCTTCCCTAAGTCTGAATAATGTCTGCTGAGCTGTCAGGATGAATGTGTAGCTGGGAGGTATGCGGGTGTGGTAGAGAAGCGGGTAGTGATAGGATGTCCCTCAGAATCTCTTCTAATCAGAATCACCTGTGATTCTTTTGGATTGTGTACAGCTGTACTCCAAGATGCCCTTGAGCTGTGGTGACAGTTGTGCCCTTTGCTGGAGGGAGTCTAGTTCATGGTGACCACAGGGGGAAACCTGGGGTGCCAGAGCCACGGCTTGGAGAAGTCCCTGAGCCTTAAGGGGTAGGGACAGAAGGTCACCGAAGAGATAATAAGTGTAGTAGGGGAACCATTTCTAATAGATCTGCTCTGAGTCACAATTAATTAAGGTGTAGGGGAAAGGGCACCTTCTTTTTTTTTTTTTTTTTTTTTTTGGGAACAAAACAGTAAACACCTTTATTACATGGGTGAAGACAAAACAAGGATTTATTTGCCTTTCCGGGCCTTATTCCTAAGATAGAACTCCAACTCTTTGCCCTCTAGCACATAGCCATCTGCTCGGCCACACTGTCCCGGCCTTGAAGCGATGCATGCAAGAAGCTTGCCCTGCTGGAACTGCTCCTCCAGGAGACTGCTGATTTTGGCATTCTTTTTCCTTTCATCATATTTCTTCTGAATTTTTTTAGATCGTTTTTTGTTTAAAATCTCTTCTTCCTCAGGAGTCAGCTTGGATCCCTTCTTGCGGCCCAGGGGCAGTGCATAGTGGGACTCGTACCACTGTCGGTACGGTGTGCTGTCGATGAGCACGATGCAATTCTTCACCAGGGTCTTGGTACGAACCAGTTCGTTATTAGATGCATTGTAGACAACATCGATGATCCTTGTTTTACGAGTACAACACTCTGAGCCCCAGGAGAAATTCCCCACGTCCAACCTCAGGGCACGGTATTTCTTGTTACCTCCCCGCACACGGACTGTGTGGATGCGGCGGGGGCCAATCTTGGTGCTGGCAGCTGGGTGCCCCAACTCATACTTCCGCTTCTTGTGGTAGGGCTTTCTCTTGCCCCCGGTTTTGCGGCGCTTGTGCCAGTTGTCCCGAGAGATGCCCGTCGCTCGGCGCTGGCTGGAAAGAGCGGAAAGGGCACCTTCTTACCAAATGCCCAGGTGTCATTCTGGGCCCCAAGAAAATAATTTACACAAGTTTCTCACCTGGAGCATTTCTCTGAGAACTGGCATATTGTTTTTGTTCCTTTCATGCCTCCAAAAACAGAAGAGGTTTCTTTAGGTGGCTACTATACCCAAGAACACCGGCATTTTCTTCTTAGGCAAGGACCTCAAATTCAACCATAATACTACTTTAGAGACTAACAAATGTTCATGAACAGTTAAATACAGAAGGAGGTTTTATGATGTGAGGCCATGAGCATGAACTTTGCAAGCAGTAGATCTGAGTTCAGTTTCTAGTTTTCCTGTACATTAGCTTTGTGTCCTTGGACAAATCGCTTGACCTTTCTTAGTCTTTGAGAAATGGGGATGATGAGAATAATAATACCCTTTCTGTTAACTTTACAGGCTACTGTTGTAAGCTAGGAGGTGCTGTGCATTCATTTTAATTATTGTTGGGACAAACTGATATCAGGGCTCTCTGAAAACTGCCTCAGGAGAGAGTCCATTTAGAAGGACTGATGCAAGCCTTATGGACCTACTGACACAGGCAGGCCATGAAGCACAGGGACAGTGAAAAGGGTCAGCATAAATACTTAGGGCCAGGCACAGTGGCTCATGCCAGTAATCCCAGCAATTTGGGAGGCTGAGGCAGGCAGATCACTTGAGGTCAGGAGTCTGAGACTAGCCTGGTCAACATGGTGAAATCCTGTCTCTACTAAAAATACAAAAACAAGCCAGGTGTGGTGGTGTGCTCCTGTAATCTCAGCTACTTGGGAGCCTGAGGCAGGAGAATCCCTTGAATCTGGGAGGCGGATTGCAGTGAGCTGAGATCACACCACTGCACTCAAGCCTGAGCAGCAGAGTGAGACTCCGTCTCAAAAATAAATAAACACATAAATACTTAGCATTTACTATGTGGGAAACATTCTTGATACGGAGGTGGAAAAGTGGGATTGGGGGAAGAAATAGTAGATAGTAGATAGTTAGCCGGGCGCGGTGGCTCACGCCTGTAATCCTAGCACTTTGGGAGGCTGAGGTGGGCAGATCACGAGGTCAGGAGTTCAAGACCAGCCTGGCCAACATGGTGAAACCCCATCTCTACTAATAATACAAAAAATTAGCTGGTCATGGTGGCGGGCGCCTGTCATCCCAGCTACTTGGGAGGCTGAGGCAGGGAATCGTTTGAATCTGGGAGTTGGAGGTTGTAGTCAGCCAAGATCTGCCATTGCACTCTAGCCCGGGCGACAGTGCGAGAATCCGTCTTTAAAAAAAAAAAAATAGATAGTAGAAAGTTTGGCTCCCTGACTGGTCACTTGGAGAAGAAAAATACACTGTAAAAAGTATAACCAATATTAGGTAGTACTGACCAATGCCAAATCAACAGAATAGCCAGGGATTGCTTAGGACTGGTGTGGGAAGGCTTTCAAGAGGGATAAAACATATTTGCTTTGATGGATGGGCAGGATTCAGAAGACTTTTCCAGAAAGAGAACAGTTTGGAGCAAAGGCTCAGAGGCCAGACAGACAAGACCTTTGTGTTACCTATCAAACACTCAGTATATATCCAACATTGTGCTAGCTTCTTTTACATTCTGTTGTCCAATTTAACATATACATAATAGTACAACAAATTAGGCTTTGTTATCCCTATTTTACAAATAAGGAAACCGAAGCTCAGCAAGATTCAGTATTTTCCCAAGGATCCTAATAAAGCAATGGCAGACCCAGGGTTCAAATCCACATTGTCTAACTCCAAGTCCAAAGATTTTTCCAGAATATATGCTGCTTGTTTGGCATAAAGGAAATAGGTCAGTTTGGATGGAATGGAAGGCTTCATGCTGGGACAGTCAGGATGCAGAGAGGTCAGGGGAAACCAGAATACTGAGTGCTAGGCAAGAGGGTTTGGATTGACCAGGAAGCCCTTGGGTGGCTCAAGGTATCTGAGTAATAGAGTGACATAACTGAAGTTTGTCCAGGATTCCCAAGTCTAAGGCTTTGTCAGGACATAAGCTATACCAATTAATAATTAGTTCTGGGCCGGTCATGGTGGCTCACACCTGAAATCCCAGCACTCTGGGAGGCAGAGTGGAGGCTGGTGGATCATTTGAGGTCAGGAGTTTGAGACCAGCCTTGCCAAAATGGCAAAACCCCATCTTCACTAAAGATACAAAAATTAGCGGGGTGTGGTGGCGCACTCCTGTAGTCCCAGCGCATGCCTGTAGTCCCAGCTACTTGGGAGGCTGAGGTGGGAGAATCACTTGAACCCGGGAGACAGAGGTTGCAGTGAGCCGAGATCGCACCACTATACTCCAGCCTGGGTGACAGAGGGAGACTCCGTCTCAAAAAAAAAAAAAAAAAAAAAAAAAAAAATTAGTTCCAAAGGGAGAAAGCTACTACCCTGTCATTTATTCTTGGATGTTTCCTCCTATTGAACTTATTTTTCAGTTTCTCATTTGTGTTATTCTTGGGTACTCTTAAATACTTCTGCAACTTCCAGCACAGAGATAGCATCATATTTCGGTAGTAGACAAAGTGAGAAGGATTTAGATTGGTCCTGGATCCAGTAGTGAACTGCAGAGATGAAAGTACTCACACACAGACTATTTTAGCACCCCAAGTACCACTGAATCTAGCCTTCCATTAAGAGGCTCCTACATTCTTTTCCTAAGCTGAAGGTTTCAATGTAGGTCAATGGTGAAAGACAAATTGTTGGAGGACTAACAGACAATGCTCACTCTTTACATTGTGTGTGGGAATTTCTCTACTGATTCAATAGATGTTTGCTTGGGTGTTAAGCGTGCAACAGCAGTAGCAATTCCTTCTGTCCTCCCATCCCTTTTTTAAACTTCATTTTAAAATGGACATTGATTTCAAAACTTTAAGAAAGTTTATGCGCGATGACGCAGCAATATCACTGTTAGGAATTTATAAGCAAATGTAAAGCAAAGTCTAAAATGTGAATACGCAGCACTCTTATAATACCAAACATTTGGAAACACCTAAGTTTCTAATAATAGGGAATTGGTTGAGTAAGTTATGGTACATCTTATTTAGTGGAATGCTGCACAGCCAATAAGATAACATTGTTGAAGAACATTTTTTTTTTTGAGACAGAGTTTCACTATTTTTGCCCAGGTTAGAGTGCGATGGCGCCATCTTGGCTCGCCGCAACCTCCACCTCCCCGGTTCAAGCGATTCTCCTGCCTCAGCCTCTTGAGTAGCTGGGATTACAGGCGTGCACCACCACGGCCGGCTAATTTTTGTATTTTTAAAAGAGACGAGGTTTCTCCATGTTGGTCAGGCTGGTCTCAAACTCCCGACCTCAGGTGATCCCCCCCGCCTCAGCTTCCCAAAGTGCTGGGATCACAGGTGAAAGCCACCACGCCCAGCCCTGAAGAACACTTAATGATGTAGAAAAATGTTAACATTATGTTAGTCACAGTTTAGGCCATTGTTTGTTCGTTTGTTTGTTTGTTTGTTTATTTATTTTGAGACAGGGTCTTGCTGTTACCCAGGCTGGAGTGCAGCGGCACAATCTCAGCTCACTGCAACCTCCGCCCCCCGGGTTTGAGTGATTCTCCCGCCTCAGCCTCCCGTGTAGCTGGGATTACAAGCGTGTGCCACCATGACCTGGCTAATTTTTGTATTTTTAGTAGAGACTAAGTTTCACCATATTGGCCAGGCTGGTCTCAAACTCCCGACCTCAGGTGATCCACCAGCCTTGGCCTCCCCAAGAGCTGGGATTACAGGCGTGAGCCACTGTGCCCATCCTCATTGTTTAATTTTTAAAAGTATATAACCACTTCACATCCATTATTATAAAAACAGAACATGTGGGCAGGGGGCTCACACCTGTAATCCCAGCACTTTGGAAGGCCAAGGCCGGAGGATAGCTTGAGCTCAAGAGTTCAAGACTAGCCTGGGCAACAAAGTGAGACCTCATCTCTACAAAAAACACAAACATTAGCCAGGTGTGGTGGTGTGTGCCAGTGGTCCCAGCTACATGGGAGGCTGAGGCAGGAGGATCACTTGAGCCCAGGAGGCCGATGCTACAGTGAGACATATATTGCGCCACTGCACTCCAGCCTTGGCAATAGAGCGATACCTTGTCTGAAAAACAAAAAACAAAAAAACACAGGGCTTGGTCTGTGGCTCACATCTGTATTCCTAGCACTTTGGGAGGCTGAGGCCAGCGAGACCAGCTTGGGCAACATGGCAAAAACCCATCTCTACAAAAAATACAAGAAATTAGCCAGGTGTGGTGGTGCACACCTGTAGTCCTAGCTACAGGAGGCTGTGGTGGGAGGATCGTTTGAGCCCAGGAAGTTGAGGCTGCAGTGAGCCGTGATCATGCCACTGCACTCCAGCCTGGGCGAGTGAGACCCTGTCTTAAAACAAAACAAAACAAGAAAACAACGTGTTGGCATGGATACGGAGAAATAGAAACCCTTGTATAATGCTGGTGGAAATGTAAAATGGTGCCTCTGCTGTGGAAAACCGTATGGTGGTTTCTCAGAAAATTAAACATATAATTACCATATGATTCAGCAATTCCACTTCTGAGTGTGTACACAAAAGAACTGAAAGCAGGGACTCGAACAGCTGTTTGTATGCCAATATTCATAGCAGCATACTTCACAGTAGGCAAAAGGTGGAAAAACCTGAATGTCCATTAACAGATGAATGGATAAACAAAATGTGCTAAATACATACAATGGGGTATTGTTTAGCCTTTAAAGGGAATGATCAGATACATGCTACAACATGGATGAACCTTGAAGACATTATGCTAAGTAAAATAAGCCAAACACAAAAGGACAAATATTGTATGATTTCACTTAAATGAGGTATCTAAAATAGTCAAATACATAGATTCAGAAAGTAGAACAGTGGCTACCAGGGATTGGGGGGTGTGGGGTGGAATAGGGAGTCATTGTTTACTGTGTATAGAACTTCTATCTGGGAGGATGAAAAAGTCCTGGAGACAGATATTAGTGATGGTCATACTAACAATGTGGATGTATTTAATGCTACTGAACTGTATACTTAAAAATGGTGAGAAGGGTAAATTTTATGTTATGTATATTTTACCACAATAAAAAAAATTAATTTTTGTTGTTGTTGAGACAGGGTCTCCCAGGCTGGAGTGCAGTGGCACAATCATGGCCCACTGCAGCCTCGACCTCCTGGGCTCAAGTGATCCTCCCATCTCAGTCACTCAAATAGCTGGGACTACAGGTGCATGCCACTACACTCAGCTAATTTTTGTATTTTCTATAAAGACGGGGTTTAGCCATGTTGCCCAGGCTGGTCTTGAACTCCTGGTCTCCACTGGCTCTGGCTTCCTAAAGTGTTGGGATTACAGGCATGAGCCACCACACCATTCCTTAATTTTTATAGTACATTTTAAATTTAATGTAGTACACTGAAGACTATAAAACATTAATGAAAGAAATTGAAGAAGGTGGCTGGGCACAGTGGCTCATGTCTGTAATCCCAGCACATTGGGAGGCTGAGGAGGGTGGATCACTTGAGGTCAGGAGTTCAAGACCATCCTGTCCAACATGGTGAAACCCTGTCTCTACTAAAAATACAAAAATTAGCCAGGCGTGGTGATGTGCACCTGTAATCCCAGCTGCTCGGGAGGGGAGAATTGCTTGAGCCCAGGAGGCAGAGGTTGCAGTGAGCCAAGATCGCACCACTGCACTCCAGCCTGGACGACAGAGCAAGACTCTGTCTCAAAAAAAAATTGAAGAAGACACAAGTAAATGGAAAGATATCCTGTGTTCACAGATTGGAAGAATTAATGTTGTTAAAATGTCCATTTTGGGGCCAGGTGTGGTGGCTCACGCCTGTAATCACAGTACTTTTGGAGGCCGAGGCGGGCAGATCACGAAGTAGGGAGTTCGAGACCAGCCTGGCCAGCGTGGTGAAACCCCGTCTCTACTAAAAATACAAAAAGTTAGCTAGGCATGGTGGCGCGTGCCTGTAGTCCCAGCTACTCAGGAGCCTGAGGCAGGAAAATTGCTTAAACCTGGCAGGCGGAGGTTGCAGTGAGCCGAGATCGCGCCACTGCACTCCATCCTGGGCAACAGAGCAAGACTCCATCTCAAAAAAAAAATAAAGTCCATACTACCCAAGTGATCTACAGATTCAATGTAATCCCTATCAATATTCCAGTGACATTTTTTACAGAAATAGAACAATCCAGAAATTCATATGGAACCACAAAAGACCCTGAATAACCAAAGCAATCTTGAGCAAAAAGAAAAAGCAGGAGGCACACCCTACCACATTTCAAAATCTACTGCAAAGCTATAGTAATCATCCGGGTGAGGTGGCTCACATCTGGAATCTCAACAATTTGGGAGGCTGAGGCAGAAGGATCGCTTGAGGCCAGGAGTTTGAGACCAGCCTGGGCAACACAGAGAGACCTTGTCTCTACCAAAATAAATAAATAAAATAAAATAAAAATTAGCCAGGCATGGTGGCACATGCCTGTGGACCCAGCTACTTGGGAAGCTGAAATGGGAGGATCACTTATGCCTGGGAGGTTGAGGCTACAGTGAGCCATGATTTCGCCACTGCACTCCAGCCTGGTCAAAAGAGTGAGACCCTGTTTTAAAACAAAACAAAACAAACAAACAAAACAGACACATAGACCAATGGAACAGAATAGAGAGCCCAGAAAGAATTCTATACATTTACGGTGAATTGATTTTTATTTATTTATTTACTTACTTACTTATTTTTATACAGATGAGGTCTCGCTATGTTGTTCAGGCTAGTCCTGAACTCCTGGGCTCAAGTGTTCCTGCCTCGGCCTCCCAAAGTGTTGGGATTACAGGCACGGGCCACTGCACCCGGTTCAGTTGATTTTTGACAAAAATGCTAAGAACCACACAATCAGGAAAGGGCAGTCTTTTCAAATAAATGGTGGTGGGAAAACTGAATATCCATATGCAGAAGGATGTAATTAGACCCTCATCTCACACCCTATACAAAAATTAACTCAAAATGGATAAAAGACTTAAACGTAAGACTGGAAACTGTAAAACTACTGGAAAAAAACAGGGGAAAAGCTCTGTGACATGGGTCCGTGCAGTGATTTTTTTGGATATGACCCCAAAAGCACAGGCAACGAAAGCAAAAATGGACAAATTGGATTACGTGAGACTAAAAAGCTTCTGCACAGCAAAGAAAACAATCACCAGAGTGATGAAAGACTGTATTTGCAAGCCACACTTCTGATAAAGGGTTAATATCCAAAACATAAGGAATTTGGCCAGGTGTAGTGGCTCATGGCTGTAATCCCAGCACTTTGAGAGGCCAATGTAGAAGGATTGCTTGAGCCCAGGAGTTTGAGGCTATAGTAAGCCATGATCATGCCACTGCATTCCAGCCTGGGCGACCTTGTTTCTAAAAGAAAAATTAAACAATTTAAACAAATAAATAAAATATAAAGGAATTCAAATAACTCAATAGTAAGAAAACAAATAACTTGATTCAAAAATGGGAAAATAAGCCCCAATAGACATTTCTCAACAGAAGACATACAAATGGCCAACAGGTATATGAAAAAATGTTCAACATCACTAATCATCAGGGAAATGCAAATTGAAACCACAGTGAGATACCACCTCACACCAGTCAGAATGGCCATTATAAAAAAATGAAAGATAATTGTTGGTGAGGATGTAGAAAAGGGAATCTTTGTACACTGTTAGTGGGTATGTAAATTAGTACAACCATTACGGAAAACAGTATGGAGGTTCCTCCTCAGAATTAAAATTAGAACTACCAGCCGGGTGTAGTAGTTGTAATCCCAGCACTTTGGGAGGCCAAGGCAGGAGGATCACCTGAGGTCGGGAGTTCGAGACCAGCCTGACCAACATGGAGAAACCCTGTCTGTACTAAAAATACAAAAATTAGCCAGGTGTGGTGACACTCATCTGTAATCCCAGCTACTCGGGAGGCTGAGGCAGGAGAATTGCTTGAACCTGGGAGGTGGAAGTTGCGGTGAGCCAAGATTACACCATTGCACACCAGCCTGGGCAACAAGAGCAAAAACTCCGTCTCAAAAAAAAAAAAAAAAATTGGAACTACCATATATCTAGCAACCCCACTACTGGGTATACATCCAAAGGATATAAATCAGCATGTTGAAGAGATATCTGCACCCACTTCCCGCCCCTGCCCTGTTCACTGAAGCACTATTCACAATAGCCAAGATATGGAATCAACCAAAGTGTCCATCAAAGGATAAATGGATAAAGAAAACGTGGCATATATACACAATGGAATACTATTCAGCCTTAAAAAAGAAGGAAATCCCATCATTTACAACAACATGGATGAACCTGGATGGCACTATGTTAAGTGAAATAAGCCAAGCACAGAAAGACAAATAACACATGGTCTTACCTGTGTGTGGAGTCTCCATGAACTCTGAAACAGAGAGTAAAATGGTAGCTTCCAGAGGCAGGGGTTGGGGTGATTGGGGAGATGTTGGTCAAAGGACACAAAATTTCAGTTTGACAGGAGAAATAAGTTCAAGAAATCTATCATACATCATGGTGATTATAGTTAATAACAATATATTGTATACTTGAAAATTACTGGCAGGTGCCTGTAGTCCCAGCTCCTCAGGAGGTTGTGCCACCCACCAAAAGATGGTAAGTATGTAAGGTGATAACACCTGTTAAGTAGCTTGATTTAGCCCTTCTGCAATGAATGCAGCAATTAAGACATCATGTTGTACACCATAAATATTATAATTTTTACTTGCCAAATAAATAAATAAAAGTATATATGCAAAAGACTATATGGGAGGCTGGATAGTAGTTTTTTTTTCTTTTTACTTATCGTCTGTGTGTTGGTTTTTAAAATCATTTAAAAATTGTGTTTTGGCAGGGCACGGTGGCTCACGCCTGTAATCCCAGCACTTTGGGAGGCCAAGGTAGGCAGACTGCTTGAGCTCAGGAGTTTGAGACCAGTCTGGGCAATATGGTGAAATCTTGTCTCTACAAAAAATAAAAAATTAGCCAGGTGTGGTGGTGTGTGCCTGTAATCCCAGCTGCTCAAGAGGCTGAGTTTGGAGTTTCACCTGGGCCCAGGGAGGTCGAGGCTGCAAGTGAGCCATGATTGTGCCACTGCGCTCCAGCCTTACAGAGCGAGACCCTGTCTCAAAAAAAAAAAAAAAAAAAAGTCTGTTTTAATTACATTACATGAGAATTACATAAATACATTTGTCTTATAAAAAAATAAAACATTACTGGTAAAATTAAAGTCCTCTTAAATACCTCCCTCAATCCTGTATATCCCTGCATATATATATATATATACCTGAACCCATGAAAATTATATGATTCATTTGTACATATCATTTTAGTAATATTATTTTCAACTTTTTGTTTCTCTCAACGCTATTTATTTTTTCTCTCTTTCTTTCTTTCTTTTTTTTTTTTGAGACAGGGTCTCACTGTGTCACCTAGGCTGGAGTGCAGTGGTGTGATCTTGGCTCAGTGTAACCTCCACTTCAGGGCTCAAGTGATCCTTCTGACTCAGCCTCCCTAGTAGCTGGGACTACAGGTGCATGCCACCATGCCTGGCTAATTTTTGTATTTTTTTTAATAGAGCAGGGTTTCACCATGTTGGCCAGGCTGTTCTCAAAACTCCTGGGCTCAAGCAATCTGCCCACCCAGGCCTCCCAAAGTGCTGAGGTTACAGGCATGAGCCACCGTGCCCGGCCTCAACGCTATTTCTTAGACATGTTTTCATGTCATTATTTTCCACTTTTGTGTTCTCTCTTTTTTTTTTTTTTTTTTGAGACAGAGTCTCGCTCTGTCACCCAACCTGGAGTGCAATGGCATAATCTCATCTCACTACAACCTCCACCTCCCGGGTTCAAGTGATTCTCCTGCCTCAGCCTCCTGAGTAGCTGGGATTACAGGTGCCTGCCACCACGCCCAGCCAATTTTTGTATTCTTAGTAGAGACGAGGTTTCACCATGTTGGCCAGGTTGGTCTCGAACTCCTGACCTCAGGTGATCCACCCGCCTCAGCCTCCCAAAGTGCTAGGATTACAGGCATGAGCCACTGCACCTAGCTTTTGTGTTCTCTTTTTAATTATTATATTCTTTTAAATTATTACATGTTATTCCATAGATAAATACATTGTCGTTTATTTAGCCAGTTTCCTGCTGACGGGTATTTAGGCTGTTTGCAGTTTTCTGCTATTATAAATAATGCTGCATGGACACCATTTGTATTTTTTACATTGATCTGAATAAAGCGTGTTACATTTATATAGAGAAAAAATATTTGTAAATATTTAAAAATATTTGTTTTAATTTGAACTGGAACAAAGGCCATGACTTTAGGTATTAATTCAGCGTGTGTCCCCATCTTTCAAGTGGCCAAGGTTGTCCAAGACACACATAATGCCTTTACATTGTTGATGTGTTAGAACTAAGTGATAACACTTGCCTTCCATCTATTATTTTTTCCCTCACAGAATTCAAAGCAGTATAAATCTGTCAGCTCCCCAACTTTCGGCATCCATAGGAGAACTGAAAAGACCAACCACTGCTACAGATAAGGGATTGAATCTCACTCCTTCTATAACCTCAAGTCGTAGAAACTGAGACCTGGAGAGAGATTTTTTCAACCCACAGAGGGACAGGAGGTGATAAAATAGATATCTCAACCCCCATGGCAGATCAGAATTCGTAGCTAGAATTGATATAATTTGATCCCTTGGATATGCAATCACATTTGTTCCTGTCATCACTTGATCTTCAACTCTTACCCTTACACTTGGGATGCTGGAGACGGAATTAATGAGGAAATCGGCAAATTCCTAGCTACTTCTACTTGGTGCCATGTCATCCTTAACCAAAGGTGCAACTGAGTGTAAAATAAATAAAGTTCTTGTATTTGGTAAAATTAGTTACAACACAAAGGCTCTCTGGTAAAAAAAAAAAAAAGAGAGAGAGAAAAAGAAAAAAGGGAAAGAAAACACTCCTCTCCCTTCAGCCTCCCCTCAAGCCTCTAATCTCATCTGTGAAAAAGAACTGTACTTTACTGTCCACAAAACAGTCTATTTTCAAAGTGAGAGGAGAATGGCCCTGTGAGGAAAGCCATCAGTAACTGCAGTTCCCGAATTCCTGCTTGTTTATAGAAAGCAGTGGCGGAGGATAGACACTTTGAAACCACCTGTGAAAGAATTAAAGACCAAGGGGGGCAAACCCCCATCACAAACAGAATCTCACTGATCAAGTGTGAAAGAAAAGGAAGAAAGAAAAAGCCAAGTAGATCTTTGCAGGCAACCACTAGATGGACATAGAATTCAAAAACATTCTTTAGCGAGATCAAGGATGGCAGGCTTTGAAGCCTGGAGAGCTGGCGAGTCTCAGAACGGCCTGGCCGTGGCAAGCCCCGCACCGAAGCGCCCGCAGTCTTGCACTTGCTGGAGTAAAGCATTTAAATTGGAACAATGTCAAATTTCACAGCTATCTTATGTCTAGTGACCTTACGGGACCCCAAGGGGAAGACAGATAAAAAATGATTGTTCTCGACAAGTTCCTGAAAGCGAAGAAGTCAAATAGGCAACCTCTCGAAATGAAATTGCCCACAAACTGTTGCATGCAGGGTGGCCAGCAAACAGGGCTTATTTATTTATTCATCTATTTATTCGTTTTACCAAGGACTCACAGCGTGTCCCTTTCTTCATAGAACACACACAAAGATAAAGTCCCATCATCATAGTATACTAATTTAGAAAGAAGGTTATTGTGGGCAAAGAGGAGGTAACAAGTATTCTGAATTATTCGATCGATTTGAAACAGGTTTTACTGTTGTTTCAAGAAAGCGAGACATAACTAGTGTCTGACACACAAAAAAACTATACATTACGTGAAAGAACAGTTTATGAGGACAAAGACGAGATCTCAAACTTCTGCTGTGTTTTTTAGACAAGAATTTCAATGACACTTCACATCCCCTAACTATGCCTAAGTGAGTCATCTTAGCTTAATGGCTTTTTTCTTTTTAAAAGAAATAAACATTACAGAGGTAGCTAAAATTCCCTTTTACTACTACCCTAAATCTCATTTGCCTGCTTCCTTTTCAGAGGCAGCCACTACCATGAGTTTGAGGTGCATAATTCTGTTCTATTTTTTGTACTTCTACACATATATATACACATATACATATCCTTAAAGAATTACAATATTGTTTTGTGTTAAATATTTTTGTATATATTGCTCTGAATCTATTTTGCTTATGTCGCTCAACTTGATGTTTTTGCCACCTATCCACATATATGTTTTGTTCCTCTTTTGGACTTAATGTTTTAAAGGAAGAAACCAAGGAGGAAGAGGTTTATTCACACAAGAACAGCTATCTGTACCTATATGTTTCTGCCTGTCTCTGATTGGAGACTAAAGTCAGGAGGACTTCTTGGAAGAAGCAAGGAACTGAATTTGGTTTTTGAAAGAGACTGAAAAAATGCTGAGTGCGAATGTTGTGGGGGCATGTCAGATACTCCTTACAATAATTCCATAGACTAGGAATTGTGAGGTTTGTTGTATGATCTTTCTTTCATTATTTAATTATAGATTCTATGGCTTTTTTGATATTTAGGTTAGACAAATGTTTTGACTGTGGAAGATACATTTAAAAAGGGATGCTAAATAAATCAAGATTTACTAAAACTGAACAACAGAAATCCTGTAAAACACTATCATTTAAGCCCAACAGGTGGACACACAAACCAATTACAAATCAAAGAGGCTTTGATCCATGGAGTCTTTGGTGTATGCCAAATAAAATACATGCAAAATGTATTTGTAGTGTGAGATAAAGATATAAAGGTCACTTCGTAAGTGCTGCTTATGTTAGTAGTTTTAATTTTACCTTGTCAGTGCCTCTGTGTACAAAACTTAAGAAAGCAAGACTTTGATTTGTTCAGGTTTCCTTAAGGAGGGACACAGAATCCTTGAAGCATGATTTGAAAAAGATGGATAAGATATTCTACCCAAAATTCAACATCACCTTTAATCTTGCCCTCTCCTCCTCTAATCCCTAGGTAATGTTTTGTGCTTCTTTTGCAGAAAAGCAATTTTGTTAATCACTTTAGCACCAATTCTTGCATCCCTGGCAATACTCAGAACTGCTTCCATCCAAGTCTTTGATGTGGGAAAGAAACACACACACACTCTTTCGCATGTAATCTGAAAACAATTCACCTCTTGCCAATGAATGCACAGCACTCCACTTTAATAGAGAGCAAGTTCTGTGGAGGTTTCTAATCCTTTCTGCCAAAGAAGAGAAGAGAGAGAATCACTCAGGTAGCCCAACCTCATTCAGGAGTTAAAATCACTTGGAATGTTTTGTGGTGTGTTTGGGGGTTTTTAGAAATATCACTTGCTGAAGATTACTGCTCTCAGGGGAAATCAAAACAACTCAAGATCAAAAAATAAATAAATAAAAAATAAAAATAAAAAAAAGATTTCCCAACTCAAACAGGATATTCTTCTCAACTTAGATAACTCGATCTAAGTGTATTACAAAAAACCTACTTTAATCCCTCAAAGCAATGGTGTTATAGATAAGCGGTAACTGAGGTGGCTTAAATTCCAGAAATGTACAAAAGATTTGGTTAGAAACAAAGCTAAAAAAGAAAAAAGCTCAATCAGCATTGCTGTGACTTAAAGAGGTAAATTTAGGGCAGTAAAAATGCAAAGAATGACCTTTATTAAAGAAATAGTCATAAAAGTCCAGAATTATCGCAATGCTCTCATTGGCTTTTTATAGTGTCTGTATGTGTATGTATGTGTTTTGGGTGTGTATGTGTTTGCGTGTGTGTCAGGGTTCTATGAAATTGAAATTTTTTTTTTACTGATATGTACATATGATAGGATTCATTTGAAAATTTATTTATACATTTTACTGTGATGTTACAACATGCTGAAGCTTTATTCCATAATTTTTTGTTCTTTTTATAATTTTTGGTTGAGTTATAGTATTTTCTTCCTGTTTAGTCCATTTCCTAACATATCATTGCTTACTTAAATGCAATGAATGAATTTTATTCTGTTTCCTTCTGTCAATAATTATCCTATTTTCACAATCTGGGTATTAATTTTGATCTAACTTCAGATATCCCAGTTAACACATTGCAAATCCCCACTCTCCCTTCTGCACTATAGCTCTCTATTGCAAAATAAGGGCAATTTCTTTCATTATGGACTCTTCCATTTACCCAAAACATGCTCTAAAAATGCCCTTTCACTTTTTAGAGAGTCCCCTTAGAGATGAAACGCTTTTCAATAGGTTATACATGCAAATAGTTAATAAACATTTAAAAGGTATAAAATAGTATACAATTGACAAGAAATTCTGTGTCCCATCCACCCAAATTCCCCTCCTTACAGGGAAACACTAGTACTAGGTTTTTGTGTATCTTTATGGAGATATTTGGTGTACATGAGTCAAAGCACACAAATACAGTTTTCCCCTCCACAAATGGCAATATATTATACACACTGTTCTGAATTTTGCTTTTTTTTTCACTTAATGTATATTAGAGATCCTTCTCTAGTGATACATACAATCTTTCTCATTTTTTTCACAGCTGCTTATTATTCTATTCTACGGATATTCCATGATTTATTTAAACAGTTTGGGAGACATTTGTTCCCAACACTTCTATTCTCTGTCAGTGTCTTGTTCCTACTCAGGTTGTTTCTATGACTCTATCTTGGATACTGTTGAATAAGTGATTTTATTTATAACATGGAAGACTACTGAAAAATAATTTAAATTTTATTTTCTAAATGTTTTAAAACTTCAAAAAATTACCAAAAGTGATGTGGGTTTATAGTTTTTAAAAACCAGCATTGTGAAAGCTGTATGATACCAAGACTTTTTTTTTTTCTTTGAAACAGGATCTCACTCTGTCACCCACGCTGGAGGGCAATGACACCATCTCTGCTCACTGTAAGTTCTGCCTCCCAGGCTCAGACGATCCTCCTACCTTAGCCTCCCAAGTAGCTGGGACTACAGGCTTGGGCCACCACACCCGGCTAATGTTTGAATTTTTTTTTTTTTTTTTGAGACAGAGTCTCGCTCTGTCACCTGGCTGGAGTGCAGTGGCCCGATCTCAGCTCACTGCAACCTCCACTTCCTGGGTTCAAGTGATTCTCCTGCCTCAGCCTCCTGAGTACCTGGGATTACAGGTGTCTGCCACCACGCCAGGCTAATTTTTGTAGTTTTAGTAGAGACTGTGTTTCACCATGTTGGTCAGGATGGTCTTGATCTCTTGACCTCGTGATCTGCCTGCCTTGGCCTCCCAAAATGCTCGGATTACAGGTGTGAGCTACCGTGCCCAGCCTAATTTTTGTATTTTTAGTAGAGACGGGGTTTTGCCATGTTGCCCAGGCTAGTCTTGAACTCCTGGGCTTAAGTGATCCACCCGCCTTGGCCTCTCAAAGGGCTGGGATTATAGATGTGAGCCACCATGTGCAGCCCAAGACTTTCAATTACTTCCTCTCAGTCCCCTCATAGATCCCACTTAGATTGGGTCATGACATAACTGCTTAAACACTTAAAATTCTGTTGTTCATTTATTTCTTATGTGGGCTAACATAAGACACACACAGCATCAAAATTTTCTTCTAATAGCTGATATTAACTTTAATTCTCTTATCCCTGCAAAATATCATTAAATATTATTACTTTACACATCTTTAATTAAACTCCAACATGCTATCTCATACGTGACTAAAGACTCAAATCAGAAAAATTGCAACATCTGGTTGACCTCAATTCTTTTACAGGAGTTAAGGAAGTTATTGGGTCTGACCATTGTGGTTCCTCTCCTATTGTATGGTCCAAGAGATGGAGATCTTTTTGTTTTTGAGATTTAGTCTCACTCCGTTGCCCAGGCTGGAGTACAGTGGTGTGATCTAGACTCACTGCAACCTCTGCCTCCCGGGTTTAAGCAATTCTTCTGTCTCAGCCTCCCAAGTAGCTGGGACTACAGGCGCCTGCCACCATGCCCAGCTAATTTTTGTTTTTTTATTTTTGAGATGGAGTCTTACTTTGTCGCCCAGGCTAGAGTGCAGTGGCATGATCTCAGCTCACTGCAGACTCCGCCTCCCGGGTTCAAGCGATTCTCCTGCCTCAGCCTCCTAAGTAGCTGGGATTACAGGCGCTCGCCACCGCACCCGGCTAATTTTTGTATTTTTTAGTAGAGACAGGGTTTCACCATCTTAGCCAGGCTGGTCTCAAACTCCTGACCTCATGATCCACCCGCCTCGGCCTCCTAAAGTGCTGGGATTACAGGCATAAGCCACCGCGCCCGGCCTAATTTTTGTATTTTTAGTAGAGATGGGGTTTCACCTTGTTGGTCAGGCTGGTCTCGAACCCCTGACCTCAGGTGATCCACCTGCCTTGGCCTCCCAAAGTGCTGGGATCACAGGTGTGAGTCACCGAGCCCGGCCAGAGATGGAGATCTTGAGAGATTATAAAGTTGCTGGATTGTGCCACATATGTACTGAGCTTGGTGCAGTGTAGGGAATGCATGAGCACCTGGTCAAAAATTCCTCTCCACTCATTAGTTGCTGCATAGCATTTACAGACCCACACCCTTGCCAAGAGATAATTTGAGCTCTTAACTCTGTCTTGCCAGGGCTGATATCGATGTAATTATTGTTTGATTCTACTATAAGACTGAATTCAGTTTCAGCTTTTTAATTTGTCCATTTCACTTCTTATTTATCAGCTTCTATTGCAGATGTGAAGTTTAGCATTTCTTTGCTCACTCTTTTACTGGGAAACTCTTCTAGCGGAAAGCCTGTCATCTGTTGTGAAGGAGAGCTGGTGTTGACTTGAAGCAACAGAGTTGGTGGTCCAGTGGCCATTGTCCTGTGTTAGGAGCAGGTGGTCTCGCTAAGCTCCATGTGTTTGGAAATTTCTCTGACCAGTGCTTGTTCTGCTAAAGGAAGAAGAGCTCAAGCTGCACTCCTTGTTTCCAGGTCAATCTACTGAACCTGGGAAAATCCCCAGGGGCTAGCTTGAACTTCTTCCTGCTTTTCTCTTCATGGTGGATTTTAAACATAGGGGATTTTCCTCATTCATCTATTTGTATTTCAAACAGCTGCTATAAGAAAGGGGAAAAGGCACATTTTATAGTATATATTTTTAGAAGCAGTGACATAGTTTCTCAAAGGATAACAGTTAAATTTTGGTCCAAAGACTATAATTGCTCTTTACTTGGTGTGTGTGTGTGTGTGTATTTTTTATATATATACATATGTGTGTGTGTATTATATGTTTTTGAATATGTGTGTATACATTTTTTACTAAAGTAAAAAACAAAAAAATTAAAATCTATTCTTATTCCATTCACATTAAAACTTGTGTTTATATTTAACAACTTAACACAATCCACCATCTGTTGAAGATACTGTAATTGAATGATACTCCAGAAAAGTTGTCCTGTGTGTTTTTCACATTTTTTTCCACATTTTTAACAGGACTTGAAACCTAGGACAATATAAATAAATGATATCCTGTGGTTTCATTCAGTGTAATAAATGTCTCAAATGAAAAAATTTACTTAAACTTTGGCATTGTTAAATAGTAGTAATAATAATAGAATCAGAAATAAGAATTTTGTATTTAACCTGGCACTTTCTTCCAGAAAAACTAAAGATGCTTAGAAGCAAATTTTTTTCTGGAACTTAATTCTCATTATTTTCTTGGAAAAGAAAGAACTCATAAGGTAATATTTGTACATATTCTATCTTAGTGGTGACTGATTATTTACTTATACTTTTAAAAAGAACCTAGAATCTGAAGGCAAGGTAAGAAATCCCCAGTGATCATGTAAATTTCACAAGGTTTTGTGGTTCCCTTCATCTTCAAGTTTTTATTTATCTTCCATTATCTGTTACCAAATGACTCAGTCTTCTGACTGGCAGAGACTGGAAAAATAACAAAATCTTTTTTTTTTTTTTTTTCTGAGAGAGTCTGTCTCCCAGGCTGGAGTGCAGTGGCACGATCTCAACTCACTGCAACCTCCACCTCCCAAGGGTCAAGCGATTCTCCTGCCTCAGCCTCCCGAGTAGCTGGAATTACAGGCGCCTATCACCATGCCCAGATAATTTTTATATTTTTAGTAGAGACGGGGTTTCACCATGTTGGCCAGGCTGGTCTCAAACTCCTGACCTCAAGTGATCTGCCTGCTTTGGCCTCCCAAAGTGCTTGGATTACAGGTGCGAGTCACCACGCCCGGCTTAGAAAAATCACAAAATCTGATGTCACATGGCAATGGCAATACAAGAATTTAATCTTAGATCTGAATGCTGATGGTATGCTCTATATTTTATTTAAAATCTCTTGGAATGTACACTGTTGACACAAAGAAGGCCATTGCATACTAATAACAGCATTACTAACTGGCAAAACCCCGGAGAGCTGTTTTTTTTTCCGCCAAAAAAATTACATTGTGTATCTCTATCCTGCCCACCTGCCCACCTCCTTACTTGCTCTACTGTTCATTATAGACATGTGGTCCTTAACTTTTGTAGACACAGCTATGCATTTACATACCATATATTTAAATGCATATACATATATAATTTATATAAAAATTAGTGATGGGAAATGTCTGTTTTTCTCACTTATAAAATTAGGACAGTGTCTTGGAATGATGTTATGTGACCCTTTGGAAAACATCTTACAGCTGTTGTCCAGGCTGGAGCATAGTGGTGGGATCATAGCTCATGTAACCTGCAACTCCTGAGCTCCAGCAATCCTCCAGCCTCAGCCTCCTGAGTAGCTGGGATTACAGGTGCCCACTACCACACCTGGCTAATTTTTGTATTTTTTGTAGAGATGGGGTTTCACCATGTTGGCCAGGGTCGTCTTGAACTCCTGACCTCAAGTGATCTGCCCGCCTCAGCCCCCCAACGTGCTGGGATTACAGGTGTGAGCCACCACGCCCATCCTAAGATGAAACTTTTAAAAACTTTATTTTTTAGAACAGTTTTAGATTTACAGAAAAATTGTGAAGATAGTAGAGAGTTTCCATACACCCCTATTATCACATTTTATAATATTATGATTGTTATTATTAACAAACTGATCCAATTTCCTTAGTTTTTACGTAATGTCCTTTTTCTTTTCTGTTCCAGGATCCCATCCAGGATAGATTACCTTTAGTCATCATGTCTCCTGTGGCTCTTCTTGGCTGTGACAGTTTCTCAGCTTTCCCAGTTTTAATGAACTTGCCATTTTCATCACATTGTATCAAGACCTACTATCAATATGACTTATGACTAGTGATGCTGACCTTGATCACCTGGCTGAGGTAGTTCTTGTCAGGCTTCTCCACTGTCGAGTTGCCCTCCCCATCCCCCCTTTCCATATTGTACTCTTTGAAAGAAAGTCACTATGTGCAGCCCTTCCTTAAAAATATTAAAATGAACTAGCTTAATTAAGTTCTTTCTTACATTTAGGTGTAAATACCTCTGAGGTTTTTTTCTTTAAAAAAAATGATTATCTATGTAATACATACTCACTGCACAAGACTTTAAAAATGCAAGAAAAGTATAAAGCAGCAGCAAATAGAACTACCCATAATTCCACCTCTCACAAGCAACCATTTCTAACTTTTTGTCATATTTCCTTCCAGTTTTTTTTCTTCTGCATAAAATAACTATTTTTATTTCTATTTATTTATTTTTTTGAGACAGAGTTTCGCTCTGTCACCAGGCTGGAGTGCAGTGGCACAATCTCGGCTTGCTACAACCTCCACCTCCCGGGTTCAAGGGATTCTCCTGCCTCAGCCTCCTGAGTAGCTGGGACTACAGGCGCGCACCACCATGCCCAGCTAATTTTTGTATTTTTAGTAGAGACGGGGTTTCACCATGTTGGCCAGGATGGTCTTGATCTCTTGACCTTGTGATCCACCCACATCGGCCTCCCAAAGTGCTGGGATTACAGGCATGAGCCACCGCGCCTGGCCGAAATAACTATTTTTAAATAGCACTTGCTTGAAATTATTTCATAGGTGGTAAAAATATTTTATCTTTGAATATGGCAAAGAAGATGGATTCATATAAAACCAGAGCAGATCTTGATGGTATTTCAAGATATAAACTACCAACCCAATAGAAAATTTCTGAAAATAACATTTTAGAGTCTTTTCCTCTATTTTTGAGAAGCTTGAATATTTACAAATACAGCATTCACTGTGAGACTTCTTGTTTCTTTTCCTTTCTAAGACTTTTAACTTGTTTATTTTACTATTACATGAAACACATTTTATTTTAATTTTTAAAGTTTTAGTATTTTTTGAGACAAGGTCTCATTCTGTTGCCGTTTGGAGTGCAGTGGCATGAACATGGTTCACTGCAGCCTCAACTTTTTGGGCTCAAGTAATCCTCTAGCTTCAGCTTCATGAGTGGCTGGGACTACAGGTATACACCACCACACCTAACTAATTTATTCTTATAGTTTTTAGAGACGGGGGTCTCGCTGTGTTGCCCAGGCTGGTCTTGAACTCCTGGGCTCAAGCAATCTTCCTGCCTTAGCCTCCCAAAGTGCTGGGATTACAGGGATGAGTCACCACACCCAGCCTTATTTAAATAAGGTTTGAGGAAACTTGGGTAGCTGGTTAAAACTCTGGCAATGATCTAGGTTTCAAATCACCAAATTTCTTTTTGCATGGTGTATAGACTCATGACAACTCTATTTTTTTAAAGACTTTATTTTGTAAAGGTGTACATGCTTCTTATTAAAAAGTTAAGTAATACAGAAAAGTACAAAGTAAAATCCCAAAATTCTATCACCTAAAAAATCATTATTAACATTATTCCACAAACCTTCCCTTTGCATATATACACAGAGAGATAAATTTACACAAAAGGCTCACACATACCGTACATAGTTACTAAATGAGGATGAAGCAAAATGAAGAAATGGAAGAAAATGAAGCTGAAACAAAATGAAGGAATTACCAAATTTTAGCTAAATGTTCTTTTGCAAGACACTTTAGTTCCTAACAATCCCTTTGAAGTTTTGAAAAAAGATTATGAAAAGCATTAAGAGTTTGAAAGTCTACATGATTAACTTTTTTTCTTTTTTTTTTTTTTTTTAGACAGGGTCTTGCTCTGTTGCCCATGCTGGAGTGCCTTGGTGTGATCATGGCTCACTGCAGCCTTGACCTCTCAGGCTCAACTGGTCCTCCCACTTCAGCCTCCGAAGTAGCTGGGACCACAGATGTGTGTCACCAAGCCCAGCTAATTTTTTAAAATTCTTTTGTAGAGACAGGATCTTCCAGTGTTGCCCAGGCTGGTCTTGAACTCCTGGAGGCTGGTCTTGAACTCCTGGGCTCAAAAACAATCCTCCTACCTCAGCCTTCCAAAGTGCCAGGATTACAGGTGTGAGCCACCGTGGCTGGCTGGAAAGCTCTTCTAATAGTGACTGGCATATAGTAAGTGCTTATAGTAAATGTAAGCCAATGCTATTATAGAGGAATAATGGTGAGCATCTGGGCCCACATATGATATTGAAATCTGTCACTCACAAAATAATCTCTTTCTCTCTCATTCATCTCAGAATAATTTTCCTGTTAAATCTACCAGCTCCTGAGGGGCCCTGAGGGTATAACCAACGGGTATGTGGGCACCAATGTAATGAATGTGTGAATAGGTGATTCTGTCATCTGTTTATAAGAATGGCCAGAACACAAAATTCTAGCCTTTTTACAATCCTAAACGTATACTATGTGCTACCAATAACAGCAACAATCACCATCATGCATGTCACTTACATGTACACACTAACATAAAGAACTTTATATCTCTGCTTTAAAATCCTCTTTAAAAGTAAACTATTAGCCTAGGTAACATGGTGAGACCTCATCAATGAAATAAAAAAATTAGCCAGGCACCTGTAGGCCCAGCTGCTCTGGGGCTGAAATGGGAGGATTGCTTGAGCCCAGGAGGTCAAGGCTGCAGTGAGCCAAGATCATGCTACTGCACTCCAGCCTAGGTGACAGAGTGAGACACTGTCTCAAAAAAAAAAAAAGGTAAATTAATGTTAGTGTTTCTAAATACCCACAAAATTATGAAATTTATATTGTGTCTTAAGTTTTTTTTGTTTGTTTGTTTTTGAGATGGAGTCTCGCTCTGTCACTCAGGCTGATGTGAAGTGGTGCAATCTCAGCTCACTGCAACCTCCGCCTCCTGGGTTTAAATGATTCTCCGGCCTCAGCCTCCTTAGTAGCTGGGACTACAGGTGCGCGGCACCACGCCTGGCTAATTTTGTACTTTTAGTAGAGACAGGGTTTCACCATGTTGGCCAGGTAGACCAGCCTGACCTCAGGTGATCTGCCCGCCTCGGCCTCCCAAAGTGCTGGGATTACAGGCGTGAGCCACCACACCCAGCCAATATTGTGTCCACTGTTTTCAGTTTATTAATCTATAAATTAATTTTTTTAAATAAAAAAGCTTTATGAAAACAAAGGTAGATTTCACCTCCCTACCTTATTTCATGATGATTCCTGAATCTGAACTTCAAGGGAGTTGATGACTTTTACTTAAAGATGTTCTGGGCCCGGCAGGGTAGCTCATGCCTGTAATCCCAGCACTTTCGGAGGCCAAGGTGGGCGGATGGTCTGAGATTGGTAGTTCAAGACCAGCCTGGCCAGCATGGTGAAACCTCGTCTGTACTAAAAATACAAAAATTAGCTGGTCGTGGTGGCAGGTGCCTGTAATCCCAGCTACACAGGAAGCTGAGGCAGGAGAATCACTTGAACCCAGGAGGCGGAGGTTTCAGTGAGCCGAGATCGTGCCATTGCACTACAGCCTGGGCAACAGAGTGAGACTCTGTCTCAAAAAAAAAGATGGTCAAGTCCACCAAAGTCTTTCTACCTTCCTCTTTTCTGAGTATTAATATATTTATTTTCTTTGATAGAAAAATGCTATTCAGGTCCTTCATAAAGACATGCATTTACTTTTATTACAAACTCATCTTTTCAGCCACATCTTTTCAGTTGCTTTTTTTTTTTTTGACAATCTATCCCCAAAAAAATTTTAAAAGTAAATTTTATGACACAATTTTTAAAAGTTTGGTTACATCCCAAATTGGATTTTTCTTTGTTGGGGGCAGGGAAAGGGAGAGTTGATGAAAAATTCTAGCTGCTTCTCTGAGCTAAGGCTAAAGGTTTTCTTCTTTGTTGTTCTCTTTATCACATGTTTGGTAATTTAGGGACATACATCACCACCAAATAACAGATTATATGCCAATTTTCCATTTTGGCTTTGCTTTTTTTCCTGCATACTGAGTATGTTGACTTTTTTGGAAATCTCATTACATTACAAATTCTAGGCTAAGAGTTTACCTGATCTCTAGTTTGAACGTGAAAGAGGATGATTTGATGTTGTTGTTTTTTTTTTCTCTCACCCAGGCTGGAGTGCAGTAGCACGACCTCGGTTCACTGCAACCTCCGCCTCCCGGGTTCAAGCAATTCTCCTTCCTCAGCCTTCCCAGTAGCTGGGACTACAGGCGCCTGTCGCCACGCCCGGCTAATTTTTTTGTATTTTTTAGTAGAGACGGGTTTTCACAGTGTTGTCCAGGCTGGTTTTGAACTCCTGAGCTCAGGCAATCTGCCTGCCTGGGCCTCCCAAAGTGCTAGGATTACAGGCGTGAGCCACCGCGCCCGGCCGCTTTGATGTTTTCAAATGATGCTTTAATTTCTCCATTAATGAGGGCCGGGGGCGGTGGCTCACACCTGTAATCCCAGCACTTTGGGAGGCTGAGGCGGGCGGATCACGAGGTCAGTAGATTGAGACCATCCTGGCTAACATGGTGAAACCCCGTCTCTACTAAAAATACAAAAAATTAGCTGGGCGTGGTGGTGGGTGCCTGTAGTCCCAGCTACTCGGGAGGCTGAGGCAGGAGAATGGCGTGAACCCGGAAAGCGGAGCTTGCAGTGAGTCGAGATCACGCCACTGCACTCCAGCCTGGGCAACAGAGTAAGACTTCGTCTCAAAAAAAAAAAAAAAAAAAAAAAGGCCGGGCAAGGTGGCTCACGCCTGTAATCCCAGCACTTTGGGAGGCCGAGACAGGCGGATCACGAGGTCAGGTCAGGCGATCGAGGCCATCCTGGCTAACACTGTGAAACCCCGTCTCTACTAAAAATACAAAAAAATTAGCCGGGCATAGTGGCGGGCGCCTGTAGTCCCAGCTACTCGGGAGGCTGAGGCAGGAGAATGGCGTGAACCCGGGGGGGTGGAGCTTGCAGTGAGCCGAGATCGCGCCACAGCACTCCAGCCTGGGCGACAGAGCCAGACTATGTCTCAAAAAAAAACCTCTCCATTAATGAAAATAAAGTACATTACACTTGTGTGATTATGGATTTTGATCCTGATTTATGTTGGGTTAAAGAAGTTTTAGTGCCTCCACTAAAAATGAGATAGAATATAGATGAACTACTCAGCTTTACTATGTATCCTGAATGAGTTAAGTACTCAAACAGTAAGAAATTACAAACATCTCTAACACAAATCTAAACACAAAATGCAGGAACCATATTCCTGCTATATCATTTGTCTTCCTTCTTGAGTAGCTCATAGTGCACAAATGTAGCAAAATCAATAAATGTTGAACTCATGACACCACCTAAATGTGAAGTATTCCTGCCTCAATAGTCTTCTAACAGTATGATACCTGTGAATAAGTAAATTTCTTTATAATGGTCTCTAAAAGATGGCTTAAATTCTTTGGCCGCATTGAAATGTATAAAATATTGCTTTCAATAAACCACTGCCTTGAGTTTGGAAATCGTTTTCTACACAAAGTCTTTGTTGCATTTGGAGGGGAGGGATGGCATTTTTTTGTAACAGGATTTGACCTGTAACTATTATTAAGAATTTTCTTAGAGGAGTTCAAAGCATTTTACAGGGATCATCTCATTTATCCCTCGAAAGTAAGGCAGAGGCATTATCTCCACTACAGATTGAGAACACTAAAAGGCCAAGATAGGTGAGGCTTTTTGTTGTTGTTTTGCTAAGATCAAAAAGTAATTCTAGGGCAAAGCCAGATTCCGGTCTGACCTTGTTACATGATGCTTCTTGCAGTACCATAATACAATGTAGTTTCTTCCCTAGGTTTCTCTTTGGCTATGCTAGGTGTTGAATAATTTTCGGAGTCAATTTTTATTCTTCTCTGCTCCCTGAAAATGAGTGTTAAGATGTAGATAAGTACAAAAGAAGACTCCCCAATCCTTCCTATCTGGATTGGGAGTACAGGATAAACAGACAGAAATTGGCATCTTCCTCCCCTCCTCCAAGTTTTACTGCCTAGCCCAATGCTAATAGAAAAATAACCCGAGCCACAAATGCAAGTCCCATGCATAATTTTAAATTTTCTAGTAGTTACATTAAAATATATTGTATTTAGCCCAATACAGCGTATCCAAAATATTAACACTTCAACACGTAATCAATATAAAATTATTAATAAGATATTTTGCATTCTTTTTTTGGTATGGCTTCAAAATCTGGTGTGCATTTCTCACTTATAGCTCATTTCAATTTGTATTAGCCACATTTCAAATGCTCAGCAGCCACATGTGACGAGGGAGGACACTGATGGACAGCACAGGTCTAGACCTCAGTAGCTCTCCCTTCAGATTAATGCCATGTGAATCGAATGGGTGCTATGAAGAATGGATGCTGAGTCCTTGGAGAATCAACTTGCACTTGGGTGGTGACTGATAAGCCCTAGCTGTGCCATTTCCTGATACATGACTGTTTTTGAAGTTAATGGACTCAGGATCTAGAAGACTGCAAATCCCCAAATATGTCTAACACCCAAGCTCACGCCAGGACCGTGCTTCCCGGCCTGTGTGAGAACCTAAGCTATGGAACCTGTCAACTTCTAGGGCTGCAGATTCGTTGGGCCCTCACATGTGGCCCGTGGAAAGGAGGCATCACTCGAGGAAGAGGAGGGCTTCTAGAGGGGCAAGGCCACCCAACTAGGGGCTTCTTGAGGGCAGGTGCTCCAACTGGCCGCTTCCTGAGGGCAGCGTGTCCTCTTGTGGCCTCAGGCAGGGCCCTGAAACCGGCCTCACGTGTTTGCAGCGCGAACTCCTGTGCTTCCACCAAGCGCTCTCGGGGATGCGGGGGTGGTGTCAGCGCCCCGGCCCCAGCCCGCACCCCGAAGTGGCTCCAAGGCCGCAGGTGTGAGGGGCGTGCCCAGGGCTCGGCCCGCGCCGCCCCATGTGACCCGGTCCGACATGGTGTCGCCTCCTCCCGGGGCGGCGGCGGTGGCGGCTCGGGCTGGGCTCCGCGTCGGGCCGGCCCCGCGGCCGCTCATGGGCAGCCAGGGCCGCTCGGGGCCCCCCGGGAACGGCGGGCCCGGCGAGGGCGAGGGCGGAGAGGCGAGGAAGCTGCAGGAAGGGAGGGTGGCGAGGGGGAAGCGAAGGAAAGGGAAGGGGAAGGGAAAAGCGAGAGCGGGGCAAGGCGGAAGAGGAAGCGGGGCGGAAGGGAAGCCCGGGCCGCAGACGGCGAAGGAGGCAGCGGGGCCGGGGGCTGACGCGGGAGCGAGGGCATGCCCAAGGGAGGAAGCAGAGGGAGGCGGAAGCGCGGAGGAAGGGGCAAGAGGCATCGTCAAGGGAGTTGAGGGGAGCGCAGGGGCCGGGAAAGAAGCACAAGGAAGAGAGTATGGGAAGAAGGAGGAATGGAGGGTCAGGGCTAGGCGGCGGGAGGGCGCCAGGCCGGGAAGAGCACAGGGACGAAGGGGTCAGGCTTGGGCCGACATCGCGGGGACAGGGGTGGCCATGGCGGCGGCGGCCGGGGAGGAGGAGAAGGAGGAGGCGGCTCGGGAGTCGGCTGCCCGCCTGGCCGCGGGGCCTGCGCTCTGGCGTCTGCCGGAGGAGCTGCTGCTGCTCATCTGCTCCTACCTGGACATGCGGGCCCTCGGCCGCCTGGCCCAGGTGTGCCGCTGGCTGCGGCGCTTCACCAGCTGCGATCTGCTCTGGCGCCGGATAGCCCGGGCCTCGCTCAACTCCGGCTTCACGCGGCTCGGCACCGACCTGTAAGCGTCCGCTCGCCCGCCCGCTCCCCGCCCCGGGCCGGCCCCGCGTCCCGGGAAAGGGCGGGGCGCTGCGGCCTGGTCGGCCCAGGGTCGTGTCGCACCCCGAGTTTCTAGGCCTACACCTGGCCTCCGCCTACACCCTTTCCCGAGCACTCTCGGGGACCCCTTTGCCCCTCCTCCCCAAGGCCTCCATCTGAGGCAGCCTCCCGAGAGCATCCCTCAGTAGGCACCCTCCCCGGTGGGCCGCTCCTCACAATTAGCCATCTTAGGCACTCCCTGCGGCTTTCGATTGTGTGTTTTTGCAGAGGTTTAGCTGTCCCGGTTCCTTAGCCCCAGAGGAGCCAGTCTGGTCTATGTGGTTCCTTCGTGCTTTGGACGATTCCTTGAGTCCAGGTTTAGGACTCAGGTTCCTTAAGTGGTCTATCATAAATTTTTGTGGACTTTAATCTTTCATCCTCCCTACCCTTTTCTAAAGGTTGTTAAGCTTCAGGGCTCGGACCTTAAGGGAAGGCCCTCGGTCCCAGTGTTCAGCCATAGTTTGTGACTTCATATAGGCAGAGCGACACGAAAAAGGGGGCCTGCTTGAGGCAGGAGGCTGGAGTCTGTCCAGGATGTGTACAAGACATGGTATTGCAATTTGGCCTTTTTTTGGTAGGGTCTGAGACCTGTGAATGAAAAACTTTTCTGAACCACTTAAGCTGTTAAATAGGAAGGAAAAAACATGTAGGGAATTGGGGGAGTAAGAGCTTTCAGATTGCCCCCTATTCCACCCATTTTTTAAAAAGTAGTTCTTTCTAGTACATTATGACGACATTAAAGAACGTTTTTAAAAACATAAAAAGCCATAATACCATCACCTCTAGACAATTATTTTCATTTAAAAACCTTTTCAGTTGCACATATAATTGCTATCTTACTGATCCTAACAGAATAGGTACATAGTAAATGTTTGTGGGCTGTCCCATAATGAGATTAAAGAACCTCCCTCTACTATTAAACTTACATGTTGTGTTCAGCTTTTTGTTATTATAGATAATAATGAAATAACACATTTTTGAGTAACAGCTTTACTGAAATATAAGTCACATGTCATTACCATACATATTTTTTAAAAATTATTTCCTTAGGATAAAGTCTCAAGGTGGCATTATAGCAAAGGTTATGGTTTGCAGAGGTGCTGTACCAAGTTATAGTGGGACCAGCACAGAGTGAACAAATTTTATGTGAGAATTTAGAAAATCTTTGCTACTTTACTGGTCATTTAAGGTACCAAAGTTGTGTTATTTTGCATCTCTTTTACCACTGGCTGGGATAAATATATTCTCGTGTGTTTGTTTCACCTGCGAGACTGTCTGTTCCCACTCTTTGCCCATTTATTACTGGGGTCTTCATGTTTTTCCCATAAATTTGGAATCTTTGTGGGTCTTAGATGTTAGAATCTAGTCAGTCATCTTTGATCCAGATATTTTACCCAGTCAATTCATTTTACTTTACTGTTTTACACTTTATTAGGCTCTGCCAGTCTTTTGTGATTTTTTTTCTCTTTCTCCCCAAAGCTGAGAAATTTATAATTCCTCCACAGACCTGATAAATCTGTTTCCCACTGGTTTTCTTACAAATTTGATTTTTTTTTTTGAGACGGAGTTTCTCTCTTGTTGCCCAGGCTGGAGTGCAGCGGTGTGATCTCGGCTCACTGCAGCCGCCTCCCGGGTTCAAGCGATTCTCCTGCCTCAGCCTCTTGCGTAGCTGGGATTACAGGCTTGCACCACCACACCCAGCTAATTTTGTATTTTTGGTAGAGATAGGGTTTCTCCATCTTGGTCAGGTTGGTCTCGAATTGCCGACCTCAGGTTATCTGCCCACCTCCACCTCCCAAAGTGCTGGGATTACAGGCATGAGCCATGGCACCCGGCCTAATTTGATTTTTTAATAGTTAACACTTTCATCAATATCACTTTTGGTGCAAGAGGTGAATTCAACTTACTATTGTTGTCTACAACTTTGTTAAGTAATTCTCATTTCCTTTGTTTTGGAAAGCTTATTTTGCCATATAAGTTTATATATATATTATATATAATATACACATGTATATACACATACACATATATGTGTGTATATTGGATCTATATCTGAACTCTTCATTGTGTGTCACTGATACAGTTTTCCATTTCCATACTATTTTAAATATTGTTACTTTTTGATAGAGTCTAGTAATCTGTCAGGGTAAGATTATCCTGTTGGATTTATGTGTGTGTGTCACTTCTACACTTCTGTTCAACTCCCCATCAAAAAAAAATTCTGTACTTTTTCAAGGACTTTTGTGGTTTTCATGATAAAGTTCTTACATATCTGTTGTTGCACTTACTCCTATGTATTTCTGAAAATGTTATGCATTTCGTTTTTATTGCAAATATACTCTCTTCAGTATGTTTTCTGGCTGGATATTACTGAATGTAGAAGATTACTCTTATAAATTTTGAATTTGATGGTTTTTTATTCTAGGATGATTTTGTTCATGATAATTGTTCCTTGGGACTTCTTGGGCATGCAGTCTTGTCACCTGCAGAAATAGTTTTTTATTCTCTTCCTTTCTTATGAGAATAAATCTTTCAAAGGATATTATCAGTTGACCTATAAGAGAAGTCTAAAGTGACTGGAACCCACGCTAGCTAAGGCAAAGTTTGGCTTTCTCTCTCTTTATATAGAGATTGAGTGAATGAATGAAAGAATTGGTGTTTATTTTCAAATGCTCTAAAAGAGAGATATTGGGAATGAATCTACATTCTGTAGCAGTAATAACAACAAAAAAAAGGAAAGTGAATTTATGGTGTAAAATGCTTTGAGATTGTCAAATGATATGGCTTTATTATTTATTAGACGTGTGTTTTGGTTTCTCGCCCGTGTCCTAGGGTAAGGTGTCCTGGCCTTCTAGGGATGTTATTTTACCATAACACTTGATAAAGAGCAGGGTCACTGCTCGGGTTTTCTGGATTGAGGGAAGAAGTTATGCGTGTTACAGCAGGTGGAGAGAATGTTTACCAGTGTGGTCCATTTCTGGAAAGCTGCAGAGACTTAATAAGCCACTGAGAGAGGTGGTTGTCATCCCTGGAGGGAGAAGGCATGCACCCCAGTCCACTTAGGGAGTCAGCGAACCCGGGCCCAAAGTACAGCAAGAGTATGGCTGCTTGGATAGTGGCAGGGCTGTTGTTCATTGCTTTGGGCTAATTAACTGCAGACTAGATAAGTGAGATGAGTTTTTATCAGCATTACACAAAACTTGATTTGATCAGAAGCCACATAACCTCACTGGCCCTAGGTTTTATTACCTATAAAGAATGGGAATAACCTTGCCTGGCAAAATGAGGCTTAAATGTAGAATGCTGGCTAGTACAGCATTAAGCACATAGTAAGCACACAATAAATTGTAAAACAGAACTTTTTAATTGTTTGGGTTCTCCTCTAGTTAGTCTGTATATAGCAAGAGTGGGGATGGTTTGACTTGGAGGTGCTGACTAAAGACAAAGGGAAGAACACGCACACACACGCACTCTGCTTCGTTTCTCTCACCTGTCCTGAATGTTTTTGGAAACATGACAGCAGAACCTGTGGACTTCTGGCCTGCACTCCGGGACGAAGAGCCTCTTGATTCTCAGAAACACAAACTGCTAAGGTTTACTGACCTTCCGGCCCAGGGCAAGTCCCATTCAGTTTGGCTGTTCCTAACTGATCATAGCTTTGTTGAGTAAGATGAACTGCTTTGGTTCCTTGTGATTTGCTAATGGTCTTATACTTGTGCTTGAAGGCATTCTGGCCACTTTAAAACCACAGACAAATAATTTGCTTCCCTTTAGGCCTCTTGCCCGAACAGTGAACACTAATAGATATCCTAAGCTTTATTTTCTTTTCTTTTTTTTAAAGGGACACAAAGATAGTTGGAGTCAGTCATCTGATTTAAAATCAGTTTTGTTTGGAGATTTTATGAAGCCTGTTGGAATAGAAATATCCTGAATATAACAATAAGAATCAAAGAAATGTTTCATATAGCAGTCTTTCAAATTTTCCCTAAAGAGTAAGAGGACAAACTAACCTAGTTCCGTTTACAAGAACAAGACAGTGGAATTCAGCTGTCACTTGATAAAGTAGACTGAATGCAAGAAGTAGACATTATGACAGGGGAAGAACAGGAGCGCTATCTGCAAATTCTGATACTGAAAATTAACAAATACAAATAATGGAAGGAAAAAGTACGTCTGTGCATGTAAAGCTATTTTTAAAAGATTCTATTGCCAGTTTTATGTTAAAGAAAGCTTACTTGATCCTCTTCCTCCCGAATTAAGTGCCACATATTCTCAAACAGGAATTTTATTTTAAATAGCCTTTGAGCAGTACCTGGGTGCTGTCTTGCATTTGCCTATGATAGATTTGCCTGGAATTAACAATAGGTGTTTAGGGAGTGAGGCTCCTGAGGTGTTTGGTCCTGGCATGTACATTCATTCCTGTGGAGGGGTCCTGTAGCCTTGGAGCTCTTTGAGGCTGGGGGCCTGGGGTATCTATTTCAGTGATGATTAACGTCCAGAGTGGTGAGATAGACACAGATAAGCAGAGTGTGTTTATTTGTTTTAAAATGATTGTGCCTAAGAGCATTTTCTTGGCCCAGAAAGCATATAGTTTCCTAACTAGTTTCTTAACTCTGAATGGAGATGGTATTGCTAACTGGTTACATTTAAGGCCTAAACTGTGATCTTCAGAAAACAATTAACAACTCAAAGTAGCTTAGGCTTTCTCCAGTTTTCTGCCTTACCCAGGGAGGAGAGCCACTTATTTGTTCTCTAATTCATGGAATGATTTCGAATATGGATGTATTTATTGTCTTCAGCATTTGGAAAGGCCTTATTTTTAATGGTTTCTATGAGTTAATAAAATAGAGTTTAGTTTACAGGTTCAAAATAAAACAGTACACCTGTGGAAGCAGGACATGGTCTAGTGCAATCACTACCTCCAAATGCGAACTGGAAGAATGGAAGAAGCCTTCTCTAAGACCATGAGAATACAGAAGCTGTTTATATCCTTTCCAGTCTTGTAAAACTTGAATGGTAGGGGCTGAATTTTCTAGCTTTCAAGGCAGAAACATGGAGAAACCCAATGTCTTCACAGTCTGTGAGATGAGCAATCTGTAGTATGAGTTCATACTGGAATGAGAGCTCTGAAAATATTTCGGTACTCCATACTTTCATTTTTTTTTTTTTTGCACCTGGAACCTTCATCTAAGGTAAAGATTGTGCTTGAGCTGCTGAAATCCCCAACTGACAGTGAGGTCACTGAAGAAGTATACAGGTTTTTTTAAAAATTATTTTTGAATGTGTGACTTAGAAAAGAATTACTTGTGTGTGACAACTTAACCTTAGCTCTGGGTTGACCCTGGCACTGGATTAGTTTCTGGTCCTGACTTGTAACCATGGAACTGGGAGAAATTTAGGCAGATTTCTTCTTGAGACCAGGCTCCAAAAATATTTGAAAATTAAGATGAGATCAACTGTTTGAAAAAAAGAGGAGAAAATTGGGTTTTGAATTTTCAGTGAAAATTGGCAGGCTCCCTTCTTTGATCTGCAGAAACTGACTTTTGCTAAGCTTCAGAATTTACCTCAGGTGTGTCAACCATGAGTCAAGGTTGAGAATCCAAAGATTTGGTTTACTCTGGAGGAAAGTCCTTCCTATTCAGTAGTCTTGCTCAGATGGAACTCCAGTTGTAATCAATTGAATCAAGATGGTTATGGTAATTAAGAATATGTTTATGTACCCTGAATCATGTAAATACTTGAGCTTTCTCTAAAAATGAGTATGAGACTATCTGGAGAAATAATTTACTTCCTGTTAGAGGTTTGGCTGCCTTGTCTCAATTTTGAGTCAGTTCTTCATTTTATCCAAACTGTCCACATTGCCCTCCCTGGAAGTCTGGGCCACCCAATGGGCCCCTGTGCATGCCGCCCCTCTTTAGCCCACAATTAATTGCCAGCACATTCTTTCTTCTTCCTCTTCTTTTTTGGTATTTGACATGAGCTCAAATTGCTGAGAAAGGTTACAACTGTGAAATGAAGACAGGGCTTGGAGACACCTTAAAAAATACATGCAAAGGCCACTAAATGACAAGAGCAGACTGCCAGGCTTTTTCAAAACATCACCACGTCTGTTGACTTTCCATTCCTTGTCCACAGCACAAAATTGGAGGTCAAAGAATCATAGGAGTTAGAGATGGAAAAGACATTTGGGGTCAGCCAGTTCATCCCTCCGCCTTCTCCTGCCCCTGATTCCAAATCATTCCTTACATTATATTTTCTCCCCCAGCTCTTGTACAGTTTTCACGGTCTTCACTCAACCCTGGCTGTCACCTTTGGGGAATGATGCTGGAGGTTCTCTCCAGTTTCTCCTCGGCAAAGAGAGATATTGCCTGTGCCCCCAGTTGACATTCATGAACTTCTTTGTTGGTGGTCTCAGCTGAGAGGCTGAAGGATAACTGGATGCCTCTCTGTTGCCTGATGATGGGGCATTTTTAGACCGAATTGAAGAGCATTTCGTGTATGATGATATTGGGCAAGGGATATTGGGCAAGGGCTGGGGTGTAGGGTAGCCATTGATGAATTTGTTCCTAGACTTTTGTTGTTCAAGTCTCTTGACCTGGAGGGGGATTCGTATTTGTATGAAGTGTGTGGTATTGGGACAGGTGGGCAGAGATAGGAAATTACAGTGAATAGGAGTTTGATAGGAACCCTAACTTGGAGATTGGTAGATTAAACAAATAAGAAATACTGGTCTTGTGAGGTGGTAGAGGATTGTTTTAATAGTTACATGTTAGGGGAGAAATAGAGTGGTGGTTACTGTACAGAAGCTTCAGTTTGGAGTCATATTGAGGAGAACAGATGGGCCGGAAGCAAGTATTTTGGATTAGGGTACGCTGTTGATTTTGTGGTCTCCCCTTGCTTTAAGAAAGTAGAGAAAGAGAAGTCTTATGCTCACTGGCTGTGTGGGTTGGAAGGGGGAACGGTCATTTTTAGAGGCAGCTTTGGAGGGATACCCCCAGCTCTCCCGTCTTTTTCCAGCAGCTGTTGGGAGCAGTCCGAAGGGGGTATTATATTTCTTCTGGTAACTCTGCCAAGAATGAGAGGAAATCCACAATCCGTGGGTTTTGTAGGGGGGATGAGGATGGGGTGGCAGGTGATGGGACAGGGAAATTAAATTGTTTTATAGTAAATATGTTGAGATACTTTTCCTGGAAAGCTATTTCACTGAAAGGAATGATATTTCCCCTGCTCACTAACCCTGTAATGAGTTCATTCTCCTTAAAGAAAAGGAAATAGTCTTTGAGTACTTCTTTTTCTTTTTCCCCTGTAGTTCCAGCTTTGACCTCCCATGTTTCTTTGAGTTTTCCTTTAGAAAGTCTACATCAAAAAGTTGAATCAAGGTTCAGATATGAATGGTATGTGTGTTTGTCCCCTCCAGAAGTGAGTTGCTAAGGGAGAACTTCATCCCTTATCTTGGATGCAGTTTGACTTTATCATAATGGCCTAGAAGCTGGAGATGTAAAAACTTTCTGGGTGACGTCTGGTTCATATTCTCCTCATCCCTTCATTCAGGCTGGAAGGTCACCAGGGATTTTGAAGTCTGGTCACTTGGGTTGAGAACCTGTTTTGATGATTAATATAGAACACAGTTTCATGATTAAAAACAATTAAAAAAAACCCTGGGAAGCAGAGCAGTGTAATTATTTCTCACATTTCAGATGAGGAGTCTAGGGAAAAGTCATTTTGAAGGTATGAGAACAAAGTCTACCTCTTAGTCTGCTAGTGCCTAATTCATGACTCACTTAGAGGAAGGCCTGTTCACCGCTCCCTGCCCCCCAAAAATCGGCATCTTTCTTGCAATTGTTCATTTTTAGAAAGTACTAGATCAGCCTTTCCAAAAGTTGTATTGTGGGTTTCTTGAAAAACTAATTCTGTAATCAAATGAGTGGGGAAAATGCTGTGCGCCACATTCCCTCTCTTGGGGATCACAATGTCCATTAGGGATTAAAGGCACTGACAAGTCCTGTGATAGAGGGACCTGTTTACTTTTGTTTCAGCCAGCATCGTGCAAAATGTTTTGACCATAAAATTCTTTTTTTCACTGCTAAATATCTCTTTAACATCTTGCAGAACACATATACTGGTCAAGTGCCGTGCAAATACAGAACCTAACCAATGCCAGGAGGAAAAGGATGTGAACATAGCCAAGTTCTGAATCTTAAGCTCATGCACATAAAGGACCCAGGGTTATGCTTAGTGCTTCTGAAACTGTTTAGACATTTTTGACATGTGGGTGCCATGTTAAGATACTTTATCTGCTCAGATTTCTTCCCTTGAGCCTCTCTAGAATAAGAATTTGGAGGCTTTGGTTGAATTCTTGAAGATGTGGTATGTTACACATTTTAAGGAAGGGCCTTTGGAGCTACAGGTGTTGTTCAAAGTGTGACTTGCCAAAGGGAGAACCATGTTTTTGGAAACTCTTGCTTGAGCAGTTCCTAAGCAATGTCTATCAAAATACCTATTATGCTAGGACCATGGTTCTCACTTTTTATGTTAAAGACATAGTTTTGTATAATGTTAGAATTTTTGGTAGTACATTAAGGAATTAAAGGTAAATGTCATTTTTTTTTAAAAAAAAAAAACAAGTTTCAGAAAATTGAAGAACCTGTTCATGATTATTTACACTATTTACTTGTTCACCCTCTGGTGTGTTACTGTTTGAACAGTATTGTTTTCTCTTATATCCTTTGAGGTAAAGTTCATATATGTTCCTCTGAACATGCAATCTTTATTTTATTTTCAGCAAATTGTATCATGGGCAATATTTTGGCTTAGTGTCTGATAGAAATCCCTGTAAAAGTGTGGATTGTTAGTTGAACAAAAATAAATTCTATATATTGTTTAAAATCTGATGGTGCACTTATTCAGGGTTACTGCCATACCACTTGTCTGCACAGTGATGGTTGAGAGCCACTTTTAGAAGCACAAAGTGGTTTAAGACTTGATCCTGTGGAATTTATGACTAAATTAGACAAAAAAGATGATGTATAGCTGTGAAAAGCTAGCAATGCTTAGGTGTATGGTAGGTTCCATCTAACAGTTCAGATGGCATGTTTGGAAGAGTCACAGAAGTAGAGGCTTTATCTAGATTTTAAAGAGTGGATGAATTTGACTACTCCCCAGAAGTAGCAGTCAGGGGCAAAGGTAGGCTGAGGCTGGCAATATAGGTGAAAGTGTGGGTATATGAATGAACGTGGAAGAGATTGGCTTGGTGGGATTCCAGTTGCATAGTGTGAAGCATGAAAAGTGAGTTGAATGGGTAAAGTCGGTTGACAGCTGGAGGTCTTTCAAGGGAGCTGTGGGTCAGTTCAGTCAGCTCCATGCCCTCTTTGTGCATGGTCTTGTCCTCAGGCTGGCATGTTTCCTACAGTCTCCCTTCACTCTGAATTTTGGGGCTATTCTCTGTTCCTTGGCCAAAAGGATAAGCAATTTAACATGATATAAAGATTTTTTATTAATTTTGTTTGAACCTTAATTATAAATCTCTGCTACTGAAGCTATTGGAATATTCAGGCTAATGCAAGTATAAATGAAAAGTTAGAAGGTTCTTATCTTTGGCTGCTTAAATACTTTACACTAAAGCCAAGTTCTTAGCATTGATAGAAGAACTGGTGAGAACAGGCAATCTGGGGAAAAATCTGGAGAGAAAGAAGATAAGAGAAATCAAGAGATAGTGTTAATTTAAAATTCCAAGCCCCAAGGCCCGGTGCTGTGGCTCATACCAGCACTTTGGGAGGCTGAGGCAGGTGGATCATTTGAGGTCAGAAGTTCAAGACCAGCCTGGCCGACATGGTGAAACCCCATCTCTATTAAACATACAAAAATTAGCTGGGTAGGCCAGGCACAGTGGCTCACGCCTGTAATCCCAGCACTTTGGGAGGCTAAGGCGGGCAGATCAGAAGGTCAGGAGATCGAGACTATCCTGGCTAACACGGTGAAACTCTGTCTCTACTAAAAATACAAAAATAAATTAGCTGGGCATGGTGGCGGGCACCTGTAGTCCCAGTTCCTTGGGAGGCTGAGGCAGGAGAATAGCGTGAACCTGGGAGGCGGATGTTGCAGTGAGCCGAGATTGCGCCATTGCACTCCAGCCTGGGCAACAGAGCAAGACTCCATCTCAAAAAAAAAAAAAAAAATTTAGCTGGGTAGGAATGGCATGTGCCTGTAATCCCAGCTACTTGGGAGGCTGAGGCAGGAGAATCACTTGAGTCTGGGAGGTGGAGGTTGCAGTGAGCCCAGATTGCGCTACTGCACTGCAGTCTGGGTGACACAGTGAGACCCTGTCTCAAAAAAATAAATTAATTAAAATAAAATTCTAAGCCCCAAGCATTTTGTGTAACCCTGTTTTCCCCTCCTTGGCCTGGTGCCCCTTGACATGGCCTTGTTCTACACTTGGAGACACTTTCCTTTCCTGAGTTTCCGTCCAAATCAGCAGGATGTTATGCTTATGGAAATCATGCCATCCATGCAGTTGGTCAGCATTGGTGGCTTCCAGGGGAATCAAGCTGTGAGATGGGACAGAGAGGGAAATTGATCTGTGTTCCAGGAGTCTTCAGATCTCAGAGATTATGTTGTTTAAGACCTCTTCGATATACCTGCACTTCCCCTTCCTTCCCCCCAGCCATTTTTCTTCAGACTAGGTTTATTTATTTGCTTTTGGTTTTGGGGTGTGAGCAAGGAGAGGGGAAATGAAAGGTCATTGTAGATAACTGCCTAGATTAATTTCTGTCCCTCTGGACTCACTTGCCAAGATTTGAAGGGGCCAGATAGCTTACTGTGGGTGCATGTTGTGTTGTTTTTGTTTAAAATAGGTCATATGCCCAGGAATGCAAACTCTAATGGTTACTAAGTGCCGGAAAGCTGAGAGGGAAGAGGCCTAGTGGAAAAATGAGCCTGAGGCAAGAGAAGGAGGGCTGGGAAAATGGCAGTTCAGCCAGGCCCACGGGGCCGGGTCCTCTGTGCATTAACATCCACGGAGAGATTTATTTACAGGGCACTAATCATTTTTTTGAGAGGAGCACCCTCACTTTACATTAGTAACCATATGGAGAAATGGCTGGCCAGAGGCCGCTTCAAGGATGGGAGCAAGGGTCCCTGGTGAATTCCAAGGGGTACCTGCTCCTGTCTTCTCAGGTACTTTTCTTCTGCTGCCTTGTTCTCCTGACCCCCTTTGACTGGCAGTGACACGTTCCCACAGGGATGGAGGGATACCTGTTTTCAGAGAAAGGAGATATTTTAAAAATTTCTTTGGATTTTTCAGGTGCTGAAGCCAATAAAAATATAGATATGATTTGGCCAACAGCTAGGGAAACTGTAACCATCCAAGATGGTTAGACAAAAGATATGAAAAAGCTGAGTTGTTAAATTGTTTTTAATAAAGTAGAGCTTTTTCAAGTCAAAGCCAAATTGAACTTTTTTTTTTTTTTCAAAGTCTAAATTTGAAGGACTACAGCCAAGTATTTTGATTATGATATTCTTCTTGGGAGAGGATGCCTGCACCTGCTGTTTGGTAGCAGCTTCTAAAGTTCAACTTTGAAAGTTTCTTGGTGCTATGATCAAACCCTCAGGGGAGTGTTTTGACCCCTAGTAAAGTGTCACATGGCAGTTAAGTGACCAGGGAGGTGAGAGAAGTGCTGTCTTTATTCCAGTTCAGGAAATATATCCATTCTTTTGCTTTTGTTTTCTTCCTGCTATGATCCAGAGTATTCCCTTTTTAGTTTCATCACCACTCATTAATTTTAGACCTAATTCAAGAGAAGAGATATAACTGTAAACAGTTTCTTCCTTTATATCCAGGAGGGATTTGCAGATACGAGGAGTAGACAGGGAAGTCTATTTTTTTTTTTTTTCATTTAGATTTCAGTTCCTTTGGCCCATCCTGTTAAGTATCTTTTACTGTCCTCAGTAGTAGTCTGGTAGTGTAGGTGGCTCTATAGTGATTTAAAACCAGGGACTACATTCACCCAATAGAATAATTCAGTAAAAGATTTTAGCCTTAACATGTGTATAGCCAAGTCCTAATTGTTCAGCCTGAAAAATAACAAATGTTTGATATTGGAGGAACAATTTCTAATAGTTATAACTAAACTAATTAGAAGAAAAACAAATGATTATTAGAGTCACATTAGTGACAACACCGTTAATGGATATTATCTACTACCTATACTTATGTAAAGATAATTAACTTTTTTGTAGTGATTTATAACATGTATTGTACTTCGTTTTAGGTGTCATTTTAAAAAACAATTGTGTTAAATATTATCCTCATTTTATAGGTGAAGAAATGGATAATTAGAGAAGTTAGTTACCTGGGTTGTATAATTAGTAAGCGGTAGAATTGGGATATAGATCCCAGTTTCCTGAGTCTGCCTTCTGTGCTTTTTCAATTTTATTTAATCTGCTCTTTAGTTAAAGGTAAATAGGAAGACGTAACCGTCAACAATTATGTGATATATTTTCAACAATTGATCACTTAATAAAGCACCATCTATTAACATCTTTAGACCTGTTGTTATTATTATTATTATTATTATTATTATTATTATTATTATTTTGAGACGGAGTCTCGCAGTGTCGCCCAGGCTGGAGTGCAGTGGCGCGATCTTGGCTCACTGCAAGCTCTGCCTCCCGGGTTCACGCCATTCTCCTCCCTCAGCCTTCCGAGTAGCTGGGGCTGCAGGCGCCTGCCACCACGGCCGGCTAATTTTTTGTATTTTTAGTAGAGACAGGGTTTCACCATGTTAGCCAGGATGGTCTCTGTCTCCTGACCTCATGATCCGCCCGCCTCGGCCTCCCAAAGTGCTGGGATTACAGGTGTGAGCCACCGCGCCCAGCCTAGACCTGTTATTATTATTATTATTATTATTATTATTATTATTATTTTTTTTTGAGACGGAGTTTCGCTCTTGTCGCCCAGGCTGGAGTGCAGTGGTGTAATCTCGGCTCACTGCAACCTCTGCCTCTCAGGTTCAAGCAATTCTCTTGCCTTAGCCTCCCGAGTAGCTGGGATTGCAGACGCCCACTACAACGCCTAGCTAATTTTTGTATTTTTAGTAGAGACAGGGTTTCACTATGTTGGCCAGGCTGGTCTCGAACTCCTGACCTCAGGTGGTCCACCCTCCTTGGCCTCCCAAAGTGCTGGGATTACAGTTGTGAGCCACCACGCCCAGCTTAGATCTGTTATTTATGGAGACATAATTTTATGTAGTGTCTCCCCACCTCTACCTTTATAAATTTAACTTAGTTTTAAAAATACCATTACTTGCTATAGTTGTTGCCAAAATGTTTTGCAATCCTCACATTTGTCATTTCTAGTGGCAGTATGTTCCATTGCATTAGTATACTATTCTCCCCCACAGACAGACCTTTGGGCTATTTCCAGATTTTAGCTCTAATATATAGCTGCAGCTATAAATATCTTTGTAAAAATTTTTTCTTTTGAATTATTTCTTAATGATACAGTGCTCAAAGTAGAAATGCTAGATCATAAGCTGTCATTTAATGACTTTTGTCTTAACAGAATTCCTTTCTGAAAGACTGTACCTGCTGAATGTGCTATAAGCAACATATAACCAAATCCACACTCTTCTATCAAATTAAAGCTAGTGTCAGTTTTTTCTACTTAATAGATGTGAAGTGTACTTTAAAAATTGTTTTAATGTACATGCCTGTAAACTATTCTTGGGGGATGTTTCCTCCAGTGTTTTACATTGTGAACACTGTGACTGTCCTTATCCTCTGTCAGACATGGATGATAGGGTATTGGAGACAGGGTGTTATCTTGATAGATTTTTATCAGCTCCCTAAAAGTTTTAGAGACAAAACTTATATCTACAATGTTAGTTAAAATTTTTCCCCTACTCTGTTGCTTTTAATCTTTTTTCCCTTCCTGTAGCATTTCAACTTTAATAGCATTAAACTCAAATACTTTATAATTGATACATTTCTATTGCTTCAATAGAATAATTTCTATTATCTCCATTTCAATTGGGAAATTATCTCTGCTCTTCATTGAAATATGTATATATTTTGTTTTCTTCTAGTTAAACTTTTAAATTCACCCTCATATTTTTGGAATTTATTATATTGTGGTATGAGATGGCAATCTAAATCAGTTTTTTTCTCTATTGATATTCAACAAGTTTTACCAACAGCATTTATTATTACTATTTTAATGAGTATTTGAATATTACTCAGCCATAAAAAGGAATGAAATAATGACTTTTGCGCAACTTGGATGGAATTGGAGGCCATTATCCTAAATGAAGTAACGCAGGAGTGAAAACCAAATACTGCGTGTTCTCACTTATAAGTGGGAGCTAAGGCATGGGTACACACAGGCATACAGAGTGGTGTAATGGACATTGGAGATTCAGAAGGGAGGAAGGTGGGGTGGTGAGTGATAGAAAAATTACCTACTGGGTACAGTGTACGCTATTCAGGTGACTGGTATACTAAAAGTCCAGACTTCATCATTATACAATTCATCCATGTAACCAAAAACCATTTGTACCCCTAAAGCTATTGAAATTAAAAAAAATTTAAAAAGGAAAAAGAAAAATTAGAAAATATATAAAAGCATAAAGGATAAAATAAAAACACCCAAAGTTGACTATCCACAGTTAACTATGGGTGTTTTATTTTATCCTTCCAGTGTTCTTTCTAGCCACGCATATTCTTATTCCCCCTCTCCTTTCCTTCTCATAAAGTCAATGTGCTATACAAACCCAATAGCACTAATTAAAGTGATTTATTTCCTTAGTTTACAGTTTTCTGTTTATTATATATTCATATCAGTTTGGGCCATTTCTTCCTTTCTTTTTTTAAAATCAAAGATAGTTGCTTATTGCTTATTTCCAATTGAAAAGAATATACTTTCTAGAAATATAAGAAATATAATTGCTCCTTATCAGCACTTATTGATATGCGTAAGGCATTGGGCAAATGAAAACAGTGCCTGGCATATTGTGAGCACCACATTAAATGTTGGTTAAATAAATTACAATTGGAATAATGATCCAGAGAGATTTATAACATTCTATATAATTTAAAAATAGTATTCAGTTGGCCAGATGCAGGAGGATTGCTTGAGGCCAGGTGTTGGAGACCAGCCTGGGCCAAGGCAGGAGGATTGCTTGAGGCCAGGTGCTGGAGACCAGCCTGGGCAAAATGCATATATACTTATCTACAGTGAATACATAGTTGCCTCTGGAGAGGGAGAGTCTTGGCTAGGGGTTTTGAGAAAGACTCACTTTTGCATTGTTAACCTTTCATACTATCTGTGTGTGTGTTTTTTTTATCCTGTGCATTTATTACTTTATTAACCAAAAATAATTATTCTGTACAAATAAATAAGTGAAATAACACCAGGAGGCAGAACATTATTTAGCTAAAAGTGAATTAGGTATCTTCTTTCTGCCTGCCAAAACCATTCTTTCTAACCTGTGTCCATTAGAATCTTGAAAGCTGGACTTGCTTGATGGCTTTTAGTAAAATGTGGTAAATGTGAAGGTATAAGTAGAGGCTGGAAGAAATGAGTGTATCTCGCCAGGTGCGGTGGCTCACACCTGTAATCCCAGCACTTTGGGAGGCTGAGGCGGGCGGATCATGAGGTCAGGAGATCGAGACCATCCTGGCTAACACGGTGAAACCCTGTCTCTACTAAAAACATTTAAAAAAATTAGCCGGGTGTGGTGGTGGGTACCTGTAATCCCAGCTTCTTAGGAGGCTGAGGCAGGAGAATGATGCGAACCCGAGAGGTGGAGCTTGCAGTGAGCCGAGATTGTGCCACTGCACTCCAGCCTGGGAGACAGAGCGAGACTCCGTCTCAAAAAAAACAAACAAACAAAAAAGAAATTAGTGTATTTCTCCCTGGCCAGCAAATTTCCAGGCAGACATGGCAGTTATCACTCTTGTCCCAAGCAGTGTACCTTGTATGGGCAGTGGAGCAAGCTAGGGAGACACAGGAGATATATGGGAGCCTAAAATGGAATTTTCAAATTCTTGCTCATGATTTCAAAATTCTCTTCAAAGGCATACTCTCTAAGGGGCTTAGAGTTTTTCTCCCTATTGCCTATTAACCCATCCCCAAACAGTGCCATTCCTGTAGCTTGTGTGCTCTCTTCTCTTATTGCTGTTAACTCAGCTCACCCAGAAAGTACTATTGACACTCGCCCTCCAATGTTTTGAAGAATTTAAAACTCATAGAAAAGTTGGATGAATTGTACCATGAACACTCATATATGCACCACCTAGGTTCTATAATTAATATTTGGCTGTATTTGCTTTATCATGCATTTCAAAATAAGTTACAGATATCAGTACATTTATCCTTAAAGGCTTCAGTGTGCATACATATCGTTGACTAGAATATATTAGTTTATGGGTTTTTTTTAAGAAAAAAATATATACAGTGAATTTATATTTGAGTAAACCACACAAATCTTGTGTATCATTTGATGTATTTCTTTTCTCTTTTTTTTTTTTAGAGAGGGAGTCTTATTCTGTTGCCTAGGCTGGAGTGCAGTGGTGGAATCGCTGCTCACTGTAACCTCGAATTCCTGGGCTCAAGTGATCCTCCCATCTTGGCCTCCCAAAGTGTTGAGATTACAGTTGTGAGCCACCACATCCTGCACATTTGGTCCATTTCTGACAAATGCATATAAACTTGTATAACCCAAACCCCCTCAAGACTTAAATATAGACTATTACCTCAAAGTTTCCATATGCTCTTTCCTAGTCGGTCTCCATCCCTATCCTGGTGGTAATGACTGTTCTGATTTTTTCATCGTAGGTTAGTTGTCTGTCTTCTCAAGCTTCATGTAAATGAAATCATACACTACAATTTCTTTTGTGTAAGATTTATTTCATTCAACATAATGTTTCTGTGATTCATCCACATTATGCTGTGTATCGGTACTTCTTTCCTTTTTTTTGCTGAGTAGTATTCCATTATATGAACCTACCCTAGTGTGTTTATCCACTTTCCTGTTGATGGATGCCTGGGCTGTTTACCACTTTTGGCTATTATGACTGAAATTCCTATGAACATTCTTGTGTAAGTCTTTTTGTTTCTCTAAGGTTATTGCTAGGTCATAGAGTACATATATGTTTAGATTTATAATAAACCGCCAGACCTTTTCCCAAAATGGCTGTACCATTTTGCTTTCCCACCAACAATGTAGGAGAGTTTCTTATTGGTCTTCCAAAAATATATGAACAAATACAGAGAGGACTTCCTCATCAGGGTACAAATTCCTGTCAGATATACATTCTGTGAATCTTTTCTCCCAGATGACGGCTTGTGTATTCATTTTGGTGAGCAGATGTTTTGGATTTGATGAAGTCTGATTTACTGGATTTTTATTTTCTGTTATTGCTTTCTGTGTCCTAAGAAATCTATGTCTACCTTCTTAGTCAGATGTTTTTATATATTTTCTTCTGACAGCTTTATAGTTTTAGATTTTAAGTTTATGATCTGTTTTGAATTACTTTTCCTGTATGGTGTGAGGTAGGGGTCAGGATTCATTTCTTTTTTTTTTTTTTTCCCCCCCAATTTGGACATCCAGTGGTTCCAGGATTGTCATCCATTCTCCATTAGATTGCTTTGGCATCACTGTGGACATTTTTGATAGTTTAAAGGACAGGGTTTTCTTAGTCAAGTATGGAGAGAGAACAGTTACTCCTTCCTGGTCTCCTAATCTCTTTACTTGTATTCTGGATGCTCCTAAATCCTGACTCAGTAAGCCCATGGAATTTTCTGTGGTTGGCAATAAGTTGTAGTGATTGGATTATCTGTTCTGTCTGGACATAGGATGACCAGTGTCCCAGTGAAGGAACGGGTGAAGGTGTCTCAGAACTGGAGACTGGGGCGCTGCCGAGAGGGGATTCTGCTGAAGTGGAGATGCAGGCAAGTAGCCTCTTGACTTTTTAAAAGCTACTTGGGACATAAAAGCATAATGGAAAATAAAAAATCTGGTCCTACATAGAGGCTAATGGGGCTATCTTGGGTGGGTGGGCACTGGTGAGCCTTTGAGTACCACAAAGAGGGCATCAGAAGGACAACTTTTTCACATTTAAAGAAGGGAATACAATAAATGTACTTTAACAAATGACTTTTTTTATGATTATAAAGAAATCAATGTTTATTTTAGAAATTTGAAGAAAAAGAAAATTCTAAAGAAGAAAATAAAACTAACCTGTAACTCCACCACTCAGAGGTAACCTCTGTTAACATATGCCATCAAAGGAAATAAATCAAGGTTTCAATTCATCTTATTTTACAAATATTTTTATTTAAATCTTCTACTCTATGGAGTTACTTCTTCATTCTTGGCTTCCCTGAGTCCTCTCCCCTACTTTATTAAAAGGCAGGGTAGGATCTAAAGGTTTGGATACATATGTTACAGGAGTTAGAGCTTAGAGCAAGTATAAGGAAATTTAGAAAATGCGTATGGCACTGCTAATGCTACCAATTTTTATGCTTCATTGATGCTAAATGATTTCATAGTTATTATTTGACTCCCTACCAAAAAATTGCTCCTTGTTGATTGGTTGCAATGGATAGGGAACATCATGATTCCACATTCCGGAGTGACCTGTACCTGTGCTGAAGACACAGGCAGCCCTCTTCATCTGATGAACCTTTCTTTCCTGCTTGCATCCAGTTTCCACTGGTTTCACTGGCATCAGATGCTGTGAATAATGTGGTATTGGGTATTGGTGGTGGTGATGGTAAAGAAACTACAGGAGAGAAAGACAGATTTTTATGATGAAGGACTTTACCCTCTGCTTCCCACATTTGCCTTTTGGGGCTAGTTTCAAGCAGTTTGGCAAATAAACACACAGAACAGTTACCAGGCTGCCCTGGGATTCTCCACTGTTCACCTGGCATGAACCTGGTTTCTTGTCCTAGGCAAATGGCTGTTTACCAGATGGCTCTAAACACAAAAATTCCCACCCTCTGTGTTTGCTGCCTACTTGAGTGTGCCACACACTCACGCAAGGGGATATTGAAGAGGAATGTGCATAATGAGTGAGAAAGCAGGCATCTGTACACACTCTACACATGTTCCATGTAATATATGCACACACTTGTAAAAACCTCATGAGCAGAAACTCAGTTACTACAAAGTCTAAGCTGCATTTAATGGCCCGTCAAGTCAATTTGCAGAACTTTTCCACATTCCCATGACACTTGTACGAGTCTGGGGAAGAAACACAGCCCAGTTTGCTCAGACAGGCTTGGGAATAGGAGATGGTGGCTGTTCTTGGAGATGAGTCAGCTGTCCCTGTGCTTTTCTTGGGACCTGGTAACTCCAGAACCCCTATGTAGAATAGGACAGGTGGGATGTCCACCTTGGGAAAGGGGCTTAGTTTCCACCAGAGAGCCTAGTATCTGACAGTCTTCTTTCTTAAGTCTCATTCCCTGCCACAGGACTTACTTGTCTGTGGCTTCTAGCCTTTCTTCCTCCTGTCAGATTGCAGAGGGAACCTAACTATTTGTGGATTTCTCTTATCAGTTGCCTGTAAGAGCTGACTTTCTCTGTAGCCCCTGAACTGTAGCAGAATGCTCTGGGGCTGTGTTTTTCCATTGCCACACTTACCCTCTAATACAGAAATGTAGATATCCCTGTGAGGATCTAGGTATCTAATCAGTACATTAACATCCTTTCCTAAATGGCTTCATTCCTTTCACTTATAAATGACCCCTTAGCTCTAACAGAATAAGGGAATGGGGCTTCCCTGGGTTTATTCTTCTCTCTTCTCCATCACACCTTAACTGATCTATTGCGGAAGAGGTATGTATGGGAATCCTAGAACCTTGAAACTTCCCACTTACACTTCAAATTAATGAGGATGCAGAATGAAAGAAAGTTATTTCACCTGGCTAGAAGATTTCTTTCTTTCTTTTTTTTTTTTTTTTTTTTGTTGAGACAGAGTCTCCCTCTGTTGCCCAGGCTGGAGTGCAGTGGCACGATCTCAGCTCACTGCAACCTCCGCCTCCCAGGTTCAAGCGATTCTCCTGCCTCAGCCTCCAGAGTAGCTGGGATTACAGGCGTGTACCACTACGCCCGTCCAATTTTGTATTTTTAGTAGAGACTGGGTTTTATCATGTTGGTCAGGCTGGTCTCGAACTCCTGGCCTCAGGTGATCCACCCACCTTGGCCTCCCAAAGTGCTAGGATTACAGGTGTGAGCCACTGTGCCTGGCTGAAGATTTCTTTTTGACCCTTCTCACCCCTTGACCGTTGAATTTTGTAAGCTCTGCCTACCCATGAGAAGTCCAGGTAGCCAGTAGTTGAAATATTGAATATTCTCCAATTAAAAGTGGTATTTAGTTGGTCTTTTAATTTTGAGTCTCTTTTAGAAAGTCTAAGGAAGATTAAATCACCACAAGGCTCAGTTACTCTAGTTTTCTGAGGATAGCTGATGGGTAGGTAATTTTGAAGGAGGGTATCAAGTATAGATAATAAGCCTTGTTGGCTATCCTTGCTAAGTTGGGGATTGGTCAGCTTCTTCAAAGATTGGAGCTGAGTTTTCATACTGTATCTTGATGACTTTTAAATTTTCTTTTCCATCATTTCAGTCAGATGCCCTGGATGCAGCTAGAGGATGATTCTCTGTACATATCCCAAGCTAATTTCATCCTGGCCTACCAGTTCCGTCCAGATGGTGCCAGCTTGAACCGTCGGCCTCTGGGAGTCTTTGCTGGGCATGATGAGGACGTTTGCCACTTTGTGCTGGCCAACTCGCATATTGTTAGTGCAGGAGGGTAAGTGCTGCAGGTTTCTCCTTCCACCCTTTTCCATCTTATTCTTCGGGGACATTCTGCCTGCCTCTGACTTTTCTGTCTTAACTCCAAAGAGATGAGGAGGGAGACCAGAAGGGTTTTCCATTTAAAGCAGAGAGATTTTACCAAAAGGAGTTAACAGGGTTAGCTGGAGAAGGAAAACAGGAAGAGCTTCTAATGAAAAGTGAAGCTGGTTTTTATATTCTCCAGGGGAAAATATATTTTTTCTCTCAGCTCTGTTCAGCCCCAGGTGTGCTGAAGAAGTAAAGGTATCTAGAAAGTCAGCACCTTACTGGGCTGAATTGTCTAATGCTTAGCAAATTTGGATGTCACTGGAGACTTGGGCTGTTTCCGGAGAGTTATTCTCTTTCTACAGAAAGAATAATTGGTTCTTGGGGGTCGGCTCCTTATTTCTCTCCTAGAGATGGGAAGATTGGCGTTCATAAGATTCACAGCACCTTCACTGTCAAGTACTCGGCTCATGAACAGGAGGTGAACTGTGTGGATTGCAAAGGGGGCATCATTGTGAGTGGCTCCAGGGACAGGACGGCCAAGGTGAGGTGGTCTCCCTCTTACATACTATTACTCCCTCCTGTCTATAGGGAGGGGGTGGATAGATCCCTGAGTCTCAGGATTGGCTGAGAGTATCGGCTGGGGACAGGGGAGAAAACGACACAATAAAGGACTCACTTATGTGCCTCTGGCATGCAGCTTGCCATGCCAGGTGTTGTCCCTGCCAGCTGGACTGGGAAAGGAGTGGACAGTGGCTGGGAAGGTTGCCACTCACTTGCAATGTGGCGTGAACTCAAAAACAGAGGACCTGGCAGCCTTTCCTCCCTGAGTTGCGTTTCCTCAAGTTTGTGGGTTGAGTTCTGACCCTAATATTTTATTTTAAAATCTCCCTCCTTTTGCCTGCTCTCTGTTTAGGGAGGTTAATTTTTCACTACCTTGTTTATAAGCAATCAGGCTGATAATTAAAATGTGTTTTCACTGCTTCTCTGGAGAGTGATGTGGTCAGTAAGCAGTAGAGATGATGAGAAAGGGGTGTTGTTTGTTGCATCTTTGCCAAATTGCCCGGTCCACAGATATCCACCAAGGCATAAAAGAAAGTGAGGCTGATAAATAGCATGACACTGACTTCATGGACTCATCCACATCTGGATCAAATAGGCTTCCACCTGTGAGACAGAGAAGTCTTTCTCCAGGCTTGTGCCCAACAGCCCTAGCCAGGGCCTGCACAGGCCTGGTCCTTTAGGGTTGCTGTGGGAACTTTGCTGACAATTCAGTTGGTGCAGGAGGCCCAATAGTGTCTTGTTATGTATTTCCTAGCATCTAGGTTCCATAGTGCTAACAGGAACAAAATGCTTGCTGGTGTGTCAGCAAGTGGGCCTCTAAAACACATAGGGAGAGGACTCAGGAGAGGGAAATTGCAATCTTTACTCAGTAACTTCTGTGACTGCATGTACCCTCTGGTGATTACACCTCCATATAGAAATATTGCTAATTTATGTAAAAAGAAGGGCTAAATATGTTCCCTTCTTTTTATGGAGATTTCTCCTCCCTTTACTGTTTTCTGCCTTACTTTGTACTCACACCAGCACAGGAAGCTTGAGAAAAATCCAGCATATCTTTTGAACCAACACGGAAACTGAATTTCCTGTCACTTGCTTCCTATTACCCTACTTCATACTTACTTCAGGCTTCTGATTGGTCACTGTCTTTGTACCATTCCTTGAAAAGATTCTGGCCTAAACCTGTTATACTGCTCAAAAGTCGATTTGCATAGAAACCTTTTGTGGCACGTGTGACCTAGGTACTCCTGTCTTATTCTAGCCATCTTCCTGTCATGGCTTCAGGCTTACCCAAGTTCCTCCTTTTCAGTGACACCTCTTTCTTCTATTCTCTGTGGTCTGACACCCAGAACAGTATAAAACTAAGCTTTATAACCACAGGTAGCAATCTGAGGGCATGGATTACTTACAGTTGAAGAATAATAGCAAGTTTATTTGAGGTATTGGGTTAATTTCATATTTAAGTACTGATTTAGCCCTACTTAGTATCTTAGATTTTTAAAAAGATCTAAAATAAATGCTTCCTTCTAAAATTGTCACTACAGTCCATCTTCTTCCTTCTGAGGATTTCTTTTAGGTCAGTGACAGAATTCTCTTCTCTGGTCCTGCAAGCTGGTCAGCTGGTTTGCAGCTCCCCTGTGACCTCTCTGCCAACTCTTCTTTCCTGGCTTTCCAGATGCTGCCTGGGTTTCCCTCCTTTCTGTTGTTGTCTTTGCATCCAGCCACCTTTGTTATCCTGAGCCATTTCTACATTACTGTTGTATTCAGTTTGTCTTTTATAACTGAAACATCATTTCTTTTCAGTGGCATCTGAAATTCTACAGCTGCTTCTCCAGGCTTCTAATACACCTGAACCTTCATAAGAATTTGCAGTGATATTTGCCTGTAACCATCTATTTTTGGGGAGTTTCCCAAATATGTACTGTATTTTAGGAAAGAGATTTATTTTATGGGGTAAAGGGAAGTAAAACAATCTCTTTGCAAGACATCTGAGCTAGGGACTGTCCAAAGAACCCTCTTCCTTCCCCTCCCCACAAGCCCAGTTTCAGGTTTATTGTGACTTAGCTTGGATTGTGTCTCCGGGCTTTAGTGGGGCCAGCCCCATCCTGAGATGTGAACAGCTGGTAGCTTATGTTCTTAATGAGCCTGGGCTGATACTAACCGTTCCTTCATTTCCTTCTTTATTTCTCTATTCTTTCTTACGAGTGCCTACTGTGTGTGAGGCCTGGTACAGAGGCACCTGGGCTCTTCAGAAGTAAGGAAGATAAAGCCTCTTATCCTTAGGATGAGAAGAGATGTGCGTACCTGGCCATGGAGCTGATTGGAAGTGGCTAGGACTGTGGAGTATAAAGCTCTAGGGCAAAAGCCAGAAAGTTCAGAGGGTGGAGAGATCAGATCACATCTGGCTTAGAAGGGAATATTTATTGTAATAAGAACCGCCTGATACCTGCCAAATACTATGCTGCTGTGCTAGATGCCTTATACTTATCTCCACTTTTCCACACTATAACCCTGAGATAGGCATCATTTCCCATTTAACACATGTGGAAACAGAAGCTAAGAAGTTACCATTAAGATCAAAGATAATAAGTAGCAACTGTGGTTCAAATCCAGATTGATCAGATGCCAAAGCCTATGCATGCTTTCTCTGCAATTGCATGCTGCAGGGAATATTTTACCATTTAGGTTTTTCTTTTGTTTTAGGATTATTTTCTTTAGGATAGATTTTCAGCAACAAAATTGCTGAGTTAAAGGCTGTGGTCATTTTAAAAGTCGTGATGCATATCACCAGTCTGCTTTTTAAAAGAACTGTATAAATGTCCACTCCCGGCCGGGCACGGTGGCTCACACCTGTAATCCCAGCACTTTGGGAGGCCGAGGCGGGTGGATCATGAGGTCAGGAGATCGAGACCATCCTGGCTAACACAGCAAAACCCCGTCCCTACTAAAAATACAAAAAAATTAGCCGGGCATGGTGGCGGGCGCCTGTAGACCCAGCTACTCGGGAGGCTGAGGCAGGAGAATGGCATGAACCCAGGAGGCGGAGCTTGCAGTAAGCTGAGATCGCGCCACTGCACTCCAGGCTGGGCAACAGAGAAAGACTCCATCTCAAAAAAAAAAAAAAAAAAAAAAAGAAAAGTCCACTCCCACTGAATCTTTTCCAGGGATGGATCTGTTTTGAATTTGGCCATGGAGGGCAAAGACAGGATCAGCGTATTGTTGTCACCTCCTGTCCCTCAGGTGCCAGGATGGAATCTCATGTTTCTGGAGGATGATGTGCTGCTGGGCCAAGCCAGGAGGGCCACTTTCCTAAGATCTTGCTCAGAATTGGCGGCATGCTTCCTCAGCCGCTCCTGGAGACCAGGAACCTTGTTCTGTGGTTTGCAGAATCTAGGAATTGACCTTCCCTTTCCGTGGAGGACATTAGTGAATTCAGGCCTAGGCCTTCCCCACAGATTTTGTAATCAGAGTCCTTAGTGTTTCCTCACCCCCTAAGAAAGAATCTGCCTCCCAGGGAGTTTGTGTCAGGGAAAAGGCAAAACTGTCTTTTTAGCTGGGCTGCCTAAAAGAGTACATTGGAAATGTATCTAGTTATTGCCAAAGAGGACTGACTATGGAGTCCAAAGAGTAGGCCTGAATCATGGCACTCAGGAAAGGTTGTGGTGTTTACCTTTGTTTTCTGCCCCTCCTCATTTAGGATCTTCTTGTTATGTTTATTTTCTTTTCACTGTGTTGGGAAAAGTAACTCACACAATCATCCCATCCCCCACCCCCATCATACACACAAACTCTAAAAAACACTTTCTCCTTTTATAGGGAAGAGTTATCATGTGACTCTAAGAAGGCAGGACCACCCCTACTCCATCACCTACCCTTTAAACTCAAGGAATGTTTCCTTTAAAGTTCTTCCATCTAAGGTCCTGCCTGAGTTTTGTGTGTTCCCCTTATAGCACTGCTGGGACCTTAAGAGGTCACTGATCCATCTGGCTGCCTCTGGATCTCTCTGTTGTTGCTGTCTTGGGATAGCCCTGTACGTCTGAGGTTTCCTTTCTGTTTGGTTAGGGGCTTATGTCCCTGTGTGTGTCATCTAGGATAGGGTGAAGTGAGGGGGAGCCCTGTGCTTAATGGGAGATGTCTAAATGCACTGACTGCTGAGAGGGCTCTGTGAGTGTTGATTAGAGTTAAGCCCAGAGTGGCTGCTAATGTACATTCCTGACTGATAGAGACCAGATAATGTGCTCCAAGCAATATTTTTAACCTGTAGGAGATATGGAAGCTTAAAAGAGTTAAGCTTTTCTGCTACTTTTGGTGACACTAGGTGCTAAATTCCCTGCTGACGTGAATAGTATTGGATCCTGGGCATTATCAACAAACAAACAACACACCACCTTCCCGCTTGGAAGTCTCTCTTCTTCCATTCTTTCCTTCCCTTCCATGTTTCTTTTTACTTCTCTCCCTAATTCTATTGCTGTCTGCCTATACTATGCCTTGATCTTCTTCCCTCTCCCTACTTCTCCAAAGTAAAATCTTGGTGAGAGATAGGAGAAAGGAAACTCCACAAATACAGGGAAGCTGTCAAGAGAGGCAAGCCCCACCCACCCACTTCTTCTCAGTCAAGTCTCCGCTGAGGAATGTGGAACTTCTGATTCCCCAATATAAAGTTGGCTGGTAAGTAAGGGCTGTCAGTGGAAGTAAAAGAGGGTAGTTAGGATGGAGAGCTAGGGCCTATCTGCGGGGGTAGGTGAGCCAGAAGCTGCAGGGGCCCCTCTGCTGATACCTGAGCTCTGTGTGTGCAGGGCATAAAGGATTCCCCATTTCTCCACCTCCAACAGTCACCCCTCCCGGAGCACCTCTCCTCCCCACTGATCCCAGGCAATGCCAACGAGAGCATCTCCTCTCCTGTTTCTAGGTGTGGCCTTTGGCCTCAGGCCGGCTGGGGCAGTGCTTACACACCATCCAGACTGAAGACCGAGTCTGGTCCATTGCTATCAGCCCATTACTCAGGTAAGGGAGACATATTTGGATGTGGTTTTGTCCTGTATAATAATGCTTTTATTTTACTAGATCAGGTGAGCTAGAAAATCTTCCTGTTGTATATTCTAGGTTGCTTTGTGTCACTGTCTTGGAGATTTTTTAATCCTCCAGAGATTTGAGGTATTTAGGCCACTTCATATATGCGTGGGATTGAGATAACCTTCTAAATGCGAATTTCTTAAGCATCTAACCTCAGAAATGTTAATGAAAGAGTACTATATGAGAATATAACTAAGAGTCCAGCTGTTAGCCAGGAGTGTCTCTTCTGGAACAGTTGTCCTCTGGGGTCATTCTCAAAGCAGAGGCCTCTCACCACCTCTCGGAGGTGACAGCACCAGCCAACCTGCTCTTACAACTCACATGTCTGCTTTGTTCCCCTTGGAAAATGTCCTCTGGAGTATCCCTTACAGTCTTAAGTCGTCAGGAGAGGCTTGGGGCCCAGATCCAGCTGGGTCCTCAAACAAAGACATGTATGTGAAGTAGTAACATTGATTATTGTAGCAAAAGTGTGAAATTTTGATGATGGCTTTACTGTACCCTTTGACCTGATTGTTACTTCTCTTTTTTGTTATTCTTTATTTTATTTTATATTTAGAAATAGGGTGTTTGTTTTTTGTTTTTTTTTTTGAGACGGAGTCTCACTCTGTCGCCTAGCCTGGAGTGCAGTGGCGCCATCTCGGCTCACTGCAAGCTCTGCCTCCCGGGTTCACGCCATTCCCCTGCCTCAGCCTCCTGAGTAGCTGGGACTACAGGCACCTGCCACCATGCCCAGCTAATTTTTTGTATTTTTAGTAGAAATGGAGTTTCACTATGTTAGCCAGGATGGTCTCAATCACCTGACCTCGTGATCTGCCCGCCTCGGCCTCCCAAAGTGCTGGGATTACAGGTGTGAGCCACCGCGCCCAGCCCTAGAAATGGGGTGGTGTTTTTTTTCGTTCTTTTTTTGTTTTTGTTTTTGTTTTGTTTTGTTTTTGTTTTTGTTTTTTTTAGAAATGGGGTGTTTCTATATTGACCAGGCTGGTTTCAAACTCCTGGCCTCAAGTGATCCTCCCATCTTGGCCTCCCAAAGTGCATGAGCCACTGCACCTGGCCCTGACTGTTATGTCTCTAACCTTACCTATGGACAAGTGAGGTTTGCATCCCGACTTCTGCTTTCGAGGCTCTCTGGAACCAAGACAGAATCCCTCTCCTCCCCAGCAGGGTACACAGACTCTCCTGTACCTGTTCTATCACAATATTTTCCTAGGATCTTCGTCCACTTCCTTCACCCTACTCACATGGAAATGTGAAAGCTGTAGGGCTGCCGCCCTCCAACACTAGGTTTAAGTCAGTTGCTTATTTTATAAGAAACTTGGTCCTACCCACTTCACTTAGGCCCTTCAGCTTCTTTCTCCTCACCCCATGGAGCCTGCACCCCTCCTACTCCCTTCCACAACTCCCTTTCAATTTTTTTTCTTTCTAAGAATTAGAGCCGATTAGCCACGTCATTAATTCTTCAATTTGACGGCTGATATAGCAGGACCTGAAACACATTGCTGACCCCAGAGAATGGAGACCCCGTTCCTTAGCATATTGACGATGAGAGAAGTTAATTAAAATTCCACAGAGCAGAGGTGTCGGCTAACCTATAAACCTGTCGCTGTTCAAAACAAATCATTCTAGCAATCGTAGGAAAAGAGGGAAGGAAAGACCAGCAGGGAGTGGAGAGGCTAAGTGTGTGGGAGCGGAGAGTGGAAAATGGAGCCATTGAGCTTTGTCTCCTCCTCAGTTTCTTCCTAATGCTGCCCTTTTTAAAGCCAGTTAGCCAGACCTGGGTATCCGTGGGCTGAATAGAAGGAAAGTGCTATGGCCAGTGAGAAGTGACAAGTATGCTGGTGACTTTGCCTTAATGGTTGCTTGTGGACTTCTGCTGGTTTTGGGAGACTGGAGTGGAGGTGGTGGTAGAGAGAAGCTCTCAGGGCCGGAGATGGTCCGTGTGCTTCCTGCATATGGATTGAAGCCAAAGAACACAAACAGGCTCTGCCCTGCATCCGTACCCCACATTTCTCTATTCCAGCCTCCTCCTCTGGAATGTGTTAGGCTACCTCTTAACAGAATAGGGCACAACAACTATTGAAGATGGTGTCAATAAAAGAGGTTGAGGACAGAGTCTGCCCTCATCATTAAGAAGCATTTAAGATTACAGTAAACTGATTTTGGGTTTTTTGGCCACAACTTGGAGACTGGCTTTTGGGAAGGACCTAGCTTTCTGGCATTACTACTGCTACTACATGACTGCCACTACTACTAGCAGCTAACATTTAGTAGTCATCTGCTCTGTGCCAGACCCTCTGCTAAGGCCTTGATGTGTCTCATCTTTGGTGAAGACCTAGGCCTTATGTTTTCTTCACATTCATCTTCAGGGTCTTCCTGTCCTCTTCTTGGCCCTGGGATGATTTTTTGAGAGGGGTCTCACAGTGTTACCCAGGCTGGTCTTGAACTCCTGGGCTCAAGCCATCTTCCCACCTCAGCCTTGGGATGATTCTTTCACTCTGTCAGCTTCTGACCAACAGTTATTTAAGATGGTCTTCCCCTAACTCCAAAAATGAGGTCTTGGAGTCTTTTAAAAAATAGTTTGTGTTTGAGATTCTGTCTTTACACTAGATGACCAGAGTGTATGCCGGTGTTATCTCTGCCTCTTTTTCTCTTACCCAAAGAATATACTGGGATAGGGTCTTTTTACCTCATTATTAAATCCATTTCTTCTCAATGTGACCTTGAATTTGAACCTTTCAATAAACTCAGCCATTTTCTCAGTCTTGAGAGCCACTGCCTCCCAGCCTCAGGGTCTGTTCTTTAAAGCAGTCTGGGAGATGAGTTCTGCTTTGCCTTCAACTAGCAGTGTGGCCTCAGGCAAGTCATTCCCGCTCCCAGCCTCAGTTTCCTCGTATTAAATATGCATACTATTTCCTTTACAGACCTTACTAGATTATTGTGAAGATGACCTGAAATAATCTATATGAAAATATTAATACTCTGGAAAGCTAAAAGGGCTGTAATATATATGTGTTATGCATATTGAGACAGGGTTTCACTTTATCACCCAGGCTGATTATGAACTCCTGGCCTCAAGTGATCCTCAAAAAAGGGCTATAATGTAATGTCAGCCAGAATCCTTTCTTGCCTGGTGTAGCATTTGCTTAGTGGCTTCAACTGCTGTCAAGTCTCTACCCTTTTCCAGGGCTCCTCCTGGCCCCAGGGAGTTTCCCTGCTCTTTTGTAGTCTTCTTGAGGTGGGGACTCAGTAGGAATCTCTCTTCCCCCTGTAGCATTCCTGTCCTCGATGACCACCTTTAGTTCCCCTCCCTGCCACCATTCCTGTTGAGTATGGTTGTCAGTGTCACTAATGTGATATGACCCTGGACTCCTCATGGAGAATATGAGGGGATGTGGCAGCCAGTGTACTGGCCCTAGGGCAAGTACTCCTGGTTTACCTGCCAATTTCTCAGCCCTTTGTTGCTCCCTTATGCAGTTAGGAGGAACCTGGACAGTTAGGAGACCTAGCACAGCTCTTTTCTCAATTTATCTCTTTCTTCTATTTAAAATAATTTGTCAGACATATTAATCTTATTTATCTCTGATACCGGGACTTTTCTACCTTCTCTTCTTATGTATGTACTCAGGCACTTGTATGAAACGTGAAACCTCAATCCAGAGGCTTAATTTGAGGTCCTCACGACTGAGAAAAAGCAAGTATCTGTCCTGTGTTCAAATGTCTTCTTTCCTTTCTTCCTTTACTTTGAGTTCTTGATTTGTAAAGAGTCGTGGAGGGTGATATTTAATACTGGTTATGTGCTTAGAGCCATGTGTAGTCAGTCAAAAAACACAGAAGGAGAACCAGCAGGCTCCAAAGGAAAGTGGCAGGCAAGGACCTTTTCTTCTGCCTCTCGCATACCCTCCTACCCATCTTATTGTTCAACACCGGTAATCCTGTTTTTAAGATTCATGACTTAGAAAAGAAGCCCTTCTCCTGTAGAGGAGGTCTCACCTGGAGTTTTTGGATGATTGATAGAAGGACAGGTTAAGATGGCCCAGGAATGAGATACTGGAGGTGTGCCTGGGGTGGAGGGGCATATGTCTGAGTGTAATTATGGGGCAGGAATACCTTCAGCTCACAGGCCTCAGAGATATAACCTCCTGAGGTCACATGGAATTCTGAGCAACTTCCCATGAGTAACACAGAAGAGCAGGCTCTTTTTTTTTTTTTTTTTTTTTTGAGACAGGGTCTTGCCTGGAGTGCAGTGGCACAATTATAGTTCACTGCAACCTTGAACTATTGGGTTCAAGTGATCCTCCCACCTTGGCCTTCTGAAGTGCTGAGATTACAGGTGTGAGCAGCTATGCCTGGCCAAAAAGCAGATTTTAAAAAATGTGTAATATGTTTTATTGTCATTTAAAAATCATTTCCAGCTGAATACAGTAAATACTAAAGTATGAGGAAATGTAGAAATATTAAACACTTAACTTCATTCCCTTTGACTTTCCATCTCTTCCCTTCTCACCCTTTCACCTCACTCCTTGTGTATTTACTGAACACTTGATATGTGTCAGCTTCCCCAAGGATCTTATTCAGTGGTGGGGAGACGATAGGCACATGGCTGTAATGATTGCCAGTTTATACTAAGTGTCTTAACCTAGGCTGTCCCTGGTTGGGGAGGAAGGGGGAGTGTCATTCTCTTCTGGGGAAAGGCAAAAATTGAGGCCCAGGGAAGATCAATGCAGGGCCACATGTGGAATGGGGCAGAAGAGGAGTAGTTTGTACCCAGGTCCCTAGCCTGTTCCCATGTCCTGTGTGCTGAGGGACAAGCAGGCCTTTGGTCATTGCTGTGCCTTATTCACCAGCATCTTGGATGGTAGCTGTGGCCCATAAAAGGCTCTGTGGGGACCTGTGAACATTCTTTCTTCCTGGAGGCCAGAGTTGAGACAGGGAGTGGTGGGAGAAGGCAGCATATGATGGAGGCTTGGGCTCACTCAGGTAGCTGTGAATGCTTGCACCATTCCAGGAGTGTAAATGCATATAGATCTTCAGTTTTCAGGGTCCCCTCCAAGCCACCCATGGGGGCATGTGGTGAAGTGAATCTATAGATCTACCTACCCTGTTTGCCTGGGAGGGGAAGGGAGAGGAGCCCACAGCTCCTCGTCCCTCTGCAGACACCATATGTATTGCCCTCCAAGAAAAAAAAGGTGCTTAGCAAAACCCTTTCCCTGTCTCCAAAGGACACTTGCTATCGTGTGAGAGAGTGTGGTCAGGAAGGCTTCCCATGACACTTGGGTTTTAATCCCTTCTCTCCCGCTTCTGTCATTAGGGAAATATATGAGTGGTATAGGTGTAGAAACTTGACTTAGCTGTGTTATTAAATATACAATATAATTTTGTGTAACTTTACTTGCTGTGGTGGCCTGTTTGTTTTTGGGGGGATTAGTCCAAGTCTGCATGAAATGTACCAATTCAAATTTGTAAAGTGAGTTGCAGCCTCTGGGGGGTTTTGATGGAGGAGCTGCCCCTTCTTGCTTCATTTCTCCCAGAGGTGAGGGAGCGTCTGGAAGGAAAGCAATCACTGTGTACTGTTCGGTAAGGGAGTGGGTTTTGGGGAAAGGAGGGTGTTTGTTCCCAGTAGCTACAGGGTTTACTGTGTGTTATGTGTGTGGTAGATGCATATTCAGCGGCCTGTTGAAATACATCTTTCTTTAGTGAAAGGTAATTGCATCTGGAGTTTTCTCTGACAGAGAGGTTTGAAAGATTGGAAAAGGAGGCAGCCAACTTGCAGTTCAGATTCTTTTGGTTGCCAGTGGTGCCGCAGTCCTTTGGCCCTGGACTTCATAACTCGCTGAGTACTTCTAGGGGAAGAAGGATCAAAAGTAAAGATTGTGCCTCTGAGTTTTTCTTTTTCTGGCTGGCTGTGGATGGCTGGGTGTAAAGGGGATGCTTGACCTTGATAACTTGAGGAAAAACTCAGGTGGATGACTATAGTGCTTTGCATTGTAGCTGGTCCTCCTGATGGCGTGGGCTGTAGCTGACTTGGGGACCTCTCTCTTCTCCTTTCCCAGGGTCAGGGGCAGAGGGGGTAGTTTCTTCTGGGTCTTGTCTAGGGAAAGAAGACCTGAAGAGCTAGTCAAAGAGTGGCTTAGTGTCCCACTTTGCGAAACTGCAGAGTAGAGAAGGGAGCTTCCTGCCTGTGGTGCCCTGGATGAGAGAGTTGCAGGGACAAAGACACCATGGAGGGCCCAGGGCTGGTGTGGCTAGAAGGGGCATCGTAACACCCGGAGAAAGATGGAAGCTCCAGGTAATTCTAGGTGGGCCCACTGGTTCAACTGGCAGCAAGCTAAAATTAGAAAGGGATCAGTGTGGGGATGCCATTGATTTGGAGTCAGGTCCTGCTAAATCTCAGTACAGTGCCCTCCACCCTGGAGTTCATTGCCAGTGCATATGCAAGCCACTCAGACAGTCATATCCATCAGTAGCAAGGACCAAATACCACAGGGGTGGGTTTCAATTCCTCAAGACCCTGGATTTCTGCCATTACCCAGGGCAGGATAGGCACAGGGAGGCTCATGTGCTGAGCTGCTGGCCTGAGACCAGCACTCTCCCAGCCCTGGCTGGCCCAGAACCCATTTGTGGGAGCAGCTCCTTCCTTGGCCAACCCGATTGGCCCACTTGTCAAGAGCTGACTTAAATGAAACCCTACAAGTAGAAGCAGAGGCTGCTGCAGGTGGCTGAATACTGTGGATACAGAGTTGATGTGTCCAGACTTGGCCCCCTGCTAACAGGGATGCATTTCTATCCCTCAGTCTAGTGTTTAAATTCTTTCTGTTTCCATCTCTGTCTCTGTCTTTCTTTCTCTCTCCCTTCCTCCTCAATACCCACATTCCACTCTCTGTCTTTCTCTCTTCAGATACTGCTTAAGCATTACCATGTTCTGGTCACTAGAGAGACACAGTGAACTAGACAGCATAGTCTGATGGGAGAGACCGACAAGTAAAATAGGTAGTAGAGTGTGGTAAGTTCTCAGATGAGGTTGAGACATGGCCTTGGGAGCACGCTGGACGGATCAGTCGTCTTTCTCTTCCTCCCATTGCCTACACCTCCCGGCTCCAGTCCCTACTTGCACCATTCTTTCTTCCACTCTGCTCATCAGGAAGGGAAAAGGGAATTTTCCTGCTTTAGCTGCTGCTGACTTTTCTGGGTTGTGTGTGCAACGTGCCTGTGTTTTTCCACCTTTGATCACTGTTCTGCCAACAGATAATTTAGCAATCACATCCCAAGGTGGAAGCATGGAGTTAATGTTAAAATTAGTTTTCTTTTTTTTCTGTCTTTAAATTTCAGTGGGTGATGAGGCAGAGAGGGAGGCGGGAGGGTGAAGGGGAGCCATAAATTCTGTGGCTGGTGTAGCTGTTCTCTGAGCAGCCGGGAAGCCTCTGATGTCTCCACAGCACTTTCATTAACATTTAAATTAAGGGTTTGTTTTTCAGTCTGTTTTATAGGCAGGGACCTTTCATGGCCTGTCACATGCAGCACCCACCCCCCCTCCTGCCCCAACTTCCCAAGCAAGTGTGTAATTGTAGCCACTGCTGTATCCTAACTCTGGGTTGCAGTCGGAGGTTCAAAGGGAATTACTGGAGCTGGAGTTTTGGAGGTACAAGATGTAATAGTCAGGATGTGAGTGTTACTCCTCAAATGAAGGTGCTGTGTAGGAGCTCTTTCTCCTCTTATCTGACCTGTGCTTTCTCAGCTCTTCAAGGGACACACACTTCAATCTGACTCTGACCCCTCCCACCCTTCCTTCCTTTGGGCCATGGGGCAGGTAGGAAAGGGTGCAGTCCATTCAAGTGATTTCTCCTTATATTGCAAGTTAGGGCTGGGGACAGACTATTCTAAGATAAAGATTTCCATGCTTATCTTCCTCCTTTTGATTATTATTATTATATTTTAGCCTCACAAATACTTCCTCCTACTCCACTGACTCTTGGAGAAGTAATAAAATAAATGGGATTACCATCTGAGAAGAATTTGTAATTACAGTAGGGTCCTTTGGTCCTAAAAAGTGTATTCGAACATGGATATGCGTATGCATACCATACTTAGTCACTAGCTCTGCATGTACCTTGTTGGAAATAGCTTACTGATTGAATTTGACGAAGCTATTCTCCCGGATCTATGCATTCAGAAGAAACTCTACTACAACCTCAGGTTTCTGAGCTTCCTTTCACACAGAAATATCTGGCAGCATTTGGGGAGGTTTTGAAAAGACATCCCTGCTCTGGTCTCCTTCCCATCAGCACGCTGTTGATCTGTAGATGACAAGAATGTGTACTAAACACACATGAAGCATCTCATTGCTTCATAACCTCTGAGGGCTTAGTTTTCCCACCGCTGGTCTCTAGGTAGTTTTCTTCTCTGGACAGTGAAGAGAGGAGCATTGGGACCTTTCTCTCTTTCTGTTCAGAGGCTGAGAGTTTCCTTTCCCTTGGAGCCTGGACTTCACTGCACGAGTCACTGCATCTTTCCTCCTTCCTCCACTAAGCCACTCAAACTATCCATGACTTATCTGCAGGGTTCAAGATGGCTGAGTGTTTTGCCCTTCTATGCCAGGTAACCTTGTGAACAGGTGGACACCCTCATGCCCTGGGGTCTTGCCCAAGGGGAGTGAGGGAGGTGCTGGGGCAACCCCTCTGCAGGTGCTGCTTGGGCTCAGATTGCAGGCTGGTGTCCAGGCCCCTCCTGGTGGTGATTAATCTGGGACACGGGCCGACAGAGGCCCAGCCAGGGCTGCTTTGGTCCCTCACTGTGAAGACCTTTGGCTTGGAGACTGAACTGATCTCTATAGCCTGCTTCGGCTTGGGGTTTGATCTGTCAAGGCTAAAGAGGAACCTGATGGTAGAGCGGAAACTTGTAGCCCTGTCTGACTTATGGCACTGATCCATTCCAGTGGCCTTGTCATGATAATACTCGTATATTTAAGAAGATTTCCCCACCTGTTAGCTGTAACACTCAGATCAGTCAAAAGAAGGATCTTCATGGAAAATCTGTGCTTTTAGTTTTTTGAGCCAATGGAGCTTACTCTTGTAAGTAGACTAGGGGCTGGGTAGGGGTTTCTAATGAGAATGAGTAAAAAAGGCAATAATGAGGTCGTGGCTGGATTAGTAGCAGAATGTATGTTTTTATGTGGAGGGGCCTCATGTCAGAGGTAGAAGGATCACCCCATCCTCCTGCAATTAGGTGGCTCTCAGGCCACTTGGAGCAGATTTCCAGATTTCCAGATTTCAGTATTTAGAGTCAAGTCTTACCTTCCTCATTTTCTTTTTCATTTCAAACCATTCCCCCCCGCCACCCAGACGAAGTCTTGCACTGTTGCCCAGGCTGGAGTGCAGTGGTGCAGTTTCGGCTCACTGCAGGTTCTGCCTCCTGGGTTCAAGCAATTGTCCTGCCTCAGCCTCCCGAGTAGCTAGGATTACAGGCGCATGCCACCACGCCCGGCTAATTTTTGTATTTTTAGTAGAGACAGGGTTTCACCATGTTGGGCAGGCTGGTCTCGAACTCCAGACCTCATGATCCACCTACCTTGGCCTCCCAAAGTGCTGGGATTACAGATGTGTGCCACCACGCCTGGCCTCAAACCATTTTTTTTATTTTTAAATAGGCCTCCCACTCCCTTTCTATGTACCAGAGTCCTGGTCCCCAGGACTTCCAAGTGGCAGTACATGGTGCCAGCTATACTTCTTCTCTGAGTTCAGGACAATCACACGTGGCTCCACTTGATAATGGGCTTAAGGCCCAAAAATAGGAATTCTGTTGCCCATGACAGTTTCTCTGAATCAGTGAGTCTTCGTGAGTTTCATCATTACGGTAATTCCATTTGGCAGTTAGAAGCTTGGGATTAAGAGCTAGGACATTTTCCTCATACCATGGAGAAAGAGAATAGGCACCATGTTGTACACCAGTAGAATATGTTGACACTGTTGATGTGGGAAGCTGGCTGTAGAGACCCTATGAATCATAAAGGTTGTGTTGATACTGAATTTTGCTTTGCTGATTAGAATTTTACACATGATGACAATAAAGAATACATGCATCAGCAGATCAATTAATATTTTTGGCTCTTCCTTCAGACCAGTACTAAAAGGTCTCTGACTATGGATTGGACATCTGCTAATCCCTGTGCCACTCTAGCAGTTTCTTGAACAAGACTCTTAGAAGTTTCAGATAGTGAGCTTTTTTTTTTTTTTTTTTTTTTTTTGAGACGGAGTCTCACTCTGTTGCCCAGGCTGGAGTACAGTGGCGTGATCACGATCTCAGCTCACTGCAACTTCCACCTCCCGGGTTCAAGTGATTCTCCTGCCTCAGCCCCCCCAAGTAGCTGGTACTACAGGCAAGCATCACCACGCCCAGCTAATTTTTGTATTTTTAATAGAGATGGGGTTTCACCATGTTGGCCAGGCTGGTTTCGAACTCCTGACCTCAGGTGATCCATCCACCTTGGCCTCCCAAAGTGTTGGGATTACAGGCATGAGCCACTGCGCCTGGCCAGATAGTGAGCTTTTGGAAGCAGGGGTTTTATTTCTTGTCTCATGTAAGAGTTATGTGCTTGTGTGCTTCAGAGGAAATCCCTGTGCCTCTGGGGTACCCTAGTAAGATGATTACCCAAGACCCTTGCCTCATTTCCAAGCTTGTTCTTACTCCTCTCTTGGGCCAGGACATTTTCCACAGGGAGTAATGGGTAACATGGTCTGTGGGACCCTGTCATATAGGCTTGGCTCAGGCCTATCTGAGGTGCTGACAAGGGCGGGAGGGTTGGAGGGAGGAGGGAAGTGACTATGTGCATGCAGAAGCCATGGTAATTGCAAAGGGAATATTAATCCAGGAGCTGCTGGCCCAGGAAATTGCTTTCTGTAGAAGCTTTCCTTTTCATGGTTTTCAATGCAAATTGAAAACATAAATGGGCACAGAAAAGTGTAGGGGGGACAGGTGGGGTGCCAGTTGGGATGTGATAACATCCAAAATCTTCAGCAGGGTCTTAATTTGCAGAAGAGAATTTCAAGTAACAAGAGAGAAACTTATAGGATATTAAAATAATGTTAGAGCATGTTTTGCTGTGACCTTCCCACCCCCATGTTTTCCATGTACTTGTATTCAGGCTCGTCTCTGGGCCTGCTCAGCTTGCCCTGCTGCCTCTTCCTCCGCTCTTTCCCACAGCAAAGCCATAATCCAGCTTTTAGGACAATGGCCATGGTAGTCATGGTATAGTATTTTGGTTTTCACGGCAGGCTGGGAAACAGTAGCCCCATCCAAAGTCAGTGTGCTTTAGAAAATGTACACATTGGTCCTGGGGACTGGAGCCTCCATATGTGGGCTAAAGAACATGCCTCTTGAAGGCAGGAGCTTGCCTGCTTTGAGAAGGTGTTAAAGCCAAGGCTCCTCATTTTATGTGTTCTCTCTTACGATCAGTGGGTAGGCTTGATGAAGTAGAATGTGAGGCCACCAGGCCTTTTTCCTCTCTCGATTTCCCACACCTCTAGAGAGGTGTGACTTTCTGGTTCCAGGCTGGAGACACTTACGTCTGTGTTGCCTCTGGATGCTTTGGGGATACTGGTCAATAGGATAAGCATGGGGTGACCACCACTTTGATTATGTTGGCATAGCAAGTGATCAGGCGAGAGGCTTCAGACTGGTTTCTTTCTAGCTGCTGAGCTAGACAAGAAGACACAAAAAGAGGACAAAAGGCAGTGTGGAGGGTGAGCTTTTCCAGTGTAAATATACCCAAATAGTAGAGAATACTACGGAACTGTGGGGGCTTCTTCGCTGCCTTTGTGTGGGCCTTCAGTGCGCAGGTGACATGCATTGGTTGACAAAAAAGCTGAGATGTGTGAGGTAAAGTGAAATGTACCCTTTCTGCCTGTCACCACCATGAGTGTTCCTTCCTCGCTTCTTCATTGATTGGGGAATTTTGAAAGAGAAATTAGCTTGAATCTTGCCCTGGGTCCGAGCTGTGGTGCCTGGTCAGAACTTGAGTTTCAGGAGCAGTCTCCCACTAGGATGCTGTCCAGATGTAATCAGCCACTGCTTAGCACATGCTCCTCATCCCAGACTTACGGCATCATGGCCCTCCCGGGCTGGAGAGGTTCCAGTCCAGAGCACGAGACTCACTGTCTCTTTCTTGTGAGGACTCGACTCATGCAGGATGTTTCCTTCTCCTGCTATTTTCTGCCTTGTTGCAGCTGCAGCTTTAGCTGTCCTAGAGAAACCTGGGTCTTTCCTCCTGTGCCTGAATGAGAAGAGACCAAGTGAGTGATTAGGGTGGGGTCCTATGGTAAATGACCTAAGAGAAGGGTCAGCTGGGCATGATGGTGAGATTTGTAACATTTGGCAAAGAGGAAGAGACACATGTGTTAATGCCTTTGAAGTGTTCTTTCCCTGCCAGTTGGACTCTTACTAGTATCCAGGGTGAGCTGCGGTTGAGAATTTAAAAAAAATTAATAGGAAAAAAAACCCCAAATTATTCAAAGGATTCTTCCAGTTGTTAGAAGTCTTTGGTCCGGAAAATCCTTCTTTGCAGGCTGATAAGGATGAGTTCAAGAATAAAAAGAGGAAAAGTTAGAGTTTTTAAATTGCATTAGGTTGGCAGTGAGTATCAAAATTAAAACATGAAAACCTTTTGACACAGAAATTCCACTTCTAGGAATTCATTGTAAGGCAATAACCAGACAATTATGCAAGATATATGTACAAAGACTTATATTAAGAACACATAAATAGGCCAGGCATGGTGGCACACACCTGTCATCCCAGCACTTTGGGAGGCTGAGGTAGGAGGTTCACTTGAACCCAAGAGTTCAAGACCAGCTTGGGCAACAGAGTGGACCCCATTTCCACAAAAAAATCTAAAAACAAAATTAGCCAGGCATGGTGACATGCTCCTGTAGTCCCAGCTACTCAAGAGGCTGAGGTGGGGGGACTGCTTGAGCCCAGGAGATCGAGGCTGCAGTCAGCTGAGATCGTGCCACTGTGCTCTAGCCTTGGTGACAGAGCAAGAGTCTGTCTCAAAAAAGTAACAAACAAACGCCAAAGAAACCATAAATATCCATTAGTACGGTTCTGATAAAATATTTTATACTACGTTCCCTCAATAAAATGCTATGTAGCCATTAAAAGGATGATACAGATGTACATTTATGGACCCAAAAGATGTGATAGCAGATTGTGGAATGAAAAAAGGTCAGAAAATAGTATGATATTTATTTAAATATCTCTTCAGGGTTTTTTCTTATGTGGTGGATTTCTGTTGATATTTACTTACTTTTTACTTTTAATGTATTTAAATTTTTTATAATGATTCTATTTTATAATTAGAAAAAACAAATTACATTTAAATGTCTATTTTAATATCAGGCAGCTATAGAGAGAATACCTCCTTTTTTTTCTTACATAATTTTAAAAATTAAGGATGCATAGACCTACATTTACTTTCGATTTTTAAATAGCCTTATTGAAGTAGAATTTATATATCATAAAATTTACCCATTTAAAATATACAATTTAAGTGTACAATTCCATGATTTTTAGAAAATTTACAAAATTGTGCAACTATCACCACAATTTCATTTGAGAACATTTCTAACACTTTCAGAAGATCTTTCCTTACATTTGCTTTTGCATCATTAAACATGGTTTCATGCTTGGGACCTTCTTTGGGGAAAGAAATAAGTAAACATACTAGAATTTTTTAAAAAGGATAATATAAGCTTTGGATTTTTTTTTTTTTTTTTTAAGACAGAGTCTCGCTCTGTCGCCGGGCTGGAGTGCAGTGGTGCAATCTCGGCTCACTGCAACTTCCGCCTCCAGGGTTCAAGTGATTCTCCTGCCTCAGCCTCCCAAGTAGCTGGGATTACAGACGCATGCCACCACACCTGGCTAATTTTTGTATTTTTAGTAGAGACGGGGTTTGACCATGTTGGCCAGGATGGTCTCAATCTCTTGACCTTGTGATCCACCTGCCTTGGCCTCCTAAAGTGCTGGGATTACAGTCGTGAGCCACCGCGCCTGGCCCTGAGTGCCTGTCTTATGGATATATTGAATGCTGCTGTGTGCAAGATCACATGGGAAGTATGAAACACAAGAGACTGTTTGTTTTTACCGTGTAGGAGCTTATAGTGCAATAGCAGAAACAATGCATGTACTGAAATGACAATTTATTTGGTTATATATGCAGTGTAAGTGCTAGCAACTACTGGGGTTATTGACAGGAAATCAGAGGAAAGCTGTAGCCTTCTTATTAAGTCAGAAGAGCTTCATGGATGACATGGAAGTTGAAGTGGGACTTACATGATGCCTGTATTGAAATTGCATAAGGGAACTTCAAGCAAGGGGTCTGAGCAAAGGCATACAAAGAGATGGGGAAGCTAAAGGTAGGTTTGGGAGTTCAGAGTGGACAAGTCTGGCTCGCTAGAGGGGAAATTTGGAGTCTAGTTTTGGAGGGTGTTGAAGAGCAGAGTTTGACTTTAACTTGAGGAAAATAGGGAACTTTGGACCGTTTTGGGCCAGATTGAAGCAGTTAAATGGTTTATGTTGTGCTACAGCGTATAGGATTCTTTGGAGGAGAGAGACAGGCTGTTCTTTTCCAGGAATACACTTTGTTAGCAGGAAGGGACTAGACTCGTAGGGACAGTGGGAAGACAACTTTCATTCAGGAAAACTACGTAGGAAAAAATCAGTAGTCAGACATGACTGCATGTCAGGGAGAGAGGGAAGAGACGAGTACCTCTGTGAGCCTGATGATGGAGGGGGCACTGGGTTTGAGAAGACTGAATTTTGTTTTATGGGACAGTCAGGTGGCAGTGGCCAGAGACAGCCCAGGAATAAGGTTGCCTGGAGCTCACACGTGGGGTTGAGATGTGGAAGACCTCAGCATAGGGACAACAGTTGAAATAATGTGAGAGATTAGCACCAAAGGACAACTCAGAAATAAAGACAGTGGAGCAAGGAGAAACAAAGAGCCAACATGTCCAATCAGAGGCAGGAGGAAAACTGGGAGCCTGGAGAAGAGTAGATCAGCCAGCCAGAGTAGATGGTGGACAAATTCGGGGGCAACTTACATAAATGAATTTATCTCTGCCTTGCTTATTATGCCTTTTCCCTATTCTGATTGATAGATACCACCAGTAAGGTAAAAATGTATACTCCTAATATTGATGCATGGAGATTTATAAGCATTTTCTTTTCCTTGCTTGATTTTAGCATTTTGTTTTCAAACTATAATAAATTTGCCTTTTTTTTCTAGTTCTTTCCTCTGGCTCTTGTGTTTTCTATTGTTCTACCCTGTCGTTATTTTTTTTTCTTCTTGAGGGTTGCCTACTTTGGGCTTGGTAATTTTTTCCCCCTCAGCTCACAAAACCAGGCAGTGGGATTTGGAGGGTCAGCAACTGAGCTAGAGATGCTAAGTGACAAAGTGAGGGAATATCGTGGATCCCAGTTGTTTCCTCCATGTGTACTGGTATCCAGGGCGAAGCAAGAGAGACTGATTTAGAATCAAGAAAGAAGCTACTGACCACAGATGTTGCCATTTGGAGAGGTTTAGCATCAGAGCCATAGGAGCTGCTCAGGTTCTGGGCTTGCTTGGGCAGCTATGGCTGTCTGAAAACTTTTTTTTTTTAAAGAGATATAACTAAAAACTTTCAAGTTCTCGGATTTTGGGGGTAGTAATTCCACAGGGCTTGTCATTTGTGTTTGAAGCTGGTGGTGAGGAGGGCGGAGTGAGGAGAAGCGAGGGGGTGGAGATGGGAAGCAAAGAAGGAATCAGAGAGAGAAATTTTATTGAGGGAGAGTTTGCTGGGTTTATGGGAGGGAATCTCTCCCCTCCTCCCCATTCGGATTTGAAAGGGCCGGTGAATCTTTGATTAGGTGCAGGTCAAAAGAATTTACACATTGTGACCTTAATAACTAGAGGTGATTGGCAGGCGGGCTGCAGGGAGAGGGCCGCGGCCCCCTTTCATCTCACTTAGCACAGAGGAGAGACAATGGGCCAGCCGATTTTCCTTGTTGTCCCTTGTTTGAAAAGGTCTGGTGTCTCTACTAGGTACCTGTGACATGGGGGTCTTGATTGGGGTCTCATAAAGGCCCCTGTCAGTATGTCCAAAGGCCAAGAGTACAAAAGCAAGCAGTGGGTGGGGGTCTCAGCTGACCACTGAAGAAGGGAGGGGAGGGCCCGGGAGGCAGTGGAGGGAGAAGCAACCCCCGATGGGAGCCCTTATAGAGGGAGGGAAGGAGGGGGGCAGAGAAGGGCCATTTTTGTCCCTAACTCATCAAGCACATCTGCAGAATTGTCCAAGCTGCTGCCTCCTGGTTTCAAAAGAAAAAAATGATCGTTTGATAAACCGTCCCTGATTCACCACTTTCTCACAACGGTGGGAGACCCAGCCCTGACCTCTGTATGATTTCACGTCAGGACCAGGCTTTCTTTTCCCACCCCCAAATTGCTAGAGAAACTTTGAAATGTATCCTGTGGCTTTCTCTCCCTTCTTTCACCCTCCACCCATTTCCCACCCTCTCCACCCCACTGGCCTCTGTTTTCTCTCTGGGCGCTCCAGAGTGTAGGCGAGTAATTAGTCCCCTCTTTCTGGGGCACAATGAAGCCAGGGTGTTTGGCGGGCCCCTTCCCACCGCTCACAGAGCTGGGGCCTGGGGGGAAGGACCAGGTGGCATGTGCAGTGTGTTCCAGGCCTGTACAATCGCTGGGGGACAGAGCTGGGGGCTCAGAGACTGGTGTGCTCCTGTTTCTCGAAGGAATGTGCAGAGGCGCATGCATTAATGGTCCCCACACAATGCTTGCATTTTTTTCCAGGCAGAGGCATCTTCCCCGTGAAAAGGCTGCCGAACTCAGGGCCCAGGCGGGAGCTTTTGCCGGCGTAGTGGCGTTATTTCCCACCCTGCGCTTAGTCACTTGGAGCTAACATGGGAGACCAACAGGCCGCGTCTCTCGAGAGCCTGATCTTTGTATCTGATGTGTGCTCCCCCTCTGCCCTGTCAGTTTTGTGTGTTCACGGAGTGTTGATTTTAATGCGGGCCTGTGTTGGGCTGGGAGGCCGGGCTGGGGGGCCTCAAGTCTTTGTCTTGCAGGGCTTTTTCTTCTTGGAGGGTCTTCGGCCCTAGAGGCTGGTGGCAGATTTGAGAGGTAGGGTGAGATGCCAACTCTGGCTGGCAAAGGATTCCCCCATCCATGTGTCTGTCACAGACCACTGTGGGGTGCCTAGAAAACAAGAGCACCTTGGGATGCTCGAGCACACACTTGCTTGGCACCCCACCACCCCTTGAGGGGGGCGGTTAGTTCTACCCCATAGGGCTGCCAGCTTGAAGTGAGTTAAACCCCCCTTGTGACTGGGTCTGGCAGGAGCACAGATTGTGAGCCTCAGGGAGCCAAAGCAGGGCCTTGCTTGCAGGGCTCTGGGGGAGGTGGGGGCAGGCAGGAGGGGTGCTAGAGCACAGGTCAGCTGCAGAGACTACTCTGCAATCATTAAGGGACAGGAGAGAATAGAGACCAGACAGAAAAGAGGCAGAGTGTCTGGGGGAGTGTCAGGAAATCACAAATGCTCATCTCAGGCAGTTGAAGGGGAATGTCCCTAGGAACTAGGGCCTGAGTGGAGGCATTTTCCCCAGTGAGGAGAACTGGACATGGTCACAGGTAGAGCCACCAAGGACCAATGAGCAGGCTGTCTTCTGTCTTTACCACTCACCTTGCTGCAGTATAGCCTTGTGCCAGGAGCTGGGGGATGGGGTCTGGGTGGGTTCCTTATCTCGAACCCTGAGTCTTGCTGCGAGACAAGATGCCTATGCATGACTCAAGGAGGAGGAGATTCTGGGGAGCCTCAGCCTGGGTGTGGTCTGCTCTGCTTCTGGGGAGAGCAAAACTTCGAGTACCTGGAGTCAGGAAGTCAGCGCATGAAGGCCTCCAGGCCCCCAACCATGGCCAGGCTGTAGCTCTGGCATCCGTGTGGTCCTGGGGCTGGGGGCCATCATCTGGAATCAGGCTTTTAGAAAGGGGCTGTGTCTTCACTTTCCATATGGATTGGAAGGCAGAGATGCAGGCTGGCCACTGAGATGAGGTAGCCCTGGGGAGGCATCCCGCCAAGGTTCACCAAGCACAGGGGCTCCTCTGTGCTGCTGTTGGCATCCTTCAGACTGTCTTGGGAATTGGTGCCAGTCACACTAACAGGCCTGACAAGGAGAAAGAAGCTGGAGCTCCAAGGTCTTTGAGGGGCCTAAATCCCAAAGGAACCCACCAGTAAGAAGCAGCTCCTGCTTTGGGTCACTCTGTTTCAGAGGACATTTCTTTCATTGGGAAATAGGCACTTCCAGCAATACCCACCCCTCCTTTTTCCTTTTACTGTTTTTTTTTTTTTCCTTAATATTTCCAAATGTTGTTCCTCCCTTTCCTTCTCTTCCATTTTGTGGACAGCTCATAAAAAGCCTGAGATAAACAGAGTTTATGGGTATGGATGTGATAATGGTGGGTGGGGCATGTCAGAGATGGTTAGGCTGGGGCTCCCGGATTGTAGAAAGCACTGTGACTTCCCTGGGCTGCCCTGCAAAGGCCTGGCTGGGAGGGCAATGGCACATCATAACCTTTAAATGCAAACTTGATGGAGGAGAGAGATGAAATCATAGAAACAAATTAGATGTATCTATAGGGGGTGTTCAACTGGAGAAAACGAGCATTTCTTACTAATTGGAGTTCAGGATGCTTCATTATTAGCTTCATTACAAGGGGAAGAGTACGGCAGCCTCTTTGGGGGATTCCCTGGGCTGCCTTTTTCCTTTAAAAAGTATAATTGTATTTATGGTGGAGGAAGAAGCAGGAATTGCTCTTGGTAACTTTGTGGAGCACCCAGGGATTTAAAGCAGAGTTTGGAGCACAGTAGAGGAGAGGGAGAGATGGACTGGTGAGAGGGCACTTAGAAGCCTCATTCCTTGATGATAAAAAGGAGTTGGGAAAAGCTCTGGTGGGGATGGGAACCTCCCTTCTCAGACCAAGATTGAGGAATTGGGAATGACAGGAACAATACTGATCAGAAAACCTGACTTTCTGGGAGATCTGATATTTGACTATTTTAACTTTTGTATTAAAAGGGTAAAATGGTGGAATGCAGACACAGGGTAAAGGTCTGACAAAACTTGTTTTCCAGCATACACAGGACCTTCTCCTCATGGGCCAGGGAAAGGCTGGGGTGAGTGTGGCCTTAATTGGGCCTGGTTGGATCCGCATTAACTTCTGTCCGGGCAGGGCGCTTGTTCTGTCCATGGAAGATTATCGACTGAGATAATGAACTTGGCTGTACAGTTCTGACTCCTTTTCCTGTTACCACTGCCGCAGCCCCAGAGCTCATGTCCAAAGTATAATCAGTCCCCTAGAAAACTCTGATCCAGGGTGCTTGCTCAAGGAAGTGACTTACCTAAGTTCTGTCTAGTCAGTCAAATTATCTGGTATTTAGTGTTCTCAGGAAAGCTGAGAAAAGATACTGTTTTGTGATGGGAGAGTTTATACCCAAGAGCAGGGGGTACAAAATCTCAATAATCTCAAATCAATGCTTGTTGTGACTTCATCAAAGGCCCAGAATTTTTGCTTTTTTCCTCCCAACCTGTCCTTTGCTTTCACTACAAGTCTATGCTTAGTCCAACTTTCCTGAGGTACCTGGGACTTTAAATATACAGGATAAAAACAGGAAAAAACAAACAAACAAAAAAACCCAAAATGCAGGATATCTTCTTCTGGTTGGTAGACCTCATCCTAATGGAGGCCTAATCCCTTTTCCTAGTGGACACGGACCTCCCTGGTGATTGGGTGACCTGTGATTTATGAACTCACTGAGCACCTATAGGAGGCAGCTCATTTTTATCTCCCTCCCTGCAGATTCTGAGCAAGTTATCATCAGGGTCTAAGCTCTTTGGCTTTTCCACAGAGGGAAAGCAGAATATTGGGGGTGGGATGGGAAGTTGGTTTTCTCTAGAAACTAGACTTGCAGGTACCTCAAGTCAGCAGCTAGCAGTTGTCTAGCACCTGGCACAGGTACTGTGGAGAAATGAAAGCCTGAAGTAAGATGGGTCACCCAGCCATTAAATCAGGAATATATACCACTGTCAAGTGTATTTGCAAATTTGTGACCTTTCTTATCTTTCTTCTGAAAGGTTTGTATCCCATCCCAAGTGGCTTAGTGGGAAAGAAAGGAAGCTTCCAGTGAAATGACTTTTTGGTCATTTTTTGGTGTCCTACTATTTTTCCAGAGAGAAAAATCTTCATGGTTTTACAGTTTGGGATTTCAGAAATGCAAGACAAAAACATGCCACTGGGGGAAAAAAAAATTGATTCCAAAGCAAGTGTTGGTGTGGTGTGAGTGGGTGGAACTACACTTGAGGTTGGATAGGATGGGCAGGCAGCTGCCTAGGGAAGGGATTCCCAGGCTTTAGCAACTCCTTAAGTGCTGATGTGTAAAACTCTCCTACTTCAAAGAACTACCCAGCAAGTAGTTCCTCCCCTCATCTCTCTAAGGTGGTAGTCACCCAAGGAAGGTGCAGGGTCAGCACTCTGAGGCCTGGTGGAAAGGAGCTGATGGGGGCAGAACGACCTGTGGGTGAGAGATCCATTCCCTAGAACTAATGAGAGGAACAGATAAATTAAGGTCACCATTGGAATCTCCTCACATTGTAGGCATCCTTGCCCAGGCCTGGGACCCAGAAAACATGATTCTTGAGAATAAGTGGGTTCTGGCAGCCTCCATTGGGAAAGCCACACATACACATGACTATCAGTACTGCATGGGTGTGTGAAGACGTGGGGAACGTGAGGTCCTAGAGTTTTGTGGTAGAGCTGACTGAAGCCATGCTTGCACCCCATTCCTAACCACCACCACCCACCCCGCCAGGCGATAGAAAACCTCCCTCCAGCCTCTTGAGACCAACTCTGGTTCCACTGGGACTTTAAATCTCAGAAGAGGAATAATGGGTATTAGATGCTCTGAGATCACTGTAGGCTATTTATGATCTAAGTCCTGGGTTTGAAATTAATTGGATTGGAAAACAACTTCCTTTTATTATTTTTTCAAACCAACGAAATACCCCAAAACCAAAATGTAAAACCCCCAAACCTTTCATCCTTCTCCCTCTCCCTGTGGCTTTATTTGCTGGGTAGTGAAAAGTGCTCTCTCCAGCCTCCTTTGGGTTACTGTGCTGAACAAAGTGAGAAACCCAGGGAAGAAGGAAGCTGGTGCCAAATGGGCCCCTCCCAGCTCTGCGTCCCTTGGCCTTCCCGGCTGCCTCACAGCCTGGGCCCCAGCCCAAGCAAGCAAAGGCGCCTTGACCAGCAACAAGCCCTGGCTTTGTTGCTCCTGTGGGGGAAATGCTTTCTGGAGCCCAGGGATCTCCTCTGAGAACCACCTGTGCCTCTCGGCCTCCTGCCTAGCCTGGGCCTTCTGGTACAGGGGCCCCTGCATTCCAGCCAGCACGCTAATGGTAGGGAGTGAGGGGTGGGAGACAGCTAAGGGGGCTGTGGTCAGTTTGAGGGGGCTTAAATTCCATTCTGCCCCTTTAAGGCCCCTGGTTGGCTCAGAATCTCCTGAGGCCCTGGCCAGGTTAAATTTGTCCTGTCTGTCGTCAGCCTTGACAGTAGCCTTCTAAAGTGGTCTACAGAATAGGGACAGGGGACCCAAGGCTTCACTTCTTACCCCATACTGCAGGGGAACAGTATAGATTCCCTTTACTAGGCCATTTCCTTGATCAAGAATCCCAAGTGATGCTCTATGGCCTGGCCAGTGATGATCACAATAATGACAAGAGTGATTAGCACTTGTAGAGTGCTGATGAAATGCCAAGCACTATGCTGACCACTTTATACCTTATTTAATCCCCCCAGATAGGTACCATCATCATCCTCAGTTTACAAAAGGAAACTGAGACCCAAGAGAGGCTAACTAAACAGCCAGAGTCACATCTCTCATAGCCAACACAGCCAGAGTTGGAGTCCTGGCATCTGACTCCAGAGGTCATGCTTTTTCACTTCCGTGCTACACTGTCTGCTTCCCTGTCCTGTGCTGAGCTCTCTCATTTGGAATTAGAACTTGTTGATTATCTTGAATTGTTTCCAACTTTAAAAAAAATGAATTCAAGACTTGATTCTCTGGTTGGACCTTAAGCTGCCTAAGGGCAAGCCTATATGAATTTGGTTTTTCTTGAACACCCCAGCATCTATCACAAGGCTGGCTTGGGGAGCCCCTGGGTACTTATTGAAGGAATGAAGCCCTGTCTTTGTCTGTTCCCCGCTCAGGGATTGCCCAGGCAAAATCTTGTTTTGTGAAAGGGGTAGTGAGTCCCAGAGCAGGACCTTCCGTTTGTCCCGGGGAGGCAGCCTGTGCGTGTCTGAGGAAAAGGTGACAGGGAGAGGGTGTCCTGTACAAGTGGGACACAAAACTGACGCAGGGGCACAGGAAGGTGGGAAGACAGAATCCAGGCCAAATGGGACTGGGGAGCCAAGCCAGTTGTTCTGAGCAAACCGTTTCATGAATCTTCATGGGCCTCTCATCTTGCAGGCCTGCTCGTCTCAGGCAGGTTGTTGGACTGGGCTGCCCCCCAAAAAGAAGAGGCTGTTCCATGCCGCAGGGGCGTGAGGGCAGGGTCTGGCTTCACATCTGAACTGTGGGTATTGAGACTAGCCACCCTTTTCTTTGTAGATTCTGCTATAGAGAATGACTTTGAAACTCTTGCAAAGGCTTGAGGTGGGGGTGAGGGTGTGGACAGTAGTTCTTAGCAGCCAGCCCAGGCCATTGAAGGACCAGGCTGGGGTAGCACATCATAGTGCAGTAGTTTTCATGGCTAGATCTCAATGCCGAGCAAACAGGCAAAAAGTGTGACCTGACCACCACCTACAAACCATGTGCCAAACTGCTCCTACAGCCCACGGCCATGATTGCCCCTGAATGTAGCTCACCTAGGCTGTCAGAGACTCCTCTGTATGTGGTGAGGTTTTGGGTGGCAAATGGGGGCATGATCTCATTTCTGTTGGCATGACTGGAGGGCAGGGCTATACAGCAGTGGCCTGTGCTATGGGCAGCTCAGCTGTGTACCTTTTCATCAGTCCTGGGTTCTGCTGGATCATAATGTTATTAGTGGCCTTGGAGAGTGCCTGGTTTTGGAGTTTCTAGACAGGGCTCTGAAAGGTCTGTGGCATTTCTGGGAGAATCTTTTTCCCTGAAGCTTCCTGACTGAGTTGCCCATGAAGGCCCAAAATATGATGTGAGCTCCAGCCCCAGGCCGTCTGGAGAGAGCAGAGCAGATCCAGCACCGTGGCCACCCTGCTGCATAGCCACCTCCCTTGGCCCATGGCTGCTCAGGTTTAGTTTGCCATCTTTTTCCTATTCCTTGCTTCATAAATGCAGGGCTGTGGTGCTAAGTACAAGTCAATTGTCTTGAGTGTCTCCACTTCCCAGAAAGCTATTTGGCCTACTGACCCTGTTTGGAAGATGCAGATTGGGAGGATGACAATGTAGGTAATAGATGGCAGCACCTTCTTTCCCTTGCCCAGGCCCCAGTCCCAGCTGCCCCCACCAGTCCTGCTCTGGCTCACCACGGGGCCCAATTCAGAGTCCTCTTTTGTTTGGCTTGCACAGAGCAGCTCCAGCTCACCGTTCCCACATGCCAAAGTTTCCCCACCATTCACTGGGAAGGCTGAAAAGCCCTCAGCTAATTGAGTTGGGCTGAAAATTACCATTTCCCTGTGTTCCCCTGCTGCTGAGGACATTTGTGTCACTGCTGTATTTAGGGGGAACAAAGGCCCCCTGTGGGGAGAGCCCAGGTACGAATGTGGGATGGGGGGAATAATTGCAGTCTCTCCAGGTGAAAGCCCCTGTTAAACTTCAGTAAGTCAATTAGGCTTTGCGGGGAGGGCAGAGACCCCCACAATAAACTGTTCCCACCAAGCAATTAAAGAAAATCATTTTAGCTTTGAGGAGAGAAACTGCTTATTAGAAATTTTGTAGGCCCCCCCACTTCCCTACCCCAGGCCCCCTTAGGGATGAAACAACAAAACGCCTTCCTCAATAGAAGTGTTTCTCCTCCTTCCACTCATTGTGTGGCCTGAAAGCACTTACCGTGGGAGGGAAGAGGGAGGGACAGAGACTGGCCTAAGGGGAGAAAACTGCAGGGGCTTAACACCTGGGCTAGTGCAAAATCACAACTGCCCAGTAAGTTTAGGTAAAGAGACCCCTGTGGGCACAGTGTGTCTACAGGATCTGTGTGGAGTCTCCTTGTGTGGGACATGTGTGCCCACAGACCGCTATCTGCTCCTTAGCACAAGTGGAGATGTAATGCAGAGCGTGCATATGCCTGCAGCATCCTTGGGTGCCCCCTTACCGAAGGGAGCAAATGCGGCTGCATGTATGTGTGTGTGTGCCTTCTCAGCAAAGGATGGCAAGGTCAGGACAACCCAGAGGGCATGTACCTCTTCCCAAGGCTGTGACTAGGCGCATGTTCTCTCTCTTCCCAGGGGCCAAATCCCAGCACCTGGGAGTTGAGCCACAGCACAGCTTTCCACCTTGGACAGTTGGCAACTGAAGGCTGAATGGCCAGCAGCCACCTACTGGGCCTGGGCTAGGAGTGATGTGTGGGGAATTGAAGAGTAGACATGCTAATCATTACAGTCTTGCTCCCATATTGTTTGGATGAGGTGAGGTGTGGAGACTCAGCAGTAAAGGAATCAGTGGCCTGGGCTGACACATGCTTTCTTGGTCTCTAGTTTGGCTGATGTGGCTCATGAGAGTCTCCTTTTGGCAAAGCCCTGCCTTCTCCTTTTTCTGAGAAGTAGCACAAGTTGGAAAGATAAGGTGACCTTATTTTATATTATTTGGGGAGGATGGCAGGGAGGGAAGTTGACCTGTGCATCAGTAGTCTATAATTTGGTAGTTTACAGGTATGTATGTATGTGCGTACCCCCAGATCACAGGTAGTGTAGGCATCACGCCCAGCCCTGCCCTAAATCTTGGCACTTTAAAGGAGGGCCTGGTGGCGCTGATGGTGGGCATGGCATTGATTCAGGCACTGCCCTGGCCCCAGTGTTTCCCTGTGGCTCATGATGTGTTTGGCCTTTATTCCAATGTTCCAAAGAGGTGAAATTAAACATCGAGGGGCAGACTTTTCCCAGAAAGCAAATATGCTATGTTATTTGCCTACCAAGGAGGCTTAGGAGGTAGAATTTGGTGCCTACAGACTGGCAGTGGGGAGGTGTGTGGGCTGTTGACAAAGTCCTGAGCAGGAGGATGGAGGAGAGGTTTTATAGAGAGTAAGAGCTGCTTGGAACTTGGAAGTCCCAGAGGGGTGTTGTAGCTTGGAGAGGAGCAGGAAGGGGCAGCTCACTGTGGCAGGCTCTGCATAGTGGCTGCTTGTAAGGAGATGGGACTTCAGAGGAACCTGAGGCTCTGATACTTGTCATGTTTTTTTTTAAAAAAAAAAAAAAAAAAATAGAGATAGGGTCCCGCTATGTTGGCCAGGTTGGTCTTGAACTCTTCGCTTCAAGCAATCCTCCCATCTCGGCTTCCGAAAGTGCTAGGATTACAGATGTGAGCCACTGTGCCTGGCCACTTGTCATGTTTTGCTTCAATTTTTAAATGTGTATATATTCATAGACATATATCCTAAACACATACACATGTGTGACTATTTTATTTTATTTTATTTTTTTGAGATAGAGTCTCACTCTGTTGCCCAAGCTGGAGTGCAATGGCACAGTCTCGGCTCACTGCAACCTCTGCCTCTCTGGTTCAAGCCATTCTCCTGCTTCAGCCTCCCAAACAGTTGAGCTCACAGGTGTGTGCCACCACTTATGGCTAATTTTGTAATTTTAGTAGAGACGGGGTTTCACCATGTTGATCAGGCTGGTCTCAAACTCCTGACCTCAGGTGACCCACCTGCCTCAGCCTCCCAAAGTGCTGGGATTACTAGTGTGAACCACTGTGCCTGTGCCTGGCCACATGTGTGTCTGTTGATGTACTATACAGTGATATGTTTATAGAGTTCTTATGTAACATCTCATGTATTATTTTGATACACCATAATGTGATTTTCCATAAATAAGCTTTGGTTTCCTCGTACCTAATTTCTGATTTACAACTTCAAATGTCTTTCTGATCTGGGGCCAGGTTCATTAAAAAAAAGAGAGTGAGAGGGTTTTGGGGCACACACTTAAGGTGTATGTGTATTGTTTTGTTTTTGTTTTTTTGAGAAAAACAAAATCTTACATGCACTGTGTGAATGTTCTGCTTGGTTTCTCTTGTGTTTTGTGTTTGTGTGCACATGTCACTCAGAGGGATTCAGAAGTAGAATATTTGAGTTTGCTCCTATAGTCAGATTTATTTTTCCCTTGGTTTTTGGGTCATTTGTACCAGGTTAGGGTGGAGAAGAGATAAAAGAAGTTGTAACAAAGGAGTTGCTTGGGGTTACAAAGAAAGATCACAGTCAATTGATTTTGATTGTGGATGTGTATTTTTTAACTTTAATTCTGAAAATTTTCAAAGATAAAGAGAAAAATAGTAAAATTAACCCCTGTGTTTTCCATCACCATCTTAATTACTTTATGCATGCTTTTTTTCCTTTTTTCCCCCTCAAAGGTTCTCCTATCCAATTGTGCATGCTTTTAATTAAAATTAGATGAATACGTGGAAAATATATTTAAATTATCTATCTCTTAAATGCCTGGCACTATGGTTGTTGAAAATGGAAGGGTCGGCTGGGTGCGGTGGCTCACGCCTGTAATGCCAGCACTGTGGGAGGCCGAGGTGGGTGGATCACCTGAGGTCAGGAGTTCGAGACCAGCCTGGCCAACATGGTGAAACTCCATCTGTACTAAAAATACAAAAATTAGCTGGGCGTGGTGGCGGGTGCCAGTAATCCCAGCTACTCGGGAGGCTGAGGCAGAAGAATCGCTTGAACCTGGGAGGCGGAGGTTGCAGTGAGCCAAGATCACGCCATTGTACTCCAGCCTGAGCGATAGAGTGAGACTTGGTCTCAAAAAAGGGGGGAAAAAAAAATGGAAGGGTCTAGGTTGGGCAGGGTGGCTCACACCTGTAATCCCAACACTTTGGGAGGCCGAGGCAGGTGGATCACTTGAGGCCAGGAGTGTGAGACCAGCCAGGAGTTTGAGACCAACACAGCAAAACCTCATCTCTACTTAAAAAAAAAAAAAAAATTAGCTGGGCATGGTAGCACATGCCTGTAATCCCATCTATTTGGGAGGCTAAGACACAAGAATCGCTTGAACCCAGGAAGCAGAGGTTGCAGTGAGCCAAGATCATGCCACTGCACTCCAGCCTGGGCAACAGAGGAGACTCTCTCAAAAAAAAAAAAAAAAAAAAGAAAGAAAAGAAAAGAAAAAAGAAAAAAAAAGAAAGAAAGAAAAGAAAAGAAAATGGAAGGGTTTGAGAGTAAACCAAACTCTGCCCCATTAGAATTGCCCCATTAGAATGAGTCATGTGGTTTCCAGTAGAACATTCAGTCTCATCAGTCCATAAAAAGGGGTTCAAGGGACCAAATTTCTGAAGATCAGGGCCTTGTCCCTTGAAGACTAGACTCCCATCCCTCAAGCAGCATCCTTGTTATTTTCTGTTGTCCAGACCTTCTCCTCACCCCCTACTGGGAGTGGGCAGGAGATTTTCCCTGGCACTGTTCTTGGGCATTTGTATAAGAGAACACCTCATCTCCTTTCTGAAGTTCCAGGCCAGCCTGTGTGGTTCTGTTTCATCTGCTCTCCTAGAAGACCTACCAGGTATTAATTTTGTGGTTGAAGTATCTTAGGCCCCAAGGTGTCCAGTAGAGGCCTGGCAAAGCCCTTTGCTCATCTCTCAGTGAGGACATTCAATTGGGTGAGAAGCTGAGCAGTTACTGGACAGAGGCTCTATATTACTCAGGACACATTTATTGTAACTGACAGAAACCAAATTCAAATTCACATAAATAAAACGGAATATTTGGCTCATGAAATCCAAGGGAAAAGGTGAAAAACCAAGCCAAAAGCAGAACTGAAATACAGCCTTGGGACTAGCTGAACCCAGAGGCCACAGTGCTGCCATGGCTTTATCCTTCTGGGGTGCTCATCTCTTTCTTTATGGTTCTTAGCTCCTTCCTTTCTCCAAGCTGGCCAGCTTATTCCATGAGGCTGCCAAGAGCTCCTGAGTTTGGCAGCTCATTGCTTAAATCAGAGAGAGTGACTGGCTTCCAAAAATCTCAGGCCCGTTTTGGGTCAGCTGTGCATCTCTTGATTAATTAACTGTGGCCAGGGAGGGAAAGTCATGTAAGAACATGGTGGATCTCTCAGGAATCACATATATGGAGGGAGAATGTGGGCACACAGAACAATAGGTGTCTACTAGTTGGATAAAGGCCAAATTACTCCATGATGTCCAGTCCCAAAGTGTCTATGTGAATGGTGACTGAGCTCAGAGACCTTGGCTACCAACTCTTAAACAAAGTGAAGAGTTTGATAGGAACTGTTGTACAGCCTTTGACCTCCTCCCCCTCACATTATTACTAGTCAGCAAATTAAGGATTCCTCCTTTTAAGCTGTTGATGATGTCCTTAGCAAAACCCGCCATATTCTAATGTGACATGCACAGAGAAAGAACTTGGTTGCAGACACCTGAGGTTGTATGAATGAGCAGTGGCCTAGCACCCTCCCAGAGGGGCAGAGAGGGACTGGAACCAAGTCCTGGGATGGCACAGGTCTGGCCTGCCCAGGATTCCTCCAAAGGAAAATGATTAACAAGCTGCATGATTTGGGATTAAACTGCAGGGAGTTGACACGTGCACCAGGGCTTGCTGCTGGCACTCCTCTACAAATGGAGCACTCCTTTCTTGCGAGAGATAGGCTTTACCTATTGTGTACATAGATACAGTAGGTCTTATTGTCATGGATCCTACTTCTGTAGTCCTGCTGTGTATAATTCATGATGCATAGCATCTCTTTACAAAGAGAGTAGTTATGAAGCAGAAGTTTAGGGGGAAAGCACTGTCAGAGCTGCCGGAAAACTGGAATTCTCATAGGCAGCTGTTCCCAGGCTTTCACCACTCAGAAGGCCATCCAGGTAAAGGGTCTCTGTCAAGTCCCGGATGGAGCCAAGATATCGTGTGGTTTGTGCGATAATCAGAATCACATTTAATTCAGCGTGCTGCTAATATGCAACACATCTTTCAGGTAACTTCAAAATGAGTATTTTAATTACCATTCTCCTTTTAATTTCTTAATTTCTGTTTTGTTGTTTTATACATAAGTGATGTATAAATATGTTCTAATTGTAAAAATTCAAACAATTTAAAATACATAGAATAGAAAGGAAAAATCTCCTTCAGTGACCTGTGTTCCCTCCTGTTAGCCTACTCTTTTTTTTTTTTTTGCAGGACATCTAGTATGTGTCATTCCAGATCTTTTCATTTGAAGCAAATAGCAGATATCATATAGTTTCATCAATATGTGTACCTATATAGATATATGGTTCTGCTTTGTTTTAGGCTCACATTATACATTTGTTCTGCAGCTTGAATTAATTTCTTATCTCCCTATGAGGCTTGGAGGTCCTTTCATGTCAGAGCACCCCATCCTACCATGTTCTTTTTGACTGCAGCATTCTAGTTCCACGCCTTACAAACCACAGTTTGTAACCATCCTTCTACTGATGGACATGTAGGTTGTTTCCAGTGTCTTGCTATTACAAACAGTCCTTTGGGAAACATCTGTGTACTTGCCTATTTTTACTTATGGTCAGGTATCTTTCTAGGAAAGACGCTTAGAAAGAACATGGTGGATTGAGGAGGAAGCGCACCGAAAAGTTTTTAGACACCGCCACATTGCCTTCCAGTTAGACCGTATCAGGTTCTATACCCGCAAACAGTGTGTACAATTACCCATTTCCTCTTATCAGTACTGGGTAATATCCATTTTTTGAAAAATTTTGCCACTCTGATAGGTAAAAAATGATATTTAATTTGGGGAGTGAGTATAAAATAGTGATTAATGGGTGGACTTTGCAGCCCACATGGCTGGGGTCAAATCATCAGTCCCTTTCCTGCTAGCTGGGTAATGTTGGTGAGTTACCTCTCTATTCCTTAATTTCCTTATCTGTAAAAAGAGGAGGATGATTTTGCTCCTCTTTTTACAAACCTTTTATACAAACCTCATAGTGACCTTTTTTTTTTTTTTTTTTTTTTTTTTGAGACAGGGTCTTGCTTTGTCACCCAGGCTGGAGTACAGTGCCATGATCTTGGCTCACTGCAACCTCTGCCTCCCACAATTCTCATGCCTCAGCCTCCCAAGTAGATGAGATTATAGGCATGCACCACCACACCTGGCTAATTTTTGTATTTTTAGTAGAGATGGGGTTTCACCATGTTGGCCACGCTGGTCTCGAACTCCTAGCCTCAAGTGATCTGCCCGCCTCGGCCTCCCAAAGTGCTGGGATTACAGGCATCAGCCACTATGCCTGGCTCATGGTGGCTTTTTTTTTTTTTTTTTTTTGAGACGGAGTCTCACTCTGTCTCCCAGGCTGGAGTGCAGTGGCACGATCTAAGCTCACTGCAAGCTCCGCCTCCTGGGTTCACACCGTTCTCCTGCCTCAGCCTCCTGAGTAGCTGGGACTACAGGCGCCTGCCACCATGCCTGGCTAATTTTTTTTTTTTTTTTGTATTTTTAGTAGAGATGGGGTTTCACTGTGTTAGCCAGGATGGTCTCTATCTCCTGACCTTGTGATCTGCCCGCCTCGGCCTCCCAAAGTGCTGGGATTGCAGACGTGAGCCACTGCGCCTGGTCCATGGTGGCTTTTTAAAAACGTTTTTATGAAGGAAAGTTTCAAAATATACAAAAGTAGAATAATTACCAACTCTTGGCTAACCTTGCTCCATTAATCCCTACACACTTTCCCGTCCCATATTATTTTGAAGCAAATATCAGACATATAATTTCATCTATAAATATTTCAGTCTGTACTCTAAAAGATAGTGATACTTTTTAAATGTAATCATAGGCTGGGTGCAGTGGCTCATGCCTGTAATCCCAGCACTTTGGGAGGCCGAGGCAGGTGGATCACCTGAGGTCAGGAGTTCGGGACCAGCCTGACCAACATGGTGAAACCCCTCTCTACTAAAAACATAAAAAATTAGCCAGGTATGGTGGCAGGCACCTGTAATCCCAGCTACTCGAGAGCCTGGGGCAGGAGAATTGCTTGATTCCGGGAGGCAGAGGTTGCAGAGAGCCGAAATTGCACCATTGCACTCCAGCCTGGGCAACAAGAGTGAGACTCCATCTTAAAAAAAAAAAAAGTAATCATAATACCATTATCATACCTAGAAAAATATTATCAAATATGTAGGAATGTCTTGAGGTTTAAGTGAACTAATTGATAGAAAGTGCTTAGAACAGCACTTGGGCACACACTAAATACTATATGTGTTTGTAATTATCTTTGTTGTTTCTCTAATTTGCAATTCTTTTTTGTTTTTTTTTTTGTTGTTTGTTTTGTTTTGTTTTTGTTTTTTGGTTCTTTTTTTGAGATGGAGTCTCGCTCTCTCACCCAGGCTGGAGTGCAGTGGCTCAATCTCAATCTTGGCTCACCACAACCTTTGCTTCCTGGGTTCAAGCAATTCTCCTGTCTCAACCTCCTGAGTAGTTAGGATTACAGATGCACGCCACCACCCCCAGCTAATTTTCTTTTTTGTATTTTTAGCAGAGGTGGGGTTTCACCATGTTGGCCAGGCTGGTCTCAAACTCCTGACCTCAACTGATCCGCCCACCTCAGCCTCCCAAAATGCTGGGATTACAGGTGTGAACCACCACGCCTGGCCTAATTTGCAATTCTTACTAGAGGCTTAACATTATTTCATACGTATTTGGCCTTGTATTTTTTTTCATAAATTACTTGTTCAAGTTTTCACTCATTTATCTACCTTTTTCCCTGTGATTTATAAGATCGCTCTTTCTCCCCCCCACCCAGGGTAGGGAGGAAGTGGGCTCCACGGCAGGGTGCTGGAGGGGTGCCCCTCCATCTCTCTTTTTTTTTTTTTTTTCTGAGACAGGGTCTTGCTCTGTTGCCCAGGTTGGAGTACAGTGGTGCAATCATAACTCACTGCAGCCTTGACCTCCTGGGCTCAAGGGATCAGATCCTCCCACCTCACCCTCCTGTGTAATTGGGACTAAAGGTGCATGCCACCACACTCAGCTAATTTTTTTCATATTTTGTAAAGACAGGGTCTTACTTTGTTGCCCAGGCTGGTCTTGAACTCCTGGGCTCAAGCAATCTGCCTGCCTTGGCCTCCCAAAATGCTGAGATTACAGGCCTGAGCCACCACTTAAACCTCTTTTAATATTCTCAGTATTAATCTTTTGACTATATATCAGCAGTCCCCAACGTATTTGGCACCAGGGACTGGTTTCATGGGAGACAGTTTTCAATTTTTCCATAGCCTCAGGGGTGGGAGGGGGGTGAGTCAGGGTTTGGGATGATTCAAGTGCATCACATTTATTGTGTACTTTATTTCTATTATTATTACATTGTAATATATAATGAAATAATTATACAACTCACCATAATGTAGAATCAGTGGGAGACTTGAGCTTGTTTTCATGCAACTAAATGGTCCCATCTGGAGGTGATGAGAGACAGTGACAGATCCTCAGGCATTAGATTTTCATAAGGAACCACAACCTAGATCCCTTGCATGTGCAGTTCACAGTAGGGTTTGTGCTCCTATGAGAATCTAATGCTGCCCCTGATCTGACAGGAGGTGGAACTCAAGGTGGTAATGCCAGTGATGGGAAGTGGCTGTAAATTCAGTTGAAGTTTGCTTGCCCACCACTTACCTCCTGCTGTGCGTCCTGGTTGCTAACAGGCCATGGACTGGTACAGGTCTGTGGCCCGGGGGTTGGAGACCCCTGCTACATATGGTAATTCCTTTCAGCTTGTTGTTTTTGATGTCTTCTGTTGTGTAGAAGTTTTTGTTATTTGTAGGTTCGGTCTATCTGATCACTACCTTCATGGCTTCAGAATTTTGTGTTTATCTTAAGAATGTCTTTCCAAAATTATAAAACTCTTTTCCTATATTTTTTTTCTTAGACCTTTATGGGTTTTCATATAGTTTAAAAATGTTTATCTCCTTAATCCATCTGGGATTGATATCTGCTGGGAGTTAGGCTTCTAATTTTTTTTTTCAAATGCGTATCCAGTGAACCCTATACCATTTATTGATTAGTTCACTCTTTACTCTCTTTAAAGACCACACTTAGGATCTATTGATTTTCTACAAGTAGATAGGTGTGGCTTTGGATTCGTTATTCTGATCCACTGATCTATTCACCTATTTCAGCATGAATATCATACGAAGTATGTTTTGATCCGGTAGAACAACTTCTTTCTTATTGTTCTTTTTCAGATATTTCTGGGTTATTCTTGTGGTTTTCCTCTTCTAGATGAATTTAGAATCAATTGATTAAGTAAAAATCTTGTGTAGATGGGACTGTATTGAATTTATAGATTAATTGGGGGAGAACTGACAGTTTTATAATCAAGATTTCGCATCTGGGAATATGATGTTTCTAAACTTATTAAACAATTCTATCTCCTTTAGTAAAGTTTTATATTTTTATATGGATCTTTTCTAGTGATTTTTGTTTATTTGTTCATTTTTCTCTTTTTTTTGTTAGATTTATTCTTAGATATTCTACAGTTTTAAAATTATTTTCATGAATGGATTTTTATTTTATTTTTATTTTATTTATTTATTTTTTGAGATGGAGTCTCGCTCTGTTACCCAGGCTAGAGTGCAGTGGTATGATCTTGGCTCACTGCAACCTCTCCCTCCCAGTTTCAAGTGATTCTCCTGCCTCAGCCTCCCGAGTAGCTGAGATTACAGGTGCCCACCACCACGCCCGGCTAATTTATATATATATATTTTTTAGTAGAGACAGGGTTTCACCATGTTGGACCAGGCTGAACTCCTGAACTCAGGTGATCCACTCCCCTCAGCCTCCCAAAGTGCTGGGATTACAGGTGTAAGCCACCACACCCAGCCTGGATTTTTAATTACATTTTGGTTACAATTGGTTATTGCTGGTAGATAATAACACTTGGTTATTGCTGGTATATAATAACACTTGGTTATTGCTGGTATATAATAATAACTAACATCCGTGGGTGTGTGCTATGGGTATATACTGTTCTAAGCATCTTTTCCCATATAATTTTTTTTTATTATACTTTAAGTTCTGGGGTACATGTACAGAACGTGCGGGTTTGTTATATAGGTATACATGTGCCATGGTGGTTTGCTGTACCCATCCACCCGTCATCTACATTAGGTATTTCTCCTAATGCTATCCCTCCCCTAACCCGCTACCCCCTAACAGGCCCTGGTGTGTGATGTTCCCCTCCCTGTGTCCATGTGTTCTCATTGTTCAGCTCCCACTTATGAGAACATGCAGTGTTTGGTTTTCTGTTCTTATGTTAGTTTGCTGAGAATGATGGTTTCCAGCTTCATTCATGTCCCCTTTATAGTAGAACGATTTATAATCCTTTGGGTATATACCCAGTAATGGGATTGCTAGGTGAAATGGTATTTCTAGTTCTAGATCCTTGAGGAATCGCCACACTGTCTTCCACAATGGTTGAACTAATTTACATTTCCCATATAATTTTTATAACAAGCCAATACCTAGGTACTATTATTATTTCTGTCTTATGAAGAAGAAACAGGACTGTAGAGAGGTTGAATAACTCACTCTGGATCACATGATTACTAGGTGGCAGAGCCAGGGGTCCATACCTGCACCCCTTTCTACTGTTGTATGCAACATGCCAGCTACCTCATCTGACCCTGGTATTAATTGTGATAGTTTTTTGGTTGAGTCTTTTGGATTTTCTAGGCAGACAATTATATTGTCTGCAAGTAATTACCATGTATAGCTTGTCTTTTTGCATGCTTTTTGTTGGGTACCTCGTTTTGTGAATATTGTATCATCATTTCTCAGGAAATCTGAACTGGTCAGTTTTTGCTTTAGCACAGGGACACCTTGCCATTTGTTTCTTTTAGGAGCACATAGAGCAGTTGTTTAAGGGGCCATGTAGATGGAAATCCAGTTTAGAAACTCTTCTCCCTGCAGCTCCCAACACCTTATTAAATTCAATAGGATGAATGAACTTATGTTATTCCACTGTACTGAGAGTTTTTGTTTTTTATTTCCTTATTTTTTTCCCTCTCTATTAATTCTGTGCTCCCATTGCTCAAGTTTCTAAGTTTCTGATTCTTGAGTGAATCAGAAACCTCAGGCTTCCTTTTGTCTAGCCTGGGCCAGGCTCTCCTATCCTTGGATAGGCTGACCTTGTACCCTTGGTTAAAATAGACAATAATCATTTTGTGTTTCTCTGTAGGCATTCTCTGGCTGTAGGAATGCACTCCTCCACAGAAACCCTGCTTTGCTGGCCCTTATTTGTTGGAGTTGCATTTGGGGGGCAGGGAGCAAGCAGTAAGAGCTCCAGCCTCTGGACACTATCCAGAGCCTGACCTAGGCACCTACTTGCACCATCCTGTCCTGATGCACTTGGGTTGAGAGAGAGGTGCGTGTGTGTGTGTGTGTGTGTGTGTGTGTGTGTGTGTGTAGAGAATATGTGTGGTATGTGTACTGGGAGAGGTGTCCCAGACCTCTGCCAGCTGTGGCCTAATTGGGAGAAAGAGGCCAGTGGGGCACCTCCCTTCTGACCTGGAGCTTCTTGGCCTAACCTTAAGCTACTGATCAGTCCCATCACTTCAGGGCAAGGTGTGCTAGGGCCATGGTTGCTAACACTAGCTGTACCAGGTCGCTCACCTTCAGGTCTGCCTGCCCTTGGCCCCGAGTCATGGACAGGAGTGTTATGTTGTCTTTTCTCTTATAAAATGTAAATAATGGCTGGGCACAGTGGCTCACGCCTATAATCCCAGCACTTTGGGAGGCCGAGGTGGGCGGATCACAAGGTCAGGAGATCAAGACCATCCTGGCTAACACGGCGAAACCCCATCTCTACTAAAAATACAAAAAATTAGCTGGGCGCGGTGGCAGGCGCCTGTAGTCCCAGCTACTCGGAAGGCTGAGGCAGGAGAATTGCTTGAACCCGGGAGACGGAAGTTGCAATGAGCCGAGATTGCGCCACTGCACTGCAGCCTGGGCAACAGAGCGAGACTCTGTCTCAAAAAAAAAAAAAAAAAAAAAAAGTAAATAATGTGTTTTTCCCTTTAAAAAACAGCACATGCTCATTAAATAATGTTTGGAAAATGAAGAAAATTTAAAAGAAGAAAGAATTGCTTATCATTCTACTGCCCAGACACAATCACTTTTAACATTTTAGTTTTCTTCCACTCTTTCCTTTTCTCTGCATAGGCTCTTTTTTTTAGTAGTTGGAACAGTGCTGTTTGTACTCTGCTTTTTTCTCTTATAATAGTATATCATAAGTATCTTGCTTGTATTATTTGGGAACATCATTTAAAATGACTGTATAATATTCCATTAAGTAGATAGACCATCATTTATTTAACATGCTTTGGTCTTTACCCCTTGAAGGCAAGGCATATCCTCCTTTCCCTATTAACCCATTATGGTTCAGTCATCCATGAAGCTGGCTAAGCTTTTGAATTTAAATTTTATATCTGCACCGTCTCTTTGAGGTAATGGTATGCCATTTGCTGTGTGAAATGGAACTTCTTTTTATTTGCTTTAAACTTTATTAATTCAAGCTTTAGCTAGGCATCTTGTTCTTATTCGGCTTTAGTTTGATAAAAAAAAATTGTGTTTATCTTCCCCTGCCTGGTCTTGCAGCTTTGGTCCTAGGGCCTCCCTTCCTTCTTTCGAAACAGACGCCACTGTAGATGGTAGGCTCCACAAGCATGGCCCTGTCCACTCATCGAGATGTGACTCGAGCAGCCTTCTGGAGCTGCGGTCTAGAGGGCATTCAGGTGGATGTTTCCCCACCTGCAGGGTGGGATGTTTGCTGGACAGATAACAAGATTTGCCTCTTTTTTTTCCCCTTCCCATCACATCTATTTCCTTATCCCTTTGGTGACCCGGGGTGCCCTGTTGGCCGGATCTTAGGAACTGGTTGTCTCACACTTTCACCTGCCTCCTGCCTGTGTCTTTCCCCTTCCTGACTTCTGTTGACCTCCTGTTCCCACTCCACTGGTCCCTCCCTCACAGTGCTGTCACTGCAGCTATGCTCCTGGCTTCCCCTCACCGAGTGAGTTTTTGTGACCTTCGCACTGTATTCATGCTTTGGGACTTACCGCTGTAATGATGTCAGTGGCGGAGGTTAGCAGATGGCGGCAGCAGCAATGAGACCTGACATGTTCTAATGACTCCCTCCTTCCTACCCTTGCTGGCTGAGCCAATGGAGGGACAGGGGTTTCCTTGAGGTATTTAAGGAGGGGGCCAAGGGAAATCGGGGGGCCCCCAGGTGCTGATGAGGCCTGTGACCTTTGCTGCTATAATATCAGTGTTTCACAAGCAGGGCGGTTCTGGAGCCCACTTGCAGCCCATCAAAAATTGATTTAATTGCAATTTTTCCTCCAATTAGGAGCACTGGAGCCTGACTAATTGGAGTAATAGAGAGTAATAAGGCTCAGATAAAAAGCCTTCCTCGGCTGCCTTTGTATCTCGTGTCAGTGCCTGTCAGAGGTCAGAGAGCTTGCATATTCTATTAGGCAGCCTGGCCTTCATTTGTACAAATTAGTTTACCCAACAGTAATTAAAATGCCAGTGCGGGTTGAAGAGAACTGAATACACTTGATGGGCATGTTGGTGAATGATGTGACAGCTCTGGTGGCCTCCCTTGCCAAAGTGTGTCAGCCCAGGCTCAGAGGCTGCTGGGGCCTGGGCCAGCTGGGCGGCTCTAGGCCAGCCACGGGGCACAGCTGCTGAGCACGCCACTTGTGCTACCCCGCCTCAGAGCCACTCAGTTGCTTCTTTCTTCTTCCAGGTGGAGTCATTTGTTCATTTGTCCATTCATTCATTCATTCATTCATTCATTCATTCAATAAGCATTTGAGTTTTCAATATGTGTCAGGCATTCTACTAGATGCTGGAGATTCAAACAAGACTTAACTCTTGAAGTATAGCCCACATGAGAGCTTCTGGGCGAGGGGTGGTATAATAACTTGGGTCTGGAATCAAGACTGACTGGGTTCCAATTCCAGTCCACTAGTTGCTACCTGTGTGAGCTAGAGCAAATTAATTACCTCCCAGAGCCTCAGTCTCCTCATTTGTAAAATAGAGAAAGTGGGGCTGGGTGCCGTGGCTCATGCGTGTAATCCCAGAACTTTGCAAGGCCAAGGTGGGTGAATCACCCGAGGTCAGGAGTTCAAGACCAGCCTGGCCAACATGGGGAAACCCTATCTCTACTAAAAATACAAAAATTAGCCAGGCGTGGTGGTGCGCACCTGTTAACTCAGCTACGGGGGGTGCTGAGGCAGGAGAATGGCATGAACCTGGGAGATGGAGGTTGCATGAGCCGAGATTGCACCACTGCACTCCAGCCTGGGCGACAGAGCGAGACTGTGTCTCAAAAAAAAAGGGAAAGTGGTACCTACTGCATAGTGTTATGAGGATTACATAGGATAATGCTTTCGAAACACGTGCTCAGCACCTGGCACATAGTAAGTGCTCAGTAAATTACTAGTGTTATTAAGAGGGCCTAAGCTAATGCAGAAGCAGCAGGAATCTACTTGCCTTTCAGACTGCCCATGCCCAACTAATTTCCCTTCTTACCTTGCTTTCCTCTTTTCTATGTCTTGTTATTTTTAATCTCTCAACTTGAATACACAAACTCTAACTCCCTGGCATCTTCCTCTGGTGAGACAGGCTTCTATGTCTACTTCTGGAGCCTGATGATAGTCTGCATGATGCCAGGTTTGCCTGAGCTAGGGCCAGGGGACGAGTAAGGCAGGTTGAAGATCTGGTTAAGGTCTGGGACAGGGTGAGAAATTATAGAAGGCTGGCTTCTGGTAAGTGCTTTCTGTTCCAAAAAGAGCTTATGGAGTCAGAATGACTTTTAGACCCTCTAGCTAAGAGGGGATATGTGTACTTGTATGAGTGTGCCTGAATGTGTGTGTTTTGATGTTAATTTTTAGGTGTTGGTACCTCTCGTCTCTTACCTGGTTGTGGTGCTTATGAGGGACTTCTCACTCCCCTAATATTGTATGCATGTGTCATGTGACATTCAAGTTTGAGCCTTTGGTATTTGGGAATTATTCCTTTAGGAAGCAGAGGGACCAATTTCACAGTGCACGTGACAGCTTTCCCAGCTGTGTAGGCCTTGGGCTCTGGAAGGCCCTCTTAGTTCAGTTCTACAAATTTGTATTGAGCGCCTTCTCTGGGCCAGGCACTGTGCTAGACAGTACAGTACCCAAGAGCCTCTAAAGGATTCTGATCTCAAAGGGGAGACGGGAAGATAAACCAAAAATGCCATTTGTCCCATGAGTATGGAAAGGACTAGGAGGATGGTCAGCCTACCTGGGGAGCCACCAGCTCTTGCCTCTGTCTGTTCAGCACAGATTTGATGTCCTTGTCCCTGGAATACCCCTGAGGGAAGAGATAGGACTGAGGGCAAAAGCCATTTGAATTTTCTTTCTTTTCTGAGCCGAGCTGGCTTTTTCATCACTTTCAAACCCAAAATTGAAGTTATAGCAAAGGCCTTTAGTGGGGAAAATTCACTGAGCAATCCCTTGGGAGGAGCCATGGAGGGAATGATACATGTTTTCATTTCATTGATCTCCAAGTATTTACTGAGAGCCTTTGACATGCCTAGCACAGGAGCCAGCACTGTGAGGGATGTGGCGAGAATCTGGTTGAAGACATCTTGCGGATTCAAATCGAACAGGTTATCAGAGCACAGCATTTTGTTTGGGTTAAATCACCTGGGTTAGAGAACTGAGGCCAGTGAGACTGCCTGTGATGCACAGATCCCACCCCACCAGCCCCTTTTCAAAGCGCTTTATCCTGTGAGTCTCAAGGGAGGAGTCTGAGTATGGGGGTAACAGGTCTTGTGTGCAGCCACAGTATTTTAAGTCCATTCATGGAAGCTTGGCCTTTGCTTCATATTCACTTTCTGCACAATGGGAATAATAATGTCTATCTTGTGGGCTCATTGTGAGATGTGACGCACCCTTTGGGTGTTGGAGAGTAGTGAATTCCTTTTCTTCCTCTGCTCCATGTATCTGTTGTACCCTGAGACTGCATGTGGGCACACCCTTTCTAATCTTCTGACTTTGAGTGTGGCTGGTCTGTAGCTTTTGCTCATTCTTCCTAATGACCATGGGAATAAGGGAGTGGGGTGGGGGGCAAGAATGGCTGCAGGTAGTGGGGAGTAGTTGAAGGTGTGCAAAACTGTGTCTGCACCCAGCCTGACCCCCAAGAGTCCTGGGCAGGCCCCGTGGTTTGGGTGTGAGTCCTGGTGAGTGTTTGCTCAAAATCTGCTTGACTGTTGATGGTTTTTTACGGAGTGTTAAATTTGATTAAACTCTTAAGTCCTCCTAAGTGCCAGGAAGACACTCTGCTTTCTCTACCTCTTTGCTCCTTGATTCATAGTGGTTAGGTGAGAGAAAAGGGCAGCTTTTGGAAAGAAAAAGACATTTATAGATGTCACATCCAGGCAGTTACGAAAGCACTTCACAGGAGGCTGAGCGCCAGTGGTTCACACTTGTAATCCTAGCACTTCGGGAGGCTGAGGCAGGTGGATCAACTTGAGCCCAGGCGTTCAAGACCAGCCTGGGCAACATAGTGAGACCCCTGTCTCTATTTAAAAAAAAAAAAAAAGGCCCTGTACAGGTTATGAAGGTGAGGGACACTCCTCCTGGCGGCAGATGATCAGGGCCAGATGTGGGTGGGCCAGAATAGAGGAGGATAGGAGTCCCTGGGAAGGGGATTTGCATCCCCACCCCACCCTCATCCCTGCCACTCCCACAGCTCTGACCTCCAGCAGGATTAAAGTTGCTCCCCTCTCTATTGATTTACCTTGATGCTAATTTAGGCCTGCGGCCAGTCAGAGGCCTGCCATAGGCCTTAAGAGACGCCTGGCGGGGCGCGTTGGCTCACGCCTGTAATTCCAGCACTTTGGGAGGCCGAGGTGGGCGGATCACGAGGTCAAGAAATCGAGACCAGCCTGGCCAGCATGGTGAAACCCCGTCTCTACTAAATATACAAAAATTAGCTGGGTGTGGTGGTGCATGCCCGTAGTCCCAGCAACTCGGGAGGCTGAGGCAGGGGAATTGCTTGAACCCAGGAGGTGGAGGTTGCAGTGAGCCAAGATTGCACCACTGCACTCCAGCCTGGTGACAGAGGGAGATTCCTCTCAAAAAAAAAAAGAGATGCCTGTGTCTGTGCTGGCGCCCTTCACCTGGCCCCCACTGCTCAAATCTGGAGAGTCCAATTGCCTGCTCGAATGATTTCCAAGTGGCTATTATGTTTCCAGCCCAAGGTAATTGGCTTTACCAGTTATTAATGGATTACCCTAAATAGAAAAATGTTGTGGGGGGAGGAGAGGGCAACACCTTCTGACTTTGTAGTTTGGTTCTTCAGTATCCACTGGCTGCTTCCCAGGCTGGCAGTCACTTGGGGCATGGCACAGTGGCTGTTTTGGCACTCCCACTCTATAGTTTAGTGGCTGCTGGCAGCCTTGAAGAAGCTAGGATGATGGGGCATGTCCCTGGAGGAAGTCTTGGCTTGAGTCATGAAAGCCCCAGGATAGCTCCTATGGCCTTTTTATCAGCCTAGGGCTGAAGAGCAGACACCTGCCCTGCAATTTTTATTGTAAATCAGTGGTTTGGCCAGTGCCTGCCCTAACATCTCCCCCATCAGCAACTGGCAGGCCAACCTCCCCACCCCAGCTAAAGCCACTGGCTTCTCCAGGGCCTTCTCTGTGGAAATCCATCTCCTCACTGACATGCTTGGGATCAGAGGAGCCACAGGTGCTGGGCTGGGCCACAGCAGACGGGCTGTTGCCCCCACATTGCTAATGTGTTATTAGTATGTCCAGTCTTCCTTCCCCCCCGATGAAAGACATGCAGGGACATGGCCCATTCCTAACACCACTCCTTTCAACTCGCTTGCTTGCTGTTTAAGTTTCAAGCCCAGGTTTCCTGAAGGCTTCCCCTCTCCACCCTAACAAATCCTCTAACAAGAGTTGTCTGGCTCATAGGTTCAAGTTCTAGGCCAGCACTACAGCCAGCCTGGCCCACTGCGTGGATCCTTTATACCAGGCTTGTGCCTCCATTTAAAGTGAGACTCTGCAGATTGTATATGTTGAGGTTTTTAGGGCTCTAAAGGGACACTCTGGGCAACAGGGTCAGCCTGCTCCTTCTCATGTGCCTCTCGACATTGTTTGTTATTGGCTTCAGAGGACTCTGGCGGACTCCCATCCCACTCTCCAGAAGCCCTGGCTGCCTGGCTTCTGGGGACTCCGCCCCACCTATGTACTAGCATGTACCCATCCAAGGGATTCACTCATCTTTCATATTTTTTCCTTTTCTCATTTTGGTGCCTTTATACCTGCCCTGTGCTTATACCACATTACCAGATTCCCCCAGCTCTTAAAACCTTCAGGAATGCCCCTCAGCTGCCCCTACTTCTGACCACGGGCATCACCTTCCAGCCCCAGCAACCTGTTCCCTGGAACCCTTTTCTGTGCCCTGCCATTGTGCTCTTGGGGTTCCTAAACAGGAGCCCGACAGGCTCGCTCTCTCGGGCTCAAACTTGTCACGTCTAGGAATCTGTTTTTATGGTACGCAGAGACCACTCAACCTAGGCTGTGCAGCAGGCCCAGCTGTGGCTGAGCTCGTGGGTCTTCTGGCCAGGCACCTCTGGGGGCTACACCCCTCACAGTGCTCCAAGATGTCTTCCCACAGCTCCTCTGATGGCTCCCTTGGCCACTTCTCTCATTCTGGCTTAACCCACAATCCCCTGGGGAATGAGCACGGCATTTCCTGTTGTTAGCCATTTCCACCACAGGTTCTGACAAGCCAGATCTGATTCTGCTCTCCTTTTGTTTGGCAGCTCTTTTGTGACAGGGACGGCTTGTTGTGGGCACTTCTCACCCCTGAGAATCTGGGACCTCAACAGGTAAGAGATTCATGAGCCCATGCTGGCTTCCAGTCCAGGAGGTGAAGGAAAGCTTGCTGAGCCAGCCTCTGCCTCAGTTGGCTGAGTGGTCCAGGAGAAGGCTGGGAAGTGGTCTAGTAGGAGGCCTCTGCTGTGGTGCTTTCTCACATGGAATCATTCAGGGTTAGCTGGAGGAGACTGTTGAAGTAATTTATAATAGGTAAATAGTTTCATGTAGAATTTATGATAACAACAGCAATTTGGATTTATGATACTCTTTCTCTGAGGAATGCCTATGTGGCTATATAAAATCCCATCCATCCCCAGAGATGATTTTGCTAAAATAAAGAAATTTTGAAGGTGGCCTACAGACCTATAAAAAGAATTATACAGAACAGTGAAAATACATGCAGGTTTTATTCACAATTCTCTGCCTTGGCAGGCTTGACATATTCCCATCTGATTATTTGCCATTCTGGTTTTTTTTTTTTTAACTTCTAATTTTGAAATAATTATAGATTCACAGGAAGTTACAAAAATAAGATGGAAAGGTGTTTGTGTAACATCTTACATAATATATAACAATCAAACCAGGAAATAGACCCTGGTACCATCCATGGACCTTTATTCAGATTGCACTCTGTGTGTGTGTGTGTGTGTGTATGTGTGTGTGTCTGTGTCTGTGTGTGTCTAGTCCTTTGCAATTGTATCACGTGTAGATTCAGATAACCATCACCACAATCGAGGTACAGAACTCTTTGTTCCATCAGCACAAAGATTCTTCATTTACCCCTTGGTAGTCACACCCATCCTTCTCCCCTCCTCCTCTTCCCATTGTCCCTGATTCCTGGCAACTTCTTATGTGTTCTCCATCTCTATAATTTTGTCATTTTGCAAATGTTACATAAATGGAATCATACAGTATGTCACTTTTTGAAACTGGCTTTTTAAAAACTCAGCATAATTCCCTTGAGACCCACAGATGTTGTTGCATATATCAATAGTGCATTCCTCTTTATTGCTGAGTAGTATTCCATGGTATGGATATACCAAAGTTTCTTTTCCCCATTGAAGGATGTTTGGGCTGTTTTCAATTTTTTGACTATTGCAACTAAAGCTATTACAACACCTACAGGTTTTTGTGTGGGCATAGATTTTCATTTCTCTGGGATAAATGCCAAGGAGTACAAATGCTGGGTTGTTTGGTAAGTGTATGCTTAGTTTTTTACCTGCCAAGCTATTTTTTGGAGTATCTTTATCATTTTACATTCCCACCACCAATGTATGAGAGATCCAGTTTCTTCACATCCTCACCAGCATTTGGTATTTCACTATTTTTTTTCTTTTTTAAAATCTGTATATATTTATGTTTTTTAGAGATACAGGTTCTCATTATATTGCCCAGGCTGGTCTTGAACTTCTGGCCTCAAGCAATCCTCCCATCTCAGCCTCCCTAGTAGCTGGGACTACAGGCGTGTGCCACCACGCCCACCTAATTTTTTGTGTGTTTTTTGAAGAGATGGGTTTGCCATCGTGCCCAGGCTAGTCCTGGGCTCAAGCGATCCATCTGCTTAGGCCTCCCAAAGTGCTAGGATTACAGGCATGAGCCATGATGCCTGGATTCACTATTTTTAAACTATTCTAAAGGTGTTATATTTCATCATGTTTTAATTTGAATTTCCCTAATAGCTAATTATGTTAATATATTGTCATGTGTTTATTTGCCATATATTTCATATATGAATATTCTCTTTGGCGAAACGTCTGTTCATGTCTTTTGCCTGCTGGATTGTTTTCTTTTAATGGAACACTTCATGTATTTGCATGTCATTCTTGCATAAGAGCCATGCCAGTCTTCTCTGTATCATTTCCATTTTGGTATATGTGCTGCCGAGGCAAGCAGTTTGCTTTTTTTTACCATTGAGTTTTGACAGTTCTTCCTGTATTCTAGATATTAGTCCTTTGTCAAATATGTGATTTGCAAATATCTATCCCCAATCTGTAGCTTGTCTTTTTTTTTTTTTTTTTTTTTTTTGAGATGAAGTCTCACTCTGTCGCCCAGGCTGGAGTGCAGTGGTGTGATCTCAGCTCACTGCAAGCTCTGCCTCCTGAGTTCACACCATTCTCCTGCCTCAGACTCCCAAGTAGCTGGGACTACAGGTACCTGCCACCACACCTGACTAATTTTTTGTATTTTTTAGTAGGGACGGGGTTTTGCTGTGTTAGCCAGGATGGTCTCGATCTCCTGACCTCGTGATCCGCCTGCCTCGGCCTCCCAAAGTGCTGGGATTACAGGCATGAGCCACCGCACCCAGCTGCTTGTCTTTTTATCCTCTTAACAGGGTCTTTTGAAGAGCAAATGTTTAAAATTTTGATGGAATCTAAATTATTGACTTTTTCTTTTATTGACTGTGCCTTTGGTGTCAAGTCTAAGAACTCTTCACCTCGCCCTAGGCCCCACATGTGATCTGTGTCTTAAATGCCACATTTGACAGCACTAGTGAAGATGCACTTCTCACCTGCTTCCTCAGTTGCTGTAGCTTTGTCTTCTCCATTTTTCTCCATCTCCCTAGGAAAGCATTAGCCATAGCTTTTTTTTTTTTTTTTTTTAAATCCATTCTATAGTCAGTCTTCAAAATTTTTAAAACAACATGAGATGTTTTAATCAATGAATCACAGTTTTTTCCTTCAACATTCTCTTTTGATAGTCATCCAAGAACAGGGATGGGAAACTCCCTACTTTCCCAAGCAACCATTCTGTCTTTCGGTAGCTCTGTGAGTGAGAATGCCTACCCTTTATCATGGATTGATTTGCTCCCTGAAGCTGTGATCCTGGACAAGAGACAAGCAAGTTGAACCTCTCTCCTGAAGAACAGACTTTTAAATATCTGAAAACCTTGGTTCTGCTCTTCCAGGGCCTCCTCTTCTTCAGGCCAAAAGTTCTAGGTCCTTCAGTTGTTCCTCATTAACATAGTAGATAAGTTAGCCACGGCCTTTGGCTGTAATGAAGAACTAATTCAAAGTGGCTCAAACAGGCCAGGCACAGTGGCTCACCGTGCCACAGCACCTCACCGCACCACAGCACTCCAGCCTGGGTGACAGAGTGAGACTGTTTCCAAAAATAAAAACCAAAAAACAAAGTGGCTCAAACAACAATGGGATTATCACTATCTTAGATGACAAGGAGCCCGGAAGTTGGGTGGTTGGGTAGTTCCAGGGTTGATGGTTCAGTAGCTCAGTGAGACCATGAGGTCCCAGATTCTCTCACTTTCTGCTTTGCCACCCTGGTCAAGGTGGTTTTTGCTCTCAGGCTTGTTTAGAGCTGCTCCACCAGCTTGCAAGGCAACACTCAAAGGGAAATAGGAATAGCATATGTCCCTGTCTGGGGCCCCTTTTTAAGATGAGGAAGCCTTTCTTAGGAGTTTCCAAGCAGACTTCTCCTCACATCTAATAGTCAAAATTGTATTCCAGTACTCACCCTAAATCAAACCCTGGCAAGGGGAATGGAATGACCAGTCAAGATTCACTTCCTGGGCCAAGGGAAGAACTCAGCTTCCACCCCTGCCCCTACACATTAGCAGCAGCAGGTGTGGGGAGGGATGGCATAGAAGCTGGGTTTTGTTGGCTAGAAAGAATATGAGGAATGTCTAGATAGGTGACCTATACTGTTGGTCTCACACTGGTTTCAGGACCATTCTCACCTGAAAGTTTCTCTAATTTATCCGGTTTTATCCCTCTTGAAATGGCATGTTCATAACTGATTACTGAACAGACCAGGTGTGGTCTGATGAGTAGCAGATGCTGGCACCTCCTTCATTTTAAATCTTCTACTTCTGTTAATATAGCCAATAGTCGTACCCCACTGTTGCTAGCCTAGCTGAAACTTCCCAGGACTCCTTTTCTCTTTAGCCCCTGGGATATTGGAGCTCCTACAGTCTGTGAAACTTGTTCCCCATGAGCTCACCCTGCCAAACTCCTGCCACTGGCCCTCCTTCCTTCTGAATGGGGCTGGGGCAGAGGCAGCCCCTCCCCTGGTGCCAGGGCCAGTGTGATGGGAGGCTGTGAGGAGCCCAGGAGGGAGAACTGGCTGTGTGGCCAAACAGACCTGGCTTCCAGAACTACTGTGCCTCTTGCTGTGATCTGGGGCCCTCTGAGCTTCAGTTTCCTCATTTGTAAAGTAGAAATTAATTATCCCTACCTAACAGAACTGGTTATGAACAAAATTATTGTGAAAGAGTGTCCCATACAGTGCCTGTCACCTTGGAGGCATTCAACTAATGCAAGCTGTCTCTTTCCTGCTCTTCCTTCCCACCCAAACTAGTACCTCGGAGTTTGTGGAAGCTTCTTTTTTTCTTGAGAGACAGGGACTTGCTCTGTCACCCAGGCTGGAGTGCAGTGGCATCATCATGGCTCACCGCAGCCTTGAACTCCTGGGCTCAAATGGTCCTTCTGCCTCAGCCTCCCAAGTAGCTAGGACTATAGACATGCCCCACCATGCTTGGCTAATTTTTAAATTTTTTTGTAGAGACAAGGTCTCGCTATGTTGCCCAGGCTGGTCTCGAACTCGTTGGCTCAAGTGATCCTCCCACCTTGGCCTCCCAAAGTGCTGGGATTATAGGTGTGAGCCATTGTGCCTGGCTTGTGGAGGCTTTTAATTCTCAAAATATCCGTGTCTTAGTGACTAGTGGAGGAGGAGGTGAACCTGCTGAACTCCTGGCACAGGGAAGGCTCTTGACAATGGGCTGTGGGTCACAAAGATGGGCATTCTGATAAAAGTTTTTACTTGGTTACATAGCTGGGCCTTGTGTTTGGCATCATCACCTGCCTGGGCCCAGGATGACACACAAGCCGGGTGGCGGGCTGGGTACACCACTGTGACCCAGCATCATCTCAAATGCTGGGTAATCTTTGAATGGCCTCTTCTGCCTATGGTTGCCTTGCTGAAGGGTACTCTTCGGTACAGATTTATGGTCAGGATGGAGTTCTAAGGCACCATTTATTTGACTGTTATTCTCTTATGAAACCCCTAGATCTCATTAACCCCAAACACTGGGTCTTTATTGAAACCAGAATGGACCCTAATGAGAATGGGTATGGGACAGTGATTAGCCAGGCATGGTGGCTTATTCCTGGAATCCCAGCACTTTGAGAGACTGAGGCAGTAGGATCGCTTGAGCTCAGGAGTTTGAGAGTAGCCTGGGCAATATGGTGAGACCTTGTTTCTTACCAAAAAAAATTAAAAACAAAACAACTATGGCCTCAGTTCTTCCTGGAGCATGAGAAGAAACAGCCCTGCCCACTCTGGCCAGCCTGTGGGCTCTGCTGCTTGTGGCAGGGTTGCCCTGGGCACCACTTGGCAATGCCTTCTCTCCAGCCCCAGATTCATCCACTGGGAGGAACCAGGCTTTGTTTAAACATCTGTCCTGTCCCAGAGAAGCTTGGAGGACCAAGTGGTACAGCGATTGAGAAAAGATGCCCTGGTGGAGGCATTTGCTTTTCGTGGGAGGAAATGGATGGACAGGATGACTCTCTAGAGCTGTCTTTCCCAGAGAAGCCCAAGTAGATAATAAAGCCATGTAGAAAATAGGATTAAGGTAATGAACAGGCAGGACAAAGTTTGATCTTTCAGTAACACCAAAGCCTGACTGACAGGCCAATCCGAGAGGTGGAGCAGCATTGCCAGCAGGACTTGGGGTTGGGCGGTGAGCGGTGCTGGATGGATTCTTTGCTTTTAACCTGTCACTGCTGAAACTTGAGGAGCGCCTGTATTTTCTCTTTTATGTATGTGCTAGGGCTTGGGCAGAGAGCGAGGAGTACTGGAGGGGCAGTTTGCCCTAAGCATTGCTATACCCTGGATGATGGTGGGGGCTGGGACACACTCAAAGCTGTAGCCACCCGCTGGGCACCAGCGCTCCCATCAGGGGAGCCATCACCCACGTCTATGTGTGTCTCTCAGCTACTCACCCTCAGGCAGCCAATGCTGCTTCTCACAGAACCTGGACCCCTTTCAGGGTCACCATTGTTCCCTCAGCCCCTCATTCCATCAAGACCTCTAGAGACTGTTCTCCTTGCAGGCTGGGCTGGAACAGGGATGGAGGGGCAGTTGCTATCTGGAGCACACAGGTCAGAAGGCAGCCACAGGCACACAGCCGTTGCCTAAGTGGCAAGGAGCTTGGCTGTCCCCTTCTCCCTTCCTCTTTTTTTCTTTTCTTTTTTTTTTTTTTTTTTTTGAGACAGAGTCTCGCTCTATTACCCAGGGTGGAGTACAGTGGCGCTCTCCTGGCTCACTGCAAACTCCGCCTCCCAGGTTCACGCCATTCTCCTGCCTCAGCCTCCCAAGTAGCTGGGACTACAGGCGCCTGCTACCGTGCCCGGCTAATTTTTTGTATTTTTAGTAGAGACGGGGTTTACCCCGTGTTAGCCAGGATGGTCTCGATCTGACCTCGTGATCCACCTGCCTCAGCCTCCCAAAGTGCTGGGATTACAGGTGTGAGCCACTGCGCCCGGCCTTTTTCTGCCTTTCTGTCTTCTGGAGCTGGGTACCATGGGGTTAGGCCGAAGGACAGAGGATTACTATCTAAACGAGAAAGAGTCCTTCACTCAACTTTAAAGTGCCAGAATATTTCTGCTTCTGATGGTAGGTGGTCTTCAAGCGCATTCCCTAACTCCCAAGTGCCAGGAATTCCTGTACCTTCATCTTGACTGACCAAGCACTGAAGTATCCCTAGCTAGGCCCTGTGATCCCATCAGGCCCTGAGGAACTATGCCAAAGCCATCCTGCCCAAGCCTGGGGTTTGGAGGAATCAAGGCTCATCTTGTGTTCTCTGTCTGTGTTTGAGCAGGACCCTTCCTTGGCTAGGCCCCAGGGAAGGTGCCATGTGTTGATTGTGTGGGGCCCAGCTCCTGGCGGCTGGAAGGCCCAAGTGGCTCTCACTGGCCTGACATCACAAATACCCCCTTCCTCCATGGGCTTCCTCTTGCTGTGGGTTTTATTTTTTTCTGCCAAGGGGCATTTGAGATGGACCTAGCACTGGTGCCCTGAGCACAGGGCACAGCTGGGCCCCTGATAGCCTGTGGGTAGGTGGGCTTCAGGATGGAAAGCCCTTTAATCCCAGACCTGAAGGTGTCATAGTAGGTCCAGCCACAGCCACAGCCCTAAGCCCCGCTGGGATTGTGGGGTGGGGAAGCGGGTGGGGAGGTGGTTGGTGACCTGGCTGCTCCTAGGGTATTGAGTCCTTGGCCAGGTCCTGTGCTGCCCTGTGTGTGTGGCAAGCCCTGCACACATCCCATTGATTCCCCTTCCCCTTTGGGCCAGGGTCATCCCTGGTCCCCCATTACACCTCCACTTCCACCTCAAAGCTCCCAAGTTCCCCTTTTCTCAACAAAGGCAGGGGCAGAATAGGCTTCTCACCCATCCTAACAGATGTCCTAGATTTTTCTCCTCTGAGCCTGTGCTCAAGCCAACCCCATGCCCAGAATACCCCCTCTGTGCCTAATGAAACCCTGCTCGCTCTTCAGTATAAACAGCACCTCCACCACAAAGCTCTCCTTGATCCTGACCCGTGGCTGGAGTTGGTGGCCCTTTCCACTGAACACAGTGTTGGAACACTGATAAGGGCCACCTGGTCAGCCATGGCTGTGGCCTGGTAGAACTCTCCCTCTGAGCTGGGAACTGACTTTGGTATCCTGAACTGAGCACAGGATATGAATGAGTATCAGGGCATCTAATGACATTTGGAATGGTAAGGGACATTTGGCTGGAGCCCCTTCTGTCTGGAGAAGGAAGCCGTGTCCTGCACACAGGCTGGGCCGCTCTGAGGGCACTGTTAGAGCCCATCCTGCCCAGGTGTGGCTTCGTCTGCCCCGGCCCTGTGCCCCCACCCTATGCAGGGGCCTGGCCCACAGTCAGGGTGATTACGGGAACTGCCCCTCTTTAAAGTACCTCCCTTCTCCTTTGAAAGCATTACTGACAGCTTTTTTTCATTCTCTTTTTTCTTTACCTCTTTAAGGAACCCTGTAATTTCTTTCTCTTTCTTTCTCCCCCCTTAACTTTTTCTTTCTTGTCTCCTCTGTCGCCCTGAACTCTTTGAAATTGGCTCTCTGCCCACTGACACCAAACTGATACTTTGCGTTTCACTTCTCCTTATCCCTTTATGGCAACAGATGTTGAAATTTTGTATCCTTTTATCTGCCCGGCTGCCCCTTCCTGTAATTATGGCCCCCTTGTTAGCAGTACAAAGTGGGCTGCCTGGCCTTTGAGCCATTGTGTCTGAACACATGTGCGCGGGCGGGTGCTGGGGGTGTGTGCACACAGACACATGCATGTGAGAGGCTGTATGCTTGAGAAGGCCCTTCCTTCTCACCTGATGGGGCTGAGGCAAGTGAAGCTTCCATAGCTCCTCCATTGTTAATGTTTAGAACCTATCTGTCCCCTTGATTCTCTCACTGCCTCCACCAGAAGGCAAGCCTCTGGGCATCTGTGAGGTGGAAAAGCCTGCAAAGAGCTGGAAAGGGCTGGAGGTGGCCCTGGGTAACTCTTGGGGCAAGTCCTGTTGCGCAACTGTAATAGAGGATGTTGAGGGGCCAGTGATGGAGTGGCTGCATTGTCTGTGAAGGTGGGGAGTGCCACCACCCTGGAGCATATAGATCTGATCTAAGATTTACTGGGTGCGTGACCCCCTGCGCCTTCATTTTCTCATCTGTAAAATGGGGTTAAGAAACTTACCTCCAAAGCCTGTTGTGAGGATTAAATGGGCTGATATGAGTAAAACACTCAGCACGTTGCCTGGTACACAGTATGGACTCAGGATATGTGAGCTGTTGCTGCGGTGGCTACTCTGCCACCAGGTAACCTAAGCAGCCATCTCATCTGCCTCCAGCAGACACAAAGAGAACAACAGGCCCTTCAGCTTGCTTCCCTCTGTTCCCGTCATCCTGAAAGCTGCTACCAGACGGGATTTCCAGGAGCTCTGCCTTTATCATGGATTCAGGCTCTGCCCTTCCTTGCTATACGACATTGTTACTTTTTGTCTGTGACTCTTGGTTTCCTTATCTACAATCGGGGCCTGGACTAGGACAATCACTGTTTGTTCAAAAGCCTCATGGCTGTCTGCCACTCATGGAGTTCATGCCAGGTGAGGGATGTGCACCCTAAGGGCCATCCAACCAAGCCTCCAACCAAACCAGGTTGCCAGCTGCCACCAAAACAGCCTGGTTGCCCTAGCGCTGCACCTTTGTTGTTGCTGCTCCTGCCACCTGGGCCATCTCCCTATCTTGTCATTGCCTATGACACCCCTGTCTCTCAGTGAAGAATCAGTCAACACCCCCAGCCAGAAATGCTCGCTTTTCTTAGCTGCCCCCTTGTAGAACTTTCCGTTGTTCTCTGTGGTACCTACCAACTCACACTTTGATTTGTTAGTTGGATATATGTTGCAGACTTCTTTCTCTACCTGGATTGAATACTCCTTGAAGGCAGGGACAAAGTCTCTCTGATCAAGTCACAGCTTACATCTCCCTGTAGTTTCCATTAAGCACAATGCTTTGTATACAGAAGATGCTCTACTGAAGGAAGGAGGAGATAGAAGGGAGGAAAAACCTCCCATTCTCTTTGCAACCATGTTGGGCCCAGCTTATACCTTCAAGCCATCTGTCCCCTAGGCAGCAGAGATGGAGGAAGGTCAACTCTTTGTTACCTTTCCCTCCTCTCTCTCTCTCCAAAAGCCATTGTTGCATTTCAAGGTAGCACATGGCTGACAGGTGCACAGGTAAGCACAGACCCAAACAGATGCAGGAATGAGCATCCATAGGGTCTCCAGAGAACAGCATCAGGAACCCAGTAAGTTAAAAATGACTGAAAAATGGTGTGGGAGTCACGGACATGCTGAACTGTGGGCTGGGAGGTGGAGGAGGTGGTGACTCAGGAGTGCTCTAGTACAGGTGGCTGTGGGGGAGGCTGGGAGAAGTGCAGCAGGGCACCAGGCTTCCTAGCTCTGCAGACTTGGTGGGCAGGGGTAGGGTGCCAGGGACTGCCCCCTGTGCCCAGTCCAGCTTAGCACTCAGGGCCTGTCCCTGGTGGGCCATCCAGGTTTTTAGGGCCAGCCCCTACCATCAGTTAGCTGCCCCCACAAAGATGGTGATTGGTGTCAGCGTTTCATGTAAATGTCCCTCCTCTCTGACTGGCAGGAAGTTCTCTCCCTCCAGCTGCAGTAGAGTCACCTGGGCAGCAGGATGGGTTGGGCCAGGGGGCCCTGACCTCTCAGGGGTGTGGCCGCACTCTGCTTGCTTCTTCCTGTCCAGGTAGTGGGATTCCCAGGAGCAGCCTGCACACGGTCAGAGCCAAGGAAACAGGTCTCCCTCAGGCTGCCCCTCCTCAGCCTGTGTCTTACTCATCAGGCTCACACAGACGGCCCCATCTGTCTTTATGTTTCCCTGGGTGGAGAGAGAATTGCTGGACTCGACTCGGGGGAGGCTAGGGTGTGGAGGCCCCCAGCCCTTAGTGGCTCCTGGAGGCCTGGGCTTTGTCCACGGGAGTTGGAAGGGAATAGACTTTTTGTCTGGCCCTCTATAGTGACAGGCTGGCCCTTGCTCCCATCTTGGCCTGGGGCTCTGAGCAGCAGCCCTGTTCCCACACAAGCTGTGCAACAGCCAAGGCTCTGCATCCCCCTCTCGCCCCCCACAGTGAGAGGCCGAGAAGCATTCTTAACATTCTTTCCAGAGAAAAGGGGTGAAATGTCTGAATTTGGGGGGTCACCACGTTATACAAATTGCAATCTAATCGTTTTTACAAGAACACACTTGCAGTAAGAAAAGGAGCCCAGGAGGAGGGGATGAGGAGACAGACAGCTTGTTTTGTCCCCTTTTCCCCCAAAGTTTGGGGCTATTGTCGGGCCAATCTCTCCCTCTACCACAGCAGTTGAGCTAGAGTTTTCTAGTTAAATAGGTCCTGGGGTGGGGGCCGAGAAGGGCCCACGGTGCCATTTCTGTTTGTTTTCCCAAATCAAAGCCCCAGCAGGGCTCCTGTGGCACTGCTGGGTTGCTATTTGAAGAGATGGGCCTTTTCCCAGAGCCTGGTGTGTCAGTTTATGCTCTGAACTTAACCTCACGGGTACCACACAACAGAGCCTTGAGGGTCCTGGGCCCAGGGGCAAAAGAAATTGTATCTTTTTATTGGCCCATTTAAAGTGTGTGTGGCCATTTTAGAGAACCAGAGAACAGTGCAGCAGAAAGAAACTTCTCAGCCCCTGCCAGGCTGTGCGGGCAGACCAGGGTCTCTCAGGACTTGTGCTGGCCCCCAGGGCCTGGTGATCATTGGGCCCTTGGGTCTCCCCCTGAGGGTGGGGACCCTTTGGGCTGTCCTGTATTTCTGACTGCAGATACTTATGGCCATGACATTTTCCAGTGGTGGCATGAAGGCTGCGGTAGGGGCCCAGGTTGGCAGCCCAGTCTGGGTGGGCCTCTTATACTGCTGTCCCTGTGCAGCCCCAAGAGTGCCCAGCTCTCCTTCCCTCTGAACCCAGGGACCAGGGTAGGCAGGTAGAGCCATGCTGGGCTTCAGTCCTCCCAACCCCCACTGCCTTTCATCTTCTATTTCAAACAAACATGAAATTACTTCTACAGATTAAAGGGAGAGCTCCTCAATCATTCCTTAAGGCCTCACTAATGGAGGGGGCAGGGCCCCCAAATGTGGAAGAGGGAGGAGAACTGTGGAGCCAAACAGCCCCTACCCAGCATGCACCCAGTATACCTGCGAGAGAGAGAGAATGACTCCGCTACACGGCTCTGGCCTGCCCAGGGTGGCTGAATCTTGGCTGGTGGTCCATCTGGGAAGGCAGGGCTTCTCTGGGAGCCAAGGTTAGCAGTCTCTATGGGATGCTGATCTGGGGAGAAGGCCTTCTGCCTGATCCCTCTCAGGAGCCCCCCAACAGACAGAGGCTTGCCATCTTCTCCCCGCAGGCCCAGCTCTGGGCTACTGAGAGGAAGACCAGAACTTCCCTGAGGAGGCTGGTAGCAGGGGTGCTGACTTGGGGATTAATCCCCCACTGGCAGCAGCAGTGCTCCTGGCCAGGGCTCAAAGGGGGAAAGGTGGAAGGGGCAGAAAGGAACCCCCAGTCTCCTCCTTTGATTCCTTCGGCCTTCGGGAAGATGGCAGCTCTGTCGGGGAGAAGGGAGTTTGTGGGTCAGGGTCTGAATGAGGTGGAAGGATGAGAGCTGACATCTGCATTCAGACATGTGGCTGGCTGCCTTGTCTGCCTCAAGCCCTTTGCTGACATGCTACTTGGGCCAAAACTGGGCTGGTGAGCCATGAAGTCCCCTCACTCCATGCCAGGGCCTCTTACCTGGACATCCCCTGTGAAGTGTCCATGGCTTTGTTTCTCCTGTCATGGCATGGGGAGAGCCCAGCGTCTCAAGGGTAAAGGAAGCTGAGGCATCAGGCCTGGAGGGCGCCCCTTTTCCTTCATTCCCCCCAGTCATTCTGTGGAAACTCAGTACTTCTACCCATCCCCTGGCTGCAGGGATTAGTGGGTGCACTTGATGTTGAGGGGAAGTTGCTAGGGACAGGAGGCCCCCCTACATAGTTGCTAGGGGTCTGGCATCAGGGCAAAGGGTCTGCCCACTGCCGCGGTCACGGAGGGAATTACACAGTCACAAAGAAATTGTTCTTCTCAGTAATCTGCTCTCGGCCACCGGGTGGGGTGAGCAGGCTGGAGCCCCACAGGCTGGGGGCTGTGATCACAGAGGCGTGCTAGCCCCGGGCTGGGGGCCAGCTAGGCCAGGAACACCAGGGACAGCTTGCTAAGCTGCTTTCGCAGCGATTTCTCTCCCCAGACACAAAGGTGTTTACTTGTTTTAACATCTCCTGGGACTCCCCTTCTCCCTTTGTGTGGTCTTTATCCCCAATGAGGTTTGAGCCCCAGATTATAGGCAGGAATTAAGGCATTGGACTCAGGCAGCTCAGAACTGCATGACCTGCAGGATCAAGAAGTATAAAGTAACCAAGTGTGTTTGTGTGTGTGTGTGTGTGTGTGTGTGTGTACATGTGCATGTGAATGTGAGGGGGGCCGACCCCTTCAGCAAGCCCCCCATTCATTGTCCTGAGGAGGAGTGGCTGGGTGGGTGGCAGCCGGCACGCAGGTGTGATGGAGGGGCTGCTGAGGGCTGGGATGCTGGGGGAGGGGTGGGGCCTGGGACTGGTTTCAGAGGCCTCATGGCAGGGGTGAGGTGGGTAGGAATTGGGTATCTCCTCCCTCAGCCGCCTTCCTTGAGTCTCATTCTAGCTGAGGAAAGAGAACATTTCCCCAAGTTCTGATGCCCTCTGAAGGTGGAACGAATGTGTATCTCCCACGTGGAGCAGCCTCTCACTCTGTCCTTCCCTTCCCAGTGGGCAGCTCATGACACACTTGGGCAGTGACTTTCCCCCAGGGGCTGGGGTGCTAGATGTCATGTATGAGTCCCCTTTCACACTGCTGTCCTGTGGCTATGACACCTATGTTCGCTACTGGGACCTCCGCACCAGTGTCCGGTAAGTGTGCTGGGCAGGGAGGACAGGTGGTGGGGGCCCTGCACCAATCCTGGTCCTTCCTCCAGTCCTGGGTTGGCCCACGGGAGAGGGCACAGAGACTCCATGTCAGGGCTGGGAAGGAAGAGGCCTGCAAGGTCCTATCAAGCCCAGACTTCCTACACTTGGGCAGCCCTGGTCCCAGTGGCTTGGCTATAGCCAACAGGCCTTGGCAAAGGCAGGTGTTTCCCAGAGCCTCTGGAGCCGTCAGGGTACTGTCCCTCAATATTCTGTCCCAGCCTTTCTTGAGGCCGTGTTACTTCAACCTTTCTTGAGTCCAGTGACAAGTAGCTGGCCATGTGAAAACAGAAGTGCAGGCATAATCTGCTGTGTCGTCTGGGCCATGGCGAGAGAGCCCTCTACAGAAGATGCTTTCTCCCATGAAGTTCAGTTTTTGACGAATCTGATGATTTAGCCTTCTTTCTCTTCCATCCCGTAATGGCTCCTTAACGTTCCCCTCAGCCACTCTAGGCCCAAGAAAGCTGGGGTGGAGGTGGAGGGTACCCTAAACCTCCCTCTGCTTCTCCTCTTCCTGGACAGGAAATGTGTTATGGAGTGGGAGGAGCCCCACGATAGCACCCTGTACTGCCTGCAGACAGATGGCAACCACCTGCTGGCCACAGGTTCCTCCTACTACGGTGTTGTACGGCTGTGGGACCGGCGCCAAAGGGCCTGCCTGCACGTAAGTGTCCTGCCCACCTCTTCTCCAGCATGCCAGGACTCATGATTATGGGCTGCATTTGGGAGAGGGTGAGGTAGCCAAGGACGTGCCTAGAAAGGGTTGGAAGAAGCCTACAATGGCACATGTCCCTCTTCCCCTGGGCCTGGGGATCCTGGGTTAGGGCACACCCATGTCCCACTTGGAAAGCTCTTACCACTTCCTGTGCCCTCCCTTCCAGGCCTTCCCGCTGACGTCGACTCCCCTCAGCAGCCCTGTGTACTGCCTGCGTCTCACCACCAAGCATCTCTATGCTGCACTGTCTTACAACCTCCACGTCCTGGATTTTCAAAACCCATGACCGTCAGAGCCACCCCTGCCTCTGGGCCAGGGAAACCAGCTACTCAGGGACCTCTCTTGCCTGGAGGGTGCAGTGATAGCTCCTCCTCACTGCCCCACTGTGCTCCTGGGCCTGTGACCCCAGTGCTCAGGCACCTTGCACTAGAGGCTTCTGACTCCTGGGGCTTTGGAGCTTACTAGAGATGCAGTCCCTCCCAGGAACCTGTTGGAGAGGCAGGACCTGCTGCTTTAGAGTGCGGCTGAACCCGGGCCTTGCATTCCTGTTTGGCCAGAGCAAGGATCTGGCCTGGAGAGGCCCATCCTATACCCCTTATTAGAGCCATGACAGCCTACAGAGTGAGGTGAGGTGCTCCCACCTTCCCAGATGGTTCCTTTCTGCCCCTTCCTGGAAGGAAAGGTGAGGCTGCCAATAGCCCGCCGGCACCAGCCAGACCTCACCCTTGACCAACCTCTCGGGGCTGGGGGTTCATTCCTGGGGCACTGTGGCCTGGTTTTGCTTTGAAACCAAGAAAGAGCAAAGGGAACCCAGCAGTTCTGAGTGAGTTCTGAGCCAGCCCTACCTCAGGCTGGCTGTTGAGACATGCTACAATTTTCATTTTTGTAAAAATAAAGCTTGATTGTTCACAGATCTGGTTCCTCACTGGCTGAGTAGTCCTAGGAGGCGCCAGGAGAAGGGAACAGCAGACCCAAGCTCAGGGCTGTATGTGCTGCTGAAACAACAAGACCAGCCTCATGGCTCTGTGTCCCAAAGAACAAAGGTTTCTTTTTTTCAGGAAGAGTTCCCATTGACGACCTATCCCTTAGTCTTTGGGGTGTGGAGGGTCACCTGTGGGTTTGGAGAGGGGACTGTGGGAAGGGTACAGGCTGGTGGGAGCTCAGTTGTTACCTGTGGTGACCCCTACCCCAACACACACCGTTGGCAACATTATGACCCTTATTCTGGCCTTTTACTCACAATGCCTTAACATCCTGTGTTCTGTTTCCAAGGTTTCTGTTTTGTTTTTTGTTTGTCTTGTTTTGTTTTGCTTTGAGAAGGAGTCTCGCTCTGTTGCCCAAGCTAGAGTGCAGTGGCATGATCTTGGCTCACTGCAACCTCCGCCTCCCAGGTTGAAGCGATTCTTCTGCCTCAGAACTCCCGAGTAGCTGGAATTACAGGCATGCGCCACCATGCCCGGCTAAGTTTTGTATTTTTAGTAGAGACAGGGTTTGACCATGTTGGCCAGGCTGGTCTTGAACTATTGACCTCAGGTGATCCGCCCGTCTCGGCCTCCCAAAGTGCTGGCATTAAGGCGTGAGCCACTGCGCCTGGCCGGTTTCTGCATTTTTAAAACTTTTCCCTTGCCCACATATCTTCAGGAGTTTCCTCTGAGCCACTTCTGCAAGCTACGGTAGCACAGGGTCCCTCCAGCCTGGTCTTCCTCTGAGTTTGTGTAAACAGGTTGCGGGGAAAGGCCAACCCTGCCCTGCTAGGGCCATGTGTTCCCACCCTATTTTTCCTTTTTGTGGAAAGCTTTATGTTGTAGGTCCCTGGGATAGAGAAGGGAATGTCATCACACCCTCCCGAGGGAGGCCAGTGGGGTCTGGGGCCAGGCAGCATACAGAGGTGAACAAGAGGGCAGTCCCTGTGCAGTAAGTAACTCAGAATGACTTTACTCAGGAAATATGACCATGACTCACTGGCTAGGAGTGCCCCATGCCCAGTTCTTAGAGACCCTTGATAGCTCCTAGAAGATAGGAGGCTGCCGTGGTCAAGAAGGGCCAAGCCTTGAAGTCTCACGGCACCCCCTGTGCTGGAGGTATAAGGCTCAGGGGCCAACTACTGGGTCTTGCAGTCCCCATCGTTGCTGTGGGCTGTCTTTATCTTCTTTAGTTCCTTCTGTAGCTCGGACTCGGCCACCACAACCTCCTTTGGCTTCTGGTACTGTGGATGGAGCCAGGAATAAGAAAATAATTCAGTCACTGTCCCTTCTCCTTCCGCACACACTTGGGGCCCCTTCTCCTTCTGATCCCCTGATTTGCACGAGAAAATTGAGGCCTATAGGAGGATTGAATGATTTGCTCAAGGTCATGTGCCTGAGTAGGAGCAGACCTTGGACCAGAAGAACCCAAGTTCAGCAATTTCCACCGCTTCCCTTTCATCCTCTACCCATTTCTAGTTGCGAATTATATGGTCAGGCTCCTCCCTGAGCCCCCTCCCTGCTCTCCCCCATGATGAATTAGAGATGCCTATTCTCCCACAAGCACACCCTAGGGCTTGGGGCTAGAACCGAGGACTCTTATGGGATGGGAAGTAGGCAGGGAAAGAGGAAGACTCTCCCTGATGCAGTGTCCAAGAAGTCTGGGTGAATCTTACAGAGATGATCAGGGTGCAGTTGGCATGGGCAAAGCTCAGCAAGGCGTCATCCAGAGGTAGCTGGTGTCTATCTAGGTCAGGAATGGAGAACTTCTTGTAGTACCTGTGGGGACACCGAGAGGCCATTGGGGCACTCGGCAAAGTGACCCAACAGCTGGGCGTCAGGCCCTCTGCTGCCTAGCTTCTACCTAGTTCTCCCACACCTTCCACACATGCAGAGAGGGAGAAGGGAAACCAGTTAGACCACCAGTATTTTAGAGCTCAGTGGCCCTGGAAAGCATAGAATGCAAGCCTTATGTCCAGTCCAGTGGCAGAAGAGCAGAACCCAGTTATAATTCTGTGATTAGACCAGGGGTTGTAGTGACTCAGTCTCAGAGCTGGGTCTCCCAAAGACAGGCAGAAGAAGCCTGGAACACACAAATAGCTCAAGCAGCTTGGGACTCCTCTACACCCAAAGCCTCATGGAGACACCAGAAAAATGGGACGTGTTCTAACAAAGGACAGAATAAGGACATTCAGATCTGTCTCCCAAAGCTGGGGCCCTACTGTTACCATTTACATGGGAGGCCCACTGAAGGCCTCAACTACCTCTTCCTCTTTTGGGGCCTTTCAAGGCCTTGTTACCCTGGCTCTACTTGTAGGCCAGAGGGAAAAGTATATCTACTAGGAGAAATCTCTTTGAGAGGATGAACCACGTTACTCATCATGGAAGCTGGACCTCTGGACTACTTGGCTAGCCCCAAGTCCCTACTCCTCCATTTTTACACCTCACACATGGTCCTTATCATCTGCAGGTGCCGGTTCAGAGACTAATGATGCCTTTTAATTTAAAAAAAAAAAAAAAAAAAAAAAAAAAAAGAACAGATAGCAACACCCAGTCTGTAATGTGTATAACTAGACTTTGCAGGAAATTTGACCCCCCTTACCAAAAAGGGAACTCGGGCTCAGAGAGATGAAATGTCTTGCCTTGTTTCACAGCCAGTTGTCAGTAGGGATGGGAGTCAAGATTAGAGTAAGATTCCTTGTCCCTGGTGTGATCCTTACTACACCAAAGCACAATGAATGGCCTCCTCATCTCTAACAATACACCAATTTGGCATTTTCCTTGGTGGAAATGTGGCTTAGGCTCTGGCCAGGGGCTGCTAGACCTGTCACTTGGGCAAGGCATCACTTTCTGCTGCAGAGGTTGTATGGGCTGTGAAGGGAAACACCTCAGGCAGGTACAAACAAACTCAAGTGAGAGGCCTGGGGAGGATGGGGCTTTTAGTACTTCAGAGGGGCCTGGTCCTTGTAGTGACAGCTACCCTGAGTCCACTTCAAAAGCCCCTATGCCCTGGGGACTCAGAGAGTTGACATCAATGCAGCACTTCTGCCCCCGTCCTCCCTGCCCAAATCCCTCCGTTCAACAGAGGCTCTCGGGGCCCCTCTCCTCCCAGGTTCCCCACTCCCCACCAAGGTACTGGGACCCATGGCAGGAAAAGAATGTTTACTTAAAGGCTGACAGTTCAAAAGGAGTGGGGGCTGGGGGATCCTAATGGCATTGCAAGTTGCTTTATTTTCCAAAGCTCTGCCCCAGGGAAAGGCGATCCATCTGCCTGCAAACCGGGGATGGAATGCCTGCCTCATCCTCTTCCTAGCCAGCTCAGGCTGAGGGCTCTTCCTGGGGCCTTTGGTCTGGCCAGCAAAGGTGGCAGACACTGATAATAGGGGAGAGTCAAAGGTTAAACAGCAGAGATTAGATGAACACAAAGACTTGTTAGGAAGTGTTAACATCTTCCCTGCAAATATACACAAAAAGCAGAACCAGGAGGGAAGCAGCCCAGCAGAACCATTCCCTCAGGCTGGGGCAGTGGGACCGGAAAATGAATCCCAGGGCTTGGCCACAACAGCAAGGACAGGATCAGAGGGAACTTAAGGTGCATAGCTTGCACCTGCTTTCCTTGAACTACTCCTACCACCAGACAAGAGGAATGGAGGCAGAGCAGGTGGAGGCTCAGCTTGGTTTTGAGTCTATTGTAATAGATTTAGGTTATTGGTCAAGGTTAAACAACTTCTTAGAAGCTCCCGATAAGCTCAAGGGAGTAGGAAGCATCTGCCTTTTCTCCTCCTGGGGCAGCCCACCCACTTCTCACACCCATTCCCCCAGACACAGGGTTTTTCCATGATAGGTACTGTACTTGACTTTCTCACCAGCACCTGGACAAGAGAGAGACCCACTGTGCTTCTGGAAGGGTCATAATGTTCAGCCTCAGGCAGCTGTAGGTAGGCAGCAAACATTTATTGGGCATCAACTGTGTCCCAGGCCTTGAGCTGTGAGCTGGGGATTTAAGGATGAAGAAGAGGGCAGGCCTGGTGACTCACGCCTGTAATCCCAGCACTTTGGGAGGCTCAGGTGGGAGGATCACTTGAGGCCAGGAGTTCAAGACCAGCCTGGGCAATATAGCGAGACCCTGTCTCTACAAAAAATTAAAAGGATGAAGAAGAAACAAGGCCTCCAGATGCAGTGGCTCACTCCTGTAATCCCAGCACTTTGGGAGGCTGAGGCGGGCAGATCACTTGAGGCCAGGAGTTCAAGACCAGCCTGGCCAACATGGTGAAACCCTGTCTCCACTAAAAGTACAAAACTTAGCCAGGCATGGTAGCAGGCGCCTGTAGTCCTAGCTACTTGGGAGGCTGAGGCAGGAGAATCACTTGAACCCAGGGGGCGGAGGTTGCAGTGAGCCAAGATCATGCCACTGTACTCCAGCCTGGGCAACAGAGCCAGACTCCATCTCAAAAAAAGAAACAAGGCCATATCCCTGCTGATCAGACCTTGTTTTGTTTCTGCTAAAAGCTGAACCCTTACAGCAGGATAGTTCCCTGGCTTCCTGCAGATGCCCCGCTCTCCCCCATTCCCACCTCCCTTCAATGTTCTATTTCAGCCATACAATGAAAGATGACATTTTAAAAGCTTATTCTGTGCCAGGTTCTAAACACATTTAATTGTCAAAACAACTGTCTCAGGTTGGTTACTTCTATTATCCACTTTTAAACAAAAGGAAACTGAGGCCCAGAAAAGTTAGATATCTTGCCCAACTCACAAAGCTGGTAAACAGAGAAGCCCATATTAAAGTGAGAATCCCCCAAATCTCCTGACCCCTCCATGTCTCCACATTCTCACCACAAAGTAATAGCCCGCCATAGTCTAGATTATTTGCATTTGTCCAACGATGGGGCAGATATTGAGGTGGGAGGTGGGGACGTTCAACAATGAACAGGTTGTCTCCCCTGGGGTCTGAACACTCTGCGGGTCCCCTGGGTACTCTCTCCAACACATCAGTGGCCTTCCTTTCTGAATGTCAAAAGTCTTCAAAAGATGTATGTGGAAGTAAAGGCTTGTAGCAGAACTCCTGGCCCTGCCCTGTGACCCTGGACAGGTCACTTAATTTCTGGGCCTGTTTCCACATTCCTTCTTTGAATAAAAGAGCTGCACTAGATGAACTTGAAGTCAATGTCAAAGGGCCCAGAACAGGCCAACTCTGTACCTGTCTTCTCCCTGTTCTACAGACGACTCCTCCATTTTGGCTATTTCAGAAATGATCTACTGCCTCCCACCACTCTCTACTGTATCCCCTCCCCAATCCAGCCCTTCAACCCAAAAGGGAACCAGAGGCCAGGCCCTCAGAGGGAGAGAGACTCTGGAGGCTGAAGGCAGGAGCAGGGCTGCTGTGGACAATCACTCGGGTCATGCCTCACATACCTCAGAGGGGGTGCCATGCACACCTGCACACCGCATGGCCAGAGGGGTCCAGAGAAGCCTCCAACCAGTCCGCCTTTAGAAAAGCAGCAAGCAAATCTTCTTAAACATCAAGGCGCTGGCCAAACTTGGCACCCCCACCCACAGCTGCCCCCTGCTAGAGAGTCACAATCACACACACATACTAAAGGCTCTCAGCCCCACCAAAGAGAAGCCTGTTTAATCCAGAGTTTCTTAAACTTATTTGACCACAGAATCCTTTTTTCTAGTGAAGCCTATTAACACCTCCCACAGTGTTAGTATCACCGATGTCAAATCAGCCAAGCTCCCCTCAGATTCCAATTTCCAAAGAACTGTTGAGGACCTGCTTCAGGCCAGCCATTGTGCTGGCCTGTACATATATGATTTCATCAAATTCCCCAAAATCTGTGAAGTAGCTGTGAGTCTTCTCTGATAGATGAGGAAACCTTGCCTAAATTCTACAGCTAATAGTGGCAGAGGCCAGACTTAACCCAACAACTTCTCACTCCTGCACCCCGGCTCATTCCACTTACAGCGGCCAACTTCCAGGCTGAGGCTAGGAGCCCTCTTTCTGCACAAACGTTATTATCAGGAATAGATGGTCCAACACTGGGATCCTGAAAGCACTTTTTTCCTTCCCTGATTCATCCCTCACTAATATGTGAGGCCAAGGACATGATACACTACAATCAATTCCTTCAAGTAAAGTCACCAACCCAGCTCTTCAGAGACAAGGCAAGTATGGGTAAAGAAACTCTGGCTTTGGTCAGTAACCACATTCCAGAATATTAGAACTGGGGCAGGTATGGAACCTCCAGGTGAAGGAAGAGGTCAAATCAGAGAGAAATGCCATGATGTGGTGGAAAGTGCAGATGCCTGGGTATCAAGAGAGACAGTCACTAACTTTCCTTTCAGCAAGCTGGTTCATCGTGCTGACTTTATATATACATTTATATAATCATCTATAACACAAGAATAAAAGTATGGATCCTGTCCACCTCCCGACAGAATGATCATCAGAAAACAGATTTTAAATGTACTATATCCTTAAAAAGCTAAACACTGTGGAAGGGAGTAGCCATTGAATTTTTGGCTTCTGGCCAGAGGCCACACTTCCCAGCCTGCCAGAATGGCCACCCTGGTCTGGGTGTGGTGGCTCATGCTTATAATCTCAGCACTTCAGGAGGCCAAGGCAGGAGGATCACTTGAGCCCAGGATTTTGAGAGCAGCTTGGGCAAAATGGAGAGACCCTCAACGCTACAAAAAAAATTTTAAACTTAGCCAGTTGGGTGGTATGCGCCTATAGTCCCAGCTTCTCAGGAGGCTGAGGCAGGAGGATCCCTTGAGCCCAGGAGTTCAAAGCTACAGTGCGCTATGATTGTGCAAGAAGTGGACTCTAGCCTGGGCAATAGGGCAAGACTCCATCTCTTTTTTTTTTTTTTTTTTGAGATGGTGTCTCACTCTGTCACCCAGGCTGGAGTGCAACGGCATGATCTTGGCTCACTGCAACCTCTGCCTCCTGGGTTCAAGCGATTCTCCTTCCTCAGCCTCCCGAGTAGCTGAGACTACAGGCATGCGCCACCATGCCTGGCTAATTTTTGTATTTTTAGTAGAGACAGGGTTTCGCCATGTTGGCCAGGCTGGTCTTGAACTCCTGATCTCAGATGATCCACCTGCCTTGGCCTCCCAGAGTGCTGGGATTACAGGTGTGAGCCACCGCGCTCGGCCAAGACTCCATCTCTTAAAAAAAAAATAAAAATAAAAATAAAAAAGAATGTCTATGCAGGCTGTAGCCCTTGATGAGAAATAAATCTCTCCCTTCTAAATTAATAATAATAATAATAAAGGAATAGCCATTGAGTTCTATATAATTAATGGGAGTAAAGGTATAAAACACATTCCTCCAGGTAGAAGGTAAAAATGCCACTAGGTTCGGGAACGATCTGGCTAAGGGTTCAGTGGCCTCTAGGTTACCTCCCAACAGAGAGACTTGAGGAGGGCAGGGATGAGCCAGGCTGGGACACTGGACCACAGGCTCAGTGTGGGTTCCAAAGTGGGCCCTGAAACACTCCTCTGTCTTCTATGGGAATCCAACCCTCAGCCCTGCCCCTCCAGGGGCATCACTCCCATCCCACCTGGCCTCACCCATCATTTCAAAAATGTCCAACAACCCCCGCTTGCCTTGAGAGCTAGCCTGGGCCTCCAGCCATGGAGCTCCTGGCCAACAGCGCCACCTATGGCTGGATGTGCGCAGGAGATGGGACCCAGAGGATCTGCCGGCAGATGAATTTTTTGGTGAGCTAGCTAGCCTCTTTCCTCACTCCCTGGTAATCACATTTCTGTCTGATATCTGTATTCGACAGTGACCTCTGGGGGACAAAAAAGAGGCAGCAGCCAGTTTCACAAAGTGCTGGGCTGCAGATTCAAGTGCTATCAGAAGCACTTTTGTTCCCAGTTTGGACCCAAGGCCTCTTCCGCCAGGGAATGCTTGCTGAAGCATGGAGTTTGTTCTCCTACAGGCAATTTCTCTGTTGTCTGAAATTGCTAAATTCCACTTTAGGCAGTGACTCCTGTTAATGATGAGAACAATAACGGGAATAAACTGCCTCTTATCTGAGGGCTTCAAAGTGCTTTATAAACACAAACCCTTATTATTATGACTTTATATTTATAGACAAGGCCCACTGCAGGGGCTGCTGGCTGCGTGTACAGCAATAATCCTGAAATTAGTTCATCCATCTCTACCCTTTCCCCTGTCCTCTTAACCCTGCCAAAGCAATGGGATATGGGGGTCACAAGAGGATGGCAGCACCCAGGGCTGTGATGGGGGAGTCTGGGAGCTACCCTGCTTCCCTGTGGGCCTCGTGGGCCTCAGGGAGATGGAAGGGGAGACTGGCACCACATCACCTGAGGAGATGCACAAGGAGCTGGGTCCCCATTACTGCATGTAAAGCAAGAGATGGGTGGGGGCATCCCCATGAGGCATGTTGAATGGCTTCACAGCTTGCAGACAGGTAACTTATAAAACCTCCCATCTCGATGCCCAAATCTATTTTGTGGGAGTTGGCCCTAGACTGTATTCGCTTTAGCCCAGGTCAAGATTGATTCATTTCAGGGCCATTCCCTTCAGGCCTCACACAGGGCATTTCTCTTCTCCTGTGATCAGTCAGGGCTCCACAAACCTAAAAGAGATCAATGCATTTCCAAAATGGAAATGCACTGTGGCCACCTTCTGTCCTTTCAACCCCTGCAGTCTGCCTCCCCTCTAGGGGACCACAAAGGGAAGGTGAGTACCCCTTTTGAAGCATTATGCAAGAAACTTCCAAGTGGCCCAAGCATCTGCCCCACTGTCACTCAGTCTGGGGAGGGATTAGGTTTACTGCTGCCCAGTCTGCTTTAAACTGCTGTCAAGTACTGCTTTAAAGGACTGTCACTGCCACCTCAGACGGGGTGCCTTCCAAGCTATGGCTCCCTGCCAGCTCTGACAGTGATGTCACCAGGCCACCCTTACCAAGGCCTGGATCCAGTCAGGAGACCAAGATCATAATAACCTTTCAGCAGAACCACCTGAGACCACAAGTTAATGGTCGTGTGATTTCCCTCATCATCTCATTCATTCAACAAATATTTACTGAGCCCCTATCTATGCCAGGTACTATACTAGATACTCATTCAAGTTTCTCTTCCCTGATGGAGCTGATTATATTATTCAGGCCGGTCCTGCAGAGAGGAAGCCCTTCCAATACCTGGAAGCAGAAGGGCTTCCTCTCTGCAGGACCGGCCTGAATAATGATCCTAACCCCAGATCAAACCCCACCCTACACCCTGCTCATACATAAGCACACAGGGTGCCTTCCACGCTACTCACTTCTTGTTGGTTGTTCTGACAATGATGCAGCGCTCCTTCTGGTCCACACAGACACTATAGACATCCTTAGGATAGGGGAGGTTTCGAATCCGCCACTGGAAACTCATCTTGGTGTCCTTGCGCATGAAGATAGGCTGCAGAAGGCAAATCCAACTCGAGGACTGTTCCTGGGGAAGGGAAGGCTCCACCCTCATCAGAGCTCTACCCCGGAGCACAACAAGACCCTCAGCTCTTCTCCACTGCTCCCCTCTGACGCTGCTATTGCTACAACACTCCAGGCCCTGAGCCCCTGCCCTGGGATGATCAAACCAAAATGTCTGTATTCATTCAAACAAACATTTACAGAGTGCTGTGTCCAGGTGGCACACTGGAGGCGAGAAGGTGAACAAGACATGGTCCCTGCCCTCAAGAGCCAGCAGCCCACAGCCCACCCCCACCTCAGCCCGTGCAAGACACCTGGACAGATGGACGTACATTGGCATTGCTTTCCTTGATGAGTTCAGGCTCCAGGTTCCCTGCTCCTAGGGGCGCTGGCTCTCCTACTTCAAGCTGCCACTGGCCCATGGCTCCCACGGCACTTTTCACACGCCACTTTCTCACTGGGGAGAGAAGCAAGCATCGGGATGAGAGTGAAGAGAGGGCCTCTGCTCTTTTCTGCCGAATCACCGGCACCACACTAGGTAACCAGCACAACAAGATGAAAGTGGGAGTGTTGGGCCTTTACTCTCGGCTTTGTTAATCTAAGGAGGGACCTCACAACTTCTGAAATTTCAGTACAGCATTTCAACATTAGACACCCTGCAAAGCGCATCTCATGGGTGCTCAGGCAAAAGGAACTGGAATGAAGCTCTGAGAAGAGCCAAGTGGAGTCAAGAAACCCTCAGGTGTGGCTTCGAGCAAGGAGAAGATGTGAAGATTAGGAAAAGGGTTGTTTCTGGTAATGGAGAAAATTTGGATCCCAAAAAGGAGTTGAAGCACATTTTTTCCCTCAAAAACATGCAGAGGAAAAAATAATTAAGAGGGTGAAAGCTGTTGGGCAGGTCTGTATCATGATTCAGAAAGTCCAAATATAGAAATTCACTCTTTTCAGGTATACCTTGCTTAAAAAAAAAGAAAAAAGCAAAAACAAAAAACCGCCCCAAAGCTGCATTTAAACAAAATCGTAGGCACATGCCATATTTTAAATGCACGATTTATAAAAGATCTAATGTGAATTTTTTGTAAAAGGGAATCCTTCTAGAATGCAAATAACCATCTCTATTTCACTTTGTTTCACAACCCAGATGCTTGCATAAGATTTTAAGGCACATATATTATGAAAATTATAAATCAAGAAACTAGTTGAATGGACAGTACCTGAAAACCCCTGCTGAGATTTTCATTTCAGGAACCATGCAGTCCATCACTGCAGGGGGATCTTTTCTGAGCCACGACCTCCTATTCCCCAGTTCCTTTCCCTTCCTGCTGCATTTGGAATCCAGGGGCTGCCCACTATGGTATCCTCCAGCCTGAGGAGCCCAGTTGGTGCTAAAGACCAGCAGCCTCTGTAGCTGTTTAAGGAGCTAAACAACTCAAAAAGTGCATAGTACTCAGTTATAGTTGTTTCTGTTTGTGTCTTTTTCCAGGTAGGAGTTGAGAGCTACAGTCAGGTTCTCAGCACTAGGCAGCCGGCGGTTTTACTTTAGACCTTTTGAGCAGCTGTGTCAAATCCAAACGCCCTCACCGCTATAAGTAAGGCACACAAGCTGAACACAAAAGTGTGCTGTAAAATTAGAATTTTCCCTTAAATATGTGCTTTTATAAGGTCTGCTGCATTCTGCAGTGTGATTTTATTACCTCTTAGGGCCAAAAATTCTCCCTAGAAACACATTTCCAAGTTTATAATGAAAATTAGTAAGGAAGAGTAAAACTTGGAAATATGCTTTATAGGCAACTTTTTTCCCCCCACAAATACTTCTCTCTTAAGTGAATGGACTGTGACCAGGAGTATATCCAAATCTATTCAGTGTTAATACCTCACTTCACTGGAAGCAGCCTTCTGGGGGCCTCTGTCATAGTCGCAAACTCAGAAGTGACAAATGCCTCCGAGCAGCAGCTTATTGTGAAAAGATCCATGTACCCTACTCTATACTATAGGAAAGACCATTCTCAGATTCTCGCTCAGACTACGTATAAAATGCTGTGTGTAGAATAATGCAGGAAATTACTTTTTTTCTCAGGCATATTGACAATGGTATTGGGGACAGCTCACATTGGACGGCAGTGTCAGACAGCTCACATTGGACGGCAGTGTCACATTGGACGGCAGTGACACTTGGGACCATTTAGTGTAAGGGCAAACAAGCACCCTTAGACTCCAATGGTGCCACTTTATAATAGAACACAACCATCACAGATTTTAAAGGCGGAAGTTCCTTTAGAAAGCATCTATTCCAGGCCGGGCGTGGTGGCTCATGCCTGTAATCCCAGCACTTTGGGAGGCCGAGGTGGGCGGATCACCTGAGGTCGGGAGTTCGAGACCAGCCTGGCCAACATGGAGAAACCCCGTCTCTACTAAAAATAAAACATTAGCTGGGTGTGGTGGCACATGCCTGTAATCCCAGCTACTGGGGAGGCTGAGGCAGGAGAATCACTTGAACCTGGGAGGCGGAGGTTGTGGTGAGCCAAGATCGTGCCACTGCACTCCAGCCTGGGCAACAAGAGTGAAACTCCATCTCAAAAAAAAAAAAAAAAAAAAAAAAAAAGAAAGCTTCTACTCCAATGTATGTATTTTTAAAATGAGAAATAGCATTTTTTCCCTGACTGCTCTCTTTCGACCCTTGCCACTACTCTCCAGGAAACAGAGTATGAAGAATTACTGAGGCTCAAGGAGACAATCTTACAAATGCCATGGCTGAACTCCAGGTCTCCTAACTCCAAATCCAGAATTTGAATTATTAATAAAACTTTATTCTGAAAGTGTTCAATAAGCACATATAATATTTTGAAAGGTTTCTTTTTTTTAAGCAGCTCAATTTATTTTTTATATTTGGCCTTTAAAGGGTAAGCTCTGATTATCTGAAAAAGTAAATTATGAGGACTACCTCACTACCTGGGGCTGGATAAGTGAGGTGCCCCTGTAAGTCATGGGCCTTGCTAAAATGGGTGTCCTAATGCACAATAATGCACCAAGGTGGCCTGGAGGGACGACAACCACCCCAGAGTTTTCTGTGCACTCTTTTACTCCAAGAAATTTTGAGTTTTCCACAGAAAACTTCCCAAGAAGTACTCAAAGAAGGAAGAAAGTCAGCTGCTGATTTCCTTACTTCTGACCTTAAAAACCACTCAGGGAACTTGACACCTCTGGCTGCTTCACCTTTATTTTTTGTTTAAACACCTTGAGAATTAAATTCTTTGTTAGAATGCAGAAGAAAGTCTCCTTTCCCATTCCCTCTAGAGATAAGACCCAATGAAAGATTTTGGTGAAGTCCTTCTTATTCTTCCTATGCACAAGTGCATGGGTGTGAATGCACATGTACAAATGCACACTTTGTCTTGTCTTTCTTGTCCCTTTGTTCCTGAACTCAAGGACGGCTCCTGCGGCAACAGAAGACTGTTTCCACCTGCTGTCACTCTGATTTGATTATATGTTAAACCCAAACTGGTGTGTGTGAGGCAGCTTCCCGGGATGCTGTCATATCTTCCCAGCTGAGCCCCAGCCAGACCTTGGAAAAGAGACTTTCCACCCCGGTGAAGGGTCTGATGGGGAATATACAAAGGAGGTGGCGCCTGGGGGCTTTTTCCTAAGTCAGCAGGAAGCAGGCTGATGTCCCAGACTGCTGAAAGGAGGCCCCATCTTTCAGGTGGGCTGGAAAGTAGAAGTCCTAAAGGCCTCTTTCCCCAAAGCTCCAAACCCTGGCCCACTTCCAATGTGGATAATTACATTCCCCTTCCCTAAATACTCCCTGCAGCTTAAACTGGATGCAGGATTCTTCTTTTCTGCCTTAAAACACTGCAACATTGCTATGTGGCTATTAAACAGCTGCCATGTCCCATCCCAGAGGAGGCCGAAGGGAATCGAGTGGGTCATTTATAAAGCCAGTGAAGTGCTTGGGGATGAAAGTACTCAATATCCTCCAAATGCAGCCTGGGGTGGTTAGGCTGGCGGTCAAATACCAAAGCAGATTAAGTCGGTAATCCGAATGTAATCGCTGGGGGATGCCCTGCCCTTCAGCCTCAGCCCCCTTGGACATGCTGTGTTCTTCTCAGGCTGGTTTGATGTTCCGATCATTGTTGTGGGGCCTTCAGTTTTCCCTCTATGAATACATGCAGCAATCATTGTGGGGGTGGGAATTAATAGCACTGAGAGGGTAGGAAAAAACCAGGACACTAACATGCTTATTAACACCAACTGCAGGAACACCTATTGGCAATTCTTCCTCTGTAAATTACTTTGAGTTTTTCTAACAGAAAACCAGTTTGGCTAATTATCAAATTTGCATACTTAGCTAGAAAAATGGAAACTATTCCTATTTATTGCCACAAAAACCATGTCTCTATTTTACTTCATAGAATGCACAAGCAAAAGCCAGCTCAAGCCCTGGGATTATTTACACTTAAAAATTAATAATGGACAGTATTTTGCCAGGGCAGCGCTGGTGGACAGGAAGAAGAGTAAGAAAAAGATCTGCTGTTCTAGAGCTGGGCACAGTGGCTCAAGTGAGGTCCTCCTGTCTGCCCATCAGTCCACACTCAGGCCTTTCTGGGGAAAGAAAAACATAGTAAGAAGAAAAGAAAGTTGGATTTAAGTATTCTCAACTCCCAGCAGTATGTTGTTGAGGACTAAAGCATGGGCTCTTAATTGGACAGAACTAGGCTTAAATCCGGCTTAGAAACTAGCTACATAATTCTCAACAAGGTGCTTAACCTCTTTGAGCTTCCATTTTTTCCAAATGTAAAATGGAGACAAGAGTATCTACCTCATAGGGCTTTAATGAGGATGAGTAAATGAGGTAATTCACGTAGAGCACTTAGCATGGTGCCCAGTAAGAGTCACACTATTAATATCATTATTAGGTCAACATCAGCCAAACAGTGTTCTCCTGTGAACAGTCTTCTCCATTTCTGCTTTTAAGAAAGAGGAGTTTGGAAGCTATGGTCTATTCCCCGCCTGCCACCAGGAGAAGTGACAGGTTAATGTGGGATATCAGGGCACACGGTACTACAAATGAAGAAACCTGGACTTGTTTTTAATTTCAGTTTCATGTCCAAGCACAACAAAGAGGCCTGGGTTTTATTTGTTTGTTTTTACAGCCGCAGCAACTATAGCTGTTTTATTTGCTCTGTGTGGAGGAGCAGAGAAGTGGCACGGCGGGCTGGGAGTGAGGAGCTGCGGCTACTCTCTGGCCTGGTTATGGTGGTGGCTAGTCCACGTGACCTCTGCTTTCATAAGTTCTCCCCTGTTAGGCATTCCAAGGCTGTCATCCCCTGGGAGCACTATAAATTACAATGCATTGTGAGGATATTACTACTGTATTGGTTTCCACTGAATCAGTGTCATATGCTAAACACATCAAGATTTTTAATAGCACCAGACTAAACCAATTGGGACTGGAGCCCAAGCAGCTCATAATAAGGAGGGATCAACACTTCACTGTGCGACTGAACATGCGCAGGACAAACATTTTAAGACTGGAGACTGAGGGAATGCAAGCCAGTGTAATCCATGTTGTCGGTTCTAGACATTTATGAGCTGTCAGAAAAAGGGAAAAAGAAATTCCCTCACCAATACTACCTGTCGATCAGGCCCAGGAAGAAATTAAAGCCAAGAATAATGACAAGAAAATAAACCAGCCTGTGATTCCATCATTGGTCTTAGCATTTCAGATGGAACTTAATAAAGAGACCAACTCCCACTGCTGACAGCCTTGGGCCCTGGGTCAAAGAGCCAGCCACCTAGTTCTGGGAAGCTGGTTAATGCTGATGTGCACACCTGGGAGCAGAGTGAACAAATCAAATAATTCCCAGAAATCTGAGCTGGAGCCCCTACCCATGAGCCTGTTCTTAGAGGAAAGGCGCTGCAGGAATGAAAGTGACCATGCTGCAAAATCACTGTTTTGACCCTCTTTGACTGAGATGTTCTTCAAGATAAGGACCATATTTTATAGTGTTGCCTTTGATGCAAGCTCAGAAGCTCTGCCTCTGATACTCGCTTGCTCCTGGTGTGGCTTTAGAAAACAAAAACAAACAAACAAAACAACAAGGAAAAACAAATTGTGGTGAAAGTCTGCCCTTATCTCTCCTAAACCTACAAGGCTCACTTGCAATACCACCTCCTCTGTAAAGTTTTTCCCAACTGTTTCTCTACATCTTAGAATTACTCATTCTCCCATTTGTCTGGGGTGAGGGGTAGGGATGAATTTTACTGGTCAAAAGGACTCGCACTCCTCTTTTGGTGCCCAGATTATGCTCAGGAACATTGTTGTCTGGAGGGCTTCAGTCTCTCCCAGCTTCTACATTTGATCCGGGCTCCTGCCTCAAGCCTAAGGCTAGGAGTGTTCACTGTGCTTATGTCAGCCCCAAGTATTACTAAAGGCCCACTGGGAGCCTGTCACTTACCAAGTAGTTCACTCGTCTTCTCGTCATATTCTTCAGCCATTTCCTTGCCGTCTGGGAATAAATAGTGAACCTTCCTTCTCCCTATGCACAAAACAGAGAATGCCTTACCTCAAAGCCTCCCCTTGCCCTGTCCCTTGCAGATCAAGGGGCCTATTTGGGAAACAGCGCCAGCCTTGGGAGTACTGAGGAACCCAGCCAGGACCTCCCCAAACTCCTTGCCAACCATCACCCACCATTACTTTAAAACATTTCCTGAGACTCTCTCCCTTTCTGAAGCTTTCCTTGAACATCTTTGCTCTGTTGTTTCCTCTACCAGCAACAGCTCCATACTTTTTCCTATCTGTGGAACTCTTCTTTGCCCTTCAAAATCCAGCTCAAATGTCACTTCCACTGGGAAGTCTTCCTCCACTATCACCTCCAGCCACCTTGGTAGGATTAATCACATCCTCATGTGTGCCTCCCTAATGTTTTACGCATATCCATAGTGGAGCATTTACTACATACCATGATACTTTTAAAAGCATTTGTCTTCCCATGAATGACATCGTATTTATCTCTCTCCCCACTTCCTAAAACCAAACCTATGTGTTCAGGACACTGAATTGAGTTTCCTGACCAAGCACTCCCTCTAGCCATGCCAGTGCCCTGCCTTCTTCTGCATATCTCCAGGCCATTCCTATCACACAATAACACAATGTTAAGTCCTCATGTATTTTCTTCATGGCCCTTACTTTGGTTATGATTTTACATCTATTTATGTGACTCTTTGATTATTGCCTATCTCTTCTACTAGATAGGAGGGGTTTTATCCCCATGCTACGGTTTCCTAAAGACCAAGCATGGCTCCTGGCATATAGTAGGAGCTCAAATACTGATTGAAAGGATGAATAAACATTGATGCACTATCTGTTGAAAGAACAGAAGAAACTAAGGGAGGCCAGGTGTGGTGGCTCATGCCTGTAATCCCAGCACTTTGGGAGGCAGAGGTGGGCGGATCACAAGGTCAGGAGTTCAAGACCAGCCTGGCCAACATGGTGAAATCCCATCTCTACTAAAAATACAAAAAAGTTAGCTGGGCATGGTGGTGGGTGCCTGTAGTCCCAGCTACTCAGGAGGCTGAGGCAGGAGAATTGCTTGAACCTGGGAGGCGGAGGTTTCAGTGAGCTGAGATTGCGCCACTGCACTCCAGCCTGGGCAACAGAGTGAGACTCTGTCTAAACAAAAAGAAGAAGAAGAAACTAAGGGAGTCTCCTAGCCCAATTCCTCTACCCCTGGAGCATTTGCTTAAGAGTGGCTATGTAATTTCCCCTTTCTTTTTATAGGTAGGGAAGTAGATACAGGCAGACTCCTCAGTAAAACTAGTAACAGAGCACTAACATCCAGTAGACAAGTACCCTATGTATGCTTGATGAATAAGAGCCCCAAGGTGCCTTTTTCCTGTCCAATTCACTTCTCTGCGATACAGTTCCCTTGAGCCATTCCTAATCTGTATTCTGCATAAACTCACCCCTAAATTTGCAGGGCCTCTAGCAGAGCCCTAGGTTATACAACCCTTAATCATTTGGATGGCTCACAGGCATTAGAAAGGGCTCTCCTGTCAGGAGCGGGATCCAAGGTACTGCCTGGGAGGAGCTGAGGGGGTCTTGCCTGACCATCTTCTCCCCTTGGCATCCAGCCTTGAGTCCAGGCAGGATGCAGCGCTTACTAAATCCAGGCATTTCACATGTCTTATCAAATTTAATTCTCACAATAATCCTATGTGTTTTCATTAGCTGTATTTCATAGATGAGGAAAACTGAGGGTTTTTTGTTTTTTGTTTTTTGACGGAGTCTCGCTCTGTCACCAGGCTGGAGTGCAGTGGCGTGATCTCGGCTCACTGCAACCTCTGCCTCCCGGGTTTAGGCAATTCTCCTGCCTCAGCCTCCTGAGTAGCTGGGACTACAGGTGCACGCCACCACACCCAGCTAATTTTTGTATTTTTAGTAGACACAGGGCTTCACCATTTTGGCTAGGATGGTTTCAATCTCCTGAGCTCGTGATCTGCCCACCTCAGCCTCCCAAACGGCTGGGATTACAGGCGTGAGCCACCACGCCCAGCCAACTGAGGCTTTTTTTTTTTAGAGAGTCTTGCTCTGTTGCTGAGGCTGGAGTGCAGTGGTGTGATCTTGGCTCACTGCAACCTCTGCCTCCTGGGCTCAAGTGATCCTCCACCTCAGCCTCCTGAGTAGCTGGGACCATGGTTGCACACCACCATGCCCAGCTAATTTTTAAATTTTTTTTGTAGAGATGGGGTCTTACTATTAAGACCCTGACTGATCTCAAACTCCTGAGCTCAAGTGATCCTCCTGCCTTGGCCTCTCAAAGTGTTGAGAATACAGGTGTGAGCCACCACTCCTGGCCCTTAACTTTGTTTAAAGTGGGTTTTCCCAAACAAGTGTTTTTGTTTTTTAAGAGTGTCTGGCTATGTTCCCTAGGCTGGAGTGCAGTGGCTATTCACAGGCATGATTATAGCACACTACAGCCTCAAACTTCTGGCCTCAAGTGATCTTCCTGCCTCAGTTTCCCCAGTAGCTGGGATTACAGGTGCCCAACACAGGTGTTTAGTTTTTATGAAGCCAACTATATATTTTCTTTCTTTGTGGTTACTGCCTTAGAAGTTGCACTCAGAGCATCCTCCCTTACCCAATGATTATTCAATACTTATCTATACTTTGTTTTAATAGTATATTTATTCTAGAAATAAATTATATATAAATTATTAAGTATATTAGTATATTTTTATAAAAGAAAAATAACTGTGAGTGTATGCATGAAATAATATAGAAGTTTATGTATAAAAATATAAATTATGGGCTGGGCGAGGCAGCTTACGCCTGTAATCTCAGCCCTTTGGGAAGCCGAGGCAGGCGGATCACCTAAGGTCTGGAGTTCGAGACCAGCCTGGCTAACATGGTGAAACCCCGTCTCTACTAAAAATCAAAAAAAAAAATTAGCTGGGTGTGGTGGCAGGTGCCTATAATCCCAGCTACTCAGGAGACTGAGATAGGAGAATCGCTTGAACCCAGGAGGCAAAGGTTGCAGTGAGCCGAGATTGCGCCATTGCACTCCAGTTTGGGCAACAAGAGTGAAACTCATCTCAAAAAAAAAAGTAAATTATGATTATCTGGGTGGTAATATTATATTTGACTTCTTTATTTTTCATATTTCCACAATGAATGTAATTATTTCTTAAAAAAAACAAAAGTAAATTGGAGTCTCATTATCCAATCCAAGATATCAATAGCCATGATTCTTGGTGGAAGGGAGTAACCCCCCGCCACTCCCCACACCCCTCCTACACACCCGGGGTAAATCTGCAGGTTTGACAAGGCTTAACCACATATGCAATACTGAGTTGTTTTTCAGTTTGGGGATAGGGTGGAATCTAACAATATCATTTTGTGATACTACTAACAAAAGAACTTAAAATCCTGGCTGATAAAATATTTGTTTAAAAACTTCTGTGACCACAAAGAGTGAAAGCAGGGACTCGAGTGGATATTTGTATACTCATGTTCAGAGCAGCATTATTCACAATACCCAAAAGGTGGAAGCAACCCAGGTGTCCATCAACAGATGAATAAATAAACAGAATGCAGTACAGACATACAATGGGATATCACTCAGCCTTAAAAAGGAGCAAAATTTTGACACATGCTACAATATCCATACCTCTGTGCCCACCTCTTCCAGGCACAGCCCTTGGTCCTTGCTCTATTTCCCCTAAAAACACAGGGAACATTTAGAGGTTTACTTTACAAACGATATTACAGCCAGAAAGGAGCTCAGACATAACAGTCGTAGCCCATCCACTTCATTTATAGATGAGGAAAGTGAGATCCAAACAAGTAAAGGGGCCGACTAGAGATCCTGTGGTGAATTAACCGCACAGCTGGAAGCATCCAACTGTGGCAACATGGATGAACCTTGAAGCATTACACTAAGTGAAATACGCCAGTTACAGAAAGACAGATATTGTATGATTCCACTTAGACGAGGTTCCTAGAGCAGTCAAATTCATAGACAGAAAGTAGAATGGTGGTTGCCAGGGGATGGGAGGAGGAGGGAATGAGGAGTTGGTGTTTGGTGGGTACAGAATTTCACTTGAGCTGAGTGTAGTGGCACATGCCTGTAGTCCCAGCTATTCAAGAGGCTGAGGTGGGAGGATTACATGAGCCTAGGAGTTCAAGGCTGCAGTGAGCTATGATTGTACCCCACAGCCTGGGTGACAGAGCAAGACCCTGTCTCTAAAAAAAAAAAAAAAAAAAAAAGAATTTCCGTTGAGAAAGATTAAAAAGTTCTGAAGATGGTGGTGATAGTTGCACAACAATGTGAATGTACTTAATGCCACAGAACTGTACACTTAAAAATGATTAAAATGCTAAATTCTGTTATGTATTTATTACCACAATAAAAATAAAAACCACTGTCCTATGAGAAAATGTCCTAAATCTTTAGCAAGGCATAAGAGATCTATCACAATATGTCCCAACTTATCTGTAATCTCTCTTCATTTTCCACAACTTCCCCTCATTGCTGCTTGAGAAAAGGGACCTTTTTATTCTCCCTTCTGTCCTGGCACCTAGAATAGTACCTAACATAGTTATAGGTGGTTTGTTCTGACTGAGTGACTGCTTTAACATTACTAAACGTTTTGTTATTCCTCTAGTAATCAGGCACGTACCTTCACACCTTCACATAGGGTCCTTATATGTGAGTCGTTCTTTGAATAGCTATCCCCTCTTCTTCACTCAGCAAACGCCTATTAATTCTTTCTTTTTTTTTTTTTTTTTTTTTTTCTGTTTTTTTTGAGACAGGGTCTCGCTCTGTCGCCCAAGCTGGAGTGCACTGGCATGATCTCGGCTCACTGCTGCGTCTACCTTGCTGGCTCAAGCGATCCTCTGGCCTCAGCCACCACAAGTAGCTGGGACTACAGGTACGTGCCATGATGCACGGTTTATTTATTTATTTTTTTGTCTGAGACACAGTCTAACTCACTCTGTCACCCAGGCTGGAATGCAGTGGTGCGATCTCAGTTCACTGCAACCTCCATCTCCCAGGTTCAAGCGATTCTCCTGCCTCAGCCTCCAGAGTAGCTGGAATTACGGGTGCGCACCACCATGCCTGGCTAATTTTTTTGTATTTTTAGTAGAGATGGGGTTTCATCATGTTGGCTAGGCTGGTCTCGAACTCCTGGCCTCAAGGGATCCCACTCGGCCTCCCAACATGCTGGGATTACAGGCGTGAACCACCACATCCGGCCATAATTTCCATATTTTTTGTAGAGATGAGGTTTGGCCATGTTGCCCAAGCTGGTCTCGAACCCCTGAGCTCAAATGATCCGCCCGCTTTGGCCTCCCAGAGTGCTGGAATTACGGGGGTGAGCCACTGTGCCTGACCTTATTAATTCTTTAGGACCCAGAAACATCATCACTTCTGTTGGGTCTTCCTCCAAAGAGATGTCACTTACACCTTCACTCTTTCCTACCATTTTATACAAGACTACAACCTCTATTTAACGCTTCTTATTATTTAAGTACATGTTTTTCCCAACCACTCTGAGTACTGGGACAACATATCTTTTTCTTTCTGTTCTAGTTTAGAGCTTGGCACATAGTAAAAGCCTTCCTAAATGTTGCACGAACGAGTAAATGATTTTAATTTCCACAAACTCCAGGCTTCCCTGATTGGTCTCTGCCTGTGAACATGAGTCACCAGCTGTTATCCTGAGAGCCTCAGGAACTTCAGACGCAATTCATCCTGGCTACCCAGTGGGTCCAGAAAGGACCCAAGTGCACAAAGGGGCCGACATCGGCCAATCCTAGGGTGGGGAAAAGTTAGGTATCCATGCCCCTGTGCCCACTTCTTCCAGCACAGCCCTTGGTTCTTGCTCTAGCTCTCCTAAAGACACAGAAAACATTTAGAAGTTCACTTAACAAAAATATTACAGCTGGAAAGGACTTCAGAGATAACAATGGTAGTCCATCCACTTCATTTTACACATGAGGAAAGTGAGGCCCAAACAAGTAAAGGAGCCGACTGGAGCGCCCGTGGTGAATTAATGGCACAGTTGGAACTAGAGCCCAGGCCTCTCTCCTCTCTAAAGTCTAAAACATTCTTGGATTTCAGTTTCCTCTTCTGTAAAACAGGGTGGAAAATTAGCCTCTCAGGACAGTGGTGAGGAGCAAATGAGATAATGAATGTAAAAGAAATTACTATATTAGTAACAGAACTCAGAGCGGAGCGAGATGGTGTAGAGGAATCTAAGGGGTGTCCGGAGACATGTGTTCCAGTCTTGTCATCTCTGTGAGCCTCAGTCTCCTCATCTGCAAATGCAGGACCTGGCCCGGCTGACCGCCAAGACCCTTCCAGCTCTGCCGACCCAGGCCCTGAGGCCCTTCCCGGAGGGCCGGACCCTGAGGGAAAAAAACGAAGGAGCCCGTGGGGACCCTCGAGTTACCGTCCTGCAGCAGCGCAGTCTTCTGGGCTGTCCGCAGACTCTCCATCCAGCCCGTCACCGCCATCTTTCCCCTGCTAAGCAGCACGCCCAGCCGCTGCCATGGCAACCGTTCCACTGAGGGTCACTTCCGGCTGACTCGGAAGCTATTCTGGCCATTTGCCCGCCTTCCCCCCTTCGTCCGCTCTCATTGGCTCTCCTGGTAAGTGGTCTATTCCTGCCCACCCCCGGGTGACTAGTTTGGCCAGTTGTGGACCCCACCCGGGGACCGACTCTGAGGTTGTAGAGAGACTCTTGGGGCCGGGGTCGGGCACTCCAGCTTTCTTCTAGCCCCGAGCTGGGATTCCCTGGCCTGCGCCAGCTGCGTACACGGCGAGTACACCGCACCTGCCCGGGACTTCACCCGCAGCTGCGAGACTCCTCCATTCCCGGAGGGCTCCCCACACCTGCTGCGGCCGTGCCCCATCTCCCCGCAGCTGCGGCGCTGAGCACCCCCATGTCGAGAGGCTGATACCAGGACAGGTGCAGGGCGTTCTCACTCACCCCCGAAAGTCCTCCTCCTCAGGTTTTCCTCTGCAAGTCTGTGTTGGAGGTAGAGAAATAGTATGTGGGGTTTATGTGCAGGTCCTCCCCAGGCTCCGCTCCATCCCCTAAAGCTCCATTTCCTAGCCCAGCAACTCATTTGGTAAAGCCCTTCGAAGTGGGCCGCAGCAGGGCTGTGCTGAGTCTTTAGCGCAACCCCTCTGAGGAATGGTGTCGTTTCCTTCTCCTCAAAAGTACCCCCGATGGCCCCAGCCTTCCCCTCATTTCCCCTAATACTCCAACTTCGAAAGGCTGCGGAGTGTGAAGCTAGTCTAAACCACTGAAGTTTAACCGGGTTTGAAGAGACACCCCCCCACCACCCGCTTCCCCAAACTGGGCTGCTACCCACAAGGCCTAGTCAGGAAAGACCCTACCTCCATAGGCAAAGGGGTTGGAGGGCCTCAATTCTGGATTTCCACGTGCAGCAGCCCTGACCAACCCTCCAATAGGCCGGGATCCAGCCATACTTCAATGGATCCCAGGGGTATCTTGAAGGCATTTCCCAAGCGGAAGAAAATTCATGCTGATGCATCATCAAAAGTACTTGCAAAGATTCCCAGGAGGGAAGAGGGAGAAGAAACAGAAGGTGAGCTGACCCACTCTCAGAACCCTCGTGTGCTTGAACCCTCAGCCTTCATGTGCTTCAGCCCTACGTTGTTCATGTCCAGAATCAGATATTGGAGCTGACTCTGCCTGCCCAGGGCCTGCAGGTCTGTTTGTATCTACCTTGTACTAAGCTTGGTCCTGGGTCTTGGACAGGCCATTTGCTGTGTTACCTTCTTTTCTACCCGAAGACCTCTATCCATCAGAAAAGACTCCCTGGGCCCTCAGGGAATGACCAGTATAATTTTTGCCCTGGGGACTGGGACAGAAACCCCCCTCCATTACCCAGGCTTGTTGTTAGTTGTTTTGCAGCCAAATTGACAAATAAATGGCAGGGGCTTTGGAGGCAGGGTTGTCGGGTCTGTCAGACCATAAGGGCAAGAAACGTGCTTTGTTGAAAGAATAAATGATAAAGGATTCAAAGTATGGAGAGAGGCTGGGCGCGGTGGCTCATGCCTGTAATCCCAGCACTTTGGGAGGCCGAGGCAGGCAAATCACCTGTGCTCAGGAGTTCGAGACCAGCCTGGGCAACATGGCAAAACCCCATCTCTACTAAAAATACAAAAAATTAGCCAGGCATGGTGGCACACGCCTGTAATCCCAGCTACTTGGGAGGCTGAGGCATGAGAATCGCTTGAACTTGGGAGATGGAGGTTGCAGTGAGCCAAGATGACGCCACTGTATTCCAGCCTGGGTGACAGAGTGAGACTGTCTCCAAACAAAAACAAAACAAAAGAAAACAAAACAAACAAAAAACAAAGTAAGAAGGGAGGAAGCATTCATTCAACAGATATTTACAGGTTACTTACAATGTGCCAGACACTTCCAGGTTGCACCAAGGAACAGGACATATGAAAATCCTTGTCCCTTACATTCAAGTGCTGGCCTGTGAGAAAATTTGCTATGTGTAGAAGGAAAGCTGTCTGGATGGAAGGGAAATGCTTATTTTCAGGGTAGGAGACTGTGAACACATCATTCAGATCATGTTAGAAGTTATGTTGTGGCCAGGGGGTGGCAGATAAAAATTAAAATGTTACAACAGTAGTCATCTGGATGTTCCTTCCACAGAGTGGCTGAGCTCCCTTCGGGCCCATGTTGTGCGCACTGGCATTGGACGAGCCCGGGCAGAACTCTTTGAGGAGCAGATTATTCAGCATGGTGGCCAGCTATGCCCTGCCCAGGGCCCAGGTGTCACTCACATTGTGGTGGATGAAGGCATGGACTATGAGCGAGCCCTCCGCCTTCTCAGACTACCCCAGCTGCCCCCAGGTGCTCAGCTGGTGAAGTCAGCCTGGCTGAGCTTGTGCCTTCAGGAGAGGAGACTGGTGGATGTAGCTGGATTCAGCATCTTCATCCCCAGTAGGTGGGCTGATCCCAGTCTTTTTTTCAAATGTTTTCCAGTAGCATCTTGAGCTCTTTTCTTGAATTATTAAAAATAACTATCATTAATTTAAAAATTAGCCAGGCATGGTGGTATGTGCCTGTAGTCCCAGCTATAAGAGGTTTAGGTGGGAGGATTGATTGAGCCAGGGAGGTTAAGGCTGCAGTGAACCTTGATCGTACCACTGTACTCCAGCCTGGGTGACAGAGTAAGACCCTGTCTCAAGAGAAACTCCAAAAACCTCAAAAAACTCATTTTCTTAATTGGACACACTGAGAAACCAAGTATTTCAGAGTACAGAAGGACTGGGGACAAATACAGGATGAGACCTTTGGTGTCTTAACCTCCCATCACCATCCCCACAGGTACTTGGACCAGCCACAGCCCAGCAAGGCAGAGCAGGATGCTTCTATTCCTCCTGGCACCCATGAGGCCCTGCTTCAGACAGCCCTTTCTCCTCCTCCTCCTCCCCAAAAGGCAAAAGAGGCACCAAACACCCAAGCCCAGGTCAGGAGCCTCCCATCCCTCAGAACTCCCTTCCCCTAGGAAGCAGATCACAGAAATGGGGAGGGCCTGGTGGCTGTTCAGAAAGTCCCAGGCCCCTGAGAGAGGAGGGCTCTATTGTGAAGCCATTTAGCTCTTCCCAACACTCATCACTGCTGCATTCATCTAGGCCATATCTAACACATACCACTGGGGATCCTAGGGCTAGGCACTGCGTGGAGCCAAAGGGAACGTGGCCCCACACCCAGGGAGATCCAAGTCTGATGCAGAAGGCCCTGCCTCATTTTCTTAGGTCTGACTAAAAGGCCCTCCCCCCGCACAAAGAAGATGACCCCTACCTTTAAGGATCCCTTCTCTTGAAGGACAATAATTTATTGTTTTCTTTTCTTCTCTACCCCAAGCCCATCTCTGATGATGAAGCCAGTGATGGGGAAGAAACCCAGGTTAGCGCAGCTGATCTGGAAGCCCTCATCAGTGGCCACTACCCCACCTCCCTTGAGGGAGATTGTGAGCCTAGCCCAGCCCCTGCGGTCCTGGGTAAGTGGGTCTGTGCACAGCCCTCAAGCCAGAAGGCGACCAACCACAACCTCCATATCACAGAGAAGCTGGAAGTTCTGGCCAAAGCCTACGGTGTTCAGGGAGACAAGTGGAGGGCCCTGGGCTATGCCAAGGCCATCAATGCCCTCAAGAGCTTCCATAAGCCTGTCACCTCGTACCAGGTACCCAGGGGCTAGAGTGGGAGGAGAGGTCTTTACTAGCCAGCGGTTAGTGAAGGCGCCGCCAGTCACCGGTGGGGTTCAGGTACAGTGGTGAAGATTTTATGGGGTCCAGGACTTGCACAAAAGAAAAAAAAGGAAAATTGGTGAAAGCAGATTGGCAAAATCTTGATAGTTGTTGAAGCTGGGAGATGTACGATACTTGGGGGTTTGTTATACGGATCTCTCTACTTTTGAATTTTTTAACATAATTAAAAGTTTTTTATTTTTAATTTTGTTTATTTATTTATTTATTTATTTATTTATTTAGCAGAGATGGTGTTTCGCTGTGTTACCCAGGCTGGTCCCGAACTCCTGGGCTCAAGCAATCCACCCTCAGCTCAGCCCTGCAAAGTGCTGGGATTACAGCCATGAGCCCCTGTGTCCGGCCTAAAAAGTTTTTTAGAAGTTTAGACTCTGAAGCCTAACAGACCAGGGTTTGAACTCTGGTTCCTGTCATTCACTAACTGTGTGACTCCAGACAAGTTACTTAAACTCTCAAAGCATCAGTTTTCTCATTAGTAAAAAGGGGCTACTATTAAATGAAATGGCCCCTGTAGCACAGGACCTGACATACAGTAAGCCCTCAGTAAATGTTAGCTCTTGCTGTTGGAAGGATGATGATGGTGGTGGTGGTGGTGGTGACTAATATCTTTATTATTTTCTGCTTCTTACTGCTGGTCTCCATCCTTCTGGGAACCAAAAGACAAATTACCCAGCCTTCATTCTATCCAAAATTCTCATCTTCAACTACACCCAAGCTTTACACAGCCACACAGTTGCCAAGCAGCCAGGCTGGCTTTTATGCCAGCATCTGCTGGAGGAGTCAGCTTCCTTTCCAATGGCTCCATCTCTTCCATCTCCTCACTCTTCTTTCTTGCCTCTGCCTCCTCCTCCTCTAGGAGGCCTGCAGTATCCCTGGGATTGGGAAGCGGATGGCTGAGAAAATCATAGAGATCCTGGAGAGCGGGCATCTGCGGAAGCTGGACCATATCAGTGAGAGCGTGCCTGTCTTGGAGCTCTTCTCCAACATCTGGGGAGCTGGGACCAAGACTGCCCAGATGTGGTACCAACAGGTCACACCCTGGCTCAGCCCCTACTTCAGTGTTGCTGTGTCTCAGAGTTCCTGCCCCAGAGTTCCCTACGCTGTGCTCTGATGGGAATGCACCCACAGTATAGGGAGACCATTTTTCAAGCGTACCACGACTCATATAGACCCCTCAGCTCCCAGAACAGCCTTGTTGCTTGGTATCCTTAAGGAGTAGACAGGGACAAGACGTATGTTTCTCAGTCTCCCCAGACCAGCAAAGGCCTTCCTGAGGAGGCCAGGCCTTGACACTGTGTGTCTAGAGTAGTGGTTCCCAATCCTGGCTCTGCCCACAATCACCAGGGCAGCTTGGTAAGGATGAAGATGACAAGGTCCATCCTCAGACTGATGGAATCATGAACGAGTATTTTAGGATAGTGGCAGGGCTGGATGATGGCATGTTTCCCATGCTCCCTGACTTTCCCAAGTCCTGCTGAGTACAGACCCAACTGCCGCTAGGTTGGTCCTGCCTCTAGCCTTCCCTAGAGTCTGGGGCGATGGAAGCCTTGTGCGTGTGCTCACTCATGCCTCTTCATTGGTCCTGGATCCTTACAGCTTCCTATCTGGCTGCTTTTTTCCAGGGCTTCCGAAGTCTGGAAGACATCCGCAGCCAGGCCTCCCTGACAACCCAGCAGGCCATCGGCCTGAAGCATTACAGTGACTTCCTGGAACGTATGCCCAGGGAGGAGGCTACAGAGATTGAGCAGACAGTAAGCAGGTGTCCCAGAGCAGTGAGGACAGCCAGGTCCTGCTCTAAGGTCTTGGGTCAAAGCCAAGAACCCCCGACTCCTCAGCTGGGGAGCGCAGCAGGCAGAGGAAACTGTGGGTCACCAGAGGTTGAGCACAGAGCAAGTTGAGACTGAAGCTCCAGGCCCAGAGGTGGGGGTGGGGGGCTTTGGGAGGAAAGAGCTGTAACACCAGCCCTCTAGATTCTAGTTCTCAGTAGTCAGGCCTATTAGGATTGGATTAGATTCTAGACTGGTTGGTGTTAGGATTGGGTTAATGTTAGGGTTAGATTACAGGTGAATTACATCTGTATTACTTGAGGTTATGGTGGGTCAGGGCAGAGGGTTTTAATATTTTATTTTATTTTATCTTATCTTATTTTTTTATTTCACCAACTTTGAGAACCTGATGAAAACTGTGGACTGTTTTCTCCCCAAAATGCACAAATGTGCAAAGGTTTATGTCTTTTTCCAGATGTATGGACCTTCTAAAGCCCATGCAAGGCTGGCTCAGGATTTGGGGTAGAGTTGGTGTAAAAGCACAGTGTCAGTAGGATTTGGTTTGGGGTTGGAAGAAAGCTCCATCAAGATCGAGTTAAGACCAGGCGCGGTGGCTCACGCCTTTAATCCCAGCACATTGGGAGACCAGTGCGGACAGATCATCTGAGCTCAGGAGCTTGAGACCAGCCTGGCCAACGTGGTAAAACCCTGTCTCTATAAAACATACAAAAATTTCCAGCCTGGCAAACATGGCGAAACCCCGTCTCTACTAAAAATACAAGAAAGTTAGCCGGGTGCCGTGGCTCATGCCTATAATCCCAGTTTCTTGGGAGGCTGAGGTGGAAGATTTGCTTGAACCTGGGAGGCGGAGGTTACAGCGAGCCAAGATTGTGCCACTGCACTCTAGCCTGGGCAACAGAGCAAGACTGTGTCTGAAAAAAAAAAAAAAAAAAAAAAAAGATTGAGTTAATGTTAGGCTTTAATTAGGCGTAGGATTTTCTTAATGTTGGTTGCTTTTAAGTTAAGATTTGTAGTTGTTCCAGAAATAAGATTTGGGTTTGGTTTAGAGTTGGGTTAGCTATTAGGTTCATGTAAAAGCTAGATTAGAGAGACACTGGACTGCATTTAGGGCTAGATGTATCATTTGTTCAATGGGCATTAGGATTAGGAGCTGCTTGTAATAGTCAAGGTTTGCTCACTTTGGTCAGGGATTCTGATAGAGTGGGATCCCATGGAGACTGGCCCAGTTTGATTGAAATTAGCCTCCAGCTCCATTCCAGGCTACAAGGCTATGAGGCCGGTATGAGATGGATGGACAGGCCTCTTTGTCCGCCCATCACCAGGCCTTGGTGCTAGTGATGACACCGTCACTCAGCCATGGTATCTGGGCATGGAGAATGCCTCAGTCAGTCCCCAGCCCATTGGAACAAAAGAGGCTTCCCGCGGGCCTCCTGTGCCCCCGTTTAAGGGCTCCAGCCGTAGGAGTTTTGATGGGATTACTCACGTGGACCTCCTCCTTCCATTCTCTTGGGAGGCTCAAGAAGCGAGTAAGGGGATTAGCGGAGCCCTCCTGTCAGGATACTTGAGGTGTCCAGGGCCCCAGAATTCTCAGTGTCCTGGGGTGGAGGCGGGAGGCCATCTGCATATGAAAGAACCTCAGTGTCTCAGGGGTGGAGGCTAATGGGTTTATTTTTCCTCAGAGGGACAATCCTTCAGCTGACAGTTGCTGTCTCAGCTCCCTCCCCACCAAGAAAGGATGTGGGTATTGGCTCAGAACTGCCCCCTCTTTGCTTTCTTTCCTCTCCTTTCCCACAGGTGCAGCTGTATTTCTGTGCTCTACTTTCTCCCGGGCCTGGGCCTGGCGCATGCTGCCAGCCACTTGCTCAGGCCTCAAGCCCCAGCTCACATATTCCAAACCTTTAGCTCCAAATCAGTAGATATCTGAGGCTGCCTAGACCTGGCTGAGGGCTTTCAGCACCTGGCCCCTTGTCCTAAGTGGAGTTTCACAGACTTGGGCACGTGGGCTAGGGCAGGGGCAGAGAGAGTCTGTGTCTCCCTACTCTTAAAGAGCGCCATGGGGCAAGCTTAGTGCCCACTCTCAGAAGCAGAGCTGGCACCTTCTCCCATCTCTCCTCAGGCTTGCCTCCTGCACAGTGAGCTTTTTCTTCTCTCCTGTCCTAGCGAAGGGAAAGAACGGCAGCTCCCCAGGGTGGATTCCCCTGGGCTTGCAGCAGGCATCCGCGAATGGGCATAAGCTGAGGGTGTGGGCCCGAGTCTGGGAAGGCCCTTGTGCTGCTGTGGGAGAGGAGCTCCCCACGCACGGCCCCTCACCTGTCACCACTCTCTTTCCCAGGTCCAGAAAGCAGCCCAGGCCTTTAACTCCGGGCTGCTGTGTGTGGCATGTGGTTCATACCGACGGGGAAAGGCGACCTGTGGTGATGTCGACGTGCTCATCACTCACCCAGATGGCCGGTCCCACCGGGGTATCTTCAGCCGCCTCCTTGACAGTCTTCGGCAGCAAGGTATAAGCTCCATCTCTGGGTGAGCAGGTTGACAGAGGGCAGCACAGGTCTGGGGGGCCCCAAGACGGAGAACCTCAGAAGTTCCAGTCAGTCCCGAGGCAGGAAGCAGGGGAACAGTGCTTTGCCAGCATCCCATCTATCGGGGCCGGAATCCTCTCCAGGGAGAGATGGAACAGCCCCGCCACGCCTACGTGGAGGTGCTCAGTGAACCCTGCAGGCCAAGTATCTCATCTGGTTTTTCTGTGACACTATGGGGGAGATGGGAATTACTATCCATGTTTTACAGGAAAGGAGGAGGGCCCAGACAGGGTAGTGTCACCCAGCTAATACCTAGGCAAGCCCCAGCTTAGAGATCAGCAGAGACCTGGGAGGATGGGACAGCCCAGGCCTGCCTCCCTGCCCTCCCAGCAGTCCCCTCTGTTGGGCCAGGGTTCCTCACAGATGACTTGGTGAGCCAAGAGGAGAATGGTCAGCAACAGAAGTACTTGGGGGTGTGCCGGCTCCCAGGGCCAGGGTGGCGGCACCGGCGCCTGGACATTATCGTGGTGCCCTATAGCGAGTTTGCCTGTGCCCTGCTCTACTTCACCGGCTCTGCACACTTCAACCGCTCCATGCGAGCCCTGGCCAAGACCAAGGGCATGAGTCTGTCAGAACATGCCCTCAGCACTGCTGTGGTCCGGAACACCCAAGGCTGCAAGGTGGGGCCTGGCCGAGTGCTGCCCACTCCCACTGAGAAAGATGTCTTCAGGCTCCTAGGCCTCCCCTACCGAGAACCTGCTGAGCGGGACTGGTGACCCATGGCTGGGGGTGCTGCGGAGAGCCGAGTTGGACTGTCTACCCCTCCTGGCCACCCAGTACTCCCTCCAGCCTCATCTGGCCGAACCTCGCCGCTCCAACCACCAGCTTCCTCAGCGAGCAGGGCCCAGGGCTCTGGGCCTGAAGCAAGAGCCAGCCCGGCTCCCAGTGTCTGCCCAGCTCTCTCCCAGACAGGAGCAGGCTGCCACCCCTTCTACCTCACCACTGCCCCTCGAAGAATTTTGCAAATGGCCCCTTGTCCCATTTTAAGCAGGAGCAGGTGGCTGGTTTGAAGCCCCAGGTATCCCCCTTCCCTGCTATGGGAAAGGCCAAGCTGCTGGGTGGGGACAGAAGCTGCAGCGGGGAGGGAAGCAGCCGTGCTGTCAACATCATCCAGCACCCTCTGGGGTAGGAGAACAGCCATTCCACACGTGTTCCCTCTATCCATCCTGCTTCCCGGGCAGCTGGTGGTGCTGGGAATGGGGTGTCCCAGCCTTGGTGAGGACAGTGTTGGGAGGCCCAGGGGCCCAGTAAAGTGCATTTGACATTGAATCTGCCTGGTGTCTGAGCTGCTGCAGCCTCTGGCTACCTTATTACACCCAGGCAGGGACGACAGAGATGGGAACTGAAAAGAGGAGCCCAGAAAGGCTGTGTTAACTGCCCTCCAGACAGGACTGGCCTGAGTCAGCTTTTAAACTCACAGCAAGGACAGCAGTGGCTGTGACCAGGGAGAATCGTAGAGCCAGGCACCCGGAGCTCCTATCTAGCCATCAGCATCTTCTGCAGGCCCTGCCTTAGACCAGGCTATCAGGGGACATGAGCAAAAGTGACAAGACTCAGGAAACCGTTAGGAACAACTAAATGGTGACCCGTGTACACAGGGATGGGCGGCCAGGGAAGGCTTCCCGGAGGAGGAGAGAGGCAGACTGCCAGGGAAATTGCCTCTGAGAGGAGTCAGGAGGCTCTGTTTGGGGACAATTAAGGACCAGCTTTAGAGAGGACAGTGTGTGCTGGGAGTCAGGAGCAGGCTGGGCTGGTAGAGGACTGGAAGCAGAGCTTGGTTTGATAGAGCAGACAGGAGCAGGTCCCGCTGGGGAGTGCAGGATGGCTTCCTGAGGAGCAGGTCCCGCTGGGGAGTGCAGGATGGCTTCCTGAGGAGCAGGTCCCGCTGGGGAGTGCAGGATGGCTTCCTGAGGCTGTTTCACAGGGCAGGGAGACTTGGTGGGGGAGTGGGGGCGTGGCAGGAGCTTCAGGCAGCCCAGGTATGAGGAGGAGCAGGCAGAGTCAGAAGGAGACTGTATTGGAGGAGGAGCGAGGAGCCTGGAGAGGCCCCATGCTGGGAGTTGGGTGGTGACACGTGAGGGCAGCTTTGGCTCCAGAGGGGGATCCCACCTTGAGTGTGCTGGGTGGGCTACATGTCTTTTGGTAACTTGCAGAGTCCCAGAGCCAGCCTTTGCCTGGTCTCAATCATGGGATCCTAGCAGCCTGGGAGTAGGCCCCCCACCTCAAGCTCATACCCCTGAAGTGTAAGTCAGGGGGTCTTCCCAGCACCGATCATGTTGGGAAAGGAATCAGAAGCCCACAGGACCTGGAGGGCCCTTTTGCAGCTCAGCACCAACCCAAGAGATGGCCAGTCAAAAGCCCAGAAGCCTTCTAGAGGGGCGGGCCTCTCCCCTGAGAGTGTCTACTCCCAGGGACGCATGGCCGCGAAGAGCCACAGTGGGCCTGGGTAGATAGGAGAGGGGCTGGGGAAAGCCTGGGCCCCTGGGTGTGAAGGCTGCTTTTGGTCCCTCTCTGGACTGGTCCCTCAGTGCCTGCTGCTGTCCCCAGCAAGAGTCGGAGTCAGCAGAAGTCCAAAGATGCGTGTCTGGGTCCAAATGTGGAAGTTGCTTCTCTTCTTTTGCCCCAGCCTGCTCCAGGCCCAAGGAACAGGACCTCCAGGGCTGGGGGTGGAGGGAACCAGTGTGCAGCAGGCGATAGAGTAGCTCGCCCAAGTTTTCCTACACACAGGGAGGTCCCAGAACTGCAGGGAGGGATACCGCTTACTTCTTTGTCTGAAATCAGGGTCTGACCTCCATTCTTGACATCCCTCCCCATCTGCCTTAACTCCTTCCCCCAGGAGACTCAGAATTCAGAGACTGCCTTGAAACCATGCAGACTCTTGGTCCCAGCTCCTGGCCAGGGCAACGCAAAGTCGGAGAGGGAGCATGCCCCACCTCCAGCAACCCATCTGGGTGTCCCTTCAGCTGCCCAGTCTGACACAGAAACCCAGGAGAAGAGCCACTGAGTCAGAGGAGCTAATGGAGGGATTTCTGAGTCTTGAGAAAGGCTGCCCAGTTTGGAGGTGAAATGAGATTCTCTGAGTCCAAGTAAGCAAGGAATATGAGTATTGGGGGTTCCCAGGCACTTTAGCACTGAACTTGGTTCTCGAACAGGCTTTCAGCCCAGTCTCCCATCCTTACGGACAGAGAGACTCCATTTCAGGGCCCTGGTGGGAACTGGGGTTCTGTCCAGCAGCTGAGCACCCCACACACCTACCACCCAGTCACCACCTGGCCTGGAGTAGGCAGAGAGAGAACCCACAAGCCTGCTCCCTGCTCCAGCCCAGTTCTTCATCACTCTGTCCCTGAGCCAGGGTTGTCCTTGGATAGGCCACGTGTGGCAGGCAGAATAATGGTCCACTGAAGATGTCCATGTCTTAATCCCTGGAACCTGTGAATATGTCACCTTAGTTGGCTAGAGGGGCTTTGTAGATGTGATGAAGCTTAAGCATTTTGAGATGAGGTGATTATGCTGGGTAATCCTGTGGGCCCAATGTAAACATGAGTTCTTAAGAGCTACAGTCATGGCCGGGTGCGGTGGCTTACGCCTGTAATCCCAACACTTTGAGAGGCCAAGGCGGGCTGATCGCTTGAGCCCAGGAGTTTGAGACCAGCCTGGCCAACGTGGCAAAACCCCATCTCTACAAAAAAAAAAAAAATACAAAAGTTAGCCAGGCATGGCCGGACCTGGTGGTGCCTATAATCCCAGCTACTTGAGAGGCTGAAGTGGAGGATCGCCTGAGCCTGGGAGGCAGAGGTGCAGAGGTTCCAATGAGCTGAGATTACACCACTGCACTCCAGCCTGAGCTGTAACAGAGTGAGACCCTGTCTGAAAAAAAAAAAAAAAAAAAAAAGCTACAATCTACAATCAAAGAGAGACTTGACGAGGAAAGGTCAGAGAGATGCGAAGTTTCTGGCTTTGAAGATGGGGAAAGGTCTCCAGCCGAGTGTGAGCAGCCTCTAAGAGTCAGAGAAGCCAGGGAACAGCTTCTACTCTAGAGCCTCCAGAAGGATGGCAGCTCTGCTGATGCCTGGCCTTATCTCAGGGAGGCCTGTTGGATTTTGAGCTGGTGGAACTGTCAGATAATGACTGTGCTGTTTAAGCCAGTAAGTTGGTGTAATTTGTTAATGTGACTGCAGAAACCCAATAGACCGAGTGCGTGTTGGGCTCTCCCTGTACAAAGGCAGAGGGACAGCAAATGTGAGCAGGTCCTGCTGTGAGGTAGAGGGTGTCCTCTGAAGTGTGTGGGGAAGGGGGAGCCTCACATGAGCCCAGGGCTGCCACAGGTTCAGTCTGAGCCTTCCTAATTTCAGTTTCTTGCTGACACTTTGTGCAAGATGCAAGTTCCCGCTGGGCTGCTCTGCCCCATCCCTACTGAGCTTGGAGCTTCATCTTTTCCCAGGGCCTGGGGTGGCGACCTCAGTCTTGACCTTAGACCTACACTAAAAGGGGAGCGAGACAGGCCCCGGCCTTTCCTCCTGGGTTCTGGCTGCTCACAGGGCAGGTGTGGGCATGGGGCAGGGGCTTCCCAGGCATCACCTGGAGTAGGCATGACAAGGTGGGCAAGTCCAGCTGTGTCCCATCCTACAGTTCCAATGGCTGGGAAAGGCAAACCCAGGCCCATTGTCTTGCTTCTCCAGGAGAATCATGGAATTACTCTCCCTTTAAATGGAACGGGATGCCTCTTGCCAGGATGGAGGACTGTGGCTTGGAGAAGACTTGGGCTCCCCAAACAGGGGCGCCCCTTTCCAGGCCCTCCCCTCTTATCTGAGGGAGTGGCCTCCCATGCAAGTTACTGCTGTTGGGGCACCTGCTGCTACCAGGCTTGCAGGCCTTGATGGGCTCAGCTGCAGGTGTCTTTGGCCCTATGTCTGCCCTGCCCTTAGTTTCCAGAACTCTTGAGCCACTGGGCAGTACTGCTTCTGAGCTCTGGAACTGGGGAGTCCTCAGGGATGAAGTCCCAAACTGGCCTGAGGCTCTGGGCCAGGTCTCAGCCTCATCACCCTACCAGGGTGTCTCGGCAAGACCTGGTCCCCACACTGCAGGGAACATTCCTGAAGAAGGCCCCAGGTCTGGAGATGAAGCGAGGCCCCAGGGGCTGAGGGGCCATGGATAGGGCCCCGAGGTTGCCCCTGGAGGGCAGTACGGACCCCAGGGAAGGCAGGCCACTGACCGTTGCTTGAGTGGAGCCTCTTAGCAACGCTATGGAGCCTCTTAGCAATGGTGGCACCTTTGCCCTGCTGGACTCAGCCTGGCCCTGATGGAGCAGGCCCAGAGCCCGAGACACAGCGCAGCTCCCGCCATCCCTTGCTCTGGTTCCCTCAGCTCGGTGGTTGTTGTGTGTGTGTAGTGCCCCTGCATATGTGTGTTCATGTTCCACTGCGGGGGCATGTGTGTGCCTAATGCACATTCCCGGACCCTGCGTCTGTGCTGCGTGTTCATGATTTTGTATCTGAGTGTCTGTGTGTGCTCAACCCTGGGCATGTGTCCGTGTGGCCCTGTCTGTTTAGGTCTTGGTGGAGGCCCTGCGTTGTTAAGGGCTCAGGCAAGGCCTTGGGTAGAAGGAGGTGGGGGGTCCCTGGAAGTCCCCAGTGGTGCTGGAGTCCCTGCTGCAGGTGGAGCCCTGGCTGGGCCCCCGGACCCTGTGTCCTTGTGTCCATGGAGGAGGCCGCAGGGTGGGCCGCCTGCGTCAGCCTTGAGCGGCCATCAATAGCGCGCGGTTAATTAATTTGATGGGAACAGCAGGGACCGCCGTTTGCATTTAGTGAAGTTCCAGGAACTTCCAACCTCATCTTCATAATTGGCCTCATAAATTGTAAGAAAGAGAGAGATCAGCAAAGCGGGAGGGAGGAGGGGCTGCCCGTCCGTCCTTATTTAATTTTATTGCTGAAATTCATCTTTTTAGCCGCCTCCGCCGGAATCGGCTCTCCCTGCCGGATTTGCCTAATCATGATAAATTAATATTCATTTTCCCGCCTCTTACCCAGCTCCCGTGCTGGGATGGAGTTGGGGAGGGTCTCCTTCCAGCCCCCTCTGCTGGGTCTTGGTGGGAGCCTGGGGGAATGGGGACCCCTGAAGGGCAGCTTGTAGGCAGAACTGAAAGTGGCACCTGGGGAGGGTAGGAGGGGCCTGGGAGAAAGATGGGGAGTGAAGCAGGTGGGGCTGGATGATTGGGACTCTCAGAGGGCCTAGGATGCTGAGGTCAAGGCCCCCTGTCCAGCTAGGGCCAGGTGGGAGGGGCACGAAGAGCCTGAGAAGGACCTTTTGGAGATGCAGAAGCTGAGATCAGGACTGACGAGATGGATCTGGGAGAGGAGCCTGGAAACCAGCTTGAGTGGAGAGGTAGAAGGGTTGTTGCCCACCCAACATGGACTTTGCCCCACCCCACCCCCAAGTAGATCCAGCCCACCTTGCCCTGTGCAGGCTCCATAATGGACCCATCATGGTCTATGGGGCCTCACAGGCACTGTGGTCTCTGGCTACAGAAGCAGCCTCTGCACTTGCCCACAGCTCAGCTCAGCGGGGGAGCTGACCGCCTTATGCTGGGCACCTTTGCTGTGCTGTATGGCTGTCACCGATCCTGCTGTCCCTAGCAAGGCCCTGTGGGAGGTCGGGATGGGGGTGCTGCTGGAGGGCAACACAGTCCTGCTCTTCCATGGTCAGTGGGGCCCCCAGTCAAGGGATCTGAATTCCCCATCCCCTGTGTCACAGTTAGTATTTGGGACCTGGGAGGAATTTTAGATGCCGTCCAGCCCCCTTACCCCATTTATAAAAGAGGAAACTGAGGCCCAGAGATGGGATATGCCCTGGTTCAAGGTCTCTCAGAGGTCAGGAGGGCTGGACCTAGGAGTAAGGCATGCTTCTACCCCACCCCAGAAGCTAAGTGTGGTGGGCAGGATTCAAAGGATCACCCCCAGTTATCTTTGCCTTTGGATTATCTCCCGTTTGAGTGTGGGTACGACTGTGATGAGGTGTCACTCATGTGGTCATGTCACATTATATGGCAAAAGGACCTAGTCTAATCACATGAACTCTTTAAAAGCAAAGAGCTTTCTCTGGCTGGTAGCAGAAGGGCAGTCAGAGAGATTTGAAGCATGAGAAGGGCCAGCGAGGGTCCTTGAAAAGCAGCCCCGGCTGACAGCCAGCAGGGAAACAGTCCTACAGCCACAAGGAACTGAATTCCACCAGCAACAAGAATGTGTGTGGACGCAGCCTTTCCCAGAGCCACCAGCGAAGAGCCCAGGCTGTCAACACCTGGATTTCAGCCTTGTGGGACCCTAAGCAGAGAACTGGGCTGAGCCTGCTCAGACTGCTGATCTACAGCACTGCGAGTTCATAAGTTGGTGTTGGTTTAAGGGGCAGAGTTTGTGATAATCTGTTATGCAGCAGTAGGAAACAGACTTACAGGGCCTAGGGGAAGGGTGTCTTAGGAAGCTCCTAGGAGGTGGGCAGGGGATGAAGTTGGGAGAGGGCTGGGTGCTCTGTCCTAATGCCATCCTTCCCCTATACTCCCACATGGCAGTAACTGACTGAACCCAAAGTCCTCGCCACTCCCTGCTGCTGTAACTGGGACCGAACCCTGTAAGCATTTACATTTGTGACTCTTGCCCAGGTGGAGTCTGGGCCCTTGCGTGGTGAGCAGCAGTGAGCTTCCCTCTCACAGGAGTGGGTCCTTGACAAGAGGAGTTTCTGTGGCATTGGCTCAGGTAGAGCCTTCTAGGTTATGGGCACTCCAGGCAGGCTAATCTGATGCCCTTTCAAACCAGAGTTCCCTTCCTCCTCCCAAACCAGAGTTTTTCAAAATGTATGTATTCATGGTGCCTGGATTGGTGCCAGTAAAAGATGTTTTTTGTTTGTTTGTTTTGAGATGGAGTTTCGCTCTTGTTGCCCAGGCTGGAGTGTGCAATGGCGTGATCTCAGCTGACTGCAACCTCCATCTCCCGGGTTCAAGCGATTCTCCTGCCTCAGCCTCCTGAGTAGCTGGGATTACAGGTGCATGCCACCACGCCCAGCTAATTTTTGTATTTTTAGTAGAGACAGGGTTTCACCATGTTGGTCAGGCTGGTCTCTAACTCCTGACCTCATGATCTGCCCGCCTCACCCTCCCAAAGTGCTGGGATTACAGGCATGAGCCACCGTGCCCGGCCAAAGATGTTTTTGATTCCTACTAGATAGAAGGCAACAGCTTCTATGGAGGTTGGAGAAGACTGAGGCACATTTTTCAGGTTATGAAAGGAGCCTCCAGTGAGGAGTTAGCTGTACCCTATTTCTGGTTTGTTTCAGCAGAGTTTCACCATCATTTATTGACTCCTGAGCCTGGCCAGTCCACCCTTAACCCATTCTGCACATGGATTATATCATGTAGGCTTCCCAACAGCCCTCTGGTAGTTGTATTATCCCCATCTTGCAGATGAGGAAAGTGAGGCCCAGAGAGGTTCATTTACTAGTCCTAAGTCACACACCATATGAAGAACAGAGCTGGGTTTCGGCTCAGATCTGTGTGACCCGGGAAGCCCAGCTGGTTTCCCTGGCTCCTGTCTGGGAGTGGTTCGAGCCCAGATCTAAATGGGCTTTCTGTCCTAACCTCCTTCCCTCCTTCCCCCTTATCTGAAGCAAGGAGCCTGAGCTTTTCAGTCTGTGGAGGGTACTGTGCTGATGTTGAAGGACACAGTCCCTGGCCTGAAGCCTGGGGTTTGGAATCAGCAGTCCCCCGCTTGCCCTGAGGTGGGGTCTCCTGACCTCTCCACCTCCATTTGGGATTAGTGGTGTCGGGGACTCCAATGCCTGAGCACTCCTAAGCTCCAGCCCTGCTGGAGGCGGGGGTCTGGGCTCTGTAGCTCACAGATATCCCTACGTTCCCACCCTGTCCTCCATGGCCCCAGCGGGCCTGCACACACCTGACCCTTTCCCCTCAGCCCTTGGCCTCATGTCCCTGCACACACCCAGCCCGGCCCCACAGCCCACACATGCCTCACTTGTCCCCATGCCAACTCCACCACAGGGCCTGATGGGGGCCTCGCCTGGCCTGAGATGTCCCCTCCCCACAGCTCCAGGCGTCCGCTGAGGAATCCTTGCTCATCATCCTGACTTTGGACTCAGCATTCTGTGGAGCACTTTGGGGCCAGTTTGAGCAGAGCCTCTGGTCGAGCTACCCTCCCTACCTGCCAGCCAGACAGCACCTTGTAAGGGGATCATCCCCCGACCTGTTCCCCTTCCTCCCGAGCTGCCTAACGGGGAGGGAGCCGAGGACCCTCGGGCGTGGCCCCAGAGGAGAACCCAGAGGCCATGCTCTTCCTCTTCCTGCCGGCAACAGTCCTGAGCGCCAGCTTCCCACCTCAGAGCCTCTGAGAACCAGGGTCCACCCACCTGAGGGCCTCCTTGGCCCTCCCTTACCCTGTGCCCATGGGAGCCGCAGGACCACCAAGCGGACGGGCGGTCTGCAAGGAGATGTCCCCTCTCTACCTCCCTGCGAAGAATAAATTCGGGCTGCAGATGCCCCTCGGGCTCCGCTGGGAGGAGCCTCACTTGCCACTCTAGCTTCAGGCTGTGCCTTCCTGATCCTAACACCCTCCACCCTCTGGGAACAAACAGGCCTCTGGGATCCGAAATGGGAGCGGCCGCACTGAAACAGGGGGATGGCGGGATGGGGAGTGCTCCGTGGGGCGTCCTCGAGGACGGGTGCGGGGCCTGCTGGGCTGCGGGGCCGGGCTGGGGGCGGGGCGGGTATTGGGGCCACGGGCGCGCTTCCCGGAAGCTGCCAGCAGAGGGCGCGCGAGGACCGGAGAAGAGGCCCGGCCGCGCGGGAAGGCCCGGGTGGGGTGTGGTTGAGGGTGCGGTGGGTGCGGGGCAGGAGACCCGCGGCCGGGCTTCTCTCCGATCTCGGGCGTGGGAGTGGAGTGGGGTGGAGTGGGGTGGGGCGAAAGGGTCCCCACTGCGCTGCTGCAGCGCGATCCCCCGCTCCTCTCTGCAGGAGGCGGCCCGATGGGGCCTGGCGTGCCCTTCGAAGTGGGTAGAGCCTTCCCATCACCCCGCCGGGAGCTGAGACAGCAGAGCTGGGACTGGTAACTTTGGTGCTGAATCTGGTGGGACCCCCTTCCCCACACTCAACCCTGGTCAGGGCTCTGAGCCTCAGTTTCCCCGTGGGTGTGTTCTGTCCTTGATCCTGGATGTTCTAAACTGGGAGACCAGGTGGGGTGAGAACACCGAGTGGGCGGGAACCAGCACCTCCCCAGGTCCCCACCCCACCTTGAACGCAGAGCCTGAGAGAAGAAAGAGATGGGGAGAGGAGAAAGGCGTGAGAGACGGAGGGAGGGGCTGCCTGGAGCAGCGTGGGGAAGTTGAGAAGGTTCGCGGAGGAGGGCCGGGATGAATGGACACGAAGGCGGGCCCAGCTCCCCCGGGGAAGCTCTTCCGAGACTTGCTGAGGCCGTCTGCCCCTCCTCCCGGGCTGAGCTGGGGGCTGAGCTCTGGACTGCATCCCAGGGACCATGGCTCCGCCTGTAGCCCACCTCCAGCCGCCGTGATTTATGGCTGGGCCAGGCCCGTCGACCTTGGACGGATAACTAATGACGGGTCAATAACGCTACAGAAAAAGTGAACTGGTGAGGGGAGGAGGGACGAGGCCCATTAGCCGGCCCATCCCCTGCCTGTCGGCATCTCCCCTCTCATCCTGGTGCCTTTCACTGCAGTCCCCTTGCTGGGGGCTTCCCAGGGGCCTCCTGACAGGTCTGAGAGGTGATGCTTAACACCGCTGCAATGGAGGTGGGGGCTGGGGTAGAGGCGGGACCGGAACACACTGGAGAGACCCAAAAATGGGTCACAGGAAGGTGAAGGAGACAGGTGGGGGTGGTGGGGGTTCCTGGGAACACAGGCCTTTTCCATTCTCATATTGGGAAGCCAGCATTGATTGAGGGGGGAGGGAGCAGTCCCTGCCGGTGGAAGGCAGGGTACCCTCCCAGAGGAACCCTGGTGCCCCCCACCCCCCTCCACCAGGCTCTTTCCCCAGGCCCCTCTCTCTGGTGTCCTCTGCCTCCTCCCACCCCAAGCTACCTGAGGTCAGAGTGTTTACTGTAGTCTTTGGGGGCCACTTCATTTCTGTGCCTGCTTGTAAAATGTGGGTTGTACAAGGCACTGGTTGGGGTCTCAGTTCCTGTATCATCTGGTTTCTACTGGGAGTGGACCACTCCTCCTCTCAGGAGTGCCAGCCTCCCTCCCCCTGTTTGAGGTCACCTGGGTCATCCCCTGGGCCCCTCATCCACTTTCAACACTGCAGAGAACCCAGAGTTGGGGGTAGGGAAGCAGCCTTCTCAAAGCCTGCCTCGATTTACTCTACCTTGGTGTCAGCAGCCAGGTGTCCGTGTGAATGCCTTTCTGTCTGCCATCCCCATTTTGCAGATGAAGAAGTTTGAGCTGAGAGAAGCCAGAGAGGAGCCGAGACTGGAATTCAGTCATAGCCTCTACCCTGTCCCACCTTCCCCCAGGTCTTGGGCTTCTCCCGCTCTCTGCTCCTCCTTAACTCCTGCCCAACTCTGCCTGCAAAGGAGACGCCCAATGAGAGGGCCACTGAGACAAGGGCATTCCGCCCCCAGGTTAGACACAGGGTAACAGAAAAGTCTTGGAGGAAGTGTGGGGCAGTGACAGTGGGATAGGGGAAGATATTCGGTCCTGCAGGTACCCTTCGTGGTGGGACAATGGATGCCCCGTGAGTATGTATGTGGATTCATATGTGCGCATGTATTTATGAATACAGTTATTCATTCAACAAACAGGTACTGAGTGGCTACCATGTGTCAGGCCCTGGGAATGCAGGGACAACACTGGGAGCTTGTGAGTGCTGTATTCTAGCAAGGGGCGCATGCACAGGATAGGTATGTCTGAGGGCTCTGGTGGTGGGGCGCGGACTCACTGCAGAATAGAAGTGGACTTGGGCACTGGCAGATGCGAGGCAGCAATTCTCACTTTGTGGATGGAGACATGGAATCTTTCCCCGTCTCCTCAACCCCCATTCCACTTCCAGCCTCTCACATACCCCCGTCCCAAACCAAACTCACCAGCTCCTCTCCCAAACCTACTCCTGCTGGCCTGTCTTACTAGCTCAGCCTGGAAACCTCAGGATCCAGGACGGTCAACATAATCTTCAAGGCCTGGTGCAAATGAAAACAAGGAGCTTCTTAATAAAAATTCAGAATTTCAAGACAGAGATAGTAGAATGTACAATCAGGCATGGGGCTCGTGTAAGTGCAGGGTCCTATTAAGTCAGCCTGCCTGGCGCCTCCCACCAGCTTACTCTCCGGTTCATTGACTTCCTGATCCTCTCCTTTCCTTTCTATGTCTTAGGCTAGCCCAGGCCTCACGGGTCTGTCAGGTGGACGGGCTCCACCTTCCTCGATTGCCTCCTGGCTTCCAGCCTCCCAGTCCCAGTCTGCCTGAGAAGTCTCATTCCCACCACACTCACCCAATGCCATTCACCTGGATTCCTGTCCTCTTAGACTTCTTGTCCTCAAACACTCCCTACATTTCCCCGTTTCCATACCTTTTGTTCAGAATTCAGTTCCTCTAAAAAATTCACTGTTCCTTTAGCCACCTCCTCCAGGAAGACTGTCCTGATTTTCCAGTTGTAAATCTTATATCACAAACTATTTGGGTCAAAGCACATAGCAACCTTGTGCCTTCACTCACAGCCATTTGTCTGCCCCCTCCCATAAACTTAAGATTCTAGAAGACAGGGATGGTGTTATGTTCATCATTACAACTGCCCCAGCACCTAACTGACAGGTGCATGGTAGGGACTCAGTCAATACTTGTTGATGCAGCTGTGGGCATCTTTTACATGTGTGTGGGTGTTTAGACACCCTGAATTGTGTGCACAGAGCAGTGTGTAGGGCTTGTGTTCATGTGCAAGCATTTCTGCTTATATGTATACACATTTCCATATCTATGCATGAGCAATCATGTTAGGTGCATACATGTGTATGGACATAGTGGTTTCTGTAGGCATGTGTAAGAATTGAAGGTACACGGGTGTGCACGGTGGTGTGTGCATGGATTTACACTGGTGGGTGTATACCCAGGTCTGGTGGCAGATGTATGTGTGTGCATGACACAAAAGGATGTGTGCATGGTCCCAGGAGGTCAGGGTTGTGCCTGAACAAGTGCTGCAGGTGCACCGTACAAGGACATAGGCGCCTGGCGCGTGTGCAGGCCATGTGTGTGCACAGCTGCATGTCCTGGCTGCAGGCAGGTCAGACGCTCGGTGAGCCCCCTGCGGCCACTGAGCGCAGGGCTTTGTTCCTCTGCCGAGGAGGGCCGCGTGGTTTCACGGCTCCTGGGTCTGGGCATCTTGGGCCCCGCGGTGATTGGCGGCCCCGCGGCAGCGGCTGGGCTCCCTCTCGGGCGGGCGGAGCAGGATCGGCTCCCGTTACCGGCACGGGGTGGGGGTGGGCGGGGGCGCCAGGCCATCCATCTTCTGTTATTACAGCGTAATGGGGCTGCTCGGGCGCCCGCCCATTTGTCATCGGCCTCGTTCGCTGATAACGGGCATTTGTCATCACTTTCCTCTGCGCCAATGTCATCAGCGCGGCTGACAGCGGTAGGGGAGGTGTGCATGAGCACAGGCGAGCACACATGCACATGGGCCTGCTGGACACATGCTCGCGCACACACACACATGCACGCGGAACCTGAGAGACACGCCGATCCTGGGGGACACATGTCCCTATGCAGGGATCAAGGTTCCCTGGAGAGGACACACATGCAGACACACACTCACAACAGCCTCATCTGTCAAGAAGATATTCCCAGCTGGAGATCCTCTTCCCAAGTGGAAGAGCTCTATGTAGAGGGGGGGCAGGGGGAGGATGTTCCTGGTTAATGGCAGCTTGCATGCAGGTGGCCCTCTGCCAGCTCCGTGTGCACACGTGTGACATCAGCCACCAACATTTACTGCGCTCCCCACAGGCTGTACAGGCCTGAATGTGACTGTGTGTTCCATTGGCAGCACAGGGACAGCCAGAGAGTCACAATCAGGCAGGGCGCGGTGGCTCACTCACGCCTGTAATCCCAGCATTTTGGGAGGCCGAGGCAGGCAGATCACGAGGTCAGGAGTTTGAGACCAGCCTGGCCAACATAGTGAAAACCTGTCTCTACTAAAAATACAAAAAAATATTAGCTGGGCATGGTGGTGTGCGCCTGTAATCCCAGGTACTTGGGAGGCTGAGGCAGGAGAATCGCGTGAACCTGGGAGGCGGAGGTTGCAGTGAACCGAGATCGCACCATTGCACTCCAGCCCAGGTGACAGTACGAGACTCCCATCTCAAAAAAAAAAAAGTCACAATCAGGGCTCCCAGGACTCTCAGATACAAGGATGTTGGTGGAGTCTGCATGGCTGGCTGGGGGGTGGTAATGAGGTGGGGGCATGATGGGTGCTGGGTGGTGGGTAGTGGGGATGACTGATCCCCACAATGCCTTCCTCCCACCCCTCCAGAGACAGTGTGCCATGGGAGTCACTTCCACTCCTGGCCCCATTCAGGCTCTGAGCCCAGGCTGATCTGCAGCAAGAGGGACTTAGGAAAGACTCCAGAAAGAACTTCCTGCCTGGAAGCAGTGTGAGGCAGATTGGGACAGGGTAACACTGGTAGTCCAGGGAAGCTTGGAAGGGAAGGAACCTCCCACACTTGTCTGTGTCCTATGCCCTCTAGGCTGGGTCAGGGGCCAGCCCACTTGGCACACGGATATGTCTTTCCGATCCACATTCACTTCAGGATTGCAGAGGGGACTCCATTAGCGCTTATTAGAGAGAGACACTTGCCCCCACCTCTCTGGTTCCTGATTGTTTGGCACATATTATATGCTCAATAAATAGCTGTGGAATGAATAAATGATTGAAGACAGAGTGTATGGGAGAGGTGGGAGGTCCTCCTAGCCCCTCCCAGAATGGCCACCAGCCCCTGATGGCCAAGATCTCATCTCACGCCCTCTCCCTAACTCCCCTTTTCACTCCTGCAGTCCCCCAAATTCCCCTTCTCCCCCAGCCTCTCCCTCCTGGGCTGAGGGGGGAGGGCTGGGGGGAAGTTCCCCTGGCGGAGCAGGGCTCGCTTGTTCCTTGTAAATGAAGACCATAATTAACATTAAATTAAGGTAATACAAATGAAGGCAACATAGAGGCTGACAAGATGAGCGTTTGGGGAGGCAGTGGGGAGAAGTGATTCATATTTTTAATTTACTGTATGGATGGGCCGTGTGGCTGGGGAGCGGGCGGCTCGCGTGGAGGGGGTGTCGCCCCGCGATGTTTGCTGGGCTCCGAGTGAGCACACAATGACTATTAAACTTAACTGTCCATATAATGGGACAGACTCAACATGACGCCCACCGGAGCACCAGAAACCTGGCTGGCCAAGCTGTAAATCCTGACCACACCACGCCCGCCTGCCCACCTGCCTGCCTAGCCAGCCTGGCCCAGGCCCAGGGCAGGACAGATGCAATCCCCAGGGAGCCTGAGAGGGGTCTTGGACCTGGGGAATCGAGGGGGCCAAGAGGGTCTGGGTTCTGCCCCAGAGTTGGGGGACACAGCAAAGTCAGATCCTGAACATGCTGGGGTGAGAGGGGTCCTGGCATCCCAACCTCAGCACAGCGCCTTGATGCCAGGATGGGGCTGGAGCTTGGGGCCCCCCCAACATGGTCCATTCCAGGAATTGAACAGAAGACAATGATGTCCCATCCCAAAGAGGGGAATTAGTCATTGTTGTCACTATCATCATCACCACTCACATTTGCCAAGCACCACCCCCGAGCACTTTTTTTTTTTTTGAGACAGGATCTCACTCTGTTGCCCAGGCTGGAGTGCAGTGGCACAATCACGGCTCACTGCAGCTTCCACCTTCCTGGGCTCAGGTGATCCTCCCATCTCAGCCTCCCGAGTAGCCAGGACTACAGATACATGCCACCAGACCCAGCTAATTTTTGTATTTTTTGTAGAGACAGGTTCTTATTTTGTTGACCAGGCTGGTCTGGAACTCCTGGGTTCAAGCAATCTGTCTGCCTTAGCCTCCAACGTGCTGGGATTGCAAGGCATGAGCCAGTGCACGCAGGCCCCCTCACCCCCCAGAACTTCTAATCCATTCACCTCTCCCGGCATCCCCACAGCCATCCTATGAAGATATTATCCCTGTTTTACACATTTATAAACTGAAGCTGAGAGACGGGGAGTAACTTGATCACAAAGCTTGTAAGTGTCCACTGCCTTATGTTGAAAGAGTAAACCTCAGAGCCTGGGGCAGCCCCTGGATCTGGTAAACTCTGTGCAAGGAACGGAGGCCGGCATCCCAGGCAGCCCTCATCCATGGGACCCTGAGGCCTTAGACACGGAGCTCTCCGGGGACTTGGGGTGTGTGTGTCCACATCCACCCTCACTCCAGCCAGAAGAAAGGTGCCAACTCCCAGGCAGGCAAGGAGGGATTCCTGCTTACTCACTCTGCAAACGGGGCTGAAAGATGCTCGTCCCTGGGATGAGAGACGCAAGTGTAATTTAGGTTTTGATATTATGAAAGTCTCGCTGCTCTAAAACAGCAGGGCACTCAGTGCCTCATTAATAAAGGATAAACTCGGAGTCTATTTACAAGGCGCTTTTTGGGGTTATTTACTCTCCAATATACATATGTAATGTTGCGCATACTTACCGCTAGGTATGACTGTTCCTTCCAGCCTGGGCTTGCACCCTGGGAAGGGGGTCCCTGCGGGGTGCAGAGGGTTGCTGGGGAAGAGTGGGGATGCTGAAAGGCCATCCCTGGGAGTAGAGAGGCTCCACAGGAAATGACAGGCCCCATGGAGGGATGGGAGTCACAGAACTGTAGAGCTGGAAGTAGAAAGGGCAGAGGGCACATACCATCTGCATCTCCTCCTGCCAGCTACCCTTCCTGAAGCCACTTGTGCTCGCCTGCCCTGCTGTCTCCAAGGCTAGTACCTTAAAGGTACTACAACGACCACGTATCCATAAACACTGACACAAAAGAGATGCAGTCCACGGGCTCCACGCCCCTGCTGGCATTCAAAACTGTCTCTCCAACACCCTTCCCTCTGTGCCAGGCTGGAACTCCTGGACTTAAGCAACTCGCCCTCCTGGGTCCTCCCAACATGCTGGGATTGCAAGCATGAGCCACTGTGCCCGGACCCCTGATGATTTTTTTTTTTTTTTCCAGAGAGTCTCACTCTGTTGCCCAGGCTGGAGTGCAGTGGCATGACCTTGGCTCACCGAAACCTCCTACTCTCGGGTTCAAGAGATTCTCCTGCCTCAGCCTACCAGGTAGCTGGGATTACAAGCACATGCCACCACGCCCGGCTAATTTTTTTGTATTTTTAGTAGACCATGTTGGCTAGGCTGGTCTTGAACTCCTGACCTCAGGTGATCTGTGCTCCCAAAGTGTTGGGATTACAGGCGTGAGCCACTGTGCCCTGGCCCCTGAACACTTCTAATCCATTCACCTCTCCCAGTGTACTCATGACCATCCTATGAAGAAGATATTATCCCTATATCCCCATGGCAGCCTCCCTCACCAGGGCTCTGCCCTGACCAGATCATGCCCATGCTGGGAAGAGCTTCCTCAGCTTCTGAAAGGAGGCCCCTGCCGCAATTCCTATCAACAAGTATGTCCCGTGCAACTACTGTGCACCCAATCCTACGCCACCCTTGTCACAGCCCTGCCACCCCCTCCTCCCATTCTGTGCCCAACAAAGCTTGCAGTTGTTGAGGTCTTTTTCACACCAAAGTGTGAGGTCCCTCTCCCAGCTCCTTGTGGCCTCAGCTGCCCTGCACCCCCTCCCCTTGGGGCTCCCACCTTGGCCTGCTCTGTTCACTTGGCATGCAGTGTTGCAGTGAAAATCCAGGCAGCCATCTCTTGTTGGGGAGTTCTGTTCTCATCCCCCTCTTATAAATGAGGGAACACTTAGAGGTTAGGGGACACACCCAGGTCATACAGCCAGGAGCATGCCACTTGGGGCTTTAACCCAGATTAGGGTTCTCACCTCCACAAGCCTCCTGGGCCTCCATGGCCTGTCCCGGCCCCTCTGCTTACGATAGGCCCCAACCAGCCCATGATCTCCAAACAGGTGCATGGATTTCCTCTCACTGATGGATCCATTTGCTCATGGAGTCACCAAACATCCACCACCTGCAGCTCTGGGCCTGGGCATACGGCCTGGGTGCACGTAGGCATGTGGGGGAGAGGAGGCCTCGCCTTGGTCAGAGACCCCATTTCATTCACAGGGGAGCTTGGAGTTAAGGCTGCCCACTCACCCTCCAGCTTGTGAACCGCAAGCCTTTCTTTCTGCACCTGTCAGCTCCTGTGATGACAAGCGTGTGGCCCAGGGACCAGTCTGGGTGTGGTGATGTGTGTGGCATGTGTGTGGTGGGTGGGAATGAGGCAATGTCAGGTTACCCCCCAGCCTGGCCAGTTTGGACCAAGGAGACATCTGGTGGCTGTGAGGAGATATGCAGCCTTGCTGCAGGGAGCCCTGGGTGAAGGTATCAGTATGTGTCGAGTCCCTTGGGAGCCCCCAGGGGCCCAGAAGGACATCATCACCCTTAGGGTAGAGCTCACGGCTGCTCCTAGGCCTCAGGGCCTGGGACTCGGTGGGAGAAGAGCCTGTGCTCATGTATCCTTCCTAGTCCCAAAGCTGGGGGAGAGCTGACCTGGAGGGTGCTGGACAGGGAGGATGGCAAGCAGGAGGACCCGTCCATCATTGTTGGTGAACAATCAGCCATCACCACCCTAATTAAAGATGTAATTACAGCAAATACATTCTGGGCTGCGAATGAGTGACGGATGGCAGGAAGGCACCTTGTGGCCCACAGCCAGGAGATGCTGCTCCCCTAACGCTCCCCTCTCCAAGCTGGGGAATCCTTCCCTCAGCATCCCTCCAAGCAGATTATAGGGTGCCCTAGTGCCTCCAGAGAGGAAGGACTGAGGTTGGAGCTAGGGGCTGGTCAGGGGCTGGGGTGTGGGGCCTGGCTGGAGAAATGAGAGGGGGAAGGAGGCCGTGCAGCTGGGGTGAGAGGGCCTGGGCTGATGCCTGGGTCTCAGCCAGGAAGAAGTGGGTGTTTCTGTGTAAGCATAAGAGAGCACTAGGTGGGATTTCAAGGCACTCATGCTCGGGGGTAACTGGGCCCTTGCCAAGGCCTGGGGTGGGGGTGTCTAAGAGCCAGGCCTAGAGGACTCAGCCTGCAGACCAGTAACCATAGCAAGGCTCTGGTGTGCCATACTGGCTTTTTGTTCTGGCCTAGGCTTCAGAGACTCTCCTGAGGGCTGATTTGTCCTTAGCTGGGGGTCAGGATACAGGGCAAGGGTCTGGCCACCTGGAGGGAGGAGAGATGGGCTCCTGTGACCGACCTGGCTTCTGCTGCTCTCCCCTTCAGCAGGGCAGGCCTCCAGCCACCCCTTGTTCCAGAGCTCCAGCCTGGGACCACATCTAAAGTTGCAGGCATTGGTTGTCCTTGGGAGGCCTGGGGCTCAGGACATTTCTTCCTCTCCTGAGGATCCCAAGGCCTGTTTGCCCTGGGGCCCCCACCCCCACTTACCCTCAGGGGACAGGAAACACTGAGCACAGGGTCAGGTCACTCTGAGGCCAGCCTGCACTGTGAATCACTCCAGGGCCAAGGCATGAAAACCTGCCCCTTGGGAGCTTGGTGGCCTCAGCCTCTTAGCTCTACCTGCTGTGGTAGCCCCTGGCCAGGTCCTTTGGGGTGTGTGGGCCAACCCCATTGGGGAGAGGAATGGGTGGGGAACGGTGGGAGCCCAGGCAGGCAGGCAGAGGGGCGGGAGGAAGGCCCCTGACAGCAGGACAAATGCTTGTAATTTTATAACCAATCGCAGTGTGTCCATGGGGGGCCGTTTGTGCCTCCACTCAGGACCAATCAGCCTGACAGAGCTATGAGTCCGCCTGAGTGAATGTGAGCAGCTCCCTCCACTACTTACTGCAATCTCATTACCCGGCCAACTCAAGACTGGCCAGAGCTGTGGGGCTGCAGGGAAGGGGGAGCCACCCAAGCCAAGCAGAGCCAGGCCAGAGCCAGGGTGGGCCTGGGACCAAGAGGGCAAGGTGGGCGGGCCTTGTAGACCCAGCAGCTCAGAGGAAGGGGGAGGAAAGAGTCTGAGTCTCAGGAAACAACAAACAGTAAACACCGACTGGGCGCGGAGCATTTAGGATCCAGAGAGAGCCTAAGCCCCTGCCCTCAAGGGGCTTGCAATCTCCTCAGGGCAGATGGAAGATTACAGATAGATGGGCCCTGGGGAAAGGGTGGCTTAAGATGGAAGTGTTCAAAGTACAAAAAGGAAGCTGAAGGCAAGGAGAGGGACAGAGTTCTAGAGCCAGGCTGGTACTGGGCAAGGGGCTGGAAGGCAAGAGTAGGTGAGACAGGGAAGGGGAACCAGAGACAGCTCGGGAGTGCATGTAGAGCCAGGGCAGAGACAGACAGGGGCTGGGGAGAGAGAAATGCCCACCCACGGGAGGGAGAAGGGGGCAGCCAGGGGAGGGTTGGGCTGGCTGGTGGTGGATATTAAAGAATGGCCTTGCTGGATCTGGATATCTGGCTCTGGGGATGGCTATGTGCCCATTAGTCTCTCTAATTGTCAAAAATCTAATTTAGTGTCTGGAGCCCGGGCCGGCCTCGGGTTAAGTGGAGGGAGGCAGGCCGAGTCATAAATCTGCCCTCACGGGCTGGTGCTAATTCTGCAGTTAACTGAGGGGTGAGGTGGGCACAAGATGGGACAGGCAGGGCTCTGGAGAGGGGGTGTCCCTGCATGCCAGCCCCCACGTGCTAGGTCATAGCCAGGCTCTCCTCTCTTGCAGGGGGCTCATTCGGACCATCCAGGGGAAGCGCCTCACATTCGACATGAGCTCAGGGACAGGAGTCGCTCAAGAGTCTGCATGGCCAGGATTGTAAAACTGTCAGCCCCCTCTCCTCCTAGACCCATTCAGGGTCTATGTGGGCTGTGCTCTTGTTAAACGACCAGGGACTGTCCCTCACGGGTGGGAAGGGCACATTTCCTCCATGAAATCATGAGCGTTTGTTGAGGAAAGGAGCATGGGGATTCACACTAATGTGAACAAGTGACTGGTCACCCAGTGACTGCTAGGGATGGCCCCAATGATGAGGACCAGGTGACATTCACCTGAGCTGCTTGGGGAGTCATGCCCCATTCCTTAGTGGGGAGAGCACACTCCCCACTGGGCTGCCCAGCCTCTCCTTCCCTGGGCCCAGGCTCAAGAGGTGCCTGGGGGTCTGGCCAGCCCCTGAGGACCGCATGCAGCCTGAGGTGGTGCTGATGGTGGTGGGGGCTCCAGCCTGGGTTTGGTAATGACCTTGCTCCCCTCAGAGTTGCTAATTGAAAGCAAGGGGTGTAGTAGGCGCAGCGGGAGAGGGTGGGGACTGAGAGAGTTCCCTGAGAGGCTCTGCTTCCACTGAGGGAGGAAAACAATTTCTCCCGGTTTCAGCTCCGTCTCACCAGGCACCCACTTGGCCTCTCCTGCTGCTAACGAAGTGCCTTTAATTAGCAGCCTAATAAAATGCTCTTAATTGGCAACAGCCAATCAGGAAGAAGAGAGGTCTCCTCCCCTTAATCATTGCTGATGGTGGCACAGCTATAGGTTTAAAGTGGGGAGGGATTCCTGGCCCAGCCTGGCAGTAGGAAACCACGGCTATAGGGTTGAGACTTCCTAGGGCAGGCCCTAGACCCCACCCTTCCTGGGGAAGAGATCTGACACAGTTTGAGGGTGAGGTCCACAAACTCTTAGGCTCAGCCTCTGCTCAGGAGCCCAGCTGGTGAGGAACATTAACTGAGCAGATACCAGTGGCCCCACAGTGGTTCCTCTGACACCTCCCTCCCTTCCTTCTCTCTTGGGTGCTGCCTGCCCTTAGTTAGGGAGGATTCTTCAGTGTAGTTTTGGGCAATGTGGGTCCCTTTTCTTGTTCCTCAGTTTCCTCATCTGCCAAGGGTTGGGTGGACCTGATGCTCTGACATTCTTCCAGCTCTAGTAGGGAGGGTTCTGCACAGCGGCCCTGATGTTGACCACAGTCTGAAATTGCTCATGGCCAGTGGTCAGTCCAGACAAGACAATGAGACTACAAGGCTGATGGAAGCCAGGGAGCCTTGGTCATATGGAAGGGTTATTAATACAAAAAGCCCATAGATCTAAAAGAAGGATGGGTCAATTTCGACAAGGATCCTGTTTGTGACACTAGAGAGGGGAGGGGAACAGGGCCAACGGGGAGAGACAGTCCCATTTGGCCACTGCCTGCAACCTTGTACCTCTCTAGGTTTGGCTGAAGGAGGGAAGGGGGGTTTCACTCAAGAACTGCAATGTCATATCCCAGATAGTCAAGGGTGCCTTCATTCTTACAGCTTGCTGGAGTCCCTCTGGAAATTGCTCCCAGATGTGAGCTTGCTTGCCTATAAACTGATCAAATGGGATGTAGGGGAAACTCAAGTCTTTTCACCGCTGAGGGGCAGAGAAAAATGTAAATTCTGCATTCAGGTTGGGCTGTGGTTGGCTAAGGTGACCAATTCACAAATGAGACATGACTTTGGCTTCAATTTAACTCAACATGAACAGTAGGCGTAAGCCAGGGACCCCACACTCATCCACAACGTCCAGCTTTGCTTTCTCTCAATCTTGTTTTCTCATGTCAGATTATCTGCAAAGGTATTCTATCTCTGCACTCCCTCAGTCTGTATACTGAAAAGTGTATTGTCCTTCTGGATGTTGGGACAAGGAGACAAGACGCTTAAAAAATTCACTTCAACCTTATATTTGTAATTTACTTTTTTTCTGAACAGTTAAAAAAAACCAAAACACACTCTATTATCATGATCCTAGGTTGTGAACATATTGGTACACTGACTACACATCACCATAACATAATCACAAAAGTCAAAGCAGTCAGTACTTAAGAGTCTAGAGAACAAAGAGGTGAACCAGCTGAAAGCTCTCGGGTGTTGCTAGGCCTGTCCCATCGTTGGAGTGCACTGGCCATCCCTCAGATTTGTCTGGGCTGGCCTGAATGGTCACTGCTTTGAGAAAGCTGTTAGTTTCCTTGGTGCCCAGAGGGCTAACATCCTAGTTGGCCTTTTCCTTCAGTGTCCAAGAAGGGGAAGGGTTAGGAGGGGAGGTAACACTTTAAAATACGACTTACTGCACTGATCCTTAATAAAACACACACACAACCAATCAGGAGCTAAGAGCGCCAGCTGTGCTGGTTGGAAAGCACATTATTTTAGATGTCATCTGCCTCCAGGACATTTTAGATCACAGGTACTCAACTTCCAACAGAAGGGGCTTCTAAAGATCAATGCATTAAGTTCCACCTGAAACCAGGCAGCCATCATCATGCTCTTTTGATTTCTCTCTTCAGCTCCAAGGATTCTGACACCACAGATGAGCTAAAGGTAAAGAAGCGAAACTCAGTTTTATTCCCCTAAGAAATGGCTCTCTTTCCAACACTATGTTGACATTGTGGTTAAAGGAGGTCTGGTCTGTTGGTGACCAACTGTGTGGAGGAAGACCAGGGAGGCTGCACCCTAAGCCTCAGGGCTGCACTAATCTGGGTTGGACTGCTCTGCTTCAGACTGGAGGGTGTTGCCATCTAAGGCAAAAGGGAGATGCTGAGAAGGTCAACAGTACCAAGGTATTTAGTCCAATTATGGGAAAGAAAAACATTGCCCTGATTATTTCCAGTATTCCTCACCCCTCCCACCTTTGTTTCCCCACACAATCAAGTGCTAAGTAAGGAGTAGACCAACTACAGCTGTTCAGACCAATGGTACCAGGAGCCAGCAAGGGAAGAGTGCATTTTTTTTCTCTGTAGCTTTAGACTGTACAGAAGAAAAATAAAAAAGGATTGTTCTTACTCAAGCAAAAAAACCCAGAACGATGTAGGTAGGGGTCTTACAGTCTTTTCTAGTTCGGAAACAAGCTATGAGGGCCAGACCTTATTACTTGTGAATAGAGATCCAAAAAGAGTCCCTGTCTCTGAAGTTAGGAGACACCAGAAAGAATTTTGCCAAGGGACATGTACAAATGGCCTTCCATCCATGATTCACATCCTTTCAAATTGCACACCAAGTTAAAGGATGTTCTCAGCAGTGAAATACACACACGTGCAGCAAGGCATGCTGGTCTTGTCCAAGTAGCCCCAGTGTGCACCAAAAGGTCACGTGTCTGTACCTCCTCATCTGCCTTCAAAGGGGTTTCAGCCTGTCTTTAAGAAAGGTTTCCTTTAGGCCCTACGTTGGAAAGTAAATTTTAGTGAGAAGAGACTAATCTACAATGGGGACACCTTCAGCTCTGTTTCTACCACTCCTTGGAATGTGTTGAGACTTTGTCTCTCTTTTCGTTTTAAAAAGGTCAAACTTTACATTTATTCTAGCCCAGTTGGGGATTAGTGATAATCAATTCCCACTGAAATCATGCAGAGATGGTAAGTGGGGTCTACCTTCTCTGGAAATGAACTTTTACTTACCTGATTATTTCTTCTACAATGAACTGGTAAATGACCCCCAGAGCTGAGAAATGTGAACGATTCAAGTTTTTCAGACCACTTAACTTCATTCCCATTTCCATCAGCAGCAGAGAGGACAACTTGGAGAATATCCTCAACTGGGCTAATGGCTCCACATCTGCAGGGTTCGCCCCAATCTCCTTTGTGATGTACTGGACATGTTTCAAAACAGTCTTAGAAACAATATTCCTTCAACTGAACCTAGATTGGAGAGCAAAACCCTGGGCACCAATAAACATTCAACAGCTTCCACTTTGTAATAGCAGCATATGACAGAAGGGCTGGTAAAATTATGGCTATTGGGCAATATTTTGAGACAGCTCGAAACCCATGCCTTTTAAATGTCTGACCTGTGTCTTTTTCAGGGCTGACAGCCCTCTACCTTCATCTATAGCAAAATCCTTACCCAATCAAAAAGCCATTAATAGTCAACACAATAGATGACGAACCCTGATAGTGGCCAAGTAGAAAATATTTCTCTGTAGCATTTGGGTAGCTGGGAAGGGAATTACATTGAGAAAATATTTCCTAGGCTACGATGTATCATTATACTGAGAAATATTTTCTGAATATAACCTTGAACTAAAAGCTTAAAAATAAAGCAGGAAAGGTAGAATGCATATGCATAAACTGACTCTCAATACGTAGTAACAACATTCAGTGTGGGTACACCTTGGGAAGAGGATACCTTCTTGCCTGGGGAGACCAGCTGGGTGCACATTAATAGTATTCTGTGTGCTCCCAGGTTGGTGTGGCACAGGTACCCTTGCACCTGAAGCCCACTAGCTTGGCAGCTCACACAGCTGCCTTCCGAGTGACTGGGTTTGCCTGACCCTTGCCGAGATCCAGCCGTTTATGCTGTTCACCAATCGCCACAGACATTTTACTGGCTGGGGACAGTGAAGAGCAAAATAAGGTCAGGAGGAGGAAGAAAAGGCAGTTTTTGCCCCATTAATAAACCTGTGTGCCAAACTTCACCCTGATCCTCTCTCTTAGGCAGCTTTACCCTTCTGCAAATACTGGGTGTGGGAGAAGCAGAAGGAAGGTTCTGCAATGCAAGGTTGACACGGTGAGATCAATTTTTGAGAGATGATATTTAACTGGCTAAAACAAAACAAAACCACAACAACAAAAAAACAAAAACAGTGTTTTCTCCTGACCATCTCTCTTAAGCTACCTTGATCACGGTCTTGGCAAAGATACAGGCATCTGGGTATTCACAAGCCCTGATGAGGAAATCGGAGATGGAAACCATTACGCAGAACGCACCAAGCGATTGGCTCTGGCCATTTCAAATCTTTCTGTAGGCTGAGCCTTACCAGTGATTTAAGATGAAGTACAATGCTTTTTATTACACACCTAATTGTTAATGAGAGGAAATGCAATCAGCAACTCCTTTCCACACTCTACATGGAATCAAGGAGACTGCTGAGTCCAGAAAAGACGCAGCCACTGATGGAGCCCAGGAAACTTCTCCCCACCCCTTCTGCCTGCCCCCCCACTGCCAGTCCTCCTCTTGGGTGTGGGGGAGAGAGAGAGAAGAGTTGCAAATATGATGAGAGTATCATGTCTGAGAATCCACTGTTGCCACAGGGTCACTTGCAGCAAAGGCCTGGGGCTGAAATCTTCACTGAACAGCATTTAACTCTTCCAAGTGTTGCATTTTCTGGCTGATCTGGCTCATGCTAGAGGAGGACACTCTCTTTATACACTTTCTTCTCAGGTGAAGCAGACAGAGAAAAAAGGTCGAAGGGGCATAGGGGAGTAGATGGGAAGAGGAACAGAAACAAAGAGAAGGTAGGCAGGAGGCCCAAATCTTCCAGTGTATACATTCTTGTGTGTTTTCTTGCCCCAGAGGCTATACAGAGGGAGCTCTGTCTCCTCCTAAGCATATTGGGGCTGAGCTGCTCTGGCCAGGTGCTTGGCATTCCTGCAGTTAACAGGGAGACACTGGGCACTGTCTGGCTTGAAGCTGCATCCCCCATCCCCTAGAAGTGGGTCTCTCCCAGCAGGCTATACAGGGAAACTAGTTCTTCTGCTTAATGGCAAAGCAAGAGAGATTCTGGCAAAACACTAAATATATTTATAAGTCACCTTTGTCTGGAACCAATGGGAAAAAACTAGGTGCAGAGGTGAAAGGAGGAAAGGAGGGGAGGTTTAAAAGTTCCAATCATTCACAAAAGATAGAAGACATCTTCTGATAGCAGCACTGAAGCAGTCAGCTGTGCTGAGTAGACCGTCCTGGGCTGACTGCAGACCAACTGTGTCCCAACAGGAGTCTCAAAGCCCTGCTCCTCGGCTAGTCCGGGGAAACTGGGCAGTAGTTTGATTGTTACTGTTGTTGCTCATCCTGGTATTGGCAGATACGTTAAATACCGCAACTTTAATGGGTCCTGTGTGAAAACAGAGCAAATAGTCATTAGACCCTTTTTCGATATTTCTTACTTGCTTGAAGAGAAAAGAGCATTCACTTAGCTGCCAACGGGGAAAAGGCTTAGGGGTCCTTCCTAATGCCTGCTCTCTGCCTATGCCACGCAGGAGCTTCTGTCAAAGGTGACCTGGCCTGATGGGGGAAGTTATACTAAAGGCAGGGCTTGCTGACATGCTCAGGGCTGTGGTGTTCAAGCAGAGTGACTCTGATGTCTTGAGGCTGAGAGTGACCATGGTTGGTCATAGCTTTCACCTGCCCTGTAGAATGGCAGGGCAGGGGTGGGGGGTGGTCTGTGGGCCCTGCCTTTTGAGTGGCCATGAGCATGGCGGTGCCACTAACAGAAGTGGGGGAATCAAGGAAAGCTGGCCTGGCTATGTGGCTGCAGGGTACCAGCAGTGTAAAGGAGGGGACAGTGTAGTTGAGGATGTGAGCACTAGAAGTGCTCTTGCTATCTTCAAGGACAGCTGTGTGGATGGCAGCTGGAAATGTGGCCTGGAGATTAAGGCAGAGGCTTGGACTGGAGACAGAAATTTGAGTCTTCTACAGTGAGATGAGATCTGAAGCCTTGGGAATAGAGGAGACAGCCTAAGAAGAAACTTAAGAAAAGCCAGAGACAGGCCAGGCGCGGTGGCTCACACCTGTAATCCCAGTAACTTTGGGAGGCCAAGGGAGGTGGATCACTTGAGCTCAGGAGTTCGAGACCAGCCTGGGCAACACGGTGAAACCCCATCTCTCCAAAAAAAAAAAAATACAAACAATTAGCTGGGCATGGTGTTGTGTGCCTGCGGTACTCAGGAGGCTGAGGCAGGAGAATCACTTGAGCCCAGGAGGTGGAGGTTGCGGTAAGATGACATTGTGCCACTGCACTCCAGCTTGGGTGACAGGAGTGAAGCCCTGTCTCAAGAAATAAAATAAAATAAAATAAAATAAAATAAAATAAAATAAAAATAATAAGAAAAGCCAGAAACAGACTCTTAGGAGTGAGGGGGAAAGAGGCACAAATAATCAGAGAGTCAGGAAGAATATTAAAACTGGCAAAGTAACACGGAAGTCTAAGGAAGAGAAAATTTTGGGCAAAAGGAGGGGGTAGGTATATGGAGATTGCAATATTAATACTCATGACCAGTTTTTCCTGAGGACATATCATGTATTCAGCACTGTGCTAAGCACTAGGAATTTTCCATACAGTATCTCCATGCAGCCTTCACAGGGTTCCGTGAGGTGAGTGCTGCCCCTCATGTTACTCATCAAGAGATTCAGGCTCTGGGAAGTTACTTGTCTTAAGGGCACACAGCCTGTGTGACTTGGCTGAGGAACGACGAACCGTGTCCTCTGTGAGAGAAAGAGGCGTTGAGGCAAGCCCAGTTGGGCGTGAATCACTGCCCTTAGCGGAACACTGCAAAGAGAGATGCAGAAACGTGTAGCGAACATGTACTTCCGCCACGAGAACTGAGGCACACGTGGCAAATCCTAACGACAGCAATGCTCCTCAGCAACTAGGGCAGCCTTCTCAAACTGGCAACAACCTAGTGTATTCGAACTGGTTAGAACACCACGTATGATCTGAATATACCACAATATGTATGGACCACCTGGGTATTTTAGGATCTTCCCCTGCCTGAGAGAGAGGTTGGAGACTTGAGTGAGAGGACATGTGGAGTTGTCACCAACGTCAGAGGTCAAAAGACAGGTCCTCTTTTTGGAGGATTGAGGAATGGGGATAGGGATATAAAAGCTACTTTTTATATTCCTTTTAAAATCTGCCCTTTTATTTATATGTCAGTGTGAACTTTCACCAAGAGATGTTTCCATTCACACATTAGACATCAGAGTGTTCACTTGGCTTGAAAGGTCTCTATTGTAGGGATTGTTTGATCTGGGAACTTAAACATCACAGGCCTTTGGGTCATTACAGTACTTAGTTTTCAAACTGATTCAAATCTCCTTTTATTTTCATAACAGTACTACTAGATAACTAGGGCAGGAATGACTAGGCTTACCACAGAAGTAGGACCCTAGAATCATCTAGAACTGAGGCTGGCTACCTTGGTGAAAGGCACTGTCCACACTGTGGCAGCTTCAGCCCTGTCTCACATTGTCTGATTCCTCGGCTTTACAGGAGTTGGTGACCCAAACGGCAGGAGAAAGCTCCATGAACTAGCAACACCTTACAGCTAGTATCCTGTCTCCTACCCACAGTGTTATGTACATAATAGATTTTGATACCTGGGCAAGTATGAGGTCAGTGTATGGTTATTTATCTGGAGATGTAGGTGTATGTTCGAGAAGGGGAATGGGGGGGTTCAGCTTGGGCAGCTGGATCATTTAAGAAGTCCCAGATGAGGATTGTGTCATCATGTGAACTACTGACAATCTGGAATTCATCAAACTGGAGTCGAAAAACTCTTCCGGAATGCTCCTAAAGAAGTAGAAACAAAAAGGGTATGAACTACTCAAAATCAATAGGACATAAATTCAGCAACATGTCAAAAGGAGTCTATGGAAAGGCTATGGTTTGCTGTTAAATTTTCTACCATTAAGTTGTTTTTAAAAATAAAGATGCCGGGCGCAGTGGCTCACACCTGTAATCCCAGCACTTTGGGAGCCTGAGGCGGGCAGATCACGAGGTCAGGAGATCGAGACCATCCTGGCTAACACGGTGAAACCCCATCTCTACTAAAAATACAAAAAATTAGCCGGGCTGGTAGCATGTGCCTGTAGTTCCAGCTACCTGGGAGGCTGAGGCAGGAGAATTGCTTGAACCTGGGAGGCGGAGGTTGCAGTGAGCCGAGATCACACCACTGCACTCCAGCCTGGGCAACAGAGTGAGACTCCGTCTAAAAAAAAAAAAATTAAATAAATAAATAAATTAGAAAAATAGAGAAAATTTACTTTGGCTAAAGGCAGCATGGAAAAGTCAAATACTAGGCAGCTGTAAACAAAGTAATACTCTTTGGCCAAGACATGCTAAATAGCATGCTATTAATAGTTTCTCATGGCCAACCCTTTTTGGCTTAGGGTGGATGAGAGCATTCCTTACTACCTCCCTGGTTTTTATCTTCTAAGTTCCTTCTACAGTCAGAGGTCAAGGATTAGTGAGCAATAAGAAGCAGTATGCTGATAAATGTTTATCAACCAAACTTTGCTACTTTGTAAAACCATCGGTAGATTTCCACAGCATTAAAAACTCCTACCATGGCCAAGTATAAGCTAGTCATAGTCAACCAGCTTGCAAAATTCATGAATACTTAACAGTTGGCTCTCATAAGTGAGTATGAGCCTGTTCTAGCACGCCACTGGCAATTACCACCCTGATGAAGATGTAGAATGTTCCCAGCATACTGGAAAACAATCTCACACCCCTTACTAAACAATGTTACCTCCACTCCAATTTTATCATCATCATCTTCATCATCTTTTTTTTTTTTTTTTTTTTTGAGGCAGAGTCTCACTCTGTCGCCCATGCTGGAGCGCAGTGGTGCCATCTCGGCTCACCGCAAGCTCTGCCTCCCGGGTTCACGCCATTCTCCTGCCTCGGCCTCCCAGTAGCTGGGACTACAGGCGCCCGCCACCACACTCGGCTAATTTTTTGTGTTTTTAGTAGAGACAGGGTTTCATCGTGTTAGCCAGGATGGTCTTGATCTCCTGACCTCGTGATCCACCCGCCTCGGCCTCCCAAAGTGCTGGGATTACAGGCGTCATCATCATCATCATCATCATTTTTTTTAGAGACAGGGTCTCGCTTTGTCGCCTAGGCTAGAATGCGGTAGTGTGATCATAGCTCACTGTAACCTCAAACTCCTGGGCTCAAGTGATTTTCCTGCTTAAGCCTCCCAAGTAGTGAGGACTATAGGCGCATGCCACCACACCTGGCTTTTTTTTTTTTTTGTAGAGATCAGGTCTTTTTGTTGCCCAGGCTGGTCTTGAACTCAAGACCAAGCAGTCCTTCTGCCTTGGCCTTCCAAAGCTCTGAGATTATAGGTGTGGGCCACTGTGCCTGGCCCAATGTTGTTATTGTTATTAATTTGTTTAGTCTCTTATTGAATTTCATATAAATATAATCATATAGTATGCATTCTTTTGTGCCTGGCTTTTTTTTTTTTTTGAGACAGAGTCTCGCTCTGTTGCCCAGGGTGGAGTGCAGAGGCGCGATCTTGGCTCACTGCAACCTCCGCCTCCTGGGTTCAAGCGGTTCTCCTGCCTCAGCCTCCCGAGTACCTGGGATTACAGGCACGCACCACCACACCCAGCTAATTTTTGTATTTTTAGTAGAGACAGGGTTTCACCATGTTGGCCAGGATGGTCTCGATTTCCTGACCTCACGATCTGCCCACCTTGGCCTCCCAAAGTGCTGGGATTACAGGCATGAGCCACTGAGCCCAGCCCATGCCTGCCCTCTTTTAGTCAACATTATAACATTCTTCTATATTGCTGCATGTAAAACAGTAGTTCATTCTTTTTTATTATTGGTTGATATTCCACTGTATGAATATACTACAATCCATCTATTCTCTTGGTGGACATAGGGACTGATTATAGTTTATGGCTATTATAAAACAAAGCTGCTAGGAACATTTACGTACGTGTTTTTTGCTGAATATATGCACCCATTTCAACTAGGAGTAGACTTGCTGGGCCATGGGGTAGGTGTATGTTTGGCTTTAGAAGATACTATGAAACAATTTTTTAAAAGTCATGCCAATGTATACTCACACCAACAGTTTATCAGAGTTCGTTACTCCACATCTTCACCAAAAATCGATATTGCCAATCTTTTGCATTTATTTTGGTAGGTTTGTAGTAGTATTTTATTATAATTTTAATTTGCATTTTTCTTTATGAAGTTGAGGAAAAGCCTCTCTATCCCTTGTTTGCTGAGAGTTTTTATCATGAACGGGTGTTGGATTTTGTCAAATGCTTTTACTGCATCCATTGATATAAGCATGTGATTTGTCTTCTATAGCCCCCTGATGTGATGGATTACACTGATTGATTTCTGAATGCTGAAACAGCCTTGCATACCTGGCATAAATCTCACTTGGTCACAGTGTATAATTCTTTTTATACATTGTTGGATTTAATTTGCTAATATTTTGTCAAGGATTTTTTTTTAATTTCAGAGTTCCTACATTTTATTGGCACATTATTACATTTTAAAATATTTTAGAAATCATGAAATTGCTAAACGTAAGGACAATAATAAGAGCATACATGGCTGGGTGCAGTGGCTCACGCCTATAATCCCAGATCTTTGGGAGGCTGAGGCAGGCGGATCATGAGGTCTGGAGTTTGAGACCAGCCTGGCCAACAAGGAGAAACCCAGTCTCTACTAAAAATACAAAAATCAGCTGAGTGTGGTGGCAGGCACCTGTAATCCCAGCTACTCGGGAGGCTGTGGAAGGAGAATAGCTTGCACCCAGGAGGCGGAGGTTGCAGTGAGCCGAGATTGCGCCATTGCACTACTCCAGCCTGGGTAACAAGAGTAAGACTCCGTCTCAAAAAAAAAAAAAAAAAAAGAAGAAAAGAAAAAGAAAAACCATGTATTTACTTATTTATTTTGAGACGGAGTTTCGTTCTTGTCACCCAGGCTAGAAATGGTGCGATCTTGGCTCACAGCAACCTCCGCCTCCCGGGTTCAAGCATGAATCAAATAGTTTAAAATACAGATGCTCCTCAAATTACAATGGGTTACATCCTGATGAACCTGTTGTAACTGAAACTATCCTAAGCTGAAAATGCATTTGATCTGCCTAACCTATTGAATTTCATAGCTTAGCCATTATTAGTTTGTATTTTTCTTTTCCTATGTTGTGTTTGTCTGGTTTTGGTTTTAGGGTAATGCTTCATAGGATGAGTTAGCAAGTTATTCATTCTGTTTTTATCTTATAGAAGAGATGACAGAACATTGATATAACCTCTTCAAATGTTTGGTAGAATTCACCAGTGAATCTGCCTGGGCTTAGTTTCTCTGTTTGGAAAGACAATTATTAAGTATCGATTCTGTGAAGACCTGGGATCTCTTTCATTTCTGATATTAGCAAATTATGTCTTCTTTGTTTTTCACAGTCTGGCTAGAGACTCATCCATTTTATTGATCCTTCAAAGAACTAGCTTTTGGTCTTGATGTAATCCATTGATTTCCTGTTTTCAATTTCACTGATTTCTGGTCTAGTTTTTATTATTTCTTTTCTTCTACTTACTTTGAATTTAATTTGCTCTTCTCTTAGTTGGCTCTAGTAGAAGCTTAGACTATTGATTTTAGATCTTTTCTAAGATATGCATTCAGTGCTATAAATTTCCCTCTAAGCACTGCTTTCACTGCATCCCACAAATTTTGATAGCTGTGTTTTCATTTTTATTTACTTCAAAATACTTTTCAAAACATCACATGTTCCCTATAAATATATAGACCTACTATGTACCCACAAAAATGAAAAGTAAAAATTAAAAAAAATACATTTCAATTTATCTTGCAATTTCTTCTTGATCTACATGTTATTTAGAAGTGTGTTGTTTAATCTCCACATACTTTGGGATTTTCCAGCTATCTTTCCATTACTGAATACCACTGTAATCTGAGAGCATATGCCGTATGATTTCTACTCTTGTAAATTTTTTAAGGTACATTTTATGGCCCTGACTGTGGTCTGCCTTGGTGTAATTTCCTTGGGAGCTTGAGAAGAATGTGTATTCTGCTGCTGTTGGATGAAGCATTCTATAGATGTCAATTATATCCACTTGATTGATGGTACTGCTAAATTCAACTATGTTCTTACTGAATTGGCTGCCTGCCAGATCTGTCCATTACTGATAGGGGGTGCTGAAGTCTCCAACTATAATAGTGGATGCATCTATTTTTTCCTTGTAGTTCTATGGTTTTTTGCCTCATATGTTTTGATGTTCTGTTGTTAGGTGTGTACACGTTAAGGATTGTTAGGTCTTCTTGGAGAACTGGCCCCTTTATCCTTACACAACACTTCTCTTTATCCCTGATAATACTCCTTGCTCTGAGGTTTGCTCTCTCTCTAATTAATACAGCTACCCCAACTTTCTTCTGACTAGTGTTAGAATGGTCCATCAGGGCTAGGGGTGCCATAACAAAGTATGGCACACACTAGGGGGCTCAAAAAATAGAAATTCATTTCCCTACAGTCTGGAGACTAGAATTCCAAGATCAAAGTGTTGGCAGGGTTGGTTTCATTCTGATGCTTCTTCCTTTGACTTGTAGATGGTCATCTTCTCCCTTTATCTTCACATGGTCTCTGTGTGTCCCAATCTCCTCTTGTTATAAGGATACCAGTCATATTGGATTAGGGCCTACTTCAATGACTTCATTTAACCTTATTTACCTCTTGAAAGCTCCTATAACTCCAAATACAGTCACATTCTGAGGTACTGGTGGTTAAGACATCACATAAATTTTAGGGGAACACAATTCAGCCATAACATGTGTTATATCTTTCGCTAACCATTTACTTTTAAGGTGTATGTGTCTTTATAAAGTAGCTTTCTTGTAGACAACATATAGTTTAGCCTTCTTCAAATTGCTCTGACAATTTCTATTTTTTTAATGTGAAGTAGGAAAAATACAAACAAAACCACACCAAGACACATCATAAGCAAATTGCTGAAAACTAATGATAAAGAGAAAATCTTAAAAGCAGCCAGAGGAAAAAGATACAGAATGGAGATGAGTGACTTCCAACTTCTAGTCAGAAACCAAGCCAGAAGAAAATGGAATGACATCATTAAAGTGCTGAAAGACACTGTCAATCTAGCTTTTTTTCTTTTTTTTTGAGACAGGGTCTCATTCTCACCCAAGCTGGACGGCAGTGGCACGTTCGTGGCTTACTGCAGCCTCAATCTCCCGGACTCATATGATTCTCACACCTCAGCCTCCCAAAAGTTGTTGGGACTACAGGCACGTGCCACCATGCCCAGCTAATCTTTGTATTTTTGAAGAGAAGGGGTTTCCATGTTGCCAGGCTGGTCTTGAACTCCTGAGTTCAAGCAATCCACCCGCCTCAGACTCCCAAAGTGCTGGGATTGCAGGTGTGAGACACCATGCCTGGCCTATATAGAATTATTTAGCCAGCAAAAATATCTTTCAAAAATGAAGGCAAAATGAAAACTTTTTCAGAGCTGGGCGCAGTGGCTTGCACCTGTAATAATCTCAGCTACTCAGGAGGTTGTGAAGCAAGAGGATTATGTGAGGCCAGGAGTTCAAGACTAGTCTGGGCAACACAATGAGACCCTATCTCTAAAAAAATAAAGAAAATTAGCTAGATATGGTGGCACAAGCCTGTAGTCAGCTATGTGAGAGGCTGTCAGGAGGATTGCTTGAGACTAGGAGTCCAAGGCTGCAGTGAGCTATGATGATGCCACTGCATTCCAGCCTGGGCTATAGAATGAGACCCCATCCCTTAAAAAAAAAAAAAAAAAAAAAAAAAAAAAAAAAAAAAAACTTTCCTAAGTAAATAACAAGTGAAAGTATTTGTCACCAGTGTACCTGCATATATGAAATGTTAAAGTAAGTTCTTTAAGCAGAAGGAAAATGTATCAGATGGAAATAGAATTTATACAAAGAAATGGGAGGCAACAGAAAACGTAAAAGTGTGGGTAAAAATAAACTTTCTTTTTTCCATTAAAAAATTTCTTTAAAAGGCCAGCCGTGGTGGCTCATGCCTGTAATACTAGCACTTTGGGAGCCTGAGGCGGGCGGATAACAAGGTCAGGAGATCGAGACCATCTTGGCTAACATGGTGAAATCCTGTCTCTATTAAAACTACAAAAAATTAGCTGGGTGTGGTGGCGGGTGCCTGTAGTCCCAGCTACTCAGGAGGCTGAGGCAGGAGAATTGCTTGAACCCAGGAGGCGGAGGTTGCAGTGAGCCAAGATCACGCCAGTGCACTCCAGCGTGGGTGACAGAGCAAGACTCCGTCTCAAACAAACAAACAAACAAACAAACAAAAAATCTTAAAAGGTGGTTGATTGTTTAAAGCAAAAATAACAAGTGCTGTGGGGATTATAACATATTTAGAAGTAAAATCTATAGCAACAACAGCATAAAGGATGGGGGTGAAAAATGAACTCTAGTGTTTTAAGTTTCCTACATTATACATGAAGTGGTACAATATCATCTGATAGAAGACTGCAATAAATTAGAGATAACTATTGTAAACCCTAGGTCCCTCCTCACCAAATTAGTGAGATACAACTAAGAACCCATAATAGGAGCTAAACTGAGATAAAAAAAGAAAAAAAAAAGAGCATGAAAACAGGAGGTAATAAACAAAAGGAAAAAATAGAAAATAAATAGCAACATGATAGATTTAAATCCAAACATACAAAAATTACATAAATGGTCTAAACATGACATAGGCAGAGATGGTCAGGCTGGATTAAGAAAAAACAAAAAACAAACAAACAAAAACAAGGCCCAACTATATGCTGAATATGAGAAATTCATTTTAAATATAAAGACATAGGCATACTAAAAGTAAAAGAATATAATAAGATATACCACACAGACACTGATCATAAAAAAGCAGAATGTTTACATATAATATCAAAGTATTAATTTCCCAAAACAAAGAATACCATAAACATCAAACAAGGACATTTCATAATGTTAAAAAGTCAGTTAATCACTAAGACAAAAATCCTAAGCACGCAGGTACCCAATAATAGAGCTTAAAAATACATAAAGAGGCCGGGCGTGGTGGCTCACGCCTGTAATCCCAACACTTTGGGAGGCCGAGGCAGGTGGATCACCTGAGGTCAGGAGTTTGAGACCAGCCTGCCCAACATGGCAAAATCCTGTCTCTACTGAAAATACAAAAAATTAGCCGGGCGTGGTGGCAGGCGCCTGTAATCCTAGCTACTTGGGAGGTTGAGGCAGAAGAATGGCTTGAACCCGGGAGGCAGAGGTTGCAGTGAACTGAGATCGTGCCACTGCACTCCAGCCTGGGTGACAAGAGAGAAACTCCATCTCAAAAACAATGACAACAACAACAAAAAACCATGAAGCAGGCCAGGTGCCATGGCTCATGCCTATGATCCCAGTACTTTGTTGAGGTTGAGCCCAGGAGTTCCAGACTAGCCTGGGCAATGTGGCAAAACCCCATCTCTAAAAAAAAAATACAAAAAAATTAGCCGGACGTGATGGCGCACGCCTGTGGTCCCAGCTACTCAGGAGGCTCAGGTGGGTGGATTGATAGAGCCTGGGAGGTTGAGGCTGCAGTGAGTCATGGGTGTGCCACTGCATTCCAGCCTGGGCGACATAGTGATACCCTGTCTCAAACAAAAATCATGAAGCAAAAGCTGTCACAACTATAAGGAGAAATAGACAAATTCAAAACTATAGTGGGAGACATAAAAATTCCTCTCTCAATAATTGGTAGGGACGAATAGAAAAATCACTAAGGATACAGAAGACCTGAATATTATAAACCAACTTGACTAAACTGACATTTTTTGGGATGTAGCTAAAGTAGTGATTAGAATTACTTCTAATAACATTTATAGCTTCAACTGATTATATTTAAAAAAAGGTTCAAAGTCAATGATCTTAGTTTTTTACCTTAAGAAGCTAGAAAAATAATAATAAAAAAAAATCAATGAAACCGAAAAAGGAAACAGGACTGTGCTCCTACAGGCATTAAAAGGATAATAAGGGAATATGATGAATAACTTTATTTCAATAAATTTCATAATTTAGATAAAACGGTCAAACTGCCTGGAAGACAAAGTATTAAAGTGGACTTCAAAAGAAATATTAAATCTGAAGAGTGCTGTATTTATTAAAGCAACTGAAGTTGTAATTAAAACTTTCCACAAAATTTCAAGTCTAGATGCTTCACTAGTGAATTCTATCAAGCATTTAAAGAAGCATAATATCACATATGCAAACTCTTAGAAAACAGATGAGGGAACACTTCAAAAATTATTTTATAAGGCCAACATTATCATGACAGTCAACCAGAGACATAGAAAATAAAGCAACAAACCAATACCCCTTAAAAACACAGATACACACACACACAAAAATCCTTAAAAAGATATTAGCAAGGTGAATCCAACAACACATAAAAAGGATTATACCTCATGAACAAGTGGGGTTTATACCAGCAATGCAAAGGATTTAAAGCTAAAAAAATTCAATGTAATATACCAATTAACAGAATAAAAGTGAAAAACCATATGATTATCTCAATGGATGTAGATAAAGCATTTCACAAAATCCAACATGCGTTCCTCATTAAAACTCTCAGCAATCTAGGAACAGAAGGGAACTGCCTAATCCCCTGATAATGGGTCACTGTGAAAAACCCTAGGCCGGGCGCGGTGGCTCACGCCTGTAATCCCAGCACTTTGGGAGGCTGAGGCGGGTGGATCACGAGGTCAGGAGATCGAGACTATCCTGGCTAACATGATGAAACTCCGTCTCTACTAAACAATACAAAAAATCAGCCGGGCTTGGTGGCACGTGCCTGTAGTCCCAGCTACTCGGAAAGCTGAGGCAGGAGAATGGCGTGAACCCAGGAGGCAGAGCTTGCAGTGAGCCGAGATCACGCCACTGCACTCCAGCCTGGGTGAAAGAGCAAGACTCTGTCTCAAAAAAAAAAAAAAAAAAAAAAAAAAGAAAAGAAAAACCCTATAGCTGACATATATCTATATATACACATATGTGAAACGGTGAAAGACTGAATGCCTTTCGCCTAAGATCATGAACAAGAAAGGGACATTCACTCTTACCAATTGTTTTTAACATTGTACTGGAGGTCTTAGCCAGTGCAATTAAAAAAAAAAAAAAAGAGGGAGAGAGAAATAAAAGATACACAGATTGGGAAATAAGTAAAAGTATACTTCTATGTATTTGCAATGAACAATCAGAAACCAAGGTTTAAAAATACCTTTTCCAATAGCATTAAAAATACAAAATATTTAGGGATAAATGTGATACAAAGATGTGCAAAACCTTTACACTAAAAGCTACAACATGGCTGAGAAATTTAAAAAGACCTAAACAAATGGAGAGATAAAGACTGAATATTGTTCAGAAGTCAATATTCTCCAAACTGATCTATAGTCAACACAAGTCCAACAAAAATCTCAGCAGATGGAGTGGCTCAGGCCTATAATCCAAGCACTTTGGAAGTCTGAGGTAGGAGTACTATTTGAGGCCAGGAGTTTGAGACCAGTCTGGGCAACACACTGAGACCCCGTACCTATTTATTTATTAAAAAATTAAAAAACATTCCCAGCAGACTTTTTTTTTTGGTTGAAATTGGCAAACTGATTTTAAAATTAACATGAAAAATCAAAGGCCCCAAAAAACTTTGAAAAAGACAAAGCTGAAGGACTCACATTACTTGACTTCAAGAGTTGGTAAAAAGCTGTAGTAATCAAAATAAAATTATACTGGAATCAAGACAGACAAAAATCAATGGAATGGAACAGAACAGAGTCCCAAAGAAGACTCACACATATATGGTCAATTCATTTTTGACAAAGCTGCAAAAGCATTTTGAAAGGACAGTCTTTTGAATAAATGGTGCTGGAACAACTGGATATTCATGTGTAAAAAAGCCCAACCCTTTGATCTATACCTTGTACCATATGCAAAGATTAACTCAAAATGGACCACAGACCAAAATACAAACTGAAAATTATAAAACTTAGAGAAGAAAACACAGGGAAAAATCCTTGTGACTTTGGATTAGTCAAAGGATTTTTTTGAGATACAACAGCAAGTAACATACGCCATAATACAAAAAGTCAATGCAGTAGACTTAAAATTAATAACTGCTTTTTGAAAGACACTTTTAAGAAAACAAAGAAACCAATTATGAATGTGGAGAAAATATTTGTGAATTACATCTGATAAAGCATTTGTAACTTAGAATATATAAAAGAATCTCAAAACTCAATAACCACTCAGTTAAAAAATGGGAAAAGATTTGAACACACTTCACCAAAGTAGATATACAGATGGCAAAGAATAGATGCTCGACATTATTAATCATTAGAGATACACGAATTAAACCACAATGAGAATGACTAAATTAAAGACTGTGCTCAGTACTGGCAAGAATGTGGAGTAACTGGAACTCTCATATACTGCTATACTATAATGTAAAATGGTAAACCACTTTGAAAAACAGTTTGGCAGTTTCTAAAAATTTTAAACATACACTTACCATATGACCTAGTCATCTGCTCCTAGGTATTTACCTCAGAGAAATAAAAGCAAAAAGCATACACTCATCCCAAGACTTCTACATAAATGTTTATAGAAACTTTATTTGTTAATAGCCAAAAATGAGAAACAATCAGTGAATGGGTATAACCATACAATAGAATACTACTCAGCAAATTTTCAAAAGAAATGAAATATTGATATACATCAACAACATGTAGTGCCACTTCACTATAGCCTGGGTGACAGAGGAAGACCCTGTCTTATACATACACACATAAATCCAACAAGGAAGACAAGAAATGTAACCTCTTTCTCTTCTCCAGAACCAAGAATGCCTAAATGTTGACAGTCAGGATTTAGAACACTGGGCTTCAAATGCTTGCTCTCATCTTTTCTCCGAGTGGTGTCTGTCCACCCTGTTGCTCCAACTAATTTTCTAATGGAAGCAGCATTTATCAATCTGGGCCCTTGGCTAATAACATGATAAATAATTTAGTGCTTCTGAAGGTGATATTCCTCCTTTTGAATCACTTTTTTCCCCAAATGTCAAAAGGGGGTATATGGGGAATAAAAAAGATGGGCTCAAGTTGCTGGAGGCACTAGCTCATGAATAGGCTGCAGAACTAAGGGGCTGACCAGGGGGATTCATGCAGATTCCCAGGGCACTTTTTTTTTTTTTTTTTAAGACAGAGTTTCGCTCTTGTTGCCCAGGCTGGAGTGCAAGCATGATCTTGGTTCACTGCAACCTCCGCTTCTCAGGTTCAAGTGATTCTCCTGCCTCAGCCTCCTGAGTAGCTGGGATTACAGGCGCCTGCCACCATGCTTGGCTAATTTTTTTTTTATTTTTAGTAGAGATGGGGTTTCACCGTGTTGGTCAAGCTGGTCTTGAACTCCTGATCTCGGGTGATCCATCTACCTTGACCTCCCAAAGTGCTGGGATAATAGGTATGAGCCACTGCACCCAGCCCCCGGGGTACTTTTTGAAGGCACAGGTGTACAGGTCCTCAGATTTTGGACAGGTTCCAATTTGAATAATTATATTCTCTCTCCCTTAGTACCCCCTGCTGTTTCTCGTGGATACAGAATTCTTATTCACTCCCTGCACTAAACTGTTGTGTAGAGTTGCTGTGCAGCTGTTAAACAGCTGCCACATTTCTCTCCATATATAGTCTCTAAAGCATTTTTGGATGAAAGGAATTATATAAACATATTTTATTGTCATGTACTGGTTGCCTTACCACTTAGTTGTAGGTTTTGTGAGGTTGTAACTATTAAATTCAAATCCATATTCCATAGCACATCAACGTTTAATTTCTTCCCCCACCTGCTCTCCAATGCTCTCTAAACAGCAAGGCTCTTACCACAAGGGTCCGTAGACAGAGTGTCCCTGCAGGAGCACGGGGGTCCAAAGCAGCCACAAGATCCCACACTTTAATTTTTCTAAAGATCAAAAAGGGGACAAAAATGTTAGTTAAAAGCAAACGTAAGAGAAGGCAGGGAAGAACAGCAGAAATTCATGGCAATAAATATGGATGGTGAGTATAGTTTAAATATACGTGATTAACCTGCAAATGAGAAACAGGCTAGCTTTAACCAAACTGAAGACAGTTAATAGTAAAGTTATACCATACTTTGGGATCAAGAGGAGATCTTGTACATTAGACCTCTTAATGATATTACACAGACCTAGAAATCTACAACTCTGAAACATCCTCTTCCTGGTCACTTCTAAGAGTGGCCCAGGTCACATGTACTGAGGGACTGGGGTCCATGTCAGAGCAATGGAGTTTATATAAGCAAGCCCTCATCTTTTGATTTAAATAAGATAAGTGTAGCTCTTCCAAAAATCTTTTAATAGCCCATGTTTCCTCAAGGTACATAGCAGACAAATTCCAAGACAGGTGGGTACGGATCAAAGCCAGGGCAATAAAAAAATATTGTCTTGACCAAACTGGAACATGTCATCACACTCTGAACAATTTCCCAAGGTTGTAACAGTGATGGCTGTCCCAAAGCAGAAGAAGTGAGCAGTCTACACTTCCTGCTGCTTGCATTGGCTAATGAATGTATCAGTATAGTTAGCTCATGAACTAAAATAATGTTGTTAGTTTCTGATATTTAAAAAGCTGCCAAAATCAGGCAGATTGACAAAAAGAAATGATAAGAGTCCTTCCTAAGTGAATAACTATTTTTTTTTCTTTTTTTGAGACGGCGTCTCGCTCTGTTGCCCAGGCTGGAGTGCGGTGGCGTAATCTTGGCTCACTGCAACCTCTGCCTCCCTGGTTCAAGCAATTCTCCTGCCTCAGCCTCCTGAGTAGCTGGGATTACAGGCGCCCGCAACCACACCTGGCTAATTTTTGTACTTTTAGTAGAGACTGGGTTTTGGCATGTTGGCCAGGCTGGTCTCGAACTCCTGACCTCAAGTGATCCACCTGTCTTGGTCTCCCAAAGTGCTGGGATTAAATGCATGAGCCACTGTGCCCAGCCTACTTTTGTTTGAATTTACTCTGTGTTTAGGATTGGTGGACATGGGGTCCATTCACAAAATTAATGGATTCCATAACCACTAGAAATTAGAAGAAAATAAAGATGACTAAACTCATAAATGAAATGCTGGGATGACAAGTGATGACAAGAGAACTGTACTCTTAAAAATTACTCAAAGAGATAAAAAACCCAAGAGATCAAAATTCAAGATCTTACCACACTAAGTCCCCAAATACTGCCCTCTAGTGTTTCTGTTTTGTTAACAGGTTACCCTTTTACATGGGTAGCCTGTTAACACTGGGTTTTTCTTGTTCTTTGCTTTACAGGGCAAAACAGTCAAATACATAACCAAATAACCAAAATATGAATGACAACCATGTGCAAACAAGTATAATAAAATGAATGGAAAGAATATTTCAGGACACTAAACCAAGGAGAGGTAAATACACGGATTAAAGAAATATGGTATCAGATATTTTGCGTAAAATCTATAAGCTTTTAGAAACAAGGAATGGTTATGTTTAACACCATAAACATAAGGAAGGATTAAGACGTAGATTTTCTCTTTTTTACACTCTGTTAGCACACTCACCCATCATAGGCCCCACTGACTATCCTCTTGTTATCAAATCGAATACAACGCACCAATTCCTCATGGCCTTCTAACACTCGTAAACATGCACCACATTCTATGTCCCATAATCTGGAAGAGAAAATTAAGTCAAGTGAATTTTCACGTATTCTTTTCTAAGCCTGGAATGTTATAATAATACATTTCATATGCCTTCTAAAAATTCATAAAATAAAATCAATCACCACCCACACAGATATGTACTGCTTTCAGTGTAATTTATTTCCTTTCTCCTATATAACTCACACAGAAAAATGTAGGTTTAAGTTCAAACGTAAAATGTATTTTCAAAGCACAGTGCTTTACATAATTCTGTAAACAGGTTCTTCCAGGCATAAAAACGAATTCAATGCACACAGTTGCCTGAGAAAGAAATGACCAAGCTAAGAAAGTAGTTTCCTGAAGTCACCAAACTGAAAGAGATACAGATTATCAGTGATGTCCTGTTCTCACAAAGCACCTCCCCCTCTGCCACGGTGGACACTTCTTTCACCACTGTCCAGGACAGCTCTTCTCAGAGAATGGAAATGCAAAGTCAGTTCTCAAAAACTTTTGTGTACTAATTTTAAAAACTGTATGTTTTCATAGCAATTCAAGTGATATCTAGGAATAATTTCCTTAGATATAACAAACAGTAGCTCTATCTGTTGTTTTTTTTAATGGCTTTTTCATCCTTTTAGTACTTTACTGAAGGGAGAGGATGGATAAATCTTCCAAATTCTAATCATATCTATGTCATTCATCTTTGTGAAGGGAAAACCCCAAAAAGGACTTCCAACTGTGAAATCTTCATAATTTCGAAGACAGGTAACTCTCTGGCCAATTATGTAATGCTAAGACAAAAATTACATAATTTCTAGTAAGGAAACAAATCTTTCTTTTCATTTCTCAAAAACAATGGCAAAGAAAAGGCTGTTAGCTGTTTATTAGCACTTTTCAACTGTAGACAGTAGAAATTTAAAAAGAAGGGCAACAAAAGGCTTTGCTGTGCTGCTTCTCTGCTTGGGGCAAACTTCTGACCTGTAAGAAGCTACAGAAAGGAAAAACAGTTGATTATAAACATAACAAAATTGAAGACTTGTATGATCTGTGCATTAATAATGAATGGGAGCATAATATTGATCCCTTATGATACAAGGCACTTGCTGCTCACCTGATAGTGTTGTCAGATGAGCCACTCACTACCAGCCTGTCCCTGTACTGCAAACAGGCAATGCCTCGTTTGTGCCCATTTAAGGTCCTTACAAATTCACAAGTACTTGTGTTCCACACCTGAAAAAGAAAATGGCATTGAGCAGTTGATTTGGTGCTTTTATTGGTAAAATCTATGGCAACTGGAGTCTTAAAGAAGCAGAAAACAGGACTGAACCATTAGAGGGAAGTCTTCTCAAACAAATAAAACAAAGGACAATTTAAATTCATGGTAATAGAGGCTAATTTGCAGTTGGCTGTTATCACATGAGAATTCCTCAAATTGATTTACTCTTCTAGGGTTAGTCTCCTCTCATACTCACCACTATTTATAGGAATAAAATATCTAGGCCAAATTGTCACACAACGTCTCACTTATTATTTTTCACTTGTAGACTAGTCTCTGAATTAAATATTACATTTTTCTGTAGCAACGTTTAAATATGAAATTGCCCTTGATCAAATTTTCATATAAATTCCCCCATTCTAAGTTGGAAACTTACTGAAAAATGCCTTATTACCTTTATAGTTCTATCCCCAGATGCAGAAACGATGTACTTGTCATCAAAGTCTACAACATTGACAGCAGCTCGGTGTCCGACCAGCACCCTCCGGAGGGTAATGTCAGTTGGGGAGGCCATATCCCATACAGCAATGGAACGATCTTTGGAGCAGGTCACCATCATGCCATTATTGAAACGCAAGTGCAGAACTGCTTCACAATGGTGAATCAAAGTGTTTAGCATTTCACCTGTATTTACATCCCATACTCTGGAAGTGATAGATGAGATTTAGATGGTACTCAAGCTACAATCTGTTACCTATATTTCACCATCATGCGCCCTTCCACCCCTTATATTTAGAGAGAGGGCCGGACTGGGAGAGTGGGAGAAGGAAGGGGATGGGATGCTGCCAGTGTGTCCTTAAGACATACTGCTTGAAATATGGGCAAGTTGTGGAGGGCAAGGATGAGGTGGCAGCCACTGTCACCTAATAATTTGGCCCAGACTTGAAGACTGTAAAACTTCTCACATTCAATTTGATACCATTAGTAAGATACATTTTAAATGAGGAATCTGATTAATAACAATAGCATTAGTGCCCATTCCAGTGATAGCCCTCAGAAATGAAATAGGCCAAGATGCTTCTGTCACATACTTAGTAATGTGAATTTGAGTTTGATTACCCTGGATCTCAGGTTTTATCATAAAGGTCAAAGGCCAAGATAACCACGACTCTAATTCTAAGCCCCCATTTCTGTGTTTTGAAGTGGGTAGGGGTTTAAAATAGCCCCCCTATTGTAAATATGGGCTTCACAGCAGAGTGTGGGGCCCTTGGATAGCTTGAGAATTTTGTGTGATTATATATTTTGATTATTCTATTTTTGTGTATTTACTTAGGGTTTTATAACATGTTATTTCCTTTTTTCCCGTTTAGCCCCCTTTTATAGAATATCATTTTTTCTTTATCTTATAAATGATGTTAGCATCTGCAGTGTTTTAGATTCTGTGGGGCACTCACTCCACAAGCACCAATAAATGTTAAATGTCAGTAACTACAAGGGCCAAGTTTGCTATGCCTTGCTATGCCTTTAAGTCAAAAGACAAAAAACAGGAACAGTCTTTTCTATTCACAGAGGATAACTTGGAATGGTAAACATTTAACTTCAGAGTATCTAACAATGCACTTAACTGCTTTTTTCCTAGGTCTATTTTTTTTTAAGTTACTTTTGATGCATTATGTTTGCTAAATCCTTTAGCTTAAGGCTAAATTCCTAACAAAGGTTCCCAGCAGTGCTGCTGGTACCCAGAACCCAAAGCTATCCTGGACTCCAGCAGTATAATGGCTGTGTCATCAAATCACTAATGCCTCTGGAAATTGAGGGCCCCTCCCTGAGTGAAGCTTGCAATTAAAAACTGCAGGGATGGCAGGGGAGGGGCTGGCAAAGAGAGCACAGCTCACCTGTGCATGTTTCAAAGGAGATAATACAGACCTGCACTACAGTTACCACTACCTGAAAGGAAGGCTTCATTGCATTCATATCATTCCCCTGTGAGGTGGTTTTTGTAAGGAATGCAAAGTTTACCATAAGGATAAGAAAAGTTTCTGTAATAGACGATCCTCCAAATTAAAATAGAATGTGTAGTTCCTTAAATGTGCAAAAATGTAAACTTACCTCAAGCATTTCTAAATCAAGTTTTCTAGTTCTAGACTGACAGAAATGATGGGGACCCGGTGGTTTAGTTTCAGAACTGTGCCGATATATACAAAATTACTATCTATGACAAAGAACAGAGCAGAGCTGATATTTCAGAGTTCAAAAAAGCATCTGAAATTTTCTACCTGACTGTGGAATCCGATGATCCCGTTATGATCACTCTCTCATCATACTGGAGACAGAGGACTGAACCTGTATGGCCTGTGAGAATTCGCTTGCATTCCAATGTGTTTTTATCCCAGATCTAGGATGGCAAATAAGATCCTTTTGATCAATGTGATGATGGGGTGCTGTGGAGACTTGTTGGTTCTATTACGTGTCTGATCCCCCAAAATAATCAAAGCCCAGAGTAGTGTGGAATGCATTCTTTTCTATAGGTATAGCTAAGCACGCACACACACACACACACACACACACACACACACACACACACACACACACACACACACACACACACACACACACACACACACACACACACACACACACACACACACACACACACACACACACACGGCTTCAGTACTAATGCAAACTTTTATCCTTTTCATTAAGGAACAGGGTAGTCTATAATTATGTGAGGGCCAAAGGAGTAACAGCCCATTCAGTGCATTTCAAGAAGAGAATTTAACCCTAGGACTACCCATTTGTAAAGTGTTCTGGGGGAAGCTGATGTCTGTCCTTTAAGGAAACGATTTTGGCTTTGGGACTGGAAACAATCTAAAATCTTCACTTATTTTCTAGAAATAATGCTTAGAGTTTATGCTTTAGACTGCGCTATGAATGTGGTCACTCTTGCTCCCTCCGCTACCTTTCTACAACTGAATAGACCTCACCTTGATTGTGTTGTCTCGAAGGCCGCTCACTATTTTCTGATCATCATACTGTAAACAGTAAACTCCTTTGCTTGTTTCACTTCGGCAGTGAATTCTCTGTAAACTATGTCTTCCACATCTCCAATTAGATTCTATTGTCTGAGAAGAAGGAATGGGAAAGAGGCAGTGTTAGGAAACACCTAGAATCAAACTCTTTTTAGGCTTTAATGACAATCAATGGCTCAATGCTTTACTCTATGGGATATACACAACTTAGGGAAAACTAAAAAATGTCTTTAAAAGGCTACTATCTACATTTATAAAATATTTTTCCTTTTGCAAGGTAATTAAAGGTTGTTTCCTAGAACTCCCCTGCCTATAATTTGTTCAATTAAATAATAAATCTGGTGGAAAGAGACTACTCACCAAGAGAAGAAAAGCTACGAACTATGTGAGGTTATACACTCAGTGCTCTTACATATGTGATGGCCATTACTACTGATTGCTACTGATTGCTACTGATGAACTTCTAAGGAGGTTCAATTCAGAAGATATTTAAATATGAGCTTATGAGTACAAGTTTACCAGTCACACTGCTATTGTATGAAGGATCAATCTCTTTAACTCTCTCATCTACTTATTAGTAAACAATTTTTTAAAGCTTTAAAATTTTGCCTAGCAATTTATTTTACCTACCCTACTCGCCTGTAAAGAGATTGATTTTCTTTTCCTTTTCTTTCTTTTTTGTTTTTTGATGGAGTCTCGCTCTGTCGTTCAGGAGGGAGTGCAGTGGCGCGATCTTGGCTCATTGCAACATGTGCCTCCCAGGTTCAAGTGATTCTCCTACCTCAGCCTCCTGAGTAGCTGGAATTACAGGTGGGTGCCACCATGCCTGGCTAATTTTTGTATTTTTAGTAGAGACAGGGGTCTCACCATGTTAGCCAGGCTGGTCTCAAACCCCTGACCTCAGCCTCCAAAAGTGCTGGGATTACAGGTGTGAGCCACCACGGCCAGCTAAGAGATTGATTCCCAACTCATGTCAGTAAACCTTAATGGGCTTGCTGTAACCATACTGTGACTGAAGAATGCTGATAATTCTGTGCCCTTGGGCAATACCCCAAAATACATAGATTCTTACCTCAATGTCTTGTATAATTTTAGGATAAAGTGCTCTATAAAAAGAGTTGGGAGCAGCATTCCCGTCAGGAGGTTTGTTTTTGAATAAATACTGTCCCCTAAAAAATAACAAATATTTCCCAATGAAAATTATGACATTATATATTTAAATACATATATATTTTAAAACAGAGTCTCGCTCTGTTGCCCAGGCTGGAGTGCAGCAGTGCGATGCTGGCTCACTGCAACCTCCGCTTCCTGGGTTCAAGTGATTCTCCTGCCTCAGCCTCCTGAGTAGCTGCGATTACAGGCATCTGCCACCACGCTGGCTAATTTTTGTATTTTAGTAGAGACAGGGTTTCACCATGTTGGTCAGGCTGGTCTTGAACTCCTGGCCTCAAATGACCCGCCTGCCTGCTCGGCCTCCCAAAGTGCTGGGATTACAGGCATGAGCCATCACACCCGGCCAACATTATATATTTATAAGGAACTTCATATATTTTAAAAGTGTTTTCATGGTTACCATTCCATATACTCTCCATAGCTGCCTGCGGAGGAGCAAAGGTAAGCCTGATTTCAGGAGTTCCATGTCAAAGAGTAACCTTCTGGGCTCTAAGAAATCTGACCAGCACTGATTTGCTTTTGGGTAAAACATGATTATTTCCAGTGTAGAACATTGGAGTACCAAGCCTTTAGGAATATTATAATATCAGTAAACAAATGGAATATGTATAATCAGAATTCATCTATTGGTCTATTGGTCTATTAAGACTACTGCTTAGATTCACTGGCCTCATCTTTTGGAAACTTTGTTAGTAATGGTAACTATTACCTTTGAACTAGCATATGCCCTATGGGTTTTTTTTTTTTTTTTTTCCTTTTTACTGTGTCAGTGGTCCCCAGCATTGTAGACAGCAGCAATGCTCTGGCATGGAGATCACTTTTTCTAGGTCTTTATTTGTGCGGGGTAAGGTGTGGTGGCTGCTCAGTCACCCAGGCTGCTGCTAATCAGTGCAACTATGCTTTGAAAGGAGCAATTCAGTTCATTTCAACAGAAAACAAAAGGATCACAGGTGTGTCCAGCAGCAGCTAGGGAAGAAGAAAAAAAAGAAATGCCTAAGAGCACTGCTGTCAAGTCTAAGGCATGAAACTGACTTTCACAGGTGTGTTCCTGGCTGTGTACATACATACATGTACTTAACTGCCTTCCCTGATTCCAGTGAGCAACATTTGTTAGTATCTCCTTCCTTATGACAGCACATCTCTGGAATACTGGTATCCCAAGCTAGATCTTTGCTACAAAAAAAAAATCAGTAAATGGCAATCACTTCCTGCTGGGTAAAAAATTTAATTCCTCATCCTGAAGTTAAGAACCCACCAAACACGGTGTGGAAGCTAGTAAACCCCACTATGGGTGTACTAACTGCTGTTCTCACTGGCACCGTGCCTTGCAAAGTGGAGATAGGCAGAAATGCCTCTGAGTGTAATCCTGGCACCAGAGAAATCAGTTTTCTCTGGGCCAGTCATCCACCCCTCCCTCTATAGCTCCATTACAATATAATTAATTGTTTGATGTCTCCAGGAGTGTTTCTTCCCTGCCCTCTCCCTATTATACACCTTGAAAATTAGTTGAGAAAATTTCCTATCAGGAAGGTAGCTGGCTCTAACTTCTGTGTTAATACAGAAAAGAAAATCTGAAATAGAGAAGTGAAAATAATACTTATAAAAAGGGGGATTAATGAAACATGATACACCAGCATAAACAAAAGGGGAAACAAGATGCATTATGAAAGAGTTCCAGATTAATGGTACATTTCTCTTTACAATATTATTCTACAAACACTTTGCAGGCAAATAATAGATTTTGAATGTGAAGATTTTAAGTCTGACTCCTGAGCCCACCCACATTCTTAACTACTTTACTGTTTCTCAATGCCCACCATTCCTGAGATTCCTGTCTTCTTTTAATCTCTAGCACTCCAAGACTTTTTTTTTTTTTTTGAAAGCATTTCAGGTGTTTAATAAGTCATCAGAATTCATCTGCGTGATAGGCACCCAGTTTTACTCCTCTAATCAAGATGTTGATTTTCTTTTTTTAAATTTTATTTTATTATTATTATACTTTAAGTTTTAGGGTACATGTGCACAATGTGCAGGTTAGTTACATATGTATACATGTGCCATGCTGGTGTAGCACTCCAAGACTTTCTTCCTATGCAATGATACTACCTACATTCTAAGGAAAGAGAATTCATATAAGCTTCTGATCTTGTTTTCCACCTCACCGCATTTACCATGTCTTGGTAAAGTATCTGAATTTCTTCAAATCAAAGTGTTACAGAAAGGGGTGGCTAGGTACTGAAAACTGGCTTCTGTCTTTATGTTTTAAGTCAAAACCTTTTATGATGGAAGATCTTTGACAACAGGGACTACTTCTACGTGAAATGCCTAGTACCTCCAAGAATGTGAGTACATGATAAACATTAAATATTAAATTCAGAATGTTACCATAAAATGTGATCTGCTGATTAAGAAAATGGACTCTTCCCAAATGGTCTTTTATTATACTTTTAAGAGTTACCATTACTGAGCAGACAGCATATTCAGTATTATTCAAGAGAGAAAACTACAGAGTTCATGTCCCAGGGGAAGACTGTCAAATCCATCTAGATATAAAATACAACATCAAATATCAAGTTAAAACTTAAGAGATACAAAGCTTTATTAGAAAACTGTATTTACTTACTATTTTTGGTTAGTAGAAATGGAAGAACCTTTCAAAGCTAACATATGGGGAAAAGTATAACACAGAAAGACTTTATTGACGTATTAGGCTTGGTAAGACAACTTGAAAGAAGAAAATGAGAAACTGATGGAGTAAATTTTTTTTTAAAAAAGGGAGGACAACTGACATAGGAATAAAGTCAACATGTACAAATAGAAGCAGCAACAAGAAAGTCGAGGGAATAATAGAGGAAGTCGACACGGGATGTGTAAGTATTTGGAATTTCATGGGTGTATCATGGGATTAAGAGGATAAACATGCCCAAAGACAAGGGGATATAGTCAGAACTCTGAAGGATACTCAAAAGAGCGGGAATGGGTTTCTGTGGATAAAGAGATAGGGGAAAAAAGTGGTAATTAGTGCTGGATCCTGGATTATTTCACCTACCCTTTAGAAAGGCTCAAAAGCCATCTTCTCAATGATTGTTTTTTCTTTGTAACTAACATAAAAGATCTTGCCATTTAGTGCCAATTCCAAGCAAAACTGTGGAGACTTTTACCTTTGGCATTTTCACATCCATCTGCCAAGAACTGCCCACTTACTTCTTGATCTTTCTGCCTTCAAAAAAGGACTCAGTAAACTCCCAATGTCTGATGAAGGTTTACTGTCATTTACAGTCCAAATAGGAACACAATGTATTTTAACAGGTAACAGAACCTTTATAGCTAAAGGAATGAATCTCCTTAACTGAAATTTCAGGAGTTATTTGGAGAAGAGATTCTTTTTTTCTGAGGGATACAGAAATCTTCTCAGCTGCCCTAAAATTTTCTCATGTAAGCAATTGCCTGCTGTATCCCCAAGGCTGGTCCCAGCACTCTTAGCAAAATGATGGACCCCGAATACCATATAACTCCATTTTTATTTGCTTTGTTGTACTACTAAAGAGTTTATTTCCAAAGTATGAAGTAGGTTATGAAAGATTTCTATTTTTCTATGTAGTGAAATAAGTGAGAATTAAAAAACATATTTGAGAAGTAGTAATAATATTCGTGTGTGTGTGTGTGTGTGTGTGTGTGTGTGTATGTGAGAGAGAGAGACAGAGAGAGAGACAGGGTCTTGCTCTGTTGCCCAGGCTGGAGTACACTGGCATGATCACAGCTCACTGCAGCCTCAACTTCCCAGGCTCAAGCCATCCTCCCGCCTTAGCCTCCTGAGTAGCTGGGATTACAGGGCATGCGCCACCAGGCCCAGCTAATTTTTTGATTTTTTTGTAGAGATGAGGTCTCACTATGTTGCCCAGCCTGGTATCAAACTCCTGGGCTCAAACGATCCTCTTGCCTTGGCCTCCAAAACTGTTGGGATTACAGGCGTAAGCCACCCCGCCTGGCCAACAATATTCTTTGTTACACAGCCTAAAAATTGTCTAGTTTTTTTGTTCCTTTAATTCAATTTGAGAGAAAAATTTAAACAGTCTTCCTAATAGCCAGAATGATAAAAATCTCTGAGGCATTTGGTATACTATTTATAGGTCATTGTATTTATTATGTGTTAATAAATTTCAAAGATAGAAAAAAAGAAAGAGAGCCAACAACTTTTTCATGAAAATTCGAAGGAAAGCTGGCCCATGAATATTTATATTTTAAAAGTGTTCTCTATTTTTAACTGTTTTCCTCTTTATGATCCAAGATAAACAACTGATAAAATTAATTTGGAAGGACATCATTAAGCACACACATGCCTATTATAATTTTTTCTGTCAATGAGAATATTTAATATGTCACCTTTATTTGTGAACTATTACTACGTAGCTTTCCTATAGTGACATTCTAGAGACATACTCTGAGAGAAAATTATTTAAAGAAAGATATCTTTCAGAAGTTCTAATGAAATGGTACTGTTAAGAGAACAACAAAAAAATTAGTAAAGTCTCTTCGACTGCTAACTGTATGATGCTTTGGGGAATTCGGAATTAAGTCAGAAAATCTTGAAAAACAGAAGTCTTAAGAAGAAACAATGATTTATACTTAATTTCATTTTCACTTTTTCTGATGGCTAGAGTTCTTATTCCACTTGGGCATAAAAATAATTTTTGATTACAAAGGTGACAAAACACCCGAGGCATAAGATAAAGGCAAGAAATTTTCTGAAAGAAAATAAAAGCATTTGTCCTGGATTATTTTAGGGGAAAGCTATACTGGATGGTTTCTATGTGATTCAAAGTCATCTACTTTTTTTTTGCCTCATAAATTGCCCATCAGTCCTTTTGCAGGATACCAGCTTTTTTTTTTTTTTTGAGACAAAGTCATGCTCTGTCACCTAGGCTGGAGTGTAATGGCTTAACCTCCGCTCACTGCAATGTCCACCGCCGGAGTTCATGTGATTCTCCTGCCTCAGCCTCTACAGTAGCTGGGATTACAGGTGCACGCCACCACACTCGGCTAAATTTTGTATTTTTAGTAGAGACGGGGTTTCGCCATGTTGGCCAGGCTGGTCTCAAACTCCTGGCCTCGAGTGATCTGCCCACCTTGGCCTCTGAAAGTGCTGGGATTACAGGCGTGAACCCACTGTGCCCAGCCGCAGGATACAACTTCTGCCCAGATAACAGAATGTTTTAAACAGCAGGGCTGGTCAGCTTTCCATTATTTTTTTGCAAAGCAGTATTAATACAATATGTCATTTTGTGAGTGACAGGTAAGAAGAAAAACTGCTGAGTACCTGAACATTTGTTCTCTGTTACATTTTAAGCTACAAATCAACAAAATCACCATATTAAATGAGAAGTGGTCTCACTGGCTCCCCAAAAATCTTTCAGTGACTGTGAATGGCCAGGTCCTGAAGCTGTACAAGAGTAAGAAAAGTTAAAGGCTCACCATCCTCTTCGTTCTGCCAGGCCTCTCCACAGAGAATCTGTCCTGACCATTCTCTCGATGAGCTTCCTCCACAGCATGCCATCAGAGGTCACTCGGTACCATTCCTTGCACACAAGTTCAGCAGCACATAGTGATTTGGCATCCAGGTATGACAGAATGTTCTCAGCAATATGATCCAAACCCCGAGCTTTCAGCAGGGGGAGGAGGCAAAGAAAAAGAACACAGAAGGTGGTGAATGATTTTTTACAAAAGGTCCTTTAAAACAGAACAACATTTGTTCTGCTATGAAGGCATATCATTGTCCCTAGTGTAGTCCAGTTTCTTTTTCAAACAGAGGCTTGGGTAAAATGAGTGTCAATAATTTTTCCATAAGGTTACAGAAATGAACAGTATTTTCCATCTTCCTTTAGATAAGGAAGTTAAAGCTAACAACCAGCAAACCCCCAAGACATTAAAAATAAAAAGGATTCCAGAAAACAATTCACATCTATCTATATGGATTTCAGCACTAGGGGATGTTCTATGGATGGCATCTCAAACTCTATGATTCAGACCCCCCCAAATCTCTATATTAGGTCCATTTCTCATTCTGTTTCTATTACTGCTGTAGTTCCAAAGCTGTTCGGTAAAAGAAATATCCTTTAAATGTACTAGGGGAGAGGCACTAAGTCAGAATGTGCTGGGTTATAGAATTTTGGGCATGCAGAAAGGAGAGAAGAAGGAAATACAGAATGGCATGGAAATATCCCAAGAGAAAGACAGAGATGTATGTTTAAGTTCAAGAATGAGTTTAATTTCAGATTTAAAAAAACTATATTTGAGAGTAGCTGCTGCTATAAAACCTAAATGACAGTTGAGCAAAAATGAAAAAAAATTCCAGACCAAAAGATAACTTGGTTAGCATTTCAGAGAATATTTTGTAGGAGGTGCAGAGGAAAACAATGGAGAATAGATCTTGGGGAGTTTAAACCAGAAGGGCTTCCCAGTTAAAGTTCTCCACCACCCAAATCTGTACTGTGGTCTCAGAAGAAAAGATCCTATAAAAATAGGATGATCTCACTAAAAGAAATTCTTTTGCCTGCTGTTCTACCTTTACAACTGAGATAAAAACATTCAAAGTTATTTCTGTTTACAAAGTACATATCAGAGGTTTTCTATAGACTTAAATAGTTCAGAAGGATTCCCTCATACTCTCACTCCCGTAGGCACAAACTTAACAAGAAAGAGAACATGGCATTTCATTTTGGGCCTTTCCTCTGAATCATATCATTTTAATTATCAAGATTATATGGATATCAGTCACACTTTTCAGCAGACTTGAGAAAGAAAGCATTAAATGGATTTTGTTTCGCTGGCATCACATGTTCGTATGTAAGCATAAGCAGATGGAGACATGCATTACCCAATTCTTATTAAAGGAACATGAACAAAAGCCAATTAAAGATATAATAATTAGTTCTTCATGTAAAATACAGTAATGGTACAATTTATATTAAAACTTTCTACACCATCAGAAATTTCCAAAATGCAGTCCTGTGTTTTTAATGGGTGCCATCAAATTGCTCCTGATCATTTCACCATGTACCTATAATAAGTCTTTGGAAGTAATTTCACCTAACACTCCAAACAAACCCATTACATTAATAGACTACAGGCACTTTTTGAAGTAGTTTGGTTTACTAAACATAGCCAGATGGTATAGGTGTATAAGTTTAAATGGCCATAAAGCATTAGATTGATGATTTAATACCTCATAGAGTGGTCAGTGGATACAAACCAGGGATCAATATTAGGTAAAGGATACACAGGTCTAATCAACTCCTGTTCAATTCTTAGTGGTATAAGCTTGAGATAGTAACATGTCTCAGTGATTGGGGAGAACAAAGTAATGAGGTACACACAGACTGTTTTGTACAAAGAAAACTGTTTGCCTATGGCTAAAACAAAATCCAATGAGTAAAGAGGGGCCAAAAATCTATTCTATTTAACAAAAGATATAGGTAAAATTCAGTTTTTATAGTGGTTATTCCTAAGATATAAATAGGTACTTCTTTTGTTTTAAACAGCAACTTAAATTCTTAGTTTAGAAAAACAAAAATTTTAAAAAGGTATAATTGGCAAATATAAAACAAAGTAGTATTAATAGTTGGGAGGCTATGAGCTGGTATATTTTTATTAGGGGATAGTTTGGCACCATGTATTAAAAGCCTCAAAATGTTCATATTCCTTAATATATAGCGATTCTATGTCTGTATTTTTTCCCCTAGGATTCCCACAAGATTAATGTATAAAAATTCATCATCATATGGTTTATAATATGAAAAAATTTTGAAACTACATAAATGTTCAATAAAGGGGTTAAATAATATGTGCTTCAACCATTGTGAAGAATATTATGCAACAACTGAAAAGTATGTTTTAAGAGAACACACATTTAGAAAAATACACTAAGAGAATGTATTAAGAAAAAATGGTCTCAAAACATTTATGATCCAAGCTTTACAGGCAAATACACATACCTAGAGAAAACAGGCTACCTGCCAAAATATTAATAACTTAGCAAATCAATAGTTCTTTCTGAATGGTGGGGTTCTAGGAAATGTTTTTAAATATTTTCTAAGTTTCCTATAACTTCTATAATTGGAAAACAACAACCAACACTCCCTCCCCTAACAAGGTGAAGATATTTAAGATAAGATTCATTCATGTTGGTATGATTTTTTTCTCTTAAAATAAACTTTGAATACACAGGACTCCTATTTTCCTGAAATAGCATTCCCCCCAAATACTGACACCTTGGCAGTGTTCTTGTCTGCCCTTAAGCATTCAGAAAAACCACAGCATCCTCCAAAAAAGGGATTTTAAATATCATTTTATATTTATTTATTTAACACCACAACAAGGTTTATGAGATATCCTTCTTTCTAAAAACTTCAACTAAAAATGTTTCTTATTCATCTGTAGAACTTATTTATCTGTTTATTTATTTATTTATTTTCTGAGATGGAGTCTTGCCCTGTCGCCCAGCCTGGAATGCAGGGGTGTGATCTCAGCTGACTGCAACCTCCGCCTCCTGGGTTCAAGTGATTCTCCTGCCCCAGCCTCCCAAGTAGCTGGGATAACAGGTGTGTGCCACTACGCCCAGCTAATTTTTGTATTTTTAGTAGAGACAGGGCTTCACCATGTTGGTCAGGCTGGTCTCGAACTCTTGACCTCGTTATCCACCCATTTTGGCCTCCCAAAGTGCTGGAATTACAGGTGTGAGCCACCGTGCCCATCCCATCTGTAGAATTTAAACATTCTGCTGATATATTCTCATAGAAATACAAATCCAAGTACATAAACATATCTTGAAACTAAGACATGTTATTATAAAAGACACATCTTTCACCAGGTAACACCTCAGAAAAGATTTTATTTGGACCTATGTATGGGTAAAAATAGGTTGAATAGAAGGGCATGAGTAAGAAGATAGGTAAAAGGAGTCTTGGCTGGGCGCGGTGGCTCACACCTGTAATCCCAACACTTTGGGAGGCTGAGGCGGGTGAATTATTTGAGGTCAAGAGTTTGAGACCAGCCTGGCCAATATGGTGAAACCCCACCTCTACTAAAAATACAAAAATTAGCCAGGCATGGTGGTAGGTGCCTGTAGTCCCAGCTACTCGGGAGGCTGAGGCAGGAGAATCGCTTGAATCTGGGAGGCAGAGGTTGCAATGAGCCGAGATCGCGCCACTGCACTCCAGCCTGGGTGACAGAGTGAGACTTTGTCTCAAAAAAAAAAAAAAAAAGGAGTCTTTATCTCTAGAGTTTGTTTTTTTAAAAAGCTTTATACCAGCTGGGCATGGTGGCTCATGCCTGTAATCCCAGCACTTTGGGAGGCCGAGGCAGGTGGATCATGAGGTCAGGAGATCAAGACCATCCTGGCTAACATGGTGAAACCCCGTCTCTACTAAAAATACAAAAAATTAGCCCGGCGTGGTGGCGGGCACCTGTAGTCCCAGCTACTGGAGAGGCTGAGGCAGGAGAACGGCATTAAGCCAGGAGGCGGAGCTTGCAGTGTTGCAGTGAGCCGAGATCACACCACTGCATTCCAGCCTGGGAGACAGGGCAAGACTCCATCTCAAAAAAAAAAAAAAAAAAAAAAGCTTTATACCAAGGTACAGTTAAGGAACTTAATTTGTAAAAGTCAAGCCAATAAAGACTTTTAAAGAGAGATATATAGCTGGAGATCTAGTTCTGTTATCATCATAGCAAATTAATGGTTTACAAACACTTGTAGACATACCTGGCAGAGCAGTTATGAAATCTCTCTGCAACATAGGTTTAAGATACGAGTTTATGTGCCCATGTTGGTAATGACACATTTGGGATATAAGATGTTCCACAAATTCCACTTGATCTGACTCTGACCACTGCTCAAAGTATTTGACACACAGTTCCTTTTCCTTTTCATAGCTTGCTGAGAGTTTCCGTTGCTTGGGCACAATCATACTGGAAGTGCCATTGGCAAGTTTTGTCTGTAGAAGGGGGTTAAAAGAAACATAAAATGATTAGTATTGAAAATGACGGAAATATATATGATTTTCTGGTACGGCATGCTATATTATGTCTACACAATTGAGCCCACTCTGTTATTCTATTAGCAATTACGTGGAAAACCACAGAAATACCATAGAAAGTTGGTAAATCAGCTATAATGCCAGAAGACTAAGCATCCATTTCCAAAAGTTTGCAGAAGACATTCTTAATATTTGAAGATACACAAATAAAAACCGAAAGCTAAAAGCATGTTATTACTAGCAAGCCAAAAATCTAATTTGCTTTTTCTTGTATACAACAGTTGTTGGACATTTATACAATTACTTGCTCACAACTTTTTTTTGAGACAAGGTCTCACTCTGTCACCCAGGCTGGAGTGCAGTGGTGAGATCATAGCTCACTGCAGCCTCCAGCTCCTGGGCTCAAGTGATCCTCCCACCTTAGCCTCCAGAGTAGCTGGGACTATATAGGTACACACTATCATGTCCTGCTAATTTTTAACATTTTTTTTGTAGAGATGGAGTCTTCTTTTGTTGCCCAGGCTGGTCTCAAATTCCTGGCTTCAAGCAATTTTCCTGCCTTGGCTTTCCAAAGTGCTGGGATTACAGGTGTGAGCCATTGTGCCCCGTCATCACAACTTTTTTTTTTTTTTTGGAGACAGAGTCTTGCTCTGTTGCCCAGGCTGGAGTGCACTGGCACGATCTTGGCTCACTGCAACTTCCACCTCCCAGGCGGAGAATCAAGCGATTCCCCTGCCTCAGCCTCCCAAGTATTGGGACTACAGGTGCTCACCACCACGCCTGGCTAAGTTTTATATTTTTAGTAGAGACAGAGTTTCATCATGTTGGATAGGCTGGTCTTGAACTCCTGACCTCAAATGATCCACCCACTTCAGCCTCCCAAAGTCCTGGGATTACAGGCGTGAGCCACCGTGCCCGGCCAACAACTTGGTTTTTAATCGTCAAATAAGAAGTCCTTCATGAAAAGAGAAACCAGTGAATATTCTGAGACTCTGTGGTACCTTTTTGGACATAAAGCTAAAATAACACTCATATGCTCAATCTACCTTTTTCCATAACATAAAATACTCCATATTTCCCATGAAGTCTTTTTTATTAATTGATTCATTCAATAAGTATTTACTGAACATCTACAATGTGCCAAACACTGTGTCCTTGGTACTAGGAATATAACAATGAACAAAAATGACAGTCTCTAACATCACTAACATATACTCTTAGTGTGAAAGGCACATTAAAAACAGAAGCAGCCAGGTGCAGTAGCTTACACCTGTAATCCCAGCATTTTGGGAGGTCAAGGTGAGGAGAACACACCTGTAATCCCAGCTACTCAGGAGGCTGAGGCAGGAGAATCGCTTGAACCCGGGAGGCAGAGGTTGCAGTGAGCTGAGATTGCACCACTTCCCTCCAGCCTGGGCAACAGGGCAAGACTCTATCCCCCAAAACAAACAAACAAACAAACAAACAAAATACAAGCAAATACTTAGAAAATATAATGTAGATAGTGCTATGAAGAAAAATAAAGCAGGATAAGGGGACAGGAAAAAAGTATATGTTATTGTGGTAGGCAAAATTCTAAGATGGTCCCCAAGATTCTTTTTTGTTTGTTTTGAGACAGAGTTTCAGTCTTGTTGCCTGCACTGGAGTGCGATGGTGCGATCTCGGCTCACTGCAACCTCTGACTCCCGGGTTCAAGTGATTCTCCTGCTTCAGCCTCCCGAGTAGCTGGGATTACAGGCACACAACCCCATGCCCAGCTAATTCTGTATTTTTAGTAAAGATGGGGTTTCTCCATGTTGGTCAGGCTGTTCTCAAACTCCCAACCTCAGGTGAGCCGCCAGCCTTGGCCTCCCAAAGTGTTGGGATCACAGGCGTGAGCCACTGCACCCGGCTGGTCCCCAAGATTCTTGGCTCCTGGTGTACACATACCTTCTCTGAGTTATTCAAACAGTAATGTAGGTATTGCTGTGATTAAAAGAGGGATCCAAATCAGCTGACCTTAAGATAAGGAGATTACTCAGGTGGATCTGACCTAATCGTATGAGGCTTTAAAAGCACAGAGCTTGCTCCAAAGGGTTGCAGAAGAGGAAGGGGGATAGCTGGCAAGGAATGTGGTCAGTCTCTAGCTGCTGAAAGGAGCCCCCAGCCGACAGCCAGTAAGAAAATGGGGGCTTCAGTCCTACAACGGCAAGGAACTGAATTCTGCCAACAACAAGAATGAGCTGAGTGCCGGGTGTGGTGGCTCACGTCTGTAATCCCAGCACTTTGGGAGGCCGAGGTGGGTGGATCACCTAAGGTCAGGAGTTTGACATCAGCCTGGCCAACGTTGCGAAACCCTATCTCTACTAAAAATACAAAAAATTAGCCAGGTGTGGTGGCGGGTGCCTGTAATCCCAGCTACTTGGGAGGCTGAGGCAGGAGAATCACTTGAACCCAGGAGGTGGAGACTGCAGTGAGCTGAGATCACGCCATTGCACTCCAGCCTGGGCAACAAGAGCGAAACTCCATCTCAAAAAAAAAAAAAAAAAAAAAAAGAGCTGAGAAGAGGATTTTCCCTCCGAGCTTCCAGATGAGAACTCAGTCCAGCCCAACACCTTGATTGATTTAAGCCTTGAGATACTCTCAGCAGAGAACCCAGCCACTATGTGCCACACTTCTGACCCTCAGAACTATACACAGAATTAATAAATACGTGTTGTTTTAACTTGCTAAGTTTGTGGTGATTAGGCAGCAATTAACAAAAAACTAATAGGATTATTTAAGTCTAAGTGGTTAGAGATCGTTTCCTGAAAAAGGTGACATTTTAACTCAGACATGAAGGAAATGAGGACTAGACAGCGAGGAAGAATGGTCTAGGCAATGGAAATTTTGAGACCCTAGGTCCTGGGTGGCAGTCGGCCTGGCATGTTCAAGGAACAAGAGGGCCTGGTGTGGCTGGAACAGAGTGAGCAAGGAAAAGTTAAGGCTGGAGAAGTAGCCTAGGTCAAATCACCCTGGTCATTCCGGTGGTGGTAACTAATCTCCACAGATTGGCCCCAGCAACTCCAGCCCTCCCTCTACATGAATGCTACTCCTCCCATCAAAAGGCGGAGATTATGTCCTATTCTGTGAATCTGGGCTTTGACTAAGAGAATGGGGAGAAAGGTGCATTCCATTCTGGGACTTCTAAGCCCAGGCAACTTCTGCTTACTCCTTAGAGCATTGAGCTACCATGTAAGAAACTCAGGCTAATCTGAGAGAGAGACAGGTATGGAGGATGAGAAGCCATACAGAGGGGCCACATGGGCAAACACCCAGAAGCATAATAGCGACACAATCTGACACCGTTTAAAAGGACCACTGCTATGTGTCCATGGAAGACAGAACAATCACTTGGACCACAGTGGTAGCTATAGAGGTGGTGAGAAATAATTGGGATTCAGTGTATATTCTGAAGACAGATCCTATTGAATTTGCTGATCGACTGCATATGAGTATGAGAAAAAAGGAGACAAAATCACACCCAAGTTTGAAGCTGGGGGACACTGGGAAAAGATTCAGAAATCAATAGAAACTTTTGCTACTCTGAAGAAAGTAGGATTTTCTTTAAAGGATAATCACAAATGGGTACAAGTGGGTACTTTTCAAAGTAATTTGATGGACCTTTGGCATATTTACTTAAGGCAACCCAAATGTGGCAGGAAGACCCATGTTACCACAGAGTTCATCCCTGCTCAGACATACTCAATGTGGAACATGCTATAAAACTGTACCACATTTAGATAATTCATTTCAAGGCTCAGGCTTGCCTTATTTTCTTTTATTTATTTATTTTTATTTTTAGAAACAGGGTCTTGCTCTGTCAATCAGGCTAGAGTGCAGTGGTGTGATCACAGCTCACTGCGGCCCTGAACTCTTGAGGCTTGCTTATTTTCTAGATGTTAAATCCTATACACAGGCCTCTTTACAAAGTAAAGATACACAGCTGAAAGCATATTTTCAAGAATGGCATTAGGCCATTTTATATACACAGAAGGAGCTGACACCTGTAATCCTGGTGTGTCGAGGTGGATGTTTTCTAGCATAAATGCCACTGTTGCCTATGATACAGACTAAAAATGATTACTAAGAACCTTGTTGGACACAGGCCTTGGGGGACTTTAGGGCTGCTTTTTGTGTAAGTTATTAGTTTGTATCTCAGAAATGAAAACTCATGAAATGTGAAGATTTAGAGAACTAACACACAGGCAAGCTTTTAAGCTTGACTAAATGCCACGTCTAATCTCAGTAACGAAAACCTCCCAAACTCTATCATTTTTTGTATATTTGCCTTTTAAAATGTACCCTTTGTCTTTTAAAAGGTGGAAATGGACTGAGTTGGGTGCTACTGGAGTACTGTTTTCTGGATAAAGACCAGAATGCCAGTAACAGAGAAGAACAATCAGCAACTTAATGAAATTATTCCACTTATACATTAAATAAACAAGATATTGCTATAATCATGAGGAGTCATGCTTTGATCAGTGGCTATTGGACTGTTAGGTAAAACTGCCTAAGGATTTAAAAAGTCTGGGTATCCTACTGCAGAAGCTAAAGATAAGACTTTGTGATACTTTCAATGATCAAGTCATAAGTGGGAATCACATTTGGTTATTAGACATAAAGTATAAACTGAGATTTCATGTATTTATCAACTGTTCTGGGATATTCTGGCTGGTATACATTTTAGTCACCATCCCTCAAAACAAGTATTTTTTTGATGAGGCAGAAAGACACATACCTGAGATCCATTAACAAATGGGTTATTCTCAACCACTACCCCATACTGTATTGTTTTAAAAGCTTTGGCCCTGGAGTAAAAAGACCTGGTTTCAAATTCTAGCTCCTCAATTTAGCAGCTGTGTGACATGGAATAAATAACTTGATCTTTCTGAGTCTAATTCTCTCATCTATAAAACAGGGAAAATAATATAATAGGTTCTATTTCATTGGGTTTTTGTAAGGAACAAATTAAAAAACCCTCATGAAAAGCATGCTTAGCACACCACCTAGCACACAGTCAAGTGTTCCGCCAATCAACACTCTTAATGAGCTTATAACACTGTTGGAGCTGAGCCTTCCCTCTCTTTTTGAAAGTACATTCTTCTTTTTCACTATATATTTTTTCTATTTTAATTTTCATTAAAGTATAACATAAAAAAATGCTTAATCTTAAGTGTACTCAACTAATTTTCACAAGGTGAACATACCCACATAACCAACACCCAGATCAAGAAACAGATCATCACGAGACTCACTAGCCCCCTTTGTGTCCCTTTCCAGGTCACTAGTCACCCTGAGAGTGACTCCTACACCTATTAAAAAAGAATACATTTTTTGAAAACCATCCACCTATACAATTTGTAGTACCATAAAAACATAAAATTCTCAGAAATAAATTTGATAAAATTTAGCCTGGGAGCGGTGGCTCACGCCTATAATCCAAGCACTTTGGGAGGCAGAGACGGGCGGATCACGAGGTCAGGAGATCAAGACCATCCTGGCTAACAAGGTGAAACCCCGTCTCTACTAAAAGTACAAAAAATTAGCCAGGCGTGGTGGTACACGCCTGTAGCCCTAGCTACTCTGGAGGCTGAGGCAGGAGAATCACTTGAACCCGGGAGGTGGAGATTGCAGTGAGCTGAGATCACGCCACTGCACTCTAGCCTGGGAGACAGAGCTAGACTCCGTCTCAAAAAAAAAAATTGATAAAATTTGTGTAATACTTATAAATTGAAAACTATAAAACATTGCTGAGGGAAATTTAAAAAGACTTACTTAAATAAATGGAGAGATACACTATATTCAGAAATTGGATCTATTAAGATGTTTATTCTTTCCAAATCAACCTATACAGTTAGTGCAATATCAAAGTCTCAGCAGGCAAATTAACTCGCTGATTCTAAAATTTGTAAAGAAAAGCAAAGGACCTAAAGTTAACCAAAATATTCCTGAAAATAAAAAAAAACGGTTGGGTGTGGTGGCTCACACCTGTAATCCCAGCACTTTGGGAGTCTGAGGTGAGTGGATTACTTGAAGTCAGGAGTTTGAGACCAGCCTGGCTGACAGGGTAAAACCCTGTCTCTACTAAAAATACAAAAATTAGCCGGGTCTGGTGGTGCATGCATGTAATCCCAGCTACCCTGAAGGCTGAGGCAAGAGCATTGCTTGAACCTGGGAGGTGGAAGCTGCAGTGAGCCAAGATCATGCCACTGCACTCCAGCCTGGATTACAGAGTAAAACTGTCTCAAACAAAATAAAACAAAACAAAACAAAACCCAACCCCAAAAAACCACAAAACCCTTTGAAAAAGGATGGAAGACTCCGACTAATAAATTTCAAGATATGTAATAGTAATCAAGATAGTGTGGCTTTGGTGTAAGTGTAGATCAATGGAAAGGAATAGTGAGTCCAGAAATACATACAGTCAACTGACTTTCAAGAAAGATGCCAAGATAATTCAATGGGGAGGCCAGGCACGGTGGCTCAGGCCTGTAATCCCAGCACTTTGGGAGGCTGAGGCAGGCAGATCACCTGAGGTCAGGAAATCAAGACCAGCCTGGCCAACATGGTGAAACCCCATCTCTACTAAAAATCAAAAATTAGCTGGACGTCATGGCACACGCCTATAATCCTAGCTACTAGGGCAGCTGAGACACAAGAATCACTTGAACCTGGGAGGTGGAGGTTATAGTGAGCCTAGATTGTGCCACTGCACTCTAGATTGGGTGACAGAGCCTTCTCAAAAAAAAAAAAAAAATTAAATAGGGAAAGGATTGTCTTTTCAACAATTGGATATCCATAGAGGAAATGAAGTCTGTTCCTAACTTCATACCATATACAAAAATTAACTTAATTCTAGATTTATATATAGGAGCTAAAACTATAAAACTTCTAAAAGAAAACACAGGAGAAAACCTTGACGTTCTTGGAATAGGCAAACATTATAAAAGGAAAAAAAGTCAAATTGGCATGTTCAAAACATGATTTCCAAAAATGATTTGTTATTTTTATTAACATTTGCAATAAATGTAATGGATACAAGTCCTTCACAAAGGACTTGTATCCAGCATCTATAAAGAACTCTTAGAACTCAATAATAATTAAAAAAAAATCCTGTTTTATTAAATAGGCAAAAGATTTGAACATACTTCATAAAAAAAGATCCACAGATGCCAATAAGCATATGAAAAGATGTTCAACATCATTAGTCATGAGAGAAATGCAAATTAAAATATCAAGACATTACAACACACTTACTAGAATGGCTAAAATTTAAAAGACTGACAATACTAAGTGTGGACAAGAATGAGGAACAACTGGGTCTCTCACACATTGTTGGCAGTCACGTTTACTGGTACAACCACTTTGGAAAACAAGCTGACAGTTTTTTGTAAAGTTAAACATATACTTACCAAACAACCCAGCAATTCCACTTTAGGTACTTAACCTCCTTAAAATGGAACACAGTTCAACACAAATACTGGTACATTAATGTTTTTTGCTTCTATATTAATAAAAATCCAAAACGGTAATAATCCAAATGTCCATCAAAAGATTAACTGGTAAACACACTGTGATGTTGCTGTAGAATGGAATAGTACTCAGCAACAAAAAGAATAAACTACAGACACACAAAATGGTAAAGACGAATCTCAAAAACATGCTGAATCAAAGAAGCCAGGTACAAATGAGTCCATTATGATTCTACTCGTATGAAACTCTAGGAACAGTAACTCTAATTGTTAGAAAAACAGATCAGTGGTTGCCTGAGGCTGGATGTAGAGATGGGACTGACTGGGGAAGCGTACAAAGGATGTTTTTGGGACAATGAAAATGTTCTCTAACTTGACTATTACGCAAGTCGCCAAGATTCATTGAACTATGTACTTAAAATGGGTGTATTTTATTGTATATAAATTATATTTCAATAAAGTTATTTTAACAAAACTTCTAAGGGTAGAGTATTCCTACTGATAAATCCACTGTAATACGAATTTTATTTGTAACTAAGGTATTATGTTTGTAGAGAAATCTAAAGATAAAGGTCTTTGTTGTCAAGCCCCTTTCTTCTACCATTCTCCAATACAGATTTTTCTACAATTATCTAAAGTAAATGCAGCAAAATTCCAATTTGAGAACTTCTGAAAATCTACAAGAACACAATGAAAAAGTTCAATTATTAAAAAATCAAAAGGTTGTATATTAGAGTGTATGGGAGATATAATGGTTACTGGTTGCAGTAGAATTGATTTGGCTTTCCCAACAAAAGCCTGATGACTCAACCACTACTGTTCAAGTGTCTTGGAAAGCTGACAAACAGCCTTAGCTTAATGGTAACACTAAGTTTCTGCCACCCCTGCACATCTCCCTCTTCTTTTCTGTTTATAGTGAACAGTTGTCTCCACAAGAAAGAAAGAAGCTGTCAGGTGACAAGCACACAAAATGAAAGGAGTTAAGTATTTCTGGAACTGTCCTTCAGCTTAGTTCTCAAAACTAGCTAGGGGCTAGTTTCCTCTTCAAAAACATATTTCATGTACCACTTTCAAAATTACCATGAATTTCTCTGAAGCTGCAGCCTGGGCCAGGAAGGAAAAATAGACACTTGCAGATACCAACTGGCTTGACCATCAACTATCACTGTAATACTATAAGTATGCTGACTTTACTAACTGTATTATGTATAGGTTGGGAAATACATAGTGGACTGACTGAACTTTATGGTGAAATGACAAGTATTTCTAGTTTGCATCCAAATCTGCTTTAACCAAAAGGAAGGGTGTAGTAAGTAGAGAAAGACATTCCAGACATAGGACACTCTTTAGTACTGGGGTTGCAAGGACTAGATGAAGAAAGTATTTATGACAAGAAAGATACAAATGATAAAAGATATCTAAGGATTCCATTTGGCTTCGAGAAAGGCTTTAAGGAAAGGCTCTGGCATTGAGAACTATGGGGGGAAGGGGAATATAATGATTAAATGCTGAATTAATTTAAGAATAAAATAGGCAAGGGTTTTGCAGGGGATAAGGCTGTAGCCTAGGAGGGGCAGGACAAGAATTTTGACTAAAGCTGGAACTTTAGTGGTATCAATCAACCAACAACAGTTTATTGAGTGACTACTCTATGCTGGGCACTTTACCAGGTAATAGGGAAACTGCTGTGGACAGGCATACAAAGTGTCTTTGCCTTCTCTGAGGAGGAGTGGAGAAAGAACATATATAAATATGTTAATTTCAGAAACCAGTAAGGATTGTGAAGAAAACAAAGAAAGATAAAATAAGGAGTAAAGGCAGGCATGGTGGCAGCTCATGCCTGTAATCACAGCACTTTGGGAGGCTGGGGCGGACAGATCACTTGAGGCTAGGAGTTCGAGACCAGCCTGGTCAACATAGTGAAACTTCGTCTCTATTAAAAATACAGCCAGCATGGTGGCTCACGCCTGTAATCCCAGCACTTTGGGAGGCCAAGGTGGGTGGATCACTTGAGGTCGGGAATTCAAGGCCAGCCTGGCCAGGCATACATAGCGAAATCCTGTCTCTATTAAAAATACAAAAATTAGCTGGGCTTGATGGTGTGTGAACCCTTGCTTGAACCCGGGAGGCAGACGTTACAGTGACCTGAGATTGCCCACTGCACCCCAGTCTGGGCAACAGAGTGAGACTCTGTCACAAAACAAAACAAAACAAAACAAAACAAAACAAAACAAAACACCCAAAATATAAAAATTAGCTGGGCATGGTGGTGCGCACATGTGGTCCCAGCTACTTGGGAGTCTGAGGCACGAGAACTGCTTGAATGCCTTGGCAACAGAGTGAGATCATGTTTAAAAAAAAAAAAAAAAGAAAAGAAGTAAAGAGTGCAGGCTACTTTAACTGGAGTGGTCAAGAAATGCCTCTAAAGGAAGTGACACCTGAGCTGAGATTTTAATGACATGTCAGTCTTGTGAAGATCTTGGGGAAGATCCTTCTAGATAGAAGGAAGAGCTAGCGCAATGGTATGTTCAAGTGAAAGATAGAAGGACAATGTGGCTGGGCAGAATGAATAAGAAAATGGTGGGAATTAAGGAAAAATGGTGGGAATTAAGGTGGCTGGGGCTAAGATCATATAAGGCCTTCCAGGCCATCCTACAGAGTTTAGATTTCATCTGAAGTGTAAAGGAGAGCCCCTGGAGGTTTTGAAATAGTCACATATGGCATTGTCTGATTTGTGCCTTACAAATATTTATACTAGCTGCCACACAGAGAATGGAGCAGGGGCTGGAAAGGTGGGGAGGGGATAATAAGAGCAAGTTGCAAAAGCAGAGGAAGAAAGATCAACTAGAGGGCTGATAAAATAATCCAGGCAAAATGTGACTATGGCTAGGATTAGATTAGGCAGATTAGGAAATGTTTAAAAGAAAGGTATTTTAACTCTCATGACAGAGGATGAAGGAGGAGAAACCGAAGGAGGAGAAATCCCCTGTTGAGAATTGTAAGTCTGGGTCATAATATACATTTATTTTAGTATAATACTTTACTACCTCATTAAGGCTGATCCTTTAGATATTTAGTCTGGTACATTAATCTGGATGGGGATTCAACAGTGTTCTTGCTCCTGTGGCCAGGAGAAACAAGGCAAAACTTACAAGGATTTTGAGGGGGAAAGGAAGAGATTTTTTAAAAGTCTATGTTATACTCTCTAGAGGCTGTTGTCAGGCTTTAGTTAAATAAACATCTAACAACGACTTTTTGTGTGTGTGTGTGTGTGTGTGTGAGACGGAGTCTCGCTCTGTCGCCCAGGTTGGAGTGCAGTGGCGCGATCTCAGCTCACTGCAAGCTCCGACTCCTGGGTTCACGCCATTCTCCTGCCTCAGCCTCCCGAGTAGCTGGGACTACAGGCACCCGCCACCATGCCCGGCTAAATTTTTTTGTATTTTTAGTAGAGACGGGGTTCCACCATGTTAGCCAGGATGGTCTTGATCTCCTGACCTCGTGATCCACCCACCTCTGCCTCCCAAAGTGCTGGGATTACAGGCGTGAGCCACCACACCCGGCCAAAAACATTGACTTTAAAGATCTTTTTCCGGTTATTTTTTTTTTCTTAAACATTTTATAAAGCCTATTATTTTCCTTTGATTTCTTTGTAATAGCATCTTTCTTTCTTTATCTTTTCTTTTTTTTTTTTTTTTTTTTGAGACAGAGTCTTGCCTGTCGCCTAGGCTGGAGTGCAATGGTGCCATCTCAGCTCACTGCAGCCTCCGCCTCCCAGGTTCAAGCGATTCTCATGCCTCAGCCTCCCAAGTAGCTGGGATTATAGGCACACAACACCACACGCAGCTAATTTTTGTGTTTTTAGTAGAGACAGGGTTTTACCATGCTGGCTAGGTTGGTCTCAAACCCTGATCTCGTGATCCACCTGCCTCGTCCTCCCAAAGTGCTGGGATTACAGGCATGAGCCATCGCACCCGACCAAAAGCATCTTAAAAAAAAAAAGCCAGTCAGGCATGGTGGCTCATGCCTGTAATCCCAGAACTTTGGGATGCCAGGGCAGAAGGATTGCTTGAAGCCAGGAGTTTGAGACCAGCTTTGGCAGCATAGTGAGACTCCACCTCTACAAAAAAAAAAAAAAAAAAAAAATTAGCTGTGTGTGGTGGTGCACACCTGTAGTCTCAGTTACTTGGGAGGCTGAGGTGGGAGGATTACTTGAGCCTGGGAGGTTGAGCCTGCAGTGAGCCGTGGTCATGCCACTGCACTTCAGCCTAAACAACAGAGAGAGATGTTGTCTCAAAAAAAAAAAAAAAAAAAAATCCACATTGCCATTGTCATGCTTGAATTGAGAGGAAACAGGATTGTTTACACTTTGATTAGAATGGAAAGAGATAAGTAAGCACACCTAGTGATGAAGATGGTGATAGCAGGGAGACCTAGATTTCTAAAGAGCTAGAATGGAAAAGAAAAGGAACCCAGAAGGGATAGAGCCCATTGGCATCTGAGCATCCTTTTACAAGGAGATTTCAAGATAAACTGAAAGAATTTAGCCACAAATTGAACATGCAGAAAAAAGGAAATTAATGCTCAAAAGTAAGATAATAACTTTTAACATTCTACTTTTAGTTTTTTTTTTTTTTTTAGATGGAGTCTTGCATTGTTGCCCAGACTGCAGTGCAGTGGCACAATCTTGGCTCACTGCAAGCTCCGCCTCCTGGGTTCACGCCATTCTCCTGCCTCAGCCTCCCCAGTAGCTGGGACTACAGGCGCCCACCACCACACCTGGCTAATTTTTTGTATTTTTAGTAGAGACCGGGTATCACTGTGTTAGCCAGGATGGTCTCGATCTCCCGACCTCGTGATCCACCTGCCTCGGCCTCCCAAAGTGCTGGGATTACAGGCGTGAGCCACCACGCCCAGCCTACTTTTAGTTCTTAAACTTCATAACTCTCAGTGATCAAAGGAGTAGTCCTTTCCTTTTTTTGGAGTAGGGTGGGAAGTGGGAGTGCAAATGAAAAGAAAATGGTACATATAGAATGGGGCACACATTTCAACAGAAGTAAACATCATTATTTCTCAGTGGGATTATTTCTCAGTGTATTAATATTTTAACAGCCTCTACTAAATATGATTACATATTAGGTAAACTCATAAACATGTCAGATCTGATTAGTGAACATGGAAGACAGGAAGGGGCAGATTTGTCAGCAGAGGGAAAGTTCACATTATGAATCTGAATGATTTCTAATAACCAACAAGAAAAAGCTTGCAGTCATTCCAATTCCTTTAAATAAAACCCAGTAGGAAATGAACTGACATTGCCCAGTATATACGATTATTTAATGACTAGACACTTGCCAATCTTTTTTTTCTATTTACTAACTAAAGGAAAAGTCATATATAAAATTCATCAAATTCAGAACAAAGCAGTTTTTCATTATTTTCTAATTTCTGACATAGTTAAACAGACAGGATAGTCATTTAACAATTTTAGATTTCAAAACTGAAACTCTAGATTCTTTATTGGCCCCCTCATGCAACTTTATAGCTTCCAGGGTGATAGGTGCTTTTGTTCTAAACCAAGAAATTCACAGCAGTTTAATTTACTGCTGCATTATTATAGCTACTAACTACACACACCTCCAAGGCTGGTAAACCCACTGATGTAGACAGTGCCACCTTAAAAGGATTTTTGGATGGGTCCTAGTGGTGAGGAAAAAAAAGGACATAATGTTTAATTATAAGAAATGATTGAAATAGGCACAGACATACCCCGGGTGCCTCTGCACTGCAGCAAGCTCTAAACTTGTTATCGTTAATGGTTTAAATTTCACTGTGCTAATCATTTCAGGACACAAGCCTTTCTTGATAATCTAATGAATTATTCCAACATCCTTCAGCAAAAAAAAAATCTTCCATGACAGCACTAATTACAAGACGTTTTCCCAGTGCTTATGTAAAATATGACAGAGCAGCAGCTTAGGGAATTGCAGAAAACTGCTTCTAATTTCCACTGAGAAACTGACAAACACCTCTCTTTCATCTCTCCCAGCTCTCAAGTAAGATTTAACTTTCTCATTTAGTTAATTACCGAGTGAGGATCATCATTTCCGCGGATCGGAGCGGCACAGAGCCTTTATCGTGTTAACTTGTGAACTTGATCGATGGCTGCTGCTAAAACTTAATAACTTCACCCCCTGGCAAATTGTAAGATAAATATAATAGGAGAAACTCTGACAGTAAAAACCTGCCAGAAATGAGCGCTGTGTTTATGTTTCTTTGCAGACAGCAAAAAATCAACCGACAGCTTATTACTGGTTGCGTGTTACTTATATTTAAAAGACTCCAGGCAGTTAACTTTCTACGTACTGTTAAAACTTTGCTCACAAGATAGGAAAAAAATGGGAAAAAAGCACCAGTGATACCGACTTGGGAAAGTGAGAGAAGAAAAAACAGGGAGAAGGGCAATGCAAGGGAACAAATACTCTCCCTCTCCCTCTCCCTTTCGGTCTCCCTCTCCTTCTTTTTTCGGTCTCCCTCTGTTGCCGAAGCTGGACTGTACTGCCGGGATCTCGGCTCGCTGCAACCTCCCTGCCTCGGGCTCCTGTGACTCTCCTGCCTCGGCCTGCCGAGTGCCTGGGATTGCAGTCGCGCGCCGCCACGCCTGAATGGTTTTTGTATTTTTGGTGGAGACGGGGTTTCGCCGTGTTGACCGGGCTGGTCTCCAGCTCCTGGCCTCGAGTGATCTGCTTGCCTCGGCCTCCTGAGGTGCTGGGATTGCAGACGGAGTCTCGCTAACTCAATGCTCAATGGTGCTCAGGCTGGAGTGCAGTGGTGTGATCTCGGCTCTCTGCAACCTCCACCTACCAGCCTCCTGCCTTGGCCTCTTAAAGTGCTAAGATTACAGCCTCTGCCCCACCGCCACCCCGTCTAGGAAGTGAGGAGCGTCTCTGCCCGGCCGCCCATCATCTGGGATGTGAGGAGCGCCTCTGCCCGGCTGCCACCCCGTCTGGGAGCAAATGAGGAGCGCCTCTGCCCGGCTGCCCCGTCTGGGAGATGAGGAGCACCTCTGCCCGGCCGCCCCGTCTGGGAGGAAGTGAGGAGCGCCTCTGCCCTGTTGCCCTATCTGGGAAGTGAGGAGCGCCTCTGCCTGGCCGCCACCCCGTCTGGGAAGTGAGGAGCGCCTCTGCCCGGCTGCCACCCCATATGGGAAGTGAGGAGCGCCTCTGCCCAGCCGCCCCTTCTGGGAGGTGAGGAGCGCCTCTGCCCAGCCGCCCCGTCTGGGAGGTGAGGAGTGCCTCTGCCCGGCCGCCCCGTCTGGGAGGTGAGGAGCGCCTCTGCCTGGCCGCCACCCCGTCTGGGAGGAAGTGAGGAGCACCTCTGCCCAGCTGCCCCATCTGGGAAGTGAGGAGCGCCTCTGCCCAGCTGCCACCCCCTATGGGAAGTGAGGAGCGCCTCTGCCCGGCCGCCCACTCTGGGAAGTGAGGAGCGCCTCTGCCCGGCCGCCCACTCTGGGAGGTGAGGAGTGCCTCTGCCCGGCCGCCCCGTCTGGGAGGTGAGGAGCGCCTCTGCCTGGCTGCCACCCCGTCTGGGAGGAAGTGAGGAGCACCTCTGCCCGGCCGCCCACTCTGGGAGGTGAGGAGCGCCTCTGCCTGGCCACTCCGTCAGGGAAGGGAGGAGCGCCTCTGCCCGGCCACCCCGTCTGGGAGGTGAGGAGCGCCTCTGCCCGGCTGCCACCCCGTCTGGGAGGAAGTGAGGAGCACCTCTGCCCGGCTGCCCCATCTGGGAAGTGAGGAGCGCCTCTGCCCGGCCGCCACCCCATATGGGAAGTGAGGAGCGCCTCTGCCTGACCACTCCGTCTGGGAGGTGAGGAGCGCCTCTGCCCGGCCGCCCCGTCTGGGAGGTGAGGAGCGCCTCTGCCCGGCCGTCACCCCGTCTGGGAGGAAGTGAGGAGCACCTCTGCCCGGCTGCCCCGTCTGGGAGATGAGGAGCACCTCTGCCCGGCCGCCCCGTCTGGGAGATGAGGAGCACCTCTGCCCGGCCGCCCCGTCTGGGAGGTGAGGAGTGCCTCTGCCCGGCTGCCACCCCATCTGGGAGGAAGTGAGGAGCACCTCTGCCCGGCCGCCCCCTCTGGGAAGTGAGGAGCGCCTCTGCCTGGCTGCCACCCCATCTGGGAGGAAGTGAGGAGCGCCTCTGCCTGGCTGCCCCATCTGGGAAGGGAGGAGCACCTCTGCCCGGCTGCCACACCGTCTGGGAAGTGAGGAGCGCCTCTGCCTGGCTGCCCCATCTGGGAAGGGAGGAGCACCTCTGCCCAGCCGCCACACCGTCTGGGAAGTGAGGAGCGCCTCTGCCTGGTCGCCCCGTCTAGGAGGTGAGGAGCGCCTCTGCCCGGCCGCCCAGTCTGGGAAGTGAGGAGCGCCTCTGACTGGCCGCCACCCCATCTGGGAGGAAGTGAGGAGCGTCTCTGCCCGGCCGCCCCATCTGGGAAGTGAGGAGCGCCTCTGCCCGGCCGCCCCCTCTGGGAAGTGAGGAGCGCCTCTGCTCGGCCGCCCCGTCGGGGAAGTGAGGAGCGCCTCTGCCCGGCCGCCCCGTCTGGGAGGTGAGGAGCGCCTCTGCCCGGCTGCCACCCGGTCTGGGAGGAACTGAGGAGCGCCTCTGCCCGGGTGGCCCCGTCTGGGAAGCGAGGAGCGCCTCTGCCCGGGCGGCCCCGTCGGGGAAGTGAGGAGCGCCTCTGCCCGGCCGCCCCGTCTGGGAGGAGAGGAGCGCCTCTGCCCGGGCGGCCCCATCTGGGAAGCGAGGGGCGCCTCTGCCCAGCCGCCCTGTCTGGGAGGTGAGGAGCGCCTCTGCCCGGCTGCCCTGTCTGGGAGGTGTACCCAACAGCTCCGAAGAGACAGCGACCATCGGGAGCGGGCCATGAGGACGATGGCGGTTTTGTTGAAGAGAAGGGGAGGAAGTGTGGGGAAAGGAAGGAGAGATCAGATTGTTGCTGTGTCTGTGTAGAAAGAGGTGGGCATAGGAGACTCCATTTTGTTCTGACTAGGAGAAATTCTTCTGCCTTGGGATGCTGTTGATCTATGGCCTTTCCCCCAGCCCCCTGCTCTCTGAAACATGTGCTGTGTCAACTCAGGGTTAAATGGATTAAGGGTGGTGCAAGATGTGCTTTGTTAAACAGATGCTTGAAGGCAGCATGCTCTTTAAGAGTCATCACCACTCCCTAATCTCAAGTACTCAGGGGCACAAACACTGCAGAAGGCCGCAGGGTCCTCTGCCTAGGAAAACCAGAGACCTTTGTTCATGTGTTTATCTCCTGACCTTCTCTCCACTATTATCCTATGACCCTGCTATATCCCCCTCTCCGAGAAACACCCAAGAATGATCAATAAATACTTCAGAAAAAAAAAAAAAAAAAAAAAAAAAAATGTCATGGTTATCTTATTAAATGTTCAATCAGCATATATAGGCATAAAATCCTTCAAAAAATAATTCTGGATTCCTAAGACATGGTATGAACTCTATCTAGGAGGAAAGCGAGAGAATTTTGCTCATTCAAATTTTTTCAGAGACCCTGAGTCCATGGCTGAAGAATTCAATTAACTGCAGAATTCCTAGATCTCTTTTCAAAAACCCCTGCAGCTAGAAAAGCATTCACTAACTACATGATTTAACCCTTTGTGAAACAATGAGTACACTATAGCTAGGAAATAAGTAAACTTCAGTTGTTTAGAGCACTTCATCTAGCCTTGCCATCCACCTTGCATACCTAGGGTTAGTCAACTGAGATTGAAATAGTCTGCTGAAAGATTTCCTTTCAGTCAATTTTGAATCTGAGCTTGGAATTTTAACATTTAACTATGGCAGAGCTGGCATCTTGGCTTGGTACAGCATGACTGTTAAACTTTTTATAACCAACACTACCAAGGACAATAAACAAGGTGTATAACAACAGAACTTCTCATCAATGCCTGTCCTCCCCACTCTCAAGACTGATAACAGGGCTGAAAACAAATCTGTATAAAAATTGCCAAGTCTATCAGACTGAGCACTCTAATATTGAAATATTACAAAAAAAAAGAACTAAATTTTGGGAGGACAGAGAAAGGCAGGAAAGGTCTTATAGGACTTAGAGTTGAAGCCTAACTTGAGCAACTGTATTTAACAATCACCATGTGCTGCAATAGTGCCAATGAGCTAGTGGCTTCATGCTTCAGTTCAAAGGGCCACCCATTTTGAAAGGTAAAAAAAATTGGAAAACTAGCCAGGCGCAGTGGCTCATGCCTGTAACCCCAGCACTTTGGGAGGCTGAGGCAGGCAGATCACCTGAGGTTGGGAGTTCGAGATCAGCCTGACCAACATGGTGAAATCCCGTATCTACTAAAAATACAAAAATTAGCAGTGCGTGGTGGCTGGCACCGGTAGCCCCAGCTAATGGGAGGCTGAGGCAGGAGAATTGCTTGAACCTGGGAGGCGGAGGTTGCAGTGAGCCAATATCGTGCCACTGCACTCCAGCCTGGGCGACAGAGCGAGACTCTGTCTCAAAAAAAAAAAATTGGAAAACTGAACATCAAAATAGCAAACCAAATTCATCTTCAAAAAGGATCAAATCTGAGTCATTTTGTTTTCACTTTCATTAAATAAAGATCTATGGGGGGGGCTCAAGCAAAGAATGTTTAATTCATTTTCTAAAAATAGCATTTATAGTAGACACATTTTAGTAAATATGAAAAATTCAGATACACAAAAAACATGGAAATTGCCCATAATTTCAACTGTCAACAAAGACATAATGTTCATATTTTGGTGGGTATATATCTTTGTTTTTTTATTTTATTTTATTTTTGAGACGGGGTCTCACTCTGTTGCCCAGGTTGGAGTGCAGTGGCACAATCTCTGCTCACTGCAAGCTCCACTTCCTGGGTTCACGCCATTCTCCTGCCTCAGCCTCCTGAGTAGCTGGGACTACAGGCGCCCGCCACCACGCCTGGCTAATTTTTTTGAATTTTTAGTAGAGACGGGGTTTCACCGTGTTAACCAGGATGGTCTTGATCTCCTGACCTCATGATCTGCCCGCCTCGGCCTCCCAAAGTGCTGGGATTACAGGTGTGAGCCACCGCGCCCGGCCATCCTTCTGTTTGTTTAAAAATGTATTAGTCAAGGGCCAGGCATGGTAGCTCATGCCTGTAATCCCAGCACTTTGGGAGGCTGAGGCAGGCAGATCATTTAAGGTCAAGAGTCTTAGACCAGCCTGGCCAACATGGTGAAACCTCACCTCTACTTAAAAAAAAAAAAAAAAAAAAAAAAATTAGTCAGGTGTGGTGGTGCGCACCTGTAATCCCAGCTACTTGGGAGGCTGAGGCAGGAGGATTGCTTGAACACGGGAGGCAGAAGTTGCAGTGAGCTGAGATTGTACCACTGCACTCCAGCCTGGGTGACAGAGTAAGACTTTGTCTCAAAAAGAAAACAAAAATTTTTAAAAATTTATTAGTCAAATATTTGAAGAATGTGGGGGAGGGGGGCATATCTGTGCCATCTAGAGAATTCTTTGTTCATAATATCAAATTGATCAGAGCAAGCAAAATTAATCTTTGCTGTTAGAGAAGTCAAGATCTGATCCTGGAGGACAGAGAATTATAGGTTATTGTGATGAGGGGAGCTGAAAGGAGGGGAGGAAAGAGGAGAAAGGAAAGAGAGCCAAAGGGAGAGGAAGTGAGGAGAGAAAGAAAAGGGAAGGGGAAGGGGGAAAACAGGAAAGCAGAAGGAGGAAAGGAAGGAGAGGAAGGGCAAGGGCTAGAGAAGAGGGTAGGAGAGGAAGAGGAATGACAAAAGTGACTGAGGATTAGGGAAAGGACAGTGGAGACTAGGCAGTGGGGTTGGTGAGAGATGGGAAAAGGATGAAGGAAGAGGGATAAGCAGGTCTAGGGGAAAGATGGGGACGGGGAGAGATGATGAGCTGGGGAAAAGATGGACGGAGATGGCTACAGGAGAGATGAAGTGAGAAATAGGTGGGAAGGGGGAGAATGAATATAACCAAATGCAAAAGGGACCCAGCACTACCAAGCTCACCTGCTCTAAGAGGAGCAATATGCTTGTTGGACAAACATCCTCTCCCACACAATAAACATCAAGAGGGAGAAGGGATGAAAAACTATTTTTAAAAACCACTACTTAATGTTTCAGGCGGAGTAATAAAGTTTAATTGTCTGGAATCTGGTTGTTCTTTTTGTGTAACTTCCTCAGGTGGAGGTTGTTCACCTAGATGTCGAATTATGTTAAGATTACCAGAATAAAATTTCTGTGATGCTGAAAGTTGAAACTGAGAGTCTTCTGCCCAACTTACCCCCAACATCCTTCTCCCTTCAGTTAGCATCAGAAAATTCAGTTCTAACATTAGTAGGGAATGCATCAGATGTCAGAGCAAAACACAGAGGCACATGTAAAACAGTTAAAAAGTGTATGGGAAAAATACAGTCGGGTTTAAATAAAGAAGGAAAAAACTACCCTACTCTTCTTTGTGCTCTAATCCTTCAATTTCTGTGTTCTATAAAAAGGCCTCAACAACTTGGTAAAACTTGCTCCTGAGAAAAGCCTTTCAGAAGCTTTATCTAAAACCGGGATTAGGAAAATACAAAGTTTTTTGGATAGGATCTCAAGAAGCCAACTCAGCTTTCTAGAAGAAATTCAACTCTTTTCAAATGCTTGTTAATGCATGTTAAATGCAGCAAGAAATAATCCTATGAGGCAGCAACACAAGCCTCTCTTAGCTGCAGTGAATGAAGTAAACGACTTGTAATTTCTGGAAGTCTTGGTTATCTTCAGGTAAAACTTTAATAACCCTGGGAACATCAAGGGACTAAAGACATTTCTCTCTGGAATACTTCGGTAATTGTTTTCTTAATTTATCCAGGAAAAGCTTAGTTTAGATGCAGCATCTGTTTTTTCAGCACAGGTGATCAAAATAACTTGCTCAGATTCACACAAGTTAGTAAAGTTCAGATTTCAAAATGCAGTTATTATATAAGCTGAACAGTTTTTCTAAAATGAAATTCTGGTCCTCTTCCTCTTTTCAATGACAATGAAGCTCCAAGTCAATGACTATGACTAAATGTAGAAGACCAGGACTGCTTTGCATAGATGGATAAATGCATTTCTATAACCAAAAGAGGTTTACATATGCACTGAGACTCAAAGTGCCACACTGAAGCCAACTTAAATGTCTTTCTGAAGGAGTTTATGTAATAGAATATCACAAAAAAATCATAATTTGGCACTGATTCTATCCCAGCTCTACTATTTACCTGGAGTGTGATCTTGAGTAAATTAATTAACTTCTCTGGGCTTCAAATTCCTCATCTATAAAATGGTGATAGTTAACAATACTTAGCTAGAAGGGCTAATGTTAAGATTAAAATAATACAAATAAAGGTATTCAGAAAGAGTACCTGGCACATAGTAAGGGCATAAGTTGTGATGAGTTTTAACTAGAAAGGATTGTAATCTACATAGTTACTTATTATAATTAGCTTAATGCTTCACTATATTTAAATATACTCTTCTTTGCTTTTACAATAATATTATGTCCAGAAACTTTCACTTTAAAATAGATTATCACAAAAGTTTTCAGTATGTATATAACAGCAGCTCAAAAATATTTGATAAACTGAACTGTTAATCTAAACGAATGAGGAGGTGGGTATTGTTTTGTGTGAGTACAATGGTAAAATGTGTTGTGGTATAAACATACTTGGAGTCCCCCTTCTCTCACCAAGAAGGATGCTACTATCACTATATTGATGCTTTGTCCACAGGCACTCAAATTTGGCAATCTAATCCATTTTCTAAGATTGGTATGCAAAAATCTAAGAACCAAAGTAAAACTGAACTCCCAAAAGGAATGAAGACTAACAGTAGGTTAATGTGTCGTGAAACTTAATAATTGAAGACAGAAAAGAGCAAAAGGAAGCCCTCAAAGATCTTCTACAATATGGAATAAAAGATATTTGCCATTGATTTTTTTTTTCATTTTCAATCTTTCAGAGCTATTGCTACAAAGTTTTCCCATAACACCCAACTTCAGGGAACGAAGAACAGTAAGGAAATTATCAGAATGGTAACAAGACTCTCAGTGCATTACTCTAATTTTTAAAATCCACTTGAACAATTTCTACCAAAGAGCTAACATCCTGTAGGGCACAGAGTACATTTTGCTTCCTACTGATTTGTGGCATTGTTTTAGAATCAGCAAAGACAAGAGCCAGGGCAGAAACCAGACTAAAATTCTGGCTGTTGTCAGCATCCACTTTCCTTTCTTTCAGAAATAAGCAGAAAAACTCTACTACCTTGTAACTTTGGAGGTTATTTATATGTCCCCTACATGGGCACCATTTTTAATGGGGTTTCATAGACCAGAGATTGCAGATTTTTGGTCTTTCTGTGAAAAAGACATAGAATTTTGAGGGTCACTAAAAATGGTTTGTTTGTTTAACCTAGAATGGGACAAACGCCCACCAGGGGTTTTGTGTAGGTGTTTTCCGGGAAGAGGGGTTGTAATAAGAAAATGAAAATCAGGAAGACAGTCACCTCCATAAAATTTATGCACTTGATTTAAAAATAGGACTTGTATCCTTTCTTTGAAGAACTTGGCTTTTCTTAGAGCACGAAATAGTTTCTATAAAGACATTTTCTGGTTTACTACCTAACCTTTTTATTTTACCTGGGAGTGGTTTAAGTTCATATGGAGCACTATAAATACGAGGCTCAAGGGTACTAATAACTCTTTCCCATGGAATTTTTCTATGTATCAAACACTGTAGTTTATTTCTATTTTCCATTTAAGGAATACATACTGAAATTTGATGCTCTGGAAACATATCATTCATCAAAAAGTTTTCTTATAGTTGACATAAATGTTTTTAATGTAGCCTGAAAGCAAAAGTGAGGCAACATGATGCTAAAGAGATTTAGGCCCAGTCTAAATCACTAATTAGCCATATAACCTGGGGGAAGTATCTACTGGCATGGGAGCTCATCTGTAACATGAGTGAGTGGATGGGATTATCTGAAGCTCAGTCTGGCTCTTAAACTTTGAGTCTATAATCCAGTTCTACTGTAAGTTAAAATTGCGTACATAAATTTAAAAATAGAGATTCATTCTTCACATGTTCTTACTTAAAACCCATCATATTGGCGTTTAAGCATACACCTCCTTTTTTTTTTTGAGACGGAGTCTCACTCTGTTGCCCACGCTGGAGTGCAGTGTACTCCACTCACTGCAACCTCTGCCCCCCAGGTTCAGGCAATTCTGCCTCAGCCTCCTGAGTAGCTGGGACTACAGGCGTGTGCCACCATGCCTGGCTAATTTTTTGTATTTTTAGTAGAGGTGGGGTTTCGCTATGTTGGCCAGGCTTGTCTTGAACTCCTGACCTCAGGTGATCCACCTGCCTTGGCCTCCCAAAGTGCTGGGATTACAGACTTGAGCCACTGTGCCTGGCCCTCGAATTTTAAAAAACATTTTTCACAATATTATTTGGGCAAGCAAGATATTCTGTAATCCCAAGAACAGGTCAAACTTTTCTTAAACAATTGAGTTTTTAATGCAAAGAAATGCTATCATTCTGAGTGACAGGTACACAGGTAATACTATTATTCTCTGACTTTTCTACATGCTGACTCTAAAATTAATTTAAAACCTTAAAAGCTTTAAGGTTTTAGCCTTCTTCATGGCTGACACTAGGATCTGAAGCCCTAGTAATGCCTTCTTGAAGTTTTCTGTCTCAATATGCCTCATTTCTTTCACATCAACTCTTCTAATTTCCCCAACTACCCCTCCCCACAGTTTCCAGTATTTAATAAAGGCTTTCTAGAAAACTGTCTATAAATGAATGTATCTCTTTATTAATAATCCCTTTGCTTCATAAGAAGGCAAAAAGTTATATACACCAACTGGTCTCCCTTAGGGCCAAATCAAAGTACAGTCATGCACCATGTGATGATATTTTAGTCAATAACTGCATATACAACTATGGTCCCTAAGATTATAGTATTATATTCTTACTATACCTTTTCTATGTTTAGAAATGTTTAGATACACAAACACCATCATGTTATGATGCATAGAGTATTCAGTATGCTGACATGGTGTACAGGTTTGTTGCCTAGGAGTAATAGGTATACCATATAGCCTAGGTGTATAGGAGGCTATACCATTTAGATTTGCAGAAGTACACTCTATAATGTTTGCAATATGACAAAATTGCCTAATGACACATTTTCATACATATCCCCATCATTAAGCAGTGCACAACCACAGTAGGGCCACAAGAAAAGTCTGCAACTAGAAATAAAAAACCCGTTGGAATCCTCTCAAAGCTTTATTAAGATAAGTGCTCACGATCAGATGGCTACTGTTCTTTGCCAGTTGTATGTTCAGCATTATAGTCCATAGCATGCTGTATTGCAGAGAGCTTTTTCTTTCAGATTCCAAAGTCCATCAAGTGCCCTCAAGACCAAGGTGGCATATTAGCTATTGTAATAACTAAATGAATATGGACAAGCACTGAGGCTTGATTTCCATTTGAAAGAATTAAGTTTCATTGGAAGGTAGAAGCAGAATTTGTAACATCATCTTTCTGTGGTGATAGCATTTCTTGATAGCAAGCAATCTGGTAGGCCTACATAGTAAGTAAGGATGGAAGAGTGGGCTGATATCAGAATAGACATGAACTAGGAGAACAGCAGTGAGAATGGGGGTTAGGGGTGTGACAAAGACAGAATCAAGACATTTTGGAGGGTATATTCTTAAATATAATATGAAGGACCCAGGGCTTTATTTATGGAGGTGGTAAGATACATAATTATTTAAAAGGTAGTACTGCATAGTGGCCAAGCATGGTGGCTCATTGGTGCTAGAAAATAATAATAGCAGGCCAGCCGCGGTGGTTCACGCCTGTAATCCTAGCACTTTGGGAGGCTGAGGTGGGCAGATCACTTTGAGGCCAGGAGTTTGACAGCAGCCTGGGCAACATGGTGAAACCCCATTTCTACTAAAAATACAAAAAAAATTTAGCTGGGCATGGTGGTGCATGCCTATAATCCTGGCTACTCATAAGAATTGCTTGAGCCCAGAAGGCGGAGGTTGCAGTGAGCCCAGATCACACCACTGCACTCCAGCCCAACAGAACGAGACTCTGGTCTCAAAAAAAAAGGTAGTACTGCATAGAGTCAGACAAGCCCAGGTACAGGCCAAGTGTCTGCCATGTACAAGCTATACAGACCTGAACAAGTTAGTTGCCTTCTTTAAGCTTCACTTTTTCCCCCTGTAAACGAAACTAATACCACCTACTTCCTAGAATTGTCATATGAAATAACAGATTATGTATATGAAATACTTGGAACAGGATCTAGCACGTACATGGTTACTAAAGGTGGCTATTATTTTCTTTTTCCTTTTTTTTTGAGACAGAGTCTCGCCCTTGTTGCCCAGGCTGGAGTGCAATGGCATGATCTCAGCTCACTGCAACCTCCGCCTCCTGTGTTTAAGTGATTCTCCTGCCTCAGCCTCCTGAGTAGCTGGGATTACAGGCGCGCACCACTACACCCAGCTACTTTTTTTGTATTTTTAGTAGAGACGTGGTTTCACCATGTTGGTCAGGCTGGTCTCGAACTCCTGACCTCAGGTGATCTGCCTGCCTCGGCTTCCCAAAGTGGTGGGATTACAGGCGTGAACCACCGCGGCTGGCCTGCTATTATTATTTTCTAGCACCAAGAAACCATCTCAACAATTAAGGCTGTATTAGGACCTGCCCACTAAACTTTAAAACTGTAGTTTTAATAGAAACTTAATGCCAAATTCCCCAGTAGAGGAATCATGACTAAAATACTTTTAAAATGTGCTAACTTGTGTGGCCACCATTAGCTTATGGGACTGAGGACAGAATTGTGAAGAAAAGAAAAAAGAGTTATGATGTGATTTAGATTGTAACAGCAGCTTAGGAGGCCGGGCGTGGTGGCTCACACCTGTAATCCCAGCATTTTGGGAGGCCAAGGCGGGCAGATCACCTGAGTTCAGGAGTTCAAGACCAGCCTGGCCAAAATAGTGAAACCCCATCTCCACTAAAAATACAAAAATTAGCTGTGCGTGGTGGCACATGTCTGTGGTCCCATCTACTAGGGAGGCTGAGGCAGGGGAATTGCTTGAACCCAGGAAGCAGAGGTTGCAGTGAGCTGAGATCACGCCACCACACTCCAGCCTGAGCGACAGGATGAGACTCCATCTCAAAAAAAGCAGCTTAAGAAAGCCAGGTTAAAAGGGTCTGGGCAAAATCAGAAGAAACTACAACTTAGGGAATTTTTGTGTGTACAGAGTTGTGTGTACTCTCTCTGTATATGTCAATATACAGAGTACAGAGTTTTGTGTGTACTCTCTCTGTATATGTCAATGTATATCTCAACTTTAATTAATTAAATTAATTAATTAAGAGACGGAGTCTCACTCTGTCACCAGGCTGGAGTGAAGTGGAACGATCACGGCTCACTGCAAGCTCTGCCTCCCGGGTTCAAGCAATTCTCCTGCCTCAGCCTCCCGAGTAGCTGGGACTACAGGCACGTGCCACCATGCCCAGTTAATTTTTGTATTTTTAGTAGAGATGGGGTTTCACCATGTTGGCCAATATGTTCTCGATCTCTTGACCTTGTGACCTGCCCATGTTGGCCTCCCAAAGTGCTGGGATTACAGGCATGAGTCATCACACCCAGCCAACTCCGTTTATTTATTATGGGTTGATTGATTGATAGACAGGGTCTCACTCTATCACCCAGCCTGGAGTGCAGTGGCATGATCACGGTTCACTGCAGCCTCAACCTCCCAAGCTCAAATGATCTTCTCACTTCAGCCTCCTGAATAGCTGGGACTACAGGTGCGCACCACCATGCCTGGATAAATTTTTTTTTTAATTTTTTATTTGTAGAGACAGTGGTCTCACTTTGTTGACCAGGCTGGTCTCAAACTCCTAGGCTCAATCCTCCCACCTGGGCATCCCAAAGTGCCAGGATTACAGGCATGAACTACCATGCCCAGCTTTAATATATTAATATTTAAACAAATATATGAAGACTGTTCCATGTTCAAGTGCTGTAGTTCACAAGGCGTGGATCACACAGCTGGTAAATATTGGCGATTCTAAAATTTATATGGAAATGAAAATAACCAAGAATGACCAAGATAATCTTGAAGAGTAACAACAAAGCTAGGGCACTTACTATCAGAGTTCAAGATTTTGATAAAGACCTATAGGCATATGGTCAAAGAAAACAATCCAGTATAATGGGAACTACACATTTTAATAAATGGTGTTAGGTCAACTGGTTATCACACTGGAAAACAAAGAATTCTCACCTCTACCACGCATCATACACAAAAATCAAACGAATTATAGATCTAAACATGAAACATAAAACCATAAAAACTAGAGAAAACAATGTCTTTAAGACATTGGGATAGGCAGATTTCTTAAGTAGAATGTAAAAACACTAACTGTAAAATGCAAAGATCCATAAATTGGACTCTTAAATTAAGAACCTCTGTTCATCACAGACATCATTTAAAAAGTGAAAAGGCAAGTCACAGTTTAGGAGAAACATATGCAGTACATATAGACAAATTAACTGTATCCAGAATTTATAAAGAATTCTTATAAATCTTTAAGAAAAATACATAAAATCCAACAGAAAAAAATGGGAAAAGAGTTGAACAAGAACTTCACATCCAAATGGCCAATCAACATATAAAAATATGCTCTATTTTAATAGTGTTCAGAGAAATTTGAATGAAAAACAATGTGACAACAATGTGAATATACTCAAAGCTAATAAACTGTATACTTAAAAATAGTAAGATGATAAATTTTATATTATTATTATTTTTTAAATTGCAATTTTTAAAAAAGTCAGTAATTCCAGCACTTTGGGAGGCTGAGGCAAGAGGACTGCCTGAGGCCAGTAGCTCAAGGTTACAGTGAGCTATGATTGTGTCGATGCACTCCAGCCTGGGTGACAGAGTGAAGCCATGCCTCTAAAATAAAAATTAAAAAAAAAATCCAAAATGTCATACATAACACTACTACGTATCACCAGAATGCTACAATGAAAAAGGCAGACAACACCAAGTGTTGGTTGGTGAGAAAAAGGAATGATGGAACTTTTATTCACGCTGTATAAAAATTGGTGCTAGTTTGGAAATTCCAATTCCTCTGCTGGTTAATATACCCATTCAAATACACTGATTGTATATATTCATGAAAATATACATAAAATAATTTTTTGTAGTTATGAAAATCTGAAAGAAACCCAATGTTCACTTACAGTAAAATGGATAAATTATGGCATATATGTATAATGAAATATTACATATCAATAACAAATTATAACTATATATAACAATATAAATGACTCTCAAAAACAGTGAAATAATTCAGACAGTAAAAAAAATACTATATGGTTCCATTTACATGAGGCTCAAAACCAGGCAGAACTAATGTATGGTGTTACAAGTGAGGATAATGTTTACCCTTGGAAGGGTAGTGACTTACAGAGGGTAGTAGTGGGCTCCAGTAACGGTCTTTTTATTTCTCTTTTCCTATTAAAATCTGGGTGGATGTGAACTTAATTTGGAATTTTTAAAAAATAAAAATAAAATCTGATGGTAATCACACAGGTATGTTCACTTCGTGAAAATTCACTATGATTATATTCACAAAAAGGGCAATAAGGATTAACACAGTTCTGTTTGGCTATAGATAGACTGTCCTAGCCCTTATTTTCAGATATAAAGGAAACAGGGACTTCTAATAAAAAAGATTTAAATTTTTGCCACAGAAGAGCCTGAGACTATATCTTCACTTGCAAACCTATGGCCACATACAGACAATTGTTCCCATATGCCGCCACTCTGAACAAGGTTAGAGCTCCCTCTAGCACTTTTAACTAAGGAAACACCACAGGCCCTTACAGAGCTGACACAGTTTGGTGCTGCCCACAGTTAAATGCAATATGGTGATTTTTATTTTTAATTTGCTTTAATTGTTGCTATGATATGAATAATTAATAGGCTGCCTATGCCAGTTTTGTAAAGTTCACAGCACAGAAAGCCAGGAGAGAAATACCTACTTAGAAAGGAGGCTTAAAAATGGTTATAACTGCTATAATATTAGATAATTCAGAATATTTATTCATGGTTTGTGGCAACATTATGTTCCACCAACAAAGCAACATGCTACCAAACACTTCCTACTAAAAAATCTTTCTGGTCTCATTTATTTTTCTCTTCATGGCTGTATAACCACTGTACCTGTAGTATTGTCTAAGAGTAAAGTGGGTCAGTATTAGGAGAACCCTGCTCTTTGGTGGAGGAAAATAGAAAGTTTTGGCTGTAAACACTTAACCTAGTTCCCTCCATTCCAAAACAAGTATTTATTAGCATTAAATAACCCCTGGACGACAGAGACCTTTTTCAACATAAAGCCTGTGTTCTCTTCCTATGCTTGTAAACTCCCTTTACCATTGACACTTTAAAACACTGAAAATTACGATGTCACTGCCTCCACACAACAATGTCTATTTCACATTTGAATATTATCAGAAAGTATAATTTAGATGTGATGTTGTAATCCTATGCAATCCAGACAGAATTTGGGCAGGTGTTAAAAGTTCAATAATTATACTACACAACTATTCTGGGAATGCAGCCAGAAATACAAGGGGCTTCATTTTTCATGGTTGGATTTCAAATCTTTCTCATCCTGAAAGAAACATGGCTTTTCTATATACTTGTTAAAATCAATACGTGTATAAAACCAGCTAATTAATAAGTTCCTTGAATCAAGGAGGGAAAATGAGAGAAAGAAAAAGAAGAAAATGCAGAGTCACCTTAAAAGTAAATTCATTTTAGGGAAGACAATTATGTCTTATTCAATATTCCGCATTCTCAAAATTAAGAAAATATTTTTTGAGTTATAGCAAACATTTCCTATCAACGTATTTATTTTAAAGCATATGGATCCCTCAAAAAGTATGTCTATAAAGTCAGCTTTAGCAATTTCCTAGAGAAACGGTTGCCATTTTGTTTTTTAGCATATGAAATGAAGAATAATATAAATCAGTATGACTTCCTCTCTTGTACTCTGGTTATGCACAAGCACTCTTCTGCCAAAGACAGTATACCTCTGACACCAGTCCTGGATCTTTCCTGCATGTGCAACAAAGCCAAGATGCCAATTTACCACCTTAGTTTGGTTTTGCATTATGTCTGCTGGTCACATTAACCTGGCCACATTCATTCTAAGAGCAGCTCAAACTAGGGGTGAAATGTTGTCTGAAAACAGTTATTCATTAACCTACTGATAGCCTCAATCAAGAGTTGTGTTTTTCCTAAGACAGTATTCACTACAGCTCCTCTTTCAATTCACCAAGTGAGTATCTGGTGGGAGCTGTATATCATGAACTAGAACAAGAACGACAGGGCTAAATTAACACAACAGAAAAGCTATTTGATGCTGCCCCTTGGTTTCTCCACTTCACTCTCTTTTGTGGCATCCAAAGGCTTCAGAATCCTGGCATTAATTAAGCCACAGTTTTATTACACACAATCAAAGCTTGAAAAGAAAAGCCTAACAGACAGTAAGAGATTACAAGGTTCAATTAACAGCTTTACTTTTTTGTGGCTGCTAATTGAGGCATTTTTAATTTTTATCATCTCATATGGAATGCTAAAAAGGAAAATACTATAAGTGCAAGAGAAGAACAACAAACCTAAGATGTATTACTCTATCATAATTTTATATAACCAATTTGCATACTTCTGCGATTTCCAAATCCTGGCTAGTTGTTAGTAAATTGTTAACATTCAACAGACACCACAGAGAATGTTTTAGATAATCCCCCCATTTGCTACATCTACCCTAATTTCTATGTATTAAAATTCACAAACACAGTGGTTTGAAAGCACAAGGCCATGGGGCCAGATGGTCTGGGTTCAAATTCCAGTGCTGCAACATACAGTATGACCTTGGGCAAATTACTTAATCTGAATTCTACTTCATTTGTGTGTAAACACAATGAGACTACTGTGATGATTTCAGTGAAAATGTATATGCCTACTACATCATAAACATTCAATAAATACCTGTAATGGTGCAAAAAGGCTGTCAAATTTGATGACAAAATCTTTGGATTTTAGTACTTTTTAAAAATTTTTTACTTTTTTTTTGTTTGAAGTCATTCACATTCAAATACATTTTGAGAATCTACCCGTGCAAGTGAAAATAAATCCTATACAAACTCTATAATAAGACCATTTAGCTTTGGATACAATTAGTCTTTTATAAATAACCTTTACTACACATTTTCTATTGAAGGAAAGCAGGGAGTAACTAACAATGAAACCTCCAACTTTAGAAGTTTCAAGGGCACTAAATAATACTAGTAATTTGCAATCAACAGCAACCTAAACTGCTGACTAAAAAATCAGTTTTATAAAATCTCACTTAGTACTTACCTTTATTGCATGTTATAATGTTATAATGTTGAGACAGTAGCTCCTCTAGTGTCCCAGGCTAGATGTATTCAAGTTTACATTAATTAGTACCTAAACCTTTGAAAAGCATACCATATCCACAAAACTATCACTGCAAATGGAATCTGCTATAATCTGGACACTCGTGGTATCTATACTCCATCTTTCATAAGAAAAAAATTAAAAATAGCTGTATTTTATGAATTCAATACATTTCAGAAACTACCTCGTCTCATTATCTAAAGAAAGGGTTAAAGAAAATGCCTTCAATCTATCAATTTTAAAGTCTAAAATGACAATATATTAATACTACAAAAATAAATATGGAGCAAGATTCATGGAAACAGATTTTTTTAAAAATCAGTAGAAAGTTCCGTAATTAAAATGTTAGATTTGTAAATACTATAATCACAAGAATAAGAGAAAAATATACAAGCTGAAAATGAACGTCACACATAGATGTAAATAAAAGCACTCTTTAGGTTGCCCATTAATCCACAAGTGGCATATTCATCTTATTTACAGTATTATACCCCCTGCCATGATATTCCATTACAGAGTCACGCTACAGACTCCATAGTTAACACTGCAGGAACCATTTCTTTTTAAACATGGTTTTCTCTCTATATTTCCCTTTTGGCTTGCTTCCACACTGAAACAAACAAACAAACCCAAAACTGTATAATTAAATTTCTTATGCTCTTAGATATTCCTAGAAAATGTGGATTAAATTAGAGAAGTGATGTTTGAGGTACAAAACATAAATTTATGTTCATTCTTCTAGAAATATTTTACTGTTCCTGCTTGTCATGGTCTTAGTGCTCCATGTTGAGCAAGTGCTTCTTACATACTTTTATGAGTCTGTGTGAAAAATTTATGCCACCCTTAACTGTCAAGCATTTCTAACCTTTCCATTAGAGAATACCCAGGGAGTTAAAAAAACAAAACAAAACAAAAAAAAACAACTACACATACACACAAAATAGTAATATTGGTGTTTGTCTGCTTTGTTTTCATTTGCTTTAAAAAAAACTATTTCTTCTAATCACTCATCCCTGTCCCAAGCCTTTTCTCTGAGACAGAGGATTTCAAGGTCCAGCTAAATTCTCATAACCTCATCATGTCTTCACAATCACCGAACCATCTAGAAGCATGAATCAAAATATAAAAATATTTACTGAAGTGTAATCAGACAGACCTGAAGCCTTAAGAAACTTTTTTTTTTTTTTTTAGATAGAGTCTTACTCTGTCACCCAGGCTGGAGTGCAGTGGCGTGATCTTGGCTCACTGCAACCTCTGCCTCCTGGGTTCAAGCAATTCTCCTGCCTCAGCCTCCTGAGTAGCTGGGCTTATAGGCACCTGCCACCACACCCAACTAATTTTTTTGTATTTTTAGTAGAAACGGGGTTTCAGCACATTGGCCAGGCTGGTTTTGAACTCCTGACCTCAGGTGTTCCTCCCACCTCAGCCTCCCAAAGTACTGGGATTACAAGTGCGAGCCACACCAGGCCAAGGGACACATTTTTAATTGACAAAATTAATAACCAAGTTTAAGTGGGAAAAACAAATGTGTTGGTATGAAAGGACTGCCAGTGCATGCTTACACTACAAATTGTGACACAGACAACAGGATAAGATCTGTATTCCGAAACAACTTCTAAAACAATTACTAAAGTAATTCACCACCCTGAACCAGTTGTCTAATATTATCTCGGTCATTTTATATACAAAACAATGTAATATGGAGCCAAGAAGTCATCTTAGATCCTTGAAAGATCTGTATACTATGTTAATAAGGCAGGTGACTATTTAAGCTGCATGGAATTACCGACTAGGTAACCCAGAAAAGAGAGAGTTCTTTTTTTTTTTTTTTTTTTGAGACAGTGTCTTGCTCCTTTACCCAGGCTGGAGTGCAGTGGCGTAATCTTGGCCCACTGCAACCTCTGCCTCCCAGGTTCAAGTGATTCTCCTTACCTCAGCCTCCTGAGTAGCTGGGACCACAGGTGCAGCCACCACATCCACCTAATTTTTGTATTTTTAGTAGAGACAGGGTTTCATCATGTTGGCCAGGCTGGTCTTGAACTCCTGACCTCAAGTGATCCGCCCACCTAGGCCTCCCAAAGTGCTGGGATTACAGGTGTGAGGCACCACACCCAGCCGAAAAGAGATAGTAAGTTTTCTGAATACACTACTTCTCTCAGTTCAGCCTGAACAAGATATTTATACAAGCAGCAAGAGATAGGAAGTGGAGAAAGACGAGAAAATAACGTTTGCTAGATGTCAAAGTGCTATACAAATCAAATGGAGAAAAGCTATAGGTGCTACACAATGCGACGGGGGAAGCATCCTGGTAGGAGAGGTGCAGAGGCCTCCAAATACTACCTGAAAGGCAATCTAGTGAGCAAGAACTCTGAAGTCAGATCTTAGTTCAAAACTTGACTCTATCATTTAAAGATGTGAAAATTTGGAAAAGGTTTAACTTATCTAAGCTTCTCGTTCCTCGTTTGTAAAGTGGGATCCTGTCCATCTCACCAGGTTCACATGAGAATCCAAATAAGTAACACACAGCTAGCACTATATAGTGCCTGAACACTGGGGCTCAATACATTTTAATGTATTCTCTCTCCTCCTCAAACTTCTGAGTAGTATAAAACTGAAAAGGAAGGAAGGAAGAAGAAAGGAAGGAAGGGAGGGAGGGAGTGAGGGAGGGAAGAAGAGAGGGAGGGAGGAAGGGAAGGAAAAGATCTTTCATCTTGAAGACACATGAAAAGAAAATGGACTTTTTCGATCTTTATATGGAAACACACCCTGAAAAAAAATGGGGGTGGGAGAGAAAACTTAGAATTATGATAACCTTTATAATAGATACAACTGGTCCCATGCATAAGAACTTTAATTAAGGGTGTACTGGGTAAGTGCCAAAGGACTAGACTAATGAAAATTTCTCCAAGGTGAACTTAATTGGAATTAGTAGACTTTAAGGTGACTTGTTAACTTTAGCTCTATTAGGAAATTAAAAGGGAGTTTCTTGGCCATTCAGCCAGTTGGACATTTTTGGGATTACAGTATAAACAAAAACAGATGCCTTCAAAAACAGGACGTCTATTTTAATGCTAATCTTAAGAAACAAATCTTTTAACAATGGGAACAAATATCGGCAGAAACACTAGTCAGATGAAACTTTCCTTTTAGGAAAAAGGAAAAAATACAATTTTATTTTCATAGAAACTTGGTATAGAGTAGAAGAGTCATTTAAATTCATAGCTCATTTCCCTCATAAGCTGAAGTCACGACGCAAGAATAAAATTTTACATGTATGGTTCCTGAGCTCATGGGTAGTAAAAGGTTCAAAAGGAAGGCTCAGGTTTCACAAGCTTTGTAAGCGATCTTTTTACACCATATGACTAAGAACATATTTATTCATGGAGAGCTTATGAACCTAGGCTTTTGAAACTGTCAAACGAGGGAGGAGAATATTTACACCCATAAAAAGCCACAAAAATCCATACAAGTATTAAGAATAAAAATCTCTCTTTCAGATTAAGGAATGCAGAAAAGGATCCGCAAAATAATAAGTGGACTTTAAATATTAATATGCACAGTAGCATCAGACTATTAAAGAGTTATCTGGGTTGCTTTTATTCTTGATTCTGGGAAAGAAAAAAAAAGAGTTGTCTGGGGGGAGTCCTAGATACTATTTGGTATTACATCACTGATTCTAAAATATTGGTACATACAAGTCTAAATGAATGTTTTCAGGAAAAGCTCACTATCACTCAAAATAAAACATGACAAAAAATCAGATTTCTGTTCTAACAGAATCCTAAGTTTTTTCAGGGAAGAGGGTAGGGAGATGGTACTAGGGGGAAGTGAGGTACTTTTGTACGATGAGTTTTATGTAGAGGCATAATATTAGAGACTTAAGTTTCTGTAAATGCAGTATCTCAGCACTGAAAGCCTAGACAGTTATACATATTATGATACATATAATCTACATTAGTTATAAATATTGTGAAAAAAAGTCCTATGAGAAAATATCACCTCATACCTAACCTAAATATTTCACACTAACTTTAGGCTCTTGCCTACCAATTCTGTACTCAGGTGGGTACCTGGTAACCAGCTTTTGCATATTAGTACTTCAAATAAATGCCTAATTATTAGTATCAAGAAAAAACTATTTTGTGTATCTTTGGAAGATATCTGAATTCATTTACATAGCCTATAACATATTACTTACTTTTATAGTATGCCACTAAGTCTAATATATAAAGACTAACACGCTGCAAATCATGATGGCCTCATATACTTTCCCAAAATTAAAGCCTTCCAAAGAGGTCTAGGAAACAGAAGCTGATTTGGCTCAGGAAATTTTGCTCATTTATGTCTTCTATAGCCTTATACCATTTGATTAACAAGGTTACAATTTTAGTATATCTGAGCTTTGAATGGATGAATCAGCCTTTAGTCTCAGTTAATACCTAGATTTTCTCCCTCTTTCTCCTATAAACATCTTACTTGATTGATATTCAGTTCTCAATTATATAAATTGAAATAACACAGCCCAACACTGAGAAGTCAATAGCACAGGTAATAGAAAAACAAAACAGCAAATTTCTAATAAACAGAATCAGGAAAGGAATATAATTTAAATATGCCATAGCTGGCTGCCTGGATTTTGCTCCTCTTTTAAATAACCCAAAGTGACAGAAATGCTCCAAACCAGAAAACTCTCATGTTACTTGCAAGGAAAACTCTAAATTGGAGTGATGAGGAGAGAGGAGGCTGACAAGGCAGAACTTTAAAAAATGTAATTCCTCTGGTTACCTGATTTTTAGAAAAATCAAGCCTAAAACCCAGAGTACAATGCCAAAGAAATTGCCAAAGAAAGAGGAGTCAAAATCAAATGACTCCTGACAGAATTAGTCTATAGATTATTAATATATCAACCATATTTGTGGCATTACTTTGGAAAGTAGGCAGTATTTCTTAAGCCTGCAACCAGCTCTAGAATGGAAAGATAATGGCTGTATACAGCAAGAAAAAAAGTAACATAAAACACAGATTTTTTTTTTCTTTCCTTTTCAGAAACTGAGCCTGGCATTGTGCAGCTGTGGTGCTGCCTTCATCATTCCCTCTGTTTCCACTCTTGCTAATTAAAAGGTTGATCACAGAACACTGTTCTTCTCATTAATTTCGGTGTTCCGATTGGGTAGGATCCCTGCTTACCCCACCTGATCTTTTCACACTGTTGAAGTTAATGTGACAGGAATCCAAAGATGGATTACCTGCTGCCATATTGCCCATCGCCTCCAATCAGGAGCTATCTGTGTAAACTGATTGTTCTAATTTGCTCTCATTATTTTTACAATATCAGGAGAAAATAACGCACACAGCTCACTGTCAAAGCCATGAAAATCAGCCATTAGTTAAACCCAGACACTGAGTGGCTTTATTAGAGGCACTGCAGTTTATTGATGTAGCTCCAGTCAAAGAAGGCTGCATTTGTTTCAGCAGAAGGAAATGTTTAAGACTGCAAGTAAGTATTTATTGTGGTAATACCCACAGCAACAGGATATTTTGAAAAATCCTGTTCTTCATACAGTTGGTTTTGACACAAATTATATAGCAATGAAGAAATGGGTTGGCATAAGAAAGTAGGTAACATTTAATAAACATTGAGTAGCATGAAAATCTATTAACTCAAATCCATAAGCAGGCTTCGCCTCCTATACCTTATATAATAAGCAACCCTATTCTGTGTCTACAAATGCTAATCAATTAATAAGGGTGATTTTATTTTGTCCCATATAACAACAAATTTTTTTCCAAAACAGAAATTTTATTACTTAGGAATCAAAATTATTTCTATAATGATCACACAAGTATAAATTTAAATACTATGTTCTTATAAAATGTAATGTTTCAATAAGATTGATTACTAATCCTAGTATCATATATATTCACAATATGTTTCAGAATGAGAAAATAAGCAGTGCAGCTAAGCAAACAAGCTGAGATTTAAACCCTTCAGTAAGTGACAGTTTCTTAAAGCAGAAGTCAGAACACCATAGAAAGGTCTGATATTCAGTGAGATAATATCTTTAAAAGATTTGTCCTGGTCATAAAGAATATATATTTTCATGTTGTAAAGAAAATGCTAACTCCAGAAGAAAACAGATTTAAACTTGGCATTTCTAGGCTTGTCTTGAGTATGACCATTTTATAAAAATGTTAGCTAAATGCTGCCTGAACAGCATTTTAGGGGGCTGGAAATGAAGGTATAAATAATAGAAACCGATGCCTTTTAAATAAAGGAATTTAACTAATTCACACACTCTTTTCCCCACCTCCCCTCTTTAGTATTAGGAGGAAACATGGCTTCCTCCTGTTTTCTTTCTACACTAAGATTCCTAGGTAATGTGAAGGCAAGAGTATACCCTTCTTGCTGTTCCCCTTTTAATGGCCACTTTTTTTTTTTCCCTGAGAAACGTGTGCCATGCTTTTCTCCTTAAAATTCCTGCACTAAAAGACTGCACCATACTGCACTCCGCAAAACGTGCTGATGGCGCCAATTACAAGCCCCCAGCCGAATGCTCCAGCCCCCACCATTCGGGCAGATTTATGCGGACTCTTGCCGACGTTATTACAAGTCAGAGTTTATTGGGAAATTGTTACATTATGCGGAGTGTCTAACAAATTGCTTATGCTGCTATAATTGGATTACAACAGCCGCTTGCTCCCACCGGTAAGATTAGGCAAGTAGGACTCCTGCCGATCTCTGAGCGTTAGCAGTAATTTTATTTGCCTTGCCTCTCTCTTTCCTAACAACATGCCTCTCTCCCTGCCAGCTGTCTGCTGAAAAGGCACAGGCTTGTTCCTTGGCCCTAACAATGCAATTACAGCCCCGCAGATCGCACTGTTTGTGCATTAAGTACAGAGCCAAAACGAGGCGAATTGATCGTTTGACTTTTGGAGAAGCCATGTGATCTCTCTGTGCGGGTGATCCGACATGCATCAGCAGGCAATACTGCAGTCAATTCTTGATGAAGAACTTTCTTCTTTCATCCCTCTTTCCCCCATCCTCTCCCTTTTCACTGAGGAAGACACTGACTGGGCTCATTTCATGCTAATCTAGATCAATCTACAAAGACAAGCTCGAGCTTATTAGCTCCCTGGCTAGACAGAAATATGAATAGGTTCTAGCATCTTGAAGTGCCTCAGTCAGATATATCAGTGGTTCCCAACAGCTGAACCGCTGCTATTTAAAAAAAAAAAAAAAAGGTTCATAGAGTTCACTGAAGAAATGTACAGAAACACGGTAGTTCAAAAGAACTACAGAAAGTTTCAGATTTGTAAAATAAAACTGCCTTGGAATGGCTTTGTTATAAGCTGTCTATATTCTGTCTATATTCAAGGGCCATCCAGAATCAGCACTAAAACCTGGGTCCTGCCTTTCTCTGCAGATCTGCTCTGCTGGAAGATGCTGATGGCCAACGTGCATAATCAATGCAGCTGGACTTCAGGCTTAAAAACAGCCAGTCTGATGCCCACTCGGGGCAAAGTTTTAAACACATTTTGTTGACAGCTTTCAGTTTCTTGTTTCTTTTTCTTGTATGTTTAACAATGTGTGCCGGTAGCAAGAAGACTGCACAAGCAATTACTCTTATTTTAGGGCATAATTCATAAAGATTCTGGGCTGGGGTCTGGACTTTTTTTTTTTAAATCTCTTTTTGGTTGAAAACGGTTTAAATTTTACCAACTTTAACACAGACCAAAATTCCTGTTTACACTTTCCTCAACCAATGGCATATGCTACTTAGGGTTCCTGAAGCTGATTACACAACAAATGTGCAGTCAATCTGCTGATCCGTTTTGGTGCCCCATGTCTGTATTTTTCTTAAACGGCATGCACATCTAGAAGAAAATGTATTCTTACATCCTTAATCTGACAAACACACAAACTCTTGTCTATAAGAGGGGTCCTGGCTTCTCTTATTAATGCAAAGTGAACTTGGAAAACTCATTTAACTATGTATATCTCTGTAACCCAATTAACACATTAAGCTCATATGAATATTAAGATTTTCAAAAAGAATATTACATCTGAAGTTCATTCCTGTCTTTTTGAAAGAGCAATAAGCCCAAGGTGTAACACATTATACTCCAGTTTTTCCAACCACATCAGCCTCAATGACAAGGTTATATCTTAGTATGTTCTCTGTAAAGCTAATGTTTAGACCTGACAAAGGCGCCTGTGTGAAGAACGGACCATATGACATGCTACTTGTGGAACAGTATCTTAAAGAAGCCTGTTAACATGTAGTTTAAAACTCAAAAGAAACTCTGAACAGCTGAAATGCCTTATAAATAGCACAGACCCAGAGGAAGTGCAAACGTCTGCATTGTGAATTGTAGATCTTAATTACCGACAATGGCTGGTACAGCAAGTAGCACGGAAAAAAAGTGAAACAGTTGCACTGTTCATGGTTGGCAATAATTCTTCAGGAAAATATTTACTATCAATCAGTTATGAGAAAAGGGACTCTGTGCTCGTAAAACAGCACGTTGCTTCTCATACCAGGACCATTTTGCTTCAGCATAATCTGAATTTAAACAGCTTGTTTCCTGCGGATATAATTTTGGAAATAAATAAAACAAGTCTTCTATCAAAATCTGGAGTGAGTGGAAAGGAACATCACATTTTTCTGTCTCAGTCAGTTTCAAACAGATTATTAGTCTCAAATAACAAAACAGTGACAACAACCAACAACAGCTAAAATACAGAACATCCACAAAGGGCTACTGAAGGGGTTTATTTCCCAAACATAAAGAGGAAAAACTTCTCTAATCTGGGCCAGGAATCTGGATAGATGTATTCAAACAATTCAATTTTAACTGCATGTATTTGTGTATCTGTGGGTGTGGGTAAGGGTAAATTAGGAAAAAAACCTAAGACCAAAATTTGCAGTAATAGTTTAATAAAGCCAATAGCAAGATAACATAAAAAAGTCATGCTTTTCAGCCTTCCAGTTAGTTTTCTTTACCAATTAAAAAAAATCATGAAGGTTGACAAGTAATAAGCACAATGTGATTATGGATTTTAAAGACTAAGTTGACTGTTAATAATGACTGTCCATTTAAAGCTACAATAAACACAGAGCTCATCATGCTCCAAACACAAATCTCATGAAACACAGGGCCATAACCAGGAGAAAGAATTCTGGAAAAAAAATAAAAAGGTATCTCAATGCCTCCAAATATTACTTGGATTAAGTTATAGTGATGAAATAGACTCTCCTTCATTTTTAGTTTTTTTTTTTGAGACTGAGTCTCGCTCTGTCACCCAGGCTGGAGTGCTGTGGCACGATCTTGGCTCACTGCAACCTCTGCCTCCCGGGTTCAAGCGATTCTCCTGCCTCAGCCTCCTGAGTAGCTGGGATTATAGGCGTGTGCCACCACGCCCAGCTAATTTTTATACTTTTAGTAGAGACAGGGTTTCACCATGTTGGTCGGGCTGGTCTCGAACTCCTGTCCTCGTGATCCACCCGTCTTGGCCTCCCAAAGTACTGGGATTACAGGCGTGAGCCACTGCGCCCGGCCATTTTTAGTTTTAAATTTTTTCTTAGGCCTCTTTCTTCAAGTTAAAGACTAACAAGATTATTGCCAACTTAGGGTGGTTGTAATTTGTTTTACAGCTTTGTTTCTTGTATTCTACAGAGGACTAATTGGTACCCTTCATATAGAGCTATCTATCGTAAGACTACAATATTTCTGGAAAAGAGTTACAATCAAGGTATTATAGGGGTCCAAACATAATACCATTGCTGCTTTTAGGGAAATAAATGGTATTAATGTCTTCTCTAAAACTTACATGAACCATATTCAATAATAAGGTTTTGGACTATAATTAGTATCTCTAGCCAAGCCAAAGTCACTCTTTGAACTAAAGGACAAAAATGGTTGATATCATAATATTATAGTTGTTCTCACATGGAAATGGTTACAGATTCAGGCCACAATGGAGTACAATCTGAATTAACAACAGACACTTGTACCAAGTTGAGAAAACACTGCAGCCATATCAATGCAGCAGATGAAACTATTCAGTTGAGGGCTAAAGGTGAAGAACAGGAAATAGGGACAATCTTGCAGACCAACAAAAATAATGACAAGTCATTCCATTCAAAGGTCAAGCAATAGAGGCCAATAGAAACAGTTGGCCAGGCGCGGCGGCTCACGCCTGTAATCCCAGCGCTTTGGGAGGCTGAGGCAGGTGGATCACGAGGTCAGGAGATCAAGACCATCCTGGCTAACGCGGTGAAACCCTGTCTCTACTAAAAATACAAAAAATTAGCCAGGCGTGGTGGCAGGCGCCTGTAGTCCCAGCTACTTGGGAGGCTGAGGCAGGAAAATGGCGCAAACCCGGGAGGTGGAGCTTGCAGTGAGCCGAGATCATGCCACTGCACTCCAGCCTGGGCGACAGAGCAAGACTCTGTCTCCAAAAAAAAAAAAAAAAAAAAAAAAAAAAAAAAAGAAACAGGGATCATGAGACACACAAAACACATGTAAATAAAAAAGAAAAAACTTGGCCAGGTGCAGTGGCTCACACCTGTAATCCCAGCACTTTGGGAGGCTGAGGCAGGGAGATCACCTGAGGTCAGAAGCTCAAGACCAGCCTGGCCAACATGGCGAAACCCTGTCTCTACTAAAAAATACAAAAATTAGCTTGTGGTGACACACTTCTGTAATCCCAGCCACTCGGGAGGCTGAGGCAGGAGAATGGCTTGAACCCAGGAGGTGGAGGTTGTAGTGAGCCAAGATGGCACCACTGCACTCCAGCCTGGGTGACAAAGTGAGACTCCATCTCGCAAAAAAAGGGAAAACCTTTTTCAGTATTCTCATGCTATGGGTACCTCACTGGAGACTGTTGCAAGAAAGAAAATTTTTCAGCTATGTGTTTTTATTTGACATTGACCAACTGATTATTTGGCTCAAATCTGAAGCAATGAACCAGAAGACAGGATGTGGGCCAATAAAAGGAACCAGTGATTTAACTAGGTTCCAATAGGAAATGATAGACATCATTATTAAATTAGATTATTTAAGAGGATGATGAAAAGATATAGGTGTCAGAATAATGTTAAAATAAGCAACAATGCAATGAGAAGGTCACCACTTGGGAGCAAGTGAAACACACTGATGAGCAGCCCCAAACTTACTTTCTCACTCAAGACCCAAAAGCATGGAAGAAATTACATAATTGTGCTAGATGGCAGAAGATTTTTAACCATGTACCAATAAAGCAGAGGGTGGGAGAAAAAAACAATAAAAAAAAAAACTCCACATCATATAGACACACACCAACCTATTTAGATTAGAGATCCTGGCTTACAAAGTATGGAGAAAACAAAAGGAACAGATGCTCACTTGGCCAGCTCTCAATGAAACTCATTAAAATCGTCACCCTGTCCTTGGATTGGTGCTCATGCTAAAATTTTACCTTATTTAGCCAGAAGTCACCCACTTGTGATGAAACTAAGAGCAGCATGGCCAAAAAAAAAAAAAAAAAGAAAGAAAGAAAGTATATTTTTAAAGGCCCAAATAACTGTGTATCCCTGTTTCCATGCACAAAAGCAGGATATAAAGTAGACTTGGGCTGGGTGCAGTGGCTCACGCTTGTAATCCCAACTCTTTGGCAGGCCTAGTGGGGAGGATCACTCAAGGCCAGGAGTTCGAGACCAGCCTAGGCAATACAGCGACACCTCATCTCTACAAAACAAAACAACTCTAAAAAACCAAAAACCAAAAATTAGCTGGGTGTGGTGGCATGCACCCATGTTCTCAGCTACTCGGGAGGCTGAGGCAGGAAGATCAGGGCTTGAGCCCAGGAGGTAAAGGCTGCATTGAGCTAGGATTGTGCCATTGCACTCTACCCTGGGCGACAGAGCAAGACCCTGTCTCTAAAAATAAAATAAAACAAAACAAAATAAAATAGGGTCAGTTAGCACTTGTTAGTTGTGACTAAATGACTGAAAAAATAAATATGTAATTTATAATTACATTTTGTAGCAAAATATTAACATATTTGAATTTAAGAGACATTTAACTGATGAACTCTACCTTTTTAAATTGTAATTTTAAATAAATTCTGGTATTTCTTATATGTATGATTTCAATGGTTATATTTTGTGTGATATATTTCCAGTTGATAGAGCAGGCCCAGAGACTACTGCATGTTTTAAGGAAAAATAAACAAAAACTCTGCTTTTGCTATGGTCTGAACGTTTGTGTTCTCCAAAATTCATGAACGCAGACCCCTTGTAAATGGGATTAGTGCCCTTATAAAAAAGAGACATCGGATATCTAGCTAGTCTCTTCTATCATGTGAGGATGCAGTGAGAAGGCACCATCTATGAGGCAGAGAGCAAGCCCTCACCAGACACTGAATCTGCTAGTGCTCTCATCTTGGACTTCTCAGCCCCTATAAGAAAAAAATTAGTTTTGTTTATAAGCCACCCAGCTTACAGTATTTTTGTTATAGCAGCCCACATGGACTAAGACAACTGTCATTAGCTTTTTGTAGCAAAGGATAGCAATGACATGACACCAGTCCTGGCTCTAATAATAATAGTAAGGAACTGAGGGCCTGGGTCTATAATAAAATAGGTTAAACTAAAATAGTTCAAGTTGGGAATGTTGTAACAGTAGCAAATCTATGAATAGATATAAAGGCAATATTTTTGCAGATAATTCAAGTAAAAGAAACAAAGCCCATACTTAATAGTACTTATTCCTAAAATGACTGACACTTGAATTTAAGTCAAAATTCCTCAGTAATTACAGATATTTGGAAAATGTGAGTTATGATAGATATAAAAAGCATCAGATCTCTAATATTTAAGATTAATTTTACTTCTAGGCTATAGAGATGACATATATACATGAAAAAGAGGTAACCCATAGACATGACTAAACATACTTGTCCATGTGGATCAAGATCATCAAAAGCAGCATTTCTAACATTAGCCACTCAATAAATAATAATAGTGATACAATAATTTGGTTGTCTATAGCATATTTCACAGTCCTTGCAATGATGTGATGTACTCTACAAATAACTGCATTTAAAAACCACAAACTTATCAAAACAATTGTACATTATCTTATACAAATCCTACTGATATGTGATAATCTACAACTAGTGTCAGGAACAAATGTGAATCAGTCTAAAAGGTGACCAGAATTCATAAGCAAAAGATTCTGTTGCAATTAAGAGGTGGAGAATCTAACTTGCAATCTGTTCTAGATAAAATGATGCCTGTTTGTATTTTTTTCTTAACTATATAATCCTATAATAATCCTTAAGCAATACTGAGTAAAGATGCCCACAGATATGGCACTGTTATGGTGTGGTATAATATACATTGATGAGCAATATTACTTACTTTGGCCACACAATTCTCAGTCTTCATAGCAGTGCTTGCTAAACATACTGTTTCTTGGTTTAAGCAGAGTCTGGCACAGCTGTTGTACGTCTGTAAAGAGAATTTGTTGGAAACAGGTTTTTAAAATATTGAAATACGGCCATATCCTGTTTTCAAATTCTGCTCTATTTCTCAAGTCAAAACACAAATAGATTTTATCTATAAATTAAGACTTCTGGGAACTGAGAGGTAAGTTAGAAAAGGAGGAGGGCAAAGATAGAGGCTACAAAAGCCACTGATGTGCCCATGAACAAGTATGTAAGCAGCAGTGGCTTCATTGTATTAATGATTAATGGAAGGTGGGGGTACTGATTATGTAGCATTTTAAAATGCAAATCTGAACAGCTTAGTTCTGTTTAGAACAGCAGTTACCGTTCTGAGAAAAGATTTATTTTTGTTGTTTTTCCTTCTAAACTTTCAAAACCATCAAGATTTGAAAGCAGTTAGAGGGCATGCTTCTTTTTTTTCCCCCCAGATGGAGTCTTGCTCTGTCGCCCAGGCTGGGGTGCACTGGCGTGATCTTGGCTCACTACAACCTCCGCCTCCGGGGTTCAAGCGATTCTCCTGCCTCAGCCTCCCACAGAGGACATGTTTCTTTCTCTTTTTTTTCTTTTCTTTTTTTTTTTTTTTTTTTTTTGAGATAGGGTCTTACTCTGTCACCCCAGCTGGAAATACAGCGGTGAGATCTTGGCTCTCTGCAATCTACGCCTCTGGGACTCAAGTGATCCTCTGGAGTAGGTGGGGGACTATAGGGACACGCTACCACGCCCAGCTAATTTTTTGTATTTTTTGTAGAGATGGGGTTTTGTCATGTTGCCTAAGCTGGTCTTGAACTCCTGAGCTCAAATGATCCTCCTGCCTCAGCCTTCTAATGTGCTGGGATTACAGAGACGAGCCATTGTGCTTAGCTGACATGTTTCTTATTCATAACAATAAATGAAAAAATTTTAAACTATCCAGAAAAAAAAATTATTTTAAAACCAATCATGAAATATTTTTATAAAAGAATCTCAGTACAAGCTTTGACTTTTGGCTTTAAAAAGAAAAAAGAAATAAACCAAAATTGAAAGAACATTGAAAAAAGATAAACCAACATTTACCTAATCTTTCTTTTTTTTTTTTGAGATGGAGTCTTGCTCTGTTGCCCAGGCTGGAGTGCAGTGGCACAATCTCGGCTCACTACAACCTCCGCCTCCCAGGTTCAAGCGATTCTCCCGCCTGAGTCTCCCGAGTAGCTGGGCTTACAGGCGCCTGCCACCACGCCCAGCTAATTTTTTGTATTTTTAGTAGAGATGGGGTTTCATCATGTTGGCCAGGCTGGTCTTGAACAACTGACCTCAGGTGACCCACCCACCTCAGCCTCCCAAAGTGCTGGGATTACAGGCATGAGCAGCCTCACTGGGCCTATCTAGACCTTAGAAGTTATCCCTTAAGTACATCTGGTAACGTTGAGGAGATAAAATAGAAAAATCAGGCCAGGTGCGGTGGCTCATAGCTGTAATCCTAACACTTTGAGAAGCCGAGGTGGGAAGATTGCCTGAGCTCAGGAGTTTGAGGCCACCCTGGGCAACATGGTAAAACATGGTAAAACCCTCTACTAAAATACAAAAAATTAGCCGGGCATGGTGGTGGGTGCCTGTAGTTCCAGCTACTCAGGAGGCTGAGGCACAAGAATAGCTTGAGCCCAGGAGATGGAGGTTGTAGTGAGCCGAGATCACGCCACTGCACTCCAGCCTGGGCAACAGAGCAAGACATTGTCTCCAAATAAAAATGAAAGAAAAAAATCACAGGAAATGGATTTTAAAAATTGGTGATAGCTGGGCACAGTGGCTCATGCCTGTGATCCCAGCACTTTGGGAGGCCGAGGCAGGGGAATCACTTGAGCCTAGGAGTTTGAGATCAGCCTGGGGAGCACAGCGAGGCCCTGTCTCTACCAAAAACAAAACAAAACATTGGTAATACTATAGTTATACTTTATGAAAAGCAAACTTATTAATTACTGGACAATATATTAACAGAAATGTTTCCTTTTAGTCTTAAGTTTTTACTGATGGTATAAATTATGTTTATCAAACTTTAGTGTGCATCAGAATCATCTGGAAGGAGGGCTTGTTAAAACACAGATCACGGTGGGGCCTGGTGGCTAACACCTGTAATCCCAGCACTTTGGGAGGCGAAGGCAGGAGGATCACTTGAGATCAGAAGTTTGAGACCAGCCTGGCCAACATGGTGAAACCCTGTCTCTACTAAAAATACAAAAAAAAAAATAAAAAAAATAAAAAAAATTAGCCAGGCGTGGTGGCGCGTGCCTGTAATCCCAGCTACTCGGGAGGCTGAGGCAGAAGAATCGCTTGAACCCGGGAGGCAGAGGCTGCAGTAAGCCTAGATCGTGCCACTGCACTCCAGCGTGGGTGACAGAGCAAGACTCTGTCTCAAAACAAAACAAACACAGATTGCTAGGTTCCATCCCCAGAACTTCTGAACATTTGCATTTTTAACAAGGCCCCAGTTGACATTAGTGCTGCTGATCCAGGAACACTCTTCGAGAACCATTGCTATAAATATTTGTGTTGGATTTAAGAAGAAAAATCTTAAGACACTCAAAACCAACAGTAAGAAAGAATTCAATTTTTTAACATTTTGAGATAATTTTAGATTTACAGAACAAGTACACAAACAGTAAAGTTCAAGCACAGTAGCTCATGCTTATAATCCCAGCACTTTGGGAGGTAGAGGCAGGAGGGTTACTTGAAACCAGGAGTTCCATACAAGCCCACATTTCTATTAAAAAAAAAAAAAATTAACTGGGCGTGGCAGCACAGGCCTGTAGTCCTGGCTACTCAGGAGGACTGACTGAGCCCAGGAGTTGAAGACTGCAGGGAGCTATGATTATGCCACTGCACTCCAGCCTAGGCAACAAATCAAGACACCATCTCTTTAAAAAAAGAAAGAAAGAAAAAGTAAAGATTTCCTATATACTTGTCACCCAGCTTCTCCATATGTTAATGTCTTACATAATCACAGAACATTTATCAAAACTAAGAAATTAATTTGGTACTATATAAAGTACAGAACTTACTCAGGTTTCACCAGTTTTTCCACTAACGTACTTTTTCTGTTCAGCATCTAATCTAGGATCCCACATGGCATTTATTTGTCATGTCTCTTAGGGCTCCTCTTATTTTCAACAATCCCTCAGTCTTTCCTTGTCTTTCATGACTGACACTGCTAAACAGCACTGATCAGTTCATCTACAGACTGTGCCTCAAGTTGGGTTTGTCTGATGTTTTCTCATGATCAGATTGAGGTTATTTTGGGGAAAGATACTTTAGAGGTGATGTGCCCTTCTCACTGCATCAAATCAGAAGGTATGTTGGTATTTCTGGTGATGTTAGCCTTGATTATATCGCTAAGGACATGTTTGCCAAGATTCTCCAGTATACACATTATTTTCCCCTTAGGAATTACTGAATATGTATATATATATGGCAAAATACTTGGAGACTATGCAAATATTCTGTTTCTACTTGCATCTCAGCTTGCTAATTTTAGCATCCATTGGGTGCTAATCATGCCTATGGTAATTTTTACTGTGTATTCTAATAGTGAATTTATTATTTTTGTTTTTCCTTCCACATTAACTGGAATTCTTCTGTAAGGAAAAGATGTGATTTCATCCCTCATTTATTTATTTACTCATTTGTTTATTTATATCAGCACGAACAGATATTTTAAAGAATCTGATTTTGGTCAACTATCATTCTTTCGAAAGAAAATAGATAAAATTTAAGAAAAATGGGGAAAATAGTAGAGATATGTAACTCCCCGTCGATATTATAAAGTCAGTTTTGTTTTTGTTTTTTTGTTTTGGATGGAGTCTCACTCTGTCTCCCAGGCTGGAGTGCAGTGGCGCAATCTCGGCTCACTGTAACCTGCACCTCCCAGGTTCAAGTGATTCTCCTGCCTCAGCCTACCAAGTAGCTGGGATTACAGACATGTGCCACCATGCCCGGCTAATTTTTGTATTTTTAGTAGAGACAGGGTTTTACCATGTTGGCCAGGCTGGTCTTGAACTCCTGACCTTAACTGATCTGCCTGCCTTGGCCTCCCAAAGTGCTGGGATTGCAGGCGTGAGCCACCACGCCCAGCTGTTTTTCTTTTAAACAGGCTAAACCTTAAAAAATTTACCAACTTGTTTTATTCTTATAATTTAAGTAAAAATTATTTCAAAATATATATGAAAAATAGAGCATTAGAAATTAGTGTACAGATTTAAATATTGGTGCATGTAAATTCTGGGCTCTAGGTTTGTTATTTCTTTTGGGTTGTCTAATTCCATAAAATTTACTATTCATACACACACAACATAAATATTTTTAAAATAAAATTCACTATGTTTTAAAGATAAATTTATGAAGTAATCAGTATTTGCTAAAAAAAATATAACCTGACTCAAAGAGTTCTGCTTCCAGTAATGGCAGAAATGTTTGTATCAGATTAACCCTCCTGCAGATAGGAAAAACATTTTAAAGCTACGTAAAGGCACTGGAGATTGACTTAAAATAGGCGGAAAATGGGGAAGGAGTGGCCTGATCTTGAAAGAAGAGAACCACACTGGGTGAGATGTGTGTTTATGTGCTTTTCCCCTGAAGGCACTCACGAGTCCACTTGGTGCAGGGTGACTAGAATTCAATCTGAAAGCCACAGTCTATTGGCTTGAGATATCAAGTGATAGAGTTCAAAATTGCCATAGTGGCTGGCAACAGAGAACAGAAATCCCAGAAATGAAAGAGAACCACAGGGGAAGGAGGAAGACTAAAAAATTACATATAAATTCCCCTCAAATCTATGGCTAACCCCCAAACTACATACATGAAGGGGAGATTCCAAGGATTTCAATGGAGACCAACAGCTGGAGGGTTGAAAGGCCTGTGCAGATAGATATTCCAGCTGCTGCTCATGAGGGGAGAAAGAGTTTAGAGTTTGACTTCTATCAAGTTAGAGGGACGTAATAACATCTTACGCTTTCCATTGAAAATTCAAAGAGACCATGAGTTTAGATTCAAGAGTATGTCTTAGGACTAAGGGCAAAACCAAAATACACCTGACCTTAACAAATACAAAACCAAGCCTCCACAAGGTCATAGTGATCAGCCAGTAATTTAATCAGAGGAAGAAAAAATGAATTCAGAGTTTCTGCAATGTACCATTTATAATGTTGGTTATATGATCAAAAATTACTAAAAATGAGAAAAAGGAGATAAATGGGATCCACTGTCAAGAGAAAAATGAACCAAAAATCAACCCTGAGAAGACCTAGTTGTAGAAATTGGCACATATTATAGCTCTAAAGAAGCTATAATAGATATGTTCAAACTTCAACATAGCAATAAAAGATATGATCACAATGAATAAACAGAAGAAAAATTCTACCAGAAAATGAAAAACCAAAAATAAACTAAATAGAAATTCTAGAACTGAAAAGTACATTATCTGAAATGAAAAATTCAGGCTGGGCATGGTGGCTCATGCCTGTAATCCCAGCACTTTGGGAAGCCGAGGCAGGAGGATAGCTTGAGCCCAGGAGTTCAGGACCAGCCTGGGCAATGTAGTGAGATCCTATCTCTACAAAAAATAGAAAAAATTGGCCAGGCCCAGTGACTTACACCTAGCACTTTGGAGGCCGAGGCAGGCAGATCACCTGAGGTCAAGAGTTTGAGACCAGCCTGGCAAACATGGCGAAACCCCATCTCTACCAAAAATACAAAAATTAGCTGGGCACGGTGGCACATGCCTGTAATCTCAGCTACTTGGGAGGCAGAGGGAGGAGAATCGCTTGAACCTGGGAGGCGGAGGTTGCAGTAAGCTGAGATTGCACCACTGTACTCCAGCCTGGGCAACAGATTGAGATTCTGTCTCAAAAAAAAAGAAAAAGAAAAAAAGAAAAAAAAGAAAAATTAGTTGGGCGTGGTAGTGCACACCTGTAGTCCCAGCTACTCAGGAGGCTGGGGTGGGCGGCTGCTTGAGCCCAGAAGGTCAAGGCTGCAATGAGCCATGTTCATGCCACTGCACTTCAGCCTGAGCAACAGAGTGAGACCCTGTCTCAAAAAAATCAAAAAATTTACTGGAGAGGCTTAAAAAGCAGACTGGAAGTGACAGAAGAAAAGGCCAATGAAGACAGATAAACCGAAAAAAAAAAAAAAAAGACAGATAAACTGAAATCATATAAACTGAAGAACAGAGAGAAAAAAAGGAGACTAAGAAAAGAAAAAAAAAAAAAGATCGGTCTTAGTCACTATGTGGGACAATTCTGGGTTATCTAGAATATATGTGTGGCTGGAGTCCAAGAAAGGGAGAAGAGAACGGTACAGCAAAGAAGTTATAAAAATAGTGATCAAATACTTCCCCAAATTTTGTGAAAACTAGTGGCTTTCTGATTTAAGATCAGGAAACCCCAGTCATATTAAAAATACAAAGAAAACACCACATATAGGCCCATCACAGTCAGAACTGCTGAAAACGAGTGACAAAGATAAAACCTTGAATGCAGCCAAGGAAAAAGGGGATGTTATGTATCTAGGAGTAATGATATAAATAATGTCAGGCTTTTCATAAAAAAATGAAGGCTAAGAGACAAGCGAATAATATCTTTATTTCACTGCAACCTCCGTCTCCCGGGTTCAAGCAATTCTCCTGCCTCAGCCTCCCAAGTAGCTGGGACTACAGGTGTGCGCCACCATGCCCAGATAATTTTTGTATTTTTAGTAGAGACACGGTTTCACCATATTGGCCAGGCTGGTCTCGAACTCCTGACCTCAGGTGATCCACCCAACCTTGGCCTCCCAAAGTGCTGGGATTATAGGCATGAGCCACCACGCCCAGCTTGGAACAATATTTTTAAAGTGCTGAAAGGAAATAAATCTTAAACCAGGTTTCCTATGTTAGGAAAGGGGTGGGGTGGCTCATGCCTATAATCCCAACATTTTGGGAAGCCAGTGCAGGAGGATTGCTTGAGCTCTGGAGTTCAAGACCAGCCTGGACAACATAGGGAGAGACCCCATCTCTACCAAAAACAAGAAAGAAAGAAGAGGGAGGGGAGGGGAGGGGAGAGGAGAGGAGAAGAAAAGAAAAGAAAAAGGAAGGAAGGGGAAGGAAGGAAGGAAGGGAGAAAAACGAAATATGGAAAGAAAGAAATCTAGAACAAACCCTGTGGGGTTGAATTAGAATTGGAGTTATCAATGTGAACTAATGGTTCTCAAAGTATATAAATATAGATGTAAAAGAAAAGTCTGTGTTTGAATCTTGACTTCTAAATACCATTCTGCACTAAAGGGAATCATACATTCATGGAAATATGGTTGACTCCAGGACTGACCAGGGAAACTATAAGATGGAAATACTCAGAGAATGATGAAGATATGTCAAAGGGGGCATGGAAGCCTGCCTAAAGAGGCTTTCAGTAGCCCAATATGAAACAATCACAGTATTAAAATAAAAGATATTAACATATTATAATCTGTTGAATAAACAGGAAACATTTCTTCAAAAACACAAATTACCAAAATTGACACATGAAACAGAAAATCTGAACAGCTCTATACCTCTAAAAGAAATTTAAATTGCTCTAAAAAATCTTGCCACATAAATTTAAATAATAAGTTTAAAAAATCTTTCACAAAGAAAACTACAGGCCCAAGTGGTTTCACTCGTGAATTCTATGAAATCTGAAGGAAGAAACCACCAGGATTATACACAAGTGCTTTTAGAAAACAGAGGAGGATGGAAGGAAGATTTCCCAATTCATTTTACGAGACCAGCATAACCCTGATACCAAAACCTGGCAAACACTTAAAAAAGAAAACTGCAAACCAGTACCTCACATGAAACAGACACAAAAACTCTTAACAAAAATCAAGGTAATTTGTTGTATTAACAGAATAAAGGGGGCAAAATCCTATATGATATATCTCAGATGAAAAAAAAAAGTAGTTATCTATCTGTCTGTCTATTTTTGGAGACAGTTTCTCATTCTGTTGCCCAGGCTGGAGTGCAGTGGTGTGATCATAACTCACTGCAGCCTCCAACTCAGTGGGCTCCAGCGATCTTCCCACTTTGGCCTCCCAAAGTGTTGGGATTACAGGTGTGAGCCACCACACCCAGCCCCTCACAGACTTCTTTTCAATAGAAAGTGCTAGGTTGATTCTAAAATTTACACAGAAATGTGACTATCTGGAATAACAAAAAATAAAACAACAAATCTAAAGAACTCACACTACCTGATTTCATGGCCCATCATATAAAACGACAATAATCAAGACACTATGGTATTTGGTGCAAGGATAGACACCTATCATTTTTCTTGTCCTCCTTGTCTACAGGGACATAAAATAGGGATGGGTCAGTGCCTTAGGCACTGTCACCCACTGCTCTGGGTCCAGCAGCAACATTTTCTTCAGGAGGTTCGAGAATATAACTCTTATATAACTAAATGGTTTGGACAAATGAATTCATGTAATTCAATGGGGGAAAAGGAAGTCTTTTCAACAATGGTGCTGAAACAACTGAATGAAATTATGGCAAAAATAATGAAGCCCAAACTCTACTTCATGGCATGTATAAGAATTAATTTGAGATGGATCACAGAATTAAGTATAAATAGTAAACTTATAAAGCTCCCAGAAGAAAACTTAGAAGAATATCTTCACAATCATGGGGTAGACAAAGAAGATTTCTTAGGTAGGACCAAAGGAAGTATCCCTTCTAAAAGAAAAAACCGGCTAGGCGCGGTGGCTCATGCCTGTAATCCCAGCACTTTGGGAGGCTGAGGCGGTCAGATCACCTGAGGTCTGGAGTTCGAGACCAGCCTGGCCAACATGGTGAAACCCCGTCTCTACTAAAAATACAAAAATTAGCGCATGGTGGCGCATGCTTGTAATCCCATCTACTCAGGAGGCTGAAGCACAAGAATTGCTTGAACCAGGGAGGCAAATGTTGCAGTGAGCCGAGATCGTGTCACTGCACTCCAGCCTGGGCGACACAGCGAGACTCCGTCTCAAAAAAAAAAAAAGAAAGAAAAAATTGGTAAACTGGATTTCATCCAAATATTAGAAACTTCTCATCAAAACACACCGTAAACAGGCAAGCCATAGACTGTGAGATATAATCAGAGTACATATATCTGACAAATGAATGGTATCCAGAATTCAATATAGTTGAGTCTACAACTCAATAATAAAAAAGGCAAACAATGCAATTTTTAAAAATGGCTAAAAACTTAAAAGATACTTCACAAAGAAAATGTCTGAATAACCAATCAGCACATGAAAAAGTACTTAACATATGCTCACCAAAAACCTTTATAGAAGAACGTTCATAGTAACTTCACTTATAATGATGGAAATGGCTCAGATACCCACCAAAAGGAGACAGAAAACAAACTACAATATACTTATTCAACTCAATGAAAGAGAATAAACTACTGATATACACAGAAACATAGAGGAATCTCACAAACATTATGCAAAGTGAATGTCAGACCTCAAAAATGTAGAATTCCATTACACAAAATTCTAGAAAAGGCAAAATTATAGTGACAGTAAGCTGATCAGTACTTGACCCATTGGTGGTGCGGAAAATAAGTATAAAGGAGAACAAGAGACATTCCTAGGTTATGAAAATATTCTATAGTTTAATTAGGGTGGTGGTTACACAGGTGGTTAGATTTATCAAAAATTCAGACTTATACAATTAATATCTGTAAAATTCACTGTACAAAAACTTCCAGTAAAAGTATTTTAGGAGTAAATTTTTTACAGAGGTTTGTCCAGTCATCAATAAATGTATCATGCTATTTTTCTGAAAATACTGTTACAAAAAGAAAATTTGTTTTCCTTCAAAACTACCCTCTTTTCCCTTCATGAATGAATACGTAATAACATATTTAGGGGAACATTAGACAGATTCAGAAACTCTGTGCCAGGCCTGAGGGAGTTTCCAGAGTAGGGCTATATATAGGACTTCATTTTCTAGACATTCCATCTGTAAAATGGGTAAATGACTTTGCTTATCTCCCAAGGAAGTAACACAGATTAAGAAACTAAAATTTGTCATAGTTCCTTTACCACACTCTGCAATTAAAAGGCTAAAACATTCAATATTTTCCATCCAATATTTTCCTGTAAGACTCTCTCCAGTTTGAAATCCAACTAGTGAACATAATAGCCACAGGCAAGACAGGTTCTGTCCCCATGCAACACTTGAAAAGGTAGCTTCATTGCTGAACCAGAGGCAGAGAGTTTTGCACTGGAGTACTTTAATACATTTTTATATCGCATATAAAGCACATAAGCATAAACTAGTAAGATGCCTTGCTGAAAACTACCTTCTTTGTGAAAGCAGGCTGTAATTCTGAACAAGTTTTCAATTTTCACACTGCTGCTAGGGTAAAACATTTTAAAGACTTTAATTTTTTACAATGGATTCAATGACATAGGATTATCTAACAAAGTAATGGCTAATCAATAGAAGGTTTAGTTGTCAGGTGAAACATATAACACACTAAAAGGGATTGATTGCCAGACATGCCCTTATTTACTAGAAGGTATATATTTAAAATGACACATACTTGTTACTGGGCTGCATTGTTTTAACCTTGCAAAAAGCTGCTTAAGAAATGTGTTCAGCAGCCCTATAGCATAACAAGATATAGTATAATGAAAATCGTTAGTGACTGGGAGTGGGGGTATAGGAAGACAGGGACTTCCAGATATATGGTAACATCAAATCATGTCCCACACAAGAATATGGTATAGAAAAAGCAAACCAAAAAGCGACATCTAAGGAAGCTGGAAGTGGGTTTTAAAAATGCCACACAGATGCTACTGAATCTTGTTCAATAGATGCAAAGCTGTATCTGCTATCATTCCATGTTGTTTTTAGGGCAGATTTTTTTTTAGGGCTCATGCAGATGAGCACAACAGGCTTCCTCCCACCCATCCCCCCGCCTTTTTTAATGGTACATCCAGAGTAAGCACTGAAAACAAAATGAATTGGGCCCATATGGACTTTGACCAGCATATAAACTGTTTCCTTTATAATTTATTCCCAGTATCACAACTCTCTATATGAAAATACACTCTTTATGGTCATTGCAACCCAGGAGTTCAATAATATTTTTTCTACTAAGTCAGTGATTACACAATTTATCAAAGAATGATTATATTAAAATACAAATAAAACAAAGCACCAACCCCCTACATGGTCTTCCTTCCTCAAAGTAATTTTAAGAAAGCCGGTTATTAAATTGCTCCTTTTTGAAGAAGTGTTTTTGTAGCTAGGCACAAATTGCCAAACCGTGTTTTCTTAAAAAAGTTATTAGACTCTAAAGGATTCAACAGAAGTGGGAAGTTATATAAACAAATCACTTCATCAGATTTGGAAAGATCACTTTTGTCTTACTTAAGAGACCTACATTAATTACCTTTAAGATCTTTTACATGGACTATTTAAAATAAGTACAATTTATTTATTTATTTCAAATGAGGTGCTTCTTCCAAAGTATTAAATAATGTTTACAAATGCAAAAGCGTTTTTATAAAATAGGTAATTAAAACAGATGACTAAAATTAAGTCAAGCTGCAAAACATTACCCAGAATGCATTGTGATTTTTTTATTAATAAACATCTCAGGCAATTTTTTTTTTTTTACCCAAAGCCCAAAGCACTTTAGGGGGGCAAAAAGAGGTAGCAAGTTTTATAGAGTAAAAAACAACAACAACAACAAACAACCACACATATATAATAAAATAATGCCAAACCCCAAACGAAAGTATTTACAAGACAGTCCCTTAAGCATAGTTTGTCATATTGCAATTACACCTTGCCTACTGCCAAGCCAAAGTGCTTACTATTGCCACTAGAGGGAGAAATGTCTTAACACAAAGCAACGGCAGATAGGCAATGGGTTTTCTTGAGCAATTATCAGAACAAAGCTCCCTTGGCTGTGTGTACCTTCTAATTACTCAATACAATTAAAGTGACTAACCTAAAACAAATAAAGAAAAAAAAAAAACCCTGCCTGCCTGATATCAGCGACTTCATTAAACCTTTTTCCCTCATCAATCAAATCAGAAAGAAGGGAATGCCATCATATATGAACATTACAGAGCTATTAAAGGAAGCAAATTCTGTGTTTTTTTTTTTTTTAAAGGAAGAAAAGGAGCTCTCTTGAAGAAAGAAATGTCTTGGTATTTACCCATCTGGATGCTGCTTGAAAATAAATTGTCCTCCAAAGAACAGAAATACAGTATGTTTTCTCTCAGTTCACTGGCTTATGAATGACTTTTTGTTGTTGTTGTTGTTTTGTTAATACACACTATGTCATTTTCTGTGTCAGTGATGTGCTTTTTCCTCCTACTCATCCAACTGTATAAAGGAGCTATGCCCATCAGACTTCCATGCTTATACTGGCTGATTTAAGTTCTTCACTGCTGCTTTTTGTGGATCTACTCCAAGGCAATGTTTAGAACGCAGGAATTTTTTCAGGGGAGGGGAATATGGTAGAAAAGGAAAACAGCTACTTATTCCTTCTAAAAGACTTACGTAGTTCCTTTTATAAGGCCCAGTCATTAACAGAAGATGACAACACAGTCACTTTTCTTTCAGCTGACAATTGCGACATTTTTCCAGCAGCGTGTAAGGTGTTGAAAACCTGGCAGCTGTTACCTCCTGGGATGAAGATACTTTTTTATCCTCCCTTGACAGTTTAACTCAGTGGGTCAGCACCTTTAAAGACTGCAAAGTATCCTTGAAGAGGATGGAAGCTTGAATTACTGCTCCCTCCCTAATCAATGTAAACCCTCACTGCAGGTGAAGTCTCCATCTATAGAGGTGCATGGGGGAGGAAAATGTAATGCCCTGAGCCAGATGGTTTTTATCTTGTTTTTAAAGAATAAAGGAACAAGCTAACAAGGGAGACAGCTACTTTGTTAGCTTCTTGGCCTCTCTCATGGCTTTGCATCCCCAGGGTTCCAGCTACACAAGAGAAAGAATACAGAAAAACGTAAATACTTAAAGAAATATAACTAGAGGGCTGGCACCATGCTGCTTTCAAAGAGTTGAGAGAGCTCTACTCAATGCTTTATTTATCACTGCCCACGTTCTCAGGATGGTAAGCGGACACATACACAAAGGAAATGGGGGATGGGAGAGGGATTAGACAACAGTCACAATTTACTCAATTACAGAGAAAGGCAGGGCTGACAGATCCTATTAGCACCAATGAGAAGCAAAGAGCTGAACGTTGTAATGCCACATTTTCAAAAAGTAATGAGTACTTTCATGTATCCTCCCAGGCCTTTGCCCTTGATTTCAGATAGGAATAAAAGGTAGGAAAACAGTGGCTATCCTTTCCTTGAATTCACATTTTTAGGAGTAAAACAAAAATTGTAGCTATTTTGTACATCCTTTAGATAAAAGTTCATATTTAATGCCAAGAAATGAGATTATTCTGAAACTAAGAAAACTAACTTTCTTTACAAGGATATACTGCTCTACTTCCTCTCCCTACCCCAAACTCTTCCACCTTCAGATGCTGGAAATGAAACGAAAAAGCAGGTATACAAAATGACTTGGTGACAGACACAGGGAACAGTGTCTCTTAATTTCCACCTTCATTATTTCTTGTTCTGGTAATATCTTTGTCGGGTTTTCGAATTACTGTTATGGTGGATTTATAAGTCAAGAAGTGTTCTTTCCTTCTCTATTCTGTGAAAAGGTCTGGCATAAAATTCGTATCATTTCTTCCTTAAATATTTGTTGAATTCACCAGTAAAACCACATGTCCCTTCTGATGATTAATTAAATTTATTTAATAGACATCGGGCTATTCAAATTTTGCTTCACCCTGCGTTGAGTTTTGGTAAGTTGTATTTTTCAAGGAATTTGTTCAACTTGCCAAATTTTTGGTATAAAGTTGTTTGCTCCTCCAATATTTAGATAGCTCTCCAAATTAACATGTAGTAGTTATGTCCTATCAACAATGGCAAAACACTATTTTTGAATAATATATGTCAACTATAATATTAGTTAAAAACAATGCTAAATTGCTAGAAGATAACTGAACTTTTTATAATCAAGAGTTTCTGAAATCCCGTTAGAAATATCTGCAAAAGAATCTCAAGTTAATGAGATGCAAATCCTACTTGTATCAACACTAGGTATAAGGTGGCCTTGACATTTTTTTGTCTACAGAAGTTGACTACAGGAAAAACAAAACAAAACAAAAACAAAAAAACAAAATAGCAAATGGGACTTCATTATTGTCATATGCAATAGAGAAAAGAGGGAGTTTAAACAGCTTATATACTATGTCCTACCTTAAAAAAAAATCAGCAATGGGGTAATCAAGTTCAGGGCTGTCCTGGACAGCTGCCCTGTGACCCGCTTCTATTGACCCCTGCTATTCATCACTCTTCCCTAAGATAGACAGGGCAAGCTCCTAGGGAGTGACCACCACAATAGACAGACACAAGCCAACAGTAATCTGGTTCGACCAAAAAACCAGATGGCACTGCAATAAATTTACAAATCTGCATTCATGGGGCTGCTAAAACACCCAGAAGCTAAAAGACTCTGAGGGCCCCAGGAGGATCTCCTACTTCCCTGTTTCTAAAGGCCATTTCTCTTTCCAAGAACATTGAGTTCATGCTCTTCACAAAGAGAATGGAGATAAAACCCTTTACAAAGAAGGGAGGAGAAAATGCCTCATGACCTAATTAATCTCCAGAGCTTGGATCTCAACACTGAATGACAGATATTAGAAAAATCATTTCAGAGCACCATGAGGGGGGGAAAAAAAGGTTGTTAAAGTGGGCAGGGGGAGTGGGGAAGAGAACCTGCTAAAACAGCAATGAAAAAAAACAACATTAAATCTCTTTCGAATACTGCACATAACAGATCTTGCAAGTAGAAAATGATTCAATAATGTATGCATTTATTTCTAAAATGAATCAGATTAGTCCCATGTGTGACCTGCTGGTCCATCTGTATGTGCTGGACTTAATAGACATGATTCTCTCTCTTCTTTCAGTTTGAAGTATGAGAGAGATAAATTTAGTTTAATTTTCAACAGATCAGCCTATCCATTTTCCAAATGGACCATCTGGATCAGCCTATTAAAATTAATTTATAACTTTGCAGAGAGAAAATTCGTTTGTTAGCTTAAATAAAGTTGCCAAAACTTTTTGTTGTGTCATTGTTTTCTGACAGTTGTTTCTGTATAGTGGGCAGAGTGTTCCTACTTCCCAATTTATCTTATTCAGTATTGTCCTACTGATTTAGATGAACAGATCAGGTGTTGATTCTCCAAACAGCTAAAATTGTAACTGTCTCAACATCAATTACTGATCATTTGTGGATTTTTGTTTGTTTTTTTTAAAAGCTTCCTGGATGATTCAATTCTATTTACTAAACAATTATTTTTATAAAAAAAAAGAAGTGTTCATCCAAAAAACATTTAACATATAGTAAATTAAAAAATGAATGTCACAGTTTCAAGTACTTTCCCTCTAAACACTGTATATAAACTGAAGTCAGAAGGCACAAGTAGAAACGCTTTGGAAACACTGAGATCTTATATCAAATCACTAATTAGCTAGACAAGTCATCTAACCTCTCTAACCCTCCATTTTCTTCATCTATAAACTGGAAATCACATCATATCTAAAAACTTTACAGAGTTATTGTGAGGGTTAAATCAAATAAGCATCATGTATCACGGTGGGTGCTCAACAAATATTAGATCTCCTATTTCCTAGAACAATGACGTAAATGCAAGTAAATTAGAATTATTTTTACTGCTGCTCAGGCTCATTGTATCCAATTTTATATTAAAAATGAATACAGGGCCAGGTGTGGTGGCTCATGTCTGTAATCCCAGCACTTTGGGAGGCCAAGCTGGGCAGATGACCTGAGGTCAGGAGTCTGAGAACAGCCTGGCCAACATGGTGAAACCCTGTCTCTACTAAAAATACAAAAATTAGGTCGGGAACAGAGGCTCATGCCTGTAATCCCAGCACTTTGGGAGGCTGAGGTGGGCAGATCACGAGGTCAAGAGTTTGCGACCAGCCTGGCCAACATGGTGAAACCCCGTTTCTACTAAAAATACAAAAATTAGCCAGGTGTGGTAGCGGGCACCTGTAGTCCCAGTTACTCAGGAGGCTGAGGCAGAAGAGTCGCTTGAACCCTGGAGGTGGAGGTTGCGGTGAGCCAAGATCACACCACTGCACTCCAGCCTGGGTGATAGGGCAAGACTCTGTCTCAAAAAAAAAAAAACCCAAAAATACAAAAATTAGCCAGGCATGGTGGCAGGTGCCTGTAATTCCAGCTACTTAGGAGGCTGAGGCAGGAGAATTGCTTGAACCCAGAAGGTGGAGGTTGCAGTGAGCCGAGATCACGCCACTGCACTCCAGCCTGGGCGACAGAGTGAGGCTTTGTCTCAAAAATAAAAATAAAATAAAATAAATAAAAATGAATAGGTGGCACACTTATTCTCTGGCAACATCATAAGAACTTGTGTTTTTTGTTTTTGCCAAGGACATTCTAATTTTTACAAGAACACAATGGTATTCAACTTTCACAAGTAAAATGTGTTACCTTCTATTGGGGCACAGTGGTGAGCAATTTTTTTTTTTTTTTTTTTGAGACGGAGTTTTGCTTTTGTTGTCCAGGCTGGAGTGCAATGGCGCGATCTCAGCTCACCGCAACCTCTGCATCTGGGGTTCAAGAGATTCCCTGCCTCAGCCTCCTGAGTAGCTGGGATTACAGACATGCACCACCACGCCCAGCAAATTTTTGTATTTTTAGTAGAGACTGGGTTTCTCCATGTTGGTCAGGCTGGTCTCCAACTCCCAACTTCAGGTATTCGCCTGCCTCAGCCTCCCAAAGTGGTAGGATTATAGGCGTGAGCCACCTTGCCTGGCTGCTGTTTTTTTAAGTTATTATTAATAATGGCCTTTCCTTCTAGAAAAAGCAAACAAAATATTGCTCATACTAAAAGGGCTAACTTTATTACAGGCAGATCTGTTTTTATACTTTTTAAAAAATGCCTGAAGAATCTTAACAGGAAAATAGGGGTTAAAGTCAACTATTCTACCATCTACACTTAAGAAGCATTTAAAGTTACTTTTCCTGAATAAGAACTCTTTTGATTTTTGTATTCACTACATGTAACCAGCTGTCCTGTACATGTATACCTAGAATGTTTTTTAAATAACTGGGAAAACCATGTCACCTGATTGAAAGTGATGGCTATGGCCAGGCCAATGTCACAGTACTCTTAATATAAGCTCCAGTGCTTAAAGAATGGCAAATCAAGGGTTTCCTGTCTTTTGTTTTGTTGTTGGTAGCTTTTTATTTTAAGTAAGGCTGAATTTCATACCTGTCTAAGTGAATTCTTCTCTGGTATTATCTTCCTAGGGGGTTCGCCATTATTACAGTCTTCTCTCTCTGAGGAATTCTGTGAAAGAAAGTAAGCTTTAATTCAGTTCTCATTATCTTCAATCTTATTCTTTGGGAGTAAACTGAATTACATTTCTAATTCTGTAAGTTAGAACATACATCTATTTATATAATTATTCACTTGAAGATTTGTATACATACAGATATACACACATGTAAAAGAAAACATATGCCCATGTATATAAATAAATTACGTAAGGATTTAGATGGGAAGTATTTCATGTATCTTTAAGCATTGTGTAGGAGATCATATTCATTAGATCTCTAGCTTGCACTTTGACACAGGTTGACACTGGATACAAGAAAGTTCCAGCCCACACTTAGCTGATGACAACTAAAACCATGATTATTACCTTCTCTCGATTATAGTAAATGTTTGACTGGCACAGATCTCCAAGTCTAGGTCCTAAAGATAGTTATTTCTCTTCCCCCTCTTCTCAGATTTGATTTTATTTTCTTTGATAAAAGTAGCATAGGACTTAAAAAAACATTTACTCAGTAGTTTAGGATTAGAGTCCATTCCTTGGCACTGTCACCTCAAACAGCAGCTAGAGGCCCTAAAATGTCAGTGGGGTTTTTATATACTTAGGAGGGGGAAAAAACAACAATCCAATTGAAAATGAGTTCATAAGTACTAAAAATCTGCTAGTCAATATATGTAAATCACTATCTACAAGGCAAAATACAGCAAATCCAAATTACATATTATTTGAGTTCCATTTTCAGCAACAACATTAGTAACATTAATAACATTAACATTTAAAACCCTGCAGTTGTGCTGGGTGCAGTGGCTCACACTTGTAATCTCAGCACTTTGGGAGGCTAAGGCGGGCAGATCATCTGAGGTCAGGAGTTTGAGACCAGCCTGCCCAACATGCTGAAACTGTGTCTCTACTAAAAATACAAAATTAGCCAGGTGTGGGTGGTGGGTGCCTATAATCCCAGCTACTCGGGAGTCTGAGGCAGGAGAATCGCCTGAACCCAGGAGGCCGAGGTTGCAGTGAGCCGAGATCACGCCACTGCACTCCAGCCTGAGTGACAGAGCAAGGCTCCATCTCAAAACAACAACAATAAAAAACTTACAGTTAATATATTCTTTACATTACATATAGTCATAACATTCTAACAGGAGAGTTAGTTTATTTGTAGGTTCAGAAATTATTTCTAACATGAGAGTTCATCTGAAAATTTTCATACAAGCATGAAATTATTAATAAACAATCATTACTGTGTTCTAAACCTACATGTAAGTTTCACTTTTTTGGTTTGTATTAGATATTACATTTTGAAAGATACTGAGAGATAAAAAATATACTGTGTCATTCTGAGGCCCTTTCACCTCTGTGGCTAACACCTGTGTGTCACCTTTAGTCATGTGTCACCTTTAGTAACCCTGACAGGCCATACCCTAATGTGTTTCTTTTGGGCAGAAATATCTTATGAGGTTTAACTTGATATTTTACATTTGTCATGATCCCTTGTAAAAGTCCCTAAAATTAAAGAAAAAGCATGCTATATTACAAAGAAAGGGACAGAGACTCAAAAACTTCAGAGTTCTAACTTCTTTTCCTCCCTGTTTGGGAAAAAAAGGAACGGAGACCATCTACCAAAAAATGGAGGAAGGATATAATTGAATTAGTGACTACAAAGCTTGACAAATGAGGCAACTGGCAATACATGCTATGTAAGAGTATCAAACAAAGAAAGGGAAAGGTCAACATTTACCCCATAACATCAAGTTGTATATTTAACTTTTTTTTAAAATGTAAAGATCAATGTTTTAAACACCAAAATTAAATGCCTTATATAACAGAAGCTTAAGCCAGTATCCAATTATAAACTTAGAATTTGCAAGTAACTCTCTTTCAGGTCATGAAATTCCTCCTTTAAATAAACAAAAAAAAAAAGATCAGATAAACTAAACTTGTTTAATTCAGTGTAAGATCCTGTATTTCAAAATTAATTATGTTTTTTGAAATGTTATCATATAACTTGGAAGCCTAATTACTTTTTGCTGGAAGTTTGTCATACCAAAGATACTATAAATCACATTTTTCTTATACTGGGCTGGTACACAATTGCTGGCAAACTCTTCCAGACTGAATTATAAAGTGAAAAATAGTCATCTCAACCTAACAGCCTGAGTAGTGACTAGCCCATATTCACAATTTTCTTTTTACAGACCCTCTATTTTATCAGATTTAGATGGATAACTACTGGGTGGGCATTATGAAAATGTCTAAAGAATGAAAACACAAAGGGAGCTTAAAAGGTGTTACTAACATAACATAGAACACAGAGCTCCTTAGGAGTTCCTTTCCCCTTTCTATCCCACTAGGGCAAAGAATATTTAAATGGTATTGTTAAAAATAACTCTTAAACAAAAAATGGGGGAAACCCATAAACATTGGTATGTTCTTTTAATACAGATTAACCCAACACTTTTACTCTGGGCCATCCATCATGAGAAATCAAATCAAACAAAAAATCCAACGTATAATGTTGTTACAGAAAAACAGAGGTAGGGACATTAAACAGTCATGATATCAGGAACAAGGATTAGGAACCCTCCTAATACTAAAGAGTAGAAGCAGAATGCCAGTGAATGAGATGACTAGGTCTACAGTCTTGAGGGTAAGGGGTAATGATGAAATAGCCACGTATACCTAAGTAGTCACCTCAATAGTTCTCAAAGCCTGTCCAACATAACCCAGGAGAGCTCAGCAACACAGTTATTTCTTGGATCTTTATCTATGAGGATTCCCAATAAGCTATGTGCATAATTTTCCTAGATCATCAGGCTAAATTATATCCAATAAATTCTATTTAAGGATAAGTGATTAATATAAGTAAGAATCATCATTGGGTCCTAAAATTAGCAAGTGAGCCTAGTACTGTGGCATGTGTGTGTAATCCCAGCTGCTCAGGAGGTGGAGGCAGAGGGACTGCTTGAGTCCAGGAGTTTGAGAGCAGCGTGGGCATCACAGCAAGACACCATCTCAAAAACCTAAGAAAAATTTAAAACTAGAATAAATGAGTGAAAGTTTGACAAGTTAACAGGATGGTCACATAATCTCAAAATATTTTTTCTATAAGATACTTGATAGTTACAATGAAAAAAGAGTAACCTCACAGTGGAGAAATCCAGCAGACGCCACCTTAACATTATGTGCCTTTTAATATGATGTACTGAAAACAGCACATCACTTGTGAGGTAGCCTTGTCAAAACCACAAAACTTAAATCTACTTTTAAGAAAACATCAGGCTAACCCAAAAATGAGTATTTCATTCCATAAAGTTACTAGTTTGTACCTAAGAAATGTCAAGGCCATGAAACAGACTAAGGAATTGTTTCAGATTAAAGGAAACTAAAGAGGTATAGCACACACTGTTGAGGCAACTGGGAACTTTTTAGTAAAGTTCTGTAGGTGAACTAATAACACTGTATCAATATTAATTTCCTGATTATTTCCCCACCATTAAAATTTACATACAGAAAAATTCACCCTTTTTGGTATATAGCTCTGTAAGTTTTGACAAAAACATACAGTTGTATAACACCACCATTAAAAAACGAAAAATTCCACCACTCCCAAAATTCTCTTGAAGTTCTCCTTAATAGTCAACCCTCTCCCCACTGAAAATTACTGATTTGTTGGCTCAATAATTTTTGCCGTTTTCAGAATGTCATATAAATGGAATTATATTGTATGTAACCTTTGAATCTGGCTTTTATCACTTAGCATAAAATATCTGAGATCTACTCATGTTGTTGCAAATACCAGTATTTCTTTTCCTTTTATTGCCAAGTAGTATTATCTACTGTATGGATGTGCCACAGTTTTGTTTATCCATTCAATTTCCTGATTTTGATAATTTGTACTGTGATTATTTTTTATTAAAATGTCTTTGTTCTTCTGGAAACATGCACTGAAACATTTAGCGAGATGGAACATTACGTCTGTAACTTTCAAATTGTTCAGAAAAAACAATACATAAATGGATGTGTGTGTGTATATGTATTTATAAGCAGATATAATACAAATGTGGTAACATGTTAACATTAGGTAATCTATGTGAAAGGGTGTAAGGAGATTCTTTGTGCTATTCTTTTCATTTGTCTATAAATCTGAAGTTATGTCAAAATAAAAAATTAATTAATTAAATCCATAATAAAATGTTTAGAAATGGGAGAAAAGTTAAGTGAAAAATAAATTTTAGGGGGAAAATTCCATCAAATGTAATTAACGTTATATTCCACTGCTTAACTTTAAACCAACCCTAAGCAAACCTGACTGCTCAGAACAACAGATTCCCAATACTCAGATGGGAAGTTTCATTACAGTAAATAAATTGCAGAATGTGTTTGTAGTCCTTGAGTAATAATAGTCTATGAATAGCATTACAGTAGTCCTCCCTCATCCACAGTTTCACTCACACAATTTCAGTTACTACAGTCAACTGAGGTCCTAAAATATTGAATGGAAATTTTTAGAAATAGTTTTCAATTGTGCGCCTTTCTGGTAGCTCTGTCCTGCCCAGGATGTGAATTATCCCTTGGTCCAGTGTATCCACACTGTACATGCTACTCGACCATGAGTCATTGACATTGTCTGCTCCTGACATCCCACCACCAGCATCTTCACGGCTCAATAATCCAGGATCACCTGAAGCAGGTAGCATGCTGTCAAAGGGTCAGTAGTAACCTAATGCTGTGTCACAATGCCTAAGTCATTTACCTCACTTCATCTCATCACATAGACATTTTATTGTCTCACATCATCATAAGAAGGGTGAGTACAGTACAGTAAGATATTTTGAGAGAGCACATTCATGTTAATTTTATTACAGTGTAGTTATAACTGTTCTATTTTATTCTTATTGTTGTTAATCTCTTACTATGCCTAATTTATAAATTAAACTTTATCATAGGTATGTGTCCATAGGAAAAAACGTTGTATACATGGAGTTCAGAACTATCTGTGGTTTAGGCATCCACTGGGGAACATATCCCCTATGAATAAGTGGGGACTATAGTATATTAAAATATTTCTGTAAAAGATTGTACACAACTTGTTACCTTTTATATTAACTCAAGTATTTATTTCTTAGCGCAGTGCACAACTTGTTACCTTTTATATTAACTCAAATATTTATTTCTTAGCTCAGTGCTTACTAGCTTAGAATTGAAAGGGCAGAATAAAAGTCTCCGTGTCAACTTTGAATTTAACTTCAAACTAGATGCATTTGGGCTGTAACACCTGCAGATACAGTAACAGAGATTTGGGTAGGAACAGGTCAATAAAGGAAATACTGCTAAAGCTCTTGCATTAGACCTCAGGGATGCATTGTGGATGTTTCCACAACCAACCTGGGTGAATAAAAAAGAAAGTAATTATATTAAAAAAGTATTCAGGTGATAAGCTTAAACTGTCTCAAAATCAACACATCAAAATTTAAAGCACTATTTCACCATCTTCACTCATTTCTAGGTCAGCTCTTTTCCTCCCAACTTTTCTTTTTATCCTAGACTTAAATCCTCAGAGTCAGTTTTTACTCATTCCTTTTTTTTCTTTGAACATATCTAGCTAATTTCCGGTCTACAAACTTTTTCTTTGAATCATCTATTTTAATACATCTGACCCTACTTTTGCATTTCTACTGCTTCTACTCTAGTCCAGACCCACAACACCTCTTACCAGTGCTATTACTATTGAGACCGCCTTCTGACATCCTTGCCTAAATCTATATCTGATATATTCTATACACTAGAGTGGCAATCATCATTCTTTTTCTTTCTTTCTTTTTTTTTTTTTTTTTTGAGACAGAGTCTCGTTCTGTCACCCAGGCTGGAGTGCAGTGGCGACCTCGGCTCACTACAACTTCTGCCTCCTGAGTTCAAGTGATTCTCCTGCCTCAGCCTCCCGAGTAGCTGGGATTACAGGCATGCGCCACCATGCCCAGCTAATTTTTTGTGTGTGTGTGTGTGTTTTTAGTAGAGACGGTGTTTCACCACGTTGGCCAGGCTAGCCTCGAACTCCTGACCTCAAGTGATCCACCCACCTTGGCCTCCCAAAGTCCTGGGATTACAGGAGTGAGCCACCATGCCCGGCCATTAGAATCATCATTCTAAAAAGGTTACTTTCCTTTTGAAAAGCCTTTTATAGCTTTTTGGCAATAACAGGATAAACCCAAACTTCTTAGTACAGCATCCATAAGACAGCCAACTTAACACTCCATCAAAGTCTCTGTACCATTTACATGACATTATTTATCATTCACCAAAATAAGGAAACCACTCCTTCATCTCTGTGTTTTTGTTAATCCTAGTCCCTCAACATGTAACAGGCTTCTTTCCCAATCTCTTCATCTACTAAAAATCCCGATTCAAGAGTCAGCTAAAATGATACCTTCTCTGAGAAGCCTTTGTTTATCCCCTTATGCCTAACCTGCAGTTAGAATTAATTACTCCGAAGAAAAACTTCACTTCCAATTGGCACTTCATTCTTTATATCTCTTTATATCTCTACATGAACATGCTTCCCACCCCACGCTACACTGTAAATTCCTTCAAGGCAGGGCCGGTTTCTGTTTCATCTTATATTTCAGAGGTTCAGCACAAAGCTAGAGAATACAATGTGAATTTTAAAGTGTTTTCTTGTTGGGATGTAGAGGCAGGAGGATTGCCTGGGGCCAGGAGTTCAAGACCAGCCTGGGTAACATAGCAAGACCCTACCTCTACAAAAAAAAAAAAAAAATTAGCTGGGCACAGTGGCACATGCTTGTAGTCCTAGCTACTCAGGAGGCTAAGGCAGGAGGATCGCTTAAGCCCAGGAGTTTGGGGTGTAATCATGCCATTGTGCTCTAGCCTGGATGACAGAGTGAGACCCTGTCTCAAAGAAAAAAAAAAAATTTCTTGGATTGAATATTATTGCCAGGTTAATCTTTCTTAACACTGCTACTGTCATAATAGTCTTTCCCTAAAATATTTTTAGTGGCTCTTTATTTCTATGAAATCAAATATGAAGTTCTAGGCCTGGTTTTCAGGACCGTCCAGAATTCCCTACTATATTACACCAAGTTATTTTCCACAACACATCTTTTCTGCCCCAGTTAAGCAAGTTTCTTCATAGTCTCACCAACAGGTGATATGATCTTGAAATTTCGGGGTTGAAAGGATTCTTTTTTAAAGACAGGGTCTTGCTCTATCACATCAGGCTGGAGTGCAATGACATGATCATAGCTCCTTGTAACCCCCAACTCCTGGGCTCAAGTAATCCTTCTGCCTCAGGCTCCTTACCAGCTAAGACTACAGGTGTACGCCACTACACCAGGCTAATTTTTCTGTTTTTTGTAGAGACAGGGGTTCTCACTATATTACCCAGCTGGTCTCAAACTCACAGCCTCAAGCAATCCTCCCGCCTCCGTCTCCCAAAGTGCTGGGATTACAGGCATGAGCTACAGAGCCTGGCCTGGAAGGATTCTTAACTCCAGTCTAGTTCACTCAACAATTATAAACACAAGATTATCTCATCTATTCAAGTCTTACACATTCTTAAAATGAGGTTTAACTGTCATCTTCTCTAAGAAACCATAAAACTACTCCACCTTACTCTACTGGAAATTTCCTAACTAAATTTTAATCTTGATCCACACAACTGGCACTTAATTAGATAAATGTCTGCATTGTTACTTTTGACTAACCAATAAGATTGAAAGATTACTGGGAAAAGTCTTTGTAGCTCCCTCTACCCACTAACACATTACGTAAGTATACAGATAATAGATGCTCAATGAATAATTGAAACCCTAAACCCAGGCTGTCCAGCTAGCTTAAAAAAAAGTTTTGTTTTGTTTTTAATAGCAGAGGAACTTCAGTGGCAGCCCAACTGCAGTCCTACTGTCCCGATACTTATAATGCCAGTATGATCAGTTAACAGCAGTTACAAGCTCTGGCCTGACACATATTTTTGCAAACAAAGTTTAACTGGCCCATAGCCATGCCCATCCATTTACAATTCGTCTGTGGCTGCTTTCACACTACAATGGAAGAGGTAAGCGGCCACAAGAAAGATCCTATTTCCCACAAAGCCTCAAATGTTTATTATCTGTCCCTTTACAGACAAAGTTTGGCAACCCTTACTTAACCAAAGCATTCCTAATTTTGAGGTTGTTTGTATTTTTGACTGCCCAATTCAAGAAGTAAAGATGTTTTGATGGCAGCACACAGCAGGTTCATAGCTGGGGCAATATTCCCCATGACCTAGTAAGTGGCTTATTTACTATTTTCAGTTATCTATTTGAACACACAACTCCTGATAAAATGGATAATTAAGAGTTGATTATATAATCAAATAAAAAATTAAACTAATTTACACAGTGATGAAAAGTCAAGCCACTCATAATGACTTACAGTAATCTTTGAGTAAGCATCTTGCTCAAGGCTGGATGGTGCAATAGAGCCTGAGCCTGTTTGAAGAGACATCTGTTATAAATAAAATAACCAGCTCCAAAGCTACAAGCTAACATTTCCCACCAATGCCACATACTTCACTGGGAGGATTCGAAGGACTCTGTAACTGGGATAATTCTATCATTTTGGCAAAGCAGGTAAATTGTGGTGGATTATAACTCTGATTTTGAACACATTTTAAAAATGAAATCATCTGCTCATCATCGTGTAGAATGACAACCCACATGAAGGAAAAAATCTTGAGACCAATTTCTAGTAATTAATTGCAAACACAGTATAGTGAACTTCAATGGTAAATTAGTAATTGGATTAATACTTTTTCCCATTAACTTATTATGTGACTTGGAGCTAATTTAGCCTCCAAATATACATTTACAATTTACAAAAACATAAATTATTATTTTACAAGGTTAACGGATATTTTAGCTACATGGACAAAATCACTCAAACTCTTCTATGAAAGGTGACATTAAAAAACACTGTGTGTGTGTTTAAACGAATTTTAATTAATCCTTTTAGGATACAACAGGGAAAACTTAGGTCATTTAAGTTCAGAAGCTGTTCGGAAAATCCTATTCAAGGACTCATTTTAGGGAGGACCTAAAGTGTCCTCCTAAGATATTCTCTGGCATGTTTTCATGCACATTGCTTCTCCAGCATGTTTATCATTTGACATACTCTATTAAACCACAACCACATCAAGGCCTCCCTATACTGCTAAACTCAACAGATCCACCAGTTAAGGCTTTCAAGGAGTGCTCTTTTCTAGTAATATACCAATTCCAAGCACAGTGCTAACAACCAGATAGAATGGACAACATTCTCTGGGACAACCAAAGAGGACTTCCATTAGCACTGCCTTACTCCCCGTGACAGAAGTCAAAAAACTGCCAAGCAGGCTTTTTCCCCGCCACACTGTCCAACACTAATCATAAAACACTACAGATGCATCCTTTCTCAAAATGCAGAGGGATTGTGTATATTTGCAAAGAACAACTATTTTTTATGCTTCCAAATTCTTAATCCTGTTTGGAGCTGTCAGTGGGGGTTAATGGAAGCCTTGGATAGGAGAATTCCAATCTGGTTGGCAGATGGATAGGTTGGTTATAGCTGCATAACTATGTCTTGCCTGCAGGCACAATTCAGAACACTGTTAAAGCAATATAAAGTCTCTGTCAAGCTGAACCATTTGGATCAGTAGCAAGGAGAAATAATAATAAAAAAGAAGTTCATTTCTGGGCCTTGTGCATTTATGCTAGTATGCAGAAACTGATTAATTGTCATAGTGCACTGGTCTTCTATACCTCAGATTTCTACTTCTGGAGTAGATTTTGCATGCTAATATAATCATTCTCCCTCTTGAGACATTAGCAAATAATCAAATGAAAAACAGGATCATAATTTACTGAGATTCGAGCAATTCTCTATGCAAATTTGACTTGTTATTGCTGCTGCCTCGTTAATCTGAATGCCTTTGACAAACTCCTTTGATTTATGAACTCGTGACAACTCCAATGTGTATATATTTTGCTAGATTGACATTATCATTAAGAGTGGGTGGACTGAGCTCACATGAATGGCTGATTTTATTCGCTGGTGTCTGCTGCTCAACAGCTGAGCATCTCCTCCTCACAAAGCCCCTGAGCGGCAGGCTCTTCCCATCTTCCCATCCATTCATCATCTCGATGTTAATTGGCCCAGGCTTTAAGCAAATTTTCAACACGATTTAAAGGCACGATGACACTGATTACTGACCCTCTGCCATACGGTGCCTATTGATTAACCTGACAGAGATGATGAGCTTGAGGGAAACTAGGTGTGTGGGGACCTCAGGGGGAAAAAATATATTGTCTATGCAGGCAAACACTTGTCATTACCTTACAAGCCAGAATTTGCACAGCACACATTCTTAAAACACACTACTGCTTTAACACCTACAGCTAACACAGAAAGTGCTTTCTGTATTCAGAGATTACAGATATGTCATGTCAAAGCGCATGACACATTCAGTATTTAGAAGAACTCCCTAGATAGATGGCTGCCTTTCAACCAATTATGCTTGTTCTGGCTGATGTATCTAATTTAGGTTAAATTCGAAGAAAGTAACTGGGTGGCCTGGTAATGCTGTAACAGAAAAAAATAAGAATGAGAAAAATCAGATTCTTGAAAATAGAGGAAGGAAGAAAGGAAGGATTAAAATTATTTGCTGCCATTCTACCACTATTAAAAGGAGAAGCACTCTTAAAGAGGAAGAAAACATCAACCTGATTACACGAATTTTGTTTTCTGTTCTTTTAATACTGCTACCTGATTACAACTGTCAAACTGTTCCTGGCACAGAAATTATATCCACAACTGAATTATTTTTAAATAAAGTAATATTTTAAGTCTAACAAACATTGCCTTTAAATTCTTGCTTGCCCATTTTCAACAACTGCTGTGCAACCTGCTATACTTAGGAAAATTGTGCAGGATCTTTGACATTAAGCTTCATAAAAACTAAACGTTTCATTATCAGAGAAAAAATGAAAGTTCATAATTAATAGTTACTGAGCACATATATTAGTAACAAACAGAAATCTGCCTTAAAATATTGCTAGGTCTGCGAATTTACACAATGTCATGCAGCACCCACTATCAGGGATCAGACAGAAAACATCTTTAGATAGGATCAGTTATTATCTAAAACAAAGCCAACAAATATCCTCCCTCTGGCCACACATATCACCTTGTTTACTTACGAGTCCTGGGGGGACAGCCAATATACAATTTTATACACGAAGATTTTGGGGCAGCACTAACAGTTATTTCAAAGCTAAAATAATAGAAAACTGAACAACCCGGCTGTAGTACCTATTACAGTGACATGGGCTGTTAATGTAAGAGATCAAGTGTTTTTCAAGTCAAACAGCATTGGTGCCTGTTATACTGGAACATGTAGCTTACTCCCTAAAAGCCTGCCTCCTGCTCTTTTAAGATAAACAAGCTCAACTAAGCACTGAGATACTCTGATAAGAAGGATAGAAGAGATGAACTGCACCAGGGAGTGACAATGCAAGGGCATGAATGAGCAGGGTTGCTTTCTGTTAACTTTCAAGTCACCGAAAATATCACAATACAACATTTTAATGTTTCACCATTAATTAAAAGTCTAGCTATAGGAGAAAGACAAATTTGTAGCAATAAATATGGGGACCAAAAAAGGGGGGGCTAAAACAGTTATCTCTTTTGTGAATAGGAGCGATATTACATAGCTGTCTGAACACAGTCAGCTTTGTGACTTGTTAATCAAAGGTTTGAACATCAACTTAGCAATGACTATGAGTATATAAAAGAGTTTGTAATTATGTTAATATGCTCCACATCAGAAGTAATAGTCCACTTAAATTTTAAAGGTTTTTTTTTGGCTCTAAAGCCTTGATTTAAAAACAAACAAAAAAAACACTTCCTACCTTACCCTTTCAAGTAGTTTTTTTTTTTTTTTTTTACATTTTTATCCTGCTTAATGTATGAATGCAATTACAAAACTACATTTATTTATTAAAATGTGGGTTAATATTTTAAAATCCCAAACAGGCTTGCAAAGCAGACATCTTATACTACTGTAGGTTGTGTTTTTCGTGACGGAACTAAAAGGACAACCATTCTTTCAGGGAAAAAAAAAGCAATTCACACATACGTTTACACTGTTCAAAATGCAACAACAATGTACAAAGTAGAGAAATAAGCAAGGCAAAATGAATTAAAATTCACCAGGGGAATTTGAGATAGAAAGACATACATAATAAAAAGCCAAGAATACGTACCATGTAAACCAAAATATAACTAGCTTAACTTACCTTTTCCCTTTAAATCTATAGGAATCTTTTAAAAAACTGCTTTCCTCTTTAAGACATTACCTTCACGATTATGTGTTTTGGACAGATTTTTTTGTGCCATGATTTTCTTTGCTGCCATATTCACAAAAATATTTCATCCAGAGATCCTCTGCATATAGTTTTGTGTAAATTAAGAGGCAAACATTTGCTTCTACTAATAAGCACATCTGGTTATTTTTGTAACTCAAAGACCTCTGTAGATTTTCTTATGTAGTTTTTTTTTTTTGATCAAAATAGGACTGAGAACTATAGAACCCTTAGGATGTATGACAAAATTCTTTCTCTCTGATGAATTTTTTTTTTCTGTCATCCTTGTTTCCTGGTTTTTTGTTTCTTTTTGCTAAATGACTTTCATCCCCTTGGATATCTTCCTTGCTTTGGTGTTACCATTTTATTACAATTCAACAATATCTTGAAAGAAATTTAAGATTCCTTTAAACTTGATAAAAGCTAATATCCTGAGATGTAAAACCATCCCAAGTAAATAAACTACATTTCTGAAAGCTAGACTGGGCTAGATTAAGATCTGTGTTTAGGTGTATGTCTCTAATATGGACTGGTCTTGTTTAATCATTATTTTTTTTCCTAATTAAGAAATTATTATATAGGCTTATTATTGTACTGTGTCCTTCCCCACTAATGATACTGCCTTAATGTCTCTTCGGGTCTTTAAAATTACAAATACCATTCCTCTCACCTATTTCCATAAATGTTTGGTTCCCAAGGCTGAAAAACATGTCTCAGCATAGATATTGAAGGGTATGCCTTAAAGAAAAGTAACATATAGGGAGAAAAAAAAAAATCATATACCATACATTATATCCCTTGCTTTCCTCTTAAAATGGTAAGTAGACTAATTATACTCCTTATTTGGGATACTTGAGTTTAATCTGTAACTTCTGCTGTAAATCCTGCTTTCCATTTTCTGTTCATCTCTACTACAGAAATGAAAAAACTAGAATGAGAGAAAATATGTTTTTAAACAGAAAACAGCAAATATAACTCAGATTAACTGCATTCTCATGGGTCTCTAAGTAGCCAGACCCTAAGGTAGTATTGGCCTAAGGATTTAAAATTTGAGTGAGAAGTCTTCTATTTCTGAAGGGTCAAAGGTTATAAACACCAATTCATGTCTTCAATTTTTCATTTGTTAACATCACCAAACAACAAAATGAAAATAAAACCAAAACAGATTAGCTTGGAGTTCTACCAGGGGTAATTTAATAAATTTATTGGGAAGGATGGCTAATTTTACTGCTCCAGGGATAAACAACCTTGTTGGGTTTTTGTTGTTGTTGTTTTAAAGCAATGCTCTTTGATGTGTAAGTAACAAATTTTTAAAAGATGTTTTTTCTCCAATAGAAGGAACTGCCTTTTTCTATAGCAATGCAAATAGTTTCTACTTAAAGAATACCAAAATTATTTCTCTTAAGCCTAAGGTCTTAAGTTATTGGAATGCTGGAGAATGGCTGTATACCTCTAATCTACCATTTTGCTAACTATACAGAATTTTGTGCATTTCTGACAAATCCCACAATTCATTTGATTATGCTGCCATTACTTTCCACACCGTAACTATCTTCGATTTAAAGAATCACAAGAAATGTACATTTTCTTTTCTCAAAATTATCCCACAAGTCACTAAATTATAGAACATTTTACTATCATTTCGCAGAAATTTTTTTTGGGAAATATTAATAATACTTGGTTGATTTAAAGAAAAAAATAAGTGATAAACAATCAAGATGTTTCCAAATCATTCTGTCTTTGACCAGAACCTAATTTTAAAGTGGTCTTTTAATTTAATAATCATTGTAGCACTGAAATTCAAATTGGGCTAATTTTAATGAATGATATTTTAAAATCTGTTATTAGCTATCATCAATGGCATTTTATTATTACTAATCTCTGTTACTATAATTACTATTAGTAATTAATAATATACTAATATCTGTTATTAGCTATCATCAATAGCACTTGTTGCATTATGGAATGGAAAATACCACTACAGAGTTTGGTAATAGATAATTGGTTTGACAGATATCAAACATTAATTTTAATATCATAGTAGTTGTTCTCACAGTACAGAATTAGTGAATACCATAACAGCTAATTGTGGTATTAAAGTATCTCCTGCCAAAATACCCTCTTGTGGAAACCAATGTGTCATGCATCTTTTGCTCCTATATACAATGAAGGAATAGTTGACTTCAAAACCAGTTGCCTATCACTGCTGTACAAAGGACATTCTGGGTAGTGGTCAGTAAAGAAAGCATGGTCATTTCTAAACGCCAGTGGTTCCCAACATCTCCTTTCCTTCTGAGTGGAATCAAGTCTGAGAGCACTGACTTGTGGGTCACTCGACCCACGACGGCCTGGATAGGTTTCAAGAATAACAGAGGTCATGTAATTGCCAAAAGAGCATTAGCCACTCAATCATAATGGATAATTAAATGACCTACATGATTCCTGAAATAGCTGCTCTATATTTGGTCTATTACTTGTGTCCCTCAAGATAAGCTACTCGTCTGGTCTGCCTTGACCTGCAAAAGTCCAACCTGCACGCGAACACTAGCTGCATGCTTCTATTGCTTTGTAACCGGCCCCCCACCGGCCCCACAGTATTCATGCCCCAGACTCTGCTTTCAAGAGGACACACATAAAAAATCAATCTTGTATCCTTCTCCCTATTGTGCTCTCTGGAATACAAATGACTAAAGCAAAGAAAAAAATTAGTAAATTCCTGGTTTAGATCTTTGGGGGATAGAGGGAAGAAACATAAGAACTACAGAGAAGGAAAGTCATGGTTAATTTTTTTTTTTAAAGTTTTGCTCATATGCCTTCAATGAATTTTTACATTCCATTATAAAGCCAGTCAGGGATTTTTTTGTGGGCAGCAAGTCATTATAACTCCAGTTGCCTAGAATGCATTTTTGATGGTGTTGAATACTGCAATCTTTCCTGGCCTAATTTTTCAGTCCATACAGAAAGCAAAGTGCCTCTCAACAAAATGAAATATACACAGCATCAACTGTTTTTATAATAGCAGTAGCCAAAAAAGCAAGAATCTGTAATGCCTCAAATTTTCATCTCTCTGAATAGTTCAACAGTCTCACTATAATTCTCAGTCACAATCACAACCAAATAGAAGCCAGGTATATCAAATAGCAAAAAATGTACTGGATTCATTTGCTTCTTTGGGAGGAAAAGGTCTGCCTTTGGCCCTAGAGGTAGCTGCACATCTAGCAAACACTACAGAAAAAGGCAAGAGACAAGTAACCAAAGACAACCTCACAATAATGGCAAGGGACACAGGATGTGAGGGACAAAAGAGCTCACATTTAGAATACCTTAGAGGCTAGTAGGATTCTTCCGTTTCCACAGGAAATTATGTAGCTTGAGGCTACTTGCTATCCTGATCTCTTACTAGTACATGGATGGCTTATTAAACCTAGAACATAACTGTTTTAGTTAACTTCTGAGCAGGGAGGGGGTTGGGGGGGTGGGGGGGAAAGAGAACAAAATGTACTTAAATGCTGAATTTTTTCTCCAGGCTGAATGCCTTTCATCCAATAAGACATTCAAAGCAGTGACCCAGCAAATGGATTGAAAAAGCAATCTTCCGTCCCAGTGCCACATTATCATTCCTATTGAGTATTCTCCATGAGATATCTCAATCAGCTGTGTGTAAGTGACAACGCAGCCCATTGCTGGGTTAATTAAACATTTGACTTTAACACCCTCCCCATCATTAAGCAAATAAAAGCAGATAATTCAAACTGCACTTCATCCTCAGGGTACACAACACACATGTCAAAATTAAGCGAGTCCAAGGCCTCTGGGGAATTCTGCTGGGGCTATAATCAGTTTAAATCTTATCTGGTTTATCAATTATTCTATTGATTAAACCAAAGCGATTATACACAACTCCTCTGCCACATGGGATTGATGTCAGTAGAGCAAGAAAATAACTCCAGGAGGTTCCAAACTGATTTAAAAAGAGACCAACAGACAGACCGATAATAGTCGATTATTACATACCAGTGATCCATATACTGAAGAGTTGATTCTTAGTTTCAGGCGGGTGAAGTGAACTGTTTCCAATCACTATGTCCCTGCGCTATACCTTACAGCTGTGGCTTGAGTAAATTTATGTCTTGAAAGATCAACATATTTTCTACTGATTTAAACAGAAGCTAGCATGCCCAGCAGTTGAAATATATTTTATAGATACTGACCCTAAGCTCTAACAGAGAGAATCTCAAATAGGGAAAACTAAAATTTTTTTCTAATCTTCTTACCTGTATGCATGTGACCAGTAAGATGCAGGAATGAAAAGGGACATATTTGAGAGCTGATACGCCTACAAATAGACAATCAGCTATTCCAATGTCCTAAAACATCATTATTCTTGAAAAACAGAATCTAAGAAATCAGCAAGATCTTACCACAGAGTCATGACTCCTTTTATTAATTCCAAGGGCACCATTTTCAATGCCATTAATAACACTGAAAATATATAGTTGTATCTTCAAATGAAATGTCGATAACTAAACCCTAACATATCGAGTTTCTACCAGAAATTTGTAACCACAATTTAGTTACCTTCCTGCCCCATTCATTGTGTAATATCTTTCAAATGTCTAGAACCCCTATAACCTCAAGGCCATGCCCTACTATATATGAGAAAACCACTAATAAAACCTACTAACAAAATGAGGGAGGGTGGTTAGACTACTCCACGCCTGAAATCTTTGCACTTACAGCCATGCTCTTGAAAAAGGAAATTTGTTCACTGCTATGCTGGCACCGCATGTGCATTCAACCATAATTTAACTTATCTCCTTCAGATTTTTTGTTTTCAGGAGGACTAAGTAAGAAACTTGCATTAGCATGCTGTATTCTACACTCACCACTAGAAATACTGAGGGTGCTATTTGTAATTGTATTCTTTTTAAGAGGTTTATTCTCTGCAGCTGTTTTCTGCTTGCAGTGTATTTTGTGTAATCAGCACATCATCATAAATACATTGGCTGTTCCCCTGAGGGTAGCTGTCAGTGTTTAATTTACAGAACAACCTGGCCAATGTGAATTTTAACACTACAGCACTATGGCAAGGAGTTACCACACTCTGTGAAAAACAGGTTTCTATGAATTTTTATATCAAGAGCTGGTCCCAGGACAATTTAGGTTCTAGAAACAGATTGTTTAAAGAAGCACTTTATACCTTGTATGCAATAGACTCTTTCTCAGTTATAGCCTCAGTAGAAGCCCCAAACTAACTATCAAATCACCAGGGGGAACTACCAGTTCTGAAGACAACAAGGATTGAAAATCTACGATCAACCAGTAGGAGGCATTGTAACAAATATTATCATCTCTTTTTAAGCTACATGTACAGCTATCACAAACATCACTGTTCCCTTAGAAGGTATGTAAAGGCAGAGAGAAAACCATTTAAGACACAGACTAGTCTGAAATATACATTATCACTTTTTTGCTGAGATGAGATATATCTGATATGAACATAAGTATACCACTTCCTTAGGACTGCTACTAAGCCAGACCTCTAGCTCAATAAATCAGAAAAAAATACATATAACTAATGGTTAACACTAGTAGTTATATGCATAGTGACTGGTATATAAGTACTTAATACATGTATAATAAATAACTATAAGCTCCTTGAGGATAGGTTCTGAATCTTAATTTATGCCCAAGACTTTGTACAGTAATTGGCAAATAAAAGGTACTCTATGTGAATCGAATCGGAGTTGTGGCTAGTTGTGAATGGCCATGTTATTTGTAAAGCCTTACATCTACTTGACGTCAAAAGGATTTTCTAAATCAGTAAAATGTCCCTAAGGACAATATAAAAAGTACAAATTATAGTCATTTTAGTGAGAGCTATTCATACAAGAAATCTAAGTACCTCAATCTCACAATGAAGAACAAATTAGCCTACAAAATAATGGCATATTCAAACATTTTAATAATGAAGATTACATAGAATTAAAACTTTTCTATGCTATATACTTGTTTCTATATCTTTAATATGATCAAATGGAAATGATCATTTTAAATGCTCAGAATGGTAACCAACAGCACTTTTCTATTACTGAAGTGGTTTTGTATGCACACATACACATTCTATAAATCAAGTGATTATACATATGTATTTTTCTGTAAGGGTCATTTTTACAAGTTAGAATGCCTAGAATTAAACTGAATCAAAATATATTTCATGTTGAGTTGTCCTCAGTGTATTTGCTTTTAATGTTGCGCAGGACTACATTTGCATGATGTTTTACAAAAATCAGTAAATTGTGACTAAGATTCTTGTTTTCTTTTAAAGGAACAAAATAACTGACTTCACTTAGGAGGGTTTAAAACTTGCCGAAATTTGTGGTAAAGTTAATTTTTAAACTATTAAGTAGAACAGCAGAGGCCAGGCATGGTGGCTCATGCTTGTAATCCCAGCACTTTGGGAGGCCGAGGCGGGCGGATCACGAGGTCAGGAGATCCAGACCATCCTGGCTAACATGATGAAACCCCGTCTCTACTAAAAATACAAAAAAATTAGCCGGGCATGGTGGCGGGTGCCTGTAGTCCCAGCTACTCGGGAGGCTGAGGCAGGGGAATGGCGTGAACCCGGGAGACAGAGCTTGCAGTGAGCCGAGATGGCAGAGCGAGACTCCGTCTCAAGAAAAAAAAAAAAAAAAAAAAAGAACAAGAACAAGTGAGATCTGTACAACTTACTTTGATACTGCTATAATTAATATAAGCATAATCATATATAAGCAAAATCTGGTAACACCTTATTTCTGACAACCAGGAAAAAAATTGTATTTAAAAATATGAACAAGCCCTATATCATTTATCCTTTCTATGATGCTAAGACATTTCAAAAACGTTAATTCCTTTTTAGGTTTATGTCACTGAAGGGCAAAATGAGAAAAAAGATGACCCACCAACTCAATTTTTTTTCACCAGTTAAAGGAAATTTTTAATTCAGTTGAATATTTGTAACTTAGTACTTAAAAACTTTAGGCCTAATAAAATATATCTTAATTTTTAATAAAGAAATTTATCACATTCTTTCCTTTTCAATTTAGAATTACAAAATTACATCCTGGGACCTTCTGAACTAAACTGGATGGGGTTAGACTGAGGTCATACTATATTTTCTCTTCCCTGGAGACCATGTAGTAGTTCCATAGGCTGCCATTAGATAGCAGCACAGTACACACCATCAGTCATGACTCTCATAGTCTCTCCTGTTAAGGTTGGAATTATCTCATTTACACACACACACACACACACACACACACACACACAGAGAGAGATTCTAATTCAATTAGTGCAGTCGGCAACTCCAGAAAAGAGTAATTCAATTAGTGCATTGTGGAGCTCTACAGTACCTCTAAGCAGATGTTCACCATCTTCAGGAACTGGAGCTAGGTTTAAAATACCTGTGCCACTCTGATATGCCACTACATTATGTCATTTGTCAAAGTGCTTACATATGCTTTTCTATGCTTTTCTGGCTTCAAAGAAAAGATGAGGAAACAAACCCAGGCTAAGTTCCTAGAAATTTTTCCATCATTCAAAACAAAGAAGTATATGCAATCTTAGGCAGTAATTAAATTACATTATTTAAATTGTGTTCAAAACATGTGTGTTCAAAACAAGTGTCTACACTGTATTCTGACTTATTACACTTATTTTTTTTTTTGAGACAGTCTCACTCTGTCGCCCAGGCTGCAGTGCGGTGGGCGTGATCTCGGCTCACTGCTATCTCCGCCTCCCAGGTTCCAGCGATTCGCGTGCCTTAGCCTCCCAAGTAGCTGGGGTTACAGGCATGTACCACCACGCCTGGCTAATTTTTTGGATTTTTAGTAGAGAGTGGGTTTCACCATGCTGCCCAGGCTGGTCTCAAATTCGTGAGCTCAGGCAATCCGCCCGCCTCAGCCTCCCAAAGTGCTGCGATTATAGGCATGAGCCACCACGCCCGGCCAAGAAAAAACTTTCTAGTAGAACCAACAAAGTAAAAGCAAAATGCTTCAAGAAGTTTGATTCACCAATAGTGGTGGTGATCAGGGAGAGATTAGATGACTCCCTTCCAAACACATTTCATAAAGGATTTCTATATTATGAGACGTATGTGACTAGATGGCCTCTGATGTCTGGTCCAATGCTGAAATTCTGTGGTTCTATGAATACACTGATGTTTGCTCATGAGGCAAGCCTGGAGTTTAAATAATAAAGCTAATCATTAATTGTGAAGGTGTGGTTGTAAAAAGCCCATAAGCTGTGAGGCATTTTCACTGTATTGATGCATAATACACCAAGAAGAAATTTTGTAGTTTCTTTGTACTAGATTTAGAGAACTCCATAAAAGCACATTTCAGTCTCATTTCTTAAACACTTGCATTCCTCTTATTCTTGTAAGACTGCAAAAAATGGTTTGTCTTCATTCATCCTGTAGAAATCAGCCAATGAGAAATCAATTTCTACAAGAATGATTTTTGAAAACTCCCCCACTGAGTCAAGACAGTGGGTTCTCATAGCTTAAATGCAAATCTACATCAATGTTTATGCTTTAAAAATTCAGAGCAATACTTAAAAACAACAATAACTAGTTCTTAACATCTCTCCTTTTGGTATTACTTTCTGAGCACAATATTTTTAAGTAAGGACAAAAATCTGGCTACAAACGAGCAGGACTTATATTTTACAAGTATTATCTTCTCTCTTTCTAGCATGACCTCAAAGCAGGAATTACCAACACCATTTTTCCAGTGCATTTCACTGGACTGATGCAGAACAGCTCTTGCCTTTCACATTTTCAGAGGAGAGGGCTAAGCTAAATAGTTGCCTTTTTTTTTTTTCTTTTTTAGATGGAGTCTCTCTCTGTCAACCCAGGCTGGAGTGTAGTGATATGATTTCGGCTCACTGCAACCACCACCTCCAAGGCTTAAGTGATCCTCCCACCTCAGCCTCCCGAGTAGCTGGGACCACAGACTGGCACCACCATGACTGGCTAATTTTTTGTATTTTTGGTAAAGATGGGGTTTCACCATGTTTCCCAGGCTGGTCTCGAACTTCTGAGCTCAAGTGATCCACCCACCTCAGCCTCCCGAAGTATTGAGACTATAGGTATGAGCCACAGTGCCCAGCCATTGAGGAACTTTCAATACAAACTCTTTTCCATACTCCAGAAGAAATGCAAAAGGCCATTCATTCTCAGTTAAAACTTTACTTGTAAATTCAATGCCCCAAAATGGATGAAAATGAAAGCATACATCAATAGTGCTTCCTTAGAAGAAAAAAGTTTTTAAAAAAATATATGTTGTTTTAAGATGTATTGTAATTTATAAACTCCTACTCATAGCTTGAAAAAAAGATGTAATTTAAAACATAATAGAAAATTCATTTTATTACTACAAAATATTTTCCAAGAAATATATGGTGGCTTTTACAAGGAAGATTTTCCATTCATTTGGCATAAGCTGGACTAATATAAGCATAATGTTTCTTCCACATTACCTAATGAGCTTTCTTACTATAAATACACGTTTTCCACATTAAAAAAAATATTTTTCTTCCCCAAATTTTAAAGTCTTCTATAATTTGACCACTTGTTAAAGACACTGGATAATAAGAGCAGTAAATAAAATAGCTGGGTGAATTTTGATTGGCCTGGCAATACTGCCATATAGTAGGCTATCAGTTTAACAAACTATGTCACTGAATCTCTTTACCCAACACCATCTTCCCAACTTCTTGCCTCCACAAAAACAGAACTGGGACCTAACCTGATTCTTCCTTACAATAGGGTGTTCCATAAATTCCACTACTAATAATACACTAACCCAACTTTATCTCCTTTGCCCCACAGCCTGCATTTATTTTCCAGTGTTAAGTTTGTTTGGCTCCATCAGCACCACTTCTCTTTAACACTGTCCCTTTTCATGCATTTAAGGCAACTACTTCCAACCCTATCAACGAAAGCAGACAAATGGGGGAGAAAGGAATGAACTGCAAACACCTCAAACAAGAAAGGTTGCTTAAAAAACCAAGTGTCACATTCTGACAGTTCAATATTTCATAGCCAATACAAGGAATGTGCAACGACACTGCAACTTTAAATCTTTTCTTCCTATGTCAGTCTCTCTTTCTCTCATTGTAATGCCAAAGGGAACAACAATCAGAGTGGAGATGTTCAACGTGATAGAGGTCAGGACACCATCGGATCAACGTACCAGAAACACGACCTTGTTTATTTTTTTTCCACAGTATTATTGTTTACAGGGTGCTTTGCTCGTGTACCTTGTGGTTCTTAGCTAAAAGATGAAATTACAGCCCAGGATGAAGCACTCAGGCGCACATCCAATTTGTGTTTCCATCTCAGAAAACAAAAAGCTTCTAAGGCCCTCAGGCTGCCATTCAAACTTGGAGGCTGACATTTTTAACAGCATGAACCAGAGACTGGCAGAGAGAATGATCTAATGCATTTCTGACTTGTCAATCAAAGATCTCACCTCTGCTGTCTTGTAAACAGTTGGGGACCATCTAACTACATTCATAAACCTAGGGAGAGCTTACTGCCAGCTGGGGTGCTGTAGCCACATGCTCTGGCTTCTATTCACCAAAATCATGATTCAGTTTTATAATCTCACTGTAAATAGTCCATAGGCACATTTCCAGGACTACTGGAATTGAACCAGAGTAGGGAATACAAAAGAGATTTTGGTCAAATATTGTGTTATTTTCAAGCTGCTGGAATCCTGTACTCATGTTATCCTCATTTTACCAATTCTCCCCAAAAGATTGCACTGTGCCGCAGCTGAAATGCTTAAAAAAATAATGACCTGCTTTTTAAAAATCTAGGGGAAATATACTAATATTATATTACAAATTTCCCTTGTAGTTTATTACCAGTAACAAAACAAGTACTCCCCCAAACAATGGCTCATATAAAGGGTAGAAGCTACAATGAACAGTAGCAACTATATTTTGGTAAAACTAATTATGTACTTTCTTTTAAATAGAAAACTTAAATTCATATACAAAAGCTTTGTACTTACTAATTTGACATAATGTAGTATATATGTATGTGTATGTGTGAGACATAAAAACATAAAATTAGATTACTTATATTGCTAATGAGAAGACTTTTTTTATTTTTATTTATTTTTTTGAGACGGAGTCTTGCTCTGTCGCCCAGGCTGGAGTGCAGTGGCGTGATCTCGGCTCACTGCAAGCTCCGCCTCCTGGGTTCATGCCATTCTCCTGTCTCAGCCTCCCGAGGAGCTGGGACTACAGGCGCCCGCTACCACGCCTGGCTAATTTTTGTATTTTTAGTAAAAAGGGGTTTCACCGCGTTAGCCAGGATAGTCTCAATCTCCTGACTTTGTGATCCGCCCTCCTTGGCCTCCCAAAGTGCTGGGATTACAGGCGTGAGAAGACTTATATTGCTATTCTTTCCCTTCTGTATATGACCATCTAATCCAACACACGTAAAAAGTTAGACCCAATCAGGAATTTTTTGTTAAAGAATCAAGTACGAAAATGAATACTCCTTTTCTTCACGTCAATTTTACAGGGCACAGAATTCCATGCATGCTCTGGGCACAGATCCTCTGACTAGTTTAAGAGAGAGAAGATAAAGATCAGGGAAGACTTTAATTCTAGCTCAGCTTGAGCTGAATCTTGAAGATTAGGTAGACAAAGGCAGAGAGTGGGTAAGGGACAACAGGTGTTTGTGGAGGGGTTTTTCAGGTAAGCAGAATGGTATATGCAAAGACACAGATATATAAAAGAACACTGCACCTTTGGGGAACTGCAAAATTTGAAATGACTAACAATTACATGAGAGGGAGGTGGTGGTCAGATATAAGCCAAATTCAAACTTTGTTCAATTCAAAAAGATGTGAGCAGCTATCTATGAGATAAACAGTGACCAAAATCAGTATTACCAGATGATGAATGTAGAATTTGAGCAATATGATATAGGTGAAATTCAGAAATTACTAGTATCACTGAAATGGTAATCTCTGGGAGGACATTTAAAATCCTTCCTTCTTTCTACTTCTCTGTACTTTCTACAATGAATATTAAATGTTTTAATTGTATATCTCCTAATTTAATTAAATGGTAATAAAAATACTTAAAAACGAAACCATTATTTGGGCATGTGTGTGTGTGCACGCACAGGCACACATGGATGGATAAGTCATTCCAGATCAAAGGACACTAACATGTTAATTTAGCAATAATTATCTTAAAGTGGAAGGCATGTGGGTGATACTCTTGTTTATATATTTACCAAATGACGTATATATTGCATAATAAACAATAATTCATTTTATTAGGAGAACAAAAAATTTCTGCACAAACAAATAAAAACATGTTTGATTTGTCATTCCCTGCAAACCCCTAAGGTGAAGGGTGTAGCTGGGATAAATACAAGTCAAATGTTAACACATACATAAAAATAACTACATTTATTATACAGAAATTGTGCTACACTGAAATTATTCATATACAATAGAGGGGGTATCAGCTACAGAATGAGAAGCATTTCTGTCACAGGATAATTTTCCTTATAGTATTGTTTTGTAATAGAATTTGGGTGTTAATGTATATTCAATTTGATAATCCATATTCCTCTAAAATCTCAAATGTAAAATTAAGTTTTCCATATATAATGAATAATGCTTAATTTTCCTAGTATTGTTCCATTTTAACATTTCACTTTGTACATGGTAAAATTCAGTAGACTTGTAAGCATTTTTAAGTAATAAAATACAACATCTCTCCTGAATTCAATATAATTTCAACCTTTGACATGGAACCCTAGCTAATATTTCACTTAGCTCAAGATTTTCCTAAAATTACTAGTTATACTTGATACCTAAAGTATTCTAGGGCCATATAAATCTATATATATAGATAGATAGATAGATTTTTTTTTTTTTAATTGACACAGGGTCTCACTCTGTCACCCAGGCTGGAATGCAGTGTTGCAATCATGGCTCACTGCAGCCTTGACCTCCCACCTTGGCGTTCCAGATAGCTGGGACAGGTGAGTACCACCACACCCAGCTAATTTTTTGTAGAGACAGGATCTCACTATGTTGCCCAGGCTGGTCTCGAACTCCTGGGCTCAGGTGATCCGCCAGCCCTGGCCTTCCAAAGTGCTGAGATTACAAGCGTGCATCACTGTGCCCGGCCCCTTACTTATATTCTTACAGTCAGAATTTCATTTCTCTTCTCTTTCAATATCTAAAGCAAAATAAAGAATCTTAATTACTCAGCTGTTTTTAATTACTTTAACTCTATTGCTCATTCTCATTTAATATTATAGATTATAGGATCACCATTTGCTGGGAATGAGCAAATGATTCCATCAAATATATCTACTGGTAATCAACAGAAATCTTCTAATCACTCATACACTTTCCAGGATAAATCAATGGAATGATGAAAATAAAAATATCTTCAAACTAAACATAATCCCATAGAATTTATTCTAACAACTTTTTTCAGCATCTTCCCTGTCACTAGTTTTCAAACCATCTCAATGCTGTGGTTTCAATTTGAGCTACTAGGAATAATCCGACAAATTCAGCAATGACTCCATAGCTCCTTCTTCTTTATTGCCGTAAGAATTTTGACTTAAGATGCTTCAAACTTACTAAAAGAATCCAATGATTAAAAAAAAAAAAAAAGCCATGAAGCCATTACATTAAATGAGACATTTCATTAAACATGTTTGTCAATATTAGTAAAAATGGGTATTCCTACTGTGACAACCACTTTGAAGAATTGCTTCACTGTCTCTTTTAAAGTTAAAAATACACTTACTCTATGACCCAACAAATTCCATTCTTAGACATGTACCTAAGAGAAATAAAAATACATGCCAAAAAAAGACTTATACAAAACTGTTTATAGTAGCTTTATTCATAATAGGCCAAAATTGGAAACAATCCAAATACCTATCAATAAATGAATGGATAAACAAATTGTGGTGTACTAATATAATGAAATATATTTAACAATAAAAGAGAACTACTGATATACGTAACATGGATAAATCTTAAAAACATCATACTGATTGAAAGAAAACAGACACAAAGAATATATACTATACGACGGCATTTATATGAAGTTCAAGAATAGGCAACACTAATTCTTGGTGACAAATCAGAACAGTAATTGCATATGGGGGATGGGTACAGACTGGAAAGGAGTATGAGGAAACTCTCTCAGATTATGAAACTGTTGTGTATCTTGAAATTGAAGGTTACACAAAAGTATATATTTGTCAAAACTCACCTAAGAGTACACTTATGATCTATGTATCTCACTGTATGTAAATTTTATCTAAATAAAAATCTAAGTAAATAATTTACCTAAATAAAAACCTAGGTAAATAAAAGAAAACCTAAACCAGAAGGATGCAAATGCACTAGGACTGCTGTAATTCCAGTAGGTGGGCACAGAAGATACTAGATTCAAATCCAGTTTCTGCCTATTAGTCAGCCAGCATTATCAAGCACCTGCGTGTGCTGAACCTGACAGAGAACAAATTATTGAATTGATAGGATAAAACCAGTACATAAGCCCATTTTTGCTACGTAAGACATAATAATAATCTTGTTGAGGCCGGGTGCAGTGGCTCGTGCCAGTAATTCCAGCACTTTAGGAGGCCGAGATGGGCAGATCACCTGAAGACAGGAGTTTAAGAACAGCTTGGCCAACATGGCTGAAACCCCATCTCTACTAAAAACGCAAATTTAGTAGAGACGGGGTTTCAGCCATGTTGGTCAGGCTGTTCTTAAGCAGTGGTTTTTCACAGGCAATATAGCCCTGAACTCCTGGGCTTAAGCAATCCTCCCGCCTCAGCTTCCTGAGTAGCTGGGACTACAGGCATGCACTACTGTACCTGGTTCCTGCTCATTTTTTTAAAGTGTCTTTTGAAAAACAGAATTTTTAAACAGTGATGAAGTCCAATTTATCAGTTATTTCTTTTATGGTTCATATTTTTTGTGTCTTAGCTAAGAAATCTCTGCCTAACCCAAAGTCACAATGATTATTTTTGTTAATCATTTTCTATTAGTTTTATACATTTTAACTCACATTTAGGTCTATGATCCATTTCAAATTAATTTATGTATATAGTGCAGTATAACCGTTGAGGTTCATTGTTTTGCACAAGGATATCCAATTGTTCCAGCACAATTTGTTGAAAAAAACTGAGACCAATGGATTTTAATACAATAACAGAGGAAGTTCATTGATAAGGCTTCAGATACTATACTGCAACTAATCTTCAAGAAACTGCAACTACCTGAAAATGGTATTAAAATATCTTTCCCTTTCAAACTATATACCTATGCCAGGTCAGATATTACTCACATATGTCAACCAAAATAACAAACCACAATAGACTGTGTGCAGAAGCAGACATGAGAATCCAGCTGTCTTTTCTTAATCCAGACATTAAAGAGATTCATAAAAATGTAATACAGTAGTCTTAATTTTTTTGAAAAATATATTTTTCATAAAAATGTTATTTGCATTATATGCCACAGGTTTATTATAGTCTTTAGGTGAATTAAAGCATATTTAAATTTTTTTCTTAATTCCTATTACAAATATAGTGAATATCAATAGATATAAGCCATACAAACAAAAGCACTCTGGGGTCCTCAATAATTTTTTAAGAATTTAAAGATCCTGGGTCCAAAACCAAGCTGCCATCATCTCTCTCTTCAACTACTGAAATTATCCTTTTTATAGCCAGAGTAACATATCTAAATGCATCTTCTTATAGCCAGAGTAATGCAAATCAGATCAGGTAAAACTTGTGCTTAAATCCTTTCAGTGACTTACTATTCTTAGAGTCAAGACTAAACTACATACTTTGAATGGCCCATAAGACCTGAGTGATCAAGCTTCCCCAGTCTTTTCTCACTCTATTTTCCCCTTTCTCTTTATTCTCTGAAACAACAGTCTTGTTTTCAGTAGGGTCCTTAAATGCACCAAGCCTCACTGGCTCTTGGGGCCTTTGCAATGACTCTTCCTTAGGCCTGAAATGTCCTCCTTCTCCTCCATTCCTCCCTGTTATCGAGTTAATTCCTATTCATCCTTCAGCTCTTAAACATTGATTATCTGATCTTCTTTACCTCAAACTTCAGGTTAGATTGGGTCCCTCTTTTATATATTCTTACAGCTCCTTGAACATTCCCTTCCTAGAATTTATCAGCTTGGGAGATTACACTTTTAGAATTATGTGATTTAATAGCTCTCAATCATTTCACAAAATAGAAATATAATAAACATCTATATACGCATGTAAAGTATTCAACACAATGTTGCCAAATACCCAAGATCAATAGTTCTCATCAGATTCCCAAAGAGATCCATGACCCCTGTGTAGTGAAGAATTACTCTTCACCACAGAAAGGAATGGCCTTTGCTCTTGGCTACTGGAAAGCGGTCTCTGGGCCCCTGGAACTTCTTGTCTGGTGAGAGTATCTCTGCTTGCCTGAGAGATTTAGCAACTGGACCAATGTGATTCATGTTGGGGGCACTAAACCATACCTGTAAGTTGCAACACCAGGAGGAAATAAGAGACTAGAGGTCTGCCATGTGAGCAGTATGTGATAGAGCCCCAGTGAATACCTGGACACCAAAGCCTCAGGTAAATTTCATGGCTGGTAATACTCTGTGAGTATTGTCACACACTGTGGCTGGGAGGCAGTAATGCCATCCATGACTCCACGGGGAGAGGATGACAGGAAGTTCTACAATTGGATCCTTCCCAGATTCTGCCCTATGTGTCTCTTCTTTTGGCTAATTTTAACCTGTGTCCTTTCCCTGTAATAAACCGTGAGTATAATTGTTTTCAGTGAGTTCTAAGTCCTTTCTAGCAAGTTATCAAACCTAAGAGTGGTTGTGGGGGCCTCTAAACATGAAACTAGTTTCTGAAGTAGGAGCAGCCTTTTAGGCACTACAATTCCCTCAGACTTTGCAGATCGCCTAAACTAACTGCAACACCGAAAAGGTTAAAAAAAAAAAAAAAAAAAAAACAAACTAGACTATGGATTCTTCAATGGCAGAACCTTGTCAGTATGATATGTAGTTAAAAATATAAGATATAGCCAAGTACAGTGGCTCACATCTGTAATCCCAGCACTTTGGGAGGCTGAGGCAGGCAGATCACTTGAGCTGGGGAGTTCAATACCAGCCTAGACAACATGGTGAAACCCTATCTCTACAAAAAAAATACAAAAATGAGCCAAGTGTGGTCGTGTGCCTGTAGTCTCAGCTACCCGGAAGTTTGAGGTGGGAGGATAACTAGAGCCCAGTAGGCAGAGGTTGTTGTGAGCCGAGATTCTGCCACTGCACTCTAGCCTGGACAACAGAGCAAGACTGTCTCAAAAAAAAAAAAAAGAAAAAAAAAGATATTTCGCTTTGAAATAAATAAGCAGTCTCAGGATATCAATTACTCTCCAATAATAGCAATAATGTTTATAACGATCATGATAAAAGCAGCAACCATCACTGCATGCCCTTACTATAGTATCCATTTACAGATAAGGAAATAAGTTCAGGATCATACCACTAGTGACAAAGACAGTATTCAGACTTGATTTAGCTAATTTTAGAACCTGCATGCTTTACACTATATTGTATCTCATAGTATAAGCCAAGGAAGTTTAATATTAAATTTTGTAAAGGAAAACTGAAAATCTTAAGATATTAAATTTTGTAAAGGAAAAATGAAAATCTCCAGCTTTATGATCACTAAATAGTATCATTAAAAATTAACTCTTAGCATAGGATAGGAATGTGGAAAACCTAAGTTCCCCTCTTTTAGCTAAAATTTAGTCACAAGCATTCTGACACTTATAGCCTATCTTTGAAATTCTTCTAAATAGATATGAACAAGAGGTTAAAAGCAGGCAAATATTAATATAAAAACTAATTTGTCGTGTATTACTATAAAATGCTAAACACAAATTCCAAATACCTGAGGTACGTAGATAAGACTCAGCCAAGAAAACAATCATGTATGGTACCCTAATCTGTAAGCAATGAGCACCAAACTCTTTCCTACGTTTTTGTCTACAATTTTCCACATTATTTCTCTATAAGTTTCTCGCACATCCTGGAACTGACATCCTGGCTTCTAAGAAAGGCTGACGGGGTCTGTGTGCGGTGGTTCTTCCCTGTAATTCCAGCACTTTGGGAGGCCAGGGTGGGTGGATTACCTGAGGTCAGGAGTTCAAGACCAGCCTGGCCAACATGGTGAAACCCCGTCTCTACTAAAAATACAAAAATTAGCCAGGCGTGGTGGCACATAACTGTAATCCCAACTACTCAGGAGGCTGAGGCAGGAGAACTGCTTGAACCCGGGAGGCGGAGGATGCAGTGAGCTGAGATCACGCCACTGCACTCCAGCTTGCGCCATGAAGCAAGACTCCATCTCAACAACAACAAAAAAAAAAAAGAAAGAAAGGCTGAGGGGAACTGGAATCTGTTAATTCATGTAACACTAGCTAGACTGTCTCAAGGTGAATACTGTACCTAAAGGTCTCAAATGTTTTTCCACCTAGAAATTAGAAACGTTAATCAAGATATAAATAAAACAGTTATAAAAAATATATACTTAGTAGTATAATTACCAGAAGATACTCTGAAGAGAGCACTTTATACTTTGAGTAATCATTTAAAAAAAAATAAGAAAATGTTCAGGAAACTGATTGTAATTAATTGATTGATTATACTAATTGGCTTTATGTAGGTCCAGGCAAATATTACATATTGAACTGCTATTTATTGAGATAACTCACTATCATAGTTCTACTTGATCTGAAAGCCAACAGTCAAGCTTGTACTATGTCAATTTTTGTAACCAATCATGATGAAAATGTCTTAAGAGTGGATCAGTCTGGATCTACATTATAAACTAATCATTAAAGGAGTACTGAGTGATGTGAGATACAGGCAATATGAAGGAGAAAAGATGAATATAAGTAAAGCATGGGAAAGGAGGAGGCACATACTAATGAATTAGACACATACACTAATGCCCGCAAATAACCCACAGAGACAGAGAAAGTACCTGGAAAGCTGTGAGTGCGCCAGTCCCTGGGTTATACAGGCATCGCAGCGAAGGCATGCTGTCCGCCAGGCTGGAGCAGCCCAGCCACAGAGACCTGGGCATAGAGCACTGCAGAGAGAGGACAACTATGAGATGGGACAGTATGAGACAGGATGGCACAGATTACAGGAATTTTTTAGGCTTGGCTGAATGCAATATTCCAGTTGCAGCTGACATTTATGATAGAAACATCTTTAAGAAACACACTGCTTACTGGTTTTAACCCCAGAGAGAAACCCAAAAGGGGCAGTAGTGGCCAAAAGGCAAGGAGGTAAAAAAAGAAGTTATCGTTCAAAAAACCAAACATTTAGTCAAAAAAATGTTGTCCCTATTCTTCTATGTATCAGTCTAAAGGAAATTTACTTCTTAATCCAGTTGATCGATTATTTTCCTCTATGCATCTCAACTCAGCTCCCATAAACTCACCACAGGGTGTAATACTGTGCAGACTAAGCAGAAAGAGGAGGAGTTCTCAGAAACATTACAATATTAGGAATGGTAAATTAGAAAACAAAACACCACAGTTAAGAGGGTTTTTTTGTTTTTGTTTTTGTTTTTTTTTAAAGAAGGAAAAGAAACAGTATTGTATCCCTACGGCTTTAACAGCAACAAACTCTGCACAGTTTGCGTATGTTTTATGTATCTTGTTAGTCTGCTATTCATTAACCAAAATGCACAGTTACCATAGCAGCTGCCTCTTCATCTTTCCAGATGGATTGGGGTCTGTGGGGGGTGGGGGGTGTAAGGTGGGAAGAAGAAAAAACCCAAACAGAAGGGAAAATAACAACAAAGAGAGACAGGGACACACACAGAGAGAAAGGAGAGACAGAGAGAAAGGAGAGAGAAAAGAAGAGAGAGAAAGGAGAGAGAGAGAGAAGAAGAAGAAGAAAAAGGAGGAGGAGGAGGAGGGGAGGGAGGGGAGGGCGGAGGGGAAAGGAAGAGGAAGAGGAAGAAGAGACATCTAGAAAGCTGTTGGTATTAAAACCTTCTAAACAAACAAACAAAATACCTAAGAATGTACATATATATAATATATATGGTGTATACAGTAGTCAAAGGTAGAAATTACACATTTCTAGTAGCTCTAAGTAACTGACATTAGTATTATTGCACCTATAGCTTTGTAAGAAACCATACTTTTCAAAACTATTTTTATATTCTTCATGTTTCTCTAAAAGTATCCCAGGATGAAGTTTTATCCATCAAGTTGAGTGCTATTACAGTCTAATAATAATTAAAAAACTAAATACATAATCATGGCACATATAAAAACAGGGATACATATTTTAAAATATAGTAGTCGATACAGGTAACATTAAACCTTAAAATTACAGACTTTGAAATATTTTATATTGTCATAGACTTTTTTCTCCTTAAAACAATATAGTTGTAGAAAGTAATATTGGGAAGCAAAATATGGTATTCACTGTTTACACCATCTAAAATTGATAAAAGGACAATGAGAGCCATGCAAGGGGTTTGTGCCTGTGGTCCAAGCTACTCAGAAGACTGAGATGGGTGGATCGCTTGAGCCCAGGAGTTCAAATCCAGCCTGGGCAGCACAGCAAGATCCTGTCTCTTATCTAAATAAAGATAGATAGATAATGGGCTGCAAATAAATCCAAAGGACATCTATATAGATCCCCTGCTTTTAGATCATTATCCTCATTTTATTTACCACCCATAGGACTACGCTTAATACATTATCCTCATTTTATAGGTAAGGTGACTGATGCCCAGGAAAAATTAAGTATTTATCCATGATTATGAATTTACAAAGTAGGGAAGTAGAGACTAGAATCTTGGCCTGTTGCTTTCTAGTGCAGAACTCTTCCTCCTGCCTCCATCCATCCCTCGGTCTTAAAGTGGACACTGGGCTTCAAAAGAAGGGTATCTGCTAAAGGCATCACTAGATAACATACCAAGCATAACAGCTAAACTGCTTTGAATTACTCCAACAATCTCCGAACTTTGTTCACTGTTTCCAATGTTTCCTCACCTCAAGCTATGATCCATTTTATAAACAGCAGCTAAATAGAAAAATAATTGTCTTCACTTTGTTGTCATGTCACTCTCATCAATAATTCATAAGGGCTCCCTATATCTACTGTATGAAATCCAAGCACTCTATCAATCTGGCGTTTCCCCCACTGCCAACATCAACTCACCTTCTCTAATCTTCTAATTGGCCCTGGCACTCTAGCTAACTACCTACCTTGATATTTTGTTCAAATACTCATCTCACCCCTACGTCTTTAAACTTATAATTTCCTTCTCCCTGTCATCCTGCCAATCCATATCGACCATTTACATCAATATCTCCTTAGAATTATATGTATACTAATTTCAGTCTCTGCCAGTGGTTCTTAATAGCAGAGATTCTCATATTGGAAGGAGAAGACAACAGAAAGAGAATGGAGAAAATAGTGTAAAAAAAGCTTCCTTGCTGCTGAGAATCACATTCTACTCATATTACTTCCCTATAAGTATTAAGAATACTTTGCTAATTTTTGTAAGTAAATGATATTAAAATTTTCTTAAGGCTAATATTTTAATCATTTATTCAATAAATACTTATTAAATGCTTTTCTGGTAGTAGACACTGTCCTGGGGCCAAATGTGGTTGGTGGCTCAATCCTATAATCCCAGCACTTTGGGAGGGCGAGGCAGGTGGATCCCTTGAGCCTAGAAGTTCAAGACCAGCCTCAGCAATGTGAGAGGCCTCAGCAATGTGAGAGACCCCATCTCTAGAAAAAATTTAAAAAATAGCTAGGCATGGTGGCACATGCCTGTGGTCCCAGCTACTTGGGGAGGCTGAGATGGGAGGACTACTTGAGCCAGGGATATCAGGGCAGCAATGAGTGGTGATCATGCCACTGCACACCAGCCTGGGCAACAAAGCAAGACCCTGTCGAAAGAAAGAAGAAAGAGAAGAAAGTAAGAGAAGAAAGAGAAGAAGGAAGGAAGGAAGCGACTCATCTCAAAAAAAAAAAAACCTTAACATAAAAGTAACTCATTGTTACAAGAAATGCTGTACACAGGTTGGGCACGGTGGCTCACGCCTGTAATCCCAGCACTTTGGGAGGCCGAGGTGGGTGGAACACAAGGTCAAGAGATCAAGACCATCCTGGCCAACATGGTGAAACCCCGTCTCTACTAAAAATACAAAAATTAGTTGGGCATGGTGGTGCAGGCCTGTAGTCCCAGCTACTCAGGAGGCTGAGGCAGGAGAATCACTTGAATCTGGAAGGCGGAGGTTACAGTGAGCTGAGATTGTGCCACTGCACTCCAGCCTGGCGACAGAACAAGACTCTGTCTCAAAAAAAAAAAAAAAAAAAGAAAGAAAGAAAAAAGAAATGGAAATGCTGTAAATATGCAATTGGTTAAGTTTCTGTGTATGCTGGGTAGAAAAAAATCTCACAGTCATTCAGAAGGAAAGATTGAATCTGAGAAAAAAGAAGTCAGAAGTGGGTGTAAATAAAAAGAGCATGAAAACACAGGAAAAGGACAAAGGAAATAGTGGAAGAAAATCGAGGAGGCACTGGAAGATAGCTTGTCACTTCTCCTGCTTCCCTTCACAAGAGGGCAGGCGACACTTTTAACCATACTAAAGCCACCTGCATGACATACAGCAAACCCAACTGGGTCTAGAAACCAACCAGAACCCTTTCATTCACAGACTTGGGGCTCTTTTTTAAATTAAAATATACATATTTATTTTTGTGAATGTTCCTTGGTAAGTTTTTAAGGCTTTCCTCTTGTGAATGATTTGTCTCCTCCATTTTACATAAAAATCTGTGTTATTTTTGTAGTATGTACTTGATAAATTATCTGAGTTTACTTACTTTTTCTAACACTCTTCCTCATTCATTTATCCCTACCCTCCATCAAAACTACTAACAACGAAGAATTTGAAAGTGCTTACCCCATTCCCTTAAACTAAAATTCCCAAAGAAAATTATAATCAATAATGAGCCACATACACCCAGGAAAGCCACTAGATATACCGGTGTGATTTCCAAAATAGCATTAACTTGCAAACACCACACAGAGGATGCATTCCCGATTATTACAAGACAATTGGTATGGGTATGAAAACTGCACTTGAATATAGTCAGATCTGCACATTACCATAAGATTTTTATATATTATGGCTCAATTTAAAAACTAATCTTCAAATTGGTTTGTATTGTAACAATTAATCTTATCCATACTGGTAAATGCCACTTAACACTGAGAAAAAAATATTATTACAAAATAAATGGAGTGGGCTATAACTTTTACTCTACCTCTTTCCCTTCTATCTTCACATTTAGAAGCATTTTGTAAAAGAAGGAGAAAATAGGAAATTTGGGCAATGAGGAACAGAGTGGAAAGGACTGCTATTTTGGTTACTAATCTTATTAATTCTATACATTTCAGGGCCATTCTGATTGGTCAGTTTCTGACAGATATGTAAGACGTTTTCTGTCCTTCAACATTTAATAAATAATGCCCTTTAAAATTTACCTTTAAAATACCTGAAAAGCACATAGTTTTCTACTGAAAGTTTGGACTGTTTTTGTTATTTTTCCTCGCAAATTATATTTAAATTCCTAAAATTTTCTTTCTATACTTAATATTTTTTTTTCCTTTCTTTCCTTTTATTGAGACAGAGTCTCACTCTCTTGCCCAGGCTGGAGTGCAGTGGCACGATCACAGCTCACTGCACCCTTGAACTCCTGGGCTTAAGCAATCCTTCTGCCTCAGCCTGCCCAGTAGCTGGGACTACAGGCATGCACCACCACGCCTGGCTAAAAAACATTTTTTTTAATTAAAAAAAAAAAAAAAAAAGCAGGTTCTAAACTAAGCAGCAACTATGCATTCTCCTGTTTAAATATTTAACTTTTGTTAACTGTTAAATAACTTGCAAATCACCTACTCCTTACATGCAGTCTCAAAAGCTATGACAAAGTTAACAGATAATGACTGCATCCTACACAAATCCAGCCCTGCACAGCACATATTAGTTTCTTCAGCTCAGTTCCCACCTAACCTCACCCCAATTGACTCTCCTTTGCAAAATCAAAGAAAGTTGAAGAGCATACAATGTATTACAATTGTTGTTATCCAACTGAATGACTTCACTAGCCTTTAAAAAGCATACACAGCACAGAAAAAAATAAGACTGAACATGTTTTCTACTACCTGAATCAGAAAAAAAATCAAAATGTCGCAAAGCGATAGTAAAGACATAGAATCAACCCAGGTACCCATCAATGGAAGACTGGATAAAGAAAATGCAGTACACATATACCATGGAATACTAAGTAGCCATAAAAAATAATGAAAACATGTCCTCTGCAGAACATGGATGCAGCTGGAAGCCATTATCCTAAGCGAACTAATGCAGAAACAGAAAACCAAATGCCACATATTCTCACTTATACATAGGAACAAAACCTTGAGTACACATGGACATAAAGAAGGGAACAGACACTGAGGAATACAAAAGGTGGGAGGACAAAGGGGGTAAAGCTTGAAAAAACTACCTATGGGTACTTTGCGCTCTCTACCTGGGTGAGATTCACTCAGACTCCAAACCTCAGCATCGTGCAGTATACTTCTGTAACAAACCTGCACATATACCCCAATTTTAAAATAAAAGTTGAAAAAACAAGATTGCAATGAAGGGCCTCCGGTGCTTCAAGAAGAATATAGTATCTAGTGCCCATCAGGTTTAATGGCACAATTAATTTACACAGAGAACACTGAAAATCTCAACTCTTCCCCCTACACTTGGCTGTCTGGAGTAATGTCACAGATCCTCTTCACTGATAGCCCTGCAGGCAAAGGGCTAGCCTCAGCATTTACTATATGAAAGCCGAATGACAAAATCTCCTAAATTAAGGTCCCTGTTGGTCAACTTCTAGGAGTAACAGAAGCTATAATAATCAACAATAAAAAGATTGCTGTACTGAGAGTTTACGTATCCTTAAGCCATGGAATAGAAGAATTCCCTTTTCACTACTATAACAACTAAGAAATTCAGAGAAATGCAGTATTCCATAATCATGTAATACATTCAGACTTTACCTACAAATCCAATGATTGCCTCTTAAGAATCCCAATTTAGTTCACTCCAAAAACAAAACTCCCACCTGTCAGATAGGATAATCATATCTGCCCAGCCTTATTGCACAAGGCTGTGGTAAAACTAAAACAAGGATTCTTTTTTTTTCTTTGAGACGGAGTTTTACTTTTGTTGCCCAGGTTGGAGTGCAATGGCATGATCTCGGCTCACTGCAACCTCCGCCTCCCAGGTTCAAGTGATTTTCCTGACTAAGCCTCCCGAATAGCTGGAACTACCGGCATGCACCACCACGCCTGGCTAATTTTTGTATTTTTAGTAGAGACAGGCGGGGTTTCTCCATGTTAGCCAGGCTGGTCTCGAACCCCTGAACTCAGATGATCCACCTGCCTTGGCCTCCCAAAGTGCTGGGATTACAGGCATGAGCCACCTCACCCGGCTAAAATAAGGATTCTAAAAGCTGCAAAGTGCAAAAGGAAAAAATATAAATGGCATCATCACCAGGAATAGGCTTCTGTGAATGCCACTTGCATTTCAAAGTGTTCTGGGAAGCCATTTATTTTTTCATTACCAAAGTGGGCACAGGTAGAGTACAAAAAGAGGATAAGTAAAGTTTACTGGGAATAAACTGTCCGCCAGGCATTGTACTAGATCCCTTAAGTACATTATTTCATTTAAGCATTACCTTCTTGTCAAAGAATTATGAGTACTTTCGCCTTAACAAGAGAGTACACTCAAGTTCAGCGAAGTTATAGTGCCTAAATGACAATGGCAGAAATAATACTCAAATGTGTTTGTCTCCACAAATCCACAGACTCAAGTAGTTTACACTCTATTTCAAGGAGATAAATTACTAACAAATAGTAACTACAAGGAAAAATTTAACAATGTACTAAATTGCATTAAACAACAGCTACTATAAGTTTAGGTAAATTTTCAAATATTTAGAAAAGCTCAGTCACAGACTTTAATTTTATTGTAGCACTTGTTACTATATGTATAACAAACTAACAAGCTGCATCTGTATAACATTCTCTGTATAACAAACTAACAAGCTTTGTTAGTTAGCTTTGTCAGTCTAACAATTCATTGTTTGGCAATGATTGTGGAACAAGCTCTTCCGCAATTCATTCACCTGCATAACAAACTAGTAAGGTAAATAAGACCCAGAGAGGGTCAGGCAAGGTGGCTCATGTGTATAATCCCACCACTTTGAGAGGCCAAGGTGGGAGGACTGCTTGAGACCAGGAGTTCAAGACCAGCCTGGTCAACATAACTAGACCCCACCTCTATTTTTATTAAAAATTGTAAAATAAAAAAATTTAACTTAATTAAAAAAAACTCATGGATAGGAAGAATCAATATCAATACCAATGACTTTCTTCACAGAATTGGAAAAAACTACTTTAAAGTTCATATGGAACCAAAAAAGAGCCTGCATTGCCAAGTCAATCCTAAGCCAAAAGAACAAAGCTGGAGGCATCATGCTACCTGACTTCAAACTATACTACAAGGCAACAGTAACCAAAACAGCATGGTACTGGTACCAAAACAGAGATATAGACCAATGGAACAGAACAGAGCCCTCAGAAATAATACCACACATCTACAACTATCTGATCTTTGACAAACCTGACAAAAACAAGAAATGGGGAAAGGATTCCCTATTTAATAAATGGTGCTGGGAAAACTGGCTAGCCATATGTAGAAAGCTGAAACTGGATCTCTTCCTTACACCTTGCACAAAAATTAATTCAAGGTGGATTAAAGACTTAAATGTTAGACCTAAAACCATAAAAACCCTAGAAGAAAACCTAGGCAACACCATTCAGGACATAGGCATGGGCAAGGACTTCATGTCTGAAACACCAAAAGCAATGGCAACAAAAGCCAAAATTGACAAATGGGATCTAATTAAACTAAAGAGCTTCTGCACAGCAAAAGAAACCACCATCACAGTGAACAGGCAACCTACAGAATGGAAGAAAATTTTTGCAATCTACTCCTCTGACAAAGGGTTAATATCCAGAATCTACAATGAACTCAAACAAATTTACAAGAAAAAAACAAACAACCCCATCAACAAGCAGGCAAAGGATATGAACAGACACTTCTCAAAAGAAGACATTTATGCAGCCAAAAGACACATGAAAAAATGCTCATCATCACTGGCCATCAGAGAAATGCAAATCAAAACCACAATGAGATACCATCTCACGCCAGTTAGAATGGTGAACATTAAAAAGTCAGGAAACAACAGGTGCTGCAGAGGATGTGGAGAATAGGAACTTTTACACTGTTGGTGGGGCTGTAAACTAGTTCAACCATTGTGGAAGACAGTGTGGCGATTCCTCAGGGATCTAGAACTAGAAATACCATTTGACCCAGCCCTCCCACTGGGTATATACCCAAAGGATTATAAATCATGCTGCTCTAAAGACACATGCACACGTATGTTTATTGTGGCACTATTCACAATAGCAAAGACTTGGAACCAACCCAAATGTCCAACAATGATAGACTGGATTAAGAAAATGTGGCATATATACACCATGGAATACTATGCAGCCATAAAAAAGGATGAGTTCATGTCCTTTGTAGGGACATGAACTTTGTAGGGATAGTTTGCATTCTCAGCAAACTATTGCAAGGACAAAAAACCAAACACTGCATGTTCTCACTCTTGGTGGGAATTGAACAATGAGAACACTCGGACACAGGAAGGGGACATCACACACTGCAGCCTGTTGTGGGGTGGGGGGACGGGGGAGGGATAGCATTAGGAGATATACCTAATGTAAATGACGAGTTAGTGGGTGCAGGACCCCAATATGGCACATGTATACATATGTAACAAACCTGCACGTTGTGCACATGTACCCTAGAACTTAAAGTATAATAAAATAAAAATAAAAATAAACAGACCCAGGGAGGTTAAATAAATTACACGTTGATGAGTAGTTAGTAAGTAGCAAACATGGGAGTCAAAACTAGATATTCTGACTATCTAGAATAGTGTTACATTAAAACGGCACTTTAAAAGTTAAACATGGAGTTACCTCACTCATTAAGAAATGGGAAGCCAAGATGGTTTAGGGGCACAGGAATGACTACACAAACTAAAGAAAGAAATCGCACCCAAGAGGTTATTATATTCATTAAAGTAATGGCCATGGAGAAGATAATGTACATCAAAAGAAGGATCAACAGGACTGGATAACTGATTATAAGGAAAAATGAATTAACCTCAACATTTCTAACTTGAATGACTAGAAGAATAGTAGTGGTAGTGACAGACATTGGTAAACTGAAACTCGTTTGGAGAGTGCAGGGAGTAACCAAGTTCAGAAATCATGAATCTGATGTGATAGTAAACCTCTATCTAGTATGTAAGAAAAATATGGCATGAAAATATGAGTATAAACCTGTAGCGATTACAGAGATATGGGAGTAACTGAATTCTATGTAAGTAATAACAAACAAAGTTAAAAGCACTTGTGGTAAAAATACCAATGAGTTTTTCAAAAATAAAATTTAACTGATACCTCTCCCTCTTCTCCTTTCCTACCTGAACAGTTCAATAGCCATTAGGTGAGTACAGGCAAAGGAGGCATCAAGCTAAGTGGCAGAGAGTTGACTACAGTGGCCCAAAACAGGCTTTTGGAGTCCAAGTGGTAAGAGAAGGGTATTCCTGAGAGGGAAAAGGACGGGGCACAGAGTTTCAGGGCCTAAGCAGAGTGATAGGAAAAAATCTGCTGGGAGGGGGACCCAGCATGAGGTGATAGAGCCCTAATGGAACAAGGAAGGCTACCATGTAGGAACTGTAACAGCAGTGAGCAGAATGATGAGGATGTCCACATCCACACAGGGCAGTGGAGGGTAGGGGGATGGCAGTGAGGGTTCCCCATGTCGGCAGAGGAAGGCATGCATTAACAGAGGGAGAGGCAGTGGTCCAGCAGTGAGTTTCAGACCCAGTGGAGTGAGGAGGGTGGAAGGGGCAGCCAAGTAAGTGCAAGCTGTCGGATCCCAAAAGGGTGAGGAAGGCGTGCATATGAAGTATGCGGTGAGAAATGGAGCCAGAGATATGTCAGCAACAGGAGATGGATTATACAGGAAGACTGATCAAATAAAGGTGGCAGATCAAATACAAAGGATAATTAATAAGAGCTAGTTTCTCATAATCAGAAAAACAAGTTACAAGTACAGAAAGGAAGAAAACTAGAATGAATATTACATTGCTGAACTAGAATTGAGGATGTTGTTGTAAGCTGAAAGCTTACAATGTATTACACCAAGAAATTCCTAGGTAAATAATATATTTATGATATATATATGTACACATATACCCACAGACACACACAGACTGACTACCAACTGAGAGGGTCTAGGAGCAACCTAATAGCAACAAACACATTTAATGATTCAAAATATCACTCTCCACTAAAAGGAACCAGAGCTCCTTAGAGCAATGCGAGGGCTTGGACAGGAAAGTTTAAGAGGAGCTTGGAATATCTTCTTGAGGTGCTCAATGAATGACAGAGATGTCAAAATAATACAGGGGCCAGAGTGAAAGGCTAAGGCAGGCTACATCTGAGAAAATTGGAATATCAAACTAAATAATGATAATAATGGATAATGGTGGCAGGCAAACTCTAACATGCCCCCCTATATTTCCCACCGCTTGGTATGCATGCCCTTGGTAAAGGTGATGGGATGCCATTTTCCTAATTAGGTTAAGACTGCAACTTCCATCTTGCTAACAGACTCTATTGCCTTCTTGGCTTGCATGCTTTGATGAAACAAGCAGTCATACTGTAGATGTCCCCATGGCACAGACCTGGCGGTGACCCAGTCAACAAACAACTAAGAATTGAGGCTCAGTCCAACAGCCCTTGAAGAAAAGAATTCCACCACCACCAACAACAGTAAGCTTGGAAGTGGCTTTTTCTCGAAATAAAACCTTCAAATGAGACCTGAGCCCTGCACACCACCTTGATTATGGCCTTGTGAGAGAGATTCTAAAGCAGAAGGCCCAGGTCAGCTGTGCCCAGACTCCTGATTGAAAGAAACTGTGAGGTATTGGCCAGATGCAGTGGTTCACACCTGTAATCCCAGCACTTTGGGAGGCCGACACGCATGGATCACCTGAGGTCAGGAGTTCGAGACCAGCCTGGTCAACATGGTGAAACCCTGTCTCCACTAAAAAAAAAAATTAGCCAGGCATGGTGGTGTGTGCCTGTAATCCCAGCTACTCCAGAGGCTGAGGCAGGAGAATTGCCAGAACCTGGGAGGCAGAGGTTGCAGTGAGCCAAGATTGCATCACTGCACTCCAGCCTGGGCGACAGAGCAACACTCCGTATAAAAAAAAAAAAAGAAAGAAAGAAAGAAAGAAAGAAACTGTGAGGTATTACATGTATGCTAGGTTACAGATACGTTAATTAGCTTGACTGAGACAAGCATTTTACAATGAATATGTATATGAAAACATCATGTTGTACACCTTAAATATAATTTTTGTTTGCCAGGAGGGCGGGTCAGGGGAGAGCATTAGGGGAAAGAGCTGATGCATGCTGGGCTTGATACCTAGGTGATGGGTTAATAGGTGCAGCAAACCACCGTGGCATATGTTTACCTACGTAACAAACCTGCACATCCTGCACATGTACTGAGAACATAAAAAAAAAATAAAATAAAAAATAATTTTTGTTTGCCAATTATACAGCAATACAGCCAGGGAGAAAAAATATGAACATATATATGTTTGGCAAAAAAAAGCAGATGTGAGAAAATTCTAGAAGAGGTCTAAACTATTGCCAAGGTATATCATGCTGTCAATTTGGGAGGTGGCACTCTGAAATATTGGAGCTCATAAAAATTTATTGAAAATAAGTATTAAGTTTTCATTTTTCTATATATTTTTGAAAAATTTAATACTGTAATAACTATTCGCCATTTAAAGTTTAAATACAACTCACTTGTAAATCGCCCCCCCCCCCAAAATATAAATGTCTGTATACTTGTTTTTTTTTTTTTTTTGAGACAGAGTCTTGCTCTGTCACCCAGGCTGGAGTGCAGTGGCACAATATTGGCTCACTGCAACCTCCGCCTCTCAGGTTCAAGCGATTCTCCTGCCTCAGCCTCCTGAGTAGCTGGGACTACAGGCACCCGCCACCACACCCAGCTAATTTTTTGTATTTTTAGTAGAGATGGGGTTTCACCATATTGGCCAGTCTGGTCTTGAATTCCTGGCCTCAAATGACCCACCTGCCTCGGCCTCTCAAAGTGCTGGGATTACTGGTGTGAGCCACTGCGCCCAGCCTAAATGTGTGTGTTATTATAAGCCACTCAATTTGAGGTAATTTGTTATGTAATAATAGATAACTAATAAAATAAGCCACTGAATAAAGTTGAAATCTATGACTCCATTAATGATATAAAAAATAAACTGGGGACAAGCATGGTAGGTCACACCTGTAACCCAGCAGATTGCTTGAGGCCAGGAATTAGAGACCAGTCAGAGCAACATTTTGAGATCCTGCCTCTACAAAAAGAATTAAGGGGAAAAAAAGAAGGCATGGTGACATGCATCTGTAGTTCCAGCTACTTGGGAGACTGAGGCAGGAAGATCACTTGAGCCCAGGTGCTACAATGAGGATCACGCCACTGCACTCCACCCTGAGTGAAAGAACAAGACTCTATCTCTAAAATGAAATAAAACGAAACAAAATAAATTGTAAGTTTGATAAGGAGGAGGATACTTAAATAGTCTTAAAATACCTCCCCACAAAATACTACTTCATTTTAATTGGAAAAATATAAAGTTAATTCTATAGTGGGAAAAAAAACCCTGGTATCTTAATCAAGTAATCAACATTAATATCACCAATATTGGAAGAAATTCACATTATGTGTCACCTGATACTATTCAATAAAAACACAACATGACCTCTGTGATATTCCTGTCGAAGATACCTAATCTGGATCTTATCATGAGAATACATCAGAAAACCCCAATTTGAAAAATGTTCTGCAAAATACTGGCGTGTAATCCTCGAAAATGTCAATGTTATGAAAGCCAAGGAAAGACTGAAGAACTGTCCCAGAGTAAACGAGACTAAAGAGGTATGACTACTAAATGTACCATGTGATCCTGAACTAGATGTTTATGCTATTATATAAAGGACATTGATTGAGATTACTAGAGAAACTTGAATGGGGTCTGTGGATTAGATGACAAAATAATATGCCAATAATAATTTCCTTAATACTGATGGTTGTTATTGGGTCATATGGGAGAATGTTCTGGTTTGCAGGAAATACACAGAGAATTCAGAGCTGATGGGACATCATGTCAGAATCTTATTCTCAAGTGGTTTATGGAAAAAAAACATAATTTGCATTTTACTTGCAACTCTTCTGTACTTTGAGAATGTTTAAAAATTAACATTCCAAGCAAATGGAAAACAAAAAAAGGCAGGGGTTGCAAGCCTAGTCTCTGATAAAACAGACTTTAAACCAACAAAGATCAAAAGAGACAAAGAAGGCCATTACATAATGGTAAAGGGATTAATTCAACAAGAAGAGCTAACTATCCTAAATATATATGCACCCAATACAGGAGCACCCAGATTCATAAAGCAAGTCCTGAGTGACCTACAAAGAGACTTAGACTCCCACACATTAATAATGGGAGACTTTAACACCCCACTGTCAACATTAGGCAGATCAATGAAACAGAAAATCAACAAGGATACCCAGGAATTGAACTCAGCTCTGCACCAAGCAGACCTAATAGACATCTACAGAACTCTCCACCCCAAATCAACAGAATATACATTTTTTTCAGCACCACACCACACCTATTCCAAAATTGACCATATACTTGGAAGTAAAGCTCTCCTCAATAAATGTAAAAGAACAGAAATTATAACAAACTATCTCTCAGATCACAGTGCAATCAAGCTAGAACTCAGGATTAAGAATCTCACTCAAAACCGCTCAACTACGTGGAAACTGAACAACCTGCTCCTGAATGACTACTGGGTACATAACCAAATGAAGGCAGAAATAAAGATGTTCTTTGAAACCAACGAGAACCAAGACACAACATACCAGAATCTATGGGATGCATTCAAAGCAGTGTGTAGAGGGAAATTTATAGCACTAAATGCCCACAAGAGAAAGCAGGAAAGATCCAAAATTGACACCCTAACATCACAATTAAAAGAACTAGAAAAGCAAGAGCAAACACATTCAAAAGCTAGCAGAAGGCAAGAAATAACTAAAATCAGAGCAGAACTGAAGGAAATAGAGACACAAAAAACCCTTCAAAAAATAAATGAATCCAGGAGCTGGTTTTTTGAAAGGATCAACAAAACTGATAGACCGCTAGCAAGATTAATAAAGAAAAAAAGAGAGAAGAATCAAATAGATGCAATAAAAAATGATAAAGGGGATATCACCACCAATCCCACAGAAATACAAACTACCATCAGAGAATATTACAAACACCTCTACACAAATAAACTAGAAAATCTAGAAGAAATGGATAAATTCCTCAACACATACACCCTCCCAAGACTAAACCAGGAAGAAGTTGAATCTCTGAATAGACCAATAACAGGAGCTGAAATTGTGGCAATAATCAATAGCTTACCAACCAAAAAAAGTCCAGGACCAGATGGGTTCACAGCCGAATTCTACCAGAGGTACAAGGAGGAGCTGGTACCATTCCTTCTGAAACTATTCCAATCAACAGAAAAAGAGGGAATCCTCCCTAACTCATTTTATGAGGCCAGCATCATCCTGATACCAAAGCCTAGCAGAGACACAACAAAAAAAGAGAATTTTAGACCAATATCCTTGATGAACATTGATGCAAAAATCCTCAATAAAATACTGGCAAACAGAATCCAACAGCACATCAAAAAGCTTATCCACCATGATCAAGTGGGCTTCATCCCTGGGATGCAAGGCTGGTTCAATATACGCAAATCAATAAATGTAATCCAGCATATAAACAGAACCAAAGTCAAAAACCACATGATTATCTCAATAGACGCAGAAAAGGCCTTTGACAAAATTCAACAACCCTTCATGCTAAAAACTCTCAATAAATTAGGTATTGATGGGACGTATCTCAAAATAATAAGAGCTATTTATGACAAACCCACAGCCAATATCATACTGAATGGGCAAAAACTGGAAGCATTCTCTTTGAAAACTGGCACAAGACAGGGATGCCCTCTCTCACCACTTCTATTCAACATAGTGTTGGAAGTTCTGGCCAGGGCAATTAGGCAAGAGAAGGAAATCAAGGGTATTCAATTAGGAAAAGAGGAAGTCAAATTGTCCCTGTTTGCAGATGACATGATAGTACATCTAGAAAACCCCATTGTCTCAGCCCAAAATCTCCTTAAGCTGATAAGCAACTTCAGCAAAGTCTTAGGATACAAAATCAATGTACAAAAATCACAAGCATTCTTATACATCAATAACAGACAAACAGAGAGCCAAAACATGAGTGAACTCCCATTCACAATTGCTTCAAAGAGAAAAAAATACCTAGGAATCCAACTTACAAGGGATGTGAAGGACCTCTTCAAGGAGAACTACAAACCACTGCTCAAGGAAATAAAAGAGGATACAAACAAATGGAAGAACATTCCATGCTCATGGGTAGGAAGAATCAATATCATGAAAATGGCCATCCTTCCCAAGGTAATTTACAGATTCAATGCCATCCCCATCAAGTTACCAATGACTTTCTTCACAGAATTGGAAAAAACTACTTTAAAGTTCATATGGAACCAAAAAAGAGCCCGCATCGCCAAGTCAATCCTAAGCCAAAAGAACAAAGCTGGAGGCATCACGCTACCTGACTTCAAACTATACAAGGCTACAGTAACCAAAACAGCATGGTACTGGTACCAAAACAGAGATATAGACCAATGGAAACAGAACAGAGACCTCAGAAATAATGCCACATATCTACAACTATCTGATCTTTGACAAACCTGACAAAAACAAGAAATGGGGAAAGGATTCCCTATTTAATAAATGGTGCTGGGAAAACTGGCTAGCCATATGGAGAAAGCTGAAACTGGTTCCCTTCCTTACACCTTATACAAAAATCAATTCAAGATGGATTAAAGACTTAAATGTTAGACCTAAAACCATAAAAACCCTAGAAGAAAACCTAGGCAACACCATTCAGGACATAGGCATGGGCAAGGACTTCATGTCTAAAACACCAAAAGCAATGGCAACAAAAGCCAAAATTGACAAATGGGATCTAATTAAACTAAAGAGCTTCTGCACAGCAAACGAAACTATCATCAGAGTGAACAGGCAACCTACAAAATGGGAGAAAATTTTCGCAACCTACTCATCTGACAAAGGGCTAATATCCAGAATCTACAATGAACTCAAACAAATTTACAAGAAAAAAACAAACAACCCCATCAAAAAGTGGGCAAAGGACATGAACAGACACTTCTCAAAAGAAGACATTTATGCAGCCAAAAAACACATGAAAAAATGCTCACCATCACTGGCCATCAGAGAAATGCAAATCAAAACCACAATGAGATACCATCTCACACCAGTTAGAATGGCAATCATTAAAAAGTCAGGAAACAACAGGTGCTGGAGAGGATGTGGAGAAATAGGAACACTTTTACACTGTTGGTGGGACTGTAAACTAGTTTAACCCTTGTGGAAGTCAGTGTGGCGATTCCTCAGGGATCTAGAACTAGAAATTCCATTTGACCCAGCCATCCCATTACTGGGTATATACCCAAAGGACTATAAATCATGCTGCTATAAAGATACATGCACACGTATGTTTATTGCGGCATTATTCACAATAGCAAAGACTTGGAACCAACCCAAATGTCCAACAATGATAGACTGGATTAAGAAAATGTGGCACATATACACCATGGAATACTATGCAGCCATAAAAAATGATGAGTTCACGTCCTTTGTAGGGACATGGATGAAATTGGAAATCATCATTCTCAGTAAACTATCGCAAGAACAAAAAACCAAACACCACATATTCTCACTCATAGGTGGGAATTGAACAATGAGAACACATGGACACAGGAAGGGGAACATCACACTCTGGGGACTGTTGTGGGGTCGGGGGAGGGGGGAGGGATAGCATTGGGAGATATACCTAATGCTAGACGACGAGTTGGTGGGTGCAGTGCACCAGCATGGCACATGTATACATATGTAACTTACCTGCACGTTGCGCACATGTACCATAGAGCCTAAAGTATAATAATAATAATAATGATAAAAAGAAATAAAAATAAAAAAATAAAACATGGAATATTAATTAATAAAAATACATACTGGGATTTTGCTTTTGGTCATAATGTAGTAATTATTATCAGACTAAATTTCATGCAGAAAATTACAGAAGCTAAATAAAATATAGAAAATGGAAGGCATGAGAGACAGAACAACTAATACAGCCAAAACTTTAGGGGCAAAGATCCTAGGCAGAAGGGAAATGCATTATGGTTAACCTGATATTCTGGGTATAATTTTTCCCCTACAGCATTTGCTGACTCCTAAATTTTACACGCAGAGAGTAAGATGCTGAAAAACCAAGTCTGAAGTGTATTTCAGCAGTCTCATGATGCTGTGGAGCCAAAGATTGGAGTATAGGGTGCATATAGCACAAGGTACGCTGGTAAAAAACAACAACAACAACAAAAACTCAGGCTTTCAATTGACACCATGGAAGAGTTACATGAACCAGAACAATTAAGGGCACCAAAAACAGAGATGCCTCAACTGAACCAAAGGGATATGTCTGTGAAAAGAATATTCAACACCCTGTGAAAAATGATTTCAGAGTCTCTAACATTTTCATTAAAAAATATCTAGCTCTCAGTGAATAATTATGAAGCATTCAAAGCAAAGGGATCAAATGGCCAAATTAAAAAACAAACAAAAACCAGGGGAAAAGGCAAACAATAAAGTAGACAGATTCAAATGGCCATCAACAGATGGGTAGATAACTAAAATCTAGTATATGCATACAATGGAATATTATTCAGCCTAATAAAGGATGGAAAATCTGACACATGCTGCAACATAGATGAACCTTGAGGACATTATGCTGAGTGAAATAAGCCAGTCACAAAAAGACAAATACAGTCATGTGACACTTAACAAAGGGGATACATTCTAACAAATGCATCACTAGGTGATTTCTCAGCTGTGTGATCACAGTGTACTTAAACAAATCTAGAAGGTATAATCTACTACATGCCTAGACTATAAGTAGAGCATATTGCTCCTGCGCTACAAGCAGGGACAGCATGTTACTGTACTGAATACTGCAGGCAACTGCAATATAGTGGAAAGATTTGTGTATCTAAACAGAAAAAGTACAGTAAAAATACAGTATAAAAGATTAAAAGGACCAGGAGAAGTGGCTCATGCCTGTAATCCCAGCACTTGGGGAGGCTGAGGCAGGCAGATCGCCTGAGGTCAGGAGTTCTAGACCAGCCTGGCCAACATGATGAAACCCTGTCTCTACTAAAAATACAAAATTAGCCAGGCATGGTGGCGCATGCCTGTAATCCCAGCTACTCGGAAGTCTGAGGCAGGAGAATCGCTTGAACTCAGGAGGCAGAGGTTGCAGTGAGCCGAGATCACGCCATTGCACTCCAGCCTGGGCAACAAGACTGAAACTCTGTCTCAAATTAACATAACATAACATAACATAACATAACATAACATAACATAACATAACATAAAATAAAAATGGTGGCTGGGTGTGGTGGCTTTGGGAGGCTAAGGTGGGCTGATCCCTTGAGTCCAGGAGTTCAAGACCAGCCTGGGCAACATGGTGAAACCCCATCTCTACAAAAAATACTTAAATTAGCCAGGCATGGTGGCACATGCCTGTAGTCCCAGCTACTCGGGAGACTGCAGCAGGAGGATCATTTGAGCCTGGAATGTGGAGGCTGAAGTAAGCCGAGATCTCACCACTGCACTCCAGCCCAGGCAACAGAAGACCTTGTCTCAAAAAAAAAAAAAGGGCAAAAAGATAAAAAATGGTACACCTATATAGGGCACTTAACCATGAATGGAGGTTGCAGGATTGCAAGTTGCTCTGGGTGAGTCACTGAATGAGTGGTCAATAAACATGAAGGCCTAGGACATTATTGTACACTACTATAGACTTCATAACGGTTAAGATGGCCAATAAACTCTGTGCACTTAGGCTAGACTAAATTTATTAAAACATACTTTTGTCTCTTTAGTAATAAACTTAGCTTACTGTGACTTTTTCACTTTATAAATTTGTTTAATTTTTAAAAACTTTTTGACTCTTTTGTAATAACATTTAGCTCAAAACACAAACATATTATACAGCAGTACAAAAATATTTTTCCTTACATCTTTATAAGTTTCCTATTTAAAAAATACATATTATATATATTATTTAAACATCTTTGTTAAAAACCAACACATGAACACACACATTACATTAGCCTAGGCCTACACAGGGTAAGGATCATAAATATCACTGTCTTCTACCTTCACAGCTTATGGCACTGGAAGGTCTTTGGGGGCAATTAACATCTACGGACCTGTCATCTCCTATGACATCAATGCCTTTTTTTGGAATACCTCCTGAAGGACCTGCCTAAGGCTGTTTTACGGTTAATTTTTTTTTAATAAGTAGAAGTAGCCCACTCTAAAATAACAATAAAAAATACTGTATAGTAAGTACATAAACCAGTAACATAGTTGTTTATTATCAAGTGTTATGTACTGTACATACTAGTACGTACTACACTTTTTTATGACTAGCAGTGCAGCAGGTTCATTTACACCAGTATCACCACAAACACCTGAATAATGCCTTGCATTATATGACGTTACATTGGCTACAATGTCACTAGGCGATAGGAATTTTTCAGCTCCATTATAATCTCAAGGGACCACCATCGTGTACACAGTCCATCACTGACTGAAATGTCATTATACAGTGCATGCCTGTACTGTATAAATCGACTTATATGAGTTACCTAGAGTAGTCAAATTCAGAAAGTAGGATGGTGGTTGCCAGGAGCTGAGAGGTGATGGGTAACGGGGAGTTGTTATTTAATGAGTATAGAATTTCAGTTTTGCAAGAGGAAAAAGTTCTGAAGACTGGTTGCACAATAATGTGAATGTGCTAAAACTACTGAATTGTACACTTAAAAATGGTTAACATGGTCAGTTTTATGGTATGTACATATTAACACAGTTAAAAACAACAGCCCCCAATGTGATAAGTAATCACAGACTTTAAAATAACCATATTTAAGATATTCAACAAAATAGATTTAAAAGTTACACCAGAAAATTGGAATCTAAAATTTAAAATATATAACATGAAAATCCTGTATATAAAAAAATACAAAAGTTGAAATTAAGAATTCATTAGATTGGTTTAAGAGAAGATTAGAAACAAAGCAAGATCACATTCTAACATTTTATCCTTTGTACTTTCAATTTTGTGAAATATCTCAAGATCTTTTAATGTAAAGTTTTTTTTCCTTTAATGTAAAGATTTCCTCTGGGACATCTTCATCTTTTGCATCAAAACCACTTCCCTCAGGCTGGGCGCAGTGGCTCACACCTGTAATCCCAGTACTTTGGGAGGTCAAGGCGGGTGGATCACCTGAGGCCAGGAGTTTGAGACCAGCCTGGCCAAGATGGTGAAACCCCATCTCTACTAAAAATACAAAAATTAGCCAGGCGTGGTGGCGGGCGCCTGTAGTCCCAGCTACTCGAGAGGCTGAGCTAGGAGAATGGCGTAAAGCCAGGAGGCGGAGCTTGCAGTGAGCTGAGATTGCGCCACTGCACTCCAGCCTGGGCAACAGAGCGAGACTCTGTCAAAAAAACAAAACAAAACAAAACAAAAATTAGCCAGGCATGGTGGCGGGCACCTATAATCCCAGCTACTCAGGAGGCTGAGGCAGGAGAATTGCCTGAACCCAGGAGGCAGAGGTTGCAGTGAGCCGAGATTGCACACTGCACTCTAGCCTGGGCGACAGAGCAAGACTCCATCTCAAAAACAAACAAAAAACAAACAAACAAAAAAACCACTTCCCTCATTTATGTTAATAAGTTCACCTTCAGTAAGTTCCTCTGGCTGCATATCTAGAGTCTATCAAATGGTGACAGTGTCAATTTTCCTATGGTCAACTATGTCTTCTATAACTTCATTTACATTTCTCTCAAATTTCAATGAAAGTGTTATCATTTTTTGCTACTTTGTTTCATATCTGTTGGCCAATTTCCACTTTTGATTATCTATTTCTATAAAATATCATGTGGGCTTAACATTGGGAAAGATAATACAACTAGACACTTTATTGTCTGTATATAAACTTAATCGCCAACAGACCTTGAAATAAACAGACTAATGTGTACGTTTTTCACATAGTCATGTGTGGACTGGAGTACTAGCAATGAAGTTTGTACTTTACATAGTTACTCATAGTTAATATACTATGGTAACAGAAATTGGAACCATGGTGTTGGGTGACTAGTGTCATTTAACTAAACTGTACTAACTGAAATTTATGCACATTAGAAATACGTAACATGAGGACTTCTAGTACATTAAGTTTAAATAAAATTAAACTCTTAAGTAAAAACAAGCACTAGACTTTAGATTCTACCATAAGGCAATAATTGGTATCAAACTTATCCTCCTACCATCAAGAAACTGAACAAAATATGTGAAACATATATTTCAAGACACTGAACAACAAACAATGCCAGAATGTAATCCCTGAATGACAGGAAACAAATAAGGTGACCCTTAAAATTATCCTAGTCTTCTACCTGAAGGTACTGTCCAGGCTGCTGCACAAGAAAGCGGAACTCAAACAGAGTACAATGGGACCACTTACTTGAGGAAACAAAATATATGAAGGCTAAAAAGAATTAGGCAGAATACTGAAGAATGAATTATGTAGAAAAAGGTTCCATATAGCTGAAGAGGACACCCCTGATTCAGTTCCTGAATACTAAGTCCTGTATGCATACAGTGAAATTCCACAACACTAGGCAAAAAACTACAACAGAACTATAAGCTCAACAACTAGAAACTATACAGACCTGGGGCACATTTCTGTTCTGACTGGTCAGATTTCAGAAGCCTAATGAATACTTATGACATTCTCTAGGAGCCTTAGAAAGCTCACATCTCAGTTGCTGGGATGAACTACACTAGAATAAAAGCTACACTAAAACTATCACAATAAAGCTTAAAATCAGCCACAAGAGCATCAAGTTGATCTGCAAAAAACTTAAGAGCACCAAAATAAACTCAACATCCTTTTAAAAAGATTTTAAAAATACAAATATTCAATAACGTAATATCACAATGTCTACAACTAAATCTAAATTTACAAGACAAGAGGCACAAAATATGATTCATAACTAGGAGGACTATCAGTCAATGGAAGCAGACCCAGAAAAAAAAACTGACAGAGACAATGAAATTAGCAGACCTAAAAATTAAAACAGCTATAATAACATGAACATACTGATGTAGGGTATAAAAAAAGAATGAAATAAAAAGTTCCAGAATGAAAAATACAATGTTTGAAATGATAATTTCATGAAATAGGACTAGCAGCAGATTTAAACTCTGTAGAAGATCAGTGAACCCAAGGAAGCAAAAATAAAGCACTAAGAGAAAAAAGACTGAGGAAACAAACTGAACAAAGCTTCAGTAACCTATAGGAAATTGTAAGTGGTCTAACATATGTATATCTGGTGTCTCAAAAGAAAATTAGAGAAAAGGGATGGGCAGAAGCAGAAAATATATTTGGAAAATGCATATTTCCAAATATATCTGAAGAATGATGATAGACACAACCTATACAAAACTATAAAAAGTGCCAGAAATGGCCAGGTGCAGTGGCTCATGCCTGTAATCCCAGCACTTGGGGAGGCCGAGGCAGGTAGATTTCTTGAGGTCAGGAGTTCGAGACCAGCCTGGCCAACATGGCGAAACCCCGTCTCTACTGAAAAAACAAAATAGCCAGGTGTAGGGGCCTGCACCTGTAATACCAGCTACTCAGGGGGCTGAAGCAGGAGAATTGCTTGAACCCAGGAGGCGGAGGTTGCAGTGAGCTGAGATTGCGCCAATGCACTCTAGCCTGGGCGACAGAGTGAGACGGTCTCAAAAAAAAAAAGTGCCAGAAATACAAATATGTCAATATTTTAAAAATTATTTCATTTAAAATTTTTTTAAAAAGTAAGCAATTTAAGCAAAAATAATAAGTTACAGTGTTCATACTATATGTGAAAACAAAACGTATGACAATAATAACACAAAGGATAGGAATGTAGAAAACTGAAAATACAGTATATGTGAAGCGAAATATTTCCAGGCTGTGTTAAGTTAAAGATGCATATTGTTTTGTAAATCATATCTCTAAGAACAGTTGACTATCCAGAATATACTTTTACAACTCAAAAAAATAAAAAATAAAAAAAAGACAACTCAAAAAATGGGCAAATGAACTGAAAAGATATTGCTCTCAACAGCACATTAAAAGGGTACTTTCTTTTTTTTTTTCCAAGATACAGTCTTGCTCTGTCACCCAGGTTGGAGTGCAGTGGCATGATCTCGGCTCACTGCAACCTCCGACTCCCGGATTCAAGCAATTCTCCCGCCTCAGCCTCCAAGTAGCTGGGATTACAGGCACGCATCATCGTGCCCGGCTAATATTTGTATTTTTAGTAGAGACGGGGTTTCACCATGTTGGCCAGGCTGGTCTCCAACTCCTGACCTCATGATCCGCCCACTTTGGCCTCCAAAAGTGCTGGAATTACAGGTGTGAGCCACCCTGCGCAGCCAGGGTACTCTCCTTGACATCAGCGGTCATTAGGAAAATGAAAATCAAAACCACAATAATGTACCCTTCACACCCACTAGTATGGTAATTTTAAAAAAAGAACCAAAGAAAGCTAAAAAGCAGCCATCCAGATATATTAGGAGAGAAGCATACCAGGAAATCCAGATGTACTAGAAGAAGCTTTATCAGTAAACTCCTGTCCAGTCTCAAAAGCTTTTGAAGTTACAATTAAAACAAGAAAACAACAAGTGCTGACAAGGATGTGGAGAAACTGGAACCTTCATATATTGCTGGTGGGAATTTAAAATAGTTCAGTAACCATGGGAAACAATTTGGCAGTGTCTCAAAAAATAAAACATAGAACTACGATAGCAATTTTGGTATAAACCTACTTCTAGGTATATATCCAAAGAATTAAAAACAGGTAAACAAATACATGTATACACATGTTCATAGTAGCATTATTCAAAATTGGCAAAAGGTTGAAAACAGCCCAAAAATACTTATCAATGAATAAACAGATAAACAAATTCTGGTAACTCATGCACTGCATAACGACATTTTTAGTCAACAATGAACTGCATATACCATGGTGGTCCCACAGATGATAATACCAACATTTTAACTACATCTTGTCTAGTCTAAGTATGTTTAGATACACAAATACTCCCTATTGTGTAACAACTGCCTACAATATTCAGTACAGTAACATGCTGTCCAGGTAGCCTGGGAGCAACAAGCTATAACATATAGCCTAGGTGTATAGTAGGCTACACTACCTAGGTTTGTGTAAGTACACTAGATGATGTTCACACAATGTTGAAATCACCTAATGGCACATTTCTCAGAATGTATCCCCATCAAGTGACACATGACTGTATGTACATACAATGGAATATTATTCAGCCATAAAAATAAAGTACTAATATATGCTATAACATGACTAAACCTCAAAAATATGTTAAGTGAAAGAAGTCATACACAAAAAGTCGCATATTGTATGCTTCCATTTATATGAAATGTCCAGAATAGATAAATTCATATGGGCAGAATGCAGATTGGTGATTGCCAAGGGCTGAAGGAAGGGAATGGAAAGAAACTGCTTACTGGATAAAAGCTTTTACTTGGAATGATGTAAATGTCTTTCAACTAGATAGATGTAGTAGTTGCTAAACTACACAGAATTGTTCACTTTAAAATGGTTAATTTTATATTATGTGAACTTTACCTCAATGTTTTGTGTGTTTTGTTTTTGTTTTTGTTTTTGTTTTTTTTGAGATGGAGTTTTGCTCTTGTCTCCCAGGCTGGAGTGCAGTGGCACAATCTTGGTTCACTGCAACCTCCGCCTCCCCGGTTCAAGCGATTGCCCTGCCTCAGCCTCTCAAATAGCTGGGATTTCATGCGCCCACCACCACGCCCGGCTAATAAAATTAGCCAGGCATAGTGGCGCATGTCTATAGTCCCAGCTACTCAGGAGGCTGAGATGAGAGATCACTTGAGGCTGGGAGGTCAAGGCTGCAGTGAACAGAGATCACTCCACTGCATTTCAGCCTGGGTGACAGAGTGAGACCCTGCCTCAGAAAAGGAAAATAAATTTTTAAAAAAGGAGAAAAAGAACAGATGGGAAAAAACAAACAAATAGCAAAATGATCAATTTAAATTTAACCATACTGATCACTACACTAAACGTATGGTCTAAACATACTCTCCAATACAATAACCACTAGTCATATACGGCTACTGAGCACTTGAATGGTGGCTAGTCCAAATTGAAATATGTTATAACTTTAAAATACCCATTGATTTTTAAAAACTTAATACAAAAAAGTAAAATATCTAATTCATAACTCTATATTAATTATATTTTGAAATAATGTTTAGGCCGGGCGCAGTGGCTCACGCCTGTAATCCCAGCACTTTGGGAGGCCGAGGTGGGTGGATCACGAGGTCAAGAGATCGAGACCATCCTGGCCAACATGGTAAAACCCTGTCTCTACTAAAAATACAAAAAATTAGCTGGGCGTGGTGGTGCGCACCTGTAGTCCCAGCTTCTTGGGAGGCTGAGGCAGGAAAATTGCTTGAACCTGGGAGGTGGAGGTTGCAATGAGCTGAGATTGCGCCACTGCACTCCAGCCTGGCGACAGAACGAGACTCTGTCTCACAAAAAAAAAAAAAAGAAAAAGAAAAAAATTAATGTTTAAACTACACTGTGTTAGGCTGAGCACGGTGGCTCAGGCCTGTCATCTTGCACTTTGGGAGGACAAGGTGGGCGGATTGCCTGAGCTCGGGAGTTCAAGACCAGCCTGGGCAACATGGCAAAACCCCATCTCTACTAAAAATACAGAAATTAGCCGGGTGTAGTGGCGCACACCTGTAGTCCCAACTACTCCAGAGGCTGAGGCACGAGAATCACTTGAAGCCAGAGGCGGAGTTTTCAGTGAGCCAAGATCACACCACTTCACTCCAGCCTGGGCAACAAAGCGAGACTGTCTCCAAAAAAATAAAAACAAAAATAAAAAATTAGTGTGTTAAATAAAATACATTATGAAAATTTCAACTTTCTTTTCACTTTTTTGTAAGAGACATGGTCTCATTGTCAACCAGGATGGAGTGCAGTGGTATGATCACAGCTCACTGGAACCTCAAATTCCTGAGCTCAAGAGATCCTCCTGCCTCAGCCTTCCAAGTAGATGGGACTACAGGTGTATACCACTACACCTAATTTTTTTTTTTTTTTTTTGGTAGAGACGAGGTCTTGCTATATTACCCAGGCTGGTCTCATACTCCTGGCCTCAAGTGATCCTCCCACCTCAGCCTCCTAAAACGCTGGGATTACAAGCATGAGCCACCTTGCCCAGCTTCATTTTACATTTTCAATGTGGCTACAAGAAAACTTAAAAGTATATACTTGGTTGGCATCTGTGCTAAACATTTCTATTGAACAATGCAAGTACAAACAAAGAAGGACAGATGATCAGGACAGATGATTAATTTAAAAACCAGACATAATTATCTATTAATGTATACCAATAATTTAAAAGTAAAAAGCTTAAAGAAGCTGTATCATAAAAACAGTCATAAGAAAGCTGAGGCCGGGCATGGTGGCTCACGCCTATAATCCCAGCACTTTGGGAGGCTGAGGTGGGTAGATCACCTGAGGTCAGGAGTTCAAGACCAGCCTGGCCAACATGGCGAAACCCTGTCTATATTAAAAACACAAAAATCAGCTAGCTGTGATGGCACGTGCCTGTAACCCCAGCTACTTGGGAGGCTGTGGCAGGAGAATCTCTTGAACCCAGGAGGTGGTGGTGCAGTGAGCCAAGATCACACCACTGCACTCCAGCCTGGGTGAAAGAGTGAGACTCCGTCTCAAAAAAAAAAAAAAAAAAAAAGAAAGCTGAGATGGCTATGTTAACATGAAAGTTCACCTCGGAACAAAAAGTATAAGCAGTAGGCCGGGCGCGGTGGCTCACGCCTGTAATCCCAGCACTTTGGGAGGCCGAGGCGGGCGGATCACGAGGTCAGGAGATCGAGACCACGGTGAAACCCCGTCTCTACTAAAAACACAAAAAGTTAGCCGGGCATAGCGGCAGGCGCCTGTAGTCCCAGCTACTCGGGAGGCTGAGGCAGGAGAATGGCATGAATCCGGGAGGCGGAGCTTGCAGTGAGCCAAGATTGCGCCACTGCACTCCAGCCTGGGTGACAGAGCGAGACTCCGTCTCAAAAAAAAAAAAAAAAAGAGTATAAGCAGTAATAAAGACGACTATTTCATAATTATAAAAAGGTTAATTCATTGAGAATAATCCTAAAAGTATATGTACTACTACTAACAAAATTTCAAAATAAGCAAAAAACTCAGAACTAAAGGGAAAATACACAAATCTACATAGTTTGAGAGTCTAACATAACTCTCAGCTATTGACAGAATAAGCAACAAAGAAGTGACAAGCACAGTAATAATAAACTTGATGTAATGATTTATCTAGAACACTTCACCCAACAACTGCAGTATACACACACATTCTTTTCAAGCACACTTGCTACACTTTACCGAAACAGACCTTAAGATGGGCCATGAAGGAAGTTCAAAGGACTGAACTTGCAGTGTATGTTGTTGACTAGCAGAAATCAATATCAAAAGGATAATTAACTAGAAGGGGTTTTAGTTCCATGTAAGATGGAGTAAGTGCACTCCATCCTGTATTTCCCACTGAAGGCAACCACTAAGAAATGGACAGAACATATAGAACAACTATTTGAAGACTCAAAAAATTAAATACTAGCAAGTAATTGGAGAAGACTTTTACATAACACTGAACCAATAATGAATTTATCTTTTTATTACTCCTCCAGTATCCACCAGCCTGGACTGCTGCCTGAAACCCAAAAGTGGGTATTGGTGTCAGTAAAGAGAGCTCCCGGAAAAGCCCTCTAGTTCTAGCTTAAGGAGTGCAGAAGGAGTATCCTAACACTCAGAGAGAATGGCAAAAATCTCCCATTTTTCTTTACAGTTCTTGTTATTCTCTCAAAGCATTTCCATGAGGAAAGCCACAGCAGAAGCAAAGACCCAAAGAAGCCTAAAACTCTGAAGTAAGGAAACCTTCCTCTCCAATCAGAGGAGTTGTGATCTTAAAAGAGTGAGACAAAACCTCATTGCTTTTTTTTTTCCTCTAGCCTCCCATCGTGTAGCCCCATATGCAGTAACAGATGCAGGATTAAATAAAGTCCTAGCTTTCTGGCTGGAGGACTGAAAAAGGGGGCCCCAGGGAACCAGATAGTACTGGGGAGATTGTGCAGAGGGAGGAACTCAGGAAAATGGCCTCATAAAGTGGTTAATGAACTCCTATGTTCACCCCCAAGCTGCACATGGGTGGATATAACCCAAAACAGTAAGGCATAGGCTTTTTTTTTTTTTTTTTAAGACGGAGTCTAGCTCTGTCACCCAGGCTGGAGTGCAGTGGCACCATCTCAGCTCACTGCAAGCTCTGTCTCCCGGGTTCATGCCATTCTCCTACCTCAGCCTCCCGAGTAGCTGGAACTACAGGCGCCTGCCACCACGCCCGGCTAATTTTTTGTATTTTTAGTAGAGATGGAGTTTCACCATATTAGCCAGGATGGTCTCGATCTCCTGACCTCGTGGTCCGCCCGCCTCGGCCTCCCAAAGTGCTGGGATTACAGGTGTGAGCCACCGTGCCTGGCCAGGCATAGACTTTGAGAACTGAACTACGAGATGGACTATCATCCAGATTCCATGGCCATCAAGTGGCACACACGGAATATATCTCAATAGAACTGCAAAGGCTTTCAAAATGTAACAGACATTGAAACCACCATCCTACAGAAATCTGAACTTGTAGACTGAAGCCAACTGGGTTGAATGCCTGACAAAAATATCAACATTTTCAATACAATTTAAACAAAACTGAGTTGCATAATATTAAAAAAGCCAAGGATATAACCCCAAAATTACTTGGCATACTAAAAAGGGGAAAAGTTCAACTGGTATCAATAGATGCCAATATCAAGATGGCATAGATGTTGAAATTAACTTTAAAGGCAAAGACTATAATATAGCTAGGATTGGCTGGGCGCGGTGGCTCACACCTGTAATCCCAGCACTTTGGGAGGCCGAGGAGGGTGGATCATAACGTCAGGAGATTGAGACCCTCCTGGCTAACACGGTGAAACCCCGTTTCTACCAAAAATACAAAAAATTAGTCGGGCATGATGGCGGGTGCCTGTAGTCCCAGCTACTCGAGAGGCTGAGGCAGGAGAATGGCGTGAACCCGGTAGGCGGAGCTTGCAGTGAGCTGAGATGCGCCACTGCACTCCAGCCTGGGTGACAGAGCGAGACTCTGACTCAAAAAAAAAAAAAAAAAAAAATATATATATATATATATATATATACACACACACACACACACATATACACACATAGCTAGGATTAAAATGTTCCAATAACTAAAAACACTCTTGAAAGAAAGAGAGTATCAGCAAAGAAACAATAGACATAAAGAACTAAATGGGCCAGGTGCAGTGGCTCACGCCTATAATCCCAGCACTTTGGGAGGCCAAGGCAGGAGGACTGCTTCAGCCCAGGAGTTCCAGACGAGCCTGAACAACAGGGCAAGACCCTGTCTCTACAGAAAATTTCTAACAAAATTAGCCAAGCCTGGTGGCACATTCCTGTAGTCCCAGCTACTTGAGGGGCTGAGGTGGGAAGATCTCTTGAGCCTGAGAGGTCGAGGCTGCAGTGAGCCATGCAGTGAGAGGTCGAGGCTGCAGAGCTACTGCACTCTGGTTTGGGTAACAGAGCTAGACCTGTCTCAAAGTGGGGAAGTAATAAAAGGGGGTCAGGGGAAGAACTAAATGGGAACGTGAAAACTGAAAATAAAATTTTTAAACTCACTGGATGGTCTCAATAGCAGAATGGAAATTACAGACCAGTATCCCTTATGGCCATATAGGCAAAAATCCCCAACAAAATAATGGCAAATAAAATCCAGCAACACAGAAAAAGGAATATACACCATGACTAAGTAGGATTTATCTTAGGAATGCAAGGGCGGCTGCCTTGTGTCCTAAAGGTATTCCAATGCCTGCCTGCAAGTCCTTATGGGGCCTTACTGGACATCTTTTTCCCTTTAGTTCCATGAGCTATCTCTGTACCTTTAAAATACTTTCCCTTCTTGCTTAAAGGGGGAATGAAGCAATCTGTTACTTGAAATGAAAAGTACTTGATGAAGACAGAAATACAATTTTAAAATGTGTATCGTCCCCAGAGAAGACACCTCAGGAAGCTACACTTATTCCAACAATGCCATCAATGCTTAGAAATTTTAATTTACGTCTTTAAAAATGAAACTGGATTGACTTTACAAAAGCTAAATGAGTCCCTGCTTTTAAAGAGGTTATAATCTAGTAGAGAAAAAGAGATTTAAAGGTTTAGCCACCACATGTTAACATTTATAAACATTAGAAAACACCAGATAAAACTGAGATTCAAATGTAAAACATTACTAGTCTGATATCATTATTGTTAGACCATATAAACTCACACTATTGTTATAACCTCTGGATGCTTAGCTCACTGTTGTACACATAGCAGTGTTCAAGGAATCCCTGGTGAAATGAACTGCTGAATTATCATGACAACTGAGAAGGCATGACATATCAGGTTGTGGAACAGACTTGTCCTCAAACCAACTGTATGACTTTGAGAAGTTCACTTAATTTCTATACACTTCACCTTCTTTGCTGGTAAAATGGATAGAATAAGATATTTCTAACTACCTTACAGCAATAAAATTCCACAATTCTGTAATTTAAGTCCATCTATAATACTTCTAATACAGAATTTTTAAAATAGGAATTATTTTCTCCACAAAATTTGGACTAAAGGGATGAGAATCCCTTTAAATAAGAAAGTGAAGAGGGGGAGCAGCTCCTAATGTTTATTTACAATTGTTAAAAGTTGGGTGCCTTCTAAAATAAATTATATTATTATTTATTAAGTAGGCAATTAGTCAAATATAACACTGATAAACTAGAATTTTGAACAAACAAATGCTTTAAAATTCTAATAACTATGCATAAGCAGTAAATTATTCTTACTTGAATTTCTACTGCTTTGTATAACAGGGTTACTAAGTACATAATTACATAAGAGAGCCACCCAACTTCCAAAGGAGCCATTCCAGTGAATTGTGTAAATAATATGCTTTAAAAAAACATAACCTCCTCACATATGAATTTAGATTTATCAGATATGAAGTAGCTGTATACCTGTGAGACTAGCATACAGCCTTAAAAAGGCCTTCCTAATTATGAATTTACCAGAGAGACTAGAATGACCCAAAGCAAATTAATACAGACTTTTTTTCATAACTTCCTATAAAAACATTTTCACTATTCTGCTTCAGTACAGAAAACAAAAGATCTTAAAAGTCACTGGCTTGACGTAAGAACTCCAGAGCATAAGACAATAACCAAATTTTTCTAACATCAACATTTTGTTTTTCTTTTTTCCTTCTTTTTTTGCCCTGCTAAGCACTCTAGAAAGAAACATTGTTTTTCTTTTTTTTTTTTTTTTTTTTTTGAGATGAGGTCTCGCTCTGTCACCCAGGCTGGAGTGCAGTGGCATGATCATAGCTCACTGCAGCCTCAAATTCCTGGCCTCAAGAGATCCTCCCGATTCAGCCTCAAAAAGTGCCGGGATTACACGTGTGAGCCACTGCACGCAGCCTCTTTTTCTTAATTTACTCAATATTTGTATTTTATGTTTCTTTCATTTGTATCAACATAATAAATTCTAAATATTTGGTCTATGGCTGCTTTTACTTTAAGATTGTTGAATCTGAAAGAGTAAGATAAAAACGATTGTTTTTAATCCCATAAAATATTCAACATCAGAAGACAGCAGGGCATCACAACAATGCCTTGATGCTACATGTTTTCTATACCAAAAAAGCCATTTTTAATACCCACCTACAAGAAATCAACCATCTTAGTAAGCAAATTTATATATACAGCCAGGTGGTATCTTTATTCTCCCCTTGGCAGAACAAAAAGTTAAGGATGTTCACTTACACTCTTTGCCACACTGTTAAAAATCACCTTACGCTAAGTAAAGAATTTCTGTATTTTTGAATGCTCATTCACGTGATAAGAGTGAAACTGCAATTAACCTCTGATTAGGTTTTACAAACTCAATCACCTATACCTGTACTTAAATACCCTTTAAATCATGCCACAAAAAAATTACTTGGCTATTCTGAAATTTCATTGTATTAAATTCAAGTCAAATCTCATTGCAATAAGTTCGAAGGGACTGTCCCAATTCTTTTATTGCCATAGAATTTACTGCGTTAAATATTATTTGAAATAACTACGCTACCAGCTGAGGCCTGGGAATCATGGGGTTACACAATTTCTGATGATGTGAAGCTGGCCTATACACAAATTTCAAATGATTGCAGTGTTCAGTGGGAAGATTCAGCTTTTGATATTTCTGAGAGATGGAGGATAGTGAGGACGGAAAAAAGGAGGGAAAGGAAGGCAGAGGAAAATGAAAAAAGAAAAAGCTTGGTTATAACAAGAAGAGCAAATAGAAGTTGAAGTAGTCTTCCCACTTTGATGAAAGGCATTTGCAACACTCTTTTCTTCCCCTAGATGGATTTACATGTTTGTTCATAGCAGTTACTATGACTCAACGAGGCTAGTATCATGTTAATAATCTACATATTAAGGCCAGGCTGGCCATCATAGAAAAGATCAGAGCTCTTGCCCCTCACTTCCCAAGCAAAAACAGCCAAATAAGCCAGAGTAAAACCCTTTGACAGGGAGAGGAGGCAAACCCTTCTCATTGATAGGGAGAGGAGGCAAATCCTTAGCATTAGACTTAAGGATCATCTTCCTCTACAGATGTGTTTGCTCTAACAATGAGTTCAAAAGGGAGCTATCTGGAGCTTTCTTCTTAAGGAAAGGGAAACTCCACTCATGAAAGGATCCCCTGATACTCAGCAGTATTTCAATGACTGCAAACCAAGTTTCCCAGCCCTCTTGGGTACTCTTTAATTTAACTTTAGTGTAGGAGTAGAGAAAAGAAAATTACTTGCTCATTAAGAAAGAGAATAAATGCCTACATAAATAAATGCAACCATATTACATCTGATTTCCCGGGCACCACAGATCAGCACAAAGAAGAAACTCATTTTCAGCAGGGTATTTACTTTGCTATTTGCAAATCACTGATTGATTGGCAGCTACAATATATGAAATAAATAACAAAGACCAAGTGTCATGTTCCCCGGTAAGTAACAAAAATGAACATTATCTACCCTCCCCATCCAGTTTATAGAATTTAGCAGGAGAATAGGTTATTGGCTATTTGATTGCCTGATATGTTATGAGGCCTTTTTTTGTGATGGTATGGTTATTACTGAGGTTAGACAAGAAATTCTCCTTTCTCTCAGGACATTAGTATTAAGAGTTACATATTCACAAGAAGGATCCAAAATGAATATTTCTGAAGCAAGTGAGATATGACAAGAAATTGTGAAATGGGAGTGATGAGTATACCTAATTTTTTTTTCTTCCAGGAAAACAAAGTACCTGATCTTCCAATCCAATTTATCATAAGCCAAGATGTAAACTGGTAAATCTCAAATGCACAACCTGATGATATTGCCTACTTTAGACACCAATCTAAAAATCAGTGCATCAAACTTTAATGTAAAACATTTTAACAGACTTACAAACTTCTGTTTGCAAATCTATTAAAATCTGTTAGCTTTAAAAACTTCTGTTAGGAGAAAGGGAGATTCACATCCTTGCATTGTTACATTCCAGTGGGGCAACAATAGCTAGGCACATGGAATATAGGTACTGACAGTCTTTCATTTTGAACTCCTTTACAAAATGTTAGCTAGCTTGTTAATGCAATCTTTGAACTGTTTGCTGGGTATCTGAACCATTTAATAGCCTAAGTTGTATGACCTAAGTCATGAGACACACATGACCTGCTACCACTAAATAACAGCAAAAAGGAATGAGCTTTCTAAAAATTCTAAAAAAAAAAAAGGTGATTCTAGTTATAGTTCCTCCCTTCTCCTCCTCCATCTTTTTCTTCTTTTTAAAAATAGGTTTCTGGACAGGCATGATGGTTCACGCCTGTAACCCCAGCACTTTGGGAGGCTGAGGTGGGTGGATCATTTGAGGTCAGGAATTCAAGACCAGCTTGGCCAACATGGTGAAACCCCATCTCTACTAAAAATACAAAAAAATTAGCTGGGGATGGTGGCGCATGCCTGTAGTCCCAGTTACTCAGGAGGCTAATGCAGGAGAATCGCTTGAGCCCAGGAGGCGGACGTTGCAGTGAGCCAAGATCGCACCACTGCATTCCAGTCTGGGCAACAGAGTGAGACTCCATCTCAAAAAAAAAAAAAAACAAAACCAAAAAAGGTTTCTTCTCTATACGTACATGAAAGGCCAGATTTCGGTTAGCCAGGCAAAACCAGGCAATGCATACAGTGAAGAGGTTATTGATGAAAACCAACTTATGCTCAGGCAAAATCAACATGGATTTTCATGAAAATATTCAATGGATTACTTTAAAACACTGTTCCTATGGTCAATATTATTTCTCATAACTGACAAGTTCACAACGCAGTTTTCAACCACAACACGGAACATCAAATATAAAATTCTCCACTAAAGGGCAAAGGATGATGGTATTATTAGTGTAGGCAACTCACACTCAGATAATGTTCAACTATGTGCAATTAAATATGAATTGAAATAAGAAAATTTCGGCTGGGCGCAGTGGCTCATGCCTGTAATCCCAGCACTTTGGGAGGCCAAGGCAGGCGGATCACGAGGTTAGGAGATTGAGACCATCCTGGCTAACCGATGAAACCCAGTCTCTACTAAAAAATACAAAACATTAGCCAGGTGTGGTGGTGAGCACCTGTAGTCCCAGCTACTCGGCAGGCTGAGGCAGGAGAATGGTGTGAACCCGGAAGGCGGAGCTTGCAGCGAGCCGAGATCGTGCCACTATACTCCAGCGACAGAGCAAGACTCCATCTCAAAAAAAAAAAAAGAAAAAGAAAAAAAGAAAATTTCAACACACATTTTTAGATAAAATACTTAGTTTTATGGATATTTATAGCATGTGTCCAGTCTTACAGAACTCCATCTTCTTCCACCTTATTTGTAATATAAACTGCTCTTAAACCACTTTAATACATCTTTACTAGAAGACTTATTTTACACAGTACCTACCAAACAGCAGATCAATACTCTAATACAGAGATGCCGATTCCATTACCACAAAAACCTGTGCAAGCAGCCAGCTGCTGAACAAAGACCACAGTTTTCATCAGGTTTATTCCTAACATGTCTCCACTCCACTAGGATGAAATATCTTGCTATGATGAGCAAGTGGAATTTGGGAAGGAAATAATGACATTTTTAAAAACACTTAAGCTTTGATTACAGAGAAAGTTTGAAAGATAGAGCTAAAATAAATTTATTCACACTTACAGGATGTTTATCATTTATCATCAAATCCATCTGTTCATAGGCAATCATAATGCTGCATGTGATGCCTTACCAATTGCCACGGTATTAGATATTTACATTACAATTCAACACTTAAGACTAAAATGATACAGTAAGAGGGTATGAAAAAAATGAAAATTAAGCACTGGGTGAGAAATGAGGGAAAGAGGAAAGGAAAACACTCTACTTTTTAAAAGTCATTTTCAATAATTAAATTTCCTAACTTTGCTTTCTAAATTTGCTACCAAAAATAATCATTATTCACAAGCTTTTCATAGTTATTACATTTCTTTCCTTCGTAGCAGAATTACAATCTGAGGCAATAAAATTGAGTTGAAACACAATTAGAAAGGACAGAGATCTGTCTACACATGGTGGTACTAGCAACTTGTGGCACCAGAGGGATTTAACTTTTGTCAAAAACCAATTCTCCCTGTCTTTTCTTACACTATTTACTTTCAATAGACTAAAGCTGCAATACATCCTTTCTAGACTAGCTTTAATCATTTCCACAACTATGGTTGCCATGACAACAGGATGCAGCTTATCTGTGCTGTTTTCATTTTCCCCATTTGAGTTGCCATAACAACACAATCACTCTGCCTTTCTCCAGTATGTAACAACTTTATTTTAGGATTGTATTCTTAAGGATACTGGATTTCCCCACTAACAAAGTAAATAAGAGAATTTATATAAGAATTTTATTTCAATAACATAACACCCAACTTTAAAATCTTTTGGAGAGGCTGGGCGCAGTGGCTCATGCCTGTAATCTCAGCACTCTGGGAGGCCGAGGTGAGTGGATCACCTGTGGTCAGGACTTTGAGACCAACCTGGCCAACATGGTGAACCTCGTCTCTACTAAAAATACAAAAATTAGCCAGGCATGGTGGCAGACGCCTGTAATCCCAGTTACTTTGGAGGCTAAGGCAGGAGAATTGCTTGAATCCAGGAGGTGGAGGTTGCGGTGAACCAAGATCATGCCACTGCACTCCAGCCTGGGCGACAGAGTGAGACACCATCTCAAAAAAAAACAAAACAAAACACAACTTTGGAGATAGAATTACTTTGATAGGGACTTTCATCACGTAAAAACAAACATCAACAAACCCTGCTGAATATCTGCTGAAATCTAAAGACTGTCTACCGTTAGTAGTGACTGATGTTTCCACAGACTTTCACAAACAAGAGATAGCAATACCAACATGATTATGAGCTATGAGAAAGTGTCCATTATTAATACCTGTCCTAAGTAGATCAAAAACGAAAATAGTTCTATACCATATATTTTGCTGTCGTAATCCAACATTATTTGTTAAGAGTACCACAGAACAAGTGAGTAGTGGGCTTAATACTAGCTGAACTCCATTTAAAATCTTTACCTCGCTCGAGACCAGCCTGGGCAACACAGTGAGACCATGTCTCTAACCAAAAAAAAAAAAAAAAAAACTTCACCTCCCGTTCAAGTTTTCACATAGTGGCAGAATCTTGCAGAAATTCATAAAGTTCAACTACTTTTACAGTATAAAATGAGCATTTATAAAAACTCACATTCATTGACAAAAATTAAAGAAAAGCATTATTCTAATTGGCAGTATAAAAATTTTAAAATATTCTGGCTACTAGATCACCATATCCATTACTAGGTCCATCATGTTGGGAAATGAGAGCAAAGACAGTGTGTTTTTTAAAGAACTCTACTGTTATGACTCTTTGTTGTACCAGTATTCGCTATAACAGAACTTTGTGTATGCAAAAGGTTATCTTTAATAGCTTAAATCAGTAAGTTCAGATCCCTTATAACTTTGATCAACTAACAAAGATATATTAAAAACCTCTCCCTACAGCTGAGAAAGCTGAGGCAAAAAACAAAAATACAAAACCTTCTCCCATCATATAAAAAATACCTATGAATATATATACACATATTTGTTGCTTACAAACAAAACATGGAAATATTACTACTATTTAAGGAAAAAATATGCAAATATTACTGAATTTCCCATTAGTCCCCTACAGGCATGTAAAAGATTATTCATAATATGGTAGTATTTTTACAGGACAGAACTAATTTTCACATACTAATGTAACACGATACATTTTAATCACAGCTGAGATAATTTAATAAATTTTGCAGTATGCAATGAACTGAAAAATATAATTTATTAACCAAATCAGAGAATCAAAAATAAATCTAAGATCTTTCATAGCATGATCATTTTCTTGTTTATTTTTTAAAGAAAAAAATCCACTGTTATTTCAAATTCTGAAATAACAATTTAACAATTTGTATTTTAGCCATTTATATTAAGGAGAGGAAGGGTCTGTAAATGTTAAGAGAAAAATTAATTACTGGATCAAGGTCTTTTCTTTAGAATCTTTTCCACACTCAGGAAAATGAGGAACTCATAGATAATGATAATGAAAATAAAGCAGCTGGAGCAAAAGGGAGGGTTACACTACTTACAGTCAAGGGAGGAAGAACAGCAGCACAGAGGGTGTTGGGAAAAAAGGGGGGCAAAGAGTCAGACAAAATAATTTCCAATTCTAGCCTGCCTGGCTAGACTCTCACACGAAAATTAAACCAACAGAATGGGCTGAAATAATATACCAAACCCCATCTCTCTCCAACCCTACCTTCTTCTTTCCTTAGTTTGCTGTATTGGTAGGAAACCTCAGGAAAATCCCTCTGTGTGAGGCCTCAACTCCCCAAGCAAATGCCACCTAGTGATAATGACTTCTACATTAGCTGAAGCCAGCAGATTCTAGGCTATACACAAGATACAATTTTGTTACAGTGCAATAACATGAATTTAGGCGCTACTGCTGTTGGAATCATGTGAGACTGGATTTTTGTGATGCACGTTGACAAGATTGGTGAATTATCTGTGCATGCATGTCCTAGCATTCTTGGTAACTGCTATGACTCATCGAGAACACCTCAGGCCTCATCTCAAGGGCTGTCCGCTACAAGCAGACATGCATTACATGTATGTGTAAGAAATCTGTGCTTTTGCTGTTACACCTGCTGGAACTCACTGGTCAAATTGCTATTCTTGCCCTAATCTGACAAGTCCAGCCATGTACTACTCTACAGGGAACTGCAGGCTACTGGGAAAGCCCTTATCACTCTTCTCAAGAGTGTTATATCCCGCCCAGACTGGTAAGAATTTTAACCCTTACTCTCTCTGAAATAGGGACTTCTTTATTTCTTCTCTGTTCCTAGATTAAGAGGCAGTTTGCTTTTGTTTTACTTATAACTAGTCAGTCTGTGACTATGTATTTTGTGGAGTGGGGAAGCAGAAGAAGGACCTGCTTTAAGCTTTACCTTTGAAACTAGACAACTGAGTCTTTAAATAGACAAAATCCTTATTTAAGAAACAAACTAATATCCCCAACAGAAACAAGGTGAAATCCACAAGCCAGGCAAGCAGGATGCTGCAAAAAGAGTACATTTTCAATGATTTTAAGGGACATCTATATGTCCCCCAACCTCCAGGATACAAAATAGTATTTTTATAACGATTCATTATATTAGTCATTGGCAATTAGATCTAAAAATATCCCGTTTCCAAAATTTATATTTGAAAATAATTGAGTTTCTACTCCAACCATTTCCAAATTGAAAGAATGCATTATCATAAAAAATAAACTACCAGAGTCCCCTTCTTTCATAAAAAAATTCAACATACCCTTAGTCATAGATCTCCACCTCTAGCTCCATAATATCTTCTAAATAGAATTGAGATGGAAATATCTCTTTTTAGCTAAACAATGTCTGCGTTCTATAAAATCTATCATTTAATTACTAAAAGCCCTGGAAGTCCTAGGCACAGAATCAATTATACACTCAGTTTTAGAGGGACATGCTCTACAGTCTACGAAGTCTGCATTACACTGGCTATGCTTATTTGAAAGATTAGTTTTCTCATTCAACTGCTTTTCAACAATATATGAAATCTGGAGAGAAAATGAGAAAAGACAAAGAACTCAATTCTGCCACAATGCATTTTCATCCCTTGTGTGAGGCAAGGTGGTTTCCAAAGAAGGGTGTACACATGCCAGGAGGTAGGCAAGATGATCCTCCAGGGTGGGGGAGTGTGTAAGGAAAGACTCTTTCCAACCTTGTGTTTTTCCACTACTCTCACACTACAATAATCATCAACACAGAAGACTTCTCTGTGAACAAATGTGGGTTGTTTTTGTTTTTGTTTTGTCTAACTTCAACCCTAACCCCAAGACTGAAATGCTGTTGGAATCATGATACTGGATTTTTGTGATGTACTTTGACAGGACTGATGAATTATGTGTCCCTGTATGTCCTAGCATTCTTGTTAACTGCTACGACTTATCCAGAACACCCCTTAAAAGAGAGCCTCGGGCCTCATCTTGAGAGCTCCAAGATTGTCCCCCATATCCCTAGATATCAGTCACAACTCTGGACCTCTGGAGCTTCTGACTGACTGGCTTCAAGTTGGGGTTATCATGATCCCCTCTGTGGGTTCAATTAATTTGCTGAAGTGGTTCACAGAACTCAGGGAAACACTTACTTATATCTGCTGGTTTATTATGAAGGATATTGCAAAGAATACAGATGAAGAGACCCATAGAACAAGGTATGGGGGAAGGCGCTCAGTGCTGCCATGACTCCCTGGGCTCACCACCCTCCAGGGATCTCCATGTGTTCAGCTATCCAGAAGCTTTCCAAATCCAGTCCTCTTGAGTTTTTATGGAAGCATTCCTTCCTCCCACGAGGGTATGAGGTGGGACCCTCTCAGTGGAGGGTCTTAAGATCCACATCAGAAAGGAGGTGGGGGGAGATTAGAGTCCTACCCTGGGGCAGGTGAAAGAAGGGCAGGAGACAGACTATTTCCCGAGGTCTGCGGCTGAGGCCTAACACACTCAACATTATTAACAAAAGACCATAAAAAGGGATATGCGAGTTATGAACCAGGACCATGGATGAAAACCTATGTATACATATATAACACCATAGGGGGAATATTAAAACTTTTAATTGGTCGGGCGCAGTAGCTTACACCTATAATTCCAGCACTTTGGGAGGCCGAGGCAGGTGGATCACCTGAGGTCAGGAGTTCGAGACCAGTCTGGCCAACATGGTGAAACCCTGTCTCTACTATGATGAAACCCTGTCTCTACTAAAACTACAAAAAAATTAGCCAGATGTGGTGGTGGGCACCCGTAATCCCAGCTACTTGGGAGGCTGAAGTACGAGAATCGCTTGAACCTGGGAGGCGGAGGTTGTAGTGAGCCAAGACCGTGCCGCCACTGCACTCCAGCCTGGGCAACAAGAACAAACTCTGTCTCAAAAAGAAAACAACAACAACAAAAAAAAAACTTTTAATTAATTTTTAGTTTAAAAAATAACCTTTAAAATTTTTTTTGATATGTGTTCCCCTAATCTGATGTTAGATGGTTAAATGTCACTTACTGACGATTGGGAATTCCACAACACAAAGGAGTTGCCAATGGTTTCTTTCCTCATTCATTCTCTTTGGGCATATTGCAAAAAACTGAAGTGTGCTCAGAATTTAAGAATATTTTCACTGGGCGCAGTGGCTCACGCCTGTAATCCCAGCAGTTTGGGAGGCCAAGGCGGGCAGATCACAAGGTCAAGAGTTTGAGACCAGCCTGACCAACATGGTGAAACCCAGTCTTGCTATCAAAAATACAAAAGTTAGCCAGGCGTGGTGGCACGTGCCAGTAATCCCAGCTACATGGGAGGCTTAGGCAAGAGAATCACTTGAACCTGGAAAGCGGAAGTTGCAGTGAGCTGAGATAGTGCCACTGCACTCCAGCCTGAGTGACAGAGCAAGCCTCCATCTCAAAAAAAAAAAAAAAAAAAAGAATATTAGTTAGTTTTAAGTAAACTGTCATTTGACTCTTCTCTAATTCTTTACACAAGCCCTTCATTAGCCACTTTACAAGGTAAAAATAATATTGAACTAACCACACGTGAATAAACCAAAGACATTATCATTACAACTATCTGGACACAATTTACACATGTATATTTACTTACTGATATTTATTTACCCTAAGTGTATATATTGTGCCTTAATATAGTAGCTAACAATGGCAGGGCATGAGTACAATTTGCAATTTGCAAATTTAGAAGTAAAAATATTTAGGTTAAGTCCTTAAAATGTTTCTGATGGGTTAGGAGGCTACTGTTCTAGACAGCAAATTTCTCAAATTTATTTTTAAAAGAACATAGCAAATTAAGGTACATGTCAACATTGCCATTTTTATAAAGAGTCTCTGAATCAGCTCCAACATACACCAGATGAACAAACAGCATTTTGGGAAGGATGAACTACGAAGGTTGTGCCTATGCTAAGAAATGAAAGCAATTTTTCCATTTGGTATTTGTTGTAACAATTGACTCAGAGACAATTTATTAACCTAAGACACAAAAACAAAGAATTTTATTTGCAAACGATACTATATTTTAGTATTATAAACTCCATTTGCTGGTAAATTAGATCTCTTATTTCCAAAGATGACCAAACTTTATATATTCCAAAGTAATAAATTTCAAAAAAGTAGTTCTCCCAGTTGAATACATTTATTTTGAGAATTGCTTTTCTAATTCAAAGAGATGTTCCAAGGGCTTCAAATTACATTATTCCCCAAGCCTAATATAACTGCTTAAGGGCTGAAATATTTGAATCACAGCAGGAGCAGTAGTTACCACACGGGATAAATAGTAACCTGTACAAGTTGTTTTAAAAGACAAATCAGATTGTATTCCATATCAAGAAAACCTGATTATATACAGGCTAGTTTCAAGAAAAGTTCTTTAGGCAAAATTCTTATAAAAACTTTAATTATCAAGAGTAAAATTTCTAAATTTGAGAAAGAACCATTTGTATTTACTTCTTTCCACGCAAGTTTCAAAATACATAAATGAATTCCCTACAAGTCTTAAAAAGTATAAAATTAATCTATCTTAACTGATGCACATCCTTAAAGTGTTTGGAAGCTGCTTGGGACAGGAAAGTTAGAAAGAAGAGAGTGCTGGACAGTACATTCACCCTTAAAAGTTGTGTGTGTGTTTTTTTTTTTTTTTTTTAAGACAAAGTTAAACAAAAGTGGTTGTGTGGGATGGCAGGGTGCTTTTTTTTATTTTGTACTTTCTCAAATTCGCTCTAATGTCTTCTAAAAAACTAAAGCTCATTTATCAAAAATTATCATACCAGGCCGGGCGCAGTGGCTCACGCCTGTAATCCTAGCACTTTGGGAGACCGAGGCGGGTGGATCACGAGGTCAGGAGGTCGAGACCATCCTGGCTAACATGGTGAAACCCCGTCTCTACTAAAATACAAAAAATTAGCCGGGTGTGGTGACGGGCGCCTGTAGTCCCAGCTACTCAGGAGGCTGAGGCAGGAGAATGGCGTGAACCCGGGAGGCGAAGCTTGCAGTGAGCAGAGATTGCACCACTGCACTCCAGCCTGGGGAACAAAGCGAGACTCTGTCTCAAAAAAAAAATCATACCAGGACATCAAAACTGATAAACATTGTTTGATTTATTCCCATAAACATTGTTTGATTTATTCCCTACAATGACTCCAGGAAGCAGGATGGGCAGTTTATCATCAGCTTCCATTTTACAAAATGAAAAAAAAGAAAGTGAGTGACTTCACAAGTATTTATTGTCTACCACATGTCATGCACTGGGATATACTCAAGAGTAAAACACAAAATTTTACTATTATGGGCTTTATTTTCTTTTCTAGTAGAAATAATAGACAAATAAGGAAAGGGGCATTTACTTTAGATACGGTAGGCTTTAAGTAGGTGATTAGAACTGAGATATAAAGGATAAACGAAGGACTCAAGCAAAAAGTCAGAGTTGGAGAAAACAGCCAATGCAAAGGCCTTATAGTGGTCTTGCAAGAGTTTGGCAAATTTAGCTCACACCTATAATCTCAACACTTTGGAAGGCTGAGATAGACCGATCGCTTGAACCCAAGAGGTCAAGACAAGGCTGGGCAACATAGTGAGACCCCGTCTGTACAAAAAATTTAAAAATTAGCCAGGCATGGTGGCGTGCACCTGTGGTCTCAGATACTCCAGAGGCTGAGGCATGAGGATCACTTGAGCTCAGGAGGTCAAGACTGCAGTGAGCTGTGCTGTGTTTATTCCATGGCACTCCAGCCTGGGCAACAGAGAAAGACCCTGTCTCCAAAAAAAAAAAAAAAAAAACAAAACACAAAAAATCATAATTATGCAACATTCAAGTGGATAATCAGTTGAATACATAAAGGTAGAAGTCACAGTAAAAGGATGGGTTAGAGACTATTAGCCCATTAGAAATCATCAGCCCACAGATGGTATTTCAAAGCAAAAGGAACAGATGATCATCTAGGAACAAAGTGTAGACAGGAAAGAGAAGAGGGCCAAGGCCCAAGGGCTAAGAAACTCTAACATAAATAAAAGACTTGTCTAAAGGTCAAATGCTTATTAAGTGATCTGGCTCAATAAAGTGCTCTTTCATCATATCCAACTATCTCTTAACATTAAGAATAAAACAGGCTGGGCTGGGTGCAGTGGCTCATGCCTGTAATCCCAGCACTTTGAGAGGCTGAGGTGGGCAGATTGCTTGAGGCCAGGAGTTCAAGACCAGCCTAGGCAACATGGCAAAACCCCACCTCCACAAAAATGCAAAAAAGTTAGCCAAGTGTGGTGGTGGGCACCCATACTCCCAGCTCCTCAGGAGGCTGAGGTGGGAGGATCATTTGAACCCAGGAGGTCGAGGTGGCAGTGAGCTGAGATCATGCCACTGCACTCCAGCCTGGGCAACAGAATGAGACCCTGTCTCAATCAATCAATAAACACAGGCGGGGCGGTGGCACATGCCTGTAATCCCAGCACTTTGGGAGGACACAGCAGGAAGATTGTTTCAGGCCAAGAGTTCGAGAACAGCTGGGCAACAGAGAGAGACCCTGTCTCTACAAAAAAATAAATAAATAAAATAAAATAAAAATTAGCTGGGTGTGGTGTGGTGTTACCTGTAGTCCTAGCTACTTGGAAGGCTGAGGCAGGAGGATCACTTGAGCCCAGGAGGTTGATGTTACGAGCTATGATTGCACCACTACCCTCTAGCCTGGGCAACACAGCAAGATTCTCCTCTAAACAAAACAAAAGAAAGCCATCTTTCCTAGCTAAAAGTTCTCAAATTTTAGTTTTTAATTTTGAAGTAACTCCATACTTTGGTTTCTATCAAGAATCAACTAACTTGAATCCCAGTAGGTTTAGTATATTTTTACCTTTAGATATTTGTTGCTTTTGAACTTGACAAGCTAGCTATAAAAATTTCCAAAGGCTGGGCATGGTGGCTCACACCTGAAATCCCAGCACTTTGGGAGGCCGAGGCAGGCAGATCACCTGAGGTCAGGAGTTCAAGACCAGCCTGACCAACATGGCAAAGCCCCATCTCTACTAAAAATACAAAAATTAGCTGGGCATGGTGGCACGCACCTGTAATCCCAGCTACTCAGGAGGCTGAGGCAGGAGAATCGCTTGAACCTGGGAGGCAGAGGTTGCAGTGAGCAGAGTTTGCGCCACTGTACTTCAGCCTGGGCGACAGAGCAAGACTCCATCTCAAGAAAAAAAAAATTAGCTGGGTGTGGTGGTGGGCACCCATAATCCCAACAACTCGGGACGGTGAGGCAGGAGAATCGCTTGAACCCAGGAGGCAGAGGTTGCAGTGAGCCAAGATCGCACCATTGCACTCCAGCCTGGGCGACAGAGTGAGGCTATCTCAAAAAAAAAAAAAAAAAAAAAATGTCCCATGAAGGTATAAAAAGCCACAAATAGCCAAGAAAATAAGGTATGAGACCTTAACTACCATAAAAAAGGTGTATTATAAAGCAGTGTGAGCTATATAGGAGGAATAAGTCCTAGTGTTCTATAGCACTATAGAATGACAATAATTAACAATAAAATATTATATAGTTCAAATGGCTAGAAGGAGAATATTGAATGTTCCCAATACAAAAAAAAATAAATGATTGAGATACATATGCTAATTACTAATCTGATCACCATATGTATAACAATATCACTATACACCCCATAAATATGTACTTATTATGTTAAATTTTTAATGAATTTTTTAAAATAGAAAAGATTTGCCAAAAACAAGCTATATGAATAAGATAGTATGGCACTGATATAAATAAATGAACAATAGAACAGAATGAGTCCAAAAACTGATCAATGCATGTAATGACATGATTTATGAGGGAGATAACACTGCAGATTGGTGGAGAATGCATGCTCTTCCAATAAATGATGCTGGGGGCCACTGTAAATCCATATGGAAAAAAGTGAAATGGAATCCCTTCCTCACATCAAACCCAAAAATCAATTCTAGAAAGACTAAAATTCTAAACGTAAAAACCAAAACTCAAAAAGTCTCTAGTAGAAAATATGAGGCTATTTTCATGATCTTAAAGTAGGGAAGGCTTTCTTAAACAAATCACAAAAGTACTAATTAAAAACACCCCCCATCAATTCACCTATCAATCATATCCAGTAGAAGAAACACGAGCTAAACCACAAACAAAACAAAGACTCGGAAAAGCACCAACTAGACTTGGACTTAGGAAATGTGGGCTCTAATTCAGGCTGTCATCAATTGTGACACTGGCAAGTCAAACAAGTCTTTGGTTCTTCATGTGCTCATTTTTAAAAAGAAGACGTATACCACAATACTTTTTTATTGATATCTCATAAAAACTGTTTTTCTAAGTAGCATGTGGGATAACATAAGATAAAATCCAAACCAGGTTTTCTGGCCAAAGTGTACTGCTGATCTAAAATTATCACAAAAAAGTCTTTCTTGAATGAGCTAATTAGATAGATAGCATTGTCAGTGTTGATACCTTAAGAGGATGAAGAAAAAGAAAAGAAGATAAATGTTTCCCAGGCCTCCCCAGAACTGCAGAGCATAAATAAGTGAACATGTTGACAATGTTTAAGGCTGACCTTGACAGAACAGAGTTTATTCCACATGCTTCTAGATGCAGAGTGTACTTACTAGAGTAAACTGACCTTGCTGGGCATTTGCTTGATTATACTACATCTTTAATAAAACTTATAAAAATAGAAAGGTCCTGGAAACATCAGTAGAATAATAATCAAAGGATTTAAGTGTATCTGTCCATATATCCTGAAAAGTAAAATTACATCATCATAGACAGGGATTAATTGTGGCTGCTTGCCTGAATAGCTAGGGGAATGAGAACAGGATGTTCTGGGAGGATTTTTGATAACTACCAGCCAAGTCATCTCTGTACCATTTTTCCTGACACTACTAGGCAACATACTCAACATTTCATTAGCTTCTCAAAAAGGCACTTTATGATGAAGCTCAGGTTTTACAGTCAGACCCTTATTAAAACAGGTCACAACTTAGTTATATTAAAATAATAATTATCAGCAAAACCTTTTAAATAAAAATATACTATGCAAGAATCAAAAAACAAGCTAGATCAGGGTTCTTAACCCAGGGTCCATAGATAGGATTCAGGGATCTCTGAACCTCCTGAAATTTTGTACAAAACATATGTGTGTGTGTGTGTGTGTCTGGGAAGAGGAAGGATCCTGTGATACAAGATTTTCAGTGAAGTCCATAACCAAAAAAAAGGTTAAGAAGCCTTGAATTATCAAGTAGAAGAACATGCGAAAAAAAAAAAAAAGAAAGAAAGAACAAAAGAAAATAGAAAAACTAAATTAAAAAAAAAAGAAGCCTTGAATTAGATGGTCCTTCTAGACTCTTAAATCCTATGACTCCATGCAAATTTAGTGACATTTTAGATAAGGCAAATGATACATTTATTAAGGAAGTAGTATTTTGCTTCCTTCTAATTCATCTCATCTATCCTTCATCCAAGTTCAAAAAAAGTCAGTTTCACTTTTTTTTTTTTTTTTTTTTTTTGAGATGGAGTCTCGCTCTGTCATCTAGGCTGAAGTGCAGTGGCGCGATTTCAGCTCACTGCAAGCTCCACCTCCCGGGTTCACGCCATTCTCCTGCCTCAGCCTCCTGAGTAGCTGGGACTACAGGTGCCACCAAACCTGGCCCCAGTTCATCTTAAAAGTTTTTAAAACTCCATGGTTTCAATTAAGCAATTAAAAATTCAGTTAAGTAGCGTCCCACGATTTCAAAACCTTCTATGTCTTGTCCTCAGTTGATCTTCCTATCTTTTAAGCCTCTCAAAGGTCTCAATTTTTAACTACAATGTATTTTACTTCTCAATAAGAAAAATAATCTCTCCTTAGGTCTTTTCCATCAGAAACCACTCTTTCTAGGTCCTGTGTACATTTTCAAATCAACTGAAAATAAGATCTCACGCTTTCCTACTGCTAATTGGCTGGACTGTTAGTCCAAACCTGAGCCTTTGAAAAAAGCTGTTAGTCAACTGCTAGTCTGGCCAAAATTTAGTGACTGATTCCTACTCGTATTTCATAAATACACACTTTAGAAAAACACACAGAACTTACTAACTAGAACTATAATTTACCATAAACTACTCATAAGAAACTATAGTTCTGCTGACTGGCAAGTAATTTGCAAAGGCAAATCAGTTTAGCTACATAATGTAAGTATCTACCTGCACGTACTGGCACTAATCAGGGCGTGAAATTAAATTTTTATTCGGAAAGAAATAGCTGCTTCAAGGCTGTGATTTAGCCTGGGAAGCAAATATTAAGGTCATCCTCTTCTCTCTGATGTTTATAGTATTTCTAATAGGGGAATCAAAGAAGGAGGGCTGATAGCCAACTTCTGTAAAAGTGAAAATAATCTCTATAATGTAACAAATTTGTCACTTGCTTTACTAATTGCACAGACTTAACAAAACCAGTTGCTAAAGTATAACAGAGATTACTTAAATACTGAAAGCACAAACTGATCACTATGGATACCTAATTTGGTTACTTCATTGAGCGAAGTAAAGAAGATTCAACAAATATAAATGCTACAAATATGTTTTACAATAACCTAGACAGGGCATGGTGATACAAGCCTGTGGTACCGGCAACTATTTGGGAAGCTGAGACGGAAGAATCACTTTTGAGCCCAGGAGTTTGAGTCCAGCCTGGGCAACATAGCAAGACTCTATCTCTAAAAAACAAATAAATAGATGGATAAAATACCCTATAACCATTTTCATTACAACATAGATAATTTTGAATTAGCTAGGTTAATGAGATCCTATTCAGTAATTTAGCCAATTGCCAAAATTTTCCCAAAATTGATCAAAATCCCCTAATACAAACTTCAACTTACTCTGCTATACTATATCCATATTATTCTCATATCTATTAAAGAAAGCAAACAAGTAGAAAAGTAGCCCAAGGTCAGCACAGTGGCTCATGCCTGTAACCCCAGCACTTTAGGAGGCTGAGGCGAGAGGGCTCCCTGGGCCTAGGCGTTCAAAGTTGCAATAAGCTATGATCGAACCACTGCACTCCAGCCTGGAAAGAAGGAAAGAAAGGAAGAAAGAAAAGAAGAAAGGAAGAAAACGGCCCAAATAATCATGAGCAAAATATCTGCTCGAATGGCAAGTGCAGGTGTTCACAACTAATTGCTTCAGAACTTGACTAGCCTTTAAAAAAAAAAAAAAAAAGAAGACTTACAGAAGCCACAGCAGTCCTCAAAGTGTAGTCCCAGAACCAGCAGCATCACCTGTAAACTAGTTAGAAATGCAAATTCTCAGGCCCCAACCCAGGCCTAAAGAATGGCAAACTCAGCATGGGCAAAACCCCGTCTCTATGAAAAACACAAAAATTAGCCAGGCGTGGTGGTGGTGCATGCCTGTAGTCCCAGCTACTAAGGAGGCTGAGGTGGGAGGATCACTTGAGCCTGGGAGGTCAAGGCTGCAGTGAGCTGTGATAGCACCACAGCACTCCAACCTGGGAGAAAGAGTGAGACCCTGTCTCAGAAAAAAAAAAAAAAAAAAAAAAAAAAAAGCTCCGGGGAAGGCCCAACAAGTCCTCCAGGGAATTCAGACGTACTTTTTGTTACAAAAAGCCCTTAAAAACTTAACTCAATTCTCTAAGCAGCTTTAGTAGTGTTTTCCACTAAAGATAAAAGTTATCTTTATCTTTTTTACAATGTAAAAAGTACACTTTAATTGGTCTAAGTTCAAAAGTGAAATAAAGATGATAAAGCCCATGTAATAATGTCTTTCCAAAATAGGAAACAGTCACCATTTCAAAATTGAGAAAGAAAAAAATTATTTAGAACTACCTAAAAATAAATAGGTTGATTTTACAACTACCACAGAATAATCACCAATGGATGTGGGTGAAACAATGTTGTGAAATAAGATATTTACACAGTCTCCAAGTTTGCTCCTCTGAATACTTACAAATATACCTTTACAACAGAGAAATCTAGTGAATACAACCTTAATAAATGATCAAACAATATCTCCAATAATGGAACAAACTGACATTATATGCCTTCTGATGTAGTAGTGCACTAAGAAAAAAAAAACACAGCATATATTATACTCCTGCCAAATTTTTTTACCCTGATCTAGTCATGGAAAAACAATCAGACAAAAACAAATGAGGGACATTCTGTAAAACTACCTCAAACTCTTCAAAAATGTCAATTTCATGAATAAAAACCAGGAGGGAACTACTGTAAATTAAAGGAAACTAAAGAGATATTATATATAACATGATTGGACCCTGGATTTTTTTTTAAAGAGATGTAAAAGACATTCTTAGGGGCCGGACGTGGTGGCTCATGCCTGTAATCCCAGCACTTTGGGAGGCTGAGGCAGGTGGATCACCTGAGGTCAGGAGTTCGAGACCAGCCTGGCCAGCATGGAGAAACCCCATCTCTACTAAAAATACAAAAATTAGCCGGGCATGGTGGCAGGTGCCTGTAATAACAGCTATTCGGGAAGCTGAGGCAGGAGAATCACTTGAACCCGGGAGGCAAAGGTTGCAGTGAGCTGAGATGATGCCACTGCACTCCAGCCTAGGCAACAGAGCAAGGCTCCATCTCAAAAAAAAAAAAAAAAAAAAAAAAAAAGACATTCTTAGGATAACTAGGGGTTCTGGATATGAGCTGTATATTAAATAATAAAAGGTTATCAGTGATCAGTGTTAAATTTCCTGAGTGGGATCTTGTATTGAGGTAAGGAATGAGGATGCTCTTGTTCTTAGAAAATACATGCAGAAGGTGAAATATCATGTCTGCAACTCTCAAATAATTTAGAAAGAAGGTATAACTATATACTAGGAAAAGTCAAATGTGGCAAAATGTTAACAATTAGATAATTCAGGTGAGGGATATATGAGTTATCATTATGTGTTTCTCATAATTTTTCTGAGGAGTTGAAAAAAGAATGACACCATCCACACCTCTCTTCAAAATTATATTTCTCAAAAATAAGTCAAAAGATAACATCCCTCACCCACCAAAAAACTATAAAATACCTACTCTAAGGTACATGCTAATTCTACAGTTCACATACAACTTCTATTTATGGTACACTGTGATGTCAAAGTGCTTTTATGTGTACTCTCTTACTGGATCTTCAACCCAGTAGATAGAACAGTTATTGTTATTCTCATTTTAGAGAAGAGGAAATTAAGGAACATGGTTAGTATAGCACAATGATTAACCACACTCACTCTGGAGCTAGAATGTCTGAGCTGGAATACCAGCTGTGCCATTCACAAACTGTTTGATCTGGAAAAAGTAACGACCTGTCTGTGCCTCAGTTTCCACATTTGTAAATCAGGATGATACTAATAATACATACCTAATAAGATGAGAGGATCAAGTGAGTTAATATATATAGTTCTAGAATCCTGCATGGTATATACTGAGCTACAAGTGTTGGCTGCCATTATTATTGTTATTTTATTATTATCACCACCCAAGAATAAGGTCAGAGAATAAGTAAAAATACAGTTATGCGCCCCCTAATGACACTTCAGTCAAGTATGGTCAGATACACAACAGTGGTCTCATAAAATTATAACACTGTATTTTTACCTTACCCTTTCTATGTTTAGATACATAAATACCATTGTGTTACAATGGCTTACAGGATTCAGTGTACAGTAACAAACTGCACAAGCAACAGGTTATATCACATGGCATTTGTGTATAGTAAAGTATACTATCTAGATTTGTCTATGTACACTCTGTGAAGTTCACACAACCACTTAATCACCTAACAATGTATTTCTCATAATGTATCACGTATTGTTAAGCAATGCATGACTGTAGTTAAGACAGGACTTGAAACCAGGTCTTCTGACTCCAATTCTTGTGTAATTTCCACTATGCCAATAGTGGTTTCAATCACTTATACTTAGACAAGGAAATGGAAAAATAAGTGTCATTTCAAAAAGGATGTACATATATGTACATGACAGAATGCATGAACAAGAGAAGGAAGTTTGCTAATTAAAAGAGGTTGTTAACAGCCGCCGCCCTGTCTGGGAAGTGGGAAGTGCCTCTGCCCAGCCGCCCCACCGTCTGGGAAGTGAGGAGTGCCTCTGCCCGGCTGCTGAGCAACACTCCAAGTGTGAAGGGACAGCCTTCGGTGTGATCTTTCTGCCCTCCCCAAGTTTGCATTTTTGACATTAAAGTTTACTTTTTAATTAAAAAAAAAAAAGAGAGGTTGTTAAATCTAATTCATCTTTAAGAGACACATGATCTGGATGCTTACAGTCCTTTATAATTTCCAAAATATTTGCTGTATTTATAATAATTTCATTTACTCCTCATAACAGCTCTTTGAGGTACAAAAGTAGGTATTATCTTTGCTTTCTATATGAGGAAAGTGAGACTCAAGGAGGTTAAGCAACATGCCCAATATCTATGATGTCTAGGAAGCAGAACCTGAAAACCAGGTCTTGTTTTCACTATGGTACAATGTAAAATTTACCTACCAATCTAAACTAATTATAAGGTATTTCAAAGAAGACACACTAACAAAACAGGTAGAAGTCCCGTATTGTCAGTTATAAACAAAAGAAGTTATAACTAATCCATTCAGCAAACAGATGTCACTTTGCAAAGCTTTGATATTTTTCTTAAATACCTTGGAAAACAAGGATCAAAAAATATGAACTCTTATAAAAAGGGCTTTATTGTATTTTTATAGCTTATTACATACCTTGTAACAATCATTTTGTTAAATGTGAATGTCAGTTTTATTTTCGGTCCCTTTTTTCCTGGCTATTTACAAGCTTTGTGAGAATCGTTCCTTAATTAAGTCTAAACATAGTTTTATATAAATGGATTCCTGGAAATAAAACGTTCAGACTTAAGAAATGATTGTTACAGAGACTGTAACAGGCCGTAAAAAAACGAGTGCCACTTTAAACAAAGATTTCTCATTTTAATTAAAAAGATAATCATCAGAACATTCCTACACTTAACAGAACCATTTAAATAAGCTTCTTAGGAAAAAAAAAATACGTAGTATATTACGCAGGCCTCCATATTATAATTTATAACATATTTAAATCAAAGTCTCGGTTGATCCTTTAGTATGAATTCTTATATACTATACCTACATTTTAAAGACACATTGAAAAAGAACAGGTCCAAATGAGATAAATCACATGTCTAATTCTTTTTAACATGAATGCTTTCAAAAGATTATATTTTTCCACAAGACATTAGTAACACACATTTAAGAGTACTTAAGAAATCCTTTGTAACATGACCACATATAAACCTAAGAATTGTATGTAGTTTATTGATGAGGTGGATATGTGTCAGGTAAGAGGACCATATTCAGAAGACTACCATATAATCAAAGGTGACCCATACCTACATGAAAAGAGTTTCTACTTTCAAATTCTGATATAAGTGGAAGCAATCCTTTCTGATTTTCAAAATGCCATGTCTGGATACGATTACAGGCAAAATTTGATAAAGCAGGATTCTTCTCAATTAATTTGACTAGCTTTTAAATTGTTTTTAAATTATGTGAAATTTATAGTCAACATTCCAAGAGAGAAGGAAGGAAAGAGATCTTGTAAGTTGTCATTATAATTAGGTGCAATTTAAAAACAGATACATCAATGTTCTTCAACTTAAGTCACCTTTTCTTAATTACACTGAACAGTAAACCTGAATCACTGCTTGACCGCCTATTTCTCATTTCAATGTATTACTGAATACTGCCTCAAAGCGGATGTTTTCCCATGGAAACAAGTTATAATTGGGGCTGGGCACAGTGGTTCATGCCTGTAATCCTAGCACTTTGGGAGGCCGAAGTGGGCGGATCACTTGAGGTCAGGAGTTCGAGACCAGCCTGGCCAACATGGTGAAACCCCATCTCCACTAAAAATACAAAAATTAGCCAGGCGTGGTGGCACATTCCTGTAGTCCCAGCTACTTGGGAGGCTGAGGCAGGAGAATCGCTTGAACGTGGGAGGTGAGGGTTGCAGTGCGCCAAGATCGCTCCATTGCACTCCAGCCTGGGTGACAGAGTGAGACTCCGTCTCAAAAAAAAAAAAATTATAATTGGGAGCCTATTTCCTAACTGAGAACTCGGTAGCAAATAAAGTACTGACATGACTAACACCACCAAAACAAAGATTCAATAACTGTAAAACTCAAAATCATTAAAAAGAAGGAAATTATGTTCCAGCTTCATAAAATGGGAGTCACATACCAATGATCAGCAAGTATGCATTCCAATGTGAAAAACATAATTCTTCCATATTCACTCATTAAACAAATTTAACCTCAAACTAATAACCAACTCAGAAAAAACACTAAACATTTAATTAGCAATCATTTAGTTTGCTTCTTATAATACAGACTGCTGCTTGGGATGATCTACAAAGGGAGAAGAGATAGATGGAGCCAAATTAATATATTACTCAAGGGAAAGCCTTCCTTGCCTCCATCTAAATTACTTCCCTGAATAAGAGTTATTAAAATCATACCATTGATCTATGCTACCAGGAACATGAAATCAGTAAATGTATATCATGGTCTTGTTCACGATCTTCATCACAGTGTCCATAAGCATTTCTCACTTATTTCTGCTTTAAAAAAATTATAGGCATATAAAAAAAAATTATCATCCTATCTCCTCAGTTTATTAAAGGCCACAAGTGTTCTACACACCAAAGGTCACCAGAAAAAAAAAAAATGCTCTGAAGTCACTCTCTTACCCACACTGTCACATGGCTTACTTAAAACTTTGTAGATAGGTTTCAGAGTACCTCAAACTTCACTGAAAAACCATGAATATTCAATAGTACGAACTCCTTTTTAAAAATATTCATGAATCTTTCATAGAATGTTAAAGTTAGGCATATCAAATATTTTGTTCCCATGACCATGCATTATCTTTTGTGTTGGATCCTCCATCAATAAAAGCATCAAGAATCGAGGAATGCATTAGGGAAATACAAATTGAAACCACAATAGGATATCACTATACACCTATTAGAATGGCTAAAATTAAAAATACTGATAATCTCAAATGCTGACATGGATGCAGATCAATTAGAACTCTCACCCATTGCTTGTGGGAATGCCAACTGGTACAATCACTCTGGAAAATAGCAATTTCTAAAAAGGTTAAACCTACATTTATCACGCAATTCTCCCTCATAGGTATTTAGAGAAATGAAAATGTTCACACAAAATCTATACACAAGTGTTTATTTATAGCAGCTTTATTTATAATCACCAAAACCAGAAACAACCCAAATGTCCTTCAGGAGTGAATAAACAAAGTCTGGTACACTACTCAATAAAATACTACTCAACAATAGTAAGACGTGAACTCCCGATACATGCAAAAACATGGATTAATCTAGCTCAAAGGCATTATGCTGAACGGAAGAGGTCAGTAACAGAAGATTTCATATTGCACGGTTCCATTTATATGACATTCTCAAAAACATAAAATGAAGTGAGGAAGAGGGGGTTAGAGGTGGAGGAACAGTATAAGAGTTTTTTGCGGGGGAATGATACAATTGTTCTTATCCTGATTGTGGTTTACATGAATCGACACATATTAGAATTCCTAAAACTGTGTACACTAAGAAAAATCCATTTTACTGTTATGTTCATTAAAAAAATATTGGAATCAAAAATTTGCATACAGCAGGCATGAATAAATATATATTTAAAGAGTAAAATGGAATGAGAGTGGAATACCTATTCAATAAACTTTGGGAGTCTGTATGAATTGCTTTGTGTTAGAATGTTGTTGTAAAAGCACCACCACCACCACCACCTTACCCTATGACCTACAAAGCACCTTTACATTTACCTTATTTAATTGTACTGAATTACATCTTTTTCCTCTATGTAAAGATGCCATGGCTGATGGTGATTATGAGCTGAGGGACCAGCCACAGCATCTTTAAAATAAATGAAGATGATACACAATCTGTTCATAGTACTAGGAAGAACTACCAGTTTTATTGTGATGTGATTTTAATGTAGTACCTCAGTGGCCACATTCTGGGACGTTGCTATTGTCCTTCCACTAGATATACCTCTTCTAAGTGTCAAAGCTTGCTTATTTTCCTACTCCCATGGTTCACTATTTCTCTAGCTGCAAACAGCTTACAGAAGTAAACTGTTTTCTGAAACCAACTAGTTGGAATTCAGAGAATCCAAGCCTTTGCCATGAGATTTGTCTCTTTCTGCCATCACTTCTTGTTGTTCAGACGGAGTCTTGCTCTGTTGCACATGCTGCAGTGCGGTGGCATAATCTTGGCTCACTGAAACCTCCGCCTCCTAGTTTCAAGCGATTCTCTGGCCTCAGCCACCCAAGCAGCTGAGACTACAGGCCTGGGCCACCATGCGTGGCTAAATTTTTTATTTTTAGTAGAGACGGGGTTTCACCATGTTGGCCAGACTGGTCTCAAACTCCTGACCTCAGGTGATCCGCCTGCCTCAGCCTCCCAAAGTGCTAGGATTACAGGCGTGAGCCACTGCAACTGGCCTGCCATCACTTTTGATTCCAGTTAATTCAGCTCCTTCCTGCTGTGTTTCCCAAGTACAAGGCCTCACCTTTTACTCTGGTTCTAGCCACATCATTTCCCCCACTTCCCCTGTGTTGATACACTGGCCAGATATACAGTGGACTAGATATTTTGTCAAAGCATGATCCTGAGAAACACCAGTATCAGAAACATCTGATATGCTTGTTGAACATGCCAATTTTTTAGGCGTAACAAGTAAAGGGGAAGAGGGGGAAAAAAGAACTAAGAATCTGTACTACATTTTAACATGCATTCCAAATAATTCCTATACAGGGTAAAGTGTAGAACTATTACAATAGACACTAATCAGTATAGGCTGAATGAATCAATTATTTAGTTCCTTGCTGGGTTTCCCAGTTCCACTTTTGAGTTCAAGCTTGAAGCAATGCTTTGCCACCTGTTTCTAGTATTCACTGATGCTTTCTGCCTATTGATCTCCCCAGAATATCTGCCCCAGACTCCCTGCCATTATTCTCCCGCTGAACGTATACCCTTGTATATGAGTCCATTTTTGCACTGCTATAAAGAAATGCCTGAGACTGGGTAATTTATAAGAAAAGAGGTTTCATTGGCTCACGGTTCTGCAGGCTGTACAAGAAGCATAGTGAATTCTGCTTCTGATGGTTTCTGCTTCTGGGGAGGCCTCAGGAAACTTAAAATCACGGGAGAAGGCAAAGGGGAAGCAGGTGCATCTTATATGGCCGAAGCAGGAAGAAGAGAGGGGGGAAGAGAGGGAGGCAGAGAAGGTGCCACACACTTTTAAACAACCAGAACTTGTGAGAACTCTATCACGAAAACAGCACCAAAGGCGGAAATCCACCCCCATGATCCAAACACCTCCTACCAGGCCCCACCTCCAACACTGGGGATTATAATTAGACATGAGATTTGGGTGGGTACAGGGCCAAATCATATCACCTTCCCTTGCTAAATTCCCGAGTCCACACACCTGGTTGAGTTGCCAACAGACACCTAGTCAATTTCTTTTCCCCAACTCCTAGCCACCCCACAGCACCTGGCCTCTGTAGATTTGTGCCTCCTTATCTGGCAGATCTTGATAAAACTGTGTCCCCAATAGACAGTGGTTATGCAATTACTCAAAACCAAATCCTGATACTTCTCTCACATAACAATTTGAGTACAGCTGGTCCAGAGATCTTCAGTTCAGCCTACTTTTTATGCGGATAAACTTTTCTTAACCTCTTACTATAGATACTTTTAAATACACAAAAAAGTACAGAATAATATATAATCTCCATCTAATCATCACCCAGCTTTCCACCTTCCAAATCTCATATATTCTATCACTTTGCCCATCTTTTTTTTTTTTTCTGTCTTGTTTTGTTTTGGAGACAGAGTCTCGCTCTGTCGCCCAGGCAGGAGTGCAGTGGCGCGATCTCAGCTCATTGCAAACTCCACCTCCCTGGTTCATGCCATTCTCCCGCCTCAGCCTCCCGAGTAGCTGGGACTACAGGCGCCCACCACCACGCCCAGCTAATTTTTTGTATTTTTTAGTAGAGACTGAGTTTCATCGTGTTAGCCAGGATGGTCTCGATCTCCTGACCTCGTGATCCGCCCGCCTCGGCCTCCCAAAGTGCTGGGATTACAGGCGTGAACCACCGCGCCCGGCCCTGCCTGTCTTTATTTATACGAATATATCTTAAATTCGAAGTCTCCTTATTATAGTTAGGGACTATCCCAATATCTTCACCCACCAAACACTCATTTTCCCTTACCTACCTACTGCTTTGATAACCCTCTAATTGCCCTTAACATGACTGATGTCAGCTATATTTTACTCTTTTTCTTCATTTGTTCTACCCTACTCTCAGCAACCTTCTTCATTCTGTCTCCAGAATATCCTTGAATGTCTTTTTGTCCTTTTCCATACCTACTGCCCTAGCTCAAGCCCAGTCTCTTGCCTAGACTATTACATACTTTAAATGGCCTCCCTGCCTCTCCGGTACCCCTCCCTAGCCTAATCCACTCTAAAGCACTAAGTGCTCTTTCATCTTTGTTGTTATTGCCCCCAGTGGGAATCAGATTCAAATGTAAATTACAGATCTTTCAGGAAAAAGTATTCACATGTTTATAGCTTGTACAGGGGCCACAGACCTCAGATTTAAAACCTCTGCACTATCAGCAACAAAGAGGATTGAATTTTTAAAATAACACCTAAAAACATCTAATTCCTAGGAATAATTTAACAAAAGATATATAAAGACCTCTAAACAGAGAAATTCAAAACCTAAATAAATGGAAAGACACATCATTTTCGTGGACTATGAAACTCAATAGTGTTAAGATCTCAGCTCTCCCAAAACTTACATATGGATTCAATGCAATTCCAATAAAAATCATAAAAGTATGTTTTGTGGAAACTGACTAGCTAATTCTTTTTTATTTTTTTGGAAATGGAGTCTTGCTCTGTTGCCCAGCCTGCAGTGCAGTGGCACGACCTCCACACACTGCAACCTCTGCCTCCCAGGTTCAAGCAATTCTCTTGCCTCAGCCTGGAGTACCTGGGATTACAGGCATGCCCCACCATGCCCGGCTAATTTTTGTATTTTTAGTAGAGACGGGATTTCACCATGTTGGTCAGGCTGGTCTCCAACTCCTGACCTCAGGTGATCCACCCGCCTCAGCCTCCCAAAGTGCTGGGATTACAGGCATGAGGCACTGCAACCGGCCTAGCTAATTCTAATACACATGAAAATGCAGGCCGGGCACAGTGGCTCACGCCTGTAATCCCAACACGTTGGGAGGCCGAGGCGGGCAGATCATGAGGTCAAGGAGTTAGAGACCGGCCTGACCAACATGGTGAAACCCCGTCTCTACTAAAAATACAAAAATTAGCCAGGCATGGTGGTGTGTGCCTGTAATCCCAGCTACTCGAGGCTGAGGCAGGAGAATCACTTGAACCTGGAAGGCGGATGTTGCAGTGAGCCAAGACTGCGCCACTGCACTGCAGCCTGAATGACAGAGCGAGACTCCATTTAAAAAAAAAAAAAGAAAAAAAGAAAAAGAAAATGCAAAAGGCCAAGATAGCCAATGCAATCTTGGGGGAGGGGGAAGCTGACGGGCATATACTATCAGATATCAAGAAATGTTATTATATAAAAATATAGAAATTAAGACAGTGTGGTATTGGCACAAGAATAGACCAATGGAGCTACTGAGAAAATCCCAAAAGCAGGCCTACATATATATATATAGACATTAATATGACAAAAATGACCCTGCAATAGAAAAAGAACAATCTTTTCAATAAATAGTGCTGAATAAGTTGGCTATAGAAAGAAAAGGAAAAAAAGAATTCTGAGCCTTTTGTAGTCTGTAAGCATGACGATTGGGTTTTCAGCCTCGTGTGAGGTGTGCCTCCCTCAAACCTTGTTACACAGGCACATTACCTCTCTGGCATGGAGAAAGAAAAAAAAAAAAAGAATGCTGACCTCTACCTCACACCATATGCAAAAATTAATTCCAGATGGATTGCAGAGCTAAATGCAAATGGTAAATAAAACTTCTCACGGACTTGATAGAGGTACTTGTAACATATACAAATTGCAGCACTATTCACAAAGGTCAAAACGTACAAGCTTCCCAAGTGTCCGTTGACAACAAATAAAATGTGGTATATACATACAATTAAATGTTATTCAGCCTTAAAAAAGGAAGAACATGGATGAAACCTGAGGACATTAAGTAAAATAAGCTAGTCACAAAAAGACAAACACTGTATGATTCTACTTATATGAGGTACCTAGAGGAATCAAATTCATAGGAAAAAAAAAAAATAGAAGGCTGGGTGCAGTGGCTCATGCCTGTAATCCCAGCACTTTGGGAGGCTGAGGCGGGTGGATCACCTGAGATCAGGAGTTCAAGACCAGCCTGGCCAACATGATGAACTTCGTCTAAAATACAAAAATTAGCTGGCGTGGTGGCACACACCTGTAGTCCCAGCTACTCAGGAGGCTGAGGCAGAAGAATTGCTTGACGGAGTCTGCAGTGAGCCAAGATGGCGCCATTGCACTCAAGTCTGGGCAACAGAGCAAGACTCCGTCTCGGGGGAAAAAAAAAAACACCAAACAAACAAAAAAAAAGAATAGTGGTTGCCAGTGGCTGGGATAAGGGAGACATGGATAGTTCATCTAATGGGTATAGAGTTTCAGTTTTGCAAGACAAAAAAGTTCTAGAGATTATATATGCACAACAGTGTGAATATACTTAACACTACTGAACTACACATTTTAAATAGTTAAAATGGTAACTTTTACATGTATTTTACCACAATAAAAAATGTTTAAATGAAGCTTATATGTGTGTGTATGTATATATGTACATGTGTCTGTGTGTCTGTGTGTCTGTGTGTGTGTGTCTGTGTGTGTAGATAAATAAAATCAACATCTTGGCCCAGTGAAGTGGTGCACACCTGTAACCTCAGCATCCCAGCACTTTGGGAGGCTGAGGCAGGTGAATCACTTGAGCCCAGGAGCTCGAGACCAGCCTGGACAACATGGAGAAACCTCATCTCCACTAAAAATGCAAAAAAATTAGCCGATGTTTGGTGGTACATGCCTGTAGTCCCAGCTACGGGAAGGTTGAGGTGGGAGGATCGCTTGAGCCCAGGAGGTCAAGGCTGCAGTGAGCCTAGATGGGAGAAAGGGAGGGAGGGAGGGAGGGAGGGAGGGAAGGATCTGTATGATCTCGGGATAAGCAAAGAGAAAAAGTGCTAACCATAAATTAAAAAATTGAAAATCTTGACTACGTTTTGACTACAATAAACCTCTACTCATTTTGTCAGGGCCAGGCAAAACAGACATCTGCAGGATCAGCAGAGGTCTTAGTACAGGATGACAGAGTACCATCAGGATAAGGAAGAAGGGGCAGGCCCGATGGCTCACACCTGTAATCCCAGCACTTTGGGAGGCCGAGGCGAGAGGATCACTTGAGTCCAGGAGTTTGAGACCAGCCAGGGCAACATGGGGAAACCCCATCTCTACAAAAAATTAGCCAGGCGTGGTGGCAAGCACCTGTAGTCCCAGATGCTCAGGAGACTGAGGCAGGAGGATCACCTGAGCCCAGGAGGTTGAGTGAGGCTGCTGTGAGCTGTGAATGTGCCACTGCACTGCAGCCTGGGCAAAAGAGTGAGACCCTGTCTCAAAACAAACAAAAAAACAGGATAAGGGATATGTCCATACAGAAATATGGCAGGCAACATGGCAGCCCTGCACAGAGTGTTGAAGTCCAAATGTGATGTGAAAAGCAATCTAGCACAGGTATCCGACAAGGGTGTTCATGGAAGGGTGGAGACCAGCAATCTGACATGGGGTTTTGGAGCCTAAGTAAGTCAAGGATGGCATCTATATAGTGGGTGTGGGGAACAGCAGCAACATGAGAGTGGTCACATAGAAAGGGGCTGACTGACTAAGAAAATATGTTGAGGATAACGAAAGCCAAGTTACTCACTGTCAGAAAACGGAGTTACAATTATGAAATTATTGAACGAACCCTGTGGTATTAGACTGGAATTGGGGATATCAGAGTGAACTCATGGTTTTAAATAATACGTAAGATAAAATAACAATGTAAATTTGCAATGTGCACCTGTGTGTGTGGTGTGTCCAGTATGATGGCTTGTGAGCAGTGACACCCCAATAGCAATGAGCACACTTAACACCCAGATCTGGACTTCTACATGTCACTCTCTACTAAAAGAAACTTCTAAAAGAGCTTCTCGGAGAAATCACCAATTCCAGGGCTAAGGGCAAAAAAAGTACAAGAGCCTGGAGTATCTTTCAGTAAACAAGAAAATGCTCAGTGACACCAAAAAACAGAGGAAGCAGTTTGAATGCACGTCCCACTGGCCAAATAGGGAACAATTCAAGTATCAAAATAAATAATGAGGCCAGGCACACAAAAAATAATGAGGCTCATGTCTCTCAGCGCTTTGGGAGGCCAAGGTGGGAGGATGTTTGAGCCCAGGAGTTGGAGGCTGCAGTGAGCTATGATCAGTGAGCTATGATCACCCCAGTGTACTCCAGAGCCTGGACAAGAGGGCAAGATCCCATCTCTTTAAAAAATAATAATAATAATAATACTCCAATACCGGAAAAAAGGCCAAGACTTGAATAAACACTTCAACAAAAGACTATGTCTAAACAGTCAACAAACCTAAAAAGGTGCTTATTTACAGTAGTCATTAAGGAAACACAAATTAAAACGGTGGGATAGTACCATCATCCACTACAGTGGCTACAACAAAAAAGACGATGTTGTTATTATTATTATTATTATTATTTAAGATGGAGTCTCGCTCTGTCACCAAGGCTGGAGTCCAGTAGTACCATCTCAGCTCACTGCAACCTCCGCCTCCCAAGTTCAAGCAATTCGCGTGCGTCAGCCTCCTGAGTAGCTGGGATTACAGGTGCCCGCCACCACATCCAGCTAACTTTTGTACCTTTAGTAGAAGCGAGGTTTCACCATGTTAGCCAGGCTAGACTCGAACTCCTGGCCTCAAGCGATCTACCTGCCTCAGCCTCCCAAAGTGCTGGGATTAGAGGCATAAGCCACTATACCCGGCCTCAAAAAAGATGATATTAAGTGAGCACTGCAAGAATGTTCAGCAACTGGGACTCCCATACACTGCTAAACAACGTATAAAATGAAAAACATTAGCTGAGTGTGGTGGCACATGCCTGTAGTCCTAGTTACTCAGGAGGCTAAAATGGGAAGACAGCTTGAACCCAGCAGTTCGAGGGTGCAGTGACCCATGATCATGCCACTGCACTCCGGCCTGGGCAACAGAGTGAGATCCTGTCTCTAAAAAAAAAAAAAGAAAAAGAAAAACAGTTGCATAGGTTCCACTAATGTGTCTTAGTCCATTTATGTTGCTATAATGGAATACCTGAGGGTGGGTAATTCATAATAAAAAAAGGTTTATTTGGCTCACAGTTCTGCAGGCTGTACAAGAAGCATGGTGCTAGCATCTGCTCCTGGTGAGGGTCTCAAGCAGCTTCCACTCATGGTGGAGGGCGAATAGGAGCTGCATGTGCAGAAATCACACGCCAAGAGAGAAACCAAAAGAGAGAAGAGGGAGGTGCCAGACTCTTAAACAACCAGCTCTGGCAGGAACTAATGGAGCGAGAACACACTTATTTCCAACAGGATGGCACCAAGCCCTTCATGAGGAATGCATCTCCATAATCCAAACACCTCCCACCAGGCCCCACCTCCAACACTGGAGATCAAATTTCAACATGAGACTTGGCAGAGCCAAACAAGCTATATTCAAACCATAGCATAAAGCTAAACATTTTCACACCCTGTGACCCAGCGATTCCATTCTCAGGTACCTACCCAACAGAAATATGTACATATGTTTAAGGAAAGACTGTACAAGATTATTTATAATAGCACAATTTAAAGTAGCCAAAAACTGGAAATAACCCAAGTGTCCATCAAAAATAGAATGACTAATCTGAAGGATTAATCACAGTGGAATACATTAACAAGAATAAACACACCACACCTCTCACAACAACCTGAATGAATCATCTTACAAACAATGTGGGACAAAAGATACCAGACACCAAAGAATACACCCTGGAATGATTCCATTTAGATGAGCTTACATACCAATAACAGTAAAACTAATCTACAGATATTATAAGAGAGTGGTTTCCCTTGGGAGTAGGGAGTTAGTAACTAAAGGGGGCATGAAGGCAACTTGTGGAGTGCTGGCAAAGTTCTATTCCTGATCTAGATAATGGTTACGAAGATATGTTCACTAGGTAAAAACTCACTGAGCTATATATAATTATTTGTACATATTAAAAATATGTAACTATTTGTATATATATTTTACTTTAGTAAAAAAGCTCACATTAACACATACATAAAGTACACTAGAACATTCTTCTTAAATATAGATCTAGGCCAGGCGCAGTGGCTCACGCCTGTAATCCCAACACTTTGGGAGGCCGAGGCGGGCGGATCACAAGGTCAAGAAACAGAGACCATCCTGGCCAACATGGTGAAACCCTGTCTCTACTAAAAATACAAAAATTAGCTGGGCGTGGTGGTGCCTGCATGTAGTCCCAGCCACTCGGGAGGCTGAGGTAGGCGAATGGCTTGAACCTGGGAGGCAGACGATGCAGTGAGCCAAGATCGCGCCACTGCACTCCAGCCTGGGCAACAGAGCGAGACTCCATCTCAAAAAAAAAAATAATAATAATTATATATATATATTATATATATTATATATATATATAATATATATATTATATATATTATATATATATAATATTATATATAATATATATATATATATATATATATAAAACTAGATTAAGTCCAAACTCCCTGGGCCTCCAATTTATATTTTCCTTATCTGCTATACTCAAATTATACCTATCTACCCACCTATAACTCACTGCACCTGCCCAACTTCTGATCTCCTGGCCTTTACCCAAGCTACTTCCTATTCTTGGAACTGCCCACCTCAGACAGAAGTCTGTCAAAATCTATCTACTCTTCGAGGTCCAATACAAAACTTTCTTCTTTAAAGCTTCTAAAAAATCTCTTGTTAAAACTAATTTCTCCTTCCTTTAACTCAATTTACTTTTTTTTCTGTTGCCTCTCTTAAATTCTATAGCACTTTGTACCACTATTTTAGCACTTAACAAAGTGCACCTTAAGAGATATTTATAAATGCCTATTTTATTAGATTGTGAAGCTCTAGAGAAGTTTTATTCAACTTTGTATCTTCACTTCCCTCTGCTCCCATAATGTCTTCCCCTATATGTAACAATGCTTTGCAATCAGTTCAGGCTCACATTTTTTATCAAATTACTTTACAGGTACACTATCATGACCTCTCTTTGTCAACCCACTGATTTTTTTTTTCCTATACTTTATTGCCAAGTACTACTTAACAGAAAATGTGGTACTCCAGCACAATTTAGGATCATACAGTCCTAAATTTCCTATGAAAACCTTGGATATATAAAGGGGTTTTATGGTGTAAATTGAGAACCCCTTACTTATACATGGCAATTTAGAAATTAACATGAATTGAAAGGAAAAACAGAGAGAGACCCTTTTTAAGTAGGTAAAATTAACAATAGCCGATTTTCTGGTTAAGAAAACTGGAGCTCAGAGTGAGGAGTCTGTTCAAGCAGCCACTGTCAGCCCACTGGCCAGTATACTTGCTACAATGTAGTCCATGATCATTTTGTTTTATAAATGCATATACTCAATATACTAAATTTTACTTTTTCCGATTATGATATATATTCGCTGTAGAAAATCTGTAAAACATAAAAGAATTGAAAGAAGGCTGGGCATGGTGGCTCACGCCTGTAATCCCGGCACTTTGGGAGGCCAAGACAGGTGGATCACTTGAGGTCAGGAGTATGAGACCAGCCTGGCCAACATGGTGAAACCCTGTCTCTAATAAAAATACAAAAATTAGCCAAGTGTGGTGATGCACACCTGTAGTCCCAGCTACTCGGGAAGCTGAGGCAGGAGAATCGCTTGAACCTGGAAGGCAGAGGTTGCAGTGAGCCGAGACTGCACCACTGCACTCCAGCCTGTGCAACAAGAGCAAAATTCCGTCTCAAAAAAAATTAAAATTAAAATTAAAAAATTTTAAAAAGAAAAAAAGAAAAAGAATTAAAGAAAAGAAATATCACCCAGCCTGGGTGACAGAGTGAGTGTGACTGTCTCAAAAAATAAAAAAATTTAAAAAAATAAAAAGGGCCAGGCGCGGTGGCTCACGCCAGTAATCCCAGCACTTTGGGAGGCCGAGGCAAGCGGATCACCTGAGATCGGGAGTTCAAGACCAGCCTGGCCAACATGGAGAAACCCCGTCTCTACTAAAACTACAAAATTAGCTGGGTGTGGTGGTGCATGCCTGTAATCCCAGCTACTCAGGAAGCTAAGGCAGGAGAATCACTTGAACCCGGGAGGTGGAGGTTGCAGTGAGCCGAGATCGCGCCATTGTATTCCAGCCTGGGCACCAAGAGCGAAACTCCGTCTCAAAATAAAAATTAAAAAATTTTAAAAAGAAAAAGAATTAAAATAGCTTCTCGGCCTTTTGGCTAAGATCAAGTGTAGTATCTGTTCTCATCAGTTTAGTATCTGATATGTCCTCTATCCGAGGACAATATATTAAATAGATTTTTGGAGCAAGGAGATGGAATAGGAGCTTGCTCCGTCCACTCCACGCATCGACCTGGTATTGCAGTACCTCCAGGAATGGTGCACCCGCTCCGGGGATACCAAAAAAAAAAAAAAAAAAGAATTAAAAGAAATATCACCTAAATAATGCTTTTCTGTGTATTTACTAGTATATTTTCAGAATACCATTAAATATTTTGAAATATTACCCATAATCCAGCAACTCACAAATAACCACATTAACAGTTTGGTGTAGTACTTCCTACATACAAGGATTTATGAATCTGTGCTACAAAAACATTTATCCACATACTATAATTCCTGGTTATCTGTCTCTATGACTTTTCAGTGAAAGTATGAAAGTTTTCCAGACATCTAAATATATCAGCACCCGATCTTTGCAACTTTAAGTTTAGGTGCAGTGAAGAGATGGAAAAGCTCTTAAAACTGTTAACAAAGGAGTTGTTGGGTTATTATGTATGACCTTGATGCAAACTCTGTTACAGTTCAAATTCTGTTACAGTTCAAATTCTGTTACAAATGCCATTCCAGTGACATCAAGCTTATCAGTCCCAAAGATAGAAGAATAGCACCATGATATTGCTGAACTTTTCAGGGCATCACTGTGGAATAGTCAAGATTCTGATTATTGCTTTTTTTCTACATAACATGAAGAGAAGAAATCTGCTGTATTACATTGTGATTCTAGGAGTATCCAATCAACAGGTATTATTCAGCAACCAAAATGAAAAAGTGCTATCAGGATAGTGTCAACAATGGACAGCAGAAAGAAGAAAGCACAATAGTTGTCATAATAAGCAACTTACCATTCTTCTCTAAATCAACTGTACTAGATCATTGCAGTAGATTACTGTCACTGTAGTATTGTGCAAGTTACTCCCTGCCCTGCTTGACTTTGGGCTTTTGACTTTGAGTAAGCCAAGTTTAGATCATCCACTACCTAGCAAACCCACAATTTCAAGAGAATAAATACCTATCATTGTAAGATGCTGGTATTTTGTGATTCTAAATGCCAATAGCTAACTGAAATGATACTGTGACAAAAGTAGAGTCTTACCGCACTTCAGTAATTTAAATAATCAGGGAACCTATATGTAAATCTGGACAGTAATTCTTCCACTCTGGCCACTGCTTGACTGCCTACCTCAGAGAGATATCTGTCAAAATCTATGTATTCATCAAGATCTAATATGAAGCTTTTTTCTACAAAGCTGCTAAAGAGCTCTTCAGTTAAAACGAACTTCCCAGCCAGGCGCAGTGGCTCACACCTGTAATTCCAGCACTACTAAAAAATACAAAACTTAGCCAGGCGTGGTGATGCACACCTGTAGTCCCAGCTACTCAGGAGGCTGAGGCAGGAGAATTGCTTGAACCCGGGAGGTGGAGGTTGCAGCGAGCTGAGATTGCACCACTGCACTCCAGCCTGGGTGACAGAGTAAGACTCCATCTCAAAAAAAAAAACAAAAACAAAAACGAACTTCCCCTCCCTTAAATTCTACAGCACTTTGTGCTTCTATTTTAGCATTTACCAAAGTGTGCCTTAACAGATATTAAGGAAACATGCCACCATATCCCACAGTTTTCCTGCTCTTCAAAGATGAAGTATACTGCACAGAAGTAAGGCTCTCAAGTCAGACTGCCTGGATTTAATCTCAGGATACCTGCTAGCATGACTTTGAGCAAGTTACTTAACCTCTCTGGAATAATTTTTCTTAAATGAGAAATGGGGATAATAACAATACTGAATCTATCTCACAGGATTACTGGGAGGATTAAATGAAATAATATATATATAAAGAGCTTAGAACAGTATATTTAGAACAGCAAATAGTACATGCTAAATAATTATAGTCAAACTCCGTAGCTGCAGGGAACTGGTTCCAGGATCCTCCCATCGGATACCAAAATCCACAGATAACTCAAAAGTCTCTTATAGTGCCTCATATTAAATGGCACATAACCTACACACATCCTCCCATATATTTTAAATCATCTCTAGGTTACATATAATAATACAATGTAAATGTTATGTAAGTAGTTGTTATACTATATTGTTTTTAATTCCTACTTTTATTGTTATATTGTTATTTTTTATTGTGGTCTCTTTTTCTGAATACTTTCAATCAATGGTTAAAGTAGCAGATATGGAACCCACGAATATGAGGGGCCAGCTGTAAGAGCTGTTAGCTATTCGTGGCTGACTGTATTAACAAAACACAAAAAATTTCTTCTGGCCAGGCATGGTGGCTCACACCTGTAATCCCAGCACTTTGGGAGGCAGAAGAGGGCGGATCACCTAAGGTCGAGAGTTCGAGACCAGCCTGACCAACATGGAAAAACCCCGTCTCTACTAAAAAATACAAAATTAGCTGGGTGTGGTGGCGCATGCCTGTAATCCCAGCTACTCGGGAGGCTGAGGCAGGAGAATTGCTTGAACCTGGGAGGCGGAGGTTGCTGTGAGCCAAGATCATGCCATTGTACCCCAACCTGGGCAACAAGAGCAAAACTGCATCTCAAAAAAAAAAAAAATTTCTTGCACCTCTGCACTGTCCTGTAATTGACAGCACCAGGTCAGGTCACAAGCCTAGGAGCAGGAAGGCAAAATTAGATACCCTGAAAGGAAAGCCAAACTACAGAAAGGAGCAAGACTTCAGAAAGAAATTCCAACTCAAGGCCGGGCACGGTGGCTCACAGCTATAATCCCAGCACTTTGGGAGGCCAAGGCAGGTGAATCACGAGGAGGAGATCGAGACCATCCTGGCCAACATGGTGAAACCCCACCCCTACCAAAAACACAAAAATGAGCTGGGTGTGGTGGTGCGTGCCTGTAATCCCAGCTACTCGGGAGGCTGAGGCAGGAGAATCATTTGAACCAGGGAGTCGGGGGTTACAGTGAGCCGAGATCATGCCACTGCACTCCAGTCTGGCGACAGAGTGAGACTCTGTCTCAAGGGGGAAGAAAAAAAAATATCCAACTCAGAAGGTTCATCTTAGGCAGGCAGAAATTCTCTCTCCCTTAGCTCTGGGGCTTTTGCTCCCTTGCTTCCCAATCCCCATCTTGGCCACATATAAATGTAATCCAGGAACTAGCAGGTAGTGCCTCAGAGAACAATCATATTCTTAGTTCAACATTAATCTCAGTTATCTTTTTCACTTGTTTATCTCTGAGTCTTCTGTACAATGTTATAGCTGATCTTATAGCTCTATCTCAATCAGGCTACGGGAAACTAAAAGGAATAAGCCGCAGACTATTCTAATTATCCAGAAATTCCCCCCAAGTACAGCGGAAATATTGTGGAACACTAGTTGAAACTGTTCAGATCCAGTAGACCCTTCCCATAGAGATTTCTTCCCCCCTCCATTGCCTATTTTAGAATGCTGAGATTGATTTATTATGGAAAGAGAAAGTTTTATTTTTATTGACTAAGCCGTTAAACTTTGGTAAATATTTTCTATTTCATCCTCAATGGATTCTCACTATACACATTTAGAAAGGACTTCTGTGCTATATTAAAATATTGCTGGCCAAGTGCGGTAGCACATGCCTGTAATCCCAGCACTTAGGGAGGCCGAGGCGGGTGGATCACAAAGTCAGGAGATCAAGACCATCCTGGCTAACACGGTGAAACCCCATCTCTACTAAAAATACAAAAAATTAGCCAGGCATGGTGGCACGTGCCTGTAATCCCAGCTATTCGGGAGGCTGAGGCAGGAGAACTGTTTGAACCCAGGAAGCTAAGGTTGCAGTGAGCTGAGATCGCACCACTGCACTCCAGCTTGGGCAATAGAGCGAGACTCCGTCGCAAAACAAAAAGTGCTAGAGCTGGGCATGGTGGCTCAAGCCTGTAATCCCAGCAATTTGGAAGGCTGATGCAGGAGAATCACTTGAGGCCGGGAGTTCCAGACCAGCCTCGGCAACACAGCAAGACCCCATCTCTACAAAAAAATAAAAATATAGCCAGGTGTGGTGGCACAAACCTGTAGTCCCAGCTACTCAGGAGGCTGAGGCAGGAGCATTGCTTCAGTCCAGGAGTTTGAGGCTGCAGTGAGCTCAGCCTACTGATGGCAGAGCTGCGCCCAAATAAAATAAAATACTGCTAGAAAGTAGGTGAGATTTAAAAAGTATTTTAGGCTGCGAGTGGTAGCACGCACCTGTAGTCCCAGCTACTGGAGAGGCCGAGGCAGAAAGATCACTTAACCCTAGCCTGAGTTCAAGGCCAGCCTGGCAACAGAGCCAGCAAGATCCCATCTCTAGAGGCCAGATGCAGTAGCTAATGCCTATAATCCCAGCACTTTGGGAGGCCGAGGCCGTCGGATCACCTGAGGTCAGGAGTTCAAGAATAGCCTGGCCAACATGGTGAAACCCCGTCTACAAAAAAACAAAAATTAGTCAGGGATGATGGCAGGTGCCTGTAATCCCAGCTACTCAGGAGGCTGAGACAGGAAAATTGCCTGAACCCGGGAAGTGGAGGTTGCAGTGAGTTGAGATCGTGCCATTGCACTCCAGCCTGGGTGACAGAGCAAGACTCCATCTCAAAAAAAAAAAAAAAAAAAAAAGCAGATCCCATCTCTAGGCCAGGCATAGTGACTCACACCTGTAATCCCAGCACTTTGGGAGGCCAAGGTGGGCGGATCACTTGAGGTCAGGAATTCAAGACCAGCCCAGGCAACACGGTGAAACCCCGTCTCTACTGAAAACACAAAATTTAGCTGGGCGTGGTGGCGCATGCCTGTAGTCCCAGCTATCTGGGAGGCTGAGGCACAAGAATTGCTTGAACCCAGGAGGCAGGGGCTGCAGTGAGCCAAGGCTGCACCACTGTACTCCAGCCTGGGTGACAGAGTGAGAACCTGTCTCAATTAAGTTTTTTAAAAAAATAAGAGATCTCTTTTGAAAGTTTATTTTCTAATTTAGCAATAAATAATTTCTAAAACTACTCAAAGTTGAATTTTTACTCCACATCTAATAATTCACTTTAGATAATTTATGAAAATCTACTATAAACATAAATTTAGAAAATTAGCAAAAAGAGGCCGGACATGGCAGCTTACGCCTGTAATCTCAGCACTTTGGGAGGCCAAGGCAGGCGGATCACCTGAGGTTGGGAGTTCGAGACCAGCCTGACCAACATGGAAAAGCCCTGTCTCTACCAAAAATACAAAATTAGCCAGGTGTGGTGGTGCATGCCTGTAATCCCAGCTACAGGGGAGGCTGAGGAAGGAGAATCACTTGAACCTCAGAAGCAGAGGTTGCAGTGAACTGAGATTGCACCATTGCACTCCAGCCTGGGCAACAAGAGCGAAACTCCATCTCAAAAAAAAAAAAAAAAAAAAAAACAAAATTAGCCAGGCGAGGTGGTACATGCCTGTAATTCCAGCTACTTAGGAGGCTGAGGCAGGAGAATCACTTGAACCCAGGAGGCGGAGGTTGCAGTGAGCCGAAATTGTGCCACTGCACTCCAGTCTGGGCAACAGAGCGAGACTCAGGGTATCTCAGACAAAAAAAAAGAAAATTAGCAAAAAGAATTACCACTAATTTCATACCCCAACACCTATAAGAGTACCCAGAAAAGAAACTGTTTGAAAGCCAATTTAAACTGGGAATAAGTAAAGTATACACAAAAACTCTGACAACTTAAACTAAGAACTAGTTTCAGATGTTCATCCCACTACCTGGTAATCAATTTCACTGATGTAAAGAAAATTCCATTACAGTGAAACATCTGACAATTTATTTTAAAATGTAATCTGTGTTTAGATACCTATGTTTCCTGAAGTAAGTAAGCAAGCTTACTGAATCACATTAATTCACCCAGTATTATGTCTACAGTGACATCATTAAGGGAAGTCATGCAGGAGATCATGTTAGTGCCTTCCCAAGTTAACCTCAAAAAAAGAGATGCCTCCTAAACATTCCTAGCATTATGACCCACAAACTTGGCTGATATCATTTTTATTTTTAGCCTGAACATCCAACTAGCATAGCACCTACAGTAGCAAGTCTCAAAAGGTGGCCCCCAGCAATTCCCCCTCCCCTGTTTATGCATGCCACCCTTCCCATCAATAGGTAGAGATTATTTCTCCTTCCTCTGTAGTTGGCCTTGACTGGCTTTGACCCACAGTGACATTCTCAGACTTCCAAATCTAGGATTTAGAAGACTGGCAGTCTCTACTTCCTGTCTCCTGGAATGCCCCTTCTTAGAACCTTGCCACCATACACTTTAAGGAAATCCAAGCAGCCAGGTAGAGAAAGGCCCATATAGAGGAGAAGTGAAGGTCTTTCCCACACCTCAGCCAATACCAAGTGAAGCAGAAAAACCATCAGATTTGAGGGGAAAAATAATTGTTTTTTTTAAGCTAAGTTTTGAGGTTGTCTGTTAAACAGCAAATATTTACCCCTTATACTGTTTCATTTATCTATCAGCTCTACAAATAAAACTTACATACATTCTAAAATTATTTCATCCATTTCAAGCTACTGTACTTGATTCTGGGATTGGCTGGACAAGAATATATTTATCCTGTTTTTAAAAATAAACATGGCTTGGCAAGGTGGCTCACTCCTATAATCCCAACAATGGGAGGCCAAGGCAGGAGGACCCCTTGAGCCCAGGAGTTCAAAAACCACCCGTCAACAAAGGGAGACCCCTATCTCTACAAAAACAAAAAAGAAAAAAAAATAGCCAGCATAGTGGTGTGTGCCTGTAGCCACTTGAGAGGCCGAGGCAGGAGGATCATGTGAGCCTGGGAGTTTGAGGCTGCAGCAAGCAATGACTGCACTCTAGCCTGGGCAACATAGTGAGACCTTGTCTCAAAGGTGAAAACAAAAATAAGGTTCAAATTCCTCCTCAGCATGTCTTTTCAATCCCTATCTTAAATGTGTGTGTGTGTGTGTTTGTGTGTTTGGGTCTATATTCCCTCAATCATTTTCATTTCTCTTTTTAGGTTCTCTTCAAGTTTCCGTTTATACTTTTGTTAACCAAAAAAGTATTAAGAAAGGTCCTTGAGGACCTGCTAAAGCTGAATGAGAGACATTAGCACATAAGTTAACGTAAACGGTTGCTTTCAATGTCATTTATTTGTTTTTAAAAGTTAAACATTCTGCTTAAACTATTTTTTCACAAGTAAAACAATAAGTGTTAAGTCTCGATCACGTGTGAATTATGGTCATCTCTGAATCAGCAGTCTTATTAATAGGATTTTATTGTAAAATTCTTTATCAAGGCACATTAGTATAGCAATGAGCAAATTTGTGAGAGTATCCATTTCATTCTGGCATTTTAAACTAATTTTACATTTGTTTAAACCATGGAAATCATGACATCTGTATAAAAGTTGTCATTAGCGATTCACAATTGAGGGAAAGGTTAAGACCAGAACAAAGCCAAATAGTAATAAAAATGTTCGTTTGATTAAAAGGATAGTTCTTCCATGTGTACTGTGCACTAATTATTTGATGCTAGCTCAAATAGCTTCCTTTTTTTTTTTTTTTCTGAGACAGAGTCTTGCTCTGTCATCCAGGCTGGAGTGTAATGGCACGATCTCAGCTCACTGCAACCTCCGCCTCCTGGGTTCAAGTGATTCTACTGCCTCAGCCTCCCGAGTAGCTGGGACTACAGGTGCACGCCACCAGGCCTGGCTAATTTTTGTATTTTTAGTAGAGACGGGGTTTCACCATGTTGGCCAGGATGGTCTCAAACTCGTGTTCCGCCTGCCTCAGCCTCCCAAAGTGCTGGGATTACAGGCATGAGCCACCGCGCCCGGCCAATATCTTCCTTTTTTTTTTTTTCAGACGGAGTCTTGCTCTGTCGCCCAGGCTGGAGAGCAGTGGCGCAATCTCGGCTCACTGCAAACTCCGCCTCCCGGGTTCACGCCATTCTCCTGCCTCAGCCTCCCGAGTAGCTGGGACTACAGGCGCACGCTGCCACACCCGGCTAATTTTTTGTGTTTTTAGTAGAGACAGAGTTTCACCATGTTAGCCAGGATGGTCTCAATCTCCTGACCTTGTGATCCGCCTGCCTCGGCCTCCCAAAGTCCTGGGATTACAGGCATGAGCCACCGCACCCGGCCTATCTTCCTTTCTTAAAACTGACTCTGAATAAACAGACACGTTATAGCAGGGTAAATGGCACCAAAGGGAAGTTGTGACTTACTCAGATTCATAAGACTGTTACTGCACTGAAAGAGAATACCCAATCTCAAACTCTCCATTCTCTGTTTCTTTTATTAAGGTGTCATTCTGGTGACCCTCTTCTAGTTGACCTTTTCTCAAATGGCAACCAAAACAGCAGGCAAGGTCAATAATGAAAGTAACTAAAATTAAAAGAAAAAATTGGCTTCTCCCTATGGAAACTGATTCAAGATTTAATAATGTGTGGTGCCCTAAAAGCTGCAACTACTACATGGTCATCTCCAAGTCCACTTTAACTCAACCACGAGGCCATTATTAAAACATAACTCACTGGTACAAAGCAGAGATTAAGTAGCTGAGAATGTTACTAGGCTGAAGTCTAACTGAGAGTAAAAAGGATGATCTCATAATGTCTCTTTATGATCTGTAAAGCACATTATTCCATAAATCTGACACAAGTGTCAGGATTAGGATTAAGATTCAACCCTCTGCTGGGCGCTGTGGCTCACACCTGAAATCCCAGCACTCTGGGAGGCCAAGGTGGGCAGATCACGAGGTCAGGAGATGAGACCATCCTGGCCAACATGGTGAAACCCCGACTCTACTAAATATACAAAAATTAGACAGGTGTGGTGGCCTGCACCTGTAGTTCTAGCTACTCCGGAGGCTGAGGCAGGAGAATCGCTTGAACCCAGGAAGCTGAGGCTGCACCACTGCACTCCAGCCTGGGCGACAAAGCGAGACTCCATCTCAAAAGAAAAAAAAAAGGAGTCAACCCTCTAAGTAGGAAAACAAAAATAAGCAGTAACAGTTTTCTAACTTAAGTCTAGTAACCTTCACTTACTTCTAAAGTCCAGTAAAAGTTCAAGGTCTCTTCTTCATATTTAGAATTTTAATGTTGGGCAGAAATCCAAGAACCTTCTTCAGGCTCAATGAAATTTTGTTAATGATACCCTTGAACTTTAATTAGGTGTTTTCGAAAACACTAATGCAAGATAAACTTTTAGTGAATTTGACTAGATTCCAAAAAAGTATTCTTATAAATGGGGCCGTTTAAAGCCTAAAATTCAGTTTCGTTAGTATCCATGTTTATCTGGATTTGTTATGGTATTTTAGGCAAAGATACAAAATAACTATTTTTTTAAGCAAAGGAGTAAGATTTGGAGTGACAAGTCACAATAACTTCTGAAAAAGCAAGACTGGACTGCAAATAATATCAATGTCCCTAAGGCCACCTGTTAAGCTTAAAGTCTATGCATTCCATCATTCTTTAGTTGTAACCACAAAGTCTTGTTTTACACCTAGGAAATACAAAAAGCATCAGATTAAAAGCATCAAATATCAGACTATACAAGTTTGCCAAATATAAGCACAGCAACAAGAAAAGCGTGATACAAAGTTAAAGAAATATGTTCCAAGGGGTTTAAGCACACCCACAAAATCCAATCTTTGCTCACACTGTGCTTCAACCTAAAACTGACGGGTAACCACAAATCCTGACTTATCCCTGCCTTACTTCCCTCTACCCACCTCCACCCTTTTTATCTCCTAAATTTCTCAACTGATCTCCTAACTTCTTATGGGTCTTTGCAACTCTCATCTCCACGGCCTTTCCTTTCCCAGAAAATGATACAAAGGACCTGGCCTCCACATTTTACCGTCGCACAATTTACCTTTAAATTTTGTTTTGCTTACCCTATTAGATACTCATTTTGCCTCAGTCTCCTGTACCCATGTTTCCCTGACAATCTGCTCTTACTTTTCATCACCTTGTCCTTATTACAGTATTTAGCTTCTCCTTTCAAAGTAGCGTTATGTACCCCTCTCCCTCACATTTGTAATTCTAGCTTACAGTCAACACCCTTTTCCCCTCCCACAGGGACTGTCATTATAGCCCTAGGTCCTCATTCCCAGTCCTTATCTTCTTTAGTGAGGCCTCTTCCCTTCCAGAGTTTGTCAACAGTAGTTTGGCCAAGCTGGGATTCCACCCTCAAGGCAAAGGCTATCCTCCCTCCTCATTCTACAAAACTATAAGCCTCTCACCAGCCCTAGCGTTCCCTCCTCCACCCTTAAATCCATCTGCATCCAGCCCTGCCCGTTCCCCTCTACCCACCATATCTGTCTTCACTCTATCCCGCGCTCCCTTCCCCAGTCGTGAATGCACCTCCTCTCCCGGGCCTTACCGGTAACCCGGACACCAGGAAGGCCCCGCCAGCGGCCTCACGGCGTTTCTCCAGAGAGCTTCCTCCGCTTTTCAGTAACAGTCCCCACGCCCCTTTCCCTCCAGGGCCCCGCGCGCCGCCTGGAGCCCCCTCCTCGATTAAGCTCCCGCTGTCACTTGGCCTCTCATCCACAAGATGGCGGAGCTGCTGCCCCCACCCCTGGGTCCGCTCCGCAACCCCCAGCCTCCTTTCTGGAGCTCCCATCCCTTCCCTCCAGCCGCCCCGCAGCCAGCCTCGGCCCAGGGTCCCGCTGCCCGGTCCCGCAGTGGGCTGGCGGCCCAGGCCCAAGCTCAACGACGCCGCCAACGCCAGCGCCTCCGCCGTTCCCCGGCCTCCACCGTCTCCTCACCATAAACTTGAGTGCTTTCTCTTGCAGCACCGCCTCGGCCGGGTCCATAATCGCCGAGGCCACTGGGTCCGCTCTCCGCCGGGGCCGCCCCTTTGGTGCCAGGCCGCAGCCAACGCAGCGCCCGGATCCCGCCTCCTCTTTCTTTCCCCCGCCCTCTCTTACCTTTCAGGCGCAGGCTGAGGGGCCAAGGAGAATCGGCTTCTCCGTGCGCAGGCGAAAGCCCTCTGGCTCACGGGATTTGTAGTTCTGAAACTTCCTGCAGAAAAAAACTGAGGCTACGCCGTGAACCGCAACTCCCACAGTTCACTGCGGCAGCGTTGCGGTTGCCCACAAGCCAGATTTAGATAACTTGCCATTAAGCAGAGGAAATTGGCTGATGGGAATTGTAGTTTACAGCCTCTAAGGATGAGAAACGGGAGGGGGCACGGGTGTCTCCGTGGTTACCGAGCGACGCCAGTAGCGGCTTGCCTGGCATTTGATATCAAGATGGCGGCCAATGCCTCACTTGTAGCCCAAATACTAAGAAAAACTGTGGCAAGAATCACGGGTCCTAGGACCTGCCTAACTGTGGTTTTAGGAAGCTGAACGTCCCCGAATTTCATGTATCTGGCGTCTGCAGGTTTGCGACCCAGAGTAGCTGGGCCAATGGGCACCTGGCAGCAGCTCACAGACAAATGCAGAATTTCAAGGTCCTCCTAAGCTATCGCCACCCACACTTCTCCCGAGGAATCTTTTCTCCCCCACAGCAAGTCAGGGCCGAATAGAACTCGGTTCAAGAAATTCTCAATGTTTAGAGCTCAAAAAGCACATAGCTTGCTATTGCTAACTGTGGGATGTAAGCCCTGCACTAAGGGTCAAACAGGTACTTACAAAAGTCCTTCAACGGTGGAATATAATGGCCTCCAGCAAATAAAGCATATAAATATTTTCTTTGGCCTGAAAAGGTACAATATGGGTTTATTTTGGAAATTGGGTCTACCTTAGGAGGAGAAAACTAGGGTTCGGTTAAAAGTGATTTAGGTTGTTTTAAGCTGCTATGTTTGTGATACTTGGATATACAGCCTAAAAAACTAACACACACCCAAATACCCCTCAGCAGGTGGTTGTATGAACAAATTGTAGCATATTCCATATGTAGCACAGTGGAATATTACTTAGCAATGAAAAAGAACGATATAACAACAACAATAACAACAACAAAAGTGATTTAGGGCCAGGCGCGGTGACTGACGCTTGTAATCCCAGCACTTTGGGAGGCTAAGGCGGGTGGATCACCTGAGGTCAGGAGTTCGAGATGAGCCTGGCCAACATGGAGAAACCCCCATCCCTACTAAAAATACAAAAATTAGCCGGGCCTGGTGGCACACGCCTGTAATTCAAGCTACTCTCAAGGCTGAGGCATGAGAATTGCTTGAACCCGGGAGGCGGAAGTTGCAGTAAGCCGAGATCACACTACTGCACTCTAGGCTGGGCAACAGAGCGAGACTCTGTCTAAAAAAAAAAAAAAAAAAAAAAGTGAGTTAGATTGTGACAGCCTTGTACAAAATATCTGAATTTATAAAATAAATGAACTAGGAAAATACTTTTTCACTTATAGGAAAAAAATCTCCATTTTAAACTATCTTATTCACTCAGTCATCCAACAAATGGTAAGTATATAACCATGTGCAGACATCATCTCAAGAAATAGGGATTCATCACTACTTGGGTGGCTAAAATATCAGACTTCACCACTATACAATTCATCTGTATAACCAAAAACCACTTGTACCCCAAAAACTATTGAAATAAAAATAAAAGTAATTAATTAAGCAAAAAGAAAAAGAAATGGGGATTCATTAATGAACAAGACAGACCCAGTTATTTCCTTGCGGAGCTTACACTTTTACCCTGTTGATACTTTGTCCTAGCCCCTATGTCCACAAAACTCAGCATGATACTTAATACATAATAGGCTTTCAGTTAATAAAAAGTTTTGTTCTTGAATTTTTTAAAAAATTCTACACAAGTGCAAAATGGAGAAGACTTCAAACGCATTCGTATGAAAACTAGCTGGAAGTTTTCAGAGGACTAAGGCAGTAACAGGATGGAGTTACAAAAAATAAATAAATAAATAAATAAATAAACTAAAAGGTAAGGTGGGATGATGGTGCAGCCACTGGAAAAGAGTATTCCAGGCAAAGGTAACTGCATTTTTGGTGATTGATTCTGAGAACCAAAACAAGGTCAGTGGGACTTTAGAGGAAGAGTGGCCCTACATGAGACTGTAGAAGAGTATGGGACTCTATAGGCAAGCCATTATTTAGCTGGCATAAACTCGTCAGATGAATCAGCTGACATGCTTTCTAAACTGGCATCAGGGCCTGTACCTTACCAGCTATAAAATACCTTGACTTTCACTCCAGCTTATAGGCCTAGTTCAGTCATTTAGACTGTATGCTGAGAGCTGTGAGAAACTAACTGAACAATTTTAAAAATGGTCAGATTTGCATTTTCAGAAAATCACTCAGAGTCCAGGGTGGAGGAGAGATTAAAATGGAGCACAGTTGGAAGCTTGGGGAAAGGATTATGAGGTTGCTGAAATATTCCTGGGAGAGATGATGGCAGCCTGAATGTGGTGGTGAGAACAGAAAGAAGTAGATGGATTCCAGAGATACTAAGGAGATAGAATCAGTGGAGTGTGGTGATTGATTAGATGTGTCATGGATGATGTAAAAAGGATGTGTCAAAGATGACTTCTGCGTATCTGGCTCAGGTGACGAATGAGGGATGCCATATATATATTTTTTATTTATTTATTTATTTATTTATTTATTTATTTATTTATTTATTTGGACAGAAAGCACAGTAGAGGTGGTAGGAGGATAATCAGTTCTCTTTTTGGACATATTGCTTCAAGGTGCCTGTGAGATTTCTAAGTGGATTCAGATGTTGAGGAGGCCATTGGATATTTGAAACTGAAGTTGGAGAGAAAGACCTGGGATACAAATAGGGATTCCAGCATGTAGGTGGTAAATGAAACCCCACTCCCGCTTCTTCCCCCAAAAAGAATGAAATCACCCAGGGAGCTGGGCATGGTGACTCACACTGGAAATCCCAGCACTTTGGGAGGCAGAGGCAGGTGGATTACCTGAGGTCAGGAGTTTGAGACGAGCCTAGCCAACATGGTGAAACCCCATCTCTACGAAAAATACAAAATTAGCTGGGTGGGGTGGTGCTCACCTGTAGTCCTAGTTACTTGGGAGGCTGATGCAGGAGAATCGCTTGAACCCAGGAGGTGGAAGTTGCAGTGAGCCAAGATCACACCACTGCACTCCAGCCTGGGTGGCAGAGCAAGACTCTGTCTCAAAAAAATAAATAAATAAAATAAAGAAAGAAAAGAAATCACCCAGGGAAAGCATAAACAGTGGAAAGAGCAACAGGCCTAGGACAGGGTCCTGAAGAACTGTAAGATTTATAGGATGAGCACAGGAAGAGGAGCCTACAAAGTAGCCCAAGAAGTGACCAGAGAGGTAGCAGGAAAGTCTGGTGAGTGAGGATCATGAAGGGGTTAGGGGGTACAGATGCCACACTGCAGCATGTTGAAGAGGGAGGTGAGGATATGAAGACTGCTGAGTCTCTTCTTTACAAAACATGTGGCTATCTAGGGAAGGAGAGAAAAGCTAGCACAGTGGTGGGATGTAGAAGTTGAGAGTCTAAGGAAAGCATTGTTTTGTTTGAAAGAAGGAAGATTTTAGTTCAAAGGAAATTGAAGAGGCATGGCAACTAAATGCAATGAATGATCCCTGATTGGACACAGGAACAACACACATATACTGACACTGATACACAGCAGAGAAAACAGCTATAAAATGCATTAATAGGGCCAGGTGCGGTGGCTCACACACAGGTGTGGGAAGCCAAAGCAGGAGGATCTCTTGAGCCCAGAAGTTCAAGACCAGGTTGGCAACCTGGCAAGACCTTGTCTCTCTCTCTCTCTTTTTTGAGACTGAGTCTCGCTCTGTTGCCCAGGCTGGAGTACAGTGGTGCGATCTCGGCTCACTGCAAGCTCTGCCTCCCGGGTTCACGCCATTCTCCTGCCTCAGCCTCCCGAGTAGCTGGGACTACAGGCACCTGCCACCTTGCCTGGCTAATTTTTTGTATATTTAGTAGAGACAGGGTTTCACCGTGTTAGCCAGGATGGTCTCTATCTCCTGACCTCATGATCCACCTGCCTCAGCCTCCCAAAGTGCTGGGATTACAGGCGTGAGCCACCGCGCCCAGCCTGTATTTTTAGTAGAGACAGGGTTTCACCATGATGGCCAGGCTGGTCTCGAACTCCTGACCTCAAGTGATCCACTCGCCTCGGCCTCCCAAAATGCTGGGATTACAGGCGTGAGCCACCATGCCCCATGCCCAGCTCTTAAAAAAATAAAATTAAATAAATAAAGACATTAGTGCAACAGTCAGGGAAAAACTGAATATGGGCTGTGTATTAGATAACAGTATTTTATCAATGTTAAGTTTTCTGAGTGTGATAACTGTGAGAATAAGAAAATCAGAGAATGTCTTAGACGATACATGCTGAAGTATTTAGGGTGAAATGTTATGATACCTGCAGCTAACTCTCAATTGGTTTAGGAAATAAGAAAGGTGTCTATGTGGAGTGAGAGAGAAAGAGGGAAGGAGGAAGGGAGGGAGAGGGACAACTAAAGCAAATGTGGCAAAATGTTAAGAATTGATGGATCTGACTGGGTGTGGTGGCTCACGTTTATAATCCCAGTACTTTGGGAGGCCAAGGTGGGCAGATCACTTGAGGTCAAGAGTTCCAGACCAGCCTGCCCAACAAGGTGAAATGGCGTCTCTATTAAAAATACAAAAAATTAGCCAGGCATGGTGGTGTGTGCCTCTAATCCCAGCTACATGGAAGGCTGAAGCAGGAGAACCCCTTGAACCCGGGAGGTGGAGGTTGCAGTGAGCCGAGATCGCACCACTGCACTCCAGCCTGGGCAACAAAGAGAGACGCTGTCTCAAAAAAAAAAAAAAAAAAAATTGATGGATCTAAGTGAAGGATTGTGGGAATTTGTTGTACTCTTCTTGCAACTTTTCTGAGGGTTTGAAATTTTCCAAAATTTAAACAAGGGGAATAAAGTGAAGTGAGATACTTGAGCATATTTAAATGCTGATAGAAAGGGTCCATTAGAGAAAGGCTAAGGATAAAAGAAAGAGGATAATGATGGCAACAGTTCCTGAGAAGACAGGACAGAAAGGGATCTAGGAACAGATGGAGGGATTAGCCTCCTCTGAGAGACAGGAGGAGGAGCGTATGAGGACAAATGCAGTTAAGTTTAGAATTGGCAGAGAAAGGTTGAGGTAGTCCCTTCCTTTTTTTTTTTTTTTTTTTTTTTTTTTTTTTGAGATGGAGTCTTGCTCTGTTGCCCAGGCTGGAGTGGAGTGCAGTGGCACGATCTCTGCTCACTGCAACCTCTGCCTCCCTGGTTCGATTCTCCTGCCTCAGCCTCCTGTGTAGCTGGGATTACAGGAACACACCATCACGCATGGCTAATTTTTGTGTTTTAGTAGAGACGGGATTTCACCATGTTGGTCAGGCTGTTCTCAAACTCCTGACCTTGTGATCCACCTGCCTCAGCCTCCCAAAGTGCTGGGATTACAGGCATGAGCCACTGTGCCCGGCCGAGGTAGTCCCTTCTAATAGGTGTTGCAATAGGCAACTAACAATTTCTGCCATACAAAGAAATGAAATTTTTGTATTTTCTGTTCTTCTGGATTATGTTTTTCTCTTTTCTTCTATTAGCACAATTAGTGGAAAAGTCGCTTTTCTTTTTAAATTAATATTGTTTTAAATTGAGAGATCGTAATTGTATACATTGATGGAGTACCATGTGATGCTTTGATATATGTATAGAATGTGGAATGATTAAATTAACCTAATTAACATATCCATCACCTCACTTACTTATCCTTTTTTGGGATGAGACATGTGAAATTTACTCTTAGTTATTTTGAAATATACGACACATTACTATTGTCTATAGTTACCCTACTATGTAACCCGGCCAGAATTTCCTTCTTTTTAAAGGCTGAATAGTATTTAATGTGTATATATACCACATTTGGCTGGCCTGTTTGTAATCCCAGCACTTTGGGAGGCCAAGGCAGGCGGATCACAAGGTCAGGAGATCGAGACCATCCTGGCTAACATGGTGAAACCCCGTCTCTACTAAAAATACAAAAAAATTGGCCGGGCGCGGTGGCTCACGCCTGTAATCCCAGCACTTTGGGAGGCCGAGGCGGGAGGATCGCGAGGTCAGGAGATCGAGACCATCCTGGCTAACACGGTGAAATCCCGTCTCTACTAGAAATACAAAAAAAATTAGGTGGGCGAGGTGGCGGGTGCCTGTAGTCCCAGCTACGCGGGAGGCTGAGGCAGGAGAATGGCGTGAACCCCGGGGGGCGGAGCCTGCAGTGAGCCGAGATCGTGCCACTGCACTCCAGCCTGGGTGAAAGAGCGAGACTCCGTCTCAAAAAAAAAAAAAAAAAAAAAAAAAAATAGCCGGGCATGGTGGTGTGCGCCTGTAGTCCCAGCCTCTTGGGAGGCTGAGGCAGGAGAATCACTTGAACCCAGGAGGCGGGGGTTGCAGTGAGCTGAGATCATGCCACTGCACTCCAGCCTGGGTGACAGAGCGAGACTCAGTCTCAAAAAAAAAAAAAAAAAAGGGCCGGGCATGGTGGCTCACGCCTGTAATCCCAGCACTTTGGGAGGCCGAGGCTGGTGGATCATGAGGTCAGGAGATCTAGACTATCACGGCTAATGTGGTGAAACCCCGTCTCTACTAAAAATACAAAAAATTAGCCAGGCGTGGTGGCAGGCCCCTGTAGTCCCAGCTACTCGGGAGGCTAAGGCAGGAGAATGGTGTGAACGTGGAAGCGGAGTTTGCAGTGAGACAAGATAGTGCCACTGCACTCCAGCCTGGGTGACAGAGCGAGACTCTATCTCAAAAAAAAAAAAAAATATATATATATGTATATGTATATATGTGTGTATGTATATGTATATACATATGTGTGTATATATAATCACATTTTCTTTATCCATTCATCTGGTGATGGATACGTAGGTTGATTTCATATCTTGGCTATTATGAATAATACTGTAAGGAATATGGGAGTGCAGATATTCCTTTGACAGACACACTGATTTCAATTCATTTGGGAAGTGGGATTGCTGGATCCAAAAGTAGCTTTCCAGCCAGGCGCAGTGGCTCATGCCTATAATCCCAGCACTTTCAGAGGCCGAGGTGGGTGGATCACCAGAGGTCAGGAGTTCAAGACCAGCCTGGCCAATGTGATGAAACCCCGTCTCTACTAAAAATACAAAAATTAGCTGGGCATGGTGGGGGGCGCCTGTAATCCCAGCTATTTGGGAGGCTGAGGCAGGAGAATCTCCTGAACCAAGGAGGCAGAGGTTGCAGTGAGCCAAGATCACGCCACTGCACTCCAGCCTGGGCCACAAGAGTGAAACTCCGTCTCAAACAAACAAGTAGCTTTTTTTAGATTAGTGCTGTTCTAGACTAGTAATTCTCAACTGGGGGCAATTTTGTTCCCTGGAAGACATATAGTAATGTCTAGAGATATTTCTGGTTGTCACAACTAGGGACAATGGGAGCTGCTACTGGCATCTAGTGGGTAAAGACCAGAGATGCTGCTGAACATCTTATGATGCACAGGACAGCCCCCCACAACAAAGAATTGTCCAGCCCAAAATGTCAATAACTCCGAAGTTGAGAAACCCTGTTCTAAACCAAGGCTGTCCAAAATATTATTAATCGTATATTGAAACTCAAATATAACTCTATTCATGCCCCAGGTGACTTTAAGTAACAAAACGAGTAATTATGAGTCATCATTCATTTATCCATTCACTACAAACTTATTTTATACAGTACAATATACGACAGTGTTTAACAGCATTGGGCTCTGGAGGCAGACTACTTAGGTTCAAATCTGACTTCTGTTCCTGTGTGTCATTTTCCTTATCTGTAAAATAATGATTATAACAGTAACCTCTTCATAGGATTGCTCTAAGAATGAAATCAATTTACAAACATAACACACTTAGAGCATCGGTACATACTAAGAACTCAGTAAGTGTTAACCATTATTATTGTAATGATTAACTCTCTGCCATGAAGGGTACACAGAGAAACAAGAGACATTTGCTTCCTCACTGTCTATGAGAAAACTGGGAAGAAAAAAAAAAAACCAAGACTACAATATGTTGTGATTATCGCTATGAGTGAAGAGTGTGGGAAATGCTATGGTAGCATCCAATAGGATGTTAACTAGCTCTGCTTGGGAAATAGGAAAAGACAAAAGCAGTAATATTTGAACTGAACTGTAAAGGATAAAGACTAATTACACTTTGTTTACTATTTCTTTGCTAACACTTTGTCTTCATAGGTGTGAGCACCTGTTTTGTTTGTTTTTAGTGTGGCAGCCTATTATTAAGAAGTGTGTGGCCATGGCCAGGCATGGTGGCTCATGCCTACAATCCCAGCACTTTGGGAGGCCGAGGCAGGCAGATCACCTGAGGTCGAGACCAGCCTGGCCAATATAGTGAAACCTCTTCTCTACTAAAAATACAAAAATTAGCCAGGTGTGGTGGTGGCCGCCTGTAATCCCAGCTACTCGGGAGGCTGAGGCAGGAGAATTGCTTGAATCCCGGGAGGCGGAGGTTGTAGTGAGCCAAGATGGCATCATTGCACTCTGGCCTGGGCCACAAAAGCGAAACTCCATCTCAAAACAAACAAATAAAAAGAGAAATGCAGCTGGACGCAGTGGCTCACACTTGTAATCCCAGAACTTTGGAAGGCAGAGAGGCAGGATGATCACTTGAGCTAAGGAGATCAAGACTAGCCTAGGTAGGCAACATAGCAAGACCTCATCTCTACAAAAAAATACAAAAATAGTTAACCACGCATGGTGGCACATCCCTGCAGTCCCAGCTACTCGGGAGGCTAAGGCAGGAGGATTGCTTGAGCCTCAGAGGTCGAGGCTGCAGTAAGCTATGATCCACTGCACTCCAGCCCGGGTGACAGAGTGAGACCCTGTCTCAAAAAAAAAAAAAAAAAAGAAAAAGAAATGCAAGTACATGAGAAGTTACTGAAGGTACAGTCTGGTCTGCACAGAGGCCTGTCAAACGTCATCACCTGCACTTCCTTCCATGGGGTAAAGAAATGCAGGCAGGGGGCCGGGTGCGATGGCTCATGCCTGTAGTCCCAGCACTTTGGGAGGCGAGGCCGGCGGATCACCTGAGGTAGGGAGTTCAAGACCAGCCTGACCAACATAGAGCGTCTCTACTAAAAATGCAAAATTAGCCGGGCGTGGTGGTGCATGCCTGTAATCCCAGCTACTCGGGAGACTGAGGCAGGAGAATCGCTTGAACCCGGGAGGCAGAGGTTGCTGTGAGCCGAGATTGCACCATTGCACTCCAGCTGGGGCAACAAGAGTGAAAGTCCGTCTCAAAAAAGAAGTGCAGGCGGGGGAGATTGTGAGAAATGGATTTCTTTCTTTTTTTTTTTTTGAGATGGAGTCTCGCTCTGTCGCCGAGGCTGGAGTGCAGTGGCGCAATCTCAGCTCACTGCAAGCTCCGCCTCCCGGGTTCACGCCATTCTCCTGCCTCAGCCTCCCGAGTAGCTGGGACCACAGGCTCACGCCACCACGCCCGGCTAATTTTTTGTATCTTTAGTAGAGGCGGGGTTTCACCGTGTTAGCCAGGATGGTCTCGATTTCCTGACCTCATGATCCGCCCGCCTCTGCCTCCCAAAGTGCTGGGATTACAGGCGTGAGCCACCGCGCCCGGTCAGCATTTCTTTTATTTATTTTATTTTAATTAATTAATTTATTTATTTATTTATTTTGAGACGGAGTCTCGCTCTTTCACCCAGGCCGGACTGCAGTGGCGCGATCTCGGCTCACTGCAAGCTCCGCCTCCCGGGTCGATGCCGTTCTCCTGCCTCAGCCTCCTGAGTAGCCGGGATTACAGGCACTCGTCACCGCGCCCGGCTAATTTTTTGTATTTTTAGTAGAGACGGGGTTTCACCGTGTTAGCCAAGATGGTCTCGATCTCCTAACCTCGTGATCCGCCCGCCTCGGCCTCCCAAAGTGCTGGGATTACAGGCGTGAGCCACCGCGCCCGGCTATTTTTTTTTTTTGAGACGGAGTCTCGTTCTGTCGCCCAGGCTGGAGTGCAGTGGCGCGATCTCGGCTCACTGCAAGCTCCTCCTCCCGGGTTCACGCCATTATCCTGCCTCAGCCTCCGGAGTAGCTGGGACTACAGGAGCACGCTGCCACGCCCGGCTAATTTTTATTTTATTTATTTATTTATTTATTTTAGTAGAGACGGGGTTTCACTGTGTTAGCCAGGATGGTCTTGATCTCCTGACCTCGTGAGCCACCTGCCTCGGCCTCCCAAAGTGTTGGGATTACAGGCATGAGCCACCGCGCCTGGCCTACTTTAGTATTTCTTACACACGAATACATTCTATGTTACTAGTATACAACCGCCAAAACTGGGAAATTGACATCGATACATACCTACCATCTAATCCTCAGATTCCACTCAAGTTTTGCCAGTTGTCCCAATAATGTCCTTTATTGCAGAAGGATCTAGTTCAGAATCACAAATTATATTTAGCTGTCATATAGCTTTGGTCTCCTTCAATATGAAACAATTCCTTCATCTCTTCTTTAACTTTCATGACACTTTTGAAGCTTACAGGCCAGTTATTTTGTAGAATGTTCCTTAATTTTGATTTATCTGATGTTTCCTTTTTTTTTTTTTTTGAGATGAAGTCTCACTCTTGTTGCCCAGGCTGGAGTGCAGTGGCCCAATCTCAGCACACTGCAACCTCCACCTCCCGGGTTCAAGCAATTCTCCTGCCTCAGCCTCCTGAGTAGCTGAGATTACAGGCACCCACCATTGAGCCTGGCTAATTTTTGTATTTTTCGTACAGACACGGTTTCACCATGTTGGCCAGACTGATATCAACCTCCTGATCTCAGGTGATCTGCCCGCCTCGGTCTCCTAAATTGCTGGGATTACAGGCATGAGCCACCGTGCCTGGCTGTGATGTTTCTTCATCATTAGATCCAGGGTATGCATCTGTATTCGTTATCTATTGTTGCATAACAAATAACCCTGAAAGTTAACAGCTTAAAACAATAATAAGCATCTTTTTAAATCTGACATGCATTCGAAATTAAGGAACGATTTAGCTGAGTGTTCTACCCAGTGTCTCACAAGATTGGAGTCAGTGTTGGCCAGGGCTCTAGCCATCGGAAGGTTTAACTGGGGCTGGAGGATCTCCTTCCAATATGGCTCACTCATGTGGCTGGCAATTTGGGGGTGACTGATGGCAGAATACTTTAGTTCCTTGTCATGTGAACCTCTCCATAGGGCTGCTTATGGGACCTCACAACATGGTGGCTAATTTTTCCCAGACTGAGGCAGAAGCCACAATATCTTGTATAACCTAGCCTTGGGCATCACCTTCCATCATTTCTGTAATATCTTATGGAACCAGCGTTCTTTTACAGGTTGTCTAACTCCAGATCTTAAATGCAGTGACAGTGTTTTTTATTTACTAACACATGTATCCAAAGCAGGAATTCATGTCTAAACAAACAAAAAGAGTATTCACCTTGGTTATAAAGATATACTTCATATATTTGCTACATATGTTTCCCAGGTTGGGAGATTAATCAGTTTTTAGTCTTCAGTGCTGACAAAGTTATGTTTCCCATGCTTTCTGTGCCTGGATTTCTTAGACACTTTTTGACCAACATTGTTTAACATACTTTATTTTGTATAGTTTAGTCAAAGTTTGAACAGATTGTTTTATCTTTAACTGGCATTTGTCCAGACTCCCCCACTACCATGTCTTCAAGCTGGTGATTTCCTTTATCTGGCTGCTATAATTTCCCAGACATTTACATCATCTGCAGCTATATTTCGTTGGATACCCCTTCCCTCCTAAAAATGCCTTTTGAGGAAGAGGTGATAGAGGTCAGGATTACTTCTAAGAGTCAGTGTTAAAAACTCATTATTTTTCTTGTGTCTATCACTCTGCAGATAAGAGATGGGCCTTGCCTTCAAGAAGCTTTCCATTATGTGAAAGAAATAAGACACAAAAATAGGTACTAACCAGGGCTCTCTTGACAATAGTATGGATTTGTATCAGTCACAGTCCTGGCATATGTAGACTTGATTAATTTCAGAAGGGTTTAATTAAGGACCTATTTGCAAAGGTGTGGACAGAGTGAAGGGAGACCAACAAGTGCTAGTGCATACCCCTCAGCTAGCAACAGCAGATAACCATACTACTCCTAGGACCAAAGGGCCAAGGGAAGGGCATAGTTACCAAGACCCTGAGAAGGTGGCTGTGGGGAAAGGACCGCTTGACCATAGCTATGGCATTCGAAAAGGGATGCAGCCCTTTCATGGCAGCCCAGCAGGGAGGGATCTGGAAGAACAATATACCAGCATCCTCCTGCTCTTTAATCTTCTGATGTCTCCTTTTGGTTAAACACAAACAGAAGCCAGAGGACAAGAGAGCCTTTGATGCAGTCCATTTGGGTTCATCTCCCAGGTCCAGAGAGGGCTGGGAAAGGATGGAGAGTGCCTCTAGAAAGGCAAAAGGAAGAGTTTAGCATGGGACTGGTTTGGGGGTGGATGAGAGCTGGCAGCTGGACAGAGCTTCAGGGCAGGGCAGGTCATGGAGGGAGGCCCCAGAAGCAGGTACCAGGAAAAAAATCAAGGGGGGCTTTCAGTGGGAAAGATCTTTGATGACAAGCAAATTAGTAGGCAGAGAGAAATCCAGATAGCCAGGCTATCAACCCCAGGAGGTCTGCGAGCAGGTTGGGGCAGGAAGTGGGGAAAAGGCAGGACTTTCTTATCAGAGAATTGCCTTTTAAATTAAATGCAATGTCATTCATGCATCAAGAAACATATTTTGAGAGGAACAACCCTGAGAAGGGGCAGCAAAGGGAAGGAGAGAACCAGGGCAGATGTCCAAAGAGGTCTGGACTCCCACCCCAGACTATTTGTCTTCATGGGACTCTCCTATGAATGTCCCTTTTATAGGCACCTGGATTTTAGGAACCCATAACTATCTTTTTCTTACTGGCCCAAAAAAAAAATTTGACTTGATTTGTCCTTATCGCAACTAAAATAGGCTATTTTTTAAAATTTTTAGATAAATGATTCATTGCTTGTTTATTCATTATGTATGTTTCTCTCTCTCTCTCTCTCTCTCTCTCTCTCTCTCATTTTAGAGGCAGGGTCTCACTATGTTGCCCAGGCTGGTCTTGAACTCCTGGGCTCAAGTGATTCTCCCACCTCAGTCTCCTAAGTAGCTATGCCACTGCACCCAACTACCCAAATGGCTTTTTTTTTTTTTTTTTAGATAGAGTCTTACTCTGTTGCCCAGCCTGGAGTGCAGTGGTGTGATCTCGGCTGACTGTAACCTCTGCCTCTCGGGTTAAAGTGATTCTCCTGCCTCAGCCTCCTGAGTGGGGATTACAGGTACCCACTACCACACCTGGCTAATTTTTTTTGTATTTTTAGTAGAGATGAAGTTCCACCGCGTTGGCTAGGCTAGTCTCAAACTCCTGACCTCAAGTGATCCAACTGCCTTGGCCTCCCAAAGTGTTGAGATTACAGGTGTGAGCCACCATGCTTGCCTGAACTGGCTATTTTTTTTAAAGCACCTTAATTCAGAATAACAAAACAACCAGGAAAAAGAAAACAACTAGAATTAAACACACACACACACACACACACACACACACACACACACACACACACACACACACACACACAAAGAAAAGGAAAAAAGGTATGGAAGAATATAGATGTGTGTATTTATTTATTTATTTTTATTTTATTTTTGAGACAGGGTCTCACTTTGTCACCAGGCTGGAGTACAGTGGTGCCATCTTGGCTCACTGCAGCCTTGACCTCCCAGGTTCAAGGGATCCTTCTGCCTCAGCCCCCAAGTAGCTGGGACTGCAGGTGCTGACCACCACGCCCAGCTAATTTTGTATTTGTAGTAGAAACGGGGTTTCATCATGTTGCCCAGGCTGGTGTCGAACTCCTGAGCTCAAGCGATCCACCCCCCTTGGCATCCCAAAGGGCTAGAATTACAGGCGTGAGCCACGGTGCCCGGCCAGGGTATGTATATTTAACTTTGAATTTAACATTCAAACATATAAAAAGGTAAAGAGAATAATACAATAAATTTCCTTTTACTCATTACCCAGCTTCAAAAATACTGACTTATAGTCAGTTTTGTTTTGTGTGTGCCCTTACCCACTTCTTTCACCTTTCTCTGGCTCACATTGATGCAAATGTCGGGTATCACATCATTTCATAACTATAAAAGCAGCTTGCAGTATATTGAGGTCACGAAGTGCTGTACTGATCTGTTTCTGATCTCAAAGCTTTCCTGAGCATAGAGTTCCCTTATCCTTAGCAAGCACTTTTCTACATAGTTATTAAATGGACGCATGACCAAACACTACTCTTCAGTCTCTGTCAGAGAACTGTCCCAAACCTGTCTCAACTGTCAGCAATCTATCTAAACTCTGTGCCCAACCCCTGGCTTCTCCCTGCTGATTCCAGTGCTGGTCTGAGAGTCTGCCTCATTCACAGCAGAGCCCCGGAGACTGACCCTCTGGTTGAGACTCAGTAGTCCAGATTTAGCTGGACCAGGAGGAGACAATCTATATAAAGCAGTTTTCCCAGGTCCCAGCTCATGGTAAGGACTCAGTAAACATTAGATGCTAGTAATGATGATGATGATGATGATGATGATGACGACAATGATGACAAGGGCCTAACAAAGAATTCTGTCAAGGACTCAGGCCCGGAAAGGACACAATGAAGCTTCATTTGGCCGGGCGCGGTGGCTCACGCCTGTAATCTCAGCACTTTGGGAAGCTGAGGAGGGCAGATCACTAGGTCAGGAGTTCGAGACCAGCCTGGCCAACGTGGTGAAACCCTGTCTGTACTAAAAATACAAAAATTAGCCAGGCACAGTGGTGGGCACCTGTAATCCCAGCTACTCAGGGGGCTGAGGCAGGAGAATTGTTTGAACCTGGGAGGCGGAGGTTGCAGTGAGCTGAGATCGTGCCACTGCACTCCAGCTAGTTAACAGAGCAAGACTCCGTCTTGAAAAAAAAAAAGATTCATTTACCAGAATTCGGCTTTGAACCTAAGTACAGCAGAGTAGAGTTTTGTTTGTTTATTTGAATTCTCCAGACATAGAGAATTTAACAGGAAGGAGACATTCTATTACCCAATACGGAGATATGCGAAGGATTGTAAAGCTGGGCTTTTGAACTTTTTTTTTTCTTTCTTGGCTGGGCATGGTGGCTCACACCTGTAATCCCCAGCACTTTGGGAGGCCCAGTCGGGCAGATTAGCTGAAGTCAGGAGTTCAAGACCAGCCTGGCCAACATGGTGAAACCCCATCTCAACTAAAAATACAAAAAAAAAAAAAAATTAGCTGGGCGTAGTGTCAGGCACCTGTAATCCCAGCTACGTGGGAGGCTGAGGCAGGAGAATCACTTGAACCTGGGAGATGGAGGTTGCAGTGAGCCAAGATCGCACTACTGCACTCCAGCCTGGGCGACAGAGTGAGACTCTGTCTCAAAAAAAAAAAAAAAAAAAAAAAAAATGTGTTCTTGCTATGTTATCCAAGCTAGTCTTGAACTCCTGGGCTCAAGTGATCCTCTGGCCTCAGCCTCCCGAGTAGCTGGAATTACAGGTACGTACCACTATATCTAGCCAAGCTGGGCTTTTAAATAACTAATTATTGTGTTATGAGGGTTTGCCTCCCAATGTTCTCCCCAATTCAATCACCTGTCAGGGAATCCAACAGAGGGAGTCCTTCAGAGAAAGAGCCAGACCGTGGGAACCAGGAATAAAAGAGGGTCTGAGGATGGACCAAGGTGGAGGTGGAAAAGAAGAGAAGAGGCAAATGGAAGGTCATGCTCTGCCCCCAAGTAGGGTCAAGGGCACGAAGGACCCACACTGACTGAGCAAGAGGAGGAGCCAGACAACAGAGCTAAAGAGCCACTCTTGAATCTTCAGGTCTCTTTGTGGCTACAACAGGTAAAATGGGCTGGGTGCAGTGGCTCACGCCTGTAATCTCAGCACTTCGGGAGGCTGGGGCAGGTGGATCGCTTGAGCCTAGGAGTTCAAAACCAGCCTGGGAAACATGGTGAGGCCCTGTCTCTACTTTAAAAAAATAAAAACGTATATAATTTTCTAAAAATAAAAAATAGGCAAAACATTTGCATTGAGTTAATCAGTACTAGGTGAGAAATTGAATGGCTCACAGGCAAACTCTTGGGGCATGGACTGTTCTGACCCCGTCCTTCAATGCCGGGGCATCATCTTCGCCAGTTCAGGAACAAAGCAGTGTAGCTGCTAAAACCACCAATGAGACTCTTGATTCTAAACCTCCAGGCTCTAAAACAGAGCTCCTTTGTGATTCTTCCAGTGATAACCGTGAGAAACCAGAGAAAAAAGGCAGCTCAGAGGCTTCCTGTAGGCTTAGTTCAGGGACAACTCCATTAAGGATAGACTGAGGATTGATTTCAAATTTGTGTTGAGAGAGAGGAGACGCCATACTGGCTACACAGGTGTATCTGCTTTTTAAAAATTAATTGAGCCGTATCCTTATGCATTCTCTGCACTTTTCTGTATATTATACTTAAGTAAAAATTACATTATAAAAGACAGCGAGAGGCTGGGTGCGGTGGCTCACGCCTGTAATCCCAGCACTTTGGGAGGCCGAGGCAGGTGGATCACCTGAGGTCAGGAGTTCGAGACCAGTCCGGCCAACAAGGTGAAACCCTGTCTATACTAAAAATACAAAAAAGTTAGCCACGCATGGTGGCGGGTGCCTGTAATCCCAGCCACTTGGCAGGCTAAGGCAGGAGAATCGCTTGAACCCGGGAGGCAGAGGTTGCAGTGAGCCGAGATGGTGCCATTGCACTCCAGCCTGGGCAACAGAGCAAGACTCTGTCTCAAAAAAAAAAAAAAAAAAAGAGAGAGAGAGAGAGAGCGTCCTACACCAGGCCCAGAGGTGTAAAACACAAATATAGGTTGGGTGCTGTGGCTCACCCCTGTAATCTCAGCACTTTGGGAGGCTGAGGCAGGTGGATTGCTTGAGGCCAGGAGTTCAAGACCAGCCTGGCCAACATGGCGAAACCCTGTCTCTACTAAAAATACAAGAATTAGCCAGGTATGGTGGCGGGTGCCTGTAATCCCAGGTACTGGGGAGGCTGAAGCAGGAGAATCACTTGAACCCAGGAGGCGGAGGTTGCAGTGAGATTGGCCCACTGCACTCCAGCGTGGGCAACAGGACAAGACTCCATCTCAACAAAAAACAAACAAAAAAACCAACCGGCCAGGCGCGGTGGCTCACACCTGTAATCCCAGCACTTTGGGAGGCAGAGGTGGGCGGATCTCCTGGGGTCAGGAGTCCAAGACCAGCCTGGCCAACATGGTGAAACTCTGTCTCTACTAAAAATACAAAAAAAAAAAAAAAAAAAAAAATGCTGGACATGGTGGTATGCACCTGTAGTCCCAGCTGCTTGGGAGGCTGGGGCTGGAGAATCACTTGAACCTGGGAGGCAGAGGCTGCAGCGAGCCAAGATCGCACCACTGCACTCCAGCCTGGGTTCCCGTCAGATATTTGTCAGTTTCGATGAACATCAGATATAGTATCAAAGTGAGCATGTTATCATTGTGAAAATTAAATAAATTAATGCAAGAAAGCACTTACCACAGTGCCTGGAACATGGTAACTCTGATTAAATGATGACAAGTGTCATTATTTCCTTTGTAGTCCTCCTCTCCTAGCCATTCCCTCTGCTAGCTTCTTCCCCAACACTGAGTAATAGAAATAACTGGTGGCTGGGCACAGTGGCTCATGCCTGTAATCCCAACACTTTGGGAGGTCAAGGTGGGAGGATAGCTTGAGTCCAGGAGTTTGAGACCCCATCTCTACAAAAAGAAAAAAATTTTTTTTAATTAGCCAGGCATGTCCCAGCTACTTGGAAGGCTGAGGTGGGAGGATCACTTGAGCCCAGGAGGTTGAGGCTGCAGTGAGCTGTGATCATAGCACTGCACTTCAGCCTGGGCAACAGAGAGAGATCCTGTATAAAAAAACAAACAACAACAACAACAAAAACACCCTTCTTTCCTCCACCACTCCCTGCCTTCCCCAGTGCCAGGGCAGCCAGTCAGGGAGAAGTCTCGCCTCCACAGACCTCTATCAGCATCTGTGTGGGAGGGGGTTTTCACTAAGACTCTTAGTCTTATCTGTCCCAAATTTTGCTAATGCTAGGTCTAATTTATTTTAGGTCTTGGATTTGTGACTTCAGGTTAATTAATGTATTGATATAGTTGTGCCTTGTGAGAATATAGGTCTCCTTATCTTGGATTGTCTCCAGCAGGAGGTTGAGAAATCGGTAGAAACCAGGAAAATTTCTCAAAGGTGGTAGAACAGGTGTCAGGACTGTCATCTTTTAATTTTTTTTTTTTTTTTTTTGAGACAGGGTCCGGCTGTCACCCAGGCTGGGGTGCAGTGGTGCAATCTCAGTTTGCTGCAACCTCTGCCTCCCAGGCTCAAGCAATCCTCCTTCCTCAGCCTCCCAAATAGCTGAGACTATAAGCACATGCCACCATGCCCAGCTAATTTTTGTATTTTTTGTAGAGACAGGGTTTAGCCATGTTGCCCAGGCTGGCCTTGAGCTTCTGGGCTCAAGCAACCCGCCCACCTTGGCCTCCCAAAGTGCTGGGATTACAGGCATGAGCCACCACACCTGGCCCAAAATTCTTTATTTAGGAGCAAGCACAGCAACCATTCCTCATCACTTCTCCACCGGAGCAGCTCAAGTACCAGCAGCCCAGTGTTTGCTAGAACTTACAAGCAGGGAATGGCCAGACTCGCAGAACCACCCTCCCTTCCATGGCCAGGCTTCAACTAGCACATCTAGCAGTTATTTGTCAATATTATTTGTTGTTAGCTTAATTGTAGGAAAATTGAAAAGTGTAATGCATAGCCATGAAACCCTTAAGGCTGGTTAATCTTTTTGGATTGTAACCAATGTAATTTTTTACTAGCTGATCTCATCTTGATTATAATATGCAGAGCCCTGGAAAAGTTGCTGAAGGCTCCAAGTCATGGTATGCACAGAGAACAGGCAGCCTCCATCATCTGCATTTTCTACCAGGGAGAGAGAAAGGGCAGAGGGGGCCAAATGAAAATAATTGGGTTTAGGATGCCAGCGGGGAGAGGAAAGCAGTCTGCAGGATGGACACAGAAATGATCCTGGCAACCTGATGAGGATAGGGGCTAGGCCAAGCCAGGTTAGGTTCTGTGCCTTTATATGGTAGGGGTGCTGAGGCCCAGCAGTGTGCTGAATGCTGAGATGAGAATATTTGAGTAGGGGCCATAAGCTCAGAATTAGGTTTTAGTAGAGGAAACCGAGACAAATCCAAAAGGCCAAAGAAAACATTTTCTTTCCATCAGCACTGGTTTATTTATGATTATTTGGAGAGACCGTATTCTTCAGATCAGGCATGATGGCATCCAAAATCACAACTATATTTGTGACTTAGAATTTGGAATTTGGAGGCCGGACACGGTGGTTCATGCCTCGGCACTTTGAGGGGCCAAGGCAGGTGGATCACTTGAGGTCAGGAGTTCAAGACCAGACTGGCCAACACGGTGAAACCCCGTCTTTAGTGAAAATACAAAAATTAGGCGAGACTTGGTGGCTCATCCCTGTAATCCCAGCACTTTGGGAGGCTGAGGCAGGTGGATCACCTGAGGTCAGGAGTTTGAGACCAGCCTGGCCAACATGGTGGAACCCCGTCTCTACTAAAAATACAAAATTAGCTGGGTGTTGTGGCACACGCCTGTAGTCCCAGCTACTTGGGAGGCTGAGACAGGAGAATCACTTGAACCCAGGAGGCAGAGGCTGCAGTGAGCCGAGATGACGTCACTGCACTACAGCCTGGGTGACAAAGCGAGACTCCATCTCGGAAAAAAAAAAAAAAAAAAAAAAAAATTAGCTGGGCTTGGTGGCTCACGCCTGTAATCCCAGCTACTGGGGAGGCCAAGGCAGGAGAATCACTTAAACCCGGGAGCCATAGGTCGCAGTGAGCTGAGATGGGGCCACTGCACTCCAACTTCAGCGACAGAGGGAGACTCTGCCTCAGAACAAAACAAAACAAAAAAAGAATTTGGAATTTGTCCCAGCACTTTGGGAGGCCGAGGTGGGCAGATCATTTGAGCTCAGGAGTTTGAGACCAGCCTGGACAACATGGTGAAACTCCATTTCCACCAAAAATACAAAAAATTAGCCAGGCATGGTGGTGCATGCCTGTGGTCCCAGCTACTTGGGAGGCTGAGGTGGGAGGCTCACTTGAGCTCCGGAGGCAGAGGTTGCAGTAAGCCAAGATCGCGCCACTGTACTCCAGCCTGGGTGACAGAGTGAGACCCTATCTCAAAAAAAAAAAAAAAAAAAAAAAGAATTTGGAACCTGTAAAGGATGACTGTAACAGTCTCTGGTACTTCTCTGGACTTTGATTTTCTGCACCAAAGAATGGGGAACAGATGTTGTCATCCATTCTAACACTCGTTTCTTGACTCTGACATATGAAGGGCCTTTCTTTTATGCTTTGACATCTCCAGAGAAGGAAGGAGATTTGCCCACTCTTGGATGCCACTCAGTACCCAATCCAGGAATGAGACCTCCCACTTTTTTTTTTTTTTGAGACGGAGTCTCGCTCTGTTGCCCAGGCTAGAGTGCAGTGGCACTATCTCGGCTCACTGCAAGCTCTGTCTCCCGGGTTCACATTCACACCATTCTCCTGCCTCAGCCTCCCGAGTAGCTGGGACTACAGGCACCCGCCACCACGCCCAGCTAATTTTTTGTACTTTAGTAGAGATGGGGTTTCACCGTGTTAGCCGGGATGGTCTTTATCTCCGGACCTCATGATCCGCCCACCTCAGCCTCCCAAACTGCTGGGATTACAGGCGTGAGCCACCACGCCTGGCCGAGACCCTTTTGAAAGGTGAAGTTGGGGGCCAGGAACACTGGGATCCTCCTGACACTTGACTTGTACCCTTTACTCCCAACCATAGACCCCAGCAGATAAACCAGCAGCCTATTGTAGATGAATGGGGAGCCTAGAGGTAGCATGTGGGCATTTTTTTAGCCCTTTTATGAATATAAATATTTAGTGCATGGTGTTTTGCAGAATTAAATCTCTGAGTCTAGATTAGCCTGGTAATATCATTATGTAGATGCCAGGGATGAGATACCTGTGACTGCTGTGTGTCTTCTCATTCAAGGATGCCTGTGATGACTTGATGCACTTTAATTTGCCAGGGCAATCATTAATTGCATATGAAACAGTTGGTGTTTGGCTTTAAGGGAAGCTGATTGGGTCAGTCACTGAGTGTTTGGCTCAATGATCTACAGCTGGCTCTTTGCTCATGCACTCCTGCTTTCTCTTCAAAAGCATTCCCACTCAGTGTTTTTGGGACCCCCTGAGGAAGAGGCCGTGAAACATTGGGGGTTTTCATCTGTGCTTTCCTTTGGGCATTATAGCTCTAATTTTAATATTTTGGATAATAAAGAATGATTTTAAATTAAATTTGCAAGTCTGCCATCTGTGATTCTTTGGACATTTTCCTCCTCTCTGGCGGTTCTTTGACTTAATTTTTCCCGAACATTAGCAAAAGTGGGTTGAGGGCAGGAGGGGCAAGGGGCAGCAGAACAACAAGTCAGCCCGGGAACTGAGAGAAATGGGGCAAGGCTTCGATCCCTGGCCTTTGGCCCTGGAGGGTGGTGTAAAAGCTTGATGCCCAGAGTCAAAATCACAAAAGTCAACTCAGAAGTAATTGCAGCTGCCTGTCATGACCTCCTGATTTGAAGTTTAGAGAGGAGTTTCCCAAGATTATACCAGTTTGCCCATCCGTTAAATAGAGAAGTGATTTTAAATAGAGAAGTAACCCCCTGAGTGCCATTACACTTTTGATACAGTTCTTCATCCAAGGACAGCCTACTCAAACCCAACGTATTGTCATTATCCACTGAAGGCTAAAGGGTCTGAGGGCATATGTGTGTTTCCAGATCTAGAGCTAAATCTGAGAAATCTCTCCCTAAAAATGTGTTCCCTGTGTTGTCAGTGAAATCCAAGAAGCAGAATTTTCTACCCTTCGGAGAGAAGTGAGGACACATCATCATCACCACTGCAGACCATGGCATTAATGAGTCAGACAGACAGCGCCACTGAACACACAGACAAATGCTAAGTGAATTCCAGAATAAAATGAAAAAGCACCTGCCAGCAGAGGGGCTGGTATGATGAGTGGGTCAGCTAGGGAAGGCAAGAGCGTGGGGCTTGCACAGCAAAGCAAGTAAGTCTCCCTCCTCTATTTAGTAGAAGGAGGCTTCTGGGAGAGGTCAGATTTTGCATTTTGGGAGAGGGAGAGAGTTTGAGGAGCTTGCCCTGGCAGAGCATGGGTCCATCTGAGAAGAAGCCTAAAGACAAGAAAGTGAGATGATGAGGGAGGCTAAGAGGGTGAGTGGAAGGAGACAGACCAGGGAGGAAGATAAAACGGAGGATGAGCAATGCCACCTTAAATGCTTTCTGAAACAAGAATGGGTCAGACACAGAATGCCAGGTAGCTGCTGGAGGCCTTAAGTCGTGTGTAGGTAGGAAGCTTTGCTAGCATCAGAGCAGTTTCCTTTGCAACTGCTGATTTTCCCACCTTCCCCCCTCCCTCACCTCAAGTCCTGCCTTTATCAAATCCAGGTGGGGCTCTCCCAGCCACCTTCCTACACAGAGAAGGACCAAATTCATTGTTGCACAGGTCAGAAGGCAAAGGTTCATCAAATGACCTTGAAGGTCAGGGAGGCAATATTCTTGGCTCTGGGCAGGATCAAAGCTCAGGTACACAACAAGTATTTATCAAGTTTTTAAGACCTCACAATATCATCCTTTGTCCCACATGACTAAGAGATAAGCTTGCAATCTCAATCAATCTGTCTCTCCCTCTCTCTCTTTCTCCTCTCTCTTTCTTCCCCCCACAACACACACACACACACACACACACACACACACACACACACAGAGAAAGAGAGAGAGAGAGATTCTCTCTCTCTTGCCTCTTTTTCCTCTTTAAAATCCCTGGTTCTCCTAAATACAACCTTGGTATCCCCCCAACAGTAGAAAACAACCCCAACAAGTGCCTATGAGAAAAGCCTTTAAGACTCATGAATATTTAGCTCATCCTCATGTAAAATATATGACTTTGTGTAAGGATCAGGCGAACGAGGTGCATGATTTTTTTCTGATTTATGGGCCTAGAGACGGATTATTCATAGCAGAGCAGCTGTGTGGAAAGATTCATCCGCTGCAAAATGTGATTGTACATCAGGCAGTATGTGGGAACGGAGCTATGACTAATGGCTGCTTTACATATAAATGAGAAGGTTTGTGCTAGGAACTGTAAAAAAATACAATCACTCAGCTGACGGGCAGGCTCCTTATCATGGGTACAGGAGAGGGACCACAAAAAAGGTAGGCAAATGAATGCTTCGCCCCACTCTGAAAAGCTGAGCCAGGTGGTGGTGAGAGTCAGGGAGCAGGAGAGAGAAAGAAGGGGGAATGTTTGGAGATACAGCCGATTCTCCCGATCTGGCCATAGTCAGTTTCTGTATTTATAACTCCATCTTCCGGGCCCCACTGTGACCTCTGAGAATCTGTTGGGGCAGAGATACAGCCCAAGAGAAGAGGCTGCATTGCCATCACATCCAGGGGTGATGACCAGGCCCCAAACCCTCCAGAGCTTGGCATTGGGCTGCTGATAATTCGGGTCAATTTTAGAAGCCAGCACAGCAAGCCTTTGGGTAAAGCTCTGAAGAGAAAAATTGTATGAATCTGAGACTTCTCTGCCACTCTTCATGTCTCCCTCGCTTTCGCTCATTCGTCTCTCTTCTCTCTTGTAGCTGAGACAGGCTGTCTAGACATTGCAGATGTGGACAGATGTTGGGTCTGTAATTTATAACAACGGCCTCCAGAAGGCAATTCCAATTTGTTTCGGTAAAGCTTTGAGTTACAGGCAGAAAAAATATCCTGTAAATACCGTTGACTTACATGGTAACTACACCAAGGGTTTACTTAGTGAACAATCACTAACTACAGCATAATTACATATCCCTGCAGATTACCAGAAAATTTAGTGGCACCGAGCAGGCAATGACCACTAAATTGAGCTTCTGGCTTTAGGAGGGCCTGAAGAGCAAGGGATTTGACCCACACTTAACAAATTTATGCCTATTTCTTCAAATCATCAATTAGTCTCCATTTTGAGGGGCCTTTCAGTTTTATCTATATACTAGACATCCCCTCACCATCATACTGAACTCCAACCAGGGTGAATGCTGGTTGTTGCTTTTCACCAATGGAGTTTTAAACCATGCGGTATCTGTAGGTACTCCCAAAATCTGCAGACAGCCCAGGATCCTGGAAAATTATCTTTGCTGTTATCATAATGGGTCATGCACTGAGTGGCAGGGCTGAGCTGCACTGATCCATCCTCACTTTCTCCTAGTGACCGATGACTAAACAGCTGTCCAGGCCAGCAGTAAAGCTGACTGGCCCACCCAAGATCATGTTAATCCTCTTGAGGACTATATTCTGATCTGGTAATGATAGTGAGAAATATAAAGGTGAATTTCTAGAATAGTATTCCAAGAAGTTTAGAATGCTTCTTGCTATCATCTGGGGTGGTGTGTATGGAGGGGGAGCAGGAGGCTGATACTAAGGCCAATACACAGAGAAGTTAAGCCATCTGACCATGAACAGAGACTGTTGGTAGCAGAGGCCCAATCTGCACTGCGGTCTGCCATCCCTGAGAACTCTGACCAGCTGGTCTCTTTGGGATTAGGGGATCAGAGTTGGGTGGCAGCTGGGGAGCTCAGGCTTCCCTAGATATATAGGGTTGCAACTGAAATAGCCATCAAGGTATCATTTATGTCAGTCTGGGCATGGGGAAAGAGGAGTGGGAATAAAGGGGGTAGGAAAATGTGAAAATCAAATAAACACATCAACAGGGTTGGATTCCAATTTCTAATCCATCACCAACCTCTTCTAGTTTATTCGTTCCATATAATCTTCCTTAACCCTCTTGTCTGTCCAAAGACAATCAAATAAAACTTAATCTTAATACACTTCTAGGCACAGACCCCTGGGTTTATGTGGATCCTGCAAAAAAAAAAAAAAAAGTCTTATGCCAATTTCAGGACAGATACTGTCTGGAGAATCCTGATTTTTTTGTGATGATTTGTTGTGTTCTCTCTCTTCTTTCCCCTCTCCCCTGTACCCGCTTACTGAATGCTCTATATCTGTCCAACTTGAATGATATCTTGCTTCACTTGAAGAAGCAGGTTTGGTTTGGAATGTCAGCTACTGGCAGAGCCAAAGAACCTATCATTAGCTAGGAGGATAGGCCACTTGGGCCAAAGGAAAGGAGTTAGGATTATCAAGTGTGTATTAGTCCATTTTCACGCTGCTAATAAAGACATACCCGAGACTGGGAAGAAAAAGAGGTTTAATTGGACTTACAGTTCCACATGGCTTGGGAGGCCTCAGAATCATGGCAGGAGATGAAAGGCACTTCTTACACGGTGGCAGCAAGAAAATGAGGAGGAAGCAAAAGTGGAAACCCCTGATAAGCCCATCAGATCTCATGAGACTTATTCACTATCATGAGAATAGCATGGGAAAGACTGGCCCCCATGATTCAATTACCTCCCCATGGGTCCCTCCCACAGCACATGGGAATCCTGGGAGATAAAATTCAAGTTGAGACTTGAATGGGGACACAGACAAACCATATCATTCTACCCCAGCCGCTCCAAATTTCATATCCTCACATTTAAAAATCAATCATGCCTTACCAATAGTCCCCCAAAGTCTTAACTCATTTCAGTATTAACCCAAAAGTCCATAGTCCAAAGTCTCATCTGAGACAAGGCAAGTCCCTTCTGCCTATGAGCCTGTAAAATCAAAAGCAAGCTAGTCACTTCCTAGATATAATGGGGGTACAGGTATTGGGTAAATACAGCCATTCCAAATGGGATAAATTGGCCAAAACAAAGGGGTTACAGGGCCCATGCAAGTCCAAAATCCAGTGGGGCAGTCAAATTTTAAAGCTCCAAAACGATCTCCTTTGACTCCAGGTCTCACATCCAGGTCATGCTGATGTAAGAGGTGGGTTCCCAAGGTCTTGGGCAGCTCCGCCTCTGTGGCTTTGCAGGGTACAGCCTCCCTTCTGGCTGCTTTCACGGGCTGGCATTGAGTGTCTGTGGCTTTTCTGGGAGCACAGTGCAAGCTGTTGGTGTATCTACCATTCTGGGGTCTGGAGGATGATGGCCCTCTTCTCACAGCTCCACTAGGCAGTGCCCCAGTAGGGATTCGGTGTGGGGGCTCCAACCCCACATTTCCCTTCTGCACTACCTTAGCAGAGGTTCTCCATAAGGGCCCCACCCCTGCAGCAAACTTTTGCCTGGGCATCCAGGCATTTCCATAAATCTTCTGAGATCTAGGCAGAGGTTCTCAAACCTCAATTCTTGACTTCTGTGCACCCACAGGCTAAACACCACATGGAAGTTGCCAAGGCTTGGGGTTTCCACCCTCTGAAGCCATAGCCTGAGCTGTACATTGGCCCCTTTGAGCCATGGCTGGAGCAGATGGGACACAGGGCACCAAGTTCCTAGTCTGCACACAGCATGGGGACCCTGGGCCCAGCCCACGAAACCACTTTTTCCTCCTGGGCCTCCTAGCCTGTGATGGGAGGGGCTGCCATGAAGGTCTCTGACATTGCCTGGAGACATTTTTCTCATGAGGATTAACATTAGGCTCCTTGCTACTTATGCAAATATATGCAGCTTACTTGAATTTTTCCCCAGAAAATGGGTTTTTCTTTTCTACTGCATCATCATGCTGCAAATTTTCTGAACTTTTATGCTCCATTTCCCTTTTAAAATGGAATGCTTTTAACAGCACTCGAGTCACCTTTTGAATGCTTTGGTGCTTAGAAATTTCTTTTGCCAGCTACCCTAAATCATCTTTCTCAAGTTCAAAGTTCTACAAATCTCCGGGGCAGGGGCAAAATGCCGCTAGTCTCTTTGACAAAACATAACAAGAGTACCTTTGCTCCAGTTCCCAACAAGTTCCTCATCTCCACCTGAGATCACCTCAGAATGGACCTTATTATTCATATCACTATCAGCATTTTTGTCAAACCCATTCAACAAGTCTCTAGGAGGTTCCAAACTTTCCCACATTTTCCTGTCTTCTTCTGAGCCCTCCAGACTCTTCCAACCTCTGCCTGATACCCAGTTCCAAAGTTGCTTCCACATTTTTGGGTATCTTTTCAGCAATGCCCCATTCTACTGGTACCGATATACTATATTAGTCTGTTTTCATGCTGCTGATAAAGACATACCTGAGACTGGGAAGAAAAAGAGGTTTAATTGGACTTACAGTTCCACATGGCTGGGGGAGGCCTCAGAATCATTGTGAGAGGCAAAAGGCACTTCTTCCATGGTGGTGGCAAGAGAAAATGAGGAGGAAGCAAAAGCAGAAATACCTGATAAACCCATCAGATCTCGTGAGACTTATTCACTATCATGAGAATAGCATGGGAAAGACCAGCCCCCATGATGCAGTTACCTCCCCCTGGGTCCCTCCCACAACATGTGGGAATTCTGGGAGATACAATTCAAGTTGAGATTTGAATGAGGACACAGCCAAACCATTATCAAAGTGCCATGACTGAAACTGTAGTTCTCTGGTAGGCATTGACCAGTGTGTCTGGTCTCAGGTCTCACCTAGAAAAAATGTCAGCTGCAGAAGGATGGGTTTAGGAAACAATTTGTGTCTTAGAAATTTAAGGTTTTGGATACAATGTCCACAGAAACCCCTGAGACTTATTTTATAGAGACTTTAAAAAATATGAGTGAGCCCTGCCTGCCAGGGATGTGTGAGATTTTCATCCTACTGAGAGATATGGATGACAATGGCTGGGAGCCATCTAACCAGAGGAGACCTTTACAAGCACACCAAGCCTCACATAGCTCCCTGGCAGGTGTAGCTATGGGTAGTTGTACTTCCAGACCTAACAGGACTACGATAGAAGGAGGGACGCCCTCTGGTCAGGGAGGACAAATGAGCTATAATAATGTTAATAGCTAACGTGAATTGAGAGGTTACTGTGTGCCAGGCATATATTATTTCTTTGATGATACATCTATGCATTAGCATTTTGATAAAGAAAAAGTTAACTACTGCCAGAGAGTAGAACTTTCCTCAAAATAAGAGGAAGCAAATAGCACTGTATCCCACTCTATGGCCCATGAGCATTAGCTGGAAGGTCACATACAGTTTCTAGGAGTGGAAGATAGAAGCAAAGAGAAAAGGCAGGTCCAGGAACACCTGTCCATAGATGTCTGTGGGGAGGGAACCTCAGGGTGCAGACATGGGGTCTGCATACACAGATAGTAGATACCATTGAACTACAGGAGAACTAATGAAAGGATGGATTTACTAACACATATGTATACATACATGAACACATGTCTACACACAACATGCACACACAACTATGTATCGTCTGGTGAGTAAACATCTCTGAGTTAATGAGAAACGGTCACATAGCTTGGGCCCAAGGGACATGGGTTGATTCTACCCATGCAGGAGTGATGTTCCATCTCCCAGACAAGTGTCTTGCTCAGTCCTTTTGATAAGTTAACCCAAGTTTGGGGCATTGAAGGAAGGCTGGACAGGATGGGGAAGGGTTCATCTTATGGACATCTTCCATAGAGCTTAAGTTCTGGTGTTCTCTAGACCTAAACTTCCTGCCCTGGCCAGGCCTGGTGTCTGAGGTGCCATGTGCAGCTGTGGGAAGGCTGTGGATCCCAGATCAGAGAAAGCACAGATCCAGAGCCCAACATCAGATTATTTTTCTAATACTGACTCTGAGAGTTCAAAACTAATTGCTTGGAATAAAGAGTAGAAAGAGATAAGGGTTTGGAGCCAGAAAGTCTAGGTTTGAGTCCTGGCCTTTCTGCTTATTAGCTTCTCATTCATTCATTCACTCAATAAATATTTAACAAGTATCCATTGTATGCCAGGTGTGTGACCTTTTGGGAGGCAAGCTATTTAAACTCAGCTTCAGTTTCCTCATCGCTAAAACAAAAATAATATACCTAGATGTCACAGTTGTTATGAGAATGACATGAGATCAGGTGCTCAGCACATAGTAGATACTCACTAAATGCTTCACTAGGAGAAGAAATCTAGTTATCGCTCTTCAACAAAGTTTCTTTCATCTGTTGGGTTGGTATTTTTACCCCACAAGTAGCTAAGCTATGTATTGGGGAAGTTCAAGGAGAATTCTCTATGGCCCCAGAAAATCAGCCACATTTTGTAGGTGACTGTGCCAGTGGGCAAGGATGTGGCTCTTCTCTGGAGTAAGGCAGCACAGGACAGGTTTAGCCCCATGGCTGTCTGTCTCCCTCCCCTCATGAGCTCCTCATGGACAGGGACTGTGTCTTCACTTGTTTAGCACTGCAGCTACAGTGCCTCTGACAGTGCCTGGCACTCAGAAGACATTCAGTAGATGTTTGTGGAAAGAAAGAACAAAGGAAGGAAGGAAGGAAGGAAGGAAGGAAGGAAGAAGGGAAGGAGGGAGGAAAGAAGGAAGGAAGAAAGGAAGGTAGGTTCTCGCCTTGTAATGGTTGTGCATGCCCCTAATTTCTTCATTCAACACATTTTTTTCCATCAGCTGCTTCCACATGGCATCAACAAGTATTTAGTTATTTATTTATTTATTTATTTATTTATTTATTTATTTAGAGGTGGAGTCTTCGCTCTGTCGCCCAGGCTGGAGTGCAGTGGCACAATCTCAGCTCACTGCAAGCTCTGCCTCCCAGGTTCACACCATTCTCCTGCCTCAGCCTCCCGAGTAGCTGGGACTACAGGCGCCCGCCACCTTGCCCGGCTAATTTTTTTGTATTTTTTAATAGAGATGGGGTTTTACCATGTTAGTCAGGATGGTCTTGATCTCCTGACCTCATGACCCACCTGCCTCGGCCTCCCATAGTGCTGGGATTACAGGCGAGAGCCACCGCGCTGGGCCCATCAACAAGTATTTATTTAGCACCAACAATGTCCCCAGGTACTGTGCCAGGGGCTGGGGATATAATGGTGAGTTATACACGCATGGTCCCTGCCCTCATGGAGTGCAGAGTCCAGTGGAAGAATCCAGGCTATAATGAAACAGTCACAAAAAGAAGTAAATGATGCCAAGAAAGTGTATAAAAGAGGAGAGAGCTACGCGAGTGAGTAGTCAAAGAAGGCTTCCCCTGAGATGCAAGGCTTCACCTGGCATCTGAAGTGGGAGTAGGAGTTAAGACCATGCTGGACGGGGTCTGCTGATGCTGCTGCTGGCAAGGGGAGTCTTCCAAGGAGAAGGAAAGGCGTGTGCACAGCCCCCATGGCTTCTTAGAACACAGCACCTTATTCGGACTATGGGAAAAGGCCAATATGGCTGGAGCACTGTTGTGACTGGGAGCATGGGACAAAGAAGCTGAAGAGGTAGGGTCTTAGGGGACACCCTGCAATGGTACCTCCTAAAAGCAAGGGGAAACCATTGCAGGGTTTTAAGCTGAGAGATGGTAGTGATGACATGATGACTACCTGGCTGAGTAGAGGAAGCAAGAGGGGCCAGAGGGGGCAAGAGGGCTCATGGAGAGATCAGTCAGGAGGGTACTGAGGTATCTAGGCAACAGATGGCAATGACTTTGGACTGGGATGGGGGCAGGGTGCTGATGGGTGGAGAGGAAAGAGTGGAAGAGAAGAACATTTCAAGTGGCATTGAAAGGGCTTGCAGATGGCCAGTTGGGTCATGCAATTGCTGAGGGTGGGGGAGTAGCCATGGAGAACTCCTAGGTTTATGAAACTTGCTCCTCGTGTCTGTCTCCTTGTTCACTTTTATAAAAGGGCTTCTTTCTTGTTCACTGGAGAGTTTTGTTCTGATAGTCTTCAGAAGTGGCTGGGTTTCCACTTCCAGAGGATGAAAGAGACTGTTAGGGGCCCTGCAGTAACTGGGATGCACCCAGAGGGTCATTTCCCCAACCAACCCCTGGCCACTTAGGCACTCACATTCATCCTCCCAAACTCACCCAAACCTGCAGACTTCCAAACATTCCCTCCAGACCACTTCAACCTACCCTTATTCATCCTCACCTCCCCAAAGCCCTCTGTGCCCCTCCCTTACCCTCTCTCCTCCTGACCCCCGCCCAGCCCCTACCTCCCTCTGCCTCCACTTCACCCTATTAAGAAACAACGACCCCACAGAAATCCCTGCCCCCGGCTGCTACTCCCTGAGCCCCGCCTGCCCTCCCTCCTCCTGCTCCTCTCCCTGACAGATGCCTCAGAGCCCCGGGCCGCAGTTAAGGTGACGAGATGCAGCAATTCTTTATGAACATTTCATTCCTGCTCGCTACACGACGTAAATTAGATGGTGTGTTACATTCGGGCAATAAGAGAGATATGTCACCACGACGCTGGCCCATTGGATGGAGAGGGTAATCCTGCCGTGAATTTCATTACTGCTTTTATATAGACAGAATTAGCTCGGTGACAGCGAGCCTGATTGTCTTTCACTAGGGGTTTGGCAAAGAGCTGAAAGGATTTCACCCTGATGTGCACACTACTGAGTGACCCTGCTCACCAGCAGCTCCACTGATTGCTTTGCACCTTGCAGACGCCGCAATTGGCTCAGCCTCTCTGCCCGCCTTGCCTCCCTCCCTGGTCCCCAGCCCACCCCGCCTGGCTTTTTCTTGAATCAAGAAGAAAGGAGACCTAATGAAGTCACAAGGTCACGAAGGGAAATGGGGTGGGGGGGGGGGAGGAAGGTAGCAGAGTGAAAAACACCACCTAAAGCAATCCCTTTCTGATAGGGGTCTCCGAGACAGAGGCTGTGGCCACTCAATCTTTTGCCCCAGAAAAGGGCAAGAAGGACCCTGTGTTCCTGTGAGCAGGTGCTGGTCTATTCCTGTGAGTCTCCCTGTGGAGACTACAGAGCTGTCATGTTCCTGTTCCTTTGCCTCTTGCGTCTGGGTCCTTTCCTTGTGACAGCTCAGGCTTCCTTTCTCATCTCCTAGTCAGCGAGAGTTGAGAATAAAAAGATCAGGAGGCTGGGCACGGTGGCTCAAGCCTGTAATCCCAGCACTTTGGGAGGCTAAGGTGGGCAGATCACCTGAGGTTGGGTGCTCAAGACCAGCCTGACCAACATGGAGAAACCCCGTCTCTACTAAAAATACAAAATTAGCCTCACGTGGTGGCACATGCCTGTAATCCCAGCTACTCAGGAGGCTGAGGCAGGAGAATCACTTGAACCCGGGAGGCGGAGGTTGCGCTGAGCCGAGATCGTGCCATTGCACTCCAGCCTGGGCAACAAGAGCGAAACTCCTCAGCAAAAAAAAAAGCAGGAATGGCAGTCGCTCCTAGCCTGTGCTGTGGACCCATTGGTTCCAGTGTGAAAGCAGTGGATGCAGGCAGATTCCCTTCACTCCATTCCCCACACACATCTGATGGTGGCACTGCCTCCACCCCAGCCCCATCACACACACACACACACACACACACACACACACACACACACACACACAGCTCTTCAGTGACCTTCCAAATCCTTAATAGACCCAGATGCCTGGCCCCAGCAGCCCAAAAACAAGCCCAAAGGTCTCTCTCCCCCGGGTCAGTTTCTGTGGGGGTGGCTGGTCCTGAGGGGGTCAGGACCCTCCTGTTCCTTGGCCTCTGCCTCACTGACTCTCGCCTTCTGTCACCTTGTCCACTCCCTCCCTCACCTCTGCTGACCCCTCGGCAAATGCCTTCTGCCAGGCCTTTTGGAGGCAGCCTGGGGCTGGCCAGGGAAGCTGACCATTGCTGGGCCGCTGGCTTAAAGCTCTGGCCCTTTCTAGAAGCCACCAAGGATGCCCTCTGAGTTTCCATTTCTTGAGGCTTGGGGCCAAGTATCGAGCAGACAGCATAATCTCCGCAAAGCCCCTTTTGGTCCTTTGGTCAATCCAACACATCTGTCAGGAAAGCTTCTCCCGTGGCTTGGAGCAGCCAGCACTGTGCCTCTGTGATGGGAAGGATTAAGGTCACAGTCTCCACTTTCCAGTGAGGGAGGAGGCTCCCTGGACCTCAGCAGAGCTCAGCAGGCCCTCTGAAGGCCTGGCACAGGGTCTCTGCACCCTGACTCTTCTGCCTGGGGGAAAGCACACTGAGTTCCTTCTCCCATCCCCTCACTCAGGGCACCCTCAGCTCCAACTACCTGTCCTGCATGGAGCTCAGGGAGAGGGCGTTTCCTCAGCGGTTGACTCCTGTGGTTATACTGGAGGAGTTTTACACTGAAAGCCCTTCTTGATGCTACAGCCACACTCCAACCTTGCCTGTATCATAGCTGCATAATATGGTAGGTCATTACATCTCTCTGAACTTCAGTTTCCTCACCTCCAATATGAGAGTGGTAATTGCTACAGTAGGTGCCATGGTGTCAGGCCGCATTCCCCTTCCATACTGAAGGACGGTCCCCTAAGCTGCCACCCTTGCCTGTCAGCCTTCCTTGGATTTGCCTCTGCTGAAGAGTGCTGCCCCGCCTAAGGTCATGCCCCTTTTCTGGGACAGCCTGCATCCGGTGACTGGTCACCAGGGGTGTGTGAAGGCCCAGCTGCCTCTCTCCAACTCAGGATGGTTCTGAAGGGCCATCCAGCTTCAGAGCCCCCTGCGGTCAGTCAAGGCCTTTTTTGAGACTGCAGCACAACCCCACCTCTCCCTTGCCCAGTCCTGCACTTCTAGCACCTTCCCAGAGCACTCTCCAGTGAAGCTCCTGCACAGTACTTGCCATCTCCAAGTCTGCTTCCAGAACCATACCTGAGGACAATTCCTGCCCTACTTATCAACAGAACTACCACAACGATAAAGGTATTTGGTAAAGTACAGTGCCATGAAAAATATAGCTGCTATTTATCATTGTCAGCATCATCATTTTCATCATCTTCACAGCAGGGCCTACCCAGCTGGTGTGGAGGCTTATCATACTTTGGCCAGGAAGTTCAACAAATGAATGCCCAGTATTCTCATTGTACCCTAAGGACAAGGTCCTTTGCATTCTGCTTTTTATCTTCTGATTAGAATGACCTTCCCAAATTGGCCAGACTTGTCCCTTGGGAAGCCTAACATGATCTCAAGGATCTAGGGGTTCAAACTGCTGCAGTTTTGTTACCCACATCTCATTCTCTGCTCCAAGAATCTGTGAGCTACCACTCATTGGATTGTCTCCGCTACACTCTCCGAATGCATTCCTTGTTGGCTTCCTACTCTTATTTAAAGTGTATACCTTCCTCTCATAAACCAAAACATACATCCTTTCCAGGAGGCAGACAGAAAGGTCTCAAGTGAGGCCTGAGAGCAGCATCTCCTCCCCTTGGAGCCAAGACTTCCTTCCTTCTGGGCCTTGTTTACAGGTCCCCCAAAGAAAGAAAGCCTAAGATCTCTCCCTCCTAGGCGATAGGGAGGAGCATGGGCAGTGGTCCCCAACTACTGTTACCCTTCTAGTATGCCTACACTGTCTCACTGCTGGACCCACAGGCTTATCAGCATTTTGGAATGGGGTAGCAGGAAGGGACACTGCCAGATGAATCAGATCTCCAACTTAGTCCCTATTCCTGAGCCCTGACCCAGAAGTGTACTCTCAGGAGGGCAATGCCCTATGTCTTTTCCTCTTTTCAGAAGTGTTCCCTTCAAGGCTGCAGAGACTGAGCTGGGAGCTAGGGATATGGGGGATGGCAGTTTCTCTACCCACCCCCTGTCCTTGCCTGACGTCACAGCCCTCACTTTCTGACTCTAATTGGTTGCCTTGGAAACAAGTTCCTTAAAGTACATGATGACTTGAGCTGGTGGGAGGGAGAGCCACAGGAGCCAGCCCTGCCATCAAGAGCTTCAGATTCTTTGTCATTCATTCAGCAAGCACTTGTAAGCCTCTGCTATGTTGTAGACCCTGTGCCAGACTCTAGGGATATATCCAGGAGTTGGCAGGGCCCTGTTCTTACAGAGCTCACAATTAACATCTTATACCACCTTCTTCTACACTCACATGTTCATCCTGTGACTAAGTATCTCTGAATTTTCTTCTTGCATTCTGGTTCTCCAAACGTTGAGAGCTCACTGGTTTGGTAGGTGGGGTGCAACTTGCATGTTATCCCTTCTACTCATGGGCTTTCCAAGAGTTGAGAACTTTGATCCTGTTAATGCACATCCTTGCTTGGCACTAAACCCCAAGATGTGGGGCTCTTCAAGCTCCCTTGTCACCCCATTGGTTTCTTTTTTTCTTTTTTTTTTTTTTTTTTTTTTTTTTTGAGACAGGGTCTTCTCACTCTGCTGCCCAGACTGGAGTGCAGTGGCACAATCTCAGCTCACCGCAACTTGCACCTCCCAGGCTGAAGCGATTCTCCTGCCTCAGCCTCCCGAGTAGCTGGGATTACAGGTGCACACCACTACCTCCCGGCTAATTTTTGTATTTTTAGTAGAGACGGGGTTTCACCATCTTGGCCAGGCTGGTCTCGAACTCCTGACCTCAAATGATCCACCCACCTCGGTCTCCCAAAGTGCTGGGATTACAGGCGTGAGCCACCGCGCCCGGCCCCTATTGGTTTCTAAGTCCAAATTACAGGAAACAGCTCCCAGTGCCAGCCTTCCAAGGATGCTGGATCATTTCCTTCCCTTTCAAAGCCAAGGAACAGAAGAATGGTTGGAACTTGAGAATGAGAGAAGAAAGGTGTCCCTACTGTGTGTCCACTGGAGTTCATGCACGGGCCAGACACACAGCCATGCTTCCACACACCTGTGTCCTGCCATCACATGTGCACTTTGTTGGCTAGTACCAGTATCTGTGACTTCTCTCAAATTGGCCAGTGCAGGGGTGTGAATGTGTGTGTGATTCGACTTATGAGCATGACTGAGCATGTGTTCAGGGGAAGAGGAATTTAGGGGGATGTCTCTATGTATGCTTTTTCCAAATGCTTGGCTTTTTTCAAAATGGCTTAGAGCACTACTGTCATTTATGGGGTTTAAAATGTCAGAACAGGGCCCGCGGAGAGGCAGGGGAGATTAAACTGCAAACAGTGAAGGTTATGGATGACGTTTCTGATGGGCTGACAGGCGGACTCAAATGATGCTGCACTTTAACAATCATTTAAACACACACACACACACACACACACACCAGATCATCTTTCCATACTTTAATGGCATATTCTGAAGGCTAAAAACATAAAAGACCATGACTAGAAAACCACAGTTCTGCTTTCAAAATCCAACCAGCAGCTCTCTATGTGAGGGGTGTGTGTGTGTGTATACTCACTCAAGTGCATCTACCTGTGCAAAATGAACACAAGTGCTTATTTGTCCTTTTGTCTGAGTTAATTCCACCTTACTTCACGTAGTACCCTACATAATTAACACAGTATATCACATCCAAGTCTACCTCAGCATCATAACAATCTGTTTAAGGTAGGCATGGTGGACATTACTACGCCCATTTTACAGAAATGAGTAAGAGAGGTTCAAAGACGTCTGATAGGTTGCCCAAGACCACCCAGCTAGGAAGTGATAAAGCTGGAGTGTAGAACCGGGGTCTTTTTGTATTTACTCAGAGCTCTTTTCTCCAGGCTGCTGTTCTCAGCGCTGGCTACACATTAGAATCAACTGGGGAACTTTTAAAAACCATAAGTGCCTGGGCTCCACTCCCAGAGATTCTGATCCAATTATTCTGGAGGTGGCACTTTTGGTATATTTTTAACACTCCCCTCTCCTTAATTCTAACAGGCAGGCTGGTTGAGAACCACTGCTCTGGGGCCTGGAGGCTGTACTCACATCACCTCTACTGTGAATGTGGATTCCAGTCTTTTTCCTCTTCAAAGTCTCCCTGCATCACTTCTCAGGAGACTTAACTTCCCAGGAGGATCAGATCCTTTTCCCTCTGCACCCCACTCCCAACTCCCCACCCTCCTAGACTCTGGAGACTTCAAAGAGTGCTTGCTCACTCAGGCTGATGAATGCAGGCTCACTGTGGCCATCTCCTAAGGGTGGACTTTGTTGTCCCTCCAAGAGTAAGGGAGGAGAACCAGCTCCACTTAGCCCAGTCACCAGGAGAAGGCCAGGGAGGTGAAGAAAGCTGCCTTAGGGACCTAGACTAAGAGGGAAGAAGGAAGGAAGGAAGGAAGGAGGGAAGGAAAGAAGGGGGGCAGGGAAGAAAGGAAGGAAGGAGAGAAGAGAAAAGGAGAAGAGAAAAGGAGAAGAGAAAAGGAGAAGAGAGCTGGGCCGTTGGAAGGCTACACTGCTAAAAAGCATGAACGGTGTGCATGTCACTTGGCCCTCTGCAAGAGAGGTGGTGTAGCACACATTTGGTAGTGGCCTGCCTGGGCTTGAAGCCTGATTTCTGCTTACTAGTTATAGAGTTAGGGCAAGTACCTGTACCTCAGTTTTATTATGTTCAAAATGGCAATGATAATAATACTTGCCTCATAGGGTCTCAGGAAGACTCAGTGAATTCACGTAAAGCCAGGATAAGTACTGGGTAGGTGTTAACTACTATTATTCTCCATCATTTGATGCTTTTGAACTCTCCCTTCTTGAAACTTTGTCCTCTCTTTACTCCACAACACCCCTCTTTCCTGTTTCTCTTCCTATCATCCTGAACATTCCTTCTCAGTTTTCTTTGCTAGCCTGGGTCCTCTGCCCTCCCTCCAAGCCTTTTTCTTTTCTTTTTTCTTTTTTTTTTTTTGAGGCAGGGTCTTGCTCTGTTGCCCAGGCTGGAATGCAGTGGTGTGATCTTGGCTCACTGCAACTTCCGCCTCCCAGGTTCAGGCAATTCTCACACCTCAGCCTCCCCAGTAGCTGGAACTACAGGCATGCAGCACGACGCCTGACTAATTTTTTTATTTTTATTTTTATTTTTGGTGGGGGGGGGGGGGTGTTTCACCATGTTGCCCAGGCTAGTCTCGAACTCCTGGGCCCAAGTGATCTGCCCGCCTTGGCTTCCCAAAGTGTTGGGATTACAGGCGTGAGCCACCGCACCCTGCCTCCGTCCAAGTCTTTGATTCTCAACCCCAATGCCATATTAGAATCACCTGAAGGACTTTTACAGCTCACTCCCAGAGATTCAGATTTAGTTGGCCTGGGGCGGGGCCCAGACACTAGTGTTTTTCTTTTTTTTTTTTTTTCTGAGATGGAGTCTCGCTCTGTCGCCCAGGCTGGAGTGCAGTGGTGCCATCTCGGCTCACTGCAAGCTCTGCCTCCCAGGTTCATGCTGCCTCCCAGGTTCACGCCATTCTCCTGCCTCAGCCTCCCAAGAAGCTGGGACTATAGGCACCCGCCACCACAACCAGCTAATTTTTTGGTATTTTTAGTAGAGATGGAGTTTCACTGTGTTAGCCAGGATGGTCTCGATCTCCTGACCTCGTGATCCACCTGCCTCAGTCTCCCAAAGTGCTGAGATTACAGGCATGAGCTAACTGTGCCCAGCCAACACTGGTGTTTTTCAAGCTCCCCATTTTATCCAAATGTGCTACCAAGGTTGAGAATCACTCCTTTAAATGTGGACATTCCCTAACATTCCACTCTTGGGCCTCTTCAAACTTGTCTTTCCCAAGTAAATAACCTCCTTCCCATGGCTTTAATTACCATCTATATGCTAGGAACCCTCAAATCCACATCCTCTGACTAAACTCTTTTTCTTTTTTTTTTTTTTTGAGACAGAGTCTCACTCTGTCACCCAGGCTGGAGTGCAGTGGCGTGATCTCGGCTCACTGCAACCTCTGCCTCCCGGGTTCAAGCGATTCTCCTGCCTCAGCCTCCCCAGTAGCTGGAACTACAGGCACGTACCACCACACTCGGCTAATTTTTTTTTGTATTTTTAATAGAGACAGAGTTTCACTATGTTGGCCAGGCTAGTCTTGAACTCCTGATTCAAGTGATCCACTTGCCTTGGCCTCCCAAAGTGCTGGGATTACAGGCATGAGCCACTGCACCCAGTCCAAAACTCTTTTGAATGCCACACATGTATTTCCAACTCCCTACCAGACTCCAGATGTATGGAGATAAAGTTCTTCAGTTCTCTTAATCTCCTGGATATCTATATTGAGACATACCCCAGACTCTCAAAATATGTGTCTCGATCAGATCTTAGTATTTTTGCTTTCTCCCCAAATCTGTTCCATCGCTTCTATTCTCCATCTCCGTCATCATCCCACCATTCACCCAAGGCAAGAACCTGGTGGCCATCTAGGAATCTTCCTCTCAGTCACCTCCCACATCCAATCAAGCACAAAATCCTGTCCATTCTTTGCCATGCCTGGTGGCTTACGCCTGTAATCCTAGCACTTTGGGAGGCTGAAGTGGGTGGATCAGGAGGTCAGGAGATCGAGACCATCCTGGCTAACACGGTGAAACCCCGTCTCTACTAAAAAATACAAAAATTTAGCCGGGTGTGGTGGGGGGGCACCTGTAGTCCCAGCTACTCGGGAGGCTGAGGCAGGAGAATGGCGTGAGCTTGGGAGGCGGAGCTTGCAGTGAGCAGAGATCGCGCCACTACACTCCAGCCTGGGTGATACAGCAAGACTCCATCTCAAAAAAAAAAAAAAAAAAAAATCCTGTCCATTCTTTCAGAGGCCCTCTCTAGTCTGTCACTCCTCGGTGTCCCCACCACCACTGCCATAACTCGGGTCCTCCATGTCTCTTGCCTGCACAGTTGTAAGAACCTCCTCCCTCGGCCGGGCATGGTGGCTCATGCCTGTAATCCCAACACTTTGGGAGGCTGAGGGGGGTGGATCATCTGAGGTCAGGAGTTTGAGACCAGCCTGGCCAACATGGTGAAATCCCATCTCTACTAAAAATACAAAAATTAGCCAGGCGTAGTGGAGCATGCCTGTCATCCCAGCTACTCAGGAGGCTGAGGCAGGAGAATTGCTTGAACTTAGGAGGCAGAGGTTGTAGTGAGCCAAGATCATGCCACTGCACTCCAGCCTGGGCCACAGAGCGAGACTGTCTCAAAAAAAAAAAAAAAAAGGCCAGGCATGGTGGCTTACGCCTGTAATCCCAGCACTCTGGGAGGCTAAGGCAGGTGGACCACCTGAGGTCAGGAGTTTGAGACCAGCCTGGCCAACATGGTGAAACATGGTCTCTACCAAAAATACAAAAATTAGCTGGGGACAGTGGCACAAACCTGTAGTCCCAGCTACTCGGGAAGCTGAGGCAGGAGAATCACTTGAACCTGGGAGGCGGAGGTTGCAGTGAGCCGAGATCGTACCACTGTACTCCAGGCTGGGTGACAGAGCGAGAATCCATCTGGAAAAAAAAAAAAAAAGTGTTGGCTTATGGCTCTGGATTTTGAAGGGTAGCTTCTTTCCTCTTGGAGCCAGGGGAGAGAGGCTAAGTATTAAGGAAGAGACCCAAACCTGCCACTAGCCAGACACTCTACTCCTAGCTTCCTCCCTGAGTCTGCCTCAGTGATACTGGCTCTCTAGGCCCCAGAGCTAGGAGCTCTCACTGCCATAGTCCCGAGGCCCCTCCTGGCTCAGCTGAGGTGAGTAGAATCCTCTTTCCCCTCTTTCACATGAAATCAGCTTGGAATGGCTCCAAAGGAGCCTTCAGAGAGAAACCAAGAGAAACTAAAAGCAAGCAAGCAAACTGACCCCCAAACACTTAGAGCTACAGAAATGGACAGAATGAGGATGTCTGATTCTGATTTATCTCCCCTGCCTAAGAGAGCACATTCAAGGGTCACCTTCTCTCCTCATCCAGGAAAGGGGCTGGGCAAGAGTCCTAGCTCCAACCGCAGAAAGGAAGGCAACTGAAAAGGTGCAGTTCTTATAGCTAGGGAAATTGAAGCAAGCCCTCATCCTCCACAGGAGTGAAAAGACAAGGCCATTAATGGACACTTGCCTTAGAAAAAGTCAGGGGCCCAGACAATAACCCACAGACAGGGTGTGGTCTACAGGACAGCCAGGACAGTGTTGGCCTTACTCATGACTGGATCCACAGTGACCCTTAATTGAGAATATTCGAGAGCTCTTGTTACATATCAACACTGTGCCAAGCACCAGATGAGCTTGAGTAACCCTCACGACAACCCTATGAAGTAGGGACTATTATTATTCCTGTTACAGGTGAGGAAACTGAGTCTCGGAGAGGCTGTGACTTTTCCAAGACCACAAAGTTAATAAGCGTTAAGCCAGGATTCAAACTCAGATCATCTGTCTCCAAACCCCAGGCTCCTAACCTCCATGGTGCCCTGTGTCACAGACATAGCAGATGATTATTCAATAATTGCTCATAGTAATAATTGCTAACATTTATTGAACATTTAACAATGTGCTGAGCACTGTGTGAAGCACTTGACATACATTATTTTATTCAGTAGGTATATTATTATGCCTGTTTTATAGATGAGGACACTGAGGCTTAGAGAAGTTAAGAGCACTGTCCACGATCCCAATGCTAGTTTAAAAGAACTAGCATACAAACTCAGGGGGGATAGATACATGAGTGACCAGAGGCACAGAAAATTCCCCCACCAGAACCACTACCAACCTGGAGAATGTCCATGAAGGAAAGAGAAGCCCTTTCCAGGAGCTCCGACAAAGTGGCTGACACCTTGATCAAGGATCTGCGGGCCTTTATCACATGTCCTGGCAAAGGCAGCTCCAGCCTGGACTGCCGTCAGGCTCGGGACCGAGCCGTACTCAGAAGCGTCCCTAGGAGGCTGGGCCAGTTTCCTCTCTTTTCTGCAGGCGTCTCCAGAGCACCCTCTCACCAGCTGTATCTACTCACAATCGTCTGGCATTTGGAATCTGGTTGAGTTTGGGTCCCTCAATACCCAGAAAAATCAGAGCCTCCAGGACCCGCCCCTAAGCAGGAATTTTTCAGATCTCCCTTCTGGGTCCTTTGGTCCCTAAGTCTCTGGCTTTGGCATTCCTGGTGGGAATCCTTGCAGAGAGCCATCCTGGTACCTAAGGAAAGAGGGAGAGAAAAGCGAAGGAGCAGAGTCCCCTCCCTGCTCCTCACCCTCCCGGAAAGCCTAGCTGGCCACCCCACCCCCACTCCGCAGTTTCTCACCTTCAGGCAAAGGCAGATGATGGCAGAGCTGGGGAGCTTAACTTAACTAAGCCATGGGGCACAGCAAATCCCTGCCATTAGTATTTAGGGAATGTGAGTCCCAGAGGATGAGGGGGAGAAAGAGGCAGTGGGAGAGGAAGGCGGAGGTGCTCAGAGACTCAGAGATCACCAGGAGGGGTTGCAGAGAGACAGAAGAGGAGGGTGTGAAGGAGGAAAAGAAAGACTGAGGTGGGTGGGAGAAAGGCAGAGAAAGGGGGGAGGGAAGAGAGAGATAGAAAGAGCCAGTTGCTTTATTCATGGCTGGTGATATTATAGACTGAGTGAAAATCACATTATCGTAATGGGAAAGTTAGAGTTGCTGAGATGATGCCCTGAAGCCTCTGCGCTGATTGGGGTGTGATTGCTATCTGTATTTATATGTAGAAAGCAAAGTTCACTGCCAGTTCAAGATGGTGGCGGCTGCTTTATGCAACATAATTCTTCAGTAGGGAGACGCCCCGAGCAAGCTGAGCACACCGGGCCGGGAGTGGGAACGGGAGCCGGATCGGGAGCCAGCGATGGAGCAGGCGACAGAGCCTGGGGTGGAGCCGAGCGGGGCTCAGCTGCGGAGGACGGAGGCCAGGAACCAGAGAGGGAGCCGGGGCAGCGCCTGGGGCCCGAGCCCAGCCCGAGGCCTGACGCGGATCAGGCAGCGGGGGGCTGGAGAGCTTGGGGACTTAGGGGTCAGAAGGAGCCCCTCCCACCATCTGCCCCCTCTCAGGCCCGCCCAGAGTTAGACTCCCCGGAAGGGAAAAGAGGAGAAGCTGGTGCCCCAAATGCAGGGCTGGGCTAGACCTTTCTAAACCTTGAGCAGATTGACTCCACCCTCACCCGCACGGTCTAATTCAGTGCTAAATCGTACAATGAATGCCAGGAAGGTTTCATTCTTTCCCATGCGGACAGCTTGATTATTTTTTTTCCTTTTTTTTTTTTTTTTTTTTTTTTTATTGAGATGGAGTTTCGCTCTTTTTGCCCAGGCTGGAATGCAATAGATCTCAGCTCACTGCAACCTCCGCCTCCCGGGTTCAAGTGATTCTCCTGCCTCAGCCTCCTGATTAGCTGAGATTAAAGGCGTATGCCACCACACCCAGCTAATTTTGTATTTTTAGTAGAGACAGATCTCCTGACCTCAGGTGATCCGCCCGCCTCAGCCTCCCAAAGTGTTGGAATTATAGGCGTGAGCCACCGCGCCCAGCCAAATGTCTTGATTTTTTTCTTTAATTTTTAATTTCTTTTTCGGAGATCCCTGCTGTGCTGGTGCACCACTTGTGGTTTGCTTGGTCTGTTGAGCAGCCTAGTACTGGGATGAAAAATCCATTTTGATTGGTAAGTGGGTGTGATCTCTGACGTCCTCAGCACAGAGCCTGGGAGGCTGGACAGGGTAGCCTAGACTCCAAGCCCTGCCTCTTCCTAGCCACACTCAGGAAGGGAGGAAAGGGCTGTCAGCACAGCCTGCACAATCTAATTGAGCTCAGACCATCCCTTACTTGAGGCCTGTACCCCTCAGGACTTTCTTAGGAAACGGGGGCAGAGCTGGGCCAGGCTGTCACCCCACTTCCCACCAAGAAGTGCCAGATAAAATACAGGACACCTGATTAAATTTGAATTTCAGACAGACAATAAATTTTTAGTATAAGTATATCCCATGCACTATTTGGGATATACTTATACTTAAGTATTCGTTGTCTGTCTGAAATTCAAATTTAATTGGGCATCCTGTATTTTTATTTGCTAAATCTGGTAACCCTACCCTACCCCCCACCTTACCCATTGACCTCAGGTTTTGTACTGATTGAGGAAGGGAGTGCCCTTGAGTGGAAACAGACAGATTCCCCAGTTAATAGCTACGTTGTTTTGGACTGGTTTTTAACCTCTTAGATTCTCAATCTCCTTATCTGAGCAATAGGAGATAATACTACCTACCTCACCGGATGGTTATAAACATTTAATGAAATAAAGTAAGTAAAAGGCTCGGTTCACTGTCTGACACAAAATAAATGACCAAAAAAACTAAAAAAAAAAAAAAAAAAAAAAAAACCCAAATCTAACACTCGGTAAACAGCAGCTATAAAAGATCAGCTCCCTTACAAAGTTCACCCTTTCTTACATTCCCATGGCCATCCTAAGCTTCTTAGAAGCCAAATAAAAGGCTTATATCAAGATTCTTGTCTTAGAAGCTGCTGCCTATGTGGGGGCATCCCAGGGATAGATATGGTCTTAGTATGGGTCCCCCGTGGTAGAGCCTGACCCTATAAGTTCCACTGAGAGTTCTAGAAAGCTGATTACAAGGATGAAGCAGGTACTAAGAGCCAGCCCTGTCCACAGCCTCAAACCAAGCCGCACATGTTTCCAGCTACTTTTCCAAGCTTCCAAAACAAAATAGAATTGATCCTCCTTTGGGTCTCCAAACTTCCTTTTCTCCCAGGGAGATGGGGGATGGGGCAGGGTGGTGATATGACGCTGGGCAGGAAGGAGGGCTCTGCCTACCTGAGAGGCTACACAATGGACTGAGCAAGCAGTCTACCCAACGCCCATCCCAGCAGCATGTCAGGCCAAATCCCTTTCCATCCTCTGGCAGAGGCCGATGTCCAGGACACACCAGTTGGAAACAAGTGTGTCCCTCAGGGTCTCTGGGCTTTTTCTCCTTCTAGCTCTCATATCTCAGCCTCAGCTCAAACCCACTTGATGAAGGCAAGAGGCAGTGTGCAAAATAGAGGTTTTGGAGTCCCACAGAGGCAACCTGGAGTCTAGTATCACTGTATGATCTTGGACCCCTCTCTCGTAGAAGGTTGGGACTTGTTTGCTTCCCTTGTACAGATGTCTTTGACTCAAGGAAAAAAGTGGCTTCCAGTACCTTTAGTCCCAGAGAAGCTGGTGGCTGGACCCCAGCCATTATCTCTGAGGGAAGCTAATGATTCAGAAGCAAACTGATGGGCAAGTAGGGGCCTATCTCCTTTTCTTCAAGAGATCACAGAGTCAAGACTTTAGTGCTAGGCAGATTATACAACTGACGCAAGTAGTGAAATGCAATAGAATGGCAGGGTCTATGGCTGTACCTGAGAAGCACATGTTTTCCTACAGGTATTCAATTTCATGTTTGTTTTAAACACTGTGCTCATCAAACCAAACACCCAAGTGCTCTACGGGCAACCCCCTAGTTTCTTGTTCTTCACACAGGTATCCTCAGCCACATGGTCACCAAGCATTGTCACAGAGTAGAGAGATACTACATGTGCAGATACACTGACCCAGGGGGATGTGCAGAGCCAATACCATGCCCCAAATGAGTAGAGTGTCTGTAAGGAAAGCACAAGGACACTCACAAGGGAGTGGCCCACCTCCAGGCAGCCTGCCTTCCTGTCCACCTCCTGCCAGCCTCCCACGTCTTGCCTCCTCTTCCTTGTTTGCTCACTGGCACCCAAGTCTGCTACTCACACCATCTCATCCCCTCACCCCTCTCTCTGGGAGTGGAACTCTCTCTTGCCCCCTGGTGATGCACCATTCCTGGAGGTCCTGCAATACCAGGTTGATGCATAGGAGTGGATGAAGCAAGCTCCTTTTCCATCCCCCTGCTCAAAAAACCCATTTAATATATTGTCCTCAGATAGACGATGTATCAGATGTTAAGCTGGTAAAAACATACTACATTTGATCTTAGCCAAAAGACTGAGAGGTGATAGGAGTGGAACTCTATAGAACCCAAAGGTTGTGAATGGAAATGGTGGGGGTGGGGGTGCTCTGCACAGCTGACCCCTGTAGTAGCAGCATCACGCATGCATCTGGGGACCTCAGGACATACCCTCCTGCTTTTTTGATCCTCACAACAAGCCTGTACTGGGGCTTCTGGGGAAAATCGATTCCCTTTTCCCCTCTTTAAGGCATACCTTTCACTCTGGAGCTCTGGAGTGGAGCTTAGCTCCTCTACTCAGTCACTGGCTAAAAATTCAGGAATTCTACAAAAGCTCCTAAAATCTCAGGGTCCTAGAAAAGGTCACTGAAAGTTCATCTCTGCCATTCTCCTGCCTCCAGGCAAGGGTGATCCTCTTTGTGGAGACACGTGGCACGGAGAATCTACACACTCCCTTGGCCCTACTTAGCCTTGATATCAGGAAGTTGAACTCTAGTCCCAGTGATTTAATCCATGTTTGTTAATAACTCCACCAGGATATGTGAAGCTCCTCTCCCAAGGAATACGTAGGCATGCCCGAGACCTCCTGGGTTCCTCCCCGGGGGACCATGCCATAAAGCAGAAGTCCCAGGTACTGAGGCCATTGACCCCAGAAGGATCCCAAGAGGGGATGTAGAGTCTGGGGCTTTTCCATGCTCTTTCTGGTATATTTCCTCTTTGGCCATCAGCGCTAGAACCTAAGCAACCTCTTCCTAGGCTTAGTCATTTCAGCAAAACAGAAGTAGATCAATCAGTTGCAATAAATAAAAGAAAATAAATTAAAATCCAAGACTCTTGCAAAGATCCTGATAACTGTTTTCCGAATGATTCACTGGAGTTTTCTGTGCTCCTGTCCCTTTCCTTTTCATGATTATAAATAACGTCGATCATCACCAGCATCTTTTTGAAGCTGGGATGTCACCACGTTAGAGAATGAGTACCCAATCACATGGGGGTGGGCCAGGAGGCAGTAGAGGGCCCAACAAATAAGATGTTGTCATCTTAGAGGTGAGGAGAAAGTCCAAGGACCTCTGTCTTGTCTTGGAGACGTGAGTCTTTGAGGATGAAAGTGAGCTGTCTCCAAGGGCAAGAGGTTTGTCTGGCAGCTCATTTATTCAGATTCCTCTGAGGTTCCTATTTTATGTCTCATTTGGGCTGTGTCAGTGCAGCTATGTTTGGGGACTGTGTATGTGTCCCTGATGCCTAGAGTGACCCAGCAAGAGGAATTGAGGTTTGATGGAGAATATACTGCTGTGGTAGAGGAAAGATGAGGCACCTGCCCCAGAACCACCCCCAACTCCCCTCATTGGCCAGAGAAGAAAGAAAAGAAAATAGCCCCGTGCCCCTGGGACAGAGAAAGGCTAATCTGCTCAAAAGCTGGAGGCTGGATAAAATGACCCCTGCCTGGGATGGATGTCAAAGGAATGTCTCTGAGGAAATGTCATTCTACTCCCCCAGAGGGCCCTGGAGGTGGTTGGTAATCCACCCGTGCTCCCCGCACTCGAGTCCCCCCCACAACCCACTCCCCTGCAACACACAAACAGGCATGTGCGCATACACACACACGCATACACATAAATCTTAATTGTGTCCAGGGCTTTTTACAGCGTTAATTAATCATATTTAGGGCTGTTTCCAGCTGTTGCTGAGGGAAAGAAGGTCCCACACGCCTGTGACTTAGGGTAAATCCAATCAGACGGAGGAATTCTTTGATTCTGGAGAAGCCAAGCATGGGAAAGACACTGCTAATCCCAGAGCCTCTTCGACCCCTGCCTGCCACCTCCCCATCGCTGCCTTTGGAAACTGATCCAAGCTGAGGAAGGGGACGGGAGGGGGATGCAGAAGTGGGCACAGGGCTCTGCTGAGCTGAGCTGACTGCCTGGAGCCCTGCTTCAGATGAGAGGAGGGTTGATGGGAAGGAGGGGTTAGGGCTTCGGTGCTGACCAGGAGCTTCTGCCCCTGTACTTAGGCCATTTAGTGAGCTCGGGAGAGCCCCTGATTCCTGAATAGCTACTGGCTGGGCCCAAGAGTTATTACAGGAGGCTGGGCCTGGAATAGCAGACCAGTGGGTGGGCAGAACTGACCTAATTACAGCTCTGCACAGTCCGTGTGGTCTGAGAGGGGGCCTTGCCCAAGCCTTTCTTCTTGCCTGTGACTTCTTCCGAAGCCCCAGCGGCAACACTCTCGGCTCCCTCAGGCTCTCATGTGTGTCTCTCTGTATCTGGGCCTGCTTTATCTCTCTCTTCCTAGGGCTCTGCAGCTGGATTTCTGACTCTTCTACTGATCTCTGAAATCCTGGGGCACCACCTCACACCTTCATGGAGACAGATGAATCTTCAGACAGGGATGACTTCAGGGGAGGGGCAGCCCGGCAGGTACTAATGACCTCTTCTTTGGTTTACGCCAGTGGCCCATTGGGTACTCATGTGGAGCAAATACGGGATGGAGGGGGAGAGAGCTGCTGCTGAGGATGGGGGCAGGAAGGGACTGTCTTGCTCCTTAGAGACCTACGTGTGTGTGAGGTGGGGAAGGGGGTCCCAGGGTGGAAAGTGAGAGGGTAGAGGGCTATAAGGCCAAACAGGGACCAAGTAGTTGCTGCCCTATCCTCCCCTCTACAATGACTCCACCCCAGCATATCCCCTTGTCAAGGCTTTCTGGGTCCTGGCCTACCTGGGCCTAAATAATTGAGAAGTCCATTATAGCTTTGCTGTTTCCTCACTGTCAAGTGTAAATGCTGCACTGGTCGGGTGGGGAAATGGGACTAATTTGAATTGATAATACGAAACGCGGGGAAAAGTCATCTATGGTGAGTGAGGAGCGAGCGATCCCTGAGCAGATGCTAAATCTTGTATAATGAAAGAATCTGCCGATGTCAATTATGTACGAGCGTCTTTGCAGTGGTTGGAGGCGGTGGGCGGGTGAGGGAATGGAGGGCCGGGTGCATCCCATAAACCCAAACACCCATCAAAGGCTCATACATATGGAGCGGTGGAGATTACAGCATAAATTTGAATGTTATGAATGTGGATGAGGGACAGGCAGGAAGCCCATCTCATAAGGGGGCTGTTTTCAGTGCACGTGTACAAGGGAGCTTTTGTCCTCTTGGTTCCTCAGCTGTGTTTCCTCCATGTCAGCTGTGCTCCCTCTGCACCCAGTTGTGTCCCAGGATGAGAAAGAAAGTCAGGATATGGGGGTGCTGGGACAGGGTAAGATCAGCTATTCTTCTGGGGCCTGGATGTGAGTCCCTTGGGAGCTCTGGGCCCAAACTGCCCTTGACCCATTCAGAGTGCTGCCAGGATGTTTAGCCGGGCATGGTGGTGCACGCCTTTAGTCCCAGCTACTTGGGGGAGCTGAGGCAGGAGGATCGCTTAAGCCTAGGAGGTTGAGGCTGCAGTGAGCCAAGATCGTGCCACTGCACCCCATCCTAGGCAACAGAGTGAGACCTTGTCTCAAAAAAAGAGCACTGCCAGGATGAGATCTAGAGATCAATGTGACCAAAGATCCAGAGGGATATCCTGAAATATCTCTGATGTGACCACAGCTTTCCCTCCCCACTGATGGAAGAGACGGGAAAGAGCAATGTAGACGATGATGCCGACCACAGATTGGGCAGGGAGATCCTGGAAGACAGCCTGGAGGAAGAGGTCAAAAACTGTGCTATAAAGGTGGCTAACAAACCAGAAGGACAATATCAGCAGCACATCTTTCCATTCCTAAGTACAAATCCTCATCGCACATGGGATCGGGTGTTTGTGAGTATACACATGCATACACACCCTGTAACAGGGCCCAGATCCCTCCATCAGTTCCCAACCTGCAGCCTCTCCCTGAGCAGACTTTGTGATTTGTGGTGCAGGCCACCCAGGGACTTTAATCTTCACCGTGACAAATGCAATAAAAGGAACAATTTGGAGATCACAGCTAAGGAAGACACATTTACAAACCCTTCCCCAAAGGTTGGATGTGGCTGTCACCATGTGATTTGTGCTGGAGATGAAGCAGGGAGGGGGAGAGGGGGAGACAGAGAGCTGGAGAAGGAGGGCTGGGGAAGAGGAAGCATCCCCAGCTCTGTCCTCCTCACCCTCTCTGCTGGATCACAGTGGAAGGGGCTAAGCTAGCAGAAGGAGGACTGGACCCACCGGCAGCCACTGCCACCCTCCCCCATCACGACTAGGGAGCACAACTCAATTACCAGGAACACAGCCCAGAACCGCAAAGCTGCAGAGTTTCATCTCAGCAGTTCTGGGGCTCTATCTAGAGGAGGGATGGCAGGTGGGGTTGGAGGGGGTAGGGTTTGGAGAAGAGCAAGAGAAAGGGAGAGGCAGAGTGGAAAAGACATTTTAATAGAAAGACAGTGACATCTCAAGTTGCAAAGGGAGCGCCCTAAGAAGCTATATTCTGAGACAGGAAAGGGGAGGGGAGATTTTCCAATCAGGGGTCCTCCATCAGACCTATCTGGAGGGGTCCAAACATAGAGCAACAATGTGGGTGGAGGGGAAACTTAATCTAGGGACAAATCCATTGGGCAGGCAGATAAGCCTGGAGTTCCATAGGATGAGGTCAAACTAAGATCTTAGAACTAAGCTAATAGATGACTTGAGATGGTGGGTGGTACAGTCAGGAACCTTCCTATCCCCTCTGAGTCTTCTTTTCTCTATCTATAAAATGAGTGCTAGGCCAGATGATCTGTAAGGTAGCTGCCTGCCTTGCATCTTGGACTCTCTGAGACCCAGATGTCTTGGAGTCAATGACAGGAGAATAGATAAGAGAGACCAGTATTAATCCACCACTCCCTGACCCTGACTTTCTCGTGGCTTATAGTGGTTATTAACACATGGGCTCCTTTCTGTTGGGATCTCAGCTGTGCACCCCAGGGTTCAGGTCTACAGCTCTCTCAGCCACTCCCATCCCAGTAAGTGTTCAGAAGGAACCCATTGGCCCTCTTTGGTCTCTAAAAAGCTGGTCACTCTTAGTTTCCTTTTTGATAAGATCATCCTCAAACCAAGGCCATTCTGTCCCTAGCTCCCTCTACCCGATGCACAGGAGATGTTCTCTCTGCTCCAGGATTTAACTTTGAAGCCTCCAGGTTGCTTCCAGTTTCCTAACTTCGAGCTTTGAAAAAATTAGATATTTGTTCCCTTGACCTGTGCCCTCCCACCCCATTCCCCACCTTCCATCTACCTGTGCCCCCCAACTCCTCACCACCCCACTTCCAACCAGGCTGAGGGACCACAGAGGTGCCATGTTGGCAGGGAGGGGAATGTTACTAGGCTATGAGGCATTGATTTTTCATTGCACTCAAGGCCACACCTCAGATCTCCTCCACCTAGCTGCTGCCCCTATGCTAGCCTGGTCCCCAGCACAGGACCATCTCCTTGTGCATCTCCAGGGCCAGACCTGGTCCTCATATCCAGGAAGTAGGCCTGGTGAGTGACTAAATGGGGGTAGGGAAAAGAAGACATTAGGAGTATGGGCCCTCATTGGAAACTCCCTAGGGATGATGGGGGTCAGATGCTAACAATGTCTAGTTGTCACAGTCATGGCTCAGCATGGCCACAGGGGAGAGAGACGGGCCTCTCCAGGGTGGTGAATCTGGGCTGGATCATGGCCTCCAAGGGCATGTAGGAGGTAGGGAGTTGGGGAGGTTGAGAAATGTAAGGAGGTGGGGAGTGGACAAGAGTATGTTTTCTAAGTTCTAGACACAAAGGAGAGAAGCCTCTACATAGGAATGAAGAGAGGAGCTTGGGAGGGACTAAATCAGGGCTGACTTTCCCAAGGCATCTCTCCTTGGGGCAGGGGCTAAAAGTGTAAAAACATTCAAACAAGGTGAGTCCCTAGATATGGGCTCCATGGTAGACAGTGACGCAAAGGGAACTGAACTGCTAATGCTGGATGGGGCAATTCCCATGGTCCTCTGCTGCCTCCCTCTGGAGAGGGCATGAGGGTGAGCTCTGCCCTGCTGCCAGCCCCTCTACAGGTCCTCCTGGCTTCTCTTCACTGCACCTCACCTCCATCTAGGTCCTTGATTTCTCCCCAGGTCCTCATACACTGTATTAGTCAGGGTTTTCCAGAGAAACAGACCAAGAAAGAGAGAAAGAGAGACAGAAAGAAAGAAAGAAGGAGGAGGAAAGAAGGAGAGAGAGAAAGAGAGAGATAGAGATAGAAAGAAAGAATGAAAGAAAGAGGAGAAAGAAAAAAGAAAAAGAAAGAAAGAAAAGAAGAAAGGGAGAAAGAAGCAGACAAGGAGAGAAGGCGAGAAAGAGAGGAAGAGAAAGAGAGAAAGAAAGAGAGACATAGAGAGAGAAAGAAAGGAAAAAGAAAAAGAAAGAAAAGAAAGAAAGAAAGAAAAGAAAGAAAGAAAGAAAAGGAAGGAAGAAGGAAGGAAGGAAGAAGGTAGATAAAGGGATTTATTATGAATGATTGAGTCACACAATTATGGAGGCCAAAAAGTCCCATGATGTGCTGACTACAAGCTAGAGGCCCAGGAAAGTGAGTGGTATAGTTCCAGTCCAAGCCCAAAGGCCTGAGAACTGTGGGGGGTGGGGAGGGGCTGATGTATAAGTCCTGGTCCAAGTCTTAAGCCCCCAAAACCAGCAATGTCAAATCATAAGACAAGAGGAGATGGATGGCCTAGATCAAGCAGAGAGCAAATTCACCCTCCCTCTGCCTTTTTCTTCTATTCAGGCCATCAACAGATTGAATGATGCCCACCCACAGTGGTGAGTGTGAGTCTTCCTCACTCAGCCTACTGATTCCAGAAACTCCCTCCACAGACACACCCAGAAATAATGTTTTCCCAGCTATCTGGGCATCTCTTAGCCCAGTCAGGTTGGCATATAAAGTTAAATATTCCAGGCTGAGCGAGGTGGCTCACGCCTGTAATCCCAGCACTTTGGGAGGCCGAGGCGGGTGGATCACCAGAGGTCAGGAGTTTGAGAACAGCCTAGCCAACATGGTGAAACCCCATCTCTACTAAAAATACAGAAATTAGCTGGGTGTGGTGGTGCATGCCTGTAATCTCAGCTACTCAGGAGGCTGAGGAAGGAGAATCGCTTGAATCCAGGAGGCGGAGGTTGCAGTGAGCTGAGATAGTGCCATTGCCCTCCAGCCTGGGCGACAGAGCAAGACTCTGTCTCAAAACAAATAATAATAAAAAAATAAAATAAGGCATCCCGGACACCATCTTCACATCTGACAATGCCTCCTGATACCCCCTCTCCCACCACAGAGAAAGCACTAGATAAAAAATACACTATGAGACCGGTGCAGTGGCTTATGCCTGTAAGCCCAGTACTTTGGGAGGCTGAGGTGGGCAGATTGCTTGAGGCCACGAGTTCAAGACCAGCCACATCAACATAGTGAGATCCTGTTTCTACAAAAAAAAAAAAAAAAGAAAAAAAGAAAAAATTAGCCAAATGTGGTGGTGCATGCCTGTAGTTCTAGCTAGTCAAGAGGCTCAGGCAGAAGGATTGCTTGAGCACAGGAGGCAGAGGCTGCAGTGAGCTATGATCATGCTGCTGCACTGTAGACTCTAGCCTGGGTGACAGAGTGAGAACCTGTCTCAAAAAAAAAAAAAAAAAAGAGAAAAGACTAGTAGATGGCAAAAGGGGCTCTGTGACATCTTCTCTATTCTCTGTCTCTCTTCTTAGAGAAGGAAGGGACGTTGACTTGGCTTACTCATTTGCATCCCTGCCCCCAAGGATAGGCTGGACTGGGAAGGTAGGAGAGAGGAGTAGACCAAGAATTGGCTCATCCCTTGTGGCCTCCTCCTTTCCTTATACGACTTTACCCAGGGCCGAGACCAAGCCCAAAGCCAGGTGGGAGTCTCTGTTGACTGAGTGCCCTCCCCTGCCAGAGGACTGATCCCAACTGAGCAATCCCTGACCCTCAGCTCTGTCCGCCTCTCACCAGACTTAGTCTAGTGGTGAGGGGTTTGAGACCCCACATGGTGAAGGTGGGGGAGGGGCTGTAAAAGAGGGTCAGAAAAGGCCAGTGGGTCACATGGACTCTAAGAGCGACATTTCTCTCCCTAAGTCCTTAGACTTAGTCCAGCAGACTGGAGGTTGATGGGAAAACAACAAAAAAGTCAAGCAGAAAGCCATTCTGGGTTCCCTCCTCCTTTATGTTCAAAACTGTTTGGCACATTCTTACACATGCACCCAAACATGCATGCATGTGCACACACACACACACATGCACGCACACACAGAGCTGAGCTACATATGACACATCGTGGAGTGGGGACGAGTGTGGTGGGCTTGGGGGGAAGAGCAGAGCAGGAGGCTGTAATAGTCAGCTGAGGGCGCAGGTGCAAAGCAAGGGGCACTTTGTGGGGAGTGGTAAGGTGAGTACACATGGCGGGCTGGAGGTCAAGAGAAAATAGAGAGGGAGATGGATTGAAGCAGAGGGTCAGCCAGAGGCTGAGGAGGGGGTGCCTCTAAAGGGAAGGATCTGGCCTATGAGCAGCGCTGGCAGAATTCCATGGTGACTGGGCACCCAGGCATTGGGTAAACCAGTGCACCCTGTTCTGAATAAGAGGTGAGCCATTCAGGCCTCCAAAGACACCCCCAGAAGGAAGCCAGAGACCAGGAGTGCTCCAGGTCTAATTCTTCTTGCCCTCTGCTGTTAAGTGGATGGGGTAGGTGGGAGTTGGGCTGCTGATCCCAATTTTCCCTCTCCCTCGAAAGCCTGTACTCACCCACTCTCTCCAAATTCAATTGTCCTTGATGAGATCCACTCTCCCACACTGAGCTTCCCTACCCCCTCCCAAAAGGGGCCAGGGAGACTAAAACAGGTTCTCTCTGTCTTGCTCTATTTTTTTTTCTTCTTTTCCCCCACCATGTTCCAGGACCCAGGACATGCTCTGCCTTGCTCTAAATCCTAAAGTGGACAAGCTTAGGGTAGGAAGAGTCAGCGGCGACTGTGGCTTCCTATCCGTTTTCTTATTTGCGTGAGCCTGGCCTTACAACCTGTTGTCAGTAGGTAGGATGTCAGGACAGTGGGGGTGGGAGACTGAGTATTTTGACCTTGGGAGGCCTGCCCCTGTCTTTATCCATTCCCTGCCAGCCCTCAGTGCCCTTTGAAGGTTTATAGTCATATAAATCGCGGAGTCCCATGCCAGGCTTGGAATTTGCAACTATAAATAGGCAGGAGGTAAACAAGGTGGCAGATGCAGGGGCTTGGGACAAGACGGAAAATCTGCCCCTCTGTGCCTGGGCAGGGGCCAAGGCACATCCGTGGAAAGGGATATCTTCCCTCCCTTCTCACCTCTCCTCCCCTGCCTGCTGCCTGCTGCCTGCTGGCTGCCTGTGCTCTGGGCTTCTAGTCTTTTCCCTCTAGGCATTTATCCTCCAAGGCAGCTTTCTGCGCCAACTCTCCCTGGCCACCTGCCCTGTTTCATCTTGCCCTGAGTCAAAACAGGGTGGAGGGATTGCCTGCATTAGGCTCTGTGCCCCTCGGCCTCCCTCCAGCAGCTTCACACTTTATCCCGTGCTCCTCTAGTGAAGTCTTGAGGAGGTGCCGCTTCTGCCAACCACCAGTCTCCACCAGTAGGGGCGCCCTGATCCCTTCTCCATCCAGCCAAGGTGATGCTAACATTTCTCAAGCAGGAAACCGTGTTAGGAAACTCTGGGGAAACAAAGCAAAGACCCTCACCTCCCACTCATTCCCTTCTAAAGCACAGAACGTGAGAGTGCACAGATTTTCTGTTGCTTAGGTTGATGGACACCTGCCTGGCCACTTGGAGATTCTACCCATGATCTCTGGGCTGTGTGAACTAGATTCTGAGCAAAGAGTCTGAGTTTGAAACAATTTAGGTAGCATGCTTTCTAGATCCATCCCTGTCTTCTCTCTGCCCCAAGGCCAGGCTGATTTTATGTCTGTTTTGTCCTAGCCCTGACAGGTTCCCAGCCACCAACAGTCCTCTGAGGAATGTCAGGCCCCACTGGCCCTGCAATTACCTCTCTTCATCCCTCTTGGAAGAATCTGGATCTTCAGCCCTGAAATTCCTTCTTTCATCCTAAACCTGGGCTCTCCAATCATACTCACCCATGGGTTTAGAATCACAGAAACTGGAATGGAAAGAAATCTTATTTTTTCTCATCTTACAGATGAGGAACCTGAAGCCCAGAGTGGTGAAGTGACTTTCACCTCAGTCACACAGCTCAGACTGGCTTTGTTGCTAAAGTTGGAAACACTCCTCTGCCAAGCTTGGCTTCTCCACTTAGACCTTAACTTCCCAGCTCCTGCTGGCCCCCCAGAAGCAGAGTAGCCACCTTTCAAAGGTTCATTCTCCTTTGCACCCTACATCTACCTGGCCTCTACATGGGGAGAGAGAAAGGACAGACTCCAAATCTCAAGAAATGGTTGAATTATATGTGGCTCCGTTTTCCAGTACCTTCAACCCCCATTTCCCTGAGTCGTCTCTGATGGCTTATCGGGCAGATGATCCTGGAGAAATGACTTCCCAGAAGTCCATCTTCATAAAGCCTTGAGGAGCATCCTTCCCGCTGTGGGAAGCCACTTCCCTGGCTGATCCTTTATTTTTCTAATGAACATCAATTTCCTAAATTGGATGGCAAGGTGAGATCGAGTGTGGTTCCTTGAATGGTGTCCCTTATTCCCTGGGTGTGTAATGCTCAAGGGAGCACATGTGCATGCATACACATGCACTCATGTTCTCATCACCATCCTGTTCAAGGGGTCTGTCTTTTTTTTTTTTTTTTTTTTTGAGTCAGAGTCTCGCTCTGTCGCCCAGGCTGGAGTGCAGTGACACGATCTTCGCTTACTGCAAGCTCCGCCTCCTGGGTTCACGCTATTCTCCTGCCTCAGCCTCCCAAGTAGCTGGGACTACAGGCACCTGCCACCACGCCCGGCTAATTTTTTATATTTTTAGTAGAGATGGGGTTTCACCATGTTAGCCAGGATGGTCTCGATCTCCTGACCTCGTGATCCGCCCATCTCAGCCTCCCAAAGTGCTGGGATTACAGGCGTGAGCCATTGTGCCCAGCCAAGGGGTCTGTCTTAATCTATTTCTGCAGCCATAACAAAATACCTGACACTGGGTAATTTATAAATAATAGAAATTCAGGCCAGGCATGGTGACTCTCACTTGTAATCCCAGTACTTTGGGAGGCCAAGGTGGGAGGATTGCTTGAGCCCAGGAATTTGAGGCCAGCCTGAGCAACATGGTGAAGCCCCATCTCTACAAAAAATACAAAAAAATTAGCCGAGTGTGGTAGCAGGTGCCTGTAGTCCCAGCTACTCGGGAGGCTGAGATAGAAGGATCGCTTGAGGCCAGGAGGTGGAGGTTGCAGTGAATTGAGACTATGCCATCGCACTCCAGCCTGGGTTACAGAGTGAGACTCTGTAATAATAATAATAATAATAGGAATTTGTTTTTCACAGTTCTGGAGGTGGAAAGTCCAAGATCAAGGGGCCAGGAGATTTGGTGTCTGGTAAAGGATATCTCTCTGCTTCGTAGTTGGCACCTCTTGCTGCATTCTCACACGGCAGAAGGGGGAAAAGTGGCAAACAACTCCCTCAAGCCCTTTTATAAGGGCACTAATATTATTTGTGAGGGCACGACCTAAGCGTCTCCTAAAGGCCCCACCTCTTAATACTATTGCATTGGGGATTCAGTTTCAATATGAATTTTGGAGGGAAACAAACACCACAGCAGGGTCCTAAGCTAGGAGCAAGACCAGAATCTCTGCGTCCATGTTTCAAATGAGTCGCAAGGAAAGGAAGACAAATACAGGAATTGATCTGGGAGACAGATAATGAGGACATGAGTTCCTGTGGTTCACTGAGGGCAAAGGGAAGGAGGTGGCACAGGTAACTAAGGTAAGTGGGAGTGTTCTGGCTCCCTGATGGCCGGAAAGGGACTCCCTTTCCACTGGGCTGTCAGGACGAATGAAATCTGTAGCTGAGAGGGAAGATGCTGATGGCAGTCAGACAGGGAGAGTTCTAAGAGGGAGTCCAGTTACCGCAGAATACTCCCATCCTACAGCTGGACTGGAGTTCCCAGTGTGCCATCTGGGAGTGCCTGGGATGTGTGTAGGGCAGCTGGAGGGATGGCCATCATCTATCCAGCACCTGTCCTGCCCCCAAAGGTTGATGATGTAACAGTATAACAATGTGGCAGAGGACAAGCGGGGTTTTGTAATGTTGCTCTGGGGGAGGAACAGTCCAGCTTTCAGCGATATGGCTGGGATAAGGCAGCTGTTGTCTCTTCTCTGAGCTCAGAAGAAGCCCTTATCCCTTCAGTGAGCAGTCTGAGCCTGGGTCTGCTCACCTTCATTCCAGTCCTTTAATCATGGGATGGCTCATGACTCTCCTTCCAAGGAACAGAAATGATTTGCACTGCACCTGTCAGCCACATAGACTCTAATCAGAGATCAAACAGGGCACAGAAAAGACCCTGCCCAGGAATGAAATGTAGACCTTCCTATGGGGTAGGGGACATTCAGGTCCTGGAAGAATCTTTTTTTTTTTTCCTTTTGAGATGGAGTTTCGCTCTTGTTGCCCAAGCTGGACTGCAATGGCACTATTTCAGCTCACTGCAACCTCTGCCTGCCAGGTTCAAGTGATTCTCCTGCCTGAGCCTCCTGTGTAGCTGGGATTACAGGTGTGCACCACCATGCCTGGCTAATTTGTTGTATTTTTAGTAGAAACAGGGTTTCACCATGTGAGCCAGGCTGGTCTCGAACCCCTGATGTCAGGTGATCCACTCTCCTCAGCCTCCCAAAGTGCTGGGATTACAGGCGTGAGCCACCATGCCCGGCCAAAAGAATCTTTATCCTAGGTCCCCAGGCATTGCCTCCTCCTGCTCCACACCCACATCCCATCTCCCTGGTCTTCTGATGCCCCTCATTTGCCCAAGTGCCTTCAATTTAGGCCTCCCACAAAGGTCCTCTTCCCACCTTCTACCTGGTCTCTCTGGAGGGCCTCACCTTGGTCTTCAATGATCCTTCATCTTGGCCCTCCAGAGAATCTCACCAGGATTCCTTGCAAACACCTTGGATGTGATCTTGCCTATAGATTCATTGTCCACCATTGTCCAAGTTCCCTAGATGCTTTGCTAACCAGGCTCAGAGAGCAGACTGGAGAGTTAGGTCGTTTATCTCCCCAATCCGACCACTTTCCCTTCTGCCTCTTCATTCAAGCTCCCCAGCTGGTCATGCCCTAGAAAAGCAATCTCAGCATCTGCTTTCTCACTCTCCCTTTCCTTATCCATAACCAGAAACCCTAGATGGGAGGCTGAGACAAGAAGATCGCTTGGGACCAGGAGTGCGAGTCCAGCCTGGGCAACATAGTGAGACCCTCATCTCTGGGAAAAAAAAAAAAAAAAAAAAAAAAAAAAGGAAACCCCCAGTGTCATTCTCCAAACTATTAGACTGTTCTTGAAGGCAGCAGCCATAACTTACTCACTCCTTTGCCTCAAACTCAACACTTCAAAAGTTAAAGGTTCAATAAATATTTATTGAAAGAATCAGTCCTCAGCCGGGCACTGTGACTCATACCTGTAATCCCAGCACTTTGGGAGGCTGAGGCGGGAGGATCACCTGAGGTTGGGAGTTCCAGATCAGCCTGACCAACATGGAGAAACCCCGTCTCTACTAAAAATACAAAATTAGCCAAGTGTGGTGGCACATGCCTGTAATCCCAGCTACTCGGGAGGCTGAGGCAGGAGAATCACTTGAATCCGGGAGGTGGAGGTTGCAGTGAGCTGACACCATGCCATTGCACTCCAGCCTGAACAACAAGAGCGAAACTCTGTCTCAAAAGAAAAAAAAAAAGGAAAGAAAAAGAAAAAAAAAGAATCAGTCCTCAAGCTTCTCCAGTATATTGCCTTCTTTTCTCAGTATACTGTCCTGTCAAGTTCTCAACAGCCACACTCTTTTATTCCCAAGGCAGCTTTTGAGGAGCTGTTCAGAAGCATTAACCTCTTTCAGTCCCAGATCATGAGGGGGAATGCGCTGATATCCAGGTCTGGGACCCGGAGCTGAACACATGGCCCGCCTGCCTCCCCTGAGCCTGGAGGCCCCAGGCGGGATTGTCTGTCCTCACTCATCCTTGCCGCCAAGGCCTCCTCGCCTGTATTTATATACACTAAAGCCTCTGCTCGAATAAAACATCCATGTAAAATCCAATTTCCTCAGAATCTCCTTTGGAGCCTGGGCCTGAGATGGAGTAGGTAACCCCGGCGGTAACTGCCTGAACCACTCCTGCTGGCTGCAAAGGTGAGGCCCATTTTTCAATTATCTATCTGCTGTGACAGCAGCGGTCCAGCCACCGAGCCAAGGTAGGGGGAGGGGAGAGGCAGAGCTGGGGAGGAGGGAGAAAGAGGGCAAGGGCACGGTGGGGGAGAGGGGGAGGGAGAAACCTAGGGAGAGGAGGCACAGGGAGAGACCCTTGCGCCTGGCACCCAGTAGGTGCTCAAGAATTATTTGGAAAATGAGTGATCAAAGAGTGAATAGGGAGGGTGGGGGTGAGGCGAGGAGAGGTGGAGAGCTGGAGAGACACAGGGTGGGTGGAGACAGAGAGAGGGCGGGAGGGGGAGGGGAGGGGAGGGGATGCGAGCGTGGATGGAGCCAACAAGAGGCTCCTGTGTCAATCCGTGGAAACGGGAGGCAGAGTGATGCGGTCACAGCTCCTGCCATCAATATCCTCTAATATAAATGTCAGTGATGCTATTTTCCGCGCAGTCATTTCGCACACTGCTGATTACATTAACGTATAATGGAGGGGCGCCGGCTCCACTGCTTTCTCCCCTAACCCTCCCCCCGGTGATGTGTCAATAGCCGCCTCCATGAACAAGTCAATTTTCTGCAGGCTTGGCAGCGGAATAAATCTGCCCGGCTATGGGGAGAGCTGGAGATATTTATATACCCGGCGCCTGCCTTCCGTGTGCGCGCGTGCGTGTGCGTGTGCGTGTGCGCGGCGGGCGCGGGCGCGGGCGCGGGCGCGGGCGCGGGCCGGAGCGGGCGTAGGGAGTGGTTCTGGGGCGCGCCGCCGGGCTGAATGATTTCCAGCCCCGACTCAATAAGAGGAGAATTTAGAGCGGTCCCTGAGCTGGGGTCCCAGAAACAGCCTTACACGTTTATTTTCCTTAGCTGAACAGGAAAGGCGAGAATTATATGTGGATTTATAGGACAGGCGCAGCTCAAGCCAAATGCTCCCGCTCCAGGGGGCGGGGACGAGGGGGAGGGAGGTGGCAGGCCCGGCGCTGGCCGCTGGGACCCTCGCTCGTGCCTGCGTTGGTGGGGGCGCACCCCCCTCGCCGGTCGCTTTAATTACATTTGTTCTTGTCCTTCGTGAGGGCGAGACTTCGGCGCGGCCCGCGTGGGGGCGGGAGGAGGCGCAGGCTAGGACTGCCTGGAGGGGGGCGCGGGGAATGGGAAGGTGGGGAGCCCGGGAGGGGGGGTGCTGTCAGCTTTTGCTCAGAAGTGGATCAATAGTACGAGATCTAATGGGCTAACTGCCAAGCGGACGCATCAAGGCGCAGCCCCACGGGGGCGGGAGGGGGTGGGCGAAGGACGAGATAAACGAACGGGGGCGGGAGAGGGAGTGAGGACGGGGAGGTGGGAAGGGCAGGAAGAGTGGAAGAGGTGGGGGGAGAAGGAAGAGAGAAAATAAAGAAGGGGAGAGAAGGTGAGCGGGAGCGGGAGGGCAGGGACAGGACAGGACAGGACAGTCCTCGTAGGGGCGTCTCTTCACAAGGGGGATCCTTTCCTGGAGCTGCCAGACCCCGCAGCCGCCAGCTGCCGGGCCTCAACTCTGCCATTGAGCCGCCAGGGGGCGGCGCGACCCTGTGCTCTCCCCGCGGATCTCAGGGTCTCCTCGCTGGGGCGCGAGTGACCGGTCGCCGCCGATGATTGGTCCCTGCCCGGCGCCCTCTGCCCTATCCCGGAGGCCTCCCGCGTGGCAGGGTGGGCTTACGGCGACTCCCCCCAGCTCCTGCCCCAAAGGAAGGAACCTTCTGGCTTTCCTGGTGTTGGCCCTGGCGCCCTGGGACCCTAGAGCCCCGGGGAAGCGCCCAAAGCCTGGGTCACCTGGCCCAGGGCTGGCCACTGTCCCCGGAAGACCCCCAAGGCCGCGGCCGACGCGGCATGGAGGCGCTGGGAGATCTGGGCCTTCGCGGCCCGGCTAGGGAGCGTGGGCGAGTCTCCCGGACATCCTGCGCGAAGGGTCCTTCTGTGCGTGCTGCGCGGGCGCTAAGAAGGCCAGCCAGAGTCACCAGGGATCAAGGCTATAGGGCCCGGTTTTAACTCATTCGGTTCCTGGCCTTTGACTGTCCTTTTCTCAGCTCTGGGGCCTCATCCCTTCCCAAACTAAGTGAGAAAATAAAATACAGCCCCACACCCTCAATGGCAAGTTCTGCCACCCTGGAGAGGGGAGCCTGGTGGTGACAGCTCAGTGTTCTCGACCTGGCAGGATAGCAGAATTACTTGAGGGAGATTTTTAACATAAGCGTGTTTACCCGCACGCACGCATTGTAAGGAGCTTGTATGTAGAGGCAGGGCTTCCTGGAAGCATGCCTGGTGTCAGAGCTCCGCAGATAAACGCTGATACAGAGTCCCACATGAGCATTACCTGAAGAAACTGCCTGGAGGGGGGGCACTGGGAATGGGAACATGGGGAGACCAGGAGTGGGGCACTGTCAGCTTTGGCTCCAAGCAGATCAATAATAGTACAAGATATAATGGGCTACCTGCCAAGTGGGTACACTGAAAAATGTCACATATTTTTTCATGTTGGACGTGGTAGCTCGGCCTGGGCTATTTGCCCTCATGGATGTGTCTGTGTGTCACTGCGTGTGTATGTTGCTGGGTACCTGCGCCACTGGGTAAGCATTGCTTTGTGCATCTTTTTGTGTATCCTCTGTGTGCAGATGTCACTGGGTACGCATCATCCCGTGTACCATTGGTGTTATCATCAGCGTTTACTAAGAGCACCTATTGTGTGTGTGTTGTCGTACATGCCTGTCCTGATGAGAGTGAGTGCGGATCCTGGGGTGTGTTTGTGTTGTATTGAGCACATCTCTGTGGGCTCCATTGTGGGGCATAGCCATTGTCTCCATGTCATTGAGAGTGTGTGCTGGCAAGAGCTTGTGACACAAATGGAATGAAGCTGATCTGCCCTAGAAGCAAAGGCGGCAATGACCTTCTTTTTCCAATTATATCCTGGTCAGAGGTGAGCGACCTCTCTCCACTGAGGCCACTTCTTGTCATGCAAACCAAGCAGAAGGATGGAGATTAGAGGAATGTGACCGAGTCACGTGTGAAAACAATCAGCTATCAATGGGCCCCGATCAATGCCCCAGATTATAGATGAGCCCAGGGCAAGCAGTCACTTTGGAGTTTTTCCCGAGGAGGCAAAAACACACAGCACACAGCCATACACGTCACACATCCTGAGAGACCCACAGCCTGGGGACAGGTAGGAAGTGGGTTGGGGAGAGCTGGGCAAGTGAATCGCCACCCACTTTGAAGTGGTGGGCAATTGTTATTATTAGTAGGTGGTTATGTTGTTTTTGTTAAAGATGCTACCTTTATTCCGCTGGTAGCGGGAAGTGTAAAAGCTTGTGTTTAGTGTTTTCTATTTTAAGTCCAGAGAGTCAGGACTCTTAAGTGGGTCACAGGAGGCAGTGTGGGGATTTGGAGGAAACTCATGTCAGGAACAGGAGCAATAGAGGGCTTGTATTGAGAGAGTGGCAAAGGAAAGTCTTTGGTCAGCTGTGGGCAGGGGGCAGGTGTGAAGCAGAGTGGCTCCTGGGGCCAGGGCACTTGTCCTTAGGATAACTTGAAACCAGGCTGTGGGGTGAGGGGGCTGAGCTTCTGAAAGGCAGGGCCAGCCCTAACCACAAATATGCTCCATGATAGCAGGAGAGCGCTGGGCTTGGGGAGTAGTGGCCTCTGAAGGGCATGACCATGAGGGCCCTCATGAAGTGTGACTAGTCTTTGGAGACAGGTAGTGCAGGCACTTGAGGGGCTATAAGGATGAGCTGAGGGGGTCAGGACTGGGTCAGAACCTATAGGGTCAAGGGAGACCAATGAGAAGATGGAAGAGTTCTGGAAAGGCTAGAGGACCTCATCGGATCTGGCTCTGGATTCAGCTGAGCCTGCCTGTGGCCAGCAGTCAGTGTGGCTGAGTCTAGCACCCATGCTAGCCATGGTTGAGGCAAGGGGAAGGATCATGTTCTCTGTGCCCACTGGGGTGTGTCAGGCAGTCCTTGGAGGCCTTTAGTTGTCTCGGAATCTGTTTGGTGCACATTTATGGTTGTCCCACTTTGCCTCACCCTGTGGGAATGCCATGATGGGCAAGAAAGCCCTTAGAGAGCCTACAGTCTAATGTGGAATAAAGAACTTAAATAAAGACTTTAAACTTTTTTTTTTCTTTTTTTGCTTTGGAGAAAGTAGTGTTGCATAAGCATATACCACCTGGATCAAAATCCCAGCTGTGCCATTCACCAGGTAAAGTTTATGAATTCTCAGGCCCTCCTTTCCTCCGTCTGTAGGATAGGGGTACCTATCTCTTAGGATTGTTGTGCAAATCTTAGGAAAAGTCCTTAGAACAGGGCCTGGCCATGGTAACATAAGTGTTGGCTCTCCTAGTCTTTCCTTCAGTTTTGTAGTACAGAGCCTTTGGAAAAGTCTCCCTCTTGGTGTAGCAGAATTAAGGTAAACAAGGACTTATTCACACCTTGGACAAGATAAGGGGGTGGTTAGAAGACCCTGAGAGGTTGGAGTGTGGTGTGGAGTAGAGGCAGGGAAGGGGCCAGCTTGGGGGTGTGGGAATCCTGGTGTGGGACCGATGGAGCAGTGAGGGGTAGGGCTGAGGGGGCATAGGACAGAAAGGCCCTCTGCAGAGCCCAGCACACTTAGGACAGTTCAGTGCTGCTAGCTCTGCCCCCTCTCCCTGGAGGGACAGCCCCTGCTGGAGCTGCTAGCCCATAGATGTCCAGGGGGGCTGCACGGGGAGGTGCCCACCACTACAGGATAATCAGCACCTCCGCTCTCCTGAGATGGGCCTCTCTAAGCGTCCCTCTCCCACCACTTGACCTCAGGACAGCAGCCCCCTCTGCTGGCCTCCGCAGAGCTAGACTGGGCTTGCCTTGACCAGTGTCCTTTCTTTCCAGCTGGCTTGCTGGCTCTGATATGAGATGAGAGGCCACAGCAGGCCCATTCTGTAGCCTGGGAGATTGAGGGCCAAAGGATCCCAGAACTAAGCCTACCTGTTTAACTAGACTCCAGTAACAACCCAGAGAGATCCATACAGACAGCTTAGCAAAATGGTTAAGTTGTAGGTTCTGCAAACAGAGTCCTGAGTTTGAAGCCCGATTCTGTTACTTTTTTTCTTTTTTCTTTTCTTCTTTTTTTTTTTTTTTTGAGACGGAGTCTCGCTGTGTTGCCCAGGCTGGAGTGCAATGGTGCGATCTCTGCTCACTGCAACCTCTGCTTCCCAGGTTCAAGTGATTCTCCTGCCTCAGCTTCCCAAGTGGCTGGGACTACAGGCATATGCCACCACGCCTGGCTAATTTCTTTGTATTTTTAGTAGAGACGGGAGTTTCACCATATTGGCCAGGCTGGTCTCGAACTTCTGACCTCAGATGATCTGCCCGCCTCGGCCTCCCAAAGTGCTGGGATTACAGGCATGAGCCACCGCGCCCAGTCTGATGCTGTCACTTCTTAGCTGGTATGAACTTGGGTATGTCGTATAACTTGTGTGGCCCGTTTCCTCATCCGAAAATTGGGAACAACAATAATACCTACCTTGTGTGGTTGTTAAAAGGATCAAATAAGGTGGTGTCCTTTATAAAGTGTTTAGCACAGATCACCAAGTAAATGATCAACCAATGCTCCAACAATTTGCCAAAGTAAGAACTTCATGCTGTGGCAGGACTGGGAGCCTCTAGGGGTCTTAGCCCTTGACTATGGACTTCTGGGGACCTCACTGTCCCCGGTTTGTTTATTCAAATCCCATTGCACCAAATGGCTGAGCAGCTGCCAGAAGCTGCCACTTCTTTATGGGACTGAGTGGGAGGGATGAAATGGGGAAACCTTGGTTACTGCCCAGGGAACAAAGGGTTAAGGCAGGTGAAGGGTGCTGGCATGGGAGTGGGTCACCCCCTCCCCTTCCAGTGATTATTCTCCTCTCCAGGTGTTTTTGTGGCTTTTTTCCCCCTCCCTTGGGGTGGGAGTGGGGGCTGCTGGGTCCACTTCCGGCTTAGTTATTGTTTTAATTTTGGTGCTGGCTCCCTGGTGCCTGGAGTGGATAATGAAAGAGGAAAAGAGAGGTCAGGGTGGTGCCCAGGCAGCAGATTTCTGCCCGTCAGCCTGGGCCAGGGCGGGTGGGGAAGTGGCGGGGGGAGTGTTAAGTTAATATCAATAAAGCAACTGGAGTCTCAGAAGTGAGGAGCTCCAGAGCGAAGCACAATGTCTTTGTGCTAAGGGAGCCTGAAGGGGCACTTTGCCTGTCCATGATGAATTCTTAAAATGGGGCTGGGCAGGGGGCAGGAGTCCAGTGAGCACACAGGCTGGGTGGGAGCAGCTCAGTGGCAGAGGAGTGACAGTGAAACCAGGGAGGAGCTGAGCAGAGAATAAGTCACCACTGGGTCTCACGCTCAGGCTGCTCGTCAGCTTTTCCTTCTGCATTGCCCTGTATCTGTTCAACCCCACACAGGGCGAATTTGAGGGGGCCATGCTGTGGGGTTACTGGAGATGGTGATAGACAGAAAAAGGAGGCAGGAAAGTATAGGGGTTGAGATGACAAGCTTTGCTGTCAGACAGACTTGGGTTCCTGGCCAAGTTCTGCTTATTGGCTGTGTGACTTTGGGCAAGTTACTGAATCTTTCTGGGCCTCAGATTCCTGTTCTGTAAGATGACACTAATAGTGATGTCAGCTTCGCAGGGTCATTAACATTGTACTCGCCGGGCGTGGAGGCTCATGCCTGTAATCCCAGCACTTTGGGAGGCCAAGGCAGGCGGCTCACCTGAGGTCGGGAGTTCAAGACCAGCCTGACCAACATGGAGAGACCCCATCTCTACTAAAAATACAAAATTAGCCGGGTGTGGTGGCACATGCCTGTAATCCCAGCTACTAGGTAGGCAGAAGCAGGAGAATCGCTTGAACCTGGGAGGCGGAGGTTGCGGTGAGCTGAGATCGCACCATTGTACTCCAGCCTAGGCAACAAGAGCAAAACTCCATCTCAAAAAAACAAAACAAAAAAGAAAACATTGTACTAAGTGAATTCAGCACAGCGCTTGGCATGCAGTGAGCACTCAATACATGCTAGCTACCCTGTGAAGCCTGTCTCCTCAGCTGTAAAATGGGGATATCCGTTGTAACTTCCCCATAGGGGTCTTATGGGGAGCAAATTAGATAAAGCCTGTAAAGTGCTTAGCACAATTCCTAGTACATAAATAAGCCCTCAATACATGTTAGCTGTCGTTATTATATTATTTTTATCTTTATTATTCCCTGCTGTCTTGGAACTGGTGATTTAGTTGAGGAGACTGAGGCCAGGCCACTCCCTTGGCCATCTGAGGTATTTGGCTTCTATCAAAAGGGCTTTCTGAAGCCCAACCCAACTTGGAGAATACTTCTAGTATTTCTTTCATAATCCTGTGGACAGACAGAAAGTCCCCAGGAGCTGAGATGACTGCTGGATGTGCAAGAGAAAGAGACCCACTTGCGTGACCGCATTTGGCCCCAGGAGAAGTGTGCCCGCAACATGGCACACTTTCCATGGGCGGACCAAGGGCCTCACTCTGGCCCCCACCCCAAAGTTGAAGACTGTGGGCTGGATGAGGACGCTCACCTGTTTTCCTGTGGGGAGGTTCAGTGGGCATGTCGGAGAGAATGTGGGTCTCAGAAAACCCCCACCCTTATCCCATCCCTTCTCCTCCAATTCCTCTTCCTCTCTCCAGTCTGGGGGTGGGGGTGGGGACTGAGCAGATCAGAAAAAGAGGGTAGTTAATGCTTCCCACTTGACCTTTCTTTCCCCCACCCCCCACCCCCACCCCCAGCAGGCGGGCAGGCTGAGGAGATGAATGGGGTAGAGGGCACGATTTTCACATTAATGGCAGCATATGTTGTGTTTATTGACACTGCAGGGTCGGTGCTTGTGGTGGTTGTGGTAGGGGGGTGCCTAGGAGGCCACAGGCAGGAGGGGGCAAGGGAAAGAGGAGGCAGAGGGGAAGGTTGCCGGCGGGTGGGGAGGGGGAGAGGGAAGGGAGCCTGGGGCCTGGGGGGAGGGAGGCAGGAACAATATTGTTGCAGGAGCACACCAGGTGCTCGCTGTCAGCCCGAACAAAAAGGAAGAGTCAGCAACTCTTGAGGGGGGGTGGTGAGGAGGCGGGAGCCACCGCCTGCTCCAGCCTCGCAGCGCCAGCCTTGCAGCCTCTCCCTGTTAACCCCTGCTCTGCCATGCAGCTGAAGAGGGGAGTGACATCTGGGGCTCTCCCCGAGCCCAGGAGCTGCCCCTACTGAGCCCAGGAGCTCCCCACAGTCCTGGTCTCCTCAGAACCATCACATGCCTTTAGTCACCTGGAAGATGCAGCTGTCTCTGGAGTGGGCAGTGGCAGGAATTGCCTTTGCCTTCCCCAAAGCCTGAAGGAGAAGAAGCCCCTCTCTCTGGTCCACCCTTTCCATAACAGTTGGGCCTATGTGGTCCTTGAGGAGTTGGCAAACCAGAGTGGCAGGGCCAGTGACCTTGGGCTTCTGAAGGCAGCTGTGGGTGGAGGGATGTGAAGAGGGGATGAAAATGGAGGATGGGTCCTCTGCTGGAGGTGGTCTGTACAGACCACCACAGCTCCTCTCTCTGCCCTGGCTACAGACTCCTTGCCTCCTGGATGTCTTCCCAGAGTCCTCTTGCCTGGGGCAGGGGGAGGAGGAGGAGTTAGCCACGTAGTCTGTTCTGTAGACATGTCTCTCAGTTGACTAGGAAGACTGGGCTCTGGGCTCGCTGAGTTAGCCTGGAAAGCGCTGGAGGCCCATCCTAGAATACTCAGGTGTGAGGAGGATAGATGGCAAATGAGTTGCCCACCCCGGAACCCCATTCTGGGGGTCTGGGAGGGCCTTCTGGGTTCCTGGCTGGGGAGCAGAGCTGCAGGTGATGTCTACAGCTGTCACCGTACCCTTCTCTGCCTCCCTTCCTCTTCCTGCAAAGCCCTGCGTGGAAGCAAGGTACTTAGGACTGCTTGGATGAGCTTCTCCAATTCTCTTTGCTTGTAGCTCCTCTAGGGCTGGGAGGTTACTATGTAGGGGAGGATGGGTGGGAGAGTCCTCCCAGGAGGGGTGACTGGTCTTCTTTCAATCCAAAGAGTCAAGAGGCTTCTACCTCCAACCCTGAAGGCTGGTCTTCTCCAGTGTGTGATCTGACATTCTGGAGCCGTCAACTCTTGTGTTGGCTATTCTACAGTACATGTCTTGGTCACGCTAGACGCTGGACGAGGGTGCTAGTTCCCCACCCTTGCACAGCGGGCGGGGCCCATAGAGGGGAAGGGTGTCCTTTCCGTATACCCACCTCCCGCCCCACCTCTGTCTGGCCACCTGAGTTTAGGCGCAGAGGCCTCCGTGGATCTCCTTACCCCGGGCTGGAGGCCAGGCAGGCACGCTGGCCTGGAACCCTCCTCGACACCCTCATCCTGCAGACAGTCAGGGCCAACTCGCGGTACTTCGACCCGCGTCGCGGTGCGAAACCCCGGGGCAGATCCAGCCGCGCCGTGCCCCTCGCCGCTCGCCTCCCGGCTCCTCCCCGGGCTCCGGGCCCGGTCCGCAACCCCCTTCCGCGGCCCTCTCGCCGGGCTCCAGCTGCGCGCGGAGCGGTCCCCGGCTCGGCTCCAGCTCCTCAATGGCCCTGCTCCCCCATTACCCTGATGTCGGCCCTTCTCCCCCTCGGCTTTATCGGCTCTCAGCCGGCTCCGCCAGGGTAATGAGGGCCCCCCTAATTACCATTGCAGAAACTCCACTTACATTAACAGCTCCATCCGAGGAGCGGCAACATCTGCTGTGCGCAGGCAGGCGCCCCTCCCCCGCCCCTCGCTCCCCGCTCCCCTCTTTCCCGGTCCTCTCCCTCGACCCTCCTTTCCATCCTCTCTGGCCCTTCTCTCCCATCCTCCCCTTCTAATCTCTTCCCTTTTCATGCCCTCCCTGCCACCGTGGCAGCCAGGTCCTTTTCCACTTCAGCATCCCAGGATGAGAGAGATCCACACGGGGACAGGGCCCCAGAGATACTGAGACGAGGAGACACTCAGAGGGGCTGGGCCAGAACTCCAAGAGACCCATAATACTCAGGATCCCAGAAACACAGCCAGACAACCCAGGAACAAATAGAAAGTGGTAGCAGCAGAGACTGGGAAAGAGATGGGCTGTGGAATGGGGCAAACTGCCTGTGTGTGTGTGTGTGTGTGTGTGTGTGTGTGTTGGTGGGGGGGGTCTGACGTCTATCGGTGTGCAAAGGTATGCGTAGCATGCATGTGTGTGTATGCACTTGTATCATGGACTTTGCATGCTCATTTATTTAAGCATCATGCATACATGTGCATGTCAGTGTATCTTTATTTGCATATGTATCTTGTGTACATATGCGAGTACATCTATTATGCATTTGCATCATGTGTGCAATAATATATATTTATCGATATGTATCTGTGTGTTTGCATTTTGCAAATGGGTATCTGTGTATATGCATATACTTGTCTTTCTTATATGTAATTTTGTATGTGTATCATTCAAGTGTGACTTGTGTACATGTATGACCCAGGTTCAAAGTTATGTGTGCACCACGTGTGGATGCATATGTGCCTCTGGGTGTGTTTGCATCTCTGTATGCATGCCTATGCATGTGTGTATCATCTGTGTAATTATTTGATGAGAGAGGGAGCATGTGTGTGTTCCTGTTCCATGGGGGATGACAGGCAGTTGGGAAGACGCTGAGCCCATTTTATCTGAGGTTAACAGGGGTCACATTTCACTCCTGGAAGTCCCCCACCCTCCTCCCTACCCCATACAATTAAGCCTTAGTGTGGTGGAAAGACAGCCAGTAGACATTAAGAAAGGTCAACAGTATTATCGGCTCCTAATCCAATTAGTTACTGTTTATTTGGGAATCCAGCTCCAGGTCAGCTTCTAGGGAGGAGGCCTGGGAGAAAGGAGGGCATTTGATGGGATGAGCTGAAAGAAACTAAGATGGCCAGGGCTGTGGATGGTGGGAGCTGTCCCCAAAGCATTGCCAGATAATGCACCTCCCACTGGCTATTTTGAAGCTGGGTAGGGGTGGGGGTGGGCCTGTGCTTCACAGGAGGGGCTAAGACCTGGGGTTTCATCTCCAGAGATTGGAGTATAAAGGAAGGGGAGTTCTCTCCCTCACCTTGAGAGACTTCCTGCCTCTTTCCACACTAGCAGGTGGACTGAGAGCTGGGCAGGTTGCTTTGGGGGTGTGGGCAGATTCCCTTGGGATGGGAGAGTCAGAGGAGGAGATGTTGGGAAATGCACTATTAGCTTTTGAAGTCACTTCATTAATCCTGCCCTCTATTTTATTTCCCTTTTTCTCTTCCCACATCTTTTCCTGAGCCCTAGCCCTCTACTCACTCCCACCTCCATGCCAGGACATGCAGGGACCCTAGCTTAGTCCCATAGGGTCCCCACTACTGAGTAGAAAGAGTGGAAGAGACCTAGAACTTGGCCTTGTGGCCTTGGATAGAGAGTGGCCCAGGAAATGAGGTCTCTGGGCAGAGGGGAATCGGTGGGCTAGTCTTTGCCGGGCTCTAACCTCTCAGAGATGGACAGTACCCTGGGATACCCAGGTTATGGGGGAAAGTACTAACAGGAGGAAGAGAGTTGGCTGATGGACTCTCAGGCCAGATCCCAGAGGGCTCTTCCTGAGCTCAGCAGTTATGGGTCTGCAGGAACTGACCATCCCCACAAGCAGACCATCCCTACATGCAAATCAGAGTGACAGGATTAGCCATGCTCCTCATGGAGCTCAGTGGGGCCACTTTCGATTGTTTCTTATGGTTAAGTGCATAGGCCTGAGCCCCTAGGAATCAGACTGCTTGTTCTTCCTGGTTCCGGTAGCTTCCTCTCAAGACAGAAACCCCTCATAATTTGCTTTCTTCTCATTGCCTTTTCCAAGCACATATTCCTGAAAACACATACACACACACTTATGACCCTGCCTCTGAAACCCCAGGCCAGAGATGACCAGGGAGTGAAGACAGTGGCAGTGGTCCTTATTTAAGGACTTACAATGGATCTGGGTGTTTATAGACTTCCCTGAAGGGTGTTTCCCCACTTTCATCCTCCAAAAGATAACTACAGTGATGATCATACTGTAACAATAATGATGATCATACATATTTTTACCCCAGCTGTTCTCACCCTTAGCTGAGCATTGAAATCACCCAGAGAAGCTTTTTTAAAATGTACATACCCAGGCCCCACCCTAGATCATGCCAATCTGGATCTTCAGGGCTGGGTCCCTGGAATCCATATATTTTAGAAAGTTCCACAGATGGTGGCTATGGTTAAATAATTCTACCAATTTACAAATTAAAATTTACAAACAGTAAAGCACTGCCTCTCATTCTCTCATTAGCCAGGGCAATATTATTATCTCCATTTTACACATGAGGAAACTGAGGCCCAGTTGATTAATAGCGGTGTTTTGGCTGGGTGCAGTGGCTCACACCTGTAATCCCAGCACTTTGGGAGGCCGACGTGGGCAGATCACCTGAGCTCAAGAGTTCAAGGCCAGCCTGGCCAACATGGCGAAACCCCAACTCTACTAAAAATACAAAAATTAGCCGGGCATGGTGGCAGGTGGCTGTAATCCCAGCTACTCAGGAGGCTGAGGCAAGAGAATGGCTTGAACCTGGGAGGTGGAGGTTGCAGTGAGCTGAGATTGCGCTACTGCACTCCAGCCTGGGCGACAGAGCAAGACTCCATCTCAAAACAAACAAACAGACAAACAAACAGTGGTGTTTTTTTCCTTCCTTCCTTCCTTCCTTCCTTTCTTCCTTCTGTCCTTCCTTCCTTCGCTCCTTTCTTTCCTTCTTCCCTCTCTTCCCTCCTTTCCTTCCTTCTTTCCAAAAACAAGATCTCCTGATTGCAAGTAAATCTAGTCAGTCACTAGAATTTATTTACTTATTTATTTTAAAATCTATTTATTATAATTCAGCGCTCTACATATTCAGAGAAACTTATCTAGTAATGAACTAAAGAAATGATCCTTAAAAGTACAGTCTTAGTCGCTGGAATTTAGAGCACCTGGATGGGCCTGCCCTGATGCAAGAGCACAGCCTCTTCATGGACACCAATTCATTTAATTTAATAAGCCTTCTTAAGCTCTTACTTAAGCACTTAAGAAGCTCTTACTTAAGGAGCATCTCAGAGGAGAAAGACAAGGCTCTTGCTCCCTACTGTGTGGCAGGCAAGGGGCAAACAGGCTTTCGTTGTCAGAGGATTCTGCATTGGTGTTCTGGTTCTATGACTTACATCCATGTCACCTTGTTCAACTATTAGTCACCCAGAGCCTCGCTTGTAAAATGGAGATAAAAATATCTACTTTCTAGAGTTATTAATATTAAAGGCAATGGATGCTAAATTTCTAGTGCCAATAGGTGGTAAATATTATTAATATTAATATTATTTTAAAATATAAATAAATCATGATCACATCTGCTGAAATGGTTAAAATTAAAAAGGCGAGGTGGGGGCTGGGCGTAGTGGCTCATACCTGTAATCCCAGCACTTTGGGAGGCTGAGGCAGGCAGATCACCTGAGGTCGGGAGTTTGAGACCAGCCTGACCAACATGGAGAAACCCCATCTCTACTAAAAATACAAAATTAGCCGGGCATGGTGGTGCATGCCTGTAATCCCTGCTACTCCGGAGGCTAAGGCAGGAGAATCGCTTGAACCCGGGAGGCAGAGGCTGTGGTGAGCCGAGATCACACCATTGCACTCCAGCCTGGACAATAAGAGTGAAACTTCATCTCAAAAAAAAAAAAAAAGGGCTAGATGGGGCATGGTGGCTCATGCCTGTAATCCCAGCACTTTGCGAGGCCAAGGATGGTGGATCACTTGAGGCCAAGCATTCAGGACCAGCCTGGCCAACATGGCCAAACCCCATCTTACTAAAAAATACAAAAATTAACTGGGTGTGGTGGTGCATGTCTGTAATCCCAGCTACTTGGGAGGCTTAAGCAGAAGAATTGCTTGAACTTAGAAGGCGGAGGTTGTAGTGAGCCAAGATTGTGCCACTGCACTCCAGCAGCCTGGGCGACAGGGCAAGACTCTCTCTCAAAATAAATAAATAAATAAAAATAAATAATAAAAAGACTGGCTGGGCATGGTAGCTCGCGCCTGTAATCCCAGCACTTTGGGAGGCCAAAGTGGGATTACCTGAGGTCAGGAGTTTGAGAGCAGCCTGGCCAACATGGCGAAACCCCATCTCTACTAAAAATACAAAAGTTAGCTGGGTGTGGTAGCATATGCCTGTGATCCCAGCTACTCGGGAGGCTGAGGCATGAGAATCACTTGAACCCGGGAGGCGGAGGTTTCAGTAAGCCAAGATTGTGCCACTGCACTCCAGCCTGGGTGACACAGTGAGACTCTATCTCAAAAAATAAATAAATAATAAAAAGACTGAAAATATTGGAGCAACTAGAACTCACATACATTGCTGGAAGTGTAAGTTGGTAGCATCTCTGGACACCTGTTTGGAAGTAACCACTAAAGCTAACATATGTGTATTCTACAACTCAGCAAATCTACTCCTGCATATATATGCTCATGAGAATGAATACTTATGTTTAGCAAAAGTCAAATACAAGGATGGTCACAGCAGCTTACTTTGTACTAATCCCAAATTGGGACAACCCAAATGTCTATCAATAATAGAATGGGAAATTACATTTTGGTATATTTCCACAGTGGAATTCTACAAAGCAAGGAAAGACAACGGACTATTGGAAAATGCAATAATGTAGGTAAATCTCAGAGATACAATGTTACATGAAATAAGTTGGACACAAAAGAGTGTATATTGTATGCTTCATTTATCTAAGTTTCAATAACAAGGCCCTATATAGTAGCTCACACCTGTAATCCCAGCACTTTGGGAGGCTGAGGCAGGCAGATTACTTGAGCCCTGGAGTTTGATACCAGCCTGGACAACATGGTGAAACCTCATCTGTACAAAAAAAATAAAACACAGAAAAATTAGCTGGGCATGGTGATACACACCTGTAGTCCCAGCTACTTGGAGAGGCAGAGGTGGGAGGATCACTTGCAGCCCAGGAGGTCAAGGCTGCAGTGAGCTGCGATTATACCACTGCACTCCAGCCTGGGCAACAGAATAAGACCCTGTCTCAAAAAAAAAAAAAAAAAGCTTCAATAACGAGGGAAAAAAATATATTTTTTTCAAGACAGAGTCTCACTCTGTTGCTCAGACTGGAGTGCAGTGGCGTGATCTTGGCTCACTGCAACCTCTGCCTCCTGGGTTCAAGTAATTCTCATGCCCCAGCCTCCCAAGTAGTTAGGATTACAGGCCTGCGCCACCACGCCTGACTAATTTTTGTATACTTTGTAGAGATGGGGTTTTGCCATGTTACCCAGGCTGGTCTCCAACTTCTGAGCTCAAGCAATCCGCCTGCCTCAGCAACCCAAAGTGCTGGAATTACAGGCGTGAGCCACTGTGCCTGGCCCAATAACAAGGAAAATTAATCTATGATGATATAAATTAGAATAGGAGATACTGGAGGCGGGGCATGGTGGCTCACGCCTGTAATCCCAGCACTTTGGGAGGACAAGGTGGGCAGATCACTAGGTCAGGAGATCGAGACCATCCTGGCTAACACAGTGAAACCCTGTCTCCACTAAAAATACAAACAAAAATTAGCCTGGAGTGGTGGTGGCGCCTGAAGTCTTAGCTACTTGGGAGGCTAAGGCAGGAGAATGGTGTGAACCCAAGAGGTGGAGCTTGCAGTGAGCCGAGGTCACAGCACTGTACTCCAGCCTGGGCGATAGAGTAAGACTCTGTCTCAAAAAAAAAAAAAAAAATAGGAGGTACTGGATTTTCCAATGAAGGATTTATTAAGGCATAAAAACTTATTTTAGCCATTGCTCACGCCTGTAATCTCAGCACTTTGGGAGACCAAGATGAGTGGATTGCTTGAGCCTAGGAGTTCAAGACCAGCCTGGGCAACAGGGTGGAACTCTGTGACTACATGTGGCATGCACCTGTAGTCCTAACTACTGGGGAGGTTGAGGTGGGAGGATGAGCTGACCAGGGAGGTCGAGGCTATGGTGAGCTGTGATTGCGCCACTGCACTCCAGCCTGAGTGACAGAATGAAACGGTGTCTCAAGTAAATAAAGAAATACATATTTAAAAATAAAAGTTATTTCAAAAAAAGAATAGGAGATCCTGGGGAAAGAGGCAAAAGGATCCTTCTGGGACACTAGAAATGTGTTGTATCTTCATCTGGTTAGAGGTTACAGTGTGTGTATAAAAATTCATTTAAAATTCACTTAAGAGCTGGGTATGGTGGCTCACGCCTGTAATCCCAGCACTTTGGGAGGCTGAGGCAGGCAGATCATCTGAGGTCAGGAGTTTGAGACTAGCTTGGGTAACATGGTGAAATCCCATCTCTACCAAAAATACAAAAATTAGCCAGGCATGGTGGCATGCGCCTGTAGTCCCAGCTACTTGGGAGGCTGAGGCAGGAGAATTGCTTGAACTCAGGGGGCGGAGGTTGTAGTGAGCCGAGATCGCGCCACTGCATTCCAGCCTGGACCACAGAGCAAGACTCCATCTTAAAAAAAAAAATTCACAAGATTATTGTACTTTACTGTACATAAGTTATACTTCAATTAAAAAATAATTATGCTACAACCTGACGGATAAAAAACATTATGCTATCAGGCAGCCTAAGATCAGTGCCCAGGAAGGAGTATAAAGGACTATGGACCTCAAAGGAAGAGATATGCCTGGTGGTCATTGTGCTTGGGGAGGATGTTCAGGAAAGGTTTTGTAGGAAGAGCCATTTCCTATAGGACTTGAAGGAAAGGTGGGGTGTTAATAAGGAAGAGCTGTTGAGAAGGAGTTTTCCAGTTGGGTGTAATTGTGAGCAGGGTGGGCAGCAGAAAGAAGGCTGCAAAGGCAGTTTGAGTTTAGATCAGTGAGACCCTCTCTGAATGCCAGCCAGCTGAGAAGTTTGTACTTAACTGAGTGCCTTGGCTTTTGAGCAGAACAGGGACAAAATGGAGTCAGCTTTAGGTGATTCATGTGGTCACTGGTGGATTGGCTGGATGGAGGGCAGAAAGGCATTTTGGCTGCTGCCATGATCCTGAGAATGAGCTTGCAGGCCTGCTGCAGCCCCAGGGCTGTGGGATCCAGGCTCTCAGGTCCTTTGGGTGTCAGGGCCATGCCCCAGGAAGAGATAGAATGCAGTGATGGGAGTTGGTGGGAGAAGTAGGCATTAGGTGAGGGCTCAGCTGAGAGTAGAATCCTCAGGGAAGCTCCTTCCCAAGCCCCTGCTGGCAGCATCTCTTGCTGCTGCTTCTGCATTGCTTTATCCCTGGGCAATAATTTTGTTCTCTGGTCCTTGCTCTAAAGGACTGCTAGCAGCTGGGTCCTGGAAAGCTTCTCTGTAGCTGCCTCCTGCCTCCCAGCAGGGCCCAGCACGATGCCCAAGACAGAGGAGGTGAGCAATAAATATTTGTAAAGTAAAGGCTAGAGATCTGGCTCAACTAAGACAGCAAGAGGCTATAGGAAGCCAGCAGGAAAGTCCTCAGAAAATAGAATAGCTAAAAGACTGGAAGAAAAGTGGAGTTTGCCCAAGTCACATCCTTCTTATATCACTTACTAGCTGTATGATCTTGGCAGGGTACCTTCCATGCTTCAGCTTCTATTAAGTGGCGATAATCATGGTACCAGTTTCCCTGGGTTATTGTGAGGATGAAATGAAATACAGCATCCGAAGCATATGGATACAAAGCTTGATACAAAGTGGCACTCAAGAAATGTTAGCAATTTTTATAATTGCCTCTGAGTGGTGGGATTAAGGGTTTTCTTTCTCCTGCTTCTTTATACTTATTTTCTACTTGGCTAAGCAGGAAAAAATAAAGTAAAAGAGAGAAGAAAAAAGAAACTGGTGACAGAAACATGCTTGGAGGGGCAGCCAGAGAAACAGACACTGTTATTCAGAAACATTTCTCCAGCCCCAGAGCAGGGAGAAGGAGCTGTCCCCACAAGCCTGGGTAGGAACAGGCTGGGTTTTAATCTTACAGGGCGGGAGAGGTGTAGATTGATTGGCAGGTAGATGATGTAGATCTACGAACAGATCCAATGTCTTTTTTTTTTTGAGACAGAGTTTCACTCTTGTCACCTGGGCTGGAGTGCAATGGCACGGCCTCGGCTCACTGCAACCTCCGCTTTCCGGGTTCAAGTGATTTTCCTGCCTCAGCCTCCTGAGTAGCTGGGATTACAGGCATGCACCACCACACCCGGCTACTTTTGTATTTTTAGTAGAGACAGGGTTTCACCATGTTGGCCAGGCTGGTCTCAAACTCCTGATGTCAGGTGATCTGCCCGCCTTGGCCTCCCAAAGTGCTGGGATTACAAGCATGAGTCACCGCGCCCAGCCTTTTTTTTCTTTTTTTGAGACAGAGTCTCTGTCTCCCAGGCTGGAGTGCAGTGGTACAATCTCAGCTCACTGCAGCCTTGACCTCCAGGGCTCAAGCGACCCTCCCACCTCAGCCTCCTGAGTAACAGACTACAGGCGCACACCACCATGCCCAGCTAATTTATGTATTATTATTATTATTATTATTATTATTATTATTATTGAGATGGAGTTTCACTCTTGTTGCTCAGGCAGGAATGCAATGGTGCAATCTTGGCTCACTGTAACCTCCACCTCCGGGATTCAAGTGATTCCCCTGCCTCAGCCTCCCAAGTAGCTGGGATTACAGGCACCCACCACCATGCCCAGCTAATTTTGTAATTTTTAGTAGAGTCGGAGTTTCACCATGTTGGTCAGGCTGGTCTCAAACTCCTGACCTTAAGTGATCCACCTGCCTCGGCCTCCCAAAGTGTTGGGATTACAGGCATGAGCCACCATGCCCAGCCTATAATAATTATTATTATTGGTTTTTTTTGTAGAGACGGGGTTTTACCATGTTGCCCAGGCTGGTCTTGAACTCCTCGACTCCAGCAATCTGCCCGTCTCAGCCTCCCAAAGTAGACCCAATATCTTTAATAAAACATCATCATTCATTCATTGAGTGCTTCCAAGGTGCCAAAGTTTTTATATGTTACTACTGATCATCACAACCCTGCAAAGTAAATATTATTACTCCAATTATTGCACTACTCTGAGAAGTAACTTGCCCAAGGTCCTACTGCAGAGCCGAGATTTGAACCCAACATTGAGATGACTTATTTCCACTAAACTTCAGGGCCATTTTCCACATATGAGATGCATAAAATATATGGACCTCATATATAAGGGTCCATATATGAGACCCCTAAAAGAAGAAAGGCTGTGCAGCCAGGACCTCAGGCCCGAACACCCTGCCCCAGGCAGGACTGAGCTATATTGGGTATTCCCTCTCCCCATCCCTTTTCTTCTCTCAGGTTATTGCAGAGAACGGCCAGTTCCTGCACTTGTCCCCAGACCTCCTCTCTGAAAGTGGGCACCAGGCACTGGTTCCTGCCCCCGGCCCAATCAAAATTCCCTCTTCTGTTCCCTCTCCACTGCTGGTGATACCTCTTCTCTCCCCTGCCTGCCACCACCATCTATCAGCAGCACTTTAAGCTCTGCCACAGCCCCTCGAAGTTGCTAAATCCCCTATTTGGTTTAGTTCCACTCCAGCTCCCCCTGCACAGAGGGAACCAATGTGACGCAGGGAAGTTATACACATAATAAAGAGCCTGTTTGCTCCAATAATTCTGATAATGATACACACCTCACTCCTTCCCACGCACACACAGCTGTACACACACGCACATATCACACCCCATACCTCCCAATCCTCATGTCCACCAAAATACCTTCCAACCTGCTGACATGCAGCTCACATCCCAGAGGTGCCCCCCAGACCAGTGTCTATATTCACTGTACTAAGGTACACACCCTGTTCTTGGGAAATTCTCTGGGTCACTTTGCCTGTTCCCAGCTCCCATAGTACATGACATTCCCCCTTCACAGCATTTCCCAGCTGTGTCCTCAGGGCCTGTCTTCTCTGGAGCCCATTAGATTGTGAGCAGTGATAGTGTCTGTGTGGTTCACTGTTTAACCAAGTGCAGTGCTTGGGACATGGTGGCGCCTCCATAACCTGGTTGAGTGAATGATGGAATGAATGAATGCACACTTTACTACATTCATCCCCTCACAGACACACATCGCATCTTGGGGTATCCCCCATCCCCACCCACCCACACATCACCCCTCTGAATTACATCTTACGTAGATACACACGTATCGTGGGTACTCGCACACATTCCTGGAGATCCAGGACTATTGCGAACAGCTTCCTAGGATTCTCCTGGGTGTGTGTGTGGTTGGGAAGCCGCAGGGTAAGAGGGAACATGTGTTTAGGAGGGATGCCAGTATGAGTGTGTGTGCATGTCAAGGGAGGAGGCATGTGAATGAGGGTTGTGTGAGCATGTGTTCAACAGGATGCACGTGTGAATCAGTGAGTGCAGGTGTTCTAGTCAGCACAGGTCTATGTGGGTACCTGCATGCATGTGCGCCTGTGCACACGAGCCTCGGAGTCCGCAAGCTTACCTTATTCCCCGCCCGCTTACAAATGTTGAAAAGCACGATGGGTGGCCAGGCGTGGTGGCTCACGCCTGTAATCCCAGAACTTTGGGAGGCCGAGGCGGGCGGATCACGAGGTCAGGAGATCGAGACCATCCTGCCTAACACGGTGAAACCCTGTCTCTACTAAAAATACAAAAAATCAGCCGGGCGTGGTGGCGGGCGCCTGTAGTCCCAGCTACTCGGGAGGCTGAGGCAGGAGAATGGCGTGAACCCGGGAGGCGGAGCTTGCAGTGAGCCGAGATCGCGCCACTGCACTCCAGCCTGGGCGAGAGTGAGACTCTGTCTCAAAACAAAAAAAAAAAAAAAAAGAAAGAAAGAAAAAAAAGAAAAGCGCGATGGGGTTCCTGTTCAGGTTTCCTCTTCTCTTCTCCCTCCCGCCCCTAAAGTCTGGCTCCTTCTAGAGAGAAGTTTTCTTCTCAGTCTCCCTATTTTTCTAAAGCCCAGGGATGCTTAGAAAGAAAAGGGGGATGATGTAGGGGTCAAGTGAGGGGTCCTCACTTTCAGGTCAGCTCCGTTCCGCCATCCTGGTCAGTGTTCTCCCACCGGCCTCCACCAACCTCTACTACCACTGCCTCGCCTGTCATACCCAGGAGAAGGTGAAAACAAAGCATGGTGTCTGCCCCCTGCAGACTGGGGGGTTGGACTTGCGGAGCCTCCAGGCTTGCCAATCACTCAGGCGGCTGTCCCTTCTCTGTCCCCTCTCACAAACCCTGCCACTGCAGCTCTGTGCTCTTCCTGGTCCGCTTCCTCCTCCTAACCTGGTGTCTTTGCTCGGTCCATCCCCTTCCAGCCTGCCCTCAACCACTGTCCCTGGCTCCTTTTCCTCCAAGCATGCCAAGAGTTCCCCAAGGCTTCGTCCTTGGACATCTTTTCTCCAGGGGACCTCAGAGATCATTTGAGTCATTGAGACGTAGCCATTTTGCCAAGGTGGAGCCCTCTCCTGGGCAAACTTAGTTACTGCCGCAGCTTTGTGCCTCTGGGAGTGACTCCAGCCCTGCCTTCTCTTCCAGGCTCCAGCCTCTCCCCGCACTGTTTGCAGTACCCTACTCATGTGTCCTCTTCATGTGCCCCTCTCCGGTCATATGGGTCCCTTCTGGCCCCTGCCCAGCTTATACTCTGTCCGATCCTCACAGTCACCCTGTCCCCTTTGCTTTTCTTTGCTGCCACCCCAGGCCCACCTCAGCCTCCTGCACACTCTCTTCAGATCAGCCTCCCAATCTCCAGCGTCTGGAGTGTTCTGGGGCTGCCTGAGAGAGAGACATGAATACATGTCACCCTGCCTTCCTCACATGTACCAGAAGGTTTGATTTTTTTTTTTTTTTTTTTTTTTTTTTTTTTTTTTTACAGAGTCTTGCTCTGTCACCAAGCTGGAGTGCAGTGGCACGCTCGGCTCACTGCAACCTCCACCTCCCGGGTTCCAGCGATTCTCCTGCCTCAGCCTCCCAAGTAGCTGGGATTACAGGCATTCACCACCATGCCCAGCTAATTTTTGTATTTTTAGTAGAGACAGGGTTTCACCATGTTGGCCAGGATGGCTTTGATCTCTTAACCTCATGATCCGCCCGCCTTGGCCTCTCAAAGTGCTGGAATTACAGGCGTGAGCCACCGCGCCTGTCCCTGATGATGATGATTATTATTTTAAACAATAATCTGGGCCAGGCATAGTGGCTCACACCTGTAATCCCAACACTTTTTGGGAGGCTGAGGCAGGAGGATTATTGAGCCCAGGAATTTGAGACTAGCCTGAGCAACATAGTGAGACCCTGTCTCTACAAAAAGTAAAAAATTAGCCAGGCGTGGCGGTACATGCCTGTAGTCCCGGCTACTCAGGAGGCTGAGATAGGAGGATCACTCGAGCCCAGGAGTCAAGGTTACAGTAAACTGTGATCTGGTCACTGCACTCCAGCCTGGGCAACAGAGCAAGATCCTGTCTCGAAATGTAAATAAACACTGATCTGACCATGTCACAGCCCTTTCAATGGCACCCCTCTCTTCTAGGATAAACTCCCAAACCTTCCTAGAGCCTGTGGGGCTCCAGCCTCTCTTCACACCATGTGCCCTGATACCCAGCCACAATGACCTTTTCCCTGATCCCCTCCTGCCCTCCTGGGGATCCTGATCCCCCCAGCCTTCCTCTGCGGGCCACAGGGCTTTGGGGCATGCTGCTTTCCCTGTCTGAAATGCTTTTCCCTCTTCTCTTCACCCATGTAATGCCTCTTATCCTTTCAATATCAGCTCAGCTGTGGCTTCCTCAGAACAGCCTTGCCCTAACTCCTAAGGCAGGTAAGCCTCCCCACTGCTATATGCACTCCTGGCATCAGGAGCACCCCTTTAGTTGGACTTATTGACACTTGGAATTTTATGTTTACGTGGTTACTTCATTTAATGCCTGGCTCACACACTAGAGGATTGTAGGATGAGGAGTATGTTTTTGTGCATCACTGAATTCACAGGGCAGTGCCTGGTACATGGGAGGCCTTTGATAAATATTTGAGAGATAAATGAACTAGTCAGCAGTCTCAGGCTGGACAAGGAGGAAATTTTCACCAAAAACCAAGTGGTACCTGCTCAAGATCTGAGTCCCTTCATCATGTCACTTACCTGCTCAAGAACTTTCTGTGACTCCCTATACCCTGACAACTAAGTCTAAAGTCCTCAGATTTTTTAGATTTTCCAAATTTATTTTTTCTTTTATTTTATTTTCTAGAAATGGGGTCTCACTATGTTACTGAGGCTGGTCTCAAACTCCTAGGCTCAAGAGATCCTCCCACCTTGGCCTCCCAAAGGGTTGGGATTACAGGCATTAGCCACCATGCCCAGTGATTTCCTTTATTTTCTATCACTATCCTTTGCTTCCACCAAGCAAACTCATTAGCCCTTAAGCATACCTTGGTTAGTTTGACCTTCATGTCATTTTCTTTGCCTGGAAGAACTCTGATTTCCTCTTTATCTTCACTTAAATCCTATTCATTCTTTAAGACCAAGATCATATCCCACAAAGCCTTCCCTGTCCATTCTAGCACTTGCTGAGCTCCTATGACCTATACTGTCTGTACATCCAGAATATCAGACATTGTTAACCTTGGAAGGGTCTCAGAGATCACTGGTTCAACAAGAGTCTGAGCAACCTCTAAATTCATGTTTCCTAAACATTCCACATTCGAGTACCAGTGTCACAATTCATGCCAAATCCATATTCTACCTAAAATGTTATTTACTTGATATTTTTCTTTAAATCAACTTACTATTTCTTAGTCAAGTATGTTTATTGTTTTTTTAAAAAAGCCTTCTAGCACTACAGTAACTGCAAAACCACCCGTTACTTGACAAAATCAAAAGTAATTATAAAAATAAGTAAAACAATAACAATGTGTTTCGATTCTAGTTGGACACCATTGCCTGCTGAAAGCTCTTGCAGTTGAATCTTCCTCTCTGTTAAAAAGGGAAAGAAGAGAAACACCCGTTAGAGAGGTGTTAAAGATACACTAGCACCAAACTGAGACATTCTCTTTGAGGAAACTGGAAGAATCAAACAACCCAAATGCCCATTGATTGGAAAGATATGTTTTTATTATTATAAAATGTACATAACATAGAATTTTACCATTTTTAACCACTTTTTTGTGTGTGTGTGATAGGAGTCTTGCTCTGTCACGCAGGCTGGAATGCAGTGGCGTGATCTTGGCTCACTGAAACCTCTGCCTCCCGGGTTCAAGCAATTCTCCTGCCTCAGCCTCCGGAGTAGCTGGTACTACAGGCGAACGCTGCCACGCCCGGCTCATTTTTTGTATTTTAGTAGAGACACAGTTTCACCATGTTGCCCAGCCTGGTTGCGAGCTCCTGAGCTCAGGCAATCCGCCCGCCTTGGCCTCCTAAAGTGCTGGGATTACAGGCGTGAGCCACTGCACCCGGCCTGTTTTTAACCACTTTTAAGTGTACAGTTCAGTGGCATTAATTACATTCACGTTGTTATACAGCCATCACCATCATCCAACTCCAGAACTCTTCCCAAACTGAAACTCTGTACCTATCAAACGATAATCCCCATTCCTCTCCCCACCCCAGCTCCTGGCAACCACCATCCTACTCTCATCCCTGTGCATTTAACTATTCTAGGCACCTGATGTAAGTGGAACCATACGGTATTTATCCTTTTGTGACTGGCTTATTTCACTTAGCATAATGTCCTCAAGGTTCATCAATGTTGTAGCATGTGTCAGAGTTTAAGGCTGAATAATATTCCATTGTATGTGTATATACTACATTTTTTAAAAGTTTTTTTCAAGACAGAGTCTCATTCTGTTGCACAGGCTGGAATGCAGTGGCACGATCATGGCTTACTGCAGCTTTGACCGCCAATGCTCAAGCAATCCTCTTACCTCAGCCCCCTGAGTAGGTAGCACTGCAGGAGCACACCACCCTGCCTGGCTAATTTTTTATTTTTTGTACAGACAAGGCTTCACTATGTTGCTCAGGCTGGTCTTGAACTCCTGGGCTTGAGGGATCCTCCTGCCTTGGCCTCCCAAAGTGTTGGGATTACAGGCATGAGCCACCTTACCTGGCTATTTTGTTTATTCATCTTTTGCTGGGCACTTGTATTGCTTCCAGCTTTTGGTTAGTGTGAATAATGCTGCTATGCTCATGAGTGTAAGGAAAGTGATATCTTTATAATAGCCTGAGCTAATTTCACACAATGGAATATTATACTGTAGTCAAAACAAAGGAACTTAAGTGACATGCAATAATATGGATGACTCTTAGCAATATAATATTATGTGAAATACCGAGTCAAAAAAAGTTAAATATAGCCTGATACTATTTTTTAATAAAGAACAGTTAAAATTTAAAATAAACTTTTAAGGAATAAATAAAAGTGCTATAAAACCATTAAAAGGAAAGCAAGGGAATGATGACTATGGGATTCAGGGTTGTGAGTTGGCTGAGATGGGAGGCAGAGAATGGGATGTGGTACCATTTGGTTAGTTGTCAGTTATTCTCAAGGTCTGAGATTTTGTTTTGGGTGATAAAGTCATGGATGCTTATGATAGTATTTTAAACTAATTAAAAGAAAATCTAGGCTGGGCGCTGTGGCTCACACCTGTAATCCCAGCACTTTGGGAGGCCAAGGCAGGTGGATTGCTTGAGGCCAGGAGTTTGAGACCAGCGTGGCCAACGTGGTGAAACCTCATCTCTACTAAAAATACAAAATTAGTTGGGCAAGGTAGTGCACATCTGTAATCTCAGCTACTTGGGAGGCTGAGGCACGAGAATCGCTTGAATCCAGGAAGTAGAGGTTTCAGTGAGCCCAGGTTGTGCCACTGCACCCCAGCCTGGGCGACAGAGTGAGACTGTCTCAAAAAATAACAATAATAAAAGAAAAAGAAAAAGAAAAACAAAAGAAAACCATGCAATGACCAATGGTGAGAGTGTATCATGAAGCAAGGAATGTGATTAATTCAGTTCTGTGAACCCAAGTTCCAGTGGAAAAAAAAGAGTGGAATAAAGAAAGAGAATTGACAAGGAAATAGCTTTCTCACTATGAAATTCAGAGTGATTTAATGTCTTGTCAATGCACCATTGAAAATCATCTGGCATTCTGCCAGAGGTCCAGGTCCCCCACTTGGGTAAGTAGTTCTAAAATATCTGTACCATGAGGCCTCCTGCTTCCTCTGCAGCCTTGCTTACCTCCAAAATGAGGGAACTCAGAACTTCTGGGGTACTTGCCTGGACAGATACTTGTGTCAGGAAATTTTTCCTTGCAGAGAGACAATGCAGCTTCTCCACAACTTCTGCCATGCTATCTTATTCTCATCTTGGTGCCTGGCACAAGTTTGGGCACACAGGAACATGGAATTTACATATCAATTGCTTCATGCTTGACCCTGCAGCCCTGGAGCAGCCGCCAAGCCGGAATTTCCAACTGAAGACGAAAGGCCCCCAAGCTTGTCTGGGACACAGCCTTTTTGCCAAGTGTAATTCATTATTTCCTTCTGGGAGGAAATCAGCCTTGTTGTTAAAATGCTTAAGCAATTTTCTGATAAACTTTTAATAGGATTTAGATTTCTTCTCAGGAACCAGTTTCCTATCCACCCCGCCGATTGGAAGAGTTTTATATATTTTATTCAGACATTATTTTTGTATGTCCATTTTAACAATGCTGCTAACCACTCTTCTTGCCTCTAAATGTATCTACCAAGAAGTCATCTTGAAGCGGCCGGCCTTTTATAGGTCTCTTCACTTGTAGCAAGATTGAAATAAAATTTTGACACATGCTCATAAATAAATAGTCTAAAAAGCCTTTTATAGGTGTGTGGTTTTTTTTTTTTCCTTGAACACAGCTGAATACTTGAAGGTGGGCTAGAATTTCTTAGCCATACTTTTACTAAACCCCAGCTGGGATTAACTGAGAATCCTTGGTCCAAAACCCTTGGCCCAACCCTGTAGGAATCCCTCCCAGCTCTGATTAGCCATTCTTTCCCTGAGTCCGTGGTCTTGGGAGGCCTGGGGTGAGAGAGGGAATGGGGCAAATCTAGGCCTAAACACAGCTCCATAAATCCTCACTGAGCCTCAGAACTGGGGATATGGCCATCTTCACCCCGTCTCCTGTATCTGTGGGCCAGAACCAGTCACCGGGGTAGTGGCTGGGGATCCTCTGGGCAGAAGCTGACTCTGAGGCCTCTGTCCTCTTTTTAGGCGCAGAGGTTGGGGAGGAGCTGTGAATACCGGTGCCCCAGGTTGCTGCTTGGCCCTAGACCTGGCCCTCATCCAGCTCGGAAATGAGCCCTCCACCTCCCATTGGACACGGATTGTCTCCAGGCACAGCTGACTCCCAGCTGGTGGGCCCCGGCCTCACGGGCTGCCATAGAAGGGGCCAGCCAGGGATCCCCGAAGCAGACCTAGGACTAGGCAGAGGGCCTGGGGTCTGCCAAAATTCTGGGTCTACTTTTAGGGTGTCAGCTTAACCCCAGAATTATCTTCTTAACCTTTTAAATAATTTCTTAATTATAAATGTAAATGTTGATGGTAGAAAATTTGGAAGCTATAGAGAAGTATACAGAAAATAATATCATATGAAGTCTTACCACCCAGAAATTATCACTGTCTATATTTTGCTGGTTTTATTCCAGTAGTTAAAAAAAAAAAAAAAAAAAAAAGCTGGGCATGGTGGCTCACGCCTGTAATCCCAGCACTTTGGGAGGCCGAGGCGGGGGGATCACGAGGTCAGGAGATCGAGACCATCCTGGCTAGCACAGTGAAACCCTGTTTCTACTAAAAATACAAAAAATTAGCTGGGCGTGGTGGCAGGCACCTGTAGTCTCAGCTACTCGGGAGGCTGAGGCAGGAGAATGGCGTGAACCCAGGAGATGGAGCTTGCAGTGAGCCGAGATTGTGCCACTGCACTTCAGCCTGGGCGACAGAGCAAAGACTCCGTCTCAAAAAAAAAATAAAAATAAAAAAAGTAAAAATAAAAAGGGCTGGGCGCGGTGGCTCACGCCTGTAATCCCAGCACTTTGGGAGGCTAAGGTTGGGTGAATCACCTGAGGTCGAGAGTTCAAGACCAGCCTGACCAACATGGAGAAACCCTGTCTCTAGTGGAAAAAAAAAAAAAAATTTATATATATATATATATATATATACACACACACACACACACACACACACACAAAATTAGCCTGGTGTGGTGGTGACGCATGCCTGTGATTCCAGCTACTCGGGAGGCTAAGGTGGGAGAGTCGCTTGAACCAGGGAGGCAGAGGTTGTGGTGAGCCGAGATCACGCCATTGGACTCCAGCCTGGGCAACAAGAGTGAAACTCTATCTCAAAAAAAAAAAAAAAGCAAACTATAGAATTATTTTTGCTCCATAAATGGGATCATTCTATACCTAGTGCTTTGTATCATATTTTTAATTTTCTCTAAAAATGCTCCTATGTGATTAAGTTTGCATTTTTAGTGGGCATTAAGGTGCACAAGCTCCCCTCTCTTCCAACCGCAATTCCCTCTCCCCCGACAATCCCCCAGCTTTCGAGGGCTCATAGTACCTAGTCTATGGAGCTGTAGCTGCATACTGTTCCAGGGGCTTGGGACCTCTCTGGGGGCAAGAGGAGGACTAGAGCCAGGCCACAGGGACTCTCAAACTCATGGCGGCGGCAGACCTTTTAGCTCTGACTGGAGCCTGCTGCACCCACTCCCCATACCCAGGCACAGAGAAATTGGAGAGAGTTTGCTTTGGGTTCATCTTCCCACCCTAGTCATGTGAGAAATATTACCCTGTCTCTTTTCACCTCCCATTTTCCTTGGGAATTGGATCTCCAGGGTTTCTGAGGCTGCCCAGCAGCTCCAGGCCACTTTGAGCAGCCTCAGCCATTCCCCACTACCTCCCCACTTCCCCTCGGCTCTGGCAGCCCTGGGCTTGAGCTGACTTTCCTGGGAACCGTTGGTGGGAACAGTTAAATGGAAGGAAATGGTGGGTAGGAGTCAGAAGACAAAAGGGGACTTAGGGCTAATGTTTGATGTTTGAGGTTAAAGAAAATCTCTCACCCCTCCCCTTCTGGGGAGCTGCTGGGAGCCTTAGATGGCCCCTGCAATGACACAGGGTGGGATGGGGAGGGAGAACTGGTAAGACCTGGAAAGAAAGGGGACACAGCTTTGGTGCCTTGACTTGGTTAAGCAGAGACAAGGGGCCCTTCCCTTCCCCCTCAAAAGCTCCTCCCCTCCCAAGCCCCCTTCCCAGCCCCCAGGCCCCTGTCCTTACTGTGCATGTCCACCAGCCCAGAGCCTTTCCTGGAGTCATCTCCACATTGTGGATCCTTCGCACACCCGGAAGCTGAGAGAAACATGCAAATTCCTTTCTTATTCCTTGAGGAATCTCTAAGCTCAGACTCCAGAGGCAGGCCAGTGACAGTCGCCCATCCTCGTCATCCAGTTTAACTTGACCCAGAGAAATAATGGGGCATTGAGAGTCGTTCCCAGAGCTCCTTCCTTCGCCCAATTCAGTAATAATTTTATCCATAGCTCATCTTGTGCAGTACTTTATTTTATTATTATTAGTTTTTGAGACAGGATCTCACTCTGTCATCCAGGCTGGAGTGCAGTGGCATGATCTCAGCTCATTGCAACCTCTGCCTCCCGGGTTCAAGTGATTCCCCTCCCTCAGCCTCCCAAGTAGCTGGGATTATAGGCGCCCGCCACCATGCCCAGCTAATTTTTGTATTTTCAGTAGAGAAGGGGTTTTGCCGTGTTGGCCAGGCTGATCTCGAGATCCTGACCTCAGGTGATCTGCCCGCCTCAGCCTCCCAAAGTGCTGGGATTACAAGCGTGAGCCACCATGCCCAGCCTTGTGCAGTATTTTAAACCACGTGTTCACATGTATCTTCTTACTTGATCTGCTAACCTTGCTCTCAGGTAAGTAGGACTGGTCTTATTTTCCTTATTTTATAGATGAGAAACTGAGGTCTGAAGTCAGACTGTTGGTAATGTCAAAACGTGGATCCCCTGATCCTCAGACCCCCAACCCCAGCCCTCCTGCCTCTATACTCAGCTCTCCTGGACACTGAGAGGTCAAGTTCCCTCTGTCTGTGGTTGCCATACCTACAGGTTTCAGAGTGAGACAGCCTCTGGCTCTTCCAAATCTAAATGCTGCTGAAATCGCCACCCAGAAAAACCTTTCTGTCTCCAGACATCTCTGTCTTAATCCGTTTCCCTTGGTGGATTGTGGCTGGGAGGAGGGAGGAGGAGCTGTCGTTGTGAAGCCTCTCCTAATTGATTTCTCTCTGATGAGGTGACATAATCCTTTCTGGCTGCCCTTACAGCTTCTCCAGTTTCTTGAAACAGCTTCTCCATATTCTTTCTCCTGGCCTCCCACATATTCCCTGGGCTGGAAATCTTTTGATTTTAATCTTGGCAGCCACCCTCCATGACAGCCTTAGGTCTGCACATTCATTGAGAGAGCCTTGCTTCCTTCCCAGAACCCTGCACACGGGTGTACATGGGTACACATACATGCACACACACGCATACACATGTACACACTTACATGCGTGCGCACACACACACACACACACATATACACACACACATCCTTTATTAGGAGTGAGTTTACTACTACATTCTGGCCTGTCTCCCACGTTCAAGTCAGGCAAAGGGGAACAGCAGCTTTGAAGATGGATTTAACCAGTTCTTCCTGAGGTGAGGCGTTTCTTGCCAAATCTATCAATGGCTTGTTGGGGGTCAAGGGAAGGTTCGAGGCCTGCTGTTTGTTCTTTGCTCAGCCTTGGGACAGCTGGGGGAAACAGGCTTGCCTGGGCAGTCCTGACCGCACGGCTAGGAAAGTCGACACCATTCTCCTAGACCTCTGGCTGCCTTTTCCTTCAAGACCCCTGACCCCTTTGCCAAGTCCCTCACCAGGAGGAGAGCCCCAGAGACCAGGTGGGCTGAAGCAGAGGCCTCTGGCCCCGGACCCTCTGAGCCAAGCTGGGTCAGAACTCAGGCCTCCCACACTATCATTCTTGTCCCCCACTTTCATCCAGCCTGCTCTGGGGGAGGGAAGAAGGAGATTGGTTGGGTGCAGTGCAGTGTTTCTGGGGACTGGGGGGGCAGGGGGAGTCCATTCAAATTGACAAAAATAGAACATCAGCCTCATATCATTTTTCTCAAAACAAGATTTATTGAAGTTCTGTCGGTGAAAATCGCTGCTGTGTGGAACGCTTAACTTATAGATTAGATTACTCAGTCGTGCCTTACTACATTTTTCATTAGAAACATATTGGCTGGGAGAGTTTGACCTCATAATCTCTGCATTTTAAACAATAACCAGAGGAAAACCAAATAGAAGGCACAAGTTAACGCTTTTCTCCCCCCAGCATTTCCCCCTGGGAGAGCTTGGAGCGAGGGCCTGGGAAGGGAACAGGAGTGGAATCTGCTGTGTGAGCAATTCCCCATCTCCCTGCCCATTCCCCAGAGGCTGCTGGAGGCGGCTGGGGGTGGCAGGAGGCGGTGGGCTGCCCTGAGTCCTTGGGGCTTGGGCCCTGCCAGATCCCTGCCTCAAGTGGCCCAGAGCTCTGCAGGGCCCCAGCCCAAGGTAGGTTAGCATACATGAGGGGAGGAGGGGCCGGAGCATCAGGAGGGAGAGGGCATTTTTTTCTGTCCCCCAGGGAGAGCTCAGTCTAGGTAGGGACACAGGAGCCATAAAGATTCAGATGAGTGTATCAAATCCTCACATTGTACCCTGTGAATATGCTCAATCTTTATTTGACAATTAAATACTAAAAAAAAAAAAAAAAAAAAAAAAAAAAAAGGAAAGACCCAGAAGAATCCAGAATCCCAGGGCAACTCTGGAGCTCTATAGGAAGCTGCAGGAGTGGAGATGTGAGGACAGAACTACCCCTTGCTCCTCCACCAGAGGGGGAGAAGTCTCCTTACAGGGGGATTTTATGAAGGAAGGAGCAACTCCAAGGTGAGGCTGAGTTGGGGCAGTCTAGGCTGGCCTAGGGCATTCTGACCATTCCTTTCAGCCTGGGGCAAAGGTACCTAAGGGACCCTAGTCCTGAAGCCCCCAGGCTGAGCCTGCAGGTGCTGGCTGCTGGCTCCAGGGAAGGGAAGGGGGCTATCCAGGTGCAAAGCAGATCCCGGGTCACTTTACGACTGCTGATCTGATTCCTTGGAGAGTGGAACCCCCACCCCCTACTCGGTTTCTACTTTCCGAGGCTTTGGTGATTTCCAAGTTCTGACACAGTCATTAGTTACAAAGAGCAATTATTTTTTCTTTGTCATTAAGTCATTTTTTAAATGGCTCCAGGCGACATCACAGAACAAAGAAACAAAATATCCATGAAAAGGCTTAATCACAAATTACTAATTATTTCACCCCCCCAAATCGTGAAATCTGAACCCCATGAAAAAAGAGAAGGTCTCCCGTCCATAAGCTCGCCATGGCTCTTAGGCACCTAATCCATCATGGTGGGGGGCACTTCCTGGCCCCCTCTGAGCCCCGGGGGAGGGGGTGGTAGGGAGTCCCCCATTGCTGACCTTTGAAGTCACCTTCTGCCCATAGATACAGCCCTTCAGCCAATGGGGGGCAGCTTGAAAATGAGTGGGGGACCCAGCCAGAGCCCCCGTACCTTGGGCTTGCGATGCCTCCACCCCTCCTCCCAGGCCAGCAGCCTCTGGCCGCGGCATTCCACTCTGGGCCCTTTGAAGCCTATGGGCCACAAGCGGAGGAGCCGCCCCCCTGCCGTGGGGCTCCTAGAATCTCCAGCTGGAAAACAAACCGGAGGAGGAAGTCATCCTGGAGGGGAAGCTCCAGGGTCCCCAGACGTGAGGAAATAAAATGTGTTTGACACCAAGATATATGGGAGGAGGGGGGACGTCCGGGGTTTGGGCCCCTCTATCGGCCAGGCTTTCTCCTAGGGCGGATTGCGGTCTCCTTATCTGACCCTTGCTGAGAGAGAAGGAGCAGCGTGGAGGAGGTGGCAGTCAGGGAAGCCTTGTCTCAGTCCAAGAGCAAAGGTGAGTCTGCCAGGGCAGTAGGTTCTGAGGGAGGGCCGGCCTTTGAGGAAATGCCCACACTTGCCCCACCTGTCTGCCCACTACATCCAGTTTCCCTAGAGCAGCCTACCCCGAGCTTGAGAGACCAGCAGTCATGGAGAGAAAGAGCCTGGGAGGATGGGATTGCAGGTTCAGATGTTGGCCGTGGAAAAGGAGGGGTAGGTGGGAGGGCGTGGTGGAGCCCCAACTTCAAAACCCACATAATCTCTCCTCACAGCTCAACCTCGAACCTGACTTCAGAGAAAGCCCAATCCTCTTCATTCATCTGTTCAGCAAACTCTTACCAAACACTTGTTCTGTGCCAGGCAGTAGGAATACATTGGTGGACACGATAGAGCTAGGTCCTCTCTTCATGGAGACCAACTTTACTTGAGTATTTTTTTGTTAAGAAGATCTGGGTCAAAGAGAAAGTCAGAGCTATGCCCAGTGTGTCTGTCCCAGCCTTTGCCCACTGTGGCTGTCTGGATAATTGTCTTTGGCTGTTTTCTGACTCCCAAGTCACACTACTCTCTTAAGTACAGGTCTTGTAGGTCTCCTGGGTTCACTTCTGTGCCTGTCCTGGGCACCTGATACAGAGGTGGGGAAGGTCAAAAGTGGAAGGAAGAAGGTAGGCAAGCGGGAGTTTAATAAACAGAACCTACTTAACAAATGGTTGGAGCCATTGTTTCTATATCACATGACCTATGAAGACCTTGAGTATAAATATCCAAAATATTGGAATCACAAGCGTTGTCCCAGCAAGAGAGCTTACAACTCAAACAAAAGTCCCCAGCCATGCACCCGTCCTCATTCTCCCTCTTTCTCTTTCTTGTCAAACTGTCTCCTTTCTTCCCTCTCTTAAAATCATGCTGATCAAGGAACATCTGAAAATATGCTGGGACTTGGGCTGTCTTTATTCATTTATTTTATTTTTATTTTATTATTATTATTTTTTTTTGAGATGAAGTTTCACTCTGTTTTCTAGGCTGGAGTGCAATGGCACGATCTCGGGTCACTGCAACCTCCGCCTCCCGAGTTCAAGTGATTCTCCTGCCTCAGCCTTACAAGTAGCTGGGATTACAGGTGCGCACCTCCATGCTTGGCTAATTTTTGTATTTTTAGTAGAGACGGGGTTTCACCATGTTGGCCAGGCTGGTCTCGAACTCCTGACCTCAGGTGATCTGCCCTCCTCGGCCTCCCAAAGTGCTGGGATTACAGGTGTGGGCCACTGTGCCCGGCCTATTTATTTATTTATTTATTTATTTATTTGTTTGTTTATTTATTTATTTTGAGATGGAGTCTCACTCTGTCGCCCAGGCTGGAGTGCAGTGGCACAATCTTGGCTCACTGCAACCTCCTCCTCCCTGGTTCAAGTGATTCTCCTGCCTCAGCCTCCCGAGTAGCTGTGATTACAAATGTGCACCATCACACCCAGCTAATTTTTGTATTTTTGGCAGAGACGGGGTTTCACTATGCTGGCCAGGCTGGTCTCCAACTCCTGACCTCAAGTGATCCACCTGCCTAGGCCTCCCAAAGTGCTGGGATTACAGGTGTGAGCCACCACACCTGGCCTATTTATTTACTTTTTTTGAGAGAGAGTCTTGCTCTGTTGCCCAGGCTGGAGTGCAGTGGTGTGATTTCGGCTTACTGACACGTCCGCCTCCCAGATTCAAGCGATTCTCCTGCTTTAGCCTCCCACTAGCTGGGACTACGGGCTCAAGCTACCACCACAGCCGACTAATTTTTGTATTTTTAGTAGAGGTAGGGTTTCTCCATGTTTCCCAGGCTGGTCTTCAACCCCTGACCTCAGGTGATCCACCCGCCTTGGCCTCCCAAATTGCTGGGATTACAGGTGTGAGCCATGGTACCAGCCCAGGCCGTCTCTATTAAAAATACAAAAATTAGCCAGGCATGGAGGCGGGTGCCTGTAATCCCAGCTACTTGGGAGGCCAAGGCAGAGAGAATCGTTTGAACCCAGGAGGCAGAGGTTGCAGTGAGCTGAGCTTGCACCACTGCACTCCAATCTGGGCGACAGAGCAAGACCATGTCTTGAAAATAAATAAATAAATAAATAAATAAATAAATAAATAAATACATCTCTTTAAAAGGAACAGGCTTTTTCTTGGAGATTATCTGCTCCATCCTCCTGCTGCCAGTGATGGCAGCCACTCCTCAGACCTGTAGTAGGTATGAGCCTTGGGTAATAGCCCTCCTGTCCCCCAGTAGCCGTTCTGTCTTTCTTCTTTTAATAATAAAACCCCCAAGTGTTAGCTGGAGCATGGCCACCTGGTTTAGGACTACATTTCCCAGACTCCCTTGCAGCTAGGTGTGTTTGGGTAACCAGATTCCAGCCAATGAGATGCAAGCAGAAGTAGTGTGTGCTTCCGGACTCTGCCCATATGAAGGAGTTGACACCCTTTTCTCCCCTTTTCACTGAGTGTAAATGGTTATAGAAACTAGAGCAGTCATCTTAGACCTCAAGATGGAAGCCATGTGTTGAGAATGGTGGAAGCACAGTAAAGAGAGACCCTGGAGCCCAGACATTGGAGTGGAGCTGCCACATCTGCCCTGCAGCACTTCTGCTTAGATTTTATGATAAAGAGAAACAAACTTATTAGGTGCTTAACCTACTATAATTTTGGAATTTGCTTTATTTCTTTCCTTTTGCTTCTCTGAGCAAACAAAAAGCAAATGAGCTAAGGCAGCACCATCCGATACAATGTGAACCACATATGTTATTTAAAATCATCTAGTAGATAGCACCACTGCATTCCAGCCTGGGCGACAGAGCAAGAACTTGTCTCAAAAAAAAAAACAAAAAAAAAAAACTTCTAGTAGACACATTTAAAAAAAAAAAAAGAAACAAGTGAAATTAATTTATATTACATTTAACTCCATATTTTCAAAATATTACTTCAGCATGTGAACAATATAAAAATTTATATTAAAGAGATAAAGAGGTCCAGGCTCAATGGCTCACACCTGTAATCTCAGCACTTTGAGAGGCCAAGGTGGGAGGACCGCTTGAGCCCAGGATTTTGAAACCAGCCTGGGTAACATAGCAAGACCCCGTTTCTACAAAAATTTTAAAAATTAGCTGGGTGTGGTGGTATGTGCCTATAATCCCAGCTACTCAGGAGGCTGTGGTGGGAGGATCACTTGAGCCCAGGAGTTTGAGGCTGCAATGAGTTACGATTGCACCACCGCACCCCAGCCTGGGTGATAGAGGGAGACGCTGTCTCAAAAAAAAAAACAAAAAAATAAAAAACAAAAAACCCCCCAAAAAACAGAAAGAAAGAAAAAAGAGAGATAAAGAGTTTACATTCTTTTTTTCATGCTAAGTCTTCAAAATCCAATGTATATCTTACACTCACATCTGAATTGGACTAGCTGCATTTCAAATGCGCAATAGCCACATTTGGCTAGTAGCCAGCGCAGATTAAGGGAATTGCCAGAGGTTGAAACCAATTAGAGACTGAGGACCAGCCGTAAGTTAAGAATAATAGTTACAGTAACCACTGTTCCTACTGCTGCAAGGGCCTTTTGGCAGCATTATTCCTTTTCCAGCCAGATGCTTGGCATACCCAGCGTGCTCTGGCTTGAGCCCACGAGGAACAACTATGCCTTAGTTTACTATATTGGACCCTGGAGAAGGACTATCTTAGGAAGCAAGTAGGCCCCTAGGAAGATGGAGAAAGAAAAGGAAAAGCTAGGGTATGGGTTACCCTCCAATCTCCACTTTGGCTTTAATCAGGATGGAGGGGACCAGGAAAAACAGTACAGGTCTGATCACAGAGTTGTTATGTTCAGGGAGACCCAGGGCCATGACATATGCCTCCTGAGCTCCTCTAAAGGATCAGGCTTATCTCATATATTATGTGGCTTAAAGAAAGAACAATGATACCACATGAAGAGTCCATATTTACCAATGTAATATTTATCACCTTATCACTCCCTCATCTGGATAACAAGTCAACATCTCCACCACCATCACAATCACCTCTTCACTTGTGACCACAATTATTGTCACTATCATTCACTGATACTGCCATCACCCCTAAAACGATTGTTTCTGTTACTCTAGCTTCAATATCACCATGTCCTTCCCCATGACAATAGTTATCATCCTTACTCCCTTTGTCCCCTTGGCAACAACCATTAACCATGGCAACACTATGACCACTCATCACCCCATTCCTGCTATTACCATAATTACTACAATCTCTGTCACTATCAATCTCACTACAACAACTTCCACCATCACCATAATAATGAAATTAGGCCTTGCAGCATCGCCACCACCTCGGTATTGTAAGGACACCCCCAGATCCCCTTTTCCTGTCTAGAAGTCTCCTAGTATACCCAAAATTTCCATCTGGTCAAAATAAGCTCTTAAACCCCTTGTCCCCTGGCAGCCCCCTCACTCAATCATTCTTGCCTCAGGCTCAAGTTCGCATTGCTCTGTTTGACCTTTTAGATTCTGGACTCCTTGCCTGTCCTGACCACAGTCCATTGAAATCTTCACTGTCTTTCTGCCTGCTTGGATGCTCTGGCTTTGGGGCCCTTAGTTGATAACTAACTTGTGGCCACTTAGCTGTAGGCATTCTGCCATCAGTTATAGATGCCTGCCTGGCTGGGCCCGGGGAGCTCAGCAGTGCCTTGCCCTCTCAGGGGGACTAATATCCTGCCAATATCTTTTCTTGGATTTTTGCTGAGCACAAACAGGCTGGGTTTGTCTAGTTGATCCCTGAAGGCAGGTTGGTCCCTGAAGGCAGGTTGGTCCCTGAAGCCCAAAGGAAGCAAGGAAAGGGTATTTCCCCGCAGGACTTACCAATATAGAAAACCTGTCCTTGTTAGTATAGTGGTGAGTAAAAAAAAAAAGAAAGAAAGAAGGCCAGGTGCAGTGGCTCATGCCTGTAATCCTAGCACTTTGGGAGGCTGAGGTGGGCGGATCATGAGGTCGTGAGTTCGAGACCAGCCTGGCCAACATAGTGAAACCCCGTCTCTACAAAAAATACAAAAATTAGCCAGGCATGGTGGCACATGCCTGTAGTCCCAGCTACTCAGGAGGCTGAGGCAGGAGAGTCGCTTGAACCTGAGAGGCGGAAGTTGTGGTGAGCCGAGATCATGCTACTGTACTCCAGCCTTGGCAACAGAATGAGACTCCATCTCAAAAAAAAAAAAAGAAAGAAAGAAAGAAAGAGAGAGAAAAGGAAAAAAAAAATCCTGATGCATGGAAAGTGCCACAGGAAGGAGAAGAGGTTAGGGGCAGGAGATAAGCTCTGCTCCCCTGCTGCTTGTCCAGTGGAGATCACAATGGTCTTGTTTTGGCTCATATATTTCCCAGAAAGGTTATCCCCAGAAAGAATGGAGACACGTTACTCTTTTTTGGAAGGTGTGCTATAGAGAGAGACCTGGATATCCCACATCTCTTCCACGGACAGTGAGATCTTGGGCTCTGAAGCATTTGGGGAGAGGGACCTCCTCCAGGGTTACCGATGATAGTGACCATGTTAGAGGCAGCAGGAGCTGTCACCTCTCCCCACCCCTGGACTCTGGCCAAAGCCCCTCCAGTCACTCTCTTGTCCTCTCAGGGATGCATAGGCACCTATGTTTTCTGCAAGCAGCCAACTCCTCCAGTTACACATGGTTTGAGTCCCTGCATGGGGAGAGAAAGGACCCAGTATATGCATCTGGATTGAGTTCAGATCCCAAAACACATCTCTTGACCTGATCATGTAATCCAAAAGGAATTGCTCTCCAATCCCCAGATCTGAATAAATTTTACCAGAGTGCTATGGTGTGGAGGGGTGAAGTAGGAAGAAGGGAACTGGATTCTTGTTTGATGTTTTGAGACTAGATTCCTTCTCAATGCCTGGCACAAGGCTCTGCCCAAGGCGGAGACTATCTACAGAAAAAATGGGCTTGGAGGCTCCCTGGCATGTGCGCAAGGCTGCTTACACTTTGAGGACAGCCCAAATGCTCAGTAGTTACCCCCACCTCACCTCCAATGCTGGGCAAATGGATGATGAAGTGACCCTGGGAGGTGGCCAGGTGGGAGGGAAACTAGCAGCTTCCCCTTGCCACCACCAGAAGACATAATGGCCATAGACATACCTGTTAATGAGCACAACCTCTCCCCACTTCCATCACCAGAGAAAAGGGATACAGTCCTCCCTTTCCCCATCTTCCTTTCATTCATTTGTTCCATTTTTAATTTAGTGATTACCATGTGCTAAGCACTGGAGCTTGGTGACCCAAAGATGAATAAGACTCGACTCTTATCCTTAAGGAGCCTGCAGACTGATCAAGTCATTCCTGAGAAGAGAGGAAGGAAAAGATACCCTTGGCCTTTCCAGCTTGTCAAGGGTCAACTGAATTCCTGAGCTGGTCCCCCTGAGAGGGCAGTGGGCGAGATTCCAGCAGGTAATGGATGAGCACAGCTATGCCCTGACAGGGACATTGCCTGCAATTGGTTCCAGTCATATATGGAGCCAAACTGCTTTGAAAATTGGGGGGGATGGTGACAGAAGAGAGCAGGCCCGCCCCCTCCCCCATCCCCTAAGAGCCTAGGGCCCTGTCCTGATCCCTCTTCTGGGAGATGAAACGTGTGGTTTCCCAAAGCTAGGAGCAGAGCAAATATCTTCTGCCTCGGAGGGGCCGGTCTCTGCACAGGCTGGGAACCCCCAGGGAAGCAGCACTGAAGGCCCTAGGAGAGAGGGCAGAGGCCAGAGGCAGGGTACTGCCTGCTCAGGAGGTCAGATTCCAGAGCAAACAGCAAGCTGTCTGCCTTTTCAGACTCTGAAAGGATGGGGGTAGGGGCAGGAAGGGAGGGTGAAAGTTTAGAGCCCCTGTGGGTAGGGAAGGGGCCTCCAGGGTCTGACAGGCACCCCCAGGACACTGTGTCTGCCCAAGCCTTTACTGGTAAAGTGGAGGCCAGTGCAGCCACCGGCTGAGTGCAGCCACTGGGTCAGTGCAGCGGCCGGGCGAGTGCAGCCCTCGGATTTTGCCCCAGTAACCAGAGTCCCATTAGCACAGTCTGAGCAGGGGGCCTGGCAGAGCACTTCGTCCTCCTCTCTCATTTAGGGGGGAAACAGTTCTCACAGGGACAACCACCATCTTGAGTCTCTTCTGTCAACTGCCCTGTGGTCTGTCTGGCCACACTGGGGCAGAGCATCACTCCAAGAAACTCTCTGATCTCATTTCGCTAGCTGAGCAGGTTCCCACCTCTGTTCCTAGCGCACCAGCATGAGTGAGCCTCAGGAACCGCCCGAGATTTTAGGAGTTAGGAGTGGGTCTAGCTGTGCTGATGGCCACCTGGGGCTCTCGTGAACTCTAGCCTCCTCCCATCCGCCCACCGAGGGCATCGTCAGGCCTCTGTGCTGAGCCATTTGCCTCCTGCTCTGCCCCAAACCTGTTCAACCCCCAACATTCTCACTTTCCTGTCCCCTTCATGCTTCTTAGCTCATTTCTCTCTGCTTCTGCAAACCTCCCTGCCAAATGTTCCCCCACCCCAAACCGACCCTTTTCATCTCTATGTCCCCTCCGTGTACACCTCTCTCAAAATGCAGGGCCACGGGGCCCTCCTTCTTAGGGACTAGGCCATGCCTAGGGGTAGGGCTGGTGTGGCATCAGTGACAAAAAACTGCTATGTCTACCCGAGTAAGTCACATAATACACAAGCAGGGGCCAGGCATGGTGGCTCATGCCTATAATCCCAACACTTTGGGAGGCCGAGGCGGGTGGATCACTTGAAGCCAAGAGTTCAAGACCAGCCTGGCCAACATAGTGAAACCCCGTCTCTACTAAAAATACAAAAATTAGCTGGGGGGGTGGTGGTGGTGTACACCTGTAATCCCAGCTACTCAGGAGGCTGAGGCAGGAGAATCGCTTGAACCCGAGAGGTAGAGGTTGCAGTGAGCTGAGATCTTGCCATTGTACTCCAGCCTGGGCAATAGAGTGAGACTCTGTCTCAAAAAAAAAAAAAAAAAGCAAAAATTAGCCTAGCATGGTGGTGCAGGCCAGCTACTTGGGAGGGTAAGGCTGGAGAATTGCTTGAACCCGAGAGGCAGAGGCTGCAGTGAGCTGAGATGGCACCACTGTACTCCAGCCTGGGCGACAGAGTCAGACCCCGTCTCAAAAAAAAAAAAAAGACACAAGCCGGATTGGTGGCGTGAACCCCAGTGTGGAGCAAAAAAAAGGGCTGGCCCTGGGACAGAGGCCTGAAGAACATGGACAGGGGTCTCTCCTGCGAAATGCTGCCAAGGCCTGTCTAATCGCAGGTGCCTGTGGCCCAGCTACTATCCAAGTGTGTCCCTCCGAAATTCATGTGGAACCCTAATCTCCACTGTAGTGGTAATAAGAGGTGTGGCCTTTGGGAGGTGATTAAGACTCGAGGGCTCTGCCTTCATGAGTGGGATTACTGTCCTTAGAAAAGAGGCTGAAGGGAGCTCCCTAGCCCCTCCCCCCACATGAGGATGCAGCAAGAAGATATCAGGCTGGGCGAGGTGGCTCATGCCTGTAATCCCAGCACTTTGGGAGGCGGAGGTGGGCAGATCACTTGAGGTCAGGAGTTCGAGACCAGCCTGGCCAAAATAGTGAAACCCTGTCTCTACTAAAAATACAAAAATCAGCTGGGTGTGGTGGTGCGTGCCTGTAGTCTCAGCTGCTCAGGAGGCTGAGGCACGTGAATCGCTTGAACCTGGGAGGTGGAGGTTGCAGTGAGCCGAGATCTTGCTACTGCACTCCAGCCTGGGTTACAGAATGAGACTCCGTCTCAAAACAAAAACAAAAACAAAAAAGAAGAAGACATCGTCTTTGAAGCAAGACCTTACCAGACACTGAATCCGTTGGCGCCTTGATCTTAGACTTCCCAGACTCCAGAACTGTAAGAAATAAATTTCCAGGCTGGACGCGGTGGCTCATGCCTATAATCCCAGCACTTTAGAAGTCAGAGGTTGTACAGATTGCTTAAGCCCAGGAGTTTGAGATCAGCCTGGGCAGCCTGTATCTCAGAGAAACCCTGTCTCTTAAAAAAAAAATACAAAAATGAGCCAGGCATGCTGGCATACACCTGTAGTCCCAGCTACTTAGGAGGCTGAGGTGGGAGGATGGCTTGAGCCTGGGAGGCAGAGGTTGCAGGTGAGCTGAGATTGCACCACTGCACTCTAGCCTGGGTGACAGAGCAAGACCGTGTCTCAAAAAAAAATGAACAAACAAACAAACAAAAAAACAAAAACAAAACAAAACAAAAATTCCCTTGTTTCTAAATTACCCAGTTTAAGATATTTTGTTAAAGCAGCAGGAGCAGATGAAGACAGGCCCAATTCCCAGAACTCTTCTCAGGACCTCAAACAGGCCTGGACAATGAGTCAGGAGAACATCTAGGGTGGAGTGGGGAAGGATTTGACCCCTTGCTGTTTCTCCAGCTAGTAAGCCCAATCTCACCGCTCCTGCCACTCTCACCCAAACACAGTGCGAAGAGGGAGCTGGTCTCCTTCTCAAATGTCCTCCTGTCTCCAGGCCATGTCTGTCTGTAGCCTATCTGGGGCTGAGGGCTTAGCAAATAGGAGAGGAGCTGGGCAGAGTGATTCATGTCTGTAATCCCAGCACTTTGGGAGCCCAAGGTAGGAGGATCACTTGTGTCCAGGAGTTAGAGACCAGTGTGGGCAACATAGTGAGACTCTGTCTCTACAAAAAAGAAAAAAGAAGGCCAGCCATGGCGGCTCACACCTGTAATCCCAGCACTTTGAGAGGCTGAGGCAGGCGGATCACCTGAGGTCAGGAGTTCAAGAGCAGCCTGGCCAACATGGCGAAACCCTGTCTCTACTAAAAATACACAGATTAGCTGGTCATGGTGGCATGTGCCTGTAATCTCAGCTACTCAGGAGGGAAACCCTGTCTCTACTAAAAATACACAAATTAGCCGGGCATGGTGGCGTGTGCCTGTAATCTCAGCTACTCGGGAGGCTGAGGCCGGAGAATCACTTGAACCCAGGTGGCGGAGGTTGCAGTGAGCTGAGATAGCTCCACTGTACTCCAGCCTGGGCTACAGAGCAAGACACCATCAAAAAAAAAAAAAAAGAAAGAAAGAAAAAATTAGCCTGGCATGGTGGCATGCGCCTGTCTTCCCAGCTATTCTGGGGCTGAGGTGGGAGGTGGGAGGATCACTTGAACCCAGGGGGCAGTGAGCCATGATTGCGCCACTGCATCCCAGCCTGGGCAACAGAGTGAGACTCTGTCTCAAAAAAAAAAAAAAAAAAAAAAAAGGGAAATAGGAGAGAGAGGTCTTCTGGGAATGACAGTGACACTCACTCACAGGCACACACATCCAGCGAATGCACACGGATGCCCTGGCTCAGGTCCACACTTCTATATGCCTGTGCACCCACATTTGTGTGTGTGTGCCCTGTCTTATCCATTCAATCATCCAACAAATATTCATGGAGCAACCACTCTGCCCCAGGCACTGGGCTAGGAGCCGGTGTGACAACAATGAACGAGACAGACCTAGACCAGTGGTCCCAGCCTCCATGGAGCTTACAGCCTAGCAGGAGAGAGATATATATGTTAAATGAATATTTACACAAAATTGTTAAAGATAGTCCAATCATAATAAGGGTCATGGTGGAGAAAATTCCACTGGACTCTAAGAGAGCAGGGGGTCCACACAGTCTTCACTTAGAGTTACACAGGTTGCACCACACAAGAGGGCTCCAGGAGAGCATGACCAGTGTCTGTGTCTTTGTGACAGAAGGGGTGCCTCTTTTTAACTCTCTCAAAGCCATCTCCTGGGCTGGGTATCCTGAGGTGGCGGTGGCTAGCTTAGTCTGCGGGTCAGTTTCACATCTGCTATCCTGCATGCCCAATCTCATAAGGTCTCAAGCCCAGTTTCAGGATCAATCTTGCTTTCATACAGAGTATTACAGAACACCCTATCGTACGCTCGCACAATCATCCACACTGCTTGACATCACACAAAGGCTCCAACACACTATTACAGACATGGCTTTCACACACACTTGAGGATGCTCACAATCACACGAAGATCCTCACACACGTACTGTCACATGCATACACAGCCTCGTGAAAGTCACACATAAGCCTTCATATCCCATCACACATGTGGTTCCTTACACACCACATCACCCGTATACCCATTGCTTCATTACAGCCACACACAGTTCCTCACACTCTGTTACACACACACACAGTCTCTCGTACATGCAGACGGTCACGCTCCTGTTAGGCTTCTGGAGACAGGCATGTGCAGCCCCTGATCACAGCTAAATGTCAGCGAGTCCCTCTCCTCCCAGTTAGAGATGAATTGTTGCTCGGGAGATATTTCATCCTTAATGCCTCCTGCTTGAACTGGAGCATGCATCTCGGGGAGGTTACGTTTCTCCCAATCTGTCTGCTGTCCCCCGGCTGGCTCAGGGAGCTGCCCTCCTGCCTCTCAGCTTTCATGAGGGGAGAGGAGAGCTCCCCCTCTCCTTACAGCCTCTCCCCAACCCAACCCTTCCCTCCTGCCAGCTCGCTCCAGGAAAAAGACCAAAGCCCAGGCAGCCGCCCAGTCCCCCTCCCCAGCTCCCAGCTCAGGAGATGTCCCCAGAGCCCAGGGGCCATAGCCTGGCCACACCCAACCCCTACCCCAGCTGCTAACTGCAGTCCGGCCAACACAGACTCCGTGGCCTAGAGAAGAGTTGAGGATAGAGAGATAGGATGTGGTATTGAGAAGCCTGGCATTGAGAGACAGCCACTCTTAAGGGTTGGTCTGCACCCACATCCCTCCTTGTCATAAACAAAACAAACAAAAAGCATGATTGATGCCAATATGAGGGTAAATTACTATAACCTTTCAGGAGGGAAGTTGGGTAAGAAGTATCCCCAGCCTCCACAAAGTATACCCCCTTAGCCCCAGCAATGTCTAGGAATGTATTGTAAGGAAATAAAAAGGAATAGTCCAGACGATTTAACTTCAACGGGCTCATTCCTGCCTTGTTTATAAGAGTGAAAAATTGGAAACAACCTAAACATCCCACAGTAGGGATTGGCAATGGTACAACGATCAACAGAATACCATGTAGCCATTAAAATGATGGTGTGGAAGAATGTTTAGCATCATTGAAAGACATTCACAATGTAACATTGAGTAAAACAAGCAGGTTGCAAAACAGTATGTATACTAAATGCAATGTGGTAGCCTGGATTGGATCCTGGAATAAGAAAAGGACATTAGTGAGAAAACTACTGAAAGCCAAATAAAATCTGAAGTTCAGTCAATAATAACATACCAATGCTGATTTCTTAACTCTGATAAATATACCTTGGTAATGTAAGATGTTAACATTAGGGGAAAGTGTATAAGGGGTGTATGGAAACCCTGTACTAGCTTTGCAAGTTTTCGGTATATCTAAAATTATTCCAAAATTACCAAAATTCCAAAATGGTTTATTTTTAAAACCATTATGTCTATATAACATAATCCTCATTTTGGTTTTTAAAAAAGTGTGTATAGCCCTTCCTCCATGTGAGGACACAGCTAGAAGCCTCCATCTCCAAGAAAAAGGCCCCTCCCAGGCATGGTGGCTCATGCCTGTAACCCCAGCACTTTGGGAGGCCGAGGTGGGCAGATCACTTGAGGTCAGGAGTTTGAGACCAGCCTGGCCAACGTGGTGAAACCCCGTCTCTACTAAAAATACAGAAATTAGCCAGGCATGGTGGCGGGCACCTGTAATCCCAGCTACTCAAGAGGCTGAGGCACGAGAATCACTGGAACCCAGGAGGCAGAGGTTGCAGTGAGCTGAGATTGTGCCACTGCACTCCAGCCTGAGTGACAGAGCGACACTGTCTCAAAAATAAATAAATAAATAAATAAATAAATAAATGAAAGAAAGAAAGACAAAGGGCCCTCACACAACACCAAATCTGCCAGTGCCTTGATTAGAAAGGATACCTATAACAAGATCTGGGAGAGTATTCAACAGCATATTACCATTGGTAATTTCTGAGGAGTGGGATTATGGGCCATTGTTTTAATTATTTGAATGTTCTTTGTGTTTAATAAAGGGACATATACCACTTGCATTAATAAAAAAGAAATCAAACCCGAATGTCACTGGCGATGCTGAGAGTGGCTTCATTCCCAGCCACCCCAGCCAGCCTCCTTTTCTCCCCAGCATGGGGTTACTGAAGACCTGAAGGTCTTGAGCCATTCTGGACGGGATCTTTCACTTCCACTCCAGCCACTAATTGGCATGATCTTCACCCCCTTCACTCCTTGGAAACTCCAGAATTTCAGGATCTGAACTTCTCTTCTTTGAGCCCAGTCCCCTATCTTCCCACCTCATTCATTCCTGTTGACTTGCTCTCTAGTCCCTGAAACCGTCTGCTTTCTCCCAGTCCCTCACCCCCATTCTGGCTTTACTTTCTCCCTTCTTACCCTGGTTCTGTATCAGCCACTTCAACCCTGTGCTTGCTTCCATCCTGCCCGCCCTGCTCCAGCCCTAAGCAACACCACCATTTACTTTTCTGGCTCCCATTCCTGGGCACTCTAGAGCAGGTGAAAAAACTGGCTCATTCATGCTGCCTCAACTAATTCCTTATCACCATGTGGAAAACACTTTCTCTGCATCTGTAAGTGACTCCCTGTTACAATTCCACAACCACTACAGGCTTCCTCTGCGAGCTTTCAACTCCCTGCTCTCCTCTCTTAGAGGACTGTCCCTCTAACTTGACCGAAAATATGGAGCCCATTCTTCAAACAATGTGCCCCGCTCTACTTGTCCCCAAACCTGCCAGTCCACCTCAGAATCTCCCTGGATCATCACTTATACTTTCTTCCCTCCTGTCTCTGAGGAGGAAGAGTTCCTTCTTCTTACCAAAGACTCAACATCTCGGGTGCCTTTCCAGAACTTTCTCCATCAAGCATCTTCTCCTATACCTTGTCACTCTTGGTTCTCCCTCCCTCCTTTCTCCTGGACTTTTTGTTTTTCTTTCTTTATTTTTTAATTTCAATTTTAACTTTTTCAGGCAGGGTCTCACTCTGTCGCCCAGGCTGGAGTGCAGTGGTGCCATCTTGGCTCACTGCAGCCTCCACCTCCCAGGCTCAAGTGATTCTTGTGCCTCAGCCTCCCAAGTAGCTGGGACTACAGGCACATGCCACCACGCCTGGCTAATTTTTTGTATTTTTGGTAGAGACGGGGTTTCACCATGTTGCCCAGGCTGGTCTCCAACTCCTGAGCTCAAGTGATCCTTCTGCCTTGGCCTCCCAAAGTGCCGGGATTGCAGGCATAAGCCACCACACCCGGCCTCTCCTGGACTTTTTGAATGAGTAATTGCCGTAATCACCTCTAGTTCTTTGCCATTCAACTCTTCATTCAATATCCCCACCACACTGTAGTCTCTTACAGTAGTCTGCGACCTCCAAATAACCACCCACGGGCCTTTTACTCTGTCTTCCTCACTGATTGATCTGCACAATTTGATACTAATTCCCTCCTAAAAAACTTCTATTTGGGAGATTGAGGTGGGCGGATCACTTGAAGTCAGGAGTTTGAGACCAGCCTGGCCAACATGGTGAAACCCCATCTCTACTAATAATACAAAAATTAGCCAGATATGGTGGTGTGCACCTGTAATCCCAGCTACTCGGGAGGCTGAGGCAGAAGAATTGCTTGAACCTGGGAGGCGGAGGTTGCAGTGAGCCAAGATCGCACCACTGCACTCCAGCCTGGGCAACAGAGCAAAACTGTGTCTCAAAAACAAAAACAAAAACACAGAAAACCCCAAACTTCCATGATCTCCAAGCCACTCACTCCCCTTGATTTCCTCCCTACTTCCCAACCACTCCTTTTTAGTCTCCTCTGACTTCTTTCCTTCCTCCAACTTCCTAAATATAGGGATCTCCCAGGATTCTGTTTCCAGTCTTGAACTACCATTCCCTCTCTTTAGCAAGCTCATCACTTCCTTGGTTTCAACAAGCTATCTGGAAGAATCTCTAACTGACAGCTTCTGACTTCCACTCTGGAATGTCCAACTTCCTGTTGGGCATGTGTGAGTGAACGTCCTTGGAGCACCTCAGACTCATCGTAAACATAATCATGATTTCTATCCCCTAACCCCAACAAGCCCTGCCTCCAGACTTCCACCTTCTTTCAAACAATCAAGCCTGGCCAGCCACGGTGGCTCATGCCTGTCATCCCAGCACTTTGGGAGGCTGGAGGAGGATTGCTTGAGCCCAGAAGTTTGAGATTAGCCTGGGCAACATAGTGAGACCCTGTCTGTATTTAAACAAACAAACACACAAACAAACAAACAAAGAACAATCAAGTTTGACACCTAGGAGTCATTGGACTTCACCCTTCTCCTTCCTTATTTCCCAAGTCCGTTCACCCACCAGGTCTGGCCAACTTTCCACTAGCCTCAGCTCTTGCCCACACCCCTTTGTGTTCTGTCCTCTCTGCCCGCTCTGGTTCTGCCCTTCCTTACCTGAACTATGGCAATACCCTCATCCATGACCCTCCTGCCTCCAATCTTGTCCCACTCATGCTATTCCTACCACAGCAACAGCCCATAGCCCCTAAAGCTAGGGTGACCATATACTTTAGTATTCAAACCAGGAGGCTTTTATGAGTGAAAGGAGGATCTGTAAAATAATAATAATTTAAAATAAAAAAACAATGTCAGAGGAACAGCAGGCATAAACTGGAACTATCTTGGGCATATGGTTATCCAAACTAAAGCACGTGCCTGATCACATCCCTCTCCAGCTCAGAGACCTTCCATGACCCCCGCTGAATTCAGTTCAGACTCCTTGTGCTGGCATTCTAGTCCCACCTTTCCAGCTCTGTTCTACCTCTCTCTCCTAGCTTATACAGAACTCCTCATTGGCCTTTGAACATGACTCATGCAATCCTACTCCTGTGCCTGGGTTCATGCTGTTTCCTCCTTCAGGAACTCCTTGGCTCCAACTCTGCCCCTCAAATCCTATTCTTATTTCGAGACCCAAACCACAAACTATCCTCCATGAAGCCTCCTCTCATCCTCTTTCTGCACCTCACATTTCCTCCTGTAACCATTCGCATTTCCTCCTTACTGTATTATTTCTGTGCTTTGCTCTCAAAGATGCTGATTGGTGACTGCACACGGCTCCACTCCCAGCCAGCTCTTTGGCTGGGCAGCTGTTTACAATGTGTCCTGGCGTTAAAAGATGAGCTGGGCCAATCCGATTTCCTCTCCTGGGAATTTGAACTATGAAATACTGAGAGACTAGAGCAGTTAGCAGAGGTGATGTAGAGAGAGATTCAGAGAGGCCGGCTGGTCAAATGCAAGTCACGGTTATGAGAAATTATGAGGAAACCCAGGAAGCTCTCGGTGCTGCATGGGGGTCAGAAGCAGTTATGAGCTGGAGCTTGGGAGGCTGACCTGAGTGAGAATCCTTACTCTGCCACTTCCTGGCTTGAACGTGGAGCAGCTTACCTTACCTCCTTGAGCCTCAGTGTTCTCATATGTAAAATGGGGGTAACGATATTAACTAACTGAACAGTGTTCTAAAGAGGATTAACGGAGATAAGCATGGAAATCAATAGATCTGGCTCAGAATTTGTTAACAATTATTCTTCCTCCACTTATTATGATAATAATTATTAATTTCATTAATAATAATGAAGAAAGAGATAAAGAAGAAAGAGACCCTGTGGGATTCCCTTCCACCTGACCAGGAGAGAGAAGTTGGTCCCCAGAGCTTCTTTGGTTCCTGCGTGCTTTCTGGGCCCAGTTCCAATGACAAGCCGTGTGCTTCAATACAAAAGACCTTCCTTTTTCTTGTGATTACTCAAGTGAACCTCTGTTTCTTGCAAACAGAAAGACCCCTGCCCAGACCCCTGTCTTCCTCTCATGTCTGGACTTGAGCTTCTCGAAGTCCAGCACAATAGTCTGCTACCTCAGTATCCTGCCTGGGCGTTGAACACAGCTGATGCCCAATGCTTGGTAAATAAAAGAATGAATGAATGAATAAGGTCCAAAGCCTTTGTGGGGAGCCTATGGAAAGGCTGTTTTTAGGAGACTCAGAAGTCCCTTGGGTAGATGGTTAGGGGAGAGTTCGTTGACAGCCCTGTCCCTCAACGCAGGACAGAAGGCAGGCCAGGACTGGAGCACTCTGGACCACTTGCCTACACCCTGCTAGGCCTTGCCTTCCCTGTGGCACCAGGATAAGGGGCAGAAGGTGACAGAAGGGCCAACTGGGGGAAGACAACTGCTGGGTCAGGTTGCCAGCCTGCTGAAACGGGTTGGGCCTGCCCCCTCCCCTGCCCAGCCTCATCCCCTCCACTCCTTCTCCCAAATCCCAGACCCCAGTTCCATTCACATCTTTTCAGACACTTCCCTTCACCATGTTTTCTTACCATGTCTTTGCTCATGCCATCCCTTCCCTTTCCGATGCCCTTCGCCCTCACCTCCCATGAAAACTCCTACCTGTCTTTTAAAACCCAGCTCAGAACCAGCCCCCTACTGGAATCTTCCTTGGATCTCTCAGGCAGTTAAATGCTCTTCTTCTGTGCTTCCACAGTCTTTTTGGAGATTTTTATGGGCCCCAGTTCATTGCTCCAATTACCCGTGTATTTGTCTGTCTTCCCGCAAAAAGGTCTCAAGGACAGGAATTGTGTCTTATTCATCACTGTGTCCTCAGTGCTTAATAAAGGTCTTAGCTCACAGTAGGCTTTCACTAAGTGTTTGTTGACTGTACGAATGTAACAATAGATTAATCCACAGTTTCTCTCAGCTCTGGGATCCCTGGCTCCTGCTGTTTTCTCTTCTTCTTTGGCTGTCTTGGGCATTTCTTGAAGCCTTTCACAGTCCTGTGACTATTTCCCAATGGCACCACTAGCCACTGCCAGTCCTGAGCAATGTCTGCTGTCCATAACACAGGACACTACAGGGCTATAGATCCAAAGCTTCTTGAAGCTAGAGATCTGGGAGTTAGGTCCTGAGCAAGGACCACAGGAGAATGAAGACACAGTGGAGTGAGTTGGCACCTTGATGTCCTCATTGGCCATATGGGGTCTGATGAGTGGTTTCAGGCTCTCCCTCCCAGGCAGGCCTCTGACCAGGCTCCAGGCATGGCTGCCTCTTGCCTGCCCTCCTACCTCCCCAGGCCGATGGCTGAGCTGCTGGCGGAGGCTGCACTGGGCCAGCCTGAGCAGACAGCCTTGTGCAATTGCTGGCTCCAGGCCTCCCAGCCCAGCTTGTAGCTCCCCCCAGAGTGGCGGGATTGATTGGCTGCAGCCGGAATGGGCACCAGTCTCCCTGGCTTGGACAGAAACAGGGCCATCTGTTACACCTCTAGTTAAAAGTACATAAAGTTGAGCATTTGTGCGCCGACAATACCACCCCTGACACCCTCCACGCGGCACAGCGCTCCGGCTCCTTGGCAGGCTTGCGCCCCGCGACAGGCCGGCGCAGTAACGCCTACACGCTGGCTCATTTGGCACTGCTGCAGGCACCATGGCTCCACCCTCCAGAGGCCTGCCCCAGCTGGATCTAGCCGAAAATCTCAGATCCCACCTGTATTAGAGAATAAAAGGAAGGATTGAGGGGTGTGAAGGTATATATTGGTAGGCAACACCTGCTCCAGCTCAGGGTGCCTGCTGGGCTGCAGATAATGCCAGGTTTCAGGCTGTGATTTGGGAGGACCCAAGACAGCTGCTCATGCCAGTCCTGGGGGGCAAGTCTCAGGCGGACCCAAGTTGCTCCTGTGCTTGGGTCAGGCCTTTGGTTTCCTGGACTAAGCCAATTAGAAGAGTCCGCTTTGTTTCCCAATAAGATCATGCCCCTTGAGTTTGGAGTCCCCAGGGCGTCCTGTTACAGCAGCTAATGGGACCGCCCTAGACAAGACTGGATCCCGAACTTTGCCCTTGCTTTCTGAGTTCTAGGCTTTGGTTTCTAGGTTCTAGGATGTGGATTCTGATTTCGGAACCCCATTTTCTGTTCTCTGGGTCTGGGCCTGGAGATTCAAGGCATTCCACAAATGCGTTTTCCCACTTGTCTTTTTCTAGTACTCTAGCCAGGCTAGCCTGCCTGCTCCCCAAAACGTTTGTGGCCATTCCTGCCTCTGTCCCGTTGCTCTTGCTCCCCATCCAACCTAGGATGGTCTATTTCTTTTCTTCTTCTTCTTTTTTTTTTTTTTTTTTTTTTTGAGATGGAGTCTCACTCTGTTGCCTAGGCTGGAGTGCAGTGGTGCGATCTCGGCTCACTGCAACCTCTGCCTCCCTGGTTCAAGTGATTCTCTTGCCTCAGCCTCCCAAGTAGCTGGGATTACAGGCATGTGCCACCACACCCAGCTAATTTTTGTATTTTTAGTAGAGACGGGGTTTCACCATGTTGGCCAGACCAGTCTCAAACTCCTGGCCTTAAGTAAACCTTGGCCTCCCAAAGTGCTGAGATTACAGATGTGAGCCACCACACCTGGCTAGAATGGTCTATTTCTTCCCTCCAACCACTCAATTCTTCTCACGCTTCAAGGACTAGCTCTGGTCTCAGCTTTGCCAGCTAGGCTTCTCTGGCTATAGGCCCTTCTCTGCTCTGATCTGCAGAGGCTTCCCTCACCATCTGAATGGTTTCTTAAGAGGTTTGTCCAGTATGAGTCTTGAGATCCTTCTGCACAGGTAGAACCTGGGCTGGCCCTTGTCTTATCCACAAACTAGCAAAGGGCTAGGCATGTGATGTCAGGGGAGGCCCTAGACATGCCCACTTGAACTCAGCTCAGCTGTAGAATAAGGGGGATAATGCCTGCTGAGGTGGTTCTTGCTCTCCCAGTGGCTACCCTAGTGGCTCTGTCGGTCACAGCCTGGAAAGCAGATGGCCAGGTAGGCAGACAGCTTTTAGACATTGGTTTACTCATGTGTTTGTTTGATACACATTTATTGAACAGCTTCTATGTGCCCCAGGCCTGTGGTCAGCATGGAGCAGGAGAGGGAATCATTTAAAAAAATGTGATTAGACACAGTCCCTGCCCTCAAAGAGCTTATCCATTAGTATAAGACTGTAAGTCCACAAATAATGACAATGCATCAAACCAACAAAAATCAATCAACAGAAGTGCTCTTTGTCTTATGCAACAATGGACTCTTGGAGCTGGAAAGGACCCCAAAGTCAGAGACTCTGATATCCCATCTTCGGCTAAAACACATTTATATACATTAAATGAAACTATGTGATGAAAGCTTTTACTTGACACAAAGTGATTGTCAAATGATGACAATGTTGGTGATGACAATAAGACCGTGATTATTTTCCTTCTTAGCAGGCACTAAGCCCTGCTTGCATACTCCATGTGTTGGGGGAAGCTCATTCCATTGTTTCCACTTTGATCCTTCAGAAAGCCATTCTCAAGGATGAGCTGAAATCAGCCTCCCTGTCCCCTCTCAGCAATTCACTGGACTTGATTCTAACTCCCAGACCACACAGCAGAGCTGGGACTAGGGTGAGGCGAGTGAGATGCCCAAGGCACAAAACCTAAGGGATCACACACAGCACTGAGAGCAGATGCCTTCCTTAAATATAGCACCTCACATGCCTCACCCTAGTCCTAGCCCTGCCACACAGTTTGTGCCTCCTCCCCAGCCAGCCCCAGGGGGGAACTGTCAGATTCCTCGAGTAACTTAAGTCTCCAAAGGAGCTCTGACCAGCAGCCTACAGGATGTGTGTTGACCTTGTGCAGCTCCCACTCCCAGGGATGGGGTGATGGGGGCAGAGGAAGACTGAGATTTCTAGGAGAGTATGGATTCTAGCCAGAGAGACTCACCTGTCCACTTCAAGCCTGTCCTGCACAACTCCTTCTGCCTGGCCCTGCCTGGTTACTGCCAACTCCCTCTCCCCTACAGCACAGGTACAAGCAGCCTAAGTAAGAATGGTGTGCCCAGATCTGGGCCCTATAAGAAGCCAGGTGGTGGGCTCTGAAAGACATTGAGCAGTGGGCCTGGATATAGAAAGTAATGAGGGTGTTTCTCCTTCCCATGGGCATCTCCAGGTGGGGATGTGTGTTTGTATGTGTGTGTGTGTGTCTATGTGTTTGTGTGTGTGTGTAGAAGGCAGAATGTAAGGTTTACAGAAAAACCCTGGAGAATGGGGGTGGGGAGGGGCATGGAGTCTGGAAGACAGTGTGACCAGCTACACTACTTCCTAGTTTAGTCACCTCAAACAAGCCACATGATCTTTGTGAGCCTCAGTTTGCTAGCTGTAAAACTGGACTTAAAAAGACTATTTTCCTACCTAGAGGGAGGATTATGAGAGGGCCAACTGTGACAGGCCGAGATCCTGACTAGGTTCAGCTGTCTTCATGGGTGGGGGTGAGGCCCAGGCATGCCGAAACCTCCTGGGTTGTGCCCAAACTGGAGTTGCACCCTGTCTGCTCGCCTGGGGTCCAGCTTGCTCTGTGTTGCCTGAAACCACTCCTGCAGCCTCTCTGTTTCTCTCTGGCCCTCATTGATCCTGACCTTACAAATTCTTGATTTTTTCTTTCCTGTTTAAAAAATCCTGTCCACCTTCAAGGCGTCTTCGGCCTCTCAAGAGCCCTGAGAGGGAGGCAGTGATGGAATTCTTCCCATTTTCATAGATGCAAACCAAGGCCCACAGCGCATTCGAAATGCAAGGTGTGGCAGGGGAGAGGAAGGGTGCTTGAATTCGGCTCTTCCAAACCCCTCCTCCCAGGCTGGCGGCCGAGAGGTCACAGAGAGACGCGCTAGGATGGGCGTGGGGGCTTCGACGCGCCGGCGAGAAGGGCACCCAGGGCGTTGGACCCGCGCGGGGAGCGCAGCGGCCAGGGCCTGCGCTTCCCGCGACCCGCCGGCAGCAGGCGCTGTGGTAGCGGCGCCCTCAGTCCAGGAGCATTAACTTAAGAATAGCTCACACTAATATCCCTGGCTGTGTGGAAACAGCGTTTTATTAAATGCTTCACACAGATTTGGTATAATAAAGATGAATATATTATATCCTTTGCCTCCCCCAGAGTGAGACAATAATAAGGGAGGAGAAAAAAAAAACAATAACACGAAACATAAATACAACGTAATGGGACTTGTGGAGAGGGACCCGTGGCCTGTCCGGGCCGCCACGGGCGACCCCGCCGCTGGCACTGGGGACGGGGTCGCCGGGAGCCGGACTCCAGTCCCTCCTTGCCCAACCAGAGGGTCCCAGGCCCTGGCTTCCACTCTGCTGCCCTGCAGGAGAAGGACCCGATCTCAGAGAGAGGCCCCTAAAGAGGGAGAGAGTGGGGGACTGGCTAGGGCTGCCGTGGGTCCCGGGCTGGGGGTGCGCTCTCTTCCCCCAGCCCCTTCTCCCATTAGGTCCAGGACAGCGGCTGGGGACTAGGCCCCACAGGACAGACGCTTGAGGAAAAACAGATCCAAGAGCGATGGCTGCTCCCTTGGCCTGGGGAAGGCTGCCCTCGCCTCCTCGCCCCACGGGCTCTCCCATAACATGCGGAAAGTTCCTCTTTGGGTCTTACTTCTATCCTTCTCCGGGCACTGCCAAAATCGTTTACCTGAAAATAAGAATTTCAAAGCTTTCCTAGGGCAGAAAGAAAGGAACGCCTGGAGATTCAGCCCAGCTCCTCTCGGCTTAGGTCACTCCAGGCCCTGCGAGGGCTGGATTCACCCGTCTAATGTCAGACTGTGTGGCTTAAACACAAGAGCCGCTCCAAACCCCATCTGCGTTCTAATCCCACCTGTGATGCTGGCCAGAGCATCGCGACCTTAACCTCAGTTTCTTCTTTGGCAAAATGGAGACATGGTGAGGATTGGAGGGAAGGTTTCTAATGCCTGGCACCCCATCGGCTGTAAAAAAAAAAAAAAAAAAAAAAAAGAAAAAGAAAAAGCAGTTATCAGCTGCTCCCAAAATACTCGTTAAAACAAACGGCCATTTCAGATCTAGAACTCTCGAGAACCTCACTTCCTCCTTAGGTCCCAACACAGGCGACTCCCTTTCTCAAACGAATGAAAAGATTTAGTCTCCCAACACCTTCTCTAAATCTCCTGCCTTTTACCAACGTCAAGACTCAGAGAGGTTGAAAGACTTACCCAGGATCACAGAGCTGGCTGGTGGCAGAGCCATCTGAGGCTAGGGAATCGCCAGCCCACCTCACCTGTCTCTGCGAGGACACCCGAGCTGCCTCTCGGAAGCCGCTCGAGACTCACAGTCCGGGCTAAGGCCACGAGGACGGCAAAGTTAGCCCAGGCCTCTCCCTAGGGGACAGGGCTGTGGCGGGTGGCACCTCACCAAACGAAAAGAAACGAATAGAAAGAAACACGTAGAGACAGAGGGAAGAGGAAAGGAGAAGGAGGAGGAAGAAGAAGATGGGGGAGGGCTGGTGGCCTCCCTGGAGGCTTGGGATCTGGCTATGCGGAATTCCCGTGAAGATCCCTTTTGAGGCCTGGTTCATGCCGGCCCCCACAGGACTGGAGGAGCCAGGGCGGAGGTCTTGGCCCGAGGCTCGCCGCATAGGTGTAGGGAGGCTGCGTAGGGACAGGAGGGGGCGGCGAAGGAAGGGAGTAGACCTAATTAATGGAAATGAAGGGGCTGGGGAGGAACTGGGGGGATTGAGCGTTGGTGGGTGTGAGATGGGATGAATGCAATCCCTCAGGATCGGGAACCCAGGGACTTGTGGGAAGTGGGAAGAGCCAAAGGGGCCGGGTTTCGCTCAAACGAAATAAGGCTTCGGAAGTTACGGAGTGTACCTAGGGGGCGGCGGGGAGACAGGGGAGTCTGGTGCTGCAGGAATTGCATCCACAGGCCCAAGAAAGGCTGGGAGAGGCCCAAGTGTGTGGGAGTTCAGGGAGGGCGGAGGGCCCTGCAGCTTCCCTGGCTACTCACTTCAGGGCAAGGAAAATCCCGGCCAGGACGAAGCAGCCCGGAGGGATCCCGGCTCTGAGTACAGATCCGAGCCTGGCGTCTTCACTTTGCTTGGAACCACGCCGCCCACGTTCCCTGTGGGGCTGGGCACTGCAAATGCTGGGTTTTCCGCAGGTCAGACGTCCGCATCCCTTATTCTGGCTCCGTCTCGCCGCCTGTCTTCCCTTGCCCGGAGTCTTGGGACATCGGAGCGGCTTAGCTGAGGTAGCACTGCCCAGCAGGCGGCCCGCTGACCCATGGGGCTCGAGGGGGTTGGGACCGGGGAGGCTCTCTGAACTCGACCTGGGTAAATCCAGTATACTGGTGGGCGGGGGATCTTCTACCCGACTCCCTCTTCAAGTGCCTTAGTTGGCTACTCCCCTCCGCGGGGACTTGGGCGCTGCGCGGCGGCGGCGGCGCTAAGGCAACGGGCCCCCGCGCGACTACTGAATTATTCACGTGCAGTTTATTTATTATGAGAAGCCTTTCCTGTGTCCATCTAGCCGGGCGGGCGGCTCCTTGGTCTCCTAGTCTGTCCCAACTAGGTCCTTCCACCTTTCCACCTGGCCTAGCGCAGGCCCCATGCCCGGCCTGCGCCCGGCGCCCCCCGACAGTAGTGAGACCTCTGTGAAAGGGAGGGAGCTGAATACCATTAACGGTTTTTGGTCAGACTTTGATGTTTCTGGGCCGTTTGAGTTAGTAAGACAGAGGGTCAGCCCTTGGAGTTTCTGGGGATGGCAAGGAGAAGAGAACCCCAATTGTAGGCCCAGGAAAGCAGCCTCTCTCATTCCATCCCCACCCCTCACCCCACCCCACCCCATAAATAAATAAATAGCCACCCCAGGAGTCCAGCAGACCCTGGCTCTAGGCTGCAGACCTACTGCTGGTAAACAACAGACTAAGGGTTTCACCCTTACCCAGTAGCTCACCGCCAGGACAACAGAAGGAGGAGCTATAGGGAACTCTGGAACCTCTCTTGGAGTGGCATCTTTGGCCTTGTGCTTGGCTGTTCCCTTTGCCTCCAGGATGGTCCCTGCTTCTGCACCTATTTACATGCTCCTGGTTTTACAAAGTTCAACTCAAATGCCACCTCCATCGGGAACAGAACCAGACTCTTCCCCACACCCCGCACCCCCGCAACATACACACATGCTCACTTAGGTTCCTTTATCCTCTTCATAGACCCCTGGGCTACTGGGGTGGCGTGTGGGTGTCTGTTTCCTTCCACTCCTGCCTGCCCATCACCTCCCATTTTCTGTCCATTCTTCCTCTCTGCTTCTGGGCCCAACGAATGATGGGGGGTCAATCCTATTTTCTTTCTTTCTTTCCTTTCCTTTTTTTTTTTTTTTTTTTTTTTTTTTGACAGAGTCTTGCTCTGTCACCCAGGCTAAAGTGCAGTGGTGCGATCTCGGCTCACTGCAACCTCCAACTCCCAGGTTCAAGCAGTTTTCCTGCCTCAACCTCCGAGTACCTGGGACTACAGAAGCATACCATAACATCAGCTAATTTTTGTATTTTTAGTAGAAACAGGGTTTCACCATGTTCGCCAGGCTGGTCTCAAACTGCTGACCTCAAGTGATCTGCCCGCCTCGGCCTCCCAAACTGCTGGGATTACAGGCCCAGTCACTGCGCCTGGCCTCAATCCTATTAAAAAAAAAAAAAAAAAAAAATCCAGCCTGGGCAACATCGCGAAACTCCACCCCTACAAAAAGTACAAAAATTAGCTGGGCATGGTGGCGTGCTCCTTTGGTCCCAGCTACTTGGGAGGCTGAGGTGGGAGGATCACTTGAGCCTAGCAGGTTGAGGCTGCAGTGAGCCCAGATTATGCTACTGCACTCCATCCTGGATGACATAGTAAGACCTCATCTCAAAAACAAACAAAAAAAGCAAATGAAGGAAGTTCATTACTAAGTCAGACCACACCACCACAGCTGGGTCCACAACCTGGGAAACTCACTCCGTAGCCAAAAAGCATTAGAGAATGAGGTTTCTGGGCCCCTCTGAGTATATTGGTGTGAGCAGCAGGAGCACCGCATGCATCTGCAGGCAGCTGGCAAAACCAATACACCTACCCCTGGTCCTCTCTCTGAGGCACAGGCTAAGTTCCCTGTCTGGCTCCCTTTTTGTCCCTTGTTTATTTATTTAGTTTATTTACTCAACAAATGCTTGGAGCCCTTGGTGTATGCTGGGCTGGCATAGGGGCATGGAGAGGTGATTCAGGTCCTTCCTTCCCAAGTTCACAACAGATGGAGAGAGAGAGGAAGGACAGACCGACAAAGCAACACATTCTTGGCAATATGACAATGACATCCAGGGGAATGTGCTAAGGAGCGCAGAGGAGCTGAACAGGGCAGAGAAGGTTTCCCCCAGGAAATGAGTTGGGCACTAGAGAAAGAGCAGGAGGTGCCAGGAAAGGAAGGGACACAAATCATCCCAACCCTTGGATGAGGGGAGCAAAAGCTTGGAACCAAAAGAGAAGGCTATTCTAGAGGCTGCAGAGTATGGGCACCCAGGACTTGAGCATCTCTGGGAACTTGTCTCTTCTCCTCCCTGCCTGTCTCTTCACTCAGTGGTCTGTCTATGCCCCCCAGTACTTCCAAAGTGCAAGCATTCCCCGCTCCCTCCATACAGGATTACAGTGCCTGGAGGAGGCTGGTGCACGTGGTGCGGCCACCTTGTCACGGTGCTCAGAAGGAATTCAGCTCACAAAAGAAGCAGGAAAGGGGAGAATCAGGGAGGGGACCAAACGAGTGCCCTGCCCTCAGATGGTGCCCCACCTCTTCCTGCCAGCTGAGGTCCTAAGAGATGGGTGTGGCCAGAGAAAGCAGGGCAGGTCCAGGAGCAGGCTTGGAGCCCAGCCTGAATTTTGAAGCAGCTGCCTCCCTGCTCCCCAGGCCTGGGAGGAGGCTGCTTCCCTCCCACTTCCCCAGTGGCTTGCCTCCCTTCCCCACAGTGGCCTGATTCCAGCCTTTACCTTTTCTGGATCCCCACCCCCTTTGAGAATCCTAGGTGTTATATAATATTGCTCCCAGAAAAATGTGCCCACCTCGGTACACATATACAATTTCTGAGATTTACAGAGCCCCTGAAGCCCATTCAAAGAGCCCTTGGGGGACCTCTGGTTAAGAACCCCCTGGTTCAGGAATTAAGGGGACAGACTTGAATAAGAAATGAAACAAAACAAAACAAAACAAAAGGACAGTGTTCCAATCCTGATCACTCCAAAACAGGCTGTGTGACTTTGGATGGGTTACTTAACTTCTCTGGGCCTCATTTTCCTATTATGTAAAATCGGAGTAAGAGCAGTAGCTACCTAGAAGGATTGTGAGTAATAAATGAAATGAATAAAACTCTTAGCCTGGAGACAGGCACAAGGTAAGGGCTTATGGTATTTATTGTCATGGTTATTGTTGCTGTTACTGCAGACAGTGGCCCAGGGCAAAATGTAAAAACCAAGTGGGCAGTCCTGGCTCAGCCTGGGTGGCAGGAGGCCGTTTATCATAGTCCACTTCCATAGTAGAAGAAACACTCTGAATTCCACACAGAGTGCCAGAGTAGCAGGTCTTCATGGGACAACAACAACAACAGTAAATGATCCGCACTGCTGGCCAAGTTAACTTGTTTCAAGCAGTGTCAGACCCTTTTCTCTAAAGGAACTCTGGTCTGAGAATCAATGCTGGTGCTTACACAAATATTCTGGAAATGAATGGGGGTACCAAAACAATCCAGAGTGAATCCAATGGAGTCTTTGGGGGTTTAAGTGAATTCTTCTCCTGTGTTAAGGATTAACCTGTTTTGTTTGGGTCTGCAGGGTCCCCTTATTGTGGCAATTCATGAAATGCTGTTTCCCTCTTCTTTGTCTGGAATATTCCCTAAACTGAGGGAAAGCAGATTTTTGGCAGAATCATCCCTTCCCTATCCACTGAGAAAGAATAAACCTGGACCCTGGCTGCTTAAGCAGCAAACAGGAATTCAGGATCAGGGTAGCATATAGATTATGCTCTGAAGACAGGTATTCCCTCTGTGGAGCAGACCCTGGGAATCAGCTGCTTTCAGCTCCAGGTGAGAAGATGCTGGCCCAGCTGACTTGGGATGGGGAGACCCCCAGAATGTCTGCCTTGCCCCAGCATGGGGGCTCAGGAGGGGATTGGGCAGAAAGATTGGAGCCCAGACTGTCAGGGCTGGCTCTACCCCCACTGACCCTGTGTTACTCATTTCTGGAATCCTCCTAATCTCTAAACTCCTCTGAGGGGCCCAAACCATCCCCCTGCACATTGCACAATCATGTATACCCCATTTGCTCTATGGAAAGTCATTCAACCAATATTCAGCGGGAGCCCGGTGTCTCCTAGGACTTCGAAGGTCCGAGATGGACTGGAATACCCAGAGGAAGGCTCCTGCCCTCAGGTCTGGCAGAGGAGGCAGGTAGGGGTCAGTACACAAACCCAAAATATACCTCATTGCTCTGCAAGAGGGGTACAAGAGGCAAGCGGATTGGGCTCCCAGGAGTCCAGAAGATTCCAGACCCCCACACAATGCGGTTTTTCAGCAGCGGAGGTAGGGGTGGGAGCACGGTGTTGGGAAAAGGTTGTGTAGCAGGTGGGCTGGTTTCCAAAGGCGGCCTGGATAAGGGGATCTGGGTGAATCAAAACAACAAAACGCAGGGCGATACCACAGACTTCCCCACATCCCCGCACCTCACACCGCACTCTACACCCCAGCCATATGGTGTGCCCAAGTGTGTTTAACCAAGAGGCCAACCAATCAGGCCAAAAGAGCCAAGCCATAGGATTGGACAGCAGGTACAGGTCAGCCAGGGAAGAAGAGGTTTGGTGTCGGTGGTGGAGGTAACTCAGCAGATGATTGTGAAATGTCCTGTTTCTTTTGACATGGTGTGGCTGAAGACTAAAGATCTCAGTACTAGCCAGCAGGATAAGACATTAAGAACATGCCAAGCAGAGGGACCCCTCTGCTCCCCAGTTCATGTTCCCCTTCCTGTCAGTTTCCCAGTAACCCTGAACTCCCCTGGTCTTGAGGGTCTGGGAGATGGGCAACAGCAGGGGCTTGGCTTGTCCTTAAAGTCCTATCCTGTGGGCTAGTACCAGATGCGATGCAAAGACTGAAGAGGACAGGAAGGGTATGGAAGTATGGGAGGAACTCTGTCTCTCTCTCTTTCTCTTTCTCTCTATTGGGATCCAGGGGTCCTGGTTCCTGGATCTAGAGGGGCCTACCTGCCTCCCTGCCTCCCTGCTAGCCTCTCTTGCCTGAGGCTCTGGGTCAGGGGGTTGGGGTTATGGCAGGAAAAGGCTGAGGCAGGAAGTGAGAGGACAGACCCCTCTTGGCCCCAGAGCTTCCAAGCCACCCAGGTTCAGCTCCCTGATGCCCTCTCCCACTGGTCCCTCTCTGCCGGTCTCTAGGCTCTGACTCCTCTGTTGCTAGGCCCAGCATCGCCTGGTGGATCCCAGGGCAGCGCAGAAGAGTAGAGACAGGTCTGCCCTGGAGTGGGTCTGCAGCTCTGAGGGAACTGTGATTCCCATTCTCACCAATCCTGCCTCTGAGCTCTTGTCTTCCCCCCACTCGCTTACTCCCACCCCGAAAATGCAGGACAAAGATGAGTTAGAGGGTAGGGGTTCTTCCCAACACTCACAGCACTGGGGCACCAAACAAGAACTCTTTCTCCCTTATCTGTCCTTTTTACTCCAGAGAGCTGCCAGCCACAATTCCAAACAAACAACTGAAGGCAAGATCATGAATCCTATCTCTGCTGTGCAGAGGCCCCCTATGCTGAGGCATCCAGAGAAAGAACTTGTTTCCCGCCCCGGAGCCCAGCTTAGCTCACTCCCTCTCTGGGGTTAGATATGAGGGGAGAGGTGGCAAGAAATCCTAGTCTTCCCATCCCAACCCTTGGCCTAGGCCACAAATCCTCACTTTGGCCTCTCTGGGCCCTTTTCTGGTCCAAGTGGTGCTGCCTAATGCCCAACCTCACCGCCCACCCAGGAGTTTACAAACAAAGCCAGGGCCGGGGCTGTGTGTGTGTGGAAGGGAACAGCTCTTCCTCCCTGGACTCCAACCCCCGCTAGTTCCTCCCCTCCTTTCTCCAAGGGCAGAAATGGAAAATTAGTAAGGATGCCAGTGGCCCCACATAAACAGAATGGGGTAGCAAGACAGGAAGGCCTGAGGGCACAGCCCTGCTGGAATGCCTCAGGGAAATGAAAGAAATAGCTGAGTTCAAACACACCTATATGCCCACAGGTTCACAAACATTTACACAAATATACACATGGAGAACCACACACAAACACACATTCAAAAACACAAACACCTTCAAGTAACAATGCACACAACACGTTCTCCCGATATTCACAGATCCCGGGCCCTAAGGTCTTTAGCCCCGGCCTAACTGGAAGCCTGGCCTCCCTGCGAGTTCCTGAGAGCAAAGCCCCAGCCGCGGCCTGGCTCCCGCCTGGCCCCCGCCCCGCATCCGGAACAGCTGGAGTCGGCCTGGCCGTGCACTCAAGCCGGGCGCTGGGCTAGGCGGGGCCGGCAACGGTGCCCCGGCCGGGGCCCTGGCGGAGCGCGGCAGGGAGGCACGGAGCCGGCCCCGTTAGCCCCGGCACCTGGCCTGGCTACTCTTCAGACGCCCATCATCAGGCCGACGGTGGCCCTAGCCAGCCTGGGGAGCGGCTGCCGGAGGAAAGTGAGCAAGATTGCCGGAGGAGGTAGGGCGGCCGCTTCGGGATCAGGCCGGGGAGAGGCGTCCAGAGCCGCCAACAATTCCCTCCTCCGCCTCTCCGTGTGGAGAAGGCTAAGCGCCCCCACTAGCCCCCTCCCCCAACCCCTGGGGTCCTCCACCCCCTTCCCGCGTCGCCCACCCAAGGCTGCGCAGCCGACTCTGACCTCCTGCGGGCCAGCGCAGGAGGGCTTCAGATTCCCTCTCCCCAGGCGCCTTGCTCAGGCAGTGGGGTGAGGGGCAAGAGGGTCGGGGTAGAGGCGCTGGGCTCTTGATCTCAGCTCCGCAAAGTCCACGCTGGGTGGCAGCGGGGCCCACCCGGGCTCCTGGTCTTACCTGGCCCGCGCGGCGGCCGCGTCCCTCCCGGGCTGGGGTTCCCACCACCCTTTCGGGCTCCACATCCCGGGTCGGAGAGACCGAGACCTTCGGGCCTGTGCTGTCATTGCAGCTAGGCCGGCGGGAGGCGGGTGCGCCAGGAGCGCGGCTCGCAGTTTGGGGTGGGGGCGGTGGCTTTTCAGTCGCCCGAGGTTCGGGTGCAATAAAGGAGCCGCTAATGTAATTTACAAACAGCTCGGGCCGAGTGCCGCGCAGCGCCCGGACTGACAGGCGCATTAGGCAGGCTAATTCCAGCCGGCTCCTCCTACCCTCGGCCCGCTAATTAATGAGCTTCCCAACTTAGAGCCGCCTGCATTGGACAGACAGAGAGTGAAAGAGAGGGCGAGGGAGAGGGAGAGAAGGAGAGAGACGGGGGGAGCAGAGAAGAGAGAAGAGAGAGGGAGGGAGGAAGAGCGAGAACAGGAGGAGAGAACAGAGAGAAAGAAGAGAGGAGAAAGGGAGAAAGGAGAGAGAAAGAGAGAGAAGTGCCGCTGCAGATAATTGATTACACCCCGATCAAGGCTAACTTGTTAGCAATAGTCAATTGCCCCGTCTCTCCGCCTCCCTCGCAGTCCGGGATCGGCGCCCTCGCCTCTGCTCTTCCAACTGCGGCCGCCAGGACCCGGGGCCAGGAGCCACTGCCGAGCCACCTGACACCTTTAAATAGCACCGGGGTTGGCGAAACTGGAGCCCCGCGCAGCGCGCCCCGGCTCCGGCCCCGGATTGCTGGAAGTCCCAGCAGCAGCGGCGCCCGCGTCAGCGCCCTCCTCCCCGGGCCCCGCGCTGTTCTGCCCTCCTCAGCCGCTGCGCTAATCGGCCCCGCGCCCGGCCCGCGCCCTGCACAGTGCGGCCTCCTTTCCACCCGCCGCTGCCTGCCCGCGCCGTCCGGCGCCCGAGCTGCCCGCGGGCTGGGTCCCCGCGGCCCGAGCCGACCCGGCCGGGCCCCCGAACGAGGCCGAGATGACTTCCAAGGAGGACGGCAAGGCGGCGCCGGGGGAGGAGCGGCGGCGCAGTCCGCTGGACCACCTGCCTCCGCCTGCCAACTCCAACAAGCCACTGACGCCGTTCAGCATCGAGGACATCCTCAACAAGCCGTCTGTGCGGAGAAGTTACTCGCTGTGCGGGGCGGCGCACCTGCTGGCCGCCGCGGACAAGCACGCGCCGGGCGGCTTGCCCCTGGCGGGCCGCGCGCTGCTCTCGCAGACCTCGCCGCTGTGTGCGCTGGAGGAGCTCGCCAGCAAGACGTTTAAGGGGCTGGAGGTCAGCGTTCTGCAGGCAGCCGAAGGTAGGCGCAGCTGCTGGGTTCCTCTGCACCCAGCGCCTCGCGCCCTGTGCCCTGCGCGCTTCGTCCCCTATGCCTCTGCTCGCCCCTGCTCACTCCGGCCGCCAGGGCCTTCCAGCCTGAGCAGCTGCTTATGGGAGTGAAGATATGTGGGACGGGACCCAATCCTTATTTCCTAGGGACCTCTGGGTAGGCCAGAGCTGGGGGGTGGCCGGAGAAGTGTGGCGAGAACCCAAGCTCTTTCCGCAGTCTGCTTGCTTTGCCGGGCTCCCTTGCGTTCCCAGTGCCCTGGGCGCTCTTAGCCTGGCTACTCGGCGTGGGGAATCGAGAGTCTTTTGCTGGGACCTTATGGGTAGGGTAGAGTTGAAGTGATTGGGAAGGGATGGAGAACCAACATTCACACCGCAGTTAGGGTGTCCCTGTCTGGCTTTCTCATACCCTTAGAGACTTTGGGTCTTTCAAACCAACTCTTAGGTAGGGGGCAGAGACCAAAACAATTTTTCCTAGGGACTTCTGGGAGACCAAAGACAGGAGATGGTTTGCCATAGCCAAGACTTGCCCTGGTCCTGGAGGCTGAATTAAATCTGAGAAGGGAATATTGGTAGACTGCAGGCCGGACAGGCCTGGGTGGGTTACTGAGTTATGGGGGCGAGAGCCAGGGTGGGCTTCCTGTCTCCCAACGCGAGCCTACACTGTCCTTTCCTCCCAGGCCGCGACGGGATGACCATCTTTGGGCAGCGGCAGACCCCTAAGAAGCGGCGAAAGTCGCGCACGGCCTTCACCAACCACCAGATCTATGAATTGGAAAAGCGCTTTCTATACCAGAAGTACTTGTCCCCCGCCGATCGCGACCAAATCGCTCAGCAGCTGGGCCTCACCAACGCGCAAGTCATCACCTGGTTCCAGAATCGGCGCGCTAAGCTCAAGCGGGACCTGGAGGAGATGAAGGCCGACGTAGAGTCCGCCAAGAAACTGGGCCCCAGCGGGCAGATGGACATCGTGGCGCTGGCTGAACTCGAGCAGAACTCGGAGGCCACAGCCGGTGGTGGCGGCGGCTGCGGCAGGGCCAAGTCGAGGCCCGGCTCTCCGGTCCTCCCCCCAAGCGCCCCGCAGGCCCCGGGCGCTGGCCCCCTGCAGCTCTCGCCTGCCTCTCCGCTCACGGACCAGCCGGCCAGCAGCCAGGACTGCTCGGAGGACGAGGAAGACGAAGAGATCGACGTGGACGATTGAGCGGCGCCCCGGGTCTTCCGCCGCCCTGGGCTTCTAGCCCTCGAAAGCCCAACACCTCCCGGACCGGACCGCCAAGGGGAGCTGGGACCTCCTCTGCCAACTCCCGCCTCCTCCCCTGTCCCCGGCTCCGGACTCGGCTCCTGGCAGCCGCCTCTTCCCTCTCGAAGCAATAAACCCAGGCTGGCCGGCCGGGCCGACCGCCGCCAGCGGCCTCCACCGCCCCGGAAGCCCTCGCGGGGCAATTCTGTATGGCTTCTATATAAATATTTAAACCTATATAGCGGGTTCTTCCCACCGCAGCCTGATTTTTCCTTTCTTTTATTATTGTTTTTTTAAATCTCGGAGATTTCGATGTTTTCAAAGCTCTCGGGCTGCCGGGTTTGCTGAGGGCGAGGCAGAAACCAGGGCGGGGAACACTAACCCTGCGGTCTAGAGGAGGGGCAGCTCCGGCTGTTTTGATTTTTCTCTGCATGTGGCGAATGCACCGGCCCGCTCCTTCCTCGCCTCCCTCGGCCTTATTGCAGTTGACTTCTATTTCCTCCTGCCTTTTTTCCTCATGTGGGAAGGGAAGAGGTGGGCAGCCGGGTCCTGACTTGCAAGTTTCAAAATCGATCTTTCCTCCCCACCCTCTGAGAGAAAAGTCTGTTTTCGATGCCATTTCTGCCTCCTAATGCCCACGAATGCTGTTTTTAAGATTCCTCCCTCCGTCCCGCATTTCCTCGGACTGACTGTTGGAGTCCGGCTCTTAGGGACAATGTAGGGGGAAATCCAACCAACCAACCATCGAAAACAGAACCCAAAGCCCTATAATTATTTTGTACTCTTTTTAGAATTTTTTTGCATGTGACAGAGACAGAGAGGAGGCCGACCCAAGCCCTCACCTCACCTCCTCCACAGCTCTGGGTCTCTCTTGCCACCTTGAACACCCCACTCCTACCCGACTTGGCCAGAGGAGGGTGGCTGGATGTGAGTGGGCTGCGAGTGCCCCTTCCCTGCTCCTCCCTTCCCTTCTCCTCCCCAGACTGTACCCAAGGCCTCTTTCTCCAATAAATAAAGTCTTTGCCATTTTACTAGAACCGGCGGCGACCGTGTCTGAGTGGTGGGCCCGTTTCCGAGAAGCAGCGGCAGGCTGGGCTTCTTGCCGCTGCTTCTTGCCGGTCGCCCCAGCCTTGGAGATTTGGGGGGGATTTTCAGGACAGGCTTAAGAGTGAAGGGCGAGGGGGAAGCAGCAGGAGGAGGCGCTTCTTGCCTATAAACCTGAGGCAGCTGCTAAATAGGGAGAGAGGCGGGCTTCGCCAGGTCGGGGTAAAAAACGAGCCGGGAAATGCTGGGAGAAAACGCCTGTGTATGTGGGGGCACACCACAGTACAACATTAATTTGTGTTGAACAAAGGGTGGGAGGGGGTCTTGCCCTGCATTTCCTGCATCCCACCCCAGACCAAAGGGCATTCTCCCTGCACTCCCTGAAAACTGGGCTGAGCCCCGGGAGCGCTGCAGGTATCACTCAGTCAGACGCGGGGTGGAGCCTTGGGTTCCCAAGTTTCGATTCTAGCCCCGATGGCCTCATCCTTGGGGAGTAGGGGGCCAGAGGCTAAAGGCATCAAGGCCAGGCTGAATTTCAATGTGGGCACCTGGAAATGTAAGCCCAAGCGTCTGGAAGCTGGTGTGAATTTCTGGCAACATTAACCAATTCTGCCCCCACACCCCGTCACTTCGCTGCGGGCAGCGGTATGGATCTTGCAAGGACTCTCTCGGGTCTGCGGCGCCCCAAGGCCGGCTGGGGCGGGGGCTGAGGCCGCTTTCACTTTCCCGGACAGAGTGGGTTTCTCTCCGGGCTTTTGTTGTCGCTGGGCTGGCGAGTAGCCGCTGTCACCGGAGTGGGGTCCCGCCTCCGGGCCGCTGGGCTCCCTTTCTCCGCAAAATTGATGTGAGAAATGCGCATCTGGTCTCGGGCGGCGATGGGGCCCCCGGGCCCGAGCCAGGAACGTGCATGTCCAGGAGGAAACGAAGAGACAGAGAGAAAGAGGAAAAAAAATAGGAACACAGAAAGACACTCCAAAAGCAGAGAGAGAAAGCGGAGAGGCACAGAGACAGGACGGAGAAAAAGAGGAAAAGACAGAGAAACAGAGAAACGGAGAAAGGGAGACAGAGACAGAGGGAGAAAAAAAGAATGGGAAGAGAGGAGAAGAGAGAGAAGGAGCAGAGAAGGAAAGAGACGGCAGGGCAGCGGGGCAGGCGTGCGGCCGGTTCCTCCCGGGCGACAAAAATTGCCCTCTCTTAGGATGGATGAGTCTGTAATTCGGAGCGCGGACCATGAAGGCCGGGACGAATGGGCCCGGGCGGCCGCTGACAGGCGACAATAGCCGGGCCCAGCCCCCCGCGGCTCCCGGTGCGGGCACGGCCGCGGCCCTCCGCAGCCCAGAGCGCGCCGGCGCTGGCGACCATATGGTTTTTGAATTTTCTTCACAATTTGTAGACAATTTGATGGATTAGGTCCCCGCGCGCGCCTCCTCGGCACAAAGGCGGCGCAGGGACCGCGGCGGGGCGGTCACCCGGGCATCTGCGCCCGCCGTGCGCACCCCCCCACTCGGCCCCCGCCCCGCGCCCGAAGCCCCAGGCCGCCCGCCCAACACGCTCATGAATCCCAATGAAGCGGCCCTGGCACCTCCGGCCGCTCTCTGCTTCGCCGCCCTGGGCCTGGCCCCGCTGGGTCCCTTCGGGCTGGGGGCGGTGGCCCCAGGGCTGAGCCCACCCGAGCTGCGGCGCCTGCGGGGCGCGCAGCTAAGCAGGCGCGTCGGGGCTGAGAAGAAACGGGGCCATTTATCCGCCCGTCTAGTTAAAGCGGGTTATTTGTTTGCTTCTCCGGCCTCCCCCCTCCCCTCCCTTCCCCCTCTCTCCTCCCCCGCCCTTCCCCTTCTGCCTTTTATTCTTTTGTCTCTAAATGGATTTAATGAGCCTGAAAAACATGACAATTGAATATAACCAAGAAATAAAAAATAACGAGGGAGGAAGGAAGGAGGAAAAGAAAGAATGAAAGAAGGAAGGGGAAGGATTAATAAAATAAGGAGAAAACGCAATTCAATTCAGCAAATGTTTGTTGCGCGTCTTTTCTACGCCACGCCGCGCAGGGGGCTGGGAAAATTGAAACGAATCAGATTCGGTTCCTGCCCTCAAGGAGCTCCTAGTCTAGTGGGCAAGACTCGCAGCACCCCCAGGGCTAGTAGAAGCGGACCGAGGGACAGGGCCGTGCCAGTTGCAAAACACTGAGAGGCAGCTACCAGGGTGTTGGGGGCTTCACAGAGGAGGTGGCTTGAGACCCGGGCCTTGAAAGGCGAAAAGTAATTCGTTGGTTCCATAGGCCAGAGAAGAGAGCCAGCTGAAGGAAGGACTAGAGCTGCGGCGGGGGGAAGGGGGAACGAGGTGTACGTGGTAGCCTCGGCTGAACCCGAGCTAAGGAGGCCACGCGAGAGCGCCCTGCGCGCTCGGTCCCGCACAATGTGGGAAGTGGATTCGAGCCACTCCGCAGTGTCCTCTGCTCTGAGGAATTCGCTGCCTCCATCAGGTCCCGGGTGGGCTTCCGGAGCCCAGCCGACAGCTCTGTTGAGGCCGCAGACTAGCACTGGACTGCCTGGACTAGCACCCGGGCTTGGGGCTTATCTCTAGGTCCCATTGCGCAGGGAGGCGGCGAGGAAGTCAGCAGCCCTAGGCAAAAGCTGCAGGGCTTGGCTGTAGGTGGAGGCGAGGATCTGGGATCCAGGCAGGCCTGGGCTCTACACCCACTCTCTCCTTAGCTACCCAGTTCTGAAGAAGTCTGCTACCTGCGCGCGGCCCGGGGACCTCGGATGGTCTTGGCTGTGCCTCGGGCACTGCCGCTGGGGCCGGCGATGTGAGAGGGCCTCAAATCCTAAGTGCGGGCCCGGGGCCTCTTAGCCCACGCCTGCCGGGCCTGTCTAGGAATACTGCAAACAGCAGTGGTGTGTTCGCCCATGTGTAGGCTCCAAGGGAGCGGGGCTTGTGTATTGCGTGTCTATTTCTTCTCCTGGTCTGAGTGTACAAGTGAGCTTGGCCTGGGTTGTGTGAGGGGCTGTGGGCCCTACGCCCATTCTTCTGGCGTAGTTCGTTAAGGCTTGGTATCCTCTGGGCTGCCTGCCCTTCGGGCCTGAGTTCTATCACCTCCTAGAGCCCTTTGCCCATCTGTTCCCCCAGGACTCTGGGCTCTCTACGGACCCACTTTCGGTTCCCAGCTGGCCAGGAGAGGCGGCTCGGCTTTGTCTCTCCCTTCCCCGTTGTGTCCCGGGGCTCGGCCGGGCTTGCCAAGTCCCGGGACGCGGGTAGTTTCTGCTCTCCAGTCTGGGAACCCCTCGGCGCGCGGACGGCCGATCCCGCGTGTTCGGCTTCCACTCGCTCCGCCTTTCCCGGCTTGATGGCCTGGCGAGCGGCGCGGGGTGAGGCCGGGAGGCGCAGTTCCTTATTTTACGAGGTGTCGGGCCGGTGTCAGACGCAGCTCCGATAAGTAATACTCCAGTCTGAGGGACCAGAACGTGGTAATTAATCCCAAAGACTTAAGTGTATTTTAGTTCAGGAGAAAAAAAATCACTAATTCAATCGTCCGGAAAATTGAAGTTTGATGCATGAGTCCCCCCTGAAAGTGACGGGCTGGGGCCGCGCGCCTACCCTCCGCCCCTTCCCGTCGCCGCGGGGACCCCCCCCCCCACCTTTCCATCCCTCTGAGCCGTCAGGTCTGGGGAAGTCCACTCACCCTGGCCTGGCTTTTCCAGTCACCTGAACTCGGAGGCACCTGTGCTTGGCTTCCCACCCGCAACCACTAGCCCCTCTTGGAGCCCAGAAAGTGATCTGTGGGGACAATACATATGCTCCCCAAACACATGCATCTGAGAGGGCACCACAGAAAGCCCGGGGATATAGAGAGGGCAGCCAGATAAAGGGGCAGGGTAGGTAAGGTCAGGGGCTACAGAGCATGTGGAAGAAGGAACAGAAAACCTGAAAGGGCTGGAGTCACAAGGGTCAGCGAGTAGGAGGCTGCTGTTGTAAAATGAAGTACATGTGGCTTTGAAGTGGGTGGGAATGGAGGGGAGTAGAACTGGTTGTGCTGGGTAGTGGTGGTTAGGCTGTAGGTGGGTGAAGGGGTGTGTGGGAAATGGCTGCATCCCTGTACTGTACATGTGCGGAGTGGAGGTCCCTGGCAGACACTGACAGGTCTTGGGGAGCCTAGAATCTGACCCCTGGGTGTGTCCACAGGCCAAATCTCCTAGAGAACAGGCTCCTGGGGCTGGAGCAAAGGAAGGTGGGGGTTCCTGGGGACCAGCACCCTGGAGGGAGGAGCATTCCCACCTTGAGTGTTCCTGGGGCCCCACATCTGCACTTCCAAGTCCAGGACTGCCATCTGCAAATCATCCCGTCTTCTCCTAACAGCTGTCAGTTCTGGGAGAGATTTGGGGCTGCGGGTGTGTGTGTGGCAGGCTGCATGGGGACTAGCAAGGACACGTTCCTAAGTGTGTCATCAAGTATGTGCAACTGAGAAACTGAGCATGTGCGGCTGATTGATGGAAACAGAGTGTGGGACTGGGTGTGTGATGCTGTGTTCCTGCAACTGATTGTTGCAAACTAGTGTGTGCAGCTAGGTATGACTAAATTTGCTCAATGGAGAGGAAAAGAGTAAAGCTGTCACTGAGTGGGTGTGACCAGCAGGTAAACGATGCCCAGGGTGTGTGAGGTGTGCAGTGAGCTGGTGTGGGCAGATAGCTGGGAGAATGAATATTGATGTGGAATTGAAGCTACAGGCAGACAACCAGAATCCTAACTCCAAAGATTTTGGCCAAGCTGGCTACTGAAATTTACATTTACAATGCTGGGGGCAGGGAGCACATGGCCTGACAGGAAGAGGACTCGGGAGAGGACTAAGTAGAAGATGGGATAGAGAACTTTCAGCCTGGGTTGAAGTTTATTCTGAGGGCAGCTGAGGCCGTTGAATAGGCACTATATAGGCATGGACTCTGCTTCTTTGAAAACAAGTTGCGGGGGTAGGGGCATCCTCTGTTGTGCAGTTGGGTGATGGCCAGGCTGCCCTGCCTGCCTTCTCCCATTCAAGCTGGTCACCGGGCTGAACCTTTGTCTTTGGAGTGACCCGTAGACCTGCCCTTGGCTGCTCCAGTTCCACGTAGCGCTTGAAGGCCTAGCTTCCCCCAGCTCAGTCAAAGGAAGTTCCTCCTCCCTGTGGGGGCTCAGCCCTGCCCAAACTGGGGAGGGTACAAATGGCAATATGCACATGGCTGCCAGCAGAGTTGGGAGTGAATGAGTCCTGCCCACTTTGGAATCTGGTTTGTATGTGTGAAAGTGTGTGCAAGGATTGCTGTGCATTGGTGTGTGCATGTGGGCATGTGCAGGCTTCCCCATGGAGAGCTGGATGTGGCTATTTGTCTGTGAATGGGGGTGGATGAAGTGGGGAAGGGAGCTTAGTTATCTGAAGGTATCCATGTAACCAATGGATCTGAGTGTGGACGTGACATCTGAGCACATGGGATGGAGGCATCCCTGAGTGTCTGCACCCCAACCCTTCCCAAATTCAGGGGCCCAAGGCTCTTCAGAAAGGGAGATCCAAGTTGGGAGGCTCCTCCAACAAGAAATGAGAGCCTTCTTCTCTCCTTTCTCACACACCTCTGCCAACCCAGAGCTGGGATAGGGACCAAGGTAGGGACGAGGTGACCCCTTCCATCTCCCAGAGGCTGTTCAAGGTGAAGTGTCTGGGTCTCTATAGGGACTGTCTCCTCTCTGCTGATGTCTATAATGGGGCCTATTGATCCATCTGCCTGAGGTCTCCCTGGGACTGCATGTCCACATGGAAATGAAGGGTAAGCCCAGACAGGCCCACAGACCCACACCCAACACAGGCACACCTCAGAAACAATCCAAACACGCACAAGGCAGGCACCCAGTTACACAGACCAACACTGCAGAAACCCGATACACACCCACAGTGACCCACAGACACACAGGATGCCTGGAAAACACAGTGCAGTCACATAAGACACAGCAAACCTGCCCAAATGTGGGCAGCTAGTAGCATACATAAGAATTAAGCAGATAAACCTTTGCCGTTAAACATATACACCATCCCCACTTTATACATACAATACAGACAAGTGACAGAGGCACAGCTCACAGTTGCCACAAGCACACAAGTCACCGGCTTCCTGACAGTTTATGCAAACACAGGAGTAGGGCAGGGGCTAGCTGGTTTAGGCGACTTCAGTGGAAATGCTGCTCGTCTACAGATGTTCTGAGAAGAGTCCATTTGCAGAGGGCAGCCAGTAGCAGACAAGAGTTGGTGGGGAAGGGAGGCTTCCACTGTCTGGGGAAGCTCCAAACCGGTGCCCCAGTGAAAAACCAAGTCCCCAACCACCCCGAAATGCAATCAAAGCCGCGGCCGCCCACCCGCCCTGCACAATAGCTCTGGCTGGAGTCGTTATCATTTTTGTTAACTTTTTATCGACTGTTTGCTAGATGGCGTGTCAGTAAAGTGTATGATTTGAGATGAAAAATTAGGCAGATTAACCTGAGGGGAGAGCCTGATTGATTACTAAATAGGATCAATTTGAAAGTTTTAGTCCTGGCGTTTCTGCAGAGCCTCTTAATACTTCAAACTTCAATTTTACGGGCGATTGAACTAAGCATGTTTCTGACAAAATTGATATATGTATTAATTTGCTTTAACTGGTGATTAATTACTCTCCACTGAAAGAATTATATGGAGCTGTTTGCCTGCGATTTGCATATTAATCAAATTCTAGTTGATAATTCCTCCGGTGGTGGGGGGGCCGGGGCGGGGCGTGGGGCCCAAGGGTGTGAAGGGGTGTTTGCGCCTGTGCCGGTGTGTGCACCCGTGTATGTGGGGGGGGGGCCTTCCCACCCCCCTTTTGCTCGCTCCCTGCTTAGCTGCCAGTTTAGTGCATTAAAACCAAAGATGCAGAACGAGTTTGCCCGGCTATTTGGCGGGAGCAGAAATTGCCTGTCCGGTTTTATGATCTGCTCAGCCTGAGCAGCCGGGTCCTTAATGTCCCCTGTCAAAGTGTCCGCGATTTAAAGGGAAAACGGCCCCCGCTTTAGCTCCGCGCGGGGCCTGACAAGGGACGAGGCAGGGACAAGCACCCCCTCAAATAACTCCCTCCTCTCCAGGACCATGGTTTCCCGGCGGCGTCCCAGCTCTGGGGACCCTGGAAACCGAGCCTTGTCCTTGGAGTAGTCCAGCTCCTGGGATGCCCCAGCCGTGGACCCCCACCCCGCCCCACAACATTCATCTACATGGGGATATATGCAGAGACCCGGAGATGAGGTCACTGTCTCTTGAGCTGACGGGCAGGAAGCCACCGTCTTAGACACCACAGTTACCCAGTCACATTGTTGTTCACTTAGATCCCTGCTCGGGCCTGTCTACAGACACACTCAGCTACCCATATGTACACCCAGACACAGAACTACACACAGGCGGGGAGCACACATAGACACCCAAGTCACGTCTACATGGCCTCTCAGCCGCAAGTGGTCACACACACGCAGACACACGGAGGTCCATACACACACACCCAGGCATGGAGACACGTCGCAAAGGGATTCTTGGCCGGATATACACCAGACTCCTGCCCACACCCTCCCGGGAGCAAGCAGTCCCCATGCAGCCCCTCGCGGTCCCCTAGCCAGGCCGACCCTTTAAGCTAAAGGGGGCGGTGCCACCAAATCAACTTTTCCCATCTCCGGATTCAAAGGGTAGGAGTGTAATTAAAACCAGATAATTAATGAGACAATATTCCTCCAGCTACATCTTTAATGAACAAACCCCTTCAGGGCAGCCTCTTCTTCTAGGCTCATTAAAGAGAAGAAAGTTGGGCGGCTTGCGGACTTCCCAGCGCGTTAATAACGAACCCGTGGTGGGTGCCTCGGCCCGAAGAGCGGGAGCCACAGCGGCCGTCTCTGGCCCTGGCTAGTCCACCGCCACGTTGTCCCTTTGTCCACCCCCATCACCACTCCTCACCCCCCAACCCCTTCAGTCGCGTGGCCTCATCGTCTCCGGCCGCCCCCCAGCGGCCCTGAAAGTCTCTGTTCAGTGACCCCCGGCTCCGCCTGCGCTTTCTCTGGCGGCCTCTCACCGGTACCAGGCCAGCCATGCGCTCGGCTGCGGCCGGGGGTTGGGCCTCCCAGTTCCCCTGGCTGGGCGCTGAGTGCTCCAGGCCGTTTGGCTGGATGGAACTGGCTCTGTAGAAGGGAATTCGAGGCAAGGTAGGGGCCCGAGTCTCCCTCTGAAACTCGGTGCCCTAGCTGGGTGGCCTAGGACTGACGTTTGAGCGTCGTTCTGGGAACCGGTGGGCTGCTGGGAAGGGGAGGATGGTGATAAGCTCGTTTTCCACGCGCCCCTTCGCGCTCTCAGGAACGCGCACTAGCAACCATACTCCTGTGCACTCGCGCGCACGTGAGCGTGCACACACAGAAGCGCCCACTCGGTGGTGCACACACGTGCGTGGTCGCAATGCCTGGGGTCCAGACGGCGCGGCCCCAGCCTGGAGAGCCTGGTCTGGGCCTTCCCCAACCGCACGAGGTCGCTCTGGCGTCATTCGTCTCCAGGTCTCCAGGATGGAAGCCTTTTCGTTCCATGTTCAGCATCTGGGGCCTGGAGCGGACAACTCGGGCCAGAGAGACTGAGAATGGGCAGCGCAGGAGGGGAGGGGGGCCCGGGCGGGCAGCGGCGGTAGCTGTGGCGGCGGCTCCGGCGGCGGCTCCTGCTTTCGCCTGCGCCGGCTTTTAGGGATGAGTTATGTGGCAATGAGCGAAGTAAATCTGCATGCGCAAAAGATGCTAATTACTCTTAATAGCCTACCCAGACGCCCCGAGACTGGAAACCCAGAAACGTAATCTGCTCCCGACAAATATTTTTAATTGTGAAATTTCCTGGAAAGAAGGCTTTTGGTTCGCGGGCCCGAGGCATCTGGCTTTGGAAGGAGGAAAATGGCTCCCACGTGGGAAGCAGGGTCCGGAGTCAGGGTCCCGCTCGAGGGCGCCAGGCGCTGGCCGAGCGACCTGAGCCGGGCCGGCCTGCGCTGGGTAAAGTTAGTGATGTATCGCATTAATTACCAGTGTGAGCTGCAAATGGTTTGAGGCCCAAGGAAAATTAATGGGAATCCAAATTCTAATTATGTAGCGGTTGTTAAAGAGTTTAACTAGATAGTCACGGAGAAAATTGGATTATGCATAGAAATATGCAGCCAGCGCACGCGGGCCGGGCGGGCGGTCAGGGGACTCGTAGCCAGGCCGCCCCTTGCCTTAGAGGACGCTCCTCCTCTGCGAGGAAGGAAAAGACCCACCCCCACCCCAGCGTATAAATAAAGATCCCGCGTGTCCCGATGGCAACGGCAAGGCGGGTCTCTGGCTGGCAGGAGAGGCCGAAGGTTTCAGAGGCGCGCGCTTGGATGCGGGGCTGGTGTGGAAGTCCGGGACTTCTGGGTTCCTTGGTCTGGGTAAGCGTTTGTGCCTGCCCATTTCTCAGACTCTAGGTCGTTGCTCGGCTAATCCATCCTGCACTCCTTTTGATAATCATATAATTACATCTGAGCGCTGTGAGTTTACATTTTTTTCCACTCTCAGTTTAAGGAAATAACCACCAAACGGAAGCCCAATTACACCTCGTCATTCACTTTATTAAGGACCCTGGATATGTTTCCATTTTCGCAGGAAATGAGGTCTGATCAAGCAGTACTAATACCTTGGGCCTCGGGGAGGGGGCGGGGACTCTCAGGGGCTGGCTAGATTCCGCGCGAGGCCGCGCCGCCCGCAGAGCCGAAACTGCGAAGCGGATGGCCCCAACCTTGGGGCGGCAGAACCCAACTCTTTACGTCTCCCAATTCCTCCCAGGACCTCGGATTCGTTCTGTCGGGGCCACCCACTGGGCAGACCCACACCTTCCCACATCTCAGCGTGCTAGGCTCGGGGCTACCCCACGCTGGCGCGAGTGGGGGGCAGATGGGAGGGCCAGGAGAGTTGAGAGGACTTTGCATTCCCGAAGAAAGACCCAGAGTCCTTTCAAGCTCCACCTACCCCCTTCCCAGGTGTTTGGCAACCTTCGAGGATGCTGCTAAGACCTCCGGAGCTGGGCAAGCAGGCCTGGAACGTCTGGGAGGCATCTTCCGGGGTCCCATGCCCCGCCTCCTTCAGTCTCTGATTCCAGTTTTCCATCGCCCCTTCAATGGAAACGCATCCTTTCCCTGCTGCCACCCTGTGCTTTTGAAGGAGAAGACGGTGGGTCCAGGTCTCACCAAGGAGCTCGGGTCCACCAGGCCTGACCCCGGCGCCGGCAGCTTTTGCCGCTCCTCGGATCGGATCTCGAGTTCCTAGACGGCGGCCAAGCAGGATCCACGCCTGCGCGGTGGCAGTGCAGCCACTCGGTCTCTCCAGGTTTTCCCTTCCCTCCACACAGGCCCCCGACTGAATTCAGGGGGTGAGGAGTGGCAGGGATGGGGCCTTCAGGCCAAGCCTCGGGAGAAGGGGATGAGCTGGAGGCAGGACCCCACAAGTTTGAGGCATCAGAGTCTCTAATTTGCAAGCGCCATGGAAGCCAGTCGAGGCCCTATGGATCGGTCCAGGAAAGGCCCCAGGCAGAGAATGGCCCGCGGTGCGGAGGTGTCCGCGAGAAACTAATTCCGATCTGGGGAACGGGTCTGAGTTAGACACATTTACAGCCCCATTTCCCTTTCCTCCTGGGCGCTGGGGGGCAGTTCCTCGAAACCTGGGGGCAGATTCCCCAGGAGCAGCTGCTGTGGGTGTCTGAAGGAAGAGCGAGGAAGGGAGCCCCGGGACGCGGGAGTCTACACCCTCTGCCCTCTCAGTCGCAAGCCCAGAGCAGCTGCTCATACACAGACCTGCATATCCTGGGAGAAAAACAGATGAGCGTGCCCTTGTATGTTTGACTCCTGGGCCAAATGTGGCCTCTAAGACCCCGAATTCTTCTCCTAGCAGCCTCAGAACGGGATCCATAAGTCCAGAGAGGCAGATGTGCCGACGACAGTCTCCCACCCCTCCAGGTCCTGGGGAAGGCCGGGGGATGCCTTCTCTCTCCCTCGCAGTGCCTGCCACGCTTTTGCCCCCCTCTTCACCTCTCCCCTTTTAAGCCTCCGGAGAACGATGGCTGCCCCATAGGCCCCGTGTACCCAGGCCATCCCGCTGTTTCGGGGAGGGTCCTAGGGTCCAGGCTCTTTCTTCCTGCAGCCCTCTCGGGTCTCCAAGCCCGCCCCCTCTTAAGCACAGGTCTTCGAAAGGCCGCGCTTCTCTGTGACGCGGGCTTCGAGCGCCACCTAGCGGTACTTGACGCTCAGCAGCAGCGCCCGCCCTTCAGCCACCCCTTTCCCCACCCATCCGGAGCCCGTATAGCCACCCCGACGCGGTCCCACTCCCAAACTACAAGCTCCTGCGTGAGCACACTTCACCCCCACTTTATTATTATTATTATTATTATTATTATTATTATTATTATTATTGAGACTCTATTGCCCAGACTGGAGTGCAGTGGGGCTATTTCGGCTGACTGCAGTCTCCACCTCCCAGGCTCAAGTGATCCTCCCACCTCAGCCTCCTGAGTAGCTGGTACTACTCAGACGCGCACCACTACGCTTGGCTATTTTTTTTTTTTGCTTTTTTTTTAATTTTATATTTTTATTTATTTATTTATTATTATTATTATTATTATACTTTAGGTTTGCTATTTTTTTTTAACTTTTATTATAGACGAGGTCTCACTATATAGCTCAGGCTGGTCTCGAACTCCTGGGCTCAAGCGATCCTCCCACCTCGGCCTCCCAAAATGCTGGGATTACGGGCGTGAGCCACCGTGCCCGGACTTCTTTTTAAAAATAGAGACGGGGGTCTCTGTCTGTCACTCTGACTCAGGCTGGAGTCCAGTGACATGATCATAACTCACGGACTCCCAAAGCTTCCGCATTACAGGCGTGAGCCACCACGCCCGGCCTCTCACCCTCACTTCTTGGAACGGAGCCTTTAGTAGAGGGCCGCAAGGAATTGCAGGGGTGTGGCTAGGGGACTCTCACTTGGACCCGGCAGATGTGCGGGACACTGTTTCAGGGTTTGGGTTTGGCGTGGGGTTGAGGAAGGGACCACCCTATGTCTCTGCTGGTGGGGAGCAAAAAAAAAAAAAAAAAAAAAAAAAGCGTTATCTGGCCGGGTGCGGTGGCTCACGCCTGTAATCCCAGGAGGCAGAGGTTGCAGTGAGCCGAGATCGCGCCACACTGCATTCCAGCCTGGCGGCAGAGTGAGACTCCGTCTCAAAAAAAAAAAAGGGGGGGGGTTCTACTTATGAGCCCCTCTCATCCCTCTTCCTACCCGATCCCCGCCCCCAGCTCAATCCCCGGTATACTGCGGGCAAAGATAAGAACTTTCTCGGCTCGCAAAGTTCCGGTCCTCGCACCCTCCGCGGCATGGGAAAGGTTAGGTAGGAGCGCCCTCTGCCGTCTGTTATTTGGCACTGCGGCGGGCTGCGGGGCTGGAGGCTGCGAAGTTCCTCTAATTGGCTCGTGATCATCTCAGCTATCCTTCTGCCTATAGGGAGAAAGTCCCTTTCCCAAAGGCGCACAAGGGTTCCTCCGATCTTCATGGGATTGCACAGGGAAGGGAGACTCAGTGTTGCTGAGTTCCACCCGCACTGCGAGTTCTGCGCTAATCTTACCTCTTTCCCTCCTGCTGTGGGGTCAGCTTCCTCCCAGCTAATAGGATACTTGGGACGTTAGAAATTTCTTCTCCTGCACCACAGTATATACATCATATTGCACAGCATAAATATATACAATGTTTACTTCTCACTTAAAAGTAACAATGCAGAAATTGCCGGGCGCAGTGTTTTATGCTTGTAATCCCAGCACTTTGGGAGGCGGAGGAGGGTGGATCACCTGAGGTCAGGAGTTCGAGACCAGCCTGGCCAAAATGGTGAAACCCTGTCTCTACTAAAAATACAAAAATTAGCCGGACGTGGTGGTGGGCGCCTGTAATTCCAGCTCCTCGGGAGGCTGAGGCAGGAGAATCGCTTGAACCAGGAAGGCAGAGGTTGCAGTGAGCTGAGATCGTGCCATTGCACTCCAGCCTGGATGACAAGAGCAAAACTCCGTCTCAAAAAAATAAGTACATAGGCCGGGCACGGTGGCTCATGCTTGTAATCCCAGCACTTTGGGAGGCTGAGACCGGCAGATCACCTGAGGTCAGGAGTTCGAGACCAGCCTGGCTAACAAGGAGAAATTGCCTCTACTAAAAATACGAAAATTAGCTGGGTGTGGTGGCGCATGCCTGTAGTCCCAGCTCCTCCGGAGGCTGAGGCAGGAAGATCACTCAAATATGGGAGGCAAAGGTTGCAGTGAGCCGAGATCACGCCACTGCACTCCAGCCTGAGTGACAGAGTGATATGCTGTCTCAAAATAAATAAATAAATAAATAAAAGTAACAATGCATAAATAAAAATAAATATCTTTCTCTACAGTGTGATCATCAGGCCTGACGGACGGGCCACGTTCCCCAGCTAGCACACTGCAAATGGAAAGGTCAGGGGAAGAGTGAGTGCCAACCCAGGCTCAGTCCATGTGTCTTGGGCGAATTGTTCAGAGTAGATAAAAAGTGGTGAGAGGTGGCGACAGCCCTGCCTGGCACTTCTAGAAGAGTCAGAGATCCCTGAGCTTCTGGTGACATCCTGGCAGAAAACCTAATAGGTAGTGGGTGCAGCAGGAAGTTCTGTGCCCCATGAGGGCCCTCACATGCCTGACACACGCACATACTGACTCTGTGGTACACCAAACACTCCCTTACACCGGCTCAGGCTGCCGCCATGTCTTGACACTGAACCCCTGACCCTGCAGAGCCACACTCACCCAAGACCCACTCCTGAGACCCGCTCCCACCCAACTGCAGGACCTCCTCCAGCCCTGAACGTTTAGGAGAAGCAAGGATCAGAGTGGGAAGAACCCCTGGGCAGGTGTGGGAGGAGGCAGTCTGTTAAGGTTGCTCTAGGTCTTTGTCCTCAATTTTGAGACTGTCCTTAGAGAAAGGGGAGCACTGTGTCTTACTGTGTGACAGGAGGGGTATTGGGCTTCAAAAGTCCCTTGTGACCTGAGATCTGGTGACAGCCTTTCATTCGAAGCGATGCTCTGTGATTGTTTATAAGTCTCCCAGAACTCTGTCCCCGATCCCCTCTTGCCCACCTGCCATGTCCAGAGAGCAGGACTCCCCCCTAGACACAGATTAGCCACAAGCATTGGGAATTTCCATTTACTGCAAGTAGCAGGAAAATGAGAATCCTGAGCCCCAAGCCTTAGGTGGGAAAAGAGGTGAAGGAGATCCTCTGTCCCCCTTCCATCCATTTCCATCCTTTTTCTCTTGGGGTCTTAAGTAGTTTTTCCTGGCAGAGTGTCCTCCCAGAGTGGACATCTTGGGGTCCCTGGAGTCACTGCACTAGAGCCAGGATACCTCGTGTCCCTCTTCCCTTCCCCCAGGATGGGAGGGCAGCAAGAGAGAGCTGTTGATGGGCCCGGCTGTTCTAGTCTGAGCTTGAAAACACAGATTTCAGGTCCTCACTTCACAGCTACTGAAATAGAATCGGTGGGGCCTGAGAATCTTCCCTTTGTGAAGCAGCCTGCTCCTTCTTTCTCCTTCTTTCCTTTTCCCAGACTCTTCTGGGAGAACTGCAGAATCTCTCCCCTTCCTATCTACTCCTCCCCAGCATGACTTCCAAATGAGAAAATCCATCTGCCATGTGGGATCAGATATCCTGGGCTTAAGTCTGTAACTTCCTAGCTGTGGGACTTTGGCAAGTCCCTTCATCTCTTGAAGCCTCAGTTTCATCATCTGTGAGTTGGGCTAATATTCCCTGTCTCAGGGGGGTGCACTCAGGGTCAGATGAGCTCATGTCTCCACGGGGTGCTTTGCAAAAGGCACATTTTAGTCCAAATGCTGGTGACTATTCAAGAATTTCAGTGCCAGATGTAGAGGTGTTGGTAAGCCCAGGAAAACCTTCTCCTGGCCTGAGCAGTGAGCTCTGGAGACCGAAGAGGGGAATGATCCCAAGATTGGAGTCCAGGCAGGGCAGCCCCCTCCTTCAGAGAGTTCATCCTTGTGGGCATGTGAGGGTCTCTTATTTGCAGCTCCCCAGGACTCCACACTGAGTGGCCTTTTCTTCCCAGCCCACCTTTCCCACCAAAGGTATGTAACTGATCTCTGTGGGGGGAAGAAAGAAGGAAAATATCCATGCCAATTACCTTCTTCAAAAAGAAAGTGGGGCCAGGCACAGTAGCTTATGCCTGTAATCCCAGCACTTTGGGAGGCTGAGGTGGGTGGATCACCTGAGGTCAGGAGTTCGAGACCAGCCTGGCCAACATGGTGAAACCCCATCTCTACTAAAAATACAAAAATTAGCTGGGCGTGGTGGTGGGCACCTGTAATCCCAGCTACTCAGGAGGCTGAAGCAGGAGAATTGCTTGAACTTGGGAGGCGGAGGTTGCAGTGAGCTGAGATTGTGCTACTGCACTCCAGCCTGGGTGACAAGAGGGTAACTCTGTCTCAAAAAAAAAAAAAAAAAAAAAAAGGGCTTACTTAGTATCAGTTCCAGTCACTGAGAAAGTCACATCAAGTTCTGGGGAACGTGTTAAAAATACACAGGCTGAGCTGTGGTACATTTCTGTCATGGTCTCCAGCTATTGGGATTTCTTTGTCCCTGGGGGTGAGACCTACTGCCTTGGAATACCTAGTGTTACTGATCATAAGCAGCCAGTGAGGCCTCCCAGAATAGCCCTCCCAGAGATGCCCCCTCCACATCCCTGGTTTTCTTCCAAAGATGGGGCAGGGAGCAGTGAGCTGGGCAGACTATGGGGACAATAAGCTAGAGTGACGTGGACTTAGAATGACAGGAGATAGGTCTAATAGAAAGAGCAGGGCTTTGAGCTGTGGGGCGGGGGAGCAATGCATGGGTCTCACTCCTTCTAGCTGTTCCTCAGCCTCGCTAAGCCAGTTTCTTCATCTGTAAAGGGGGGTGATACTAAGACTGGTTCCATCTCCCACAGTGGTTATGAGCAGCCACTACTTCCACAGACAGAGCTGCATTTTTGCAAACATATAGATGTGTGCATATGTGTGTAGAAATAAGAACAGAGCGTGTGTCCTGTTCTGAAATTTACTTTTTTCACTTAATAACATTTCTTGGTTACTTTACCAGGCCCTTGTTCCATGGCAATAGCTTGTAAACTGCAAAACTATTGAAATGTTAGTTAACTTAAAGAACTCAGAGAAAACACTACCCTTTGGAGATGAAGGGCTGTTTTCTCATTGGGGTGTAGCGTGTGTGTACCCATGTCTTTGTGTTGATAGGTTGGAGGAAAGGGAGGGCTTGTGAGTGTGCATGGTACTTCAGCAGCTAGAGACCCAACTGAGATGAAGACTTTTCTGATTTTTAGGAATATAGAGTCTGGAGTGAAAACAAATTGAACCAATTAGGAAACTTCATCCCCTAGGGAGCCCTCTCAGAAGCCTCCCAGGAGCCTGCCTGCTTGGTTACTGGCCCTAGGGGGAGTGTGGAGAGGGGGAGACCTATGTTTGCCTCTGGAGTGACACAGAGGGTATGTTAAGGTATATTTAAGCTGCTGTGACAAAGAGGTCCCCCAATACATAGACTAACAGGGATAGGTGTCTATTCTTTTTCACATAACAGTTTAGTGTATAGATCTCTGTTCTATACGTTGTCATCACTAAAAGCATGGACTCTGGAACCAGGTTGCCTGGAATCAAATCTTGCCCTTGGTGACCTTATAGCAATTACTCAACCTGTGTCTCAGGTTCCTTACCTGTAAACTTGGTTGGACTTCATAGGATTATTGTGAGGATTAAGTGAGTTAGGACCCTCCAAAATTATTTATTGAGCACCTACTACAGTCAGTCATAGTCAGTCATTGTTTGGGGCTCATGGTAACTCCCATTGGTGGGCTCAAAGTGGCTGCTCTAGCTTCTGCCATCATGTCTGCCTCCAACTCAGTGGGAAGAAGGAAAGGGCAAGGGGAGCACACACCCATTCCTTTAAGGTCATAACCCAGAAGTGGCATCCGTCTGACCTTGTCCTAACCATCAATCAGAATTTGGTTGTATTGACTCAATAAGCTGCAAGAGAGGCTGGGGAGTACAATCTTTAGTCATGTGATCATGTGCCCAACCAAAACTCAGACATACTAACAAAACAAGGAAGGAATGGATATTGGTGGGAAATTAGCAGTTTCTTCTCTCTTCCCGGGGGCAGCTGCATCATTCTCATATACAATTGTTATCAGCCAAAGGGGGCTGTCTGCCCAATGTGCCAGGTTTTCAGAAGAGAAAGCCTTTTATTGCAAGTTGACTCACAAGTAGACATGAGTGTGAAGCTCAAATCTGTCTCCTCGTCCTGGCTTCAAAGCAGTATTTTTATTAGAAAAGGTTCAGGGGGTGGATTCTGAGATGAGCAGATGACTGGTGAAAGGAAAGGGGAGATCTGGAAAGTCCCTGGGCATGCGCAGTTATCTCTTCCTGTGATCTCATGGGTCGCATGTGCAAATTCAAGGGGAGTTAGTATGAAACATGCAGTGGAAATTCAGTCGGTGCCATCAGCAAGTTCATCCTGCGCAGACTCCAGTTGTCCATGTTGGTTCCAACCAGTGTTAGCCAGTTCTTTTGATCTCATAAGCAGAGGGAGTTTCAGTTGTTTCTTTTCCTTTTTTTTTTTTTTTTTTTTTTGAGATGGAGTTTCTCTCTTGTTGCCCAGGCTGGAGTGCAATGGCGTGATCTCAGCTCACTGCAATCTCTGCCTCCCGGGTTCAAGTGATTCTCCTGCCTCAGCCTCCTGAGTAGCTGGGATTACAGTCGTGCGCCACCATGCCTGACTAATTTTTGTATTTTTAGTAGAGACGGGGTTTCGCCATATTGGCCAGGTTGGTCTTGAACTCCTGACCTCAGGTGTTCCACCCACCTCAGCCTCCTAAAGTGCTAAGATTACAGGCGTGGCGTGAGCCACCACGCCCGGCCGGTAGTTGTTTCTTTTTTTAACCTCCATTCTGCAAACTCAAGAATTTCTGTTAGCCAGGTGCAGTGGCTCATGCCTGTAACCCCAGCACTTTGGGAGGCCGAGGCGGGTGGATCACCTGAGGTCAGGAGTTCGAGACCGGCCTGACCAACAAAGTGAAACCCCCTGTCTACTAAAAATACAAAAAAATTAGCTGGGCGTGGTGGCACACACCTGTAGTCCTAGCTACTTGGGAGGCTGAGACAGGAGAATTGCTTGAACCCAGGAGGAGGAGGTTGCGGTGAGCCGAGATCACGCCACTGCACTCCAGCCTGGGCAACAGAGAGAGACTCCGTCCGTCTCAAAAAAAAAAAGAATTTCTGTCATTAGCTTCCTTAACTCTTTGGGGCATGGTTTTACAGCTCCTGAGGACAGGGACAGAGGGAGGAGTGGGAGAGATTATGAGGAAAAAAGCCATAAAGATCTCATTTAAGAAGGAGGGGCCTGAGACAGGGACAAGGAGCTGGGAGAGGAAAAACCAAGACCAGGGCTGCCAGCTTGTGCCAAGGATCTGGGGTCAGGGAGAGGTCCTGGGTGCAATGGACCATTTTTATGCCTTTGGATCTTCTTGGGTTTTTGGTTTTTTTATAAATAAAGATGGGGTCTCACTATGTTGCCCAGGCTGGTCTTGAACTCCTGGCCTCAAGTGATTGATCCTCCTGCCTCAGCCTCCAAGTAGCTAGGACTATAGCACTCCCAAAGTGCTGAGACCACAGGTGGGAACCACAGCACCCGGCCAGGATCTTATTTCCTTCTGCTTCTTCTGAGTTCCCAGTGAAGGTCTGTGGACTTCTGTGCTGAGACAAAATGTGCATTATTTTTTTGTCCTGGCCTGAGCTCAATAGGATGAAGACTCAGAGTAACCCTGTAGGGCGCTCAGGAAGTCCCAGGCAGTGACACCGGACCAAGGCTGCTCTGCCTCGGCTGCAATAGCTGAGATTCCTGAGGCTCCCAGAGAAGCAGCTGACAGGGATGCCCTGGCTGGGGGAGCCTGCACGCAGGCAGATGGAGGGTGGTGCACAGAGTGCATTCCGAGTGGCCTCTGATGGAGCTCAGGACTGTGGGCACAGGGGCAGTGTTGCTGACACTGAGAACTGGGAACATCAGCCCCACCCACCATCTTTCCCTGCTGTCTGCTTGTGTTTTCCTTGTATCTTTAAGCTTACAGGAGCCTCTAGACCTGGCATTCTCAAGCCAGTGTCCAGAATCCTCTGCAATTGGGAGCAGAGTTGTGTGACTATGTGCTTAAGTGTGTTTTCTTTTTTCTTTTTTTTTCTTGAGACCGAGTCTCGCTCTGTCACCCAGGCTGGGGTGCAGTGGCATGATCTTGGCTCACTGCAAGCTCCGCCTTCCGGGTTCACGCCATTCTTTTGCCTCAGCCTCCCGAGTAGCTGGGACTACAGGTGCCCACCACCACGCCTGGCTAATTTTTTGTATTTTTAGTAGAGACGGGGTTTCACCATGTTAGCCAGGATGGTTTTGATCTCCTGACCTCGTGATCCACCTGCCTTGGCCTCCCAAAGTGCTGGGATTACAGGCATGGCCACTGCGCCCAACCATTTTTTTTTTTTTTTTTTTTTGAAACAGAGTCTTGCTCTGTCGCTCAGGCTGGAGTGCAGTGGCACAATCTCAGATCATTGCAAATTCCACCTCCCGGGTTCAAGCAATTCTCCTGCCTCAGCCTCCAGGGTAACTGGGATTACAGATGTGTGCCACCATGCCTGGCTAATTTTTGTATTTTTAGTAGAGACAGGGTTTCTGCTTGTTGGCCAGGCTGGTCTCGAACTCCTGATCTCGGGTGATCTGTCTGCCTCAGCCTCCCAAAGTGCTGGGATTACAGGCGTGAGCCACTGCACCTGGCCTTAAGTGTGTTTTTCCGCGTGGTGGTGGCATAGCTTTTATCAGACTCCTAATGTGGCTATGACCCAAAAGAGGTCAACAGCATAGACTTCCTTCTCTTTTCCTCACATCTGCTGTGAAGAAACCACCTTAATTTGATTTCTACAACTGTGCTTCTAGCCAGGCGTGGTGGTTCACGCCTGTAATCCCAACATTTTGGGAAGTCAAGGTGGGAGGATCTCTTGAGGCTCAAAGTTTGAGACCAGCCTGGACAACATCGTGAGACCCTATCTTTACAAAAATAAAAAAATAGCCAGGCGTGATGGTCCATGGTCTGTGGTTCCAGCTACTTGGGAGGCTGAGGCGGGAGGATCACTTGAACCCAGGAGTTTGGGGCTGCAGTGAGCTATGGTTGTGCCACTGCACTCCAGCCTGGGTGACAGAGTGAGACCCTGCTTCTTAAAAATAAATAATAATAAATAAATAATTTTAAAAGCAAAATACAATCCTTGTAAAGCATTTGAAACTATTTTGGCAGGTGCCTCAGTCATTTCAACAAGCAGTTGCACAGTGTGCAGAGCCCCTTGCCTCTGATTCCCTCCTTCAGTCCCCGGAACAACCTGGAGACGTAGGTACTGGGAGTTCCGATGCCCATTGTACAGACGGAGGCAAGAGACTGGGGTGCGGGGTGAGGCACCTGCCTGAGTGCAGGTCTGTGGACTTCTGTGTGGAGACAAAATGTGCATTATTTTTTTGTCTTGGTCTGAGCCCAAGAGGATGAAGATGGACAGTAACACTGTAGGGCCCTCAGGGAGTCCCAGGCGGCGAGAGCAGACCAAGGCTCGGAGTGGACTTAGGTTTACCTGAGGCTGATCGCAGATGACAGTTGGCAGCGGGGAACCAGAATCGAGCCTGTTCTCTGAGGCTGTGGAGCCCGCGCTCTGCTCTCCTTCGGGCTGCTTGCCGGGAGCTGGGCAAGGTAGGGCATGTACGACCTCAGGGTGGCAGCCTTTCCTTTCAGCGTCTCTTCTCCTACCCCCAGGGGAGTGGTGACATCCAACTCCCCAGTTTCTTGCAACTCAGAGTGTGGTCCTGGGACCGGCAGTATCAGCAGCCCCTGGGAGCCAGTTAGAAAAGTGGAATTGTGGCCGGGTGCGGTGGCTCATGCCTGTAATCCCAGGACTTTGGGAGGCCGAGGCAGGCAGATCACGAGGTCAGGAGTTTGAGACTAGCCTGACCAACATGGTGAAACCCTATCTCTACTAAAAATACAAAAATTAGCCGGGCGTGGTGGCGCACACGTGTAATCCCAGCTACTCATAAGGATGAGGCAGGAGAATCACTTAAACCTGGGAGATGAAAGTTGCAGTGAGCCTAGATTGCGCTACTTCACTCCAACCCGGGCGACAGACAGAGCGAGACTCTGTCTCAAAAAAAAAAAAAAAGAAAGAAAAGAAAAGTGGAATTGCTGGGCCCCCCCAGGCCTGCTGAGTCAGTATCCACACGTTAATGAGATTTTCCTGAGAGCTTCTTGTCTACATTGAAGTTGGAGAAGTTCGGCACTAAACCTCTCCTCTATCCACAGGTATGAGTCTCATTCATAGGAAGACACTTCCTCAGGGATGCGGGGGGCAGGGATGCCTGTTTTGTTCAAGACCTGCAGCCTTGAGCAGGGCTCAGTGGTTCCCCGGGCCTGTAATCACAGCTACTTGGGAGGCTGAGGCAGGAGGATGGCTTCAGCCAGGAGTTGGAAACCAGCCTGAGCAATATAGCAAGACCCTATCTCTAAAAAGAGAAAAAGACGGCCGGGCGCGGTGGCTCACACCTGTAATCCCAACACTTTGGGAGGCTGAGGTGGGTGGATCACCTGAGGTCAAGAGTTCAAGACCAGCCTGGCCAACATGGTGAAAATCCAAAATACAAAAAATTAGCTGGGCGTGGTGGCAGGCGTCTGTAATCCCAGCTACTCAGGAGGCTGAGGCAGGAGAATCGCTTGAAACCGGGAGGCGGAGGTTGCAGGGAGCCGAGATCGCACCATTGTGCTCCAGCCTGGGCAACAAGAGGGAAACTCTATCTTAAAAAAAAAAAAGAAAGAAAGAAAAAGAAAAAGATCCGCTGGGGCTTCTGCCTTCCCAACTTTCCTTCCCCTTCCAAACCAAAGCCAGATCCTCCGCCCTCCCCCATGCCCCTGCCTTACCTTTTCATTTTATTTTATTTTTTTACCTTTTTATTTATTTATTTATTTTGAGACAGGGTCTTGCTCTGTCGCCTAGGCTGGAATGCAGTGGCGCCATCTCACTGCAACCCCCTCCTCCTGGGTTCAAGCGATTCTCCTGCCTCAGCCTCCCAAGTAGCTGGGACTACCACGCCCAGCTAATTTTTGTATTTTTAGTAGAGACAGGGTTTTGCCATGTTGGCCATGCTGGTCTCGAACTCCTGAGCTCAAGTGATCCACCCGCCTCGCCTCCCAAAGTGTTGGGATTACAGGCGTGAACCACCGCACCTGACCTCCCTTTTTATTTTAAGTAACCCTTTTCTTTTAGAATAGTTTAAAGCTTATAGCAAAGTTGCAGATAGTACAGAGAGCTGTCATGTAGCCTCACTCAGGAGCCTCTGTTGTTAACATCTATGTCACCATAGTACATTTGTCACAACAAGCAAACAACATCAGTACATTGCTACTAACTAAACTTGCCACTTTATTTAATCAGATTTCACTAACATCCTTTCTCTAAAGGATGTTTTTCCACTAACATCCCTTTTCTGTTTCAGGATTCTATCCAGGATGCCACATTACATTTGGTCATCACATCATCTTAGTCTGTGTCTGTCACAGTTTCTCAGGCTTTCCCTGTTTTTTATTCCCTTAACAGTTTAGAGGAGTACAGGTCAGGAATTCTGTAGAACGTCCCTCAATCTGGATTTTTCTGTGGTTTTCTCATGGTTATGTTACCCGAAAAGGGTCCCTATCCAGACCCCAAGAGAGGGTTTTTGGATCTTGCACAAGAAAGAATTTGAGGTGAATCCAGAAAGTGAAAGCAAGTTTATTAGGAAAGTAAAAGAATAAGAGGATGGTTACTCCATAGGCAGAGCAGCCCTGAGGGCTTCTGTTTTTTTTTTTTTATTTCTTTTTTTTTGAGACAAGTCTCGCTCTGTCGCCCAGGCTGGAGTGCAGTGGCGCGATCTCGGCTCACTGCAAGCTCCGCCTCCCGGGTTCAGCCATTCTTCTGCCTCAGCCTCCCGAGTAGCTGGGACTACAGGCGCCTGCCACCACACCCGTCTAATTTTTTGTATTTTTAGTAAAGATGGGGTTTCACCACGTTAGCCAGGATGGGGGCTTCTGTTTTTTATGGTTATTTCTTGATTATATGCTAAACAAGGGGTGGATTATTCATGAGTCTTCCTGGAAAGGGATGGGCAATTGCTGGACCTGAGGGTTCCTCTCCTTTTTAGACCATATAGGGTAACTTCCAGACATTGCCATGGCATTTGTAAACTGTCATGGTGCTGGTGGGAGTGTCTTTTAGGATGCTAATGCATTATAATTAGCATGTAATGAGCAGTGAGGACAACTGGAGATCACTCAGGATGATTCAGGAAATTGTATTTTACTCAAGTTGAAGGAGAACATTAGTGTTAGATTAGAGTGATGGGGAACCAGGTGTAGCAGCTCACACCTGCAATCCCAGCACTTCGTGAGGCAGAGGTGGGAGGATGACTTGAGCCCAAGAGTTGGAGACCATACTGGGCAACATGGTGAGACCTCTTCTCTACAAAAAATAAAAAATAAGCTTGGCATGATGGCACACACCTGTAGTCCCAGCTACCTGGGAGGCTGAGGTGGGAGGAGGATTTGAGCCCAGGAAGTGCTGGGGAACAGGGCTGTGCTGAATGTGTGAGGGAGATACTACGCAGGTATGAAGAAGGCTTACTGTTTGTATTTTTTTTGTATTCGTTTTAAATTCTGAATTATCCCTTTGTGTTAGTCTGTTCTTATATTGATATAAAGAAATATCTGAGGCTGGGTAACTTATAAAGAAAAGACATTTAATTGTTCATGGTTCTGCAGGCTGTGCAAGAAGCATGGCACCAATATCTGCTCAGCTTCTGGTGAGGCCTCAGGAAGCTTCTAATCATGGCAGAAGGAGAACGGGAGACTGGCCTATCACATGGTGAGAAAGTCAGCGGGGGACGGAGTGGGTGCCACACCCCTCCCTTTTTTTTCTGAGACAGGGCTGTCCCCAGGCTGAAGTACAGTGGCACAGTCATACCTCACTGCAACCTCCACCTTCCAGACTCAAGTGATCCTCCCCCATCAGCCTCCTGAGTAGCTGGGACCACAGGCTAACACCACCATGACCAGTAATTTTTTCATTTTTTATAGAGACAGAGTCTTGCCATGTTGCCCAGGCTGGTCTCAAACTCCTAGGCTCAAGTCATCCTCCTGCCTTGGCCTCCCAAAGTGCTGGGATTAAAAACGTGAGCCACCATGCCTGGCCACCATACCCTTTTCAACAACCAGATCTCACGTGAACTCAGAGTGAGAACTCACTCATTACTGTGAGGACAGCATCAAGCTATTCATGAAGGATCCGTCCCCATGACCCAAACACCTCTCACCAGGCCCCACCTCCAACACTGGGGATTACATTTACTTACTTACTTTTATTCATTTACTTTTTGAGATGGGGTCTAGCTCCGTCACGCAGGCTAAAGTGCAGTGGCACAGTCTTGGCTCACTGCAACCTCTGCCTCCCGGGCTCAAGCAATTCTCCTGCCTCAGCCTCCCAAGTAGCTGAGACTACAGGCGTGTGCCACTGTTAGGCCTCTGAGCCCAAGCCAAGCCATCGCATCCCCTGTGACTTGCACATATATGCCCAGATGGCCTGAAGTAACTGAAGAATCACAAAAGAAGTGAATATGCCCTGCCCCACCTTAACTGATGACATTCCACCACGAAAGAAGTGAAAATGGCCGGTCCTTGCCTTAAGTGATGACATTACCTTGTGAAAGTCCTTTTCCTGGCTCATCCTGGCTCAAAAACTCCCCCACCGAGCGCCTTGCGACCCCCACTCCTGCCTGTGAGAGAACAAACCCCCTTTGACTGTAATTTTCCTTTACCTACCCAAATCTTATAAAACGGCCCCACCCCATCTCCCTTCCCTGATTCTCTTTTCAGACTCAGCCCGCCTGCACCCAGGTGATTAAAAGCTTTATTGCTCACGCAAAGCCTGTTTGGTGGTCTCTTCACATGGACGCGCATGAAAGCCACCATGCCTGGCTAATTTTTGTATTTTTAGTAGACGGGATTTCACCATGTTGGCCAGGCTGGTCTTGAACTCCTGAGCTCAAGTGATCTGCCCGCGTCGGCCTCCCAAAGTGCTGGGATTACAGGCATGAGCCACCATGCCCGGCCTGGGGATTACATTTAAACATGAGATTTGAAAGGGACAAACACCCAAACTCTATCACGTGTTCCATACAGGTAGTATATATATGTGCCTCTGCTTTAACACAAGCCAGACATCCTTTCATTTTAGCATAGCAACATTGAATGGGAAACATCCCGTCTTTCCCACTTTGAGCCTTCAAGCTGCCTGTGTCTGTGAGGCAGCCCCTGTCCCCACCCCAGATCTAGGGATGCCTGTTGCCAAATGAGGAAGAATGAGAACTTAGAGAGATTCCACAGGGGCTCTGCCAAGCAGACGTGATGATCAAGAAAAAAACTCTGGCCTCTGGGTGGACTCCATGTCTTTTGAGTCCTAAGTGCAGAAGGTGAAGAGGTGCCTAAGACTCTCACTGACCTGCCCACCTCTGCAGCATGACCTTCCAGTCCTAGTGAAATCTGTAGCACTATGTTCAACTTCCAGAATTCTGCCTTCAGTGTCAAGTGTGCAGGGTTCCAGGATTTTCCAGACCTGGTGAAATATTGGTATTTGTCTTCCCTGAAAGGATAAGTTGCGATCAACGTCATACACATGTCAGATAGGAGTCGGCCCTTGGAACTTTCTGTAGGATTCTTTGCCACCCTCCACAGAATGCATGGTGGGTCAGATACTGTGACACTGGCCAATTCTCTCTCAGGAATGGTGGCAGGAGGTGGGTGAAGAGAGGGACAGTTGGTTGGCATCACCGTGAATTCTAGTTGTTTGCAGGGGATACAGCGTGGAAGAATGTTCTTGGCCTCTGAGAAGAATTGGCCCTTCTATCCAGCTGGAGATACTCTTGAGGTACACAATTCCAACAGAAAGAGGGGCAACAGGTACCCCAAAGCTACCGGAAATTGCTTTAGTCAGCTCTGTTCAGTGGCAAGGAATGGGATCCTACCCAAAGTAGCTTGATATAACAGCTGCAGAGGATTCCTCTTTTTAGAAAAAGATTTTTATTTTCAATTTTTGTGGGTACCTAGTAGGTGTATATATTTACAGGGTACATGAGGTATTTTGACACAGGCATACAATGGGTAATAATTACATTAGGGTAAATGGGGTATCCATCACCTCAAGCATTTATCTTTTCTTTGTCTTATAAATAATCCACTTATATTCTTTTAGTTTTTTAAGTGTATAATAAATTATTGTTGACTGTAGTCACTCTGTTGTGCTATCAAATACTAGGTCTTATTCATTCTTTCTATTATAACTAATTTGTTTTTGTACCCATTAATCATTTCCTGCCCCCTCCAACCACTACTCTTCCCAGCCTCTGGTGACTATTGCTACACTGTCTGTCTCCATGTTTTAATTTTTAGCTCCCACAAATAAGTGAGAATATGAGAAGTTTGTCTTCTTTTTTTTTTTTTGAGATGGAGTCTCACTCTGTTGCCTAGGCTGGAGTGCAGTGGCATGATATCGGCTCACTGTAACCTCTGCCTCTCAGGTTCAAGTGATTTTCCTGCCTCAGCCTCCCAAGTAGCTGGGACTATAGGCACGCACCACCAAGCCCGGTTAATTTTTTGTATTTTTAATAGAGACAGGGTTTCACCATGTTGGCCAGGCTGGTCTTGAACTTCTGTCCTCAAGTGATCTGCCCGCCTTGGCCTCCTGAAGTTCTAGGAATACAGGTGTGAGCCACCACGCCTGGCCAGAAGTTTGTCTTTCTGTGCCTGGCTTATTTCACCTAACATAATGATCACCAGTTCCATCCATGTTGTTGCAAATGACAGGATCTTTTTTTTTTTTTTTGAGATGGAGTGTTGCTCTGTCATTCAAGCTGAATTGCAGTGTCATGATCTCAGCTCACTGCAATCTCCACCTCCCAGGTTCAAGTGGTACTCCTGCCTCAGCCTCCCAAGTAGCTGGGATTACAAGCGCTTGTGACCATGTCTGGCTAATTTTTGTATTTTCAGTAGAGACAGAGTTTCACCATATTGACCAGGCCAGTCTCAAACTCCTGACCTCAAGTGATCTGCCCAACTCAACCTCCCAAAATGCTAGGATTACAGGCGTGAGCCACCGCACCTAGCCGACAGGATCTCATTCTTTTTTTTATGGCTGAATAGTACTCCGCTGTGTATAAGTACCACATTTTCTTTATCTATTTGTCTGTTGATGGACACTTAGGTTGTTTCCAAATCCTGGCTATTGTGAATAGTGCTGCAATAAACATGGTAGTGCAGATGTCTCTTTGATAAGCTGATTTTCTTTCTTTTGGGTATATACCCAGCAGTGGGATTGCTGTATCATATAGTAGCTCTATTTTTAATTTTTTGAGGAACTTCCAAACTGTTCTCCATAGTAGTTGTATTACTTTACATTCTAACCAACAGCATACAAGCGTTCCCTTTTCTCCACATCCTCATCAGCGTTTGTTATTGCCTGTCTTTTGGATAAAGGCCATTTTCACTGGGGCGAGATGATATCTCGTTATAGTTTTGATTTGCATTTCTCTGATGATCAGTGACTGAATACCTTTTCATACGCCTGTTTGCCGTTTATATGTCTTTTTTGAGGACTTCTCTTTGACCCTTCCCTGGAGGTGGGCTGTAGCAGACAATGGGACCCCCGCTCCACCAGACCTGGCTAGTTGGAGCAGGTAGGTAGTGACCCAGACTGGGCCTGCCAGAGTCTTTCTCCTGGGCATTTGGACAAGGGCTAGAGAGTGAGCAGGACATCTCTGTGGCCACTTGAACTTGCATAATCTGGGGCTATTGACAGCCATGTTTAGCCTCATGCACATGGAGAATTGAAGGAAATTGGTCTCAAATAAGATACTTGAGACCATAGGCCCATTTAGAGAAGGGCTGCCTGGCTTTTAGCTCATCCTGAGACCCAGGTGTGCCACCTGTCCCAGGGTTCCAGGAGACACCTGCCATCCTTATAAGGACTACCCTTTTAAAGCCGGGTGCAGTGGCTCATGCCTGTAATCCCAGCACTTTGAGAGGCTGAGGCGGGCGGATCACCTAAGGTCAGGAGTTCAAGACCAGCCTGGACAACACGGTGAAACCCCGTCTCTACTAAAAATATAAAAATTAGCCAGATGTGGCAGCAGGTGCCTGTAATCCCAGCTACTTGGGAGGCTGAGGCAGGAGAATCTCTTGAACTGGGAAGCGGAGGTTGCAGTGAGCCGAGATTGTGCCACTGCACCCCACTCTGGGCGACAAGAGCTAAACTCAGTCTCAAAAAAAAAAAAAAAAAATAGACTACTCTTTTTGCGTAAGTTAGCCTGGGTGGGTTTCTATCAGTTATACCTCCAGAAAAGCCTAAGACAGGGTATATTATACGGGTTCAGAGAATGTCACAGAAAGAAGGGCAGGAAGCACACTGGGGCTCAGGAATTAGGAAAATTCTCTCTCTCTCTCTCTCTCAATTTGCTCATATGGTTCTCTTCTCTCCTATCTCTCTCAGCAGGCTAGCTTTCTTCTTTTTTTCCATCAGTGAGTCCCCAACCAAACTGCTGTCCTAGTCCTGAATCTATACAACCTTCAGTTCCAGCCATCAGACTGTAATCCCTACCTCTCAGTTTAAATATGAGGGGGAGGCCGGGCGTGGTGGCTCATGCCTGTAATCCTAGCACTTTGGGAGGCTGAGATGGGCAGATCACCTGAGGTCAGGAGTTCGAGACCATCCTGTCCAACACGGTGAAATCCCATCTCTACTAAAAATACGAAAACTAGCCAGGCGTGGTGGCAGGCACCTGTAATCCCAGCTACTCGGGAGGCTGAGGGAAGAAAATCGCTTGAACCCAGGAGGTGGAGGTTGCAGTGAGCTGAGATCACGCCACTGCACTCCAGCCTGGGTGACAGAGCAAGAATCCATCTAAATAATAATAATAATAATAATAATAATAAAGAGGGGAAGAGGTAGAGAGAGAGAGGTTGATTCTGCCCTATGTTTTGGTTCCCCTTTGGGTCAAGTATCCACTCCTGCTCACACCGACCGTGACTGGAGGAGAAGGAGGCTCACACAGCACATTAATCAGTGCCCTCCCCCCGGCCTTTAAAGAAGAGACAGAAGTTTAACTCAAAGTAGCCCAAGGGGAAATGCAGAAATGGCTCAGCTCCCATAAGTGATACGAACAGCGCAGGGAGGGCTTCTGGAACAACGGGGTCCAGAACACCAACAGTGTCACTGGGGCTCGGCTCCTTTCTCTGTTCTGGCCTCATTTCCTCATGTTGGACCTTCATGTGGGACATGGGAAGACTGACAACTTGAGGATTCTGTCACCTCAACTAGTGACTTTAGGGTCAAGAAAGACCCTCTGTCTCCTATGGCCTGTATGTAAAATCCCAGTTAAGGAGCTGATCAACCAGTCTGAGTCGGGCGCCCCTCCCTGGGCTGATCTTCCCTGAGCCAGGGGTGCAAGGATACCATGATCAGCAGCCCCTCTGTGCCCACGTTGTGGTGGGGGGACTTTCTCAAAGAACAGAGCTGGTCGGGAGGGTCCTGGCCTCTGTGCTTGGTCTGTAGTGTGACACCCCTGTCAGGGGCTGGGGCTATGGCAGAGAAACTATCAGGGAAGCCAGGTGAGGAAGGTGGCAGTTAATGGCTCTGGACGCTCCTGTTCTGTGGTCCTGATCAGCTCTTACTCCCAGGCCTGGCTTTGCACACCTGAATCATTCTGCTGACAGCCCTTTGGCCTCCTTTATGTTCTTGTTCTCCCTGGAACTTCAGTGTCCTGCTAGGACTCATTCTTCCTGGCCTCAGCCGATGGGCTCCGGAGCCTGCTTCCACTCTGGGGGAGGATTCCCAAAGCAGGACTCTGAGCCAGAGCCTGCCACTCCCCCGTCATGGGTTGGCACTGCCCACTGGGGCTGGAGGCCTTGGCTCCCACGGGCCACTGGAGCCAGAAGAGGTCACTGTATGGAGTTGAAATGGTGTGTACCCGCTACGGCATTACCAGCCCAGGCATTTGGCCTGGAGGATCCCAAACTGAGCTGGCTTCTGCCCCACGGAGGGAGGGTCTTACTAGCCCTTCTAGTAGCAATGATGAGCCCCTCTCTGTGTTGACTTCTGTCATCCCCAAGTCTTAAGCAAAGTTTTGTCAATTGCTAACAAGAATAGAAGGATGTTAGAGGTCAGAGGCCTGCAGGCAAAGCCTGCCTTCAAAACCGAGACATGGGGAGACGCCAGGATTACTTCACAACTCCAGCTGTCTCTCAAACAAGTCTGTTCAGACATCTTCAAATAAGCATCTAGCACTTCTCTCTGCCAGAATGTTGACACTCAGGCTGGCTTTCCCAGGGCTGAGTGATGCCTCCATGGCTCTGGGTAGAACACCCTCCTGGGCTCAGAGGCGCAGCCATCGCCAAAAGGCAGGAGAGTAAAGCGGGGCATTCCTGCTTCTCAATCAGTACCTCTTCTGTCCGCAGAATCCCTCAGCACAAATCACCTGATACATTGGACAAATCTGTCCGGACTCCTCAAAGATCCCATTCTTGGGAGTGAGGAAAGAGGAAGGACTGTTTTCCTTTCCCCCACCATCCCTTCCTATTCCCCACCTCTCAGCTCTGGCTGGGAAATTCCGAGAGTGGCTACAAAGGAGGCTGAAGCTTGGAGATTTCAGTAGAGGCCTAGGATGGGGAAGGAACTTGACCCCTGTCTCACTGGGCAGCCTGGGGTGTACTGCCCCCGGGACCTACAGTCCTGCAGAGGTGGAAACTGGCCTCAGTTAAGGTCTAGTAAGTGCCAGGATGGACGTACCACTTGTGTGAATTCAGGAACTCCCTTTTAACAACCTTCTTATTTTGAAAAAAATTTAACCCACTGAAAAGCTAAAAGAATAGTATAATAAACTCTCAAATACCTTTTCACTGATAATGAATATTTTACTACGTTTTATTCTCTCTTCTTTATAAAAACACATGCATTTCATGCATAGATGTAATTATTTTAGTTTTTGTGTATGAGCCATCATTTGAATATAAGTTTAAGTTTCAGACATCATAACGCTTTATCTGTGAATACTCTTTACCATATATTTAAGTTTTGTTTGTTTGTTTGTTTGTTTTTTGAGGGTCTTGCTCTGTCATCCAGGCTGGAGTGCAGTGGTGCAATCACGGCTCACTGCAGCCTTGACTTGCTGGGCTCAAGTGATCCTCCTGCCTTAGCCTGCTGTATAGCTGAGACCACAGGCACATGCTATCACACCCAGCTAATTTTTTAATTTTTTATTTTGTGGATACGAGGTCTTACTTTGCTGTCCAGGCTGGTCTCCAACTCCTGAGTCTTGACTTCCTGGGCTCAACCTCCTCCCGCCTCAACCTCCCTAAGTGTTGGGATTTCAAGGCATAAGCCACCACACCTGGCCAGCACATATCTCTTAAGAATAAATACATTCTCAGGCCGGGCTCGGTGGCTCAAGCCTGTAATCCCAACACTTTGGGAGGCCAAGGCGAGTGGATCACCTAAGGTCAGGAGTTCAAGACCAGCCTGGCCAACATGGTAAAACCCCATCTCTACTAAAAATACAAAAATTAGCTGGGCATGTGATGGTGGGCGCCTGTAATCCCAGCTACTCAGGAGGCTGAGGCAAGAGAATCACTTGAACCTGGGAGGCGGAGGTTGCAGTGAGCTGAGATTGCGCCATTGCATTCCAGCCTGGGTGACAGAACAAGACTTGGTCTCAAAAAAAAAAATAAAAAAATAAATAATAAATATATTCTCTTACATTTCCTCAGAACAATTACCAAGTCAAGGACATATCATTGATACAATACATTATTCATCTATTACATGATCCACATTCAAATTTTACCCTTTGTCCCAATACTGTCATTTAAAGCATTTTTCTTTTGACCAGATCCAGGGTCTGGTCCAGGATTCTGTGTTGCAGTCAGTTGTCATATCTCTTTAGTTTTCTTTAACCTGGTAAAGTTATTCTCAATCTTTGTTGCCTTTCATTATATTGACATTTCTGAAGAGTTTGGCTGTCTGGCAGTTTTCTCATGATTAGATTCCGTTTACGCGTTTTTGACAAGGATGCCGCATGAGCAATGCTGTGTCCTTCTCGGCGCATCAATGGGGAAGCACAGGATGTCGGTTTGCCCCATTATTGGTGATGCTCCCTTTGATCACTTGGGTAACATGGTTCCTGCCAGATCTATCCATTGTAAAGGTTATTGTTTTTCCCCTTTGAAGTTAATCAGTACTCTGTGGAAAAATACTTTGCTGTCCTTTCCCCAGCAAATTTTTGCCCAATAGTTTTAGCATCCATTGATGATTCTTTTCAGAATCAATCACTACTGTAGTGGTTGCAAAATGGAGTTGACTCAACAACTAGAATTAGCTGCTATTATCTCACTTTCCACTTTAAGTCACTAAGGCTCAGAAAGGTCAAGAACTTGCCCAAGGCCACAAAGTAGTGAGATTCAGACTCAGGCCTGTCTGACTCAAGAGCGTGCTGCCGCGGTTACTCTCCAGCTATGGGACCTGGGATGTGATGAGATGTTCACCCACCAACATCTCCCCCACTGCACACTCCGCCCCTTGCTCCCCTCCCTAAATGTGAGGCTGAGGCTCTGGTCACAGTTGGACTGAGAGAAATGGGCTGCAGGGTCAGCTTTGCAACTCCCCATCCTCCAGCCTTCCCTCTAGTCCCCGCCATGAATCTTCCAAAAACTGATATCCAGAGCAGAAGTCTCACCAAGAAGTCACCTCGATTATCCTGCCCTCTCCCCCAACACACACACACACACACACCCCCCCAGAGCTGAGAGGCTCTCTCTTCTCCTGACCTTGGAGAAGAGGGAGTATAGGGAGAGTATGTGCTTGTTATGGGTTGAGCTTTGTCAAGCAAATAAGAAGTGTGCATGATTGGAGCAGAGCCAGAACTCAGAGCTACAGGGCAACTGCACTTGGAAGAGATCCTGAGAATGCAGTTTGCACAGGTGTGTGAGTGTTTGTGTGTGTATAGTTGAGAATTCTATAAGGGAAAAAGAGGAGAGAGGGAGGGCGTATAGGTAGTGCTTGAAAGTATGGACTTTTGCTGGGACCGGCAGTATCAACAGCACCTAGGAGCCAGTTAGAAAGGTGGAATTGTGGCCGGGCACGGTGGCTCATGCCTATAATCCCAGCACTTTGGGAGGCCGAGGCGGGCAGATCACCTGAGGTCAGGAGTTTGAGACCAGCCTGGCCAACATGGTGAAACCCCATCTCTACTGAAAATACAAAAATTAGTCGGGCATTGTTGCACACGCCTGTACTCCCAGCTACTCGGGAGGCTGAGGCAGGAGAATCACTTGAACCTGGGTGGCAGAGGTTTCAGTCAGCCAAGATCGCGCCACTGTACTCCAACCTGGGTGACAGAGTGAGACTCTGTCACACACACACAAAAAAGTACAGACTCTTGGCCAGGCGGGGTGGTTCACACCTGTAATCCCAGTACTTTGGGAGGTCAAAGCAGGTGGATCACTTGAGCCCAGGAGCTTAAGACCTGCCTGGGTAACATAGTGAGACCCCATCTCTGTAATGATAGAAATAAATACAAATGTTTTTAAAAGCACTGACCCAGGCTGGAAGCAGTGGCTCCTGCCTTGTAATCCCACCACTTTGGGAAACCAAGGTGGGAGGACTGCTTAAGCCCAGGAGTTTGGACCAGCCTGGGCAACATGGTGAGACCTCATTCTACAAAAAAAAAAAAAAAATTTTAAAGTTAGCTGGGCATGGTAGTGCATGCTTGTAGTTCTAGCTACTTGGGTGGGAGGCTGAGGTGGGAGGCTTGCTTGAGCCCAAGAGGTCAAGGCTGCAGTGAGCTGTGAATGGGCCACTGCACTCCAGCCTGGGCAACAGAGCAAGACCCTGTCTCAAGAAAAGAAAAGAAATGGGAAGAGAGGGGGAGGGGAGGGGAAGTGGGGGCAGGGGAGTGATTCTGGAAACAGACTGCTGGAATTTTTTTTTTTTTTTTGAGATGGAGTCTTGCTCTGTCGTCCAGGGTAGAGTGCAGTGGCACAATCTCAGCTCACTGCAACCTCTGCCTCCTGGGTTCAAGCAATTCTCCTGTCTCAGCCTCCCAAGTAGCTGGGACCGCAGCACCTGCCACCATGCCTGACTAATTTTTGTATTTTTAGTAGAGATGAGGTTTTGCCATATTGGTCAGGCTGGTCTTGAAATCCTGGCCTCAGGTAATCTACCCGCCCCAGCTTCCCAAAGTGCTAGGATTACAGGGATGAGCCACCGTGCCCAGCCTGACTGCTGGAATTTGAACCTTGGGCCCACTACCAACCTGTGTAACCTTAGACAGATAAGTTACTTCACCTCTCTAGGCCTTGTTTTTGCCACCTGTAAAATGGACATAATAGTACCTACCTCATCAGGTTGTTGTGAGGAGTAAATGAATGAATCTGTGTCAAGTGCTTTGCTCAGGTGAGTTACCGCTTAGACAGTGTTGGGGATGTGCTGAAGAGAAAGATGAGGTAGGTGATGTTGGCGGGCAGAAGAGCCTTCGAAGGCCTGGGCTCCAGGACAATCCCCACATTAGGAGAGAACCCAGGTTGGTTATTGCAGAGACTGTGAGTGAGAGAGAGGCAGGATGGATGACAGGAATATCCAGGCTGGGAGGGCCAGATGACTCACTCATTCACTTGTTTACACTTTGTCTCTCACCTGCTTCCAGAAAGGCTTTGAAGTGGTTCATAATTAAAATGAAAGCCTCAGGTGCCTCAGCCTGCTGAGTCAGGAAAGACCGCGTCCTGGCTGGAGGGTGGCTTGGGTGAGGCTGGTACAGTGTAGCAGGTCCTGGGCTCACCTGGAGGGATCGGGGAGGGCAGAGTGACGTGCAGAAGATGCCGGGGGGAGAGGCCAAGGAAATAATGCAGACTGAGCCTTGACTCTGTGACCACCTGGCCCTGGGCCAGACAGAGAGGAGGTTTCATCTAAAGATTGGGCATCGCCGAGTGCGGTGGCTCACGCCTGTAATCCCAGCACTTTGGGAGGCCGAGGCGGGTGGATCACCTGAGGTCAGGAGTTCGAGACCAGCATGGCCAACCTGGTGAAACCCAATCTCTATTAAAAATACAAAAATTAGCTGGGTGTGGTGGCGGATGCCTGTAATCTCAGCTACTTGGGAGGCTGAGGCAGGAGAATCACTTGAACCCCTGAGGCGGAGGTTGCAGTGAGCCGAGATCGCGCCACTGCACTCCAACCTTGGCGACAGAGCAAGACTCCGTCTCAAAAAAAAAAAAAAGAAAGAAAGAAAAAGAATAAAGATTGGGCATGTGTAGATTAAACCAGGGCATGTGAGAGAGAGGGGCACCAAGAAGGGGCCAGGAAAGGTCTATGGACTCTGGCTGGGCCATTGCCAGTATTTGCTCCATTGGCCGTCTTCGGGCACAGTTCATGCTGTTCAATATTGTTGGTGGCCAGGCCTGGGCCCTCCAGCTGCCAAGGCACCGGTTTTCTCCTCCAGGAACCACCAACTTCTCTCCTCTGGAGGGAGAGCCTTTCCTCTCCAGGTCCGGATGCCTTTGGCCTCAGGCTGAAACACTTGTTGGAGGAAATCCTGTCCAACCTCCTCCTCCCTACCCACCTTCTACCCCCATTCCTGTTCCAACAAGAGTTGGGCCCGACCTGGCCACTCTAATGCAGTCTGGGTGTCCTGGTGGCCCATCTGCCTTTGTCTGGCAGCACAATGACGAGGAAGTCCCCGGCCCCCACCCACTGGGAGTCCTTCTTCTCAGGCCACCCAGGGGTCCAGTGCTTTGTCTGCCCCTCCCCCACACCACTTCCTGCCTCTTACCTTGAACATCCTGCCAGCCCCAGCCTCAGCTCAGCTCAGGTTTCCCTAGGAGCACGTTGACAGAGTCCCCACATCACACCAAGTTTTGGCAAGTCCAGCCCCACTCTGACAGACTTTCTGTCACACTTCCTTACAGCTACTTAAACTGCACTTTAGCATGTAATGGAATACCTTCCATTTAGGAAGGTGGAGGGCGTCTCCCCCAGGCAGGATTAAACATGATGACAGTTCCTAAAAGGAGGGGCTGGGATTTAGGCTAAATAGGTAAGGCAGTCAGGCCAGAGGGAGACGATCAGGAGCTGCAGGGCCAGCCTCTGCCAGCCTTGGGGGTGGGGCTGCTCAGGCAAGAGAGGAGGAACGCAGGGCTTCTCTGCTGGGAGGACCCCTGCCTCCATCCCTGCTCTGCAGAAGGGAAACCCCACCTGAGGTCAAGGAAGGTGAGGTGGGAGGTAGCTGGACCAGAAAAGAAGGGAGCATCTGGGCTAGGAAGGCACTGGCTTGGGATCCTAAGCCCAGAGGTGGTCAGGCTGGGGAAGGAGAAGGAAGGGGGAAGGCAGGAGGTGCCTGGACAGATAACCACTGGGCCACAGGCTGGATAAAGGCGTTCGTATAGTTTGAGGTGCATCTATGTGGGTGCAAAATTCCCTGTTATAAGGAGGAATCATGGGCTGCAAGGAGCAAAAACTTAGACTTACTTAACAAAAAGCGGGGTGCTTCCTGGAAGGAAACAGGGTCTTGTCACAGTCTTGAAGTTGCAGAGTTAGAAGTGGACCTTCTAAGGGCCTAGATCTAGGAGCTTGACAGTGATAAACTGGAGTTACTCTCCTTAACTCTCTTTCAAGCTTTCCCAGTTGTCTGCCATTCTCCTGTCTACCCTACCCCCATACTCCTGACTGGCTTCATTTGCTTCTGTCTGCATTGTGCAGTAGATAGTTGTCATTTTGAAGTGACTCAGCATCTATATCCCTTCCTAACAGCACCCAATTTCCGATGGAAGACTATTGTTAACTGTACCTGGGATTCTGTTTTTATTCAGGTATAGTGAGGCTCACAGATCAGGAGATGATTGCTGTTGAAAAGATAATTTGTGCGGGGCACAGTGACTCATGCCTGTAATCCCAGTACTTTGGGAGGCCGGGGTGGGCAGATCATGAAGTCAGGAGTTCAAGACCAGCCTGGCCAACATGGTGAAATCCCATATCTATTAAAAATACAAAAATTAGCTGGACGTGGTGGTGCGTGCCTGTAATCCCAGCTACTCAGGAAGCTGAGGCAGGAGAATCACTTGAACCTGGGAGGCGGAAGTTGCAGTGAGCTGAGATCATGCCACTGCACTCCAGTCTGGGCAACATAGCAATATTCTGTCTCAAAAAGAAAAAAAAAAAGAAAATATAATTTGTTAGGCACAGTTCCCAAGAGGAGGGTCATAGCATGCCATGCAGGGCCCTGTGGGGAAGCACACAGGTCAGTCTGGAGGCAGGAGGAAGCGCAAAGAACAGGCAGGAGTTTTTCTTGTGGTTTCCATGAGAAAGGCAAGGCAAGTCAGGGTGAGCAGATTTAAATTTAGGATTGGCTAGTTTGAATAATTCTGGTGGGTTCTGGGCTACGGAGGATGTCTCTAGTTGTGTTACCAGAAAGGGGTCCCCATCTAGACCCCAAAAGAGGGTTCTTGGATCTCAAGCAAGGGCGAGTCCATAGAGTAAAGTGAAAGCAAGTTTATTAAGCAAGTAACCTTTACTTGGCTGGGCACAGTGGCTCACACCTGTAATCCCAGCACTTTGGGAGGCCAAGGCAGACAGATCACTTGACACCAGGAGTTCAAGACCAGCCTGGCTAACATAGTGAGACACTGTCTCTACTGAAAAAAAAAAAAAAACAGAATTAGCCAGGTGTGGTGGCACGTGTCTGTAATCCCAGCTAAAACTTGGGAGGCTGAGGCAGGAGAATCACTTGAACCTGGGAGGCAGTGGTTGAAATGAGCCAAGATTGTGCCACTGCACTCTAATCTGGGTGACAGAATGAGACTCCATCTCAAAAAAAAAAGAATTAAAAAAAAAATAACCTTTACTTAAATGAAAGAATGGCCACTGTCAGGCCTCTGAGCCCAAGCTTACCATCATATCCCCTGTGACCTGCATGTATACATCCAGATGGCCTGAAGCAACTGAAGATCCACAAAAGAAGTGAAAATAGCCAGTTCCTGCCTTAACTGGTGACATTCCACCATTGTGATTTGTTCCTGCCTCACCCTAACTGATCAATTGACCTTGTGACAATACACCCTCCCCACCCTTGTGATAAGGTACTTTGTGATATTCTCCTGCCCTTGTGAATTACTTTGTATGATACACCCTCCCCACCCTTGAGAAGGTACTTTGTAATATCCTCCCCTGCCCTTAAGAAGGTACTTTGTAATATTCTCCCCGCTCTTGAGAATGTACTTTGTAAATACTCCATGCCCACAAAAAATTGCTCCTAACTCCACCACCTATCTCAATCCTATAAGAACTAACGATAATCTCACCATCCTTTGCTGACTCTCTTTTTGGACTCAGCCTGTTTGCACCCAAGTGAAACAAACAGCCTTGTTGCTCACACAAAGCCTGTTGGTGGTCTCTTCACATGGACATACGTGACATTTGGTGCCGAAGATCCAGGACAGGAGGACTCCTTCAGGAGACCGGTCCACTGTCTTCACCCTCACTCCATGAGGAGATCCACCTATGACCTCAGGTCCTCAGACCAGCCCAAGGAATATCTCACCAATTTCAAATGGGGTAAGCAGTCTTTTCACTCTCTTCTCCAACCTCTCTTGCTATGCCTCCATGCTTCAATCTCTCTCTTCCTTAATTTCAGTTCCTTTCCCTTTCTGGTAGAGATGTGTTTTATCTGTGAACTCAAAACTCTGGCACCAGTCAGGGACTCAGTGTTTAATCACTGTGGGCACGCCTACCTGATTATTCACTCACATTCCAGAGGTGTCTGATCACCGTGGGGATGCCTGCCTTGATCCTTCACCTTGGTGGCACGTACCACCTCCCCTGGGTGGCAAGTACCACCTCCGTCCTCCATGTCTCTACCTTCTCTTTTCTCTAAACTTACCTTTTTACTATGGGCAACGTTCTGCCCTCCATTCCTGCTTCTTCTCCCTTAGTTTGTGTTCTAAAAAACTTAAAACCTCTTCAACTCTTGCTTGACCTAAAACCTAAGCATCTTATTTTCTTATATAACACTGCTTGGCCCCAATACAAACTTGACAATTGTTCTAAATAGCCAGAAAATGGCACTTTCAATTTCTCCATCCTATAAGATATACATAATTTTTGTCGAAAAATGGGCAAATGATCTGAGGTACCTGACATCCAGGCATTCTTTTACACATTGGTCCCTCTCTAGTCTCTGCTCCCAATGCAACTCATCCCAAATCTTTCTTCTTTCTCTCCTGTCTGTTCCTTTAGTCTCCACCACAAGCTCTGAGTCCTTTGAATCCTCCTTTTCTATGAACCCATCTGACCTCTACCCTCCTCCAGAAGGCCATCTCATTCTCAATATGCATTTTGTTACCCAATCTGCTCCCGACGTTAGAAAAAGCTCCAAAAATTAGATTCTGGCCCTCAAACCCCACAACAGGACTTAATTAACCTCACCTTCAAGGTGTGCAATAATAGAGAAGAGGCAACCAAGCAGCAACATATTTCTGAGTTGCAATTACTTCCCTCTGCTGTAAGAGAAGCCCCAGCCACATCTCCAACACACAAGAACTTCAAAACACCTAAGCCGCAGTGGCCAGGCGTTCCTCCAGGACCGCATCCCCCAGGATCTTGCTTCAAGTGCCAGAAATCTGGCCACTGGGCCAAGGAATGCCCACAGCCTGGGATTCCTCCTAAGCCATGTTCCATCTGTGTGGGACCCCACTGGATATCGGACTGTCCAACTCACCCAGCAGCCACTCCCTGAGCCCCTGGAACTCTGGCCCAAGGCTCTGTGACTGACTCCTTCCCAGATCTTCTCAGCTTAGCAGCTGAAGACTGACACTGCCCGATTGCCTCAGAAGCCTCCTGGACCATCACAGACGCTTTGGATAACTCTTACAGTGGAAGGTAAGTCCATCCCCTTCTTAATCAACATGGAGGCTATCCACTCCACATTACCTTCTTTTCAAGGGCCTATTTCCTTGCTTCCATAACTATTGTGGGTATTGACGGCCAGGCTGCTAAACCTCTTGAAACTCTCCAACTCTAGTGCCAACTTGGATAACATTCTTTTTTTTTTTTTTGAGACAGAGTTTCACTCTGTTGCCCAGGCTGGAGTGCAGTGGTGGGGTCTTGACTCACTGCAAGCTCCGCCTCCTGCATTCATGCCATTCTCCTGCCTCAGCCACCCGAGTAGCTGGGACTACAGGTGCCCACCACCATGTCTGACTATTTTTTTTTTTATTTTATTTTTAGTAGAGACGGGGTTTCACCGTGTTAGCCAGGATGGTCTCCATCTCCTGACCTCGTGATCCAACCGCCTCAGCCTCCCAAAGTGTTGGGATTACAGGTGTGAGCCACCGCACCTGGCCAGACAACATTCTTTTAAGCACTCCTTTGTAGTTATCCCCACCTGCCCAGTTCCCTTATTAGGCTGAGACATCTTAACCAAATTATCTGCTTCCCTGACTATTCCTGGACTACAGCCACATCTCATTGCTGCCCTTCTTCACAACCCAAAGCCTCCTTCATGTCTTCCTCTTGTATCCTGCCACCTTAACCCACAGGTATGGGGACACCTCTACTCCCGTCCTGGCAACTGATCACATGCCCATTACTATCCCATTAAAACCTAATCACCCTTACCCTGCTCAACACCAGTATCCCATCCCACAACAGGCTTTAAGGGGATTGGAGCCTGTTATCACTCGCCTGCTACAGAATGGGCTACTAAAGCCTACAAACTCTCCTTACAATTCCCCCATCTTACCTGTCCAAAAACCGGACAAGTCTTACAGGTTGGTTCAGGATCTGCACCTTATTAACCAAATTGTTTTGCCTATCCACCCTGTGGTGCCCAACCCGTACACTCTTTTGTCCTCAATACCTCCCTCCACAACTCACTATTCCATTCTTGATCTTAAAGACTCTTTTTTCATGATTACCCTGCACCCCTTGTCCCAGCCCCTCTTTGCTTTTACCTGGACTGACCCTGACACCCATCAGTCCCAGCAACTTACCTGGGCTGTACTGCCACAAGGCTTCTGGGACAGCCCTCATTACTTCAGCCAAGCCCTTTCTCACGATTTACTTTCTTTCCACGTCTCTGCTTCCCACCTTATTCAATATATTGATGACTTTCTACTCTGTAGTCCCTCCTTTGAGTCTTCTCAACAAGATACCCTCCTGCTCCTTCAACACTTATTCTCCAAAGGACATCAGTTATCCCCCTCCAAAGCTCAAATTTCTTCCCCATCCGTTACCTACCTCAGCATAATTCTTCATGAAAACATGCGTGCTCTCCCTGCCAATCATGTCTGGCTGGTCTCTCAAACCCCAACCCCTTCTACAAAACAACAACTCCTTTCCTTCCTGGTCATGGTTGGATACTTTCGCCTTTGGATACCTGGTTTTGCCATCTGACTAAACCATTATATAAACTCACAAAAGGAAACCTAGCTGACCCCATAGATCCTGAATTCTTTCCCCACTCCTCTTTCCATTCCTTAAAAACAGCCCTAGAAGCTGCTCCCATACTAGCTCTCCCTAACTCATCCCAACCCTTTTTCATTACACACAGCTGAAGTGCACGGCTGTGCAATTGGAATTCTTACACAAGAGCCAGGACCGCACCCTGTAGCCTTTCTGTCCAAACAACTTGACCTTACTGTTTTAGGCTGGCCCCCACATTATTCCAGATACCACATCTTACCCCCATGACTGTATCTCTCTGATCCACCTGACATTCACTCCATTTCCCCATATTTCATTCTTTCCTGTTCATCACCCTGATCACACTTGGTTTATTGATGGCAGTTCCACCAGGTCTGATTGCCAGTCACCAGCAAAGGCAGGCTATGCTATAGTATCTTCCACATCTACCATTGAGGCTACCTCTCTGCCCTCCTCTACTACCTCTCAGCAAGCTGAACTCATTGCCTTAACTCGGGCCCTCACTCTTGCAAAGGGAATATGCATCAATATTTATATTGACTCTAAATATGCCTTCCATATCCTGCACCACCATGCTGTTATATGGGCTGAAAGAGGTTTCCTCACTATGCAAGGGTCCTCCATCATTAATGCCTCTTTAATAAAAACTCTTCTCAAGGCCGCTTTACTTCCAAAGGAAGCTGGAGTCATTCACTGCAAGGGCCATCAAAAGGCATCAGATCCCATCTCTCAGGGCAATGCTTATGCTGATAAGGTAGCTAAAGAAGCAGCTAGCGTTCCAACTTCTGTCCCTCATGGCCAGTTTTTCTCCTTCTCATTGGTCACTCCCACCTACTCTCCCACTGAAACTTCCACCTATCAATCTCTTCCCACACAAGGCAAATGGTTCTTGGACCAAGGAAAATATCTCCTTCTAGCCTCACAGGCCCATTCTAATCTGTCGTCATTTCATAACCTCTTGCATGTAGGTTACAAACCGCTAGCCTGTCTCTTAGAACCTCTCATTTTCTTTCCATCGTGGACATCTATCCTCAAGGAAATCACTTCTCAGTGTTCCATCTGCTATTCTACTACTCCTCAGGGATTGTTCAGGCCCCCTCCCTTCCCTACACATCAAGCTCGGGGATTTGCCCCTGCCCAGGACTGGCAAATTGACTTTACTCATCTGCTTTGAGTCAGGAAACTAAAATACCTCTTGGTCTGAGTAGACACTTTCACTGGATGGGTAGACACTTTCACTTCACAGGGTCTGAGAAGACCACCACCGTCATTTCTTCCCTTCTGTCGACATAATTCCTTGGTTTGGCCTTCCCACCTCTATACAGTCTGATAACAGACTGGCCTTTATAGTCAAATCACCCAAGCAGTTTCTCAGGCTCTTGGTATTCAGTGGAACCTTAATACCCTTTACCATCCTCAATCTTCAGGAAAGGTAGAATGGACTAATGGTCTTTTAAAGACACACCTCACCAAGCTCAGCCTCCAACTTAAAAAGGACTGGACAGTACTTTTAACTCTTGCCCTTCTCAGAATTAGAGCCTGTCCTCCAGATGCTACAGGGTATAGTCCATTTGAACTTTTATATGGATGCACCTTCTTGCCGGCCCCAACCTCATCCCAGACACCAGCCCTCTAGGTGACTATTTTCCTGTCCTCCAGCAGGCCAGACAGGAAATTCACCAGGCTGCTAATCTTCTCTTGCTTACTCCAGATTCCCAGCCATATAAAGACACCCTAGCTGGACGATCAGTTCTTGTTAAGAATCTGACCCCTCAAACTCTACAAGCTTGATGGACTGGATCCTACTTAGTCATCTATAGTACCCCAACTGCCGTCTGCCTGCAGGACCCTCCCCATTAGGTTCACTGATCCAGAATAAAGCTGTGTCCATCGGACAGCCAGCCTGATCTCTTCTCTTCCTCCTGGAAGTCGCAAGTTCTCTCCCCTACTTCCCTTAAGCTCACTCGCATTTCTGAAGAACAGTAATAACCCTTATCAGCCTAATACATCCCTTCATTCTATTAGGTCTATTCGTCCTTACCCTACTTTTTGCAACAGGGCTTTACACAGTCACCCCCAATACTTGGACTGTGCCCCAAAAACTTGTCATCCCTACTATCTTCTGTCTAGTCATACTCCTGTTCGCCATTCTCAACTACTCATAAATGCCCTGTCCCTGTTTACACTGCCGGTTTACACTTTTTCTCCAAACCATCATAATGGATATCTTCTGGTACTATCCCCAAACTGCCATTTTAACTCCCTCTTGGAGTGGGTAGATGATCTTTGCTGGCAGGGCACCCTCCAATACTTTCACCCTGATAAAGTCTTATTCTTTACTTTTATACTCACTCTTATTCTCCTTCCTGTTCTTATGCCAATCTCTACCTCTCCCCAGCTATCTCCACAACACTGTCAGTCTCACTCACTCTCTGCAAGCCGTTTCTAATCCTTTTTTAACAAACAATTGCTGGCTTTGCATTTCTCTTTCCTCCAAAACCACCAAGGCCTCGACTTACTCACTGCTAAAAAAAAAAAAAAAAGGAGGACTCTATGTTTTTAAATGAAGAGTGTTGTTTTCACCTAAATCAATCTGGCCTGGTATATGACAACATAAAAAAAACTCTAGGACAGAGCCCAAAAACTTGCCAACCAAGCAAATAATTATGCTAAACCCTCTTGGACACTCTCTAATTGGATGCCCTGGGTACTCCCAATTCTTAGTCCTTTAATACCTATTTTTCTCCTTCTTTTATTCAGACCTTGTGTCTTCTGTTTAGTTTCTCAATTCATACAAAACTGCATCCAGGCCATCGCCAATAATTCTATAGAACAAATGCTCCTTCTGACAACCACACAATATCACCCCTTACCCCAAAATCTTTCTTCAGTGTAATCTTTCCCACTGTAGGTTCCCACACCGCCCCTAATCCCCTCAAAGCAGCCCTGAGAAACGTCGCCCATTATCTCTCCATACCACCCCCAAAATTTTTGCTGCCTCAACACTTCACCACTATTTTGTTTTGTTTTTCTTATTAATATAAGAAGACAGGAATGTCAGGCCTCTGAGCCCAAGCTAAGCCATCATATCCCCTGTGACCTGCACATATACATCCAGATGGCCTGAAGCAACTGAAGATCCACAAAAGAAGTGAAAATAGCCAGTTCCTGCCTTAACTGATGACATTCCACCATTGTGATTTGTTCCTGCCCCACCCTAACTAATCAATTAACTTTGTGACAATACACCTTCCCCACCCCTAGGATAATGTACTTTGTGATATTCCCCTGCCCTTGTGAATGTACTTTGTAGGATACACCCTCCTCACCCTTAAGAAGGTACTTTGTAATATTCTCCCTGCCCTTGAGAATGTACTTTGTAAGATCCAACCCCTGCCCACAAAAAATTGCTCCTAACTTCACCACCTATCCCAAACCTATAAGAACTAATGATAATCCCACCACCCTTTGCTGATTCTCTTTTTGGACTCAGCCCACTTGCACCCAAGTGAAATAAACAGCCTTGTTGCTCACACAAAGCCTCTTGGTGGTCTCTTTACAAGGACGTGCATGACAGCCACTCCATAGGCAGAACAGCAGCATGGGCTGCTCATTGGCTATTTTTATGGTTATTTCTTGATTATATGCTAAACAAGGGGTGGATTATTCATGAATTTTCCAGGAAAGGGGTGGACAACTCCCAGAACTGAGGTTTCTTCTCCTTTTTAGACCATATAGGAGAACTTCCTGACGTTGCTATGGCATTTGTAAACAGTCATGGTGCTGGTGGGAATGTTTTTTAGCAAGCTAATGCATTATAATTAGCATATAATGGGCAGTGAGGATGTCCAGAGGTCACTATCATGGCCATCTTGGTTTTGGTGGGATGTGGCTGGCTTCTTTACTGCATGCTGTTTTATCAGCAAGGTGTTTGTGACCTGTATTTTGTGCCAACCTCCTATCTCATCCTGTGACTAAGAATCCTACTGGGAATGTAGCCCAGGAGGCCTCAGCCTTATTTCACTCAGCCCCCATTCAAGATGGAGTTTCTCTGGTTCAAATGCCTCTGACAGTTGCCTGCTACCTGGCCCGGGAATGACTATTTTGCCTGATTGATTGTTAAGAGTCATACAGAAGAGGTGGTGAACAGTATGGGCTCTGGATTGGTTAATTTGCATATGAAAGGCACACTCCCCAGCGAGGTGAGTCCCTGGCTATCTCTGAGAATCAGCTAGGCTGAGTAGTGGCAGTCCATCTCCATTCAGCTAGGCCTCAGATGCCAGAGTATCAAGAACACAGAAAATAAGACAATATATTAATACAGGGAGACCTGACCCTCTCACACCGGATGTGACCTGTGTGGGATGGTAAATCCAGGCATTTTCCTCCCTCTACAGAACCAGAGGGCTGGGATCAAAGCTGGAGCTGTGGATGCTCTTCCTTTCCATGGTATTTAAGATTTTATCTTTTTTTGCTTTTTTTGACAGAGTCTTGCTCTGTCACCCAGGCTGGAGTGCAGTGGTGTGATCATGGCTCACTGTAGCCTTGACCTCCTGGGCCCGGGTGATCCTCCCACCTTAGCCTCCTGAATAACTGGGACTACAAGTGTGCTACTGATACAGAACAGCTGGGCTCCCACCTAAACCGCACCCTCAAGCCTCAAACCTCGGCCCTAAGTGAAAACAGCTGACCCCGCTTTTCCACCCAAATGATTGCCTTTTTGGCCTGCTATGCCCCTATCCTGTGCCCATAAAAACCAGACCAGCTGGCAGAAGAAAAGAGCAACACAAGTGGCTGATGCACGTTGTTGGGGATGCAAGCTGCTGAGCCTCGGGGATATAAGTGGCCGAGTGGCAAGCAGAGGAGCAAACAACTGAGCATCGGAGACTACAGATAGACTCAGCTAACTTCAGACAGTGCGGCTTCAGGGAAAGATCACCTTCTTCTTTTCCAGCTCCCCTTCTATCAGGAGCCACTTCCACTGCTCAATAAAGCCTTCTGCATTCATCATCTTTCACACAATTCATGTGACCTGATTCTTCCCGGACACCAAGCAAGAACTTGGCTGTCAAAAAGGGCAGGTGCAGGAGGCTGTCACCCAGACCCTTCACTGAGCTGTTAACACTTAGCCATCCACGGACTGCAGGCTGAGTGAAACGAGCCACTCCAGTTCCTGCCCATGAAGGGGGTCAAGGTCAAGGGAAAGAATCCTGTCTCACTACCATGCTCAGCTAATTTTTGTATTTTTTGTAGAGATGGAGTTTCACCATGTTGCCCAGGCTTATCTCAAACTCCTGGGCTCAAGTGATCCTCCAACCTCCCTAATCAGATTTATTCTTAAGGAAATGAAAACTTAATTTTTCAAAATGTGAAAAAGACCATCTTGTGCCCTACTCCCCACTCCCCCAGCTCCTGCAGCACAAGTGCCCAGCACACCACTGTTTGTGGGACGCACTCCACACAGGCATCTCACCTACAGCTACAGGCTGGGAGGGAACCCCTACACCAACAGCCTGGGTCATGGCATCCTCTGGTATTACTATTCCAAAACCCTCAAAGACAAGCCACTCTTACCCTACATGAGGTACAGCAGAAATGTCTGGGCCAGAGTCAAAGCTTCCAATACGGACCTGAAATTGATGGAAATTGGCAAGATTATTGGTGGAATGTGGGGAGTTGTCACTGATGAAGAAAACCAGGAATATTTAAATGAATATGAGGCAACAAAGATAGAGTACAATGACTCTATGAAGGTCTATCATAATTCCCCCACACATTTTGCTTACATAAATGCAAAAAATTTATGCAGAAGTTACTTTATTTTATTTTATTTTATTTTTTGAGACAGTCTCACTCTGTCATTTAGGCTGGAGTGCAGTGGCAGGGTGAGGGCTCACTGCAACCTCCACCTCCTGGCTTCAAGCTATTCTCCTGCCTCAGCCTCCTGAGTAGCTGGGATTACAGGCATGCACCTGCATGCCCAGCTAATCTTTTGTATTTTTAGTAGAGATGGGGTTTTGCCATATTGGCCAGGCTGACCTTGAACTCCTGGCCTCAAGTGATCCACCCGCCTCGGCCTCCCAAAGTGCTGGGATAACAGATATGAGCCACCACATCTAGCCATAGAAGCTGCTTTAGAGGAAAGAATTTGACAGAGGCCATCTCACATGGAGAAAGGAGAAAGGTTCTCTTTTTGATAATACCAAATGCTGGCAAGGATATGGAGCAACAGGAACTCTCATTCATTGCTAGTGGGAATGCAAAATTGTTCAGCTACTTTGGAAGACAGTTTGGCAGTTTCTTGCAAAATTAAACATACTCTTACCATTCAATGCAGCAGCTGTACTCCTTGGTATTTACCCAAATGAGTTGAAAATTTATGTCCATACAAAAAATCTACACATGGATGTTTATAACAGCTTTATTCATAATTGCCAAAACTTGGAAGTAATGAAGATGTTTTTCAGTAGGTGAATAGGTAAATAAACATCCAGACAATGGACTATTATTTGGCAACAAAAAGAAACACACTATCAATACATGAAAAGACATGAAGGAAACTTATATTCATATCACTAAATGAGAGAAGCTGATCTGAAAGGACTGCATACTATATGATTCCAACCATATGACATTTTAGAAAAGGCAAGACCATGAAGCCAGTAAAAAGATCAGTGGTCACTAAGGATTAGGAGGGTTGAAGGGATGAATAGACCACAGAGGATGTTTAAGCCAGTGAAAATATTCTGCATGATACTATAATGATGGATACCTGTCATTACACATTTGTCCAAATCCATAGAATGTACAATGCCGAGTGACCTTGATGAAAATTCTTGACTTTCAGTGATAATGGTGTGCTAATGTAGATTCATTCGCTGTAACAAATGTACCACCATGGTACTGAATGTTAATAGTGGGAATGCTGGAGGGGACAGGAATGTGAGGGAACTCTATACTTTCTGCTCAGTTTTGCTGAGAACCTAAAATTACTCTTTAAAAGTCTGTTAAACAGGCCGGGTGTGGTGGTTCATGCCTGTAATCCCAGCACTTTGGAAGGCCAAGGCAGGTGGATCACCTGAGATCAGGAGTTCAAGACCAGCCTGGCCAACATGGCAAAACCTCGTCTCTACTAAAAAGACAAAAATTAGCCAGATATGATGGCATGTGCCTGTAATCCCACCTACTTGGGAGGCTGAGGCAGGAGAATCGCTTGAACCCAGGAGGCGGAGGTTGCAGCGAGCCGAGATTGTGCCACTGTACTCCAGCATGGGTGACACAGTGAGACTCCATCTCAAAAAAAAAAAAAAACTGTTAAATAAGTAAATAAGCATCTGCATCTTCAGCAGGCAGAGTGCTCTACAAAAAAAAAAAAAAAAAAAAAAAAAAAAAACCCAAGGAGTACAATTGCTGAATTATATGGTAAGAGTATGTCTACTTTTGAAAGAAACTGTCAAACTGCCTTCCAGCCTCCTCAGGAGGCTGAGGCAGGAGAATCACTTGAAACTGGAAGGTGGATGTTGCAGTGAGCCGAGATCATGCCACTGCACTCCAGCCTGGGCGAAAGAGCAAAACTCTATCTAAAAAAAAAAAAAGAGAGAGACAAGATCTTGCTCTAATGCCCAGGCTGGGGTGCAGCAGCATGATCTTGGCATGGGGAGCACGATGTCGGCTCGCTGCAACCTCTGCCTCCCAGATTCAAGCGACTCCCCTGCCTCAGCATCCTGAGTAGCTGGGATTACAGGCACACGCCACCATGCCTGGCTAATTTTTGTATTTTTAGTAGAGATGGGGTTTCACCATGTTGGCCAGACTGGTCTTGAACTCCTGACCTCAGGTGATCCACCAGTCTCAGCCTCCCAAAGTGCTGGGATTACAGGCATGAGCCGCCACGCCTAGCTTACGTTGTCTAGTTTTATGTGTTCTAAATATTTTTATAAATGGAAAAACAATTTTTGAGTTAAGGGAGAAAAATACAGGTGGACTCCTCTCACCATCGCCATATATCCAGGTTTGGGCACCTGGGTGAAGTTTGACTGGTCAGATGCTCTTGCCCAAGACTATGAGTCCTACAGGAAAGACACAGGAGAGGGAGAAATGGATGGAGGTCATTCACCCAGCAGTGGGGGCCTGACCAGACTATTCTGACTATTCTGGTGTGAGGCTGTTTCATTGCTCCTCCTCCTTTCTGGCCCCCTGGTTCTCTGGCTTTCAGAGACTACTTCCAATACATTCCATTTTGCTTAAGTTATCCATTTACATTAATATTGGTTTCTGTTGCTTGCAATAGCCACTATTCAACATTTTCTCCCAGTGCAATGATGACAAGCTGGAGTTGCTTATCCCAACTTCAAATTCCTGGGAGAACCAATCTGACTGGCCAGCTTGAGTGGGATCTCCACTGTTGGTCCAATCAGCCTGGCTTCCAAGGAAGGCAAGGTCACATGATGCTAATAAGGCTAATGGGAGGCTGGCAGGGCAGTATCCACATTTGGTTATGCAGGCTGTGCAGTGGATAATTCCAAGGGTCCCATTCACATGAGAGACACTGTAAATACCTGTATTCATAATGAAACCATTTTAGCAGATGGCAATAAAGTATGCTGAGAAAGTACACTTTTTCCTAATACTCATATAAGTATTCCACAGGATAGTGGTGACCCCAGGCTGGGCCCACTTTTCAGGAGGCTGAGGCAGGAGAATCACTTGAAACTGGAAGGCAGAGGTTGCAGTGAGCCGAGATCATGCCACTGCACTCCAGCCTGGGCAGGAAAGCATTTGGTAGGCAGTTCTTAGAGAAGACAGCAAAGGTTGGGTATGTCCCAATGCTGTGTTCCACATGTCACACATAGCGGGGTGGGTCTGGTGGCCTTGATGTCTGGAGCACACATACCATATACTCTTAACATGCAGTAACTGGCTATGAGGCACCCAATGTTTAGAAAGTAGCTCAAGGCTTTAGAATGAAAGAGCATAAGACATGGACAAGCCAGGCCCTGCCCAAGGAATTGAGAGCTGCTGTACAGACCAATCTCAGCCAAACCCACCAAAAGGTTTATCTTCTCTGTAGCTACCTTAAAAAAGGTTCATTCATTCAATGAATTGCTGTGTGTCAGTTCTGTGTTATGGGCTGGGAGGAGAACAGGAATAAGAGTCAGGGTTGGGGCCGGGTGCGGTGGCTTACACCTGTAATCCCAGCACTTTGGGAGGCCAAAGCGGGCAGATCCACTGAGGTCAGATGTTCAAGACCATACTGGTCAACGTGGTAAAATGCCATCTCTACCAAAAATACAAAAATTAGCTGGGTGTGGTAGCACATACCTGCAATCCCAGCTACTCGGGAGGCTGAGGCAGGAGAATCGCTTGAACCCGGGAGGCAGAGGCTGCAGTGAGCCAAGATTGTGCCACTGCACACCAGCCTGGGAGAAAGAGTGAGATTCCGTCTCAAAAAAATAAAAAATAAAAAAAACCAACCAAACAAAACAAAACACAACAACAACAACAACAAACGAGTCAGGGTTGCTGGGCACAGTGGTTCACACCTGTAATTCCAGCACTTTGGGAGCTAAGGCAGGAGGATCGCCTGAGGTTAGGAGTTCAAGACCAGCCTGGCCCACATAGGAAAACCCCATCTGTACTAAAAATACAAAAAATAGCTGGGCGTGGTGGCACGTGCCTGTAATCCCAGCTACTCGGGAGGCTGAGGCACAAGAATCGCTTGAACCTGAGAGGTGGAGGTTGCAGTGAGCCAAGATTGTGCCACTGCACTCCAGCTTGGGTGACAGAGTGAAACTATATCTCAAAAAAACAAAAACAACAACAAGGAAAAAAGAGTCAGGGTCTAGTCTAGTAGGGGAGACAGTCATGGAGCAAATATTTCCTAAGTGATGGGTGTTCTGCGAAGGGTATTGGGAGACTGCTGGCACAATAAAAGGATCAGACTTATCTAGACGTCAGGAAAAACCAAAGGGTAAGTAAAATACAGCCAAGTAAAAAGTCAAGTAGAGGAAGTGGGATTTATTTAAGCTGTAAGGCAAGTTCCTGTTAGAAACTAAAAAATGCAATGTGTCAGATAAGGTAGAAGTTCTTTCTGTCTCCCATGATGGTCTAGAGGAGGATAGGGTTTCAAGACCAATGGCGGCCTGGCTCCAGGAAGGCAGTCCAAAATAACAGTGGATTACCCAAGAGAGAGATGTACTTCTCTTTCTCACGTAGAGGTCCAGAGGTAGAGGCAGGTTTGGTGCAGAAACTGCTCCATGAAGTTCTCAGGAACTGTATCTACCAGGGCTCAACCAGGGAACTAGAACCACTGCAAATATCACAGAATGAATGATTATTATAGGAATGAGCTTTTACACAATTGTTGGAGGAGATGGAGAAGTAAAGGTCACAAAGGGAGGTGTAGGATGGTGGGAAAATCACTTATCAGCCCTCGGAAAGCACTGGTTGGGGGTGGAGGGGAGACAAGCTGGAGCTTGCTGGAAAATGAGGAAGATAAGTTTATCTTGCTTCCTGTAGTGGAAGACAGAAAGGGAGCTACTGTAAAAAGTCAACAGAAGATTGTTGCTTCTTCATAGATTCTACTTCTGTGAGTTCTCACCTGGTGTCTAGTGGTGGGCCTCTGCTGGTGATAAGAGATGTCAATGAGGAAAAAGAGCTGATCACGGAGTCAGGAAGAAGAGTAAGAACGAAGTAGAGGCCAGGTGCCGTGGCTTATGCCTGTAACCCAGCACTTTGGGAGGCCAAAGTGGGAGGATCACTTGAGCCGAGAAGTTTGAGAACAGCATAGGCAACAAAGTGAGACCTCGTCTCTACCAAAATAAAAACAAAAAAATTAGCCAGGTGTTTTGGTGCCCCCCTGTGGTCCCAGCTAAACAGAAGGCTGAGGCAGGAGGATCGCTTGAGCCCAGAAGGTCAAAGGTGCAGTGAGCCATGTTCATGCCCCTGCACCCCAGCCTGGGCAACAGAGTAAAATAAAACCCTGTCTCAAAACAAACAAACAAACAAAAACAATTGGAACTCTGGAAGCTTTGCATCGCTCTCTCACTGCCTGTAGCCATGACAACCTTCAGAAGCATAAAACCTTCAGACTTGCTTTACTTCTAACTTCCAAATCTTGAGCAAATTTCCTTAGGCCACCTCCAACCTAGAACCATACAAGGAAGGGTATTCTGGGAAAAGTAGTCCCAACTTAACCAAGGTGACACAATACAAAACCACCACGAGGACCCAGACCCTGTAGTTCACCACTTGACGTTCCCTCCTCCTGCTAATTCCTCCACTTTGGGCCTACAGAGGGAGGAGTCAGACTTGGGGAGTGGTATTTCAGGAGCAGCAGAACCTGGAGTGAGACCCAACAGGTTCATCCAAAGGCACATCCTCTTCTGCTTAAGTTAACTGGGAGGGAAGGGATAGGAGAGGAGGTTGAGGGTGTGGCAGAATTAGACCCAGATAGTAACTCTCTCCCCAGATACATATCACCAGCCAAGAGAATGACACATCCAGAGTAATATGAGCTCAGAAAGAAAAATAATACATCCAAATAATGTAATCCTTTTAAAAGAGAACCCCGAAAATGAAGAACCTATATGAGAGGAAGCGGAATTAATGGACCAGTGAGAACAAGAATTTAAAATAATCCTTATAGGCTGGGCACAGTGGCTCACACCTGTAATCCCAGCACTTTGGGATGCCAAGGCGGGCAGATTGCCTGAGCTAAGGAGTTTGAGACCTGCCTGGGCAACATGGTGAAAACCTGTCACTACAAAAAAATTTAAAAAAAAATTATCGGGGTGTGGTGGCACACCCCTATAGTCCTAGCCACCTGGGGCTGAGGTGGGAGGATCGCTTGAGCCTGAGAAGTTGAGGCTGCAGTAAGCCCAGATTGCACCACTGCACTCCAGCCTGAGTGACAGACCAAGCCCCCATCTCTGAAAAATAAATAAGTAAATAAAACAAAATAATCAAAATAAAAGTCTTCTAGCAAATAATGGAGAATGTTACACATTTTTAAAAATTATTATCTAATTTTTTTTTATACAGAAAGGGTTTCTCTCTGTCATGCAGGCAGGAATGCAGTGGCACAATCATAGCTCACTGAAGCCTCAAACTCCTGGGCTTAAAGGATCCTCTTGCATCAGCCTCAAGTACCTGGGACTACAGGCAGGTGCCACCATGCCTGGCTAAAGTATATTGTAAATTTGAAATAGGATGAGACTGTATAAAAAAGTTGGCTGGGCACGATGGCTCACACCTGTCATCCCAGCACTTTGGGAGGCTGAGGTGGGTGGATCACGACGTCAGGAGATCAAGACCATCCTGGCTAACACGATGAAACCCCATCTCTACTAAAAATACAAAAAATTAGCTGGACGCGGTGGCGGGCGCCTGTAGTCCCAGCTACTCGGTAGGCTGAGGCAGGAGAATGGTGTGAACCTGGGAGGCGGAGCTTGCAGTGAGCCGAGATAGCACCACTGCACTCCAGCCTGGGCGAAAGAGCAAGACCCTGTCTCAAAAAAAAAAAAAAGTTAACAAGTGTAAAAAATATAATAGCTGAAAGAAAGAAGGCAATATAAGTTAAATAGTGAAATAGATTCGGACTAAGAATGAATTCATAAACTAGAAAATAAGGATGGCAAACTCTCCTAGAAATTATCAGGAAGAGATAAGAAGATGAAAGATATAAGGCTAAAGTTATTAAATATGGAAGATATATAGTTAAAATGGGAGTTCCAGAAGAGAAGAGGGATGAAAAATCTGGAAGGAAATGCTTTTAAAAATAATGAATAAAAGAATTCCCAAGAATCCTAAAATTTTTCAGAATTAGAGAAAACTGTAAGATTTCAGACAGAATATCAACAAGATAGATTTGGAAAAATACTTAACACATTAAAGAAAAATTTAAGAGAGACAAAAATTCTAAAAGCTTCTCAAGAATTAAGACATACAAGCAAGAAAACAAACATAAAAGGAAATCCCCATATGCCACTCACTAGGAACAAGTATAATACTGCTATCAGTTTTCTCAATAGCAATGCCTGATACAAGAAAAAGAACTTTAGAACTAGAATTTTTATATCCAGCTAAACTATAATTCTGGTACAAAACTAGAAAGAAAGATGTTCTCAAGCTTTCAAGTTCTCAGAAGATTTACTACCTAAAGACCCTCTTTGAAAAACATTTTTGGGCTGGGCGTGGTGGCTTACGCCTGTAATCCCAGCACTTTGGGAGGCTGAAGTGGGTGGATCACTTGAGGCCAGGAGTTCAAGAGCAGCCTGGCCAACACAGTGAAACCCTGTCTCTACTATAAATACGGGTGTGGTGGTGTGCGCCTGTGATCCCAGCTACTCAGGAGGCTGAGGCACAAAAATCACTTGAACCTAGGAGGCGGAGGCCGCAGTAAGCCAATGCACTCCAGCCTGGGTAACAGAGCGAGACTCCATCTCAAAAAAAAAAAAAAAAGAAAGAAAGAAAGAAAGAAAAACACTTTTGGAGGAAGTTCATTAGCAAGAAGAGAATTAAATCTCAGAGGACACTACAAGATATGGGAATGAAGGGTGACTAAAGTACTTAGAAATATATATGGTAGTATAAGTAAGTCTAAAAAAACCCCTATATTCATCATTAGCATTGAAATTCTAGATGAAACAACATGATAGAATTGTGTGTGTGGAAGTGAGTGGACTGAAGTCCAGTGGGAGGTGAGCACTTGCTTTTTTGGTTAGAAAGGTATAGCTATCAATAAGCTCAAAATTGACAAGAATAAATATACATAAACATGGTTATAATAAGCTAGGAGTGACACCCAGCACAATAAAAATAAAATATAATTTTCAAACCAACAAAAGAAAATTCTATTTATGCAATAAAAGTATGAAAGAAGAATAAAGGGAAAAATTAGATATTGAAAATAGGAAATAAGATGGTTGATAGGAGACTGACTATAACAGCAAATGAAATAAGTGTAAATGGGTTAAATTTATAAATAAAAAGAAAAAATAATCTCTTACATTAAAAACAATGTATTGAATTAAAATATAGTATTATTTTAAAAGGGGATACAGAAAGGTTGCAAATAGACAAAAAAAAAAAGATAAACCAAAATATTAACCACAAAAAGCCATTGTTGCAGCTTTCATGTCAGATCAAAAAGATTTTAAGGGTTTGGCACGGTGGCTCATGCCTGTAATCCCAACACTTTGCGAGGCCAAGGTGGGTGGATCACTTGAGGCCAGGAGTTCAAGACCAGCCTGGCCAACACAGTGAAACCCCGTCTTTACTAAAAATTAGCTGGATGTGGTGGTGGGCACCTGTAATTCCAGCCACTTGGGAGGCTGAGGCAGGAGAATCGCTTGAACCTGGGAGGCAGAGATTTCAGCAAGCCGAGATGACGCCACTGCATTCCAGCTTGTGTGACACAACGAGATGCTGTCTCAAAAAACAAACGAACAAACAAAACAAAACGGGACTTAGAGAAAAATTTAAGCTTCAAGTATACTTATCAGAAAATATAAGAAATAGTAACAAATGAGTTGAGTATTTAATGCAAGAAGCCAAAAAAGCAGCAGAAACATACACAAATGAGGAAAATAATAAAGATAAGAGAAAATCAATCAAATTGAAAACTACAACAAAAAATATAAAAGGCTAATAAAACCAGTACCTGCTTCTTTGAAACAGATTGACAAGATATGGAATGTCTGAAAGACTGATCAAGAAAAAAGAACATGCCAATAAACTAAGAAAAAAGCAAGTAAACCAAATAAATAACAAAGTAGGGGAAACAAGTACAATCACAATAAAGATTACAAAAATAGTAAAACCAATTAATACACTGTGGTATTAGATTAGAGATGTAAATAATCTAGTGGGACAGAATAAAGAGCCTGGAAAAAGACCCATGTGTAAGTAGATACATGCTAAATAACAGAGGTGACAACAACAACAAAAAAGGAAAAACATTACTCAACTAATTTTACGATGCGAGTATAACCTTGATTCTAAAACTGATAAGAGTAGTATAAGATAAAGAAAAGACAGACTCATTTTACTTATAAACACAGATACAAAAACTATATGTAAGTGCAAACCAAATCCAATATTGCGTTTAAAAATATATCATGATCATATAAAAGAATCAAATTATGTTTTTTGCAGCAAGGTGGATGCAGCTAGAGGCCATTATACTAAGTGAATTAATGCAGGCACAGAAAACCAAATATTGCATGTTCTCACTTATAAGTGGGACCTAACCCCTGGATACACATGGACAAAAAGATGGAACAGTAGACACTGGGGACTCAAAAAGGGAGAGGGAAGAGGGAGGCAAGGGCTAAAAAACTTCCTATTGGATACTATGTTTACTATCTGGGTAATAGGATCAATAAAAGCCCAAACCACAGCACCATGCAATATATCCTTGTAAAAAACCCGCCCATGTACACATGTACTCCCTGAATCTGCCTATCTACGTATCTATGTATCTATGTATCTGTGTATCTATGTATCTATGTATCTATGTATCTATGTGTCTATGTATCTATGTATCTATCTATCTATCTATCTATCTATCATCTATCTATCATCTATCTATCTGTCTATCTATTTATAATGATCAAATAGGGTTTATACCAGAAATGCATGACTGGTTTAACATCAGAAAATCTCTCAATGTAATCCATCTTCTTAATGAACTAAAGGGGGAAAAACATGATTATCTCAGTAGATGCAGAAAAATACAATGTTTAGGTTTACGTTATAAAGTTTAACATATATCTATGACAAAAACTCAAGAAAACAAAAAATAGAAGAGACCTTCCTTAAGTTGACAAAGGCTATTTGCCAAAAACAAGTAGCAAACACTACATTTACAAGGGAAAATCAGAAACATTCCCTTTAAGAACAGGAACGAGACAATAGATGTCAAATATCTTACTCCTGTTTAACACAGTACTGGAGGCCATGGCCAATACAATAAAACAAGAAAAATAAATAAGTGGCATAAGAAGGATGAGATGAAACAGATATTCATTATTTTCAGAAGATAATCATCTACATTTTAAAAATTCACCAGTATTGGGGCCGGCGCGATGGCTCACATCTGTAATCCCAGCACTTTGGGAGGCCGAGGTGGGTGGATCACGAAGTCAGGAGTTCAAGACTAGCCTGACCAAAATGGTGAAACCCTGTCTGTACAAAAATTAGCCGGGCATGGTGGTGGGCGCCTGTAATCTCAGCTACTCGGGAGGCTGAGGCAGAGAATCGCTTGAACTCAGGAGGCGGAGATTGCAGTGAGTCAAGATTGCACCACTGCACTCCAGCCTAGGTGACAGAATTGAGACTCTGTTGCAAAAAAAAAAAAAAAAAAAAAAATCAACAGCATTAACAAGCTATTCAATTACATACAAAGTCACCATTTGACAACCACTAATGTAATAACTAGTTCAGGCAAGGATCATCAATGGATGTCCAAAACGTTAGGTGAAAGGTTGCTGGGGAATGGACACTCATATGGTGCCAAAGTATCATTCCATAAATTACTTGTTAATTGCAAAGGAAAATTGAACAGGAGAGAAATTGCAAAAGAAATTCTATAAGGCAGTCACTGCTGAAACCAAGCAATCAAATTTAGCATGGCTAATAATGAATAATCAGGGAATATAAGCATCCTGATGTGATGCAGCATGAAGTCCACAACATCACTTATGAAGCATTTGTGTCAAAAATGTGGCACCTGAATTTAATCAAGCCTTTATATTAGAAATTGCTGGTTTCTACTACAGGATATACAGAAGATAAAACAAATGAAATGTCATTATAAGGAAACAATCACACAAATCCAAACTGTGGGATAAAGACCTGACCTGATCTCTTCAAAAAATCATTGTTAAAAAAAAAAAACCCACAACAATTTCACATGGGGACTGTTGAAAGAGAGTGAAGAGTCCTAACAATCAAATGCAATGCATGAACTTTGACTGGGTTTTTTTTTTGAGACAGAGTCTCGCTCTGTTGCCCAGGCTGGAGTGCAGTGGTGCCATCTCGGCTCACTGCAACCTCTGCCTCCCAGGTTCAAGCGATTCTCCTGCCTCAGCCTCCTGAGTAGAAGGGACTATAGGAGTGTGCCACCATACCCAGCTAATTGTTGTATTTTTAGTAGAGACGGGGTTTCACCATGTTGGCCCAGCTGGACTCGAACTCCTGACCTCAGGTGATCCACCTGCCTTGGCCTCCCAAAATGCTGGGATTATCAGCATGAGCCACCACACCCAGCCTTGGATTTTTTTTTTTTTAATCAAGTTGGGCCGGAGGATGAGAGTTTGAGGTTTAAGGCTGCAGTGAGCTATGGTTACACCACTGCACTCCAACCTGGGTGACAGAGTGACACTCAGTCTCTTAAAAAAGAAAAGGGGGCCAGGCATAGTGGTTCATGCCTGTAATCCCAGCACTTTGGGAGGCCGAGGCGGGTGGATCACAAGGTCAAGAGTTTGAGACCATCCTGGCCAATATGGTGAAAGCCCATTTCTACTAAAAATACAAAAAATAGCTGGGCGTGGTAGCATGAGCCTGTAGTCTCAGCTACTTGGGAGGCTGAGCAGGAGAATTGCTTGAACCCAGGAGACAGAGGTTGCAGTGAGCTGAGATTGAGCCACTGCACTCCAGCCTGGAGACAGAGAGAGACTCTGTCTCAGAAAAAAAAAAAAAAAAAAAAAAAAAAAAGCTGTAAAAGAATGTTTGGTAGAACCAGAGAAAACAGAAAACAGACTAGATAATATTATGGAATCATGGTGAATTTTCTTCGATGTAATAATGGCATTGTGGCTATGTAGAAGTTCCTTATTTCTAAGAGGTGCATAGTGACATATTTAGGGGTAAATGGTCATGAGTATAAACTATTTATTTTTGAGACAGGGTCTTGCTCTGTTGCCCAGGCTGGAGAGTAGTGGCTCCATCTTGACTCACTGCAGCCTTGACCTCCCAGGTTTGAGCAATCCTCCTGCCTCAGCCCTCCAAGTAGCTGGGACTACAGGCGCGTGCCACCACGCCCGGCTAATTTTTGTATTTTTTTTTTTTCAGTACAGATGGGGTTTTGCTATATTGCCAAAGCTGGTCTTGAACCCCTGAGCTCAAGTGATCCATCCGCCTCCGCCTCCCAAAGTGCTGGGATTACAGGCATGAGCCACTGTGCACGGCTTAAACTTACTTTATATATGAATGTGGGTATATAGGCAGGAGGGAGAATGTGGCAAAATGTTAAAGTGTTGAATATAGGTGGAAGCAAAACAGGTGTTTATTGTATTATTCTTTCAATTTTTCTGAAGGTTTTCAAAATAAATATCTGGGGGAAAATTAAAACTAAGAAGCAAATTCAGCAAGGTTGTCAACTTACAAATTTGACAATGGTTCTTACCCCAGTGTTCGTCAGCTATAAATAATATACCTCCATGAGGCGGGCCTGGGGGCTCACACATGTAATCTCAGCACTTTGGGAGGCCAAGAAAGGAGGATCACTTGAGCTCAAGAGTTCGAGACCAGCCTGACCAACATGGCAAAACCCGACCTCTACCAAAAATACAAAAAATTAGCCTGTGTGGTGGTGCACGCCTGTAGTCCTAGCTACTCAGGAGGTTGAGGTGGGAGGATCACTTGAGCCTGAGCTGGGAGGAGGAGGTTGTGGTGAGCCGTGATCCCGCCACTGCACTCCAGTCTGGACCCCGCCTCAAAAAAAAAAAGTAATAATAATAATAATTAATTAATTTTTAAAAAGCATACTTCCATGAAAACAACAGAAAATGTAAAGTATCTAGGAGCTGATTTAGAAAAGAATGCATAGATCCTTTATGCAGAAAAAAATTTTAATCTCTTAATGACTTAAAGGAAGACTTGAACAAACAGACACGGATGGGATAACTTAACATTGTAAAGTTAACAATTCTTCCTAAATAAATAAATTTGATTAAATTTCAACCAAATTGCAGAAGATTTTTTTTGGGAATTCAGCAAACTTATTCTAAAATGTAAACTGAAGAATAAGTGTTCATAAATAAATAAGTTTTAAAAAGATAAGGAAGTATAAGAGAGAGGACATACCCTTCCAGAGATAAGGATATACTAAAAAAAAGTAATAAAAAATAATATAGTCCAGGCACGGTGGCTCACGCCTGTAATCCCAGCACTTTGGGAGGCCAAGGCGGGTGGATCACCTGAGGTCAGGAGTTCGAGACCAGCCTGGCCAATATGGTGAAACCCTGTCTCTACTAAAAATACAAAAAAATTAGCTGCGAGTGTTGGTGCACGCCTGTAATCCCAGCTACTTGGGAGGCTGAGACAGGAGAATCATTTGAACCCAGGAGGTGGAGGTTGCAGCGAGCCACAATCTTGCCACTGCACTCCAGCCTGGATGACAGACCGAGACTCCGTCTAAAAAAAAAAAAAGGAATCCAGATAAATGTAAAGTTACCATAGTGATAGGACCTGGTGCGGTGGCTCACGCCTGTAATCCCAGTGACTCAGGAGGCCAAGGCAGGAGGATTGCTTGAGCCCAGGAATTCAAGATCAACCTGGGCAATATAGTGAGGCCCCGTCTCTACAAAAAATACAGAAAAAAAAACAAAAAAAACTCAGCTGGGCGTGGTGATGCACATCTGTAATCCCAGCTATTCCGGAGGCTGAGGCACGAGAATCACTTGAACCCAGGAGGTGGAGGTTGCAGGGAGCTATGATCTTGCCACTACACTCCAGCCTGGGTGACAGAGCAAGACTCTGTCTCAAAAAAAAAAGTACGAATATAAGATTTTTAAAAATGGATGGATTCGACTGCATCAAACTTAAGGATTTTATTCCTGAAGGAAACTATATGTATTTAACAGATAATAGATACAGATAGGGAGAAGATTTTTGCAGTGTCCAAAACTGACAAGGGACTGATAGCTAGAATATACAGGACACTCCAGCAAATCAACAACAAAAAGACAGAGAACTTAAGAGAAAAATGTGGAAAGGAAATGAACCAACAATTTACTGAAGAGAAAAAAAGACTAACACGTGAAGTGATGCTCAGGCTCACTTATAATCAGAAAGTGTTGAATTTGACTGGGTGTGGTGGCGCACGCCTATAATCCCAGCTACTCAGGAGGCTGAGGCAGGAGAATCGCTTGGAGCAGGGAGGTGGAGGTTGCAATGAGCCGAGATTGTGCCACTGCACTCCAGCCTGGGCAACAAGAGTGAAGCTCCATCTCAAAAAAAAAAAAAAAAAAAAAAAAGAAAGAAAAGTAAAGAAAGAAAAAATGTCGAATTTAAGCTGTACAATAGCATTCTGAATTCATAAGATTGGCACAGGTTCTAAGGTTAGGTAATAATAAGTGTTGGCAAGGGCATGGGAAATGGGAAACCTCATACACGCTGGTAGGAGTGTAGACTGGGGAGTATCCCAAGTGTGAAATTAAATATGTGGATACCCATGGCTCCTCCTAGTCATAAAGCTCAGAGCAACACAAACTGAGGTCCATGAGGGGACATGTATGAGGTTCCTTCACTGCAGTGCTGTTAGCCACAGCAGAGAATTAGAGGCGTCATAAGTATTCATCATCACAATGGATAAGCAAAACGTGCTAGATTTATGCTGTGGAGTAAATAGGCAGCAGTTTAGAAACAATGGATTTGATGTATCCATATTAATACGGGTAAATCTTAAAAAGTATTGAAAAAGTAAGGAATAGAAAGAGATCTAAAATGCCTCCACATACAATACACATTATATTTTTCAAAGATACATATACAATCCTGCATCACTTGGTGACAGGGATACATTTTGAGAAATGCATCATTAGGTGATTTTGTCATTGCGCAAGCATCATAGAGTATACCCACAGAAACCTAGAGGGCATAGCCTCCTACACACCTAGGCTATATGGTTTATCCTATGGCACCTAGGCTACAAACACGTACAGTGTGTGACTGTGCCAAATGCTGTAGGCAATGGTAACACAGTGGTTACTATTTGTGTATCTAAATATATCTAAATATAGATAATAATCTTATGAGACTTCCACTGTATATGTGATCTGTTGTTGACTGAACCATCATGATGTGGAACACAACTGCACACCCAAAGACATATGCCGAATACAGGATAGTAGGTGTCTATGGAGGAAAGGGGGAATATGAGCAATGATGGAGGTACAGGGAAGGAGAATACACATGCCAGAAAGCAAGGGAAGGGTTGTTTTTTTTTTTTTGGCTTTATTTTATTTTAAGTTCTGGGATACATGTGCAGAACGTGCAGGTTTGTTACATAGGTAAACGTGTGCCATGGTGGTTTGCTGCACCTGTCAACCCATCACCTAGGTATTAAGCCCCGCATGCATTAGCTATTTATCCTTATACTCTCCCTCCTCCCACCCCCCAACAAGCCCCAGTATGTGTTGTTCCCCTCCCCGTGTCCATGTGTTTTCATTGTTCAGCTCCCACTTATGAGTGAGAACATGCAGTGTTTGGTTTTCTGATCCCATGTTAGTTTGCTGAGGATGATGGCTTCCAGCTTCATCTATGACCCTCGAAGAGACATGATCTCATTCCTTTTTATGGCTGCATAGTATTCCATGGTGTATATGTACCACATTTTCTTTATCCAGTCTATCATTGATGGGTATTTGGGTTGATTCCATGTCTTTGCTATTGTGAATAGTGCTGCAATAAGCATATGTGTGCATGCATCTTTATAATAGAATGATTTATATTCCTTTGGTTATATACCCAGTAATGGGATTGCTGGGTCACATAGTAGGGAAGGTCTTATATGAGCCCAGCCAAAACAGACACCACATACAAAAGCTACCAGACCTCTTAGCTTCCAAGGCAGCTAGCAGGAAAAGACTCACACCTGGCTGGGTGTGGTGGCTCACGTCTGTAATCTCCCCTTGGGAGGCCGAGGCAGGAGGATCATTTGAGTTCAGGAGTTCGAGACCAGCCTGGCCAACAAAGCAAGACCCCATCTCTACAAAAAATAAAACAATTAGCCCAGTGCATTGGCATGCACATTTAGTTCCAGCTACTTGGGAGACTGAGGCTGGAGGATCGTTTGAGCCCAGGAGTTCAAGGTTGCAGTGAGCTATAATTGCCATTGCACTCCAAGCCTGGGCAACACTGAGAGACCCTGTCTCCAAAAAGCAAACCAACGAACAAATAGATGTATCAAAAGCCATTTCACACTTGCAGCCAATAAGATGTGTGTAGCAAAAGGAAGATGAGGTGTCTCACATCTCCCCTGTCTCTACCCACTCACCCACAGTTCAATTCAGGACTGAGGACCCATCCAGTCCTGGTGTCATCAGGAGAAGGATCTGGCTGCAGGGATCCTGGCAAGAGGGTATCTGGGTGTTGCCTTCTGCAGTGTGAGGGCAGCATCCCCAACAGCAACACGTTCTCGGGTAGAGGCCACTCTTACAGCCTGAGCCTGACCTAGCAGCACTCAACCTTCCGGCCCATTGAGAACATCCCCGTTCTTCCTGGAGAGGATTACCAGCTTCAAGGGTGAAATAACTTCTGGCTTCATCTTCTGGTGCACCCAGTCCAGAATCTTTGTATATTCAGAATTCTTTCTGTTGCAAGAGACAGAAATCCAACTCAGACTGGCTTAAATGAAAGTGAGAACTGATTGGCTCATGTGATCTCAAAGGCCAGACATAGAGCTAGCCTCAGGAATTCCAGGGCCATTAAGCAATGAAAAGCTACTCAATCAAAAAATAAACTGGAAAGTGCAAAATAAAGCCATAATGAGATGTCACGACACACCCACCAGTTTGGCTAGTACTAAAAAACCCAACATGATTAATATTATACTCATGTAATAAAAAGTATGACAACATCAAGTGTTGGCAAGGATATGAAGCAATGGGAACTCTCATTTATTGCTTTGGAAAATAATTTGGCATCAGCTAAAGGATCTGAAGATATTCACTCCATGACCTGCAATTCTCCTCATTACATATCCTAGAGAAGCAAGTGCTTGTGTGTATTAGGACTCTGAACCCCAAACTGGAAATGACCCAAATGTTCATCAATAATAAAATGAATAAACATAGTATATTCAATGGAATATTATACAATTAATGAAAAGAAATGAATGGCAACTACACACAACATAGGAGAATATTAAAACACAATGTTGACAACTTCACACTTATTAGGATGACTACTATATTTACTTTTTTTTTTTAAGCTAGACAAGCTTGGTTATGGGGGGGAAACAATGTTAATCAGCTTAATAATAACCCATAACCCTTGGACCAACTAAGATGGCTACTATATTTAAAACAAAACAAAACAGAAAGTAAGTATTGGCAAGGATGTAGAGAAAGCATTGCTGGTGGGAATGTAAAATGGTGCAGCTACTTTGAAAAGTTAGGCAGTTCCTCAAAAAGTTAAACATAGAATTACCATTAGATCCAGCAATTTCACTTCTGGATAAATATCCAAAAGAACTGAAAGCAGTTACTCAAATAGATGTGTGTACTCCAATGTTCGTAGCAGCATTATTCACAATAGCCGAAGGGTGGAAACAGCTCAAATGTCCATCAACAGATGAATGGACAAACAAAATGTTATACACGTACAATGGAATATATTCAGCCTGAAAAAGGAAGGAAATTATGACTGGGCGTGGTGGCTCATGCCTGTAATCCCAGCACTTTGGGAGGCCAAGGCGGGCAGATCACTTGAGGTCAGGAGTTCAAAAGCAGCCTGGCTAACATGGTGAAACCCCATCTCTACTAAAAATACAAAAATTAGCCGGGCATGGTGATGGACACCTGTAATCCCAGCTACTCAGGAGGCTGAGGCAGGAGCTTGAACTCTGGAGGTGGAGGTTGCAGCGAGCCAAGATAGTGCCATTGCACTCCAACCTTGGTGACAAAGTGAGACTCCATCCCCGCCCCCCAAAAAAAGGAAGGAAATTCTGACACGTGCTACACCATGGATGAACCTTGATAATATTGTATTAAGTGACATAAACACTTCACAAAGACACAAAAAGACAAACATTGCATGGTCCCGCTTTTATGAGGTACCTAGAATAGGCAAATTCATAATGACAGAAAGTAGAATGGAACTTACTAGGAGTTGGGGGAGGGGAGAATGGGGAATTATTGTTTAATGGGTACAGTTTCTGTTTGGGATAATGTAAAAGTTCTGGAAATGGATAGTAGTGATGATTGCATAACATTGCAAATATACTTAATGCTACCAAATTGTACAACTAAAAATGGTTCATATGGGATTTTAAAAAATTTTATGTATATATTCATATATATATTCATATATGTATTCATATATATTCATATATATTCATATGTATTCATATCTGTATTCATATATATATTCATATCTATATTCATATATATACATATATTCATATATATTCATATATATATTCATATATATTCATATATATTCATATATATTCATATATATTCATATATATTCATATATATTCATATATATCATATATATTCGTATATATATTCATATATATATATACATGAATGTTATTCAACTTTAAACCAGAAGGAGAGCCCGTCATTTGTGACAACATGGATGAACCTGGGGGACATTATGCTAATGAAATAATTCAAGCACAGAAAGAAAAATATGCTATGATCTCACCTACATGTGGAATTTAAAATAGTCAAATTCATGGCAAATTCATGGCAGTAGAGTAGAATGGTGGTTACAAGGGGCTGGGGGTGGGGGAAATGGGAAAATGTTGGTCAAGGGATACAAAGTTTGAGTTTTGCAAGATGAATAAGTTCTGGAGAACTAATGACAGCAATGTGACTATTCTTAACAATACTGTATTGTATACTTGAAATGTGCTAAGAGGCTAGATCTTAAGTATCTCATCACTCACACATGATAACTATGTGAGGTGATAGATATGTTAATAAACTTGATTGTGGTGATGATTTTACAATGTATATGAGAAATAAAAATGAAATCCTGCAGACCTCTTCTTGGCCAACCCCCTCTTGGCCAAGGGGACCCCAGAGAAAGCTTAAAAACTGAGTTCCTTTTCATGAAGGGAGGGGAGGTCAGATACACTTCGTTACACCCCTTCCCTGACTAATCACCATTAGGTTTTCTTCCTTAAGGGTTAAACAGAAACCAGCCTGTTTGGAAGACTCCGCCAGCTGATATCAACTAACTGCCTGACGCTGCCCCTCACTTTCTGTGGTCTGACACAATAACCAACCAATATCCCTTCCTAGTCAGCGACCACTGACCACAGAGTGGTTCTGGCCAGTCTGTGGAGGAAACACAGTGAGGGTTTTCATGTCCTCTGCTTCATCTTTTGACATCAGAGAGCTGAAACTCCACCCTGGGATCATGCCATTTTTTTGGAACATGGGATCCATGAAGCTCAATTGCACAAGCACGTGTTTCTCTTTTCATAAATATTCATGACTCCTCCCAGAGCTTATTGAATATGTATATTTGGCCACCCTACTCAACATAAATTCTTGTCTTATTCTTCCCATCCTTGACCCTTGAAGTGCCTGTTTCTGGCTTCTGGTCGGAGGCTACACTTCTCAGCCTGTCAGAGCAGCTGGCAGGCTGCAACCCTCTGTGAGAAATAAAGCACTCTTTTCCAAATGTCTGAACCTCTTCATTCTTCAGTTGACATATACATATATAAAAACTTCAAGTTGTACACCTTAAATATATACAATTTTTATTTGTCAATTATTCCTCAGTAAAGCTGGGAGAAAAAAGGTTCATATGGTAAGCTTATGTGGTGTCTAATTTTCCACAATAAAAAAAAAAAATCATCCCACAATGTCAAAGGAAAAGAGGAAGTCATAAAAGAATATATGTAGTATAATTCCTCTTATAGGAATTTTGAAAACATACACACTATATTCAAAACGAATGCTTCTGCAAAGAGTAAAACTATAAAGAAAAACAAGGAAAACTTCACCGTAAGTGAAGATCATAATTGTATCTAGGGAGAAAGGAGGGGCTGATGGGGAAGGGATATACAGGGAGATCCTGGGGTGCAGATAATGTTTTCCCTCCCTCCCTCCCTCCCTCCCTCCCTCACTCCCTTCCTTCCTTCCTCCCTCCCTCCCTTCCTTCCTTCCTCTCTCTCTCTTTTTAAACAGGGTCTCACTCTGTCACCCAGGCTGCAGTGCAGTAGCATGATCATAGCTCACTACAACTTTGATGTTGTTTCTTGACCTGTCTAATAATGAAAATATTCATTTAAAAAATTTTTTAACTTATTTTTTATTTTTGAGAAGGGATCTTACCATGTTGCCCATGTTGGACTTGATCTTCTGGGCTCAAGTGATCGTCCCGCCTCAGCCTCCCTAGTAGCTGAGACTACAGGTGTGTGCCACCATGCACAGCTTGCAAATCAGTGAAATAATTTTCACTGAGGAGCAAACTGCAGTTCATATAGGGCACCTTTGGGATGGCCTCTGTCCCCTTCAAAAGGTGGATAAATCATCAGTTGGTTGTAACGTGTTCCTGATGGAACCCATGCCAAGAAGATGAAGGCCCTGGTCACTATTCGCCCAGGAGGCTGCCCTCTATGTGCCATGCACGGAGCTGGGCACAGGGGAGGTCTTGATCCTGCTTCCTTGAAGGGGCAGATGGTGACCCAGTAAATGACTGGAGAAGCCCTCCAATGTCTGTGCTTCCCCACTGGAAATCTCTCCCCTGTCCCTTTTCTGACCTTGTCAGTTCTCAACCTCAGCCAAACTCCTCTAGGGAGAGAGTTAGCAAGGGAGTGCCTGACTTCCTGCCAGCCCTGCCTGAACCCAGGTTTATCTCTTTGGCTTGAAGCCATCTGTCAGGAAACAGCTTCCTCTCCTTTTCGGAGTTACCTGTATGTCAGCCTCATTATGCACTGAAAGATCTTCCATGGGTGATGGGAGGAAAGGAATAAGGTGGTTTGTGAGTATTCTTTTTTTTTTTTTTCCCTGGGACACCTGGTCCTTTCAACCATCCCATCAAGTAAGGTGGTAGATCTTCTTTCAATCTTTGTTTTATGGATGACAACCATGGAGGTTATGTGGCTTACCCAAGGTCAACAACAGAGTGAGGACGGGACAACAGGTCTGTGTCACTCCAAAGCATGTGGCCATCAACTCCTTTCTGGAAGCCACTGGGGCAGAGATCATGGGGTTCAAAATGACAAGAGCACATTCCTAACTCGGGAAAGACATTTGAGGGAGAATGCCCCTTTATCCCATCTTGGAAAGGACTGGGGCTTGGCTGGGGGTTAGCAAGTGCAGAGAAATGAAGCCTTTCTGGCCTGGAGGGTCCAGACGTGTCAGTAGCCAGTGCTCCATCCCCATTGGTGCTGCTCTAGGGGATGGGCCCTGTGGATGCCCAGAAGGAATGGGAAGAACCAGGAAGGATCAAAAGGACATGATTGGTGGCTACTTGAGGGAATTGGCTCTATTCCTGAGAATTTAGAGGAAAGCATCCTGGGCTTTACGAGAAAACATTAGGACAAGGCTATCAGAGCCACTTAGGCTTTGGCACACACTACGCTTAGCACGGGCTGCAAATGTCCGGGAGACGCTTCCTAACAACTTTGTAAGATGCAAGTAACCAATCTCTAGTGGAAACAACTGGTACCTTGGGGCACACGGCACAGGCACTGGAACACACAATTACAGGGCACGAGCTCCCCCTTGTGGCCATTCAGGGTGATAGCAGCCCTGAACTCGGGCATCTGGGGGAATTCCTTCCTCTGAACACTGGGAACCGATGGAGCACACACAATGTGTTGGGCCCTGGCTAAGCCATTTACATCCCACCTTCTCAACAGCTCCTTTTCACCGGCGCTTGCCTTCCACTCTCCACCGTTAGGTGCTAGCTGAAGCTAGCTTACTTCCTCCCAGACGTCCCGCTGACCCCAGCCCCTGGGTCAAGTGCTTTGCACTTCTAAAGGTTGGCTGTCTCTCCAGCACGTGTTGCAGTTTAGTCTGATGAGTTTATTTAATTGTCTGTCTTCACCTGTGGACCCTCGTTTCTTCAGGCAGCTTGGCTCTCCTTTACATACCTAGCAGAGAGAAGGGGCTGAATGAATGTTTGTCAAATGAATAAATGATGAATGAGAGCATTCCTGCATGCAGAGCTTGGTTACAGGGGCACCTAAATGAGTAGCCTGGAGCATGCATTGCCCAAGGCCATACTCACTTAAGAGAGAATGTCTCAAAGACCATTAACCTCACAATCACAAGCAGTTTCCCTTGGAAAATACCAAATGACTACAGGTTATATTCCTTCATATTTCTGCCCTTCCCTTACTGGTAAGATATAGAGAGAGTGGAAACTTGGGGAAATTCTGTGCCCTAACTGTGTGGTGAATTTTATGACATATCTGTCTGGAGTCCCTGCAGGTCTTGGGTGTGGTCACTGAAGTCAGGAAAGAGGGTCCATTGGATAACATCACCCAGCAAGTGAACCCTGAGAGGGTGTGTAAACCGGCTGGCTGACTTGGGGCCAACATCAGTGGGGTCAGGGGTCACACTATCTCTCAGTGTGTTACCTTCTGTGAGGTTTTAATAAGTGACCTTGGCCTCTCCCAGCCAGAGGTTTCTCCCCATTCATCATCTGGTGGAGATGGCAGCAGTACCAGCAAAACTCCAGCTGCCCAAGTGCTACAGAAGCACCTTCTGCATCCTCTCAGGGCATTGGGAAGATGTCCAGCAGTCATCATTACAGAGGAAGACGAATGTGGCAGAGCTGGGATGGCAGTTCAAGTCTGCAGTTCCAAATGTGTGCTCTTAAGCTTTTTTGAATAAATAATATATTTATGCAATTCAAAATTCAAGCCATTCAAAACAGTAATGAGTAAGCCTTCCTTCCACCCCATCTCTTAGGCACCCTATTTTCCTCCCTGGAGAAAATGCTGTCATTTTCTTGGGTGTCCCTCCAGAGATATTCTATACAAACAGACACACATATTCTCCCCCCACCAACATACTAACACACCCTGTTCTGCATCTCATTCTTTTTTTTCGAGACAGAGCCTCACTCTGTTGCCCAGGCAGGAGTGCAGAGGCACAATCAAAGCTCACTTCAGCCTTGACAACCCCCAGGCTCAGGTGATCCTCCCACTTCAACCCCCCGAGTGGCTGGGATTACAGGTGTGCACCACCATGCCCGTTTAGTTTTTGTATTTTTTATAGAGACAGTGGTTTACCAAGTTGCCCAGGCTGGTCTTGAACTCCTGGGCTCAAGCGATCCTCCCGCCTCGGCCTCCCAAAGTGTTGGGAGCATCAACACAGGCATAAGCCACATTGCCAGCACATCAACAATATCTCAGAGTTTGTTCACATCAGTGTGTACTCATCCTTTTCATGGCTGCACACAATCACACTGATGGATTTACCCTCATGAATTTTCCCAGTCCTCTACTCATAGACATTTAAATTGTTTCCAATCTTGGCAAATATCTTTACAAATATTAAGTTGTTTCTAATCTTTACAACGAATGCTCCAAATGAATATGTTTTTACACAGGTCCTTTGACATACATGCATGTGTATCTGGACCAAAGCCTCGTATGCGCTAAACCTTGTTGGTTTGCTCATTTTTTTGCCCATTCGTAGATGCAGGCTTTGAGGACACAGAGATGAATAGCACAGCCCCTCCCTGCAGGAGTGTGCACTTGGCAGAGATGGAGAGTGGGCCCAGGGAAGAGCTCTGACCTTCTTCAAGCTCCCGGATGGGTGCTGGGACTCACGTAGACCACGCTCTTCTTCATACTGCCCTGTGCCCTCCCCATCTCTTTCTCTGTGCGGCCATCTTCTGTCCTGTCAGCGTCCTCTTGGGTAGCTTCTGGAAGGCCCGTTCAGAGACGCTAGGAATGGGTGCATCATGGGGTGGGGGTGTATTCTGTGGATCTCTGTGGGTGCAGTGTGGGAAAGGCCCAGGTTTCCTGCCTCTGCTGGCCTCAAGACCCCCGCTTTACCTAAGATCCTAAAAGCAGAGGTGAAAAGTCCACCCAAATCCCACCATCCCTGACTAGAGAGTGGAGGCCCAATTTGGGGGGTACACTGTGCCCTCAGCTTTAGAGTGTAAAATCAAGAGGAGTCAGAGAAATGAGAATCTGAAAAACAAAAACAAAAATGAAGGGAGGAATACAGATGGAGAAATGGGTCCACCAAAATGTGACGAGGCTACCTCCAGAGAAAATTACCAAGACCATTCTGTTAGTGTTTTCCAGCTCCACAGGCCTCTGGAAGTTCCCAGACACCCTCCTCTTTGCAACTAAGACGGTGATGCTCCTACCAGTACCAAGGCAAGGGGGGCTTAAACCCAGCCAAGTGGGGCAGGGCCAGCCCTTCAGGAGGGCCAACCCTGCAGCCTCTGCCCATTTGGGAAAGACTGTGAGTTGGATTTATGGTCTGGTGTGGCCTTGTCCCACTGAGCAGCCCCAGTGATGCAAGTCATGTGAACCCCAAACTTGGGGCTTAACCTGGGAGGGTTCTTGGCTTTGCAGAGCAAAGAATTCAAAGGTGAGCCGGTAGTGTTAGATAGCATTAGACAGCAACTGTTATTGAGATGGCAATGTACAGCAGCAGGAGAGGTGCTGCCCCTTGCAGACCACGGCTACCCCATAGGCAGTGTGCCCAGAGTGGCAGCTCAGAGGCAGCTCTGCAGCCATATTTGTCCCCACTTTTAACTATATGCAAATTAAGTGGTGAGTTCTGCAGAAATTTCTAGAAAAAGAATGTTAACTTCTGGGTCACTGGGTCGTTGCTACAGAAAGAGGTGGTAACTTCTGGGTGTTGCCATGGCAACACTGGTGGGTGTGTCTTATGGAAAGATGCTTCTGCCCTGACCCTGTTTTAGCTAGTCCTCAATTTGGTCCATTGTCCAAGCCCTGCCTCCAGAGTTGAGTCCTGTCTCCTTCCTCACTAAGACAGAAATGTCCCCAGGCTCCAGTCTGGCCCCAGGTTCTCCTCCATACCTAGCATGTCTGTTAGCCAAGGACAATGGCCAGACCCAATACATCTATGCATTCCATGAGGCGGGGCTCCTGAGTTCTGGGTCGCTGTCTTCTGAAACTAATGTGCTTCTGAGGCTGTCCTGGATCCTCACTTGGGAAAGGCAGCCAGGCTGTGGCTTGCCTGGGCAGAGTCCTAGGGGAGAAAGTGGGGGTGGAGATGGGGAAAGGAAGGAGTTACCCCTGCTGCTGAGGCTCCCATAGGTGAAGGGTGTGGTAGGCAGTCTCTGAGATGACCCCCCGTGACCCCTGGTTGCTGTGGAATTCCCAAGCCCTTGTGAAATCTCCTCCACTCGAGCGTGGGCTGTACCCAGAGACTTGCTGCGAATGAATGGCAGAAGTGATAAGATGTGACTTTGGAGATTAGGTGATTGAAAGACAGACTTCTATCTTGCTTGTGTTCTCAGCCTCTCTTGAGTACGTGCTCTGAAGCACTTGCCATGTTGTGAGCTGCCCTATGGGGAGATTCACATGCAAGGAACTGGGTGAGGCCACCAGCTAATGGCCAGTGAGAAACTGAGAAACTGAATCCTGCTAGCAACCATGTAAATGAACTTGGAAGTAGATGCTTCCTTAGTCAAGCCTTAGATGAAACTGCAGTCCCAGTTGAAACCTTGATCATATCCTTGAGAGATCTGGAGGCAGAGACACCCAGCTAGGTGGCCACCAGATTCCTGACTCACAGACACTGTGAGAAAATAAATGTTTGTTGTTTTAAGCTGCTGACTTTTAGAGTGATTTGCTATGCGGCAGGAGATAATGGAAGGACGTTCCTTTCCCAAATTCTTGGAAGACCAAATCTTATTCATCACTAGTGGCCTTCCCCAGTTGCTTAGGAGAATCCTAATCCTGGTGTCACTCACGCTGGAGCTCCACACATAGAAGTGCCCTTGAAAAGCTGCTAGATAGCAAATGAGCACCTGCAAAACAGAGCAGCTTCCCTTACAACTTTTGGTTTGGGATTTGCATTTTAAGCCACTGTTGCTTTCTCTATCTACTGCCCCTCTGTAGGTGAGACATAACATGCCCCATGGGTGGACATGCAGACCTGTCGTATGTCAGTTTGGGTCACTCTGGAGGATGACTTCCTGTCTCGTTAAGGTATCTCCCCAGGGATTCCCCAAAATGAGTTTTATTCATGTCATATAACTCTTTTCGGTTATACCATCATACAGTCCAAATCCATGAAACCCTTCCAGCATCTTCGTTTAATATGGTGGCTGGCAGGTGGACAAAAGCTTGATTTTATTAATTTGAATTGCATCCTTGGTACTCAGTACAATGCCTGGCACATAGTAGGCATTCAGGAAGTATTTGTCAAAGCATCAGTTTGCTTAAAATATTCCAGACAAGGAAAATCTGAGAGTGTAGAAATGAGGGGGTAAGGAGGATAATTCACTACTTGGGAGGCCTGGGGATCCTCCGGTCAGACCCCAGGAACAGAAACTGGGGAAAATTCTGAGAAATTCCCTCACCAGACCCATTGAAGTCTGTGGCTACCCTGGTAGCGGGAACCTACATGCAATACCAACTTTTACAGCAACCTGCACCGTTTTATTATTATTACATATTTATATAATTCTATCATTATATTATTATTATTATTTATGGTCACTATTTTACTGATGAGGAAACTGAGGCACAGAAAGGCAAGTCACTTGTCCAAGGCCAGACAGTCACTAGGCAGAAGAGTTAGGAGTGGACCCAGGCCAGCTGAGTGAAGTCGGCCTGACTTCCACCCACCATACTGACTCTCAGAACTTAGCAAAAATAGGACTGGGTGTGGTGGCTCATACCTGTAATCCCATCACTTTGGGAGGCAGAGGTAAGAGGATCCCTTGAGGCCAGGAGTTTAAGAGCAGCCTGGGCAACGTAGCAAGACCCCATCTCTACCAAAAAAAAGAACTTAGCAAAAATACAGTACTTCCGTCACAACTCCCCACGTGGACCCAGACTTGCAAGGACAGGGCATCCCTCAGTCAAGGAAGTCTCAGTGACCAGATGTCCACGGCTTGGATGCAACATGGCAGGAATGAAGGTGAACACAGATGTAGGAGTCGTGAGGGTGGCTGAGCCAGACAAAAACCAAATTGAGGCTTCCCAGAGCTCTCCCCATAGAGGAGGGAACTTCCACACTCAAGAGCAGCAAAAAGAAGCCACTGCAGACAAACCTGGAAAATACCCCATGAAAGGAGGAGGAGGTGGCTAAGGAGCTACCCCGTGTATCAGTGAGGGTTTCAGTGAAGGCAACAGAGACCATCTAGCTAGACAGGAAGGCGTATATTACCATGTATTAAATGATGCTTCGTGCTCTACTCCTCTCCCCAGTTAACTGAGCTCTGAATCTAAGCCTTGCATAAATACGTTTATGAGTGCAACCTAAAAGTCACATCTGGCACTCTAGCTGCAAGGAAGACTAGGGAATGTGATTTTTAGCTTTCTAGCCCCTGCAGTACAGGAATGCACACTAGAAGAAGCTTGGATGAATGCTGAGTGGACCAATTCACGGTATTTCCTGCACATTCCAAGCAATAGTGGAGGTTCTATCTATCCTCCTTTCCAGAATTCCATAAACTCAGCCCAGCTAGCCACACCCACCACCACCCCCATCTTCCCCAGCCCCAGCCTGACTGTCTCAAGAGGAAGGAGCTTCCCTACCCCATCTACTGTAGAGGTGTCTTATCTGTTTTGGCCAAATATGACCTTGTGGCAACTCTGGGCACACTGCCTATAGGGTAGCCTTGCTCTGCAGGGAGCAGTTGGAAAAAAAAAACAAAACTCTCTCTCTAGATATAATTTTTTTAATGTGACCTTGTTTTCCAGGTAAAACTAGTGTTCAGTAATTCTCACTGCCTGCCCCTGAAATGCCAAGGCCAGGCTGGTGGGCTTGGGGTCATTATTATCCATGTCCCTCACTGTACTTACCAACATTCCTTTCCTCATCCGACAGGTCCCAGTGGAGAGAGTCTTGGCTCATTTTAGCTCAGAGGATCTCCCTTAATGTCAATCAGCTTTGGAGAATCTCAGACTTCAGGTTTTTTCCAAGTCTTGTCTCCTGGTGTCCTGATGACCGGATAATGTGAGGAGGGGCTATGTCCCTACATTTCTAACCCCTCAAGATGACCTTGATCTCTGTGGATGGTAGAAGGAGCCCAGTAACAACAATTTATTTATTTATTTATTATTATTTGAGAGACAGGATCTTACTCTGTCACCCAGGCTGGAGTGCAGTGGTGTGGTCACAGCTCATTGCAGCCTTGACCTCCTGAGCTCAAATGATCCTCCTACCTCAGCCTCCCAAGTAGTTGGGACTACAGGCATGTGCCACCATGCTTGGCTATTTAAAAAAATTTTTTTTGTAGAGACGGGAATCTCGCTACATGGCCCAGGCTGGGCTTGAACTCCTGAGCTCAAGTGATCCTCCCACCTCAGCCTCCTGAAATGATGAGATTACAGGCATGAGCCACCACAAAAATCATTGATTAAGAACCACTCTGACTTTGCCCTGAGGTAGACGCTGGGACAAAGCTGGTTATAACTCAGCGGGTGGCCTCCAGAAGCTTGAAGTTTAGTGGGGGAAGAAGACAAGTAAATAAGCATTCATATTTCAATGGCAAACAGGAAAAAAAAAAAAAAGAGCACTCATAAAACTCCATGACGAATTAGCCGGGCGTGGTGGCAGGCGCCTGTAGTACCAGCTACTCGGGAGGCTGAGGCAGGAGAATGGTGTGAACCCGGGAGGCGGAGCTTGCAGTGAGCCATGATCGCATCACTGCACTCCAGCCTGGGGGACAGAGTGAGACTCCCTCTCAACAACAAAAAACACACACACACACACAAAAAAACTCCATGATGAGGCCAGGTGTGGTGGCTGGCTCATACCTGTGATCCTTCCCACTTTGAGAGGCTGAGGCAGAAGGGTCACTTGAGGCCAAGAATTCAAAACCAGCCTGGGCAACATTGCAAGATCCTGTCTCTACAAAAACATTTTTTTAATTAGCTGGGTGTGGTGGTGTGTGCCTGTAGGCCCAGCTACTCAGGAGGCTGAGGCAGGAGGATCGCTTGAGCCCGGGAGTTCAAGGCTGCAGTAAGCTATGATCGCATCACTGCACTTCAGCCTGGGCAATAAAATGAGACCCTGTCTCTTGAAACTAACTAACTAACTAACAACTCCATGATAAGTATGATGAGAGGAATGGGCATTTTGGGAGCTGGGAAGAAAGCCTAATTTGGCCCCAAGCACAGGAAAGGTTTTACAGAGGATGAGTAAGAATTCATGGGTCCCATAAAAGAGAAGATATTCCACACAGAGGAAATGACATGTACATGGCCAAGGAGTTATGAGAGGGTACAGTGCACTTGGGTAGACACAGAACTCGAGGTGAGAGAGGAAGACAGGGGCCACCAAAGGATTTTTATCTTTACTCACATGGAAAGACATGCAAGATAGGTCATCAAATGAAAGGCACAGGTCTCATGAAACTGTGTATGGGGTGATCCCTTTGTATTCTGTGTTAAGGTTATACCTACATATGTACATGCATGTGAATGTCTGGGAGATGACTGGGAAAAAAATGCATGAAATTAACAACCGGAGCCGGGCGCGGTGGCTCACACCTGTAATCCCAACAATTTGGGAGGCTTAGGCGGGTGGATCACCTGAGGTCAGGAATTTGAGACCAGCCTGGTCAACATGGTGAAACCCCGTCTCTACTAAAAATGCAAAATTAGCCAGGCGTGGTAGTGGGCACCTGTAATCCCAGCTGTGCAGGAGGCTAAGGCAGGAGAATCGCTTAGAACCCAGGAGGCAAAGGCGGCAGTGAGCCGAGATCATGCCACTGCACTCCAGCCTGGGCGACAGAGCCAGACTCCATGTCAAAAAAACCACAAACAAACAAACAAACAAAAAAACAATTGGCACTTCTTGGGAGGCAGCCTGGACCAGAAAGAAGAGGGGGGAATAAAAGGGAGAGGGGAAAAAGGATGATTCCTGTTTTGACTCCAAACCACTTTGTAGTGTTTGCATTTGCATATTTTACAGTATTTATATATTATAATAATTTTTTTTGAGATGGAGTCTTGCTCTGTTGCCCATGCTGGAGTGCAGTGGCGCAATCTCGGTTCACTGCAACCTTCACCTCCTGGTGAAGCGATACTCCTGCCTCAGCCTCCCAGGTAGCTGGAATTACAGGCACCCACCACCAGGCCCAGCTATATTTTTGTGTTTTTCTTTTTTTTTTTTTTTAGTAGATACAGGGTTTCACCATGTTGGCCAGGCTGATCTTGAACTCCTGACCTCAAGTGATCCGCCCGCTTTGGCCTCCCAAAGAGCTGGGATTATAGGTGTGAGCCACTGAGTCCGGCAATATTTATATATTATAATAATTTAATGAATGAAGTGATATAATTATATTTGACTTACCAAAAGATCTCTTTCACAAGATGTGGAGAACAGGTTTGAAGGTGGGCTGGATACTAGATGCTATTAAGTTACTATTCTGAATTTTAGCCATGTACAAAAAGGTTCTTGGTTTTTAGAGTTAATATTATGATATTTGACATAAAAGGGTCTCTAAGCCCTGGTGAGGTTCAACAAAAGCTGGACCCCATGGGTTTACCTGTCCTGCAGCTGTGTAAATTTCTCCAGCAGTGCTCTGTGACTTGACCAAGAGAAAATGTGAGGTGATGATGTGGCTCCACCTGGGGTCTATTGGGGCATGAGTTGGATGAAAGGACAAGTGAGGGGTTCTAGGCTGTATGGAGAAAGAAAGGAAAGCCAGGAAGTCTCCAACTGTAGTGAACAGCTGTGTGTGTGTGTGTGTGTGTGTGTGTGTGTGTGTGTGTGGCCACGCCACATCTAAACACCCTTACCATCCAGGAAGAATCTCCCTTCTGTGTGTCTTGGAGGGAGGCAGAAACTCATCGGCCACCACAGAAGGAAAAGACCCAGGGTTTCCTCTCTCCACCCCATCAGCAGCAGCTTATGGACGCATGACCCAAGTTGAGTCAATGCGTGCTCCTGCCCAGGATGACTCAAAAACATAGGGATAGCCAAAAATATTATTCAACATGGGGGCAATGGGGTTGGGATCACAGTGCCAGCAACACTGAGTGCTCAGTGGCAGAGACACCAGCGGAGAGTCCTAGCCAGGACGTTCTTGTGATTTGACCTTGGCTGTATTTGCTGCCTTCCCAGTTCTGCACAGTGATTCTTTGGCGTTTAGATTCTATGAGCTACTTAAAATCTTTCCCCAAAACTCCCTTTACTCTTTTATCTTTAGGTAAGCCAAGATTAATACTTTTTGTGCTTACTGACAAGAATTCTAACTGGCATAAATATTATACCAGAAAAACGATACCAGGTGAAAGATTATCAGAGAAATGGGGAAAATTGGAATTGGTTATTTGGCTTAGTTAGGGCTGTAGGTCTACTGGGATTCAAGAATGGGAATTTGGTAGCTTATTCCATAGGATGAAAACCTGGCTGGGTGCCTTTAATCCCAGCATCCCGGGAGGCTGAGGCAGGAGTCTGAGTCCAGGAGTCTGAGACCAGCCTGGGTAAGATGGTGAGACTCTGTTTCTACAGGTAAAGTTTTCTAAAAAATTAGCTGGGTGTAGTGGCGCATGCCTGTAGTCCCAGGCTACAGACACGAGGCTGAGGTAGGAGGAGCCCTTGAGCCCAGGAGTTCAAGGATTTACTGAGCTGTGATCATGCTACTGCACTCCACTGCACCCCAGGCTGGTTGAGAGAGCTAGACTTTGTCTCTAAATAAATAAATAGGTAAAATAAAATGACATATCCGCTGAGGACCAGGCTTTGGGAGACCATCTTGGATTAGAGTGCTGCTTCTAATGCTATAGGACAGCTTATAGAAATTGGATAACAAGCTCAAACTCTAAATTAGCTCAAAGTAATGAATTAAACCCATGGACTTTCAATCATGGCTGAAACTAGACCTTATCTCTTGTAGCATCAGGGCTGACGTAAATGAAAACCAATCTTGAATCTGACCCTAATGGCTCTTGGACTAAACGTTAGACAAATCACAGTCCTATCAAACTAGAACATGGATTAGAAAAAAGCAGGACCTTGAGAATTGGGCTGGGGATATATAAAGATTGTCCAGAAGATTCAGACTAACTCAGACCCCCACTCTCACTGAGCTTCCCTTACAAGCTTATGCAACTTCTCCCCATGTCAGACAATGCTCTTCGCTTGTCTGATAAGGCTGTGACTTTTTCTGGAGCGCCCTTGCAAGGGGACATCATTTATCCTCATGCCCCACCCTCTAACCCAACATGTTCTTCACACTTACCAAATGCCAGCATGCCAACTGGAAAAGCAAGCCTGAGAAGAAAAGTCCCCCATGTCGAAACAATTCAGGGCTTTAAAACAGGAACGAGGAAGGCAGCAAATTTTAATTTTCATTGAATTTCATATGTAGGAGCACCTGCCAAAGAGTCTAAGGTTGGTTCTAGCATCTGGAGGTGGTTCTGTTTGAAGGAGCAGATAAATGAAAGAAACCTGGACTCCCAGCTGCTCAAACTAAAACACCAACTTCAGAGTCTTTGATAAGTGCTCTTACATCATTAAAATCAGCCTGATCTAAAGTTACAATGTCAGAAACAGTATACCCTGAAAGGAACCTGAAAAGTTTTTTTTTTTTTTTTTTTCAGAGACGGAGTCTTGTCCCCCAGGCTGGAGTGCGGTGGCGCGATCTCGGCTCACTGCAACCTCCGCCTCCTGGGTTCAAGCAATTCTCCTGCCTCAGCCTCCAGAGTAGATGGGATTAGAGATATGTGCCACCATGCCAGGCAGATTTTTGTATTTTTAGTAGAGACAGGGTTTCACCACGTTGGCCAGGCTGGTCTTGAACTCCTGACCTTGTGATCCACCCACCTCAACTTCCCAAAGTGCTGGGATTACAGGCATGAGCCACCATGCCTGGTTGAAAATTTCTGAAGACAAGAACACTGGAGAGGATTTATCATGGGCCACTTCACCCAGCCACGATGTCTCTGGAAAGGATCCCAGAAGATGTCTCCTTCTCAAAACTTGAAAAATACTTCAGTCAAGGCAATAACAGAACCCCTAAAAAGTGCTTTAATAGACTGTTCACTGCAGGCCACAGGTCTGGGTAAAGGACGTGATGGGAAAAAGTATAAAGAATAATCTTTTGGGATGGACATAGAGTGTAAAAATATTTGTGTTTTATGAAAATGATCACCAAAAATATCTGATTTAAAAGGTTTTTCAGCCAGGCACAGTGGCTCAGGCTTGTAATCCTAGCACTTTGGGAGGCCAAGGTGGGCAGATCACTTGAGCCCAGGAGTTGGGGCAACATGGCAAACTTTTTCTCTACCAAAAAAAAAAAAAGGCAGGTGTGGTGGTGTGCAACTGTAGTCCCAGCTACTCGGGAGGCTGAGGTGGGAGGATTGCTTGAGCCCAGGAGGTTGAGGCTGCAGTGAGCCATGATCACGCCTCTGCACTCCAGCCTAGGTGACAGAGTGAGACCTCATCTCAAAAAATAAATAAATAAATCGTTTCTCAAAATCAAGTGGACAAGATAACCCACTCTGGATCTCAGTCAGTCTCCTTCCCAGGCACTGCAAGTCCTGCTCAATGTGCTCCTAAACAAATGGGCCCAAGATCAAGAAGAAGGAAAGCTGTGCATAAACTCAACATCTCCCAAGTCTAACCTTACTGCAAAATTAACCAATTTGCCAGCAACTGGGATCAGCTTCAAGGCCCCTACCATGTAGAAACTTACACCAGATACCTCACTGGTGCCTCTATACCATAACTCCAGGGGTACCAATGAGGTATCTGGTGGTAGGCTTGTATATGCTTTTTCTGAGCATCAAGTTTCGGCTAATACATTCATCCAAGGGCTTATAATTGTCTAGTTTTCCACACAACATTGCTAATGACAAGAATACATTTTGCAGTTTTAACAACAGGCTAATATCCACTAGATTCACCTAGAGCCTACATTTCCCAGCCTCCCTTGCTGCTAGCTCTTCTCAAAGGAATGTAAGTGAAATATGTACAACTTTGCGGTCATCTTCTTAAAGAGCTTGCCTTGGAATTGCTGCCCCTTTCCTTCCTTCTGTCAAGGATTGACACAGGTTTGGAAGGTGGCTGTGGAGAATGGCAAAGCTTCCTCACTAGCCTGGGCCTCCCGATGCCTTCACAGAGCAGAGCTATCTGTCTTTCCTGGACGCGAGAGAAAAAATAATTTATATCTGGTTTGAGCCACTGTATTCTGTGTTATTAGAACAGCCTGGTTTGTACTTTACAGTAATGTGGTGCAGTACTTCAGGATGAAACATATGCTATGAGCTAGTACTTAATATTTGCTGCTATTTCCCCCATAGCCTGATTGTATGACCCCAAAAAGAGAGGGCAATACCTTCTACAAGTCCCCAGTGACACCCTCACTTTCTGTGACTCTTGTTTCTGCTATATTAGAGTCCCCAAGGGAAGAAAGTTCCCACCAAGAGAAACAATGTTTCTGAAATGGGAGCAGAAATCCTTACCTGGTCACTTCTGGTTGCTCTTGTCAATGGATGAGCAAGGTTAAGGGAGATTATGGAATTGGCTAGAGTGATAGCAAGTTCAAGTAGAATTTTCTCCTATACAGTGGGGCAAAAAGGAGTATTCATGGAATCACAGGACTCCCTTGGGGTCCCTTGTAGTGCTGTTATGTCCAGGGTAAAAGTTAATGGAAGACCACAACAGCCCTTTCCAGGCAGGACCATCAAGGGCTCAGATCCCTCAGGAACAAAGGCTTGGCTCTCTCCAGGATAAAGAACCCAAACCAGCCCAGGTGCTGCCTCAAGGCAAAAGAAACAGAATGGAAAAGGGAGGAGGGATGTCATGAATACCAAATATGCAAAAAAAAGACAATGGCTTTTATGTCCTGACCTGTTGTCATATTAGATAGTCTATATTTTAACTTCATGCATTTTCTTCCAGTTCTTATTCCCTTGTAATTGTATTATTATTATTATTATTATTACAATTTTTTTTTTGAGACAGAGTTTCACTCTTGTTGCCCAGGCTGGATTGCAATGGTGTGATCTCGGCTCACTGCAACCTCCGCCTCCTGGGTTCAAGCAAGTCTTCTGCCTCAGCCTCCCGAGTAGCTGGGATTACAGGCGACTGCCACCACATTTGGCTAATTTTTTTTTTTGTATTTTTAGTAGAGACAGGGTTTCACCATGTTGGCCAGGCTCGTCTCAAACTCCTGTCCTCAAAAGATCTGCCCGCCTCGGCCTCCCAAAGTTCTGGGATTACAAGCATGAGCCACCATGCCTGGCCACAATTATATTATTATGTGTGATGATTATTAGCTTTACAATTTAGTCTAATCCACAAGTTGCAGAATATTGAGACCAGATTCCAACAGAACTAGAGAAGGAAGAAAACAAAGACAGTGAACTTAGAGCTATGAGGCTTTGGATTGTCAGGAAAGTTGAATATATTTTCTGCCATGAGTGACAGTAACATAATGTTAGGTGGGAGCATTTTGTGGAGGAAAATCTGTAAATTTAGGAAGAAAGGCGTATGTGGATATTGGGCAGTCAAAGGTGTGGGTCCCCTTGAGTGGGTCCCCCCACCCTTTTTTAACCTAGCTTCTGAACACTTCCTGATGGGGAGACTGTCCTCAAACAGGGTAAATATTGGTGGAACAGTTTTAGCTTTTAGTATGGAAGTCTAAGGGACTATGCTTTTCCCTCCCATCTCTGACAACTAGTGCCTGGACACATGTCCTACTCTTAGTATGGTCAAATGATACTCCATGAGTTTTTAATCTTGAGGGAGTGAAGTGAAAATGGAGGAAAAGTTGGGAAATTACTCTCAGTGATGTTCATGCCAGAGTCTAGCCATTGTGGTGCTAGCAGCAGTGCCTTAACGAAGCATTCCTGTGTTTCCTGAAACTGATGTTCCTTAATTCCTCAGCCTTCCTGTTGATCCTGGAAATTACTGAATATCCCTGGAATCAGTTCATTTTTCTTCTCGGGTTAGCTGGACTCAGATTCCACACACTGAGGCACTGCAGAAAATCAAAGACTCAAGGGAGGAGAGTATTCTCTGCAGTCCAGAATGGAGAAGCACTCTCTGAACCTTATACAGAGGAGAGGGGCTTTTGGCTCCGTATTGGTTGGAAGGGACACTGTTTCCTACAGGCCCATTTTATGGACTCTGATCACCAAGAAGACCCGTTTGTCAGGACAACAGGGGTGGTTATTGACTTGCCAGACCTGTCGCCCAGAAATCCAAAGGAATCAGTGCCCTGAACCCCTACCCTGCCTCCAAGGACCACAAAGTCAGAGAAGTAGAGAAGTTTCGCCTCCCTGGGGAGGAGGAGCCAGGGCTGGGTTAGCCCCTCGCCCCGCCCCCCAACTCCTGGAGATTCCAAAGATGTGCAGAGGAAGTTGCAGGGCCTACTGTGATGAAGCTCACAGCACTGCCACAGGGAATTTCCAAGTGACAGGGACCCCAGGGTGCTTCTCCTCAACGGAAATTAACAGCACCTGAGCTCTCGTGGCCTTGCCCTTGCCCCGATCCTTCAGGGAGGCTGCGGGCTGGCTGGGCAAGAGAACTCAAGGGGGATGGCAGGGGAAATGTGTGTTTCTCCTTCCAGGTTCTCGCCTTCGAAGTCCGCGCCTTGGAACCGTGCGCCCCATCCTCCGGTCGCAGGGCAAATCCTGACCCAAAGGACCCAGCCCTTTCACGCTTTCCTAGCGCCTGCCCTTCTGCTGCTGGCAGCTCCGGATCCGGGCGCCGCGCGTTGCCGGGTCGGCTCCAGCCCAGCGCTGCTCGCCAGTCTCTGCCGCGCAACCGGCAGGCGCCAATTCACTGCCGCGACAGGCCCGGGTTGAGCTGGGAAGGGCCTGGTGCCCTGTGCGGTGCCCTCGGAGCCCTGGGGCGGCCTCCGCACAGTCACGAGGTCCCCCACCTCATTCTAGAAATGAGACTCCGGGAGCCCGTCGGGAAAAGCAAGGGGTGCAAGATCCAGGCGTCCTGGAGGCCCTGGCCCGGGTCTGGGGTCCCAGGAAGGGATGGTCCACAAGCGAACCCAACGGCAGACATCATCGAGGCTCAACCCGCCTGAGACGTGTGGGCCTGAAGCGCAGGAATGAAGAGACAGCCCTTCTCTGCCGGGGACGGGGATGACACCACCTCTCAGGCCGCCTCCGCAGTCCAGGAGAGCGCAGCGGGGCGGGTTCCTTGTCCACACGGTCTGGCGGAGCCCTAGCCCCTGGAGAACGAGTCAGGTTTGGCCGAATTCTCCAGCTGCTGTGGCGACCGTGGGGTTAGAGTCGCACCACCCCCCGCGGAGCCCTAGTCTGGAGTCCGAGCTGACTGGAGGCTCGAGTCTGGGGACTGGTCAGAGCCAAGCAGATAGCTACGGGCTGTGTGTTTTTCCCTGCACCCCTGCTGCGTGCGCTCTTCTACACCCTAGAGGGCCAGATTTGGAGGGCGACGGTGCAAGATGTCCCTGCCCTCCGGAAGAGGTTTGTATTCGGCCTCCTGGATGATGGCGGGGCTGGGCTTCAAAATGAGAGCAGATTTCTTGTCTTTTCACAAATCTGGTGAATTACATCTTGGCATCTAGTCCGGCCCGGACAAGTCCTTGTGGTGGGGTGTGGGGTGGGGCGCTTCTGGGTCATTTACTAACAAGCCCTCCCCCCGCCCCCCACCAGCTTGCTGCAGGGCACAGGGCGGCCTGGGCACAGTGAGGCTGGAGGGAAGTGAGTTTTTCTCACTTACGGGCTGTCTCCAGCGCATGGCCTGGCTCCTTCATGCAGGTGTCCCTTGGCAACTCAGGAGCTCAGTGGATCCCTGTGAACGTTTGTGCTTGGCTTCTTCTGGAGGTGACACCCCAAGACAAGCCAGGACATCGGGCTGCTGTGTGGAGGGGACAGTAGAACCCACCCCAGGGCGGAAGGCTCAGGGATGGCTAGGGGCCCCTCCCTGGAACTGAAGGTTCTGCTCATTTAGTGCAACCAAAGACTCCAGGCCTTCCAAAGATCTGTTTCTTCAGCCCATCTCCCACTCAGACACTCCCACCCCTCTGCTCGACTTTATATGGAGGGAGAGAAGCCACTCTTGCAGAGTCCAGGCTGAACGGAGTCCCACAGGCACTGGAAACCTTGGGGCTTCTATGGGGTTAATAAATTGGTCCTTCCATATTCTTTTGCCCACTCCTCTGCAGAATTCGCCTCAGGACAATAATCACAATAACCATACCACCGCTGCGCTGCACCCAATTTCTGGCTTGAGATGGGAAAGGGAGAGAAGTCAAAGCCTGCAGATGTGAAGCCTCTGATTCCCAAAATGGGTACAAGAATACAACTGTGTGTCTGTGAGCTTTCATGGCTGGGCTTGCGAACAGGTGTGCCAATGTGTGGGGGCCGGTTTTCTCTGACAGCAAGTGAATGGTGAGGGACCATGAAACCCCTATGCATTTTCCTATGAACCTGTTGGACAGGCCTCCCCAGTCTGTGCAATCAGGTGTGGCCATCTGGGAACAGGGTGATTGCATGTGATCCTGAGATTCCCTAGGCCAAAGGTAAGGAAAAGCTGCCCCTCAACTTCCCTCCAGAAATTGAGGGTCTGGGAATGAGGTGTGGAGGGTAGAGCCCCTGAGATTTGTAGGACTCACCCTGAGGGTCCCAGCAAGTCCCAAGGGTGGAAAACCCAGGCCACAACACCTTGGGGTGCTCTATGCCATTCCTGGAGCGTCTGTGAAGAGCCAAGTGCTTTTACCTGAGTTATCTCCTTAATCCCCTTAATCTAGGTTAATTACAGGTTGGTCCTGTAATATGGGCAAGGAAATTGCAAGATCCTAAAACTTAATGAACTCAACTCGAGGCTGGACAGCAGAAAAGCCAGGCTTAGCACTTAGGCTGATCTTCAAAGACACTTCAACAGCTGCTTGGGCCTGAAAGAGGGTTTTTGGAAGAGGGCAAGTGCAGAAGGAGAGGGGACCTGGCATCAGAAGAGCAGTGCCAGGAACACGGAAAATAGCAGGACATAAAACACTGGGATTGGTGAGGCCTGTGGCGTGTGGACAGTGCATTCTAAAACATCAATGCTCTGGGAAAAAGAAAAGCCAAAATAGCCTATCAGAAGGGGATATTATTTGTGTCCCTATTTTTCATTTCTTTAAATAAAATGGAAAAATGCTCTTAAGCAAATAAAACAAGATTACAAGTCATATTTGGCAGGCAACTTTAAAACCCTAGGATTAGATCTTAGATGTGGGGAAGTGGTTTAAGACCTTGATGCCTGAAGCAGTGTCAACATTACCAAAAGATTATTCTAAATGTGCAATCTCATCAAGATTCATCTCATCAGGCCCCATCAAGATCTAATGAATGAGAATCCACATTTTAACAAGATCCTTGGGTGATTTTTGCACACACAAAAGTTTAAGACACTGGCAGGGGCTATTTGTATATAAATGAATACACCTTATATAGTACACAAAAGGGCCTTCCAGGGATGTTCCTCTACCCCCACCTCCCGTATCATCGTGGAGAAGGTGAGGGAAGGAGGCAAGGCCAAGCTTGCCTGCTCGGTTCTTTTTTCTTTCTTTCTTTCTTTCTTTCTTTCTTTCTTTCTTTCTTTCTTTCTTTCTTTCTTCCTTTCTTCCTTTCTTCCATTCTTCCTTTCTTTCTTTCTTTCTTCTTTCTTTCTGACAAGGTCTTACTCTGTCACCCAGGCTGGAGTGTAATGTCACTATCACAGTTCATTACAGCCTTGACCTCCCAGGCTCAGCCGATCCTCCCACCTCAGCCTTCGGAGTAGCTAGGACTACAGCCGTGTGCCACCATGCCTGGCCTAAATATATAGCTGGGGGTTCTTGTCATGTTGCCCAGGCTGGTCTCGAACTCCTGGGCTCAAGTGATCCTCCCACCTTGGCCTCCCGAAGTGCTGGGATTCTAAGTGTGAGCCACCACACCTGGCCTGCCATGCTCTTTCTTTTTATAGTTTGATTGAATCTTACTAAGAGGTCACCAAGAAAACCTCTGGTAACTCCCTGACCTTCAAGTCTCACCCTCCTACCCACCTCAGCTCACTCCCCCATCCTCCAATCCACAGAGCAGATGGACAAGGAGAGGAAGGATTTTCCTTTCTGGTTCTGTTCCTTTGTCTAATAAAGTGTGATTCATTGGCTTCTATTTTTAACTTTCTGTCAGTTTGAGTCCTCCCATTTTCTTGACCCAGAGGAGGGAGGGGAAGAGGTGAAAGTGCATGGAACCCCCTTCAAATCCCACAAGGCTCCAAGCCCTGCTGGGAAGACCTAGAGTGTGCGCTTGCAGTCAGTGCAGGGGAAGAGGGGGTGGCCTCAGAGGCCTGGCAGAGTGGGGCCTGGAAGCCAGGCGCCTCACAGGGAGGAAGATTCCAGTAGACTGGATGGGACTGAAGGCGATTTTCCCATAGCTCTAGAGGGCAAGCACCCAGCCCACCTCTAGACTAAGAGCTCCCTCCATAAAGCCAAATCTGACAGGAGTCTGGTAGGGTCTCATCTCCAATTCTCACTAATTCCATGACACTCCGGGACTCGGCCATCCCTCTCAAAGACCCTGGCTCTAGAGTTAGACCTCACGGTTGGAATGTTGGCCTCACTGTTTACCAGCCACGGGCTCTCAGGCAAGCTGCTTTAACCTCCGCCTCCCCTGTTCAGGCTATTCTCCTGCCTCAGCCTCTGGAGTACCTGGGATTACAGGAGCCCGCCGCCAAGTCCGGCTAATTTTTGTATTTTCAGTAGAAACGGCGTTTCACCATGTTGGCCAGGCTGATCACGAACTCCTGGCCTCAAGTGATCCGCCCGCCTCGGCCTCCCAAACTGCTGAGATTACAGGCGTGAGCCACCGCGCCCGGCCCCTGCTTAATCTCTTTAAACTTCAATTTTCCTTATGTATAAAGTAGGGATAAAAATGCCACTACCTCATAAGGTAGTTGCTAGGCATGAATTAGTACTCTTAAAGCAAAGTGCAGTGCCTGGCACCAGCATATGCTCCATAACATTGCTTGCTAGTGTGATTATCATTCGTATTTTCCAACCTAGTCAGTAACAGCCGCCCCTACATTTCCGAGGGTGCCACGGAGAATACAAGCTCCCAGAGCCTCGGCCCGAAGCGCCTTGCCACGCGCGGCCCCTAGAGGGCGCCCAGAACTCACTCGTTCTGGGTTTCCGTGACCAAGTCCCAGGTCCAGCTCCCACTTCTGGGTGGCTGCTGAATCACGGCCGCGGCCTCCAGCTTTTGGGTCTTTTGGCTCCTCTTGCAGCAACCAAAGAAATTTGGGCTCTGTGTCCGTAGGGCAGAAAACAGGAGGGGCAGGAGTAGCTCCCACCAAAGCCTTTCCCCAAGGAGGCACACAGTGGCAGGGGGCCCTCGCACCCCTCACAATCTTCTCACACACAAGGAGGCCAGATTTCCCCAGGCTTTGGGCAGGCAGTGGCGGCCGCTGGACCTTCTGGGCCTTGCTAGAGTCCTCAGCCAGTATCTACGGTGGTCGCTGCTATCCCCAAGCTCAGCCTCCAGCACATGGGGTTCCGTTACCACCCGAGCTGCAGGGCTGGAACCTGAAGCCAGCTCCTAAGACAACCCCCACCCCCAGGCCAGCTGGAAATGGAGTTAGATCCTCCTCTATAGGGGCTGGGGGAGGAGGGAAGGAGAGGAGGGGTGTCCAGGGGTAACCACCTACAGGAGCTGGCCTGGTCGGGTGTGAGCTTGCACCAGCAGTGCAGGCTGTGTGTGTGCCTGGCACAGCACACCTGTAGCTCCCTTCGTGTAACATTGCACACCCTGATTGTTGCATAGTTGAAGGAGGTATGTGAGGTTGTACCCAGCAATGCAGGCTGTGAGTGGGGGCATGTTAATTGTACCCACCCCTCAACACAATGTAGGTACCCCATCACTCCCTGGAACTCACCCAACCCTTCCTCACACCTCAACCTGCCACCCCTCACCCCTACCACGCACAGTATTTGGAGCCTGCTCTGAGCTCCTTGGAAAACCTGACCTGACTCCAGCCTCTGCTCAGCCTGTTCCTAACAGATTCTCCAGGATAAGAAATCCAGGTGAGGGTTCCAGGGTGGGAGGGGCCTCCCTGGGCCAACCAGGCCAGGGCTGAATGGGGGCAGAAGGCATTGGATGGGCCCTTTTGAGCCACGCAGCAAACGTGGTGGCAGCTCCTGCCAGTTGCTTGGCAACAGCCTGGCTGTGGGACTTCAAACTCTGAGCTGATCTGGAGGGTCTGGGGGCCGTGGTAGGGAGCAGGACTGCGGGGCTGTGCGGGAGTGACACATACGTGTGAAAGTGGGCATGAAGGCGGCAGAAGGAGTAAAGCATGAGGGAGGAGGTCTCCTCTGGCACCTGAGCTGAAGGGCCCTCAGGGTAGCCCCAGGGCCGCAGCCTCCCAGTTGCCCTGCAGCCTAGCTGCTGAGTCCCAGCTGCTTCATCTGGCTAGAGGTCCTTGCTTAGTTGTCTCAAGCACCTGAAGCCTACCTTGCCCACCTGCGAGTCACTCGCCCCACAAGCAGGGCACCCATCTGAGTCCTGTGCCCAGGGCAAACCCCACAACTGCCTGGTAGTGGAGCCACGACAGGGCAGTCAGTGCTCAGGAGGTGCCACACAGCCCCCAAGCACAGATGCGGCCACACAAAGCCGCTATTATAGTTAACAGGTTGAGCCAGATTCTCTGTGTGCCACCCACCGCACTGTACAGGGCCTCTAGGACCCCATCCCTGCCTGGGTTCCTGGGGCCCCTCAGGCCGCCACCCACTCAGCCACAGGGCCAGATCTGAGCGGTAGGGCTCGCTGGCCGCAGGAATTTGGTGATTGCCGTCGGTTCTCAAGCCAAAGAAGGAAGCGGACCTTTCTGCGCAGGCAGGTTTGTTAATTCCCCTTCTCTCCCGGCACCTCTACACACAATTATTCCGATCGTTCTTTTTCTATTTTTGAACAGAGACGGGTCATTTCCGGCAGGGGAGGTAGAGGGAGAGTTTCGAGCTTTCTGTTGTGAGTAGTTGGCCTTGACTGTGACCCTCGCAGCCCCCCTCCCCTCCAGCCTCTACCCCACTTGGGACGGAGTTTGCGGGTCCAGCCGCCACCCCCGCCTTTCTCCCTGGCCGCGGCGCTCGGCGGACGCGGGATCCGCTGAGATTCGGTCTCAACGAATTCCGGGCGGAAAGGCGGGAGTCCTGCGTGTCCCGCCGTGCCGCGGGTCCCAGAGTCCCCAGGAGTCTGGCATCCCCAGGAGGCCTAGCCCAAGGGCGGGAGCGTCAGCCGGGCCCCACTGAAAGTGCATGACCCGGGCCGCCGGCGGCCGAACAGCTCCGGGAGCAGGCGAGTGGTATCCGGGAAGCTCAAAAGCTGCCCGCCCTGGGGGCCCCAGGCCCCAGCGCTGGGATTGTACCGACCTGCGGAATGTCCGCTTCTGCACGAGTCCACGTCGAGCTGGGCAGGGTCCGAGAGCTGCCGGGCTGAGGGCTCCGGCCTGCATGTGCTCTCCACGGTTAGTGAGTGTGAGCCCTGTCCATGTTCCTGAAGATGGGGGGTGGGGGTGAGGGAGGGTAGGAGGTGTTTTGGGGGACAGGGGTGTTGGGCCTAACTTTGCTCAAGAGGGGATGGGAGAGGGGGTGGAGAGCCCAGGCTTGGGAGCCAGCTTGGGGCTGCTGTGTTTGGGCCGGCCAGCCGCTCCCCACCCAACCCCCCGTTCCTCTGTTAGGCAATCTGTGTCCAGAAAATGCTCGGAGTTCTCCGGACACAGTAACCTCTAGAGGCGGTCTTGGGGAATTGGGAGGCGGGAAGAAGGCCACTGTCTCCCCTGGGGTCCTGCTGTGTGATCTGCGCCGGCTGGGAAGCATTGATCTTGAGTCCAAAAGAGGAGAGAAACCGCACCCCGAGAAGAAGGCGCGAGCTCGGTGGCTCCAGTCCTGCGGGAGCAGAGGGGACAGCAGACCTGCCCAGGTAGAGGGAGACGACTTCTGAGGTTCTGGAGGCTATTTCTGGATTTTGCGCGGCCTGGCGCTGGGTGCCACAGCCGGTGAATGCGGGAGACCTGCAGCAGACCCGGCGCTGTCGCCAGAACCTTCTCACTACGCCCCACACAGCTCGTCAGGGCCCAACCCGAGCACTCCACGGGCCTGTGGGGATGGGGCGGAAAGGCTGGCTGCTGTCTTCGGACCCTGAACCCTCCCCTCTTTTTCTCTTTTCTTCATGTCTACACAAAAAGTGAGTGACAGAAGCCCCCTCTCATGCGGATATCCCAGGGGACCCCAGATGAGGGGGTGGATGACCAAGCCCACCCTCCACTCAGCCGAACTTCCCCATGGGCTTGCTGGGGTGGGAAGTTGCTGTGCTCACGACCTGTGTCACAGCCCCCATGGCCGCCGGGCAGGGGCAGGGTTGGGGGACAGTGGCTCTGACGGTTACGGTGGCTCCCCACCCTCAGACTCCCGCAAACACTTCTGCAGAGCTTCCAGTGGCCCCCACACCATGGACTTCCGCTTTCCAGCGAAAAGTTCTCTCACTCTCCCATTCCAGAGAAAGAGCCTCTTACCCCTCCATTTCAACTCACCCCTAGGGTGATGAGTTCTGTACACCCTCCACCACCCAGCTTCTTCCAGAAAAGCAGACCCAAGTCAGTCTCGTCTAGGATAATTCGAATAGGCTGGGGACTGGCTGTTATACCTATGTGCATGGGTACTGTGGCCGCAGGTCTGGCAAGGGTGGTCTGGGGGCTCCCTGGAGGTTCTCAGAAAGTCAATTCTTTAGATCTCTCCTAGGCCAGGCTAGTGCTGGGAACTGGTAGGTTCCACTTACAGCACCAGAGAGGATCCTGGCCCTAATTTCTGACTCTATGTGCCCCAGTCTCTGCAGCTTGCTGGGTAAGCGTCTAGAGCCCCAGAACTTCAGCAGATGTTGGCTCCGCCACAGTGTATCTGTGTATCGCACAACAGACTCCCACCAACACATACACCATCAGCGCACAATTACACACACTCATACAGAACCACACCCACCCACTTGCAGTGATGGTCTCCCACAATGATCCACACTCCCCACTACCTTTACTCCCCCAATTACATTCTGTCACACACAAGTAAATACAGGGAAAATGCACAGCTCACACATGATTACATCTCACACACAATTACACCCATAAAATTCAAGATGATCCACTTCAGTAGCAGTCACACATTTCACAGAAAAATAGATTTACAAAGAGAAACTAATACATATTCTCCCAAACATCAACACGATTCATACATAATCACAAACAATGGTTGATTACACAATTACCCAAAAAGAAACAGTCTCATTCGCATACAGTTACACACACACCACTACAAGCCCGTGCATACAACGATAGTTTCGATTTGCAACTTAAGCAGAAACAAGCATTTACACGCAAGAATTTCAAACACAATTATACACTTAAATACCATTATAAATATTCACTATTTGCTCGCATTGCTGATCGCTCACATTATCACAAACACACCACACACACACACACACACACACACACACACACGACTCTCACATCCAAAGAAATCCACATCCTCTCAGGCACTGGTAATCCCAGGAGAGCCTGGCTGTCCCTGCTCTCCTCAACTCTGCCTTCTCTCCATCTGTCCTCCTCCTTTCCTCTCTCCAGAGCCTTAGGGTCCTGCCCCGCAACATGTCTCTCAAGTTCAGGTACCAAGCGCTGCCCCCGAAGCATCAGCTCACACCAAACCCAAGTAGCTGAAGAACGCTAGGGTCCGCAAGGAGCAGGCAGCCCTGACTCCGGATCCGGAGGCTTTTATTTATTTTTTTCACATAAATTACACAAGCACTTTATAAAATGGTTACACAGAAAACACCTTATAAGTGCATAACTTAACACCCCCCACCCCTCAAATGGGTTCTGGAGAAATGGGCTGCATTTATGTGAAAACCTGTCTGTGCATACCTGGGTTGGGCTGGGATGTGTGGTGGGGGCCTGGCAGACCAAGTGAGGCTGTTGTGGCTGTTGGCTGTTATGTATGGTGTAGTGTGTCACAGTGTGGCCATGACCTTGTGTTTGTGCTGGAGGGAGTACCATGCTGTTCAGGATGAGTCTGTGTCACCCCTGACCTGTGCCTGATCGTGAGGTCCAAAGTGTAAACACTGTGACCCTGTGTCTGGATGACACTCTGCCATAGATGCCCATGTGTGGCTCTGGGGTGACACCAGGAGGGACAGTGACACCACCTGTGTGTGGGCCTATGGGTTTCCATGTGTGTGATGAGAAGTGGGTCACAGAGAAGGGGTTTCCCAGGGCAAATTCAGATGACAGCCCTGGGGACCCCAGAAGCTCCTCCTCCCCTACCTCCCTTGCCTCTCTCTGAATCCCACGTTAAAGATTAAAATAAAATGAAATAAACCAAAACAGATTTCTTGACAGTTCAGACAGGTGCGGGACACGTCTGGGAGGGGGGCGCGTGTCCTTGTCCCTTGAGCTCTTCCACCGAAGAGAGAACAGTATCGGCACAAATGTGGGGGCCCTTTGGGGCCGTGCGAGGGCAGTGTTCCCCTCCTGGGTGCAGTCTGAGGCCAGGAGGGTGGGGAGGAGTCCTGGGTCTCAGGCCTCAGTGACCCCTGAGTGGGCCTGGGGTCCCACAGGGCAGAATGGGCAGGCTCACTCGCAGGCCGACGCCACCGACGTGACGCTAGTGATTTTGGTCGAGTCGTCAGACCACGGCTGCAGATTCTGCAGGGCGAAGAGCGACGAGTTGTGCACGCACAGAGGGTCAGCGGGCAGCGGCTGTGCCAGGCTCTTCTGGAAGGCCTCCTGCTGCAACTGCAGGAGGATGCGGTTCGCTTGCTGCCTCTCGGCCTCCCGTTCCTCCGCAGTCTGCCGTCTGCACCGGGAACAAGCCGTTACCTGCCAGGAGCACCGACCCGGCTCCCGCGTGTGCCCAACTCCTGGTGCGTTCCCAGGAGATAAACTGAACGAGCGCTGCTCACCTTTGCAGTCCCCAAATCCAGTTTGGGCCCCTATAACGCGTTCCCTTCTTTTGAGAGTCCTGACTCCAACAAAGACTGGAAACCCCAAAGCGGATGGAGCCAAGGTATCCCAGAGAAGGAGCGGTGGGAAAGTCTGCGAGGCCCAAACAGCTGGGACTCTGCATCCACGCGCAGCGCCCACACCCCGGAGGCCTCACAAGGGGCAGCCGGGGTAGGATGGCATCTCGCCTTCCCGCTCCCCCCCCTCCCCGGCCCTGAGGGAGACCAGGTGCCATTCCAAGCCGGAGGGCCCTCACCCTACCCACAAGTCCAGGGCAGAGAGGCAAGGACCAGCGGCTATGATCTGCTCTGCGGGATGTCTCGTTCCTCCCTCTCTCTGAGAATGTCTTCTAGGCCTTGGGCCTTCTGTGTGGAGCCCTGTGCCCTGCCGGGGCTCCTGCTGGACCCACTGGCTTCCTCTGAGGCAGTTCAGGGAGGCGATGACTCACTTATTCCATTTACTGCCGCCCCTCCACCCTGTCAACTGAGATCAAACGTCTGTCTCTAAGGTGGACAGACCTAATGGGAGTCCCCGGGGCCTTCAGAAGCAATTTGTAGGCGATCGATGAAGCCGTGCGAAGCCTGCAAGGGCCTCTTCCAGCAGCGGCTGCTGACCTGCTCTGGGCCGCCTTTTCTTGACTCTGTGTATCTTTCGTCTTTCCCTTGTCCCCTGCATTTCAAACGGCCTGAGTATTTCTCTTTTATGCTTTGTGTCTTATCTCTCGTTTTTCTCTCCTCCCCACCACCCACTTGGTTCTCTCTGAATTAAAGGAATTTGTTTGAAAAGAAAATGGTGGTTTCAGTCATCCATTGCTTTTTCTTTATTATACATAAATAAGACTTCTGCAGGCTGCCTGTTTTTCTCCTTTTTTTTCCTTGAGCGGGGTCCCTATCCCTCCCCACCTCTGAAACTGGTTGTGTTTCAGTTTCTGTCTTTGCCTGCCTCTTTCTTTCTCTGTGCCCCTCTCTCTGGGAGGCCTGCCAGGCCGCCTCTCCTCCCCTAGGCCTGCAGCCCTCAGTAGGCCTTGGAAACCGGAGTCCCCCCCAACCCCCGAACTAGCCCTGGCTCCCTCTTTAGCGTTCCAAGGTCTGAGGCCTCATTCCCCCACTCCTTCCCCAGCGTCAGGAATGTTGTGGGGTGCGGTAGAATCGTGGGGCCATGGCTTCCTTTGTGGCCCCGTAGGCGGAATCCCAGGCAGATTCCTCCCTTTCGTTCAGAAAAAGAGGAAACTCCAATTCCTTCCTCCTGCCCCAAGGCCCGCCCGTCTCGGCGCCGCCAACTTCGCCCAGACTCTCCCGCGCTACCCCACGGGGCCTGAGCTAGGGGAGAAACTCCGGCGGGCGAGGGCCAGATGTGCGGGAGGGTGCAGCGTGCCAGAGGGTACAGCCGGAGAAAGCGTCAGTGCGCGCGGAGACGGAGGCTGCTTGGAAGTGTTGGGGACGCTTCACGTCCGTGAGCGTAAATGTGAAAAAACAAAACAAAACAAAAAACCCATTGCGTAGTAACTAGAGTTGTGGCAATAGGAGAAGGAAAATTCTCTTTCTCACACACACCCGTCTGCTCCTAATTGATTCCCCTTTCAGTGGGACCCGCGAAATCCCGCCGCAGCCGGCACGGATTGATTTTCTCCTTCCAGGGTAGGGACCGGCTGCGCAAAGGGCGGGTGTCTGGGGAGGAGACCGTCAGCAGGGCCGCGGTCTGGGGCCACAGACCCTCTGCCGGGAGCCCGGCTGGAGCGCTGCAACAAGGTTTGGGCTGTTCTGCATCCAGTCTCCGGGACAGAGCAGGATTCCATAAGCAAGAGTTTGCGCAAACAAAAGGCTCCCCAGGACTCACAGATCCCTGGAGCCTGGACTGCGTGGAGTGCACTAACCCGCCTGTTTGCCCAAGCGGCGGAATAGACCTGCCGCGTCTACACCGGCAGAGAGTGTGCCAACCAGAAAGCCCTGAACCCTCCGGTAAAACAGAGCCAGGGCTCTTCAGCCCCATCCCAGCTATCGGCCTCCGTTGCTTCCAGCTCCCCGCAAGCCTAGCGGGAGCTCGCTCCTCCGAAAGGATCAGAAACCGCGAGCGGAGGAAGTGTGTGCGCCCCACGAGAGGTCAATGAATCGAGAGCTGCCTGAGACCGCGCCGCTCGCCGGCTGCCGGCCCGCCCCGCTTGCTCACCTCCACTTTGTCCGCCGGTTCTGGAACCAGGTTTTGACCTGCGCGTCGGTCATTTTGAGCGCCTTGGCCAGGGCGGCGCGCTCGGCCGAGGCCAGGTACTTCTGGCGGTGGAAGCGCTTCTCCAGCTCGCAGATCTGCAGGCGTGTGAAGGACGTGCGCGGCTTCTTCTTCTTGGGGGGCGTCCGGTTCTGATAGGGGTGACCTATACGGCGTGTTACAGTGAAGGGTGAGAGGGCCACTGGAGCGGGAGACAGACAGACGGCAGAGGCAAGCAGCAGAGCGTCAGGAAGCGTCCCAGGCCCAACACCCCGCGAGTCAGCTAGCGCAGCAGCTGAACCCCCACGAGCAGGGCCGAGATCCTCCCGTCAGCCCGCAGCGCCAGGCCCACGGCGGGAAACGGCCTCCTCCTGCCCGCCAGTCCGACGCCGCTGTCGCCGCTACCACGGAGGTCTCCCTAGCCCCGGGCTCCCGCGAGCCCAACCACCTCCCTGCCGCCCCTCCTCCAGGGGTAGTCTAAGGCGAGCTAAGGGTCACGCTCCCCTCCCCTCAGTCAGTCCCAGGCCTTCAGGCTCAGAGTAAGAGGCCAAGTCTGGCTCTGGAACCCGACCGGACCCTCCATTCACAGCAGCACACACCAACACAACGTACAACGGGGGCAAACTCACAGATCTATACACCCAAACAGAACCAGACAAGCACAGGCACGGGACAAGCACACAGGACACAGAGCAACACAAGGCCACAGCCATACACTCGCTGAAACCTCCTTCATGCCTGACACAGTATTAGGGCCCCAAGGTAGGCCCTAAACCGAGTACCTTTCACCAGAGGCCCAGGATTAGTGGACTCCCGGCTGGGGTTCCAGCAGGGCCCTTCAAGACTGGCCTGGCCTGGGTGGGGAATGGGATGGGCACCAGGCCCTGCTGCCCCAGGCCAGAGAAAACTTAGGTTGAGGGCACTGGGACCCCTCTAGGGAGGGTCCTTCCTGAGGCCTAGACCCAAGCAACTGTTCTTCCTCTGGACACCAGCCTCCACACCACTTCTGCCGTGGCCCCAGAGTCTGGTAAGAAGCTGCAGGAGCAGTTTCCCTGGCTGTGCTGCTGCCTGGAACAGAAGCAGGGAGCCAGGGGTGCCTTGGAATCTCCTGGCCCAGTATCTAGCTCTCAGCAGCTTCTCCCAAGTAGTTATGTAAACCCCCCTTCCACTGTTGGGCCCTTGAACCGGGGGATCTCCAGGAGGCCCCATCTCTGCCAGCAGCAGCCAGTGCCTCCTGCCTCCTCTCTCTAAGATCGGCTGGCTAACCTGGGCTCAATTTGTGGCTGCTTCCCAGCTGCTTCCCAGCAGGGAGGATCGTGGTCTAGGATCCAGGGAACCCTAAGGGGAGCAGGAAGTGAGAACGGGGGAAGGGATCCACGCCAGAGGGAAAGTTGAGTGCCCAGAGAGGAAACGGGAGCACAGGGAGCCAGGGCCAGCAGAGGAAGGCAGGAGCAGGCAGCAGAGAAGGCGGCAGCGGCCACCACCTAGTACCTAATGTCCCGGGAGTAGTCTTCCCGCCACCGATCACCAGCCTGCCGGTGCATTATTCGTGCCCAAGATAACCGGGCTGGGCCCGGGGTAGGACACCCAGCCGGGAGAGAACGAAAATGAAAAGCTAGCTGTCCTGGGCGGCTATGCCCCGCTGCCATCCTCCCAGATGAAGCCTGCTCTCCGGCAAAAAAAAAAAAAGGGCCACTTGTTCTGCTGATTTACCGGGGCTCAGAGCCCCCACTGGCCCCGCAGCACCACGGGCACCGGAGCTAGGAGCGCGAAGTGCATGTGTGTAAGGGACTGGAGGTGGGGGAACCTGTTCTCTTCTTGTGTCTGATCCTGGGGCTCGCTTCCTGGGTCCTAGAACAGCAGCCAGGACGGAAGAAACTGTTCACGTTGCACCCCTTTCTCTAAGATTCCCAGGCCCAGAGTAGCTGCAGAAGGTGGTCCTGAATCTATGGCCTCCTTCTCTCTGCCTGACCCGGCCCGTGAATCCCGAGAGGGGACCAGGGAGAGCTTCTCCGAGCAGGGGTCCTTCGGGAGACAGAGAGAGGTCCAGGCTGAGAGAACTCTTCAAGCATGGCGAGTCTGCGATATAGAATCGGGCGGGCGGCTCAACTTGGGGGAAGCACCAAGAAGAGCTGGGGGACCTGGCGCGCAGAATCGGCTTTGGGGAGCCACCCGGCGGGGCAGGGGTAGCACGGAGCCCGGGCCGCGGCCAGGCGGGGAGCCCGCGGGCCGGACTCACCTGTGAACCTGTCCTTTGTGTATCTGCGGTTACTCTCCATCCAGGGGAAGGTGAGGCCAGTGAGGTTGTTGACGCCCGGCATGGCAGGCACAGAGGGCACGGTGGGCAAGCCGGTGGCCAGGGGCTGGGGGTGGGCCACGGCTCCGGCGAGCGGCCTGTGTGCCGGCACCCGGATCACTCCCGCAGCGCTGAGTGCCCCGGCACCGCCGCTGCTGCCGCCGCCGCCGCCAGGACCGGGGCCGCCCGCCAAGGCCATGTTCACGTTGTAGGAGCCGGTCAGAGGACCCATGCTGCAGGCGCCGCCGCCGCCTGCCGGGCCTCCGGGGCCGCCGGGGCCTCCGGGGCCGCCCGGACCTCCAGTACCATAGGCCACCGCACCTCCAGCCCCCGCCCCAGCCGCGGAGCCCCCGCCGCCGTAAGTGTAGGCGCCTCCGACCAAGCAGCCAAGGCCGTATTCTCCGTCCTGGAGGCGCGAGGCGGGCCCCATGCAGCCACCCTGGTCCGGGCTGTTGAGGATCTGGTCGATGCCGAAGCTGATGGGCTCTGCGTGACCCGGGTGGAGATGGTGCGGACCCAGGTGCTCCATGCTGGCCCTGGCCCCACGGGGGGGCCTGGGCGGCGGCGCTCGCTGCGCTCGGCTCCGGGGGCAGCTAGCAGGGGCTGGGAGGCAACAGCGGCTCCTGGCTGCGCAGAGACTTGGAAGCGAAGTGCGCAGAAAGGCTAAAGTAGAAGGGGGAGGGGAGGGAGAGAGGGGGCGCCGTATTCTTCCCCTCTCTGGCTTCTGCTTCCCGGCTCCGGCTGCTCGCTCGCTGTTGACTCTGGGACATCAATCACCAGGCGAAAAAGCCCGGTGCAAGAGAGCTTCGCGGTTTCGGCCGGGTCTCTCCATTGGCTGTGCGCGGAGAGGAGCGGGGTGAATGACAGCGCGAGGGAGGGGAGGGGAGGGGGAGAGGAAGGCCAGAAGCCGAGACAGATGCAGGAGCCAGAGATAGAGGGACGGAGACCAAGACTCGGAGTAGTTCATGAAGAGAGAGAAGAGGGGAACAAGGAGAGGCTTAAAAGGAAAAGGCAAAACAGGAAGCGACCATTCCCAGAGACGGACAGACAGACAAACCCAAGGAGGGTGAAGTCAACTGTCTTCCTGGCCTGTTGGGAGCCATCCCCTCACTTTGAACTGAGCCAAAGGAGTCCAGCCCACAAGGCGTCTGAGGAAGGGATGTCCCTGCCCAACTGGAGAATCTCCCCAAGGGCTCAGCTGGGAAACACCTGTCACTCAACCAGGAGATTTACTCCAAACTTCAAGTCCAGCTTTTTAGAAAGTAGAAGACTGTCTACTCCTCAGGTATGGAGCCCAGGCCCTGAGGCAGGACGGTGAGTTCAGGCTTGCCCTTCTTTAAAACACAAGCCTATGAACAACTGACTATATGTTATAAAAATCAGCAACCACCCCCCAACTCAGCCTTCTTAGAGAAATTCAGGAAGGGAACATTTCCTGAAAGGCAGGCGCAAGTCAAGAGGGTTGGTTTGGGGTCTGCTGCCAGGGTGCCCATGCCTTAACATACCCCTTTCGTTTTAAATAAACAGATGCCTCAAGAAGTAAAATCCTACAGGGTTTGAAAGAGGCAATTCCTACAGTGTTTGAATGGATTCAACCAGATTGCATTCCACCTGACAATTACCCCAGGGTTGGCTATTTCAGGCAAGAAGCCTTTGGACTGTGGTGTGTGTTCTTTTCTTACTTTTGGAATCTTGGGAGGGAGCCATAGGGGCTTAAGGCCGTGGGGGCTGGGATTGGTGGGACTAGGATCAGGGAAGTGCATCCAGGACAAATTTAGGCCTTTCCAACGTTTTGCCAGTGGCTGTCTGGCTGAGAGCCCAAGAGAAAAGGAGGAAATTCCCTTTTTCTTCCTCCTGTCTTTCCCCTCTCCAGTAGAAAATGTTTGCTACCTTTTAGAAGCCAAGCTTTGGGAAAGGCACAGGTTCCATCACTTGGGATCTCTTTCTGTTCTATTTCAGTTCAGTTTCAGATTAGACTTTTGGGTAGGCCCTGTCTCTATCTGGAAGGATGCTAGGATGTGAAGACTCACATTCTCTCCTCATCAAGTCTTATTGCAATCTATTTGCTTTGGGCACGTCTGTCACCTCCACTTGAAGAGATCTTCTTGGAGGTGGAGAGTGGCTTATTCATTTCTGTTCTCTCCTGAAGGCAGGCGGAGAGTGGCTTATTCATTTCTGTTCTCTCCTGAGGAATACAGCCCCAAACAACAAAATATGTTCATCTTGGGTGAATAACAAATGAATGTATCTCTTTATTCAATAATATTTATTGAGTACTGTACTCACTATGTGTCAGGCACTGTTCTAGGCACGGGGGACATAGCAGTGAACAAAACAAAGGTCCTGACCTCATGAAGCTTACATTCTATAGAGGTGGTCAGACAATAAGCAAAGAAGCAAATACAACAAGACAGATGTTAGTAAGTATTATGGAGAACAATATAAACTCTACACCAATCCTTTGAGATGAGTATTCTCCCTATTTTACAGATGTGAGGAAAGCACATTTCAGAATAGCTATGATTGGTGTGGATCAATATGGAGGAGCTAGACTCAACTTGCTTTTGTGGGTTAGCCTGGAAACCTACGTGCTGGTTGGAAGTTCGTATCTGTGGGGAAAACCTTGTCTGAGCTCTAGCCAGGTGGACAAAGGCCCACTCAAGACAAAGCCAAATGTCAAATTGGTAGTTGTTTGTAAACACTAAGGAGAAGGCCCGGCACGGTGGCTCACACCTGTAATCCCAGCACTTTGGGAGGCCGAGGTGGGCAGATCACAAGGTCAGGAGATCGAAACCATCCTGGCTAACACGGTGAAACCCCATCTCTACCAAAAGTACAAATAATTAGCCAGGCGTGGTGGTGGGCACCTGTAGTCCCAGCTATTCAGGAGGCTGAGGCAGGAGAATGGCGTGAACCCAGGAGGCAGAGCTTGCAGTGAGCCGAGATCGTGCCACTGCACTCCAGCCTGGGCAACAGTGCAAGACTCCATATCAAAAAACAAACAAACAAACAAAAAAACACTAAGCAGAAACATGAGAGGGCTCCGCTCCCTCGCCAGTTCTCTTCTTCCCACTTACCCAATCCAGGTACTCTACCCCTTCCCAGGGAGTTCCATAACTTACTTTGGAAGTTGTCTGAACCCGAATGAATCTCTTCCTGCCTCTTATCTTGAGGGAACTAAAGTAGAAATAAATTATTTATTGGAAGACAGTTTTGTGCCAGGTACCACATCATGCTTATCTCATTTAAGATTTACAGCAACCCTGGCAAGTTAATAGAAATGTCCCAATTTTTTATAATTGAGAGAATTGAATGAATGTTCATGGCAGTATTATTCATGATAGCCCAAAAGGGGAAACAACTCAGATGTCCATCAACTGATGAATAGATAAACAAAATTTGGTATATCCACACATGGAATGTTATTTAGCCATAAAAAGGAAAAGAAGGGAAATGCTGGTTCATGCTATAACATGGATGAACCTAGGAGGCTATTCTGCTAAGTGAAAGAAGCCAAGCACAAAGGCCACATATTGTATGATTCCACTTTTATGAAATATCCAAAACAGGCAAATCCACAGAGGCAGAGAGTAGATTAGTGGTTTCCAGGGCCTGGGGGCAGCAGGGAGTGGAAATTGACTGCTAATGGATACAGAATTCCTTTTGGAGTGATGAAAACATTCTGGAATGAGATAGTGGTGATGGTTACATAACTTTTAAAAATATTAAAACCCACCGAATTATACATTTTAAAGGGGCTGAATATTATGGTATATGAATTATGTCTCATTTTTAAAAAGAAAAAAATTGCTGGGTGCAGTGGCCTGTGCCTGTAGTTCTAGCAGCTCTGCAGGGTGAGGCTAAAGGATCACTTGGGGCCAGGAATTCCAGCCTGAGATGTGCTATAATTGCACCTCTAGCCTGGGCAAAATAGCAATGCCCCATCTCTAAAAAGAAAATGAAAACTGAGACTCAGTAAAGAGAACAAACTTGCTCCAAGTTCCATAGACAGAGAAGATTGATCTGGAATCTCAAAATCTGAGCTATTTTCCTTGTTTGAGGCTGAAAACTATGGGGAAGGGTACTGCAGCTTTTTTTGAGGCTGGGTCCTAGTGGCCTCACTCCTTTTAGTCTCACCACAGTTTTATCTGCTGCAGTTAAAACCCTATCTTTTGATGTGAGTTGGTTGAAGGTAAAATTTACAAAACTAAATAAAATAAAATAAAATAAAATAAAAACCACCTATCTTTCCAGGTGCACATCTCCAGCTCAGATGGCCTTCCAACCCTTTTGGCATTTGCCTCATCTACCTCTTGAACTCCTCAGATCTGGCACCAGTTGTCCAGGGTACCTGGGAGGAGACTTTACCCTTCCTGGCCCAGTTTAAGGTTGGCAGAGTCACCACTCCCTTGTACATAGCCCACTAAGACTGTCAAGCTCTTCTCATTAAAATCCAGCGCCCAGGGATATACTGACTTTCCCCTGCTATCACAGCCGCTTCCTTGACAGATTTCTTCCTTTTTCCCCTCCTACCTTTTTTGTTTATCAGAGTCAACTTTTATCCCAATTGGGGATACTCCGAACTTTTACCCACAATGAGGTGCTGGGGTTGTGTGAGTCAGCTTAATCCCAGCCTTTGTCTTCCAATAGGGTATTTACTGAGGGCCAAGACTACCACCCTCTCTGTCCCTTCATTACCTAGAAAGATGAGACCGGAGGGTCAGGATTTGCTGGGCTCCGGCACCCGCCCCTTCTCCAGGGAGCAGTGTTACCTGAGCACGGTGTTACAAGGTTGGGAAGTTTTCTGAAACAGGAGAGGAGACTCACACAACTTTATATTCGCTGCAGCTTCTGTGTTTCCACCATGCTTTTGCATGCCTTGCAAAACAGCCCTGACAGGAACGAGGAGGGAGGGGAAGAAAGCAGGACTCACAGAGCAACTGCCGTGTGTGAGCCACCTTCAATCGGAAGAATGATCTCTCCACTCATCTTTAATCCTGTGATGTGGTTTTTGCTATCCCCATTTTACAGATGAGAAAACCAAGGCACTGAAAGCTGGAAAGGGGCAGACCAGATGCAAACACTGCTTTCCTGACTCCACTCACTACAAGCTGCTTCCTTAAGCCTAAACTTGGCTCTTGCCTCACAGGACTATCTTGCAGGAACCTAGGTGAGTTGCAGATCCTTCTCTCTGGTTCTGAGGCCACCTGGTAACACCCCTCCCCCCAAGCACCGGCTCCCCCTGGCCTGCAGAATAAAAAAATGTCTCCAATTAAAAGAAGAGCAGCTGGAGCCGGGGCCAGGGCTGGCGGAGGAGGAAAGGATGGGCTCAGCCCAGGGGGAGGCCCCTTTGGATCCCACACGATCTCCTCCTCCTCCCCGCTCTGAAAGAGACCCCCGGGCCAGGGGTTGTCCTTTAGCTTACGGGTATGTGTGGAAACTTAATTACTTTGTGTTTGTGGGACCGTGCATCCACGAGGGGAAAGCTGGATGGGAAAGTGTATGTGACAGTCAGGGTGGAGAGGGCTGTGCAGATGTCCTGGGCATGTCTTTAAGAAATAATTTTAACAATTTATTCAATGAATGATTATAGAGCGTCTAGTATGTATCAGGCACTGTGTTAGGCTGTTGGGATACAACTGCAAGCAAAATGCATGTTGGTAAGAGTGTTGGAGGAAAGGAAGGGAGTCTGGGTATTTTACACAACTGGATTTTGTCATGTGAAGATGTATGTGTCAGTGAGAATGCAAGTGAATGTGTTTTCTGCAACAGGATGAGTATGTGTTTACAACTGTTCCTCTGTAGTGAGTGCCTGTGATGGGATGAGGGCATCCCTCTGCTACGACTGCGTGCTGCAGATGGTGTGTTCCACGGGAGGGGTGTCTTTTATTCCAATGGAACTGTCAGAGAAGTGGCTGTGTATGGACCTGTGGTCGTGGGGAGGGGGACACAGGGTATACCCAATGGATATATAGTAGGGAAAGGGGCCTGAAAAATATGTAAGGGGATGTGTAACATGACGCGATCCATGGCGGGGCCAATGGGGTCTGCATTCCTAGTACCAAAGGTGTTCCCTCTACCTTCCCATTTGTCTCAGAAAAGGGGCAGAAAACTTTCCCTGCTGTGGGAGAGGCAGGATCACCTGGTGACTTAGGGACTTAGAGACCCAGTAAAGGGCACTCTAACTCCAGGAGCCCTGGGTTGGGGAGAAGGGTCTCTAGGAGCCTAGACTGAGGAGGTAGGGGGAGTGAGTAGGTCAAGTGACTCAGCTCAATGAGTCCTCGGGTTGCAGGGGTTGTTCCAAGGCCAGCCCCCTGTCCCCCTACCCAATTCTTACATAAGATATGGAGGACCTCTCCAACACCAATGGACAGGCACACATTTTCCCATCAGTGGAGAGACCCTGAATGGATAGAGGACAGACAGACAGGAAACAGACATGTCCCTGCTGTAGGCCACACTTAGCTGTCACCTTGTGTAGGGGTAGGGAATATTCTTCTCCTCCCCTGCCCATTCCTCTCAATCAGAGCCCAGCAGGTGGATGCTTCAGAAATAGGGTGCTTCTGTAGGGATCCCTTCCCTTCACTGTCACCCCTCCCTGCTTGGCTTCTGACCCTAAAGGAAGCTGTTGGCCTCATTACCCCTGGGCATTGAGCTAAGGCTTCAGGCCTCTCTCTGACTAATTCCCTCCCAAGAGAGGCCCAGAGACCCTCAGATTCCACCATCCATCCAGCACTATCTTGACCATGGTGGCCTTGATTAGGGAATCTCCCATCCTGAGTCATCTCCAAGGATGCCAGAAACCTGGAAAGGGGCAGGTAGGGAGTAAGCTAAGAGAAGGCTCAGGGAAGGACAGACCCCCAGGGCCCTGCTTTCCCCAGACAGCTCTCAAAGGGCTCCCTGGGCACGGAGTTCAGAGTCCCATCGGTGGGTACCATCAGTAGGGCAGCTGAGCCTAGGACCCAGGGCTGTGGACCAGCCCCAACCTCTCCCATCCTTCGTGTCTCCCTTGGCTCCACTCTGCTGGCCAGGTGGGTCTGTGCTGGGTCCAGAAGCCAAGCCCTGCACTGAGGTGTGGGGGACGGAGAAGAAGCCAAGAGAGCACCAGCCTGCTGTGGGACCAGGCCTCTGAGGGCCCCGCTGCCTTCTAAGAACCATCCTATTCCCTCCTGGGGTTGGCAAGCTCCCTTTGCAGTCTGCAGAAAGGACCTCTACAGGTGTGCGGATCCCTCACTCTGCCTGTGCGCAGTAAAAGAGAGAAATGAGGCAAGCTTTCCAGCTGGGGGGGTGACGGCCCTGCAGTGGCCAGCTCTACCCAGATTTCTCATCTCAATTCCTTGCCTCTGCTGGGGGTGCAGATTTGGCCTCAGAGTAAGGGTGGGTAGAGATGCCCAAGCGCAGGAAGCCCAGCCTCCCAGGGGACCCAATCCTGAACTGTGGCTGAAGAGGTGGAGGTGGGGGTCATGCAGTCCCTCCTAGGTGCTAGAGTCACCTTGACACAGGCAGGTCTAGTTATTTCAGGGGGTGCTTAGGACTGTTTGCACATTGGAAGCTGCGGGCTCCTGCTGAGCCAGGGCTGGACTGTGCTGGGAGTGGAAAACTGACTGGGACACCTCCTCAAGATGAGAGAGCCTGGCTACCCAGGCCTCTGTCTCCACCCGAGCCTGGTGGATGGAGTTCAGGTTTGATATTAACTTGCCAAGCTCCTCCTCCACCAGAAAAGCAAGGCGGGATGGGGAGCGGTGGAGAAAATGGCCTCAGCTGGGGAGACCCATCTGCTGGCCGGTGGTAGTTGGGGCGGGGAGGTTAACATGTTCCCCATGGTGTCCTGACTACACACTGAAGCACAGCGTATACACCAATGGTGACACACAGAAATACCCAACTCCCGAAGACTTCCAGACACAGGCTTGGCACAGAGGCAACACTCTCACACGCAGATGCACAGACGCCCACTCACCTTGCACACGAACACGGAGACACTCCTCGGTGTGCAGTCCCCACACGTGCTCACAAAGCCTCCTTCATGCACCCATGTGCAGATGCCCACAAACACACCCATCCCACTCAGTCTCTGCAGCACAGATCCAGAACCAAACGAAACCCTCTCCCTCCGTGCACACAGCCCTAGGGTTGCTGGTGCACAGGTACACACAGACACACCCAACCACACTCCTACAGACTTACAGGCACGCTCGCTTCCACACAGACCTTCCTGCTCAGATAACACAAAACAAAAAAACAAAACACAAAACGAAAACACCCCCTCCCCTCTCACACATGCTCTGAAGACGGCCACAGGGAGCTCAAAAGCAACCACAGTTTCCCAACTTTCCTGGGGAGGCCACGGTCGCCTTCCCTCGCGGGGAAGGAGTGGGGGGGCGGGGCAAGCCGCAGGTGCCAGAAGTGGGTGTGGGTGGGGTGAGCGCCGAAGGGGGAGGAACCGCATCCATATGCATGGTCTTCGCGCACAAAGAGCAGCTGCCCAGAGCTGGAGTCCCGGCGGGCCCGGAGTCGCACGGAGGCGGCGGCGGCCCAGCTAATTGAATTAGGTCGGCCAGGCCCTGCCACCCGCGCGCCACCCGCGTCCGCTCTGCCACTCGTCTCCGGCCGCCGCAGGCGCTTCTTGGGTGCCGAGGGACGGATTGAGGGAAGGAAGCGTCTCCGCCTGAGCCCCGGCCCCAGGCGGCCTCTCCCCCCGGAAATAATCCCATTGTCCCGGGGGATGCGGGCGGCCCTGGGCGCCCGGGATCCCCAATTGGACTGCGGCACTGTGATTAATGGGACGGCGGCAAGGGAGCTGACACCGGGATGGGCCGTGGCTCTCCTCCGCCCGGTCCTTCTCAGCTGCCCTGCTTTCCAGTGCCCCTTCCCCACCAAAATCGGGAAGCTAGAGCGGGGAGGGGAGAGGGGCGGGTGCGGGGAAGGCCACTGCTGGGAATTAGACCAGTTAGGGGCCTTCCTGAGTGTGGTATGAGCCTAAGATGAGCGAGTGGGTCTGGGTGTGCGGCCATGTGCCCGAGAGTGCAAGAGCACCAGAGCTGTCAGCCCCTGCCAGTGGGGTGGGATGCTGGGGGGTGTGGATATGGTAAAGTGCACAGGTACTGCAGGGCAGGAATTATTAGAGCTGTTTGTAGTGACGCATGGATGGGATTTGTAAGGAGACCAAGCTCCCATCTCTGGGGGCCACAGTAGCCCCAAAACCAGGGAGCTGGGCCTGAGTCCCGGCACTGCCCTAGGGCCCACATAAAGTCGCTGCCTGGCACCTGCCCTCCTGTCGACCCAGATTTCTGCAGCCACCTCACCCCTAGACCCGACCACCGGCAATTTACTGTGGGGCTCCTGGCACCTCACTTTTCCCATTCTCCCCTACCCGCCATGGGCTCCGCCTTCCTGGGATGAAGCACCAGCAGTTTCTGTTCAGCTCTTCCACTCCTGACATCCTTGATATCTGGACTGTTCCGATACTTGTAGCCCTTTTGAGGTTAAGCTCACAGATCCCCCCAGCCCCTCCACAACACACAGGAAGCCTCCGATATGTGGCTGGGAAATAACTCCTCTGACCTAGGTGGCCTGCGGCTCCTAGGGCAGAGACTTTGTGTGTCTGTCCCTGAACGGCAAATGCCTGGGGGCAGACCAGAGTCTCAGCTTGTCACCAGCAGATACCCACTCAGAGGTGGTCTGGACACCAGTGAGACTTCCCTGGCTGTTGAGCTCCACCCAAGATTGGTGCAGACCAGAATGTTCAGGCGGAGTGGGCACGGGGCATGTCCCTGAGTCCCACGGGCAACTTTGCCTTCTCCACTGCGAAGCCGGAGACCTGGTTCTGGACTGAGTGTACATGTGAGGTGCCCTAGGGATCCAGTTAGGGGCTCTTAGGGCAGTGGAAGAGGGAAACCATCCTAGGAATCCCTGGCTGCACTGGATTTTCAGGATCATCCCAGTGGCCAACACAGCCCCAGCCAGGACCCATGGTGGGGTGCCTCCCACCTGCTGCTGCCCTCTACTGCCCCCCTGCCCCTACTTGACCGAATCACCCACTTCCTCACCTCCACTGCCACCCTTAGCCCCACCCCACTCAGCTCTGGAGTAGGTTTGCCTCCTGGCAAAAGAAAACCCCGATTAAGGGTGGGAGCTAGGCGAAGCCTGAGCCTCCCACCCACCAGAAGGACTCAGTGCATCTCAGATCTTTGTGCCCCATTCGCCAGGGACCACCACCTGGGAGGGGTAACACCACGGGGAGACGTGGTTGCTGCCCCTGCCGGCACATCCTCCACTGCTGCCCAAGGCTCAGTGAGGTAGGTTGAGGAGGGAGCTCTGGGCTGGTGGCAGCCAGCGGGACACCCAGAGGGCGCGCGGCACCAACGCTGGGTATTCTCGCAGGCCCACCGCCAGGCCTGGGCGGCCAGCACCGTATTTCCTGGGACTTTTACTGCAGCACCGAGATGAACAGTGACATTCCTCTCTCCCCTTTCATAAATATTGCATCTTCCCAATGCAATTACAGGAGACGGAATGGCATGAGCGTTTACAAAATAAGATTATGGGGTAATGCTAATGCAGTTTATGTCTGCGCTCTGACACCAGACAAACTCCCTATTAATAACCTCTCAATGAGGTACGAGGCTCAGAACGCAGAGCCTGCGGCTTCGGGGCCGCGCACTCTGTAAGAACTGCCGAAGCGAAGCGTGGCCGCCTCACGCTGGGGGCCGCGGCCTGCGCCCTTTCTCAGGGGTGCTGGGTTCCCAGCCTTTCCAGGTCTCTTGGCCAGGAGTTCCCCCTGCGCCCCTTCTCCGGAGGCAGCCTCACCGAAGCCGGGAGCCTCATCGGCACCCTCACCTCCATTTATCCTCTATTTCTGCAGCAGTTTAGTCCCAGCTGGTGCTAAGCCCCTCTCTTCCGAATCCACACTGCTGGAAGGGGCCCAAGTTTTCTCCCCTAAAGGGCGAACAAGCCATGTTCTTCCCCCACTCAGAAATTGCTCAAGGCTTCGCATTGCCTTGGCGGTGGGGATCCAAATCCCTTCCCCCTCCATTCAAGGCGCTGCACTTACTTTCGTTTCATCTGTAGTACCTTGCCCCAGTCGCTGGCTGCCCTTAGCCCTGTTGTACCAACTGATAGAAACGCTCACACCTTCCCCAGTCATTCCTTGGGTGCAAAGCTCTGACAACCCCTTTCCCTATGCCCAGCCCCGCCAAAAGGAAAGAAAATTTCTACTCCTACTTCAAAAACGAAATCAAAGTTCCGCCTCCCTGCACATTCTCAGAGCACAGTTCATGAGTCCCTCCTCAAGTGACCAAGAGCACACAATTTTTTAAAACTACCGTGTTTGGCCAGGCACAGTGGTACACATCTGTAATCTCAGCACTTTGGGAGGCCAAGATAGGAGGATCGCTTGAATCTAGGAATTTAAGAGTAGCCTGGGCAACATAGCAAGACCCCATCTTTATAAAAATAAAAAAGTAGCTAGGCATGATGGCACATGCCTGTAGTCCCTGCTACTCGAGAGGCTGAGGTGGGAGGACCCTTGAGCCCAGGAGCTCTAGGCTGCAGTGAGCCATGATTGTGCCACTGCACTCCAACCTGGGTGACAGATACAGACTCTGTCTCAAAAAACACAACAAAACAATCCTTTTTTGGATCATAGATTTGGAGTCACAGAGACATGGGTCTAGTCACAGGACACAGAGTTGTAGTCACACTGCTTTTATAGTATGTTTGTAAACAGATCAATTAACTGCTGTAACTCTTGCTTTTCTTGCTTATGAGAGGTATAGTGGATTCTGTCTTCCAATTCATCAAGCCGAAACAGTGTAAATGTTTCCTAATTTATTGGGCTATCTCTGTTTTTCTTTCTCTCTTGTGACTGCACTGAAATTTATGTAAGATGTATATCATCCCTTCTGGTTCAGCCCTGCTCAATTTTCCAGACTCAGTTGATGAGTTCCTCAGACACTGTGTGCCTTTCTTGCCTCCCTAACCCCTCTTCTTGAGTCTTCTTTAGGGTCCCATTAAGAGGGCAGGGCTAAGGTGACAGAGATCTGGGAAAATAGGGGATCTGCACAGCAGAAAAGTGCAGACAGGATTTCAAGGTCAAGAGAGCCAGCCCCCTGCCTACTTCTTGCCCTGCTGCTTGCTGGTCATTAACACAACCCCTGGTTCTTCTCGGCCTTCAAATAAAAAGACATTTCATGCCCAAGGACTCAGTAATGAGGAACCAGGGAGGGGCTGGGGAGCCTGCAATCTCAGCAAAAGTTTCCCCACCTCAGAGGCCTCCTCTCTTTCTTCCCTCCTCCTCCTTGCTTCTGAAGTCAGTGAAACCTTTAAGCAGCTTCTGGAAGAAGGAGGCCTCTCTGATTTTGGAGCAAGCAGAAGAGTGAGGGGCACGAGCAAGGCCTCTTTGTAGGCCTCCTGGAGCCCCTTTCCAGCAGCCACCACCTCTCCATCAGGGTAGAATTGTCCGGCCTTTGAAAGGCCACAGGGGACAGGATGGGGCCCAGAGCCTGTTGGATGGGGGAACAGTGAATGCTTTACTATATTCTTCTATCCCTTGCCCCTTAAAACTGGGGCTAGACCTAATCTGGCCAGCACACACTTACCCCCAACTCCCACCCACCATTCTTGCCCTGGGCTACAAGTGACTTTGCTAAATACTGAAAACCTGCCTGAATCTGCCTGGGGACATTTCTGACTGACCACAACATCCCTCTGCTTATTTATGAAGGATTAGACCTTCTCTTTACCCCACCTCTCCTAGCCAGCGTCCCTCCCGAGTCTTTTCTAAGTGCTTTGGGTATGGGAAACCTTCCTAACCAGGCCTTTCACATGACTTGTACATGATGTATAGACAAACACACACACACACACTCAGAGGTACATACAGACTCTTCACTCTCAAAAATGTGTATGCAAACTCCTAAGCATAACACATTGACCATCACTGAAGTCATGGGTCCAGTTATGCAGACATGCATCTGTACTATCCCCCACTGAAAAGCATGCACTCAGAGATGCATACAACCACACATGTGTGCATGTCCACACAAAAGAACACACACACATAAATACACAACCAATCAACATCCAAGCATTGTTTCCAAAGGTGATGCTGCCATGGAATATCCTGGAGTTTGCCAGGGTTGAGAAAAGTGGCTTCTCTTATCCTTGATGGGAAATCTGTGTACATATTATAATGTGTTCAACCTATCTGGGCCTTGTGCAATTGTATGACAGTATTGGTAAAAACCACTCCCCAGAAGGTACCTGGGCTATGGGTCATCCCGGAGGACCTGGAGAAGTAGGAAGAGCAAAAATCTGTGCTGAGGGGTGTGGCCTATTCATTGGAATCAGAACCTGCCCATCATCTGCACTCTGTAAGCCAACTGAAGAGCTTAAAACAGGAAGTAGGAACCTAGTGGGCAGGCTCCAGTGGAGTGTGGACTTCGAAAAAAGAAAGGAAGGGCCAGGCACAGTGGCTCATGCCTGTAATCCCAGCACTTTGGGAGGCCGAGGTGGGCGGATCACAAGCTCAGGAGATCGAGGCCATCCTGGCTAACACGGTGAAACCCCGTCTCTACTAAAAATACAAAAAATTAGCCTGGCGTGGTGGCGGGCGCCTGTAGTCCCAGCTGCTGGGGAGGCTGAGGCAGGAGAATGGCTTGAACCAGGCAGGCTGAGCTTGCAGTGAGCCGAGATCACGCCACTGCACCTCCAGCCTGGGTGACAGAGTGAGACTCCATCTCAAAAAAAGAAGGAGCTATTTGGGCCTCTCTCAGGGAGTGGCTGTCAGTTCCAAAAAGCAGAAGGCATGGCCACTTGGTGCCTCATAAAGCCAGGCCTGATCATGGCCTGGCCATGCCTGATAAAGCCTGACCATGGTTAGGAGGAACAGCTGAGCTACACCAAAGAGTTTGTTTCCACCTTTGTGTACTTCAAGAAAACCAATCAGGGCAGAGGAATGGACTAGGGTAAACAGTGGGGCTTCAGGGAGTCAGAGTCGAGCCAGATTGGAGCCAAGTATAATGGAAAAACCAAAGGCATTGATATCTGGCCAACTGGGTTCAAATTCTTCCTCTGCCACTTCACTAGCTGTGTGGTCTTGGGCAACACACTTAACCTCTCTGATCTGCTGTTTCCTCCCCTATAAAATGGAGATATGCTACCTATCCCATATGATTGTGGTGAAAGTTAAAATAAATAAAAAGATGTAAAAGTGCTTAACCCAATGCCTGGCACTTGGCAGGATCCCACAGATGGTGGCTGTATAAGAGAGAGAGGTAACTAGAAGGCGAGTGTAAGAAGATCTGAAACCCAGGACAGGAAGACTTAGGGTCTTCCTTAGGATTGGGGCTGCTGGGACAAAGGCAGGACCCACAAAAAGAAGGGCAACTACAAGCTGAAGTGCCTTTTCCTGGTCAAGGGAGTGGTGCACATGTTTAACAATTTCATGTCAGACTGCTCCCGCTTGAATCCTACTAGCTGTGTGACCCACAGAAAATTTCTCTGAGTCGGCTGGGAATGGTGGCTCACGCCTGTAATCCCAGCACTTTTGGAGGCTGAGGTCAGGAGTTTGATGCCAGCCTGGCCAACATAGTAAAACTCCGTCCCTACTAAAAATACAAAAATTAGCGAGGCGTGGTGGCATGTGCCTGTAGTCCCAGCTACTTGGGAGGCTGAGACAGGACAATCGCTTGAACTTGGGAGGTGGAGGTTGCAGTGAGCCGAGATCATGCTCCGCTGCACTCCAGCCTGGGCAACAAAGCAAGAATCCATATCAAAAAAAAAAAAAAAAAAGAAATAGAAAACAAAATTTCTCTGACTCAGTTTCCTCATCAGTAAAATGGAATAATAGTAATTATGATCCACTTCGTGAGCTTATTATGAGGAGTCAGAGAGTTAGTATTTGTAAAGTGCTTTGACTAGTACCCATCACATAATATAATAGTATAAAAATGTATGCTAAATAAATAAGAATAAACCAGGTTCCCACGCTGACAAGGAACTGGGTTCTGAGAAGGTCTGGGGCAGCAGGGCTGCCACAGGTGGGGAGAGAGGTGGGTAACTTGCCTCTGGCTGTGAGATTCGTGCTCCTTAGAACTCTGTGCTCCCAGCTGGGCGCAGTAGCTCGCGCCTATAATCCCAGCATTTTGGGAGGCTGAGGCGGGTGGATCACTTGAGGCCAGGAGTTCAAGACCAGCCTGGCCAACAAGGCGAATCCCATCTCTACTAAAAATACAAAAATTAGCCAGGTGTGGTGGCACATGCCTGTACTCCCAGCTACATGGGAGGCTGAGGCACGAGAATCTCTTGAATCTGGGAGGCGGAGGTTGCAGTGAGCAGAGATCGTGCCACTGCACTCTAGCCTGGGCAACAGAGAGACTCTTGTCTCAGAAAAAAAAAAAAAAAGAACGCTGTGCTCTCAAACTCCCCCTTTTGTCCTCAGGTAGCTGTGGTTTTTTTCTCTTAGGAACAAGTTACCCTTTTAAGTCTTCATGCTGCTTGAGGGTTTGTGAGGGAAAAGTATCTATTTCTTCATATGTTGCTGCAAATTGGTTCCATCCTCCCTGGGTTAGGCAACAACACGGTACTGTTCATATTCTTTGATCAGATAATCCCACTTTTGGAACCATATCCCAAGGAAATGAAAAAGCAATTTGTACAAAGATGTTTATAGCAGCGCTATTCATAATAGTTCCACCTTGGAAACAATCCAAATACCCAACACTGGGGAAGTGGTTAAGTCAGTTAGGGGACATCGGCACAAAGGAATAGCACACAGCCCATCAACAACTGCTAAACACAACACAGGAAAATGGTGCGATGTGCCACATTCTAGGTGAAAATGCCATGCATTATAAAATATCAGTATTCCCCAAGGCAATTCATAGACTTGATGCCCTACTAAACAAAAACTCATTTTCTTGGAACTCAGAAAAATAAAAAGATTCTACATTTCACATGAAAGAGTAAATAGGTGAACCTGTCAAATAATTTTCTAAAGAAGAGCAAGTTTGGCCAGATGTTAAAACATTTTGTTACAGGATAATTAAATGGAAACAATGTAGTGTAGGCATCAAAATTGGCACTTAAATCAATGGGACAGAATAGAGCCTAGAAATAAACATAATCACACCTAAGAATTTAATATAGGTGTTAGAAAATGGGGAAAAGAACATTACCAACAAATTGTGTTGAGAAAAGCTTTACCATTTAAAAATAAATTTATTTTATATCATATAAAAATAAAAATAGGCTAGGCAGGGAATTGGGGAGTTCTCACACCTGTAATCCCAGCACTTTGAGAGTCCAAGGTGGGCAGATCGCTTGAGCCCAGGAGTTCAAGACCAGCCTGGGCAACATGGCGAAACCCTGTCTGTGTACAGAAAACAAACAAAACAAAACAAAACAAAAACAATAGGCAAACAGGCATGGTGTCGCATGCCTGTAGTCCCAGCTACTCAGGAGGCTAAGGTGGGAGGATTGCTTGAGCCCAGGAGTTGTGATTGTGCCGTTGCACTCCAGCCTGGGTGACAGAACGAGACCCTGTCTTAATTTTTAAAAAAATTTAAAAACCAACAATGCATGCTGGGTGCAGTGGCTCACGCCTGTAATCCCAGCACTTTGGGAGGCTGAGGTGGGCAGATCGCTTGAGCTCACGAGTTTGAGACCAGCCTGGGCAACATGGCGAAACCCCGTCTCTACAAAAAATGCAAAAATTAGCTGTGTGTGGCGGTGCCATGCCTGTAGTCTCAGTTACTCAGGAGGCCAAGGTAGGAGGATGGCTTGAGCCTGGGAGGTGGAGGTTGCAATGAGCCGAGGTGGCGTCGCTGCCCTCCATCCTGGGTGATAGAGTCAGAACTTATCTCAAAACAATAACAAAACAACAACAAACAATGCAAAGTTAAATTTTTAAAAATTTGAAGAAGATGATATATTTTTACGGGCTAAACTCAGAAAAAGCACAGGTTTTAGCTTTTGTGTGTGTGTGTCACTCTTGCTCAGGTTGGAGTGGAGTAGTGTGATCGCAGCTCACGTCAGCCTCAAACTTCCAGGCTCAGGTGATTCTCCCACCTCAGCCTCTCAAGCAACTGGGACTACAGGTGCACACCACCATGCCTGGCTAATTTTTGTATTTTTTGTAGAGACAGGGTTTCACCATGTTGCACAGGCTGATCTCAAACTCCTGAGCTCAAGCAATCCTCCTGCCTCAGACTCCCAAAGTGCTGGGATTACAGGTGTGAGCCACCGCTGGTTTTAACCTTCATAAAGATCAAGAAATGAAGCATTATGAGTGATGTAAACATACATCATGGTGGTGTTTAATGTTGATGAAGTTTTTTGTTGCTGAGAAGGTAAGAGTTCAGTAAAATGGGGAAGGGAGAGGGATGTGTTTGCACCTTTCTGTCAGCACAGAGGAGACCTTGGTGCTGCTTGTGAAAGGGCTGCGCCTCTACCTGCTGTGGGTCCAATGCGGGTCCTGGCAGCAGAGCTCCAGGGCAGCTAGCTGGGGATACTCACTCATCTTCCAATCTGATCCTGAGCCTGTGCTTTCCTGTCCCCAAACCAGACTCAGATACCTGCCAGCCACCTAGAAGCCAGATGGCTGGGGTGCCAATTCCAATCCTCCACTTAAAAACCAGGCAAGGCCGGGAGCGGTAGCTCACGCCTGTAATCCTAGAACTTTGGGAGGCTGAAGCAGGCAGATCACCTGAGGTCAGGAGTTTGAGACCAGCCTGGCCAACAAGTCTCTACTAAAAATACAAAAATTAGCCAGGTGTGGTGGTGTGTGCCTGTAATCCCAGCTACTCCAGAGGCTAAGGCAGGAGAATTGCTTGAACCCAGGAGGCGGAGGTTGCAGTGAGCCGAGATTGCACCACTGCACTCCAGACTGGGCGACACAGCAAGGCTCTGTCTCAAAAAATAAAATAAAATAAAAATAAAAATAAAAAAATAAAAACTGGGCCGGGCACCATGACTCACGCCTGTAATCCTAGCGCTTTGGGAGGCCGAGGCAGGAGGATCACGAGGTCAAGAGATTGAGACCATCCTGGCCAACATGGTGAAACCCCATCTCTACTAAAAATAAAAAAAAATTAGCTGGGCGTGATGGCAGGTGCCTGTAGTCCTAGCTACTCGGGAGGCTGAGGCAGGAGAATTGCTTGAACCCGGGAGGCGGAGGTTGCGGGGAGCTGAGATCGCGCCATTGCACTCCAGCCTCACGACAGAGCGAGACTCCATCTCAATAATAATAATAATAATGATAATAATATCATCATCATAATAATAACTGGGTGACCTTGGACCAGTAACTTGACCTTTCTAGACTTCAGTTTTCTCATCTGGAATTGGGGATAATTACAGCACCTCTTCATAGAGCTCCTGTGAGGGTTAAATTCATGTAAAGCCCACAGAATAGTGTCTGTCCCAGAGTAACTTAGGAAAAGTTGGCGACGATTCAGGCTGGAGTTGAGTTGAGGAAACTCTAACAGGGGAGGCAGAAAATGGTGATTGACTTCTGTGATGCCTCTGTCTCCTAGGTCTTTGGCTGGTTTTTGAAGCTGAACCCACCTGGTTTTCTCCTTCATCTGATGCAGCAAGAGAAATTTGGCCAGGAGGGGGCCATTGGTGCAGACCAAGCATCCAGTGGGAACACACAGGGGTCAGCTACCTTGGATTCCTCCTCCCCACTTGGGGGTTCAGCTTCCCTATTTCCCCCAGGGACAAAGACCCAGCCAGGTCACTCTCAGGGATTCAGGAAAAATAAGCATTATGTCTGGGGCATAAAGAAAGGCCAAGTTCTGGGCATGTGGCTGCAGGCATGTCTTACGGGACAGAGACAGCCCCCCCAGCCAAGGACTGGCCTCCTGCTAACTCTGTTCTGCCTGGAGTGTCCTTGTGCTGGACTTCCTCCAGCAACCTCACCCTTACAGAAAAATAGGGATGCTTTTCTTGAACTTCCTTTTTCTATTCCTCCTTCTAAGTCAGGGACAGATGGGGTGGCAGGGGTGGGAAGTATAGTGATCTGTTTCTTGTCACTGTTGCCTCTATGTCCTGATATAAAAACCTGGGAGTCTTCTTGTCTTTTTGGTGAAAACTCGGTTTATTGCTACATTTTATTATTATATCACTCATTAAAATTAGCCAAAATAGGACTTTCCAGGACCTACTTAGTGGCCACATAGTAGTCTCTCAGAGGAACAAAGGGAGCGGCTGCTGGGTCCACAGAGGATGAAGAGACATGCAGGGCAGGGGTCTTTCAGAGCCACATTGCAAAGTGCTTTCTTCTCTTGAGACTGGACCAGGTGAGCCTGTAAGAGCCAAGGTGACTACAGAATAAAGTGAATGTCAGCCCTGGGGGGAGGGGGGCCCAGAGGTCAGCTGCAGAGAAGGGGAAGAGGATCCTGCCTGGCCCCACCGAGAGGCCAGCCCCACATAAGTGCTTGAAGTTTGAACCCAGACAGAGTCGGGGTTGATGACCAAGACCCTTCTTTCATTCATCCATCTATGCATTTATCTCTGTACCCACTTATTTATCTATGCAGCCAACTTTATTGAGCTTTGCTCCAGGCCAGGACTGTCTGGTGCTGAGCTGAACAGATCTGTAGGAAAGGAGTTTGGGACAGACCAGACCTATAGGATGTGCGTTTGGCAGTTCTTTCTTTTCTTTTGTTTCCTTTCTTTTCTTTCTTTCTTCCTTCTTTTCTTTCTTTCTTCTTTCTTTCTTTTTCTCTTTCTCTCTTTCTCTCTTCTTCCTTCCCTCCCTCTCCTTCCTTCCTTCCTTCTCTCCCTCTCTTTCTTTCCTTACTTCCCTCCCTCCCCTTCCTTCCTTCCTTCTTTCCCTCTCTCCCTCCCCTCCCTCCCTCCCTTTCTTTCTTCCTTCCTTCTTTCCTTCCTTCCTTTTTCTTTCTTCAATTTGCCACATTGCCCAGGCTGGTCTCGAACTCCTGAGCTCAAGCAGGCCAACTGCCTTGGCCTCTCAAAGTGCTAGGATTATAGGCATGAGCCACCATGCCTGGCCAATACTTTTATTTCTGAATCAAAGCCAGAATCAACCACTTCTCAACCTTTCTGGGATTCCTGGTGACTTTGTAGTTTGCCCTGTGTTTGTTATTTTTGCTAACCCCTGTTTGCCTGTAGTTCCTGATGATCAGAAAAATAAGCAAACCGAGCCTACAGCAGGAGAAGGGAGATGTATGCTTGTTTCAGAGCCCAAGAGCGGAAGAGACCTGTAGACGCTGCAGAGAGAGGAGTACAGGGAGGGGGAGCCAGAAGTCAGAGCTCTCCTACCTGTCCTCATCCCTCCCCCATGACCATCATCCTCTCCCTAATGTCCCCAACCCCCTCCCACATCCCCTGTTCCTTTCTCCACCCCCTGCTCCCTCTACGTGTCCCCTAGCCTCACACAGGGGTTCTCATATCCCCTCCCCCTTGGGAGTCCGGCCTTGGGCCTCCGGTGCTGGAGAACTTGGGCTGGGCCTGAGCACCCCCTCCCTAATGAGCATTCGTTTTGGGATGAGCTCTGGCCTCCCAGGGTCAAAGGTGGCAGCTTTATTTACTCACAGTCATGCTCTCACTGCCCGGCTCCTTTCATCATTTTTTTTATGATGGAAACAGCCCAGTGGCCACAGGCGCCCTGGGGGACCACCCCACCACCTCCCCTCTCCCCGAGCCCCCAGATACAAACACTTGTATTCCTCCAATAAGGGCTCAGGTTTCTCAACAAAGTACAGCTTTGCTCTCAGGACAGTTTTCAGCTGTCGATTTTATCACATTCTTCCGTCTGTTCAGAGCCTGAGCCGGAGAAGCTGGGAGCTGGCCGGCATGTGAGAGTGAGCACGTGTGTGTGAGAAGCAGGGCGGTGTGGGGGCTGAGGGTGCGGGATGAGAGTGGGCATCTGTGGGTGAAATCCCAGGTCCGTATGGTGTGTCTGCTTTAAGAATGTTTTCATGTGTGTGAGAACCTGTGTGTGTATAAGCATGAGTATCTGGGGACAAGTATTACATATATCCATTTACTCCCAAAATAGAATAGAAATACTGTTGCCTGCACTTTCCCCTACATGTTTCCATATGGCTCATCTCGCCAACTTGCCCGGTGCTCTTCCTCCTCTCTGCTCCTCACACCCCTCCACGTGAGGTGTCTCTGTGCAGGAGGCACGTGGATCTGGGTGGCCAGCCTCAATGTGAGACACCTGCCCAAACCAAGGCTCTCCTCACTGCCGCAGCCCTCCTGCCCACCTCCACCTCAGCTTTCTTGGCCTCCTCACTGGAACTCATTGACCCACTTCTAAAGCAGTGTTCCGGCCAGGCGCGGTGGCTCACGCCTGTAATCCCAGCACTTTGGGAGGCCGAGGCGGGCTGATCACGATGTCAGGAAATCGAGACCATCATGGCTAACATGGTGAAACCCTGTCTCTACTAAAAATACAAAAAAATTAGCCAGGTGTGGTGGTGGACGCCTGTAGTCCCAGCAACTCGGGAGGCTGAGGGGGGAGAATGGCGTGAACCCGGGAGGCGGAGCTTGCAGTGAGCCGAGATTGCGCCACTGCACTCCAGCCTGGGTGACAAAGCGAGACTCTGTCTCAAAATAAATAAATAAAATAATAATAATAATAATAATAACAATAATAATAATAAAGCAGTGTCCCTGGGGGAAAAACCCTGATCAGGGAGGAGTTAGCCCTCCAGGAGCCCCCAAGTTGGAGTCTGGAAGGGGTCAGACCTCAGGTGTGCACACAAATGTGGCAGTACTGGAAGGCCAGCCACTCCACAGAGGAACAAAAGACATACGGAGGGAGGGTGTGACTGCGGGGTATTAGGGAAGAGTGGCTTCTGGCTGTTGTTTGCTCTAAAATTAAAAAAAAAAAAAAAAAGAGTGGCTTCTTAGGAGAGAAAAGCCTGAAGAGAGCCTCTCTTTGGGGACCCTCCAAAGGTGGCCCTTGGTCACACTATTTAAACTCCCAGGATCTGATTTCTGAACCTGGAAAGTGAGAGAGAGCACTCTGGGCTCCAGCACCATCCCCGTGTGGTGTCTGTGCCTGCGAGTATCTATGTATTCATGATTGTGTACACGTGCCTGTGGGTGATGTGTGTGACAGTGTGTGCTTGTGTGATGAATACACACAAGCCGACATGTGCTCATGCTCCATGGAGGGGGTAGAGTGGTAGGTCCCATTTTAAATTACGTTATCCCGTGAGTCTCACAAGCCCTTGGCTGACCCTACCTCCCAGATTTGCATTCAGAATCTCTGACTTCTGCAGGTCTCTGGGACATAGGGCCTACACTGGGAACGGGGCTGTGCAGCCCAGGGGTGGAGGTCAGACTGTCTTAGCTCCCCCATCTCCCTCCAGGCTGGGCTCTGGCTCTGAGCACATTTGCACTCCTCCTCAGGCTGCCACCTGCCAGGGCGCCTGAGGAACCCGGCTCCATTCCAGGCCCAGGTCCCTCCCCCAAGTCAGGATCCCTCCCACCTTATCTCAAACTTGTTTGACCTGCCTGGCAGCCCAGCATCTCCCAGAGGTGCCTCCAGAGGTGGGATGCACTGGAACAGCCCTCCCAGCAGCATCAGAAGCAGCAAGAGCTGGGAGTGGGGTGGGTGGGAGGGCAGGCTGACCCTGCAGAAGAGGATGGGGAATTAAGCTTGCCACTGCTGCTGGAATGACACCTCTCTCTGACCTGAGCTTGCAGAGCCTCCCTTATAAACTGCTCCCGCCCCCGCCTTGCCCCTCCCTGCCCCTGGCTCTTGGATGGACTCTGAGAGTGACCTACTTTTCTCCACCCCCACCCTCAGTGGTTCCCTCCTGGCTCAGCTGATATTTTATCTGAGTGACCCAGGGGCACAATGGGTACATTGCCACCCCCAGGAGTGTCCTGGAAGCATCAATGGAGGGATGCAAGCTAGATGTGTGTCGCTCCTCCCCTCCCAGGGCTCCGTGTTAGGATGGGGCCCTGGCTCTGAGCAAGCCCAGCTTCCTCAAGCACTCCAGATGCTCGCAGTTACCAAAGTTAAGTGTCTACAAACAGACCAAAAGGATGGACAGAGCCACAAAGCCCCTCTAATGGGGGAAGGGTCAGACATTATTATTGTTATTATTATTATTATTATTATTAACTTCTGGCCTCAAGTGATCCTCCCCACTTGGCCTCCCAAAGTACTGGGGTTACAGGCGTGAACCACCGTGCCTAGCCACCTGCTCCTCCTGTTAAAGGGATGGGAAACATTAACATGCTCACGTAGATACACAAAATAAAAAACATGTGTTGAACACTTACCATGTGCTGGGGGATGTTCTAAGAGTTTTACATGACTTAGTTCACTTTAACCTTCACAGCAATCCTGTGGAGTAGGTATTATCCCCATTTGATTTTTTTATTTTTATTTTTTATTTTAGAGAGGCGGGCAGCTTGCTCTGTCACCGAGGCTGGAGTGCAGTCGTGCTCCGCCATGCCTGGCTAATTATCCCCATTGTTTTTATTTATTTATTTATTTTTGTTCTGTAGAGATGGGGTCTCACTATCTTGTCCAGGCTGGTCTCAAACTCCTGAGCTCAAGCTATCCTCCTGCCTCAGCCTCCCAAAGTGCTAGGATTACAGGTGTGAGACACCTGACCTCATTGTCCCTATATTAAAGACAGAATGACTGAGACACAAAGAGGCTAAGTAACTTGCCCAAGATCGTATCTCCAGTAGATACTGAATTCAGGATTCAAACCCAGGCAGCATGGCTACTGAGAGCGTGCTCTTCACCACCGCTTTACAACATTTGCATAATTCCCCTGAAGGATATACACACCCACTCATATTTAGGACAGGCCACCTCACATACATAATTGTGCATAGAAATACATCATTACCTAGTTGTTCATCATAACTAACATTTATACAGCAATTTATTTACAAATCACTTTCACACCCAGAAACAATGCCCAGTGAAGGATGGGTTGTTAACTATTTAACAGATAACAATTAAGACTACGTTTACTGACTCAACTGGGGCTCAGCTATTTGGCTGGGAGCGGTTCATCTTTTCTTTTCTTTCCCTTCTTTTCTTTAAATAAAAATAAAGCATGCTTCATAGTAAAATTAAAACAGGACAAAAGGGAATAAAGTGAAAAGTAAAAGGCTCCCTCCTTCCTCCTGTTATTCCCATTTCTGGAGGTATGCCCTTCCAAAAATTGTCAATGCACACGTAAGTAAACAGTAATAGAGATTATACATGGCTTCCCATCCTTGCTAGGAAGTCTTTGTGGAGAAGCCCTTGTTCTCCTCATTTTACATATTAAGAAATCTCTGGCCGGGCACGGTGGCTTATGCCTGTAATTCCAGCACTTTGGGAGCCTGAGGCAGGTGGATCATGAGGTCAGGAGTTCAAGACCAGCCCGGCCAAGATGGTGAAACCCCCTCTCCACTAAAAAATACAAAAATTAGCTGGGCATGGTGGTAGGCACCGGTAATCCCAGCTACTCGGGAGGCTGAGGCAGAGACTTGCTTGAAATCAGGGGGCGGAGGTTGCAGTGAGCCGAGATTGTGCCACTGCATTCCAGCCTGGGTGACAGAGCAAGACTCCATCTCAAAAAAAAAAAAAAAAAAAACAAAAAAACTCAAGAGTGGGGTACTGCGTTTTATTTTTACTTTTTTTTTTGAGATGGAGTCTCGCTCCATCCACAGGCTGGAGTACAGTGGTGTGATCTCGGCTCACTGCAACCTCCGCCTCCAGGGTTCAAGCGATTCTCCTGCCTCAGCCTCCCGAGTAGCTGGGATTACAGGCATGTGCCACCACGCCCGGCTAATTTTTGTACTTTTAGTAGAGACAGGGTTTCGCCATGTTGGCCAGGCTGGTCTTGAATTCCTGACCTCAGGTGATCCGCCAGCCTCGACCCCCAAAGTGCTGGGATTACAGGCATGAGCCACCGCGCCCGGCCCGGTACTGCATTTTAACAAGCTCTCTAGGAAAAAAGTGGCATAGCTCTCCAAGGCCACTCAGGTACTAAGTGGAAGTTAGGATTTTAGCCCAAGTCTTCCCGACCTGGAGCCCGTGTCCCCCACTGCCCTTGCCCCAGGGCCCATTGCCTCCTCCATCCCCTGTTGGCACCTGATGGCTCAACACCCCCAGAGCCAAGACTCTGCTACTCTGAGCCTTTCAGGGTAGGGCGAGGGCTGTGCTGGAAAAGGACATTCCCTTTGGAAACTTAATCTAAGGGAGGACTTGCTGAGCTAAGCCCTACTGAGGGGGAGGCCAGCGAGCAGGCCTGGGGACTTGACTGAGACCCAGATCAGCCAAGGGATGGGCTCCCAGGATGCTCCCTCGAGCCCCCGGCAGGCTTCACTGCGGCCTTGAGGGCTACGGAGAGTGGCAGGTGACAGGCCTTGGTCTCCACAGTACCTCCCAGCCAGGGACTCAGGATAGGAAGAGGAGGTGGGGTCTGGGGCTCCCAGAGAGAAGAGGGGCCTGTAGATGAGAACTGCAGCCCTCCCACAACATCCGCCTCTGGGAAAGGGACTGAGCTGGGGCAAGGAGAGTATCATTTCCAACTTCTGGAGTGAAAGGGAGCTCTGGAAGCCCCTGTCCCTGCTGTGACCCCTCCTGGGTAAGTTTCCCCAAAGGCTGTTCAGACCTGTCCTCAGCTCTTCCATTCAGGGCCTGGGTGCTGGCAGGGCTGGGACCTTAGGAGACATAAATTGCTAAGACTCAGCCATAACCCCAGCTCCTGAGGATTTATGTGTATTTGTTACAAATGTCTCCAAGTGGCTGGCCACAGTGGTGCCACGGCATTCTGACCCAGGTGGCCTAGGCTGGTCATGCAGGACTTTGCTGGGTCCTGCGTGCCTCAGGCCTGGACCTAGTCCTCATACCTCCCGTCCTAGTGTGGAATCTGAAGAACAGGCCAGGGCCAAGGCCAGGATGGAACCTATCTTCCCCCAGAGGACACTCTTTGGAACAGGGTACTCAGTGAGGTGCCCCCTTCCTATCTGGCCAAGAGGGAGCTTGCCAGGAATCAGGGATTCCTGAGGTCAGTACTTGGTGGAAGGAGAGACAGCCATGGTGAGACTTGCAGAAGCCAGAGGGAGACTGAGATTGGACCCCTCTCTCCACAATTTCCAGGCCAGGCCAACCCAGGGGACAAGGCAGGCCTCCCTGAAAGCCCACCCTCTCCTTCCTTGGTTCATGGCAGAGCCTCCCCAGTCCCCATCACCTTAAGGATCATGCCTGCACACCTTAACCTAGACGTGCTACCTTCGAAGCCCCACAGCTCTGTCGTGATCAGGGTGGGCCTGCGTGGGACACCCCGTTTCTCTCTCGGATGCAGTAGCACTGCACTGGGCATCAGAGGACATAGGACTGAGCATAAGCTCAGCTTGGCTTCTAACTGACTGAGGGATTTTGGACAAGTCACCTCCCTACTCTGAGCTTCAATTTGGCCGCCTGTAAAACATGAGAGTTGAACTTCATTTCGAATCATGGGAATCTGGGTTTGAGCTGGGGAGTGTGGGGTTGGCCATGGGTGTTCTTCTTGGTGAACAGAGCAAGGAGCAGAGTAGAGACCCCTAGGAGATATTACTGGTCAAGAAGAGAGGATGTATGTGTATTTGCTATGAGTGTATTTATGATCATATATAGTATGTGATGTGTACATATATATGTGGAAGCATAAATACACGTGTAAGGGTGTGTGTGTGTTTGTGTGTGTGTGTTTACAGCAGCAGCTAATTGATCCCTCCCTCCCAGTTGCTGTGGGGGAAGGGGCCGAGAAGGCAGTCACTCATTAGGAGGCAACTAATGGGCCCAGATGGCCTTGTCAGCAAAGGCTGAGCTCAGATGAGCTTCCTCCCGAAGAGGGGAAGGAAAGAGATGTGAAATAGAAAAAGGAGGGGAGAAGAGAGCAAAGAAGGCGGGCAGAGGCCTCAGAAAGAATGAGGCTTTCCCAGGAGAAACTACAAGGATTGCAGTATCCTCACTTTGTCCCCATTAATAAATATTCCTCCTGCCAACAGAAAAAGTTCCTGCTGTTTCTGACCCAAGGAAGTAGAGGGCAGAAAACTGTCAAGGGAAGAAAGGCAGACACATGTATATTCCCATGCCCACAAGCACAGGTGTGCTAGCTGCATGCATATGGCCACACTGAGATACAAGCACGTGGGCTATGTCGATGTGCAGTCTCAACACTTGTCATGCACGTGCTCACCCAGAGACACCCCACACACACACACCAGCCTGAGCATATGGAAGTGTGGGCATGTGCCCGGCACGGGAAGGTGTATGTGTATTCACCCAGGGGTGCTGGCTCTGTGTTGGTGCAAGGGAGACAAAAATGAGGAGGACACAGTCCCTGTCCCCCAGCTGACATTTTGTTTTATTTTATTTTATTTTATTTATTTTGTTTTATTTTTGAGATGGAGTTTCACTCTTGTTGCATAGGCTGGAGTGCAATGGCATGATCTCGGCTCACTGCAACCTCCACTTCCTGCGTTCAAGTGATTCTCCTGCCTCAGCCTCTTGAGTAGCTGGGACTACAGGCGCGCGCCACCACACCCATCTAATTTTTTTGTATTTTTAGTAGAGATGGAGTTTCACCATATTGGCTAGGCTGGTCTCGAACTCCTGGCCTCAGGTGATCTGCCCACCTCAGCCTCCCAAAGTGCTGGGATTACAGGCGTGAGCCACCGTGCCTGGCCCTCCAACTGACATTGTAGTTGGGAAGAGGTTGCTTGCTAAGGAAACAGATCATTTATATGATGACACAGGGTGTACTGGAAAGAGGTTTTGTACACCAGGGCACGGGTAGATGGCCCCCCAGGATCCGTAGGGGCCACCTGCTATTCTCTTTGCAGGGAGCCATTTTCATATCTCCAGTCAGCTGAGCCCTGTGAGGGGTCCCCTCCCATCACTCCCACTCCGCTGCATCCTTCCTTCACCTCACCTGATGCCCACTGTTGCCTCACATCCTCTTGCTTCTAAATTATGAAAACACTAATGGTATGCTTTGATATTAGTAAGTCAGACTTATAGTCCAGATACCCACAGTGGCGGGGAAGCCCTCCAAACTTCATGAAAGGGTTATTTCTATCTCACACTATTCACAATGTAGATTGGAGAGGAAATTAAGAGTTGACTCTAAAAATGTTAAGATAAAATGTGGGTTAAAATTAAATAATTTCAGGCTAGAGACAGCAATTTAAAATAAGAGAGTAACTACAAAAGCCATAAAGGAAAATATTGACAAAATATTTACATCTAAATTTGAAACTGCTGTATAATAGAAGATGGTAAAGGACATTGAAAGACAAGCAACTAAAATACAACAAGTAAGCTGGGCATTGTGGTGTGCCTGTAGTCCCAGCTACTCGAAGGGTGACATGGGAGGATTGCTTGAGCCCAGGAGGTCAAGGCTGCAGTGAACCCTGATCATGCCACTGTACTCCAGTCTGGGCAAGAGGAGGAGACACCATCTCTAAAGAAAAAGAAATTAAATTAAAATAAAATTGTGTGTGTGTGTGTGTGTGTGTGTGTGTGTGTGTGTGTGTGTGTGTGTGTGTTTGGTCTGTCACCCAGGCTGGAGGGCAGTGGCAAGATCATAGCTCACTGCAGCCTCAAACTCCTGGGCTCAAGCGATCCTCCCACCTCAGTCTCCAGAGTAGCTGGGACTACAGGCACACATGCCACCATGCTTGGCTAAATTGTTTATTTTATATTTTGTAAAGATGGGAGTCTTGCATGTTGCCCAGGCTGGTCTCAAACTCCTGGCCTCAAGCAATCCTCCTTCCTCGGCCTCCCAAAGTACTAGGATTGCAAGCGTGAGACACTGCACTCAGCCAAAATACAACACATATTAATAACTAGAATTAAGAATTTCCAACACATTAATAAGAAAAATATTTTTGAAACCCCAGTTTTTAAAATAGGCAGCTGGGCATGGTGGCTCACCCCTGAAATCCCAGCACTTTGGGAAGCTGAGGCAGGTGGATCACCTGAGGTCAGGAGTTTAAGACCAGCCTGGCCAACATGGCGAAACCCTGTCTCTACTAAAAATACAAAAATTAGCCAGGCCTGGTGGCAGTCACCTTTAACCCAAGCTACTCGGGAGGCTGAGGCAGGAGAAGCTCTTGAACTTGGGAGGCAGAGGTTGCAGTGAGCCCGGATCACCCACTGCATTCTAGCATGTGTGACAGAGCGAGACTTTGTCTCCAAAGGTAAAAATAAAAATAAAATGGGCAAAGTATATGAACAGGTGACTTACAGAAATAAAAATACAATGTCCAATGAACTTAGGAAAATATGCTCAACATGAGAGAAATGCAATCATAATTTGAGAACTACAGATTAAAATAAACATAAGATTTGTTTTAGCTTCATCCATTAGATTAGCAAAAATTCAACCTACTGACAGTATCCAGCATGGGAGAGAGTGTGTACGTAAGTTGGTCTTCTCATCCTCTCTTAGAAGTGCCCTGAATTGGTTCGGTCTTCTTGATAGGTATTTTGGCAGTTTCTATTAAAATTAACAATACCCATCTTCATTTGACCAACTCTATTTCTAGATATCCATTATCCTAACAAAATAGCCATGTCTGCCCACAGAACCACATACCAGAGAGTTCACTAAGCAAATTTACAACAATGAAAAATCAGAAGCAACCTAACAGTCCACCAGTGGGAATGGGTGAATAAACAGTGGCACCCCCATCTATGGAATACTTAAGGTGAAGCAATTAAAAATAATGAGGTAGACCTCCATGTTCTGATATGGGAAAGTGTGCATGCCATATTTTCATTCCAAGCCATATAGATAGATAGATAGATACATTTTTTTTGAGATGGAGTCTAGCTCTGTCACCCAGGCTGGAGCGCAGTGGCATGATCTCGGCTCACTGCAACCTCCACCTCCCAGGTTAAAGTGATTCTCCTGCCTCAGCCTCCCAAGTAGCTAGGATTACAGGCACCCGCTACCATACCTAGCTAACTTTTGTATTTTTAGTAGAGACGATGTTTCACTGTGTTGGCCAGGCTGGTCTCAAACTCCAGACCCCATGATACGCCTGCGTCAGCCTCCCAAAGTGCTGGGATTAGAAGCGTGAGCCACCGCTCACTGGAAAAACAAATTGCAGAAAAACAAAAATACTCAGGTACAAAGGTAAAAACCCACCAAAAAAATCGTATGTTTCTCTTTGAATAATATATACATGTAGGTAAATGCGTAGGAAATGATCTAGAAGGATACACAGTGAATTGACCACAGCAGTGACCTCTGCAGATGATTCTGGAATTGGAAGGATTATTTCATCTGTATTTCTTACAACAAGAATGCATTTTTAGTTTACTTTTGAAATTTAAAATAAATTTAAATAAATATGGTTCATTTGAATAAATGAATTAACAAAAGTTTCAGCAGTGAGACTTGACATACACAAACACGAGGCACTAAGATTTTTATTCATTGCGTGAAGAAAGAGGCCCCTTTTTGGCAGCAATTCTGCTTTAGCAAATGTCACAAGGACCTGCCTTCCATTCCACCCCTGGAATGTTAAAATTGGGGGCTGTCTAGACTGTTAAAGGGCTAGAGACCTTCAGTTTACACAGGTAAGGAAAGATGGCCAGGGCCCAAGTCATAGCTTCAGAAAGATCACAAAAGGCCCATGGAAGGCGGAGAGTGGCAAGGTGACTGTATTCTTGTTTGACTTGCAATTTGTCATCTTAGGGACAAGTCCAGGCCCAGGGGCTCATGGCTGTACTCACAGCACCTGGATTCGGTCCTAGTAATTCATGATAAATATTGAGTGACTGCTGGCACTAACAGTCACTTACATCAGGCAGCTGTCTGCAGTTGATACAATCCTGCCTTGCACATTTCCTCATTTGTTCCTCATAAACCTCTGAGAGGTAGCTTCTGCTGCCATCCCCATGTCACAGATGAGGAAACTGAAATTCAGAGAGGTCAGACTTGGCCACGTTCACTCAGATAACAAGAGGCAGAGCAAGACTCAACTGCAGTCCTTTTGACCTCCGATCCCTAACTCCACTGCGGCAAAATCCCCCTGGGGTTACCATCTGCTCCCTCCCTCAGCTTTCTGGGTATGAGCCTTAGCCCTGGCCTGACATTTTCTCTGGGAAAAAAATCCAGTGAGGTTGATCCTAGGCAGAGGACTTAACTGAGCCTTGGTTGGTGATGAGGACTACGACAGGCAGTGCGGCTCAGTGGTGAAGATGCACCAGGCTCCAGTCCCAATTCCTAGCTGAGTGACCTTGGGCAAGTTATTTAACATCTTTGCCTATTTCTTCATCTGTAAAATAAGAATAGGAGAACCTGGCCAGGCATGATGGCTCACACCTGTAATCCCAGCACTTTGGGAGGCTGGGGCAGGTGGACCATTTGAGGTCAGGAGTTTGAGATCATCCTGGCCAACATAACGAAACCCCATCTCTATTAAAAATGCAAAAATTAGCCAGGCGGTAGTGGAGTGTGCCTGTAATCCCAGCTTCTCAGGAGGCTGAGCAGGAGAATGGCTTGAGCCTGGGAGGCGGAGGTTGCGGGTGAGCTGAGATCGCGCCACTGCACTCCAGCCTGGGCAACAGAGTGAGACTCTGTCTCAAAAAATAAATAAATAAATAAATAAATAAATAAAAATAATAATAATAATAATAGAAGAATCTATCTCTTGGAGATGTGAACATACACTGAGATAATACATATAAAGTCCTTAGTTTGGTGCCCAACATACTATTAGCTCTCACCAGATGCTCAAGATGATGGCAATTGATTACAGAATGGCCCTCCCAGCCTAGTGAGTGTGACTTGAATCTCAGTCTTACTGCACACTTGCACCATAGAAAGAGCTGTACCAGAGAGACATGTGACAGAGCAGCCTGGGAACTGCAAAGCTGTTACTGGGTTAGGGGATGCTGACCAGCATTTAGCTGCCAAAAGGGAGAAATAAGGTCCCCAAACAGGAGGACAAGCCAAGTGTCCTTGGAGTGGGTAGACAGAGCTCAATGTGCAGAGGGGGCTGTGGTCAAGGGCAGGATGAGGCTAGTGTGCCAAGCAGAGATGTCAGGAGAAATGGCCTGGGGGAGGTCTTTAGGGGGCACTTAGGGTTCACAAGGAGAGTCACCAGATGGGATCCAAGAGCAAGGGTGCCATTTGGATGCAGATTTCTCTTCATCTGGGCTTCCTTCTCTGGAAGGGAGCCAGAGAGGAATAAAATGGAGAGCCAAGGTTTTCAGAAGACCGAATCCCCAAAGCAGCCTCTAAGCCTTGGCAACTGCTGACAGGGAGCCTCCAGAGTCACTCAAAGTCAAGGAGAGGGGCTCTCCAAGGCACCAGTTCCATAACGCATTTCAGGCAGCTTCCTGTAGCCTCTCTCCCACCCTGGTCCCACAAGAAGCTAAGCCAAACAATTATCAGATCACAGAGTCAGTAGAGGTGGAAGGAAGCTTCAGAGCCAACCAGGATGGGCACGCCTCTTCACCAGTTGCCAAGTCAGTAGCCAGCTCAGGGTTTACTCTGGAGCCTCCCTCATCTTCCCCCTCAGCCTCCACCCAACTGATCACTGAGTCTTCCACAAGACTATTAACTTCTCTCCTCCTGCTCCCACCTCATTAGCCCAGGCCATCATCTTTCACCCGGAATGTGGCAACAGCCTCCTGGCTGATGTCTGATCCTCTGATGCATGATCCATCATCTCCCACATGGCCACAATAATATATCTTTCTAAAATATGTATCTGAACAAGCTTTCCCTCTGTTTAAAACCCTCTGGTGGCTCCTCATTGCCATGGGATCAAGTTTGAGCTCCTTGTCACAGTTTATAAGGTCCCTGCCTTCTTCTCTGGTCTTGTCTCATTATTCACCATCTCTTAATTTATGCTGTGATTGGCCAGAACTTCTATAACTCCTCGGGCTCTCACCCCAGAACCAGTCAACCAGAATCTGCATTTTAACAAGATCCCCTGGTGATTTGGATGCGCATTAAAGTTTGAGAAACACAGCTCTAGGCTAGTAGCTCCAAAATACCCTAATAATTAGAATCATCTGTGGTATTTATTAAAAATGCAAATTACAGGGCCCTATCTTAGACTCACCAAATGAGAATTTCCAGGAGAGGGAAACTGGGAAGCTGTGTATTTAACACAATACACTTCAATACTTGAATACGCTTCAATACTTGAAGCATCCCAAGTGATTCTTCTCAGCAACGATGCTTGGGAAACATTAGCAGTGGTTCTCAAGCTTGGCTGCACATTAGAATCACCTGGGAGCGCTTTAAACCTATATTTATTTTATTTTGCCACTTTATTTTCTTTTTTAGAGATTATCTGGAGTGCAGTGGTGTGATTACAGCTAACGGTAGCCTCGAACTCTTGGCCTCAAGTAATCTCCTGCCTCAGCCTCCCAAGTAGCTAGGACTGCTGGTGTGCACCACCACACCCAACTATTTTTTTTTCTTTTTTTCTTTTTTGGGTAGAGAGGCGGTCTTGCCATGTTGCCCAGGCTGGTCTCGAACTCCTGGCCTCAAGTAGTCCTCCTGCCTTGGCCTCCCAAAGTGTTGGGATTACAGGCATGATCCACCATTCCCTGCCTAAACCTATAATAATGCCTGAGTACCAACCCAGAGATTCTGGTCTGGGGGCAGCCTCAGCATCAGGATCTTTCAAGTCTTCCCCGGGTGATTCCTGTCTGATGTGCAGCCACGGTTGAGAACCACTGTGCTAAGTAGATGATTTCCAAATGTAAGTGCATGGACTAGGTGCCCCAGAATCATTTGAGAAGCTCAGGGGAGGCTGGGAATGGAAGTGAAACAGGGCTGAAGACCCTGGGATCTTAGTGGGGAATGGCCTTCAGAAGGTCAGAAGGGGAACCTGAAGTGAGAGCCTCCTAATGGGGGGGCCTTTACCTCCCCAGAGGGAGGAGGCAGCAGAAGCCACAGCATGCTGGCCTGGGGTGAGACGGAGGAGAATCCCCTCAGATCCAGAGGAGAATAATGAGTGCTGTTGGGCTGGTGCCGGTGGGGCAGCCTTGGGTCAAACATGTGAAGCTGGAGTAGACAGGTGTGGCACCACACCTGCTCACTCTCACCATCCCTAACCAGTCCTCCTGAGCCTGGACCTCTGGCCATGTAGCCTGCGGCTCTGGGACACCACCCACCCCAGCTTGGCACTTGGCTGGGGCCTGAGCATGTTGTGGGGGTGCAAGTGGGGGACAGAGGCAGAGGATGGAGATTGCTTATTGATCTTCCCAGGGACCTACATTTGACAGATGACAAAGTGCTCCACCCACACCTGCACCTCGTCCTCATGATTACCCTGTGAGACAGTTTCCTCCCCATTTTCAGGTAGCGACATGTAGACTCAGAGAAGTCACGTGCTCAAAGCCACAGAGCTGGTCAACAGCAGAGCAGATGTTGGCCGTTGGAGTTCTGGGATTTTTCCTCTAAGAGACAGCAACTGCCTTTCCCACGTGTGTTTGTGCGCTCACACAATCATACACTTGTAAGCAGTCACACCCCACGTGGTCACACTAGTGCACTGCTCTGTCGTACTCATTCTTTCAAAGACCCACATATTCACACTCTGATACTCAGCCTGGACCCCACCTCACGGGCACACACCCACACACAGCCACAGATGAGCACACTCCCAATCTCCAGCGTGCACACTCACAAAGACACAAATGTGTCCATACTCACCTTAATGAGCCCCTGGTGGCCCTCCCTCCTTCCAGAGCTCATATGCCCTGCCCCTTCCTCACTGTGTGTGTGCATGTGCATGGCGGGGATGGGAAGCAGCTGTCTGGCTCCAATAGTCCACCTCCCATCCCTCCACCTGCCACATTGTGGCTCCAGTCCCAGGGCAGAGGCTGCCTGTGTTTGGACAGCAGCCAGGGTTGAATGAGTAAGAGGAACCAGAACAGAGACCAGAATAGAAACCCCACCCTCATCCAGACCCTCCTTGAGAGCTCAGAGAACCAGAGCCCCCTCAACTCACATCCTGCAGCAGAGCCAGAGCTGAGCTCTGAGAAAGTTTGCCCTCAGCCGTGTGGACAGGGAGCTGACACATGACCAGGTTCATTTGGGACTGAGACAGCTTCCCTGGGTCTCCAGCAGGACTCCGGGTCCCCCTGAGTGGCCCAAGGGTCTCTTCAACCCTGAGTACTAAACAGAGAGAGCCCCCTACAGAAGCCATGACCCTGAGCTTTCAAGGGGCTGTTGGAGCCAACACAAAGTAAACCCCGCTCTCTATGGCACATCCGAAGCCTGGAGCAAAAACCTTGGGCTCAGAAGTGAGAACTAATTGGGTTTGAATCCAGTTCTGCCACTTTCTAGTGGTGCAGCTTTGGAAAATTTACTTAACCTCTCAGCTCTCTCATCTATAAAGTGGGGCTGTTATATCCGTCTGCCTTGTAGGACAGAGAGAAAGATCAAATCGCAAAAGCATCTGGCACATCACATGGGAAGTGTTTAATAAATAGGAGCTGTTTTTTGTTTTCCTTGCTATTATCATTATATATATATATACATATATACACGTATATATACATATATATACGTGTATATATATAATTAGAGACAAGGTCTCATTCTGATTTCCAGGCTGGAGTGCCATGACACAATCATAGCTCACTGTAGCTTCAACCGCCTGGGCTCAAGTGATCCTCCCCCCTCAGCCTCCTGAAGTGCTGGGATTACAGGTGTGAGTCACCGCCCCTGGCCCTATTGTCATTATTTTTATTTTATTTCATTTTTTGAGATGGAGTCTTGCTCTGTCACTCAGGCTAGAATGCAGTGGCACCATCTCAGCTTACTGCAACCTCTGCCTCTCGGGTTCAAGCGATTCTCCTGCTTCAGCCTCCCGAGTAGCTGGGATTACAGGTGCCTGCCACCATGCCTGGCTAATGTTTGTATTTTTAGTAGAGATGGGGTTTCACCATGTTGACCAAGCTGGTCTCGAACTCCTGGACTCAAGTGATCCACCTGCCTCGGCCTCCCAAAGTGCTGGGGTTATAGGTGTGAGCCATCGTGCCTGGCCCTGTTATCATTATTATTAAAGGTGTTCCCAGATGTGATTATTGCAGAGATAAGCCAATGGGCAGATAAGCTGAGGTGGCCATTTGGGAAAAGCAGAAGGCAAGGGTAGGGGCAAAAGCAGGTACTGGGTGAGAATTCAGAGAGGGCACAGTGAGTAAGAGGGCTCCTTCCCACTAAGGAGAAGCACAGCTGGAGGGGCTGCTGAGCATGGCCTCTGCTGGGTCTCCTGGTTGCTGCCACAGAGATCAATGGGAGCTGGGGCCTCTCTCTAGTCATGGATGCCTGGCATTCCATCCTCTGAAGCTCCAGACGGAAATCAGGGCCCACTCATTAGCAGGCACCATGTCCTGCTTCCCATTGCTCCCTGAGACACCTCATTGTATTCTCCAGGGACTCCAGGGAGCCTGGAAGGTTTGAATTTTTCTCCCTTGTGAGCAATCAGGCTGGGAAATGTGTTCTGCTCATTGACCTAGAGAGGGGAAACCAAAGTACAGCGGGTGCAAAGACCACACTCCAAGTCACAGGGACAATCCAACAGAGCTGGGTCCAGGATCCCTGACTTCTACTACCATCCTCAGACACTGACCACAAGGTCTGAGAGGGGATTTAAAAAGATCTCAATAGGCCGGCCTGGGATGAGGAGTCAAGATCTTTGTCCTCTGGAGGTGAGGCCAGACTTAGCCAGCAGCTGGGGAGAAGCAAGGCTTTTACAAGACACGTCCCCACTGAAGAAAAAAAAAAAAAAAAAAAAAGGCTTCTGTTAGATGAGACTGCAGAGAAGCTGGGAGATGGAGACAGAGGTACTAAGACCAAGACACTGTCCCCTCTGTGGCCTGGGCCTACCTAAGGAGGCCAGTTACCCACGAGCCCCTGCTCCCCAGGGCCCTATCACTAGGAGCAGCTCTCATCACCTCCAAGCCCAAGCAGGCCCCCCTTTATCAGGCCCCCTGGCACCAGCCTGTCTGAGCCTCCACCACCTCTGACGCCCAGGACGTTTGTTTTGGTATCTGTGGTGGCTGTGGTCAGAGCATAATTGAAGTTGAAACACCCACTTGGACCCCCTGAAGGATAAACAAGCGGGGCTGGGGCAGCCTTGGAACAGATGTGAAGACAGACATGAAGACAGCAGGTCCAGGAAGCCAGGCAAGCTGGTTGGGAAGGGCCAGAGGGCTGGTGGGAAGGGAAGGGGACCAGGCAGGAGGACAGTGAGGAGGCCAACGGTGTGCCCACTTCCAGGGCGGTGGTGGCAGGGAAGTCAATACTTGGAGGCCAACTAGAAAAACCCCACAGCTCACCCATCCTGGTCTGGGGCTGCCCTCAGGAAGCTGGTCTAACGAGGGCATGAGCGTTGCTCTAAGGAAGTGTCTCGTACAGAGATTCTCAGGCTTTAGGAAGCTTGGTAACAATTCAGTTATCTGGACCCCTTCCCCACAGTTTCCAGCTCAGTAGGTCTGAAGTAGGCACAGGACTTGCACTTGGGGAAACACTGGTCTTCATTGATGGGAATGTCTTGACCTTGCCTTCAGGAGATAGGGCCCTGCCTGGGGTTGGGAGTTCCCATCAGAACCCAGAGGGCCTGTTGGGGTCCAGGAGGGGCATTCCAGAATCCCAGCGGATATCTCCAGAGAGCTTAGCGGTGGGATTTACAGCAAGGACGCCTAGGCAAGAAATGCCAAGGAGACACAGAGTTCCAGATGTTTTCCTAGGACTCCCATCTAGGCAGCTGGGGCAAAAGGAGGCCTTCAGAGCCTTGTTCTGCCAGCCTTGCCCTCTAGGCTCAAGGTATTTAAAGGACCAGAGCCCCGCATCTTTGCTGGAAAGCAGCTCACTGGCTGGGTGACAAGGCAGTACTCTGCATCCTCTACACCATCCCAGTGCAGGCTCCGCCCTGCCTCAGTAGGTGATGTAAGCTGTGTGGGGAGGGGGTGTGGAGGGGTGAGGGGCTTGGAGACATCGGGCTGGAGGGGCCCTCTGGCAAGCCCAGTGTTGCAGCCACAAGTCTCCTGTATCTTAGGACCCATTTGTATCTCTGAGCACCTCTCCACTCTACATACAGGAGTGGGAGGAGACAGTGGGCCTGTGTGGGTACAGGGATTCTTGATGGACTGGGTCTAAGCAACTCACAGTGCTGCATGTGTGCAGTGAGACAGATCATGAGGGCGGGGCTTGCTGGCCCCCAGCTGACCACAGTACACAGTAGCTCCTGTCTTGGCTGCCTCTGAGAGTGCCCCAGCCAAGAGAGAGGGGTTGGGATGCAATGGATCAGAGCCTCGGAAGGACAGCCTGAAAGGCAGGCTTCAGGGGTGTTGGGCCAGGGCCAGGGAAGTCCATCTGGCAGCACCCACACCCTCTGGTGTCCCACTTGCCCACATACACCTGGGCCCTAATTTCCTCTCCTGAGACCATCCCATTTGAGGATGTCACCATGAGTGGTTTGATGTGTGAAGTGGGTCCTGCACTTTGGTCCCTCTGAGGCTAAGGGCTCTCCCTGTCAGCAAGACCCCCTCTCCACCCACTCCCCATCACCCTCCGCTGGCAGATTCCCACCTTTCCAAAGGCGTTTCCTTACCCAAATGCAGCCTCCCACCTCCCTGAGCTACTGTCCTGGGTATCAGGGCTGCCATCTGGTGGCCATTGCTGTAACTACTGCCACCACCTTTTCCTGAGGCTGAGGCCATCTCAGAGGTGTGGCCAGAGAGCAGCACAGACCCCAGGGTAGGACAGGGAGCTGGAAGAGGCAGGTCTTCTGCCCCCGTGGACACGCCCACATCCTGCTTCCGGTGATGGGGAACTCCCAAGAGTTGGCCTTGATTGGCGGGAGAATCTCTCAGGTGGTGAGCAGGAACTTCCAAGTAAAGGCTGGAAGGCTTTACTCTCCCGGAGCCTTAGGAAGCCCTGGAGCCACCCAACAGCCTCCCGTGCCCCATTCTGCCCTGTCTCTCCTGTCCAGAGCTGGAGAGGCGAGGCCGCAGCCCTGTTTCCTGGAGCTGAAGAGCTCCTATATGTGCTCCTGGGGGGACAGATATTCTTGCATGGGGGTCCCCACTCCCTATCATCTCCTCAATCCCATGCCTGTGGCTCCATGCCTTGACCCACCAGTGAACACAACTAGGTGGACCCGGAGGTCTGAGGATCCACCTTGGAGATGGGAGGATGGAAGCCCTCATTACAGGGTTCCTTCACAGCCCAGACATAGTGAATAATTGATGTACAAGGCGGAGAAGACAATAAATCAGCGGCAGTGATTAACATGAGCTATTCTATGTGTGGAAAAGATCTATGGCAGGAGGCTGCCAGGTTGCTGGTGATTAATGCCACTGTTTGCACTAGCTTCTGGGCCTTTATATTCAATTATGGGCCTGGAGTGTGTGTGGGGTCCTGGGATGGCATGGGGGACAATGGGAGCCCGGAAGGGAAGGCTTGATGCCTAGGACCAAGAGTGAGGTGATGACAGGTGGCAGTCTGGCCCGTGGGCACCTTTACTGATGAGCAGGTAAAGTTAGTGGGATGGAGCAGTGGCTGTTTCTGTAATGGGAGTCACTCTATCCCTGGGGTCACTTCTAAATACTAGTCAAGGAGGTGCCTTGGTAAGTGGGCACAGGTGGAAGGAGGTATCCTTGGGAAAACCTGACTCTTCCAGAGTCAAGGGTTGGGTTTCTGAATCCCCTGCCTGCCCTGGGCTACCATGGCCACGCTGCTAGGAGTGCAGGAACATCAGCCAGCCAGCCTGGGGTGGGGGTGAGGTCTGCTAGAAAAATTCCCCCACTGGCAACAGAGCCAGGGAGCCGGGGCCTGTCTCCACACTCTAGGGAGGGATGGCGGCAGGAGGGCGGGCTGGAGAAGAAGGCTCCGGGGTCTCTCCTCCCAGCTGACCCAGGAAGCCCGGGGAGGCCTCCTCCCTGGATTCCCACACTTGGGCCCCTTGTCCTCAGCCAGCTCCAGCTGGCCCCCGTCAATGCAGGGGCTCCAAAGACTAGTGGCGGCTTCGGGGTTAAGCGATTTCCCCCTGCCCAGCCCCCGCCCCAACCCTGGCTCCTGTCAGCTCCTTTCTTGTCTTCCTCCTCCTCCTTCTCTTTGGTGACCTCTGTGCAGTGTGGCTCTGCCTCCCCACAGAACCCCAGGGCTGTCATGAGGCACAGGGTTGGTGTGGGGGAGGTGGGCTGACAGCTGGGCTCAGGGACCCTCTAGGCCAGGCTGGACTGAGGGGTGTGGAGGAACCACCCCCGCCTCCCTGCATGCTGGCTGGGAGCCGGCTCTGTCGTTCTACCCACAGACCAGTGCTTCGGAATTCCAGTCCACGGTGGGAGGAGATGCTGAAGGAAAGGGAGAAGGGAAGCTCAATGCCCTGGCCAGGGTGCGAGATGGCACAGGAGGGGGCTGGCAGGGGCAGGCCAGAGTTTCTGGCTGAAGAGGGAAATCTCTGGTTCATCTCCCCCACCCCTCTTGCACACCTCAAGGCTTCTCAGGGAGCAGTTCTAAGTCCAATGGTGTGTGTCTGTGTGTGTGAGCCTGTGTATGAGAGTCCATATGTGTCTCTGGAGAGTGTCTGGCCCGTGGCTGTGTGTGTCTGTGTGTCTGAGCACTGCTGGGTCTCGTGAGCGCCTGTGTGGGTGGGTGGGTGAACACACAGGCTTGAAGCTGACCCCCTCCCCGGGGCCCAGCTCACAGCCCTGCCTAGCCAGCCTTCCCCCACAGCAGTCTTCCTCAGCCCCTAATCCCCTGTTTGCCTGGCTCATCCCTAGGCTCTTTGGGACTCCATTAATGAGCCCCGGCCACCCCAAGACAAGCCCCGAATTAACTCCACTGCTGACCCTGACATGGACACCTGTAATTAGGCCAGCAGCAGCTGAGGCAGAGAAGCCCCAGGGGCTCCATGGGGTGAAGGCAAGGCTGGGGCTGGGACAGGGAGCCTAATGCTCAGGAATGCTCTAAAAGCTGGGCCTGGCTCCAGGGCCCGCCACCCGGCTCACCTCTAATACCGCCCAAAGCCTCCCAGACAGGGCTCCAGGGGGATTACCTGTGGAGGGGCCCTGGAGGTGGGCAGGGCAGCTCAGCAGGCCTACCGTGCCAGCTCTGGGCTGGGGCGGCCTTCAGGAGAATGCTGCCCTCTTGGCCTTAGAGCCCAGCAGCCTGGCCACAAGGTCCTCAACAGCCCAGAACCTGTGCCCACGATGGCAGCTACCCAGGGAAGAGCCAAGTGCAGGCTGACTGGCCCATCTCCCTCCCTGTGGCCAGAGGGCCGGCCCCTCCCCTCCCCTAACTTGTTTTGTTTGCACAGAGTGTCCCAGTAGCTCCATCGCATTAACCCCTGACCCTGACTGAAACTCTCCCTCCCTTCTGACAACCGAGTTTACCTAGTGGCTTTCTCAGGCTTAGAGGGGAGGGCTGGCTCCTGTCCCTCCTGTCCCACCCCTCCCAGGGGAAGCTGCGCTCCCTGTCCTGCGTGCTCTCCTTGGGACTCCCAGATCCCCAGAGCTGCCCAGGAGTATGTCTGAGCGCAACTGAGGTGGCTGAGCTGAGCACCTGGGAGGCAGCCCCTCGCCGGTTTGACACTGGGGGTAGACGGTGCAATCATCTTCATGTGCAGTCTGGCAATATCTATCAAAAATGTTCAATGAACATGTCAGTTGACCCAACAATTCCATTTCGAGGAATTTGTCTATATATGTCCTGCACTTGTGCTCAGAGAAATATATCAAGGTATTTTTGCAGTACTGTAAGAGCTAAAGACTAGAAACAGTCTAGGTTTCCATCTGGGGCACAAGCAACATGATTAAAACTTAGCTATATGATGGAATATCATACAGCCATCCAAGAAAACAATGTAGGCTGGGCGCAGTGGCTCACACCTGTAATCCCAGCACTTTGGGAGCCCAAGGCAGAAGGCTTGCTTGAGCCTGGGAGTTTCACACCATCCTGGGCAACATAGGGAGAGATCCCCATCTCTAAAAAAAATGTAAAAGTTAGCTGGTTTTGGTGATACACACGTGTGGTCCCATCTACTCGGGAGGCTAAGGTGGGAAGATTGCCTGAGCCCTGGAATTTGAGACTGCTGTAAGGCATAATCACGCCACTGCACTCCACCCTAGGTGATGGAGTGATACCCTGTCTCAAAAAAAAAAAAAAAAAGAAAGAAAGAAAGAAAAAAAGAAAAAGAAAAAAGAAAAAAAAGGAAAGAAAACTATGTGTTTCTGCATGTACACATATATTATATAAATATATCCCCAAAACTCTGGAAAAATAACAACCGCATCGATGACAGAGGGATGAGAGGGTCACTCTGTGCTTCTGTATATACAAGAAGGCTTCATCAAACATTCTTGAATTATTACAAAACAAACAAGAGCTCACAAAAAGAATAACAGCACAACAGTCACTCACCTAGCTGTCTCCCACTACATAGCTCTGGAACCCTCCTAACCATGCTGTTTTTATCCTCATGTTACAGAAGGTGAAACCGAGGCTGAGAGTGGTTATGCAACGTCCCCAGTCATTCAGCACACACAAGCCAAGCCATGCCCTAAAGCTCAGAGATTGTCCTTACCATCTCTCCTTGAAGATGACATTTCTTCCATGTTCTGAGCCTCTTCAAGGGTGTGGGCATTGGGGTTGAAGTTAATGATTTTCCCCCTGGACTTCTATGAACAGCACAGAGTAAACCCTTTCCCTTCCTGTCCACCTCACCACCTCCAATCCCCAGAGGAGCTGCTTGGGAGCCCAGCCAGGGGTGGGTGGCTCCAGAAGCCAGTGCAGCTCCTGGCCTTGGCATGGTTGCCAGCTTCCCCATCACCTGCTCCTGCCAGTGAGAGCCCACTACCCGTTCCCCGCCAACACCCCCATCCTCGCCACAGAGCACCACCTTAATTACACTTAATGGCAAAGACCATAAGAGCTTTATTAACTTTATTATGGACCCAATTAGCAGTTAATGCCCCATGACTACTGTCCCCCCCAGTATCCCATTAAACAAAATGAAGCAGTCTTCCCTGCTTCCCTGCCGGGTGGGGCCTGAGGGGACAGGGAAATCCATCTTCCTGGGCCTGATTCTGCCCCCCTCAGGCCCACTGGACACCAGCTCAGGCCCCGGAGCTTCCCGGGGACTAGGGCTGGGTGCTCGGAAGACAAAGATTAATCAGCAAGTATTTTGGTGCCAGCCATTGAGCCCACTCACCCCCACACACATCCACACACATGCACACATGTGCACACACAGACACACACACTCACATATACACAAAGCCTGGCTGATGTCCAAATAGCCCCTGTCTCAAATCAAGGATGTGGAGATAGACATCCCTCAAACACAACCCTATCTAGCGCGCCAGCGTTCTCCAGCCTCGTCCAAGCAATCTTCAGAGCTGGGGTGTTCATGTTGAGGGCCTCTGCCTGGACTTGTCACAGTGAGAGATCAGAGAGCTGGGAGGCGAGAAGACTGAGGATAAGAAGACTGAGGGCGAGGAAGGAGAGCCTCTTCCCTGAAACCCACACCCTCACCACACCCCAGGCACTTCCCCGCTCTGGCTGATTGTTTCAAATATTTATTCAGCAGCACAATGTGACAGACACAGAGCTAGGCCCCCTCTGCCATCTCACTTGGGCATCACAACAACTCAAGGAAGTAGGTGTGATTTCTCCCAATTTACAGACACAGAAACTGAGGCACGGAAGGATCAACAGGTTTAGAAACAAGTGTTCTATGTGATTTGCCTGAAAAGATCTCTCCTCTTTTTCCCCAGCAACCCACCTTGCCCCATCATAAGGCAGAGGAGGCAGAGATCACAGACAGCATTCTCTCCATTACCTACAGACGGAGAATTAAAGCACAGAGAAGGTGCGAGGGACAATTGTGGTGATCATGACAAGACAGCCCTCGGATCTGAATCCACATCCACCTTGATGGGTTGAGAGGACTAGAAACCAGAGAACAACCCCATCTCTAATGCTGCAAGAGGCCCCTGATGCAGGATCTTGTAGGAATGAGAAGGCTCCATGGAACGGGACCAGGCAGGAGCAGAGAGGAGCCACGATACGTTAACTCTTCCAGTCACCCCACTGATCAAAACCTTAAGACTTGAGGATTCTGGTTCCTTGTGCTAGGGGTCTCCATCCCCACTCAAGCACAAGAACCACCTCAAGATGGGACAGAAGGGGCACACACCAAACCTCCAGGGACTTGGGTCCCTCCATCGGCTTTGGTCTCAGATAAGGAAGAAATATTATGACTGACAGGGCAGAATCGGTGGCTGCCCTGAGCAAGGGGGTGGGAGCTCAGGAAAGGACACCCTTGAACCTTTGCTTGCAAACAGGCTCCTTATTCCTGCTCCCCCTCCCCAGGGCTTCGTCATCCTGGAAGCAACCACTTGAAATGGGTCCTAGGGAGCCTGGGAGAGGGGCTGGCCTAGCTCCAGCCTCCAGCGCCTGGCGCCTCAGACAGGCCCATGTCCCCAGTCCCCCTCCAGCCTAGTCCCAGCTAGGGTCAGGAGGTGACAGGGAGAGCTTTTCCTCTAGGCCCTTCTAAGTCAGGATCCACTCCCACCCCAACACACACCCAGCATGGCACCCCTCCAATTGCTCTATCCCTGGGGAAGGCGGGGGGCATGGGCAAGTCAGCACTCTGTCCTTTCCCAAGAGGCCATGGGGCCTGGGGAGGGGGCAGAGCCTACTCCCTGGGGTTACTTGAGGGCAGAGCACTGGGGAGCCCCCCCGAGTAGGGCCTCCACTCTTCCCTTTGCCCTGGATGAGTGTTCTCTGACACCAGGTCCCCCGCCCCACCCTCTAAACAAACAGAAGCATCACCCTCCCCACCTTTCTCAAACCCAGAAGGATCTGGTGCCCAGGTCACCTCAGCTGGAGAAATCCAGAATCTGCTTACGGAGAACACTGAGGAACCTTGGTGGAGGCAGGGGTCAGAGGAGACAGTGAGATTTGGGGGCCTTGGGGGAAAGTTAGCCCATGCTGAGCTGAGGCTCTGGCTAGGGGCCCAGTATTGGCTCTGCTGTTTCCTGGCTGTGAGAGTTTGAGTGAGTCTTCCAACCTCTTTGAACCTCAGGTTTTCATCTGTAAAATGGGGCTGAACACAGAACTTGCTTCATAGGGCTCTTTGTGAACATTAAAGTAGTAATGTATAGAAAACCTTTAGCCAGTCTCTGGCATGAGTCACTGTTACAGTATTGCTGTCTGTAGCGATGGGGTGGTCCGTGATTGGCAATAATGACAATGACAATAGGGAACACTGTGAGGGCATCACAGGGGCCATAGCCCCTTCCACGAACCCTGTGCCTGGTTCTCACTGAGCATGGAAGAACGAACTCACAGTTCACATCAGCCCTCCAAGGCCCCCACTACCAGCAGCTCACCCTAGCATAACGATTTCAGAGGACTGACGAGGCCCTGGCTCACTCCCAGCAGACCCTAAAGGTGCCCCAGCACATCTTCTTACCTATTTACCTGTCTCTCCCTCTCTTGTCCTCTCCCTTCCTTTCCCTGGAGCAAGGAGGGAGAAAGAGATATCAGAATTTGAAGGATGTGAAAATTAGCCAGAGCTGAGAGAGGTGCCAACTTCAAGGCGGCGCCCCCGTCCCCACCCCTTCTCTACTCAAAGGTTGGTGTTTCCACAAGTCTTTGCAGGGAGACCCCCACCCCCCTAGGTGTGGACTGACACTGTCAGGCGGGAGGAGAGAGAAGAAGGAGAGAAGGCTGCCCAGGAAGAACAGCAGCCGCAGCCCAGGAGTCTGTGCCCAGGATGGGACCTCCACCCAAGCCACACAGAGCTCAGGTTTGTGGCTGAGGCAAAATAGCCCAGAGGAGGGGATCCGTCTCACCTTCCTGATTCCAGCTTCCCTGGCCACAGCTGAACATGTTGGGGCCAAGCTGGCTGACTTAGGGACAATTCGTTTCCCGAGAGGTGAGAGGGATCTAGGATACTGTCCTTTATCCCAAAGTACCTTTCCAGCCCCACCTTTGGCCTGTCTGAAGGTCTTTTTGGAATTCCTGCCTCGATTTCCCTACCTCTCAAAGAGCGCCATGAGCTGGTCCTTGCTCTACCTTCTGGGAGTGGTCAGACAGAGCAGTGGGTGGGAGCTCCAGGAGAGGAAGCCCTGCCACAGGAGCCCATCCCCTCATCCTGTCTCTGTCATCGTTAACAGCCGTAATTATTATTACTTGGAGAGACAGACCAGAGGTGGTCAGGGACATGGTTGGGGTGAATGAAATGAAAAAGTCCTGGGTACGTGCCGTCTCGCCAGGTTAATACTCCTGCCTGTCGGCCTGACAGCTGCAAGATTGATTACCCAGGCCTCCCGCTCTTTATAACTCGATCAGTTGAATTAATCTCTGGCTGTCGGCCCATCTGATGCCTGAATCACAAATTTAATTTGGAGGTGCACAGCTCCTCCCCCATTCCGTCTCCCCCTTCCTCCCAGCTTCCCCCCTTCCTCCCCAGCTCATCCCGTCTTCCTCCTTCCTTTTCCTTTCCCATTTCCTCCTCTCTCCTGCTCCACAGTTTCCTGTTCCTGTCGCTCTTCCTCTTGTCTGCAGCCTTTCAAGGCCCTCAAGGGGACAGTGGGTAGAGAGGAAGGAGGGAGAGGGGGAGTGGGTTGCCCTGAGTCAGCAGCCCCCTACGCAGACCAGGAGAGGGGTCGTGTGCCCCCACCCACTGGGCGAGGTGCCCACCCCAGCATGCTCCACCCCAAACAGAGAAAGAGGCTTGGCTGACACTAAGTAAGACATATTAATGTACTAAAGACTTAATGAAGTTGGGGCGGGGGGGTGAGGGGCGGAAAGTGCTTGCTTTATTAGTTTATGGCCGATTAATGGGGACGCCATTACTGTGATGGAGATGGATTGCTGCTGTCAGCAGCCTGGGCTGGGGCGGCCGCCGCTCCTTTCCTCGGGTGGTGGATGCCCCAAACGGAGTCAGAGAGAACTTCATTAGAAGCATCTACAGGATCCCACCTGGGAAGGGCCCAAGGCCAAGCTGGAAGGGTGGCGGCAGGGACTCAGCTCTAGGCTTTGGAGGGGAATTCCAAGGGGTCAGGGGCTGGGAGCTGACATCAGTTGGGATGGGGCAGTGGGGCTGTGCGGTGGCCTGGCTCTGGACCTGCACATGCCAGGGGTTCCATAGTCACCTGGGGAAAAGGAAGATAACCACAGAATAACCAGTGCCCACTTGACCTGCCTGAGACCCTTCAGGATGAAGGGAGTGGAGAACAAGGGAAGCGGGCCCCATTCTTCTGCCCTTCCTTATTGGGAGCAGTGCACAAAGACCTGGGCCCACTAGCCCAGAGGAATGGGCAACCCACCAAGCAGCAAGGCTGCCTCTAACACTAGAATCCCCAGCTCCAGGGCCAGGGACTTCCCACACTCTCTAAGTAGATAGAGGTGAAAACCACATTGCCTCAGTTACCTCCGACCACTGCCCCCAGGCAGCCAATGGGAAGCAATGACAAGGAAGGCGAGGAGTGGACTTCGGGGAGAGCTGACCTGGCAGACACCGCCCAGCTCTGGGCTTTCTCCTTTGGGACTGGAGGTCCTGGCACTGGGCAAGCTAACCCAGACACACCCCATCCCTTCATGCCTCCCTCCAGGACCCTGTTTTCAGTGAAGAGGGAGAGTAAGGGCTGGACCCAACACAGCTCTGCTTCTGTTTCAAGGGGCTGCTTTCTATTTGGAAGTCTCTAGATTCCTCCAGACCTCAGGGTCTTCTGTCAGCTCCTGTCTCTCAGGCATATATGACATTTTGGCATGGCCATTTTGATGCAGAAACATTAAACTTTCAGGATTCTTAAAAACCAAGTTATGTGGCCAGGCATGGTGGCTCATGCCTGTAATCCCAGCATGTTGGGAGGCCAAGGCGGGAAGATCACTTGAGGTCAGGAGTTCGAGACCAGCCTGGCCAACATAGTGAAACCCTGTCTCTACCAAAAACAAAAAAAATTAGCTGGGTGTGGTGGGTGGGTGCCTGTAATCCTAGCTACTGGGGAAGCTGAGGCATGAGAATTGCTTCAATTAGGGAGATGGAAGTTGCAGTGAGCCAAGATTGCACAACTGCACTCCAGCCTGGGCAACAAAGTGAGACTCCCTCTCAAAAAACAAAAAAATCAAGTGATGTTCAAAATAGACAATGCCAGCCCCTCCCTAGCCCCTACTGTGTCCTGAGGCCCTCCCAACCCAAACCCCATTTTGAGAGGCATCAGGGATGAAGATGGATTCCATATGGGCTCAGAACCACAGCCTGTTGACCAAAGTACATAGTACCACAAATACATTTTGATACAAGTTAGGCAAAACAATAGTGGCAAAATGATAGAGCCAAAATTCCCTCTTTGGCCTCTTTGCCCGTTCCTCACTGTGTGTGTAATTCTCGCTGGGTGTGTTTGCCCCACTTACAATGAGTTACTGTACATCCAAGCGCCAGTCCATGAGTCATGGCTAGCATATGGTATCATGTGTCTGCATGCCCTACAAGGGCCTGTATCTGTGTATGCTTGGGTGTCCGTCCGCATCACGGTGCGGGCACTCCCTGCTGGGCACTCAGGCCAAGGACCAACCATCGGTTTAGGGGTCATCACCCAGGCACACCCCCCCAAAGTAAGAGCTACCTGCTCAGACTAACTGGGAAATAAATACCCTGTTTCTGAGAGTAATTTAATTATTGGCTCCTGTGGCCTAGTGGGTAATTAAATTCCGTAGCTCCCAAAGTAATTAATTGCTATGCAAATAGTAATGCCCTCTGCTTTGGAGAGAAGGATCCCGGCCTGAGTTTGCCCTGCAATTAGAAGCTAATAATTACCCTGTCAGTTCCCAGCTTTTGCCGGATAATTACCTGCTGAAGCCCCACTGGTCACTGAGGGCTATTCCCATCAACTGCCACTGTAGCTCTGGCTCCGGTGGCCCCAAAAAGCCAGAGCAGGGGACCCCCAAGAGTGCTGGTTAATCCTGAGGTTCTCCCCATCCTACACCATGTCCACAAGCCCCAGGAGTCCCATAGAGACACACTTACTTCTGACCACGGGAAACTCAGGATGGGATCTCCTTAGCCTCCCTTTGCTAAGGAAGAGGTGCCCCAGCTTCTCAATGGCTAGAATCCTGTCAGATAGGTTCACCCAGGCTGGAGTGCAGTGGCTTGATCTCAGCTCACTGCAACCTCCACCTCCCAGGTTCAAGCAATTCTCCTGCCTCAGCCTTCCGAGTAGCTGAGATTACAGATGTGCACTACCACACCTGGTTAATTTTTGTATTTTTAGTAGAGACAAGGTTTTTCCATGTTGATCAGGCTGGTCTCAAACTCCTGGCCTCATGTGATCTGCCCTCCTCGGCCTCCCAAAAAAAAGCAGGCATTTTGCAGCTTCCACATACCTTCTCCCAGGTACTCGATAAACACTAATCTAGGTCCTGCTGTAAAGGGGCTCTGAGGATGTAATCAAAGTCCCTAATCAGTTGGCTTTAAATGAGGGAGGTTATCCTCCATGGGCCTGACCCAGTCAGATGAGCCTGTAAAGGGTCAGGGCTCTCCCTGTTGAAGGATGCTCCAAACAGCAGCTGGGTGTAGAATTGTTCTCCCTTTGCTAGGTTCTCCCATCCCGACTGCTTGTGGACAGCAGCTTTGCTAGCGCCCAGGGAGTTCCAGCTTGTTCCTGATCTTTCCTTCCTGACTGCTTGCCCTACAGATATCAGACTTACTTAGCCAACCCACATAATTGTATCAACCAGTTCCTTGAAATAAAATTTGGTATGTATTTAATAAAATTTATTTTATTATTTTTAGAGACAGGGTCTTGCTCTGTCACCCAGGCTGGAGTGCAGTGGTGTAATCACAGCTCACTGTAGCCTCAAACTCTCAGGCTTAAGCAATCCTCCCACCTCAGCCTCTTGAGTAGCTGAGAGGTGTGCACCACTGTGCACCACTGCAGGTGCACAGAGGTGCATGCCACTGCAGCAAGCTAATTTTTATTTTTTATTTTTTGGTAGAAATGGGGTCTTGCTATGTTGTCCAGGATAGTCTCAAACTCCTGACTTCAAGCAGTCTTCCCACCTCTGCCTAACAAAGCACTGGGAATACAGGCATGAGCTAACATGTTTGGTTCCCCCAAATTTTTTTTAATGAGCCGGGTGTGGTGACACATGTCCGAAGTCCTAACTACCTGGGAGGCTGAGATGGGAGGATCACTTGAGCCCAGAAGTTCGAGGCTGCAGTGAGCTATGATTACACCACTGCACTCCAGCCTGGGTGACAGAGCAAGACTCTCTGTCTAAAAAACAAAATAGGACGGGCATGTGGCTCACGCCTGTAGTTCCAGCACTTTCGGAGGCTGAGGCAGGCAGATAGCTTGAGTTCAAGAGTTCGAGACCAGCCTGGCCAACACGGTGAAACTCTGTCTCTACTAAAAATACAAAAATTAGCCAGGTGTGGTGGCGCATGCCTGTAGTCCCAGCTACTTGCAAGGCTGAGGCAGGAGAATCACTTGAACCCAGGAGGCGGAGGTTGCAATGAGCCGAGATCACGCCACTGCACTCCAGCCTGGATGACAGAGGGAGACTCCATCTCAATAAAATAAAATAAAATAAAAAAGCAAAACAAAACAAAACAAAACAAAAAAACTGGCTCACCAAAGATTCCCTGGCTAGTAAGTGGGAAAACAAGGTTTCTAGCCAGGCTCCCAATTATATTATAACTGCCCATTCAGTGTCAGGACCTGGCTCCAGGTCCCAAGTTCAAGGTAGGTTATACCTGTGCCCAATGAAAAGGTGCTTGTGGATCTCCCCAGCCCTCTCATAACTCTCAAGCATCACTGTGGCTCAGCTGAGTTTTTGTTTCTGACCTGGATCTTGTCCCCTCTATCAGGCTCCTGGCCCTTTGTTCTGGGTTCTTATTGCTGTCCCTGATTCCTTCCTAAGGAGATGGGCCTGAGAGTGGCAGAGCCTTGTGCTTTCTAGGCTTTAGTCGCTCCCTTTGAGAAACAGCCAGACCCCACCCTCCAGGTCAGAAGTCTTCCAACTGAATCTCCGTGGAATATTGTCCTGATGTAGTCTCAGAGCTGAGGGACTCCCTAGGAAGCCGGATGCTGGGCAGGCTGTGGGTAGAGTGGGAGGGCTCATGGAGACTGACTGAAGGACTCTGAGCCAAGAATGGGTTTCAGGAGTCTGGGAAAGAAGTCTAGGGAGCACAGGGGCTCAGTGAGGGCAAAAATCCTCCCCAGCCCCTCAATTGGTACCTCACAGTTATCTTTTGGGTCTCAGCTGCAGGAAGCTCTCCCTCACCCACATCTGAGGGTAGGCCACATGCTCCGTGTTTCTTCTCTCCCATCCTCTGTCTCGGCCCAGGTGAGCAAAAGGGCAGAAGACCTAGGCAGAGGAAATAGACCTCACAGGTGACCAGTTCTCCTCAGTCCAGAGGACATGTCTAGGACTGAAGCCTAGAAACAGGGGATGGCAGGAAGCACTATGGGCTTTGAGGCCAAAGTCTAGCCCTGTGAGTGCCTTGCCTTTGGTTCAGACACTCTAGGATTAGTGAACCACCCAAGGCAAGACTTCCGCACCACCACCAGGGAGGACAAGAGAAAAATGGGAGGCAGAGGGTAGCCCTGGGAAAGCCAGAGGTGATCAACAAACAAGCTTCCTACGCTTCATATAGGGATGTGGGCAGAAACTACACACAGGGAAATACTCAAGCCTCTCCATACCAGATGGTTAAGGTCACTTGATATTAATGAGGGTCTCATCTATTTGGGAAAATCCAACCTGGAAGAGATCCCATGGCACAAGAACAGTATGGCATCCCATGGTCTTGAGTCTGTGCCCTGCCTTCTATTTCCAGCTCCTGCTCCAATTTAACTGCAGGAACTGGTGGGAGTCATACTCCCACCTGTGCCTTTGTGAGGAGGTAATTTCTTGCTAGAGATTTTAGGACAAAAAAGTCTAATTAGCCGGGCATGGTGGCTCACACCTGTAATCCCAGCACTTTGGGAGGCCGAGGTGGGTGGATCACTTGAGGTCAGGAGTTCAAGACCAGCCTGGCCAACATGGTGAAACCACATCTCTACTAAAAATACAAAAAGTTGCCGGGCATAGTGGTAGGTGCCTGTAATGCCAGCTACTTAGGAGGCTGAGGCAGAAGAATCTCTTGAACCCAGGAGGTGGAGGTTGCAGTGAGCAGAGGTTGCACCACTGCACTCCGGTCTGGGCAAAGACTCTATCTCAAAAAAAAAAAAATCTAATCATTTATAAGTCAGCAGTCTTCAGAGAGCTCAGAGAGCACTCCAGAGGGTGGAAGCCATGTCTTCCCCATTGGACTAGAGGCTCCCTAAAAGGAGGAGCCTCCATGTCCCCTTTAAATAGGGACTCCCAAATGCAGTTGTATTTCTCTCTTATCTTCCCCCTCAGTGCCTTGCCTTGAGGTCTGCAAACAGTGATTCTCAAAACAGAGTCCCTGTGAAGAAGCCTGGTAGGATCAGGGGTCTCAGCGCATGGCCAGGGCTGCCAGATACCCTCCACACAATATGGCCCCCTGCATAGGCTGGTGCAGTTGCTACTCCACTGACAGCTCTTTAGAATCCATTCAGAGTTTTGGCCCTGCTGTAATCTCTGGGTGATGAATATTTCCCCTAATGAACTGACAGGAATTGAATTAGGCTGGAATGCTTGTGTGCTTAGACTGTAGCTGATTAAACCCCCATCTGTGCAAGGCCTGCCTGTGAACAGCTTGTTACATAAAATTTTTTAAAGGAGGGAAAAATGGTGTTGGTATTCAAGTTCTGCAAAGGAACGGGAGAGAAAGTGGAAGCAAAATGTCAATCCAGGCTTTTGGCAGGATCTGGTTGCTTTTAATCTGATCAAGCCAGTACTCCCACCTTAGGGCACCTCCACTTTCCAGCCAACTTATCTCATGAGGAGGGACTTAGGCCAGGGGTCTTCAGGGCACAGGGGCAGGAAGGTACCTGCACCCTTCCCCAGGAGTCCTGCCCAGATCTCCTCTGAGCCCACAACTGTCTACCTCTTGCAAGGAACATTTATTAAACAGGGAGGTGCTTTGGGGAAAGGTAGGAGAAGGAGAAGGTGTGAGAGCGAAATCAGGCCTGTGGATTCAGTTCCCATCAGATGCAGTTTTAGCTCTTTGTTCTTCCTCCAAAATCATCTGGTCACCTTCATGGGAAATTGCAGGGAGTTTGGGGTAGGCACTCCGTCTGGGCTCTTCGTGGGCCCTTTGTCAGTCAGGACCAAGGACAGCACCCCCACTATTTCCAGGATCACCAAACTTCCAGGTCCCTCCGCTTTTCCCTCTTCTTCCCTGCTAAACATTCCTTATTCTTCAACACACCTTTTCCTTTTCCTTCTTGTTCCCTTCCTCTTATTCTTCCCTCTTCCTTCTCATTCCTTGTCCTTAATCCCAGGGACAGAGCCTGGTTTCTGATTCTTCACCACCAGGTACTTCACCCCAGGAATCCCTTAAGAAAAGTTATTTAGGCTGGGCACAGTGGTTCACGTCTGTAATCCCAGCACTTTGGGAGGCCGAGACGGGTGGATCGCTTGATCCCAGGAGGGAGAGACCAGCCTGGGCAACATGGTGAAACCCCATCTCTACAAAAAATTAGCTGGGCATGATGGTGTGTGCTGGTGGTCTCAGCTACTCAGGAGGCTGAGGTAGGTGGATCACCTGAGCCTGGGAAGTCGGGGCTGAAGTGAGCCATGATCGTGCCACTGCACTCCATCCTGGGTGACAGAGTGAGACCTTGTCTCAAAAAAAGAAAAGTTATTTAAGCTCCCCAAGAAGCCTATCCCACCAAACCTGTTAAAAGCCTTATTCGCACGACTGACTCTTACCCAGGCCATACAAGAACACACACGCCGAAATCTGGTGGTTAGCAGGAAGGAAGGTCAGGGTGATTGTTTCTGACAGACTGGCCAACTCCCCTTCTCCAGTGGAGCTCAGAATCAGCCCACCTGATTTGAGTACTCTCAGCACAACTATGGCTCTAACACTACAGCCCTCCCCTCTCTTCACCTCTCCTTCCATCCTTATCCCTTTCCCTCCCTTCCCCCCCTCTTCTCCTCTGTGTCTCTATGAAAAGTGGCAGCAGCTGCTGAAGAAGGCAAACCCTTCAATGAGCATCAGCAATTGTAGTGACTGAATGTCCCAGCCTTCTTTCCCAGTTAATCTGACTTGGGAAGAGTTGAGGTATGCTCTGGCTCTGCTGCCCATGAAAGGCAGAGAATAAATAACAAGCCAGAGGCATAAACAGATGTGCAGATATATGCAGCTGGCATTTCCCTGCCAAATTACTATGGACAGAATGCTGGCAGGGGGCCAGGATGCCTCCCTCCCTGTTTGGAGTTCCACCACCAGGACCTATCCAAGCTCACCATCCATTTGGCAACATCTGAGTGAAGGGAAGGGATGCCAGGGAAGGGAGTGGGGAGGCTGCAGGTGCCCTTAGGTTTGGTGAAGAGCTCCAGAAGCTTATTCTAAAGACTCAGGAGGGTGGGGGTTAACATGGTGGGGAGGGATAGGGAGCTCTGACCAGGCCCTCCCTGTAGGTTCCCTAGGGTAGTCCCCTCAGGGTGTGGCTTGAGGGTCAATTCTTATCATACTATATGGCTCTGTGTTTCCACTCTCCTACTCACTCAAGGATTGGGTGTCCTTTGATCTTTGATCATATATGGCATTCCTCGGAGTTGGCGTGGAGTACAGGAGGCAGACACCAGCTGGTTAAGAGCCAATCAGAAACTATGCAGAACAAAAAGATGTCCCTACAGGCTGGGCTCAGTGGCTCACGCCTCTAATCCCAGCACTTTGGAAGGCCAAGGCAGGCAGATCACCTGAGGTCAGGAGTTTGAGACCAGTCTGGCCAACATGGTGAAACTCCATCTCTACTAAAAATACAAAATTAGCCGGGCATCATGGCACACACCTGTAATCCCAGCTACTCAGGAGGCTGAGGCAGGAGAATCCCTTGAACTCAGGAGGCGGAGGTTGCAGTAAGGTGAGATCGCGCCACTGCACTCCAGCCTGGGACACAGAGTGAGACTCTGTCTCAACCAAAAAAAAAGAAAAAAAAAAAAAGGTGTCCCTAGAGACTCCAGCTCTGGAACAAGAAACTGTGCTTGGAATTATTGTGCAAGCAGCAAAGCAAGTGGGCAGGGAGAGAAAGAATGAGCTAGAAGGAATGTTGCCCAAGGGGGTCTCTCTATGGCTAGCCCCAGATCTGAATTCAAAGAGACACCAAGCCACCTTCTGGGCTTCATTCAGATCACAAAGGGTCTTTTCTCTTGTTAATTTGCCTTTCTTATGCCAGGCCACCTCATGCAGATTTGAGCGGCATGGAGCGAAGTTTTTCTAGTGCCTGATTATTGCCCTTGCTCCATATAAGGTGCTGCAGATTTCTGACTTTATGGGGATGGGTGATGTCTGCTCTGATGAGCCATGGCATTATGACAGATCTTGAATGGTCTCAATTCTGTAGGCAATGGGGAGCCAAAGAATTATATGATAAAAGTAAGTGGCCTAAAAAGACAAGACTGGGAGTGGAGTGGAAGGATGGGTTGGAGGAAAGAGAGATGCAGAGTGGGGAGGCTAGTTAAGAGCCTGTTGTCATTCAGGCCTGATGATGGGATCCTGAGCTATGCAGAGGTAAAGGAACAGAGGGAAGAGTGGAAAAAGAACTGCTGGGACTTTGTGATGAATTGAACAGGAATCAGATGAAGAGAGATAGTGTGGCCACATAATTTATCATGCAATCTAGAACAGTTTTGAGCATAAATGGAGTTCTAGCAATGATTTCACCAAGACAATAGACAGGAACTGTGGACAACTCTGGACAAATCTGAACACACAGATGCCTCAGTCAAAGATGACTCAAAGTATGATGTTTGGGCAAAAGCATGTATAGGAATGATGCTGACCAAAGCAAGGAGGCTGGGAGGCAGAGTAGCAGGATGGGAAAAGAGGGAACAATGCCCTTGGCATTGGACTTGTCAAGTTTGAAGCACTTAGAGACATTCACCTTGCAATAACCAGCAGGCCACTGTCTTCCAAGCATCCATGGGTGCTTGCTTGGCAATGTGTGTTTCAAACTTGAAGGACAGTCAGGGTTAGATATAGTGCTTTTTTTTTTTTTTTTTTTTTTTTTTTTTTTTTTTTTTTTGAGACAGAGTCTCGCTCTGTTGCCCAGGCTGGAGTGCAGTGGTGCAATCTGGGCTCACTGCAACCTCTGCCTCCCAGGTTCAAGCAATTCTCCTGACTCAGCCTCCTGAGTAGCTGGGATTACAGGCATGCACCACCAAGCCCAGCTAATTTTTGTATTTTTAGTAGAGACAGGGTTTCACCATATTGGTCAGGCTGGTCTCGAACCCCTGACTTCAGGTGATCCACCTGCCTTGGCCTCCCAAAGTCCTGGGATTACAGGCATGAGCCACTGCACCCGACCTAGTGCATATTTTTTGACTCACAGATGCCACTTCTAGAAATGTTAATCTCAGGAAATATTCATTCTTGTACCAAAAAATGACATATATTAAAGCAGGATCATTGTGGCATCACTTGGAAATAACCTAAAGGTCTATGAATAAAGAATCGGTTCAATCTATTCTGGAGTGTCATGTGAAATATACCCACATATATTGAGGTAAATCCATATATGACCTAGAAAATATCTCTGGTTTTTTTGTTTTGTTTTGTTTTTGAGACGGAGTCTCACTCTGTCACCCAGGCTGGGGTGCAGTGGCGCGATCTTGGCTCACTGCAAGCTCCACCTCCCAGGTTCATGCCATTCTCCTGCCTCAGCCTCCCGAGTAGCTGGGACTACAGGCACCCGCCACCACACCCGGCTAATTTTTGTATTTTTTTTTAGTAGAGACAAGGTTTCACCATGTTAGCCAGGATGGTCTCGATCTCCTGACCTCATGATCCGCCTGCCTCGGCCTCCCAAATTGCTGGGATTACAGGTGTGAGCCACCGTGCCTGGCCCATCTCTGGTATTTTTAAGTGAAAAAGGCAAATTGCAAAATAATAGTATGACACGATAAATATACAATAATTGTTTTAAACCCTATTTTTGTGTGTGTCTATACGGTGACTATGTAACAGACCTAGAAGAATACACACTGACTTGTTAACAGTAGTTGCTTATGGAAAAGGGAATAGAATTACAGGGAAAGAGAAAGGCTTTTACTTCTTTACACAATACAGAAGTTTGACATCGAATTTTTTTTCTTGAGATAGGGTCTCAGTCTGTTGCCCAGGCTGGAGTGCAGTGGCATGATCATGGCTCACTCAGCCTCCAACTCCTGGGCTTGAATGATCCTTCCACTTCTGCCTCCTGAGTAGCTGGGACCACAGGTGTGCACCACCACGCCTGGCTGATTTTTGTATTTTTTGTAGAGATGGGGTCTTCCTGTGTTGCCCAGGCAGGTCTCCAACTTCTAAGGTTGAGTGATCTACCTGCCTCAGCCTCCCAAACTGCTAGAATCACAGGCGTGAGCCACCACACCTGGCCAAAATGGAAATTTTTATAAGTGTATGTTCATAGACTACATTTTTAAAGTAAAGGACCAAAAAAAAAAAAAAAGGATTTTTTAAACACAGACTAAGGAGTTATTAAGGGGATGGGTGAAGCCCTAGGAGTGAGTGAAACCAGAGACTGGGGCTGAAACTTGAGACCTATTCCCACAGATGGGAAGCTAGGAGCAAGGAGACAAGGCCAGAAAAGAAACCCTAGAGGGTGGCCAAAGAGGGTGGAAATCACTTCTGTCTCCCAAGGCTAGGGAGATAGAATCTCCACCTCACACGTAAGGCTGCCCTCATCAGTCTCTCCAAACTCCAACCCTTCCCTTCAGGAGAACAGAGCTATACAAGAGCCCAGCTTTGTTCCAGGGCCATGACGTGTCCTCGGTGACCCACAGCTGTTCCAGACTCCGAGCTGTTAGAGAAAAGCCCAGCTCTACGTTAACTGCCACATCAACCCAGAAGATCAGCTCGATCCTAGGCACCACCTAGGGTGACCCAGCCCCAGCCTAGGTGGCCCCACCCTAGGTAGTCCTGACTTTTTCCTACTTCTCTCATCTTCCCTAATGCTGTCAAAACTCCCAATACTTCTCCAGGTGAAAAAAATAATAGCCAGAAATTAATTCCATCTCAGGGAGCAGGGCTGTGTGTGTGTATTGTGGGGGGTGGCGGGGATGGACAGAGAGCAGCTTGACTCACAAGAGCTCCTCCCCTGGGGAGATGGAACCTGACAGTCAGGGGTGTGGGATGCATTGAGGTGACTTCCTGACAAGGCTGTCAGCACGTTTCACTCTTCACTCTCAGCAGCAGGTCCCCTGCAGCTAAGTCGGCTTCTTTTCCTCTGTCTCCACCTCAATAAGGCTGGCTCTCTTCCCCCTGCCAGTGCCTCTTCTCCCCATTGGGAAGCCCTTTCCAGTGCTCACTTCCTATCTTGGTGCTCCACCTCCCAGCTCTGCTAGGCTCTTCTTTTAACAGAAATGCATAGAGTCAGCTTTTCTATTAGGGTGCCCTAGCCCCTGCCTTCTTCCTAAACATAGCAAATTTTATAGATGATTGGGAGTCCAGGGATGTACACAGCACATGGGGCAAGGAGACAGTGTGCACACGTGTGTGTGTGTGTGTGTGTGAGAGAGAGAGAGCACCTTTTGGTCCGTGTGTATGCTGCTAGTGGAGGGAGGGGTTCAGAATGTGTATGGGCTGGAGGAGGGCACAGCTGGCCCTAACCAGGTCGTAGAAGATTATAGATATCAGTACCAGCATTGTCTATAGAGTTTGTCTCATCAGCAGCCCCCTCCCCAATTTATAAGTGAGAAAGCTGAGGTCGAGAGAGGTTAAGTAACTTATCTTCCATCACACAGTTAGCTAGTGGTAGAACTAGGGTTAAAACCCGGGAATTCTGACTCACGGACAATACTGTGTTCACAACTCTCTTAGAGACCTTAGAGAAAAGGTCCTATATCTCGGACACTATAAAGATGACAGATGCCCAAGCAACAAGGTGTTGCCCATCTCTACAAAAAAAAATTAAAAATCAAAAAAATAAATAAATAGCTGGGGCTTGGTGTCATGTACCTGTAGCCCCAGCTACTCCGGAGGCTGAGGCAGGAGGATCCCTGCAGCCCAGAAGTTCAAGGCTGCTGTGAGCTATAATCACACCACTGCATACCAGCCTAGGAGACAGAGACCTTGTCTCAAAAAAATTAAATTAAATTAAATTAAATTAAAATTAAATCTTAAAAGATGAGGCTGGGCGCAGTGGTGCATGCCTGTAATCCCAGCACTTTGTGAGGTTGAGGCAGGTGGATCACGTGAGGTTGGGAGTTTGAGACCAGCCTGGCCAACATGTCTCTACTAAAATTACAAAAATTAGCTGGGTATGATGGCGCATGCCTGTAATCCCAGCTACTCGGGAGGCTGAGGCACGAGAATCACTTGAACCTGGGAGGCAGAGGTTGCACTGAGCCGAGATGGCGCCACTGCACTCCAGCCTGGGCTACAGAGAGAGACTCTGTCTCAAAAAAACAAAAACAAAAACAAACAAAAAAACCTTAAAGATGATAGATTTGACTAACAACTTCTTAAAGTGGTGGGAAAATCTAGAATCTCCTGGCCTTCAGGCTGCCCAGGGGACAGGCCGGGCCCTGTCTCTCTGTGTCCCCACCAGCCCCAGCGGTGACAGCAACCCCTCTCCTTTCCATCACCGCTGATTCTCTCCTGATGGAGTTCTCCTTGGCTTGGTGTTTCTTACAGATCCTTATTCCCCTCCCCCAGCTGCCTCATCCGAGGACCCAGCCCAAGACAAATTGGTCTTCCCCTTACCCAAGCTCTGGTTCCAGCCACTGCCTAGCGGCTTGCTTGACTTTCGAGTGTCCTCTGTTTCCCAGCCCAAATCTGAAGTCCCCTTTGAGCCACAGCTCCTTGGCATTGGAATCATTTGACTGCTCCAGGAATGACCCAAGACATCTTCCCCTTCATGATTGGAAGAAAAATTGGTTCTTAACACAAATTCTGTTCATTTGACAGCAACATGAAATGCCAGCACGGGGCGCCACCCCCTCTACCCCTGCCTAGCATGCTGTAAGTTCTGCGGGTCCCCTTGCAGAGCTCATATATGAAGATTGTCTTCCCCGCCACGCTCTGCCCCCAACCCCTGCCAGGAGTCTCTGCTATGAGGGAATGGTGGTGAGTACGGCAGGCTTCTCCTATCGCTCTAATCGCCTCTCCCACCTGCCCACAGCTCCCCCAGGAAGAGGGGTGGAAAGAAGGGTGCGGAAAAGAGGTTGACAGAGCAGTAAAATGTCAGGGCCTTTCCTCTCTGCTCCCTCTCGTGGCTCTGGAAGCGTCCCGCTTTCTCCCCTCTCCCCTCTCCCCATCTCCATCTCCATCTCCTCCCCTTCCCTCCTTCTCCTCGGCAGTCCCCGATGCAACTGCTGCTGAGGCAATGGCATTTGGGGGATGAGGCAGGAGAGGTTAATTATTGCTCCCTCACCCCCCACGCCCCCCCCCCGACAAGATGTATCTGACTGTCAGAAGGGATGACAGATGAAGACAAAGTACAGGTACGGTGCAAACCAGCCCTCCTTGTACCAGCCAGGGGTGGGGGTGGAGGGGGGCGCGCTACGGAAATTTTAACCCCTCCAACGCTGGTTCACACAGCAGGGAGGGGCGGCGGGAGTCGGGGAAGCCGGAGTTAGAACCTGGGTCCTGATGAGGGCCGGCTGAACCCAGAAAACCTGTGGGGCCTCTTGCCTTGCTCCAGTGATCTGAGGTGGGGGGGCTAGGTTGCGGGGAGTGACTGTCCCAGAGGCTACAGAATCAAGGTCACAAGCAATCATTCAGAGAACTTTACAGGAACAGAGAAAGGAGCTCATGGAGTAGCCTAGGTCGATTTGGGGGCTCAGGAACCCCAGTAAGAGGGAGCTTTCCACCACTCTTTCACCTTCTCCATGACAATGTCCCCCTCACATGTCTGTCCCCAAGGCTGCTTGTCAGGGTGTGCCTGTGTATTTGAGAATGAGCATCTGTGTAATTGTATGTCTGAAACTGTGTGTACTTCTGATGATGTAATGCAATAGGCTTGGAAGTACTGGCCTACATTGGGGTTGTGTGTGTGCGTGCATGCACGTGTGTGAATGGGTGTGTGCATACACACCCACGGGTGCTTGGAAGGTGTTTAAGGGTACTGTGACGGTGCCTGTACTGTGAGCACAATGTGCTGTGAGTGTGCATGAGAGAGAGTGCTTCTGTCTGTAAGTGTGGCTGTGGTGAAGGAGTGTGTGTCAGGAGAATGTGGATGTGTGCGTGCAAGTACTGAAGTGTCTGCATTTGGGACTGTACACACGTGCTAGTGTGAGAGATGTGTGGATGTGGATTATGGTGTAAGTGTGAGCATGGTTGTGTGTGCATGCACGCTGTGTGTACACTGGGCTCGAGACTGCAGCCTCTTCCTCTCACTGGCATCCCTCCCTTTCCTGACTCCCCTCTCTCCATAAGCAAACGAGGTGAAATAATTACTTTTCCATTTAAACGCCCCATGTTCAAGCCAGAATGAAAACAAAGTGATTTAATAAAATTGTCTTTAAAAGGAAAAAGAGGAAAATAAATGTCTGCTCTGCTCCCCTCCCTGGCGTTCAGGGAGGCCCCAAGCCCTTCAAAGTTAATTAAAACAGGAACTAAAATCACAGAATCGCTTCCCAATCCTTTTCCCATCTCTCTCTGCCTTAAAGGTAAGGCAGCCCCAGAACCGCTGCCTCAGCCCTGTGCCTGGAGGGTTCCTCTTGTTCTAAGTTTCGACTTCCCCCAGGACCAACCCTCACTCTCAGCAGGCACCTTGGCCTTCCTGCACCCATGTCTGGGGGAGGCAGCTCTGTCCCTATTTCCCTCCTCCCAAAGAGTCATTAAAGGCTTTGTCTGGTCATCTGAAGTCCTTGATGGACACTGGTCCCCATCAGAAGCTTCCGGCCTTGCCTCCTCCCAGGACACAGCCGGCCCTCAGCCCCTGCTGCTCCCCCGCCCCAGGTCCCTTGAGCCTCCAGCTGCTCTGAGCTTTATCTGTCTTCACTGACCCCCTGGCCCAGTCCTCAGCTCCAGCCCAGCACAGTTCCGGCTGCTTCCGCCTGGTCTGTATCTGTTCCCCATCAGAGGCCCCATTGGAGCTCTAGCCCTTCATCAGCCCAGATAAAAGAGATGGATGAAGGTGACTTTGGGGGATGCCCCTCCTCACAAGCCCAGAGGTAGAGCCCTGGGTTCTGACAAGGGCTCCCTGAGGAGGGCTAGGTGTGGGGGTGAAGACGGCTGAGCTCTCTGGAAGCCCAGTCCCTGCCCACCTCTATCCTGCCTCAGCCTTTCCCCTTTTCCTAAGGCCCAATTCCTAAGGCCTCCTCCAGGCAGATGCCAAGACTGCAACCACCCCATTCTCCAACACACCCACTTCAGCAGGAAGCTCTGCACTGGGCACCCTACCCCCATCTCCGTGCAGATCATCTACCCCAAAATAGTAATGCATAGTAAAACTGACGTTTATTGAGCACCTATTTTGTTACAGACACATTGCTTATAAGATCTCTAATCCTTGTCACAACCCCTATGGAGTAAATTTTATCACTATATTGCAAAAGAGGACACAGAAGAAGGAAGGTTAAGAAACCTACCCAATGTACGCACTTAAAAAGCAGAACTGGCTGCGTGGGTGGTGCATGACTCTACTCCCAGCTACTCAAGAAGCTGAGGCAGGAGGATTGATTGCTCCAGCTCAGGAGTTCAAGGGTGCAGTGAGCCATAATTGTGCCACTTTAGTCTGGGCGACAAAGCGACACCCTGACTTAAAAAAAAAAAAGAAAAAAAAAAGCAGAACTGAGACTCAATCCCATACTGCAAAACCTCCTATGCAAAGACCCACCATTACCTTTCAGAGATTACTCCCCCCAGAAACCCCCCAGTACTGCCCCCAGAACTTAACCCCTCTGACACCAAGGAGTTAGGCCCAGGAGAACTGTGAGGCCTTCTCCAGCCCTACTCCAGCTCTCGGGGTGGGGGTAGCAGGAAGCAATTGTCCCTAGAGTCCTCAACCCTTATCCTGGGAGACTCCATTACTTCCCTCAAGCTGTCATCACTTCTCATAGAGACCCTGTCTTTTCTTCCAGGGGACTCCAGCCCTCATTTCAGTGAAGATACTGAGTACTTCAAGGTGCTCCCCACCAAGAGGATGGGATGAGATTTGATTGTGGGGTAACTCTTGTCACCACAACTGGACTTTCATAACTGTCCACCCTGTCCAGAGAGCCTTTAGTTGCCCAAATGGCAGAGTAAATGTCAAAACCAAATCCAGGCCAGGCACAGCGGCATGCGCCTATAGTCCCAACTACTCGGGAGGCTGAGGCAGAAGGATCTCTTGAGCCCAGGACCTCAAGTCCAGTCTGGGCAACATAGCAAGACCCTGCCTGGAAAAATAAATCAATCAGAAAAATAAATCTAGGCCAGGAACTAGCTTGCGTTTTTAGCACATCCCACCCGCACCCCACTCCCTAACCAGCGAGGACACAGCCCAGGGATCTAAGGCCTCAACCCTGGGGAAAAAAAAGAGGCCCTGAAGAAAGGGGAAAAAGGCAGTGAAGGGGCAGAAACTCTGGTAGTCCAGCAAGGGAGGGTGAGAAGGAAGGGGAGAGGTATGAGAATTACCATAGACCAAGGGTTGGGGTGGCACCTGGCGGCTCCCAGACTTGACTGCATCTGGAAAGCATCTAGCAAAAGCAGGGAAAGGAAGAAATGATTCAGAAGCACCTCCCCACTTCAGTCCTCTAGAAATGTGTGTGTTGGTGGGGTAGGTGGATGTTCTATGACCTTTTCCAGGTCTACGCCCCACCCTTGTTTGAACCCCTTGGGCTGAGCCCAAACTGGAAGCTGGTAATGGCAGCCAGGTAGGTGATGACCCAGGTGGCTGGGACAAGGCTTCATGGGATGCTGCTATTGTGAGCCCTGCCCCACCTCGCCCACCACTTAAGTGAGTCACCTAAGCCAGGCCAGGCCCTGGAGCCTTAGCTCTCCTCTGTCCGCAGCACATCTGGGAGCCAGCTTCAGCAGAGAGAGGGCTAAACTGGGGGCCAGCATGGGGAAGGGAGGTCGGGGTGGGGAGGGAGGGATGACTCCCTCAAGATGGCTTCCAGGCTCCACCCCCAGACAGGTGTATCCTTGCTGCCAGAGCCTCTATCTCTGCCTTGTCCCCACCCCAACTCCATCCCCAATCCCAACCTCATTACTCACTTCTGCCCCCTTCTCTATCCCACCACCCCATTCCTCCCCAAGTGTCCTCAAACCGCCCTTCATTATCCGCAAGTGACTCCCAGAGCTCACTGCCTCCCAGAACTGATCCCTCCTGGTCTCTAACTGCCTCATCACTGCCCTCAGAACCTGGCCTCTTACCCCAGCCTCCCAGACCCCGCTCCCACCCTTCCCCAGCACTGAGCAGAGGCAAGACTTGATGTGCACTAACAGTTCCTTGCCACGCGTAGACTTACACAGCTGTTCCCGGTTTAGAAAGAATTCAGTCATTCAGAAGGCTGAGGAAATAACCACAATGCATCCTAGGAGGCAACAGGCCTATGTCTCTAGCTTCTTTCCCTCTGCCCTCAGCTGCCTTCATGCTCAGAATAGAGCTCCAGGTGACAGGACCAGTGATTGTGAGTAAAAAACCAGGGAATCTCCAGGCCTACCAGAGTTTAGGCCTATCTACTCCTCGCATATACATATATTAGACAGTATTATATGTGCATGTGCGCATAATCCTGGAAATATAAACATACATAACTAATGTAAGTATACATACACATCTTAGACTGGAATCCAAGTTCCATGAGGGCAGGAACAATTTTCTGTTAAGGCTCTGTCACCCAGGCTGGAGTGGTACAATCATAGCTCACTGGCAGCCTTGAACTCCTGGCTCAGGCAATCCACCTTCCTTAGCTGCCAGAGTAGCTAGGATTACAGGTGTGTGCCATCCCACCCAACAAATTTAAAAAAATTTTTTTTGTAGAGACAGGCCTTCACTATGTTACTCAGGCTGGTCTCGAACTCCTGGGCTCAAGCAATCCTCCTACCTCAGCCTCCCAAGTGCTTGGGTTACAGGCAATTTTTTTCCCATGATGTAGCCCCAGTGCTGGTACATAACAAGTATTTGTAGAAAGAATATGACACAGCCAGGCATCATGGCTCATGCCTGTAATTCCCAGCTACTCAAGAGACTGAGGCAGGAGGATCACTTGAGCCCAGGAGTCTGGGGCTGCAGTGAGCTATGAAAGTGCTACTGTATTCCAGCCTGGGTGACAGAGCAAGATTCTGTCTCTAAAAAAAAAAAAAAAGAAAGAAAGAAAGAATGATACATAATGGAATATATACTTGAAAATAAATGTCTATACATATACATATAACAATACATCCAGATGCAGTCAAGTCCAGGAGTCTCCAGGTGCCACCCCAACCCTTGGTCTATGGTAATACTCATACCTCTCCCCTTCCTTCTCACCCTCCCTTGCTGGACTACCAGGGTTTCTGTCCCTTCACTGCCTTTTTCCCCTTTCTTCAGGGCCTCTTTTTTTCCCCAGGGTTGAGGACTTTTGCACACACATACATACATACAAAACCTACATGTAGGCCAGGCGTGGTGGCTCATGCCTGTAATCCCAGCACTTTGGGAGGCCAAGGCGGGCAGATCACTGGAGATCAGGAGTTCGAGACCAGCCTGGCCAATGTGGTGAAATCTCATCTATACTAAAAATACAAAAAAATTAGCTGGGCATGGTGGTGTATGCCTGTAATCTCAGCTACTTGGGATGCTGAGGCAGGAGAATCACTTGAACCCTGCTGCAGTGAACTGAGATAGCACAACTGCAATCCAGCCTGGGCGACAGAGTCAGATTCCAGCTCAAAAAAAACTACATGTATAATATATCCACATACATATATATGCAATTAGATGTATACATACAATGCACACATAACTATAGATATATTTTACATATAGATGTCATACTAATATATGCTACACATACATGTGCACATTCATATACATTAAATGAATACAAATTGAAGCATCTTTTTTTTACTCAGATTTTTCCAGTCAAGTAAATTGTCTCAAGGCCCCTGGCCCAGGTCTGAGTGTCACTACCAGAATGATCCACCAGATGGCACTCCTTCGGTACTTCCTGTACTCCCAAGTTGCCAGAGATGTCGCCTCTTTCCGCTAAGGCACAAAACTTGCAGAGCCAGGTGTTCCCAGGCGCTTCCCCGCACGCCACCGCCCGCGCCCTCCCCCCAGCCTCCACCAGCGTGGTGAGCGTGTCCTCGGTCCCCAAGGTCTGCAGTCTTGGCCCTCTCTGAGTCGGGTTCATCTGTCGGGCTTCCAGGCTTCCCTTTGAGGGGCGCTCTCCAGCTTCGGGCTCCAGTTCTTTCCAGTCCGCACATCGACTCCCCGGTCACCAGGGCGCCAGGGGCTGGGCTTCGCCAGGACACCCTCGGTTATACCAGCACGGCTGCGCAACCCTTCTTTGGAGCCTTCGCGATGACGAGCAGCCAGGCGAAGCGGCCCTCTTCCTCACGACAGCCCGAGGAGGGAGTCAGGGTCATTTTCAGACAGCCCCCTCTGGCTTCCTCTTCACACCCTGCTCTAGATGGAGGAGAGAGACACGCCCAGCCCGGCTCAGCTAAAAGCAGGGAGAAGAACCCGGCCGAGACCTGGAAGCCTCGGCTTGGGAGGAGCTGGTCCGACGGACCCTTCCTGCCCGGGTTTGTCCGGACTCCGGATCTCCGGGTAGGAGCCAGAAGAAAGCGCATTCCAGGGATTTCAAGCGGACTATACTTAAAATCTTGAGGTGGGAGATGTAGGGTGCGACTGAGCCTCTGCCGCCTTCAGGCCTGGCAACTCTGGGTCGGCGCTCCTGGAACCTCACATCTCGGGTGTGAGCAACCTAGGACACAAAACGCGAGGATGGCTTGGAAGCCCGTGGGGAGGCGAAACCGGGAGTTCTGGCAGCGGCTCAGCCTCCCCCTCCTCCTCCCTCCCCCTCCCCTGCCCTCCCCTGGGAGCAGCGGGAAATTATTTATTAAAACGCCGCCCGCGCTCTCATTTATTTGCGGTGAAAAATCCTCAGCATCTCAGCACGTTTATTAAACCTTTCCCGTCCCCGCGCCCGCATTACTTTAATAATAAATCGCGTGTCACTTTCCAGCGACGTTATTAAAGCGGGTCCGCTGCAGCAGAGGCGGGGTGCGGGGAGGGAGGGGGCGGTGGACAACAGTTCTCCCATTCCAGGCTGTGGGGCTTGAACCAGCAGGGCGGCGGAGGGGAAAACTGAGGCTGCTAGGAGGCTGCTCCTGAACACCTACAAAGTCGGCTAACGCGATCAAGGAGTACGGATTTCCCAGGACCTGCGTGACCCTCTCCGGTGGGGTGGGGCTTTTGGTGAGGAGCCTCTGCTCTGCAGGTGGACGCGGTAGGAGCTATGGGCCCGCAGAGGGCGCCTTGGAGCCCAGCTGGGCGAAAAACAAGCCAGGGGCGGATTCCCTGGCTGATGCTGGGACTCACACCCACGTCCCCTCTTTCAGCGCCGGGCGGATTTTGGCCACAGCGCCGAACAGCACGCCCCACCCCCGCCTACCCCTCTGATTCTGCTTCTGTGGGCGCCCTGGAATCGGCTCCCGGTATCCAACCCGCTTGCGCTGTTGTGCGCGGCTCCTGGGGCCGCCCGGCTCCAGCCTGGGTTCGGCAATAAACACTGTCGCTGGCTTAAGGACCCCGGGCAAACCAGCAGTAGATGGAGTAGCGCGTAGCCGCGGGAGGGGCGGCCAAGCAGGACCTGGTGTTGGAGTTCCGGACCACGCCCCTTCCATGTGGCCAGGCTCCCTGCGTTGGGCCCCAGAGGACAAACTCTGACGCTGAGCCAAGGGCAGGCCCTCCCGCAGTGGCGCCAGGATCCGGGTGGAGCCCTGGCGTGTAGGAGGCTGTCGCCATCCACACACAGCGCCTGGGCCTCGCTGACTTATGCTTTCATTCTCTCCTTCAATCATTAAATAAACATTGAGTCTCACCAGTGTCCCTGGGCTAGGTAAGCAGAATGAGGAAAGAGATTTGGGGACCCCAAGCCAGAGAGGACAGGTCACAATTGGGGCAGATAGGAAATAGGCTTACCATGGCTCTGGCTTCTGCAGGAAATGGGTAGATTCGTATGGGAGCTGGGGAAGGGTATGGACCACACAGGTGACCAAACTTCTACCCTCCTCTATCCAGTTTATGCTTTCATTTTGGGGGCCTACCCACATAGCCCTGTTCCCCATTCTGGCGTGGGGAAGGGTTTGGAATAAGATGAGCAAAGAAGCAGGTAATGTATACCAGCCCCAATGGAGGGCAGACTGGGAAGATAACTTCCTTCCAGCCAGATGGCTCCAGCCTCCCTCCCTCAAAGGCAGGATAGGCCCAAGTTCAAACCTTCTCTCCGTACGTCTGGCAGGCATGTGCTTAGAGAGCAGGCCATGCAGCTTCTGGAAGCCAGAGTTCTGTTAGTGTGGGAGGCCTCCCAGGGATATTCAGTTTTCATGTGCACATCTGCATAAACTGTCTGTGCATCTGTCTGTGCATCATTGGAAATCTTTATTGGTGCCTAGCCCTGTGCTAGGCTTTGTCCAATACAGAGTGGTATAAGATCTGGAGCTGGCCTCACCCATCTCTCTGCACTGAACTAAGTCATGCTCCGCTGTGCTCTCTCTTGTACAAAAGATGGCAGACAGCAAAGGGGACTGCAGTTAGTAGGTGCAACTGGGGCTTAGGAGAGAGGGAAAAGTTCTGGAAGATGAGTTTGGGGAAAGGGCATACAAGCTAGATAAACGTTGGGGAGCAGGAAATAGCAAGGACCAGGGCCTGGGAGGAAAGGCAGTTAGAAGCGTGGCCCAGCAGGGCTGGAAGAAGTGGAGAATCCTGGTGCCTGCACCTCTGTGTCTGCTCCGGCCCCCACCCCAGCCTGGGAAACAACCTGTTGGAGGTCCTACTGGCCAGGGCATCTCCTGCATGGGCCCCTTTGTACCCCACCGGTCCTGGTCTCAGCCTCTCTCCCCACCCTCCTCCAGCTTTTGTCTTTCCCCTACCACACTGCTACCTTGGAGTCAAATAGGCCTCCCATGATCATCCCTACTGACAGCATGAAAGCAGTCCGTGAAGGGACCCTGCTCCCTGTTCCAGGTCTTTTCAAGAGCAGGGATGAACACTATAGCCGCTCACCCACCCCCATGGGCCAGAGCTCTGGACCTAGTAGTAATCGTCACTCTCTTCACTCTCAGCCTCCTCCTCAGGAACCAGGTTTAGTGATCGCAGCTGGGGGATACCTGTAGAGTTCAGCTGGTCTGCAAACACACATGGGCAAAGGAGAGAGAACAGGAGAGAGGGGCTGTCAGTGCCCACATAGCCCAGTCTGCGGAAGGCTATGCTTGTGTATGCAGACACATGGACTGTTTCTTACACATTCACAGCTGGAATCCAGCACCATCCTCCCAACCCCCAGAGCTCAGGAATCCCCTTACCAGGTGTGAGCACTGTCAAGCTAGCAGGGGCCTCCACTTGACCCAGGGCATTGCGGGCAAGGCAGCGGTAAGTGCCCTCATCACTGGGACGCACAGCCTGGATCTGCAGCCAGCCAGTCACCTCAAACCTCTGGGGTCCACCCCTAAACTGGAGCCAGGCAAGGAATCAGCAGGGTCCTTCTGGAGGGCCCTGGGCTGCCTGAGGGAAGCCTCTCCCACCAGTCTACCTGCACGGAGATGTGGGGGTCATCCCCTGGCAGCTGGATGTCCAAGCCATCCTTCCTCCACTCGATGGAGGCCATGGGGTAGGCAAACACCTCACAGCCAAAGATCACATCCTGCCCTGTCACATTCCAAGTGTCATATGGATGTGACACGATCTGGGGCCCTGGGGGTGAAGGTGGGAGGTCTGAGAATAGCATGGCCCAGAAAAGCCATCCAGTCTGGCAAAAACATGATACACAAATTTTTGTGGACATGCTTGTGGCAGAACACAATATATGCTGAGGTAAATACACATCCATAAACACACCATGACACACACAGGTACACACAGATGTGGATGCTGGTACACACAAGGGTACCAAGCAGACGTGGAGATAGGTATACATGCACATGTGCACACAGAACCTCATGCAGACCCAATGCACACACAAGCACACACATCTACTTTGTAGCTTGGCAGCCACTCTGTCCCTAACTGTTCCCCTGTCCTCATTTCACCCTCCCCAGCCTTTCCTGCAGTGCCTGTAACCAAAACCTTCCAGATCTCCCTTCTCCTTTTCTAAACAGGCCCAGTTCCCAAAGGCGGAAAAGCAGCCGTTCCCTCCGCAGTACCCTCTGGGGGAGTCCTGCGGCAAGGCGAAGAACCTGAAGCTGGACTTGTGCGACAGGCAGGAAGCCTGCAGGAGTGGAGGAAATTGTTGGGACCCCCGCGGGGTGTTTGTTTTCTGGCTGCCCCAGCCAAGCCAGACGCAGAGCCGGGGCTCAGGAAGTGAAAGTTACTAAAGCTACCAAGGAAAGCTAGAGGCCTGAATGGCCCCCAGTCCCCAGGGATAGAGAACTAGCTGAGCTTCCCGCTCCCCTTCACTAATCCCTAAACGCAGGAGAAAGAAGAGAGGTGGGGAGACTGGGTGAACAGACTGCTCTAAGAATGAAATGTGATTGCATCTCACAGGAACCCGTCTTGCTGCCTGGACTCCACTGGTCTGGGAAAAGTCAGGGGGTCTCTGAGCAAACCATAGGCTATGTGCCTGCGCCCTCAGAGGACCTGTCTCTCACTGCCAGCCAGCTCTGGAGCTTTCACGTGGTTCAGCGCATGCAGCTTGCTGAAGAAGCCCGGGACCCCCACTCCACTCCACCCCCCACCCCCACCTTAAGGTGGCAGCTTCTATGGACCAGTAGCGAGAGCAGGGTTTTATACTGGACTCGAGGCCTCTATGGCCTTATCTTTTTTGCTCTGCTGGCCAGAGACCAATGCTGTCAGGGGTCGGGGAGCAGTGCCTCTAGGAAACCTAAGTGCTGGGGTGGGGGCCCCGGGCCGTGCGTACCCGATTCGCAGGGCCCCGGGTGTGCCACAGTGAGGTTGGCATCAGGCCGAGCGCGGGCCGCCTCCTGCAGACGGCAGATCTGGGCGTAGGTGTGACCGTCGGACCCGCAGAGCGGGCTCTGCGAGCGACAGGCACACAGAGGTTCCGGCACCTCTCCGCGGCTCAGGTCGCCGCCTGTGTCCAGCCGGCACTCAAGCTGCTCGCCGCAGTGCCCGTAGAAGTGAGCACTGGGGTCCAGGTCGCAGAGCTGGCCCTCGAGGTTGGCGCATTCCCAGCAGCAGCCGCACGCGTCGCGCACCCAGCCCGCCAGGCAGCCCCGCGGCGCGGCGCACTCTTCTGGCCGGCAGGGAGCGCAGCCCTCGCCCTCCGCTAGCAGCCGCAGCCAGCCGCGCCGCAGGTAATCTGGGCCTGGGGATGGCCTTGCGCCGGTCGGGGGCGGCGTCAGCACCACCAGCAGTAGCAGGAGCACAGGCAGCGCCAAGGCAGCTGCGGGCGGCGGCGGCATGGTTAGCGGGAAGCCCTGCGAGCACTCGGGGCATCAGCGCGTTCGGGAACCCTGCCAGGAAGGGAAGCCAGGTCAGGAGGTCAGAAACAGGGCCTGTGCCGAAAGACCAACCTCACTGCTTCTTGTACCAAAGCATGACACTAGCATCGCCCCCTCCCCTGCTACCAAGTAGACTCCCCCAACACACAGCCTAGTGACCCTCTAGGGATTATCCAGTTATGGCAGTTAGCAATCAGTTGGGCTGTTCTTGGGGGGGCTGGGAGTGAAGAGAGGTGAGGAAAGGGTGTTAAGGCTCAGGCGCACGCACACCCACCACCAGCACCACTTCCGTGCACCATCCGACTCCGATCCCTGGCCACTGAGCATCCTTGCCCAAAGAGAATGGGCGGCTCCAGAAGTAAGAAGCTGTTAATGGGGGGTGGGAAGTGGGGGAGCTGATGCCCCCTCGCTTATGGCCTGGGGCACAGAGTGCTCACCTAGTGTCCGGAACTAGACCCTTCGCAGCAGCCGTGATTCGAGTCCGAAAGAAAAGGTTATGGAAAGAAAGCAGAGGCGCAGTCAGCCGGGCCCGCCAGCCACCTCTGCTCCGTCCTGAGGACTTCTGCGAGAGCCCACGGACTTGGATTCAGAAAGCAGCTCCTCCGCCCCCCTCTCTCCGCCCCTCGACTTCGCGCACCCGCCTTCCCACTAGTTCTGAGGCTGCCAATTTTATGTAGTCGCATGGGACCCTCCCGGGTCATTTCCCCCAGCCTGGCCCAAAGTCACAATGCGAGCAGAGGAGCCGTAACCAGACACAGAGGCTGGGAGAGAGGAAAGGGGTGAGGACTGGAGGAGGGGAGTGGGGGTAGGAGTTTGGCTGGGAAGCTCAAAGTGTTGGCTGAACGGCTAGGCCCTGTCCCATCTGACTTTACAGTCCCTGGCGTCGGCGAGGGCAGCTGCATAAGGCGGAGGCGGCAGGAGCTCTGGTGCCAAGTCATTTTACGTCTATGTCGGGGCGCTCCTGGAGGGCAGAACCAACCACCTTCGTCTCCCCGCAGCCCAGGGCTGGTTCCCGGGAGCGACCGCAGGCTTGCCCACCCAGCTGCCCCACCGAGGCGCGGACAGACTGGGCGCCTACATCCGCCTTCTCTCATCTGGCCTCCTTCCTCCCCACATCCGGCAGGTGCTGCGACCCGCGGGTGAGCCGGGTGATTCGAGGTCGGAGCCTTCCAGCGGCCGCAGGGAGAGGCGGGCTGGCGCCTCCCCGGCGGGCGTCCCTCGGGTCGGGATTACAGGTTACGGTTGCGAGGCTGGTAGGGCCGGAGACACTCGGCCTCGCGGCCACCACCACCGCCACCGTGGCACTTTGGGACGGGGGCGGGGAGGAGAGCATTCCTAGGGGCTCGCCAGCCAAACCCGGGTCGGGCAGGCCCCGCCCCGCCCCGGCCGGCCCCAAGCGGCTCACAGAAGCCTCGGCGCAGTCCAGCTCGCGGGGGGATGGGCGGGGGTGGGGGGCAGAAATAACAATCTGCAGTCGGCGAGGGGGCGGCACTTAGTCAGGCTCCGCCCACAAGGCCCGGCTGCGGTCCCCGCCCGCCTGCGCGGGATCGACTCCGCATGCGCACTGGAGCCCCGGAATCCAGCCGGGACTCTCCCAACGGAGAGCGCCCCTGAGTTGGGCCAAGCCCATTCATTCAGGGGCTTCCGAGCCACGTAGGCGCCATCCCTGGCCAGAGGGGTTCTGAGGAGGTGGGCAAGGGCAGACACTCTCTCCCGGTCTCAAATTCGAAATAGGGACGAGAAGGGAACTTCACGCGAGGCTCCGCAAGTGTCGCGAGAATCATAACAGGAAATCTAGGAACCGAGAACAGTTAAGAGCCCGCGGATTTTAAACAGGAAAAAGAAAGGGCGGAGCAAGCTCTGGCGGGTAGTTGTGAGTAATTCCTGGTCCTTGGAGTAAGTGTCGACCTGAGGCAGAAGGGGAACTGTCAGAGAGCTGCCGGAGACCTTGAAAAAGGCCAGAGACGGGGACTTGTGGGGCTGACGAATGGAGTCACCCAAGGAGAGGTCTCTGGCTCTAACAAAACACCTTGGGGACGGAGCTCCTTGCCCCGGATACAGAGCAGAAACAAGTCCGGGATCTTTTAGTGGATTGCTGCCGGCTTCTAAGGCCTGGAGCCGATATTCAACAACTAACTCCACGGACCTAGAAACTCTCCTCTTATCCTACTATTGTAGCCGGTGGCTTACTTTTGGTCTTCCCTATGCTCTAAGCTTCTGGTAGTAGGAATCGTGCCTAACTCACTACTGTATCTTGTGAACCTAGCCCCGCGCCTGGTGGCACGTCAAATTCTCGGTAAATATTTGTGGATTAAATGTGAAAGACTGCCTGAGTGTTTAACCTGGATTTTCTGAGTCGCTGATGGAGAACAGTAGGTAGACGGGGAACCAGCGCCCTCTGGTGGGCTTGTGGTTCGTGACGAGAACATGCTGGAACCGTGCATCCAGGTAGGTACAAAGATAATAAAAGGGGATCCCCTGTTATTAAGTAGAGATTTTGTTCCAGTAAAACCCTACATACCGTAAAAATACTTTTAGAAGGGAGTTTTTTGAATAGGACACAACTTGAAAGTTTAGATACATTCCCCGATCCTCGACATCCCATACTTTGTCCATCAAGGCTCCAAAATATTCAGTAACACCTATGGGCATCATACATAGTAAAGAGATAGAAAATGATTTTGCGTATTTATACTTTGAAAACGTTTACTCGGTTTTTTGCAAAACGGGCCAAAGGGAAGGGATTCTCTAGCCTAGATGATGTGAATACTGCTAGGGAGAGGAGCCACGTGGCAGCATCCTTTGCATTTAATGAGGGAGACTAGATCCAGATGGGCAGGGTGAAGTTGAAATTTGTTGAGTAATAGATGGTCCCGCCTCTTTTCCCCTTTTCTTGCAGATGCTTGTATTGAAGAAGGAATGAGGTATAGAGTATAGTTTTCTTTCCACTGTGAAGCCCTGTGTTCACAAGATTATCATACGTTCACTTTCAGTCACTGACACATGAAATAACTGAAATATAATGACACAATGATGAGCTGGAGTGTGGTGGTGCACGCCTGTAGTCCCAGCTACTTGGGAGGCTGAGGCAATAGGATCCCTTGAGCTCAAGGGTTCGAGAGACCATGTCTCTTTAAAAATAGAATTTTAGGACCAGGCGTGGTGGCTCACACCTCTTAATCCCAGCACTTTGGGAGGTGGAGGCGGGCGGATCACCTGAGGTCAGGAGCTTGAGACCAGCCTGGCCAATATGGTGAAGCCACGTCTCTACTAAAAATACAAAAATTAGCCCGGCGTGGTGGTGCACGCCTGTAATCCCAGCTACTCAGGAGGCTGAGGCAGGAGAATCGCATGAATCTGGGAGGCAGAGGTTGCAGTGAGCCCATATCATGCCACTGCACTCCAGCCTGGGTGACAGAGCAAGACCCCCTCTCAAAAAAAAAAATAAAAAATAGAATTTTAAAAATAAAAGGTGAAAAGGGCCCTATACAGATAAACAACAAAAGATGAAACAAGGCATACAGAGTCATTGTTTAATTCGGTAAAAAAAAGAAATTACTTCAAAGGATCCACATATTTTAACCTGTCACTTCACAAACCCTGTTTTGACACAGCTGGTGAAAATAGTAGAGTTGCAACTTTGAGGAAGAAGCAGGAGTGAAATAAATGGTCCATACTGACCTATTAGAGACAGATATGGAGAAATTGTGCTTCCTGTGAATATTAGAATTGGTTGAGTAATAAAAAAAAAAGAAGCTCAACATAGATAATTAAAATGGAATACTTTGTAGCTACCAACTCTGACAAATAGGTAAACTCAAAATAATGTGTGTAGGAAACAAAGTGAAAAGTATGTATGGAAAAATAAGGTTAAGAGAAAAGAAGAAGTATATGGATACTGATCACAACTGTATGTGTATTTATCATCTATATCATCAATAAACATCCTAAGAGAATTTGGAATGAGGCTAATGGTTGAGTGTAATACTCACTACTCCTTTATTTTATAAGTTATTTTTCCTTTTTTTTTTTTGAGACAGAGTCTAGAGGCCAGGCTGGAGTACAGTGGCGCAATCTCAGCTCACTGCAACCTCAGTCTCCCAGGTTCAAGCGATCCTCCTGCCTCAGCCTCCTGAGTAGCCACCTGACTAATTTTTTTTTTTTTTTTTTTTTTTTTAAAGTAGAGACAGGGTTTTGCCATGTTGGCCAGGCTGGTCTTGAACTCCTGACCTTAAGTGATCTGCTCACCTTGGCTTCCTAGTAGAGGCTATTTTTATAGGTAAATTAGAATGTCAAGATAAATGTAGCAAAGCTGGGACAGCCAGGTAAAAAGATTGGCTGGGCACAGTGGTTCATGCCTGTAATCCCAGCCCTTTGGGAGACCAAGGTGGGTGGATCACCTGAGGTCAGGAGTTCGAGACCAGCCTGGCCAACATGGCGAAACCCCATCTCTGTTAAACATACAAAAATTAGCTGGGTATGGTGGCACATGCGTATAATCCCAGCTACTTGGGAGGCTGAGACAGTAGAATCGCTTGAACCCAGGAGGCGGAGGTTGCAGTGAGCCGAGATCGCGCCACCACGCCAACCTAGGTGACAGAGCAAAACTCCATCTCAAAAAAAACAAGAAAAGAAAAAGGAAAACGTAATTCAGCTACAAGTAATGTTACAAAATGAAGACTGGAATAGCCAGGAACTGGCTCTCTGGAATACCTAGGCATTAAGGCAAGTTGAATAAGCTTCAGGACATCTAGAAGGAATCAGGCCTCAGTCTACCTTCGTATGTCTCAAAAGGCAATCCGTCCCCCCAACACCCACCGTCAGTATCCCATTGACCCTTGAAATGGTGACTATAGCTCCATCCAGCCTGATGACTTGGCCAAATGTTATATTGATAAACTTAGAAAAGATGCTTAAATCATTCTACATGTACATTGTTTCTACATTTCTATTTCTTTCTTTCTTTTTTTTTTTTTGAGACAGAGTTTCACTGTTGTTGCCCAGGCTGGAGTGCAATGGCACAATCTCGGCTCACTGCAACCTCCACTTTCCACGTTCAAGCAATTCTCCTGCCTCAGCCTTCCGTGTAGCTGGGATTATAGGCGTGCACCACCACGCTAGGCTAATTTTGTATGTTTAGTAGAGACAGTGTTTCACCACATTGGTCAGGCTGGTCTCAAACTGACCCTAAGTGATCCACCCACCTCGGCCTCGCAAAGTGCTGGGATTACAGGCGTGAGCCACCATGCCTGGCCCTTTCTACATTTCTTGTTCTCATTTTGTTTTTAACTTAATTTCATTATGAAGTATAACAGACAAGCAGAAAAGTGCACAAAGTAGATATATGGTTAAATTAATTATTACTAAATGAACACTCATGTGATCATCCAGGTCAAGAAACAGAACATTGCCAACACCCTCAGAAGCCCCCATCATGCCCCCTCCCCAATAATTTTCCCTCCTCTTCTCCCTAGATAACCTTTTTTTTGTTTGTTTTTTGGTTTGTTTGTTTGTTTTTGTTGAGATGTGGTCTTTCTCTGTTGCCCAGGCTAGAGTGCAGTGGCGTGATCATGGTTTGTTGCAGTCTCAAACTCCTGGGTTCAAAGGATCCTTCCACATCAGCCTCCCAAGTAGCTGGGACTACAGGCACACCACCACACCTGGCTAATTTTTTTATTTTTATTTTTGCAGAGACAAGGTCTTACTATGTTATCCAGGCTGGTGTGGAACTCCTGACCTCAAGCAGTCCTCCCACCTCAGCCTCCCAAATTGCTGGGATTATAGATGTGAACCACTGTGCCTGGCCAATAACCACCTTTAACTCTATACTTTAAGTTTACCTGGTTTTGACATTTATACAAATTGGGACATGCCTAGGATTGGAATTACTGCTTCATATGATATGCATATTCAACATTAGTAGATTTTCTTTTCCCCATGCCTAGGATTGGAATTACTGCTTCATGTGATATGCATATTCAACATTAGTAGATTTTCTTTTCCTTCCTTCCTTTCCTTCCTTCTCTCCTTCCTTTTCTTTCTTTCCTTTTCTTTCTTTTTTCTTTCTTCTTTCTTTCCTTCTTTTCTTTCTTTTTTTTTTCTTTCTTTCTTTCTTTTCTTTCTCACAGGGTCTCGCTCTGTCTGGGCTAGTCCCAAACTCCTGGGCTTAAACAATCCTCCCATCTCAGCCTCCCAAAATGCTGGGATTATCAACATTAGTAGATATTACCATACATTTTTTCCAGTGTGATGTATGAATTTATATAGTCTTCAGCAGTTTATGAGTTTTCATTATGCCACATCCTTGCCAAGAGTTGGTATTGTTGTTGTTCTTTTAAATTTTAACCATTAGGTAAAAGTTTTAGAGCCTAAAATTTTTAAATGGCCAGTTCTGCAAGTATTTCCTCTCGGATATTTTTTTAAAAACCTTTTATTTTGAATTTTAGACTTGGATAGAAGTTGTGAAAATAGCAAAGAAAGTTCCCATGTACCTGTCACCTAGCCTACCCTGGTGATAACATAATATCTTATATAACCATGATATAATTATCAAAACCAGGAAATTGAAATTTATACAGTACTATTAGCTAAACAATGGACCTTATTTGGATGTCACTGGTTTGATGTTACGTGTGTGTGTATAATTGAAATTTTATTGCATGTGTAGAGTTGTGTGACCATGAGATGAGTAAATGGGTCTTCAGGGGTATGACAGGGTAAAACTGATGCCAAGGGAAAAGCTAGTAGACTCTGTAGTACTAAACACAATGTCATTTAATATATGAGTAGCTTTTAAAATTATTATATCAAAAGTCAGTGATGGGAAAGGCAGCTAGTTATTGTAGCTAAGCACACACAGCTGGGTGTGGTGACACATGCCTATAGTCCCAGCTACTCAGGAGGCTGAGGCAGGAGGATCACTTGAGTCCAGGAATTCAAGTCCAGCCTGAGTGAAATAGCAAGACCCTGTCTCTATAAAAACAACAAAAACCCACTCTCACACATTTGCACACTGTGCATCTACCTGTTGGGGGAGCTGTGCACATGGGTAGAGTCCCAGGGTCACTGGTTGAAGTTCACTTTGCATTATGACACACTCAGAAGGAAAGATAAGTTTCTGCCCTTACATCCAATTTTACTTGAAGACAGTTTTCTGTAGGTGAGGCCAATGAGATAACTTTCTGCTGACACCCCTACAGCATCCTCGTTCCTTCTGCCAGACTTCCAGATTTCTATTTCTGGCCCAAACCTCTCTCCTGAACATCACTCCATGGATTCATCTACATCTACTTCTAGTATTTTCTTCCACAGCCAGGGAAGAAGTCCATAAGCAGCTCCCGGCTGCATCATACTTAGGACGCCCAGAAAAATGTATCAGTGTATCACACCTCAGGGAAACCTTTTATTGACTCTGTTTAGGTGATGTGCTCAACAATAATTCACGTGGCCCAGGAGCTGCCACCCTGGACCACAAACCCCATAGCAGATGCAGTCAGTGCTTCTCTCATATACCCTTGGCTCACACCAAAGGTTACCTGCAGATAGTTCCTTTATGACCCGGTGGGTCTGTCTGTCTGAGGGTGTTCTTTAGCCCCTAGAGTGAGCTCGGCTGACATGCAGGGCAGGCTGGAAATGCTGTGGAGGTAACAACTCAGGAGCAAGCCACATCCGGTGAGAAAAAACACCGGAGGACAGATAATCCTGTTCCTTACCCTTCAGTGGGATAATTTTGAGCTGTGTTCTTCACAGTTTTGCAGAAGGCTTAGAGAGACTGAGTCACAGTTGTCCTCAGTGGTAACCTGCTCATTAATGCATCCTTTATTTGGTTTTCCTCCTCTCTCTGACTTCCCTTCCCCCTCACTGTGTTTTCTGGGATAAACTCCCAAATAAACTACTTGTACCAAAATCCTTGCCTCGGGATCTGCTTTTTGGGAAATCAAAATTAAGGCAACCCCTGTAAAGGGAGGAGGCCATCTTCCTGAGTGCCCCATCAAGACCATAGGGACCAGGGGGAGATCTTAGACCCCAAAACCACATTGTGACAATATCTTTGCTCACATCCCACTTTATTTCCTTTCTTTTTTTAAGAGATAGAATCTTTTTCTGTGGCCATGGCTGGAGTGCAGTGGCATGATCATAGCTCACTGCAGCCTTGAACTTCTGACCTTAAGCAATCCTGCCTCAGCCTCCCAAGTAGCTGGGACTACAGGTGCATGCCACCACACCTGGATAATTTTTTTTGGTAGAGACAGGGTCTGGCTCTGTTGCCCAAGCTGATCTTAAACTCCTGGTCTCCCAAAGCACTGGATATCCCACTTTTTTCTTCTTCTTCTGTTTTTGAGACAGTGTCTCTCTCTGTCACCCAGGCTGGAGTGCAATGGCGCGATCTCGGCTCACTGCAAGCTCTGCCTCCCAGGTTCGAGCGATTCTCCTGCCTCAGCCTCTTGAGTAGCTGGGATTACAGGCACTTGCCACCATACCTGGCTAATTTTTTTGTATTTTTGGTAGAGATGGGGTTTCACCATGTTGGCCAGGCTGGTCTGGAACTCCTGACCTTAGGTGATCTGCCTGCCTCAGCCTTCCAAAGTGCTGGGATTACAAGCATGAGCCAGTGCACCCTGCCTGGATATCCCACTTTCAACCTTTGCTCTTGAGAAATAAGAGAGTCTAGTGTTGGCTTCTGTGGAGTGTTGGGACTCCCCTCAGCTGAACAGTTCACTGAAACTAAGGAAGAACCTGACAAGTGTATGCTCAGAACTCCAAGCAAGAAACAGTGGGGGCTTTCTCAGGGCTGATGGGAAATAAAAAGGACTAATTAGCTAGGAACTACTTGGCTTTTAAGCAACCAAACCACATGGAGAATCTCAGGTCCCAGCAGAGCATCAGAATATGATTCATAGAATGCTGTGCATGTATAAAAGTTCATAAGCATTACATGTCAACATACTCAGCCTGCCAAAATCCAGAATTTTTTGTGCCTTTTCTATCATTTTCCCCAAGGGTAAGGTACAAGAAGAGAGGCAGCAAAATGTGGCAATCACAGGACCAGGAGCAGTGGCTCATGCCTGTAATCCTAGTGCTTTGGGAGGCCAAGGCAAGAGGATCACTTGAGGCCAGGTGCCTTGGGAACATAAGGATACCCTGCCTCTACCCCCCTCCCCAAATAGCTTAGCATGGTGGCCTGCACCTATAGTCACAGCTACTTGGGAGGCTGAGGTGGGAGGATCGCTTGAGCCCAGGAGTTCAAGGCTGCAGTGAGCCACGATTGTGCCACTGCACTCCAGCCTGGGTGACAAAGCAAGACCCTGTCTCCAAAAACAAAAAAGTGGCAATCAGGAGAACTTCCCAACAAACCTGCTGGATCTGTCCCCCAGTGTGGGGGATACAGATGGGAAATCTGTTGAGTAGAATTATATAGAAGTCGATGAAATAAAGAAGTGTGTAGAATTTTGGGGCTCTAAATTGGGGGTTAAGATCCCCTGGGTCCTGGGAATTTTTGACTTGCTGTCACACTCACCTCAACAACTTTTTTTTTTTTTTTTTTTTTTTTGAGAAAGGGTCTTTCTCCATCTCCCAGACTGGAATGCAGTGGTGCAATCACAGCTCACTGCAGCTTTGACCTTCTGGGCTCAAGCAGTCCTCGTGCCTCAGCCTCCCAAGTAGCTGGGATCACAGCCGCCTGTCAGTACACCCAGCCAATTTTTAAAAATTATTTGTAGAAACGAAGTCTTGCTATGTTGCCCAGGCTGAACTCAAACTCCTGGGCTCAAGCAATCCTCCCACCTCAGCCTCCCAAAGTGCTGGGATTACCAGCGCATGCCACCACACCTGGCCTAACATTTTTGTTTTGTTTAGAGACGGAGTTTCACTTTGTCACCCAGGCTGGAGTGCAGTGGCACCATCTTGGCTCACTGCAACCTCCACCTCCCAGGTTTAAGCAAATCTCATGCCTCAGCCTCCTGAGTAGTTGGGACTACAGGTGTGCACCACCATGCCCGGCTAATTTTTTGTATTTTAGTAGAGACAGGGTTTCACCATGTTGCCCAGGTTGGTCTCAAACTCCTAAGCTCAGGCAATCTGCCCGCCTCGGCCTCCCAAAGCGCTAGGATTACAGGCATGAGTCACTGTGCCTGGCCTGGCCTAACATTTTTGAAAGTGTGGCTGCATCACAAGAGACAAAGCTGCTGTGACCCAGGTCTTATGCTTCTGGAGCTGCCAAGTGCAAACAATAGCCCAGCCACTAGGCACTGCCTGTGACGGGCAGCATCTATGGTAGGTGGCAGCTAGAGGCCCACAGCCTAGGAAGGGGCTCCCAGAAGTTTTTATTTTGACTTAGAATCGAGGCTTTCAGTCTCAGCTTTGCCAGCAGCTGAGACCCATCTGAACCAAGGTTTCTTCTGAGAAACGAGGGTGAATTTGGACTTCAGGCATGTCATATTTGGCATGGTGTTTTTAAGTTTTTACTCAAACATTGAGATATTTTATATAAAAGTCCAGAATTTGGGGCCAGAATTGTCAGGCCATGATGTTCAGAGAGGCTTTGAGGAGAACCGCCAGCTGCTCCTAGTGCTAGGATAGAGAGGTGGGAGGGGTAAGGTAAGAAAAGCCAGAGATGATATCCAAACTGCTGATGCTGCCAGATTGTTTTGAAAACAAACAACAAACAGTGGGGAATCTGGTCTACCCAGCAACAATTGAAGGTGAGTACTGGCTGCCGTTTTAAATAGGACTAGCCCTCTCCAGCTCAACACAATCCCAACCTAGTGTGCTTCCCTCATTTAAGATTCCTGACATAGCCTTTGAGTTCATGTTCCTTGAACTAGATGGTTCCTTCAGCTCTAACATGCAGTAGTAACAACAGGCCAGGCATGGTGGCTCATGCTTGTAATCTCAGCACTTTGGGAGGCTGAGATGGGAGGATCTCTTGAGCCCAAGAGTTCAAGATCAGCCTTGGAAACATAGTGAAACCCCCATCTATACAAAAAGTAAAAAATTAGCCGGGTGTGGTGGCACATACCTGTAGTCCCAGCTACTAGGGAGGCTGAGGCTGGAGGATGATCACTTGAGCCCAGGAGTTGAGGCCGCAGTGAGCTATGATGGTGCCACTACACTCCAGCCTGGGTGACAGAGCGAGACCCTTTGTCAAAATAATTATAATGAGATAACAACAACAACAACAACAATAGCTATCATTTATCAGTGCGCCAGGCCCTATGGCAAACAACTTACATATGTTAACTTGTTTCAGACTTACAAAACTGTGTAGGGTAGGATTATTAGAAGAGAAAGCTGAGTTTCAGACCTGTAGGAAAGTTTGCCCAGTGTCACTGGCCAGTAAGCAACAGAGCTAAGACTTGAACCTGGGGCTGCCTAGGTCCAAGGCATGATTCTAACATCACACTATCCTGCCACTATTAGAGTATCTTTGCCAGCCTAACTTCATTGCAGCTGGAGCCAGAACAGCAGCAAGTGTTTTATAAATGTAAATATCCCATATTCAGGGGCCAAGCTGTGGAAATGCAGGTGAGTGTGTGCCCAGGTGTGAGATGATGGGGAAATCGCAGGTCACAGCATCTGGGCACCTGAGGCCAAAATGCTTCAGGGTTGGCCTCAAGAGAAGACAAGAAAAATGAGGTGGGGGGAGGAGAGAGGAGGCCAGGATGTCTGAGAGTCCTTGGGGAGAACATCCAGGTGTTCCTCCTGCTGAGACAGGCAGGTGGGAAGTGAGAGAAGCAAGCGCTGATGACTGAGCTGCTGGCGTTGGCAGGAACCTGACTCGGTGGTTGGAGCAGGGGAGTGAGGTTAGTGGGAATCAGGAGGCTCTCTGAGCCCCCGGGCCTAGTCCTCCTCATTCTTGTTCCCCTCTCCTTGCCTGAGTGGTCTGTGGTGACCAGCCAGGTTCCTTTACAGGAAACAGCCCAGCAACCTTACAGGGGGAAAAATGGAGTCCTCCTTAGGTGCAGAAACACAGCAACTTACCTAAGGTCTTGGGGCCCCCGCCCGGGGCAGTGCATCGAGGTGGGACGTGAGAAGAGGAAAGGGCTTGTCCAGAGGCGCGTGGTTCCACAGCCCACAAGGTTGGGGGTGGCCCGAACCTGAAACGGAGCCTTGGCCAGGATCCTGCAACCAAAGCCTGAAGCGCCCCCCGGTGGGGGCCGAGAGCGCTGCAGGCAGGTGGCGGCGCGGGGCAGGCTGGCGGACGCAGGGAGCTCCCTCTACGCAGAGAACGCGGTGCGCCCCCTTCCCACCTGCGCTAGGGCACCCTGCCCGGGGGAGGAAAGGCGGGAGTCCGAGGCGGGTCGGATTCCCAGCCAGCTCCCTCCTCACAAGAGGCGGCCCATTATCCGGCGTCGTTAAACCGCAATTAGATGGAAATTAAGCCGAGAACAAGTATTGATTATCTCATTAAGGCCGGGGGAGCCCGCTCAGTCGGGGAGAGTTTACCGCCGCTCACCCCATTATCTGCAAGGTGAAAGCCTGCGGTCATCAAAACCCAGTGATGTATCGATCTTGCCCCCATCCCCAAACCCATTCCACCCCTCCCCCATAGAGTAAGTGGGTTCTAGAGAGGTGACACCAGGGGTGTGATGAGCTGGAGGAAGAGCTCAGGCCCCTACTGTCTCTCTTAACACTTTCTCTTTAGTTCCCTTTATTTCTTCAGTTTCTGGTCCCAAATTTCTTTCTTTCTTTCTTTCTTTCTTTTTTTTTGAGACGGAGCCCTGCTCTGTTGCCCAGGCTAGAGTGCAATGGCACGATCTCGGCTCACGGCAACCTCCGCCTCCCGGGTTCAAGCGGTTCTCCTGCCTCAGCCTTTCGAGTAACTAGGATCACAGGCATGTGCCTGCCACAACACCCAGCTAATTTTTGTATTTTTAGTACAGACGGGGTTTCACCATGTTGGCCAGGATGGTCTCGAACTCCTGACCTCAGATGATCCTCCCGCTTCAGCCTCCCAAAGTTCTGGGATTACAGGCGTAAGCCACCGAGCCCGGCCCAAATTTCTTCTGATGGTGGGGAGAGAGGAAAACCAGCGACAGTTCACCTCTCTCCAAGATTGGAGAAAGAGGACTTCTGTGGTTTTACATCCAAGGAAGAGAAACCGGAGTTGAGACGTAATTGAAAGAATTTGCCCCTGTTGACACACAGTACAGGGCACCCCTGGGCCCCGAACTCCTTACCTCCCAGGAGAGGTTGAGTTCTGGGTCACCATCATCGCCAAAGGAAGAGATTCCTAGCACAACCCCACAGGCTCCCCAAAGCCCAGCAACTTCAGAAGTCAGAAGGGGCTTCCTTGGGGTCCCTGATGGTGTGATCTTTGTAGAAAAATCAGTGTCGAAAAGGAAAGTTTTCATCCTGGCTTTGCTTCTAACTGGCTTTGTGACCTCCTGCAAGTCACTCTGCCTCTCCAGGCCACAGAGTCCTCAAAAGAATGGGGCCAGAAGAGCCCCAAGGCTCCAGTCCAAGTGCCTAGTTCCCTGCTGGCAGGCACTGGGGATGCGGCTGTGTGCTCTGCTCCACCTGCCTCAGGAGCTCATGGTCCCAAGGGGGAGAAGACGCTGAACTGACATCATGGAAATCAGTGTTACAATTACAATAGGAGTCAGGAGAAAATGTGTAGGTGCTGTGAGGAAGTTTAAGCAGCCAGGAGGCTTGCACAGGAAGCAGATATTCCAATAAACACACAGGGGACAAGACTGTTGCCCACTCATTCATTCAACACGCAATTACTGAATGCACATCGGAGCCTCTGGTGAGCAAAACTACGGTGTCTTTCCCCTGGGACCCACAGTCCAGTGAGGGAGACAGACATCAATGATATAATCGCCCGATAATTGCCGCACAAATAAAGGCAAAAGCATAAATATGGTAGGTATGCTGAAAAGTATGACGGGGCGCACGGAGAGAGAATAAGAGAACTGAGTTGAGGGAGGGCGGGGGCCAAGGAAGCCTGTCCGAAAAAGCGATAGTCGGCCATCATATAAGGTTGGAAGTCCTTAAATCGAGGCAGCAAGAAAGCTGGAGGAGTCCCCTGGAGAGGGCGAGCCCTTCTTCCCCGAAGTGTCAAGACTTGCCTTCGAGCGCTCCCAGGTCGGCGACGCAGCAGAGAACACTGACGCTCGCAATCACATTGCTGGACTCACCTGAGAGCCTCAGGTGCGCGGGCTAGTGGTAGGGGGAGCAGAAAGGAAGGCGGAGTGGAGGGACAGCAGCGGCAGGTGGTGCGCCCAGCCCGCCCCGGGTTGGCTCGCGCGAAGCGAGCGCTGCCGCCGCAGTATCTGGGCTCATCTCCCTGCCCCGGAGCCGGGCAACTATTAATCTTGGTTGACGGTTTCTAATGTCCTGTTTGGGAGGCGGGGAGTGCGGCCCAGTTCGCCCTAAAGGTAGAAGTGGTTAATGGGCCTCTTCATCACCGCCAGGAGCCAGTCCCTGGCGGAGCTCGAGGGGCGCTGCAGCAGGTGAGCCGCGGAGCTGGCGGAGGCCCTTAATGAAGCTGCACGGGCTGGGGCGGACGGAGAGGGAAGCTGGGGGAGGGAGGCGGTTCCAGGGGTGAGAGGTAGGTTCGTCCGCCCCGACAGCGCAGCTTTGGGTGTGTGGAGTGGGGGAGCTCACCTGGGCGCCCTTTACCTGAGGGGGCCTTCTGAAGGCGCAGTGCTGGGGTAGGATGCTGAGTTAGGCCTGCCTAGATATGGATCTTTTCTAAGGTGACAGGAGTTGGGCGGGATTGAGGTGGGAAGCGGGGCGGGGGGGGTTGTCCGAGAACCCGGGTCGTCCAGCAATAAGCGAGGACCAGACACAAAGTGGGTGCTCCAAAATGTTTGCTGACCTGCAAAGCCTGTGCCTCACGTGTGCAGGGGGATGTTAGTGTCAAGTGAGAATTTCGGGACCTCCGGACCCCAGTGATCAAGAGCATCCTGTCTTTTTACAGCCGCTCCCTTTCCTTCTCTGTGACTCAGTTTCCCCTCTGAGGCGGGTTTTCAAGCTCCCCAGCCCTCCAACTCCCAAGCCCGTCGCCTCCTCCAGCATAAGCTAGCGGGACCTGTCCCTAACCCCGTCCACTCCATGCAGTCACCACCACCCTCGCCCCCATCCTGGCCCAGACTGCTGGGAAAGAAGAAGTGGTCCCACCCAGCCGCGTTGGCGCCACTCCATGGCCCTCCGCTGGGACCCGCTGCCTCCCGGAGACCGGGCTTCTCTGCGGGTTTGGCTGTCTCTCGTTCGCTGTCAGCTTCTCTCCCGCCCTCTCCCGCCCTCTCCCGCCCTCTCCCGCCTCCAGCCGCATCAGAAATATATTGTATTCTCACCTAATCCTGTTCAATTACAGCATAATAAAACACATAATAAAAACCTAATTCATTTTTCTCCTGCGCCCCCCATCTCCCAGCATGTTCTTGCTCGGGATTAAAAATTTGTCTTCATGTTTGTGGCACGCAGTCCCAACGCCTCCACATATTTAATGTATGAGCTGGGGACCCGCGGGCTCTGCGGTCTTTGAGCCCGGACGGCGCCTGCCAGTCACCTGAGGATGCCGGCAGGAAAGAGGGAGGGGTGTGGACCTGCGTGGAGCCCCAGCGGTGCCCACCCCCCTCCTTCTCCTGGATGAGGGGCTTGAAGGCCCCGAGGTCTCCAGTGGCGGGGAGAGATAGCACATCCTTCCCGTCCAGCAGACCCACGGTAGCTTCCGGTAGTCACAGCTTGGAGCAGGTCCTTGGGGGTCGAGTTTGGGGAAAGAGACTCGGCCTACCTGGTGCCGCTCGGCGGGAGATACAGAGCATAGCCACAAAGAGAGACCCCTCGTTCCTCAGCCTCCATTCCCTCCTCTGCCTCTGACCTTCTGAGATGGCTTGGCCTGGCCTGGCCAGTGAAGCTCTGCCTTCCCTGCCTGGACCACCATGCCCAGTCCCGATGGGTTCCCTAACACCCTCTGATCACATTGTGAACAACCTTGAACTGCTGAAATAAGGTTAGAACTTCCCACCAATAAGTGAAAATTTCCTGCAAAGGCACAGTACCTGGTGGGTTTAGAGGGCAGGTCTGAGACGCAAATGCAGCCCAGTGATATTCCTTTGTTTTCTTTTCTTTCTCTTTCTCTCCCTTTCTCTCCTTTCTTTCTCTTTCTTTTTCTTTCTCTCTCTATTTCTTTCCTTTTTCTTTCTTTTGACAGGCTCTCACTCTCTTGTCCAGGCTGGAGTACAATGACATAATCATAGCTCACTGTAACCTCGAACTCCTGGGTTCAAGTGATTCTCCTGCCTCGGCCTCCTGAGTAACTACGATTACAGACACATGCCACCACACCCAGCTAGTTAAAAAAAAAAATTTTTTTTTTTAGAGATGGGGTCTTGATATGTTCCCCAGGCTGGTCTTGAACTCCTGGGTTCAAACCATCCTCCCACCTTGGCCTCCAAAAGTGTTGGGATTACAAGTGTGAGCCACCATGCTCGGCCTGTATTCCTTCCTTTCTTCCTTCATTTATTTAGGACAGAAGTTCTCAAACTTTCTACATCCATAGAACCCTTAGTTTTTCAGTAATTTTTTTCACAGCACCTTAAGTCAAAAGAAATAGCTAACAGCCAGGCATGGTGGCTCATGCCTGTAATCCCAGCACTTTGGGAGGCCAAGGCGGGTAGATCACTTGGGGCCAGGAGTTCAAGACCAGCCAGGCCAACATGGTGAAACCCTAAAAATAAAAATTTTTTTTTCTACTAAAAATACAAAAATTAGCCAGGCATGCTGGTGGGTGCCTGTGGTTCCAGGTACTTGGGAAGCTGAGGCAGGAGAATCACTTGAGCCTGGGAGGTGGAGGTTGCAGTGAGCTGAGGTTGCATCACTGCACTCCAGCCTGGGCGACAGAGCTAAACTCCGTCAAAAAAAAAAAAAAAAAAAAAAAAAAAAATGGAGAGGGAGAGGAGTGAGGGGGAGGGGTGGGGGGTGGAGAGGGATACGCTAACAGTTTTCTTTAAGTACTTAAGTATTGACATCCTAACAACTTTGTAGCTGTCTGAAAAACTAATACACATAAATTGGAAGAAAAAAATAATATTTTTATTTCATTATTAACCGCAATTACTTACTAATGGGATGCATGTGCCTGTTGGGTTCTACGTAACTTCTCAGGACTTGGAATCACCTTGGACACTGTCATTCTCATTTCCTGTTCCACATTGACTTTTGTGTAGTTTTGTATTACAGCAACCATCAAAAGCCCAGTGATGCTGGGCACGGTGGCTCACGCCTGTAATCTCAGCACTTTGGGAGGCCGAGGCGGGCGGATCACCTGAGGTTGGGAGTTTGAGACCAGCCTGACCAACATAGAGAAACCCTTTCTCTACTAAAAATAAAAATTAGCCGGACGTGGTGGCATGCACCTGTAATCCCAGCTACTCAGGAGGCGGAGGCAGGAGAATCGCTTGAACCTGGGAGGCAGAGGTTGCGGTGAGCCAAGATCACGCCGTTGCACTCCAGCCTGGGCAATAAGAGTTAGACTCCATCTCAAAAAAAAAAAAAAAAAAAAAAAGAGACAGAGAGAGAAAGAAAGGATCATCAGCAGTGATGAACAAATCCAGCAGGGTGAACCAGACTCAGAAGACTTAAGAATTTAGAAAGTAATGCTGCCAGGTAGAGTGCAGGGTGATGTTTTACCTGACACCGTCACTGACCAGCATCACCATCCCACCCCACTGTGCCTTGGTGCCTTGGAAAGAAGGTCATGAAAATGAAATCCTATATCACTAAGGCCAAGCAACACAGCTGTGGGACCACTCTCTAGGAACTGGACAACAGTGCGGTGAAGTTGTCTCCCTTCCATCCTGCCTGAAGTGATAGCAGCTTGGTGCCAGCCCCAAGAAGCTGCAGATGTGAAGGGTAGGTCAGCCCCACAGGGAACTGCCAAAGGAAATAGGCATTGGCTTGTGCAGGGAAACAGATAACAGACTTGGAGAGAGTGGCTCTGATTACACATGAGACACTCTCTCCAACACCCCATTCTCTGCATTGGAAACCCCTGGAGAGACAAGAGAAGAGGGAGGGAGGAGCTGAGCTCTTCCTTCATCTTGCTGACTATAACAACTAGGGGGCAAGCTTCACTTCCTCAGGGGATTTTTCAAGCCATGCTATCCCCAAGATTCTGATATGACTCCCTGGGAGGACATCCTTTCCCATCCCCCAGGCTGAAAATCACTAAAGCTGTGAGCCATTATTTGTTTTGAAGGTGTCACATGTTGAGGTATAAAACAGATTGAGAACCACTGTGTTTGTGACCTTACCTGAGATCAATATATGGGTGGGATTTAGGGCACATTTGGATTCCTCATTCATTTATTCAGCAAATAAGAATTGAGTACCTACTGTGGATCAGGCACTATTGTAGATGCTGTGGGCATTTAAAAGTAAATATATGAATTGGTGTTTAACGGGTATATAGTTTCAGATTTGCAAGAGAAAGTTCTGGAGCCTGTTTCACAACAATGTGAAAATATATATATGTGTGTGTGTGTATATACATATATATATATATATATATATAAATTTTTTTTTGAGACAGGGTCTCCCTATATTGCCCAGGCTGGTCTCAAACTCCTGGGCTCAAGGGATCCTCCTGCCTTGGCCTCCCAAAGTGCTAGGATGACAGGCGTGAGCCACCACGCCCAGCCAACAATGTGAATATAGTTAACATTATTGTACACTTAAAAATGGCTAAGATGGTACATTTCATGTTATGTGTTTTTTACTACAATTTTAAAGTGAAGATATGGTGCCTGCCTTCAGTGGGGCTTTCATTTAAACTGGAAAGAAACATCTGTATAAGGCCAGTAGTACATGTTGTAGTAAATACCAATCAGGGTGATTCCCAGTTCACAGCAATTGCCCTTCTTTGGTTACAGCCTCAACGTCAGAGGTAAACCTGAATGTCCAATGTCCTTGCCTGTTGACCCTGACCCCTGGCCACCTCCTAGGGGTACACAACTGATCTAAGCTGCTCCAGTTTTTGAAACTTGGAGAAAGCAGAGGTAATTCTGTTATAACATGTTCTTAAGGGTTTTGTTTTGCAGAGATTTCTGTACCTCACTCCCCAGATGGGGTTATGTTACATAGATTTTCCAGTAAAAGTATTAGGTTGGTGCAAAAGTGATTGCGGTTTTTGGCAATACAAGGTCTCTTTTCAAGGGGATTGCCATGCCCATAAACTCCAGCTGCTGACACCCCCAGAGTTGGCTTTGTCCTTTCCAGCCCTATTGTTCACCTCCATCTCTGGGTATGAAAACTATAGCAGAATCCTTCCAATATCTCCCCCTATTTACTGAAGCTAGCCACAATTATTTTCTGTTGGTTTCAACAAAATAATCTCAAAACCCAAACCAAAGTGTTCCTTTTGGGAAATAAAAATTGTCAATTGATGAGGACTTGCTGGTGATAGAGGAGGGGAGAGGTCGGAAGGAAAATAACATAGCTGGTTAATTTATAGGTTAACATAGCAAACTCTTGCCCCATAAGCAAGCACTTCAGCCTGAAGGAGTTTCTCGTTTCTTTATTAAAGGCATGGGGTTATTTTCCTACTGGATGTGTTGGATGTGGGGTTGTGTGTGTAGTCCAAGCTATGCAAGGTTTCTCCTGCCTTCTCCAGGTCGTTATTTAGTTGCAAACATTGCTGGTCTAAGAAGACAGGAAAGAGGAAGCTATGGGAGGCTGTGGCCTGGAGCTGAGGCTGCCTTTGTCTGGCAGCCTGAGCTGGGACTGGAGCCTACGAGAGCCCCAATGAGGGAAAAGATGTGTATAAAAGAAGAGAGAAGGGAGCATCTTAGGAAACTCCCCTTTTGGAGATAATACAGCTGAATCAAGATTCCTCCACAATTCCTAGCAAACGGTTGTCCTTCATGCCTTTCGGGCACGCGCGGTGTCCCTGCAGGTGAAAGGGTAGCTTCCCTGTTCACCCAACCGCCTATTTCTACCCAGCGCCGGCCACAGAGCCACAATTAAGAGTTCAGCAAACGTTTCCTGGACAGTTAGGCGCAAGGGTGGAGAGAAGGAAAGGAGGAGGACGGCGCCGAAGAAAGAGCCAACAGCCTCAGAGGCAGCTGAAAAAAAATCTGGGCTTGGTATTCAGGAGGAGAGTCCTCGCGTGATTCCTCGAAAACCTCGCGGATTTCTGGGCAGGAAGTCAAAGGGCTGGCGCTAGGGAATTTGTGGGTTTCGAAATTGGAAAGGAGGGAGGGGGACTTGGTGGATTTAACGGCGCAGCATCGAGGTCAGCGGGAAAGCGGATCTGAGACGTAGCTTCCAGGCTCCGACCCGGAAGGTGAGCGAGAATCGGGGCCTGAGGCACTAAAGCCGTTGCTCTGGAAACGGGAAGGAGGCGGAGCCGAGCCTAGCTTTGACTGACAGGGACCACCGCAGGGGCGGGACTCTGCTTCTGACTGTTCCCAGAGGGTGGTGGCTTACCTTTGACCCCACAGTGCCAGAGTTGAAGCTGGCCCTGATTACCTGTCCTTAGGAAGCCGGTGTCATTGGTTCCGGTGATCCTGGAAAGGAGCAGGATATCCCTACTTGACCACCTCCCTATGGCCAGGCTAAACTTAAAACATGGGCAGGCAGAGAGGGAAGGTTGTGGTCTTTCCGGTCTTCATAATAGGCAGGATGGGGGCGCTGGAGCAAATGAGGCCAGGCAAGGGGAAGAAGATGGGAGGGAAGGCCAAGGACACCAATTCAGGCTTCCAGAGAAAATTCCTAAAGTCTGAGGTCTGGGAGGAAGACAGGAGGCCCACCCAAGAATGGGGCAGAGCACTTTCTAGTGAAAAATGTGCTGCCCCTCAGCCCAAATGCTGACTTCTGAGGAAATTTCCAAGTATACGGAGGCAGTTTGGAAGGTATAATTGGCTAAGGTTTGTTCCTAGAGAGCCTGTGATGTGCCCTATAGCTAACTCTTTTGATGTGTTTGAGAAACTGGTGTGGAATTAGGAAGGAAAGATGATAGAGAAGCCCACTAGTGCCCTGGCCAGTCTTTTCTCTGACATGGTTTAGTGTTATCTGTGGAGCACAGATAATTCTGTTATAAAATGTTCTTAAGGGTTTTCTTTTGTAGAGATTTCTGTACCTCACTCCCCAGACGGGGTTATGTTACATAGATTTTCCAGTAAAAGTATTAGGTTTGTGCAAAAGTGATTGCAGTTTTTGGCAATACAAGGCCTCTTTTCAAGGGGATTGCCAAAGGCCAAAAGTGTAACTGCAGAAAGAGCTTTAAGAGTTGACTAAGGAGTCCAGTGGGCTTGGTGATTGACAGGACAGGATGAAATTAAAACTGGTTATCTAGGTCGGGCACGGTGGCTCACGCCTGTAATCTCAGCACTTTGGGAGGCCAAGGCAGGTGGATGGCTTGAGCCCAGGAATTGGAGAGCAGCCTGGGCAACATGGCAAAAACCATTTCTATAAAAAAATACAGAAAATTAGCTGGGTGCGGTGGCACGTGCCTGTAGTCTCAGCTACTTGGTAGGCTGAGGCAGGCAGATCAATTGAACTGGTGAGGTCGAGGCTGCAGTGAGCTGTGATCTGTGATTGTGCCACCGCACTCCAGCCTGGGCGATAGAGTGAAACCCTGTCTCAAAAAAATAAATAAAAAATTTAAAAAAAAGAGAAAGAAAGAAAAGAAAAGAAAAAAGAAAGGAAAAGGAAAAGAAAAAAGAAGGTGAAAGCATCTACATTCCCCCTCAATCTTAGTACATACTTGGGGTGCCAGAGGGAGGACTGATTTTCTAATCTCAGAGCTCCCTCTGCTGGGGGATGAGGCTCCCTACACAAGGGGAGGAATGAGACAAGACCTGGACTTGGGGAGAGTGCAGGGAGAGACGGAAGGCTGCAGGCAGGGGACTCTTTCTGGGCCCTCAGGACATGGAATCAAGTGAAGACCAAGAAGTAGACAAGTTTGCAGTTTATTGAGTAATGGCTGGCTTCAGAGATGTTATCACTGGGGGCGGTTGATGGGGGGAACAGGAAAATGCTCTCAGAGGTTCCCACTGAAGAAGCCCTTTCGTCTGCCCTGCCCCACCCACCGCTGAAGCCAAAGGTCATGGGAGTTGGGATCTAACTACGCTCTGTGAACTTACCACCACCCATTCCATCCCCAAGCCCATATTTTATTTGGACTAGCCATTGATGCCCGGGCCGTTCCTCTTCCAGGGGGTGGGAGGGTAGAGGTGGGGACAGGACCAACCCTCAAGAAAGAAAAGAGGTTAAGGTGGGGGTTTTGCTGAATGTCTAAGAAATGTCAGTGGAACAGGCTGGGCGCGGTGGCTCATGCCTGTAATCCCAGCGCTTTGGGAGGCCAAGGCAGGTGGATCACCTGAGGTCAGGAGTTCGAGACTAGCCTGGCCAACATGGTGAAACCCCATCTCTGCTAAAAATATAAAACTAGCGAGATGTGGTAGCACGCACCTGTAATCCCAGCTACTCGGGAGACTGAGGCAACAGAGTCACTTGAACCCAGGAGGCAGAGGTTGCAGTGAGCCAAGATCGCACCATTGCACTCCAGCCTGGGCAAAATAGTGAAACTCCATTAAAAAAAAAAAAAAGTCAATGGAACACAAAATTCCCTGTCTCAACATTGTACATTCGGGGCCTAGCTGCCCTTGAGGATGTCCTAGTTACACCCTCTCTGATACCTGTGGAGTTTAAGCACCACTCCTACAGCTGTGTCCCTTGGGAGGGGGTGCAGTGGAAGCTCTTAAAGGGGAATGCTTGCTCTGCCTCTGTGGCTTTTTGTTTGGGAAAGGGAGTTGGGATTGGAGGATTTAGATTTGAGGTCATGATGTCAGAGCACACCAGGAACTCCCAAGGCTGTGCCTGAAGATGCCCACGCTACCGAGTACGGTGGTGGGGGAGATAGCGAGGGCAGTATAGGACACAGGCACTCCTTTGTCTGGTAGAGAGGAGGAGGGGAAATGAAGCTATTCCAGGATACAAGGGATGGCACTGAGGGATGCATAAGTCCCCTGCCTCCCTTATCCCAACATGTTCTCCTCTGCCAGCCCAGTCAGCTTGGGGAGCTAGGTATCAGAATCCTGAAGGATTCAGCCCACTTTGTCCTACTAGTGTCTATAAGTCTCTGTCCTGAGATCCTGGGGCTCCTCCTATGTCTAGAAGGGATGAGGTGCCATCAAAAATAACTTGGCTGGTATAACAGTTTAGAGAAAGAAGTCCCACCTGTAGCCTGGCTGGCAGGCAGGTGGACATGAGGCTGAGAAGGGAAGCCAGATGTCAGAACATACTAGGCTAGCATGCCTGCTCCTAGCTTTCAGGACCCAATGTACACATACACATGTGTATCATGTATGTATATGCATGGACACTCAAGCACAGGAGGGAGGGGTTGTGTGCTCTGATCTTTGAAACCAGAGAAGGGAGGAAAAGCCTTATGGGTGTACTTCCCCTACCCTAATAGGTTGCTACCCTCAATGGCCATCTGCCCACCAAGGCCCCTGCCCAGTGCTAGGCAAATAGGCAAGTGGCAGGGGTGACATGACTCCACTAAAGCAGCAGCCCAAGGAAGTGAGGGAGGGGACAGAGGCTGACCCTCCTCAAAGCCCTTTGTTGTAGTAGACCACTTCAACGCTGGGGTTTTGCTCATGGATCTGAGCTCTCAGCTCTGGTTCCAGCTTGCTCACGTGTATGGAGCTGCAATAGAACAGCACAGGTCAGTTAACGTCCCCTGAATCCAACCCCACTCAGGCCCAGGGATTGCCATCCCACCTCCTCCCAGGCTGAAGAATCCTCTCTTTCTACTGCCAGAAGGACTGGCTCACTGTCATTCCCCCACTCCCAGAATCAGTGGAGTGCCTGCCAGGCCTCCTCCTGAACACACTGGAAGACCCTAGGTTAGCTGGTCCAGAGATGCAGAGTCCAATCCAGAGTCCTCCACCCAGCCCAGGGACAGCACTTACCTCTTCTGGGGGAATAGGGCACAGCACAGGGGGGTCGCAAATACCAGGCTGGGGGAGATGAGTGTTGGAAAGGTTTGTAAAGCTTTGGCCTTAGGGTGTTCCCTCCCTGCACCCCACCCCATCCTTGGATATAGGCCCTAGGGGTGGAGATTGATAAAAGCTGAAAGGACCTTTTAGGAATAGTAAACCCAACCTGGACATCAGGTTCTGAGGAAAGAGAGCCCCACAGCCAGTAAGTGGCAGAATCAGGAATTAAATGGTCATGAATCTTCTGGATGGCACCAAAAGGTACATTTCCATGGTTTCCTCTTATAGATGAAGACTAGAACCCCCTCACTAAGCTCTTGACCTTCAAGGACAGGGACCACCCCCTAACACACAAAGTAGACCCTATAGGTGTTACAAACACACACCCACTGCATGTATGAATGGATGATGTCTATAAACATCTTAAAGACAATCCATACCCACCCACATCCACCATGGACAAGGCACTCCCACACACCCCAGCAAACTCCTTGCACACTTACCAGAAGCCCACCAGTCCCACCTGCAGAGGTGCCCCCAGCCAGGGGCGGCGCTGTGGAGAGACAGACAATGGAACGGCTTGTGTCCCCTGCCTCCCTGTCACCCCATTTCACCCACCATAGCTCTATCCCATCAGCCTTGCCTTGGAGCCCTTAGACCTGTGGCCCTTTTCTTTCTCCCAAGGCCATGACAGGGCTGGGACCTCCAGATCGCACCCTTCCACTCCAGCCAGGCCTGTCTGCTGATCACCCTCCCTGACATCCCATGACGTCTCACCTCTCAGAATTGATTGCCATGGCACTCCCTGGCCAAGGAGCTGATTTCTTCAGGAAACCTCCTGTGAACCTCCACTTACCTCTTCCCATCCCAGTGGCATGAATCTGACCCTTTCCAAGCACATCTCTTCCTCGGCACTCTTCTCAATTTGCTCTGGCCACAGGGACCACCAACCTGTTCCTCAAATGTGCAAGCCTCTCCTGCTGCAGTGCCCTTGCACTGACTGTTTTCTGTACCCCAAACACTCTTCTCTGCATTCTTTGGCTCTCTCCTCATCCTTTGGGGCTTTAAAGACCCCTTCTCTGACCATCCTATCAGCTCTCCCCCATGAATCTCAGTTACACTACCCCCACTGCTTTCCTACAAAGCACAGATTACACTTTCTAAGAATGTATTTATTGGTTGCCTCCTTGTTTATTGGTTTCTGCATCAGACTATAAACTTCATGAGGACAGGGGCCATAACCATAACCATCTTGTTCAGTGCTGTCTCCTCAGCCCTAAAACATGCCTGGTGCATGGCACTCAATACATTTGTGAATAAATGATTCCGTGAATGAGCCAGAGCTTGTTCCTGTGCTTTGCTTTCGTGTCCTGTTCATGTCTGTGTGTGCGTGTTCACCCATGTGTACCTCTCAGTATGGAGGCACTGGGGGTAAAAGAATGAGCATGAGATCAAGCGTGACTATGACAGTCCCCTTCTGTGTGTGTCAGAAGGCTCTGGAGTAACACTGATGAAGTTGGTTTCCTTCCCTTGTCCTCTCGTCCTGCCCCCGCAGGGTTCCTTCACCCCAGCCCAGTTCATTCTTGCTGAATGAATGAAGGTGGAGGAGGTGGTACAGGGGTCAGGAGAAGGGCTGGCAAGTCTTAGAGACTCAGGCGAGGCTAGAGAGAGGGTTGGGGCCTGGTCACTTCTTCTCCCAGCCATTGCCCATTCCAGGACAGGAGAGGTAGAGTCGCCTACCTTCAGGAAGTCTTTCTTCTCCAGAGTGTCCATGATCAGTGGCGGGATGGCTGTGGGGAGAGCAGGGCCAAGAAAGAGAGCGTTAGTAGTGGAGTTGAAGTCAGGAACTGTGAAGGGCGACCCCCCTCAAAGCTCCTCCCTCTCTCCCCAGAGTCCTCCAAAGTCCCTGAGACCTGCACCTGCTTCTCTCAGAGTCTGTTGTGCCCCACCCAGCCACTCTCGCCTTACCCATGGCAGGAATCGCCATGCAGATTCTTGAAATCACCACCTGGAAGATTCCCTGCTTGGCTGCAGTCACCGAGTAGCCAAGCCTTTGACCTGCCTCATCAGCCACCGGGATGCCCACCTGCAGCTCTCTGCAAGGGATTGGGGTTGGGGTCAGATCACAGGCCCTGGATCCCACCTGCAATGCCCGAATGAGCAGTGGCTCCTCAGGGTCCCCTCACACACCCCAGGCTCAAAGGCTGGTTCTCCCACCTGAGGATCCCAGGGTCAGACTGAGTCAGGGCCCAGCAGCTCATGTCTGGGGAGGGAGAGGGATGTCCCCATTCTGAGGTGGTCTGCATGGCTGGACAGTGTGCTACATTCCGGGCATGCACGTGCCAGGAGCCGGGGTCACTCACCTCTGCCTCATCAGGGGGATGTTGATGCAGTTGGCAGCTGCCACTGCTGCAAAGGGCACAAATCTGCCGACCAAGGGGGGCAGGTGCTGGGGAGGAAGGGTGTTGTTCAGCGGCCCTGAGGGCCATGGGGTGGTGAGGGACTCTGGGGAGATATAGGGGGCATATAGGTCAGGACTGGAGGCGTGATGAGGAAGAAGGAGGCAGATAGAGGATGAATGGGGGGTCAGGGGAGTGAGGGGCCTTTACCTTGGTGAGGGATTTGAGTCCCAGGGCCGTGGCCACAGCTCCAGTAGTGGCACTCACATAGGCTGTCCCCAGCTGCCTGTGGGTGGAAAAGCCAGGTTATGGGGAGAGGTGACAAGTCCAGCAGGTGGCCCTTTCCTTTAGGGATATGCCAAGTCCTCAATACATGAGGCGTAAAAGGGGAAGCTCCTTGCAGAGGAAGCCCTCCCTCCATCTCCAGCATAAACTTGTCTGGAAGCCCCAATTGCACCCTGTGAAGAGAGGTGGGTCCCCCACAGCATACATAAGAGGACCTCATGCCTTCAGTTAGGCAGGGTAAGTCAGGGTGGGGCAGGCTGAGGAGAGGGCACTGAGCACTGGCTGCATGGACCACAGGGAACCGGAGAGAAAGGAGAGGGCACTGCAGGCTGGGAGGAGAGGGTCAGATGGGACAGTGCAGCTGCTGCTGGGGGCTGGCTCTCACCTCACGGTGATGGGAGTGTCACCACTGCGGTTGGAGTAGTTAACAATGGCATTGAAGGACTGATTCACCCACTGCCAGAACACCACGGTTGGGGTCTTCCTGAGGGAACAAAGACACTCACTTCTGCCCCGTCTACAGTGGCCCTCATCTTTAGACCCCTGTAATGAAACCAAAGGTTATTCCCCAAGCCTAAGAAGGGGCCCAGTTGATGGCCCTAGAACCTGCTCTGGTAACCCCTATGTACCCCCACCCCCATTTATACAAACACACCTATTGTTTCTGGGGTGAGAGACCTCGTGAGGCTGAATTCTGAGGAATGGAAGCGATTCTAACACAATCTTTCACTCACCCAATTGGCCCAGACAAGAAGCACCTAGTCAAGCCGTGCTCTAGCTTAGGGCACTGAAGAAGGGGACGTGGGACAAGACCTGCCTGTAGAATGTGAGCATGCAGCCGGTGATGGTCATGTTCATGGGCACCTGGGCTGACATGCGGCCAATCAGGACCACCTTCTCCCCTGTGTCCGGATGGAAGGCGGAGTCATACACATACTTGGCCCTCCACAGCTGGTCCTCGGTGATCCCTGGGGTCACCACGCCGGCCCTGCAGAAGTTGGCAAGGAGCAGACAGGCTATGCCAGGGGGCAGATCTGCCCTCACAGGCCCCACCTGCCCAGCTCAGGGTAACTCTGGACAGAGAACGAGGAACTTCAGCCCCTAGTCTCAGCATAAGGAAGCTCCTTGTCTTTGGGAGAGGGCCAAAGTTTCCCAGAAGTGGAGGCTCCTATTTCTATTTCCCTTATAGCCACACAAAGAGGGGTACCCTTCTGTTTCTGCCAAAATGCTGGGTCATGGGTGATGGTGGTTTCCAGTGGGTCAAAAATGGCTGCGAGCATTGCAAGAGTTTTTCCTCCCAAAGATAAGGGGAATTCCCTCCTATCTTCCTGGGACTCCACTTTGAGCACCTCTATCCTTGCAGAGGGTGACCCCGCAATGGGATAGGTCCCTGTAGAGGTTTGTGATGCATAGAGCAGCCCCTCCCATAAATATCAATGCCATCTTCTCAACCCAAATGCCCTAAAATCCTTTGGGTTAAAGCTCTGTGATGCCAACAGAGGGGGCTAGAGAGTGAGATGATTGAGGGACAGGGTCACTGTCAAGCTTGAGGAGGCAGGTACAAAACATATTATATTAATCGCAGAAAATGAGATCCTGGCACACAGGGTCAGATTGGGGGGTGGTCACCTGTAGTTCTGCACGATGTTCCGAGAAGCTTCTAGCTGTGCCCCGGACAGCAGCAGATTTCGAGGATCAGTAACAGTGAAAAAGTGCCGGGCTCTTCCCAGGAAAGTACTTTGGTCCCAGCGAGGTTCCTGGATGTTGATGTCTAAAGGCAATTCACCCATTTTCTGTAGGACAGAGACAAGGGTCAGAGTGGGAGTCCAAGGCTCCAAGGGCTCCAGCGAGGGGAAATCTTTGGTGCCCCTGCCCTGGCCCCTGAGCTTATCATCAGTCCCTTCAAGAGCTCAAGGTGACTAGATAGGTAAGCAAGGGTGTGGGGCGGAGCTGTTTCCTGGGCAATGTCCCAGCCCAAGGACCTGCAGCCACTGGAGGAGGGGGAGGGGAAGACCAGAAAAGAAGAAAACAGATCTCCTTGTGCTCTATCCTGGTACAGATTTTCATGAGTGAGGATTTACATGTATGTGGTTGACACATAAGCAGCAACAAACATCCCAGCCACGTGTGCTGCAGATGCACAAGAATATATAATATATATATTACACACCCATGCTCAGGTGAGCTTTAGGCCCCAGCTGCCCTGAGACCTGGATACAAACCCCCAAGGCTGTTTTGGAAAATGGCACAAGACATCCCACACTCCAGTCCCTGATTGGAGGAGAGCAAGGCCTTACTGGCCACCCAGGGCTTATCTGTTCCAGATCTCAATCAGGGGAGTCTGATGTCAGCCATGTGTGTGCATGTGGGCACGCACAAGTCCCCTCTACAGACCCGTTTTCTCCAACTCACACTGAATGACCCCAGGCTCTCCCTGATCCCTGGCCAGGCAGGGCTGGCACAGACACTCATCCACCTCTCCCTGGGCCACCTGCCTCCGGATAAGAGCAGGATTCAGTGGCTGCTCCCTCCACCCAGCACAGAGAGGAAAGCCTGGTGCAGCCATCTGGCTGAGTTGGGCAGAATCCTACAGAATGACTAATCCTCTCCAGCCACACTTCCTCCACAGAGGCAGAGACGCCCTCCCCTCACACTCACATACCCACACACAAAGACACTATTATGCACACCCTGCCCAGACATACAGACAGGGTGGAGGTGTCCTGTATACACCGGCGGTCAAACACCTTTACAGGCGCACACTGTGCCCATCTGCAGACACTTGAATGTGTGACTACACACAGCCCCACCCTGACATTCCTCCCTCCAACCTCCCTTGTGCCCTGTGAACTTGGACCTCCATAGAGCCGAAGACACTGACTGCACCAGGACAGACAGTTTCAAGGCAGGCTTCCTTCTCTGACCCCCATTCCCGAACTCCGCCCGCCAGGGAGAGCGAGCACTTACTCTTTCCAGAGCTCTCTGAAGCTCTCAGAACCGCCTTCCTCTCTGCCTCCGCTGTCGCCGCCGGGCCCTCCCAGCCATCACGCGGGACGTCACGCGTGACGCCGACCAGCAGGGAGGGGCAGGAGCTTCCCAGCCGCGCCCACCCAGTGGGCACGGGGATTGGCAGAACCTGGGGGCGGTGGGTGTCATTCGAGGCGATGCCCCCAGCCTGGGCCACCGGGACCAGGCCCTAAGCTGCTTCCCAGAGCCAATCCCACCTCGGGGATCAGTTCTGGCCCCCTCCGCAGCCAGAGGGAGGAGGGGCTGGAGCCGCGGGCGCTGCTCCCTTTGTTTACTGTCCCCTGGCGGGCCTCGGCAGACCCCCAGCCCTGCAGCAAGCGGTCTAGGTGCCCAGAGAGAAAGCCCTGGGCGCAGGTGGGCGGTGTGGAGGGGCGGTCCTCTGCTGGCGCGCCAGGAGGGACTCGGGTTACCGCCTGGCTTGTTTACTTGATGGCTGCCTTGGCAACGGCCTCTGGCTTGCTTGCCCCCCTGGGCTCCTACCCCAGTGTCCGCAAGCTCCCCTTGTAGCAGCGCGGCATTCGCATCGCTTCACAGCCCCGTTCCTGTCGTGCCAGTGCCCCTTCTATGTCCCCAACCCTTTCCCTGCTCCGCCTCTGTAACCCCTAGCTCCATTGTGTCCCTGGTCTCCTTACGCTCCCAACCCCTAGCCCTGCACCCCAGACCGTAGCCCCACCCCTGGGATGTGGAGGGGCAGACGACCCCAGGAACCTCGCGGTCTGCATCCGAGCAAGTGCATCAGAAGGATTCTTAGGATTCTTCCCGTCCTGGGACCAGCTGCCCCACCCTGCGACCATTCCAGAACTGGGTAGCCAGAGACACCTTTCGACAGAAGAGGAGGATGCAAGTGAAGAAGGCGCCCCCTCCGCCACGCACATACTCACAGCTCACCCAGCCACCACACAGAGCACGCCTGCAGCAAACTCAGGCTCACGTCCCGCTCTGCCCCGTGACGTCCCCCCGCGGAGGCCTCAAGGGTGCCCACGGAGGGGTGGCAATTCCAGGAGCCCCGGTAGCTGGCTCCGCTCAGAGAAGAGGTGGTTCGAGCGGGAGGGGAACAAGCCGAGACCCAAGCCCTAAATTTGCGGAATGAGCTAGGGCGTCAGAACCAGAACTGGGGTGGGTAAAGAACTCCGCTGCCCGGGACCAGGTAATGCTCGGCTGTCCCGGGCGCCCAAGGGAGGTGCCGGAATAGGATGACTGGCGGCCCTACCAGCCAATGGGAGCCCGGGGCGGTGCAGGCCAGCCCAATTCCCGCAGCCTCCGCGGAGCGTGGGTGGGGTTTGCCGGCTGCAGCAGTAGCTCTCGCCTGCGGGTGGTTTGACAAGGCTGGCGGCGCCACACCAGCGACCAGGTGAGGGGGACCAGGCACAAAGGGGTGGGGGGCTTGGAGGGCCGAGTTGATATTGGGGTGCTTCATTCTAGGTCCCAGAGCTTCTCTGAGGGAACTGGCCCTGGGTTTTGCGCGGGATGTCGTGGGACCCCTCTCCAGCAGATCCTCCCCGAAAGCTTGGGAGAGGTTCATGCAGCCTCTTTAGACCCGGAGCCGCAGCCTCGAGCCCGCGGGTGTCTGGGGGGCTTCCTGGGCCTCAGCTATCCAAGGTCCTGAAGCCCTATCCTCGAGGCCCAGCCCGCCCCACGCTGCCCCCGCCCTACCCCGGGCCACCCCCATGCCCGCATATGCATGAGAGAGGTGATGCCATGAGCTGTCCTGACCTCTCTTTTGTCTCACACCTCTCTAAGCCCCAGGGCCCGCAGTAATCCCAACTCCACTCTCAACCTCTACTGAGGACTGGGGACGGGAGTAGATGACTCAGCCCCGAGCAGGAATGAGGGGTGAAAGGTTCCCACCTGCCTTGTATAAAGTCAGCGAGAGTCCACGATGGTGCCTGGACGGGGCAGTTCTCTGGCCTAGGGTGAGACAGGAGGGGGGGCCTAAGGCATGGGCGGGCAGGATGCTTAAACTAGCGGGGAGGGGTGGAAGTTTTGGGGGGCAGCAGGGGAAACATTAACACCCCTCCTTCATCCCTGCTCTCCCTGCCCAGGCCTGGAGCTCACACTTCTGAGAGGCATCGCAAGGGAAGGCCTTCACATTACTGAGACCCCAGCCCCGCACAGAGGCTCATGGAACTCAAAGCACGCAGGGCTGGCCTCTCCAGAGCTAGCAGATTCCTTCTGGACCTGTAGGGTGCCGCCCTAGCCCAGCCGCCATGGCGCAGGGTTTCGCAGTGGGCTTCGACCCACTGGGCCTAGGACACCTAAGCTCCGGCTCTCTGAGCTCCCTCTCCTCCCGAGGCCACCTAGGCAGCGACTCAGGCTCCACCGCAACGCGATACCTGCTGAGGAAGCAGCAACGGCTGCCGAACGTGCCCCCCCGCGGAATCCGAGCCTCATCGCCCATGGGACGCGTCATCCTCATCAACTCTCCCATCGAAGGTGGGGGCGGGACCCAGCCACTGGCCTGGGTTGGGGAGGGTGGGGGTAGGGGACAGTGGGAACTCAGCAGGAGGAGGCAGAGCCAGTGTGATTGGGGGAATTCAAGAGATGGGAGTCACAGGGAGGTGGCAGGCCACCTGGGAACCCATACACTCTTCCTCGCCTGCTCTTGGCCTCTCCTCCAGGCCAATCCTGCAGGGGTCCAGGGTCGTAGAAGGGTCAGAGGAGGGAGAGAAGGCCACGGCAGCAGGGACAGGCATGCACATGGTATGCTAGCCCCAGGTGGGCAAGGCAGGGGATTGAACTGGCCTCTTTCTCCCATGGGCTCTGCCCTTCTCCAGATCCATTGTGTGTACTTCTGGGGTATGGGGCAGGATAAAGAAGGACATCCTCCATCAACCAGTCCATTGTGTGAGAAGCTCTGTGCTGGGCTGCGAGGAGTCAGTGCCCAAGCGGGTAGACAGAATTCAGGGCTTCTGTGCTGAAGGAAGGGAATGAAGGCAGCACAGCAAATGTTCAGAAGAGGAGGGTTGAGGGTGGAGAGGGAGCTCCATCAGGGAAGGGGAGACCTAAGCTTATGCAGTTGCTTAATGCTGCTTCATGGAGCACCAATTCTATACCAGCCCTGGGGAGGTGTTGCAAGGGACCTAGAGAGAAATCAGGCTCCCTCTTCACCTTCCAGAAATCTACAGTATAGCAGGACAGAGCAATAAGAACAGCTGGTGGCAGGGGTGAGCTATCACCAACAAAGGCTGGAAATGAGAAGCATGGAGCATGGTAGGTGGGCACTTAGGAGCCAGCCTGGCTGCAGTGACAGATGTGAGGTGACTAAGAGCTAGTGAGCAAGACAGGACCTAGAATGCCAGGTGCGGAGCCAGGCCCCCTGAGTCTGGGCTTTCTGTGGGCAGGACCAGATGAATATCTCCAGCTCCTCTCCTCTTTCTTAGCCAGCAGAGCTCCCCTGGCTGGATCCCAGACTGGACTGTTCAGGCCCTGCTCCTCCCCCTCTGACCCAGCAGGGCATCTCTGTTCCCCTCCCTAGGCCACCGGAGCAGGGGTGGGCATGTTGCTCAGGGAGCGGGCTTTCCTCCACCAGTGGCCTGGCATGCTCACCCCTGTCATACACCAGTCTATGCTTCACCATCTGGTGAGCAGAGGGCACTGCTGAGGGTCACCACGGTCATTCTGGTGAGGGAGCAGAAGTCCCCAGAGAAGTCAGGAGACATTGGGGAAAAAGGAAGCAGGCACCGCATAACTGTCTTTATTAGTCCCATTCTATTAAAAGAACTAACCTATACTCCCTCTGATACACTCTTTGTCTTTCTCTCTCTTTCTCTCTCTCTCCCCTTCCCTTTACCCATGTATGATGCAAGGGCTGTTTATAACGTCTTTTTTTTTTTTTAAGAGGGTAAGGGTCTTGCTCTGTCGCCCACCCAAGCTGAAGTGCAGTGGTGTGATCATAGCTCACTGCAGCCTCAAACTTCTGGGCTCAAGTGATCCTCCAGCCTCAGCCTCCTAAGTAGCCAGAACTATAGGCATGCAACACCAAGCCCGGCTGATTTTATTTTATTTTATTTTTTGTAGATACAGTTTCACCATGTTGCCCAGGCTGGTCTTGAACTCCTAGGCTCAAGTGATCTTCTGGCCTCAGCCTCCCAAAGTGCTGGGATTATAGGCATGAGCCACCACGCCTGGCCTATATCGTCCCTCTAAAGATCCTCTTCCAGGGGTTTCATGATTGCTTTCTCCCTCTGCCTCATGCTAGTGCCACTGTGCAGCCAAGGAAGCAGCATCTCCTAGCAGTGAGGGACTGAGGAGTTGCTCTGACCACTTGGCTTCTCCTCTGACTGGGCTGGGACCCTCTGAGCTCAGAATTCACCCCTCTGCCTGAGCACAGATATCTCCCAAGTCACCGCAGCCTGAAACCCTGCCCCATGTTATTATTTAGATCACTTCCGGGGAGTAAAGTAACTGATAAGGAATACACGGTGGGAAGAGGGACATTGCCACCTACATCAGCCCCATGAGATCTCACCAGCTCCTTAAATTCAACTGGTCCCAGAGAAAATGCATTACCTTTAATCCAGGAAAGCATTACCCTTAATGCATTTCTCCTCACTTTCCTACTTTGCCCATCCATCCATCCATTTATTCTTTCACTTATTCAAAAAAATACTTATCAAATACCAAGCGCTGTCCAACATATTGGAGATATACTAGAAGAGAATTATGAAGTCCCTACCATGATTGAACTTACAGTCTAGTGAAAAGAGACAGATAAATAACACAAATAAGTGAATGACGACAAAGGATGGGAAGAGTCAGAAGGTGATCATCTGATGATATGATAGAATGGTGCTTCTCAAACCTCAGATGCCTCAGAATTGCCAGGAAGGCTCGTTCAGGGATACAATGCAGGGCTCAGTCCCAGAGCTTCTGGTCCAGTGAGTCTGTGGTAAAGCGAAAGAATTCCCATTTTTAGCAAGTTCTCAGACGACACTGACGCTGCTGATCCAGCATCACGCTTTGAGAAGCCCTACAAGAGGGACTCACTGGGAGGAGGGGTAGGACACTCCAGGAAGCCTTCTCCGAGAAAGTGGTGTCTGAGCCAGGAGGAGAATGAGGAAGAGGAACTGACCTTCTAAAGGCCTGGGCAGGAGCACTGCAGGCAGAGGGGACACTGGAAGGGCTTGGCCTCCACGAGGAACAGGAAGATCAGGGTGGCCGGAGCTCAGTGAGGGAGGGGAGGGTGGAGGGGAGGGTGGAGGGGTGGACAGAGGAAAGCCCAGGCAGGGCCTTATAGGGCATGGTGAGGAGACTGGAGTTCTAGAAGCAGGAACAGATGTTGAAGTTTTTAATCAGGGAAAAGACATGATCTAATGTAAAAGCTGACTCTGGGTACTGTATAGAGAATAGCCAAAGGGGGCAAGAGTGGAAGCAAGGATAGTCCCGGGGCTGCAGTGGAGCACTTGGGGGAGAGGCTGGGGCAGTGGAGGTAGAGAAGATTCAATCCTTGCTGGGCCCAGGCTTCTGGAAAACCTCAGATTTCACATCCCCTGACCTAGGGCCCGAGGGAGGCCCCAGTGAGGCCCTGAGGAGATACGGTTGGTAGCAAGGGAGCAAAAGGCTCCTTGGCTAAGGCTGAAAGTGTCCTGAGATCTGTGTAATCTAATCAGCTGGGAAAGCCCTGGGCCCCCACATCTGTCCTGCACCACCCCTCCCCACAGGCTGCCCTTGGGGATTTCTTTCTGAGCTGCCCTGGCCGTGCCCTGTAACCTGACTTCTCTTAGATCAAATTGAAGTGTGTGTGTGTGTGTGTGTGTGATTTCTCCCTGTCAAACACCTCTAGAGTAACCCTTACCTATGAAGAAATCTCAGTTTCTCACTTGGGACCCAACTTACCCCTCCAGCCTTCTTGCTTTTCTGCAACTGGAAGGCCTCCTCAAGGGCCCACAGCTGAGCCTCCCTGGCTCCTTCCCCCTCATCAGTGCCCCCCGCTTACCCCCCATACATCAAAATCCCACCCATCAGAGTCCTTACAGAAACCTTACCTGGCCTGGGCGTGGTGGCTCATGCCTGTAATCCCAGCACGTTGGGAGGCCGAGGCAGGTGGATCACTCGAGGTTAGGAGTTCGAGACCAGCCTGGCCAACATGGTGAAACCCTGTTTCTACTAAAAGTACAAAAATTAGCCCGGCCTGGTGGCACATGCCAGTAATCCCAGCTACTGGGGAGGCTGAGGCAGAAGAATCGCTTAAACCCAGGAGGCGGAGGTTGCAGTGAGCCAATATTGAGCCATTGCACTCCAGCCTGGGAGAAGAAGCAAGATTCAGTCTCAAAAAAAAAAAAAAAAAAAAATCCTTCCCCGACAGGTTCAACCTTTAGGAACCCCCTTCCCCACCTACTTTCCCCAGCGTGATGGAGAGGGCCGCCTTGGGCACATACATATTGCAGTGTGGTGTGGTTTAGGGTTTCTTTCCCTGTGTAGCCAGGTAGTTCCTAGAACGCTGACTTCCAGAATCACAGAGTCTAACAGATGGAAGGGCCCTCAGGGATTCCATAACATCCCAGATAGAGATTTGCTGGGTCCCAGCTTGCATGCCTCCAAAGATGGGAAGCTTACTATCTGTCTTAGAAAATCCCTTCCATTGGCCGGGTGTGGTGGCTCACGCCTGTAATCCCAGCACTTTGGGAGGCCAAGGCGGGCGGATCACAAGGTCAGGAGATCAAAACAATCCTGGCCAACACGGTGAAACTCCATCTCTACTAAAAATAAAAAAAATTAGCTGGGCGTGGTGGCGGGCGCCTGTAGTCCCAGCTACTCGGGAGGTTGAGGCAGGAGAATGGCATGAACCTGGGAGGTGGAGCTTGCAGTGAGCCAAGATCACACCACTGCAGTCCAGCCTGGGTGACAGAGCGAGACTCTGTCTCAAATAAATAAATAAATAAATAAATAAATAAATAAATAAAATCCCTTCCATTTCAAGGCCAGGGTGATGGCTCACTCCTGTAATCCCAACGCTTTGGGAGGCCAAGGCAGGTGGATCACAAGGTCATGAGTTCAAGACCAGCCTGGCCAATATGGTGAAACCCCATCTCTACTAAAAATACAAAAATTAGCCGGGTGTGGTGGCACACACCTGTAATCCCAGCTACCTGGGAGGCTGAGGCAGGAGAATCACTTAAACCTAGGAGGCCGAGGTTGCAGTGAACCGAGATTGCATCACTGCACTCTAGCCTCGGCGACAGAGCAAGACTTTGTCTCGGGGAAAAAAAAAGAAAGAAAACTCATTCTATTTCCAACAGCTGAATGTTTTAGAAAGTTTTTCCTTACAAAATCTGCCTCTGTCTAATTCCACTGTGTGAGCAAGAGTACTGCAGGCAGGTTCTGTTTACACAGATGAAAACATCTAATGCCTTCCACAGGGTAGCTCTACAAGCATTTGAAGATAGAGCTAATATACTAATTTATGCTGCAAGCTGATGAAGACAGACACCCTCAACCATCCCCCGTAGAACACAATCCTGAAACTTCTTCTCTGTCCATCTGACCCTCGGAGTATCAGAATTGTTTATTAATTTGGCTTACCCCAGGCCCATGAGCATGTGAAGCTCAGAAAGCACTGATACACACACACACACACACACACACACACACACACACGCACACATATTAGGAAGGAAGGAGAACAGTATCTTTTTTTTTCTTTTTCTTTCTTTTTTTTTTTTTTTTTTTCGAGACAGGGTCTCACTCTGTCACCCAGGCTGGAGTGCAGTGGTGTGAACACAGGTCACTGCAGCCTCGACCTCCTGGGCTCCTGCCTCAGCCTTCCGTGTAGCTGAGACCACAGGCATACACCACTACACCTGGCTAGAGAATGGTGTCTTTAGTGTAGAGTCCTGTCCCTCTGATCTCACCTTCTTTCACACCGTCCTGGCCCATGGTCTCAAAATCACTCAGAGAGGGCAGGATATGTGGCTCACACCTGTAATCCCAGCACTTTGGAAAGTCAAGGTGGGAGAATTGCTTGAGGCCAGGGATTTGAGGCCAGTCTGGGCAACAAAGTGAGACCCTGCCTCTACAAAAAAATTTAAAATTAATCCAGGCACAGTGGTGTGTGCCTGTAGTCCTAGCTACTTGGAAGGCTGAGGCAGGAGGGTTACTTGAGCCCAGGAGTTTGTGGCTGCAGTGAGCCATGATCACACCACTGCACTCCAGCCTGGATGACAGAGCAAGACCCTGTTTCTTTAAAAAATAACATAAAAATCACCCAGAGGGGCCTTAGAAATGGGCTGACCTGCCCCACTGCATTTAGGCCCCTACGTGCCTGTGTGACTGTGCCCAGCAACCTAGCCTTTACAGGCCCCAAGTTGGGGAACCCACGGGCCCTCTGTGCCCACAGTGAACATGGGGGCATCTCTAAATCCCTGTCCTCACAGCCAACAGTGATGAAAGTGACATCATCCATTCAGTCCGGGTGGAGAAGAGTCCAGCAGGGAGGCTGGGCTTCAGCGTGCGCGGGGGCTCAGAGCATGGCCTGGGCATCTTCGTCAGCAAAGTGGAGGAAGGCAGCAGTGCAGGTAAGCGGAACCCCCAGGCCGAAGTCCAGGCTTAGGATGTGACTCCAATCTCAGTGAATGGCAGGGGATGCTGCTGTCAGGGACAGACGGAAGAGTCCCCAGCTCTGGAGGGCCTGATTGATGGGGAGACAGGGCCAACCCTCAGGGAAGAATGGTTTAAGGGACAGATCCTTAGGCACTGGGAACACTCAGCCCCTGCTCTGACAATCCTCACTCTGATTGAGGAGCTCAGTTTGACCCCAGGGAGCTCCATCTGATGGGGGAGGCTCAGCCCCACCCTGGGGACCCATGCCAGTCACTCCCATCCTGTGATGCAGAGCGGGCTGGCCTGTGCGTGGGGGACAAGATCACGGAGGTGAATGGGCTGAGCCTGGAGAGCACCACCATGGGTAGCGCCGTGAAGGTGCTGACTGGCAGCAGCCGCCTGCACATGATGGTGCGGCGCATGGGCCGTGTGCCGGGCATCAAGTTCTCCAAGGAGAAGACCACGTGGTGAGCAGCAACTCCCTCATCCTAGCCCTGGCCTTGACCCAGCCCACCCCAGCCCTACCACCACCCAAAACCCACTGGCAGGAGAGGCTTCTACTCCTCCTGCTCGCTGGCACAGGAAACGCAGGGGATCCAAAGGCCTGACCTCAAAATAAGGAGAGGCTGCATCTTTCCCCTGCCCTCCTCCAATAGCTCTGCTCTCCCAGATCCCAGTGGTTCTGTTGCCACATTGCTGCTGCTCCTGCTGTGAAACCCAGAGGCAAAACGCCACTTCTCTACAGGGGTGCTGTAAGGATTAGAAATGGGGCCTAGCCTAGGCAACATAGCAAGACCCCTTCTCTAAAAAAAAAAAAAAAAAAAAAAGGCTGGGCAAGGTGGATCAAGCCTGTAATCCCAGCACTTTGGGAGGCTAAGGCAGGCGGATCACCTGAGGTTGGGAGTTCAAGACCAGCCTGACCAACATGAAGAAACCCTGTCTCCACTAAAAATAAAAAATTAACCAAGCATGGTGGAGCATGCCTGTAATCCCAGCTACTCGAGAGGCTGAGGCAGGAGAATCGCTTGAACCTGGGAGGCGGAGGTTGCAGTGAGCCGAGATCATACCATTGCACTCTAGCCTGGGCAACAGGAGTGAAACTCCATCTCAAAAAAAAAAAAAAAAAACAAAAAAAAACTGGGCATGGTGGGCATGTGCCTGTAGTCCCAGCCATTCAAGAGGCTGAGGTGGAAGGACTGCTTGAGCCCAGGAGGTTGAGGCCGCAGTGAGCCATGACCACACCACTGCACTCCAGCCCGGGTGGACAGAGCAAGACCCTGTCTCAAAAAAAAAAAAAAAAAAAAAAAAAAAAAGGAATGGTCCTGGCACATTGCAGCTGCTCAATAAAAAGAGGCAATTAGGCTGGTTTCCGAGCTAGTGAACCTATGCCCCACTGCAGGTCTTAGGCCTGGGGAGTCCCCCAAAGGCAACCCCTACTTTCCCTGCAGTTGTCAGAGCTGCTGGGAGGGTGGTGGGTGGCAGCGGATGGAGGACCCCACCTGAGGGCCCCCTGCTGTTGTCCAGGGTAGATGTGGTGAATCAGCGCCTGGTAGTGGAGAAGTGCAGTTCAACACCCTCCGACACCAGCTCAGAAGATGGCGTCCGGCGCATCGTCCACCTATACACAACCTCCGACGACTTCTGCCTGGGCTTCAACATCCGTGGGGGCAAGGAGTTTGGCCTGGGCATCTATGTGTCCAAGTGAGGGCTGAGGCAGGAAGTGTCTTGGGGTAGAACTGAGAATGGGGCCTGGAGTGGGGCCTAGGCTGGGATGTGGGGATGGTCAGCAAGTGAGGCCTGGCCAACCACCTGTCTCAGTGAGGGCCTGGGAAGGGGCGGGAGGCCCCAGTAGGTGGGTCAAGGAGCTTGACTAGTGCAGTCTTGTGTCCAAGAGAAGGGGGTCTGGAGTGGGGTGATGGAGGGCAGGCCAGGGGCCTATCAGACTGATGCCTGTCTGGCCTCAGAGTGGACCATGGTGGGCTGGCCGAGGAGAATGGCATCAAGGTGGGGGACCAGGTCCTGGCGGCCAACGGTGTCAGGTTTGACGACATCAGCCACAGCCAGGCCGTGGAGGTGCTGAAGGGCCAAACGCACATCATGCTGACCATCAAGGTGGGCAGAACTGTGGGGGTAGGGAGAGGTGAGGCTAGAGGAGGGGCTTCCCAGACCACCCGAGTTCTTAATTATGCTCTGCAATTTACGACGTTCCCACAGCCACTAGAAGGTAGACAGGCATTGTTCTCATCCCTGTTTTGAAGAAGAAGAAACAGGTTTAGAGAGGCACAGCAACTCACGAACAGGTCACTTACTCAGCTGGTCAGTGGCTGGGCGTGGTTCCAATCCTGCTCCCCACAGTGGCAGAGTGGTGCCCCTTTCTTATGAAGGGTGGAGGCCTAGGGTTGAAAGGAACAAATGTCTTGCCCAGAAGGGAGGGGTGGTGGCTGTGGCTTGGACAGGACCTGGGATGGGCATCCCCAGGGCATACAGCTAGGAGGGCTGGGCTGGGGCCAGAGGTTGGATTTCACGGGAGGCAGCTGGATTCATTATTCATGTGGGTCTCACACTTGTCTGAGGATCAGGTCTTCTCATTCCGGCTCCTGGAGGATGCCACCTCACTCTTCCCTGGTGCCCAGCCCTGGCCCCTGTTCTACCCTTCTGCTTCCCCAAGCCTTCACTTGGGGTGAAGGCTTCATTGGGTGCCTCCTCTGCCGCCCTCCCCCGCCCATTTCTACCTCTCCCCCATCCCATTTTTCCTTTGCCTTCCTCTCAGATTATCCCAAACATCTCTCCTCATTCCCACTCTGCCCTTCATTCATTCAACAATATTTTTGAGCACCCGCTATGTGCCGGCCACTGTGCCAGGTACTGGGGCTACAACAGTGAACAGGACAGATAAGTTATCTGCTACTGGAGGGAGACAGACCAATAAACTAGATGCTTGCAGATAGTGACAAATGCTCTAAGGAAATTAACAGAGATGGAATGGAACAATTCAGGAAGGCCCCTGTATCTCGGGGTCAGGGCGGCCTCCAGGCAGAGTGAACAGCAGGTGCAAAAGCCCTGAGGTACAAAGGAACTTGGCATGTTCAGAAAGAAGGTGGCCTGTGTGGCCAGAGCATGATGAATTTGGAGGACAGAAATGAAGTTGAAAGTTTACTCCCATCCTGTCACCCCCGCCCCATTCTCGCTCTCCCTCCTCACTGCTCCCCTTTCCCTCCTATGCCCACTATCCCCTCCCCAGGAGACTGGCCGGTATCCTGCCTACAAGGAGATGGTTTCTGAGTACTGCTGGCTGGACCGACGTAAGTGGCTCAGATCTCCAAGGTTGGGGGGAAAGGGCTGAGGCCTGAGGGTGGGGCCCAGATCTCTGAAGAAGAAAAGGGCCAGGCTCGGTGGCTAACACCTGTAATCCCAGCATTTTGGGAGGCTGAGGTGGGAGGATCGCTTGAGCACAGGAGTTCAAGACCAGTCTGGGCCATATAGGTAGATCTCGTCTCTACAAATAATAATTTAAGCCAGCCGCGGTGGCTCACGCCTGTAATCCCAGCACTTTGGGAGGCTGAGGTGGGCGGATCACCTGAGGTTGGGAGTTCGAGACCAGCCTGACCAACATGGAGAAACCCAATCTTTACCAAAAATACAAAATTAGCCAGGCGTGGTGGCCCATGCCTGTAATCCCAGCTACTCGGGAGGCTGAGGCAGGAGAATTGCTTGAACCCAGGAGGCGGAGGTTGCAGTGAGCAGAGATCGTGCCATTGCACTCCAGCCTGGGCAATAAGAGTGAAACTCCATCTCAAAATAATAATAATAATAATAATTTAAAAATTAACTGGAGTGGTGGTGAGGGCCTGTGGTCTGTGCTACTTGGGAGGCTGAGGTGGGAAGATTGCCTGAGCCCAGGAGTTTGAGGCTGTGGTGAGCTGTGGAGCTGTGATTGTGCCACTGCACTCCAGCCTGGGTGACACAGTGAGAGACTGTCTCAAAAAAAAAAAAAAAAAAAAGCCTGGCACGGTGGCTTATGCCTATAATCCCAAAACTTTGGGAAGCTGAGGTGGGTGGATCACCTGAGGTCAGGTGTTCGAGACCAGCCTGGCCAATATGATGAAACCCTGTCTCTACTAAAAATACAAAAATTAGCTGGGTGTGGTGGTGCACACCTGTAATACCAGCTACTCGGGAAGCTGAGGCACAAGAATCGCTTGAACTCGGGAAGTAGAGGTTGCAGTGAACCGAGATCACATCACTGCACTCCAGTCAGGGCCATAGAATGAGACTGTCTCAAAGAAAAAAAAGAAGAAGAAGAAAGAAGGGAGGGGGGGGGGGAGGAGGAGGAGGAGGAGGAGGAGGAGGAGGAGGAGGAGGAGGAGGAGGAGGAGGAGGAGGAGGAGGAGGAGGAGGAGGAGGCGGCGGCGGCGGCAGAAGCGGAAGCGGAAGCAGAAAAGGACAGGAACCAAGACCCTTCATACAGTCCAGAGCTATTTCTGGGCTCCCCTCTGAGAATCTGCGGATAAAATGCAGGCTCTCCTAGGGTCTGGAGTCCCAGTGCGTGATTCGAGAAGTGACATGCCCTAGGTCAGTGGCAGCATTTCGGAGCAGCGGGTTCCTCACCACTGCGGTTCTAACCCAGGCTGCTGCCTGACCTTGCCTCCTCCACCCCTAAGCCCAAGGGTGGTCTGCAAGCCGGGCAGGGCTCTGAAGCAAGCCCGCTGATCCCTGGCTTCCCTACTCCCTGCAGTGAGCAACGGGGTGCTGCAGCAGCTGTCCCCGGCCTCTGAGAGCAGCTCCAGCGTCTTTTCGTGCGCCTCCAGCGCCCCCTACAGCTCGGACTCCCTGCCCTCGGACCGCATGGACATCTGCCTGGGGCCGGAGGAGCCCGGCAGCCGCGGCCCAGGCTGGGGGCGGGCGGACACAGCCATGCAGACGGAGCCTGATGCGGGAGGCCAGGTGGAGACCTGGTGCAGCGTGCGGCCCACAGTCATCCTCAAGGACACCACCATCCGCTCGGACGGCCCCCAGCCCGGTCGCCGCCTTGACTCTGCGATCTCTGAGTCTCCCAAGACGGCTTTGCTGCTGGCCCTCAGCCGACCCCGGCCCCCCATCACGCGCTCCCAGAGCTACCTGACCTTGTGGGGTACGTGGGGGATGGGTAGCTGCTGCTCCCTCCACAGCCACTGGTCCAAAACCTGTCTCACACCCTGTCCTGGGCTCAAACCTCCCTTTGCCCCAGGCCTTGACGCAGCCCCTGCTCAACCCAAGCTCCAGGCTGCTCAGACCCTGCTGCGGGCTCCACTTTAAATTAGTCCTGGACCCCACATTCACCCTTAGTCTCAGCCCCTGTTCCCCGAACCAGCCCTAACCCCAGCCCCTGGATCCTGGAGCTCCCAGGCCTATTTACACACACAGTCGCTCACACACACACACGCATGTGTGCCCTTCTCTAACTGGGTCTCAAGGGAGATTCCATACATAGCCACAGCTGTGCGGTGGGGAAAAGGGTCAGAAAGTCGGAAGAGGAACCGCACTCCAACCCTGGCATAGCTGCAGATCCTGTCTGCCCTCTCCTCTCCCTTCTCTCTGTCCCTCCCCACACCCCTGCCCCTCCTCCTTTCCTTCTGCCCACCCCTCCAGCTCCCCCGGTTGCTCCCTCTGTCTGCAGAGGAGAAGAAGCAGCGGAAGAAGGAGAAGTCGGGGTCCACTGGGGAGAAGGGTGCCCTGCAGCGCTCCAAGACGCTGATGAACCTCTTCTTCAAGGGAGGGAGGCAGGGGAGGCTAGCACGGGACGGGCGCAGAGAGGCCTGGACACCGGACAGCGGGAGCCTGGCCAAAACTTGCCCTCGCCTGGACATGGAGAAAGGTAAGTAGTGGGCTGATCAAACAGGAAGACAAGGTCAAGTCCACTAGCTTCGGCATTCAGCAGTTCTGAGTTGAGATCCCACACCGCCTCTTACCAGCTGAGTCCCTATTCAACCCCTGAGAGCCTCAGTTTCCTCATGAGTAAAATGGGGGTAATAATACCTATTTCTTTTTCTTTCTTTTCTTTCTCTTTCTTTCCTTTCTTTCTTTCTTTTTCTTTCTTTCTTTTTTTTTTTTTTTTTTTTTTTTTTTTTTGAGATGGAGTTTTGCTCTTGTTGTCCAGGCTGGAGTGTAATGGCACCATATCAGCTCACTGCGACCTCCGCCTCCCACGCTCAAGAGATCCTTCCACCTCAGCCTCCCAAAGTACTGGCATGACACGTGTGCATCAGCATGCTCAGCTAATTTTTTTGTATCTTTTTGTAGAGATGGGGGTTTCACCATGTTGCCCAGGCTAGTCTCAAACTCCTGGACTCAAGCTATCTACCCGCCTCAGCCTCCCAAAGTGCTAGGATTACAGGCGTGATCTACTACACCTGGCCAATTCCAACTACTCTGGAAGCTGAAGCAGCAAGATCACTTCAGCCCAGGAGTTTAAGACCAGCCTGGGCAACATAGCAAGACCCCGTCTCTAAAGAAAAAAAAAAAGTAAAAGAAAAATAAAGCACGTCTTGGCTCAGCTGCTGATTTAAGCTGGGTCTAAACATCTGAGCAACATTATCAGACATCTGTCCCCCTCCATCTCTCCCATGAGTTGACTTCGCTATTGTGGGGCTTTGCCCACCTGGGGGTAAGATGGCCTCTATTGCATAGCAACCCCAGGGGAAAGTGCTTCTCCTTAAATAGTTCCAGCTGAAGTCCCAGGGTAGGCTCTCCCTGGCCCGGCTGAGATCCTGTGCCATGCAGAATAAATCGCTGTGATGTGGGAGAGAAAGTGCTTTTGTTGGCCAGCCTGGGTCATGTACCCACCCTGGAGTACACGGGCTAAGAACAGAGTGGGGTGGGTCCCCAGGGGAAAATCAGGGTGCTGTTTTCAGAAGAGGGGGGTGGATGTCAGATCAACAAAACAACCAGAGGATGAGGAGCTGGACCCTGCTTCGCCCTGGGGTGGGATGTTCTGGGGTCTCAAGGTGATTGTACCATGGGAGAGAGAATCCCTTCCAATTACAGCTGCCTGGCCCCTCTCCATCGGCGCATCTCTCTTCCCACAGTTCCCAAGGCCCTGCCCTCTGCCTGTTCTCCTCCCACCTCTCTGGCCACTCCTCTAGCTCCTTCCAAGGCTCCTCTTTTTCCCTCTGTTCCCTGAAGGTAGGTACTTCTCCAAGCTCTGTCCCTGAGGTTCTTCCCTCCATACATTTGCTTCCAAGTGAATTTGCATAAGCAGTGCTCAGACTGCACCCTCTCTTGATCCAAAACCATCCTGACTCCCCATTGCCTATGAAGGAAGTCCATAGCCTGAGCATTGCCTTCAAGCCTCTCAGGGCCAGGCCTCTTGCCTCCCTGTCCCACCTACTTCCAGTCTGAATTTTCCATTCCAGCTTGTCCTGAGCCCTCCTGAACCCCATTTTCAGACTGGGGGCCAAGGCCTGCAGCTGAGCCTCTTTCTTCTTCATAGCAGGGGGCATGGGCCCGGTGCAGAAGTTTGTCACCTGGAGACTGAGACGCGGTAATTCATGCATCCCTTTACCAAGGCCTAGTTTACAGTAGAGCGGCAGATGAGGGTGCATGCTGGGGGCCAGCTGAGTGGCTCTGGACTAAACTCAGTCAGGGTCAAGCATGGGGGATCAGGCAAGTAGAATGGTACGTATTGGGGGCAGCTAAAAGAATTGGACTAAGCTGACTAGGAAAGATAGGGTGGCAGACAGATATTGGGGTGCATTTTAGGAGCTTGTGTTGGGACTCCCAAAGATATATTTGGGGGTGATGAGGGAGCCTGTGCTGGGGATCCACTGGGGAACAGACTACTATGACAGTGCATGTTCAGGGGGCCCTGAGGGCACTGGGCTAAGATCCCATTAAGAAACAGACTGGTATAGGGGTCCGTGTTGGGGCTGAGGGCTGGGGTTTGTGCTGCATTGGTGGGCAGGTTGCTGTGGGCAACCATGGTGGGGAGCATATAGGCTAGGCTAGGATTCTGCCCCAGGTACCTGGGCTCTCAGCTGGCCAGTTCTGGGGCCCAGCCCTGCTGAGGGAAGCCCCTCTCCCCTCCCCGATGGCTCCTGCCCTGCAGACCGGGAGAGAGGCCGGGCCCTGCTGTCTGCCAGGTCTGGGAGTCCCTCCAGCCAGCTGCCTAATGTGGATGAGCAGGTTCAGGCCTGGGAGAGCCGGCGGCCCCTCATTCAGGACCTGGCCCAGAGGCTGCTGACTGATGACGAGGTGCTGGCTGTCACCCGCCACTGCTCCCGGGTAAGCCTTCATCCCATCCACAGCCCTGGCACACGGTCCTTCAGTCACCCAGCCCATCATTCATTCAGGCGACTGTCCACTGACCAGTGTCTGGGCTTGATGCCAGGAGGCTAGTGGTCAGTAAAATCAGAAGTCACCCCTGTCTCACACACACACGCACACACACACACACACACACACATACATCTGCCAGCTCACAGGAAGAAGAGCTAGAAAATCACTAGAACCTAAACGCCCATGGTGATGAGTCACATGAAGAGCTGTGAAGAAAAAGAACATGAGAGGGTAACCCAGGAGACACACATTAGATGGTGTGGGCTGGGAGGCCCTCCTAGAGGAGGCGATATTTAAGCTGAGAAGAGAAGGAGTGGACAGGTGCCAAGTGGAGAAAGTGAGTCCCTGCAGTCACCTGCCTCTGCCCTCTCCGAGCCTCCATCCTTCACTGCATGCCACCCTCTGCTCCTGGGTCAGCCAGCAAGCCTGGCTTCATGCCAGGTCCTCTCCCCTGTTGCCCAAGTAAGTAATCCTTTGCCTCCCCCAACACCTAAACTTGTTCTCTGTTCCCTTCCACTTCAAAAAGAACCAGAGGGCCCCAGGGTGGGGAGAGAGTCAGATTCGAAGGAGTCTCGGGCCCACCTGTTGGGGAGGCTGTGGGGCACAGCTCACTCACTCCAGGACTGGCAGGTCCTCTCCTGTCCCTGTCTCAGGAAGGCCTGTGTGTGTACACTGGGCTCTGTGAGGAGTCTGCACACTGTGTGTGAGGGCGAGCTAGGGGGTCTTGAAAAATTGTTTGTGGATTCCCTCACCCTTCACCTTACTCAAAGTGGGGCTGTGTTGTATGTCTGTGTGGTGTGTGCACTGGCGTGTCTGTGGGGTACCTGGTTTGTATTGATATGACTGCATGATTGTGTGTGTGTGTGTGTGCATGTGAGCAAGCACGTGTCTGGCTAGTGTGTGTGTGTGTCCATGCATTGTCATCTGGAGACTGAGACATGGTCATTTATGCATCCTGTTACCAACGCCCGGTTTGCAGCAGAGCTGCAGATGGGGGTGTGTGCTGGGGGAAGCTAAGGGGCTTTGGGCTAAACTCAGAAAATGTCACCCTCAGCTCCCAGCGCTAAGTAGGGCGGCGTGTACCAGCCTCCAGTAGGCCTGCAGTGCAGGCTTGGCCACGAGGTGGGGCTCTGGGTCTGTCTCTTTGGCAGCTCCTTTTCCCTCATCCCTCCCTTCTCCTCTGCCCAAACCTCCCACTGTGCTCCCATACCACCTGCCGAGCTCAACCACCACCCAAACCTGACCCAAGCCCCCCACACCAAGAGGTCAGAAACTCTGCGATGAAGCCCTGGCTGGAGTGATGAGTAAAGTTCTCCTAGTGACTGGGGCATGTAGCCCTGAACCCCAGGCTTCCCCTCTCTCCCCATGTGAGCCATCTCTCTACAGCTGCCAGACCAGGAATCAGAAACCCCTCTCTGGTTGGCCAGGCGCGGTGGCTCATGCCTGTAATCCCAGCACTTTGGGAGGCCGAGGTGAGCGGATCACCTGAAGTCAGGAGTTTGAGACCAGCGTGTCCAACATGGTGAAACCCCCATCTCTACTGAAAATACAAAAAAAAAAAAAAAATAGCTGGGCATGGTGGTGGGCACCTGTAATCCCAGCTACTCGGCAGGCTGAGGCAGGAGAATCGCTTGAACTCTGGAGGTGGAGGTTGCAGTGAGCCAAGATCGTGCCATTGCACTCCAACCTGAGAACAAGAGCGAAAATCCGTCTCAAAAAAAAAAAAAAAAAAAAAAGAGAAAGAAAGAAAAGAAACCCCGGTCTGATCGCCGTACACTCCCCAAGCCACCTGGTGACCCACTGTCTTTGGCAGAGGTGACCCATTGTCTTTGGCTCTCACATTCGAGGTCCTCCCAGATTCAACTCCCTAACCCACCAACCTCCACTTTCCCACGGCCGCCGCATAGGTTTATACAGGTTACAACCTGCACAACTTCAGAGACGCTACTCACACAGTCACAACCTGTGCAGCAGCCCTGCAGGGAGGCTCTTCATGGACCCCATAGCCACGTTTAAACCACTATCTGCTCATTTTTCCACACCACCTTTGCAACACTTTCTTCCCAACTTTTGTGCTGTTCCCTACATCTATCTTCTAAGAATCAGTCAAAATACCACCACTTCCATGAAGCCCACTGGGATCTTTCCACCTTCCTCTGAGACTCCCTGTGCCCCATTGCCCATGGTTTGTAGTTCACTGGGGTATGTGACTCATCTTCCCCTCGCTCCCACTAGACCCAGTTCCTGAAGATCTGAGACAGGATCATTGTGCCCCCGCTGCCCAGTACAGGGCCTGGCACTTAGTGGGTACCGAATCCAAGTCCACAGACTTAAAGCATATGCACATATGAGGCTGGTTCTGCACCACATGTGTCTCTCCAGACAAAAGGGAATGTATTATTGATATGTGTATGTGTGAGTCGCTGTAACTGTGTGTGGTTTGGGGCCACACACATCGTTTGTATTGTATTTATTTCCAGATATTTATGAATGACTCACTCTGACCACCAGGGCATGCTCTGTCTCTGTGCCTGTGCCCATAGAAAGTGTTCTATGCGTGCATGTCCCTGACTCAGTCTCCCTCTTGCCACAAGGGGGCGGTGTGCTGTCCAAATGGGATGGCTCCCAGTGTTCAGGTCTTCAGAGTCAGTGGGGTGTGGCTGGTGGCATCCGGGCAGTGCCAGGCAGAAGGGGCTCCACCCCGCCCCCCTCCAAGGGAACTGATTGGAGAGGCTGTCTGCAGAGCCAGCCCTTCCCCAAGGCTCCTATTCCAGCCCCGAACAAAGCCTAATTTGTAGGTCTGTGTGCAGACACATGCTGGGACAGCCGGGCACACAGCCTAGAGTTTGGCTCAAATTCCTTCCTTCTGCCTGGGATGTGGGGGTGGGGAGGAGAGTCCACTCCCTGCACATCCTTTTCCGGCATCACAGCAGGCAAGAGTTAGACTTCCCGGGTTCCAATCCCTCTTCACACTTCCTTATCTGTGTGGCTTTGAGTGAAGTCCTTCTCTCTGAGCCTCAGTTTCCGCATCTGTAAAACGGGAATAATTAATACCATTTCTCAGGGTGGTTGCTGAGAGACGGTATGTAAAAGGCTTGGAAAAGTGTCTGTCCCAAAGCTGTTACCGATGCTGTTGCCATTTATTGCAGGTCTGTTATTACTGCAGGCTTCCACCCCGTCACCAAGATCAGACCACCCTGTGGCAGCTGGGGGTGGAGTGAACCTTTCCCAAGGCATGCAGGGCTGGATAGGTCCCTACATGCGTAGAAGAAACACCTGCATGCCCTGGTGTCCCCCTCACTCAGCTCTGGAAGTCCCCACTGCTGTCTGACCTGTGCTGCCTCTATCTGCAGTATGTGCACGAGGGAGGCATAGAGGACCTGGTGAGGCCCCTGCTGGCCATCCTTGACAGGCCCGAGAAGCTGCTGCTGCTGCGGGACATCAGGTGGGAGGAGGTTGCAGAGAGGGCTTGAGGGCAGGAAGGGGTTCCCTGGTACCACCCCCAACCTCCCGAGGGCTGAAGGGCATCCTGGCACCTCCAGAACTGAAATCCTGCCTGCCCCTCCCACCCCTGCTGTCTCTCGCCCTCTCCCAGGAGTGTGGTGGCCCCCACAGACCTGGGCCGCTTCGACAGCATGGTGATGCCTGTGGAGCTGGAGGCTTTCGAGGCCCTCAAGAGCAGGGCAGGTCAGCAGTGGGGGGCGGGGCTTCTGGGTCCTGAGCCCTGCTGGGGGTGGGGATGGGACCCCGTGGTGGAGAGGGCTGCAGAGATTGCAGAGCCCCTTGAGCTGCATCCATCCGGGAGCCTGGCGGGGTGCCTTGCCACTGACCTGTTCATCTCTCCAACCAGTCCGGCCTCCTGCTTTGAGACCAGCCCGGCAGGACACGCCGCCCAAGCGTCACCTTATCACCCCCGTGCCTGGTCAGTCAGAGTCCCAGAGCCCAGGGAGGGGCACAGCCCTGGGGAGATTAGGGAAAGGAGGACGGGCCTTCTACTTCTTTCCCCACTGGGGGCAGTTGTGGCTTCCAGGCACATTGTGGTTCCCTGAAGGAAAGCTCTTGTAACCAGAGCCATTTTATCACATCTGCTGGTCACCACCTGTACTATTACTTAATAGTTGGTTTGAAAGCCACTCACTTTTAAAATCTAGTCTCATTCTATGCAGTAACCTCTGAGAAATTACGTTTGGTGTGCTAGTCGTATTTTTTCTTAGACACATTAAAATAGAACTGTAACGATTCCAGCAGGAAGCATTAAAATGCAATTCTAGGCCGGGCGCGGTGGCTCACGCCTGTAATCCCAGCACTTTGGAAGGCTGAGACGGGTGGATCGCTTGAGATCAGGAGTAGAGACCAACCTGGCCAACAAGGCGAAACCCTGTCTCTACTAAAAATACAAAAATGACCTGGGCTTGTTGGTGCACGCCTGTAATCCCAGCTACTCTGGGAGGCTGAGGCAGGAGACCCGCTTGAACCTGGGAGGTGGAGGTTGCAGTGAGCCAAAATCGCGCCACCGCGCCTGGGGAACAGAGTGAGATTCCATCATAAATAAATACATAAATAAATAAATAAATAAATAAATAAATAAATAAGCGATTCTAATAGAACATGTTTGTCTGCCTCCCCGGTGGGTGGGCCGCACTGCAGTGGTGCCTGAACAAACTCGGGCCTGGCTCTCACAGGCCCCACACAAACCAAAGCAAGGCCTGGGTCCTGGAGAGGTGGTCCAGGCTGGGAGGGGAGGAGCGGGCAGCTGACCTTGGCGCTCTTCCCCAGACAGCCGCGGAGGCTTCTACCTGCTGCCGGTGAACGGTTTCCCGGAGGAGGAAGATGATGAGGAGCTGAGGGAGCGGCTGGGGGCCCTCAAGGTCTCCCCGAGTGCCTCTGCCCCTCGCCACCCTCATAAAGGGATCCCCCCTCTCCAAGACGTGCCAGTAGATGCCTTCACCCCCCTCCGAAGTGCCTGCACACCCCCTCCCCAGCTACCCCACGTGGCTCGCAGGCCCCCGCGGCCTAACTGGCTGCTGACAGAACCCCTGAGCAGAGAGCACCCTCCGCAGAGCCAGATCCGGGGCCGGGCTCAGAGCCGCAGCCGCAGCCGCAGCCGCAGCCGCAGCCGCAGCCGCAGCAGCCGGGGTCAAGGCAAGTCTCCGGGTAGACGCTCCCCATCCCCGGTGCCTATCCCTGCCCCCAGCATGGCCAATGGGCGCTACCACAAGCCTCAGAAGGCCAGACCCCCTCTGCCACGACCTCTGGATGGGGAGGCAGCCAAGATGGGGGCCAAGCAAGGGTCCTCAGAGAATGGAACTGGGGGGACGGCCGAGGAGGCAGCCATGAAGACCCCCAGTGGCGAGCTGAAGACAGTGACACTGTCCAAGATGAAGCAGTCCTTAGGTGAGTCCACGTGGGACTGGGCCCGGCAGGGGACACTAGGAAGCCTGGGCCTAGGAAAAGAATCTGGAGTATTGGGCCAGGCGCGGCAGCTCACACCTATAATCCCAGCACTTTGGGAGACCGAGGCAGGCGGATCACTTGAGGTCAGGAGGTCAAGACTAGCCTGGGCTACATGGTGAAACCCCGTTTCCTCTAAAAATACAAAAGAATTAGCCATGTGTGGTGGTGGGCGCCCGTAATCCCAGCTACTCAGAAGGCTGAGCAGGAGAATCACTTGAACCCAGGAGGCGGAGGTTGCCGTGAGCCCAACTGAGATTGCGCCACTGCACTCCAGCCTGGGCGACAGAGTAAGACTCTGTCTCGGCCGGGCGCGGTGGCTCACGCCTGTAATCCTAGCACTTCAGGAGGCGGAGGAGGGCGGATCACCTGAGGTCAGGAGTTCAAGACCAGCCTGACCAACATGGAGAAACCCTGTCTCTACTAAAAATACAAAATTAGCCTGGCATGTTGGCACATGCCTGTAATCCCAGCTACTAGGGAGGGTGAGGCAGGAGAATCGCTTGAACCCGGGAGGCGGAGTTTGCGGTGAGCCGAGATCACACCATTGCACTCCAGCCTGGGCAACGAGTGAAACTCCATCTCAAAAAAAAAGACTCTGTCTTAAATAAATAAATAAATAAAAGGGAATTTGGGGTATCAGGGTGCAGTTGGGTGGGTCTAGATTTGAGCGGCTGGGATCTGGAGGATTTTGAAATGAGTTGAGGTTTGAGTAGTAACAGAATGTAGGGATGTGGTAGAAGTTGGGGCCTTGGATTTGGGGATGGGATTCTAGGTTTCTCCAGGGAGTTTGCATTTTGGGGTCTGGCTGCACTCTCACACGGTGTTTCTCCCCGTCACTAGGCATCAGCATTTCTGGGGGCATTGAGTCCAAGGTGCAGCCCATGGTGAAGATAGAGAAGATCTTCCCTGGGGGGGCCGCTTTCCTCAGTGGGGCCCTGCAGGTGGGTGAAGCATGCCCTGGCCCACCCTCTCAGCCCACAGCTGAAACCGGGCAGGAGGTGGGGCTGGCCATGCTCAGCTTCCAGCCAGACATGTTTAGCCCAGGTTGTGGGAGGAGGCTTGGGGTGAGGGGGTTCAGGTGAGCAGGATGAGCAGGCCCAGGGAAAACTCTGTCCCCTCATGCTAGCCTGAGCCTGAGCCCCAAGGGACAAAGAGCCCTTGTCTGTGCCCCACCCTGCCCCCAACGACCACAGGCACAAAAGTCTCATTGTCCATCCCCTCCACCCAGACGGGGGAGGAGTGTCCTCATGGGTGGAGGTGAGAAGATGCTGCCTTCAGGTTGGGGGCTGATGCAGGGTGACATGAGGAGGGAGGGATGTGACTCTCTCACCCCATCCTAGGCTGGCTTTGAGCTTGTGGCAGTGGACGGAGAGAGTCTGGAGCAGGTGACCCACCAGCGTGCAGTAGACACCATCCGTCGGGCTTATCGAAACAAGGCCCGGGAGCCCATGGAGCTTGTGGTCAGGGTCCCCGGGCCCAGCCCACGGCCCTCACCCTCTGACTCATCAGCCCTTACTGATGGGGGCCTTCCTGCTGCCCACCAACCCCTTGATGCTGCTCCAGTTCCTGCCCACTGGCTTCCAGAACCTCCCACCAATCCCCAGACTCCTCCCACTGACGCCAGGCTCCTCTAGCCAACTCCCAGCCCAGCCCCCTCCCCAGCCCTCCAGACTCCTGATTCTAAGCCCGCACCCTCCCCACGCATCCCATGACCGTTCCCCTAACCTCAGATTCTCCCACTGACTCCAGCATCCTGTTATCCCCAGGACCTCTCCTACCAACTTCTTCAGGACTCTCCAGCTCCTGCCCACCCTGCCTCCTCCCAGTGCCACACTGGTGGCTCACATCTTTCCACTTTCTTCCCTCCTCAGCTGTCATTAAGGCTCCGCCTTAGTGTCCAAGGACAAGGTGCTAGTGGGCAGCCTGTGTCACCTGCACTCACTGTTCCCCCACCTCCCAAGCCAGGAAAGGGGGTGAGAAAGCCAAGGTCTGGAGCTTGGGATTGGTGGGCACTTTCTCACACGCTGCCCCTTATGAGTCGCCCAAGCCTCCAGGGACACAGACTCTCGGACAGGGCCCTGAAGGGGTCAATGCATCCATTCCTCAACCCCAAGCAGCATTCTGTGCAAGGAAAAGGACGAAAGGCTTTTCTAGTCCCTGAAATCCTGAGAGATCATTTAATGTTGGGGTCCACTAAGACCTCAGACATTCTACTGGATTTGTCCTTCCTCCATCACCTTTTCTCCCCAAGAGAGCTCTATGAGGGGGAGGAGAATAGCCAGCAAATGGGGGGGGGGGGGGGGGCGCGGGTGTGAGTCAAACAAGTTCCCGTATTCTTTATCCAGCACATTCACATTATTTTTAAACAAAAAAAATTTTTTTTTAATTTTTTCTTTGTGTTTGTACAAGAAATTTACAGTGTGAAAAATATACAAGTGAAAACGAGGCCATAAACCTGGGTGAAGGGAGAGGCTGCTTGGTCACAAACACAAATAAACAAGACATTTCTGAGTTCTTCCTTTGGTCTGACTTCAGCCCCCTCACTCCAGGAGGGAGGCTGCAGAGCTCAAACCTGGGAACCGAGCCCAGGCCCGGCCCTGTCCCCCAATGTGGGCAGGGTGGGGGCAGGCACATCCGGAGCAGTTGGTGCCATCTGGCTTTCTCTGGCTTTGGGGTCGGCGGGAATGTGGAGAGGAGGGAGCCCCTTCTTCTTCCCAGCTCCCCTGGCTGGAGTGGGCTGGAAGCGCCTGTGAACAGGGTTGGCAGTGGCACTGGCAGCAGTGGAGAATGAAGTGGGTAGTAACAGGAGCCTCTGGGTAACAGTGAACACGGGGACCTTTGAGTGGTCTGATCTTGCTCCTCCAAGTCATAGGGCCACCCCGAGTTCTTGGCAGAAACCCAGAGGCCTGGATCCTAGGAGACAAGTGGCTTTGGGGCCCTCAGCCTTTGGGGTCATCCGTGGACCCTAGGGCCTAAGTGGATCTGCAGCTGCTGCCCCTCTGGCAGAGCTCCCTACAGAGCTGGGTGCCAAGGGCCCTAGATCTCAGTAGCAGTGATCTCCTCCAGGCAGATGCAGGGCGCCTGCTCGGCCAGGCCCAGGTCAGCGAGCTCCCGGGCCTCCAGCTCCAGGCTGAGCTGCTGCAGCTCCTGCTCTAGCTGCCGGTTGCGCCGGTACATCTGGATGTAGTTGTGCTGCAGCTGCTTCTGGTAGCGGATCACCTGCTCCTTCTCTGCCTGCCAGGCCAGCCGCTCCCCCTCAAAGCTGTCCCGCTGCTCCTCACCTCGCCGCCGCTCCCGCTGCAGCTCCACCCGCAACCGCTCCACCTGGGCCCGCAAGCTGCCCCCAACCCCGGCTGCTGCCCGCTGCACTTTGGCCTCATCACTCTCTGCCAGGAGGAAGGGGTCAGCGGCGGCAGGTGGCACAGGGGGCTCCCGGAGTCCGGCCGCCTCAGCATCCAACTGCCCAGCTTTCTCCCGCAGCTGCTCAGCTTCCTGGCGGTGTCGCTGCAGCTCCTGGGAACAGGCTTCCAGCTCCAGCTCCCGAGCTCGGGCGGCCTCCTGTAGACCCCGCGCACGGCCCTCACTGACCCGCAGCGTAGCACGGGCCTCCCGCAGCGCCACCCGCAGGGCCACCAGCTCGCTGCCCTTCTGCACCAGCTCTGCCTGAGACTCCTTCAGCTGCTGCTTCAGCAGGGAGATCTCGCCCGATTTCTGGCACACCTGGGGGTGGGAGGCAGTGGGGAAGGATGGTGAGACAGGTTCTCCTGGGGGGACAGGCCTTGCGCATCATGCTGGGCATTTGGGAGAGAAGAGTCCATCTTTTTCCCCATTTTACAGATGGAGACACTAAGGCAAGTCTAGTGACATGTCCAAGGTCATACAGTTAAGATGTGGCTTAAGTGGAAAGCAGACCTAGATCTTTTTGCTTCAAAGCTGGTGTCTTCAAAGCATCACAAGACACTGTGGAAGTACCACCAAGCCCTGGGGACTGGGGACTGGTGACTGGGTCCTGGCAAGTGCTGCAGGAGTGGGGACAATGGAGGGCAGTGCCCAGGTGCCTGCTGGAGAGGTACTACAGTGACTTGGTTAAGAGCTCAGATATTGGAGCCAGACTGCCTGGGTTCAGATTTGGGGCTTCAGCCTTTCTGGGCCTCAGTTTACTCATCTCTAAAATGGGGAGACTAATGGTAGCCCCCTCAGTGTTGTTATAAGGATGAAATGATCTGTTCCATGTAACATGCTTAGAATAGTGCCTCCACACCACAAGCACCACATTCTTACTACTGGCTGGAAGCATGGCTACGTGCCACTAGACAAGGCCAACAAGGAGACCCCCCTCCCAGAAAGGGACAGAGGGGAACCTCATCTCACAGAGGTGAGGAAGGGGAGGACCTCTGGGGGTGGCAGGCTGAGGGAGGGTGGGGCTGGGCCCCTTTTTCCAGGGTTTCTCTCTGTGTGACCCTGCTCCCTGCCCCTCCTGGTCTGGCCCACCTCCCACTTGGTCTCCTCAAGCCTCGGCCCGAGCTCCCGCTGCTCCCGCTCCAAGGTGGCGCAGCGCCGCTCCAGCTGTTCGCGCTCCTGCAGCAGCTGTGCGAAGTCGTCCTGCAACTGCCGCTTCTCCTGCTGCAGCTGGAACACCTGCAGCTGCAGCAGCTGTTGGGCCCGCTGGGCCCGCTGTGCCTGGGCCGCACAGTCCTCTCGCAGGGCCTCACGCTCTCGCTGCCAGTGCCGCTGCCGCTCCTCGTATGCCTGCAGGCGAGAAGAGAGACCTGGCTCCTGGGCAGTTTTCCCAACTCCCCACTCAGTGTCTGCTCTGGCAGCCCACTTCCGAGGGCTCAGGAAGGGTGGATTCCATTAAACAACAATAGTAATTGCAACAACAATACTAACTGCTTTTATGATGATCATAGAAACAAACACAAGATCAAGCAGAGCAGGCTCGGTGGCTCACGCCTGTAATCCAAGCACTTTGGGAAGCCGAGGTGGGTGGATCACTTAAGCTCCGGAGTTCGAGACCAGCCTAGGCAACACAGCAAAACCCTGCCTCTCCAAAGAACAAAAATTAGCTTGGTGTGGTGGCGTGCGCCTGTAGTCTCAGCTACTTGGGAGGCTGGGGTGAGAGGACTGCTTGAGCCCAGGGGGTTGAGGCTACAGGGAGCTGAAATCGCACCACTGCTCTCTAGCCTGGGTGACAGAATGAGACCTTGTCTCAAAAAATAAAAAAAGCAAGCACTTGGCCGGGTGCAGTGGCTCACGCCTGTAATCCCAGCACTTTGGGAGGCCGAGGCGGGTGAATCACTTGAGGCCAAGGGTTCACAACCAGCTTGGCCAACATGATGGAAACCCCGTCTCTACTAAAAATAAATAAATAAAAACAAAACAAAAAAAAAGGCAAGCATCTACATAGCACTTCCTAGGTACCAGGCATTAGTCTAATCACTTTATACCTTTTGCCTTATTTAATCCTCATAATAATCCTATGAAGCTAGAAATATCCCTATTATAGATGAAGAAATAAATGCTGAGTAAAGTTAAGCAACTTGCTCAAGCCCAAAAACTAGTATCTGGCAGTAGGAGGTTTGAATCCATGCACTCTGACTCCTTTCCACCCCACAAGTTTTGTTTTTTGTTTTGAGATAGAGTCTTGCTCTGTCGCCCAGGCTGGAGTGCAATGGTGGAATGTCAGTCCACTGTAACCTCCTCCTCCTGGACTTAAGTGATCCACCCACCTCAGCCTCCCAAGTAACTGGGACTACAGGTAAATGCCACCACACTAAGCTAATTTATTTTTACTAGAAATGGGGTTTCCCCATGTTACCCAGGTTGGTCCCAAACTCCCGAGCTCAAGCAATCCGCCCACCTCGGCCTCCCAAAGTGCTGGGATTACAGATGTGAGCCACCACACCTGGCTACTCCACAAATTACACCAGACAACCGGTGGGGAGGGCAGGGGTGTCACAACTACAACTACCCAACCACCCTTCCCTGCCAAAATGGAAATGCTGCTTGCATTCCCAGGGCCTTGGGATGTCCTGCCATGCCCCTTCCCCATCATTGCCTCTGACCACACCTGGCACATGGTAGCCTCATTCTCGTCCAGACTGTCCCGCAGCTGCTGAAGCTCTGCCTCCCGGTCTCGGAGCTTTCCTTCCAGGACACAGTGCAGCAGGGCCTCGTCCGAAGGAGGTGGAGGCGGGGGTGGTGGTGAGCGCTCCCCACAGGAGCTGCTGTCAGGGGAGGCCCGGGTACCACTGCCCAAAAACCCCCCAGCCACACGGCCCCCCAGGGAGCCTGTGCTCTTGCTGGAGGAGGACCGGCCACTGTCTGAGTGGGAGGGCCCAGTAGGGACCCCTCGGGCTGGCCCAGGCAGTGCCCCTCGCCCAGAGCCATGGGAAGGCAGGTGCCCGCCTGGGGAGCTGGTGGTTGGCTCGGCACCTCCGGTGCTGTAGGTGGGCAGGCTGGACAGTGAGTTTCGGCCAGAGTCGGATAGCGTCCCTGATGGGCAGCCACTGGCCCAGCCACTAAATGCCAGGGGTTTGTCAGCAGCTGAAGAGGAGGAGGAAGAAGAGGAGGAGGAGGCAGGGCCCCCAAACAGCTGCGTCAGGCTGCCCTGGCTCCCAGACAGCCCGGTGGCCCGAGGACCCATGAAGCTAGGCAGGGACGGAGCCCCTCGAGGTTTGGGCAGCACTGGCTTGAAGGCTGTTGGGCGGATCAGGATCTTCTCCATGTTCTGAAATGAGGTGCCATGTGACACTGGAGATGAGCTGCCCAATCTTGCAGAGCCCTTATGACACTCCCTGCCCTCCCATCTGGGGTCCCCAATGCCCATATATTCATAACAATTGCGGCTACTGGTGGAGGTGGCCACCAGTGTCAGCTTTGTGTCAAGCAATTTGAAAGGTTTATCTCCATTATCTAAATATGATCACTATCCCCATATTACAGATGAGGAAATGGAAGCTCAGCAAGGTTAAAGGCCTTGTCCAAAGTCAAACGTATAACTGGTGCAGAATAACCAGAACGTAAGCAACTAGCACTTACTGCATACATGCTACATGCTAGGCACTATGCTATACATTATTTGACCTTCATCTCAGTTCTAGAAACTGAGGCTCAGGTGAAGTGACTTCCCTGAGGTCACACATCCAGAATGAGAGAGAGCTGGGATTAGGACCCAGGTCTGGTGAATTTGGAGCCCACACTCTTTCCTCTATATAAGCTTCTAAATTCCAGTTTCCCAAGGGAGGACTCCTGTTCTACCCAGGCCCACAAGGAAGAGCCGGTCCTCACCTTCTCCAGCTTTCCAGAGACAGGGATGAGCTTTGGTGGTGGGCCGCGGAGGTGGGCATTGTGTGCCCGCTGCTCTCGGGCATCCTCGACATCACTGCTTGGGCTGGGGGGTGACTCTGTCCGGAAGTCCTCATTGATGTAGGTGAAGCTGGTGACAGGGACAGCCTTCCTAGGGGGCACAGCTGGGCACAGCGGCTCCTGTGCCTCATAGCCACCCCGCAGCAGGCCATCCTGCTGGCGGAAGAAGGTGGGCCCAGGAGGGCCGTGGTGGCGGGAAGGAGCTGGCCCCCCGGGACAGGGCCGGCCTGAGATAAGGCTGCTCACACTACCCATGGCTGGAGCTTGTGGGGCAGTGGCAGCTTCAGGAGCAGGCTCCAGTGGCACTGGCAGAGTCTGCACAATGGCCATGGTGGCAGAGGCTCAGGCCTGGCCAGCGGCCTCGCAGGTGACCTGTAAGCAGGGCAGTGGTGTTAGAGTCCCTCCACCTTGAGACCCCTCCTGACCCACTAATCCTGACCAAACACCTCCTTGACATCAGTAACAAGCCCTGATCCCCACCAAGACTCCCCCTTCAAGCGCTGGAATGAACCTCAATTCCCCCTGGGCCCCAGACCACACTGCCCAATGCTGGTCTGAACAGGGCTGAGGAGTGAATTCACTCAGCAGAGATGCTGAGAGGCATGGGAGGCCTGGATGATTACCGCAGGGCCACCTGGCAGCAAAGACCCAGGCCCAAGCCCAATCCTGCAATCCCCACAGAGGCCAGGACTCAGGTGAGGGAGGGGCCCTTTCTACCAGCTTGAAGCACAGGTCCCTGGTCCTCTCAGTCAGGTGGCCTCATTACAGGGCAGTTTGGGCAGAGGTACCTCAGGGGTGCAATCAGCACCTCAGATGGTAATTAGGGAACAAAGAGCCAAGGCCAGGCAGTGCCCTGCCTCCCCCTGCTGGGCCTCAGTTTCTCTCAGACAGAGAGGTGGCTAAACTGCCTCTCTGTCGATCTGGCTAAATAAGAAACCCGCGGCTCTTAGGGAGTCCACAGGTGTCCTTCGGGGTCTCCTGCCTCCCAGAGGTGGATGCAGGCTCATACCAGTTTCCATGACAACTCCTAGCCTCTGCAAACCCAATTGGTGAGGCCTGAAGCAGCCTCCACAGGCTCTGCCCCACTGCCAACCTCTCTGAAACCCTACAGCTTCAGAAGGTCCCCAAACTAACCCTGAGCGGAGGAAGGTAGATGCCCCGCCTTCACCTCTGGAGGCTGCTCCAAAACCTCACTTTCACTGAGCCCAGGCAAGAGGGCTCCACCTCCCCAGGCCCTGCTCCTTCCTGGAAGCAGCTGCAAGCCTCCACCCGGAACCCCCTCCCTAGTCCCAGTCCCGAGGCCGCTGATGACCAGGACTTAGGCATCTGCTGAAGTCATCATGCAGAGCGGGGCCAAGAAGTGGACAGAGAATTGCACTGGGAGTAGGAGTGTGTGCATTTAGTTATTTGTTGTGTGACTACATGCACAGGAGCATGAAAATGAACACGTGTGTATGAAAATGTGTGTGAAAACATCACGTGAGTCTATGCACGTTTGATATATCAGTTCATTCACATACATATGAGTTCATGTGTGAATTCACATGTGTATATCTTACAAGAGTATGTGGGTCAGGGGTCATTAGAAAGCCTGTGAAAGTTATAAATGCGGATCTAACAAGTGAATTTGTGGTGTGTGGGAGAGACGGTGCCTGGACAGATTTGTCAGTAAGTTCGTGAGTTTATGTGTGAGCTCCTATGTTTGTGTGTGACTAGGAAGGTGAGTACACCAGAGTGTGCAGGGGAGCCTGTGAACGTGGGCACGCAGGTATGAGAGTGGTGGGAGCCTGGGTGGCTTGAGGGCCCGTTGGGGGGGGGAGCCTGTTTCCTTCTCTCTTTGGCCAGTGGGGAGAGGTGGGACATTATCTAACTCCTTTGCCTGATCTGTTCCCCTTCTTTCTCGCATGCGCTCCATTAAATCCACCGCCCTCCTTCCCACCCAAGTCAAAAGACACTGCGAACCAGGAAGAGGTGTCCACGCTGGGGCAGGAGCTGCGGGGAGCTGGGGGAGGGGCGCAGGGAGCGACCACAGGCCCCTCTGTAGGGCTGGGGCTCAGACCACCCCACACACCCCAGCCCCCAGCAGAGCAGATAGAGAACCCCCTCCCCTCCCCTCTCTGGGTCCACTCCAGGGTGTGGAGTGAACAGTGGGGAAGAGACTTCTTAGGGGGCCAAGGGGGCTGGCACCTCTGTTGCATTTCCCCACTTCAGCGAGCACGGAGAAAGTGAAAATTGAAGGAGACAGGCTCAGGGAAAGACAGGGACCCAAAAGAGACAAAGACTCGGAAAGGCCCGAGGGTCAGGCCGACAAGGGGACAGCCAGCGGGACCCAGTGAGCCAGGGCCCCCCAACCCCACGAAGCTGAGGGCCTGTAAGTCCAAAGTGCCACAGAGCCGGGCCCTGAGAGCCACACACCCAGGGAGCCAGGAGTCTGGAAAGCCAGGCCCAGCCAGGCCGGCTCCCGCTCTTGGAGCCCGAAAGAGAAGGAGGGGCAAATGGAGGCTCCATTTTGAGAAATGCGTTTGTGGCTGTGGGAGATGGGAACCCCTCATTCTCCCCAGCACTCCCTGAGCAATCACTCTGGCCCAGGAGCACCCCCCTTTTAGTGGGCTGAGGAGAGCAGAGGGCTGGAGCTGCTTCAGGGCCGGCGACGGATCTGAAGAGTTGGGGAAAGTCTCCCTCCCACCCAAACTCCAAGGACCAGTCAAGCGGGGTCAAGTCTGCGATCATGAGTTCCCATTCCGCGGCGGGAAGCCAGGAGCCCCTAACCCATTCTCCAGAGTCCAGTCCCCCTTCCAGAAAGTGGGGGCGACTGGGTAACGCCGTCTCCCCGCTGGATTCCACCGCGCATAAGTTGGGGGCTCCCCAGGCCGCCTCCCAGACCCGGCCCCCCCTCACCTCCGCCGCGCTGCTCCATGCTCAGCCCCAGGCCGCCCCCAGCGCTCCACAGGCGCGCCGCCCGGCCCCGGCTCCGGCCCCGGCCCCGGCCCGCGCGCCGCCACTCGGAGCTGCCCGGCCCAGCCCCGCCTCCGCCTCCGCGGCGCCCCCGGCCCTGGCCAGCCCCCGCCCGGTGCGAGTGGGCGGCGCCGCGCAGGGGAGGGTCCGAGGGGCGTCTCCGCCCCGGGGCGCGGACACGCGCAGGCACCCGCGTCACGCGAATCCGCCGGGGCGCACGTAGGGGCTGCTCGGCTGCAGTCGGGAGCCCTCCCTCCTACGCCCTGTGACTGCGTGTCTGGGGGCTCGGTTCGGCTCGACGCGGCGGCGGCGGCGGTGGTCACCCTCCACCCCAGCCGGGGCCCCGGGGCCAGCGGCAGCTGGTCATTGTTCCAGCACAAAGGGCCACGGGGCGGCGGCGGCCGCCCCTCCCCCTCCGCTTCTCCAGGCGAAGCTTCCCTGACACGCTCTCAGCCTCAGAGTCCCAAGCGAGAGGCCGATGGCCGGCCGTTCCCCACTCTCCGGTGCCGGGACCCCGCGCCCTAGCCCGAGTAGGAGGCCGAGGCTGGATCCGCGCCTGCCCCGCGGCGGGTTGGAGGCGGCAACCTGGGCTTCGCGGAGGCGACGCCACCTGGCGGCCGGCTCGGAGAACACACCCAGCCGCCCCCCACACGCGGGCCCTGCCCCACTCCCCGGCACGGTGCCCTTTTTCCCCGCGAACCCAGGCCTGCCTCTGGCGCGACCCCGTGCTCCCCAGCCTCCCCTCGGGATCACTTGCTAAGAGAGAGGTCATTCCTCGGAGAGGAGCGGCCCCTGGCTCCCCAACAATCACTGGGACGAACCGCTGCAAGCCTACAGCCCAAACCTACACCAGCAGACAACATTCCACTTCCTCAGGGTCGCAAGTATTCTCACTTTCTCGCACACAATACAGTCTCCCTAACACCCACACGACCTTTCCCACATGCAGCCTCACCACGCAGCCACAAGCAGTCTCAGCCGTCACGTGGGTCCGCGTTCCTTCTTTCCATAATCTTCCAGTCCAACTCACACACAGACACGGTGTCACAGGCCTGTAGGGCACAGGCTTCCACAACAATCCGCAGTCCTTCGCACCCAGTCACAGTCTCAAATGCACTTAGTCTCCTAACCATCTTTCACGCATTGACAGCCTCTATTCACAGTCACTCACACAGACAACTTCTTACACGCCGTGCTTCACAAATACTCTACCGCACAGCCTTTCCCCTAGGGGTCTCGGTGACCCGGTCAGGTCAGCTGATGCCTGCATCCCTGGGCAAAGACAGCCTTTCTCCCCTAACCACCCCCTCCCCCGCAGGGCCAAGGCCTGCCAGAGCTCGCCCGGGCCCCAGGAAGGAGCATCCCCCCCTTCCAGGCCACAGCCCTGGCCGGCTCTCAGCTCTATTTTTAGCTCCATGGACAGGATTGTTTTTCTTTCTTTTTCCCTGGAAAGGGAAACACAGCCCAGCCACCCTGACTCACCCCAGACCCTCAGCCTCACAAGAACAGACTGAGCCCCTCTCCCCAGCAGAGCCCCCTCCTCTGGCCTTGCCCTGATCCCTGCCTCCTGGGGCACCGAGAGCCTCCTCCTCTTTCTGGCAGCCTGCCCAGCTCAGGCGGCAGCTGGGCTCAGCGTGTGTGTAGGGGTAGGGGGTGGGGCGAGAAGGAGGCATCGGGCTACTGCCCACTCCCTCATTCCCTGGGGGGAGGGGCTCGTCCTCCTTTTTCTAGGGGGTAGGCCCACTCTGGTATTGAGGGAGCGTTTACACTCATGCATTTTCTGGGGGGAGGACACTCCGACTCCCGCAAGGAGTGGAGGTGAGGGTAGGAAGGGGACCAGCAGGCGCTCAGGCAGCTGCTCTCTGGGCTGGCGGTAACAGGCGGGGGCAGCTGTCCACTGCCATCAAGGGCCTGTCTCTGAAACCTTCAGGGATGCAGACATCAAGAATGTGCTGGAGAGAAGGACGTCCAGGAGCCCGAGTTAACCCCAGCCCTGCCCAGCAGCCAGGCACTCCTGCTCCGCCCCGGCTCCAGGGGGCGCTGTGCTGCGGTTCCCGGGAGAGGGCTTATCCCCGCTCCAGGCGGAGAATGGAACGCCGTCCGGCCTGGGACCAAGCAAACGCGCCCTGGACTAGGGTGGGGTTTCCGCCCCGTGGTGGGGTTGGGGGCACAGGCCACTGGTCTGCGGAGCTGTCACGTGCTTGGCGCCTGTTTACGTCTTGGTCTTCACCTGCGGGAGGCCAGGAAGCAGGAACCTCCGGGTGCGTCCCACCCGGCCCGCCCCCGTCGGCAGTCACGGGGCTGCCCCTTTCCCGCACCCAATATGCGACCGCAGAGTGCCCTGCCCGCTGTGGGTCCGCGCGGGCCGGCTGGCGCTGTCCCTGGGAGTGCAAGGGTGGCCAACTGGGCGCGTCCTTTCCGAGTGCATGTGTGTTCGCGTGTCCCAAGTGCGGGCGTGGGTCTGTGCACGCGTGTGTGGGGCCCGTCGGCGTGCGTTTTCGTGTCGCTTCCCTGTTCGGAGTCTTCGCGGGCGCCCCACCAAGTGCGGACCCCCCTCCTCACCCCAACCCCTAGCTTCCCTGGAAGCGGAAAGTTGGTTCAGGAGCGGGGATGTGAGGGAGGCGGGAGTTCCTGCACCTCCGCCACCCCACCACTCACCCAGCGCCACCTGCGCCTCGGCTCCAGCTCCGGCCCCGCTCCTGCTCCAGCGCGCCCACCTCCTCGCCGCGACAACGCCGGCTCCCTAGCCCGCTCCGAACTCTAGGTTTCGAACTCTGGGCTCCCGGCTCCCAGCTCCCGGCGCCCGCCTGGCCCGACCTGGTGGAGCGGGGCGGGGCGGGGCGGCTCAGGCCGCGCCCCCCACCCAGGGAGGGGAGTGGTCTGCCCCGCACTCCACCAGCAGCCGACCCAGTGCCCAGCCCAAGAGTGACTCGACGGTGGCCGAGGCTGCCCCTCTGGCCTCTGACTTCACAGCTTACTGGATTTGGTTTTTGACCTGGGGAAGGGGGCGAGCATCACGTGACCAAGAATTCGGCTACCTGGCTGCCTTAAACTAAGCTGCCTATAGAGCTTGACTCTGCCACCCTGCCTGCTCTGATGGGAGCCCAACCCAGTCCACTCTTGGCCCAATCCCCAAATACGGGGACATCCCCTGGGAAGCAGACAAAGAAGGCTCAAGTTTCACCAGAGCAGCTGCCACCTACCCCTACCACGCACACACCTCAGCGTGGGGCTGCCCAGGCAGAACCAGCACAGCCCCTCCCTAGAGTAGGTATCTGCCCAGGTGAGCAGGCCTGCGGGTTCTGACCCCCACGGGGCATGGCTGGGCTTCTCTAAGACTCATCAAGTCCCACCCACAGGCACAAACAGGAAGTTGACCTGTATTGCAGGGAGGCCCCAGGGCTCCCTCCCGCCATGGCACTCAAGGCAGCATGTAGGGAGGTCTACAGGTATCTGGGCCATATGGGCTACAGGAGACCTCGGTGAGTTGTTTTTTGAGACGGAGTCTCGCTCTGTCGCCCAGAATGCAGCGGCACGATCTTGGCTCATTGCAACTTCCGCTTCCCAGGTTCAAGCGACTCTCCTGCCTCAGCCTCCAGAGCAGCTGGGACTAGAGGCGCGCGCCACCACGCGTGGCTAATTTTTGTATTTTTAGTAGAGACGGGGTTTCACCATATTGGCCAGGCTGGTCTCAAACTCCTGACCTCGTAATCCACCCGCCTCGGCCTCCAAAAGTGCTGGGATTACAGGCGTAAGCCACCCCACCCGGCCGAGTTGTTTCTTCTTAAACCCATCCACAGCAGAGAGGAAGCTGCCAGAGGACCAAAGCTGTCCCCTCATAGCCAAGTGTGACATACACTATCAATTAGAGGACAAGGCTGTAGATCCAACTGGACCTGGCTTAGCCAGGCCTTTCCTGAGATCTCAGGGAAATTTTTTAATATATTTTTTCTTCCCAATCCACCGAACCTGTGAGTCAGGGAGATTCTTAACATCCAGTTGGGTGTAGGCAGACCAGTCCTATCCCAGGGAATCTGCACAGGCCCTAGGGACCCCCCACTGCTTTCTAGAATCCAGGGATCTGAACAGACTGGGTGGAATCATGATATGGGGTATTTAAGGCAGGTATGGAGTAGAATGTGTTTGTGCAGGGGGTAGGGCTGGGGGGAGTATTAGCTTCCCCTCCCCATCATCATTCTGGTTTGTGCTGTGTGGGGGTATCTGCTAGAAGGGTGGGGCAAGACAACCAGCCAAGTCTGTATCTATCCCTCTATCCCCAGTTCACAGAGACCTCACAAAGGTCCCCTACTGGAAACCCCTAAAAGATCTCCTGAGAACCCACCAGGCATTCTAGGGAGACAGGAATGTGGAACCCACATCCTTACAGGTATGACTGATATGGTATTGTGCCTCTGGAAGGCATGGCTGCCGTTCAGTGTTACAGACTCTGGATGAGGCCTAGACCAGCCAACGGCTGGGAATGATTACTGGGGGATTAGGGAGGCCTGGCTCCAGCCAGTCTGGGAGAGACCCCAAGAAGGGAGGCCCTGGAGGAGCTCTCCCCACCCCCCCAGGTTCTTCCTCACAGAGAGCAGCTTTCCAGCAGCTTTGCTCCGGATGTTTCAGGAGACATTTGTGACCAGAGTTCTCACACTCCAGAGACCACAGACCCCTCCACCGGCCCCAGAAGCCCCTTCATAGGTTGAAAGGAAGAGCCTGACAAGGCAGCCCTGCTTCCAAACGGAGCAGGAAACCTTCCCCCAACCCTTACAGAAGGATTCTCCCCAGCCCCCTCAGAACATATTGCATTCTCACGACTCTTTCAGGCAAATCCAAAGGGAAACTGGGACTTTTGGATATCAGAGGACAAGAGATGAGAAGGTGTCATCATTTAGGAATACTTCTGACAGTCCCTCTGGATCACCCATTTTACAGTCTCCTCCATGGCTTGTTAAAAATGAGGATTACTGTACCCCTCCTCAAATCCAGAATGAGAAATGTACATGGTGGAGGATGGGGGGAGAATGGGGCCTAGGTTCTGCATTTTTCACAAGTCCCCAGGAGTTCCGGCACACATGAACATATGAGAAACACAGAGAGGGTATAGGAGGGAGATGGAAGGGGGGTGGACAGAATATGTTGAGTCTAAGTCCACTTGAGAGGTGAGTGGCTCACATCACAGAGGAATGGCCAGTGAGGCAGGGCACTGGGCTCGTGTGGCCCAGTGATGAGTACCTGTGCCAGGAATCACTCGAGATCCTCAGGGAAGTTAGGTATGAGGACAGATCATCTTGTCTTCCCTAGGCCAAGAAGAGATGTAAATGGGAGGTGGGGTGTGAAGGCCCTTTAATGTCCCTGCTTCCTTGGAAGCCCACCGCTCAAAGGCTGCAAGCAGTGGGAGGGGACCCGTCCTTTCCCAATCCCGAAAGGGAAATTCAGCTACGGACTGGGGAGACACCTGGTGGATGAATAAGAAAAAGCACAGAAACAAAGGCAATGGAAAAATTTTTTAGTAAAATTGGAAAAGGCTCTATAAAATGTCCTAACTCCAGCCGTCCTGAGGCAGCACACAATGGCATCAGTGTCTAGGTGGCAGGCACTCCGGGCTGACAGCTTCCTTCCATGACTCTATGACCAAGCAACCCAGCCCGAGGCAGCTCCCACCAGTGAGGCCCTGATATTGCAGGGCTAAGCACCTAGTACATGCCACCTCATGCCAGGCTCTACAAAGTGGGGAGCAGAGGGGCTTGGTACTCTGTATCACCTTTGACTTTGAAAGCCTAGGCTGGAGTTTCGCATGAAGTCCCCGATTCCCCTCCAGGTTCATGCGGCCTGACCTCACTGCCTTGAATCTGACCTGCTCATTCCTACCTCAGGGCTTGGATTTCCTTTTCTCTCTGCCTGGGTCCCCTTCTCCGGATGTTCACATGGCTCTCTCCTTCTAGATGTTTAGGCCCCAGCTCACATGCCCTCGGCTCAGAGACACCTTTTCAGACCACTTATCTACACTAGCCTGCCAGCACTCTGTCGCATTTCTATTTTCTTTACAGTATTTTTCACTAAAACTAGGTTTTCTGCTAATTTGTTCCTTGCTTGCTTGTCTCTTCCACCAGAATGCATGCGGGCAGGGACTTTATCTCTCTTTTCAGTGCTGTATATACAGGACCTCAAACAAAGCCTGAGCAACACAGTAGTTTCTCAGTAGTCTGCTACATTGAATTTTCTCACTATGGAAACCTGCTCTAGGTTAGGCCCCTCAGACTGAGAAGGGCACACAGCTCAGGACCACAAGATAGAGGAGACCTTGCAGAGTTTTATGCTCAAGGCTGTCCTATCAGGTTCATTTCAGTGACCAGCTCTGCACGGCCTTCACTTTGAACGCTTGGAGGTGTCTGGCTGGTCGGGAGTGGGGGCCTGGCCTGAGCAAATCTCAGAGTTCTGTGTCGTAGCCCCCTTTTTGCCAGAAGAGGGCTTTTTGGCCACTGGTCCAGTGTCATCCTTGATCTTCTTGAGCCGGGCCTTGTTCTTTGGTGGAATGGAGAAGGTGAGGGAGTTCTTGTTGAACTCAAGCGGGAAGACACCTACATCTCCATCAAAGCGGTTCTTGGACACCTGCAGATACCGTTTCCCTGGCCCGGTTACCAGCTTCCTGTCCTGCAGGATCAGAACATTGTCTGCTTCCTGGCTTGCCTGGGGAACAGGGGGCAGAAGGAGGAAAGCAGGAGTAAGAGGACATGAGCAAAGCAGAAAGGAAGGCTGACAGGGCAGGGAGGAGTGATAAGAATGGGGAGAGGGGCTGGGTACAGTGGCTCACGCCTGTAATCCCAGAACTTTGGGAGGCCGAGTCGAGTGGATCACGATGTCAGGAAATCAAGACCATCCTGGCTAACACGGTGAAACCCCATCTCTACTAAAAATACAAAAAATTAGCCGGGCGTGGTGGCATGCACCTATAGTCCCAGCTTCTTGGGAGGCTGAGGCAGGAGAATCGCTTGAATCTGGGAGGCGGAGGTTGCAGTGAGCCAAGATCGTGCCACTGCACTCCAGCCTGGGCAACAGAGCAAGACCCCGTCTCAAAAAAGAAAGAAAGAAAAAAAAAAAATAGAATGGGAGAGGGAAAAGTACTTCCCCCCATGACCAAAGCTCTTTGAACTACTGACCACGATGCTGGGGCCACTCAAATCTTTCAGTTCCCTGACAAGCTTGCTACTGTTTCAGACGCTGCCTGTGCTGTTCCCTCTCCTTCTCCACAGCGGGCCACCCCACTCAACCTCAGCTTCTTCTCTTTTAGGTCTCAGTCTAAATGTCACATCTCATGAAAGAGACCTTTTTTTTTTTAAAAAAAAAAAAAAAAAAAAGACAGGGTCTCAGCTGGGCACGGTGGCTCATGCCTGTAATCCCAGCACTTTGGGAGGCCGAGGCGGACGGATCATGAGGTCAGGAGATCGAGACCATCCTGGCTAACACGGTGAAAGTCCATCTCTACTAAAAAAGTACAAAAAATTAGCCGGGTGTGGTGGCACATGCCTGTAGTCCCAGCTACTTGGGAGGCTGAGGCAGGAGAATCGCTTGAACCCGGGAGGTGGAGCTTGCAGCGAGCTGAGATCGTGCCACTGCACTCCAGCCTGGGCGACAAAGTGAGACTCTGCCTCAAAAAAAAAAAGACAGGGTCTCACTCTGCTGTCCAGGTTGGAGTGGAGTGCGGTGGTGTGAGCACAGCTCACTGCAGCCTCAACCTCCCAGGCTCAAGCAATCCTCCCATCTCAGCCTCCTGAGTAGCTGGGACCACAGGTGCATGCTACCATGCCCAGCTAATTTTTAAATATATACATATATATATATATATATATGTGTATATATATATATTTTTTTTTTTTGAGTCGGAGTCTCACTCTGTCACTCAGGATGGAGTGCAGTGGCATGATCTCTGCTCACTGCAAGCACCGCCTCCCAGGTTCAAGCCAGTCTGCCTCAGCCTCCCAAGTAGCTGGGACTACAGGTGCCTGCCACCACGCCCGGCTAATTTTTTTTTTTATATTTTTAGTAGAGACAGGGTTTCACCATGTTAGCAAGATAGTCTCGATCTCCTGACCTCATGATCCACCCGCCTTGGCCTCCCAAAGTGCTGGGATTACAAGCGTGAGCCACCACGCCCGGCCAATTTTCAAATATTTTTGTAGAGACAGGGTCTCACTACATTGCTCAGATTGCCAAACTCCTGAGCCCCAGCGATCCTCCTGCCTCAGCCTCCCAAAGTGTTGAGATTACAGGCGTGATCCACTGTACCCTGCCATTTTTCCACTTCTGCATTACTCTCTTTCCCAGCTCCATGTTTGTTCCATCATGGCACATGATTTGTGCTCCTTGCTCTGAATTCCCTATGCCCAGCCCAGGCCTCGTATGTAATAGGCATTCAGTGTATCACTAGAAGCTCCAGGATTGGGCTGGTCCTGATGCCCAGAAGGCCCTCACATTTATCTGATTGTCTAATACCCATTGTCTATCAAACCTCAACCCAACCTTTGTTGTCACCTCCTCTGGGAAGTCTCCCAGATGTCCCGGGCTGACTCAGACATCTTTTCTCTTTGCTCTCCAAATACTTGTGCTGCCTATCATAGCTCTTATCATACTGAATTGCAATCACTGTCTTACTGTTTCCCCAGGAGAGGATGTGAGCTCCTGGAGGGCAAGGAGAGCATAAGAACCAACTATCAGCCTTTGTATTTCCAGCGCATATATTCCTCATGTCATGGCTCCAGAGGCATTGCCTCCTGCCTGTTCGGATGGACAGTCACGATGATTAAGGCTGAATGAGGGCTGTCCCTGGTCACACCTACCCACTCTATTTTCCAAAGCTTGAGCTCCTAAAGGCCACTCACTTTGGCTGAGCCAAAAATGGACGCTGTCTGCAGTTCCTTGTCATCATCCTCTTTCCGGGGGTGAATGACCAGCGTCACATGGCAGTTATTGTCTGTTGCAAACTTCCGAAAGACCCCGATGATGTAGTCTTGAGCTGCAATCCTGCCCCCATCCCAACAACACAAAGAGCTTATTAGACACAGAAGGACGAGAACATATACATACTCTTGATTCATTCACATCTCCCCACAAACTACCACAACCCACTCTACCTCCCTCTACCCAAGGACTCACACTCAGATCCCTGTCCATACATCCTGCTGCCATACCCCACACCTCCATATGATACACATGGGGGTGGTACGTGCCTGCATACATCTCAGAAAATAAGAGAGCACAGCATGTGTGCCTAGAGGCCAGCTGCCTGAGAAGTGTGTGTTGTATGTCCAAGCGGGCTCAAGCTAGACAAGAGAAGATGTCACCGTCACCTGTCTGTGGACAGCTGCTCGTGACCCATCATGAACTGCAGGTTGTCGATGACCACATGACAAATGTCATAGACGTAGATTGCATGTTGCATTGTATCTATTACAGTCCTGGGAAGAGGAAAGGCAAGGAATTTGACAAGTTGTCTCTAGACCACCCTAGGCAGAAGAACTAGCATCCTGAAAACTCTCTTGGCTGCCTCCTCCTCTGCCCTTCTATTAGTATTATTATTTGAGACAGGGTCTTGCTCTGTAGCCCAGGCTGGAGTGCAGTGGTGTGATCACAGCTCACTGCAGCCCCAACCTACTGGGCTCAAACGATCCTCTTACTTTAGCTTCCTGAGTGGCTGGGACCACAGGCATATGCCATCACCATGCCCAGCCTAATTTTAAAAAATTTTTTTATAGAGAGGGGGGTCTCCCTATATTGCCCAGGTTGGTCTCAAATTCCTGGGCTCAAGTGATCCTCCCACCTCAGCCTCCCAAAGCGCTGGGATTACAGGCATGAGCCACTGTGCCCAGCCCTGCCCTCTCATTCTCTGAAAAACTCCAAACCTAAGGAGATGGGGGAGTTCCTACTGGAGCTGGAAAAGGAACCAAAGGTTCCTGAGTGGTGGGATATGTCTGGGAAAGCAAGGTGGCTGGAATCTGGGAGTCTCACCTGATGCTCTGCTGTCCATGGAAAGTCATGAAATAGAGGGGCAGGTCCTCAAAGCGGTCAGCCCAGTGATCATATTTGTCCAGCTGATCTTCCAGCCGCCCCTCGGCAAACTGTGTCAGCATGACCCGGGCTAGTCTCACATTACTGATCTCGAAGCTACCCCACAGTGTGTTCACCCCCTGGGAACACAAATCCAGGGCATACTCACTGATGAATGTTGTCTTTCCACTGCCTGTTGGCCCTGCAGTGGGGTGGAACAGACCTGGGTGAGGAGGAAGTCCTACCCTTGAAACCAAGACATAGGTCAGGGCTTTAAAATTGGGGGGAAGGGGCAAACTTTTTCAACATTGTCATGGCCCAAACCCACTTGCTTTTGTCACCTGATCTTCGGCCCCTTTACTCTAAGTAGTGATTTCTCAAAGGGTTACCTGTGAAGACCGTCAGCTCGCCCTTTCGATGTCCCTTCAAGATACGATTGAGGTCTGGAAAGCGGCTCCAGCGGACGCCAGCTGCTTGCTCCACATTTGACAGTTCTCCTAGCACCTCCTCCCGAAGCTGCCGGAAAGATACGATGGACTTGTGCCAGGCAGGCAGGGCGGTACGAAGAATACGAGAAAGATTGAAGCCTCCATTCAGGGCCTCCAGGGGACGGGGATGCTGGTCTCCTGGTCGCACCAAGAAGCATCGTTTGGGGTTCAGTTTTCGTGCAAACAACTTGGCGGCTTCCCAGGACCGAAGGTCATCCCCCAACCAGAATACAATCCGCCGGAACTGTTCCAGGTAAGGGAGTAAGGCAGGGGGTAAGCAGGTCGTTCCTCGGGGTAGAGTAAGGGTAGGCAGCCCTGTGGACTGGTTCAAGGCCAGGCTGTCAAGCTCACGACTCGTCAGTACCACCTCAGCATCTCGACGACTAATCAGTGGTAATCCAAACAGATTGTGGTAGGCACTAGGTCGGGGAATAGTGGTTTCCTCGTAGCTCACTCCATTCCCCTGGCATTTAGCTTCTAGTAGCTTCAGGCCTCGTAATCCTGAGCCCCCAGGGGAGAACCAAGGGAAGACAAGACTGCGAGCAGGTCGCAGATATCGCACACTGAAACGCTTGAGTGTGTCATCTGTAACCTTGGTAAGGCCAAACATTGTATCAGCCAGCTGAACCTCCTCCTGATCAGGCAGCTCCCAGAGAGGTATTGCTCGGTTCCAGATCCTCCGGACCTCCTCGCTGTCCTCAAATTCTGGAGCCTTACTAAGAAGCAGCCCCTCCCTGGCCCCATCCCCTTGCCCCTCCACGCTGGCCTGGAAGTCTTCCCAGCTCCCGTCTGCTAGGCTGGTCATGCAGAGAAAGCGGCCTGTGGTCTTGTCAATGAAGAGGCTGAAGGAAGTGGTAACACCAGTCTGGCCTTTGAGCTGTGAAGACTCTGCAAAGGGGCTCAGTGCCCGCAGGCAACTGTGACCATCCTGGAAGGGGATCCCATGCCCCCGCAAATACTGGCGGATTTCGGTTGCAGTTACAGGCAACACTGGCATATCCAAGGCTTGGAGAGTCTCCTTCCTGTAACGTCTGCGAGGAGGGCCTGGGGCCAAGTTTCGGGGCAGGCCCCTCCGACCCATCCACTCCCCACGCAGGGGTAACAAGATACGCAGGGGGTACCCACCTCGGAGGAGGACCCACATTCCTAGCCAAATGTAGGAAGTCACTACTTGAAATGCCTTAGGTGCCTGGTTAGCATGCCTTCACTAGACCAAACTCTAGGGATACCCCACGCAGCACTCTGCAGAGCTCACTCTAGGTGCATTCTTTCTCTCCATGAATTTCTCCTCTTCAGCCCCTCTACGTTGCTGCTTCACACATACGCCCATCTACACGACCCTTTCACGTCCACGTCCTTCTACAATGGCTCCCCCACCTCTATGGTCCGTTACAGTTTCTCTCCACCACCTCACCTCTATGACCCTCCGTACAGTTCCTCACTGATACAGTTTCTTTGCATCATCTTCTCACTTCTACTGCCCCTCCACAGCATCTCCTCGTCGTCCTCATTTCTATAGTCATCTGCATCCTTTTTGTAGTCCCTTTGCCCTAGGCCCCGACTAGAGACCCTCTTCCGCTTCTCCTTCCCCTCACTGGGACCTCAACACGGCGAGAGCACCCAGCACGACTCCCGCCAATCCCCGGGCCCAAAGGAATGCCAGTCTCTATCCTCCCCCGTGTCTTCACTCCGCTCTACTACTCCGAGCTCCGCCGCGCCGGCCCCCAGCCCCAGGTTACCACTTTTGTCTCTCCCACTTCGCCCGCAATTTGAGTCTCCCGCACATGGTACTCGCCTTGACCTCGGAAGCAAAACTCCGGGAGCGGTCGTCCCGGAACCGGAAGCCTCAAGATTTAGTCCCGCCCCCCTCTCCTTGCTGCTTAGGCTCCGCGGCCTCCAAGCTGTAGCTATGACGGCGCGCGGGACTGCGAGCCGCTTTTTGGCCAGTGTTCTCCACAACGGACTGGGTCGCTACGTGCAGCAGCTGCAGCGTCTGAGCTTCAGCGTCAGCCGCGACGGCGCCTCGTCTCGCGGCGCCAGGTGAGCCAAGGGAAGTGCGCAGGTGCGGATCGGGGTTGGGGTGGAGGTGGCAACGACTCCCCGGGTAGGTCGCCCCCAGTCAGGGGTCATACTGCTCACTCTGCTGGGTCGCTTAGGGATTTCGTGGAGCGGGAGGTGATCGACTTCGCCCGACGGAACCCAGGGGTCGTAATATATGTAAACTCGCGTCCGTGCTGCGTGCCCAGAGTAGTGGCCGAATACCGTGAGTGGGGCCGGGCTCGGGCTGGAGGGCGGGATCAGGGGCTCGACCCGCTAGCCTCCTTCTCGCCTGGTCGCACCGGCCAGCTTCCGCCCGCTCTCACCCGCTCTCACCCCTCTTCTGCCAGTTAACGGGGCTGTGCGCGAGGAGAGCATCCACTGCAAGTCGGTCGAGGAGATCTCGACGCTGGTGCAGAAGCTGGCCGACCAGTCGGGCTTGGACGTGATCCGCATCCGCAAGCCCTTCCACACCGACAACCCTAGCATCCAGGGCCAGTGGCACCCCTTCACCAACAAGCCGACCACGTTCAGCGGGCTACGCCCCCGAGAGGTTCAGGATCCTGCCCCAGCCCAGGTGCAAGCACAGTGAAGAGGTGCCCCACCAACTCCAGCCCCAGGCTTTGGACTGTTTCTCCAGTAAAGGTGGTTCTTCCCCTTTGGGATTCCAAGCCCAGGCAAATGGAACCATCAGTGGGCAAGTTGACAGAGGTTCTGCTTGGGATAATGAAGAGCTGCCTGTTTCTTTCCAGTGCCTGCTTCTAGGGGCAGTGACCTTGTGAACCACTCATTTTTATGCAAGTGGCATCCCTAAAACCTGAGATAAGGAAGACTTCAAGGGTTTTACAGGGCCCTTGTTTTTTAAATCCAAATTGATAATAATGATCTCAAAACACAGTGAGAGGTCTGAAGGCTGGCTTCTGAAGAATCCCTGATGTCTTATTGGTACAACCACTGAGCTATGGAGAGCTCTGCTGTGATGGGCTAGGCACTTTATATCTGTGTGAATAAAGATTTATAAAACTGAGGTTAATAAACTTGTCCAAGGTCACATTTCAGGTCTGTCTTCAAAATGTGTGCATATGTTAAGCACAAGCCTCAGTTTTCATTATTTTAAAACTAGACGCAGAACATATAACAACTGTCAGGTGGTTAGTATCAAAGGCCAAGTGATTAATCTAGGCCTGACCCCTGAAAGGGAGAGGGGAGTGATTCCCAGACCAAGCCCTGGCTAACAAGCTTTCTCTCGGTCTTAGCTATACATCTCCTTCCCCCTACGTCCCTCTTTGTGCAGAAATAAAATCCATGTCCCTTGAGCCAGCTGGTGGGGAGTGCTGAGAACCTTGGGGAAGGGCAGGAAGGCTGGTATTGAGTATTTTCTAATCTTAGTTTAAAAAAGGGATGGTGGGGAAATGAGAGCCAGGAAATAAAAATCTAGAAACCCCTGTAAGAATTCTTGAACTGTTGTCATTTTCTTGTCATGCTCTACCACCATGATCAATGAATAGTGTGAACCTTACTAAAGAGGCCTGTGTGCCTGCCAAGGAGTCAGGATGGAAGCGGAGAATCCCAATTTCCTCTGCAAATAGTTGTATTGGGGAGCAGAGCCAATCTTGGAGGCAGACATCACCTTCTGTATAGGCTCAGGAGCCTGTCCCCTGGTGATCAGGGGTGGGCCCATCTAGATGAAGCAGACTAGTCATAGCTGTGGGGAAAGAGGGTGTTTATTAACCAACGGCAGGGGGAGGAGCTGAACCCAGGCTCCCCACTCTGTCACATGCCTGTTCCACCCACCTGGTGGTAAGTGGGGACATTCCTAAAGAAGTGTAGCCATTCTCACAATAAATACATTCATTGTGGGGTGGAGGTGGAAGAGGTTGGGTGAAGGGCAGTAAAAACCCGTGGGATTCCACGTTCTCAGCTACAAAAATAACAGTCATCCTCACCCGAGGGGAATGGGGGAGCTCAGTCGTTATTGATTGTCCCATATAGGCCTAGAGACTTCAGAGGCCCCTGGACCCTGAAAGTGCCCCGGTGAGGTAGGACAGGGGTAGGAGCTAAGCGTCCAAACTCCCAGCCTCTGCCCTTTGCATAGTTCCAAGAACGGGCTTCATGTGCCAGTTGAGACATCAGATTTCTTCTCCCTTTCCCTGCTGTAGTCTATAGAGGAAGCAAATGCTTGATTCCCCCAAAAGAGAGACTGGCTCATTGAGTGCAGTGTTGGTCATCCATCCTAGGGAAGGGCCTGTGAGGACAGCTAAATGGGAGGGGGATCTCCCTCTGAAATGTCCACGGACCAAACCCAACAGACAGGTCCAAGACAGCAAGGGGAGGCTCAGAGGTGCATGTGAGTGGAAATGTAAGCGCATGTGTGATACAGGTGTGTGTTACCACATGTGCATGGGGATGGGACGTGCCTGGAGCTCTGTCTCTGATACTCTTGAGAATGACCAAGGAGAGTAGGGAGGCTGATACACAAGGGCCACACAGGAAGGGAGAGGAGGGGAGTGATGCAGTCTTACCTCCCCAGGCTGGCTCGTTCCCAAGCTCTTGACAAAGAGGTCACCACATGGGGCTGGGGAAGAGGACCAGATAGGATGTGGCAATTGGGAGGGTACCCCAAGTCCAGAAGCAGGGATGAAACAAGAATGCACCAGGAGAGGGTGAGGGTGGGGGCACTGCAGCCCGGCCAATAAACATTCTTCCACATGTGCATGTGAATGTACGCAGGGCTTAGGTGGCTGGCAGAGGTCTTGTCTGGTTTCAGGACCATCCAGCACACAGGGCCATGCAGAGGGTGGTGACATTGAGCCCATATGGACCTGCAGAGCCCTGCCTGGGAGAAAGAGAAAGGGTTTGGGCCGATGAATGGAACAGGAGGATGGAGTCCTCACCTATAAGTGTTTAGGTTAGGGGATAGGAACTGGCTCTGAGTCTGCAGGGCACCTGATCCTGAGGGAGCACCTACCTCTGAGGAGCACCGATGGGCCTGGGCTGCTCACATGTGGGTCTGTGGAGACTGAGGAGGGGGCTTTGGCTGGGCCTGACTGGCCAGCCCTACAAGGACATCAAAAGGTTGGGAGAAGGGTATGGAGTGGGGGTAATGAAGGTAGGGTGGCTGTGTTAGGGAGGCAGTGGCCCAGCCTGGGACAGACAGGCTGGCTTGGAAGAGCATTTGTTCTGGGAGGCTGGGCTCAGACAGAGCTCTCATCTAGCTGCTCCACGAGCTGCGTGTGCTTCCTTTTTTCCAGGATGCGGCTGAGTTCCTCGGCGAAGGAGCAGGGCCCTGCTGGTACTCCATTGTTGCTCTGCCTCAGAAGCATATAGCTATTGCCATTCATCCTTCGCAGCCGGCTGGGCAGTGCCACCAGGCCATTGGTCAGCTCAGCCGGTGGCGGTGGGGGCGGTGGGGGTGGTGGGGCTGGGGCTCCCTCCCCAGGGATGATCTGGAGACAGCTGCCCTCCAGGCCCCCAGCCCCCTCATCATCACCTTCATCTTCCTCTCCAGGACACTGTCCTGAGACTGTCTGCAGTTGCACCGCAGATCCTCCTGCCCGGCTGGCCCGACCCAGTGAGTATTTCCGTCGGCGCCCTCGTCTGCCTTCCCGCAGACAGGCCACATAGAGGAGGGAGGAGGCCAGGATGAGGCAGAGGCCACCAAGTGCGGCAATGGCTAGCACATAGAGCAGTCTCACATCAGGTGCCAGCTGTGCCCCAGGTGTGGCAGGGGCTTTTGGAGCTGGGGCAGGAGTGGCTGGCCGGACCGTGAGGCTATAGGAGGCCAGCAGGGTGCGGAGGCCATTTTCCTCGGCATAACAGCCATAGTTGCCACTGTGCGCAGGCTGTGCATCTGTAACCAGCAGCCCGTCCACGCCCACACGGTAGCCACCCTGCCCATCGCTCAGGCCCATGCTCCCATTGAGTAGCCACAAGGCCCGGGCCAGGTTGGATGACTGGTCACAGGGCAGGAGGACATCATCACCCCGGAGCACAGAGCGGGTCTTCAGTGGTGGTGGTGGCCCTGTGGGGTTTGGGGGAGAGGTCAGTACCAGCCCATCCCAGGAAGGGATTAAAAATGGCAAGCCAGACTGTTCACTGCCAAGTCCCTGGCACCAAGCACAGAACCCAGAATCACAGTGACAGCTGACCCAGGCTCTGTGCTCATGCTTCCACAGAAGGTTCACGTTGGCCCTTCCCAGGAAGCAGGCAGTGCCTTGGGCCCTTTTCCATTCTCTCTCCATGCTCTCATCCTCTCCTGTGGTTTCAATTTCTGCCGTCTGCCAGTAACTCCTAATCTCTACCTCAGACTTCTCTCCTGAGTGCCAGACTTAGATATCTACCATGTGCTGGGCATCTCCACATGAGGTCTCTTGGACACCTCAAAGGCCAAAGCTTTTCTCCCAAACTACACCAAGTCCTTTCCTTGAATTGCCACCACTATGAATGGCACCACCAGCCACACAGTTGCTTAAGTCAGAAACCTGGGAGTCTCCCTTCTCTTTCTTGCTCGCCTTTTTGTTTTATTTTGTTTTTTTGAGATGGAGTCTCATTCTGTCGCCTAGGCTGGAGTGCAGTGACGTGATCTCAGCTCACTGCAACTTCCGCCTCCCTGGTTCATGCGATTCTCTTGCCTCTGGCTCCTGAGTAGCTGGGATTACAGGCATGTGCCACCATGCCCAGCTAGTTTTTGTATTTTTAGTAGAGACAGGGTTTCACCATGTTGGCCAGGCTTGTCTCGAACTCCTGACCTCAAGTGATCCACCCGCCTTGGCCTCCCAAAGTGCTGGATTATAGGCATGAGCCACCGTGCCTGGCCCTTCTTCATGTTTGTATCTAACTGTCACTAAGATTCTGTTTCTGGCATCTATCTTAGACCTGTTGATTTCTCTCCTTCCATGACTCCTGGCCCACTCTGGTCCCATGTAATCCATTCTCCATGAGAGGTATTTTAAAAACACAAATCTGATCTTGCCACTCTCCAGCCTAAAACTTCAGAGGTTTCCTATTGCTTTTCGGATAAAGACCAAAATCTTCAACATGGTCTTTGCCCACTTGTCCAGCCTATTCTCCTGTCACTCAAATGTGCCAGTCTCCCTCTGCCTGCTGCTCCCTCTGCTTGCATGTCACCCCATTACCCCATGTCCTCTGCTTGCCTGGCTAACTTGTGGGCGATAGCATAGTATAGTGACCAGAAGCACAAAGTCAAGTCAGACTGCTTGAGGTCAGGTTTGAATTCTTTTTTCTTTCTTTTTTTTTGTTTAGATGAGATGAGGTCTCACCCTGTTACCCAGGCTGGAGTGCAATGGTGTGATCTTGGCTCACTGCAACCTCTGCCTCCCAGGCTCAAGTGATCCTCCCACCTCAGCTTTCCAAGTAGCTGGGATTACAGACATGTGCCATCACACCTGGCTAATTTTTGTATTTTTTGTAGAGACGGGGTTTTGCCATGTTGCCCAGGCTGGTCTCCAATTCCTGAGCTCAAGCAATCCACTTACCTCAGCCTCCTGAAGTGCTGGGATTATAGGCGTGAGCCACTGTACTCAGCCAGCTTTGAATTCTGGTCCAGTTTCTTAATAGCTGAATAAATTTGAGTAATTTACTTACACTCCCTGGGCCTCAGAGAGGTCCCTCATGGGGATAATAACAATGGCACCTTTCTCATAAGAATGCTGTGACAATAGATGACATCATGCATAGAAGTATTTAGATCAGTGCCTGGCACACAGTAAATACTTAATACATCTTAGCTATGATGATTAACTTTTGTTCTTTCTTCAGATATCAGTTCAGTCATCCGATCTTCCTTGGGGAAATACCCATTACCGTCCTGAACCCTTGTCATCCACTATTTGGCTATAAGCTCCAGAAGTGAAAAGACCCTTCACATCTTGAATATGTTTCCTAGTTTATAATTCATCTGGGCAGTAAATGTTTGTTGAGCGCTTACTCTGTGCCAGGCTCTGTGTTTGAGTCATCCTTACCAAATGCACACAGCCACAGCCACTCAGATACAAACATATACGTACACATGGCAGTAAATGGCAAAGAGGACAGTCTGCGTAGCTAGACCCACACTCATGTGAGTGACTTACCTGTATCCCTGCTGCTCTCACAGCCTCGATTTCCTCTCTCTATGTCCTGTATCAGTGCTGTCCTGGGACAGAAGATCAGGTTTTATGAACAAGGGGAACTGGGTTTCAGTTTCCCAGTGAAAGGGTAGATAGGTCTGTTACCAATAACTAGCCCCTGCACTACCCCAGTAACTGTCAGGCCTTCCTCCTGCACTCAGGCCACATGTGACTCTCACCCCCCACCACTTCCCACCTGCTTCCCTGGGACCTGTTGGCTATGGTGGTGGCTGCCGCGCAGGCATGGGTGTCAGGGTCCCAGCCACAGTAGGGGTCTCGGGCCAAGATGCAGTCATAGCAGGATCGGTAGCGGGAGCAGCTGGAGAGTGGTAGCTGGATGACTCCGCTAGGAGCCCCCACATAGAGGCTGTGCTGGGAGCCAGATAGGACAGTTGGTCGGCAACGCCCCCACTCATACAGATACACAGCCTCTGCCCAACCTCCCCCCTCCCTCCTCCTATTTCAGCAAGGCTATATTAAGGGTCACAGAGAGGGGCTACCTGCAATAGAGAGATGACTAGATTTTCCACAGACTGGGGCTCCCTGAACACTTGTGTCTCTTCAATAATGTGCATCCCAGGGCCCAGGACTACGGCCTTGTGGATCCAGCCGTCAGCTGGCATGGAAAGAGCAGAGAGTTAGACCCCAACTATGGGATCTACTCTCAGCACCCTGCAAGAGGCCTAATACGAACAGCTCAGGAGTCCTGAGGTCGAGAACAAGGACTCAGCCAGGAGCAGTGGACCCTCAGGACATTGGGAACTCCACACTAGTCATGGCAGGAATTAATGGATTCAGAAGCATTGGTGATATCAGGGCCAACAGGGATCAGGCACTGGGATCAGAAGCACCTGTGCCCAGAAAGAGGAGGTCATAGGTGGGTCCAGCAGGTGTGGTGACAGGTGTCCCCGTAAGGTGTGTGTAGCGTACGTTGCGCTTGAGCAGCAGGGGCCGTCCACGTGTGGGCACAACGGGCCGAGCCATCAGTGGGTGCAACTTTACAAAGTCCAGGACCGGGGATGGCAAGTCTTGGGATGAATTGTAGCCTTGGCTGCGCAATGAATCTGTGATACACTGGGGTGGGGGACGGAGGTGGTGAACCTCGGGACTCCACCACCTGCCTGCCCTCTCCACAAGGCCAGACCCTCTGACCCTTCCCTGGGCTCTGTCTACTCAGCACTGGCCCCAGGCGTGGGCACTCACCGAGCCAGGCCGGGGCTCAGGCACCCCACCCTCATAGCGACCCCAGCGCCGGGAACCATCCTGGTATTCCATATAGGGTCCTGCAAAGACAGCCTGGATCTCTGCCAGGTCATAGCGGCAGATGGCTGAGGCCTCCAGGGTCTTCCTAGGAATGGGACATAGGGCAAGGGGGGTGAGTTACACGGAGTCAAGCCTGCCCCCCAACTCGTGCTCAGCCTGAAGCTCACTGTTACCCTGGCCAGCCCCAGCTATAGTCCCACAGGGCCTCTCCTGTGAGTCAGTGGACCACTGCATTCATTTTCTGGCTCTAGCCTAGCTTGATGTGCTTAAAATTCTCACTTTGCCAGCACTTTGAGAGGCCGAGGCGAGCAGATCACGAGGTCAAGAGATCGAGACCATCCCGAGCAACACAGTGAAACCCCATCTCTATTAAAAATACAAAAATTAGCCAGGCGTGGTGGCGCACACCTATAGTCCCAGCTACTCAGAAGGCCGAGGCAGGAGAATCACTTGAACCCGGGAGGCGGAGATTGCAGTGAGCCGAGATCACGCCACTGCACTCCAGCCTGGCAACAGAGCAAGACTCCCTCTTAAAAAAAAAAAAATTCTCACTTTGCAGCCAGACCTCCCCACAGTGGATCCTATCTCATCCTCATTGACCTCTGCTCCAGCCCCTATGCTGTCTGCAGTTTCTTGCCTCCCCATTGTCCCTGCACTGACCACTGTGTGCTCAGCGTGAAGGCTGCATAGAAGTGTGTACGGCTTGAGGTTTCAGCATCCAGGCTGCAGACCCCACGCAGTGTCTCATACAGTGGAATGTGGCAGATGAGACGGGCTTTCAGGAAGGAAGTCCACTTCTTCTGCAGGATCTTCTTCCCTCCCAGGTCTCCCTGGGGAGGTAGAGGCACGGGATAAGGGGCCAGGGTCAGAGGTCCAGCCTCTATACCCGTGCCTCAGCATCAGCCCAATCCACCTTGCAGACACGAGCCACACGGGCCACACGGTGACTGCTGCGGCTCTGAGTGAAGCTGCCAGAGCCCTCCTCAGTGGCACGCTCCGTGAAGAAGTAGTACACCTTGTCATCATCACCCACTGCACTGGCCTTGCTCTCCCGCACGAGGACGGAGAACACAAACTCAGCATCTGTGGGTCAGGCAGTTTGAGAGGCTTTTGAGACAGGCTGGGGATCCCTTTCCCCCACTCTGAGGCTGACCCCTCACGTGACAACACACAGGAATGGAATGGACAGGCTCACCTGGGGATTTGGGGGTGGGGTAGTCAGCTGGCCAAGGGAGTAAAAATGAAATAGTCCCCTACCCCCCATCATCCTGTGCCTCATCCTCCTAACCATTGAGCCAATGCATTGGTGTCTCCTCAGTTCTCAGGGAGTGTGGGTGGCGGCTCCGGCGGATGTCGGGAATGCTCCGGAATTCATACCTAGTGGCTGTGTAGAGGCCTCCATCTGGCGTGGGGACATTCCAGGCATGACAGACATGTCATATACAACAGGGCACATGACATATACATGGTGGCAGGTCCTAGAGATGAGATCCACATCCTAAAAACACCATGCCTGTGATAGGGAAGAGGGCCTGCTCACCAATGATGAGGCCTGTGAAGCCACGGGCTGGGTCATAAGGACACTTCTCCTTCCCCTCCTCGAAGCTGGTTGGCAAGGTGAAGCCCTCAGCATCCTAGGGAACAAGGAACCAGCAGTAAGTGGTTCAGAGGACAGGCAGGGACAGTGGCTCAAAGTCAGATCAGTCTGGGGTCAGGGATCAGCAATCAGGGATAGGGGCAGGTTGTATGGCAGATGCACCTGACAGCAATAACTTAAGCATCCCCTGAGAATGACCTTATGGCCTAAAAACAATGTATGTTTGGAGTTCCAGATCTGCAAGTGGCCAACCCAGAGATTCACTCCTTATCTATGAAGAACATCTGAGCCCCTAGCCCATCCTGTGGAACACATGCCATCCAGGGGATCAAGGCCCTTTGTTTGGGGTTAAATGAAGTTTGCCAGGTGGAGGTGATTAGGGGGAGGACGCTAAGTGAAAATGCTATAAAAACTGCATGCTTTTTACAAAGAGGAATGGTTCTCCAGTGCAGCCCGCCACCACTGGACTGCCCTGTATGGAAGTCCCCTTAATAAACCATCCGTCTCCTTCACTGGCTCTGAGTCTCTTCTTTGGCATCTCGAACATGATCCCATCCCTAATGAAGTCAACAGAGATCTGGCACAACACAGATATACTCACAATGGCTGCACAGAGGGGCTGGAAGGCGTGAGTCCCACATGCATAGAGATGGGTGGAATTGAGCCGCTGCAGGAACCGCACATGGTTAAAGCACTCCGTCTGTGGGATGAGGTGGAGAGGGCTGTGAGCCCCCTGCCTGACTAGAGGCCTCCTCCATTAGTCTAGCTTTGTAGTTTGGCTCTTGCCCCCACCCACAGGACAAACGGTTCTTTCCAAGATACCTGTGACCCTTCTCACTGCTCCAGAATATTTCCTGAACTCACTGTCCTTGGCCTCCCAGTTCCACGACCCTATTTCTCTCCTCTGTCCCTCAGATTACCTGACATCACTCTGCCAGTATCTCCTGTGTCTCTTGCAGTTCCCTCCACCTCTGGTTCAAGAGCTCCCAGGGATTCCACCATCTTGAGGTGCTTCTCCTCTCCCATCCAGCTCCTTCTCAGCAACTTTCTATTCTTGGAACTCCTGCCCTCTCCGCTGGGGTGATACAACCAAATCTATCCCTAGATGCCAGCTCGCTCTCCATCCAATATCCCAGGGATGCTTCAAACTCACCTTGTCAGAAGCCAAGTTCATCCCCTCCTCCATAACCTACATCTTTCCTAAACCTGTTTATCCAGTCTTTCCCACCTCATTTCATCCATCCTACGACTCAACCTAGAAGCCAGGAATCATCCTTGCTGCTTCCTACTTCCTCACCCCCACATTCAGTCCCTCTCCACAATTAATTCATTGTCCTAAATGTCTCTTGACTTGGTCCACTTTGACTTCATCACCAGCACCCAGTCCAAATGACCACCATGACCTCTTCCTTAGACATCTGCAGTTGCTACCTGATAGCTCCTCCCAACCTTCTCTTTTATAAAAATGACTTTATAAAGGCTATTTATTCAGTCAATGATGAATACATGTACATAGTATAAAACTTAGAAAGTACAAAGGGGTATGTTATAAACAGGGAGTCTCCCATTTATCCCTGTCTCCCAGCTTGCCTGCAAAGAGGACTGCTGTTACTATTGTCTGAAGTTTCCTTCCAGAGATATTTTACCAAACAACACACTTTTGCTACTCTCTAACCACTTTCCAAGGGATATTCTAAAAATGTAAACCTAGCCAGGTGTGGTAGCTCACACCTGTAATCCCAGCATTTTGGGAGGCTGAGGTGGGAGGATCACTGGAGCCCAGGAGTCCAAGACAAGCCTGGACAACATAGCAAGACCTCATCTCTATGTGGTGGCATGCACCTGTAGTCCTAGCTACTTGGGAGGCTTAGGCAAGAGAATTGTTTGAGCCCAGGAGGTCGAGGCTGCAGTGAACCACTGCACTCCAGCCTGGGCAACAGAGTGAGACCATGTCTGAAAAAAAAAAGTCAAGTGGATCACATCACTGTATCGGCTCATCAGTGACCTGAATATAGAGTCCCACATGCTCCTAGCCCTGTGTGATGGGACTCTGCCCATTCCTCTGGCCTCACTCGCCCTACTCCAGCCACACTGGTCTTCTCTGCCTGTCAAATGCCCTCAGCTGCCAGCCTCTTGACTCCTTTGCCATGTTAATGATTCCTCCTCTTGCCTGTTACCCAGGGTTTAAATCCATACAGGCCTCTTTGTGTCTCCTCCTGCTCCCTCACCTGGTACAAGCCACTAGCATCTGTCCCTCCTCTCCATAAGCCTGCTCAGGCCCCTTCCTCTGACCCAAATGATGCCCCCAGCCTCCTCACTGCCTTTCCTGCCTCCAGACTCACCCTATTTTCATCCATCCAGTGCCTGGGGCCAGATAAATATTCCTAAAGTGATGTTTCCCCAAGATGTTTATTTATTTATTTTTTTATTTTATTTTTTTTGAGACGGAGTCTTGCTCTGCCACTAGGCTGGAGTGCAGTGCGTGATCTCAGCTCACTGCAACCTCCGCTTCCCGGGTTCAAGAGATTCTCCTGCCTCAGCCTCCCGAGTAGCTGGGACTACAGGTGTGTGTCACCATGCCGGGCTAATTTTTGTATTTTTAGTAGAGACAGGGTTTCACCATGTTGGCCAGGCTGGTCTTGATCTCTTGACCTCATGATCCACCCACCTCGGCCTCCCAAAGTGCTGGGATTACAGGCCTGAGCCACCGCGCCCAGCGGATGTTTACATTTTTTAAAGGGAGGTAGGGAGGAATTCTCTGGTCAAAGAACTTTGGAAACCACAGGTGAAACCTATCTTTACTGGGGTTACATCCTAGAGCCTGAAGGATGTTGCTGTGCATTGTGGGACTGGGCATGTAGTGTTTCCCAAACTCATTTGACATTTAAACCCCTCCTTTGAAAATTAATGTTCCTCAGAACATGCTTTGGGAACTGTTCTATAAAGCCTTGCTATCCAAAGTGTGGTCTGGGGACCAGCAGCATCAACTTCACTTGGGAGCTTGTTAGAATTGCAGACTCTTGGGCCCTTCCCCAGACCTACTAAGTTTAGCACCTGCATTTATAATATACCTGGGTGATACATGAAAGTTAGAGCCTCTAAAGTATCAAATTGTGAGGGTGTTCACTGTCACAGAATAAAACCCAAACTCCCAGCTGGGCATCTGTGGCCTTCCATGACCTGGTTCCATCTGCCTCCCCAGCCCCGTTTTCTACCCGTGCTGCACCAAGAGGCAGCCTTTGATGGAAGCTCTTGGGGATGGCTTTTTAAACGCAGCTGTCCGAACACCACCCCTGGCCCACCTTGCCCCAGTGGACCTTGGGAATTTTTTTATTTTTTATTTTTTATTAGAGATGGAGTCTCATTATATTGTCCAGGCTGGCCTCGAACTCCTGGGCTCAAGTGATCCTCCTGCCTTGGCCTCCCAAAGTGTTGAGATTACAAGTGTGACCCACCATGCCCAGCCCAGGGCTGTTTATTTTGTAAAAGCTCTCCAGATGGAGCCATTACCTAGCCAGACACGGGACCCCTGGAGACACCCTATTCTTTAGCTGGAAAGGGCTGATGCTTCATTAATGCCTGTCCATGGAATACTGGGTATTTGACCTATTCCTTGACCAAAGACTCATTTTTCTCACCTGCAAAATGCAGGATAATACTATTTCATAGGGTTATCTTAGAATTAACTGAGATAATAGCTAAATCATCACTTGCTATAGATGGTTGCTGACTTAACAATGGTTCAATTTATTATGATGGTTTTATTGGGAAGTAACCCATTGTAAGTAAGCATCTGTAGAGGTTACTTACTGTTTTTTGTTGGTTTGTTTTTTTGAGACAGGGTTTTGCTCTGTCGTCCAGGCTGGAATGTAGTGGCTTAATTATAGCTCACGCAGCCTCAACCTCCCAGGCCCAAGTGATACTCCCACTCAGCCTCCCAAGTAGCTGGGACTACAGGTGCACGCCAGCATACTTGGCTAATTTTTGTATTTTTTTTGTAGACAGATCTCGCTGTGTTGCCAAGGCGGGTCCTGAACTCCTGGACTCAAGCTGTCCTCCTACCCACAGCCTACTTATTGTTATTTTGATTATTTGGGATCCCAGAGGAGATGAAGATGCCACTGCGGGACAAACTAGTAGGCCACCAGATGTTTGAATTAGAAGTACTGTGCCCAGATGCCGGGGGCAATGGCTTACATCTGTAATCCTAGCACTTTGGGAGGCCAAGGTAGGAGGACTGCTTGAGGCCAGGAGTTCAAGACCAGCCTGGGCAACATAGCAAGACCCTGTCTCTACAAAAAATAAAACACTTAGCTGGGCGTGGCATGTGCCCGTGGTCCTAGCTACTCAGGAGGCTGAAGTGGACGGATCCCCTGAGCCCAGGAGTTTAAGGCCACAGTGAGCTATGATCATGTCACTGTACTCTAACCTGGATGACAGAGTGAGACCCGACCTCAAAAAAAGAAAAAAAAAATGCTGTGCCCGTGGCTTGCCACTCTGGCAATACTTACAATGTTTACTGTGGTTGCTGAGATTGACTGGCAGGTCTGTACCTACCCATCTGTGTCCCCAACAATCCTGGCATCCCTGATTGAGGAAGAAGAGGAAAGGAGCTGGGGACAGGGCAGACCACATACCTGGTTGTTTTTCCCTTTTTGATGACATTTGCTTTGCATCTCTGGGGAGGCTTCCCAGTGGATCTAGTGGAGGCAAAAGGAAAAGGCTGATGCATTGACCCCAATACCTATTACTCATAGGACCAGGCAATAGGACCCCACAGAGTTGGGGAAATTGGGGTGAGGATCAATTTCAGGAGGAACATTGAATGCAAGGGACACCTGGGCTGGGAAGGGCAGTGCTGTCTGACCAGGGGGCTATGGAAGGCTGGCAGGGTTTTAGGGAAGTTGAGGTCCCAGGGAGCTGGATAAGGATGGAGACCTTCTGGGTGGTCCAGATTCCAGGGACTGACCTCTTTGTGAGCCCCATCTCCTATGTCGTTGGCACTGAGAGAGAACAGGGCACCTCGGGCTCCCACCAGCAGCCTTGCTGAGGCCTCCTCCAGCAGCAGTGTTGAGTAGTTCTGGGCTTGGCCCTTGAAGTGCCGGGTCCCAGAGAGCTCTAGGGAGAGCAGGAACAGTGAGCCTAGTTCTGGGGTGCCTCCCCACCCCCAGCCCTGGCTCCCGCTGCCCTTTGAGGTTGAGGGTCTAACCTTCATAGGGTATGGTCATCCGAGGGGTGGCATCTAGTTCTCTAGACGGTCTCCGCAGTGAGGGTCCCGGGACTGCAGTTGCTGTGAGGATGCTGAGGAGGAGGGGCCAGAGCCTCCCCCACATCTTCCTGGGGAGGCCCAGACTAACAAGACCCCCAAAGGGAGCCAGAGTCACAGGTTGTGGGGGCGGGGAATGGGAAGCACAGTCACAGGGGTCAAAGTCCAAGGAAGTCACTTGGAAGGTCAGGGGTCATAAGGTCACAGGAGTCAAAGAATCATGGGGCCATGGGGGGTCCTGGAATCGGGGGGACATGGAGTCACAGGGTTGTGTGGCCATGGAATCCCAGCTAAGAGGTCAGAAGGAGGGAGGGATCACATGCCTTTCTGCATCAAATGCAAACTCCATGGTGAGAGAGAGTTGTGAAGTTCTAGAGGGGTTGTAGGTTACTGATGGGGTCACCCTGCCCCCGACAGTAGAGCTAGTCCTGGTTTTCTGAGGTCCGTTTTCTGAAGAAAAAACAGGGAGGAAAAAAAGCCCTTTGATCTGTATGTGGGTGGAAGATGGATGACGTTACCCAGACTTCAGGGGGCACTGAAAGAAGGAGGCCCAGCATCCACAGAACGCCCACGCCAGGATCGACTCACAATCATTCTGTCTATCCCTTTGCTCTGATGCAGGAGGCTGGAGGGGAACTTACCTTCCTTACAAGACCCTAGATGCCCACAACCCGAAACCCAAGGTCATGACCCTCTTCTGGTCAAGTCAGAAGCTCCGCTAGGCCCTCAAGTCAAAGGAGCTGGGGTTCTCAGAGAGAATGCCTGCTTCTCCCAACAATGAGATGCAACTCGGTCAGCAGCTGCCCCTGCTGCCTGCGGGGGTGCCTTATGCAGGAAGGCCTGACCAGAGAGGTTTAATGGGCCTTTGTTTATTTTGTCCTGCTTTCCCTTTGTTTTTTCTTTTCCCTGGCCTGAGAACTCCCTCTGGAATTTCTCTTTAATTATAACTTCTTGGTATTCCTCTCCAAGGGGGTGCACATCTCTGCCCACGCCAGTCTGTACTGTACCCTCTGGCTAGGCATCCACACGTGTCCCTACCTGCAAGTAGGCATTCACAGGCATTGGGGTGGGTACCTAGGGTCCCCCTGGTTGCACAGGTATAATGTCTGTGCAGGAGGCTGTAGTGTGCAAGGCCAGCTGAGACATATAAGCAACACGAAGAAGGTAAATGATGGGATCCCTGAGCCCTTGGCCCCTCCCGACACATCTTGGACCCTCCCTCAAGCCAACCAGTTGGGGATGGGATGGGGATGGGTGGCGGGCCTCTCCCAACCCCTGTAACAGGCCTCCTAATCACCAAGGGGTTCCTTTTGAAGGAAGAGTTTGAAGAGTTCCTGGGCTGGGTGAGGTGTGGAGAGACCTAATACATTCCATCTCATCAGCCACTCACAGGCAGGGCCAGAGGGTGCCACTGATGCCTCCTCTCCCAGGTCAAATATTAACTATCTGGCCTTGGAAAGAGGGGAGGAATCAGGAACTGGCCAGAGGGATAACAGGAGCAATTATTCAAGAGGTAAAGGTCAGCACTGCAGGGGCAGAGCCCTGAGGGGGAGAGTCAAATATGAAAGGGAGAGAAGAGGATTCCCTGACCCTGAAAGGGCATAGGCTCCCTGTTTGGGAGCTGGGACAGCAGGAAGCTTCAAGCAAGCTGGCCATGCCCCACCCCTCCCTGTGGAGGCACACCTGTTTACCTTTGGGACCTCCTATTTGCTCAGTGCAAAAGGCATGTGTGTGGGGAGCACTATGGCTAGGAGGAACATGCCCCAGGTTAGAGGAGCCACTCAGTGTGGTGCATGTCACACTTATAGTTTAAGAGTCACATGGGTGACTATTAGGAAGGTGATGTACATGCACATGGGTGCACACACACACACACACATGTTCACAAGGAGGCCTGTGAACACGTGGATTCACAGGGGTCATTCACACATATACTCACAGGGAGTTTTGTGCACACATATGCTCATACAGAGGGCCACAGCCACAGGTAATCATACATATTCACATGTGAAGTTGAATTTACATGCCCATCCATTCAGCAGGTCACACAGCCTCGGAGGTTGAGGAGAGATAAACCCATACATGTGGGTTTCTGTCAAGGACTGTGCACCTATTCAACAGGAGGGTCCTATACATACACATGTATGTGTAAGGACATGCACACAAACCCATTGATATAGTGGGCCAGGCAATCATGTTCACAGAAGGGTCAAGTACATGTGTGTTCACACAGAGTTCTTGAACACACAACTGCATCCATGCAGAGACAAGCACACATGCATACAGGGGTCCAGTTTTCGCCATAGGCTTGGAGGCTGCTAGTGTCCACTGGGGTGAGATGCAGAGCAGAACCCTGCCTCCGTTCCTGAAAGTCCCAATTCTAAGGCCTAATTTCAAGTGTGTGTGTGTGGGGGGGGGGGGGGGGGGGGTGAGGGGGTTGTGTGTGTGTGATGATGGGGGAGGCTTCTGACCTTGGATAGGCAGATGGGATGGGTGCATGGGTCAAGGCTGCTCTACAAGGGAGGGAATGGGAAACTAACCCAGGCAGGAGGAGGCCCCTAGCTTTAGCAAAGATGGAATGGAACGCATAACTTAGTACTCCTCCACCCCGATGTATATTGCAGTTCTAGAGGTGGGAGACGGGCTGGAGCTCTCAGCCCCCACTTAACCTGTTGGGAGGGGGCGGGGCTAAGTGGGCGGGGCGGAGCATACCACCCCTCCCTTCAGTGGCGAAGTACGGGTTTAAGGTCTCCAGTCCACGCCCCACACTCCACCCCAAGTTCCACAGTTCGGGTTCTTCCCCAGGGCCAGCCCCCTGAACTCTGATCACCTTTCCTCTATTAGGTCTTGGGGTGGAGGGAATTGGGGAGGAGAGACCCTTCAAACAGGATCAATGGAGGATCAGCAGGCTCTCGACCTTCATCCCAGATGTCCACCTGCCTAGTGTAGGCGGTATTTCCCTCTGCCTAGTAGGATGGCGGTCTCTCCTGGCTTGAGAGAGCCCCTCCCCCGGCACCCCCTCCCTCCAACATCCTGGACAGTCCGCGGTCCTCTCCCTTCGTCAGGTCTAACCTCAGTCTCTACTGCTGCAGCTCGAGGACAAGCTCTCCTTCGATCCCGCCGGACGCCGGGAGACGTGACCCAGATCCTGGGGAACACTGTTCGCCACGCGGCCCCCTCCCCGCGCTGGTCCCCGACTCCGTGGTGGCCGGTCTGCACCCCGCGCAGCCCGAGGCCTGGCTTGCGCCCCTCTAGAGCCTTCATGCAGGACCAGGGGACTTGGCGGTGAGAAAGGCCTGGCCCAGCTTGGAGGGTAGAATGGACGTGGAGGAGGCCTTGCCCGACCCCCGGCCCGCAGCCCCCGGCTCACGCCAGGGCGCCGCCCGCACTCCTCGCCTTGCTCACCTTTGCGCTCGGATCCGGGGCCATAGAGACAGCCACGCGCGGCTCCGCGGCCCCACAGCACCAGCTGCGAGAGGAAGGGGCCGCGGCTGGAGGCGGGGCGGGGGGTGGAGGCGGAGCCGGGGGTGGGGCGGGGTCCTGAAAGGCGGGGCCGACTGGGTGGGGTGAGGGGAAGGTCGCCGCTCTCTTCTTTGCGCCCCCTACTCTAGCACAACAGAAGCGGTTTGAGGGCGAGGCTCACACACAGCCTTCGGCCATCGGGTGACCTCCCACCTCTAGGCGCTGCGGCCCTGAAATCGCCCCCTGGTGGTGGCCTCGCCAACCCGTGCACCCTCCGCATGCTTATAGCCCGTCCTCTCCTCCGCTGTAACCCTAGGACCCCCTGGACTTGCCTACTACTGGGGACCCATGCAAACCTGTCCTGGCGTTGCGGGGTTGGGGGACCCTCTCGGAGGGCCTTCTGGCCTGTCCTCTAACCTGGACCTCACTCCCTGTGCTCCTGCCACCCGCTTCTGCTCTCGGCCTAGGGTGTGAAGGGAAGGCCACCCTAGGTGGAGACTGGACGTTGGGGAAGCTCTGAACACAAGGCAGGGGCTTGATTCCCAGCTTCAGGGGCTGTTCAGCTTGAGCTATGCGTGGGGGAGATGGGGTCAGGCCTGAAGGGGATGAAGTAAAAGCTTGGCCTGAAAGGCACACAGAAAATGCTTTTTCTGGATAAATAAGCCACAAGCATTTGCACCTGTTCACTCACCAAATCTTAACCCTAACCTAGGCTCACCTCAGGGACTGGGTCATTCAAACACTTGCCTTCCCCTCCAGCTCATCCTGGGCACCATTCTTATCCAGAACTTAGAGTGCACCCTTCTAGGCAATCAAGTACCCTATCCTTCCCAGATTCAATCACCTTACCCAGCAGCAATCTAGGAAACCCCTCACAATCAACTCCCCAACTCCTTTAACTCAACTAGGATGGTCCTTCTGTGCAAACTTGGGTCCTGCCTCCTTTAATAGGTCACAGCCTATTAAAGTGAACGTAGCCCCTACAGTCCAAACAAAACCTGCATTCAGGCCCTGACCCAGCCTGGTCCTTCCTCCTCCATCCATGACAGTATTCATGTGGGCTCAAGAGATGGACCAAAATGATAAAGGCCACAGGAATATATGTGATTGACTCTTGCATGTGCCTAGGAGTCAGAACAGGATTCAAGTGGCACATTTAATCAAAGGAAACTTGGGAAAGGCTTCATCCTTCTTTCTGGATTCCCCAAAGCTCACAGTTTGGCACTGAATCATATACAATCTCGTAGTTTGGATGGCTGTGTGTGACTGCAGACTGCTAGACAGCAGGGCCCACATCACAGTTCCACCTCCCCCAACACTCTGCAAATAGGATGTGTGTGGCGGGGAGAGGGAAGGTAGCTGGGGAGAAACACAATAAAAAATGTACACACACTTTTACAAAGAATATCCTGCTTCATTTTTTATTTGTACCCTCATCCCATCCTGAGGAATTTATAGCCCCATTTTATGGATGGGGAAACAGGCTCTAAGACATTAAGTAACTTGCCTTGAAACTCATTCTTGTGTTTACAGAGAGGACAATCAAGACTGGAAAAGTCCGAGAAGGAGGAAGCAGGGTAAGCCAGAAGGGGAAATACCAATGGCAAAGGTAGAAGTGTTCGAGCTTATGCACAGGCTTGTGTTGGGGAACTAAGGAAGGGGCATGAAAGAGGGCAGTGAGTTTGATTTGATGAAATGGGGGGGGGGTTCCTAGTGGGAAATAAAAGGGAAAAGTCAGCTAGTAGTTTGAAAAAGACCACAGAAGAAAATCCTGAAAGAGATGATGAACTGAGTAAGAACGTCTGAGCTGGGAAGACCAGTCAAGGCAGGGCTAAGAAAGATAAATCTGCAGCCCTTATCAAAAAGTGGGTTGGTGGTAACAGTGGAGGCAGGGTAGGAAGACTGCTGGTCCCTCAGTAGCAGATAGGAGAGCAATTAAACTGTAGGGGCCCAGGGGGCTAAGAGGCACAGCTTCCCTAATGTTCACAGAACCTGCAGTGCTGACTTCAGATACCTCTGGAGGTGGCGAGTAGGCCAGTGTGGTAGGCTCAGTATTACTCAACTTCACTTTATGAGCCAAGCTTTGCTCCTCTGAAGTGCTGATGGCAAACTCAGACATTGTTAAATGAGCAAAATGTGTGATTTCAATGATCACTGGGCAGTTACTTCAGTACTTTTGATACCAGACCACAATCCATTTCCTTCTGCTATCCTCCCAGTGAAATCTCTAAACCTAATATCAGATGTAAAAGCAATTAATGGAGCTGTCCATAGGAAGCCCTTTTGATTGACAGTATGTCTCTCTGCAAATCCAGCTGATAAAATAAGAACGGGGGAATACTGACAGTGGGAAAGAAAACTGGAAATCAAATAAAGAAATTAACCCTAACCCAGCCATAAATCTGCATCCTGGGACACAGGCAGGTCATTCTTTGAACAGGCTGTCACTCATCCATAAGGTCACTACCCTGGCTGCTTCACAGGGTGGCTGTGAGAGGATTCCATTTGGAAACCTTCTGGAGAACTTCACACACGCAGAAAAGTATGAGTTTTGTTTTTGCTAGTCTATTTTCCCCAACTTTGCTGTAAGGAAGTGGCTGAGGGTAGTGCTGGCCATCTTCAGCAGTGATTGTCAGCCACTTACACACCAGAGTTTAGCTCCACTTTGCACAGAAGAGTTACTTACTGTAGCAGGGATCCTAGGTGAAAGGGGTGGGTATGAATTCCTGAAACTTGAGCAGGTTTCCTGAAGCAAGAGAACTCTGGCCTAGTCAAGTTGTCCTGCTTCCTGTTCAATGTGGCAGCATTTCTGTTCCTGCTTTGCCATCTCCATCTCTGGTTTGCCCAGCACTTTCCCTTTGGGTGGTGTGATCTTTATTTTGGCCATATATACAGCTGAGGTGCTTCTTCTGTAGGGGCTGTCACCAGTGCAACAATGCAGAAGTCTCACTATTCCACTGTGCCTCAGAAGCCTGTTTTGCCTGTTAAGTTTTCCTCCCAGCCAGTCGTCTTGGAGTCAGACCCAAAGCTGGGCCTTCTGGTTTGCCCTCTCTTGACTCCAGCCTAGGGAATGGTTAGTAAGGGAAAGGGAGTGTCAGGGCATTTCCACAAATGCTGGAAAACCACCACCCATCACCAATTTCTCAGCTTTAGCATGCTGGCTTTTAAAAAGTGAAAATTTTAATAAAAAAAAATCAGCAGAGATAGCTGGACAGAGAAGCCTCTGGAGCTCCCGGTATCCAAAGAAATAGGGCACACTTACAACTATAATTTTTTTTTAAAATTATTATTATACTTTAAGTTTTAGGGTACATGTGCACAATGTGCAGGTTAGTTACATATGTATACATGTGCCATGCTGGTGTGCTGCACCCATTAACTCATTTAGCATTAGGTATATCACAACTATAATTTTTGGAGATATGGTTTGCTCAGATGTCAGTACACCCTGAGGTGTCTGCTTAAGATCAAATCTGTCATCAGAGAAAAGCCTCGTTAGAGCAGCAAGCATTTGCTGAGTTCTTGCTATATGCCAGGCACTGTACTAGGCACTTTTCATGCATTAGCTCGCTTAGTCCTCACAAACCCTGAGGCAGACACCATTATTATCCCTTTTAACAAATGAGGAAACAGTGAGTTTAAGTAATTTGGCAAAGATCAAAAGGCTAGTGTGATGAATCTGGGATCTGAGGTCAGGCCTTGGGGCAAGGTCAAGGCCCTTAACTTGCATAAGGCTGTGCTGCCTGCCCTCTAGTAAGTACTTAAGGCAATGTCTCAGCTTCTTCCTGGGCTGTCATCCCCTCATCCTTCCGCCCCACTGTCAGAGAAAAATGCTCCCATTTAGTCTCTTTTTAGCCAGCCTGTCAGAAGGGAGAAATACTGGCATGGTTTTGGAACTCAAGGCCTCTGACAATGCCTAGGCCTTCTATGAGCTCCAAAGTTTCTCCTATGAGGTTTCAACCTCTGCCTCCCAAGTTGGCATACCCAGAACTGTATCTGCTTGGCAGGTTGGAGGTGATCTCAAGCCCTGCTTCTGCATTGTACAGCTTCTTCTTTCTTGGTCCTGGGCTCAAGAACAAGGGAGTCAGGTTAAGGGTATTTGTTTCTAATTCTCTTTGCCCAAGAACAGAAAGTATTTTAACCTGGATACCAGGAGGTAAGATTCATGAGATCTCTATGTTGTTCACCATCAAATCCTTACTGAATCCTAAAAAGAGTGTCTAGTATGTAGTTGAGACTCAGTTGTTAGAATGAATGGTGGAATGAACATAGTGAATGAGGTAAGAATCAGATTACTGAATTCTTGATTGCAAAGTATACAGCAATTAACCGGGTTACATAAAAGTGAACTGTGTACAATGGTGGCTTTATGTTTTCCAGAAACATGAGACATCAAGCTAAAAAACTGGACAATCCAAAGCAAGAAGAAATGTTTAAAAGCCAGGGGACTGGGGTGGGCTGAGGGAACAGGGCATTCCAGATAACTTAGCCTCCCCAACTCCCAAACAAATATTACCAAACACATGTTCAAACTGAGAAAAAGCAGTTTTAATAGCACACACACACATATTCATAGGACTTTAACAAGATGTAGTATAAAATCTTTAAAAAAATAAAAGGAAAGAAAAAAAATCTGTATTTACTGCCTAAGAGCTGGTGGATTAACTGGCTGACAGGACTGCCCAGGAAAAACAAATGCACAGATAATGAGGTGCGCCAACACTGTTCATGAGTAAGGAATAACCATGGATCATGCTAACTGCTCTACATGCCCAGCTGCCTGGACCCTACTGTTGCCTCCTTAGCGACAAACCACCACAGTCAGCCCCTAATTCTCCAACTCAGTAGCTTGTTTAATGGGCTACCTCTTAAAATTTTCATTTTTAATTTAAAAATTACCCTTGGCTTAAAGACGCCACACATTATTACTGGCCAGTCCCCACCAATTATATTTGTTTTGATAAAAATAAAAATGCAAATACTCCCAACTAAGCCTGGATGATAACACGCCATTTTGTATCTTTTACATTTGAGGAGATTTTTGTGAAGTTGAAAGCAAGCTACTATTTGCGCTTGAAAGCAGAAACAAAATGCAAACCTTCCAAAAGGTGACAAAGGCACCACTGCCATCAGGAGATAGAAAGTGTACAAATGCTGTTACTTTACGGCTATATCAATGCATTTTGTGCATGGAGAGCCTCTTAATGTGATAAAACTAGTAGAATTATATTTTCAGTAACAAGAAAAGCAGTTAGAAAAGGCAAACAGTTACACACAAAAGCATAAACACTTACAAGTACCTTAATGTGCAGCTTGCAAGAAGGGTAATAAGTTTGCCATACATATCCATAAAATTAGACAAGGTGATTTTTGGCACAGTAATATTGCCAAACACACCACCACTCAGTGCAAGCTTTATTTGCCAAGTCCCCAAAGTGGCCTGACATTCTCTGTGCAATGAACATTTCTCCCTCTCTACCATCCCATTCACTGGGCAATAGCAGCAGGAGGGAGACAAAGCATGGGGACTCAAGGGAGAAGTAAAATACTTGATTTGGAAGAAAAATCATGGGCTACTTGTGCTAAAAGAGAGTCACAAAATTTTCATGAGAACCCAAATGCAAATACTGACTGGACTATGACCTGGAGTCTGAAGACCTCTACCAGAGTCATAAATACAAGGGCCTAAACTGAGGTCTGACCATTTATTTTAAAGGGACCATGAAGTATTTTTTTCTAAAGGAGAAATATAATTAAAAATAGAGATTTTTTTCTTATTGGAACTGTTAAATAAAAATGTATCAAAGTGGTTTTAAATTTGATGGGCAGTTATCTGTTGAAACTGCAATACAAAAGGGTCATTAAAAAAAAAACCTGAATAACCCACTTGTCCCCCCCATCAATGTACACAATTAGAAAATATTTACACACTGTAAATTACAAGCAATATAAGCAGTATTTTATACTTTGAGATTTTGTACACTTTACACAATGCAAAATGAGAAAAATATGAACACGTATAAAATTACACACAAATAATGTATCTACAAAAGATTAAATTACAGAATGAAAGCCCCCATCACTGGGCAGATAGATGCCAGAGTTTCAAGCTTCTGTCAAATAGAACTCTTTGTATCTATCTCTTTAACCATAAGTGGCATTTTGTAACAATACCCTTGAGAGGTAGTATCAAGATAATAATATTCTTACCAGTAAACAACACAGAATAAAACTTTTATTGGTCTGACTCTTGGAACCTCAATCAGTTTAGGTTCTTGGAAACTGGATTTACTTAGTCTTCCCTATAAAATCTGACTGCCAATGCTTGATTGACATGAGCTCAAAAGTTACTGATGCTATTTTAAATGATAAATTTAAGACAAAATGCTTTTTACTCCTAAGCCTCAATTTAGAGGTAGAAAGTTATTTTATTTTCTTGCCTCTCAAACCGCAAACATCAAGTCCAGTTTCCATTCCCCTCCATCATCTTTCCCCCCACAACTGGAGACACTAGAGCACTCAGGAGAACAGGTCACTCAAGCCAATACTGAAAGAACAACAAAAAAAGTTGGCATTCTTTCAGGAAACAAACCCTCCTAAAAGGGACATCTAGTCAACAAAATAATTTTCTAGTTGGCTAGTAAGAGTTTGTTACTACCCCCGGGCTAAAACCAACATGTGCACTTCCACTAACCCTCTACCATTTAAACCAAAGGATGGCTTTCCAGTGTTTAAGAATTTAAAGCAGCTGTGGTTTTGAAGTGCAACAACTTCAAGATACAAGCGCACACAAACACACACACACACACACACACACACACACACACACACACACAGACACAGTGTCCCAAAGAATTCAGGTGTCTGCCAAAATTATATACTCATGGAAACAAGGTTGCTGGAAACTTGTCCAGATCTTTAGGCTTTTACAATATAGACTTCTGTAATATGGTTACCAAGAGCCAGAATTCTAAGATATAGCCAAGACTCTAAGATTTAACCAGTATTTAAAATACATGCATTTAAAAGAAATCCAGAACAAACAGCATATGAATGTTCTGGCATCAAAACAGGGCCACTACTTTACAGCTTAACCTCTTCCTCTTAAGCGGATCTGACAACATACCAAACTTTTGTTTCTCAACTGTTTGTTTAAATGTATTTTAAAAACAGATTTATAATCATGAGTAATGAAGGAAAATGCATGGATTGAAACCTCCCTGTGGTTTATAAAAGTTACAGAAGAGATTTATGCTTTTTATTACTAAACTCAGTTTTAAGCATTCCCTTTGTGTCCGAAAATATCCAAGAGGGAAAATTAAACCCAACTGGAACTTGGTCTTGCTTTCCATGTCCAACTTCTCAAGTTAGTCCAAGCTCTTTTCTTATATATTTCCTGTGATTATTCAAGGGACAAAAATACTATCTAAAAAAGATAACTGGCTTATAATTTAACAAGAGGAGTTAACTGGGGCAGGTTAGACATGTGACTATTATTCTGCTTCTACCCCTCCCCTCTTTTAATAAGACTCTGCACTTTTGAAAGGTCAGTTGCCTTAACAATTAAGCAGATCATATTTCATATCTGCTTCAGAAATGGCAATTTCTTCATTACCAGCTTCATACTAGATATTCAAGTGGCACACTTGCTGTACATTTTCTTGGCATTCATTGGATTCTGTAATAATCCTTTCTACTTCTCTAGGAAAGGCTCTTATTGAATTTCTCTTGGTTCATATTTTTGCTGCTGCAACTCCTATTAAGAATCTGGTACCCAGAAGTCATGAAGCTGCCCCTAAAAAAGGGAAGGAGAAAAAAGAGGGTAAAGCAAAATTTAATCACATTATGAATTAATCCTTATAAAACTACTAATCATCAGACAATGGGCTTTGATAAGACAAGTAATAAAATCTTTATATCGACTTCTCTGAAAATGTATGGTAATCAGATTCAAATTTCACATTCAGTAGTCAAACAATAAAAAACAGTATAAAATAAGTGCAAGATGTTTTTCTCATCACTGCACACATGGAGGGACTTAGTTAAGCAGATTAAATAATGTTAAGCTGATTAGTATAGTTTTGCTATTAAATTATTTTCTGTTTTAATACCACATCAGTACATGACCAGCATTAAAAGAGAATCTATTAAGGTTAGAAACAAATACAAAAACAACAAAACATAAATATAAGATTTCTCAAAGACTTAATTAAAATAGAGAGATTGCTTTATCTACTTAATATTCAGTGTTCCTATTATTTTGATATAAAATATAAGCAACTTCTAGGCCCTGGCTACTCAAAGTTTAGTCCCTGAAGCAGCAGCATTGGCATCAATCTGATAACTTGTTAGAAGTACAGAATATCAGCCGGGCGCGGTGGCTCATGCCTGTAATCCCAGCACTCTGGGAGGCCGAGGTGGGCGGATCACGAGGTCAGGAGATCGAGACCATCCTGGCTAACACGGTGAAACCCTGTCTCTACTAAAAAATACAAAAAAATTAGCCGGGTGTGCTGGCGGGCGCCTGTAATCCCAGCTACTGAGGAGGCTGAGACAGGAGAATGGCGTGAACCCGGAAGGCGGAGCTCGTAGTGAGCCAAGATTGGCAACACTGCACTCCAGTCTGGGCGACAGAACAAGACTCCATCTCAAAAATTAAAAAAAAAAAAGAAGTACAGAATATCTCAGTTCTCACTCCAGACCTATGAGTCAGAATCCATATTTCACCACGTTTCTAGTTGATTCCTATGTACATTAAAATTTGAGAAGCGTCATTTTAGACAATCCTATGCCAGTTACTCTGTAAACAAGCAGGCTAGCACACTTACTAGCAGGTGTTAAAAAAAATGTCCCTCTTAGTTAGGCAAAGACTCCTTAGATATAACATAAAAAAAAAGTGTCAAAAATATATACATAATAAATAAAAATAAAGGAAAGGCAACACACAGAATGGAAGAAAATATTTACAAATTATATCTCTAATAAGGGATTTGTATCCAGAACATACAACTCAACAGTAAAAAGACAAATAACTATAGTCAAAAATAGGCTTTTTGAAATGAAGTATGGGATGAAAAAAATGGGCAAAGGATCTGAATAGACATTTCTGCAAAAAAGCTATACAAATGACCAATAGGCATATGAGAAGATGTTTAACACCATTAATCATTAGGGAAATGCAAACTAAAACCACAATGAGATTCTACTTCCCTACTCCCTACTATGGCTTTAGTAAAAATGAGTGTTGGTGAGAATATGGAGAAATCAGAAACCTCAGACATTCTGGTGGGAATATAAAATGATGCAGTCACTTTGGAAAACAGTCTGGTAGTTTCTTAAAACACTTAACATAGAATTACCATATGGCCCGGCAATTTGACTTCCTTTTCAAATGTTTCATTTGAGAACACATATTCACATAAAAACTTGCATACAAATGTTCATGGAAATATTATTTGTAATAGCCAGAATGTGAAAACAATACAAATGTCTAATAAGTAGATAAATAAATGTGACACATCCATACAGTGGAAAATTATTTGGCAATAGAAGGAACGTACATGCTATAACATGGATTCACTTATCATTATATTAACTGAAAGCAGCCAATTACAAAAGATTACATAGTATATCTCATTTACCGATGTCCGGAATAGGGAAATCTATAGGGACAGAAAGTAGATTAGTGTTTGCCTAGGATTTGGGAGGAGTCAGGAGGGGAACCAAGGTAGTAGAGGAAAGGGGAATGAATGACTGCTAACAGGTATGGGATTTCTTTTTGGGGTGATGAAAATGTTCTAAAATTAGACTGTGGCAATGTTATTCACTCTGTCAATGTAACAAAAACCACTGTATACATTAAGTGGGTAAAATCTATGGTATGTGAATTCTATCTCAATAGATCTGTCTTAAAAATGCTCTTAATTGAATAACCTCCATTTGATGTAATGTAATATTTTTAAATGGGCTCAACCACTTCTGGAAATAAATTAATGAATATAAAGCAAACAAAAACTAAAAAAATTACAAACCATGTATTATACTGGCGTTTTCAGTTTATCTTAAGATAACTAGAAGCAAGTGCACTGTTATACTCTATTTTATTTCAAACAGTATGAAGAGTGCCATTCAGCAAAACTATTAAGAATAAATGAAATTGTATAACAAAATGACACCTGAGTAGGCCGACAGTTCTGGATTATTTCCTGCCATTTTCCATGTATCCTGGCGACCAAGTCTTTCACCTTAAAAATATCAAAAACAGGAAAAGGGATCAGATTAAAACATCCTCACCTACAATCAGCTTAACACTACACAAAATATCTGACAGCTGCAACAGGCCCACACTCAACAACTCAATTTGATTTCTGTCAACAAACAGAAAATAAACTACTCATCTTTTGAAGGAGATTTCAAATCATAGTAATTAATAAGACTTTCCTTTATCATCATAATCTAAACTATTGAATGCTTATGATTTAATTTTCCTGTTATTAAAGATCATCCCCAAAAACACATTCTCTGCCTTCAAAGGAACTTAACTTTAACTTGCTGGCTTTTGAACAACCAGATAGAGAAGCTGAAGGGTGGTTTGTGTCAACAGGGCCCAAGGCTTTGGCTGTTCCGTGCCTTCCCTTCCCAGCTTCCCTTTGAAAGGATCAAGGCCATTAAAAAAACGTTTATTTGTCCGTCTCCACATTATTAGAAGATCCAAAATTCACTGTTACTCCTCTCCGTGTTTGTGCCCAAGTACTATGAATCCCCTTTAAATATCTAGTATTTTCCTACATTTGGAGGTTTAGCAAGTGTCTGTGCAAAACTGAAACTTTAACACAAAAATCAAACTCTATCACTCTAGAGATTCTCAATTAGCTATTGAACATAACTGCTTGAGAAAAATGTTTTAAACAAGTCAGGAATTTTATAGCAGCTTTAAATTTATAAAGTAAATTACAATCTATGCCTTTTTCTTCATCTACAGTTCAGCAAATTAAATTTCTCCAAAACAATCACCAACTTTTCTATAACAGAGGCTTTTGGAGAGGCAGGCAACTCACCTATTTCAGCAGGACCATCCCTTGAAGCAATTTCCACAGACCACTGTGTCGCTTTCCACTTTAAGTAAGAGAAGCACTGGCAACAATCTGTGCCAAGCCCTTGTCTTTAAGAAACATAAAACTTGGGTGGTCCCCTTTTAGCATGTCTGTCAGTAGTAGCCACTACCAAGTTCTACAGGCCAGCAATTCTGTTCAATGAATGCTCAAAAGAATGTGCTTCTGAAACTAGAGTTCTACTCTTGGGGAAAGAGCTATCTCCTACATGTATTTGAAAATCAGAAATCTGATAACAACTTCATTAGTGGCTTATTTTTGTATTTAACTTAAATGTACTAAAATAAATACATATACTAAATCCGAATGGGCATTGTTCAAATGACTAACCTTTGAAGCTAATTAATGTAAGATATTAAGTCACAAAGCTGAGGCTTCACATTCAATGACTATCCAAAGACAAGAGGCAAAAAGAATCAGCATTGTATTACATTACCAAAGCTAAAAGATAATCTTGGAATTAAAAAATCTTTAGAAAAAAGTATTTTTATTTTATTTTGTTTTATTTATTATTATTATTTTTTGAGACAGAGTCTTGCTCTGTCGCCCAGGCTGGAGTGCAGTGTCGAGATCTCAGCTCACTGCAAGCTCTGCCTCCTGGGTTCAAGGGATTCTCTTCCTCAGCCTCCTGAGTAGCTGGGACTACAGGCACGCACCACCACACCTGGCTCATTTTTGTATTTAGAAAAAAGTATTTTAAAAGTGTCTGATTTTATGTTTCAGGAAAAACTGTCAAATCATTCTATTAATACTAACATTACTTTCCTACTCCATACTCATATATTTGGTTTTTCTACTGTCTTTGAGTATATAAAACCTTTAAGAAAAAAAGCTTAGCAAGCTTAGTGCTGAAATCATTTCTACCCTAGAGCTCAGACTAGGTGTTGTACGACCCAAAGATTTGAAAACTCCTGGCCGGGTATGGTGGCTCACACCTCTAATCCCAGCTCTTTGGGATGCCGAGGCAGGCGGATCACGAGGTCAGGAGTTCGAGACTAGCCTGGACAACATGGTGAAACCCTGTCTCTACTAAAAATACAAAAAAAAAAAAAAATTTGCTGGGCATGGTAGCGGGCGCCTGTAATCCCAGTTACTTGGGAGGGTGAGGCAGGAGAACTGCTTGAACCTGGAAGGCAGGGGTTGCAGTGAGTCGAATTTGTGTCACTGCACTTCAGCCTAGGCAACAAGAGTGAAACTCCGTTTCAAAAAAAAAAAAAAGATTTGAAGGCTCCTTCCTTTAACATATTCTTCAATGAAACGTTCAAAGAATAACAGCTAATCTATTTGTACTCTATGAATAAAACAAGTTTTCAACCATCATAAAATTTCAAAGCCACTGTTTCATAACTTACATATTTATTTAAATAATGCTTCAATCCTTGATGGTAACTTAAGCACGAAGGTTTTAATTTGTGTAATGGGGAAAAATATGTATCATTAGTACTAGAAGTATTTTTCTCCTTGGGTGTCAGGAGTTTCAGAACAGGAAGTAAAGTTGCTTTGAGATTTTTTTTCCTTTCACTTTTAATTTAGCTACACTAATTTAGAAGGAGCTGATTTCTGTTATTAAAAGAGAAAGTCCTATTTCTAATCTTACATGTTTCTTTTTTTTTTTGAGACAAAGTCCTACTCTATCTCCCAGGCTGGAGTGCCATGTGTGTTCATAGCTCACTGCAACCTCAAACTCCTAGGCTCCAGTGATCCTCCTGCCTCAGCCTCCCAAGTAGCCAGAACTACAGGTGCATGACACCATGCCTGGCTATTTTTCAAAATTTTTGTAGAGATGGAGTCTTGCTATGTTGCCTAGGCTGGTCTTGAACTCCTGGCTTCAAGCAATCCTCCTGTCTCAGCCTCCCAAAGTATTGGGATTACAGGCATGAGCCACCATGCCTAGCCTTATATGTTCTTTTTCTGAATATAGGCCTGTATGCGTCTATCCTTAAATATTAACATAACCAAGATTAAGAAAAAAAGAAAAAACACACTTACCTTAGTTCTGTAAAAAAGTCTTGCATCTTCCCTAATATCACATTTAACATGCTTTTCCAAAGCCCCACAGAGTAGCACAAAGTGTTTCTGTGCAAAACAAATGCAAGGGATGAAAACAATTCTGAAGCATTACAAATTAACAAAGAAGAAATTATGCAGCTAGAACAACTAAATCATTTAAAAATCTATTATTCCTGTTAGCAATGACTGATGTTAACTATCCAACATAACAGTAGTTGTATCAGTGAAAGCTGCTTCCATGACAATAAGATTACTAGTTTAAAAAATACACACTCTAACAAAAGTTGTTTTGCTATGCATTAACTCGCATTAATGAAAATTAACCCCAGAGCTCTAACTGGGTAATATAGTACTCAGAAATTTAAAGAGTCCTTCCTTTAACATACTCTCTAACAAAATATTCAGATAACAGCTAGCCTTTAAAAAAAAAAAAATGAAAAAAAATTTTTAAAGAAATGGGGTCTGGCTCTGGTGCCAGGCTGGAGTGCAGTGGCACAATTATAGCCCACTGCACCCTTGAACTCCCCAGCTCAAGTGCTCCTCCAGTCTCAGCCTCCTGATTAGCTATGATTACAGGCATGTATCACCATGCCCAGTTCTTTTTTTTTTTTTTTTTTGAGACAGAGTCTTGCTCTGTCACCCAGGTTGAAGTGCAGTGGTGCGATCGCAGCTCACTGCAACCTCTGGCTCCCAGGTTCAGGCGATTCTCTGCCTCAGACTCCCGAGTAGCTGGGATTACAAGTGTGCACCACCACGCCCAGCTAATTTTTAAAATTTTTAGTAGAGACAGGTTTTGCCACGTTGGCCAGGCTAGTCTCAAACTCTTGACCTCAGGTGATCCACCTGCCTCAGCCTCCCAAAGTGCTGGGATTACAGGTGTGAGCCACTGCGCCCAGCCAATTTTTTTTTAATTTTTAAATTTTTTTGTGGAGACAGGGTCTCACTTTGTTGCCAAGGCTAGTGTCAAATGCCTGGCTTCAAGTGATCCTCCCACTTCAGACTCCCAATGTGTTGAGATTACAAGCATGAGCCACTGCGACTTGCCAGCACAATACTGGCCCATTTGATATTTGGTGATGTTGGTATCTTATGAATGTATTATACTGTTGCCAAGGTATAATGGTTAAGTTCCACTCCAACAAACAGAGCTAACATTTGTTGACAAATAATCTTTTCAATATGACATGATTACAAGACCACTATCACGCCCCTCTTTCTGGTATATATGGGAATTTTTATAGCAAAATCAGGTCGCGACTTTTTTTTTTTTTTTTTTTTTTTAAGAGATAGGGTCGGCTGGGCGTGGTGGCTCATGCCTGTAATTCCAACACTTTGGGAGGCCAAGGCGGGCAGATTACGAGGTCAGGAGATCAAGACCATCCTCACTAACATGGTGAAAACCCGTCTCTACTAAAAGTACAAAAAAAATTAGCCAGGCGTGGTGGCAGGTACCTATAGTCCCAGCTACTCGGGAGGCTGGGGCAGGAGAATGGCGTGAACCCGGGAGGCAGAGCTTGCAGTGAGCTGAGACTGTGCCACTACACTCCAGCCTGGGCAACAGAGTGAGGCTTCATCTCAAAAAAAAAAAAAAAAAAAAAAAAAAAGAAATAAGAGTCCTGCCCTGTTATCCAGGCTGGAGTGCAATGGTGGGATCATAGCTCACTGCAGCTTTGAACTCATAGGCTCAAGTAATCTTCCCATCTCAGTCTTCTGGGTAGCTGGGACTACAGGTACGTGCCACTACACTTAGCTAGTTTTTGTTTTTGAATTTTTGTAGATACAGCATCTTGCTATGTTGCCTAAGCTGGTTTTAAACTCCTAGGCTCAAGCAATCCTCCTGTCTCTGCTTCTCCAAGTGCTGGATTACAGGCATGAGCCACCACACCTGGCCCTATTTTTTTTTTTCTATAGGAACAAGACAACCTTTCATTAATAGAGGTTCATACTTAATTCTTTGAAAAATTATGCATCTTAAATTTTAGAAATGTATAGACCTAAGCAGTTCTTTCACATATACTTGGTGAGAACGTAAATGAACACTTTCTGGGATGAAAATGTGATAATAGCTATTTAAAATAATTAAAATTTGAAATATTTATAAACTTTGATCTAACAATTCTACTTCTAGGAATTTACCTTATAGCTATGCTTCCAGAAGTGGGCAAAGATACATGAATAAGCATGTTCATATTAACACTATGTGTAATCATAAAAAACATACTGTTTATCAATAAAGGTTTCAAAATACTATAGTTATTAGACAAAAGTACAAATATTTGATTTTTTGTATTTTTTTTGAGACAGGGTCTCACTCTGTCACCCAGGCTGGAGGGCAGTGGCATGACCACAGTGCATGGCAGCCTCGACCTCCTCAGGCTCAGGTGTTCCTCCTGCCTCAGCCTCCCAAGTAGCTGGGACTACAGGCATGCGTCACCATGCCCGGTTAAATTTTTTTTTTGTAAAGACGGCATTCTGCTATGTTGCCTAGGCTGGTCTTGAACTCCTGGGCTCAAGCGATCTGCATGCCTCGGCCTCCCAAAGTGCTGGTATTACAGTTGTGAGCCACTGCGCCCAGCCAAGTGCTAATGTCTTAAAGAGGAGGCCGGGCACAGTGGCTCACGCCTGTAATACCAGCAATTTGGGAGGCTGAGGTGGGTGGATCACTTGAGGTCAGGCGTTCGAGACTAGCCTGGCCAACATGATGAAACCCCATCTCTACTAAAAATACAAAAATTGGCCAGCATCGTGGCACATGCCTGTAGTCCCAGCTACTCGGGAGGCTGAGGCAGGAGAATCGCTTGAACCCAGGAGACGGAGGTTGCAGTGAGCTGAGATCGTGCCACTGCACTTCAGCCTGGGTGACAGAGCAAGACTCTGTCTCAAAAAAAAAAAAAAAAAAAAAAAATTTTTTTTTAAAGAGAAAAAAAGGAAGTTGCAAATGATACTATGATTCAATTTTTGTTAAAATAATTGTTAGTATATTATATGTAATATATTAGTAAATTGTGAAGAAATTTACAGGAGGGCACTGGATTGTAGGAGTCTTTCAGTTTTTACTTTATATAAGTTTTACAATAATCACTAATTTTTTTTTTTTTTTTTTTAAATAGAGATGGCATTGCCCAGGCTGCTCTTGAACTCCTGGGCTCAAGTGATCCTCCTGACTCAGCCTCCCAAAGTGCTGGGATTACAGGCATGAGCCACCATGCCCAGTCACTGATTTTTTTAATCATAAAAAGTAATTTATAGCTGGCATGGTGGATCACGCCTGTAATCCTAGCACTTTGGGAGGCTGAGGTGGGCGGATCACAAGGTCAGGAGTTCGAGAGCAACATGATCAACATGGCAAAACCCCGTCTCTACTAAAAATACAAAAATTAGCCGGGTGTGGTGGCAGGCACCTCTGATCCCAGCTACTTGGGCCAAAGGCTGAGGCAGGAGAATTGCTTGAACCTGGGAGGCAGAGGTTGCAGTGAGCCAAGATTGTGCTAGTGCACTCTAGCCTGGGTGACAGAGCAAGACTCTGTCTCGAAAAAAAAAAAATGTATAAAATATAAAAACCATGTAAGAACATTATAGACAGATGACTATATTAGCTTCTAATCAGAAGAGCAAACACTTTTTGTTTTTGAGACAGAGTTTTGCTCCTGTTGCCCAGGCTGGAGTGCAATGGCGTGATCTCAGCTCACTGCAACCTTCGCCTCCTGGGTTCAAGCAATTCTCCTGCCTCGGGCTCCCCAGTAGCTGGGATTACAGGTGCCCACCACCACGCCCGGCTAATTTTTGTATTTTTAGTAGAGACAAGGTTTCACCATATTGGTCAGGCTGGTCTCGAACTCCTGATCTCAGGTGATCCACCCACCTCAGCCTCCCAAGGTGCTGGCATTACATGCGTGAGCCACTGTGCCCAACCGCAAACACAGTTTTATACACAATAGCATATATAAAAACATAAGAACTAGTCTTGTGTCTTTTCTATCATGTCTAGGAGATACTATGTATTTTTTTTCTTTTTTTTGAGGTGGAGTCTCTGTCTGTTGCCCAGGCTGGAGTATAGTGGTGTGATCTCAGCTCACTGCAACCTCCACCTCCTGGGTTCAGGCAGTTCTCCTGCCTCAGCCTCCAGAGTAGCTGGGATTGCAGGTGTCTGCCACCATGCGCAACTAATTTTTTTTTTTGTATTTTTAGTAGAGACAGGGTTTCATCATGTTGGCCAGGCTGGTCTCGAACTTCTGACCTCAAGTGATCCGCCCGCCTTGGCCTCCCAAAGTGCTGGGATTACAGGCATGAGCCACCACGTCCAGCCCAAGGTTTTTTTTTTTTTTGAGATGAAGTCTTGCTCTGTCGCCCAGGCTGGAGTGCAATGGCACGATCTTGCCTCACTGCAACCTCCCCCTCCTGGGTTCAAGCGATTCTCCTGTCTCAGCCTCCCGAGTAGCTGGGATTACATGCATGCACCAACACGCCTGGCTAACTTTTTGTATTTTTGTAGAGACGGGGTTTCACCATGTTGGCCAGGCTGGTCTTGAACTTCTGACCTCAACTGATCCACCCACCGCACCCTCCCAAAGTGCTGGGATTACAGGGGTGAGCCACCGCGCCAGGCATGTCCGGCCTAAGTTTTAAAACAGGAATTGGAATAGTTAAGATATGAAATAAAAGGAATTAAGCAAGATCTTTCCCCAGGAGTATGGGAAGAATAGAGTAATTCAAAATGAAAATCTGAATATTAGAAATGCATTTCTAAAGTAGCCTGCCTTACCATCAGTTTAATTTTGAAGGCAAATGTTATTTCTAAAGGAACAAAAGGGGAATGGCAAAGAATGGGAAGAAACGAGCTAAAAGCTGGCTGTATGGCAGATGCAGCTGACAGCAATAACTTAAGCATACTCTGAAAATGAAACTATGGTCTAAGAAGAATGTGTAATTGGAGTCCCAAGCCAAAGAATCTGGGAGTGGCCAACATGGAGTTTCACTCCTTATCTATGAAGGACATCTGAACCCCCGGCTCATCCCTTGTAAGGCCATACGGGATGCAGGCCCTTTGTTCTCGGTTACATGGAGGTTGCTAGGTAAAGGGTGCTAAGTGAAAATGCTATGTAAACTGCATGGTCTCTACAGATAGTAGCAGTTCTCCTGTGTAGCCTGCTGCCACCTGACTGCCATTTCTCCTGGAGTCAATATGGGTCCAGCACACCACCAGCCCATTTGATATCTGGTGATGTTGGTATCTTATGAATATATTATACTACTGCCAAAGTATAATGGTTAAGTTCCACTCCAACAAACAGAACTAACATTTACTGACAATTCTTTTCTTTTCTTTTTTTTTTGAGATGGAGTTTCACTCTTGTTGCCCAGGCTGGAGTGCAGTGGCACAATCTCGGCTCACTGCAACCTCCACCTCCCGGGTTCAAGCGATTCTCCTGCCTCAGCCTCCCGAACAGCTGGGATTACAGGCAACTGCCAAACGCCTGGCTAATTTTTTTGTATTTTTAGTAGAGACGGGGTTTCACCATGTTGGCCAGGCTGGTCTTGAACTCATGACCTCAAGTGATCCCCCCGCCTTGGCCTCCCAAAGTGCTGGGATTACAGGCGTGAGCCACGGCGCCCGGCCAACAATTCTTTTCAATACGATATAGTTACAAGACCACTATCATGCCCCTCTTTCTGGTATACATGGGAATTCTTATAGCAAAATCAATTAGCTTTTATATTAAGAAAACTTTATATAGTTTTCTCCTACATAAAGCATGCTCACTCATTCCATCATCAGTAACACCTATTTAAAAACAGCAGCAACAACACTAAACACTACCTACCCGTTGTCCAGAAGAAAAAGAATGAGAACAACTAACTTCACCGACTAAATGAAGAAGAATGTAGGTCAGGTAATATGCCTGTTAGAGAAATGAATAAAATTAACACCTATGAATTAGCTAGCATAGATGTCATTCCAATTTACACATTAGGAAAGTTGCCCAGGAAGGATAAAGGATATGTTCAAGTTAACCCAGCTGGTCAGTAAGTAAAAGCCAAGCATCTAAACTAGGCTTTCTCATTTCTAACTCAAGTGCATTCTTTTTACCATGATTCATGACCTCACGACTGCCCTAATAAAGGGCTACAAAAAATACTCTTGGGAGCAAATTACCAACAATCATCCTTTTACCTAAATTTTCAACTCTCAAATTTATGGAAGAATTTCATGACAGTGATAAATTAAAAATATCATTCGCTTTAAAATTATGTTTGCTAGAATGTATCTAGTGTCCAAATCCAGAAATGCCTACATTATCAGTCTATGGTTAGGAAGCTGATAACAGTTATGCTTCTATGTACTCTTTGAGACCTTCTAGCACTGGATACCTGCTTTTCAAGTTCTAAATGAAGACTGTCATCAATAATGCCATCTGGTTGTTCGGCCTTTTTCTTCAAGACCATTTTCTTTAACAAATCAGAAGGCTTCATCTGCACAAGATAGCGATGTAGGACTGATACCTATCAAAAGAAAGAGGAGACATTGAACAAAGCTAAATAATAGCTGTTCTTTCTTAGGCTATTTTTTCCAGTGTGTGCTCTTTCATTTTGTCCTTTTATTATAGCTTTCTTTACACTTGAACAATATCCATTTTCCCTTTATGTAAAACCCCTGAATTGCTTAAAAAGGGATTTTAAGTGGTTGGGCACGGTGGCTCACACCTGTAATCCCAACACTTTCAGAGGCCGAGGGAGGTGAATCACCTGAGGTTAGAAGTTCAAGACCAGCCTGGCCAACGTGGAGAAACCCCGTCTCTACTAAAAATACAAAAATTAGCTGGGCATGGTGGCACATGCCTGTAGTCCTAGCTACTCGGGAGGCTGTGGCACGAGAATCACTTGAATATGTGGGGTGGAGGTTGCAGTGAGCCGAGATCGTGCGACTGCACTCCAGCCTGGGCGACAGAGCGATACTACATCTCTCTCTCAAAAAAAACGGGATTTTAAGTTAAAGATTTAGTACTTGTAACTTAGGATAAATGCTTAGGAGACCAAACGATATTATAATAGAGGCCACAGGGAATGCTTTCTCTGTTAAATTATTTGAAAGTCAACAAAGTTGACTCTGTGGTTAGAAGTCATTGAATTCTGAGAAGAACTACAAGAAGTTGTGGTAAAAATCACAACTAGACTGTAACTTGAATATCAGTTAGTGAGTCTGAGGGTTAATTATTCATGTAATTATTCAGCTAATTATTCTATTTTACATGGGCAAAAAAGGAAAAAGTAACAGAACAACAAAAGTTAGGAGAAATGGTAGAAATCCTACCCCGGATCTCTTTTGAAGGCAGTAAATATCATTGAAAGGAATGAGAACTATCTGCTAATTACCCTGGTAGCTCCAGTACGATCCCCATATATCTGGAATCAAATCTACCTCAACTCTACTAAAGCAGAAACCAGCTGTGCCCATCAGTCTCTCCATCCCACAGCATCTTGTGCATGCTTCAATTACTGTTCTTACCACACTAACCCACAAGAGTTGGTTAATTTTGTTTCAACCATTAGATTATGTTTTCAAGGGCAGAGTCTCTAATCTAAATCTTTGTTTGTTTTAATTCCTAGGACCTGGTGGCACACCTTGTACCAAACTGCAATTCAAACAAGAACAAAGGGACATCCAGATTAGGTTCTACGGTGCTTTTTTTTGAGACAGAGTCTCGCTCTGTTGCCCAGGCTGGAGTGCAGTGGCGTGATCTCAGCTCACTGCAAGCTCTGCCTGCCAGGTTCATGTCATTCTCCTGCCTCAGCCTCCCGAGTAGCTGGGGCTACAGGTGTCCGCCACCATGCCTGGGTAATTTTTTTGTATTTTTTTTAGTAGAGACGGGGTTTCACCGTGTTGGCTAGGATGGTCTCGATCTCCTGACCTCGTGATCCGCCTGCCCTGGCCTCCTAAAGTGCTGGGATTACAGGCGTGAGCCACTGTGCCCGTCCTATGGTGAGTTTTCAAATCCAACCAAGGGCAGCCCCATTAGTGCTATCAAAGTTTATAAAAAGCCTTCAGAATTTCTCAGAATGGGACTTCCATTGGACATTTTTTAAATTAAAAAAATTCATATATATATATATATTAAAGACAGGGTCTCCCTATGTTGCTTAGGTTGGACTTGAACTCCTAGATTCAAAGGATCCTCTGGCCTCAGCCCCCCAAGTAGCTGGGACGATAGGTGTGTGCCACCAGTACCCGGCAACAGCTGGACATGTTTATCCACACTCTCATATATACATGATATATTCTTACTGAACAAGTACTAGAGGGCAACTACGTTTAAGCTCTATGATCTAAAAAGACTCATTTTAAAACAGGTTAAAGATGTAATCAATGTACAATGCTTTTGCAATTTCTAATCTTGCGATAAAATTGCTAACTTGGAAAAGCTGAACTAATTCAATAAGTGAAATCATATTCATATAATTGCACATTATGATTTTCCCAGTAGTTTCTTTATACATTAATTCACATCTGATTGTCCATAACCATCCTAAGTGGTGGAGGGTGCAATACTATCTCCATTTCACAGACGAAAAAACTGGATCTTGTTAGTTAAGTGTGCTAGAGATTACATGAACAGTATCAAGCTTGAGAGCTGAGCTCTGACCCCAGGACCTTTGACTTAGGGTTCATCAATTTTCCTTACACCTCTCATTACCTCTCCCATTTATTAAAAATAAAAATGTATTTATTTATACCTGCAGATTACTGGCATTAGGAACATCTTCGTGTTTCTCATCCAAAAGCTTTGAAATAATCACTAGACTGAGGCACTGTCTCAGTTGCCTAGAATTAGAAGTTAAAAGTATTTAGAATGTATTTTAATTAATACTGCTTGAAAAGCAAATGAATGAGCCAAAAGGAGCTCTAGTTCTAATTGGAAATACAGGCAATGTTTCAAAAGAAGTCTGTACAGGAACATATAAGCTGTTATAGAACAGTAAAATTTTCATGTAAAATATTTGTACATAAAACTTGAGTTATCTGAAGCTCAATAAATCATTTAACGGCCTTATCTTTGGCCCTGATGATTTACTGACAGAAAACCTATTTTTTTACTGATGAAATTTATTTTTACTAAAGCAAAAAAAAAGCTAATTCATTTATTTTTGTGGAATATGTCATCTGTATTAAGGTAACACATAAACTAAAATTAAAAATAAAAAAATATTCAGCTTGGGTGACAGAGTGAGACTCTGTCTCAAAAAAAAAAAAAAAATTACATAATGACCTGAGTTAAGAATTAGAATAAGGCAGAATCAGGCTATCAATGCCTTTTCTCGCAACTGAATATGAAATAAACGTATCTGATCTAACATTCAAAGAATGATGAATGGAAATAAAGAACTCAAGGCATTTCATTAACGTAAAATTATAAAATTTCTTAATGTTTAATTCTCACTTTTCAATACCTTCCACGTGACGTCCAATTAGGGACTAGCTGTACCAACCACAGAAGGTTGTGGGGATGACTGGAGAGTTCATTTATGCCCAGACAGAGTTCAGGCACCTGAAAAAAAAGAACAAGTAAGATTTCTTTTCAAACAGAACAGTAGACTCAAACACCCAACAGATCATCTACATCCCTTCTTGACATAATGGAAGCACTAGTACAAAATAGAGCACACATTTTTAGAAATAGCATGGAGTCTAGAATCTGCTAAAATGTACACAATACACAGATTCAGTTTTACTTATACTATCTTAAATGGACTGAACAGATACATTTAGCAGAATTTCACTTGGCTTTCACGTTTTGTACTACATCATATCTCCATCTATATTTAAACATTCCTTCTTGGAAAGATAAACTGATCTAAATACAAACATGTATAAGAGTTGTACAAGACCATATATGTTCCTGATTTGGGATTTCTTGCACTTTAGGGATCCTATTCCAGTATTTTTAAAACCCTAACACCTGGCCTGGTGTGGTGGCTCAAGCCTGTAATCCCAGCACTTTGGGAGGCTGAGGGAGGTGAATCACTTGAGGCCAGGAGTTTGAGACCAGCCTGGCCAAAATGGTAAAACCCTGTCTCTACTAAATACACAGAAATTAGCTGGGCGGAGTGGCGTGTATCTATAGTCTCATCCACTTGGGAGGCTGAGGAATGAGAATCGCCTGAATCCGGGAGGCAGAGGTTGCACTGAGACAAGACTGCGCCACTGCACTCCTGCCTCGGTGACAGGAGATGCTGTCTAAAAAAAAAAAAAAAAAAAAGGCCTAACACCCCCAAAATATGTATTACCATTGTGTATCAATTTTTAAAAAAGCCTAACAGTTGCTTCAAAATAATCTGATGAGCAGGGAAAGGAAATATAGGGCCGGTTTTACATTAGGCAAGATTATGTCTCAATTATTGAAGCAAAGTGATACTTAGGAATTTATTATACTCTTTGCCCTACTTTTGCATATTTTAATTTTTCCACCAAAAAAGACTGAAAAATATAATTTTTAAAAAGGCCTAACAAAAATTATACATGTTCATCCTCCATATGGTTGCAGAAGTTCAACTCAAATTCTGGTTGTAGGTATGACTCACTCCATCATTTCATTTAGGTCTTTGCTCCAAGGTTATTTTGGAAAGGCCTTTCCCTGCCAGCCTTATATGAAATAACATAGCATCCGGTCTTGCTGTACTCATGTCCTGCTTTATTTTCATTTGTAGTACTTAACTACTACCTGACATGATAATATAATCAACATTTACTTGTTTATCTAACCCTTTGACTAGGACAAAAGCCCCATGAAGGCAAAGGCTTTGTCTCTCTCTTTCACAGCTCAATCTCTAGCACCTACATTAATGCTTAGTCCATAGGAAATCCCCAATAAACACATTTTTGTTGGATAAAGAGCTGAAGTTTTAGAAAAAATTCAATTATCATGAATTTAAATAATACAGCTCCAGCAAACATTCCCTTCCTCAGCTCATTTTTAATCTGCCAAAGATCTTGAGTTTTCAAACAGTATTAATTCCATATGCACTATGAGTCAAATTGTAATGCTATATAAAAAATGAATAATAAAGTTTTAAGTAACATTACCTTTGTGTTCCAATCTCTGATGTTTTTCATCAGGTTTATCAGGAGGCTTTGAAAGTCTACTAAAGGAATCTGTTTCAGCTGTTTTTCCAAACTCATTTTAAATAACATTAAAATCAGCAACATTATTTCACGATCCTGGTAACCTTCTGGATGTATAGATGTACACAAGCCTAGAAACTGTTTTAACATAAATGCACAGACAAAAATATTTTAGGAGGTATATTTTACTTTTATAGTTTTAATTATAAACTCTTTTTGACAAAAGATGCAAAAAAGAACTATAAAGAAAACAAACATCAGATGTCTAGAGAGAAGAAGGCAAGAACTACTCAATGTTAATAGTTGAATTAAGTGGCATTTTCTTCTCCATTTTCCAATTTTGAGATTTTCTTAATAGTTCTGTATCATTGATTCAATTCAGCAACTAAAAATGTTTCACACTGTCATTAACTCTTTTTTTTTATCTTCTTTTTTTTGAGACGGAGTCTCACTCTGTTGCCCAGGCTGGAGTACAGTGGTATGATCTCGGGTCACTGCAACCTCCACCTCCCGGGTTCAAGTGATTCTCCTGCCTCAGCCTCCCCAGTAGCTGGGATAACAGGCGCCTGCCACCACGCCTGGCTAATTTTTTTTTTTTGTATTTTTAGTAGAGATGGGGTTTCACCATGTTGGCCAAGCTGGTCTCGAGCTCCTGACCTCAGGTGATCCACCCGCCTTGGCCTCCCAAAGTGCTGGGATTACAGGCATGAGCCACCGCGCCCGGCCTCTGCCATTAACTCTTGATCACTAAGTTATATTGTAAGTCTTTTTTCTTCATACATCCTACTTATAAAAAACTATTGGTTTCAAAACTATTTAATGATGTAACTGACTTAAAGTTTTGTTCATCACTAATATTAAAACAAAATAAAAACAGCAAAAACAATTTTTACTACAAAGATTATTGCTAAGAAATTTCAGAGACTGGAAATCACCTGTTAAGAAACTAGAGAGTTTTTTTTTTTTGAGACAGAGTCTTGCTCTGTTGCCCAGGCTAGAGTGCAGTGGCATGATCCCGGCTCACTGCAAGCTCTGCCTCCTGGGTTCACACCATTCTCCAGCCTCAGCCTCCTGAGTAGCTGGGACTACAGGCGCCCACCACCATGCCTGGCTAATTTTTTGTATTTTTAGTAGAGACGGGTTTTCACCGTGTTAGCCAGGATGGTCTCGATTTCTTGACCTCGTGATCTGCCCGCCTTGGCCTCCCAAAGTGCTGGGATTACAGGCGTGAGCCACTGTGCCCGGCTGAGTTTTTTTTTTTTTTAAAACCATTAACCACAGACTAAATGGTTCTAGCTCTAAGCAGAAGACACACACAAGTTTTTTCCTACCTTAACCACATTTAAAATGTTGGTTTCAGGAAGTGTTGAAAAAATTGGCTTATAAGATGAATCTTCACTTTCTTTCCCCCTTGATGTTGTCTGTGTTTCAGAACTATTGAGAAGTGAGTAAAGCAATGTGAAGTTAGGCACAAAATATATTACTCACTTTAAGAAATTCTGGGCTACTTTTTAAAAACTATGTTTTATCGAGGTATAATTTACATACAACAAAAGGAATGTACCCATTTTAAGTTTTGATAATCATATATACTAATGTAACCACCACCCAAATCAAGAAGTAGAACATTTCCATTCCCCTCAAAAGTCTCTTTATGCCAAATCCAAGTCAATCTGCTATCCCTGACTCAAGGCAAACACTAATATGATTTCTATCATTATGCATCAGTTTTCTCTTGAACAAGCTACTTTTTATATGGTACTATCCTCATTGCTCTTGGTGTTAGCTATGTAGAAGATGGCTCTGACTAAAAAGAATTCGTAATAGGTAAAAGACTCATAAATGGCCTAAAGAAACTGCTATAGCAATATACAGAAACAATTCAAAGCACTCTAATTCTAGTTATCAGAGGTTATCAGTGAAGATTCATGAAAGAGGAGATGCATGAACTTAGCTTTCAAAAGACAGATAACATTTTTAATTTTTTGAAAAAATAATACTTTCATATGGTTTTAAAAAATCAAAATACATTAAGGTACAGTATGCTGTGATAAACTGCCCTCCTAGCTCCGTTCTTTATAACCACTCGTTTCCTCCCTAAGATAATTGCTACAAGTTTTAGCCCTTCCTTCCGTTGGCATTTTATGTATAAACAAACAAATATAAATATATGTCCCACTGTGGTATAAGAAGAAATATATTTGACCTTTGTCCCCACTTCCTGGCACAGAGCTCCTAAAACCTCTGGAATGTCTGATGAGGTAGAAGGAGCCTCTTTTGTTATTTATAATAAGCCCTTTTCAACCATACCTAAATTTATGCTAATAACATTGTGACTCCTGGAGGATGGGGGCTGGTTGCCAGAGTTATCAACCATGTGACTAGAAGGCTGAAACTTTCAGTCCCACCCAGAGGGGTTAAAGATTAAAATGGCTAATGCTTTAATCAACCAGCCCCGTGTAATGGGCCCTCCATAAATACCCTAAAGTTCAGAGAGCTTGTGGATTGGCTAAGGCATCAAGATGATGAGAGGGTGGGTGGAGTGGGGTGGCTCACACCTGAATCCCCTGAGACAGGCGGATAGCCTGAGCCCAGGAGATCAAGACTAGCCTGGGCAATACGGCAAAATTTGGCTGGGCATGGTGGCTCACACCTGTAATCCCAGCACTTTGGGAGGCTGAGGCAGGCAGATCACCCGAGGTCAGGAGTTCGAGACCAGCCTGGCCAACACAGTGAAACCCCATCTCTGCTAAAAATAGAAAAATTAGGCTGGCGTGGTAGCAGGCGCCTGTAATCCCAGCTACTCGGGAGGCTGAGGCAGGAGAGTTGCTTGAACCTGGGAGGTGGAGGTTGCAGTGAGCCGAGATCGTGCCACTGCACTCCAGCTTGGGTGACAGCAAGACTTCGTCTTAAAAAAAAAAAAAAAAAGGCAAAACTCTGTCTTCTCTATTAAGGAAGACAGAAAAAAAAAATGATGGGAAGGTAGAGTACCTGGAGAGGCCAGGGAAGTAACATGCACTCCCATCCCCATATCTTGCATAATGTATCTCTTCCATTTGGCTGTTCTTGAATTGTACCCTTTACAGCAAACCAATAATAGTAAATAAACTGCTTTCCTGAGTTCTGTGAGCCATTCTAGCATATTATTGAACATAAAGGGGAGGAGGACTGTAGGAACTCCTGATTTATAGCTAGTTGTTTAGAAGAAAAGGAAGCCCAGACCTGTGATTCCATATGAAGTGGTGGCAGTCTTGGGGGATTGAGTCCTTAACCTGTGGGCTCTGTGCTAACTCTGGGTAATTAGAACTAGAATTGCATTAAACTGTAGGACATCTAGTTGGTGTCCACAGGGAACTGGAGAAATGACAATGTGTAGAAAACCTATACATTTGATGCCAGAAGTGTTGTAAATGTAGAGGAAACATGTTTTTACCCTTTATCACTCCCTCTCCACCTTTAATACAAATGTTAGTATATTATATACCTTTACACCTTCCTTTTCTCACTTAGCAATGTATCTTAGAGATATTTCCACAGCTACATGTGAAGAACTTATTTTTTAAAATAGCTGCTTAGTACTTCTTTGCGCCCCTTCCTAGTTGTATAACCTTGGGCAAGTTGCTTAACCACTCCGTGCCTACCTTACTTGTAAAATGGAAATGAAAATCTTACTAGTATTTGTAGTAACTACTAAGTGAGGTACTATGTGAAGTCCTTAGAACAGAGTCTGGCACACAGCAAACACTACATAAGGGCTAGTCATTATGGTGTGGAGGGACAGCAGGCAGATCAATTTGATTAGAAAGCCAACAACAAAACAGAAAACAGGTCAGGGTAAAATCGTAAAGTCTTAAATATAGGGTATAAAGGTTTGAGAATAGTAGAGAGTGAGTTCCTGCAACAGTGAAAATAATACTTTGCAGGTGGAAAGGCCCTGGAGGAAAGATTTTTTGCCAGGCTAGGCATGAAAAGAGAATCTGAATTAGACTGACTCAGGAAATGAAAAGGAACGAATAGATATGACATAGGTGGAGGAAAAGGAACATAGGGATGTGAGAACTGAAGGGACACAGAATTGAAGGAGGTTAGAATGTATTTAGACTTAAATTTTAAGTCTATGTATCTAGCAGAATAATGGTCAAGAAAAGAATTGTACTAGTATCCCTTAATATCTGAATTTTCTCTATCTAAATATTTACTCTGACAATCTGCAAACATTTTTACTCTACATCTACTATTTGTATAGAGAACTTGCCATGATGAATATGCATATACACACCAGCAAAAATGGGTAAGCTGTGAGTCCTGGTTAAAAAAAGAACAGTGATAGCCAGGTGCAGTGGCTCATGCCTATAATCCCAGCACTTTGGGAGGCCAAGGTGTGAGGATTGCTTGAGCCCAGGATTTTGAGACCAGCCTGGGCAACATAGCCAGATCCACTCTCTATAAAAAAATTTAAAAACATCGGTCAGGCGTGGTGGTGTGTGTCTGTAGTCTCAGGGTACTCAGGAAGCTGAGGCAGGAGGGCCACTTGAACTCAGGAGTTCGAGGCTGCAGTGACCCATAACCGTGCCACTGTACTCCAGCCTCAGTGACAGACCAAGACCTCATCTCATGGAAGGAAGGAAGGAGAAGGGGAAGCGGCAGGGGCAGGGGGAGGGGCAGGGGCAGGGGAAGGGGGAGAAGGGGGGGAAGGAGGGGAAGGAGGGGAAGGGGGGGAAGGGAGGGAAGGGAGGGAAGGAGGGGAAGGAAGAGAAGAAAAGAAAGAGAACAGTGAGTGGGGTTGCATCTTAACAAGTTCAAGCCAGGCACAGTGACTCACGCTTGTAATCCCAGCAGTTTGGGAAGCTGAGGCCAGCGGATCACCTGAGCTCAGGAGTTCGAGACCAGCCTGGGCAACATGGCAAAACCCTGTCTCCACAAAAAATAAAAAAATATTAGCTGGGCGTGGTGGTGAGTACCTGTGGTCTCAGCTACTCGGGAGGCTGAGGTGGGAAGATCACTTGAGGCTGGGAGGCAGAAGTTGCTGTGAGCTGAGATTGTGTCACTGCACTCCAGCCTGCGCAACAAAGCAAGACCCTGTCTCAAACACACACACACACAAATTTCCAGACTCATGCTCATGTTGTTTAAACAGGCATTTGTTACACAGCACTCATTCCTTCACCAGATCACTTGTGTTAAGCTTGTGCCCACCTTTACTCACCAGTATACAACAATAGTGACTATAGCCACCATCACTGTTTATTTCCACTACTGTACATGCTCACTACAGTAAATTAAGAAAAATTCAAATTGTTGTATACAACATACAAAATTACCACACACTACTGAGTTCACTAAATGTTAAATAATAAAGTAGGAGGTATGTTAAATGTTTATATTATGCAGAAATATGTGGTAACTTTTAAAATATAAGTGTTTAAGAACATTCTTGTAATATTTAGGGGAAATAGTTGGGATTTTTGGATGGGCTGGGTAAACTATTTTTCCTATTTAAAGTGATGAAACATAGTCTCTAGCTGAAATGCTGCTATCCAAAATATTTTCAGATACAGATTACATCTGAGTAACCAAGGATCCTATATGGAGTGGAAAGAGAATTTTCATAATGTTTAAGTGAATATATTCAACTTTTTCCTCTTTTATTTCCTTTACCTTTCTGTTTTTACTTCCTTTTCTGTGATCAGTCTATTCATTTCCTCTGCCCATTTTTCTAACAGGTATTGATCTTTTTCTTACTGACTTGAAATTAATACTTTGTCTGTAACCAGTTTCCTTTTTTTTTTTTTTTTTAGATGGAGTCTCACTCTGTCACCCAGGCTAGAGTGCAGTGGTGTGATCTTGACTCACCGTAACCTCCGCCACCCGGGTTCAAGTGATTCTCCTGCCTCAGCCTCCCAAGTAGCTGGGACCACAGGTGCGTGCCACTACACCTGGCTAACTTTTTTGTATTTTTAGTAGAGACAGGGTTTCACCATGTTGGTCAGGCTGGTCTCGAACTCCTGACCTCAAGTGATCTGCCTGCCTTGGCCTCCCAAAGTGCTGGGATTACAGGCGTGAACCACCGTGCCTGGCCCCCACCTTTTTTTTTTTTTTAAAGACAAGGTCTCACTCTGTCACCCAGGCTGCAGTACTGTGGTGAGCTCACTGCAACTTCCAATTCCCGGCCTCAAGTGATTCTCCTGCGTTGGCCTCCCCAAGTGTTGGGATTACAGGTATAAGCCACCACACCCAGCCTAGTGTATCTTTTAACTAGTTACACTTCAGATATTTGAAGGTTATCGATTTCTCTTTATTAATTTTATACCCAGACACCCACACCAAATTTTCTTAGTTATTTGTCATAGTTTTTCACCTGAGTCTTGGGCTTCTATGTCTAGATTAACTCGCATCTACAAATAATCTTTCAGCAACTCCTTTCCAATTTTTGTATCTCTTGTTTTTTTCTCTTGTCTAATTACTTTGGCCAATACTTCCACCAAAACAATGTTAAATGACAATGGAAAGTCTTTTAAAAAAGAAAACAGAACTTTTATGAGAATATTTCTATTATTTGCCTGCTAAACATGATGATGGCTTTTAGATTAAGAAAGATGTTAAGAATGTATCTAATTCAAGATTGATCTCAACTTTGAGAGATCTTTTTAAAAATCAGAAATAAATATTAAACTTTAGCTATAATTATATGTAAGTTGTATGAAATGATATTTTTGGTTAATTATGATGAGAAAACTTACACTAGATAGTCTTCGTTGAAGTCTGGCTGAAGATTCTCCAGGGGAAACAAAGATCTAAAATCAATCCCCATATTGAAAAACACAGCTGCTACATCAGACAATGATGGGATCCAGGGCCAAACTGGTGAGTCACTGAAGGTATCTAATTAACAGAAGAAAACATTTCATTCTAAATCTGTGGTCTATAAACCCACATTTGCAAGGTGACAGTCTGCAGGTGAAACATGAATAATTACAATGGTTTTATAGAAACGACAGCTGCTAATTTTATGCTAACAATACATAAAATTAGCATAGCTAATTTTATGCTAACAATTTTATGCTAACAATACAGTTATAGGATGATCATAGGAATTACAGATTCCTAAATAAAATAAGAAAATGACATAAAGAAAATATCTGAGAGTGATGGATAAAAGGGTGTAACTCAGAAGGAAGTAACACGTTTTAAAATGGCTGGAAATACCACTGGTAAAATCCCAACTATCAATAACACAGGAAGAGTTTTTATCATCTTCATTGCCTTTATAGTCCCAATCCCCAGGACAGATGAAACAGGTAAACCACTATGCTTGTTTTATTATAAGGGCTCTCAAAGATGAGAAAGCAAATGTTACACTTTTACAGTGGATGCTTTCAATATGCCTTACTGTATTATCAGTATAATACTGTTGCTTACCAATAAGCCAATTAAACTTAATTGGCTAAGTAAGTTTGGAACCATTTCCACTTATCAAGCAAAGTAAGCCATGATTTGGTAAATAGTAAGTGAGGGTTTCCACTTGCAAGATCTTATATTCTTTTTCTCAATGCAAGTAAGAAAATTCAGATACTCATTGTTTAACTGAAGTTCCATTTCATTATTAAAGACTTTTGAGGTCGGGTGAGGTGGCTCATGCCTGTAATCCTAGCACTGTGGGAGGCCAAGGCGGGTAAATTGCCCAAGCTCAGGAGTTCCAGATCAGCCTGGGCAGCATGGTGAAACCCTGTCTCTACTAAAATACAAAACAATTAGCCGGGTGTAGTGGTGTGTGCCTGTAGGCCCAGCTACTTGGGAGGCTGAGGCATGAGAATTGCTTGAACCGGGGAGGTGCAAGTTGCAGTGAGCTGAGATTGTGTCACTGCGCTTCAGCCCGGGCGACAGCAAGATTCTGTCTCAAAAAAAAAAAACAACAAAAAAATGACTTTTGATTAGAAAAATAATTTTGTATTGTATATTTCCAAATATACTAACATTTAGCAATATGAAAGATACCATGTAAATAGCAACCAGTAATACACACGGTAAATCTTAATAAGTGGATATACTTACCATTTCTAATTGTTATTTCCATCAATGTACTTAAAATCTGCACCGACACAATACAGTCTGTATGAACTGACATCATCTGTCAAAAGCAGAGAAATGACAGGATATTAAGAAGAAAGAAAACACAAACATTCATTATTTGCTAGGCACATATAAAGTTGTTTTATGTGGGCCAGGCGCAGCAGTTCATGCCTGTAATCCTAGCACTTTGTGAGGCTAAGGCGGGCGGATACCTTGAGCTTAGGAGTTTGAGACCAGCCTGTGCAAGACGGCAAAACCCCATCTCTACAAAAAATACAAAAATTAGCCAGGTGTGGAGGCACACACCTGTAGTGGAAGATTGGCTGAGACCAGGAGGTGGAGGTTGCAGTGAGCCATGATTGTACCACAAAAATAAAAATAAAATAAAATACAATAAAATAAAAATAAAGGCATTTTATGTCCATTTAATACTAATGATAACCTTATGAAGTAGTACTCATTACACATATGAGCAAATAGGTTCAGAGAGATTAAATATTCTACCCAACTAATATATATGATACGTGGAGAAGGTGGAATTTAATTCTAAAGTCAGAGCTCTTTACATTCTAACATGCTGCTTTTTTTTTTTTACAACTTTCATTTATAATTAGACAAATATAACATTTGAAACTATCAAAACATGTCTTTTTAGTATACAGCATGACATGAAACCAAAAAACCACAAAGGAAAAGGCTGCAGGCAAAAATCAAACCACAAATTAATAAGATACAAATATACAAAATAATATAACAACATAGTTTTTCAAAGATGCTCAATATCACTAGATCAAAGAGATATAATAAAAACTGTAAGATACCACTGATTGGCTGGACGCGGTGGCTCACGCCTGTAATCCCAGCACTTTGGGAGGCCGAGGCAGGCGAATCACGAGGTCAGGAGATGGAGACCATCCTGGCTAACGTGGTGAAACCCTGTCTCTACTAAAAATACAAAAAGAATTAGCCAGGCGTGGTGGCGGGGGCCTGTAGTCCCAGCTACTCGGGAGGCTGAGGCAGGAGAATGGCGTGAACCCGGTAGGTGGAGCTTGCAGTGAGCCAAGATCGTGCCACTGCACCCCAGCCTGGGCAACTAAGCAAGACTCCGTCTCAAAACAAAACAAAACAAAACAAAAAAAGATCTCACTGATTGACTTCAAAATTGGCAACGATCTAGAATATTGATAATACCCTAGTATTATCGATTTTCTAGTATTCATAAGAATACTAGAAAAGAAGAAAGCAGTCTTATGCCTCAGGTGAGTGCAATTTGGTTAAAACTTTTAAACTAGGGCCAGGTGCAGTATCTCACACCTGTAATCTCAGCACTTTGGGAGGCTGCAGTGGGAGGATCATTTGAGCCCAGGAGTTCAAGACTGGCCTGAGCAACACGGCAAGATCCTGCCTCTACAAAAAATTTTTAAAAATTAGCCGGGTGTGGTGGGGCATGCCTATAGTCCCAGCTACTTGGGGGGCTGAGGGGGGAGGATTACTTGAACCTGGGAGGTTGAGGATGCAGTGAGCGGTGATCGCATCACTGCACTCCAGCCTGGGTGACAGAGCAAGACCCTGTCTCCAAAAAAAAAAAAAAACAAACCCCAAAAATCCAAAACAACTAATCTAATTGGTAATATTTATGCCAAGTTATTATTTTATACTTTCATCTAGTTAGTCTTTGTACATACAGGAATTTAGATGCAAATAATATGCCTGTAATGCCTTTTTACACACAGGAATTTAGAGACAAATAATATACCTTTTTGAGACAGAGTCTCACTCTGTTGCCCAGGCTGGAGTGCAGTGGTGCAACCTTGGCTGACTGCAACCTCTGCCTCCCAGGTTCAAGCGATTCTTGTGCCTCATCCTCCCAAGTAGTTGGGCCTATAGGCCTGCGCCACCATTAGGCTAGCTAATTTTTGTATTTTTAGTAGAGACGGGGTTTCTCCATGTTAATCAGGCTGGTCTTGAACTTCTGGCCTGAAGTGATCCACCCATCTCAGCCTCCCAAAGTGCTGGGATTATAGGCTTGAGCCACTGCACCACCTAACCTCCGATGTAACTTTTGTTTTCTTTTTTTTTTTTTGAGACAGTCTTGCACTGTCACCCAGGCTGGAGTGCAGTGGTGTGATCTTGGCTCACTGCGACCTCTGCCTCCCAGGTTCAAGGGATTCTCCTGCCTCAGCCTCCCAAGTAGCTGGGATTACAGGCATCCACCACCACGCCCGGATAATTTTTTGTATTTTTAGTAGAGACTGGGTTTCACTATGTTGGCTAGGGTGGTCTCAAACTCCTGACCTCGTGATCCACCTGCCTTGGCCTTCCAAAGTGCTGGGATTACAGGCATGAGCCATCACGCCCGGCCTGACATAATTTTTTACAAGACAATTTTTTGGGAACAAAAATCTCAAGTTTAAAAAAAATTTTTAAAAATCATTTAACAAAGTAATTTTATAGTGGATTTGTAGAGGAACACACATTGTATTTCTATTATTATCTTTTTCATTTGCTTAGAAGCCATAGATTATAATACATTTAAATTTAAAATGTAAACGGTTGCCGGGCACAGTGGCTCACACCTGTAATCCCAGCACTTTGGGAGGCCGAGGCAGGCAGATCACTTGAGGTCAGGAGTTCGAGAGCAGCCTGGCCATCATGGTGAAACCCCATCTCTAATAAAAATACAAAAAAAAAAAATTAGCCAGGCGCGGTGGTGGGTGCCTGTAATCCCAGCTACTTTAGAGGCTGAGGCAGGAGAATCGCTTGAATCCGGGATGTGGAGGGTGCAGTGAGCCGAGATCGCGCCACTGCACTCCAGCCTGAGAGACCAAGAGATTCTGTCTCAAAATAAATAAAATAAAATAAGATAAAATAAAATAAAATAAAAATGTAAGGAGGAGTAACCTGAACTCTACTTTCAATCAGTCATATGGCTTGTGTCATTTTGAACACAATCTATGTGGAAAAAAACTTCTGCTATGATGTTTGTGCTGTTAAGCTCTGCCACTAGGAGGCAACACCATTCACAGACATGTTACACATAGGACAAGGTTTCTAACAATCTTTTCGTGGTGGGTGAAAAATTCCAGGGTGGGAAATACAGTGATTTCAGATAATTAAGTAAATGTGTAAAGGAGTATATACAGCAATCTAATGTCCATCAGTTGAGACTGGGTTAAATAAATCATGGTATAGCTTAACAAAGGAATACTATGAAGCTACTGAAAAGGATAATGTATCAACACTCTGAGATGAAATGCTCAATAATTTACTGCTATCTGAAATAAACAAGTTATAACACACATTCACATGTTCTGTTTATGTTAAGTTACATGGCAATTTTTGAATGCAGAGAATACTCTAGAAAAACACTGACCAAAATGTAACAGCTCCAGAAATTAGGACTTGGGAGTTCAGCCTTCTTATTTTAATTTAAAAAATTTAAACTGTTCACTCAAACAGATTCTGACAGAAACTTCTTTTTAAAAATATTTTAGGCTGGGTGCGGTGGCTCACGCCTGTAGTCCCAGAACTTTGGGAGGCCAAGGTGGGTGGATCACTTAAGACCAGGAGTTCGAGGCCAGCCTGGCCAACATGGTAAAACCCCGTCTCTACTAAAAATAGAAAAATTAGCCAGGTATGGTGGCACAGGCCTGTAATCCCAGCTACTTGAGAGGCTGAGCAGGAGAATTGCTTGAACCTAGGAGGTGGAGGTTGCAGTGAGCAGAGGTCACGCCACTGCACTCCAGCCTGGGTGACCAAGTGAGACTCTCTCTCAAAAATAAACAAACAAATAAACAAATAAATTTTAATCTCCTTTCCATTTTACTTGAACTTTTCACAATCAAACCTGAATTCCTTTTGAAAATTGTTAAAAAAAAAAAAGTACTAACCTTTTTCCAGTCTACTACATTTAGACACTCATGATAAAATCACAAAAATGCAAGGATTTTAATTACATTTTAACATTAAACTTACAAAATACTAGTTAGGAGTATAGCATTAAAATGAATTGACATAATTTCTAAAACCTGCTTACAAGTTGGTAAAGCCTCCCACGATGAAAATGGACTTGGAATCAAAAAAGGAGAAATGAGACAAAGTGTCTTACACAGAGAAAGTGTTTAATGAATGATTAGTCTGGTTTTCAGAAAATAAATATGAAATTTATTAAAAAACTGCTTAAATGAAGGTATGCTTGTATGTCATAATTAGGGTTTGAATGGCTATAACTATGGGCTCACATCAATAAGAGGCAAATTAACATAGATAAATGCAAAGTCTTACTTGGAGGTTTAAGAAATGATATATACAATTAGAGAATAATGAAGCCCTGGCATAACAGTAAATGAAGTTTTTTGTTTGTTTGTTTGTTTGTTTTGAGATGGGGTCTTTCTCTGTTGCCCAGGCTGGAGTACAGTGGCATGATTAGTTTTGAACTGTAATAAGTAGAAATTTGTAGGTTTCTTCAGATGGGCAAGAGTCTCACTGAAAACTGCTGGTAAGACAGACCTTATCTGGAGCATGTGTTCACGTATTTTCGGTGGAGGCAGTGAGGGAACACTTTGGGAGTGACATTGACAAACTACTCCTTTACTTGGATCTTACCTTAACAGCAAGACCTTCAACTACTTTACACTTTAACAAAGCAAACTTTCTCTCTCACCCTGGTACTCTCTGTATCTACCTTACCCTACGTTTTCTTCATAGCACTTATCATCTGACATAATACACTTACAAATGTGTGCGTGTGAGCGCACACACACACACACACACACTTGTTTATTGTTTGTCTCCTCTATATTAGCATGTGGGCTTCATGAGATCAGAGACACTGATTTTTTCATTGCTGTTCTCTCCAGTGCCTGGCACAGCTGGCACTCAAAATGCCAACTATATAAAACAATGAACGAAAGGCTGTACTGGAATATCTCTCCAGTTCTCACCAAATACGAGATTTCTTGAAATGCTATCATAAAACCCAGAGTAGAAACTCCATGTTTTTCCCATTTTTCATTTTATATATAATAGCTGTAGTTCTCTGATACCATTGATACTTTTTCCTTTTTGTTATAGGATTTCTGGGGCCAACACTCACATATTATAAAGGACTCTTTTATACTACGATTCCTTTTTCTTGAATGTATATTTTTCACACATTTAGGATTTTATTAAAGTGGAACACTCAGTAACCTGAGAATAACTTTTTTTTTTTTTTTTAAACAGATGTGGTCTTACTATGTTGCCCAGGCTGGTCTCAAACTCCTGGTCTCAAGTAATCCTCCTGCCTTGGTATCCCAAAGTGCTAGAATTACAGGCATGAGCCACTGCCAAGAATAACTTGTCATTCATAATCGTTCTCGTCTTTGAAAGAAGCATAATTCCAATCTAACTGGGTAGTTCCTATAGTACTTGCTGATACAGAAGCTTTTATACTGGAAAAAGCCCCATCCATGCTCTCCCATACAAATGTCTTTTTTTTTTTTTTTTTTTTTTTGGAGACAGAGTTTCCCCCAGGCTGGAGTGCAATGGAGCAATCTTGGCTCACTGTAACTCCATCTCCTGGGTTCAAGCAATTCTCCTGCTTCAGCCTCCTGAGTAGCTGGGATTACAGGCGCCCACCACCACACCTGGCTAATTTTTGTATTTTTAGTACAGACAGGGTTTCACCATGTTGGCTAGGCTGATCTCCAGCTCCTGACCTCGTGATCCACCTGCCTCGGCCTCCCAAAGTGCTGGGATTACAGGCATGAGCCACCACTCCTGGCTGATACAAATGTCAAGAGTAAGAAACTTCTACATTGATCTGCATGAAGGTCCAAAGCATCTAGAGTAACACCAGGACTCTATACATACCATCAATGATACCACTGATATTTTAAAAGTTACCAATTGAGTTAACTTTCTGGAATTATCATATCTTAAATTTAAGATAATTATTTAAGTGGATTTAAGCATTAAATATGAATGAGGAAAAGAAACACTTGGTTGGATTTGCATCAAAAAAAAACCCATATATACGAATGGGGAAATATTAGTATACAATTAAAATTCTGAAAATGTATATAGGTACCACCATAAACATGAAAAAAGTTAAAAAGAAATTTAGGTATGTAAGCATTAGAAGATCCCTTCTAAAACTAACTATAATAGTGATTTATCACTGTGGTGAAGGGTTCAGGCACAACTAACACTGACAGTCCTGTACAACTATCTACATTATCCCTTCCTTTATAGTGTCTTTATATTGACTCTTTGCCACATTCTAAGCCACTGACATCATGGATGTGCTACATTAATTTTTTCTGCAGTAATGTGCAAATAAAATTATGTTTAAAAGCTTTTGACTTAGAAATATAGTAGGAGGCAACTACAACCCTCCAAACATTCCTCTTACCCGAAACAGCCACTTTAACACAGGGACAGGACACTGGACATAGTGATAAGCAGACGTAAGGAAACCTTGTGTTGTCAAAAAAATCTGATCTGTTTTTCCCGATCTGAAAAAATAAAGTAAAATCAACATGGCTATTAACTTCATGGCAAAATACTTCTACTATCACCACCAACACATCTGACATAATCAGAGAAATGAGCAAGCAAATCGTCTTCAGTCCACAGAGGTGGACTCTATACCAATATGGATGAGTTACTCATAAAATAAATTTAATTGATGGCCTAAAGCTGATCCAATCTGTTGGCTAGGCTCCACATTTAACTGGTGGACAAAGCTACATTTGCTGGTAGTGTTGAGAAAGAGCCTATCAAGTCTCAGACTGGGGAAGTACTTTAAAAAACTGGCAGCAGAACTGATGTGATCTCTCTAGAGCTGAGATATCATGCACTGAGAGAAATTAGATCAGTTTGGGCATTGTGCTGGAGATTACTAGTTGCACATCCTAGCATCTATTTTTGCCTTTCTTCTTGGTAACTGAACCCTGATCTGTAGCTGCGAACACTGGCTGCCTGAAATAAACATCACTTTCTGGCTTCCCTTGTGGCCAAGTGTGGTCATACTGACTAAGTTCTATTCAACCAACTTAGTGTGTGGGAATGCTGTGTGGAATTTCTGGGAATTTGAACTAAAGGCTGGAGCTAGAATAGCACCCGAAGCTAGGTGCTAAGAATGGTGGAGAAGAAAGATTATATGGTAAAACTGGCACTCCAGCCCTGGACTTCCTACTTTTATACTTCTTTCAAATATACTTCTTGTTTAAACCACTATTATTTTGACAGTCACTGTAATTATATACTGATCTTAATCATAATTAATAAAGGCATGCGATGTGTCAAACAACTATCCTACACTGCTTCCTATAATTAAAGAAGAAAACATAAAGATCAATAGTAATAAGAGGATTAGGAAACTTAATAGGTCATAATAGAAATTAACCTTTTAGAAGATTAAGTGAGTCAGAAGTGTTTTAGAGTAATTTTTTATACATATAAAAGTAAAATGTCTATTTTTATACTTACTTAAGAATAAGTTTTTCTACAGCACTTTGTCCAATAAAACCAGAGTCTCTTAAATCCAAGGTATACTGATTGAAAATTTTTCCAGAATTGAGGAAATTAAATATTTCTTCACCTGGATGATGATCAGGAATAGCATCAATTGTAACTGAAAATTTCTTTAGAAATTCCCTGAAACATAAAAAAAGTCAATCAATACCAAATTGTTACACTACATATAGTTTTGTTTATTTAAAAGCTGGGTGCAAAGAAAACTATTTTTTAAACCAATGTTAATCCCAAATAAGAAAACAAGCATGAGAAAAGTATGCTTTGCTTCTTCCACTTTTTGTAGTTGTTAGTCAAAAGCCACTAAATGTGTCTATGTGAAAAGAAACGACAACCAGGAGAAAAGATAAAAGATGAAACTTGGCCCTAACATTTGCCTTTCAAACCCATTACAAACAGATTAGAAACCTATCATAAATTATTCACTAACAGCCATCAGTGGCCCATTTATTTTACAAAAACAAAACTAAAAAATGTAAAAACTTTAATAAGGTAAAATACATTATGAAAAATGCTATACTTGTGCTCTTCCAAGAGGCCATCCTCATCATCTGTACTGTCTTCTTCTCCAATTCTGATTGGGGATTTAATGCCTCGGCCTTGCCTGATGTCTTCTTGTAGTTGCTTCTGCAGTTCATCTAGCCTGAGAATTGGAAAGAATGTTATAACAGTTTACTCTAAAAATATTTTTAAAAAGTCTTTAGTTTATATCTAAAAGCAGCACAAAGAAAACCCTTATTAAGTACCCTGGTATATGACAAATTTTGTTACACTATAGGTCAAATTATGTCTCCCAAATACATCAGGATGTACAATTTTCATGAAAACAGATATATTTTAGGTGCTAGGCTTTTACCCAGTTACCAGTGTGGCATTAAAATAGTGTTCCATTGCATAAAAGACTTGAGGATTTCCATAAAGCTGGAACTTCAAGAATGATCTGTCCAAACCACTCACAGAATGGGAAAGGAAAAAGGGCAAAGAATAAACATCACTAATTTGATTATCCTCTCTACTCTTTAAAGTTCACTTGGCTTCTAGATGCCCAACAACCTGATAACTAGGCTTTCTAGCAGCAGTAGTAGTCACTGTCATCATCATCACAACACCTAACACTTACCGAGCACTTAATATGTGACAGGCACTGTACTAAGGGCTTTATATATTAACTCTTTTAACCCTTACAACAACCCCATGTAGTAGTTTATAACGCATTTTATAGATAAGGAAACTAACATTAGAAAAGCAAAGTAACTTGCAAGAGCTTGTAATGCAAGGATGTAGGATTCACAGCCAGAGAGTCTAGCTCTAGAGTCCTTGCTTATACTGCCTCTCCAAGATTAAGTTATTTTAAACAAGGTTCTTACTCCAGCCACAAACAGTGGATAAGTACAGCTGAAGAGTAAATAACTAGTACATGTACTGTTCTATCATTATAGAAAAGGGTCAGTCATTTGATTAAACTAGTACTCCTGTCTTTCATTTGTGAAGTGCTTATTTTAAAGGAAGAACTTCAGATTTCATATCACAGATCACAAGAATTCATGAAATATTTAAAGAATTTTACAATACAGACAAGTTCTCTAATTAAATTCAGAAAGGGGGAAGCTTTTGAACTACTAATCATCCGAAAAATTCCTAAAGTTAGCAACTTGGTTATCAAGTTTGAGATATGTAGCACATACCAACTTCTATGTAATCAAGTCAGCTGAGCTGTTAGTGAAGTTCTCCAGGCTACGTTCAAGGACACTCCTTGAATTAACAAGGAATATATTTTTCCCCTCTTATTAGCAAAACCTGTCCATAATTAGTCACGTAAATTTCATTAAGATCATGATGATCCTCAACTTTTTGATATCTCTCTCTCTCTCTCTCGTGTGTGTGTGTGTGGGGGGGTGGGGTGTTCATCATAATTCTAAACTTTTTCCTCAAAAGAGTAACTTGATAGAAATATTTCAGAAAATTCTACCCATGTGAACCCCCCCCACCCACCAAACAACCCAATTAAAAACAGGCAAAGAATCTGAAAAGACATTTCTCCATTTGTATAACAAATGGCCAGTAAGCACATGAAAATATGTTAACATCATTAGTCATTAGGGAAGGCAAACCAAACAATAAGGAGATACCACTTTACTATTAGGATGGCTATTATCAAAACAAACAAAAAACAAAGAGAAAATAATGTGTTGGCAAAGATGTGGAGAAACTGGAACCCTTATTCATTATTGGTGCAAATGTGCAATGGTGCAGCCATTGTGGAAAACAGCGTGGCGGTTCCTCAAAAAATTAAATGGAATTACCATATAATCCAGTAAGTCCACTTATGTGTATATGCCCAACAGAATTTAAAGGAGAGACTTGAAGAGATATTTGTATACCAAATGTTCATAGCAGCATTATTCACAGTAGCCAAAAAGTGGAAGCAATCCAAAGGTCCACTGACAGATGACTAAAGAAAATGTGTTATATACATAATACAATGGAATAATCAGCTTTAAAAAGAATGGAAATTCTGACACATGCTACAATATGAATGAACTCTGAAGACACTGCTCTGAATGAAATAAGACAGTCATAAAAGGACAAACATAATACCACTTACGTGAGATAACTAAAACAGTCAATTTCATAGAGACAAAGTAGAAGGGTAGTTGCTGAGGGTGGGAGGAAGGGGAAAATGGGGAGTTATTGTTTAATGGGTATGGAGTTTCAGTTTGGAAAGATGAAAAAGTTCTGAAGCTAGATGGTGATAATGGTTGCATAACATATAAATTTACTTAATGCCACTGAACTGTACATGTAAAAATGGTTAAAATGGTAAATTTTATATGTATTTACCATTAAAAAAAAAAAATTCTACCCATGCTTTCGATCTAGAATTTCAGCTATCAGATACTAGTTGTAATAAACAGAAAGGAATTTATATTATTAGTTAGTGCAGTATACTATAAAAACCTGGATCTTTTGATCCAGTCTATGAACAAGAGAACCCGTCTTATTCCCTTTTTTTTTTTTTGAGACGGAGTCTTGCTCTGTTGCCCAGGCTAGAGTGCAGTGGCGCAATCTCGGCTCACTGCAACCTCTGACTTCTGGGTTCACGCCATTCTCCTGCCTTAGCCTCCCCAGAAGCTGGGACTACAGGTGCCCACCACCACGCTCAGCTAATTTTTAAAAAATTTTTTAGTAGAGATGGGGTTTCACCGTGTTAGCCAGGATGGTCTCCATCTCCTGACCTTGTGATCCACCTGCCTCGGCCTCTCAAAGTGCTGGGATTACAGGCGTGAGTCACTGCGCCCGGCCCCCCCTTTTTTTTTTGAGACGGGGTCTTATTCTGTCACCCAGATTGGAGTGCAGTGGCTCAATCACAGCTCACTACAACCTTGACCTCCTTGGGCTCAGGTGACCCTCCCAACCTCAGCCTGTTGAGTAGCTGGGACGATAGGCATGTGGCACCATGACTGGCTAATTTTTATATTTTTTGTAGAGATGGGGTTTCACCATGTTGCCCAGGCTGGTCTCAAACTCCTGGGCTCAAGAGATTTACCTGCTTTGGCCTCCTAAAGTACTGGATTACAGGCATGAGCCACCACACCTGGCCTGTTTTTTTCATTTCAGACTGGGTCTCACTCTGCCACCCAGGCTGCAGTGAAGTGGCGCCATCACGGCTCACCGCAGCCTTGAACTCCTGGGCTCAAGTAATCTTGCCTGGGTCTCCCAAAGTGTTGTGATTACAGGCATGAGCCACTGCGTCCGGCCAACATATCTTATTCTAACACAGTTGACAACAGAGTCCAAAATGCACGCTAATTTCTCATGATTTTTTTAAAAAGGTAAATTAAAAGCCACACAAACAAGCAGAATGTTAAATTTAGCAAATTTAGTCTTTATGCTAACGAACCTTTGTGTGTCTTCCATTTCCTTCACTAGACGTTCTAAGGTATTTGTGTAAGTTCCAGGATGATCATGTCCCTAAAACAAGAAAATTTAGAAATGCTTTACAACATGTCTTAGTAGAAGAACTGGGATGTTTTAAGTAATTAAGGGTACAAAAGACTATTTTCTATTTCAATAATCTGGGCTAGGATAACACCTTTCTTAAAGGATAATTTTCACCATCATGCTTTAAATCTAGTATTTTGCACTGCAGACAATTTGATTTTACTACCTATTAGGAAAGGCAGTACTTATAAAACCCTGCTAACTTTGAGATGTGACTGCAAACACTCAAGGACTCTGTGGCTACCCTGTCTTTACTTTTAAATTCTATTTTAGTAGAATCAAACTACTAATTTTTAGGTGTTACCATGGAATATTAACACCTTCCCCACCAAATTTTACAGACATCTTAGAATTTAATTCAGCTTATTCCCAAGATAGAATGAAGCACTTTATAAATAAAATTGCACACCACAATCAACAACATTTCTACACTCTACCTTCATTTACAGATGTGGTCTCCAAAGCAGGGGGTGTGCAAGGTGATCCATTGGGGTGCAGGAAGAAAATAATAGAACTTCTATTTATATGGAACTTCTATAGAGACTCCAGTAGAACTTAGTCTATAGTAACTTCTACGTCACTTCTACAGGAAAATACTTATTTTTCTCTTCTTCTTCCTTTTAAATTCTGTTTTTGCATATGCTTTAGAAAGTACACAGTATTATAGTGGTACATATATATAATCTAAAGATATACATATATGTTGGGGTACATGCTCAAAAATTGTTTTTACTAATAGAAGTGTGCGTGATCAAAAAAGTTTGGAGACCACTGACTTACAGTAATAAAACTAAAGATATGGAAACTCATTTACCAAACAAGAATTATTCCATTTACAGTACGATTATGAGTTATAATAAATACATTTTAAAGTAAGTTCCAATAATCCACCCCTTTCACTAATTAATCATCTTTCCCTCTTCAAGTAAAGATAAATGTCACAGAACTACTTACTGTATAGTCTGATGACTGAGATCTAAGCTCCTTGGAAAGAGCAGGAGGCTTTCCTGTAGTTGCAGGAGTCTGATTGAAGTTCAAAGCCATTATTTCTTCCAGTGACTTTAATGTTTCCTCTTCCTCATCACTGTCTAGGTTGTAACCTAAACTTTCTTCATCACTATCAAAATCACCCCTTAGTTTTCTTTTCAGTGCACTGCTACCTGCATTGGAATTTCCTGAACTCTCTCTTTCTGAAGGGGCTTTATCTGAAGGTGCTGCAGGGCTTGGGACACATGGCACAACTTCCAAAGCAGCAGGGGGAGACTTTGTAGGAGCGCCATATTCTGAGCACAAAGGTCCCCCAGAAATTTTCCCTGAAGATACATTAGAATCGGCCTTATTAGTCTTTGCTTTGTGTTCCTTGTGTTTGGTGGACTCTGTAGAATGCCCAGAACATTCTTTAGATGAGGAACGCTCTTTATCTTTTTTAGAAACTGGAAGAGCACAATTTTTAGCATTTAGTGGTACTAGAGAGGAACCAGCACTTGGAACATGGGAAAGTAAAGGTAGTTTTGTCTCCTTCTCCTTTGTCATGGAGCTAGTGGTTTTATTTTTCTGAAGGTTGCTAGCTTTTTTAATTGCAGACTTTTCCTGAGATAACGGTAAGTGGGGTTTCTGCATCTTAGTCTCCTTGGTACCTGCCACTCGGATTTGGTCACTATTCCTGGTAGAATGGTGGCCAGAACTGCCAGAATTTGAAGGTGCCAAGCCTGCAGAAGAGCAATCAGTTTCATCATTCGGTTCCTTGGATATATCTTCTAAGCGCAACACATCACCAGGTGTCTTCAGTGCAATATGTTTTATAAATTTTTCTTTCTGATGTGGTCCATCAGGACGCTTCTCAAGGAAGGACTCTCTTGCTTTTGGTATCATAGATTCTCTTGTGCTTTTCAGATCTGAGTCCACAGAGTTCCTTTTTCTTTTTTCAGGGAATTTATTCTGCTTAGAGCCTGCTAAAATTTAATTTTTGTTAGATTAGTGAAAAATATACTTTCCAACTTTAGTAAAGTTTATTCAGTGAGTGTCTAGAACACCCTAATGAAAGGTTTAAAATTCTAAGTATTAAGGCTGAGATTAGTCACCATATATGGAATGCAGAAAAAGAGTTAATGTTATTTATCAACTGGATAAATACTGGTGTCCAACAAATTTAAAGCTAATGACAAATGCTCATTTTAATTCCAAAGCTATGAAAAGTTTACCACCTTAACAGAATTAAAGATGCCACTCCCTAAAACAAACTGCATATTTGTACCAAGTTAAGGATTCCATAGGCACTTTTGGAAATTCTTTTAGACCCGGGACTACCTAGTTGCAGAAATGTAACATTTCTACATTTAAATGTATAGTACCTTAAAACACATATAGGATAAACACTTGAACCCTGATAAATGTTAATTTCTCATTAAAAAAAAAAAAAATCACGCTGTATCCCAAAGCAGTACGACTGGTGTACTTACAAAAGGGAAAATTTGGAGACAAAGACAGACATGCACAGAGGGAATACAAGGTGAAAATACACAAGGAAAAGATGCTATGTGACTGGAGTAATGCAGCTGTAAGTCAAGAAATGCCAAAGATTGCAGGCAAACGCCAGAAGCTAGAAGAGTTAAGGAAGTATTCTCCCCTAGAGTTGCCAGAGACATCATGGCCCTATTGATATCCTGATTTCAAACTTCTAGCTTCCAGAACTGTGAAACAATAATTTCTGTTGTTTTAAGCCACCCTGGTTTCGGCACTTTGTTATGGCAGCCCTAAGAAACTAACATAAGCTATATTTATTATAGCCCCATCCAGAAGTACTTTAATAACCACATACATGTGAATGAACCAGTTTTTAAAAATTCATATTGTGGGCTGAGTGCGGTGGGTCACACCTGTAATCCCAGCATTTTGGGAGGCCGGAGTGGGCAGATCACTTGAGGTCAGGAGTTTGAGACCAGCCTGGCCAACATGGTGAAACCCTGTCTCTACTGAAAATACAAAAATTAGCCAGGCATGGTGGTGCGTGCCTGTACTCCCAGCTACTCGGGAGGCCAAGACAGGAGAATCGCTTGAACCTGGGAGGTGGAGGTTGCACTGAGCTGAGATGGCGCCATTGCACGTCAGTCTGGGCAACAGAGCAAGACTCTGTTTCCAAAAAAAAAATTTACTTTAACCTGGTGCAGTGGTGTGTGCCTATATAGTCCCAGCTACTCAGGAGGCTGAGGTGGGAAGATAACTTGAGTCCAGGAGTTCAAGACCAGCCTAGGTACCAAAGCAAGACCACCTCAAAAAAACAAAAAAAAACACAAAAAATTCACTATTTGTGCAATCAGTATTCCCCAAACCAGATTTCCCTAAATCAAATTTTCTGCACATGGACAGATGTCTCCACTCCCCAAGAGTTTGCTTTAAAAACCTAAAATGGCTGGGCACAGCGGCTCATGCCTGCAATACCACAACTTTGGGAGGCCAAGGTGGGAGTTCGTGAGCTCAGGTGAAACCCTGCCTCTACAAAAAGTACAACCCCATCAATCCCTTCTCTACTTAGAAAATTTCTTATCTTTTGGCCATGTCAAGTGGCTCATGCCTGTAATCCCAGCACTTTGGGAGGATCACTTGAGCTCAGGAGTTTGAGACCAGCCTAGGCAACATGGTGAAATAGTCTCTACAAAAAATACAAAAATTAGCCGGGTGTGGTGGCATGTGCCTGTAGTCCCACCTACTTGGAGGCTCAGGTGGGATGACCACTTGAGCCCTGTGAGGCTACAGTGAGCTGTAATTGTGCCACTGCACTCCAGCCTGGGCACCAGAGTAAGACCTTGTGTCAAAATGAGTAAATAAAATAAAATAAACCCTCCAAAACCAAACTTGAGAGGCAATTATTATTTGATAGCTTGATCAATATATAATCTGAAAAATTCAATTTATAAAAATGAAATTAACTAATTAACAAATGCCCTTATCTCTGTTCTTTTACAGATATCTCCCATTACCCGAGGAAATCATTCCATCCCATTCAGTTTTCTGGGGTTAAATGTCTTACAAAAAGGACAGGGGTCACAGGATGAGAAATTAAATGACTAAACAAAAAAGAAGATTTGGGATACTGATTATCATACTTTTAAGTATGGGATTACAAAAAATGAGCTACAGAGCTGCCAGTTTGAGTTTTGTTCCATTTTTCTAGAGAAGTCAGATAATTTAAATATAGCTAGAAATGAGGAGAAATTCCTGCTTTGCTCAGGCATTATCCAGGGTTGATCCAGGAGGAGACAAACACTGTTTGTGGAAGATGTTTAGGATAAGTCAGCTTATTAAGGAGTTTCATCATCTAGAATTAGAGAAAAGTGAATTGGTACTGCAGGTAGGATCCCCTTTAGCAAGCTCTTCAGGTCAGGTGATTAATTGTAAAATGTTCATAATTCTTTTTGTATCCTTTGTCAGCCTGTAGAGAATATTTGTTTTACAGTTTTTCAAATATTTCAAATATACTAATACATAAAATATTCATATAAGAGAGAGATTGAGTTTGTAAAAAGAAAAAAAGGAGGCTGGGCATGGTGGCTCACGCCCATAATCCCAGCACTTTGGGAGGCTGAGGCAGGAGGATTGCTTGAGCCCAGGAGTTCAATGCTGCAAGTGAGCTATAATCTCCCCACTGCACTCCAGCCTAGGAGACAGTGAGACTCCATCTCAAGAAAAAGGAAAAATCCAAAGGCCATTAATAGGTGATTGGTTATTTATCAGTTACGAAATGTACTAGCAACGGATTAAATCCTCAGAATTCAGCCAAAAGACAGGGCTCCAGAAGACCAAAGGGCCAAATGCCTATTCTAACATTACTTCTGAAATCCCTGAACTTGTATGTGATTAATGATTGTGTGATTATGTACATTACCATGACAATTGATTAAGTGTATTAACAAGATGAACAAGACATATCATCTGGATTTTTATTTTATTTATTTTTTTTGAGATTGAGTCTTGCTCTGTCACCCAGGCTGGAGTGCAGTGGCACCATCTCAGCTCACTGCAACCTCCACCTTCCAGGTTCAAGCAATTTTCCTGCCTTGGCCTCCTGAGTAGCTGGGATTACAGGCTTGGGCACCATGCCCAGCTAATTTTTGTAATTTTAATAGAGACGAGGTTTCACCACGTTGGCCAGGCTGGTCTCAAACTCCTGACCTCAGATGATCCATCTGCCTTGGCCTCCCAAAGTGCTGGGATTACAGGCATGAACAACCGTGCCTGGCTTAGATTTTTAATAATTTTGCTATCAGACACAATAAGCATTCTTCATGCTATCTAGATTGAAATATCCCCTTGTCCTTTACATGTTGAAATTCTGTTGATGTTAGTCAATTGAAGTATAAATGTATATTTATTAAGAGTATAATGCTATAATTATTAATGATTATGAAATACATGCAAAAATGTTAGTAATAAAAATGTAAGTGAAGGCAACCATCATAAGTCAGCCTCTGAAAATATGTAGAAAGCATCTTTTCCAAGCAGTACTCAAAAACTTTGCTAGGTGGGATTATATAAATGAAACTACTTTAGCCACCATGAATGAAATTTGCAAATCCAGGAAATGAAAAGATTTTTTCAAATCTTAAGTCAGAGAAAAAAGAAAAGGAATAATGTGGTAGCCACACCACCAGCAGCAGCCCCTTATATGAAATAATATTTTGTTCTTCCACTAACTTTGGTGCAAAGTGATCATGTATTTAGTATTAAAAATGTGAAATACAGTGAGTGCAGAAGCAATCTCCTCACTGAGAAATTCCTGTTCTTCTACAATAATGTCAAAATTCACTAAAATTTGGTCATAAAATCAGCAACATTATAAAAATTAAATAAACAAAAAACACATAAAACTTTAGATTTATTCCTGTATCCTAGAATTTCCTTCTATAATGGTAAAATATGGTTTCAGCCTTGGCTGAAGATTGATTTTACTAGTTGAGAGTTCTTGGTCAAAATGCAATGCACCTCTAAAATATAAATAAAATGAAAGAGTAGATGAAACCTGAAGGAGGAGTTAGAACTCTCTCTCTGTACTTTGGCTTTTCCATCTCTAGAAGTAAACCACCATATAAAGTTATGAGGTTCAAACGAATTAAAAGCACATAAAATGGCATAGCACACAGTAAGTACTCAATGAAAGTCAGCTATTATTATCATGTCCAATGTATCTTACTGAATGTGGGAATTTGTTTTTCAAAATGTATAGTCACATCAGGAAAAAAATCGGATACACCAGACTATTAACTGTTGTTAGTTGTGGAGACCTTTCATTTCTTGTTGCAAACTTCTGCAGTGTTTGGTTTTTTAATCTTCTATTTTCTAGTTTTAAAAAAAGATAAAATGTACTGAATTAACAGATGTTATTTTATATTTTTTTCAATCAATAAATGCTAAAAGTACAAACCAATGTCATGTAGATATCCTTGAAATTTAGTATTAAAAAGGGATCCTTGGATTTGAAATATTAGAGAACACTGCTTTTTATCATGGTAACAGTTTCAACCTTATACAAAGCATCTTCAACATAATACCAACACCTCAGTCTACAATTCCAAGATTATAAGATTATGTTTCCTAGGGGCCCGGTGCGGTGGCTCATGCCTGTAATCCCAGCACTTTGGGAGGCCGAGGTGGGCAGATCACGAGGTCAGGAGATTGAGACCATCCTGGCTAATGTGGTGAAACCCCGTCTCCACTAAAAATACAAAAAATTAGTCGGGCGGGGTGGTGGGCGCCTGTAGTCCCAGATATTTGGGAGGCTGAGGCAGGAGAATGGTGTGAACCCGGGAGGCGGAGCTTGCAATGAGCTGAATCACACCACTACACTCCAGCCTGGGCGACAGAGCAAGACTGTCTCAAAAAAAAAAAAAAAGATTATGTTTCCTGATGTAGCCAAGGATTCAGAAGGAAACACTGAATACCAGTATGAGAAACATACTGTTAGGAACTCCTGAAGAAGGCAGAGAAGATTCAAGACAGATTACAAATTATATGTACTAGGTCAGGTGTGGTGGCTAATACCTGTAATCCTAGCACTTTGGGAGGCCGAGGCAGGAGAATCGCTTGAGCTCAGGAGTTTGAGACCAGCCTGGGCAACATGGCGAAACCTCGTCTCTACAAAAATACAATAAATTAACCAGGCATAGTCACCCACATCTGTAGTCCCAGCTACTCAGGAAGCTGAGGTGGGAGAATCATTCGAGGCCAGGAGGTCAAGGCTTGCAGTGAGTCGTGATCATGCCACTGCATCCCAGCCTGGGTGACAGAGTAAGACCCTGTCTCAAAAACAACCCAAATTGTAAGTACTAGATTCAGGGACTATTCTTTTTTAATATGATTTTACCAAACAATTAATATGAGACATTGAATTCATCCCCAAGAAGGGAACTGCATATTTAAACAAATTTAACAAAATTAACATATTTAAACAAATTTAAACAAATTTGTTTTAAAAAGCAGTGCCATTAAAATGGAAATTTATTTAGAAATCCATAAATTTAATTTTGATTCTACCTGAAGTAGGTTCCCATGAATCAGAAGAGGATCTTTTTCTTGAGAGATGTCCATTTTCCTATGAGCACAATGAGATAAAATTAATTAAGTGTTGGGGACAGTAAAGAATGTGAAAGCATTCTTCCTAACATTTAAACACAGATTTCTAGATTGAATAAGGCAAGCACCCATATTTGGAGGTAAAGCCTAATGTCTATAATAAAATATTTAAAGATCTTAAGGTTTTTGTCATAAAAATTAAGGGCATTTGTATCATAAACATGTAAAAATATCATAAAAATGAAGTCAGTTTTCATAATGCTGATTTACGTTTATATCAATAATTCAAGAATATCATATTAGAACACTGTATTTTTGAGACAAGGTCTCGTTCTGTCACCCAGGCTGGAGTGCAATGGTGTGATCAAGCTCACTGCAACCTTGATCTCCTGGGCTCAAGTGAGCCTCCCACCTTAGCCTGCTAAGTAGCTAGGACAACAGGCACATGCCACCATGACTGGTTATTTATTTATTTTTAGTAGAGCCAAGGTCTCGATATGTGGCTCCGGCTGGTCTCAAACTCCTGAGCTCAAGCAATCCTTCCACCTAGGACTCCCAAAGTGCAGGAAGCAGGAGGATCGCTTGAGGCCAGGGGTTCAAGGCCAGCCTGGGCAGTATACGGAGACCTGTCTCTACAAAAAAATACAAAAATTAGTCAAATATGGTGGCAGGTACCTGGAGTCTCGACTACTTGGGAAGCTGAGGTGAGAGCATCATTTGAGCCCAGGAGTTTGAGACTGCAATGAGACATGACCATGCCATAGCACTCCAGCATGAGAGACTGAGCAAGACTGTCTACACATAAATAAATAAGACTATACTTGTCTTAAAAAAAAAGAATGCCTACTTTTCTGACTAAAAAAGATCTTTATTCCTGGTCTGAAAAAACTAAGGATAAGAAACACTGCTTTACTGAGTTCGATGAAGGGCAACTGGAGGAAACCTAATGAAACCAGCTTCTACACAAACTGTGCGTAAGTATTTCCTTCGGGAAAGACATCAATGTGATGTAACAACTCTTAAATATTTTTAAATTTAGTATTCTAAATATGATATAGCAGTAGCAATGCTAATTCAATAATTCTTACACATACCACATTTGACAGATTATTCTTTCCAGGTATGACGTCATTCTGTTTCCTTTGTTCCTGCCTTGGTTTATATTTTCTTTCTATACTAGAAGATTTTAAGGAAAGATTGCTTGCTTCTGAGAAAGAATTCTCGGAGTTGATTCTCTGCTCCATTTGCTCCTTTCTCAACCTCTTTAGTTCTCGTTCTCTGCAGTAAGAAGCTAGTGACAACTGGAATTTAGCTCCCAATGGGCTTTCTCCTGGGTGGTGCCTGGACAGGCTGCTCCTGCTGCTAAGACTTCTGGAGCTGTTCTTGAAGATGTCAGCTTCTGCCACTGTGGTCTGCTTTTTGGAGTCTGCATTGGTTTTGCCTCGATCTCTATCATTCTTCTCATTATTTTCATGAATGAATAGTGACTTCCTTCTCTCTGGGGATCGATGGTTTTTCTTTAGTGACTTCATCTCCTTTGCCAAGTGATACGAAGAAGGAACATAGATATTTGTTCCTTTGGCTAAATATTTGGAGGCTAGTGACACACAAGGCCGACATGACTCATGTATACCATGATCTTCATGGTGCTCTTTAACACCTTTCATGAAAGCTTCTATAATAGGGCTCTTTTCTGGTGGCACCCTTTTGGTTTTAGATTTTTTTGGTGAGGATAGTTTCCTTTCAAACCGCTCTGTCCCTGTGATAGACAATCTACTTCCTCCATATTTGATGTTTGATTTTTGTGGTGAATCCAACATGTGTCTGCCTAAATAGCCAATTAAAACACATACAAATTGCATGTTAGTAAAATATTTAATATTTATCTAAATTATTAAATGTTTAAAATATAAATTAAACTATACTAATGTCACCACAAAAATTTTCAGACCAACAACTTGGATAATGATACACACTTTATTGGGGGGTATAGGAGAAATTAAGACATGATTTATCTGTTAAAAGCCTTAGTTTCATAAAGCTCTCTTTTGGTACATCATATAACCTCCCTATGGCTCTATAAATTACCATATTAGAGAATCAAAATAGTATGTATTATGAACATTAAATTTTTGACTAGAATAATATTTTAAATGTAAGAAAACATAACAGCAAAAAGACTTTCTTCATGATATTTAGAACTTCAGTTTGTCCTTGTAAAACAAAATACTGCATCTTCATTTTATTTTCAATTTTGAACACTACGCTTACTAAAACAGTTTAGAGTAGGTTTTAAAGTTGAATCTGTCTCTCTCCTCACCCCCAAAATAGCCCACAAAAAATGCATCAACAGTGTACATACCTTGTTTTGAAGCTGGTTTGAAGAAATCTATAATTGACTGCTTCCTGAAAATAAAAGCATAATATGGCATCATATAAGCAAATATTAAAACCTTCATAATTCAGATTAAATGGAGAAACAGATTTATAAAATAAAGGCTGGATTTCACTATTTGGTTAAACTAATAAAGTTCTGACAATGGTAACAATGCTTTGCTAAACTGTTCATTAAAAAAATAGAAAAAATAACGTATCACTTCCTATAGGAGTTCATTTATAAAAATACAAGTGAGGTTTATATTATTTATAGTACTTAAATAGGTAAGACTGGTGTCTAGACCCAAGGAATTAGTACAGAGTGCTTCTTAAGACTGAAATGTTCACGGCTACATTGTAAAATGCAACATCTTGGGTATCAGCATATGAACCTACTTGTTCTCTGCGGACATTGATACAAAATAATTACTTAGTATCTAAGCACAGCTGCGTTTTAAAATTTAGAATAAAAAGCTAAAAAAAACCTCAATAGATGTATGCCAAATGAATAATGGGGATTATAAAAATGGAGTAAAACTTGAACAGACTCTTATAACAAGAGTAGAACAGTAGATGGTAGAATGGCAATATAGGTGATTTGGCTGATCTAGGGAATCAGCTGAAGAGGAGTTTGCTGGACAAAGGCAGAAAAGAAAAATACCCAACTTATGCTACCCTCTTTATACATTACTTTAAGATGTTAATCTAAGTAACAGCAGAAATTAGAATGAGTTGTCAAAACTAGTTTCAAATTCTTAATTTTTTACCAAAGAATCCTTAAGATAGTTACAAAAATAACACATTGCTTGGGAAAAACACAAGGAGAAAAGGAAGAAAGTTAACAAGAATAACAAAAACCAAATTAATTTTTAAGGATTTCTGTACCGTAAAGACTGGATTTCATTATATGGTTTAACTAATCAAGTTCTGACATTGCCAATAATACTAAAGTGAAATAGGGACCCATTACCAGAATTCGTATTCTGATTTGTTGACTGTATTTAAGAGTTGTCAGCTGCAAAAAAGGGGATGTTATGATATGCTGAACAAAAAATTAACTTTCTGGTAAATTTTGCTAAAATGTATCATTTTACTGAAAGAGATTAAGCTATAGACTATTGATTTCCCTAAACATTTATCCACTATGAGGTTGGAATGCTCAGTGAAAATTCCAACAATCCAAGTTTCTTGAAGGTTAAGCTTCTTGTACACTTCACTGGTCACATTAGAAGAGCAATGCACATCTTTACTGGTTTATCAAGTCCATCAAGCTTGTTTGAGATGTTGGTATAAAAGCTAAGTGCTTATGAGATGAATATGAGTGACGGGCTATGGAAGAATATATGCATTTGTTTACATAAATTATACTAGGCAAATTAACTCCACTAGAGTAAATGTTGGAGGTTCTGCAAAGGGGAGAAGGATGATACCTTGTTATTGATTGAGGAGAGATGGGAAGGGACCCAGAAGCCGCTAATTTGTTGCAAACAAGTTAATTCTAAATGCATTTTACTAAATATAACACCGTATCTTTTCCCTAAAATATTGACTCCTTTTTGATTAATACACCAAAAGAGAAAAAATGGTTTTGGGTAAAACATACAAGAAACCTGTAAAATAACCATGAATGTAACTTTCAAGAGGTAGGTTCTCTAAGTTCATATGCACACAAAGGTCCACTGCTTATTTAACGACTGGCTAAAAACAAAAAAAACAAAAAAAACAAAAAAAAACACACACACACAACTATAACAGTTTCACAAACCCTTATCTGAACCTTCTGAGGCCAAATGTGTTTTAGAATTCTGAATTTATCAGATTTTAGGAAGGGGATAACTTGGATGTATTATGGAAAGTCCCCAGTGGGGTCTGGTGCTGCAACCTGTAATCAAATCCACTGATATTTCTTCAGCAAAACATGAATATTCACACTTAATGGGATAAAGACCACAAACAGCCTCACATTAGTTTTAGTCAGATCTGGCTGCCAAGTAAGATGTGCTGCCAAACTTACTGAAAACGTTTGGTTTTCATAGCTTTCTGGCTTTCAGAGTTAAGATAAGGGACTGTGGGCCTGTACCACAGTATTAGTAACATGAATATTGTTAAAACTTACTACAATTTAACTTAAAATAAAAGACAGTACCAAGTTCGTAGGGAATTTAAACTTGTTTTATTGTCAGAGGATGTCATTAGATGAAACTTCCCATCTCATTACATAGCTCCCACAAAATCTTTACAAAAAAATTAGCCTCTTGGAGAGGCGTGAAGTTACTGAAAGAGAAAACACGTCACATTCCAAATCTGCAAGTTCTTTTAAGTATGAATTAGCGTGCACGCTGGACTACAAAGTAATTCGTGGAAGGGATTCCCTCATCACAGGTTACATAATTTCACCCACAACATAGAAAAGGTTTATATTACTAAACCACTAGGATCAGTAGAACTGGCAACGTACAGAAAACGATCTAAATATGCATTAAGCAGTTAGGGTCCCGGGTCAAACTCTTGCAAAGGAAAAAAATCACTTTCTTTCTACCTAAGGCGGGTTCTCCGTAGCTGTCCAGGCTGGTGGTCACTAGACCAAGAGCAGCTGCCCAACTACAGAGAAGCAAACTCCAACTCCCAGAAGCCCCTGCGCGGAGGCGGGGGGCGGGGGGGGGGGTTTGCCAGGCCCCGAAACGCCAACGCCTGAGCTCGCGGAGAATGGCGGGAACTGGAAGAGCGGCGGTCTGCAGCCCTCCCCTCATACCCTTGCCCCCGCGACCCGGCCCCTTCTCAAGCCCTCTGCACGGTACCTGTCCCCAGGACTCTCTGTTCTCTTTCCCGCTGCAGCATGGGCGGTACTACCGGGTCTCAGATGGCAGCGCGGGGGCGACGACCCCGGGGCTGGGGATGAGGGGAAACCTGGCCTAGCGGGCATGCAGCGCCTTGTCATGTCGGCGCCGCTGGCGACGGCGGCATGAGCCGTGGCTGGAGAAGTTGGGTGCGTGGTTGCCGTCTTGCTGCTGGGACTCCGGGAGGCTGTCGGAGCAGAGGTGGGCGGCACCCCCTTCTCTCTTCATGGCGGTTCTCTCTTCGGAAGTGACTGCGGCGTGAGCGGGAAGGAACCTGAGGACCAGTAAGGGGCGGGTCTTACTTCATGAGTCACGTCTTGATTGGCTGGCACGGTGGTCATTTCGGTGGTGGCGCAATAGGAAGCCTCAGCCTCTCTGGAGAAGGCGGGGCTTGGGGACGGGGGAGGAAGAAAACTCCCCCTCCCACCCCGTCACATGCACCGAGGGCGCGCGCCTCTGGTGCGGGCCGCCTCGGCCTTGGCCGTCGCGCGGGGGCGGAAAGGCGCGGGCAGCCGCTGGCGGACAGCTGACGACACCCGCCTGGTTGAAGGCGAGGGGTGAGGGTTTGCTGAAGCAAACCCTAGCCCGGCAGCTGCCTTCGTTGAGGATGGCCAATACTTGGGCTTCCTGTGTCACACAATTGTGCCTCAGAAATCCGCAGTGGTTCATTACATCGTCTTTTTAACATCTTAGGCCAAAGTGCCATAATACTGTCACAGTTTCCTGAGGGATCTGCACAGCGCGATCCGAAGACTTGTCCATTCTACGAGGGTTCTTGCTGAGTGTCAGCGGTAGATATTTTTTTGTCTTTAAGAAGAAGAAAAAAACCCCAAAAAACTCCATTGGAATAAAGACAGTTTTTAATCCACAAAAGCATTTTGTTTCTCATGAGTTACCATGAAGTCTCTGCAGCCGACTTCCTTGGAGATTTTTTAAAGGAACAGAAGGTCAGCTTTCAGTTTTCCATGTTAAGCGTGGGCAGCATAGATGAGTAAAAGCTGCCTGCAATCTTCAACCCTCCTTTGTAAAGGGCTTGTGCTCTGGAGGCTGTTGGCCATGGTTTCCTTATAAACCGAGAGACTCGTCAGAGTATCTCTGAACCTCAGCCTCCACATCTGTAAAATGGGCATTTTACTCACTTTTCTAGGTAATTGTAAACCATAAAAGAATGAAGCAGTGTACACTGCACAGTTCAGATTCTCTCATGTAACAAGTACTGAGCAAATTACAGTTTCCTTTCTTTCCCAGATAATTCCTACAGCGAATTTTACTTCTTTACAAAATCTTCCAGAGACAGGTCAAATACTGTTGCAATAACTGTTAACAACCAAAATATCAATTTCAAGATGTCCAAGCTTTAATTGACAGTTATTTAATCAGTTGGATGGAAAAAAATCTTAAATGATGTAAAATAATTTGGATTGGTCTTTCAAGTTTATTGTATAGAAATTGAACTATTGGCCTGATACAGTTGCTCACATCTATAATCCCAGCAGTTTGGGAGGCCAAGGCAGGTGGATAGCTTGAGCCCAAGGAGTTGGAGACTAGCCTGGGCAACATAGCAAGACCCTGTCTCAAAAATACATGAATTAATTAAAATTTAGAAAAAACGAAATTGAACTGTTCTGGTCACTAAGCATGCCTGATTGACTCCAAGTTCACCTCCTTTTCCCTTCCCCTTTAGTCCCCGGGAGGAAGAATTAATAAGGAATAAAGTGGACAAAAAGCTGGCAAAGTAGAGGGTCGAAGGTAAACAGTGAATATACAGGTTTCACGTTCACCTCAAAAGCACATATGTACAGCTGTATACTAGGTAGTGGTGGCGGAAGAAGGGAAGTGCCAAAATAGAGGGAGAGGGTACTTTTCTGCTCCTAATAGCTGAGAATTTACTATACCTAACATTGTTTTTTACATTAAAAAAAAATAGATGCCCAAAATGTGTTGAATGACTTACACATTTGTATTTTACATGTATTATTTTCTATCTCTTAGTGCTTTCTGTTGGATGTTTTTACACTAGGAAGTTTCTGTACTATAACAGAGCACATCTACAAAACATTTAATCCGATTCGTTTCGTTGCATGCCTAATCGATAAAGAGTAATGCATAAAAACATATTCTGCATGATCATTTAGTTGCTTTTCTTGGATTATAGTACTTGAATCATCCAGTCTCCAAAGTATCACTTTAAAGCCTGTACTCAAACTACCAAACAATAGTTTTCTCATTTTCTTAATCTGAGTAACAGATTATGGAGTTAAGTGAGGCAAGAAATCCCTCGATCAATAAATGGAGATGGAGTCTAATGAAAACACAATTTTAAAAATATCTTCTTAACAGGAAGTAGTTATCTAAATCCTCAATAAGCATCAAGACTCTTCTTTGTTTAAACTGTGTATGAAAGTGGTACAGATTTGGGTTGCAGGGTGAAATATGTTCAACATACTAATAAGAACCCAGGGAACTTCTAGGGCCTAGGGCTCTTCTCCACCTCCCACCGCCAAATAGTATTGGACAGTCTATTTTGTGTTTATATCCTTCCTCCTAGTTTAAATGTGTACGTGTATACCATGCATGCGTGCGCATGCACACACATTTATTGTAAGGGTTTTTTACACTTTAATTTGTAGTGGGCTAAAAGGAGATGACCAGGAAACTGTACACTAGGTAAAAGATTCAAGGAGTTCAGATGCGTGCTTAGGAGGAGCTAATAGGGGAGAGAAAACTAGGATGGCAGTGGGGATACTGGGGGGAAAGGACATTGAACAATGTAACCAAACCCAATTAGAGACTTAAGACAAAACTTAGCTGGGATTTGGAAAAAAAGAGAAATTAAGGCTGGATGACCATAAAAGGCTAGTTTGGGAAGATTTCTGGGCATGGGGATGGGATGAGGATGCAAAGATTGAAGAAATGGAGTGGCTTCTTTGCACAAAGCTTCTGTGGGGGTACAGCTCAGCTCAGTTTAGCACCCTGCCTTGTTAAAGACAACAGGAGGAGGGGGCTCTGGCCTTGATGAGAAGGAATGGGACAGCAGCAGAAACAATGTTACATGAACAACAGATCAAGTTTGCTGGGAAAATCAAGCCCAACGTGGGAGTTCCTGAGAGGAGTGACAGTATAACTCATGCCAGAGATCTTAAGCAGTCACACAGAGAAAACAGCTTGGGCAGATTGGTTCACACAGTACCTTAGCAGGCAGGGACTGAGAACAAAAGGTCAGTAAGTGACAGAGAATGTTACCAAAAAGCAAAGAACTCTAAAAGTAATTTCTGATTGTACCCAGTAATAAATTTTTGCTCTGAAATTGCCACACATTTAATTAACTCCAAGGCTCTTGTTGGAAGGTGTTCTAGGGCAAGCCAAGAGGAAAAGACTGATTTGCTGTAGAACTGCTGGGGGGAGGTGAAGGTGAGGGTAGAGGGTGGCCTGGGAAGGGGGATAAGGAAAAGACTCAGAAAAACAGGAAATAATTAACTTGAAAGCCTGACAGAGAAAGACAGACCACGTGATGATCTCAAGAAGGGATGGCGAGCTCACAGCATCTCAAGATCCACACAAATCACTTTGCAAAAGGATGCCAAACTCAAAACTGCCCAAGTGCTTGGAAAAAGGACCTCCCAGGTTTAAGCAGCTGCTGGGGAAAAGCCAAATGTAAAATAATATCATGTCATGTAACCTAACGTTCTGGGAATAATTAGTAGAGCTGCGCAAAAGCAGATCTAATGTGAAGGAACGTCCATTTCTTGTTCTATCATGATGGAATGGTGCCAGATAGTTTCCCACACTTCAGATACATGAGACACGTATTTGTGATTTTCAACATGTCTGAATATTTCCTGTACTATTTATTAATGTTTTTCCTTAAATTGCTTTTTAAATTTAAGTACATTTATTTTAGGAGAAAACTTTAAATCATTCCCATAAGTGGAAAATTAGTATCAATTTCCTAAAATGGAAGATAACTGTAAAAACTAATATTAGTAAAAATATATAACTAGTTTAAAAAATATAAATATATCCAAGTTTCTTCTAGAGTTATCTTGTTTACCAGTGGTGGTGGTAGGCATTGATAGGCGTAGATATTACTCGTACATCTGAAATATAAGAAACTCTTTGGGAAATACTGGTTTTAGGGATTCTATCCCATATTTAGGTGTTTTTCACACCCGATTAGCAACTCATTAGAGGATTTTGAAATTGATGTAATGGGTTACAGACCATGTTTTTAAAAAAGAAAAAGACAATGGAATAGAGAATGTCTGTTCACTGCAAACAACATATGGGCATGTGTTGTTTTGCAACATTTTTACTTCTTCAATTGTATATATATTTTATATGGTAGTGATGTAAAAGGTATTCCTTGTGGCCCCTGCTTTGGGCCATGGTCGAAATATTTAAAAGTCATTGCTATAATCTGTGTTCATATTTCATACTTGTGTGTATTGGTGGCACTGAACAGCCAAGGCTGGAGTGCAGTGGTGCAATCATGGCTCATTATAGTCTCAAACTCCCGGGCTCTGGTGATTCTCCCACCTTAGCCTCTCGAGTAGCTGGGACTACAGGCACATGCCGCCATGTCTGGCTAATTTTAAAAATTTTGTAGAGATGGGGTCTTGCTATGTTGCCCAGGCTGATCTTGAATTCCTGGGCTCAAGCCATCCTCCATCCTCGCCTTCCCAAAGTGCTGGGATTACAGGCATGAGCTGCTGTACCGGCCAAGAGTTGTTTAAAGACACGGAGCAACATTTAAAAACCAAAAGATTTCACACAAAATTCTAGATTTCTGGCTTCAAGTGGTACAAAGAGTGGTCTCGCACTTATGGTTACAGGGGCTAGGTAGGTAACTGAAGTAAGTGAATCAGGTTGATTTTCCTAACTTTTATAAAGCCTTGGGATTAAAGAAATATTTCTTAACAACAGCAATGACAATGGCCAATGCTTACTGAACCTTATTATGGGCCAGAGACTGTTCTAAGCACTTCATGAGTACTGACTCATTTAATCTTCACCACATTCCTACAAATTAGAAAATGATGATCTTTGTCTAGTGTCTGCACAGGCATGATAATAAGAGGCACCTACTACTGAGCCTCAGTGAGGAGAGGGGTGGTACTGCAGAACTAGAGAACACATTCCCCACTAAATGGGGGCAGCCTCTCCAGGCTATAGCTTCCATATGGGAATGCAAGCCCAGGGTTGCCTCCTCTCGTCTCAGTGTCAACACCTGGGGAGTAGTGGGTGAGACATGACAGACCTGCAGTCAAAGCATGCAGCCCCTAGTGTCTTGACATATACCCTAACATTTGTTTATTTCTATAGTACTATAAGATCATGTTCTCTTAAAGCAAATGTCTCTTGGGGCCAAAGAGGAGAAAATAGTGAATGCTTTTGGTTCCCAGTGCAGTGTTACAGAGAGCAGGCAAGAATGTCACTCAGGGCTTCATACTTAAAGAAATTGCTGTACTTTACCTATGAATAATACCTATGGGAATTTAAAAGGACCAATGGCCGATATCTATCAAAAATATCAAATGAACATGTCCTTTGACCCAGCAATTCCCCTTCTAACATATTTTAGATATGTACTTCTATGTTCACAAAGATGGATGTGTAAAGGTACTCATTGCAGCATTATCAGTAGCAAAAGACTGAAAGGGAACTAAATAGTCCAGCAACAGGGGACTAGTTGAATAAATGCTCATCTACACAGTAGAATATTAGGCTGCAGTTAGGAAGTCTGAGTTAGATACACAGGACATTTTGTGGTTAAATGTGCAAGGCCTGGGGCTCTACTTCCTGGGTTCAATTTCCAGCCCTGCCACTCAGTAGATCTATGACCTTGAGCAAGTTACCCAACCTCTCTGTGCTACTGTGCTCATACGTAATGGAGAATGATGATACAGGTAGTATCTGCCTCATAAGTTTTTGTGAATTTTAGGTGAGTTAATATACAGCTAATTGATCACAACCAGTTACAGATTTCTTTGTTCCTTCTCCACTCCCACTACTTCACTTGAGTAACCTTAAATTTTTTTTTTTTTTTTTTTTTTTTTTGAGACGGAGTCTTGCCTCGTCGCCCATGCTGGAGTGTAGTGGTGCCATCTCAGCTCACTGCAGCCTCCGTCTCCCAGATTCAAGCAATTCTCCCGCCTCAGCCTCCTGAGTAGCTGGGATTACAGGCACGTGCCAGCACACCCGGCTAATTTTTTAATTTTTAGTAGAGATGGGGTTTCACTATGTTGGCCTGGCAGGTCTCGAACTCCTGACCTCAAGTGACCCATCTGCCTCAGCCTCTCCAAGTGCTGGGATTACAGGAGTGAGCCACTGCGCCTGGCCTAAAAAAAATTTTTTTTTACATGAGTTAGTATACAAGTAGAACAGCGCCTGGCATGTAATAAATATAAGGTTAAGTGATTGTTACTTGTAATATAAGCTGGTGTGGAATAATCTCTAAGATATAGTAAGTGAAAAAACTAAGTTGCAGGCCGGGTGTGGTGGCTCACACCTATAATCCAGCATTTTGGGAAGCTGAGGTAGGTGGATCACTTGAGGCCAGGAGTTCGAGACCAGCCTGGCCAACATGGTGAAACCCTGTCTCTATTAAAAATACAAAAATTAGCCAGGCGTGGTGACATCCCAGCTGCTCCAGAGGCTGAGGCATGAGAATCGCTTGAACCCAGGAGGCAGAGGTTGCAGTGAGCCAAGATCGTGCCACTGCACTCCAGCCTGGGTGAGAGTGAGACTCCATCTCAAAACAAAACAAACAAACAAAAAAAATTAAGTTGCAGAACAGTGTATGTTGCTATTATACATAAGTTATTTTTCATATAAATAAGAACAGTTATTTGCATGTATGTGCCAAGACTATCTCTGGAAGGATGCTGTGTTTCCTAAGTGATTTTCTTTTCTTTTTCTTTCTTTCTTTTTTTTTTTGAGACAGGCTCACACTTTGTTGCCCAGGCTGGTGTGCAGTGGTGTGGTCACTGCAGCCTCCCAGGCTCCCACCTTAGCCTCCTCAGTAGCTGGGACTACAGGCATGCGCCACTATGCCCAGCAAATTTTTGGTATTTTTTGTAGAGACAAGGTTTCACCATGTTGCCCAGGCTGGTCTCAAACTTGCAGGCTCAAGCCATTGGCCCACCTTGGCCTCCTGAAGTGCTGGGATTACAGGCATGAGGCACCATGCCTGACCCTAAGTGATTTTCTTTTCTTTTTTTTCTTTCTTTTTTTTTTTTTTGAGATAGGGTCTCCCTCTGTTGCCCAGGCTGGAGTGCAGTGGCACGATCTCGGCTCACTGCAACCTCCACCTCTTGAGTTCAAGCAATTCTCATCTCTTAGTCTCCTGAGTAGCTGGGACTATGGGTGCGTGCCACCACACCTGGCTTATTTTTGTATTTTTTGTAGCGACAGAGTTTTGCCATGTTGGCCAGGTTGGTCTCGAACTCCAGACCTCAAGTGATTTGCCTGCCATGGCCTCCCAAAGTGCTAGGATTACAGATGTGAGCCTCCACGCCCGGCCCTTAAGTGATTTTCTAACTGCAGCCTAGTATTCTACTGTGAATGAGCATTTATTTAACTAGTTCCCGATTGCTGGACTAGTTAGTTCCCTTTCAGTCTTTTGCTACTGATAATGCTGCAGTGAATACCTTTATACATCCATCTTTGTGAACATGGAAGTATGTATCTAAGATACATTAAAAGGAGAATTGTCAGGCCAAAGGACATGTGCATTTTATATTTTTGATAGATATAGACCATTGGCTCTTTTAAATGTCCAGCTTGCTCATAGGTAAAGAAGCTCATGACAGTGGTTGCCTCTAGAGAGAGAGGTTTTCCCTTATTTGTAAAATTTACATTTTATCAACTGCATATATAATTTTTCCAAGGAAATATGTGAATATATATCCATACTTTTTAATGTCTATGTATCTCATTTAAAAAAAAAAAGGACCAGTGGTTTTAGATGAAAAGTTATGCAAAGTACTATGTTAAATGCTTTCAGAGAAGGCCTTGCCAGATGGCCTCTGGTATCTCTGCTAGCCTCTGCTCATGTCTCTGTCTCCCTTTCTCAGGACCTCACCACTGAGAAATCCCCACGCTTACTTGCTCCTTGTGGGCAGTGTGGGAGCCAGCCTGATAGGGGATTTGGTAGCAGAAACATCTGTTGCTGGGTTCTCAAACTCAATGTGTTTGAAACATAACTCTATCTTCCCTCCTCAAACCCCAAATTTGATGCTATCCCCTCCATTATTCTCATCTCAGTGAATAATTTCATCCTTTCCCCTGACCTGTCACCCAAGCCAGAAATGTGGGAGTCCTACTAATCCCTCCCTCTGTCAGCTTCAGACCCTACCTGTTGTCATCACCAAGTCTCATTGATTTTCACACTAAATAGCACTTGTTTCCTTTCTTCTCTCCTACACACACACACTCGTATATGATTCTTTTTAGAAATGTAAAAGGTATAGACAAACACCAATAATAATATTACAAACCCATATGCACCACTCTGAACTCACAACTGTTAACATTTTATCCAGTTACTTCTTTGCTGGTCTTTTTGTTTTTATAGCAAAACATTACAGGTCCTTTTTCCACTATCACCCCCAGGTTAATTCTCTTCTCCACCGCTATTGTGATTTTAAAGTCCACTAAACATTTTAATATACATATATATTAATCATACAGAATATATAAGATTATTTTGTATATGTTTAAAAAATATGCATACATGTACATTTTATTTATGTATGCCAGTTAATATGTCACATTTTATTTGTCTGTTACAAACAATGCTGTCATGGACATCTCTGTACATGTTTCTTTGTGCCCATGTGTAAGAATTTCTATCAGTTATATAATCAGAAGGGAAATTACTGGGTCATAGGGTATTTGCATTATCAAGTTTATTGTATACTGCAAAATTGCTTTCCATAAATGGCTGAATTAATGTACAATCCCACTAGCAATGTATGAGAGCACTGTTTCCCTTATGTCCGCTCCAATATTTGAAATCGTCATCCTTTTTTGTTTTTGCTAACCTGAAGGGTGAAAGTGGTTTCTCATTGTTTTGTTTTGCATTCCCTTAATTATTAGCTTGAATATCTCTTTCGACATCTTTGGGGAGCCCATTTAGAGTCTTCTTTTGTTAATTGCCTATTTGTAAATTTCACTTATTTTCTACTATATTGTTTATATTTTTCTTTTTTTTGAGACAGAGCCTTGCTCCGTCGCCCAGGCTGGAGTGCAGTGGCACGATTTTGGCTCACTGCAACCTCCGCCTCCTGGGTTCAAATGATTCTCTTGCCTCAGCCTCCCGAGTAGCTGGGACTACAGGTACATGCCACCATATCCAGCTAATTTTTTTGTATTTTTAGTAGAGACGGGGTTTCACCATGTTAGCCAGGATGGTCTTGATCTCCTGACCTTGTGGTCGGCCCGCCTTGGCCTCCCAAAGTGCTAGGATTACAAGCGTGAGCCACCATGCCTGGCCTTGTTTATATTTTTCTTATTGGTTTGTACAGTTTTTTAAAAATACATATTTTGAGTACTCCTTTCTATCTCGTCTGATGCACCCCTGTACAGGCCCTGGTCGGTCCTTGCAAAGTCTTTTGAAACAGCTTCCAAATTGGTCTCCTGTCCTTCAGTTTTTCCCTTCTTCAATCCATCTTACACATTGCAGCATGAACTGTCTTTCTAATAAGCAAATCTGAGCATGCTACTCCCAAACTCATTACCAACAAGCAAATAAATCAAAAACATCATCATCAACAACAGCAAAATCAAACAAAACCCCCTAACACATTTTAACGTTTGCCATGCTATGTAATCTATGATGCGGTCCCTCTGTACCTTTGCTGTGAAATCATACTGATCCTCCCCGTGCATCTTACGTTGAGCCACTCAGGACAATGCTACTGGCCATTCTTTGAACACCTCAGCCTCATTCATACTTCCGGGCTTTTGTCAAGCCCCTTGTCGTGTTACTTGTCCTCCTAGTAAAAATCTCCTTGACATCCCTGAAGGGACCTGGTTGCTCCTGGCTGAACTCTCATATTCACTGTGACTCTAATATTTATGACCTTGAATTAAAATAATTTATTGTATATATGTCTTCTCTCTAGATTGAAAGCTTCAACTAGATAGGGCTCTGTCTGTTCATCTCAAGAGGCAGTACAGGCTGGGTGCAGTGGCTCATGCCTGTAATCTCAGCACTTTGGGAGGCTGAGGCAGGAGGGTCACTTGAGCTCAAGAGTTTGAGACCAGCCTGGGCAACATAATGAGACTTTGTCTCTACAAAAAATAACAAAAGCCAGGCATGGTGGTGCGTGCCAGTAGTTCCAGCTACTCAGGTAGCTAAGGTGGGAGGATTGCTTAAGCCCAGCAGGTCAAGGCTGTAGTGAATGAATGATTGCGCCACCGCACTGCAGCCTGGGTGACAGTGAGACGCTGTCTCAAAAAAAAAAAAAAAAAAAAAAAAAAAAAAAAGGCAGTATAGCAGAGTGGTTAGGAGTGGTGGACTCTGAAGCCAGACTGCCTAGGTTTGAATCTTAGCTTTTGCTACAGTTCAGAAAGGTACTTAGCCTCTCTGTGCTTCAGATTCTTCATTTGTAAAATGGAGATAGTAATAGTACCCATCTAAATGGCTTGTATTAAGTCAGTTAACATATATCAAGTGATTATATTGGGAGATCAAGGTGGGAGGATCGCTTGAAGACAAGAATTTGAGACCAGCGTGGGCAACAAAATGAGACTCCCATCTTTACAAAATAATTTAAAAATTAGCCAGGTGAGGTGGTGTGCGCCTATAGTCCCAGCTGAGGTAGGGGAATCACTTGAGCCCAGGAGTTGGAGGCTGCAGTGAGCTATGATCGTACTGCTGCACTCCAGCCTGGATGACAGAGCAATACTCTGTCTCTTAAAGTGCTTATAATAATGTCTGATATCTAGTAGCTCAATAAAGGTTAATTCCAATTATCCCTATTTATTAAACCCATTATTAAGAACTATTTTATTTATTCATAGTAGGCACTTGGCATGCTTGCATGAAGGCCTTGTTGGCTTGCCCTGGATGTCTTAATGCCTTTTTTAGAATTAGGACTGAGGATCTTAAAACACCTGTCCACTGAAATTGGGGTGGTACGTTCTCCATGGAGGCTAGCTCTTACAACTGAGTTAGTTCCCCCAGCCTGTCTGCTTGCCTAGCCCCAACTTCCTCTGATTTTTTGACACAAGGCCCCTTCCTCAAAAGGTGATTCCTAGGGCAAGAGGATGCAGTTGGTGCAGGGACAGAGCTAGCCTATGTGGCTCTTGAACATTCCCGACTGAAGTTCCAGGAGTAATCCCAGTTGTCACTTAGTCCTGGTTTGGGCCTTAGTCAATAGTGCCCTCCTTCTTCCTTCTTTCCCCAGCCCCTCCATCCCAGGCACTTACTTCCCAGCCAGAAACAACTGGAGACATTAGAGAAATGCATTGCATTAGATGAACCTGAGAACATTCTTTGCATTTTAAGGAACTAGGCTAGCCACTCTGTGGGACTTCCACCCCAGTCCTCTCCAGGTCACTCACCAAATCTGTCTTTTTCCTCTTCTGTTTGCTCTTGAAGCAGGCTTTAGTCTGAGGTCCCAACATGTGATAAACCCAAACCATCCGTTCCAAGATTTCCCCAGTATCTCTAGTTTCCCATGTTGGAGTCTCATATGTTCTTTATCATAGTGTTCTCTTTCTGAACTCTTCCTAGCACAAAATTCTCACTTTGTGTTCTTCCTATGACCAGAGCAGAAACAAACCTTTCCTGAGTAGTCAGGAGCAGGAAAATGTCCTTTGTTTTTGTTTTGTAGAGCGTGCCTAGAAATGTCGCGTCTGAGTTTCTGGAGGCCCTTAGAGTGCTGCTGGCTTAGATCACAAACGAAAAATTCAGATGTGGACAGGTGTGGAAAGTCAAGGGATCAGCCTAGGGGATTCTGGGTGTCTCCAATTCGGCAGAACAAATGGCAAAACAACAGGTGTCCACAGATGTACCGACCCATGAGGCACTCATATTCAAAACTTGCTTTGGGATTACGTTTTCTCATGAAATCTGCCCCTTCTTTCTGCAGTACCCACCACCCAATCTCTACAGGGCTTGGGAAATTATGCATTCTGCAGACCTTATGTTATGGGTACCAGGAGGTTATACATGACTTACTCAGGACTGGCTTTGGGACTCAAAAGTTCTGACATTTTCAGACTGTTCGTTAGTCATAGAATGTTGCAGCCTACCTATAGATGTTGCATAATGATTAAAATGTATATGTTGGTTTAAGTAAATGCACGGGGGCAGCCATGACTGATGAGATTGAGACCTGTTGAATTGGGAACCCAGTCTAGGACCCTCAGAGTCATAGAGTGCTCTCTTAAAATAGAAGACATTTGGCGGGGCAAGGTGGCTCTCTCCTGTAATCCCAGCACTTTGGGAGGCTGAGGCGGGCAGATCACCTGAGGTCAGGAGTTCAAGACCAGCCTGGCCAGTGTGGTGAAACCCGGTCTCTACTAAAAATACAAAAATCAGCCAGGTGTGGTGGGGGGCTCCTGTAATCTCAGCTACTTGGGAGGCTGAGGCAGGAGAATCACTTGAACCCAGGAGGTGGAGGTTGCAGTGAGCTGAGATCGAGCCACTGCACTCCAGCCTGGGCAACAGGAGCGAAACTCCATCTTAAAAATAAATAAATAAATAAATAAATAAAGAAGACATTTTCAGGGGTGGGTGCGGTGGCTCATGCCTGTAATCCCAGCACTTTGGGAGGCCAAGGCAGATGGATCACCTGAGGTCAGGAGTTCAAGACCAGCCTGGCCAACATGGTGAAACACCGTCTCTACTAAAAATACAAAAATTAGCTGGGAGTGGTGGCGGGTGCCTGTAATCCCAGCTACTCTGGAGGCTGAGGCAGGAGAATCGCTTGAACCTGGGAGGCGGAGGTTGCAGTGAGCCGAGATCGAGCCACTGTACTCCAGCCTGGGCGACAAGACTCCATCTCAAAAAAAAAAAAAAAAAAGAAATTTTCAGGCTGGGGAAGAAGGTATATTATGGGAAAAAAAAAAAAAAAAAGAATCAATATGATTTTTCCTAATGTTGGAATCAGAAATGTGGTTGGTGAACATTAGAAAGTGGGCATTTCATTTACTATTTTGTAAGGCAGACAGAAACCAGAGCCCAGAACTAATAAAAGTAAAAGTTTTGTAAGCTTTTTCCCACCCCACACTTGTTATTGCTATTCCTTGTTTGCTTCTAGGAGTGATGGCAGAAAACACTTACAACTAACAGGGTCTGTGTGCTGGTCATCAGATGCATTAACACAGCAGGGAGTTTAGGAAGCTACCTGCTGTTTCTAAGCCAGGCTTAGAGGAAAGGACCCCAGAGGATGGGTGGCAACCTCTAAAGGAGAGGAAGCAGTTTCAGTACCTAGGTCTGCAGCAAAGAAGGAAGAAGAGAGCTTTGGGTGAGGTACACTTGGGAGGTAGCAGGTCTTGAGAAAGGGCCAAGCAGCAGCAAAATTCATGTGTGAACAAAGGTTTCGTAGCAGCATTGTCTGCAATAGCCAAACTGGGAATGAGTCAGGTGTCCATCAAAAAGGAATTATTAAATAAATTACAGAACAGCTTTACCATGGAATAGCAGACAACCATTAAAAAGACTGGAGAGGGCCAGGCACGGTGGTTTATGCCTGTAATCCCAGCACTTTGGGAGGCCAAGGTGGGTGGATCACTTGAGGTCAGGAGTTCGAGACCAGCCTGGCCAACAGGGCAAAAATCCCATCTCTACTAAAAATACAAAAATTAGCCGGGCATGGTGGCGGGCACCTATAAACCCAGCTACTCGGGAGGCCAAGGCAGGAGAATCGCTTGAACCCGGGGGGCAGAGGTTGCAGTGAGCTGAGATCTTGCCACTTCACTCCAGCCTGGTCAAAAGAGCGATACTCTGTCTCAAAAAAAAAAAAAAAAAAAAAAAGACTGGAGAGGATCTAAAGGTGCTGACATGAAAAGATAACTGAGATATTTTAGTAAAATATGAAAGTGAAAAAAGCGAAGTCCACAATAACATGCATATTGTGAAATTCCATTTGTATGTGGGTTTTCTTTTTAAGGATAGCCATGCAATGTTTTCTTACATATTCTTGTATATACATAGAAAATGTCTGGAAAGAAATAACACAAGACTGTTAGTGCCTCACCCTACTCAGCTCTCTAAGATTGAGACATACTAAGGGAGGCACCAAAGAATTACTACTTTCCTTTTTTCTTTTTGAGATGGAGTTTCACTTGTATTGCCCAGGCTGGAGTGCAATGGCGCGATCTCAGCTCACTGTAACCTCCACCTCCCAGGTTCAAGCGACTCTCCTGCCTCAGCCTCCTGAGTAGCTGGGATCACAGGCACGCACCACCAGGGCCGGCTAATTTTTGTATTTTTAATAGAGACAGGGTTTCACCATGTTGGCCAGGCTGGTCTCAAACTCCTGACCTCAGGTGATCCACCCACCTTGGCCTCCTAAAGTGCTGGGATTACAGGCGTGAGCCACTGTGCCTGGCAGGAATTACTACTTTCAACTTTATAATCTTTTATTCTGTTTGAAAGTTTTAAAAACCATTTATAATTAAAAATTTTTCTTTTCTGCAAAAGGCTTTGAGCGTTTCAGCCAAGTGAATTTCAGGATTTACAATATTTGAAAGCATATCTCTCAATGCTAATTTCAAATAAGAATATGGGCTTTAGTCTTCTGCTTTTTTCTTTTACTCAGGATGGTGGACAAAATTGCAGTATTAATATACGCTCTTTTCATGCACATGCAGAATATTTAGAAAGAATGACTGTTCTAAGCCATGGAAGGATTCAATGAGATGTCAACAAATGGATAGCACACAAATGATACTCTCTGTCTACAGTGCAATACAATTATAAATCAGAGACAAAAGTACTATATTTAAGTAATGGTTAAATAACCAATTTACGACACAGTCCAATTCTAAATTCCCTCTCTAACAGAGTTAAGACAAAGGAAAAACTTGTACTAATGAATCTTTGATGATTTTTACCTTCACTCCTAAATATTATTATTTTTTCTCACCAATGGATTCACGTCACACCCTCCTAATTATGAAGAGAACATTCATTGCTCCTGAGTTGAACTACGTGTAAATAAATGAATGAGTTCATTTATATCTCACCTCCTTCCATAAAGTTTTGAAGGCAGTTCAGAACCCAATTCTGAATCTGGAGAAAGCTTCCTTGCCAGTCAGTGGTTGTAACACTAATTTATTAAAGCCATGAAAAATTCCTCCAAGATCCTAACCCTTGGCTACAGGCACCAGCATTTGAAAGACTCTGTTTTTCTCTGGAGGGGAGCTCACACACCTGCCAGGCACAGTCATGCTTAGATACTGACATAGACAGATCCCCAAATATATCTTATGTGAAAGAAAAAAAAAGTTGCAAGACGATGTGTAATATGTACTATATGAATTGTTAGATTATCTAATTTGCAAATCAGGCATATGCTTGGGGCACCAAGAAAGCAAAAGACAAAAAAAAAAAACAAAAACAAAAAAAACACACACAAAAACATAAAAAAGCCCACAACTTTTTGAAAGAATACATTTAAAAAATACTCAAATAAATATTAAAGGAAAAATTAAAACTTTGACTTTTTGCTTGTTTTTTTTTTTGTTTAGTATTTTGATTTTGAATTATACATGTGCAGGGCCAGGGGACAGAGTAACCATTTTTAGGCTTAGGGTTGCTTAAGTTCTAAGTCTGGCTATGATTTTATAAAAATATTTTATATAAATTTTTTAATTTATATTATATTTTTATTTATATTATATTTATATTTTTAATTTTATTATAAAAATAAATTTTGTAAACTTTACATATATATTTATATCTATTAAATATTCATATATGCAGGGAAAGCAATCTGGATAAATGCACCTCAACTTAAAAGTGGTTATATCTCTGAAAGACAGGATTTTAACATCTACCTTATATGTTTCTGTAACTTTTGACATTTTCACAATGAGTATGAGTTATTTTTGTAATCAGGAATACAATGAAGGTTAAAAACAACATAAAATATAAAGTGCAGGCAGTGGGCAGTTAGGCCTTGTCCAGGAATGTCACTCGTCAGTGGTATGGTTGTGTGTGGTCTCACCTCGGTGTAGGCTACTGAGGTATTGCTGCCCAGTCTGAAGCTTCACCCTTGATTCACTGCAGTTTCCTTTGATTCCTCTGTCCTTCTGCTGTCACCTCTGACCTGTGTTCCCCTTGTCAGATGGGGCTTGCTTGACATTCATCTGACTATTAAGATTCCAACCCCTATTTTTCTCTTTTCCAGCTGACCCCCTGGAATTGACATTACCTCAGACCCTCTAATAAATCGTCAGCTCTTTTTCCTATGTAAACAGGCCCTCTGGGCTGTCTTCTTGTGTGATGCAGAGCTTTATGTAAATATTCTAGCAAGCTGGGTCAATATAAAATGTGGATGTGGGGCCGGGCATGGTGGCTCGTGCCTGTAATCCCAGCACTTTGGGAGGCAGAAATGGGAAGATTACTTGAGGCCAGGAGTTCGAGATCAGCCTGGGCAACATATCAAGCCCTCCTTCTCTACCAAAAAAAAAAAAAAAAAAAAATTAGCATGACGGCATGCCCCTATAGCCCTAGTTACTTGGAAGGCTGAGGTAGGAGGATTGCTTGAACTCAGGAGTTTGAGGCTGCAGTGAGCTATGATTGTACCACTACACTCCAGCCTGGGTGACAGAGATTCTGTTTCTAAAATAAATAAATAAATACGTACATAAGTAAATGAAATGTAGATACAGTCATTTAAAGATATTGAGCACAGTGAGTTTTCATAAGCTGTGTTTAAATGGGAGGTAGCAATGGTACCAGCATAAAAGCCAGCTTTGGCCAGGTGCTGTGGCTCACTCCTGTAATCCCAGCACTTGGGAAGGCTGAGGCGGGCAGATCACTTAACGACAGGAGTTTGAGACTAGCCTGGTCAACATGGTGAAACCCTGTCTCTGCTAAAAAATACAAAAATTAGTCGTATGTGGTGGTGGCCACCTGTAATCCCAGCTACTCGGGAGGCTGAGGGAGGAGAATTGCTTGAACCTGGGAGGTGGAGATTGTAGTGAGCTGAGATCATGCCACTGCACTCCAGTGCACTCCAGCCTGGGCAACAGAGCGAGATTCTGTCTTAAAAAAAAAAAAAAAAAAGCTAGCCTTTCCCGGGCAGAGGATGCTCACTGGAACACAGAGCTGGACAAAAAGGGGCCAGCTGGCAGCAAGGAGACTACAATGTTTGGAGAGGAGGGGGTATCAGGTGGTGATGGGGGACTTAGATGGGTTGAGAGGACTTCTCTGAGTGGAGAATTCATCAGGGGCTGGTGCTTCCTGAAGACAAAGGCTGTGGGGGCCAACTGGGATTTACTGGGCTTTAGTTAATCCTTGGTTTGGAGACACACAGATTACCTGTCTGGCCTATTTGTTAGTGTGTTATACAGAGATGAAAACCCAATAAAAGAGAGGTCTGGGAGAACAGAACTCCTGTCAGGTGAGAGGCCCCCTCCCCAGTGTAAAGCTGATGGCCACTCCGAGCGGGTCTTGCTTGATGGATAGTTGGCCACCCAAGGAGAGAGGGAGGGAGGGAGGAAGAGAGGGAGAGAGAAAGGAGAGAGAATTGAAAGGGAGGGTAGCACCCAGTGAGGGCTTCCAGTAACCATTTCAGAAAGGGGTCGATGGCACAGATGTGAGAGCTGCAAAAAAAAATTAAAAAGAAAGAAAAAAAGACAAACCAAAAATAAATAAAAGGAGTCAAGAGGCAGGCGGGGGAACCAAACCTTGTTACACCTGTAAGATTCTTGATTATGTGTGGCTTCCTCAATCGTGTTGTTTATATTTTCCACATCTGTTTCCATGGTGATTAGCAGTAAATCAGTAGCAGCAAAGCAATAAAAGCTTTAAAATAAAATGTATTTGTCTTTGGGGAGCAGCAAGAAAGGAGGAGCTGGGGAGGCCGGCAAAGGTACCTCCCCAAGGAGAGGAAAGCAGGCTGGTCCCAGGACCCACTGCAAGAAGGTGAAGGAGATCTAGATTTGGCAGTAAGCTTGGGTGGAGGAGGACCCTTGGGGCTTATTTAAAAAACAACCACAACAACGAAAACCCCAGCCCTTCTATTATTTTACTTGTCCTTCCATTGTGGCATTTATTTCACACCTACTTGGAGATAATAAATTACCCTGTGGTCTGCGTGCGGTGGCTCACACCTGTAATCCCAGCATTTTGGGAAGCTGAGGCGGGTGGATCACTTGAGTCCAGGAGTTTGAGATCAGCCTGACCAACATGGAGAAACCCCGTCTCTACTAAAGCTTCAAAAACTAGCTGGGCATAATGGCACACGCCAGTAGTCCCAGCTACTTTGGAGGCTGAAGTGAGAGGATTGCTCAATCGAGCCCAGGAGACAGAGGTTGCAGTGAGCTGAGATTGAGCCACTGCACTCCAGGCTGGGTGACAGAGTGAGATTCTGTCTCAAATAAAGAAATATGTAAATAATCCTGTGATCATTTGCTTTTATATTTTCAGCTAGATGTAAGAATGAAACCATGTCTCACGTGTTCCTATATTCCCAAGCAGCTGATACAGAACAGGGCATGTTTCAAGGGCTCAATATATTTTTCTTTCTTTTTTTGGTTAAAAAGAATCTTACTTCTATATACATATGTATAATGCATAAATGTGCCCTTTTTACTTCCTCTTTTTCCTTGGCTTCCTCCTCCCCATCTTCTCAAAGTCATACAATCATATGCAAATATAATGCACACATACATATATAGATTTTTTGTCAATATATATATATTTCACAAAAATATGATTATATCATATTATACACTTTTCTGCCACTTGCTTTTTTTTCCCTCAACAATACCTCTTGGAAATCTACCAAGCAAACTTCTGCAATACAATCTCATTCTTTTTTTTTTTGAGATGGAGTCTCACTCTGTCACCCAGGCTGGAGTGGAGGGACAAGATCTTGGCTCACTGCGGCCTTGACCTCCCAGGTTCAGGTGATCCTCCTACCTCAGCCTCCTGAGTAGCTGGGACTACAAGCACATGCCACCATGCCTGGCTAATTCTTTGTATTTTTTTTTATAGAGATGGGGTTTTGTCATGTTGCCCAGGCTGGTCTTGAACTCCTGTACTCAAGCGATCAGCCTGCGTCAGCCTCCCAAGGTGCTTGGATTACAGGTGTGAGCCACCATGTCTGGCCCATCATTATTTTTAATAGCCAGAAGTGTGGCTGTGCTATATATAACTTATTCAAGGTGTGGCTCAGCTGGAGCTCCTGGCTTTCTGGAACTGATTCTTCACATTTCTTTCCAACCTGGCACTCAGTGACATCAGGCTGGTAGCTTGAAATCAGGCATGACGGGAATATTTACATCATAGAAATCTGCAAACACTGCAAACCAGGGCTTTTTCCTGGTTTTAACTAGCATACCACTTGGTGCCTATTACTGGGTTTTAATTTGTTTCTGTTTTTTTTCCCCAGGGATGGGGAGAAGAATGGCCAGTACAAACAATCCTAATATGTGTGTGTGTGTGTGTGTGTGTATGTACGTACGTATGTATAATCTCTTGGCATTTGCTCTTCTATGGGATATAAGAGTGTGATTGATGGGTCAAGGGGAATATATATTTTCAATTTCTAAAGATGTTTCCAGATTGTAGAGGGTTGTGGAAATTTGCATTTCTACCAGCGGTATAAAAACTGTTTTCCTTCTATCCCTGTCAGCAATGGAAATTACCCTCATTTTAATTTTTGCTAGTCTAAAAGGTATAAAAGAATATCTCATTATATTTTAATTTGCATCTCTCTGAATACTAATAATTTTGAGCTTCTTTCCCTATGTGTGTTGACCATTTAAATATGCTCTTTTGTGAGGTGTCTGTTGATGCCCTTTGCCTATTTTTCTATTATTTGTATCCCTTTTGTCCATTTATAAAATCTTTTTGTTTATTTTTAAAAAATCATCTGTCCCATACATTACAAATATTTTCTCCCAAATCTGTTGTTTGTCTACTGACTTTGTTTTATCTTTTGCCATACAAAAGTGTTTTTTAATTGTTACAAGGTAAAATAAAATATGTCTATATTTTCTTTTATAGCTTCTGGATTTCCAGTCTTGGTTTACAAAGCACCTCCCTTCCTGCCTCCATATTGAACATGTAGCCTCCTAAATTTTCAAGATTGTTATTGTCTTATTTTTACATTTGTTTTTAATCTATATGGAGTTTATACTTGTATGTGGTATAAAATAGGAGTCCCATTTTATTTTCTTCCAGATGGAAGTTGTCTTGGTGCCATTTATTAAATAATCCATTCTTTCATGGAATTGAAACACGAAGTATGTCATATAGTAAATTTTCATGTATATACTTGGTCTATTTCTGGGTTCTCTATTTTATTCCAGTGATCCATTTATCTATTCCCATGCCAATACCAAATTGATTTAATTACAGTGGTTTTGTAGTACATTCTGATGTCTAGGAAGACAAGTCTCACCCTTTATGTTTCTTTTTTACATTTTTATTTGCCATTCTAAAGCATTTATCCTTCTATATAATTTTAGGATGATTTTATTTAATTTTTCCTCCAAATCAAAACTTCTTTGTTATCTAATTAGAATTGCATCAAATGTGTCCATTAATTTTGGAAAAGTTGACATTTTCATCAATATTCTTTTATCCATTCCAAATATATTTTCTGAGTACCTACTTTGCAACAAGCTCTGGAGATACAGCAGTGAAGAAGACAGACATGGTCCCTACTGTCTCTGAGTCCAGGTTATTTTGTTTATAAATAAGTGGCCCAGTAATTCCACTCTTGGGTATATACCCAACAGCAATGAGTGCTAATAACAACAAAACCAGGTGCAGTGGTGCACATCTGTAGTCCCAGCTCCTCAGAGGTAGAGGCAGGAAGATGACTTGAGGCCAGGAGTTTGAGGCTGCAGTGCATCATGATCACGTGGGAGAATAGCCACTGCACTCCAGCCTGGGCAACACAGTGAGACCCCACCTCTAAAAGAAAAAAAATGAGTGCTAACATCTACCATGAAACAGATACAAGAGTATTCATAGCAGTTTTATGCATAATAGACAAAAACTGGAAGTAACACAAATGTCCCAACAGTAGAATGCATAAATTGTGGTATATTTCTACAACGGATTACCACACAGCAGTGAAAAAGATGAACTATTGATTCCCACAACACCATAGATGAATCTCACAGATATATTGAGCATGAGTAGGTAGATACAAAAGAGTATATACTAAGTGATTCCATTTCTTTTTTTTTTTGAGATGGAGTCTCACTTTGCCGCCCAGGCTGGAGTACAGTGGTACGATCTCGGCTCACTGCAAGCTCTGCCTCTTGGGTTCACACCATTCTCCTGCCTCAGTCTCTTGAGTAGATGGGACTACAGGTGCCTGTCACCATTCCCGGCTAATTTTTTATTTTTTTTATTTTTAGTAGAGATAGGGTTTCACCATGTTAGTCAGGATGGTCTCGATCTCCTGACCTCGTGATCCGCCCGCCTCGGCCTCCCAAAGTGCTAGGATTACAGGCGTGAGCCACTGCACCCAGCCAAGTGATTCCATTTCTATGAAACTTAAAAAACAGGCAAAACTTATTTAGAGAGAGGGTAGAATGTGGCTACTTTTGGGAAGTGGATGCATATTGACTGTGAGGAGACACAAGGGAATCTTCTGGAATGGGGGTCATGCTTCATATTTGATCTGGCTGGTGATTACATGAATACAGATACAGTATACCTTCATCAAGCCAGACACTGGGAACCATCCATTTTACTGTCTGCAAGTTGTACTTCAATTAAAACCAAAAAGGATAAAGGTAAACTTATCCACACAGAATTCCCCCCTCCACATCAGGGTGCCTAGGATAAGCAGCCATCTGTGGACCTCTGTCTTATGCCTTCTCCATCTCTGAAACACTGAGTTTTCTAGTGCTTTCTAGGCTGGGCTATTGCAATCTGGAATCTACAGCAGCTGCTGCTCATATCATAATTTTCCAGCCCTCCTTTAAAAAAATGCATTAAAAAATATATTTATGGACTACAGTATTGTGGAAAAGCAACAGACCTGGACCAGCCAGCTCAGACTCCCTCTCCCCAACTGGTCAATGAGAAACCCTGGGTTTATGTGCCTTACCCCCAAAAGAGTTATAAAGTTTAGTAAGTGCCTGGAAAGCAGGCAAGACTCTGCGATGCAATCTGGATCACCCATTACCAATTTGCTTTGCTCACCCACCGTAGTGGCTGGGCCTTATGCTTCCTAGGGGAAAATGAGCAGTTTGAATGCCTGCCCCCTCCTTCTCTCCTCTCCCATCTTATCCACTCTCCTCCCTTTGTTCTCCATTAATGTGTTCTCTAATGTGGGGGTGCCCATATTTGTGGCTATCTGGGGAGAAAACTTTGAGCCAAACTTGGGGCTTCACACATAACCCCAAGTTGTAAGCATGCGATGTAGCCTGCAGAGGTTACAAAAGGCAGATTACCATGTGGTGCTGCGGTTGCAGTTATTTCATGCCATTTTGTATTTCCGCTCTCTAGGGTAGTGACTCACTGCTTTCCAGTTCAATGTGAGGACATGTCCCACAGTGTTGACTGCCTGATGCTCCTGGAGGACATTCCTAACCCACCACTCACCAAGTTATTAGAAATCTAACTCCGAAATCACTAATCCCCAAATAGCCTCTATTCTCTCAACTGCTGGTTTCCTTGCTTTGATTTTATGCACAGTAGTTCCAAACTCAAGGCCAAAAATTCTACCCCATGCCGAGCCACTTTCAAAGGAGAACCAATATGCTAGGACTAGAGGGGGATTTGAATAGCAGTTAATTGTCAGTTTGTCTAGTGAATAAAGCTTCCTCTCTCCCCTGAGCAAGCTGGTTATTTGTTAAAGTTTTCTGGGGTTTTGGAGCACCTCACTGTTGGGGCAGTTCAAACTCAGCAGTTTTAATTATTAATCAGGTCAAAGGCTGATGACAATTTTTCCTCTCTTCAGGGGAGGGTCTTGAGAGTTCACAGGAGGGGATGTCCAAGCCCTGTCCTGTGACGGGTGGAAAGGAAGGAGAGAGAGAAACGATTCAAGTCAGACCAGTCCCGAGTTCCTAATGATTCCTTTGCCCTAGACAGACCGTATTGGAAAGTCGCTTAATCTGCCTCTGGGTTCATTTTAAACGAATATAGGTCTTCAACCTTTCCACAGGGTTGTAGCTTTCTGAGTTGATAAAAATTCCAGACTTGACAGAACATGTTAAAATGTTGTGCCCTTGCAAATTGGAGTGCAGAAAAGGTGGTATGCTCTTCAAATGTGTCTGCTCTGAGGTATCACCTTCCTCGGGGTGGGAGTGGGGAGGGGTGCCCTCTGCTTGAGCACACGTAGAAAAGGCATGAGGCTTTTTCCAGTTTGAGTTTGTAACATTTTCAAATACAGACCTTCCTCCCACACTTCTTTCCTGATCCCTGTGGGTCTCCTTTCTCCTTTTGGCCTGAGACCCCAACTTGACAAGATCCAGAAAGGTCTCTTTTACATCTGCCTATTTGTTAGCCATTCTAAACGATTCCAGCAGCCTCTGCCTCCCACCCTCGTTGCTAGGCAGATTCCCTGGTTGCTAGGCCACCACTGCTCCTTCTCTGCCTCAAAAAGAGGTACGAATTTCCGGTGACCCACTCAACCATCCACCCACCCACTCACACACTGACAAAACAAATAGGTCCTAAACACCTACTAGATGTGAAACCCTGAGCCCAGCGTAGAACAGTTCCAAATGGAAAGAGAGATGGCAAATCCAGGGGTATCTGATATAGAGGCGACCAGTTGTCATGGGGGTGATGAGCATGCTGTCTCCTGGGAGTTTTCTCAGGGGACAGCCATAGACTTGGAGAATTTTTTCTGACCCTCAGCCTTTTGGGTGCAGAAAACTCATTTTCTGCGCAATCAGAAAGAGATCCTTGTCCTAGTGGCAAAAGCATATTGATCAGGCTTGAGAGACTAATGCCTAAAACCAGAATGTGAATTTATTAATTTATAATGTGAATGAAGCCTGTCATATGGATCCAAGATAATCCACTTTTCTGGAAATGATGGTGTCACTGAAGGATATTGGAGAGCTGGTATAGAGCACCAGTTTGCATAGGAAAGGGAGTATATCTGTATATCTATATTAATTTTAACATTCTTACTACATGTCAGGCAAAATGCTAGATGGTTTACAGATGCAATTTTTTTAGTTCCTCATATCAACCATGAGAAGGAGCTACAAAACACTCCTTCCGATGTCACAGAAAAAGCAGTTCCAGTTAAATGACTTAACTCAGGTCTTCCAGCTAATAGATGACAGGACCAGAATTTGAACCCCAAAGCCCATGGTTGGACCAATGGATTCCAGCTACCTGGCAATAGTAGGATGACACGTTAGCTTGGGGGCAAGTTGGGTAATGGATGCTAAGGTGCTGATGAATGAGTCTGATGGAAATTTCCAATAAGCGATGGAACACATAGAAGTGGAACTTTGTTGATCTAGATCTAGAGATGGGAATTGGAGGCATCATCCAGCATTTAGCTTACTTCTTCTGGAGGTGCTCTGAGAGAACAGTTTCTCAATTCTTGGTGATAGTTGATACATATTTGTGCTTGTTAGCTCCAGTGTAGCAGTGGAATATAGGAAGGTCATGTGGGCTGGCATCTAAATGGTGTGGAACAGGGGACCTAAGAGGGATTGCTAGGGCTGGGAGCTCAGAGGGAAAGGCTTCTAATAGCTTCACCACCAGCCTGCCAGACAGACATCAACCCAAGAGTCCCAGCACCTAAATCTACCAAGAGACCAAGATCTTAGCTTTGTTGTTGTTGTTTTTTAAAGAGACAAGGTCTCACTCTGTCACCCAGGCTAGAGTACAGTGGTGTTCACTATGACCTCAAACTCCTGGGCTCAAGCTATCCTCCTGCCTCAGCCTCCCAAGTAACTAGGACTGTAGGTGGGTACCATCACGCCCAGCTAGCTTTCTAAAAAAATTTTTTTGTAGACATGGGCTCTCACTATGTTGTCCAGGTTGGTTTTGAACCCCTGGCCTCAAACAGTTCTCCCACCTTAGCCTTCCAAAGTGCTGGGATTACAAGTGTGAATCACCATGCCTGGCCCATTTTAGCTTTAAGGAAAGGTAGAAGCAGCCTTGGGGAGAAGGTCGCATGTTTGTGGGTGGAGCAGAGTCACTGAGCTCTCTGGAAGAGACACCCCGGAACCGGCATAAGAAGGTCAGCAGAGGAATGCATTCCTCGTTCAGGGGCCTGGTCAGGAGCCCCAACTAGGGAGCAGAGCAGACATAGCACAGCCTAGATTTGGGAGCCAGATTCAGACAGGAGCCTGGGTGGCATTGTTCTGAAAGCTGAGAACTCAATGAGACATGGCAATGGTGTTAACCTCTGTGGAGACAAGAGCGACTCCATCGCGGATGCTAACCTGCCATGTTGATTTCTGAGTAGCCCCAGTCCCCTGAGTGCCTCCTGATTCCTACCTTGTTTGTCTCTAGTGTAAGAACAAAGCAACCCTGATGTTATCGCACAAATTATAGGCTATGACGCATGTAGCATTCTTGCCTCTTCTGGAGGGTTGCCTTGCATTGTCCTGCTGGAGTGTGTGCACCCTTTCTCTATGGTATATAAGCCATGGGTCTGGGGAGTAACAGTGTGGAAATCTACCTATCTTGCAGCCATGCAAGACCATGCTTCTCTCTGTAAGTTCCCCCCAATAAAACACCCTTTACCGACAAATCGGGTTTGTCTGCCTCGTTCTTTGTTTCTCAGCTCCTTCAGCATTTGGGAGCCGCTTTGCACATATGGCCCTTTCCCAGAACAACCTCTATCTCAGGCTAAAGTCCAAGCCCTAATGAATTGAGGAAGAATGAGGAGCAAGGAGGTCAAAAGCCTGTACCTTTTCTTCCCGCCCTTCTTAGCCTCTTGTTCTTGCAACAAACTATTCTGGGTCTAGACTTGAATTATGCTGGGGAAGGAATCTGTGTTCCATAAGTTGTCTGTTTCTCTGCCTTTGTAATTTACTTTTTTGGCGTTCCCCCCAGTTTCCCAGCGAGGTGCTTTTTGAACAATCTCAGCCTTGTCTGGACGCCTGAGATTTGCCCACATTTGGGCCGAGACAGCCAAGGGGTTCCAGGGCCCCTGGAAATTTAGCATGGTGGGGCTAGCAGCTGTCTCAGCTGGATTTGCAGGAAACAGCTGGTGGAGCCAGGGCAGAGAGAGGTGAAATCTCGAGAGAGGAAGAGATTGAGAAAGAGAGAGAGATGGGAGCAGCTGCAGTTGCTAAGCTCTTCCCGCCTGGGTTCTTCCATTACAGAGGCCTGCCACCGTCTCCAGCTCTCCCCATACTGACTTTACTCAAGAAGAAATAAACAAGTTAAAGTAGCGATGCTCCAGGGACTATAAACAGTGAGCATGGACAGTATCTGATGGGGAATCAGACCTAGGGTTCTTACCTTAGAGCCTGGGTTGTGTTCACCTGCAAAGCTTAACAGCACCTGCGGTGTGATTCAGTTGGAGGGCGGATTATGCCCCAGACATTAGACCATGACTGTTTGGGGATAAGGTCCATTCAGGGAACATAGCATTCAATTGAAATGGCAGGGAATTGGAGGAATTTGGGCTCTCCTGTTAGTTTAGTAAACTGAGGGTCTCTCAAAGATTTGTGTATGGCTCTGGCCTGCGCCTGATAGAAGGCCCTCCCCCAACCCGTACCTCCCTTACTCGGTGAGCCATGATTTTTCTTTTTACTTAAAGACCTGGAATTATGAAACAACCGGAGAAACACACGAATTCTTTGACTTATTGCTAGTTGGCCCTTTGGGAGAAATGGCTGAGGTTAGGAAGGTGCCAGAGTTACTCAGAAAGTTCTGGAGGGTACCTACTTCTAACCCACAAATACTTTGCAGACGCAGGTTGGTTCCTGGGCAGCAGCGGTTAAATTGAAATCTTGATTCTCTTGGTAACTTGATGGCTTAGTTTAGGCCCAGGTTGCTGTTCCATGAACTGCCTTGAAATTTAATCACCCAAATTTATTTCCTAGAGTGTTTTTCACCATCTCCTCCTCTAGGCCCATTAGTCACCATCCCGTGACCTGACAGAGTGATTATTAAAGACCCTGTGGTTCCCTTTCACTAGATTTAGGGGTGTTGGTAACTCTGGAGGCAAGTTCTAACTTGGGTCACAGTTGGGTGGATTTTCCCTCAATTGGTTATGAATCTTCCCTCAGGGCACCTGGAGGCCTGGGAGAATTACACTGTGTACCTGCCATTTCTTCTTTAAAGCTGGCGAGATGGTTACTGGTGTCTTCTAGGGCTGGTGTTTTCAGGCTGGGGGTTATATTATCCTTTGCCCCTGAGCGCATTACTGACATCTCCCAGCTTCAATTTCCCTTTTGGTAAAAGGGGGATAATGCCCATAAAAGGTCGGTGCTGACTGGGCGCGGTGGCTCATGCCTGTAATCCCAGCACTTTGGGAGGCTGAGGCAGGCGGATCATGAAGTCAGGAGAGCGAGACCATCCTGGCTAACACAGTGAAACCCTGTCTCTACTAAAAATATAAAAAAAAAAAATAGCTGGGCGTGGTGGCGGGCCCCTGTAGTCTCAGCTACTTGGGAGGCTGAAGCAGGAGAATAGCGTGAACCCGGGAGGTGGAGCTTGCAGTGAGCCGAGATCGCACCACTGCACTCCAGCCTGGGTGACAGAGCAAGACTCTGTCTCAAAAAAAAAAAAAAAAGGTTGATGCTGAGCCTGGCACATCAGCATGCAACGAAATGTTAGCTCCCTTCCCTTCCAGCTGGTACTAGACCTGGGCCTTCCTTTGAGGATCTTGGAAGAGAAATTTTATTAGTCTGATTTAGAAGCATTCTTACAGAACTTTATTTCAAGAATAGTTCATAAATGTTTAACTCTCTCCCCCTTCCAACCTAGTCCTCTTCTAAATAGGGGCTGCAGACCAGGTGCAGTGGTTCTTGCCTGTAATCCCAACACTAGGAGCCTGAGGCAGGTGGACTGCTTGAGCCCAGGAGTTTGAGACCAACCTGGGCAATGTGGCAAAACTCCATCTCTACCAAAAACTACAAAAAAGTTAGCAAGACATGATGGCGCACGCCTATAACCCTAGCTACTCGGGAGGCTGAGGTGGGAGAATCACCTGAGCCAGGGATCTTGAGGCTGCAGTAAGCGATGATGGCATCACTACACTCCAGCCTGGGCGACCGAGCGAGATCTTGTCTCAAAAGAAAAAAAAAGTAGAGGCTGCATAGAGGTGTCAGGCAGGTAATATAAATATAGCAATCTGACTGCGCACTGTGGGGCCCTGCTGAAGGTAAAACAGTGTCTCTGTCCTAGAAACAATTGTTTCCAGGTGCGAATGAAAGCCAAAATGATCTTGCCTTTTTTTTTTTTTTTTTTTGAGACAGAGTTTCACTCTGTCGACAGGCTGGAGTGCAGTGGCACGATCTCGGCTCACTGCAACCTCTGCCTCCCGGGCTCAAGCGATTCTCCTGCCTCAGCCTCCTGAGTAGCTGGAACTACAGGCACATACCACCATGCCCAGCTAATTTTTGTATTTTTAGTAGAGACGGGGTTTCACCATGTTAGCCAGGATGGTCTCGATCTCTTGACCTCGTGATCCAGCCACCTTGGGCTCCCAAAGTGCTGGGATTACAGGCGTGAGCCAGTGTGCCTGGCTGATCTTCCCATTTTAAAAGAGAAGCCAGATACCAGCATGTATGATGAAAAGTCTCAAATTTTACATGTTTTCAATTAATTAAAAAATTTAAAATATTGGGTAGCTAAAACACAGTATGGCTTCCCACTGGATAGGATGGCAGTGGGAAGGCTTTGCCCTTGGCAGGCTCTGGATACAGTGTTCTTGTTTTTGTGGCCGCCCCCTTCCTCAACCCAAGGACTGGGCCTTCCTACTCTCTTCTTGGTTGGCCTCTCAAGGTAACTACGTGAGCCTTCTCCTCTCCTGCAGACATGTTGGGCCAGTTAAAGGTTATTCTGTAGAAATCTCAACCAACAAGTCAAAAGATGAGTTTCCTGCTCTTAATAGATAATTTTTATTGGTTTTGCAATAAACGTATGAAATAGAAACAATAGCAATAAACCAGCTCAACAAGAAATCGAAAGGCGCAGGCCCCCAAAGCCCTTCCTGCCTCTTGTTAATGAGTCTCTAATTTATAGACTGGCTTGCAGGCCCACTTTTCTTTTGCCAAGCTTTGCAAACTTTTCCATCTTGGAGGCCCAGGTGCTCTGGGGGCTTCTGTGCTCATTTCCACATAGTGGTTGTAATGGAAGCTGGGACACAGTCATGCCAGACGGGGTGGGGTGGCACTGCTTTGGGGTTTGGGGGCCTGAGCCCAACCTTGTCTCCTTAAGGGGACTTGAGGGTCTGTCCCGTTTGATTTTGTTTATCAATGGAGGGCAGAAAAGGAGAGTGACCAGGATAAAAACTCATGCTGAAATGGCCGAGGGCTACAAGTTTAAATTTTGGAGAGCACAGAGGCCAGGGAGCGGGCACAAAAAGCATGCAGAGGCTGAGGGAAGGGGTTGCATCTTCTAAACCCTTGAACTTCGCCTTTTGGAATATGCAGAATATTTTTAGTTTGTGGTGCTGGGCCTTTTCTCAGGATCCAAATCGGCGTGCCCCACTCCTGCTAAGGGAGGTAGGGTGGGTGGAGGGTGATCCTGGTGTCATTGTAGACACTGATGAGACCTTGCAGCTGTTCTCAGTGGCAACTCAAGCAAGCTGGAGGCCCTGGGTCCCTGCCAGCGGGTGTTTACTTGCCGGGTTACTGGCAGTGTCGGATGAATGATAGCTAAAGTCAGAAGGGCTCAGTGCTCCATTTGAACATTTCCCCTGGGGCCTGTAGCCCAAAGAACAGGTTATCTGTGTTCCTGATCTTGCCTCAAAGAAAGTGCAGGCCTCCTCTGGCCTCATGCTCTAACCGTGAGAGTGAGAAAAGAGAACCAAGTGGGGTTTCCGCATCCACCCCTCCTGGGATCGGATGACCCAGAGTTTGGATGGGTGGCAACCACCCCGGCAGCCCATGGCACGAGCCCGCAGAGGGCATTCACTTGGGATGCTGATGCTCTCATCCCTGGGGCCAGGTTGGCACTCCAACACCCCCCTTCTCGCCCCTTCTGGCCATGCCCAGTCAGGGCAGAGCTGTCGGCACATCTCTTCCAGAAATTCACAGCACTGCCTCAGCTCTCTGTGGCTCTTCTCCTCACCCCATCTCCCCACTCCCCAGTGAGCTGGGGGGAAAAGACCGCTGACTTTGCAACCCACAGCCCCTGAAAGTCCCCTTTGATAGCATGCTGTTATGCTTCGAGGACACAGGACTGTGAACTTGAAATTGTCTTGCCTTTGTCACCTCCTGGCAGGTCTTTAGAGCTCGGGGAAACAGCTGAGCGGTACAAATCGCAGCGGCGTGGTAAAGCCCCCCTAACTCCTGATGGGCTGCCTGACTCATATCCGTTTCCCTGGCAAAAAATAAGTTTTTGTTATTGCTGGCTTGGCAGAAGCACGGAAGAGTGCGCGAGGATCTACTGCCCCATGCATTACTGGCCAAATTGCCTGCGAAATCCCAGCTCTAGAACTCTTCATCGTTGGCTATGATGTACGGAGCAGAACAGCAGCTCCATTTCCCCTGCGTGGGGCTCAGCGACGCTGGCACTTAGCAGACCTTCTCTGCTTGCAACTCACAGCAAATGTGGCCTCTCCTTTCTCTTCCCCTCTTCTTGGCCTCTTATCCCCTCAACAACCTTTATCTTTCCCATCCCCCTGTCTGCTCATCAACCCCCTCCCTGCTCTCCCCAGCAGAGCCATAGCTGGAGAATCAGGAGGAGGCCTGCAATGTCATTTCCCCATCACTCTGCAGACGATTCCACACTAATGTTCTTTTAATGCTGTGATGCTGCACTAATTAATAAGCATCCTGCACAGAGGCCTCGCCTCGCCTCTCCTCCCCTCTCCTCCTCTTCTCTCCCTGCCCCTCCCCACCAGCCCCCCAGAAGGCCTCGTCACATCCTGGCATCTGGCAGCAGAGAAAGGATTTCACTCTTCTACCTGGGCTGCCTGATATTGCTATGAGAGATAACTGTATACGAACCAATAATCTAGCCTGACAATCCAATTTACTGACCAATAGTGCACAATCCACCATGTCATCGGCTGTGGGGAGGCCCATAAATTAGTTCCTAGTAATTTATTCTGATCAATAGAATGGTCAAAGTCACTTGTCTCTTTAATCAAAGGCCCTCTCAGAGATGTCAGTGCAGGCAGCTGCGTGGGAGGGAGCAGGGCTCTGTGAGCAACAAGGCAGTGGGTGCTAGCACCATACTCCTGCCCTGGCTTCCAGAACCCAGAAGCCTCCCCAAAATGGGGCTAGTGTGGGAGGGGCCCAAGGTCCAAGCTGCCTATGCTTTGCTGGTCACCCCAACCATAAAACATTGGCTTTCAAACAAGCTAAGGACAGAAGAGGCCACGATAGAAATTAACAAGAGATAAGCTCCAAGGAACACTGTACAGGGCCCCAACAATGTCTGATTTTTTTCTGAATGTTTAGAATCTTCCTTCCTCTCCTGGTCACGGGGCCCTACCAGCGCTTGTGCTGATGCTTCTGTAAAGAGAAGGATCCTAGCACCGTGGGTAAGAGCCAGACTGCCTGGCTTTGAATGGTGACTCTGCCATTAGCTACTTGGCCTCAGGCAAGCTTCTTGCCCTTCTGTGATTCACTTTCCTCATCTGTAGAGTGGAACTAATAACAGTACCTACCTCAGGATTATTAAGAAGATTTAGTAAATTAATTATATGATATATAATAAGTTAATATAAAATTAAACTAATAAATGAATATACAAAGTGCTTAGAATAGTGCCTGACATGCAGCAAGCACTACATTGAGTGTTTGTTAACATAAACAAATGCAGAGATCAACGGAAAACATTGATGTGCTTCTCTCTGAAGATGTGCCAAGTCCTTGAGATGGTCTTCCTGACAACTTTGGCTGTTTCCTACCCCTATTCACCTCTTGTCCTCCTTGTCCAAAATAAATAGATAAAGGAAGAGTGTGTGAGGTTAGCTCTTTGAAGTGACAGGGAAACTCCAAAGGCCGCCGTGCAAGGTTTTCCCCTTATCTGGGCCCTCTGGCAGAGCCAGTGTGTCGGCCTTGGGGAAACAGACCGATTTTGCTTTAGAGAAAATAGGCCTGATGTTAGACAGCAGGGAGGGAAAGGAAGGTCTGTTACCTGTGCTGGCTGCAGGGACTGGCTTGTGAGGAAGGAGGCAGAGCTTGCTGACATGAGCAGGACACAGGAAGATGCTGGGCAGGGCGCCATAAAGGGCAGTGGTGCAAGGGTCTGTCACCTTGGATTCCCATCCTGGCTCTGCCACTCACTGGCTGTGGGACTTTGGCCAAGTCACTTCTGGTCTCTGACCCTGATTCTGTATTGAGGCAGGAAGGGGTTTCACAGAGTGATCTCAGAAGTCCCTTTGGGGCCAGGCACGGTGGCTCACGCCTGTAATCCCAGCACTTTGGGAGGCTGAGGAGGGTGGATCACGAGGTCAGGAGTTTAAGACGAGCCTGGCAAGATGGTGAAACCCCGTCTCTACTAAAAATACAAAAATTAGCCAGATGTGGCCTGGGCGACAGAACGAGGCACCATCTAAAAAAAAAAAAAAAAAAAAATAGCCAGGCATGGTGGTGGGCATCTGTAATCCCAGCTATTCGGGAGGCTGAGGCAGGAGAATTGCTTGAACCTGGGAGGCAGAGGTTGCAGTGGGTCGAGATTGCACATTGCACTCCAGCCTGGGCGACAAGAGCTAAACTCCATCTCGGGGGGGGGGGGGGGTGGTGGGAAAGAAGTCCCTTCAGACTCTGATGCTCTGAAATTCTGTATGAATCAGTGAAGGAGTCTGTTGGCTTTTTCTTGATCCCCCTCAACCCTGTACTCCCCACAATAATCATCTGAAAGACTCCGAAACCAAGTTAGTAGCCCAGAGAAATCTGCAGTGTCTCAGTAATATTATAGTTACTAAACGGAACTAATATTATTTGCAGAACAGGGATGGGGTGAGAGCCCACTCATTTGGGATTGGGATTCCTGAGCCCCTGGCCCCCAACTGTAACTAGGTTCCTGGATGTGCAAAGGGCCAGGGGCCTCTGTTCTGCCATCAAGGTCAAAACCAGGACTTCTGATTCTTGGGAACCTTGGAGGCCTCTTTGTTCAATCATTAGCCCTTAGGGCTACCTCATGGCAGGGAAGCCCATGCTAAAGGCAAAGACTCACTGAGGCGCAGAGGGGAAACTGAGCCAAAATCATGCTCAAAACTTCAGACTCCAGTGACTGTCCTTGGATCCTATCCTGGCCTCCTGTGCCTCCATAACAGCCCTGGTGTGTCTATCAGAGGTGAGCTGGACGGCTGGGGTACAGCGGTCATCAGGGTGATGGGACCAGGTTGGAGGCCTGAGGCCAGCCCAGGGTGGCTACATGGCAGGTGGACACAGTTTCTGGTGAGCAGGAATCTGGCACCCTCTGCTGACCCCGCGGCAGGAGACAGCTGGTCAACCAGGCTAGGCTGCAGCCACCGGGAGGGGGAGGGGTGGGGTCCAGGACCAAGAGGCAGCTTCCAGTCAAAAGAGCAGCTTCCCTTTCGGAATAGATCATTTTTATTGGTTTTGCAATAAGCTTATGAGACAGGAACAATCGCAATAAACAAACCGAACAAGAAATCGAAAAGATGGACCCCGAAAGCTGTTACTGAGCCCTTCTCAACTTCTCTTAACGAGTCTCTAATTTATAACAAACTCGTCAACCCAGCACCTCCAGGGTTCCCTGGTTCCAGGTTGGGAACCCCTGGCCTCTGCCTTGTGTGTGACTTGTCATCTCCAGGGTCCTAAGACCTGGCTCCAGAGGTAGCAGGAGTTTCTGGCTAGTAGGAGGAACTGGCCCAGGGATGTCCAGAAACTTCCTTCATGGCTTCCTCTGGGAGGATCTGCAAAGTGTGGTCCTCCCTTGTCATGCACCCCTCACCCCTGCCCAGTAGGTCTCTCCAGAATCAATGGGGCTGGCTCTGGATGGCCCACTTCTCCAAAACTTCTGCTCCAACCCTCTGCCCAGCCCCAGGCTGCTGATGCAGGCATGGAAATCATGTTCCTTTCAGACTACCAGATTAGGGCTTGGCATGGGACGCTGAGATAGCTGGGGGCTTCCAAGCCCCCAAATTCCATGCTCCTCAGATAGGACTGAGGTCACTGTTATGGGCTGAGGTTTTTCTCTCCTCAAGATGAGAAGCTCCATTAGGGCAGAGACACGTCTCTCCCCTTCCCCTCTTCCCCTAAAGCTAAGGCTGTCTGTGAGGAGGGCCAAATGCCTCCCATCAGACTGGGCTTCCAGGAGGCCGGGGCTGAGTCTCTTCCTTCACCTGGAGATCCCTGGGGAAAGGCTGTGTCGCCTCCCCAGACTGCAGCCCCGTGGGCCTGGGTCATGTTTCCTTACCTTAGACTGAGGCTGTGGGAGTGCAGGGCTACATTTCTACCACAGGCTGCAGCTCACTTAAGCATCCATTTTTTTCCAGTCCCTTTTGTCACCCAGTAACCCTGAAGCTTTTCCCAAGGTAGCCCCCTGTCTTCTACCTGTCCGCGCTGGAGGAACAAGTCAGCCCCTGTGCCTTTCCTGGCAGCTGGGCACGGGACAGGGCATCGGGGATGGGAAGCAGTGTTCTACCGACGACTTTCTGGGTTGGGTAGGGCTATGCTTCTCTGCAGGGGACTGAGTGTCTCCTTGTGAAGCCTGCAATCATTGGAGATGGCCACAAGATGTCAGCTCGAGGCTGTGGAAATGGCTCCAGTCCTGAGGCTGAGCTCAAAAGGAAGGAAATCAGACAGCAGCCTGCAAGTCCCTCTCTGTCCCCAACTCAAACTCACAACAATGCTCCATCTCTCTGCTTTGTCCCCAGTTCTTTGCTCCCAGAAGAGTGGGTTCTGAGGCTGCTTGACTTCCAGCTCTGGGAAGGATGGGAGCTGCTGCCCCTATTGCAGGCACCCTTGCTGGGAAGAGCCCTGCGTGCCTGTGTTCCCCTGTGTGTCTTTGTGGGTGTGGCTTCAGGCCACCACAGCCAAGTGTGAGTGCTCAGGGCTGCCTGTGTTTGTGTGTAACTCTTGGCAAGAATTTGTGTCTGCCACGACAGAGAAATTCAGACCTGAAAGGGCCCTTCGAAATCTCCCAGTTCCGCCTCTTGTTTTATAGATGAAGAAACAGAGGCCCAGAGAGAGAGAGAGGAAATGGTTTGTCCAAGGCCACACAGCAAGTCCATTCTGAGCTGTTCCTGGAACCCAGGTCTCCCACTTTGCAGCATGTGTGTGCACCCATCTGGGAGTCTGGTTGACCAGGACTGTGTGCCTGGTGTACTTTTGTGTTAGTGATTTACATCCAATGGGTCCTGGAATGTTCCCTGACTGGCCATCAGCCTGCAAGTTTCCAAACAGAATCACAAGGAAATAGGAAGAAGGAAGGCATGGAAAGGAAGGAGGGAGAGACAGAGAAGTACATATGCATGTAGATGCACATCTCTTTTTGCTTCACGGGGACAGGGTGTGATGTCAATGGTTGGATGTCTGTATCTCCCTAGGTAAGTGTGCCTGTGTCAGACACCTTGATTCATTCTGGTGTTGAGGTTTGAGTTTGTGCACATGCATGTGTATGCGTGTGTACTAGGACCCATTTGTGGGGCTGCAGGGAGTCAAGGTGTCTTTGGGGAGGTGTTGGTGCTTTTGGCTGGGTAGAGTGTGAGCGATGGTGTGTGCCAACGGTTGGCGTGCCTGTCAGTGACTCTGGAGCGAGCATTGGTCAGTGGCCGCGTGAGTGACTAAGGGTGTCAGTGAGCATAAAGAAGAGGCTGCTCCCTCTCCCCATCTCTTTGTCCCCAATCAGACTGTCTTCCCATGGCCCCTAAGGTTTCAGTGTCCCTGCCCCAGTAGCAGTGAAGAAATCCCTTATCGGTTGAGGCAGCAGCCCCCATGTCAGGATTTCAAGGTTCCTGTCGGTTCCATCCATCTTCCGGGGCCTCCTGGTATTAGCATTGATCTACAGGGGAAATGGAGAGCGCGGCTGGGTTATTACGCACCCGCCCGCCTTCCCTGGGCCGTGATTGAGTGCACACAGAGAATTTTTGAAACATGGCCACCCTAACTTATTCTGTCTTCCTGCCAATAACGTGGCATGGGTCCAAATTACGGGTCGATACCAGCTGATCTTTTTATGTTAAACTGTGATGAAGTTGCTTCTGTGGGGAGATGGTATTAGGCCTTGGGTCCTCTTTTATTGGAGAACTTTTGGGATGGAAAAGGGAGGGATGGAAGAGTGGGCAAGGGGAGTGGTCAGTCGGGCATCACGGAGGGCAGGTAGTGTGTGCCTGGGCCAGGAGCATGTGCATGCCCACAGGGGAGTAAGAGCTCGCTGCACTGGCCCTGGGATTCCCGGCTCCTGCCTGATTTCTCCCCTTGTGACCCTCGCCACACTGGGGACCCTCAGGGCCCCCCATCAGACTTTCCATCGCTCAGCCTGCCTGCCTCTGGTGAGGCCCCTCCCTGCTTCCCTCTAAGGATAGAATTCCATTTCCTTCTAGCCGCTTCCACCCTTCTCCCCCACCCCCACTCTACACACCTGCGCCATCAAACGGGTTTGTCTTTAACCTCCAAACAGGGAACTTTAATTAAAGAGACAGTGACCCCTTTTATGAGTTTGGTCGAGTTGGGTTTCAGGGCCCTTGTCACTAGCGGCTCACATAACCCTAACAAAAGCTTGAAGGCCCCAAGAGGAGCCGGTCTCCCTCGTAGACATTGTGGTGGGGGCACGGGTGGAATGGGGGTGGGGGCATGGAGAAGGGGGAGGCATCCTTGGGTCAGGATCCCCAGTGACTGCATTGGTGAGGTTGAAGGTTGGAGGAGGGGACAGGTGAGGGGTCTGGGGAGGGGGCACTGACACTGTGCAGTACCTTTGGAGCGAAACCCCCCGCATAGGACAGCCATCTGGACCCCAGCAGTGTAGTGGCTTCTCTCTGCTTGAAATGGTTAAGTTTCCAACAGGGACTCCTGTGAATGTCCAGGGCTTGAATCCCATTTGCCTGTGGACTTGGATTATAAAACTTGAAGTCATCTCCAAGAGGAATAGACTGGATAGAACTCCAAGAAGAGCTGAATTTTTTTACCCACATATTTAAAGGAAAAGTGGTTTTATGATAAAACATAATTGCTAATAACTATAATAACACCACTCAGCATCTGGCATGAAACACAAATTCTGTCCTGAACCTGAAGTTGCAAACACCACACAGCATACACACTGCCAAGAAGGGAGCTGGCCCTCCACATGGAAGAGCTAAATTCAGGCCTCACTGTGCCCCCTGCTGTCCACCTTCCTCACCCCCAGCTCCCTTAAGGACTCCAAGTGTAGACATCTAGTGGGTTTGTGTTGTGAGTTTGAAGGGCCCTTATCTTATGTCCAATTGCCTCTTGTTGATTTTTAACCAAGGGCTTCTCTAGGTCCTGTAAGGGATGTTTGCTTGCCCTTTGATCTGGTACTTTGATATCATTTGTGAATTCTTCAGCCTGGAGAGGGCTGCCCAATCTGCCACACTTTTTCATTCAACAAACATCAGGGGCTGTTAAAAAGAACCAGTGTGTAATTGATTATTTCCAAAGGGATGGGTTTTCATGAAGTGGGGTGCACTCCCATTAACCAGAGGCTGATACATTGTCAGTTATCTGCAAAAGGAATTAGCCACCTAAATGGTAATCCAGGGTTGCTCTGACCAGAAACTAAGGCTCAAACTAGCAAATTTGTGGAGATGAGACTCAAGGCCAAAACTGAATGAAGAAGATTCTCAGCACGCCCTCCACTTCCACCATCACCATGGGATCCTTGCTCCTCCTGGTGACAAGTGTGGTGACCGGGTAGGGACACTTAGGTGGAATGTGGGGACATCTGTGAAGAGTCAAATGACCCATGAGGGCATACAGACTAGAACTTGCAACGTCATCACACCCCAGGTCTCCACATTCCCACGCGTGGACCTTCCCTTGTGCACATGCGTTCCCGTGTGTGGACCTTCCCCTATGCACCTGCGGCGTCACCTACCCACGTGAGTGGCCTGTCTATGTGTGTGACCTCACCCACAGAGCGAGGTCGCAGCCCCTTCCCTCCTCTCTAGGGGAGGGATCTGGAGGCCAGAGGGGCTGGGGAATAATTGGTTTTGGCGTTTCCTACCTCCGCTGCCCGGGAAGCTTTCTCTGTTTCATCTTCAGCCTGATCAATCCCCAGTCATGTGCCTTTCCACATGGACGCCCCCGACCCCCCAACTCACCATGCTCTCGGAAACTTCGTTAGTGCCATTAATCTGCTGACCCAAGCAAATCACCAACTCTTCCTGCAACTCAGCCTCTCAATCCCTCCCCCAGAGACCACCCCCCAGGATCTCCAGAGCTGGCTCACTCTCCTCTACCTCCTCATGTTCCCACTCACCCTTTTCTGTTTGATACCCACCCCCAACCCCATCACTCCCAGTCTGGGATTTTCCTTCCTCCTCATTCATGTCTGCACACTCAGTGCTTTCTGAGTCTTTTCCTGCATGTGTGTCCCAGCAGGAGCTTAGTCCATGTCGGCCACCGGCACCCTGAAGCTGAAAGGGTCCCATGCACCTGCTCCTTAGTAGTAGAGGGTGTAGGGTAAGGCTCTGGCCATACGAACCATATAAGGAGGAAACTAACAGGTACTGAGCCCTTACTGTGTGCCAGGCACTGTGCCAGACCCTTTTACTCAGATTATTTAATCCTCACAACCCAAGAGGCAGTCATTATTTTCCCCATTTTATAGATGAGAGAAATTGAAGTTTGAGAGATTAATTATTTGCTCATGAGTAGTAGAGCTAAGACTGGGACCCAGATCTGCCTGACTCATAAACCATTTTTTCTGCTGTATAGAAAGGAAGAGCACCCCCATCCTTGAGCCAGGCCCTAAGACCTAGAAACTTCCTACGTGAAGGAGACCCTGACATGAAGTTTGTTTCTCCTTTTTCCTCTGTTATAGCTAGGTCTTGAGGGGTGTGTGTATGTGTGTGTGTGTGTTCCTATCCTCTTCCTTTCAGCCTAGGAAGCATTCATCGTACCAGCCCCCTGTTGGGGGCCCCAGGTTGCAGACTGGTGCCAGGATGCACCCCACTCAGCCGGCTCCTGGCCGCACAGGAGAAGGCCCTGTTTCTTCTGTGGCCTCCATGGCTGATGTGCTGGGCCCATTGTCCAGGCAGAAACAAAGACTGCGGATTTAAGCTGAGTGACCAGGCAGCTCTGCCAAGCAGAAAAGACCGCCCCCCTCGAAGCTGGGCCCAGCCGGGGGTTAGGAGGGGGACCCGAGAGAAAGGGGACAGGGAACCTTTGAAAGTAACTAATTAAAGGGCCTTTGCCTGCCCCCTCCCCCTGGGCGCCTAATCTCTCTGGGGCAGCAGCCAGACAATGTGCCCTCCACCCTGCCCCCCTCACCCGAGTTTTAAAACAAGAGACAACTTGAAGTTAATGAGCGCCACCTGACGGGGGTCCCCTAATGAGAGGGGGCTGCTGGGCAGCTCACACATTCTCTGGTTCCATGAATAGCTCCCCCCACCCCCTGAGTTTTATTCATCTAGGGCCAGGGGCAGGGGGCAGAAAGGAAGGGGCCCTGCTCAGCTCAGAGCATGTGGACTGTGGTTCAGGGCAAGGAGGGGGCCCCACAACCCCCTCCCCCGTGGCCCGTGCCCGGCTCTGAGGCTGAGGCTTACCAGGCTTTGGCCTGAGACCTGGGTGGCCCAAGACCCAGCCGGGCAGCTCAGGGCCAGCCCTGCTGCATAGGCTCTTGGTCACTGGCGTTGCCACTGGCTTTTCCCAAAGGGGCACTGAGGCGTAAGAGGCGTGCTTTGGGGCTACTGTACTTGGTGGTGGGGACTGGGGTCAGGAGTCATTTGGGAGCGGGACTGAAAGCCTTGCTTGCATATTTGGGCAGTTTCCACCATCTCTGCCTCATCCATCTAACTCCGAAGTCCTGATCTTATCTCTGATTCCTCCATCTCTGATCCCTGCCTGGCTCCCATCCCTGAAGCCCTCATTTCCTGCTTCCCTAGATCTGTTCTCCGTCTCTCACCCTTCCTTGCCCCCAACAGTTGTTCCTCTCCCAGACTTAGCACCTTTTGCTCCCAGAGTGGGTGGGCAGTTTGTAAACCTCAGGAGACAGGCCAAGCCTCCTCGATGGGGTGTGTGGGTCCTGCCGCTGTGAGTGCGGAACAGCCTGGGTAGTGAACAAGTGTGCAGAACTTTGGGGAAGATGGGGAAATTGTGAATGACTCCAAGTCTCTGCCCTCGAACTGCTTCTGCCCCAAATAACTATCCTTAAACCCACTGCCCATCCCTGTTTTCCATCCCAACCTGCACTGGAGCCCGCAATGAGACATAGAGAACCAAAGACCCTGACTTCTGATAAATCAGAGAAACTTGGACCCAGGGCAGCCTGGTCTTTGCTTTGAGATGAGGAGACAACCAGTAGGGCTCCTCACAGTGATACCACAGAATTCCCCCTACTACCCAAAAAAGCAGAAGCTGTCGGGGTAGCATTTGAAAGGCCTGAGGTGGAGGGGAGACAGGAACCAGACAGCCTGGGGGTCTCCAGCCAGCAGAGAGCCATGGACAGAGGTGACTAATTTCCCAACTACTCATGGTGAAAATATCACATTTCATGCTTTGTTGCCGATTCATAGAAAAATCCTATTAAAATCCAGTAGATTATTTATACAGTTTAAACAAATGATGATCAAAGATTTTACATGTTTTTAAAAGAACCCAGAGTTATGCAGCCTGGCTGGGGCTTAGGCAGAGTGTGGTGGATAAATGGTATGGTGTGTGTGGATGTCTTGCTAGGGGAGGGTTAGGGGTAAGATTAGCTGGGCAGGCTTGGATGGGGAAGTGGTTACAGTCATCTTCCCAGCAGGGGGCGACCTCTCCCCGGTGTTGATACCCCCTCCCAACACCTGATCAGAGCCCCACAGATGGGCAATGATTTCATGTCCCTTTTTGTCTGGTCATCCTCCCTTACAGCTCCTGGACCTGATTTAAACTCCCCAAAAGTGTAGCTGTGCGGGATTGGCAATTTAGGGACCATGATTGTGTGGGACTGGGGCTTTGCAAGTGAATGTGCATGATGCAAGCACCACGTGTGGCTGTGTGTCCGAGTCTGGCATCTTTGTATGGGTCAGTGTGGTGCCCGTGAACCGGGCAGTGCATGCGGTGTGTCTCTCTTGTCCACCTCTGTGATTTACCTTCCTCTTAGTCCCAGGCTGAAGGTCTCTCCACCCTACAATAAACCTGGCCTGTTGTTCCTATTACACATTCACATGCACAGGTTGCACCTGCTCAGAGAGATGCTTTTTGAGAGGCAGTTCCCAGTGGCTTAGCTTGGATGGTGGGCAGTGATAGATGAGTGGAAGAGGTAAGGGCCCCTTTGAACAAGCTTTGGGGAACCCCAGCCTGGGAAGAATTGTTCCCCTACCCAACCTCTGAAGGACCCATGGGGACCCCCTGAATCTGCCTAATCCCACCTGCCTTGGGGTTGTAGCTCCCCATCATGCATCCAAACCCTCCAAAGCAGGAACCTCCAGGCCTATCCATGGCCTGTCCAGGGGGACCCTAGTTAGGCCCCTCGGAATCTATCTGACCAGAAATTGAACTAGGCCCTGGCCTGGCCCCTGAGACTAGAACACGTATTGGGGGTGCAGGGTACATTCCCTTTCAGAACAAGCTGCCTGTCCCCAGAGCCACTCCATCACAGGCTGAGGCCCTGCAGCAGGACCCCCCATCTTGAAGAAAGGTGTGCTAAGTGATTGCGATCCCAAGGTGGAGGTCAGCTTAGAGCCTTGTTGCCCTTGTCGTGGGAACTTGGAGCCTAGTTCAGCTCCAGGAGTTGGATGAGGGCCGGAGGGAGGGTGGATGAGCTGATGCCTGGGGCAGGGACAGAACAGCCCTGCATCCCGCACCCAGTGCTGCCTGTGCCTGCCCACCAGGCCGTCCTGCCTCAGCAGTTTTATTACTCACAGGGAGATAACGTCCTGGGGGGAGGCAGCTTGTTCTGAAGGGGAATGTTCCCTGCACCCCCAATATGCGTTCCAGCCTCAGGGGCCAGGCCAGGGCCTAGTACAATTTCTGGTCAGATGGATCCTGAGGGGGCTAAACTCGGGTCCCCCTGGGCAGGCCATGGATAGTCCTGGAGGTTCCTGCATCAGAGGGTTTGGAAGGGGCATGGCAGGGGGAGAAGAGGCAGAGTTAAGGGGAAGTGTGGTTCTTCCCTTGAAGGAGGGAGGAGCTAGAAACAGCAGGATATGGGGGCATCTGCCTCCTTGGAGAACCCCCCAGCTGGGACAGGGGAGAATAGGAATCACGGAGGGCACCTCGCCTGGTGTGAGTGCTTAGGGCTGCTGATGGGCCTAGGGGACATGAAGTTTCTTCGCCACTTGGTTTGCTTATGTGTTTATTGCTCCTTCCGCAAAGCTGGCTGCAACAGTGACAAGAGTGCCCAGGGTCTGTGCAGCTAGCTAAGGAGCGAGACCCGGCCTTGGGATATTTAACCATCTCATCATGGAGACCCTGGCCTATTTGTTTTCTTTCCTGACTCTCTCTTTTCCACTTTCTTTCTTTCTTTTTTTTTGAAACAAAACAGGCCACATTTGGGAGCCTAGAATATCAGCGAGTAGAACAATTGCTTGTGACTGCTGCATCCATCACAGGCTGAGGTCCTGCAGCAGCCCGGCCTGGAGGAGCCGCCACCGGCCCCGCTGCCTTCACCACAGCCCACACTTTATTAGAATTTATACGTTGCCCCGATTGAGGGGGAAAGTAATTAACACCCCTACAAATATATCGTAAACAAAATATTTATTAGAAATAAATAACTCATTTATTTTACATATTTCATTTCAACAATAACATTACCCAATTTATCATTTAACATTTTTGCAAGACAATTTAACGACTACTTATTAGCATTTCCATTTTTCACCCGCGCACCATAAAGCACAGGCGCTCCCCAAATGGCCTGGCACAGGCCGATCCAGGGGCTCAGAAGACCCTGGGGAGGGCTGTGGACTCCCTGGATCTCTCTCTCTCTCTCTCTTTCTCTCTCTCTCTCTCTTTTTCATTGAGATGGAGTCTTGCTCTGTCGCCCAGGCTGGAGTGCAGTGGCACAGTCTCGGCTGGCTGCAACCTCTGCCTTCTGGGTTCAAGCGATTCTCCTGCCTCAGCCTCCTGAGCAGCTGGGACTACGTGTGCGTGCCATCATGCGCAGCTAATTTTTGTATTTTTAGTAGAGATGGGGTTTCACCATATTGGCCAGGCTGGTCATGAACTCCTGACCTCAGGTGATCCACCCGCCTCGGCCTCCCAAAGTGCTGAGATTACAGGCGTGAGCCACCACCGCGCCCGGCCCCCTCTGTCTTATATACTCAAAAGTACGCAGGACAGACAGCCCACAACAAACACACGCAGTCACCTTCGACCATAGACATCCTCTCCTCACATAAACTATGGAGCTGCTCTCCCCAGAGCAGACACGTCCAGAAGACACATACAAGTATATGATTGACACCCCAATGTTCATGCTCATGTGGACCCCATTATCACCCCCCTACACACATGCGTGCACACACACTCACATTCCTAGTGGCCCACACCCAATGGCACACAGACGCAGTCACTGGCTGTGCACTTATGCCAACCTCAGTTCTCACATACGTGGGTAATGGAGAGGAGGGCAGTGCGGTCTCTTCCCTCTAGCTCCACAGGGGTGGGGTGGGGCATGGACAAGAAGCCCAAGTGCAGGATCTGAGTCCCCTTCAGTCCCCATCTGTGGCCCTTGGGCTTCCCTCTATGTCCCTCTTCTGTTTTCCCCTGCTCAGCAAGGATTTCCTGGGATCATGTGCCCATTTTTGCTTCAAACTTCTGCCCCAGGGAGGTCATCCTGAAGGCTGGGTCTCTCCAGTGCCCAACCCCAAGTGTGTTCTTTGGGAAAGAAGTGTGTAAGAACCAGGCCTCAGCTGCTTGGGTTCTGGGCTGTGAATCCAGGGCTGGGGCTCTGGGCTACAAAGGAGAGGTTAGAATCTGGGTGAAGTAAGGTTAAACACCTGCTGATATTCGGTGCATTTGCGTGTCTCCTCTCCACCCAGCGTCAAGGCCCAGCCTAGCTCCTCTGCCTGCTTCCTTCTGTGGGCAGAGAGAAGGGAGCAGGGACAGTCAGTATCCCAAGTGACAGATGAAGCTGGAAGATGCTTCTCCATCCCCCTACCCTCTAGTTCTGACCTGGTGCCTGGTGGAGATGGAGGGTGTCCCTAAATGCTCATGGAATCAAACTGAAGCCCCCATCCCACCCTCTTCTCAATCCCTAAACAGTACTCATTCCTGTGTGTGTCTGTGTGAAGACACGGGCTGAGGGAACAGATGGGTACGCAGCCCTCAAGGACACACACGGGTACACATATGTGCATGCGTGTGTGCCACTCAGTGTGCATTCTGCCGAGGCTGCCTCACTGCCCCACCCCCAGTGCCAGTCACCACGTCTGGGAGATTTGGGTCCATTTTGAGGTGTTGGAGGGCCAGGGCTGAGATGTTCCCCCGAGTGCATGGCCTTTCTGCACTCTCTCTGGGAGGTGAAGGTGGGAGGCTGGTGCCTGGGTTGGGGGGATTGGCTGGGGCCCAGGAGACGGAGCAGGGAGGCCCTTCAGAGCCATCTAGCCAGGGGATGGGGGCAGGGCCCAGGGGGAGAACACACAATGGCTGGAGGTTGGAGGGTCTGAAACTGGAGACTTTAATAAAAGCCACTGACAGCAAATAAAGCTGCCAGGGGAGTCCCATTACCCACAACAAGGACCCTTTGTGAGCTAAGCAGGACTGAAGTGACCCTTCTCCACCAGCCTGGCCCCATACCCACCCACCCAGGCCCCATCTCCCTGCAGGCTCCACAGTCCCCATCCCCAGCCCAGCCCAATCCAGCTCAGGGGCTTGCCAGTGCTGAGGGGATCGGGCTAGGGGATGCTCCACAGCCTGCAGGTCTTTCTCTACACCTACCCCAGTCTCCCTGGTTTCCAGTGCCACTGGCATTTGGTTGTTTAGTGCCCTTCACAAGTGTTCAGTAACTCCACTGCAGGATTACCTCTGGTTAAATAAGTGGGGAAACTGATCCCTGGTGTGGGATCCACTCACCCTGGCCCAGTGGTGGGGCAGGGGACAGATACCCAAGATCGGCCTGGTCCTGATACGGACCCTGGTATGGGCCTTAACCCTAAGATGGCCGCGCTCCTCTCCAGAGACCAATGCTGACCCCGGTACTGTGGTATATCAGAAAGACTTCTGCACTTAGGGTCAGGCAGAGCTGGGTGGAGTCCTGGAGCTGCCCCTTACCAATCGTTTGACCTTGGACAAATCATTTCTCCTCTCTGAGCCCGTTTCCTCATCTTTTCAATGGAGCTGGTTTATTTATTTATTTGTTTATTTTTAATTTTTTGGGTTTTTTAGACAGGGTCTTGCACTGTTGCCCAGCCTAGAGTGCAGTGGAGTGATCACGGCTCACTGCAGCTTTGACCTCCTGGACCGAAGTGATCCTCCCACCTAAGCCTCCGGAGTAGGTAGGACTATGCCCAGCTAATTTAGTATTTTTTGTAGAGATGGGGGGTCTCCCTATGTTGCCCAGGCTGGTCTTGAACTCATGGGCTCAAGTGATCCTCCTGTCTCGGCCTCCCAAAGTGCTAGGATTATAGGTGTGAGCCACCATACCCGGCCCAGTGGGGCTGATTTGAAAGAGTTCCTCTCTGAAGGTTAGGATTAACGACCTAATAGATATAACACATAAACTTTAAGGCACCCCACAAACGAGGGTTATTATAATCACTCACTTCAGCCCCACTTTGAAACCAAATTGTAAGTTGAACTTTGATCTCCATGCAGGTTCTGAGTCTTGCTCTGATTCCCAACCCAACAATGATATTGTTAGGGGCATAGGAAGCTCGATGAACGGCTGTTAAATGAAAAATTGAAGAAAGGGATGGAAGACATTCTAACCCCTGACCTCAGCTAGGAAGCCCACTGATTGCTGGAGGGTCTGGGGGAGCCAGGCAGGGAATGGAGAAAGCTGGGGGTCAGAGCATGGGCCTGGAGTTTGGGGACACTTGGAGGAATGGGGGAAAGTGGATTTAGGGCAGTCAGGGTGCTCTGAAGCAGAGTTGGGGGTGCTCAAAGGGAAAGTTCTCTGAGGTTGGGTGCCGAGGAAGGAGGTAGAAAGGGGGCAACCCATGGGGCTTGGGGCTGCTGCTTTAAGGGCAAGGTGGGGCCTGAGATGGGGGCACCACACAGGGTCAGAAGATGGGGGTCCGCTATCACAAGTCCCTCCTTGGTCCGGCAGGAGGGGATTCTGGTGCAGGGCGGGGAGGGAGATTAGGAGGCGCTCTCAATTGCCTTAATGGGCTCTAAGAGGCGGGATCCTATTACAGCTCGGGGTGCCCCGGGGTGCCTTGCTGGGAAGACAAGCTAATCTGCCATGCAAATTAAATCCTGCCTCAAGACGCAAGGCCTGCTTAATGTGATCCATTACACAGTTTACTTGTTTATATCTAATATTGGAACAGGCAGCCCGGGCGGGCGGCAGCGGCAGGCGGAGCGGCCCAAAAGCAGGAGAGTAAATTACCAGCAAAATGAGCTTTTCCAGCCTCAGCCGCTGCCACCACCCGTGCCTTCCTGGCTTTCAGCGTCTTGGGCGCCCCCTCCCGCCCGCCCGCCCGCCCGCCCGCAGCGTCCCCTCACTCTTGCTGCTGTCTTGCTTCCTCCTCATCGGCCTTCAAGTCTCCGTCTTCTCTTTGTCTTTCTCCTTCTTTTTCTGTCCCTTGGCCGCTGTCTCTGTCTCTGTCTGGTTCTTTGTTTCTTCCTGTCCGTCTTGTCTCAGCCTCATCACTTGAGGCTATCTGGCTGCTTTTTTTCTCCTCCTATTTGGATTTCCAGCACTCACTTTGGGCTTTCCTCTGCAGTGCTTCATCTCTTCCTGCAACAGAGACACAGACACGTGTCTCTGTGGGTGCCGGGTGGCTGTGTGACGCTGTGTGTGGGGAAGTGGAGGGTGAGCCCAAGCCTGGAGGACACGCTTGTGTACACACTCCTGGGGGAGACCTGCGAGAGGCTGGGCACTGGAATGCCCGACTTGCTAGCAACACTGTCCCCGATGGTGAGGGCGCACACTCAGTGACCTTGAGGTCTTTCTATGGCAAGTGTCATCGAGCCTTGTGTGTGGGCGCGGATGGGCTCCTGGGACCTGTCTCTCTCTCTCTCTCTCTCTCTCTCTCTCTGTCTCGCGTGTGTGTGTGTGGTAGTGTTTTAATAAATCTTGCAAGAGGTTGCCTGCCATCTTTCCCATGCACCCTTTGGCTGGGGCGTCCTTCCCTTACGCCGAAGCTTCCTTCGCCTTCCTCACACTTCTTCACCCACAGGCCACACTCTTTCCAGCTCCTGGAGCAGCCCCAAGGCTTGCAGTGCCCCAGGGTCACTTGACCGTCCACCATCTGAGTCCCTGTGTGTCATGTTTTGCTCTGCGCTCTTCCTGGTCCACTTCCTCCACTCCACCTCCCACCTCTGTACTCCTCTGTGAAGTCACTGTCCCTCTGGCTAGATATCTCTGAGGCCCAAGCCTGTACCTCCAGGAGAGTCAGAGGCCAAAACAGAGCCAAAGACAGACAGAAAGAGAGTGAGGTGAGAGAGACACACAGAGACACTCACCATGGAAGAGGGGGTAGACAGGGGAGGTCAGACAGACAGACCACAGGCGTGGACAGACACAGGTCGGGGCCAGGCAGCGGAGAGGCCCAAGAGGGTGGGATGGCCGCGGATCTGTGGCTGGGGGCTCACACTTAAGCTCACAGAGGCCCAGGCCTGGTGTTAAGGGGGCTATTTCAGACTCCGAAGCTGTTTGGGGTTGGAGGGGTGTAGGGACGGGGGCTCCCTATCCTCTGGGCTTGATGGGGCACCTGCCCTGTGACCATATTTTGAGGAGGAAACATGAGTGACAATGGCCTAAGCCTCTGGCCCCCTGACCTGTGCCTGTAGTCCTGAGAGGAGCCAGCCCTCCTATCAGGCTCTGAGAGCCTTGGGCCCCCAGGACAAACAGGGGCAGAGGGAGAGAAAGCTCCTACAGCTTTCTGTGATGTGCACAGCTGCAGCTCTTGTGCCTGCCCTGCACACACACTCACACACACGTGCCACGTGCCAGGCTGGAGGCTTGCCAGTGAGGCTCTCCTGGCTCTGGTCCATGGCCCTGTGCCGTGGCCCTAGCTACAGTCTTTATGCCTGGGACTCCTGGTTCCCTAACCTCCTGTTCCCCAAGGGTCTTGCCCCCTTTCAGGCCAATGAGCAGTTTTGACCCCCACTCTCTTATTCCTCAGCTCTCTGGGACTACTAGCCCCCCAGTTCCTTCCAGTTCCCAAGAACCCTGGAGCCCCTGGTTCTTCAACTACCTGGCACATGTCTTCTTGTCCCTGACCGCTGGCCCTGGTTGGGGGTGGGGGCTCCTGACTGGTGGAGGGTAGGAGGGAAGGTGTGAGTCTGTATGTCTGTGTGGAACGGGGGCTGTTTAGATAAACAGATGGCAACAAATGGCATAAAATTATATACCCATAATGTCAGTTCATAACATTTTGTTCGACATACTTGATTTAATCGCTTAGCTGACGATTTGGCTTTTGGGCCCATATGGTGGGGAATGAAGCTGCGTGGCACCCGCTCCAATCTGGCTCTTTTATCACCGAGGCTGGGGGAGGTGGGGATGGGGAGGGTCGGTGGGGGGAGGAGAAGCGATGCAGATGGAAAGAGAATGAGCTGACAGGAGGGGGCCCAGGGAGGGGGTGACGGCAGGGACTAAAGGGGACTGGACACTGGCAGGGTGGAGGAGGGCATCTGGAGACAGTGTGGGTGGGGCCGAATTAGCCAGGATGGACAGGACTGTCCCCAAGGGACCTGAACCCTATAGCTGACCTCACTGGACTCTGCTAGGGCTGTGGCCCAGATCTGCCTCCATGAGCCCAGTGACCTGACACTGTGTTTTTCTCTCTTCAAAACCAAGACCCAGACCCCCGGGACTATCCCCATCACTTCTGCCAAACTTAACAATTTGTGTGTGCACACATATGTGCATGCGTGTACGCCTGCCTGCTTGTGCGTATGTGCGAGGACGTCTGGGAGACCAAGAGATGCCTTGTGTGATGAGTTCTATCTGTGCAAATTGCCTGGCTTTCACTCTGAGCGACTGGGATGAGGTGAATCAGTGTTGTTGGGCTGAGATTGTTGCGGTGTGACTGAATGAATGGGTGGTCCTGACGCACCGGGGCGCGCAGTAGGCATTCCAGCAGTGTGCTTGGTACGTGCCTCATAGAGGTTTGTTCTGGGTGTGAATGCTGGACTGGGGAATGACATGTGTGTGTGTGTGTGTATGTGTGTGTACAGGCCCATCAGGGGACTCACCCTGCACTCTCTGCAAACAAGTCAAGCCCTGTGCAGAGTGCCTCCTCTTAGTTCTCTGGCTGTGGTCCCCAGTCACCATTCACCTGGCCTCTGCTGGGCACTCAGAGAAAAAGAGTCTGGCTCTTCCCCACAGAGATCTCCCTGCTTCCCCATCGCCAGTCCAGCCTGCTTACACCCTGCCCACCCCTCCTCCTGGTCTCAGAACTGCACCAGCCCCCACAAGTGTTGCAAATCTGGGCCTAAATCGGCGCCCATCACTCACGTCGGAGCCTCATCTGCCCCCTGCAGGGTGCCACCCGCTGGCTCCAGAAAAGGGTGGGGAGCTGGCCCAGGATGGGGGCTGGCACCTGCAGAGGGTTGGGAACCTGCTGTCCTCTCCCCAATCCTCAGGACCCTGTCCCCCAACACCAGCGTGGGCTTTGTGTGCATGGAGGCTCCTGGGCTGTGCTGGGGGCCTTGCCACCCATCTGCCATTCTGGAGTCTCTGCCACTGTCTCCCTGTGTCTTCATAAGGGCCTCCTTCCCTCTGTCACTCGTTCTGTCTCTGCCTTTCTCCCACATCTCTGCTTCTCCCTCCCGCTGCTTTTCTCTCCTTGCACCTCTGAGGATCTCTGAAGGTGGAGACCAGGACTGGGCTGGGGCTGGGGACCTATGCCAGCCCTCTCCACATGGGAAGTTCTATTACCATCTTCCCCAATCCAGTGGGATTCTTCAGGAATGTTACTGGGCCTTGTGGCAGGGCTGACCCTGCTGGCTGCTCTCTACCTCCTGCAGATTGTGCCCTCAGCACTCTGACTCCCATGGGATGTTGTGGTGTTTTTTGTTTGTTTGTTTTTGAGGTGGAGTCTCGCTCTGTCGCCCAGGCTGGAGTGCAATGGTGCCATCTCGGCTCACTGCAACCTCCACCTCCTGGGTTCAAGTGATTCTCCTGCCTCTGCCTCCCGAGTAGCTGGGATTACAGGCACCTGCCACCATGCCTAGCTAAGTTTTTGAATTTTTAGTAGAGATGGGGTTTCACCAAGTTGGCCAGGCTGGTCTCAAACTCCTGGCCTCAGGTGATCTGCCCACCTCGGCTTCCCAAATTGTTGGGATTGTAGGTATAAGCCACAGCACCTGGCCCAATGCTGTGGTTTGACTAAACTCTCAGCTCTCTCTCAGGCCGCTTGGCTATTCACTTGTTCAACAATGATGGGGCAAATCTGATGTGCCTGACACTGTGCCAGCCAAGATCAGGAGGACACCCATTTGCCCTGCCCTCCAGGGCCTCACCATGTAAGGGAGACAAGTATGCAAACACATCAGGCTGCTGGTGTTCCAGCAGGTGGAAGAGAGGTTCCAATGAGGCCCAAAGGAAGGGGAATTCTATGGGTAGGGATATGAAAGCCTGAGGAGAAGCTTTAGAGAGAAGGGGGTTCTCAGCTACATTAAAACGTTTCTTTTTCTAGTTACAAAAATAATATTTGCTCCATGCAGAATACATAGAAGGCACAGAAAAGCTCAAAGGAAAACAAAAATAAAATAGAACTTCTAAAGAAAATTTCAGGGAGTCTGGAAACATGATGGGGTGGTCAGGGGTGGGAGGAAGCCGGGGTCCAGTGGAGTTTGGAGAAGGGCATTCCAGACGGGCAGGGAACAAGGCACCCCGACATAAATCTAGGACATTTGGTTGCTGTAAGAAGTCAGCTGTGGCTGAAGTCTGGGGTCCTGTAGGCTAGCTGAGGAGCTGACCTTTGCTTTATAAGGAATGATGAGCCTATGAGAGTAGTAAGTAGATGAGTGATGTGTTCTTATTTTCCACTTCAGAACAATTGTTCTGGGGGATGGATTGGAAGTGGTGGAGACCCGAAGCAGAGAGACCAGCTGGGAAATCACAGAGAGCATGAGAGGTGGTGGCAGGGAGTGTGTAGTGGGAGAGGAAAGAGGAGAAGCAGTGGGAAGGCAGAATGAATGGAAGTGGAGACTGCTGCGATGTGGGGGTAGGGATGGTAAAGAAGGAAGGGCTGAGAATGAAGCCCAGGCCTTGGGCTTGGTCAGTTGTGTGGCTGGTGGTGCCATTCACTAAAACAGGAAACCAAGCAGAGGAGCAGGATTCAGGGGGGCATGCGGGGAGGAATGAGTTTGGTTTGGGACATGTTAAGTGTGAGATGGAAACGTCCAAGTGGAAAAGTTTAGTTGACAGTGGAATACACAGGTCTGGAGATCGAGGGTGTGGATTTGTTCATTTCTTTGTATTAGTTAAAAATATCTACTGAGCATCTACAATAGATTGGGCTGAGGATTCAACAGTGAATGAGACAGACTGCATCTTTCCCTTGTGGGGCTCACAGCTCCCCGTGGGGAGGTAAGATCTGAAGCCATGGAAACGGATGGACCCAGAGGGAGGGGAGAGGTAGGTGCCAAAATGCCAGCATCTCCGGGCTGGTAGCGGGGCAGCACAGAGCAAGGGCCTCTTCCCGCTCTCAAATCACAGAAGGCCATCCCATGCACTTGCTCTGCTACCTTCTTAGACACGCTTTGACTGGATGTCTCCTGGGGTCCCTGTTCCCCAGGCCTGCTCCTGCCAGTGTGCTCATGGATACTCGTATATGTCTGCGATCCTCCCTGTGTCTGCCCTGCTCCCACATAGTAGTGGAAAAGAATTTCAACAAACTCTGGTTCTATGTGACATGTAAATCCTATTTAGCACCTGACATCGTTTGAAAGAAACTGTCCGGGCATCATGGCTCACACCTGTAATCCCAGCACTTTGGGAGGCCGAGGTGGGCAGATCATTTGAGGCCAGGAGTTCCAGACTAGCCTGGCCAACATGGTGAAACCCTGTCTCTACTTAAAAAATACAAAAATTAGCCGGGTGTCGTGGCACATGCCTGTAATCCCAACCACTTGGGGGGCTGAGGCGGAAGAATTGCTTGAACCCTGTCGGCAGAGGTTGCAGTGAGCTGAGATTGAGCCATTGCACTCCAGCCTGGGCAACAGAATGAGACTCTGTCTTAAAAAAAGTAAAAGAAACCAAGACTCCTTGCTATGGTCTTCAAAGCCCTTCATGGTCTGGCCTCTGCCCAATTACCCAGCCTCATCTGCAGCCAAGCCTCCCACATGGCCCAGAGGCTACCTTTGCAAACAAACTCCCAATCCCTGATCAGCTCTTGCTCTCTCCCAACTCCAAGCTTTGCATATGCTCTTTCTCCTGACTCCATTTCCTTCTCCCAGCCAGTCAACCCAGCTGACTTTTTTTTTGAGATGGGTCTCGCTCTGTCGCCCAAGATGGAGTGCAGTAGTATGATCACAGCTCACCGCAGCCCCGACTTCCTGGGTTCAGGCGATCCTCCTGCCTCAACCTCCCAAGTATCTGGGACTACAGGCATGCACCACTACACTCAGCTAATTTTTAATTTTTTTGTACAGGCGAGGTCTTGCTATGTTGCCCAGGCTGGTCTCCAACTCCTGAACTCAAGCAATCATCCCTCCTTGGCCTCCCAAAGTGTTGGGATTACAGGTGTGAGCCACCATGCCCAACCTGTCCCAGCTAAGTCTTAGTGACCTAGCCCAAGTGCTTCCCATCTGGAGCCTTCCCTAGTCTGCCAGAGTGCACTGGAGGACCCTCTCATAGGTTTCTATTATGGCACAAATGTTTATGTCTCCCCAAAATTTGTGTTGAAATTCTGATCCCAAGTTGGTGGCACTACGAGGTGGGGTTTTTGGGAGGTGATTAGGTTGTAGAGGTGGAGACCCCATTCTCAGGCTGGTGTTGCTATAAAAATAAACAAGTCAGTAAATAAAAAGAGACACCAGAAAGCTAGCTAGTCCCTTTCACCATGTGAGGACACAGCAAGAAGGCACTATCTATGAGAAGTGGGACCTCACCAGACATGGAATCTGCTGGTGCTTTGATCTTGGACTTCCCAGCTTCCAGAGCTGGGAGAAATAAATTTCTGTTGTTTATATGCCACCCAGTTTCTGGAATTCTCTTATAGCAGCCTGATGGACTAAGACAGCTTCTCTTTTGGAAGGCTTTATTTTCTCTACCTCCAGATAAGGAGATCCTTTAAGGCAGGGCTTGTTTTGTTTTTGTTCATCTTTACACCCCAGTGCCTAGCATAGTTCTGGGCACATATTAGGTGTTCAGGATTATAAACTGTGCACTGAAGGCAGGCTGCTGTTGAGATCGAGCTGGAGGGGCAGGTGGCCTGTGTGTTGGGCAGGGCCGATTTTAGAGACAGAGCTGGCTTTAGGGGGCTGATGTGGGGTAAAGGAGGCCTTGGCATTTGGGGTAACAGCTGGGTGCTGGGGTAGGTGGTGGGAGGTGGGCTGAATGCAGTAGGTGTGGATCTGGTGTTGGCGTAGTGTGGGGTGTTTGCGGGGGTGGTGGACATTAGAAATGTGGTGTTGAGAGCTAGGCAGGTAACTAGGTATAGGAGAAAGGGGTGAGCAGAGGAGGGAAGGGGAGGGAGCTGAACGCAGGAGCACAGGAGTCCCCCGAGACCTCTCCAGGGTTCTGACTTTTAATGCTGCTGATCCAGCTCTTCCTCAGTAACCAGCTTCTCCCCAGAAGGAGAGGAGAGGAGACCCGAGGAGAAGAGCCTAAAAGGGTGAAGAAGGATTTTCATTATGAAGTTAATTAGCTTCAGAGCCACTGCACCTTTCAGGACGAGGAATTAGAGGGATTTAATTGCTTTATCAGCCTTCCCTTTGATTTTCAGCAATCAGGCCGATTCCATTTAATTTAACTGCCACAGACGAGGAGAAAATTGATGCGCTCACCTGCCTCGGAGCAGAAAGAGAGAGAGTGGGGAAGAGGGAGAGGGGGAGCCAGAGAGACTGGCAAACACAGAGCCTGCAGATTAATGAAAACCAACAGCATTTGCTCACAATTGGAGATGAAGTATGCCCTCGAGGTGTTTAGAGCTGTATGTGTGGCCGTGTATCCGTGGCTCTGTGTGAGTTTGTGTGTGCGGCCGCGTGGGAGTTTGTGACGTGCATGTGTGTGGGGACGTGACGATGAGTGCCTTGGTTGACATGGAGGTGGGTGTGTGGGTGAATGTTGGTATGTAGCTGTAGGTAAGTGATGGTAGAGGCATGTGATTGACTGTTGAAGACTCTTCATACATTGAAACAACAGTGTGAGGGAGGATGGCTGTCTCTGTCTGCATAACCATGAACACAGTGACTGTGTGTGTGTCATTACATAAATAAGAATTTTGCTTTGTGTGAAACTGCATACCTATTCATCCATTTGTTCAGCAAGCACTGAATAAACTTGTGCTAAGAAGCAGGCACAGTGCTGTGGGGCAAAGGAGACTGAGATGGAGTCCCTGACCTCAAGGATTCCCAGTCTAATGAGGAGAAAGACTGGTAAATATGCATCATAGTTAGAGTACTGCGCTGCATGGGTTGCCCTGGAAACACTGTCTGGAAGGCCTCCAAGAAGAGGTGGCTTTAAAGATAAGAAAGTCTCTAAGTAGAGAAGGCATTGATGGGGTCGTGGTGTAGGAAGCGAATTGCAACCAGATCAAACAGTATGGGTCACATAAAGGGAAGCTGGGGCTGCTCAGGTGGGCAGACCCCGGGAAGAAGGACTCTGGAACATGCTAAGAAATGTAGGATTTCCTGCAGGGGGTGCTGAGTTGGAGGTATCTCTCAGATATATGTGATAGAAAGATTGTTGGCCGGGCGTGGTGGCTCACGCCTGTAATCCAGCACTTTGGGAGGCCAAGGTGGGCAGATCACTTGAGGTCGGGAGTTCGTAACCAGCCTGACCAACATGGTGAAACCCTGTCTCTATTAAAAATACAAAAATTAGCTGGATGTGGTGGCGTGCACCTGTAATCCCAGCTACTCGGGAGGCTGAGGCAGGAGAATCGCTTGAACCCGGAAGGTGGAGGTTGCAGTGAGCCAAGATCATGCCACTGCACTCCAGCCTGGGTGACAGAGTGAGACTTCATCTCAACAACAACAACAACAACAAAAGATTGCACTGATTCACTGACTGTTGTGTGGAGGCTAGACTGGAGAAGGCAGTGGAATGATCTGGGGAGGGGACAGGGCAAAAGGAGGTGAACATTTCTGAACAGCTAGGTTGTAGATGATTCCATAAAGGGGAGTATTAGAGGATAAGGAAGTTGGGGGATGATTCAGTCTGGAACATATAGAGTTTAAGTTGCTATGGGACATCCAGGTTGAGGTATCCAGTAGACAGCTGAATATGGGTTTGGAGCTTAGCAGAGATGAGAGGTCCAGCCTGGAGATGGAATTGTCCGCATGTGTAGGCTGTAAACAATGCCTTAGGAAGGGATGAGGTGACTCAGGGAAAATGTTGAGATCAAGAAAACGGAGGGTCAAGGATGAAAGCCTGGAGATCAGTCATGTATATTAGACTGGAGAAAGAAAAAGAAACGGGAAAGATGGCGAAGAGTCAGACAAAACAAAGGAAAACTGAGAGAAAGTTAGAGAAAAGAGAGCATTGCTGAGAAGTTGAGTTCCATTTTTAGACATGTTGAGCTTGAGGTTTGCTATGAGACATCCATGTAGAGATGGGCAGGATCTAGAACTCAGAGCTCTTAATGTGAGTGAATGCTTGGGGATGTGAGAGTTTATGGGGGAAATCTCGAATGGCTGGAGAATAGGATAAGTGGACGGATGCAGAAGATGATGAGATTGGAGAAGTGGGTAGGGTTATGTAGGGCTTTGAATACCAACCTCCAAATTAGTACTTTAACCTGAGGACAGGAGTTGTTTACTATCTTTAATTAGGAAGATGACTTGATCAGATTTTCATCTTAGACATATGACTCTGTCTTAGTTTGATTTTCCCCTAGATCAGAGCTTGAGACAAGGACTTAGGTGAAGGCAGTTTATTTGGAAGGTGATCACAGGGAGCAGTAGTGAGGGAGTGGGGAGAGTGAAACAGAGAAGAAACCTGGTTGCGGTTGGGCGCAGTGGCTCACGCCTGTAATCCCAGCACTTTGGGAGGCCGAGATGGGCGGATCACGAGGTCAGGAGACCGAGGCCATCCTGGCTAACACAGTGAAACCCGTCTCTACTAAAAATACAAAAAAAAAAAAAAAGTTAGCCTGGCGTGGTGGCGGATGCCTGTAGTCCCAGCTACTAGGGAGGCTGAGGCAGGAGAATGGCGTGAATCCGGGAGGCGGAGGTCGCAGTGAGCCGAGATCGCGTCACTGCACTCCAGCCTGGGCGACAGAGTGAGACTCTGTCTCAAAAAAAAAAAAAAAAAGAAAGCTTGTTGTCTCTATGGGCAACCAAAAAGCGATCCTTGGAGATACTCTGAAGAATCATGTAGAATGCACTTCAGAATTGTCCCTTTAAAGGACAGGAAGCTGAGTAAGCTGGGTACTTATCTACTACTGGGTACTTGAAAGAGGTCCCCACTGGTTGACAGTTGCTGCCAGAGCCATTACATTCCCTTTCCTGGGCTAGCTGCACTGAAATCCGAGGTGGGCCAAGAGGAAGAGATGCTAGGAACAATAAAAGCATCTGCCTCATTCTGGCAGCCTCTTGGGAAGTGGATTAGAGAGGGAAAGGTTGGAAGTTGATGATTGTAATTGGAGAGGGAGAGGTTGAAGATAGATTATTGTAATGTCTAGACAGTCCAAGATAAAGAATGCAGGAACTGATAGAAGGGCTGTCTTGGAGGCATAGAATTGATAGGACTTGAAGATCAATCTGATATTTGGGGTTTATGGCAGGCAGAATAATGGCTTCCCAAGTGTATTATTCTGTCTTCTGTTACTATAAAGGAATACCTGTTTAGAGGCTGGATAATTTATAAAGAAAAAAAGTTTATTCGGCTCATAGTTCTGCAGGCTGCGCAACATGGCACCAGCATCCGCTCAGCTTCTGGTGAGGTCTCAGGAAGCTTTTACTCATGGTAGAAGGCAAACAGAACAGGCATGTCGCATGGTGAGAGAGGGAGCAAGAGAAATGTCACAGTCTTTTAAACAACCAGTCCTCACGTGAACTAATACAGGGAGAACTCACTCATTACTGTGGGGATGGCACCAAGCCATTCATGAGGGATCCGTCCCCATGACCCAAACACCTCCCACTAGGCCCCACCTCCAACATTGGGGATCACATTTTAATATGAGATTTGGAGGGAACATTCTAACTATATCATCAAGGTCTATATCCTAATTCCAAGAACCTGTGGATATGTTATATTACAGAGCAAGGGGGAATTAAGGTTGCCAGTCAACTCCAGGAGATTTATCCCGGATTATCTGAGGAGATCCAATGTACTCACAAGGGTCGGCCCTTACAAGTTAAAGAAGGCAGACGGGTCAGAATCAGAGAGAGACTTGAAGATGCTATCCTGCTGGCTTTGAAGATGAAGGAAGGGGCCACAAGCCAAGGAATGCAGGCAGCCTCTAGCAGCTGGAAAAAGCAAGGTAGTAGATTCTCCCCTAGAGCCTCCAGAAGGAACGAGCACAGTCAATACCTTGATCTGAGCTTAGAGTGAGACCCATGTTAGACTTCTAGCTTCCAGAACTGAAAAATAATAAATCCATGTTGTTTTAAGCCACTAAGTTTGTAATAATTTGTTACAGAAGCTATAGGAAACTAATGAAGGATCCAAGAAGGATTCTCTAATAACTTTCAATATTTCTAGCTTGGGCCAGAGAGGGAGGAGGAATTCATGGAGAAAGGGAAGAGAAGTAAATTTGGGAGAGCAGCTTCTGAGCTATTTCATCCATGTTCTTTGTGCAACTGGAGGGATTTCCATGCGGAGCTATCCAAATGGAATACGAAGTCAGGGTGTAGGAAAGATTTTGGGGGAAGGGGAGGGCCTCATCAACATGGTGATATTTGAAGCTGGGAAAGCAGATGACATTTCCTAGCAGAGGATGAGGGCAGAACCTTGCAGAGATGCCAGAGTGTTGGGGCCAATGGAGAAGCTGCTGCTGCTGGAGGCTCATTCTCTTGATCTCTGTTTTGTCTTAATGAGCTTGTTGAGTTCCAGTGTTGGCTCCATGGCCTCCACTCTGCCTTCTCCAGTATCCTCTGACCTTCCCCAGGACCTTGGTTTCTTAGGAGGTAACCTACAGGGCTGCTCTACTCTGTTGTGCAGGTTGTACACTGCACAGCTCTAAGGGCATCATTCACATAGACTACAATATAAACGTGGTGCCCTCCTAGCATTGTCAGTGCACAATCTTGTGAACAGTACACGACGGCTTGGCTGGTCTGTTTAGAGAGACAGGGAATTGGAATTGGACTCTCCCTTGTCTCTAACTCTGTATCTAGAGTCTCAGCCCTGGCTTGAATCCAGGATGCAAAAGAAGTCTCAGGAGCAAGGCCCAGACAAAGTGGGAGCAGCCCCTGGAAAGATGAGGCTCTGGAGGCTAGGCTCTCAGGTGTGTCTAGGCCTGGGCCCTCCGTCTACCCCCCATTTCTTGGGTGGACAGCTTTTCCCTCTTCCCCCAGCGCCCCACCCTGTTGACTGCCCTTTGATTAGAATGTGGACTCTAACTTGGAATTAACCTGATTAATGTAATGAAGGCAGGGCCGGCTCAGCACCGCCTGGTGATGAGGGGAGATGGATTGGGAGCGAAGGCGCTCGGATGGAGGCGCGGCCGTAATTGCTGCGTTTACTGCTACCTGCCTCGCTGACCCTGCTGTTTAGCCCATTAATGATGATGCACAAGCCTCACTTTCCAGAGATAATGACAGAGAATCTTGGGGGAGGGAAACAGAAGTGGGGGTCTGGGGTCTGAGGGAGACATGGATCTGAGGATGGGGCCATGGTGAGGGTGAGGGGTTGAGGGGCCCGGGGCACAGAAGCATATGAGGGGACAGGGTGCAACAGTGCAAGATGGGGTGCTTGCTCTAGGCTCCTGTCCCCTTAGGATAATTCAGGATAACCGCCTAGCACTGAGCTTTGGGTAGGGGCTGCAGCAGCAGGCAGGGCTCTCTGTCTGGGCAGGAAGCCAGCACCACTGCCTCCCCAATTCAGGAGGGCTTCCTGGAGAAGAATCTTGGAAAGAGGAAAGAAAACCCAGAGGGTGGGCACGAGCTGAGCAGTGCTGCTCCCATGCCTTCAGCACCTGCTTGGGGCAGGGAGGAGAGCATGTGGGGGTCAAGGCAGAGCTTTGTGGGGCATGGTGTGGGCACACATATATGTACCCATGTACTGAGTACAAAGAACCTATGCATGTCAATAGGAAGACTTACCACTTTCATTAATTTCTCTTTGCTGCCTCAAAGAAGATGAAATGGATGTCCCTAATCTCATCTGCTGCCCCTCTATGTACTTTATCCTTATCTATGTACATCATTCATTCATTCATTCATTTGTTCATTCATTCGAGATAGTGGAGAGCTGCCCTAGTTCTACTGCAAACTTCTTGACCCCACAAGGTAGACCCCCTCCCCTCTCTGGGCCTCAGTTTGTTGCTCTGTAAATGAAGGAGACGGACCAGGTGGTCGGCCCTGATATGTGATGATGCAGAGATGCTGCCCGTCTTTCTCAACACTTGCAGCCTGCCTGGTGGCTCTGGGTGGATGGAGGGCCTTCTCAGAGCAGGCCCAAGGACCATGTCTTTCCATGCTGTGTTGGATTCCTTCAGAACTGCCCACACCTACATCCTAGCGTTCTGGTAGCCAGTTGGCTTTGTGGACCCACATGAAGCTCCTGGGCACCAGAATTACCTGCTTTTTCTCACACGAGCCACAGCAGCCAGGCCTCCCTCACTGTGCACTAGGGCAATTGATTTGTAAAACAAATTCAGGACTTGACATTTATCCCTTAAATTTCATTATGTTAGTTCTGACCCATTATTCCAAGCTGCCTGTGAGGCCCTAATTTTGTCCTCCGCCATTTAACAAGTTTTACGTCTTCTGATGATCTGGCGAGCCTGGAGGTCATTAACAAAAACAGGAACTAGGAAGAGCTGAGGGTGGAGTCATGCAACAGAACCCTAGAAATTTCCTTTTGAGCTTACACTCATCTACTTTTTCAATACCTTTCTCCATTTTAACTAGTGGTTCTTGGTGAACCTACATTGGTTACTGCTGTGCATAAATGTTCTCTATTTAGTGCCCTTGCATTGTTAATAATGCATTTTCCAGAATGTAGACTCTATGAGGGCAAGAACCACATTTGTCTGGTTCACCACAGGATCTCCAGTGCCTGGCGGTCTCTGTCTGAGATATAGGCATAGAAGGTACAGAGTACAGGCCTGCACGGTGGCTCACATCTGTAGTCCCAGCGCTTTGGGACACCGAGGCGGGTGGATCACCAGAGGTCAGGAGTTCGAGACCAGCCTGGTCAACATGGCGAAACCTCGTCTCTACTAAAAATACAAAAATTAGCCAGATGTGGTGGTGAGCGCCTGTAATCCCAGCTACTCAGGAGGCTGAGGGAGGAGAATTGCTTGAATCTGGTAGGTGGAGGTTGTGGTGAGCCAAGATTGCGCCACTGCACCCCAGCCTGGGTGACAGAGTGAGACTCCTTCTCAAAAAAAAAAAAAAAAAGAAGGTACAGAGTACAGAGTCATAGAGAGACTAATTGGCTCCTCTAGAGAAATGAGGATGGCAGTTTTGTTCTCATGGAGTGACTAGGAATGTCTGTGCGTGTGACCGCCCCAGTGCTTGCCTTCTGTTCTCTCACATCAGGCTTTGACAGGAAGTGATGAAGAGGAGAGGGAGATTTGGTGGAAATTTTTAAGCAAGTACTGAGGTACTTCAAGAGAGAAATGTGGTGGGTGTGTGTGTGTGTGTGTGTGTATGTGAACTTTGGGTTCAGGAAGACCCGGATTTGCATTTTGCTTTAGTTATTTATTAGCTGCATGATTGGAGGCGATTGCTTATCATTTCAGAGCTTCAGTTTTTCATCTGTAAAATGGGGCAAATAATATCTAACCCCCTCAGTTATAAGGATGAAATATAACTAGATGGACGGCGGCTGGGTGTGGTGGCTTACGCCTGTAATCCCAGCACTTTGGAAGGCCAAGGCAGGAGGAAGACTTGAGGCCAGGAGTTCAGGACCAGCCTGGGCAACATGGCGAAACCCCATTTCTAAAAAAATAAAAAATAAAATAAAAATTTAAAAATTAAATAAAATAAATGATGGAGGAAGCCCCTAGCACGTGGCTTGGCACTGTGCCTAGGAATGATAGCCCCACCCTCTTTGCCCCCTCCCTCTTCCTTATGTGGACTGAAACTCTCAGGGAGAAAGAGAGGGAGCATGAGGAATGTTATTTGTGCTCCAAAGTATCTCTGTACAGTTATGGAGATACTGTAAAGCCAACCTTGACTTTTTATTAAAAGCTGTTTCCTTAGCTGGGTGTGGTTGTGAATGCCTGTTGTCCCAGCCACTCAGGAGGTTTAGGTGGAAGGATCACATGAGTCTAGGAGTTTGAGACCAGCCTGGGCAACAGAGCAAGATCTTGTCTCTGAAATACATGCATAAATAAATTAAAATGAAAAGTTGTCTCTCCTTGTTATACGGGTTATCAATGTTAATTGAGGAAAAGCTAGATTGAGATATGCAAAACACAGCATCGCCTGTAACCCTACTGCCCACACGTGTGTGGATCTGTGTCTATGGGGGGCGTGTTGTACTGTTTAGTTTTTAGACACACTGAATTAAAGTTTTCCGGAGAACTTCCAGGTGGAGGTGTCAGCTAGGCAGATGGAAATGTGAGTCTAAACTGTGGGAGAGTGATCTGAGCTAAAGACAACAGCCTGGGCAGTTGTCTGGTTGCATGTAAGCAGGCTGTTGCAGCTGTAGGAAGGAGCCTGGGGCCTGAAGGAGAGGGTTGGGCTGAAGGCTGAGGGCAGAACCCTGGAAAGCACCAGCATTTGAGGGTCAGGTGGAGTTAGAGGAGTCAATGATCAAGACAGAGAATCACCAGCAGAGAGGATGGAAGAAAGTCAGGGGAGAGTGTTGTCAGGAAACCAAGTGCAGAGAGAGTTTCAAGACGGTGGAGTGGGCAGCAGCGTGACATGCTGCAGGGATGTCACACAGGATGAGGCCCCAGAGAGCCGTGAGATGTGCAGCAGGAGGACATAAAGATCTTAGCTAAAGCAGCTTCCCTGGAGTGGTGGAGGCAGAAGCCAGGTGACAATAGGAATGGGGCTAGAGGCAGGGAGGAAAGTAACAAGTGTGGGCTACTCTTCCAGAAAGTGTGGTGAGGAAGGGAAAGGGGCCTATGGGGTCCTGGACTGTGGAGGTCAAGGGATGGTAAGGTGAGCACATGTGCACACTTGGAGGGGTAGAGGTGGGGAAGGGACAGTGGAGAGAGAGAGGAGAATAGTTGAAGCAAAGTCATTATAAAGCATGACTTAACAGTTTATAAAACACCTCTGAGGCTGGGCACGATGGCTCAAGCCTGTAATCCCAGCACTTTGGGAGGCCGAGGCGGGTGGATCACCTGAGGTCGAGACAGCCTGACCAACATGGAGAAACTCCGTCTCTACTAAAAATACAAAATTAGCCAGGCATAGTGGCACATGCCTGTAATCCCAGCTACTTGGGAGACTGAGGCAGGAGAATCTCTTGAATCCAGGAGGCAGAGGTTGTGGTGAGCCAAGATTGCACCATTGCACTTCAGCCTGGACAACAAGAAAGAAACTCCATCTCAAAAAAAAAAAAAAAAAAAAGAAAAAAGAAAAAAAAAGAAAAGTAAAGAAAAGAAAAAAAATCTCTGTATCTTCCACAAAGTCTGCTGAGGATGTTGTCCATTACGTAGGTTCATCCCTTCCACAAGGAACCACATCAGCGGTGGGACACACAGTGGTTAGGAGCACAAGCTCTGGAGTTTGCAAACCCTCATTTGAGTCAAGGCTCAGCCATTTACCGATGATGAACTCTTGGGCAACCTCTCTAATCCTTGGTTTCTTCACATGTAAATCGGGAAAATAATACCGAATTTATGGGATTGCCATGCAAATTAGATGGGGTGATAGATATTTAACCTGTTATATAGCATCAGGTTCATAGAATTAAAAAGGGAGAAGTTATTACTATTATTATTTCTCATTAAGAGTTCAGTCACAGGAAACAGACACCCATTCTATATTAAGCAGAAAGGAATGTAATACTGGGAACTGAGGGAGTTCTAGGCTGCTTCTCAGCAATGACTCCCAGGACCTTCTGTGGTTTGTCTCTGAGGTCTGGCTGAACTCTGTCCACACCCATTCATCCTTCTACATGCTGTCTGCAGAGCTTTGAGGCACTAGGTAAAGACGCGGAAGAAATTTGGGTACAATAGGATGTGTCGGAAATGATGTTTCATTTTTTCTGGTTTTGGAGTTCATGCTTCCGGAGGGAAAGGTGAAGAAGGCATTTGAGCTGTGAGCTTAAAGATGGTTCTGAAGGCCTCAAGTGGTGGCTCACACCTGTAATCCCAGCACTTTGGGTGGCCACGCCAGGAGGATCGCTTGAGCCTAGGAGTTTGAGACCAGCTGGGCAACATGGCGAAATCCCATCTCCACACAAAATCTAAAAAATTTGCCAGCTGTGGTTGCGCCTGTAGTCCCAGCTACCTGGGGGCCTGAGGCTGGAGAATCACTTGAGCCCAAGAGGTCAAAGCTGCAGTGAGCTGTGACTGCACCACTGCACTCCAGCCTAAGTGACAGAGTGAGACCCTGTCTCAAAAAAGAAAAAAAGAGAAAACAAAACAAAAGAAGATGGTTGTGAAGATTAAAAATGAGGATTTGCTTTTAGGTTCTGTGCAGGGGTGATCGGAGAAGTTTTAAGAAGAGATCTGCTGCCTGATTAAAACAGCTTTAAACTGCAAATTGATGATGGTATGTCAGGGAAGGAAAAACCAGAAAATCTTTAAAATTGGATGCTATGGGGACTGCAGGTGTGACGGCTGCTGTGGTGTCATAAAAGGAGGAAGGCTTTAGGGTCAGGCAGACCTGGGTTTGAATTTTGCTTTGTTTACTAGCTGCATGATTGATTGTCATTTTAGAAACTCAGTGTTTTCATCTGTAAAATGGGGTTAGCTTCACCTCACCTTCCTTTGACCTTGTCTCTCCCCAGTCCAGGATCTCATGCTCTCCTTTCCCTTCATCACCCAACTTTCTGGAAGAGTCGATATTATTGGTAAAATTTACTCTTCTCAGTTGTGAGGATTAAATGCAGTGATGGAGATAAAACCCCTGCCCATGGCTTGGCATTGTGCCTACAAATGGCAGCCCCATCCTCTTTTTCTCTCCCCTCCCTCCTCCTTATATTACGGGAAAATGAAATTCTCAGGGAGAAGAGAGAAGCGTGTGGAGGAATGTTATTTGTGCTCTAAGATAGCTCTGAATTACCAGAGTCTGGGAAGTCAACCTTGACTTTTTAAAAAAAGCTGTTTTCCTTCGTTACATGAGTTATGAATGCTAATTGAAGAAGAACTGGAAAATTCAGATGTGCGAAATAAAACATCACCTGTAATTCTTCCACTCATATTACCGCTGTTAATATTTTGGTATGTAGACTTCTGGACTTTATTTTTATGTGTACATAATGAATGTTTTTTGTTTTTGTTTTTGTTTTTTACAAAAATGGAATTATAAAATCATATTGCTTTGTAAACTTTATTTTTCACTTAACAATGTATTGTGGACACTTTTTCATGTCAGTGAATATAGCTCTACAATCCATACCAATATTGTTAATGGCGGCAGAGTAGTCTACTGTAAAAAGGTTCAGATAGGTATCAAGATGATATGTAATCGGGAATCTGCTGTCAGTGACTTCAGGGAATCCTGGAAATTAGGAGGGGTGCTATGGGGTGGAGTTGGACGAATACTGCCATCATAGGCAGCAAGGAGTAGGCTTTGGATATGGAAATTAAAGAGTGTCCAAATTAATGCTGATTCCTGGCAAAATTCTAGAAATGATTATTATATATGAGGTCTGGCAATGCTCAGCAAGGAGAATGATGTTTGGCAAAAGCCAGCATGAGGTCTCTACAAACACATACCAAAGGACAGAATATCATGCTTCTTTTGTTGATAAGGATACAGAATGAAGAGGTTACGGGAATGCAGAAGACACTGTTTTTATATTTACAACAGGGCATAAAGCAGCTTATCATCGTATTCTTGTGTATGTGATGGGAAAATGTGGGCTGCATGATGGCCCTGCTTGGAGGATTCATAGCTGGTGACTCACTCTACCCAAAGAGATGTGATGACAAGTTTTCTGTCTTGCCAGCATGACGTCTCTGAGCCTGTGACTCATCTCTGGCCACGCGATGTTTCTATCAGTGACTCAGATGAAGTTGTAGGTGTCCAGCTCATCACACCTTCAGATGGCACAAAGAGGAACAGGCTTACTAATAGATTGGGTGACAGAATTGAGGTTCAAAATGATCTTGGCAGGCTGGAATGATGATCCAACATGAGCAAATGACATTTGGAGAGCATGGATGTAGAGTCCTGCAGGCAGGTTAAAAAGATCAGAAGTGCAAATGTGGGGCCAGGAGTCTCGGCTTAGAAATGAATCACATGAAAAAGACAAAGTTTATCTGACAGCGAATTCATTGTGAGTCGATTGTGTGGCACTACCAGGAACCTGTTGACTCCCAGGCCGCCTCGGTAGATGCAGGAAGCCTGGAAGCTTCCTGCTTCCAGGCCCCATAGTTTGCTAGGTTCAGGCCTGGGGACCCCTAAGAACAAAGTCCAGAGGAGGACAATCCCCATGGTGAAGGATCTAAACACAAAGTCTTGTTTTTTTGTTTTTTTGTTTTTTTTTTTGAGACGGAGTCTCACTCTGTTGCCCAGGCTGGAGAGCAGTGGCATGATCTTGGCTCACTGCAACCTCCGCCTTCCAGGTTCAAGTGATTCTCCTGCGTCAGCCTCCCGAGTAGCTGGGACTACAGGTGTGCGCCACAACGTCCAGCTAATTTTTGTATTTTCAGTAGAGGAGGGTTTCACCATATTGGTCAGGCTGGTCTTGAACCCTTGACCTCGTGATCCGCCCACCTTGGCCATCAAACCTGGCTAATTTTTGTATTTTTAGTAGAGATGGGGTTTTGCCATGTTGGCCAGGCTGTTCTCAAACTCCTGACCTCAAGTGATTCACCCACCTTGGCCTCCCAAAGTGCTGGGATTACAGACGTGCACCGCTGCGTCCAGCCCTAAACACAAAGTCTTAAAGTAGGGTGGTCATTCAAGTTATTACCTAAACTGGGACAGATTGGGAGTGGAAGTGTTATTAAGAACTGGAATGCATCATTCTACCTTGGAGGCATCTTTGGGACTGGGACTTTTTATACTGGAGAAGAAATAACCAAAGGGTTATTATGTATTATATATGAGTCAGGAAACTTGTTTTTATAGTCCACTATCTTTTAAAAAATTATTATTTAGAGGTCAAGACAGGAGGATCACTTGAAGCCAGGAGTTCAATACCAACCTGGGCAACATAGTGAGACCCCATCTGTAAAAAAAAAAAAATTTAAATTGGCCAGGCATGGTGGCCCCTGCCTGTAGTCCAAGCTACTCGGGAGATTAAGTGGGAGAATCCCTTAAACACAGGAGTTTGAGGTTACAGTGAATCTTGGGCAACAGACGGAGACCTTGTCTCTGAAACAAACACATAAATAAATATTTAAAAAGGAATATCTGCTCATTGAAAAAAATTCAAATGAGAACTCTCTTCTATCAAATAAGAATAAAATTAGCACAAACCTCATCGATTTGCTATGAGGATTAAATGAGTGTAAAGTGTTTAGAGCAGTGCATGGCGTAAGTTTGTAAGATACAAATAAAAATAAAACTGTTTAAAAAGGAAAAAAGCTCTTATTTTCCTCACCCCTCCCATCTCTATGTCAGTCATATGTTTCAGAGGTAGTCATATTATTAATTTATTGTGTATATTTCTAAAATTAAAAAAAAATTTTTTTAATTTAAAGTAATATACTTACATGAAGCAAGTGTGGCAAAATTTTGATAAATTGCTAATTCTGAGGGATTCGAATATGAGAGTTCATTGTACTATTTTCTCACTTTTGTGTATGTTTGAATTTTTCATTAAAAGTTAAATATGGGCCGGGCGCGGTGGCTCATGCCTGTAATCCCAGCACTTTGGGAGGCCAAGGTCGGATCACCTGAGGTCAGGAGTTTGAGACCAGTCTGGCTAACACGGTGAAACCCTGTCTCTACTAAAAATACAAAAAAAATTAGGCAGGCATTGTGGCGGGCACCTGTACCCAGTTACTCGGGAGGCTGAGGCAGGAGAATCGCTTGAACCTGGAAGGTGGAGGTTGCAGCGAGCCAAGATGGCAGCACTGCACTCCAGCCTGGACAATAGAGTGAACTCTGTCTCAAAAAAAAAAAAAAAATATATATATATATATAAAATAAAAATAAATAAATAAAAGTTAAATATAGTTGGCTGCGAGTGTAGCTCACACCTGTAATCCCAGCACTTTGGGAGGCTAAGGCGGGAGGATGGGTTGAGCCCAAGAGTTTGAGACCAGCCTGGGCAACACAGCAAGACCTCATCATCTCTACAAAAAATCAAAAACTTAGCCAGGCATGGTGATGTGTCCCTGTAGTCCCAGCTACTTGGGAGGATGAGGCAAGAGGATAGCTTGAACCCATGAGGTCAAGGCTTCAGTGAGCTGTGATTGTGACCCTGTCCCAAAAAAAAAAAAAAAGAAAGTTATATACAGTTGACCATTGAACAATGCAGGGGCTGGAGTGCTGACCCATCATGTAGTTGAAAATCCATGTACAACTTTTCAAATGGCCAAAAAACATGAAAAAAATGCTCAACATCACTAATGATCAGGGAAATGCAAATCAAAACCACTATATGATACCACCTTACTCCCACAAGAATGGCCATAATAAAAAAAATTTAAAAAATAGATGTTGGCATGGATAAGGTGAAAAGGGAACACTTCTACACTGTTGGTGGGAACGTAAACCAGTACAACCACTATGGAAAACAGTGTGGAGATTCCTTAAAGAACTAAAAGTAGAACTACCATTTGACCCAGAAATCCCACAACTAGGTGTCTACCCAGAGGAAAAGAAGTCATTATTGAAAAAGGTACTTGCACACACATGTTTATAGCAGCACAATTCACAATTGCAAAAATGTGGAACCAACCCAAATGCCCACCAGTTAACGAATGGATAAAGAAACTGTGGTACATATATGATGGAATACTGCTCAGCCATAAAAAGAAATGAATTAATAGCATTTGCTGCAACCTGGATGGGATTGGAGACTATTATTCTAAGTGAGTAACTCAGGAATGGAAAACCAAACATTGTATGTTCTCACTCATAGGTGGGAGCTAAGCTATGAGGATGCAAAGGCATAAGAATTATACAGTGAACTTTGGGGACTCAGGGGGAAAGGGTGAGAAGGGGTGAGGGGTAAAAGATGACACACTGGGTTCAGTGTACACTGCTCGAGTGATGGGTGCACCAAACTCTCACAAATCACCACTAAAGAAACTTACTCATGTAACCAAATACCACCTGTTCCCCCAAAACCTATGGACATAAATAATTTAAAAAAATCTATATATAACTTTTGACTCTCCCAAAACTTAACTACGAATAGCCTACTGTTGCCCAGAAGGCTTACCAATAACAAACTGTTGATTAACACATATTCTGTGTGTTATATGTATTATATACTGTATTCTTACAATAAAGTAAGCTAGAAAAAAGAAAATGCTATTAAGAAAATCATGAGGAAGAGAAAATATACTTACTATTCAATAAGTGGAAGTGGATCATCATAAAAGTCTTCATCCTTGTTGCCTTCACACTGAGTAGGCTGAGGAGAAGGAGGGAGGAAAGGGGTTGGTCTTGCTGTCTCGAGGTGGCAGAGGTCAAAGAGGTGGAGGAGGCAGGAAAGGCAAGCACATTCAGTGTAACTTTTTTGGAAAAATTCTGCATATAAATGGATCCATGCAGTTCAAACCCATGTTGTTCAAGTGTCAACTATATTTACATAGCTCAAAAAGCAACCAAATACAAGGTTATAGTTGTCTTCTATTAAGTCCCTATAGGCAACCATTTTGAAATTGATTAGTTATATCTTCTGATATGTACTTCCCTACTTCTGTGGCCATATCATGCTTATATTGCTATTTTTGACTTTTCACTTCATCTCTAATATTACAGATATCATATATATTATGTGTACATATATATATAAATTTTCAGGAATTTTAACAATTATTATTCTCTGAATATACCTTAAAAACACACCCTGGCCGGGTGAGGTGGCTCACACCTGAAATCCCAGCACTTTGGGAGGCCAAGGCGGGTGGATCACGATGTAAGGAGATTGAGACCAGCCTGGTCAACATGGTGAAACCCTGTCTCTACTAAAAACACAGAAAATTAGCCGGGCGTGGTGGCACGCGCCTGTAGTCCCAGCTACTTGGGAGGCTGAGGCAGGAGAATTGCTTAAACCCGGGAGGCGGAGGTTGCAGTGAGTTGAGATCGCACTACTGCACTCCAGCCTGGGCAACAGAGCGAGATTCTGTCTCAGAAAAAAACAAAACAAAACAAAATAAAAACCACACCCTGTCCTTTTTTCATGGATGTGTTTCTTATACCTCTCTGAGGTTATTAATTGCAGATTTGTTTGTTTTTTGAAGCTTTCTTTTCTTCTCTGAATATTCTTTGATTCTTTCAAGTTCTTTTTTTTTCCTTGAGACGGAGTTTCTGTCATCCAAGCTGTAGTGCACTGGTGCAATCTTGGCTCACGGCAACCTCTATCTCCTGAGTTCAAGTGATTCTCATGCCTCAGCCTCCTGAGTAGCTGGGATTACAGGCATGTACCACTACACCCGGCTGTTAACTAATTATTATAGAAGATGAGGATAGGGATCGCTTATGTCACCACCTATAATCATTTTATCTTTGGCCCAATATATTTATATCACAATTTGGGGTAAAAATCTATATATCACATTTATGTATTTAAGTGTGTAAATTTTTTTTTTTTGAGATGGAGTCTTGCTCTGTTGCCCAGGCTGGAGTGCAGTAGCGCAATCTCAGCTCACTGCAAGCTCCACCTCCCGGGTTCACGCCAGTCTCCTGCCTCAGCCTCCCAAGTAGGTGGGACTACAGGAGCCCGCCACCACGCCTGGCTAATTTTTTGTATTTTTAGTAGAGATAGGGTTTCACCATGTTAGCCACGATGGTCTCGATCTCTTGACCTCATCATCTGCCCATCTCTGCCTCCCAGAGTGCTGGGATTACAGGCGTGAGCCACCGCGCCCGGCCTGTAAATATTTTTTAACACCTGAGCCATGGTATGATTTTCATCACATTTCATTTCTTGTATAACTATTGTTTTTTTCCTGGAGTTAATACTCGCCTCAGGTTTTTTGTTGTTGTTTGCTAAACTTTCTGGCTACTTATTACTAATTCATCTCCAAATTTCCAAAAGAAGTATGAAGCTTCTTTTATTTTTGTCAAACATATTTTATAATCTATTGTTACTATTTTTTAAATAGGTGGCATCCTTTTTGGACCTAAAATTTTCCATTCAGGGCCACCACTAACACAATGGCCCTTTTGAGTAAGTTAGTAAAAGACACCCCATCTGAACAGATGAACTGTAAGAAGGAGCTTCATGGAATGACAAATTATAAAATAGTGCTGCTTCTGGGAAGACCAATTAGGAAGAAATTCCTCTTCCTGTAGGTTTGATGCAACCCCTCATCAAGATTGTGACTTGGCAAAGCAGAGTACAAGAACTAACGATTTGTCAATCCATTGTACTGGGTATTTGGCAGGGCCTTTTAATCTAGAAAGCCAAGTCTTTCATTTCTGGGGGATTTCTGGAATTATTTTTTGATAATTTTCTCACTTCCGTTTTTTTTGGTCTTCTTTTTCTGAGACTTCTAGTTGGATGTTTATACTTTCTGTATTTATTATCTAGTTTTCTTTTTCCTTTTTAAGACAGAGTCTTACTCTGTTGCCCAGGCTGGAGTGTAGTGGGGCAATCATAGCTCACTGCAGCCTCAACCTCCCCAGGCTCAAGTGATCTTCCCACCTCAGCTCCCAAGTAGCTGGCACTACAGGCATTCACCAGCACGCCCAGCTAATTTTTGTATTTTTTATAGAGATGGGGTTTTGTCATTTGCCCAGGTTGGTCTCGAACTCCTGGGCTCAAGTGATCCACCCGCCTTGGCCTCCCAAAATGCTGGGATTACAGGTGCAAGTCACCATGCCCGGCTTATCATCTAGTTTTCTTATGTTCTCTTTTCTAGTTTTCTCTGTGGCTATTTGTTCTCCTTTTTCAAGGCTTTCTCAACTTTATAATACTCTATTAAATGTTTTACCTCCAATATTATATATATTTCATATATAATATGTGTACATATGTATAAATTTTCAGGAGTTTTAACAGTTATTATTCTCTAAATATACCTTAAAAACATACCCTGTCCTTGTTTCACGGGTGTGTTTCTTTTACTAATCTGAGGCTATTAATTGTTGGATTTTTTTTAAGTTTTCTTCTCATCCCTGAATATTCTTTGAGTCTTTCGAGTCCTTTTTTTTTTTTTTTTTTTTTTTTTTTTGACGGAGTCTTGCTCTGTGTTTCAGGCTGGAATGCAGTGGAGCAAACTCTGCTCACTGCAACCTACGCCTCCTGGGTCAAGTGATTCTCCTGCTTCAGTCTTCCTAGTAGCTGGGATTACAGGCACCTGCCACTACACCTGGCTAATTTTTTTTATGCCTGGTTAATTTTTATTTTTGGTAGGGATGAAGTTTCTCCATGTTGGCCAGGCTGGTCTCGAACTCCTGACCTCAAGTGATTTGCCTGCCTCGGCCTCCCAAAGTGCTGAGATTACAGATGTGAGCCACCGCACCTGGCCCCTTTGAGTTCTTTTTCTTATAGTTGTTAATTCTGGTTTCTTTCTTTCTTTCTTTCCTTCTTTTTCTTTCTTCGTTCTTTCTTTCCTTTTTTTTTTTTTTTTGACGGAATTTTGCTCTTGTCACCCAGGTGGAGTGTGCAATGGTGCTATCTCGGCCACTGCAACCTCCACCTCCCGGGTTCAAGCAATTCTCCTGCCTCAGCCTCCTGAGTAGCTGGAATTACAGGCACCTGCCACTATGCCTGGCTAATTTTTGTATTTTTAGTAGAGACGGAGTTTCACCAAGATGGCCAGGCTGGTCTCGAACTCCTGACCTCAGGTGATCCACCCACCCTGGCCTCCCAAAGTGCTGGGATTAGTGGCGTGAGCCACTGTGCCAGGCCTGGTCTTATCTTTTATGTTAGAAACTTGTCCTAAATCATTAGCATCTTTTCCTGTCCATCAATACACAAAGGTAGGGCACTAAATGACCGCTTGAAAGCTCTGTGCTAATTTTAGGACCTGTTGATTAGTGGACATCACTGAAGAATGATCAGTTGGAGACCCGGATGTTTTGTGAGGGGACTCTGATTGTCAGTATTTAGAGGTCTTTTCTGGGGGACTGGTCAGTTTGTTCAGTTTCCAGCTTGGAGGACTGAACAATGGAAGACAGCTGCCAGCTTTCTGAAAGTCAAGATGGGGGAGATAGCTACTCCCCAAATTTAACCAGCTCATTTCAATATAGCACGGGTTAAATATTTTTTTTATTATTGAAAACTTCAAACATATATAAAAATAGAGAGCAGTATAATGAACTCAGCTCCAACGGTTATCAATTTATAGCCAGTCTTATTCTATATATTCGTCAGCCAACTCTACCCCCTAGATTATTTGATAGCAAATCTCAGATATCACATCATTTAATTTATAAATATTTCAGTTTATATTTTTAAAGTAAATGACTTTAAAATAACCATAATATCACTAGCACATCTAAAAACTTAATAGTGTCCAATTAATGCAGTGCTTACACGTCCCTGATTGCCTCATAACATCTTCTACTCTTCTTTCTCTTCCTCCTCTTCCTGCTCCTTCTCCTCCTTTTAATTACTTGCAAGATTCAAATATAATGCAATTAGTTGATATATCTCTCAAGTCTGTTTTAGTCTATCCATTTTTTTCTCTCTTTCAATTTTTTAATTGAGAAAGCCAGGATATTTACCCATAACCTGGAGTTTTTGGATTGCATCCTTGTGGTTCCTCTGTTCACAGTATTTTCTGCAAGATAGTAGTTACATCTATAGGCTCGATTAGATTTAGATTAGATTTTTTTGAAACACCACATTATTTATTTATTTATTTATTTATTTATTTATTTATTTATTTGAGATAGAGTCTGTCCCTGTTGCCCAGGCTGGAGTACAGTGGCGTGATCTTGGCTCACTGCAACCTCGGCCTCCTGGATTCAACCCAAGGTATATATAGCTCATATAAGAAAGGCAGTAGAAATGTTTGTTTTTTTCTTCCTGATCAGTTTACCAAATAATGAGTTGGCTCTCTACCATCCTTCAAAGAAGATTAGTAAGGTTTTTCTTTTAAATATAATGATTATTCATGGATTTAAATTTATTAGATGAGTTTCAATCAATTGCTGTTATTATTCTCACTGATGCTCAATTGTATCATCTTTGGCAAATGGGAGCCTGTAATTAGTGCACAAGTCCTTTTGAAATGACCCTAGTAGTCTTTCATAGCTTCCTTGCTTTCTGGTACAAGATTTCCAGAAAGATCTTGTACATGTCCTGTTTCAGATCTGAAATTTTTCATTTCCCCCAAAGAGCCCTGGTTCTTTTTAATGCAAAATGGTATTTAAAGACCACAGTCTGGAGACTAGAGGTGCTTATTGCTACTGAGTTGGTTGGTTTCTTGTCTTTTTCAATGCATAAAGCCATGAAATACATTTTTTAAAGATAAAATACATTAACAGTTATTACTGATACTTACAAATCAAATGCAAGACTATGGGGATTTTACTAATCACCATTGATCTTCCATCTGTTTTTGTTTGTTTATTTCTCCCTTACCAAAAAACTCTAAGAATATCAATCTCATTACTTATTGGCTTTATTAGTGTATATCCCACTAGGGATGTATGTAGAGTCAATTACTGGATTTTAAATTACTTGAAATAGTTTATCTACGTGATTATAATACCAACTTAGTAGATAAGTTCATTTGTTTCATTTTGCTTTTGATTTTTTATGGATTACTTATGTACTTGATTTTATTGTGTTATTATATAAAGTATCTATTGTGTTATTATATAAAGTATCTACATTTTTTAATCTACTTTAAAAAATCTATTGAAAATTTATACTCAGTGATGTCTACCTTCTACCCCATCCTCTTCACTTTGTTTCCTCCTTTCTCCAATAATTATTTTTAAAACATTTTGTTTATCTTTTCATTTTGAGAAATGTAAGCAAATAAGAATATATATTCATATCCATCCTTTCTTTCTTAAATGCTTGCCCATTACACACATTTTTATCCACCTTAATATTGACCTTTTAAAAAAAGTATGTCTAGGAATATGTCACATGTTTATCCTTTGGCTCAACCTGCTCCCTGGTTTTTTCTCACTGGTTTGTCACACATTTCTTAAAGCAGATACCCAATGACAAGAGCAAGAATGTGCTTTAAAGGCATGTATGGATCTGAGTCTGAATTCCAGCTCTGCCCTTTACTTGCTATGTGACTTTAGACAAATATGTTTAATCTCTCTGGGTCTCATTGTCTTCATCTGTAAAATGAATAAAATAAAATCTTCTTCCTTGGGTTATGGTGAATAATCTGGGGAAGAACAGTGCCCAGCACATAGTAAAGATCAGATATGTGAGTTGTTTTCAATTGTGTTACTCTGGGTTTTCTTTTATATTCTTGTCAATGTGATGATTCCAAGAATCTTACAAGTACTGAATATGATTTGCCTTATTTCAGCTCCTGAAGGAGCAGACACCTCTCAGGCTAAGTGAACAGTCAAGAGCACTGAAAGGGGTCAGGGCTGCTCAGATAGAATCCACAGTTGGGGGCTGGCTTGTTTTGATCCTGGCCAGCCTAACAGAGCTGTGTCCTGTTCTGCAAAGCCACCACCACTTCTTGCCTTCCTTCTTTTCTTTTCTTTTTTCTTTTCTTTTCTTTTCCCCTTTCCTTTCCTTTCTCCTTCCTTCCTTCTCTCCCTCCCTTCCTTTCTTCCCTCCTTCCTTCCTTCCTTCCTTCCTTCTTTTTTTTTTGTTTTTAGAGTCTCACTCACTCTGTCGCCTAGGCTAGGGTGCAATGGCACGAACTCGGCTCACTGCAACCTCCGCCTCCTGAGTTCAAGTGATTCTAGTGCCTCAGCCTCCTGAGTAGCTGGGATTACAGGCGTGCACCACCACACCTGGCTAATTTTTGTATTTTTTAGTAGAGACAGGATTTCACCATGTTTGGCCAGGCTGATCTTGAACTCCTGACCTCAAGTGATCCACCCGCCTCGGCCTTCCAAAGTACTGGGATTACAGGTGTCAGCCACTGTGCCCAGCCCCCAGTTTTCTTTCTTGGCTCAGCTCTTTCCTATCCCAGGCTGCAACATCCCTCCAGAAGCTGCTTCCAGCCTCTGCAGCATCCTGAGGCAGCTTCCTTTTAAACTTGGAAAGGGCTTTCTTACTCTATTCTCAGAGCCCTGGGGCTTAGGTTAAGAGCTCCATCCTCTTCCCTTCCAGTGCCTTTGAGGTTTTATGATCATGTGACATCATTACCACACTCTGCCATCATGTGATTGCATCATCGGTAACCATTACTAAGTTAACACAATTACACTGTCAGATTGTCATTTCGTTGCTGGGTTGTGTGCCTTGTTACAGTCATTTCAACACTACAATATCACTGATTACATGGTTACCTCATTACAGCCCAGTACTGTTAACCCATAGTGCACTGACCCATCATTTCCTGGTTGATAGTAGCAAATTGCCATATGGTTATACTGTTTTTGGATTAGATCGTTACAGCCCTACACTATCACTTGTATCTTGGTGGTGATACATCATCTTTACTGTGCTATGGTATTATAGGATTATTTTGGGTTAATACTATACTGTTACTTTGTTACAGAATTAAATTGGCCCATCCAAACTGCAATGCAAAACTGGAGACTAGGAGAGTGGAGCAGGAGGGTATATCTCCCGATTCTACATCCAGAGGCCAATTTACTCCCCCGATCTATTTCCCTGTAATTCTGTCTATTGGCCATCATGCCCTGGCATGTCAAACTCAGGCACAAATACTCAATATGCAAAGGCACGTCATGATCTCTAGCCCCAAATTAGCGTCTCTTCTTACCTCTGCTGGTGGCCCATCAGCTGCCAGGCTCTTGGAACACCCTTGGAGGCAATCATCTTTGCCCTGTCTCTCCTCCTCACCTTCATAACCAATTGGCAGCGAAGTCCAGATATGCTACCTCAGTGAGGCTACCACCAGGCCTTCCTGGGCCAGACACTTGGAGATGGAGCCCACCCAGCTTACCTGTCCCCCTCTGTCCCTCAGGGAGACTTCCCTATTACAGATCTTCCTTCCACAGGTCAACCTGCATCTCTCTCTCTCTCTCTCTTGCTCTCACTCCATCTCCATCCTCCTATCTCATTATTGCACTAGCCTTCTAATAGTCTCCCTGCCTCAAACTTTCCCTTCAACCACCTTGTCTGGCAGCTAGAATTAACTTGTAAATAAAACTTTGCATCAGGCCACCTTAGAAGTAGTCAGTGCCCTCCCCCCAGTTAAGGATAGGAAAATGGTCAAACAGTCTGGCATTCATTGCCTTTCACAAACTGGTCTCCCTGGCCCTCATCTCTCTCATCCAGTCAGTACCCAAGTCTTCTCAGTTCAGCCTCCAGCAAATATATGAATATCAGTTTTGGGAAGTTCCCTTTCCAACTATTACCCAGTATTTCCAACTACTACTTCTCCCTTGAACAACCCCATGCTTCAGCCAGCCCATGTTTGCACAGAGCCTGCTTCTTTCAGACCCCACTTCCCTACTCTTCTGGGAAGTCCTCCTAACCATTCTCTCTGCCATTCTACTCTCCAGCCCTCAGCAGCCTCTCCCTGGTCTGAGCCCACAACGCACAGCTGATTTGGGTCAGTTTGATGGGCTCACAAGTATTCTCTTAGGGTTTCTCAGCTCTCTAGCCAACCCAGCTTGTCTTGGGCTATCAAGAGAGTTCTGACATTGGAGAACTTGGACTCAGACAAGGGGGGAGAGCCAAGACAGGGCTAGGCAATTCTTCATTCAGTACATTTATTCTGGTATCCATTAAATGCCAGGCTCTGAGAAAAAAGACATTGACTCCACTCTTGTGAAACTTAACATTTTGGTAGAAAGACAGATAATGCACAAGTACTTGCCAGATGACATGTTGATGAATGAAAAAGTTTGAGGAGCTGTAAGAGCATATCAAGCAGTCAGGGAGGGCTTCCTGGTGGAGGTGATATTTAATCTGTGATCTTAAGGATCATCAGGAGTTAGTCAAGTGAATGTGGGGGTTGCAGGGTAGGAGTACTTCATGCTGAGAGAACAGCCTGTGCAAAGGTCAGAAGGGAGGGGCAGTGGGGCTGGAGCAGAGAGAGCAAAGGAGCATGCTGGAGGCAAGGCCAGGGCACAGGCTGAAGCTTCGTGGCTTGTAAGTCAAGGGTTTGAACTTGATCTCTTGCAGGCCCATGACGATCCCCAGAAGAGTGTTAAGCTGGATGTTAGTATCAGGGAGGGAGGCGGTGCAGCAGGATGTTATTTGCATTAAAAAAAATAACATTAGCCACAAGCAAAAGCCTGAATCAGGAGAGCAGACAGAGCAGATGATGGCTCAGCCTTGACTGGTGGCAGAGAGCTAGAAGCAAGTGGACCAGATGTGATGTATTTACAGGAGGCTGAACTCTCAGGACTTGGATTCTGATTGGATGGGAGAGATGAGGGAGTGGGAGGAGCCAAGGATAATGATGGGATTCTGGCTTGAGCCATGGAGTGGATGATGGTGCTGTTCTCTCAGATTAGGATCAGTGGATGGGACAAAATTGTGCCTTGGGTTCTGCACACATGTTCACCTAGGATGTTTGAGAATAACGACAGGGGAGTGTGGGGAGTTGGAGCCTCACCCAGTCAAGGGGTTGAAGAAGTCTTCCTGGTTGGACTAGCTGATGGCAAGGCCATGATTAAATGTGGCTGAGGGGCCAAGATAAGAGGTTGGGCCTACGACTGGGATCTGGGGGGACTTGGAAGTCAGAGGAACAGGAGGCCTGGAGGCTTGGAAGGGGACCCAGGGTGGCCCAAGGCTTGGGTGACTCCAGCATTGGTTGGTGACAGACGGCTAGGTTGGGCTGGGCTGCCCTCTCCTCCTCTGATAATTAATCCCGCGCGGGGGCCGCGGGCGATGACAGGGCTGTCTAGCGTGCACTTAAGCATTAAATGACCAATTTCTGTCAGACTAACTTCCCCAGCCTCCCCATCCCCTCCCCTGCTGCCCACCCCCTTCCTGTACCCCCTCCTCCGCTCCCTGCACTCTGAGTTTTTCAGCAACTGATGGCTCCTGGTTCATTTCTGTGGAATTAATTGGTCCCTGAATGAATTCTGTTGACAGGGCAATTTATCATGTGTTTGGGCTGACAGTGAGGGTGTCGGGGGTAGGGGGTGGGGATATGGACTAGGGGGGACGGGATGAGGGGGAGGAGGGGGTTTGAGTTGGGGTGAATATTGACCCTAGATGGTACCAGTGCAAGGGCTTGGGGTACTATAGAACACCCCAATTGTGACTTCATCCTTGGCTACACATCCTGACCCCACAAGTTTGAGAGAAAACCCCAAATTGGAGATGAGCCCCAAACTTTGTCTGGTCTCTTTCCAACTCTTCAATCAACCCAAATGGGGATATGGTCACTGGGGAAATTCAGCACCACCCTACATTAACACTTGTAAGGCTGGAATGGGGCCTGGGGTTCTGGGTGAGAATAAGGGAGGGTATGTGTGTGTGCGCGCATGCATGTGTGATGAGGACGCTCATGCACTCAAAGAGTGAAGAACTGATTAGTCTGCGGGGTAAAGGGGCTGGTCTCCAGGGAGTTGGGCGCTCAGCCGGCCTGGCTAACAGGGGCCTAAGGGACTGGCTAATTAGGGTATTGGAAAGGTTTGGTCATGCAGAGGTGTGGGGGGAGGCTGGAAATGTTCTTGGCCCCAAAGAGCAGCTTCCTTTGTCTCCCTCCCCTAGTGCCCTACCCTGAACCCTCAGGGGTCCCCTCAGATCACCATTCATCTGCCTCAATACTTACAGAGACCCACCCCAGAGACCTCTGGGCAGAGAGTGGGAAGAGAGATAGGAAAAGGCAGTCCTAACTCTCAGATGGGGAAGATGGCAACAATAAATAAATCCATGCCTCCTCCTTCTGTAGATTAAAGAGCTTTCCCCCATCCCCATCTGAGTGCACCCACCTCACCTCTACAGAGCTTACGCGAACTTCTTCTGGCCACAGAGATTGCCTGAGCACCTACAGTCTAGAACTACGGAAGCCTAGAATGTCCAAGTGGGAAGGAGCCCTAGTGGTCATCTGGTTTTACACACAAGGAAACTGAGGCACAGAGAGAGAGTGAGGTCTGTTGAAGGTCACATAGTGATCTTGTGAGCCAGCCTTGTGACTCTCTTGTGGGTCCCTTTTGCCCTCAGTGTGGAGATGCTCCATACACACATGGTTTTTCTTCTGCCTCTAGGTTGCATGCTGGGAATTCCTTGGGGGGCAGGTGGTGGCTTTCCCACATAAGGAAGCTGAGGCTACACCTGGGCACTTGAGGATGAACAGTCACAGAGATCAGACTGTGAGCATGGGCTCAAGGTTCTGCCAGGGTTCAGTCCGCTAGGGAGGCCCCTTGGAGAAGGGAGATGTGGATGGAGTTTGGGAGTGGGGGCAGTGTAATCTTGGGGGCCTGGCTTCTGTGTCTTGAAGGACAGAGCCCAAGACCTCCCCACAGTGTGAGCTCTCCCTGCTGCTGTTGGTCATGTGCTCCTGCTGCCCTCACAACTTCCTTCTGAATCCCCAGAAGAGATTCTTCCAAAATTCTCTACCCTCTCCAGGCAGGATCCAGTCCTGCTCCCCTCACTCTCAGCAGACAGCAGCTGTGGCTCCTACAATCTTTCTGAGCAAATCTAGTGGACCCTGTCCCTTCAAGACCTTCCTCTCCCAAGCAGAATTCTCTGGTTCCTCTCCACCCCTCCCCACATGCCTCCACCCCATTCTTTCAGGCCCCTCATGTCCATCATGAACAGCTTCTCTTCATATCCCTGCCTTCCACCCTCTGCCTCACCCACGGGCTTGTCCACATAGCCCTTGGCCAAAAAGAACCTTCTCTTGAGCTCACAGACCATACCATCCCCAGGCCCCTCTCCTGTTCTCCTCCTTTCCAAATATTTGAAAAGAATCAGTTACACTCTGCCCCTTTCTACATCCTTACATTTTAGCCACCCCCACTTCCATCTGCAGAAAACACTAGCTTGGAGGTCACCAGGTATCTGCTATTCTCCAAGTCAAATGGCCTTTCCCTCAGTCATAGAACATCAAGAAAAGCCAAATTTGCTTATTCATTATGCTTATATGTGTCAAGGACCTGGTTGTCTCTTTACCTTTCTTAATTGAAATTTTATTTTTCATTGAAGTCAAAATTTGTTTTCAAAAAATTATAGTCACAGAAATTAGGTTTTAAAAAATTATAGTCACAGAAATGACTATACTTGCCCTGTCCCCACATTGTTCCCAGCTCAGAGACACCATTTTATCTTTGTTTATGTGTATATAAGCAAATGCAAGAAAGATTCTTATTTTCTCTTTCTCATACAGCAGGTCTTCTGATCTGCACTTGTCTTTCTTTTTTACTTAAAGATAAAACCGTGTCATGCTTCCTTGTCAGTTTCCTTCAGGAGCTAATCTAATCATTAGCATAGATTTCCATTATCTCTTGCCTGGACCATGGTAGTGGTCTCATACAGTTCTCCCTGCACCCACTGTCTCTCCTTGTATTCCACTTCTTCATTATGGGTAGAGCACTCTTCCAAAAATGTGACTTATTAAGCTATTCTCTCTTGCTCAAAAACTTTCCATAGCTCTCGTTGCCTCTAGGGGAAAAAAAAAAAAAAAATCCAAAGCTCTTAACAGAGCATGTGTGTCTTCCAGAACTGCTTAAATCAGAACTTTTTTTGATTGCAAATGACAGACCCAACAAATTTGCTTAAGCCAAAACAAGGAGAAGGTATTGAATTTTGATCCTGGAAATCCAAAAATGGGGCTTGCTTCGGGCCTAGCTGGCTAGAGAGGTTTGAATGATAGTACTAGAGGTTTTTTTTTTGTTTTTTTGTTTTTCCTCTACCTCTCAGATCTGCTGGTCTCTGCTTGACTCTGAGCATGACTTCACCCTTGGGCAGACATTCTCCACGTGGAGTCCCAAGCCCTCATCATTGCAGCTCACAGGCCAAAAACCCCTCCTCTCTTCCAAGACTCCATAACAATGCTCCTGAGAGAACTCCCATTGTTTCAAACTTTTTATCTCTGTGCTGTGGCCAGGGACATGGGGTCCTCATTGGCCAGAGGAGCATCACAAGCCCAAATATGTGGTAGGAGCTGATGAGGCACTGTGATTGACAGTCCCACGAGAACTACACAGGATGGTAGAGGGGCAGCTACCCAATGGAAGGAGGGATGCACTCTTGATGCACCCCACGGGGACTGTGGGAGGTGCTTTGGGTTGTAAGGAACAGAGAGTCACCCCAAGGAATGGTGGGAGTTATTTGAGGCGTTCAGTGCAGTTTGAGTCTCAATCCTCTGCACTGCAGGAGAGGCAGGAACATCTGCCCTCTCAGTCCTCCTCATCAGCGACTCAGCTACTCTCTCTGTGGGTCATCCTCCTCTTCACATGATTGAGGGCTCCTACCATCAGGCTCAGAGAGCACAGTAGCCGAGGGAGGTGATGGGAGGTGAGTTAAGGTGGTGGTGGGGATGGGGAGGGATTTTGACTTTGACGCTGAGAGAGATGGGGAGCCACCAAAGGTTTCTGGGCAGAGGAGGGACATGAATTGCCGTACATTTTGGGGGACCATTCTGGCTGCTGGAGGGAAGCAAAGATGGAAGCAGGAAGGCCAATTAGAACTTTCTGTTTGCAAGCTCAGGTGAAGGACCACAGTGGCTTGATCCTGGATAGTCCAGTACAGGTAGTTGGAAGAGGTCATGCTCTGGATAGATTTTAAAGGTAGAATTGTCTGGTTTTGCTGATGAATCAAACGTGGGATGCAAAAGACAGGAGGAGTCAGGGAAGATGTGGCTTTTTGGGCTTGAGGGATACAAATGGAGCTATCCTTTACTGAGGTGAGGAGGACTAGAGGATGCCCTCAGGGCCGCCTTTGGGCTTTTCTTTTCATGGTTAATGGCCTCTTTCTTTCCATACTTCCTAGTTTTGTTTTACAAAAGAGGAGGATTGATTGGTTCAGCGTGGATTTGTGTTCCGGTCCAATTCTGTACCAGTAACAGAGTCGCTGGTACAAATACATTATCTACATGGGCAGGAAGTAGCTGTGGGTAGGGCAGCTTCCTTAAAGGAGCTGTGTGTGTGACAGGTAACATTTTGGAATGCCCACAACAGTGTTCTGATTACCTTTGTAGCTTCATCTCCTGCCACCTCCCTCCACCCCCACCCCTCCCCCGGCACCTGATACTCCAGCCACATTGTATCTGGTGTATTTTCATGACTCCCTGTCTTTGCTCCTGCTCTTCCCTCAACCCAGGACACTTCTCTTCATCTGTTTCTAACTGTCATACTTGGTGTGCCTCAGCTGGGAACTCTAGGGGTAGGATGGGGACAGAGCCAGCAGAGTCAAAATGACTTCTGGAGAAAATAAACTGAAGCAGGAGAACAGGCCTTCTTTGTGTCTGGGGTGGGTGAGTGGGGCTGCAACTGGCCAAGGATGATAGATCATGTTTTGGGGCCCTCAGGCTGATTCCAAGCTGAAATCAGTATTCTAGGAGGGACACCATATGAAGCTTCTGGGCAGAGGTGCTTACTGTAAACAGTGGAATGTATGCTGTCCAGTTCAGTCTGAGAGATACCAGAAATAGAACAGAAGAGGTTCCAGTGAGACCCACATTAAGAGGCCGTGGCTCCCAAATTGATGGAGTGGGCAGGGCAAGGCTCCCTGTCTGGGGTGGACGTGGAGGCAAAGCCAGGCACTGGGGGTCTGATACCTGCTATATATGATGAGGGCAGTGTTCACTGGGCTGCCCTGGCCCAAGCCAGTGCCCTGGCAACTTCCAGAAACGTACTCGCTGGGCACCAGGCAATAGTCAGGAGTTCTGTCATGCTGGGTTTTCGTGGGTTATGACCAGGATCTCCAAAGTGGGGTGCACATCTTCCAGGGAGTGCAAGATAATCCATTCGGGTATGAGAACATTAGAACTTCTATTTTTACATATTCCAAACTCATTCTTTTAATATTTTATCTTTTACACGATTCATAATATGTTAGTCCAGTAGTATATTTATGGAATTTGTAAATCAGTAAATATACTTATATTGGGAGCACACATTCAGAATTCTTTTGGCTGAGAGGGTGTATGACCAGAGAAGTTTGAAGGCCACTCTTCTAGGAGGCTGGTGGTCAAGACAGCAAACACCAGGCAGGGTGAAGGGTGCAACTGCCATTTGCTAAGATGAAGAATAGGGAGGAGACACAGGTGCAGAGGGAGGGGGAAAGGAATGGATTTGATTGAGGGTTTGCTGATTTGTTGGGGGTCCTGTACATCCCCTAGAGGTGCCATGATATGGGTGAGCCTGGGCAGATTGGCTTGAAAGAAAGGTCTCTGGGATTCTGATGGGAAGGAGGTGTCTAGGAGACACTGTCCCAAGCCAAAGGGGAAGGTCACTTCTTAGTCTGCCCCAATGTCCTGCTTGTATCCCTGGCAGCTCAGAGATTCAAGAGCCTTTCAAGTGGGAGGAAGCTGTGATAGAAGCTGGGCTGGGAAGGTGTCCCGGGGCACAGAAGGAAAGTTTCCAGGTGGAAGCTGGGCCCTTTGTGTTGGCAAGAGTGTGGGAGGGCCAGAGCAGGGAAGCTGCTGAAGGGATGGAAAGGAGACCCTCCCAAGTATCTCTGATGCAGCAGAACAATCCTGGACAGTCACCACATCCCCCTTCCCCCTGCAACCCCTCCCAAACAGAGAACAGAGAGGTGGAGACATACAGATCTTTCACTGGACACCTGGACCCAAGAACAGCAAGGATGGCTAAAAAAACAATTATCCTACTACCACACCCCCAGACCCATCCAGAGACATATAGACGAACACATAGATGAACAGAAAGCCATACATATGCAGGAAGCCGCCGACCACCCCGCGACAGACAAAGGCGCCTGCGCGCCCTCTCCGGGACATACCCAGACCACAGCACAAGGCGCAGCAATTTCAGCCGCTGCTTGCTGGGGCCCGGGGCTCCGCAAGACACTGGAGGCGCGTGAAGTCCCATGAACCCGCTCCCAGGGCCTCTGCGGGGCATTCTTCGGGCCCAGAAGTAAACGCAGAGCGAGGAAACTTGCGGCAAGCGTCTGCGGTCTTCGCGTTTCATTGCAGATTCCGGGGATAAAATTGCTTCTGCGCCCACGCGCAACTGCACCGGATGGGGAACCGAGGGAGGAGATAGGACAGACGACCACCCCTCCACCCACGTGGAGAAGGCCTCAGACGTCGGGTTCTGAGAGCCAGCACCCTAAATCTGGGTGCGGGTGTACTGGTAGGACCACAGAGTTGGTCTAGTATAGGCGCCTAACTCGGAGTTATTCTGAAGTTTCGGAGAGTAAGAACTTCCTGTCCCCAGGGCCGGGTTGCATGCGGGAGGGTGGCTACTAAAGGGCAGGCTAGTCTCGGCCTTCGCCGTGGTTCAGCTGCCGCCAAGGGGGTCTCGGCAAAGGAGTTGGAGGTCGCAGTGGGAGTGTAGTTGGGAGGATCATTGAAGGGGCTTTTGGGGATCGACCAATGGAGGGGAGGCCCATCTCAGAGACAGGGAGAGACAAACTTGGAGCCATGGGGAGTGACATACAAAATTTTATTCTTTATTTATTATTATTATTATTTGTTTCTTATGTGCACAAAAGAAAAAGAATCAAAACGAACCGACGCGCTGAAAGTGGCCGAGGAGACCAGAACCGTCCGGGGACCTTTAGCAGGTTAGGCCTGGGCCTGAGTCCGCGGCCTCTGCCCCGCCAGCCCCACAGGACTGGGATGGGCCGGACCTCGGCGCCCTCGCCGCCCCGTTCGGGCCACTGGAGCCTGGCTGGACGCCGGGTTCCCTTAAACGATTCTCTTTTCTCTTTTTCCTTTTCAAATAAAAAAGCCTCGCAGGGGAGAGAGATCTGGGCGAGGACTCCAAGCCTTTTCGGATTTGTTCAAGGATTTTTATTTATTTTCACTTTTATTGACTTTGTTTCTGTTATTTCGAGTCGTCACGATCCACGGGTGAGGAGACATGCAGGGCGCATCGCCACTACCGAAAGAGCAACTACGGGGCGGGGCGGGGCGGCCCGGCCTTCGGCCGCCCGGGGCGCGCGGGGCACGGCCGCGAGGGGGCGAGCCCGGGGGCTGGAGCGGCTACCTCGGATCTAGCCTGCGGAGACAGGGCGGCCGGGCCAGGTCTGGGGAGAGAGGCCGAGGAAAGAGCAGAGACAGACAGACAAGAGCGACAGAGACGGAGAGAGACAGAGACAGAGCGGGAGAGAAGCGGAGAGGAGAGAGGGGCAGAGGGAGAGAGGGGCAGGGAGGAAAAAGCGAAAACACGGAATTACAGAGAAAGAGCCAACAAAACAGGCCAGAGGAGTCCACAGGACCATGTTCGTCATTTTGCATAGAGATTTCTTTTCTTTCGTAATTTTTTTTGTAACATAAAAAATGCCCCCCTCCCCCAGGACGTGCTGTGCTTTAATGGGCGTGTAGCTGTGTCCCCCCTCCCCCCCAGCGAGCGGCGACTCTCACAGCACAGACAGCGGGGCGTATCTACAGGCAGGGCCGGCGGGCGACAGGGACTCTACGGGGCAGGGTGGGGCGGAGGGGGAGGGGTTATGTACACCGGGCTTCGCCTTCACACGACACACACCATCTTTCCACAAAGCAGCAGCCTGGTGGGCTTTTGTGTTGTTTTGTTCCTTTTTGCAAAGACCATCATATTAAATAAACGTAGACTTTTTGTGGTTCTGTTCAGTTCCTGCCGGAGGAGGAGGCTGGGAGGAGGTGGGAGGAGTGGAGTGGGCAGCCCCCCACTTCCACCCCGCAGCAGCTCAGACGCCAGCTCAGAACCGGTTCTTACCACCGGCAGATTGAGAGTCTGTGTCGGGGGAGGGGGCATCAAGTAACTGCTGGAGGAAGACCCCAGTCCGCAGCCTATGGAAACTGGTCCTGCGGAGGTCCCGGGAGAGCGTCCGATGGGGCTGCGAGTCAGGGAGGAGGATGCAGGGCGTCGAGGGACGGGCGAAGGAAGGGCAGGAGGGGAAACTGGGAGGCCAGCAGGTGGAAGAGACGCTGAGGTAGGGGCAAGGCAGGTCTGAGAGCCGGGTCTCGCAGCAGGAGGTGCCGGGCCCTGGGGAACTAGGCAGGCCAGGCGGAGCAGTGAAGAGCCGAGAGTCCAGCTCGGTCGGTGCGGGCTGCTGGGCCCCCAGCTCCTTGGGTCCCAACCTTGGAAAGACCTGACACCCCCAAAGCCCGTTCCTAGAGCCGGACCCCCACGCCCCCATTCCACCTTCTGCGACAGGGCACACCCGGAAGGCGAGGGCAGTCCGGCTGGCACCGGGGAAAAGAATTTTTCCCAGGGATTCGGCAGCGGGCTCTTCCTTCTTCTGCAAAAGTCGTTTTCTTCTTAATCTCCTTGGCCCAGCCCGTCCAGCGAAGCCTCCCGGCGCCCGAGCGTCCGAGGCGGGTGCCCGGGGCTGGGCCGCGCTGCGGTCCGCGCTGATTGTGTGTCACAGAAACATCCGGCGCGCGCCACCAGGTCGCGCCCGAGTCCAGTGGGGTGGCTGGCGGGCTTCGGGGCTGGCTCGGTGGAGGCCGGGACGAGCTGGGCCGAGTACCCCTCGCGGCGCCGCGCAGTCCAGGCAGGCGGGGAGGTGCGGCGGGCGGGGCTGGGGGCGGCGGGCCCGGGCCTGAGGGTCCCGCCCGCGGCTCCACCCGTCCTGTCCGACCTTCGAGGGGGTGATGTGAAGGGTTGCGGGGGTCCTGGGATGGGGTGAGGAGGCTGGGGCGGTGGCCGGGAGGCATCGCGTCGCGTCGGTCCTCCCTCCCTCCGGGGTGGGGTCAGACGGGGACGATGTGGAGGCCGAAGCTGTCGGCCTGAAGCTTGATGTGGTCCCCGCGGTAACTAGTGGCGGTCATAGGCAGCGGCAGCAGCGGCAGGGGCGGAGCCCCGGGGGGCGGCACTATAATAATAAGGGGAACCTGGAAGTTAACACAGGAGAAGAATGGGCTGGGTGAGAGGACAAACAGGAGAACAAAAAAGGAAAGAAAAGCAAAGAAAAGACCTCCCCTGGCTGGGGTCCAGCGGGATCCGGACTGGGAGACCTTGGCTGGGCAGTGGAGCCAGTTGCCCCGGAGAATAGTTGCGTTCACGGGGCATGAGAGGGACCCGATCCGGTGACGCCCGGCTGCGCACCCTCCAGGGGATCCGAGGGCGAGGGCGGCGCAGAGCCTCCGAGCGACCAGGGAGGACACGGGAGGGCAGGAGGTGCGGGCGTCCTCGAGGGGTCCCCGGGCCTCAGTGCTGCACTAACAAGCCTGTCCCCCTGGCCCGGCCGGGTCTCCAGAGGTCGGCTCGCCGGGAGTGGGACCCTGCCCAGAAGCCGCGCGGCCGCGCTAAGCCGCCGGCCAGCCAGGTGGCGTACTCACTTAGTAAGGCGGGGTTGCTGAATCTCCAAGCCTCGTTGTAGGCCGTGTACTGGGGGTGGCTGTACGGGTTGCCGGAGAACTCGCTCCCTGCGGGAGGGTCGGGGAGTGGGGATCAGACGCCCGCACGCCGGGGAGGACCCCACGAGTCCGGCCGGTGGCTTCTCCGCCCGCTCCTCCCTCCGGGTCTCAGGCGCAGGTGTCGCGGGCAGGGTAATGGCCGTGGCGGGCGGGCCGGGCGGAGGTGGGGCGATCACCGCGTCCGCGTGGGGAGAGCCCGGGGAGGCGGGAGGCACCGACGCCCTCGCACACCCACGGGCGGGACCTGTGGGCCAGTGCCCGCCCAGGGCTTCCCAGCGGAGGCGCTCGCGGCCACCCACGAAGGGTTTGTATTGGGGCGCGTCCACCCTGTCGCGCTAGGGGCCAGAGCCTTTATAGAGGCCACTCCGGTTCTAGGAGGCATGGCTCCTAATGGGTGGAAATGGGGGTGGGGGGCGGTGGCGAAGAAAGGCCTTCCGGACACTTTTCTCCCAGAAAGTCCTAAGAATGGCATCAATGAGCGGTGCCAACACAAGAGGTGGGAGCTCTGTTGGGAGACACCGCCCTCCCGCCTTTCCCTCAAGAGGTTGGATGCGTGGGCTACGCGGCAGGGGATGGAGGCGGCGCAGGTGGACTGCCCGCTGGTCCGCTAGCGGTGAGCGGAGGGCCCGTGGGTTGGGAGCCGTCGGAAGCTACCTCCCTCCCTCTGCGGGAGAAAGGCCAGGCCTCCAGGTTTCCCCCTCGCCCTTTCTCCTGTGTGATGACCCCAGACTGTTTACAGTGATCCCTAACCGCGGGTTAAGTAGAGGAGAAGGGGCCCCTCTCAAGAGGGAGCTGAGGTGGGGGTGGGGGATGCAGCCACTGGAAAGCCTGTTTATTGACGAGGAGGGAAAGCATGCGTGCAGCAGGATAATGAGCTTCTGAGCTCAACTGTGACCAAGAGGAACTGAGCTATCTCCTTCCCCATCGCTAATGAAACAAGTGTAATTTCCTCATCAGCACTAGATTCTGTTTAACGACTCCCTCCTCGCCACCACGAGCTCTCTGCTGCTCCCCTCTTCCCCACCTCCCTGCAGACTCCCTGCCCCCACCTCCCCACTCTTCCCTCACCCCACCTCTTTAAAACTTCCTCCAGCCCCCACCTGCTCACTGCTGGGAGCTTCTCCCTAAAATCTCCTTGCCTCCCAACAAGGCTTCTACTTCCCTTCCCCTAAATCTGGGCAGGAATCCCTTTACCCACACCTCTAACTCCCTTCAGCCCCTAGTCCATAAGACCCAGCAGCAATCTCCCTCTTTGCCGCTGCCCCCACCCCAAGCTCTGCTTACCCAGAGTTATCCCTAAATGTCGCTGGATGGATGGGGCCAACCACTCTCTTCTATCCTCCCCATTCCCCATACCAATGAGAGTTGAACTTCAGGGAAAGGCCATATAGAGGGCGGCCAGAGGGAGTGAGTTGCTGGCTGAGTGAGTCTAACCCTCCTTAAGACAAGAGTGTTTTGGTGTTTGTGCACATAGGAACTTCAGCTCTCTTTGGCTTCAAGCCCCTGCTCCCAATCTGGGGTTAGGGGTTAGGTATAGTACAACTTCCAGCTGCAGTCACCAGACCTTAAATACAGCCTCTGCCTCTCTGATCCAAACAACCCAAACCCAACTCCTCTGATCAGGGATGGGTCAGAGCCCCAGGGGAGCAATGGAAGGCTGGGTGCCTCTGAAGAGGTATAGGGGTGTTCTAGCCTGTCTCACTGCAGCGAGTCTCCCTGGTTCCCGCCACAGCCTAACCTCCATTCCTCTTAGGGACTAGCTTCCTCCTCTCTCTGGGTTGGGGTTGGGGTTGGTTCTCAACATTGGTCTTCGCTTGTGTCTTGGTGTGGACCAGGGTGGCTTTGTCTGAGTGACTGACATGCCCCTGGAAATGGTTCTTGGCTCCAAGTTTCCATGGAAACCAGGGCAGGCTCTTCCAAGCAGTGTCAGCTGGCTGGGGTGGGCTGGGCACTGAGGGTGGAGCTGAGGCTGAGTGTTCCTCGGGCACAGACTTGGGTGTGTGGGCGCTGTGGAGGGGCCATGACATACAGTGGGTTGCACACAAGGGGGCACTTCTGCAAGCTTCCTCCCCGGCTTGCTCATGAGGGAGGATGAGGGACCAACTGCAGCCTCTAAGGAGAGAGAGGGACAGAATAGCAGTGGTTTGCAGGGAGGGGATGTTGGGTCTCCCCCACCCCAGCCTCAGACTACAGACCATTCAGCAGCTCACCCACAATTTAGTTCCCCCCATCTAGATTAGGCAGCTGCAACATTGTCACCTACCAGGCACCATTCCTGCCAGGGTGGAGGTGGGGTAGCTTCCCTGGCCAGTGGGGGGCACGTGAGGGGGGTAACCAGGCAGAGTGGTGCTCGCCATGTCACGACCTGGAAAAACACAAAGGGGAAGGGGTGAGGCCTGGAAGAAAGGGGCCTTCCTCTACTCACACCAGGGTACTGCACGGAGAGGAAACTCTTGGAGAGGAAAGAGCTCTGTGCAGACGTGCAGGGGTACGTGTGCCGCTGTGCACCTGAATGCGCCGTCTGAGTGTGCCTTTGCATGTGTCTAAGCTAAATGTCTATGATCAGCTGTGTGTATGCATCTCTGTTTTGTGTAGCTCTTTGTGTCTCTGTGTATTTGTGTGTGTGTGTGTGTGTGTGTGTGTGTGTGTATCTGCCTTTGCCTGTGTCTCTGTGCATTCCAAACCCAGATGGAGATGGGAGGGAGATGACCTGGTTTTACTCCTCCTTCTCAGCAAGATATTCAGCTGTGGTCTCTCCAGCAGCCAAATGGATCTCTATCATCTTGCTTATCTTTCCTCTCCCTAACACCCCATCTTTCCTTCAGGCTTGAAGGACACCCTACCATCACCCCTACAGGGACTGATGGCTATTCCTTGTCCTCTCCAAGTGGAGCTGCAGGTGCTGGGCCTGGCAGGTGTGGAGAGCAAGGGGCCAGCCAGTGGGCTATTTTGCTGTTAGTGTTTATGGTATTTACATGATAGAAAACCACCCTGAAGTGAATCAGGAGCTTTGAGCCAACAGTGCAAGTGGACCAGATAAAGTTCCAATGAGCAAAATCTGCTCCCCCACCAGCTGCTGGACTTCTGTCCCTGGAGGGCTCTATCAGCTAAAGCCTGGAGGGTGGGAGACAAAGCGAGTCAAGATGAGGGTGCTACCCCTGGTCCACAGACATGTCCTCTGGGACACAGCTGCACATGACTGGGCTCCCTTCCTTGCCTGCACCCTCCATTGCTATGAAGGGGTCACCACCTCCCTTTGCAATTTAGCATGCATTGATCTCTAATAATAATTTGCTTTCTCCCCTCTGCCATAACCTCTTTATCCTCTCCTGGACCTCCTGGAACCCCCTTAACCCCTCCAGATTCCCCTTATCCTCCTCACTAGCCAATGCCACTCTACTACTCTAATGCCTCTGTCTATCCTTGGGAAGGCAAGGCATGGCTGGAGAAAGTAACAGAACTATGCATACCTGGGCCCGTTCACTTTCTTTTCATCAGCTGGGCCGTAGTCATTATTCTCCCAATGGCTATTCCAAAGCATCTCTCTCTCTCTCTTTGCTACTCTCCCTTTGAAGATGGCCTCACCTCCCTGCATTCCAGAGCTGTATGAGTTTCCTCACCCCTACCTTGACACATCTGAGTGATTCATCCTTCCCTAGCTATACAGAGCTACAGCTCAGGTTTTTGCATTTCTAGCACCCTGCTGAACATTTTCCTTAGCTGTCCCTCTGTCACCTCAAACCTAACTGGAATAAAGACAGATTCATCTTCCCTCTGTCGGTTCTTATGATCTTGAAGATCATAAGACCAAAAACTTTGGAGTCCTTTTTGACCTAGCCTTCTTCCTCCCATTCTAGCTGAAGTCAGTCACCAAGTATTGTCAATTCTCCTTGGCAATGTCTGTTACATCTGCTCAATTTCCATTTCTTCCACTACCTTCCTAGCTCAGCTTTTAAGCACCTTCTTTTTGCCACAGAATATTTTTGCTGGCATTCCCTGACTCCACATTCTTCCCCTCCTGTCTGTCCTAAATGTGGCTGCTTGGCTAGTCCTCATCAAACTTTGCTTTCATCACACCACTTCCCTTGTAAAAACTATTACTGATTCCCTGTAGTCTAGAGTTTGAAATGAAACTCTGTGGCTTTTAAAGCTGCTAAGGTACTCTCTCCACCCAACTTAAGATTCTCACCTCTCCTGGTTTAGTTTGACTGTTTTCAGTGGCTTGTGTGATGTGAACCCCCTATGCTTTTGCCATGACCTTTTCTTCTTCCTTACGGTTTTCCTCTCCTTCCCCACTGAAGCCTTAAAATCCCTACCATTCTACCCATCAGGGAAGTTTCTCTCTTCTAAACTTCCACAGCATCTGTGCTGCATGGTTTACCATGCCATTATATTTCATAATATATCAGCCCTGATGTTTCATATCATAGCTTGCTTCTTCAAACAGATTATAAGCAACCTGAGGGCAGGACCCTGCCTTCTGCTTTATCCTGCATAGTTGGGAACATGGTAGATGCTCAATAAACACTTGCTGATTAATCCTCCATCAATCTATTGCACTTAACAGCCAATTCTTGATGGGTTATAATTTTTTTTATTGTTTCATGTATATTGGTCTCATTAAAGAAGTAAAGGCTGGGATAAAATGTAAATATTAGAATATGCTTTTTCTTTAAAAAACAATTTAAACAATAGATGATGATTTTTTTATAGGCTGATAAGAGGTTTACAGTGAGGGACTCATATATTGTGACTTTATTATGCAATAGAATGACTTTCCTCTATACCTGTCTAATATAGCCAATATCTTCCATTTCCTAAAACTCGAGAACAAGCAGAGTAGAACTGCCAAACGAGAGATCACTTTTGACTCCTAGAGAGACAGAAGAAAGGATTTGTGTTTGCTTTGATGTGGGTTTTCTTTTATTGACTTCTCTTGTCAATGAAAGCTACACTCCTCCTGACTGTCTCTCAGTGGAGTGGACCTGAAGTAGACAATGACAGCAACATCAAAATCAATTCCTAGAGAGATTAATAATATGGCATTTATTGGTCAAAAAAAAAGAAAGGCCCAGGACAGGATTGAGTTAGGGAAGATGCAGAAGTTTTGAAGCTGAACAGATATAGAAACCTAATTCCTCCTTCCCTGTCATCATAAAGTCTGCAAAGCAGCAGGAAAAGGGGTGTGCCTCTTTCTTAATAAACAGGAATTTAAATGCATCTGAATTCTGGTTTTCAGTTGCATGATTCCCACAACCTGTCACCATGAATTCCTTATAATCTAAGGTTTTGTCACAGAATCTCCTACCTCACTTCAGGAGGAAGGAAGAAAGGCTGGATGACTAGAAAGATGTTTCCAGCTAACTTGGATGCAGTCCTATTGGAAAGTTTTATTTCTACTGGCTTTCTCTCTTGCAAAATGGCAACTTCCCTCAGGTAGGAACTTTTGCATGCTGAAAGTCACCCACTGAACAGTTGATTGAAAGGCACATTGCCAAATTCTATTTAGAAAACTGAAGCTGGGCAGTGCCATGTAGAAATTTTTAAAATGTGAAAGAAGAGTCCCAAGACAAGGAAAAAGCAGGCAAGCTTCCTCGTGTTCTGCATACAGCTGTGCACCTGCTGCTGCGGAGTCTATAACACCAGTATCTCCACAAAGGGGTACCCTGTTCAGGACCCCTGAGCCAACAAAGGTGCTGGCCACTGCATACAAAGCACTCTCAATTGCTTCATTAGCACACAGGTGACACCTAAAGAGCAGAAAAAATTGACCAAACTCTTGTCAGAGCCATATATTCTTCTGGAACACCATTGTCAATAATGGAAAACACATACTGCAAGAAGTTTTCAAATTACTAAGACTGTCATACCATTTGCCCAGCAGCATTCTTTGAGCAAGCCTCTTTTAGTGAAAGAATATGAATGGGTAATGGAATCTGTTCAAGCAAGAATCGACAGAGCATTGGGCCTTGCTGTACTATAGATGGATGGAAAAATAGGAGTGCAGACAGACTCTAAAACTGTACAACAGCACAGCCACCTCCTTTATACAAACAAGCAAAAGCACAGAAAAAGGAGAAAACAGCTATGTGGCAGAATACATCCGTTATAAAATATGTGCCACCCAACAGAAAGCAGTAGAGGATTTTTGTTGCTCACTGACAATGGCCAGTAACATAAAAACAGCATCAGAAATTACAAATGACAAAACCCCACATATTATTACAAGAAGATGGGCATTTCATGTTGGATGCTTGCTTTCCAAGGTTACAAAGTTGTTTTTTGTTTTTCGTTTTTGAGATGAAGTCTTGCTCTGTCGCCTAGGCTGGAGTGCGGTGGTGCGGTCTTGGCTCACTGCAACCTCCGCCTCCTGAGTTCAAGTGATTCTCATGCCTCAGCCTGTAGCTGAGACTATAGGTGTGTGCCACCATGCCCGTCTAATTTTTGTATTTTTAGTAGAGACAGGGTTTCACCATGTTGGCCAGGCTGGTCTCAAACTCCTGACCTCAACTGATCTGCGTGCCTTGGCCTCCCAAAGTGCTGGGATTACAGGCGTAAGCCACCGCACCTGGCCAAGGTTACAAAGTTTTTAAAGATGAAGAGCCTTCCAGATGATGAGGTAACTTCCTTGTTTCAAGGGTGAGACAATGAAGGCACAAAAATGCATCACAGTTTTCCCATGACTACACAGCTAGTAAATGATACAGCCAAAATTTGAAGCCATGTTTATACCACACTGCCTTTTAATAACATGAAGCCAGATACTCCCCAAAAGAGCCAAAGAAAAGGAAAAGAAGTCATCTGACAAACAAAGTCTCATATCGTCATGGCTGTGGATAAAAAGGACTCAGAGAATAAAATCCCAATGCCAAAAGTCTATAATAAAACTCCATGGGGTGGAGTATTAATCTCCTGCGAGAGTTTTCTGAAAAACAAAGAGGGTCTTCAAGAAACAGTGATAGTGGAGAATCTTAAAGTCCCCAGAAGTGTTCAAAGCACTGTACTTGATGAGGATGTCTTCTCAGTTCAACTGCAGAAGTCCCTGAAGATTCTAAAGCCAATTTCTACAGCAATCACTACAACTGCATCAGACAGTGCACTTTCGTCAGACATTCCTTACCAAATGGGCCAGATCAAATCAACTGTTTTGGAGAATCTAAGTGCAGCTCCTCTTACAAGTACAGAGAAAAGCAAAGTGAAAGACTTTATTAAGAAAGCTGAAAAATTGTAGTCATCGGGTAATTTGTGCCACTTTCACCATCAGGTCTAAGATTCAAGGTCAGAGCTGTGTTTCTACTTGCACCAGGACTACCTAGCATTCATTGAGCACCTTCTATATGCTGGGCAGTGTCCTTAACATTTTATATGATGTATTATCTCATTTAATCTTCATATAAACCCTATGATGTTGATGTTTTTATTTTTATTGGGATGGAGTCTCGCTCTCGTCACCCAGGCTGGAGAGCAGTGGCACGATCTCGGCTCACTGCAACCTCCGCTTCCTGGGTTCAAGTGATTATCCTGCCTCAGCCTCCCAAGTAGCAGGGATTACAGGCACCTGTCACCACACCTGGCTAATTTTTGTATTTTTTAGTAGAGATGGGGTTTCACTATGTTGGCCAGGCTGGTCTCCAACTCCTGACCTCAGGTGCTCTGCCTGTCTCAGCCTCCCAAAGTGCTGGGATTATAGGCGTGAGCCACTGGGCCCAGCCATTGATATGTTTTTAAACCCCATTTTTTTTTTTTTTTTTGAGACAGAGTCTTGCTCTGTCTCCCAGGCTGGAGTGCAGTGGTGCAATCTCTGCTCACTGCAACCTCTGCCTCCCAGGTTCAAGTGATTCTCCTGCCTCAGCCTCACGAGTAGCTGGGATTACAAGCGCCTGTCACTGCAGCCAGCTAACTTTTGTATTTTTTAGTAGAGACGGGGTTTTGCCATGTTGACCAGGCTGGTCTCGAACTTCTGACCTGAGGTGATGCATCCGCCTTGGCCTTCCAAAGTGCTGGGATAACAGGGTGAGCCACCACGCCCGGCCTTTAATCCCCATTCTATAGATGAGAAATAAACTCAGAGGGGCCAAATATTACGTCTGAGATTTCACTGCTAGTAGATGGCAGAAACTGGATTACAGAACAGGCTGTATACTTGGGAATTGATCCTGGAATGATATTATTCTCAAATAGTGCAGACCCAGAAAATAGATAGGTGTTTGGTCCAGGAAAGTAATATGGGATCATGCTAAGTGAATCCTTCCTATAACAGAACATCTTGTCACTTCTTGTTTCTTATGTGTTTCAGTTTCTTCCACTTTCTTACAGTGTGGGTTTTAAATTGGGGTTAACTGATCCCTCAAGAACCCATAGATCACTTCAAGGGGTCTATATAAATCTATACATAAAATGTTATGGACATTATATATCTGTATCTTTCTGTGTAGATGGTACATGACTTTTATCATATTCTCAAAAAATATGGCTTAAAGATTAATAAGCACGGTTTATAAAAAGCGAAAGAGCCCTGTTCTTTGGCATAAGACACTGATTTGTTTGCAACTACTTGAATTGTATCAATAAACAGGATGATACAAAGCACAGCAAAATAACATGTGAAGTAGCAGGGAGTTTTATCTCAAGTCAAGGAAAATGTCAGCATTCAGAAGATCAAGGAAATAAAAAGGAAGCCACGAAAGAAGCAGAAACTGCTGCTCATCATGGCTCAGATGAGACTTATTAGACATAGATTTATACAGCAAAAGTTCTATTGAGGAGTTCAGAGATGCTTTTCCTCAGCATCTTTCTCTGAAAATGAGCACTTTTGCTACCCACTTGACACTGTGGAGGACCCTAAGGCCAGAAAACATAACTCTTGTTTTACTGCCCTATCCTCAATTTCCGTCTGCTTCTCATAAGGTAGCGAAAATGAAGACATTAGATTTCTTCAAGGCTGGCAGTCTGTGCCTGCATTTGACATAGGCATTTATAATACTTACAAGAATACACAGTTATTACATTTGTAATTGCTGCCTAAATATATCAATGCATAATTGGTATTTACTATAACAATTATGAACACCTTTGACCAATTCAACTTATGTCTATTACACTAAAGTAACAAACTTTAAATCCACACAAGATGTTTTAAAAGGAGAGGAAAATAACTATCTACATATTTCCTTTCATTTCTTATTTCCCAAGCTTCCAAATCCTCTCAGGATTTGACTTGTCCTCTAGGGCAGAAGGGACTATGGGACGGCCCACAGCCCCAGGCTCTGCCTCAGCCCCATACCCCACCTAAGGCTTGCCTGCTCCAGGTTCCAGCAGAGGGGGCTGTGCCTGCAACTCAGGGTGGCTGCTCTGCCCGCTGATCTCAGCTCCCACGGACACCTTGAATCCCTGGTGTGTCCTAGGCAGGGATGTTACCCAGATCTGCAGGGGCTTAGTGAGGTCTACACCTTGACAGCCAACCGGCCGGACACAACCAGTCATGCTGTTTCCATCCCTTGTCCCAGCACCCCGCCCTCCTCTGGGCTGTGTAGCCTGTTGGCTCAGGGCCTCACAAGAGGTGGTTTCCTTCCAATTCAACTGGACCACGGATGGAAATGCAGCTTCAGCATCCTAGGATAACACTAGGGAGTGTTGGGGAGAATCACATTTTCAAAGGGCTGAGAAGGAACTTGGCTATCTTCTAGTCCGACTCCCTTGTTTTACGGAGGAGGAAACTGAGGCTCAGAGAGAGGGGAAGACATTTCCAGTCCTCTTCCCAGTTGGCAACTTCCCAGTCCTCTTCCCAGAAGGCAACGTCCCTGTGTTGCCTTCTCTGGCTCCATGAGCAAATCACAAATGAAGATTGGAGTTGGGCAGGTGCTGGCACTCAAGAGGTTGGGCCCAGGCTCAAAGATGGGCTCAGAGCATGAGAGACCCTCATGCTGGGTGGGCAGAGGTTAAGCCTGTTTGCACAGTCTTCTGATACTCCAGGCCTCCCAGCTCCTCTCTGGCTTTATTTTGTTCTCTGAGAGCACTGAATTGTCAGCTCTAATCCTTCCAAAAGCGCAGTGTTTTTCAGGCGCTCTGTGTAAGTGAAACCCTAATCTCAAGGAAAACGGCCACTTAAGCCTCTGCAGCATTAGGCTGTTCTCCGAGCCCTGCAGGATTTCCTCCTTCCCCGCCTGCCAGCCCAGCCGTCACCACCACTGGGGAGAAGAGGGGAGGACTCAGGCTGAAGGCATGCAAAGCCCTCTCAGAAGTGACAATAGTGGCGGAGCTTGTCTCCCAAAGCTCAGGGTTGCAAAAGCACTGGCTTGTTTGTCCTGAGGCTACAGCTAATTGTGGAGGTGGAAGGGATTCTGGCTACCCTGGGAAAGGAGTGGGGGGTCTTCCTGTCACCTTGGAGGTGGCGGGCCCTCTGGGGGAAACAGGTTGTCAGGTCTTGCCTAGGTGGCTTTGAGGCCACTGGGACATTTCTGAGCCCTTGGTACCAATACATACCTGTTTCATTGGGACAGCAGTCTTTAGGATTTCCGGTCATTCAAAAAATGTTGGGTTGACTGACCTTACTTTTACTTAGCCCACATTTTCTTCTTAAAAAGTACCAAACAACGGACTAAAAAGCTTAGTGCTGGGAGATCTCTTTTTTGGAGAATTCCCCTGTGGGACACATCAAGTATCTAAATGACATCTACAGAAACCGAAAGGGTCCCCGTAACCTGACGAATCATGAAAGCAGTGGCCAGCATTCTCAACTGGGCAATCCTTTATTGGCCTGAGTTGGCTACTGTTATGCACTTGAGAGCAAGATCATTGATTTCTTAGAAAATATTTTGATTCAAATTCAGACTGGCCCCTTTCTCTCTCTCTCTGATCTCTGATGAACAAGTGAGGCCATCCTTGGAGGAATAAGCACTCCATTTGGCATGTTCAGGATTTTGGGTCTCATGGACAGAGGGAAGAGATGAAGGGAGGAGGTAAGAAGAAAGGTCCAAGGTTAAGGGCCAAATTTGAGCTCAGCATAGAAAACACCAGAACTACATCTTTGCTAAGACACCCCAAACCCTTCCTACCTTTGTCACCCTCCCTACGATGCTCCTCCCTCTGCAGCCCCATTCTCAGCCTGGGTACTTCTGCCATGGCACCCTCCTGGGGAGCGCAGCCCACCAGCACAGGGTGGCCGGTAGGCACAGACAAGGACATGGGATTGGGACCTGAGATTGAGGTGGCACAGCTTTTATTCTGGTCAAATATGGCCACAGCTTTTATTCTGGTCAAATATGGCCTGACTCTGGTCAAATATGGCCTGACAGTGGATTAGTGCCTCTTCTTTTCCATATCCTTTACCTCTAGCAGTGGACTGGATAAAGGAGGAAGGGAAAGAGGCCTGATCCAATGACTCCCTAGGCTGCAGGCCCAGAGCAGCCGCATATCTGTCAATGTCTCATTGCTATGGAAATGCCCCCGTAATTAAATCAGAGCTGAGGTTGGGGGCTGGAGGTCCTTGGGGATGTGGCTAGCAGACTCAGGGATGTTTGAAGGAAGCTAGCCTCTTTTCTTGGGACCCTCACAGCCTAAAGGAAGGGTCTAGGGCATGTGAGCACTGAGGAGCAGCCCTCTGGCTTGCTTTGGCCTCCACAGTAAAGGGATCTCTGACTTGCCACACGTCTGAAGTTGTCCTAGCCCTCTCCTTTCAAGGAGAGGAACTGTAATGTCTGTGCCCTAAATTCCTCTAGCTAATCAGGGGCTTTGAGCTGACAGACAAGACTAGGAGACTCCCAGCCTCCTTGAGAAACATTTCTCAGTCTTTATTGCCCTCTCCTCCCCCAGGGGCTGGCCAAGGGCTAAGCTGTTTGTTTTATGGAGGGAAATGCAGTTGCATTGGAAGGGGGTTGTTAACTACAGGAAAGAGGCAGTTCCTGGAGGTCCTCAGGATGCCCTGAGTAGTAGGAGGAGGTTTCCCAGGGTCCACACCTCTATCTGCTAAAAGGCCACTTTGCTGACCATCTCAGATGTGGGCCAGGAGGCCGAGCTTCTGAGAGTTGGCAACCCTTTCTCAGAAGCTACATCCACACTGCTCACACTGGTCCCTGCTGCTGTCCAGCTGTGAACTTTGCCTCTCTGGCCTCCCCTACCTCTGCTCAAATCAGCCAGCTTCTGGGAGACCAGTCTCTTCTGCTCCCTCTTCCTGCCTTGGGCACTTCCCTCTTGGGCAGCATCCACATCTCTTCCTGGATCTTAGTTACAGCTTCCTTCAAAACTGCAGTCTTCAGGAATTAAGAGACATTTCTCCCAAGCTCTTGAATAAAACCACCTTCCCCCAACCAGGATGGGGAAGCTATGGAGGCTTCCCACCTGCCCTGACCCCACTAGGGAGAAAGGTACTGTCCCCGTCTCTAGCTCTCTAATGTTCAGACATTTTCCCAAAGAAAATATAAGATTTTCTGCTGAGGCTTAGCAGTCTGGGAGCTTGGACAAGCCTGGAACAGGCTCTACTTTCAGAGTTGCCTGAGGCTCAGCTCTTTCCATGCTTCCTGGACCCCAAAGCAATAATCTATAGGTATGGTCCTCATTCTTTTCCCTTTTTGATCTCCTTTATCTGACAATTTAGTGAGCAGTGGTGGGAAGGGACTGGGGGATCTGGATCTGTGATAAAGATACAACTGATACCTCCTTTGATCTCTTTTTTTTTTTTTTTTTTTTTGAGACGGAGTCTCACTCTGTCGCCCAGGCTAGAGTGCAGTGGCGTGATCTCAGCTCACTGCAAGCTCTGCCTCCTGGGTTCAAGTGATATTCCTGCCTCAGCCTCTCAAGTAGTTGGGACTACAGGTGCCCACCACCACGCCCGGCTAATTTTTTGTATTTTTTTTTAGTGGAGACGGGGTTTCACCATGTTAGCCAGGATGGTCTTGATCTCCTGACCTCGTGATCAGCCCGCCTTGGCCTCCCAAAGTGCTGGGATTACAGGCGTGAGCCACTGCGCCGGCCTCTTTGATCTTTTTTAGAATATTAAACATGCTGAGTTTATAGCGCTTTTAGATTATTCTATTGTTTCCAGTTCTTGGGGGGATGTTAACTTCTGTTTATTGCTTCTACTAACTTTCCCTTTTGAAAGTTTGTATTCACATGAGATATGTACTTTTTTTTTTTACAGTAAGCCCATCATTAGTGGTGGGGTTTTTTTCTTCCCTCTGTGGGAGTCCCATGTGCCCTGGATTGTAGAATGTCTCTACAAAGAAGGTTTGTCATTGCTCCTGGTGAGGTTTCAGAATGGGTTACTATCCTGTAGAAATTTTTATGTAAGATCCTGGCTTGGGTTTCCTGCAACATACTCATGGTATAAATTTGGACTCTGATCTGGCATCAGGCTTGGGGTCTCCATGTCTCATGGTGACCTTCCCTGCTGCCCGCTTCCTTGTTTCCCTGGGCTACTCAGACGAGTGTATGTGTTTGCCTTTCACGGACAGTGTGATCCCTGTTCTGTTCCTCGCTTTATGCAGGATGATACTGAGTTCTGGCTTCCTGATTCCCAAAGTCATATTCCCTGACTGGTGTGTTACAACCCCATCCTCTCCCAGTCAGCATCTCCCTCCAGTGTGATGCCGGCGGCCTCTCCAATACTGATCTGGCTTTGAGTTCCCCTCTATTTCTGGCACCAAAGAGTGAGATTTGCTGCGTATTAACATTTTTGTTGTTATATTTTATTCAGTTATGTTTTGGTGAGGTAGCCTGCCTGGGTCCCAGACATCAATCTCATTCCTCCTTTACCTCTCTGTGACTAAAACAAGGGCGGTGAGAGCTGCACTTGCTCAAGGCTCTGCCAGTGCGCGGCAGCAATGCCCACTAGAGGCGAGGCCAGTGAGGCCTGTGGGTGCAGTGGCTCCAGGGACTGGTGCTTTCCCTAGCTTCTAGAGCGAGCTTGTCCAATCCACAGCCCGCAGGCCACATGCTGCTCAGGACAGCTTTGAATGTGGTCCAACGCAAAGTCGTAAACTTTCATCAAACATTATGAGGTTTTTTATTTTTGTTTTTGTTTTTAGCTCATCAGCTATCTTAGTGTTAATGGATTTTATGTATGACTCGTCATTTCTTCTCCTTCCAAAGTGGCCCAGGGAAGCCAAAAGATTGGCCAACCCTTTTCTAGAGAGCGTGGAACTGCAGTCTCTGACTTCTCCAGCACCTTTCCTTGCATCTGGGCTCTCTCCTTCGGGGTGGACTTGCACTGTGTCAAGGGACTCTCTAATGCTCAGAAACATCCCCAGTGACTTTGGGAATCCTGGAGTAAGTTCTCGTCTTCTCCTAGATCAACATCACTGCCAGTGTCTCTGCATGCTCCTTTGTCACTGCAGCCCCGGCCAGACATGGGGAGGCGGGGGTCAAGGTGAGAAAGCTGTGGGGAGCAGGGACTATCTTTTCTACCAGGGATGGGAGACTTTAAGGAATGAAGCCTCTAGCATGCAGTTGGAGTGAGTCCTCACTGCAGATGCCCTGACCCGGAGGGCCCTGGGACTACTGAGAGGTGGATGGCAGCCCCCCTGGGCTCCTTTGGAGGGTCAAGAAGGTGATGAGAGGTACCAGCCACAGCCAGCCAACCTGAAAAAGCCTGGGGCCAGAATGCCCATGACCCATTCTCTCATGTAGCTGGTCCCTCTTTCTTTATCACTTAGGAGAGACTTGGCTCCGTTCCAGACCAGCAGCCTAGAGCCGTGGGCTGGAGAGAAGAGATGCCGCTGAGCTAGAGCAGCCCAGCGGTGGAAGGGAAAGTGGGTGATAAATTTAAATAACCAGCTTGACTTGGCAGCTTGCTGAGTTGTGATGCAGTGAAATTAAAATCTCGGCAGAACTTGCAAACACTACCCAGCAAAATCAGTCTCTTTCCTTGGTTCCCTGATGGAAGGTGGGGAGGGGAGGCTATGGGGCTGAGCCCTAGCCTCTGGCAGCCACCCTTGCTTGCAATGTGATTAGCTGTGTCCTGGCCCACTGGGCCCCACTCTCCACTCCACACAACAGTCCAGGCTCCTCTCTCCTCTCAGTCCTGACCTTGTGGAATAGCTGCATCAAGTGGCTGGTGAAGTTTGAAATCAGCCTCCAGTGCCAGGAGGTGGCAGGAATCTCAATAAGGTCTGGCTTTTCAGGTTGGGCTAGGGCATTCCCTCATCCCCTAAGGTTTGCAGCCATAGCCATCAGTCCTGGGGAAGAAGATGAGCAGGGTGCCTGAGACATGGAGAATAAAGAGGGCTCCTTGAACACCTTGGCACTCTTAAGCCAGGCTATGGGCACTGGGTGACCTAACAGCTCCCTTACCTTTAGTACACACCTCCCCAGAATCACCTACCCACCTAAAAGAGCCTCCTTTTCTCTTCTCCCACCAAAGCCCTTAATATTTGCCAAGAAAATAAGCTTGTAAAGACTCTTTGAGGGCAATGTCCACAAATACACTAAGGGCCTCTCCCACACTCCAGCTCTGCCTGGAGCCCAGTTCTCACAGATGCCAACATCTTTCTAGAAGAACTCACCCGAAGTCCACTCTCCTGTTTCTGTTCTCCTTGCATCACTGCTCACTACTACCCACAACATCCTGGCCTGAAGGCCAACACGCTGGACCCACTGCTGAGATGGCCCATGGAGTCTCTGAGCAATGCCCCATTGCTCACCTTGACAGTACCTCTAGCAAATTCTGTTTGTCCCCATAATAAACACATCATAAATCATTCATCTTTAGTAGATTATGCAAATTAAGAGGACATAAAATCAACAAAGATCAATAACTGCAGCAGTTTAATTGCCAGCAAAAACATTTTAAGAATGAGCATAATCTGCAGCTCTTTCTTGGGTAATGGCACTATTAATCCAAACACTGGATCTTGGCCTAAGTGTGGAAAAATCATTCCCTACCCCTATCCCCATCTTCCCTCCCCCACCTCTCCACACACTTCTCTCTTTTTAGTAATTTCCAGTTTCTAAGTGAGTTTCCCCGTCATTACCACTGGTGAACAGCTCCGAATGTTAATGGTTCTGCTTTTGTTACTCCTCGCTTGATTGAAATGTCGCATACAGATTGAGATGTTAGTGCTAACTTGCCACCTGGGAATGTCAAGCTGGGTCTGAAATGAACTTTTCTCACACTTGGATCCAGATGGATCAGCCAGAGATGTTCCCAGGCTGAGCTGGGACTGTTCCAGGGCCATGGGAGGGAGGCGGGTGGCGGCTGCTCAAGGTGGAGGCACTTCTCTGCACCAGCCCCTGGGTCTCCTATGGCAGGAGCCCTACCCTGAAGATCCATATCTCCACCCCAGGAAGTCCTTGCCTTCTGGACTATGGTCTGAGCACTGGGCAGCAGATGTGGTTAGAGAAGTCTCCTGGATTCTCTTTGAACAGTGCCTGGAGTGGCCATCCTTGGGAAGTGACCACTGTACCTCTGAGCAGGTCAGGAGAAAGGTGGCCTGGCCTGGGCCGTCTCTCTGCTTTGGGTCAGAATACCTAGCAGGTCAGACAGCTTCCCAGCTGGGCGAAGGGTGGCTCATGCTGAGGGCCATTCGGTCATGGGCTATGTCCTGGCCCAGCTAACCCAGCTAAGGTCGTCACTCCTGAAAGCCCAGTCCAGGTCTCCAACACTTCCAGAACTCAACCTCTGACTCCCTAGCCAAAGATCTAGGCTGGAAACAGTTGTACCAGTACAGCCCCTTAGGGAGAGGCTGGGAAAGCTGACAGGGCTCTCCTAAGCCCCCAGGTGGCCACCTCAGGGTGGCCACTGAGCCCAGCTCAGGCTCAAATGCAGCTGCACTTAGACCAGCTTGCAGGCAGAACCAGGGCCCAGTCCTAGAGTGGGCCGTGCCTGTTCCCTGCCTTTGCTGCTGGCTCTGCAGCCCCGCTGCCGGGTCCGCAGGCCACCTCCGCTTGCCTCGCTCTGCAGGTAACGCCACAGTGTCTCCCAATCCCCAACGAGACCCTTCTCAATCATCCTGCCTCCCAAGGAACAAACGGCACATTGGCTTTAGTGTCTCCAGAAGAATTAGGTGAATTTTAATAACACCTCAATGCGTGTCTCTCCCACTTGGGCAGTCTCCTGGCCTGGAAACCCTTCTGCAGTGGCACGCGCCTTCCACAGCCTGGAGCTCTGCGGCCTTCCCTGGACTCCACCTCCCCTTCCAAACTAACTGGCCCTGCTGCTCTTCATCTGTAGGGGCTCCTGGCCATGGCGCCCCTAGCTCTGCATTTGATTGTGGGGCAAGCCTGATCCTACCTGGCCTTGAAATCAAGCCTTGGTGTCAGTGACTTCTCTGGGAAGCAGGAGGAAGGCTGAAATAATTGTACTCATCTCAAACTCCACAGAGCTGGGTGCCATGCCCTCAAGCCCAAAGCCATGGTCACCCATGCTACCTGGAGGGAGCGGTAAGCGGGTCCCCCAGGAGCCTTGGAGACACAAGTGTGGAGGCTGGACACTGGGTACCCATGCTCCACTCTCACCAGCCTGGCTTATTTGCTTTCTGCAGATGTCCTAAGAAGAGGCTCATGATTCTGGGCAACTTGGGAGAGGGAAGAGAAACAGACAAAGGGAGAGGCAAAGGACAGGAGGAAGAACTGGCAACAGCCCCTCCTAGCATCAGCCTTTCCAGGTTGAAGCCCACAGATGCCCTGACCCCAGTTTTTTTCTCCCCACATCTGCACACCCCTGTTCAGGAAGCACCCTGGTTTTAGAAGCCTTGTTCTCTCTGCAAATATCATGGTGAGGGACCTGCTCATCACACTGGGCCTCAGATGGCATGGGCTGAGGCACCCTCCACTGAACACAGTGCCCCCACCCTCCTGGAAGCCCGCTTACCAGTCACAACGGGGTATGTCTGCGTGCCTGACACGTTGCTGCCCAGCTCAGGGTTGGTGGATGCAGATAGACTCGATTTGACTTCATCAAGCCCAGGGGTCAGGGCTGGGAGGGAGTACTCGTTCCCCTGGGAGAAGAGAGAAAAGTGACAGCTCTCTATTGATGCATGCACAGAGAAAGGGCTCGGTGTGCAGATGGGGAGGAGGAACAGGGGAGCCCGCCCAGATGGGGTAGAAAGAGATGGTAGGGCAGAGGGGAGATGCGGGAGGGGGGCTTGGCGGATGATGGCAAGTTTTGTGCAGGTAGGAGTAGATCTGACTTGGTGAAACTGGAGGCACAGCACCCTTTACACATTTTGGGCACTTAATGCCAGCACCCTTTATGTTTCTGTAGCATCTCCTGCCTAAGCACCCCTGAGGGTAGGGTGTAGTAGTGGGGATACCCTTGTTGAGAGGCATGGGATGTCGAGGAGCCTTGGGGAGGAGGGGGGAACCATGACATGACTGGCAGAGCCAGTAGCTGGGGGAAGGGCCTAGTGGGGCCTTCAGCCTGGCACTGCTGGCTGATCGGGTATGGGCGCCCCTTTTTTAAAAACAAACAATGACAGCCCCATGGGCCCCTCGCTCTCTGCCTGTGCACTGGGGTATGAAATTGGGGAGGGGGAGAGTCCACATGGCTAACAGAAGGGTAGGAGGGGGCCAGTCATTGACTCTGAAAGGGTGTCCTGCCCGAAACACTCGGGTAATTGCCTTTTTATTGCAGCCACGGCCAAGCCAGACCCCAGAGCTGGGCAGACTAGGAGCCTGCACAAAGCAGGAAAAGTTGCTCTGATTAATATTACGTTAAATTAAAACTGATTTTCTGCTCTTTCGGGTCTGTTTTTTTCCCTTCCGCTTCCTGGCCCCCCCCAGAGTACCCCCTCCCCTCCATGGCTGGACAGGATTGCCTCGTCATTTCCAATTCCTTCTAGTATTGATCTTCCTGTAGAAATCAGTTTTGTAATTAGCTGCAAATTAGGCCTTCTACTGGGGGTGAAGCTGCCCCCTGATTTATCACCAGAGTAATTCGCTGTGATCGGAGAGAAATTAAAATGAACTCAATTAGGCTTCGGATTTGCTTTATGGGCCCTGCTCCGAGTTTCAGGGGGAAAAATGACTGTGCTGGTGTTTAATAGTCTAATGAAAGTAAATAAAGGTTATTCATTGTAATACAGCCGGGGACTCAGGGAGGGTGCACTGAGCCGCCCGCCTCGGCCAGCTCCTCCTTTGTTGGTTTATGGCTCAGGGCACCTTAAAAAGACTTTTGATTTTTGTTTTATGAAGACAAACAGCTTATGGGATAAAAGGACAGGCGGGGAGAAAGGCGAGTGGCTGGGAGCTGTTGGAGTCTTAGAGTGGAACTGTAGCATGCGACGCTGTGGGGCTGCACTGACGTGCATGTGTGGGTGCGTGTGTGCATGCGTGCAAGCACAGCAATGCTGTGTTGTGCTGTGACTGTGGGCCTGGCCTGGGCCGCATGTGTAGCAGGGATGGGAGTGTGCCCCTGCGTGTGAGCGGGTGTGCTGGGGGCTCCACCCAGTGTATGTGGGTGGAGGCATATGCTAGGGGTATGCTGAGCTGGTGATCTGGGGGCAGCACACACCCACTGGCTCCATGCGGCTGCCGGGGTTAGCTGTGAGTACCGTGGGCTGTGGGTGGGGGAGCAGGTGGACAGTGGTGTGTGAGCACAGTACCGTGGGCTGTGGGTGAGGGAGCAGTTGGGCAGTGGTGTCTGAGCACAGTACCGTGGGCTGTGGGTGGGGGAGCAGGTGGACGGCGGAGTGTGAGTACATGCACACCAGCACTTAGAAAAGTTTGGAGGTGGTTTCTGCGTTGTGCGTTTTGCTGGTGTGTTGCGTGCTGTGCCCCATGCTGTGTGTCTTGGGCTGCTCAGTGTCTGCAGAAAGTGTTGGGTGTAAGTGGTAAGCTGCCAGCCTACCTAGGGTTCCACTGAATTGCTGGCTTGGGGAGCAGGAGGCAGGCACAGGCAGGCTCTCCTGACACTGGGCATGGAGAGCTCCCCAGTCTAGCATAGACGTTCTGTAGGACCCTGAGGGGGTATGGGCAAGGGACACAGCAAGAGGATGTTCCTGAGTACTCCATGCAAGAACCACAGAAAAGCAGAGCTAGAAGGGACTTGACAAATCCTACATCCAAGCCCTTCACTCTATAGATGGGGAAACTGAGGCTCTGAACAGAGATGATTTACCCAAGGCCATACTCTTGCACTCAGAACTCATCATTTCTAATTACTATATATAGACCATAATGATTTGTCTTAACGATACCATACTGTCTTGTGTGAGCCTGTTCACACTGCACACACACAGAACACATGTGTGTAACACATACAATGCTGGCTATGCATGTGGTGTTTGGTGAACAAGTTTTTGAGAGGCCTTGCTATGCTGGCTTCTTTCTACTTCTGCAAGCAGAAAGCTCCCTCCTCACCTGTTCTGATTTGATGTGCTCTGATGCCTGGAAGACGTCAGGGTAGGAAGGACGCTCAAAGACCCGATCCAAAGCTTCCAGCTGCTGCTGGGTGAAGGTGTCAGCTCGCAAGTGCTTCCGCAAACTGTCCACACCACTCTGAGAATCTCCATTGGGGACTGAGCCCTCGGACACATCTGGAGAACACATGGACACTCGGGGCGTTAGCGCCAGACCAGCAGAGGCACAGGAACAGTACAGGGCAAAGAGGTGGGCATCTGGTTCTGGGCCCTGGAGCTCTGCACCCGTATGGGACCCCTCACTCTCAGCCCCTGGGCCAGCGGGGCTGACACCGGAGGGTGGCCCTGTCTCAGAGATCTGGCTGAGGAAGCCTAGGGAAGAGAAGGACCTGAGGACCTGGTAAGAGATGGAGCGGTCACACTGTGGGGTCAAGAAGGATTAGGCAGAGGTGGAGCCAGCTCCCTGGGGCATGTCTCCCTGAACCACCCCCTGCCCCCAAGCCAGGGCCAGCCTGGGGAAGAAAGAAGCTGGGTGTCTCACACTGGCATTACTGAGCCTGTGGAGAATTGAACTCGGCTCTGAGATGAATTTCAGTTCCACTAATTCCAAGGGTTGAAAACCATCAAATTTCCAAGGCCGGGTGTAACCTGGAGACTGGGTAAAGTAATCAACTTCGCCCCAAGGGAGGAGGGGCTCTGAGGCAGAGCTGAGGCACTCTGCTTGGGTTGGGCCAGGACTGAGGCCAGAGGGAAGCAAGCGGGAGGAAAGAGGTGTCGCTAGAACAGCAAAGCTCCCGCTTGGGTAGAGCCCACAGAAGGGCCCCTGTGGGTGCCTCTATGCCCTGGCCACCTTCTCGGCCTCTGTCTCCAACCTGGACCCACGCTCAAGCCTCCTACAGGAGCCAGTTTCTTGGTCACCTGGTTCCTCCTGCAAGTCTCCAGAGGGAGCAGAGACTTGTCACACTGGTGCCTGCTCCCCCGAGGCTACAGGCCAATCCCGTCTCCATGTCCCCTTTCCTCAGGCGTTCTCACCCCTGCCCTATCCTTGCCTCCCAGCGTCGGTTCCCTGGAGTTTTCAAGGTGTACAGTAGGCAATGTGCCTGCTCTGCTGCCTCTCTCTGAACCCACACCTTGCATCTCTCCAAAGTGGGGTTCCCCCCCAAACCCCATACCAGCTTGGTCACTCCAGGCTTCTCTCAGCCCGAGACCAGCTAAGGAGCCTTGGGCCTGGGGCCAGCCCATGCCGGAGGCCCCAGGGTGTTCCTCTGGGACTGTTATATATATCAGTTTATAGGTGATTATGCGATATGATATAATCAATATTGCATTATATACAGTAACACCATACAGTATCATTCAGGAGACCATAGAAAATATTACATATTGATTAACTCAACCTGCAGCCATCCTCCCTTGCTGGGCTCCCAGACAGAGCATGGGGTCTGCTTTCTTAACGTGACCTCCCATCTTCCCTCCATATCTATTCTGGAGGGGGTGGGAAAGCAAAGAAAGTGTGTGTGTGTGTATGTGTGTGTGTGAGGGAGAGAGAGAAAGAGGACAGAGAGAAGGAGAGAGAGAAAGAGTGGGAGAGAGAGACAGAGATCAAGACCAGGACCACATCTGAAGAAGACAGACAGAAGCAGCTTCAATGGTATTTGTTTCCATGGACATAAAGCTTGGTGGTTGTGGTTTTTTCTGCATAAGGCTCTGGAATCATTTCAGTCTTATGGGATGTGTGCATCAACATATGAGTTGAAAGTAGAAGTGTGGTAAATTTATTTTTCCCTTTTGTGTGAGTATTGCGTGTCTATGCACTTGTACATAAATAAACATCCAGATAAACACGGGTCTGTGTGTGTGGAAATAAAATGAGAAGCTTCCTGAAAGGATGTGTGTGTCTGTGTGTGATTGCATGAGGACTGTGAGGCCACATGCCCCATTTCTCCTGTGCCTACTTCTTTTTTCAGGATGTGCCGTCATCCTCATTTCACTCCCTGTAGCTACTTGCGTGTCCTATTGTGTTTGATTCTCCCTTCCTGGAGCCCTCCTACCTTTTGGGGAAGCCGGACTGTCAGGGCTGAGGAAAGCATCAGATATCTTCATATATGGTTATTGCAGGGGCAGAGAGTGTGTATTTGTGAGCGTGTGTTCACACATTATGTGTGTGCATGTGTGGCAGGACTCCCCTCATGCCTCTGTGTAGATTTCTGTACATGCCTGTCTGTGTGTGGCTTGGCTCACTCTGTGTGTGTGTGTGTGTGTGTGTGTGTGTGTGTGTGTAGGGGCTGAACTGAAGCTTTGTCCTCAGGTCACTGGCTGGAGGAGTCTCTTTGCCTTCATTTATTCAGGAGCCCTTCAGATCTTGACAAATCTGTCACTCTAAATTTGCGAGAGATTATGGTGCTCTCTCCCCGGCCCGCAGAGAGGTGATATATGATATCTGCTGCCCCTATTGATTGCCTGATCTGGTGGCAGAGGCCGGCGAAATGAACTTGAAATGAACATCATGCCTCAACTCATTGTGCGTATAATACACTACTTAATCCCACATTTTTCAGCCGCTATGGAATTCAATTGATCAATCATGTTCCACTGATAGTACTGTTTTAGGGGTTATTGCTGCTCCCTCCACTCACTGACCTTTTCATTTATTTATTATTTTTTTGTATACTCAGGCCCTGGTGGTAAGACAGATTACAGAGGCAGCAAAGGAGGGGAAGGGGGAGGGAAAGGAGGCAAAGGCTAAGGAAGCCTGCTACTGGAAGAGGTGGCAGTGGGAGGCGGGGAAGCAGAGGAGAGGGAAGTGGGGAGGAGAAAGGAGGTGCTAGAGGAGAAGGAAAACAAAGTGGTGTGATGAAAGCATGCGGAGAACCCCCGCCCCCCAGAGAGGCTGGAGGAGGCTTGCAGGAACTCCTGTAGGAGAGGGAAGGCAGCAGTCATGATGAATGGCAAAGGAGCACAAAGAAACTTATGGGGAGCAGGGAGGTGAACCACAGGGCCCAGGAGACGGCAGCGGCGGCGTTACTGATGGGGGACAGCCAGCCAGCCCTCCAAATCCACCACACGTACCATAGGCTCTCACGGGCTCTTTCCAGAGGAGGGGGTGGCAACCTTCCATCAGCTAGGGAAGGAAGGGAGGAATGAAGGCAAGGAAAGAGGGCAGGAAGGGAATGAGGAAAGGAGGTTGGGAGAAGCCCTGGATCAGAAGGTCCAAGGAGGATAAGCTCAGGGAAGGAGGAAGCCCAGAGGCAGGGAAGGGCAGAAAGAAGGAGGGGAAGAAAGGGAAGAAGCCTTCCGCACCAGAAGCTGGAAGCGCTGGCTGGGGTGAGGACACTTACTGCAGGAATAAAACCAGCTGGCTCTGCTTTCGCTGAAGCATGAGTGTCCTGCTACCTGGTGCCCAGGGCCTGGATGAGAGTGGCTTTGCAGCGGAAGGAGTGGAGGAGGAAAAGAAGAAGAGAGTAAAGGAGGAGGAGTCAAAAAGGAAAGAAGGAAGATGGCTGTCAGTGCTGACCACCTAGAGGATTCTCCCGGGAAGATGGGGAGTGAGCTCAGCATGGGACTTTCCAAGGGCAAAGTCTCAGATGGGACGACAAGGAGGAAGAAAGAGACCACTGTCAGGCCCAGCTGTTTAAGGGCTGTCTGGCAGAGCTGGGCTGAAACAGAGGTGGAAGCAGAAGCCAATCTTAATCTAGGTTTCTAGGATGTAAAAGCCGATCTTAATCTAGTGAGCAGGGAAGGAAAGCGCGTGAGTGATTAGACACCATCCATTCCAAAGAAGATCCCCTACCCAACAGCCCCTTTGCCCCCATGCCCAGCAGCCAGTCAAAGAGCACCTTGTGGCAGGGACCGTGACTAATGCATTTCTGCGACTCCAGAATCAGGAATGGCCCCGAGTAGGTACTCAGACTCTCTTGGGTGGTATTCAAAGCCATACCTCTGGCAGAAGGTTTTGGGACTGGCCACCTGACTGGCCTGGCACCCCAGGACACCCAGTCTCTCATCAGGTAAGCCCCACACGTCCCTGGCTAGCAAAAGATGTGCTATCCCCACTGCTTGTTAGCCTCTAACAGCATCAACTCTGACGCACAGGCCTTTCCCACTCTCAGCAACACCATCCTGCCCATCTCCGGTGCCTCTACCAATAGAGAGAATACTGTGTTCCTGGTGAGCAGCAGAACTTAACCCCGGGGCTGCTGAGCTGCCATCCAAAGCAGGTGGCAGAGGCTGCTTGAGACTGGGGCCTGGAGAACACATCTACATTTGAACTCCCTGCACCAAGAGGGCTGGAGGCTGCTGGTCACGTGTCCTGGGCTTTCAGGAGCAATTCTGATTTCCAGTATTCTTCCCCATTCTCTGGCCACATTTTTAGATTGGGGCTGGAAAATATGGTGGCTGTGGGTTTAATAAGATGAAACAGAGCAAGGAAGGGACCCTGTGCTAGTCAGTCTCCATAGAGGGAGGGTTCAGCCTCATTCTCCGTCTGCCCCCTGCCCAGCTCCCATTCTGTAGCAGCTCACAAGCATCAAGAACTCATAACACGCCATTGCTGTTATTTACAGAGCTCATTTAATTCTTCCGACAACCCTGTGAGGGAAGTACTATGATACCCATTTTAAAGATAAGGAAGCTGAAGCAAAGAGAGGTTAAGTAGCTTGTCAAAGGCCATGCAGCTAGTAAATGACAGCCAGATTTGAATCTGGGTCTGTCTGAGTACAGAGCCTGCCCTCTAAATCATTTCACTCTGCAGCCTGGGTGCCAAACACAGTGGGCCCAGTTGAAGGCCACTTGGCTCCATCCAGGGCACAGCCTTCCTCTCGGCATCCCTCGTTCTTTGCCTGGCACCCTCCCCAAATGGAGGCTACAGCCTGTGGCACAGGTGCTGGCTGAGTGCAGACTGTGCCCAGATGATTAGGGGATGTCTGGTCCAAATTTTTCATGTTACCATAACTAGCAGGGGTGGGCAGTGACTTTTCCAAGGTCACACGACTGGGGAATGGGACTCCCAGGACTGGGCCATTCCAGGTGCTCTGTCCACTGTGGCATGAGCACTCTCAAGGGGGTGAGCTACCACAGGTCTTTTTGGAACATGGATAGTACGTAAATAAATTAATTCAATTAAACAAACTGCTGAGTCAAAACTTTGACATAGATGATTCTTTCGAGGATAACAAAGCTCATATTGTCTTCTTCTCTGACTGTTTCATATTTGCTTAGCATTTAACAAAAGGTCTTCATAGATCTTAGGTTATATGGGCTTCCCAACCACTCTCCAAGGTAGGTAGGGATTTTAATCCCTTTTTACTGGGGAGGAGACTGAGGCTCAGAGTAAATGAGGTGCAGGTGAAGCGAGGGCAAGTGACTGGCTCAAGGGGACATTTGCTGGGGATCCTGGCACAGGGCAGGTGCCCCGACAGCTGTGGACTAAACGGATGGACAGAGTGGCTGCCTGCCTAGCCAGAGCCCAGAGTGTGGGGCTACTGGCAGCAGGTCCCTAGTCTCCGGGCAAACGAAGAGAACTCCAAAACCAAAGATCAACTTGACTGGAAGGAGAGCTGCCGGCATGGTGACAGCGGTTACTTCCCAATCACAAGAAATTTTTATTTTCTTTTCATCTAAGTTTTTCCATATCATCCAGACTTTGTGCAATTAGTATGTGCTACTTCTAAAATCACTATTAAAAATGTCTTTACTCCTCAATCTAAAGATCTCATCTCCTCATTCATTCAGCCCTGCGCTCACTCCCCATCTATTCCTGGGTGGCCCTGGAGCTGGGCCCTATCTCACACCCTTCACCCCAGGTCAGGGCCCTGGCACTGGCCAGTCATGAATGGAGTTGTCCAGTGGGGTCTCAGCAGCTTGGGGAGGGGGACACCCCCTGAACACTGTCTTGGGAACAGGGCTAGGGACAGAAGGGTCACTGCAAGGGACAAGAAACAGTTGGGGGTGGTGGTAATAGATAAAATGAAATAATTGGCCAGGCATAGTGACTCATGCCTGTAATCTCAACACTTTGGGAGGCTGAGGCTGGAGGATTGCTTGTGTCCAGGAGTGTGAGACCAGCCTGGGCAACATAGCGAGACCTCACCTTTACAAAAAATAAAAAATTAGCTGGGCATAGTTGTATGCACCTGTGGCTCAGCTACTCAGGAGGCTGAGGCGGAAATATTGCTTAAGCCTGGGAGGTCAAGGCTGCAGTGAGCTAAGATAGTGCCACTGCATTCAGCCTGGACAACAGAGTGAGACCCTGTCTCCAAAAAATAAATAAATAAATAAATAAAAGAAAAGAAAAATAAAGAAAATGAAAATGAAAATGAAATGATGTCATTTCCTTGGTCAGAAAGCACCAAGGCTCATCAAAGTCTACAAAATCAGGGTGGGATGAATGGGGTTGCCCATCAAATCCCAGGAAGCAAGATGAGGTATTTGAGAAGAATTTAAGTATAGCAAAGAATTACACTAATTTTGGCTGGGCACGGTGGCTCACTCCTATAATCCCAGCACCTTGGGAGGCTTGAGGCGGGTGAATCACAAGGTCATGAATTAGAGACCAGCCTGGCCAACATGGTAAAACCTCATCTCTACTAAAAATACAAAAAATTAGCTGGGCGTAGTGGTGGGCGCCTGTAATCCCAGTTACTCGGGAGGCCTGAGGCAGGAGAATCGCTTGAACCCAGGAGGCGGAGGTTGCAGTGAGTTGAGATCATGCCAGCCTGGGTGACAGAGTGAGACTCTGTCCCAAAAAAAAAAAAAAAAGAATTACACTAACTTCAGTTTTCTAAGCTCAGATACAAACATCTATCTGTCTATTGAGAAAGTAATGATATTAGGGCTTTCACCTACACTCATCAACCTCTTCAAACTTTACGAGGTACTTATTATTACTCTCATTTTCTAGAAAAGGAAATAGTCTTAGAGAGGCAAAATTATTTGTTCAACACTGCACAGCTAGGAAGCAGCAGAGCCTGGATGTGAACTCAGGGATGTCGGACTCCGAAGCTCTCTCCACTCTACCACGTTTGCCTTCTCTGTCAAGGATCCATCATCATTTACTGAGCACTTACTGTGTTCTGGGCAGGCTCAAGGTACTTTATACACATTATCCACAGTCTTCACAGAACTCTTGCAAAAGTGATACTGTTAGTTCAATTTTACAAACGAGGAAACAGGCTCAGGGAGAGTTCAAAATATGTGTAAGATTGCACAGCTGGCAAGAAGCAGTCTTGGGGAAACTGAGTCTTCATCCACAGGCAGAAAATGACCTCAAAAAGTGATATGGGAAGAAAAGAGAAAAGCGTGGAGGCAGGTGGAACAGTGGGTGATGGGCCTCAGGCCTCAAGGGCTGGGGGAGCAGTGGGGCTCAGGGGCCAGCTGTGCTGGGGATGGGGGCTCTGCCCGTTCTGATGGTGGCCTCTGCTCAGAGGGTGCTCTCTCTGCCTAGCTACTCCACACATTACTTCTGCCTCTGAGGGGCTCACCCCCAGGCTGCCCCCTAGTCTTCCCAGCTGCCAGTTGTTGCAGTTTCAAACTCAATTGTTCTCCTCGGTAGTGAGGCAAATGGAGTCATTAATTACCTTCTATCGGCTGGGCTGAGTTCAGAACGCGATCAATATCCCCACTTGTCATTCAGGGCAGCCCGCCTGTGCAGCCCCAGCCCCACCCCCACGGCGGCACAGCAGGACCAGGGAGGTGGAGGTCCAACTAGGAACAGGGAGTGAGGTTTGGGAGCTGAGGAATGGGGTGGCTCCCCAGAGGTCAGGTGCTGTCCAGACTGGGAGAGGAGGGAGGATTGATGGATGGGGAGGGGCGGTGTTCACAAGGGAGAGTGGAGGAGGATAGAAAAGGAAGGAGTGTTCCGGAATGAAGAGAGAGGTAAGGGAGACAGGAGAAGGGAGGGAGGAAGAGAGGATGAGGGGGAAGTGGGATTCCGGGAGTGAGGGAGGAATAGATAGGAAAAAGGAGAGAGGAGGGAAGGGGCTTCAGAGGGCCGGGCTGGGAAAGGAGCTATGGTGACACTGCTTGTCCAGGGAGATGGATGATATGCCCCATTGCTTCCCATCTTTAAACTGGACATTCAGTGAGTCTGGCCTGGCCACAGTTCCCAAGCCAAGCTCAAGAGGTGGGTATAAAGTGGGCCAGGTGCAGTGGCTCACTCCTGTAATCCCAGCACTTTGGGAGGCCGAGGTGGGCAGATTGCTTGAGCGCAGGAGGTCAAGACCAGCTTGGCTAACATGGTGAAACTCCGTCTCTACTAAAAATATAAAAATTAGCTGGGTGTGGTAGCATGTGCCTGTGGCCCAGGCTACTTGGGAGGCTGAGATTGGAGGATCACTTGAGCCCTGGGGGTGGAGGCTGCAGTGAGCTGAGATCATGCCACTGCACTCCAGCCTGGGAGACAGAGTGAGACCCTGTCCAAAAAAAAAAAAAAAAAAAAGAGGTGGACATGAAGAAGGCTTTGGAAATCTGGCCCAAACCTTGGCTTGGGGCAAGACCAGGTTCTGCCCAGCCTTCTAGCCTTCTAGCCCTGGGAAACTACCTGCTGTACTTGACCAAGCCCAGCTTCTAAACACTCAGTGAGTTTATAAACGGGGGAGGCTGGGGTGGCTGTGGGCCTGCCTGACCTCAGGCTTGCTATGCCCATTCACATCTACCAGCTTCTAGGGACACTAACTGTACTAGTGACCCTAACACAATGCTAGACCAGAAGTAACATCTCCTGGGTTGAAATCCTACTTTTGTTGCTCATTTGCTATAAATCTCCTGAGCTTTTCTGGATTGAGTTTCCTCAGACATATACAAGAGGGCTGTTAGCTCCTCCCTCACCATTAATTTCTCCTTTCTCTGCATTCTAACAGCCATCTATCCAAACCTCTATTGTAGAAATAGTACTAATAATAACTAAAACAAATCCAGTTTCTACTTGGATACCAGACACTATGCTTAACATGCATGCACTGATTTAACCCTTACAATAACAGCAACTAACATTTATTAAGTGCTTAGTATATATCAAGCACTCCTCTGATAATCTTACATATATTAACTCACTTAATTTTCACAAGAACTTAAACATTATTGTCCCCATTTTGTAGATGGGGAAATGAAAGTGCAGAGATTAAGGAACTTTTCCAAGGTTACACGCCTCATGGATGGTGGAGGAGCCAGAAGTCAACCCTGGCAACATGCCTCTGGCAGCTAAGCTCCTAACCTGGAGAAACTGAGGGATAGAGAGATTAGGCAATTTACCCAGAACAACTTATGATAGCCAATAAGTGGCAGAGCCAAATTTAGAATCTCTTCTTATCACAGTTATTATTTAATGTTTGTTTTCTCCTCTGAACTGTGAATTTTGAAGGCAGGAGTCCCATAGCTTTCAACTTTATAAACTTCATGTACAGAAGGTGATCATGAATGTTGGCTGATTTGTTGACAAGAATTCCAAAAGCAAAGATTGATCAGTTCTTAACTTGCTATGCTCAACATTTTACCTTCTAGAAGGAAAAAGAAGCAACAAAGGAGGCTGCTACTCTGAATTCAGTGTCACTCACATTCTACAGCTGGAAAATATCATGAAGAGAATTTAATTGGATTCCCTCTTAGATATTTAAAGTTAAGACAAAAACCAAAAGCCAGGCTCAGAGAAGTTAGGTAATTTTCCCATGTCATATAGCTAGTCGTCATAAGAATGGGAACTGAGGTTCCTAGCTCAGATCCCTTTCCACTATTGCAGGCCACTTAATTCTGACCAAGAAAGAAAAACTGATGAAAGGGAAATGACGGGAATGCAGGGCGAAAGCAAGCATGTCTAGAGTTGACAGTAGCTCAGGAAGGGGGTGCTGGGCAGAATCTGAATTGAGGAAAGCAAAATGCTCCATGTTGGGGGAAAGACATGGCCAGGGATTCCATGGCAAGAGATTCTAAAAGAGACCACAATTCCACGAGGACGGGATGCTCTAAAAATGAAATTCTGCTTCTATAAGCTCAAATAATCAACCTGACAGCATAAAGGGAGTGGGAGTGGGGGAGGGGTGAAAAGAGAAGGGCATTTAAGGAAAATCACTGTTGTTGCACACAGATAAGCTTTAAAATATGATGATCCCAGATTTTAAAAGGACATGTACATCGAACAGTGGAAGATTATACAGCCATTAAAAAATCGTGTTTTCAAAGAATATTTAATGATATGTGAAAATGGTCCTATATTAAGTAATGTTAGGTGAAAATGGCAAGACATGAAGCTGTTTATATGGTATTGTTCAATTTTTGATTAAAAATTATATATACACAAAAAAGAAAGAGAATGGGAGAATATACCAAATTCAACAGTGGTTATCTCCTGGTGATGACATTGTGAGTGAATTTTTAAAAATTTACTATCTCTTCCAGGTATTTCCCAATGAGCATGTATTGCACTTAGGATCATAGAAGGCACTTTTTTTCCTCTTATACAGATGGAAGGGGGGGACCATAACCAAGGATGGATATGAGGGTGGCATGAGCCTGTCAGGAAGACAAAAGCTCAGAACAAGCTGAGACAACAAAAAAGGGCCTTGGGGAAAGAAAGAAAAGAAAGGCAGGTTTTGGTTCAGTCCTAGGGAAGAGGATGTAATATTGAGAGAGAAGGCAGAACTTCTCAACCCTTAGCTTGCTTTTGTCTTCTCCAAAGGAAAGAATCTTCAAACTGAGCCCAGTAGGAGGGCACTGGTGCCCTGGTCAGGGAGGGGCTAGGCAGGTAACCTCTGGCCACTTCAATGAACTTTCCCAGGTCCAGACAGGACCCTAAAACTGTTGATGATCCCTGAGATGTCACAAAGAAAGGATGAGGCAGTGACAAGCCCAATGCCATCCTGCCTGTCAGAAAAGGGGGAAGAGGTACACATATACAAATGATACTCAAAATCATAAATTCAGGATCAGGCTCTGGAAATTCTTTAAAAGAAATTATTATACAGTTAATTTACGGGCAACAGAAAAGAAAATGGTGAACCCCAGAGCTTGAACACACTCGCAAAAATAAATTGTGGCATATTTACTCCATATCAACACTTAGATCAAATACCTCCCTCATAAACACTTCCCTAGTTGCCCTGACTGGAAGCAACTGCTCCTTTGTTTTTTTCGTTCATCATATGACCTCATGCCTTGATCACAGCATTCATCACATTCTGCTTATATAATGATGTGTATGTCTACCTCCCTGCTAGATTGTAAGTTTCTTGAGGTCAAGGACTGTGTCCTATTTACCTTTGTAAATCAGTCCAGCCATACGTTGTACATAGCAGGCACTCAATTTGCTCATCAATGTAAACTAGATTTTTAAAAATAATTTATTAACGAAATTATGTGGAAGTAGTGAGTGTTAACATTTAACAAAGAATCTCCTTCCTAGCATAATGGACAAGATGAAAACAAGTAAAATGATTGATGGCTGTTGGGCTCAGTAGTTCCCAAAGCATTCATTCACTTACAGCAGCCAGGAGGAGGTCCCCATTGGTGGGCCATGTGGCTTTCCCGTGTTTTCAAGGAAAATAACTCTTTTGAAAAAAACTAGTTGGATGATGATATAGAAGACATCCTTATGACCTTACTCGGGTAGAATTAAGAACCCAAACCAAGAAGATGAAATTCAGCAGGGATAAATGGAATGCCCATGTTTAGGTTAAAAACAATCAATTACACAAGTGCAGAATGGGGTAGACCTGGCTTGATAGCAATTGATGTGAAAAAGATCTCGAGGTTTTAGTTGACCACGAACTCAATATGAGCTTGAGTCTGACATGGCTGCTAAAAAATCAAATGTAATCTTAGGCTATATGGATGTAGAGTCTCCAGATGGGAGAGTGGCAAGGCTCTACTGTGCCTGGCATTGGTTAGACTGTCTTTGGAGTTCAGTGTTCATTTCAGAGGAATTTTAACCTTCAATAACGAATTCTGAGATGGGTAACCAGGATGGTGAGGGAACTCCAAGGGCAGAAACCATATCATGTGAGAATCTGAAATCCACCCAGGACCCAGCCCAGCATTTGCCAAGAGCTCAGTAAATAAAGTGGAGTGGATGAAAGGGAGGGAGGGAAGGGAAGGGAGGGTGTCATATGGAGAGCTTTACCACCACCACCATTCTCTGTGGCAAATGCCATTACCTCTGTTTTAAAGATGAGGAAACTGAGATTCAGAGATATTATGTAATGAGTCAAAGGTCCCAGAGCAAGTAGGGAGTGGAGATGGACCCACATCTGGACATTTGGATCCCACATCCCGTGTTCTTCCCTCAACCCGCATGACTTGGTATAAAGTGATGCTGCAAACAAACAATGGCCACTGTCCATCTCTGACATATGTCCAGGCAGGGCTGTGGCCTTTCAGGCAGAACTGTTGGAGGAAAGAGTTCTATGGTGAGTGGCAGATAAGGCAGGATGACCCTTAAGAATCTGACACTCTGCCTTGTCACCATCCAGCCCAGCCAAGGCCTCTCTCAATCTCAGCCACTCCCAGGCTCCCAGGCTCAAGCCCCATTTCCTGCTTGCCCTTCTAGTCCATTTCCCCAGATTCCTATGGAACACACAGCCATGTGTCTGGGCATTTAATGAACAGCCAATTGTCTGAGTGCAACAGCCTTGCCTTCCCCAGTAGGCTGTAAGCTCCTGAGAGTCACATCCTCGTTCTCTGTTCCTCTCATACCTCCCAACACACTGGGCACCTGGGCCCACATTGATACAAAGATCCCCAGAGAGGCCAGAGAGGAAGGTGTCAGTTTCCTCAATATCCTACCGATTTACACACCAAAGCAGTCAAGGACTCTTAGCTCACTGAAAACTGCCGAGGACAGAGGGATGATCTGAGGGGCCCCTTAGGGCCCTGGCATTTCCTAACCAACCCATAGAGAAGAGGGAGATATAGAGGAAACCTAGAACCCCAGGGAACTGTACCAGCACATTTACTTTCCTCACTTTGAATAACTTAGCTCCCCCGAAAAAGAGCCCCCAGGTTACCTATGGAGAAGAAGAGCGTGGCACCCACTGCCAAGTCACAGCCAGCCTAGATGTGTGCGACCCATGTATGAAGAAGTGGAACGGTGGAGAGTGGGTACCGACAAGGAGGAGGGAGGTGAAGGCCAGAGGCCTCAGGAGGGGAACACACAGGTTGTGGGAGAGGGAGGACAGACCCAGGGGAGGAAGGAGAGGGGTGAGCCTTGAGTGGGTTTAGGGAAATTCCCCGAGGAGATCAACTTTCCTGCCTGGGAGCACTGGTATGCAGTTCTGCTGGCCTGCTGCAGGGGCTGGTGGGGAAGGAGGGCTCACTGAGCGTCTAGCTCCTGGGACCCTAGCCCTTCCCCAGTCTTCTCTGGGCTCTCAGGGAGGGGGTGGGGCCCTCTGCCTGGTACTGTCCCCATTTGGCTCCAGCAGGGGCCAGAACCAGTTAGAAATCTCTGGAACCAAGAGGAAAGGGGGCTTTGTTAGCTCAAAGGACACAAGCAAGGCGAAAAATTACATACCAGGCTGCCCTAAGTATGCTTGTTTAGAGAAACTGCTTGCATTTATGAAGTCTTTGGTGCGGAAAGCAGGGTTGCAAATGACTGCATCAGAGCGACAGTAAAGGCCATTAATTTCCTGTTATGTTTTCCTGTGTTGGGGGCTTTATTAATTTAATTTTACACTGTCGAACAACAGCGAGAGCTGACACTGCCACACCGCCAGGGCTGGGGTTTTCTTTTTGTGTGTGTAGCAAGGCTTTGCCTGACATGCAAATCAACGCTATTACCAGAACCAATAAAGATGTGTGGAGGGAAGAGGGGAGGGAGGGGGAGGGAGAGAGCAGCGGGGAGAAAGGACCAAAGCCATCCTTGGCCAGTTTCTGTCTCCTGTGCCTAGCACCTCCTGGCTTCCCAAGGCGTCCTCCACAGTCAGCAATTTCTGAGCATCCTTCGCTATCCTTCTGCCCTCTTCTCCCCATCCTCTGCTTCTGGATGGTTCTACCTCTGTCATCCTCTTCTGTCTCAGTTCCTGGTAGAACTTGAATAGAGCAGACATGGAGTTCCCAGAAAGAGAAGGGAGATAGACTTCTCACTGTCTGTCCCCAGCTGAGGTATGTCGCAGAAGCCATAGGGGCAAGCAACATGATGGTGCCAAGCCCACAGGCCAGAGCAAAGGCCTAGGCTGCGGACTTCCTCTCCAGGCATTTTCTCCCCCACACTCCCCTTTCATCTAAAGTCAAGGGTCCTGGCCCACTTACACATTATTAGTGCACACACGCATGAACCCAAGTGCTTGTGCACGTGAAGAAGAGTCCAGAAGAACAGATACTCCAATACTCCAACTTGTTTTTAAGTCCCTCTGTGAGCTTTCATACTTTAACATTGTCAACCACTTATTTCCTTTGAATTACCAGGAAAAAAAATACAGTCTCTATTTCTCCTTAAAAGGCTTCAATAACTATCTTCAGTAGCTGTAAGGCACCCACATGGTTCAGACCAAAATGCCAGAGAAAAATGGATCCCCAGCATCCGAACAAAAAGCAAGTCCCTAGAGGTTCCTTTGTATAGCATTCTGGTCCCTTTTGCTGCCTAGACCACATACCCACTGCCCAAGACCACCCACACTGTCCCTCACCCAGGCAGCTCTTACAGGCTGGCTGCCCCAGGTGGCCCACAGTGCCCTCGGCTCCCCACACCACCAGTTCACCCAGGTGCCCACACTGCCCAAGTGCTCATGCTGGGCACTCTGCCTAAAGAGATGGAGATGGCAGGTGAGGAGGGAAGAAAGGAGGAAAGAATGGCTCCTGGAGTCACTCCTACCAAACCTGCTGTCTCCATCCCTCCATCCCAGGCTTCCCAGGCTGCCTGGGCTGAGGGAGATCTGTGTGAGGCAGCAAGTGTGTGTGAGTATGTCCGTGCATCTCTCCCTCTGTCACTGGCTTGCTTGCTCTCCTGCTCGCACTTTCTGCTTCAGGAGCTGTTTGGCAGGCTCTGGGAGGCTGTTGGATGGAATCCAGCTCTCCCTAGGAGGAAAGCATAAACTTCATAAACTGCATTTACTTTAATGCAGGTTCCTGGAGCTGCTTTCCTCTGGCTTCTCTTCCCTCCCCTTGTCTGCCGTCTGGATCACATTCTACCGCTGCCCCTGTGTGTACCCCAACCTTACACACATGCGCACACATACACACATACACATGCACACACACTCTAGCCAGTCCTCCTGAAAAAGGTGAAGCCTGGGGCAGAAAGAGAAGGGCAAGGTGTAAAAGCTCTGCCTGCAGGATAAAGCCCCAGCCCCAGTCCTGGAAAGGCCCCCAGGAGATGCCCACACACTTGTCTCCAGTAGAGATGAGCACAAAGGGTGCTTTGAAGCAGGCAGGTGGAGCCTCAGGGAAGGAGGGGATGCTGACATTTCATGGGGGCAGCCAAATTAGGAGCCACCTGGAGGATGGGCCACAGGGCTCCAAGAATGGGAGGGAGGGAAGGCCAGGCCTCCATGCAGGTTGAGGTTTGTGAGGCCTCTGTTGTCTAGTGCTGTCAAGGTCAGCAGGTTCGGGTTCACCGAAGGGTCAGGATGGTTTGAATTACTGGCTCTGCTGCAACTCAGCTCTGAGGCTGCAACTCGGCTCTGAGGCTCGTGATCTGTCTCGCAGCCCCTGAGCCAGGCCCAGCCCTCCCCCAGCCCTCTATGCCTTTCTACCCCAATGGGGCAAAATGGAGAGGGTCCCAGAGAGCCCTAAGGCCACCATGGCTCTAAGGAAGGCAGGGTAGGAGGGGTCTTTTTCTGGGCTCCAGGGTGGACAGCAATGGTCAAGGAGGCTGCCAGGACCATTCCGCTGGCAGGCAGGGATCTGGGGTCTCCCCAGCCTACATCCTCTCCAAACCCTTTTTCCAGCTGCCTGCGCTTCTCAGCTTCCTACTTGTCTGCAGAGGAAGAGGCGCCCAGGGAGGTGAACTCAGGAGTAGCAGGGCGCAGGGATAGTTTAGGCGCTCATCTCCTCCTTCCTGCTTCCATAGCCTGTGCTTGGGGAAGAAGTGCAGAGCTGAGGCAGCAGATTTCCTGCTTGGTGCCCTTGCTGGGTGGGAAAGGAGAACAATGCCTACCTGCAGGGCTGGAAGGTAGTTGCCAAGTGAAAGACTAGGAAGTTGAAGATGTATTCAGACAAGATGGGTGCTCATCCATGAGGGTGCAAACGTGGAGCTGGGCAGGAGTACCAGACAGCCTTTGCTGAGACAGTGGTATACCTACACCCACCCACCCCAGTTTCCAGCAGTGGATGGACACATATAGTCTCCTCTGGGGCAATTCTGTATTTTCTCTCCTGGTAGGGTGGAATTGACCTCTCTATTCTGAATTTCTGGCATTTTATGAAAAAATATATACTCTTTTGTGCTAAACTTCAAAATACTTCCCCAAACAACCAGATGGAATTCTTCATCCACAACAGCATTAACTAGTTGGGAAGCAAAGGTAGTTGGTGATTTGGCTGCTGTCTCTGATATAAAGGCAAGGACTTACATGCAGATGCATGCACCTATGTTGATCCACACAGCCAAGGCTAAACCCCTGTACTTCCCCACAAAAAAGTACAAATCACCTATGCACAGAACCTACACCTACCTCTGGATAATGACATGGTCAGTATTCAACAGGCTCACGGCCAACTCTACCCAGAGAGTTTGGCTAAAATATGTGATCCAACTAAGCCAGAAAACCTCACCCCTCAGGTATGAACAGTTTAATTTCCTTGGTTACTAGGAAGATATAATCATAGCAATGAATGTGTGTTCATAAATGAGTTTTTTCCCCTATGTTTTGGTGAGTGCTGACCTTTGAACCTCAGCTCTTTCTTGGACTGAGTGGACCTTAGCCAGGTTTTGAGTATGAGTTAGAAAATGAACACAGGTTGAGCCAATGCAGTTAAAGTCAGGCACTTGTCTAGACAGACGGTTACCATCATATAGATTTGGTTTCTGGACCTTCATAGGGCCTATCTCCTAGGGACGGGAGAGTCTGTGATGTGCTAGATAGTACAGTGTGTGAAATCATAGAATCCCACCAATAATCCACAGAACACCTCTCCTTAGAGAAGCACAAACTCAGGCTGGGCACAGTCGCTCATGCCTGTAATCCCAGCACTTTGGGAGGCCAAGGTGGGTGGATCACCTGAGGTCAGAAGTTCAAGACCAGCCTGGCCAACATGGTGAAACCCCGTCTCTACTAAGAATACAAAAAGTAGCCGGGTATGGTGGCAGATGCCTGTAACCTCAACTACTCAGGAGGCTGAGACAGGAGAATCGTTTGAACTGGGAGGCAGAGGTTGCAGTGAGCTGAGATTGTGCCATTGCTCTCCAGCCTGGGCAACAAGAGTGAAACTTCATCCAAAAAAAAAAAAAAAAAAGAGAGAAGCAAAAACTCTGCTCAGCTGCCCCCTGCCAACATAAATGTCTTCTTACAGTGCTGAACCAGGGTCTGGGAGGAGAGCGAAAGCAGAGAGAGGCCCTGCAATTCCCTACCCAGGATGTAAGCTCACTTTAGAAACCTGGGAGCACACTCCTTCTCCCGTCTTCTCTAGGAAAAGAGTCGGATTGCTAGGTGTGCATGTGTGTGTGTCGGTGTGCGTGTATGTGTGTTGGGAGGGTGTGTGTGTGTGTGTGCAAGAATTAGGTGGTAAACAGACATAATTGTACCCAAGTGCTGGGTTTTTGTTTACCCAATATGGTGCAACCTCGCCATGTCTTCTGGGCCCTCCTCAGCCTCTCTCCAAGCTTCTTCAGGCTGAATCCCATCCCACTAAAATAGTGTGTACTCAGCAAAACTTCCCCAAGCTCTTCCCACGCAGGGAGCACTCAGATCCCTCTCTGGTTCTGCCAGCCCCCTGCATCCGGACCAAAATGCCGCTGAGAGAGTCAGGCTCTGTCTCCTGCCTCTGCCCCCAGCCATACCCAGCCCTCACTCAGTTCAGAGCAAGCCCACCAAGGAGCGCTCACCCACCGACTTCCGCCATCAGCCTCGGCCAATACGGCAGGCTGCACCCGAGTGCCCAGGGCCTGGGAAGCCAGGCAGTGGCAGCCTCTGGTCTTCCTCGGGGTCCTCCTTGCCTGCCTTTACTGACCCCAGCCCTCCTCCCACTGCCCCTCCAGAAGGAGAGCTGGGAGGAGAGCTTGGTGACCAGGGCACGCCTGGTTTACATTAATGAGATACACCGAGTGTAATCCAGCCATGGAGGCAGCCTACAAAAGGAGGCGATCGCGGGCGGCCAGGAGCAGAGCTGCTCAGGTAATTGGTTTATCTATCTGGAAGCAGGGGGAGCAATCTCAGCACAGACAGACTAGCAGTAAAGTCTCTTCCTTAAGGCTATTTCCTTTGTCTTTTCAATTGCTTGCACATCCATGTGAGAGAGGGAGAGAGTGTTAAAGAGAGAGGGAGAGGGAGAAATGTTAATTTGTGAATTAATGGCTTTTCTCAGCGGAATTGTAAATTCAAATGTCACCTCACACAGTGACACCACGGCTGGTCTGCTGAAGAAGCAATGATAAGATCCCCCACCTCCCTCGGTGCCCCTCCCTCCCCAAAGATAGCTGTGGAGTGGAACATGCTACTTTTAATTTGCAATAACAACACAACAGAGGTATGCAGTAATGACTGCCTTCTTCCACCCTCCTGGCTTCCTTCCCCCATAGTCCAGTGGCTCCCCCATTTCCTCTCTCCTCACACCTTTCTCAAACAATGCCTCACTTTGCCCCAGGTGCCCCCCACCCCACCCCAGCCAGTGTCCGATCACATAGGGGGGTGCCTTTGGAATTGACGATGCTGCAACCCTCTCTTCTCCTTCAATAATCAGGGAATTAATGACCCTGAAGTTAAAGTGAGGCTGATACTGAGGCCCTGCCCAGCGTTGGGAAAAAGCCTTCATTGTTTTCAAGCAGGAGGCGGGCAGCAGTGAGGGAGATTCATGGATGGAGATTGAATATGCAATTTTCTTTCACCTTGCCAAGAGCTGCCCCTGGGCTGTGCCTGGCCTAAATTTTTCCTTTTACCATCTCTGCCTTATCCGGCCCTCCCACCTCCCTTCCATTCTTTCCAGAAAATTACCTTCAAAATTGATTTCCACTTTTACAAACAAATATAATGGGAACACAGGAAAAAACTTGGGCCGTGATGAATTAGGGCTGTCAGGTTCTTCCAGGTCTCCTTTGCTTTTGTTTTACTACCCGGTCTGCTCTTTGTTTTTCCAAGGGCTAGAAAAAGTGCCCCCCCATTCACTGAGTGCCTGACCCTCCAGGCCACCGGGGCCTCAGCTCCCAAACCCCATCAGCGGCCCATGGCAGAAGTAATCCAGGCCCTGAGACTCTGTTAGCCTCCTGGTCTCCCAGTGGAAGCCTGAGCCAACTCCTCCTTTTCCATGCTCTGGCCCTTAGGAACCCACTCTCTGAATGTTCTCTAACCGCCATCCCCAAGCTATTTCCCTTGACCCCCACACCATACCCTCTGGCCCTCATACCTCTTAAAGTCCAGACCAGATGCAAACCTCCACCTCCTCTAATGTGGGCAGGATCAGTGTATACCTCAACTAGAGCAAATAAGAGACAGACAAACACTGAGAGATCCCGAAAGACAGGCAGGCAGAAGACTGGGGGCAAGACCCCAAGATCGGGAGACCAGACTCCCCTTCTAATGGCTACAAGGGTTCTGAGTTGCAATTCCCATACAGCCTGGCTGTAAGGACCTTAGTCTCCCTAGTCTTGGGCCCTAGGCCACCCCTGGAGGCAGGCTCAGGACAGCCCCTCCCTTTATCAGCAGATGGTAGGGTGATGCCTGTGCCCAGGACCATGGGAGCTCAACACACTCAGGCCTGGCTTAGAGCTCTCCCCGCTCACACAGTCACACCTGGCACTGTCTCCAAGCACGCACACTACCCAGGTAACTGCACACCTTCCCAGTGCATGACATTCCCATCCCCTTACACCCAAAGATCTCAGAGCGGTAGAACACATGCATACTCACACTTGCATAAACTGTGTAAAAAATTACAGTTGGGTTTATAAAACAAACATACATTTTCCAAGGTAAATAAATAAACTTGCATGTGGGAGCAGAAATGTACACAGATGAATAGAGGGAGAGATGCCCACATGTTAGAAAAAGAAGAGGATCTTATATTTGTTTATTTATACATACCTAAAATGCCTGTGGAGGCTGAAAGATAACAAGTGGCCCAAGTGGGTAACCACAGAGTAAATGAACAGATAGAAATGGACAAATCTCCCAATCCCGGGTGTGAGGACAACACCTTTCCTCCACTGCACTGGTCCCATCCAGGTTAGCTAATCCCAGCATCCACTAAAGGCTGCCCTAGTTACAAGGAGCTGCACCAAGGTTAGGGCGCCTGTGCCCAAATAAATTTCTTTCTAACACTTCATTTCCTCATGAAACATACATCTGCCAATTAGGCTTTCTTTCCCAGATACACAAGGATGCATCTTCCAAGATGAAGTCAGCTCAACACTAAATTCATGACCTCATGGAATCCTCTCCACAGTCCCCAGGAAGGAAGTGCCATTACCAACTCCATTTTACAGAGGAGAAGATTGAGCTGATGAAGGTTAGGTGACTTGCCCAACTAGTGAGGGGCACCAGGATTCAGACCCTGCTGTGCTCACTCCAGAGGCCACATTCATTCCCACTGAGCCCCACTGCCCATCCATGCCCTGCTCTAGGGATGGCATGCTCGCTTCTACCCTGTACCTTCCTTCCTGGTGGGAGTCTCTGCAACCTTCTGTTGCCTCAAGCCAGGCTCGTAGACAAGGGCAGGTGCTTCTCATTTCCACGGCTTAATCCTCTCATTTGCTGCAAGTCTAACCTGAGCAACACTCTTGGGGACCTCTAGGATGGTAGCTAACTAAGGAAATAAACTGCTTCTTCCAGTTATGGCTTCATCCAAAGCAGAAGGGAGCTATTAAAGGCAGTGACAGGACTCGGCCATTTGCAGCCATGCAACTTGCCCTGCCTGCAAATGCACAACTGCTCCAGCTTGGCACCACTCAACGGCACAATTCATTGTACACCTAATTAATGGAATGCAAAATCATGGCCCCCTGCAATCTCACACCTCAAAGGATGATCCCAACACACCTCCCTCACACAGACCAGCAGACTCTCACCATATGACTTCATTTGGATTCTTGGACAAGTTATGTAACTGCCCTGTGCTTCAACACCATCACCGATGTACAGCAACGTTTTGGGCCCCAGCCGAAAGCAATTGGGTAAAGGCGAAGGACTTCCAGTTTTCAGCCTGATTGTAGATAGGGAAATACAAGAATCTCTCTCCTCCAGCCACATAAACCAGCTCACACAGTGTTCAGGGAATTGGCGTCCCTTCCAAGGGCCCAGGGAATCCAGCACTAACATGCCCACCCGTAATTACAGCTAAGAAGAAGTGAGGATTTTTGCATGATATGAATGGGGATTCTTCCTCCTCAGACTGATGGACAGCCTGTCTTCTGGGTGCTTCAGAACATAACTTCCTCATCTATCTGGCCTGTCTACCTGTCTCATTCTGGGAGCTCCTGGGCTCTTGGGATGAGGGTCAAAGCCTCTTGACCAGCACATTTCTCAAGGGAAAGTCAGGGGGTGTTTTCCATACTCTCAAAGGCCAAGGCATGGGACGGGGTCTCAAACAGGCTCACAGTCACTGCCAGTTTTTCCCCAGAGTCACAGCTGATCAGTCCTTTCCTAATATCCCCAGGGAAATGATTGCTGCAGATACTAATAACACTGTCCATATTCCGAGTGCCAATGCCAATAATGTTCTGGGCATTATCACTGTGAACACCAATAACTACTGCTGAGATTGTCTCCAATAATGCCAGCACGCACTGCAGTGATTGTCCTCACTAATGCCCATCACCGTGACATTGTTAGAGCTGAAGAATAGGCCGAACTGTACCCAGAGCAAAAGAGGAGCAGCTTCCTGGAGGACAAAGAGGTTCACAGCTTGCCCTCGGGGTATGACACTCCTAGGAAGATGCCACAGTGCTTGGGGCCAAAGGAGGGCCAGTCTGGCAGGGTCTTTAAGGGCCCTCCTGGAGGGAGATGAGCCCCTCCATTCCCTCTAGGGTCTAGCCCTTTAATGTGCATGCTCAGTCCCATCCCAACACCCCTCAGTCCCCTGGTCAGTATTCTCTTTTGCTGCAGTCCCGGCCCAGTCACTGAAGGACACACCTGGGTGTCTGCAGCCCATGCCCGAGGCTGCCTTCTGTGACTGGCCTGCCAGCTGCTTTGCTACCTTAGCCTGACTGCAGAGTTGGGCTACATCATCTTGACACATAATTATCTCCCCTATTCTTAATCATCTGAGCTGCTCCCTAATGCAAACTGGGCCTGGCTGCTTAGAAGCATCCAGAGTGGGGGAAAGGGGAGGAGGGGCTGCCACAGCTCTACCTTTGCTCTCTCCTCTCCCTTCCCACTGGGGGCTGATGGATCAGGATTGGGGGGGGGAGGTCACGGAGAACTGGTCTCCCTCATAGGCCTGGCCTCCACCAGGGAAAATACATCTCCATTTGGCCTGGGGTTGGTCAAGAGGAGTTGGTAAGAGGAGGAGAACTGTCTCTCAAAAGAGTGAGGCCTCTGATATGTCTTGCCACCCGGATAGGCCCAGCATGTAAATGTTTCAGAGGAAACTTGGGGGCCCCATAATCTCTTGCTTTGAAGACTTTCACTGCTTCCTGCAACATGGCCCTGGTGCATCACTGTCACACTGCTGGAGCATGAGCTTCCCAAACCCAGCCCTGCTCCTGTCCCTTCCTGCTCAGACTACTCCTGCCTTCAGAAAAAAAAAAAAAAAAAAAAAAAGCCCAAACTCCTTCTATGGTCTAGACCTGGCCTGCTATCCTGTGGCCCTAACCTGTCTCCTCAGCCTTACTGTCCACCACATCTCTTTGTGCCTTCTATCCCTGCTAAAGCTGCCCTGCAGCGGCTGGCCAAAGGGCCTTCTGGTCACAAGGCTCAGTCTATCAGATAGAATTTCAGGCTACCATTGTCTCTGAACATTCTCCTCTTCATCCCTCAGGCCCCTCCTCAAAGAGCAGCCCTTCCTGGCCATGTACTCCCTCCCCAGCCCAGTTCCTGTGGCCCGCCATCCAGACCTCCATCGCAACAGGCTATCTGATGGGCCTATCTGCTCTTTGGGCTCACATGTTTAACATGCCCCACTAGAATGTAAGCTCCTTAAGGACAAGAATCATATCTTGTTCTGCTTTGGGATCCTATAGTCCAAGCCTTTCTTGAAACTATGTCCAGGAAAGGTTCACTGAACTGAATTGATTAGAAACAATGAAGGCGATCAACCGCTCAGGAGAGCACCCTGTTCTGGGCCAGCCAGGCGCAGCCCTGGGTGACCACAGCCTCATGCCAGTGCCTCCCTACCCCCAGCCTTTCTTGCCCCACAGGAGCCCATGCAGCAGAGGGCATACTTGGCCACGAGGTTGGCATACTTTCCCACAGCCTCAGACTGAAAAGGGAGAGTACAGAGGGGTATCTGTGGCCTCCCATGGGCTGCTGGGCCTCTCACCCCCTAAAAAACACAGGGGCTGCTGGTTAAGGGAGAGACCTTTAGGGTTTGAGGCAGATTCTAACAAAGCACTTGGGGTGCCAAGGAGCTTGGCCAAGGCCTGAGCATGGGGAGCCTCAGGGAGAATTGGGACTTAGGGCCTTTCCCACAACCTCCCCCTGCCCATCAGGGGCTGCCGCCAAAACAACCACAATGAAATTTAGTGAATGGCAAAGGCCGTGGCAGCCAAATCGGTTTGGATATTTTGGAAGAAGGAGAAATAGAGCCAGACAAGCTGTTTCCCTGTGAAACGAGACCATTAGGGCTTCTGGAAGGAGGCCAGTGCCAGGTCATCAATGTCTTGCCAGGCCTAGGCCTCCCCTCCACGCTGTCCCTTCCGCTGGGGGCCAGGCCTCTCCCACTCTCTTCCCTCAGCCTAGGCCGGGGGATCTTGGACTGTGGGCCCAGGCAAGCTCAGTGTTGTCCCTTTTCTCTGCTCCTCACTCCATTAGGCTTCCCCTACCGAGGGTTTGTCTATGTGTAGAATGACCACATAATTTATTGTCCAAACAGGACATTTCTGAGAGAAAAGGGAGATGCTGAGATGCTGACTGGCCAAGATGCAGAGACAACAGGCATAAATTGGGACTGTCCTGGGCTAATGGGATGGATGGTCACCCCTTTATGCTCATTGTTTGAGGATTCTGCCTCCTTCCTGGGAGATGTCTTTAAAATCCTCTGAAGGCCAGGAGGTTACCACTTCTCCAGCAGGAACCATGAGAAAATGGGGGCAGGAAGCAGGCCGGAGACACTGGTGTCTCTGTTGGTCTGGGTCTGCCAGCCCTCTGCCCCAGCTTCAAGCATCAGAAGAGAACCAGATGGTCACCAAGGGACTCCCAATGTCACGACATTTGAAAAACACTTTGTCCCAGGCTCATCCCTACCACTCTCCCCCGTATTTCTTTTCTTCTCTCCTCCTCCTCTTTCTTCCCCATTCCCTTTGACACCCTTCCTAACAGCCTGGCTGCACCCTGAGGCATTTCAGGGAGGTGAGGGAGAGGGCCAGGGGATTTGGAGTGGCATCTCTACTCATGGAGAAGAAGAGGAGAGAGAGTTCCCACGTCCAGCTCCCTGTGAGGTTTGAACTGGGGGCGGTGTGCAGGTATTAAAGAGAAACGGCACCAGGGTAGGCTGCACATGACATCACTCCTTCACCTCCGGATGGATTGGGATCAGGTAAGGACAAGGTAGGTCGGCCTTTCATCCTCAGGTCAGAGACCAGCTGTTCCCCCAACTCCAAAACCTTTCCAAGGTAAACGGTTGTTGCTTCTCCTCCTGGCATCCCACAGGGATCGATAGGGTGAGCCCTAGTGGCAGGTGAGGCAGCCGGGGCTGCTGAGCAGATGGTGAAGCTGATGGCCCCACCAGCAGCCACCCTCCCTCTCTCCAGGAGCCAGCAGGGCAGTGGCGGGACCTGGGCTTTGCTACTAAAATTGATCTCACAGCAGACCAGCTGCGAGGCCAGGCCGAAACCGGAGCTTGGAGTCCAAGGACAAAGCACGCGAAGGGGAAGCCACACCTCTTCCCTCCTCCCTACCTTCATCACGTTTCCTCTTCTCACCATTGGAGCGAGGAATCCCCAGGATCCCATTGATGGAGTAGGATCCCACTGGGTCATTGGAGGCGCTGGAAACAGGAGGGGAGGCCGTGCTGGGAACTGGATGAGAGGAAGGAGGAAATGGCATCAGAATAGCAGTTTAGCAGTTGTGATCGTAGGCCAAAGCCCCAAGGCTGGGGGGCAGAGAGAAGCAGAGGACATAAGGAGGGATGAGGAGCCCACGTTCCTCTCATTCCTCTACTTCCTCTGGGGTCTATTTAAGAGGGGACTGCATTGCCATATACAGGCTATTATTCACTTCTGTCCAGCCCTGAGGTAAGTGGTGCCCAGTCAACCCCAGGCTTTCTCTGCAGACCTGTGGATTTCACTGGGGTTCTCAAAGTCACTCTCCTAAAGACGGATGGAGTACAGGCCCAGGAAACAGCAAGGCTGTCTCCATCTAGGCAGCACCTCCATGGTCCTCTAGAGAGCACAGCTCCTTGGATATCCCCTTGCACAGCTCATCCAATCCCTGGGGCTGGGCAAACCCTTCTAATGAAGCCCCAGCTCATTGTTCTCAGTCTCCTGGGCTGAGTCTTTACCAATCCTGATTTAGAGTCTGTGGCTTTCTAAGATCTGTCTCTGATTCTCCAGGAGACACAAGACTGGTCCTGATGTTCCCCAGGAGTGTGCATTTCTCTTTCTCAGCTGCTTTTGGTCTTGAAATCACTTGAGAAACTCCTAATTTCCCCCTTAGGGCAAGATTAGTGAACCCATTCGCTCTATGGTGATCAACTCAGGTACAGCCTGGCCCAACCCTCCCTCCCAGCACACCCTGTAACACTGGCCTAGTAAACAACAGCTCCTGCCAACTCCTGGAGGGCTGGAACTAGGCATTTCTATTACCTGCTGGTCAAGACAGAAGGAGACAACTGCCAAGAGGAGCAGCAGGAAAAATGTAACCACATCCCAGCCCCTCAAACCCCAGGCCTCATCTATGGCTACAGTAGCACCAAGTTTCTCCTTGGGCCAGAGGGAAGCCAGTCTGTGTGTGTTGGGGACAGAGGAGGAGTGTTAGCAGGTGTTCTAGTAGGCCTGGGTCACGTCTTTGAGAGGCCCTAAGCATGGCTCAAAGAATGAGGGGGATGGAGAAAGGATGAGAGATACAGAGTGGGTGAGACAGAGGATGAGCAATCAAGAGAGAAAGGCCAAGAGGAAAGAGGCCATGAGGAAGGAGGAAGACAGAACAGAGCCAGAGCTACACCTAAGAAGCAGAGAGAAGACAGGGAAGGGCAGAGGGAGAAAAGAAGAGGAGGCAAGGGGAGAAGACAGAGGACAATGTTAAGAACAAGATGGAATGTTAAACAAAGATGGAATAAGAAAGTTGATATAAAAGAAAGAGGGCACAGGTAGGGAGACAGAATCAGATAAAAACAAAAGATGATGGAGAAGGAGGGAGAGGGAAGCAGGAGGAGGAGAAGAAAAAGAAGAAGAAATGCTAGAAGAAAAACACTTAAGAGAGAGGAAAGGAGGGGAGAGGATAGGGACTGACTAAAACAGGGCAGAGGGAGATGACACAAGTGGGAGGCAGAGAACAATCCTAGTGAACCAGTATCTCTCAGGGAGATCCTATGTGGACAGGAGTTCAGGTGAGAGGAGCTGGCAAATAGGATGGGCTCTGGACCTCAACTGGGCAGGCAGTTCCCAGGGGTGGAGCTGCGTTTCCTGCCTTTCTCTAGGTGGGATCTGGTTTCCTCCCCTTCCCTGAGCCCTCTTACCAATGGTGTGGCCAGGGGCGGTCACTCCTGTCCCAGCCCCATCCGGCGTTGGGTGGAAAGGCTGCTGAACTTTGGTCCGGATGATTCTGCAACAGCGTCACAACAGCATCACACATCAAATGCCCACTTCTACCCCGGCCAATTCCAGCCCAGCCCTGCAAAGGGGCTCTCTCCCAAGTTCCTCAGTGATTTCCTCATCCATCTGCTCCCTGGGTCCCTGCCCTCACTGACTGCTGCAAGGCAGAGGGTTTTCCTTCTGTTGGCTCTGCAGATCCAACCTAATGCAGCTCTGGGTGAATGCAGCTTGCCTTATGTCCTGCTATGAGCATCACCCAAATTATTGTTTGATTTTTGGTAGCAAAGATCAGGGCAGAGACCCAATGAGCACAGCATTCTTTCTTTTTCTGCAGGGTGAGGACTGCCCTAGTGGCTTGTTGTCCACCTTTCTCTCCTCAACCACACATGCATCTCTTCCTGGTACCATGACCTCCTGGGTTTTGAGATCATTTTGGAGCTTGCTTTCCTACTTGGGACTGTATCACAGTTCTTCAGAGTCGAGAGGATGAGATTTCCCCATATCCTGAAAGAATGAGAAGTAGCCAGGGAGGGGCTGGGTCACAGGTGACCTTTTTGTCCCCAGAACTCCAGCACAGCACACAGTCCCTTTGCCAGATGTCAGGCTGAACAACCTCTTCTTGAGCCCACTTACTGCCCTCAAACAAGTCAGAGCCCTGTTCCTATATGGCTGGCTGGTTTGCTGGCCTCCTTTTCTGAGGTTCTTACTTGGATTGCAGCTTCTTTGCCAGCCTGGTTGAAAGGTCTGGTGCCCTCCCTGTACATCCTGGGGAGAAGGGGCCAAATCAAACATTCCAGGGGCCTGCTTTTCAGGGATCTTAAAAACCCAGGGCTCAATGATGCCAAAGACCAGTCCCAAGGCCAAGACTGAGGAATGCTCCTCCTACCCACTGGTCAATGAGGGGCCTTTGGAAGCCACTTTTCTGATAGCATTGCTCATCCCCACAGAGAGGCATGTGAGCCAAGCTCACCTCAACCAGCCAGGTGAGTCACAAGCCATGAGCAAGTCAGCTCTAAAAGCTTTTCCTGAACACTTGCAGGCAGTTGGGATAAGGCCCCTAGCTCACAGTGGATATGAAGGTGGGGAGGGGAGGCTTAGCCCCCGAAAAAGCTCAGTTACCCGAGGGAATCAGGTAGTTAGTGCTGGAAAGTTGGAGCAGAGGAACCATTCCCCTTGCAGGAGAGGGAACTGCGGAAGAAGTCGCTGAACAGAGGGAAATTGATGTAGATCTTCAAAGCCGAGTAGGGCTGAAATCAGAGGCACAGAGGATGGCGGAAAGGACACTGGGCTGCATGGCAGGGGCCCTGAGTCCTGCTTCTGATTTTGCATTTAAGAAGCCACATAGCCTTGGTCTCATCTCTCAACTTCTCTGGGCCTCAGTTTCTTCAGCTGTAAATGAAGGGGTTGGACTACAGGATCTCCACTGTCTCTTACCCCAGTAAAAAATAACTTGATCCTAAGATGAACAAAGAAGTAGAGGGGAGGGCATCACAAGCTGGTAGAAGCGGAAGCCACGCGAGCCTGCTGCCTTCTAAGTTAATGCCCAGAGAGGTCAGCCAGAATGAATGGAGGCAGGCAAGGTACTAAGAGGAAACAAGGGTGAAAACTTGGATGTGATGAGAACCATCACCATTTTCCACTTACTGTACATCTACTATGTGCCAATATTTTACACAATTTATATGACATATATATTACTGTTAATTTGCACAACCACCTCCAAAGTAGAGACTATTATCCTCATTTTGCAAATTGAAAACCAAAGCTGAGACAAGTTTAAGTAGCTCACTCAAGATCACACTACTGGCTGGGTGCGGTGGCTCACGCCTGCCATCCCAGCACCTTGGGAGGCCAAGGCGGGTGGATCACCTGAGGTCAGGAGTTTGAGACCAGCCTGGCCAACATGGTGAAACCTCGACTCTACTAAAAGTACAAAAATTAGCCAGGCATGGTAGCAGATACCTGTAATCTTAGCTATTCAGGCGGCTGAGGCAGGAGAATTGCTTGAACCCGGGAGGCGGAGGTTGCAGTGAGCCAAGATCAAGCCACCATACTCCAGTCTGGGCAATAGAGTGAGACTCCATCTTAAAAAAAAAAAAAAAAAAAGGCCAGATGCGATGGCTCACGCCTGTAATCCCAGCACTTTGGGAGGCTGAGGCAGGCAGATCACGAGGTCAGGAGTTTGAGACCAACCTGACCAACATGGTGAAACCCCGTCTCTACTAAAAATACAAAATTAGCCGGGTGTGGTGGTATGCGCCTGTAATCCCAGCTACTCAGGAGGCTGAGGCAGGAGAATCTCTTGAACCCAGGAGGCAGAGGTTGCAGTGAGCTGAGATTGTGCCTCTGCACTCCAGCCTAGGCGACAGAGTAAGACTCCGTCTCAAAAAAAAAAAAAAAAAATCACGGTACTAATTAGGGAAGACTCAGAATGCAGCCTCTAAAATCTATGCTTTTTGTTACTTTGTCATCCTGCCCCCAACATGTAGGAACCAGGTTTAGTTCTAAACTAGGGGGGATCTCTACAAATGGATCCCAGTAAAGCAACATACATATACATGAGGCATGAGGCGATAGGGAGCTGGTCTCAGGAAAGAAAGGGAAGAATTTGCAAGATAAGAGGAAGGCAGAATGGCCGGAGTTTGGCAACCAACTGGAGTCAACCATGGTTTTACAATCTCAGATTTGTGTAACTGGAAACTTGGTGGAGTTTACATCAGCAGGTCGGGAATAAGGCTGTAGGGAAGTGACTGGTTTTGGAAGGAAGTGGTGATGTTGGTCCTAGATGTGCAGCATTTGAGGTGAAAGAGGAGCGTCCAGGTGCAATGCCCCTGCATCAGCAGGCACACAGAGGTATGGATTTAGGAGACTGTCAGGGACCAGGGAAAGGAGTGTTTAAAAGACAAGAGGCCTAAAGAGTGGATACTGGAGGACATTTATTTCCAGGGACTGGGAGAAGAAACTGACCTTGCAAAGGATTCAGAGAATTAATTGCACAGGAAATGGCAGAACCAAGATAGGTCAGTTTCACCTAAGTCAATGGAGAAGAATGTTTCAAGAAAAACACAACCTGCAGTGCCAACAGCAACATGGAGACCGAAGGGAATTGGGAACAAGAAGAAGCACAGATTTGGGATTCTGGTAGCCATTAGTGACCTTGAGGAGGAGTCTCAGCAAAGCGACTGGAGCGGGAGCCAGACAGAACAAGGTTAGGGAATGCATAGGGAGGAAAAGGAGACAGGGCGGTAAATGGAGACTATTGCCTCAGAAGTTTTTGGAAAATGAAAGGAGAGGAAAGTATAGAAGGTGGAGGATAGAATGATCAGCTAAGTGGAGGGAAGGCCTTCTTGAGTAGGAAAGACCTGGATAAGCTTGTAGACGAGGAGGAAGAACCAGTGAAGAGGAAGAGACTGAAGTTGCCTAAGGGACTGTGGATGATTAACAGAGCAAGGGAGAACAAGGAAAAATGGAGTGCAGACTCCAGGGAGGTGTTAGCCAGAAATGGCATATTTTCAGGTGGCCAAAGCTTTGAAAAGGAGCTTTTATGGCTTTTATCTCTCAGCAAAGCAGAAGGCAAGGTCATCTCCCAAGAGTTGGAGGGAAGATTTGGAGTTTGATCACAATGGAAAAGATTGGATAGCAGCTGAGAGGCAGTGTACAATCATCTATAAGAAAAGTCTAGAAAGATGCTGAGCAGCTCAGAGCAGCTGCTCCTAGTTTACTGCAGCAACAGCTTCTGCGAGCTCACTGGGCCTGTGGGTAGGTCTGGCTTGAGGGCTGATGGGCTCTTGACTAAGGGAACCCCAGGGGTGGGGCTGGCTGAGAGAGATAACTGGAGGGGCTTGAGGAGTTTCTGTCTTTGTTACCCAGAGCCTCTGACCCCTAGGGCACTGGCGCAAATTTAGCTGAGGCAGCAAGTGATGGAAAATCACTACCCCCTGACAGCGGCTTGGTGGTGCATGGGGGAGGAGCTGGGCAGGGTGCCTGCTGTGAGTTACTAATGCTCTTGGTATCCATCCATGACCTCAGGCAGTGGGCACTTGCCAGTCCCTAGAGCTGATCTCAGAGAATTTAAGAACTGGGATGGTGGAAATCTGATGGTCATCCATTGTCCTCCTGTCTCCCATACAACAACCCAATAACTCATGGCAATTTCACTCGGGGCTAAAGGATGAATGAAGTAAAGCAGTTGTTGATGATGATGGCCTGATACCATTTCCCCATGTTCTTCCTCCTCCTTCTCCAATTCTTTTTCATACTTGGCCTCACAAGACAGCCAGACACACACCAAACCTCCATAGCCCCGGGCGGGTTTGGCCTGGAAGGTCAAATACTGGATATAGATCCCTGGAGGGTGCAGCTGGGACCCTGGAGGGTGCAGCTGGGACCCTGAAGGACACAGGTCTGCTCAGAAGCTGGGAGGTGTCATTTTTCCATTTCCACAGAAAGACTGCCCTGCCAGGGTGCCTGCTCCCCACTTCTCTTTCCTTCACAGGATGCTCTTTCTCCTCCACCATTTCTGATGAGAGCTCACCCTTTCCTGGGGACCTCCAGGGCTTTGGCCTGGGCCCCGGGAGTGAGAGCAGCAAAAGGAAGAAGGGTATGAGTTCTGGGCTCAGCCTGCCTTGGTCGGAATCCCAGCTTTGTTACTTGTTTCCTGTGAAACCCCTGGCAGTTTCCTATTCCCTTGTCTGTAAAATAAGATAAAACTACCATACACTTCATAGGACTGTGGTGAGGACTAAATAGGGACACTCCATGTAATGTGATTAGTATGACGGTTGGTTCTATAAATGCTACCTATAATAACAATGATGACCAGTATTATTATTCCTATGGGTGACCCCTAGGCCTAGCTGCTTTCAATTTAGGCAGATGCAGGCAGGAGACCTCCCTACCCAGTATGCCCCAGCCTGGTCAATGCAGGTGCCACTGAGACCCTGGGAAGAGCATTGAGAAGACGAGAAACAGCAGCAGTGGCGGCGGCAACATCTGACCCAAAAGGAGGTTGCATCAGACTCTCAAGAAGACAGACTGGGGACTGGACCAAGCCCCACTGGGGTCACTGGCAAGGATCCACAGGGGACCCGAGGGATGGCAGGGTGTCGTGGCAGGACTTCAGAGCAAAGGATGACAGGGCAGGTGGGGAGGCCACTCCCTCATTGGTTAAATTCCCAGAAGGCCCCCAGCTCTCACCAACTTGTATATCAACACAGTCTCAGGCTCTGTGAGTAAGAATGAAAGCCCTGGATGAGACTCCTATTAACACTGTGTTAAACTCAAGAAGAAAGACAGAAGCCCTCCACCTTTTAAGAGAGCACCAGGCATTCTTACTCATCTTCTGGTTCGGCTCTCTCTCTTCCTCCTCCTTCCGCATTCTTTTCTCTGTGTTTCACTCTCTGTCTCTCTCTTCTTCTCTTTCTCTGCTCCTCTCTCCACTTCCCCTGTCTTTGTCTGTCTGTCTGTCTCCTTGCACCCTGAAGTCCCACTGTGGCTATGTGAGTTTATTGATTCCTGGGAGCTGGGGGAAAGCAGGAGGCAAGGCTGGGGTGCAGGCTCAGGGATGGAAATAGAAGGCTATAAATTATTTGTGACAGGAAAGCAATAGTGGCAGAGTGCTGAGCACAAGTCCTGTGTCACTATTAGATTCCTTTTAGCCTGATGACACTGTAAAAAAGGTTAAGTGTCTGCTGGAATCGTACACCTGGGGGGCCGGGGCAGCCTGGGAGCAGAACAAGCCACTGAGAGCAGGTATATCAATTCTCCAGGCCAATAATATTCCTCTCATTGATCGCCACGCAAAGTTCAAAAATCTCATTACAGCCAGGCAGACCGGGAACTTTTTACAAATCAATAGAATGATATAATTATGTATACTTAGTACAAATGTATCTATTCATTTATCCATCCATCCACGGTCCGCCTCAGGGTTTCCAAGTTAACCTACCCATCATATTATGTTATGTTATGTATGATATTATATTGCATTATATTATATGATAATAAATGGTGTGCAAAAACTCCCTGAGGTGGAGACAAGAAGAGGTCCTATTAGCATTGAGGTGACCCCAGACAGCTCACCTTGGGAGGAGTGAGGTGGCAGCATTTACAGGACTAGGCTGGGCAGGATTTCTAGGAGCAATGCTTCCTCAGGAGAGGCTCCAGTTTAAAAACAAAAACAAAAAACTGTCTACTGAGTATCTACTATGTGCTAGGCAATGTTCTATGTACTTCAAATAAATAGTTCACTCAATCCTTACAACAACGCATTTTGCACATAAGGCTTATTACAACTTGCCCAAAGTCACCCATTTAATAAACAGCAAATCTGGGATTTGAATTCAGATAGACTAATCCCAGGTACTAATCCCTTACCTGCTAAATTATACTGCCTCCAGGGGAGAGACACCCAAAGGCACCAAATTGAAACTTCTATTTTCAGTTCCTTCTGAGAAATGAAGGGTGAGAGGTTTCCCTGAACCTCAGTTGTCCTCACTAGAAAATGGGAATAATAACACCTGCTGGACCCAACTGCTGACAACCCCTGTACATTGGATCTCCAAGTATGTTGCCATGAAATCCTTTCCTGCTGTCTAGAACAGACTTCCTTCCCAATTTTAGAATTATTCCCTAGAGGAACAAAATTACTCCCTAGCAGAGCTTGAACAAACCAGTGACATGACCAGGCTTGGGGCAGGCTGCTCTTAGGAGCAAGATGTCAAGTATCTGGATATATGTGTTATATACATGTATAAATCAGCTTAAATTGTCCTGGAGTAAACTGCCCACTTTAGAGTCTTTGCAGAAAATATTTAATCCCTGGTATGGGGAGGGTCTTTCCTGATTCGGTAAGTCAAAGGCACTCCAGGGTAGAGAATGTGCCAGACTAGCTGGCCCCACTGCCCACTAAGCCAGACGAGTGGTCATGGGGGCCTCTGCCAATGGCCTCAGACTGCCTGGGCATTATAAACTCAATCATCCTAGAGAACAAAATGATATTTGCAGCTAGGCATGGTGTCTCATGCCTATAATCCCAGCACTTTGGGAGGCTGAGGCAGGTGGATCACTTGAGGTCAGGAGTTCAAGAACAGCCTGGCCAACATGGTGAAACCCCATCTCTACTGAAAATACAAAAATTAGCTGGGCAGGGTGTCACATGCTTGTGGTTCCAGCTACTCAGGAGGCTGAGGTGGGAGAATCTCTCAAACCCACGATTGCAGTGGTGAAGTAGAACCCACAATTGGAGTCGGTGGAGGTTGCAGTGAGCTGAGATGGTGCCATTGCACTCCAGCCTGGGCTGCAGAGTGAGACTCTGTCTCAAAAAAAAAAAAAAAAAAAAGATATTAAAAAAGATATTTGCGGCCGGGCACAGTGGCTCACGCCTGTAATCACAACACTTTGGGAGGCCGAGGCAAGTGAATCATGAGGTGGGAAGTTCAAGACCAGCCTGGCCAAGATGGTGAAACCCCGTCTCTACTAAAAATACAAAAATTAGCCAGGCATGGTGGCGGGTGCCTGTAATCCCTGCTACTGGGGAGGCTGAGGCAGAGAATTGCTTGAACCCGAGAGGTGAAAGTTGCAGTGATCAGAGATTGCGCCACTGCATTCCCGCCTCGGCGACAGAGCGAGACTCTATCTCAGGAAAAAAAAAAAAAAAGAAGATATTTGCTTCAGCAAAGGATATTTTGCCCAGCTAATGCAGGTGGTTATTGCTTCAACGCGTCTTTTGAGAGCTGCCTATATCAAGCACGTATCCATGGCTTGGCCCCGAGGCAAGTCAGCAACACTAACAGCGGGACACTTTCCACAGCAGAACCTTGAGTGAGATGTCATAGATCACCCAGGAAATGTTTACCTCTCCTGGAAATGGTCCCTACTCCTGAGAACTCTAAGGAACTAGAGTCTCCCCCCTTTGTATACCCCAGGAACTGAAAAATTGAAATTTACTTCCTCCTCTCCCCAGAAACACAAAGGAAACAGCATCTCTCCTGCACATGGCTTCCTTTAAGGCAGGCCTGAATCACTTAACACACTGTTTTTGTAGCCTCTGGCTGCAGTTTGGGCTGAGTTTAGAGGTTTTTTTGCCCATGCTCACTCACATGCCCTGCAGGTTTCAGTCTGGATAACTGACCATATGTCAGGCAGGGTTCTGAACATGGCCACTGATAAGGGCCAGGCCATTCTTCAGAACTGTGGGCAGGACCTTCCATTCTGGCTGTGGCAGGATGTTGCTGGAATACACAGGTTCCAGGTTACCAGGGTTCTTCCCAAATGTGTCAACTCTTGTTGACTCTCAGAAGTCATAGCTGAGCTCCAAGAAATGAAAGTCCTACCAAAAAGCTGGCAGAAGGGTTTCCTCAAGCTACTGCCCTTGAACTACCTGCATTAGAATCCCCTGGGGTGCTTGCTAAAATGCAAATCACCGGGTCCCATCTTAGACCTGAATTAGAGTTTCTGAACTCTATTTGAGAAGACTAGCTTAAGCCAGGGGGTGAAGAAACTATCCTTCTTGTTGGTTTCTCAAAGGGATCCTTGGGAGAGCTGGGAATAAGTCTTAGTGAGTTAAGAAAATTCCTTTCTCATACTCTATCAATCCACATTTCTCTCCATCTATTAACCCTGACTCCAGCTGACACAGTCACCAAAATTCAATAAGCTATCAGTTGCTCTGTGGAAAAAAAACCATAGGTTAAAAATTGAAATAATTTCAAAATGGTTTTTGGTACATTCCAGGATGATAAATTCCCAGTGGGTTACTTAGATACCAAGCATATATTCTGCATCAACTTAGCCTTCCAAGACTGGCATTGAGGGCGATAATCTTTCCACCATGTGCCCCTGAGAGTCCAGGCCAGAGACAATTTACCAGGCTAGATGGGCCATGGGGCTGGCCCAAGGGGGCAACAGTGATGGTTTATATGATGAATGGTAAGCATATGGATTGATTTAACTTCAAGATATGCATAGGTTTAAAAATTAAGGGGCAATGTGTTTAACTAACCATTTGGAAACCAGTCTGTGGTGCATGCCAAGCCCAGAGCGTGATCAGACTAGCGCCCCTTACCACTGGCCCTGCCCTCATCTGTCAGAGCTCCTGGCTAGAGCTGGAATCTACCAACTGTCCACCCCCATGATCCTGTTTGGGAAGCTCCAGAGGCTCGAAGACTGCTTGATATAAGGTGAACAAGGTACTGCTATAGATTCATTGCTGGGATAAAGTCTCCCACTCTGCACCTGTCTATCCCCCAACCCCATCCCACCACAGGCGTGCTCACCTCCCTCTGCAGTCACCTGAGCAGCAGCAGATATAGGGCCTTCTAGTGACTGCCTGGCTTCCCAACCTCTAGCCTTTCCTACCTCTCACCTACTCAAGCATTCAGAAACAGTCTGTCAGTCTTTCTCTGTCTCCTCCTGAAACAATGTGATATGGCTAAACCCTACAATCACTTCCTATCACCTATAGGATAAATTCAGAATTCTTCAGCCTGGCCTTCAAAATCTTCCCTAATCTGGTTCTATCCTAGCTTTCCAATCTATTTCTCTCTGTTTCCCTCTTCCTCTCAGGGTCTAACACAGAGCTGAAACCTTATTTTCTCGCTTACTCAATTCACATAGAGTCCACCCCTCTGAGCTCTGCGAAGGCAGATGTCACTGCTATTTTTCTCACAACTGTCTTTCCCCAGCACCTAGCAATGGTGTCTGGTATAATGTAAGTACTTGATAGCTATTTGTTCAATAACAAATGAATATTATTATTAATAATAATAACAATAATATACTCTTGGTTTTTTTTTTGTTTGTTTGTTTGTTTGTTTTTTTGAGACGGAGTCTCACACTGTTGCCCAGGCTGGAGTACAATGGCATGATCTCAGCTCACTGCAACCTCTGCCTCCCAGGTTCAAGCAATTCTCCTGCCTCAGCCTCCTGAGTAGCTAGGATTATAGGTGCGCACCACCACGCCCAGCTCATTTTTGTATTTTTAGTAGAGACAGGGTTTTATCATGTTGGCCAGGCTGGTCTCAAACTCCTGACCTCAAGTGATCCTCCCACCTAGTCCTCCCAAAGTGCTGGGATTACAGGCATGAGCCACCGTACCTGGCCAATAGTAACAATGACATAATCTTAAGGGACACAGTGGGCCAATATACACTTACTATGTACCAGGCACTGTGCAAAGCACTTCATATGGATTATTTAACTTAATTCTCACAAGTACCTATGAAGATTATTGTCCATAATCTACAGATGTGGAAGCTGAGACTCAGAGAGGTTAGGTAACTTATGGAATGTCACACAGCTGTTAAGTAACAGAGCCAGAATTTAAACCTGAGTGTCTCACTCCAGAACTTATGCTGCTAACCATTGAGTAGAGTAAGTCAGTCATATCAAGAACAGATGGTAGAATCTATGAGAGGCTAGGCCTGAATAGAAGAGCTGAATCTAATAATAGTAAAAGCAATAACTATCATTTATTTCATATTCACTATATGAAAGGCATTATAATGAATGTATTTTCTCATTCGAATTCAACTATAACTCTGTCAAATAGCCATCCTCTCTATTTTGCCTAAGAAACAACAGAAACGCCAAGCAACTTGCCCAAAGTCACATGCTTAATAGCATTGGAGCCAGAAATTTTTTGTTTGGTTGGTGTTTATTTTTTTCAATTGACATATAATTGTACATATGCATTGGGTAAGAGCCAGACATTGGATCTAGGCTTGTGACTTCAATGTCTGTAGGCTGAACCATTTTATCTCTTTGGGAAATTTATATATATATATATTTATTTATTAACTATTTGGACATGAACAAATTTTTCCTTCTCATATCCATGATTTTGGAAAATTGAGCAATTATATATGTAGACAATTCACAGAGAGCTCATGTAAGCTGTGATTTTAAACATGCTTATCCTCTCCTATGCATGTGCCATAGCTGTATTTGATAAGCATCATGTTTGTGTTACTAACAAACCACAATTTTAGATTAAGTGGCTATAGGCTTCAGTGAATTTTATATGCACTGGTAGGTTTGGGGGGCAAATTTTCCAAATTATTTTCATCTATCTAGTTTCCAAATCATGTACATGATTGCATGATTATACACATATAGATGTGTTTCTCAATTTCTGTTTTGAGGATCTATTTCTATGATTAGTGTATCTTTATATTCAGGTCTGCTCCAATGCATTGATCTAAGATTTATAATAGTGGATATATTTATCAAAACCTGCTTCATGAATATCTGCCAAGTTCTGCCCATTTCTGTCAAATATGTAAACTACAGCGAGACTCTACACCATCATTGTTCCCTTCCTGGGGTGTTTGAGATTTTCACATCACAATCGTGTTTTTATATTGGTCCATGCACCAGTATTGATGTACATAAATGTGCATTTGTATACCTGTGTATCTCTCTGTCTATGGCCAGGATGGGGTAGGGGAGGGGGATGTGGAAATGAGAGAATTATTAAATGCCAAGTAGCTGTGCAATAAATTCCATTGATTTTATAAACTCCAACTTGTCTTCAGTCTCCTTCCATTCTTTATCCTGGGGGCATTGCAACAAAAACCTATTTTAAATACCTTTGCTTCCCCCCCTCCCTCCCCAAAAAAGTGTCAATATTTTATTTGGATTTTTAACTTCGCTCCATAACAGTTGTTTGACCTCCTGACTCGTGCGAGTCACATAAATTCCGGGACTTTATTCAGGAGCCATGTTCCTGCTATTGAATAAGCAATTTGGGAGGGTGAATTAATGACTTGTGCTGTTGCTGGAAAGTCCCTGAAGAAATATTAAAATTGCTTGCAGACTGAATCGATACTCCATGAACACCCAGCAAGAGGGCTTTGGCTCTGGAATGGCCACAGAAGGTAGGGCTGGGTAGAGGAAGGGGAATTCCTGCACCCAGCTTAGTGAGCTCCCCCCCCACCACCACCTTTCCCTTTATCCCTGGAGCTCTGTCATTTTCACTAACAGCGAAGTCTTATTAAACCCCAACCAGGATAGAACTGAATTGTCCTGTCTCGGGAAGCAGGCTCAGGGGACAGTTTACTCTCTTACTAGCAATGAGAGCCCAGAGGCCTTATTAGAGGTGATGGTCTGGACACGTCCACCTGCTGGAGAAACGGCATGGTGCTGCTGCTTTCTGGCAGGCTGCATCGTGCTTGGGAGGACTGTAGCTGTGATCGTTTTCTGCTGGGTGTGCAAGAGAATTGGGTGCTGCGCTACTGGCTCTGTCTCTGTGTGTGTCTGCCCATGTAGCTCAAGGGGCCACATGATTTCAGCCTGTGGGTATGGGTGTGCCTATGGGATGCAGAATTTGAACTGTGTTGTGCATTACCGTGTATTATTGCATTGTGTTGACGCATTCCGGCAGCTAGCTTAATGTTTGTCACTTGGTGTTTTGTGGTATTGTATTGAGGTGGCTGCACTTTGTGTAACACTGAGTTGGAGGAATTTGAGTATTGTTTGGTGGCAGTGTCTGTGTTTCTGCTTTGAATTATTGTGTTCATTGATCATATCAGCATCTTTTTTCCCTAATGTATGTCTCAGAGATTAGGTTAATGGGTGTCTCCTTGGTGATGTGGGTTGAGTAATGATGCTGGATCTGGGTGGTGGTGTGTGATTCGGTAATTGCTTTAATTGCCTTCTTGGTGTGGTTGTGGGTGAGAGGATCCATCCTTTAGCTTTTTTAGCTTACTCTGGCCTGGTCATTTGCACTGCTGCTTTTCAGAAGGAAGATTCTAGAGATGCAAGACAAATCTCTTCTTGATAACCAAAAATACGATTCTATTCTTCTTGGAAGCAAATGTCCCTGCTCTGCTGAACAGTTACGACTTTACCAAACGAGAACAGGTCTGCCTGATTTGGAGAGTTAAGCCCCTAGACCAAATCTTATGCCATTTGAGAGTCTAGGTCCCTGCTGGAGCTAGAGGAGGATGGACGGGAGTAAACTTCCCAATCACAACGGGAACAGCACCATAAACTCTAGTTCCAATAATCCCCATTCCACTCTACTCTGTGGCTCTGGCTATTAGCATCTTCTTCCTTCCCAGTATCTCTAGATGATGTGGCTCAGCAGTGGCCTGCACCGAGGAACACACACCATGGAAGAGTACAGAGATACACAGAGGTGTGACCATCTGCTAGGGTGCAGGTTTCCTGTTTTGAGCTTGTAAGAGACTGCAAAATATACAGAGTTCCCAAAGAGATTGCCTGTGCCTGCATTTCCCTTGATCCAAAGTAGATATGAAGTACGGCATAGGGGATAAGCATGTGGGTTTTAGAGCCAGGACTGCATGGGTTCAAATCCTACTTCTGCTACTTAGTCTGTGACCTTGAGCAAGTTATTTAACTTCTCTGTACTCCAGCTACCTCATCTATAACAATCCTATAAAGCCCTATGGGGTTGTTTAGGATGCTTAAATCAATTAATGCATGAAAACATGCTTATAACAGTTCCTACTGTAGTAAGCACTTGTTAACCACTATGATGATGATGATGATGATGATAAATATAAAGGCTTTCTGAGTAAAGCAGCCATAAGATTGGCCTGTGTATGTGTATAAACATGTACACATGTGTGCTAGTGTACATAAAATCCTAAGACAAATTAAGAGGTGTATGTGTGTGTGTGTGTGTGTGTTTTAAGCAGAGAAGTGCAAAAATTGCAGCCAGGTAGCACAGGGGCAGAGGGTAGTTCTCTCCCTGCCATCTGGGCAGTGGCAGGGGCTGGGGGTTAACAGAGCTCACCACTGCCTATGCCCACACAGAAGGCAGCATCTGGACCTGCATCCGGTAATGAATAGGCAGCCCTTGACTTGTTTCATACTACAAGAAAAATGTAAGGATGATTGAGCTTTCAGGATTCTAATTTTGCTCATTAAAAACATTTACTTTCTAATTTGAAAATCAGAACCTTTACCAGCTAACAGGCATAAATGACGAATAATGAAATCTAGGAATTTGAGAACGATGCAAAAGGTATACAAGGTATCAGATAAGTGACTGTTTAAGTATTTGGGTGTGGGTCTTACGGCCATCCGTTGAGCTGAACTTGGTCACCTAACTAAGCCAAAGGGGCAGGGAGAACTTGAGGTAAGAATGGGATTGCACCTCAGTCTTGTTCCACGGAAGTTCCCATAAAGATGAGAAACACATTGTCATGAGTTCGGGAAACTGGTTTTCATATTTGCTCTTGTCAGGCAAAGAATAAATAGAATTTGCAGTTGTCCAGTTAGTTAGAGCCATTCATCAAATAGATTAAGCCCAAAGTAATTTTTTCCTGAAATTTTTTTCTTAAAAACTTTTACTCCTTAGCAATGGAAATAACTGCAATGATTGTCAAACTCCCATGCTTCCTTAGAATATCCAGACATGCCAGACAAGAATAGACAGATATCATTTGAATTTGTTAAGTATTTGCTCACTTCTCCCTTTCCTCTTTCTTCTTCCTTTGTCTTATCTCCATTTTCTCTCCTCTCTTCCCCTCCTCTTCCTGTTTACCTCCCCTTCCTCTCCCCTGTATGACATTTAAGAATCAGTGGAACCCTTCAAATGCATCAAATAAGGACTTTTTCCCCACTACCATTTCATTTTATCTTTTAAAAAAAACTACAAAATGCAAAGCACCACAACCTACGAAAATGCCATGAAGTCCAGAAAATGCCAACCTTCAATTCCTCAAGCAATAGCAGGCTCATCCAAGAGAAGGAGTGTGCAGTTATACAAAGTACACACACGCACGCACACACACACACACAGCCACAAGGGCTGGGCTCTCAAAGTCGACAAACAGGCAATTATCTGACTAATTCTGCTCAATGGTCAGATTACTGAATCATAGAGGGTCTTTTTTTCTGGAAATACACTGAGTAGGCCCTCTTCCTAAATCCATCTGGGCTCACGAGGGACCATGATTCTCACTGGCATTCATGATACACAATTCTGCTCACAGAATATCCTTTTGGCTCTTCAAACTTTTTTATTTAAAAATATTTCAGGCCGGCCACGGTGGCTCACGCCTGTAATCCCAGCACTTTGGGAGGCAGAGGCGGGCGGATCACAAGGTCAGGAGATCAAGACCATCCTGGCTAACAGGTGAAACCCTGTCTCTACTAAAAATACAAAAAATTAGCCGGGCGTGGTGGCGGACGCCTGCGGTCCTAGCTATTCGGGAGGCTGAGGCAGGAGAATGGCTTGAACCCGGGAGGCAGAACTTGCAGTGAGCCAAGATGGTGCCACTGCACTCCAGCCTGGGTGACAGAGAGAGACTCCGTCTCAAAAAAAAAAAAAAAATATTTTCAGTGTTTGTGCATACACAAAGCAGAATGCATACACACTGAAATAGACACATAACAAGAAATACAGACTTGATTATTACTACTGCATAATAATAACTAGCCTTTATTGAGTACTTAATACCTGCCAGGTGCAATTCTAAGCAGGTTTATGTGGACTCACTCATTTAACCCTCATGAGAACTTATGAGAGACCTACATGATTATCCCCCACATTTTATGAGTGAAGAAACTGGAGCCCAGAGAGGATATAAGGTGGACCCAGTACCCTCTAGCCAGTGAGTAGGGAAGCCAGCTTCAAACTCTGGCAGTTTCTCCCCAGAGCCTGCTTTCTAACACTATGCCACATAGCTTTATGTGAATTGCCTGGCACATAGTAGGTGCTTGCTAAGCACCTACTTGCTTCTGAATGGACAAATGAAAAGATAAATGAAGAAAAAGCCACATGTATTAAGAACCTGACAGTCTCCCTTAAAATGGCAAAGTGGACTCCCTTAGAGAAACCAGGCCTAACAGGCAGCCTAAGCTTATTTGGACCAAGTGATCTGCCCTCCTGGCCAACTTTTGGGGGAAGGAAACCTCTCACCAGCTGTGCTCGGTCCAATACTAACTACTCTAACCACCAGATCTCCACTTGACTTAGAGCCCAGCCCAGCCTCCTTTCAAGCCAGAAATCAGACTCAAACACATCAAAGATGCTTTCTAATGATAACACTTTGTTTCCTGGAATATTTTTCTCTGAAAATAGGTGTTTCCCAATGTGTTGATTCCGTGCCTGGATAAAAAACTGAGAAATTCAATCAATTATGTGGACATTTCTAAATCACCACATCTTTGGCATCATATCGACAACCTTTATAGATGATTGACTGAAGTTTGGTTTCCATCCAGATGTTTGGGAGTTGCCACAGTCATTAACCTGTTTGTCAGCAAGTGCTCATGCATTTCCAAGAGGCATAAGTGAACACTAAAAAGGAAAAGAGTAGCCCAGAATAAAACAGAAAAAGGAGGACAGGGATAGCAGCTATTTGACAAAATCAGTCAAGCAGGCAGTGTTCTGGGAATGAGTTGCTACCTTGGAGATCCATTAGAAGGTGGATCCAGCTCACAAGAGACTCATGTGTTTAAAGACCTTTAAAAACCTCATACAGCTGTATCCTCGACTGCCTACCGAACTGTACCCAGTCAGGTCCCTGCAAGGAGGAACTGATGGATCAATCCCAGAGTCCAGCAGAGACAACAGCTTGCCCATGGTGCGACCAATCCACCCTCTGCATACTGACACTCTCTGGAAGTCTGCGTGCCTGTGCATTTAGTATCTCTACGTATTGTCAGTCCAAGCTGTGGATTCTGCAAAGCTTGGCATAAAGCCGGTTTGTGACTTTGTGCAGGTACCCCTATTTGTGATTTAGTGCTCTGTCTTTTATCATTTCTCCTACCTCCATTTCCTTTCCTGCTTGACTTTTTAATGCTATTTACAACTTCCTTATCCAGAGAGCAGCATAGCTATCTTTCAGTGTCTCTAACTGATATACCCAACTAATTTTTCTTATGCAGGTTTTCTCTCCCCTCGACTTTTAATTTGTTTTTAGTAAATAGGAAATTTAGATTGTTCCATTCAGTAGCATTTAGGATTACCACTTTTATCAAGGGATCATAGCACTAAAGGACTCCTTGCAAGGGACATTTGTTTATTCTTATGAGAAACCGGCTCTCCTTATGTGCAAGAAGGCTGCGTGCGTGCAGGCGTGCATGCACAATGTCTTCCTCGGTTTGTGCCTCTATGCTTCACTGCCCCATGTCAATGCCACTTGGAACTGGCAGGAAGAGCCCAGTGAAACCCCAGTGTGGACAGCAGATGACCCTCAAACTGCTGGAGATAAATCCAGGCCCTTGACCCTTCCTGATGGCCACTTAGTTCTTTTTTTTTTTTTTTTTTTTAATAGAGATGGGCCTCACTATGTTGCCCAGTCTGGTCTCAAACTCCTGGGCTCAAGTGATCCTCCTGCTTCAGCCTCCCAAAGTGCTAGGATTACAGGTGTGAGCCGCCATGCCGAGCCTGGCAGGGCTGCTTCCTCCAAATTCTCTCTCCCATGTACTCCTTCATCTCACAGCTTCAGAGGAGGCTTGTGGTGATATTCACAAGATTTTGGGGGTCTATACTCCTAGAGATGTGAGTTGGTGGGGAAGGAGGGTGGGAAACCAGAATAATGTCTCCCTATATTCCTGGTAATCTATTGCCTTTTTCTCCTTCTCTTCAATTCTTTCTATATCTTCTCCCCATTTACTAACTCTATTTGACCTTGAACTCTGGCCTCTCCCTTCATACAAGAATCTGTCACAAGGGGGATAGCACCTCCAAAGAAGCAGTCACCTGACCTGACAGGCCTGGAGACCAGTAGCCAGAGGGGCCAGCCCATCACTCCACTCCTGGAAATAAATCCGATTGTATTTGCATTTTAATTTTCCACATAAACAAAGGCCCAGAGTACTCGCTTGGGCAGCATCACTGGACGAATTTAATTAGAAATGAAAAGTTTATAGGGCCCTCTTTAATGCGATTAATGCTCAGTTAATATTTATCACATTCAGATGCTGGAATTGCCTTTTCTAAGCAGCCATTGGCCATGAAATGAATTTCTCTCAACTTTTTTTGTCCCTACCCTGGGAGGTCATTTCCTAAGGGAGTCGGCATGGCCTTCCTGGCTGTCTCCATGGGGCCAGGAGTGACCTGATCCACAGAGCCAAGTTCAGAGGAAACGAGGGTGGGGGAAGAAGAAAAGTGTATGTGCTGGGTGGGAGGGTGGAGGGTCGAGAGCGCAGGTGAGCATTGTTTCTAGGAGGAGCTGAACCCTAACCAGGGCTGTACTCTGCAGGAGCTAAGTGCTTAGCCCCAAAGATGGGCTAAATGGCTTCATAGCCCCTTCCCTAATTAAAAAAAAAAAAAAAGATACCACACTCCACCTTGTACAGTCCATTTCTGTGGCCAAAAACTAGGACTTAGCGAGGCATGTCTGTGTTGATCACATCTGGCTCCCACTTCTGTCTTCCTGTCTTCTGCCGTCTCTCTTCTACCCTCCCCTCACTCTCATCTGGAGTCTGCTAGGGTTTCCCTTCCAGGACCATTGCAAATGGGTAGGAACCCGAGTCCCAACCCCAGTCATACCTCCTTCTCTCTGGCTCTCCCAGACTCCAGACAGTCACAGTCGGAAGGCTGCCTGCCCTAGTGTCAGCTCCTCAGAGAAGCAGCGGGGAGTGGGGAACATGAAACCTCCATTAGTCCCTAGAGGAAGGATGGCCTTCCTTATCTTATCAGATTCTCCTCACTCTTTAATTAGAGTCTTCTGAGATTGGCCCCAAACCAGCTAACCTGAGGAACGAGGAGGAGGAGGAGAAAGAGGAAGAAAAGTAAGGGACTGGGGGAAGGGAGAGTGGTATCCACTCTGCAAATGATAAAAGGGGGTGACTATCTTGACCTTTGTCTCTACCTAAATACATGCTCCCTTTGAGGACGTCAGCAGACACACAAGAAACAACTGCTTCCAGTTCTCCTAGTGCGATACTACACACACCCTCCACCCTGGCCATCACACACGGCTTGGTTCACTCATCCAGCAGAGCAAATGCACACTACTCACAAGCATTCACATCCCCAAACTTGTGCATGCACACAGACCAGATGTGTCGGGACCCTGTGTGTACCTTTCAGAACCCCCGCTCATTGACCCATTGGGATGTCTACTGTCCATTCAACCATGTGCTCTCCAAGGAACATTAACTAACATCCCAAACAGGCAGGCCATCCAAGTGATAACAGGGACTTTCATTCTGGGACCAAACAATCCCTTTAGCCGGAAGCCTTCTGAATAGCAAACCACCAACTCCCAGTTTGACAAGACTGACTCCTTTCGAGAGCTCCCTGGGAGCCAGGGCCATTTAGACAGCTTCCCAGGGCATAGAAGCCAGGTCTAGCTAGATACCACCAGCACACATAGTCTTTCCAAAGCAGAGCCGTGCACAGAGGCTCCCAACACATCACCAACTTCTCTTGGGACAACACACTAAGGCAGGCACCACTGCTTGCCCTCCAAAATTAGGATCGAAGCTTCTGGACTAAGAGGCAGAATGAGTGTCTCCTTCCTGACCGCCTCCATGTCCAGCAGGCCAGAAGCTGCCTGCAGACTTCTCATGCCCTTCAGCTTCTATCACCTGCCTGGCAAGTATGGGCTGGGCAGTTGGGCCCAGCAAAGACCCCCGGGCCAAGAGGGAGCACCAAGACCAGGGAGAGCAGCCCCCAGTGCTCACTCCCATTTGCTCATGCTCAGGGGCCACTTTTTTTCTCCCTTTCTGCCTGCTCCCCTCTCTCCAGTCCTCTCCGATCCTTCCTCTCTGAGTTCTTGACTCTACTGTGCCTGCAGGGTGAACACAGTTCTCCTCCCAGCCTGCCGCCCTGCCTCAGCCCTGCCAGGAGCCACCGGTCCTGTCCCTGGCTTGTTCTGTTCCCAGGTGGCAGCAGAGAGAAATCTGTGGTTCAGGCAGGACTGAGGGCAGGCAGAGGAGGAAGTCCATAGCAACCCGGCCAAAGGCTCTGGGTGGAGATGGCTCTCGAATCTGGAACCCCCAGCAGGCAGGGGCCTCCCTCCCTCCCTTTTGGCTGCTCTCCTACTCTCTCTCTCCAGCCTGCCAGGGACTAGGCTGCAGCCACTGCTGGCCTGCCTCGCAGCCTGCCTAGAGGGGCCACAGCCAGGCCATTGCAGCACACTCATGAGGTTCCCTCTCAGAAAGGGCTGCATAGCTCCAGCCAGGCTGCTATTCCTCCCAGGCCATTTCCTTCGCTCCATACACTTCTCGGAAACCTGCTTACCTTCCTCTTCCCCTTTCTCCTTCATCACCTCTGGGCCTCTCCTCAGGGCCCATCAGCCTGTACTACCAGCTGCCTGGAGCTCAGGCTTCCTGCCACCACCCCCAAGACCTTGCAGGGCCACCGAAGGCCCCAGCTCAGATGAGCAAATCCAAGCTCCCCTTGCAGGCTCTGCTGTGCCACATCCTGCTCAGCCATGTGCTCCAATCCCGAACAACCCTGTCCAGCCCAAGGCAGCGCTCTTCCTTCCACCTCTCAGCTTCATCACTTCCTGCCTCACTCTCCCAGTCCTCATCCGCACTTTCTGCCCCTCCCTACCCACACCCCACCTCTCCTCCTCCGGCTATAGGGAGTCATAATCTCTCCTCCAATCCCTTCCCCAGCAGCTTCTGGACCAAGGGACCCAGGAAATGCCCCATACCCTTCCATTTGCATGGATGTTACTGCCCTGGTCTAAGGCAGAGAGATAAGTCCATCCAGTCAGGTCAACCAAAGGCTGCTGAATGCTGGCCAATGGACGGAATCAGGCCCAAAGTTGAGTTTTATTCGGTCAGCACAGAGTTTTTAAAAATCCGGTCTTCCTGCATCACTGCCTGTAGGCAGGGCCCATGTGCTCCAGCTGTTTGTCCAGTTCTCACCACTTTTCATCTCATATTCTGGAGCCTCTTCCTGCTGGGGCTGGGGAGTCTTTTGTGCTCATGACTCCTGGAGCCACAGCATGTCTCCATCATTGCTTTTGGCAAACCCCAGTCTGGACTTCTGGGCACTGCTTTCCTTCCCCCAACATCCCTACAACAAACCTGAACTTTTCTAGAATAGAATGGCACCTGACTCTCTCCCCCTGCCCTGCTGTCTTTCTGTCTCTTTCCTTCTCTCTTGGAAAACAAAATCTGTTCTCATTACATTATCTCTCAGAAAGCAAAAGAAAGGGCCTCATTTCTCCCATGGTTGTCGCAGATGTGCCATGAGGGGACCCTAGCTCTGCAGCCTCGCCTGTCTACCTCTTTCCTGCACAATTCCTCTCTTACCTGAGAGTTCCCAGCCTACAAGAGGCTGCTCCCTCTCCTGCAGCACCAGACCATTCTTCTTTAGCTTCCCATATCCTCAACAGCTCCCCTGTGCCCAGCCCTCCTTAGGAGACCTGAGGCTGCCTCTGCTATCATGCCTCATCTACACCCCAAGCCTTCTGCAGTGGCCAGCTCTGCGTTTCTCACAAACAGTAAGCCTCTTCACTATGCCCCTCGCACCTGGGATTATTGAGGAAAGACTTGCAGGCCGGTTCTGGGGTGATCTCTGCCCACCATTGGGTCCCAGTGCTGCTGCCATGCCTCCCACTGCGGGACCACAGCTTTGGAGGAAGGATTGTGTTGGGAAGAGCGTCTTCGTGGCTGCTTATGCAATTGGTCACTAACTAATCCTGCCAACGGGGCTTGGACCCAAGTATCAAAGTAAGGATGGACAGCTGGTCGCACAGCTCTTCGTCACAAAGGTGGCATCATTGTAGGAAAGCCCCTCTTATCTGGGGTTAACTGGACTACAGAGTGTTACAATGCAAATAACTGAAGGAAAATGTGGCCCCAATTTGCCTAGATTATGAAATGAGGCATCTTCAGCCTAGCCTTATTGCTGCTGCCACCTCACCCAGTGGCCCAATGACTACTCGCCAATTGATCTGATGGCCCAAGTACAAGGTGTCCAGCCTTGCCTGTGACTGCAGGTCATGTCCTGTGAGCCTTCCTCCCTTTTCTCCTCTTGGCCTCAGAGCCTTTTCATCTAAAAGCAGACATAGGTAGGCACCCACAAACACACACAAATCCACACACACAGAAGATATCAACTTCTACACTGCAAACCATCATGAATATATTCAAGCCATGCCTTGCTAGCCCCAAAACAAATAGTCTGTTCCACAAGAGAAAACCACCTCAACCTAGTAGTTCAGTGGTAGATAGAAAAACCAAACGTGATTTAATTTTTCGGCTGTCTAATATTTCACTTGCTATTTGGGCATTGGTTGTGAGACTCTATTTCCCACTTCTCAGTTTCAGGAGCCCTTTCCCCTTCTCTAGACTCACCTGCATGGTTGGGGAGCTGCACTGGGGATAGCTGCACCTGAAGCTGCTTCCCCTGCAGGAATCTGAGCTCTGGACACCTGGCTTGGAGGGGCGAGGGAAGTGTGAGAAGAAACAGCAGGGATGCAGAGAATTGGCAGGTCGGATGAGCATTATTTTAAAGGACAGGAAGTGAAAAATAAATTCTTTTCAGTGTACAGATACTCCTTAACTCACAATAGGGTGATGGCTCGATAAGTTGAAAATATTGTAAGTTGAAAATGCATTGAATACAGCTAATCTATGGAACATCACAGGTCAGCCTAGCCTACCTTAAACATGCTCAAAACATTTACAGTTGGCCAAAGTCATCTAACACAAAGACTATTTTATAACAAAGTGTTGGATGTCTCATGCAATTTATTGAATACTGTACTGAAAGTGAGAAACAGAATGGTTGTTTGGGTACTTGAAGTATGATTTCTACTGGATGCATGTCACTTTTACACCATTGTTTTCTTCTTAATATAAAAACTCCAATTCCAGGTAGCCACAAGGAGGGGGTGAAGATAGACTTGAGTATTAAGAGGCAACTTGCAGAGGAGCTATTGTTGGACACCTAAGAAGCTGGGAGCGGACAATGGGGCTCCTTCATCAGTCCTGCTAAGAAGATTGGGAAGCAGGACCCCTATCCCATGTGGGCTCATAAGAATCCCCTTTTCAGAGGGGTTTTAGGGGGTGTGGAGTGTGATTAATCTTCCACACCACTTACTACTATTGTTCCTCTTTCTGTAGAAGCTGTAACATTCTAGTCCGCAAGCACATGCCATCATGCATAGTCACACTATCCCATGTGCACCAGAACAAGCCCATTTCCCAAATGCTGTCCAAAACACATGTTCCCTACCACCTCAACTTCCAACATTGCCTCTCATTCCCTGGGTCTGTTTTGTACAATACTCCCCATCTAATACCAACATGCATATGAAGCTATTGCTCTCCCCTGCCACATCCCCAACCCCTCCCTAATCTCCCCTACTCCAGGCACCCCTGTTTCCCTTCTCTAGGGGCTGCTCCTGTTTGGCCCCATCTCCACTTGGCTAATTCCCCCTGTGGCCCCTCTATTGAACTGTTGTGTTGTCCATTTCCCTGTGACAAGGGCTCTGGTTACAGAGTTATTGATTGGTTTTCATGCAGACAGATGGGCCCTTCCCGGGCTCCCATCGAAATCTCTGGCTGTATGGGCTGATTGTTGCCTCTCGGGGTGTAGGATTGCACTGGAGACCACCCTCCACGCAGCCTCCTTTGCCCAGGCCATGAATGGTAATAAATGGAGGCAGCCTGAGCGATAATAAAAGCAATTGAGTAGGTTACCTGTGCAGACACAAGATTTATGCCTCTTCATATTTGATGTGATTATTTTATTGAGTTCTCAGAACAGTTGGGACACTATTTATTTATTTATTTTGGGTTTTCCCTCTCCTTTCTTCTTTGCGTCACCTTCTGAAATGCACCTGCAGCTGTTGTCAGGCCCAGCGCCTCCTGTCTGCCTCTTCTCGAGAGTCGCCAGCTGAGGTAGGAAGGCAGGGCAAGCAGCCATTGCTCTCACCAGAAACCCCTTTTGTAGCCTGAACACCCACAGAACCAGCCAACAGGGAGGCAATCAGACCAACAGGACTGCAGGCCAGGAAGCCCAGGCTAAAACAACTACAAAAACAAAAAGAGGCTTTTCAGGAGGACAACTCCAGCTCATTTTAAGGCATGAGAATTTCAACCATCACGCCTGTTTCAAATGTTATTCCGATGATGGGCAACCTCACAGTAGGGGACTGTGTCTGGGAAAGGACAGGTGAGCGAGGCTTCTCTGACAGAAATTGGTGCACTGGTCTGCTATTTGTGGGCCCAATCTGCTAGGCTCAGGCCACAGAAGGCGAGTTCCCTGTCCTTGTTTCTCCCATTCCTCTGTGGATAGAAGTCTTTTTCTGAACTCTCCAACTTGTCCTGTCTCTTTGCCATGAGACCAACAGCCCTGACCACCAAATAGCTGCAAAGGTATGGAGATGTGGTAGGCAGTACCGCCCCTCTGGCCAAGCTTCATGCCAAGCCAGGTCCAAGAGTCGAATAGGCAATGTTCTGGAACCTGAGTTTCAGAGAGGGAGAAACAGACCCTAGCCCGGAACATATCTTCAACATTCCCTGGGCTAAGATGAATAGCTCCCAGCTTATTTGGAAAGGTCTTTGAATGAACAACTGGTAGACCATTGTCACTCCACTGCCTGACCCAAGGGGAACAATGACCTGAGAATGACTCAAAGACCTGAGAATGACAGAAGAGGGACACCCAAATGACACAGGATGGAAGTCCTTAACACAGCCCTGGGTTGCCACTGCTAGGAGAATGAATGTACTCACCTAGAGCCTAACAGGCTAAGAGAGAGTGTGGATAGTGGGAGACCCATGAGAAGTTGATTCTGGCAGGGTCCACTCCAAAGATCTAGGGGCAGAGAGTGCCCTGACTCCAAAGAGTGTTAGGCAAGCTAAAAAAGTTAGAAGGTGACACCCTTATTGTCAGCTCTTCCCAAAAGAGCACCCTCAGGGGATTGTCAGTAACCCCAGACTCTATTTGGGGTCTGTGCCTGTTCTTTCAAAGGAGCTGTATTCTCTGCCCAGAGTAACAGCCAAACCAGAAGACTTTGGCATATAATCAGGAAAATCCCTCCTGCTTAGACAATTGCTCAGCGATGTAACTAGGTGACTTTTTCCTTTTTCAGTAGCATGGATCTCCCTCCACCTCTCCCCTCTCCAGGCCATTTCCCACACCAGGTTTCAATCTAAAGTCCCCTGTTTATAAACACCTGCCCTTTACAGCAGCGGTGTACAAACCAAAAAACTGGCAACTCCATGGTCAGCCATTGGTAACCCAATGTTTAGAAAGATTCAGATAAATTCCACATGCTAAGGAGCCCAGTCAAGCCTTGGGATTTTTGACAGTGGTCTGTGGGAGTGGGGAGGCCTTCCTGACCCAGTCCACTTGTTCAGAGAGGCATTTCTGAGGATTTGATAGTGGAGAATACAGGCTGGATGGCCACGCCTTTATCGCAACAGAATCAGAGAATGCCAAAACCATTTTTAAAGAGTGAAAAAAGCAATTTGGTTTATAACCATAACAGCATATTTCAAGTATGGCAACAGCATCTGTTTTGGGGAGGATAAGATGAAAAACCATTGGCTCAGGTGGGTGAGCATGTGTGGACTTCTTTTCTTGCCAACCACCAGCTTATGCACAACCTTACTCATAACTGTTATAAAGTACCCAACACAAGTGGGCAGGTCACTACCAACAAAGCTCTAAACTCAAGAACCACCCGTTCCCCGGTGCACCACACTTTCTGCACACAGGAAAATCTCCAGGCTCTTCCTACAGTGAGTGAGAATTCCCAAAACTGATAAAAGGCAAAGTTTCTGATATAACCAGCACTAGCAGAAACATCCTGTTTTTATCAGGCTTTTGGGTGAAACAATACATCTCAGATAAACCTTCCCTCTTCAGAGCAAAAAGCACCTGCACGGATGAAGATGAGAGCATGGTTCCCCAGGTGGATTTCTCCAGCCCCAACTCAGCAGCACACTGGGAAGCCCCAAGGGTTCTTTCCAAAATATGAACCATGAGAGGATTCCGGCCAAAAGCAAAATTGGGAATAGTTTTCCTGCTCCTTGTAGACAAAGCCAGCCATGAAGCCTAACTGCGGACCCAGGGTGGGCTGCCCGTGTTGTTGGTGGCTTACCTGTTCCTCTCCTCCCACTCCCTCTCCATCTCCAGCAACACCTGCCCACAGATGGCTATTTCTCCACACCCAAAGGAAGCCTGTGTGCCCCTCAGGTGATAGGGCTCTGTGCTGGGCAGGTTCTGCAGCTGTCACAGCTGTGAAGCTAAGGCTACTCTTTCCCCACCCTCATCTCACTTGTGGCTTACTTGTCTACTTTGTCCTAATTCTGGTGGGTGCACCTCAAGACCTCTGGAGCTTGATCCTAGGGTCACCTGGCCCTTGCTCTTCATGGCTTTTCAGGATAGAAGCATTTCCAAACTTATGCCTAAGCCAGCTTCCAAAATCATCTCAGCCAATGAGGGGTGTATGTTGTTGGGGGGAGGGGCAGGGGGTGTTGGATGGGGCCACCACACCTGACTTGTTGTGCCACTCCTCTACACCATTCAAAAGAAACAAATTACATAAATCCTACATGACTTGGGTTTCTTCAAAGGCTTGACAATTCTATTACTGACAACAAGCATTTCTCTTAAATGTTCTGCAGAAGACCACTACCCAGTCCTAGCAACACTGCACACAGCAGGGCCACTCTTGGCCCTTGGCTGTTCTTCTCTTGAGATCTCAGTTCCAACTCACTCCCAGGACCAGCAGTCAGCCAAGAGACTGAGTCTCTACATGGCTCATAAAACAATGCTTTGTCCCCTTCCCCTCCCGAAGTGCCACTCTTGCCTCAGCCCAAAGCTGCCCCAGCCTCCTCTCCTGGCTTTTAAAGCAAAGGGCTTATTCCTTTCCCAAACCACCCAGCGTCTTTCTCCAGCTCCTTTGGAAGGTATCTGAATGTCAAATCGCTATGCTTTCAATACCTGGCTGAGCCAGGCCGAGGGAGCTGGAGGGTTTTCGGAGGGTGTATAATTAGCTGATCAGTATTATGTTACCCTGTTCATAACTGAATAACCATTTTAATACAGATGGCACACACTGGGATAATTTCTGGGGTCGCCTTGCAGTACATTACAGCACGAGTGTGGCAGAGGGAATCTTCTTTAGCCAAGGTACATTCTACCAGCTAATTTTACCTGCTGTTTTCAGGATGATTTGGGATAATTCCATATCACTTGCAAAATATTTTAAAAATCCTTGATATGTGATGCCAATTTCAGAATAAGGCACCATGTGAATTATTAGTTGTCCTGATAATGAGCTTATGAAGAATGCAAAAAATAACAAAGGTGTGAACTGCTTAGCCCTCTTTTCATTTTGGGGTGTCTTAAAATGGGGGGCCAAGGCTGGTGTGTGACTTGTGCAGGGACTCTGTGAACAACTGTCAGTTTGTACAGTTCTGTGATCTTGAAACTAGCCTGGGTTCCTGAGCCCAGTGCTGCTTGTATGTTCTGTAGCTACCACAGATAGGCATATTGGCACACTGGCTAGGGTGGACATGCATGGAGTGTGCACATGTGTTCTCCCCGAGAGCACGCTGGAGGGGTTTGGAGACCAGGAGACCTAAATATCCTATACGTCAAGCTGACTCAGCCCTGTGTTGTCCTCACTTGTGTGAGCCTGTCATCAGCGCAAAGACTTCAGCCTGGAGACAGGCACCTTAGGTGGTTGAGGGTATCACCCAAGGTTCAGTCTCAAAGTCTGGAGTTCTCCCTCCCTGCTTGGCACACCCTCCTTGTCCAGCTCCTCTACTCCCTGCCAGTTGCTGGCTGGTGGTTGGCATTTGTTCTGCAAGCCCAGATCCCAGTGCTTACAGGCCAGAAATTTGTGTGGAGCTGGCTAGCAAGACCAGACTCCTGGGAGGTGAGCTTTGTGGGAGCTGGCAGGGAGGGTGAGGGAGCCAGGACAAGCGGCGGCCCCTGGGGAAGGAGCAGCCTTTAGAAAGGGCAGTCTGTTTGGAGGGATGAATAGACACTGGTCATTTTAAAGGCTCCGGCTGCAGGCTGTGATTGTCTCTAGATCCCAAGGCTGGATGCTCGTAATCTTGGAGTCTTAATTACCACAAACACTTGGATTCATTTCCAGGACGCCGGCGGGAGAAGCCTGGCAGGGAATACCCAGCCCTGAACTGCAGACAGCCCTGTCTGTCTGTCTATCTCTCTGCCTCACAGGTTCCCTTTCTCTGACAGAAGGATTTGGGGCTGGGAGCAGAGAGAAAGGGCAGAGGCTGGACAAAGAGCAGAGACTGGGCGTGGGACACCCCTGCAGGCAGGAGCCAGGAGCTGGAGTCCAGCCCTGAAAACCCGGGTGGCTTGCTCACCTGTTGATGGAAGAGACGCTGGGCACTGTGTCATTGTCACAGATGCCCTCGGCCAGGAGCCGGTCTCGGATCTCCCAGGCGAACATAGTCGGGTTCTGTCGTTTGTATTCAGCAATCTTGTCCACCACTTTGGGCGTCGCCACTTTGGGCTTGGAGCCACCGATCACACCCGGCTTGATGCTGCCGGTCTCGTAGTACCTGCGCCGGGAAAGCCGGCGGGGTCAGCCAGAAGCGGACCGTGGCGGGGCAGGGGGGCTGCAGGTTCCAGAGCTGCTGAGCCACTCTCCCACCCGCCGAGGCAGCGGAGTGGAGGGAAAAGGCCCAGTGTGGCTGAGCTGACTTCCTGAGGGTGCTTGGCTAGGACGAGGAGCGCTGCGGAGTAGGAGGACAAGGGGTACCATCCCTCCGGGGAGACGGCCACACCAGGTGCTGGGTGCGCACCAGCCCAAATAGGCACCCGTGGGAGTGAAAGCCCAGCCTTTCATTTGGGAAGAGCAAAATGAACAGCGCTGCAAGGTCTCCCGGAGGCCAGGATTGAGGCACCACCTCGAACCCTTTCCTACTGGGCACAGAGCATCTATGGGAACCAGGACCCTCCTTCTGCCTCCCAAATGCTGTTGCTTCTCTCGGGGACCCATTTTCACTCCCACCCCGTTCCTCTAATGTCCTCCACCCCATATCTGCCTTAACTCCATTAGGAAAGTTATCCTTCTCTTTCTGAAGCCGGAAACGGGCTGCCTTCTCACCAGGGACCAAGGGCAGGGCAGGCACTGGGTGACACTGCTCCACCCTCGCTCCTGAGTCTTCGGCCACCATCTGAACACTCTTTCCAAAAGGAGCACCTCTCCAGACCCCTTTGGGGATCCCCCTCTCCGGCTTGGCGCGCTGGACTTTTAGCCACGTCCTCCAGCTGGAGACCCAGGGCTGGCCGGGGAAGTAGGCAAGGCGTCTCCCGGGACAGCTGCGAAGCCCTCACCTGCCCAGGATTTTGCTGACACAGCCGTGGCTGACCCGCAGCTGCCGGGAGATGTCACAGGGCCGCACACCCTGGTGGGCCAGCTCCACGATGCGCTGCCTCACCACGTCGGGTAGGGGCCGGCCGTTCACAAACACCCCCCCGAGCTGGTTCACACCCCCGTGCCCTGCTGGGGAGAGACAAGAAAAAAACACAACACCCCACACACAGCAGGGACCGGCCATTAGTCAGGGTCCGCGGCCCGGGACGGGCGAAGGAAGCAGGCAGGGCGGAAGGGCATGTTCCCGAACTTGAGAAGAAAGGTGGTGGACCCCCACGACCACAAGGAGGAGTGGGGACTGGAAGCACAGACGTTGGGCTGAAGACTGGGGGCTGGGCGAGAGGGCGACTCAGGCCGTGCGACGCAAGATGGAAAGCGAAGGTGGGACTGGAGAGAAACCAGATGACAGAAAAGAGGGGAGAGGGGAGAAAATGCCAAAGGGGAATTCATGCCAGCGGAAAGGGCGTAAGAAAGCGAGGAGAGGAAGGGCCTGGCAGAGGACTGGACTAGTTGCGAAGCAGCATCCCGCCTGCGCCGCAGGCAACCAGGGAGCTGTCCTTGCGTGCGGGGCTTGGAGGCAGACGATTTGGGGGCGTCGGGGCTTGGCTGACTGTTTATCCGAGCTCCTAGCGCAGAAAGGGGATAAGTGCCTGACACACACACACCCCTTTGCTCTCTGCCTCTTCTCTAAAAAGTATTAAATTGTAATCGGAATTTTTCTACCTCTTTCCTATGTTGTTTGTTTTTGATAGGAAGTTTTTCTAATGTTATTTATCTGTAGGGGGACCGTATCTCTCTTTCACCTCCTTAGTATCTGAAGTGGAGCAAGGAAGGCGGATGAGGCAGGGGCCCGGGGTCTGCTGTGCTCAGAGACAGGGAGGCAGCCGAGAGCGGCTCCAGGCAGCAGGCAGAGAATGCCGGCTGCTTGGGCTCGCCTGCCTGCCGCGCCGCGCAGAGCCTGGCTGTGGCCCACCGTCTCGCCCAGGTGGCACTGCATAGGCCGCGCCGGCGAGTTAATAACTCTCGGGGCGCCCTGTGTAGCCGACTCAAACCCGACTCGCGTCTCTTTGACCCCTCAGACCTCGGCAGCCCCCCGGGAAACCGACTGGTTCGGGCGTTTGCTCTTTCGGCCAAGAGAAGGGCACGGGGTTTCCAACCCGGCTCCAGCGCGGGTTCCCGATCTCGGAGCCGAGGCGGCCACTGGGTGCCAGGCCTGAGGGTGCTTCCTCGTGCCCCATTCTCCCTGGCCTACAGCAGTCTAGAAATCCTGCACCCAGAGCGATCAACCCGCAGCCGCAGTTACTGAGCAATCCAAGCGCAGAGACTTCTAGCGGCCGAGTCGGGTCGGCCCGGACTGGCAAGCTGCAGCCCCTGCCCCGCTAGCCTCACACGAGTTTCGGAGAAAGCGGGGACATCTGTGCCCCCCTCATTTCTCTCCCGTCCCTTTCTCGGGGGGTACCTAGAGCAAGCTCGGGTGAAACCCTGGGGAAAGACCTCTGATCGGGTTGCTGGGAGAGATTGACACCTCTTCTTTTACCCCCTTGCCCATCCCGTTAATCTCCCTATCTCTAGCCCCACTCCTCACCCTCCCCTCCCTCCAAACCCCGACCATCAATAATTTAGGCCCCGGGAGAACTCGCGTTACCGGTATGAAAAGGCGGCAGCTGCGGGCAGATTAAAGATGAATAATTCAGCCTCCCCGGGCTCAGGGCCCGGCCCCTCAGCCCCAATCTAAGGGGTGGGGATGGGAAGGGGACACGGCGGGAGTCCAGGGCTGGGGGACTGCAGCGAGCCGGCGCTGAGTCGGGCCTGGAATGCGCCACTGCCGCCGGCACCGACTCGGGCTGCGGTGTCTCACCCACCAGTCCACTGGCCCGCGGGCCCGCGCTGCGGCTCTCTCCCTCCGACCTCTGCTTGGCGGTGCAGAAACCTTTGGGTTTCAAAGTGGCTGCCCGCGGGCAGCCAGGACTCGGCGGACCCCCGGCGGAATCCGCAAAAAAGGAGAACAAGAGCGGTGGCAGCGGGCCGCGAGGCAGGCTGGCTGGGCGAAGACGGCGTGTGGACCCGGTTCCACTCCTCCCGAAAAGGACCGAGGCTTTCCGGCCCGCTCGCCGAGACCCGCGGAGGCCTGATGCCCTCGGCGCGGCTTTCCTGCCCTTGGAAATTACTTAGGAAAATATATTTTATCCCAGGAGTATTTTTAAACGCCCCCCCCCTCACCCCCGCAACGCTAAATATATGATTAGCGAAAAACACAGCTCTCCCTCCTCGGCTCTCCTGTCCTAAACACAGGTCCAAGCCAGGTCTAAAGTTTCCTTGTGAAAAGTTACAAATTATCCCTAATTATTAATCCGCAGATAGGGAGGAGTTTTCTATTTAGAATTTTATCTTTAAAAAAAAAGCCTGCAAAAAAAATCTCAGAATAGTTTTTCAAGCTAAAGACATGGCATAAATTAAATTCAAATTTTATTAAAATAATTCCCTCTTTTCTCTATTTTTTTCTCCCTTCTCCCTTTTCTTCTGTAACATCATTTCAACTTTCTTTCTTTAATTTCTTTTCCCGTGTTTGGATTTCTCTTTTCCTTTCTCCTCAGCTTTGGCATTTGCTTTCCTTTTGTTCTTTCCCCCTCATTTTTTGCTCTTTGCTGACCCCCTGGCCAGGTTGCTGGCTGCGTGATCCTCAATGGGGAGTCGGGAGTCTAGGCAAGGAGCCTCCAGAGCTGAGAGCAGAGCTGCACTCTGCCGGGGGCCCACCTGGAAGGCTGCGCTGCTGTCTCTCTCCCTGACTTCGATTTCTTCTCGGAACCCCTCTTTGTTTTTAGAGCATCCCCCAGGAAGAGGCAGGGAAAGATGACCATCGTGTCTTGACAACCTGGGATTCCCAATGTGAAGGGAAGGGGAAGGCAAGGGAAGAGGGGTGGGAAAGAAAGGAAGAGGAAGAAAATATTTCAAACCAGCCCACAAGAAGCCTATGCTGGGCTGGAAGGGCCTGGAGATGCTGAGAGATGAGGGTCAGAAGGGGGCACCCCACCCCCACACTCTTCTGCCCAATTGTTCTGACACTGAGGCTGAATACTCTTGGAGTCTCCTGGACCCCACGACTCTTAAGTTTGAGAAAGATAAAGATGTGGGGAGACAGGAAAGGGAGGCAAACAGAGGAAGAGAGGAAGAGAAAAAAGAGAAAACAACAAAACAACACCCTGAAAACTGCCTGCTAATTTGCCCCCCAGCCCAGGGCAAGAGGCTGACTAGGGAGAGGGTGGCTGGAACCAGGGCTCCGAGGCCGTGCATCCCATGACCTAAGAAGGAGCGGATGGAAAGAGCAAAGGCAGGTGATAGGCATCAGGGAAGGCAGGAAAGCAGGCAGACAGAGAGGTAAGTATGGGTGGCAGAAGGCAGGAGAGAAGCTGGAGGCATTAGAAACACCGGGCGAGGGAAAGAGAAAGAACGAAAAGAGGGACCAGGAGAAGCCAGGGAGGCCTCCAAGATGGGACCTAAGCGCGAGGGGCCGGGGCCACGCTGGGACTGGACAGGGTTGGGACGGAGAGCCCCGAGCCGGGACAGGAGCCGGGCGCCGGTACTCACGGTGCATCGCGGAGAAGGGGTCTGCTTTGCAGTGCATATCCATGGGGAGGCAGAGGAGCGGGAGCAGCGCGGCCGCCGCCGCCGTGTCGCCTCTCAAACTCAACTTCAGGACTTGAGGAGAAAAGGGAGGGACGGTGGGGGAGGGAGGATGAGTGAACGCCCGGCTGCTGCGGGGCGCTCGGGGGCGGGGGGCGCAGCACTGCGCTCCCCGCTGGGGCTCCTCCGGGTTGGCCGGAGCTTGCAACCGCAGTAGCCGCAACTTGCCACTGTCGGGGCTCGGGGCTGGAAGGTCAGCAGAGTGGCCCCGGGGCGGTGGGCCGAGCCGGGGTGCACTGGGGGCGCATGGCTAGCGCGGCAGCTGCAGCCAGGGCTGAAGCTGGGCGGGGGAGGCGACTCGCTCAGCTCCCCTGGAACCTGGTCATCCGGGAGGCGGTGGTCGGAGAGCGCGCGGGGCGGGGGCGGCCAGAGGGCGCCGGGAGGGGAGCCGGGCCTCTCCAAGTGCTGGCGAGTTGGCGAAGTTGGCAGAGAAGTAGCAATCCCGGGGATGTCCGAGCTGGCGCCTGCGGGAGGGGAGCGCGCGGGCCGGGCCCCCGCCCCCGGAAAAGGCAGGCGCACGCCGCCGCGGTCGAAGGGCCGGGAGGGAGGGAGGGAGCCGAGCGGCGCTGGCAGCGCTGGGCTGGCCCCAGGTGGGTTGCGGCTGCGAGAAGACTCGGCCGGAGACTGGAGCCTCGGCTCCCGGTGTGTGTCTCTCTAAAAGCTGCAAAGCCCCCTCCAGACCCCCTCCCCCTCCCCGCGCCGGGAGATGGATGACTTGTCAGACAAAGGCAATAGATTCCACCACTCTGTGATTCGCCAGCGCCGGAGCCCCGAGCTTCGGCGAGGAGGGCCCCGCGCCTGTCACTCCGGTGCCGGCAAGGGGAGGGGAGGGGAGGGTGAAATGGGAGGGGGAGAGGGAGGGAGCAGCCGGCGAAGGAAGAGGGAGGGAGGGGAGCGGACCGGGGGAGGGGGAATGGGAGCCCGGGATTAAAACTACACTGAGAAACGAAACTCGCCGATAAGATAAACGTTAGATAAGGATAAAGAGCGGCCAGTCTAATGAATATTCAGGTAACGACAGAGGGCCTCGGAGCGCTCTGCGCTGTGAAACCGGGCTCTCAGTTCTAACTCGCCGAGCCCTGCCATTCACTGGTCAGTGCCCGCCTGGGCCGCGCGGCCCCGGGCCCAGTGCGCATCTCTAGCCCCAACCCCACCACCCTCGGACCTGAGTTCCCTTCCGTTCCTTCCCGGCTCTTCCTTCCTCTCTTTCTGGTCCTTCCCTTTGGCCTTTCCCTCCGGAGGTACCTTCCCACCCACGCACCCCCCACTTCTCATTCCACGGAAAAGTGTCCAGCAGTTTGTCTTGTCCCCTCCCGTTCCACGCGACTGTGCGCAGGGCCTCCCCAGTCCCCTTGCCCACCGGGTCTGGGCAGTCCAGAACGCTTGGTTCAGAATCGAGCTGAAGACCTCCGGAGAGTATCCACCTGCCTCGGTGGGACCCAGCGGATGGCGGGAGAGCCGGGGGACTTGGTTTCTGAACCCTCGGGTGACTGGGAAGGGGGGACAGGGGAGGGAGCCAGTGCGGAGCTGCAGGTCGCTGGCGGCAGAGGATGTGGGAGACGAGGCTGGCTCTCCCCGGCTGGGGAGAAGAGGAGGCTGCGGACGTGGCTGAGCGCCGCCCGCTGCTAGCTCGGTGGATCCGGGGCGAGCGCAGGAGGCGCAACGCCACTCCTGCCGGAGCCTCCGCAGCTCTCTCTGGCACTCGCTCCCTTGCTCGCTGGGGTCCGCTCGCACGCACCAGGCAGAAGAAGCCCTTTGTCTCCTAACTGGTTAAGTACAGAATATCCGGGAGATCTTTATGAAATATTTTCTCTCGTCTCATAAATCATCTTGGCACTTCAGCTGATGTTTTAACTCTCTCCCTCCTTCGCTCCCTCCCCGCGCTTCCCTGGGTCTGCGAAAGGGCGGCTCGGCGAAGCCTGCGCAGCGCTCTTGCAGCCCGGATCCGAGGTTCCTCCAGCCCCTGTCTACAGCTCCGGGCGCCCCGCGGAAGCGCGGCGGACTCCCGCTCCCCTCCCTCTGGCCGGAGCCTGGGCGGCAGATAGCATGGGGAGAGAGGCACCTGCCTGACTCAGCCTGACTACTACTACTGGGCGTCTTGTACCCGGGTTTTCGGGATGCCCTTATTCCTCAGGAGGAGCTCAGGCCAGGCTCAGCGGGACGGGGTTCTGAGCCTCTCACTGCTGTGGGGCCTGGGTCCACTGGGATCCTGGCATTTGCCCTCCCTCCTGCATCCTCCAGAGCCCAATAAGCTTAATCCACCTGCGGGGTAAAGTCTGGGAAGAAAACACTCCTCCCTGCTTGCCCCTCCCAGCCCCTACCCCTCTTCCCTTGGGTGGCTAGGCAGGTTGGTTCCCCTGGGCTAGAGGTTGAAGGCGCAGGGCCCAGACCCTAAGGTCAGTCTCTTCCTCTCGAGGCCTGCAGATGGCGCTCCCGGGTTTGCTTTGGCCTCACAACCCCACGAACACGCACTAACTTCGTGTAGGGAGCGAAGGAAAACAGTTCGGGCAGCCGAAAAGTAACAGCTCCCAGGCCAGAGTGCAAGGGATCTCAGGTGGTATTAGCTAGCACAGCCTTGGCTTTCCCCTCTGGGAAGTAACTAACCCAGAACTGGGGTGAAAGGAACGTTGAGAAAGGGTCCTTATTTAGAGGAGCTCAGAACTAAAGTAACCTTTGCCCCAGGTCTCTCCAAGTTGGTCATCCAGGAATTTGTCTCGGGGCATGTGAACTACTGAAGGAACAAAGCTGTGAGTAGAACCCCCCTTCCACACAGACACAGATTTTTCTAGAACCGGCTAGACAGGTCCCTATGTTACAAGTACCATGAAATGTGGGTGCCCACAACAAGCATTTTCACATGTTGGGCGAGAAGGATTTTCCATTTTGTAGAGAAGGGGACTTAATGCGCCAAGTGTGCTGGAAGTTGTCCTCACACACCTATCCTTCACATGCACCTTCTGAGGAGTGAAGATCCTTCTGATAGTCCCATTCCCAGGTAGCTCCTGAGAGTCCCCCCTGCTCCTGGGATCCTCTCCCCAGCACTGCACTAGCTGGACACTCACTCTTCCGCCAGGCCGGCTCCTGGCCGCTTCCCCATTAGCTCCAGCCCATTCCTGGGTCTAGAGAGTCAAAGAGTAATGCTCCCTAGTGATTAGGAACCCCTTTTCTCCAAAGCTCTGCCTTCTCCTAGGGCTCCAGGATGAAGGGCTGGCCTTCATCCAGTCACTGGCCGCTCCTCTGACTCCCCCTTTTCTGTTCTCTTTCTCTATAGAGTCTAGTAGAGGGGTGGGAGGAAGCAAGAAAGCAAAAAAAAAAAAAAAAAAAAAAAAAAAAAAAAAAAAAAAAAGAAGAAAGAAGAGGAAAGGGGTAAAGAAAGAGAAAGAAAGAAAACAACCCAACCCCAAACACTACCCGGGCTCGGACCTGTCAAGGTTGGTTGCTTTTCCCGTCCGCCTCTAAATGAACCTTTTCTCTCTGGTGTTTTCAAAGCGGCCCTTCCACCCCCCAACCTAGGGGCATTTACACTTCAAACAAGGAGCCCGCCTCCCTGCGGAAATTTAAAGGCAAATAAACTTTTGGGGAGTTGCTCTGATACCCATCTCGGGATTTGCTTCATTAGCCGCCTCTGTGCATCTGATCTGCCCAATAAATCTTCCTTGTGGACCTCGGCTCCTTTGCCTTCTCGGCTCCCTTCCCTGCCAGGCTTGCCCAGGCGCCTGGCGGCCCCCACCCTTGCCTCCGCCCTCCAGGCCGAGCTATTGCCGGCCTGGCTGTCTGGCTGGGCCGCGCCTGCTCTGCCTGGGTGTAGGTGTCGGGGTGGCGGATAGGCATCCCGCACCTCGAGTGTACCCACGCACCGGCGCCCCAAGCCAAGCCAAGCGCGACTCCAGGGCTCTCAAATGCGTTTCTCGGCATGTTGTGCAAAAGTGAAGTGCCGGTGTAGACCTAGTCCACTGCCCCGCTGCCCCGCTGCCCCGCTGCCACCCGCTCCCTCTCCCTTCCAGAAACCCTTTCTCGCGTTTTCCGGTTTCCAGTTCCCTGGCGCAGCGTTTTCTGCCCAGGCGAGAAAAGGCAGAGGCGTGGTTGCCTCTCCTGCTCCTGCAGGGCCCTGACCCGGGGCCCAGGCGCCCGGCCTCCAGCAGCTTGGGAAGACGGCTGAGCCTTGGTGAGACGGGCGGGGGCCGCGGGAGCATCCCAGCCGCGCCCCTCCCCCGTGGCCGGGACCTGCCTTCCTCCTTCCACTTCCCGGGGAGCGGCTAGGGGAGCTAGGGCCGGGGTCTGAGGGAGGGGATTAGAAATTCCGAAATTAAATGCATCTCCCCAGGAAATGCTCCCCACAGCGCGGACCAAATTAAACGCATTAAAGTTCAGAGGGGAAAAAGCTGTTTAGAACCAAGGGGAGAAAACTAGTCCGAAGGGAAGAGAAGCAGAAAGGGAGGGGAGAGAGGAAGAACAGAGCTGCAGCTCCGCAGCTGAGCTTCATTTCTGGATTATTCCCACTTTTAGAAGTCACCACCAAAAAGAAAAATAAAAGTTCTTCTGACAACCGAACTCCAGAGCCGACCACCGAGGCTCACTCGCCCTCTGGGTCCCGGCGCACCCCAGGGCGCATACCCTCGGCTGTCAGATCCCAGGGAGCCGAAACTTACACCCCAGCCCCTTCCGCAGAGAGGCCTGCCCGGCTCCTGCCCGGCCTTTCCCCCTCCTCCTCCCCATTCTCTCCCCGCCCCTCCCCCTGCCTGGCCCTCTGGTCACGTTGGAGGATGGTTTTTTTTTTTTTTTGGAAGAGCTTCTGGTACAATATGGAGCACCATGGGCTGCAATTTCACACTCCACAGCACATTCCCCCTAAAGCTACTTTCTTTTTTTTTTATCTAAGACCCCCTAATTTCTGCTTCCTCGCTCCCTCCCTCCCTCCTGCTCTCACTCTTCTTTTCCTGCTTTTGTTCCCAATATTTGGGCTCCCTGCGTGAAGCCCGGGGGGCCTGACTCCCAGCTGGCCCCGCCCGCTCGGTCTGTTGGTCCTGTGGAGTCCAGGCGCACGTGCTGGGCCTTTATCCTCCAGGACCCCTCCCCCTTTAATCTAGCTTCCCCTCACAAGAGGTCTTTGCGACCTGCCCAGCCCTTCACAGGCCCTTTGAGAAGCAACAACAATGCAAGCCACTTGGCCACCAAAGCTGCCTCTTAGTGGCACGGGCCAGCCAGGTGGCTGCCGCCCATGGGCCACTCTACTAGGGAACTGAAAAAATAGTGAAGCTGGGAGAAACCTAGCCAGCAGGTCTAGAGAGTAAGAGTGAAGGTCCTGTCCAACAGAGAACAAGCTAAAAGGGCTAGGAGCCCCGTGAGGCCCTGGTACTTCTAGCTCAGACCTGGACACAGCCTGTACCCCCTCCCTAGATACCCATGGACCTCTGCACAGCTAAAGGGGCCACTCACCCCACAGCCTACAGGAAAAAGCGACAGCCACGACATACACAGTCCCTTTGCTTCTTTGAGCCTCAGTTTTCTCACCTGTAAAATGGGAATAATTACGCCTGTCTTGTCTACTCCATGGAGCTAATCAATAGGCATTTTGCAACCCGGCCATTTCTATAGTAGATTATGGAGTAAATGGCCAGCTTTCTGAACTCTTACCCTTCCACAAAGAGGTAAAGGAGGGATCTGAGTGCTAAGGTGGGGCAGGAGGTGGCGTTTTCCACCCAACTTCAATCCTATAAAGGTTACTGGGGATTCCTCCCCGCGCCGCCTTCCTGTTTTATTTTGTTTCCCTTTCTATTGGCTATGCCACACCTGTCCAGGTTTATCGTTCTTCCCTCTGTCTATCCCTCCTGCCACTCCTCCATTCCCACTTCCTGCACCCCCCTCCCAACTGCACCAGCGCAGCTGCTAGAGGATCGGTTAAATTCCTCACTGCCCACCCCCCAACCGCCACCACCAACAGCCGGGTTAATTGTGGCCTCAGGCGCGGTCCTCTTCAGCCAGTCCGCCAAAACCGTCGGGAGGAGCTGGCCCATTGGCGGAGACCTAGGCAAGGAAATCCCGTCCGGTCCGGTTCCAAACAAAGAAAGTTGGTCCTCCCAGGACCTGCAGTTAATCAGTCAAAGCCAGAGCGGACAGGAGACGGTGGGGAGAGGCCTGGCTGGGAGGAGGCTTGAAGGAGGGAGAGACAGGAGGGGAAGAGAGAGGACCTAAGAGAGTTGCCGAGGGAACTGAGAAGCCACCACCTGTCTCTGGGAGGCCTGAAGAGGCTGGTTTGTGAGAAGCCGAAGTCACCACCTGGCCAGTTGTCCCCTCCCCTCCTCCCCTAGGCCGGGCGAGAGAGTCGGAGGCAGGCTGAGTGTCGCTGGCGAAGTAATGATTAACTCTCTTAGCAGCCGGCCCGGAGCCCGCGGCCTCATCGGGCTGTGGTCGAGGGAGACGGTGCAGGCTGACCCAGGACGTCCCCGGCGTTACCGCCACCGTCATCGCCGCCGCGACCGTGGGACCTGCGGAGGGTGGGGGCAGGCGACAGCCGGGGGCGGCCGAAAGGGAACGGAGTGCAGGGCCGGGGAGCACACTCCAGAGGCCGGGAGACCAGAGGGAGCGAAACAGCCACAGCCGAGATACAGGGAAAGGAAGGGTCCCCGCGGGTGAGCGCGCGCTACCGGGCCGCGCGGGGCAGAGTTGGAGAGGGGTGGGAGGACCCGGGCTGAGTTTCCCAGAGTTGCGAGCCGGCACGAAATCTACGGTCTCGGATCCATCCGCGGCGCTCCCGCCTTTCCTTCCTCCTCTCCCAGCAGCTGTGTGGATGTGAGGAGCAGGCGGAGAGCGCGCCAGAGCTGGGAGCTGGTAAGGCAGGGGGACCCGCCAGAGAGACCGGGAGGCCCAAAGGGCAGGGCCGCCGAGGCGGGGACAGGCTGCGAGGTGGCTGGAGACAAAGGACCCGAACGCAGGGGAGAGGGGACCAGGGGCGAGAGCGGCTGGCTGAGACAAGGAGAGACCCGAGGAAAGGGGCGTCGTGGGACCCGCCTGGGTTTGTCCACTCCTGCCACCTCCGCCTACGTCCAGCCTGGAGCTGGGACGTCCCAGGGGTTCCTGGCCCGCCGTCTTGGGGCCTCGGGTCGGGGCTAGGGCTGTTGCTGAGAGTTGCGGTGGCTATGGGGGCCGTGTGTTTGTGTGTGTGTGTGTGTGTGTGTGTGTGTGTGTGTGTGTCCGCGTGCGCGCGCGCGACGGATTAGGCCCGCGGGGAAAGGGGGAAGGAGGGCCCTCGCTGTAGCGTGAGACCCCTGCCCCAGGCGACTGCCAGCCTCTGCCCTCCAAGGTCCAGAGCCATCCGTTCCCTGAACTTGAAACAAAAGAGCTGAACCGAATCCCTCAGGAGCCAGGACAGGGTCTCTTTCCGGAAAAAATGCTTTGGTTTGAGACTTGCATCTCAAGGGTCACCTGCATCCAGAATTATTTCTTAACTTTGTGTAACTGTTCCTAAAAAAGAAAAGCTGCAAGGTAAATCTTGGAAAGAAAAAATCCCTTAGGTTGCAGGAGTTCGCTCCGCTAGGTCTAGACGGGCTGGGAGGTCTAGACCCGCGGATAACGAATACATTGAAGAAACTGTTGGAGGGAAGAAACCCCTTTCAATTTCTGAATCAATTAAGGAGAATTTCTGTTGTGTCTCTTTGGGGGCTGAGCGTCTGGATGAGGGGATCGTAGGAGTGTGCTTGAGTGTTGTGAGGGTGTGTAAAAAGTGCCAGGGGGTGGCGAAGGTAGTATAGGCAGACAGCTGTGTTCCAGGCGGGGCTGAGATGGGAGCTGGGGACCCATATCCAGCACCTCCCCCTCCCGCTCCCCCTTTGCCCTCAGCAGAGGCTGCTCCGAGGCCAAGGCCTCCTCAGCCTCTTCCAGTGGGGCCGCCAATCAATCCTGCAGGTCAACATAGCAGTTAATAACGGGGTGAGGAGGCCTGGCAAAAGAGGGCGGGGAGGCATCAGGCTGTGTCTCCCCCAGACTCTGAAGGCCTGGCGCCCGAATGGGTAGAGGGAGAGAAGAAGTCTCCCAAGGTAGAAAGAAGCCTGGGAACTCAGTGCAGGCCAGGGAAGGAGCTCAGGGCCCCAGAAGGCAGAGGCAGGGGACCAGCGTCAGGGAGCCAGAGAGCCAGCTGGGACAGGGCGGTGCAGAAAAAGGGAGGGCATCGAATAAACGGCTTATTTTTCTAAGTTCTGGGGTATAGGCAGCGATAGCTGAAGACCTCAATTGCTCTAGTTGCTGATTCAATTCCCTTCCTCCTTCCCTCGCCCTTTCCTGATGGTTTTCACTGCTCCAGAACAGGCTCAGCGAGACTAAGTAAAACCCGCATCCTTCGCAAACCCGGCTGCGGCAGTTGCGCCGGGGCGTCCGGCAGGCACGTTCGGTCACGCGCGTCTGTCATTGTCATTTTAAACTAGCCGGATGAGGTCCAAAAGGGCTCGAGGCCGTCTAGGGGGGGCAGGGCCTCCAGGGAGTTGTGCCCCGGCCAAACGTGGCTACCGAAGAGATGAGGGAGGGGGCGGTGAAAAGAGAAAGAGGCAAAGGGAGAAGGCGGCTGGGAGGGCGGAAGACTGCAGCTCTGCTCGGTGGGGCCGCCTCGAAGTGCGGTTTCCTTGTCCCAAACACAGCCCTGTCTCCTGCCCAGCTCCGCAGCTCCTCCCCGGCTTTCCCAGAGCTGCTGCTGCCTGGAACACGAGCCCCGCACCCGCAAAGGCGGGAAAAGAGGGAAGGGAAAGGAAGTGCGGTGCGGAGTCCGGCCGCTGGCCGCTGTGCCACGCGCGCCGGGGAAGCGGCTGCCCTAACCCGTCAGGCCCAAGTAGGTGCAGGCGCCCCTGGGTAAGTGGAGAGTGCCCTGGTCTCTTCTGTAGTATCATGAAGGCCAGGAAATTTGGAATAAGGACCCTGACAGGCACTCAAGGATGCCCCCCATCACACTGCCTTCTCTTTCCCGAGGTCCTGGGGAGGGGGCCTAGATGCCTTGCTGGGAGACTTGCTAGGACTGAGAACCTGGTTCACAAACCTCAGGCCTGCAATGCAGGCAGAGCGCCTGCCTGGAGGGAAAATGGAAAAGTGGGAGTCTCAGGAGCTTGAGCAAATGGGACAGGGAAAGAAGGAGGGCAAGGAACAGGAGGTATCAAGGGGCAAAATAGATTCAGAAAGAGTTTGGGAAAGAGAAGCCCTGTGCAGAGAGGAAGAAAGGGGAGAGAGGTTCTCAGGAAGGCCCAGACGTTAGGTCTGTCCTTGGGCTGAATATTTATACGGTCGAGGGGGTGCACAGATGGGCTCTCAATTGAATTCCATCTTCAACACTATCAGAGATTGATTTTGTACTCGCTTTTAATTTTGCCATAATTAATTAGATCATTACAACTGTTTGCTATTGATCTCCCTACTTAAACCTCTGGTGCAGAGGGTCTGCCCAGAGCCCTAAAAGCTCAGGTGGCCACAGTTGACACTCCCGGGGGTTCAGGTTTCCCAGTGGGGACAAGGTCCTAGGAGGGGAATTGGGTACAGCCCAGGGATTGGATGGAGAAGCTAGATCAAGGGTAGGGCTGGGGGTGGGACCTGGGTTATCAGCTGAAACAACTGGAACCTGAGCTGGGGGAGCGGGGAGCAAGGAATGAGATTTGGGAAAGGTGAGGAGTGAGGCAAAAAAGGCCTCAAATTAGGCCTTGACCTCTGTGGAATTATTTGGAAAACTCTAGAAACCTGTTCCAACCCTCTCCCTCCCCCGAAGTCCAAAACTAAACTTGGGTGCCTGGCTTCCCACCGCTGTACAACACCAGGGCACCTAAAGGGCAGTCCAGAGCTGAGCTGGCAGCCCTGGGGGACAAGAGAAGGAAGGAAGAAAAAGAGAGCAGCACTCTACTCCCTTAGACCTTTGGGTAAACATTTTCAGATTCCTCTCCCCACTGGGTCCCCTGGGGCCTGCCACCTGTCCCCATGCTGCCCTTGATTTGGGGTTGGGGGGACAGAGCCTTCTCCCTACACAGGTTAGGCTCATCTACATCAGTGTTCATAATTGAATACACAAGACCCTACACACAGGTACACACAGCGTTTCCCCACCCACTGGCATAGGCGCTGGCCCAGCTCACACTCCCTTCTTACTGGAAGCGAAGGCCTTCCCAGTGCTCCCAACTTGGAGGAAGTTGTGCAAAATATCTGTATGCCCAAAGTAGAACGAGAAAGTCCTAAACACACAACAGAAAGGAAAAAGCCAAGTTCTGCAAAGAGACCAAGCGAAGTTGTAGAACTCACATTTTCTGAGTGGAAAGTTTTCAGAAGGTTTAGAGGACACCGGGAGGGACGGCCCAGGAGGCCCCAGAGTCCGCAGAGCCTCAGTCCCCAGCCTTCACAGTCGCCCACCGGGTACTGAGCACAGGGATGAAAGAGGAAAGGAGCCCGCCCCGGCCATGGCCGCCCCCCCCCCTCTCCCCTCGTCCTCGCCCGCGGCGCGGACGGGTCTCTCTAGCTCTTACCTGCCGGACCCGCGCGCTCTTCCATGCTAGGCTCCCCGCCGACGCCGCGTCCTGGGCCTGGGTCTGGGTCTGGCTGTCCCGCTCCTCCGCGGCCCGACAACGCGTCTCGCCTTCGCAGCCGCCGCCCGGAGATCTGGGCGCAGCCACCCAAGACCAAGCGGCTCAGATAACCCGAGCCGCCCGCCGCCTCAGCTGTGTGCTCCGCCCTCGCCCGCTCTCTCACTCCCGGCCGCGCAGAGGCTCCGGCACCCCGAGGAGCCCGGGTTCTCCGCCCCGCGCACACGCGCGCACACGCACCGAGGCCCCAGCCAGCCGCAGGCAAGCAGCCACCCTCGCTGCCTGAGGCGCCCACGGACCGCAGCCCAGCCTAGACGCCGGCGCACCCTCTCACCCCACCCACTCTTCTTCACTGTCACACGCCCCCCTCCAGACCCACAGCCTGGCTCTCGCCTACTCCCCAACTTTGTGCGGTTCCCCTTCCCCACCACTTTCAGCTCTCGGCTCATTCCACTTTCTGGAACGTGAGGCTCCACAGCCTCCCTTTCCAGGATCTCCACAGACGTGCCCTAACTTTCTGAGGCCACACAGTGGTTCCAGAAGGGCCCTGTCCCCACTATGTTCAGGGTGGAGGTGCTCGCTAAATCCCTCTCAGGTTCTCCTGCTCCAGGAGCTTTTTTATTTTTAAACTGAATAAAAGAAAAAAGCTTTGGCTTCCTTGCCTTTAAAGAGATGGCGAGGGCCAGGGGCAAAGGGAGGAGGAACTCACCCCTTCCAAGCTCCTGCCACACTCACAGGGCCACCCGCTTGAGCCATGACCGTCCATAGCATTCTGGTCCCAAGTCTTTTATACCCTCAGACTCACACCCTCCTCTCACAGCACACTGACACTTCCAACCCTGATGAAAGGCCCACTTTAGCTTTGCCCACATCACTCCCTCCCAACCTGGAATTTACACCTCTCACACCTTAGCCATAAGCTCTCCCTCAAAACTCTCACACCCCCTTTGCTCATCTGCACCCTCTTGTACTCCTACTTCTGACACACACACACACCTTCTAAGCACCACAGCTCCCACTCCTGCTTGCCCCAGGGTTCCCCTTCTTCATTTGCTCCACTTAATACCCCTACCCACATACCCTGGGCCTCCCACTTCACACAGCCTGGCTCACACTCACGGGGGAAAACTGAGAGGCTATCAAGGAAAGTGCTGGGTAAACCCCCGTGGGCAGGCAGAGGCTGGGGCTGGCCCCATCTTGAGCATACCCCACCAGGCCCCAGGCAGGAAGGCACCAAGGCAAGCCAGGCAGCAGGTTCACCAGGCCCACTGGGCCAGCTTCCCTCAGGAATTGGAAAGGGACTCCCACCACTTCAGCTGAATTTCCTCTAGAAAGGCTGTATAACTAGGGACAGGAAGCTGGAGGGGCACAAGAGCCCAGAGGCAAAACCTGTATTATGGTTCTGTGACTTAAAATTTAAATATCTTTCTACAAGAATATGATTTTTTTACCCTTTCAGGCAAATTATGGCCAAATTACCATCATACTAATATTTGTGATTTAAAATATCAGACCATGGTGGTGTTTTTTTTCTTTTTCTTTTTCATCAAACAGTGATTTTCCAACCCAAGCACACAAATACTTAGAAGCAAAAAAATTTTTTTTTCACTTTGTTATCCACGGAGCAACATTTCCAAGGACAGGGATGGAGAGCAATATGTATACATGAGACCCTAGTTACATACACAAAAATCTCAGACCATTGTGACAAAAATCTCACACCGTTGTGTGGTCCCTCCATTGCATACATGTGAGATGACCACACATGTGATTAGCCTCTCGCTGTCACCTACTCAGAACCACACCCACTCACACACAGGGACTGTGGCCTGCTGAGTCTCACCTTCACTGCACAGCTCTTTGTGCCCTTTTGTGGCCTTTTCTCTGAAATACTGATGATAATCCTTGCCCTTCTAGCAGGTTCCTCGTGAGATAGCGTGTGTGCAAGTGATTTGTAAAATGTGAAGTATGACCACACATACTTCCTGTGCTTTTGCTTCTGTTCTGTAAGACTTGAACCGAGGCCCAGCATAGCAGACACATACATAGGGAAGCACCCACTGGGAACCAGGTGTTTTGAACTGGAAACACACTATTCAGTGTCCCCTGCCTGCTCCTGAGCCCATTGGTCACAGTTACCTGAACACAGGGCCCAGAGTTGGGGCAGTGCCAAGGCCAGGGCCTAGGCTCAGGGGAAGAGAGCTGAGGCCATTGTGCAAAGTCGCCTGTTGCATACCAGAGGGGCCATGAAGAGGAAGGTGACTTCTTACCTCTGGCTCTGACACTCTTCCTCCAGAAGCCTGCAAAGTGATGTCAGTCAAAGGGCCCAGCCCCGTACCTCAGCCTCCCTCTGGCCTCCTCCCTTAGGCTCAGCTTCTCTTTGTCTCCTGGCCCTCACCCCTGTCCTGCACTGTCTCTTGGGCCCTCTTGCTCATTGCCCGCCCCATTGATTGAAAGTCTCTCTCAGGATCTCCAAGGAGTCCCAGGAAAAATGATCCGCCAGCCTATTGATTCTTCATTAGAATTACATTTTCACGTGTGCTAAATTGGTTTTAAAAGCTTTTTCTGTTGTTATTGTCTTGTCAGACCCTGTGGTCCAGGGCAAACCAAGTTTAAATGTTGTGGCTTCTTAGGAGAAAAAATAATCACTGGGGCTGGGTCTGTGATTACTGGCTTCTCTGCCTTATTGTTGTCATGATGACAATTGTGATTTGGTTTAAGTATCTTTAGGAAAAGGGCCCTGCAGGAGGCTGCTCAGGTCAGGCTGGGGCTGGCTGGTGAGAAAGCTGAAGCCCCTGAAGGAGAGGTATCAGGGCAGTTTTTCTTTTCCTGAAAATTAAATTTAGCACTTGAGCCTGTATTAATTTATTCTGGGACAAGATGAAAAGTAAAAGTTTTCAAAAAATCATTTTTTATTTCCTCACTCCTGTTCCAGATCAAATAGAGGAGAAATAAAAAACAAGACCCTCACTTCTTCTAGTTCCTTCCCTTCTCCCCTAAATAGCTGGGGAGCAGGGAGGAGCATCAGTCTCCACCAAGGTGCTGAGGGAGAGGTTGCAGCCTCCGCAGCCTCTGGCTTTGTAGCAGGGCAGAGGCCTAGTCACAAGGACTGGTCATCGTTATGCTTTGCACTGGCTAGGGAGGAATGAATCCGAATGATGGGGAACAAGGGGGAAGAGAGAGGCAGAAACTCCAATAGAGGGAGGAAGAGAGGAGAACCAGAGAGGGAAGGGTTCAGGGCCCAGACTGGCAGAGAGAGAGAAACACTACCAGAGACAGAGGCGGAGAAGCACAGGGCAGAGGAGGAGGACAGGAATGGATGGGAGGAAAGGAGGAAAAAAGGAGAGAGGGAGACAGAAATAAGGAAAGAAGGGAACAAGAGAGACTGAGAAGAGGAAATGTACAGAGGAAGGAAATAAGAAGGAAAGACAAGAGAGAAAGGGAGGAAAGAGATCAAGGCAGAAAGAGGAGCAAGCCCGAGGGAGCTCTCAGGCCCTCCAGCCTGTCCCGCCTCCAGCAACCCCCTCCCCCAACTCCTTCTGGCCTGGCAACCCGCAGGCCATGCTGGGGAGTGGGTACCAGGCGGCAGCGGAGCCGAGGCAGGAGAGCCGAATGTCTTCATGATGTGTTTATCCCCTAATCAGTTCATTAGTTATAAACAACATGACATTAGAAGTTAGGAGGCAGTTGATATTAATTTTTATTTAACTAGTTGATGTTTAATCCGTCACGCCAGGCTGGGTAGCGGCGAGAAAGATCTTCCTGACACAAAACCAGTTAGAACTTCATAAGGCGCAATCAGTGTCCGTGCCTTGAAACAAACAAGAGAGACAGAGACAGAGAGACAGGGAGAGACAGAGAGAGGCAGAGAGATAGTGGCAGCCCTGCCAAAGATGGAGTCAGAGACGGAGACAGAGTGGAGGGCTGGGGGAGAGCTAACCCAGGGCGAGAGCTGGGGGAAAATAAACTAGAAAGGCAGAGAGCTCAGACAGCTGGCAAGGGGCTGACAGCTCTGAACCTGGGCTCCAAGCCCAGGACAGCCCCGACTTAATAGAGACCAGGAGACCAACGCCCTGGGAAAGTTCGGCCAGGGCAGTGGCGGGGTGGTCCACCAGGGCCCTGCCAAGCCTGGCCGCTGCAACTACTAGCACCTTTCGGCAAGGAATGTGTTTAGTGTCCGTCGGTCTGGTGGGTGTCAAGGGTCTAATGTCACAGCGAGGCGAGGCCCTGACTTTCGGAAACTCCTCTCCGAGGTCTGGAGGCCAAGAACCTCTTCCCTCCCTGCTCCAGGAGGAGCCGGCCCAGGCAAGAGAGGAAAGGAGAAAAGGGCGTGAAGTTTGCACCCAGCGGTTCAAGTTTCACAAAGTTTGTTGCGGTCACAGACAGAGAGGGGTGTGTGTGTGCACGTGTAAGCTCGGCAGTGGCAAAGAGGGAGGAAGTAAGAGACGGCGTGGGGATTCTGCAGGCGGGGGAGGGCATTTCCCCGGGTTTGCCTAAGCCTTCAGGAGCGTCCCTGCATGCGGGCTCTTCGGGTGGCGGCCCTGGCTGCAAGTCTAAGGTCCCCTTGGCTTGCCCAGATTAATCTCCCCCTCTCAACCCCGCCCCCGAGCAGGAGCGCTCGGCTTTTTCCACCTTCACTCCGGGCACCGGCGGGCACTGGCTTGGTCACGGCTTCCTGAGCAGGCACGGGAGCGGGGGCGGGCTGTAGTTTTCCGCCGTCGCGAAGGACACTGTTTGAGGCGACAGAGGCATCTTCGCCCGCGCGTAGACTCAAGCCGAGCACCTCACCGTTTGCATGCTAATCTGAGTCCACCGCGAAAAGGAAATCGCTGAAATTCCGAAGAAAATTGCCTCTCGCCGGAGGTTAATAGTTAACTCAGACAGGAAAGTTCCCAGGGAAAGGCGAAAGCCAGGGCGAGAGGTGCAGGGGAGGCGCCCCGGGAGGGCCTCGGCCAGCCCTGGTCTCTCCCCTCCCAGGCCGCGCTCGGCCCCGCGCGCCTCCCCTTCCCGGGCGGCGCATCCCCCACCCCGTAATTAGCATCGTTTAGTTCACAAAACCTTTCCTGAGAGAAATCTGTTCCCTCGTTCCGGGGCTCGGTTCAGCACCTGATTCCGCCGGGTGAAGCGAATAAATCACTGCGGCGGCGGGGGAACCGGACCCAAGCCCGCCAGACGGTGGCCGCCGGGAGAACGAAAAAGTGAGAAAGAGGCAGCGGATCCAGGAAAAATGATGCAGGGAGACGGCGCAACCCTAGCCCAGGAAGTGTGAGGGGCCCGGGAAAGGGAAACCCAGAGAAAGAGAGGGACCCAAAGGCAGAGAAGGGGCCAAAATGGAAGAGGGAGATACAGAAAGAGACAGAAGAGAACCAGAAGGAGAGTGACAAGGAAAAGCGAACGAAAAGAAAGGGAAAATGAGGAATGGAAATAAGTTAAAGAAACAAGAGCGTAGAGGGAGATTAAGAAGGAAGGGACAGGTGAATAAAGAAAATAAAAGAAAACCAGAAGAGCAAACGCTTTTGTTTATCTACAAAACCCCCTTGCAGGGCGCGCTTTCCCGACCGCACCCCGCGGCGGGGAGGGGGCCAGGGGTCTCGCGCTGAGGCCGCAGACCCAGGAGGCCCGGGCGGAGCGCTCAGCCTGTGCGCTTGGGGCGCTAGGCGGGGTCCCGCGCGGACCTAGACTCCAAGTTGAACTTCAGGGCGCGGGGCGCGCCGGAGCATCTGCCCCTGGAAAGAGTGGTGTCTGGGTGTGGGGTGTCATCCTGGGTCCATGGCGGGGAAGGGGACGGGTAGATAAAAGGTTCACGGCTCGTTCTTGGGCACGCATTGGGCGCCTGGGACTTTCAGCCCTGGCGCGAAGGGAGGTGGGGAGGCGGGGAGGCAGGAACCCGCGGTGGGCAGGCTGTGGCCGCTAAGCACAGACCCCCAACGTCCCCGCAGCTCGGACTTCTCGTTCTTCAGCCGGCCCTGGGAGAACTCCCTTCTTGCGGATCTAGTGTCCAGGCTGGCGTGCCGGGCCATAGATGCAAGGAGAAAGTAAGGCAGCCAGAACCGCGACCCGGCGCCAGCGGAGGGCGCATTTCCTGAGCCGCCTTCCCACGGCGACCCAGAGACGCGGCTCAGATTCTGCCCGTTCCCAGGGTCTGCTCCAGCACTGGTGTCCCCAGGCCAGAGGGTAGAGAGGAAGAAAGAAGAGGAGAAAGAAGCGGGGGCAGGGGTGGGGTGGGGAGGAAAAGGGATGGGAGAAGGGTGGGAGAGGAGAGGGGACGGTGCAGAAGAGAAGCAGATTGCAATGAAAAGTGGAAATGCAGACCAGATGGAAAGGAGGGCTTAAGGATGCTAGGGAGCTTTCCCCCTTCGGTTTGACTAGGTCTCTGGGTAGACAGAGGTGGGAGCGCCCGGTTCCCCGGCCTCACCATTTTGAGCCCCTGTGCTTTGGCGCCCCCAGGACGTCGGGCTGAAGACTGAGACCGCAGCAGGGCCGCTGGAGGCTCCTGTATGAGTGAGACCGAGATCCCAGAGTGGAAGACTTCCCTGCCCACTAGGCGGCCCTGGGATGAGAAACGCTCTGAAATTTTCCAGCCTTTTGAGACTTCTGGGTCGACCTCGTCCAACCCACTCTGCTCCTCCTCTCTCCTCCTGTCCCCTCCTCTGGCATTGGCTGGTGGGTCAGCTGCAGAGCTGGACTAGAGGAGTGGAAAAACAAACAAAACAAAACAGAAAAACCTCCAGGAAGGAGAATGGCAGCTCAATCAGTTCTTACTTCTGCACGGAGACAGAGTGCAACTGATGCCTAGACCAGAATTCTTTGGAAGTAGGAAGGCAGCGAACGAGCTGGACTAACTCAAAGAATCAGGGCACCAGTCAGTCAGTAAACCTGGATTGGGACACAGTGGCTAGAGAAGTAAATCACACACTGGCCTTGTTTTCAAGGAAGACATTACCTGGTTGCAAAGAGAGAGAGCTATCAACCAATAAATTCTAGGAAAGTGTCAAGATAAAGGTGACTGGGATACAGAGAAAGGCAATTGGGAGTTGTCAGGGAACACTTCATAAAGGGAATGGGGTTTTGCAAGATCAGTAGATGTCCACTAAATGCAGGAGCTAAGCAGATGAAATATTCCTAGGCATAAGGAGCATCAAGATAAAGGCATGGGGAGGGGGCAACAGCCTACCTAGCTGGGGAAGCAAAAAGGATTCTGTGAAGCCAATATATGGGTGAAGTAAGGGAAATAAGGCTGGAAGGTTGGCAAGGCCTAGAGCAAGGAGAACTTTTGCTAAGGATTTGCTTTTCTCCTTTAGGTCATGGATGCAATTGAGAGATTTTTTGTTTGTTTGCTTGCTTTGTTTTTGTTTTTGAGACAGGGTCTCACTTTGTCACCCAGGCCAAGTGCAGTGGCACTGTCACAGCTCCTTGCATCCTCAACCTTCCAGGCTCAAGCAACCCTCCCACCTCAGCCTCTCGGGTAGTTAGAACTACAGGTACATGCCATCACACCTGGCTAATTTTTTATTTTTTGTAGAGATGAGGTCTTGCTATGTTGCACAGGCTGGCTTTGAACTCCTGGAGGCAAGCGATTTTCTCACCTTGGCCTCCCAAAGCACTGAGATTACAGGAGTGACCCACTATGCCTTGCCTGGGAGATTTTTTCAACAGAGGAATGAAAAGATCTGATTTGGAGGGGACTCTATGGACAATGAGCTGTAGGTAGAGAGAGCATCAGAGACTGAGTGAGTGGTCTGCAAAAGAAGATGTGAGGCCTCAAAAAAGTCTAAGGGATATAGAAGCATTAGATGAGAGAGGCAGAAATAAGATGGTCACAGATTTTGTGTGTGTGTATGTGTGTTGTAGGGTGAGATGCTAAATTAAGGTCAACCTAGGTTTCTGGGTGAATTTCATCTCAATTCTGATTCCTCCCTTGTACCCTCCAACTCTCTTCCCTTGCAAATCCTCACCTGTAGTGGTTGGGAAGTGGAAACCCACATGTCCTGTCTCACTTGACAAATGGGTTTTTCTCCCAACCTCATGCACCCTTTACCGGGCAGTCTCATAGAACAATGCACACTATAGAAGATGATAACTTCTCACTAATCCCAAGACATCTGAGAAACAGCACCCAAGAGTAGAAGATGGAGTCAGCAGTCTGGAGGTGGACTCCACCTTTTTCAGATCTGAAGTGTACCAGCTATGTGACCTTGGGCAAATCCCTTGAACTCACTCTGCCTAAGTGTTCACATCTGTAAAATGGGGACAAGAATTTCTGCTTTGTAGAATTGTTGGTCAGGTTAAGTAAGTTTATATATTCCTGGCACATTTAAATAACACACTTCATCATGCTATTTCATTCCCTACCCCTACCCAAGCCTTGGACTTCTTCATGCATTGATTGAGCTTTGTCTCCTGCACAGGTACAGAGTGTCAGGGGTACAAAGAGCAGAATGTAGTGATACTCTGGAAAAGTTGTCAACAAGAGGAAAGGACTTGTACTCCACTGGAGCAAGGTTAATGATAATAACAACAAAACAACTAACATGTCTGAGGGCTGACTGCATGTCAGGTATTGTTCTGAGGGCTTTATGTGTAGTAATTCCTTTAACCCTCACCTACTGTCATGAATCCCATTTTACAGATGGGAAAACTGAGGCACAGAGAGCTTCAGTAGCTTACCCACAATCACACAGTGAGTAGGTGGCAAAGGTTAGCTTCAGATCCTACCTTTGCCACCTACTGCCTCCCTAACCTACACTCTTTAAGCATATGCTGTATTAGATACTCCTAGTCCCCAGAGAGAAGTCAGAGGGGAAGAAACCATTCTGGCTGTGGCTGAGAGGACTCTTTAAGGACATCAGTTGGTGAAACTGGAGCCCCCCACCCCCTGCCTTCCAGATCCTCATGCCAGTCCTCTTTCACTCCCTCCACACTCTGCTATTTTCTCTGCCCAGGACTTCTAAATCAGATAACTCACATCTGACTGCTGCAGGCAGACTAGCCAAGACTGTGAGGCTTCAGGGCCTCCCAGCCCTCACTCAGCCCTTCAGGAAGCTCTAGGGCCCCCACCCGAAGAAGTGTTTTTTGTGTTGAGAGATTGATTTTTCCCACTCAGGCCTTGCCCCTCTCCAAGATGCCCTCAGGCCCTCCCAGCTTCCAGGCCTGCAGCCTCACGATGCACCAGCTGGGCTTAGCCTCTGATCCAGCCTAAGTGGGCCCTGATCCTCAACACCAGCCACAGCAAGAATTCCCTAGACAGATCCTGATGGGCCACATGCAGGCCTGACCTGGGTTGTCCCATACAGATCCTCCATGAGACTGGCCAAGGTCCCTGGGAACTGCAGAGCACAGAGGACCCTGCCCATGAGCCCATCCTGTCTGCAGGCTCCTGTGTCCGCACAACAGGCACTGTGGCTGGCCTCAGAACTGACCTCACCGTGGCCAGAGCTGCCCCCATCCCATATCCTAGAACTGCCCTGTAGTTCCTCCTTCCTATTTTTTTTTTTTTTTTTTTGAGACAGAGTCTCACTTTGTTGCCTAGAGTGCAGTGACACAATCTCAGCTCACTACAACCTCCACATCCCTGGTTCAAGCGATTCTCCTGCCTCAGCCTCTGGAGTAGCTGGGATTACAGGCCTGCACCACCACACCCGGCTAATTTTTGTATTTTTAGGAGAGATGGGGTTTCACTATGTTGGCCAGGCTGGTCTCGAACTCCTGACCTCAAGTGATGTGCCTACCTCAGCCTTCCAAAGTACTGGGAGTAGAGGTGTGAGCCACTGCACCTGGCCAGTTCTTCCTTTCTCTAGGCCTGCAATGGTCTTTCTTCTCTCTCCTTGAGCAGGAATTGTCTTTGCCAGAAGATAGAAGTTGAAGTTCTGAAATGATTCAGTTCTGTGAAGACCAGAATGAGTAGGAATGAAAATACGTGTGTTGGGGGAGGAGAGGCCAGGGCTTGTTTTTGAAGGGTCTCATTTTTTACTGGTATGTAAGCATTTCCTCACCAAGTGAGACTGAATGGCCTCTTGAGATGACCTTTGAATTCTTTAAAATAGTCCCCGTAGCTCAGCAAATACTACTCTCAAAGTGCTAGTATCACGGAGCCAAACCATTGATGCACTCCTTTTGGAGGTCTGCCTTCCTAGCTTGCCGTCCAAGCTTTTGAAAACTCTCCCCCGAAGACGTACAGGGTGTCAGGCCATAGGCCAAGGCATTCAGAGCAGACACTGTGGGTGGAGGTGACTGGATGCATGTAAATCAGAGAGAAGCGCTTTTTGTCTTGCCGCCCCTCCCTGGCTCTTCCTGTCAAGGAAAAGTGTTGTGTGTATGGGGGAGGAGGAGGGGTGGGGGACAGGGTAACCTTGAAGTACATTTATACCTTCCCAAGGACAAGTTGCTTCTCTAAGTCTTAGTTTCCTCATCTGAGAAGTGGGAAGCCTCATCCCTTCTGCATGGAGAAAGTAAGGCCTCAGAGCTCCCAGCACAGTTCCTGGCACACAGCAAGGGCCTCATAAGCGTCTTTGTCATGATCATATGCCTTTCAAGCAGCCCGCACTTGCGCCAGTCCCAGGCTCGGGGTTCACGGCAATCCTCGACACCTGTGGGAGTTGGGAGCTGGGGGTGGGGGTGGGGTGCGCTTTCTCTAGCAGAGCTGTTCCTCACCGGCCTACAGCTGCGGGCCTGGGGCTGGGGGCCTGCTCGCCTACCCCGGCGCAGAGCCTGATGCTCCGCTGCGCAGGCTCGCCGGCCAGGGAGGGACGTTGGACGGCCGGGTCGGAGGCTGGCAGGGGTGAGGAGAGCCGGATGGGCGCAGAGGGACCCTGCCGCCCGCAGCCCGAGTGGGAAGCGAGCCTGGTCGCCGCCGCCGCCGCGGAGCCCGCCGGGCTTGGAGCTGCCCCGGGGCCCCGCGAGTCCTCTGCACTCCGAGCGCCGCTAGCCGGCGGCCCGCCGCGCCCCGCCCGCCGAGCTCGGGCGCTCGATTAATAATCATAAACCCCCCGCTCACCCTCCTCTTAAAATTAATAACTCTGTAATTAGAGTCATTTCAGAAGCCTCCTGAGCCGCCGAGGCCGGCCGGGCCGGCGTCCGCCCCGCGCGGTGGCAGGAGGGAGGAGGAGCCCGGGCGCGGCGGCCGCGGCATCTGCAGGTACAGAATGAGAATTAAAATCGCTCTCAACAATCCAATACACTTTTTATCAGCCATCTATCTGAGAGCCGGGCCCATTCATCATCCAAGGCATTCTCCCTGAAAACAAGACCCATTCAGATTTTATACAAATTATCATATTTATCATCGTCTCCAACTCCGGAGTAACATCTCCGCAAAGTGTCTGCCGTCTCCCCGGGGAGCCGCGCAGCTCGGAGCGCCCGAGCGCCCGCCCGGCAATTCCCCCATCGAGCCCCCTCCCCTCGTCCCTTCCTCCCCACCCCGCCCCCCACCTCTCGGGCCTCCTCTCTGGCCTTTGATCCACCGGCTCTGCTTCCCCCTCCGCTCTTCCCCACCCCCCCACCTCCACCACTTCCCATCAATCTCTCTCCTGCACTCTTTTCTCTCTCTCCCTCTCATCTCGCCCTCGCCTTTGATCTACTCTTGCTTCTTCCCCCTTCCCCCTGTTCTCTCTCTCTCTCTCCAGGTTTGGGTCTCCCTTCCTTCCCTATCTTTGTCTCCAGCTCTGCTTGTCTCTCTGGGTCTTTGCTGTCTTCCCACGGCCTCATCTTCTATTTGCCTGGCAGAACCAAAAAACCAGAGGCGCCATTTGGGACAGAGCAGCTTGAACCTCCCCTCATGGACTGGGGAGGTGTTCCAAAGTGGGGCTCCCCAGGATCATTGGAGGGGTCACTTTGGGCCCCGTCCAAGAGTCTGAGGAAATGAAGTGGGGCCACAGGAGAGACGTGTACGTGCCCATCGCACACTATAGCTCACTGCCCTCAATACACCACACAGGCTCCCCATATACTCAGTCACCTCACACCACACACGCACCACACACACAACCCCTAATACACATGCAGCCCCCAACACACACAGCCCTTGATACACGTTACCCCGCAGCTCCCTAATCATACTCATGCGGCCCTCCTCATAGACACACAGCCCCCCTCAACACTGCACACAACCCACAATATGTACACAGTTCCCTACCACACACATAGCCCCCCAATATGTACAGACACACATAGGTGCAGGAAGATACACACATTCCCAACACACAGGTGTGCAGATCTACAAACCGACCTCTCCTGTCCTCATATCTGGATTATCCACCCCATTCCCCTCAACATCTATTTATTTCTCCTGCATTTCTCTTTCTCAGCACACACATACCCTTCAGATGAGAACATGCCAGGCACCACAGCTCCTGGAACAACTTGTGGCTTGAGTTTCCCTGCAACCAGCAAGATGTCAGCTGTCCCATCCAGCTCCTGGAAGAGCCCTCCTTGCTCTGCGCTGACCTTCTGAGGTCAATGAGGCTTCCCTAGGACAGGCCTGCAGGCACTAGGACATTTCAGAAGGGGCTTTTATTCAGACTCTAAGGAGGGAATACCTCACAAAAAGGGACAACAGGGATGTTCAGAACACAGGCTTCTGACTCAAACAATCATCCATAAGTGACTGCTTCCTTTCTAGACCTCAGTCCTGGGGGTGACCCTGCTGGCTTCCCTGGGAGCATCCAGTCTCCAATATTTTTTATTTTTATTTTTTGAGCCGGGTCTCACTCTGTCGCCCAGGCTGGAGTGCAATGGTGCGATCTCAGCTCACTGCAACCTCCACCTCCTGAATTCAAGCTATTTTTCTGCCTTGGCCTCCTGAGTAGCTGGGACTACAGGCATGTGCCATCACACCTGGCTAATTTTTAGTAGAGATGGGGTTTCACCTTATTGGCCAGGCTGGTCTCAAACCCCTGACCTTGTGATTCACCCACCTCGGCCTTCCAAAGTGCTGGGATTACAGGCGTCAGCCACCGCACCCGGCCAGTCTCCAATATTATACTGAGGTCCCCTTCGACTTCATCCCCCCAGTTTCCCCAAAAAGGCTGCCTCCGTGGGCTACTGTGGAGGAGCCTATAGTTGTGTCTCCTGGAGGTATTGCTTGGTTCATTCATTCATTCATTCATTCATCAGTTATTAATTCAAAAACATTACCGAGTGCCTTCTCTGTGCCAGCTCTTTGCTTGACATGAGAATTACAGTGATGGACAAGAGATACCCAGTCCCTACCTCTATGAAGATTACAATCTGCAGCAGGGTGTCCAATAGAACTTTCTGTGATGGTGCAAGTGCTCTGTATCTTCACTGTTCAGTATGGTAGCCACTAGCAACATGTGGCTATTGAGCACTTAAAATGAAGCAAGTGTGACTGGGGAACTGATTTTTAATTGTATTAAATTAAATCAATTTATGTAATATAATTGTGGCTAATGGCTACTGTATTGGCCAGCACAGATCTAGCCGGCAGGTTAGTCTTCATTTTGTTAAATGAGACAGGATATATGTGAAAGAATTCCCTCTTCCTTCCAGAGCTGTGGAAGGTGCAGGTATGGGGCCTCTGAGTACTGGCACTTCTTGTTTGGATCACCAGTTTCCTACACACTCTAAGAATGCAACCCATCCACACATGCATGACACATAAATCTGTGTCCCTAAAACAGGCTCATTTTCAAAACTGTAGATGAGTGATTTCTCATGCAAGAGTAATAATAGCATTTATTGAGTATTTATTTCATTCCAGGCACTATTTGCATATGTTCTAAGTCTTACCAGGGGCTCATGCATGCAGATGCCTGTAGGGGCAGGAGGAGTTGGGAAGACAACAGGGAGGGGGGTTCTAGAACAACTGGAAAGGAAAGGGTTCTTTAAAGGATGTAGTTCCTCAACTCTGGAGGCTGTTGCCATGCAGGAGTGGCAGTCAGTGATGCCAAGTTGTCTGACTTTTAAAGAGCAAGCAAAAATATTGATTTGTATTTGAAATCCGTTGGAAAGTACTTAATTTTTTTTTAAAAGAAACAACCTAACTGGGCAGATGATCAAATGATGAATGTGAAAGGATAGTCATTGCAGCTTTATTTGCAAATTAGAAGTAATCAAAATGTTCACAGCTAGGAGCCTGGTTAAATGACTTATAATACATCTATTTAGGGGAATACTGGGCAGCCTTAACCAAGAGTGAAGTGACTTTTCATATATAGATATGGAAAGAGCTCAAGATAAATTAAGTTTATCTCTATGAGATAAGATCAACTTTATTTATCTTGGAGTTCTTTCCATATATATATATGGGCATGGAACAATGCGTAAGGTATGATTCATTAGAGAGAAAAAGAGAACACACACACATGTACCTGCATAGACTAATTCTGGAAAGTGATTGCCTTAAGGAATGGGGCAGAGGTGGAAGGAAGACTGTTTTTCCCTGTATCCCCTTTGGTATGTTTTAACTTTTGCACTAACCGCATGACTTACCTATTTACAGTGCAGGCTGAGCAAACCTGGTTAAAGGCCAGCTATGGCTTTTGAGCCACATGTGCATAAACTCTGATCCTCACAGGCTGTCCCTTTGAAGTAGGTGTTAAGGACTCCATTATACAGACGAGGAAGCCGAAGCTCATTTGGATTAAAATGTGGCTGCTCAAGTTTATACAATTGGTTAACTAACTGGTTAGTGGTGAAGCTTCAATTTTAACCCAGATCCCTCTAATTCACAGGCCAGAACACCTCTAACTCTTCCTGGAAGAGGGGAGGAATCATGACGATAACAGCATCACTGCCATCAACGACAGTATTTATAGAGAACTTGTTACCTGCCAGGCACTGAGATAAATATTTCAGGTCACATTATGAACCTTATGAGTTAGACACCATTATTATCCCATTTTACAGATGAGGAAGCTGAGGCAGAGAGGTTAATGAGGCTGCCCAGAGTTACATTGGGCAGGAAGTGGTAGAGCTGAGAGCCTTACCTGGGTATTATAACTCCAAACTTACCTTGGCCCTTTAACCATTGCAATGCACATAGAGAACTCTATGTCCTTTTTTGGTATCCCACTGTGGGCTCATCCCCAAAATGCCCTGTCACACCTCTCTGGGGCCTGCCATGAGCGTACACTGATTTCTCTAGTGTGGACCTAGGTACAAATGTATTTGCCCGAACACATATGTGCAGCACCGGCGCAGATGCCCTTGGGAGACAGCCTTCCTGTGTCCTCTTCTGTAGTGAGGAGAAATGGATATCTAACCCCAGCAATGCTCCTTCAGATTCCTTGTGACCCTCCCTTCCTACTTACACCCTTGTGCTGCCGCATGTCCAAGAGCAACCAGAGTTGTTAAATGAGAGTTCTTGGTTCCAGGGCCCCAGGCATTAACAATACCAAATGTTTGTAGAGAAAAATCTGTCTCTCTCTCTCTCTCTTTTTTTTTTTTTCACTCTCGTCATCCAGGCTGGAGTGCAGTGGCACGATCTTGGCTCACTGCAACCTCCGCCTCCTGGGTTCAAGTGATTATCCTGCCTTATCCTCCCAAGTAGCTGGGATTACAGGTGCCCCCCACCACGCCTGGTTACTTTTTGTATTTTTAGTAGAGATGGGGTTTCACCATGTTGGCCAGGCTGGTCTTGAGCTCCTGACCTCAGGTGATCCACCTGCCTCGGCCTCCCAAAGTGCTGGGATTACAGGCATGAGCCACCGTGCCCCGGCTGAGAAAAATCTCCTTTGATTATCTTAACACCCTGTAAGGAAAGAAGGACAGGATTAGTATTCCCCTTTTGTGGATGAGGCAACTGTGGCTCACACATCACATCACATCACACACAAACACAAACACACACGCACACACATACTTGTAAGAAATAAAAATCTATTGTGTCTTGGCAGCTTGGATGGAACTGGAGGACATTATGTTAAGTGAAATAAGCCAGGAACAAAAAGTTAAACATTGCGTGTTCTCCCTCACATGTGGAAGCTAAAAAAAGTTGATCCTATAGAAGTAAAAAGTAAAACAGAGGTTACTAGAAGCTGGAAGGGAGGGATTTGTTAAAGGATTTAAAATTCCAGCTAGATAAGAGGAATAAGTTCTAGAGCTCTATAGCACTGCAGGATGACCATATTCACTATAATATATATTTTCAAGCAGCCAGAAGAGAGGATGTTGAATGCTTCCAATGCAAAAAAAGATATATATTTGAGATGACAGATATACTAATTACCTTGATCTGGTTGCCATACATTGCATGTATATATCACTATTTATACCACAAATATGTACAATTATTATGTCAATTAAAAAAATAAAAAGAGCAAAACTACAATAAAAAAAGTATGTGTTGTGGTGAAAATTAACTGAATCATTTCATTTTCTCATGTCAATGCCTCCAAGTCCCTGTCCCAATGAAGGAACCATGGGGGAATCATTACACAGGGGCCCTAAGCTGGAAATGGAGGGAGATAGCAACAGAAGCAAAGAGGTAATGGAAGAACCACGGTCTTTGAGCAAGAACTCATCCCACTGGTGGCTTGGGTTCTATGGCTAAGACTGTGACGCAGTGTGGCTCAAGGTCTGGTGTAGCTTTCTGTGCATGAGGACATGTGTATACACCACTGGCTCTCAAGACATCAAGTTCCTACACAAGTTTCCCTTCCATCACAACAACCTTGTCCTCCTGCCAAACCTGGTCAAAGAGCAAGTGAACAGAAAGGCCCAAAGATTCTCAATCTGCCCCCCAACCCCCTCAGCCACAGGCCTAGATCCCTGGTACTAGCCCCAACCCTAAAGCATGAGTAAGGAAGGACAAGCAGGCAGCTATTGAGGGGACATTCCCCTCCTCCTTCCACTACATGTGTTCATGCTTAGGTTGGCAAAACACAGGCTCTGGCAGGATCTGGAATCTTGGAGGGTTGGGGGCAGCCAGAGGCAGTCTGAGATGTGGATGGCAAATCTGGCAGCAGACTGACCAACCAGGCCTCCCCTAAGGCCTCAAGCATTACCTCTAAGAAATTTATTTAACACACACAAGTGTGTTAGTTTCCTATTGCTGCTGTAATAAGTTACCAAAAACTTAGTGGCTTCAAACAACACAGTTGTTATCATACCTTTCTTGAGTTCAGAAGTCTAAAATGGGTTGGCAGGGCTTTGTTCCTTCGGGGGAGAATTTGTTTTTGTGCAGGCTAAAGCAACTCCTTCTTGGATGCTAATCTGCCATGTTGACTTCTGATTAACCCCAGTTCTGGAAAGGCCACTAAGATTTCTAGTTTATCTATTGTTCTTCATGTAAAAGCAGGTACTTACTACAAATTCTGCCCTTATGTCAAACAACCTTGATATTATCATACTTCAGTTGTCCTATATATCCCTTCTGAATCATGCTTTCCTCATGGGCATATAAGCCCTGGGTCTGGGGGATAAAGGTACAGGGATCCACCATCTCCTCTCATTGCTGACTGAGATACACACATGGCTTCTGTTCGTAAGTCCCTATTAAATGTTTTGTTCTAAGAAACTGGATTTGTTAGCCTCTCCTTTGCTTGTCCTCTCAACTTCCTCGGATTTGGGGGTAGGTTTGAATAGACCTGCCTACCGTGAAACAGTGTCTTTGCCTTTTCCATAGTCTAGAAGCTACCCACATTCCTTGGCTCATGACCACATCATTCCAATCTCTGCTTTCGATCTCACATCTCCGTTGACTCGGATATTCTTGTTTCCCTTATAAAGAATTTTTGTGATGACATTGGGCCCATCTGGATAATGCAGGATAATCTCCTCATCTCAAGATTTTAAAAATTAATCACAGGTGCAAAATCCCCTTTGCCATGAAGATAGCATATTCATAGGTTTTGGGGATTAGGATGTGGACATTTGGGGGGGGGGCAGCCATTATTCTGCTTACCACAGTAACTATTAACTCATCTAATCCTAATAATAACTCTATGAAGTAGGCACTATTACTATCCCCATCTTGCAAATAGGGAAGCTAAGAAGCCAGAGGTTAAGTCATTTGCCCAAGGTCACAGGCTTAGCACATGACAAAGCTACAAGTAAGTCTATGAGCTTAACCACCATACCACAAGTATTCAGAAGCTGATAGAAACAAATGCTCTGTTTCTGCACCTGCAGACACTCTACATACTGAGACAACTCACACAATGTCTGTGTATTTTTTATACATATATACACATGCCTTGCACATATAGATATATTCTGCTCAAATACATATGTGCTACAGACACATGAATATATACAAAATACCTGGACACACATATCCACAAACATCCCCTCTGCTCACATACACTCACACTGTACACATATACACATACCCTGCACACACATATACACATTTATATATATTATCTCACACAAGTCTATGCATAAATACATACTCTGTGGACACAACCAACATATTATATATTTATTTTTCTTTCTTTTTCTTTTTTATTATGGCCTGTGACACAGCCCTCAGGAGGTCCTGAGAACATGTGCCACCATATTATATTTTGATACTATTTAAACATCCTGTGTTCACAACCACATAATGCCCTCTAATGTATACACCTTGCACACTCACACATACACACAGAATGAGGCAAACATATATCCTCTTTATAAACACACCTTGCAAAAAGATATGTAATATGCCTGCAATGGCATATATATCCTGAATACACCACGTACACACATATATTCAGCAAATGTCTATGCTATCTAGACACGTATCTTAACCACACAGAGATTCTGTGCATATGCACGTATATCCCACATAGAGACTTGCTTGGTATACGTATATATTATGAATACACACCCTTCATCTCAAAACACCATGCCCTGTATACCCTATTAGCATACACCTTTACAAACCATGCATTATGTTCTCAAGTACTATGCACATACATACAGAGACCCTGGATACACATATCCAGCACACGCACACATACACACACAAGCTTTAATAGATGTCACACACAAATCCCGCAATTATAGAAATGTATATCCTATTCGACAGGTCTAAATCCACGTTGAACTCTCTTCTTTAATCAGCGCTTCCCATGAAAGATAACGTCGCAAGTAAGCAGCCCTGTCTGAGGTTCTGAAGGCTTCCTCAGGCATTCCCCAGCGCTGGACCGGGTTGTGCCCATTTTCCCGGGGAGGAGGCCGAGGCGGGCGGGGGGCGGAGCTAGGCCGTGGCCGCCGACCCCGCCCCTCCCGCGGAAGAAGTGTGACCAGCCTCCGGCGCGTATCCCTCAGCCTCCACAGAAAAGTAGTTCCAATCCCATGTTTGTTAACTAGGTTATCTAGGCTGTGGAAGATTTTAATGTTGAATTTTATAGCTTTACCACGCTCTGCCGTCCTTGTGAATATTGTAATATTGCATTTTTTACAAGTTACTCTTCTGTTAATGTTCCAGCTAGTAACTTTTATAATCCTCCTCAATGAAATTTTTTTGTATTCTTCCGCACCGTTAACCCCAATGGCGGCACCTCGGCCCCTGGCAGGAGGCAGATACGAGATGAATTCCTCTTTAATCAGAAATAATAATAATAAAAACACACACGCGGCTCCGCTGCCTCTCGCTCTGGCTTCCCTCACCGCCGCCGCCGCATGTCAGGGCCGCCTGTGGACCCTGCGGCCTAGGCCCCGGGCGGCTTCCGACAGACGGCGCGGGCTGCGGCTGGGGCGGGGCTGGGCTTCGGGCCGCGGGGCGCCCTGGGCAGTCCCTCCCGGACGCCCCTGCTCCCGGAAGCCGAATCTCTCGTTGACCCAGCTCTCTCTCTCTCTCTCTCTCTCTCTCTCTCTCTCTCTCTCTCGTCCGTCTTCCGGCCTGCGTCCGTCTGTCTGGGCCTCTTTGCGACTGACGCGGTTATTCACGCTCTCTGGACTGCCTTTATATCCGACTCTTTCTACCCGACCCCACTACATTGGTCTCTGTCTCTTCCCTTCTCCACGCCTCTCTCTGTTGTGGATCTCCTTTTTTCATCTGTCTAGCTTTCCTTTTTTTTCCACCTCTTTCTCCTCCACATTTCCGGTCTCTACATCCTCCCCTCCTTTTTTCTTCCCAGAAGGCCCTAAGCCACTTGGGGTGGGGAATAGGGAGTCCCATGTGATGGGATGGTCCCTGGTGAGTGAAATGGGCTTTTGGACCAGGTTTTGGCTGGGCTGGGATTGGGGTACGTTTGGAAACGCTAGGTTAGGGGAGCATAAGAGAGGGTGATGGTTCTGTGGCCATGCAAAGGGAAGAGGTCAGCTGGGGAGGGAGTGGTGACCAAGGGTTGGGGGTGAAGGTTAAGTCACAGGGGGCCCTGGCCAAAGGAGTCCTGGTTTAGTGTCAGACACACTCTTGCCCTGGGATTCCTTCTAACTAATAGGAAAGATCCACCATAGAGGTGGGCGGGGCAGTGGTGGGTGGGGGCGTGAAGGAGGCTGTTACCTAGAAAGAGGGCTGCAGTTGGGGAGGACTGTTGATGTAATGGAGTGGTGTACGCATGCTTTTGTGCTGGGGTGAAGAGCCTGTCTTCATTGATAGTAGCACAAAAAAACATGTTCCAAGATTACAGTAGACCTCACAAATGGCTTCATTCAGTCAACAAATATTTGAGCATCTACTATGTGCTAGGCCCTGTGCTAGACCCAAGGAACACAATGATGAGTGAAAATACAGTTCTTGACGTCATGGAACTTATGGACTAGTGGAGGTGACAGACATTAAATAATCACACAAATGTATCTTTGCAAACTGGAATCACTGCTAAGGATTGCTGAACTGGGGAAGAATATATTTCTGGGGCTTTCAGGGATCCTACAGGGGCTGGGTGAGGGGGTAGTATATTGGACTCAGGTCCTGCTATGAGTTCCAGGGTCACATTCCTAGGCTTCTCACCTTCCTCCCAATATTCAAGCTTCCAAGAAGTGGGAGGGACTCCAGAGGGCTGAACTTCCTAACTGAAGTGAGATTTTATCAGCTTCTCTAAAAGACTCCATACCACTACATTTTCCTAGCAACTCCCAGATCTGACAGCTACAGGACTCTCCTTCCTCATCATACTGAAGGGATGGCGATCCCAAACGTGAGAACAGAGGTGCCCAACATCTGGAAAGCGGAGCCCTAGCGCAGCCGAACATCTGGAGCGCTAATCGCAGGAGCCGCCAGCGGCCCTAGACGTGGGGTCCAGGAAGGGGATGGGGAGTGGGAGGGCTCAGCTATCCGGGCACTCGATGCTCCTGTCCTCGCGCCCCCCAATCTGGACCTGGCAGGGAATTTGCCTCAGCGGAATTCTGAATGCCGTCGCCCCCCGCCCCCGCCAGTGCCCCCTGCGTGTACCCCCACCAGCAGAGTCCCAGGCCCTGCTCCCAGGTCCCACCTCCGCTACGGGCCAGGAGCGTGCAGGTGAGGAGGATAGTGTTAAACGGGGACCTGGGGAGGGGAGAGGAAGAAGAACCAGAGGGAGGGAGAGGGGGCGGGCGGGGCGGGGGCGCCCGGCGCGCCTGTGCGCAGCGCGGAAGCTGCGAGCGCCCGCGACAGTAAAACATCTGTAATGTGCCATTCGCCGCTGCTCGCTGATTGCTCATGGATTAAAGATTAAAATCTCGGCTTTGGCAGATGGGGAGAGAGAGGAAACTCTTATGAGCACGTTTTGCATCTGCATTTCATTCTGCTCTGTTCCCTGCGCCACGCCTGGTGGCGCCCGCCCCACCCCACCCACCCAGCTCCCGGCTCCCCCTGCGCGGCCAGGCTGGCCCGCACCCGTCGGGCCTGCGGATCTCTTCCCACCTTTCGTGCCGCTGCCAGCCCTGGGATCCTGGCCCCCTCGTCTCTTTCTCTTCCGGAGTTCCCACCTCTAATCTAGTGTTGGTCACTTCTCCGCTCCCTTCTAGACTCCAGGCAGGAGGCGGGGAACCTCCCCAGAAACGGAGTACGCTCCATTCCAGGAGCTGCGGGGCCACCCACATGCCTACCGTGCTAAGCTGGCTGCTTCCTGGGTACGGAGGCTGGGGAGAGCTGGGGCGCAGAAGGTGGATCCAATTGTGGTATTTCCGGCTGTGGTGAAAAGTAATTGTGGCATAGCCAGGTGGGCTCACCTGGGAAATTGTTTCCCCTCTGCGTTTTTCACCCAGAGCTGCTGTGGAGGCAGGGTGTGGAGTAGGAGAAGGAACAGCGTCAGAAGGACTCCCAGGAGCGCACAACCCAGTGGTTGTGGCAGGAGGGTCCTGGAACAGGGCCTGTTCTGGTCTTTGGATAATCCCTGTAAATTAGCGTGGTCCTGGTCCACTGAGGAGTTGAAACACATGCTCAGGCACCTTGGGTAGATCCACTGGCTTCCTCATTTGCCCCTTCCTCCCAGAATGTGTCCCTGGCATCAAACTTTGTTGGGGAGGGAAATCCAGGCAGAGAGAACTGGAGACAAAGGACTGTCAGAAAGACAGACGGGCATTAGAGACACAGAAAAAAGAACAAAAAGCTGCAGAGCAGCATGGCAGATGCGAGCACCTGCATCTGATGGTGGGGGGAGAAGGCTGGGGCGATGGACAGAGGGGGCTCTGCCTGGCTTTCAGGCTCCAACTGGGAGGAGGGGGTTGGTCTAGTGTGAGCAGAAGAAAAGCTGAAGAAGGATGAGCGAGAGGAGGGTCGCTGTGGCAGATGTAATTAATTACTGCATATTAAAATGTTTGTTTACAGAGATGAACAGCGGCCGGAGGTCTGATGGTAATTAATTCACAGCATTTCCCAGCCCTCTTTGAGCCTGAACCCCTCTGGGGGGCCTGGTGGAGGGGTGGACTGGGCTGGGTGAAGTACTGGTTTGTTCTTGCACTCCCCTCACCAGGGACTGGAGTCCAGAATGCTGATGCTAGAGAAAACCTCAGACATCACCTACTCAAGCCCCACTCCACCACACACACTTGGGAAAATCGAGGCCAGACAGGAGTTGTGACTAGTGATTTGCCCAAGACCACCAGCTAGTCAGTGGCAGAACCAAGATTGTAGTCGGCTTCCTGTCAAGGTGTTCAAGGCCAAAGGAACATTGAGGCCATGGTGATCTTGGGCAGAGATGATATAACAGAGAGAGCAGAAAGGAGAATTAGGGCCACAGAAAGGGCTTGGAAAGGGGGAGATCCATTAGGGCCCTTTCTGGAGAGAAGATCAGAGGTCCACTCACTCTGGAGAGGTGGGGTGGGGCAGCATGGTTATCAGAAGGTAGCTTCTCCCCACCTCTGCAGCAGGCCATGAGGAGGGAGGTAGAAGCTGTTAGCATCCTCAGCCTGAGGTTCTGATAGTCTGGCAAGCTTTGTGACCTTGGGGAAATAGTGTGACCTCTCTGAGCCTTCGTTTCTTTATCAAATGGGCACTTCCCTTGTAGGGCAGTTAGGAAGCGTGCAAGGGTTGTTAGGACTTTCACAGAGGAAACATGATAGTGGCACTTACCCCATGTGGCTGCCCCTGCTCCCACTTCTTCACTCACACATAGTCACCCTCAATAGCCGAGACACAAGCCAAAGTCATAAATATCCCTCAGCTGATTCACTCATTCACGAAGAAGTCAGCTGATGTGCAGGAGTAGGGAATGCAAGATGAAGAGGAGACTTGCCTGTTTTGTAGGAGCACACAGGCTTCACAGCTATGAAGAGAGAATCAATGGTGAAGGCACAAAAGGAATGTCAGTCAAGTGAGGGGTACAGATAGGAGTGGGGGGCCGAGGGGAGCCTGGAGAAGCTGGGCCCTAGGCTATGCCACAAAGGATGGGTAGGAGTAGGGTAGGAGTAGAGGAGGAGGAAGTTCTGTTGTGGAGCTGGGCATGGCCAGGGGTTCCTAGGCAGAAGGCACGGGAGGCCTGCCTGCCCCCCTTAAGCCCTGGAGCCCAGAGGGAGCCCACATAGGCCTCTTATTTGGTGGGGCTGAGTAGGGGGACTCCTCATTTTCTCCTATAGGCTCTGCTTTCTTCATATCAACTCTGGGGCTGCTGGTAGAGCAGGCAAATTTCCCCTCATATCTCAAGACCAAGAAAGGGAGTAGGAGGCTGGGGAGAGGGACAGGAGAGCAGATATCGGGAGGAGGAAGAGTCGAGGTGAGCAGAAAGCCAGCTGTAGAATGAATGAGGGCATCTGAGATGAATGGGGCACTTGCTGTCTGAAGGGGCTGGGCTGGAGGAAGATGAGAACTGGAGGGCTATGTATTTGTCTGGGGATTTGAAGGACAGGGTGTGTGTGTGTGTGTGTACAGGAGGGCACAAGTGTTCATGTGTTCTTGGGCCAGTGGCCATCACTACAAGGACATGCTGGCAGGCATGAACATATGTGTGAGTGTGTGTGGATGTGTGCCCCGGGTAACTGAGTGTCCATGTGTGAGGAAATGCAGAGGGGCTACTTGTGCACATGTGGGCCTTTCCCCTACAGCCAGCACTCCTCCCCACACCCCTGCAGCCTCTGCAAGGTGAAGTGGGGGGACGGCCAGCGTCCCGGGATGGAGATGGAGAGGGGTCACCTCGTGGCCTGGTCTGACCCCCAGGACCCTTCCTGCATGCTCTAGCCTTCCTCCCTGCGGGTTGGATCAGCTCCAGGGCCTGGAGTCAGGGTGGGAGGTGGCAGCGCTCCTTCAAACAGCCCTTCTGCTCTAGCTTGGCTTTTATGGGGGTGGGAGAGGGGGTGTTTATTACAAACGGACGCAAAAAGACAAAACAAGCCCAGGAGACACAGATCCGCAAAAAGACAGGAAAACCCACCTGTCACCTCACACCCGGGGAAGCCCCTCTACATGTTGCTTTCTTTCCAGTCTGATTTCTATGTCAACACGGAGAAAACAGAAGCGGAGTCGTGTAGCGCCAACTGTGGGCTGCCCCTTCCCCCCGCCCTGCGCCTGCCTGGCGCCCCTCTTTACCCCATCCTTGTCATCCCCAATGGCCGGGCAGAAGCTCCTCCCGCCCTAGGCCACATGGGAGGGGTCGGTGGCTACTTGTTGGGCCAGGACCAGCGGCTAGGGCGCCCCAGGCCGGCTGGGCTGGCAGCGGGAGCGCGGGACGCGGCGCCCAGGAGGAGCCGCGGGAGGGCAGGAGCGGAGGGAGGCGTGGCGGAGCTGTCGCTTCCCATCAGGCGCAGGATTGTTCCCGACACGCGCAGGCCCCGCGGCGTTTCTGTGTCAGGGAGTTTTGCAGGCGCCGTGACCCATACGAGGGGGGTCGGGCTGCGTGCGGGGAGCGGCCAAGAGTGACCAGCGCGGCCGGCCGCATCATCACCACCTGGCCGGGTCACTGCTTCCCTCTTCTGCCGGGAGCGCCGCGGAGGGAGGGGCTCCTGGGGGATGGGGGCGCGGGGCGCGGGTTTCTCCCGGTGTCACTGTCTCCCAACCCTCAGGGAAGGGCAAGCGGGAGAAGCATTTCCCACACAGAGAAGGCGCCGAGAGACAGGAGAAATCAGCACCCTGGGCCTCAGTTTCTTCCCTTCGAAATTGGGGAAGGGGAGGTCCGTGGTCCTGAAATTAGAATGCCCTGTTCCCTGAGAAGTGGATGGGGTCACCGACTGGAGAATGCAGTGCCTGAGGGTGGGCAAATCCCCTCAAGAGGCACGGGGAGGCATCTCGCCTTGGTCAGCCCCCAAAGCCAGAGCTGCTCAAATAGGACTGGAGCCTGAACTCCCACAGAGAGAGCCGAGGGACCTGAAAGGCTGGGGTGGGGGTGTCTATGCAAATCAGATGATAATCGGGGTGTGAGTGGCCAAGTTTCCAGAGCAGGGATGGGGTGGAGGAGGGGCTGCAGGGAGGGAGGGGCAGGCTCCTGACCTCTTCCCCCAACCCACTGGTCCCATCTGAAGTCTGCCGGCTCCCATCTTCCGCACTTAATGATTTTGACGGGCCCCACCCGCACACCATCGGGGCCTTTGTGTCTGCCAGACCAATGGCCCCTCTCCTGGGCCCACCCATCAGTCACCCGGAGCTCCAGCTGTTCCCAGCCTTTAGAGCAACCTCGGCCATCACCACTACAAATTGGCTCTCAACAGCCACTTGGAGACCCCTTCTCTGCCATTGTCTCGGGACAAATGGCCCTTCCCCTGCACACCGCCCCACAGGCCCAGCCTAGGCTGCCTGCTGCTTCTGGGAAGGGAGGGAGCCCACCAGGTTCCTCCGGGAAGCCTCCTCCTCCCCCAACCCCAATAATCTAGCCAGTCTGGGCCAGCACACTGTGGCCACTGCCTAGACACTCCATATCCTTTCCTCAGTCAGTTCCGGTTCAGGAGCCCCAAGACTGAATCGCCTTCTTCTTCCCTCACAGCACCAAGGGCTGAAGAAGTCTAACTACATAAAGATGCTCCTTGACGATAATGGGGTTACATCGGATAAACCAATCACAAATTGAAAATATCCTAAGTTGAAAATACATTTAATACACCTAGCCTAGTGTATGAAACTTACTTTAACCCAGCTTGCCTCAAATGGGTTCAGAACACTTACATTAGCTTACAGTGTAAGGGCAAAGTCATCTAACACAAAGCCTATTTTATAATAAAGTGTTTAATATCTCATGTAATTTACTGAATATTGTACTCAAAGTGAAAAGCAAAATGGTATTATGGGTATTCAAAATATGATTTCTACTGAATGTGTATCATTTTCACATTATGGTAAAGGTAAAAAAAATTGTATTAGCTGGGTAAGGTGGCTCACGCCTGTAATCCCAGCCCTTTGGGAGGCTGAGGTGGGCAGATCACCTGAGGTCAGGAGTTCAAGACCAGCCTGACCAACATGGAGAAACCCTGTCTCTACTAAAAAATACAAAATTAGCAGGGCATGGTGGCACATGCCTGTAATCCCAGCTACTCGGAAGGCTGAGGCAAGAGAATTGCTTGAACCTGGGAGGCAGAGTTTGTGGTGAGCTGGGATGATGCCATTGCACTCCAGCCTGGGCAGCAAGAGTGAGACTCCATCTCAAAAAAAAAATTATATTAATAAGTCAAACCAGCGTGAGTTGGGGGCTTGTGTACTTGTTGACTGAGGCTGAAGTGAAGGATAAAAAAGGAGGGAGGGAAGGGTTGGTGGAGGAGGGCCTGGGAACTGGGGCTGGGGTTCCCAGGAGCCACCATGGCCAAGCACAGAGCCAAGACAATTACATGCCTAGTTTTGCTGATTGCATTAAAATCATAAGAATGAGGGGTCTGGAAGTCATACATTAAAGCGTAGAATTAGAAGGGGCTTTAGAGACCGGCACAGGCATCCCCAAAGTGAATCTGACACAATTAGCTGGAACTGTGTTACACAAGCAGGCTCTTTCACGTACTGGCTCAGTGGCCTTCTTGGCACTCTCGCCACTGCCAAACTCTACCCCGTCCTCCCCTTCCTTCTCCTTTTTTCTCCCCCTTGCAGGATCTCTGCTCAAACTTTCTCCTCACTCCTCCTCCTCTTTTGGTCTCTTTCTCTTTCACATTTCCACCTTTCCTCTCCAGTGCTGGCTTGCCCAGGGTGTGTTAAGCAGTAGGACTGAGAGGAGACAGCGGGTGGGGTCTTTGGCTTTGGGGCTGGAAGACAGACGGAGCAAGACACCCCCCATGGAGTCTGCCCTCAGTCAAAATGCCCATCTTGGCATCTGTCCCAGTGTCAGTGCCAGGGCAGCAGGAGAGTTAAAATGGTGTTGTTTGGGGTGAGGATGGAAATGGGCCTGTCTTGGTGTCTGTGTGAGAGGAGGCCTAAATGTTAAGATCTGGCTGAGATTTTTAGTCTCTGGCTGCCTGTATGATAGTATCAGTGTGTGTATGTTGTGTGTGTCCCTGCTGAGGCTTAAGCCTGTATGTAGCTGGTCTTTCTCCAATGGACATCAGTTGGAGTTCTGGGAAGGGGAGCTGGGTGCATCTCTTTAGATCTTAAGAAGCAGTGGGTGGGCTGGGGGCTGGGCTCGGGGCTGGGCTGCACTGAGGTGGGCTCAGGCCCGGCTGGATTGGGCTGGTGTGGGGAGAGCCTGTTGTGGCAGTGGTGAATGGGCCTATCTGGCTAGGGGAATGGTGGAGAAAAGATGGGGCATGAGTGGGGGTGGAAAATGGAATTGCTAGCCTGGAATGAATGGATGGTGGAGTTTCTCTTTTGTAACCGGGAATAATTAAGATAGATGTGCAGATGGATTAGCTGTCCTGCAAGGTCAGGAGCGCATTGCCGGATCACTCTATTATTTCACTGCGCCACAGCTACCCAGCTAACGCCTTTTTCATGATATTTTGAACATCCACAGAGAAAAAACCAAGTGAGTGCACGAGAGATACAAATGGATCGTTTGGTGGAGAAATCTGTCTTCGTCACCGCCGCCAGGCTGGGATTAATGCGATTGAAGGCTCCTCCAGGCTCCGCCAGGGAGACGGCTCGGGAAAGCAAGAGAAATTGGTTTGTACCCCTGGGAGCACGATTGATGGGCCAGGCCTGCCAGGCTGGGCTGGGCCACCGTGTTCTCAGGCTGGACTGGGGGTGGGGAAATGGGTCTGGGGCCTGGCCTTGGCCTGGGTGGTGCCTTGCCCTGTGAGAGAAGCCTAGACTAGCCTAGAACCCACAGGAGCTCGCTTTGGAGGCTGTGGATGGAATAACAAGGACAGTCTCACGCTCTGATGCCCCAGCTGGGCTGAGGGACTTTGGGGAAAGAACAGGAATGGAGGAGCCTATTCCCCAGTGACACTCCTCTTTCTGAGTGGCAAAGGATAGGCTCCAAATGCCTACCAGGATGCAGGATCTCGGGGAGACAATCTGGACCCAAGGGAGCTGTGACCCATCTATTCTCAGAACAAACATTTACTGAGCCTGCACCACGTGCCAGGCACTGCAATGAACACAAATGATGTCTGTCCTCATGAAGCTTGTAGTCTAACTGGGAGGACAAACATTGAACAAGTCATTCCCGCCTGGGTGATAGGGCTGTGATAGGAGCTGTTGGAGAACTCTTCACTAGCCTGATGGAGGAGACAGAATCTACCCTGAGGGAGGTCAAATGACTCATCCAAAGTTACACAGCTAGTGAAGGGCACAGCAAGGACTAGAAAGAAAGTCCTTAGCCTAAAAGTTACTGCAGAATCATGCTAACCTGATGGAGGAGACAAGGTCTTCAGTCTCTGACCATGGTAGATAAGTGAGCCTCATTTGGGGAAGCAGGAGAGGGAAGCAGTGCACACTTATGTACCAGTAGGTAAGCACATGTGTGCACACACAAACACACACACACACATTCACATACATGGAGTGAAGATGGCCTCAGTGAGATAATCAGAGAAAGTATGGACCTTTTTTTTTTTTAAGATGGAGTTTCGCTCTTGTTGCCCAGGCTGGAGTGCAATGGCGCAATCTCAGCTCACCACAACTTCCGCCTCCCAGGTGCAAGGGATTCTCCTGCCTCAGCCTCCCGAGTAGTTGGGATTTTAGGTGCCCATCACCACGCCCAGCTAATTTTGTATTTTTAGTAGAGATGGGGTTTCTCCATGTTGGTAAGGCTGGTCTCGAACTCTTGACCTCGGGTGATCTGCCCGCCTTGGCCTCCCAAAGTGCTGGGATTACAGGCGTGAGCCACTGCGCCTGGTCTGTTCTTGTTTTTACTTCTTAAATGTATATGGTAAGAAATATATATATATATTTTTTGAGACGGAGTCTAGCTCTGTTGCCCAGGCTAGAGTCCAGTGGCGTGATCTCAGCTCACTGCAAGCTCCACCTCCTGGGTTGATGCCATTCTCCTGTCTCAGCCTCCCGAGTAGCTGGGACTACAGGCGCCTGCCACCACGCCCGGCTAATTTTTTTGTATTTTTAATAGAGACGGGGTTTCACTGTGTTAGCTAGGATGGTCTCGATCTCCTGACCTCGTGATCCGCCCACCTCAGCCTCCCAAAGTGCTGGGATTACAGGCGTGAGCCACTGCGCCTGGCAGAAAGAATTTAAACATTCTAATCGAGTGAAATTAAGTCCCCTCTCACTCTTCACCTTCAGTCCATTAATTTTCCTTCTCAGAAGCAACTGCTGGTATCATTTATGTATGTGTGTATGTATCTTTTTTTTTTTTTTTTTTGAGATGGAGTTTCACTCTTGTTGTCCAGGCTAGGGTGCAATGGCGCCACCTTGGCTCACTGCAACCTCTTCCTCCCAGGTTCAAGTGATTCTCCTGCCTCAACCTCCGGAGTCGCTGGGATTACAGGCGCCCTCCACCATGCCTGGATAATTCTTTGCATTTTTAGTAGAGATGGGGTTTCACTATGTTGGCGAGGATGGTCTCGAACTCCTGACCTCAGGTGATCCACCTGCCTCAGTCTCCCTAAGTGCTGGGGTTAGAGGTGTGAGGCACTGTGCCCAGCTGTGTGTGTGTATCTTTGTAGGAATATTCTCTACATTGGGCCAGATGCAGTGGCTCACCCCTGTAATCCCAGCACTTTGGGAGGTCATGTGAAACCTCGTTTCTACAAAAAATACAAAATTAGCTGGGCGTGGTGGCCGGTGTCTGTACTCCCAGCTACTTGGAAGACTGAGGTGGGAGAATGGCTTAAGCCCAGGAGGTGGAGGTTGCAGTGATTGTGCCACTGCACTCCAGCCTGGGTGACAGAGCCAGACCCTGTATCAGAAAAAAAAAAAGAAAGAAAGAAAAAAAAAGAAAGAAATATTCTCTACATTCACAAATGATAGCAAACTGCAGACAGTGTTCTGCATATTTTTGTTTAATTTAAAAAATTATTTTGGAGATTATTGGAGATTATTAGATATTATTAAAATCTCCCCTTTTCTTTTTTACCAGCAGTGTAGTATTCCACTGTGAGGATGTCCCGTCACTTATTTAACCAGTACTGACATGCATTTAAGTTGTTACCAGTCTTCTACTGTTGCTTTAGTGACTATCCTTGAAGTCAAATGGCTGGGTTGAAGAGAATGTGTAAGAGGGAGTTTTGGCTTGGGTTTGAAGGGAGAAAGAGCAGCCACATAAGAGGAGTAAGAGGAGATGGAGAGGGCAGAGGGGCACAGTGGAGACAGCAAGGGGCTCTGAGCCGGGGAGGCTGGAGGCTTGTGTCCCAGTCTTGGTTCTGTTCTTTACTACTCCTGTGTTCTTTACTTGTTCTGTGACCTTGAAAAAATTACTGAATTTATCTGAACCTCTTTTTTTTTGTAAAATGGGGAGAACAATACGAACCTCACTGATTCATTGTGAGGTTTAAAAATAATTTCCATGATTATATATAGAAAAATAGGTGGACTTACTCTATAATAAAAGCAGCAATGATCTCTGGATAGTGGTATCTGAAATGTTCTATTTTTTCTTTTATATCGTCTGCATTAGCTGCGTTGTCTAAAATTTCTACAGTATACATGCATTATTTTCACAATCAGAAAGAAATAATATGGACTCTATATGATTCTGGTGGGGCAGGGGGAGAGGTAGAGGTAGGAGCGTAGGCTGAAATATTTGTCAAGATTACTTAGCAGAGACTGCAGGGATGGGTTGGATTTACAGAAGAACAGAGTTGGCTAGAAAGACCACATCACTGGAGGACATGAGCGAGCAAAAGCATGGAGATGGCAAAGCATCAGTGGGCAAAGCCGTCCAGTTTAGCAGCAGCAGAGTCCTCTTGTTAATTCCACTCACTCATTCTTTTCACAAGCATCTACCGAGCACAGATTCTGGCCAGGCACTGTGTTCTGCCCTGGGGCTGTTTTGTGTTATAGTGATCATAACAGAAGCTTTGTGGACCTTATGACAATTGGAGACGTTCACAGAGAGGTATAAATCGCTCCTGTGAAATGTCAACAGGAGCAGCTTGGGCAGTCTGAGAGCCTCCAGTCGAGTGTGGCCTAGTTAGTGAGGTGAAGAAAGCATTCCTAGAGGAAGTCCTCAGGGCATTAAACCAAGATTGGAAGGACAATTAGGTGTCAACCAAGCAAAGAAGAAAGGTAAGCGTGTTTCAGGAAGAGGGAACAGCAAAGTGGATGGCCCAGTTGCAGAGGAAGCCTGGTGAGTAAGAGGGATGAGGTCAGAGGGCGAAGGGAAAGGGTCCGGAGGCATTGGCAGACTGGGCAGTCAAAGTCCTCATAGGTTGTAAGAATTTTGGACATGACAGCAGTGGGACCATGGAAGAGTTTAAGTCCAGAGGGACACGATCAGGCTTGTGTTTTGAGCAGTCCCTGCTGGCAGCAGAGAGTGGAGATAACGTGAATCAGTGAGGAGACCCCTGGGAATGGAGGGTGATAATGTGAATGAGGGGAGTGGTGATGAAGATGGAAGGAAAAGGATGGGATTAGCACAAAAGGAGTGGGAGAAAAGGCTGAAGAGATATAGCGGGGCATTGCTGTAAGTCCCAGCTGAAGGGTTTAATCACCAGTTAGATACCTGGAGCCACTGATAGTGATATTCTAACAACCTCCATTCATAGAATAGAGTGTCTACCTTTGCTGGACCATGCACAACTATTTTTTGCATGCTTATCTCATTTAATACTTGTGGCTACCCTATGAGGATGGTACTATTACTCTCATTTGGTGGGTGGATTAAGCAACTTGATCTGAGTCACCCACCACTAAGAGGCGGACCTGGGATTTACACCCTGCATTCTGGTTGCAGAGTATAACCACCAGGCTACACTGTCACGGGAGCTTTTCAGCAGAAAAAGGATGTGAGCAGGGTTGTGACTTTGGAAAATTAATCTGGTGGCAGTGAGCAAGATGGACGTGTTTGGGCAGAAGTGAGATCGGGGAGTCTGGGTCATGGTGAGACCAAAGGAATGGGGAGGAAAGGATGGATGTGGAGGCCATTGTAAATAGATAGGATTGAAGATGTGTATTAGTTATCTATAGATAGGATTGAAGGTGTGTATTATCTATTGCTGCTATAAAAATCTACCACAAACGTTGTGGCTTAAAACAACACCTATTTTTTTTTAAATCTTAGTTCTATAGGTTGAAAGTCTTGGCAGGCATAATTGATTTCTCTCTTAGTCTCACAAGGCTAAAATCAAGGTGTCAGCCTGTCTGAGCTCTTCTCTGAGGCTCTGGGGAAAGAATCTGCTTCCACTGTCATTCTTGTTGGCCAAATTGAGTTCTTTGCTATAATAGGACTCAGGTCCCTGTTTCCTTGCTGGCTGTCAGGTGGGGGTCATTCTCCTAAAAACCACTCTCTGGTGCCTGCATATGGCCCCTCTGTCTTCCAAGCCAGCAACAGTGCATTATTTTTGTGATTTGAGTACTTCCAGTTGCCTCTATCAGCAGCCAGAGAAAACATTCTGCTCTGAAAGGGCTCACCCAGATTATCTCCCTTTTGCCATGTAGCATAATCAGGGAGCAACGCCAGGAGGGGAAAGTCATGGGGTCATCTTAAAATTCTGTGTAACCATACGACCACTTGTATTACACGTCTTGGAAAGCTGGGTGGGGAGGGATGTCAGAAGGGGTGGTGTGGGGACAAGATGGCCCTGAGGTTTGGAAACTGAATAATTGGGAACCCAGAAGTGTTGGTTTGGGAGGCTGGAAAGATAATGAGGTGTGTTTTGAGGTGGACACATAGAGCAGTTAGAAATGGGAATGGCAACGGGGCGTGGTGGCTCTCGCCTGTAATCCCAGCACTATGGGAGGCTGAGGCAGGCAGATCACAAGGTCAAGAGATTGAGACCATCCTGGCCAACACGGTGAAACCCTGTCTCTACTAAAAATACAAAAATTAGCTGGGTGTGGTGGCACGCGCCTGTAGTCCCAGCTACTCAGGAGGCTGAGGCAGGAGAATTGCTTGAACCTGGGAGGCGGAGGTTGCAGTGAGCCGAGATCTTGCTTGCTTGCACTCCAGCTTGACGACAGAGCAAGACTCTGTCTCAAAAAAAAAAAAAAAAAAAAAAAAGGAAAAGAAATGGGAATTGCCTCTCAGCAGAGTGGTGATATTGCATTCTTTTCTACTTTGTTATTGAGATACGCCACACAGACAGGAAAGAACACCAATCTGAGTGTACAGCTCAATGAGCTCTCCCATATGTGGACACCTGTGCCAACACCCTTAGGTCAAGATTTCCAGCCTCCCCCAACCAAGTTCCCTGTGCTCCTTCCCAGCCGTGGTTCCCCATGGGTGACCACTATTCTGACCAATATCGATTGCCATAAATTAGTTTGGCCTGTGCTTGAGCTTCATATACACGGAACCATACAGCATCTTCTCATCAAATATTAATAATTTATTGGGTGTCAGGTATTGTGCCAGGCTCTGCAGATGCAACAAGACAGACAAGATCCCAGCCCTCATGGAAGTTCTGCCCAGAAGGAAGAGATCAATACTGTTGTAGGCAACAGGATGACCCAGGGGGAGAGTGTGGACAAAGCAGAAAGATCGTAAAGGTGAAACTGGGAGAAATGCTTAAGTATGGGGTGGGAGTAGGGCAGGGTGTTTGGAGGATGGAGGGAAGTTGGAGTGTGCAGCAGCGCAGAAACAGAAGAGAGAGCTCTTCAAGAGGGAGGGGACGTCAACAGCATCGCATGCTGCTGAGTGGTTAATCAACACATATTTATGGAGCATCTGCTTTGTACAAGGCTAGGGACGGAGTGGAATAGAGAGTGGCATAAAACTCCTTGTAATAACGATCTCTAACATGCTTATAGAGATAAGAGAAGGCCCTGGCAGAGGGTAGAGGGGGTGTGCATGGAAACGCTATAAAATTCAAATATGATCATGTCATCGCCCTGCTTAAAACTCTCCTATGGCTTTCCATTGCCATTAGGACTAAGATCAAAACTTCACCATGGCCTCCCCGGCCCTTGTGGTCTGACCTGTCAACTTCTGTAGCCTTTGGCCCTTGTCTTTCTCCCTGTTACTCTGACTTCCAGGCATCCTGGCTGCCTCTTTCCTCCTTGTTCTGCTCCCTCCTGCTCCAGGGCCTTTGCATGCATCATTTCTTTAGCCTAAAACTCTCTTCTTCTCCCTGCTACCCCTCCAGAGACCTAGTTAACTATGCTCACCATTATTCACATCTCAGGTCAACGGTCATCTACTTAGAGAAGACTTCCCTGATTTTCCTGCTTGAAAGAGTTCCCTATGTTTTGCACTCCCACAGCCTGCTTTACCGACACTTATCATGGTGGTCATTATATATCTGTGTGATTACTACATCAGTATTTCCCTCTCTCATGTATCAGAGACTTTCAAGAGAGCAGGAACCTCATCTGCTCACAATTGTCAGTGATTCCCCAGCAGCTAGCTTAGCGAGGGCTCAATAAGTAATTGCTGAAGGAATGTGTTTATGAATTTGAAGTCAGAAGGTCTGTCTTTGAGCCCTGGCTATGTGACCTTGGATATGTAGCTTTCTTTTCTTCCCTGGGACTCAGTTTCATCATCCATAAAACGAAGGGATAGACTCTCAAAGGGTTTCTCTGGCTTGATGTCCTTGGATTCAATAACTCACACTCATAAGAATGTCACTGGGCTGCCTGCCAGCACATTAGCATTGATATTACTAAGTGCTGAGTAAGAAGGTGCAAAACATCTAGTGCTTTTAGAGACAGGACAGAGCAGTGTGATCTAGGATGTTCAGAGAAGACTTCCTGGAAAAGGTGGGTAGGAATGAATTAATAGATGGAGACAATAGAGATTTTTAAGAGCCAGAAAAGGGCTGGGGCACCAAATGTGACAGGAGGCAATAAGGAGACTGGCCTGGCCGGAGCCTGAGGGAAGGATCCAGCTCTCTTTAAATAGCAGAGGCCCGATGTATTAGTTTTCTGTTGCTGCAGTGACAATTGACCACAAACACAGTGGCTTAAAACAACAAAATTTATTATCTTACAGTTCTGGATGTCAGAGTACAAAGTTAGTCTCACTGGGCTAAAGTCAGGATGTTAACAGGGCCTGTTCCTTCTGCAGGCTGGAGGGGAGAATCTGTGTACTTGTCTTTTCCAGCTTCTAAAGGTTGTCCTCATTTCTTGGCTTGTGGTCCTGAATCACATCACCTTTTTCTTTGACTTCGACTTTGTTGCCTCCCTTGTGGTTACACAGTGCACACTCTGATAATCCAGGATGATCTCAAAATCATTAATATAGTTACATCTGGAAAGTCCCTTTTATCATGTCTTGCTTTTCTTTTCTTTTCTCTTTCTTTCTCTTTCTTTCTTTCTTTTTCTTTCTTTCTTTCTTTCTTTCTTTCTTTCTTTCTTTCTTTCTTTCTTTCTTTCTTTCTTTCTTTCTTTCTTTCTCTCTCTCTCTCTTTCCCTCCCTCCCTCCCTCCCTTCCTTCCTTCCTCTCTCTCTCTCTCTCTTTCTTTCTTTTTCTTTCAGAAGGAGTCTTACTCTGTTGCCCAGGCTGGAGTGCAGTGGCACGATCTTGGCTTACTGCAACCTCTGCCTCCTGGGTTCAAGTGATTCTCGTCCCTCAGCCACACAAGTAGCTAGAACTACAAATGTGTGCCACCATGCCTGGCTATTTTTTTTTTTTTTTTTTTTTTTTTTTTGTATTTTTGGTAGAGACGAGGTTTCACCATATTGGCCAGGCTGGTCTCGAACACTTGAACTCAAGTGATCTGCCTGCCTTGGCTGCCCAAAGTGCTGGGATTATAAGTGTGAGCCACCATGCTCGGCCAGTAGTCTCTTTTATCATGTGAGGTAAATGTTCATAGGTTCTGGGCATTAGGATTAGGATAAGGACTTTTTTTTTTTTTTGAGACGGAGTTTCGCTCTTGTTGCCCAGGATGGAGTGCAATGGCACAATCTTGACTCACCGCAACCTCCACCTCCCAGGTTCAAGTGATTCTCCTGCCTCAGCCTCCCTAGTAGCTGGGATTACAGGCATGTGCCACCACACCTGGCTAATTTTGTATTTTTAGTAGAGACAGGGTTTCTCCATGTTGGTCAGGCTGGTCTCGAACTCCCGACCTCAGGTGATCCGCCCACCTCAGCCTCCCAAAGTGCTGGGATTACAGGCATGAGCCACCGTGCCCAGCCTAGGATAAGGACATCTTTGAGTGGCTATTTTTCAGCCTATCGCACCCTAGTAGTTATTCCGGTGGTCTCTGGAGCCAGAATGTCTCAGTGCAGGCGTTGGCTTTGTCACTCATTCACTAACTCACTCATTCATGAGGACATAAAGAGGTTAAATAACTTGCCTAGGCCTAATCCTAGGATTCTAGCTCTCATCATGGTGGGTCATAACTTACCCAGGCTTAATCCTAGGATTTCAACCCCTTTATGCCCTAGTTGTCTTATTTGTAAAATATGGAACTAGTAGGATTCACCTAATTTATTTTGATTATTGATTGTTGCATGACATAGCACCCCAGATTTCAGTAGCTAAAACTGATTTTTTAAATGTTTCATGAGTCTGGGGGTTGGCTGGGCTCAGCTGGGCATTTCTTCTACTCTTTGTGGTGCTGGCTGAGTTCCCTCCTGCAGCTGCATTCAGGTGGAAACTCAGCTGGGATTGGAACATCCAGGATGGCCCCACTGACATGCCTGGCAGTGGCTGCTGGCTGGAAAATCTTGGCACTCCTTCATGCCACCTCTCACCCTGCAGAGCCTTTCTGCCTCCACTGGCTTCTCCAGCTGAAGAGTTCAGACTTCTTACATGGTAGCTGGCCTCCAAGGAGGTGACTACGGAAGCTGCGAGCTCTCTTAAGGCCTAAGCCCAGAAAGTGTCACTTCTGTTGAATTCTGTTGGTCAAAAAATGACATGGCCAGCCCAGATTCAAAGGGATGGGAAATAGACTCCACCTCTTATGCAAAGTCATATGGCACAAGTCTCGTGGGATGCACCTGCTATGGCAGTTGTAAGAATTCCATGAATTGAAACCTGTAAAAGAACATAGAACAGTGCCAGTTTCCTAGAAAGTGCTCAATACTTTTTAAAAAGCTCAGGCTTGGCCAGACACAGTGGCTCACGCCTATAATCCCGACACTTTGGGAAGCTGAGGCAGGCAGATTGCAAGGTCAGGAGTTCCAGCCTGGCCAACATGGTGAAACCTCATCTCTACTAAAATACAAAAATTAGCCGGGTGTGGTGGTGGGCGCCTGTAGTCCCAGCTACTCGGGAGGCTGAGGCAGGAGAATTGCTTGAACCTGGGAGGTAGAGGTTGCAGTGAGCCCAGATCGAGCCACTGCACTCCAGCCTGGGTGACAGAGCAAGACTCCGTCTTGGGGGGGAAAAAAAAAAAAAAAAGCTCAGGCTCGGCCGGGTGCAGTGGCTCAGCACTTTGGGAGACTGAGGTGGGTGGACCACCTGAGGTCAGGAGTTCGAGACCAGCCTGGCCAACATATAAACCCCATCTCTACTAAAAAATACAAAAATTATCTGGCCATTGCACTCCAGCCTGGGTGACAAGGTGAGACTTCGTCTCAAAAACAAACAAACAAACAAAACAAAACAAAAAAAAACAAGAAACAACTCAGGCTCTAGTGCTTGCCTGCCTAGATTCAAAACCCAGCTCCACAGCTTATGGTTTTGTGACCTTTGGCAAATTACTTAATGGCTCCAAGCCTCAGGGTCTTCATCTGTAAATGAGAGTAGTGGCAAAATTTACTTTAAAGGGTTGCTGCAAGGATCAAATGTAATCGTATATGCAGGCTTATAGCTCAGGTCCTGTCATATAGTTAGTACTCAATAAGCCTTAGCTTTTGACGCAGGTACCGTGCAGGCACTTTCTCATATATTCTTTTATTTTAGCCTATTGTTAACCCCATGTGGTCGAGATAGATACACGTTTATCTGTGAAGAAATGGAGGCCTGAAGTCTTCAGAAATTTGGGGAAGGAAGTAGTATATGCTTACGACTGGGGCCCAGGTTCGTGTAGTCCTTCCGCTTTACTACTGATTTCAAGCTTTTTTGTTTTTTTGGAGAGAATCACCTCCCACCCCAACCCACCTTTTTCAAACAAACCTAATGCGTAAAACTGAGAAGACAGTATTTTATTAGCACATATTATGAAGGCTCAAGATTTAGCTTTTTACTTATTAGGAAAAAATGTCAATAAACCCACATACTTATCATGATGGTAGCCTCTAATGTGTTCAAATTCAATTCATAACAACATTTCTATGAACATATGATCTCTTACTTAAGGTTTCAAAAATATACCTATATGAAAGTTCAGGCCAGGCATGGTGGCCCACACCTGTAATCCCAGTGTTTTGGGAGACCTAGGTGGGAGGATGGCTTGAGCCAAGGAGTTCCAGGCTGTAGTGAGCTATGATTGCACCACTGCACTCCAGCTGGGTGACAGAGCCAGACCCCATCTCTAAAACAAACAAACAAGCAAGCAAGCAAGCAAACAAACAAACAAAATCTGTGGACCCTTTACATACTTCTAAGGAATTTTAAAGTTCCATGGATTCCAGGTTGGAGACTCTGTCATCAGACCACATCCTTCTACATGGGGGTGGAGGAAGTGGACCATCTGGGTTCCAAGCAATGGAGGTCTTAACCTGGCTAAGGACTTTGGAGTCTTTTTGTAAGCAATGGGGTGTCATTTAATGTTTTTTTTTATCCATTATCTATTGGACTTTTTTTTTTTTTTTTTTTTTTTTTGAGACAGAGTCTTGCTCTGTCGCCCAGGCTGGAGTACAGTGGCACAATCTAGGCTCACTGCAACCTCCGTTTCCTGGGCTCAAGCAATTCTCCTGCCTCAGCCTCCCAAGTAGCTGGGATCATAGGCGCACGCCACCATACCCAGCTAATTTTTTTGTTTTTTTAGTAGAGACGGGGTGTCACCATGTTGGCTAGACTGGTCTTGAGCTCCTGACCTCAGGCAATCTGCCCACCTCTGCCTCCCAAAGTGATGGGATTACAGGCATGAGCCACCACACCCAGCCCTGGACTTTTGAGGATTGTGATCAAGAAGAATAAAGGCAGAGAAAAATAATAACTGCCAATATTTATTAAATGCTGGCTGTATACCAGGTACCATGCTCTTTCCTTATTTTATCTCATTGAGTTACAGGAAGGCACTGTTATCACTCCCGTTTGACAGATGATAAAACTGAGGCTTAGGCAGAATAAGTAACTTATCAAGCTAGTAAACAATGAAGGTGGATTGCAAGTCAATGAGAAGTCATTGAATTTTTTTTTTTTTTTTTTTTTTTTTTTTTTTTTTGAGACTCGGTCTCACTAAGTTGCCCAGGCTGGAGTAAAAAGGCTATTCACAGGCACAATCACTGCGCACTACTGCCTCAAACTTCTGGGCTCAAGTGATCCTCCTGCCTCAGCCTCCTATGTATCTAGGACTACAGATGCACACCACCACACCCAGACAATTTTAAAATTTTTCATAGAGACAAAGTCTCAGTATTTTGCCCAGGCTGGTCTTGAACTCCTGGCCTCAAGTGATCCTCCTGTCTTGGCCCCAAAGTGTTGTGATTACAGGTGTGAGCCATCACGCCTGGCTGGAAATTTTTTAGGAGGAAGCTATTGGTGATGTGGTAAGTGGGAACAGAGGGGTTAGGAAAGGAAGAGGTGGTGGGAGGTGGAAGCCCGAGATGTATATCCAGGAATGGTTGACAGCAAGGGGAAGGGAAATTAGGATAGAGGTCCAAAGGGTAAGGGCATAGAAGGAAGGCTCAGAGGGGAAAGGGAAAGATAGGGAATGCAGGAGGAAGAGGAGGGTCACTGAAGGAGCATGTGGGTGAAGCATTCCTTCTCCCTGTGTCCCTGGTTCTCCTGAATTCCCAAGGGTATTGACCCCAAGAGAGCCACAGGTGGAGATTGTGCCTGCACCAGGCACTTCTATAGGAATGGCCCTGGCAGTCCTAGAGATGGTGCCACACCCTTAGAGGCAATGACCAGTGTGGGGCAGTTTTCCCTTTCCTTTCACACACTTTATGCTCCAGGCAAACTGGGCTGCTCTTTTCCCAAACATGCCTGGCACCACAGTGTAGAGGAAAGGGCATGGCTTTCAGAGGCAACCGGTTCCAGGTTTGAGGCTGCTTACTAACTCTGATGTTGGGCAAGTTATTTAACTTCCCTGAACTTCAGTTTCTCATCTATATACACGGAGATTATAACACCTATCTCTAAACATGTTGGGAAGGGTTAATGAGATAATATGGATGAAAGCTGCCAGCATATTCTTGGTACAGAGTAGATACTCCTGAAATACTGGAGTCCTCCTTCTCTGTACTTCTGTTCATGCACCTCTCTCCTCTGGCCAAGCTGTTCCTCCAGGCTCCACCTGTTGAAGCTCCGCCCAACACCTGCCCAGCTCCAGCGGCACTTCTTCCTTCAATCCTGCCTCTGACCCTGCCAGCTTGCACAGATCTGTCCCTTCCTGGAACACTGGAACGCTCTGTATTACTCACAAAGAACTTAAGGCACACTTATCACTTTGTGGTATAAGTTTTGTTTTTGGCTTTAACAAGCCTGTAATAAATATTTACAGAAAGAAGCAAAGGATGTATTGGCTTGAGCTTTGGAAGAGTACAGAACCAGTTTTGCATCCCTATTCTTTTGTGGGATCTGGAAGGCCTCTGGCAGAAGCTGGGGGGACTGGCAATGACATTTAATTGGCTTTTGGTGAGGAGCAGGCAGATCAATGATGTCCTTGATCGGTTGATCTGGCGGTGCAGTTGCAGGGGTGCAGTGTTAGTATCAGTGAAACTTTTAAGTCTGGGAGAATCACTGACAGCTTTGGCTGAAGTGAAAGTTCAGGAAGGCTCCATTATTGGGATAGGATTACCATGGAAAGTCTGTGTTCCTAGAAATTAACCAGAGTTTAATGCTGAATTCAGTCAAATTTAAGAGCAGATTGGGGACTGGTTGAACCTAGGACTGGAGATTACACCACTTCTCTTTCTAGGGAAGAACCTGGAATCTCAGCCAGGGCTGAAGGCCGTGCCCACTGGCCTCTCTGGGATGGGAGTAGAGGGATAAAATATCTGAGACAATGGAAAAAAAGGAAGATAGCCAGTGTGCCTGGGTCTTGGAGAAGTGACATCTGATTTCCCCACCCTTCCTCCTTCACATGCTCCTGGGCCACCTGGACCATCACCCACCATAGCCCAAACTCCCCAGGCCTCTCTCCTCCTAGGAAGTCATCTCTGTTCTCAGCATCTCCATGTCTTCCACTTACCAGTGTTTCAAGACTGACAACTGAGACCTAACTGGTCCATTACTATCTCTCAATCCTTTCTCCAGGGGAAGTTTGTTTATTAATCTCTGATGCTGGTTTCCTTCAATGGAGATAAACAGCAGGGGAATGTTTTCCTCTGCCCTATTAAAAGGACAATTTAAATACTGAATCAGGCCGGGCACCATGGGTCACGCCTGTAATCCCAGCACTTTAGAAGGCCAAGGCGCATGGATCACCTGAGGTCAGGAGTTCAAGAGCAGCCTGGCCAACATGGCAAAACTCTGTCTGTACTAAAAATACAAAAATTAGCTGGGCATGGTGGTGCACGCCTATAATCCCAGCTACTGGGGAGGCTGAGGCATGAGAATCGTTTCGACCTAGAAGGCAGAGGTTGCAGTGAGCTGAGATAGTGCCATTGCACTCCAGCCTGGGCAACAGAGCGAGACTCTGTCTCAAATAAATAAATAAATAAATAAATAAATATAAATACTGAATCATATAACAAATGTGCCACTTCTTACCGCTTTTGAGCAAGCTCAGAGTCCAGTCAGGGAGAAGAAACTCCATGACAATAAGCCGAGAGATATCTCAAGGCAATCTGGGAGTGGAGGGCCAAATGTGGGGGAATTATGGCAATAATAATGTTTCCTTGGGATTTTCTGCTGTATAGAATAATTTCACAACCGTTATCTCCATTTGACAGATGGGAAACTGAGGTTCAGAAAGGGGAAGTCACCTGCCAAGATCAGATAGCCGGTAAGTGACAAGACCAGGATTCAAATCCACACCATCTCGGAAGCCTAAGCACTCCCAGGAAGAAATGCAGGGGTTTCTGGGTGATGGACAGGTGGGATGGGGAGCTCAGGGGAAACTTGTGGAGGACGTGGCCTTTCTGGGTGGATAGGAATTCTTCTAGGGGAAAAGAGTGGATGCAGGAAGCAGCAGGGGGCTTATCTGGGAGTCTTCAACTTGCTAGATCCCGTCTGTGACCTGTGGACTCCGCAGCTTGGAGCTGTCCCTGGAAAAATCCTTCTAACTTTACTGCAGAGGTCCTAGGCTGGAGAAACAAGGGAGTCTCTCGGCTCCCAGACCTCTTCTGGAGCCCAGATTCTTCCCAGCTATAGCCTCAGGTTGATCCCTATAGCAATTTGAGCCAAAGATGCCTTCAGCATCCCTGTGCCCCCCTCCTAGCCCTGGGGGCCTGTCTGCACCCCTTGCCCATATCCTGAGACCCTGAGAAAAAACCTCAGCCATCCGTGTGGGTCTCCTCCCAGCAGGTCATGCTCCCCCTGCCATGGACAGGCTCCTGCGATGATGGATCGCTGGCCCCAACGCACATATTATTATGAAATGGGTTTATTACTCTCTAAATCTCTCACTAATGTGCCGCTGTTTAATCCCTTTATCCAATTCTCAGTCTCTCAGGCTCAGCCACAGCTCTCTCCACCCAGGAATAGGTCTGAATGGTTTATTGGATGATTTCTGACTTGGGGGAACTAGGGTGGGGGCTGTTTAGAGGAGGGGAGGAGGAGAGTGAGCCATGCAGCCTTCGAGAGAAGTTCAAGAGCTTGTCTGGGGTCTCAAACATGGTTACTTCCCGGGGCCCCTTCTGTCTGTTTCTCTCTCTCTGACTCACACTTGCCGCCACCTCACTCCATCTCTGCCTCCTGGCTCTCAATGCCTTGTCACCTCCTCTCTGGCTCTCTGACTATCTCTTTTTGTCTCTCTGTCTTCTCTTGAAGCCAGATTGTGGTCAGTCCTCACAACGGACAGGGCGTCCCCTACCTCTCCCATCCCACCTTGAGCCCTCTTTTCTGGAGGTTTCTTTCCTTCTGCTGGGTTTCTGTCCTCCAAGTCACTTCTTCACCCCAGCCCTACTAGCCAGCTACTTTCATCTTTGGGCATCTGCTCTTGATGTGCCCCTCTGGCTTTCCTCTTCCACCCTCAGCCCCTCCCATCTGTCCTGCTCTCAGGCCCACACCCACCCCTGCTGACCCCAGCAGCCTGAGCCTCCTCTCTTCTGCCCTCAGCCTCCTCTGCCTCCCCACCCTGGCGGACTTTCAGCTCCAGAGGCCTCCTGCCTGCCCTCCTCGCCTGGCTTTGGCCCCCTCTGCACTGGCCTTCTCTCCCTCCCTCGGTCTCTATCTCTATCTCCCCCAGTGTCTCTCCCCAAGCAGTCCCTCCCCACGCTGACACACCAGCCGGTAAGGCAGCCAGGGCTTCCTGCTGTCAGCTGGGGAATAGATAAAGATAAATGATATTATGTTAAATTCCACTTAATGACAAATTTTTAATTTTCTGAACATGGTCATTTTCTGGCTAGTGAATCAAGTGGAGGGAGCTAATTACATGAAGATCTGAACAAAAATAACTCCTAATTTTCAAGGATAATGGAAGAGAAATGTTGGAGATTAATGGCACTATTTATCTTTTTTAAATTTCTATCTTTCTCTGTGATAGCCGTGCTCCCCAAGGAAAATATTCATAAAATGAAATTGAAGTCGTAACTTAATAGGTTATTAAAATTTTTGAGTGCATATCACTTTCCTTCCGCAGCACTGTAAATTTAAATTGAAGTTTGCGGCTCCCCGAGTCACCAGCGGAGTTTTTTTTATGATGGCACAATAGAGAGAAACATGCATCTTTGTCAGGAGGTATTTGCTAGTCTAATTTTATGGCAGGCCGGATTATCAGACGGGAATGGCAGCGCCGGGGGAAGCTGACAAGCCCGCAGCCGGCAGCCATGTGTTTCCATTAGCACCCCGAACCGTCCGGGGCTTCTCTGGACTCTCATTTTCCACTTCAGTCTTTTATCTTGATTTAAAGTGAGGGCGCCCAATATTCAGGGCCTGTCATTTTTCTCTCTCACACACTCTCACGCGCTCTTCCTCACTTCTCCCCTCCCACTTCCTCTGCTTGGGGCCCGCTCCCTTTCATCTCTGGGGTCTCCAGCGTGGGCGCTGCCCTCCTTCCCTGTCCTCGCCCAGCCCCATGGGCTCCTCTCTGGGAGGAGGAAGGGAGGAGGCCAGGGCCGGCAGGGCAGCCGCCAGTTAGTTATAAATTTGAGTGAAGCCTCCACCCGGTGGGCTCATCAGCTGAACATTCAATGGTACACCCTGTGTGCAAGAGAGGGAGGGGGCTCTCCAGGCTCAAGCCCATCAGGCCCCCTAATTGAGTTGAGTTTCGAGGAGGAGGAGGAGCAACTGTTGGCCCAGGGGACCAGAGGGTAGTTGGAATGATCACCAGTCTCTCTTCCGGTCCCTGTCTCTGTTTCCATCCAGGTCTCTGTCCCTGGCTTTGTCTCTGGGTCTCAGAATCATAGACCTAGAGGGAAACTTAAAAAGAGCCCAGACCGACTCCCACATTTTATAGAGGAACAAACTGAGGTCCAGAGATGGGGAGTGTCTTGTCCAAGGTCCCATAGCTAATTAGTGGCTGAGAAAGCACAAGAAGTTGGATATTAGAGATGCTTGGATGGCTGAACTTCCCGTTGGACCACACTGCCTCCCACAGCCTCTTTGTTCTCGGGTGGAAGCCAGCCTCTTTGTGTCTGCCTTAGCTCCCACCCCGCTTTGCCTACTGCTGTGGTCACTGACATTCTCGAAGGCACTGGCCTTGACACCCAAGGTCATCTTTTATTCATGTCCTGTCCTCATCCCCATACCCTGTCACTTACCAGGTCCTGCCATCCCTTTTATCTCTCCCATCCTCTCCTTCACTCAGGTTCACCCACCCTGTTACATCAGTCCCCCGCCTGCTCACTTGTTTCCATGCTCTCCCCCAACTCCTGTCCCATAGTGACCTCCCCTAAATATCCCAAATCCCCACTCTTCTGCCTGTGCTCAGAACCCCACTCTGCACCCTCCATCCCACACCTACAGGGTTGAGTTCTGTGTTCTCACTCAAGCCTCAAAGTCTGCAAGACCAGGGCCCACTGCCTCCCCTCTGTCCCCCTCACCCTTGCCCACCATATATCCATGTAGGGTCAATTCCAGCCAGGTGGCACCACTGCACCTTTGATCTCGGTGTCCCCACTAGGAATGTCCTCTCCCGTGGCTCCAACCAACCACTCATGACCCACTTCAAACTACACCCTCCCTGGGCTCCCCTAGTCCACAGTGATCTTCCCTCCTCTCTAGACTTCCTTAGCCCTCACCACTCAGGCGTCCATCATCTGTGAACTCACAGCCTGGGACCATCACTGCACTTTCTGTGACTTGTATCATGCTGAACCAGGGACCCTATGTTTAGTTCACGTACCTTATTCCAGTGATTGCAAATGCTCTCCTGGGTCACATATCCTAACCCATATGTCCCCTATGCAGCAGGGACCCCTGGATAAGACATTAGACAGGAAGTCTGTCTAACTCACTCCCTCTGTCTCTCACTCATGTTGATGCTAGCAGAGATCTGAGACTTCAGCTCCCTCATTTTATAGATGGAGAAACCGAGGCCCAGCCAGAGGGGTGGCATCCAGGGTTCTGCCTGAGTTGAGACTCACATCTGGGTCTCTGGCCTCACCATCCTGCTCCTAGGGTTCAGGTCATCACTGTCACTCATGTGTAAGTTGGCAATAGTACTTGTAATCTCAGGGACTTGGTTTCTCCAGGATGGAGAAAAGCAATGCTGGACCAAGATGCCTTCCTCAAAGTGGGATCGGGGTAATTGGGGAACCCTGTGGCAATGGCAGGACTTTTTAACGAAGCATCTACTTAACGAAGCATCTACTTCACCTCTCGCCCTCTTCCGCATCTGAGACTGTTCAGCCTCTGCCCGTGTGTTCCCTTGCCTGGCCACTTCCAAGGGCTCTGACCCCTCCTCCTCCTCACCCACCACAATGGTGGTGGTCCCCCATTGTGTGGGGGGCCATGTTACAGGCATGTTGCAAGCATGTGGCAGGCATGTCACAGGCATGGCCATTTCCACTTGGCTGCCTGTGCCACACAGGTCAGGTGGCGAGTGGCCCAGGCCGCCCCCACGCCGTGTTTAGCAGTGGAGCTGAGCGGAGGCCGTGCCTGGTTCCCCAGCCACAGTCTCTCGTTAGAAAGAAATTAAAAGCCACTCAATTTTGGCTAATATCCCTCTGAAGGCCTTTAACTCCACCTGTGACTAACCCATTCATAATCGCTCCGTTTTAGTGGCTCAGGCTGATGTAGCCTCAATTAATTTGGGAGGAGAGATAAACGGCCATTCCTCTTTGTCTCCCATCCCTTCCTCCGTTCCTGCCCCCTCTGTCGTCTCCCCCACAGCCTCTCTGCCTCTCTCCGCCTCAGGCTCAGTTTTTCTTTCTCCCTTTCTGCGTCTCACCTTTCTCATCCTGATTGTGGGGGTCTCTTTCTCTCTCTCTTGAAATTTCTGTCTTTCCAAGTCTTTCTGTGTCTCGTTCAAAGTCTGTCTGAGTTTTTTTTGTTCTCTCTCTGTTTTGTCCTGCCTTTCACTCACTCTGTCCCTCACTCTTCCCAACTCTTTCTTTTCCTTCATCCATTTCTCTGTCTGTCCGGGCCTCTGTTCTTTTGTCTTTATCTTCCTGCCATGTTTCTCTGGGTTCCCTGCTTCTGGTCACTTTACCCATTGCTCACTCGGCTTTGGGGCTAGTTTCCATACCCCTGAGTGCACTGTGTGTTTTGTCTTGCTCTGTTTCTGATACAGTTTTCCTGGCTGTCTCTCTCCTCATCTCTGTCTTCTTTGCCATCTCTGTCTCTTTGTCTCTGCCGCACCACCTCCGAATCTCTCTTTAGTTGCCTTTCATTCCCCCCACCCCTTCTATCTTAACCCTTCTCCCACAGCTTCTCTCCTTCCTCCTTTTTCTCCCTTGTTTCTCTCCTTCCTTTCCTTTTCTTCTGCCTCTGTCTCTCCATTTCTCTCAGTTTCTGCTGTGTCTCCCTGAGTTTTTCTCTCTTACCTTCTTTTTTCTGTCACAGAAATGACTTTTCTCTCACCCATGCCCCACAGCGCATGCACCTTTTTTCCTGGGGCCTCAACACCCCCCTACCCAGCCCACAAGTCCTTTTGTCTTCCCCTCCCCTCTAGATTATTATTAATGATAAAAGCTCAAACATCACATCAGTAATTTCTGAGTGAGTTTTGCAATGAAACTGGGGCCTTCTCAGCCCCTCCCGAGTCCCACAAATTTTACTTTTGTAATTTCACGCCTCTGGTTATCACCACGCTGCTCCATCCCTCTCTGCCTCTCAGCTCTCCTCCCCTCCCCCCTCCCCCCCGGAGAGAGCACTTAAACTTGTTTTCATTCCCTTATTCTTTATTTTTTTAATGTCCACTCTCTCCGGAGTCAGTAATGTTCTTCCTCTCTTTCCTCTCCCATTTTCTGTTAATTCTGCGCCATCTGCCTTAGCATCTGTTAAAAATAAAATTTCCCTCACACAATGAGAGGCCTCCCTGCTCCTCCCCTCCCCCCTGCAGCCCCCCAGGTTTGGTGCCGGGGCCGTCAGATGCCACTTCCTCTCCTGGGATCCTCCCCCCTCCCCCCGTCCCTAGTCTGGTTTTCAGAGAAGAGACACAGCGCCGGGCAAGCAGGCGGCAGGGAGGGAGGGGGCTGCCCAGGGGGCCTGGAGCTGGAGGGGCAGCTGCAGAGGGAGCTAGAACTAGGGGGTGCAGAGGATGGAACCAGGCTCCACCCACTTGCCTTCGGGACCCTGCCCAGGCTGGAGCTTTGAGCTGCTGAGACACAGCACCTGCACAGGTAGGTGACAACAGGTGGTGGAGAGGTTTGAGGAGACAGTCCTCGCTCCCCAGGGAAGGAGTCATTGATAAATCCATCAGCCCTTTTCTGAAAAATAATGCTGGGGCATGAGGCTGGGGTGGTGGGGGAAACAAATTGGGGGAATGGAAGGACAGCCCCCAAGTCCCAGTAGCTGGCCTCAGTTTGGGCTAAATATGATGCTAGACAAGGTGTCCTTAAGATCGGCTGCCCAGGGTCCCCTCCCCATGTCTGCTGGAGGACTGTGTCCCTGCTGCCCTAGACTCAGCTTGGAGAAGGGAGTCAACTGACCTCCATTCCCTGAAGACTTTAGGAGGCAGGACGCTCTTGGGTTGAAGCCAGCTTCCCAGGGGGTCTGAAAGGAGACTGGGGGTGTGTATGTTTGTGTGCCTGTGAGATTATGGTTTCCTGTCTTCAGTGATCTGTGTAGGTGTGTCTAGGAAGTGTGTGCATATGGACTGGATTTTCACTGATTTTCTTTCTCTGTCACATCATGTCTGGCTACAGCTGTTAAGTGTGGGTGTATTGTGGGTGTTATGGTGGGTGTGTAGCTATACCTCTCCATGAGATGGTGTGTGCCAGTGGCTATGTTGTGACTTTGTATCTCTGTGGGTATCTGTATAAATGGTGTCTTACAAAAAGAAAAAACCTATCTTCCTGTGTATGTGGCTGTGTACAGTTGTTCATATCTTATTATCTTGGTGTGTTTGTATGTGGAAGTGTTACATACCTTGTGTATCTGTGTATTTGTACATTATATCTCTTTTGTGATGTTGGGTGTCACTATTTCTCTATGTGAAACCTCTTTCCCTTGTGATGGGGTGCTCTGAATGTGACCAATGGCAGACAGGCACTTGTGTGTGGCTTGCTTTACTTCTGAGTGAGATAGTGAGTTTGGGAGTCTCTCTGTGGGAGGGTTATCCTGTATGACTGTCTCTGGTGACATATGCACATTTGTGTATGTGTGTGTGCACGAGTGTGCTGCATGCTTCCTTTTACTCAGTGCCACACAAATCTGTGGGCACTGGAGGTGGGCTTGGCTGTGCCAGACATGGTTGGGACGAGGCACGTACAGTTATGGTGGTGGATCCAGGAAGGTGGACTGAGAGAAGATCACAAGTGGGAAACAGAGGCAGCTCAGGAGTGGGATGGCGAAAAATCACAGGCTCTAACACCAAACAGTTCTGAGTCCAATTTTTTTTTTTTTTTGAGATGGAGTCTTGCTCTGTCACCCAGGCTGGAGTGCAGTGATGCAATTTTGGCTCACTGCAAACTCTGCCTCCTGGGTTCAAGCAATTCTCCTGTCTCAGCCTCCCCAGTAGCTGGGACTACAGGCTCGTGCCACCACATCTGGCTAATTTTTGTATTTTTAGTAGAGACGGGTTTTCACCATATTGGTCAGGCTGGGCTGGAACTCCTGGCCTCAGGTGACCCACCAGCCTCTGCCTCCCAAAGTGCTGGGATTACAGGCATAAGCCACTGTGCCCAGCCCCTGAGTCTAATTCCTAGCTCTGCCCTTAACCACGTCAGTGACAAGTTACTTAAACTCATTGAGTCACAGTTTCTACATCCATAAGATGAGAATAGGCATATTTATGCCATAGAGTTGTGAGGAATAGAGACAAAAGATGTCATACAACTAGACTGCACCTAATAGTAATAAAATAATAATAACAAAACAAACCATTATTAAGTGCTTACTATTACATATTGGCTTCGTTTACTCCTCATATCCACTCTAGAAGGGTCCTTACTGTTTTAGAGATGAGGAAACTGAGGCACAGAACATAAATAACCAAGATCAGACAGCTAGTAATGGCAGAGTACTTGCTCAGCAAATGATAGCTTTATTTGGAAAGTAGATGCTTCCAGCAACTCCTCCTAATATTATTCATGTGAATATTGGGGAGATGAGTATGCATCAGACAGACAGCACTTTTTTCCCCCTTATCAAAGTGGTCTCTTTCCAGGTCCTCCCAAACCCTGTACCCTAGAGGAGCTGATGGCTCCTGGGACTGTTTTGGAGACTGGACAAAAGAGGGAGGCTGAAGAGAAGGATATGTCCCCATCCTCCTGGCTGCCTCTTGCCAGCCTTGATCGACACCAAAGACGCAGTAATCTCTCTCTGGCCCGAGGGGAGCAGCAACGTTTGTGAAACAGATTTTTACAAAATGTTTTGACCCTGCTCTCCCCTCCCCCCGCATCCCTGCCTGGCACCGTGTCACCTAATTAAATCAGCCTTCGCGGGCGTCTCCACTCCCTGCTAATTGTGCCCTGGGCCGGCTTCCGGAGGAGGCTGCTGTCTCCATCCAAACACCGCCACCCGCTCCCCAACCCAACTCTCAAGGGCAGTGAAGGCTGCATGTGTGTGTGTTTGTGTGTGTATGTGTGTTTGTGTGTGTGTGTGTGTGTAGGGGAGGGGTTGCAGGAGGGATCACCAGGGGGTCTCCTGTGGCGATTTCCGCGGTCCTCCCCCGCGGGCTTTCCTGAAATCCGGGAAACTGAGGCACCGGCTCCAGATCTTCTCGGCCCAGCTTCTGCCCAAGGACCGGGGCCCAGATCTGAAATGACCTGGGGCCTCGGGGAGGCCAGCCGGAGCGTATCCGAGTAATTGTCTCCGCCAGACGCAGAGCCGGAGCAGGCGGCTCTGAAAATCCCGGATTTCCTTCCCCTTCACCGGCTGCACCGGACCCGCTGGAAGCCGGGCGGTTTTATTTAGAGATCCCAGCCCAAGCGCCGGGGGAGGCTGGGCTGGGCTGGGAGGGCACGGGCCGCCGCCACCTCTGTCCAGGGTGCTGAACCCGCACGGGGCCGGACGGCTTTTCTGCATCTGCCGGCATCATAGCAATGACGAAAAATACTTACAGGCGACTTCTATTGAACGACTACGTGAGGCAGGCAATGAGCTAAGCGCTTCCAACCTCTGTAGAATTAATTCTCACTGCAACCCTAAGAAGGGAAGTTTTCCCATTTTAAGGATGAGAAAACTGAGATTTAGGTTAAAGAGCTGGCATTGGGGATAGTCAAGGGAGACATTCACTTCATCTGTAGTGTCTGATTTCCTTTCTTTTCTTTTTTTACAACCAATAGTATATTTATATATTACTTGTGCATTAAAGATAAGTTTTTTTAAAGTGAATTTTTTAAACTGTGAAACATTCTTTTGAGCATATAACCCAGGTTCTTCAAAGGGAAAAGAGATTCATACACATTTTAAAAAGAGAAAGAAAAAAGCAATCAAATACATCATTGGGTGGAACTTGTTTGGTTTCTTATTTGAACAAACCAAATGTTAAAAAAAAAAAGGAAAATTTGGATATGAATTCAGTAATTGATGATATTAATGAATTCTTACCAATTTTTTAGGTGTGATAGTGGTATTGTGGTTATGATTGTTTGTTTGTTTTTTAAGTCTTTAGTCTTTTTTTCTTAAAAAGAGCTGTTGGCCCATCGCGGTGGCTCACGCCTGTAATCCCAGCACTTTGGGAGGCCGAGGCAGGCGGATCACCTTAGGTCAGGAGTTTGAGACCAGCCTGACCAACATGGAGAAACCCCGTCCTACTAAAAATACAAAACTAGCTGGGCGTGGTGGCGCATGTCTGTAATCCCAGCTACTCAGAGGCTGAGGCAGGAGAATCGCTTGAAGCTGGGAGGCGGAGGCTGCGGTGAGCTGAGATTGCACCATTGCACTCCAGCCTGGGCAACAAGAGCGACACTCTGTCTAAAAAAAAAAAAAAAAAAAGAGCTGTTAAGTGACTTGTCCAAGGTTACTTAAGAGCCTCTTTCTCAACTACTCTGACAGCCCCCTAGCAGATTTGGGCAAGTCTACAGTCTGGTGTGTTATGGGGGCCTGTCTACAGGTTTTTGTGACTGTCTCTGTGTGGGTTGGTATGAGGCGCTGGTATTATATCTTTGTGGGAGACTGTGAGTAGTAAGTTTTGAGTGCTAACTATGTGCCAGCCTTTCTATAATAATATCTTACAGCATTTTAAATTCAGAACAATGCTGGGAGGGAGGAATTACTATTCCAGTATTGCAGATGCAAGAACTGAGGCAGAGAAAGTAATTGCTTGAGGTCTTACAGTTAGTAAGGGATGGCACTGGATCCTACGTATTTTGACTCCATTTCCTAATGGTCTTGCTAATTGATTAAGCCACAGTGGCCTTACAGCATGTGTAAGAAGTGTGCCTGAATATGACTTCATCTAGTGAGTGGAAGTCAACAACTGTGTGTATGATCACAGCAGGGACTCTTCCTGTGATACATTGGGATGGGAGTTGCAGGGAATTACAGAACTGAGGAAGGAAGATTGACTTAAAATAAACCAATTAGCCAGGCTTGGTGGCTCACACCTGTAATCCCAGCACCTTGGGAGGTCGAGGCAGGCAGATCACAAGAGGCCAGGAGTTTGAGACCTGCCTGGCTAACATGGTGAAACCCTGTCTCTACTAAAAATGCAAAAATTAGCTGGGTGTGGTGTCACACATCTGTAATCTCAGCTACTCGGGAGACTGAGGTGGGAGAATCACTTGAACCTGGGGGCACAGGCTGCAGCAAGCTGAGATCATACTGCTACACTCCAGCCTGGGCAACAGAGAAACTCTGTCTCAAAATAATAATAATAATAATAATAATAATAATAAACCAATCAATGGGAATGAGAATGGGAATGATCAGATCCACCAAAGATTTACATGAACTGAATAATTTACCTTGCGGCAAAATACAGCTAAATTTGCTTTTGAAGTTAGAATCTCCCTCTCTATGATGATAAAAGATACTGTCCATTAAGCACCCTCCAAGCTTCTGTCTCCTTATCTGCAAAGATACATAGAAACCATGCGTATATAGCACACAGTCTGCCACAGAGTAAGGATTCAATAGAGTGACCTTTGTTATTGAAGGAAGAAGCATAATATAATGCATGAAAACCAGAGCAGGGCATAATCTTGGTCTCAAAATTCACTAGCTGAATGGCCTTAGGCAAGTGACTTACTTCTCTGGACCTCACTTCCTTCTTCTGTGATAGCGAAATAATCGTACTTTAAAAGTTCATTAAACTTAAATGAGATAATATATAAAGTTCTTGGCATAGTGCCTAGCATATAGTAAGTGCCCAATAAGTGTTCACAGTTGCTACTTTGTACCAAGTGTTTTACATATATTCTGTCTAAGCCTACAAGCTATTTGATATTCCTGCTCAGGCTCTTTTTGTATTCCAAATGCATACTTGTTCCACTCACCTGGCTGCCGGTCTTTCCAAGAGCGACTTCCTCTATTTGAATGTTTCTGAGAGTCAGTGCAGAGGGCTTGGCACAGGGGACTGAAAGGAAGACCGAGAGGGAAGGACTCTGTGCACAGGAAAAAGCACTATTGTGGGAGTTATGAGATTGGAGTTAACATCTTGAACTTGCCATTAACTGATTGTATGACTTTGGTCAACTCATGTTTTTCCTCTCAGAGGCTCAGCTATCCTACCTGTAAAATAAGGAGGGTAGACTAGATGAGCTATGATTTTTTTTTTTTTTTTTTGAGACAGAGTGTTGCTCTGTCACCCAGGCTGGAGTGCAATGGTGTGATCTTGGCTCACTGCAACCTCCACCTCTTGGGCTCAAGCGATTCTCCTGCCTTAGCCTCCTGAGTAGCTGGGATTACAGGCAAGTGCCACCGTGCCCGGCTAATTTTGTATTTTTAGTAGAGACGTGGTTTTACCATGTTGGCCAGGCTGGTCTTGAACTCCTGACCTCAGGTGATCCACCTACCTCGGCCTCCCAAAGTGCTGGAATTACAGACGTGAGCCACCGTGCCCGGCCTGATGAGCTATGATGTTGGATGTTGTAAGATTCTCTGGGTAACTGCATGTGTTCAAGAGATTTGAGGAGAATGTGAAATTATGACTGTGAATTCTGTTGGACTGTGAGAGTGTACGAAAGAAGAGTGTTGGGTGAGTTGTAGGGTTGTGGGTATGGTTTCAACAACATAAATGACAAAGACTGAAAGGAACTCATGACTATACTTCCTTAAGATGAAGTATATCAGCGTGAGACTGCACAGGAGTGAATATTGGGCACCTGGGCACGTTTATTACAGGCAAGTGCCACCGTGCCCGGCTAATTTTGTATTTTTACAAAATTGGGAGTGTGTAAGCATCAAATTCTGTGCATGTGCTGTGTGCAAGAATGTGGGTGTAATGGTGTGAAAATTATAAGAAAAATTATGTGAGAATAAGAGGGTATGGGTGTGGTTGTAAGGGAAGTATATGGGTTGTGGGATTAGATGTGAATGTGTGAGTGCAGAGGTGACATGTGTGAGGGATACTGACAGAGAGAGCGGAGTGGGGGAGGGTTCTGCAGAGCAGGCACCCCAGGCAGGAAGAACCTTAGACATTTTACCCTCCCCGCTTTCCTCCCCATGTTGGGGGGGCCTCTAGAGTGACCTGTAATGCACTGTTTCCACCATGGTTCTATGCCCCTCAGCCGTGGTATCAGGTGCACTTTTTTTTTTTTTTTTTTTGAGACAAAGTCTCTCTCTGTTGCCCAGGCTGGAGTGCAGTGGCACTCCAACTGAACTCACTGCAACCTCTACCTCCCGGGTTCAGGCAATTCTCCTGCCTTGGCCTCCCGAGTAGCTGGGATTACAGGCGCGTGCCACCATGCCCGGCTAATTTTTGTATTTTTAGTAGAGACGGGGTTTCACCATGTTGGCCAGGCTGGTCTCGAACTCCTGACCTCAGGTGATCCACCCACCCTGGCCTCCCAAAGTGATGGGACCACAGGCATGAGCCACTGCACCCAGCCCAGGGACACCTTTTGAGGAAAATCGAAGTTAACACTTGAGGTCCCACTGTAGGCAAATCCAGCGTAGCTTCCCTTTCTATCCTCTCCCTAACAGCCTTGGCCAGGAGACTTCAGAGATAGTGGCAAGACTGACAATGGGAGAAAATCCTGGAGAGGCTGAAACAGACCTCATCCCCGCACTGAGGTGGGAATATAACCCTTTCTTAAGAATATTCATTCAGGACTTCAGCTTATTAGGTAGAGATTTATGATTATACAGAGAACACAGACAGATATACAATTACACTAGGAAACAAGGCTTACCTAGACCTTCATAATCACAGATGTGTCCACACACACACACACACACACACACACACACACACACACACAGAGAGGCAGGAAACTGGTCTGAATCAAAGTTTTTGTTGTTGTTGTTTTGTCTTTCAAGAAAGTGCTCATTCATTTAAGCCAGGAGTGTTCAATCTTTTGGCTTCCCTGGGCCACACTGGAAGATGAAGAATTGTCTCAGGCCACACATAAAATACAGTAACACTAGCTATAGCTGATGAGCTAAATATAAATATATATGTGTGTGTGTATATATATATCTGTGTGTGTGTATATATATATCTGTGTGTGTATATATATATCTGTGTGTATATATATGTGTGTGTGTGTGTGTGTATATATATATATATATACATATACATATAATGTTTTAAGAAAGCCTACAAAGATGTGTTGGGGCATATTCAAAGCCATCCTGGGCTGCATGCAGCCCACGGGCCATGGGTTGGACAAGCTTGATTTAAGCAAAGGATAAAGGACTAATAATACCCTCTTTGGATAGGAATATACAGAGGTACAACCTTTGGAGAAGGCAGTTTGACAGTGTGTGCCCAAATATAAAATATCCTCGGTGCCCCTGTGTCCTTAAGAAAGGTTCCTTGTGTCCAGCCTGAATCCAATAATTCCATTTCTAAGAATTTACCCTAAGGAGATAATTGTACAAGTGCAAGAAGATAATTTGTACAAGTGCAAATACATTCATCTCAGGGTGTTTTAAATAGTGCAAAACTGTCTGGGCATGGTGGCTCACACCTGTAATCCCAGCATTTTGGGAGGTTGAGGCAGGTGGATCACCTGAGGTCAGGAGTTCAAGACCAGCCTGGGCAACATGGTGAAACCTTGTCTCTACTAAAAATACAAAAATTAGCCAGTCGTGGTTGTGCACACCTATAATCTCAGCTACTTAGGAGGCCGAGGCACGAGAATCGTTTGAACCTGGAAGGCGGACGTCACAGTGAGCCGAGATTGTGCCATTGCACTCCAGCCTGGGCAACAGAGCGAGACTCCATCTCAAAAAAAATTTTTTTTAAAGTGCAAAACTGAGAACAACCTAAATGTTTGTCAACAGAAGACTGGCTCAGTATATAATGCAATGGACTATAATGCGACTACTAAAACAATCATATAGCTCTCTTTATTGAAACGGAATGGTGTTCATGCTGTATTATTGATTAAAATGGTAGATTATGGAACAGAACATACAATGTTAGTCTGTTTATATTGCACACCTATATCTATGTTTATTTAAAGGCAGAAAGAGGTTTCTGGTAGGATGGTCACTAAAATAGCAACAGTGGTTCTGTGACTCCAGTGGGCTTTATTTCTGGCTTTCTTTATATTTTCTATATAGTTTACAATTTTTACAGTGATGATGTGTCTTTTTTTTTTTTTTGAGATGGAGTTTCACACTTGTTGCCCAGTCTGGAGTGCAACGGTGCAATCTCGGCTCACTGCAACCTCCGCCTCCCGGGTTCAAGATATTCTCCTGCCTCAGCCTCCCGAGTAGCTGGGATTACAGATGTGAGCCACTGTGCCTGGCCATCTTTTTTTAAAAAACAGAAAGAAAGCAAGCTGCTTTCTGCATGCTGTGCCTTCTCTGTGCCAGTCTCTGCTTGGCACAGACAGCACAGCAACGAACAAGGCAGTGGCTCCTTAGGAACTGCCCAGGATTACACCTCCACAGCAAAGGTGTTGGGAGTCACAGTGACCTTGATGGTGGCATCCCAAATGCCCTACAACTACAGACTGTGTCCTCTTCCTCCTGCCTGCCCCTTACCTGTGTTCAAATGATCTGTGTTCATTTTTTGGAATCAGAGTGAGAAGATGGGGGTCACCTAGAGAACCTGTGGGCTTGGACATAGGGGAGGGGGGCAGCTGGGCAAGACTGGGGCAGCTTTGGAGACACCCTGTGGGGAGGAAAACCTAGGCCTGCTTCTGTTCTTGGTGCCCCTATGTCCATAAGAAATGTTCCCTGTGTGCAGCCTGAATCATTTTTTACTTTCTTGGTGAAAATAATCCTCCTGAAAGTGCCTGAAATCATTCTCCTCTGGGGACACACTCCTTAAAACCTTGGGGCTGTAAGTGATCCTAGAAGCCAAGGATTTCATTGTTCCCCACACTAGTCCCATTTTGGGGAGCTTTAGCCTCTGCTTGAATGCCTCCAGGGCAAGAAACTCACTCTGTCTTGAAATAGGTCTCTTCTGTTTCAGGCAGCTGTAATGATTAGAAAGTTCTTTCTTAAGAAAAGAGCCCAGGTCAGGCGAGGTGGCTCATGCCTGTAATGCCAGCACTTTGGGAGGCTGAGGCTGGTGCACTGCTTGAGTCCAGGAGTTCGTGACTAGCCTGGGTAACATGGCGAAACCTCATCTCTACAAAAAATAGAAAAATTAGCTGGGCATGGTAGTGTGTGTCTATAGTACCAGCTATTCAGGAGGCTGAAGTGGGAGGATCCCTTGAGCCTGGGAGGCAGAGGTTGCAGTGAGTCAAGATCATGCCACTGCACTCCAGCCTGGGTGACAGAGCAAGACCTTGTCTCAAAAAAATAAAGGAAAAGGAAAAGAACCTGAATCTGTCTCCTGGAAGGTGCCTGTTCTCTATCCCTGCAAAGGAGATGTTCTTCAAGGATGGTTGTTACTATGATCTGACTGTTTCTGTCTCCCCCAAATTTATAAGTTGTACATGCCACTGACATTCATGTCTATGGCCACAATCTCAGGCTTCTCAGACTTGCATTTTGCACCTTGTTATGTGGTTGATTAACTAGTGTAGGTCTTCCTTACTAGACTGGACTATTCCCTGAGGATAGGGTCTACATCTTATTTTTGTACCCCTAGCACCAGCCCAATGTGTGACACCTAGTAGACATGCAGGGAACAGTTGAATGAACATGGAGTTGTTGAAGAGGGGGTGCATGACCTTTGTGAAAGGCAAATTCAGCCTTTTGTCAAAGTCAGTCTTGGAATGGGGGAGTAGAGGGGAGAGAGGCATTCAACTTCATTTAATCTCAATGCTAGATGGTTGTGTGGCCTCAGGCAAGTTACTGGGTCTCTTAGAGCCTTAGTTTCCTATATATGAAGTGAGGTACATAATAGTATTTGTCCCACATGGTTGTAATAACAAATCAAATGTAGCAATTAGTGCAAAGTGCCTGACACAGTGCCTCCAACAGATTAAGTGCCATTACTATCGCTTTTGTTGCTTTTGTTGTTTTGGAGGGGCAAGTACACATGGATTATTATTATTATTATTTAGTAGCTCATTTCTACCACCTAGTAAAAACTCTGCCCCATCTTTCAAGCCTCCAGCTCAAATGCCACCTCCCGAATGCCCAGACATCCTCAGGAAGACACTCTCCACTCCCCTGTTGAATAGATAGCACTATATGTGCTTCTGTTTCAGCACTTATCAGGAACTGCCGTCATTTGGAGACATCAGTCCCCAGTGAACTCCGGGAAGGCAAGGGTAGCCTGGTAGTCTCAATCTCCCTTTGCCTGCAGTAGGTGTGACCTGCGGGAGAGGTTCAAAAATGTTGGGTGAATTTTAGGGGAACTTCAGAGCTCCTGGAAATCTAAAAATGTATTGAAAATGGATGAATATGTGATAAAAATGGCCACTCTTCAAGGCACTGACTTCCTAATGGATTTCATGGGTGTCAGGGGCTAAAATATAATGTAAGTGATGCCACAATCTCAATATATTTAGGGCATCCCTCCTCCTTTTTTAAGAAAGAAAGGGGCCAGGCATGGTGGCTCCTGCCTGTAATCCCAGCACTTTGGGAGACCGAGGCAGGCAGATCACCTGAGGTCGGGAGTTCGAGACCAGCCTGACCAACATGGAGAAACCCTGTCTCTACTAAAAATACAAAATTAGCCGGATGTGGTGGTGCATGCCTGTAATCCCAGCCACTCAGGAGGCTGAGGCAGGAGAATCGCTTGAACCCGGGAGGTGGAGGTTGCTGTGAGCCGAGATCGCCCCCATTGCACCCAGACTGGGCAACAAGAGAGAAACTCCATCAGAAAAAAAAAGAAGAAGAAAGAAAGAAAGGAAGGAAGGAAGGAATGAAGGAAAGGAAGAAGAAAGAAAGAAAAGAAAAGAAAGAGAAAGAAAGAGATAAAGAGAGAGAGAAAGAAAGGAAGAGAAAGAAAGAAAGAAAGAAAGAAAGAAAGAAAGAAAGAAAGAAAGAAAGAAAGAAAGAAAGAAAGAAAGAAAGAAAGAAAGAAGAAAGAAAGAAAGAAAGAAAATTAGTCTGATGTCTGTCTGGAGATACCATTACCACAAAGGGAAGAGGTGTTCTCTTCTTCCTCTTCTTCCTCTCTCCTGCCTCACATGGTCCCTCTAGAGATTCCCTAGACGGTGTTCTCAGCCAATATTGCTCTGTTCTGGTCCAGGCATGCTATAAGCATGCTTTTGCAGGGGCTAGCCTGGAACTCTGTTTCCTCTGTCATGCTAGCCCATAGATGTTAATTTACCTGAAGTGTGGCTTAACGGGAGCAAAACTAGGAGGGGTGGGAAAAACGACCCCCGAATTCAGAAAGAGCTGTGAAAGGGATCCTATTTCCCATGCACTGGTGCACCCATCTGTGGCCTTTGTGCACAGATATTCCCTGTGGACTCAGCAGAATGTTAATAATAACTAACACTTAATAACAGTACTTGTCACTTGTACTGCATTGCATGGTTTCTCAGATAACTTTTACATAGTCTCATTACTTTAACTAATCCTCAGGGAGTGAGGTATGTGGGGCAGATTTTGTTTCTACTTTGCAAATGGGGAAACTGAGGCCCAGAGGACTTGCCCAGGGCCACCCAATTAATTAAGGCAGAGCTGAGAGGTGAACTCACGTCTCGGGATGTTGCACAAACCTGGGCACTGGCACATATAGGTGTTACCTGCACACACCTGAGGGGGCTTTTTAAATTAAATTTTTTTTTTTTAATTTTGGAGACGAGATCTTGCTATGTTGCCCAGACTTGTCTCGAACTCCTGGCTCAGGTGATCCGCCCGTCTCCGCCTCCCAAAGTACTGGGATTACAGGTGTGAGCCACCGCGCCGGGACCTGAGCGGGGTCTTGAAGGCAGAGGCTCTAAAAGAGCTGAGGCTGAACTGTCCCAAGCCTCAGCTAGAGCCTCACAATTAGGCCTTTTCTTGTGACCCCATGGGGCTGATCTTGGCGACCCCACCCAGGCCCCCGCCTCACCATCGCTTTCCGGGGGTGCCGGGCTGCTCCTGCTGGGCAGAGGAGCCAGGCAGGAAGCCGGAGCCGGCGGCGTCGGGTGGGCCGGCTCCCGCAGGTGCGAGGAAGGCTCGGGCCGCCAGCCCATCCTCCGGGCCCGCAGACCGAGGCTTGGGCCGCGGCCGCCCCCTGGTGGACGTCGGCTTGTCGGGCACGGCGCGGTCACCCGGCCCCGGCGGAGACGGCGGCTCTCGCGGCTCTCTCGGGCGCCCGCTCCCCCGCCGCCTCCCCCGCTCCCTCCACTTTGGGGATAATTTAACATGTTTCACACTAACTTTCCCATAATGGCCGCGGAGCCTTTGGAAATGCAGCCTCCCGGCTTTATCGGCGGCTGCGCTAATGGTTATCTCGCAGCCGTGCCCCCGGCGATCCTGTCAGGAGTAAATAGAAGCTGACACAGTCATTTGCTTAAATCTTCTCCACACTTTTGCCGCATTTCCCTCCAGAGGATACCCCTGAAACAACAATTATTTGAAATGTCACGCGTTTCTGCCCCTGGGCTACCAACAAATGAACATTAAATCTATTAACAGCAAAAAAAAAAAAAAAAATTAAATGTTTACTTTTCGGAAGGTGTGAGGGGTCTGAGTCAGGGAGGGGCCTAAGGAGAGTCAGGGACAGGGACAGAGGCAGAGACAGAGACAGGGACAGGGACAGAGAGAGAGACGGGACAGGGACAGAGGGAGCGACAGGGACAGAGGGAGAGACAGGGACAGAGAGAGACACGAGACAGGGACAGAGGGAGACACAGGACAGGGACAAAGGGAGAGACAGAGACAGAGGGAGAGACAGGGACAGAGGGAGAGACAGAGACAGAGGGAGACACGAGACAGGGACAGAGGGAGACACAGGACACGGACAGAGGCAGAGACAAAGACGGAGGGAGAGACAGAGACAGAGTGAGAGACACTGATAAGGGCACCAGAGGCAGAGAGGGAGGCAGATGCCAGGCAGACAGCTCGGAGCAGGCGGACAGGGTCCTGGGAAAGGGGAGAGACAGACAGATAGACAGGGATATATCCATAGATATATAGATATATCCATCTCCGTATCTATCTCTCTCTCAAATTTAGAGAGAGAGAGAGAGATGTACGTGTGTGTATATATAGAGAGAGCCCAAAGACACATAGAACAAGACAAAGCAGAAATTGAAACCAAAAAAAGACCCCTGTGGAAAAACAGACTCCAAGAGAGAAGGGAGGAGGCCAAGGCAGATGCCCAGAGTATGAGACACCAAAAAAGGCAGAAAGAGGCACCCTCCACCCATAAATGGCAGCCCTCCCACCCCGCATTTTTAAAAAGTAAAGTTAAAACCAGAACCCACAGCACGCTCTGCTAATGGTGCTCACCAGCTTAGGGTCTCACTCCCGCAGCCTGGTTCTCTTTGGACCTTAGCAGGGCTTGCCTGGTTCAGCCTATCCAGGAGGGGGAGGTCTCATGCCCCTCATCACTGGTCCAGCAGCAGAATGAGTGAAAGGCGTGGAGACCTGGAAGCAGGAGATTTTGGGGACAGCAGAGCAGGTGTCGCAGCAAAGCAGATAGGCCCCTGCTGGCCTCACAGCGTCTGGGGCCCCGTGGCCATGCTGGCCCACACTGCGGCTCAGTTTCTCCATCTGTACAGTTGGAAGCAGGTCCCTGAATCGCTGCAGGTGACCCCAGTGAGCCTGAAGTGTTCTAACAAGTGCAGGGGCTCAGTTGTCCTCCGGTGGGCCTGTGTGACAGTGGAGAGAAGTCGTGCCTGTCACGTGGAAGGATCTGGGATGTGTGATCTCATGCTTTGGCTCCCATAGGTCAGTGCCTCACTCATGCAGGTGTCTGTGGCCATAGAGCACCCACTGTGGGGAACCACCCAGGGCAGGGCAGGAAGCTCTCTGGTCATGGAGGGCCATGCCTGCCACCAGAACCAGGGCTCAGTGAGGGTCCTTTGAAGGGTTTGAGGGCCAAGCAGTGGAGGGGTCAGTGAGGGGGGTCAGAGAGAGGGTCCTGGGAGAGGAAGGACAGCTGGAGGAGGCAGCGGGTGGGTGGGGCTGCACGAGGGGCTGGTGTGAGCTGTTCTCACTTCCTGACTCCTCCTCCCTTGGCGTCTCCCCCGCCAGGGGACATTTTCTGTGACATTTTCAGTTGAAATATAAATGGGTTGAATTTCATTGTGTGAAGTGGAGGGCTCTCTGGGTCCTGGGCGAGGCGCCTCTGGATCCCTCTCTCGCCCCCTCCCGAGGACGGCGTGTCCAAGCTGGGGCTGCACCACCCGGACCTTCGTTATGTGTTACGGGGTATGAACACTGGCTCCGTACACTCCATACACCAATAAGTCATGTTCAAACACAAAAGGAAGGCTGTGACTTTGCCCTCACATGACTGCTTTAAATTTGCACATTTTAGCTGCATATGAACCCACACTCTGAACTCTACATGCCAACACACTCAAGTGTACACACAGACGCTCACCTTCCGCATTTGAACATCACCTTGCACACTCAGACACACATCCAAGATCTCCTTCCCCCACCCTCCACCCTGACCATGTCCACCCCCATCCTCTCACTCCAAAGGAGAATGGCAAAGGGTACATATGGCTGGGTCACTGAGGCTGTGTCCCTGTCTGCATGTAAAGTTGTATATGTGTGCCTGTGTGTGTGATTGACAAAGAAAATATGCATGTATTTCTAAGTCTTTGAATGTGGACATGTTGCCACATACAAGAAGACACTGTGTGTGTGTGTGTGTGTGTTGGAGGGTTGTGTGCCCGTGTGGTTGTGTGTGACTGAGAGTGTGTGGTGGGGGTGTGGGGGGGTGAGTGCTATTTAAATAAAAAAGAAAGGAAGTGAATCAGGGTCGTTTCCATTTTAATTGTAAAACAGATAAGCACTAAACACTTTGAAAAAGTAAATGACTTGAGAATAATTACTCTCTATTACCCAGCGTCCCAGGGGGGCAGTTGGAGGAGCCCAGATGGCTACAAAAATGGGATTTAGCAGAAAATTGAAGACATTATTCACCGTAACACATTATCAATTACCTTCATATCAATTACAATAACCTTACATTAGCGAGGGGCCCCGAGACCCTCAAGCCCGGAGACTGTGGAATCACTGCAGCCCCGTGGGGGGAGGGGCGGGAGGAGGGGTAAGAGGATGGGAGGGGACTGGGAGGATCCTGCCTCCTTCTCTCTCCTGGAGATGCTGCCGGCTCAGGTCTCATACCCCATTCCAGGTCTCTAGTCCCCCAATTCCTCCCAGCCCCAGCACCCTGGGCTGGGGGGTCATGTGAAGGTTGATGTCTGAGAGCAGGAGGTGAGCTGAGGAGGTGAAGGGCAGGAAGGAGAGAGATGGACAGAGAGAGACTGAGGCCAGGAGGTGGAGGTGATGAGAGGCTGAGCAGGAGGGAAATGAAGGGATGGGAGGAAAATAGGGGGCGGTCTAGATGGGCCCAAGAAATCTGAGAGGCTGAGGAGACAAAAAATTCAAAGGAATGAGGGGGACAAGGTACTGAAAAGTCACCTTTTAGAAATGCTGCCTTTACTCTGTGGTCATTTCCTAAGCCACCCACCCCTCCTTCCCTCCCCGCTCCTCCTAAGCACTTGGGGCTTTTCTAGCCTGTCATGTCTCCCATCACCCCAACACCCTGCCCACTTAGTTTCTATGTGATTCTCTCCTCCCACCCCAGATTCTCTCCAATGAAGAGGATGAGGGGGCCCTCATGAGAAAGGGTTGGCTGTCACCTGCAGTAGGAACCTCAGAAGCAAGACAAAGGGAAGAACTTCCTTGAGAAAGACTCCAACATTGAATCCACGTGTCTAGGCTGTGACCATCAGTGGAGAAAGGAGCCCGAAGGCTCCGCAAGGGCAGGGTCTGAGGTAGAGAGAGAATGAAGAATGCAGTGATTCCAACCCTGACTGCTCCCTGCTCCCCCAGCCCCCACCAGCACACACGCCACCCTTCACTGGCTTGTGGGAAACCAGCCAAGCCAGGCTGCAGATCTGTCCTGCCCAATACGGTAGCCACTAGCCACGTGTGACTATTGAGCACTTGAAATGTGGCTCCTCCAAATGGAAATGTGCTGTAAATGAAAAACACACACCAATTTTTAAAGATTTACTATGAAAAATGTAAAACATGTTAATTCTTTACAAAATATTGATTACATGTTAAGATGATATTAACTTGGCTATATTGGTTTAAATAAAATATCTTATCAAAATTAAGCTGGGGCCAGGCACAGTGGCTCACACCTGTAATCCCAGCGCTTTGGGAGGCCCATGCAGGAGAATTTCTTGAGCCTAGAGTTCAAGACCAGCCTGGGCAACATAGCAAAACCCCATCTCTAAAACAAATTTTAAAAATTAGCCGGGTGTGGTAGTGCATGCCTGTAGTCCCAGCTACTCTGGAAGCTGAGGTGGAAGGATTGCTTGAGCCCAGGAGATTGAGGCTGCAGTGAGCCATGATTGTGCCACTGCACTCCAGCCTGGGTAAAAGGGCAAGACTTGTCTCTGAAAACAAACAAAAAGTTGGCTTGATGGTCAACTGGCTAATCTGAGGTAGGGAAATTACAGAATTGCTTGAGCCTAGGAGTTCAAAGCTGCAGTGCTCCATGATTGCCCTTGTAAATAGCTACTGCACGACAGCCTGGGCAATATAGCAAGACCCCATCTCTAAAAGAAAACATAAATAATGACATTTTTTTTTTAAGACAGACTCTCACTCTGTTGCCCAGGCTGGAGTATGGTGGCACATTTTTGGCTCACTGCAACGTCCACCTCCTGAGTTCAGGTGATTCTCATGTCTCAGCCTCCCGAGTAACTAGGATTACAGACATGCGCCACCACACCCGCCTAATTTTTGTATTTCTAGTAGAGACGGGGTTTCACCATTTTGGCCAGGCTGGTCTCAGGCTGGTCACAGCCTGGTCAGGATTACTCCTGACCTCAAGTAATCCGCCCACCTCGGCCTCCCAAAGTGCTGGGATTACAGGCCTGAGCCACCGCACCTGGCCAATAAACATGTTTTTAAAAAATAGGCTGGATGCAGTGCCTCATACCTGTAATCCCAGCACTTTGGGAGGCCCAGGCAGGAGGACTGTTTGAGCCCAGGAGTTCAAGACCAACTTGGGGTACAAAGCAAGACCCCATCTCTAGAATAAATAAATAAATAGGTTTTTGTTTGTTTGAGACAGAGTCTCACTCTGTTGCCCAGGCTGGAGCGCAGTGACACGATCTTAGCTTACTGCAACCTCTGCCTCCCGGGTTCAAGTGATTCTCCTACCTCATCCTGCCTCAGCCTCCTGAGTAGCTGGGACTACAGGCACATGCCACCACACCTGGCTAATTTTTGTATTTTTAGTAGAGACAGGGTTTCACCGTGTTGGCCAGGATGGTCTCAATCTCCTGACCTCGTGATCCGCCCATCTGGGCCTCCCAAAGTGCTAGGATTACAGGCATGAGCTACTGCACCAGGCCTAAAAATAGTTTTACCTATTTTTTTTTAACCTTTTAAAGAGGAAATGTAGTCACTATAAAATTTTGAATTGCATATGTGGCTCACGTTATATTTCTATTGAACAGTGCTAGGCTAAAGCATCTGGGAAGGAAAGGGTTAAAGGGAGGAGCAAATTCTGGGTGTCCTCCCTGGTATTCACCCCAATGGGGTTCTAGTTTTCCACTTCAGAGAAAGGAGCTCCCCAAGGACCAAACTTTCTGAGATGGAGCTGAGGTAGGAATGCCAAGATCTGCCTGTTCTTTTTCCTCTCCTGAAACCCAGCCCCAGATGTCAACCACCCAGGCCAGGATGTTTGTGGACACAGAAGCCCAGGAAGAACAGTCACAGCTTCCTACATACAGCTCTTCCTCACCCAATGCCCATCCCCCAACATGTGCACACACAGATTTTTTTTTTTTTTTTTTTTTTTTTTGAGACAGAGTCTCGCTCTGTTGCCCAGGCTGGAGTGCAGTGGCGTGATCTCGGCTCACTGCAAGCTCTGCCACCGGGTTCACGCCATTCTCCCACCTCAACCTCCCTAGTAGCTGGGACTACAGGCGTCCGCCACCACACCCGGCCAATTTTTTTGTATTTTCAGTAGAGATGGGGTTTCACTGTGTTAGCCAGGATGATCTCAAACTCCTGACCTCATGATCCACCCACCTCGGCCTCCTAAAGTGCTGGGATTACAGGCGTGAGCCACCGCGCCCAGCCTAGATTTTTCAATCCTCACAAACTCACTTACACGTTTCCACTTCTCCCACAGGGCATGCATGCATGCACACACACTTCCTGCTCTTTTGCACCATCTCACATTCCCACAGGCCAGACACATGCACTCACACTGTCTGCCCTGTGACATCTTCATGTAGATATACATGCATTCACACATCCATGTGGACACATGCTTCCCACCCCACACACAGAGCAGGGTAAGAAGGACAGGCCGGGCAAAGTTGTCAACTTGATTCATGGTGTGTGTGTGTGTCCAGGGGAGTGTGAGCTAATAGTGCCCCCTCCCCCAGGCTGGGCCCAGAGGACTAATTGCCACTAATGAGCTAAAAGGAGCTCAGAGCTGGCCTCAGGCACCGGATGAAGATGTTTCCAGAGACCAGCCAGAATCTGTCCTGCTGTTTTGTTGATAGAAAATCCTTCTCCCCCGGTGTCCCCTCTCTGTCTCTGTCTCACCTCCTGTGGCTCCCTCTGGTTCCTGCAGCCTCTGAGGGGTCCAGCCATACTCCACTCACTGCCTCTCCCATCAGCCTCTCAGCCTCCTTCTCCCAGTCGTCCTGCCCTGTCATGGCATTTGCCCTCCATCTTGCCCCCTTCTCTTCTCCCTTGTGGGGACCTCTCAGGGTATCCATTGCTGAGCAAGCAGATTCCCAAAGGCACGCTCCAGGGCTAATGGGGAAGGTTGCAAGGAAGTTTATTGTAATTGGATCTAAGAAAAATCTTTCCCATAAGGAGATCTGCCCAATAATAGAACGGGACAGAGCTGAGCTCCCTACCATGGATACAATCAAGCAGCGCCCATTGAGGATGCTGCAGAAAAGACTGCCCCACTGGAAAGGTAGTTGCACAGGATGACCCAGGGGCCTGTTCCTAGGATTATTATAGTTACTTATAAGTTATTAATACAAACTTCACTAGTATTAATTATTATAGTTACCATAGGTTAAGTACCTATAAAATGCCAGGTACTTTACATTTTTAGTTAGCTCTCTTCATCCTCACAAAACCCCGGTGAGGCAGACGTTATTATCCTCATTTTACAGAGGAGTAAACTGAGGCTCAGAGAGGTCACATGGTTAGTCAGTTACAGAGCTGCAATGTGAACCTAGTCTGTCTAACTATAATACCCATGCCATTTCCACTAAAACTCATTCATTCATTCTCTCAACAAACATTCGCTCATCAAATAGAGATCCTATGATGTTGCAAGTAAAAACTGAAAGGGATGGGCATCCTTAAACTAAAAGGAATTTGGGGGGAGGTGTGATGGTGGGAGCCAGTGTCTCAGTTTAGAATTGGAAGAAGAAAAATCCCCATGAGAGGCTCCCTCTGCCTTCCCTAGGTGGTTGTATGTGTCTGGTGTACACACTTGCTTGCGTGTGTCTACGGGGCAGGCATATCTGCATGTATTTCAGTAGAGACGGGGACATGGGGACACTCAAAGAGCCAGCAGCTCTGGGTGAGAGCTTGGGAGCATGATAGCCTGGTGTCCCAGCCTGGTGGTTATTGGGGCAAATGTGTTTCTAGGGCAGCCCACTCCCTGCTTTTGGCACATCCGAGTCATTCAGCGAGGGCCAGGCCCAGGCCAGACGGGCTCTGGGGGCAACAGGATCTGAGGCCCTGTATGTACTCTTCAGCTCCCCTTTATCCACGCTCACCCCTATATTGGGAGCAGGGGTGGGCAGAGGGGAGGGAAGGAAGGAGAGAAAAGTAAGGACAGTGGTCAGTGTGGGAGAGGGCAGGGGTGGCACCCAGAGATTTGGAAGCTGTTTACAATGTGAATACGTGTAAAAGCTCTGCATTACCTCCCTTGAGAAAGAAGCCTAAAATTGAAGTCTAATTATAATGAATGATTGTTAATGAGTTGTCTAAACATAATAGATGGAAAGAATTAAACACCCAGAAGAAACAGGGTTTCATTAACGCACAATAAAGAAACCACAAGTGGGGTGAGCAGAGACCTCCCCTGTCGTGGAAAACATCGCCTCTTTCCCCTATATGGGCCTGGCAGGTGGGAGCAAGGCCAGGCCCCCAAAATTGGGAAGCTTGGGATCTTTAAGTGACCCTGAATGCTGGGGGCACTCTCTACAAGGGTGGGTACTGCCTGGGCCCACACCTGCTTGGGTGTGCCTCTGCATGGGTGCCCACTTTAGGCATGCTGTCTGCAGCCTGTGAGAGTTTGGTCATAGTAAGTGGGTGTGGACGTGAGTGAGTATGTCTGTTTCTATAGTGGGCCAGTGGATGGTGTCATATGGAATCTTGGAAAGGCATGCCCCTTCCAGGTCAAGAGCAGCCTCTGGGTTTTGGTGGTTCTGCCCCAGCACCTCAGCAACCTGGGAGGAAAAACAGCTAGGAGAGGACACACACATCTGTATACACATGTGTATACAATTCTGAAGGTAACACTCACCTGAACTCAGAAAGCCGGAAGGAAGAACAGTAGAGATCATCTAGTCTGAACCAGACCACCATGCAGATGAGGCCGCTGAAGCCCAGAGAGGGAAGGTGGCAAGTCCAAGGGCACACAGCTCAGAGCTGGACCTCACACACCTCCAGTTTGCTCTGGTTTTTAGAATGGCCATTTCTCATGCATGCATGGTTTGGAGTAAGGCCACACACACAATAAGATACTGATCTGCATACACACATATCACACACAGGCAACAGGCCCCAGGCTCTCCTGGGTAAGGCATGAACATTTGGGGGTTTTGGGGAGGCAACAGAAGCCATGCTTCTGTAGGGGGAGGCTGGGCAATGCCAAGTGGTCCCAGGGTGGCACAATGTGCAGGAACACACGTAGCATGGGCTGATGCAGGGCAGAGCCTGAGAGCTGGAGAGAAGTGGGTTTGATTGACAGGTTAATGAAGCGCTTTATACCGGTGGTGTAACTGCAGAGGCAGGCTGTGAGCAGGCTCACACACACACACCCACACACAAACATACACACCCTGACACACAGGCGACACCCAGCAGGGCAGGAGCCAATCTGGCCAACCTCCCGAGTGGCCTCCCCACACCCAGCAGGACGCCCTCTCTACACTGCTACCCCTTACTTCCCTTGGTTCTTGTGGGTTTGGGGTAATTCTGGAGTCACATTGATTTAGCTTAGGTCGTGAATGGATGGGGAGGTGGCGGAACCAAGGGCAACTGGTTCTCTGTACCCCCTATTGGGGTGACCTCCTCCATGGAGGGATAAGGACAAGACTCCCTCCAACACTGAACCCAAACACCTAGGCTGGCTGCTTGCTGGAGGTGGGGGTGGCTTGGGCATGGGAGTTATTCTGGATGGACATGCAGGTATCTAGCCCATCTTGTCTAGACCCACCCTAGGCAGGGCAGCCTACCCTCCCCACACCTTCGCCCTTCTTATGACCCCGCCCACCTTGGAGCCAACACTGATTGGCTGCCATGCAGGCAGTGCCGGCCAACCAGCCCCCGCAGCGCCAGGAAAAGTTAATTTGGAGTTCTGATCTCCTCCCAGGATGCATTTGGGCGGCCGCCCATAATGAGATGCATAATTGCGGAGGCCTGCCAACAAAAGCAGGCTGGATTTAATTGAGTCAACGCATGGCCATTAATAATCTGATGGCAGTCCTCCCCCACCCCCACTGCACCCCCGCCTGACATCATCCAATGCTTTGCAGCCCCCTATTTACTGGGCTCCCATCCCAGGCTGGTCTCCTGTTCCAGGGAAGCAGGTCTGACCATTCCCCAGCCTGGCCCAGTGCACAGAGGCTGAATAGAGAACCCAAACTCTCCTAGAATATCTCATGGTAAATCTGCCCACCTCCTAATCAAGAACACTACCTTGGTCCGCACCTGTACCCAACCAAACCCTTTCCCCATTCAGTCATTACGCAACGACATCCTAAGCCCCTACCATGTGCTAGGCACTGAGCTTGGATCTGGGGAATACAGCAGTCAACACAGATATGGCCAACTCCTTGGAATTTAGTGTCACTGTCAAGTGTCTTGTTACACCCTTTTCATGCTCCTGACACTCATACCTGTCCCTACATGCCCATAGCCACACCCAAAACTCCACATACCAGCCCTCATACCCCATCTCTACTTGCCTGCTCCGTATACCTGTCCTCATGGCCTGCCCCACACTCATCCCTTTTGACTTATTCAGATCCTACCCACAATACACCCTTTCCCATATTCATGTCCTCAGTGTCTATTCTCCCATACATGTCCCCAGATCTCCTGCCTGTCCTCATATGCACAATTCCCATAGAGAACACTGTCCACATCCCCTCCCCACATCGGCTTCCCTCCAGGGAGCTCACACTGGGACAGGCTTTCAGCGACCCTGCCAGGCCTGCTTCACTGGAGTCCTCTCCCTGCCATTCCCACCCACCCCACCCCTGACCTGATCCCCTTCGTCAGCCCACCTACCATCACAGGCTCCCAAACCTCATCCACACTCTCCAAGTGGGCTGATTTCCTTGAGCTGAGCCTGCATCTGTGTAATGGGGAGAATATTTGTAAAGGATTCATGGGCTTGCTGAAATGATGATTTTATGAGATAATGCGGGTCACCCGCTTAGCACAGAGCCTGGCATGCATGAGCACTCCCCAGTGTTAGCTGTTGACTTTAGCTGGGAGGAAATAATCGAGTAAACTCCCCACACCAGGCTCCCAGGCTCGGGACTGCCTAAACCTCTCAGCGACCTTCAGGATGATCTGTTTTTCATAGGATTTGCTTGAGAAAGGCCCAGCCCAGCCCGAGTGATTGAAACTCAATGGGAGGAAAAGACCTCCCGAGAAAGCCTGCTTGTTTGTGTTCTCACCTATCCCCCCCTACCCCGCTCCCATACCTCATACACCTGTTTGTCCACTACTCTCCCTCAAAGTGGGTCTGGAGTGTGTGGAAGGAGGAAACTGGACAACATTTTCCCACCCACTGCCTTCCTTCAGTAAATCTCTCCTAAGGTGGAGATAGGTTCATCTGGCTTTGGAATGGGGTATGGGTGGGATCTTGAGGCCCTGGGAGCCCAAATTTCTCATGAAAGGACAAGAGGAGGGCTCCCCTTCCCACAGATTCCTCCGTTTCCGCTGGAAACTCAAGGAGTCAAAGGAAGATGGGGAAAAGGCCACCTCTTAGGGAGAGGAGGTGGCACAGGAGAGCTGGGTGTAAGCCCCGTACTCCCATCTGCCCCTGTAACCTCGCTGGCTGGGGGTAGGAGGCATCTGGGGGTGGACGCTGGGGAAAGGGAGATACCCTCTGTCCCACTCCCTGAGCCTCTCCTTCCAAACCAGGGTCGGGCCGGCGGGCTTCCGGGAGGAGGTGTCAGGGCTGCGCTCTCTGAGGCCGACAGGCGGGAGCGCGCGGGCACGCGACTCCTCTGAGAATCCCCGTCACCGCCGAAATCGCCGAAATTGGCTGCAACTAGTAAAGATGCCAGGAATTTGCACCTTGCTCTGTGACCTAAAGCAAAAATGACATGAACATTGACAAATTTGACAAGGAAATTTGTGCAAAAAACAACTTCTATTTGGCTAGCCAAGCAGCAAATATGCCGGATGATACGCTTTATTAAGCAATCCATTTCTCAGCAATAGCTGCGCCATCTGCAAAGGTTACCGCGCATCAGGCTCGGCACAGAATTTCATCTGCGTCTGCAGTCGGGGCCGCACGCGGACACATTTTTCATGTACATGCGATTCCGGATGCAAATAGAATCCGTGATGAAGGAGGTGACCTTCCGGGCGGAGCCGCGCGCGCTAAAGTCACGCGCAGGCCCGCGGGGAGCGGGCGGGGCAGGCGAGCGTGAGGCACTGCGTGGGTCTGGGGCTGAGGCTGGACCGCCAGGGGTTGAGGGAGGGGTCAGAAGCGCGGGGCGTTGGGGGAGAGATCACAGATCTTTGGGTCTTTTCGTTGGAGGTCTGGAAGGAATTTAGGAGGGCATTGGCCCAACCCTCTCACAGATGTGGAAACTGAGGCCCAGCACGGGAAAAGGTCTTGGCCAAGGTCATACAGGTTAGTAATGGTAGGACTGAAGCTAGGCCCAGGGAACCTTGACTCTCAGTCCAGCTGGCAGGGAGGACTCAAGAGTGCAGTGGTTTATATATCTGGGTTCAATTGTTTCATTACTGCTAACTGTATAACTTTTGAGCAAATCAATAAACCTTTCTGCGCCTTCATTTCCTGTTCTGTGAAATGGAGATATGCTATTGTCCACCTCATAGACTGGTTATGAGGACTGAGTTAATATGCATAATAATAATATAATAATAATAATGTGTGGCCAGGCGTGGTGGCTCACGCCTGTGACCCCAGCACTTTGGGAGGCCAAGGTGGGTGGATCACTTGAGGTCAGGAGTTCAAGACCAGCCTGGCCAACATGGCGAAACCCCATCTCTACTAAAAATACAAAAATTAGCTGGGCATGGTGGCACACACCTGTAATCCCAGCTACTCGGGAGGCTGAGGCATGAGAATCACTTGAACCCAGAAGACAGAGGTTGCAGTGAGCCAAGATCTCACTACTGCACTCCAGCCTGGGCAACAGAGCGAGACTCTGTCTCAAAATAAACAAACAAACGGATAATGTGGTGCCTTGTTCTTGAGTTAGTCCAGGCTCTCTTGAAGGTAATCCTATGAAAAACAGGAAATCCTAAAAGCTGACTTGCAAGGGGGAAGTCACTGAATGGAAAGCTCTTGTGGAGGCAGAATGGGTATAGGTGGGGAGAAATGGGTGAGTCACAATGGGGTGGTGGCAGAAGCCTTATCTCTCTTAGAGGGAAGTCCCCTGCTCCCTTCTCTGCTCCCTCCACCCCCTCTTTATTTTACTCTATTTTACAGCCACCTCCCCATGAAAAGAAATAAATTGCATCTTCGTTTCTTACTCCCAGTCCTGTTCAGTTATTCACATCTACTCCAATTTGGCTTGTGGTCCATTGGGACCCCAAGGTCTGTCTGTCTTTCATGATTCCCCATCATGCTTGTGCTCTCAGTTATTGTTCATTCTTTTTGGTTTTCTATTGAGTGAGGGGTCACTCAGGGACGTGCTGTGCTTCTCACTGATAAAGCCACCCCAATGATGAAGTCTCCTTCTCCCACCATGAGTGGCCTAACCCCCACACCTTTGGTAACAATTTCTGATTTCAGATAAAATTCCACTTCTCTCACTGGTCTACATTACTCACTCTCATGATTTCCCTTTTCTCTAAAGTCCCTCCACTCCCTTCCCAACTAAGACTAGTGCACTGATGGTACATAAAGAAATTATGGTGTTAATTTTACTCTCTGGTAGTCCCCTCACCCCCACCTCCCCAGCTTAGGGTCCCTCTCTCCTAGGGAGAGTTCAAGCACCAGTGCCCTCCCCTCGACCCCAATGTTTTTGGAATGGACAAGGTTTACTGCTCACTGGGTCTAGTTCCCCTGTGCCTCTTGCACCCTGCCTCCCCACCATCCTCCATACAGTTCTCAAACAGCACTGCCCCCCAAGGCCCATAACTACGGGGAAGGTTTGGAGTATGACAGACCTGGCCTCCAAGGTAAGCTTCCAAACCTAGCCAACACTGTGATCTTAAGCCAATCAACCTCTCCGAACCTCACTTTTCTCATCTGCATAATGGGGGACATTGATAGTAACAACCTCTAAGGCTGTTGGAAGATTTCCACGACATAAAATATGATAGATCAATCATTAAATGAATGGATTTCTGCTTCTATTTCCACTTGGCTTCCCCTACTCTCAGCGGCTGTGCAATCTCTCCATCCCTTTCCACCCTCCACCTGTTTTTTGTTTGTTTGTTTGTTTTTTCCAAAGGGCCAGGTTTTCAACCAAATGAAGATCCAATCCTACCCAAAGTCCTCACCCCGGGACTCAACCTGGATTATGGAACAGAAGTCAGAGATATGTTTGTTGGTTTGTTTAACCTTCATGAAGCACCTACAAAGTGTAAGCTGAGATGAGCTCTCATCTATCCCTACCTCTACCTCCAAAGTAGCTGCAGGCACAGGTCAGCCACGCCAGGAGGTGGTACTGGAGTGTCCTACCTCCTCCAAGTACCCTCAAGCATGGCAGCTGAGGTCTTGCCTCTGGTAAGAGATGATGGGGCGGGAAACCACCAGAAAACATTCTACAGGTAGAAGAAGGGCCCATCCGCGGCCTTCCCTCTCCTGCTGTCCTTTCCTCTCTATCTTCTTTCCACTCTAACAAACCCCCCCCTCCCCCACTCCGCCTCTAGGGGTCGCGTCCAGCTCGAGGATAAGCCCACCTCAGGGGCGGGTGCAGGAGGAGGTGCCCGCAGGGCAGAACAGCCCTTCCGCGGCATCTCTTAGGTAGGGAACCCCAAACCCTAGCCCCAGCGCCCTGCAGTTTCTCGCCAGGCCAGAAGGCCGGTGGGGAGGGGCCTGGGGCGAGGGGCGGGGCAACAGCTCTGCCCGCCCCTTCGCCCGCCACTGCGCCCCGCCCTCCGCGGCCCTAGCCGGCCGGCCCGCCCCTTCCCCCGGCCCGGGCACGCTACAGTAATCCAGAATGTGTATTTCTGCAGATGATTAAATCAATACAATCCTGACAGGACTTGTTGGAACATGCTTCTTTATTTTGCGCAATTCCTTCCCCGCGTCGCCGGCATTTATCACCCGCTCGGCTGTCAGCGCCGAGATTGTGCGGGGCGAGGGCGGGGCGGGGTGGGGGAGGGAAGCTCCGGGGGGTGGGGGCTGGGACCCGAGGCGGGCGGAGCGGACCCGCCGCCACCCTGCACCCACGCCAACGAATAAACTTCGGGGTCGGGCTGTGCCCCCAACCCACGCACTGCCCGCGCCAGTCTCCCTCTGTCCGGGTGGGTGGGAGCGGAGGACAGGGAGACTTGGGATGGGGCCGGGAGGCAGGGGAGGCCGCAGAGGCAGGAGGCCAAGGGCCGCACCCCTACACCCCTTTACACGCCGAGCCCCCACTCGAGGTCACAGCGCTGGCGAACGAGGCTCCCGCGAATCCTCTCACCGTCCTCTGACCTTGGTCCCTGCAGCTGGGGACCCTTGGAGGTGGGATGGGGGAGAGGGGAATGGGGCTCCACTGCCCTGGGGATCGGTGGACCTCGGCCCGCTGGCCAGGGAGAGAAGGATGGGGGTCTGAGGCAGAAGAGGAGGAGGAGGGTAAAGAAGAGCAGGGGAAAGCAGAGGACAACTCGGAGGAAGCAGGGGAGGAGGGAGGGGAGCAGAAAAGGGAAGAGGAAGAGGAGGAGGGGAGGCAGGCGAGGAGGAGGACGGGGAGGAAGGCTCGGAGGCGGTGGCGGCCGGTGACAGGTGCCTCGCGGTGGCGGCCCTCGGCAGACGTGATTGCCGCGGTGGCTGCGCGCCGGAGCGTGACTTTACAACTAATCCTGTTTGTAAGTTATTATTTATCTTCAGGAAAGTTTGTCAAACTTGGGCTTTGATTTTTCGCCCTGATTTCCCTCTTGTGGCGCGCTCTCGCACGCGCTCCCATATAATTTATGACTGCCTCTGGTCCTGATGACAGATTATTAAAAGTAGAATTAGTTTTTCGCGCAGAATTTTTCCACTGGGAATTGGGAAGGCAGCGCTCTCCGCGGAAGGTCTCCGGCGAGGTCTCCATTACTAATAGAAGTTTTTTGATGGGGTGAGGAGACTAATGATTTGAATTTACTGTGGCAGCAGTCACGTGGGCGGGAAGGCATCAGCCGAAGAGACAAGAGGTTAACTTTCTCCCTGTGGAGAGGTTTATTGGATTGTTTAGCAGCAGAAGGATAATGTTTTTGTCATAGACTGCTGGTGCCGCGCTGCAGTGCGGTGGCCGCCAGCGCCGGGAGAGGGGAGAGGGGAGAGGGGGAGAGGGGGAGCCGAGGAGACCGCGAGAGGCGGACAGACGGACGGACGCAGCCCGGGCGAGCCAGGGAGCTGCAGGGGCACCCGCACAGAGACACAGCGAGACGGGGGAGGGCGACAGAGGCAGAAGGACTCCAGAGAGACCGAGACGCAGAGTGACAGACAGAAAGACAAGAGCCCCAAGAAACACGGCAGAGAGAAAGAGGGGAGGGCTGGGGGTGCGACAACCAGAGGGCAGAACCACAGCGCGACAGAAAGGAGTGCAGGGGCGGGAGGGCCGCCCGCAGCTGCCAGGGACTAGAGAGAAGGCCCGGGAGGAAGACGAGGGCCCGGGGGTGTCCAGGGCCGCCGTCGAGCCCCGGGGTGAGGGGCGATGGTGACCCCAGGGCCGGGCCGCTTCCACCCGGGCTATCTGCCTGGGTTTCTCGGAGGCGCAGGCCGCGCTGGCGTCACCAGTCCCGCCGGGGTGGGCCAGTCGGGACCCGCGGGAGGGGGCTGGTGGGGGGGTCGCGCGGGGACGGCGGCGGCGGCGCGTTCACCTGGCCGTGCGCTCGGAACTTGTACTCCCAGCATGCCTCGACAACATGGGAACCGGAGGGGAGTCGCTGCGCAGCTGAGAGCCTCGGCTTAATCTTATGCACCATTAAGCACTCAGCAGCAAGCCCGTCCTGTTCATATACATCATCCACGCTTAATAAACATAATGATGACATAAGATGTAATTCTAGATGAATTTTCATTTTATAGGGAAATGGAGAATTCCTGTAGAAGGGAAAAAAAGTAAATTATCTGGGAAGTGCAAAATAAATGATGTTGCTCCCAGAGATGAATAGAGGTGTTAGAGGGAGAGAGGGAGAGAAGGAGGAAGGAGGGAGGGCGGGAGCGAGGGGAGAGAGAGGAGAGACGCAGAGACAAGGAGAGATAGAGTCACACAGAGAGACAGAGAGGGGGCAGAGAACGCCACGCGGGTGTAGGGGTGGGGCGGGCTGAGGCGACGTGGGGGAGGAACCCGGAGGGCCGGAGGCGGCAGGCGTCTGGGTGGGAGCCATGGGGGGCCGGGGCCAGCGTTTGGCGGAGGGGCCGAGGGCTGGGGGCTGCAGCGGCCCAGGCCGAGGCGAGGGTGACGGTGACGGACGGGGCCGGGCCGGGCGGCTCATTCATCAAGGGAAGGATCAGGGGCCCGCGGAGTCACTTACGGGCGGAAATTGAATTCTGATGAAAGCGCGGAGAGGCGAGGGCGGGGGAGCGAGGACCAGGCTGGGGCAGAGTTCCCAGACTTGCTAAGGGGGAGGGAGAAGGGCCCGCAGAGACTTTCCAGATTGAAGTCCACGCCTCCTTCCTGTCTGGAACCCACCCGACCCCCACCCGCATGGCCAGTCACCTCGCAGGGCTGTCCTGCCCAGCTTGGGAAAGTAGGGAGGCCTGAGGATGAGGCCAAATCTAGTGGAAGCCCTCTCCCTGTGGATTTTGACTGCCAGGTGCCCTGGTCTGACCAGGGAATGGCTGTGGAACTGGGGATGAGGTCAGAGAAATGAAAGGGGCCCTTCAGTGAGAGAATTAGAGGGAAAGGGGGTAAGAATAGTTAATGGAGATTTGGTGGTGGAACTTCAATGACTCAGGGAGGGGAAGGGCAGCTACATGGAGGAGGTGCAAAAGGGTCAGGGTAGTTAATGGAAGAAGCCAGGGAGAGGGTCTTGGGGGCTAAAGGGATATGGTGGAGGGTCGGGTGAAGGGCTTGGGGAATCCCTGGTGGGAGGGACAGTGTAGCTAATATGGAAGGCTGGCCTGGGAGAGGAGAAGTGGGGCTGTCAGCTTATTAACTGTAGAAACTTCCCCTATTAAGAGGGAAGCACTTTGTGAATGAAAACAGCAGCCTGGATAACACTGACAGGGGTCCCTGGAGGGATGATGGGGAACCCCCCAGGACAGCATGGGGCAGTCAGTTCCATCCAGCGTCTCCCCCTGTGAATGGGGACCTCTCAGCTGGCGGGAAGACCCCAAGCTTCTCCTGCTGAGGGAATGAGGTGGACAGTTTCTGCTGCCCCAGGCAGAGAAAGAAGATACAGACAGGAGCCATGGAGAACTGGGGCTGGGGTTTAATTCTGCTGGGTTGGGCAAGGGAGAGGGGCTCCAAACAGGAGCCTCCCCCCACCCCCGCCCCCCAGGCACATGTGTCCAAATCCACCCTAACTCTCCACATGCTCTGCGGTCTGCCACCAGCTGGTCCACAAAGCCTTTGCGAACTGCTCCTTCCCCTCACTCAGGGGTACCCAAAGCCTGGTGCCCAAAGAGAATGGAGCCCAGTAGGTCGATCTGCAGCAGGTAAAGAGAAGGGACAAGAAATTCCTGTTGCAGAGGCAGAGAAACCATGCTCCAGGAGTCACTGTGCTGCTGGTAGTCATGGTGAGGTCCAGCATGAAAGCCTTAGAGAAAATGGCATTAAATCTGGCTTGATGGGCCTTAAGACCCCAACCTGCAGAAAATGGGATGGGGTGAGACTAATGGTGGCATCTGAAGTAGAAGAAAGAGCATGGACAAAAGAGGGAGAGAACCATCTCATGTTCCTATTTGCTTGGGTGGGGCTCAGGAGGGACATGGAGGGGCTGGAGGAGGCATCATTGAGAACCAAGGACAGAAAAGAAGGTTGAGGGGGAAGGGAATTTCCTATTGTGAAGGGCTTGTTCTGTCTGATAGCATAAGGAATAGACTTTATTGTTTGAGGAGTGGGGAGCCATAGATGGTTTCTGAACTATGGGAGAAGAAGTTACAGTTGTGGTTTGGGCTGATTACACTGATAGCAGAATGCAGGAGGAAAAAGGATAAGTGGGGGGTCACAACCAGGATGACACTTTGCCCGTGTGCCTGGATGTCCCACCTCCTGGAGGACATCAAAGAGGTGTGACAGAAGAAGCCCTCTCCAAGGAGGCCTCCCACTCTTCATCACTTCGACTCCTGGGTTCCTTTCCCTCAGGATTTCAGCTCTGAATGATTCTCTCTTCCAGACCTTCAGCAAACAACTGGAACCTCTGCTAGCCACCCCATGTGTCCTGCAGTTACTTGTTGAGAGGGTGGTGGGCTTAAGACCTGCGGATATGTGGGTGAGGGCATTATTGTAGCGGTGTGACTTATTGGTTCTGTCCTATCCAGCTGAGTGGTCAACTGGAACAAGGTGGGGAGTAGAAAGTGGTGAGACTGGTGAAGGTGATGGGAGTGGCGGAGGTGGCGGGATTGGTGGAGGTGGTGGGAGTGGCGGAGGTGGTGGGGGTGGCGGGGGTGGTGGGAGTGGGGAAGGTGGTGGGAATAGTGGAGGTGGTGGGAGTGGGGAAGGTGGTGGGAGTGGGGAAGGTGGTGGGAGTGGGGAAGGTGGTGGGAGTGGGGAAGGTGGTGGGAGTGGGGGAGGTGGTGGGAGTGGGGAAGGTGGTGGGAATAGTGGAGGTGGTGGGAGTGGGGGAGGTGGTGGGAATAGTGGAGGTGGTGGGAGTGGGGAACGTGGTGGGAGTGGGGGAGGTGGTGGGAGTGGGGAAGGTGGTGGGAGTGGGGAAGGTGGTGGGAGTGGGGAAGGTGGTGGGAGTGGTGGAGGTGGTGGGATTGGTGGAGGTGGTGGGATTGGTGGAGGTGATGGGAGTGGGGAAGGTGGTGGGAGTGGTGGAGGTGGTGGGAGTGGTGGAGGTGATGGGAGTGGGGAAGGTGGTGGGAGTGGTGGAGGTGGTGGGATTGGTGGAGGTGGTGGGATTGGTGGAGGTGGTGGGAGTGGGGAAGGTGGTGGGAGTGGTGGAGGTGGTGGGAGTGGTGGAGGTGATGGGAGTGGGGAAGGTGGTGGGAGTGGTGGAGGTGGTGGGAGTGGTGGAGGTGATGGGAGTGGGGAAGGTGGTGGGAATAGTGGAAGGTGGTGGGAGTGGGGAAGGTGGTGGGAGTGGGGAAGGTGGTGGGAGTGGGGAAGGTGGTGGGAGTGGGGGAGGTGGTGGGGGTGGTGGAGGTCGTGGGAGTGGGGAAGTTGGTGGGAATAGTGGAGGTGGTGGGAGTGGGGAAGGTGGTGGGAGTGGGGAAGGTGGTGGGAGTGGGGAAGGTGGTGGGAGTGGTGGAGGTGGTGGGAATGGTGGAGGTGGTGGGAATAGTGGAGGTGGTGGGAGTGGTGGAGGTTGCAGGATTGGTCGAGGTGGTGGGAGTGGTGGAGGTAGTGGGAGTGGCAGAGGTGGTGGGAGTGGCAGAGGTGGTGGGAGTGGCAGAGGTGGGAGTGGGGAAGGTGGTGGGAGTGGGGATGGTGGTGGGAATAGTGGAGGTGGTGGGAGTGGCAGAGGTGGCAGGAGTGGGGAAGGTGGTGGGAGTGGCGGAGGTGGTGGGAGTGGGGGAGGTGGTGGGAGTAGGGAAGGTGGTGGGAGTGGGGGAGGTGGTGGGAGTGGTGAAGGTGGTGGGAATAGTGGAGGTGGTGGGAGTGGTGGTGGTGAAGGTGTGGGAATAGTGGAGGTGATGGGAGTGGGGAAGGTGGTGGGAGCGGTGGAGGTGGTGGGAGTGGGGAAGGTGGTGGGAGTGGGAGTGGTGAAGGTGTGGGAATAGTGGAGGTGGTGGGAGTGGGGAAGGTGGTGGGAATGGTGGAGGTTGCAGGATTGGCTGAGGTGGTGGGAATGGTGGAGGTGGTCGGAGTGGGGAAGGTGGTGGGAGTGGGGAAGGTGGTGGGAGTGGGGAAGGTGGTGGGAGTGGGGGAGGTGGTGGGAGTGGGGAAGGTGGTGGGAGTGGTGGAGGTGGTGGGAGTGGGGAAGGTGGTGGGAGTGGGGAAGGTGGTGGGAGTGGGGGAGGTGGTGGGAGTGGGGGAGGTGGTGGGAGTGGGGAAGGTGGTGGGAGTGGTGGAGGTGGTGGGAGTGGTGGAGGTGGTGGGAATGGTGGAGGTGATGGGAGTGGGGAAGGTGGTGGGAGTGGTGGAGGTGGTGGGATTGGTGGAGGTGATGGGAGTTGAGAAGGTGGTGGGAATAGTGGAGGTGGTGGGAGTGGTGGAGGTGGTGGGAGTGGTGGAGGTGGTGGGAGTGGTGGAGGTGATGGGAGTGGGGAAGGTGGTGGGAGTGGTGGAGGTGGTGGGATTGGTGGAGGTGATGGGAGTTGAGAAGGTGGTGGGAATAGTGGAGGTGGTGGGAGTGTTGGACGTGGTGGGAGTGGTGGAGGTTGCGGGATTGGTGGAGGTGATGGGAGTGGGGAAGGTGGTGGGAGTGGTGGAGGTGGTGGGAGTGGTGGAGGTGATGGGAGTGGGGAAGGTGGTGGGAGTGGTGGAGGTGGTGGGAGTGGTGGAGGTGATGGGAGTGGGGAAGGTGGTGGGAGTGGTGGAGGTGGTGGGAGTGGTGGAGGTGGTGGGAGTGGTGGAGGTCGTGGGATTGGTGGAGGTGATGGGAGTGGGGAAGGTGGTGGGAATAGTGGAGGTGGTGGGAGTGGTGGAGGTGGTGGGAGTGGTGGAGGTGATGGGAGTGAGGAAGGTGGTGGGAATAGTGGAGGTGGTGGGAGTGGTGGAGGTGGTGGGAGTGTTGGAGGTGGTGGGAGTGGTGGAGGTGGTGGGATTGGTGGAGGTGATGGGAGTGGGGAAGGTGGTGGGAATAGTGGAGGTGGTGGGGGTGGTGGAGGTGGTGGGAGTGTTGGACGTGGTGGGAGTGGTGGAGGTGGTGGGATTGGTGGAGGTGATGGGAGTGGGGAAGGTGGTGGGAGTGGTGGAGGTGGTGGGATTGGTGGAGGTGATGGGAGTGGTGGAGGTGGTGGGAGTGGTGGAGGTTGCAGGATTGGTGGAGGTGATGGGAGTGGGGAAGGTGGTGGGAGTGGTGGAGGTTGCGGGATTGGTGGAGGTGATGGGAGTGGTCAATGTGGCAGGATTGGTCAAGATGGTAGGAGTGGTGAAGGTGGTGAGCACCAAATGCTCATTACTTTTCCCACTAATCCAAATAAGTGCAGTCTGCAGTTATGTTCTAGGCTCCTTGCCAAAGTGACCCTCACATCGTGGCCATTTGGCACTAGGAGGGGGTACAGTTTTGAGGGTGTGGAGCCTTGAAGGGGTCTCCTGCCTGCCCATTTGGGAGTACATATGTTCAAGCTCATACAGGGAGTTGGAGTGTCAGCTGGCTGGTCAGCCACCTGGCTGGTCCTCACAGGGTCGGAGGGCACACTCAGGTAAGGAGTAGAAGATGATTCCTCCAACCCTGCAGTGCCAGTACCATCAGCTGTGGGTATATTAAGAGGGGTGCCATGTGCCCCTCAGGAAGGAACGGGTCTTTGCAATAGAGCTGAGTACTCTATGCCAGGCAACCAGAGAAAGTACACAAACACCCGCAATCTCCCCTTCTCCTCTCTGTCTTTACCCATATCATCTATGTAACTATCCACCTTAGACATGTACAACACGCCCAACACATACAGCCAGACATGTAGACAATTCCACATGTATGCATAGGCAGGGCCTCATAAGCAAATCCACACATAGCCATTTGTGTTTGCCATTACAATGTGTCTGTATGAATCATTGCTTGAATGATCACAGAGTATGATTATATATCACAATATCACGAGTACACAACTTCACAAGTACACGCAGGAACATGAATATAAATGTATATAGGGATTCATTTACATATACATGAACATATACCTCATGCCCTGTTCATGTACCCCAGGGATTCTTTTTAAAAAGACAGGAACACAATGGGGCAAGTGGGGGTGGGGAATATGGTAGGGGGAGCATTTGAAATTGCAAGAACAACAGAGAAGTAATGAGCTGAAAAACCCAGGCCCAGCTCCTGCCTGCCCCCCACCACTCAGCAGGCCCTCCGTGAAGGGCCCAGTGCCGCCGTCCCCTCACCTCCCTTAGAGCCGAGTTTTAATTTGGGCGGCGTAATTTTGGTGCGAACGGTTGGGCGCCTTTCGTTGGGAAATTGGGAGGAATGCAAACAAGATTTCACTTCATTAAACAGGGGCAAACAGTAGAGAAATTGCACTTACTTATGGAAATGACTTTTAAACATGCACAGCATTTACTGGCACTGCCCGCGCTGAAATTCTTCGAGGATTATACATGTGAATAATTCACTGCAGGCCAATTAGAACCCACTCTGTCCCTAACTCCCCAGCCCCCATCCCACCCCATCTTGATGGGGCCCAGTCTCCTGCTTTTTCCAGCTCCCGCTTTTTCCCTCTCATTCCTAGTCCTGCATGATGGGAAGTAGGCTGTCACACACACTTTTAAGAGATACCTCAAACATGGTGACACATAGGTATGATAACACCTCAAACATGTTCAGATACAGATACACAACGTGCAAACTCACAGGGTGAAACACTGTGATGCCTCGACATGGCCACACACAGATACATTTCGATGACTCAAACATGTCAATACACACAACAAACATGTCAATACGACTCAACAATGGCTAGAAATAGGCTTTGGAACACCTCGAACATGGCAATACACATTGTGACAACTTAAACATGAGGCACCTGATAAACAGTCATATAAATACATCTGTGTTTGATGATTGAAACACAATGATTCACAGACACACATTGTAACAACGTAAACATCTGATAACTCAAACACAATGCATATACATTGTGCCAACTCAAACAGAGAGAGACACACTAGGTTGTTAAAACACAAATGTACTGACATGCGAAGATAACTCATGACAACTCAAACTTTGAGTCATATACAGACACGTTGTGATCATTCAAACCCGGTAATACCAACATAATTTGGGGGCAATTCAGAAAAGGGAACACAATTACACACATTGCGTCAACTCAAAACTGATTACACACCTTGATATCCCCGAGAACTAAAACCTGGCAACATATACAAGCAAGGGGAATACAAGGATATACTCACGGTGACAGTTTAAACATAATGACCAACTCACATTCTGCGTCCTGAAACATGCTGGCTTATAAGAACACATGGCAACTCAAACATGGCAACACACATCAGGGCCATTCAAACACGGTAAGATAGATTTAGGCATGCATTTCCTCAACTCAGACATCAGGATAATTCCAGTGTCACCCACATATTTTGAAAAATATGGTACACACAGAGCACATTATGAAAATCCTAACATGGGCTGGGCGCGGTGGCTCATGCCTGTAATCTCAGCACTTTGGGAGGCCAAGGTGGGCCAATCACCTGAGGTCAGGAGTTCAAGACCAGCCTGGCCAACATGGCAAAACCCTGTCTCTACTAAAAATACAAAAATTAGTCAGGTGTGGTGGTGCACATCTGTAATCCCAGCTACTTTGGGAGGCTGAGTCAGGAGAATTGCTTGAACCCGGGAGGCGGAAGATGCAGTGAGCCGAGATTGTGCCATGGCACTCCAGCCTGGGCAACAAGAGTGAAACTCCAAAAAAAAAAAAAAAAAGTCCCAACAGGATGATATTCATATTGTGACATATTAAATATTCACTTATTTGCATGTTATATGAAGGCAAACATAGGGACACAATTTCTGTGACAACTCAAACATGTTGACACATAGGTGAGGGTGAAACACATTCACAGGTTATGACACATGAAGACAATCTAGAAACAAAATACTCAGTATTGACACAAAAATAAACTGAAACAGCAAATGCAAACATATTCTAACCCTTGAACTTGCAAATGATCCAACGATAGACAAATGATAAGCAGAAACCCTGAGACATAATGATGCTCATAACTGATACATAGTAACACTTATACACAAGTGCACTGCCACTGCCACCACCCTCACTGACAGACACACCTTGACCCCTAAACTCCCCAACACCAGCCAAACCCCTAATCACTTAATCTAATTAAGAGTACAGAAGATGTCTTAGTAAAAACAAGGCACTAGACACCAAGCATGAGAGTAGGGCTGAAAAAGGAGTAGAGAGAAATAGAGTGTCATCTGTAAACCCAAGATAGAACGCACATGGAGAAGGAATGTTTTAAGAATAATGATGGCGGCAAGGCGCGGTGGCTCATGCCTGTAATCCCAGCACTTTGGGAGGCCAAGGCGGGTGGATCACCTGAGGTCAGGAGTTCGAGACCAGCCTGGCCAACATGGGGAAACCCCATCTCTACTAAAAATACAAAACTTAGCTGGGCATGATAGTGCGTGCCTGTAATCCCAGCTACTCCAGAAGCTGAGGCAGAATTGCTTGAACCTGGGAGGTGGAGGTTGCAGTGAGCCGGGATCATGCCACTGTGCTCTAGCTTGGGCAACAGAGTGAGACTCTGTCTCAAAAAAAAAAAAAAAAATGATGGCAGTTGGTGATACCTAGAGTGCTTGCCGTGTAGTCTTACGCTCCTTGAGGATTCATAGCGACAGCTCAGGGAAGGGACAGACTTCTCTACACCCACAACACAGGGAAGAGGAACCCACCAGGACTCTGCTCCATCAACTCACATAGGGCCCTGGGCCAGTCTGTGACAGCCTTAGGGGCGGGTGGGCACTGTGGAGGAGGTGAGAGTTTGGGCAGTTGGTCCACACCTGGAACTTTGATGTAACTTCCTGAGAGGTCCCTCAGTGACTCTGACCAGCATCCAGGGTTTGGGGAACAGTGTCATGTCCTGGGTGGTTTCTCCCTATCAACTGGCCCCAACAATTTCATTACCTGGTGGTCTTCACACTATGGAAGTCCTTTCAAGGTGTCATGATATTTGCCCTACCCCAGAATAGATTGGGGGCAGCGCCCAATATACCTCACACAGATGTTGACCAGTAAAGGGGCTCCTGTTCCAGCTAGAAGCCTCTTGGACCCACTGAGTTTGCTTCAGGAGTCAGTGAGGGTGTCAGCATCAGGGAATGCACCTTGTGTATCCACATGTCAGTGTTAGTGTATGCTTAGCCACGAACATCAGCATGCATTGGCATAGGTATACAGCTTAGAATCAATGTCCCTTGGGCCCAGGTGTGTCCAGGTGACATTTTGAATATTCATGTGTTGGAGTGGGCACCTCAATGTTTGTATCTGTGAGTTTTATATGGGTCTCTGGAAGCAATTGGGCACAAGTTTGATGGTCTCACTGTGTATGTTTCTGCTGTTTTAATGGTGTGTGTGTGGCTGTCATCTCAGATGTAAATGCATGTGTCACCATGTGTGTTTTATTGCTATGTTAGAATATTACAATATGTGCCTGGGAGTGAGTCGGCAGGTTGTTGTTGTCATGTGGTGGGTGGTGCAATTCCTCTGCCAGGACTTCAAGACCATTAAGAACAGCAACAACGAAACAATCAGATTACTGCACAGTGCCACAACAGGTCACCCACCATGGGGGCTGGGGATTGCTGACCTCTCAGAGGACCAAGTTCTATTAGGAGTCTTGCTTCCAGGAGCAGTCAGCTCTTTTTGGCCACTCCCATTTCACAGAAGGAGGCATTGAGGACAAATGGCCAGCAAGGTCATGCTGAGTCCAGGGAGGGGAAAGGGGGTAAAAGCCTCTGGAGGCAGAAAGAGGAACAGAGAGAAGGTGGAGGCACCAGACCTTGTCCGCCCCTTCCCACCCATGACAGAGAGCACCTGGGGCCACAGCTGCTCTGCTGCCTTCCCCCACCCTGCCTGCCTCTCCCTCCACCAACTCCCAGCCCACCCCCAGCCTCCTCCCCTCCCTCAGTCCCAGTCCTAGCCTCCCTCCTCCATTCCCTCCCCACTTTCTCCCTCGCTCTCTCTCTCTCTCTCCAACGGGCACATGTCAGAGAACATTATGTGCACCGCGAATTTGCATAATTCAAGAAGCATCAAATTAAATTTGCATAATTCCTTTGATTACACTTGTTATTAAATGTAAGTGACATTGATTTACAAAATGGCCCAATATAAGGTTAATAGCAAATGTCACCTTCCAACAGGGTGAGTGTGTGTGTGAGTGTGTGCGGCAGGGGCAGGGGATTGCGGGAGGATGGACCTGAGTTCTCGCATTTCTTTTCTGCCAGGCTCAGCGCCTCCCTGCATACCCTTCTTGTCCTTCTCCTCAGCGGCTCCAGGCCCTCGGTGTCTCCTCCCCAGGTTCTGAGTCCTAACCTAAGGGGAACAACTGAGGGTACAGTCCCTTCTTTCTTCCCCTTTCTTCCAGGGCTGGATCCAGTGAGCTCAGGTTGCAGAGTCAAAGGGAAAGGTTCTGAGTTGTGGGGTTACAGCAATTAGGAATCATAAGCTATGAAGTATGCGGGTGCTTTGGAATTTGCCCCGAAGAAAAATATCTTTGGGTAAGTCACTGAATGGATATGGTGTTCTCATTCAGCTTCTGATGTGAGTGAGAACAGGAGACTCGGCAGGGGCTGGGCGGCAGAACATGTGTGGACTGAGTTCACCAGGCTCCAGGCACGGGCAGTGAGGACCTACTGAGGGTAGTGTGGACACACCCTCTGAGCAACAAAGAGACCCAAGTGCAAGGCCACGAGGACTCAGGAGCCCAGCAGGGAGGCTCCTAGTGAGCTAAGATTGGGGGTGGGGGTCAGGGGATCCACAGCTTGGTGTCTGAGTCACCATGCCTTTGAAGCCCAGAGAAGGAGAGGGATGGAAATGCCATTCACCCGCCCCACAGAGAGACAACAGGCTCCACAAGATGTCAGCAAGGGCGGTCAGGACCCAGAGGAGGAAATAGAGCTACCGTGACAACTGTGAAGTGCAAGGACACAGAAGTACACATAGCAGGACGAAGACCCACTCCCACCGCCAACACACAACACCTGCACATGCGCACTCACCCCTGCAGACACGCATACCCCAGCATGGGTCCATGTATGTGTGTACACATGGTTGTGGGCGTTACAGCCACATGAACACGGAGGGACATAAGGATCCAAGTATACTTGTGGACCATATTACACATTCAGACACATGGATGGCTGGTCACTAAAGCACGTGAAGGTGGAAACTCACAGACACAGAAACACACGTAGACCACCTTTGAGTCCACGACAGAGAACGTGGACCGGAATGCTCTCTGCCTTAAGAAGGGGCTCCCTTCCCCAGGGGGTCTTCCCATTGCCTCCCAGAACCTGGAGGAGTAGGAGTAGAGAGGATTGTGGGAGAAGTGTTTGGAGGGGGCTCATTCTGTCTCTGGGCCTCCACCTTTGTGGGAGCAACTGAAGAATCTCAGTGTCCCTGCAGAGCCTCCTCTGGAGCTGCCCTCCCCCTACACCCCTTGCTGAAGGGTCCCTTCCCTCATCCTTAATCTGCCACTGTGTGTGTGTGTGTGTGTGTGTGTGTGTGTGTGTGTGTTGGGGTGGGGGCAGTGCCTCACCATTCATCCTCTCCCTGGGTGAGAATATCGACAAGGCGGTAACTAATCATTAAACCCACTGGCCCCTTTAAACAAGGAAGGAGAATTATGAGCAGGACTGTGGGGGACAGGGACCTCCTTATAGGCCCTCTGAGTGGGAGGTGGGATCAGGACTGAGCTCTGAACACACTGAGAGCCAAACTCAACAATCATTGCCTCAAGCAGAGGAGACCTGGGGAGCTCAAACCTGGGGGTAGGATGTGGAACAGCATCTGTACTCAAACCCACAGATACACGCTGAATCCAGGTGCAACATTCACACACGGACACACATATACAAGGACCTACAGATGCATATACCTTGTGGACACCCACAAATAAATGCATAATGCACAGGACAGACACAGGTTACATTCTCCTCCCATGAAACCCCCACCTTCCACTAGCACAAACACAGATTCACAGATTCCTTTTTTTGGAGACAGGGTCTTGCTGTGTTGCCCAGGCTGGAAAACAGTGGTACAGTCTTGACTCACTGTGACCTTCGCCCCCTAGGCTCAAGCGATCCTCTTACCACAGCCTCCCGAGTAGCTGGGACTACAGGCACCCGCCACCATGCCCAGCTAATGTTTATATTTTTTGTAGAGATGGAGTTTCGCCATGTTGCCCAGGCTGGTCTTGAACTTCTGGGCTCAAGTGATCCAGTCTCGGCCTCCCAAAGTGCTAGGATTACAGGCGTGAGCCAGTGCACCCAGCCAGATTCATATATTCTTGCAGTGTAATAATCATAATGGTCAAGATTGACAGTCCTAGGGTGACACGAATCTGCGTTCAAATCCTAATTCTACCATTTCCCAGCTGCGAGGTCTTTAGATACTTACTAAATCATTCAGAACTCCTATTTCCTTACCTGTTAAGTGGGGATAATAATAGTGCCTACCCTGGGGAGCTGTTGTGAGTATTAAATGAGATAATAAATGCAAAGTGCCTGGCATATAGTAAGTGGCAGGCGCTTAACATTTATCATCTCGGTCAGGCGCAGTAGCTCACGCCTGTAATCCCAGCACTTTGGGAGGCCAAGGCAGATCACTTGAGGTCAGGGGTTCGAGACCAGCCTGGCCAACATGGCAAAACCCTGTCTCTACTAAAAATACAGAAATTAGCCGGGCATAGGTGGCGCGTGCCTGTAATCCCAGCTACCCGGGAGGCTGAGGCAGGAGAATTGCTTGAACCCAGGAGGTGGAGCCGAGATTGCACCACTGCACTCCAGCCTGGGCAACAGAGTGAGACTCCATCTCAAAACAACAACAACAACAACAGCATTTATCATCTCATAGGTTATCTTAGCTGCTACTGGTGATGTTGCTATTTCCGATCCTGAGTATTTACTGAGTGCCTCCTACATCCCAGGCACTAGTGCAGGCCCCAGGGACACAGTGATAACCCAGACTGACAGTCACGGGGACTCCAGGGGACTAAATGACTGAGGAGAAGGCCTCACGCCCCTCACCCACCCCCACTGCAGGGCAGGTGCAACAGACCTGGGAGGTCTGCGGAGGGCTGGGCTGGGCTGGGCATTGGTTTGTCATCTGCCTGGGCCATTGCTGCTTTCCACTCTCCACCCTCAAAGAAAATTCGCCTGTCACTAAAAACTACTCCCCGTTTCTCTGAACTGTCTCTTCCACCCCCATGTTATTCATTTCCTGACTTGCAAACTCTGAGTCTGGACATGCATACCACCCCCCTCCCACCACCGTGTTTTTGTTTTGGTTTTTACTCTTGATTGTCACAGACTGCCCAGGTCCACGAAGGAGGACAGAGTATAGAGCGCATGCACACACGGAAAGCACATATTCCTGTCCTTGGATTCCTTGCCCAGAGTAGCCTCCCCTCACATCCCCCTGCCCTAACCAGGTGGGGCCACTGCTGCCAGTCTCCTAATTAGCAAATCCACAGGCTCCTCTTGGTATTTCTTCTCTTCGACCTCTGCGGCATTTGGCAGCAGCTCCACCCCTCCTCCTTGAAACTGTCTCCTTTCTTGATTTCCATGACATTGCCCCTCCCTGCTTCCCCTCCTCCATCTCTGAAGTTCCTGATCTGGCCTTCCACAGCCCTCTGCTTTCTCCCAACCCCTAAATTTAACTCTGCCTAACCATTCTTCCCTCAAACCTCTTCCCTCCCCTCTCTGCCCTTTCACAAGCACTGTCAAACCCAACTCAACCCATCGTCTCTCTGGAAATAAATACCCAGTTGAGATTTCTAACCCCCAACTCTATCTCCCAAATGACAAGCCTAAATTTCCACCTGCCTGTTTCAGCTGGTACATCAAATTCCCCATGTGCAAGACTGAACACGTTCATTTCTTTGGCAAACATTTCTCCAGCACATATTATGTCCAGACACTGTGCCAGGCACTGAGGATACCAAGTGAAGGATGCAGTCCCTGCCCTCAGAGAGCTTAGAGTCTATGAGGCTCCCCTCCCCTCATCTTCCTCCTCATTCCTTCCTCCTTCCATCCTTCCAATTATAGAGCCTCTGAATAATCTACTCGTTTTGCCCCCAAAGCCCATGCCCTTGACACGTGTTATGTTTTCCTCACTTCCTCCTCATCCAATCAACTGTCAGGTCCTGGAAGATCTTTGTCCTCATTGCCACTGGCCCAAATCAGGTCCTCTCATTTCTTGCCTACTGAGTGGTTTCCTCGACACCTATCTCTAGGATGTAGCTTGTCCCATGACCCCTACTAAATCTATCTGTCCAAACACAGCTCTGATGATGGGTTGAATTGTGTACTCCCCCTGCCAATTTGTTGAAGACCTAACCTCTGGTACCTGTGAACGTGACCTTTTCTGGAAACAGGGGCTTTGAAGATGTAATTCCGATGCAGGCTAAGATGAGGTCCTACTGACATAGGGTGGGCTCTTAATCCAATATGACTGGTGTCCTTATAAGGACACTGGTGTCATGCAAAGGCACAGACACACAGACACAGAGAGAAGACAGCCATGTGAGGACAGAGGCAGAGATGGGAGTGATGCTGCCACAAGTATAAGAATGTCTGGGGCTACTAGAAGCCAGAAGAGGCAAGGAAGGGTCCTCCCCTAAAGACTCTGAGGGAGCATAGCCCTCTGATAACTTGATTTTTTTCTTTTTCTTTAAGATGGAGCCTCACTCTGTCACCCAGGCTGGAGTGCAATGGCGTGAACTCAGCTCACTGCAGCCTCCATTTCCCAGGTTCAAGCGATTCTCCTGTCTCAGCCTCCTGAGTAGCTGGGATTACAGGCATGTGCCACCACATCTGGCTGATTTTTTGTATTTTTAGTAGAGATGGGTTTCACCATATTTCCCAGCCTGGTCTCAAATTCCTGGCCTCACCTGACCCACCCACCTCAGCCTCGCAAAGTGCTGGGATTACAGGTGTGAGCCACTGCACCTGGCCCATATCTTGATTTTTGATGTTGAGCCTCCAGAACTGTAAAAGGATAATTTTCTGTTGTTTTAAGGCACTCGGTTTGTGGCTGTTTGTTACGGTGGCCCCAGGAAACTAATACAATGACACAGCCAAACTTGGAAATCTTCAGTGGCTCCCAGTGTGTATTAATATTGGGATAACTGTTATCCCTTAAAAGCATTATTGTCATATATGATTTAATTCCATTTTTACCATAATCCTAAGAAGTAACCATTTTTATTATTTCATCTTTTTTTTTTTTTTGAGATGGAGTCTTGCTCCATCCCCCAGGCTGGAGTGCAGTGGCATGATTTTGGCTCGCTGCAACCTCCGCTTCCCGGGTGCAAGCTATTCTTCTGCTTCAGCCTCCCAAGTAGCTGGGACTACAGGTGCACGCCACCACACCCAGCTAATTTTTGTATTTTTAGTAGCAACGGGGTTTCACCATGTTGGCCAGGCTGGTCTCGATCTCTTCACCTCGTGATCCTCCCACCTCGGCCTCCCAAAGCACTGGGATTGCAGGTGTCAGCCACCCAGCCCAGCCAGCTATTTCATCCTATCTTACAAATGAGGAAACTAGATACAGAGAGCCTAAATAAGTTACCAGGATCATAAACTTTGGGCTGAGGTCCCAAACTCTGTACCCTTAACCTGTAGGTAATTTTGTCTCCAGTCAAGGCTGGCCACAAACTTATCATTCTGGCTCTGTTTCCAGTTCCTTTTCTGCCCATAGTCTAAGCTTTGGCCAAACTGGTCTATTTGCTGTTTTTTCAAGGAGCAGGCCAAATGTCACCTCCCTAATGATCATCTAATGAGAAGGGACCCTCTTCTGTGATCCCTTTCCCACTACATGTCAGCCTTGCCTGACCCATCTCTGACTGCCCCACACAGCTTAGTGTAGCACCAGGCATGCATCTTCTAGAAAGGTGTTTCACACTGACTCACTGCTCTTTCACTTGAGGAAGCTGATGTTCCATGTGTCAAGCCCAAGCCCAAGCCCAAGCCCAAGCCAAGCCTGGATTCAGGCTCTAGGTCTAACTAGTTGGTGGCCAGAGTCTCAGTTTACTGGGTTGTAAAATGTGGATGATAACAATTCTTACCTCACAGACTTGTGAAGAAAAAAACTGACATGTTGCAGTAGACGTCCAGTATTGTTGGCCAAACTCCCCTGGGAATGGTGGTCTCTCCTTCTGGAAGCCATTATGTGGTCTCAGAGAGTCTCCTATTCCTACCTCACCCCTAGCTACCTGAACACCTGACCTGTGGGGACCAATCTGGGTCCTTCTCTGGGATCCCTCACAAAGGAACTGAGGGGAGAGTTGAACCTTCCCTGGTGATGGCAGCTGCAGGTGAAACCCCAGAGAGAGCATCCTGGTGTCCATCCGGGTCCTGCTCTGAATGTTCCAGAAGCTCAATGCCTTCTCTGCCCTTCCCACTCCTTGATTATTTGTACCTACACTTGATTACCTGAGATGTTCCCATTTCTTCCAGTAGATACCCCTCTTTGCCTAAACTAATTCAAAATGGGGTTGCTGTGGCTTGCAACCAAATGAGTCCTGACAGATACAACTTATAAGGAAGGGGCTGGCACATAGTAGGGGCCCAATAATTGTTTGTTCCCTCCCCTAGGGAAGAAACAATGGGATCTCTAGTCCCAGAGAGAGTGTCCTTTGGGGCTGTCCCAGAGAGGAGCAGGACCTCTGCTCAGTTCTCACCTCCAGAAGATGAGTGGACAGCCTGGCGAGGGCCTGAGGCTCAAAAGGCTGCAGGCCTTCAATCACCGTGAAATTATAAACATTTCATCTGGCGGGGTGCGGTGACTCACGCCTGTAATCCCAGCACTTTGGGAGGCTGAGGTGGGCGGATCACTTGAGGTCAGGAGTTTGAGCCTGGCCAACATGGCAAAACAACATCTCTACTAAAAATACAAAAATTAGGTGGGCATGGTGGCACATGCCTGTACTCCCAGCTGCTGGGGAGGCTGAGGCACAAGAATGGCTTGAGCCCTTGAGACAGAGGTTGCAGTGAGCTGAAATCACACCACTGCCCTCCAGCCTGGTGACAGAGCAAGACTCCATCTCAAATAATATTAATAATAATAAAATAAAATAAACATTTTATCCGTAGCTTTTGATCACTAGCAAAAATAATTTATGAGCAATAGCAAACAAGCTGACCTAAATTTTAAAGACAGAGAAAAATTTATAAAACTAAAAATGGGGTTTGGCATGAATAGGTAAAGACAGAAGATTTTAAAAATTGTCAGGAGGTGATCACCTTGGGTAGAAATAGAATCATGATGGATGATTTAAAGCCTGGGATCACTGGGCAGATGTCTCCCAGTTGGGTCACAGGCAGGGAGGCTGTGTGAACCTCTGCGTCATCCTAGCCGCCCCTCCGCAGTGCTCTGTTCCAAGGAAAGCCTGGCATTGACTGGAGAGTGAAGCTGCCTGTGTCTGGTGACAGATCCACCATGGTCTTACATTAGAAAGCAGCCTTTGCTTGAAGGCAGGTATTAAAAGTAATTGCCTCTGAAAAAGGGAGTTGTGGTAGGGTTGCGACGACGGGGTAATTTTCACATTTTACTCTGCATACTTCTCTGTATTGTTGTAATCTTTTACTTTGAGCATATATTACGGTGTAATTTTAAAAGATTTAGAAAAAGCAGAAAGTGATCTTACTGTGGGTGCATGCATGAGTGCTGTTGGGGTGCACGCATGGCTCCGTGTCGTCCTGCCAAAGTCCTTCGTGGGGACCTTGGTGAGCTGAGCTCACCCTCCTTCTGCTCCTTTCCCAGCCGCAGCTCAGCGGGCCCATCTTCCTGGATACAAATGACCCGGTGTTTAGCTGCGAGGACTGCCTGCTGCAGCAGAGGCCCCCGGACCAAGGGGGGCGGGGAGGCTCCGTCTGCTTCCCATATGGGGACATTGTCTGTCCCTGCCTGAGGGCCACCTCCCTCCTGCCTCACATTGTCCCCTTGCTGTCTCCTGCTGGCCCAAGCCCTGGCCTGCATCTTCCCTTTTCATTAGCCTCCTAGTGGTAGCCCCGGGCAGGACACAGGGGGTTGCTGCTCGCTCTTCTCCACCCCTGAGCCCCTGGCCAGCTCACCCTGGACTCTGCCCAGCCTGGAGTCTCAGCCTCACGTGTACACACGGGATGCACATGGAGGAAGCCCCACTCTGGGCAGGGCCTCTGGTCACACGGGTGCCTCTGCTGGGCCTGGCTCAGGCCCCAGGGGAGAAGTGGGGAGAAGGCCACAGTTGTCTCCCATTCTCTTTGCAAAACCCCCCTACTTTATTAATCTGGGCCTGGTGGGAATGAGGCTGGGGTTCCCCACAGTCATTCAGGGCTGGAGGCTGCCACTCTGGGGGCAAATCCAGAGAGCATGGGGATAGGAGGAGGCCACCCCCAGTTCTGGCAATGCTCTGACCCTGCAGGGGAGGGTCTTTGGGGTTTGTCTTGAGAGATAAATTTCTACAAAGCCTTTTTTCAGATATTCAAAGACAGACCACCTAGTAGGGTACAGTGTCTAGGAGAAATCAAAAGACACTCAAATGACTCAGCTCAGCTCTCGTCCCCCCCACTTCCCCCACCTAGAACATCACTTCAGCAGCCAGAGCTTCTCTTATCAGACGGTGCATTTCCCACTTCCTCAGGGCTCTCTCCTCTACCCGACACTCAAGGCCCAGGCCAAGCCTCCCCTGTTCCAGAAGCTTCCCCCTAGTCCACCCTGTCCTCCTGAACTGCTCCAGCACTTCTTGCTGAAACAGAGCCCAAGAATCTGCATTTCTAACAAGTTCCCAGATGATGCTGATACGACAGGTCCAGGACCATGCTTTGAGAACTACGGGTTTGGACCATTTCCTGGGGGTGGGGAATCTTCTGGGGGTGGGGGCAGGTGGAAGAGGTGAAGGAGGGCTGGGGAGCCCTGATAACAAAGGCAGAGAAAACCTAATCCACATACCCAGCTACACACACACTCAGCGTATCTGATGCTTAGTGAAAAGAACATGGAAGTTAAAGTCAAGAGGCCTGGCTTATCTACCACTCACTGGCTCCCCAGATGCCAGGTTTTATACAGATCATTGATCTCTTTTAGCCTCAGCTTCCTCATCTATAAGTGGGGATAATATTAATCCTGACCCAAAGGTTACTGAAAAGATCTAACAGGATAATACTTTAAGAGTGTTATGCAAACTCTAGGAGCTTGACAGGTATTTGTTTACAAGGTGGGGGATTTATTTGTATTTCTCAAACATACAGTGTTTAGAATCTGTCACACAGTGTTTTTAAGTGTTTTGTAAATATTTAATGAATTTAACCCTCACAAGAATCCTACAAAGGAGGAGCTATTTTTATTCTTCCCATTTGATAGAATGGGAACACTGCGGTTAAGTAACTTGCTGGAAATCTCACAGCTAGCAAATGGCACAGCTTGGTGTTGACCTCAATTGCCACAAAGTGTGCACCTAGCCACCACTCTGTGCTGCCCAGCTACATGTTGGCTTATATGTTCATCAGTATGTGCGTGTTTGCAAATGTGTGCACGTTATCTAAGTTTCTAAGAGGTTCCTGTGTGTATAAGTGCTTATGAAAGTGTGTGCAAAGTATGTATAATCTAATGGCAATAGCAATAGAAATCAGTTATTGAACACTTACTCTATGCCAGGTGCTGTGCTAACCATGACTACCATTGACTCCTCACAGCCCTACATGGTAGATTATATTATTATTTTCATTTTCCTGTTGAAAGATGCTGAGCAAGGTTAACTAATTATCCAAGGCCACACCTCCAGAGATGAGTGGAGCAGGGAGGTTTAACTGATGCTAGCAGAGCCTTATGCTTAACTCCTAGGCTGCACTGAATGTGTCTGTCTGTTCGGCAGGGGGATATTGTATGTAAGGGTACGTTTGCATGTAAGTATCAATCTGTCTCTCTGTCCATTTGTCCATCCATCCATTCATCCAACCATCCATTTACCCACCCTTACATATCTATCATTGGCAGCTGGGGCCATTGCCCTGGGTCAAGTTCTTACTGAAGAAGAAGTAAGAGAGGGAGCTGCAGCCCCTTTCAGCTGGCTCAAACTTCTGGGATGCGTTCCCTTGAGTCCAGAGTGCCTGTAAGGGACACAGCCTTGCCCAGGTGTGCAGGGGGAGACATTTCACACAAAAGAGTGGGTGAATTCTTTTTCTCACCCTTACCACACTAGACCAGTGGGCAGGGACAAGGTGGGCACAGAGGGACCTTGCCACTCCTCAGAAGGCAAATTGGGGCTGACCCTACATCCATCCATGTTGGGCGATCACCCGTGGGCCAGAATCTGTACACCGGAATCCAGTGATTTCCTAAGGCCAGGCGGGGTGGCTCACGCCTGTAATCCCAGCACTTTGGGAGGCCGAGGTGGGCAGATCACGAGGTCAGGAGATAGAGACCATCCTGGCTAACACGGTGAAACCCCATCTCTACTCAAAATACAAAATAATTAGCCGGGCATGGTGGTGGACGCCTGTAGTCCCAGCTACTCAGGAGGCTAAGGCAGGAGAATGGCTCGAACCCGGGAGGCAGAGCTTGCAGTGAGCTGGATCACGCCACTGCACTCCAGCCTGAGTGACAGAGCTAGACTCTGTCTCATTAAAAAAAAAACAAAAAAACAGTGATTTCCTTTATGTTTCTCCTTAGTTTTTATTTTATTTTATTTTATTTTATTTTATTTTATTTTATTTTATTACTCTGTCACCCAGACTGGAGTGCAGTGGTGTGATCTTGGCTCTCTGCAAACTCTACCTCCCGAGTTCAAGCAATTCTCTTGCCTCAGCCTCCTGATTAGCCAGGGTTACAGGTGCACACCACCACACCCAGCTAATTTTTGTATTTTTAGTAGAGACGGGGTTTCACCACGTTGGCCAGGCTGGCCTCGAACTCCTGACCTCAAGTGATCCACCCCCCTCGGCCTCCCAAAGTGCTGGGATTATAGGTATGAGCCACTGCACCCGGCTTGTTAGCATTTATTAACTGTGGGGTTTTTTGTTCAGGGGTTGCTAAATCTGGTTTTAAACAGAGAGAAAGGTGAATAACTGAGCTGAGTTAATGTTTCAAGGGAGGTAAGACTAGTAGGCAAAAGAATGAAAAGATTTGGGAGATAAGAGGGCGCAGACTGGTGTGACTAATAAGTTTGTTTTTGGAGTGGGGGCCAAGTTACCTGGATATGATGGGGTAAATATTATTTTCTATCTCGAAGAAAAATGTGTGATGTTTATACTGTCTCAGAACAAATAGGCCTGTGACTGATGGATAGTTTACCATTTATGTAGCTGGTTTCATGTACTTTTGACAGCTCAATCAGGATTCCAACAGTTATAAAAAATGATTTTCTTCTAGGAAGTTACAGGAGAGGAGCACGTGCCCTCGCCCCCGCCCCGTGCCCACCGGGCACTGTGCCTCTGAGTGAGGAAAATACATGGATGTGTGGAGCAGTACGGGGAGCGGGAAGAGGTCGCCCGGTGTCCCCAGAGTTTCCCAGGTTGGACATAGGGTGCCTCGTTTCCCCAGGGCTGCCTGGGGACTATTTGGCTGAACTGAGGCCTGGAGGCCATTTGGGAAGGTCATTGAGTCCTTACTGTTCCTGGGACTGGCCACGAGGAAGAAACTCCTATCAGGAACCCAGGAGCCCAAGAGAGTCGGACCCGGATGGAGACTGGCCTTGAGACCACATGGAGGCTTTGGGCCTGAGTGCGCTCCTCCATCTGGGATTCAGCCTGTGTCTAAGTCACTATCCCTGCTGAGGACAAGGTGAAGGGCTGTGGCCATCCTGGCCCTCAGGTGGAGGCAGGAAAAATGACAGCAGCCAGAGCAGGAGGGTGGAAGGTAGGAGGTAGTATTTTGCCACTGTGCCCACGCCCAGGGGCATTTTGGGTGTGGGTTTGCCTGCTTTAAAGATGTTTCAGTGCAGAAAAACCCAGATTTGTACCAAAGATCAGTTAGCAGCTGATGGGGTGGTAAAGTGGAAAGACAGAAAGTCCTCAGCTGGGTTTGGAGGTTTTGCCCATTCTGGGGCAGGTTACTGGCCTGAGAGGCACCCAGAGCTGCCACAGACCTGCTACCAGAGATGTCTTCAAGCCTCTGGCTTATGACTTTGAGAGGATCAGTGAGACCTTCAAGGTCACTTTCAAGAAAGACACCTCAAGGTGTAACTGGCTTTGTCGCATGGACATAGGAGCCCTCCTTAAGGGCAAGGCTGTTCACATAATTTTTTTTTTTTTTTTTTTTTTAGCATTACTCACAACCTAAGCAAGTTCTGGAGTCAGGCTACCTGGGTTCAAATCCACTCTCCTCCACTTACTGGCTCTGTGATCTTAATAAGCAAGTCACTTAACCTCTCTGGGCCCCAATTTCTTCATTTGCAAAATGGGTATATATTGAAACAATCTCATAGTATTGCTGTAAAGATTGAATAAAATAACATACTATATTTAGCACAGTGTTAGGCACATTGCAAACACTCACTAAATGATAATTATTTCTCCTCCTCCCTCTTTTTCATAATTGCCATTCTGTTACTCAGGCTACGTGATAGGCATAACAACATGTATTTATTTTAAAATGTATACCAAAGTAGTTATGTATATTAAATGTATACTAAAGTAGTTATTGAGGATACAGCATTAGATGATGAGTACAATATTACCTAGCACTTATTAGGCACCTACTCTATGCTTAAACTACATTAAAATATTCAAATACATTATATCATTCACAAAGGTCCTTGCCTTCATGAAGCTAACAGTTTAGATTTTTTTTTTTTTTTAGAGATAGGATCTCACTCTGTTGCCCAGGCTGGAGTGCACTGGTGTAATCATAGCTCACTATAGCCTCAAACTCCTGGGCTCAAGCAATCCTCCTGCCTCAGCCTCAGCCTCCCAAGTATCTTTGACTACAGGTGTGCACTATCTCACCTGGCTAATTTATTTCAATTTTAATTTTTAGAGATGGGGTCTCGAACTCCTGGATTCAAGTGATCCTCCTGCCTCAACCTCCCAAATAGCTGGGATTATAAGCATGAGCCACTGTGGCCAGCCATAAATTTAACAGTTTAAAAGGAGCTTTCTGGCTGGGTGCAGTGGCTCACACCTGTAATCCCAGCACTTTGGGAGGCCAAGGTGGACGGATCACCTGAGGTCAGGAGTTTGAGACAAGCCTGGTCAACATGGTGAAACCCTGCCTCTACTGAAAATTAAAAAAAAAAAAATTAGCTGGGTGTGGTGGTGAGTGCCTGTAATCCCAACTACTCTGGAGGCTGAGGCAGGAGGATCACTTGCACCCTGGAGGTGGAGGTTGCAGTGAGCCAAGATTGCGCCACTGCACTCCAGCCTGGGTGACAGAGCGAGACTCCATCTCAAAAAAAAAAAAAGAGCTTTACATGTATTATCCAATGTTGTCCTCACAGGAATCCCATGAGGAAGATATAGTTGTCCCCTTTCTACAGATAGAGAAATTGAGACAGGGAGGTCAGATCAGACATGTGGGACTTAGATTCAAACACCCAGCTCTATGGCTCGAAGCCCATGCTCCTTCTGCTGTGCTTTGCTGCTACCTCACCTCCACATTGCTAAATATGCACAAATTAATTGTCATGTCTATAGAAGTGTGGGTCTGTAGAAGGGTGTGTGGTCCTATGTGTCTGGACACATTTCTATGACTGAATGTCTTATGTTAGTAGGTGTGGGTGATTTGTGTAATTATATTTCTGAATCTTATGCCTGAGGGAGACTGTTTATGTGACTTTGTAGGATTGCGTGGGTAAGTGCAAATGTGGTTTGATTATGGGTTGGTGTAGCTGTGTGTGTGGGTGTGCTGTGTGTCTGTTCAAATGGCCGTGTGGCTATGGATGGCTCAGGTTAGTGGAGGGTGGCACTGGCCTATGGGACTCTTTTGACTTCCCTTTTAAAGGAGGGGAGAGAGGTGCTGGGAGGTGGGAGGGTGCGGTCTGCTACAGGGGCCCTTGCTGGAGGGGGCATTCGCCGGGCCCGGGCCTGGCCCTTGGCGACCGGCTACACTACCTAGTGCTGGGTTTCAGGCCGAGAGATGGAGAAGCTCCTTTCCCCTTAAACACCATAGATTAAGGGCCCGCAGCGGGCACGGGCGGGAGGGCGCCGTGTCGCTCATGTTACAAATCAATTCATTACCGGCACTCGCAGTTGCCTCCGATCTTCAAGGATCGGGGGGTTTGATGAAGAGGATTCATTTCAAGAAATAAACCTTTTAAATTAACCACGAGATGAGGGAAATTTCTTTATTTAAAAAATGCTCAGGCCCTGCCGGCTTTGTTTTCTCTCTTATTAGCATTATTATTAATAACCCCACCCTCTCTCTCTAAGGGATAGTCCACCCTGCCCTGGGAGACAGAGTGAGCCGCTAGGGTGGGGGACAGGCCTCCTGCCTGGGCACCTTGGCCAGGTTCTGTCTACTCCACCAAGGTCTCTGAGGTCCAACAGTGGGACTCCAATCAGGCTCTGTGCCCCAGATAGACTCTCAGGCAGGTGGCCAGGAACCTGCCATGTGACCTTTGGTAAGTCACTTGACCCCTCTTTCCTCAACAGCTAAGTGACCATAGAATCATTGCTTTCTACAGCTGGACCTTAAAGTTAGGAGTTTAGCTCATGTTTGTTATCAATGAGCAAACAGGTTCAGAGAAGGGTGGTGGCTGACCCAAGGTCACACAGAAGCTTCTTAGCAGAGATGCATTCAATACCAGCCTAATTCCTGGTATAGTTTCTACCTGGAAACAAGCATCTGGATTCCTGATGTGTAAATTACAAAGCACCTTGAAACAATTTATCTCACTGGAAGTGTACCAATAACTTGTCAGGCGTATATTACCATCCCTGTTTTGCAGATGAGGAAATTGAGGTGCTTTTATATCAGGAAGTATGTTCCATCCTATTGGGTCATCTGACAAGAGTTTAATAAAACAACTATTTACAAAGGTATGGGCAAGGATTAGGAAAAGTATAAGTGATGGTACAGTATCTCGGGGCTAGTAACGGTGGGAAGCCATGGCCAAACCAGGGCTAAAAGGGACAAAGATGAATGGAGAAAAGTTACCAGAACAAGGAGAGAGCTCTGTATGGAGAGTTCTAGAGAGCTGTGGCCTTTATTGGGGAAATTCAGCTAATCTGCAACCACCTGGAAGGGAAGGAGCTAAAGAAGCTGCCTTCCTGTGAACTCTTTTTGGTCAATCCCAAGGGAGCTAGCTGATGCGGACCGTGCAGGCCAGCATCCCAGGGCCACAGGAGGGTGGAAAAGGGTGGGGATGGATCTGGAAGGGCAGACCACCAGCCGGGGCAATGTGTCCTGCCAGTCAATGGCAGAGAAAGGATGTGCCCTCAGGACTCCTGATTCTAAGGGTCTCCTAAATCCAACCCGTAGTCTTTTATGCCACCCTGCTCTGCCCAGTGATATCTGGTCAAATGAAATGCTAGGTCTGGAGGTGTAACTTAGGGCAGGCAGTGGCTGTCCCTCTCTGTGGCAAACAAGCATCTAGTTCCAGGAGGAACTAGAACCAAATACTGGCATCCAGCGATGACAGGTAACAACATCTCCCTCTCAGGGGGTATGTCTACATCAGAGCAGAGAGTTTGGGAAACCCAAGGCTTTCACCCAGTGGACCATAGGATCCCTTCTACGGACACACTCTGCAGACAAAGTCTGCCCTAAAAGAGTCTGTAGCTCACAGAGCAAGTATAGGGATCAGGTAGAGCAGATGCCACCTCTCCACCCGCCGCCACACACACACACACACACACACAGGGAGGCTGCCTTAGTCCATCCAAGCTGCTATCACAAAATCCCTGAGATTGGGTTATTTATTTATTTATTTAATTTATTATTATTGCTATTTTTTGAGACAGAGTGTCTCTCTGTCACCCAGGCTGGAGTGCAGTAGTGCAAACTCAACTCACTGCAACCTCCGCGATTCTTCTGCCTCAGCCTCCTGAGTAGCTGAGATTACAGGCGCCCGCCGCCACGCCCAGCTAATTTTTTTATTTTTAGTAGAGACGGGGTTTCACCATGTTGGCCAGGCTGGTCTTGAACTCCTGGCCTCCAGTGATACACCCACCTTGGCCTCCCAAAGTGCTGGGATTACAGGCGTGAGCCATCACGCCTGGACCCAAGACTGGGTAATTTATAAACAACAGAGATGTATTGCTCTTCGTTGTGGAGGCTGGGGAGTTCAAGATCAAGGCGCCGGCAGAGTGCAAGTCTGGTAAAGGCCCGCTCTCTCCCTCTCTCTCCCGCTCTTTCCTTCCTGTGCTTCTTGCTGCGTCCTCACCTGGCGGAAGAGGAAAAGAGACAAAAAGCTCCCTCATGTCCTTTCATAAGTGCATGAGTTCATGAGGGGAGAGCCTTAGTGATCTAATCACTTCCCAAATGCCTCACCTCTTTTTTTATTTTTATTACTATTATTTTTTGAGATAGAGTCTCGCTCTGTCACCAGGCTGGAGTATAGTGGTGGGATCTCAGCTTGCTGCAACCTCCACCTCCCGGGTTCAAGCGATTCTCCTGCCTCAGCCTCCTGAGTAGCTAGGACTACAGGCACGGGCCACCACGCCCAGCTAATTTTTGTATTTTTAGTAGAGACAGGGTTTCACCATATTGGCCAGGGTGGTCTCGATCTCTTGGCCTCGTGATCCACCTGCCTCAGCCTCCCAAAGTGCTGGGATTACAGGTGTGAGCCACCGTGCCCAGCCAGGCCCCACTTCTTAATACCAGCACATTGGGTATTAGGTTCTAATGTAGGAATTCAGGGGGACACCAACATTCAGGCCATAACAGAGGGAGAAGAGTGGGGCCCACGGAGAAGAGTGGGGCCCAGAGAGAACACTGCCTACCACCTTCTGTGGGGTCACTGCTTGATGTGGGATGGGTTGGGGACCCCAAGGAAACCCAGATTAGGGTCTCCTTTACTTGCCACCCCCCAAAAGGAAAGCTAGACTGATAGATTCAGGTCATGGGAAAATGGAGAGGCAATGGGGCCTGGAAAGGTGGAGAGCTCAGAGCCCTGGAGTGCCCACAGTCTGCAACTCCAGGGAACTGGGGGTTCTGCAACCTGGGAGGACGGGATGGGAGCTGCCTGGGGCAGCATATAACCAGGCGATTTAAACTCTGCCTTCCAGCTTCCATCCCAACTGGTATTGGCAGAGTCATTTCTAGGGTAGGGATCTGTATTCCTCCTTAGAACAGGGCTCCCCCAGGCCAAGGCCATGTTTGTCATCCTCAGACTAGGGGTCTCTAGGAGTGGGGCCTTAGCTCATCCTCTTTGTGGCCTCCTAAACTCAGTCCAGAGTTTTGGTCTCAAGTCGGGGTTTCAGTTCAGATGTGGCCTCCCCACCTCCCCACCTAAGAAGATACAAACCCCAAAGTCTCCCTCTGCCTTCCTAGTCGCCTCCTAGCCCCTCTCCCCCTGCAGACTGGGGCAAGGAAGGAGGGGAGAAGAAAAAGGCCTTCCCAGCCTAGGCATAGACCTGCCCAGGTGTGTGGGGGGGACCAGCTCACCATCTCATTAACGTGGAATTGTTTTTAGGTTAATAATCTTGCGTTAATTTTTCCTTAAAATATTGTCTTTGACCGTTAAATGCTCACACTGTTATAAAAAGAACGTAATAAATGATCTTGAAGCAAATTCTCCTGCCAAATGTCATAATTTATTTGCATAATTAGCTCTTAATTTTAATTCAATATGCAAATCCACGCTTTCTTTCCATTGCAGCCGCCTGTTTCCCAGCCGGGCGGCCATGAATTTACTGTGACGCTCCCTCCATGGCTGTCAGAGGCAGGGGTGGGGAGGCAGGCACCTTCTGGGGCTGGTGCCTGGAGGAGGGGCTCAGACACATAGATTCAGATGGACAAGTCTGTGGGCCCCACTACATGGGCCCCACAGATGGGCCTGTGTGGACACCAGCATACTACATACTGGTGCAGAGCCCCAGAGATGAAGGTAGGTGAACCCAGACTGATAGGCCAACACATCAAGCAACTCATGGGCACTCACTGAGACACATATAGGCAGAAACACTGCCACGCATGAACACAGATCCCCATGAAGTCACATGACTTCATGGACACAGACATACAGATATACCTACAAACAAACGCAGACAGAGGCCCAGCCAATGAGCAGAGAGGCATGGGCAGCCCAGACATGTATCCGGGCAGGCACAAACACTCACTGTAGAGAAATGCCTGGGCCCAGTTACAGGTGTGCAGGGCCACAGAGCTGCCGAAGCCACACATCTATATGGACACACACATAAAAAGACACGCTATCTCAGGTAGAAACTTGACAACACTACAGAAAAGCCTCGGCATGCCACGTGGACACCCACACGCACTTTAGGGCTTGGCCTTCAAGCCTCCATAGCAACATGTTTGAGGCATCATAGGGCTCATGGAAAGAACACAGAACACAGAGTCAGGGTATCCGGTTCTAGAACCAGCTCCACCTTTCACTGCTGTGGGACTTTGAGCAAGCCACTTCATTTTTTATTCAATAATAACTTTATTTATTTATTTATTTATTTATTTATTTATTTATTTATTTTTGAGACAGAGTCTCGCTCTGTCGCCCAGGCTGGAGTGCAGTGGTGTGATCTCAGCTCACTGCAAGCTCCGCCTCCCGGGTTCACACCATTCTCCTGCCTCAGCCTCCCGAGCAGCTGGGACCACAGGTGCCCGCCACCACACCTGGCTAATTTTTTTGTATTTTTAGTAGAGACGGGGTTTCACCGTGCTAGTCAGGATGGTCTCAATCTCCTGACCTCATGATCCGCCCACCTTGGCCTCCCAAAGTGCTGGGATTACAGGCGAATAGCTTTATTAAGATCTAACTCACATACCATACAATTCACCTATTTAACGTGTACAAGTCAGTGGTTTTTAGTATATTCACAGGGTCATGCAACCATCACCACAATAAATTTTAGAACATTTTAATCACTCCCAGAAACCCCATTGCCATCACCAGTCACTCCTCTTTTCCCCCAACACCCTCTGCCCCAGCCCTAAGCAACCACTAATTGATTTTCTGTCCCTATGTATTTGCATTACATATAAAGGGAATCACACAATATGTGTTTTTTTGGTGACTGGCTTCTCTCACTTAACATGTTTTCAATAGTGATCTGTGTTGTAGCATGAATCAGTATTTCATTCCTTTTTATGGCAATGGACTAATATTCCATTATATGGATATACAACATTTTATGTATGCATTTGTCAGCTGATGGACATTTGAGTGGTTTTCACTTTTTGGCAATCACGAATAACACTGCTATGAACATCCCTGTACAAGTTTTGGTGTGGACCTATGTTTTTATTTCTCTTGAGTCTGTTCATGAGAGTAGAAGTTCATCTTCTTAGAGTTTGGTTTTCCCATCAAAAAAATAAAAGGGCTCATTCTAATCAAACCGTCACAGGCTTCTCCACGGCCTTTGTTTACGATTAACATGGCATTCTCAAGTTGAGATCATGGCCCTTCTCACTCAGCCACACACAGACACGGGTGTACTTGCACACACACACACACATGCACACGCACAAGGACACACCACATAGTCACACACTTAGTTGCCAACACAGCCACCGGACCCATAGCCCCATTGCTCCAAAGGCACAGATGTACCCAAGGTGACCTAAACACTCACAGAGACCCGACGCAGGGGTGCCTAGAGAAGAAGAAGGAAATGGAGCTGGAGAGATTGTGATAGCCACTTGGAAGGCAGGGGCAGAGTCTGGAGTTTGGGAGGAAGGGGTCAGCCAACAAAATGGGGAGAAAAAGCTGAGTGAGAGGGCGAGGTGTTAGGAGACAGGGGCGCTCTGGGACCGGGGCTGTGCGGTTGGATCAAGGTCTGGTTCGAACACTAGGACACTTGGGTCCTGCTTCCCCATCTGCTTCTGCCCTACCCTCGCCCTGACCAGTGTATCCTTTGTCTCCCTGCTCCCCGTCCCTGAAGGAAACGTGACCCCTCCCCACCTTCACCTCCCTCCCCCACAAGCTAAGGAGACAAAAGGGATCCTTTTCCAGGATAATTAAGCCTCAAAGACGCAGCTCCTCCCAGGAAACTGATCGGGTTTGCCCTGGGAGAGCCCTTGAGTGTGGGAGGGGAGGGAAAGGGAGGTGGGGGCACACAGAGGGATGACCAGAACACAGGAAAGTGAGCTCCGAGACCGCCAGACGGACAGTATTCCTGTGGCCATATATTGTCTGTCACAAAAGCTGGAACTTTATTTCCCTTTCTTAGGAGAGGGTTCATGTGATTAGCGACCGATTTGAATCCACTGTCTCCCACAATCACAGAAGTCCTGGGGTGGACAAGCGGAAGATGCATGTGTGCCTGTGTGGATATGTGTTGATGTTGTTGCTACGTCACTGTGTAAGTGTGAATGTGTGTCTGTCCCCCACCCTCTCGGGCCCCCCCACCCCCACCCGCGCCCCCCTGCAGAAGACTCACAGTGCGGCCTCAGCGGAGTTTCTAACCTGGAGTGATCGCTTTCCTGATTTGCCACTTTAGTACTCTTGTTAATGAATTTTTAATCTTCTTAATGACATTAAACACGGAAAGTAATTAAGGAAAACAAGTTTGAAACTGCTGACTTCAACCCTTTATTCACAACTATTTAATGTAGAATTAATTTGATTTTGCCCATTATTCAAATGAACGCGCTACCTTCTCCCCGGCCCCAGGCCTGTCCCCTTGCCCCCATCCCCTGAATGCCCAAAGACCCCCTGTTGTGATCACCCAGTTGTTATTGACCCAAGTGGGTGCTGGTTTCTGTGCACCATGTCTGTGCTGAGGGCTGGAGGTGATGACTAAGCCAAACTCCTGGATGGTGAGGAAGGCAGAGTGGCCTCTGCAAGAGGTCAGGAGAATTGAAGGGACTCAGGAGGGAGCCAGGAAGACAGAGCTCCTTCCCCACCCTGAGTCCGTCTCGGATTTCCACCTCTGGCTACTCCATCAATAGGTCCGGCGTGCTCCATGTCCTATGCACTCAAGTGCTTGGATGTTGGAAGTCTTGGGTATTCAGATGTTTGGACATTTGATACTAGAATATATAAATCTGTAGAATTCAAAATAATCAGGTGTTTGGAGGCTCAGTGCTGGGGTAGGTACCTGAATGGTCAGGTTCCATGATGTCCATTTTGCAGAATTTTAGACCAAAGGAAAGAAACTTCCACCTCTAAACCCTGGGCCTCAGGCCGCTGTCTGGATGAAGCTAAAATGGGAGGTCATAGCTGCTTGAAGCTGAGTTTGAAATCGATCCAGGTCCTGGAAGCAGAAACCAGGTCCCAGGACAGAGCCAGTACATCCCTGAGCCAGAGGGTTTGGCTGCCACCTTCCAGAAGGGGTCCTGAAGCTGCCTCGGGACCCTGGACAAAAGTGAAGGCAGGGTCCAAAGGGGCCCTGGGGCTTCTTCACACCTGAAGGCAGTGGAGCAGGCGGCTCTTCTCCAGGGAAAAGTACTCACAGCTGGGTGGCAGAGCTAGAAGAACAGGTGCAGGAGGTACCCTCAGCCTCTGGATTCGTGCCCCAAGAGGCCTCTCCACTTTAGCCTTGGGTCCTGGACCCCATTTTGTGTGGGAGTACGCATGTACCTGTGTGGTGGCCAGGACAGCAGGCAGCAGAGGGAAATGGGAACAGCTCCGCACTCAGCCTCAGGTGGATCTGACTTAAATCCTGACTTTGGGCAAGTCCCTGACCTCTCCTTTCTTCCTCACTAAAGTGGGGTGACCGATTCTCACTCCAAGGAGTTGTTGCGATGAGTAAATTAGATGCCACAGGTGCAATCCTAGCGCAGCACCTGGCATGCTGCAGGCCTGCCCATCAATCTCTGCCCCGTCACTCCCAAGCCCCACCCGCCGGGAGAAAAGGAGACCCCAGAAATGTGCCAGAGAAGGAAAACGGAGGGCTTCTCGGGCTGGGGACCAAAAGAGGGTCTCGGAAAGATGTGGACTTGCCCAGAGTGGGGAAGGGAGAGCTGATTGGAGCATTGGAGAGCTGCCTCCCCCATCCTTGAACGGCCTCAGAAATGTTCCTTTCAGTCATTCCCCTGAATTATATCCCCAGGAGGGGTTTTCTCCCTCCCTCCCTCCCACTTACCCCTTCCTCCTGCCTCTTCTCTCTAAACAAGCCTCCCCCAAGTCACTTCACTCATCTCAGCTCCTGGAAGAAAAGCAGCCCCAGCCCTTGGCCCCCGCCCTCACGCTGCGCTGAGCCATGACCGGCCCGAGCTGATGCGAGAGTCTCCCTCGCCCCTTCCTCCCATTCCAGGGACTTTATGGGCTGAGACGCTGCTGGCTCGCTCACTTCTCCCTCTCTCCCGCTCTTCTTTCCATCATTCTCTGTGTCTCTTCCTCCCTCTTTCTTTCTTCGCCTGCCATGGCTGGCCTTGCTCCTTCCTGCCTGTCTTTCTCCATCTCTGTGTCTGTCTTCACCTCTTGGTCTTTCTCACTTTCTTGAAAGACCATGGACTCTAGAACATTTCCAGCTACAACTACCCAGGGCACACTCTCAGGAAAGGAAAAACAGCTGGACCCAGCAGGGGACAATGGGAGGAACCCATCCTTGTGGGATCAGCCCACCTCGAGATGGCCCTGGGGTAGGGGGAGCCCTTAAACTGGCCTGCAGTTCAGTCCAAGGGAGGCCAGAACTGGTGTGACAGGGATCTCATGTCTCCCAAATACTTTGCCACCTCCCCTCCTTGTTGACATCCTGGAAGGGCCAGGAGGACTCTGAAGAAGAGGACTTGACCAGGTTAGCACACTCACATCACACTTACCTTCACACACCCGCCCACACTCTCCCAACAAAGACCCACGCTTTCTCACACACAACACTCACAAAACAGACTACGTGGTGCCTCGTTTACACACAGACACAAATATGCAACGGCACAGACACACATGGATGCAGATGCACACTCACAGATACACACAGCTACCCCCAACACATAGATCGTACACACACACACGCACAGATGTGCACGCACACACACATATACACGCAGAGATCCCACAGGCGCCCAAAAGCACAGGGCAATGATTAATGTCCCCTCAGAAAAAGAAATTATATCGAATAAATTAAACTACTGTGGCAGCAAATTGAAAAATAAGGATGTAAATGAGGTTTGAATACTTAATATCGAAGACAAGGGGGGAATGAGAAGGGATCGCTGGGTCCCCTGAGAGGGGAAAGGATGGTCCCTCCTGCCCCCCAATTCAACTCTGGCTCCCGTCCAGAGACCTCAGAGCTGGGGCAGGGCTAGTGCTGGGGCTCAGTCAGCACCAGGACCCTCCCCGCAGGGCCACTGCAGACAAAATTCCAGAACCTCTGGAAAGACTCAAGGAGGGAGGATGGGGAAGAGGAGGTGAGACCACCTGGCATCACCTTAAAACCTAACCCTGATGCTCCCAGCACGCAAAGGGACACTTGCTTTCAGGCCCAACACGTAGTCCTTCCAAGGCCCATCTTGAGAGAAGACCCTCTTGACTCATCTCTCCCCAGGCCCCTACCCACCCCACGACACTCAAAGGCACCTGAACACCTATGCGTCGCTCAGCTCTCCACGATCAATCTCAAAGCTGCACACACTCCCAGAACTCACCTGCCTCCTCACACCCCCAATGTATCCTAACCCAGACCCACCCTGCACACACGACAGACATTCGGCCCACTTGCCCACCAACACCCCAATGCCACCCTGGTACAGTCCCACCCACACCAAGTATCCCCAAACCCCAGGGACACACACATACTTACACACACACACACACACACACACAGAGTGGGGTAGCCCATCCCTGAGTCCCAATCCCCTCAAACTGTGGGACAGATGGGTGGGAGGGTTGGGGGGAGGCTTCTCTTTAAGCTTTAATAAGCAGGACTTCCTGCACACACAAACAAGCACGAACACACACACATGCACACACACACACACACACACACACACACACACACACACAGACTGACTGGCTGTCTGTGGAGCATTTCCGCCCAGCCTCCATCTCTGTTTCTCTCTGCCTCCACCTCTGTTGCCGGCTCAGTTTCCCTCACTCTGCCTGTCAACTGCTTTCTCACTGTCGCCTTTGTCTCGGACACCCCAATATATCCCCGCCTCCCCCCGCTCCCCATGGGTCGCCGGCCCCCCGCTGCTACCCACACCCCCTCGCCCCCCAACCCGCAGCCCCGCACCCCCTTCCCCTCCTCCGCGTCGCTCGCTGTCGTCTCTGTTCATATATATTTAGTATTTATTTACAAGGCTGGGTTTTTTCCCTGGGCGGGAAGCCAGCCGTGCACAGAAATCCTTAAGATGCTATAAAGCTGGTGAGGTATAAAATGGAAAGTGGTTAGTGCGCTGTTTGGAGATATCTCACCGGCGGCCGCCCCGCCGCCCCGCCGCCCGCTGTAAATCTCCCGGAGTTTAGCGCGTTTGTTGGTATCTGGCCACCAGGGAGGGGCTGGGCGGGGGCGGGGGCGGGGGCGCCCCCAGAGCCGAGAGCGCCCCCAGCGCAGAGACCCCTCAGCAGAGGCCCGGGGAGCGCCGCCCCCTCCTCAAAGGGACAGGGGCTAAGGGGGCTGGGAAGTCCCTTTCTGGGGAAACAAAGGCTCCCACCGGGCCTCTTCTGAACTTTGCCAAAGGGACCGAAAAAAGAGGAGTAAAAACCTTAAGTCTGGAGGTCCCTCATCAGCGCACGTGCTGGGCAAGAGGTCACTGAAGGACAGGGCAGAGCTTAGGCAAGACCCTGCCGAGATTTTGCCTAGGTTAGGAACCAAGGTTCTGCCACTGATAAGCGGGGTGAGCTCACACAAGTTATTTCACCTCCCCGAGCCTCGGTTTCCTCTTCCTCAATGGGATCATGATCGTTCCTACTCATAATGGTGAAGGGAAGAGTAAATGAGTGCATCCGGTAAAGGATTTAGCACAGTGCCTGGTATGTAGTAGGTGCTCAATAAATGCCAACTAGTGTTCTTTGTGCCCATGTGCTCAGTTAGCACTTGGTTCCTCCAGATGTTTGCTCAGCTGCTTCAGTCAGCTAGCCGCAGCTTCCATCCACCCATCCATTCAGTGACTTTCAGCTGTGTGGTTCTGGGCTCTGTAACAGAGAATTCTGCAGGAGGCAACAGGGTACCCCAAGTCTGGACGGGGCAGTCAATCTAGACCAAAAGGGTGAAAGAGCCACTTCTGGATTAAGTAGCATTGCAGGGCAGCTGGGAGGAAAGGGCCGGCCTGGTCCATCCACCTGCCCATCAGTGACCACGGCAGTCCTTTGAGTTCCCGTGGTCTGAGAGTCACAGGAGAAGCAGGCCCAATCTACGAGGATCAGCAAGACGGGGAACCCCCGGAGGGCAGCTCTCATCTCCCGCTCATCCCCCACTACCAGCAGAGCCCAGAGCTGGCTCTCAGGAGCTGTCAGTAAGTGCCCTTTGATTGATGAGTTGGGAAGGCTGAACTCTGCCACACTCCCCTCTCGCTCTGGAGGGATGACACACCTGTCATACAGCCTGCACACGCACGTCCCAGCTCACCTGGACACATGTCAGGAGGGCCGGGAGTAATGACAGGGAACTCTTAGGTGGTCACTGTCCAGAACAGGAAGCTCAGAAGAGCCAAGTCTGTGTCACATAGCCATGTCCTAGTGAGTTTAGTTGTATTCGTTCATTCACTCACTCCTTCATTCACTTGTTCAACAGGTGTTTACTGAGGATCCTGGGCTAGGGGCTGAGGGGGACACAAATGAATATTATTGGTCCTGGCTCTCAAGAAGTTTATAGTCCAGGACAGATGTAGGGCAGGCATACAAGCAATATCAGTATTAGGAAAGCCATGTCAGCAGCCAGGAAAGCTGTGGAGAGGGCCTATAAGGTTCCCAGAAAAGAGAAACCACTGCTGAGTGGGGGGAGAATAATAATAGCAATAATAATTATAGTAGCCAGCAGGCACCTTGCACACATTTATAGGTAATGTTCAGAAGATGGCTTTGCTTGAATCAGGACTTGCAGAGGATTAAAGTATTGACGGGCAGAGAGGAGTCGGGGTGTTGGAATGTGATGCCATTCCAGAAGGAGATTGTCACAGGCAGAGGAAGGACATGAGTGAATGCTCATAAGTGGGAAGTCGCTGTGTGGGGAATGTTCAGGGGAACCACTCTGAGTCCAATTTGGCTGGCAAATATAAGCATGGAGGAGAGTAATGGGAAGGCTTGGAGAGAGGGGTGGGCAGGAGCCAGATAACAAAGGGCCCTGAATATCGGAGTAAGGAGTCTGCACTTTCTATAGCAGGCAATGGGGAGCCGTTGAGGGTGTTTGAGCAGGGGAGTGACATGATCAGAGCTGTGCTTTAGGAGAGTTATTCTGGCAGCAGTGTGTAGAACAATTAGAGACAGTAAAACTGAAAGGCAGAGGAGGACGCCTGACTTGGTGCCTGATGCGGCAGGCACTCAATAACAGTTTGTTGATTGAATTGAAGTGACCTAGAAGAGCCATAATAAGGACCTTCATGGGGGTGGTGGTGACGGTGAGGCAAAGATGGGTGCAAAAGGCATCAGGAAGTATCTCTGAAATTTGTTAATTGATGGAAGATAGGGGTGAGGACCAGGAAGGAGACAGAGGCTCCAAGAGTTCTGTGAGGGTCAATAGTGAGTGATAGGGCTATTAACAAAATAGGGGAGTCACAAGTTGTTGCTGGTTTTAGGAGAGACTTATGAGCTCGCTTTCCCACAGTTAGCCTTGCACTGCCTGAATTGTGGGCTTAGAGCTCAAGAGAAGCTTGGAATTAGAGGTAGATGTTTCCATCACCTGCTGAAGGGGCTGGAGTGTGAGATCTCCTGAGAGTCTGCAGGGAGGGGACAGCAGAGAGCTGAAGCTGAAGCTTTGCACTCTATCCATACCTGGCGGAGTGTGTGGGAAGCAAAAGAGACAGAGAAGGAGTGTTAGAGCTGAGAGAGGAGTGGGTGAGAGCGAAGGGCGAGGCAGCCAAGGGAGGAGTGATCTTTAGGGGGTGACGGTATTCCCAAGGGTTCCCATGGGATGGGGCCTGAGAATCAGATGTAGAGTCTGTTGGTCAGGAGGCTGGACAGGAGGTCAGGGCATCCTTGTGCAAGGAACTGTGGGTGGAGTTCCTGAGAGCAGGAGACACCCCAGGGCATAGCATTCACAGACACTCCATTGCCTGCCCACTGCTCAGACCAGGCCCCAGTCTTGCCGTTTCCCCAGAGGCCCTCCTGTCCCTCTCTTAGATGGAGTGGCTGCCAAGCTGGCCTGGAGAGGAAAGTGGAGATCAATGAGATGGACTGCTCTCTGTCTTGGGATCACCAAGACCCTGAGATCTCAGCACGTCTGGGGGCTCGTCGAGTTCATGCTATTTATTTGGCTGCAGACCATGCAACCACGCTCTTCTCTGATGCAGTCTACACCTGTGTCCAGCCGTCCCCTGGACATGCTTGGCCATCCTTTTCCCTGGTGTCCTTGGTCATACTCCAAGCACTTGGGCTGGTGGTGCCGAGGCCCGCAGGATCCCAGGACCCTGGGATACAGGATGTGGCTGGGAAACAGGGGAGCAGAGGAGACAGGCCCCAGAACCTTGCTTCCCATTTAGGAGGAGCTAGGCACAGGAGGTGGTGTGGGCCCCCACCCTCCCGGAGGGGACCCGCAGTCCTAAATGCCCCCGCGCCTTCTCCATATTGTGGGAAAAGCTGCCGCATCCATCACTGTCAGGCACTGAGTTTGAATAAATTTGAATGCACTGAGCCGTGGGCTGCAGTTTCTATAATATCACTTTCCAGTTTGAATATTTCACTTACTTTTTTTTTTAAATTTCTTTTTATCCAACAGTTTCTCCTCCTTTTCATCTACCCCTGCTGCAGCCAACCTCAGGATATAGAGAGAGGACAGTGCCTCGAGGGTGTCTGAGATGGGAAGAGGCCAGGACTTCACCAGCTTTGGCATCTCTGTCCTCCCACCCACTGGGACCCCTACCCAGCACATGTGCTCCCTGGACCCAAAGCCTGATCTCCTCCAGCTTGTGTAGGTGGGGAAACAGCAGCCAGAGAATGAGCCGCCCTCACACGCCACCTCTTCTTCCCTACAGGGGCCTGAGCCCCTCACCTACTGACCCTCCATCACATGGGCGCGTACACACATCATCTGATATATTAATTTTTCCCTAGATGTTAATAGTAGATTGCAATTTCCCACTAGGAAGTTTGCTCCTAAGTCTCTCCAGCCACTGTCCTGCCTTCCCTTGTAAATAATGACCCCAATTCTAAACCCTTTCCGCCATCTCCCTGCAGCTCTCAATCCTTCAGTGTGGTACCACCAATATAGCCATGTCTTCTGGATGAGGGCTGCTGGGAGGGAGGAAGGACTAGGGTCCTAATGGCGCACCCCAGAGAACCACCCCCAGGTCCTGACCATGAACCCCATGATTTGCTAGACCTTGCTGGTGCCATCTCCACTCCCTTCCCAGAGCTCAGGGACTAGGGAGAGCCAAGGAGCAAGTCAGGAATGAGACTACCCAGGAACAAACAAGTAGGGATTGCATTTGAAGTGGAGCCCAGGTGGGGATGGAGAGGTAAGGAAGTTCAGAAGGGTCTTCTGGGAACCCTTTGAGTCTGTGAATATCTTTCGTTAGGGAGGTCTAGCCACACTGACCCTTGGACCATCCATAAGGCATGCCTACTACACTGACAATCTCTAGAGGGCAGTGACCCTTCATGAGGCTCCTGGTGACACTGACCATCAGTGAGGACACTCTGCTACATGGGGTACACTGACCAGCCAGCTGACGTTGAATACTCCAGCTATCTAAAAAGGAGCCACGACATTGACCCTATGGGGATCCTTGACCTCCTAGATCTCCTCCAAGGAGCCACCAACCATCTAGGCTATCTCTTATGGAGACACTGTTCATGGAACATGTCCCCTTCCTCCTGCCAGAAACAGCACTGGCTTCAAATACTGACAGTCTCCCACAATGCCTGTATCTACCACACGGAACGGATGTATGGTAGAAGGTGGGAGGTGGGGGATGAGAGGAAGCGGAGAGCCTCAGTGATCAGGGGCCTTCTGGAGGTGATAATACAGCTCCCTGCTCTGTGCCTGATCCTCTGTGCTCACAGTTAGGCTATGGAAGGGCAAGAGACAGGGAGGAAATGGCCAGCCTTTGAGAAGCTCACAGTTCAGCTAGACAGCTGAAATTATCATTAAGAGTAATATTTATGCCAGGCGCAGTGGCTCATGCCTGTAATCCCAGCACTTTGGGAAGCTGAGGCGGGTGGATCACCTGAGATCAAGAGTTCAAGACAATCCTGGTCAACATGGCAGAACCCCGTCTCTACTAAAAATACAAAAATTAGCCTGGCATGGTGGCAGGTGCCTGTAATCCCAGCTACTCAGGAGGCTGAGGCAGGAGAATCACCTGAACCTGGATAGTGGAGGTTGCAGTGAGCTGAGATCACACCACTGTGCTACAGCCTGGGCAAGACAGTGAGACTCCATTAAAAAAAAGTAATATTTATTTCTACTTTACATTTTGCCATATTCAAAGGAGTTTGAGGAGATTAGGGAATGCACACACGCATGTACACACATATACACACATCACTCAAACAGTGAAAGAAGAAGAGAGAGGACATTTGGAAACCATTTAAAGGCAGGAGGGAGATAAATGGACTAGAAATCTAGTGGGAGAGAGTGTGTACAGTTAGTGTGGCCCCTGCAGGCTGCACCCATGCTGTTACTGGCCCACTTCTCAGAGAGCTCATGCACTGTGGGTTCAGGTAGTTAGGGAAGGCTTTCTGGAGGAGGTGGAACCAGTCTGGGGACTTAACAGATGGCAGAAGTCCTAAACAGGAAAAAACCAACAGGAGCAGCATTCCAGTGGCAGGACCAGAGTGAGCCAAGTCAGAGAAATGAATGGAAGGTGAACGCATGGCCAGTGCCAGGTCAGGGAGGGGCTGGCAATGGGATTGGTGAGTTTGGGGTAGGGTAAGCAGGTGGGAGAGATACAATATATTCAGGGGACAGTGAAGAGATGAGAGAGAAACTGAAGGCCACTGATGGAGAGGCTAGGGGTGGTTGACGTGCTGAGAGCACTTAGGAGGTACCTCAGACTAGCCCGGTCCCACCCCAATATTTCCTAATTCTAATTCAGGCCCTTCAGCACCCCTTTCTTGCAGCACCCCCACCCTCTATGAGCTCAAATTCAGCATCCCAGTAAAGACAGAACTCACCAGGGGAGAGAAGCCATACAAAACAGGGGCCCCTGGAAGAGGGGCACCCCTATGCAGGTGGGGGCTGAGTTCTCTTCCCCACAGGGTGCCCTGGCGGGGCCTGCAGTGGGAGGGAATGTGGTGTGAAGGCAGAGGCTCTCCTGCCGCACCATGACAGATGATTGACTCGAAACAATATCTAAGGCGATCAGGATAAAGTGCTGGCCATTTCAAGGCTCAGCAGAATTCAGATTCTAATTAGACTTCTCACCACATTCCAAATAAAAATGGTTCCCCTGGTATCCTCTTTGCCTATCAGGTGTCTCTCCCTGATCGCTGGAACAAAACACATAAAGAAAGTGATTAAAGCCATAACAAAGGCATAAAATTGGAATTATCGCTGCCACCACATCTGGGAGCACGGAGTGTCACCACACCGCCCCCTCCTCCCCAAACCCACACACACGCAGAAGTGCTGCCCCATCACAGCTCCTGGCTGGGCACCCTGTAATGGGGGCCATCATATGGGTTTGGAGATGGAGGCCCGGGGGCTCCAGGGTGGGTGGTTGGGATGGAATTAGGGGATCTAAGAAGTCAGGGGTTGAGATCAAGAGGTGAGTGATGTGGGTAAAAACGAGGGGCTCCAAGTCTGAGGAACAAGGGGGTGAGTGGACCAAGGAGTGAGGGGTAGGACAGGATAATGGTCACCGTCTCTAGTGTCTAGAGATTTACTAGTGGGGAGGGGCCTTGGGCTCTTGCCTTGATGACCTCGCCACTCTCAGGACATGGGCATGTAAACACACGTACACACGTGCGCACACACACACACACACACACAAAGGCCCATGGCATGCTATAAATATTCCCAAGCATTCCACATGGGTGCCTATCTCTGTTGCCAATGCCAACAGACCAAAAGTCCCCCAACTGACCTACCGCCCTTCCGAGTAGGCTGGAAAAGGGAACTGAAAACCAGCCCTGACCACTGGACCCAGGGTTGGTTTTCAGTCCCCTTTTCCAGTCTACTTCCAATAGGGGGCACCTACTTCTAGAGTCTACTAAGTCCCCAACATGTGCGTGCACAGCCAGCAGGCAATCCAGAGACCTCAGTCCCCTACAACACACATTCACGCGCACACACGCAGACACACCAGACACCCACCATGCCTATAACAATACCCTTACACAGTGCACACACTCTGAAAACATATTACAAAGGCCCCCCATCTCAGTGGGGTGCCCTGGCCAGAGGGGTGTCTCTGGCCTCTCCAGCTCTCCTGCCTCCCTACTGCAGCCCCATCTGCCCCCTCACAGCCAGCCTGGTACCTGGTACCGGGCAGTCTTTTTCCCTGCGTGGGGTGGATAGATGGGCGGGAGGTCCCGAGGAGGGTGAAGGAGTGGGAGCGGGGCTCTGAGCAGGGATGATATAAAATTAAAAGGTAAAAAGCAGGAACGCAAATGGAGGGTGCTTTCAGCTTTCACATTATTAATGACTCTTCAAAAAATCGGCGAGTTTTCCAATCTTCTCTGAGAAGCGCTTGAAGGAGCTCACAGATGAAACTGACCTTCAAAATGTTCTTTGGTCTTTAGTTAAGAAATTCGCTCGCCATTATGGCATCATTAGGGAAACAAGGATAAAATTACTCCATGGTTAATGACCTATAGTATCTCCCCACCAAAATTTGTTTCAGATCTAATAAAACTGTGCTTAACACACTCGGATGAGTTATGAGGACTGTTCTGCAGGGTATTAAAATGTGGAAAATAGATTTTCCGAAGCTGGGGGGACTGGACTTTTTGAATCAGATAGCAGAATGGAATTTTCTGGGCAATAAATTCTTCCATGTCTCAATTTCATCTCGAGCTCTCTCTCTCCTGCCTGCCTCTGCCCCTCTCTCTCCCTCATACTCTCCCCCCGACTCTCTCTGTCTCTCTCTCTCTTTCTCTCTGTCTCTCATCTTTTCCTAAAATACTGAAGCAACACAGAAACCTTTTGAATTTGAAGCCTACATAAACTTTGAGAAAACCATGGTGGCAAAGGCCATCTGCATGTGACAGTGGGAGGCTGCGTGTATGCACACATTTTCGTGGGTCCTGCCTGTTGCATAAGAGTGGAGGCAAGGAGGCAGCTTTCCTCACCACCTCAACCAAGTGCCTCTATTCACACCCAAGGATGGAGTGCCACCTTCCAGCTCTCTACTGCTGGCCAGGCTGGCCGATCTCACCCTCTACCCCCAAATCACAGGGCATACCCTTGCTAATGAACCTTCCTAATACAGCCCTTCCCCCACCCAGGCCTCGGCACACACCAACGCCAGGAGTCAGCCTGTATGAAGGTACACCTGTCCTTGTCCACCCCAAACTTCATGGTAATGAGAGGGGGTTGGCTGCACTGGCCTCGTGAAGGGTCAGAGCTGCCCTGTTTTGCACATGTGCATGCCCCTGAGCACATGTTAGCACTATTGATGGGGCACACCCAGGTGCCCTGGCCAGCGAGGCTGGAGGCTAAGACCTGAGCCCCGGGCCCAAGCAGTGGCTGAAGGTTTTTGGGGGCTGGATACTGCCGCGGAGAGAGGTGGCTGGCGAGGTAATGGCATTTTGCTCTCTTTAAACTTTAATCTTTCCTATTAATTCCCTGCAACTGGAGAATGTGTGAGAGTTAATGTTCCGTGAACGTGTTTCGCACTCGGCAGTCTCTTCGAGCTAATTACCTTCAGGTGCTAAATGGAGGGAAATTGCAATCCATTTGGATGTGAAAAAATTTCGCCTTCCCGTCCCCTATGAGACATCCTTTTTCCTGAGTGCTGCAGAAAGAATGCTCTCTGGGTGGGAGTTTTTTTCCTAATGTTTTTTTTCTTCGGCCTTCTCCCCCGTCCCCTTTCTCCAAGAGTCTAGGTTTTGCTGGACAGTGGTGGTCGGAGACTGGAGGAGGCTGGGCCTAAGCTCAAGGTCCTCATCTAGGGTGGAGGCCAGGTGGGAAGGGACTTCATGCAGGGGAGACACCCCAGCTGAGAATCTCGCCCCCGCCCCTTGGAGGCCCTGGAGTGGAAGTGTATTTACACGCTTAATAACACGCTTATTACCGATGTTTCTCAGCTGCTAGGTTTTGAATACAGATATAATAGAATTTTACAAGCCACATAAAAGCTGTCCTTCTCTTGGACCCTTAACTGGGGTGGCTGGTAGGGCAGAGGACAGGGAATGGAGAGTGGAAAAGAGGGGGGCACTTGAGGAGGGAAGGAATGAAAATGGGCCAGAGAACCAGAGAAGAAAAAGAAAGGGATGGGAAGAAGGGCCTATGAATGGGGCTGTATGAAAATGAGAGTGGGGAGGGATGGGTCAGAACTTCTGTCTCTATACCACAGGATACTTGGAGCCCCAAGGAGGAAGGCACTAAGGTCAGGGAGTCTGCTCTCAAAGCCCTTTAGGTCTCAAGAAAGCATGCCCACCTTAGTGAAGCACCTATCCCTCCAGCCCCATCCTTGACCTCTGATCTCAGACCTCAACCTGAACAAAGCCTTACAAAAAGAGACATCTAATTTTACCACCTCCCTCTCTCCTGGGTCCAACCCACTAGCCCTTGCAAAACCCTGTTCCTTAACCTTGGTTGAGTTAGGGAGCTGTCCAAACAGAACATTTTGCTTCTCCTGAACTCGGGAGGCAGAGCTTGCAGTGAGCCAAGATCGTGCCACTGCACTCCAGCCTGGATGACAGAGCTGACTGCCTGGACGACTCTGTCTCAAAAAAAAAAAAAAAAAAAATATATATATATATATAATATATATATATAATATATATATACACACACACATACACATATATAAAACAAAAAAAAATCCATAGACTTATTATCACCTAGCTTCAACAATTATCAACACATAGCTGATCTTAATTTCTCAATATCCCCTTGCACTCTCCCCAAGATTATTTGGAAGCAAATCACAACAAACCACAGATTTCAAATCAGTTCATCCATAAATATTTCAATATATATTTCCAAAAGTTAAGGACTCTTAACATAACCACAATACTATCATCTCACCTAATAAAAATTAACTATAATTTCTTGTTCTCATCAAATATCCATTTGGTGTTCAAATTTCCCTGAATCAGGTTCTGATCAAGATCCACAAATTGTTTGTGGTTGATGTGGCTCTTAGGTTTCTTTTATTCCATAGTTTACACTTTCTTTTTTTTTCTTCTTGCAATTTACTAAATAAACTGTAGGCCATTTGTCCTACAGAATTTTGTTCATTTTGGGTTTTGCCAGTTGCACCCCTGTGGTATCTTTTAACATGTTTCTCTCTCCCTTTGAATTGGTGGCTTTTAGAGTTATTTGGCTTCAGGGTTGTTTTTTTTCTTTTTTTTTTTTTTTTGAGACGGAGTCTCGTTCTGTCACCCAGGCTGGAGTGCAGTGGCGCTATCTTGGCTCACTGCAACCTCCGCCTCCCGGGTTCACACCATTGTCCTGCCTCAGCCTCCCGAGTAGCTGGGACTATAGGCGCCCGCCACCATGCCTGGCTAATTTTTTGTATTTTTAGTAGAGACGGGGTTTCACTGTGTTAGCCAGGATGGTCTCGATCTCCCGACCTTGTGATCCACCCGCTTCGGCCTCCCAAAGTGCTGGAATTACAGACGTGAGCCACCACGCCCGGCGATTTTTTTTTTTTTTTTTTTTTTTTGGCAAGAATATTTTACAGATGGTGTGAACTTCCTATTGCATCATGTCAGGACCACATAATTTCTTGCTATCTTTTTTTTTCATAATATAAGACTAATCAGTGGGTTCAGTTGCTGTCAACCTGATCTATCCATTATAAAATTCCTTTCAGCTTTTTTTCCCCTCCACTAGCTTTCTATTTCATGGTTTTGCAGCCATTTACTATCATTGACTAAATCTATTATTTCATTAGAGGTTGCTGGATTCGTTTTTAAATTGTTTATGTTCCCGAAATTTTTATTTAGGAAAAATTTAAATCTACAAAATGATTCATTGTTTCAATGAACCCCCATATACTCTGCCACAGGTTTGCTACTTTGTAACTATTTCCCATGTTTGCTCTATCTCTCCCTTTCTCTTTCTGAAACATTTGTGTTAGTTGCTGACATGAGGAGGTTTCACCCCTAAATTGTTCAGCATTTGTCTTTTAAGAACAAAGACATTCTTCTATACTGCACAGTGCAATGATCACTTTCAGGAAATGTACCAATTATCTGATACAGAGACTACATTCAAAACTCTTCAATTATCCCAATAATGTCCTTTATAGCAACCCTCCACCCCATTCCAAGATCTTGCATTGCATTAATTTATTTTGTCTCTTTTGTCTCTTGAATCTCCTTTCTTCTGAAATAGTTCTTCAGCTTTTTTTTTTTTTTTTTTTTTTTTTTTTTGTCTTTCATGAACTTGGTAGCTTTGGAAAATTCAGGCAGAATGTCCTGCAGTTTAGTTCTGTCTGATGTTTCCTCATGATTAAGTTCAGGCTAAATATTCTGGGCTGGGATACACATCAGTGACGTGTCCTTCTCAGTGCATCACATCAGGACATATGACGTCAGTTTCTCCCATTATTGGCGATGATAAGTTTGATCATTTTTAAGGTGGTATCCAGATGTATCCATTTTAAAGGCACTTTTTCCCCTTTATAATTAATACATGATCTGTGGGGGAAACTTTGATACTGTGAATATCCTGTTCTCTGAGCATCTTTCATCCAGTGATTTTAGCATCCACTGATAACATTGCCTGGATCAATTACGACTACGGTGGTTACAAAATGGTGTATTTTCTAACTCTGTAATTACTTCTACCATTATTAGTTGGCAGTTTTCTGTAGCGGTCTTTATTTTTAACAAGAGAGACTATTTCCATATAGAATGTCTTGATAAGAATGGGGAGGCCGTGCTGGTTAGGACTAGGCAGGACTGTGGTCCCTGGGGATACCATGCCCATCCAAGCAGTGCCACCAAACAGCAGCCTAAGTACACCTGTGACCCCAGGGACACCTCCCCACAGGGCCAGGTAGCCCTATGGTCTATAAGGGACTCCACCCCATATAAAGAGATACAGAAATGGTTTCCTGGAAAACCACCTGCGGGATCAGATATATCCATGGTCTCTGAGGAATACCACCCACAGGAACAGGTAAACCCATGGCACATGGAGAATACAGAAAGAACGCAGGATCAGATGCACTGAAAGTCCACAAGGAACACCACCCTACAGGATCAAGTATGGTTAGTGTCTTCCCAGAGCCCTGTCCTCTGGATGCAGCTCCAGAATACAAAATACTTATTCTGAATTCTTGCCCTGATTCCCTGGATGGTTCTCGCAACACAATTTTGATCCTAGAGTAGTTTACCAGTTGCCTGGTCCAATATTGTTAACGGGACCATTTGGTGTAGCTCCTTCCTCTTGACTAGTAGAAGTCCCAGATACCTACTAGGCAAGGAAAGCCAAGGTCAGAGCTTTCCAGCTACTCATCTGGGATCAGATAAGACAGTCCTACCCAATGAATGACAGGCAGGGTCAGTATCTGCTCTACCTGTTCTATCAGCTGAGCTACCACCATTATTGGAGCCCTTGGGCCACCAGGAACCAGAGCTTCTGAATTTGCAGGTGTATGAACTGCTAGGAGAAGACCCTTTCTACTGAAGGTATTTCTTCCTTAACTAAGCCATGCTAATAAAGCAATAAATGACAGAAAGTAACCAGAGCTAGCTTAAGCATAAAGGGTTATATGCTGAGAATATCCAAGAGTATCTCACACATTTGGGCTTGAAAAGGACAGAAGCCATGGCAGCTCTCCATCTCTAGAAGCCAAAGCCCATTGGCTGTCTCCTTCATGATGCTTTTATTTATTTTATTATTTTATTTTTTTGAGACAGCTCTGTTATTTATTTTTTTTGAGACAGCTCTGTCACCTAGGCTGGAGTGCAGTGGTGCAATTTCGGCTCACTGCAACCTCTGCCTCCTGCCTCCTGGGTTGAAATGATTCTCCTGCCTCAGCCTCCCAAGTAGCCGGGATTACAGGCATGTGCCACCACACCCGGCTAATTTTTGTATTTTTAGTAGAGACGGGGTTTCACCATGTTGGCCAGATTAGTCTTGAACTCCTGACTGCAAGTGATCCCACTGCCTTGGCCTCCCAAAGTGCTGGGATTACAGGTGTGAGCCACTGCAACCAGCCAATGATGCTATTAATGTGACTCTGTTGCAAGCATCCCAGTCTCCTGTTCCATCAGTTCAAATTCCCAACTCCCAAGAGCAGAAACCTGATTAGCTCACTTTGTGTGAGGCCTTGCTTCAGTCAACTGTGACCAAATGTAGCTCCAGGAAATCCACCCCTGTGGGTAGGGAGAGTAGCTCCCAAAGATGCCGGACAGATACCCCAAGAGGTACATGTCACAGAAATAAACTCACAAACTCTCCAAAAGATGGGAAGATAAAAACTCTTGAGAAGAACAACTCCATCATAAAGGGCAAGACCTTGGCCCCAGAGCATGTTGGCTGGTGTTAAAGGATGGGACCAAGAAGGCCACATGCCAAGTCCCATGGATCAATCACAGTGTAATAGGTCTGGAGGTACAAAAATATCCAAGGGGAGGTGTATCCAGAAGGTACAATTCTGAGTGTCTGTGGATGTCTGGTTAGGTTGAGGCTGGAACACCACATTCTGACCCAACTTCAGAAGTGAAGACTTCTATGGATGGTAAGCCTCACCCAGGTTCCTACCACCTTGTTTTCTGGCCACTTGATCTACTTAAATGAAATATACCAAACTCTCCATTTTGACTCCAAATCCCAGAGCCTCTTAGGTCCCTCCCTCTCACAGAAGTGAGTTTGAGAGAAACACGCAGGACACATCCATGCTGTTGGATATTTTTGAGCCCCATGGAGGATTCAGTTCTTTCCCAACCCAGTTTGTCACCCTTGCCCACTATTGGGGAACTCTAGTTAGTGTTTTTCTTCTTCTGATCCCTACACTTCGCTAAGTTCAAATACTAAAAGTTTACAATAAACACGTGCCTAAATTGTACAACAATTATAAGCTGTACATGATAAGTATAGCATGTTTATTTCCAGCAATGCCTTGTCTTGGTGTTTACAACATGGGCTGAGCACACCCTATCCAGGCAGGCACAAGTCAATCCAGATGCAGCAGAGCAGGAAGCTGTCCCTCAGCTCCCCAGCCATAGCAGAACAGCCTGCGCTGGCTGGACTCAAGCTCTGGCAGGATCTCTCCAGTATGCTGATCTGTAAATCTCCTTGTTAGACTACTCCTTTTATCAATAAGTAATGTCGTGCTTTATCCCTGTTAATGCCTTTGCTCTTAAATTTCTTGTCTGACATCAACATTGCTAGCCTAGCTTCCCTTTGGTTAATATTTGCCTAGCATATCTTGTTGTATATCTTCATTTTCAACCTTTCTGTAGCTTTATGTTTTATGCAAGTCCTTTGTGAATAGCCTTGACCTGGATTTTTAAAAAAAAAAAATCTGATTTGAAAGTCTGTTTAAATGGGCAAGTTTTATATGTCTACATTTATTGTGATTCATGCATTTGGACTTACTTCTGTCATCTTATTTTATGTTTTATATTTACTATGCTTTTTCTTTTGCTTTTCTTCTTTTCCCTCTTTGTTTTTCCCTCTTCCATGCTTTATACAGTGTTGATCAAGTTTTCTTTATTCTCTCTGTTCTTAATTTTCTTGTCTACTAGTATGGAAGTTAAGTACTCTATTTCTTGAGAAATAAGAGTTACCTTTAACTTTTTTTTTAGATGGAGTCTTGCTCTGTCGCCAGGCTGGAATGCAGTGGCGTGATCTTGGCTTACTGCAACCTCTGCCTCCTGGGTTCAAGCAATTATCTTGCCTCAGCCTCCCAAGTAGCTGGGACTACAGGTGTGTGCCACCACACCCAGCTAATTGTTTTGTATTTTTAGCAGAAACTGGGTTTCACCATGTTGGTCAGGATGGTCTCGATCTCTTGACCTCATGAGCCCCTGCCTTGGCCTCCCGAAGTGCTGGGATTACAGGCATGATCCACTGCACCCGGCCACCTTTAACTTTTAAAAAATAAGTACATTTAACTTAATAAAGACTAAGTAATTAGTAAAAAAGACTAGTTTTTACTTAATAAAGTCAATCTATATTTCTGTTCTTTTAAATAGTAGAAGGATCTTAGAATGTAAGCCAACTCTTTTCATCTTTCATGTTATTTATTAGTATTTTAGTCCCATTGTATTTTTATACTTTCAAAATAGTCATTATTATTAGATTTATATACATATTTACCAATTGCTTTGCATACCACTGCTTCTAATAACCCAAATATTCCTTTTGTGTCGATTTCCTTCTTCCTGAAGTACATCTTTTAGAAATTCTCTTAGCAAGAATCTGTGAATAACAAACTCATTTGTATCTGAAAGTCTTTTTTTTTTCAACTTTTCTATTGAATGATAATTATATGGGTATAGAACCGTAAGTTAATAGTTATTTTTCTTCAGCATTTTAAGACTATAATTTTATATCTTCTGGTTTCTATTGTTCCTAATGAGAAACCTGCTGTCTGTGTAACTGTCATTATCCTGATAGCTTTTAAGTCTTTTGTTTTTGCTGTTCTGAAGTCTCACTACAATGCGTCTAGGTATTAACCTATTTTTATTTATTCTGCTCAGATATCCAGTTATGTTCCTTCTTACCGATAATTCATTTCTGCATTCAATGCTGGAAAATTCTTCACCATTATATCTTCATATGTTTCTTTCTCTGTTCTCTTCATCTGGATTTTCTAATATCTCCATTGGACTTCCTTATTTTAGGTCTTTTAATTTCATGTTTTTTAACCTCTCCTTCATATTTGCCATGACTAACTCTCTGCATTTTATTTTGGGCACTTTCCAATACGTCTTCCAATTCATTAATTCTCTCTCCAGCAGTGTTGTCAACTTTTTAACCCTTTCGTTGAGTTGTTTTGATTTAATTATTGCTTTATTTCTAGAAATTATATTTGGCTCTTTTCAACTCTGCTTCCCCCTCTCCCCATTATATTTTATTCTTGCCTTTTGGATTTTATTTTTTCCCTTATTTTTTGGAGCATTTTAAACATATTTATTTTAAGGTCTTTTTTATGTTTTTTAAAGTCTATACAATTATTTGAATTCTCCAATGTATTGTTTTTGCTGACTCTCTTTTCTTTTCTTCCTTCCTTCCTTTCTCTCTCTCTTTCTCTCTCTCTCCTTCCTTCCTTCCTTCCATCCGTCCATCCTTCCTTCCTTCTTCCTTCTGTCCTTCCTTCCTTTCTTGCTTTCTTTGTTTGTTTCCTTGAAACAGGATCTCACTCTCTTGCCCAGGCTGGAGTGCAGTGGGGCAATCAGGGTTCACTATAGCCTTAACCTCCCCTGGCTCGAGCGATCCTGCCACCTCAGCCTCCTGAGTAGCTAGGACCACAGGCATGTGCCACTATGCCTGGCTAATTTTTAAATGATTTGTAGAGAGAGGGACTCACCATGTTGCCCAGGCTGGTCTTGAACTCCTGGGCTCAAGCAATCCTCCTGCCTCAGCCTCACAAAGCACTGGGATTACAGGTGTGAGCCACTGTGCCTAGCCAACTCTCTTTCTTATAGTGGCTTATTTCTTCTTTTTGTTTGTAGTGTTTATGAACTCATCTCCAGCAGGACTTGATTTCTGTGGGACACTTGCATGCCCTTAGCTACGGAGGAGCCATTATAATGAGCACTTTGCCTCTGCTGAGACCTCAAGGGTTCACAACTAAATAAACTGATGACCAATAAATAAACTGGTCACCATTTCTGGACCAGTTTATTTATTATTTTCTTGAATTAAGGTTCCCACAGCTTGTATGTAGTGCAAACTTGCACTCTATACCCATGTTTGTCACAGGCTCAGGGTTGTAATTTCTCAAAGAAGACTCTTTTTTCACCCTTAGGCCCAGAAAGACGACAAGCTACTCTACTGATTCTGCATTTGTGGGTTGTTTGCTGATTCCTGTTACATGGATAGGCAATACCCATGGCTCCTAAGTTAATGAAGGGAGCTCAGTTCCAGCTCCCCCACATACAGAGGCCTGGGGACTGCTCTTCTGTCTTCATCACAGTTCAAGTATAGCTCTTATGACATATTATTGACTCTAAGACCTTTCTGAGAACTCCCCTCGAGAACATTGGCTTTGAGTCTTCTTTTTTTTTTTTTTTTTGAGACAGGGTCTCACTCTGTCACCAGGCTGGAGTGCAGTGGCGAGATCTCGGCTCACTGCAACCTCCACCTCCCAGATTCAAGCAAGTCTCCTGCCTCAGCCTGTCAAGTAGCTGAGACTACAGGTGCACGCCACCATGCCCAGCTAATTTTTGTATTTTTATTAGAGACAGGATTTCACCATGTTGGCCAGGATGGTCTCTATCTCTTGACCTCGTGATCTGCCTACCGCAGCCTCCCAAAGTGCTGGGATTATGGGCGTGAGCCACCATGCCCTGCCGGCTTTGAGTCTTCTTTTCATTCCTGGCACTTAGGGACTTTCATTTATTGCTTTAAATGTGGTTGTATACTGTTCAATTGTTATTTTTATATATTTTTAATGTATCATATACAATTGTTGTAAAGTTTATATTTCTAGAGGGTGATGTCATATCACATCAATTCAGCCTGCCACATCGCCTGAAATCTCATATTTTTGTGTGTCGATCCAGTCCATCTCTCCCACTACGTTATAATTCTTTTAAGGTTTTAAGGACAAAGTATTTTCTATTCTTTTTTTTTTTTTTTTTTTTTGTTTGTTTTGAGATGGAGTCTCGCTCTGTCACCCAGGCTGGAGTGCAGTGGCACGATCTCGGCTCACTGCAAGCTCCGCCTACTGGGTTCATGCCATTCTCCTGCCTCAGCCTCCCGAGTAGCTGGGACTACAGGCGCCTGCCACCACGCCCAGCTGATTTTTTGTATTTTTAGTAGAGACAGGGTTTCACCGTGTTAGCCAGGATGGTCTTGATCTCCTGACCTCGTGATCCGCCTGCCTTGGCCTCCCAAAGTGCTGGGATTACAGGCGTGAGCCACCGCACCCGGCCTCTATTCTTTTTTGAGACAGAGTCTTGCTCTATTGCCCAGGCTGGAGTACAGTGGAGCGATCTCAACTCACTGCAACCTCTGCCTTCTGAGTTCAAGCAATTCTCATACTTCAGCCTCCTAAGTAGCTGGGAGTACAGGCACACGCCACCATGCCCAGCTAATTTTTTTTTGTATTTTTAGTAGAGACAGGGTTTCACCATGTTGGCCAGGCTGGTCTCGAACTCCTGGCCTCAAGTGATCCACCTGCCTCAGCCTCCCAATGTGCTGGGATTACAGACATGAGTCACTGTGTCCAGCCTTCTATTCATATCTTTATTCCACTCAAGTACCTAGCACAGTTGTCTGAACTGAGTAGGTCCTCAGTAAATGTTGCTATTCTTCATATTGCTGTTATTTTTTACTATTTCCAATCTCAATGTTTAGGAATGACAGAAAACCAGATTCTGTATCTGCTATGAGCATTTAAAGTACACAGTCAGGTTGCTTAGCCTTTGGCACTGCTCATCTGAATTTCATTCATGGACAACATCTTCCTCAATCACCTTCAAGGACAAGTTGTCATCTATTAGACCAATGTTTCTCAAAATACGTGTTGCAATCCATTAGCATATCATGAAATCAACTTAATGAAATCGAATAAAATAGAAAATAAAAGACCAGAATGCATCACATACGTAAGTATAGGTACTGCCTAATAAAACTTTTGTTTCAGGTGTATGTGTGTATGTGTATATATGGTAGGTCACCATGCAGAATGTATTTTGGGCTGTGGGTGAGAGTAAAAATATTTGACAGTCATTAATTAGACCATAGTCCACTTTTCCCTGAGACCCCCATTTAACCTACCATCCATTTCTAGCAGGCCCATCTTCAAGCAAAGATTGTTTGCAAAGCCAGGAAAACTTAAGGTATGTCTTTACCTTAAGTTTGCAAAATTCTTAGAGTACATCAAGCCCCAAAGCAGATGGAGGATCCCACAAAGGTCCACACTGACCTGGATTGGAAGCCCTGCAAGTAGTCAAGGATATTCACTGAGTTCTGTGATTCACAAATATTCCTTGTGCTCCAGGCTCCCATTCTTTGCCTTCTTCAGCTCCCTGGACAGGCCTTTCAGCTGATGTTCAGCAGGTCTTTGAGACCCTTAAATGCTGCTTCCTCAGGGTCTTGACCCCTAGACAGCTCTTCGAATGTGGCTCTCAAGGCTGCATATAATAATCCACCTGGGAGGACACTGGGCAATTGCTCCCAGGAATGTAGCTCCCAGAAAAGTCACCACCTGCAGAAGTCCCCCTGTACAGTCTGGAAGGTGGAAGTGTCAGCTGTAAAAGTGTCATTCTGAGCATCAGCATTGTTATCAAGAAGGACCCCAGCACTTGTTCCTCCTCTGTGCCATCTTGAATGTCTGCAAATCACACAGGGACTCAACGCCTTTCATATACAATAAACTCTGTTATTAAGGATTTGAGCCTCATTTAACTCCCATATTCAGTATATCCCAAGGTTATCCCAAAATAAAAGGAAGCCTATTATCTCCCTTTTAAAAAAATCAATTATACAGATATTTGTTCAGCTCCTACTATGTGTCAGATACTTTCACATACATGAACTCATTCAATCATAAGAGCAACTCTATGAAGTTAGTATGATTAGCCCATTTTACAAATAAGGAGTGAGAGGGTCAAAGGGGTTAGTCCAGTAACATGCTAGAAGCCACCTAGCTGGTTAGTGGTAGCCAGGATGGGATTTGAACTTGTTTGGTAGACTCTTGGCTTGAGCACTTAACTATGATTCCATACAGCCCTTCAATAAAGAGGCCTCCCTTCAATAAAGAGGCCTCCTTGCCAGTAAGGACATAGACCCCAGGGCCACCTCATGCAGAGCCAGTGCTATCTCTGCATGACTGGCCTAAAAAGTGAAATAAAGGCCAGATACAGTGGCTCACACCTGTAATCCCAGCACTTTGGGAGGCCGAGGTGGGTGGATCACTTGAGGTCAGGAGTTCAAGACCAGCCTGGCCAACATGGTTGGCCTGTCTCTACGAAAAATACAAAAATTAGCCAGGCGTGGTGGCAGGCACCTGTAATCCCAGCTACTCAGGAGGCTGAGGCAGGAGAATCGCTTGAATCCAGGAGGTGGAGGTTGCAGTGAGCAAAGATCACACCATTGTACCCCAGCCTCGGCGACAGAGCTAAACTCCATGTCAAAAGAAAAGAAAAGAAATTTGATTCCCAATGAAGCAGTCTTGCAGGGTGGGACCTAATGGGAGATGTTTGGGTCATGGGTACCACCGTCATGAATGAATTTAATGCTGTTATAGCAGGACTGGATTTGTTATAAAAAGATGAGTTCAGCCTCCTTTTCTCTCTCAACCTCTCTTTGCCCTTCTCCCATGAGGTGAGTGGCAAGAAGGTCCTTGCAAGATGCTAACCCCTCAGTCTTGGACTTCCTAGACTCCAGAATTGCAAGCCAATAAATTTCTGTTTATTATGGATTACCCAGTCTGTGGTATTCTGCTATAGCAGCAGAAAATGAACTAAGACAAAGCTTGGTCCATACAATGTGCTATGGTCTAAATGTGTGTGTCCCCAGTGCAATGGTATTAAGAATGGGGCCTTCAGAAGATGATTACCTCATGAATAGGATTGGTTTCCTTACAAAAGAGGTTGAAGGGAGCTGCCCTGTCCCTTCTGCCATGTGAGAATGCCTCAAGAAGGCACCATCTTTGAAGCAAAAAGCAAGTTCTCACCAAACACCAAATCTGCTGGCACCTTGATCTTGGACTCCCCATCCTCCAGAACTGTGAGTAATAAATTCTCTTTGTTTTTAAATTACCCAGGCTAAAGGTATCTTGTTGTAGCAGTCCAGAAGGACTAAGATGGGATGTAAATAGGTATTACATGAGAAAAGTGTTCTGTGGTCAGATAATCTGGGAAACAGAAGGCTAAACTAATATAAACAGGATTTTAACTTTTATAGACCACGGGACTTCTTAAAGCAATGCCTGGGTCCCTGGTTGGTGACAATGCAAAGCAGCCTAGCCAGGATGCACACAGTGGAAGAAAAAACCTTCCTTACCTTAAACTGCTGAGAATGGGGGTTGTGACAGCCACATAACTCAGTCTACTCTGACGTATGTATCATTTATATGGAGTATTTTCGCTGTTGGAAAATCTATAGAAATAGGAAGCCATAAGGTTTCTAGGACCCCATGAAGAACACATCGATTAGGAGAACTGAAGAGGTGGGTGGCTGGGTGAGCTGCACTTGTTCATTCATGAAAGTCAGGGGATATGAGTCATTCTGCTCTACTCATGACCAGGGAGACAGAACTATATATAGCAGACAAAATATGATGGGTAGTAACTTAGACTTTCAAATGAAAAGAGGTTTAATCATTGATTAATTAATACATTAAATAAACAACATTTATTGAGCACCTACTACATGATAAACCCTATTAGGTGCTGGGAACACATTGGTGAACAAAGGCTCATACATAGGTTTTCAGGGCTCACAGTCCAGAGCAGGGAGGCATACAAGTAATGAGTTAATTTCAGTCTAGAGTTTTAAGAGCTAAAAGGCACCCAACACAGAGAAAAGGCACTCGACACAAATGAGGGATTGGGGGAGCTTCCTAGAAGAGGTGACATCTGAGCTGTGATCCAGAGGATAATTAACAGTAGCCTGGGGCCATGCGCGGTGGTTCACACCTGTAATCTCAGCACTTTGGGAGGTCAAGGCGGGTGGATCACCTGAGGTCAGGAGTTTGACACCAGCCTGTTCAACATGGCGAAACCCCATCTCTACTAAAAACACAAAAATTAGCCAGGCGTGGTCGTGCATGCCTGTAGTCCCAGCTACTCGGCAGGCTGAGGCAGGAGAATCGCTTGAACCCGGGAGGCGGAGGTTGCAGTGAGCCAAGACCATGCCGCTGCACTCCAGCGTGGGTGACAGAGCAAGACTTTGTCTCAAAAAAAAAAAAGTAGCCTGGTTAAAAAAAGGTAAGAAGGAAGGGTATTTTGAGCAAAAGGAACAACTTTCTGTAGCTGAAGAATCTGTTCCAGACCACAGAAGGGATCCAGCAGGAGACTGAGAGCTCCAGGGAGCGCAGGGTCATCTGTAGGGCACAAGGCAGAGGCCAGAGCAGACACAAATATCAGCTGGGACCTGAAGTCAAGCTCTCCCAGAAAACTCACTTGGAATTCTGGACAGGAGGTGTGCTTCGGGTGACAGGATATAACAGGGCAGCGAGAAATGGCTTCAGGGTGAGAGCAGGGCCTCTTCTTCTAAGGATAAAGAGTCAACCAGGAGGCTAAGCCTGCTGATACCTTGTCCCTGCTTCCTCACCAGGAGACACAGGCTCGGGGGCTTGACAGCTCTGAGGTGGAGGGGTGCGCAGCTGACCGGAGGACAGATACTCGGAGGTGGGGGTGGCGTACAGCTAAGAAGGAGGTCTGGGGAAAAAGCACAGGAGCTCCCCAAGCCCAGCCATGGTGCCAGCCTGAATCTGCCATGCTTGATTCGCTCAGGGTTGAGGTGAGAGATTGAAATGGAAGGCTGGCCCACAAGCCTTGGCAGTCAAGCTGGTTGGTGATTCAGCTGTTAGTATATTGGGGTTATGAGTCCAGGCACTGAAAGTGTAGCTTTGTCGTTTTCCTTTAATTTTGTAATTTAAAAAATTCCAACCAGATTCAGTTGAAATAAAAGAAGCCAGGACTGAACTAAAGAGAGGCCACTGGTGATTGTAATCAGATGTCTGGAATCGATATAGAAGACAAGGACCAACATGTCCCAGCAGAGTGTAAGCTTCCCCAAACACCCCAAACCCCTCTAGGAACATCCTCTCACCTCAGGAAACTGCTAAGAATGAGCCAGTTGGTTTTCGAGGAACACTTTTCTGATGGTAGGAAAATGTTTTCCAGCTTCCAAGCCTTTGCCTATCCTCTGCATACTTGCTTGCATTGGTTGTTCATTGATAAAATAAATATTATAAACAATATAGTGTAGCACACAAAAGCATAGATTTTGGAATCAGCCAGAAGAAACTTGCCTCTACCATCTAGTAGCTATGAGACCTTGGGAAAGTTATGGAACTTCATTAAGCTTCAGTTTTCTTATCTATAAAATAGGATGATCATACTCTCTTCAGGTAATGATTAATTTAGATATATATAGAAGCCAGCCTGGGCAACATGGCAAAACCTAGTCTCTACAAAAAAATACAAAAAAAAAAAATTAGCCAGGCTGGTAGTATGTACCTGTAGTCCCAGCTACCCAGGAGGCTAAGGTGGGAGGATCGCTTGAGTCTGGGAGGTCAAGGGTACAGTGAGCTGTGATAAGAACACTGCATTCCAGCCTGGGCAACAGAATGAGACCTAGTATCAAAAAAAAAAAAAAAAAAAAAAAGCCAGATTTGTGGCTCTCATCACATCTGTAATCTCAGCACTTTGGGAGAGCAAGGCAGGTGGATTGCTTAAGCCCAGGAGTTCAAAACCAGCCTGGGCAACAGAGTGAGACTCCATCTCAAAAGCAAACAAACAACAAAAACAGCCTGGGCAATATGGTGAGACCCCATCTCTACAAAAAGTACAAAAATTAGCTGGGCATGGTGGTGCATGCCTATAGTCCTAGCTACTCGGGAGGCTGAGGTAGGAGGATCGTTCGAGCCCAGGAGGGTCAAGGCTGCAGTGAGCCATGATTGCACCACCACACTCAAGCCTAGGTGAGAGAGCGAGACCTCCATCTCTTTTTTTTTTTTTTTAAAGATACATATAGAAGCATTTAGCATGGTGCCTGGCACAGACTAAGCACTCAATAAGTTTTAGTTATTATTATTGATATTATTAAAACAGAACTTTCAAAACAACCTGCGCATACCTGGCTCACTGGCTTAAGTGACACCATCAATCCTCTGTTACACATACTGACCTAATTAACACTTGTGGCTCATCAAATGTTCATGGGCTGGGACGCCGTGCACTTGTACTTCCCCATTTGGTTGAATTGCATGCGTACTCAGAGTCATTTTTTTTTCTTTTTTTTTTTTTTTTTTTTTTTGAGACAGAGTCTCGCTCTGTCGCCCAGGCTGGAGTGAAGTGGCATGATCTCCACTCACTGCAAGCTCCGCCTCCCAGGTTCATGCCATTCTCCTGCCTCAGCCTCCCAAGTAGCTGGGACTACAGGCGCCCGCTACTGCACCCTACTGATTTTTTGTATTTTTGGTAGAGACGGGGTTTCACCGTGGTAGCCAGGATGGTCTCTATCTCCTGACCTCGTGATTCGCCCGCCTCGGCCTCCCAAAGTGCTAGGATTACAGGCTTGAGCCACTGTGCCCGGCCAGAGTCATTTGTTTTTAACTCAGCCTGTTTATGCCAGCTGCACATACTATTCTTATATAATTTAACTAAATGTTACATAAACCAATAAAATACGAGTGCAAAACTAATGGTGCTGTTTGGAAAGATTCCATAACAGCAAGTTGCTTAATTGTTATCAAATTATGTATTGGTGAGACAACTGGAAAAGGTGAGGAACAATCATAGAAAAAACCTAGGAATCTGCACTCATATTGGTTCTCAAATACTTTCCAATTCCCAATCAATGTTAAAGAAATCAAAGCTGAAAATGGCAGTCAGCACATTCTGGGTGTAGCTCATTAAAGAAAGATGAGGCTGGGCGTGATGGCTCATGCTGGTAATCCCAGCACTTTGGGAGGCCAAGGCAGGTTGATCGCCTGAGGTCAGGAGTTCGAGACCAGCCTGGCCAACATGGTGAAACCTCATCTCTACTAAAAATACAAAAATTAGCCAGCTATGGTGGCGGGCACCTGTCATCCCAGCTACTTGGGAGGCTGAGACAGGAGAATCGCTTGAACCTGGGAGGCGGAGGTTACAGTGAGCCCAGATCCCGCCACTGCGCTCCAGCCTGGGCAACAGAGTCAGACTCTGTCCAAAAAAAAAAGAAAAAAGAGAGACAAAAGAAAGAAAGGAAGGAAGGGAGGGAGAAAGAGACAGAGAGAGAGAGAGAAAGAAAGAGAGAGAGAAAAGAAAGATGATAGTGAAATGCCAATCAGCACGTCCATATGCAAAGAAAGGTCTTGGTCCTACATGAACAAAGTGGACAGCAAATATTCCTTTATTTGTTTTAAGCTAAAATAAAAAAAATTTATGGTATGTAAAGGCAAACTGTGAAGTGGTCCCAGCCCTCCAGAAACGTAGGGTTTAGAGAGGGAAACTGATAAGAAAGTTATTGATCTTACTGGATTATAATGGAGGTTAATGGGACAGAGGGGAGGGGATGCCTAACTAGAGCAATGGCTGTAGAGGATTCCTGGATGGGCTGGTCTCTAAACCGGCTCTGCTCTCCCTCACATCTATCCCATCCCACAGCTCCTTTCAAATCTTCCTGCAGCATAAAAACTGAAGACTTGCCTTCTAGCTTTGTCCAATGGCCCCCTTAATTTCAGATTCCCCCCACCTCTTTTTTTTAAAGACAGCGTCTCTTTCTTTCACCCAGGCTGGGGTGCAATGGCACAAACATGGCTCACTGCAGCCTCGACCTCCTGGGCTCAAGTGATCCTTTTGCCTCGGCCTCCCATATAGCTGGGACCACAGGCATATGCCACCACGCCTGGCTAATTTTGTTATTTTTATTTATTTATTTATTTATTTTTGTAGAGATGTGGGTCTCACTTTTTTGCCCAGGCTGGTCTTGAACTCCTGGTCTCAAGCAGTCCTCCTGCCTTGGCCTCCCAAAATGCTGAGATTACAGGTGTAATCTCACGCCTATAATCTTATGCCCACATCCAAGTATTGACATAATCTCCAAGAGTGTTAGAGGGGAAATAGCTGTTTTCCCTGGCATTAAAGGGGAGCCTCACGGATCACAGAATGCTTTTGGGAATTTCCATACATGCATTTACTTCAACCTTTTTTGATTCTTTCGATTGTTTGTTTTGTTTTTTTGAGATAGAATCTTGCTCTGTCGCCCAGGCTGGAGTGCAGTGGTGCAATCTCGACTCACTGCAACCTCCGTCTCCTGGATTCAAGCAATTCTCCTACCTCAGCCTCCCAAGTAGCTGGGATTACAGGCATGCACCACCATGCCCAGCTCATTTCTATATTTTGGTAGAGACGGAGTTTCACCATGTTGGCCAGGCTGGTCTCGAACTCCTTGCCTCAAGTGATCCACATGCTTCAGCCTCCCAAAGTGTTTGGATTACGGGTGTGAGTCACCATGCCGAGCCTTTTTGATTCTTGATATACTATTTCAGCTGTGCTCCATCTCTCAGGGTGAGGTCTATGAAGAACTTGTGCAAAACAAGTTGTACTAATTTTCTTTGATTGTTTCTTAAAATTCATCTTTTTATTTTCAGGCAATTTTAGATTCATGTGCAGTTGCAGGAAATAAAACAATACCCTTTGCACAGTTTCACCTGTCTAATGGTAACATCTTACAAAACTGGAGCACAGTATCCCAAGCAGAATATTGACATCAATAACAGCCAAGGTACAGAACATTTCAATCACCACCAGGATCATTCCTGTTGCCATTTGTAGCCACACCTTCTTCTGCCTAGCCCTCACTCCCTTCTTAGCCATTGGCAACCACTAATCTGTTCTCCATTTTTATAATTTTGTCATTTCAAGAATATCATATAAATGAAGGCATACAATATGTAACCTTTTTTATTTTTTATTTTTTGAGACAGTCTCACTCTGTCACCCAGGCTGGAGTGCAGCGACGCCATCTCGGCTCACTGCAACCTTAACCTGGGTTCAAGCAATTCTGGTGTCTCAGTCTCCCAAGCAGCTGGGACTACAGGTGCACACCACCAAGCCCGGATAGTTTTTTGTATTTTTAGTACAGACGGGGTTTTGCCATGTTGCCCAGACTGGTCTCAAACTCCTGACCTCAAGTGATCCGCCTGCCTCGGCCTCCCAAAGTGCTGAGATTACAGGTGTGAGCCACCGCGCCTGGCCAGTGTGTAACCTTCTGAGACTGGCTTTTTTCACTCAGCATAATTCTCTGGAGAACCTAGGTCTAGGTCATTGCATGTACTATTACTTCATTCCTCTTTATTACTGGGTAGTATTCCTTGGCATGGATGTACCGCCATGCACCATTCACCCATTGAGGGATATCAGGATTGTTTTCGGTTTGGGGTTATGATTAATAAAGCTGCTATGAACAATCGTGTACAGGTTTTGTGAGGACATCATTATAAACATCTAGGAGTACACTTGCTGGATCCTACGATAAGTATATCTTTAATTTTTTTAAGAAACTGCCAAACTATTTTCCAAAGTGACTATACCATTTGACATCCCCACCAGCAATGTGTCAGTGACCATCCCTGCATTCTTGCCAGCATTTGGGATTGTCACTTAAATTGTTTTTCTGTTTTTAAGAGATGGGGTCTTGCTATATCATCCAGGCTGGAGTGCAGTGGCTATTCACAGGTACAATCCCACTACCAACAGGTGTGTATGATATCTCACTGGGGTTTTTTTTTTTTTTAAATTATCCTAATGGCTAATGTTACTGAACACTTTTTCATGTGATTATTTGCCATATGTATATATCCTCTTCAGAGAAATGTCTCTTCATGTCTTTTGCCCATCTTCTAATTGGTTTATTGGTTTTTGTTCTGTTTTTACTGTTGAGTTTTAAATGGTCTTTTAAAATTTTTTTATTTTTATTTTTATTTTTATTTTTTGAGAGAGAGTCTCACTCTGTTGCCCAGGCTGGAGTGCAGTGGGTGTGATCATGGCTCACTTCAACCTCCACCTCCCAGGCTCAAGTAATCCTCCTACCTCAGCCTCCCAAGTAGCTGGAACTACAGGTACACACTACTAGGCCTGGCTAATTTTTTAAATTTTTTGTAGAGATAAGGTCTCACTATATTGTCCAGGCTGGTCTCAGGCAATTCACCCACCTCAGCCTCCCAATATGTTGGGATTACAGGTGTGAGCCACTGTGCCTGGTCTAAATATTCTTTATATATTCTAGATATTAGTCCTTTGTTGGACATGTGCTTTGCTAATATTTCATCTCAGTCTCTAGTTTGTCTTTTCATCCTCTTAACAGAGTCTTTCATAGAGCTAAAATATTAAAATTGATAAAGTCCAATATATCAGTTTTTCCTTATATGGATCATGCTTTTATTTAAAAAACTTTTTAATATCTTCATGACTTTTTTTTTTTTTTTTTAGAGACAGGGTCTCACAGTGTTGACAAGGCTGGTCTCAAACTCCTGACCTCAAGCAATTCTCCCACCTCGGTTTCCCTAAGCACTAGGATTACACGTATGAACCACCATGCCCAGTTTCTGGCTCATACTTGTGGTGTCAAGTCTAAGAATTCTTTGCCTAGTCCTAGATTCTGATGATTTTTGCCTATGTTCTTTACTAAATGTTTTATAATTTTATATTTTACATTTGTGCACTTGAGTCTGTGATTCCATTTTTTTGTTGCAGTTTGGTTTTTGTTTGTTTGTTTGTTTGTTTGTTTTGAGACAGAGTTTTGCTCTGTCACCAGGCTGGAGTGCAGTCTCGGCTCACTGCAACCTCTGACTCCCTGGTTCAAGCGATTCTCCTGCCTCAGCCTCCTGAGTAGCTGGGATTACAGGCATGTGCCACCACGCTCAGCTAATTTTTGTATTTTTAGTAGAGACGTGGTTTCACCATGTTGGCCAGGATGGTCTTGATCTCCTGACCTCGTGATCCGCCCACCTTGGCCTCACACAGTGCCGGGATTATAGGCGTGAGCCACCGCGCCCGGCCTGTGATTCATTTCGAGTTAAACTGTGAATAAGGTGTGAGATCTTAGGTTGAGGTTTTTTTCCTTTTTTTTGGTGGGGGTGGGGGCAGGGGGTAGCTACAGATATCCACTTGCTCCAGCGCCATTTGTTGAAAAGACCATCTTTTCTTCCATTGAGTTATTTTTGTACTTTTGCCAAAAATCAGCTGGGCATATTTGTGTGGCTGTATTTCTGGATTCTCTATTCCATTTCATTAATCTATGTGTATATACCTCTACCAATCTCTAGCTTTATCCTTCTTTTTCAAAATTGTTTTTAGCTATTTTAGCTCCTTTGCCTTTAACAGATAAATTTTAGGATAATCTTATCTATATTTGCAAAACATCTTGCTGTGATTTGCATAGGAATTTTGTTAGACCTGTATATCAACTTAGGAAGAATCAACATCTTTATTGTATTGAGTCCTCCAATTTTTTTTTTTTTTTTTTTTTTTTTGAGACAGCGTCTCACTCTGTCACCCAGGCTGGAGTGCAGTGGCATGATCATGGCTCACTGCAGCCTGGAACTCTTGGGCTCAGATGATCTTTCCACTTCAGCCTCTTGAGCAGCTATGACTGCAGGTGCTCATCACCATGCCTGACTAATTTTTTGTATTTTTTGTAGAGATGGAGTTTCGCCATGTTGCCCAAGCTGGTCTCGAACTCCTGGACTAAAGCGATTCACCTGCCTCAGATTCCCAAAGTGCTGAGATTACAGGGGTGAGCCACCACACATGGCTAAGTCTTCCAATCTGTAAATATGGTATGTCTCTTCATTTATTTATTGGATCTTCTTTTATTTATTTCATCAGCATTTTGCAGTTTTCAGTATACAAGTTCCGCATGTTTTGTTATATTTACACCTGAATATTTTATTTTACTTTTGAGTGATTGTAAATAGTGTTTGATTTTTAATTTAAGTGTCCATCTGTTCATTGCTAGTATGTAGAAATACAATCGATGTTTTTGTATATTTATCTTGTATTCTTCAAACTTGCTGAACTCACTTTTTAGTTCTAGAACTTTTTTTGTAGATTCCTTTGGATTTTCTAAGTAGAAAGGAATGTCTTCTTTTCTGATCTGTATGCTTTTTTTTTTTTTTTTTTTTAACGGAATCTTGCCAGGCTGGAGTCCAGTGACATGTTCTCAGCCCACTGCAACATCCACCTCCCAATTTCAAGCGATTCTCGTGCCTGTCTCCCGAGTAGCTAGGACTACAGACATTTGCCATCATGCCTGGCTAATTTTTGTATTTTTGGTAGAGACAGGGTTTTGCCATGTTGGCCAGGTTGGTCTTGAATTCCTGGCCTCAAGTGATCTACTCGCCTCGGCCTCCCCAAGTACTGAAATTACAGGTGTGAGCCACTGTGCCTGGCCTGATCTGTATGCTTTTTATTTCCTTTTCTTGTATTATGGCACCGGTTTAGATGTTCCAATTCGATTTTATCAAACACTTTTTCTGCATCAACTGATATGATTATGTGATTCTTCTTCTTCAGTCTGTTAATAGGGTAACATACATTAGTTGATTTTTGAATATTGGATCAGCCTTTCATCCTTGGAATAAACTCCAACTACTCATGGTATCTAATTTTTATTATATATTCCTGGATTCTATTTACTAGTATTTTCTTGAGTGTTTCTACATTTATTGTGATGAAGAATATTGGTCTGTAATTTTCTTTTTTTTCTTTTTTTCATACCGTCTTTGTCTGATAGTATCTGGGTAATATTAGTTTTATAAAATTAATTGGAAAGTGTTCCCTCTTCTTCTATTTTCTGGAAGAGATTTCATAATGTTGTTCCTTCTTCTTTAAACATTTGTTAGAATTCTCCAGTAAAATGATATAGGCCTGGAGATTTCCTTTTTTGGGGAGTTTTTAAATTATGAATTCAATTTCCTTAATAGAGGGCTATTCAAATTATCTATTTCCTATTGGGAGAGTTGGGGTAGTTTGTATTTTTAAAGAAATTTTTCCAGTTCATCTAAATTGTCAATATTTATATGTGTAGTTTTTCATAGTATTCCATTATCCATTTGATGTCTGCAGGGTCTGTAGTGATATCTCTTGTTTTATTCTCGATATGGGTAATTTGTGTCTTCATTCTTTATTTCTTTGTCAGTCTTGCTAGAGGATTATTGGTTTTATTGATCTTTCAAAGAACTAGCTCTTTGTTTCACTGATTTTCTCTATCATTTTCACATTTCTAGTTTCGTTGGCTTTTGCTCTTGTCTTTATTGTTTCCTTCCTCCGCTTGCTTTGGATTTCCTTTGCTCTTCTTTTTCTAGATTCATGAAGTAGAAGCTTAGATGGTTGATTCAAAATTTTCTTCTTTTCTAATGCGTAAATTTGGTGCTATAAATTTTCCTGTCACCACTGCTTTAGCTATGACTCACACATTTTAAGATGTTGTGTTATCATTTTTGTTCAATTCAGTGTATCTTTGTGACTATCTCTTTGACCCACGGATTATTTACAAGTGTGTTGTCTTGTTTCCAAGTGTTTGAAGATTTTCTTGTTATCTTTCTATTATCAATTCAATTTTTTTTAAAATTCCATTTGTGGTCAAAGAACACACTCTATATGATTTCAATTCTTTTAAATTTGCTGAGTTTGTTTAATGGCTCAGCATATGCTCTATCTTGGCATATGTCCTATGGGCACTTGGAAAAAATGTGTATTTTGCTGTTGTTGAATGGAGTGCTTTATAAATGTCAATGAGACCCTAATAGTTGATGGTATTGTTGAGTTATTTTGGTTTTCTATCTATTTGGTTCTATCAATTGTTGAGGGTGTGTTGAAGTCCTCAACTATGTATTTGTCTGTTTCCTCCTTCAGTTCTATCAGGTTTTGCTTCACATATTTTGCAACTCTGTTGGTTGGTGCATAGACATTTAGGATTGTTATGGCTTCTTGATGGATTGACACAGTTATAATTACATCATGTCCCTCTCCATCTCACATAATTTTCTTTTCTCTAAGGTAGACTTTATCTGATATTAATGTAGCCATTCCTATTTTGATTCACATTTGTATGATGTATCCTTTTCCATCCTTTTGCTTTCAGTCTGCTTATATAGTTATATTTGAAGTGAGTTTCTTATAGACAGCATATAGTTGGATCATAAATATCAATCAATTCTGCCAATCAATGTTTTTTAGTTTATGTACATAGGTCATTTATATTTAATGTAATTATCAATATGTTAGGGCCTAAATCTGCCACTTTATTTTTTGTTTGTTTTTCTTTCTGTTTTTTATTTTTCTTTTTCCTGCCTTTCTGGGGTTACTTGAACATATTTTAGAATTCTACTTTTATTTTCCTGTATTGTTTTTGAGTGTATCAGTTTGTATAGCTTTTGTAACATATATATATGTATGTACATACATATGTACATATATATGTATGTAACATATATATGTAACATATATATATAGCTTATCACAGTCTATTGGTCATTATAATTTTACCAGTTCAAGTGAACTGTAGAAACTTTATCTCCCTTTACATCCCTTTATCCTCATTTATTTATAATTGCCTTACATATTGCCCCTACATACATCAGATAGTGTTATAATTTTTGCTTCAACAGTCAAACACAATTTAGAAAATTTAAGAGGAGAAGGAAAGTTTATTGTATTTATCCAGTTTTAGCTTACTGTGTTCTTTCTTCCTTCCTGATGTTCCATTTTTTTTTATCATTTCCTTTCTATTTAGAAAACTTCCTTTAGCCATTTTTTAGGGTGAATCTGCTGGTAATGCATTCTCTTAGTTTTCCTTCATCTGAGAATGTCTTCATTTTCCCCTCATTTCCCTTTTTTTCTTTCTAATGGATGAACCTACATGGATTCGTCATTATCACCCAAAGTCCATCATTTACATTAGGGTTCAGTCTTAGTATTGTGCATTCTATGGGCTTGAAGAAATATATAATGACATGTATCTACCATTATAGTATCATATAGAGTATTTTCACTGCCCTCAAAATCCTCTGTGGTCTGCCTATTTATCCCTCCCTCCCCCAAACCCTTGGCAATCAGTGATCTTTTTACTCTTTCCACAGATTTGCCTTTTCCAGAATGTCACATAGTTGAAATTTTATAGTATGTAGCCTTTTCAAACTGACTTCTTTCACTTAGTAATATGCATTTAAGTTTTCTTCATATCTTTTCATAGCTTGATCAATTATTTCTTTTTAGTGCTGAATAATATTTCATTGTCTAGATGTACCATAGGTTATCTATCCATTCACCTAATGAAGTACATCTTGTTTACTTCCAAGTTTTGTCAACTATGAATAAAACTGCCATAAACATTTGATACAGGTTTTTGTGTATTTCAACTCCTTTGGGTACACAGCAAGGAATGTGATTGCTGGATTGTATGGTATTGGTGTGTTCAATTTTGTAAGAAACTGCCAAACTATCTTCCAAAGTGGCTCTACCCCCTTCATTTCTGAAAGATATTTTTGCTGAATATTTTAGGTTGACAGTTCTTTTATTTCAGAAAAATGTGTCACCACTGTGTTCTTCTGGCCTCTATGGTTTCTGATGAGAAATCCAGTATCGTTAAAATTGTCTTTTTCCTGTAGGTAAGGTGTCATTTCACTTTTGCTGCTTTCAAGATTTTTTCCTGCATCTTCATTGTCAGAAGTTGGACAAGATGGTCATAGTACAGATTTGCATTTGTCTTGTTTGGGGTTCACACAACTTCTTGAATCTATTGATTCATATCTTTTGCCAAATTTGGGGAAATTTTGCCATTCTTTCTTTGAGTCCTTTTTCAGCCCTGCTCTATTTCTCATTTCTTCTGAAACTCCAATGACACAACTGTTAGATCTTTTATCATAGTCCTGCAGTCTATTTTCAGTGTGTTTTCTCTCTGTTGTCCAGATATGGTAATTTTTATTGTTCCATTTTCCAGTTTTCTGATTCTTTCCTCTTTCCTTTTCATTCTGCTTTTGAGTCCATCCATCGAAGTTTTTACTTCTGTTATTATATTTTTCAATTTAATTTTTCTATTGTTTATCCTTTATATATTGTTTATTTGATGAGACTATTTTTTCATTTGTTTCAAAGGTGTTCATAATTGTTTTATAAGCATTTTTGTGGTGATTGTTTTAAAATGTTTGTCAGATAATTCTAATATCTTTGGCATCTATTGTCTTTTTCCATTCATTTTGAGATCTTCCTGGTTCTTGGTATGATGAGTGATTTTTTATTGAAACTTGGATGTTTTGGGTATGTTATGGGACTCTTGATCTTATTTAAACTTTCTTTTTTAGCTGGGTTCCTCTGACATTGCTCTAGCAGGTGAGGGGCCTGATCACAGTAGGGTAGAAGTTCAGATTTCCCATCTGGCCTCTCTTCTTGTTGCTGCTGGACAGAGGAGTTCCAGAGCCCCACCAATGTCTCCACTGATACCTCCCCAGCTGCGAGGGATAGCAGTGCCTTGTTACTGCTACCCATATGGCCTCCATTGACACCAAGGGTGTGTGTGTAAATTCCTGACTCTACTAGGCCTCCTCGGTGATGTAGAGGAAGGGGTGCCTCATCACTGCTGGGTGAGGTAGAGTCCAGGCTTCTCACATGGTCTCCACTGACTTTTGTTCCCACAAGCAGAGATGAACATCCAGGCTCTCTACTTGGCCTTCGCTGAATACCCTGCAGGGAGTTGACATGCCTTACTAGAGCCTGGTGAGGGTAGAAGTTAAGGCTCACCACTTAATCACTCAACTTTTGCTGGCCTGAATGGGGATGGGGCTACAGGTTTTTCTGTGGTGTTTGACTGGAGTAGAGTGGTTATTGTCTAAATATACTCTCTCTAGGCTACCCACTTTCTAGCCCTTTGATTAGAGGGAGAAGGCTTTTTGTTGAGGCTTTCATTTTGCAGGGGTGGGGTGGGGTCTGTACTCAGCATTTCCAGGTGGCTGGCTTATTTTGCTCCAAGTCTGGGATACATAAGATGAGGCAAAAACAAAACCCAGGAAACTCACCAACATGTTGTTCCTTAGATTCCAGGTCTCTGGCTGGTCTGCCTTCTTCTCTACATGTTTCAGAGTCTTCTTGTGTTTGCTTTATATATATTGTCCAGGGTTTTTAGTTGTACTTAGTGGAAAGACTAGAGAAAGTATGTCTATTCCATCTTCCCAGGATGGAAACCTCTTTTTGATCATTTTCATGCCAATCATTCTGCTGATCCTTCAGGACATAGCAGGCACTGTGTAGGCTCTGCAGGGTGAGCAGAAATAAACAGGTCATGGCTCCTGTAAGCCAGAACCTCACTACTCAGTGGGACAGACAGCCGTGTCTCATATAGCTTGACACTTGATCACAATTAAGAGCATGGCTTCAATCAGACAGGACTGAGTCCCAATTCCAGCTCGGACACTTTCAAGCTCTGTGACCCTGAATAAATTAGTTAATCCCTCTGAACTTCAGTCTCCTAACTTACAAAATATGGGAGAGATTAGTCCAATTTCTTTATGTTTTTCTTTTTCTTTTTCTTTTTCTTTTTTAGACGGATTCTCACTCTGTCGCCAGGCTAGAGTGCAGAAGCACGATCTCGGCTCACTGAAACCTCCGCCTCCTGGGTTCAAGTGATTCTCCTGCCTCAGTCTCCTGAGTAGCTGGAACTACAGGCGTGCATCACCACACCTGGCTAATTTGTGTATTTTTAGTAGAGATGGGGTTTCACCATGTTGGCCAGGATGGTCTCGATCTCTTGACCTCGTGATCTGCCTGCCTTAGCCGCCCAAAGTGCTGGGATTACAGGCATGAGCCACCGTGCGTGGCCCGATTAGTCCAATTTCATAGATTGTTGGTGGATTAAATTAAATGAAATAGTGCATTTAAATCACTTTGCATGGTGTCAGCACATGGCAAGTGCTTAGTAAATATTAGTTGTTGCTCTTAAAAGGCAGGCTGGGCCAACTGTAATAATTTTTTTTCAGCCTTGTCCATTGCAGACAGAGGTGTCCCCGTGACTTACTTTGTGCTTACTGCTTCTCTCTTCTCTTTAATCAATTGTGGGAACCTTTTCCACCTGTCTCTTTAGAGGGATTAAGATGAATGGGTACACAGGATGAGGGGCAAAAGAATGTTCGCTTTCTGTTTTATTCATTCATTCCTTTATTTATTCATGGATTACTGCATCAAATTGTTATAGAACACTAACCCTGTGCTTGGCACCATAAGGGAAACTTAAAATCTAGCTGAATAGGCAGCAAAGTAATGATAATTCTGGCAGATTCTAAGTGCCAAAATGATACAATCAAAAATACTCTGAGCTCAGAAACAGGAGAAATCACATTTGAGTAGAAGAATCAAGGAAGGATTCTTGGAGAAAGGGGCATCTGAGTTGCACTTCAATAGATAGACATGGAGAATGGGCATGAGATGAGCAAAAACTTAGAGACAGAAAAGCAAAAGTTGTCTCCTTAGAAAAACAGTGAAGTTTGGCTATATGTGTATTTGTAAGGGATAGAATGAGAAGAGGCTGGAAATTATGCTGGGGTTACTATTTAGAGCTTTGGATATAAGGTGAATAAGGATTAGAGTTGACTACAAGCAGTCAAATTACAATAGCTTAGACACACAAGGGTTTATGTTACTCTGGTATAATAAGTTCAGACTTTGACAATCTGGGATTCGTATGGCAGTTCTACTGTCACCAGGAACCCAGACTCTGTAGATTCTCAGCAAGTGCTTCCATCTTTAAGGCTGGCCCATAGTCCAAGATGGAGCTGGAGCTCCAGTGCACCAGGCAGGCAGCAAAAAGAAAGGAAAGACAGGCAATCTATCCAACTATCTACCTTCTTTATGGAACTTTTATAGAATCCTCCAGGAAGTGGTACCTAACAACTTATATTTATATCTTATTGGCTGGAACTTAACCACATGGGCACTTATCTGCAAGGGATGCTGAGAAATAAAGTTCTTAAAAGTCTGGGCATATTGCTTTAGATAAGATATGAGTTCTATTACCAAAGATGAAAAAGAGAATGGATACTGAATTGGCAAGTGGAAAGTTCTGCAACATCAGAGTAAGGAGTTTAGACTTAATTCGGTAGGAAGTGGGAGCCCTGTGGTGGATTGTTTAGCAGAAGACAGGTACAATGCAAGTTGTTGACTTGAAAGATTAGTCTTGGAGTGTGGAAAACAGATTGCAGTAGAAAGATTAGAGGCAGAGAGATCAGTTAGAAGGCAATGTTACTTGTCAAGGGGGGAAGTCATGAAGATATGCAATAGAAAGTGAAAGGGACAGAGGGGAGACATATTTCAGGAGTGTATTATTAGATTGGCAGCTGATTGGATGTGAGAGTGTTAAAGTAAACCATAGATTGATTTTTCAATGGAAAACTTCAGACAGTTGACCAATGGACATGGAATTGAATGGTAGGGCCATTTCTGGAAAGAGGGAAATCAGTAGAAGAGCTTATTTGAGGCAAGGCAATGAGCTTGGTTTGGAACAAAAGGCTTAGGCAAAACATTTATGTCAATGGTTCTCAACATGTGGTTCCCAGACAAACAGCATCAGTATCACCTGGGGATTTGTTAAAAATGAAAATTCATAGATTAGATGCGAGTCCTACTGAATCAGAAACTGTGGGGTTAGGGCCCAGCAATCAGTGTGTTTTAACAAACACAGATTGTATATCCATATATTAAAGCAATAAACAATAGGATAGTAAATAGAGATGTTTAAAACATTCCATTTACAACAGCATCAAAAATATTGAATATTGGCCAGGCACAGTGGCTCAGGCCTATAATCCCAGCACTTTGGGAGGCCGAGGTGTGTGGGTCACTTGAGCCCAGGAGTTTGAGACCAGCCTGGCCAACATGGTGAAACCCTGTCTCTACTGAAAATACAAAAATTAGCTGGGTATGGTGGCAGGCGCCTGTAATCCCAACTACTCAGGAGGCTGAGACAGGAGAATCGCTTGAGCCTGGGAGGCAGAGTTTGCAGTGAGCCAAGAACGGGCCACTGCACTCTAGCCTGGGTGACAGAACAAGACTCTGTCTCAAAAAAAGGAAAAATTAAATATTTAGGGATTAATTTAATTTATAATGTACAAGACCTGTATCCTGAAAACCATAAAACATTGCTGAGAGAAAGTAAAAGAAGACCCAAATAAATGGAGAAATATGTTCATGCATTGGAAGACTCAATATTGTTAAGGTGCTGATAATCACTAAATTGATCTACAGATTCAATGCAATCTCAAAATCCCAGCAGGCTTTTTTTTTTGTTTGTAGAACTTGACAAATGGATTCTAAAGTGTATATGGAAATGCAAAAACAACTTTGAAAAATAAAGTTGGAAGGCTTACATTGCCTAATTTTAAGATTATAGAGATACTTCAGTGCAGTATGATATTGGTATAAAGACAGAAAAACAGATCAGTGGAACAGAAAAGAGTCCAGAAATAAAATCACACATAGATGATCAATTGATTCTTGAAAAAGTACCAAGGCAATTCCATGAAGAAAGGATAGTCTTTTCAACAAATGATGCTGGAACAACTGAATAGACATATGCAAACACACACACACAAAAATAAACCTCAACCCTTACCTCACACTGTATACTAAAATTAACTAGAAAAGTATCATAGACCTAATATAAGAGCTAAAACCATTAAACTTCTATAAGAAAACATAGGAGAAAATCTTAGTGATGGGTTTGGCAAAGATTTCTTAAATGTGACCCCAGGCTGGGTGCGGTGGTTCACGCCTGTAATCTCAGCACTTTGGGAAGCTGAGGCAGGTCGATCACTTGAGGCCAGGAGTTTGAGACCAGCCTGACCAACATGGGGAAACCCTGCCTCTACTAAAAATATCAAAAAAAAAAAAAAGCCAGATGTGATGGCGCACACCTGTAGTTCCAGCTACCTAAGAAGCTGAGGCAGGAGAATCACTTGAACCTGGGAGGCAGTGACTGCAGTGAGCCAAGATCACACCAATGCACTCCAGCCTGGGTGACAGAGTGAGACTGTGTCTCAAAAATAAAAATAAAAATAAAAAAAAGAAAAGTGACCCCAAAAAGCACAAACTTAAAAAAAAATCAATAAATTGGATTTAAATTTTAAAATGTTTGCTCTTCAAAAGATGTTGTTTTAAAAAATGAAAAGGTGACTGAGCACTGTGGCTCACACTTATAATCCCAGCAATTTGGGAGGCCGAAGTGGGTGGATTACTTGAGGTCAGGAGTTTGAGACCAGCCTGGCCAAGAAGGTGAAAACTCATCTCTACTAAAAATATAAAAATTAGCTGGGGCTGGTGGCACATGCCTATAGTCCCAACTACTCAGGAGGCTGAAGCAAGAGAATCACCTGAACCCAGGAGGCGGAGGTTGCTGTGAGCTGAGATTATGCCACTGCACTCCAGCCTGGGCAACAGAGGGAACTCTGTCAGAAAAAAAAAAAGAAAGAAAGAAAGAAAAGGGAAGCCACATACAGGGAGAAATTATTTGCAAAACATATATCCAATGAAGCACTTGTGTTCTAGAATACATAAGGAACACATTAAAAAAGTACGAAGACAACAATCCAACTTTTTAAATAAGCAAAAGATATGAATAGATACTTAACCTAAGAAGACAAATGAATGGCAAATAAGCACCTGAAAAGCTACTCAATATTATTGCTCATTAAGAAAATGCAAAGTAAAAGATATACCACTACATCCCCACTGGAATGGCTAAAGTTTAAGACTGACCATACTAGATGTTGACAAGAATGTGGAGCAATTGAAATTTCATACACTGCTGGTGAGTGTATAAATGGTGCAACCAGTTTGGAAAACAGTCTGGCAGATCCTCATAGAGTTAAACATATACTGACTATATGACCTAGCCATTCCCCTCCCAAGAGAAATAAAAGCACAAAGATTTTGACATGAATATTCTTAGCAGCTTTATTTGTAATAGCCCCAAACTGGAAACAACTCAAGTGTCCATCAACAGGTGAACAGGAATACAAATTGCTGTATATTCATACAATAGATAACTACTTAGTAATAAAAAGGAATGAACTATTGATACATGCAACAATGTGGATTAATCTCAAAATAACTATACTGAATAGAATAAGCCAGAAACAATAAATAGTATACGTAGGATTCCATTTACATAAAATCCTAGAAAATATAAATTAACCTATAGTGACAGAAACAGGTTAATGGTTGCCTGGAGATGTGTTCGGATGTTGAGGGGAGGAAAGAAGGAATTACAAATGAGAACAAGGAGATTCCGAGGGGATGGTGGTAGTGTTCACTATTTGGATTGTGGTGTTGTTTTCATGGATGAATTCATGTCAAAACTTATCAAATTGCTTATTTTAAAGATATGCAGTTCATTATATATCAATGATATGTTAATAATGCTGTAAAAAATACTCCTTGACCCTGCCCTAGGTCTACTGAATCACTCTGTGATTAGGGCCCAGCAATCTGTGCTTTGACAAACACTCCAGGTGATTCTGATACACAGTAAAGTCTGAGAATCGCTAACTCCCAGCAGGTGGTTGAAATAAGGCTCTGGACTAGAGTACAAACTTGAGAGTTACCTGGTTGGAGGTCAAAGGTTGAAGTTGTAGGAAGAGGGGATTTAGAGAGTAAAGAACAGAAAGCAAGAGGTGGAGACTTAGAGAAAACCCACCCTCAGGAGATTGGAGGAGAAGGAGGAACAGGTGACAGAAACAAGGAAGTAGCAGGCTGGGGTTAGGGGAAGGAATGTAACAGATGCCAAAGAAGGGACTTCAGGATACAGAGTGATTAATAGTGATGATACCAATGGGATACCTTCTATTTGCATAACTGCTTTCTAGTTTCCAAATAGTTTTCATGTTCATTAGTGCATTAACTATTTCAAGGTGAGCAGACAAACATGGAAAATGTTGTGCCTGGTAGGCCCCACAGTCAATAAGAAAGAGCCAGGATTAGGAGTCAGAGAGACCTGGGTGGAATCTGGCTCCTTTACTTACTCATGTGTACCTTTTGTCAAGTTTCTTGAACTGAGTCTCTCTTTCTCTATGTTCAAAATGGAGACAAATTCTACCCACTAACAGGCTAGAATCTTTATGGTTTGTAAAATACCTGCACCAGATACTGGCAAAGTTGTTAGTGTCTTTACGCTCTCCACCTCCACCTCAACCTCACGATTCCTCATCTTACACATAAAGAAACAGAGGCCCAGTGGGGGTAACTGATGTACCCAAGGTCAGAGGACTGGTAGGCACTCCATGTTTGAAAGCACATTCTTGACTTGGAATCCATGAACCAACTGGACAGGTCCATGGTGGGTCTTGCGGGTTCTGTGAAACTCCTAAACTTATGTGCAGACTGGGTAAGAATGTGATGTATTTTCTGAGCAAGTGTCCATTATCTACAATGGCATCTCCAAGAGGGCCAGGATCTAAAAAGGTTAAGAACATCTTCTCAGAGGTCAGCTGTGTTTATTTTTCCCTAAGTTTCTTGATTCACACCTTCCCATATTCTCAGCCACCCATCTTCCTATCATACATCTTCTTCCAGAACATAGTTTCACTCCCTCTCTGCTGACTGACCAGTCTGCAAACCAGGGAACTTGCTTCATAGTCTCAACACAGATCATTCATTCACTCCCCAAGCAACTGCTGATCACCAGTTCTACACTGGCACAGGGAAAAGACAGATGAAGATCCTCCTTTGAAGGAGCTTACAGACCAGTAGAGGAGATAGGGCAGGGACAGAGATAAAAGGCAGCCTGTGACCAGAAACATGAGAGAAGGAGCACACATAAAGGTCATTTGGGAAGACCGCATTTGGACTGCTCGCAACATGGACCCTTGGGAATCTCTCTATCCACAGGTCTGTCCATTTAGAAATGGGCAAACTTCAGCTTCAGCTTCATTCTTCAAACTGTCACAACCTGCCTACCACCAACTACTTTGATGAAGTACTCATCTCAAAGTCAGCTACCAGGAACCTCTTGCCCTCTTAGGCAGACTCTGCCATCTTTCTCTTTCTTGCTTTCTGTAGCGTTGAGCCGTGCTGGCTGGTACCTCCTCAGGTCTCCTTCTTCCCTTGGCTCTCATGCCAACAGCAGCTCCAGGTTTCCTCCTCTTCTCTAGGGACTCTTCTATTTCACTCACATGCCCCCTTAATGACTGTGTTGCCACAGCTCCATCCGCAGCCCACACCTCCTCCTTCCCACACACTCAGCCTGGCGACCTCATCCAGGCCCAGGGCTCCCTTGACCACACTGGCACTTCTTTTTTCCATTCAGACCTCAGAGGTCAGCTTGGAATATCTGCATCTCCTGCTGGAAGTTCCTCAAGAATCTCAATCTCAACTCATCTACAATGAACTCACCAAATCTCCCTGCCCCAATCTATTTGTGTATTCCCAGAGGCAGCCACCCAAACTGGAAACCTGGAGGTCATTGTGAATGCCATGTTTTCATCACCCCTTTCATCTAAGCAATCGCTAAGTCTTGTGAGTTTTCTTTCTTGAGAGTTTTTCAACTGGCCTCATCTACTGCTTCTGCCTTAGTTGTGGCCTTCATTTTCTCTGCAGTACCCAGCAGTAGCCTTCAAACTCTGCCTTCCAGTGGTCTCCTCCAGCCCCAGTCCAGTCTGTTACAGTGAATAACAGTAACGAATCTTCACTAAGGGCATTTTCACATGCCAGCCTGACCTATACAATCTCACTTCATTCTTGCAACAACCCTAAGAGGCAGGCACTATTATTATTCCCATTTCACAGATGAGGTGATCAAAGCACAGAGAGGTTAAGTAACTTGTTAGCAACACAGCTATTAAGTAACAGGCAGTGCTAGGTTTATTCCATAATGCAAATCTTAATTATGTCATATATTGTCCTAAAATCCTTTATGGGCTCCCCATCCCCTTAATACAACGACTCAAATTCTTTAGCCCAGCAGACCTATCCACCTCTCCTGTGCCATCTTTACCTCTGGGTTTTAGTATATACTTGTCTTTCTGCCAGAAACTCCCTTTTCTCTCTGTCTCCCCTCTGGACTTTTTGTGGCCTGTGTAACCCCTACTCATTCTTCTAACCTCAGCCCAGGCATTGTTTCACACTGAAACCTTCTTTGATGCTCTGCTCTCTCCAGTTTGGGTCGGTGCCTGTGGTGAACACTACAACGTGCCACTCAGATCCCCTTCAATGAGGGACTTATCACCAGTTGCTGGGAGTGCTAGCAGACAGGCCTCAGCTGTCAGCTCCCATAGGAGAATGGCTTCAGTGGAAGAAAGCTCCCTGGCCCAAGGTTACACCCACTTCCTGGGCCCACCCTTATCCCTGACCCATCAGTGTCAGAGTATAAAAGCTGAGCCCTCTGGCCACAACTTGGGAAAAAGCTGAAGGGCCATTCCAGCTCCAGAGTACCCCAGAGGGCAAGCCTTGGCCCAACCCGACTCCCTCCTCTCCCTTCCACAGGTTCTTATCTCCAGAGCTCCCTGCATATTAATCTCCATCTCAGAATCTGCTTCCTTGTGAAGCCCCCAGTGCTCACGTCCCCCCAGCTAGGCTCTGAGCTCCCTGCAGACTCTGATAAAGGGCTGGGGTGCTACCAGAGAAAGGCGCAGTCCCCCATGAGCCCTAGCCCCAGGGGTAGCTCTTTAAACATGGGGCAATACAAGACAAAACTTCTGCCTTCATCGATTCACCTGCTCACAGCTTCTTAATTAGATAATTCATCTCCAGGTGGCCTTGGACTTCCTGGCCCCAGGTGAGTCATTAATTTGGTGACTCTTGCTGTCCTCCAGTACTCCCAAGCCCCATCCCCAGCAACCCCCAAACTAGACCGTGAGGCCAGAGCCTTGAATCTGTGAGGTTTCAACACCCTGTCACACACTGTGACCACTTTGAAAACAAGTTACTCACACTAACACCGCTTTCAGCTGTGATAATACGAACACCCAAAGCATGAGCACTCTCGGACCTCACATCCTTGAATTCCAAATTCCAAATCCCAATCCCTGATCCTCACATCAAAGAAATAGCACTGTGTCTTAGAAAAGGCATGACTTTAGAAGCAAATGAATCTGAGTTCAATTCCTGGATCTTCCCCTTATTGGCAGAGACCTTGGGTAAGAAACTTTAGCTACCTTGCTGGGCATGGTGGCTCACACCTGTAATCCTAGCACTTTGGAAGGCTGAGGCGGGCAGATCACCTGAGGTGAGGAATTCGGGACCAGCCTGACCAACATGGTGAAACCCCATCTACTAAAAATACAAAAATTAGCCAGGCATAGTGGTGCACATCTGTTGTCCCAGCTATTTGGGAGGCAGAGTTTGCAGTGAGCCAAGATCGAGCCACTGCATTCCAGCCTAGGCAACAGAGCGAGACTCTGTCTCAAAAAAAAGAAAGAAAGAAAGAAACTTTAACTACCTGAAGCCTTCATCTCCTCATCTGTGGAAGAGATGCCATGACAATCCCTTCTCATGAGGGTTTGGTTTGTTTTTCATTAAGATACCATCTGTAAGACCCTCAGCACACAGAGGCCACTTGGTACCTGTTAGCTCTTTTCCTCTAAACTTGAGAATCCTGAGTCCACAGAGCCAAAATAATAATAAAATGGTAACTTTTGCTTGTATAGTACTGACTTTATGCCAGGGATTGTTCTAAGCACTCTATTCTAACTCGGTCCTCAACAATCCTGCAAGGTACATACTAGTATTAACCTCATTTTGCACTTGAGGAAATGGGACACAGAGAAGTTAAGTAGAATGTAGCCTTGAGAGCCACATTCAAGGAGCTGTCTAGGGGTCAAGACCCTGAGGAAGAGTCATTTAAGGGTCTCAAAGGTCTGCTAAACATCAGCTGAAAGCCTGTCCAGGGAGCTGAAGAAGGCGAAGAATGGGAGCCTGGAGCAAGAGGAATATTTGTGAATCACAGAACTCAGTAGTTTGCCCGAGGTCACACAGCTAGAAAGAGGTCGAATTAGAACTTGGGCAGTCTGGCTCCAGAGTCTGTTATCTAGGTGTGGGAGGGGCCTTATCTGTGAAATGGGATCATCTCCTCTGTAAATGGGAATAATAATAGTGCCTGCCGCTTAGGGTTGTTGTAAGAACGAAGTGAGATTGTATAGGTCAGGCTGGCATGTGATAAGTCCTCAGTGAAGATCCACTACTGTTATTTACTATACCCTGCACATAGTAGGTTATAAGGAAACTTGTTGATGTTGAGGAGGAGGAGGAAGAGGAAGGGCAGGGCAGGGGAGGAAGGAAGATGCCCACTGTCTAGGCAGGTAATGAAGAAGATTGGGGGAACAGGTTGGGGCCACGACCCAAAGGACACTCCAGGGCTTGCTTGGACACACTGGGGCCCAGGGGAATGTGGAACTCAGAATATGAAAGAGTCTTGGGGGTGAGCTGTCCACGAGCCCGGAGGAGCCTGGAACTCTGACCAGGGCAGGGTGGAAAGCACAAGACATGGCCATGAACTTGTTGGTACTGATGTCAACCTTGGTTGTCGGCAGGTCAGTATGCATGTATAAAAGGGCGTGTTTGGTGCCTGTGGGTCTGAGTTGGAGCCTCTTGTAGGGGCATCAAGGAAGATTTCTTGGAACAGGTGACTTCTAAACGTGGCTTTAAAAGCTGTATTAATATAATGTGGATGGTGGCGAAGCAGGAAACTGCTGGCTGTCAGGGAAGGTGGCCAGTCTTGAAGGTCTTGTGGGGGGTGGGAGTAGAGGAATTGGAAGGGGCGAGTTGGGCCCATATGGTGCAGAGCTCGGAATGCCACACTGAACCATCTTTGCCAGTGGGGCACTTGCTTGGAATAATGCTTCAGAAAGAATAGCCAGGCAACAGGAGATGGGGGGCAAAGATGAGGAGGGAAGCCATAACAGCCAGGAGGAATACCCTGGGGTCACCCTTTGCCTGCATGCTTGTGAAGTCATCTCCTACATTCCCCTGGTCCCCTGACAGATTGATTATCCTGAGTGAAAGGAGAAGGGGACCATCAAAGAGTCATCGGTCCCTCGGGGTTTCCTGTTCTCGGAAAGCACGTAACTCTCATCATCTTGCTGCAGTGTAAGTGGGACCTGGAGATGGACAGTGCAGGGAGAGTGCTGACGGCATGGAGAGAGGGCGGAGTCAGAGGAGGAAAGCGAGCCCAAATGCATGGCGTACAGTGCCTATCCTATGAATATTTCTTGATCAGTTGACTAAGAGAAAGAAACACCCAAAGAGAGATACATACAAAGGGAAGAAGAAAAAGAGAAGATACCTCCAGAAGAGGAATGTATCTTATTTCTCATTTGTTTCCCATGGCACCAGCCAGTGCCTTGTACAGAGTAAAAGCTTGATATTTATTTGTTGAATTAAGAGACTCAGAGATTCATAAAGTGGCCAACAACTGAGATGAACACAAAAACGGGGAGAGCCAAGTTTCTTTGTAGGGGGTTGGTGGTCCTCCCTGCCCTTGCAAACAGATGGCATCTGTTTGCCATCATTTCCATGCCCCATAACAAAAATGCAAGTCCCGGCCGGGCGCAGTGGCTCATGCTTATAATCCCAGCACTTTGGGAGGCCAAGGCGGATGAATCACCTGAGGTCAGGAGTTCCAGACCACCCTGGCCAATATGGTGAAATCCTGTCTCTACTAAAAATACAAAAATTAGCTGGGTGCAGTGGCAGGTGCCTGTAGTCCCAGCTACTTGAGAGGCTGAGGCAGGAGAATCGCTTGAACCTGGGAGACAGAGGTAGCAGTGAGCCAAGATCGTGCCACTGCACTCCAGCCTGGTGATAGAGCGAGGCTCCATTGCAAAAAAAAAAAAAAAAAAAAAAAGCAAGTCCAAAGGCTGGACTCAAGCCTGAAAAGTGAACAGGTCTCAAAGATGACTTACTTCAGAGGTGTAACCCCAGGTCCTTGGAATCCTGGCAGGAAGGAAGACGGGGTGGTCAGGAAAAGAACCCTAGGCCAGGTCTTAGTTGACGGATTTGGGGGAAAGACTGCTTGAGCTCGCCGGGCATGAGGTAGGGGGTGGAAGGAGGTACTCTGCCTTCCCATGGTTCCCAGCTTCTCCCCTCATCATCCCAAACCCAGGCCCTGCTCAGAGGCAGCCTGTGACACACAAGTAAATGCCTTATTATGGGAGGCAGAGCTGAGCCATGGGTATGGGGACTCTTAGAGACAGAAGCAGGTAGATGGGGGAGGAGGAGGCAGAGAGAGAGGGTAGGGGAGAGGGAAAAGGAAAAGAGAGGGAAAGAGGGAGAGAAGGGGGCAGAGAGAGGAGAGAGGGAGGAAGGGACAGAGACAGAGATGTAGAGACAGAATGGTTTTCCCAAACTAGAAAATCACACAGTCAATAGAAACAAGTATGTAACAGGTGCTAAACATAAACATCAGAGGCTCAGAGTCTGATGATCTTTCCAACTGTCAGCTCCTCAGTTTACCTGTTTATCTCTCTGATTAATGTGGCCCCATGGCATCACCAGCACCTAGATTCCTTTCACATCTCTTCTCTGTCATCCTTGGCATGTCAGCTTTTGAACTCAGGCTGAACCTCAGGGTGTCAAAAAGGCTGGAGCCACCCAACACATTACATCTTCACATAGCAAAGTCGAGAATCTAGAAGGAGGGAGGGGGCACATCCCTTCCATCTATCCCTTTTTAAGACTGAGGTAAAATTTCCCAAAAGACTCCGTAATAGACTACCTCCCACATATCAATGGTCAGAATTGTATCATAGGCCAGGCGTGCTGGCTCACACCTGTAATCCCAGCACTTTGGGAGGCCAAGGCAGGTGGATCACCTGAGGTCGGGAGTCCAAGACCAGCCTGACCAACATGGAGAAAGTGCATTTCTACTAAAAATACAAAATTAGCTGGGTGTGGTGGTGCATGCCTATAATCCCAGCTACTGAGGAGGCTGAGGCAGGAGAACCGCTTGAACCCGGGAGGCAGAGGTTGCGGTGAGCCAAGATCGCACCATTGCACTACAGCCTGAGCAACAAGAGCAAAACTTTGTATATAAAAAAAAAATTGTATCATATGTCCATTCCCAAATCACCCATCCAAGATGAATGGAGTTACCATGATTTTCCTAGAACAATTAAGAGTCACCTCTTGGGCAAGTGAAGGGTTCAACTTTCTCCAAAGCATTGGACTTCAAACCCACGAAAGTGGGTTCCTTCACAAAGAACGATGGAACGTGGGGCCTGGCTGCAGGGTAGGCCATCAGCAGAGCTGGCTCCATTCTGTGTCCTGAGCTACGCATCCATCTTCTCTGTGCAACCAGCTGTCCATCTGTCTGTCTATCGATTTGTCTGCCTGTCTGTTGGTCTATCTGTCAGTCACTCCTCAGGACTGTCTGCCTGCCTGCCTATTCATGTCAGTCTGTGTGTCTATCTGTACATCTATTTATCTATGTCTCTATTTGTCTTTTGGTCTATCTAGAAATAAATATATCCACAGTTGGTGTGTTTCGTCAGTATGCCTATCTGTCGCTATCTATCCATCTTGAGTTTCCGTCCACTACTGCCCTTCTCTCCCTTACCTGTCCCATGTTTAACAAGTGGACAGGTCTTTTGTTTCCTTCCCCCCACCACGCCCGCCACACAGAATGGTCTGAAATAACTCATGAAACTCATTAGACAGAGCACAGACCACAGGGCCCCTCATAGCAACAGCGACAGCAGCAAGTTGGCCAGAGTTACTATGTCTCACCTTCCCAGGCCCCACCCAGAGGCTGAGCTGCCACAGTCTCTACCAGTGGTGATCAGGCCCTCCTATACCTGAGATCCCTGAGGGATTCTACTCATTCATTCATGCTTGGACAAATATTGATTGAGTACTATGTGCAAAGCCCTTTGTTAAGTGATGGGGATACGGAACTGAATAGGACAAGCATGATCCCCCCATGCGTGTGCACACACAACTCCTCAAATATACATTTGCAGACATACACTGCCGCGTCAGGTACTGCCAGCCTCTGCAAACATTTGTTGATCCTAGTATGTGGATGGCACTTAAGCCAGCGTCGTTCAAAAGCACATCTTACACACACACAAACACACACACACACACAGTGTTTAGTGGCCTGAGGCCCCCATAGGAGGGCAAAGGATTCCTTATTTCTGTTCCCACATCTACTTTTTTTTTTTTTTTTTTGGGAGGGAGTCTCACTCTGTCACCCAGGCTGGAGTGCAGTGGCACGATCTCTGCTCACTGCAACCTCTGCCTCCCAGATTCAAGTGATCCTCCTGCCTCAGCCTCCCGAGTAGCTGGGACTACAAGCACATGCCACCATGCCCAGCTAATTGTTGTATTTTTAGTAGAGATGGGGTTTCACCATGTTGACCAGGCTGGTCTCAAACTCTTGACCTTGTGATCCACCCACCTTGGCCTCCCAAAGTGTTGGGACTACAGGCGTGAGCTACTGCGCCTGACCGTTTTTTGTTTGTTTTTTCTGAGACAGAGTTTCGCTCTTGTCGCCCAGGCTGGAGTGCAGTGGCACGATCTTGGCTCACTGCAACCTCCGCCTCCTGGGTTCAAGCAATTCTCCTGCCTCAGCCTCCTGAGTAGTTGGAATTACAGGCCCCAGCCACCACGCCCAGCTAATTTTTGTATTTTTAGTAGAGACAGGGTTTCACCATGTTGGTCAGGCTGGTCTCACACTCCTGGTCTCAGGTGATCCGCCCTCCTTGGCTTCCCAAAGTGCTGGGATTACAGGTGTGAGCCACCGCACCCAGCCCCACGTCTTGACTCCCTGCATGAACTTGAGTAATCATTTCTTGACCATACAGTGTTCCCTTGTACAAAATGGTGCACACCTGGCCCAGGGATCAACCCCCCGACTCATTCCCCTGGACTACTCAATTCACATTCCTTTACAGCATAAAAGGTGCTTCCAAACTCTCTCTCACCGTGAACATGTCTCTCTCCTTCCTCCTATCTCTGACCACCTGCCTCCTTCATGTCTCCAGAGGTTCTCCTCTGACAGTGCTCCTGGTTCTCGTTCCCTTTGGAGTATCTGGGAATGGGTCTCTGTCTTTGCATGGTGTTTCAGTGTGAATATTGAGTGGCATAAGGGTAGAGTGCTTGAGTTTGTTTCTGAGTATACGTTTGAGCTGCTGTGTATTTGTATGTGTGTCTGCTGCGGGTCTCTGTGTGTTTTTATCCAAGTGTGCACACACGCGTGCGCTCGGCTCCCCTAATATGCTGAACGGGCCATTACGCCTCTTGCATGCGGGGCTGGGGGTGGATGGGTGGGGGGGCAGAGGGAGGCAGCAGGATTCTGTAAGAACATTAAATCCCAAATAAAGTAGAAAATATTTTTTAAAATTACCGACTTCCCGTTTTCTCCGAAATGGAGTGAAACGAGGCTGGTCCCGAGGCGGGGGCTCCGTAGGGCCAGCCACTGGAAAGGGGCAGCGCTTTATTTTTTATTTTTGTAATAAGAGGAACTGAATTAGAAAAAACGGGGAAGAGCAGAGTCAGATTGTTAAAGGATTCAATGAGCTGTGGCCAATGTATTCGAAAGGTGCTTAAGGCAGCAGAGCCGCTCACCAAACACACACACGCACACACACGCTGTCACACACAGTCACGCACAGTCACACACAGCCACACCAAGGCACCACACATGCCATCAAACTCACAACACTGAGACAAAGGCACATTCAGCCACACTCATGTTGGGACACACACAGGGCACAAAGACACACCAACCCCATCCCCACACATCCCCCACACAGCCAGCACACACTCCATCTCAGTCTCCAGGGCAACTCGGATGTACCCCAAGAGACACAAAGGAATCCAGTGCAAACAGTTACACACAATGATAAGGACACAGATATTCACAAGCACACAAAGACTGACACTCACCACTTCTGGATCCACACCAATACATCCACATAATTCAATACAACTGCCAAACACACATCTACACACCTGTCCACTCACAACGCACTCATGGCAGACAGAGCTCACACTAACAGCCTTGTCCTCTCACCCAGACACCCACTGTGACTGACCCACAAAGAGCCCCAGGCCCCCAGACACATCCACATCATCACACACAGTCACCCAACACACCCGCATTCGATTATTAACAATGACATTGCATACTTAGAGACTTACAGTCAGACATTTCCACCGACTGAAGCCTCACACTCATCCTGTGAAACAGACATCCTTATCTCGACTTAGAGACAAGCAACACAGCACAGGACGGGTAAAGGCCCTACCCGAAGCCGAACATGAGCAGCACGCCAAGCCAGGGCCCAGTCTCCTGCTTTACCATTTAAATTCCCACACGCAGAGAGCTGAATACACACACACACACACACACACACACACACTGCCTTGCTCACACATTCTTAGGCACTCGGCCTCACATGCATTAATTTGCGCGGGTCCGGTCCACACCCTGGACAGTAATACACACACAGAGAGCCATCCCTTTCTATGTCCCTTCTGCTTTTCTGTTTCCCCAGCTGCTGCCCTATCCTGCCTGTCCAAGACAGACTGAACTAAGGTGACATTTTAGTGGGAGAGGGAGGTGGCATGGCCCAGGCTCTTCCTCTCAGTTACACCTACGCGTGCCTCTCGCCCCACCAAAAAAACCCACTTCTAGCAGCTGACCCGGCCCGCTCCTCCAGGGCCTGGGAAAGGTGAGCTCTCGCTTCCCTCGCCCCATTCCTCCCACACATTCTAACCAAGGGGACATTAAAAAGTGCTGACAGGGCCAGGAGAGGCCACCTGCCTGCCCGCCAGCCGGGACACTTTCATCTCGGCCGCCTCCCGCCGCAGCCGCCCGCCCTGGCCTTCCCTCCCCCAGGTCCCTCTTTATTAATCTGGCCCTGTCTGGCCAGCCCTGGCCCCCCAGGTTGCCCCCATCTCCCCTCTCCCCTCCAGCTTTGCGGGGGAGGTTCCTGCTCTCCAACATCCCATGCAGAGAGGCTCCACCGCCTGCATTAATCATCCCAGAGGCCATGAAGAGCGCCCCCAACAGTCCGGTGGGAGCTCATTCGGCTCTGGATTTACAGCAGGAGATGGGGTCTCCGGTGCCACCCACAGACGCTTCACACCCACCAAGCGTCACCCGGTCAGGGCACACATGCTGACAGTCATACATTCACACTGCACAGTAACACACACAACCACGCACCACCTCAGCCACGTGATGCTGTCATATCAAGTCACACACAAAACCCACTATGACAGTCACACGTAATGACACCTACAACAGACTTACACCAACAACCATACAAGAACACAGCTACCCATGTGGTCAGTCACTTAGAGCACATGGTTAACACATTCACACACGACACAATTCACCAACGTTGCACACACAGACACACAATCACTCATGATGTTCGTTGCCCATAATGATAATTTGACAGTATCTGCTTCAGAGTGGCATTTAATAACTTAATATTTATTGAATGATACAGTGGCAATACATTCACAGACTAAGATACACACATATGTACCTTAGAGCTGAAATAGATATAGCACAAAAAGTGGAAACAAGCCCTTCTAAGAATGTCCCAAGCAGAACGTGACTAGTCTGAGAAGCAGACCAAAGAAGGAGACGGAATGAAAGGAACCCACCTCCGTCGGGGTTGGGGACAGGGCATTCAGTTACCTTTGCAACTGGAGACATCTTTTTGAAACACAAATCTAATCCTAGAATAAAGCCCCAGAACTACTTAACAGCCTGCACAGCCCATCTGGTATGTGGCCCCTGCCTGCCCATCTGGCCATGGTTCCTGGAGCTCCAGCCACACCAGCCTTCTCTCACCCCTTCACCCCATCTCACTCCCCGCTGCCATAGGGGCTTTGCATGTGCTGCTGCTGGATCTGTTGGAACAATCTTCGCTTTTCTCCTAGTTTACCTTTAGCTTTCAGCTGTGGGTTACTTTCTAACTAAGTTAAATCCCCCATTAATGAGCCCTCTTTATCATACCGTTGATCTCTCCTTTGTGGCACTTCTCACACATGAAGTTTTTCAGTCCCTACCACTAGACTGAAAGCCCTATGAGGGCAGACAGTGTCTGTTTTTGCTTCCCATTGACTCCTAGGACTTGTACCTAATAGTCTTAAGGGCAGACTGTGTACTGGGCACATAGTAGGTGCTCAGTAAATACCTGCTGTGTGAATGAATGAAAAACACAAATTACATTTTTAAAAAACACTAGAGGGAGAGCTTGGCTGGATGTTGATAAGTCCTAGAATGCTAGAATTGGGAATTGGGGGAATCCCAATTCCCAATTTTGCTCCTGCTGTGTGACCTTGGGAGAGTCCCTTCACTTCTCTGGGCCTTTCTCATCTGTAAGTGAAGAAATTGGGCTTTCAGAATGTGCTCCATGGAGCTCTAAGGGTTCTCAGGAGTGTCTAAGTTTGCTATGGGCAAAGGTTAGAGCAAGGGTAAATTTCAGCCAACGGATTTCTGCTTTTCTCTCTCTCTCTCTCTCTGTGTGTGTGTGTGTGTGTGTGTGTGTGTGTGTGTGTGTGTACATTCAGAATTGAAGGTTCTAAGGTTAAAAATATCCTTGGAAACTCCTGGAGTAGGTGAGCTCTAGCTCCCTTACAGAATATTACAATGCAATAGAGGCAAAAATGGTTCCCAGTCAGATAGCAGAGCATGAGCTGCTTTTTATCTGCAAAGTTATCTAAGTGGACTCCATATCTGCAGACTCAACCGAGGAAAGGAGCAATAAGAATTGAATGAGCCCAATTGGAGGAGGATTCCTAGAGGAGAGGAGTTTTCAACATCCCATGCAGATTCCTAACTCCGGTGACAGACTCAAAGAGACCAGGGAGCTGGTGGGGGAGGGACTCGGGGTGCCACTTCTCAGAAGGGACTGTGATCAAAGCAACAGCCAAGAAAAGGCTAGTCGGGCCTGAATAGCAGTGGCAGATGATGACTGGGGGAAGTGGGAGATGCAGGGTGGCCCACACACTGTTTGAAAGCCCATATGCACTGAGGATGGCAAATAGGAAAAACTCTAAAGTCAGGTCACCTTACGGGAGCAGAGCTTTCTCCTAGGGAAGGGAATGCTGAGGGCAGAGGAGGCAGGGAATCCCCTGGAGCCAGATGAGTGAGGACACGGGCTATTTTTCTCCATGTTCCTTGAGGCCAGGGCAGAGGAAATAGCCTCAAATTGGGGGTCAAGTGTGTGTGTTGCGGGGAGGTGGAAGTCAGAGAATAGAGCCTGGAGAAATTCACTACTTTGGACCTGAGGTTGGCTGAGGTTGGGGGTGGTTCCCTGTGAACCCTAGTTCAGGGAAACGCTCTTCTCCTGCTCCCTTCCCCTCTGCAGGCCTCAGTGTTTCTGCACCCCACCACCGCCCCGCTCTCATGTACACACCCTCTTCAACTTGCTTCCTGAACCACGACTCGGTCCACTCTCCTTGAACTCCCAAATTCCTCCTGCCCCTGAGTCATCTTCACTCTCAGCAGCTCCACTGTTCCTGGCTTCCACCCTGCTACTCTCCCAGCTCCTAGGCCTCTTCCCTGCAGCCGGCAGCGCTGGCAATGCCCTCTCCTAGTTCTCCAACCTCTCGCTGACTCTCCCAGCAGCTCTCTCCTCACTCCCTCCCTCCCTCCCTATGCAGAAGGGGCCCAGCCAGGCTTAGGATGCAGGTTTCCAGTGCTTTACCCCTCCGCTTTTTCCTATGACAAATTCATCTGCAAGCAAGACTTCAAATTCAACTAGCAACCCCATAGGAATGGCCCTCGAAGGGGCCCTATTTTATATGTGTATTGAGTGTCAGGGGTACTCAATAGATGTGGAATAATGACTCCCAAATTGGTACTTCAGTCCTAACTTCCAACTGGCATTTCTAGCCCCTCACTAGACAGCTCCCAGACTCCCCAGCATCACCTGAAATTTACTGTGATCACCTTGAGTCCTCGACCAGCCCACCTCTCCCAGAATTCCTTCCCAGGTCATGCACCTGCTAGGGCCAGCCCAGCCCACTCACCACTCCTTCATCTTCACACGGACTTTTCCTTCAAATGTGCCTCAGTGTGGCCTTTTATCTGCACACTCCAACCCCAAACCCCAGACCAGCCCAGGTGTCTTTACCACCTTAGGGTTTGTTCCCAATCCCCAAATGGGCCCCCTTTTTCTCCCTCTCTAACCCAACCTCTTCCCTGGCTGCATGAGTGATCTCCCCAAATACATCATGTCCCTCATCCAGAACCCCATGGCTCTCCACTGCCCCTGCTTACTGTCCTCAGCCTGCCTCACCCCCACCCTCCCCTCCAGGAAGCCTTGCTGCCTCCTAAGTCTGATTCTTTCCAGCCCCTCACAGACCTCCAAGCTCATTTCCATACCTTTTCCAGCTGCTCCAATAGCTGCAGCTGCAACTCTTCTGAGGAGTTAAATCTCAAGCACCCTTTCCAGCTGAACTTCTCCACACTCTCAACTGGGTATGAACGACCACTTTTAACACTCCTGGCTCCTGACACCAAAAGTCAGTAACTCCCCGCTGCCCCACCCCATTGCTCCCTCTCCCCACCCCCACAAAAAAAGTCAGTAGTTCCTCCAGGCCACTGTTACAGCAAAAATGTCCCTTGTTGAGAACCACTGGTTGGATGCTAAGCTCTCGCCTTTCCCCACGGGACCTTCTCTAAATGACTAATATGCCTCAGGACTTTCTTTCACCTGCCTCTAAGTCCTTAGCTTCTGGCTGGAGGCTGTAAGGAGTGATGATGATGATGATGAGGAGGAGGAGGAGGAGGATGCTGGCAATGGCAGCACCCTCTTAAGCAGCACTTTCTATGTACTAGACACTGTTTCAAATCCTCTACATATATTCATTCATTATCATTACAACCCTATGAGACAGTGTTACTATTATCCCTGTTTTTCAGATGAGAAAATTGAGGGAGAAACTAAGTAACTTGCCCAAGGTCACCTACCTAGTAAGTAGCTGATGAAAAGGCATAGCAGAAAGTCAGACTTTGGAGCCACTTCTCAGAAGGGACTGTTATCAAAGCAACAGAAAAAAAGCCTTTCGAAAACCAACTGTCACCAACTGGCTGTGTGACCTTGGCCAAGTTACTTCCCCTCTCTGAACCTCAATTTCCTCATTTGTAAAATGATGAAATAGTGCCTAGTTCACGGTGATTCAGAGAGGACTCGTGAATATAGAACACTCCTTGGCATGAAGCAAGCACTCCCTTTCTGGACCTCCTCCTGTCCTTCCCTCCACTCAGAGCCTACCTCAGATACTTAAACATCATGACAATGACAATGCCTCACATTTGAACTCAGGCCCTTGAGTCCAGGGTCCAGGCTCTTGACCCCACACACCGCATGGCTGCCCATACTCGTCTATCGGGCTCTCCTGGGCCAGGCTCTGGCAGCTGTCCCTCCCTTCCCCAGGGAGGCCCCTCATTGTCCTCATCGTGTCCTGGCCCCTAGGCTCCTCAGCCTGGCACTGAGCCTATCATCTGTAATCAGGTCAGACCATGGCTTGCTTGCTCCATCCTGCCCCAAGATGCAGCATCAGCTTCACCCAAGGCAAATCCCAGCCCAGCTGCACTGCACCTCAGCCCTACCAGGCAGTACATCACACGCCTAGATTGCTCCTTTGACTCCCAAACAAATTCTTCACAACAGCACTTCCACCCCTCCCTCTGTGTCCGTCCAGCCCAGCCTCACCCTGGCCACCCTTATCTGAAGAAGCCAACCTCAACCTTTATTCTTACTTTTAGGAGATCAAAACCTGGGTTCAGGTTGAACCCCATGACTTCCCCTCCTCCCCATTTCTCTGAGGGTTCAACCTCCTCCAGGCCCTGTCCCCCCTTCCCTCTGGAACTCAGCTCCTTCAAGTGTCTGCTCTCTCTGGTAGCTTCCATCTCCCCCTCTCCAGTGGCCCCTTCTCCTATGTCCTCTGTCTACAGATTTGCTCCTCTCCCCCTGGCTAACAAAGCGTTGCTGCAGTTTCCTTTTCAAAACACCAACCTGTCTCCAGTCCTGTGTACTTCTCAAAGGATAACCTATAGCTGTTTACACTTTCTGTGCCCCCATTTCCTCTCCATCAACTCACCCTCTAACCCCTACCATTCTGCTGACCTCTTCATCTCCAACTCTAATGACCTTCACTAGGGCCTCACTCCTGTCTCCTGCACTCAAACCCCTCTTCAGAGGTGACCCTGGTTCCCATCCCTCCTGTGTCCTTCTTCCTCCCTCTCTCTCACTGAACTCCGCCCTCAGTTCCACTCCTATTTACCTGTGAAATGACTCTCAGGCATGTTCACACCTACCCCCCCAAACCCTCTTTTCTCTCCTTTTCTCCTTGGGTGTTCTCATCTGCCTAATCCTCACTACTACGAAGCTGAGCCCAATCCTGTTTCTTTCCCCTGGGTTCCAGCTTTATACCTCCTGTTGTTGCCAGATACTTTCTGTTGCAGCCAGACCCCTCTGCCCTACGCGCTCACTGTGCTCCAACAATGGTCAGAGCTGTCCTCTTCATCTCTTCACTGCCCTCCAAACCTCAGGAAATTCAGGCCTCTGTAGCTTTGCTCCCCTGTAGACCAACATGTCACAGTGTTCCATCCATATATATATATTTTGGAGACAGAGTCTTGCTCTGTTGCCCAGGCTGGAGTGCAGTGGCACAATCTTGGCTCACTGCAACCTCCACCTCCTGGGTTCAAGCAATGCTCGTGCCTCAGCCTCCCAAGTAGCTGGGATTACAGGCATGCATCACCACACCTAGCTAATTTTTGTATTTTCAGTAGAGACAGGGTTTCGCCATGCTGGCCAGGCTGGTCTCAAACTCCTGGCCACAAGTGATCTGCCTGCCTTGGCTTCCCAAAGTGCTGGGATTACAGGTGTGAGCCACCACACCCAGCCCCAATATATTTTTTCTTCATTTTCATAAATTCATAATCAGGAGGAAAAACACAAAAGATAAATTTTCCCCATTTAAAGATGCAGCTCTAGCTTCACTCCTTCAAGGGGCCTTCTTTTATAGGCTCCTACCCACCTCTGAGCTCCCAGGTGTTCACCATCAAAGCTCACCACCCACCGCTTGACTCTGCTGTGTCTCTCCCTTCTCTAGGCAATGCATGAGTCCTGTCTCCACACCAGGTGCTGGGATCCTCAGAGGCTTACGAAGCTAGGCCTTCACTTAAGGTGTCTACTCTCCAAGACCAAGCTGGGGAAGACGGCATCAGATGGTTTGTAAGTTCTCTTCCAGCTCCAATATTCAAGGATTTGGAATTTGAGGGTTCCTTCTATAACGTTCCTCTGGGGAAGTCTTCAGAGTGTCTTCAGTTAGCAGATATCCACATGTTTGTGAGCTGCTGACAAGAGTGCCCCCCTTTTGGGGAGTTGAGGCCCAAGAGAAACCAAGAGGATCATAAGATACTGTGTGTGGATGTAGGGGTGAGGGAAGTGTCCTGGAGACGAATTCTCTTGAAAATCTCCAATATGCTAACCTTCCTACACACACACACACACACACACACACACACACACACTGTTCACCTAAACCCCCTGGAGGCAGAAACGTTCCCCTAGAAGCTCTTAAGGAGCATCCTCTTCCCCTCTTTCCCCAAAAAAGGGAATAGTCAGTATCCTGGGGCTCAGTGCCTCACCACAAACCACAAAGCATGGCTGCCCCCATGGGGCTTCACTGGGCATGGCAGCCTCCATTACCCGTCCTCCTGCTCCCATCAGGACAGAACCAACCTCCATCTCCAGCTCTCCAAGAAAAGGCCAATGGACTCCGCCGTTCCTCCAGTTCTTTCCCCTCTCCCACTCCTCCCAGTAGGCTGAGTCCACTCCCTGCAGCAATCCATCACCCTCAACACGTCCGTCCACCCACACCCCCACCTCCCTGCTCCTGAGAGGCACCCACACACATGAACGGTCCTCGGTTCATCTCGCCCTAGGTCTCCAACGCCCATCTGGAGCTTCCAGGGTGCGCCCGGATCCCAGCTCCGGCCGCCTCCTCCCGCCACCCGGGCCAGAGCTGCCTGAAAGAGCAAGCCCGTGTCCTCGGCAGACCCGCCCCGGGCTCTGAGGACGAGATCTCATCCCTAAACGAGGTCAGAGGACCACCGACCTCAGACTCACCTGGTAAACTGGTCACAAATACAAATTCCTGGGCCCCATCCAGAACTGCCGAATTATTCTGGCGGTGGAACCCGAAACCCGCCCTGCCTGCAGCCGCTCCAGTGATCCCAAAGCGGTACAGACCCAGGGCCCCGTCCGACTCCCGACCCCTCGCCCCAGTGCCCCCGAACGTGGCCACCACTCCGCTTTGAACAGCGAAGGAACTCGAGACAGAGCCGAGCTGAGCTGCGGCCAGCCCACGGCCAGTTGGTGGAAGGTCGGGGGCCCCAGGCTCTTCCGCGGCCCCACAGACCCTTGCGTCAGAAGAGTGGCCCCCGGCGCCATGGGCTCCGCGCCCAGGAGGCCACGTGCGACGTCGCTCAGGCCGGAACACGTGGCTCCAGCAGAAGCCACATCTGGATTCTACGCGTGCTGGGCTGCGGGCGAGGTTCTTCCACACCACAGGCGTCTTCTTGCCACCCAGGAGACCTGGGCCGGCAGCTTCCCTGCAGAGCGGGGCCCACGGGCTCCCCGCAGTGGGGAGTGCGAGAAACGCAACTGCGGCCTCGCCGCGCACCCCGCTTCCGCCATTGGCTCAGGATCCCTGCGTGGAACGAGGGCGCCACGCTGCGACTGCAGCAGGGATGGCACATCCCAGGGGAGAGCGCGGGAAATGTGGTGCGTGAAGTCCCAATTTCCAGGTTCCCTCCCACCTCAATGACTCCTTTTATAGCCGCCCCCTCAGGCTGACCTCTACCCTAGACCCCGTCTAACTAATCGCTAATCCCCTGACCTCAGGAAGGCCAGGGATGAGTGTCACAGGCCAATGCCTCTGGGTAGCCATAGGAAGTGAGGAAATGCAGACCCCAAATTTTCCCCTAAATCCTAGAAATATGCTCCAGATAAGTCTTTGCCTGGGTTCAGATTATAGTCTCTTGTCCTTCATTCCAAAAATTTCAGCACCATAGAATCACTGGCAAGTCTCAGACAGTATTCAGGCCCACTGCCATGGTGGCTTCCTATCAAAAATATTCTGTCACTGACCTTAGCAGGGGAAAAGACCTCAGAATTGGACCCAGTGCTCAGAGGTGGCCTGACCATCTCAGAAAGCAGTGGAGTGACACCTCCCTTGATCTGGCTGCTCCGTTTGGTTAATGCAATTCATGGCTGTATTAGGATTTTAGCAGTCACATCACACAGTTGACTCATATTGAGCTTGCAGTCAACTAAACCCCCCAGGTCTTTTCTTCATGAACTGCTGTCAAGCTGGGCCAGCCCCCATAACCGGTACTTTTATCATTGATTTTGTTTTAACCTAAGTGCAGGACTCTACATTTATCCCTGTTAAGTTTAATCTTGTTGGTTCCAGCCTGTTGAAATCGTTTTGAATCCTGACTCTTTCATGCAAAGTATTAACTGCCCCTCCTAGCTCTATCACCTGCAAACCTGATGAGCCTGCTGCTTCGGTCAGTTGTCAATAAAAATGTCAGAGGACACAGGCCCAGACTGAGCCCTAAGGCATACTGCTGGAGACTTCCCTCTAGTCTAGGCTGACATGGATCCATTAATCAACCCTCACTGGGCCTGGCTCTTCACCAAGCTTCCTAGCCATTTGGTTCAGATGCTTCTGCCACAACTAGATAACACGAGAGGCTTTGTCAGAAATTTGTCAGAGGTTTTGCTGGAAATTTCTCTTGCCCAGGCTGTGGCCCCCACATCAAGCTTAGGCCTTCTTTCTACCCTCCACACCCCACTATCATTTGTTTACTCATAACTTTAGGGGATTAGATTTCCAATGGTGCCCCCTCCTGCATGACTTAATATTGAGCTTCAGGATCACCTTGGGTGTGCCTTTGCTATTTCATATCCCATCATCCTATGCCTCCGAGACCTCATTCTCTTAAATTCTCTCTCCTGCCACCTTCTCTGCCTATAAATGTGCAGTGGCCTCCCTTGCCTAAAAAGCCCTCTACTAGCTGCCTCCTTAAACTGTGGTTGGCTTCTGCCTCTGTCCTTCTTTTGAAAATCCAAACACTTCCAAACTCACCTTTCATGTCTCCTAAACCTTTAGCAATCTCGGCTGCCAATCTCTCAGCTGAGCAACCATATTGCCCAAACAGTGGGCAGTGATGGTGGAGATGGAAACAGAAGATTCACAACCACATCACAAAGATCAGATATGGGGGCTGCATAAAGCAGAGAGCCCAGGACCCCTCACAGACCAAAGTCAGGCTGCGGTCAAACTAGGCAGGTGACCAGAATGTTCACAAGGACTGAGACATGAGGTCAGAGCCTAGGCAAAGTGCCTGGTCACAGACAAGAGCAGTGAACACTGAGAAGCCTGAGCCTGGGGACTTCTTACACAGTTGCTATAGGGGTTGGAATCAGTCCTGGAGCCAGGTCAGCTGGGAAGACAGCCTGGCTGGAGAGGGGAATGATGTAAACAGAGAGGTAGGGCCTACACTTTTCCTGAGCCCTTATTCTAGGCTACCCAGCATCAGTTGCTAGCAACTCCAGAGTGCCTCAAGTTCAGGGCCATACCCTCAAATATCTATGTGGGCCAGACAGGTCACGTGAGTGAGATCTAGGGTACAACAGTGAAGAGTGGAGATTGACAAACTGAAAGGAACACAGCCAAGGGGGCAGTTGCTCTTCAGCTCCAGCCAACTGCTGTCATATGGGAAAGGCGATTTCATTACTGCCAGATCTGATTTTCCAGAGAAGCGAGAAATCTTTTTAGGTGCAAGTTTCTGATCTTCAATGTTGTCAATTTTTTAAAACTTTCAAAAACTTGTATTGGCCAAACAAAACCATGTCTGTGGCCCTCACTGGACTAGTGGTGGCCATCTTTTAACGGCTGCTAGTTACTTGGTACTTGTAGAGGCTAAGTGACTTGGGTATGTGGTATTATTACATTTAGAACCCACTCTCTGAGTTTCTTAATGTCAATGAGAGTAACTTTTGGGTTATATAGAAACAATTTATATTCATAAATTACTTTGGTTAAAAAATATATTCAAGGCCAGGCACAGTGGCTTATGCCTGTAATCCCAGAACTTTGGGAGGCTGAGGCAGGACTGCTTGAGCCCAGGTGTTCGAGATCAGCCTGGGCAATAAAGTGAGGCCCCTGTCTCTACAAAAAATAAAAAATTAGCCAGGTGTGGTGGCATGTGCCTGTGATCCCAGCTACATGGGAGGCTGAGGCAGGAGGATCACTTGAGTCTAGGAGGTTGAGGCTGCAGTGAGCCATGCTTGCCCCACTGCACTCCAGCCTGCATCAAAAAGCAATGCCCTGTCTCAAAAAAGACCAAACTATTCACCTCTTCAAAGTTACATATCCAAAATCCTATCTCTTTTCTAAGCTTTTAAGTTCTGCTAACAAATTTTATTATTTTGGTTATAAAACAAAAAAGTTTAATGTTTGATCCAACTTACATTTAACTAAACTCCTTTAAACACTTAAATGACATTTATATAATTAATGTATTTGATTTCCTTAAGTACTTAATTTATCTGACCAAGACAAAACCTGATCAAGTACTTATATTTCCAATAAATTAAGTTTATAAATACAGGAAATCTTAAGTCGTTCTAAATGTTCTAAAACTAGAGAGAGACTTAGCAATGATTGCACCACTGTACTCCAGCCTGGGCAACAGAGCGAGACTCCACCTCAAAAAAAAAAAAAAAAAAAAGAAACTTAGCAAAATTTCAACTTAAAATTCGAGTATAAATACACACTTTTTAGTTGGCATTACAAAGCAAACCTGTTACTCTCACAAATGCTCTTCCATATGTCAAGGACTTAAAATACAAACTGCATAGATCCTTACAACAAATAGTAATGATGTGGGGGTTTGATGTTTTTAAACACACCTGTTCTTCATCCTAAGTCCTCCATCATTAAAAGATGCACACCTACCAAGGAAACAACTGATGCCACTGCATGTATTTTGGAAGTTATCTTCTCAGATGACTGAGATTGCAGAACAACCAGAAATGTTGGTTGGGCCACTGACTAGACTGTGAAAGGACCCAGAAAGCGCTATTTGTGGCCTCATAAAGCCCTATCACACGGCCTCCATTACATAAAGAGGCAGTCAGTCAGCTCACATCCCTGAGTTTGACGCTATTCAGGGCCTAACTGCACTTTCTCACAGAAGTCTAGAATCCCATCTAGGCTGTCAGATACCTTGTCTCAGTGGCAAATTTCCTTGGCTCTCAAAACACAAAATGTCTTCTCATCTTGATGATTTCTGCTTTTTATTTCTAGGTGAACCACCGCTCTTAGAGTTTTTGTTTTCTCAAGAGATGGGGTGTCACTATGCTGCCTAGGCTAATCTCAAACTCCTGGCCTCAAGCTATCCTCCTGACTCAAGCCTCCCAAAGTGTTGGGATTACAAGTGTGCACCACTGTGCCCAGCAACTCTTAAGTTTTTCAGATGAAACCTGGTTGAATGCAGGATTGCTGTAACAACTTTGACTTCTGGTCACAATTCCTAAGGTTCTCCTAACAGAATGCTGGCCTCCTCACCCTTAGTTCAGGGTCTTGTCCTCTGCTCCTCATTGCCTATCATCGTTTAGCTTTCCCGTCTAGAACACCCATCTTCTTTCTTGAGACTCTCACCTCTTAGCATCACCCTTTCTGCACTGCACCCCCATGCCAACGATTCCCAGAGGTCCCTACTCCGTCTCCAGTACTGTGGAGTCCTGCTCCCTTCCCCATGATTCTTCCCCATTCACACTCATGCTCCCTCTTAGAGAACTGATCTCTCCTCAGAAAAGGGAAATCTGATGTTACTTGTTCACACTAAGACATGCACAGTTGAGTCCTCCTGTTTATGCTGGGTAAACGATGCTTCCTAAGAAGAAATGGAGGAAAAGAAACTAACATTTATTGAGCACTTACTAGGCATTAAGCTCTGAATTAACTGTTTCACTTGAGTTGTCTCATTCATTCTCAATAGCCACATAAGAGGACCTATTAAGAAATCCAGGGCCAGATGTGGTAGCTCACGCCTGTAATCCCAGCACTTTGGGATGCCAAGGCGGGCAGATCACCTGAGGTCAGAAGTTCGAGACCAGCCTGACCAACATGGAGAAACCCTGTCTCTACTAAAAATACAAAATTAGCCAGGCATGGTGGCACACGCCTGAGTCCCAGCTACTCGGGAGGCTGAGGCAGGAGAACTGCTTGAACCCAGAGGGGGTGGAGGTTGCGGTGAGCCAAGATCACGCCACTGCACTCCAGCCCGGGCAACAAGAGCGAAACTCCGTCTCAAAAAAAAAAAAAAAAAAAAAAAAAAATCTCCCGAAACCCCCACTCCCAATATCTCAACAACCAGCATTTATATAGTGCTCAGTTTACATAGTATTTCCACACACATTGGCAGGTCGTCATATTATTAACCAATTTTTTTAAATGAGGGGACCGAAGCATAGCGAGATGAATACCCCCAAAGGCACCCAGCCTGTGCAAAGTCCATTGACATTCTCACTTAGGTTCACTGGCCAGAAGCTTGTGTTCTCTCCACTCAGCCATACTGTGTCCTCCACACACATCCTCCTACCCCATTTCCTTTATTCTTCTGGGAATCAGATGGCAACCCAGAACCAAGGTCTCTGTTCCTGTTCCTCAAGACCCTGCCCTATTAAACCCTTTCTGTCCCCAGCCCAGCACTTCATGGACTTTCAGTCCCTTCTACAACTTTATCTTTTCCATCTTGCTTTTCCTGCCCCAATCATCTCTTCTGTGATTTCACTTCAAGCATCACTATCTTGAGAGTCAGAGTAGGATCAGAAAAGCCTTGCTGCTGTAGTTTCTCTCCAGACACTAGGGAAACACTTTTCAGAGACACTTAGTCTTTATAATAAAACATTTTCCTGAGTGCTTGAGCCAGGTGTTTTAAAAACATTATCACAAGCCCTTATAACAATGCTACAAGTTATGTGCTATTTCCTACCCCTCACAGAGGAAGAGGTTGAGACCCAGAGACACTGACTTACCTAAGGTTAGAATTAGCAAGTGGCAAATGGTGATTCAAACCCAGGAGTCACCTCCAAAGCCTCTGTTCTTGTCAGTGCATCACACAAACCCTTGTGAGAACAATGACCATGCAGACTGTAGGTGGGGTTTTGTTCAAATAATATGATCAAAAATTCACAATTCAAAAACTTGGAGGCAACGTTCTTAAATCCATGGTCCTACCTCCAGACTAGCAAGACAGACTCTGTGACAATCTCTACCCGTCAGTAACCTCTGACTCTTACTAGCATGGCAGCCTCTGTAACAATCTTGTCTCCTGCATCTCTGCGCACATCTCAGGGTCTCCTTCGTGCCTTCTGACTGTGCTGCTGGATCATACAAACCTTCAATGCCTCTTTAGGAACTGTCCCTTTATCTCCTTGGGGAGCAGCAGCTCCAATGTCTTATTTTCACCCAGCATGTTTCAGGTATTTTTAGTATTGTTAAAAATATTTTTGGAAGGTCATTCCCCAGTGATGGCATAGGTGATAGTATCCTTGTAAGCATCAGAGGTTACTGACAGGGGTAGGAACCGGTAACACGAGCATGAGTTGACGCTTATACCTCTGCTCTGCTCAGGAGCTGACAACTAGATATGCCCTGAGACTAGAAACAGGACCTTAGTCAGAAAGCTAGACGGGGAAGAGAGGTAAAGACTGAGAGACACAGAAAGACTGAGACCTTGCTATGGACTGGTCACTCTGCTAAGCCTTACCCTGACAATGTAAATGATGTCTTCCCCATACATATGAACAAGTCAAGTTTCGGGCAGTTTGTCATTTGCCCAAAGTCATGCAGAATGGCAGATCCAGGTATGCAGACTCCACTCTCAACCACTACACTATATTGCACTACATATATTCAAGAGGTAATAAAAACCTGGCCCAAGTTTAGCTTAGATGATGGGTTAAGGAGCACAGCTTTCCTGATAGGTCTGACCTCAATGACCAAGTGAATAGGTTTTAAGTAAACGGAATAAAACAGCAAAATTAGCTCGAGGCAAACAGAAGGTTTCCAAGGCCCAGAGCCAGTTATCTAGAAGGAAAGACGTGACTGCAAGGTGACTACAGAATGGCCTGTAGCCCAGAGGGATGGGTTGGCACAAGCTAAAGAGGTATCTTCCTCACCCACAAGGCTAGGGACCAGGGTCTGAGGCAAGAGGATCTGAGTATTTATAGAGAACTGCAGGGAGACTTGGCTTATAGTGAGGAGGAGAGGTGGCTGGGGGTGGGGATAGACCCAAGAGATTAATGGGATCATGATATGGAAAGGGCTGAGAATTCCAGCCAGCCATAATACATCTCAGGCTGAAGTCTGAGTAGCTTGATTCAACATTTCTTCCAAGTAGGGTCTGGCAGGGTGGCTCCAGAGGCCAGAACACAAATGAGAACAGTGGAGGGCTACAAATGAGCAAGTCCAATCTACGTCCACTCTAGGACAAATCTGAGAGAGCAACCAAGACTTTCAGATTTCTGTGACTAACCAAAGGGTTTTCTTCTTGAGATCTACCGTCTCACCCATTCCCTGGAGTAAGGCACAACAAAACCCTTAGGCATTGGGAAGCACTCTTTGTTTTGGACTGTTGGACTGGAAGAAAGAGAAGCTAAGGGGGAAACCCCCCAACTCCTGGTTAATTATTCATCTTCCACATATCAGCTTGGACTTATCACTTTCTGCAGGAAGCCTACCATAAAAAAACTGGACATGGTGCGATGCTTCTCCTCTATACACCACAATTCTAACTGCCTGCCTGTCTCCCCCACTGATCTGAGAGCACCACACGGGGACAAACTAATACAGTGCCTGGAACAGAAGTGTTCAACAAATGGTAGCTATTAACATCCCACTCATATTTTTCTGAATTTTGATTGCCCTTCTCCCCTAGAACAATCTTAACATACTCATAAAATTTTTCTTTTTTTTTTTTTTTTTGAGAGGGAGTCTCTCACTGTAGTCACCCAGGCTGGAGTACAATGACGTGATCTCAGCTCACTGCAACCTCCGCTTCCCAGGTTCAAGTGATTCTCCTGTCTCAGCCTCCCGAGTAGCTGGGATTACAGGTGCCCACCACCACATCTGGCTAATTTTTGTATTTTTAGTAGAGACAGGGTTTCACCATGTTGGCCAGGATGGTCTCAAACTCCTGACTTCAGGTGATCCACCCGCCTCAGCCTCCCAAAGTGCTGGGATTACAGGCGTGAGGTAATCCTCCCAGGTGTCTGGTCCATACTTGTAATTTTTAAAAAATTATTTTCAAAAAAAATTATTAAGAGATGGGGTCTCACTATGCTGCCCAGGTTGGTTCGAACTCCTGGGCTCAAGTGATCCTCCTGCCTCAGCCTCCCGAAGTGCTGGGACTACAGGCGTGAGCCACCACACCTGGCCAACACTTATATAATTTAAATACATGGAAAGGCATGGACTAAAATTGAATCAAGAGGGGCCTGATTTGACTGCTATTGCATTTCATGGTGTGAGGAGACAACAGCTTCTCCATGTGTAATAAAGACGCATTCGGCTCCACAGCTTCTCACACAGTGCAAGGGGAGCTCAGACCTGAAACCTTCTCACCCAAGGCCCTGGGCTGGTAGTACAGCAGTAAAGTCTGGCTGCCCAGGCAGAAGAGGCACAAGACACTTCCTGTTTCTCTTCCTCTAGGGTGAGTTTAGGTACTAGACTCTTTTCTGTCTACCCTCAACTCAATATGGTTTATCTGAGGTGTTTCTCGTTTTTCCCTATGCTTTCTTAAGAGAAAGAACCACTGGAAATCTGTTTAGAGATCATTGAAACCAAGTTTCTGAAAAAATCACATAATAAATATAACCACCACCAACACAGCCATTTATTAAGTGCTTGCCAGGCACTGTGCTAAAGCTTTACAAACATTGTTTCAGTTACTCCAACAACCCTGAGGTAGATATTTTCAACATGCCTCCCTCCACCCATGTTATTATAGTTGAGGAAACTGAGGCTCAGAGAGGTTAAGTAAATCAACCAAGGTCAAACCCAGCTGGTTAGTAGTGAAGCTAGAAATTCAACTATGTCTGACTCCAAAATCCATGCCTTTAAACACTATCCTAGATTGTTTACCACTGAAAGTTAAAGGACACATGCTCCTTCCCAAAATATGAGAATAGATTTTAAGTGTGAAAGCATAGGGGAGCCCATATGTAAATTCTTTAATCAGCTATGGGACTCAAACTCTTGGAGGAGTGAAGAGATAGTCTGGGTATAAGCTGACCACTAGGTCCTCTCATCTCTCCAGCTGCCAGGGCCTTTCTCATTAAGATCTCTACTCCTGACATCTGACTCCGCAATATACTGTTTCCCTTTCAGCAACCACTGGGATGCAGAGGTCAGGCACATTTGGTGATACAGAGCCAAAGACACCTGAGAGAAATTAGGAGACACTCAAAAAAGTCCATCACCCCTGAACTACTGGTCCCTAAGGCACACAGATGCATTTAGATGGAAACCCTCCGTGAAGGGGACATGTTCCATGTCATGTTTGATGCCCATCACCACCCTGCAAAGGGGATATTGGTATCTCCTTCTGACAGCTCAGTTCTTCCGCACCGGCTTCCCGGGCCTGACACCATTCTCAGAAAGTCTCCTCAGCAACCCCTGCACCTCTCCCCTCAACTGGCTCTCTACTACTCTGTAGGTGCCCACCCCTAACCCACCTCTGGAGGCCTCACTGACCACACGCCCCCAGGCCTCAAGACTTCTAGTTTCTGAGGTTTTGCCCAACAGAAATGCCCTCAAAGTGCTCAGCAAGGCTCCATTCATCCATGACCTATGAGGATTAAACCAAGATGGCTGAAGACAAGCAGAAGGGGCTACCACAGTGAGACAAGCTGAACCAGGATGTACAGAACTGACAATGGAAGGGCAAGAACACACAGCAGACACAAAACAAGAGGACTAGCCATGGGCAAAATAAACAGAGCTGTCAAAAATCAGAAAAGGGAAATGGCCCTAAGATGAACAGGGATGACCAGAGAGAGGGATCCTAAAGACAAGTCTATTCAACACTTGCAGCCATGGAGTTTCTGAGGGAAGGACAACTGTTTAGGAAAAAGGGTCTTGGTAAGGAGGCCGCTGGAGAGACCAGGCAGGGGACAGCTGAATAAGGGAAACTGCAGGCAGCTCTGGAGAGGGAGGCTGGAACATCCCTTTAGAGCCAGCAGTTTGAGAAGACAGAGAAGTATGCAGGGAGTGGAAGACAAGCAGCTGAAGGTCTCAAAGGAGAGTAAGACACCAGCTGAAAGGCCAGACTCTGGAGCCCTGAGCTACTTCTAGGCATACCTCATCATCTACCCCATCTGGGTGAAACTGGTCCCTGAGGGTCATTCCCTGCAGCCCCTGCTAAATTCTGTACCAGATTTTGAAGGGTGGAAGACCCAGAGGTAGGGAACCTACTGAGAGGCGAGACACAGCCCCATTTTTGGGAAGTTCCCATTCTGAAAGAGAGAACCACCAACCCACATTCCTTCATCCTTGAGGGATCCTCTCATCTAAGGCACTCACTGCATTCAAGTCACAAAACTGAGGAAAAATACTAGTGTAAGTTAATACTGTCCTTCAAGTTTGAAAGGACAGAAGAATATGAGAAGTAACACAGAGACATGGGAAGAGCCAAGGTGGGCTGCTCCACACCTTAAGACTCATCCTATTACTGAACCTCAGCACTGTTTACACATCTGGCCTCAGAGCCCCTCCACACAGCCACAGCTGCACTGATGTGGGGTTGTGGGGACATCAATGTTGCTAGGAAGCGTAGAGTAGCAAGGCCGTCTCAGGGGAGCCCAGAGGCTTACGAGGAGCCTGGGTAGAGCTTTGCTCTCTACTGGTTTCCTCCTCTCTCAACAGTCCCTAATCTTGTCCACACAGGGTGCGCGATATACATGTGTGGCCTCATAACCTCTGGTTGCTTCATGTAATTTCTTCCCCAACTAAGCAGAAGCTCCTGGGATTTGATAAGGACCAGATTTTCCTCACGCCCTACAGTGCTGGAATGTAACAAGTACTTGTCACAGGGGGGCTATCAGGGGTGTTGACTATTACAAAAACATTTTCCTCAAATGGCAAACACATGTCAAAACTTTTCCACTGTTATTGTTTGCCTTATAGCTTGTACTTGACACCCATCTATTTCTATCTTTGTTGGCTCATGCCCAAAGATGTCTGTTCCTATATCCATCTCAGGCTGGCGACTGGGTCCCTAGTCTTTGTTAAGAAATACAAGCTCTACCCACTTGTTGCAATACTGAAAGAGGATGTAGCCCAGGAGTCTCTGGGGGCAGAGGGAGGGAGTGTCTCCCCATACTGGGCTGGCCCACTGATAAGGATCCTTCCCCTGTCTCCTAACAGATTCAGATTAATGATCGCTCATTCCTAATTGTCAAATTTCTTTTCCTTCATCCTGTGTCTAATCACCAGTGACAGAAACCATTACGCAAATGAGAGCAGACGACTTCCCCCAACTGTTCACGTTGGTAAAAACCTTGTAATTTAGAGCTCTGATTTGTAGGGGAAGCTGGTCTCCCCCAGGCATCCTGGGCATCTGCTCAACTGATGCCCAGAACAGCCCCTCCTCCATCCCCAGAACTCCAACCCCCCAACAAATATTTGACTTTACAAAACACTAGTTTTCTCCATACCTGCTGGTGTGAATAGATGAGCCTGCAGCGTGGCTGACCTCTATACAGGCCCAAAGCCCCACCTTCACTTGCTGTATGTGTGTGTCCCACACTGCCAGCTAGGATGGAGATAAACAACTACAGCAGAAATGTTTCCTCTGTGGCAAGCAGAATTTGAGCCTAAACATCCCTCGAAAAGGTAATCGAAGGGGGAAAACCTCATCTTTTCCTTGGGGGGAAGCAGCAGCTGAATATGAACCAAGACCCTTAGTGCCATCCAGAACTACAGCTTCAGTTCTATAGATGCAAAAGCATGCTGGGAGGATTTATGGGTCCTATTCAAGGACACACAAGTAATGCAATTAGAGATAGAACTCAGTTCCCCCCACAGCTTCTTCTAGCACTAATTCATAATTTGGCTTCCCAGGCAGTTTTTCCAAGACGTTGTTAGCAGGAGCCCAGAAGAACTTTCACCCTGACCTGTATATTCTGCACCATCTTGGGCTGGGTCTGCCTTCAGATACACCCAGTGGGGTGATATCTTGAGGACAGAACCTGTGGTACAAGGAGGGAGGTAAGGAAGGAAAATCAACATAGTTTGGTGGAAAGGAAGGAGCAAGGGGTCTGCAGCCAAACAGTGCTAAGTTACAACTGATTGTCACTAATCACCTAATCTCTCTGAGCCCATTTATTCATCTGTAAGTGAGAATACCTACCTTGCAGGATAGTGAGGAACAAAGAGAAAAGCACTAGGCACATATTCGGTGTCTAAAAATCAGGGATCACTCTTGTGTTACCCAAGGATCAAGGCCAATCCTGTGAAGGTTCCAAGATTAGCCTTCTCCCTCCCACCCCTTGGCCACCTTAGTGAGACCTATGTCAGCACAGAACTCAGCAAGGACCAGCTGAGTGCACACCTCCTTGACACATCACCCACATCTTTGAGGGCTGAGCGAGAAATACAGCAGACCTGCTGAGAAGAATGAAAATAATCCACTATCTTTCCAAGTGTGGCTGTGGCCAAGTTTTTCCTCCGTTCCTGTGCTCCTCTTTCCCAAAAGAAGTGGAGGGATAGAGATGACTGCAATCACATTTCCCAGCATTGACTATATTTGAAAGAGCTACACTTGATAAGGTACCATGTCTTCATATCCACACTGCATCAGAGAACCCCAGAATGGGGTACTAAAAATAAACACCCCTCCCCAAAAAACACACTCAGGCATGCACACGCATCCACACGCATCCTCTCAGTTCATCAGTGCACTATAAACTGAGCTTTGGGGGTGAGAGCCAGAGCTCAGATGCTGGAAGTAAACCTTTGGCAAAAAAAAAGAAAAAAAAAGAAAAAAAGAAAAAGAAAAGAAAAGAAAACCAGAGACCTTCCAGCTCCTCTTCCATTCCAGAGAGGTGGCGATGAAGACAGGAGCAGAGGTGCGGAGACACAGGGCCACCACACTGCCCAATCCCAGGGGCCCCACTCCCACTGAATAGATGTGAATGATGGCCCTTCAAGTTGTGCAATCACAGCTGCCCACCTGTAAGCTGCAGCCCTGAGAGGGGTTCCCACGGGTAGCTCCTAACAGAAAAGGAAATTCGACTTCCATGCTCTACCAGTTGCCCTGACTATTGAGGGTGTCGTGGCACATTACAACAGGGTCTGGCAGAGGAGCTGGCTTTAAGAGGCAAGCCTATGTGTTTGCCCGTGCCCTGAGGTGGATCACAGGTAGTGAATGAGCTGCCTGGGCTTGACCCCATTTTATCTATTCAGCCAGGAAGCTCAGCAGGAGTAAAGGATATGGCCTGGGTAGGGAGCATCATAGGGCCTGGAGGCTCTAGCCAGTTAGGCTCGGGCAGGCTGCAGTGAGACCTGGCCAACATATGATGGCTAAAATCCAAGTGTAAAAGCTTAGGATAGGTCAGGCAGTACTTCCCGGGGGCTCACACTGTACTGTCCCACTGGAAAAGGTAAGCAGTGAAGAACCTTGGTAAGTAGGGAGGCTGGCCAGTGTGGATACACACACACACACACACACAAACACACACACAGAGGCTTGTACCCCTAAGTGTGGATACACACACACAGACACACACACACAAACACACAGAGGCTTGCACCCCTAGAACCTAGAGAAGCCACAGCTAGGAGAACTCCCTTGGTACCCAGCATAGGGGCAAGAGCTGGTGCTGAAAGAGAGAAACTGTATGTGTCTATAATTTGGAACTTATGCACAATCATTGGTTCTTATGTCCCAAGGTCCTTTTATGTATGGCTTGAGCTTGTAGGCCCAGTTAGAACCCTATCTAATCCTCTCTCACAGGAAGGCTATCTAGGCTCTCAAAGGCAAGCCTCCCCTCTCTTTCACCCCATTAGAGTCCCAGTAGCCATTCCCATACCACCTAGAGCTTGACTACGCAAAAACTGTCAGGAGGCAGACTGATCTAATGGTCAGACTAGCTCTGGCCCTGCAGCCCAGATGCAGTGGGGAGTCCAAGAGCATCTCATCTCTCTCTCAGGCTGAGGCACTGAGGTTGCAGGAGATAGGGCTGAGAGCCGGAAATGACAGCCTGACCCAGAAGGAACAGGGAACAGATACATACATGCGTGTGCATGCACACACACGCACACATTCCAAAGTTGACAGACTAACATACACACAGACATGATGACAACCAAAAGCTGGGACTCCACACACTGAATGCAGGACTTTAGGCGGGGGGCAGAGAGAGAAGGTGCTGGGGTACAAGAGGCAAGGGTATGAAGTCCCTCCAAATAGGAGTGGAGTGCCAACTGCCCTGTCTCGCCCCGAACACCTGCCTCCTGGGCCATGGCAAGAGTCCAGTCCATTAAGTGCAGCGTGCAATACTAGCGCTTGGAGTCTCCTGTCCTCATCAATGAAGCGGTGTGGACGGGATAGCAGTCACCTGGCAGGAGGCCTTGACCCCTGGCAGGCTAGTTGTATCGGCCCTTGATCATTGTGTTCAACAAGGGCCCCACCTGTAAAGAAACATGAGGAGCCAATCAGAACTGGCTGTTCCCTGGCCCTGGAATTGGACAGGGTGTATCTGGAGACATCAGATGTCTAGCCAAGGACAGAGACAATGTTTTCATATAATCTTGTGAATACTCTAATCACCTATCTTTCTGAAGGTCAACCCAGTATTCTGGGACATAGCCTTTTCCTCAGGGGTCCATCTTGTACTATTATTCTTCTCTCGCACAACATCCTGTCTCTCACCGTAATCTGCCCCAAACGGACAGACATGGTCAGAGAAGCTAATAATCCCCGAACACCCAAGAGTGTCTGCATGTTTCTCCAGAATGTTAACTGCCTCCATATCCTCCAAAAATGATCACCTGCAACTGGGGCTGATGCTATCTCCCAACACCACAGGTGTCTGTGGATGCTGAGGTTACCTGCAAGAGGCAAGCAAGAACCCTACAAATACAAACCTCCACCATTTACCCAATGGGCCACTGGCACACCTGCGTGGGAAGCAGGTCTCTCAACATTACCTACAGCAGCCCTGGCACAGCTGGGAAAGTGCAAGGAGATGTGTTAGTGCTCGCTTCCTGTTCCAGAAGAATCCCCTCAGGGGGTCCCCAGATGGCACACAAGCCGCATGGGGAACATTACTACTAGCATGGAACTAATTATAATTGATCTGCCAGTCAAGCCCAGCTATCACCAGAAAACAAGAATTTTTCTGAACATACCCATAACCTCTATGGAGAGAGAGGACACCAGATACTGAAACACAGAAGCTGTAAAGAATGTCGCTCCAATCCTGACTTTCCTTGATCAACCCACCCACTGAGCCACCTTGGGGCAGTCACATACCTCTTGTGGGTTCCCCAAGGCCTCTCCAAGCATCTTCTCAATGTTTCTCATTATGGCCACTTTCTGATGAGCTTTGAGAGGATATTCAATTCTCTTAGGGGTGGGAGCCCCCTACAAAGGAAGCAGTAGCTCAGGAAATGCCTTTAGCAGCAGGCGTCAGTGTCACTCTACTGTTCTTAGTACCATCCTCCCTTCTAAGAAACCCAATTCTTGCCGGCGTGGTGGCTCAGGCCTGTAATCCCAGCACTTTGGGAGGCCGAGGTGGGTGGATCACTTGAGGTCAGGAGTTTGAGACCAGCCTGGCCAACATGGTGAAACCCCATCTCTACTAAAAATACAAAAATTAGCCAGGCATGGTGGTGTGTGCCTATAATCCCAACTACTCGGGAGGCTGAGGCAGGAGAATCACTTGAACCCGGGAGGCAGAAGTTGCAGTGAGCCGAGATCACGCCACTGCACTCCAACCTGGGCAACAGAGCAAGACTCTGTCTCAAAAAATATATTTAAAAAAAAGAAACCCAATTCAATCCTGTCCCTTTCATCTCCCCAGACACCTGACAATCACTTCCCAGGATAGTCAACCATCCCATTCAAAATCATTTATTATACCTACCTCACCCAAGAGCCAGTTCCATCTGGAAAAAACAAAAAAAGCCAACCATATTCACCTTATACCAGAAGTTCACAGTGATGGTAATCCCCCCATTTAGTAATGACTCTATGTGATGCCACCTGCAAGAAAACAAACAGGCTCCTGTTTATTACTGATACTTTTGGCGGGGGTGGGGGGGGAGGTGCGGGGGGCGGCAGGGGTGGGCTGCAAAACTAGGTAGAGTCCAGTTATGGAAAATAGTGAAGACAGTATCTTTACACTCATTCTGTGAAAAAAACACACACTGGGGGGTTAGAGGTACTGGTGTTCAGTCTCTAAATACCAAAGAGCCAAGAACAGTTTTTCTAGGCTCAAGCCTCCGAAATCTCTTTGGACTTGAAGAACTGTCATCCTCTCCTAGAGACAGGGCTATCATTCCCCCCACTATCCCCCACAGGTTCAGTACGCTCACGTCTGGATATGCCAACCTTCCTATAGACCACATAAAACCAATCATGCCATAACTCAGAAGCGACACAGACAAGCCTTTCCAGGGAATGGAAAAGAAAGCTCCCAAGAAGCCCCCAGCCCTAGCCCCCTTCTCACCAGTACATTGGGATGTAAAGAACATCACCAGGGCCAACCACTGTTTCGTAACCAACCACATTTTGGAAATTAGGGAACCTCTCGTAGTCGGGATTGTCAAAGTCCACCTAAGAGGTTCAAGAGAAAGAAAAAAAATATCAGTCAATCACCAAATCTTCACCAGTAAAACTACTATGTGCCAGTTTGGCAGTAAAAACAAACAAAAACAAAAAAACAATGCCTTAAAAAAAGTCTTTAGAATTTATATCCAGCAGAAGATATAATGCACATTAAACTCTGAGAGAGAACAATATAAGACAGTCCACATTTGAATGTTAAGTGATAAAGAATCCTAGACTTCAGTGCTCCTGAGGTCAGACGACCTACTCCACAGCTGAGGATATGAGGAATTAGGAATTATCCTCCACCCAAACCTTCAGAAACTTTCTCCCAAAAACATATTCTAACCAGCAAAGACTCCCACATGAAGTAGCTATACAGCTTTCTGAAGAAAGGAAAGGATATCTTTGGCTGGCCACAATTAACCACATACCTCACTTAGATCCAGGAAATACATTAAACAACAAAGCTCAGTTTTATTCACCCTTCTCCTTATCAAAAAGAAATAGCATCCATGACAAAAGCAAACAATAATTAAATCCAATGGAGACATACACATTTTGTTCCATAAACTTATAAGCCAATCAAACAGAGTAACCAGAGTCCATCAGCATCAATGACAGGGTCTGTCCTGAGAATTAGCTCTGTGGGGCTAGTTATACTTACAAACATCTGGTGGCCACTCCAGGGAGCCTGGAATATGGAGCTACAATGAAATTATCCTCTTGGTGTGTTAAGGCAAGAACAGCCTGTAATCCGAGCCTGGCATATCACTACGGGGAAGGTGAAAGACATTCCAGCCTAGGCATTACTAAAATCTAGAGTTCTATACCCTTCTCAGACCACACAAGCTCACCTGGCTCTGTCTGTCACATGGATGATGAACAGGGTATGGGTAGAGGCACTCGAACTGATCCGGAGGGAATAAGATGCATCGTTTGTAACCTTTTATCTGAGCAAAAAAGTTCTGCTGCTCATCATAGTGAGCAGGTGTCACATTTCCTGTAAGAAGAAAGGCATTTTCTTATGCAGAGCAGTGGTTCTATTGCACAAGCTGGTATACAGGACCCAGTGCTAAAGAGAAACCCAGCCTGCCCTCCCAGCTAAGAGTTCCAAGTCAAAATTTAGGCAGAATCAGGGAAATTCCAATTACAACGCTCAGAAAATTAGGTGTTAAGCTTGTATGGTAATAACTCTAGCAAACATCACTGGTTAAGGGTCCACTATCACCTAAGTCAACTTCCCTAAATGAAGGCTGCTGCCCTTACTGGAAGCAAGAGCACATCAAAATGATCCTCAAAAATCAGGTAGGGTAATCAACCATGTATACCGTGTACTCTTCTTGACTACGGCAGGAATTCAAGGGAAGCAAGACAGAAATGACTGGTATCAACAACATATACATGAGGAGTCAACCAGTCATTCTAAGTTATATGATTATGTAGCTCTGTATTTACTTTGGTAAGCTCTGTGGAACTCAAAGATTCTCAACCTTTCCTCCCACTTCAATACACCTAACGGATGCAATACTTGTTTTTTTAAGAGATGGGGTTTCACCACGTTGCCCAGGCTGGTCTCCAACTTCTGGGCTCAAGTGACCTGTCCGCCTCAGCCTCCCAAAGTGTTAGGATTACAGGTGTGAGCCACCACATCTAGCCAAGACAACACTTCTTAAAGCAACATTGGGGCTCACTGGTGCAAGTGATTTTCATTGGAGGAAAGAATATCAGATGACTGAAGAGAGTGTTGTATAACTTAAATATAGCACATTATTTTAAATGCCACTTTGAATTAGTTGTGCCCTAGTGTATGTTCCATCTACTCCTTTATAACTAGGACCACGTCTGTTGTTTGGCCTTTGCACAGTCCATGAGTTGAACACACACTTTTGCAGGGCGTGGAATTTAGAAAATCTTCCCCAGCTCTGTCTGGGTATGCCAAGACAGATGCTTTCTTAAGTGATGAGAGTCCACGTGCATCCTCAAAGGAGACTTGCTCTCTCATCTCTACCTGAGGGATCCACTTCCATGCACCCTACCACAGGAAACGCAGGCAACAGAAAGACATTAAGAGTCAAGTAAACTGCCGGGTGCAGTGGCTCATGCCTGTAATGCCAGCACTTTGGGAGGCCGAGGCAGGCGGATCATGAGGTCAGGAGATCGAGACCATCCTGGCTAACACGGTGAAACCCCGTCTCTACTATAACTATAAAAAAATTAGCTGGGCGTGGTGGCAGGCGCCTATAGTCCCAGCTACTTGGGAGGCTAAGGCAGAAGAATGGTGTGAACCGGAAGGCAGAGCTTGCAGTGAGCTGAGATCACGCCATTGCACTCCACCCTGGGCGACAGAGCGAGACTCTGTCTCAAAAAAAAGAGTCAAGTAAACCAGAACTGGCTCTTTCTTGGCAGGTCAACCAAGAGTTGGTTTCAAAGGGGCAGGTAAGACCAGCCACAGTGGCTCACGTCTGTAATCCCAACACTTTAGGGGGCCAAGGTGAGAGGATCACTTAGGGTGCCAAGGTGAGAGGGGGCGAGGAGTTCGAGACCAGTCTGGGCAACATAGGGAGACCCCCATCTCTACAGAAAAATACTTTAAAAATTAGCCAAGCATGGTGGCTTACGCCTGTAGTCCTAGCTACTTGGAAGGCTGAGGTGGGAGGATCGTTTGAGACTGGGAGGTCAAGGCTGCAGTGAGCCCTGATCATGCCACTGCACTCCAGCATGGGTGACAGAGCGAGACACTGTCTCAATAAAAAACAAAAACAAAAACAAAAAAAGAGGCAGGTGGTATCAATTCACAAGCTACATGGCTGGAAATCTTTATTAGTACCAGCAGCAAAGGATCCAAATCTGAAGAATGGACAATCAAACGAGAAGAAACCAAGGAGCTAAGTGGTGAATGACAATAAATAACTTCTCTGCTTCCTTGTTCAACCCAGGTTATTCACCATTTACTAAGTACCTACCATGGGCCTGGCATTGAGCTACTGCGAGAAATAAAAATAAGAATGAGACAATGACCCTGCCTCATAAAAAGCTCTCATTCTCCTGAGTGGAGTTTAAGGGCCTCTCCTTTCATTCAAAAGAAAAAAAAAGAAAAAAACAAAACACATTCACGTATTTATTAGTGTATGCATAAATTTCTCTAGCAGAAAACACAAGCAACTAATAATATGCAGTGCCTCCAGGGAGGAAACTGGGAGGCTAAGAGAAAGGGGTGGTTATCACTACATACCTATTTACACCTTTTGAATTCGAACTCCATGAATGTATTATCTATTTAAAACATAAAGTTGAATTTGCCAGGCATGGTGGCTCATGCCTGTAATCCCAGCACTTTGGGAGGCCGAGGCAGGTGGATCACGAGGTCAGGAGATCAAGACCATCCTGGCTAACACGGTGAAACCCCATCTCTACTAAAAGTACAAAAAAAATTAGCCAGGTGTGGTGGCGGGCGCCTGTAGTCCCAGCTACTTGGGAGGCTGAGGTGGGAGAATGGCGTGAACCTGGGAGGCGGAGCTTGTAGTGAGCCGAGATCGCGCCACTGCACTCCAGCCTGGGCGACACAGCAAGACTCCATCTCAAAAAAATAAAAATAAAAATAAAAATAATAAAGTTGAATTTATACTAAAAAAATAAGTTTCCCCTCTTTTACAGGGATAAAAATTGTCTGAATACAGACAGATCTAGTAGAGAAAAGTGGTACAGTTATGTGCCACATGATGACATTTTAGTCAACAACAGACTGCATCTACGATAATGCTCCCGTAAGATTATAATGGAGCAGCCCTATACAGGTATACTGTTTTTTATCTTTTTTTTTTTTTTTTGGCAATAAAAAAATTCCCAAACTACCATTTTTTATCCTTTATATATTTTTTTCTTTTGTCACCTTTTTCCTGCAGTATTTGATACCGTACTTTTACTATACCTTTTCTATATTTAGGTATGTTTAGATACACAAATACTTACCATTGTGTTAGAATTGACTATAATATTCAGCACAGTAATATGCTAACACCGTGTAGTACATGGTTTGGTCAGAGGCTACACCATATAGCCTAGGCATATAGCAGGCTACACAATCTAGGTTTGTGTAACTATACTCTACGGTGTTTGCACAATGATGAAGTCACCTAACAACACATTTCTCAGAACGTATCCCTGACATTAAGCATCACATGTCTGTATTTCAGAGAGGTCCCTAATATCTCAGTATACACACTCACATAACAGCTGAGGAAGGGAAAAGGGAACTTTTTAGAATACACGAAACTAGCTTAAAGACTCGACATAAGCCGGGTGTGGTGGCACACGCCTGTAGTGCCAGCTACTCGGGAGCTGAAGCAGGAGAATCACTTGAACACAGGAGGCGGAGGTTGCAGTGAGCTGAGACCACACAACTGCACTCCAGCCTGGGCAACAGAGTGAGACTCCGTCTCAAAAAAAAAAAAAAAAAAAGACTCGACATACATTATTTCATTTAATCTTCACAACTATTTACAAGACATTACCATGTTTCATTTCTTTCCATTTTTCTTTTTTTAAGCGACAGGATCTCACTCTGTTGCCCAGGCTGCAGTGCAGTGGGCAATCATAGTTCACTGCAGCCTCAAACTTCTGGCCTCAAGCAATCCTCCTGCCTCGGCCTCCCAAAGTGCTGGAATTACAGGTATGAGCTACCATGCCTGGTCCTATTATATTTATTTTTCTTTTTTTTGAGACAGAGTCTTGCTCTGTCGCCAGGCTGGAATGCAGTGGCATGATCTTGGCTCACTGCAACCTCCACCGCCTGGGTTCAAGCAATTCCCCTCTCTCAGCCTCCCGAGTAGCTGGGACTACAGGCACGCACCACCATGCCCAGCTAATTTTTTTCTTTGTATTTTAGTAGAGACGGGGTTTCATGATGTTGGCCGGGATGGTCTCCATCTCCTGACCTCATCATCCAACCACCTTGGCCTCCCAAACTGCTAGGATTACACGCGTGAGCCACGGCGTCCAGCCCCTATTATGTTTCTTTTAGAGCTGAGTAGGCTGAGGCTTAAGAAAGTGAAGTGGCTTGTTCAAAGTCATGGAGCTAATAAGCGGTGGAGACAGGATTAGAAATCAGGTTCATATGACTCCAAGCCATGCTGCTTTTGAAAGATTTCTTACCTTCCATGCCAATGAGCAGCAGGTTAGAGGTAAGCTGCCCCCAGCCACGCTTTCCCTGTTGCTTATTAATCCAGTTCCAGTTAAAACCCAAGAAATCCATGACAATCTTCCTGCCCACAGTGTCATTGAGCGTTTGCTGCAGATACAACCTATGTTCCCCAAGAAGAAAATCCTATTAGTGCACGCACACACAGCCCCTGGCATGGCCTCTCCACATCTGAAAATCCAAGCCCAAATCCATACCAGCATCTCCCACAGAGAACAGATGTAGTCAGGCAACTTTTAGCCAACATGGATTCTCATACAACTGAATTCTTACTTATCCTTCATTGAGTTATGTTCAACACCAAACTTTTTAATTTACTGTTTTTGTTGTTGTTGTTTTGTTTAAAGAAACAAGGTCTCAATATGTTGTCCAGGTTGGTCTTAAACTCTTGGGATCAAGCAATCCTCCTGCTTCTGCCTCCCAAAGTGCTGGGATTACAGGTGTGAGACACTGCATCTGGCCCCCAAACTTTTTCTTTAAAGAAGTGATGCTTAACCTTTTTTGGGTCACAGAATGACTCCTTTAAGAATCCAAAAAGCAGGAGGGTGAGATGAAAAATAAATTAAAAAAAAAAAAAAAAAAAAAAAAAGAACCTGGAGAAGAAGTCCCAGCTACTCAGGAGGCTGAGGCAGGAGAATCACTTGAACCTGGGAGGCAGAGGTTGCAGTGAGCTGAGATCGTGCCACTGCACTCCAGCCTGGGTGACAAGAGCAAGACACCATCTCAAAAAATATAAATACATAAATAAATAAAAATTAAAGAATCCACGGAGGTTCCCCATAAAAATGCACATATACCCAGAACTTTCATACAATTTCAGACTCCTAGAAGCCTATCCATAGACCCTAGAATGATGAATCAGTCTTACTCCAGAGATTCGCAGAGCCTGAGACATCTCCTTTGGCCCTTGATGACCACTGTGGTAAATTGTATTACTGTTCACCAAGAGCTGGTTCCCTCAGTGTGGGAGTTTTCTTTCACATCCCCTTGAAGCCATGCTTGCTTATTTAACCTGCTCTGGCCAAGGAAATGTCCACAGAAGTGACTTGTGTTGTTTCCAACTGTAATTTAAGAACAAGTCACCACTACCACATCTCTTTCCCTCTGCCACAGCAACTCCAAAGTTCCAGATAGTAGCTGCTGGGGCAATCTGGGTGCCAGAGCGAGTAAGATGATACAAAGAACAATATGACATTACCCATGATCAACATGTAGTAAGTGAGAAATAAGCCTCTGTTGTTTCTAGCCCGAGCTCTGGCTTGAAGCCTAGTTTATCTTAACTGATTCAGCCACCTATCCTGTTGCAGCCTTCTACAGCTAAAGTGAGGAAGACAGCTCATTAGGTAAAGGCCTCAGGCTCCTAACATACCTGAGGAAGGTCATAAGTTACTTAAGAGATATGAAAACCCAGACACACTTGAACAAGCCCACAAGAGACATTTAATAAGTGTGCAAACCTAAAAAAGAGACAGAAGCATCTCTGTCCTGGTCCTGAGATCATTATTTCAAAAGGCTCAAAGAGGCCAGGGGCGGTGTCTCACGCCTGTAATCCCAGCACTTAGAGAGGCCAAGGGAGGTGGACTGCCTAAGCTCAGGAGTTCGAGACCAGCCTGGGCAACATGGCAAAACCTTATGTATTTAAATAAATAAATTGTTTATGAAAAATACACAAAATTAGCTGGGCATGGTGGTGGCAGCACATGCCTGTGGTCCCTGCTACTTGACAGGCTGACGTGGGAGGATCGCTTGAGCCTGGGAGGCGAACGTTGCAGTAAGCTGAGATCATGCCACTGCACTCCAGCCTGGGTGACAGAGCAAGACCCTGTCTCAAAAAAAAAAAAAAAAAAAAAAAAGAAAGGTTCAAAGGCATCTCATCTCACTGCCCAGAATCACGTTTAAGGCAATGTTAATCAGAAATCTTTTTTTTTTTTTTTGAGACGGAGTCTCACTGTCACTCAGGCTGGAGTGCAGTAGTGCAATCTCAGCTCACTGCAACCTCTGCCTCCTGAGTTCAAGCAAGTCTCCTGCCTCAGTCTCCCAAGTAGCTGAGACTACAGGCACGTGCCACCATGCCCAGCTAATTTTTGTATTTTTAGTACAGACGGGGTTTCACCATGTTAGCCACGCTGGTCTCGAACTCCTGACCTCAGGTGATCTGCCTCCCAAAGTGCTGAGATTACAGGTGTGAGCTACCACGCCCAGCCTTAATAGGAAATCTTGATGAGTTGGAAACACTACCTTTGTAGGAACATGAAATCCTCAAGACTCAATGCAACTCTCCCCAAAGATAATAATTATATATTCACCCAAAAAATATGCAAGTAACTTTGAAAGAGTCAGTGATACTCCCCAAATATGAATCCAAACAATATTATGATTACACCAGAATGGTAAATGCTCAAAATAGCTCAGAGGATCCTAATACATTTCACCCCATAGTCACAACAACCTGTCCAATCAGGTTGAAGTGAAGTTGACTGGTGAAGCTGGTCGGTGCTAAAGTCAGCTGATAGGGCAAAACTTCCAAACAATTGAAGATTTTCCTTGAAAACTCTTTAATCACCCATAAAGTACAGATTACACTCATTCTTACGCAAAATGCTCTCACTATGGGACACAAGAAACTTCAAGCAACTGAAGAACCACAAGATTCACATATCTTATGCTTATTCTTGGGTATATGTTCATTCAATGGAATTACACACTCCAACAGCATCATTTAAATCAATCTTTCTCTCAATGCTGGGTGTGTGTATATGGAAGTGTGCGCACACACACAGTGTTAAATTTTAGAAAATTAATGCATGAGATAACTGAACCAATATATTAAGACATCATGGACAGATCGACCACAGTTCATATCTTGGAAACTCTTCTGGTCAAAAATCCCATCATTATGACAACTGCTAAGTGTTAAGAAGAAGAAAAAAAGATATTTCAAATCCATTCACTTAGCCAGACTGCTGATAAGGAGTCAGGAACAGGAGTGAGTGAAGCAAGAGACTAGAGAGAAACCCAGGGTTGGACACCAAATGTGAGAGGGTCATTCACCGTGAAGTAGTGAGTGAAAGCAATTCCCCAGAGGCAGTGTTATAGTGTGGGACTGAATACTGTCTGGGACCTACATAAGAGGCTGTCCTCATAAGCAGGAATAAAAGCAGAGAGGAAGAATCACTCTCTTGTGTGTCCTGTGTTGCTGTTGTGATAGGAAAAACAAATTTAATCTGATCTTCCCTAAGCTAGAGAATCCTGACCTTCTTTATTGCAGAATCACAACAAACTATACAACTTTTCATGTTGAACTATCCTCAGTCATCACAATACTTAAGGACAATAGCTACAAACAGGCATTTTCAGAGCTAAATCCAGTGACAAACATTTTTGTTTGGCCCCCTGCAACTTATTTTCTTTAAATCTGATTTAGTTGCTCACATTTAAAGTCAAAAGATTTTAAATAAAAATCCTGATTTTGAACTTCTCTTGAAAATCGGAATATCTCGCAACCCTAGAACTGCACTCCAAAACTGAAGCAAGCAGAGTCAAGTAATGACTTCTCACCATGGTTTTTTGTTTTAGTTTTTAATTTTGTAGAGACTAGCTCTCACCACGTTTCCCAGGCTGGTCTTGAACTCCTGGGCTCAAGCAATCCTCCCGCCTCGGCCTCCCAAAGTGCTGGGATTACAGGCATGAGCCACCCCACCCGGCCTTGGCTTCTCACTTTGAACAGGGCTTATGCCTTCAGCTTCATCACTGATTTCACATAGACGATATTATTCCTTCCATTCACCTGCCTGACCCGTCTAGGCAACTAACTCTTTATGAGGAAGAAGATGGGAACCCAGAGATTCATAGCTCAAGTTTAATCATTCCCTCATCCCTCAAGCTACAGAACTAGCTTGCTGTAGCACCAAGAACCACTAAGAACTCAAACCCCTTAAAGGCTGGAAGACCAGACTACTCCTTCAACAGGAATCTAGAGATGGGAGAGGCCAATCTCTAATTGACCCAATTCTGCCACACCTTCAAACAAGTATAGGAAAGAAAAATGAGTGCCCTAAATCCAACAGAAAATTAAGATTTGGGAATTTACCTCTCTTCCCCTCCTCGCTGCTGTATATCCTGCAGTTTCTCAACAAACTCATGAAATTTCATTTCTTCCCTGTTGGACCTCGGCTTAAAGTTCTGGAAATTGGCCATCTTCTTCTCATCATAGTACAAGAACTTGTGGGTGCTGGCACTGTACACAGAGAAGTCTCCATTGCCAATATTCTCTTGCAGGTATTCAAGGTCCCATTTCAGGGCAGGATACACAAGATTTGTGTCGGTCAGCACCACAGGCTCCTAAATGAAAACAACAGGTGAAAAACACCAAATGAAGTAATGCCAAGGAGCCGGTGGGTTGGCCTCCATGATCCCAACTACTTCTCGACTTCAGAATAATTTCTCCCGTTAATCAGCACGAACCCCTCAAGTTCCGTATCTCCTCGCCTTTCTCTCCATCTTCCCATAGGCCCCAGTCTAGAGCCCTGCCAGTCTCCCATCTCTTTCACCATTCACCTCTGACCTCTCAACCGGGTACCTTCCTCCTCTCCCTTCAGACGCGGCCCCGCCCCCCACCTCATTCTCCATAAGCTCCTCCGCCCGGGGGTCGCTCTGACTCAGACGCGGAATGGGCCTAGTCGGAAAGCTATAACTGCGCAACTGGGATTCATCCCAGGCGGGGCCGAGGGCTCCAGCCTCCTCCCGGGGCTCTCCAGAGCCAGAGGCCACAGCCTCCGCCGCCGTCGCCGCCATCTCCGCCGCCAGGGACGGCCCCCACCGGAACCGGAAGCTCCGCCTATTCCGGACCAAAAAAAAGAACTCCCCCACACACAACGGAAACCATAGAGATGAGCTGCGAGAGAGAGCGGTCCAGAGACATAAAGAAAGCGGAGCCGAGGCCTGAGGGTGCGCCTCCTAATGGTAACATGCAGCTCTACATCCTAGGCTCCACTGTTGACTAGACACTAGTCCCACGGAATAGGGATGACCTGGTAGAGCAAAACACAAAAAAATGTTGCCCCATGTGCCCAAGTCTACACAAGAGTCAAAGAAGGAAGCAAGTATTAAACTTTACACTCATGAATGGGGAGAAAAGCAAACTCTTGACCCACCTAAAGAAGACAGAAGGAAAAGCAGTGATCACATTGGTAGATGTAGAGCAAAGGCTGACTGAAGGCTTAGGCAAAAGATATACAGCAAGTTGAATTCTTTCAAAATCAAGGACAGTTTTCTTTTATTTAGCATCATTTGATTTTTCTGCCTATATCACCATCTCTCCTACTTGAATATATGTTTGCCGTGAAACGAATGTTATTAGTGGCCAACCGTGGACATCTCACATTTTCAAACAATCTATACTGATTATAAAAGGCCATATTAATTACTTCTATTGCTTACTTGGACAGTTCTTATGGCTGGCTGTGAGAGGCCCAATTCTAAGATGTATCCCAAGATTTGTACCCTACGGTGTACACATCCTGTATACATTTCTCCCCTTAAAAGAAAACACGACTGTGAATATGATAGAGCATCACTCCTGGAATTAGGTTAGCTTATATGACAAGGATGTAATTAAAGTCCCTAATCAATTAACTTTAAGGCAGTCAAAAAGGAGGTGATTTATCCTGGTGGGCTTCATCTTATCACTCTAGCCCTTTAAATCAGGGCTAGAGGTCAGAGACAGAATCTAAGAGATTTGAAGCCACAGCACAGCTGTCCTGTTCACCTTGAAGGAGCAAACTGCCATATGGCAGGAAATGGCAGGTGGACTGTAGGAGCTGAGAAAGGCTCCTGGGTGACAGCCAACAAGAAAGTGGGCACCTTAATCCTACAAATGCATGTAACTGAATTCTGGCAACAACTACCGAACTTGGGAAAGGACACACACGGAGCCTCAGATGAGATCGCTAACCCAGCCAACACCTTGATTTCAGCCTGATAAGACCCTGAGCTGAGGACTCAGCCAACTAGTACCTGGACTCATGGAATATGTGAGAAAATAAATTGGTGTTTTGGGCTGCTAAATTTATAGTAATTTGTTATGCACTAATAGAAATGAATGCACTGGCTTAACTATGTAATTATGCTACATAGTAACCATGCTACACCAAACCGATAATAGGGCTACCTCTGTGGAAGTGTTTGAGGCTGCAGGTGGCAATCAAGGCTTTCATTTTATCTGCAGTGTTTGAATTTTTTTTTTTTTTTGAGCTAGGGTCTCACTCTGTCACCCAGGCTGGAGTGCAGTGGTGCAATCTTGGTTCACTGCAACCTCTGCCTCTCCAGCTCAAGCAATCCTCCTACCATAGCCTCCCAAGTAGCTGGGACTAAAGGCGCATGCCACCATGCCGGACTAATTTTTTTTTTTTCTGTAGAGACAGGGTTTTGCCATGTTGCCCAGGCTGAATGTTTGAATTTTTACAAGAATGTATTAATTCATAACCTTGGGAATTAAAAATAAGTTAGGCCAGGCATGGTGGCACATGCCTGTAATCCCAGGACTTTTCGAGGCTGAGGCAAGAGGATCACTTGAGCCTGGGTGTTCCAGATCAGCCTGGGCAACATAGCAAGACCTCATCTCTACAAAAAATTTTAAAAATTAGCTCGGTGCGTTGATGCATGCCTGTAGTCCCAGCTACTAGGGATGCTGAGGTAGGAGGATTGTTTGAGCCTGGGAGGTGGAGGCTGCAGTGAGCAATGATCATGCCACTGCACTCCAGCCTGGATGACAGAGCAAGACCCTGTCTTACTAAAAATAAAGAAATAAATTAAGATCAAGAAGAGTAAAAGAACTAAAATCAGTAATGAAACAGGGATATTACTATTGAATTTACCCCCCCAAAAAAGCATATAAGGACATACTGTAAACAATTGTATGTCAAAAAATTAGAGAACCTAGATGAAATGGACAGATTCCTAGAAAGGCACAAGCTGTAATAGCTGATTCAAGAAGAAATAGAAAATCTGAATAGACCTGTAACAAGAGATTGAATTAGGAATCAAAAACATCCCACAAAGAAAAGCCCAGAAACTGGGCATGGTGGCTTACATCTGTAATCCCAACACTTTAGGAGGCAGAGGCAAGCAAATCACTTGAGCCCAGAAGGTCGTGACCAGACTGGGCAACATGGAGAAACCCCGTCTCTACCAAATCTCCCCAGCCAAAAAACAAAAAAAAAACAAAAATTAGCAGGCATGGTGGCACACCTGTAGTTCCAGCTATTCGGGAAGCTGAAGTGGGAGGATCACTTGAGCCCGGAATGTGGAGGTTGCAGTCAACTGAGATTGCACCACTGCACTCCAGCCTTTTGAGACAGAGCTAGGCCTTGTCTCAAAAGAAAAGAAAAGGCTGGGCACAGTGGCTCATGCCTGTAATCTCAGAACTTCGGGAGGCCGAGGTGGGGGGGACCACCTGAGGTCAGGAGTTCGAGACTAGCCTGGCCAACATGGTAAAACCCTCATCGCTATCAAAAATACAAAAATTAGCCAGGCATGGTGGTGCGTGCCTGTAGTCCCAGCTACTTGGGAGGCTGAGGCAGGAGAATCGCTTGAACTCCAGAGGCGGAGGTTGCAGTGAGCTGAGATCATGCCACTGCACTCCAGCCTGGGCAACAGAGCAAGATTCTGTCTCAAAAAAAAAAAAAAAAAGAAAAGAAAAAGAAAAAAAAGCTCAAGACCAGATAGATTCACTGATGAATCCTACCAAACATTTTTTAAAAAATTAACACTGGTCTGGGTGCGGTGGCTTATGCCTGTAATCCCAGCACTTTGGGAGCCCAAGGCGGGTGAATCACGAGGCCAGGAGATTGAGACCATCCTGGCTAAAATGGTAAAACCCTGTCTCTACTAAAAATACAAAAAAATTAGCCGGGCATGGTGGCGGGTACCTGTAGTCCCAGCTACTCAGGAGGCTGAAGCAGGAGAATGGCGTGAACCTGGGAGGCGGAGCTTGCAGTAAGCCGAGATCGCACCACTGCACTCCAACCTGGGCAACAGAGGGAGACTCCGTCTCAAAAAAAAAAAGAAAGAAAGAAAACTATAGACCAATATTTCTTATGAATATAGATGCAAAAATCCTAACAGAATACTAGCAAACTCAGTCTAACACCATGTAAAAGAATTATATACTACGACCAAGTGGGATTTATTCCAGGAATGCAAGGTCAGTTCAACATCTGAAAATGATCAATATAACACACCATGTAGTAATCAATATTTTATTGATTAATCATTTATAATCAACATAATACACTATATTAGTAAAAGAAAAAACCCTACATGATCATCTCAATAGACACAGAAAAAGCTTTTGACAAACTCCAACACCCTTTCATAATAAACACAGGGTTCCAAATGATACTGTAAGAAAGTAAAAAAACCTACAGAGTCAGAGAAAATATTTACGAATTGTGTATCTGATCAGGGAATTGTATCTAGAATACATAAAGAATCCTTACAACTCAACAATAAAAAGACAAACCAATTTAAAAATTAACAAAGGGTTTTAACAGACATTCCTCCAAAGAAGGTATACCATGGCCAATAAGCACATGGAAAGATGCTCAGCATTATTAGTCATCAGGGTACTGCAAATGAAAACTGCAACGAAGTACCATTCACAGGCACTTGCATGGTGATACTAAAAAGAGACAATAACAAGTGTTGATAAAGATGTGGAGAAACTGGAACCCTCTCACACACTACTAGTGGGGATGTAACATGTCACAGCTGCTTTGAAAAACAATTTGGCAGTTCTTCAAAAGTTAAACCATAGAGTTATCCTATGACCCAGCAATTCTACTCCTAGGCATATAACCAAAAGAATAGAAAATGTACATCAAGACAAAAACTTATACAAGAATGTTCATAGCAGCATTATTCACAATAGCCAAACAAGCAGAAACAACTCAAATGTCCATTAACTGATAAATGTATAAATAAAATGTTGTACTGTACATTCATATAATGGAATATTATACAGCCCAAAAAGGAATGAAGTACTGATATGTGCTACAACACAGACAAACTTTGAAAACATTATCCTAAGTGAAAGAAAATGGACACAAAAGGCCACATATTGCATGATCCATTTATGCAAACTGTCTGAATAGGCAAATCCATAGAAACAGAAAGTAAATTAGTGGTTGCCAGTGGGTAGAAGTAGGGGCAACGTGCTAATGTGTATGGGTTTTTTCAGAAGCAATAAAAATGTTTTAGATAGTGACGATGATTGCACAACTTTGTAAACGTACTAAAAATAACTATTGTACACTTTAAAAGGTTTTTTGTTTTTGTTTTTGTTTGTTTTTTGTTTTTGAGACAGTCTCACCCTGTCACCCAGGCTGGAGTGCAGTGGCGTGCTCTCGGCTCATTGCAACCTCTGTCTCCTGTGTTCAAGTGATTCTCCTGCCTCAGCCTCCCAAGTAGCTGGGATTACAAGTGTACACCACCATGCCCAGCTATTTTTTATTTTTAGTAGAGATGGGTTTTTGCTGTGTTGGCCAGGCTGGTCTTGAACTCCTGACCTCAATTGATCTTCCCACCTTGGCCTCCCAAAGTGTTGGGATTACAGGCGTGAGCCACTGCACCCGGCCTAAAAGGGTGAATTTATGGTATGTGAATAATATCTTAATAAAAATAAATAAATTAGATCAACTGTTTCTTGACCTAAATTGGATCAGGGTTTGCTATTGGTTGAATGCAGATGCTGTCCAATTATTCTGAACATCAACTAGTGATGCTCATTTACAAGACAGCAAGTTGCTGTGTAGTCCTTCCCAAAATTTATATATTAAATAGTATATATCCATATTTGTTTACTTTTTATAACTTAAAAAAAAAAGAGACGAAGTCTCACTATGTCACCCAGGCTGGTCTCAAACTCCTGGTCTCAAGCCATTCTCCAACCTAGGCCTCCCAAAGCGTTGGGATTACAGGTGTGAGCCACAGCTCCCAGCTTATATGCATTTTTATTGCTCGGATATATACTTGAGAATGTTTATAGTAATAGGTTCTGCTCCAAAACAGTAGTCACCTGAAAAGTCACTGGAAATACGTGCATATTTATAATGTGTAAGTTATTCAAATCCCAAGTGAAAACATTCATATGCAAACATAATAATGTCTCCAATTCTTCTGTTGAGTTAGAGTTTTTTCATCATGGGCCGGTTTGTAATTTGTTTTATCCAAGTCCTACCAACTCCGAGGCTTTAAGCTGTCTCTGGAGAGCTGCCTCTGGTGATAGGTTTAATTTTACATTTGTTGGGTTGAGGTGACTGAGACATGCAGATGGAAACACGGACTGAAACTAAGGAGCCAATTCAAGGCCGATTTGTGTGTTGCACTGGCGTCTAAGTGAAGATCAACCCATTTGGAGAACAGAACAAGCAAGACCAACAGGTGAATTTGAAGAATGATCATGTTTGGGGATGGATGGAAGTGCCCGTGAAGGAGAGGAAAACAAACAGCCGGAGAAGAGAGTAAGACAGGCTCATTTCACTAGTACAGCTCCTGGGGGAGGTGCTTAAGCTGTCTACCTGAGTTGCTCAGGTTCCGAGTTCCCATCATCCCTGGATGGGTCTAAGTCAGCTCAGGGAGAAAAAGGACACAACATTCTGAAATGTCAGAGACCTGCCTGGTTTTCTCTTCTTCCCGCTTATCCCTCCCAGCCTCTATCCAACCCTTGGCTTCCCAACTCCGTATTTAAACCCCGCCCCTGTTGAACCCTTCGGCTTTTCTTCACTCCCGGCTTCCTCCGTCACGTTTGGCCCGGCTCAGCCGCCGTGACAGGCCTTTGCGCATGTGCAGAAGGGAAACGTGAAGAAGGTGAAGATGGCGGTGGCCAGGACCGGGGTCCTGGGAGTCCAGTGGCTGCAAAGGGCATCCTGGAACGTGATGCCGCTGGGCGCACGGACAGGTCCGCGAGAACGGGCGAGACCTCAGTGTGGGAAGGGAGTACCTGAAATTTGGTGTATCGGGAGGGAGGATCGTGGATGCCGCGGCGGCAGCCTCCGGGTAGGGAGTGGAGGTGGCGTTGATATATCCAGAAAATGGGGTGGAGGGTCGCGCTGATCCTGCGAAGTCCCGGGCTCGGACCTCTGCAGCCCCTGCGACTTGAAGCCTTCGGAGCGGCTGGAGAGCGGGCTCGCTTCTGACCTGTTTGTTCTCTTCTGCGTTCTAGCCTCCCACATGACCAAGGACATGTTCCCGGGGCCCTATCCTAGGACCCCAGAAGAACGGGCTGCCGCCGCCAAGAAGTATAATATGCGTGTGGAAGACTACGAACCTTACCCGGATGATGGCATGGGGTGAGACAGAGAGGGTCTGCTCGCACCCAAGTAGTGATGGGAGAAGACCGGCTGGGTTGGGTGGCTTGACTGTGACCTTTTCTCCCGAACCTTCTCGTGACCCCTCGGAGTCAATGGAGTGGGTGCTTTTCTCTGTGGAGGGAGGTGGGAGGGGGTGGGTGAGCAGCTGCAGCTGAGAGGACTTCAATTTTCTCCTTGGCTCAGGCTGTTTCCTCAAATGAGGAAGCCCAGGTTTTAATGGCTCCCTCGAGGACCCCCGAATAGCAGGAGCCTTCCTTGGCTCTATCCAGAGCGTCGAGTTTCATTTAGGTTGAGCATCTGCTGTGCTCAGGTGCTGTCGTCCAGGCATGTGACCAGGCTGGAGCTGGACTCCTGTCATGAGAATCTTATTTGTAAACGGAGTACTCTATATTTATGTGTATGTCTCTTTAAAAAAAAAATTTTTTTTCTGTTAGTGCTGTGAAAATCGTAGCAACTATTAAGCAGATTAAACAGCCAGCCCCCTTACTTACTCCAGTTGATGTTATCCTATCCCTTCCACACTCTTCCGTATCCACACCCACATAACATCCCAATGGTTAATTATCTGAAGTGATTATCATTGCCTTTATTTCCTGTCCTAACGTCACTCTTTCAATCTTGGTTTCAGCAACTTCTATTCTTCTTGTTATACACACATTTTCTGTAGCATATGTCTAGTTGTCATCATTTCCTGTTTTTTCTTTGTTGTGGACAAGAGCAGCCTTGTTCGAAGCCAGTGTCAGATGAACCTGGATTTGTTGGGGAAAACCCAGCTTAGCAAGAGGTCCCATGAGGTGTTTGAGACGTGGAGATGAATGCCAACTGGGTGGTCAAGAACACAGTTATTATGAGAAGAGTGCTTTTCTAATCTGTTCCCTTTTTGTTTTTATTCCAATTAGCTGGATGACTTTGGATTCAGACTCTAAACTTTAATTTTTCATTTTCTATCTAATGAGGGAATCAGAGTACAGTCATATGTCACTTAACAACAGGGATACATTCTGAGAAATGTGTTGTTAGGCGATCTCCTCATTGTATGAACATCAGAGAGTGTACTTACAGAAACCTAGATGGTACAGCCTGCTACACACCTCGGCTTTATGGTATGGCCTATTGCTCTGAGGCCACAAACCTGTACAGCATGTTGCTGTACTTAATACTTTGGGAAATTGTAACACAATGGTATTTGTGTATCTAAACATAGAAAAGGTACATAAAAATATGCTATAAAAGATAAAAAATGGGCCAGGCACAGTGGCTCACGCCTGTAATCCCAGCACTTTGGGAGGCCAAGGCAGGCGGATCACGAGGTCAGGAGGTCAAGACCAGCCTGGCTAACATGGCGAAACCCTGTCTCTACTAAAAATACAAAAATTAGCTGGGCGTGGTGGCAGGTACCTGTAATCCCAGCTACTTGGGAGGCTGAGGCAGGAGAATTGCTTGAACCCGGGAGGCGGAGGTTGCAGTGAGCTGAGACTGTGCCATTGCACTCCAGCCTGGGCAACAAGAGCAAGACTCTGTCTCAAAAAAGAGAAAAAGATAAAAAATGGTACATATGTATAGGGCAGCTTTATTATAAACTTATGGGACCCCCTTCGTGTATGTGGTCCGTCATTGACCGAAATGGTATGTGGCACATGACTGTAATTGATTGCTAAATTCCCTTTCATCTCTAATATCACATAATTGTGTGACTTTTTTTCTTTTTATTGAAAGAAGTTTGGGGAAGCTGGGGTTTTTTGTTTTGTTTTGTTTTTTCAGACAGTTTCACTCTTGTTGCCTAGGCTGGAGTGCAATGGTGCGATCTGGGCTCACTGCAACCTCCACTTCTTGGGTTCAAGTGATTCTCCTGCCTCAGCCTCCTGAGTAGCTGAGATTACAGGCACCTGCCACCACACCCAGCTAATTTTTGTATTTTTAGTAAAGATGGGGTTTCGCCATGTTGACCAGTCTGGTCTTGAATTCCTGACCTTAGGTGATCTACCCACCTCGGCCTCCCAAAGTGCTGGGATTACAGGCATGAGCCACCACACCTGGCCCAGGGAAGGCTTATATACATTAAAATATTTCAAACTTTGTCATGAACTTTTAAACACAATTTGGACTTCTATGGTTAATTCTGTGCTTAGTGACTAGAACTTGAGCTCTTTCCTTGAGGTTTAGTTCCTTTGTCCTTAGGTGAGGCAGTTATCTCTGTCACTTGGTTTCTCATCTATAAGATGAGGAGACTCTGAATTGTCTGAGGCTGCTCACAGCCCCTTCCAGAAGTTCTTGCTGTCTTTCAGGTATGGCGACTACCCGAAGCTCCCTGACCGCTCACAGCATGAGAGGGATCCATGGTATAGCTGGGACCAGCCGGACCTGAGGTTGAACTGGGGTGAACCAGTAAGAGAACCACATCTCATTTGACCTTCCTTCTCCCTTTGTCTTCTTGGCGATTCTTTAGCTCAGATGGCACTTCTTTGACCAAGTAACACTAAGCTTTTCTGCTCAAGGAAGCAAGGTCCAGTGATGTGAGATCTGAGATTGCATGTGGCACACTGAATGGGACGTCTGGGAATCATGAAACTCTACTGTGAAAGTTGTGCACTTCCATGATTGAGCTGTCCCTATTCAGCAGAACCTAGACAGAGGCCAGCATCTAATCCTGTAGGGCAGCGTGCCTCAGACCTGGTTCTCAGCATATTGCCCCAGGGCAGTAGAATGCTTCTGTCTAGCCTTGTATCAGACTCTAATCACTAGGGACTTGCCTGCATTTTGCAGGAAGAGTAGTATATGACAGCTATTTGTCTTTCTGCCTCAGATGCACTGGCACCTAGACATGTTCAACAGGAACCGTGTGGATACATCCCCCATACCTGTTTCTTGGAATGTCATGTGTATGCAGCTCTTCGGTTTCCTGGCTTTCATGATATTCATGTGCTGGGTGGGGGAGGTGTACCCCGTCTACCAGCCTGTGGTGAGTATCTGAGAAGTGCTCCCTTAGGCACGCTTGCTTAGCCCCATTTCCTGAGGGAGTGAAGTCTCTGGGGTAGGAATCCAATCAATACCAGGCTTGGCTTCCTGGAGTCTTAGGAGATAGAAAGATAGGAGGGCCTTGACCCATTGGCCTGCCACAAGTACCAGAGCACTTCTCCACCCTTACTTCTTGGACCAGTCTGGGTGAGTAGGTACACTTGAAGACTAGATGAGCAATGAGTGTGTGGAAACCAACTAGTCACCAGAGTTGCCATTTGGGGATTATATTTATTAACAATATTTCATTAAGTGATCTTTCACAGTAGAGTTAAGGAATCTTGAGCGAAAATCTTATCCTTTGTTGGACATGTGAAGGGCACTTCCTGTAGTATATTGGAAGCAATTAAGTGTCTACTACAGGCATAGACTTACATTTTGGAGAATGTAAAGGACATAGAAAATGAATTCTCTAGCTTTAAGGAAGTTTAGTTAAGAAAATTTAGATAAGTTACATGAGCAACATTTGAACAGATATATGGGAATTCTGTATAATTTATGTGTATATATGTGTATAGTGAATGTATGTGCTTAGTGGTATGAGTTACTGTCAAGGAGAAGGGCTACCTAGATGCACACACACACGCACGCACGCACGCACGCACGCACACGCTTTGGGTGGTGGGAAGTTGGAGAAAACATTTGGGGCAAGAGAAAACAATGAAGGCGGCCAGGCATGGTGGCTTGCGCCTGTAATCCCAGCACATTGGGAGGCTGAGGTGGGCAGATTGCTTGCGCTCAGGAGTTCAAGACCAGCCTGGGCAACATGGTGAAACCCCGTCTCTACAAAGTATACAAAAAAATTAGCCGGGCATGGTGGTGTGTGCTTGTAATCCCAGCTACTTGGGAGGCTGGGGCACAGGAATCCTTTGAACTCGGGAGGCAGAGGTTGCAGTGAGCTGAAATCACACTACTGCCCCCAAGCCTGGGCAACAGAGCAAGACTCTGTCTCGAAAAAAAAAAAAAAAAGAAAAGAAAACAATGAAGGAAAAGGAGGGTGAGTTAGGTAGAGTAGAATAGATGTATAGAATAGTTCCTAAATAACCAGCTGCATTGGTTTCCTGGAGACTTGCTAAAAATCCAGATTCCCAGGCCCCACTTCTTGGTGCTCCTAATTCAGTAGCATCACAGTAGGGTTCTAGAAGCGGTATTTTTAACAAGCTCCCAGGTAATTCTGATGTGCACCTAGATTTGGAAATCACTGTGTTAAAAAATATTGTGAGGTAAGTTGGTCAGTTAGGTTGGGCAGCTTTTATTTCATTGCTAAGGGATTTGGACTTCATGGTGTGATAAAGCATTAATTGAACAAATATTTATGGAGCCTCTACTATGTACCAGATGCAGACTGTGCTAGCGGTTGGGGATACAGTGATGACTTGGTCTGCCTCTAGGTGGCAGGGAGCCATTTTGGGTTTTCGAACAGAAAAGTGACATAATGAATGCTGAGTTCTTAGGAAGATTAATCCAGGAGTAGTCTCCAGGATGTACTGGAAGGAGAGAAACTGAAAGCAGGGAGGCTGCTGTGTTTGCAGTTGGCTGCCCAGTGCTACCTCTGCAGAGACAATCAATGTCCTGAAGGTAGCTGGTATGTCTGTGTGCACTGACACGAGCCTTCCTACCAAGCCCCAGGGGCTCCATGCTGGAGAATGCACGTAGGGCTAGGGTGAGCACTAACTTCACTTCAGGAGAGCAAGAAACAGTGTGGCTCTTCCATTTTTCAGTTCTGTAAGCACATCACCCTTTTCTCCTCCCCTTGAGCTGTGTTCTCTGACAGCTGTTTGTTGGTAAAGCCAGCAGCCCCTAAAGCACGTCCCAGCCTTGTCTCCTCTGTGCTTTCCCCCACCACTGCTCCTGCACGCCTCATTTGCTGGGCCACTTTAGTGGTGGAACCATTAGAGGCTGAGTGACTTAAAGGAGATTGAGTCTGTCTCGACCCCGAGAGAGAGTGGGATGGATGGATGCATTGTCTCATTTAGAAAGCGTTGCCTCTGACTCTGACACACTCTCTCTATTTCTTTACCTCCCTCCCTGTCTTCCTCCCTTCCCCTCCTTTCCCTAACCCCCTTCCCTCCCCCTTTCTCCTTCTCTGTCACAGTGTGGGCACCACTTCTCTTACAATTTAGGCTTTCTCTCTGCCTTGGGCTGAGTGAGGAAGATGAGTGCTGTTCCTGCCTTCCTAGCCCAGCTGGGTCTGACCAGAGGCTACTGTGTACCCATTTACCATGTGTGATTGTTAACTCAGAGTGGGGTGTAGCCAGGAATTGACTGAATGTATGTTCTTGCTGACCTGTGTTTTTTTCCGTAGGGCCCAAAGCAGTATCCTTACAATAATCTGTACCTGGAACGAGGTGGTGATCCCTCCAAAGAACCAGAGCGGGTGGTCCACTATGAGATCTGAGGAGGCTTCGTGGGCTTTTGCGTCCTCTAACTAGGACTCCCTCATTCCTAGAAATTTAACCTTAATGAAATCCCTAATAAAACTCAGTGCTGTGTTATTTGTGCCTCATTTCCCCAGGAATAGTCACTGCCTTGAGGAACCTCATCCTTTTCCCTTTTTTTCTGCTTGATGTCTGCTGTCTTCCCTGTTTTCTTATTCTGAAATTTAAAGGATAAGAAGGTGGGGTGGATGGGGGCTTAGGCACAAAATGTTAATTTGTTAATTTCACTTGGGTTGTGAAGGTACTTAAGGGTTTTAGCTGTGTGGAGGTGTTAAGGGTCGCTCCTTTTCCCATTTACAGGGTCAAGGAAGAAATGTTCCTAACTTTCCAAGTTGGAACAAGATTTATTTCCCATAAAAAACCTTTCTAGTCTGGGTCCGGTAGCTCACGCCTATTATCCCAACACTTTGGGAGGCTGAGGTGGAAGGATTGCTTGAAGTTCAGGACTTTGAGACTAGCCTGGGCAACATGACAAGACCCCATCTCTGCAAAAAAAAAATTTCAAAAAATTCGCAGGGCAAAGCCGTGTGCGCCTGTGGTCCCAGCTGTGCAGGAGGCTGAGCTGGGAGGATCATTTGAGCCCAGGAGGGTGCAGTGAGCCATGTTTGCAACACTGCTCCAGCCTGGGCAATACAGCAAGACCCTGTCTCGAAAAAAACCTTGGCATGGCATGGTGGCTCAGCCTGTAACCCAGCACTTTGGGAGGCCGAGGCGGGTGAATCACTTGAGGCCAGGAGTTGAAGACTAGCCTGACTAACATAGCAAAACTCCGTCTCTATAAAGAATACAAAACATTAGCCAAGCTTGGTGGTGCATGCTTGTAATCCCAGCTACTCCGGAGGCTGAGGCAGGAGACTCGCTTGAACCCAGGAGGTCGAGGTTGCGGTGAGATGGTGCCACTGTACTCCAGCCTGGGCGACAGAGCCAGACCGTCTCAAAAAAAAAAAAAAAAAACCTCTTTAATAATAGTGGTTACTTGGAAAAAATTGTGCTCTAACATGTTTCAAGTATATTACAGGACTGATAAGTGTTTTTGTCCTGTTTGCCTAAGGCTGTGACTGCCTCTGATCTTATTTCCGTTATAAGAATATTCCTTATTCCAAAGCAGCTTCTGAATCATAGCTTCTTAGTAAGTTGACATTACCTGTGTTTATGAATTGGAGGACAGTCAGTGAGTTACTACTGAACATGTTCATAGCTTTGATTACTTTTAATGATTCATCCACACTCCTATAACAGCCTTAGAGAAAAAACTATGTTTTTGAGAGTCTATCTCATTCATCTGTTTTTTGTTTTATTTAGAGATAGGATCTTCCTCTGTTCCCCAGGTTGAAGTGCAGTAGCACAATCATAGCTCTCTGTAACCTCAAACCCCTGGGCTCAAGGGATCCTCCTTACTCAACCTCCCTAGTAGCTAGGATTACTGGTACATACAAACCTAAGTTTCTTATTTTTTGTTGAGGTGGGATCTTGCTATGTTGCCCAGGCTGGCTCAAACTCCTGGCCTCAAGCAGTCCTGCCTCGGCTTCCTAAAGCACTGGGAATACAGGCAGGAGCCACTGTACCCATCCCTCATGTGTCTATTTTTAAGTGAACCAACCCATATTCCTTTGGGGACATATTCTTATGCCAGAAAACCTGTTCCATAGAAAAGCATACATTTAATGTGACCAAAAGAAGCAAGTTCATTCAAATTAGATGTGGAGTCTTAGTTGTGCAGGCAGTGAGAGACCTTTTGTGAGGTCAGGGAGTAGATACTTGTGGAGTGCTATTCTTTGAAGGTCCCCACTGGCTTTTTATCTGTCTTCATTCTCTATAGCATTTGATAATCATTTCCTTAACAAACACCTGTGTGTCTAATATGTATCAAACACTGATAAGCCCTGGAGATATAAAACTGAGCAAGACAAAGTAATCGCCTTCAAATATTACGTAGGAGACCAGCAGTTATAATACAAAGTGAAAATAATTCTTTATCATTATTACTGTTGAGACAGGGTCTCACTCTGTTGCCCAGGCTGCAGTGTAGTGGTGTGATCACAGCTCACTGCAGCCTCTACCTCCCAGGCCCAAGCGGTCCTCTCACTGTAGCCTCCCAAGCAGCTGGGACCACAGGGATGCACCACCACACCTGGCTAATTTTTGTATTTTTTGTAGAGACAGGGTTTCACCATGTTGCCCAGGCTGGTCTTAAACTTGTGGGCTCAAGCAATCCACCTGCCTTAGCCTCCCAAAGTGTTGGGATTATGGGTGTGGGCCACTATGCCAGGCCAAAAAGAATTTTTTTTTTTGAGACATGGTCTTACTCTGTCACCCAGGCTGGAGTGCAGTGGCATGATCTCAGCTCACTGCAACCTCTGCCTCCCAGGTTCAAGTGATTTCTCGTGCCTCAGCCTCCCGAGTAGCTGGGATTACAGGCACACGCCACCATGCCCAGCTAATTTTTTCTGTATTTTTTGGTAGAGATGTAGTTTCACCATATTGGTCAGGCTGATCTTGAACTCCTGACCTCAAGTGATCTGCCCGCCTCAGCCTCCCAAAGTGCTAGGAATTACAGGCATGAGCCACCGCTCCCAGCAAGAATTCTTAAGAGGTGTGAGTTGAGAAAGTGCACTTTTAATTTGGTTTAATCATGTCCTACCCAAAACTTAAGCTTCTGGTTCAAATTTCTTTAGGAGTATTCCATCAGTAACTCTTCTGCCTCCTCTCAGGTTTAGTTTTCAACCCTGTTTACTTTTCCTCAGGCTTCATTCCCTGTTGTGCCAGCTAAGAAGTTCAGGAAATACTTGAGTACTTAGTAGGTAGGAAGCATGGGCTAGGCACAGATAATGCACTGAATTACCTTCTGTCTAACTTCAAAATTGCCAAATCCACATGGAAGGGAACTGGAGTCGTGTCACAATGAGTTGGGCCCCATCATGATAACTGGCCCCCCATCTTTGGAGGTGTATCAGGCAGGAATACAGATAATTCATGCGTTAAGCATAAGTTTCTAAGATTTAAAGCTGCCTACAGAATTTTTTTTTTTTTTTTTTTGAGATGGAGTCTCTGTCACCCAGGCTGGAGTGCAGTGGCGTGATCTCAGCTCACTGCAACCTCCGCCTCCCGGGTTCAAGCTATTCTCATGCCTCAGCCTTCTGAGTAGCTGGGACTACAGGCGTGCACCATCATGCCCGGCTAATTTTTATATTTTTGGTAGCGACGGAGTTTCACCATTTGGCCAGGCTGGTCTCGAACTCCTGACCTTTGGTGATATGCCCACCTTGGCCTCCCAAAGTGCTGGGATTACAGGTGTGAGCCCCTGCACTCGGCCTGTCTACAGAACACTTTTATTTGGAAGTGGCACAATTTCTTCAACATAAAAAATACATTATCAGCTGGAATATCACCTGTGTTCTTGCAGCTCCAGAGGATAACACCCCTCCTATGTTCCTCAAATATTTCAGGAAGCCCCTGGCCCTGTAGTCTCACCCTCCATACACTTACAGCCCTTAATTCAACCAAGTTTTGGGCACCAGTTTCTGCTGGGCTGCAGCGCAACACTCACTGCCATTTGCAGCCTCGATTGCTTTTTACGTTTTCAACTAAATGGATTCCACTGAGGGCTCCTGGGGCCAGGGCCGGGTCTTCTCCCGCTTCAATACATAGATAATGAGTTAGTATTTTCTCTTTTCAGAGACTGGCCCTAGAGCCTGGCTCAAACTGTATAGACCAGAACTTACTGGTCCAGATCTGACCCACTGCGCAATCACAGGGTAGGTGAGGGAGACCCGGTTAAAAGCTATAATCCTGTTTGGAAAGGTTGTCCGTGGGTCCGTCAGTGTCTCGGGCTCGGCGCCCGCGGAGCGTGTTTGCGGCGGTGCCCTGCCGGGGTCGCGCCGCTTTTGGTCCTCCGCAGCCGCCGTCCACAGCGCCCGGCTCCGCGCGAGAGCCCTGCCAGAGGACCGGCTCCGGCCGCCGCGCCTGACCCTTGCCCGGGGTCTTCCGCACAGCTTGGTTCGCCCCGCCGGTCTGGGGTCCCTGGTAGCAGAGATTGCGCTGGGGATCCGGAGCACTGCTCCTTTCTCGGCAGAGCGCCGAGGGGAGCCCGCTTGCTGCGGAGCCCCCGGCCCGCGCCTGCCCTGCCCGCGGGTCCGGGCCCCGAGGGCCTCCACTACGCCTACCCTTGAATTGGATCCGGCTCTACTGTCCCTGCCGCACGGGAACCCCCAGCCGGATGAGGGTCTCCCTGTTCAGCGCTGCCTTGCGCCTTCCCATCCGCCTTGGTCCTGACCTGCCCCAGCCGAGGCCGCCCGGTGTCGCTGCGTTTGGGCTGGGCGGGAAGGCCTGTCATTGCTGACCCTGGCGCGCCGCGCTTCGGCGACAGCGGGAAAGAAGCTGTGCTGACCGTCCTCCCTAGGGACTGGACTGCCAAGGGTAGCTGGTGCCCTCCTGCACGGCAGGTCTGTCCAGCATTTCATTGGTCATCTCCCCATCACGCCCCCATGGCCAATCTGACCCCAGTGGGGGCCCTTTTTTTGTGAATAGATGCTTCTGAACAATGTGAATTAAGGGCCCATTTTCCCAGTTCCTAGACTGTCAGCGATTAAAACACTTTCTAGGGTTTACTTGTGACTAGTACAATGGTTAGAAATACGGGCTCTTGATGCTGATGGGGGTTCACATCCCGGCCTAGCCAGTTGTCGTCTCTGGAAAATGGGGATAATCGTAGTACTTACCTGATAGGACCACTGAGAGAATTAAATGAGATATGCACATCAAATGCACAGCTGCTTATCGCAGCTCCTATTTTTGTTATTAGGGGATCTTTTCCCAGAAACATTAAAATGGCTGTGCCCAGCAGGTGGCACTGGTGACTGTATAGTAGAGTGTTGAGCTGGTCACAGGATACCTGATAGTAGCCACAAGTGTTTAAAGGTCCTTTGGAAATCTTGGCTTAATGGGCAGACTTAAACTTTCTTCACGATGGAAAGTACATTAGAGATTAAGTAATACTATCTTCTGTTTTTGTAGGTGAGACTGATCTGACTATAGCTTACTCAAGCAGGTCACAGCAGGTCCCAAGCTTTCTCCTCAAGTTCAGTGTAATTTTAAAAAATCGTTTCTACCTCTTTGCTAGCCTGTTGGGATGGGACCTTGAATATACATTGGAATTAGATCAGAAACCACAGAGTTAAAATGGATGTCCACATTCGAGCTTTTACCATGTGCCAGACATTCGTTTGGAAACTAGTTACAACATGGTGAACAAAAGCGGACACAGTGTCAGCTCTCATGGAGCTTGCATATTAGTGGAAGAGACCGACAATGTCAATGTAAATAAATATGTAATTATAAATTACTAGGAAGAAAAAAACTGAAGCTTTTTGTGATTGGGTAGTTCACTTATTTGGGGAAGTGAGAAGCTGAGCCCAGAAAGATATGATAAGGAGCCAGTCATGTAGAAAGTGAAGGGAAGAGCATTCAAAGTATAGGGAACAGCATTTGTAAAGGCTCTAAGGAAGGAAAATGTCAGGAAATTAAAGGCTAGTGTGGCTGAAGCACAATGAATGAGAAAAGTATCAAAAGATGAAGTCGAAGTGGTAGGCTGGAGCCTTTGGGCAGGGCTCAAAGAAGTTTGAATTTTATTCTGTGTGTGATAGAAATCATTGAAAGATTTTAAGCATGGAATGCCAAAATTATTTTTTATTTTAGAAGTTCACTCCTGCTGCTGTGTAAAGAACAAATTGGGTAATGGCTTGAGTAGAAAGGGGCTAGCTAGTTGGGAGACTGTTGCAGTACTCCAGGTGAGAGATGATATAATCCAAAAGGCTGTTGGCAGTGAAAATAGAGAAAAGTAGACAGATTAAGATATATTTTGGAGGTAAAATCAGGGAGACTAAATGATGGATTAGAAGAGAATGAGGGAGAAGGAGTGATCGAGAGGGATTTTCAGGCTTCTGGGTTGAGCAGTTGGGTGGATAGTGGAACCATTTACCAAGATGAAGAAAACTGGAGGAAGAACAGAAGAGATTGTGACTTTGCTCCTTTCTGACAAAAACAAATAAAAAAACCCATAAAAGATGGTAGAATAGAGAATTCCATTTTAGACAGACTAAAATGGGAGTTCCCTCCCCCCATTAGGTATCTACTATATCCAAGTGAAATATTTGATTGGAAATTGCATATAAGCGGCTGATCACTTGAGGTCAGGAGTTCGAGACCAGCCTGGCCAACATGGTAAAACTACGTCTCTACTAAAAATACAAAAATTAGCCAGGCATGGTGGCACATGCCTGTAATCCCAGCCACTCGGGAGGCTGAGGCAGGAGAATCACTTGAACCCAGGAGGCAGGGGTTGCAGTGAGCTGAGATCGTGCCACTGCACTCCAGCCTGGGTGACAGAGCAAGACTCTGTCTAAAAAAAAAAAAAAAAAAGAAATTGCATATAAGAACTTGGAGCTTAGAGGAGAGATTTGTGATGGTGATATAAATTTGGGGATCATCAGCGTATGGATGCTATTTAAAGCCAAGGAAATGGACAGAAATCACTGAGAGATTGTCTGGTTTGATGGTTATCACCACTGGACCTGTGGTAGCCATTGTGGTTGAGTATCATTTGAGGTTTAAAGCATTACATTTCAGTAATTGGGTGAATGAACTATCTTTAGATCTGCAGATGGTCATGTATTTGTCACTCTGTGTTGCCCTGAAATGCCCTATCTTGTGATGGAGAAAGACAAACAAGAACTCTTGTCCGCAGATGCTCCCTGGATCTGGCTGTTAAGTTTGCTGGTTTCTGTTTTCAGTGGGCTGAGGGCCATGTCAGTTTTCTGCCACCTACAGGATAGACCATGAAGCTGAAGGAACTTGAGCAGCCAGCTGTCCAGGCATGGAGCCCAGCCAGCCAATACCCTTTGTATCTGGCCACAGGTATGATGACACTGTGCATTAGGATCCACTAGGAGTGCATAAATTGAGGGGAAACTTAGTATCTAGAATTATTTATTGAGCCTCAGAGAAAGCTCTCAGATCATAGAAAGATAGGGTGGCTCACAGCATAAGCAAGGAGATATTAGGTGTTTTGGGTACCTGAGGGCTTCCTAGGACTATGGCTCAAGGTTAGGTACGTCTTTTTTTTTTTTTTTTTTTTTTTTTGAGACAGAGTCTCACTCTGTCACTCAGGCTGGAGTGCAGTGGCGCGATCTCGGCTCACTGCAAGCTCCACCTCCTGGCTTCACGCCATTCTCCTGCCTCAGCCTCCTGTGTAGCTGGGACTACAGGTACCCACCACCACGTCCGGCTAATTTTTTTTTGTATTTTTAGTAGAGACAGGGTTTCACCATATTAGCCAGGATGGTCTCGATCTCCTGACCTCATGATCCGCCCACCTCGGCGTCCCAAAATGCTGGGATTACAGGCGTGAGCCACTGTGCCCAGCCAATGTTTTCTTGCTTTTGTGGAGTTACCTTTGAGAAAGGGTGTACCCAGCCCTCTTCTGTTTCTTCTCTTCTTCACTCCTTAACCTTCTTATACCTGAAATCCATGCATATATTGTTGGTCATATGCTGCCTTTTCTTGTGCATAGGAACATCTGCCCAACAGCTAGATTCCTCCTTCAGCACAAATGGCACCTTGGAAATATTTGAGGTTGATTTCAGGGACCCTTCTCTGGACTTGAAACACAAAGGAGTCCTTTCTGCCTCCAGCAGGTATTGTCTGATCTATTGATGGGTATACAGGGTAGATACTGACGAGGAATCCTGGGAGCAGTGTGTGTTTCTCAGGGCTCATGAGGAGCCAAGTGAGGGAAGAAGGAGCTTTGCCAAGTTGGAGAGAAGTTAACTCTGGGCTTATTTTGCAAAAGGATTTAAAAAACAACCACCCCCACCTTTCCAGTCAGCAGCAATAGCAGTGTCAGGCCGAATGCATGTGATAGAGATGCCTCAGACAAGCCTGGACCCACGTGTACCTGGTCTGTCTTTGAACCCAGAGATATTGGCTCCTTCCTCCCTTGGCTCTTGTGAAGATAAACACCTTACACAATATCACCCTCTCTGCCAACAAGGAAGAGAACGAATGATCCTCTCCTCATTGCTTTTAGACACTGATTGGTTCTCATGGATTTCATGGCTCTTGCAGGCTTCCAGCGCTAGATACTGTCATTCATTGAGCACATGTATACATGCCAGACACTGTGCTAGGGACTCTGTACATTTTATTTATTCCTTATAATAAACCTAAGTGATAAGTACCATATTTCCATTTTACATAGGAGGGAACTGAAACTCTGAGAAGCTAGGATTTAAGTCAAGGCCTATCTGTGTCCAAAGCCTACCTTCTTTCCATTATTCTGCCCTTCCTCTAAAGGTCTTATAGAGGTGGGGCTTACAATCTGAAGCGATGGTCTCCAAATTTTTATATCATTAGAAAAAATGTCAATATTCATTATACTCAAGTTATATATTCAATATAAATGTATACATGTACTACTATACTGTTTTTGTTTTTGTTTGGAACAGGGTCTCACTCTGTCGCCCAGGCTGGACTGCAGTGGCACAATCAGGGCTCACTGCAACCTCCACCTCCTGGGCTCAAGCGATCCTCCCACCTCAGCCCCGTGAGTAGCTGGGACTGCAGGCATATGCCACCACACCGAGCTAATTTTTTATATTTTTAGAAGAGATGGGGTTTTGCCGTGTTGCCCAGGCTGGTCTTGAACTCCTGAGCTCAAGTGATCAGCCCCCTCGGCCTCCCAAAGTGCTGGGACTATAGGTGTGAGCCACTGAACCAGCTGGCTCTACTATTTTTTTTTTCTTTTTTTTTGAGATGGAGTCTCACTCTCTCGCCCCGTCTGGAGTGCAGTGGGGCAATCTCGGATCACTGCAACCTCTGTTTCCTAGGTTCAAGGGATTCTCCTGCCTCAGCCTCCCAAGTAGCTGGGACTATAGGTGTGCGCCATCACGCCTGGCTAATTTTTTTGTTATACTACTAATAAAGTGTAATTTCTATTAATTTTTTTTATACTAGAGGTTACTGGTCTAGAAGGCAACATTCCTTCTGATGATTGATGAACTCCTTGTGCATTTCTTGGTCCCTCTAAGAGATTAGTTAAAATATTGAGGCGGAAGTACCCTCTTTCTTTTCACAGTTTAACTTCATAATGAAAAGTTAGTTGTCGTTTTCCCTTTCTTGAGCTCCTGCATCACTTTATGACAGCATCTCTTATTTTGCAGGGGTTTTTTTTTTTTTACATCTCTTTGTATTTCCAGTACCTGTATCCTTTGAAGAGCAGGCACTTGAGGATTTACTGATGATGATTAGATACTCTTAGCCCCTAACCAAACATTTCAGAAGGGGCCCCTCAAAGGGGTGAGCTAATTCAAGATGTTTATATGCTGGAGCTTAAAAAGGGGGTTCAACATGAGAAAGCTAATAGGAAAAGAAAAAAGGGTGAGGGGGCACTAGTTCTAATCCTCAACAAGCGAAGCAACAGCTTCAGCATAGTAGTGGCTCCTTAGGGCTAAGAGTTCTTAAGAAAGAGGCAGTATAATCTTAGAGACTGAATTTTGAGATCCATGTGGGCAGAGATTTTAATGGCTTTAGTTTTGTTTTGTTTTTTTCCGGAGACAGAGTCTCACTCTGTCACCCAGGCTGGAGTGCGGTGGCTTGATCTTGGCTCACTGCAACCTCCACCTCCTGCATTCAAGCAGTTCTCCTGCCTCAGCCTCCCGAGTAGCTGGGATTACAGGTGTGCGCCACCATGCCCAGCTAATTTTTGTATTATTAGTCAAGATGGGGTTTCACCATGTTGGCCAGGCTGGTCTCAAACTCCTGACCTCAGGTGATCCAACCACCTTGGCCTCCCAAAGTGCTGGGATTACAGGCGTGAGCTACTGCACCCGGCCGAGATCTTAATGTTTTACTCATTGCTCTATCTCCAGCACTTAGAGCAGTGCCTGGCATTATATTTAATAAATATTTGTATTTAATAAATATTTGTTATATGAATGAGTGATATTAGAAACTTTTGGGTTACCAGCCAGGTGCGGTGGCTCATGCTTGTAATCCCAGCACTTTGGGAGGCTGAGACGGGTGGATTGCTTGAGGCCAGGAGTTCAAGACCAGCCTGGCCAACATGGTGAAACCCCATCTTTACTAAAAATGCAAAAGTTAGCTGGGCGTGGTGGCGCACACCTGTAGTCCCAGCTACTCAGGAGGCTGAGGCACCAGAATCGCTTGCACGTGGGAGGCGGAGGTTGTGGTGAGCCAAGGAGATGGTACCACTGCACTCCAGCCTGGACGACAGAGCAAGACCCTGCCTAAAAAAAAAAGAAGAAGAAGAAACTTCTGGGTTACCAAACAGCATTCAAATCCAGCACTTCAGTTAGAGTTAGTCTTCAGTTAGTCTTAGTGTCTTAAGAGTTTTTCAAACTGTTAGTTTGAATTTGGGAGTCATGAACTTTACCTCATACTCCTGCTCCACTCTGTAGGGATTTGGGGCCAGTAATCAGAATAAATAGTACAGTTAACCCTACTGATAAGTATTTTATCTCTGCTTTCTTTTCCCACCTCTGTAACTGTGTTGGAAGATTAAATCACATTCCCAAAGACCTCAATCCCAAAGGGATTACCTTTGACACAGCCCTGTTGGGGCCTTTCTGAAGAAATCATCTTAGACACCCAGGGTCTAAGGCACCCATTTCATTCTGTTCCAGTCTAGGTTAGGTCACATGCTCAACAGTCAGTATCATGAGCTATTGACCTAGATGATCAGGGCAGATAGAGGGACACTCATCCTTTGCTTTCTGTCTTCGTCTCTCTTTTTTTCTGTGTCTTCTGCATGCTGTGGCATAGGGCATAGTTGTGTGGGGCTGTAGCATTGGCCATAATACTAATAGAGCTGTGTGACTTGGGCAAATCAAGTCAGTTATCTTAGGTTCCCTCACTTATGTATAAAGAAGAGATTGTACCAGATGACTTCTAAGAAACTAGCTGAGATCTGAATTCAGGTTTCATGTTCAGTCTCTTATTCCCTTTTATTTTCTAGTAGTCTTCCTCCTTTTTCCATTTCTAAACCTCTTCCTGTATCTCTTTTTTATCAACTAAACATGCACCTTTCAAAATCTTCCCCATTCTCTGCCTGCCCTTTTCTCTAAACCCATGCCTCAACCAAATTTGGATCCTGAAGATCCCCTTATCCTCAATATTTGATGCATCAGTGAAATATTATCTACCTAGAAATATTTGACTGAAAGAAAAATGTTCTGAAACACTGGTATAGGTATAGATAAGGGACAGCCTCAAGCTATAAATAGACTGAAGAGAGTGCATGGATAAATGTCTCTGGATGCAATCAGAATCAATATGGATTAACATGTGCAGTGAAGCAAACAGTGTTTGGTTTGTTAGATGAATTTCACTTAAAAAGAAAGGTTTCTGGGAGAATATCACACTGTTTATATCATTGACTGAGGACATAGCTGCTGTGGGTAAATGAGGTGAGAGACCAACGTGTGGTCTGCTGTACCTTACCCTCTCTATACACTGAGTTTCTAGCTCTCTGGAGTGGCCCCCATAACCTCTGGAAGAACCATCCTCAAGTAACATGGAGAAAGTAGAGGATCTGTCTTCTGTCATTCTACCTTTATCTCAATTCTAGCTACTTGGGGAGCACTGTGTCCTCTCTTTGGGGGCCTTCTGTAAGGGACAACATCAAGCAGAAAAAAATCATTTGTGTACTTCTCTCAGTTTTCTTGTTCTCAAGACTTGCCTTCTTTCTAGAGGCATTAAGATAATAGAGCATGGGTTAGTTGTTGGATAGACCTGAGTTTATATCCCAGCTCTGCTACTTGCTGTCCTCTTGGACACTTTATCTAACTTCTCTGAACCTTTTTTTTCTACTGTAAATTGAGGATTCATGGTAGATGCGTAGTAGTTTGTTGTATAATAGGCATTCAGAAAAGTAGCTTTCCTCTCAAACAACCAATGCTCCATTCATTCTCCAGCTTGGAGTACTGCCTTAACCACTCTGTTTGACTTCTAGGGAGGCTTGAGTTTCCCAAGTTATTTTGGCTTGAATGTGGACAAACTCTTTTCACTTTAGTTCACTAACATGAAGCTGGGATTTTTTGAAAAGAATCTTACTAAGAAAATGAAAGAATCCAAACCAAAGGAATGAATAAATCATGGAAACAATTTATACAGCAGATATTTCTTTCTTTTTTTAAAAAATAGACATAGGGTCTCGCTTTATTGATCAGGCTGGCTTCCATCTCCTGGGCACAAGTGATCCTCCTGCCCCAGCCTCCTGAGTAGCTGGGATTATAGGTGTGAGCCACTGTGCCCAGCTAGACCACCTTTTTTGTTTTTTAACTTTTTATTGTTTAAAAATCCAAACTTACAGGAAAGTTGTGGGATAGTACAAATCCACCCATCTCTTGTTCCATTTTCATTTGCAGAGTAGAGATGGGAACACTCCCTGAGCACCCTGAACCATCAAGTCGCCTTCCTCACTTAACTCCTCCTAGGTGTTAAGCCCATTCGCCCAGGTTGCTCTCTATCACAACCTATTCAGGCGCCAGCTTTACCCTCGCTAGTGAGGTAGTTAACCACAGAAATGTGCTTTCTATATGCATACAGAAAGAAAATCATTTTGTCACACCCTGTATGTGGCAAACTGAAGTAACTGCCCTCTTCTCCAGCCCTTTGGTGACTCCCCCTTGAGGTCTCAGGTACCTTTTACTCTGCTCTGTATGTCATATGTTCTGACCATGCTGAGGTCGCTGCACTCTCTGCATCTCCATGTGGATTTTTCACTGGACATACCCTCCGCTGGTTCCTGTGTGACCTACTGTGGGCTTCTCTAGCTACTCAGTTGACATGCCCTCTACCCCTGCTGAGCTCCAGTACCTGGATGACATGGCAGCCTCTTGAGCCTGTATGGAAAAACATCCTTCTGCTATATTAAGATCATTGCAACCTTAGAAAACAGCCTTTCTGGCAGTAGCCTCTTAGCTAGCATTGTGTTGGCTCTGCTGTTTTGCTTCAGATGCTGACCTAGTCTGAGCTGGTGCTCCATACTTTGCTTCTGACCAGTTGGCTCTGCTCCAGTGACTGGCCTAACAAGTTCCTGCCTATCACCTACTCAGTTGCTTTGCTGACTGTTCGCAGGGAATATTTCTTTGCAGTTGGAGATCTTATAACCTCATTTGGCGTGATATCTGGCTTCTCCAAAGTGCTGTGGAAATGTCCTTGGCTAGCAGCTATGAAGTGAGAGACAGACCACCTATGAGGCTTCAGGGATTTCACATGCCTTCCGTAGGGGCTTTGCAGAGGACCCAAACTTGTCTAGAAGGGATCCAGGGATCCAAAGGGATCTTTTTCTCTGGGGCAAGACATTGGCATTTTCTTGTTAGAAGCATCCTCAGAAATCCAGAAAAGTATTTCCTCAGTGGGAGTGTATCCTTTTGTGCCTCTGTCTCCAGGTCTGGCCCTTTGCAGCCACATGGCCACTCCAGTGGGCCGGCCACATGGGAGAGGCATGGGGTGGGGAGGCCATTGGGTCTTTTCTCATTTCCAGTTTGGAGAGTGAATTGTTGGTCTAGGGAGCCTGCTTCTAATAGTTACAGAAAAGTTTGGATCTTTCTCTCAATAGGAGACAGTATTTTATGATGTTAAGAGCTCAGGCTGTGGAATAAGATGGGCCTGACTTTGAACCTTGACCCTGCTACTTCCTAGCATTTATCCTAAAATGGGGATAAGATTACCAGCTCTGTGTACAGAAATTTTATAACTTCTTTGTGCCTCAGTTTTCTCAATTGAAAATGAAAATAATAGTAATACTTCATGAGGTTGTTAAATATTCAGACAGCTAATACATCTAAAGCACTTAAAATAGTGTCTGATACATAGCAAGTATTCAGTCAGTGTAAGTGGTTGCTATTATTACCTGACTATTTGAGTTGTTAGGATTATGTGAAGTAATCTATTTGAAGTATATATCACCGGCCTATATAACCCCAATGTTAACTTAAAAATGTACATATATATGTATATATATACACCTCCACACAACTCAGAGTCAGTGGCTTCCTGGCTTCTGGTGTAACGTAGATGAAACATTTTTTCAGAGAAAGGGCAGGACTGGGCGGAGGATACGTCCCTTCTGTCTGGGAAATAAAGGAGACAGGCAAGTTCCAGCTAGGGGTGGGGCTAATGGCAGAAGCTGACAGAGATGCCCATCCTGTGCTTACTGACATGAACCTAAGTTTGTATTGATGCCAGTTCCTCCTCTTTATAGGTTTCACAAGCTGATCTGGGGGAGCTTTGGCAGTGGGCTTCTGGAAAGCTCCGGGGTTATTGCAGGCGGCGGGGACAATGGCATGCTTATTCTATACAATGTGACCCACATCCTGTCTTCGGGGAAGGAGCCTGTGATTGCCCAGAAACAGAAGCACACGGGGGCTGTCAGAGCCCTCGACTTTAATCCTTTCCAGGTACTACATTTCAGTTAGTCAAACATGGCCAAGCCAGGGAGCAACAGATCTGAGTGGAAGCATTCATTTGTGACCTCCAGTCTGTAACTCTGACCCCTTTCCAGGCTGTTTCGGGGGGGCTTTTGATAGCCCCAAATTTGGGCTTCTTTCCTCCTTTCTTGCTCTGTTTCTTCCTAGGGTGGTATGTCTCCAAACACTTTTTATTCATACAGGGCAACCTCCTGGCTTCAGGGGCCAGCAATTCTGAAATCTTCATTTGGGATCTGAATAACTTGAATGTGCCAATGACCCTGGGATCCAAGTCACAGGTGAGCAGCACCCCTACTACCCAACCCTGGAGTGTGCAGCTGATTCTCCTAAGTAAAAGTCTTGAGTTCTGGAGCCAATCGGAGCTCAAGAGATATCAAACTTTACCACTGGAGGGCAATAAAGCTCCACAGACTAACATGCTACCAGCCAGATAAGAGTTAGGATGGCCGGTGGGTGGAGGGTGTATATGGGGTAGTTGGTTTGTGCTCATTACTCGTTCTAGGAGTTTCTGGGAGGCAGATGAAAGGTGGGGAGAACAAAAGACACCACAAGAAGGGATGGGAGTGCTGTTTAACCAGTAGAGCTTTCACAGGGTTGGGTAGGGCATTGGGCCCAGCAAAGAGGGAGCAAGAGTAGGACCCCAGACTTACCATTGTCCTTTTTATTGGGGGGGGGGGTCAGCTTTGTTCTCCCTGTATGTGGCTCTCCCATGCAGTCAGGGGTCTGGTCTTCTGTCTTGGAGAGCCTGTCTGTCAATCTGTAACTGGGCCCATCTTTTTGCTTCCTGGCCTTTTCTCTTTCTTCTGTGCTTACAGTACTGTGAGGTAAGTTAAGTTTCAATTTGATAGCATCTTGTTTTTCTCTCGGCCTCACTCTCTCTGAGGGTCTTGGGTATCTGTTTTCCTCCCTCCCTCATCTTCCTCCTTCTCTCCCTCTCTTTTTGTCCTAGACAAGAGGGCTGTTTTTTAAAATCTTGACTCTATCCTCTTAGTAAAACCTTGGGTAGGAGTAAAACTTAGATGTGTCTGCCATCCGCTCTGCTTCTACACTGATACCCTAAAGGATCATCCCTGGAAAATTCAACTCCCAGCTTCGCAACACTGTCTTAGTTTGGGTAGCCCCATGTCTATTCTTGGACTTGCTGTGGGTGGCTGGGAGCAGTGGAACAGCAGATGTCACTTTGTCCAGGGGGTGACAAGTTGTCATCCTGCCTTAGCAGCCCCCAGAGGACATCAAGGCACTGTCTTGGAACCAGCAAGCCCAACACATTCTGTCTTCTGCTCACCCCAGTGGCAAGGCAGTTGTGTGGGATCTCAGGAAGAATGAACCTATCATCAAAGTCAGTGATCACAGCAACAGGGTGAGTATTGGAGGCCAGAACACAGGCTTGGGCTCTGGCTTCTCTCTCCTGCCTAGCAGTTAGAGCTGCTCTGCCCCAGGCCAGAGTCCTGCTTTCAGCTGTCAGACATGTGGAGTCAGCCGCTTAGCACATTTCCGATTGAGAGTGAAAACTTAAGGAAGCTAAACAGAGCTGATCTGGAAGCTTCTGCCGTTCCTTACTTATTCCTGGCCATCACTCTCTGATGCCTGTGGTGTTCCCAGTCACAGAAGAGACAGAAAACTTGCTCTCAGAGTGGTCCCATTTCAACTGGGCAAAAGAGTCAGGTTACAGCACCCATTGGGATCTGCTTTGTTCACAGATGCACTGCTCAGGCCTGGCCTGGCATCCTGACATAGCCACCCAGTTAGTGCTGTGCTCAGAGGATGATCGTCTTCCCTTGATTCAGCTGTGGGACTTGCGCTTTGCCTCCTCGCCCCTGAAGGTGCTGGAGAGCCACAGCAGGTAGCATCTCAGATGTCATCCATATCCTTTGGGAGATGGTGGATATAACTGGCCTGGGTAGGAGGCAATGTATCCCTCACTTTAGCTACTAAACATCCTCCCTGGCTTTAAAGCCATTCCGGTCAACATATAGTCACCCAATACCAACTCCAGCCTTAACCAAGAGGAGGCCCTTAGACCCTGAGGTTATGGGGAGGAGGCTGAGATTCCATCTAAATTCCAGAGATGGGAATGGAATGGGGTAATGAGAAATACTGGAACCAGTGTTTAGTCTCCAGGCTCTGATATGAGGATAACGTTCATTTCTTTAGGTGATGAGCTTGCCTCCTCCAGGATTTCTTCATAAAAACAACTTGACTCCTGTCTATCCTGTGAACAGGCCTCCACAATCTGTTCTTTCTAACCAAAGGGCCACGGTGCCTTTGTATCTCCTTGGGGACTTTTATTTTTTTAGACCAGTTCTTGCTCTGTCACCCAGGCTGGAGTGCAGTGGCGTGATCAAGGCTCTCTGTGACCTCGATCTCCTGGGCTCAAGTGATCCTCCCCGCTCAGCCTCGCAAAGTGTTGGGATTACAGGCATGAGCCACTGTGCCTGGCCTCCTTGGGACTTTAGATGGTTAGGTCTTTACTACCTCCTGGGCTAAAAGCACCCATAGTGATGAGTGTTTTTGTGATTCATACTGATTCATAATCTCTACTGTCTAATCAGTGAAAAGAAGCAGGCCATCCTGCAGTGATCTAAGAGAGGCAGAGTGGTACATTGCATAGTGCACAGGCTCTGAGGTTTGGTTTGGGTTCTGACTCTGCAACTGTTGGAAAGTTACTTAATTTTTCAAAATCTCATTTTCTTCATTTGTAAGATAATATCAGACCATGCATTTTATAGGGCATGGATGGTCTGATATGCCCTATAAAATATATAAAAGACATATAAGGCACCCTACTCATAGTAGGCATTCAACAAATGCTAGTTCCTCTTCCCTTCCCTTTTTAGGGGGATCTTGTCAGTGTCATGGAGCCAGGCTGATGCTGAGCTGCTGCTCACTAGTGCTAAGGACAGCCAGATCTTGTGCTGGAACCCGGGGAGCAGTGAGGTAGGCTGGCCCTTCTGTGGGCATGCTGGGATGGGAGAGAGAGGGTAGAAGAATCTCAGCTGCAGCCATGTGTCTTGGGTTTCATGGACTGTCCCTAATGGTGTGTTCCCTCATATTAGGTGGTATATAAGCTACCAACACAGAGCAGCTGGTGCTTTGATGTGCAGTGGTGCCCTCGGGACCCTTCAGTGTTCTCTGCTGCCTCCTTCGACGGCTGGATCAGTTTGTACTCTGTGATGGGTAGAAGCTGGGAAGTCCAGCACGAGACAGGCTGACAATGTTTGAAGGGCTTGGTAGAGAATGCTGGAGGGAAGGGGCTGTCTCTATTTGTGGGAGAGAGACATATGGCTTGAGAAGCGGAGATATTGGAGATTGGGAGACCAGGGCCCGGGGTTTGGGAGGGCTGCACCTTTGCTCTAGTGCCCATCTTCCTTAAAGGATGTCAGTTTCTGCCACAATGTGAAGAAGGCCTTCACCTTGACTCTTGTTATTGGATGGGCCCTGTAGTATTTCAGGGACAGTGGGACCCCTTTGCTGGGACAGTTATTTCAAGAGTATGACTCTTATCTTTCTCTGTCCTATAGATCCATTTTGTGCCACACTCCATTGTAGACTTTGAATGTAGTAGTCTTTCCAAGAGCCTACTTGCATGGGAGTCCCACCCTCGCTACCACTCACTTCCCCATCCCCTGGAATATGGGAGTCTGACCTTTCTAGGTCAAATTGGGTGTCTCAAGGATTCCTCCCAAAATGGAGTTTGTAGGTGGAGTTCCTGACTAAACTGCCACTTTAGGATGGCGATGCAGGTGTCTTTTCCCCCCAGATCTCCTCTTCCTTCAGCAAAGGCCAGCCTCTCCCACCACTGCAGGTGCCAGAACAAGTGGCACAAGCATCACTGATACCTCCCCTGAAAAAACCCCCCAACTGGATTAGAAGACCAACAGGTGTTTCATTTGCTGTAAGTGTAGTGGATGTATAGGGGGTGTGTGTGTGTGTCTGTGTGTGTGTGTGTGTGTGTGTGTGTGTGTGTGAAGCCTACCATGTTCCCAGCATGGAGTTAAGTTTTGTAGGAGACGTATTCCCACTGCCTCTGTCTCAGAATGGATCCCACTTTACCTCTCGAGAGAGTTACTATAGCTTCCCTCTCTTCACTTCACCCATTCTGTATCTTCTGCCATTCCTGTATAAAAGGAGCTGACTGCCTTAGAACTCTTGGTTGTGGAGAAATAGCCTGAGATTCCATCCTTTCTCTAACCCTTACATGTCTGGACTGGTAGTAAGGAACTACAAAGAAGGCAAAAAAAACAGATTTTATTCTGTCATTTCTCTGTTCAAAACCTTTGAGCCTCGCATTGCTTTATAGACAAGGCTAAATGTGCACAGGGCTCCACTTACCTTTCCATTTCCATCTCATTCTCATACGTTCTCTATGTTCCAGTTACATACGACTTCTTTCTGTTTTGTAAATAACTCCTCAACTCTTCCTGTCTCTGCTTGTACCCTAACCTTCAGCTTCTCTCCTGGGCCCATTGAATGCTACCACAGCCTTTCAAGGCCCCTCTCTTAAATACTATCTCCTCTTTGATGCCTGTCTTTAACCCAAGTCAAAATTAACCTCTCTCTATAATCCCACAGACTTATACTTTGGTAACGATACATTCTAACTATACTAAAGTTATTTATATACATATATGCATATTACCCTACTAAGTAATAGACTTCTTAAGAATAGGGACTATGTCTTGCTGATTTTTATATCCCCAAAGCAGTGCTTCACAAACTATTAATGTGCATCCACATCACTTGGGGATCTTATTAAAATTCAGAAACTGGTTCATTGAGTCGGAAGTAAGGCCCAAGATTCTGATTTTTCAGCAGGCTCCCAGTTGATGTCCTTGCAGCTGGTCTGAGGACTAGCACTTTGAATGACAAGGCCCTGAAGCACTTGGTACAATGCTTTAAATATTAGGTTTGAATTGAAAACAGATGTATAAAAGTGGAAGTTCTTGTTTTCAAAGCCAACAGTTTTACTGGGGAGGCAAGACTAACACATTCAATGGGCTGTGAGCTTAAAAAGAAAAAGAAGTAGGGAGGTAAAGAATTCTGAGGTCAAGAGGCCTGAATTCTTATCATAGCTCTGTCATTTATTAGCTGGGTAACCTTGAACAATTCATTTAACCTCTCAGGACTTAACCGTTCTTATCGGTAAAACAGGGATAGTGATGCCTGCCCAGAAAATTAACATGAACCACAAATAAGAATATATGTACACACTTTGTAAAACTATCAAGTACTATATAAATCAAAAGTTAAAATGGTTTTGTTTAGCACTAATCTGTGGTGTAGATTTTGTGCTGCAGAAGTCACAGTAAATAAGAATTCTGACTGGGAGAGTTCATTACGAGGTGGATATCGGGAAAAGAAATGGTGAATAGTTAGGGAGTAAAGCAATAGTTATCAACCCCAAATAATCTATACAACAAACCCCCATGACACAAGTTTACCATGTAACAAACATGCACATTTACTGCATTGGATTGAATTTTTTTAACCTAAAGTAAAAGTTAAAAAAAAAAAGTTGTCTGCCAGGCACTGGTGGCTTACTCCTGTAATCCCAGCACTTTGGGAGGCCGAGGTGGGTGGATCACCTGAGGTCGGGTAGTTCGAGACCAGCCTGACCAACATGGAGAAACCCCTGTCTCTACTAAAAATACAAAATTAGCCTGGCGTGGTGGCACATACCTGTAATCCCAGCTACTTGGGAGGCTGAGGCAGGAGAATCGAGTGAACCCGGGAGGCGGAGGTTACGGTGAGCCGAGATTGCGCCATTACACTCCAGCCCGGGCAACAAGAGCAAAACTCCATCTCAAAAAATAAAAAAAAAAAGTTGTCAGCCTTGGATACACATTGGAATAACCTGAATAATTCAAAAAATACTGACGCCTAGTCCCACCCCCAGAGTTTCTGATTGTATTGTCTGGGGTGTGGCCTGGCAAGTCTGGATTGTTCTCCACGTGGTTTCAATATGCAGCCAATGTTGAGAACTGCTGGAGTAAAAGGGTTTTTCTAAGGTCCTGTTTTGTGCCAGATGCTCTATATAAGGCATCTAATTTGGTGAGAAGGATACTCCAGGTGGGGGTGTTGTGGGTAAAGGCACAGAAGCAGGAACACACCAGGCATTTTAGGGATGTGGAGCAATTGTAATAAACAAGCAGGGAGAGAGATGCTGGGAAAGATAGGTTTGGCCCTGATTTTGCAGAAGTTTGTGCACTGCAGGCAGGGGAGCTTAAGCTCTTTCCTGTGGCCTTGTGAAACCACACAAGCTCCTGAATAGCAGCAGGTTGGTACAAGCAATAGAGGGATAGTCTAAGGCTTAATTAGAGGAGGGAAAAGAACAGAAGGCTAGCAAACTATTTTAGTAATCTGGGTGTACTAGCACTGGGAATGGGATGGAGGGGACCTGCATGAAAGACAGTGAACAAGAATAGGTAGGACTTTGTCGTTGCTTGGCTATAGGGGGTATGAAGACTTTGCTAATGCTGAGGTATTTAGCCCAGGTGACTGGGAGAATGGTGGTACCAGGACAGGTTAGCAGAAGGTGAGTATTGTGTGGTGAAGTTTGAAGCGGGTGGTCCTAAGAGTGCAGAAGTGGTTTTGGTAGGGAGACGCATTGAATACCAAATTCCTGATCCTATTCCACCCCCCAGGAACTCTCTTATTTTATTTATTTCCTAGCCTAGGGTCAGCCATTAGATAGCCTTCTCTGTGAACCTGACTTAGTGTTACTTTTTGGCTTGAAGGTATAACCTTTACCCTTCTTGCTTTTCCTCACCAGTTTGGAGGGAAGCTGGTTACTTTTGGCCTCCCCAGCACCCCTGCCCATCTGGTGCCTTGCCCTCGCCTAGTCTTCATCAGTCAAGTCACCACAGAATCTGAATTCCTGATGCAATCAACTGAGCTGCAGGAGGCCTTGGGATCAGGAAATCTACTGAATTACTGTCAGAACAAGAGCCAGCAAGCTTTACTGCAAAGTGAGAAGATGCTGTGGCAGTTCCTGAAGGTGGGAAGCCTGAAGGCTAGCTGCTCAGAAGTGTCTTCCCAAAGCCTGGAGCTCCAACGTGTGTCAACTGCAGGAGAAGCACAAGCACACTGGGACCCAGATTACAGAGGCCTTAACTCCCATTAGTTTTTCCCCCACACTGTACCCACCATCTGGACACAAAACGTTCACCCTTTACCAGAGGCTCAAAGGCCATTTGGGAAGAGGCTAGGAAAGATGGGGAATACACGAGATGTTTTCCTTTGTTGCTACTATGGCTGATGTCCTAGGTACTTTACCAGGGACAAGGCAAAGACCTTCACGGTATCATGCCAAAGGGCAGGTAAGGTAATGGGAAGGAAGAAAAAAGGGAGAAAAGAGAAAAAGAGGAGAAAGGAAAAAGATTAGTTAGAAGGACACATTGTCATAAGAAGGCTTTGAGTTGGTTTCAAGTAACCCAAGGCAAGTCCCTGGAGTGGGTCCTAGGGTTCAGGTGCCACTGTACACTGGAGGCATGGGTTCAGTTCCAGTTCTCATTTAATTTCAAGTTTCCTATGACACCAGAAGGAGTACTATATCTATCAAAGGAAATGAGCAAGTGAGAGATCTGAAGGAAGAAAGGGAAGTAGCTGACTGGTCAGTCAGTGGGATGATTGTGCAAATTTTTGGAATTGTATAGAAGAAAGCAAAATGGATTGGGCCTGTACCAGGGCATCTGAGAGGGACTTGAAATTTGAGCTTTAGGCATAGTAGAGCTTTGTGAAGGTGGACATCAGGAAGTTAGAGAAAGAGAATTTGAGAAAGATCTTGACTATACAGTGAAGCCAGAGAATGATGTGGGAAGAAAAGAATAAGAAATTATGCTTTTGTCGTAAGCAGGATGCAAGTTCCAGGAATGGTGAGATGGGAAAGAGACGGAGTGGTCAGGAGTTCAGCCTTTACTCCGCTAAACAAAGGAGACAGTGGTACCTATAGGAGAGAGGGACCTATAGGACAGGGCATTCTGGGTTTTTTTGAGACAGAGTTTCACTCTTGTCGCTCAGGCTGGAGTGCAATGGCATGATCTTGGCTTACTGCAACCTCTGCCTCCCGGGTTCAAGCAATTCTCCTGCCTCAGCCTCCTAAATAGCTGGGATTACAGGCACCTGCCACCACGCCCTGCTAATTTTTGTATTTTTAGTAGAGACAGGGTTTCACCATGTTGGCCAGGCTAGTCTCGAACTCCTGAACTCGGGTGATCCACCCACCTCAGCCTCCCAAAGTGCTGGGATTATAGGCGTGAGCCACCACGCCTGGCCAGGCATTCTGGTTTAAAAGCTACCCAAGAGCTGTCCATCATGATGGTTCCTGGTTGGGTGTGGTGAACACTTCTAAGGGAAGGGCATGGAAGGAGAAGGGTGCCCAGAGAGACTATGAGAAAGGTATGGTTAGAAATCATGTTTCAGTGTGGAATAAATTAAGGGCCTGGGACAGCTAATCAAGATTACGGGGGCTTCAGAAAGGTTTGCTCCTTGGTATTTGGGACATTGAGTGGGAAGCTGACTTTGTTTACTGTACCTGTGCAACTTCTACCAGAGGTCTTCTCAAAGAAACATTTAGACTCACAAGGCTGGGGGCGGTGGCTCACGCCTGTAATCCCAGCACTTTGGGAGGCTGAGGTGGGTGGATCACCTGGGGTCAGGAGTTCGAGACCAGCCTGGCCAACATGGTGAAACCCTGTCTCTACTAAAAATACAAAAAATTAGCCAGGGCGTGGTTGAGGGCGCCTGTAATTCCAGCTACTCGGGAGGCTGAGACAAGAGAATCGTTTGAACCCTGGGGGTGGAGGTTGCAGTGAGCTGACATGGCACCACTGTACTCCAGCCTGGTCGACAGAGCGAGAGTCTGTCTTAAAAAAAAAAGAAACATTTAGACTCACAAGGCTACTGTAGGCTACGCTGGGTAGCAGTCTCCTCGGAAGGATATGGGATAGGGACCACAGCAGGGTAGCATCAGGCAGGTGTCTTCTGTGGGAGCCCTTTCAGCAGTCATGCAGTAATTCAGAGTTCTCTTCTTCAGCCCCCCAGAGACAGCTCAGGTACAAGGAGATGAGACTATACATCAGGCAGGTACGTAAGTTGCCCTGACTTAGAAGCTTCTTGCCTACAAGAGCCAATTATCTCTTGTACCAATTCTAAAAGCATAGCTTCCGGAGTCCCTGCAAAGAATCTGTCCAGTTACAAGAGCCACTGCAATCAGGGAAACGCATAGCATGTTGTTCACATTAATTATTTCTAGGTTACATAGTTCCAGTCCAGATGCAAGTTACCAATCACAAGCATATTGCCTAGGAACAGTTGACATTTTACTCTCACCAGACTACCAGGGTAACAGAGCTAGGAAGTCAATGAAAGGTCAAATTCTCATGCGCAAAGGGCAGGGGGCTATGTTAACACTGCCCATAGCCCATCAGTAAGTCAGATCCAGGGAGGAAAAGGGAGAGATGGCATTGGACTGCTGAGGGCACTTCTAGTAATACAAAGAACTATATTGGGGGGTATACTGGCACAGATGCCCAGCTTGTAGGAAGAGCGTCATTTATGTTCATTTAATGGAGTCTTTTCTGTGTTCTGTGGTTTCTTAGGTGACCTTACAGCAAGACTCCAGAATGAAATTCCTAAAGCTTTTAGGATACAGTAAAGATGAGCTTCAGAAGAAGGTAAGCTGCTTTTCACATCAGAAACATGTACTTGTTGAAGAGAAGAAGAGAATGTTGCCAGAGTAAACCATCTCAGAATACCTCTTCCTGGCCTTATTATTGCATATGTGAGCATTTTACATCCTGGACTTTGTTTTTTTCTCAGAAAAAAATAGATCAGGGATCTTAGAGAGTCCAGTTGGTGGGGTATGGAGGTAGGAAAAGAGGATAATGCTTATTTGATCTTATGCTGGAAAGAGCGGTTTTCATAGGTCTCTCCCTGCAGGTGGCCACATGGTTGAAGAGTGACGTGGGGCTAGGTGAGAGTCCTCAGCCCAAGGGAAATGACCTCAATAGTGACAGACAACAGGCCTTCTGCAGCCAGGTGTGGTAGGAGTCCAGTCAGCCTGACGTATGATAACACAGGAAACCTGCCTTTTGGGCATCTTTCCCTTCCTGGCCCTTTTCTTTGCTCTCTGTAAGTGTTTAGCGTCTGTAGAAGTCTTCAGACTCCTCACTCTCTTAGAACCAGAGTGAGACACAGAGTCCCTAAGCTTTTGAGCTGGGAGTGGAGAACTGTGTCTTAACCGTGAACTATGGCCCTTCCCAAACCTTACCTGGCTATTTTTTTAGTTTTACCCATTAACAGCCAAATAGTAGAGCTCTGAGAGTTACTAAGCCAGCTCTCTGTCTGTCTTCTGGGTTCATCCCTAAGTAGTCACCTCTGTCCTTCCTCATACAGGCCTCCAAACACACCACAGAGGAAGCCTCTGCTTCCTCAGCCTTCTTTGATGAGCTGGTCCCTCAGAACATGACTCCTGGGGAGATCCCCATCACAAAAGGTACCCTGACCCTGAGGGAGAGAGAGAGTCTCTGCTTAGGACTAGGTGGGCACAGAGGTTTTGGGGTATGGAGGTAGGAAACATTCCCTTCTTGTCCCCTGCCTCATGCCTTCCTCCCACCATCTCAAATGCTGAGTGAGTCGCTTACCAGTTAGAGCTCTCTGTGGTTGTAGATTTTCATGGATAGGTCCTTCCTATGGAAGGCCTTCTACCAACAGATTTTCTTCTATCCTTGCTGAAAGGACTGTGGCCCTGCCCACTGTGATCAAGCACACCTCACACTGTGCTACTGCCACATCAGTTCCCCCCCTTGTCTTGGGCCCTGTCTTTAGACCTGGGCACCAAAATACATTTTATTGCCAAGGAATGAAGCTTGAGGGTTTAGTTTGGAGCCAAGCACGCTGAGTGATATAGAGATATAGAGGGTGTGCTGTGGGCCCTGCAGGGGGCAGGAAGTTGGGGTTTGAGAGCAACTAATGCAGAGGGGATGCTTCTGCCTGCAGATGTTGATGGACTCCTAAGCCAGGTTCTCCTGCTTGGGGAACTGGGTCCGGCCGTGGAGCTGTGTTTGAAGGAGGAGCGCTTTGCTGATGCCATTATCCTGGCCCAGGCTGGGGGTGCAGATCTGCTGAAGCAAACACTGGAGCGCTACTTGGCCAAGAAGAAAACCAAAATCTCCTCGGTAACTGCCCATCATGCAGGAGAAGAAGGGAGGGGATTACTTGGACCTTGTGAGGTGGACACCCACACCTTGGGACCCGTGTTTGAGTGTCTGCCTGCCTCTCTCTTTCTACTCTAACCACCCCCACCTCATCCCTTGCACCTACTCAGTGCTCTAACAGGAGGCCTGTGCAGGAATCCTGCTGCCTATGCTGGATGGATGGCTGATGGCCTCTTTCCTTCTTGGCCCATTACAGCTTCTAGCCTGTGTTGTGCAAAAGAATTGGAAGGATGTGGTGTGTACCTGTAGCCTGAAGAACTGGAGAGAGGCACTGGCTTTGCTGCTGACATACGCAGGCACAGAGAAATTCCCTGAGCTCTGTGGTAGGTGTGGTTCCAGGCTTCAGGATGAAATGGTGTGACTCCAGCATGGAGTCAAAGGATGCATGCAGGAGGGAGGTGGAGGAGCAGCCTGAGCTCTGGGAGGCCAGGCAATGTTGTCAGGGCTAGAATCTGGCTCAGCCAGGAGGCAGGGACCACAGTGCATGCCCCTACTTTCAGAGGGGATCCTTTGTTGTCCTCTTTTACCTTGTCTTGTCACACCATGATGTGAGAACTTTCCCCTTCTCTGTACAGCAAGGTGAGTCTCAGTGTTGTCTTAAAGCCACTGCAGCTACTTGTCCCAGGCTCGTGGTCCTCTCCCTGTTTCCAAACAGGAGAAGGAGAGGCACACAGGGCAGCTGTGCCATTAATGAAATTTCCCTCTCTCTGCAGACATGCTGGGAACTCGCATGGAACAGGAGGGCGGCAGGGCACTAACCTCTGAAGCCAGACTCTGTTACGTGTGCTCAGGGAGTGTGGAGCAGCTGGTGGAGTGCTGGGCAAAATGCCACCAGGCTTTGTCCCCCATGGCTCTGCAGGTACCCCTTCTCTGCAGGGTACTGGCCACTCCACACCAGGCCCTTAGGAGGCTAGTGGTGGAGATGTGCAGAGCTAGCAGAGGCAAATCTTCTGGGACAGGCTGGAACCACGGTGTTAGGGAGGAGCGGAAGGTCCTGAATGTCTGGGATCTTCTCCTCTTCCCTCAGAGAAGACTAAGCAGCAGCTGCTTCAGTGTTAGTCTTCATAATTTTTTTCCTATTTCAGGTTTGGTTTTACAGATGTATTCAGTACTTAAGTAATTGTGGCTTGGCCCTTCTATTAGCTACTATGGAAAATTCTGTGGATCTAAACTGCCAGGTGTTCTGTGGGTGACCACAGAAAGTGGGGGTCACAGACTCATGGAGAGACAAAAGTCGCACATGAAACTATTAGTATAACAGAGTCTGTGGTTGGTGATGTATAAGCGGAAAGGGTAAAAAAGCAAAAGGAAGAAGTAGAGATGTACAAAAATCTAAGACCCAGATGGGTCCAGTTAAATCCAATCCTAACAGCTTGGGAGGTGAGGCCAGGTGGCCCTTCTCTGTCACAGTTCTTGCATGTCATCATCTGCTGCCTTCACCTAGGTATGGCCAGGTGCCCTCATCTCTACCCATAGTGGGAGATCCCTGAATGAGCTGTGTGGACTTAGAGAGCAGGATATGCCTCATTGAAGGCTTACCACCCTCATGCTTGTCCTTACAGGACCTGATGGAGAAGGTGATGGTTCTTAACAGGAGCTTGGAGCAACTGCGGGGTCCTCATGGGGTGAACCCAGGCCCTGCCACAACCTACAGGGTCACTCAGTATGCCAACCTCCTGGCAGCCCAGGGCAGCCTGGCCACTGCCATGAGCTTTCTACCCAGTGACTGTGCTCAGGTAAGCGGGGCCATGTGGAGAGAGCAAACCATTTCATTCAGTCATCTAACATTGATTGAGCACTTCCATGTTCCAGGCACTATGCTAATACTGAAGCTCCTAGGATAGATAAGATGGAATCCCTTAAGCACCTCACAATCTACTGGGGGAAGATCAGATGTCGATGACTTATAGTGCCATAACAGAAGCTTATACTAAGCACTGTGGGAGTCCAGGGAAGGGACTGATTTTTGCCTGGAGAAGTCAAGGAAGGCTTCCCAATGGTTAAAACAGCTGAGCTGGACCTTCAAAGAGAAGTAGCTTACCAGCAGATATAGAGCATTCTAAGCAGAAAGAACAGCAAGGAGGGAGGCATGCAAATGTTTGGCAGGGATTCGGGAACCTTGAGTCATTTCTAAGGGGGCTAGAGGATAGAGCGGGGGTGTCCAAGGGTCAGAATACAGTCGTGGGTGCTTAGTTTCTGTTTCTGGCTGGGCCAGTAAAGCCCCTTCCTCATCCCTGTTTTGCACTTATCACTAGAGACAGAAACCAAAAACCATGGCTTCAGGCTGCTAAAAGCCTAAAACAAAACAAAACAGAACAGAACAACAACAACAACAATAAAATAACACGGGTTGGACAAACTTGGTGTAGAGGGTCAGCTGAAATTTGACTGCTACCTGGGGCCTTGATTGTTTTAATTTCTTGACACAGCTCTTCCTCATTAAAACTTATAGCCACCAGTTCAGCAGCTAAGAGATCGGCTTTTTCATGCTCAAGGTTCTGCTGTCTTGGGCCAACAGTCTCCCCCTTTCCCCTTCCCCCGGATTGTTGTGGGAGCTACCCTCCACTCTAAAGAGACATCATCTTACAGATTGGGATCCCAGCCTTCTCACCAGGTGAGACCTTGTTTGTTCATTCATTTGTTCATTCAACAGTACTTACGTGCCAAGCATGGTTCTGGGCACTGGGAATATATTGTGAACAAAACTGATGAAAATTCCCAACTTCCATAGAACATAGATTCAGTTCTTTTTATAATAAATAACTGTTTATTGAACTACTAGGCTCTTAGGACATAAAGGTGCAAAAATCGTGATACTTGCCCTCAAGTAGCTCATAGTCTAGTGGAAAGATAGATATGTAAAAAATAGCTACAGTAGGCCTGGCGTGGTGGCTCACGCCTGTAATCCCAGCACTTTGGGAGGCCAAAGCGGGCAGATCATGAGGTCTGGAGTTCGAGACCATCCTGGCCAACATGGTGAAACCCCATCTCTACTGAAAATACAAAAAAATGATCTGGGCGTGGTGGCACGCGCCTGTAGTCCCAGCTACTTGGGAGGCTGAGGCAGGAGTATCACTTAAACCCAGGAGGCGGAGGTTGAAGTGAGCCCAGATCATACCACTGCACTCCAGCCTGGCAACAGAACGAGACTCCGTCTCAAAAAAAAAAAAAAATAGCTACAGTAAAATTCATAAATACCATGATTGGGGTATGGCAAGGGGCTATAAGATCACACAGATGAAAGTAGTTTACTCTGTATGGTGAGGTTGTGGGGGCAGTCCAGGGAGTGTTTCAGAACGAGTCTGATGTTTGATCAGAGTTTCAAAGATTAAAAGTTTTTAGGCAAAGGAATGAGCAAATGAAGACTGTTTCAGGCACAGAGAATAGCATATACAAAGGCACTGAAGCAAGAGTAGGCCGAGGCCTTTTGAGGATTACTGTTATTTAATTGGGGCTGCAACACAGGTGTTTGTGGCTGTGAAGTGAAGTTAGATGAAGCTGGAACAACAGGTAGGAGTTAGATCACTAAGGACCTAGCATTCTGTGCTAAAGAACTTAAACTTTACAGGGAGGAGCTATTGAACAGTTTTAGGAAGAGTGACCTAATTAGCTGTATGTTAGGAAGGGCCAGGCTGGAGGGAGTTAGGCTATAGTAAGGGATGATGAAGACATGAAATAACTAAAGCTAGCCAGTGAGGTTTGATTTGAAATACTTAGTACTTAGTAGATAGAACTGACAGAATTGCTGATAGTTTGGAGAGGTGTGTGTGTGGTTGGGGGGGACTGAGGGAGAGGAAAGAGGTTCTGGCCAAAGTTCCCCGGGGGGATTGGATACTGTTAAGATGTGAGGCCAGAAGCTTACTAGAGGAGCTGGGGAACAGATTTGGATACAGAGTTATCAGGCAGAAGCTCTGATGGCTCATCTTGTCCCACCTTCAATCCCCATCCTAATTCCTTTTCTTTTTTCCCTCCCTTTCCTCCCTCCCTTTCTTCCCTCACTTGTCTCCCCTTTTCCCCTTCCCCTCCTCTCCTCTCCCTCTCCCTCTCCCCGTCTCTTTTCATTTAAAAATAACTATAGATTCACAGGAGGTGGCAAAGAAATGTGCTGGGATGTCTCCTGCATCCCAACAACACCCTGCCCCATGTCGGCATCTCACACAACCACAGTACACTATCAAAACCAAAAAATTGCCGTTAGTACAATCCATGGATTCAGATTTCAGATTCAGTCTCCACCAGTTTTACATATTGTTATGTGTGTGTTTATGTGTGTTTATGCAGTTTTGTCACATTGTGGTGTGTAACCACCACCAAAATCAAGATACTCAATTTTACCATCACCAGAAGACTCTCTTGTGTTAACCTCTTTTATAGCTGTGCTTATCCCGCCTCCCTCATCCTTGGCTTCACCAATATGTTCTCCAGCTCTATAATTGTTATTTAATGATTGTTACTTAAATAGAATCATGCAATATGTATCCTTTTGAGATTGGCTTTTCTCCCTTAGCATAACTTCTTTGAGATTCATTCAAGTTGTTCTGTGTACCAGTAGTTCGCTCATTCTTATTGCAGAGTAGTATTCCATGGTGTGAATGCACCATGGTTTTAATTTTTTTTTTTTTTTTTTTGAGATGGAGTCTCGCTTTGTTGCCCAGGCTGGAGTGCAGTGGCGCAATCTTGGCTCACTGCAAGCTCCACCTCCCAGGTTCACGCCATTCTCCTGCCTCAGCCTCCCGAGTAGCTGGGACTACAGGCGCCCGCCACCACGCCCGGAGAATTTTTTGTATTTTTGGTGGAGACGAGGTTTCACCGTGTTAGCCAGGATGGTCTTGATCTCCTGACCTCGTGATCTGCCCGCCTCGGCCTCCCAAAGCGCTGGGATTATAGGCGTGAGCCACCGCGCCCGGCCCCAGTTTTAATTTTTTTAGCCATTCAAACTTTGAAGGACATTTGGGTAGTTTCCAATTTGGGGTATTATGAGTAAAGCTGCTATGAGTATTCAAATACAAGTTCCTAACTGACATCTTTACTAGGTTCAGTCTTTCAGTCCATGAACGTGGCATGTTTCTCCATCAGCATTTTATAATTTTTATCACACCAATCCTGTACATATTTTGCCCAATTCATACTTAAGTATTTAATTTTTTTAATATCAGCTGTCAGCTTATGCCTACTAAGTATTTAATTTTCTCTTCAGCAGTTTAAAATGAAATTTCTTGGTTTCCACTTGTTCATTATGAGTATATAGAAATGCAGTTGATTTTTATGTGTTGATCTGGTTATATCCTGTGACTTTCCTGAATAGTTATAGAAGTTTTTTGTGGATTCCATGGGGTTTTCTATCAGACAGTCATGCTGTCTGCAAATCTGCAAATAGATAGTTTTCTTTCTTTTCAATCTATATGCATTTAATTTCTTTCTTATGCCTTATTGTAGTGACTAGGACTTCCAGTCTCTGTTAAATAAGAATAGTGAACATGAGCCAGGCGCAGTGGCTCATACCTGTAATCCCAGCACTTTGGGAAACTGAGGCAGGTGGATCACCTAAGGTCAGGAGTTGAGACCAGCCTGGCCAACATGGTGAGACCCCATCTCTACTAAAAATATAAAATTAACTGGGCATGGTGGCGCATGCCCATAATCCCAGCTACTCAGGAGGCAAGGCTGGAGAGTCGCTTGAACCCAAGAGGTGGAGGTTGCAGTGAGCTGAGATTGTGCCATTGCACTCCAGCCTGGGCACTAAGAGCGAAACTCTGTCTCAAAAAAAAAAATAAAGAAATATTGAACATGAATGTTCTTGCCTTGTTTCCAGTCTTAGAGGAAAAACATTCAATATTTCAGCATTAAGCGTGATGTTAGCTTTAGGTTTTTCGTAGATGCTCTTTATGAGACCAAGGACATTTCCCTCTATTCCTTGTGTCTTAGTCCATTTTGTGCCACTATAACAGAATACCACAGACTGGGAAATTTATAAAGAACAGAAATTTATTTCTTATGGTTCTGGAGTCCAAGATCAAGGCACCAGCAGGTATGGTTCCAGCAGGTATGGTTCCACCCTCTAGTTCCAAGATGGTGCCTTGCTGCTGTGTCCTCACATGGCAGGCGGCAGATGTGCAAGAGAAAGCAGACCCACTCCTGCAAGTCATTTTTATAGTGGCATTAATCCATTAATGAGGGCAGAGCCCTCATGACCTAAACACTTCCAAAAAGTCCCACCTCCCAACACTGTTGCATTGAGGATTCAGTTTTCAACACATGACTTTGGGGAGCATATTCAGACCATAACACCTTGTGTACTAGATCATGAATCGGTGTTGAATTTTGTCAAATGTTTTTTCTGCATCATTTCTGTGATCATATTATTTTCATTCTTTAGTTTGTTGGTATAGGGGATTAAATTGATTGGTTTTTAAATATATTGGATCAGCTTTGTATGACCTGGAATCAATCCCACTTTCTTGTGGAATATTATTTTTTATATACATTATTTGATTTGCTAAAATTTTGTTGAGGATTTTTGTGTCTAAGTTCATGAGAAATATTGATGTGTAGTTTTATTTTCTGCTATCTTTTTCTGGTGCTGGCATCAGGGTAATACTGGCCTCATGAAATTAGTTAGGAAGTGTTCCTTCTATTTTCTGGAAGAGATTACATAAATTTTGTATTAATTCTTTGACTGTTTGGTGAAATTCTCCAGTGAAATCATTTAGGCCTGGAGATTTCTTTTTTGGGAGCTTTTAAATTACAAATTCAATTTCTTTAATGGTTATAGGACTATCCAGATCTTCTTTCATTGTGACTGAGTTTTGGTAGTTTGTGGTTCTTGAGGAATGGGTCTATTTCTGATAAGTTGTCAGATTTATGAATGTAAAGTTTTCTGTAGTATTTGTTTATATTTTTAATGGCTTCAGGGTCTGTTATAATATTCCCTGTTTCATCTCTGATGATGATTTATATCTTCTCGCTTTTTATCTTTATCAGTTTTTAGATGTTTATCAATTTTATTGATTTTTTTCCTCAAAGAACTAGTTTTTGTTTCATTAATTTTCCCTATTATTTTTCTGTTTTCTATTATTTACCTTTCTCTTTCCTTTCCAAGAGCAGATGGTTTTTTTCTCTTCATAGGTTCCAACTCCATCTCCAAGGCCAAGGGTTTTCACCCCTCAGTCATCACCAGCGATGCCCTTGGCACCTTCCCATCCTAGCCCTTATCAGGGCCCCAGGACGCAGAATATAAGTGACTACAGGGCACCTGGGCCCCAGGCCATCCAGCCTTTGCCTTTGAGCCCTGGGGTAAGGCCTGGTGAGTAGTCACTGAAGATCTATCTGGGCAGAGCACAGAGGTCTCAGGAAAGCAATTGGCATGGCCAGCATGGATTTGGGAAGCTGTATGTCTGTCTAGTGAGAGGAGCTTGGAAGTTGAAGTCTGAATTCCTAATGCTATCACTGGCTTCGTACCTTTGGCAATATACCAAAGTGTTGTGTTGCTTATTTCAATGCTATGGGATTGTTTTGAAGGTCAAATAAGGAATATAGTTAAAAGTATTTTGTAAATTATAGATTTCCATATACATGTATTAATCATTTATTATTATTAATTTTTTATTGCAATCCTGTTTCTCCCTGATATGCTCTGAGTTGCTCCTGAAGTTTAGTGACAAATGACCTATTTCTGTTCTACTTCAGCTTCATCTCAGCCACAGCTATTAGGAGGGCAAAGGGTGCAAGCTCCTAACCCGGTGGGATTCCCTGGGACATGGCCTCTTCCTGGTTCCCCTCTCCCCATGGCATGCCCAGACATCATGCGACCTGGCTCTACCTCCCTGCCTGAGACTCCTAGACTGTTCCCTCTGCTTCCTCTGAGACCACTAGGTCCCAGCCGCATGGTCTCCCACACCCCAGCCGCTCCTGCAAGCTTCCCTGTGCCATACCCTCCAGGGGACCCAGGTGCCCCATGCTCTAGTGTCCTCCCAACCACTGGCATCTTGACTCCTCACCCAGGTCAGTCTTCCTTCCATGGATCCCTCTTCTGGGTTATTGCCTCCCCTGCCCCTCTCACTACTTTGGGAGTCTTTCCTCAAGTTAGAGGGCTAGGGCCCTGTTGGGTGGAGGGTGGCCGGGAGTGTAGATGGTCTGCAGAGGGAGGTGTGGTGGACTCCAACTCAAAGAATGCTTCCAGCCTTCAGATAAAAAACTTCCAGTGTTTTTCACTATGCGCCGAAAAACCTCTATCTTTTTATCCTATAGGACCTCAAGATTCCTGGAAAGAAGCCCCAGCCCCCAGGGGAAACCTCCAGAGGAACAAGGTCAATGCATCTTTCCCCACCCACTCCCTCGCACATTCACCAATGACCACGTTCTAATTCCTTAGAGGATTCAGTCAGTCCTTCCCCTTCTCAGACTGTCCCCACCCTCCTCCCACTTACTCTTCTTTCCTCAGGACCCTCCTCTTTCTCTTTCCCTCTTACACACGTACACCAGTCTCCTCATTTCCCAGTTTCCCACTCACTCTTCTGTTTCCTTGTTCACTATCATTCCTGCCACTCCCCAAAACCAGAGCCATGGAGTCTCTCAGCTTAGACTCATGTGTCTTTCCTTCTGTCTGTTTAGCTGCCAGAGACATTTATGCCCCCAGCACCAATTACTGCTCCAGTTATGAGCCTCACCCCTGAGCTACGAGGGATTCTTCCCTCACAGCCCCCTGTCTCCAGTGTGAGTCATGCTCCCCCAGGAGTTCCAGGAGAACTCAGCCTGCAGGTGACAGGGACAATGCATTCCCCTCCCTTGGGAAACCTTCCAGCCCTCCTTGGGTGCAGGTCATGGTAGATGGGCTTCACTCCTCAAGGCATGTGCTGAGGGAGACTGGGGGCAGGTACCAGGTGTCCTTACTGCAGAGAAAGGGAGGCTGCTCATCTCCCCAACTCTGCTGTAATGGGAACAGTGTGACTGTGAGTCACTGGGGACTAGTCCTTAGGGAAGCCATGAGAAGGACAGCTTGCCCCTCTGGCCTTTCTCCCTGCTTCTTTATCAGCAGCTTCAGCACCTGCCACCTGAGAAGATGGAAAGGAAGGAGCTGCCCCCAGAGCATCAGTCCTTGAAGAACAGCTTTGAGGCACTTCTCCAACGCTGCTCCCTGTCTGCAACTGACTTAGTAAGTCTGAACCTTCTTCACAGTGCCCTCCTCGTACCCCTCGCTGGCTCCAGGACCCCTCAGCTGTGGACCAGTTCCTTGTGTGACTCTCTCCTCACTGCCCCTCACATGCTGTCTCTATCTTGTACTTAATTGATGTCCATGTGGAGCTGGGGAGAGACTTTGAGTCTGGTCTGAAGTCCAGCTCCTTGGTCGTAGGACCCAGCAGCATTGAGTCCTAAAGGCAGCAGGGGTACTGGAAGGGGGGTGGAGCCAGGAGTGAGGAAGTCTGCCATTCCTTTGCTGGCTGTGTTGGCTTAAGCAAGTCACTTACCCTTCTTGGGCCTTCATTCCCTCCTCTGTAAAATGAAGCCATTCTAGCTCTAATATGCTGTGATTTTTTTTTTTTTTTTTTTTTTTTTGAGATGGAGTCTCGCTTTGTCGCCCAGGCTGGAGTGCAGTGGCGCAATCTCGGCTCACTGCAAGCTCTGCCTCTCGGGTTCAAGCCATTCTCCTGCCTCAGCCTCCCGAGTAGCTGGGACTACAGGTGTCCACCACCACGTCCAGCTAATTTTTTGTATTTTTAATGGAGATGGGGTTTCACTGTGTCAGCCAGGATGGTCTCCATCTCCTGACCTCATGATCCACCCGCCTCGGCCTCCCAAGGTGCTGGGATTACAGGCGTGAGCCACCATGCCCAGCCTAATATGCTGTGATTCTTTATGGCCCTGTGTGGTGTTAGTTAGGGGCTGGGGTTGGAATCCATTTCTTTCCCTGCAGAAGACAAAAAGGAAGCTGGAAGAGGCAGCCCAGCGTCTGGAATGTCTAATGTCTATATGAGAAGCTCTGTGAGGGGACAGTAAGTACAGCTAGCTGTGCTCCCACTGTCTCCTACACTTCCACCATCACCATGGCCACAGGAAGCCCAGTGTCTTTTCTTCCCATAGGTCTCACTGACCTGGTTCCCCACAGAATACGTGCATCTTGCCTGGACTGGGCCCCAGAGCTTAAGTCTTCCCTTATCCCTTCCATGCTGCCAGGGTAGGAGCTGGGTTGGGCTCACTAACCTAAGGGTCATTCCCTCCACAGCTCTCACCTCATGTCGTGGCTGGGCTTCATGAGGTTGCCCCATGTGTGGATGCAGGAAGCTTTGAGCAGGGTCTCGCAGTGCATGCCCAGGTGGCGGGCTGTAGCAGCTTCAGCGAGGTGTCCAGCTTCCTGCCTATCCTGAAGGCTGTCCTCATCATCGCTCATAAGCTGCTGGTCTAAACCAGGCAGCCTGTCTTGCTAGGAGGCCACTTCTGCTGTTACATAACTCCTCCCTGCAGAAGAGGGGACTTTTGCAACAGATTCTGTTTGTTTTTCCTGACTCTTTTCCTTGCTGCCAGGTATGTGATGCTGTAGGCTTGGCTCCAAACCAGCTGAGTGCCCGCTTTTTACTCCTTTATGTCTGGCCTTCTAGGATCTGTTCAAGACACTCTCAGGCCTGGAGGCAGGGCATAGAATCAGTTCTTCACTCTCCCTAATACTACACTCTGTAAGGACCTGGGGCAGGATATCTTCTCCCCCAGGGATCTTCTATTTAAGTGGCTTCTGAGAGGGTGAACAGGATTGTTACTTTTAAGCCTACCTCTGCTGTGACCCATCATGTGGGTCTTTTGTTTCTCCCTTCTGTGGTTTATGAGCCTGCCCTTACCTTTTCCCTGCCTCTGACTTCGTATTTCCAGGTCCATATTTCTCTGTAGCCCAGGGTCTGGGGTAGAGCTGACTGCTGTTCACCCTTTGAACAAGTCATGGACGTGAGGGATGGGTGCTGAGCAGAACCAAGAGAGGAAACTTTGGCGCTGTTAAAATGGAATTTCTCATCTGCTGGCATTATTAAGGGTGGGCTAGGTTGGATGGAAGGTGAAAGGGATGAACTGCCTTTTGCTGGAAGCTGTCTTAGGCTGTGAGATAGGAGCAGGGGAACCACAGCCTGTGGGGAACTGCCCTTGACTCCACCTATGTTGGAGCCTTAGCACAAGGCCATTCCTTCTGTGATGATAAAGCCCAGTTCTGGAATTGGAGCCATATTAAGGAACGATTCTCTTCCAGCGCTGCTCTTCAAGGGTTGGGGGTCCTTCTCCCTCGCAGCCACCACTTGTCTCAGGGCTACCTTCTCCGATTGGATTTGCATTTGTGGCACTGTATTTGATGCAGTGATGTACTTAATGGTGCAATAAAGCTGCTTCGATTTGGTTTCCTCTGTCATCTCCCAGTCATTGCCTCCTCTGGGTTCTATTTTGCCATTACCTTTCTAGTCCTCTTTATTTTTGCTTCCTGCACCCTAGTAAGGCAGGGGAGAGGCTTAGGGAGAGATAAGAAAGTTAAAGGAAGGTGTCCAGTCCCACTGAATTAGGTTCTCTCCTTGCAGCATTTGTGGCCACTCTGCTGGGTGTGTTGGGGGTGGGGGGATTGTCTCCCTTCATCCGTGCCTGGTGTTCAGTTCCAGGGTTTTCCCCACCCCACTTCAGGGCTGAGCTCAGCTATACAAAGGGACTGGGTGTGAAGCCAGGGGATGCTAGCCCTAATCCTGTTGTAGATCCCATCATGTCTGCGGGCTAGATGTGTGTGTGTTTGGGAGGGAGGGATTGTTAGGCAGTATTTGTTTGTAAAGCCACTTGCTCTTCAGATAATACTTGCACTAACTTCTATTGATGAAGCAGTGTGAGCCCTAGCAAAGTCCTTTCCCAAAGTGTCTTTGAAGCCAAGAGCCCATTGAAGGGAAGAAAGGCCGGGAGAAGGGATTAGTTTGTTCAGCAGCTGTGAATTTCAGTGGGAGGTTGATGAACTCCGAAGTCTTTGTTTAAATTAAAGTGGGGGAGAAAAAAGCCACTGCTGGAGCGAGAGCCCCACTTGGGGCCCTGAACTAACACAAGGAGAAGTCTGAGCTGCAGGGAGCTGTGTACTGACTGCGAAGACTTTTCCCAAACACTTTCGGAAAAGGTGTTGTGAGAAGACAAGGGGGCGGAGTGGCGGATTAGCATGTGAAATGAAGTTTTCATTGACTCCAGTGGGGGTAGAAGGCTATTTTAATGGCATTTTGTTCTCCTATTTTCTCTTCTTGAGCTCTTTAGAGATATTGTTTTGCTAAGACAGGCTTTCTTCCCCCTTCTTTCCAGTCTGAGGATTGCCTCTATGGGAGCCAACATAAATATTTCTCCTCCAGGAATGCGGGTTAATTAAAAGGAAATGAATGAGTGGAAGCATCCAATCCAGACCTACAATAGGCGAGTGCCCTGGCCTGCCCTCCCCTCCCACCACCGCCAGCACCACCAGCGCCGAAGACGACCCCGTCTCTGTCTTTGCCCTAACCTGCTGCTAAGGCCAGTTGAGGCTGCGATTCTTTTCAAAAAGAAAAAGCTCTGCCTGTGTGTAGGCTCACAGGCCAGGGATAGGAAGGAGACAGTGTTTTGCCCACCCCAACCAATGTCCTTGTCACTTCTCAGGACCTCCCTCTGTTTCTGTCTTCTGGCTGAGACAGATGGGCTCCTGAAGAGCACACAAGAGGTGGGAAGGGACCTGTGCTCTGCACTCACCCCACAGTAACTTGCTAGTCGGGGGAAGAAGCCAGTCATCTTTCTCAGCATCAGTTTAAATCTGTAACACAAAAGGTTTGACTAGCTGATCTCAAAGATGTCTTCCCAAGCACCAGTTCTGGAGTTGTCTACTTTGTAAAGGGACCACGGCCCTGGCAATTGAGTGTAAGATGAGAACTTAAACTCCATGATGCAGCAATGGTGGTGGTTGTTCACCACTATCTCTACTCTGGTGTTTGTTGAATGAACAAATGAACAAGTGGATATTGCAAAAGGAAGGGAAAAGCAATACAGATCCAAGGCATCTCAGTCATGTTTTCTTGGTAGAACTGGAATGAATCTGGTATCCATTTGGGGATATAAAACAATAACCTATGAAATAATGTTCTGGCAGCATGACATATTTAGAGTGCTGACCTGGAGTTACCAAATATGAAGCACAATAGTTCTGCTTTTATGCTAAGAGACCTGGAGGATGTAGCTTTACTTTACAACATTGTGCTTTTAAATTTTCTGGCTGCCTTGCCAAACTTTCTTCGTGTACATTATCAAGTAATTCTGCAAAGTGGGACAGTTAGGTTAGTATATGCTGCTTCTTGATTAAAGAGAAAAGGTGAGTTGGGAGATTCAGGAGGTTCAGATAAAAGCAGAGGGAAGGCGTGAAGGGCCTTTTGCTGAGAAAGCTGGAAATGAAGCACTAGGAACACCTGAAAGGAAGTGTATCCCCGGTCAGGAAGGGGAAACTCTCCTCAGTAAGTGTTGGTAAGACCAGAAGGTGTGTGGGTGAGGCCAGGGGTTTGGGATCTGACCTGGCCATTGCCTTAGTTTGGAATACGGGAACCCTTGACTCCTACAGGTGAGCCCCTAGAGTCTTGGCTTTTGTTACCTGGAGCCAGCCACACTGCTTTCTCCTACTCTGGGAGAGGAAGGTTGAGGTCATCTAGCATCTGACCAGTTCTGCTCTAGAAGAGCTGCCCAGCCTGAGACCCGGGACTGTCCTAGGGCAAGGAAGCTGGCTGGGAAGCCCCTTGGGCTACAGAGGGTCTGTCAGGGATTGGTTCTTCCCTCCCCAAGGTCTTGCTCTGTTTCATAAACAAGTCCCTGCCGTACTCTCTGAGAATAAAACCAGAAGACTCAAGTACCACAAGCAGCAAGCTCATGGCTACTGAGTGAATGTATTAGAAGATTTTTAATATAGATGATTTACTAATCCTTGGCAGCTTAGCCTCAATCCAGATAACTGCTTGGGCCACCAGGGAAGTGAGGCTCTAGGGAGGATGGTATCCTGCCAAGATGGGAGGGAGGAGAGAGCCTACAGGTTGTATCTGTTACCACAACCCACCCCAGTATCCTCAAGAATAAGTGCAGTACCTAGAAAAAGAACACATATCACAATGACTGCAATAAATTAAGATTCAAGGTGCTGAACTTCCTATTAAGCAACAGTTTCATTGCAGGAAGTTTACTCATTGAAGGAAGATATCCAGTGCTCTGAATCCTACCTGTTTGAGAACCAGGTTAGTGAGAAGGAAGGGTCTCAGTTTCTCCTTCTTATGACCTGCCTCTAGAGGTGCAGACCAGGATCTGAAGAGGAAAGTGGCTTTATTTACCTCAGTCTTGGCTCAGAGGAACAAAGATCCTTTGGAGAAGAAGAGGTAAAGTTGGTTGCTAGGAGGAAGTAGGTCAGGAGAAGGGAGAAGTTACCTTTAAAGGGTAGGAAATGACTGTAATCTGCCCTTAACATATTTCCTAGACCTTTGGGGTATGTATCTGGAGTCCTTCGGGTGATTGTCTAGGAAGGTCATTGCCCCACTAGTAAAAGTCCATTCATGACATGATACCACAAGGATGAGTAGCACCCTTGGTGTTCAGGTTAGCACTCCAGAGCTCCCTCTTCCATCTTCAACCTCTGCCTCTAGGAACCAACCCCAAAGACATGCTTTTCCGGGACCAGTTTCCTCAGTTTTTCTGGGAAAGAAAGGAAAGGGAGAAGAGGAGAGAAAGCACTCAAGATTCATGGGGAGTCTGGGTCAGCAGGTAGCAGGGGAGGAGCTGTGCAGAAGAGAGGTGCAGCAGTGGGTGAGCCCTGGTAGCAGACAGTGGGCAAAAGGGCAAAGCTTTGACTTTACCTGGGTCCTGCGTGTCTGAGAAGGGTTCTTCCAGCGCCTAAGGCTTGATAGGCTAGGTCAGACATTAGGGCTGCTAGGAGAGGGGAGGAGGAACACCTGTTCTCATCTAATCCAAGGAAGATCAGTAGCTCAAAGCCTGAGCTCTCAGACCTAGGTGTGGCTGCGAGGATTCAGACAGAGCTCTAGGAGAGCACAGAGGAATTGGGGAATCAGGCTGGAAAGTGGCAAGCTTCGGAGAAATTGCAGTCTCTCCCTGTCAGGATCCCTAGGTCTGGGAGAGCGGGTTCCCCATTCCCTAGTTTCCACAATTACTGGGGTCTCTAAAGGAAGCCAAGAACCAGTGGGAAAAGGAGGGGGCAGAGGAAACCCTTAGGGTTTTCTCCCGGGTTTGTGCGCAGCGCCCCCCCGCGGCCGCTCTGCGCGGCTACAGAAGTACTTGGTGACCCTCCTGCGGCACTGCTCGCAGCGGACTGCGCAGCACCAGTGGAACTTGCAGTTGCAGCTGGACACCGTCTCGGCCCGGCGCTCCTCCACCGCCAGCCCGCAGTCCCCGCAGAGCCGGCGGCAGCTGCGGCGTTCCCAGCGACCCAGGGCCCGCCCGCGCCTTAGGCACTCTCGGCCTTCGGTGCCCAGCAGCCCTAGCGTTTTGTTCTCCAGGCAGTAGTCCGGGGAGTCCTCCAGGTGCACCAGCTCCCGGGTAGAGATGGAGCGAAAGGTGTCGGCGATGGCGCCGCGGCCGGCCGCGCTGTTGCCAGCACCCTGCAGCAGGTCCACCTTGAGTGCTGCGTGGTACTTCTCCTTCAGGTGCGCGCCCACCTCGCGGAACTCGGGCAGCTGCAGCCAACAGGTCTGCGTGGTGCAGCTGCCAGACACGCCGTGGCACTTGCACGTGCGTTTCATGGTGCCCTTCACCGCCTGGGGAGAGAGCTAGGAGTGAGAGGCCCGGGATTAAGCGCGTGGCGAGTTTAACTGCCCCTGCGGGAGTTGCGAGAAGTCAAGTTAGTCTACTGGGCCAGCCCACTTGGTACCTCATTTTGCCAATCTTTTAAATGAACTGAAGAGTTGTCCGCACCTGGAGCTGGTAGTGGATGTAGCCAGCAGCTGCCTATTTCCAAGGGCTGCGGGACTCACCTTGCGGCCAGCCTCGTTATTGTGCAGGTTCATGGCTGCCCGTGCATCCTGTCCTGTTTCCAGGGCATCGACAAACTGCTTGGAAATCGCCTCTCCGAAGCCCACATTGTCACTGCAGCCTCCCCACAGCCAGCCTTGGCCCCCTGGAAAAGTGCAGAGAGGGAGGACAGGTCATTGAGCAAGCGGGTGCAGAGCCTCCTGGGCTGCTGTTTCTAATTGGGTTGGGGGTGGGGGTGGGGGGGTCCAGGATAGGAGAGGATTAAGGTTGGGCGAGTGCCCTGTATCCAGATCAGTTGCCGTCTAGATTTGTTTTTGCCACTTTTACACGCCCACTTCCAGGTTTAGCCAATCACCTGCTCAGGGCTCAATGACATAAGTAGTTGCCGAGTGGATTCTTTGCAAGGTGCTAGTACACTCCTCTGCCAACAGTGCCTCTTCGCATGGGCAGAGGATGCACGTGCCCTGCTGGTGATTGAGGTCCAGAAGGGACAAAATGGTGCCAAAAAGATGAGGAAAGCTCAAGCATTGTGGGGGAAAGAGGGATACAATTGAAATACGGAACAGCGATGTTGGAAATTGGTCAGGAGGGCACAGGAGATTGGAGACGGCACTGGAGGTAAAGAGTGGAAAGTAGACGGGGATAGGCAACACGGAAGGAAGTTCCCCTTGTTTGAGAGAAGCAACAGAGGAATCCCCAGAGTGTTGTTTCTTTATTATTATGTTTAAATTAAGGAAACTACTCAATGGGAAAAGAAGGTTCTAAGCTACATTTAGCCTGGCTTGTCATTGTAGGGCTTGGGATCAAACTCGTTCACCCATCCTCCGCATGATTTTCTTCATATTTAGAAGAATACAGCTCTTCTTCACCCCCACCAGGCTTTTCATTCTTTATGTGCGTTGAGCTGGCCTATGGTACCCATCCCTACATTACTACTCACCCAGTTGCCCATTGCGGGAGTCATCACAGCCACAGTTATCAAAATCTCCAAGGCTGCAGTTTCTAGTCAGGGTGTACATGACTCCAGCAGAACTGATGGCGTGCACAAATGCTGTCTCCCGATTGGCTAGCAGGAACCAAAAATCCAGAGTTAGAGGGAGGGGTTTCAGCTTAAAGAAATACCGGACATGCTACCTTTCTTTAATAACCATCATTATATCCTCTTTCCCTAGCTCCATCCTATTTCCCCATCTTTATTATTATTTTTTAACTTTTATTTTTTTGCAGAGAGAGGGTCTCACTATGTTGCCCAGGCTTGTCTCAAACTCTGGGCTCAGTCTTCCTACCTCGTCCTTCCGAAGAGCTTGGGATTACAGGCTTGAGCCACTGTGCCTGGCCTTCCCATCTTTATAGTGTATCTTACCCTCTTCCATGGTCTGCCCCATCCCTGGCCTTAGCCCTGCTCTTCTCACCTCCTGTCTTTTCAGGTCACACATTTTATGACCAGGTGGCTAGGGTACTGTTGATACACATGACTGTAAATGATTTAGATTGGAAAGAGCCTGAGGAAGAAATGGGGAGGGAGATGAATCTGAAGGCTAGGTTGTAAAGAACACATCCCCACTTCCTCCTGGAACACTAGGGTCTAAGAGTCATGTGCAGTTAGTCTTGAAAAGAACCTCTGATTGGCAGCTCTTTCATTTACTGGCATGGCCACTCTTTATCTTCTCCATGGGAATCTGGTCTCCAGGTCACTCTCCACTTGCCCAGTATCTCTCTGCTAAGGAAGGGGCTAAGAGGTTTGAGGACTTATGACCCTTGCCTACCTCCTGATGTTACTTACATTGTGAGGAGACCTTTAGCCAACTGGGAGGCCAAGGATGGTATGGGATTGGGAGTAAGGCAAGATCCATTTGTTGAGCAATGAGAGTGTTGAGAAAGAAAGAAAAAACTCTATAGGTGGGAAAAAAGGAAGTAGAAAAGGAAAAGAGAAGATCCCGGAGAGGGAGATGACCTAAGAGAAGAGAGCAGGTGAGGAGTAAGGGTGTCGAGGAGGCAAGGGGCTATCCCTGGGGCTCTAACCTGTGACCAGAGGGTCCAGGGAGCTGTGGCTGAGGCTTTTCTTACCACTGCGAAGCCCACCATGGCTGGACAGCTGCAGGGCTCTCTCAGGGCAGTTCCAGCGGTCCCAGGCAAACTGATACTTGCATTCTTCAATACCACTCTGGGCACCAGCTGCCACACTGCTAGAGTAAATCAGGTAAGCCTGTAGGGACATAGGAGTAAAAATTCAGACTGAACTTAGGAGGCATTTACCCTAAACTGACCAAACACCCCTCTTCCTGCTCACTCTCCCATTCCTCCAAAATAATGGTGGAGTAAGCCTTTAAATATGCTGTCTCATTTGACATCACAAATAACCTGTGAAATAGGCACTATATTATAGATTAGGAAACTGAGGCCCAGGGAGTGAGCTAAAGTAATTTCCCCAAAGTCCCAGAGCTAGCAAATGGCAGAACTAGAAATGAAACTCAGTTTTATCAGATTCTAGTCCCTATTATCCTTTATTCACCTTTCTTCACTATACTATCCTGCCTCTCCAAAATGAGCCCAAATCACTTAATTCATGAAATTTAAGGAGTTCTCATCACATGACCATCTTAGAAGATAACATTTTGGAACTGAAAATGCCCATGAATGTAAAGATCATATAGTACAATTCCAGCATTTTAAATATGGGAAACTGCATCCCACCACGGGGCACTGAGAAGGATGTGTGACTTTGCAGCCTGACACCTATAAAAGGCTGTTGACTTTTATGGCTCTGGAAATTCTAGCCATAAATTCAGTACTCCTGAGTTCTTATCTTGGCTCTGACAGTGGTTTGCTATGTGGTTTTAGATGTGTCCCTAACACCCTCTGGGTCTCAGTCTTTCTATCTGTAATATATACAGCATAATAAAATATGTGGATATAATGAAAAATCTGCATTTATCATCTTTAGTCAACAGGCTAAGATTAGTGAAATCCATATCAATTAAAGGAATTTGCTCTTACCTTTGGACCAGTCATCAGGAAATTGTTCACTGACCTATAAGGGAAAAAACAAAACAAAAACAGAATATAATGCAGAGACACCAACTTGTTTCTGCTTCCAAGAGTGGTAAGAATTACTTCAGCACATGTAATTAATAGGAAGAAAGGGAGACTAGTTTTACCCAGGAAACACTGTGCATAACAAACCTACTAAAGATAATTTACAGCCAGGTGGGGTGGCTCATGCCTATATTCCCAGCACTTTGGGAGGCTGAAGCAGGTGGATCACTTGAGGTCGGGAGTTTGAGACCAGCATGGCCAAACATGGCGAAACCCTGTCTCTGCTAAAAATACAAAAATTAGCGGGGCATGGTGGCGGGCGCCTGTAGTCCCAGCTACTCAGGAGGCTGAGGCATGAGAATCACTTGAATCTGGGAGGTGGAGGTTGCAGTGAGCCGAGATCGTGCCACTGCACTCTAGCCTGGGCGACAGAACAAAATTCCATTTCAAAACAAAACACACACACACACACAACACAAAACTTAGTAGAAAAAACATGAATAAAAGTAGTATCATTTCCTTGCATTGTTAAAGCCAGGTAAAATTTCCAGTACCATATACTTGATAGTAATGGTTGCTGATTATTCTGCCATGAAGTGGGGAGAGAACTAGCATTAACTCCTGACTATGTTCCTTATGCTCTACTCTCAGTATTTTACATGTTGACCTTGTTAAATCCTTACTGTCTCAGGCATTATTATCTCTATTTTGCAAACAGGAAATCTGAGACTCCAGAAAAGTTAAACGTGTTCAGGCTCACCCGGCTAATAAGTGAGTGAAGCAGGATTTGAATCCACGTTCATCTGACTCCGTGGGACGTTAGAAGGATACTTCTCTAATTAGGAAGAGGTAAAAAAACAGTGGAATATCTCTCTAGGGATTGAGTCATAATAAAATTCTAAAAATAAGTAATCTGATTTGGGAAAATGGTTTGGCTGCCCCTTTTAAAACTAAAAATGGGCTGGGAGCAGTGGCTCACGCCCGTAATCCCAGCACTTTGGGAGGCTGAGGCGGGTGGATCACCTGAATACAGGAGTTCAAGACCAGCCTAGGCATCATCATGGCAAAACCCTGTCTCTACTAAAAAAAAAAAAAAAGAAAAAAATTGCTAGGCATGGTGGTATGCGCCTATAATCCCAGCTACTCAGGTGGCTGAGGCACAAGAATTGCTTGAACCTGGGAGGCAGAGGCTGCAACGAGCTTAGATTGCACCATTGCACTCCAGCCTGAGCAACAGAGTGATATTCTGTCTCAAAACAAACAAACAAACAAACAAAAAACAAAAACTAAAACTAAAAATGAACTTGTCATATGACTTAGCAATTGCACTCTTGGGCATTTATCGCAGAGAAATAAAGACTTACTTTCACTCAGAAATTTGTACCTGGATGCTCATAGCCACTTTATTCATAATAGTCAAAAATTGGAAACTACCCAATGTCCTTCAAAGGGTAGTTTAAAAAACTGTGGCCAGGTATGGTGGCTCACGCCTGTAATCCTAGCACTTTGGGAGGCCAAGGCGGGCAGATCACGAGGTCAGGAGATCGAGACCACCCTGGCTAACACGGTGAAACCCTGTCTCTACTAAAAAAAAAAAGAAAAAAATACAAAAAATTAGCCGGGCGTGGTGGCAGGCACCTGTAGTCCTAGCTACTCAGGAGGCTAAGGCAGGAGAATGGCGTGAACCTGGGAAGTGGAGCTTGCAGTGAGCTGAGATCGCGCCACTGCACTCCAGCCTGGGTAACAGAGCGAGACTCCGACTCAAAAATAAAATAAAATAAATAAATGAATAAAAAATAAAAAACTGTGGTACCTTCATACCATGGAATATTACTCAGCAATAAAAAGGAATGATCTGTTGATACATGCAACAACTTGGATGAACCTCAAGGAAGTTACGGAGTGATTAAAGTCAATCTCAGAAGGATACATACTGCATGATTCTATTTACATAACAATAGTGAAATAATAGAAATTATATAATTATAGAGCTGGAGGACAGATCAGTGGTTGCCAAAGATTTGGGATGGGGGATGGATGTGGCTGTAAAGAGTAACAAGAGAAAGTCTTGGGAGGGGGATGGCCAAATGTCTTTACTGTAGTTATACAAGGTTACAGATGCCAAAATTGCATAAAGCCACATACATGAGTACATGTACACACAAGTGCATGTAAAAATGGTGAAGTCTGAATAAGCTTCATGGATATTGTACTAACGTTGTAAGATGTTCACACTGGGGGAGGTTGGGGCAAGTGTATATGGGACTTCCCTGTACATTTCTTCCTGTACATGTCTTGCAACTCTATAATTATCTAAAAATAAAAAGTTAAATATATATGTACATACGCACATGATCTGCAAGGCTAAAGACTTGGAGAATGACTTCAGTATAGGCATTTGAAAATCAGAATCTATTATCTTTCTTTTTCCATTATAATGTGAGAAAGTAATACGGGAATCATTATGTATTGTTCCATGAAATCTGGTGTACCCCTGCAATTCTGAAGGCCAGTAAGATGCTGAACATCACCAGAAAGGGGATTGGAAATGAAATAGACCAAGAAAGTTTCTTGTCAGGCCAAAAGAGCTTGGCTGACTTTCTTCATACAAAACACATACAACACCAAAAATGTGAGTAGTTTTTGAAAACCAGTATTAACAAACTAAGAGGCTGCCATATGAGAAGATGAAAAAGATTCTAAACGAGTTGTAATAGAATTTTAGAAAATCAAAAATACTATGAAGTCTAGCAAAACTAAGGCCTGTTTTTTTTTTTTGACGGAGTCTCACTCTGTTGCCCAAGCTGGAGTGGCGCCATCTCGGCTCACTGCAACCTCTGCCTTCCAGGTTCACGCCATTCTCCTGCCTCAGCCTCCCGAGTAGCTGGGACTACAGGCACCCGCCACCATGTCCAGCTAATTTTTTTTTGTTGTTTTTTTTGTATTTTTAGTAGAAACGGGGTTTCACTGTGTTAGCCAGGATGGTCTCGATCTCCTGACCTCATGATCCGCCCGCCTCGGTCTCCCAAAGTGCTGGGATTACAGGCGTGAGCCACCACGCCCAGCCACTAAGGCCTACTTTTTAAAGCTTGGTAGGCAACCTCTTAAGTCAACTGAAAAGAAGCACTGCTTGATCAGGTGTAGTAGCACCAGCAAAACACAAAAATAAAATTCAGAATGACTTAAATGAATTCACAATTTCCAAAGCCATTATAGGTTTGGACATGAATTTCTGATCCTTAAAGACATGTCGGAGGAGTCAGCCAGGCCCCTTTGCTTTGGGGAAAGGGGCCTGAGCTTGTTCCCACTCAGAAAGGCACTTTTTATGTTAGGAATAACATTCAAAGATTTTGGACATTACCAAGCCTGACAGAGCTAGTTCCCATTTTCCATAAGACAGAAATTATCAGGAAAGAAAACAAAACAACAAAGCAAATTGAGTGACAAAGAAAATGCTTTGCCATAGCCGGGTGAAGAGTCTTCCTGTGAAAGGAGTCTAAGCCGGAACCACATGGAGTTATAGACAGAGATTCTAGAGAATTCTTTCCTGGAAGATCCTACAATATGCAAAGATTTGTATGATGTTCTGGTCTAGCCCAACTGATCAATGAATGAGACTTAATTGAGCACCTGTCATGGAACAACACTATAGGCCTTATTTGGACAACATTCCTGTAAGGTGACTTGTGTTTTTGTTTTTTTTGTTGTTTGTTTTGTTTTGTTTTTGGAGACAGAGTCTCGCTGTATCTTGCTTAGGCTGGAGTGCAGTGGTGCGATGTTGGCTCACTGCAGACTCCGCCTCCCGGGACTTGTGTTTTTTTGTTTGTTTGTTTTTTGAGACGGAGTCTTGCTCTGTCTTGCCCAAATGGGAGTGCAGTGGCATGATCTCAGCGCACTGCAGTCTCCGCCTCCTGAGTTCAAGCAATTCTCCTGTCTCAGCTTCCTGAGTAGCTGGGATTACAGGCGTGTGCTACCACACCCAGCTAATTTTGTAATTTTCGTAGAGATGGGGTTTCACCATGTTGGCCAGGCTGGTCTCAAACTCCCGACCTCAGGTGATCCGCCCACCTCGACATCCCAAAGTGCTGGGATTACAGGTGTGAGCCACCACGCCCGGCCAACTTGTGTTGTTAACCTCCGAGTTATTTGCAGACATATTTGAACCTTATGGCTGGCTTGTTCATATCCAAAATATCCTATATTAAGAAAAGACTCGGCTGGGCGCAGTGGCTCACGCCTGTAATCCCAGCACTTTGGGAGGCCAAGGCGGGCAGATCTTGAGGTCAGGAGTTTGAGACCAGCCTGACCAACATGGTGAATCCCCGTCTCTACTAAAAATATAAAAATTAGCTGGGCGTGGTGATGCACGCCTGTAATCCCAGCTACTCAGGAGGCTGAGGCAGGAGAATCACTTGAACCCCGGAGGTGGAGGTTACAGTGAGCCGACATCATGCCACTGCACTCCAGCCTGGGCAACAGAGTGAGACTCTGTCTCAAAAAAAAAGAAGACTGTCCTCTAGTGAGTACCAAAGGAGGAGGATCTTGTTCTTGGTCAATGAAACAATGGCATGATTTCCTTTTTGGGGTAAAATATAGATTGCAGAAAACATAGTGAGTGTGTATTGTGAGAAGATGCAAAGAGAACCAAAAAGGAAGGAATTTAAGTGTTTGTATGGGTGCCACCTATATGTGGCAGTTATGTGATTGAAGGAAAGATGCTAACAAACATTGAAGATGTAAATTTGTTTTAAGATATAAATTTTGTTTAACAAATGGAGGCTGCTATATAGACAGAACATGGTAAAACAGTATACTCCCAGATGGAGGTACAAGCTTCCTATTTCCCATGAGGTTGTACAGTTGCTGACAATATTACCCAGTTTCAGGACCATTCAAAGGGTTCATGACTTCCTGAACCCTCCCAACTCTTCTCAGACCTTTGCTTGAACTCTAGACTTGCATATCCAACTGTATTCTTGGCATCTCTCCTTCAGTGTTTAATATGCATCTCAAACTTAACATGTCTAAAACTGAACTCCTGATCCTCGCTGCCACCACCCAAGCCTACCCCTTCTGTAGTCTTCTCCATCTAAGTAAAGGACGGTTCCTCCTAGTTGCTCAGACAAAAATCATAAAGAGTCACTTTTTTTTTTTTTTTTTTTTTTTAAGACAGAATCTTGCTCTGTTGCACCGGCTAGAGTGCAGTGGCGCCATCTTGGCTCATTACAACCTCCACCTCCTGGGTTCAAGCAATTCTTGTGCCTCAGCCTCCCAAGAAGCTGGGATTACAGGCATGAACTACCACGTCCAGCTAATGCTTGTATTTTTAGTAGAGATGGGGTTTGGCCACGTTGGCCAGGCTGGTCTCAAACTCCTGACCTCAAGCAATCCACCCGCCTCAGCCTCCCAAAGTGCTGGGATTACAGGTATGAGCGCGCATGCCCAGCCGAGTCATCTTTTACTCCTTTCTTTCTCTCACATCCGGTTTCGGTCTGTCCTCAAATCCTGCTAGCTCCAGCTCAAGATATATCCAGCATCTAACCAGTTCTCAACACCTTCGCTGTTATCACCCTGGCTCAAGCTGTCATCTCTTGTCTGGATTATGGTAAAAGCCTACTGATTGACCTCCTTGCTTCTGCCTTTATTCTCCTAAATTTTGTTCTCAAAATGAGTGGTCTGTTTAAAGATTAATACCTTTAAAATACAGATCAAATGTTGCAACTTTCTCCTCAAAATCCTCTAATAATTTCGTATCTCACATCAAGCAGAAGTCAAATTCTTACCGTGGTTTTTAAGCCCCTACACAATCTGGCCTCCATTTATGCTTCTGACCTGATCTCCTGCTTTCCCCTCACTACTCTTCGCTAGCTGTGCTGGTCTCCTTGTTGTTTCTCTCACCCACCAGGCACTCTCCAGCCTTGGGGTCATTGCATATTCTCTGTTCCTGGAATCCTGGAATGCTTTGTACTCAGATATCTACATAGCTTGTTCCTTCACCTACATCAGCCGTTTAACCACATAACCACATGTGTCCTTCTCCCTGAGGCTTTCCTTCATCATCCTGTTTAAAATTGCAACTCCACCTCCCCCATCCCCTTTCTCTGCTTATGAACACTATATGCTTTACATATATATTTATTTACTGTTTGCCTTCTCCCACTAGGCTGTAAGCTTTATTAAGGCAGTTTTTTTGTTTGTTGGTTGGTCTATTTTGTTCATCAAATATTACCAATGCCTTGAACAGTGTCTGGCAATAATAAGCATTTAATAATGTTTATTAAATGTATTTTAACGTTTGTTGAATGAATGAATGCAGGAACCCACATTTAGGGGTATTAGAAGAAGAAATATCATCTGAGGAAACTCTAAAGGAGCTGCTATCTAGAGAGAGAGGGGGACTTCCTCATTCATGTCCATGGTTCTAACGATCGTGATTAAGTGATATCTCCCAAAGCCTTAACTTTAGCCCTGACTTCTTTCTTGAGATCCAGAGCTACATTTCCACATGAAAGTTAGATTTCTCTACTGAGAATGTTTCAAATTGTGAAGACGGTTTATCTAAAAGCTAACTCATCTTTCCTACCAAACTAGCTACTTCTCCTGACTTTTTTGTTATTAATGGAACCACCATTTTGCCAAGTCTCTACCAATTTGCTCTCATCATCCAATCGGTTACCAGGACTTATGTGTATTGTGCCTCTCATACTTTTTGCTTATCAGCTCCCTCTTTTCTACTCTCACTGTCACAGTCTTAGCTGTGATCTCCCACCTAGACCACCATAGAAGTTCTGACTTCTCTGCTTACGTTGTTTACCCCCATTCCAATCTAGTGTATAGTCTTCAACTAGACCAATCTTCTGAAAGACTGATTCTGATGTCATTCTTCTGCTCAAGAATCTTCTACAGTTCTCCAGCTTTTGGTACTCAAGACCCTCCATAATCTGACTACATAACCTTTCCAGTCTCATTTCCCATTAAATATCGCTACTTGTCCAATCCTCTATTCAGGCTGAACCAGTTGCTATTCCTGGGCATCCATGCATTCATGCCTCCATGCCTTTGTTCGGCTGTTCTGTTAAATCTCACCTATTCTTAGTATTTGCAGCCAATGACTCTGGGATAGCTGGATATACACATACAAAATGATTAAGTTGGATTGTTATTGCACAACATATATTTATTTAACATTGCAACTCCCCATCCCCTTTAATTAACTCAAAATATATCATAGACCTAAATGTAACTGCAAAAACTATAAAACTCTTAGAACAAAGGATGCGTGTAAATTTTTGTGACATGGGGTTCGGCAGTGATTTTATAGCTATGATACCAAAAGCACAAGTGACAAAATAAAACACAGATAAAATGAACTTCTTCAAAATTAAAAACATTTGCACTTCTAAAACCACCATCAATAAAGCAAAAAGAAAACTCACAGAATGGGAGAAAATATTTGCGATGCACGTATTTGATAAGGGGTTAACATACAGAATATATAGAGAACTCCTGAAACTCAACAACAACAAAACTTGATTAAAAAATCAGCAAGGGGCCGGGTGCAGTGGCTAATGCCTGTAATACCAGCACTCTGGGAGGCTGAGGTGGGCAGATCACTTAAGGTCAGGAGTTTGAGACCAGCCTGGTTAACATGGTGAAACCCTGTCTCCACCAAAAAATACAAAAATTAGCCAGGTGTGATGGTGCATGCCTGTACTCCCCAGCTACTTGGGAGGCTGGCAGGAGAATCACTTGAACCCGAGAGGCCGAGGTCGCTATGAGCCAAGAGTGTACCACTGCACTCCAGCCTGGGCAACAGAGGAAGACTCCGTCCCAAAAAATAAATGAATAAATAACATTTTTTTAAAACTCAGCAAGGGATTTGAATAGACATTTCTCCAGAGAAAATATACAAATAGCCAATATGCACATGAAAAGATGCACAGTATCACTAGTGATCAAGGAAATACGAATTAAAAAGATGACAAGGATTTGCACCCACAAATATAGCTAAAATGAAAAAGACAACTGTTGGTGAGGATGTGGAGAAATCATACATTGCTGGTGGTATTGTAAAATGGTGCAGACACTTTGGAAAATACTCTGCCAATTCTTCAAAAGGTTAAATATGGAGTTATCATATAAGCCAGCAATTCTACTCCTAGGTATATACTCATGAGAATTGAAAACATATGTCCAACAAAAACTTGTACATTTATTTTCATAGCAGCATTATTCATAATGGCCAAAAATAAAAAAAAAAGTCTATCAACTGAGGAATGGATAAATAGAATATTTTTGTTTTGTTTTCTTTTTTTTTTCTTTTTTTTTTTTTTTTTTTGAGACGGAGTCTCGCTCTGTTGCCAAGGCTAGAGTGCAGTGGCGTGATCTTGGCTCACTGCAACCTCTGCCTCCCAGGTTCAAACAATTCTCCTGCTTCAGCCTCCCAAGTAGCTGGGATTACAGGCATCTACCACCATGCCTGGCTAATTTTTAGTAGAGATGAGGTTTCACCATGTTGGCCAGGCTGGTCTCGAATGCCTGACCTCAAGTGATCCACCCGCCTCAGCCTCCCAAAGTGCTCAGACTACAGGCATGAGCCACCATGCCCAGCCCTTTATTTTCTTTTGTCTTTTTATTTTTTTAAGTATAAACAGGGTCTTTCTCTGTCACCCAGGCTGAAGTGCAGTGGTGCCATCATAGCTCACTGCAGCCTTGAACTCCTAGGCTCAAGTGATCCTCCTGCCTCAGCCTCTTGAGTAACTGGGACTACAGGTACACATCACTGTGCCAGGCTAATTTTTTAATTTTTTGTAGAGACAGGATCTCACTTTATTGTCCAGGCTGGTCTCAAACCCCTGGCTTCAAGCAATCCTCCTGCCTCAGCCTCCCAAAGTGCAAGATTACAGGCGTGAGCCACCATGTCCAACCCATAATAGAATATTTTTTGACCATAGAAAGGAATGAAGTACTGGATACAAGCTACAGCATGGATGACCCTTGAAAATATCATTCTGAGTGAAAGAAGCCAGACACAAAAGGCCATAAATGATATGATTCTATCTATATCAAATGTCCAGCGTAGGCAATCTCATGGAAACTGACTAGATTCACAGTTTCCAGGGACTGAGGGGAGGAGGAACAGGGAGTGAATGCTAATGAATAAAGGGTTTCTTTTTGGAGTGATTAAAATGTTCTAAAATGGATTGTGGTGAAGGTTGCACAAATCCACGAATTGGCTAAAAAAATCATTGATTTGTTAAGGGGTGCCTTTTATAGTATGTAGATTATATCTCAATAAAGCTGTTCTTTAAAAATCTCACTTATTCTTGAATAAGTACCAGTGCAGAAGCCACAACCAGCACGCCTTGAAGCCTCACAGCAACTTTTCTTTGTTTCATATGAAGGTTTCCCTTTCCTCTTTTATACTTGACTATAAGTATGGGCTGCCTTAATTATCTCTGTATACCCTCCAGTTCCTAATCTAGTACTTTGAACATAGTAAGTGCCTGTAAAAGTGAATTGAATACAAGGATTTTGAAATAAAAAAGATAGATCATCAGATGCAGCAGAAAATGTAAGGAGAAAAAGAACTGCAAAAAGATTTTGAGAAATATAAGAAGTCTGTGGCAAGCCAGTGCTCCCACTTATTTTTTAATGTAGTGAGCAGATGACTGTGCCACATTAGCAAATGATCATACTACAAGAGTCACAGAGTGAACACTGAGCATATGTACACAGAGGTTAATGCTATAATCAAACCTTTAGCAAAGTTAATCTGACATACTTAGTGCTGTGTATAATTGTTATTGTGCTTCATAGTAATTAGGCATAAGTGGTAAGCGATTTACATAAATAACTGTGGTTAGTTGTGCTTTTACACTGCCAAGTCAAAATTTTACAATTGTTTCTTCTCCTTGTGTTAGCTGTCCAGTATACGTGTGTGTGTATACACTGATATAATATAAAGTTTAATCATATCATGTAATAATAACTAGCATTTATTCAAGTATGTGAGGAACTCTTCTAAGTGCTTTACCTGTATCATCTTTTTAAATTTCCATAGCAACTCCATGGGGTGGTACTATACTTTTCATTGAGTGTTTATTCTGTGCACATCAAGTACTTTTATTTATTTATTTAGAGAGAGGGTCTTGCTCTGTTGTCCAGACTCAAGAAATCTTCCGCCCAGGCGCGTTGGCTCATGCCTGTAATCCCAGCACTTTGGGAGGCTGAGGCGGGCGGATCATGAGGTCAGGAGATCGAGACCACGGTGAAACCCCATCTCTACTAAAAATACAAAAAATTAGCTGGGTGTGGTGGCGGGTGCCTGTAGTCCCAGCTACTTGGGAGGCTGAGGCAGGAGAATGGCATGAACCCAGGAGGCGGAGCTTGCAGTGAGCCAAGATCGCACCACTGCCCTCCAGCCTGGGCGACAGAGCAAGACTCCATCTTAAAAAAAAAAAAAAAAAAAAAAGAAATCTTCCCACCTCAGCCTCCCGAGTAGCTGGGACTACAGGCACATGCCACCATGCTGGCTAATTTTTGTATTTTTAGTAGAGATGGGGTTTCATAATGTTGGCCAGGCTGGTCTTGAACTCCTGACCTCAAGTGATCCGCCCATGTCGGCCTCCCAAAGTGCTGGGACGACAGGGATGAGCTACCGCACCCGGCATATTTTTATTTTGTATTTTTTGTAGGGACAGGGTCTCATTGTGTTGCCAGGACTGACCATGTACTTTGAAGTGTTTTATATATTTTAAGTTCATATAATGATCACAATTATATGAGGTAGAAACTATTATATCTTTCATTTTACAGAAACAGAGACTGAAACATAGAGTGGCCACCCAGCCTCACACAGCTAGGTAAGTGGTGAAGCCAGGACTGGAGCCTAAGCAGTCCTACTCTAGAGCATGCACTCTACCTGCTGTGCTTTTCTGCAGCCCGTATTTCCCTTGCTGTTATTCCCACTGGCTAATCCAGGACTCCTAATTCCTGAAAAATTATTGATAAATATTTCTGAGAGGCCTAAGTGATGTTTTGCACACACTCATGAATACACTCAGTTAATTATCACATTGTCTCTGCTACTTTTTTATCCTTTCATTGCACCAGCCTACTGCTTCTATGTCCACAAAACAGCCACATCTGCCAGGGCACAGGCCCTGCTTTATCTGGGTAGCACGACATCCCCTGGGCACATTTTCTAGGCACTGTTGCTGCTCACACTGGGTTCTATGTATGAAAGAGTAGGGAGAAACAAATACTAAAGGACACTGTAGGCAGAGGTGGGGAGGGGATACAGTGTGTGGCTTCATGACAGGGATATGTTTTGAGAAATGTGTCGTTAGGTGATTTTGTCACTGCAAACATCATAGAATGTACTTATACAAACCTAGATGGATAGCCTACTACACACCCATGCTATATGGTAGAGCCTATTGCTCCTAGGCTACAAACCTATACAGCATGTTATTGTACTGACTACTGTGGGCAATTATAACATGATGGTAAGTATTTGTGTATCTAAACAAAACGTAGGCCCAGCATGGTGGCTCACGCCTGTAATCCCAGCATTTTGGGAGGCTGAGGCAGGCAGATCACCTGAGGTTGGGAGTTCGAGACCATCCTGGCTAACACAGTGAAACCCCATCTCTACTAAAAATACAAAAATTAGCTGGGTGTGGTGGTGTGCACTTGTAGTCCCAGCTACTTGGGAGGTTGAGGCAGGAGAATTGCTTGAACCTGGGAGGTAGAGGTTGCAGTCAGCTGAGATCGCCCACTGTACTCCAGCCTAGGTGACAGAGTGAGACTCTGCCTCAAAAAATAAAATAAAACAAAATAAAATAAAAAATAAAAGACAAACACTCTGAATGTGAATCTGCAGAATTTAGTATTTTCCTCTTACCACCCAGGACTTTTATCTTAGTGCCCTGTGATTTTGTTTCGTTCTGCCTCTCATCACTTTCCCCACAAATCTTTACGTAATATTTCTGGCTTCTCCCCAACCTTTAATCCCATCTCTTAATGTCCGTAGAATGTCTCTGAGTCATCAGCTGGGCATGGTGGCTCACGCCTGTTATCTCAGCATTTTAGGAGGCCAAAGTGGGCCGATTGCTTGAGCCCAGGAGTTTGAAACCAGCCTGGGCAATAGAGTGAGACTCTGTCTCTACAAAAAACAAAAATAAAAATCATAACAAAGATGGAGAAATGGGATGGAGCTCAGAAAAGAGGATATAATGATGATATTTAAAAAGGCAGTGAGACCCTGTCTCTACAAAAAATACAAAACTTAGACGGGTATGGTGGCATACACCTATAGTCCCAGCTACTCGGGAGGCTGATGTGGGAAGATCACTTGAGCTAGGGAGGTCGAGGCTGCAGTGAGCCAGGATTGTACACTCCAGCCTGGCCAACAGAGTGAGATCCTGCCTTAAAAAAATTGTCTCTGAGTCATGAGGCTCAGTTTGGTCTACTTTAGGAGAGAGACATCTGATTACTGAAATTGGAGTGCTGGCCCAGGGGAAAGGAGAAGTGGTAGTGAATGAATGTGAACTGTAGATCTCCATCTGAAGATTTAGCACAGAAGGCATATAGGGCAAAGGGCTAAAGGCTAAGGGGAGGGTATGGAGTAGGGAAACTGCCAGGGGCTATAGCTGGAAGGTGCTCCAGTGATGCAGCTTTCTCTTAGAATGAGTTCTGACAGCAGCTTTCCACTCCATAGAACTCCCAAAATGCCTTGGGCTGGGGAGAGCCCAAAGATAGCTCTTCTGAGTGAGTTTCCTTGTGACTGTCTCTGTTCCACAGCATCCACACATCTGACCTGTAGAACACATGTGCACGAGCAGACACAAAGGTATGTTCACACATGTGCCCACACACACAGTTACACAGAAAGTAGGTCTTATTAATAACTGTGAAATAATATCCCATTGGTCCCCAAATTTTCTTCACTACCCTTATCTGATAATACCTGAGGGTATTGAACTTGGAACTATTCACTGTACAATTTGAGAGAGTTAAGTTTAAAATGCAAATATTTTTCAAGGGTGAAAAGCATGACTAATTCTTACCTATTCCAAAGTATTGAAATCAGGCTTTCCTATTTAACTAGGGGAAGGGATTAGGAGATAGAAGTTACAAGGTATCTGAAGTCTTAAAGGGAAGAGAAGTATTCAGACTTTCAAAATCAGATTTCCTCCTACTTAAAAATATGTCAAGAGGGAACAAAGCTGGTATCAGTGGAGGGTTCTATTTAAGTATGGCCATAGAACACAAGCCAGATTGCAGAGAGTGAAGAGTTATGACATGAAAATAGCTAGTGCTGACTTGTTGGAGGAGGACGGCATTGAAAGAAAAAAGAGAAAGGAGAAATGATTGCAGTGGAGATTGGGGCCAAAGGAAGGTATTTTTCAAGATGAGTATAGAAAGAAAAATTCAGGAATGTGTAGCTTTTGGTCATATTCCCATAACTATTTCACCAAATCAAAGTCTATTTCTTTCTTCAAAGGGAGTTCAGCCCTGTAAATCATTCTAAAAATGTTTTTTATAAACGTGAATTTTTTATATAATAATGCAGTGCCCTAAAATATGAAAAGAGAAAACAAGTCTTGTAAGCCAATTGACAAAAAAAAAATTTTTTTAAGTTAAACAGATGTGACAGTCTTAGCAGTAGTCCTTATATTTAAATGTATATTAAAATCCCACATTATCGCAAATCCAGCCCTTGCCAAATGATTGTTGTCAAAGGCCATGTAATAGCCCACAGGACAACTCTGTACCATGGATCTTTGCAAAAGAAGCTCAGGCAGATTCCTTCACAAGCGAAGCACAAATGTTCGGGGGATCATCTTTTTCCCTGCAACTGATATGTCATTTGTATTTCAGGATATTTTATAGAGCGATAGGCTATCTTCCCTGTCCTCATTTCCTTCCTTCTTTATGTATTGTAGCAAGCGCTGCTGAGAAACGCTAAGCTACAGAAAAGCACTTCAGCACTTAGCATCTAAATGAGGACTGTGGCAGGGATAAGCTATACTCACGCTCCTTTCCTTGGTCTCTAAGTGAGAGCTGCTAAGGAACAGCTCAAGCCACCATTCCCAGAAAGCCTGGGATCACGGAAATTTTTTCCACAGTCATTATGGAGGCAGATAATTCCATTTTGTTTTCTGATCTTGTTGCCTTGGTCCCTGCAGTATAGACTTTAGAAAACATTTATGTTCTCAATTGCATCGATGGAAACAATACCAGTTTATATCAGTATCAAGAAGGTAGGTGTATATGGTAACTTCAAGAATTATCCTGTAAAACAACTAGGTGAACAGCTTAAGGTTGGAAAATTGACAGGCTTTGGCACTTGAGTGCCATTTTTACTGCTTAATGGAATTAAATCCAAATAGATGGTAAAATGTTCTCTCCTCAATCTGATCCAACCACCAATTTCTACTGCCTTTGCTAATCAACCACAGCTCCAACAGAAATAAACACAAACATGTATTTGAATGACTTATTCCCTTTTGCTAATTTGTATTCTTGATCTTCTCCCAAGGGCAATGGGAGAAATGTACAATGTTCCCCAAACTTCGTTCTAATTACTGGCCTGGATCTCTCAGACACAGGACAGATAATCCTTTTGCTATCCCTCTTCTTCCTGTTTTGAACCATGGTAGTACTTGGAAGATTTAGACTAAGAGAATATGCAGTTAAAAATGCTACAGAATGTATAGGTGAAACACGATTGGTCAGAGATTGATAACGGTTGAAGCTGAGTTATTGGGGTTTGTTATATATGCTGTTCTCAACCTTTGTAAAAACATTTTTTCCCCATAATATGAAAATTTTAAAAGAAAACCAATTATTCTGAAAAACAATAATCTATGGAATCTGGGCTCCACCAGGTGCCTTGGATTAAGGTGAGGAAATACCAGACAGGTTAATGTGGACAATCTATTGGTTCACTACTTAGTGTCCTGGATAATGGAACCTTCAAAGTGTGATACGATAAACCTAAAGAACCTGACTACAGAAAAAGGACTGAGATTTAGAGCAGCAAAAGGTAATTGCAGTTCTGAATGAAGGGGAAATTCCTCCTAATGTAGGGTGGTGTCAATTTGGCCTGGAGAGTTTAAGAATTTCATCTATGGAGCTGCATAGAAAGACTGACCTATTAACCTTCTTATAGGGTCTTATTGGGACTACTGGAATATAGCCCCCATAATGTGCTGGTACCATAGGATGCTGAAGGTGCGAAAACAACCTATTTTTAAAAAGCGAGTTTGGACTGGTCAGATGATGGTGAATTTAAATGATCCCCTTATGATCTGATTTTCTCTTGGCTTGGAGAAAACTCTAACCTAAGAAGCATACAGAGAAATGAAATGATCAATAACAGGGGATTACAATAAAGATTGAGAAAAACAAACCATAAAATTTTGGCTCATAATGAGACTGAAGCATCTGTCCAAAGTGGATGGTAGTTTCTGTTGAGAGGTCCTGGGAGTGCAGGTATATTTTAAGTGGGAGGCAATGGGGAATGTTATTTATGTGACCCAAGCTCAGTGTTTCCCTCAGCTGTTAACCTAGCCTGATCTTTTACTGAGTAAGAAAAAAAAATCCAGTTTCTGAAAAATAAAGGTTTATCCTAAGAAAAATTATATTGACCTCATTCTCTAAGCCATATAAATTCTCCCCCACTTTTCTGATGGAAATAGACAAGCGTCATTGGAGCCCAGAAAAAAAGGAATTTTATTAATAGTCCCAAGAGATAATAGTATCACCCAGTATAGAGCAGCATTAAACCAATTTTCCCAGCTGGGAAAAAGAAAAAAAAAAGGAATATCTTTCCATGGAAGGAGAGGGTTTAGATTAAAACTCCTTTTCTTCTGGTCCTTTTTTAATGCCTCATTTGTCACTATGTAATAGCACACAAAGGAGATCCTTCTTTGTGTCATGTTGTCATCCACCAAAAACTAAAACTAAAACGAAGATGCATCTTAGAGCATCCTTCTTGTCACTCACACAAACTGGTTTCATAACAAGAGCTGTAATGAAGTGTCTTTTCCCAGGATACTCACAGCCTTTGTTGTTATTAATAATTATAATAATAATAGTTATTGTCTTTCATGACAACAGAAATAGAGATTCTGGAAAGAAACACATAGGGCTCGAGTTGTGGAGGCCTTCAATGATAAACCTGGGAATTAAACTTCTCTGGTTATGTCTCAGAGCCCTCAGGCCTTCCTACAGTGCAGCTGCTGATCTAGCCCACCTCAGAGCTACTCCACAAATCCCAGCTTTTTTTAATGGATCAGGCACTTTTTTTTTTTTTTTATGAACTAAGGATGCTATTAAGTGACTCTTTTATACTGGTATTTTTTTTTTCCAGATTCCAAAGCAGTTCCTCACACCTTACTTTTTATTTCTTTAACTTCGGGGATTCCCAGCGTCTTTGAGGATGAGAATCCTCCCCTATCGTGACAGTTTTAGTGGATCCTCACTTGATCATATATGGTTTTTTTTAATCTGTTAGTGGGAAAAATTCAACATGGCAAAAACTTATGACAGAACCCCAGTATGAATTCAGTAATTTTTAAATGAGTTTATATTCTATTGTTCATAAAATACACCTAAAAGTAGTAGAACATAGTGTGGAGATCAATAATTTCAGCTTTACACAATGCTTGGTGAGAATATGGATTCAAAGACCCTCCTGCAATAACTGATTCCTTTGCCAATCAGGAGTCCCACATGTCATCATCAGATGAGATTTCAAGAGCCATAGAAAGGTTACTCTATAAGATGCATGTAGAGGACCAAAAGATGATGTTTTTCAAAAGCTGCCTTAAAATCCAAAGATTTTAGGTAAATTCTTGCCCTACTGCAGAAGAGAAATGGACCCTGTTTAAATTCCTGCTGCAGACCTTTGGAAAGAAGTAGAGGTGGTGACTTCTGTTGAAGAATGAGAGCAGAGCTATAGTTTACTTCTGTATCCCAGGGCATCCTTCTGATTTGGTGACTGAGTTAGGTGGGGAGAGAGTGAGAAATGAACAGAACTGGGTAAGATCCACTGTCATTATGACATATCATTTGGAGTAAAATGGGGCCAACCAGTTAAGGTAAAACACTTTCTAGGCCTGCTCATGAGTAAGTGCATTGGATGAGTAAGTGCATTGGATGAGTAAGTGCATTGGATGAGTAAGTGCATTGGAAGGAAAATCAAATTGGTTCATCTCTGGCCACCATTATAATCATCATCATCTGCTTGCCTTATCATGCATTCTTATTCTCTTTCTTTGGAGCCATAAGGATTAAGACAAACAAATTCAAAGAAAATAATTTTCTCAAGTTACTAAAAGACAGTTCTCCTTGGAAGTGTCCCAACTATAAAAAACTGTGGCAAATACTTTTCAAAGAAATCATCTTGTACTGATTTACCTAGTAAAAACACATATTATAGGTGAATGTCATCATTATTCTCTCCTTTTCAAGCCCAGGAATTTCTGTTGATGGACTCTTTAGACAGTAATTTCAGGCAGGCCTACAATTGAACAGCCAAGCAGAAATTGTGGTTCTCTATTTGTTAAATGCTTTTGAGGTCCTTACATAAAGGGTTGATAATGAAGTATTAAGAGAAACATTTCAAAGGCTGTGGTTGGTCAAATTTCTCTGCATGGCATAAAGGGGAAGATGACCTTATGCAAAACCCTGATAGTTTCATTAGAAGCATAATCAAGATTTAATGTTAAATTTAAAAATTGCTTTTCAAATGCCACCACAAACAGATTCTTGGTGAAGTGCAAATGTTTAATTTAAATTGGGGCTTATAGGAAAAAGCAATTAAAATCTAATTGTATTATAAAGGAGATTTGTACATTTGCTCCTCAAAGTCAGGCAAGGCGAGAAGGGGTTCTTAAACCCTGTTTTTTTAAATTAGAACTTTCTTTCACATCTCTTTTTCCTTTTTTCTTTTTGAATCCAGACACTTGAATTTGGACAGACAAGCAGCCCAGCCACCTTTCAGTGTGGCTGTGTCAGTATCGGAATGAAATGAACATGACCCCCTCCAGCAGGGAAGGGAACACACAGTAAAGGTATTTTTTATAGAACAATTCTTCACACCGCCCTGGTGACTAGGGAAAGGAATCTCGTGTTTCTCTTTTGCTGATACTGAATCAGCTGAAGAATACCATGAACATCAGTAGAAATGCTCTGAAATAGTCTCCTCTCCCTTTTGTCTTTTTGTTCTCATGAGGGGGAGAGAAGAGAGACCTTTTTTTTAACGTTGAAATATTTAATTAAAATGCCAATTAAAAATGGACTAATTGGTGGTTCTGCTTATAATCAGAAATGTTGCAAATTATTGTATTAACTTGCAAATAGTTTCAGGAAGTTGGCATACTTCTTATCAACACTCCAATAAAGACGGCTACACTCATTTATGATAAAAATATATTTTCAATTCTCAAAGGAAGCTTATCTCAGCAAAGAAATTTCTTTTCTTGCTTCCTCAACAGTTTATGTAGGAATTGGATTTATATCTTTGTTAAATAGATGGTCAAAATGAGAACTGATGAAGAGAGAGACTGAGCTCATATCTGAACTGGAGAGAAACTCCGAACACCCTAGCAACCTGCATTCTGTATGTTATTGTGTACTGGCGTATTTGCTAATGAACAGTTGCATGTATAGATAGTTTATGTGGTTTCCAAGAGCTAAATGAGAATGGTGATGATATTCTTTAGCATTTGTGTTTATAATTTACAAAGCACTTCCATATACGTTATCTGATTTTCTGAACAATTTAGAAATATTTGTAAATTGAACAAATTAAATAAATTTCTCGAGACGTTTAGATTTCTAAAATATCTGGTTTCAAACATGTTTGTTAACCCAATGCCTGCTTAGTGGTTCAAATAAAATTTTTTATGCCTAGGAAATGACAATTTGAGCAATTACTTAGACTATCCTGAAAAAAAACTAAAGTCAGAAAGTATAAAGTAAGATCCCATTGAATTTTGTCTCCAGACTACCTCAAGATCAGATTCAACACACGGTAGAACTTGCTTTGAACTACCTTCCTCCTCTCTACAATGCTGACATCAGGATTTCGTGAAAAGGGCTGCTGTCCATTTACCCCCAAATCACTTTGGTGGAATATTTGTGGAATAGCGATTTATAAAAATAGGAACCCCCCCTCCCATCATTTAGTCCTTTATTGGTAGGGGTCCTAAAGATTCACTAAAATCAGCCATGAATTTAGGAAGAGCCCTACCCCATAGAACAGTTTTTCCTAGGCGAGATCTCAAGGCTTCCTACATTTCTGGAAATGAAATGAGCTTTACCCAACATATTACATACACTCACCTATTCCCAGCTCCAGGTAAGAGTCCAGGTTACTTACCAGCTGTGGCTGAGTTGGAGGACACAGGTGAAAAGAGAGATGTACACAGAAGGCTTTGAAAGAAACATAATCCTCTGGAGTAACAGCTAGAGAAAATTCCAAAAAACTGGGAGATGGGTAAGCAAGACAGAGAAATATTCTCCTCGGTGGCAGTGGGATGGAATTCTCAAAGCCCAACTTCCTTGGTGTGTAAGCGATCCCAAACAGAGTTAAGGGGAGGTGAAATGGAGCTGCCAAACGTCCAAAGAAGAGATTATCTACTTAATTAAAGTTTTTTTTCCCCTCTAAGTCCTTCAGCCAATCAGAACTCAAGTGCCAGAGAAAGATTGAGTCGATCAAAAGAACACTCCAGGATCCTCCCAGACAAATGCAGAAGAAGGGGACCAGGAGAAAGAGGACAAAGAAAGAAGCAGGGGGAAGAGACATAGCAAATCCCCTCCACATAAACACTGCATGGAGTCTCTTTCCTCTCTCTTGCCTATCCCCTCCCATCACACCACAACCTTTCCCCACCTATGCACACTTACACACAGACACACACACACAACACACACACACACACACACACAGCCGGGTCCCCAAAAGAGATCCTTTCTGGACTGTGCTTTCCTGGTTGTCCTCTGTAGCACTTTGAGACTGAATTTGCATTCAGGATAGCATTTTTTTGTTTGTTTTGTTTTTTTCAGAAAAAAATACACCAGGTGCAGGTGAACCTCCACCCTCTGATTTGAGAATGTGGGGATGCAGTCCTACCATCTAGTGTATTCTCTGTCTAAGTTAGAAAGGCTAGAAACTTCAGGAAGCCTGATGGTTTTTTCTTCCTTTCAACTTTTTCATCACACAATTACTTACCAAATGCCTATTTTATTCTTGACACTACCCTAGGCATTGTGGAAATTTTTAAAAACCAAAACATGATTTCTGCCCTAATGACATTTACAACCTAGTAAGGTGACAATAAAATAATGCAGTTTAATAAAGTATTAAATAGCTACAAACTGCCTATAATAGTGTAGGCTTATTTAGGGGAGGTTTTCTGAAGAAGGTAGAATTTGAGTTTCGAAGAAGGGAAGAGATTTCAATAGGCACACAAAGGTGATCTCAAAATCCCTACTTTCTTAAACTCAGGTGGCAGAGCCAGGAGGGCACCCAGGCCCTCGCTCACACTTCTCTGGGACTCTGCTCCTTCTGTTCCCTAGGGAGGAGGGTGGCCTCAGCCACAGCACTGGGGATCCTCAAAGGGCTCCAGACTGATGTCTATGTGGCCATATAGTCCCATCTTTTTAAAAAAATTTCAGTTAACTTTTGTGGGTACATAGTAGGTATATATATTTATGGAGTACATATACATGAGATATTTTGATACAGGCATACAATGAATGCATGATAATCACGTCAGGGTAAATGGGTATCCATCACCTCAAGCATTAATCGTTTGTGTTACAAACAGTCTAATTATACTCTTAGTTACCACATACAATGAAATTATTATTGACGATAGTCACCCTGTTGTGCTATTGAATACTAGGTCTTCTTCATTCTTTCTAACTATTTTCACACCTTCTACTTTGGCATCCACATCACCTTTCTTAAGGTCTCCCTGAGACAATGGTCTTTGTTCTTTTCTTTTAACCTTGTTCCTCTTGCTCCAAAACCCTCTCTGGCTAGACTGAACCAGAAAATAAAGAATTAATACACAAATTCACTTTCTCCATGACCTAGGCCAGACGATTTAGGGGGTCTTCACCTCAGTATCTTAACTGTGTAATTTTGTTGTTCACATGGAATCTTCTAGACCAAGTCTTTATTTGGGGCTCCAAACTTTATTGTGAGATGAGCTTGGTCAGTTGAGGCTCCTACACAAACAACTTTAGGTCCTTCTCTCTCTTCATTCAGAAAGGGAGCAGTAGAGTCTATTTCAGGCCAAGAGTCAGGTCCTAGGAAGATAAGGAGCAATGACTCCTGGATTTCAGCCTTGACTTCTTCCCTGACCACAGTTTTTGCCATTTACTTGACTAGAGAACTCCTAAGGGATGCAAAAATTCATTGGGAGGTAGAGCAGATTTGGGCAGTTTTTGTGTAAAAAGGGAGAGCTAATTTAAAATAAGTTCATTGAGGCACTGTCCTATCCCCTTAGAATTTTTTCCACAAAGGAAAAAGTTAAGACTTTTATTGTTTGTTTATCTATCTATCTATCAATCTATCTATCTATCTATCTATCTATCTATTTATTTTTAGAGACAGGGTCTCGCTATTCTGTCCAGGCTGGTCTCATACTCCTGGCTTGGCGAGATCATCCAGCCTTGGTCTCCCAATGTGCTGGGATTACAGGCGTGAGCCACTACACCTGGCCTACTTTTATTGTTTTGCACAAAATTAATACATTCTTATAATAAAAACTTAAACATGACAGAGATAAATAGTGCAAATCCCTTTTGATGACCTGCCTTCTCCCCTCTAGGATAACAGCAGTTAAGTTTTAGATGGTCTTTCAAGAGGTTTTATATGCATATGTAAATGTGTATATAAACATTTTCCACAAAAATGAGATTATATAAATTATATTTTGCAAATTGCTTTTCTCATTTAGGAATATGCAACTTTCTTTTTTTAATTTTTTTAATTTTTAAATTTTTTTATTATACTTTAAGTTCTAGGGTACATGTGCACAACGTGCAGGTTTGTTACATATGTATACATGTGCCATGTTGGTGTGCTGTACCCGTTAACTCGTCATTTACATTAAGTATATCTCCTAATGCTATCCCTCCCCCCTCCCCCCTCCCCCCACCCCATGACAGGCCCTGGTGTGTGATGTTCCCCACCCTGTGCCCAAGTATTCTCATTGTTCAATTCCCACCTATGTGTGAGAACACACGGTGTTTGGTTTTCTGTCCTTGCGATAGTTTGCTCAGAATGATGGTTTCTAGCTTTATCCATGTCCCTACAGAGGACATGAACTAATCCTTTTTTATGGCTGCATAGTATTCCATGGTATATATGTGCCACATTTTCCTAATCCAGTCTATCATTGATGGGCATTTGGGTTGGTTCCAAGTCTTTGCTATTGTGAATAGTGCTGCAGTAAACATATGTGTGCATGTGTCTTTATAGCAGAATGATTTATAATCTTTTGAGTATATGCCCAGTAATGGGATGGCTGGGTCAAATGGTATTTCTAGTTCTAGATCCTTGAGGAATCACCACACTGTCTTCCACGATGGTTGAACTAGTTTACAATCCCACCAACAGTGTAAAAGCATTCCTATTTCTCCACACCCTCTCCAACACCTGTTGTTTCCTGACTTTTTAATGATCACCATTCTAACGGGTGTGAGATGGTACCTCATTGTGATTTTGATTTGTATTTCTCTGATGGCCAGTGATGATGAGCATTTTGTCATGTGTCCGTTGGCTGCATAAATGTCTTCTTTAGAGAAGTGCCTGTTCATATCCTTTGCCCACTTTTTGATGGGGTTGTTTGATTTTTTCTTGTAAATTTGTTGAAGTTCTTTGTAGATTCTGGATATTAGCCCTTTGTCAGATGGGTAGACTGTAAAATCTTTCTCTCATTCTGTAGGTTGCCTGTTCACTCTGATGGTAGTTTCTTTTGCTGTGCAGAAGCTCTTGAGTTTAATTAGATCCCATTTTTCAATTTTGGCTTTTGTTGCCATTCTTTTGGTGTTTTAGTCATGAAGTCCTTGCCCATGCCTATGGCCTGAATGGTATTGCCTAGGTTTTCTTCTAGGGTTTTTATGGTTTTAGGTCTAACATTTAAGTCTTTAACCCATCTTGAATTAATTTTCCTATAAGGTGTAAGGAAGGGATCCAGTTTCAGCTTTCTCCATATGGCTAGCCAGTTTTCCCAGCACCATTTATTAAATAGGGAATCCTTTCCCCATTTCTTGTTTTTGTCAGGTTTGTCAAAGATCAGATGGTTGTAGATATGCAGCATTATTTCTGAGGGCTCTGTTCTGTTCCATTGGTCTATATCTCTGTTTTGGTACCAGTACCATGCTGTTTTGGTTACTGTAGCCTTGTAGTATAGTTTGAAGTCAGGTAGCATGATGCCTCCAGCTTTGTTCTTTTGGCTTAGGATTGTCTTGGCAATGTGGGCTCTTTTTTGGTTCCATATGAACTTTAAAGTGGTTTTTTCCAATTCTGTGAAGAAAGTCATTGGTAGCTTGATGGGGATGGCATTGAATCTATAAATTACCTTGGGCAGTATGGCCATATTCACAATGTTGATTCTTCCTACTCATGAGCATGGAATTTTCTTCCATTTGTTTGTATCCTCTTTTATTTCATTGAGCAGTGGTGTGTAGTTCTCCTTGAAGAGGTCCTTCACATCATTTGTAAGTTGGATTCCTAGGTATTTTATTCTCTTTGAAGCAATTGTGAATGGGAGTTCACTCATGATTTGGCTCTCTGTTTGTCTGTTATTGGTGAATAGGAATGCTTGTGATTTTTGCACATTGATTTTGTATCCTGAGACTTTGCTGAAGTTGCTTATCAGCTTAAGGAGATTTTGGGCTGAGACGATGGGGTTTTCTAAGTATACAATCATGTCATCTGCAAACAGGGACAATTTGACTTCCTCTTTTCCTAATTGAATACCCTTTATTTCTTTCTCTTGCCTGATTGCCCTGGCCAGAACTTCCAACACTATGTTGAATAGGAGTGGTGAGAGAGGGCATCCCTGTCTTGTGCCAGTTTTCAAAGGGAAGGCTTCCAGTTTTTGCCCATTTGGTATGATATTGGCTGTGGATGTGTCATAAATAGCTCTTATTATTTTGAGATACATCCCATCAATACCTAGTTTATTGAGAGTTTTTAGCATGAAGGGCTGTTGAATTTTGTTGAAGGCCTTTTCTGCATCTATTGAGATAATCATGTGATTTTTGTCTTTGGTTCTGTTTATATGATGGATTACGTTTATTGATTTGCATATGTTGAACCAGCCTCGCATCCCAGGGATGAAGCCAAGTTGATTGTGGTGGATAAGCTTTTTGACGTGGTGCTGGATTTAGTTTGCCAGTATTTTATTGAGGATTTTTGCGTAGGTGTTCACCAGGGATATTGGTCTAAAATTCTCTTTTTTTATTGTGTCTCTGCCAGGCTTTGGTATCAGGATGATATTAGCCTCATAAAATGAATTAGGGAGGATTCTCTCTTTTTCTATTTATTGGAATAGTTTCAGAAGGAATGGTACCAGCTCTTCTTTGTACCTCTGGTAGAATTCGGCTGTGAATCTGTCTGGTCCTGGACTTTTTTTTGGTTGGTAGGCTATTAATTATCTCAATTTCAGAACCTGTTATTGGCCTATTCAGGGATTCAATTTCTTCCTGGTTTAGTCTTGGGAGGGTGTATGTGTCCAGGAATTTATCCATTTCTTCTAGATTTTCTAGTTTATTTGCATAGAGATATTTATAGTATTCTCTGATGGTAGGTTGTATTTCTGTGGGATCGGTGGTGATATCCCGTTTATCATTTTTTATTGCGTCTATTTGATTCTTCTCTCTTTTCTTCTTTATTAGTCTTGCTAGCAGTCTATCAATTTTGTTGATCTTTTCAAAAAACCAGCTCCTGGATTCAATGATTTTTTTGAAGGGTTTTTTGTGTCTCTATCTCCTTCAGTTCTGCTCTTATCTTAGTTATTTCTTGCCTTCTGCCAACTTTTGAATGTGTTTGCTCTTGCTTCTCTAGTTCTTTTAATTGTGATGTTAGGGTGTCAATTTTAGAACTTTCCTGCTTTCTCTTGTGGGCATTTTAATGCTATAAATTTCCCTCTATACACTGCTTTAAATGTGTCCCAGAAATTCTGGTATGTTGTGTCTTTGTTCTCATTGGTTTCAAAGAACATCTTTATTTCTGCCTTCATTTCATTATGTACCCAGTAGTCATTCAGAAGCAGGTTGTTCAGTTTCCATGTAGCTGAGCGGTTTTGAGTGAGTTTCTTGATCCTGAGTTCTAGTTTGATTGCACTGTGGTCTGAGAGACAGTTTGTTGTAATTTCTGTTCTTTTACATTTGCTGAGGAGTGCTTTACTTCCAACTATGTGGTCAATTTTGGAATAGGTGTGATGTGATGCTGAGAAGAATGTATAATGTTTATTCTGTTGATTTGGGGTGGAGAGTTCTGTAGATGTCTATTAGGTCTGCTTGGTGCAGGCTGAGTTCAATTCCTTAATATCCTTGTTAACTTTCTGTCTTGTTGATCTGTCTAATGTTGACAGTGGGGTGTTAAAATCTCCCATTATTATTGTGTGGGAGTCTAAGTCTCTTTGTAGGTCTCTAAGGACTTGCTTTATGAATCTGGGTGCTCCTGTATTGGGTGCAATATATATAAATATATTTAGGATAGTTAGCTCTTCTTGTTGAATTGATCCCTTTACCATTATGTAATGGCCTTCTTTGTCTCTTTTGATCTTTGTTGGTTTAAAGTCTGTTTTATCAGAGACTAGGATTGCAACCCCTGCTTTTTTTTGTTTTCCATTTGCTTGGTAGATCTTCCTCCATCTCTTCATTTTGAGCCTATGTGTGTCTCTACACGTGAGATGGGTCTCCTGAATACAGTACACTGATGGGTCTTGACTCTTTATTCAATTTGCCAGTCTGTGTCTTTTAATTGGAGCATTTAGCCCATTTACATTTAAGGTTAATATTGTTATGTGTGAATTTGATCCTGTCATTATGATGTTAGCTGGTTATTTTGCTCGTTAGTTGATACAGTTTCTTCCTAGCATTGATGGTCCTTACAATTTGGCATGTTTTTGTAGTGGCTGGTACCGGTTGTTCCTTTCCATGTTTAGCACTTCCTTCAGGAGCTTTTGTAAGGCAGGCCTGGTGGTGACAAAATCTCTCAGCATTTGCTTGTCTGTAAAGTATTTTATTTCTCCTTCACTTATGAAGCTTAGTTTGGCTGGATATGAAATTTCTGGGTTGAAAATTCTTTTCTTTAAGAATGTTGAATATTGGCCCCCACTCTCTTCTGGCTTGCAGAGTTTCTGCCGAGAGATCCACTGTTAGTCTGATGGGCTTCCCTTTGTGGGTAACCTGACCTTTCTCTCTGGCTGCACTTAACATTTTTTCCTTCATTTCAACTTTGGTGAATCTGACAATTATGTGTCTTGGAGTTGCTCTTTTCACGGAGTATCTTTGTGGCATTCTATGTATTTCCTGAATTTGAATGTTGGCCTGCCTCGCTAGGTTGGGGAAGTTCTCCTGGATAATATCCTAAAGAATGTTTTCCAACTTGGTTCCATTCTCCCTGTCACTTTCAAGTATACCAATCAGACATAGATTTGGTCTTTTCACATAGTCGCATATTTCTTGGAGGCTTTGTTCATTTCTTTTTACTCTTTTTTCTCTAAACTTCTCCTCTCACTTCATTTCATTCATTCGATCTTTAATCACTGATACCCTTTCTTCCACTTGATCAAATCACCTACTGAAGCTTGTGCATGCATCACGTAGTTCTCATGCCATGGTTTTCAGCTCCATCAAGTCCATTTAAGGACTTCTCTACACTGTTTATTCTAGTTAGCCATTTGTCTGATCTTTTTTCAAGGTTTTTAGCTACTCTGCGATGGGTTCGAACATCCTCCTTTAGCTTGGAGAAGTTTGTTATTACAGATCATCTGAAGCCTTCTTCTCTCAACTTGTCAAAGTCATTCTCCGTCCAGCTTTGTTCCGCTGCTGGCGAGGAGCTGCGTTCCTTTGGAGGAGAAGAGGCGCTCTGATTTTTAGAATTTTCAGCTTTTCTGCTCTGGTTTCTCCCCATCTTTGCGGTTTTATCTACCTTTGGTCTTTGATAATGGTAACGTACAGACAGGGTTTTGGTGTGGATGTCCTTTCTGTTTGTTAGTTTTCCTTCTAACAGTCAGGACCCTCAGCTGCAGGTCGTTGGAGTTTGCTGGAGGTCCACTCTAGACCGTTTTCCTGGGTATCACCAGCGGAGGCTGCAGAACAGCAAATATTGCAGAATGGCAGATGTTGCTGCCTGATCCTTCCTCTGGAAGCTTCGTCTCAGAGGGGCACCCGGCTGTATGAGGTGTCAGTCGGCCCCTACTGGGAGGTGTCTCCCAGTTAAGCTACTCGGGGGTCAGGGACCCACTTGAGGAGGCAGTCTGTCCGTTCTCAGATCTCAAACTCCGTGCTGGAGAACCACCACTCTCTTCAAAGCTGTCAGACAGGGACGTTTAAGTCTGCAGAAGTTTCTGCTGCCTTTTGTTCAGCTATGCCCTGCCCCCAGAGGTGGAGTCTACAGAGGCAGGCAGGCCTCCTTGAGCTGCGGTGGGCTCCAGCCAGTTCGAGCTTCCTGGCCGCTTTGTTTATCTACTCAACCCTTAGCAATGGCGGACGCCCTGCCCCCAGCCTTGCTGCCACCTTGCTGTTCCATCTCAGACTGCTGTGCTAGCAGTGAGCGAGGCCTTGTGGGTGTGGGACCCTCTGCGCCAGGCGCGGGATATAATCTCCTGGCGTGCCATTTGCTAAGGCCGTTGGAAAAGCGCAGTATTAGGGTGGGAGTGTCCCGATTTTCCAGGTACTGTATGTCACAGCTTCCCTTTGCTAGGAAAGGGAATTCCCCGACCCCTTGAGCTTCCCCAGTGAGGCAATGCCCCGCCCTGCTCCGTGGGCTGCACCCACTCTCTGACAAGCCCCAGTGAGATGAACCTGGTACCTCAGTTGGAAATGCAGGTATCACCCATCTTCTGTGTCACTCATGCTGGGAGCTGCAGACTGGTGCTATTCCTATTTGGCCATCTTGGAACCTCTATACAACTTTCTATGTTAGGGTCTAAAGATCTCTTGGCCAGGCACGGTGGCTCATGCCTGTAATCCCAGCACTTTGGGAGGCCGAGGCAGGTGATCACAAGGTCAGGAGTTCAAGACCAGCCTGACCAACATGGTGAAACCCGTCTCTACTAAAATTACAAAAATTAGCCAGACATGGTGGCGTGTGCCTGTAGTCCCAGCTATTCAGGAGGCTGAGGCAGGAGAATCACTTGAACCTGGGAGGTAGAGGTTACAGTGAGCCGAGATCGCACCACTGCACTCCAGCCTGGGCAACAGAGCAAGACTCAGTCTCAAAAAATATATATATATATTTCTTACTCTCAATTTTTTAAAGAGCAGGATAGTATAAATTGTCAGGTATACAAGTAATCTTATTTTGCTCAATATTTGGGTTGTTTTCAGTCTAATAAAGGAATTGGCAGTTTTTCTTTTTTTTAATTCTTCGGGTATTTAAAAGGCAACTTTTTCAACACCTGTGAAGAGAAGGGAACAAAAAAGTCAACTTTTTAATTTATTTCTATTTGGATTTAAGTATTGCTATTTTAATCATCTTGATACTGGAGGATAGAGTCTTTATCTCAATGGTTGAGGTACAATGAATTATAAATAAATTTATGAGTTCCATCAGGTTTTGTTTTCAACTTTATAACCCTCTCATTATTTTCAAATCCTAAGTCTGGAATTTTCTCTTGGTGCCCTCAAATCAGGGGCCCCATGTAAAAATGAACTACATTTGCATTTTTCCTCTAAAACAGACTATATTACATTATTTGATTTACTATTATTAATAATTAAGAATCAGATATTCTTAGATCTCTTGGGGGTTTTTTTTGTGTTTTTTTTTTTGAGAGAGAGTCTTACTCTGTCACCCAGGCTGGAGTGCAGTGGCGCCATCTCAGCTCACTGCAGCCTCCCGGGTTCAAGCAATTCTCCCTGACTCAGCCTCCTGAGTAGCTGGGATTACAGGCACCCACCACCATGCCCAGCTAATTTTTGTAGTTTTAGTAGAGACGGGGTTTCACCACGTTGGCCAGGTTGGTTTTGAACTCTTGACCTCAGGTGTTCCACCTGCCTCAGCCTCCTAAGGTGCTGGGATTACAGGCATGAGCCACTGTGACCGGCCTCTCCTGGGATTTTATTTTATTTTTTTGAGGCAGAGTCTAGCTCTGTCGCCCAGACTGGAGTGCAGTGGCGCGATCTCAGCTCACTGCAATCTCCGCCTCTCTCCTGGAATTTTATACCAGAAACTAATATATATTGAAGCATTTTACAACCAAATTTCTTTTTTTTTCTTTTTTTTTTGAGATGGAGTCTCCCTGTTGTCACCTGGGCTGGAGTGCAATGGCATCTCAGCTCACTGCAACCTCTGCCTCTTGGGTTCCAGCGATTCTCCTGCCTCAGCCTCCCAAGTAGCTGAGATTACAGGCACCTGCCACCACGCCTAGCTAATTTTTGTATATTTAGTAGAGACAGGGTTTCACCATGTTTGCCAGGCTGGTCTTGAACTCCTGACCTTAGGTGATCCACCTGCCTCAGCCTCCCAAAGCGCTGGGATTACAGGCGTGAGCTGCTGCATCCAGCCTGACAACCAAATTTCTTAATATTCTTCTATCCTAGTTCATCTTCCAAAGGTGTTTGCTTAGTGTTATTCTTGTAGACATAAAAATGTGAAAATTAAGCTAGAGGGCAGAAAAGCAATATACTGAGTATCCTTAGTGATAGTACTGTTTTAAGTTATTATTATTAATGCCCTGACACTTTATTCTCTATTTAAAACTTCGATAGTGGCACATTTGCTTTGTTGTACTTTTCCCTAAGAAAACATGGTGCATGAATGTGTCTATTTAATTGGCAAAAATATAATAGCCTATGATGTGTCAGGCCCTGTGTAAGACACTGAATCATAGTGATAGAGGAGGCTGCCACCACATTGATAGTCTCCTGGAAGAACAGACAAGTAAACATTCAAAATTGCCAAGGGAAAGATATGCATGGCGTGCCTTGGGAGCTTGTAGGCGGTGTACCCAAAGGAACAGGGGGAGAGGCAGAGAGACTTCCTAGAACATGAAGAGACTTGGTTAAGTCTAAAACAAAATGAAATAAGAGTTCATCAGTAGTGAAAAAAAGGAAGGAGGTTTCATATAGAGGGAATAACAAAAGGTATTACAAACGTATGAAGCAACAGGGTACACTGGAGAACTATTATTAGCCCATTGTGGCTGCAGTATGTGGAACAGGGAGGGAGAAGAAAGGCAGGCTGGGCACAGTGACTCACGCCTGTAATCCCAGCTCTTTAGGAGGCCGAGGCAGGCGGATCACCTGAGGTCAGGAGTTCGAGACCAGCCTGACCAACATGGTGAAACCCCGTCTCTACTAAAAATACAAAAATTATCCAGGCATGGTGGCAGGCGCCTGTAATCCCAGCTGCTCAGGAGGCTGAGGCAGGAGAATCGCTTGAACCTGGGAGGCGGAGGTTGCAGTGAGTCGAGATCATGCTATTGCACTCCAGCCTGGGGGACAGAGCGAGAGATTCCTCGTCTCAAAAAAAAAAAAAAAAAAAAAAAAAAAAAAGAAGAAGAAGAAGAAGAAGAAAGGCCAGAGAAATTAGGTAGTATGCAGGGGAGGAAGCGCCCGTTCTAAGGAGTTTGTGTTTTATCATCATGAAGGCAATTGGAAACCATCAAAGGGTTTAAGCAGACATGTAATATAAAATGTATACATTAGAAGACTTATTTTTTGGCAGTGATGAAAAATGGCTTAGATGAGGATGAGATTGGAGGCAGAGACAATTTAGGGCCAGTTGCAGAAATCTGGGTGAAAAAAGACAAAGACTGAATATGGCAGTGAATAGAAGAGTATTGAATTAGCTATTTAGTATAATGAAGGACACTGTGATTGAATATTTGCTTGGCGCTTCATACTCACTAAGTATGCAAGATTCATTTGCTAATATTTAATCTATTGTTCTCTAGAGTATTTTTTAAATATGTTATTAAAGTTGATTTGAGGACAATTAACATTTAGGTAAACGTGTCATTTTAAATTTAACTTGGCATTAAAAAAACCTTTCTATAAACAAAGTAGACTAATGGAAATATATCTTTAATATGTATGTTGAAAGTAAATATTTTTGGGCCGGGCACGGTGGCTCATGCCTATAATCCCAGCACTTTGGGAGGCCGAGGTGGGTAGATTACCAACATGGTGAAACCTTGTCTCTAGTAAAAATTCAAAAATTAGCTGGGCATGGTGGCAGGTGCCTGTAATCCCAGCTACTCAGGAGGCTGAGGCAGGAGAATTGCGTGAACCCCGGCGGCAGAGGTTGCAGTGACTCAAGATTGAGCCACTGCACTCCAGCCTGGGTGACAGAGTGAGTCTCAAAAAACAAAACAAAACAAAAAAGGTAAATATTTTTAACATATAAAGAGCTATAACAAACCATTAGAATGAAAAATGTCCAATTTTAAAATGGCAAATTCATATGGATAGGCTTTTCAAAAGTCAGAAATAAAAAACACCCGAGAAGCAGATAATAATATTTACCTTGGCCGGGAGTGGTGGCTCACGCCACCCAACCCTTTGGGAGGCCGAGGTGGGAGGATCACGTGAGATCGGGAGTTCGAGGTCAGCCTGGCCAACATGGAGAAACCCTGTCTCTACTAAAAATACAAAAAATTAGCTGGGTGTGGTGGCGGCTGCCTGTAATCCCAGCTACTTGGGAGACTGAGGCAGGAGAATCACTTGAACCCCGGAGGGTGGAAGTTGCAGTGAGACAAAATTGTGCCACTGCACTCCAGCCTAGGTGACAGAGTGAGACATTGTCTCAAAAAAAAAAAAAAAAAGAAAATATTTACCTTTACTGATTATAAAAGGAAGATTAAAATAACGAGACATCACCTAACTCATCAAATTGGCAAAGATTTAAAAAAATAAGATCCAATATTGTTTTGTCAAATGGCCATTTTATATACTGCTAATAGGAGTGTGAATTAATCCAATGCTTTTGAGATGAATTTGATAACATGAATTTAAAACTTTAATCATAGTAATACACTTTGACCCAATAATTCCACCTTTAGGAATTTATTTTAAGGAAGTAATCATATGATGTTTATAAAGATTATACACAAGGGAATTCATTGAATTATTACAACTAATAGCAGAGTGCTTTTGGAGTGTCTGCCCAGCTCATAATCACGTTTATAGGCTATCTAACCTCCAGTGGGGGGCCTCTGGCAGTAATTTTGTACCACATGACCTCAGCCCTGACCATAAATGATGTAACTGAGTAACTAAGTGGGTACTCTCCCCAGCTGAGCCAATCAGGTTTCCTTCCCTGGAAATTTGGATGAGAGAGAGAATGACAGAGAGGAAAATAGTATCTCTGTCAAGTTGGGCTTCTCACTGTTTCCTGAATATTCCATGTATTTTTTTTTTCAAAAGAAGAATAGTGAGAGCAGAAAGGAGAAACATGAGATAGCAAAATGTGCTCTAAAATAGATGACAAGGAGAAAAAGATTTAGAGAATCTAGAAGCCCTAGAGTAGTAGATAGAAGCCGAGTGTGTCTTTGCACAACCAAAAAGGACTACATCAACTTCAATAAGTGACACCTGGCTGAGGCAATTTAGTGTTGAATAACATAGCTTGTGGCAATGATCCTCTTTCATGGTAACTGACCTCTACTCAGAATTATCTTTTGTGTAAGGAAAGTCTAGGCAGGGGCCGGGCGCAGTGGCTCACGTCTGTAATCCCAGGACTTTGGGAGGCCAAGGCGGGTGGATCACCTGAGGTCAGGAGTTCGAGACCAGCCTGGCCAACAAGGTGAAACCCCATCTCTACTAAAAAAATACAAAAATTAGCCAGGTGTGGTGGCTCACTCCTGTAACTCCTGTAATCCCTGCTACTTGGGAGGCTGAGGCATGAGAATTGCTTAAGCCTGAAAGGCAGAGTTTGTAGTGAGCCAAGATTGTGCCACTGCACTCCAGCCTGGGTGATAGAGTGAGACTCTACCTCAAAAATAAATAAATAAATAAAAATAAAGTCTAGGCAGGAAGTAATCGGTGACTGAGGGGTCCTGGTTAACCCATTCCTTTTTACTTTGCTATTCCATTTCCACTGGCTTTTCAAGGATGCCAGGATTGGAAGAAATACACTATGCCTGAGAAAAAACAACTTGATATAGAAAACTAATGTGGAAGATGTATTCGTTTCCTAGGGCTGCCGCTGTATTACAAAGCACCGCAAAATGGGAAGCTTAAAACAACCAAAATGTATTCTCTCACAGTTTAGAGAGCAGAAGTTTAAAATTAAGGTGTCAGCAGGATTGGTTCCTCTTTGGGGGCTCAGAGAAAGAATCTGTTCCAAGCCTTACTCTTAGCTTCTGGTGTTGCTGGCGATCCTTGGCATTTCTTGGCTTGTGGACACACCACTCTAGTCTCAGCATCTGTCATCACACGGTGTTCTCTCCTTTCTTTCCTCCTCCTCCTCCTTCTTCTTCTTTCTTCTCCTTCTCCTTCTTCCTCTCTTCCTTCTTCTTCTTCTTCATTTTTAAAATTTTTATTTATTTATTTTTAGAGACAGAGTCTCGCTTGTCCCCTAGGCTGGAGTGCAGTGGTGTGGTCGGAGCTCACTGCAGCCCTGAACTCCTGGGAACAAGTGGTCCTCCTGTCACAGCCTCCTAAGTAGCTAGGACTACAGGTGCACGCCATCACACCTGGCTAATTCTTATATTTTTTTAGAGACAAGGTCTCACTATGTTGCCCAGGTTGGTCTCAAACTCCTGGCCTCAAGCGATCCTCCCATCTTGGCCTCCCGAAGTATTGGAATTACAGGTATGAGCCACTGCCCCTGGCCTCTTTTCTTCTTAGAAGGACACAATTTGTGTTGGATTAAGAGCCCACACTACTCCAGCATGACGTCATGTTAAATTGACTAATTACATCTGCCACAGCAACTCTATTTCCAAATAAAGTCACATGCTGTGGTACTGGAGCTTAGAGCTGCAATATATCTTTTGGGAGGACACAACTCAATCCATAACGTATAGGATATATACCTTTAAACGTTTCACTCTAAAAACTCCAAATGGCTGGTCATAGTGGCTTACTCCTGTAATTCCAGCACTGGGAGGCCAAGGCGGGTGGAAAACTTGAGCTCAGGAGTTTGAGACCAGCCTAATCAATACGGCAAAACTCTCTGTCTACCAAAAATACAAAAGTTAGTCTGGCATGGTGACTCGCACATGTAGTCCCAGCTACTTGGGAGGCTGAGGTGGGAGGTTCGCTGGAGCCTGGGAAGTCAAGGCTGCAGTGAGCCAAGATTACATCACTGTACTCCAGCTGGGAGACAGGGTGAAACCCTATCTCAAAACAACAACAATAACAACAACCAAAATACACCCCCAAACCCTGCAGCAAACCTTGTACTCACATTCAGATGTTGTATAATCTCAGATTTTATCACTTTGGAACTTTTTATCTGGGTGGTCAAATCCCATACAACAGATGATAGAAAGTTCTGTGATGCCAGAGCCTGCATTCTGGGTATTGAGCCCTTTCTTATTGAGCCATTTGAGTTATTCTGGGGAGAACTCATCAATTATTTACTGGAGGGGCAGGTGCTTGACTGATGAAGGGAGAGTGAAATTGATGGGCCAGCTGTTCTATGTACAGACTTTTAATCAATAACTCCCACATCTCATTTGCTCCCTCTGTTGTATCTGGGGCCTCCAGCTAAAAGCTCCTCCTGGATCCTGTGGATTACCCAGTGTCCTTGGCTGCCACCCCCTCCACACAAACCCTAGGCAGTAGCTGCTTCTTCTTGGCTTCATTACCCTTATCTCTAACTTCAAAAAGTTGGTTGAAATCTTCATTTGCTGATGGGCCCCTTCATTTTTTTCACCACTGTAAGTTTTATTTATTTCTATGTTATTTGTCATCATTATAATAGGGTGGGGTTCCAGTAGTGAGAGGGAAAAACTGTATGTGTTCACTTGGCCACCTAAAACTTGTGAATATATATACTTAAAGTGTTAATAGATATTACCAAATTGCCTTTCCTTTTCAATATTTATATTTCTCTATTCTTTTTCTTCTTTTGTTGCATTGACTAAACTTGAATATAATATTGGTGATAGTAGTGGGCCTCCTGATCTTATCCTATTTTGGTGGAAATGCTTCTAATATTTCATCGTTAAATACGATGTTTTGGAGGCCATTATCCTTATTGAAATGACTCAGAAGCAGGAAGCAGAAAACAGCATGTCTTCACTTATTAGTGAGAGCTAACAACGAGTGCACATAGACACACAGGATGGAATAATAGACACTGAAGACTCCATAAGGTGGGAGGGTGATGAGCCTGGTCCTGAAATTGTACTTCCTGATTGTTGCTGGCACAATTTATTTTTTAATATTCACTTTGTATTCAGAAACATTACTCACTCTAATTCTAACATTTTATGGGATATTCTTTTGCGTTTTTTTATATTGACATATGTGATCTGAAAATAGCGACGTTTCTTCCTTTTATTTCTTGTTCAATTTTACTGTGTCAACTAAGACCTCTATTTCAATAGAATAGAAATGATGATAGTGGCAACTTTTGTCTTGTTCATGAAATGGAATAATTTTAGTGTTTCACCATGAAAGAAGATATATGACATGAAATTGTGATAGCCAGTCTCTATATGGCTCCAAATGACCTTTGCCTAATGATATTCACATCCCATATCTGAAGAGGGCTGACCTGTGTAATAGGATATTGCAGAAATAGTCATGTGTGACTTCTGAGGCTGGATTATAAAAGATATTGTTTCCATCTTGCTCTCTCTTGGTTTGCCTGCTCTGGGGGAAGCCAGCTGCTATGTTAGGAGGACACTCAAGCAGCTCTATGGAAGGGGTCACTGCAGCAAGGAGGCCTCCTGCTGGCAACCAACATCAATTTGCCAGCTCTGTGAGTCAGCCACCTTCAAAGAGGATCCTCCAGCCCCAGTCAAACCTTCAGATGACTGCAGTACTGGCCAATGTTCTGGACTGCAACATCATGGGAAATACTAAACTGGAAGCACTCAGCTAAGCTGCCCGAATTTCTCACCCATAGAAACTGTGTGAGATCATAAATGTGTTTAAGTGTGTTAAGCTATCAAATTTTGGGGTCATTTGTTATGCTTCAATGGATAACTAATACAAAGAGTTTTGTAGAGGCTTTATCAGATTGAGGAAGTTCACATCTATGTCTAGTTTCATTAAAGATTTTTTAAATAATGAATTCACTTTGGGAGGTCAAGGTGGGAGGATCACTTGAGGACAGAAATTTGAGACCAGCCTGGGCAATGAAGTAAGACCCTCTCTTTAGAAAAAACTAAAATTGGCCGGGCGCAGTGGCTTACGCCTGTAATCCCAGCACTTTGGGAGGCTGAGGTGGGCAGATCATGAGGTCAGGAGATCGAGACCATCCTGGGCAACATGGTGAAACCCCGTCTCTACTAAAAAATAAAAAAATTAGCTGGGTGTGATGGCGCACACCTGTAGTCCCAGCTACTCGGGAGGCTGAGGCAGGACAATCGCTTGAACCCGGGAGGCGGAGGTTGCAGTGAGCTGAGAATGTGCCATTGCACTCCAGCCTGGCGACCAAGTGAGACTTCATCTCAAAAAAGAAAAAACTAAAATTAATTAATTAATTATTTTTTAAAAAATGAATTGATGGTGAATTTTATCATATGCATTGTATCCATGTAGTGAATAAACATATTATCTTTCATTAATATGCAAATATTTTGAATTATGTTGGTAGATTTTCCAATGCTAAACCAAGCTTGCATTCCTAAGATAAACCCAACTTGGTCATAAAGTATTGTCAGTTTTGAACATTATTAAATTTAGTTTTCTAACACTTTATTAGGATGTTGCATCTATATTACTGAGTGACTATGACCTATAATTTTCCTTATTCATAAAGTTTTTGTCAAGTTTTATAAGAATTCTGCCAGTTTCACAAAATTAATTGGGAGTGATTTATCCTTTTCTGTACTCTGAATTGATTTGCATAAGTTGGAATCATTTGTCCCTTGAATGTATGTAAGAACTCACTGGTGAAACCACCTGGACTTGATTTTTAGCTATTGCTTTAATGCCTTGTTATAGGATTATTAAGGGTTTTTCTTTCTTCTTGAGTCAGTCTTGGTAAATTGTATTTTTTCCTGGAAGATGGTTCATTTGATGAAAGTTTTTGTATATGTTGGCTTATAGTTGTTTATAATATACCCCATCTATGCTTTAAAAAAAATACAAAATTAGGCAGGTGTGGTGGTGCATGCCTGTAATCCCAGCTACTTGGGAGGCTGAGGCAGGAGAATTGCTTGAACCCGGGAGTTGGAGGTTGCAGTGAGCCGAGATTGCGCCATCGCACTCCAGCCTGGGCAACAAGAGTGAAACTCCATCTCAAAAAAAAAAAAAAAAATAGAATTCATAGTAGTAACTCAAATAAATGTACAATTCCTACAACCCTAAAAAGGGGTTTACACGAATGAAGTCATTTAATCTCACAACTCTATGAGGGATGCAATATCATTGCCCTCATTTATGAGTGAAGCAACCAAGGTTTAGAGAAGCAAGATAAGGTGCCCAGATTTACACAGTAGGTAAGCGGCAGAGGTAAGATTTGAACCTAGGTGTGCCTGACTCCAGAGCTTATTTTAACCACAGTGCTATACTGTTTAACAAAACTGAGGTCTCGTCATAACTTTGGCTAGTGCAGTCTATAGGATCCTCAGTTCTATTTACTTTTTCCCCATCTCAACTGTAAGATTTACCCCTAAAGCCCACCTTTTTTTTTTTTTTTTGAAACAGAGTTTCACTCTGTTGCCCAGGCTGGGGTGCAGTGGTGCAACCTTGGCTCACTGCAGCCTCGACCTCCAGGGCACAAGCAATCCTCCCACCTCAGCCTCCCAAGTAGCTGGGATTACAGGCATGCACCACCACACCCCACTAATTTTTGTAGTTTTTAGGTAGAGACCATGGCAGGGGGTCTCCCTGTGTTGCCCAGGCTGGTCTCGAACTCCTGGGCTCTAGTGATCTCCCCCTTGGCCTCCTGAAGTGGTTGGATTACAGGCATGAGCCACTGCAGCCAGCCCAAAGCCCACTTTTTTAGTCTTAATAACTTCTCACTAAAGTATGCTTTTGGCCAGGTGCAGTGGCTCATGCCTATAATCCCAGCACTTTGAGAGGCTGAGGTGGGTGGATTGATTGAAGCCAGGAGTTCGAGACCAACCTGGCCAATCTGGGAAAACCCCATCTTTACTAAAAATACAAAAATTAGTCCGGTGTGGTGGCATGCACCTGTAATCCCAGCTACTTGGGAGGCTGAGACACGAGAATCACTTGAACCTGGGAGGTGGAGGTTGCAGTAAGCCAAGATCGCGCCACTGCACTCCAGCCTGGGTGAAGAGTGAGACTCCGTCTCAAAAAAAAAGAAAAGTATGCTTTTAATGGTTATTCATTCAACCTTCTTCTGGGTCACTGGAATTTCAGACCCTGTACCTGTACCCCGCTTTGCGTGGAGTGGCGAAACCACAGGTGGGCCATCAATGTTGGGTAGCTTTTGTAGGAGCTACAACCTTTAAGATGTTTCGAAACTTCTTCTCATTTGAACCTACAGGTTCTTGAGAAGGTCCAAGCATTTTCACAAAAGGCCATTATGAAAACACATGTAGAACCTATAGATAAATAGTTTTTTTTTTTGTTTTTTATTTTTGAAATGGAGTCTCGCTCTGCTGCCCAGGCTGGAGTGCAGTGGTGCGATCTCAGCTCACTGCAACCTGTGCCGCCTGGGTTCAAGCGATTCTCCTGCCTCAGCCTCCCAAAGTGCTGGGATTACAGGTGTGAGCCACTGTGCCTGGCCAGATAAAGAAATTTAATAAGAGGTAGGTGATGTAGGACTGCTCTTTTTAAGTAGGTACTTATACGTTGAGTTTTTCTTATGTAGGCTATTTCAAGCAGTAATATTTGGGTTGAATACTGCGCTTCACAAATGAAACTTGAGACCGAGAACTTTGACAAGGACCAGAGAGAACAGCAATGTGAGATATGATGAGAAGTAGAATTATTGTTGAGAAGGCCCAGTACATTTATTATTGACCATGGTAAACCAATTTAATTATTCCATTGAGCACCAGACAAATGAGAAGAGACAGGACAGAAATTGCTTTGGGAAGGATTAGGTTGGATATTAGGAGGACCATTCTGACAACTAAATGTTATTGGACGCTGGACTTCATTTTTATTGTCAGAAAAATGGTGGAATCTTTTCTGAAAACATTTAAGTAGAGAACTGGCTGCTCTCTTTCCAGACTGCTTGAAGGTCACCCATTCATTCATTCAACAAACATGTGAGCACGTGTGATGTGCTAGACACTGCTGTATGCACTAAGGATACAGCTGTGAAGAAGAAAGAAACTAATTATTGTTGTCTTGAAGGTGGTGGTTGGGAGAGGGAAATAATGAACAAATGGCAAAATAACTTCAGATAATATATGCTATGAAATTATAATGAATAGGGACTGACTACAGGCCTACCTCAGATGTGGTCACGGAAGTCATTTCTGAAGAAGTGATACATAAGGGGAGGCCTGAAAGATAGGAAGGCGCATTAGGCATAGATCCAAGGAAGAACATTCCGAGTGAAAGAACAGTAAACACAAAGGTCTAGAAGCAGGAACAAGTTAGGCAGGTTTTTGGAGCCAAAAGATCTGTGTGGCTGAATATGGTAAGCAAAGAGGGGAGGGTAGCTGGAGATAAGGTCAGAGAGGTAGAATAAGCTAGATCAGGAAGTGCCCACTAGATGTTTGTTTGTTTATTTATTTATTGAGATCAGGAAGTGCCCACTAGATGTTTGTTATTTATTTATTTATTTATTGAGATAGAGTCTCTCTCTGACACCAAGGCTGGAGTGCAGTGCCATGATCTCGGCTTACTGCAACCTCTGCCTCCCGGGTTCAAGTGATTCTCCTGCCTTGGCCTCCCAAGTAGCTGGAATTACAGGTGCCACCACCCTCAGCGAATTTTTTTTTTTTTTTTTTTTTTAATACAGAGTCTCGCTGTGTAGCCCAGGGTGGAGTGCAGTGGCGCGATCTCGGCTCACTGCAACCTCCGCCTCCCAGGTTCAAGCGATTCTCCTGCCTCAGCCTCCTGAGTAGCTGTGATTACAGGCATGCGCCACTACACCAGCTAATTTTTTTTGTATTTTAGTAGAGATGGGGTTTCACCATGTTGGCCAGGATGGTCTTGATCTCCTGACCTCATGATCCGCCCACCTCAGCCTCCCAAAGTGTTGGGATTACAGGCGTGGCCCGCTACACCTGGCCTGTATTTTTTTTTTTTAGTAGAGATAGGGTTTTGCCATGTTGGCCAGGCTGGTCTCAAACTCCTGACCTCAGATGATCTGCCTGCCTCAGCCTCCCAAAGTGCTGGGATTACAGACGTAAGCCACCGCGCCTGGCCTCTACCATATATTTGGATTGTATTCCAAGAGCAATTGGAAGCCATAGAAGGGTTTTAAGCAGAAGAGCATCACATCATGATATGCTTTATATTTTAGAAAAAAATATCCTGGATGCTGCGTGAAAAGTGGATTAGAGGAGTGATAGAAAAGAAACAGAGAGGCTGGGCACAGTGTCTCATACCTGTAATCCCAGCACTTTGGGAGGCCAAGGCCGTTGGATCACTTGAGGTCAGGAGTTCAAGACCAGCCTGGCCGACATGGTGAAACCCCGTCTCTAATATAAATACAAAAATTAGCCAGGTGTAGTGGTGCATGCCTGTAATCCCGGATGCTCGGGAGGCTGAGGCAGGAGAATCGCCTGAACCCAGCAGGCAGAGGTTGCAGTGAGCCAAGGCCTCACTACTGCACTACAGCCTGGGTGACAGAGTGAGACTCCATTTCAGAAAAAAAAAAAGAAAAGAAGCAGACAGAACCATTTAGGAAGCTAGTGTGGTAGTCCAGGGGAAAGATTTCATTGCATTTTCTACAATTTTATTTCATTTTATTTTATTTTTTGAGATGGAGTCTCACTGTCATCCAGGCTGGAGTGCAATGGCACAATCTCGGCTCACTGTAACCTCCTCCGCCTGGATTCAAGTGATTCTCCTACCCCACCCTCCAGAACAGCTGAGATTACAGGCATGCGCCACCATGCCCAGCTAATTTTTGTATTTTTAGTAGAGACAGGGTTTCACCATATTGGCCAGGCTGGTCTCGAACTCCTGACCTCAGCTTATCTCCCCACCTTAGCCTCCCAAGGAGCAGAGATTATAGTGAGACCCCCATCTCTATTTTAAAAATTTAAAAATAATGAAAACAAATCAAATAAAACTGCTGTGAACATTTAGTACAAGTGTTTAATGGATCTATGTCTTCATTTATTTGGGATAAATACTTAGAAATGGAATGGCTGGGTTTATAGTAGGTGTATGCTTAACATTTTAAGAAGCTGCCAAACTTTTCCAAAATGAGGTTTTTTTTGTTTGTTTGGTTGGTTGGTTTCTTTTTAGATGGAGTCTCGCTCTGTCGCCTAGGCTGGAGTGCAGTGGTGTGATCTCAGCTTACTGCAACCTCCACCTCCTGGCTCAAGTGATGCTCTTGCCTCAGCCTCCCGAGTAGCTGGGAGTACAGGCGTGTACCACCACACCCAAGTAATTTTTTGTATTTTTAATAGAGACGGGCTTTCACCTTGTTGGCCAGGCTGGTCTCGAACTCCTGATCTCAGATTCACCCGCCTCAACCTCCCCAAAGTGTTGGGGTTACAGGCATGAGCCACCGTGTCCATGCAAGCCCAGGAGTTTGAAACAGCCTGGGCAACATAGTAAGATGCTTTCTGTAAAAAAAAGAAAGGAAGAAAGTTCTGGTTGCTTCCCATTCTTGCCAAAACACTCATCTGGATTATGGCTCTTGTAGTAAGTATGTAGTAGTATCACTGAGGTTTTAATTTGCATTTCTCTACTGGCTAATGAGGTTGAACATCTTTTTCTGTGCTTATTTGCTATCCATATATCTTTTTTTTTTTCAAGACGGAGTGTTGCTCTGTCCCCCAGGCTGGAGTGCAGTGGCGTGATCTCGGCTCACTGCAAGCTCCGCCTCCTGGGTTCATGCCATTCTCCTGCCTCAGCCTCCCGAGTAGCTGAGACTACAGGCACCCGCCACCATGCCCGGCTAATTTTTTTTTGTATTTTTAGTAGAGATGGGGTTTCACCGTGTTAGCCAGGATGGTCTTCATCTCCTGACCTCATGATCCTCCCGCCTCAGCCTCCCAAAGTGCTGGGATTACAGGCTTGAACCACCGTGCCTGGCTGCTATCCATATATCTTCTTGGGTGAGTTTTCTATTCAAATAGTTTCCCCATTTTAAAAATTGGGTTGTTTGTTTTATTATTACTGAATTTTGAGAGCTCTCTCTATATTCTGGATACAAGTCCTTTATCAGATACGAGACCCTTTTAGAGGTCTGTCAGCTGTCCTGTTGCTTCCTTTGATTTTTCCCATGCAGATGCTAAAATGGTACACTACTTGTGGATATTGAGTTATTTCTGTATTCTCCCAGTCTGTTGCTTGTCTTTTTTCTTTTCTTAACAAACTTCAAAGAGCAAAAGCTCATAATTTTGAGGAATTTTAAGTTATTGGGGTTTTTTTCTTATATAAAATCTTGGGTTGAGCAAAAACTTATTAGATACTATTATGCAGGTTACAAAAATATTCTCCTGGCTGGGCGTGGTGGCTCATGCCTGTAATCCCAGCACTTTGGGAGGCGGGGACGGGTGGATCACCTGAGGTCAGGAGTTTGAGACCAGTCTGACCAATATGGTGAAACCCCATCTCTACTAAAAATACAAAAATTAGCTGGGCATGGTGGTGTGTGCCTGTAATCTCAGCTTCTCAGGAGGCTGAGACAGGAGAATCGCTTGAACTTGGGAGGCAGAGGTTGCAGTGAGCCGAGATCGCAACACTGCACTCCAGCCTGGGCGACAAAGCAAGAGATGAGAAAGGATGTTTTTGGCTGGGCATGGTGGCTTAGGCCTGGAATCCCAGCACTCCTGAGGTCGGAGGATCACTTGATCGCTTGAGCCCAGGAGTTTCAGACCAGCCTGGGAAACATAGTAAGACCTCATCTCTACAAAAAAATAAAAACTAAAAAAAAAATTCAAAAAGAAAGGATATTTTCTTTTCCTGAATTATAGCACACTCCAGAAAAGCTATGCTGGAAGCACAGCAAATGTAAGCGTAAGGAGCTGAGGTACCAGAATATCTCATTACATTCTATGAATAGTTATTGAGCACCAGTTATGTGCTCAGGAACTGTTAGGCTCTGGAGAGACAACAGTCAACAGTACACAATTCTTATCCTTAAGGTGATTCCATTGAGTAAACAGGCAATTGGCTGTACAGTGAGACTGCAGAGGAAGGGAGGGGTGCAGTTAGGGGGTGAAGATGGAGATTGCGGCAGTGAGGCAGGTAAAGAGATCTGGGGATGAAGCTGGGAAGACTGGCATGGTGGGGTGCCAATCGCTATTTTCTTCTTAGTTCTCTTTATTAGTTTCTCCTGATTGCTACTGTGAAAGAGTATTTATAACTGCTGACTCTTCCTGCTTTACATACACTTTGACACATTATTATATCCCTGAGTGTTCTGACAGCTGTGATCATGACTTTCCAATGGACGATTATGTGTCTGACATAGGGGAGCCCAATAAAACCCAGCTAGGAATTAAAGATATTTTTGTATTCTTTTTCTTAAAGAGTGTTCCTTAAATTGTATAAGCTTCAGGACCCATAAAATCTCAATCAGCCCCAAGATATAGAGGATGATGCATATTATTCTCTGCATCTTGCATGTTTATTTTTACAACTAGCTACAAGATGCCTTTCTAGAAAATGGGGGTTTGAGTTTTAATCAGTGAAAAAACTTCAGACCATTGAATGAATTTTTAAACTTTTTTTAGTGTAGGTGAAAATAAAAAGCTAAAATTAGACTGGATGAGGTGGCTAACACCTATAATCCCAGCACTTTGGGAGGCCGAGGCGGGTGGATCATTTGAGGCCAGGAGTTCAAGACCAGCCTGACCAACATGGTGAAACCCCGTATTTCCTAAAAATACAAAAATTAGCCGGGCATGGTGGCGGGTGCCTGTAATCCCAGCTACCTGGGAGGCTGAGGCAGGAGAATCGCTTGAACCCAGCAGGTGGAGGTTGCAGTGAACCAAGGCTGTGCCACTGCACTCCAGCCTGGGTGACAGAGTGAAACTGTCTTAAAAAAATAAAAAGTTGGCCGGGTGCGCTGGCTCACACCTGTAATCCCAGCACTCTGGGAGGCCGAGGTGGGCGGATCACCTGAGGTCAGGAGTTCCAGACCAGCCTGGCCAACATGGTGAAACTCTGTCTCTACTAAAAATAAAACATTAGCTGGGTGTGGTGGCATGCGCCTGTAGTCCCAGCTACTCGGGAGGCTGAGGCAGGAGAATCACTTGATTCTGGGTGACAGAGCAAGATTCTGTCTAAAAGAAAAAAAAGAAAAAAGTTAAAATTCTTAAACTGTTATGCATGAAAGATAGTCGGGACCTCTCCCAGCAATGAGATTAAAGATCTTTCATTGTCCATACGTTGGATGTTCTTATTTTATCTTCAATATTTGCCACTTTCTCTTTAATCTTTTCTATTTCTTTTTGGGTTATTTTCTATTTATTTATTTACTTGTTTTGAGACAGGTCTTGCTCTATCTCCCAGGCTGAAGTGCAGCGGCACAACCATAGCTCATTGAAGCTTTGATCTCCTTGGGCTCAGGTGATCCTCTCACCTCAGCCCCCCAAGTAGCTCAGACTACAGGCACATGCCATCATGCTCAGCTAATATACATATACATATATATATATATATATTTTTTTTTTTTTTTTTTTTTTTTTTTTGAGAGAGATGTGGTCTCCCTATGTTGCCCAGGCTGGTCTCGAAGTCCTGCGCTCAACTGATTCTCCCACCTCAGCCTCCCAAAATGCTGGGATTACAGATGTGAGCCACCACACCCAGCTCTTTTTTGTTTTTTAAATGTTCCCTGTTTTTTGCCTTCTATTTCTCTTTTTTTTTTTTTTTTTTTTTTTGAGACAGAGTTTCACTCTTGTCGCCCAGGCTGGAGCGCAATCTTGGCTCACTGCAACCTCTGCCTCCTGGGTTCAAGTGATTCTCCTGCTTTAGCTTCCCAAGTAGTTGGGATTACAGGAGCTTGCCACCATGCCCGGCTAATTTTTATATTTTTAGTAAGGACAGGATTTCACCATGTTGGCCAGGCTGGTCTCAAACTCTTGACCTCAGGTGATCCACCTGCCTAGGCCTCCCAAAGTGCTGGGATTACAGGTGTGAGCCACCACACCCGGCCTTCACCTTCTATTTTTCTTAAGGCATTATTTGTTCTGCCTATTCACTGTGGTGTTTCTGATAGTTTGTCTTCATTTCTGAAATTATTTTCTTTCTAATTATTTCCTGAGTTCTGTCACTTTATTTCTGAGTTTGTCTGTTTCCGATTTTTACTATTCTTTTATGTCTTATATCATTTAAAAGGGGTTTTCCAGTTGGTTTCAAAGCAAAAAATTGTAGAGTTTTACTGTTTCTAATATACTTTCATTGTTTGTAGAAACTATTCTGCCTCTTATTCTCCTTTTCCTCATAATAACTTTTATTAGATTTAACCTTGATACTTTTCTGTTGCTTATTTCTATGTGAGGTTGGCTTCCTGAAATTTTAGGAGATAGGAGTGTAGTGTTTAAAAATATGATGGCTTGCTTTCTGTGACTCTGATATTGTTGCTTTCCTCCTCCACCTTATCTGAACACCTCTTTTATTGGCCTTTTTTTATCCCAGTCCTGCTTAATTTTGACTCTAAATCTAGACGTTTTTCTTCAGTGTGTGGCCATGTCCTGAAATGGGGCCCTGGTTGGTCAGTTTCATGGGTTTCTAGGGACTGGATTGCTCTAGCCAGACTCATGGACCCCACACGCACTCACCCACTAATAGGATTAGGCCAAACTCCTCCAGTTCTACCTCTTGTTTTCAGATTGACCCACCTCACTTTCCTGTTGGCTGTTTTGGAGTTCTCCAGCTGGGGGTCTGTCAGCTGTCCTGTAGCTTTTCCCATGCAGACGCTGAAATGGTACAGAGCTTGTGGGTATTGAGTTTCACCTGCTTGCATATGGGATTCCTAGGGATACCTTGTCACCTGGTTTTGCAAAATGTGGTCCAGGGATTTTGGGTTTGTTGTCCAGTTGCTCTCCCAGTTTTGATGTGGGAATTTGGAGAGATTAAATAACTGTGCCTTCGTCATTGCCATCTATCTAATATCTGTATTTGATTTGCTGGGGAGAAGAGAACAAATAATATATTCTAGTTGTTTAAAAAAAATCAGAGGCATGTAAAATAAAATGGAATGCTGTTCTCTTCCCAGTTCCATTCTCCAGAGGTGTTTACTCTTAAGAGTTGAGTATACTTCGGCCGGGAGCAGTGGTTCACGCCTGTAATCCCAGCACTTTAGGAGGCTGAGGCAGGCGGATCACCTGAGGTCAGGAGTTCAAGACCAACCTGGCCAATGTGGCAAAACTCCATCTCTACTAAAAATACAAAAATTAGCCAGGCATGGTGGCGCACACATGTAGTCCCAGCTACTTGGGAGGCTGAGGCAAGACAATTGCTTGAACTCGGGAAGTGAAGGTTGCAGTGAGCCAAGATGGTGCCACTGTACTCCAGCCTGGTGACAGAGTGAGACTCCGTCTCAAAAAAAAAAAAAAGAGAGTTGAGTATATTTCCTTCCAAATACTTTTCTGTTCTTTTGCTGTTTATGTACTTTTCTATCACTTTGCTGTCTGCATTTTCTTGCAATTTTCTTTTTCCACGTATATATTTTCCAACATACAACAATATATTGGGCACCATCTTTAAGGACTAATGTAGTCTGATAGTTGTTATTATTTATTACAATTACCAAGTGGATAATTATCTCAGGAAGGAAACAAATTGGTTCTAGTTGCTTTGAAAATAAACATTTATGGCTGGGCCTGGTGGCTCAACGCCTATAATCTCAGCACTTTGTGGGGCAGAGGCAGGCGGATCACCTGAGGTTGGGAGTTTGAGATCAGCCTGACCAACATGGAGAGACCCTGTCTCTACTAAAAACTACAAAATTAGCGGGGCGTGGTGGCGCATGCCTGTAATCCCCGCTACTCAGGAGGCTGAGGCAGGATAATTGCTTAAACTCGGGAGGCGGAGGTTGCGGTGAGCCGAGATCATGCCATTGCACTCCAACCTGTGCAACAGGAGCAAAACTCCATCTCAAAATAATTAATTAATTAAACATTTATTTATTAATTTTTTTAAAAAAATTTTAGAGATGGGGTCTCACTATGTTGGTCAGATTGGTCTTAAACTCCTGGCCTCAAGTGATCTTCCCACCTTGGCCTCCCAAAGTTCTGGGATTACAAGCATGAGCCACCACGCCTGGCTGGAAAGTAAACATCTAAATAGTGTAAAGAGCCATTACAAAATAATTGATGGTATTTGTCTATAGTTGGAAAGGTCATGGCACTCAGGACCACTAAGTGAAGACCTCCTCAATGAACTCTAGGCTGCTTTGCTTTAAGAAAATTCTGGCCGGCTGGACGCAGTGGCTCACGCCTGTAATCCCAGCACTTTGGGAGACCAAGGTGGGTGGATCACCTGAGGTCAGGAGTTCGAGACCAGCCTGGCCAACATGATGAAACCCATCTCTACTAAAAATACAAAAAAATTAGCTGGGCATTGGGGTGGGCGCCTGTAACCCCAGCTACTCAGGAGGCTGAAGCAGGAGAATCGCTTGAACCCAGGAGGCGGAGGTTGCAGTGAGGAGAGATGGCGCCACTGTACTCCAGCCTGGGCGACAGAATGAGACTCTGTCTCAAAAAAAAAAAAAAAAAAAAAAAGTTGTATTCACAGAGTCCTGAGAGGACTAAGACTGGTTCCCCTTAAAATATTTTTTCCCTTCTAAAGCTTAGATAAACAACACACAAATGATCTTCTGAAAAAGCTTTTTAAAAAGACAGATGACTGGGCTCCTCTCAAAATTTATGAATCAGAGTTTCTTGGGATAAAATCTGGGAATCTGTATCTTTAAAAATGTTCTCCTGGTGATTCTGCCAGTCAGCCAGATTTGGGAACTACTGGATTAATTCCTTGGACTAGGAGATAACTTTACTAATTGCAATAGATCAGATTTGGGGTGCTAGGGAAGCCCTATCTGGCAGAAGTAGCCCACTAGCTTTCTTCCTAACATCTCCTTTCCCTACTTGCCTGGCGCCCTCCCCTACACCTTCTAATTCTTGCTGTCACTTTCTTTCCTACCCTAAACTGGCCCTAAAATGACACTTAGAACAGCAGCGCCACATTGTGGAGAGAAACAATATAGTGCTCCAAAAGGCACAGAACACTGTCCTCGCAGATCACCGGGCCTGCAGTTACCGATTTGTCCTGCAGGGGGCATAACTTCCTTACTTTTTAAGTGAGGACGGGTTCTCGCCCATGAAACCTGGTAAAACCTGGATGATCTCAGAAAACATCCCTGGAGAAGGCATGGGACGGAGCATCTGTGCCAGATCAGAAATCAAAAACCTCCACTTCGTGAAACTAGAATAAACCGACTAAGTGCATGGACATGAGCAAGCCTTCTGCTGAGGTTAGAAGCCAAGCTCTATGACAGTCTTGGTCAGGGTAAAACTATGGCGGTCTCCAAGTCACTGTGTGACTTGATAAACACACGTCTATCTGGGATACAAGGCACTGTCAGATATCTCTTGGAAAGTGTTCTGTTTTATATGGTACCCATGAGTCTGGCATTAATCAATAGATCTGATCTCTTTAATAAGGATATTTATACCCAATGACACATGGGTTTATGTTGGTGGAGCAGGGTTGGATTGCTGTAGTGGTGTTCTGAGTATGCACCTTTGGATTTGTTCCCACCTGGTGAAGTCTCTCTCTGTCTCTGTCTCTGTCTGTCACACACACACACACACACACACACACACACACACAAAAGCATTCACACACAGGCTTTTCTGATATTTGTAACTGGACACATCTTTTTCAATGGCATGTTTGGTGATCCAGCCAAATTAATACGGCTAGAAAAAAAAAGATATATTTACGCAAATTCACCAATCTATCTGGTTGCCTGGTTGCTTTCCCTTCATATTAATAGCTGCCCTCAGGCCCCAGATGAAATAAGAATGCACACCTTGGTAGATTTGTGTAAGATGTCCTGGCAGATGATTGTGTGGCTTTTTCTTTTTTCTTTTTCTTCTTTTTTTTTTTTTTTTTGAGACAGAATTTCACTCTTGTCACCCAGGCTGGAGTTCAATGACGCAATCTTGGCTCACAGTGACCTCCGACTCCCGGGTTCAAGTGATTCTCCTGTCTCAGCCTCCCAGGTAGCTGAGATTACAGGTGCCTGCCACCACACTCGGCTAATTTTTGTATTTTTTAGTAGAGACAGGGGTTTCACCATGTTGGCCAGGCTGGTCTCGAACTCCTGGCCTCAGATAATCAGCCCCCTTCGGCCTCCCAAAGTGTTGGGATTACAGGCGTGAGCCACTGCACCCGGCCTGTTTCTCTACTTTGACTCTTCTAGCTGCTTGGTTTTCTGAACTCCTGAGTTACACTGGCAGCCAGAACCCTGTGGTTTACTGTTAATGTTTTTCTTGTTGTCTTGTTTTTTCTGATATGTTTGCTGTCTCCCTAACTAGACTGTGAGCTCTTTGACTGCAAGCTCTAAGCCCAGATCACTCTTATCCCTTGAACACTCACCACACACATTGTTGGGTGTGTGTTATGTCCTCAATACAAATGTTTAGGTTGTTAGTTTGACTAATGAGGAAAGGTGTTTTAAAAGACTGAGAAGCGGGCTGGGTGTGGTGGCTCACACCTATAATCCCAGCACTTTGGGAAGCCAAGGCAGGGGGACTGCTTGAGTCTAGGAGTTCCAGACCAGCCTGGGCAACATAGGGAGACCCCTGTCTCTTTAAAATAATAATTAATAAACGAAAGTGTGAGAAGTAAAGGAGAACCAGGAGAAAGAAAGGAATAAAACATAATGTTTCTAAAAGATTGACTTAACTGACCAATGAAAGGAAGTAACTGATAAAAGACAAATAAAAGAGAAACACTAAGGTGACATGAAAGGAGGATATTGGGGTTCTAGCTTTTTCACAAAATGGAAATGCTATTGTGGACAATGATAATTTCAGAGGAGATATTCATGGTCAAAGAAATAAGATTTCCCCCTTGGGAGACTGAGGTAGGTGGATCACCTGAGGTCAGGAGTTCAAGACCAGCATGGTCAACATGGTGAAACCCCGTCTCTACTAAAAATAAAAAATAAAAAAAAATTATCCGGGTGTGGTGGCTCACATCTGTAGTCCCAGCTACTCAGGAGGCTGAGGCAGGAGATTCATTTGAGCCCAGGAGGTGAGCCGAGATTGCGCCACTCCACTCCAGCCTGGGCGACAGAGCCAGACTCTGTCTCAAAAATAAATACATAAAATAAATACATAGGCTGGGCACGGTGGCTCACTCCTGTAATCCCAGCACTTTGGGAGGCCGAGGGGGGGGGGTGCGGATCACAAGGTCGGAAGTTCGAGACCAGCCTGGCCAATATGGTGAAACCCCGTCTCTACTAAAAATACAAAATCAGCCGGGCGTGGTGGCGGGCACCTGTAGTCCCAGCTACTCGGGAGGCTGAGGCAGGAGAATTACTTGAACCCGGGAGGCGGAGATCAGTGAGCCGAGATCGCACCACTGCACTCCAGCGTGGGCGACAGGGCGAGACTCCATCTCAAAAAAATAAAATGAAATAAAATATAAACAAGTACATAAAATAAGATTTCCTTACCAATTTAAGGAAAATGAGTGGAATGTGAGGTACTCTGTGAAAGAAAGTTGTAATTTTGGAATAAGTTCAAAAGGATGAATGAGTACACAGATTTAGTATATAGGCCAAGCTTAAAACTCTCCCTGAATGTGACAATCAAATATTGCATAACCAAACCCTTTTAAATCTTCCTTTATTGCTCTGTAGAGTTGAACCAATTTATGTATCCACTAAAATCTCAAGGAATTGTTCTTTAGCTTTAGATTCTCAGGTACAGTGAATAGAAGAGGACTTCCTGCTATTATTTATTTATTTTATTTTACTTTATTTTATTTTTTGAGACACAGTCTCATTCTGTCACCCAGGCTGGAGTGCAGTGGTGCAATCTCTGCTCACTGCAGCCTCCATGTCTTGGGCTCAAGTGATCCTTCCATCTCAGCCTCCCGAGTAGCTGGGACTACAGACACCACCACTACGCCCGACTAATTTTGTTTATTTTTTGTAGAGATGATGTCTCACTATGTTGCCCAGGCTGATCTTGAACTCCTGGACTCAAGCTATTCCCCTACCTCGGCCTCCCAAAGTACTGGGATTACAGATGTGAGCCATCATGCCTGGCTATTTCTTATTTTTAATTTGCTTTTTAATTGCACATATATTTGATAGAATACATCTAGAGTGTTTTAAAGCAAAAGTCACAATCTTAGCTCACTCAAGTCTGTTTCATATTTAAACAATTGTTTTTCTATCTCTGAAGTGATTGTTTTGGTAGAAGCATTTCATATTGTTTGAGGGAGCAATAATCCATTGATTATAGCAGTATACATATGAAATGGCTGGGATTTAGAAGCAATATTGTCATGGTTGTAAAGAAAAATAAGTCTAAAAACTGTAAAATCTTGGAACAGAGTATACTGGTTAATTGAGCCTCTGATTAAGTATGGGTTAATGAGAAGACACTTTCTGTTTGAAATCTCTCTAAATTGCCTCAGTCCATTTTCGTGCTTTAATAAGTAGTCTAATGAACGTAATTAAATATTCTCTTAACTGATTCAGCACCCTGTAATGCCTCAGGACCATTACTCTGAACATAATATATAACTCTATAAAGTACTACAGCCACAGAAGGTATAGGAGTTTAGGATGACTCATTAGACATGTCTTGTCTTTAAAAAATAAATCCCTGTAATCTGTGCATTTCATCATATGTAAATTTACATTAATTTAGTAAATGCCTGTCATATATCATAGAATAATAAACTGCTCAATCATTTAATCCATAGGGACTTTTGAGATTATGAAATTCAATGTCATTATTTAACAGATGAGAAAACTAAGAATAAGAAAATAACAAGAAGGATTAATAACAACTAGGGCTACAATCAATGTCTCCTAATTGCAAATCCAGTGGCCTTTTACACCATGCTGCAACTTTCAAATGATTTGGAGTTCTGGTCATTTCTCTCCCTTCCGCCGTACAAGTGGAGTTCATTTTCGAAACTGATTATTTGAGATTTTTGGATAAATGAACATAAGCTCCACTAAAATATCAGCTCCGCTGAAGCAAGGATTTGTCTGTTTTGTTCACTGATGTAGTCTCAGCATCTAGAATAGTGCCTGCCCCTTAGAAAGCCCTCAATAAATGTATGTTGAATGAAAGAATGAAATAAAGATTGAATATCTATTACACACAAGATAACTTGATCTTGAGCTCATAGATTGAGTATAGCTCTATATTAATCTGTTTAACAGTCATTAGGATTCACAGTATACAGATTACAAGCTAGAATCACTGTAGTCAAAACTCTGAGTATACAATGAGAAAATGAAGAAATATTAAATAATTGTTGTGGTAAAACATTCTGAGCTTTTGTTTTTGGTTCTCTTCTGTTTTGTGTACCTCAGTTTCAAACACCGAGTGTTGGAAGTTAGAAGCCCAGTTATTATTAAACTTTAAAAATATTATTTGGATAGTCAAATGAGTCATCAAAATAGAAAATGTCAAAACTCAGCTTTGCAAAGCTGTTTTAAAATATAAATTCTAGGCGGGGTGTGGTGGCTTACGCCTGTAATCCCAGCACTTTTGGAGGCCGAGGTGGGCAGATCACGAGGTTAGGAGTTTGAGACCAGCCTGACCAACATGGTGAAACACCGTCTCTACTAAAAATACAAAAATTAACCAGGTGTGATGGTGCCTGCCTGTAATCCCAGCTACTCAGGAGGCTGAGGCAGGAGAATTGCTTGAACCCACGAGGCAGACGTTGCAGTGAGCCAAGATCACACCACTGCACTCCAGCCTGGCAGCAGAGCGAGACTGTCTTAAAAAAAAAAACAAAAAAAACTAAATAATAATCAAGCACATCTCTTTAAATAAGGCAAACAAGGCTTTAAACTTTAAAACTAGGGAGAACAAAATATTCTTGGACACTACGCCCTATGCTTCTTATCACATATGTGCTTTGACTCAGAATTGATGAGTCTGCCAAAGCATCTGCTAAGTCCTTCAGTATGAAGAAATACCTCAAAAACAAACCCAAGGATGAATGAAATGCAAAAGCCCTTTACTTTTTTTTTTTTTTTTTTTCTTTTTTTTTTATTATTATTATTATTATTATTATACTTTAGGTTTTATGGTACATGTGCGCAATGTGCAGGTAAGTTACATATGTATACATGTGCCATGCTGGTGCGCTGCACCCACCAACCCGTCATCTAGCATTAGGTATATCTCCCAATGCTATCCCTCCCCCCTCCCCCCACCCCACAACAGCCCCCAGAGTGTGATGTTCCCCTTCCTGTGTCCATGTGTTCTCATTGTTCAATTCCCACCTATGAGTGAGAATATGCGGTGTTTGGTTTTTTGTTCTTGCGATAGTTTACTGAGAATGATGATTTCCAATTTCATCCATGTCCCTACAAAGGACGTGAACTCATCATTTTTTATGGCTGCATAGTATTCCATGGTGTATATGTGCCACATTTTCTTAATCCAGTCTATCATTGTTGGACATTTGGGTTGGTTCCAAGTCTTTGCTATTGTGAATAATGCGGCAATAAACATACGTGTGCATGTGTCTTTATAGCAGCATGATTTATAGTCCTTTGGGTACAAAATGGGAGAAAATTTTCGCAACCTACTCATCTGACAAAGGGCTAATATCCAGAATCTACAATGAACTCCAACAAATTTACAAGAAAAAAACAAACAACCCCATCAAAAAGTGGGCGAAGGACATGAACAGACACTTCTCAAAAGAAGACATTTATGCAGCCAAAAAACACATGAAAAAATGCTCACCGTCACTGGCCATCAGAGAAATGCAAATCAAAACCACAATGAGATACCATCTCACACCAGTTAGAATGGCAATCATTAAAAAGTCAGGAAACAACAGGTGCTGGAGAGGATGTGGAGAAATAGGAACACTTTTACACTGTTGGTGGGACTGTAAACTAGTTCAACCCTTGTGGAAGTCAGTGTGGCGATTCCTCAGGGATCTAGAAGTAGAAATTCCATTCGACCCAGCCATTCCATTACTGGGTATATAGCCCTTTACTTAAGAACCACTTTAGGGTCGGTCGTGGTGGCTCATGCCTGTAATCCCAGCACTTTGGGAGGCTGAGGCAGGCAGATCACTTGAGGTCAGGAGTTCGAGACCAGCCTGGCCAACGTGGTGAAACCCCGTCTCTACTAAAAATACAAAAAAAAAAAAAAAAATTAGCCGGGCATGGTGGTGGGTGCCTAAAATCTCAGCTACTGGGGAGGCTGAGACAGGAGAATCACTTGAACCCGGGAGGTAGAGGTTGCAGTGAGCCGAGATCATGCCACTGCACTCTAGTCTAGGCAATAGAGCCAGACTCTGTCTCAAAAAAAAAAAGAAGAAGAAGAAGAAAAAAGAACCAGTTTAAAATTTAACAGTGTATGAATGTAAGGTTATATGCCCACACAGGAGTATTTGGACTGAGAGTCATGGTTTCAATAATAGCAAATCAGAAGATGGTATTTATCTTACAATGCACAAAAATAAATAAATAAAATTTTTTAAATTGCATCTTGGGAGGCCAAGGCAGGAGGATCACTTGAGCCCAGGAGTTTGTGACCAGCCTGGGCAACATAGCAAGACCCTGTCTTTATTTAAAATTTTTTTTAATTAAAAAAATGTTTTAAATTTTAAACAAAGTGGTATTTATCTATGAAAATGGACCCATCTGTTATTCTCTTTATATTCCAGAAAATGTTTTGGGTCTCCAGAATTCCTTGAATTTCTTTTTTCTTTTTCTTTTTTTTGTTTTTAGTGTATTGTTTTATTTATTATTTATCTTTTTATTTATTTTTATTTTTATTTTTTTGAGATAGAGTCTCACTCTTGTTGCCCAGGCAGGAGTGCAGTGGCCCAGTCTTGGCTTGCTGCAACCTCCACCTCCTGGGCTCAAACAATCCTCCAACCTTAGCCTCCCAAGTGGCTGGGACTATAGGCATGTGCCACCACATCCAGCTAATTTTCTATATTTTTCGTAGAGACAGGGTTTTGCAGTTTGCTGAGGCTAGCCTTGAACTGCTGGGCTCAATCAATCCTCCCACCTCAGCCTCCCAAAGTGCTGGGATTACGGGTGTGAGCCACCACAACTGGCATATTTATTTTTTAAATATAATTTCAATTTTTATTTTTCAACTTATATTTTAGATTCAGGGAGTACATGTGCAGATTTGTTACCTGAGTATATTTTGTGGTGCTGAAGTTTGGGGCACAAATGATCCTATCACCCAGGTACTGAACATCATACCCAACAGTTACTTTTTCAACCTTTGCTTCTCTCCCTCCCCACTTAGTAGTCCCCAGTTTCTATGATTGCCATTTTTATGTCCATATGTACCCACTTATAAGTGAGAATATGGGTATTTGCTGTTCTGTCCCTGTGTTAATTAAGTTAAGATAATGCCCCCCCGCCAACTGCATACATGTTGCTGCAAAGGACATACTTTAGTTCTTTTCTATGGCTGTGTAGTAGTCCATGGCATATATGTACCACATTTTCTTTATCCAATCAACCATTGATAGGCACCTAGATTGATTCCATGTCTTTGCTATTGTGCTGTGTCTTTTTGGTGGAATGATTTGTTTTCTTTTGGATATATACTCAGTAATGGATTGCTGGGTTGATTGGTAGTTCTGTTTTTAGTTCTTTGAGAAATCTCCAAATTGCTTTCCACAGTGGCTGAACTAATTTACATTCCCACCAACAGTGTATAAACGTTCCCTTTTCCCTGAAACCTTGCCAGCATCTGTTATTTTTTGACTCTTTAATAATAGCCGTTATAGTTGTCATGAGATGGTATCTCATTGTGGTGTCCATTTGCATTTCTCTGACAATTAGTGATATGGAGCATTTTTTCATGTTTGTTAGCCACTTGTATGTCTTGAGAAATGTCTGTTCATGTCTTTTCCCATTTTTTAATTGGGTTATTTGGGTTTCACTTATTTAATCGTTTAAGTAAGTTCCTTACATATTCTGGATATTATACCTTTGTTGGATATGTAGTTTGTGAATATTTTCTCCCATTCTGTAGATCATCTGTTACTCTGTTGATAGGTTCTTTTGCTGTGCAGAAAAGAAGCTCTTTAGTTTAATTAGGTCCCACTTGACCTAACTAAATCCTAATTAATCAATCTTGAGTTAATTTTTGTTTATGGAGACAGATAGGAGTCCAGTTTCATTCTTCTGCATATGGCTAGCCAGCTATCCCAGCACATTTATTGAATAGGGAGTCATTTCCCTATTGCTTATTTTTGTCATCTTTGTTGAAGATCAGATCACTGTAGATGTGTGGCTTTATTTCTGGGTTCTCTATTCAGTTCCGTTGGTCCATGTGTCTGTTTCTGTACCACTACCATGCTGTTTTGGTTACTGTAGTGTTATAGTATAGTTTGAAGTCAGGTAATATGATGTTCCAGCTTTGTTCTTTTTGCATGGGATTGCTTTGGCTATTTGAGGTCTTTCTTGGTTCCATGTGAATTTTAGAATAGTTTTTTCTAATTCTGTGAAAAAATAACATTGGTAGTTTGATAGGAATAGTGTCGAATAAATAGATTGCTTTGAAGAGTATGGCCATTTTAACAATATTGATTCTTCTAGTCCATGAGCATAGAATGTCTTTCCATTTGTTTATATCACCTTTGATTTCTTTTAGCAGTGTTTTGTAGTTCTTCTTCTTTTATAGATCTTCTTGAAAGATCTTGGAAGTCTTTCACCTCCTTGGTTAGATGTATTCTTGGGGTTTTGTATGTTTGTGTGTGGCTATTGTAAATGGGATTGCATTCTTGATTTGGCTCTCAGCTTGAACATTATTGGTGTATAGAAATGCTGTTGATTTTTGTACATTGATTTTGTATCCTCAAACTTTTCTGAAGTCTCAACTTTTGTTTTAGAATCAGGAGGTACATGTGGTGGTTTGTTACCTGTGTATATTTTGTCACACTGAGGTTTGGGGTATGAGTGATCTTGCCACCCTGATAGTGAGCATAGTACCCAATAGGTAGTTTTCAGCCATTGCCCCCCTCTTTCCCTCCGTCCTCTAGTAGTCCCCAGTGTCTGTTGTTCTCGTCTTTATGTTCATATGTACCTGATGTTTGGCTCCCACTTCTAAATGAGAACATGTGGTATCTGGTTTTCTGCTCCTGCATTAATTTGCTTAGAATAATGGCCTCCAGCTGCATCCATGTTACTACAGAAAACATTATTTCATTCTTTTTTTTTTTTTTCTGAGACAGGGTGTCACCCTGTCACCCAGGCTGGAGTACAATGGTGCGATGTCGGCTCACTGCAACCTCCACCTCCCGGGTTCAAGCAATACTCCTGCGTCGGCCTCCCCAGTAGCTGGGATTAGAGGCGTGCGCCACCACGCTCGGCTAATTTTTGTATTTTTAGTAGAGATGGAGTTTCACCATGTTGGCCAGGCTAGTCTCGAACTCCTGACCTCAGGTGATCCGCCCACCTCAGCCTCCCAAAGTGCTGAGATTACAGGCATGAGCCACTGCGCCCGGCTGTGTATCATAATTCTTGTGCCTTATCTAGTTATAGGGATATTGGAAGAAATAAAAAAAAAAAAACATTGGCGTGAAATGCTTTAAACCTTAAAATCAGTGATAAAAATACAAGGTGACACTTCGTTTCCTAGGAGTTAATAAGTTAAACATTAACCTAAAGTGTCATTTACCGCTGGAAGTTTGTTTGTACATTTAGCCCATTGTTAACTAGACTATCTTTGGAAAATGCAATGAAGTACAGATTCTGTCCCTGCTCTCAACATTTTTAAAATTAAATGATCAGGAAAAGTTGGCATGAAAAATGCCTTTCCAAGGCTTTGGTGCAGAAAACCAGACCCTCACAACATCTCTGACCTTTGTGGTCTCAAATTGACCTTGAATCCTAAAAGTTCTGCAGTCAGGAGCCTGCACACACCATGAACTTTGCCTGCCTAGCCAGTTCTCAGATCCTTTGCTTCCTAAAGGCCTTAACTTCCTAGTCTAAGGAGTTGGGAAAGAGTCTCCTACCTGCATTCTCCATGTCCAAAGCATTTTCATCACCTAGTGATCACTCCTACTACATACCTTCTGGTTCAGAAGAGGTTAAAGTTGATTTGAAAAGAAATCGGAGCTGAAGAGTACAGAAAGCCAAATTTCTACCCAGAAAACAATATTTCCAGGGTACATGTAAGATTTTTGTTTTGTTTTAACATGGAGTTTTGCTCTTGTTGCCCAGGCTGGAGTGTAATGGTGCAACCTTGGCTCACTGCAACCTCTGCTTCCTAGGTTCAAGCGATTCTCCTGCCTCAGTCTCTGGAGTAGCTGGGATTACAAGCACCCGCCACCACGCTCAGCTATTTTTTTTTTTTTTTTTTTTTTTTTAGTAGAGACAGGGTTTCACCATGTTGGCCAGACTGGTCTCAAACTCCTGACCTCAGGTGATCTACCCCCCTTGGCCTCCCAAAGTGCTGAGGTTACAGGCATGAGCCGCTGCGCCCGGCCTAGACTCTTATTAATAGGTGTGTTAGTTCAGAAATAAGGAAAGATTAAGAAATAAAGAGATGATAGGAAAGCTGTCCTTTCAACACACTTTGGGAAGTACAAACATGTTTGTGTGTGTGTGTTTCTTACAAAGCAGTGTTCTCAGTGGACATTTGTGATAATGAGGATTAAGGGACTTAGAGGCAAATTCAAATATACCCAAGACTGGAGCTCCAAAAAGATGAGTCTTCATTTCCCTTAATCTTTTGTTTGTTTGTTTGTTTTGAGACAGAGTCTCACTCTATTGCCCAGGCTGGAATGCAATGGCATGATCTCAGCTCACTGCAACCTCTGCCTCCCAATTCTCCTACCCCAGCCTCCCAAGTAGCTGGGATTACAGGCACCCGCCATCATGCCTGGCTAATTTTTGTAGAGACGGGGTTTTACCATGTTGGCCAGGCTGGCCTTGAACTCCTGACCTCAGGTGATCCACCCGCCTCGGCCTCCCAAAGTGCTGGGATTACAGGTGTGATCCACCATGCCGGGACTCATTTCCCTTAGTCTTTACCTATCTTTTCTCTAGTTACTTTTTTCTGGACACCATGAACTCATTTCTGTTAACATTTCCATCTATCATTGTAATCTAGAAGAGGGCGCTTAAGTCTGTCTCTAAAATTCATTCATTCAGCAAGTACTCACTAAATTCCTTTCTCTTTTCTAACACTGTGACAAACCACTTTAATACAAATGTAAATTAGACATTATCCTTGACTTCAAAGAACTCATGATTTTGTGGCAATTCAGGAAAAAAGGAAAAAGAAATTTCCAGCCATAAAAAAGAATGAAATCAGGCTGAGCATGGTGGCTCATGCCTGTAATCCCAGCACTTTGAGAGACCTAGGTGTGTGGATTTCTTGAGTCCAGGAGTTCGAGACCAGCCTGGGCAACATGGCAAAACCCCATCTCTACTAAAAATACAAAAAAAATTAGCCAGGCATGGTGGCTTATGCCTGCAGTTCCAGCTACTCAGGAGACTGAGGTGGGAGAATCACGTTAGCCCGGGAGGTCAAGACTGCAGTGAGCTGGGCTCACATTATTGCACTCCAACCTGGGCAACCGAAGTGAGACCCTGTTTCAAAAAAAAAAAAAAAGAGGGCCTGGTGTGGGGGCTTACGCCTGTAATCCCAGCACTTTGGGAGGCCGAGGCAGGTGGATCACCTGAGGTTAGGAGTTTGAGCCCAGCCTGGCTAACATGGTGAAACTCCGTTTCTACTAAAATTACAAAAATTAGCCAGGCACTAGTGGTGCACGCCTGTATTCCCAGCTACTCGGGAGGCGGCATGAGAATCACTTGAGCCTGGGAGGCAGAGGTTGCAGTGAGCTGAGATCATGCCACTGCATTTCAGTCTGGATGACAGGGTGACACCCTGTCTCAGAAAAAAAAAAAAAAGAATGAAATAATGTTTTCTGTAGTAACATGGATGCAGCTGGAGGCCATTATTCTAAGCAAGTTAATGCAGGAGCAGAAAACCAGATACCACATGTTCTCATTTAGAAGTGGGAGCCAAACATCAGGTACATATGAACATAAAGACGTGAACAATAGACACTGGGGACTACTAGAGGACGGAGGGAAAGGGGGGAAATGGCTGAAAACTACCTATTGGGTACTATGCTCACTATCAGGGTGGCAAGATCACTCATACCCCAAACCTCAGTGTGACAAAATATACACAGGTAACAAACCACCACATGTACCTCCTGATTCTAAAACAAAAGTTGAGACTTCAGAAAAGTTTGAGGATACAAAATCAATGTACAAAAATCAACAGCATTTCTATACACCAATAATGTTCAAGCTGAGAGCCAAATCAAGAATGCAATCCCATTTACAATAGCCACACACAAACGTACAAAACCCCAAGAATACATCTAACCAAGGAGGTGAAAGACTTCCAAGATCTTTCAAGAAGATCTACAAAAGAAGAAGAACTACAAAACACTGCTAAAAGAAATCAAAGGTGATATAAACAAATGGAAAGACATTCTATGCTCATGGACTAGAAGAATCAATATTGTTAAAATGGCCATACTCTTCAAAGCAATCTATTTATTCGACACTATTCCTATCAAACTACCAATGTTATTTTTTCACAGAATTAGAAAAAACTATTCTAAAATTCATATGGTAGCACGTGCCTATAATCCCAGCTACTTGGGAGGCTGAGGCAGGAGACTAGCTTGAAAAAAGCTTAAACCTGGGAGGCAAAGGTTGCTATGAGCCAAGATCATGCCACTGCACTCCAGCCTGGGTGACAGAGCGAGACTCAGTCTCAAAAAAAAAAAAAGAAAAAAAAATTAGCCATGTGTGGTGGTGCACACCTGTCACCCTAGCTACTAGGGAGGCTGAGGCAAGTAGCTGAACCTTGGAGTCAGAGGTTGCAGTGAGCCAAGATTGCACCACTGCACTCCAGCCTGGGCAACAGAGTGAGACTGTCAAAAAAAAAAACTAAAAAAAAACTAAACTCATCCCCCAAACCTCTTCTTCATTCTCCATGTCCCAAACTCAGTGAGTGATATCACCATAAACCCAATTGCTGAGAACCAGAAATACAATGTAACTAACAGTTTTGTTTTGTTTGAGACAGGGTCTGGTGAGATCACGACTCATTGCAGCCTCCACCTCCCAGGCTCAAGCCATCCTCCCACCTCAGCCTCCCTAAGTAGCTGTGACTACAGACATGCACCACCATGCTTAACCAATTTTATTTTATTTTTCTGTAGAGATGGGGTTTCACTATGTTGCCCAGGCTGCTCTCAAACTCCTGGGCTCAAGCGATCCTCCCTCCCTGGACTCCCAAAATGCTGGGATTACAGGCGTGAGCCACCAAGCCCAGCCAACACATAGCTTTTTTTGTTTTGTTTTGTTTTTTGAGATGGAGTCTCACTCTGTTGCCCAAGCTGGAGTGCAGTAGCATAATTTTGGCTCACTGCAACCTCCACCTCCCAGGTTTAAGAAATTCTCCTCCCTCAGCCTCCCTAGTAGCTGGGATTACAGGCGTCCACGACCACAGCCTGGCTAATTTTGTTTGTTTTTTAGTAGAGATGGGGTTTTACCATGTTGACCAGGCTGGTCTCGAACTCCTGACCTCAAGTGATCTGCCCACCTCAGCCTCCCAATGTGCTGGGATTACAGGCATGAGCCACCGCGCCCGGCCTTAACACGTAGTTTTTATTTTATTTTTTGAGACAGAGTTTCGCTCTTGTTGCCCCAGGCTGGAGTGCAATGGCGCGATCTCGGCTCACTGCAACCTCTGCCCCCCAGGTTCAAGTGATTCTCCTGCCTCAGCCTCCAGAGTAGCTGGGATTACAGGCGTCCACCACTATGCCTGGCTAATTTATAGAAATATATATATTTTTTTTTCTTTTTTTTTTTTGAGACGGAGTTTTGCTCTGTTGCCCAGGCTAGAGTGCAGCGGCACAATCTCGGTTCACTGCAAGCTCCGCCTCCCGGGTTCGCGCCATTCTCCTGCCTCAGCCTCAGCCTCCCGAGTAGCTGGGACTACAGGCACCTGCCACCACGCCTGGCTAATTTTTTTTTTTTGTATTTTTAGTAGAGACAGGGTTTCACCGTGTTTGCCAGGATGGTCTCGATCTCCTGAGGCCTCCCAAAGTGCTGGGATTACAGGCATGAGCCACCGCGCCTGGCCAATTTTTTTTTTTTTTTTTTTTTTTTTTTAGTAGAGATGGGGTTTTACCATGTTGGCCAACCTGGTCTCAAACTCCTGACCTCAAGTGATCTGCCCACCTTGGCCTCCCAAAGTGCTGGGATTACAGGCATGAGCCACTGCACCCGGCCTTAACACATAGTTTTTAAACGCCACTATGTGCCACACACCCTGCTACAGCATGTACCTATGTAAGATGTTCAGGATAAATCCCTGTCCTAGGGTTGTTTATAATCTTGTGGGGAAGGCAGCCAAACAAATACTTGCACAAATAACTACTTAGTCATAATTGAAAGTGCTACCAAGGAAAAGATAAGGAATCATCTTTGACTCTTTCTCCTCCTGCGTTGAATCACCAGGTGCTGTTAATTCTAACTCCGAAGTCTCCAGATTGTCCTCTTCTCTCCACCTCACTGCTATCAGTATCTCAACTTAGACTACCGAAATACCTTCCTAACTGGCTCCCCTGTGTCCATCCTTGCCCCCACAGTCTATTTACCATGCTAGATCCATAGTGATCTTTTAAAAATGCAATTCTGCATGTCACCTTCCTGCTTAAAACACTTCATTGGTTTTCTATTGCCCTTGGGATAAAGTCTACACTTCTTACCATGGCTTGCGAGGCCCTCTATGTCCTGGTCCTCCTTGCTTTTATCTTTACCTTACCGCTAGCCACCCTTCTCCTAGTTCTATTTCTATGATTCTCTACTTTTAGGGCCTCACTATATACTTTTCCCTCTGCCTAGAGCACTCTGCTGCCTCCTCTCTCTTCTCCCACTGACTTTTCACTTAGCTAATTCCTATTTTCTTCAAGTCTCCAAAAAGATTACCAGGTCAGCTTCCCATATTATACCCTCTCCTAGCCCCTGTGGTTTCTGCTTTTGTAACATTCATCGTATTTGTACTGTGGTGCTCTATGAGGTCAGGTACCATGATTGTCTAGTTCACTGCCATCTCCCTAGCAGTACCTGGCCCAAGGCAGGCATTCAATAGATATTTCTTTTCTTTTCTTTCCTTTTCTTTTGAGACAGAATCTCCCTCTGTGACCCAGGCTGGAGTGCAGTGATGTATTCACAGCTCACTGAAACCTCGAACTCCTGGGCTTAAGTTAAGCTCCTGCCTCCCAAGTAGCTGGGGCTACAGGCATGCAGCACCACACATGACTAATTTTTTTAGTTTTTGTTTTTTAGAGACAGGGTCTCGCTATGTTGCCCTGGCTGGTCTTGAACACCTGGCCTCAAGCAATCCTCCTGCCTCAGCTTCACAAAGTGCTGAGATTACAGGCATGAGTCACCATGTCCTGCCTCAATAGATCTTTCTTTCCTTCCTCCTTCCTTCCTTCCTTTCTTTCTTTTTTCTTTCTTTTCTTCTTTCCCTCCGTCCCTCCCTCCCTCCCTCCCTCCCTCCCTTCCTTCCTTCCTTGCTGATTGAGATGAGGTCTGGCCACGTTACCCAGGCTGGTCTCGAACTCCAAGGGTCAAACGTTCTTCCCACCTCAGCCTCCCAAAGTGCTAGGATTATAGGTGTGAGCCACTGTGCCCAGCCTTCAGCCTTCTCAATAGATTTTTTTTTTTTAAGCTACTGTATTGCTCTGTTGCCCCAGGCTGGAGTGCAGTGGCGTGATCTCGGCTCACTGCAAAGGGGTTCAAGCAATTCTCCTGCCTCAGCCTCCTGAGTAACTGGAATTACAGGCACACACCACCATGCTCGTCTAATTTTTGTATTTTTAGTAGAGACAGGGTTTCACCACGTTGGCCAGGCTGGTCTTGAACTCCTGACCTCAGATGATCCGCCCACCTTGGTCTCCCAAAGTGCTGAGATTACAGGTGTGAGCCACCGCGCCTGGCCAGGAGATGTTTAAAGGACTCTATCTTAAAAGCCTGCTGTCTTTCAGGCAATAGATGTGCTTTGTTTTGTTTTGTTTTGTTTTCAGAGATGGGGTCTCCCACTTTGTTGCCCAGGCTGGACTTGAACTCCTGGACTCAAGATATCTTCTCCCCTCAGCCTCCCGAGTATCTGGAAACATAGGCTCGTGCCTCCAGCCCAGCTCCATGTGTGTACTTAAACACTTACTGGAAGCTATACCACTGTGGGGTTGTTGGGGTGTTTACTTCCCAACCTGTGTAGGGGAATTGCTTTTTTCCAGCAGGTATTTGGAACCTCAAAGTCGCCTTCAATCACGCTATATAGGCACTAACTCTACCCATAATTTTTCTTTTTTCTTTTTAAATTGTGCACGTGTGAGTGTGGAGATGGGAGTCTCACCATGTTGCCAAGGCTGGTCTCGAATTCCTGAGCTCAAGCTATCTGCCCACCTCCGCCTCCCAAAATGCTGGGATTACAGGCATGAGCCATTGTGCCTGGACTTTTCTTTACTTCTTTCTTTTCCTTCCTTCCTTCCCTCCTTCCTTCTTTCTTTTCTTTTCTTTTCTTTTCTTTCTTTCTTTCTTTCTTTCTTTCTTTCTTTCTTTCTTTCTTTCTTTCTTTCTTTCTTTCTTTCTTTCTCTTTCTTTCTTTATCTCTCTCTCTCTTTCTTTTTTTCCTTCTTTCTTTCCTTTCTTTCATTTTTTTGAGAGTTGCCCAGGCTGGAGTGCAGTGGCATGATCTTGGCTCACTGCAACCTCTGCCGCCTGGGCTCAAACCATCCTATCACCTCAGCCTCCCAAGTAGCTGGGACTACAGGCATGCGCCACCACGTCCAGCTAATTTTTGTATTTTTTTGTAGAGATGGGGTTTCGCCATGTTGCCCAGGCTGGTCTTGAACTCATGGGCTCAAGTGATCTGCCCACCTCAGCCTCCCAAAGTGCCAGGACTATAGGTGTGAGTCACGGCACCCATCCTACCTATAATTCTTAAACAAAAGGCAGAAACTAGCCAGGCAAAGATAGTAGAGACAAGATAGTAACAGACTTTACCCTACAATTTTTTTTTTTTATCCTAGCTCAGCTGGTCATTTGCCATATGAACTAGAGAAATCCCTTTCTTAGTTTTTCCACATTAAGTGGATATCATAGTATGAGCTTATTTTAACAAAGAGAAAAAATAATAATAATTAAAACGTAATGCCGGCTGTGGTGGCTCATGCCTGTAATCTCAGCACTTTGGGAAGCCAAGGCAGGCAGATCACCTGAGGTTAGGAGTTCGAGACCAGCTTGACCAACATGGAGAAACCCCGTGTGCGCTAAAAAATATACAAAATTAGCCGAGCATGGTGGTACATGCCTGTAATCCCAGCTACTCGGGAGGCTGAGGCAGGAGAATTACTTGAACCCGGGAGGTGTAGGTTGCAGTAAGCCGAGATCGCGCCATTGCACTCCAGCCTGGGCAACAAGAGTGAAACTCCATCTCAAAACAAAAAACAAAACGTACTATAAGAGCCCTTATTGTTTTTCACATGTAAAAGAAGTGTTTTCTAATGTTGAATTAACATTAATTCAGATTATTCCCATATTCTCCATTATGAAAGTAAATCAATATTGTTCTTTCTCTTCCTCTGCATTTTCGCTCCTTCCCCTTCTTGCTCTCCTCTTGCTTCTCCTGCCCTCCTCTTTCCTCCCTCTTCTTCCCTTCATGAACAACTTTAATCCAAAGCCTAATGGTAAGCAAGGTAGATGTCTTCATGACAGGAGTGGTTGTGGGGATGATCGGTGCTTAAAATCAGGTGCTGGAGTCTAAGCAGGGGAGAAGCGACCAGGCAGGGGTGGGTAAAGAGAGCAGCCATGTGGAGGGAAGCTGGTGTGCAGGGCTGGATCCCAAGTGCTGTGAGGAGACATCCATTTGCTGAAGAACAGGATAGTCAATAGTCGGAAAGTATCTCCCCACCAAATAATTAGTAAGTACCCTTCCTCCGCCACCTTAATCAATTGAACCAAATTACTATCCCCAGTAATGGGACAAATATAAATCACGTGCCACCCGATGGGATGCAGTGAGAACGCAGCATCGGTGCCTTGGTGACAGTCCTGACGAAGACGCGTAAACTGAGTCTCATCATGAGGATATGTTAGTCAAGCCCACATTGAGGGATGTTCTAAAAAACAAGTGGCCATTAAGCTAGAAATGTCAAGATTGTGAAAGTCAGGAAAAGACTCTTCTAGATTGAAGGCAACTAAAGAGACACGATGACTGTATGCAATGCATGATTCCAGATTGGATTCTTCTGCTAAAAAGGACATTCTTGGGACAACTGAACGAGGCCTGAGTTTATGGTTGTAATGTGGTTATATAGGAGAATGCTTGTTGGAAACACACGCTAAAGAATGCAAAGGTGTGAGTTTCTATCTTTTTGAGAGAAAATAATAATAATAAGAAAGAAAGAAAGAATACAAACATGATGGGCTAAACCGGCAACTAGCTTTCAAATGGTTCAGAAAAAGATAAGGTTCTTTGAACTGTACTTGCAAATTTTCTAAAGTTTGAGATTGTCTACATTAAAAAGATAACATCTACAATTGATGTTAAAAATTAACAAATAGAGGTCAGGTGTGGTGACTCACATCTGTAATTCCAGCCCTTTGGGAGGCCGAGGTGGATGGATCACCTGACGTCAGCAGTTCAAGACCAGCCTGGCCAACATGCTGAAACCCCATCTCTACTAAAAACACAAAAATTAGCTGGGTGTGGTAGCACAGGCCTGTAATCTCAGCTACTTGGGAGGCTGAAGCAGGAGAGTCGCTTGAACCTGGGAGGCAGAGGTTGCAGTGAAACGAAATTGCACTACTGCACTCCATTCAGCCTGGGTGACAGAGCAAGACTCCGTCACACACACGCACACACACATACACACAAAACTAGGAACTTGGAACCCCAAAATATCTTGCCCAAATGTCCCCAGATCCACTTCCAGAGCCTGAGTGGACCTCTTCCTGGGTCTGTCCTCCCAAGGATGTACTGTATCCTCTGTGCACACCTCACTAGACCCAAGGGGGTGGCTGCTTGATTGTTGTGTGACTGAGACTTAAACATGGGACCTGCAGAGTTCACATGAATGAGCATCAGAACTCTCCTGGTGTGGACAGAGCTGGGGTAGAGAGCGAAGGGGTCTAGAGGCTGGTGCTGGGGCCAGCTCGTCCCACACCACCACATTCTGGTGTGGGACTCTCAGGAACTTGAGAATTCTAAACCCAAATCTAGCCTTCTAGGTTATGAAGGCATATGTGTCAAGGGAAAGGGAAAGAATATATCTTTCTCTTATTTTATTTAGCTGTTTGTTAGCTCGATTTGAAAATTTTAAATATTTAAACACATCTTTGTTCTTTTGTGCTCCTGTAAATGGTGGTTTGAAAATCCTCATGGTGACCTTTGTTTTCTACCTTATCATCATGAAAAGAAACATTAGGAAAGTGTAATTTGAAAAGCCCACTTGACCTGTCTATGCCTTTCATTACATTTTTTTTTTTTTTTTTTTTTTGAGATGGAGACTCACTGTGTCACCCAAGCTAGAGTGCGGTGACACAATCTTGCCTCACTGCGACCTCCACCTCCCAGGTTCAAGCAATTCTCCTGCCTCTGCTCCCGAGTAGCTGGGATTACAGGTGCCCACCACCACACCCGGCTAATTTTTTGTATTTTCAGTACAGCCGAGGTTTCATGATGTTTGTCTGGCTGGTCTTGAACTCCTGACCTCAAGTGATCCACCCACCTCAGCCTCCCAAAGTGCTGGGATTACAGGAGTGAGCTACTGTGCCCCACCTTTACAATATTTGTTATACTTCTCATAAGTATTTCATAAGTCAAGTTGGCATAGGAATAATTCGGCCATGGGAACAACCAGTATGTGCCAAGCGGTCACTTTAGAGAAGGTCAGTGACTGCAGATGGCACCACCTGGTTAAATGAGACATCACTCTCTTTCGCATTTAAGAATGGGCATGTCATTATCTCAGCTCTATCCAGATTGATCAGAACTGCTGCGTGATCTACCAAGTGATTCACTTTGGTCTGCAAAAAGGAAGGTATCATGTTCAATTTACTGATGCTTTGTATTTTCCTTTCTTTTTTTTTTTTTTTTTGAGACAGGGTCTCCGTGAGTCACCCAGGCTGGAGTGCAGTGATGTGATCTCGGCTCACTGCAACCTTTGCCTCCCGAGTTCAAGCGATTCTCCTGCCTCAGCCTCCTGAATAGCTGGGATTACAGGTGCGTGCCACCACAGCCCAGCTAAGTTTTGTATTTTTAGTAGAGATGGGGTTTCACCATGTTGCCCAGGCTGGTCTTGAACTCCTGACCTCAGGTGATCAGCCCACCTCAGCCTCCCAAAGGGCTGGGATTACAGGCATGAGGCACCAGGCTTGGCAGATGCTTGATATTTTCAAAATTTGGCCAAAATTTGTATTTTTGTGAAAAGTCTGAATTGAAACTAATCTGATTCTGTCTCTCCTTTCCTCCCTTCTTTCTTTTTCTCCTGTCTTCCCTCCTTCCATCTTCCATTTATTTGCTCCACAAAAAGAAAGCTATTGGGAATTTCTTCTGTCTTGGAACGTAAACAGACTTTTTAGGAAGAAAGCAAATTAGTTTATAGACCCAGAGTCCAGGACTTTTGCTTTTTTCTTTCTAGCTTTTGTTTTTAAAAAATGTTTTATGGGCTAGGTGCGGTGGCTCACACCTATAATCCCAGCAGTTTGGGAGGCCAAGGTGGGAGGATCATGAGATCAAGAGATCGAGGCCATCCTGGCCAACATGGTGAAACCCCATCTCTACTAAAAATAAAAAAATAGCTGGGCGTGGTGGCACGTGCCTGTAGTCCCAGGTACTCGAGAGGCTCAGACAGGAGAATCACTTGAACCTGGGAGGCAGAGGTTTCAGTGAGCCGAGATCACGCCACTGCACTCCATCCTGGGCAACAAAAGCAAGACTCCATCTCAAAAAAAAAAAAAAGTTTTATGTATTTAGAGATGGGGTCTCTCTATGTTGCCCAGGCTGGTCTTGAATTCCTGTGCTCAAGTGATCCTCCTGCCTCAGTCCTTCAAAGTGCTAGTATTATAGGTGTGACCTACCATGCCTGGCTAGGACTTTTGCTTTCTTCCCATTTCTTTTTTTCTTTTGTTTTGGTTTGTTTTGCTTTTTTGAGATGGAGTCTACTCATCGCCCAGGCTGGGGTACAATGGCATGATCTCACTGTAACCTCTGCCTCCTGGTTTCAAGTGATTCTCATACCTCAGCCTCCCGAGTAGCTGGGGTTACAGGCACATGCCACCACGCCCAACAAAAAATTTTTTTTTTGTATTTTTAATAAAGACAGGGTTTCACCATGTTGTCCAGGCTGGTCTTGAACTCCTGACCTCAGGCCTTTACTTCCCTGCCTTTTCTTCCCATTTCTAAGAGGGTCCCACCACGTGCTCTTAAGCAAGTTCTGTAGCTTCTTCGTGACTCTTTTTTCTCAATCATTTACCACACAGAGCTTACTATCCAAAGGAAATGGCTATCTGCATAAACTGAATAACGAAGGAAAAGTTCAAAATGTCATGTGAATATGTTTTATTCATGAGAAACAGTATGAAAGCTGTGTACAGTGAAGAAAGAACTATTGGTCACAGAGGGTATTTTTTTTCCAGCCACACCCACATACTGACAACAATCTCAGCCAGTTGTGCCCTCTCTGATTACAAAGAGGTAACACAAAAAATTCTGGCTGCGTAGAGTCCTACTTCATATAAAAGGGACAATTTTGGAGGCAAAACTCATGGGCAGCAGAGCTCGAGGACAGTCACAAAGACAAGGGTCGCTTCCAGTTCTAAGATTCCAGGATTTTAGTTTTTTGAGTTTGGGAGAAAGGATGCTCAGCTGAGCAGGAGAAGCATCCTGCCTTCATCAGTTAGTGTTAAAATTGTGGCACAGCTCAGCCTGCCTGAGGTTTATTTTGATACCTTATCTTCATCTGGGTTTAAATCAGTCGTGGTCACCTAGATTGCAAATATAGGATTTTTAGGCCGGGCACGGTGGCTCATGTCTGTAATCCCAACACTTTGAGAGGTTGAGGCGGGCAGATCACTTGAGGTCAGGAGTTTGAGACCAGCCTGGCCAACATAGTGAAACCCTGTCTCTACTAAAAATACAAAGATAAACTTGGCATGGTGGCAGGCGCCTGTAATCCCAGCTACTCAGGAGGCTGAGGCATGAGAGTCACTTGAACCTGGGAGGCAGAGGTTGCAGTGAGCCGAGGTTGCACCACTGCACTCCAGCCTGGGTGACAGAGTGAGATGGTCTGAAAAAAAAACAAGTATAGGATTTTTTAAAGTGCATTAGCTTTGTTTGGATGAATACAAAAAGTTGGAAAGTATGCCTTTTACTGACGTCACAAAAAGCTTGACCAATATATTTTCCTTTTATTGAATTATTCATTTAATTACCAGGCTGGGGAGAAAGAAATAGAGATTTCTTTTTTTTATTATTATTTTACTTTAAGTTTTTAATTTTATTATTATTATATTATATTATATTGTATTTTATTATTATTATACTTTAAGATTTAGGGTACATGTGCACAACGTGCAGGTTAGTTACATATGTATACATGTGCCATGTTGGTGTGCTGCACCCATTAACTCGTCATTTAGCATTAGGTATATCTCCTAATGCTATCCCTCCCCCCTCCCCCCACCCCACAACAGGCCCGGGTGTGTGATGTTCCCCTTCCTGTGTCCATGTGTTCTCATTGTCCAATTCCCACCTATGAGTGAGAACATGCGGTGTTTGGTTTTTTGTCCTTGCGATAGTTTGCTGAGAATGATGGTTTCCAGCTTCATCCATGTCCGTACAAAGGACATGAACTCATCATTTTTTATGGCTGCATAATATTCCATGGTGTATATGTGCCACATTTTCTTAATTCAGTCTATCGTTGTTGGACATTTGGGTTGGTTCCAAGTCTTCGCTATTGTGAATAGTGCTGCAATAAACATATGTGTACATGTGTCTTTATAGCAGCATGATTTATAATCCTTTGGGTATATACCCAGTAATGGGATGGCTGGGTCTAATGGTATTTCTAGTTCTAGATCCCTGAGGAATCGCCACACTGACTTCCACAATGGTTGAACTAGTTTACAGTCCCAACAACAGTGTAAAAGCATTCCTATTTCTCCACATCCTCTCCAGCACCTGCTGTTTCCTGACTTTTTAATGATCACCATTCTAACTGGTGTGAGATGGTATCTCACTGTGGTTTTGATTTGCATTTCTCTGATGGCCAGTGATGATGAGCATTTTGTCATGTGTCTTTTGGCTGCCTAAATGTCTTCTTTTGAGAAGTGTCTGCTCATATCCTTTGTCCACTTGTTGATGGGGTTGTTTGTTTTTTTCTTGTAAATTTGTTTGAGTTCATTGTAGATTCTGGATATTAGCCCTTTGTCAGATGAGTAGATTGCAAAAATTTTCTCCCATTCTGTAGGTTGCCTGTTCACTCTGATGGTAGTTTCTTTTTGCTGTGCAGAAGCTCTTGAGTTTAATTAGATCCCATTTGTCAATTTTGGCTTTTGTTGCCATTGCTTTAGGTGTTTTAGACATGAAGTCTTTGCCCATGCCTATGGCCTGAATGGTATTGCCTAGGTTTTCTTCTAGGGTTTTTATGGTTTTAGGTCTAACATTTAAGTCTTTAATCCATCTTGAATTAATTTTTGTATAAGGTATAAGGAAGGGATCCAGTTTCAGCTTTCTCCATATGGCTAGCCAGTTTTCCCAGCACCATTTATTAAATAGGGAATCCTTTCCCCATTTCTTGTTTTTGTCAGGTTTGTCAAAGATCAGATGGTTGTAGATATGCAGCATTATTTCTGAGGGCTCTGTTCTGTTCCATTGGTCTATATCTCTGTTTTGGTACCAGTACCATGCTGTTTTGGTTACTGTAGCCTTGTAGTATAGTTTGAAGTCAGGTAGCATGATGCCTCCAGCTTTGTTCTTTTGGCTTAGGATTGTCTTGGCAATGTGGGCTCTTTTTTGGTTCCATATGAACTTTAAAGTGATTTTTTCCAATTCTGTGAAGAAAGTCATTGGTAGCTTGATGGGGATGGCATTGAATCTATAAATTACCTTGGGCAGTATGGCCATATTCACAATGTTGATTCTTCCTACTCATGAGCATGGAATTTTCTTCCATTTGTTTGTATCCTCTTTTATTTCATTGAGCAGTGGTGTGTAGTTCTCCTTGAAGAGGTCCTTCACATCATTTGTAAGTTGGATTCCTAGGTATTTTATTCTCTTTGAAGCAATTGTGAATGGGAGTTCACTCATGATTTGGCTCTCTGTTTGTCTGTTATTGGTGTATAGGAATGCTTGTGATTTTTGCACATTGATTTTGTATCCTGAGACTTTGCTGAAGTTGCCTATCAGCTTAAGGAGATTTTGGGCTGAGACAGTGGGGTTTTCTAGATAAACAGTCACGTCATCTGCAAACAGGGACAATTTGACTTCCTCTTTTCCTAATTGAATACCCTTTATTTCCTTCTCCTGCCTGATTGCCCTAGCCAGAACTTCCAACACTATGTTGAATAGGAGTGGTGAGAGAGGGCATCCCTGTCTTGTGCCAATCTTCAAAGGGAGTGCTTCCAGTTTTTGCCCATTCAGTATGATATTGGCTGTGGGTTTTTCATAGATAGCTCGTATTATTCCCATCAATACCTAATTTATTGAGAGTTTTTAGCATGAGCGTTGTTGAATTTTGTCAAAGGCCTTTTCTGCATCTACTGAGATAATCATGTGGTTTTTGTCTTTGGTTCTGTTTATATGATGGATTACGTTTATTGATTTGCATATGTGGAACCAGCCTTGCATCCCAGGGATGAAGCCCACTTGATCATGGTGGATAAGCTTTTTGATGTGCTGCTGGATTTGGTTTGCCAGTATTTTGTTGAGGATTTTTGCATCGATGTTCATCAGGGATATTGGTCTAAAATTCTCTTTTTTTGTTGTGTCTCTGCCAGGCTTTGGTATCAGGAATGATGTTGTCCTCATAAAATGAGTTAGGGAGGATTCCCTCTTTTTCTATTGATTGGAATAGTTTCAGAAGGAATGGTACCAGCTCCTCCTTGTATCTCTGGTAGAATTCGGCTGTGAATCCATCTGGTCCTGGACTTTTTTTGGTTGGTAAGCTATTAATTATTGCCTCAATTTCAGAGCCTGTTATTGGTCTATTCAGAGATTCAACTTCTTCCTGGTTTAGTCTTGGGAGGGTGTATGTGTCGAGGAATTTATCCATTTCTTCTAGATTTTCTAGTTTATTTGCGTAGAGGTGTTTATAGTATTCTCTGATGGTAGTTTGTATTTCTGTGGAATCGGTGGTGATATCCCCTCTATCATTTTTTATTGCGTCTATTTGATTCTTCTCTCTTTTCTTCTTTATTAGTCTTGCTAGCGGTCTATCAATTTTGTTGATCTTTTCAAAAAACCAGCTCCTGGATTCATTGATTTTTTGAAGGGTTTTTTGTGTCTCTATTTCCTTCAGTTCTGCTCTGATCTTATTTCTTGCCTTCTGCTAGCTTTTTGAATGTGTTTGCTCTTGCTTCTCTAGTTCGTTTAATTGTGATGTTAGAGTGTCAATTTTAGATCTTTCCTGCTTTCTCTTGTGGGCATGTAGTGCTATAAATTTCCCTCTACACACTGCTTTGAATGTGTTCCAGAGATTCTGGTATGTTGTGTCTTTGTTCTTGTTGGTTTCAAATAACATCTTTATTTCTGCCTTCATTTTGTTATATACCCAGTAGTCATTCAGGAGCAGGTTGTTCAGTTTCCATGTAGTTGAGCGGTTTTGAGTGAGTTTCTTAATCCTGAGTTCTAGGTTGATTGCACTGTGGTCTGAGAGACAGTTTGTTATAATTTCCGTTCTTTTACATTTGCTGAGGAGTGCTTTACTTCCAACTATGTGGTCAATTTTGGGATAGGTGTGGTGTGGTGCTGAAAAGAATGTATATTCTGTTGATTTGGGGTGGAGAGTTCTGTAGATGTCTATTAGGTATGCTTGGTGCAGAGCTGAGTTCAATTCCTGGATATCCTCGTTAGCTTTCTGTCTCGTTGATCTGTCTAATGTTGACAGTGGGGTGTTAAAGTCTCCCATTATTATTGTGTGGGAGTCTAAGTCTCGTTGTAGGTCTCTAAGGACTTGCTTTATGAATCTGGGTGCTCCTGTATTGGGTGCATATATATTTAGGATAGTTAGCTCTTCTTGTTGAATTGATCCCTTTACCATTATGTAATGGCCTTCTTTGTCTCTTTTGATCTTTGTTGGTTTAAAGTCTGTTTTGTCAGAGACTGGGATTGCAACCCCTGCCTTTTTTTGTTTTCCATTTGCTTGGTAGATCTTCCTGCATCCCTTTATTTTGAGCCTATGTGTGTCTCTGCATGTGAGATGGGTTTCCTGAATACAGCACACTGATGGGTCTTGACTCTTTATCCAATTTGCCAGTCTGTGTCTTTTAATTGGGGCATTTAGCCCATTTACATTTAAGGCTAATATTGTTATGTGTGAATTTGATCCTGTCATTATGATGTTAGCTGGTTATTTTGCTCATTAGTTGATACAGTTTCTTCCTAGCCTCAATGGTCTTTACCATTTGGCATGTTTTTGCAGTGGCTGGTACCGGTTGTTCCTTTCCATGTTTAATGCTTCCTTCAGGAGCTCTTTTAGGGCAGGCCTGGTGGTGACAAAATCTCTAAGCATTTGCTTGTCTGTAAAGGATTTTATTTCTCCTTCACTTATGAAGCTTAGTTTGGCTGGATATGAAATTCTGGGTTGAAAATGCTTTTCTTTAAGAATGTTGAATATTGGCCCCCACTCCCTTCCGGCTTGTAGAGTTTCTGCTGAGAGATCAGCTGTTAGTCTGATGGGCTTCCCTTTGTGGGTGACCCAACCTTTCTCTCTGGCTGCACTTAACATTTTTTCCTTCATTTCAACTTTGGTGAATCTGACAATTATGTGTCTTGGAGTTGCTCTTCTCAAGGAGTATCTTTGTGGCGTTCTCTGTATTTCCTGAATCTGAATGTTGGCCTGCCTTGCTAGATTGGGGAAGTTCTCCTGGATAATATCCTGCAGAGTGTTTTCCAACTTGGTTCCATTCTCCCCGTCACTTTCAGGTACACCAATCAGACGTAGATTTGGTCTTTTCACATAGTCCCACATTTCTTGGAGGCTTTGCTCATTTCTTTTTATTCTTTTTTCTTTAAACTTCCCTTCTCGCTTCATTTCATTCATTTCATCTTCCAGGGCTGATACCCTTTCTTCCATTTGATCGCATCGGCTACTGAGGCTTTTGCATTTGTCATGTACTTCTCGTGCTGTGGTTTTCAGCTCCTTCAGGTCCTTTAAGGACTTCTCTGCATTGGTTATTCTAGTTAGCCATTCATCTAATTTTTTTTCAAGGTTTTTAACTTCTTTGCCATGGGTTCGAACTTCCTCCTTTAGCTCGGACTAGTTTGATCATCTGAAGCCTTCTTCTCTCAACTCGTCAAAGTCATTCTCCATCCAGCTTTGTTCCATTGCTGGTGAGGACCTGCATTCCTTTCGAGGAGGAGAGGTGCTCCGATTTTTAGAGTTTCCAGTTTTTCTGCTGTTTTTTCCCCATCTTTGTGGTTTTATCTACCTTTGGTCTTTGATGATGGTGACGTACAGATGGGGTTTTGGTGTGGATGTCCTATCTGTTTGTTAGTTTTCCTTCTAACAGTCAGGACCCTCAGCTGCAGGTCTGTTGGAGTTTGCTGGAGGTCCACTCCAGACCCTGTTTCCCTGGGTATCAGCAGCGGAGGCTGCAGAACAGCAGATATTGGTGAACAGCAAATGTTGCTGCCTGATCGTTCCTCTGGAAGTTTTGTCTCAGAGGAGTACCCGGCCGTGTGAGGTGTCAGTCTGTCCCTACTGGGGGATGCCTCCCAGTTAGGCAACTCGTGGGTCAGGGACCCACTTGAGGAGGCAGTCTGTCCGTTCTCAGATCTCAAGCTGCATGCTGGGAGAACCACTACTCTCTTCAAAGCTGTCAGATAGGGACATTTAAGTCTGCAGAAGTTTCTGCTGCCTTTGTTTGGCTATGCCCTGCCCCCAGAGGTGGAGTCTACAGGGGCAGGTGGGCCTCCTTGATCTGGGGTGGGCTCCACCCAGTTCGAGCTTTCCAGCCGCTTTGTTTACCTACTCAAGCCTCGGCAATGGTGGGCGCCCTGCCCCCAGCCTCGCTGCCACCTTGCAGTTTGATCTCAGCTGCTGTGCTAGCAATGAGCGAGGCTCCATGGGCGTAGGATCCTCCGAGCCAGGTGTGGGATATAATCTCCTGGTGTGCCATCTACTAAGACCATTGGAAAAGCACAGTATTAGGGTGGGAGTGACCCGATTTTCCAGGTGCCATCTGTCACCCCTTTCTTTGACTAGAAAAGGGAATTCCCTGACCCCTTGTGCTTCCCGGGTGAGGTGATGCCTTGCCCTGCTTCGGCTCACGCTCGGTGCGCTGCACCCACTGTCCTGCACCCACTGTCCGACACTCCCCAGTGAGATGAACCCAGTACCTCAGTTGGAAATGCAGAAATCGCCTGTTTCTGCATCGCTCATGCTGGGAGCTGTAGACTGGAGCTGTTCCTATTTGGCCATCTTGGCTCCACCCTCTTTTTTTTTTTTTTTGAGATGGAGTTTCGCTCTTGTTGCCCAGGCTGGAGTGCAATGGCGCAATCTCGGCTCACTGCAACCTCTGCCTCCCAGGTTCAACTGATTCTCCAGCCTCAGCCTCCTGAGTAACTGGGATTATAGGCATTTGTCACCATGCCTGGCTAATTTTTGTATTTTTAGTAGAGATGGGGTTTCACCATGTTGGTTGGGCTGGTCTCAAACTCCTGACCTCAGATGATCCGCCCACCTCAGCCTCCCAAACTGCTGGGATTACAGCTGTGAGCCACCGCGCTGAGCCAGAAATAGATTTCTGAAGCCAAAGATAATTGAAGGCAAGTGCCTGAGTATTATACCAAGAACAGGACTATGAGGAGTCTGGTGTCTATTTCTTCCCAAACAGAGGGTGGAGTGGGATGAAGGCACAGAGCTCTGACAGAGAAGTTTGTGTCTCACAAAATGAAAAGGAAGAGCTACTGGTGGGAACAGAGGCAGCTGCCATTTAGTCCTCTATAAGCTGTCACTCTGCCCCTGCCCCTGGCCTGCACCAGCCTGTCACTACTGAGTCTCAGAGCCTACACCTGGCTACCTGGCTGGGGAGACTCACTATCCTCCTTATCCCACCCGACATCTTTATAAAGTCCCTCATTGAATAAAGTGTCCGTGAATGGGTTCGCTTTCTTCATAGAATTCCAGTAACTGAGGGAGGTATCATCCTCATCTTGAAGTTTGGAAACACATTCATAGATAGTGTATAGTGGTCCTCAACCTGAGAGTAAAATGAGTAAATTCCTGTGCATTTCCTCCTGATCCTTGTGGTAATTAAATCCTTGCAAAAAGAGCTTTTCTGTGAAATGTTTAAGGAAAATTTTTTAAATTGCAGTTGTGGCCAGGTGCAGTGGCTCACACCTGTAATCCCAGCACTTTGGGAGGCTGAGGTGGGCTAATCACTGGAGGCCGGGAGTTCAAGACCAGCCTGGCCAACATGGTGAAACCCCGTCTCTACTAAAAATACAAAAATTAGCCGGGTGTGGTGGCGGGCACCTGTAATCCCAGCTACTCACGAAGCTGAAGCAGGAGAATCGCTTCAATCTGAAAGGCAGAGGTTGCAGTAAGCTGAGATTGCTCCACTACACTCCAGCCTGGACGACAGAGCGAGACTCTGTCTCAAAAACAAATAAATAAATAATTGCAGTTATTATTGCAGAGTATTCATTAAGAGAATCTTTTTTCCCCTAGAATCCTTCATCTGAATCCCAAGGCTAGATGAAAATGGAATTTCTCTCCTGAAGGAAATCAAAAGATTGTTACTAGGATTCGCAAATACTTGTCTCTTTTTTTCCTTAATGAGAGATCACTATTTCCTATTGCACATCTTTGTGAGGGCTTCTCAGGTACACCTGTTAGATTTTTATTCCAAACCCAGCTTCCACAGATGAGATATGTTTAGGTCACTGGTGTGACCAGGTGGCAACAAAGAATCTAAGGGATGTCCTTGGTGTCTGGTCTCTTTGCTGACTTTAAATCTGGGAAGGTTGCAGGCTAGCTTTAAACACAGGGGATTGGCCGGGCATGGTGGCTCACGCCTGTAATCCCAGCACTTTGGGAGGCCAAGGTGGGTGAATCACTTGAGGTTAGGAGTTTGAGACCAGCCTGGCCAATGTGGCAAAACCCTGTCTCTACTAAAAATACAAAAAAAGTAGCCGGGCATGGTAGTGCATGTCTGTAATCTCAGATACTCTGGAGGCTGAGGCAGGAGAATCGCTTGAACCTGGGTGGCAGAGATTGCAGTGAGCTGAGATCACGCCACTGCACTCCAGTCTGGGCAACAGAGCAAGACTCTATCACAAAAAAAAAAAGAAAGAAAACATTTTCACCTAACTTTACATAGCTTTCTGATATAGATAATGTCATTAAGTAGATATGTATAAAAGTCTATGAAAAAAACCCTGTTTCCTTCAGGCCTGGAGCAGAATCCAACTCCATTTCAGCATGGGGTGGGAGCTCAGTTTAGAAAAATTGTCTGACATGTAGCAGGCATTCAATAAAAAGTATTAATTAAATTGCTGTATCAACTGCTAACTCCCTGGATCAGCTTCTGTGCTCTCAACCATACTCCCAAAGTCTAAGTAAAGCCTGTGACACTTTTCCTGTAACTCTGATAAGTAACTTGAGTTCACTTACTAAAATCTTTTTTAAAATTAAGACATTGTTTATGTTAAAAAGCTCAAAACAGGTCAGGTACAGTGGCTCACACCTGTAATCCCAGCACTTTGGGAGGCCAAGGCATGAGGATTGCTTGAGCCCAGGAGTTCAAGACCAGTCTGGGCAACATAGGGATATCCCATCTTTACAGAAAAAAAAAATTTTTAATTAGCCAGGCAAACTGGCATGCAGCCCAGCTTTTCGGGAGGCTGAGCCAGGAGGATGGAGAGGATCACTTGAGCCCAGGAGGTCGAGACTGCAGTGAGCCATGGTCACGCACTCTAGCCCAGGCAACAGAGTAAGCAGAGTAAGACCCTGCCTAAAAAAATAAAGCTCAAATCAGATAGCATTTTATTAACCTCTACTGTTAGAAAGGGGAAGACTCATTATAGAAGGAGTGTATGAACTACTGGCTTCCAAGTTCTCAATTGCTTCCTACCTCATTTCTCTATATACCAGATAAATATGCAATATTTTACCTTCTGCTGATGATAGAGTGCTAATTAATTAATGTTGGCAAGATCTTTTAAAATGGGAATGTAGAGTCTGTTAAAGAAGCAGGAAACAGAATACTAGAGCAAGCCCTCAAGATTGACTAAAGTGTGTGTGTGTGTGTGTGTGTGTATTTGTGTGTGTGTGATGGAGTCTTGCTCTGTGGCCCAGGCTGGAATGCAGTGGCGTGATCTGGGCTCACTGCGAACCTCCCGGGTTCAAGCGATTCTCCTGCCTTAGCCTCCCTGGTAGCTTGGACTACAGGTGCACGCCACCACACCCAGCTAATTTTTGTATTTTTAGTAGAGACGGGGTTTCTCTATGTTGGTCAGGCTGGTCTTGAACTCCTGACCTCAAGTAATATGCCCGCCTTGGCTTCCCAAAGTGCTGGGATCACAAGCATGAGCCAACATGCCCGGCCTATTGGCTAGATTTTATAATGTTACATAACATGTTTTCTTGTACCAAATGAATAGGGTAGATGAGTTTTAAAAGAGTTGTTTTCTTAAAGTCTTCCTGTTACATTGGCAATAGTAAATAGCAGCCCAAATTAGCAATTGCTTAAAATGTTTGAAGAGTCAAGCATCTGGGAGAATGGGAACCAATGATGTAGCCCTCCCTTGTTTGTTTTCATCTTTCATTCTACAAGTAATTACTGAATGAATACACACTGTGTGTCATCAGTATTCTAAGCTGTATGGGAGATATTGTTTCTATTTTTTATTTTTCGAGATGGAGTCTCACTCTGTTGCCCAGGCTGGAGTGCAGTGGCATGACCTCGGCTCACTGCAAACTCTGCCTCATGAGTTCAAGTGATTCTCCCGCCTCAGCTTCCTGAGTAGCTGGGATTACAGGTGCACACCACCACACCCAGCCAATTTTTGTATTTTTAGTAGAGACGGGGTTTCGCCATGTTGGCTAGGCTGGTCGCAAACTCCTGACCCAGGTGATCCATCTGCGTCGGCCTCCCAAGTGCTGGGATTACAGGCATGAGCCAGTGCACCTGGCCTATTGTTTTGTTTTAATTTAATTTAATTTTTAGATACAGAGTCTTGGTCTGTTGCCCAGGCTGTAGTGCAGCACTGTGGTCATAGCTTACTGCATCCTTGAGCCCTTGGGCTCAAGCGATCCTCCTGACTCAACCTCCTGAATAGCTAGGACTACAGCTGCACACCACCACATCTGGCTAATTTTTAAATTTTTTGTGGAGGTGGGTATCTCATTATGTTTCCCAGGCTGGTCTCTGACCCCTGGCCTCAAGTGATCCTCCCACCTCAGTCTCCCAAAGTGCTGGGATTATAGGTGTGAGCCACCATGCCTGGCCTTTATGGGAGATATACAGGCATATAAGAGGGCAACATCTTCCATTAAGGTTATAATTTAGTAGAGGAAGTAAGATATGCATGTATAAATATCCAGGATATTATGTAAGACAGGATATAAGAAAAGTGCAAAGTACTTTCCTGGAGTGATTGGGACAGTATGTAGGGAGCTAGCCTTTGAGCTGGCACGAATAGGGCAAAAGCAGAGGGAAGGATCATCCAGGCAGAGGTAACTATGTGGGGGAAAACATGGTCAAACTTCCTCCTCTGTGAAGTCTTCTCTGACCCTCTCCCTTTTTTCCTTAGCTGTTCCAAATGGAGATAGATTCCTTCTGCCTTCTTGCTTTCTGTAATTGGTAAGCACCTTCATTGGAACAGTTAGTAATATATCATAACTGTTGTTTGCCTGTCACTCCAATAAATTATAAACTCCTTTAGGGCAAGAACTGTGTACTTTCATCTTTGTATTCCTAGCACTTAGTAGGGCTTCTGACGTGTATACCTACTCAATAAATACTTGAGGGAGTAGGGGAATCAATTATAGAATGTTCAAGGGGGAGCAAGTACTACAATATGGCTGGAATCAAAGATTCATGCAGAAAAGCAGTGGGAATTAAAGCTACAAAAGTAGGTTGGAAAGTAGGTCTGATAATATCAAGTGTTGGTAAAGAAGTGGAGGAGTGGAAACTCATATACTGCTGATGAGACTGTTAAGTTGGCACAACCATTTTGGAGAACTATTTATCAGTATCTAATAAAGTCTAATGCTCATATCCTGTGGCCCAGAAATTTCAATTCTAGGGAGACTCTTGCACATGTATACAAAGGAGACAGATACAAAATATTTATAGCAAAAAGCTAGAAATAAATTCAATGTCCATGAACAGAACGGATGAATAACTAGAGATACATATATCAATGTGGGTAAATATATAAGTATAATATAGAGTGAAGGAAAAAAAAACCAAGACTGCAGGAGAATTCCTTTTTTTTTTTTTTTTTTTTTTTGAGACGGAGTCTGGCTCTGTTACGCAGGCTGGAGTGCAGTGGTGCGATCTCGGCTCACTGAAACCTCTGCCTCCCAGGTTCAAGCAATTCTCTTGCCTCAGCTTCCTGAGTAGCTAGGACTACAGGCGCCTGCCACCACGCCCGGCTAATTTTTGTATTTTTAGTAGAGACGGGTTTTCACCATGCTAGCCAGGCTGGACTGGAACTCCTGACCTCAGGTGATCCACCCGCCTTGGCCTCCCAAAGAGCTGGGATTACAGGTGTGAGCTACCACACCCAGCCCCTCTTATCTTTGTATAAAGGTTAAAATACTGGCAATACAGTACTATGTATTATTTAGGAATATATATGTATATATTATATATTTATGTATTTACAAAGATACAAATATAAAGGCCAGGCCCGTTGGCTCACGCCTATAATCTCAACACTTTGGGAGGCTGAGGTGGGCAGACCACTTGAGGTCAAGAGTTCGAGACCAGCCTGGCCAAACATGGTGAAACCCTATCTCTACCAAAAAATACAAAAATTAGCCAGGTGCGGTGGCACGCACCTGTAGTCTCAGCTACTTGGGAGGCTGAGGCATGATAATTACTTGAATTTGGGAGGCAGAGGTTGTAGTGAGCTGAGATCGTGCCACTGCACTTCAGACTGGGCCACAGAGTGAGACAGTGTGTCAAAAAAATAAATAAATAAAAAGATATATATGTGTATATAAAGAAATGCCTGGCCGGGCATGGTGGTGGCTCACACCTGTAATCCTAGCACTTTGGGAGGCTGAGGCAGGGGGATCACCTGAGGTCAGGAGTTTGAGACCAATCTGGCCAACATGGTGAAACCCTGTCTCTACTAAAAATACAAAAATTAGCCAGGTGTGGTGGCGGGCACCTGTAATCCCAGCTACTTGGGAGGCTGAGGCAGGATAATTGCTTGAACCCAGGAGGTGGAGTTTGCAGTGAGTGGAGATCGTGCCACTGCACTCCAGCCTGGGTGACAGAGCAAGATCCCATCTCAAAAAAAAAAAAAGAAAAAAGAAATACCTGGGCAAGATGAATACCAAATTTAGGACAGCAGGGAAGGAGATGTAATCAGAGAAGTTTACATAAGGGCCTTGATTCTGTTAAACTGGGTGGAGGGTATATGGGTCTTTCGTATTACATACATAGTATGCAAAAATAATATTATTAACATAGAAGGTTCCAGGCTTGCACTTTCCCCTGACTCCCTCACCCAAATTAGTCTGGTAGTGAAGAGGCAAAAAGAGGGCAAGAGGCCCTGGGTCTGAATCTCTCAATCTATCAAACTGGAGAGAAGGCAATTCTTTAACAAGTGTCATAAATAAACTAGAAATAAAGAAAATTAAATAAATGAATGAAAAAATATAAAAACAAAAGACAAATTAAAAACATAAAAAGAAAGTAGATTCTATATATTCACAATTCACCTAGTACTCACATTAGACAAGTGAGAAGGACAAATTTAATTAAATTTATTTGAAATCAGGGAACAAGGGCTAAATGTAAGGGGCTTGGGCTTGGACGCTTTGAGTTAGAATTATATTTGTTTTAAAATGTCTTTGGGCCGGGCGCAGTGGCTCACGCCTGTAATCCCAGCACTTTGGAAGGCCGAGGCAAAAAGATCACCTGAGGTCATGAGTTCGAGACCAGCCTGGCAAACATGGCAAAACCCCATCTCTACTAAAAATACAAAAATTAGCCAGGCCTGGTGGCATGCGCCTATAATCCCAGGTACTCGGGGGGCTGAGGCAGAAGAATTGCTTGAACTCAGGAGATAGAGGTTGCAGTGAGCCAAGATCACGCCACTGCACTCTAGCCTGGGCGACAGAGCGAGACTCTGTTTCAAAAATAAATAAATAAATAAATAAATAAATAAATAAAATGTCCTTGTAATTGAATGTATCAGTAGGCAAAAGAAAAATCCATGGAGTTGAAGATACTCTTTGCCAGTTGTTGATATGGCAGGAAGGAATCAGGATGGTCCTCAGCCCTACTGGCCTCCTCCAGTCTGCCAAATAAATTTCTCCAACTGTTTTTTTTTTTTTTTTTTTGAGACAGAGTCTTGCTCTGTTGCCCAGGCTGGAGTGCAGTGGCATGATCTTGGCTCACTACAACTTCTGCCTCCCAGGTTCAAGCAATTCTCCTGTCTCAGCCTCCCGAGTAGCTGGGATTACAGGTGCGTGCCACCACACCTGGTTAATTTTTTATATTTTTGGTAGAGATGGGGTTTCATCATGTTGGCCAGGCTGGTCTCGAACTCTTGACCTTGTGATCCACCCACCTCGGCCTCCCAAAGTGCTGGGATTACAGGCATGAGCCGCCGCGCCCGGCTTTTTTTTTTTTTTTTTTTGGGGGGGACAGGGTCTCACTCTGTCAACCAGGCTGGAGTGCAGTGGCACGATCACGGCTCACTGCAATCTCCACCTCCTGGGTTCAAGCGATCCTCCCACCTTAGCCTCCCGAGTAGCTGGGATTACGGGCACGTGCCACAATGCCCGGCTAAACTTTTTTTGTATTTTTAGTAGAGACACGGTTTCACCATTTTGGCCAGGCTGGTCTGGAACTCCTGGCCTCAAGTGATCCACCCACCTCAGCCTCCCAAAGTGCTGGAATTACAGGCATGAGCCACTGCACCCTGCCTCTCCAACTGTTTTAAAACATTTATAGACCAGGCACTCTGGCTCACACTTATAATCCCAGCACTTTGGGAGACCAATGCAAGAGGATCGCTTGAAGTCAGCAGTTTGAGACCAGCCTGGGCAACAAAGTGAAACCTGACTCTACAAAAAATTTAAAAAATTATTATTTTAAAAAAAGGCTGGTTCCATTGTAGTGGGTTATCAGAACTTATTAACATTAGTGTCATTAAAGTGGTATACAACCCCTCACCGCTAAATTTGACTGGCTTTAAAAAAAGAAAAAAAAACATTTATAAAGATGTATAATGTTCAACAGATTCATCAATGCAACAAAGTATTTACACTACATATAAAAAGACCATTTAAAAGGCTGGGCGCAGTGGCTCATGCCTGTAATCCCAGCACTTTGAGAGGCCGAGGCGGGCGGATCACGAGGACAGGAGATCGAGACCATCCTGGCTAACAAGGTGAAACCCCGTCTCTACTAAAAATACAAAAAAAAAAATTAGTCAGGCGTGGTGGTGGGCGCCTGTAGTCCCAGCCACTCGGGAGGCTGAGGCAGGAGAATGGTGTGAACCCGGGGGGCAGAGCTTGCAGTGAGCCGAGATTGGACCACTGCACTCCAGCCTGGGTGACAGAGTGAGACTCCATCTCAAAAAAAATAAAAATAAAAAATAAAATAAAAAGACCATTTAGAGATGGGTGTGTGTGGTGGCTCATGCCTGTAATTCCAGCACTTTGGTAGGCCAAGGTGGGTGGATTGCTTGAGTCCAGAAGTTCAAGACCAACCTGGGCAACATGGCAAAACCCCAACTCTACTTAAAAAAAAAAAAAATTCTCCAGGTGTGGTGGCATGCGCCTGTAGTCCCAGCTACTCAGGGGGTTGAGGTGGGAAGATCACTTGAGCCCGGGAGGTGGAGGCTGCAGTGAGCCCTGATGGTGCCACTGCACTCCAGTGTGGATAACAGAGTGAGACCCTGTCTCAGAAACAAACAAACAAACAAACAAAAAGTTGTATATTTTTTCCTTCTTCTTTAAAAAAAAAAAATTTTTTTTTTTTGAGACAAGAGTCTCGCTCTATTGTCTAGGCTGGAATGCAATGGCACAATCTCGGCTCACTGCAACCTCCACCTCTCGGGGTCAAGCGATTCTCCTGCCTCAGCCTCCCGAGTAGCTGGGATTACAGGTGCCTGCCACCACGTCCAGCTAATTTTTTGTATTTTTTTTTAGTAGAAACGGGGTTTCACCATGTTGGGCAGGCTGGCCTTGAACTCCTGACCTCATGATCCACCTGCCTCGCCCTCTCAAAGCACTGGGATTACAGGGGTGAGCCACGGTGCCCGGCCAGAAATATATATATTTTAAAGAAAACTGAAAATAGAAACAAACAAAAAATAATAGAAATACATATATTTACAGCTGCAGTTCCCTCACATCTTTGCTCAAATTTTACTTCTTCAATGATACTTACTTTGATCATTCTATTATTATTATTATTATTATTATTGTTTTTGAGACTCAGTTTCACTCTGTCACCCAGGTTGGAGTGCTGTGGCATGATCTCGGCTCACTGCAACCTCCACCTCCCAGGTTCCAGTGCTTCTCCTGCCTCAGCCTCCCGAGCAGCTGGGATTATAGGCACCTGCCACCATACCCAGCTAATTTTTGTATTACTAGTAGATACGGGTTTCGCCATGTTGGCCAGGCTGATCTCGAACTAACCACAAATGATCTGCCTGCCTCAGCCTACCAAAGTGCTGGGATTACAGACATGAGCCACTGCGCCCAACCTGATCATTCTGTTAAATACTGCAGCCTACCACCTGCCCATTACTCCTGATTCCGCATTTCCTGCTGTACCATTTCTCTCTCTCTCTGTTTTTTTATAATAGAGATGGAGTCTTGCTATGTTACTCAGGCTGGTCCCTAACTCCTGGCCTCAAGCAGTCCTTCAACATCAGCCTCCCAAAGTACTGAAATTACAGGCATGAGCCACAGCACTTGGCCCTACTTTTTTTCATAGTGCTTTTAAACCTTATCTTCTGGGCGCAGTGGCTCACGCCTGTAATCCCAGCACTTTGGGAAGCTGAGACAGGTGGATCACCTGAGGTCAGGAGTTTGAGACCAGCTTGGCCAACATGATGAGACCCTGTCTCAACTAAAAATACAAAAATTAGCTGGGTGTGGTGACGGCACCTGTAATCCCAGCTCTTTGGGAAGCTGAGACAGGTGGATCACCTGAGGTCAGGAGTTTGAGACCAGCTTGGCCAACATGATGAGACCCTGTCTCAACTAAAAATACAAAAATTAGCTGGGTGTGGTGACGGCACCTGTAATCCCAGCTACTCAGGAGGCTAAGGCAGGAGAATTGCTTGAACCCAGAAGGCAGAGGTTGCAGTGAGCTGAGGTTGCGCCACTGCTCTCCAGCCTGGGCAACAGAGCGAGACTCCGTCTCAGAAATAAAATAAATAAATAAATAAATAAATAAATAAATAAACCTTATCTATCTAATACTTACTATATAATCTACATATTGGGCCATACGCAGTGGCTCACGCCTGTAATTCCAGCACTTTAGGAGGCTGAGGCAAGTGGATCACCTGAGGCCAGGAGTTCAAGGCCAGCCTGAGCAACATGGCAAAACCCCATCTCTATTAAAACTACAAAAATTAGCTGGGTATGGTGGTGCATGCCTGTAGTCCCAGCTACTCAGGAGGCTGAGGCACAAGAATCACTTGAATCCCTTGAACCCGGGAGGCGGAGGTTGCGGTGAACCAAGATTGTACCACTGTACTCCACCCTGGGTGACAGAGAAAGACTCTGTCTCAAAAAAAATTTTTTTTAATCTACATACTTAGATTTAATTTTTATAATCTGTTCCTCTGTTGTGCGTACACACACTAGAATGTAAACACTACAAGTGTAAAGATATTCTATTCTGTTCCCTGATGTATCCAAATATTTGAATAGTACCTACCCTGATGAGGCACCCAGTAAATATGTGCAGGATAAATCAGTTCTGAGAGAGAAATTCAGGATAAAGAAGACATTTTGAACACACGCATTTGCTCCCTCCCCAAACTGTAGTAAAATAACAGTAAAGGTTTTTTGAGAGGTATAATCCCACAAGGACAAAAGAATGGGGAAAAGACCACGATAAAATTTTGGAAGCTGGAAAACAGATTATGAGTAATAGCTGTCTTAGTAGAACCTGGAAAGCTGAAGCTTCAGCAGGCAGGGAGGGTAGCCAAAAGCAAAGTAGTTTACACCAAAGAACCCACAAAGGTTCAAGATTTGGTGGCCCCAGCTATCTTTGGAAGGGGAGGAGAAAGGGGAAGGTATGGCTAAGAATAGGATAATTGTTGAAGAAATTGTTAGTTCTCCCGACTTCAGGTAAAACACTGGAGGTTGATTCATCAGAAGGAGTGAAATCAAGGATCTCTTGACTGGGGAATACCAGAATCAGTTAAGGGCTGAGTTATAGCATCAGTCTGGGTCCATTCAGGAGACAGAAACTACACAGTATTATAGAAAAAAAGAGCAAAGGCTAAAGACTATATACTGAATGTTGCAGATAACTTATATACTGAATGTTGGACTTCTTAGTCTTCCAAGAACTTCTCCTCTTTCAGCTTCTAGAATGCTGGTAACCAGGTCTGAACTCTCAGGCTGGAGATTAGAGGAAGCTTCTCTGCAGATTCTGACAACCTAAAAGAAAAAAACCTATGATACAGGCAGGACGCAGTGGCTCATGCCTACAATCCTAGGGCACTTCGGGAGGCCAAAGCAGGCAGATCACTTGAGGCCAGGAGTTCAACACAAGCCTGGGCAACATGGTGAAACCCTACCTCTATTAAAAATACAAAAACTAGGCTGGGTGCGGTGGCTCACACCTGTAATCTCAGCACTTTGGGAGGCCAAGGTGGGCGGATCACGAGGTCAAGAGATGGAGACCATCCTGGCCAACATGGTGAAACCCTGTCTCTAAAAATACAAAAATTAGCTGGGCATGGTGGTGTGCACTTGTAGTCCCAGCTATTCGAGAGGCTGAGGTAGGAGAATCACTTGAACCTGGGAGCAGAGGTTGCAGTGAGCCGAGATTGCACCACTGCACTCCAGCCTAGCAACAGTGCGAGACTCCATCTCAAAACAAACAAACAAAACTAGCCAGCATGGTGACACAGACCTGTAACCCCAGCTACTTGGGAGGCTGAGGCACAAGAATCTCTTGAACCCGGGAGGTGGAGGTTGCAGTGAGCTGTGATCACGCCACTACACTCCAGCCTGGGGCCTGGGCAACAGAGCGAGATCCTGTCTCAAAACAAAAACAAAACAAATAAACAAAAAAACTATGTTACTAGTATTGGGAATTACTCTAAGAAACCATCCAGTCAAAAAGACAGAGATATGCTCATACTGAATGTAGTCTACCACATGTGCAGAGCCTCCAGCTGGCTTTTTGGTGCCCCATTGTTATACATAAACAGATAGCCAAGGATCATTCGTTATCTGCGAAAACAAATCTGCCAAAACAGAAAACAAGACAGAAAAATCTTGGAGGGCAAGAGACTTTGTAGGGAAAGAAAAATATTCCCCAACTAATCACTAATATTCTTAAAGGAATAAGAAAATATTGCAGGCTGGGTGTTTTGGCTCACACCTATAATCTCAGCACCTTGGGAGGCTGAGGCTAGATAAAGGATTGCTTGAAGCTAGGAATTCAAGATCAGCCTGGGCAATAAAGCAAGACCCTGCCTCTAAAAAACAAAACAAAACAAAACAAAACCCAAAACCCAGAAAATATTGCATCCATGGAAGCAGACAAGATACAGTAAGAAAGAAACATTCTAGCAGAATCTTTGGAAATTAAAGTATGATAACAGGTCTTAAAAACTCAATAGGGCTGGGTGTGGTGGCTCACGCCTGTAATCCCAGCACTTTGGGAGGCCGAGGCGGGTGGATCATCTGAGGTCAGGAGTTCAAGACCAGCCTGGCCAACATGGTGAAACACGTCTCTACTAAAAATACAAAACTTAGCCGGGCGAGGTGGCGGGCATCTATAATCCCAGCTACACGGGAGGCTAAGGCAGGAGAATCACTTGAACCTGGGAGGCAGAGGTTGCAGTGAGCCGAGATCGTGCCACTGCACTCCAGCCTGGGCGACAAGAGTGAAACTCCATCTCAAAAAAAAACAAAAAACAAAACAAAAAAACCCCAACTCAATAGTAGGTTTGTAAGATGAAGTTCAGGGAATCTAGACAGCCAAGCAAAAGCAAAAGGCATGGAAAATAATATAGGACTTTTTAAAAATAGAGAATCAATTCTGAAGATTCAAGAGAGAGAACAAAGAAAATGGAAGAGGAAGATGAAATCATCAATTAATCAAAAAACATCCTCAGAAATGAAGGAAAAGCATTTCTAGATTGAAATGGACTAGGAAACATCTTTGATAATGGATGGAAATGGATCCATACCAAAGCACATCATCATGAAATTTTGGGAAACCAAGAACAAAGAGAATATCTTTAAAATATGTCTTTTTCACAAGACTAATAAAGAATGAATTTCTCAGCTGGGCGCGGGGGCCCACGCCTCTAATCCCAGCAATTTGGGAGGCCAAGGCAGACGGATCACTTCAGGCCGGGAGCTTGAGACCAGCCTGGCCAACACTGTGAAACCCCGTCTCTACTAAAAATGCAAAAATTAGCCCAGCATAGCAGTGCATGCCTGTAGTTCCAGCTACAGGTTGAGGCACGAGAATCACTTGAACCTGGGAGGTGGAGGTTACAGTGAGCCGAGATCACGCCAGCACAGCACACTCCAGCCTGGGCAACATAGTGAGACTCGGTCTCAAAAAAAAAAAAAAATAGAATGGGTTTATCCAAAGCAAGGAAGTAAATCAAGAAAGAGGAACACAAAGGATCCAGGAACAGGGGATCTAACACAGGAGAGAACAAGGCTGAAGAGAATTCCCAGGACAAAAATTATGTATGCAACAGGTTGAGAGAGTAACCAGTCCAGATTGGAGCATGTGAGGGGGCTCCAGGAGAGATTTCTTCAAGAAAATGAAATTGAAAAAATATCTGATGTGACCAAGTGTATTAAGAGATGTAGACAACTGGGGCGGAGGTTGAGTTAAATTAATATATTAAGTACATAGAAAAATACAACTATTAGGTCCAAAAAACACAAAAAGTTATGCAAGAGAGAAACATTACTCAGCTTACTTGGGTACATTACTTCGCTTATTTGTGAATAATATTTGCATAGTCACAGCAGTATAAACACTGACTTTTTTTTTTTTTTTTTTTTTTTTGAGACAGAGTCTTGCTCTGACTCCCAGGCCAGAGTGCAGTGGCATGATCTCAGCTCACTGCAACCTCCACTCCCCAGGTTCAAGCAGTTCTCTGCCTCAGCCTCCCTAGTAGCTGGGATTACAGGCACCACCACCACGCCCGGCTAATTTTTGTGTTTTTAGTAGAGACGGGGTTTCACCATCTTGGCCAGGCTGGTCTTGAGCTCCTGACCACCACGATCCACCTGCCTCAGCCTCCCAAAGTGCTGGGATTACAGGTGTGAGCCACGACGCCCAGCCAACACTATTTAATTAACCAATTTTTTTACAACACAAGTGTATTGAGAGGACAGAGAAAGTGAAGTATGCAGATACCATGTGAATGAGTGAGGATGTGGTAGTGGTGGCACTGGTGATGGTGAAAAAGATAACATTCTCATCTTCTCTGGTGAGAAGTTCATAAATAATGTAAACATGTTTAAATTAATACGTAGTCATATAAGCCTTTAGAGATAAGTCATTTAGAGATACAGAGGTAAATGCCAGAAGCTTCCATTAAGAGAAGTTGAAAGTGGTTACCTTTGAGGAGCTGAAAATGGTGAGGAGAAGAGGCCAGGGCACTGCTATTTCAAAACAAGCCGTATGGCAGGGGTTGGGGAGTGGGGGCGGACAGGGACAAGCCTTATAAGGCCATTTAATTCTTTAAATCATGTACAAGTATAACAGGTATAAAATAAGAACAAAATACAAAGAGACTATAGGAGACTTTTCCAAGTGAACAGAGCCCATTGGGAGGCCCCCAGCCCCAATCTATTTCTATGACATTGTCTTATGTGATATCCCACCAATCTTCCCCCAGCCCAGCACTCAAACAAGGGTGCTGACAAGAGCAGAAGGGAGACATTGGTTGAGTCTGGATCTGCCCTGTCAGGCTCTTGTTAGAAGCCCAAGTCAGCAGCCCATTAACACTAGATTTCTTCTCTCTAGGCAAGTTAAAGATTTTTCTACTGAAATTACAAATATCAAAACCAGACTGACTCAATCCTAATGTGTTTCTTCTTCCTTACATTCCACTGAATATCTTGATTCCAAAACCCATGATTCGAAACATGCCTTCTTCTCCTTTCTTGAGGTTTTCCTCCGTTCATTGCTAGAATGGCCTTGGGGTCCATCTGCCTTTGGTAGCACTCACACTTGCCAAGTCTTTTAACACTTGGATAACAAACTATTCTGTTACCCTTTCACCTCAGTCTCTTGCCTTCACTGAGGATAAAAGGCAGAGGTACTATTAGCTGTGCTTTTTTTTTTTTTTTTTTTTTTTTGGTGAAGAATATTACCTTTACCTAACAAATTCTACAACATTTTTCCTTTTCCTTCACTGTATTCTACTGGCTCTGATTCTAAGGCTGGTCCATGACATAAATAAGGAACTGTTTGGGGAACAAAGATGGAATGACCTTGGTAAACCGGGCGTGCTCATCCACTCACTGCATAGTACTCAAGGGAGAAGAATGTCTCATTTCAGATTAGTTCAAAACAAAACATTTCACTTTGTCCTTGTCTCTGACCTAGACAACCCTCTTATCTGTGATAAAGAAGGCATGATTATGCTATTTTCCACTAAATAAAGCTAGAAGAGATATTTAATATCTTGGAAGACTGAATTGGGATTCATAAAGCTCTCAATAGTTTCCAAAGTTAGAATTAACAAATAAATGAAATTTACCAGGGAAATATATATATATATTTATTTTTTGAGATGGAGTCTTGCTCTGTCGCCCAGGCTGGAGTGCAGTGGCGCGATCTTGGCTTACTGCAACCTCTGCCTCCTAGGTTCAAGCCATTCTCCTGCCTCAGCCTCCCGAGTAGCTGGGACTACAGGTGCATGCCACTCTGCCTGGCTAATTTTTTGTATTTTCAGTAGAGACGGAGTTTCACTGTGTTAGCCAGGATGGTCTCGATCTCCTGACCTCATGATCCACCTGCCTCGGCCTCCCAAAGGGCTGAGATTACAGGCGTGATCAACCGCACCCGGCCAACCAGGGATATATTTAAAGTCCCATACTTATGTTCAAAATATTAATTTCACAAACATAGGATAAGGAAGACTTAGCTTAACAGTTCAGGTGAAAAAGGCTATGAGTCTTGGCTGACTACAAACTTAACAAGTTTTTTTTATTTTTATTTTTATTATTATTAGTTTTTTACGCTTAATGAGTTGAGAGCAGGAAGTGGCTAGGGAGTGACTACCAAAATGTAAATACTTCTCTTTTTACTTCTGACAACACAGGCAAGATTGAGTGCATCTATCAGTTCACAAATAAATATTTACTGAAGATCTGCTATATGTCTAGTATGAGGAAGGGGCTGTGGCAGTAGAACAAAAGGAAAAACCCAAGGATCTTTGAACAGGTTGGACAGACAACATATACATAAAAATAATAGCAGTAATGATCACTTACATTTCAATAGTGCTTTAATTTATTATGTCTTTCATTTATACCAGCTCTTTGTACTTCATAGCTGCCCTATGAGGTAGTAAGTCAAATACAGTTATCATTTTATTTATTTATTTATTTATTTTAATTTTTGAGACGGAGTCTCACTCCGTCGCCCAGGCTGGAGTGCAGTGGCGCAATCTTGGCTCACTGCAACCTCTGCCTCCTGGGTTCAAGTGATTCTCCTGCCTCAGCCTCCCGAGTAACTGGGACTACAGGCACGTGCCACCCTGCCTGGCTAATTTCTGTATTTTTAGTAGAGATGAGGTCTCACTGTGTTGGCCAGGCTGGTTGCGAACTCCTGGCATCAAATGATCTGCCTGCCTCAGCCTCCCAAAGTGCTGGGATTACAGGCCTGAGCCACCAAGCCCGGCCAGTTATCATTTTAAAGATGAGAAAACTGAGGCTGAGAGAAGTTAAAGCAGTGATTCTCAAATGTTTAGCTCTCAACCCCTTTATAGCCTTAAAATAATTTAGGTACCTCACACTACATACAAAAATGAAATCAAAAGGGATCGAAGACCTAAATGTAAGAACTGTAATTATAAAACTCTTAAAAGAAAACTAAGCGTAAATCTTCGTGACCTTGAAACAGACAATGGCTTCTTTAATGTGACACCAAAAGCACAAGCAACAAAATAAAAAATAGATAACTAGACTGCATCAAAATTAAAAAGTTTAATGCTTCAAAAGATACTAGCAGCTAGGTGTGGTGGCTCACGCCTGTAATCCCAGCACTTTGGGAGGCTGAGGTGGGAAGATCGCTTGAGTCCAGGAGTTTGAGACCAGCCTGGGCAACATAGTGAGATCTCATATCTACAAAAAAAATTTAAAAAATTAGCCAGGCTTGGTGGCACACACCTGAGGTCCCAGCTACTTGGGAGGCTGAGGCGGGAGGATTGCTGGGGCCTGGGAAGTTGAAGCTTCAGTGAGTTGTGTTCAGGCCACTCCATTCAAGCCTGAGCAACAGAACGAGATGTCTCCAAAAAAAAAAAACCAGATAAAATAACAATAAAAACCTATTACTATTATAACAATTTTTTAAAGGAAAATAACTATTTTCCAAAGCAATCAAATATTTAATGAGATGAGAGTTATTTTACATTTTTACTAATCTCATTAATGTCTGACTTAATAGAAGACAGCTGGATTCTCATATCTATTGCCATATGTTGTTTGGTTGAAATAGATGAAGAAAATCTAATCCCATTCAAATATGTAGTTGGAAAAGGGAGGAAGATTTTTTTTTTTTCTTTTTGAGATAGAGTCTCACTCTGTTACCCAGGCTGGAGTGCAGTGGGCCAATCTCGGCTTGCTGCAACCTCTGCCTCCCAGGCTCAAGCGATCCTCTCACTTCAGCCTCCCAAGTAGCTGGGAATACATGCACATGCCACCACGCCCAACTAATTTTTGTATTTTGGTAAAGACGAAGTTTCACCATGTTGTCCAGGCTGGTCTTGAATTCCTGGACTCAAGTGATCCATCCACTTTGGCCTCCCAAAGTGCTGGGATTATACGTGTGAGCCACCACAGGGAGAAGGATTTCAATAGATAATTGTGGATATTCTTCTTTGATACTACACTAAGACTCAACAAGTGTAGTGTCACACACGTCCATGTGAAGAGACCACCAAACAGGCTTTGTGTGAGCAACAGGGCTGTTTATTTCACCTGGGTGCAGGCGGGCTGAGTCCAAAAAGAGAGTCAGCAAAGGGTGGTAGGATTATCATCAGTTCTTATAGATTTGGGATAGGCGTACAAAGTACATTCTCAAGGGCGGGGGGGAGAATATATAGTATCAGGGTGGGGCAAGAACAAATCACAATGGTGGAATGTCATCAGTTAAGGCTATTTTCACTTCTTTTGTGGATCTTCAGTTGCTTCAGGTCATCTGGATGTACATGTGCAGGTCACAGGGGATGTGATGGCTTAGCTTGGACTCAGAGGCCTCACACTTCTATCTTCTTATATTAATAAGAAAAACAAAACAAAATAGTGGTGAAGTGTTGAGGCAGCGAAAATTTTGGGGGGTGGTATGGAGAGATAATGGGCGATGTTTCTCAGGGCTGCTTTGAGCGGGATTAGGGGCGACATGGGAACCTAGAGTGGGAGAGATTAAACTGAAGAAAGATTTGGCGGTAAGGGGTGATATTGTGGGCTTGTTAGAAGGAGTATTTGTCATATAGAATGATTGTTGATGGCCTGGATGCGGTTTTGTATGAATTGAGAAACTAAACAGAAGGAAGACACAAGGTCCAAATAAGAGAAGGAGAAAAATAGGTATTAAAGAACTAAGAATTGGGAGGACCCAGGAGATCCAATTAGGGAGTGCCAAAGGGAGTTCAGCATAATTATTTGCTTGGTTGGCGAAATTTTGGGCTCTATCCTTGAGTTTTTTTATGTTGTCATATACCAGGCCAGATTGATTTAGGTAAAAACAACATGCTTCATTTAAAAATATACAGAGTCCTCTTTTCTTAGCAGTAAATTGAGGCCTTGGTGATTTTAGAGGAAAGAGAAATGCAAAGCCAGCAACTGTTTGTTAAAGAAGGATTAGAGGGCCGGGAATAGTGGCTCACCCCTGTAATCCCAGCACTTTGGGAGGCCTAGGCGGGTGGATCACGAGGTCAGGAGATGGAGAACATCCTGGCTAACACGGTGAAACCCCATCTCTACTAAAAATACAAAAAATTAGCCGGGCATGGTGGCGGGCACCTCTAGTCCCAGCTACTTGGGAGGCTGAGGCAGGAGAATGGTGTGAACCCTGGAGGCGGAGCTTGCAGTGAGCCGAGATCACACCACTGCACTCCAGCCTGGGGGACCGAGAAAGACTCTGTCTCAAAAAAAAAAAAAAAAAAAGATTATAAACGGGGCTAGGAGAGAGTGAGATTGATAGTGTGGTGGAGATAGCTGGGGAGAGGTAGAGGGTGGCATAAGAACGGGAACCAGAATAAGAGCGAGTATAAAAGTAAAGAATAGGACTTCATCAGGGTGAAAGCATTGGAGGGTACCTTGCAACTGAAGATCTATCCACTTTAAGAGAGCCTCAAGTGTGGCGATTTGAGGTAAAACCAGGAGCCACTAAATACCAAGAGCCTGAGAAACTGCTTGGGTGATTTGACTAATAAAGGCTGGTCCATTATCACACTGTATAGAGGTGAGAAGGCCAAACGGAGGAATTATGTCTGACAGAAGGGAAGAAATGACCGTGGTGGGCTTCTCAGACCCTGTGGGAAAGGCCTCTACCCATCCAGTGAAAGTGTCTACTCAGACCAAGAGGTATTTTAGTTTCCTGACCTGGCGCATGTCAGTAAAGTCAATTTGCCAGTCCTGGGCAGAGGCAAATTCCCCAGCTTGATGTGTAGGGAAGGGAAGGGGCCTGAACAATCCCTCAGGGATAGTAGAATAGTAGATGGAACACCGAGAAGTGATTTTCTTGAGGACAGATTTTCACGATGGAAAGGAAATGAGCGGTTCTAAGAGATGGGCTAGAGGCTTGTAACCTACATGGAAGAGGTTATGAAATGACGACAGAATAGAATAGGCCTGTGAGGCTGGAAGGAGATATTTTCCTTGATCCAAGAACCATTTGCCTTGTGTGGGAAAAGATTGATACGTGGAAGTTTCAGTGAGGGATTAGGTGGGAGTGACCGATGAGAAGGAGAAAAAGTGGCCCTGAGGGACAGAAGTTGGAATGCTAGCTGCTTCTTTAGCTACCTTATCAGCATAAGCGTTCCCCTGAGTGATGGGATCTGATGCCTTTTGATGGCCCTTGCAGTGAATGACTCCAGCTTCCTTTGGAAGTAAAGCAGCCTTGAGAAGAGTTTTTATTAAAGAGGCACTAATGATGAAGGACTCTTGCATAGTAAGGAAACCTCTTTCAGCCCATATAACAGCATGGTGGTGCAGGATATGGAAGGCATATTTAGAGTCAGTATAAATATTGACGCGTAGTCCCTTTGCAAGAGTGAGGGCCCGAGTTAAGGCAATGAGTTTGGCTTGCTGAGAGGTAGTGGAGCAGGGCAGAGAGGTAGCCTCAAGGATAGATGTGGAAGATACTATAGCATAGCCTGCCTTTGCTGGTGAATGGCGATTAGGTCTGGTGGAACTGCCATCAATAAACCAAGTATGATCAGTGTGGGGAACAGGAAAGAAGGAAATATGGGGAAATGGAGTGAATGCCAGGTGGATCAGAGAGATACAGTCATTGGGGTCAGGAGTGGTATCAGGAATAATGTGGGAGGCCGGATTGAAGTCCGGACCAGGAACAATGGTAATTGTGGGAGACTCAACAAAGAGTGAGTGTAGGCTGGGCGTGGTGGCTCATGCCTGTAATCCCAGCACTTTGGGAGGCCGAGATGGGCAGATCACTTCAGGTCAGGAGTTCAAGACCAGCCTGGCCAACATGGTGAAACCCTATCTCTACTAAAAATACAAAAAATTAGCCGGGTGTGGGGCACACACCTGTAATCCCAGCTACTCCAGAGGCTGAGGAGGGAGAATCGCTGGAACCTGGGAAGCGGAGGTTTCAGTGAGCCGAGATTGTGCCACTCCATGTCGGCCTGGGAGACGGAGTGAGACTGTCTCAAAAAAGAGTTGAGTATAGCTGAAGGAGCCAGGGAGCGGAAAGTATATGCGTCAGGTATGAGAAAGAAAATAGATTTTGGAAGTTATGAGAACTGTAGAGAGTGAGTTGAGCATAATGTGATTTTGAGGGCCTCTAAAAGTATCAAAGCAGTGGCAGCCACCACACACAGACATGAGGGCTAGGCTAAAACAGTAAGGTCAAGTTGTTTGGACAGAAAGGCTACAGGGCATGGTCCTGGCTCTTGTGTAACAATTCCGACCACACAGCCCTGCACTTTGGCTGTGTGTAATGAAAAAGTTGGGATGAGTTAGGGAGAGCTAGTGTGGGAGCAGCTTTTAGGGCTGTTTTTTAAGGAATGGAAAGGGGAGTTGGGAAAGGATTTAGGATTTATGGGGTCAGCTAGGTTTATCTAGAACAGAATAATGGGTTGTGGAGGGAGGTATTGAGGATAGGAGAGTATATGGGTTTGGCACTATGGGGTGGATAGGCAAGACAATTTGGTTGATAAGGCACAGATCCTGAACTAACCTGTAAGCTTTGTCTGGTTTTTGGACAGGTAAAATGGGGGAATTGTAAGGAGAGTTTATAGGCTTTAGAAGGCCGTGCTGTAGCAGGCAAGTGATAACAGGCTTTAATCCTTTTAAAGCATGCTGTGGGATGGGATATCGGCATTGATCGGGGTAAGGGTGATGAGGTTTTAATGGGATGGTAAGGGGTGCATGATCAGTTGCCAAGGAGGGAGTAGAGGTATCCCATACTTGTGGATTAAGGTAGGGAGATACAAGGGGAGGATGCAAAGGAGGCTTTGAACTGGGGAAAAGGGCAGCAGTGAGGTGTGGCTGTAGCGCAGGAATAGTCAGGGAAGCAGATAATTTGGTTAAAATGTCTTGACCTAATAAGGGAGCTGGGCAGGTGGGGATAACTAAAAAAGAGCGTATAAAAGAATGTTGTCCAAATCGGCACCAGAGTTGGGCAGTTTTAACAGGTTTAGCAGCCTGGCCGTCAATACCCACAACAGTTATGGAGGCGAGGGAAACAGGCCCTTGAAAAGAAGGTATTGTGGAGTGGGTAGCCTCCGTATTAAGAAGGGGACAGACTTCCCCTTCACTGTAAGAGTTACCCAAAGCATCTGTGATGGTCCAAGAGGCTTCTGAGGCGATTGGGCAACATCAGTCTCCAGCCCCTAAGCCGAGAAGATCTGGTAAGGAGTCAGTCAGAGAGTCTTCGGCCAGAGTTCCAGCAGCTCTGGGAGTGGCTGCTGGGTGAGTTGGACAGTCCGATTTCCAGTAGGGTCCGACACAGATGGGACATGGCTCAGGAGGAATCCCAGGCTGCGGGCATTCCTTGGCCCAGTGACCAGATTTCCAGCACTTGAAGAAAGATCCTGGGGGAGGCGGTCCTGGAGGAACACCTGGCCGCTGCGATTCAGGTGTTTTGAAGTTCTTGTGTGCTGGAGATGTGGCTGGGGTTTCTCTCACAGTGGAGGCAAGTAATTGCAACTCAGAAATATGTTGCCTCTACTCTATTACTGTACACCTTGAAGGCGAGGTTAATTAAGTCCTATTGTGGGGTTTGAGGGCTGGAATCTAATTTTTGGAGCTTTTTCTAATGTCGGGAGTGGGTTGGGTAATAAAATGCATATTGAGAATAAGATGGCCTTCTGGCCCCTCTGGGTCTAGGGCGGTAAAGCATCTAAGGGTTGTGGCCAAACAGGCCATGAACTGGGCTGGGTTTTTATATTTGATGAAAAACAGCCTAAATGCTAACTGATTGGGAGAGGTCAGATGAAGAAAAAGGAGCATTAACGTTGACTATGCCTTCAGCTCCAGCCACCTCTTCTTTTTTTTTTTTTTTGCCTTGAAATGTGTTTAACAGAATTGGTCTAGCAATCGTTCAGGATTTCAGTGTCCCTGTCTGGACACTGCCAACCCACAGCTGGAGGGGCATTTAAGGCACATCATTTTGTGATTAGAATTACACAAAGTTTGATTAATATTACAACTGCAAAATTAACATACACAATTTTCACTCATAATTTAAAATATTTTGTTTTCATGAAATGCTTTGCTTTCACAATAGAAGATCAATAGTACATAGTATATTGAACTCTGTAACAAAATTCTTTTTGGAGAAAATACAGAAGTGAGAAATAGTGATTTCCTCAATTTGTTTATAGTCTTATCACAAAGTAGGCCAAAGTTCAGTATTAAATAAATAGATATCCTAATAAAAGTTTGTACAAGTTTTCCTAAGGAAATACATTCATAAGACTGTTTACCTTCTGTTTGACAGCAGTGACAGGAACGTGGGGATTCCTACTTATGACGAGTCCCTAGCACTCGGCTCCTGGCACCCACAGCCTAGGCACGCTGCATCACCTGGTGGGGTGCAGCCTGGGCTTCTGCGAGTGAGGTTTCCTCACCTGGAACTCTGGTTCCATGTTTGTGCTTAGCCTGTGCGATTCTGGTAAACACAGAAAACCTGCCTGTCCACACCCAGTGCTGAAGACTGACTGGTCAAGGAGGTGTTAGTGAGAGTGTTGTGTTCACCATGTGGAGATCAGGCGGTGATTACCGCATCTTCTTTGCTGACTTTAGTAACTGGGTGTCCAGAGAGGAGCGACCAAGAGTGGCCGAGCAGTTGCCTGGACTCAGCTTCTGATTCTGCAGCTGGGAGTCAGATGCAGGCCCAAGGGTCAAGGGGAGTTGTTCAGCGCCTGGAATCGCCATGCACTGCGCTGTGGGCCACACGACGCTCCTGCTGTGTTCTCCCAGGCACCGACAGGCACTTGGAAGGCAACTTTGCTCCTCTGGCCACCCGGAGACCTCTTGGCAGTGCAGATGGGACAAGCTGGGGGCCTGTCAGAACACCCACTCGTGCCAGGAAGGCCAGGCACCAGCCTGCTCTGATGAAGTCAGGATAGTCAGCCATCTCTTTAAGATGAAATTGTTGGGCTGGTTGGGGAGAGCTAGTCGAGGAACAAAATTGTAAGCCAGACCAGGTGTGAGGAGGGGAGGTGATAAAAGGATTATAGGGTGGGGGAGCAGAGGCTAAGTAAGAATTGGGACCTGGCTCGGCCTGGCAAGGAGCAGCCTGGGGAGAAGGGGACAGGTCAGATGAGCCTGTAGAAAAGAAGGATTCAAAGGATTCGGAACTTGGGGTGGAGACTGAAGGAACAGACAGGAGAGAAAGAGGAAAGATTTGGGATGAGTCACATTGGGAGCAGAGACTAGGGAGGGACCGATGTGTGAAAGAATGCCTGGACGTCAGGCACCTCAGACCATTTGCCCATTTTATGACAAGAATTATCTAGATCTTATAGGATAGAGAACTCAAAAGCGCCGTTTTCTGGCTATTCGGAATCATTGTCGAGTTTGTATTGGGGCCAAGCGGTGTTGCAGAAGAAAATAAGACACTTAGGTTTTAGGTCAGGTGTGAGTTTAAGAGGTTTTAAGTTTTTGAGAACACAGGCTAAGGGAGAAGAAGGAGGAATGGAGGGTGGAAGATTGCCCATAGCGAAGGAGGTAAACCCAAGAAAAGAGAGGGTAGAGACACGGAGAAGGCGGGTGGGGCAGCAGGGGGCGTTGAGCAGCCCTGGGCTGCAATGTGGGTGAGCAGGCAAAGCAGGTATCCCCGCAATTGACTTGCCACCAAGGGAATGTGGGTGAATGACCAAGGCAGGCGTCCCCGCGGTGATCAGACACCAATGGAGTGTGGGTGAATAATCAGGCAGGCGTCCCCCCAGTGATTAAACACCAAGGGAAGACTGTCTTCCCGAATCCGTGACTGACGCTGGAGTTTTGGGTCCACAGATAAAATGTGTCTCCTCATCTCTACTAGAGAGGAAAAAGAACGGGAATTGGAAGGACAGGGAGATTGAAGGGTAGTGAGAGAGGAAGTTGAAGGGTAGCGAGAGAGGCTGGAGAAGAATGAAAAGACCACTTACCCTATTTGAAATTGGTGAGATGTTCCTTGGGCTGGTTGGTCTGAGGACCTGAGATCATAGGTGGATCTCCTCACGGAGTGAGGGCGATAACAGGGGACTGGTCTCCCAAAGGAGTCCTCCTGTCCTGGGTCTTCAGCACCAAATGTCACATGCGTCCGTGTGAAGAAACCACCAAATAGGCTTTGTGTGAGCAACAAGGCTGCATATTTCACCTGGGTGCAGGCGGGCTGAGTCTGAAAAAGGAGTCAACAAAGGGTGGTGGGATTATCATTAGTTCTTATAGGTTTGGGATAGGCGTACAAAGTACATTCTCAAGGGCAGGGAGAATATTACAAAGTACCTTCTTAAGGGCGGGGGAGAATATATCGTATCAGTTAGGGTGGGGCAGGAACAAATCACAATGGTGGAATATCATCAGTTAAGGCTATTTTCACTTCTTTTGTGGATCTTCAGTTGCTTCAGGCCATCTGGATGTATACATGCAGGTCACAGGGGATATGATGGCTTAGTTTGGGCTCAGAGGCCTGACACGTAGTATCTTAAAGGTTAATTGCACTGGGAATTTGAAACCATATCAATGAATTTTTTGTATTCCATTACATTATAGTTCATTGGTCTAACTTGCATTTCTTTTTTTTTTGTTTTGTTTTTGAAACATGGTCTTACTCCGTCACCCAGGCTGGAGGGCAGTGGCACAATCATAGCTTCCTGTAACCTCAAACTCCTAAGCTCAAGCCATCCTCTCACCTTAGCCTCCCAAGTAGCTAAGACTTCATGCGCATGCCACCATGCCTGGCTAATTTTCTTACTCTTATTATTTTTAGAGAGAGGATCTTTCTATGTTGGCCAGGCTGGTCTCAAACGCCTGGCCTCAAGTGATCCTCCAGCCTCTGCCTCCCAAAATGCTGGGATTAGAGGCATGAGCCACCACACCTGGCCTCATTTGCATTTTCAATGCACCTTTTATCCATGCATGATTTTGTAACATTATGTTTTGGTCATTTGAAAAGTATTGGTTCACTGAGTTATGCAAATCTTCTAAAATGTTGACACGTTTTATTCTGTAATATTTAAAAATTCACATTTGTGAACATCACCACTGATATCATCAGAAGAGTCTTTAATTATTAGGAAGCTGTCAAGTTTAGTACCACATGAAAGATTACCACAATTCTGAGTTTTGCTTGAAAGCTATTTTTTCTTTTCTTTTTTCTTTTTTTTTTCTTTTTTTTTTTTTGACAAGATCTTGCTCTGTTGCCTGGGCTGGAGTGCAGTGGCAAAATCATGGCTCACTGCAGCCTTGGCCTCCCAGGCTCAAGTGCTCCTTCCACCTCAGCTGGTGCATGCCACCACGCCTGGCTAATTTTTTTTTTCTTTTTGGAGAGACTGCCCAGGCTGGTCTCAAACTCCTGAGCTCAAGTGCTCCTCCCGCCTCAGCCTCCCTAAGTGCTGGGATTATAGGCATGAGCCACTGCCAAAAGCTCAAATTTTATCATTGGAACAAATATTGCAAGTTGTTACTTTGAAGTAACAATTTTACTTTATTAATGTTCTTGAAACTGCAAAATACCAAAGTCTGAACAACCAGTTTGTCAATCATTCTTTCAAACAAAAATGATATTACATGAATAAAGGGGTTAATTCAGCTCACAACTATAATGATCACACTAATGTTTTTCCTTAAGACAACCACTGTTCTTTGACATATAGCAGAAGTACTTTATAAGTACTTCCTACTTCCCATTTCATGCCACAGAATTTTTAAAAGATGCTCTTAAGGATCAACATTTAATAAATTAATAATTTTTATTTTATCAAGAACATCTTGGCTAGGTATGGTGGCTCACACCTGTAATCCCAGCACTTTGGAAGGCCAAGGTAGGTGGATCACCTGAGGTCAGGAGTTCAAGACCAGCCTGGCCAACATGGTGAAAGTACTAAAAATACAAAAATTAGCCAGGCGTGGTGGCAGGCACCTGTAATCCTAGTTACTTGGGAAGTTGAGGCAGGAGAATCGCTTGAACCCGGGAGGCAGAGGTTGCAGTGAGCCAAGATCATTGCATTCCAGCCTGGGGGACTGAATTCCCCTCCAAGTGCAGGGCAGCGTGGAATGTAATGCCCACTGGTACAGTTTGGTGCTACTACCATGATTCCTATCAAGGTGCAAAGAATTTCCCACCATCAGAAGAAATGTCAATGTGATGGTGAAAAAAGGCAAATAACGGCTTAATATCATCATGAACATCATTTTGACCTTACGGATACCCTGAAAATTATCTGGGGTACCCTCAGGGGTCCATGGACTACACATTGAAAACCTCTGCATAAATGCCTTTCCCCAAAGCCACACATCTATTAAGTAGTAGAACCAGTACTTGAAACTGGGTCATACTGACTCCTAGCCTAATGGTTTCTCTACTGCACCATAGTATGCAAAATGAATGATATAGATATGAAGTATAATAAGAACTAACATTAAGGGCCGGGCATGGTGGCTCACCCCTATAATCCCAGCACTTTGGGAGGCCAAGGTGGGCAGATCACGAGGTCAAGAGATCAAGACCATCCTGGCCAACATGGTGAAACCCTATCTCTACTAAAAATAAAAAATTAGCCAGGTGTGGTGGGCACACGTGTAGTCCCAGCTACTCGGGAGGCTGAGGCAGGAGAATTGCGTGAACCCGGGAGGCGGAGGTTGCAGTTAGCCAAGATCACGCCACTGCACTCCAGCCTCGCGACAGAGCGAGACTCTGTCTCAAAAAAACAAAACAAAACAAAACAAAAAAGCTCACATTAAAACCAAATAATTAAATTTCTACCAGAGGCCTACTTAGAAATGCAATTAGTATTTATCAGCCAGGTATGATCACTTTAAGCTCCCCCTAGTCCAGGTCATAAAGTCAGCTTAAACAGATTTGATCAAAACCATGAAGAAATGGGGAATAGCCTGACAATCAAAAGAGATGAGATTGACATCCATTCCATAGACTGAAAATAACGTAACTCCTATCACCTTATGTTTGGTTGAAGAGCTTTGATGTGCTTTATATCATAGTCTTAAAACTAGGTGGAACCTAAGAGGTATCTAATCCATTATCTCATCCCATTCAGGAACCTGTTTACAGAATCTTAGATGAGTTGAACAAATATGGTGAGAAGCAGCTTATTCCTCCCAAGACACTGTAGAACAGCTCAAGTTATTTGAGCTGCCTTCCCATCCATAGCCATGCTTGCTCTCATTCCCACATAGTTTTATTCCTTTATTCAACCCTCTGGACAATGAGGAATACGTCTATTTCCTCATTTGTGTTATATTCTAAGTCAGCTACCAAGGCACCTCATAAACCTTCCCCCCTTTTTTTTTTTTTTGAGACAGAGTCTTGCTCTGTTACCCAGGCTGGACTACAGTGGTGTGATTGTGGCTCACCAAAGCCGCAACCTGTCAGGCTCAAGCAATCCTCCCACCTCAGCCTTCCAAGTAGCTGGGACCACAGACATGTACCACCACATCCCACTAATTATTTTTTATTTTTTGTAGAGACGGGGTCTCCCTATGTTGTCCAGGCTGGTCTTGAACTCCTGGGCTCAAGCAATTCTCCTATGTTGGCCTCTCAAAGTGTTGGGATTATAGGCATGAGTCACCATGCCCAGTGCCCTTTTTCAGTCTTAAAGTTTTCAGTTTCTCAACTTTCCTTTTTGTCTGGACCCATTCTAGGGTCTTTTATTTGTTGGTGGTTTTGTTTTAGAGGCCCAGGTGTGGCCTTTACCCATACTCTGGGCCTTGCTCCCAGTCTCGCCCCCTCCATGCTGTGGTCCTGGGTCATCCTTCCCTTCTCTACTGATTGAGCCCTTCTTATATTCCAGGCAATATGCTCTGGTCTGCCATTTAATCCCCAGGAAAACCCTGTGAAGTGGGTACCATCAACAGTCCTCCTCTTGTTAAAATTAAGGCATTCAGCTGGGCATGGTGGCTCATGCCTGTAATCCCAGCACATTCGGAGGCCGAGGCAGGCAGATCACCTGAGGTCAGGAGTTCGAGACCATCCTGGCCAACATGGTGAAACCCCGTCTCTACTAAAAATACAAAAATTAGCTGGGCATGGTGCTGCACACCTGTAATTCCAGCTACTCCAGGGGCTGAGGCAGGAGAATCACTTGAACCTGGGAGGTGGAGGTTGCAGTGAGCCGAGATCATGCCATTGCACTCCAGCCTGGATGACAGAGTGAGACTCAGTTTCTAAAAAAAAATAAATAAATAAAATAAAAAATAAAAAATTAAGGAATTCTAGTTTGAGTGTAGCAGGACGAGCCGCAGATGAAACCCCTTAGACACTGAGTTAAAGAAGGAAGGGCTTTATTTGGCTGGGAGCATCAGCAAGACTCACGTCTCAAAAACCGAGCTCCCTGAGTGAGCAATTCCTGTCCCTCTTAAGGGCTGACAACTCTAAGGGGGTCCGCATGAAAGGGTTGTGATCGATTGAGCAAGCAAGGGGTACGTGACTGGGGGCTGCATGCACTGGTAATTAGAACGGAACAGAACAGGACAGGGATTTTCACAGTGCTTTTCCATACAATGTCTGTAATTTATTGATAACATAACCGATTAGGTCAGGGGTCGATCTTTAACTACCAGGCCCAGGGTGTGGTGCCGGGCTGTCTGCCTGTGGATTTCATTTCTGTCTTTTAGTTTTTACTTCTTCTTTCTTTGGAGGCAGAAATTGGGCATAAGATAATATGAGGGGTGATCTCCTCCCTTATGAGGAGTTTGAATAATTGTAGAGCTGTGTAAACATTACCTCAACGAACATATAGAACAGTTCCCTCATCCTAAAAGTTTCCTCGTGCCTTTTTTTTTTTTTTTTTTTTTTTGAGACAGCGTCTCACTCTGTCACCCAGGCTGTAGTACAGTGGTGCAATCTCAACTCACTGCAACCTCCGCCTCCTGGGTTCAAGGGATTCTCCTGCCTCAGCCTCCTGAGTAGGTGGGACTACAGACATGCGCTACCACACCTGGCTAATTTTTGTATTTTTACAAAATACAAAAATTGTTCTATTTTGTATAACAAGTATTGGCTAGGCTGGTCTCAAACTCCTGACCTCAGGTGATCCGCCTGCCTTGGCCTCCCAAAGTGCTGGGATTACAGGCATGAGCCACCCAGCCTTCTCATGCCTTTTTGCAGTCACATATGTAATTTTAAAAAATGGTACAATTATATATATATATATATACTTTTTTTTTGAGATGGAGTCTCGCATTGTCACTTGGGCTGGAGTGCAGTGGCACGATCTCTGCTCACTGCAACCTCTGCCTCCCAGGTTCAAGTGATTCTCCTGCCTCAGCCTCTCAAGTAGCTGGGATTACAGGCACCTGCCTCCATGCCGGACTAATTTTGTATTTTTGGTAGAGACAGGGTTTCACTACGTTGGCCAGGGTGGTCTCAAACTCCTGACCTCGTGATCCACCTCGGCCTCCCAAAGTGCTAGGATTACAGACTTGAGCCACCGTGCCCAGCATATATACTATTTTTTAACCTGAGTGTTTCTAAGATGCATTGGGGGAAAAAAAGATGCATTGAACATCTCTTTATGGCAATTATATAGTTTTACAACATAATTTTAATGGCTGTATTCTATCAAATGAATGCTTTATAATGTATTTAACCAATGTCCTACTGTTTTGTACATATATAAACAATGTCCTGCTTCCTCTTCCTGGAATTATTTTCTTATTTCTATTACAGTATCATAGTTTGCTTTTTAATTTTTCATATTTTTCTGATACTTGTCTGTTTTGCTAGCTCTGTGTCCTCTTTTTTTTTTTTGAGATGGAGTCTCACTCTGTTGCCCAGGCTGGAGTGCAGTGGCACAATCTCAGCTCACTGCAACCTCTGCCTCCCATGTTCAAGCCATTCTCCTACCTCAGCCTCTCGAGAAGCTGGGATTAACAGGCGCCCACCACCACGCCTGGATAATTTTTAATAGAGACAGGGTTTCACCATGTTGGCTAGGCTGGTCTTGAACTCCTGATCTCAGGTGATCCACCCACCTCAGCCTCCAAAGTGCTGGGACCACAGGCATGAGCCACCACACCTGGCCTCTGTCCTCTTTCTACCTTCCTAAGATTCTGTACTTGAATCATCTTTTTTTTTTTTCTTTTGAGACAGGGTCTTGCTCTTGCTCTGTTGCCCAGGTTGGAGTGCAGTGGCACTATCTCAGCTCACTACAGCCTAGACCTCCCCAGGCTCAGGTGATCCCCCCACCTCAGCCTCCCAAGTAGCTGGGATTACAGGCACGTGTCACCACACCCGGCTAATTTTTGCATTTTTGTAGAGTCGGGGTCTCACCGTGTTGCCCAGGCTGGTCTCGAACTCCTGGGCTCAAGCAATCCTTCTACCTTGGTCTCCCAAAATGCTGGGATTACAGGCATGAGCCACCATGCCCTGCCCGAATCTTCTTATTCTATAATTTCTCTTTAGGTCATCAATTTCTCTCCCGCTCCACTATAAACCCTTTGGATCTCTACTTTTCTTCTCCACACCAGATCCTAATTCCCAACTGTCTACTGGGTATTATATCCACAGGGATGTACTTCTTGCAATTCAAACGCCACATGTCAAAAACTGAACTATTCCCTTTGCAAAATCTCTCTGTTTCTCTTTCTCTCTCCTTTTTGCTACCTATTTCAGGTAGGGGAAGTGCTGTCCTTCCAGCCACTCAGGCTAGAAACCTCAAAGTCCTCTTCTGATTGCTGTCCTCACTTATCTCACACATCCAGTCAATAAAGTGCTATTGATTCTCCTCCCAAATGCCTCTCAGCTTGTGCCCTTCCTTTCCATTCCCACCGTGACTATCCCAGCTTTTGAGGTCCCATGACTCTTCACCAGAGTGGTAACAATAGCCGCCCAACATCTCCCAGCCCCCATCCCCCCGCTACTCTGCTCTGTTGCAATGAGAGTTAACTTTGCGAAACAGAGAGATTATTTTCCTCTCCTGCTTGAAAATATCTGATGACTGCTTATCACTTACAGAAGCAAGTCTAAACTGTCCACTGTCTCCTCCCACTCTCCCACCACACACCACCTTCCTGCGCCGGTTGCGTCAGCCTTGAACGTTCCTGAACGCTTTGCTGTTCCTGTGCTTTTACTCACGTTCTCCCCAGTGTCTGCCCGATCTTTAGTGTGTTTTGCTGACTCCTGGCGCTCTGCCTCTTCCATAAGAGGCGTTTTTGCACGATTGCAGACAGGAATAAAAATGAGCTCTGCCTACTGGGCCGTCCTGGTTAGCAAGGTCTACACCACCTCAAAGGCAGTTATGGACTAAGAGCCCACAAGGAATCTCGGGTTATGAGGGAGGGGCTGGCCGTGGAGACGGCTAAAGCGCCTCATTTGTCTTCCCAGCAGGGAAGCGATGGGACCTCCGCGGGCAGGGAACGCGATCTCCACCCGTCTGGAAAACTCTCTGAGTTCTGGAGCACTGTTCGCGGCCGGACTGAGTAGCATGTCCGCATTTTCCCCATTCCAGTGTAGGGCAGACTGAGGTAGGAGAGCAGAGCCCCGAGGCCGACTCCCCGGAAAAAAAAAAAAAAAAAAAAAAAGGAAAAAAGGCTCCCGCCGACCTGTGATTCACAGGAGCAAGAGGCTGGAAGGACCGCGCCTCCTGATTGGAGCAGACAGAATCAGACAAGCTTGAGGGCCGCTGATTGGCTCCGGCGTGGTCAGGCGCTAGTGGGCTGTTGTAGGTGTAAATAGCTCTTGAAGGCCCGGGTCTGTGACCGGCAGTAACCCCGGCGAGAGTGGGTGGAGAGGGAGGCCCTTCCTCTCCATTCATGTCAGCTGCCAGCCAGGCCCGGGCAGGCCCGCCCTTTAGCGGAGGGGACTGGGCAGGACGAAGCGATGGGTGTCTTCGGAGATCTTAAGCTTGGGCTGAAAGTTAAACACTCACCCGCAGGGCTGAGCCAGAGCTGGCACCTTCCACACCGAGCCCCTTCCTATCTGCGCTCAGCTTTGACTGTTTAAAAGTTTAATGTGATATTCTGGGTGAGGACCGAGGCGTTGGAGGTCGCTAGGAGGGTAGTTTTATGGAGTCGCGTTAATGGCTGTAGTGGGTGTACCTTAGTGACCACAGGGAGGTGGCAGCCTGTCCTCGCCTCCTCCTGGTCACCGTATTCTATTTGCGGAAAAGGTAAGAATGGAGGCTTGGATAGTCTTTCTACTAGAGATGCAACTTCTCCCACCCTCTACTCCAGAGGAAAGAGAAGTCTGTGGGGAACAGGCTTTCTAAAAAGTAGGGAAGAGGAAAGGGACAAATGGGTACACGTTAAGAAGAGGGTGACTCTCATACATTGCTGGAGAAAATTTAAAGTGGTGCAGCCACTGGGGAAACAGTTTGATGGTGCCACAAAAAGTTAAATATCAAATTAGCATCTGACCCAGCAACTCCACTCCTAGATATAAACCCTAATAAATTATAAACGGGTACTCATATTTGCACTCAAATGTTCATGGCAGTGCTATTCACAATAACCAAAAGGTGGAAGCAACTCCAGTGTTCATCAGTTGATAAATCAGTAATCCAACTGTGGTATATTCATACAATGGAATATGAATAGGTAATAAACAGGAATGAAGTACTGATATATGCTCCAACGGGGATGAACGTTGAAAGATTATGCCAAGAGAAGGAAGCCAGACACAGAAGGTCACATATTGTATGATTCCATGTATATGAAATATCCTGAAGTGGTAAATCCATAGAGACAGAAAGCAGACTGATGGTCACCAGGGGCCGAGTGTGGGTGGGAAGATGGGGAATCACTGTTGAATGGGTTCAAGTTTTCTTTTGGGGTGAAAATGTTTTAGAACCAAAGGTAGTGTTTGCACAATATTGTGAATGCACTAAGTGCCACAGAACTTGTCAATTTAAAATGGTTAGTTTGGCCTGGCACAGTGGCTCACACCTGTAATCCCAGCACTTTGAGAGGCTGGGGCGGGCGGATCACCTGAGGTCAGGAGTTTGAGACTAGCCTGGCCAACATGGTGAAACCCCGTCTCTACTGAAAAAAAAAAAAAAAGAAAGAAACAAAGAAAGAAAAAAAAAGATGGGCATAGTGGCAGGTGCCTGTAATCCCAGCTACTCAGGAGGCTGAAGCAGGAGAATCGTTTGAACCCGGGAGGCGAAGGTTGCAGTGATCTGAGATCATCCCATTGCACTCCAGCCTGGGAGACAAGAGCAAAAACTCTGTTTCAAAATAAATAAATAAAATAAAATGGTTAGTTTAGCCGGGCACGGTGGCTCACGCCTGTCATCCTAGCACTTTGGGAGGCTGAGGGAGGAGGATCACTTGAGCCCGGGAGTTTGAGACCAGCCTGGGCAATATAGTGAGACCCCTATCTCAATAAATAAAGTGGTTAGTTTTATATTGTGTGAGTTGTCTCTCAATTAAAATGTATCTCTCTCTCTCTCAAACAAACTGACAGACTAAAAGGTGAGTCCTTCCTGCTGTCCATAATTCTCTAAGAAAGAAATAAGAAACAGCAATTCTGAGTCCTCTGCTGCCTTTCACTTCCACTTTTCTCTCTGTTTTTTGAAGTCTGGCATGGTCCTGGTTACTGACTGCTCCCCATGGAAAATGGCCAGGAGGGAGAGGGCCCCTTCCGCCCCTCTGAGAAGGTCCTCGCCTGGGCCCAGAACCACTGTGAGTCAGCCCGGCATACACACACTGAGCCTTTGTGAGCGCTCTGTGGCCAGGGTGTAGCTGGCTGGGCGGGACCGGGTGGGGGAAGGGCAGGTCCGGGTCCTGAAAGTGGGAGGGCTTCTGCCTCCAGCAACCCCAGTATGGAATCTCAACTCCTTGGAGCCTGCAATTAGGGCCTGTGGCATTTGTTCCAAAGTCAGTGTACAAGAATCAGCGCTTTGCCTGCGGCACGGAAAGTTAACTACAGGTCACAAAATATGACTCTTACTCCCTGTGACATTTCACACAGTTTGTAGCAGTGACAGAATTTAGAGCAAGACATGAGCTCATTCTGTCATTTCCAGTGCTGACTGTTTAGGGGCAGGGAGACATTTCTGAAAGAGGAAGATGCTTTTGAGGAGCTCAAAACCTTATAGGAGGGTGAAGTGTGGTTTAGGAAAAGTAGACAGGAAATGTTGGTTACGTATCTATGGTTTGAGAGGAAAGCTTAAAACCCAGGTGTGACTGAATGTTAAGATGGGTTAGGAGGTTGAGTGAGCTGGGTTCTTCCGGAACAGTGGATGCATCTGCTGTTTGTGCAAAAGTTAAGCTCCCTGCCACTGCCACCCAGGGAGGAGGGTCACGTCACCAGGCTTTGCCTCTGAGTATAACTGAATATTGCCAGGCATACAGTGGGACATATGACAGATTACGACATATCTAGTTTGTCATCTGCTCCACACCCAGTAGAACCAGTAGTTAAGACCATAGGTCTGGAACCAGATCATAGCAACATTACACATTTTCTCACAGCTTTTTCTCCAAGTGAACTCAGTTACCTCATCAGTAAAATCCAGGTAATAATAACACCTGCTTTGGATGAGGTGCGATAACACACTGCCAAGCATTCAGTACAGTGCCCAGCTCTAGTAAATATTGTTATTGTTATTGTTATTGTTATTGTATCCACAAGTCTGATGGACTCAGAACTTTAATTTCCCACTCAAAAGGAAGTTAGGTCTGTGTTTATGCAGTTGCCTAAACCCCTTTAACTAAATGTAGAACATGGTATCTTGATTTTTCCAAGTAACTTGGTACAGCCAAATTGTCATATTATACTCCAGTTTATAGCGGCTTGCCTTTTCTCATGTGGCTAGTCTTTGTCCCTTTGAAGTTTGAGACTAGAGACTACATCACTGCATAATTAAGAGAACATGGACTGGGCGTGGTGTCTCATGCCTGTAATCCCAGCACTTTGGGAGGCCAAGGTGGGCAGATCACTTGAGGTCAGGAGCTCGAGACCACCCTGGCCAACATGGTGAAACCCCATCTCTACTAAAAATACAAAAATTAGCCAGGCATGGTGGCAGGTGCCTATAATCTCAGCTACTTGGGAGGCTGAGGCAGGAGACTTGCTTGAACCCAGGAGGCAGAGGTTGCAGTGAGCAGAGAATGTGCCACTGCACTCCAGCCTGGGCAACAGAGTGAGACTCTATCTCAAAAAAAAAAAAAAAAAAAAAAAAGAGAGAGAGAGAGAGAATATGGAGCACTTCCTTTAATCAAAAAATTTATTTTCATCAGTACTTAATATATTTGGGTTTGTGTCTCAGCTACAACTAGCAGTAAAACATTAAAATAGAGGGCTTTTTAAATATAATTTTTAATCAAGATATAATTTATATACCATAAAATTACTCTTTTAGTGTATGATGCAGACATTTTTAGTATATTCACAGAGACATGCAATGCTTACCAAAATCTAACTTTAGGACATTTTCATCACTCCCCACAGAACCCATGCACATTGGCAACCCTTCCCCCAGTCTCTAGCAACCACAGATCAACTTTCTGTCTCTAGATGTCCCATTCTGGACATTTCATAATAAATGAAATCATACGATATATAGTTTTTTGTGTCTGACTTCTTTGCCTTCTTTGACTTTGAATAATCTTTTCAAGGTCCATCCCTATTGTATCATGTGTCAGTACTTCATTCTTTTTTATGGCTAAATAATACTCTATTATATGAATATCCCACATTGTGTTTATTCATCTGTTGATGGGAGTTTGTGTTGTTTCCATTTTTTTGGCTAGTATATAATGCAGCTATGAACATTCATGTGCATGTTTTTCTGTGGACATATGTTTTCAATTCTCTTGCCTATATACCTAGGAGTAGAATTGCTGGGTCATATGGTTACTGTGTTTTTAACTTTTGAGGAACTGCTATACTGTTTTCCAAAGCAAATGTACAATTTTAGATTCCCATCAGCAATTCATGAGGGTCCAAATTTCACCACAGCCTCACCAACACTTATTAACTTTTTAAAAATTACAGGGCTAGGGCGTGGTGGCTCACACCTGTAATCCCAGCACTTTGGGAGGCCAAGACAGGAGAGTTGCTTGAGCCAGGGAAGACCAGCCTGGGCAACATAGTGAGACCCTATCTCTTAAAAAAAAAAAAAGAAAAGAAAGAAAACAATTATAGGCAACCTAGTAGGTATGAAGTAGTATCTCATTGTTTTTTTAAAAAATTTTTTTTAAATGTTCAGCTCCTATCTGTACCAGATCATTGTGATCCTAAAGTAGTTTCTTGATGACTAATAATGTTGAGCATTTTTCATGTGCTTCTGGTCATTCGTGTATTTTTTTTGAAAAATGTCCGTTTATATATCAATTACTTGGGAGGCTGAGGCAGGAGGATCACTTGAGCCTGGGAGATCAAGGCTGCAGTGAGCTATAATTATGCCACTGCACTCCAGCCTGGGTGAGACCCTGTCTCAAAAAAAAAAAAAAAAAAAAAAAAGTTTTTAATTTTGATAGAGTTCAATTTATCTATTTTTTTATTTTTTTATTTTTTTAGACAGAGTTTCACTCTTGTTGCCCAGGCTGTAGTGCAATGGTGTGATCTCAGTTCACTGCAACCTCTGCCTCCCGGGTTCAAGCAGTTCTCCTGCCTCAGCCTCCCGAGCAGCTGGGATTACAGGCATGTACCACCATGCCCTGCTAATTTTGTATTTTTAGTAGAGACGGATTTCTCCATGTTGGTCAGGCTGGTCTCGAACTCCTGACCTTAGGTGATCCACCCGCCTTTGCCTCCCAAAGTGCTGGGATTACAGGTGTGAGCCACCACACCCGGCCTATTTTTAAAAGTTTTGTTGCTTGTGCCTTTGCCGTCATATCTAAGAAACTATTGTCTAATCCAAGGTGGTGAAGATTTACACCTATGTTTTCTCCTAAGAGTTTTAGAGTTTTTGTTGATCCATTTTGAGTTAATACTTGTACATGGTGTGAGGTAGTGGACCAACATTCTTTTGCATGTGGATATCCAATTGTCCCAGCAACATTTGTTGAAAAAAACTGTTCTTTCCTCATAGAATTGTCTAAGCATCTTTGTCAAAAATTAATTGGCCATAGATGTATGGGTTTATTTCTATACTTTCCATTTCATTTCATTGATCTATATGTCTATCTTTATGCCAGTACCACACTGTCTGCGTTACTGACCTTTGAAGTAATTTTGAAATCAGGAAATGTGAGTCCTTCAACTTTGTGCTTTTTTTCATCATTTGTTTTTGGCTATTCTGGGTCCCTTGAATTAGAATGAATTTTAGCATCAGCTTGTCAATTTCTCTAAAAAAAAAAGGAGCTGGAATTTGATAAGGATTGCCTTGAATCTGTAGATCAATTCGGGGAGTATGACCTCCTTAACAATATTGTCTTTTAATCCATGAACATGGGATTTCTTTTTATTTATTTAGCAGGCCTTCTTTAATTTCTTTCAACAGCATTTTGTAGTTTTCAACGTAACAAACTTATGTACTTTTTTTGTTAAATGTATTCCTATTTGTTTTATTCTTTTTGGTGTTGTTATAAGTGGAATTCTTTAATTTCATTTTCAAATTATTGATTGCTAATTTAGAAATACACTTGATTTTTTGCATATTGATATTATTATATCCTGCAACCTTGCTGAGCTAATTTATTAGCTTTAATATGTGTATGTGTGTGTATTCTTTAGGATTTTCTGTATACAAACTCATGTCATCTGCAAATAGAGATAGTTCTTCCTTTCCAATCTAGATGCCTCTTCCTTTTCTATCCTGGCAGACATCTTTAGGAACTATCTTGGTTCTTCTAGGGAAACGTGAAAAAACTGGTGGCCATTTGGGCATTGGGAATTTCATTTCTATGCTCTTCTCCACTATTATCTTAATCTATTTTTTGTCCTTTTGCCCCATGGTTAATCTTGATTCCTAAACAGAAACTTAACTTCCTTATGTCTTCCCATATGAAACATATCAAAATCAGGGTTCATTACTTTGACCCCCTAAGAGCTCTTACTCTACAAATCACCCTTTCAGGTAAGCTCATCACATGTTCCTTCCCTGTCTTGAATTCAGTTGACCATGTTGATCAACTCTTTTCCACCTCTCTGATGTATCTTTTTTCTTCTTCCTCTTTGGAACTTTTGCAGCTAATAATAAGAAAACAGCCCCAGGATGAAATAACAGATATGCAAAATACAGATTCCTGGAGGAAGCATGGAGGTGTGTTTAATCAGAGGGAGCTCAGCCAATTGTGAAATAAGAGGAAATAAGAAAGTAGCAAAGGCCACGTGTGGTGGTGTGCACCTGTAGTCCCAGTTACTTGGGAGTTTGAGGCAGGAGGATCGCTTGATCCCAGTAGTTTAATGCTGCAGTGAGCCATGATTGCACCACTGCACTCCAGCCTGGGTGACAGAACAGGACCCTGTCTGAAACAAAAGACAAAAACTAAACAGAAAGCAGCAAAGAGAACAGTGAGGATAAATTGTATAAATTGAGGCTGGGTGCGGTGGCTCACGCCTATAATCCCAGCAGTTTGGGAGGCCGAGGTGGGTGGATCACCTGAGGTCAGGAGTTCCAGACCAGCCTGGCCAACATGGCGAAACCCCGTCTCTACTAAAAATACAAAAATTAGCTGGGTGTGGTGGCGGGCACCTGTAATCTCAGCTACTCGGGAGGCTGAGGCACAAGACTCGCTTGAACACGGGAGGCAGAGGTTGCAGTGGGGTGAGATTGCACCACTGCACTCCAGGCTGGGTGACAGAGGGAGACTCCATCTCAAAAATTAAAATAAATAAATAAATAAATAAATATATTGGATCCTAGTTAATGGGAAACGAAGTAGAGACTTGGAAGAAACTGCAGTTACAGAATGGCTGAAAAAATATTCTGGCTTGAATATGTTAAGAAAAATAAAGAGGGAAAGGGACTCATGGTAGAAAACCAGATATTGATGAAAATGTCACCATTAAGGTCTAGCAAGGCCTCCATGTACATAGACTTTTGAGTTTGGATACTCTGAATTACTCTGAGAGACTCGTGCTTCTTGTCCAAGGTGAGGGCAACCTTAGATTAGAAAGCAAAGTGAGCTGGAGAACTGGCTCTGGGGAGCTCTTAGAAACCCAGGTATTGCTCAAGGTGGCTCCTGATGGAATATGGAGCTTCTTCAAACTGTAAAAGAGTCTGCCCTTCTTTTTTCCATAAAAGGATTATCAGATAAAATATAGTAAAAGCTAGGCTGGGTGTGGTGGCTCACGCCTGTAATCCGAGCACTTTGGGAGGATCGCTTGAGCCCAGGAGTTTGAGACCACCCTGACCAACATAGTGAGACCCGCCTCTTCAAAAATAAAACTAAAAAAAATTAGCCAGGTGTGATGATGCATGCCTGTAGTCTCAGCTACTCGGGAGGCTGAGGCAGAAGGATCACTTATGCCCAGGAGTTTGAGGCTACAGTGAGCTACAATCACACCACTGCACTACAGCCTGGGCAACAGAGCAAGACACTGTCTCAAGAAAAATAATTTTAAAAGTATTAAAAGCTAAAAGGAAAAACCAAAAACCAAAACCGTTTCCAATTTGTGCACCTGTGAGCATGAAGCCCTCTGCTCCAGGAACATACAAGCCTTTCCTTGGATTGGTTTTCCTTTCTTCCTGCTGCTGTGCATATCAGCATTCTCAAGGAGCCATTTTATTCCCTAGCGGTGACTACGTTTCAGAAACAGGAAAAAGCTGGACTGCCCAGCCTGGGTTGCAAGGTAAAGAACTGCTTTTGGCTGGGCGCAGTGGCTCACACCTGTAATCCCAGGACTTTGGGAGGCCGAGGCAGGTGGATCACCTGAGGTCAGGAGTTTGAGACTAGCCTGACCAACATGGTGAAACCCCATCTCTACTAAAAATACAAAATTAGCTGGACGTGGTGACATGTGCCTGTAATCCCAGCTACTTGGGAGGCTGAGTCAGGAGAATGCTTGAATCCAAGAGGCAGAGTTTGCAGTGAGCCCAGATCACGTCATTGCACTCCAGCCTGGGCAAGAGCAAAAAACTGCTTTCCCAGGGAGTGCTTGCTTCTCCTGCTGGTCTTTTCCTCTCCCAGTGTCTTTATCTTAGGTCTATGTGACCGACCATGTGACACACCCGAGAACCCTGGCACTTCCCCAGGGCCAAGTTGCCAGCTGGTGTTAATGTGTTTGATTTAATGGCAGCAGACTCCTGGCTTCCTGCTTCCCAGGGTTTAACCTAAAGTTACCTTTAGGACAGCAGGGCAGGTTACTGGGGTATGAGTCAACCATTGTAACTTCTACTTCTTTTATACTCTTAAAGGTACAGACATAGATATGAGCCAGAGATAAATCCCAAGACTTTGAATCACAGCCAAAAGAAACTCCCAGACCCAGTGCAATCAGATTCACTTCACTTTTATTATGAACAAACACAATCTCAGATTAGTACAATTAGCTTCAGAGTTGATATTAATAGAAATTATTCCAAAATTATTCTTGTCACAAGTAACTACTATATCCCACATAAAAAGGGAAAAAAATCCCACCCAATCACAGAAAAGGCATCCTCTGTATGTTTCCATGGCAATGCGTTGTTTATGCATTCTCAAATTTTGTCTGGCTAGTTATCCACCGCTTCTCCAATGGATTCATTCAGTTTCTTGGAGAACCATATAGACTAATGACAGCATCTGGGACACATGACATATCAAGTTCATGGTGGACATTGCTATTATAAAAAATACTCAAGGTCTTGAGAATTCCTGTGCTGAAGGATCCCAAAATGCTTTCTAAAAAGCATTAGTCACGCCTCAAAACTGCCCTTTGAGGTAGGTCAGTATTATTATCCCCATTTTAACAGAAGGAAAACTGAGGCACCTTATAGTTAAGTGACTTGCCCAGGGTCACACAGCAAGTCAGTGGCACAGTGGTAGGAGAGGCCCTGGCCTTAACCACCAGCATAACATGGCCCCCTCGCTTTTTTAGCCTTTCGTGATGACCTATTTGAGCTACACTTACAGAGAACACACCCAAGATACTAGCAAACCAAGGAGAAAATTTTCCATTTTAAATGCTACAACCATCTTTTAACCTAAAAAAAAAAAAAATTATAAATCAGATACATTCAAATTACTTCCACCCTCCATCAAATGTGGGCACTTAAGAAAAGCAGCCCTAACAAGTTTCCAGAATGAAGCCCAGAAGGGAATCCTGCAAATCGTGATACTGATAATCCTCCGCTCAGGACCCTTTTTCTACCAGCCACTTCAGTAGGGTCTCAGGTGCAAAGGGATTCTGCAGAGGGAGTGAGGGCAGGCTCATATGCAATACTGTGATTAGAAAAGATGTAAGGCACCCGAGTTAAGTTATCAGCACACCCCCAAAGCAAGGACTGTTAGAAATCCGGACTCTTGATCAGATCTGAGTTTATCATTAATGTGTCACTTGAATTGAGCTTTAGAATCTTGAAAATAGTGTTCCTTACTCAGCAGACACACCCCCACCCCCACCCACAGCCACACATACATTGGGGCCCTCAGCCTGAGGTGCCATCCAGCCTTATGTAGGGTCATGGTACAGATCAGATCCATGGCACACGATTACAATAGGAAGAAGTGAAAGTTGTTTTTATTGTTCATATATTATCAAGCAGGCATCTGATGACCTGTGGAATTAGAAATACCAGCAGACATTTCCAAGGGGTAGGTGCACAGGTCAACAGAACTAAACTACAGTGATCTTCCCTTAGATTCTTTTCTACTGAGGTGAATAGCTCAAAAGACAAGGATGCCTTTTGTCCAGGCTAACCCCTGTAGCCTCTATGCAATTAACACAGGAAGAAAGGCCCTCCTCCCTTCCAGCACTGGGGCTCAACAGTGGACTGAATGTTTGGTAGTGTACATTTCCAATCTTAATAGAGCAAAGCCAGACTTCTGCTTTGATGACTGAGCTATAGGGACAGGAGTGGTCCAAGGTTCTCAAATTCTGTTTTTGTTTTTTTCCAGACTTCTATATTATTGTCTGCCCTAGGCTGTAGGGAATGCTGGTTAGTTTGCTGAACAGACACCGTGTTCAGCAGGATTTGTGGTATCTCAAATCCCAGGTCTCAGCCAAAGCTTTGCAGTTCACCCTGACTCCAGGGAACAGGGCCTCCTTTCGAGGTGAGGCACTTGGGTTCTTGCCCTTGCTTCTTCCCAGTGAGAACTGTTTCCTTCTACTTCTACAAGCATTGCACTGCCAGCTGAGAGCACTGACTCAGGCGGGGCACCCTTACCGAGCAAGCAGGGGGCATTCAGCATGCTCTCTGGTTCTGACCCAGAGAGAGGGGACTGAAAATAAACCCTCTTTTGCTCTGTGGCTGGCCCACTGGCTCAACGTGAGCGCTTGGCTTGGCTGTGCCTCATGAGAGAGGGAGGGAGAGAGAGGCTTTCTGAGCCAGAGATGTTTCTGGGAGGGTTTGCCAGCCTTGTCTTGAGCCATCAGTGTGGCAGGGGAGCACAGGGGTGTAGGTGGAGACACTCTGGAGGCCACGTGAAAGTGGCAGCTAGCTCTACTTTTGAAAGAGAAGCAGTGGTTCAGTGACCCTGAGCATTCTGTCTGCAGGAGGGAGCTGCCTGGACAGTAAGTCATCACTGCCTCTGAATACACACAAAGGAGGCTGCTTGCCTGTCCAGGGAAATAAGAAAATGTTCAGGGAAGAGAAAGATCTGGTCAAAGAAAAGGGACAGACAGGGTAGAGCCAGGAATCAAGAATCAGGGTAGTGAAGAGATTCCTAAACCTGCCCCCCAGGCAGTTCTATACTTTAGGCTAGATGTTAACAGAGAACCCCCCACAAAAAAAATGAGTGAAGGGGCGCAACACTGTGGAGAGAAGCCTTCTAGTTTTTACTCATTTCAAGGAGAAACTGGAACTAATTAATGAATGGACCTAATATCTAGTTTATTTTATTAAGACTCCCAATAACTCACTCAGTAACCTTCTCAAGCCCCTGGCAACGTGTTCTCAGATCCCTTCCTATGTGAAGTTCACTCTTAGAAGCTGCCTATAGATCCTGTCCCTCAACCTCTCCATCTCATGTCCAGCAGTGGAGAGGAAATTGGCATCCCAACTAATTCCTCCTCTCCTTCAGAGTTTTTTCCAAACATCCCTCTTTGGGAGGGAAATACTCTAATAGTTTAACATTCTAAGCAATGTATATATGTATATGTATTTTATGTTTGACCCGACTCCACCTCCTAAAATCCTTCCCTTTTTTTGGATGTTTGGAAATGCCACAGCCATCTTATTACTATGAGAGGAACAACCAATATCCTGAAGATGGCAGAGCAGAAAGAGGAAAGAACTGTGATGAGCAGCTCACGGAATACTCAAAATTCTATGAGCTGCTGTTTTTACCAATTCTGGAAACACCCAACTTCAAGACTTCTTGATATATGAACCAAGAAATCTCCTTGTTATTAAAGAAAAAAAGAAAAGAAAACCCTTCCCCAGCAGAGACCACTTTTACTACAAACTTAAAATGTCTCTTCTTTATCCTCGGCCTCAACTATATGTTGCGGCATTGAATTAGCATTGCCAAACACCACAGCCACTTCTTACCCCTAGCCAGGAGAGAAAGGAAGCATGCTATGTGGTGGGGCTTGAAGTCCTCACCAGGTAGGCAGCTGTACGTCTGACCATGGCAAGAGGTTCCTCTTGCTTCGCTTCCCTCATCCTTACATTCACACATGCTAACTCTCTCCCCCAACAATTTATCTGCTTTAGAAGCTTTGGGTCAAATGAAGTTGCTTTTCCATTCCATCTAGCAAAAGCCTGGGCTGAAGATAATTAACAGGGGACTACCCAGAAGATTCTGTTTTATCTCTAGCTCAAGCCACCTACTTCAAAGCTCACAACAGCTCAAGGAAAGAGAGTTATCTGGAGCAAAGACCATTTGTTTTAGGCTACAGAAAGGTTGTCTAGGCTTTGGAAGCTGGACACTGAACAATGACTGACCAGCTGCTTGCCTGGGAGGCAATAAGAGAAAGGAGGGCGATAGCAGTAAAGTGAAAAAGAGGACAATGGGCCTAGAAGAGAGAGAGGATAAGAGAAGAAAGAATATCAGCTTAGCATCATAAAGGCAGAGTTGTTGGCTTTCAATACTTTTGAATTTTAAAAGAATACTGTACTGGAATGGGTTAACATCGTCATCTTTAGCATCCTGGTAGCATTATTCAGTAGTTAATAAACAGACATTAAAACCTCTGCCTGGCTGGTTTTTGAAAAAGGAACCTGAGGGACCCTAAACTCAGCCACTCTTGTAGTTTCCGTCTCCGGTTCTTTTAATCCTGGCCAAGATGGCGGCCTTGGAGACTTTCTTCCGGTCATAGGCCAGACCGAGGGCGGCCATGCAATCAATGAAGAATGTGGTGAAGTTGATGTGCCAGCGGTACTCACTGGCAGAGTAGTCATAGGGAAAGGAGTGGTGGTAGTTGTGGAAGCCCTCACCTGAAACAAAAGCAAGAAGAGAAGTTATGGAGTGACGGTGCATTGAGGTTTTCTTGATTTGTGCACACCAGTTAGCAGCAGGGTACCTCACACCTGGGAGAAACTCGCTATTGTTGAATGGATGAATTCAGTCTCTTTTAATATGAACCAAACAGATCCCCTCAGAGACATCTTTACTTCTATTATTTTACTTTTTTTGTAGAGACGGGGTCTTGCCATGTTGCAAGCAACCCTCCCACCTTGGCCACCCAAAGTGCTAGGATTACAGTCACGAGTCACTGCGCCCGGCCACTCAAAGGCATCTTAAGGAGTGATTGGAGACCCTGGTCACCCATGGCTGTCTGGGAGCCCTGTGGGAGGAGAACTGACAGTTTCTCAGAGGACAAAATGACTAGAGAGAAGCTCCTACTTTTGGGAATGGATATCAGATTGGAAAATTCCAAATTCACTCTTGGCCCTGCCCTCAAGGCTCTGTGTGTATGTGCACGTGCTTGCAGAATGAAGCACTCTGGCTATGACTCTTAAAAAAATGAGTAAAGAAGCACACCTTTCCCCACCACACTGGAACCACCTCTAGGGGTAGGAGGTTCCAAAAGAGTGGGCCCTGCAGCCGAAGATCAGAAGAAAGGCCAGCCCAGGGGCTGGAATGTCCTCAGCCACTGCAGTTCCTGGGGGCTGCTCCAACTTTTTTGAGCTTGGACCCTGGTGTGGGGGAGGTGCTGATAAAACAGAAGCTCTCTGAGGAAGAAAAATGGAAATGCTTAGATACCCTCTAACCTCTGAGATTTTGAGGACTCTTGGGATGAGCATTTCACTTTGCTGGAGGGAGGAAGACAAACAAATTCTGGATTCACAGCAATTTCTCTAACGTGTAAAGCTTTGGAAACTCGACAGATAGAGAGTTTGCCAACTCTTGGCGGGACTCTTCTTTCTGAACCACAGCCAAAAATAATACTGACCCTAATCAGGCATGGATAAAGAATAGCTACTAAGAGCTAATATTTGGCTCTTTGTAGATAACAATACCCTCAGACAGACCAGTCATGACATTAATCAGAAGCAAGGCAAGGAAGTCCTGCAAAGTAAATGACATCATCTAGGGCATTTCAAGGTATGTCCTCCCTCTGTGACACCTGATGATCTGCAGTGTGAACTGGGGAGGAGGGGGGTAGAATGCCAGGAATAAAGGTACTGAGGATTATTAATGTCCACTAATGGTTTTGCAGCTGGGCTGTGTAAGCACTAGCCAGGCCTTTAGTTACCAGATTTAAAATGGAATCAGATGCACACAGAGACAAGGGAGGAAAAAAAAAGAGGAAGAGGGTCAACGGGTAGAAAGAAGACAGGACTTTGCAACTGGGGCAGCAAGAGACAGCCCAAGAAAGGCTCAAGGGAGAAGGTTAATTTGGCAGAGAAGATGAGCATGTGACAGTGGGGGAGGTAATTCAAGAAACAAAAAGATTAGGGTGGCAGGAAACAGAGCTGGAGGAGAACAAAGGGTGAGGTGATAAGTGAGGCAAGCAGCAGGCAAGGAGGAGTGAATGATAACAACAACAGGTCAGATATTGGCAGCCACTTTGAACTGATAGCTACCCAGAGGCTGGAGGTGGGGAAGGTCATTATAGATCCATTTGTGATACAGGACACATCTCATGCCAGAAACTCCATTCCTATGATAATCTCAGATTTATACAGTGTATGTGATTTATTTTAATCATGGGTTAAAGTAAGAATAGGCACAATGGCAAGAAGGTACCTGAAAGGAGTTACGTGAAAGTTAAAAAGAGAGAAAAAAAATGCTTTTATTTTTATTATATATTTTTGAGATGGAGTCTCTGTCACCCAGGCTGGAGTGCAGTGGCACAATCTCGGCTCATTGCAACCTCTGCCTCCCGGGTTCAAGTGATTCTTCTGCCTCAGCCTCCTGAGTAGCTGGGACTACAGGCACGTGCCACCATGCCTGGCTAAGTTTTCTGTACTTTTTTTTTTTTTTTAAAGTAGAGACAGAGGTTCACCATATTGGCCTGGCTGATCTCTAACTCCTGACCTCAAGTGATCCACCCACTTCGGCTTCCCAAAGTGCTGGGATTACAGGTGTGAGCTACCACGCCTAGACAAATAAATCCTTTTAATAAACATAGTAGGCCAGGCGCAGTGGCTCACGCCTATTATAATTCCAGCACTTTGGGAGGCCAAGGCAGGAAGATCGCCTGAGCTCAGGAGTTCAAGACCAGCTTGTGCAACATGGCAAAACCCCGTCTCTACAAAAAAATAGAAAAATTAGCCAAGCATGGTGGCATGCACCTGTAATCCCAGTTACTTGGGAGGCTGAGCCCAGAGGATCGCTTGAGCCCAGGAGGTCATAGATGCAGTGAGCTGTGATCACACCACTGCACTGAAACCTGGGCAACAGAGTGAGACTGTCTCAACAACAATTTAAAAGATAATAAAGATGGTTAAGGTTGAGAATATAAAGGAAGATTTTAAAGAGAAAAAGAAAAATGAGTGTTAGGCAATGACCTGCATAAATGTGTGGAGTAGTGTGGTTGTCTAGATATTATTGAATGACCAATAGCATCAATTACTGGAAAGAGGTCACCAGATCTATTTAAGGAAAACTCATTCAGGGCATTGGTGAAAGTCTATATTCAGCTGGAAAGAGGGACAGAGAAAAAAATGTAGATAATTTGGGAGGCTGAGGCAGGAGGATCACTTGAGCCCAGGATTCAAGACCAGCCTGGGCACCATGGTGAGACCCCGTCTCATTAGAAAAGAAAAGAAAGAAAACAAAAGGAAAGAAAAGAAAAGAGAAAAGATAATATCAACATTAGAGAATTGAGCAGGAACTTGTGATCACACTGCTTTATTGGGAGATTCCTGAAGGCATGTTGAGGGAAGGGATGTTCCTAGCCTAGAATAGAAGTAGAAGAGAGAAAAATAGAGGACAAGAGGAGACAAGAGGGTAGGTGGTAGTAAAGGGCCACCAGCAGTTATTTTGATACCCTTCATAATGGCATCACCAAACAGTAAGGCATGGCACACTCTTAAAGCAAGGCGTATCTGAGTAGAGTGGAAAGATAAAAAATACTTTGTGTGGCATACTTGAAGTTCATAAAACACCAGGCTTACTGGCCACTCAGATGATCCCATTGTTCTATTTATGCATTCCTTGCCTCAAGCAAGACTGCAGTCCAGCCCAGAGTTGATGAAAGAAAGGAAAACTCTAAGGTGCTCATCACGTATGGCATTTGGTTTTCTTTTTTGTTTGTTTGTTTTGCTTTTTAATAGAAACAGGGTTTCACCGTGTTGGCCAGACTGGTCTCAAACTCCTGACCTCAGGTGACCTGCCTGCCTCGGCCTCCCAGTGCTGGGATTACAGGCATGAGCTGCCAGGCCCGGAGCATACCTGGCATTTGGAAATTGTTTTAGAACCTGGAATCAAAATCAGTGTTTTTTTGTGTTTTGTTTCTTATCCTTTCATTTCTACATAAAACATGTTGCCTGACTCTCAAAAGGGTTTTCCAGTATACTGCCCCCTAGTTTTATAGTGGAAAAACTGAGATACAAAGTAGCCATAAAAAACAGATTTATCTAGTTTTTCTGGCTCCTAGCCTAATCCCCTAATCAGCAGACCACTGGATGTAGTCTTGCTTGGACAGCTGACTTACCCACAGCTCCAAGTGAAACCAGGATATTCTCCCGGGGGCTAATGTTCTTGTCATAAGGACGATATCCGAAGAGGTGGGCAGCACTGTTCACCAGCCAGGTGGCATTAAGCACCACAGCATATCGCAAGAAAGTGGCAACGAACACGCTGTTTTGAAAAGTTTCACCCCAGAAATACCAGGGCACAAGCGTGGGCAGGATGAAGCACATCAGCAGCAAGCCGGGTTTGTAGTACCTACATTGACAGACCAGATACCAGGTCAATGGAGGGGGACTCCACACCTACATGGATCTTCCACACTAATTGGGATGGGCTGTCTCTTTCTTCCATGTTGAATTGCTTGTCTGACTCTAAGTTCATTGTTTTATTTATTTTTGTTTGTTTGTTTTTCTTGACAGGGTCTCACTCTGTTGTCAAGGCTGGAGTGCAGTGGCGTGACCATAGTTCACCGCAGCCTTGAACTCCTGGGCCAAGAGATCCTCCCACCCCAGCCTCCTGAGTAGCTGGGACCACAGGCATGAACCATCGTGCCCATTTAGTTTTTAATTTTTTGTAGAGATGAGGTCTCGCTATGTTGCCCAGGCTGGTCTCGAATGCCTGAACTTTCAAGCAATCCTCCCGCCTCAGCCTCCCAAGTGCTGGGATTATAGGCATGAGCCACCACGCCCGGCCATCACTGATTTTTACTAGAGCATAATACCACATTGGTAAAATAGGTGAGGTCCAAACTACAAACTAATGAACAGACGTCTCTCCGTCCTTGGCTGGTTTTCCCATCTGCCTTTGGGCTCCTTTCTCTTTCTAATCAGCACTCTTTTTCAGTCTGTGTTTAGTGTCATGCCTCCATTTTCTGCTAGCTACCCCCTAATTCTGGTCTTCTTTTCCCTCAGAGACCCATTGAGTGTCCTTGATCACCTGCAGCTCTCTGTCCCTCAGGAAGCCCTTTCTCAATCTTCAGTCTCAATGTAGACCAGGCCATTGACATTCCAAGGGCACTGATTCCCTACATTCCTTCAGCAGTCAAGTCTTTGACTTTTACATCACTGACATTCCCCGCACCCAACTCTTTTTTCCATTTCTGCGACTGCTTCGCTAGCAGGGGTCCTCATTACCTAACTTATGTCCCTACCTCTCACTTTGGCTCAATGGTTTCTTACACTTGTTCTAAAAGCAGCCTTCCTAAAGCACGTCTCTAACTATGCCACATTGCAGTTCGAAAGAGGTAATGGCTTCCTATTGCTTATTGAATTAAATCCTAAGTCTGCTTTTAGGACTCGACAAGAATGGCATTAGTCTCTCCAGTCTTACTTCTTCCCACACCCTATACTTCAAGCAAAAGGAGTCTATTGCTGGAACATGCTTCATGCTTTAGCGCATTGTGTTTCTTCTGTTTGCACTGTCTCTCCCCACACATAGTTGTAAAAATTTCTATCCGTTGGTGGATTCCAACACTATTTATTTCATAACACTTCCTTGGTGTTGCCCATTGAGCAATCTCCCTCCTCTTTGTACCGCTCATAGTACAGAAAATATTCTGCCTTATGCCATGGTTATCTGGATACTTGGCTTATCTCTCTACTCCGATAGGCTACAAACTTTTTGAAGGTAAGAACTAAGCTACCGGCCTGGGCAATATAGTGAGTGAGACCTTGTCTCCACAAAAAATTAGCCAGGCATGGTGGTGTGTGCCTGTAGTCCCAGATACTCAGGAGGCTGAGGTAGAAGGAGTGCTTGAGCCTGGGAAGTCAAGGCTGCAGTGAGCCATGATTGTGCCACTGCACTCCAGCCTGGGCAAGAGAGAAAGACTCTGTTGAAACACAAAAACAAAAACAAACAAACAAACCTAGGCAACTAGGCTATAATCATCTTTGAATCTATGACTGTCCTAGGACAATAAACACCTGTTGAATGTAATGGGTTTGATTAAGATAATCAGAGAGAAAGAAATGGAGCAATAGTCTATGGCTACGGGCCTGTGGGACGTTAAAAATGGGGATTTTAAATTATGATTGTGAACATGCAAACCCAGCAAATTTCTCAGCTTATATTTTGAAAGTCTTCGGAGAAAAAATGGGGTCCCTAAAGACCAGGTGCCAGGGCCATATTCCCACCTCCATCAGGGCTTCACTCACCTCCTCTGGAACATCACCAGTTTCTCAGCTTCTAGGTCAGACAAATCTAGCGTACTGCCCTTCTCTTTGACAGCTGGGTGTTTGCGCACAAGCAGCCAACCCACGTGAGAGAAGAAAAAGCCACGTCGGGAATTATGAGGATCAGCATGTGTTTCTGAAAACTTGTGGTGGGCACGGTGGTCACGAGCCCATTCATAGACATCATTCTGGGGAGAGAGAGAAGAGGAATGTAAGGCTTGAGGATAGACACCCTATTAGGAGAATCCCAACGGACAGGTATCAAGAGCCCAAGGCACTCAGCCCAACCTCACAAAATACCCAGGAGTCTGGGCTCCAAAGGAGTCATGGAGTTGCCTCCCTTCTTCTCCCAACTTGCCACTGAAGCTTAAGTGGAAAAAGCAACTTAAAGTCCCAGGACCATAGCAATAGGACTGCTGTTTCTTGAAAGTTATATGGTGGGTGGAACGGAGGTAAATCATACAGAGCTCAGAGAGTTTCAAGAAATGAGAACATTGCAATTCTTTAAGCAAGGAATGTTGGAAAAGATCCTCATGGGGTACCTAATCCCTGGGCATGGAGAACATGAGGCAGGCAGCCTTGTGTCCTAGGGTCTCAATCAGTAGATAAGCTGCAGCTGCAGGGTGCACCATTCTGGTGCCTTGCAAAAGAGCTCATACAACCCAATAACAAGGCCAGGCATGCAACTCGTGATCATGACTGCATTTTCAAACGACCTCTGGGCTTCTTCATGACTTCTTCCATCCCTTAAAGAATGTACCAGTATCTCTCTTCCTTCCCTTTGCTCCACAGGACTACTTTGGAAGCCTTCAAGGTATAAGCTGCTATGGCAGAGATGGTCATGCAAATGTGGCAGGTTCTTGGGATATTGCCACCACTAAGTTGGTTTCCTTTCTTCCTCTTGCTCCAAGCTAAGCCCCACGCCATATGCTATCATTTGCCCATTGCTACAGCTTAATGACTATGATGCATTCCCTTTCCCCATTTCCCTTCATTCTGTCTTTGCTATAAACCTTTTTTTTTTTTTTTTTGAGATGGAGTCTTGCTGTCGCCCAGGCTGGAGTGCAGTGGCGCAATCTCAGCTCACTGCAAGCTCCGCCTCCCAGGTTCACGCCATTCTCCTGCCTCAGCCTCCCAAGTAGCTGGGACTACAGGTGCCCGCCACTACGCCCGGCTAATTTTTTGTATTTTTAGTAGAGACAGGGTTTCACTGTGTTAGCCAGGATGATCTTGATCTCCTGACCTCGTGATCTGCCCGCCTCGGCCTCCCAGAGTTCTGGGATTACAGGCGTGGCCACCACGCCCGGCCTGCTATAAACTTTTTGCCTCAACAAACCTCAGTGTTTTACTTAGCCACCATGGCAGCCCAAGAGAGGGCCACAGTGTTGGGCTGGTCTATCTAATCTCTCTGTAACTTCGTTCCCTCATCTGTAAAATGGGGATAATAGTACCTATTTCCTAAGATTTTTGTGAGGACTTTATATGAAATGCTTAGAATAGTGCCAGGCCCATAGTCAGTGCAATAAAAGTGTTTGCTCTCATTATCTGAAAATAAGAGTTCATGAGTCTGGGAACATCAACTTCAATCCCACTGTGATGGAGTCCTAAGTTATTCACTTTTTAAATTTTTTTAAAGTTGGGGTCTTGTCACCCAGGCTAGAGTGCAGTGGTGATATCATGACTCACCGCAGCTTCAAACTCCTGGGCTCCAGTGATCCTCCCAGCTCTGCCTCCCTAAGATATTTACCTTAAATAGTGAATTTATTGTCCAATAAATCTGCCCAGGAATCTAAGGTCAGTCTCTGGCTTATGTGCCAAAGCCCCTTATGATGAAGAGCCACAACGGTCAGATTGTGTGACAACACAGGGACCTTAGGATCAAAAATATTCCTACACATCAAGAGTATTTTCCAATTATCTTCCAGTTCCCTTTTCCAAGACTCAGAAGTCTCTTCATGCTTTATGGACTTAAGGACTGAACTGGAACTTGAGGTGACCACAGGAGAGAGGAAAGTGAAATGGCTGTCAGGTGTGGCTCCTCTCTGACGCTGATCCCTCCTTTCTGTCCCCGGATCATTAATAGCGTGGAGGACAAACAGCTGAGCAGAGACAACTTCTTACCTGGAACGCCATTGTGTTGGCAATGATCAGAAAAAGCCGCAGGGGCAGCCGAGCTTTGTAAGATCGGTGGCTCCACAGACGATGAGCTCCTGCTGTTATGCCCAGGGCACTGACAAAATAGTAGAATACCCCTGCCAGGAGAAGACAGTGGGGGAGTCACCAATCAGTGTGAGTTCCATCTGGGAAAGGATGCCAGAGACATTCTCTGGATGCTAGAAACTGTCTTCTTCAGGCTTTGGGTGAGAACTGGCTTTACCATGAACTCTAGGGATAACCACGTCCCTTAGATTTTACCACTTGAAAAATATCATCACTCCCCAACCTCTCAACCCAGGAAAAAAAGATAAGCTAAGGAATCCCAGGAACTAAGGAGTCAGAAAGGCAAGAGAGAGAATAGTGCTCTTACCACTCATTCTTCATCTTAAAGGCATTCTCCCAGGGCCTAGCTATCTCCTTTCACCTCTATCTAGGCCTTCTCTAAGGTTTTAAGGGCCACAAACTGCTCCTGCAGAGCTCAGGACCCATAAGCAAGGGTGTTATTAAAATAACAGCAGAGGGCCAGGTGTAGTGTGAACCACTTTGTCATCCCAGCATTTTGGGAGGCCAAGGCAGGAAGATCCCCTTAAGCCCAGGAGTTCAAGACCAGCCTGGATAACATAGGGAGACCTTGCCTCTACAGATAATTTAAAAAATTAGCTAGGCATGGTGGCACCTGCCTGTGGTCTCAGCTACTCAAGAGGTTGAAGTGGGAGGATCTCTTGAGCTCAGGAGGTCGAGGCTGCAGTGAGCCATGATCGCGCCACTGCACTCAAGCCTGATCAACAGAGCAAGACCTTATCTCAAAAAATAAAATAACAGCCAGTACAATCTGGGCACTGACCAACTTGAGAAGCCCTTAGTTGTAGGGGACTCTTAGGGGATTCAGACTATGGACATTTATCAACTGGTGCAAAAAAGCATTTAAATATTCTAGCAGGCAATGTGGCCGTATCAGGGAAAACTTAGCCCTGTGCATAAATCCAATTTGCACAGTGTCTTAAGCTTTACCAAAGATTTCACATTCCAGCTATACCATCCACCTCCCCCAAGATACATGCACAGCTCCTCTGTCTCGCCTTTGCCACATCCCTGTCAGCCCATACTCTCACCCCACAACGCTCACTCTAGACAATGGTGGGATATTCTTCAAGCTGTCAGTGGAGCACCCCACCATTGTCTTCCCTCACCTTCCTGGAGGCCTACAGGCTCAGCAGGTGCCAGATATAATCTCTAATTGGGAAGTGGGCTGCGGGGCGTACCCATATCTTCCTCTGTTCAGTAGCTCTAGCAGGCAGAAGCTGTGGCCTTGGTAGAAACTTTTAACAATGTTTCATTCCTAGGAATGAATGTTAACAATGTTTCATTCCTAGGAATGAATGTTAACAATGTTTCATTCCTAGGAATGAATGTTAACAATGTTTCATTCCTAGGAATGAATGTTAACAATGTTTCATTCCTAGGAATGAATGTTAACAATGTTTCATTCCTAGGGAAACAGCTAGAAACAATAGATCCTCAGTGGCCACAGAACTTAGTTGCAGTTGAAGACACCACACATTGTAACAAATTGTCCTGTGTTCTTTTGCAGCCATTGATAGCTGTTTCCTAAACAACCTCCTTTTCCCCCCAGCCCTACCTCCTTTCTTCTCTCCTATTCCTCCTGTAAGATCTCCAGGAGAGCCACAGAGCCAGTCAGCCCCAACAAGAGCTCTCTCCACATTCCCTCAGAGTGGGGATTGAGGCCCCAGGTAATCTGCCCTCAAGCCAAGTGGTGATTGACATCTCCCCAGATACAGTATCTAACCTGCATCTTACTCGGGAAACCATCAGTTGAGCCAGAGCCCTCTCTAATGAGCAAGGGAGCTTCTAGGGTTGTTATTTGCGGCAAGACCCAAGGGCAGTGTTGACTCAGAATGTATGTAAGATCCTATATTAACAGGGAAATTAGGGAAAGAACTCAGGCACTCTGGTGCCTTTTCTAGAAACACCTCTAAGCCTATCAAGTAGAAGGGCTTAAATCAGTTGGAGATTTATTCCCTCTCTCCTCCCCGGGGGAAGAAAATGTCCAAATTGATGGTTAAGCAACATCTCATTGCTCTGGCCTTAAGAAAGAGACTTGAATGGTTTTGTCTCTGGCTCTCAGTGTTGCCAGAGGCATTCTCCTTACTACCTTAAGGGCTCCTTTGGGAGACTCCAAAATGAAAGAGATTTAAGGCTCTCAAAAGTACTCAGTCATAAGAAATGCTGGAAACACGACCAGTTGCTAATTTAACATTGTCCATAGGGATTAAAACAAGAAAGGTGAAGCTCCTAAATTCTCAAGGTGGGAAGAGAAGATGTCCAAGTTGAGACCTCTGACCCTCCTCCCCTCATCCTCCTTGTTTCTCAAGACAGAGGAGTTCTGATATCCCCATATCAACATGGTCATTCTTTCAGCTAAGCCATCCACCAAAGGGCCCAGTAAAATAAGTTACCATCCAGTCTCTGTGAGCCACATTTATCTGCCCAAGGGCACAGCACACACCCATGGGCAGGTCACCAAAAAAATGTAGCAGGCACACTTTGGGATGGAATTCTGCTCCCTGCACTAGCAACTGAGGGTAACCAAGCAGAGGCAATCGGGTCAAACTCTGGACTTCAGGAAACCTACAGGGGGTGCTGAGGCTGGAAGGAGCTTGCAGAAGAGAAAACTACTTGTGAAGACTATCCTCTTGGGGAGAAAGGGTGGAGAGAGGCATCCACAGACTCCCTGGGGAATGCTATCCCTGCTCCTCATCCCTCATGCTGCAACTGAAGTTCTGCTGGATCCTCAGAGGGGCTAGACAACAGATGTCGCCCTCCCCTCACAAATACAAGAGCTCTTCCTGGTATGCAGATGAACTGATCTGCACCTGGCCTGTTCTGTCTCTATGGCTGTAACACATATGTAACCCAAGGAATGCTACCTTCCCCATCCTAAAAAAGTACTATTGCCCACAGGTGGTACCTAGAAAAACTGAGATCCTGACAAAGGGGCTCTTCTCAGTTGCATTTCACTGTAGCACCTGGAAGATTTCTGGAAACAAAAGCTCAATGAACCAGATCTCACCATCTTCAGAAGACCTAAGAGGTTCTGAGGGAAACAGCTAAAACTTGGCCTACCAGCCCTTCTGCATAACTACCCTTCAAGAGGGAGCTGTCAGAAAGTATCCCACACCTGAGGCTGCTCTGAAAAACCTCAAGTTGTTTTCTGGAGGAGAAGTCCTGGCTCACCACCCCTTAGAGAGTAGCAAAGCAGGGCCCCTGAATCTGCAGAGCTCCCTGCTTTCCCTTCCCAACTCAGGCTCATAGTGGCAGAGGTGAAAAAGCCTGCAAAGTGCATGTGTGTATACAGGGGGCAGGGCCATGCCATCAGGCCACACCAACAGGTCCCTGAAAGAGCTGAGCTAAGGGCAGGTCGGGGACAAACTGGGAACTGTCTCCCTCATTACAGCAGCCTCAAGACCGGGCTCTCTTTTCTGGCCTGGCCTCGATGTCCCTGGCAAGGAGGGATGGGTAGGACTGGTGTTGGAAGGTGCAGAATTCTTGGCACTTCATGGCATCAGGTGGGGGGCCTGAAGCAGGCTGCATGGAGGATGGAACATGAAACATATCTTCAACCTGATTTCATTCTAAGAGCATTTTGTTGACTGGTATGTGCAGCACCCTGGAATGTAGAGTAACAGAGCAACACACACCTATGTGACTTGGGTTGCACGGGAGCTTCATCTTCTTCTGTAACGAAGAAGACTGGTCTGGCCAAGGGGTCAGGTCAAAATAGTTTTGTGGATAACAACCTCTCTGTTCCTCCCTTGCCAATGAGCTCTCTCCTCCCTTTCCAATAAACTCTTTCCCTGAGTAGTTTCCCTTGCGCTAGCCTATGACTGCTCAACACAGACCCTAGAAAGCCAATGGTTTAGTACCATGTTCCCATGCCTCCCAGGTAGAGGGGTTTGATTCTTCTGTGGTTGGCAGGGCTGGGACAGGCAGCCAAGCAAATGACTCAAACAGAAAAGCTCTTTCAGGAAAAGCTGACTCTCCAGCACAGGTCTACACTTCAAAGCCCACAAGCACAAGGTCCCAGAGCTCTCAACCCCCAGCATTGACAGTCCTGCATCTCAGTACCCCCAGGCTCTTCCTAGCCCACTAGGCCTGAAGCAACCAAAGAGAAATGCCTGAGAAAAACCCCAACCGGGAGGCTGGGAGGGGCTGGTGTCCTGTGTAAGATCCTACCTTATTAAAAGAGCAGGGAGTACCTGGAGGACTAGGTCGGGAGGACAGGGAGGCTGCTTACCCCAAAGCCAGGTGTAGAACTTGCAGGTAGGAATCAAGGTGATCCCATACAGGGCGCCCAAGTGTAGCAGAGACATAAGGATGATGTTTCTCCAGACATATTCAACCTTGGGGCTTGGGCCTTCCTTATCCTTGTATGTGGGGTCATATATATCATCTTTTATATCAGGGCGAATGTCGTCTTCCAAGTAGAGGGGTGTCGTCTCCAACTTATCTCCTCCCTTCTGCAGGACCCTGGAGGGAGGCGCTGTAATGGTGGTGGTGGTGGTATAGGAGCTAGAGATCTGGAAGGGGGAGGAAGAGGAGAGTCAGGAGAAGAGACACGTGGAGGCAGCTGCGGCCACTCCGCTCTCTAATCACGCTGGGGGAAGGGTGGACAGTACAGACCCTTCCCCCGCGCCGTAGCTCACTGAGGGTAGGGTGTATCCGAGATGCAACGGAGAGAAGTTCCCTGAAACTGTACAGATACATTAGGGGCGGAGGGCAAGGGGGACGAGGGGCGCGAAACCTATCAGGAGGCGGCAGTAGGAAGGAGAAGTAAAGCACTCACATCCCCACGAACACAAAGGAAAACCCACATAATTCATAAAAGCACCAGCACGACCGGATTTTTAAAGCTTAAGAAACAAAAGTTGGAGACTCAAGTCCCCAAATTACAATCCACATTCCCAACTCACTGAAGGCAGCACAACTCGAAAAAGATGACCAAGTTCTCCGCGGAGCTCTCCCCTCTCTTCTGCCACCAACCCGTCCCCTGGAAGCCCATCCCGCGCCGGCGACCCAGCGGTACGGGGCCAGGCTGGGAAACTCACATCGTCCTGCAGCAAGTGGGCCGGCATCTTGGCTCTCGGATGCCGGGATCACTTTCCAGGGGCTGAGGCTCCGGAGCGGAGCTCGGGGTCGCCGGAGGACTGCGGTTTCGAAGCCCGCCGGTGCGCGCTGAGCCGCGGCGCCTTGCACTCTAGCTGGTTGTCGGCGCTAGCCGCGGTGCGTGGAGGTCCCCGAGCCGGGAATTTAAAGGCTAGAGCTGGCAACGGGTGACCGTGTCCGGTATTTCCTCAGCCCCCTTTTATCCGCTGCCAAGCAGGGGCAAAGTGCGCGGAGTTGACTGGCGCGGGCGGTCCCGCGTGGAGGTGAGGGCGGGAGAGGGAGGAGACAGAGGCCGAGGCTCGCGGCAACCGCAGCAGGGCGCCGGGGATGCTGCCGACACCGACACCACACCACCCGGCCCCTGCCCCTGCCCCTGCCCCTGGGGAAATGCTAATGAGGCTTCTGTAAACTCCGGCTCGTCATTGGCCGAAGGGAATTTGGTGCCACCTCGTCCTGCCGTTGCCATTGGCTCGGCGCAATCTGCTGTTCCCTCTGCCGCCAGCTCCTCGCTCCCCCTCCCCTCCCTTTCTCCTTCTCAGCTTCTCTTCCACCCGCCGCTGGGCCTCTGCCCGGCATCCCGCGTCGGGAGCTTTCTCTCTGGAAGGGGCTGGGGACCCGGTTTGGGGCTGGGGCGCGGAGCCTAGCCCAGGACCGGCCCTCGGGCACACGGAGAACGGGTGGGTGGGCACTGGGGAAGTTTCTCAGGAAACAGTGGGGAACCCTCGGGGAGCGCCCACCACTAACAACTCCGTCCCGTCTTCCCGTCCCCCCAGGCGCGTGGCAGGGAGACGTGGCCGCCACCCCGGGATCTGTAGCTCGGGGGACGCGGGAAGCCCCGCCTCCCTCCCGGGCGAGCGCGGGGGGCTCGGTCCGCCTGCGAACAATGGCTCTGCCCCGCCCACCAGCCACGCGCTGCTCACCCGGGACCGCACCGGACTCCGGCCGCACACACAGGCTGGCTGGTGTGTGTGTGCCTGCGCGCACGCATCCTGTTCAGGACCCGGGCGGGCAGTGTCATCCCCAAGCCCGCGCCTCCAGGATGCGTGCGGGGAGGTTTTGGAGATTCTTCAGACTGGCAGGTTGTAATTTTGGAATCTTCTTTGTGGAAACAGTCGGGAAACACTGACGTGTTTTCACCCAGCAGCAGGCGAAAGGGCTTGGATGTGGAATAAGAATAGCTGGCAGGTATTGAATTATTACTGCAAGCCAATTCACAAGAATCGTTTTCTGTAAGCCTGTCTGTGACCCTGGGATGGGTACCCCATTATTCCATTTTAAAAGTGAGGAAAGAGATATGGAGAGATGGAATAACTTGCCCATGGTCACAGCAACCAGTAAGTGATGGAGCTGGCAGTTGAGCCCAGAAACGCCATATGAGAGCCCAAGCTCTTAATCCCTGCTCAGGACCATATTGCCCTCGGTCCCTGAGATGCTCTGACCCTACTGATCTGTCCCTGTGCCCCCATCTTTTCCGGGTCTGTAGGAGCCTTACCATGAGAGCTCAGAACCAGGCAGGCTATGCATTCACCCGGTCTACTTCCATGCCCATGTCTCCCCCAAATACTGCCCTAGGATCCTTCCTCTGGGAAGAGGAGAAAATACGGAGTGCTGCGCCAATGATTCACTTCCCAGGAGGAGAAGCACCTGGGATTTCCTGGGAGGAAGACTAAGCAGCTCCATTGTTGGCCACTGGTCTCAGGGTCAGGCCAACTCTCTGGCCAGTGACCAGGAGACTGCATTCCAGTCCTGGCTCCCTGTCCAGTGTGAAAGTTCTGAACAAGATTGGATGATTTCAGATGTGGACAGCTCATCCAGTCATGCCTCAGAAGTACTTGGCGTGTGGCACAGAAATCTGTATGTGGTCTGACCCCCTTCAGTTTCTCTCTGCAATGTCTAATTTGCTTAATTCTTTTGTTTTTTGTTTTTTTGAGAGGAAGTCTCGCTCTCTCCCCCAGGCTGGAGTGCAGTGGTGTGATCTCACTTCACTGCAACCTCTGCATCCCAGGTTCAAGCAATTCTCCTGCCTCAGCCTCCCAAGTAGCTGGGATTACAGGCATGTGCCACCACACTCAGCTAATTTTTTGTATTTTTGGTAGAGACGGGGTTTCACCATGTTGGCCAGGCTGGTCTTGAACTCCTGACCCCAGGTGATCCACATGCCTTGGCCTCCCAAAGTGCTGGGATTACAGGCGTGAGCCACCACGCCTGGCCCAGAGAATATTTTCATTCTATCTCTTTTTCGAGCAGAGATTACCTCTACTCCTGAGGCCCTGGTCACACTGTGGTTCTCAAGTGACAGTGGTCAAACCAACACACTGATTTGGATTCTAAGATTTATTTTTTTGGTCTGGGGGCCCTACCTCAGCAAAAGGAACAATAGTTTCAACAATTATGACAGCAAAAAGTTTGTGACCAGCTTGGCCAACAAAGTGAAATCCCATCTCTACTAAAAATACAAAAATCAGCTGGGCATGGTGGGAAGTGCCTGTAGTCCCAGCTACTTGGGAGGCTGAAGCAGGAGAATCTCTTGAACCCGGGAGGCGAAAGTTGCAGTGAGCTGAGATCACGCCACTGCCCTCCAGCCAGGGTGACAGAGCAAGACTCCTTCTCAAAAAAAAAAAAAAAAAAAAAAAAATTGTGATTTTTTTATTATTTTGTTTACAGCCAAGCTCCTTAATTTTTGTATTCAAGTGCTTCATGATTTTACTCTGAACACCCTATTCCAGCCTTAATTCTCACTTCCCACTTAGTATAACTTGTACCTTCATCAAACTGCACATTTGTCAACAGAATATAAAATAAAACTCCAAAAAACCCCTGCACTCTTGCTGATTTCTAAACATGCTTCATTTTCCCAAGTTTTTCTCCCCCTGAACTCTGCCTGTCAAAATATTACCCATGATCCAGCAATTCCACTCCTAGATATAAACCCAACAGAAATGAAAACATATGCCCACACAAATGTATACATGAATATTCACTGGAATATTATTCATAATGGTCAAAAAGTGGAAACAACCTAAATGTCTGTCAACTGACTAATGAACAGATAAGATGAGCACTTTGGGAAGTGGAGGTGGGGGGATCATGGCAACATAGTGAGACCTTGTCTCAACAATAAAAATACAGCCTGAGCAACATAGCAAGACCTCGTCTATACTAAAAATCATTTTTTAAAACTTAGCTGGGCCTGGTGGCACAAGCCTGTAGTCCCAGCTACTCAGGATGCTGAGGCCAGAGGATTGCTTGAGTCCAGGAGGGGAGGCTGCAGTGAGCTATTATTATGCCACTGCACTCCAGCCTGGGCAACAGAGTGATACCCTGTTTTAAGAAAAAAAATGTCAGCCAGGCATGGTGACACGTGTTTGTAGTCCCAGCTACTTGGGAGGCTGAGGCAGGAGGATCACTTGAGGCAGGAGGATCACTTGAGCCAGGAAGTCAAGGCTGCTCAGCTGTCACCATGCCACTGCCCTCCAGCCTGCGTAACAAAGTGAGACCCTATCTCAAAACAACAACAACAAAAAAGAAAGAAAGTAAATACATAAAATGAAAATAAAAAAATAAAAATTAGCCAGGCATGGCTGTGTGTGCCTGTAGTCCTAGCTACTCTGGAGGCTGAGGTAGGAGGATCACTTGAGCCCAGGAGTTTGAGGTTACAGTAAGCTATGATTGTGCCACTGCACTCCAGCCTGGGTGACAGAGTGAGAACCTGTCTCTAATAATAAGATATGGGATACCCACACAGTGGAATACCATTTGAGAATAAAAAAGAATGAAGTACTGCTAAGTACTATAACATAATGAGCCTTAAAAATAGAATGCTAAGTGAAAGCAGCCAGTCACAAAGTCTCACATGTTGTTTGCTTCCATTTATATGAAATGTCCAGAACTGGCAAATTTATAGAGACAGAAAGTAGATTGGTGGTTGCCCAGGGCTTGGAAGGAGGATGGAGGATGTTGGGGGGTGTTGGCTAAGGAATGCAGGGTTTATTTTTGGAGTAATAAAACTGTTCTAAAATGGATTGTGGTGATGGATGCACAACCTGTGAATATACTAAAAGCCATTAAATTGTATGATTTAAATGGATGAATTCTATGGTATATAAATTATATCTCAATAAGAAAAGTATAAAAACAAAACAAAACTAAACTAAAGGCTGGGCATGGTGGCTCACGCCTGTAATGCTAGCACTTTTGGGAGGCCGAGGCGGGTGGATCGTGTGCGGTCAGGAGCTCCAGATCAGCCTGGGCAACATGGTGAAACGCTGTCTCTACTAAAAATACAAAAAATTAGCCAGGGGTGGTGGCGGGCACCTATAATCCTAGCTGCTTGGGAGGCTGAGGCAGGCTGAGGCAGGACAATCGCTTGAACCCGGGGGATGGGGGTGGAGTCTTGCTCTGTTGCCCAAGCTGGAATGCAGTGGCACGATCTCAGCTCACTGCAACCTCCACCTCTGGGGTTCAAGCAATTCTCCTACCTCAGGCTCCCAAGGAGCTGGGATTACAGGTGTGCACCACCACACCCGGCTAATTCTTGTATTTTTAGTAGAGATGAGATTTTGCCATGTTGGCCAGGCTGGTCTCAAACTCCTGACCTCAAGTGATCCACCTGCCTTGTCCTCCAAAAGTGCTGTGATTACAGGCATCAGCCACTGCACCTGGCTGGAGATCTTTATAACTCTAGATGATTGAGCTATAGGCTCCAGAGGAAAGGTACACTCCAGACCAGCTCCGGAGAATGAGAGAAGACTTCCTGGAGGAGATGGTGGTGCTAAATCCGAAGGGACCGTTAAGGGTGAGTGTGGAGAAGGGCAGTTGGCAAGTTCAGAGACCTAGAGGAGGGAAAGACTGAACTGATATTCTATGAACAAAGACCCTCGAATATGGCTCCTCCTGGGCCCCAGGCTAGATAGATGGTGCAGCACGTCTTTCCCTGGTAGAGAAGAGGCCAGTGCACTAGCCCCACACCTCCCTCTGTTGGCAGACATCTGTCTCTCCACACTATCCACAGAGCCACGGTCTTCCTCTCACTCCAGCCCTTTCTGTGTGTGCTCACACACGGGAATGTCTGCACACACAGGTATGCGTACTGGCGGACAGGCCTCCACCAACTTATTATTATCTATCCCCGGGGCCCTGGGTAGGTCCTCAGATCAGATAGTGCGTGTGACTGGAAGCAGTTTATGTCTCAGGGGCAGAATGTGTGAGATGGGTACCGACAGTCCCGGCAGATGAGGCCTGGGGACAAATGTCTTAGGACCAGCACCAGGGCCAGAGATTTCTGCAGTGGTCTGACCTTACAAAGATGCCTTTTCCCAGGCCACAGACTACTCCCTCCCTCCTCTGGAGGCCCATAGGGGATCTTTCCCCAGCCTGGAAGGCTACCCCATTCTGAGCAAGCCATCTAGGATGAACACATGGAGAGGAAAAGCAAACACAGGCCCAGGGCCTCCAACAACAAATAAACAAGCTGAAGGGAAAGTCTCTCTTGCCCTGACTCAGCTTCTGAGCCAAAGTAAAGAGAGAAGAGCAGCTTGCCCCCGCGTTTTTTTCTTTCTTTCTTTTTTTTTTGAGACGGAGTCTTGCTCTGTTGTCAGGTTGGAGTGCAGTGGTACAGTCGGCTCACTGCAACTTCTGCCTCCCAGGTTCAAGCAATTCTCCTGCCTCAGCCTCCCAGGTAGCTGGGATTACAGGTGCACGCCACCCCGCCTGGCTAATTTTTGTATTTTTAGTAGAGATGGGGTTTCACCATGTTGGCCAGGCTGGTCTCGAACTCCTGACCTCATGATCTAGCCGCCTCAGCCTCCCAAAGTTTTAGGATTACAGGCATGAGCCACCGTGCCCGGTTCCCGTGTTGCCTTCCTGGTTGTAGAGAGGTAAACCCCCATTTGCTTCCTGCAGTTGCTAAGAGTGCTCCCAGGAAGGTCACACTCTCTTCCAGAGTTCTGAACCCATGCCTCTCTCCCTGCTGTAGGTGAAAGGAACAGACAGGCCCTGGCCATTCCTGGCCCTTCACACCTTTTGCTTCTCTCCTCCCAACTGCCCCTCCCAAGCTGCTGCTTCCCCTACAAGGGAACTGTTTCCTGAGTCCATCTAGCCTCGTGCCCCAGCCAGCCATCCCTCTCCTGGCCTTCCCTTTGCCTGACAGTAACCTCTCCCACAGCTGATGTCACCCTGGCTTTGCACTGACACAGCAGCTGAGCTGGGCACAGCAGGGCTGCGAGGTCCAGAGGGCAGCTGGCTATGTCTGAGGCCAAGCTTCCCTCAGTGCTCGCCCAGGGCTTTTCCTCAGCCAAGAGCCTGCTTCTCTCTCATTCTGTGCCTCTAAGCCAACGTAGCCACATGGGGATAGAGTGTTGACTGAGCCTCCCCTGTGCCCAGCGGAAAGTCAATTCTCTGCTCTGTGTGGGGGAGAATGGAGCCAAAGTTCTGCTCCCACCCCTGGGGAGCTTACAGATTTCTAAGAGAAACAGGACAAAGCACAATAGCAAACTGCGCAGGCTAGCATCTGATGAAGGCAGAGTGTAAACATACTATATTAAACAGGGTCGGAGTTCAGGGAAGAGAGAGGGGTGCCCTTCCTAAGAGGTGCCCCTAGAATCAGGTAGGGGAAGAGAATGGGCTGGTGACAGAGTCATTTAGTGTTTTTTTTTTTTTTTAATTTCTTTTTTTTTTTTTAAGCGTCTATTTATGTGCACTGTGCTAGGTGCTTTGACAATCTACTAATATTTGCCCACATATTTACCTGTATTTTGCAAGGCTCAGCAAAGTTGTACCAGCCTGGGAGTGCTGAGGTGGGGGATGTGATGGGGATTTGTCTGTACCTAACATCTGCTAGGTGCGTACTAGGTACTTCATATATTTTGTCTAGTAACTCGTTCTTTCCAGCCACAGAACAAACATGCTGAGCAGAAAGTCAGAAGGACACTTGCTGGGCGCTGCTTCTCCCTTGCCCTGCCACCACTCACCACTTCCCCCGTGATCACATTCCCTGCTGCATAAGCACTAGTACCTAGGAGGCCTGGCCCCTGGGCAAGTTACATTCTGGAAGGCTCCCCAGGTCAGCTAAAAGCTTCATCTTTCTACTCCAGCCCCCAACTCCACCTTTCTTCCCCATTTCTCCCTACCCAAGAGAGATAAGGAAAATCCCATGCTAGCCCTCAGCTTTACCTTCAGCATCTAAGGTGTAAATTAACGTCATCAAGGTGAATTTCCATGCTGTTATTCTGCTCCTCCCACACCCAGGGTTGGCTGGATTCCCTTTTAAAGGCCAGAGTTATTCCCTTCTCATGTCCTAAGAGACTCTGGATTTGCAATGTCATCTGGCCCAGATATGTTCTTGCAGAATATTTGGTGTCCCCATGTCCTCCTTTCAGGCAGCAGCCCAGAAAGCCAGCTACCTTTATCCCACCCTTCCTAAGCCTGCAGTTGAGGACCAGCCAGGGAGATGGAGGAGCCAAGCCTGGAGCCCCATGCACCGCAGGCCCCTCAGCCCTACCTCAGTTCCTGCAGCCTCAACAGCAACCACAGAACCCCAAAGGGGGCTGTGAACCCTGTCGTTCCCCAGGACATGCCAAGAACCCATCATTCTTTCCCCCAACATTCACTTTACCAAACCTCTGCTTTCTCCAGACAAGTGTCAATGTCTTTTTTCTGATCCCCAAGAGCTGCTTGGCTCTCTGAGCCACCTGGCAAAGCTATGGCTGCATATCGCATAGTTCAGGGAGGTCTATGAGGCTCAGCTGAGTCTGGGACCTCACCACCAACTCTGGCACCAGAGGATAGATGGTCACTTGAGAAAAAGGGACCCCAGGAAAGGGATGGGGCCTGGTGCTGGCCAGCTAGCTTCCAGCCAGGGCAGGCTGACACCTGGGATCTGGGCTGAAGCCAATACTCAGGTAATCCCATTACCTCCTTCATGTTTTAGGGGTTCTAAGCAAGAAGCAGCCAAAGGCGGAGGCATGGAAATGTAGGGCTTGCTTGGGAGGGTGAGTGTGCCTGAATGCATCCAGGAGCAGGCACAGAGTCTCATTCAGGGCATGGCAGGAGCCATGATGGAGGGTAGGGGCATGGGGAGAAGGAAATGAAATTGGGAAGTGAAATCAGCACATGAGGTGACAGGTGAGGGTTCAGTTGTCTCCCTGAGAGGTGGGGAGCAGATGTGGCACTTGGCAGAAACCCCGGAGGGCTGAGGCTGTCCCTTCTCCAAAGGAAGGCATGGAGGCAGTGCGAATGGGCCTCAGAGACCGCAGACTACAGGTAGGGCAGCTGACCAAGACATTCACCTGGGCCACACTGCCCCAGGCCTGCTCCCACCCAGAGCAGCCTCGCCAGTAGTTGAGTGTAGCAGTGATGCGAAGGCAAGCCCATTCCTGGGGGACACAGAACTCCTGATGGCCTATTGCAGCTCCCAGAAGGTTTCACTGAACCTCTCTTCGACTACGCCACGGCTGCCCTCCCAATCTTCCTACCCTATCTCCTTCACTCAGGCAGGACTTTCCTCACTCTCTGACAGCGCTCTCAGCCTCACTCAGCTCCCTGTTTTCTCTCACAGATGTTTCCCCCACGAAAAACCACACATAGTTGCCCAGACTTGGTGTCTGCTTCTCAGAGGAGCCAGTTTAATAGGGGCCATTACTAGACCTCTAGAATGATAAAGCCCTATGGGTTTAGGACCTGTTAGCAGGCCCAGATCTGAACCTGCAGAGTTATCCAGAGGGGGGGAAAAAAAAAGGTAAGGTATAGGAAGAAGCTGTGGAGAGAAGTGGTCTCTAGATTGAGGCCCGTCTGAGGGCTCAGCCCCTCCAAACTGGATTATCTGCTCTTTTACATCTAGAATCTCCATATTGACATACATGGGGCCAGGGTCCTGCTGCCACCCAGTGGCCCTGGTAGGTAAAGCACCTTTGTGGCCTCCTGCTGGGTCCTGTGATTCCGCTGGTGAGGGTAGGAGTGGAGAATTTGTTCTGCTGGTTGGGGTCCTCTCCCTCTCTCATTTACAGCATAAATTACAAAAATCCTGACTTCCAAACTTAATTCCCAAACTTTCCTCCTTTAAAATTAGCACCATAGTCGGCTGAGCACAGTGGCTCACGCCTGTAATCCTAGCACTTTGGGAGGCCGAGGCGGGTGGATCACCTGAGGTCAGAAGTTCGAGACCAGCCTGGCCACATGGCGAAACCCTGTCTCTACTAAAAATACAAAAATTAGCCAGGCATGGTGGTGAGCGCCTATAATCCCAGCTACTCGGGAGGCTGAGGCAGGAGAATCACTTCAACCCGGGAGGCTGAGGTTGCAGTGAGCCGAGATTGTGCCACTTCACACCAGCCTGGGCAAAAGAGCAAAAGTCTGTCTAAAAAAAAAAAAAAAATAGCACCATAGTCACACACATCTGTGAATGTACTACAACCATTGAATTGTCTGTTTTAAGTGGGTGAATTTTATGGCACATGATTCTATCTCAATAAAGCTGTTTTAAAATCAGCACCATAAGAAGAAGTGGGTGAGGCTTTTAGTACGTGAAGATGAGGATGGTTGTTTCCGTTTCTTAGGATATCCCCAAACCGATATGAAGGAAGGTCACACAGTAGGTACTCAACAAATCTTTAATAAATTACTAGTGTTGTTAAATGGAGCCAGTTTTTTTTTTTTTTTTTTGTAATTTCTTTTTTTTTTTTTTTTGAGCCACTTTTTTCATTGCCTCACCACTTATCCTTGAAGCCGTACACCTTCATTCCCCCAAATCTGTAGGCATCAAAAGCCTTCTTACTTTCCAAGGTCACCTGAGATCTTCTAGTCTAAACATCCAAAAGCTTTTCATTGATCAGAACCCTCCTTGAACTTTTTTATTTTTTTGAGACAGAGTTTTACTCTTGTTGCCCAGGCTGGAGTAAAATGGTGCGATCTCGGCTCACCACAACCTCCGCCTCCCGGGTTCAAGCTATTCTTCTGCCTCAGCCTCCTGACTAGCTGGGATTACAGGCGTGTGCCACCACACCTGGATAATTTTGTATTTTTAGTAGAGACGGGATTACTCCATGTTGGTCAGGCTGGTCTCGAACTCCCAAAGGTGATCCAGCCCACCTTGGCCTCCCAAAGTGCTGGGATTGCAGGTGTGAGCCACCACACCTGGCCCCAAAAAGGATCTCTTTAAAGACATGGGGCCGGGTGCGGTGGCTAACGCCTGTAATCCAAGCACTTTGGGAGACTGAGATGGGAGGATCACTTGAGGGCGGGAGAATCACTTGAGGCCAGGAGTTTGAGATCAGCCTGGGCAACATGTCTCTACAAAAAATACAAAAATTAGCCGGGTGTGGTGGTATGCCCTGTAGTTGTAGCTATCTGGGAGGCTGAGATGGGAGGATTGCTTAAGCCTGGGATGTTAAGGTTGCAGTGAGCTGCAATTGCACCTCTACACTCCAGCCTGGGCAACAGAGTGAGACTCTGTCTCAAAAAACAAACAAAAAACAAATTTTACTATTTTTCCCACACAGATGACTAGCGGGATATTGATGAAGTTTAAGGTCTCATGCCCAGGATGCTTTCTTATAGGTACGTGATTCCCAATGTCTTCCATTAATCATTGTCATATTGAGCCATGGTTATTTATGGACTGTGTCCTACGGTTTACACTTACTGAGGTGGAAATGGTTAAGAATCAGTATGTAGTATACAGAAGGTGGTTTGAAGCTTGCCTCTCCCTGTAAAACTTGGAATGTGAATCACCCCAAGATTTTTTTTTTTTTTGAGACGGAGTCTGACTCTGTCGCCCAGGCTGGAGTGCAGTGGCACAATCTCGGCTCACTGCAAGCTCCACCTCCCAGGTTCACGCCATTCTCCTGCCTCAGCCTCCCGAGTTTCTGGGACTACAGGAGCCTGCCACCATGCCGGGCTAATTTTTTTGTATTTTTAGTAGAGGCAGGGTTTCACCATGTTAGCCAGGATGGTCTCGATCTTCTGACCTTGTGATCTGCCTGCCTCAGCCTCCCAAAGTGCTGGGATTACAGGTGTGAGCCACCATGCCCGGCCAACCAAGATTCTTTTGTCTGGAATATGGAAGGCGACTTTCCCCAGGGGTTCCTTCAGGAGAACTTACAAAGTCGTGGGCCACAAGTTTCCTTCCTATAGACTTTGCTATTTCTGGCTCTTCATTGGAGTACAGTAGATCTGGGGGTCACTGAAGAAGCTTGTTGGGATGGGCATGCTGTGAAAAGGGAGCTCACTGGTGGCAGAAATGGGGTAATCCTCACCCCAGTGTCTACACTTGGATGGCATATTACCAAAAACCACATCCCAGCGAAGCCATGGGACCAATTCGCCAAGTGGGTTAAAAAGCTTCCTTCCTGATGAAGACGGGCGCGGTGGCTCACGCCTGTAATCCCAGCACTCTGGGAAGCCGAGGTGGGCAGATCACAAGGTCAGGAGATCAAGACCATCCTGGCTAACAACAGGGTGAAACCCCGTCTCTACTAAAAATACAAAAAAAAATTAGCCGGGCGTGGTGGTGGGCGCCTGTAGTCCCAGCTGAGGCAGGAGAATGGCGTGAACCCAGGAGGCGGAGGTTGCAGTGAGCCGAGATCACGCCACTGCACTCCAGCCTGGGGCGAGAGAGCGAGACTCCGTCTCAAAAAAAAAACTTCCTGATGAAGGGTGCTTCTGGCTTTGATGGGCCACAAGGCTTGTCATGTGGTTATAAAACTTATCTAATAGGTGCTGTCACTCAAAGATTACCTTTGGAATTCTCTCCAGGCCAAATGGTATCACTCCATTCTACTGGTGTCAGCTGCTTGAAATAGTGTAGACACAGAGAGTTCTGGGACCCATGTCACTCAGAAACAATGTCAAAGTCCTGGCTGAAGGTATCTACATTACCCACGAATTGCTGTATATGAGTGGAATGTACAAGCACGGACGCAATAGCAAGAGAACTAAATTTGTTTTGTGCTTCAAAGTACACAGTTTATAAAGACTTCTATATTCTATTATCTAAATCCTAAAACAGTCTTTAAAGTCAGCAGGGCAAGAATTGCTATCAACACTTTGGAGATTTGCAGATAGGTAAACTGAGTCTCAAAAGTGACTTGTTCAGAACCATATAATAGTAAGTTGCTGAGCCAACTGCTAAACCCAGGGACTTTATTCACATTTTCTGTTTGTTTGAGACAGAGTCTTGCTCTGTTGCCCAGGCTGGAGTGCAGTGGCGTGATCTCGGTTCACTGCAACCTCCGCCTCCCAGGTACAAGTGATTCTCCTGCCTCAGCCTCCCGAGTAGCTGGAATTACAGGCACATGCCACCATGCCCGGCTAATTTTTGTATTTTTAGTAGAGACAGTGTTTCACCATGTTGGCCAGGCTGGTCTCGAACTCCTGACTTCAAGTGATCCACCCACCTCAGTCTCCCAAAGTGTTGGGATTACAGGCATTAGCCACCGTGCCCGGCTGACACTGGTTTGTCGATGGCATCGACAAGAGGAAAAGTCAAGTGCCAGTAGGAGCTTGAGGACATGGAGAAAGGTACTGGACACAAGATAATCAGGAGATGCCACTTGATTACCACACTTGCAATTTCTTGAGCAAGTTTAAACATCATAAGAATGCGGAGAACTTTTTGAGAAAATTTCTCAAGCCGTGTTGCATAAGCTGTGCTCCTGGGGCCAATATGGGTTGATCCACACACATGGGGAATGCTTAACACTAAGCAGGAGAAAGCAATCAGATTTTGCCCAGGTAGGTGACCAAAGGTGAATAAAGCAATCCACTGGTGGCCTTGAACAATCAGAGATGTAAGACTTGTCACATAATGACCCTCCTTTAGCACAGTCAAACCCCCGCTGATCACAAGCCTCCTCCAGAATTCAAAATTACCCAATGGGAATCATATACCATCTCCTGTTGCTTTTCCTGCTTCTCTGGACCATACTGTTAGCTTCCTGTTCATCAACCCTATCCTAAGGTCCAGTTATGCAAGGCAGGGGTCTTTTTGCAATTATTTAAAAGGCTTGTAGGTGAGAGGTAGTGGCTCCCTTTTCCTTTATCATCAGCTTATCTAACATAAGGTGGTTGATTCTGGCACAGTTCCTCCTCCTTTTTCCTTTTTTTTTCTGGAGAGTTTCCAAATTTATTGTTTATCAATTGACTCATCTTGGAAATTGAGCTGTAAAACACCAGGATAGAGGATGGTCTTGGTTGCCAAATCTATATTCCCCCACCAGGGCAGTGTTGTATACTTCCAAAACTTTCTAGGTCTCCTCCAAATGACTCAAGGGATGGGAATTTTACCACCTCTCATGGGAGGTTGTTTTATAGCCTCTTACATCTTACCCATTATGAAAGTTCTGATGAAACATTTTTTTCCCCTTTGGTTCATTCATTACCCTTAGATAATCCCCTAAAGAGCACCTTCACAATGCCTCTCCTTCTTTGGAGCTTATGCCTTCAACTATCTGCACATGGCTGTCAGGACTCCATCCCACACACATGCACCTGCACTCTTTAGCTCTTCAGCCAGGCCTACCCACATGAAATTCTTTTCATCTTTCCTCATACTTCAAAACCTCAAGTGAATTGGAAGGGGGATTATGGCTCTCTTCTCAAGATTTTCTCACATCAGCTGCATCCCTTCTCCTCAACCACATGCCAGGTTTGTGTATGCCAATAGCCATTCAGCAATGGAAATGAGGTTTTTCTGGAATGCTGTGTTCTGTCCTACCCATAGCTTAAATCTAGGTAGGATCAATATTTATACAAACTATAATAAGGAGGAAAAATCTAAAAGAAGCCTGGGACTACCTTAAATCTCCAACCCACCAAGAAACTTTTAAACTACAAATAAAAATCTCAGAATAATATATTTCCCTTAAACATAGGCTATGAATTAATAAAATTCAATCACCTTTTAGTAAAGGAAGCATGAAAGGATTGACTACTCGTTTCTTTATGGATGAAAGATTAGCATGGATGAGTGCCCCAAATGAAAAAGAACCCTTCCTTTTCTTCTTATTTTGTTATTTCCTTCCCACTGACTTGGTCAGAAGCCACCTCCTTTTGTTCTGAAACCACTCTGAATAGCTGGTAGTTTCCATGGTCTCTGAAGGGATTCACGCACACCACAGTCCTCGGCGGCAATAGGGACCACCAGGAGGTCCTCACCCTCGTTATGCAACCTCAGGCCTTCCCCCTCCTCTGTCTTCTCCCAACTGCACTAAGGGCCAGTCTTCTACAACCCTAGGGGCATCACAGACATCTTCAGAGCCCCAAGACCCCACCTATCATTCCTATGCTTAGAAGGAACCTCTTCCTTTCCAAACCTTCCCATCCAAACCTGATGGGGCTCTTCGTTTCCAGATCTAGCTTCTGTTTCATTTCCTCCAGAGGAAGCTGCCTTTTCCTCTAAACTTCATAATGTTTAGTGTCTATACCATTAAAATATGCTACCTCACATTATTCATGCCTCCATTTTCTGCTGCTGCTTTTTTTTTTTTTTTTTTTTTTTTGAAACAAGCTCTTGCTCTGTCACTAAGGCAGGAGTGCAATGGCATGAACACGGCTCACTGCAGCCCTGACCTCCCGGGCTCAAGCAATCCTCCTGTCTCAGCCTCCTGTGTATTTGGGATCACAAACATGCATTACCATGCCCAACTAATTTTTTGATTTTTTTGTAGAGACAGGGTCTCACTTTGTTGCCCAGGCTGGTCTTGAACTCCTAGTCTCAAGGTTGGCCTCCCAAAGTGCTGGTGTTAGCCACTGTGCCTGGCCCATTTGCTCCATTTTTTAAAGTTTTATTTTATTTTTAATTGATAAATAATAATTCTATATACTTATGAGGTACAATGTGACATTTTTATACATGTATACATTGTGGAGTGATCAAATCAGGTGAATTAACATATTCATTACTTCAAATATTTATCATTTCTTTGTAGTAAGAGCATTTTAAATCCTCTCTGTTAGCTATTTTGAAGTACACAGTACCTCATTATTAACTGTAGTCACCACACTGTGCAACAGAACAACAGAACATATTTCTCTTGCCTGACTGAAAGCTTTTATCCATCGACCACTCTCTTCCCCTCTCACCCACCCCTCGCCCCCAGCCTCTGGTAACCACCATTCTACTCTCTACTTCTACGAGTTCAATTTTTTTAGATTCCATATATAAGTGAGAGCATAGGGCATCTCTCTCATTATGCCTGGCTTATTTCACTTAACATAATGTTCTCTAGGTTTATCTATGTGGTCGTAAATGACAGAATTTTCTGTGTTTTTTTTTCAAGGCTGAATATATTATATTGTGCATATATACCACATCTTTTAAATCGGTTCGTCTGTTGATGGATACTTAGATTGTTTCCACATCTTGGCTATTGTTAATAATCCTGCAATGGACATGGGAAAGGAGACATCTATTCAACACACTGATTTCAATTCCTTTGAGGTTCCTGGAACATATGGTAATTCTATTTTTAGTTTTTTGAGGAACCTCCATACTGTTTTCCAAGATGTCTGTACTAATTTACAATATTGCCAAGCATACAAGGGGCACCTTTTCTCCACAGCCTCGCCAACACTTGTTATCTTTCTTTCTTTCTTTTTTCTTGAGACAGGGTCTTGCTCTGTTGCTCAGGCTGGAGTGCAGTGGTGTGATTTCAGCTCACTGCAGCCTCACCGCCTCAGCCTCCCCAGCTCAAGTGGTTCTACCACCCCAGCCACCTGAGTAGCTGGGACTACATGCACGCACCCCATGCCTGGCTAATTTTTGTTGTTGTTGTTTTTTGTAGAGGCGGTGTTTCACCATGTTGCCCAGGCTGGTCTTGAACTCCTGAGCTCAAGTGATCCTCCTGCCCTGGCCTCCCAAAGTGCTGGAATTACAGGTGTGGGCAACCACACCCAGCCAAGATCTCTTTATAGGGAAACTCAAGACTGATTATTTTGACAAGGCTGATGTTTTGCTGAATGTGAAGGTGGGCTTCAGGCCAGTGAGTAGCCCTGGGTGGGGAGCCAGGAGTTAGGAGAGGAAAGTCTCTCCTCTAGCCTCAAAGAGGAGAAACTGCAGGGTGACCACCACCACCTGTGGGACCAGCCCCATTCTGGGGCATCATGCATGCCTATAGAGAAGCTGGGGCAGGTGATCAGAAGCTGGAGCAGGGCATAGGCAGCGATGTGCTTGGGGGCCCATGCCACAGTTTTAATTCAGAGACCTGCAGTTATAAAGAAAGCAGATTAATCCTGATATCACGCATAGTTCCACTTTGTGCTCAAGCTTACAATTCTAGGCCCAGGACTAAGCAGAGCCATGGGAAAATGTTCCAGCTCAGCTGGGTCCAGATATCCACTCCCCTTTAGTCCCACATCATACTGTCCTTGTCTTTTGTTCTCTGATCCAGCCTCCCAACCAGGTCTTAGCCTTTTTCCCATACTGAGCCCCACACCCTTAAGGAACCCCCTCTCTTGGTGTATCTCACCTATAAGCCATGGAAAGGCAAGCCTCAGAACAAGGAATATAGACAACCTAGGACTCTGTGGTCCTCTCCCCTGCCCCCTCAGTGCCCTGAAGTATGTGAGACTGAGGTTCCTCCTGCCACTGTCCTTTCCCCACAGCTGAGAGGTTGAAGTGAGGGAGGGGAGCTGCCCGTCTCTACTCCACCAGGGGACAGCTCAAGGTGAGACAGGACAGGAGCCTCAGACCCATTGGCTGAGCCTGGGAGGTGGGCAGAGCCTGGGAGGGGGACAGCGCTCTTCAGCTTTCCTCCCGGCCTTGGTCCCCACCCCAATCCATGTCGGCCCTTTCAGGAGCTTTTAGTGGGAATGAACTCAGACCCACAGCACAGGCCCCCGGCTCCCCTCCTGTCTCAGCTCCTCCCATTGCTCTTTGATCATCTCTTCTGTCCGACCTCTGGGCCATCTCTCCACCAGGCACATCTGCAAGCAGCCCCGTTCATCCCCAGCATCGCCTCTTCCTCCCGTTTCTCCTTCCACTCCCAGCTCCACAACCTCCTCCTATTCTCCCCTCCCCTCTTCAGACCCCCACCTCCCAGTTCCCTCACCTCCCCTTTCTGCTGGTCCCCTGGGGCTTGCAGCAAGAGGGAGAGAGAGCTCCTGACAGGATTGATGGTCCTTCCTCACCCTGTCCTCTCATCCGCTCCCTCCCCAGCAGGCACAGACATCCCCCTACAAAAGGCAGGAGCCCAGGCTGTGTGGAAACAGCTGCTCTCAGACGCCCTTCCCTTTGCTCTCTGCTGGCTAGGCTGGGCTGCGCCTCTGCTCCTTCTTCCTCTAGCTGAAAGTGGGCACCTGGGGTACCGGGCCCCCCACCTCATTCCCCATGAATGCTGTGGAAAGTCCTGAGGGGCAGGAGCTGCAAAAGCTGGGGAGTGGAGCCTGGGACAACCCCGCCTACAGTGGTCCCCCTTCCCCACATGGGACGCTGAGAGTCTGCACCATCTCCAGCACGGGGCCCCTCCAGCCCCAACCCAAGAAGCCTGAAGATGAACCCCAGGAGACGGCACACAGGACCCGGGTGTCCAGCTGCTGCCTCTATATCTGTCAAGGCATCAGAGGTACCAGATAGGGGGAGGGTTCTCCTGGGATATTAGAATCAGGAGAAGGAGTCACCAAAAGCTTTTGGGCAGGGGGTGGGGGTGGAATGTGATCTGAAGAAGAGGTGACCTTTCAGTGTCACTTTGGGGTGTGTGAATTTCCCGTGGTAGTGCCGCACGACCCAGAACACAGAGGCCAGCTGAGCGGTCTACCAGTTGTGGGGAGCCTGGCATGGTCATCACCTGGGGACCCAGGGAGTATGTGGGAGCTGGTTTGAGGGAGGACATGGATGTGATGATGCCCTAGACTACCCCACCTGGAACAGGTGCCTCCTTTCCATGCCTTCATTCTCTACAAGCCAGGGCCTTCACCCCTGTCGACCTCAGGGAGTTGATGGGAAGGGCAAGCATGGGTGTGGGTAGAGTAGCCACATTCAGCCAAGGATGAAGGTGATGGGCAAGGAAGGGCAGGGGTGGAAAGGGGCTAAAGTCCAGGGACAGATGGATGGGGATGACTGGGAGGAACACTGTCACTGAGCATCCCTGGCATCTCTCCCATGCCCCTTAGGACTTTGGGGAACAACCCTGACTGAGAACACAGCTGAGAACCGGGAACTTTATGTCAAGACCACCCTGAGGGAGCTGTTGGTATATATTGTGTTCCTGGTGGACATCTGTCTATGTGAGTAGCATCTGTGTTTGTGTACATCTGTCTGTGAGAAACATCTATGTGTGCACTATCTGTATAAACATTCCTGTGGGCAACATCTGTGGAGCCAGCGTCTATCTGTGTAAGCAGGCTATATCCGGGAACTTTAGATAACAATATTCCGATCCCATCTATTTACCTTTGCAGCTTAAGATATTTTGTTTAAAAGGAATTTGTCAGCAGAGGAAGGCAGTTTGGTCAAGAGTTACAAGGGGAAACCAGTTTTTGGCAGCCATTGTTTTCTATTGGCTGAAAAGGTGAAAGGTGAAAATATTTTACCCTTCTGTAGAGAGTGGGCCGGCACGGTGGCTCACGCCTGTAATCCTAGCACTTTGGGAGGCCGAGGTGGGCACATCACCTGAGGTCAGGAGTTTTGAGACCAGCTTGGCCAACATGGCGAAACCCTGTCTCTGCTAAAAATACAAAAATTAGCTGGGTGGCAGGTGCCTGTAATCCCAGCTACTCAGGAGGCTGAGGCAGGAGAATCACTTGAACCCAGGAGCAGAGGTTGCAGTGAGCCAAGATCGTGCCACTACACTCCAGCCTGGGGGACAGAGCAAGGCTCTGTCTCTCTGTCTCCAAAAAAGAAAAAAAAAGAAAAAAAAAAAAAAAGAGTGGAAAACCACTCCCTTCTGTTTGGAAAAATAGTTTGGTGGGCTTCACCCAGTTATTATACTATATCCAATTCATGTTTCTTTAGAGGCAGAAAAAAAAATGGAAGAAAAAAAGAGAGGAAGTAGAAGAGCCAGGCGACCTTAGATCTCAGATCCCTGTTAAGAGAGAGAGGGACGCACATGGTGTGGTGATGGTCCCATGTGAGAGACCACCATGCCACATGCCATTGGAGGAAGCTTATTGAGGCTCTAGCTATAGACACAAACTGAGAAGGTTTGATCTCTAAGTTGAGAGAAGCAAGTGAAAAGACAGGAGGGCGACTGTGGAAAGATAGAGTCAAAGAACTGTAAATAATAATAGAATTCGACCAAACAGATGCTATTAGACCTGTAGGTAATGACAGCAACTTTGTATTTGGTTTATTACTTCTTTCAAAAATTGCACAAGTGATGTATGCCTAGTTTAATATAGTTGTGTGTGGGGTTGTGTTTTGATTAAAGCTGTAGGTTGGATCATACAACTAAGATGCCCTCATTACTAGGTGTTCTAGGCTCCACAATACTCTGTTCTTGTCAGGGTGCATAAATCTTTTGAAAGTGGAGTCAAGGAATCTCATAACATCAATGTTGATGGAATGTTTTCTTATTTTTTGAGCCACCCACATTTGTGCGAGCCCTCTAGGAAAGCTGGCAGAAAGCACTTTGTTCTGGCTGTGCTGTATCGGAACTCATTCCATGCTGGACAGAGGGGACAGTCCTCTGTGTTTGCCACTGGCCACTTGGCTGGGAGTGAAAGGACACAGTGCGTGTGAGGAACAACGGCCGGCCCAATGTACATTTTGTGGGGCCCTATCAATTCCTTTCAGCAAATGGCTGTCAGAAATTCATTTGTTGACGTATTGATTTTTTTTTTGTCCTAACCATCTGCTAGCAAGGAGAAGTCATCTCCTTTTTCAGATCCTGTGACAGCAGCTGAAACCCACAGGCAGAGGCTTTCTCTATAAATGACTTAAACGTCTCTCTTTCCAGATTAACCTCTGGAACAGGACTGTTTCTAGCTCCCCAGAGTTACCGTGAACCATTTCTAACTCCATTGTATGGAGCTGGAAAGGGTGGAAGCTTGGGTTCTGGAAGTCCAGGAGTCCAATCCACTCATGTTCTCTGCTTTCTGAGATCTCAGTGCACTGATGCATTGCCAGATGGTCTGTGACTTGTCAAAATCTGAGTCATAGACTTAGTCCAATAATTACAGAATCCTTGAGCAGACGGGGGCTTTAGAGCTCATCTAATTTTAGGATGCAGAATACGTGGAATCCTTTCTCTGTGATCCTTCCCATGGTGCTCTGTCAGGTGGCCAACCAGCCCAACCTGGGGAGTGTCAACGGGGCTGTCACTGTTTCATGAGGCAACCCATCCTACTATTGGGCAGCTCTGTTTCCTTCCTCTTATGGAGCCACCTCCTCTGAGCTAGACGTTGGACTGAGAAACACATAGATAACAGATACTTGGGACTTTCCCCTCAGAGGCTCACTTCCTTTTCAGAACTTTCTTCTATTAAGCCAACTACTGATGTGTCCCTGTCACTCTCTGAAGTGACAACCTTTCACTTCAGGTTGAATGTAGCTTGCCCTTGGTCATCTCTTCTCTAGGTTAAATAACTTCTATTTTATCAGTAAACTAGTCATGATACTATGGTTTTCAGAGGTGGTATTATGCAGGGATTGAAGGCATGGGCTCCAAATGGGTCAAACACCATGCACTGCCATTCACCATTTGAGGGCCCTCGAGCAATTTGCTTAACTTCTTTGAATTTCAGTTTCCTCATCGTACTTACACAATCCAACAGGATTATGTGAGATAATAGCCATGAAATCGTTAACTCAGTGCCTGGCATATATTAAAAGCAATTTCAGAATGCTCTCCATACTGGTTGCCTGCCTGCAGACTTCATCTATGTGATTCCTGGCACTGGACAAAATATGCCACAGACAATCTGACCAGCACAGAGTACTGTGATGCCATTATTTCTGTTGTACCCAGATTTGGGGGATCTGTGAGGAAATGCAGAGGAAGTGATATCTGAGCTAAAACCTGAGAGATATGGAGGATTTATCCCCTTGAAAGGGAGGTGAATAGAAAGGAAGTCTCTGGGAAGAGGGGACAGCATGTGCCAAGGCCCAAAAGGGACAGAGGGCATAGTTTAGTTAAACTGCATCAACATGGCTGGAGCAGAGAGTTTGAGAAGCAAAGCGGTAAAAGACGACAAGCCTGGCCTTATAAGAAGGGGCCGATTATGAGGGGCCTTATAAGGCATGAGAAAGAATTTGGACTTTATTCTGAGGGGTACAGGGAGAGCTATTGAAAAGTTTTAAGCATAGGAGTGACATGACAAATTTTAAGTTCTCCTGAGGAGAGGGCAGAAGTATAAACCTTGGGTCACAGAGGTATCTCTGGGAAAGTTGAGTAGGGGAGATAATAGTCCTGTGCTAAGGATATTAATGGGATTTTTAAAAACCTTACCAGGGCCACTGAGTCAATCTGGTGGCAGTATAGCATGCTGGTCAAGCAGTGAGGCTCTGAAGTCGACTATGTGGGTTCAAGGTCTGGCGCTTCCCCAATTATCAGCTGTGTGATCCTGAGCAAGTTTGCTAACCTCTCTTATCCTTGGATAATGATCATACCCACCTGAGAAGATTCTTATGCAGGTTAAATAAAATAGCTCACTAATATGCTTAGCACAGTATCTGTCTGGCACATGGTAAATAGTGCCTATTGTCTTCAAGTCACAGCAGGCACTGTAAAACTATAAATGTGGCATCATAACCCAGCCAGCAGTGGAGGGTGAGGAAGGGAGAATTAATCTGATACCTTTAAACCTCAGAAAACCTCCAAGTCCTATGGAATTGGGCTCTTAATAAAGACCCTGAAATCGTTAGACTACCTGAAAATGTGCCATTTAACTTGGGCCTTGAGAATTAAAGTCTGCACCCACAAAGTGCCGGCCCCACAAGAACTTTTTATGAAACAGAATTAGGAGGCCTTCACATTCTGATGATTCCTACAACATCTAGTAAGATAATACTAATACTAGTTTCCTAGCCCCTGCCTCTACCTGCCTCTTCCTTTCAGACATATTTTCAGGCAACACGGAGCCTTGGAATGACCTCAGGAGGGCCACTTCGGCGCTCTCCAAGGTCCTGGCCTCACCTCCCTGGTGTCTCAGCTCTCCGTTAGGCTCCCTGAGCTCTGGCCAACAGCATCTAGACCACAGGTTCTCAGTGGGGATGATGTAGCCCCCAAGAGTGTAAAAATAGTTTCTCCAAGGGCAAAAAGAATGCTTTAGGTATTACAATGGCTTTTGGGCCACTGAAGAGCCACGGTACATAAGCAAATGTAGAGTCTGTCTGCGGTATCGGAATTGGGAGTGATTAGGAAGAAAATGTCTAAAGAGACTTCTGGGGAGATGGATAATGCAAAAAAGGTTAAGAAACACTGAACCAGATCCACTTAATTTGGCTAGTCAGTATGCTGACTGAGCTCTCCTGCCTAAGGATTGGGAATACATGTTATAAGCCTGAAAGCTGGCACCAAGCGGGGTGGCTGTTGTGTTGCTCTATCAGGATGCTGTTTTCTAAGAACTGGAGTGACATGCAGTTGGATATGCAGCTGTGCCAGTGTGCTTTTCCATGTCAGTTCCCGTGACTGGGTTCAAATGCTCCAGGACCCGTGTTTATTATTAGGTAAACACAGTGGCATGATGAAAACATAAAAACATTGGAGTCAGACACACTGGATTTAAATACTAGCTCCTCTACTTCCTGGCTTTGTGACCTTGAACACTTGTTCTACCAATAACGATAATAACATTTATCTTCTGGAGATAGCATGCATAAAGAACCAAACACAAGCACTGGTAGTAGTTATCTTTGTATTATCTAGTGGAAAATCAAAACCCTCACCTGGTCCTCTAGACTGTTCATTAAAAAAAATACCTTTCAAGAGAGAAGCCAATCTGAAAAGGCTACATACTGTGTAATTACAACTATATGCCATGGTGGAAAAGACGGAACTATGGAGATACTAAAAGCTGTCAGTGGTTTCCAGGGGTTGGGGAAAGAGAAGGATGAATAGGTAAAGCACAGAGGATTTTTAGGGCAGTGAAACTACTCTGTATGGTGAATACCTGCCATTTTACGTAAAACCCATACAATGTACAATACCAAGAGTAAAACCTAAGGTACACTGTGGACTTTGGGTAACAGTGATGTGTCAATGTAGGTCCATTGTATAACAAAGGTACCACCCTGGTGTTGGATGTTGATAGCAGGGGAGGCTGTACTTATGTGAGGACAGGGGATCTATGGGAAATCTCTGCACCTTTCATTCAATTTTGCTGTGAACCTAAAATTACTCTAAAAAATAAAGTGGGCTGGGCATGGTGGCTCATGCCTGTAATCCCAGCGCTTTGGGAGCCCAAACTGGGCGGATTGCCTGAGGCCAGGAGTTCGAGACCAGCCTGGCCAACATGGTGAAACCCCTACTCTACTAAAGATACAAAAATTAGCCGCATGTGGTGGCACGCTCCTGTAGTCCCAGCTACTCAGGAGGCTGAGGCAGGAGAATCGCTTGAACCTGGGAGGTGGAGGTTGCAGTGAGTCGAGATCTTGCCACTGTACTCCAGCCTGGGTGACAGAGCGAGACTCCATCTCAAAAATAAAATAAAATAAAAGCAGTGATTATTTGTCTATTAAAAGTAAATCAATAAATAACATAAAATTACCTTTCAAAATTTGTAGTTGGTTCCACATATAGGGATAGTATTGTTTGAGTAGCATCCTTTAAGTGATGTCAGACCTTTAAGTTAAAGTACTTTCCCTGGAAGCCCTGAGTTTATCACAACCACCACCACCATCATCATCATTATTAACAGCACAAACAACAAACCTTTATTGAATAATTTTTCAATGCACCTAGCACTATATTATGTACTTTATCTCACTGACTACTTCCAATGACTCTATGAAATTGGTTCAGCCTATCACTCCCATTTTACAAATCAGAAAGATTTAGAAAAGTCAAACAGCTTGTTCAAGGCCACTCATGCAAGCAAGTGAAGAAAGAGGAATCCAACTCAGCAATTGGTTGCCTGACTTGAATTCCGAGGCTTTTAACCACTGGAGTCTACTATGGCCTCTCTATCTGGAAATGTATTGCTCATAAATTTACTAATACCCATGAACATCTTAGCAAGGACCACTCCGTACCCTACCCTAATAGAAGCAGAGTATTGAGAAATTCTACTAGCTAACTACTATTCTTTCTTTTTATTGCTGTATTTAAAGATGATATAAAAACATTAAAGAATATTTTAAAATATAGTTGGCTACCACTACATTAAAGAATTTTTCATTTTTCTTATTACCAGTGTTTATGCATACATTCTTACCTGGTTGTATTATATTGTATACTTTCATCATTTATAACATTTCATCATATTTCTAAGTAGTTTTTTTTTTTTTTTTGAGACAGAGTCTGGTTCTTTCACCCAGGCTGGAGTGCAGTGTCCTGCCTCAGCCTCCCAAGTAGCTGGGATTACAGGTGCCCACCACCACGCCCAGCTAATTTTTGTATTTTTAGTAGAGACGGGGTTTCACCGTGTGGCCCAGGCTGGTCTGGAACTCCTGACCTCAAGTGATCGACCCACCTCAGCCTCCCAAAATGTTGGGATTACAAGCATGAGCCACTGTAGTTTTTGTTTTTGTTTTTGTTGTTGTTGTTTTGAGACAGGGCCTCGCTCTGTTGCTCAGGCTGGTATGCAGTGGTGTAATCTCAGCTCACTCCAGCCTCAAACTCTCAGGTGAGCCTCCCACCTCAGCCCTAAAAGTAACTGGGTCCACAGGCATGCACCACCACACCTGGTTAATTTTTGTATTTTTCATAGAGACGGGGTTTCCCCATGTTGCCCAGTCTTGTCTTGAACTCCTGGGCTCAAGCCTTCCAAAGTGCTAGGATTACAGGCGTGAGCCACTGTGCCTGGCCTCTCAATAGTTTTGATATTTTCTTTCCTTCTTCCTTCCTCCCTTCCTTCCTCCCTCCCTCCCTCCCTCCCTCCCTGTCTCCCTCCCTCCCTCCCTCCCTCCCTCTTTTCTTTCTTTCTTTCTTTCTTTTTTCTTTCTTTCTTTCTTTCTTTCTTCCTTTCTTTTTCTTTCTTTCTTTCCTTTTTCTCACTCTGTTGCCCAGGCTGGAGTGCAGTGGCGCGATTTCAGCTCACTACAGCGTCAACCTCCTAGGCTCAAGCTATCCTCCCACTTCAACCTCTCAAGTAGCTGGGACTACAGGTGCACACCAACACACCCTGCTAATTTTTAAATTTTTTGTAGAGATGGGGTGTTGCTATATTTTCTTTTCTTTTCTTTTCTTTTTTTTTTTTTTTTTGAGACAGAGTCTCACTCTGTCACCTAGGCTGGTGTGCAGTGGCGCGATCTCGGCTCACTGCAACCTCTGCCTCCTGGATTCAAGCAATTCTCCGGCCTCAGCCTCCCAAGTAGCTGGGATTACAGGCATGTGCCGCCCTGCCCGGCTAATTTTTTTGTATTTTTAGTAGAGATGAGGTTTCACCATATTGGCCAGGCTGGTCTCGAACTCCTGACATTGTGATCCACCCACCTTGACCTCCCAAAGTGCTGGGATTACAGGCGTGAGCCACCGTGCCCGGCCAGTGTTGCTATATTTTCTAGGCTGATCTTCAACTCCTGAGCTCAAGTCATCCCCCTGCCTCGGTTTCCCAGAGTGCTGGAATTACAGGCGTGAGCCACCGTGCCCAGCCAGTTTTTATATTTTTATTTTAAGGACTACAGTCACACCGCAATTAACTAAAACATTTCTCTGGTTGTTTCAGTATTTGCCTATCATGGTAAATGTATCTATAGCTGCAGCTTTTTTTTTCACTTCTGTTAAATTATTTCCTTGGGAATTGCTAAGGAGAGAGATTACCACGAGGGCAAAAGGTAGAAATATCTCCTTAGTATCTGCTATGTGTTGTCATTTTGCCTCTGTAAGGGATTATACAAATTTATGATGCCACTAGTGCTATAAGATCACATCAATTTTGTCACAACCTCATCAAAATGGGATGTTCTCATTTATAAGTTTTATTATTAAATAGGTATAAGATGGTACAACTCACATTAATTTACTTGCCTTTTATTACCAATGAGGTTGGACACTTTTCTCAAGCTTTAATTTATAATGTGTATTTATTTTTGTGTAAATTGCATGAGAGATGTTTTCAGGGGGACAAAGGAGGGAAGGGAAAGTGGGGAACTTGGACCATTAGACCCTAGGTGAGGAATCAACCACCAGTGACCTCATTTCCCAGATCTGGGCTCTGGGGAGTGGAAAGAACAGCTAACAAAGTTAGCCATCACCTGCAGAGAAATTTGGCGGCGGACAAGCCCCAGTAGACTATCATGGTCAGCCATACTGACCATGTTTCTTCTCCCTTATGCTTTATTCTAGAAACTGGTGGACCTAGAATCCAAGACTATTTGGAATCTCATCTGGCTAAAATGGAGCTATCTTTTTCATGCAGGCAATATGGGTGACCCATCAATTGTCCGATAATAATAATGTCAATTGTGCAATCCTTTAAACCTTACACAGAGATTTCGCATGTATCATCTCATTGGATCCTGACGGCAATCCTGTAATGGCTCAATATTTTTACTTTCTTTCTGCAGGTTAGGGAAATATTATTATTGTCTTTATGAATAGTTCAGGAATGATTAGTGACTCAAGCTCTTCCTGAGGGATGGAGTCAGTCCTGTCCCAGCTATTCCTCAGCAGAGAAAGTGCTGGAGAATTATCTTCCTGGTTCTCTTCCCACTGGGCCCACACCCTCATCATGATATTTATGAAAAGGCTTCCAGCCCTTTGTCTTCTTGGAGGGATGGCTGTAGCCTTTTGTTGATGGAGGAAACATTGAAGGTCTTTGTGTAGAAATAATGGCTGTTTGTTTTAGGAGACATTATTGTTATCTCAAAGGTGCACCTGGGACTGGCCCTGTATAGGAGAGGCTCTAAGCCAGGAAATGGCTGAGTCTGGTCACCATGGAGCTGGGGAGGAGGGCAGAGACCCTCAACCTTTAATGCCTAATGGCTACATGCCAATTAATATCAATTGGATGCTCTTAATCCATCACTAGTTGTAAAGAAATGCATGCCTCTCTTTACTCTGCTTTCTTTTAGTGGATTTCAAGGTTCTATCCATAGATTGGTGGAATTGCACTAACAGGAGAGGTTGAAGTGAGCTTGTCAAGAAAGCTTGACAGTATTTCTAGAATCAACAAAGAAAGGAGCAGAAATATATTGGAGGTTCAGAAAGTGTCTGTGGCTGAGTTCCTGTGTGGCTGTAATGATGTCAGAAGACACTTTGTCATATAGAACCACGATTTTAGTGAAGGCACAGTTGTATAATGGAAAGAGCGTGTGACCTGGAATAAGGTGGTCTGATCCAAATGATGGTGCTACCAGTTATTAGCCACGCATCTTTGGCAAATAGGTCAAGATACTTAAATCTTTCTAAACCTTGATTCCTCAAGTGAGAATAACATCTGCTTTTGTGAGGTTGATGGAAAACAAATTAGGTATTTAGTAGTACAGTGCTTGGAATATAATAGGCTTTCAGTAAATATTAGTTGCCATTCCCTGTCAAGATATAAATTAGGAAAATATTGAAATACATCTCAGCCAGGCTCAGTGGCTCACGCCTGTAATCCCAAAACTTTGGGAGGCTGAGGCAGGTGGATCACCTGAGGTCAGGAATTCAAGACCAGCCTGGGCAACATGGTGAAACCCCATCTCTACTAAAAATACAAAAATCAGCTGGGCACAGCGGTGTGTGCCTGTAATCCCAGCTACTCGGGAAGCTGAGGCAGAAGAATTGCTTGAACCCCAGAGGTGGAGGTTCCAGTGAGCCGAGATCGTGCCACTGTACTCAGCCTGGACGACAGAGTGAGATTCCATCTAAAAAAAAAAAAAGAAAAAAAAAAGACAGAGAGAGAGGGAAAAAAAAATGAAAAACAGGCTGGGTGCGGTGGCTCATGCCTGTAATCCCAGCACTTTGGGAGGCCAAGGCGGGTGGATCACGAGATTGGTAGATCGAGACCATCCTGGTTAACACGGTGAAACCCCGTCTCTACTAAAAATACAAAAAAATTAGCTGGGCGTGGTGGCAGATGCCTGTAGTCCCAGTTACTCAGGAGGCTGAGGCAGGAGAATGGTATGAATCCAGGAGGTGGAGCATGCAGTGAGCCGAGATCACGCCACTGCACTCCAACCTGGGTAACAGAGCAAGACTCCGCCTAAAAAAAAAAAAAGAAAAACATCTCAATACTCTGGATTGTTGTAGATGAGGCCAGTCTGGAGTACTGCTGATGTAAGTGGCTAGCAAAAGAGCATATAACTTGTATTACAAGGCGTGAGTTTGAGCACTAGCTCTGCCTCTTGCCCTGAGCAAATCATGTACACTCTGAACTTCATGATTCATAGGAAGTTTTGTTCATGGGTAAGATGGAATCAGCAGACATGTCTGATAGGCAACTGGGAGACATTACATACAAAAACTCTTTGAAAACTATGAAATAAGGTACACAGCTAGGGGATTATAAGGATATTGACAATTATGTTATTGGGTGGTGGCAGCAGGATTGCTGAGATTTTAAGTTCAGACAGAACCTCCAGACTGGGCAGAGGTTCTACTCACAAAAATAAGGAATGAGGGCAATCTTTTCTTTTTTTTGAGACAGAGTCTTGCTCTGTTGCCCAGGCTGGAGTGCAGTGGTGCAATCTTGGCTCACTGCAACCTCCACCTCCCGGGTTCAAGTGATTCTCCTGCCTCAGCCTCCGGAGTAGCTGGGATTACAGGTGCGCACCACCACACCCGGCTAATTTTTGTTTTTTTTTAAGTAGACGTGGGATTTCACCATGTTGGCCAGGCTGGTCTCAAACTGATCTCAGGTGATCCGCCCACCTCAGCCTCCCAAAGTGCTGGGATTACAGGCATGAGGCACCATGCCTGGCCAGAGCGATCTTTTTCAAAGGTGTCCTCTGAGGACCCCTAGGGCTTCCTGAGACCTTCTCAGGGGGGTTGTGAGGTTCTCTCTTACCCCGAAACATATTTGCTTAAGGTCATATTTTCTTCATATACTTCAACCAAAATAACATATTGCAACAGGTTGTGCGGAAGCAGATACGAGAATACAGCTGTCTTCTATTAAGCCAGACATTAGGAGACTTGCAAACATGGAAAACAATTCCATTAACATTTTTCTTTGTTTGTTTGTTTTGAGACAGGGTCTCACCCTGTCACTGAGGCTGAGTACAGTGCTGTGATCAGGGCTCACTGTACCCTTGACCTCTTGGGCTCAAGCAATCCTCCCACCTCAGCCTCCCAAGTAGCTGGGACTACAGGCATGTAGCACCACACCCGCTTAATTTTTGTTTTTTTGTAAAGACAGGGTCTCGTTATGTTGCCCAAGCTGGTCTTGAACTCCTGAATGTAAGTGATCCTTCTGCCTTGGCCTCCCAAAATGCTGGGATTATAGGCATGAGCCACCGTGCTCGGCCAAATTTTTGGGGGATTTGTTTGAAAAAATATAGTATTTTTTAAAAAATAAAAAGTGTTATTTGTGTTTACATGTATAGGGATTGTTATCATTATTTTCAAATGAATGAGTTAATATATATTTACATTTTTCCTGAATTTTAATTTATTTTATTTTATTTTTATTTTTATTTTTTTGAGATGGAATCTTGCACCGTCACCCAGGCTGGAGTGCAGTGGGGCGATCTTGGCTCACTGCAGCCACTGCCTCCCAGGCTCAAGGGATCCTCCCACCTCAGCCTCCCTAGTAGCTGGGACTACAGGCACATGCCACCACACCCAGCTAATTTTTTGTATTTTTGGTAGAGATGGGGTTTTACCATGCTACCCAGGCTGGACTCGAACTCCTGAGCTCAAGCTATGCACCTACCTTGACTTCCCAAAGTGCTGGGATTACAGGCATGAACCACTGCGTCTGGCCAGTTTTAACTTTTAATAAGGTAATGATTGATAAATATAACCCAAATAAATGAAAACTGTTTGCAGTCCTCAAAATATTGAAGTTGCAAAGGGGTTCTGAGAACAAAATGTGTGTAAACCACTGGCTCAGAGACTGAGTCTAAGCTGGTCGAATTAGATTATTTCATAGCATGGAGGAAAAGAACAGATGAGACAAAGAGAGCTTATTAGCAAAATGCTGAAACTAAGTTTGAGATCCTGGATAGTCACACATTCATTCATTCAAACATTTATGAAGTCTTACTATGTGCCAGGCCCTAGGCCAAGTACTGAGGGCTTTGAAATACCTGAGACAAGGGTGGGCAAGGTGGCTCACACCTGTGGCTCAGCATTTTGGGAGGCCGAGGCGGGCAGATCACCTGACATCAGGAGTTCGAGACCAGCTTGACCAACATGGAGAAACCCTATCTGTACTAAAAATACAAAATTAGCCAGGCGTGGTGGCACATGCCCATAATCCTAGCTACTCGGGAGGCTGAGGCAGGAGAATTGCTTGAACCTGGGAGGTAGAGTTTGCAATGAGCCGAGATCGTGCCATTGCATGCCAGCCTCGGCAACAAGAGCAAGACTCCATCTCAAAAAAAAAAAGAAATACCTGAGATACATCTTCTGCCTTCAAGGAGTAAGGAAGGCTGACATGTAAACAAACAGTGACATAGAATGTGATGAGTGCTACAGTGGAGGGTGCACTGGGACCATGGTAAGAAGTGGGAGACTAAGTGGTCAGGGAGAGCTGGGAAATCTTGAAGGTCCCAGAGACAGGTACCATTCATGTCTGCGGAAGCCCAAAGTCATCGTCATTTGCTTGCCTGCTTATTTTAACAGTGTTAAAACTGTTTTTAACTATTTTTAAGTCATTGCCAGGGAGGCCCAAAGTCATTGCCATTTGCTTGCTTGCTTGTTAGTTTTAATAGTGCTGGCTGTCAGCCTGGAGGAGGCAGGGGATGGAGGAGGTAGCACCAGCCAACTAAGGCCTCAGGCTATGAATATGCAAGAGTTTTGCCATAGTCAGAGTCTCAAAGGGCAAGTAAGAGGAAAAAGGTGTAAACCAGTATTTCTTCTCATTCCATTACAACATAATTCTACTCCCTTTCCCCTACAAAGAAAATCAGACTGGTAATATATTTATTAAATTTTTACCTAATACATAGTCCTTGTTTTTTAAAAGTCAAATAACATAGAGAATGTAAAAATCCCTCTTCATTCTCAGCAAACTAACATAGGAACAGAAAAACCAAACATCACATGTTCTCACTCATAAGTGGGAGTTGAACAACGAGAACACATGGACACAGGGAGGGGAACAACACACACCCGGGCCTGTCAGGGGGTAGGGGGCAAGGGGAGGGAGAGGATTAGGACAAATATCTAATGCATGTGGGTCTTAAAACCTAGAAGACGAGTCAATAGGTGCAGCAAACCACCATGGCACATGTATACCTATGTAACAAACCTGCACGTTCTGCACATGTACCCCAGAACTTAAAGTAAGGTAAAATAAAACAAAATAAAAATCCCTCCCAGTAATCACTGTTCCTAGTTTGGTATATAATCATTTCAACTGTTTTCTCTTTCCTTCCTTCTCTTCTCTTCCCTTCTCTTCTCTTCTCTTCTCTTCTCTTCTCTTCCTTCCTTCCTTCCTTCTTTTCTGCCTTAGCCTCTGGAGTAGCTGAGACTACAGGCTTACACCAACATGCCTGGCTAATTTTTGTATTTTTAGTAGAGATGGGGTTTCACCATGTTGGCCAGGCTGGTCTTGAACTCCTGACCTTGGGTGATCCCCACCCATCTCAGCCTCCCAAAGTGCTGGGATTACAGACGAGCCAGTGCACCCGGCCCATTTCTATTGTTTTCTAGACACATATAAATATACATGAATTTTAGATAAAGAAGCTTCTGTTGGTTTACACTAGAAGGATGTGTAAAGTCAACAGCAATGCTGTCTGTGAGGTGGAATGTCCGCTGATTGTGATAAACGTAGTGTAGGAGGCTCCCCTAAAGTGCTGATGGCTAATGGCAATAAAGTCAGTGAAGGAGGATCTCTGGATGCACTTTATGAAAGATAAATCACACAGCAGAGAAGCCCAGGATCAGAAACAGTGCTTCTTGCTGGATACTTCTCGGTCCTGGACTGGCTCTCCCAGTGCCTGCTTCCTTCTCTCTCTTCTTTCTCCCCAGGCACCGGTCCGTTTTGCTTTCTTCTCGCCTACCTCTGCCCACAGCTTTTGACTCCTTTTCTTTTCTCCCTGGTCCTTTGTCTCACAGGCTTTTCCATGTCTTCCTGTTCTGGATACAAGCCTATGGCTTCTTGAGATTTTTTTTTTAAAGGGCTCTCCTTGCTGGGAACTCCAGGGACTCACATTTTCCGCTTTTGGTTCTTGAATCCCAGGAAAAGTTTGATAAAGGTGTTTCAGGAATTTCATGCCCTTCCAAGTGGTGATAACATAGTTTCTGTTTAAATTATTTGCAGGCAAGGCATGGTGGTTCACGCCTGTAATCCCAGCAGTGTGTGGGAGGATTGCTTGTGTCCAGGAGTTTAAGACCAGCCTCGGCAACATAGCAAAACCCCATCTCTATTACTAAAATGAAAAAATTACATATAAATAAATTGTTTATAAATCAAGCAACTATTAATTACTTAAATATGATTTCCCTTATATGGAACCATTTGAGAGCCTCCTGTTGTGTACTGAGTGAGAAAGCCCTTGGTAAATAAGGTGATGTATCTCTCTGGGATGACCAAATCTTTCTGCATAAAGTCTTCTTGGATGGCCTTTATTTTGCAATACTTCATGAAACAATGATGAGTTATTGATTGGCTTTTGAACCAATGCCAATAATCAATTCTCTCTGGAGTTAAAGGGTCTATTGAGGGTAGATAGATATAACTCAAATAAATAAAAACTGTTTGCACTCCTCAAAATGTTGAGGGTAGACCCAGTAACTCCAGAGAGAATCGATTATTGGCATTGGATGAACATATGGTTCGGTCATGGTGTTGATTATCCTGTAATCCTCACAGAATCTTATTGATCCAGGTAGCTTATACTGCACAATTAGAGGTAACAGCCAGGACTTCTCTATAGTAAAATCACTCATTACCAACTCTATTAACTTAGTTACCGCTCCCTTATCATTTGTTAAGACAGTGCATGAAACTGGCAATCCAATTGGGGTGACCCCATATATATGTAATCACTAGGTTTTTCCTGCCTGGTTTCCCATCTTTTCTGGGTCCATATGTTCAAAGACTCCAGCTTGGGCACCTTTTAACAAGGGCCACTCTTCTCATGCTTCCTTGGTTTCTAGCACTAAATACATTTTTTTGGTTCAGCTAGATTTAGGCAGCAAAAAGTCTCCGGGTCTCGGCACCAGTATACTCTCTGTAGCTTTAGTTTTTCCAAAATGACCAGTCTCTGGGAGATCTTGAGCAAAATAGCTCAAAGAAGCTCAGTAAGAGCAAGTGCAACTGTTCCTCTGTAACCTTCTACAGGAGCGTGTGGAATTACCGCTGCCTCATCAGCCAGAAAAATCCCTATACTAAGACAGGCCTTTTATGTTTTACTACAGTTGGTGTCTTCAGCTCTTTTGAAACAGTGTGCCCTCCTTTGCAGAGACCATAGCTGCAGAAATCTTCCCTTATCTCTTGTGACATTAACTGAAGTTCATGCTATGTCTCCAGGTTTCTGGGCCACACAGAAGCAATGCTATCTAGGGTGCAGTATTTTTCCAGGGTGACTCTAGAGAAGAAGACTTCGTCTTCCTCAGGACTGTTGACTTCCTGGTTTGATTGCTGTCTTCGTAAACTCTTTATGCAGTTCTGAAACCACATGAGAATTTACAAGCCATTGGCTAAAGCCATACTGAATCCGTAAGAATCAATTGCTTTGCTCTCCCTTGATTCTGCATTCAGAATGGAATAGAACAGGGAAGTTCCACCAGCCTCCTTGTTTGATTGCTTTATGCCCTGTCCTCTACTCCTATCTCCAGTCTTCTAGGTATCTGATTTCAGTATTCCATCCCCTGAGGGAATCTATTATATTGATTCAGCATGGACAAGTATCTATAGGTCTATTCTTCCAGCTGGGCTAAGATCTCAGAGCTACTAGAAACTTCAGGGGAATCACTAACAGGATCTTGGATTCATTTCCATTTTTCCAGATAATCATCCTCAGTCTGATTGTTTTTCCTTCAACAGCAACTCATAAAACATTTGGGCTCTGAATCTAATTTCCCAAGAAGAAACTGGCCATGTGTCATAAGTTCTCTAGAACAAGAATCTTCTGAACCTAAGCCCTAAAAAGCTTAATAATGCTCATAGACTTCGTTACTGAAGCAGATGTGAGTGAATCTAGTTCTCTCAGTTTTAGTCTCTGTAGACACATTGATATGAAATGCATGGTTTCAACAACCTTCAGTGCATACCCTGAGGATATAACCCTTCCCTCGTTTCCAGGTTCCTACTTTCCTCTGCCTACTCTCTGTCTTAAGACACATGAACTATTTGGAATCCAACTTGGAATGACCCAATAACATTCACCAGAATATGTGATGGGATAGCAGCAAAGATAATGGAAGGAGGAATTGCCCAAGAGGAGTGACTGTCAGGGGAGGGATTGGGGGTGGAAGACATCCCCAGATTTCTAGAGGAGCACTTAATGCTTCTCTTCAGAGCTATCCAGCTTAGAAAGGAGCAGTTGACTTTTGAGTGTCAAAAAAAGTGTATATATAATAGTTCCTTTATGTGTTCGACTAGTACAGACACATAAAGGAACTATGTACACTTGCTGGCAGATGCACCCCAGCCCTCTGATATTCTTTGTCAACAAGTTGAGGGAAGGGATCCCATTCCTTCCTAGGGAGAGTGTTGTTGGAAAAGGACAACAGTGTTCCATCACATATCACATATTAGGGGCAGGGAAGAAGCTCAGTAGCATACGATGGCCTATATGGAAATCACCTGGGAAAGGAGACGTACAAAGTTTCCGACTGAAGTCAGCACTGGTGATTTCTTACTGCTGTGAGCTGGGCAGGTCTTCCAGCAGTTCAAAAGAAAGCACAAGAATATTCAGTCTCTACTGTAAACATAGGAGTGGATAAAATTTGGTTATTACCCAAGCTCATGATGTTAATGATTAATAATAATTATTAGTCATACTTCTTCAATAACAATACATTTATGCCCCACCTATGTCTAAAAGGGATCAGAGCTTATGTTAAAAAGTGCAGAACAGTAAAATATAGCCTGTTAGAACTACAATTAAAAACGACTTAGCAAAACAAGTGGGAAAAGGTTAGAAGAGGAAAAAAACGTGTACCAGAACACTCAAGATTAAACAAGAGTACTGCAAATGATAACAAACCTGAGGTTCCTAGTGGCCAAAGCAAAGAAGAAAACACAAATAGGTTTCATAGTTCTCATTGCTGAGTAAGAAAAAAGCACACCAGTTAATAAGGAGGTGCTAACTCTGGGAACAATTGGCCTTGTTGGTTTTTATATAAGGAGCATGGAATATCACAAAGGATAAAAGCAATGTTAAAAATTGGAGCTTCTGGCCGGGCACGGTGGCTCACGCCTGTAATCCTAGCACTTTGGGAGGCCAAGGAGGGCAGATTACCTGAGCTCAGGAGTTTGAGACCAGCCTGGGCAACATGAAACCTGGGCAACACGAAATGTGAAACCCTGTCTCTACTAGAAATACAAAAAATTAGTTGGGAGGAATGGCCCATGCCTGTAGTCCCAGCTCCTTGGGAGGCTGAGGCAGGAGAATTGCTTGAACCTGGGAGGTGGAGGCTGCAATGAGCCGAGATTGCGCCACTGCACTCCAGCCTGGGCGACAGAGTGAGACTCTGTCTCCAAAAAAATAAAAAATAAAAATTGGAGCTACTTTTCATTTGACTCTTTTTTATATCTGCCTTCCTTAAAATTCGTATTAAATACTCATTTTATAAGGGCAATTTTAGGAGTGAGAAGTATGTGTGTGTGTGCGTGTGTGCCTGCACACATGTATAAATGTATGTGTGTGTATATAATATACATTTTTCATGGTATTTTAGAGATCTTGCTTTACCCAGAAATAAACCTTGAAGAGCCTGGGGACTTAATGATAGGCATGTTTTTAGAATATCATCATCAGTTGACTTGCTCAGCAAGCCCCTTTTAATATCGGATAAGAATGTATTTTAATGAATGTAGGCTTTGGCATCCATTGCCCTCTTTTTGCTTTTTGTTGTTGTTGTTGTTGTTGTTGTTTGTTTGTTGTTTGAGACAGAGTCTTGTTCTGTCACCCCGACTGGAGTGTGGTGGCACGTACACAGCTCATTGCAGCCTCAGCCTCCTGGGCTCAAGCACCCTCCTGCCTCAGCCTCCCCGAATAGCTGGGGCTACAGATGTGTGCCACCACATCCAGCTAATTTTTTCTCTTTTTGTAGAAATGGGGTCTCACCCTGTTGCCCAGGGTGGTCTTGAACTCCTGTACTCAAGCAATCCTCCCTCCTTGGCCTCCCAAATTTCTGAGATTACAGGTGTGAGACACGGCGCTGGGCTCGCTGCCCTCTTTTCTAGCTCTCTTTTCCTCAGAAATAGTGCAACCTTTTTGGAAATGCTATGGTTGCCATATAAGTAAGGACTATGTTACAATGAAGGACAACCCAACGAAAACTGGCTTAAACCATAATGGGATTTATTGTCTGGGTAATGGGATTTATTGCAGGATTCAGGGCTGATCAAGCTAGTGGCTTAATAACATTGTCAAGGATCTGTCTGTTTCTGTTACTCAGTTTTGCCAGGGGCACAATCAGTTTCCTCCTAAGGCTGACTCTTCTGGGGCTTTCTCATTCACATCTAGTAGAAAAGAGAAGATCCCCAAAGGTTCAAGAAATCTCTCTTTATGACTCCTTGACCTGAAATGGGTTACAAGGTCATCCCTGAACCTGTAATTGTGCTAAGGGAGGAGTCTTTGCAGATTTGCTCTGGCCTGAACTGCTTGTCCAAGTCCTATAGCCAGGGTTAGATTCAGCTTCTGCCAACATATGTGAGATGATCTGGAGAGGTGTGATACCTCAGATAAAATCATGGTATTAGCCAAGAGAGGAGGGAACAGATCTTAATGAGGCAATAGCAAAGTCAGTACAGCATCCAGCACCTGGAAACTTCAGCCTATAACTTGGAAACAGACGAAAATTTTTTTAATGATTTTATAATTTTTATATTGTTTTACTATTATTATAGTATAAGAATATCCATGAGAATGAAAAGAAAGAAAATCCAGCTATTAAACCACTGGTTTTTAAACAGTCAGTTTTTCCTTCAAGTTTTTACACTTAGTGTTTTTAAAATAATTTTCATTGTATGGATACAATCATTGTATGGATACAGTTTTGCATTGTTTTTGTTACTATTTCGATGGCTGTATCATATTCCATCAAGTGACTCAGTGATCTCATAATTTACTTAATAATTGTCTCTGTAAGATTTTTAGGTTGTTTGCAATTTTTTTTGACTTTATAAATAACCCAGGTATCATTTTTGTGCATGTGACTTTTTCCTTCCTTGGGACTTATCTGTGTCAGAATATGGTTCCTGATACAGATTTAGATACTGTTATTCATTTTACACCAGAATGGAGCTTCTTTCAAGACGGTGATCTTTTGAGTTTAACAAGTGCTTTTGCAATTCACCTTCAGACTCAGATATTAAACTCTTAAAACAGAGTTCGCTTATAACGACATCTTATAGACTTGCACAATCCTAACTATTTGGAAGGAATTTTGAAAGGAGAGTCAGAATCCTTAATCAGAAAGATTTAGGGTGTTAGGGTGATAGCATGATATATTAGTGTAGTGTAGAATAGTGGTTAAATCACGGCTTTTGGAGTAAGGCAGACTTGAGTTTGAATCCAAGTTATATTAATACTTGCTTGCTATATTATCTTTTGACAAGTTATTTAACACCATTCTTGGGCCTGGCGCAGTGGCTCATGCCTGTAATCCCAGCACTTTGGGAGGCCAAGGCGGGTGGATCACCTGAGGTCAGGAGTTCGAGACTAGCCTGGTCAACATGGTGAAGCCCCATCTCTACTAAAAATACAAAAATTAGCCGGGTGTAGTGGTGCATGCCTGTAATCCTAGCTACTTGGGAGGCTGAGGCAGGAGAATTGCTTGAACCCAGGAGGCAGAGGTTGCAGTGAGTCGAGATGGTGTCATTGCACTCCAGCCAGGGCAACAAGAGAGAGACTCCATCTCAAGAAAAAAAAAAAAAAAAAAAAAGCAACATTCTAAATCTGAGTTATCTGTATAAAATGGAGACGGTAATTCCTATTTTATTGGTATTTTTCAGGATCCTGGGAGAAAATGTATATAAAGCCTGGTGAATAATGTATCAATAATGGTGGTGGTTGTTATTATTGAGCAATTGTGAATTTGATCTGAGGACAAGATTAAGAAGCATGATATAGTGTGTGCAGAAGAATTTAATTTCTGTCCAAGAAAAAAAAAATCAGATACTCTCTATATTTGAAACCCACCTAGTCTCTGAAACCCTTTTGCATATTCTCATGTGGTTATCATCCAGTCTCCAAAGATTTCCTGGAATGAGCTCATTTCTGCCTCAAAATTGTAGTGATGTACTGGCATTTGACATACTGAGTCAAATCCTGACTCATTCCACCCTCTGGTCTAGTGTCACCTTATGAAATACAAAGGGCAATTCCACTCTTTCGCTGTATCTTACAGAAAGGAGCTGGGAAGGCCAGCCTTAGAACCCCCTCCATGTGAGTCTCAGATGATCCTCAGCTGACAGTCCTTTGCTGACACTCCCAGTGGTGAAAATGATGTTTGTGAAGTGGCCCATTTCATAATTGAAAGCACTAGTGGTGAAGAAGGACTGTCTTTTATGTAGCTAAAGTTTCTCCCCTATAACTTTTTATTTTTATTTTTTGAGGCAGGGTCTCACTCTGTTGCCCAGGTTGGAATGCAGTGTCACAATCACTGCTTACTGCAACCTCAACCTCCAGGGCTCAAGCGATCCTCCCACCTTAGCCTCCCAAGTAGCTGGGATCACAGGTGCCCACCACCATGCCTGGCTAATTTTAAAATTTTTTTGTAGAGACAAGGTCTCCCAGTTTTGCCCATGCTGCTCTGTGAATTCCCGGGCCCAAGTGATCCTCAAGCCTTGGCCTCCTAAAGTTTTGGGATGAGCCACTGGACCTGGCCACCCTCTGTAACATCTATCTCTTGGGATAATTCTGGGAGTGATACACAATTGGTCTACTATGGAGGCAGACAGATTTGCATTTTAATCCTGGCTCCATTAGTTGTTTTCCTTGGGCAAGTTACTTAAACTCTCCAAAACTGGAAAGCATGGATAATATTGGCACCCACCGCATAAGGCTACAGTAGGATTAAATGAAATAAGCATGTCAAGCACTTAACACAGGACACATAATAGGTGTTTTGAGGCAATAGGTGTCTAGTCTTGTCCTTTCTCCTGATTTGGAGAAAGGTGATGATGAAATGGATATGTTGAGCCTCTGTCAGATTTGGAAATCTTTGAACCAGGTGTTCCAGTTAAACAGGCTGATTCTTGACTGTAGAGTCAAACTACGATACTTATTACCTGAAGAGAATAGAAACCAGTGGGGATGTAGGGGGAGGGAAACACCAGGAAAGATCATCAAGTTTTTTGGGTTTTTTTTTCTTTCTTTCTCTCTCTCTCTTTCTTTTCTTTTTTTTTTTTTTTTTTTTTTTTTTGACAGGGTCTCACTCTCTCGCCCAGGCTGGAGGGCAGTGGCACAATCATGACTTACTGCAGCCTTGATCTCCTAAGGCTCGGGTGATCTTCACGCCTCAGTCCCCCAAGTAGCTGGGACTACAGGTGTGTGCCAACACACCCAATTTTTGTATTTTCAATAGAGAAAGAGTTTCGCCATGTTGCCCGGGCTGGTGTCGAACTCCTGTCTCAAGTAGTCCACTCGCCTTGGCCTCTCAAAGTGCTGGGATTACAGGCGTGAGCCATTGCGCCCGACCCATCAAGTTGTTTTCAGTTTTCTTCTGCAATAATGCACCCGAGGCATGTGATCCCCTTACATGACTACCGGTGGTTCACATGGGCAGTGAACTCAGTGATTTTCCCCTGGAGTGGGAAGCAGGTGTCCTAAGTGTTCTGTGTAGTTTGTAAAAGCATCTTGCAATCCCTGGGAAGTTCTGAGAGCCCTCTGGAAGCTTTTTTCTCTTTTCTACTCTTTATCTTGAGAATCATCAAAATAGACACTGGGAAACCCACTGCCTTCTTGACATTTCTATAGAAGACAAGTAGGACTGATTGCTTGTCTGATTGCAACAGGTCAAGGCAGCAGTTCTCAAAGCGTGGTCCCATGACCATGAGTATCACTTTGGAACTTATTAGAAATGCAAATTGTTGAGCCCCACCTAAACCTATAACAATCCATGTTTTTTAGGGGTTGGTTTGTTTTTGTTTTTGTTTTTTGAGATGATCTTGGCTCACTGCAGCCTTGACCTCTCATCTCTCACCAAGTAGCTGGGACCCCAGGTGCACACCACCATGCCCGGCTAATTTATGTATTTTTTTTTGTAGAAACAGGATCTTGCCATGTTGCCCAGGCTGGTATCGAACTCCTGGACTCAAGTGATCTACCCGCGTCAGCCTCTCAAAGTGCTGGGATTACAAGAGTGAGCCCTGTACTTGGCCAGCAATTTGTGTTTTAACAAGCCTTCCAGGTGATTCTGATGCGTGCTAAAGTTTGCTTATCATCAGTGGGTTAAGAAAAGGGGAGAAAGACACAGGAGCCAAATCATCACCCCATGAACAACCCTGGGCTTCCTCTGCCCTGCTTTTAGATTCAGATTCCTGCAGTCTCCATGCCTGATGCCCATCTGATGCTCTCGATGGATGACTTATTAGAGAGATTGAGTTCTGCCAGCACCATTTCTACCCTCACGCTGTGGAGGGAGGGGTTCCTGGTAAACTGTGCTTGCTTGCTAGGTCAATCAAGGACTGGCTTTATTTCTCTTACCCAAGACTTGTATGAATGTATTGTTCTCTTTGGACTAAGGAATATTCCAGCCTCTTTCCAACATTTACTAAATATATGTTGTCCTTGACTATTTTGATGACATTGCTGTGATGGGTCAAATATGGAGTAATAATGCTTTACTCAGTTTGAAATTGATTCACTTGGCCGGGTGTGGTGGTGCACGCCTGTAATCCCAGCACTTTGGGAGGCCAAGGCAGGTGGATCATTTGAGGTCAGGAGTTTGAGACCAGCCTGTTCAACATGGTGAAACCCCTGTCTCTACTGAAAATACAAAAAATTAGCCAGGTGTGGTGCCAGGCGCCCGTAATCCCAGCTACTCGGGAGCCTGAGGCAGGAGAATAGCTTGAACCTGGGAGGCAGAGGTTGCAGTGAGCTGAGATCACGCCACTGCACTCCAGCCTGGGTGACAGTGCGAGACTCCATCTCAAAAAAAAAAAAAAAAAAAAAAAAGAAAAGAAAATGATTCACTTATTTCATTTCTACCCTTTATTATAGTATTATAGTTATTTTTAATTTTTCCACTGTTGGTTCAGCCAACAAACACTTATTGGGAAGCCACTCAACTACTTGTTGAGTTGCCTAAAAGGTATTATATTCCCAGTTTTACAGATGAGAAAGCTGAGACTCAGAGCCCAAGTCTATACTGTAAGTGGCAGAGCTGGGATTTGAACCTAGATCTGTCTGGCTGCAGTGCTCATGCTCATTCTGCTACATCAAGTTCATTCTGGGACATGTCTTCCTCAATAGAACTTTTTAAGGATAGAAACCATGACACTGCTGGTCATGGTGGCTCACGCCTATGACTCCAACACTTTGTGAGGCTAACAGCGGAGGACAGCTTGAGTCCAGGAGTTCAGGACCAGCCTGGGCAACATAGTGAGACCTTGTCTCTACAAAAAATAAAAAAAGGGGTGGCATGCACTTGTGGTCCCAGCTACTCAGGAGGCTCAGATGGGAGGATCACTTGACCCCCAGGAGGTTGAGGCTGCAGTGAGCTATGATAGTGCCACCCCACTCCAGCCTGGGCAACACAGCAAAACCCTGTCTCAAAAAAAGGAAAAGAAAAGATAAAGATAAAAGAAACCGTGACACCTAGCAAGGTATTTTATACATTGTAGAATTTGAATCATGTTTGTTTAATGAATATAAAATGTGTTTTTAGAATAATTCAGGTTGATAGGCTGATAATATGGGCTACTAACTATGAACATCAGAGGTATTAGAAATACTTAGTTTGGGTTTCATAAAATGGTGGGAAAGTACCCCTCATCTCATGGGATGGAGTACAAAATTCACAGATGTAAGAATTAATGAGAGAGAAAGAGTGTTTGTATGGGGAAAGAGTGCTGAATAGGTACTAAACCAAATTTAGATTCTAATTTAGAAAATTTTTAAGGTTGCTTCTTGGTCTTTTCTGTACCTATGCACTTCAATTTAAAAAGTTACAAATAGCGAATACTGAATTTCTGCCTGTCAATAGGCATTTTACCAGGTGAAGCCATTTTTCTCAGAAGACGTAATATTTACTGCCTTGTATAATAATCAGAGATATTATGCATCCATGAATAGTTGACAGGCCATTCAGAGCAATGTTAATTCTCCGAATTGGAAAAGAGGAAAAGCTGTAGCAACGAGTACCACCTAGTGGCCACTCAGAAGATGTGACAATTTAGCCAACCTACTTCATTAGGAAAGGTTCAGCTTGCTATCAGTTGTAACTGCGATGGACTTCCGCACACAGAAGTTTGATTTCCAGCGGGACCCCATTTTCCAGATCCAGAAAAATTGAGTCCAAATAACTAATGACAAGTAATCACAGATTTGAGTTAGAAGTAAAGCCATATCTTGGACTTAACAGTGTGGAATGGGGAAATGTGAATAATAATGTTTCCTTCTTTGCCGTTTTTACCCCCCTGAAAAAGTATAATGTTAGTGCCCAATCTGTGATCATTCCCCTTCCAGATGAGGAAGTGGGAGAAAATATGGCCCAAGATCTGAAAAGGAAAATTCTTAAAGGGAATTGCTCACAAGAGGCTGACAAATTCTACTTTTAAAATGTTTGATGTGGGCTGGGCGCGGTGGCTCACGCCTGTAATCCCAGCACTTTGGGAGGCCGAGGCAGGCGGATCACCTGAGGTCGGGGGTTCGAGACCAACATGGAGAAACCCCATCTCTACTAAAAATATAAAATTAGCCGGGCATCGTGCTGCATGCCTGTAATCCCAGCTACTCGGGAGGCTGAGGCAGGAGAATTGCTTGAACCCAGGAGGTGGAGGTTGCAGTGAGCCGAGATCATGCCATTGCACTGCAGCCTGGACAACAAGAGTGAAACTCCGTCTCAAAAAAAAAAAAATGTTTAATGTAATTATGGACTTACAGAAAATTTGCAAGAAAAAGACAAAGAATTCTTGATACACTGCTTGTATTTCACTCAGTTTTCCCATATGTGAACATGTTACCATGCTTGCTTCTCCTTTCTCATTCTCTCTCTTTCCCCCATCCTCCACACATGTGCATGCACACACACACACACACACACACGTTTGAGAGTAAATTATAGACATAATGCCCTTTTGTTCCTAAATACTTCAATATGTATTTTCTAAAAAACAAAGATATTCTCTTATCAAAGTCAGAAATTTATCAGCAATCCAGTACTATCATCTAATGAACAGACCTTATTACAATTTCACCAATTATTCCACTAACAGCCTTTATAGCAAAAGGAAAAAAATTATGGTCCAGGATTAGCTTTCAATTTTTTCTTTTTTTACTTTAGAACATTTACATCAAGTCAAATTTCTTTAGTCTCATTTAACTTGGAACAATTTTTTTTCTTTTGAGACAGAGTCTCACTTTGTCACCCAGTGGTGTGATCTTGGCTCATTGCAACCTCTGCCTCCTGGGCTTAAGTGATCCTCCTGCCTCAGCCTCCCAAGTAGCTGGGACTACAGGCATGCAACACCATGCCCGGGTAATTTTTGCATCTTTTTTTTTGTAGAGATGAGGTTTGGCTATATTGCCCAGGCTAGTCTCGAACTCCTGAGCTCAAGTGATCCGCCCACCTCCACCACCCATAGTGCTAGGATTACAGGTGTGAGCTACCGCACCTGGCCAAACCTGGAGCAATTCTTTAGTTTTTCTTTGCCTTTTATTACCTGGCCAAAAAACCTGAGTAACAAAATAAATAATAAATTATAACCCATAGGGAAAAAAAGCTGCCAAGAATCCATAGGTTCTAATTGATATGTGTGTGTGTGTGTGTGTGTGTGTGTGTGTGTGTGTGTGTGTGTGTATACATATATATTCATGAATACATGAATTAGGAATAAGGGAAAGCTCTTCTGAAGAGAATGTCAACTAGTAAATGGAGAAGGAATTGTGGAATTTTAAAAAAACGCCATTTGAGGCCAGTGCAGTAGTTCACGCTTATAATCCCAGCACTTTGGGGGGCCAAAGTGGGTGGATCACCTGAAGTCAGGAGTTGAAGACCAGCCTGACCAACATGGAGAAACCCCGTCTCTACTAAAAATACAAAATTAGCTGAGCGTGGTGGTGCATGCCTGTAATCCCAGCTACTTGGGAGGCTGAGGCAGGAGAATCACTTGAACCCAGGAGGCAGAGTGTTGCGGGAAGTCAGGGACCCCGAACGGAGGGACCTGCTGAAGCCGTGACAGAAGAACATAAATTGTGAAGATTTCATGGACATTTATCACTTCCCCAATCAATACCCTTATAATTTCCTATGCCTGTCGTTACTTTAATCTCTTAATCCCATCATCTTTGTAAACTGAGGATGTATGTTGCTTCAGGACCCTGCGATGATTGCGTTAACTGCACAAATTGTTCGTAAAGCATGTGTGTTTGAACAATACAAAATCTGGGCACCTTGAGAACAGGTTAACAGTGATTTTCGGGGAACAAGGGAGATAACCTTAAAGTCTGGCTGCCGGTGGGCTGGGCAGGACGGAGCCATATTTCTCTTATTACCAAAAACGGGTAAGATAAATATCGCTGAATTCTTTCCCCAGTAAGGAATATTAATAATTAACAGCCCTGTGAAAAGAATGCATTCCCGGGAGGGCCTTTAAAATGGCCACTCTGGGGATGTCTGCCTTATGCAGCTGCAGATAATGGACGAAACATGCCCTGGCCACCTGCAGCGCCCCCAGGCTTGCTAGGATTAGGAAATTCCAGGCTGGCAAATCCTAGTCAGACTGGTTCTCTGCTCTTGAACCCTGTTAAGATGTTTATTAACGACAATGCATGCACAGAGGGACGTGGAAGTTCATTAGTGATTCTAGTTTCGCCCTGACCTTGTGATCTTACATTGACCTGCCATGTGATCTTTTGTTGCCCTTGAAGCATGTGATCTCTGTGAGCCACACCCTATTCGTACACTCCCTCCCCTTTGAAAATTGCTAATAAAAACTTGCTGGTTTTACGGCTCAGGGGGCATCACGGAACCTGCTGACATGTGACGTCTCCCCCGGACACTCAGCTTTAAAATTTCTCCCTTTTGTACTCTTTCCCTTTATTTCTCAGACCAGCCGACACTTGGGGAAATAGAAAAGAACCTACGTTGAATTATCGGGGGCAGGATCCCCTGATAGCGGAGGTTGCGGTGAGCCGAGATCGTGCCATTGCACTCCAGCCTGGGCAACAAGAGTGAAAAAAAATCACCACTTGACAATGTTAGTAATAATCAGGCAAAAATCATCAAGGGATGCTAAAAGTAGCATTCACTCATGACAAGTGAAAGTGAATGATTGATGAGTAACAGAATATTTACACAGTTTGAAAGGGTCTCCCCACAAAAACACGTATTAATTACAAAAAGAAAAACAGTAATTTTACGTTGAAGAAACTGGCAGACACTACCTTAACAAAAGATTAAAGTTAATCTCACTAGTAATGAGATGAACAGGCAATATGTAGTTCCTGATATCATGCACTGAGAAAGACACAGTATCACTTCTATGGTATCCCTCCCAAAAATGCATAACCTGAATTTAAAAATAAGAAAACAGACTAACTTAAATTGAAGGACAATCTATTAAATAAATGACTTATACTTTTAGAATCCTGCTTTGTAAACAAAACTTAGAGCTCCCTACAGCCCTACCGGCACATGGGACTGGATGGTTGTGTTAGGGTGCATGAGGGAGATCAAGTTCTTCAGGGTAAAGGCCAGGTCTTTTTTTTTTTTTTTTTTTTTAATTTAACTTGCACACAATGTGTGCACAGGAAGAATCACAGGGTGATTGCTCCTAGGTCTTTTTTGATCTGGGAACACTGAGTTGCTCTCTCAGGAGATGACTGTGCCCATCTGATCATACTAGTCATGCCAGGGACAAAGGTGCTGTGCCTACCTGTCACTCCCATGGCTACAGCCACTGACACCAGGGGCCATGAGACCACATCTCTATTGTAAGGTGTTTGGCGAAGGCCTTGAACTCTAGAGGGAGTACTCTAGACTTTGGGGGCACTTTCCAAAAGGCATCACTACCTTTTGGAAGCAGACAAAAGGAATCACTACACAGTGCAGAAGGCAGAAATATCTTCGCTCTGGGGAGTAAGAACTGGGAAGTTAAGCTGGTTCAGGAAAAGAAAAATGTATTTTCATAATGACAATGTAAGAGACAACTACTGAGTGGAGTTCAGTCTTTCTGAGGTGGGTTGGAAGAAGAGGAGGAGATATTGTAGCTACAACCCTTCCCTAATGCATTTCCTGGCTTCCTCATGCCACCATTAGGCTCCTAACCAAGTCTACGAGATGGGTCCAGATGGGGGATGGGCTTCCATCTTGGAAGCATCTCTGGCTCCAGGGCAATGGGCTTTCCTGTCTCCTCTGGGGGAATGGTGAGAAGAACACAGCCTCTTGGGTTGTTTTCTAGTGACCTATGGAATGACAAGCTCCAGTGCTTACTACTACACCAAAGTGATGTCTGAGCTCTTCTTACATACTCCATCAGACACTGGAGTCTCCTTTCAGGCCATCAGCAGCATGGCAGACTTCTGGGATGTGAGTATAAGATCTTTTCTACCCCTCCCCTCTCATTCTCAATGGCCTGAGGCCACAGGTCAGACAATGCATCAGACCTTATGCTGGGAAATCAGATCAGTCAGGGATCATACTGGGTCAAAGAGCCAGGCTGAATTAATGGGTTAGGCTAGAGTTCAGGTGGAGGTGGGTAAGGGATTAATACAGCAATCAGGGAATTAACCCAGGAGTTAGATTAGTATCGGGAGTCAGAGGTAAGGCTGAACTTCAAAACGAATTTTAAATAAAGAGTAGGGCCACTTCAGTTCAGACTCTGGTCAAGGTTCATTGGTCAATGGAGGAGTTTTAAAAAGCAGGCCGGGCACGGTGGCTCACACTTGTAATCCCAGTACTTTAGGAGGCTGTGGCAGGCAAATTACCTGAGGTCAGTTGTTCAAGACCAGCCTGGACAACATGGTGAAACCCTGTCTCTACTAAAAATACAAAAATTAGCTGGGCGTAGTGATGCATGCCTGAAATCCCAGCTACTCAGGAGGCTGAGGCAGGAGAATCGCTTGAACCTGGGAGGCAGAGATTGTGGTGAGCTGAGATTGTGCCACTGCACTCCAGCCTGGGTGACAAAGTGAGACTCTGTCCCTAAAATAATAATAATAATAATAATGATAATAACAATCTTTTAAAAAGCAGTCTGGAGACAAGCTGGGGAGTCAGAGGATGAGGGCAAAGGTCATCCTAAAGGTAGGGGATCAGGAGGAGGCTGGGTAAGGTTCAAGCCAGCTTGTGGTTCAGTTTGCCCAGGGCCCACTACTGGACAGTTTGTATTGGACCAAATGGTACAACAACCAGAGCTTGGGCCATGGCTCCCACTCCTTCATCTACTATGAGAACATGCTGCTGGGGGTTCCGAGGCTGCGGCAGCTAAAGGTCCGCAATGACTCCTGTGTGGTGCATGAAGACTTCCGGGAGGACATTCTGAGCTGCTATGATGTCTACTCTCCAGACAAAGAAGAACAACTCCCCTTTGGGCCCCTCAATGGCACAGCGTGAGTGAGCCTGTCCTACCAATATCACAGGGCTTGCCCCTGTAAACCTGACATCATCCCAAGGTCTGAGAACCACTTCCACTGAGGCTTAAAGAGCCTCGAGAACACTTCAGGGGACTTCAGGGGGCATCTCCCTGAATCCCAGCTGTGACTGTTTGGGGACCTTGGTCTGTGTCACTCAGGAACAGAGGAGGTAGGTTAGCAAACACAGCCATAGCCTCCAGACTTGTTCCCACACACAGGTCGCAACCACACTTGTCCTATCTTGCATGTAGTCCTTCCAGGGAAAGCTTCCCTTCTTGCCTAGAAGTTGGTTAGGGGTATACAGAACGGGTGAAATTGAAGAGCCCAACCCTTGAGATTGATACGTGAAGCAGCAAGGGGTCAAGGATGGATGACAAATTAGGGAAGAAGGGGGAAAGGGTGGACACGACAGAAGAGGGAGGAAATAAGCACCCAGGGTAGAAAGTTTAGTGGATAGAATGGAGAAACATGGGGTGAAGGAGCCTGATGTGCAATCACAGAGCTGGAGGATCTTTTCCTCCTGGTCCAGGTGCTTCCCTTATGGGGACTATTCACGGTGGGCCAAAAGTGGGGCTTGGCTTTGTCATCCAAATCTTTGAGTGACATAGTGAAAAATCAGATTTACATTTGAGTTTCAGTTCTGTCATTTATAGCTGGATTATCTCGGTAACCTCTTTCATAGTTTCCTCTTCTGCAAAATGTGGATAATATTCACTCTCCCTTCTCAAAAGGTTGTTAGTATCAAACAGAATAATAAATGATACACTATATATGTATATATCACATATCTCATACACACACACACACACACACACGCACACAATATGTAAACCTGTAAAGCCCAGACAATGATAAAGCATTGTCATTGCCTTGGGAGATGAACTTTTGGGCTGGCTCAGCTGGCATTTTCTGTGGCAGGTGGACATACCACTCGCAGGATGAGTTGGGGGGCTCCTCCCACTGGGGCAGGCTCACAAGCTACAGCGGAGGTGGCTACTACCTGGACCTTCCAGGATCCCGACAGGGTAGTGCAGAGGCTCTCCGGGACCTTCAGGAGGGACTGTGGCTGGACAGGGGCACTCGGGTGGTGTTCATCGACTTCTCAGTCTACAATGCCAATATCAATCTTTTCTGTGTCCTGAGGTGAGCCCCCTTTCCCTACTTTATCACCCTGTCCATGGCTCCTGGTTCCCGTCTCTTGTGCATGAGACCCTTCCCTAAACTCATACCCTGTGGTGGGGGTGGAGAGGAGAGGAAGTGGGAGGAGCTGTCCCAGCCCAGGCTCCACTAGACATCTCCCCCTCCCCCTGTAGGCTGGTGGTGGAGTTTCCAGCTACAGGAGGTGCCATCCCCTCCTGGCAAATCCGCACAGTCAAGCTGATCCGCTATGTCAGCAACTGGGACTTCTTTATCGTTGGCTGTGAGGTCATCTTCTGCGTCTTCATCTTCTACTATGTGGTGGAAGAGATCCTGGAGCTCCACATTCACCGGCTTCGCTACCTCAGCAGCATCTGGAACATACTGGACCTGGTGGTCATCTTGGTGAGGGACAGATATCTAGGACTTGGGACATTCTGGGGTGAGGAGGGGGTTCCACCCTAATAGGGGCTCCAGGTTCTTCCTTTTGGAGCCCTAAGCCCTCCTTCTGACTTTTGGTCAAATCATCGTTTAACAGCTCCCTAAGTGAGAGGGAGATGTTCCCCTCTCTCAGCCCCTGGGAAACCCTGTCTCTCACATCTCCTCTCCTCCTCACCTGTCATCTGAGCCCTGCTTTTTTTTTTTTAATGTACTATATTCTGCCCCTCTCTTGTCTTTTGTCTTTATGAACCGTTCTGTGGAAACCCATGCCTTTTGTCTTCTATTCAAATATTCTGCCCCTTCTTCTTCATCTCCCTCCTATTAACGAGACAAATTCAATTCCTGACCAAAGCTTGGAAGTGGTGGGAGTGGAAGGAAATGACTGGTTCCAGTTCCCTACAGCCCTTTACAATCTATACATTAATATTTACCACTGTCCCCAATGCCTTCTCTTGGGCTTTGGAACACTTAAGATGCTCCCCAGTCATCCTACCCAGTTCCATTTGAAACTGAGTGAACAAGTCAGCAAGGAAGGCTTTTTTCCCACCTGTCTTACCTACCCTGGCTCTCCCTTGGGGCCTCATCTTGGAACTTCCCTTGAGATCCCCTTGCCTTCTCTGACACCCCCATGATCCCTGTGTGACAGCTCTCCATTGTGGCTGTGGGCTTCCACATATTCCGAACCCTCGAGGTGAATCGGCTCATGGGGAAGCTCCTGCAGCAGCCAAATACGTATGCAGACTTTGAGTTCCTCGCCTTCTGTCAGACACAATACAACAACATGAATGCTGTCAACCTCTTCTTCGCCTGGATCAAGGTACCTGGGATTCCCACACCCAGCTTTGCTTCAAGGCACACTCATTCTCCCTTCTTTTTTTTTTTTTTTTTTTTTGAGATGGAGTCTCGCTCTTGCCCAGGCTGGAGTGAAGTGGGGCGATCTCGGCTTACTGCAACCTCCACCTCCTGAGTTCAAGTGATTCTCCTGCCTCAGCCTCCTGAGTAGATGGGACCACAGGCACCCACCACCACGCCTGGCTAATTTTTGTATTTTTTGTGGAGACGGGGTTTCACCATGTTGGCCAGGCTGGTCTCGAACTCCTGACCTCAGGTGATCTGCCTACCTCAGCTTCTCAAAGTGCTAGGATTATATGCATGAGCCACCGCCCCTGACTTTTTTTTTTTTTTTTTTTTTGAGACGAAGTCTCACTCTGTTGTCTGGCTGGAGTACAATGGCACGATCTCAGCTCACTGCAACCTCTGCCTCCCGGGTTGAAGCGATTCTCCTGCCTCAGCCTCCTGAGTAGCTGGGATTACAGGCATGCACCACCACACCCAGCTAACTTTTTATATTTTTAGTAGAGACGAGGTTTCACCATGTTGGCCAGGCTGGTCTTGAACTCATGACCTTGAGCGATCCACCTGCCTCAGCCTCCCAAAGTGCTGAGATTGCAGGAGTGAGCTGCTGTACCCAGCTTTTTTTTTTTTTCTTTTTTTTTTTAATGGTCCCAGTATGTCCCTCAATCAGTTGCCCAGACTGGAGTGCAGTGGTGCAATCTCAGCTCACTGCAACTTCCGCCTCCCAGGTTCAAGTGATTCTCTGCCTCAGCCTCCCAAGTAGCTGGAATTACAGATGCGTGCCACCACGCCCAGCTAATTTTTGTATCATTCTCCCTTCTTCAATATGTGTCTCATTTTCTTTGTCTGGCTTGGCAACTCCTGTGGCCTCCATAGGCCCTTGGCATGGACTTATCAATGCTTTTCCCTTTTCCTTCTTCATCCCTTGGTTCAACATGGTCCTTCCAGATATTCAAGTACATCAGCTTCAACAAAACCATGACCCAGCTCTCCTCCACGCTGGCCCGCTGTGCCAAGGACATCCTGGGCTTCGCCGTCATGTTCTTCATTGTTTTCTTCGCCTATGCCCAACTCGGCTACCTGCTTTTCGGGACCCAAGTGGAAAACTTTAGCACTTTCATCAAGTGCATGTGTGTGTCCTGTCCCCTTCACTCCTCCCTGGCCCCTCACCCTCCAGCTCCATGGGTGTATGTATCCTTGGGGAAGATGCGTACGTGCGTGTCTGTGTGTCTGTGTTTAAAGCATCTGTGTGAGGGTCTCCGGAAGCCCTGGTGTGTGTGCTCAAATAATCTAAGCACCCTGCCCTGTGTCTATCAGATTGGGGTGGACGTGTGGTGAGGGGTCTGTCTGTGATTAGGAAAGTGGGATGGGGGGTGTTTGTTAGGCTCTGGGTAAAGCCCAGATCTGGTCTCTCAGTTTCACTCAGTTCCGGATAATCCTCGGGGACTTTGACTACAATGCTATCGACAATGCCAACCGCATCCTGGGCCCTGCCTACTTTGTCACCTATGTCTTCTTCGTCTTCTTCGTGCTCCTGGTGAGGGTCTCTCTGAGGGGTGGGGACACAGACAGCCTGCAGGGTGGAGTTTTGGTCCCAGTATGTCCCTCACTCAGGATTGATAAGTTTCTCAAATCAAGGATGGAGAGTGAGTGGGGGAGCAGATGTATGGATCTTCTGAGAGATGGTTAATGTAGTATAGCCAGCATGGTCAGTTTGCAGGTTTGCAGAGTATAAGGGAACCTGCAGACTCCCTCAGTAAAATCAAACCCTCATTCTCCAAGGATGGAAATGGGGAGAAAAGTGTCTCATGAGGAGCAGTAGCTGCACCTGGAAGCTTCTATGACTGTCCTCCAAGACTCCCCTTCTTCTGGGGATCTCATGCTGATTTCTGCTGTCACTACTTGGTAGTTCTCTCTCCCTGCCAACCATGAAAAGTCTGGATTACTATTTATTTATTTTAGACAGGGTCTCACTCTGTCACCCAGGCTGGAGTGCAGTGGTGCAATCTCAGCTCACTGCAACCTCCACCTCCCGATCTCAAACTATCCTCCCACTTTAGCTTCCTGAGTAGATAGGACCACTGGTATGGTCAGGAGCCACCACACCCAGCTAATTTTTGTATTTTTTGTAGAGACAGGGTTTTGCTGTGTTGCCCAGGCTGGTCTCTAACTCCTGGACTCAAGCAATCTGCCTGCCTTGGCCTCCCAAAGTGCTGGATTACAGGTGTAGGCCACTGTGCCCAGCTCTTGGATTTTATTCTTACTAACAAGGCCAGCAATTTTCTTTATTTGATCAATGGATGGGGATACAGATATGGATTGGGGGGTAGATGAAAAAGAGATCACAATTGTACTCTCACCCTGAAAAGCTTCTAGTTCCAATGATTGATGGGCCCTTATACGAAGGAGGTCTGTGGCATATGTTATTGTATCTCTGTGGTCAGAAAGGTTATTACAGCAACTGACAGTGAGGACACCAGGTTGGTCAAGAAGCATGATCCATCTCTAATAGAACTGTGCTGAAAGGCTGGGCTCTGGGGACCCTGAGAGGCAGGGATTGGTGGGCTGCCGAACTGGGGTTGAGAGCACTGACCCCTTTGGAACACGTGTCTTGGACATTAATGGGGTCAGTGGGCTCAATCCTTTCAGTGGGTCTGGGGGTGAGGACCCAGGTCCCCACTTTATTTTCCAGAACATGTTCCTGGCCATCATCAATGACACATATTCAGAGGTCAAGGAGGAGCTGGCTGGACAGAAGGATGAGCTGCAACTTTCTGACCTCCTGAAACAGGTGACTGCTCAGTCTCCTTGAGCTACACATTTCCATCAGTGCCCCAGTCTAAGGCTCTGTGTCCTGGTCTGTTCCTGACTGATTGAGGTGCCTGTGCCCTTGTGTGCCTTTAATTTATCCTTGGAAGCCTGGCATACTATGGGTGGGGCTGGGGGCCAGGGATGAGTGAGCAGCCTGTGAGAACTTGTGCCTATTTCCTTTCCCTTTCAGGGCTACAACAAAACCCTGCTAAGACTGCGTCTGAGGAAGGAGAGGGTTTCGGATGTGCAGAAGGTCCTGCAGGGTGGGGAGCAGGAGACCCAGTTTGAGGATTTCACCAACACCTTAAGGGAGTGAGCAACCAGAGACCCAGCCTTCTCTAATACCAGTCTCTTAAGTCCTCAACCCTCAACCATACTTCATTTGCTTATAAGCCTTTGGTTTTAGTTTGGGGGCCTCTGATCTTGACTTGCAGGCTTCAGATCTTTGCCCGTAGGTCTCCGCTCCTGACCTTCAGAACTGTGCCCTTGGTTTAAAGATCTCTGACCGTGGTTTATAACATCCTGGATCTTGTTGAACAACTCTTAGGAACCAATGTAATAATTCCCTAATCATTGAATACACACCCCACTCCCACAAAACTCTGATTTTTGTTCTATGCTTCCCTACAAACACTCATCTATTCCTTTAGCCATTCACTCCCTGATTCCCAGTCGAACATATTAACACACATTGAGCAAATACATTGTGAGCACCAGCTGCAGATCAGGCACTGAGTAATAGACAACATAATTTTTTTTTTTTTTTTTTGGAGAAAAAAAACAAAGTCCTGCTCTGTTGCCCAGGCTGGAGTGCAGCTGCACAATCTTGGCTCACTGCAACCTCAGCTTCCCCGGGGTCAAGCAATTCTCATGCCTCAGCCTCCTGAGTAGCTGGGACTACAGTCACGTGCCACCACGCCCGGCTAATTTTTGTATTTTTAGTAGAGATGGGATTTTGCCATGTTGGCCAGGCTGGTCTCAAACTCCTGGCCTCAAGTGATCCACCCACCTCAGCCTCCCAAAGTGCTGGGATTAGGAGACAACGTAATTAAATGGGACAAAGTCTTTGTTTTCTAAGAGCTCATAGACTTGCAAATAAACTGAATCACAGAATAAGTTCAACAGAAGTGACTAGGAGTAGAGGGTGATCAATTCTATCTCTGAGCTTAAGGGAAGGCTTCCTGGAAGAGGTAATGTCTAAACAGGGTTTTGGAGGATGAATAGCTCACAAGTGGACAAGCAGAGGAAGGCTCTTCCAAGAAGAGATGAAAGCACATACAAAAGCATAGAGGTCTGAAACCAAGCAACATATACAGGAGGAATAAGTAGTTGAGCATTGCTAAGGTATTAAATAAAGGGGCGGGGACGGGTGGTGGTCATAGCAGGAGATGAGACCAGAGAAACAGGCAAGGACCACACTGAGAAAGGCCACACTACCACTCTGCCAAAAGAATAGGGTGCCAGAAGGGATTTCAAGAAGGGACATTTTTAGATCTGCATATTAGAAAGGTTAATTACTCTAGTTGTATTATGGAGGATGGATTTCAGGGGTAGGGAGTAAAGGGGAAGCTGGGGCATAGCAGGTTATTTAGAGGCAAACAGATTTTGCAATAATCCCTGTAGGAGGTCATGAGGCCCTGAACCTAGTGAGCAGGAGTCAGGAGAGAAAGAAGAAACAGAACCAAGCGTTTTCCTGGGGGTAAGATTGCTAGACTTTGGAGAACCTTCTTTTCCAGAAGCAAAACTTTTGCCAGAGTCAAGCAAAAGAGTGAGGAAGTCCATAACTGAGAGGTCACTGCCACAGCTGGGCAGAACTCATTTCATCATCCTCTTCTCAGACTGGGACACGCAGAGCATGAAATCACTGAGCTCACGGCCACCTTCACCAAGTTTGACAGAGATGGGAATCGTATTCTGGATGAGAAGGAACAGGAAAAAATGCGACAGGACCTGGAGGAAGAGAGGGTGAGCTGGGCTGATGGGTGGAGAGGCAGTGTAAGGAAACAGCTCACCCTCCCCTTCCCCCAACACACCTAGAACACAAACCCACCCTGAAAACTCTCCCATAGATAGACAGTAAAGAACTCTCTAGAATAGTAGTTCCCAAACTGCTGCACATTAGAATACCCTGGGGGGCCTTTAAAAATCTTCATACTCAGGACACACACTCTAGACCAATTAAACCAGAATCTCTGGGTGTGGGGCCTAGACATCAGTACTTTTTAAAACTCCTTAGGTGATTCCAATACATTGCCAAGGTTGAGAATCATGCTCTAAAACACAGGCTTAGGAAAAATGACCAACTGCCCAAGAATCACTGATACTTCCCTCAGAGGGCTTGCCTTCTCTTGGGAATTTTCAAACTTGGATTCTTGGCTGTCCCTACTGTGCCTGCTCCATCCCTATCCAGTGTAGACCAAAAAAAGTCAAAGGCAGGGTGACAGCAGCCTAGAAAGTGCCAAGAACACTGGTAGTGTCCCTCCTCTGCTAAAATGAGTTGGCCTCTAGTAAACACCTCATCCATCAAGGCTTCTAGGATCTTGTGTTTTCTTTGAGAGGTGACTCCTCCAGAGGTTGGTCCAGCACCACCACCCTGACCCTATTGTCTCCAGAGTCTGGGAGGGAAGGAGAATAGCAAGAACTAGAACCTGAGCCTTGGTCCTGAGATCCCAGTAGAGTGGGTGATAGAACAGGAGCTGATGGCTTCCCAGAGTTATCTCCTCCCCTCTAACCTCTGACTTCCTGAGCAGGTGGCCCTGAACACTGAGATTGAGAAACTAGGCCGATCCATTGTGAGCAGCCCACAAGGCGAATCGGGTCCAGAGGCTGCCAGAGCAGGAGGCTGGGTTTCAGGAGAAGAATTCTATATGTACGTGCAGCCAAGAAGGGCTGGTTCAGGGCTGGCAACACTTCTATTATGATACCCTATCTTGTACTTTTTCCCACAACTTTCCAATTCTCTCTCCTACCCCAGGGAGAACCTCTGCTCCCCTTTAATTCTGCCTACAAGGCTGGGTCTTCCCTTCCTTGTTCCAATCAGGACACATGCCCTTCTGTGAACCCTGCCTCTTTAGACATCCAGCCCCTAGACACAGATTTCTGCTCCATTCGTCTCTCTCAAATCCCACACAGGCTCACAAGGAGAGTTATGCAGCTGGAGACTGTCCTGGAAGGAGTAGTGTCCCAGATTGATGCTGTAAGCTCAAAGCTGAAAATGCTGGAGAGGAAGGGGTGGCTGGCTCCCTCCCCAGGCGTGGTGAGTGGCCCTTCACCTGGTCCTCCTATTTCCTCACAGCTGAACTCTGCCATCTTTTCCACTCAGTGGGTGGGGCAAGAACATTTCTGAAAGACCTGTGTTTTCAGGCTCCTGGGGAAACATGTTCATAGCAGTTAGTGTATCAGCAGAGATGGGTCATGGAGATAAGGCCTGGAAGTTGCTTGCCCTGGCCTAAGGGCTGCCTTGGCCACATGAGATGGTCTGTGTCAGTCTGTTTGGGCTAATATAATAAATTATCATAGACTGGGTGGCTTATAAGCAACACAAGTTTGTTCCTCACAGTTTGGGAGGCTGGGAAGTCAAAAGATCAAGATGACAGTAGATTCAGTATCTGTTGAGGGCCCACTTCCTGATTCATAGAGAGCTGTCTTCTTGCTGTGCACTTTCATGGTGGAAGGGGTAAGGGAAGTCTCCTTTATTTTATTTTTTAATTTTATTTATTATTATTATTTTTTGAGACGGAATTTCACTCTTGTTGGCCAGGCTGGAGTGCAATGGCGCGATCTCGGCTCACTGCAACCTCCGCCTCCTGGGTTCAAGTGATTCTCCTGCCTCATCCTCCCAAGTAGCTGGGATTACAGGCATATGCCACCACACCCAGCTAATTTTGTATTTTTAGTACAGATGGGGTTTCTCCATGTTGGTCAGGCTGGTCTCGACCTCTTGACCTCAGGTGATCCACCCGCCTTGGCTTCCCAAAGTGCTGGGATTACAGGCGTGAGCCCATTCATAAGGGCTACATACTCACTATCTAATCCCCTCCCAAAGGCCCCACCTCCTAATACTATCACATTGGGGATTACAATTTTAACGGATGAATTTGGGAGGAACGCAAACAGTCTATAGCAGTCTGAGTTCTCTGGAATCAGATACAGAGAAAAGAAAAGTGGTACACAAACTATTTCTTCAAATGATTTGTCCCTTTCTTCTTCCAACAGAAGGAACAAGCTATTTGGAAGCACCCGCAGCCAGCCCCAGCTGTGACCCCAGACCCCTGGGGAGTCCAGGGTGGGCAGGAGAGTGGTGAGGAAGGGGGCCTAAAGCATCAGACAGCAGGCTTCCCTCCCTGTGCCTCCGCACAGGCCCCCTCGCCACATCCCCTGCACTTCTAGGACAACAGGTCCCATCATGGCTGCTGCTGAGCCCCACTCTGCATCTGGCCTTTTGAGCCAATGTTTCTGTGTGTGGTGGGCATCATGCTTAGGCTTGTGACTCAGTGTTTCTGTGTGTTGCCACATAGCTCTGTGAAATAACATCTTCCGCTGGGCCTTTTACTCCCTGTGTACTTAGCTCTGTGTGTTAATTTAAAAAAAAATGTTAACAAACAGGATAAAGAGAGGGAGGGTAATGGCTCTTCCTAAGCATCTGGATAGCCATGGTCTGTGAAAAAGGTAGAAACCAAGAGAGTAGGCGGTATCTAGATGTCTTCCTACTTCCCAGTGAATCTTATTCTTATCCTTTGTGCATCCCAAGATTTGTTACTAGCACCCATGGGTTTCTTGTTTTCCCCTATAGAGGTTCCCTATAAAAGAGAAGAGGAAGCCTTAGAGGAGAGGAGACTTTCACGTGGTGAGATTCCAATGCTGCAGAGGAGTTAAGTGTGAGGCACTCCTGGAGCAAAGTCTATGAAGGATCTTCTGCAAGAGGCCGCCTTCTGGTCCACTGAACCTGGAAACTGAGTGGGCTTTAAGCAGGAGATAAAAATGGAGCCTGAAGGGAATCAGGCAAGGAAATGACCTCAGGATTCAGAGATCTTCGAATTAATATGTGGTGGGTTCTGACATTATTCTTCCACAAGACCATGTGGGTTTCCATGGTGGCTATTAATAAAACTCCTTAGGAAAACTTGGACTTTGCATTTGCTTCTGGTATTATAGAGGGAAGAAAGGCCATCCATGTGCCTGGGCTGGAATAGGTTCATGCTCTCTAGGGGGTATAGAGTAGGTGCAGTGATGGGAAGGAGCTGGGCTATAAGAACTTCTAGGCCCAGCACAGTGACTCATGCTTGTAATCCCAGCACTTTGGGAGGCTGAGTTGGGCGGATCACTTGAGGCCAGAAGTTCCAGACAAGCCTGGGCAAAATGCTGAAATCCTGTCTTTAATAAAAATACAAACAAATTAGCCGGGTGTGGTGGCGCATGCCTCTTATCCCAGCTACTTGGGAGGCCGAGGTATGAGAATCGTTTGAACTTGGGAGGTGGAGGTTGCAGTGAGCTGAGCCGAGATCACGCTACTGTACTCCAGCCTGGGTGACAGAGCGAGACTCTGTTTCAAAAAAAAAAAGAACTTCTGGCTCGCAGGAATGGCTTGAAGTAGTGGTTACTATGGTTGCACCATAGGAAAAGTGGGGACAGGTGACAAGTGAGACTCAGTCCTCAGGGTGGAGACAGTCAGGGTAGGAGGGCTGGGGATAAGGGGTAGCTGGTGTGTGTGTGTATGTGCTAGCATCGGGGTGGGGTGAGAGGGTGCAGAGGGAGGATAACCAGGGATAAGATAAGAAACTACCAAGATTTTGGGTGTCCAGGAGCCTGCCTGAGGCCTGCTGAATATCTCCTATCCCTTCTTCTGTGGCCTTTATCCCTCCTCATTTTGCACCTTCGATTGCTCCCCAGTCACTTCTTCTCATCCATCTCTTTCACTCACTCCTGTTCTCCCATCCCATTAAGTACTCTGTATACCTAGGAGGCTTGTGAAACAGCTTAAATGCAATTCAGATAACCAGAGTGTATCCTCAGCCCTAAAAAAGTTACAGTCCAAGCTTTCTTCAAGAAAGGCTGTATCAACTGAAGAGAAGTAGATGCCTGCCTGCAGTTTAAGAAATAGGGGCCAGTGAGTTGGTGTTAACTCAGGACATTGGGAGGGAGAGTATTTAGGACCAGAGATCAATGCCTGAAGGTTTCCCAAAGTGTGGACGAGACAACCTGTAAAACTTTGGATTCCCTGAGCAATCTTTTGATGACTAACTCCAGTGCGGAGTGTCAGGAGAGGGGGCAACCCGTCTTCAGTGGTTTGGGTCAGCAGGCCACAAACAGGGTTGACTATTCCCAGACGGGTCGTGAGTGGTACAAGATGAGTGATGCCTCCAGGGTGTGACTGTAGGGATGAGCTCGCCCTCAGTCCCAGACGTCGCGACTGTTGGCAGTGGATCAATTCACAACAGCCTGGCGTAGCTTCAGTTTCGGCTCCGGAATCGCCCTTTGCTGTGTCATAGACCTGAGGCTGGACTGGACCGCTAGGCGCAGGACTGCAGGGCCGGCCGGGTGGGCGGGACACACCCAGTGCGCACGCGCAGCACCCCGGCCCGGAAACAGCGCAGGGTCTGCTATGGCGGCGGCAGCCGAGGGCGTCCTGGCGACCCGGCGTGATGAGCCCGCCCGAGGTACCCGGAATGGATGGGGAGGAAGCGTCTGGTGGGGGGCTTGGGGCTCCATCTCGGGAGGGCGAGGTTGAGTGTGTGGTGGCTCACCTGGCAGGAACGGGCTGGTGAGAGGAGTGCACTTGTCTCTGCGCGCGAGTGTTTGTCCTGTCAGGGTGACTGGGATGGTTTAGCGGGGGTGCCGGGTATGGGCGAGGGGCGGTGCGAGGGAGGCGAGTTGGTGTGTCAGATGGGCAGGGACGCAGTGAAGGACTTGAAATTATGGCAGATGGAGAATGGAGCCGACTTGATGGAATGAAGGCAAGTGGAGGGATGTCGGAACAGGCTGCTTTGGCTGGATTAGCACCGGGTGTAGGCGGGACACTTAGTCATTCTCCCTTGGCCCAGACGATGCCGCCGTGGAGACAGCTGAGGAAGCAAAGGAGCCTGCTGAAGCTGACATCACTGAGCTCTGCCGGGACATGTTCTCCAAAATGGCCACTTACCTGACTGGGGAACTGACGGGTGAGGCGGGGTCTGGGTTGATTCGGGTGCGGTTTGGCCCAGGAGGCCTGGGAGATGGTTAGCAGCATCAGTCTGCAGCTCCCTTCCTACACTGCATGCCCTGAGACAGGCCTGTTGGAAGTTTGGGGAGGTCATGAATGGGAGAGAAAGAGAATACAACTCTGCAGGCCTCTGTAACATAGACTAATGAGAAAACAATAACAAAAAAGAATTCATATCCAGCAACAGTAATCAAGAAGTGCTTCCTTGGGGAAAGTGTATTTTGAGCAGGGTTGTGAAGGGAGTTATTGGTGGAAAAGGGGGAGATGATACAACTAGTGAATGAGGTGGTATGTCCAAGCAATGTGTTTGGCTAAAGCAGAAGATGTGTTTACCGGGATAAAGAGAAATGAAATTGAGGAACGGGGAGTGACCTGCAGATTTAGGGACCTATTAGTTTGGTCTGAGGATTTGATAACCGATCCTTTGCGACATGACTAGTGTTTGATCGTTTCCAAGTGGACACATGACCTATGTGTGGAGGAGGATCAGAAAGTGAAGTATGGGCCGGGCGCGGTGGCTCATGCCTTTAACCCCAGAGGCTGAGGCTAGTGGATCACTTGAGGTCAGGAGTTTGAGACCAGCCCGAGCAAAATGGCGAAATCCTGCCTCCACTAAAAATACAAAAATTAGCCGGCCGTGGTGGTGGGCGCCTGTAATCCCAGCTACTGGGGAGACTGGGGCAGGAGAATCGCTTGAACCCAGGAGGTGGAGGTTGCAGGTTGCAGTGGACTGAGATCACGCCACTTGCACTCCAGCCTGGGCGACAGAGTGTGACTCCATCTCAAAAAAAAAAAAAGAAAGAAAGTGAAGTCTGGTCCAGTACAGCATCTCAAAAACATTTATTAAATTGTTTCACTTCCCCAGGAAATTACTGTAAGCTAAATTTGTGAACCAGAATCTATGAGAAAAGGCTTGATACAGAATAGTAGGGGTTGTGAATCTGTAATTTTTTTTTTTTTTCTTTTTCTGTTTTTAAGAGACAGGGTCTCACTATGTTGCCTGGGCTGGTCTTGAACTCCTGAGCTCAAGTGATCCTCTTTCCATCTATTTTGGTTGATGGCACCGCCCAGGCTTAAAACCCCAGATACATCTTAGTCTGCTTCCATCCCTCAATATCTACTTGAACAAGTCCTATAAATTCCACTTCTGTAATGTTCTTGCACCCATGCTCTCCTTTCCATTCCTTTTACCACCACTCTGCCTGAGATCTTCATTACTTTTCTTTTATTATTATTATTATTTAAAAAAATATGGCCAGGCACTGTGGCTCACACCTGTAATCCCAGCACTTCGGGAGGCCTAGGCAGGCGGATCACCTGAGGTCAGGAGCTCCAGACCAGCCTGCTCAACATGGCGAAACCCTGCCTCTACTAAAAATACAAAAATTAGCCAGGTGTGGTGGCGCACGCCTGTAATCCCAGCTACTCAGGAGGCTGACACGGGAGAATCGCTTGACCTGAGAGGTGGAGGTTATAGTGAGCTGTGATTGTGCCATTGCACTCCAGCCTGGGTGATGGAGGGAGACTCTGTCCTAAATAAATAAATAATAGAGATGAGGTCTGCTCCGTTGCCCAAGCTGGCCTCAAGTGATCCTAACACCTCAGCTTCCCAAAATGCTGGGATTACAGGTGTGAGCCACTGCACCCAGCTGTGACTCTGTAAGTTATCAGCCTGATTATTTGTTTGTTTATTTTTGAGCAAGAGAAACCAAGTAACAAAATGTAGGTTTTTGGCTTCTCTTTAATAATTCCAAAGATTTGGCGCTACTAGCCCCTGCATTTTTTCAAGGCTATAATTGACTAGAGCTGAGCAGCTGCCTCTTAAAAGGATTAGTGCTATCTAATTTGTCCTTACCACTTCCTGTTTTTTCCCCTTTACTGGGAACTAGTGTTAAGTGCCATTGATCACTGTTCTCTACTGTTATTTTTATTAGTAGCAGTACAGAAATGGTTTTCTATACCAATGGCTCTATCAAAACTGGTAAAGTAAATGATGGGCTAAGAGGATCACATATTCCAAGAAGTAAGGGGAAGCACATTTCTTCATGGAAGTGAATAATTTTCTTATGCATTTAATGTGCAAACACTTGGCTTACTTTACTCATTTACATTATCTTGCTGGCTTCTAGGTGTTTGAATATGTCACCCTTGTTTTATTTTATTTTATTTTATTTTATTTAGACAGAGTTTTCACTCTTGTTGCCCAGGCTGGAATGCAGTGGTGCAATCTCGGCTCACTGCAACCTCCGTCTCCCAGGTTCAAGCAATTTTTCTGCCCCAGCCTCCAAAGTAGCTGGGATTACAAGCACACGCCACCACGCCTGGCTAATTTTTTTTTTTATATTTAGTAGAGATGAGGTTTCGCCATGTTGGCCAGGCTGGACTTGAACTCCTGACCTCAAGTGATCTGCCCACCTTGGCCTCCCAAAGTGCTGGGATTACAGGCATGAGGCGCAATGCCTAGCTGTGACCTTTGTTTTAGAGAGACTAATTTGATAGCAGTATAAATATGAGAGTGTAGATATGGGGGAGAGAGAACAGAGAGAGATGAGCAATAATTCAGATGAAAAGTAATAGAGGACCAGGCACCGTGGCTCATGCCTGTAATCCTAGCACTTTGGGAGGCAGGAGGATTGCTTGAGGCCAGTAGTTCAAGACCAGCCTGGGCAACATAGCACGACTCCATCCTTGTAGTCTTGTCTTTTCCCCTACCATCCAGAGGTTACATGCTCCAAGTAATCTAATAATAATAAAAGAGAAGAAAAGTAATGAAGATATGAGGCAGAGTGGTGGTAAAAGGAATGGAAAGGAGAACATGGGTGCGACAACATTACAGAAGTGGACTTTATAGGACTTGTTTAAGTAGATATTGAGGGATGGAAGCAGACCAAGATGTATCTGAGGTTTTAAGCCTGGGTGGTGCCATCAGCCAAAATAGCTGGAAAGAGGAACCATGTTTAGTGTGAAAATGTTTTCAGTTTTGGGTTGGCTGCTTGTTGATATAACTAGGGAACTTAGGTGACTTGTACGTTGGATTCCAGAGCTCAGAGATTGATCAGAGCACAAAAAACAGATTTCGGAGTCACTTTCATAGTGGTGTGATTGGAGGCTGTGCAGGATGAGATTGCCAAGGAAGAGCTTAGAAGTAGGTAAGAGAGTCTAGGCTAAAATGTCAGGGAATGCCTGTATGGTGCACTTAATTTGTTTTTAATAACACTTAAAGTACCTAGGTTTCCAAATGATTTATTATATAATTAATTTTAAGCAAATTGTTATTTTCCTATGATTGTTATTCTTACTTGCACAAATGCTTTATTGAATTTAAGAGTAAATTGATATTTCCTCTCAAACTGCTAGTTTCTAGCATAAGCCTGGGAATGCCCATAGGTATGTGCTACCCATGTAAACATCAGTTATGTGTTACAGCTGAGAAAAAGTTGAGAACTGTTAGTTAAGTGGGTCTGATAAGAAAGGATCTGGCATAGACATCTAAGAAGAGCAGTTAGAGATTAGAAAATCGGTGTAGTACAATGCCATAGCAGCCAAAGAAAATGAGCATTTCCCAAAGAAAAAGAGATCAGTAGTGTCCAAGACAATGGAGAGGTTTAGGCGGATAAGAACTGAGCAAATGCCATGGATTTGGTGGTTAGCAGAGCATGGATGACCTTGGAGCATGTAATCTCTGGATGGTAGGGCCAAAAACCAGACTACAAGGGTATATGTAAGTAAATGGTAAGGAAGAGGATGTAGTGAGTGTCAGCTACTTTTTCAAATTGTTTAGCAGTGAAGCTCCTTTGCTTTACTGAGCAAATGATATAGGTGTAGCAGAATAGAGAGAGTGCTTTTGAGCTGGAAGAAATCTGAGTATATTGCTAAATAGAGAGGAAGGTGCCAGGAGAGAGGGAGAATTTGGAAATGCAAGTGAAAGGGGATGATTGAAGAGAGGCCGTGAAGAAGTAGAAGTGTTTGGGGTCAAGGCCACAAGAGGAGGGGGTTGTCTTGGCAAGAATAGGAACATTTCTGCCTCTTGGGAAGATATTAAGATCCAGAGAAGTTTAGAAGTAAGGCAGAGAGAAAAACAAAAAACAAAAGAAGTAAGGCAGAGAGGTTGAAGCAGCTTATGTTAATGGACTTGGCCTTTAGGAAAATTGGAGTAGAGACCATTTGCTTTGAATGGGGATAGGGAAAGAACTGAGGATATGAGAAGCAGACAGATGGTTTGGAAATGTCACTGCATAAAATGCAATATAGAATTATACATGGTAATAAATGAGTTACTAAGAAGTAGTGAGGTCCTAGCTGATAGTGTGTGTGTGTGTATATATATATATATATTTTTTTTTTTTTTTTTTGAGATGGAGTCTCACTCTATCACCCAGGCTGAAGTGCAGTGGCGCAATCTCGGCTCACTGCAACCTCCGCCTCCTGGATTCAAGCAATTCTCTGCCTCAGTCTCCCGAGTAGCTAAGATTACAGGTGCCTGCCACCACGCCCGGCTAATTGTTTTGTATTTTTAGTAGAGATGGGGTTTCACTATCTTGGCCAGGTTGGTCTTGAACTCCTGACCTCGTGATCACCCGCCTCGGCCTCCCAAAGTGCTGGGATTACAGGCATGAGCCACCGCGCCCAGCCTGATAGTATATATATTATATGTATATAAGTTAAATGTTTTCATGCTGTAGAAGTACCAAGACTATTTTACCTCCCTTTTCTTAGGACATGAGTTTATCATTTCCCTTTGTAACCATGATCCTGAACCTTCTGGATCTTGTTTGGTTTAAATAGTTTTCTGATTGTTGCCTGAATTTCTACCTAGACTTTCAGAGTACATAGGCTGAGTTATAAATGTCATAGATCAAAAGTGGCCCACTCCTTTGACACTTCGTTGGTCCTGCCTTGAACTACCACTTAGCTTATGCTCCCATGTTCTAATGATCTAAGACAAATCTTAAAGACATTACATCTTCTGTTTAATTTTCAAGCCACCAGTGAAGACTATAAGCTCCTGGAAAATATGAATAAACTCACCAGCTTGAAGTATCTTGAAATGAAAGATATTGCTATAAACATTAGTAGGAACTTAAAGGACTTAAACCAGAAATGTAAGTAATAATATTTGTAATTAAACATGTTTGTATTTAATGTTCTTTTGTGCTTGGGGCCATGGAGAAGAGGAGGGAACATGACAGCCTTGTCTTGTGGGAGCTTGTTTTCTAAAAATGAATTCCAAATTTAAGATGAATTTCTTCCATTCTGAGGATTAGCATGTTTTGTTTGTATGGTTATTTTTGCTTCTAAATCTTGATTTTATCAGTTTATTCCTGGAATGGGAGGGGGCAAAGGAAGGGTGGCCAGATTCTAATGAATTGATTTACAAATCCATAAAGGATTACTCTATAAGCAGAAAACCAAAAACTCTATAATGGAAAACACTAATTTAGAGTATTCGAATATATTGTTTCCATTGACTTATTATTTTTGTGTTCCTTGTCTCTAGGGTGCTCTTTCTTGGTATGGGAGTACCCAAGAAACAGAATCAGTAATGGAAAGATTGCTCAAGGAGCAAGAAATTAAAAAGAACGGAAAATTAGTAGATGAGAGACACTAAGTCTGGGCCACAGTCGTGCCTGATCAACTAGCTACTGTCTTCTAAAGCACCTGCCCTGCTAGTGCTCAGAATCATGTCATGCCACCTAATCTGTCTTAGCATAGCTGGAGAGACACTAGCATTATTACTTTTCCACTCTTTTCCTATATTCCTTGTTGATAAAACCATATAAACATGAAGTTTTTCTTTGTTTTTAAAGATGCTGGACTGCAGCCTTATCTGGATCAGATCAATGTCATTGAAGAGCAGGTAGCAGCTCTTGAGCAGGCAGCTTACAAGTTGGATGCATATTCAAAAAAACTGGGTAACCGTTTTTACTTCTGTTTTGATGTAATAAAGAGTGCTTCTTGCCAGCATATTCTTAGTAAACATAATAGTTAACATTTATGGTGTGCCTACAGTGATCTATTAATCTTCACAAAACCTTAGTAATTTATTATTATATTAATAAACATAACATTTCCTGATTACTTAATGACATATCAGGCACTGTTCTTGGTGCTTTACCTGTATTATGTTTGGTTTTTGTTTTTGGTTTGTTTTTTTTTGAGACAAGTTTCACTCTTGTTGCCCAAGCTGGAGTGCAATGGTACGATCTCGGCTTACTGCAACCTCTGCCTCCTCGGTCTGGGTTCAAGCGATTCTCCTGCCTCAGCTCCCCGAGTAGCTGGGATTACAGGCGCGCCACCACGCCTGGCTAATTTTGTATTTTTAGTAGAGACGGGGTTTCTCCATGTTGGTCAGGCTGGTCTCGATCTCCCAACCTCAAGTGATCTGCCCACCTCAGCCTGGCCTGTATTATGTTTTTTTATCTTCCCAATAATCTGTGAGGTAAGTACATGATTTTTTTTTTTTTGTACTTTTCGTAGAGACGAGGTTTCACCATGTTGGCCAGGCTGGTCTTGAACTCCTGACCTCGTGATCCGCCCGCCTCAGCCTCCCAAAGTGCTGGGATTATAGGTGTGAGCCAGCATGTCTGGTTCAAGTACATGATTTTTATCCCCATTTTGTAGGCAAGGAAACTGTGGTTTAAGGGGATAAGTAAGTTGCTTAAGGACACTAAGCCAGTACAGGGAAGAGCCATATTTCTAAGCAGGTCTGTTTGCTTACAAAGCTCAAGTTCTTATTTATAGTTGAGAAGGCAGAAGCACCCTTAATAATGTAGATAAATATGTCTTAAATGAATAGTCAGTTGAGGATTTTCTTGAAAGATCACTTTTCCTTTGAGGAAGAAACTAGTATTTTTAGTACTAGTGGTTTGCTAACTGGCTCTGGCTCTTACATACATGGTTAAAAGTAAAGAATTTAGTGGGTTTTTTGTTGTTGTTTTGTTTTTTTTCCTATAGGAGATGAGGTCTTGCTGTGTCACCCAGGCTAGGGTGCAATGACGTGATCATAGCTCACTGTAGCCTTGAACTTCTGTGCTCTAGTGATCCTCCTGCCTCAGCCTCCTGAGTACCTGGGACTATAGGTGTGCACCATCACATCCAGCTACTTTAAAAAATTTGTTTTTGAAACAAGGCCTTGCTGTGTTGCCCAGGCTGGTCTCGAACTCATGGCCTTAAGCAGTCCTCCCACCTCAGCCTCTCAAGTAGCTGGAATCACAGGCCTGAGCCATCACATCTGGCCTGAGTTTGTTTTTATCCTTATAACGTTTACAGATTATTTTATTTTCATCATTTAACAAGGGCTGACTACTTCAAGAAAGTAGTTTGTAGTAGGCTGGGATTTGATATGGGTGGTGATTAACAATCAGTTTTATTTTCTACAGTTACATTTAGCCAGTGATTACCATGAACCTTACCGCATAGAAGGCAGGGGTAACCTTACCATGTAGAAGGTATCTTGGTTCACAGTAACCATTTGTGACAGAGTCCCTTTTTCTGTTAAAATTGTGAAACCAGGTGCTTTCATGGTTTTAATAGAAAAACGGAATGTCACAGTAAGAGGCTTATTTGATGGCCTTTTAAATCTCTGTATCTTTCAAAATTGCTTTCCTGGAGTAAGGTGTAAGGATAAGAACATACAGGAGGAAACACACATTTATACTTCCTGAGGGTTCCAGTCTGGTTCCAGAGGGCACCTGGGACAGTGCTGAGAGAGGCAGTTTTTTAGTAAGGCTCCCGATAGGTCAAGTGACAGATCTGCCCCATCCTGGTGGAGCTGTCACAGCTAAGTAGGTGCTGTTGACAGGGTGAGGACTTCATGAACCTGTGTTAGGCTCTCAATTCTGAGTGTCTGTGCTTGAATTCTTATTCCAAGTTTTACAGATCAGTGATCTGTATATTTGGACAGATGATGAGATTGAAGCTAATAGATTTTTAGCAATATTATACATATTTTTTTAACTTGACTGGAAATGCTAACTAAAAACTGTCATTGTAAGAGCCAGTTTTAAAAGATGTAACTCTCCCTCATCCCTCACAGAAGCCAAGTACAAGAAGCTGGAGAAGCGATGAGAAACTTATTTCTATGGGACGGAGTCTTTTTTTTTTAATGTGGAAGAATGTCTTATAAAACCTGAATCCTGAGGCTGATGAATTGTGAAAATTCCTCAAAAGGAAATTATGCTGGTCATCCCAGGAACATCTCAATGTTCGAGTAAACTGGAGGACTGTGGCTATTCCTGAACCTTCTTTGAGGCAGAATCCCTCAGAATCTCACACTTATAACTCCCTACCTTTTACTTGAATGCTTTGCCATATTCAGGACAGAGACTCTCACAAAGTTCAGAAAACAGCTGGACTTACCAGTAAAATCAAATGAGAGGACCTATTTTCTCTGGTAGTGGTTGATTACTACATTATTTTCTTAAGTGGCTGGTTTTTTAGTTACTATGTAAATGGTCGGTTTTTTTTTTTCTGTTAATGATGCTAATGTGTTGTAAACAAGATTCTAAATTTAAAAAGGAAAACAAAACAAACTTGTTCTTTGCAGCTTATCACCTTGTGAATGTCGGTGACTTACTTTTCCATAATATTGCAAATAACATAAAATCTTAAAATAATTCCAAGCTGAGTCTTCTAGATTGAGCAGAAATGGTGAAAGGAGTATTGATAACTTGGCATATGTGATGGGTCCCTCTTGTTTATTTTCTATGTGAATCACATTGACATGCGGTCAGTTTGGGAAATGTGATGAAAACAAAGACTAAATGGGTATGTATGTTTATGTGTTGGGTAGGGAGGTGACGATTGCCACTTATAAAATAAAGGATTTTATAAAATACCTTCCTACTGTGTATGTAGGATTTGGGGGGATCTTAGGGACCTAATCGACTTCTTTTCACACCAAAAACATCAGACAATGGGACATACTGACTGACCAATTTGGGTTGAAAGATAGGCAGCCTTACCCAGAACACAACATTAGCAGCTGGGAAGGTGTCTGAGGTCCCCAATTACATATCCCAAAGAGTTTCTTACTTCTGTTTCTGTCATTTCCCCTCTGTTCCAGACAGTCATCATTTATCCTCTGTTCTTCCTGGACTGTTGCTGTGGTCTCTTCTCATCTTAACTGTCCCTCCAAACCACCCTTCACACTGCTGCCAGAGCAATCTTAAAAATGTAAACCAGCCCTATTACTCCTGCTTAGAACCCTATAGTGACTTATCATGGCCTCTCTGAAAAATCTAGACTTTCATTACGCATACAAGTCCTTTGTGTTTTTTTGTTTGTTTGTAGACAGGGTCTCTATTGTCACCCAGGCTAGAGAGCGGTGGTGTGATAATAGCTCACCTTAACCTCTAGGCTCAACTGATCCTCCCACCTCAGCCTCCTGAATAGCTAGGACTACCAGCACGCTCCACCATGCCTTGCTAATTATTTTTTATACAGATGGAGTCCCACTATGTTGTCCAGGCTGGTCTTGAACTGGCCTCAAGTGATTCTCTTACCACAGCCTGCCAGAGTGCTGGGATTGTAGGCATGAACCACTGTGCCTAACATAAGGCCCCTATTTAAACATTTTTCTTAAATAAAAAACAAAAGAGGAATTAAACTGTAACTCTACTGTCTCAACATAGAATCAGTCTTACCCCTTCTTCCAACCCTTTTCCTTTTTCCTTTTCCGTGCATGTATTGATCTTTTTTTTTTTTTTTTTTTTTTTGAGATGAAGTCTCGCTCTGTCGCCTGGGCTGGAGTGCAGTGGTGCGATCTTAGCTCACTGCAACCTCTGTTTCCCGGGTTCAAGCAATTCTCCTGCCTCAGCCTCCCGAGTAGCTGAGAATTACAGGTGCCCACCACCACGCCAGGCTAATTTTTGTATTTTTAGTAGAGATGGGGTTTCACCATGTTGGCCAGGCTGGTCTCGAACTCCTGACCCCAAATGATCCACCCACCCGGGCTGGAGTGCAGTGGTGCGATCTTAGCTCACTGCAACCTCTGTTTCCCGGGTTCAAGCGATTCTCCTGCCTCAGCCTCCCAAGTAGCTGAGAATTACAGGTGCCCGCCACCACACCAGGCTAATTTTTGTATTTTTAGTAGAGACGGGGTTTCACCATGTTGGCCAGGCTGGTCTCGAACTCCTGACCCCAAATGATCTAAATCTAAATAGATTTAGATTTACAGGAATGTTGCAAAGATAATACAGAATTTAATGGATGAGTTTTTTTTATTGATGTATAATAGATGTATGTATTTTCAGAGTACATGTAATAATTTAATACATGTATATAATGTGTAAATATTAAATCGAGTTATTGGGATGTCCTTCACCTTAATATTTATCTTGTCTTTATGCTAGGAACATTATTTGAATTATTCTCTTCTACCTATTTTGAAATGTACAATAGATTAACATTAGCTATAGTTACTCTACTGATCTATCATAGGTCTTATTTCTTCCGTATTTGCGTCCACTAATCAAACTCTTCATCCTCACATCCCCACTACCTTTCCTGGCCTCTGGTAACCACCAGTCTACCTCCATCTCCATGAGATCCACTTTTTTAGCTCCCACATGTGAGTGAGAACGTGTAATATTTGTTTTTTCTGTGCTTGGCTTAGTTCAGTTAACACAATGACCTCCAGTTTTATCCATGTTGCTGAGAATGACAGAATTTCATTCCTTTTATGGCTGAACAATATTCCATTGTGTATATATACCACATTTTATTTACCCATTCATCCATTGATGGGCACTTAGGTTGATTCCATATTTTAACTATTGTGAATAGTGCTGCAATAAACATGAGAGTGCATATATCTCTTTGATATATTGATTTCCTTTCTTTTGGATACATACCCAGTGGTGGAATTTGCTGGATCATATTGTAGTTCTATTTTTAGTTTTTGGAGGAAACTCCATACAATTTTCCATAGTAGCTGTACTAATTTACATTCCCACCAACTGTGTACAAGAGTTCCTCTTTCTCTGCATCCTTGCCAGTATCTGTTAATTCTTGTCTTCTTGATAGGAAATTTTAAGTGGGATGAGGTGATATCTTGTTGTGGCTTTGATTTGCATTTCTCTGATGATTAGTGATGTTGAGCATGTTTTCTTATAGCTGTTGGACATTTGTATGTCTTGAGAAATGTCTATTTTGATCTTTTGCTCCCCCCTCTTTTTTTTTTTTTAAGAGATGAGTTCTTATTATGTTGCCCATGCTGGAATCAAACTGGGCTCAAACAGTCCTCCTGGGACTGGGCATAGTGGCTGAGGCCTGTAATCCCAGCACTTTGGGAGGCTGAGTAGGTGGACCATTTGAGGTCAGGAGTTCAAGGCCAGCCTGGCCAACATAGTGAAACCCTATCTCTACTAAAACTACAAAAAATTGGCCGGGCATGGTGGTGAGCACCTGTAATCCCAGCTACTCGGGAGGCTGAGGCAGGAGAATCACTTGGACCCCGGAGGTGGAATTGCAGTGAGCTGAGACTGCATCACTGCATTCCAACCTGGGTGACAGAGTGAGACTCCATCTCCCCACCCCCACCCCCCCAAAAAAAACCCTCCTGCTTCAGCCTCCTGAGTAGCTGGGACTACAGGCAAGCACCACCACATATGGCTTTGCCCATTTTTAGATAGGATTATTTGTGGGGTTTTTTCCACTATTGAGTTGTTTGACCTCCTTGTTATATTTATTCTGGTTATTAATCTCTTGTCAGATGGATAGTTTGCAAATATTTTCTTCCATGCTGTGGGTTGTCTCTTCACTTTGTTGATTGTTTCCTTTGCTGTGCAGAGCTTTTTAGTTTGATATAATCCTATTAGTCTATTTTTGCTTTTGTTGCCTGTGCTTTTGAAGTCTTAAACAAAAAATTTTTGCCCAGATCAATATCTTGGAACATTTCCCCAGTGTTTTCTTCTGGTAGCTTCATAGTTTCAGGTCTTAGATTTAAGTCTTTATCCATTTTGATGTGATTTTTGTATATGGTGAGAGATAGAGCTGAGTTTCATTCTTCAGTATAGGGCTATCCGGTTCTCCAAGAATCATTTATTGAAGAGACTGTCCTTTCCTCATTGTATGTTCTTGGCACCTTTGTACTTTTGGTATTGACATAAAATGAGTTGGCTGTAAATGCATGGATTTATATGTGTTCCATTGGTCTATGTGTCTATTTTTATGTCAGTACCATACTGATTGGGTTACTATAGCTTTGTAGTAGATTTTGAGGTTGGGTAGTATGATGCCTTCAGCTTTGTGCTTTTTGCTCAGGATTGCTTTGGCTCTTTGGGGTCTTTTGTGGTTCCATATAGATTTTAGGATTGTTTTTTCTATTTCTATTTCTGTAGAGCAGCAGTCCCTAACCTTTTTGGCACCAGGGACCGCTTTTGTGGAAGACAATTTTTCCATGGACGCAGGGGGATTTTTTTTTTTTTTTTTAATGGTATGAACCATATTTATTGAAAACATTATTTCTCGCCTTCTCAGATTGAAGACTGCAAAAAATAAAAGCAGTGCTTTATTGAGTTGTCATTAACCTTGAGAGCAGTGGCGCTGCCTCTCCACGCTCTGGGAACGGTGGAAACCGTGGCTAGTGCGTGCCACATCTATCCCACCTCGCTCTACAAAACAGTCCTGACGTCAAATAAAACTATCGTGGCCGGGCGCGGTGGCTCACGCCTGTAATCCCAGCACTTGGGAGGCCGAGGCGGGCGGATCACGAGGTCAAGGAAATCGAGACCATCCTGGCTAACACGGTGAAACCCCGTCTCTACTAAAAATACAAAAACAAAATTAGCCAGGCGTGGTGGCGGGCGCCTGCAGTCCCAGCTACTCTGGAGGCTGAGGCAGGAGAATGGCGTGAACCCGGGAGGCGGAGCTTGCAGTGAGCCTAGATCGCACCAGGGCACTCCAGCCTGGGCGACAGAGCGAGACTCCCTCTCAAACAAAAACAAAAACAAAACAAACAAAATAAAACAAACGCTCCTACATGACATTTACATTAGAAAAAGAGAGCTGAATGTAGGGATGGGGGGATGGTTTGGGGATGAAACTGTTCCACCTCAGATCATCAGGCATCAGATTCTTGTAAGGTACGCAGCGCCCTAGAACCCTCGCATGTGCAGTTCGCAATAGGGTTCCAGCCTCTCTAAGAATCTGATGCCACCGCTAATCTGATAGGAAGTGAGCTCAGGCGGTTATCCTCACTTGCCCACCGCTCACCTCCTGCTGTGCGTCCTGGTTCCTGACGGGTACTGGTCCATAGCCCGGGGGTTGGGGATCCTTGCTGTAGACAATGCCATTTGTATATTGATAGAGATTGGACTGAATCTGTAAATTGCTTTAGCTAGTGTTGTCTTTTTTTTTTTTTTTTTTTGAGACGGAGTCTCGCTCTGTCGCCCGCACTGGAGGCTGGAGTGTAGTGGCTGGATCTCTGCTCACTGCAAGCTCTGCCCTCCCGGGTTCACGCCATTCTGCCCCAGCCTTCCGAGTAGCTGGGACTACAGGCGCCCGCTACCACGCCTGGCTAATTTTTTTGTATTTTTAGGAGGGACGGGGTTTCACCGTGTTAGCCAGGATGGTCTCGATCTCCTGACCTCGTGATCTGCCCGCCTAATTCTTCTAATCCCTAAGCGTGGAATATCTTTCCTTTTTGTGTGTGTGTCCTCTTTCATCAGTATTGTATAGTTTTCCTTGTATAGATGTTTCACTTCTTTAGTTAAATTGATTCCTACGTAGTTTATATTCTTTGTAGCTGTTGTAAATGAGATTGCTTTTTTGATTTCTTTTTCAGATTGTTTGCTGTTGGTGCATATAAATGCTACTGATTTTTGTACGTTGATTTGGTATCCTGAAACTTTTACTGAATTCGTTTATTATTTCTAACAGTCTTTCTCGTAGAGTCTTTTGATTTTTCAATACCGATGAGTTTTTATGTCTTACTTTTGTATCCTCTTCTGGGAATTATTACCTGCTCATGTTTGGCAAACTTCTACTCTTCTTCAAGATTCAGTCTTGAGTGCCACTCCTGGGCAGTGCTGTATTATCCAAAGAGTAGGAACAAATGCATTCTTACGTGCCAGCAAAGCAGAGCCATCAGTGTTTATGAGGCAAGAAACAAACAAAAAAGGCTTGTAGGCTGTGGGAAAAGCCAGAACTTTGTAGTTTTGTTTGGTTTTTGAGACAGGGCTTGCTGTGTCACCCAGGCTGGAGTGCTGTGTCAAGGTAATAGCTCGCTGAAGCCTCCATCTCCTGGGCTCAAGTGATCTCCCCACCTCAGCCTCTGGAGTACCTGGGAGTATAGGCATACGGCCACCATGCCCAGCTAACTTTTTTTTTTTTTCTTTTTAAATTTGTAGTAGAGACGAGGTCTGGCTATGTTGCCCAGGCTGGCCTCGAACTCCTGTTCTCAAGTGAACCTCCCGCCTCAGCCTCCCAAAGTGCTGGGATTACAGGCATGAGCCACTGTGCCTGGCCTGTAGTTCTTCTTTAATCTTATGTTTTATTAATTTTGAATTATTTAGATGCCCTTGATGAGTCTTCCCTTCCCCTCAGTCGTCAGGAACTCTCTCATTTCTATTTCCTTACACACTTGTTTCCTACCACTTGGCCTGAACCCTTAAAAAAAGTCAGTATTACAAAAACTAAAACCAAATAGGTAGGAGGGCTTTTGTAGATTAAAATAGAGACAGAACCAAATGCAAGTGTGAAACTTCATTGGATCTGAATCAAAACAAGTCCCAAATATAAAATCAATTTGGGGGGACAAATGGAGAACTTTAAATATGGATGTATATTAGGTGATATTATTGAATAATTAATGTTAATTTTCTTAGCTGTGTTAATAGTATTACGGTTATGTAGGAGGATGTCCTAATCTTAGGAGATGAATGCAGATGTATTCCTGTTGTCTGCACTTTATTTTTTTTTTTGAGACGGAGTCTCGCTCTGTCGCCCCGGCTGGAGTGAAGTGGCGCGATCTCAGCTCACTGCAACTTCCGCCTCCTGGGTTCAAGCGATTCTCCTGCCTCAGCCTCCCGAGTAGCTGAGTCTGCAGGTGAGTGCCACCACGCCCGGCTAATTTTTTGTATTTTTTGGTAGAGACAGGGTTTCACCATGTTAGCCAGGATGGTCTCGATCTCCCAAAGTGCTGGGATTACAGGCGTGAGCCACTGCGCCCGGCCTGCACTTTACTTTCAAATGATTCAGTGAGGATGGAAGGGCTTGGGCACTTTGAAAGAGAACACAAGCAAATTTAGCAACATGCTGAGACTTACTGAATCAAGGTAATAGCCGTTATTCTTTTAACTTTTTTTTTTTTTTTTCCAAATTTGAGACGGAGTTTCGCTCTTGTTGTCCAGGCTGGAGTGCAATGGCGCGATCTTGACTCACTGCAACCCCCGCCTCCCTGGTTCAAGCAATTCTCCACCATGCCCGGCTAATTTTTGTATTTTTAGTAGAGACGGGGGTTTCACCATGTTGCCCAGGCTGGTCTTGAACGCCCGTCCTCAAGTGATCCGTCCGCCTCAGCCTCCCAAAGTGCTGGGATTATGGGCGTGATAGGTTAAAAACTTACAAAAAAAGTGGATAGGGTGTCTGTCTTGCCCACTAGACCGATATGGTTAGGTTAGGTTAGGTTAGAACCCGACATTGTGCTCTGTACTTCCTAGCCATTCATTCGCTTCAAGTGCTCTGAAATTTAATTTAAAAAATCGTAGTTGGAATCCTTCGGGTCACTTCCTCTTTCTCCCTTCGTTCCTCCCTTTCCCTCTTGATTCTTCCTTGAGGCGCAAACACCTGAGAGAGGCTTCTGTCCCTCGGCGGTCTCCGTAAGTAAGTGAACCGTTATTGGCTGGAGGGCGCTGACGTCTGATTGTTGCGCGGTCGCATTTTTCCGGGAGCGCGGGTTCGCATTCCCAATTTTAGGTGGCACTCACAACCCGCACTATTCGGACAGATGGCACAGAAACCGCTGCGCCTGTGAGTGACCGTGAATGGAAGCCTCTCTCTCTGTGTCTCTTTCGTGTGTGTAGGTGACGACACGGGCGGGAGTCTTTCCCATGACGGGAAGGGGGAAGGAAAAGGCGGAGAGACACGGGGCCGCTGGGGAGCTTAGGTGATGTCTTTGCCTGGCCGGGGCTGACGTCTTTTCCTGGCCCTTTTCGCTTCTGAGGGGGTTTCTCTTGGCGACGCTCCTTGGGAGAGGCAGAAGCTCCCAGAGTTAGGCCTTCTCCATCTTAGGGGGCAGTCCTGGCTTCTGACACATCCTTTCCCCTTCGTTTCTCCTGACCCCATTTATTTATTCGCCTAATAGCCATTGGGCCTACTGATGGGCCCTGGGCAGTGGTGGACAGAGTAGATAGGGACCCTTCCCTGGGGCTTTTTTTTTTTTTTTTTTTTTTTTTTTGCGGGGAGGAGGGGAGGGGGTGGTGGTGAAGAGAGGGCTTCATGCAGCAAGTATTTATTGAAGAACTGCAGTGTGCCGGACGCTGTGCTAGGTGTTGCAACAGATGGAGTTCCTGCTTTAATGGAGCGTGTAGTCTAGAGGGACAGGTACTAAAGAATCCAGATAATGGGCCGGGCGCGGTGGCTGAGGCAGGAGAATCGCTTGAACCCGGGAGGCGGAGGTTGCAGTGAGCCGAGATCGCGCCACTGCACTCCAGCCTGGGCGACAGAGCGAGACTCTCAAAACAAAACAAAACAAACAAAAAAGCAAAACAAATAATGGCTGGGCGCGGTGGCTCACGCCTGTAATCCTAGCACTTTGGGAGGCTGAGGCGGGCGGAGCACTTGAGGTCAGGAGTTCGAGACCAGCCTGGCCAAAGTGGTGACACCCGGTCTCTACTAATACAAAAAAAATTTAGCCAGGCGTGGTGGCGCGTGCCTGTAATCCCAGCTACTTGGGAGGCTGAGGCAGGAGAATCGCTTGAACCCGGAGGCGGAGGTTGCACAGTGAGCCGACACTGCACCTCTGCACTCCAGCCTAGGTGACAGAGTGAGACTCCGTCTAAAAAAAAAAAGAAATTCAGATAAATGTAAAGTTACCATAGTGATAGGGCCAGGCGCAGTGGCTCACGCCTGTAATCCCAGTGACTCGGGAGGCCGAGGCAGGAGGATCACTTGAGTCCAGGAATTAAAGACCAGCCTGGGCAATATAGCAAGGCCCCGTCTTTACAAAAAATACAGAAAAAAAAAAAATTAGCCGGGCGTGGTGGTCCCAGCTAATTGGGAGGCTGAAGCAGGAGGACCACCTGAGCCTGGGGAGGTCGAGGCTGCAGTGAGCTGTGATCGTGCCGCTGCTCTCCAGGCTGGGTGACAGATTGAAACCCTGTCTCAAAAAAAAAAAAAAAAAAAAAAAAATTGCAATAGTGGTAACTTTTGGGAAGAAAATATTCGTGGTTCTGGGAGAGTGCATAAGAGGGCTATTTGGCTTAATGGTAGGAGTCAAGAAGGCTTCCCAAGAATGTTAGGATTGAACCTTGGGAAATAAGAGTAATCCATTGCTTAACAGCAGGGTTATGTTCTGAGAAATGAGTTGTTAGGCGATTTCGTCATTGTGTGAACATCTTTGAGTGTACTTACAGAGACCTAGATGGTATGGCTTCCTGTACATCTAGGCTAAATGGTATAGCCTGTTGCTCCTAGGCTACAAAGCTGTACATCATGTTACTGTACTGAATACTGTAGGCAATTGTAACACAACGGTAAGTATTTTTGTATTTATATGTAGAAAGGGTACAGTGAAAATACCTGGCCGGGTGTGGTGGCTTATGCCTGTAATCCCAACACTTTGGGAGGCGGAGGTGGGTGGATCACCTGAGGTCAGAAGTTCAAGACCAGCCTGGCCAACATGGTGAAACCCTGTGTCTACTAAACATACAAAAATTAGCCGGGTGTGGTGGTGGGCGCCTGTAATCCCAGCTACTGGAGAGGTTGAGGCAGGAGAATGGCTTGAGCCTGGGAGGCGGAGGTTGCAGTGAACTGAGATCACACCACTGCACTCCAGCCTGGGCAACAGAGCGAGACTGTCTCAAAAAAAAAAAAAAGAAAAAGAAAAAAAGAAAATACTGTATACAGGAAAAAAAAAAGGGGCACACCTATGTAGGACACTTATCATGAATGGAGTTTGCAGAACGGAAAGTTTCTCTGAGTGAGTTAGTAAGAGGTGAGGGAATGTATTACTTTACACTATTGTAGACTTTATGAATACTGTACACTTCACCTATATTAAATTTATTAAAATATTATTTTCAACAATAAACCTTAGTTTACTGTAGCTTTTACTTTATTAACTTTAAGTTTTTTAAAACTTTTTGACTCTTGTTATAACACAGCTAAGACACAAAACACATTGTACAGCTGTACAAAAATATTTTCTGTATATCCTTATTCTACAAGCTTTTTTCTATTACTTTTTTTTTTCTTTTTACCCTTTAAACTTTTTTTTTTTTTTTTTTTGGAGACAGGGTCTCACTGTCACCCAGGCTGGAGTGCAGTTGTGCAATCACGGCTCACTGCAACCTCAATCTCCTGGGCTCAAGTGATTCTCCGACTTCAGCCTCCTAAGTAGCTGGGACTACAGGTGCAAGCTACCACACCTGGCTAATTTCTGTATTTTTTGTAGAGGGGGGGTTTTGCTGTGTTACCCAGGCTGGTCTTGAACTCCTGGGCTCAAGTTACACTCCTGCCTCAGCCTCCCAAAGTGCTGGGATTACAGACGTGAGCCACTGTGCCTGGCTTTAAACTTGTTTTGTTGCAAACTAAGACACACACACATGAGTCTAGGCCTACACAGGGTCAGGATCATCAGTATCACTGCTGTTCACCTCCATACCTTGTCCCACTGGAAGGGCTTCAGTAGTAATAACATGCATGAAGCTGTCATCTCCTATGATAACAGTGCCCTCTGGAATACTTCTGAAGGACCTGCCTGAGGCTTTTTTACAGTTAACTTTTTTTTTTTTTAAATACGTAGGAGTATACTCTAAAATAACAGTATAGAGCATACCATACTAAATACATATATATTTTTTTGAGATGGAGTCTTGCTGTGTTGCCCAGGCTGGAGTGCAGTGCCGCGATCTCAGCTCACTGCAAGCTCTGCCTCATGGGTTCATGCTATTCTCCCACCTCAGCCTCTCGAGTAGCCCGCCACCACACCCAGCTAATTTTTTGTATTTTTAGTAGAGATGAGGTTTCACTGTGCTAACCAGGATGGTCTCGAGCTCCTGACCTTGTGATCCACCCGCCTTGGCCTCCCAAAGTGCTGGGATTACAGGCGTAAGCCACTGCACCCGGCCATAGCATGCTAAATATTATACATAAACCAGTAACATAGTTGTTTATTATCATTATCAAATATACTGTACATAACTGTATGTGCTACACTTTTTATAACCACCAGCCCAGTGGGTTTATACCAGCATTACCACAAACAAATGAGTAATATATTGCACTATGATGTTACAAATGGCTAGACATCACTAGGCGATAGGAATTTTTTAGTTGCATTATAATCTTATGGGACCACCATTATATATGTAGTCCCTTGTTGACCGAAACATTGTTATCTGGCACATAACTGTATTCTTGTCTTTAACCTAAAAAGGTTATTGAAATGCTTAAGAACGCTTTGGCATGATCAAATTTTCATTTTGGAAAGCAGTTCTGTCTGCAATGTGGAGAACAAATCAGAGCCAAAGTTGAGAACAGCTGGGATTAGGTAGAGTGATGACAGAGGAATAGTTTAGGGATTCAAGGTTTATTAAGGAAGTAAAATCAACAAGGCTTGTGATGGTTTAATTGTGAGTGAAAAGGAGTTGGCCCTGTTGGGTCATAGATTTCTATCTTTATTCAGTGGGATAGAGAACACTGGAAAAGGGCCCAGATGAGGAGATGAGGCACCTGGTGATGTATAAACTGGACAGTGGATCTCCCAGAGACAATGGTAATTCCATGTGACAACTGCTGTGATGGAAGAAATGCAGGATCCTATGGGAACACTAGAAATTGGTAACTGATAGGTACTAGAAGACTTCCTAGAGGAGGTGGTGCTCAAAATATAAATAAAAGTCATATTAGTTTATGACAAAGCTTGCTCTGAAATGCTGTAATATGGTTTTCTGAGTTTTTGAGAAGGGGATGACTTCTGAGCCAGCCAGGAAGGCTTCAGAAATGTGCTAACCTTGAAGGATGGGAAAAACTTAGATTCAGGATGGGTAGAGTGGAACAGAGGCAGAGAGTAATCAAATTGCCAGTAAGTAAGGTTTCAGTTAAGAAAACTTGGAGAAAGCACTAGAAAGATGACAGGTCAGGGCCTGTGGAAAGCTGTGGTTCTATAGGCAGTGGGGAACCTCTTAATGTTTTGAGGAAAGAACATTAAACTGACTACTTTCTGTAGGATGGATAGGAAGAAGAGAAGACATTAGAGGAAACATAAGTGTATTCTCTACTTTGAATCTAACACTAGATGCATTGTATTTTTGTCTGATTCTTCCTCTGCCATAGGAAGGGGGTGGGGCGGGGTGGGGCGGGGTGGGGCAGGGTGGAGTGGAGTGGAGTGGAGGTTGCAGTGAGCCAAGGTCATGCCACTGCACTTTAGCCTGGGTGACAGAGTGAGACCCTGTCTCAAAAAAAAAAAAAAAAAAAGTTCGATGAGGTGTACAATAAAAGCACGCCAGAAAGAGACACTCACAAAACAATAAAATTTTAATGTTTCAAGATGAGTTAAAAGACATTAAGAAAATGATATAAGCCGTGGAAAAACCACATAAATCAGAATTAGAAAATCTCAGAAATGAGATGATAGTAAAAGTCACTTCACAACGTAGGGCCAGTTTACCTTACCAATGTCACCTCTTGCCATTTTCTACTTCCTGCCCCATAACACTTCACACATACCTCCTGTTGTAACCCTTTTCTTATAAATTTATAACGATTAGAGTGTCTTCCTTTCCCTGATTATAAACTCTTTGAGGCTTAAACTGAGTCTTCCTCCACCTTGTACTGCTAACATGTTCTTAGCATAGTATACTTGGCATATTGTACTTAGCGTATGGTAGGTGTCCAGTACCTGTTTATCAAATGAATGACTGAAGCCCTGTACTAAGATAGGAGGAGTCAAAATAAGAAGGATAGAATGAATGTGAAAGATGTTTGGAAAAAGGGATTGATGGGACTTGGTGACTGGGTGGGGGATTTTTGACTCTTGTTGACCGTGTCAGTCATAGACATGTCCACAAAACTTAGGAGTGAGGAGAAGAAGCTGGCTCAATTGTGGAGTAAGTGATAAGCTAAATTTTAGATATGGCGAGTGGGAGGTGTTGGTGAGACCCTCAGTGGATCTGCCTAGTGGTTTACGTGCACTGAACCTTGCAAGGTAACTGCAGAGAGACTAGATCATGTATCTGCCTAATCCAAAAGACTAGTATATACCAAACCCGGCAGGCCCATTTGTTTCCTGAATTGCTATAATGTTTATCTCTTTGTTTGCAGCTTGGCTTGTGGAGATGTTGAAGGAAAGTTTGATATTTTATTCAATAGAGTTCAAGCAATTCAGAAGAAAAGTGGAAACTTTGATGTAAGATGTTTGTTTTTACTGAATTTAATTTTACCTTTGTAGTCACACATAAAAATAAAGTTTGCACTCCTTTAAGTCTTGATTGAGCACATACCATTTTTGTTAAATTGAGTTCCCTTCATGAGCATAGGAACTTAGTAGCTGCTGAGTGGTTGGGGGAGGGAGACCTATTTACTGTTTACTATTGATCTTTATATTTTTTGAATTTGAATCTTGTTACTTTATCACTGTACAAAAAACTGAAAACAGACTAGCAACACTTCCCTAAGTGATTCTGACCTCTGGGTTTGGGAAGCACAGATCTATTTCACAAATGTGGTGAGGATTAAGTCAGGTAACATATATACCAACCCATCACAAGCTTAAAAGCTCTATATGAATGTTGTGTATGGTTGCCAACTAGACTGTAAACTCCTAAGAGTACAGAAGAGAGTATTCCAGGTATGAGGATAATTTGTTCATTGGGTTAAAGGTTGAGTAAAGACAACAGGCAGGAAATGTGTTTTTTATGCCCTGTATTTCTCAGAGTTTCTAATATTTTAAGTTTTTTTGTTTCACATGGGGATTCTTTAAAGATCTATTTCTATGTGACTGTATATTCCAGGGAAGGATATGTGGAGAGAGCCATGAGTGGCAGAGTGGGACTGGGAATTTGAGGAGCACTTGAATTCTAACTTATTTTAAAAGTTTAGTTCCTTGACTCTCTCTTACCCATCTCTAACTTGAATTTGACAGCCAAAGAGCCAAAATTTAATAATTCATAGAATCAGTAACTGTTAACAGTTGCTGCTAAAGAATTGTATATTGAAATCTGCAAATTGATTAAGAATTAAAAACTGATTTGAAACTATTAAATAACTAGTCAAATATTACTATCAATTATATACTGTTTGATATTTTAAAATCTCACATATCTGTTTAAAAAACTCATTTTAGCTGCTGTTGTGTGTAGGAAATTTCTTTGGCTCCACCCCAGATGCTGAATGGGAGGAGTATAAGACTGGCACCAAGAAAGGTATAGAAATTATTTTTATTTAACATATGATTTCTAATAAAATTTCAAGGGCCAGAGTTCTTGCAGAGTTGTTTCTCATTATTTAAGAATTTAAGAATTATTTTCAGTATTTAAGAATTTAAGTTGCTTTTCATTATTAAGACTATCCGGCGCAGTGGCTCACGCCTGTAATCCCCGCACTTTGGGAGGCCAAGGCATGTGGATCACCTGAGGTCAGGGGTTCGAGACCAGCCTGGCCAACATGGTGAAACCATGTGTCTACTAAAAATATAAAAATTAGCAGGGCATGGTGGCGCATGCCTGTAATCCCAGGTCTTCGGGAGACTGAGGAAGGAGAATTGCTTGAACCTGGGAGGCGGAGATTGCAGTGAGCCGAGATCACGCCACTGCACTTCAGCCTGGGCGACAGAGCAAGGTTCTGTCTCAAAATAAAATAAAATAAAATAAATAAAATAATCAAGCTACAAGGTCGGGTGTAGTATATCCTTAGTGGATAGCCGTTCCACATTTAGGATTGCTAAATATGGGGAATGTGAATGCATGGACTATTTACTTTTAATATAAGTATTTTTTCTATAGAGAGACATCTCAAGTTCTAAAGCAGATCTGGTAACTATATGGTGTCATGTCTGTTTCCCTCACTAGCTCCTATTCAGACATACGTGCTTGGTGCTAATAACCAGGAAACAGTAAAATATTTCCAGGATGCTGATGGATGTGAATTAGCTGAAAACATTACTTATCTGGGTAAGCTGATACTTGTTGTATTTGTTTTTTTTTTTTTTGAGACGGAGTCTTGCTCTGTCACCCAGGCTGGAGTGCAGTGGTGCAATCTTGGCTCACTGTAACCTTCACCTCCCGGGTTCAAGTGATTCTCCTGTCTTAGCCTCCTGAGTAGCTTGGATTACAGGCGTGTGTGACCATACCTGGCTAATTTTTTTTATATTTTTAGTAGAGATGGGGTTTCACCATGTTAGTCAGGATCATCTCGATCTCCTTACCTCATGATCCGCCCACCTCGGCCTCCCAAAGTGCTGGGATTACAGGCGTGAGCCACTGCGCCTGGCTGATATTTGTTGTATTTGTAATAAACATAATATAGTATTCTCAGAAATTGGTCTCCCGGGAAATTTTTGGCTAGATTTTTCAGTGATTGCAGCCTGAGATAATGGGGTTTGGAGGGTTTTTTCCCAGAGTCTGTATATGTGCTGCTGTGCCCTTAGGACAGTGCCTTTAGGACAGTGGCCTTTTTCCTTTATTATTTCTACCACTTAGCCCCAATCTCATTGTGTTCCCACAACCCAGTACACACTTGTTTAGCGAACTAGAGGGATAAACTCCTTGTCTACAGTATATGGGATACTTAAGGTATAAATTATGTTCACACAAAGGAAATTTCATGTATGTGGCCTTACCATACAATCTTGCTAGGTATATACAGCTTACTTGTTAATTAGCCTCCCAACTATTTATAGCTCTAGGTTTCACTCTAAGGTTTTGGCAACTCAAGTTTTTAGTGCTGTTCTTTGGGGAGTTTTTACTCTTTTTTTACTCTCCTTTTTCTGGTTCTAGGTACACTCTTCAGTTCCAGCTTAAAGTTGTTTCCTCCACAGCCCTCTGTATTGCTTTTAGTGGCTCTTTCAGTGTCTGGCCATTTTCAAAAGCACTGTCAAATTTTGCTTTTGTTTTCCCCCCACCTGCTGGCAGTCTGCTGCCTCTTAGATCATTCAACTCTTTTTTTTTTTTCCTTCTTAAGACAGTGTCTTGCTCTGTTGCTGAGGCTAGAGTGCAGTGGCTTGATCTCGCCTCACTGCAACCTCCGACTCCCTGGTTCAAGTGATTCTCCTGCCTCAGCCTCCCGAGTAGCTGGGATTACAGGCATGCGCTACCATACCCAGCTAATTTTTGTGTTTTTAGTAGAGACGGGATTTCACCATGTTGGCCAGGATGGTCTCGATCTCCTGACCTGGTGATCCGCCCGCCTCAGCCTCCCAAAGTGCTGGGATTACAGGCGTGAGCCACTGTGCCCGGCTTTTTTTTTTTTAATTGAATTCACTATTCTTCACATTTCCTCTTTGTTGGTCTTATTTCTCTAGAAAGCTTCTTCATTTCCTTTGCTGTAAATGTCCTCTCCTTCCCCATCATAGTTCATCTTGGCCTTTAGTCTTTATTTGGCTATGGCCGTCCAGTTACCAGTCTTGTTTTGCTCTAATCCTATGGGACTTCTTTAAGCAAAAATTGAAGGAAGGACTTTGTTTGTTTTGTTGTTTAATATGAAACTCTTCATGAATTTGCATGTCATCCTTATGCAGGTGCAGTGCTAATATTCTCTTTATCTTTCCAGTTTTAGTATATGTGCTGCTGAAGTGAGCACTGTTTATTTTTAACTACACATATCAGATACACATTTTGAAATTCTGTTGTAGATTTTAACATGAGCCTGACTTATGCAGTTCTTGGTATAGTTTGTAGATTTGGATTAAGGGCATTACTGTAGATATTTGGCAGCCATTTTACTGTATGAATTTAGTGCCAGGAAAGGAAAGAGCAGCTAAGGTACTTGGGTTATTTCTGTGAAATAGATTTTTTGGATCCAGTAGGAGGATCAAGCAATGAACTTGGTAGGTAAACATGTGATAGTGAGCTTGAAGTACTGGTAGGACATCCAACATATAGTTGGAAGTGAGAGTTATTATTTTTTGAGATGGAGTTTCGCTCTTGTTGCCCAGACTGAATTGCAATGGTGTAGTCTTGGCTCACTGCAACCTCTGCCTCCCGGATTCAAGCGATTCTTCTGCCTCAGCCTCCTGAGTAGCTGGGGTTACAGGTGTGTGCCACCATGTCCGGCTAATTTTGTATTTTTTAGAAGAGACAGGGTTTCACTATGTTGGTCAGGCTGGTCTCGAAATCCTGACCTCAGGTGATCCAACCGTCTCAGCCTCCCAAAGTTCTGGGATTACAGGCATTAGCCACTGTGCCGGCCCGAGAGTTCTTTCTAGAGTATCAATGTTGAAGAGTATAGGCTTTGGAGAGTTGGTCCCATAATGATGAAAAATAGAGCTGAGAAGAGGATCAAATTATTGAGGAAGAAATACAGTCAGAAAGGAAGCAGGTTGATGATAGTACCTTGGTGGGTAGGGATGGTATGTCTTCATCTAGGGGGCAGGAACAAAGACATAAAAGTGCTTAAAGGACTGTTCGAGAGGTAAAAATATTGTCAACTTCATGGAATCTAAGTGAAGATAACATAGTTTCAGGAGAACACTGGGAAATATAGGGTGACCTTTAAGAGAGTGATGGGAGAGGGAAACTGATTGCAGGGGGTTAAGGAACTAATAAAGTAGGCCGGGCATGGTGGCTCACACCTGTAATCCTAGCACTTTGGGAGGTTGAGGTGGGCAGATCACAAGGTCAAGAGGTTGAGACCATCCTGGCCAACATGATGAAACCTCATCTCTACTAAAAATAGAAAAATTAACTGGGCATGGTGGCGGGCGCCTGTAGTCCCAGCTACTCGGGAGGCTGAGGCAGGAGAATCACTTGAACCCAGGAGGCGGAGGTGGAGGTTACAATGAGTCAAGATCGTGCCACTGCACTCCAGCCTGGCAACAGAGCAAGACTCCATCTCAAAAAAAAAAAAAAAAAAAAAAAAAGGTAAAGCACTTAGCATGGACTACTCTTCAGAAATTCAAAACTGAAGAGGAGGAAGTTTCTTAGTATGTGTGTTCATTTTGGATGGCGATGATTGAGCATATTTTTTTCTGAACAAAAAGCGCCAGCTGAGTAGACTCAGTAGATGAAAGGGAAGTGAAAATTGATGGAGCAAGGTCTTGAAGGCAACAGGAGGGAATGGAAACAAGGCCACAAGCCAGGAATAACCCTAGAAGAGAGTAGCGTCTTTAATTTTTCCTAAACACTTGCTCTTTCTAAATGTTTTCCTTCACTTGGAAGTTGCTGCCTGCCTCCAAGTAGCTGGGACTACAGGCACACACTGCCATGCCTGGCTAATTTTTTGTATTTTAGTAGAGACGGAGTTTCACTGTGTGCATCTTTTCTAGACTGTAGCTTCCTTAGAACTGTATTTTTCTTCGCGTTGCCTTTTCCTGTGTCCAGATGTCTGCATTTAAGTCCATGTAGAATCTTCTCTAGAAGGCAGAAAGCCTTTTCCCTAATCTTCTCTTCCCAACTTTTTCCAGTAATATTTGTAAGGCACGTGGCATAAACATACTGGCCCGTGGGCTCCAGCAGCGTCCACGTAGGGCTGTTCATATTTATTGATCAGAAATAATGTTGTAGCCATTCACCATTGATGCCTAGCAGCCAGAAGGGAGCTGCTAGAGAGTTTACACTTCATACATGTAAAATGGCAGGGACATAGGAGAGTCATGGGAGATTCATCCCCCTATTGATGGCTTTTCATTCTGCAATTTTGACTAAAATTTGTTCATTTTTCTTTGAACTCAGGTCGTAAAGGTATCTTCACTGGAAGCTCGGGGCTGCAGATTGTGTACCTCAGTGGGACAGAATCCTTAAATGAGCCAGTACCAGGTTATAGTTTTAGTCCCAAGGATGTGTCTTCTCTGAGAACGATGCTGTGTACAACCTCCCAGTTTAAGGGTGTTGATATCTTGCTCACATCCCCATGGCCCAAGTATGTGGGGAACTTTGGGAATTCTTCTGTGAGTAGTGCTTGTTTAGTTGGAATTTCTAAAAGCAAATTGCACTGGCTTGAGTTGGGACTTTTTTCTTTTCCTGTTTATATTGAGTATTTTAGCTCTTGGGTACCTTTTATTAGAAGTCTTCTGTGAAAATTTTCAGGATTCTAAAAGCTGTTATCAACTGATCAAAGCAAAAGTTAATTTCATGAAAGTGTGATTCATAGATGAGACTGCTGAAATCTTAATTATAAAGGAATGGTTTTTTATATTCTCTGCTTCAAGTGCCCTTTCCTAAGCCTCTTAATGTTTTGAGGTTTCACTGATTTTTTGTTTGTTTGTTTGTTTGTTTTTGAGATGGAGTCTCACTCTGTTGCCCAGGTTGGAGTGCAGTGGTGTGATCTTGGCTCACTGCAACCTCCTCCTCCTGGGTTCAAACGATTCTCCTGCCTCAGCCTCCTGAGTAGCTAAGATTATAGGCATGTGCCACCATGCCTGGCTAATTTTTTTTTTTTTTTTTTTTTTTTTTTGTTGAGATGGAGTTTTGCTCTGTCACCCAGGCTGGAGTACAGTGGCGCCATCTCTGCTCACCGCAACCTCTGCCTCCTGGGTTCAAGAAATTCTCCTGCCTCAGCCTCCCAAGTAGCTGGGACTTCAGGCACACACTGCCATGCCTGGCAAATTTTTTATATTTTAGTAGAGATGGGGTTTCACCGTGTTGCCCAGGCTAGTTGTGAACTCCTGAGCTCAGGCAATCTGCCTGCCTCGGCCTCCCAAAGTGCTGGAATTACAGGCGGATTTTTTTGTATTTTTAGTAGAGATGGGGTTTCACCATGTTGGCCAGGCTGGTCTCAAACTCCTGACGTCAAGTAATTTGCCCACGTCAGCCTCCCAAAATGCTGGGATTACAGGCATGAGCCACTGTGCCCAGTCTAATTTTTGTATTTTTAGTAGAGACGGGGTTGCCCAGGCTGGTCTTGAACTCCTGGGCTCTAGTGATCCACCCGTCTTGGCCTCCCAAAGTGCTGGGATTACAGGCCTGAGCCACCATGCCTGGCCAGATTTTAATATTTTATGAGTAATCTTGAAAAGGATGGTACACCAGGAGTGACAACTATCATGGGGAGTGAAATACTACACTGGTGGAAGTAAGCCTAAGGAAGATTTTGAAAAGGTTATGTGTGAGGGCAGAAAACACTGGCTGAGCTTCATTGAAGGGAAATGTAAGAATGCATTTGGGAACAAATCTCCATGGATGGATTCAGGATTATCAGTGATGATCCAGAAGTTGAGCCTGTATACCACCCCTTGCCAGTTTCAGCACCATGTGTCCATGACCAAAAAGGCCAACAGGATACCAGGCATTATCAAGGAGGATGCTCTCTTCCTTTTTGACAAACCCATGGTTACTCTTTACCTAGAATACAAGGCGTAGAGCTGGTTGGAGCACAAGGATATAGCAAAGCTAGGGAAGATCCAGAGAAGGGCTGCTAAAGTGATGAAGGAGAGAGAAAGACACACGTGATGCTCTGTAAGGAAGGATGAGAAAATGAGGCCCCTTTGTTTTGCAGGGAGCTAAAAATTGATTTTGATCAAGGCTTATAAATAACCATACAGTATATTTATGGAGGAGAAAAGTATAGTTCACCAATCCCTAAGATGCTAGGACTGACCTCAAAGCTAATTCCCTGCCCTTGAGCAGAAACCTGAAGGAAACAAGCATAAGACAAAAGGAAATTCCTGCTTTACGTAGTGGAAAACAAACTTTGTTAGCTTATTTCCAAGTAATACCTTCTCTTAGAATAGAGTTCATAAATAATGCTGTGGGTGAGAGATCACTTAATTGGTTGTTAACAGAATCTGGGGATGTTCTGGGAGCAAGAATAACTTTGGGCAAACTTCATGTTACTTAAGAAGGGTGTGGTTATGCCCTTCCTCAAACTGCCACTTCCTTGACTGAAGCAAAATAAAGGATTATATGCTTGTGATGAAGTCCTTGAATACTCTATACCAGATATTCTGTGGATCCTAAGAGCCCTGAAGCCTAGCTTTTCGCTTTGATTTTCTGAATTGACTGACTGGACCTGTGAACTACAGATGCACTACATAACAAACTAGAGGCCGGGTGCAGTGGCTCACGCCTGTAATCCCAGCACTTTGGGAGGCTGAGGCGGGCGGATCACGAGATCAGGAGTTTGAGACTAGCCTGGCCAACATGGTGAAACCCCATCTCTACTAAAAATACAAAAATTAGCCAGGTGTGGTGGCACGTGCCTGTAATCCCAGTTACTAGGGAGGCTGAGGCAGGAGAATCGCTTCTTGAACACAGGATGCAGAGGTTGCAGTGAGCCGAGATTGTGCCACTGTACTCCAGCAGCCGGGGTGACAAAGTAAGACTCCATCTCAAAAAAAAAAACTAAACCAAAACTAGAAGCCCAGTCTGTGGGCTCCAGAGGGAGAGCTTACTTTCCAAAAAAGGTTTTAATAATTTATGTTTTGGGTATTGATATGGAGGAGTTACCTTTTAATCTCTGGCTTCCAACAGTTGTTCCTATTTCTACATTCATAATAGTTCAGCTCCCTTATTTGTTAAGATTTTTTCTCTGATTGCCATACATATGAAATTCAATGTGCAGTTCCTTCTGCTCACATTTGTATTCATGTATAAATTTCAAAAACATTTCAAAATGTCTTATTATTTATTTGCATTTCTTGATAACTTTTGGTCTGTATGGATGACTAAGTTTTTGTTTACTAGGGAGAAGTGGATACCAAAAAATGTGGTTCTGCTTTGGTTTCCAGTCTTGCCACGGGCTTGAAACCAAGATATCATTTTGCTGCTTTGGAAAAGACTTATTATGAGAGGCTTCCATATCGGTGAGTAGCATTTCATTCTTTTTGGCTTTTTGAAGAATTTGCCATGCATCTTCTGTATAAACTTCTCTTGTTCATTTTTAACCATATAACATTTTGGTTCCATTTGGTTACTCAGACACTGAAATAAGTGACTCTCAAGTCATTCATCTTCTCTGAGTTTGTTCCCTAATTTGAAGTCACTTTGGAAATCCTTCAGTTTCAGAATCAAGAACTTGTATCAGTTTTTTCCTTTTCAGGGCCAGGCATGATGGTGTGTGCCTGTGGTTCCAGCTACTTGGAAGGCTGAGGCAGGAGGCTCACTCGAGCCCAGGAGTTCAAGGCTATAGTGTGCAATGACTATGTCTGTGAATAGCCACTGCACTCTAGCCTGGGCAACATTTCTTTAAAAAAATTTTTACCACAAATAAATATGAGATAATGCATATGTTAATTAGCTTGATTTAGCCATCCCACAATATATACACATTTCAAAATAGCATGTTGTATACAATAAAAAATACAATTTTTAGTTGTCAATTAAAAATAAATGAGAGGGAAAAATAAAAGATTTTTTTTTTTTGTCTTTTTTTTTTTTTTTTGAGACGGAGTCGCTCTGTCGCCTGGCTGGAGTGCAGTGGCACGATCTCGGCTCACTGCAACCTCCGCCTCCTGGGTTCAAGCAATTCTTCTGCCTCAACCTCCTGAGTAGCTAGGATTACAGGTGTGTGCCACCATGTCCGGCTAAGTTTTTTTGTATTTTTAATAGAGATGGGGTTTCACCATGTCAGTCAGGCTGGTCTTGAACTCTTGATCTCATGATCTGCCCGCCTCAGCCTCCCAAAGTGCTGGGATTACAGGCATGAGTCACCGCGCCCAGCCAAGAAAATATTTTTTTTCTTTTGCACTCAGAGGTGGAGTTTTTATTTTTATAATTTTTGTGGCTACATAGTAGCATAGTAGATATATAGAGGTCAGGTTCTTTTTTTTAAGATGGAATCTTGCTCTGTCGCCCAGGCTGGAGTGCAGTGGCATGATCTCGGCTCACTGCAACCTCCGCCTCCCGGGTTCATGCCATTCTCCTGCCTCAGCCTCCTGAGTAGCCGGGACTACAGGCGACCACCACCACGCCTGGCTAATTCTTTGTATTTTTAGTGGAAACAGGGTTTCACCATGTTAGCCAGGATGGTCTCGATCTCCTGATATAGAGGTCAAGTTCTTAAAGAATATATTGCCAAGAAAACCAGTGTTTTACAAGTGAGAGAGTAAGTAAAAGCTCAAAATTATCTTCACTGATAAAGGGCATGGATTATTCCTAAAATAACTTCTTTCCCTTCTTTTTTACAAAAGTAATATATACTTGTTGCTAGTTAAAAAAATGTAAGTGAGCAAGAAGAGAATACCCCCCTTACAATAATCCCACAGCCTAATGCAGAATCATAGGTAATACAGGCTTTTCTGTTAAATCTCCATATTTTCATTCCAGAAAAATGTCTTGTTCTCTAAAAATATACTGCGAAAACAGAAGTTTTGGGAACAAGCCACTCAAAACTTACACAGTTCTTAAGAATCTGAATACAGTTTTTCATAGAACATATACAAATGGCCAATAGGGCTGGGTGCAGTGGCTCACACCTGTAATCCCAGCACTTTGGGAGGCCGAGGCAGGCAGATCATGAGGTCAGGAGATCAAGACCATCCTGGCTAACACGGTGAAACCCTGTCTCTACTAAAAATACAAAAAGTTAGCTGGGCATGGTGGTGGGTGCCTGTAGTCCCAGCTACTTGGAAGGCTGAGGCAGGAGAATGGCATGAACCCAGGAGGCGGAGCTTGCAGTTGAGCAGAGATCGCGCCACTGCACTCCAGCCTGGGCAACAGAGTGAGACTCCGTCTCAAAAAAAAAAAAAAGGCCAATAGACATAAAAAAGATGCTCGTATCATTAGCCATTATGGTAATGCAAATCAAAAGCACAACGATATACCACTTCATACCCACTAGGATGGCAGTAGTCAAAAAGGCAAATACATAATAACAAGTGTTGGCAAGGATGTGGAGGAATTGGAACCCTCACACATTGCTGGTGAGAGTGTAAAATGGTGCAGCTGCTTTGGAAAACTGTTTAGCAGTTCTTGAAAGGTTAAACGTAAGAGTCAGCAGCATGGTAATGGCAATTTTATTCTTGTCCCAAGATAAGGGAAAACATATGTCCACACAAAAACTTGTACACAAATGATCATAATAGCATTATTCGTAATAGCTCAAAAGTGCAAACAACCCAAATGTCCATCACCTGGTGAATGGGTAAATTAAAAGTGGTAAATATATGATGAAATGTTATTTGGCAAGGAAAAGCAATGAAGTACTGATATGTGCTACAACATGGTTGAACCTTGAAAACTTTATGTTAAGTGAATGAAGCCAGACACAAAGGACTACTTTTTTTTTTTTTAATTTTTTTTTTTGAGACGATCTCATTCTGTCTCCCAGGCTGGAGTGCTGAGGTACTATCAAGGCTCACTGCAGCCTCAACCTTGTGGGCTCAAGTGATTCACCTACCTTAGCCTCCTGAGTAGCTGGGACTATAGGTATGCACCACCACGCCCAGTTAATTAAAAAATTTTTTTGTAGAGACAGAGTCTCACTGTGTTGCCCAGGGTGGTCTCAAACTCCTGGGCTCAAGCAATCCTCCTGTCTCGGCTCCCAAAGTGCCCGGCCTATTTTAGCTTTTTATTACACAAAAGAAGAGGCAATAGTAAAGTGAACCCTCATGTGTCCATCACTTAGTTTGAACTATTGTCAACATTTTGCCAATTTTACAACTCTTTTGAAGCCAAAAGTTGGAGTTTTGATGGTTTCTGAAGACATAATCTCATCTCTTCCTAAAACAGCCTTGTGAGGTAGGGATTGTTGCCCTATTAGACGGATAGATAGTAACTTATCTGAAATCATTTGACTTCTGATGATGAACTGAGGACCTCTGCTCTTTTTATGGCCCCACAGAGTCCACATATTTTGTCATTGCAAATCAAAAGTAAAATTGTTTATAATTTTTTGTCTCTCAAATATGTTGTAGAAACCATATTGTTCTACAGGAAAATGCACAGCATGCCACCCGGTTTATAGCTCTGGCAAATGTTGGAAATCCAGAAAAGAAAAAGGTAAAGATTTACCCATTTGGTGGAAGGTTGATATTCATGGTCTGCCTGATAAATGTATCTCTTGTCCAGTTTACCATTCAGATCTTCTCTTCTCCCTGACTGCAGGGTCCCAGCAGTTTCGGAGACTCCTTTGTAAAGATATGGTAGTGAAAGCTCAAGTCTCTTTGGGTCTTTTTGTAGGAGAGTTTAAAGAAGGCTTTGGGAAAATAGGCCCAGAGGAATAAGGGCAAAATATCAAATGAACAGTGTTCCTTTACTTCCACATCTATGTGGTTGTCTCTATGGGTATTTGTGAATTTGCCCTCAGATGCTTGCTTACTTCTTTAGCAACTTCATTTAGCTGAAATAAGAAAACCCCAAAGAGCTGGGCATGGTGGCCCACGCCTGTAATCCCAGCACTTTGGGAGGCTGAGGTGGGCAGATCACTTGAGGCCAGGAGTTTGAGACCAGCCTGGCCAACATGGTGAAACCCCATCTCTATAAAAAACAAAAAAAAATTAGCCAGGTGTGGTGGGGGGCACCTGTAATCCCAGCTACTCAGGAGGCTGAGGCAGGAGAACTGCTTGAATGTGGGAGGTGGAGACTGCAGTGAGCTGAGATCGGGCCACTGCACTCCAGCCTGCGTGACAAAGTGAGACTCTTGTCTCGGGAAACAAAAAAAAAAACTCAGAGGATTTACCTAAGCCCTCCTTAGGGCTAAGATTTCCTGAGGGAAATCTTAGTGATACCTGGAATCTATCTTTGTATTAGAAAACAGTACAGTTGATGAAAGAGAATATACCAGAAAAACAGGTTGTTTTTCTCACTTCTCTGAGAGCATTTCTGATTTCCCAGGGCCAAAACTAATCTATTATGGATCGAGACAGCTAAAATAAGAACAGTTAGTGAAGTGGGAAAATAGGCAGATAAAGAGTCTGAAGATTATTCCACTATCACATGCCATAGACAGTGCATACAAAAGATAAGCAAATCGATATTTTGTTTTTTTCATAATATTTTAAGCTTTTTTGGGGGGGAGGGGCGCGGATCTGAAGTGATTTTACCTTTATTTCCTTCACTTTAAGCCAATCATGAAATTTCGCAGTGATTTCTAGGGTTGGGGCAGAAGGAAGACAGTGTTAAGAATCATCAGGGCTGTGGCCCAGTTGGCCTGCGGAGGTGCAGGCAGGGTGGCCTCTCCAGGGCAGCTGGAGGAGCATGGACTGCCCCGCTGGCAGGGAGCTGATGTTCCCAGAGTATGAGAGCTGGTATGTGATGTCCTCCGCAGCTTCCAGCTTGCGCAGCTCGATCAGGCCGTTCCCTGCGGTGGCCAGTGAGTTGGCAATCAGGTTGGCTGCCTTGGAATCGCCCTCAGCAGAGATTATGGCTGTCTTTTTCTGCTGCTCAGCCTTTTCTACCACATATCTGGTGCTCTCTGCTTCCCGCTGAGCCACCTGTTTGGCTTCCACTGCTTCTGTGAACTCCTTCCCGAAGGTCAGATGTGTCAAGGACACGTCATCCAGGATGAGCCCAAAGGTGGCTGCTCGCTCCGTAAGGTCGTTGCTCATCTGCCTGGAGACCAGCTCTCTTTAGGTGATTAGTTCTCCAGCATCAAAGTGAGCCACCACTGACTTGAGGATCTCGGTAGTGATGGACAGCAGCACACGCTTATCATAATCCTCTTCAATGCCGGTCAAGATGCGAGGAAGCTGGCTAGCGACAGGCCCCCGTGTGCACCGTGATGTTGACATCCTGTAAATCTTTGCTATCAGTGATGACTGGCACATTACATGGTCAAGAACAGAGTCAAAGATAATAGGTTTCTCTACCTGTGGAATGAGAAAGTGAGTCCCTTCCCCTACCACAGTGTTCTGTACTCCATGGAATCGGTCAAAGATGACAGCTCTTTGCCCAGCATCCACATTATATAGGGCAGAGTTCACCACGTCTCCTGCAACAGCTAAGGCCAGGCCAAACTTGCCAGCGGACTCAAAACACTTTGGCAGCCATGTTTTCTTCTGCTGGACCCTTTCGTACCTGCTTCCACTCTGACCTCCACGTAAATTCCCCAGCCTATTTTCAGCTTTTTTGCCCAATTCTTAGCAAGTTTAGATTTGTAATTTTTCTTTTAATTGCCGTTTCAAACTGAATAACACTTAGTATTTTCAGTCTGTTTTATTCTCAGGGACATGTTAGCCTCAGCCATAGCAACTTATACTTTCGTCAAAAGGTGTGCACATTATAAAATTTGGCAAGCATCATTAAATTCATCTAAAAACTTTGTTCCAATTTATACCCCTACGCCAGCAGTGTGTGTTTTTTTTCCACTCCATATTTCTCACTGGATCAAGTCAAAGTTTTTGTTTGTTTGTTTGTTTGTTTGTTTTAAGATGGAGTCTCTGTGTATTGCCCAGGCTGCAGTGTAGTGGCACGATCTCGGCTTACTGCAGCCTCCATCTCCTGTGTTCAAGCGATTCTCCTGCCTCAGCCTCCTGAGTAGCTGAGACTATAGGTGTGTGCCACCACGCCTGGCTAATCTTTTGTATTTTTAGTACAAAAAATACAAAATCCGTGATCCGCCCGCCTCAGCCTCCCAAAGTGCTGGGATTGCAGCATGAGCCACCACCCCTGCCGCACGTCAAAGTTAAAGTTTTTGCCAATGTGATAAATGATATATAATTGTTACTTAGTTGCATTTCCCTAATCAGTAGTAAGTTTAAACATCTATTTATATCTTATCTAAAGTTTTTGATATCTGTGGCATTAGTGCAAGATTCCAAATATTTATATGAATATTTATTTCTTTGCTGCTAGTCTCTTAAGAAAATTTTATTAGCATATATAGCAGAATTTGTATAATATCAGAGAGAGAAACACTAAGTTCGTTTGTAATTTTCATTAGGAAAAATGAGTGGCAGTGCCACAATTCTGTGGACAAAGTACACAAAGATAAGGGACTCAGAGACAGAAGCAGTTTGTCTTCAAGGGTTATACAGCAAGTCCCTCTGGGCCTTGCAGTGACAGTTGTCACTATTCCATTATCCGAGTGAGAACTCCTGGTTTGTGAGGGTGGGGGCTTTGATTTCTTGTTCATTTCTTTGTCAGCCCTTGGTGAGTCCCTGCAGAGGCCACTGAATTGGCATTTGATTTACTGTTTATTCTCTGAGCTATGGATGGTCTGGTTGCTGTTCTTTTAATTTTACTGAGTTTCACATGTTTTCTGTGAAATCTTCATAGTAAAATAGGTTGATTACAGTTGGGTAAATAGTATTTTCCCTAATGTCATTATGTTCTTTTTCTCTAAAGTATCTTTACGCATTCAGTATTGTTCCCATGAAGCTAATGGATGCAGCAGAACTGGTAAAACAGCCTCCGGATGTCACCGAAAACCCTTACAGAAAATCTGGGCAGGAAGCATCCACAGGAAAGCAAATTCTTGCCCCTGTGGTATGTTCTGATTGAGGGTTGGCATTTTCTGGGCAGAGTTGCCCATTATATGTGTTCTTTTCCTAGTTATAGTTTAGTACATAAGACAAGTTTAATAGTTAGAATCTAAATCTTTTTTTTCCCCTTGGGAAATCATGATGGTGTTTAGAAAATCTTAGTAGATTTCAACTAAGCTTAGTGTTTTTTATTGTAGTTTGGGGTTAACAGTTTCATACCTTAGGTCTTTCTTTGTCCAAACTGGATTCAGATGTTTGGGGTTACAGTTTTATTTGTAGTCTTTGTCTAAAGTTGATTATCTGTCCTTAGCTCTTTAGGCAAGGCTCTAGCAGCTTCGTAGCAATGTAATTTGTGATTTTATGATGATTGCTAGTAGGAAAATAAGATTCACTCTGAAGAAATTTTCTTAATAGCAGAGTTTTCTCAAATTAATTTTTTCCCCACTAAAGCAAGGAATGTCAAGTTCCCTTACTAGCATGCATGGTCTGCTTTCTCAGACTTTTCTTTCTTTCCGAGCAGCCTTCTCATCTCTTAATTAAGGCTGAATTAGGCTTGTTTGACCTGTGAAATTGTATGACTACACTATGTCCCTGTTGAGAGCAGAAGGATAAGAGAATTTAGGTGGGTTCATGTTCTGCTTTAGGCAAGAATTACTTTATAACTTGCATTTTAACTCATTTTTCCAAAGAGATGAATTTGGCAGTAGTTTGGATAAGTGTTGATGTATGACTGAGAGTTCAGGCATCACAATTGGGAAGATATTTTGCTTCCCTAGAGTGTGCAGAAAGGACTGAGAAGAAAGATAGATATGGCATGGCAAGAATGTTCCATTGTATGTGAGTGGTCAGCTACTTATCTAAAGGTTAGTTGAACAACATTTAATCTTCTGCTTTTGGCCATTCCAGGAAGAATCAGCCTGTCAGTTTTTCTTTGATTTAAATGAAAAGCAGGGAAGGAAGCGTTCATCCACAGGTAGAGATAGCAAATCTTCTCCTCATCCAAAGCAGCCTCGCAAACCTCGTAAGTACCTTTATTCCAGAGGTTTCCTCTATGAACAGTAACTGTTATTTTGGCTTTTCTTTGGAAAGCAGCATTGCTAAGAGAGCCTCTTCTGGCAGGGGAGAATTGTGCAATGAGTCATTAGGACCAACAGTAAAAACAAAATATAAACATGGCCTTGGCCAGGTGTGGTGACTGCACCATCTTATATTCCCACCGGCAATGTATGAAGGTTTCTGCTTTTCCACATCCCTGTCAACATTTGTTATAGCAATAGCCAGTTTTACAAGATAGCTCCCTCTTCCTGTCTCATAAATAGGTATGGTTCTCCAGGGGTGATGCTTTTATATACTTCTTAGACTCTCTGTATTTTTAGCCCATCTACTTGAGAGTGATGAGTGGCTTTTGCTAATTACCATTTAAAGCAATTTTCTTTGTCCTAAAAAGGCAGTCTTCTATTGCTTATATACCCATATTGGGATAAAAGTGTTGATATTTTTGGCCAGGTGTGGGGGCTCATGCCTGTAATCCAGCACTTTGGGAGGCTGAGCCAGGCGGATCACGAGTTCAGAATTTTGAGACCAGCATGGCCAACATAGTGAAACCCCTTCTCTACTAAAAATACAAAAATTAGCCAGGTGTGGTGGCACGCACCTGTAGTCCCAGCTACTCAGGAGGCTGAGATGGGAGAATTGCTTGAACCCAGGAGGCGGAGGTTGCAGTGAGCCGAGATGATGCCATTGCACTCTAGCCTGGGTGACAGAGTGAGACTCCATCTCAAAAAAAAAAAAAAGTTGATATTCTTTTTATAGCTTCAGATTCAGAAACTAGAGCTTTATGAATTTTTATCTAGAATTATGTAATGCTGGAAACTGATTCACACTAACTGTAATCCCAGCACTTTGGGTGGCCGAAGCGGGTGGATCACTTGAGGCCAGGAGTTCGAGACCAGCCTGGCCAACATGGTGAAACCCTGTCTCTACTAAAAATACAAAAAATTAGCAAGGCATGGTGGCACCCACCTGTAGTCCCAGCTCCTCGGGAGGCTGAGGCATGAGAATCGCTTGAACCCAGGAGGCGGAGATTGCAGTGAGCCAAGATTGCGCCACTGCACTCCAACCTGGGTGACAGAGCAAGGCCCTGTCTCAAAAAAATAAAATAACGGGCCAGGCATGGTGGCTCACACCTATAATCTCAGCACTTTGGGAGGCCGAGGTGGGCGGATCATGAGGTAGGAGATCGAGACCATCCTGGCTAACACGGTGAAACCCCATCTCTACTAAAAATACAAAAAATTAACTGGGCATGGTGGCAGGCGCCTGTAGTCCCAGCTACTTAGGAGGCTGAGGCAGGAGAATGGCATGAACCTGGGAGGCAGAGCTTGCAGTGAGCCGAGATCGCGCCATTGTACTCCACCCTGGGGACAGAGCGAGACTCCGTCTCAAAAAAATAAAATAAAATAAAATAAGATAAGAATGGCCTGACTTTGAGGCTGTTCTGAGGCGCTTCCTGTAAGAACTACGGAAAAAGCACCTTTCCTTTGTGTCTGTAAAACATAATTAGGTAAAGAGCCTCCAAAACCAACATAGGTTCATAAAATAATAGAATGATCAAACTCGAAGGACGGACTTCAAGGGTGTTTCATTGAGATTCTCTTTCTTCATCTTTTTGTTTCACAGAAGAAGCTGACCTTGGGAGGGTAAATTTTCCAGGGTCATCGCTAATGGCATGGCTGGGGCTTTAGTTGGGGCTCCTGACACCCAGTTCAGTGTTCTTTTGTTGTAGCCTATTGCCAGTTATGTGCTACTTTAGTCAGTGTGTGATTTTGCACTTGTGGGTTACCTACCTGTGGATTGGTTACAAATTCTAATGGAAGTTTAATTTCATTGAAAATGTTCATAGGGGGTCATAGTGAGGAGCACAGGCTCAGCCCATTGTGGCAGTGTTGTATACCCGTCTTTTCAGGATATAAAAATCAGACAAAGCTGAGTTCTGTGGGGTGATTATATGCTGTAGTGCTTGGACCATAGTAACACCTGGCTTTCTTTTACATGAAGCTCAGCCTCCAGGACCCTGCTGGTTTTGCCTTGCTAGCCCTGAAGTGGAAAAGCATTTGGTGGTCAACATCGGCACACATGTGAGTTACTTCCTTGGACTTTATAGAGAAGGAGATGCCTATTTGTTTTTTATTAACTTTATTGAGACATAATCTACATATAACATTTACCCATGTTTAAGTGTATGATTCAGTGATTTTCGTAAGGTTACTGAGTTATGCCACCATCACATGGTATAGTATTAGAACATTTTTGTCATTGCAGTAAGATCTCTTATGCCCATTTACAGTTAATCCCTGTTCCCAACTTTAGCCTCAGGCAGCAACTAGTCTACTTACTATCTCCATAGTTTGCCTTTTTTGGACATTTCTTATAAATGGAATCATACAACATGTGGTCTTTTGTGTCTAGCTTCTTTTACTTAGCATAATATTCTTGAGGTTCATCCATGTCGCAGCCTGTATCAGTATTTCATTCCTTTTTATTGCCAAATCATATTCCAGTGTATAGTGTACCACTTTTCATCTATATCTGTTCATCAGTTGATGGACATTTGGGTTGTTTCTACTTTATGGCTATTAGAAATAATGCTCCCGTAAAATATCTGCATGCAAGGCTTTGTGTGGATATATGTTTTTATTTTGGATAGACGTAGGAATGGATTTGCTAGGTTATATGGTAAATTTATGTTTAACTTTTTAAGAAACTGCTAAACTGTTTTCCAAAATGACTGCACCATCTTATATTCCCACCAGCAATGTATGAAGGTTTCTGCTTTTCCACATCCCTGTCAACATTTGTTATAGCAATAGCCAGTTTTACAAGATAGCTCTCTCTTTTCCTCTCTCATAAATAGGTATAGTTCTCTAGGGGTGATGCTTTTATATACTTCTCGGACTCTCTGTATTTTTTAGCCCATCTAATTGAGAGTGATGAGTTCCTTTTGCTAATTACCATTTAAAGTGATTTTCTTCATCCTAGAAAGGCAGTCTTCTGTTGCTTATATACCTGTATTGGGTTAAAAATGTTGATATTCTTTTTATAGCTTCAGATTCAGAAACTAGAACCTTATGAATTTTTTTTTTTTTTTTTTTTTTGAGATGGAGTCTCGCTCTGTTGCCCAGGTTGGAGTGCAATGGCGTGATCTCAGTTCACTGCAACCTCTGCCTCCCAGGTTCAAGTGACTTTCCTGCCTCAGCTTCCCAGGTAGCTGGGATTACAGGCACCTGCCATCACATCTGGCTAATTTTTGTATTTTTAGGAGAGACAGGGTTTCACCCTGCTGGCCAGGGTGGTCTCGAACTCCCGACCTCAGGTGATCTGCCTGCCTCAGCCTCCCAAAGTGCTGGGATTACAGGCGTGAGCCACCACGCCCAGCCTATGAATTTTTATCTGGAATTATGTAATGCTGGAAGCTGATTCACACTAACTGATCACATCAAAGATAAAATTTCAGTTTTGCTTAGTAGTGGAGGGTGTAGTTTACTAATGACAGGAATACCCATATTCACACTCCTGATGTGAGTATCTAGGAACCCAAGATAATGATGATAAGGTTGTTTGGTAAGCACTGAATCAGACTATGAGAACGGGATGGTCTTGAGTATGATTTTATTCAGGTGGTGGAAAGCTTGAATATGTGTGTGTCTCATGGGAAAGTCATTCTATTTCACATTTCCCCAGATACTTTTGCTTGGGTAGGGCTGGATTAGACATTAAATAATACCAGTCTTTGACTCTGATTTCCCTGGGTTTTCTATAGACCATTGTTCTTTTTCATTCATTTAGAGTGAAGAAAACTTAATTTTTAACACTATAGTCATCAGTGACTAGAATTGGATGTTCCCCAAGATTCCTGAGGAAAATATTTATAAGTCATTTTTGTTTTGTGACAGTTTTGGGAGGTGGAGCCTAATAAGGGTGATTTGGTCATAAGGACTCTGCCCTCATGAATGGATTAATGTTATCACAGTAGCGGGTTATCATGAGAGTGGCTTTGTTAAAACGAGTTCAGGTCCCCTTTTGCTTCTTTACTCTCACCCCCACTTGCCCTTCTGCCATGGGATGATGCAGCATGAAGGCCATTGCCAGGTGCCAGTGCTATGCACTTCGACTTCCCAGTCTACAGAACCACAAGCCAAATAGATTGCTATTCATATAAATTATGGTCTGTGGTATTCTATTATAGCAACACAAGATGGACTAAGACAATTCCTTAAGTGTGTAGTGCTTCTGAAGACAGGTGCCTTCATCCATTTCTCATTGATTTGTTCTACTTTTGGTTTCTGGGGTTGATCCTTTCAACTTATCCTAACAATCTGAGGACCCTTTTTTGTGTCTTCCTTCTGTAGACTGACCAGAGTCTCAATTTCATCTTACACTTTAAGGAGTTACACTTCTGCCTGTGTTGTTTCCACCTGAAGAGTCTCAGTCTTTTACATTTAAAAAATGTCTTGGCCGGGTGCAGTGGCTCACGTCTGTAATCCCAGCACTTTGGGAAGCTGAGGCAGGTGGATCACAAGGTCAGGAGTTCAGGACCAGCCTGGCCAAGAAGGTGAAACCCTGTCTCTACTCAAAATACAAAAATTAGCTGGTGGTGGCGGGCGCCTGTAATCCCAGCTACTCAGGAGGCTGAGGTAGAGAATTGCTTGAACCTGGGAGGTGGAGGTTGCAGGCCAAGATTGCGCCACGGCACTCCAGCCTGGGGGACAGAGCGAGACTCTGTCACCAAAAAAAAAAAAAAAAAAAAAAAAAAGTCTTAATTAGTGGCACACTCCTATCTCTAGGGGGAGCACTAATGGAGTCAAGGCCAGTGACACAACTAAGCCATAGAACCTGTGGATGAAGTCTTTAGTGGAATAAGAGCAAACTTGAGAAGCTCTAGCTTTTATTAGCAGTGCCCTTTTTGGATGATCTCTTTTGCATCTTTTTTCCTCTTAGGATTAGTTTATGCCATTTTTCTCTCCCACACAATTTGTATAGTAAGTTAGGCTTTGAATTGCCTTCTGTTTGGGAAGCAATCTGTTTGGGAAGGTTCAAGATCACATGCAGGAGATAAGAGATTTGGAATGTGTGACATAGCTCAGTGCTGCTCTAGGCCTCAGTGAGCAGTGACTTTTCTTTTCCATTCATCTTTCTATTGTCCAGGTTACTCTAACTCAGGGTGTGGGCCTAAGCAACAATCAAGGAAACCTGTTTTCTTCTCATCTAGGCCTGAAACTAGAGGGGAAAAAGGTCTTGTTTGTGGCCCAACCCAGCATCCCAAGTAGGCCACATGAGTATTTCAGCCTAGAGTCTACACTGTCCTTAGGTAGAAACCTCTTACAAACCTGTAATGACCTCTGGGTGTCTGTGGAAGGGTTTGGGATCTCCTCCCTGCAACTATTCTTTTTGATTGCCTTTTTTTGTTTTTTTAAATTTTTTCCCTGGCTTTCTCTTTGCCGTGCCTTCCTCAAAGGTAGTGCATAGAATTGTGCTGATGGTCCATAGCCACAGATTAGTAAAAAGGGGGAAGGGCTGCTGAGAGTCTAAAATAATTATTGCAAAATCAATGCATTTTACTTACGGGGAGAACCATTTATTCAGGTCCTATTTATACATGGTTAGAGATAATTCTAGTTTAGAACAGATTAGAAGGTGAGAGTTTGAAAGAGAGAGGAGATTAGGCAAGTGTGAAACTATTCACAAAAATTGCAAGTACAGGATTAGAGATGGTGCGGAGGAGCTATTTAGTTTAGACATCATTACCTAAAGAATGCACATCATAATAGAAAAGCTGATGTTTATGGCAGTGACCTTCTGACAAAAATAGCTAGAAGACTCAGGCTTCTAGAGTAACCTTTTAAAAAAATACAATATAAGGTGGTTGTTATACAAATAAAAAACAGTGTTAGTGCCTGTGAGGTTTTCATCAACTTTAGTCATCTGGAAAATTAGCTTTGTCAATATGCTCAGTCCTCTCTGCCAAACAAATCAAGGACAATCATGCTTTAGTATCTTTCCAACACATATCCTGTCATTCTATTGGACTTTCTTATTATAGACGAGAAGTGATTCCTTCCTTCAGCCTTAACTTTGAGCCCACCACACTAAGAGCATAGTTGGAATAATTTTTTATTTTCTTTCCTGAGACCGTCTTGTTCTGTCGCCCAGGCTGGAGTGCAGTGGCACAATCTTGGCTCACTGTAACCTCCGCCTTCCAGGTTCAAGCAATTCACCTGCTTCAGCCTCCCAAGTAGCTGGGATTATAGGCACGTGCCACCATGCCCAGCTAATTTTTGTATTTTCAGTAGAGACGGGGTTTCACCTTGTTGGCCAGGCTGGTCTTGAACTCCTGACCTCGCGATCCACTCGTCTTGGCCTCCCAAAGTGCTGGGATTACAGTCATGAGCCAACGCACCCAGTCTGAATAATTGTTTTCTAACGTATCTATATTTGCCTGTACTGGTACTCACTGGGCCCTTCTGTGCTCACTCATGGCATCTTCCCATCAGAGAATATCTGAGTGGTAGACCATTCTTGCGTGTTTTGGTTTTTACAGAAATATTTTTAGTTGCCATTAAAGGCTGACATCCATTGTTGGAAATCATTCTTTTCTGCCTCTTTGGATGCATCTGAATTTGAGGTTTTACTTTCCTTCTACCCCATTAGGTTGTATGTTTGCTTTTGTTTTGTAGAATTTAGTCAGCAGCTTAAGGCTTAGGAACATTAGATGCTAATCATGCCATCTTAGCATTTTTTGTGAGCCCAAGGAGTATATTTGGGCGTGAGGGTGGGAATGAAAGTTACTGGGGAGGCAGAAAGGGGCCTTTTTTTTTTTGAGACGGAGTCTCACTCTGTCACCCAGGCTGGAGTGTAGTGGCATGATCTTGGTTCACTGCAACCTCTGCCTCCCGGGTTCAAGCAATTCTCCTGTCTCAGCCTCCCGAGTAGCTGGGACTACAGGCACATGCCATCACGGTCCTGGCTAATTTTTGTATTTTTAGTAGAAATGAGGTTTCACCATATTGGTCAGCCTAGTCTGGAACTTCTGATCTCAGGCGGTCCACCTGCCTCAGCCTCTCAAAGTGTTGGGATTACAGGCGTGAGCCACTACCCCAGCCAAAAGTGGTCATTTTGAAATCAGAAGTTGTATCTTTTTGTGGTTGAGGGTGATAAAAACTGAAAAACTTTTCAAGTTTGGAGCATGGGAGGGAAAACCCAGTGATTTGTTCTGGTCTCCCTCAGCTCAGTGTGTTTGAAGCCAAAAGCCTGCTTGTGTGCCTCTCCCAATTCATTTGCTCCTAGTTCATTTGCTACTTGCATAGAAATTTTTTATGCCTAATCTCATTCTTCAGCGGATACCTGAGAATTGTTGCTACAATCTCTAAAATCAGATTTTTTAAAGAAAGAATTTGTATTAATAACCTCAAGTACTTTCGCCTACACCCTTATGCTCACTCTTTGTATAGGCTTTTCTCCCTGGAGAATCCTACATGCTGTATTGATGTCTCAATTCTGTGTGCTGCTTCTTCAGTGCTACCTTGCCCTGGCCAAAGGAGGCTTATCTGATGACCATGTCCTCATCCTGCCCATTGGACACTACCAGTCAGTGGTGGAGCTTTCAGCAGAGGTGGTAGAAGAGGTGGAGAAGTATAAGGCCACACTGAGACGGTTCTTTAAGAGTCGAGGGAAACGGTGTGTTGTATTTGAGAGAAATTATAAGAGCCATCACCTCCAGCTACAGGTAGGTGGTCTGTTCATAGAAACTTGGAAGGGCGCTATGGGGACCTTGATATTGGTAAATAAGTCTTTAAATAGGCTGGGCGAGGTGGCTCACGCCTGTAATCCTAGCACTTTGGGAGGCCGAGGCGGTTGGATTGCCTGAGCTCAGGAGTTCAAGACTAGCCTGGGCAACACGGTGAAACCCCGTCTCTACTAAAAATACAAAAAAATTAGCTGGGCATGGTGGTGCATGCCTGTAATCCCAGCTACTCGGGAGGCTGAGACAGGAGAATAGCTTGAACCTGGGAGGTAGAGGTTGCAGTGAGCCGAGATTGTGCCACTGCACTCCAGCCTGGGCAACAGAGCCAGACTCCATATTTAAAAAAAAAAAATTATATAAAGTTTAGCTTTAATATGTAAAATATTTAATATTTTTATATTAATATTTAAATAACGTTCATTTAAAAAGTTTTTAAAGAGTATCTGGTGGTAACCCCAGAGACTTCACAGGGAAGTGTGTGGTCAGTACATGTAAACAGCATAGATAGTAGGTTCCTTGTTTAGAAAAGGAATGGGTATTTGAGGAAGTTCCAAGGAAGATGTGGGGCTTGCTGGATAAGAATTTGGAAGAAAGTGAGTATTTTGTGTGGAGGTCCAGCATGAGGGAAAGCTTAGTGGTAGGAAATAGTCTCAAAGCCTACGTGGGGCTAGCAGCTCAGAAAATCAGATTGTAAGTCATTTGTAGTTGTGGTGGTTTTCTTTTTGGCACATTTGTTAAGTTTTCAAATGGGCCTAACTCTGCCACATATATAATATCGGAGATGGCAAAGGCTTGTGACAGAGATATCTCTCTTAAGCCTTTCCTGCATCAGAGAATGGCTCCCACATGTGGCAGGCTATCTCATAAGTTTAAGTCCTTACAGACAGGCTGACACAGGCTTGTCTGGCCTGAGGATATTCTGTGCTGAGGGGTGTTTCTCCACCCCTGTGATGGATTTGCTACTTCTCAGAGACCGTGCAGGCACAACTTCTCTGGGACCTGCACAAAGAATTTCTCCTGTCTCCCCAACCCCCAGGTCATTCCTGTCCCAGTCAGCTGCTGTGCTACTGATGACATTAAAGATGCCTTCATTACCCAGGCACAGGAGCAGCAGATAGAGCTGTTGGAAATCCCAGAGCACTCTGACATCAAGCAGGTGAAACGGGGATGGTGATATTCAGGGAAGAGTAAAGATCTGGTTTTTTTGGTGGTGGTTTGTTGTTTGTTTGTTTGAGACAGAGTCTCTCTCTGTTGCCCAGGTTGGAGTGCAGTGGCATGATCTTGGCTCACTGCAACCTCCACCTTCCGGGTTCAAGTGATTCTCCTGCCTCAGCCTCCCCAGTAGCTGGGACTACAGGCATGCGGCACCATACCTGGCTACTTTTTGTATTTTTAGTCGAGACAGGGTTTCACCATATTGGCCAGGCTGGTCTCGAACTCCTGACCTTGTGATCTGCCCGCCTCGGCCTCCCAAAGGTATTACAGGCATGAGCCACCTGCGCCTGGCAAGATCTGGTTTTTGACATGATGAGCCTAAGGTTTTTGACATGTTGAGCTATCAAGGCATTCCAAAAATGTTATTAAATAGGCAATGGGTCGGGCATGGTGGCTCACACCTGTAATCCAACACTTTGGGAGGCTGAGGCGGGAGGAGCACTTGAAGCCAGGAGTTTGATACCAGCCTGGGCAACAAAGTGAGACACCTTGTCCCTACAAAAAATAAAAAAATAAGCTTGGCATGGTGGCATGTGCCTGTAGTCTTAGCTACTCAGGAGGCTGAGAGTCAGGAGGATCACTTAAGCCTAGGAGTTTGAGGATGCAGTGAGGTATGATTGCACCACTGTACTTCAGCCTGGGCAACATAGCAAGACCCTGTCTCTAAAAAAAAAAAAAAAAAAAGAGGCAGTGGACAATTTGGAACTAGAGCACTGGGTGTTGACTAGACTGGAGATGAACAGGGCATTACTCCAAAGTTTAGTGCTTTCCTGGGAAGAGCAAGAAATTAGAATTTCCTAAGGTGTAGGAACTTAGAAGGATAGATGCCACTGGGAGGATATTGTTAGTATCTTCCAGTTAGGCTTTTTAAGCCCTAGTTCCACTAAGTGGCTTGGGATCTATAGCAACATACACATCTTTTTTTCTTGTGCATGTAGACTGAATTATTTGCCTAGAGATGAACTCGGACTATAGATTTTTAAAGCATTATTGGACATCCTCATACAACTCTGTTTACTTTAGATTGCACAGCCAGGAGCAGCATATTTTTATGTTGAACTTGACACAGGAGAAAAGCTTTTCCACAGAATTAAAAAGAATTTTCCTTTGCAGTTTGGAAGGTATGTTTTTCTTCTTTTCAATGTATTTTCACTAGACCTGCTGTGAACAAAGTGGTGGGCTACATGGGACAATTGATAAAAAGCTAAATTGTAAACAGTCCTTGCCCCAAAGGACCCATGGTCTTAGGGCAGATGTTTACATATATGACAGTAATGTAATGTAGAATGTGAAGAGTACCATGACAGAGTTTTGGAGAACAATGTGCTGTAGAAATTCAGAAAAGGGACAGCTCATTTCTACTTGGTGAAAGCCTTCATGAAAGTGGCAAAGTTGAACCTGAGAGGCATATTTAGAGGGCAAAGATTGGGGTGAGGGCATTCCAGCCAGAAGTGCTAGGGAACTTTAATTGAGCACATGCTCTGTGCCAAGAACTGTACCAAGAACTTTACACATACATGACTCATTTAATCTTCATAACTCTGTAAGGTAGGTACTGTCATCCCGATTTACCAGTGTGGAAAATGAGGCTCTAGAGCAGTGCCCGGTAGACTTTTCACAGTGATGGAAATGCTCAAATATCTGCACTGTCCAATACAGTAGTGACTAGCCACTTGTGGCCACTGTGTGCTGAAATGTGGCTAATGTGACTGAGGTACTAAATTTTTGATTTTATTTAATTAATTAGAATTTAAATTTAAATAGCCATACCTGGCTAATGGTTACCCCACTGGATAGCAGGCTGTAGAGAGCTTAGGTAGCTTGTCCTAGTCACACAGTGGTAGGTTCAAACCCAGGCCTGTTGGACCTCAAAACTTGAGGTCTTAACCTCAGTATTCTACAGTATGGTAAAGGCCTGGAGGAGGCTTCAGTTCTGTTCCTCGTATCAGGCAAAACATGACTGCAAAACCATAGAGGGAGTAACATAACTTAAGCAAAGATTGAAGATGGGAAGTTGCTGGCAAGAAGATACAGTTTGAAGGGGAGTGGAAAATGTGTGGAACAGAGTATCTGATGCTGGTGTCTGTGATTTGCAGCTGTTTTTTCTCACCTAGTTAAAAATGAGCTTTGAGTGAGCCTTGAACCTGTCTTGGACTAATTCAGAAAGCCTCCAAGAGATTGCCCCCTTAGATAAGTCCAGTAAATGTAGTTAGATAACTACATTTTTCAAAAAGATAAATGGGAATAAGTGTGTTACGAGCTTCAGACATCTGACATGATCTTTTCATTGTTGCCTCAGCAACAGATGCGGTTATGAACATTGACAACATAAGCACATGATTGCAGATACACATAGGCGTATAAAGCACACAAAAAGAAGATTCTCTGAATGGTTTTGTGCTTATGATGTATTTTCAATATTGAGTAATTATCAAGATACTAATTTATAGTTATATAGCATTTTATAGTTAACAAAATATTTGAAATGGCATTTTTTTTTCAGCTGTACAAGAAAGGTAGTTCTATTTTCCTTTTATATTTGAAATAGGCTCAAAGTTTGCCCAGGGAGCTTAGGTTCTTTGACTTTTAGAGAATTTGTGATTTGTTTCTAACTCTTCTATTTACTGTAACTTCAAAGTGGAAAATGAACCATATAAATGTGTACTAGAATTATTTCTAATATATCAAAATAAGTAAAAATAAAAATATAAAGCAATGGCAATTAGAAAGCAGCTTGTGTGTGTGTGTGTCTGTATGTAGTTATTCTTTAGTCCTAAGAGCCAAGATAAGTTGTTTTGTTGACATTGGGCTTGTGCTGCTGTTATGTGGGCCTGAGTCCCCTAGAAGGAGAGGCGGAGGAATTTTAAATCAGAGTGGGTATGACTAGGCTCCTGACTCTGCAAACTCATGTCCAGTTGAGGTGACAAAACTACAGTTTAAGGCAGGTTGTAATCACAGCTAATATGGCACTTTGACTGTGTTATCTCTGTACCTCACAAAAACCCTGTATGGTCGATGTTCTTATTTGCATTTCATAGGTGAGGAAATCAAGATTCAGAGATGAAATCATCTGTCTAAATCATAGATAGCAAGTGGCAAAGCTGGAAGTGGAATCCAGTCTCTGATCTTTCTCACACCAGGGCCTGCCCTTTTTCTATGTGGTGTTGCTTCTCTAAGTACCAATAATATAGTTCCAAGTTTTTTAAGAGAGGGAGAAGCAAGTGGGGTTTGAAGGATCAGGAAATATATAGTACCTAAGCTGGTCATTTAAAACGGGTATGATTTTGATCAATAGTATGGCAGAGATGGCACTCAGGGCAGGAGAGCAAAGTCAGAGAAATTTGCATACCTTCTTTGGGTGATGTTGAGGAGAGCTCAGGCTGATAGTTTCCATTTTGACTTCTTTGTGCTATTTCTGCAGGGAGGTCCTGGCCAGTGAAGCCATCCTTAATGTTCCTGATAAGTCTGACTGGAGGCAGTGTCAGATCAGCAAGGAAGACGAGGAGACCCTGGCTCGCTGCTTCCGGAAAGACTTTGAGCCCTATGACTTTACTCTGGATGACTAAACAAAGGGAAGAACTTTTTATGAACTCCATAGGAAGTAGTAAAGCCTTTTTTTTTTTTTTTTAATTAAAAGAATTTTTTTCGAGACAAGGACTTGCTGTGTCACCCAAGCAGGATTGCAGTGGCACAATTGTGGCTCACTGTAGCCTCAACCTCCTGGGCTCTAGAGTTCCTCCCACCTCAGCCTCATGAGTAGCTGGGACCACAGGCGCATGCTACCATGCCTGGTATGGTATTTTTTATAGAGATGGCGGGGGTCTCCCTGTGTTGCCCAGGCTGGTCTGTAATGCCTAGGCTCAAGGGATCCTCTGCCTTGGCTTCTTAACCGGCTGGGATTACAAGCATGAGCCACCATTCCTGGCCTAGAAGCCTATTTTTAAAGAAACTACAATCTCCCATGGGGACTGTTTCCCTGCCTCTTTTGTGCAGTCCCATGGAACTTGCCTGCAGCAAGAGGCCTAAGATTTAAATCTTTTTGGGGAAAAGTCATTCTAGGATGAAAATCCTATGTTAAGGCCGGGCGCAGTGGCTCACGCCTGTAATCCCAGCACTTCAGGAGGCTGAGGCAGGCGGATCACGAGGTCAAGAGATGAGACCATCCTGGCCAACATGGTGAAACCCTGTCTCTGCTAAAAATACAAAAATTAGCTGGGTGTGGTGGCACGCACCTGTAGTCCCAGCTACTCGGGAGGCGGAGGCAGGACAATCACTTGAACCTGGGAGGTGGAGGTTGCAGTGAGCCAAGGTGGCGCCACTGAACTCCAGCCTGGCGACAGAGCAAGACTCCATCTCAAAAAAAAAAAAAAAAAAAGAAAATCCTATGTTAAAAGCATGTCGCCGGGCGCAGTGGCTCACGCCTGTAATCCCAGCACTTTGGGAGGCCGAGGCAGGTGGATCACCTGAGGTCAGGAGTTTGAGACCAGCCTGGCCAACATGGTGAAACCCCGTCTTTACTAAACCTACAAAAATTAGCTGGGCGTGGTGCCAGGCGCTTGTAATCCCAGCTACTCGGGAGGCTGAGGCAGAAGAATCGCTTGAACCTGGGAGGTGGAGGTTGCAGTGAGCCAAGATCGCTCCATTGCATTCCAGCCTGGGTGACAGTGAAACTCCATCTCAAAAATAAAAGAATAAAAGTATGTCTGTCATCCAGCTCCAAGTACAGCTTGTGTATATCAACATTTTCAAAAACCTTTAAACTACCAAATGAAATCCAGATGTTTTTCCATGGTTGCGAAGTGTCTTGTGTTCATGTTGCAATATGACTGTTGAAATGAAGTAGTATGTGTAATAGGAGGCGCTAGAGCTTTAGGCCCAGCTGTTACTCCAAAATCACACAGGGCGGTTTCTCCCTGAGCAACCCAAAGTTGAAAAGGGATCCAAGGCTTTTGCTATTTTTCTCTTAAAGCATTCATCTTATTCATAGATAAGAGCCCATATAGTCCTTCAGATATTTAACTCCTATGTGCCAGGCATTTTTCTAAGCTCCAGGACCATAGTCATGTCCCAATATGGTCCCTGTTGTCCCAGAGATTACAGTTTAATGGGGAATAGAAGGGACAGATTTAAGAAAAAAAAAGATAATTCTCCTTTGGATATTGTTTTAGGTGCTTGATATATCTAATATGTGTCTGTTGTGCTGCTGGGCAGTTCTAAACTCATCAGTACCTGGGTTGGTTACAGGGCTTTGGGGATCATCAGGGTATAGGCCATAGGTGAAATTAAGATAGGGTAAATACAGTCCTGAGCTGAAGATGATTACCTGAGAAATATCAGTATTTAAGGAGTGCTTGAAAATAGTGATCTAACATTTACATAGAGAAGGAGCAAAGAGAATGCTACGTATTAGGCGCAAAAAGAAAAATATTTTTACCTTTATATTGGGCACTTATGGTCCAGACACTGTTTCATTTAATCTTCACAAAATCTCTGTGAGATAGGTATTACCTCTATTTTACTCATGAAAAAAAAAAAACTGAGATTCGGAAAATTGAAGATTGTGGAGCCTGGGGTCAACAGGCTTAGGCTTTTTTAAAAACAGGCGAGATGGCTCACGCCTGTGATTGCAGCACTTTGGGAGGCTGAGGCGGGCAGATGACCTGAGATCAAGAGTTTGAGACCAGCCTAGCCAACACAGTGAAACCCCGTCTCTACTAAAAATACAAAAAACTAGCTGGGCGTGGTGGCATGCGCCTGTAATGCCAGCTACTCGGGAGGCTGAGGCAGTAGAATTGCTTGAACCCTGGAGGTGGAGGTTGCAGTGAGCTGAGATCACACCATTGCACTCTAGCCTGGGTGACAAGAGTGAAACTCCATCTCAAACAATAACAACAACAAAAAACAACTCAAATTACTCATGGCCCTGGGAATGGGGGTGTTTAAAAAGTTAACCAGGGGAACCAACCTGGTTTCCACAAAGATGGCCACTTTTGGGTCAGCCCAATCATCAGTATCCCTGGGTCCTCAGCATCCCTTCCTACCTCTTTTGACTGGGAATTAGGAGATTACAGCCCCACCTATGGAAATTGAGCACATTAGCACTGGCCATGCTGTACATAACAGCAAATGAGAGGGCTTCATACTGTTATAACAATCAGTACCACAATTCTCTGTGCGGTCTGCCCAGCTCTAAATGACATGTCCTCAGAGGCACCATCATCTGCAAGTCCATGGAAACCATGCACTTAGAGAAACCAGAACCTCCCATACCACATGTCACTAATGACCTACAACATCGACTTCGTCTGTTTCATGCAGTGCTCAACATTCTGGTTGCGCATCACATTTCTCAATAATTTGATTCCACGCTGATTCCTTTACTTGGAGTATTGAGATCCCCCAGGTACAGTGAAGGTATGACCCTCTTAAATGGAAGACCAGGAGTTGTTTCACCTATGCTATGGCAATCCGCCACCCGGAAGCACTTGCTGCACCAACAGCATTCCCAAAGCTTGCCTCTGCAGCCCTGCAGCACCCATTAAAAACACTTCTCACAATGAACTACTGTGCTGGCAAACCCATAACTGGACTGCCGGACAGCAAGCTCCGTGAGGTATCTAGGAAAAAAGCTCGCGAAATCCCGAGAAACACTCTTCACTCCGGAATAGCGTCACATCCTTGAGTCATTTGGGATGAGGGGGGATATCCTGGAGCAAGTGTATTGGGAAGTAAGTGAACAAGAAGGCTAATCCATTAGTGGGCCTGCTAGCGTAGTATTTTTCCGATTTCGCAGCCTTTAAATCATTGGTGGTCTTTAGCGTGCCGGATCAGCGGGTGGTGGAGTTGGAGGACAGATGGCAGGGGTCTGAAGAAAGGTGAAGTGTAGACAGGAGTGGAGACAATATGAAGTTTAGAAAAGATTAATTGCCGGGCGCGGTGGCTCACGTCTATAATCCCAGCACTTTGGTATGCCGAGGTGGGAGGACTACTTGAGGCCAGGAGTTCGGGACCAGCCTGGGCAACGTAGCAAGACCATGTCTCTACAAAAAATTAAAAAAAAAAATTAGCCAAGCGAGTTGGTGCGCGCCTGCAATCCCAACTACTCGGGAAGTGAGAAGATCGCTTAATTCCGGGAGGTCGAGGCTGCAGTGAGCCGTGATCGTGCCATTGCACTCCAGCCTGGGCAACGCAGCGAGACCCCATCTTAATTAAAAAAAAAAAAAAAAGTTAATACAGGAGAGACTGGACTGCTTTGAAAAGTGGATTTGACGGGAATGTGGGCTTTGGAGAGATCTTATGTTTTCCAAGACTACAAAAACATTGTGGTTCCGTTCAGCCCTCCCGGAAAATACGTAGGGGACTTAAAGAGCGGACCGAGTACCTGTTTGTTTCCCCATCCCTTAGCCGGCAGGGCTCCAGCAGCGCCCTGGGAGAACTTAGGGAAGGGCCCTTCTCGCAGCGGTTACCGGAAGTGACGCATTCATTCTCGCGAGAACAAAGACGCGCGAGCATCGGCGGCCCGGAACCGGCCTTGGAACAACGGTGGAGCCTGAGGCCGCTTGCCCTCCCGCCCCATGGAGCGGCCCCCGGGGCTGCGGCCGGGCGCGGGCGGGCCCTGGGAGATGCGGGAGCGGCTGGGCACCGGCGGCTTCGGGAACGTCTGTCTGTACCAGCATCGGGTGAGGCGGGGCGTGAGAGGGAGCGGCGGTGGGTTTGAGCGTCTGTGGAACACAGGGCTGACAGTGTGGGATAGATGGTTGGTGGGACCTTGGGCAGTATTTGTGGGCCAGTGGGCTTGTGTGTGTGTATTAGAGAGAAAGATACTATGCCTGTGTGTCCAAAGTTGCATCTGAGGTACTGAGCATAGATAGAGCTGTTGCGGGGAACTTGGGTATGACTGTCAGGCTGTGACCAGGTGTTTAGTGAGTGTGACAGTGCGTGTGTGTCCCTGTGAATGTAGAGCGTCAGGGTGTGTGAGGCAGATGCACGTCACAGTGTGTATGTAGGAGCACGAATGTGTGAGAAGAGGGCTGAAGGGGACTGCCTTTTGGAATGTGTGCGTCCGTGTGTGTGTGTGTGTGTGTGTGTGTGTGTGTGCGCGCGCGCGCGCGCTTGGAGGCCGTGTGGTATCAGTGGGGACTGGAGTAGACAAGGAAGGCTTCGTGATGGGTCCAGAGTTAAGCCTTTGGAAGCATGGATGGGCTTTGGAATTGGGGACGTATTCCAGGTCGGGACAGTATAAGAATAAGTTGGTGCAGATCATGGCTTCAAACGGAAGGCGATATTAGTAGATGGAGATGGGGGGCGCTCTAGTAGGTGGAGGACAGTTAACATCAGACTCAAGAATTTTACTTTGATTTAATAGAGAATGTTTAACCATTGTAGCAGCAGTTAAAAAATTATATTTGGGTCTTGTTTGTTTGTTTTTGTTTTTGAGACGGAGTCTCACTCTGTCGCCCAGGCTGGAATGCAGGGCGCGATCTCAGCTCACTGCAGCCTCCTCCTCCCGAGTTCAAGCGATTCTCCTGCCCCAGCCTCCTGAGTAGCTGGGATTACAGGCGCCCGCCACCGTGCCCGGCTAATTTTTTTGTATTTTTAGTAGAGACGGGGTTTCACAGTGTTGGCCAGGCTGGTCTCAAACTCCTGACCTCAGGTGATCCACCTGTCTCAGGCTCCCAAAGTGCAGAGATTATAGGCGTGAGCCACCGCGCCAGGCCTGGGACATGTATTTTTTGATATACCAATAAAAGCTATGAACCCTTTCCCCAGAAAAATGCACAGATGCACATCCACACAACCATGCATTGCCATGCATTGTCCTTTCCTGAAGGACATTTTAGGTAAATAGACCCTGGACTAATAATTCCTGTAATATAGGCTTTGTTTTGTTGCCTGTAAAGTAAGTATAGTATAATAATTACGTTCATCGTGGGTTTGAGAGTTAAATAAAATAGTAATGTGTGTAAAGCTAAATACAGTACCTGACCCATGAAAGCCCTCAACTGTTAGCACCTGCTGCTACTTTTGTTGTTGTTGCTGCTATGATCATAATGCTCCTCATTAATTGGCCTTAAGGAAATGTCAAGGTAAAAAGTGTTGTTCTAGGAAAATGGTTTTGTAAAGGATAAATTTGAGTGGAACAACATACGGGACAAGATGAACAGGTAAGATTTTACTAAAATGCCTGGGCTTGGCTTGTGAATAAAGAAGTGAATTCAAGAGGAAAAGTAATAATTTGTTATCTAAAGGAACATGGGTGTAGTGAGAAAGCTCATAATTTGGGGTGGGAGAAAGGGGAGATAAGGAGTCTACCTTGGGGAAATAGGCATGTTTAGGGTAATTAGAATGACAACTGAAACTGATAGAACTGAGGAAGTTTTGTGAACCAGGTTTCTAGATAGGGCATAGGAGAAAATCCTGGAGAAAGAGAATGGAAGGTGAAGGACTAAGGCATTAAGTCCTGTGATAGCAGGATGAGTAGTAAATTTAATAATTCTCACCATCAGAGGGAACATAACACACTAAAAAAAAAAAAAAAAAGTGGGAGCCAAGTGCTTCCAGTGGCATGTTGCCTGTGTTACCTAAGCCTGCCTATCAGCCTGGTCATAAGGAAAAAGGATGCATGCTGGCAGCTTCTGTGACTTCTTTTCTTGGTCCCTGGGTGGGGATGGATGAATTAATCACTTTTTGTTTTATTATGGTAAAGTATACATAACACAACATTTATCACTTTATTTTTAAGTGTACAGTTAGGTGGCATTAAGTACATTGACGTTGTACAGCCATCACCCTATCTCCAGCATATTCCGACTTTTTAAACACATAACTTTTTTGTTGTTGTTGTACATTTATAAACTTCCCATAGAACATTCTTTGTGAAAAGGTAGAATTTCACAGGGTGGATGAAATATAAATTAAAGAGTTGAAGGATCTTACAAAGTGGGATTTTTGAAATAGATAACTTATTGCTCCATTAACATGAGCTTTCAGGGCTCAGTGTTGTTCATGGTTGTGCCTGATTCTCATCTCCATGGTGGTAAAGGCCTGCATGGGACATAGATATAACTGGTCAACTGCTCATAACAAAAGGAAGATTGAAGGGAGTGAGAACTGTGGGTAGGCTAGCATGTAGTCTATCCTAGCTTCCTTCTTCTCTATGCACCAAGTATCATCCTATCTCTAGCTTCTTTTTTCCTGTCACCCTCCAATTCACACTACCCTATCCAAGCTATGTCTTGCTTCCCCACCTATAATATATTTTTTCTGTCCTGGCCCCTGGGCTCTTCTCTCTGTATTCATACAGAGCCTTTTTATTACAACTCTGGTTTATGTCAGAGATTACATATGTTGGAAATTCTTTTGAACTCTCCTCATGATATCAGAAACATAGTGTAGCCTGTTTAGCCCTGACTGCTGTTTCTGAGCTGCATTATTAATGTTGCCAGAATATGATGGGGTCTGGCTGTTTCCTGTAATGTGCATCAGAATGGGTTTAATTTCAGTCAGAATTGGCTAAATTACTAGTCACAGGCAAGAGATGTTAGGTTCATTATGTAGCTATGGAAGCAGAAGTACACTCATTGGTAGGATTTTTTTCCTTCATGTCATTTGAAATGCATACATTAGGACTGGAGTTTTTTGCTTTAGGCTTGGTTATATTAAAACTTTCTCTTGCTGTTTGGAGTCCAGGAAGCCCTGAATTACCTTCTTCATTTTAGTTATGCTAGAAGCTGGGGCCCGTATTACTTGTCTTGATTAAGCTCTGAAAGGGGTTTGCTGAGGAGACAGGATCTTTTTTTTTCTACCATTATATATGAGAGAGAGTTCCGAAAAGACCTGTTATAAAATCAGTTTCAGTCACTTTTCCCTTGTATGCTGTTGTGTCTTTGAAGGTCAGTTTTAAAGCATTGGTGTAATAGTCTCATGGTTTATCTTTTAAAAAACATTGCCTCAAGAGAGCTGTGGATAAATATATTTAATTAGTAAAGCTAAAAAGTTTTGTTTTCTTAGGTTATTTCTTTGGTAGCAAATAAATCTGCACAAGAACCTAATTTTTTTTTTTCTGTTGATTTTCTATTTTGGCAGGAACTTGATCTCAAAATAGCAATTAAGTCTTGTCGCCTAGAGCTAAGTACCAAAAACAGAGAACGATGGTGCCATGAAATCCAGATTATGAAGAAGTAAGTGTACTTCTTGACTTACATTTCCCTGGTTCTACAGCCCAACCAGATGTCATCATGGGGAAAAAGGCCAGGAATCCACTCTTCTCAGGATCTTTTTGGGAACATATATTTTTTTCTCTCATTAAATATATTCTATTTCAAATAATAATATCACATTAGGATTAAGAAGGTTTAGTTAAAATCAGCTAGGACACTTACACACTGTTGGTGGAAATGTAAAATTGTGCAGCTGTTACGGAAAACAGTATGGTGATTCCTAAAAAATTGAAAATAGAATTACCATATGATCCAGCAATTCCATTTCTGGGTATATACAAAAATGAATTGAAAGCAGGGACTTAAAGAGTAATTTGTACACTCATATTCATAACATTATTATTCACAATAGCTGAAAGGTAAAAGCAACCCAGTATCTACCAACAGAGACATGTATAAACAAAATGTGGTATATTCATGAAATGGAATATCATGCAGCCTTAAAAAGGAATGAAACTCTGACACATGCCACAGCATGGATGAATCTTGTGGACATTATGCTAAATGAAATAAGCCAGTCACAAAAAGAAAAATTACTGTGTCATTCGACTTATATGTGGTAGCTAGAGTAGTCAAACTCACAGTGAAAGACAGTAGAATGTTGTTTGCCAGAGGGTGAAGGGACCAGCAAATAGAGAATAATTTTTAATAGGTGCGGAGTTTCACCTTTGCAGAATTAAACAGTTTTGTGCAGTATAGTGATAGTAGCAAAACATTGTGAAAGTATTTGATGCCAGGCTGGGCACATTGGCTCACACTGTAATTCCAACACTTTGGGAGGCTGAGGTGGGTGGATTGCTTGAGCTCAGGAGTTCGAGACCAGCCTGGGCAACATGGCAAAACCCCATCTCTACAAAAAATATAAAAACTAGCTGGGTGTGGTGGTGCATGCCCGTAGTCCCAGTTACTTGGGAGGCTGAGGTGGGAAGATTGCTTGAGCCCAGGAGGTCAAGGCTACAGTGAGCTGAGATCATACCACTGTATTCCAGCCTGGGTGACAAGAGCAAGACCCTGTCTGAAAATACCCTGTGTATTTTACCACAATCAAAAAAGTATTTCATTTCAGTTAACAAAAGTCAGCTAGGGCCGGGCGTGGTGGCTCACACCTATAATCCCAGCACTTTGGGAGGCCAAGGCGGATGGATCACCTGAGGTCAGGAGTTTGTAACCAGCCTGGTCAACATGGCAAAACCCCATCTCTACTAAAAATACAAAAATTAGCCGGGCGTGGTGGCGGGTACCTGTAATCCCAGCTACTTGGGAGGCCGAGGGAGGAGAATTGCTTGAACCCGGGAGGCGGAGGTTGCGGTGAGCTGAGATCACACCACTGCACTCCAGCCTGGGCGACTCTGTCTCTAAATACATAAATAAATCAATAAAAAAATAAATAAATTACGCCAATATTTAGTGGCTTAAAATAGCAAACATTTAGTATTTTATAGTTTCTGTGACTTAGGATTTTGGGAGTGGCTTAGCTGGGTGATTCCAGCTTAGAGTCTTTCCTGAGACATCTCAAGATATTGGTTGGAGCTGCAGTAATCCAAAGGCTTGACTGGGGCTGGAGTATCTGCTTCCATGCTCACTTATATGACTGCGGGCCAAAAGCATCAGTTCTTCGCCGTGTTGGCCTCTTCATGGGGAAGCTTGAATGTCTTCATGACATGCAAGCTAGCTTTCCCCAGAAAGAGTGAGTGATCTGAGAGAGAGAGAGAGAGAGTGAACGAGTGAGCAAGATGAAAACCGACATATCTTTTATGATCTTTCCTTGGAAGTGAGACTCCATCCTTTTCCACCACATTGTGTTTGTTACAGTGAGTCACTAAGTACAGCCTACATTCAAGGGGAGGAGAGTTAAGCTCTTAAAAAGAGAAGTAGACATATTTTAAAACTTCCACAGGTAGTGTGCTAAGTACTTTACAGATCATTCTTCCAGTTATCACAGCAATCTTATATTTAGGTATTATTTTGTAAATGAGGAAGTTGAAGCTTATAGAGTCACATAGCTGGTGGTTGGTAAAGTGTGGATTTGAAATAAATACTTTCTGACTCTAATATCTGTGCTTAATTCCATTTTGATTCTCAAACTTGGTTATGTGGTAGAATCACCAGGAAACCTTAACAGTATAAATTATCAGGTCCTACATGTACATGGAAATTCTGTTTGCTTCTTTTTCTTTTTTTCTTTTTTTTTTTTTTTAAAGAGATGTGGTCTTGCTGTGTTACCCAGGCTTGACTTGAACTCCTGGGCTCAAGCAGTCCTCCCACCTCAGCCTCTGGAGTAGCTGGGACTATAGGCATGCACCACCACACCCGGCTAATTTTTAATTTTTTGTAGAGATGAGGTCTCACTGTGTTACCCATGCTGATCTTGAATTCCTGGCCTCAAGCAATCCTCCCACCTCAGCCTCCCAAATTGTTGGGATTACAGTTGCAACTACACCCAGCCTAGAACGCCAGATTTGAATCCCTAGTTGACTACCTACTCACTGTGTGATCTTGTTACTTAGCCAATTTGTGCTTCAATTTTCTCCTGTGTGGTGAAAGTATTAATAAATCTACCTATAATAGGATTATTGTGACAAGTAACTGAGTTAATATATTTAAAATGCTTACTGCTTGGCACTTAGAAATGTAATAGTAGTAATAGTGATGGTATTTTTATGTGTGTTTTCTTTTAAAAAATTACTAATTTTTAATTATACAAATCAGAAATTAGAATATTATAAATAATACTGATCTTTCCCCCTCTGTTCATCCACCCACAATTAAGTAGCATTTCAAATCCAGTCCCTTTTTATTGGAAATAATTTTTTTTATTGTAATGTTTTTCTTTCTTATTAGGTTGAACCATGCCAATGTTGTAAAGGCCTGTGATGTTCCTGAAGAACTGAATATTTTGATTCATGATGTGCCTCTTCTAGCAATGGAATACTGTTCTGGAGGAGATCTCCGAAAGGTAGTGTGGATGTTTTGAGATGAGAGATGGTAAATCACAAACTTTAGTAATGTTTGAATCATATTAAATGTAATAAACTAGAATAAGAATCGGAAAAACTATGATCTGCTTCCTGTTTTGTAAATAAAGTTTTATTGGAACACAGCCACATTCATTTCTTTACACATTGTCTATGGCTGCTTTCTTATGGCTGCAGAAGTGAGTAGTTTTAACAGAGACTATGTGACTTGCAAAACCTAAAATATTTACCATATAGTTCCTTACAGAAAATGTTTGTTGACTCCTGATTTAGAAAATGCATTTTTGTTGTTGCTGTTTGATGGGACTATAGCAATGGTGGTAGATGAAAATTTCAGTGGTTAAGGTGCTTATAAAAAGTTGTTTTCTGTATTGCAATCTTTTTTTTCTACCTAATTTTAAGTGTGCCCATATGACCATTTTTATATATATCCGTGAGATTTGTCAGCCTTTTCCAGTTTCAAAGGCTTTTTGCCTCTTTTTACTTTTATGAGCCTTATCATGAAATTTACATGCCCTCAGTATGGATTTGGTAATTTTATTCCCTTGTATTTTATTATGAATTATTTTCTCATTTGAATATTCTTTTAGAGTATAGTAATTAATGTGTGGTCACTATTGCAGCCCAGCAATTTGCAGAACAGATTTTTAGAATTCTTTCTTTTTTTAGCTGCTCAACAAACCAGAAAATTGTTGTGGACTTAAAGAAAGCCAGATACTTTCTTTACTAAGTGATATAGGTACGTATCAGTATTAAAATACCATTGTAATGTAATGTCCCTTTGGTCTTTTTGGGAATTCAGGAGAATTGTTGATACACTGTACAAAGTCTATAGAATTTCAACATCTATAAGAAGTTATAAAAATCTATTACTGTTGATGCTAAATTAAAACTAGGATATTTTGGCTAGGTGCAGTGGCTCACACCTATAATCCCAGCACTTTGGGAGGCCGAGGTAAGCAGATCACGAGGTCATGAGTTCAAGACCAGCCTGGCCAACATAGTGAAACCCCATCTCTACTAAAAATACAAAAATTAGCTGGGCACAATGCCGCATGCCTGTAGTCCCAGCTACTCGGGAGGCTGAGGCAGGAGAATCGCTTGAACCCAGGAGGTAGAGATTGCAGTGAGCCAAGATTGCACCACTGCACTCCAGCTTGGGCAACAGAGTGAGACTTTGTCACACATGCACAAAAAGAAACTAGGATATTTTATTATTTATTTGTGGCTAAGAGTCCTTTTTTTGTCTAATAGATGTTCCGATAGCTGACAAAAAAATCATGTGAAATGATCTTACTCAATTTCACTCCCCCCCAACCATTGACATAGTAATTTTGTTTACAGTGGAATTGCATCTCCTTGAGGGATGGGTCCTCAAGTCAACTCTTTTTTGTTTGTTTGTTTGTTTTGAGACGGAGTCTAGCTCTGTTGCCCAGGCTGGAGTGCAGTGGTGCGATCTCAGCTCACTGCAACCTCTGCCTCCCAGGTTCAAGCGATTCTCCTGCCTCAGCATCCCGAGTAGCTGGGGTTACAGGTGCCCGCCACCACACTTGGCTAATTTTTGTATTTTTAATAGAGACGGGGTTTCATTGTGTTGGCCAGGCTGGTCTCAAACTCCTGACCTCATGATCCGCCTGCCTTGGCCTCCTAAAGTGCTGGGATTACAAGCGTGAGTCACCGCGCCTGGCCAAGTCAATTCTTCAGGGTGAAAAATCTCTGCTTAATCAGAATGACTCCAGAAAAATTCCTAAAATAACCAGTACCCAACCTTTTGGAGGAACCTCAAAAACCAAAAATTTGTTTCCCCATAGATTTTGGTTTTGCCTCTTTTCCAAGGTCATGAGGGCTAAAGTCCAATTGAAATGGGTGATTTAGGTAGGAGAAAGAGGCTTATAAGAGTTTCAGGGATTTTCCCAATTGCTTTTTGCATTTCTATTTGATGTTAATTCTAATGAGTTAAATGAACATATAGTATAATTTTGTAGTATTTGTTTAATGTTACTTTTTTTCTGTGAAGAAAACCTGAACTACTGTAGTATTAGTTGTGTAGTTAACGATGATCCATATAAACTTGAGCATCAGAGCAGATTTGCACAAAATGTGAGGTGAATTTTTCTTTTAACTCAATGCTTTCTGTTACTTCAAAGTATATTTTAAACTTCATTTAGGGTCTGGGATTCGATATTTGCATGAAAACAAAATTATACATCGAGATCTAAAACCTGAAAACATAGTTCTTCAGGATGTTGGTGGAAAGGTAGGTGAAACCTGAAGTAATGTTTCATGCCTATTGAATATAGTCTTTCTGATACAGTTAGTCCTTGAGCTGTGGTGTCTTTGCTGTATGCCCATAACAGTCTTACTTTTTCCATTTCAGACCTCACCACACTGAACTGTAGTTTTGTGTTTAGTTTTTTTGTCCCTTCTGCTAAACAGTGGTTCCATCAGAGAAGGAACAGCACCTGTTTTTTTTTTCTTTTTCTTTTTTTTCATTTTTCATACTTAACCCAGCTCCTAGACTTCACCTGTCTCGTTCAAGTCTGTTTTTCCAGCATAGTATCTAGCAAAGATACAGGCCGTGAATACATAATATGTTAACACTTATTATTTTATTCTTATGAAGCACGTCTAAAACACATACATACACATCCTGGGTCCACTTTAAGAAAAAAAAGAAAGTATATATATTTTTAAAACTTATTTTCCTTCCCCCAATTTAAATGAGTCATCTGGAGAAGAACCAGAAATTGTGAATTGACTCTTAAAATGTTCATTTCATTAGTAACTTAAGCAGTTTTCTTGTTTCCAGCATCCAAATTTCATTCCAATAAGGACTTAAAGGCCAAGAGTCTGAACCTTGTGTTGAGTTGTATGTGCCGTCTCTTTAGTTAGTGAAGATAGTTGTTGGCCTCTTGGAGGTGTTGGAACCTTGGTGCTGCTTCTTCTCTTAGGAACCTTTCACGTATGCTTGGCACCAAATATCTCTGCTTTTTTTTTTTTAATCCAAAGACGTCAGGACATTCCTGAAGTTAGATCTAAGTATTTACTCACATTTAATCTACTCTAAGGGGGTATGATGCTTCTTCAAGTTTGGAAGTCACCCTTGCCTTTACTTTCCAGTTTAATGGATCGAGCTTATTTTGAATATAGTAAAATAAAAATTAATAGCCCACCTGTATTCAATTTTTACCATGTACCAAGCACTGTGTTACCTTCTTTACTTTCGTTATTTCTTTGGATCCTAATAACAATTCTGTGAAGCAGGGACTGTTAGTCATTCAATTAGATTACTGAGAGAGGTTAAATAACTTGATAGATCACACACCTAGTTAAGTGGTGGCACTCAGACTTGAAATATTTTTGTGTTATTACAGAGCCCAAGGTCCTCACCACTACCCTGTCTACAGCCTTATAAGGATATTGTTGTCTTTCCTTTTTAAATTTCTCTACCATTTAATACTTAATCTGTCTTATTATTTTGCAGATAATACATAAAATAATTGATCTGGGATATGCCAAAGATGTTGATCAAGGAAGTCTGTGTACATCTTTTGTGGGAACACTGCAGTATCTGGTGAGACCTGTATTGTTTCTTTGAATTTAAGTGTGTATAGGATTCTCTTATTTCTGAAGATCATGAATATAGTAGGTCAAAAATAAAGTAGCTTTTCCCATACAGTGTTGGTGTTTAAAGCATTTTCTCTTTTGAAGGCCCCAGAGCTCTTTGAGAATAAGCCTTACACAGCCACTGTTGATTATTGGAGCTTTGGGACCATGGTATTTGAATGTATTGCTGGATATAGGCCTTTTTTGCATCATCTGCAACCATTTACCTGGTAAGAAATGGATGAGAACTTGGGCATGCTTAATGGGAATGGAAATTTTTTCATTTGTCTTTTTTTTTCTTTCTTTAATTGTTTAGTTGTCTTTGAAATATACAATTAAATATAATTAAATGGCAAGAAATCTTAATTTGTGAGAATCACTTTGTCAACTGAGGTAGCTTTTGATTTTATAGGCATGAGAAGATTAAGAAGAAGGATCCAAAGTGTATATTTGCATGTGAAGAGATGTCAGGAGAAGTTCGGTTTAGTAGCCATTTACCTCAACCAAATAGCCTTTGTAGGTAAGTATATTTTAGTTAAGGAAGTTTGCCTCAGTTTCTCCAGGGTTGTAAAGGAACAGGAGAGTAGTTGTCTGTTTCAAGTTGCATTATCCAGTAGAACTTTCTGTGATGATGTAGAAACCTTCTATATTTCTGTTGGCCACATGAGGTTATTGACTACTTGACAGGTAGCTAGTTTGGCTAGAGAACGAATTTTGAATAAATAGTAAATATAAGTAGCCACTTGGGACTAGTGGCTACCATTTTGGACAGCACAGGTCTAGTGGAAACAAGAATTGCCATTTAACTGATTGACATATGTCCTAAGAAGGCTCTTAGGATAATAAAGTAAATGGGTTATTTGCAGAATGGATTTGGACTCATCCGTCAGAGTTGTCAGTAACTAACGTGGAGTTTTGAGTAGTTTTTGATGAAAAAAGTTTGTCCCCTTTCATTTCATGAATTTGAAAGTAAGTTATGAAATGGTACAGATAAGTGATGTGGGAAAGAAAATGGACAACCTGCAAAATTACCTAACAGTATAAAGGGAAATTGGAACATAATGATTTGATTTTCACCCCATTTTGTATGTTTTCTAGTTTAATAGTAGAACCCATGGAAAACTGGCTACAGTTGATGTTGAATTGGGACCCACAGCAGAGAGGAGGACCTGTTGACCTTACTTTGAAGCAGCCAAGATGTTTTGTATTAATGGATCACATTTTGAATTTGAAGGTTAGTCTTAATGGGTCTACTGCATAAGACCATCATTGAAAGTAACAAGTTTATTTGGAAAATTAGCATAAATGCAGTTTAATAATCTTTTCCTGTTGCTTATTTATTTATTTATTTTGAGACAGGGTCTCACTCTGTCACCTAGGCTGGAGTGCAGTGGCACGTTTTCAGCTCACTGCAACCTGCACCTCCCAGGTTCAAGTGATTCTCTTGCCTCAGCCTCCCGAGTAGTTGGGACTATAGGTGCGCACCACCACGCCCAGCTAATTTTTGTGTTTTTGGTAGAGATAGGGTTTCACTACGTTGTCCAGGCTGGTCTCGCACTCCTGACCTCAGGTGATCCGCCCGCCTCCACCTCCCAAAGTGGGATTACAGGTGTGAGCCATTGCGTCCAGCCCTGATGCTTGTTTGAAAAAGAAAATTATATTCTTAGAAATGATTTTTTTGAAAATTTATTTAGCAAGCTATCTCAGTTTGCTTCTCTGTGGTCTTTGTTAATTACTCCTTTGAAGCAACTTTTTTATTTACCTTTTCCCATGTTGTTGCCATTATCCTGGATTCATTTATGTCTAGTCATACTGGATTTGATTTGGTAAGGAAGGTTCCTATCTGCCTTTCATGGCTCTGCACTTACTCCCTAACCTATAGTTCATTCAATATGTACTACCTATCTCATCTTCTGAAAATGCTTTTTTATTCTTCTGCCCAAGAAACTAACATAGTTCTTTTTTTTTTTTTTAACAAGTCGAGTGTAAACTGATCTGCTTGCTTTTCTGGGGGGCTTTCCCTAACCAAGTTTTGCCTTGTACCTGCTTCTCTTAACCTTTACCTCATACAAGACCAGCTTGTCACTGCTCCTTATGCCTCAAACCCGTTATCTACCTTTGTGCTTTACAGATGCTATCCTTCTGCCGGGTATGATATCCATTTCTGTGTATCGTCTCACCTACACTGGCATATCTTCAAGAGCTTTTCTTTAAATGGTCTCTGCCACAAAATTTGTCATTTAAAGGCTATATTCTCTTTCTCATCTTCCATTCATGCATCTTCATATAGATTGTTGTCTTCTTCAATGTTGGGATTTTTTACTTCTTTTATTAACAATCACCCACCCTACCCTTCCTAACCATGGCATTCTGTACAGAGCAGGGCATGTATCAGGTTCTTAGTAAATTATTTATTGATATGAATGAGAGCTATAGATACTTCTATTATGCAGTGTACCCAGAAACAACTCTCATCAATAGTCTTTACATTTGTATTGATTGTTTGTAGTATACAGGTTTCTAAAATTGAAATGAGAAATTATAATCATGTAATGTTGGAGTACATGGCGAGATAGCTCACTTTAGTCTGGAACTCCTGAGCTCAAGTGATTCTCCTACTTCAGCCTCCAGAGTAAATGGAACTACAGGTGTGCGCCACCTCTCCTGCCTAATTTTTAAATTTTTGGTAGAAATGGCGTCTCACTGCGTTGACCAGGTTGTTTTTGAACTCCTGGCCTCAAGTAATCCTCCTACCTCGACTTCCCAAAGTGCTGAGATTACAGATGTGGGCTACCGTGCCCGACCTTGGCATACTTTATTAAATAGAAACTTGAGGCCATATGGATGTCATTCTTGGCTAACACTGAAAAGATACCTGGCTTCTTCTTGATTTGGTTTCCTTCTACTGTGCCAAAGAATAAATTATCCCTCAGTGTGTTAGGAAAGCAGGGCTTTAGTTCTATGTTGCCTCTGAAACATTTCGGTTGTGAATGAACCACATCTCGCATTTGTTTCATACTTGTCATAGGAATCATAGCATCGTTTCTGCTTTGAAGGGCATCTGTGAGCCTCTTGTTATAGGGCACGGGGAAAGAGTCCACATTATGGAGTTTATAGTTTACCGACTTTAATTCAGTTTGCAGCACCACTATTTACCTATCTGTGAACCTGAGCAAATGTCTCTCTATCTCAAGGACAGTAATATCTTCCTCAAAGCATCAATATTATTATGAGGTTATGCAGAATAAGGTATGTATAAGGTACTAGTTATAGTAGTTCAAGAAGCTTCAAGGATGCTTGTTAGACATGATAATAGGACTGAATTTTGAAGAATGAGAGTTTTTAGGGAAAGGGTGAGGGCGGGAGAGATTTATAGGCAGCAGAGCATCATAAGCAAAAGTACAGAAGCATGAACTGCAAAACAGCTTGGTGTTACTGTAGGACATTTTCCCAAAATGTTTATATATATTGTACAAGAAAGGAATGATGTCTGTTTGATTTTCACTTAAAAAAGGAAGCAACAAAACAGTTACTGAAATATTTCCCTTTTGAAAAAATAGCTTAGCAAGTCTGATTGTATGCATATTTTCCAACTGTTTATTATGAAAACCTTTAGATATGTAGAAGAGTTGAAAAAAGTGTACTGAACCTACCACTAAAAATAATGATGAAACAGTAGCATTTAATTATTTTTTTTTTGCCTCCTGTTTCATGCCCCTAAATGTAACTATATTCTGAGTCTCTTCTTGGTTCTCTCTTTTTCTATTACATTTCCTTTCTTTTATTAGGCAGTCTCTTCAACTGTATAGCTTTTCCTATAAACTACATATGGCTAACTCCTAAAGTTATTTATCTCCGTAGCTGTGACTTTTCTGCCAAGGACTTGTAACTGCTGTATAACTGTATAACTACCTGGCTGTTTCACTGGCACTTACAACTTAATTTATTAAAAACTGAACGTATTTGTTGTATCCATTAAATCTACTTTTTTTTGTTTTTGAGATGGAGCCTCACTCTGTCTCATGATCTCAACTCACTGAAACCTACACCTCCTGGGTTCAAGTGATTCTCGTGCTTCAGCCTCCCGAGTAGCTGGAATTACAGGTGCCTGCCACCATGTCCGGCTAATTTTTATATTTTTAGTAGAGATGGGGTTTCACCATGTTGGCCAGGCTGGTCTTGACACCCTGACCTCAGGTGATCTGCCCACCTCGGCCTTCCAAAGTGCTGGGATTACAGGCGTGAGCCACCGCACCAGGCCCCATTAAATCTACCTCTATAGATTTCCTACACTTCTTATTTGCACTGTCACCTTTCCAGTTACCCAGGTGGGAAACTTTGGCTGTGTTGACTCTTCCTTTCTCTTCAATCGATATATTCAATTGTTTTATCAAACTTATCTTTTGAATATCTTAACAATTTTGAGCTTGCTAGGTTCTCAATTTAGAAAGACTTGCATAGTTCTCTTTCACTTATTAAATAAAGTCCAGACCCTTTCATTGGTACTCAAAACCTATCTTGGTTTCATATCAGCTTACACTCCCGGACTTATGGTCTTACTAACGCCCTGAGAGGCCATCATTTTAGGTACATTTGAACTGGATTAATTATATTCTCTGATTATGCCCATCCCTTTCTACTTTTCTGCTTCTGCTCACCTTGTTTTCTGCTAAAGGAACTCCTTTCAGTGTTTTCCCATTTCAGTCTTTCTTTCATTTCAAAGTTTAGCTCAAGTAGTGCCTCCTTTATGAAGTGCCCACTTCCTACTGCCAAGTGTATGATACTTTACGCTGATTATAACACCTATCACATTTTGCCTGGTACTTTAGTTCTCTTAGTATATCTTAATATCTTCTGTTTGACTCTAACTGTATGGAGGGCAAGGATCATAAGGTACTCAGTTTGTATACACACTACTACCACCACAACACACTTAATAGTATGTACCTACCAATAGTAGGTACTCATTAAATATTACAGTGAGCAAAAAGATAAATTCAGGTTGTATTTCCTTTTCTTTCTTTTGCGTCCTTCTGGCCTGGAGCTTTGGTAGTGGGATGCCATGATGACATACTCTAATATCCTGTGTAAAAGTAGATGTCCATTATAGGATTTTCTGCTATTGCTATAAATGGCAGCTGTCATAGTGTGAAATCTGCCTAAATTGTGAAGGCATGGAAAGTCTCAGGTAGTATAATTGTATTGCAAATCTGTATCAGTTTTGAAGATTTCCCTACTCCCCTTTTAAACATAAAGATTTATATTAAAGAAAAGTCTCTTAATAAGATAAATACTGGCAATCGTGTTATGACATTTGGAATTCACATGAAAAGGATCAGCTTCAGGTTATAAAAACAGTTTGGTATTTCTTTTTTAAAATTTTGTTAATACAGGTGTGGTGGCTTATGCTTGTAATCCCAGCACTTTGGGAGGTGGAGGCAGGCGGATCACTTGAGATCTGGAGTTCGAGACCAGCCTGGCCAACATGGTGAAACCCCATCTCTACTAAAAATACAAAAATTAGCCAGGGTTGGTGGTGCATGCCTGTACTCCCAGCTACTCGGGAGGCTGAGGCAGGAGAGTTGCTTGAACCTGGGAGGTGGAGGCTGCATTGAGCCGAGATTGCACCACTGCACTCCAGCCTGGGTGACAGAGAGAGACTCTGTCTCAAAAACAAACAAACAAAATTGTTAATACGCTTTTAAGTTTGTTTTTTTTGTTTGTTTGTTTGTTTGTTTTGAGATAAGAGTCTTGTTCTATCACCCAGGCTAGAGTACCATGGTGCAATCTCTGCTCACTGCAACTTTCACCTCCCAGACTCAAGTGATTCTCTTGTGCCTCAGCCTCCTGCGTAGTTGGAATTACAGGTGTGCACCATCATGGCCGACTAATTTTTTGTGTGTTTTTAGTAGAGACAGGGTTTCGCCATGTTGGCCAGGATGGTCTCGAACTCCTGTCCTCAAGTGATCTACCTGTCTTGGCCTCCCAAAGGGCTGGGATTACAGGTGTGAGCCACCGCGCCCAGCCTAATTTTTGAAATTGACAAATAATTGTACATATTAATGGGGTAAATAGTGATGTTTCAATACATATACTGTGTAGTGATCAGATTAGGGTAATTAGCATATCTGTCAGCTAAAACATAATTTCTCTGTGTTGGGAATATTCAGTATCCCTTTCTTTTTTCTTTCTTTTTCTTCTTTTTTTTTTTTTTTGAGACAGAGTCTTACTCTGTCGCCTGCAGTGCAGTGGTGCGATCTCGGCTCACTGCAGCCTTGATCTCCCAGGTTCAGGCAATTCTCCTGCCTCAGCCTTCCAAGTAGCTGGGATTATAGGCGTTGTGCCACCAAGCCCAGCTAATTTTTGTATTTTTAGTAGAGACAAGGTTTCACCATGTTGGCCAGGCTGGTCTTGAACTCCTGACCTTAAGTGATCTACCTGTCTTGTAATCTCAAAGTGCTAGGATTACAGGCGTGAGCCACCACGCCCAGCCTCAGTTTAGTATTTCTGTAGCACCACTTATTTGGGCATCTGTGTTAGGATTTGTAAGTGGAAATAATAGTGGGCCTTCAAACTAAAAAGTGTACAGTAAAGGAAATAATCAACAAAATGAAAAAGCAGCCCATGGATTGGGAAAAGATATTTGCATACCATACATCCAATAAGAAATTAATATCCTAAATTTATAAGAAACTCATGCAACTCAATACCAAAAATGTAAATAACCCAGTTTAAAAATGTGCAAAGGACCTGAATTAGACACTTCTCAAAAGAAGAAATTCAGATGGCCAACAAACATATGAAAAGGTGCTCAACAACTCTTAGCATCAGGGTGATGCAAATCAAAACCACACTAAGATATCACCCCCCACCTGTTGAGGTGGCTATTATCCAAAAGAAAAAAGATAAGCATTAGTGAGGATGTGGGAGAAAAGAAATCCCTTGTACACTGTTGGTGGGAATGTAAATATTACAGCTATTGTGGGAAACAGTACAAAGGTTCCTCAAAATTAAAAATAGAACTACCGGCCGGGCATGGTGGCTCATGCCTGTAATCCCAGCACTTTGGGAGGTTGAGACAGGTGGATCACATGAGGCCAGGAGTTCGAGACCAGACTGGGCAACATGCAGAAACCCCATCTCAACTAAAATTACAAAAATTAGCTGGGCATGGTGGTGCACATCTGTAATCCCAGCTACTCCGTAGGCTGAGGCAGGATAATTGCTTAAATCCAGGAGGTGGAAGTTGTAGTGAGCTGAGATCATGCCACTGCACATCAGCCTGCGTGACACAGCAAGACTCTGTCTCAAAAGAAAAAAAAAAAAAGAACTGTAAGATTCAACAATCTCATTTCTTGGTATATATCCAAAGGATTTTAAAGCAGGCTTGTGAAGAGATATTTGCATTCCCATGTTCATTGCAGCATTATTCACAATAGTCAAGATCTGGAAATAGCCTAAATGTCCTTTGACAGATGAATGGATAGGGAAAAAGTGGTATATATACACAGTGGAATAGTATTCAACCTTAAGAAAAAGAAGGAAATTCTGCCATTTAGGACAATGTGGATAAACCTGGAGGACATGCTAAGTAAAATAAGCAAGACACAGAAAGAGAAATACTGTGTGATCTCACTTACATGTGGAATCTATAATAGTTAAACTTAATAGAAGCAGACAGTAGCATCATCGTTGCCAGGGGCTGCAGGGATAGGGGTGCGGGGGTGTATGTAGAGATGTTGATCAAAAGGTCCAAAAATTATGGCAGCAAAAGAAAAAAAAGATACAAAAATGACAACTATGAAGAGGTGACAGATATATTAATTAGCTGAAATGTGATAATTTCACAATGTATATCAAAACATCAAGTTGTATAACTCAAATATATAACATTTTTATATGTCAAAAGAATTAAATTGTCACAAAATAAAATATGTAAAAGATAAAGCAATAAATCAGGAGACGGGGCTATGACAGATGAAACAAGATAGGCTCTATGTAAATGATGGTTGAAACTAGGTGAGTCATTCACAGGGTTGGGAGGGGGCTTATTGTACTATTGTCTGTAGTTTTGTGTCTTTGAAAACATCAATTCAGATTTGTGTTTTAAAGGGAAAAAAATAATAGTGGCCTTGGATTAATGCTTTACCTTTGTAGTAAGGATTTTCAGCAGAGAGAATTTTAATCATTTGCATATACTAGTCAATGTAAGGCATGGAGAAATGTAGGCATTAATTTCGTATGGCTTTTGTAAGGATACTGGAAGGAAAAGAATTTAAAATCATGTTCTTTTCAAAAGACTGAAGTCCAGCTCTGTGGCTGTCCGCGCTGACAGGTGGAGACAGAGCCCCACCTGACTCAGCCTCACACTCACTTGGCCTGTATCAGGCTACTTTTACTGGGGCTTTAGGTGAGAGTGATAGAACTGTTCTTACTTGATTTGGGGCCCTTAGGCAGGTTGCTGCTCTGGGATTAGGTTGTCTTATAAAAAGGTAACTCACCACACATAACAATGCTTTTTCCTGTTTAAAGAGAGACCTAGTTCTTCTATCAGATGATTTCTTAAGGCAGCACGAAGTAGCCAGACACAAAAAGAGTTAAGATCCAAGCTCTACCAGTTATTAGCTGTGTGATCCCTAACAAGTTATTTAACTTAGAACTCTGGTTTCTTTCTTTGTTTAAAATGGAGATTAAAAGATCTAATTATTGGGGATGTTATGTGAAAGTGGTTTACGCCTGTGGTTGTCTTCTGTTAGGCACTTCATGAATTGGAATGTTTCCTTTTCGGTCTATGATAATGTTTTTTTCAAAATAAATAACTGTTCTTTCAAATTGGGATTTTTCTTAATTTTGAAATTTTCTTAATTTTGAAAATTTCTTAACTTTGAAATTTTATTGTTGGAACTAACATCTATTGTAGAAAAGGAAATTGTTCAGTTTTCAGAATGTCATTTTATAATTATAAAAGGAGATCTCACTTTGGAGAATGAGTGAGCCTTGTTTAATGTAGAAATAATGCCTTTTGCCCATATTCACCTTTTAGTATCTGGCAGCGAATCTTTTATGTAACAAATGATCAATAACTTTACCTTTTTTTCTTATTTATACAGATAGTACACATCCTAAATATGACTTCTGCAAAGATAATTTCTTTTCTGTTACCACCTGATGAAAGTCTTCATTCACTACAGTCTCGTATTGAGCGTGAAACTGGAATAAATACTGGTTCTCAAGAACTTCTTTCAGAGACAGGAATTTCTCTGGATCCTCGGAAACCAGCCTCTCAATGTGTTCTAGATGGAGTTGTAAGAAAATTAATTATAATATCCCTAGAGTATGTGAAATCTAGAGGGATTGCATGCCCTGCAATTTTTATGCATACTTGGAATTCCTTGGGAGGCCGCACATTTTGTTTTGGTTTTGTCCTACTCCCAACTCTTATCATTGCTTTGCAAGGTGAACAGGATAGAAATGAAACATTTGTTGTTTTAAACTTTGCAAGACTTTTTCTTTGGTGCCAGTTTTCTGCTCCTGTTCCCAGACCAAACTGAGGGTCAGGCTGCTTACTCTCGTGGCCCAATAACGAGATGCAGATGAACTGGGAGAGATGGGAGTTTTTATTTCTGTAACCAGTTACAGGTAGAAGGCCTGGAAATTATCGCCAGACCAACTCAAAATTACAAAGTTTTTCCGTAGTTTATTTATCTTCTAAGCTATATGTCTATGTGTAAGTTTGCATTCAACTAAAGACATAAGTGATTAACTTCTTTTAATCTGTAACTAAGGTCTGAGTCTTGAAGACATTCCTCTGGAGCCTCAATACATTTACTTACTCTGAATGGGTCCAGGTGCTGGGGTGATTACCCTTATCTTGTCTCCTATTAAATCACAGAGGTTTAAGGAGTTCCTTCAGACCCCCAATAAACTTGTTTGTGGAGGCCTGGGGTTTCTTCAGACCCCCAATAAAACTTATTTAATTCTGAACGGGTCCTGTTAAGAATTCCTTCGTTATTTTGCTTTTAGGCCCGGGAAAGGCCTGGGCAGAACTCTTGGTAGGCTTTGGCTACATTTCAGCCTTTGTGTAAGGGCACTGGCTCTTCCAGTTTTTTTTTAGACAGTCTTGCTCTGTTGCCCAGGCTGAAGTGCAATGGTACAATCTCAGCTCACTGCAACCTCCGCCTCCTGGGTTCAAGTGATTCTCCCTGCCACAGCCTCCCAAATAGCTGGGATTATAGGCACCCGCCACCATGCCTAGCTAATTTTTTGTATCTTTAGTAGAGACGGGGTTTCGCCACTCCTGACCGACCTCAGGCAATCTTCCTGCCTCCGCCTCCTAAAGTGCTGGGATTACAGGCATGAGCCACTGCACCTGGCCACTCTTTCAGCTTTTAATATTTAACTTCACCACTCTGTCAGTGCTGAAACAGTTGTTATTTAGGCCTGCGTTAGTGAGACCTGGCCTGCCACACTTCCAATTAATATTCCTTCTTGGCTTGGTGCAGTGGCCCATGCCTGTAATCCCGGGACCTTGGGAACCCAAGGAGGGTGGATTGCTTGAGTTCAAGAGTTCGAGACCTGCCTGAGCAACATGTTGAAGCCCTGTCTCTACAAAAACTACAAAAATTAGCAGGGTTTGGTGGTGCACCCCTGTAGTCCTAGCTACTTGGGAGATTGAGGTGGGAGAATCACTTGAGCCCAGGGAGGTTGAGGCTGCAATGAGCCATGATCACGCCGCTGCACTCCAGCATGGGTGACAAAGCAAGACCCTGTCTCAAAAAAAAAATTTCTTTTTGTATTTGAAGCCCAGTACTCTGAAACTACTGTGAGAACAGCAGTCTCATAGGTCCTGCCAAAGGATAAATGGGTGGTAAAATATGACTGTGGTCATGACTTTTTTCCCCATTTTTCTTTTTATGACTTTATTGAGGCATATTATCATGTTAGTTCCCATTTAAGGTGTACAATATAGTGATTTTTTATTTCTTTTTTATTAACTTGTCACTGACTTGATGCTCAATTACAGTGATTTTTTTTAAAAGTAAATTTACCAAATTTTGCAGCTGTCACCATAAATCAGCTTAAAAACATTTCCATTAACAGTCCATTAACTGTTAATCTCCATTCTGTCCACCCCAGGCAACCAGGAATCTATTTTTTATCTCCACAAGTTTGCCTTTTCTGAACATTCCATATAAATGGAATTATGTAATATATAGTCTTGTGTCTGACTTTTTTTACTTGCATTGTATTTTTGAAGTCCATGCATGTTGTAGCATGTATCAGTACTTCATTCGTTTTGATTACCGATTAGTTTTTTCACTGTATATATCTTTTTGCATTTGTTCTTTGGGTTTTGGTGATTGTTCACTTTAGCCCATACAAAAGTTGGGGTCTTTTTCCTCAACAAAAGTTTGTACTCTGTTATCTGTAAGAGATATGCTAATACACATTGATTTTGTTCATTTGCATTTCAAAGTAGGAAATCTGGTGCATAAGTATTTAGAAAACCTAGGATTTTCAAAGATCCTTGAACACGATTTTAACTGTTTGTTTCTTTTTCAGAGAGGCTGTGATAGCTATATGGTTTATTTGTTTGATAAAAGTAAAACTGTATATGAAGGGCCATTTGCTTCCAGAAGTTTATCTGATTGTGTAAATTATATTGGTAAGTCCAGTCCATTTAGTGGCTGAGCTTTAAACATGAATTAATAAAACTTTGACTCTCAGTATGATTAGTAGAAATGGACTTTTGGTGTTGTGTTCTGTATCTCACACTTTAAGTTTCTATATGGAGTTATATGAGAATTCTGAAAAATGGATTTATATAGTTTGGAAGGTGAAAAGGTAGATATTAAATCTCCATGAGATCATTCATTTAAGAGAAGATTTACTTTCTTGAGGATAGGGCTCTCACAGGAGAATGAAACTTCACTATTAGTTGAACCTGCTTTTTAATTGTCTCTTCATAGTCTAAGCATGTTCAAGTATTTATTTCATTTTTCCTGTGAATACTGCTTAATGTTCAAATGTTTTAATTTATCCTGTGAAAATTATTCTTTTCTTTTGAACAAGTTAAGTGTTTGATCACTGTATGTCTGTCCAAATAAAATAAAGCACAAAATTGTAAAATCAAGAACAAAATTGAGCAGAGGGGCTAAAATATATGTAATCTTACTTTTTTTTTACGTCTTTTTATTAGTTTTCTTTTGAATTTTTCTTTTAAATTGAGGCAGTTTACATAGAGTGAAATTCACAGATCATATAGTTTGATAACCTTTGACAAATTTAGATACTTGTGTAATCCATACCACAGTCATGATGTAGAACATTTCCTTCACCTCAGAAAGTTCCCTCATGTCTCTTTTCAGTCAACTCCCCTTGCCCCAGACTTTATTATTACTATTTTACTAATGGACTTTTTTTTTTTAAGAATGGTTTTAGATTTGCCAAAAAATTGGGCAGATAGTACAGAGTTCTCATATAACTCCCCTCACTCACGCACGTAGTTTTTCCTATTGTTAACATTTTACCTGGGAGGTGGAGGTTGCAGTGAGCCAATGTCACACCACTGCACTTCAGCCTGGGTAAGAGTGAGACCTTTCTCAAAAAAATAAATAAAAAACATAAAATATTTAAAAATATTAAAAAGTAAAAAAAAATCTATTTTACATTAGTATGATGTATTTGTTACATTTAATGAACCCATATATTATTAATTGAAGCCCATACTTGATTCATATTTCCTTCATTTTTACCTAATATCCTTTTTCTGTTGTAAGATCTCATCTTAGAACACATTACATTTAGTTGTCATGTCTCTTTAGCTCCTCTTTGCTGTGACATTTTCTCAGACTTCAAATAGTCCTTGTTTTTGATGACCTTGGCAGTTCTGAGGAATACTAGTCAAGTATTTTGTAAGATATCCCTCTGCTGAAATTTGCCTTTTTTTTTTTTTTTTGAGATGGAGTTTCACTCTTGTCGCCCAGGCTAGAGTGCAATGGCACAGTCTTGGCTCACTGCAACCTCCACCTCCCGGGTACAAGCAATTCTCCTGTCTCAGCCTCCCGAGTAGCTGGGATTATAGGCGCACACCACCACACCCAGCTAATTTTTGCATTTTTAGTAGAGACAGGGTTTCTCCGTTTTGGCCAGGCTGGTCTTGAACTCCTGACCTCAAGGGATCTGCCCGCCTTGGCCTCCCAAAGTGCTGGGATTACAGGCATGAGCCATCACACCTGGTGCTTGTGTGTATTCTTAAACCTGGATTGTTGGTCCAGGATATGAAATTTATTATTCAGAGGTAGGAAAGACTCAGAGGAGATGGGACTTGATTTAGAACTTGAAAGAAATAATTTGGATTAGCAGAGAGAAAAAGAGTATTCCAGGTTGCAGAAAAGCAAGCAAAAAAGACAGATACAGGAATAATCTCAAGCTCTGTGAGTGTAGTGATTGTGTCATTCATTTTTTCCCCCCTTGTATGTGGAGCAGGGCTTAAGTATTGCAGGTGCTCTGTAAATGTATATTGAACTGAATTAAATGAAAACAAGTGGTTCTTTTAGCATCAGTTTCTAGCATCTATGGGAATCCTGTTTGTGTGGACAGGAAATCACAGAGAATGATAAATCAACTTCTAAAATCCTCAAAAGTAACTAACTCCCTTGCCCTTTTTCTCATCTTCTTGTATATAGTACAGGACAGCAAAATACAGCTTCCAATTATACAGCTGCGTAAAGTGTGGGCTGAAGCAGTGCACTATGTGTCTGGACTAAAAGAAGACTATAGCAGGCTCTTTCAGGGACAAAGGGCAGCAATGTAAGCGGATTCTGTTGTTTATAAGCACAATGCAATGTGCATCATATATTCAAGAATTAATCTTGCCGGTTTTCACTAATCAATATTGCATGTAATAGTAACATACTGGGCCAATTTGAAGTGTAATGTTCTGATAAACTTGTAGAATTCTTACTAATGGACTGAGACCATTCTATTGTAATGGCTTGAGGGTAATAATTCCCATACAGTCCTAGTATGAAAAGATTGTTTATCACAGAATATTATAGGCAGGAAGTCTTTAGAGATCAGATTCTAGAGATCAGTTATTTTTCATAGATTGATAATAGAAACTTAGGCTTTGGCCTTGTGGCAGTTTATGTTTTTACATTATTGTTCAATGTTTCTGAATGCTGATAATATCTTTTTTCTTTTTCTTTTTTTTCTTGCTGTGGTTTAGGTTAAGTCTTCTTAGATATAATGCTAACTTAACAAAAATGAAGAACACTTTGATCTCAGCATCACAACAACTGAAAGCTAAATTGGAGTTTTTTCACAAAAGCATTCAGCTTGACTTGGAGAGATACAGTGAGCAGATGACGTATGGGATATGTAAGTGTCTGTGTAATGTATTTGAAAGGAGCATCTGGTTTCTTGAAGCCATCTGTTATTTTGCCTTCTTAACTCAGCCAGTTGTTTTACTTACCTTCACATTAGAACAAGAGACAGGACAACTTAAATTACCATAAACCATGTTTATTTTGAATGTTACCTCTTTTTTTAAATTTGCTTAGTTGAGCAATTTAGTTTCACAATTGGGCTAAAATTATTTAGCTCTAAAAAAATACAGGTGCGATTTAATAATCTTGAATTTCAAACCTGATTTTAAAATAAATACAAAATCTGGACTTCTTAGCCAGTGCTGTGGACTGAATGTATCCCCCCCAAAATACATATGTTGAAATTCTGACCCTGAAGGTGAAGGTGTTGGTAGGTGGAGCCTTTGGGAAGTGATTAGGTCATGAGAGTGGAGCCTTCATGTTTGGGATTAATGCTCTTACAAAAGAGACCTGAATGAGATCCCTCATCCCTTCTGCATGTGAGGACAGAGCAAGAAGATGGTCATCTAGGAACCAGAAAGCAGGCCCTCAAATCTGCCTTGTTCTTGGACTTCCCAGCCTCCAGAACTATAAGAAATAAATTTCTGTTGTTTTTATGGCACTTAGTCTATGATATTTTGTTATAGTAGTCCAAATGGACTAAGACAACCAGGGGAGTCTTAAACTACTTACTTTTCTGTAAATAATGACACAAATATTCTAAGGCTATGTTTTTTTCAAACCATCTACTGTGGAGTCCTACTATTTTTTAGTGCATACAGTCTCCAAATTTTCAATATTTGACTCCATGCTTATCTCCTTCAGATGTACTAAGGAAGTGTAAAAAAACAGAGTTAAAATATGAGTAAATCGAAGGAGTCATACTACCAGCATTTCTGTTTTCTTTTGTAAAACAAATCCTTTTTAGGAAACAAATACTGTTTGTACACTTGTCCTGAGCAAGCTATGTGTATCTCAGAGTAAACAATCAATAGTGTCCAGTTGGGTGAATGGATTTACTCTCCAGAACTGGTTTTATTAATATTATTGATATTTTATTTCTATTTGTATATTATTGATATTTTATTTCTATTTGTATATTATTGACATTCTGGTGAGTGATAAAACATAATTATTTCATTAAAATATCTTAGACTTGTCAAAGGCTTATTGTACAATTGTTAAAGAAAAATTAGGTAGATCTATATGTGCTTTTATTAAAAGATCACCTAAGTCTTTAGTTGACAGTTTTAAATTGTGGGAAAAAATAAAGAGTATACAGATATTTTCACTTGTGAGGGAGTAGGCTATGTGTCTATGTAACAAATAATCATAGTAAGGTCCCTTGAGGTGGATGGTAGAGGGGAGGAAGAGAGAGTCTTTTCTGTTTATATCCTTTTATAGTATTTAATTTTTAAAAATCATATTCAAGTATTAAATTTCTTTTCTGGCCAGGTGTGGTGACTCACGCCTGTAATCCCAACACTTTGGGAGGCCAAAGCAGGTGGATCCCTTGAGCTCAGGAATTCAAGACTAACCTGGGCAACATGGGGTAGAACCCCATCTCTACAAAAAATGCAAAAATTAGCCGGGCATGGTGGTGCACACCTCAGCTATTCAGGAGGCTAAGGTGGGAGGATTGCTTGAGCCCCGGAGATAGAGGTTGCGGTGAGCCGAGATCATGCCACTGCACTCCAGCCTGGGTAACAGAGTGAGACTCTACCTCAAAAAAATTTTTTTGTTGTTGTTTTCTCCTTTATCCACCCATCTGCACACTGGTATAAATATATATATTTTTAAGAAAACAGTCATCTGTATTCATTTCCTAAGGGTTCCATAACAAAATCCCATGAACTGAGTGGCTTAAGCAATAGAAACTTACTGTCTCACAGCCCTGGAGGCTAAAAGTCCAAAATTGAGGTGTTGGCAGGGCCATGTTTTCTCTGAAATCTGTAGAGAAGAATCTTTCCTTGTTTCTCTCTAGCTTCTTATGGTCTGCTAGCCATCATTGGCATTCCTTGGCTTACAGTTGCAGCACCTCAATCTGTCTCCATTGTCACAGAGCATTCTCCCCTGTGTATCTGTATCCTGTGTCTCTTCTAAGTACACTGGTCGTACTGGATTAAGGGCCCAGACCATTCCAGTATGAGTATTAATTTGTCAAATTACTTCTGTAATGACCTTATTTCCAAATAGGTCCCATTCTGAGGTATTAGGGGTTAAGAATTCCACGTATCTTTTGGGGGGGCCACAATTCAACTCATAACACATCTTTGATGTTGATATGGCAAGGAGGCAGGCAGCCACTAATTAAAGATATGGCTATTTCTGAGATAACCAATTTAGACTTTTCTTTTAGCTTCAGAAAAAATGCTAAAAGCATGGAAAGAAATGGAAGAAAAGGCCATCCACTATGCTGAGGTAAAATCATTGACGTCATTCTGTATACTTATTAATTCTTGATGTCTCCATTAGAAACTATCTTTGGTTTTGGTATATAAAGAGCATTTTTCATGTCATTCCTGAAATTCAGACAAAATTCTAGTAGATGCTTTGTATATAAAGAGGGAGGTATCATAGTGATTAAAAACAAGGGCTTTGGGAAAATTACCTAGTGCCTCACTGAGCTTCAGTTTCCTTTATTTATTTATTTTTTGAAACAGGGTCTCACTCTGTTGCCCAGGTTGGAGTGTAGTGGCATGATCAAAGCTCACTGCAGCCTTGACTTCCCAGGCTCAAGCAGTCCTCCCATCTTGGCCTCCTGTGTAGCTGGGACAAGAGGTGCACCACCATGCCTGGCTAACTTTTACATTTTTTGTAGAGACGGGGTCTCACTATGTTGCCCAGGCTTGTATCAAACTCCTGGGCTTAAGCAATCCTCCCACCTCAGCCTCCCATAGAGCTGGGATTATAGGCGTGAGCCACCACATCCAGCTAGTTTCCATATTATGGGGACAATTTCTTTTCTAGTAGGGTTATGAAGATTAAATGGGAGTCAGTAACGGTAGGTGTCACTATTAATTTGTGACTGGTTTAGATAGGATGGCTGCACATCCCGGTTTACCTGGGACTGTCCCAGTTTATACTTAATGTCTTGCCATAATTATCAGTAGTAGTCCCTTTCACTCTCAAAATTATGCCGGTTTGGACAATAAATTATATGGTGTCCCTAGGTATAGATCATTCTCTAGGTGGCAGATTTTTTCCCCTTATCCTGTACATTTGTCCATGGTCCTAAGTTATTACACTCCTTAATGTCAGTACTTACCCTGAGGATGTGGGTGGGGATACCCATGGTATCCTGGGGTGGGAAATCCAAGTTCTTTATCTTTTTGTGTCCCTATTCAAGGCAGTGGGGACCAGGAAGCAATCAAAATCATAGAGCCAAGATACAAGTAATACCAATGGTTTTGGTGGTCCTTTTTCTTTCTTGTTAGTTGATACCTGTTGTAGCTTTTTGCTTCTCTGGAGGTAAAAGCAAATACTAGTAGTTTATTGTCAGGAGAGAAAAGAGAGAAGACTAAGTATGTTCTTATGTGAAAGATTAAGTGTCAGAATCTGAAGAATAGAAAGGCTTTAACAAAATCAGTGTTTCATATTATATTATTTAGTTCTCTAATGAAGCAACAAGTCATTCTGTATCCTTAGGATCTGAATTTTGTTTCCTGTGATATAGTGGTAAGCCTTTCATTTCCTTTGTATTTTCATCATATTTTAGGTTGGTGTCATTGGATACCTGGAGGATCAGATTATGTCTTTGCATGCTGAAATCATGGAGCTACAGAAGAGCCCCTATGGAAGACGTCAGGGAGACTTGATGGAATCTCTGTAAGGATGCACTTGTGTTGTTGGTCTTGACATCTGTAATATTTTGTATTCTTTCTGCTTACATCTGGGAAATTAAACCTCTATGTGGTTCTTTTCTATAGTTTTCCTTTCCCCAAATATATTGGCATTATATTTAAAATGGAAGCTTTTTCTTAGTCACAGGAAACTTTGGAAATAATTCTTTGGGTTGGCCTTTTTTGGTTTTTAATAAAAGCATTTATTTCATATGAGTGTTAAGAATTTTCCAAGTATAACTAAGTTACAAACTATTCCCTACTTATTGTACCTCTGGTCCAAGGTATTGACTCTTAAATGCCCTAAAACCTTGAAATTTTTTCTGAATTAAAGTTCTGGATTGAAAACTTCAGATATTTTCTCGAATTATAGGTCATAATTTTTGTCTGTTTAAGTGTCTGTGGTGCAGAGATGTCCCCATGGTAGATCAGAATAGATATGAACTATATTAAACTTTGCATTTTAAGAACTTGTATAGTTCTTATTACTCAATACAATGCTCTGTGAAATACTCGTTGGCAATATGAACTTGCTTTAAAATGGGTTTATTATTCAAATAAAATATTGTTTCAAGTTGTAGATTATTGAAGTCATTAAATTACCTTCACTTATCAGAGCATGTTTTCTCTTTTACAGGGAACAGCGTGCCATTGATCTATATAAGCAGTTAAAACACAGACCTTCAGGTAAGACACTTCTATCACAGTGCTTGAAGGCATTTTAGGTAACTATCACTAGCCTAACAAATGTGGGGGATCTAACATTTTTAAGTTAAAAATTTTCTTAAAGCTGCAGAATAAATTCCAGTTTTGGTATTGCCATTAAGACATGGTATAATAAGCTTTAAGATTGTGAGAATTTAGGAGATTAAAAAGAGAAAGTAACAGAGAAAGTGAGGTAGAAAAATTTTAGAAGGGGACGTGAAAAGAAAGAATGGAAGACAGAAAAAAGGAACTCAAAGAGGAAAAAACAGCAAGAAAATGTTTAGAAAGATGGAAAAAATAAGTGTTGCTTAAGATTAGAGAGGTTGGGCCGGTTGTGGTGGCTCATGTCTGTAATCCCAGCACTTTGGGAGGCCAAGGTGGGTAGATCACCTGAGGTCAGGAGTTCAAAACCAGCTTGGCCAACATGGTGAAACCCCATCTCTACTAAAAATAGAAAAGTTAGCTGGACATGGTGGCATGTGCCTGTAATCCCAGCTACTTGGGAGGATGAGGCAGGAGAATCACTTGAACCTGGGAAGAGGAGGTTGCAGTGAGCCAAGATCGCACCACTGCACTCCAGCCTGGGTGACAGAGCAAGATTCTGTCTCAAAACAAAACAAAAAAATATTAGAGAGGTTGGAAAGAATTTGAGGCAGTGGGTTCAGGTATGGAATGGTTAGAGGGAAGGCCTGTGCTGTTCTAGGCCAAAGCAGATTGCTTTGAAAATAATGCCTTCATCTGCACTGGTCACTGATGACTTGTTTTGTTGGCAAAACAATTCCAGTTGAACATCTGCTAAATACTGAGCAAGGTCTGCTGGAAAGAGTACTGGATGGGGAATCAGAAGGCTTGAATTCTAGATTGAGTAATTTACTGACCGTTACCTCAGGCAAATCTCCGTTTCCCATTTCCTTCTTCTGCAAAATGGGGTTGAAACCTAGCTTTCCTACTCAGTGAGTATATTGTGACAGTGTATTTAAGAGGATGTTTGTGAAAATGCTTTGAAAACTATAAACTATTATGTACCTGCAAGATATTATCATTTAGTTAAAAATTTGTTTTGAAGGGTAACAGAAGAAATAAAGTCTGTGCCCTAATGTGCATTATACTTAAATGCATATGTTAAAAAAAGATATAATTTTACACTTTAAAATTTGTAGACACGTAGCAACACATGCAAATTAATATACATGTGAAATTGTATTTCATATACTATTTTCACATTTAAAAAAGAACATTATCTCCTCTTATACTGCTTTTATTTTACTGAAATCTATTCAGTTTAATCTGACCAGCAGTTCTCAAAATGTGGCGTATGGACCTGTGAGAATCCTTGAAACTTTGTCAGACAGTCTGTGAGGTTAGAACCATTTTCATAATAAGATGTTATTTGCATTTTTCACCATGTTGACATTTTCACTGATGGTGCCACATAAAATGGCTTGCACCTTAGTATGAATCAAGGCACTAGCGCCAAACTGTGCTAGTAGCAGTTATATTTTTTACCGCCATGCATTCACAGTTTTTAAAAAATGACAGTTTCACTTACAAATGTCCTTGATAAAGCAGTAAAAATATTATTTTATTTAAATCTCAACCCTTGAGTATGGGTTTTTAATATTTTGTGTGATGAAATGGGAAGTACTCATAAAGTGTTTCTTCTATACAATGAAGTATGATGGTTGTCTTAAGGAAAACCACTTCAGTAATTGTTTACTTTGCTAGTTGTCTGGCCTCTTTCAGGGAAGACACCATTTTTACTTGGAAGAGCAACTGTCAGGCAAACTATGATTATTCAGATTTGCATACGTGAGATAATTTCTAAGAAATTAAATGAAAATAAAAAGTATAGCACACTTATTACTTTAAGGGAAAAAAACAGTATATGTTGTCAATGATAAAATTCCATGTTTCAAGCAAAAATAATTTTAGAAAACTTGTATTTACCAGCTTGAATTTGACAGCTTCTCTGTACTTAAAAACTTTTCTGATGAGATCAGTGGTGATATCAGAAAGGTTTGCAAAAATGTAAAACAGTGCAAGTGTTCTCACTAAAATTTTTTTGTTTTAGAAAATATCGTTTTTTGTTTTTTGTTTTTAGAGGTGGGCTCTTGCTATGTTGACCAGGCTGGCCTTGGACTCCCTGGGTTCAAGTGATCCTTCCACTTCAGGCTTCCAAGTATCTCAAGTAGCAGTAACCAGTGAAAGGAGGTGGCTCTCATAGATATGAGTATACTGTGTAAAGACATATATGTATAGCACTTAGCATGTCTGAGGAAATGCAGTATGACTGGAGTGTAGAGTTTCAGGAGAGAGAAAACCTAAATATAGGAGAGAGAGAAAACCTAAATATAGGTTTTTTTGTTTGTTTTTAATAAAAACATGTTCGTGGGCAATAGGTTTGTTACTTTTAAATGAATTAAGACACGAGTATTTTTAAATTTCTGTTTAATTCCTGAAAAACCCTTTGGGGTTCTCAAGAATTTTCTAGTGTAAAGGTGTCCTGAGACAAAAAAGTTTGAGAACTGCTTATCTAGACAATTCTCAGAAGCTTGGCTGCTCAGGAAAGAAGAGAGGTGGGTGAGTAGCTAAAAGGAGATGTAGAGTCAAGGGAGGTCACTTCTCAGAAGGAAGACTTAAACATGAGGTGCCACATGATGACATTTTGGTTAACAACAAATTGTGTATACTATGGTAGTCCCATAAGATTATACTACTGTATTTTTACTATGTATTTTCTATGTTTACATGCACAAATACTTACCATTGTGTTACAGTTGCCTACAGTATTCAGTACAGTCACTTGCTGAACAGGTATGTAGCCTATTGTCAAAAGGCTATACCATACAGCTTAAGTGTATAGCAGGCTGTACCATCAGGGTTTGTGTAAGTATTCACACAGTGACGAAAGTGCCCAATGATGCACTTCTCAGAACATATGCTCAGGGCCAAAAAAGCCTGTGGAGAGGGAGGTCCCTGAACAAGTTGAGAGATTGGCTCCAAAGAACAGTAGGAGGGATTAGCCTTGATACTATTGATATTGGAAAGAGAATGAGTGTGGATAGATACTTTTTTGGGAGTAGAGGTTGGAAGATCAGGGTCTTACTGCCTTATGGCCTCTTATCCTGCAGTGGTAAGTGAGGTTAACTGAAATGGAAGCGGTGATGACCTCATAGATTTGAATAGGGTGCTAAAGACTTCTAAAAGCCACTGTGTGCAGTGGAAGATGTTGCTGACCCAAAACATACATTAAGAATCCAGGCCAGGTGGCTCATACCTGTGATACTAGTGCTTTGGGAGGCCAAGGCAGGAGGATCGTTTGAGGCCAACAGTTTGAGACTAGTCTGGGCAACATAGTGAGACCCCGTCTCTACAAAAAAATAATGAAATTTTTAAAAGGCTGGGTGTGGTAGTGTATGCCTGTAGTCCCAGCTACTTGGGAGGCTGAAGTAGCAGGATCGCTTGAGGCCCAGGAGGTCAAGGCTGCAGTGAGCCAAGATTACACTACTGCACTTCAACCTGGGTTGACAGAGCAAGACCTTTTCTCTTAAAAAAAAAAAAAAAAAGTACCCAGAGCAGAAATGAAAAACCTGTGAATTAGCAGTGACAAATAGTGAACAGTAATATTAATTTTTTGTTGATAATTTAGTAGCTTGGATACAGGAACTGATAGAGCAGATGGTTGGATTAATCCAAGGTTAGGATTTTGCTGATGGAATAAGAGGATAAAAAGGTTGAAATGTTAACAAAATAGTGATTTAAGTGATAGAAGTTGTAGCTAGAGTAAAATATTAAAATCTAAGATTTCAAATAGAGCAAGTCCAATTCTTTTTCTTTAATCAATATTTCTGGGCCAGGCGTGGTGGCACATGCCTGTAATCCCAGCTACTCTGGAGGCTGAGGCAGGAGAATCGCTTGAACCAGGGAGGCGGAGGTTGCAGTGAACCGAGATTGTATCACTGCACTCCAGCCTGGGTGACAGAGCTAGACTCCATCTCAAAAAAAAAAACACCAAAAAAACATTCTGACTCCCAGTCTTCTGGCTAGTGAATCAGATACCACAGATATGCAGTGATAGCATTTGTTTAGGTTATATTTTTTAAAACTTTGAGGTAGCCCTGTCAACATATCATGAAGCTCAGAAATAAACTGCTACCCAGGTAGCTTCTTTGAGTGTCACCTTGAGTGACAAACTGTAACAAGATTGTGTCCGTCATTGGGGCCTATTATATAATCACACTTGACTTGTGGCCTCTATTGTCTTTTCTAGCTTAGAGTTGACTTGAATCTCTTGTTCATCTGAAATGGTTAAAACCAGCTTTCTTCATTATGCTGGAGAAGGCTAAAGTTCTGAGGGCTTTCACTATCTTAAGGAGCTAGTTATATGAGAAAGCTCTTGGCTTGGTCCATGGTATTTAGGAAGGAATGCTGTTTGGAGAAGAACCTTTTTGGAGCCTTGCATTTTATTGTTGGTGAGGAGGAGACAACAGAGATGTGTGGGGAATAAAGTTGGGCTATGGGAGAAGTATTTGGAGTGATAACAAAGGACACAACGTTTTTTAAACCTCCTTTGATGCTCATCATTTCCTTTTTGGTAAAATGGGGGTAACAAAAGTAGTCTTCTCACAGGACTGCTGTGAGGATTAAATGGGAAAATTATAAGCAGAGAGTAGCATATATTATTATTATTGCATTTAGGCTTAATTATTGTCCAAAGAAAATAACAGCATGATGCATGAGCAACTTTCAACTCCTTTAGCCATTTTCTGAAATATAACAATTAATGATTTTTTTTTTTTTCAAATTGAGGTCACATTTTAAACTGTAGAACTCATTGTGACCAACAGCCATCCCATTTGAGGGTATCTGGCTGCTGCCAGTTGGCTTTAAGATGTCATACTGCCCTCAGATGGAACTTTCAGGATGTCTACAGGTCCCTTTACTAGTTGGTTTCAGTGAGCTTTTTTCAAAGATTTTCTGGGCTGTAAACAGATGGATAAACATGAAATTCCAAGCAACCTAGTTCAAGGGCCTCCTTCCTTTAGGCAATGAAAGTTTGATGAATTGTCCTACTGTTTCTAAATATGTGGTTAATCATCCAAGAAAAATTGTTCCCTTGGCCAGAGGCTGCATTTGTGTCTGGGGCTTGGGTTAGTATGGGTTAAAGATAGCCAAGACTATTCTTCTCAAGCACAGGCAACTAAGGTCTCTTACTGATAAATTTATATATACATTATACATATGCAAACTTTATTTTTTATATATAACTAGATTTTATTTATAGGTAATCTTTATATCTTTTATCTTAACCCAATTTTTAATTTAAATGGAGATGTTTATTAATTAAAATTAGTTTCAGAGTTTCAGGGATTTTTGAGGAATTTTTTGTTTGGAGGCTGATATGTTACAGAAGAAAGGTTGTATCCACTGACTGATGTCTTTTATAGATCACTCCTACAGTGACAGCACAGAGATGGTGAAAATCATTGTGCACACTGTGCAGAGTCAGGACCGTGTGCTCAAGGAGCTGTTTGGTCATTTGAGGTAGGAAAATTGCTTCATTTCCTACTGAAAAACCAGGATATGTTTATCTTGTTCCTCTCAAAGTACAAAAGCCCTCTTTGGTAAAGTATACTTACCCAGGAAGAATTCTGAAAGTACCTTGGGTAGCTTGGCCATAGCTATCTGCATTTATGTGTCCTTTTGTATGCATTACTGTGGAGATAAGTCATTAAATCTGATGCTGATTGTGGTTCATTTCCTCAGCTGGGTTTTGGGAATATGGTGTACAGTCTTGGGGCATGTGTAAGTGTCTGACACTGATTTAATCTCTCCAGCAAGTTGTTGGGCTGTAAGCAGAAGATTATTGATCTACTCCCTAAGGTGGAAGTGGCCCTCAGTAATATCAAAGAAGCTGACAATACTGTCATGTTCATGCAGGGAAAAAGGCAGAAAGAAATATGGCATCTCCTTAAAATTGCCTGTGTAAGTAATTATTAATGAATTATTTAATGTGACATTGAGTTGCTATTATTCCTTGCAAAGGGGATTTTTATCAGCATGAGGTGGGCCCTCTTGAAGACATGTATATTTTGCATTGGGATGACATCCATGTTCCTTGCTTGGTGTCCAAACTAGCAATTGAGATGCAGGACTTATTATCATCTCTCCTTTCCAATTTCTCTGTTGTTATACTCCTCTTAGCCCTTGACTACTGTGGTATTCCAACCCAACTTGGGGATAGATGTACCTGCCTAGATAATGAAATTGACCATCTTTTCAACTGGGTTTTTTTTTTCTTCAACTAAAATGGTATAAGATGAGTGGATATATTTGGTTTTAGTCAATGAAGAAAGGGTCCAAGGACAGGTTACTAATGGCGTGTAAAGGTGGGAATAGTTTTGTACTGAAATACTCTGGTTGTGCATATAAGTAGTAACAGAAATGTAAATCTTAGGAATATGGTAAGAAATTGTGTGAATCAACAGAGATGCTTGCCTGTAATCTTTTGATGTTTTTTTCTTTTCCTTCAGACACAGAGTTCTGCCCGGTCCCTTGTAGGATCCAGTCTAGAAGGTGCAGTAACCCCTCAGGCATCAGCATGGCTGCCCCCGACTTCAGCAGAACATGATCATTCTCTGTCATGTGTGGTAACTCCTCAAGATGGGTGGGTTTACTTTGTAACAATAGATAGCTGTGTTTTCATAGCAGTGGTATAGGAATGAAGCAGTAGTTGTTAAGGTAGTCTTCTGTGCCTTCAGACCAGGGTTGAGTCCTGACTATCCCTTTGTAATAATCTTAGGCAACTTACTTGACTTTTTTGATGTTCATATTTCCTCACCTGTAAAACAGGAATGTCTCATAGAACTGCTGTGGAAATTGATTAGACAATGTATATAAAGTGCTTGGGAAATATGTTCAGCAAATGTTGCTTATTATTAGCTCAGTCCAAGTTCTAAGTCCTTTCTTTTATTGGCTTATTACTTTCTTTTACTCAAACCTTACTCCTTCATTAACAGTTTATGAGAAATTATGCTATCATTTTGCATTTATCATTTTGGGGATCCTTGATTACCCTTCTAATAAATTTTTGAGATCTATTTTATAACTTTGTATTTCTAAGATTAGACTTTTTTCAGTGTTTTAAATCAGTTTTGCAAGAACTCAAATTCCAAGCCCTATATTTTATTAATTCCTACTCTTTTGCTAAAAGCTGAATGACTATCCATTTCTGTTATTTTCTCAGCTTAAGATGTGCCGTATCCAAAGCCAGTGGCTCTTTGCTAGCTTGTGTATTGTCGCTTTTCTCACAACTCATGGAGACCTCTACAGCACCAGCATTTCCTGGAAGCTCTGCCCATAATTAGTTTTGCAGAAGAGCAGCCATGTTACATCACTGCTCAGGAGGTCATGCAGTTGCACATTCTGTACTCTACTTTTATGAGAGAAAAGCACATGGCAGGAAGGCAAGCTGATATCAGGTATTTTATTTTTTTAAAGAAAGCAAGTTCCAGGGTATATATCTTGGGGTCATTATACATGTGGCCCAATGCAGTACACCTACAACTGTAGCACAGGCTATAATTAAATATATAGACTTTACAAAATACTCCAGTAATCAGAGTTGAAGGAAGTAAAATTTAATACTTTACTTACTTTTTTGCCTTTATTAAAGGCATTTAAGTTTTTTAGCGGATGTTAATGTTTACAAATGTCACCACATTACAGGTAATTTCCAATTTGAAGTGTGGTTGTTTGCAAAAGTATATCTGACAGATATTTTCAATGTATTTTCTAGAAGGGACACATTATATTTTGTTTTGAGATGGAGTCTCACTCTGTCGCCCAGGCTGGAGTGCAGTGGCACAGTCTTGGCTCATTGCAACCTCCGCCTCCCAGATTCAAGCAGTTCTCCTGCCTCAGCTTCCCGAGTAGCTGGGATTACAGGCGCGTGCCACCATACCTGGCTAATTTTTGTATTTTAGTAAAGATGGAGTTTCACCATGTTGGCCAGGCTGGTCTCGAACTCCTGACCTCAAGTAATCCACCTGCCTCGGCCTCCAAAAGTGCTGGAATTACAGGCATGAGCCACCATGTCCAGCCAGAATACATTGTATAAGAAAATTGATTTCAATTATAATGTACCTGTGGTACTTAACTACCAAGGATTGGGAACTGTTTGACCATAATTTTATCCATCATATAAGAAATCCATAATTTCTTATCCATCTGTTGGATAAGAGCTGAATCAGAATGTCATTCTAAGCTAATAGTGGCTATCATCCATGGCCTAAAATGGACTCTTGTTAGGGGACTGAGGATTGGCAAAGGGAGAAGATAGAGGCCATATAGAAGAGGAAAGCATGAAGGTAGAAACCACAATCAGCACTGCCTTCAAATGTGAACTTCCAGGGATACTTCTTGGTTCTGGGTAGCTCCCCCACCACACTGTTTTCTTTTGCTGTCCTCGGGAATCAGCTTGCTTGTTTCGTTTCATTGCTATCATCTGTAGTTTCTAATGAGTTTTTCACTTTCTGTGATCTCTACAGAACAGATTTTACTTTTCTCTCTTCTCCCCTACATTTGTGTCTGTGAAGTATGCATGCTAGTGTTTTTACTACTTTTAAGGAAAGAGAAGTATTTAGAAACAAAAAGAAGTATTTCATCTGTCTTTGCCAAAAGGATTTTTTCCTCCCTAGTTACATTTTCAGGGGAAAAACAAGTTGTACGTAAGTGCCTCTTACGTTTCAGAGGAAAGTCAGATTGGAGTTATAGTGGACTTCTTATCATTAGAGTTAGGTAGAGGTAGAGGCAGCAGCCTGGTCCTAACAGGACTCTGCCTCTGTAGGGAGGGATGAGGAAACTAAAGACTACAGGAGTCAACTGCACTGGGGTACTGGGTTACAGGAAGGCTAGTGATCATGCTAACCTAGAAGACTAGAAAGTAGAGGAAATTCATATGCCCTTTTCCTGAGTTTGAAAAGGCTTTGTTCTTTCATCTCATAGGGAGACTTCAGCACAAATGATAGCAGAAAATTTGAACTGCCTTGGCCATTTAAGCACTATTATTCATGAGGCAAATGAGGAACAGGGCAGTAGTATGATGGTAAGTTTTGTGTGGATATGGGTGCCTGCTTTGGCTATGTTGGGTGCAAAAGGTTTAACTTTTCATGCTAGCCTTATCTGGCATTTGGGATGCATATGGGAAATAGAAGAACTCAAGAGGAAAGAGCATTTGGGGAATGTCCTCAACCTTAAATCCTTATCTGCTGTTACTCAGGGATATACTAGGATTATGTCATTATCTTCAATAATAGCATTTTTGGTCAAATTAAATGAGTGGTAAGCTTCTTCACAATGTGACCATTGAAATTGAATGGTTTGTTCTGTACCTTTTTGCTTCAGCAATCAATTTTCTCCATTAAGATAGGACTTGTACTTTAATTCAGATATGGTACCTCCCGAATAGAAAATAAATTATGTTAATATAGTTGTAATAATAAAAGTGTGTGTTAAGATTTGGTTACTATAAACTACTGATTTGCTAAAACTTGGGGAAATTACCATAAAATGTTTACTGAATCAATTTTTCCTGCATTTAATCTTAATGTCAATTCTGTATATTTCCTCTTTCATTAAGAAAAATAGCAGCGGCCAGGCATGGTGGCTCACGCCTGTAATCCTAGCACTTTGGGAGGCCAAGGCAGGTGGATTGCTTGAGCCCAGGAGTTTGAGACTAGCCTGGCCAACATGCGAAACCCTGTCTTTATAAAAAATATAAAAATTGGCCAGGTGTGGTGGCACACACCTGTGGTCCCAGCTACTTGGGAGGCTGAGGCAGGAAGATCGCTTAAGTTCAGGAGTTTCAGGCTGCAGTGAGCCGTAATCCTGCCATTGCATTCCAGCCTGTGACAGAGTGAGACTTTGTCTCGAAAAAAAAAGAAAAAAAAAAAGGATAATGGTGGCCAGCCATAGTGGCATGTACCTGTAGTCCGAGTTACTAGGGAGGCTGAGGCAGAAGGATTGCATGAGCCCTGGAGTTCAAGGCTGCAGTGCATTATGATTGGACTTGTGAATAGCCACTGTACTCCAGCTTGACAACATAGCAAGATCCTGCTCTCTTAAGAAAAAAAAAAAAAAAGAAAAGGAAAGAATAATTGTTTACTTCAAATATTTATGAAAAAAACTCTGAAATTTTTTTAAATCAGGAAATAAGGTAAATGAAATGATTTTTCAACTTTTGATTATAAAATGTCCAAACAGAAAACTTGCAAAAATGAACACCCATATACTTATCACTTATAGTCAACATCTAATTGTAACTTTTTCATGCCTGGTTTTAGAATCTTGATTGGAGTTGGTTAACAGAATGAGTTGTCACTTGTTCACTGTCCCCAAACCTATGGAAGTTGTTGCTGTACATGTTGGAAATGTGTTTTTCGCCCATGAAACCATTCTTCAGACATCAGTCAATGGAAGAAATGGCTATGAACAGAAACTACATTTCCACTACGATCAGAAGAACATGATTTTACAAGTATAACATTTTTGAGTAATTCAAGCCTCTAAACAGACAGGAATTTATAAAAAGTCAATGTATTTGTTTGAATATTTGTTTTAATACCACAGCTATTTAGAAGTATCATCATGACACATTTGCCTTCAGTCTTGGTAAAACATTACTTATTTAACTGATTAAAAATACCTTCTATGTATTAGTGTCAACTTTTAACTTTTGGGCGTAAGGCCAAATGTAGTTTTGTATACAGAGAAGAAAACCTCAAGTAATAGGCATTTTAAGTAAAAGTTGTCTACCTGTGTTTTTTTCTAAAAAGGCTGCTCACAAGTTCTATTTCTTGAAGAATAAATTCTACCTCCTTGTGTTGCACTGAACAGGTGCTCTTCCTGGCATCATAAGGAGTTGGTGTAATCATTTTGAATTCCACTGAAAATTTAACAGTATCCCCTTCTCACCGAAGGGATTGTGTATCTGTGCTTCTAATATTAGTTGGCTTTCATAAATCATGTTGTTATGTGTATATGTATTTAAGATGTACATTTAATAATATCAAAGAGAAGATGCCTGTTAATTTATAATGTATTTGAAAATTACATGTTTTTTCATTTGTAAAAATGAGTCATTTGTTTAAACAATCTTTCGTGTCTTGTCACACAAATTTATAAAGGTCTGCACTCCTTTATCTGTAATTGTAATTCCAAAATCCAAAAAGCTCTAAAAACAAGGTTTCCATAAGCTTGGTGACAAAATTCATTTGCTTGCAATCTAATCTGAACTGACCTTGAATCTTTTTATCCCATTTAGTGTGAATATTCCTTTATTTTGCTGCTTGATGATGAGAGGGAGGGCTGCTGCCACAGACTCTGGTGAGGGCTGGTTAATGTAGTATGGTATATGCACAAAATTACTTTTCTAAAATCTAAAATTTCATAATTCTGAAACATCTTGCCCCAAGGGTTTCAGATAAAGGACTGTGGACCTCTATCATCTGTTAAGTAATTTAGAAGATATTATTTGTCTTAAAAAATGTGAAATGCTTTTATATTCTAACAGTTTTTCACTTTGTGTATTAAATGGTTTTTAAATTACTTTTTTGATCTCTATTCATTATAAAAATCAGATTATAATAAAACAGTTGAATATGGCTTAGGAAAATATGAAGGTTCCATGAAGTGGAATTAAGAGCATAGAATAACTGTACTTTCCTTAGGAATAACAGGACTTATGGTAAAGGTAGTATTTGGCAACTTCTTTAAGAGTGTTTTCCTCTGAGATGTCCTATCACCACTCTCTACATCTAAAAAACATGCTCAATTCTTGCCCTATAAACTGATGTCACAGCCCCACCATCCCCATTTTTGCTAGTGGTATCATTTTCCTAGTCAACCAAATTTTTTAGTCATCACATACCACTGTTCGTCATCTGTTATAATAGGCAGTCTCTCTCTTGTTTCCCTAGTTTTAGAAGATTTTAATAATAAACATTTATTGGGTACCTGTTACTTGGAGGGTATTAAGCTAGATGGCAAGATCTGAAACAACATAGGCAGTATAGTAAAAGTGCTTATCTGGGAGTCTGAACATTACAAGCCATCCAAGCATTGCAATTATTAAGGATTATTTTTCAGTGGTCATGCATTTTCTAAATATTTTAATAATTGGTGAAAGATTTGCTATAGAGTGGGGGCCGCTGCTGGTGTGTGGCTGGGGTTATGTCAGGGTAGCCTAATCTATATAATTTGGGCAGATGGTGTGAGTCAGAACAGACTATTACAGTGGGATCCCCAAACTTGCTTTTGATGCATGAGTTGGACCACTATTTTTTGGTGGATAACAACTTTTCAGAGGGGAATGGCAGTTGTGAATTGTATACATTTCATTCTTTAAGCAATATTATGAAAAACTTCAGAGAATGCCTACAGAAAACAGGGTATGGAGCAAGTTATTTTCCATTCTTTTTGCTTTTTGGAAGTTAAAATAGCTAAGCTCTGCAAATATCATTTATTTGGAACAGATAAGGTCCCAGACATTCCTAGATAATAAAAATCAATGAATGATACAGGTAAGTGTATTTATTGAAGGGTGTGGGTAGAGTGGTCTGGGAAGGCTTCCTTTAATAAAGACGGATTGATTCTACTCTTACTTCCACTAAGTAACCCTGGGCCTGCAGTTTCCTAACCACTTGACATCCTTGCCAACAGTCTTTCTCCACTTTCAGCCATTTTATAGATTCATTGGCCCTAAAGCACTGCTTTCCCATACTTCCCTACCCAAGAGGGCAGGGATCCCCAAGCCCTGGGCCGCGGACCGGTACCAGACAGTGGCCTGTTAGGAACCCAGCCGGATAGCAGGAGGTGAGTGGCGGGCGAGTGACTATTATCGCCTTGAGCTCTGCCTGCTGTCAGATTAGCGAGTGGCATCAGATTCTCATAGGCACGCGAACCCTATTGTGAACTGCACATGTGAGGTTTGCCGGCTCCCTGTGAGAATCTAATGCCTGATGATCTGAGGTGGAACAGTTTCATCCCCAACCCACACACACCCCCACCCCGTCCGTTGGGTTAGAGGACTTTACAACCCTAGTCCACCTTGTGCAGTTATAGTTCCACCTCTAGCCTTTCAAGGCTTAAACCATTAATGCCCTTAATTTCTCTTGTATTCATCTATCTCCCAACTATACCTTTTTCCTTCTCTTTTTTATTTTTGACAATATGTGCACATGGTTTAGAATTTAAAACGAACAGAATATGTAGTGACGCCTACCATAGCACTCCTTCCCATCACGGAAGCCTTCAAGGAAACTGAAGTACTTACTTTGGTCTCCCTGGAGGATTCCCTCCGCCTCCCGCCCCATGTGCTTAGCAATTCTGTTCCTGTAGTCTGGATGGCCTTCATAAAGCCCTCACTGGACCAGCATTCTGGCACATAATAGGAACACTTAAAAAACGAGAGAATGATGCCGTTATATCTAATATCTTCCTCTTCTGAACTTTCACAGCACTTTATTTGCAACAAGTTTACTTGCTCCTGAAGTGCAGGATCTGTGCCGGAAGCAAGTGCGTGCCACACAGTGGGGCTCTGCATACACTGTAAAAGGACAAATAAACGGAACAGCTACCGTTTGGGAGTGAGCGAGTGGGTTCTCTGCAAAAGAACCAACCAACCAGTCCCTTGTCCGAAAGGCCGTCTCCTTTTCTCTGCTTCGCTGCTCACTCCAGACCCCCGGCTGTCCTCTTCCGGAGCAGTTAACCAGCAGGGTACAGAAAAAGAGCGACTTGCCTCCAAAGGAGCCTGCGCGGCCCGCGGCTAGGAGAATTTTGTCCCATGCGCTCCCCGTCTCACTAGCCGCGGGCCGGGGCTACGCCGTGTGCGTCCCCGCGCAGCCGCAGTGCCGGGCGAGTGGGCGGGGCCGGCTGTTGGCGGCGGTTGGCTGGGCGCGGGAGTCGGCTGCACGTGCGGGCGGGGGCGATGCGTCACTGATCGGTGAGGCGCGGCCGAGGGGTCGGCTTTCTTCGCGAGCCTGCCGCTGGGCTTCTTCTCAGTTAGTGCCTTCCACCCGGGAGCGACCCTTGGGAGAGGGGGTTTCAGGAAGCTCACCGAGCAGGGGCGGCCCACTGGCCTCCGGGGGCGGAGGAGTTGGCAAGGGGTCAGCGGGCTCCGCCAGAAGGGAAGAATGAGGGGACGGGGGTACTGGACTCCCCGGCTTAGCCTGCAAGAGAGCGCCAAGTTTCCGGAGGGAGAGGGTAGAAACTGGAGGGGGTGGACCTGTCACTCACGGGACTGAGGGTCCTTCTCTCCCGCTCCCAGGAGGAACGAGAATGAATATGACTCAAGCCCGGGTTCTGGTGGCTGCGGTGGTGGGGTTGGTGGCTGTCCTGCTCTACGCCTCCATCCACAAGATTGAGGAGGGCCACCTGGCTGTGTACTACAGGTGAGCGGCATGTGCAGTCAGTTAGGGCTCTAGAGCAGATAAAAAGGGTACTCCAGAGTGGAGCCTGGGAAGTTGTTCCCTCTGCAACGTTCGGGGGCGCATGTCCCATCTCTAGGGAAAGCACGGGGGTCGAAGTGGGCTTTTGCGGAGCACCCTCCAGATGTTGGATAGTTTTAGTGCTATGTTCGTTTTGTTGCAGAGATTAAGTCTCCCTACGGTTATTCCTATACACAGCAAACTCAATTATTTGTAGAAAAATGAAGAAGGAAGAAAGGAAGTAGTCATTCTACCTCTAACTGAAGAGATGGATAAATTATAGTTTGTCCAACTGTACAGGCTTTAGTTTGCCGCTATAGATGCTGTATGTTTATGGTTGTTTCTTAGACTTTTTCATTTAAAAGCTTCCAGTGTCTGGTTACGTCTTGTAACACCATGATGACTATGATGGTGCTTATATCCTTGGATCTCCAGGGACATAAGCACAACACTGATGGGCCATCCTCCTCCCTCCTTACTGTTTCTGTTCAAGTTGGGGACAGGAGTGGTGTGGGAGCTGTTGCTCTCTTGTTGAGCTCGCTTAGCTTTTCCTTCAGCCTAATTACCACAAGTTCCTTTTGATACAGACTAGTAAGAGAGGCCAGTTTGTGGAGAAATTGGGATAATGGTGTATTCAAAAAGAGCGTCAACTTTTTGCTTGTTTCCACTATCCCTCAAAACTGATATTTCTAGTTTCGAATCCATCCTGAATCCTAGAAAAAGAGCAATTTTAATGGTATATCTTAGCAGATGGAGCTCTAGCATAAGAAATTACAGATTGGTCCAGATTTCCTTCCAGTTTAAAAGCATTGTCTTTCTGACAGTAAAACCAGAGAAAGGACATTTCAAGGAATGACTCAAAGAATTAGTGATGAACCTCAAACAGTTGTTATCTTTTCTTATTATTATGACTTTGCAAACGTGTTTATATTTTCAAGATAGGTAGCTAAATTCTATGAATTTACAAGGTGCAAAATAGGACTTTGTTTTCTTTGCTCCCCAAATGCCTCCTTTTTATAATTTCCAGGGCTTGCTTTCATAGTTTTCACATTCCAGGATTTGGTGAACAAGCCCTTATCCTATTTATTTATATCGTCTTGTCACCCTTCATCTTTTCATGCTAATTTTTTGTTTTTATATAGAAATTTTATGTTCCCGGTATTTTAATTACCTTGTAGATAGATGGAAAGAATTATAAGCCTCAGAAATTTTCTCTTTACTTCAAAGTTTGCGTTGTCTTTTTTCAACCTGGTGATTAAATGTATTATATATTTTGATTTGGCTCTTGTTATGTACAATTAATGTACCTCTACTGAAAGCCATTAGAATTTTTTAAACAAATATTTCTCAGAAGGTTAAAGACCGAGGAGAATCCTTTGAACCTGAGAGCAGTGCTGGAGACCCAGAGGTACGGTTGGTTGAGCTTACGAAACAAGGTGTAACAATGGCAGTTTAATTTGATCTTTTTCCCTTTTTAGGTGTGGAGGTATTTTAAGCAGTTGTTCATTATGAGTAATTCGTATTAGTGAGGCTTTAGTAGGTCAGCAGCATGAGCAAGAGTGAGTATTTATTATAGCATTTTAGATTTGGAAAGATAATTTTTCTTCTTATAATTTTGTCAAATTGAAACATCTTTTTGCAGGGGAGGAGCTTTACTAACTAGCCCCAGTGGACCAGGCTATCATATCATGTTGCCTTTCATTACTACGTTCAGATCTGTGCAGGTGAGTGATTCCTAGGGAAGCCTCCATACCAGATAGACAGGCGTGACAGGAGTTACCACACTTGTGGGTGGAGATAGATTTCCTTATTGCTTAAGCAGATGGTGGTATTTACTTAAATGCAGGAGTTAACGTTCAGAGTACAGTTGTTACAACACAAGTTATGATGTTAAACCACCTCACTTACTTGAAATGAATTAAAGGTTTGAACCAGGAAGCTTGGAAGGACTGACTTCTACCATCTGTATCGTGGTATGTAGCAAATTTTCTGTTGCTGCTGTCACAATAAAAGTAATAATTAGAAACACAACTAAACATACAAACCAGTGATTATGTGGTTTAGAACAGTGTTTGGTTTCCATAGAGGCAGGCTCCTGGGCTACTGTTAACATGGAGGATCAAAATTTTTATACACAGCCTTTCTGCCTCATGTTTTTTTGCCTGGTATATTAAGCACAATTTTATGTGGAACCTTAGTGAATGTTATATTTTGATGGCATCCCGGGGTATTTGAAATAAGTGTCTAATCCTTGAAAAGTGTCTTGGCCATGGGAGACAATAAAATAAGTATCTTTCAATGTAACAAGATGACAAAACCAGGATTAGGCTGTGACCACTTTTGCAAGCCCAGTGTGATCATAAATCTTTGGATTCAGAAGTTTGTCTGCCATCTGCTACTAATTTTTCAGGACTCAGGAAAATACTATGTTATTTAATCTTGTAATCTTATGTCTAGGCTTCCTGCTAAGTGAGAGTTTAATTATAAATTCTTAAATCCCCTAGGTTTTCTTCCTGTCCCCTTTTAGATGGCTTAGGGAAAGAATCGTGTCTACTGAAGTGAAATGTATTCTTCCCCTAATCAGACTGATTTCCATATGTTGTTCCATATTTATTTTATCCATTCTTTCCTTAGTGCATGCCATCACTTCTTTATCTGCCATCTCACTCTCCATTCCTTCTCCTGTCTAAATCTTGCCAGGCTTTTAAAGGCTCGTCCCAGATTCTTCCTCTTCTGATCTATAGCTCTTAAAGTCTGTGTTGTAAATTTTGGCCCTTTGTCTTATTTTCTTTAATATTGTCTTGCATTGTTTGCTAAATTTTGTGTGTTTCTTTCCAGAAAGGCTCCAGTTTTCTTAAAGACAGGAGTTGTAACACATTTATATTTCTGGCTTTCTATTTATGGTGGAAGTTGTTAAATTGAGCTGATTTCTCAGGAAGCAATGTGGTGTAATGAACATGGGGACCTGGCGTTGCCGCCAGTTGGTGGCATGACTTTGGAAAAATTGCTTAACTGTCATAGACTTCAGTTAGTCTTCTGTGAAAGGAGGAATTTTAATTACATGACCTCATCAACAGCCAAAACAATCTATAATAATGTTAGCAATGGCAGCATTAGACCCTTAAAAATCGACTCTAAGGCCGGGCGCAGTGGCTCATGCCTGTAATCCCAGCACTTTGGGAGGCTGAAGCAGGTGGATCGCTTGAGTCTAGGAGTTTGAGACCAGCCTGGGCAACATGGGGGAACTCCGTCTCTTAAAAAAAAAAAAAAATCAAGGCTCTAACAAATAGATCTTGTTCAAAGCCAGGTAGATCTGTCTCTGCCTTCATGCTTAGTATATTAAGTCATACTGATGCAAAAATATAAATAAAGGAGATATAGATAATAGTAAACAGATTTTGGAGTTTAATTGTGTATATATATAACAAATATAGTGTGTTTATATATTTAATAATAAACTATCATAAGAGATGTAAATGAAATTAGTACAGAGACTTCAGTGTAAACTAAAATACTTCGCATTCTACAAAAAAGTTTTACATGGGCTAGAGCCAGCCAGTGTGACTAAATAGGAATGTTCTTTATGTGTAAAACGGTAACATTCTAGGAAATAATTATATTAATAAAACCATATTTAAAAAGTGTTCTTGGCCAGGCGTGGCGGCTCACGCCTGTAATCCCAGCACTTTGGGAGGCCGAGGCAGGCAGATCACTTGAGGTCAGGAGTTCAAGACCAGCCTGACCAACCTGGTCAAACGCCGTGTCTACAAAAATACAAAAATTAGCTGGGCGTGGTTGTGCGTGCCTGTAATCCCAGCTGTTTGGGAGGCTGAGGCAGGAGAATCGCTTGAACCTGGGAGACCGAGGTTGCAGTGAGCCGAGATCGTACCCTTGCATTCCAGCCTGGGCGACAGAGCAAGACTGTCTCAAAAAAAAAAAAAAAAGTGTTCTTAGGAGAGTAAGACATAAATTTATTTTTAGGAATTTTTGGAACGTATTAGAAGGCATAGTCCAGATAAACAAATGGTTTAACAAACTTGGCAATTGAAAGGAATGTATATAAATGTGAAATTCCATATATGATGTAAAAAGAAAAAGCAGTAGAGAAATTATATGAAAACCTTCAGCCTTCATAAAGTAACCATAGATTCACTTTTTAAATAAATTTTTTGTCATACTGGGAAAGTAATTTTTAAGAGGACATAAAAGAAATATAAAAGTACATAAAGATAGGGTGTTAAATGTAAGATTTAACATTTGAACTCTTTCCTAATTCTTCTCAGTTTGAAAATTGGCTAGAGAATATCCTTTTGGTTTAAATAGGAATGTGTATTTAAAGTTGGTGTGGAATATGGAAACTGAATTAATGTTTTAAAGAAAATAAATAGAATTTGTCTCTTCATCAATCCCCTTAACCTAGAACTGCTACCAATGTTTACTGTCATTCTAATGTCTCAACCTAAGAGTTATTTTTTATTCTTTCCCCTCCTGGAATTTTATATCAGCCAAGTATCAGATACCTCCTCTATTATGTCTGGATTGACAGCTTTCATGGCCTTTACTGAATTAATCTAAATAAATTAATTATTTAGCTTCTCAGCTGGTTTTCTTACCTCCATATAAGATGGAGAATGAGAACTACATCACATGTGAGAAAAGGAATTAAGTAAGCATATTTTTGAATGGTTCATTTTGTGACTGTATATAAGGTGAACTAGGGAGAGCCCAAACTCCCCAGCCAGCATTCAGGGCCCTCTATCTAGTATCACCATGGTCTCTTGTCAGAATTTCATCTTTCATCCAAATTGTCCCTTCTGCTCCAGGCAAGCCGATCTACTTTCGTTCGCCTATACACGTATTGTCTTCAACTGTGTGTATTTCAGTAGGATATTTATTGAGCTTAAGATGTTCCTCTGCCTCATCTGTTCCTATTTCTCCCACTCTAGACCTGGCTTATAAATCCTTCACCTCAGAGAGCTTTTCAAACTACTGTTTTTTTCACTTTCTGTAATTTACCACTTTTAACAGTTCAGTTTATAATTTGTGTTTTTGGTTTTGTTTTGTTTTGTACCTGTTGATGGATTGCATTGTAAGGTTTTGTCTCCTGTGCTGGATCGTGAACTCTTTGGAAACAGGGACTGTGATTCCTTTTTCCTTTGCTTTGTGCTTGATAAGATGCAGTGTGTCTAGAATGTACTCATTAGGTGCTGACCTATTTGAGGTCTTAGAGTACAGCAGGAAGTCATTCATTCTGTATCTGAACAAAGGTGTGACAAGGGCAAAGCAATTAAGTACCAGATTGTTGGTTCACCAGGAGGAAGCAGTACTGGTGGTAGCACTTCTATTAAAAAGGAAGCTGAATAGGACATGTGAGAGATCACTAGGTACTAAACTAAAATGTTGACAACAGCTTTAGAGAAGAAAGGTTGCTGTTGGATTCAACGGCAGCTGTGAGTCTTAGAGTACTTGTATGCATATAATCTCTTTTATCTTCAACATAAATAGTAATATTAGCAGTGGAATCAAAGTTCAGAGTGCAAGTCCTAGCCATAGTATCTATGTGAGCAAGCTGTGTTGTTTACAACCCCTGGCCAGCTCCAGGCAAGTAAGGGACTCTGGAAGAGTTTTCTACTTATTAGCAGACTGAACATTGAACCTTTCCCAGTGAATCTTGATTCAAACATTCGCTGTAGGCCGGGCACAGTGGCTCCACACCTGTAATCCCAGCACTTTGGGAGGCCAAGGTGGGTGGATCACTTGAGGCCAGGAGTTCAAGACCAGCCTGGCCAACATGGTGAAACCTCATCTTTACTAAAAATACAAAAATTAGCTGAGCGTGGTGGTGCATACCTGTAATCCCAGCTACTTGGGAGGCTGGGGCACAAGAACCGCCTGAACCCAGGAGGCAGAGGTTGCAGTGAGCCAAGATTGCACCACTGCATTCCAGCCTGGGTGACAAAGCAAGACTCTGTCTCTAAAAAAAAAAAAAAAATTGCTGTAAAATATTTTCTGTCTCAAGTCTTTCATTTCTACTAGAATACAAAAGGAAATGACTGTTCTGAGAGCTAATCTTTGGGAACTGAAATTGTGATGGAGCTCTGCTGTACTTACTGTCAGCAGCTTTCCAGAGATTTGCCTCTGGTACCAGTAGTTTTTTGACAATGTGTGTCTTGAGTGTTGATGAGATATCTTTTCCTCCCTAGACAACACTACAAACTGATGAAGTTAAAAATGTGCCTTGTGGAACAAGGTAAGCTTTCTGTTTGCCTACGAGCCTCCCTTTAGCTCAGACAGAGTTTCTGTTCCTACAGCTATGATCACTTAGACATCTCTCAAATAGGCATGATAGTTAACCCAAGGGGATTTCTGATCTGAGCATTGTTTGAGCAAAGGCCTATCTCCAAATAGGAGCTTTTCCATCTTAAGAACCATTATTGTTCTTATGGTATTATTGGAAAAAACTGGAGTTTTAGAGCAAGTAGACCTAACTGTGTATTAGCACTGCTGAATTTGCTTTATTGACTATTTTTTAAAGACTTTATTTTTTACAGCAGTTTTAGGTTTATAGTGAAATTGAGCAAAAAGTACAGACAGTTTTTATATACCTCTTTCCCCAACACATTCCTTTATTGACACTTTAAAGGTTAGTTTCCTCATTTATAAAAGGCAGTAAAGTCTACTTTGCAGAGTTGTTGTAAGGATTAGAATTACCGTATATGAAATGCCTAACCAGTACTTGGCCCAGAATAGGTGCTTAATAAAACATAGTTTAAAATTAATCATCCCACCTTCTTCTCATCTGTAGTGTTAAATGCCATCTAATTTAGAGTTTCTGATTCAATAGGTCTGGAGTGAGGCCTGAGAATTTGCATTTCTAACAAAAGTTCCTGGGTGATGCTGATACTGCTGGTTTGAAGACCTCACTTTGAGAATTGCTGTCCTAAAGAGGTTTAGGGAAAGAAAGGCAAGCAGGGCCCAAATTATTTCTAGGGTATAATCACTGCATTGAATTGTATCAAAAGAAAAATGTGAAGTTCAAGGTATTTTTTAAATTACTTATTTTAAATGACTATTACAAGCATACAAAAGACATTGACATCTATAGAGGGACAGAAATGCTATGAAAAAGGAAGCGAACTCTTTCTGTGTTTTAAGTGAATATTAGTATGTTTGATTATCAGCTTCTCCCCAGGTCTGTCTATAACTGTGTTTTATGGATTGCCTTTAGTAGTTCACACTTTTTTTCTTTGTTTTTAGTGGTGGGGTCATGATCTATATTGACCGAATAGAAGTGGTTAATATGTTGGCTCCTTATGCAGGTATGTTACCCATCTACCTGTGGTTTTTATAGTTATAGCCAGAGGATTTATAGCTGAGAGATTCTTGGAGGAATAGAAGGGTACTTTGAAAGTTTTATGACTTCATTGATCACTGATTAATAAATTTCTGGGGAATAGAGGCAAAAATAGGTCAGAAGTTCTGGACAGAGTTGACTTTCTGCAACTGTATGAGTTACTCTTCTCTGAGTTTAGTGTTTCTAAGAGCAAAATGGTCATTGGTTATTTCTAGAATAGGAAAGTAGTATTTTATCCAGTCAGGATGAGAGATAATTTCCTTGAGTGTTAGAAATCTGTAACTGATCAATTCCTTGGCCCACACTGATTTGCCATCAAAGAGAAGTATTTTCTAGTTGAGATTTCTATAATTTGCAAAGCAGTCTGAAAGCCTTCAGTGTGGGGAAAGCATTTTCTTGATAAAAGATGAAAACCTACAGATATGGGGTGAGTAGGTACTGTTGTAATTAAGAACTTAATTAGAAGCCCTGAAGAAAGATACGCCGTTTTATATGCATGCTTGTTAATAAAACTGGCATGTCTAGTAGGTACAGAATATTGTGTTTGGCAAGAATAATTTGAAAAGGTGAAATTATAGCCTTTGCCTTCAGGGGTTTTAATTTTACTTGAGAAGACATAATACAGACCTAAAAAAGGATATATTGGGATGTAAGGTCATAATAAATTTCACATCACCGGTACAGGCACAAATAGTGAAAAGATTTCAGAGTAGAGAGCAGGCGTATTACTGTCAAGGGCATATGGATTATATTTTTCAGAGATTAAGCATTTTCTTGTCTTTTTTTCATCTCCTTTCCTTGAGCACAAATCATTGGAATGGATTATGATTGAAAAAGGGAAGGGACTGATGATTCTTTAACCAGAGATTAAATAGGAAACTATTTAGATATAATTCATTTGGGAAATGATCAAGCAAATGATTTAGTCATTAAGTATTTATTAATGACCTGTCCATTAATTTTTTTTCTTTTTTGAGATGGAGTCTTGCTGTCACCCAGGCTGGAGTGCAGTGGCATGATCTCAGCTCAGTGCAACCTCTGCCTTTTGGGTTCGCGCAATTCTCCTGCCTCAGCCTCCCTAGTAGCTGGGACTACAGGTGTATGCCTCTACACCAGGCTAATTTTTGTATTTTTAGTAGAGACAGTGTTTCACCATGTTGGCCAGGCTGGTCTTGAACTCCTGACTCAAATGATCCACCCACCTCAGCCTCCCAAAGTGCTGGGATTACAGGCATGAGCCATCGCGCCCAGTCGTGATTTGAAATCCAGTTGCGTATAATATCCCACATGGGAAGGCCAGTGGAGCAAATTCTTGAATCTGAAGACAGAAGTAGAAAGCAGCATGTTTTTGTAGATAAAGAACAGGTTCTGACATGGTCTAGTATGTACCTTTTGGGCATTTCTAAAATTCTCTGTTTCTTAGTTTCCTAATGCAAATTTAGGAGAATTCAGTGCTAATTTATGTAAATTACCTGATATAAAGCCCAGCTCGGTTAATGTTTTAACAACTTTAAAAAATTGCCTTTTTAAAAATGGTCTTTTGCAACTGCTTTCTTCTTTTATTTCTACTGTGCCTCAGTTTGCCTAGTTTCTCTTTACCTCTTAGCTAAACTTTTGCAGTAATTGCCTTATGCTTTCCCTGCCTCTGATCTCTATGCCTCTCAGTTCATCTTCACACTGCTGGCCAAAGCATAAATCTGACTGTCATGCCCTTGCTTGAAAACTTTGATACTTCCTTATTACCTCCAAAATAATGGATACTTTAGTGTGGACTTTAAAGTTAGCCCGTTTGACAGGCTAACCAGCAGATGTTTGGCATTAGTATTACAAATGCAAGGGTATTTGGAAAATTGAGCACAAGCAACACATCAAGATTTGTTAGTTGTGGTTTTTGGTTTCACTGTTTTGTTGGCACTTTTCCTCATGCGTAATATATCACCCTGACTTTTACCCTGGCTGAATTTGAAGGTACCTGTGTCATTGTTGGGTAAAACAAACATGGGTTGTACCTCTTCTTCAGTGTTTGATATCGTGAGGAACTATACTGCAGATTATGACAAGACCTTAATCTTCAATAAAATCCACCATGAGCTGAACCAGTTCTGCAGTGCCCACACACTTCAGGAAGTTTACATTGAATTGTTTGGTAAGTGTCTTAATTCTCATGTATGTAAATAGCCAATTGGAAATCTAGTTCAACTTACTTATTGAGGTTATATTGGTAAACCTTAGTGCTATTTAAGCATTTCTTCTGAATTTATCATAGAGCAATTGTCTTTAAAATATTTTTTATCTTAAGTTTAAAATTTTTTATATAACTTGTTAGAGATTGGAAAAACTACTCACAGACTGTATTCTGTTTTTACTGTAATAACTTATTGAAAATTAGCTTTATTGGTGTTTTAATAGATAATTTGAAGAATTTAGAAACCTGTGTCTTGAGGCTCCCATTTTTGATGATTTGGTAGGAGACTGACAGGACTCAGCATATAGTTGTGTTCACAGCTAAGATTTATTACAGCCAAAGGGTACAAAGAAAAATCAGCGAGAGGAAAAGGCACACCAGCAAAGTGCAGAGGAAAGCAGATGCAGGCTTCTAAGAGTCAAACATGTGCCTAATTCCCACAGCAACAAGCTGTGACAACACATGTGAAATGTTGTCTACTAGGGAAGCTCATTGGAGACTCATTGCCCAGGGTTTTCACTGGGGGCTGATTATGTAGGCACCCTCTGCCTACCACATATCAAAATTCCAGACTCCTGGAAGGAATGCAGGTGTTTGGCATAAACCACATTGTATAAACATTTCACAGCAAGTCAATTGTATTAGCTCTGGGGATGGTGGGACCCTTCTACAAATCCAAGTTCCTAGGTGCCAACCAAGGACGAGTTTACAAAAGGCCTTTCTAAGGATCGTAGTATCAGCCCTGCTTTCTTAACTCACTTCTGTACAACTTACTTCTCATTTATGATAGTGGAAGTTCTGACCAGGGAATGAGCTGTTGCTGTTGGTAGCTCACTTTTCCCTCCTGAAATTTTTAGTGAATTTCTAAGATGAAGGAATAAGCAGGAGTAATCAATTTAAAATCTACCAATTGAGTCCTCTTTGGTGATTGTCAACCACTGAAGTGGCATATGAGGAAACTGATGGGTCCTGCTTTGTCTCACCACCAGTCATTTAAATAGCGAAAGTACCATTGAGGTGAATAGAAAGTGCATAGTTACAAGCCCAAGTGTTCATGCTGTGTGTACTTCAAATACTTTTCTATGAGCTTCTCTCTCTCTCTCTCTCTCTCTCTCTCTCTAAATCCAAAATAACAGTGAGGCTGAGATCCATGGAAATGAAGTTTAGTTATTTGGGAATTTGAGTAAAGATTTACTGAACATAGAAATTTGTTTTTCTTTGAGAATCAGGATACATATTGAGTAAGAGCCCTGAATTAAGATACTAGAGATCCAGATTCTCCATTTATTAGATCAACATATTTTACCCAGTAGTTGTTTATCCAGTAAATAAGTCTAATAAGTTACCCAGTAAAAAAGCTTATCCATAGTTAAGTAATACATTTAGTGGGTGAACTTATTGGATAAACAGACTATCTGCTTGTCATCTTCGTTTCTTAATTTCTTTATTAGATAATTCCTCAAAATTTTTTTCCCACACAAAAGGGAAGAAAAGGCAGTTTAAGCTCTGTAAAAGAATAGTACTGTGGAAACTTTAGGTCTAATAATGATTAGTTTTGTTTCATTATGAATACAATGTAAAAAAAAAATTGACTATCACGAGATCTGTTGTTCTTGGCTTAAAAAACAGATCAAATAGATGAAAACCTGAAGCAAGCTCTGCAGAAAGACTTAAACCTCATGGCCCCAGGTCTCACTATACAGGTAAGTTCTTTTCCTAGGGAAGTTCTCTGGGGATTTTGAGAGCTTTGAGTTTGTTCCTCCTTTCATTGGATTGTTTATTCAGCAATTATTTGAGATGCTATGGTGATTTATAGAATACCTTTCTCAATTTGACTTTAGATCTCTGCCAAAATAAAATACTCTCGTAGCTTACTATGGGTGACATTTGTGAACTCCTAGAGGGAGCTGATAAGCTGAGGCTCTTACAAGGAAGTAAAATTCATATTTCTGCCATGTATGAAGCATTAAGATACGGTAATGGTTATAAATCAGTGTAAGCATAACTCCTGCCCTCTGTAAGATTATGAAAAGGGAGTTCAAGTGTAAGATTTGAACAATTCTGGACAAAGTAGTTATCACAAAGTATTAATCGACAGATGAATCTATTGAATGATTATTGCTGTAAGAGTAAGTGAACATTGGAAGACAGCGTGTCCAGGAGAGGGCTGTGATTGAGTTGAGATTTTTAAGTAGGTTTGGAAAAATTAATTGGATTTAAATGGGGGAAGAATGAGAAAGGTATTTCAAGTGGGAGGGAGAGCCCTAGTAAAAGCAAGGTCGCAGATGAATTTAGTGGTAGTGGTGATGGTGACGTTGGGAAATAGAATGGTGAGAGGTTTTACCCCTGCTTTTTTTTGGGTCACTGTGTTTTCCAGATTGTGGGTTGTAAAATCAACTTTAGTGAGTCATGAACAGCATTTTAAATAAAATGGAATAGAATAGGAAAAGAAATGGCATGTAATAAGTTTAAATATTCTGTGACACTTGTGTTTCACAGTGTGGCGGGGTAGGTGTTTATATTGGACGTCAGTGCAAAATGTGTTTCTTACTGTGTCCACAGTAACATTTGAAAGCCACTGCTCTGGATCCAGATGACCTAAGAAGTTGTATTGAGGCTTCTCTAGTGTCCTTTCTCAGGAGCTCTAGGAGACCAGTTGATTGTTGATTGTTGTGATGAACATTACTGCAACTAAAGCTTATCACGTCTCTCAATTCTTTATGCTTAGCACCACTGCTACTGAGAGTGTGCGCTCACTGTGATTGTATGTGTTCGTGCTTCTCATAAACAAGACTGAAAGATAGGTGGGGTTTTCCTCATGGCCTCATTCATGCAATGTGATTATCTCAGACAGGCGCCTGAGGGTGAGCCACCAGAGTTAAGGGGTCGTTTGAAATGTCCAGAGGTAACTTTGTAAAATCCTCTGAGTTGTTCAAGTCAGTTGTAGCTGGAGTAGCTTTTTAATTTTAAATATAGTGAATGTGAAGGTCAGCTCTTAGATTCTGCCCAGGGTGTTACTCAGAGATCTAGCTGATTTAACGATTGTTTAGAATTCCTTGCCTTATATTACTTAGCCATTTTTCTGTTCCCAGTTTTTTGCTATTAAACAGTAGTGTAATGAACATTCATGACACATGTTCTTGTATGTACAAATTATCTTTCAAACTGACTGTATAAATGTACATTCTTAACAGCAATATGTGCAAATAATTGTGACCCATGAACTCACCAACATTGGAAGCAATCAGACATACTGATTGTTACCATATGGATGGGTGGGCAATTATATCTCCCTTTGATTTGCATTCCTTTTGTTATTAATGAGGTTGAACATCTTTTGATATATTTATTGGTCATTTATACTGTCTTCTGTTGATCGCCTATTCATATCTTTTGCCCATTTTTCTGTTGGATTTTCTTTCTTACTGATTTGTTCTGTATAAATTTGGAATTTTTATACACACACGTTACTTATGTTGTAGAAAAAAGTTAGATACTAGGAAAATGATGAAGAATAAAATGAAATTCACCAGTAATATTATGCAGGGATAACATCATTTGTTGTATCTTTCCTGACTGTTCTTAATGTATATGAACAAATGTTTGTAGATACAAATGCATACATGCTCAACTAAAGCACAATCATACCATACTTGCTTTTTTCACTAACATTGTCTATGAACATCTTTCCAAAACAAAAATATAGGTTTGGTAAATCATTACTTTTAATGGTTATATTTAGTGAATCTCTATGGTTTCAAATTTTTTACTACTATATACATGTTGGAATGACCAAGCTTATATATTCTGTACATCTTTTTAAATCCCTCTCTTAAAATAAATTCTTGAAGTGGGATTGATGATCAAAGTGTATGCCCTGTTTGGGGGCTTATTGATACATATTACCGAATCACCTTTTAGAAAAATTTTAGCAGCTCCCACCCTCTCATTAGCAGTGTTGGTAAGCTGTAGTTCTTACACATTTGATTGCATGATTGTACCCAAATAATTAGCAGATGCAAGCTTTCCCTTTCTCTCTTAATCCTTTTGGAGAAAATTAGTCTGTTATTTTGTATTAATTATTGAAGTTGAATACCCTAGGTTATTAGCCGTTTTTATTTCATTTATAAATTGTTGGTTTTGCTCATTTTTTTAGTTAATGGTTTTTCTAACTGATTTTAATAAGCTATTTTTGGCTGGGCATAGTGGCTCACATCTGTAATCCCACCACCTTGGGAGGCTGAGGTGGGAAGCTCGCTTGAGCCCAGGAGTTTGAGGTCAGCCTGGGCAACATGGTGAGACCCCTTCTCCGCAAAAAAATTTTTTAAAAAAATTAGGTAGGTGTGGTGGCATGTGCCTGTCGTCCCAGCTACTTGGGAGGCTGAGGTGGGAGGATGACTTGAACACAGCAGGTTGAAGCTGCATTGAACTGTGTTCATGCTGTACTCTTGTCTGGGCGACGGAGCAAAACCTTGTCTGTAAATAAATAAATAAATAGCATTTATATTTAGAGAACCTGTTTTTGAACCTTACCCTTTGAGAGGGGTAGAATTCGTTTTTAAAAATAAATTATTTTTCATATGTTATTGCAGCTCTTTTTTATATTTATAGGAAACATTTTCTTCCAATTTTTTCTCTGTCGTTTAACTTTGTTTTTTCCTTGCTGATAACTTTGAAGTGTTCATGTTTTATGTAGTAATTTCAGTGATTTTGTCTTTATGGTGTGTTGCTGAGCTGGCATGTTTTAAGAGCTTTTCACCACCTTAAAAGTATAGGAATTAAAATTAGAAATTACAAAAATTGTATCTGCTTTTACAGTTGTATTCTTAGATTTAAATCTTTTAATTCATCTGGAACCCATTTTGATCTCAGTTGCAAGGTAGGCCTTCAGCTCCATCCCCTCAGCCCCAAATTGGGTAACAGCAGTAATTACTGAATAGTTTATTTTTCCATCTTCCTCCTTCTTTGCAATAGTTTTTATGTTACATACTGCATTCTATTATATATTAGAGTCTTTTTCTGAACTTAGTTCTGTTCCATTGATCTTCCCATTCCTACTCTTTCATTAGTTATTGAGTCCTTGGTCTTTTCTTGTCAAATCGAATTTTCTCCTGTTTTTTTCATCTTGTCAGTTAATGGTAACTCCTTCCCCTCAAGCCAATCTAGAAGTGTAGGAGGCATCTTTGACAATCGCCTCACCCTCAGCATCTAATCAGTCCCTATGTCCTGCAGATTCCACCACCAAAATCCATGTATTAATAAAACTGACCACACCTCCATCTTCACTGTCATCTCAAGCCAAGCTACCAACTCTAACCTTGACATGTGCAGTAGCAGTAGCCGCCTGTCTTCTTTGCCCACTTTCACTTTTACCTTTGTCTACTTCGTTTTCTGCACAACAGCCAGAAGGATCTTTTGAATTTACTTATATTTATTTGCTGTTTTTATAAAAAGTTGTTGAATGAAAAAATGTAGTTTTGTTATACGTTCTTAAAGTGGTAGAGATCTCCATTGTTTTAGGGTTTAAAAAAATTTTTAAATAATTTTTATATTTTGCAATAACTTAAGCATACCCTGAGAAGAGAAGAGCTCCTTTGCTTTGGTTGCTTTTGTCTTGTTATAAAATTTTTTTTACAATAGTTGGAATGCATTTTAAGAATTTCAAATCTGTTTTTGAGCTGTTATTTTTAACACATTACCATATGGTTGTGATAATTCAACTTTTTATTTTAAAATCTGGCAAGAGACATCATCTTTTAAAAAATAATGGCCTTTGCTGTTTCTGCCAGCTTAATCTTCCAGATGAGTTTTCATTATCGATATTTTCAAGCTATATCAGGCACCTAAGTAGCTATATACATGTTGTTTTGTTTTGTTTTGTTTTGAGACGGGGTCTCCCTCTGTTGCCCAGGCTGGAGTGCAGTGGCACGATCATAGGTCACTGCAGCCTTGAACTCCTGGGCTCAAGTAATTCTCCTGCCTTAGCCTCCCAAGTGGCTAGGAGTACAGGTACACACCACCACATCTGGCTAATTTTTTTATTTTTTGTAGAGCTGGGCCTTTGCTGTGTTGCCCAGGCTGGTCTCAAACTCCTGGCCTCATGCAATCCTCCAATATAAGTTAAAAATAGAAATATAGTTTATGGCTTTACTTTATCATATCAGCCTTTTTGGTTTTTAGAATTTCTGATTTGGGGGAGAAACTCATATCCTAAGTTGAATTAATACCAATGGATTTAATGAATTTTAATGCTGTTCAATATTTGGTCTTTTTTTTTTTAATCATTGAGGAATGTGATTGATTCTTGGTAGATTTATCATATATCTACAACTTGAATTCACTGCCTTCTAGTAATTTTTGGGTTACTATTTTTACAGTCACTGTTTTATTTTTTTCCTTTCCATATATTTATATCCCATTTTTCTTCTTGAAAAACTACTCTGGCAAATTAGAATGATGAAAATGGTCGTCTTTGATTTTTTTTTTTCCTATGTTATTTAAGGGAGTGACTATATTATAGACTGGCTTTTGATTTATAATATATACTTAAAACCCAGGGGTCAGTTTCAATACATATATTCATTTCATTAGCCATTTTTTTCCTCCATTCACTCTATGTATGTGAGTGGAGTGGGGGCATTATTTTATTTTATTTATTTTATTATTTGAGGTTAAGAGCGGAGGTTTAATAGGCAAAAAAAACAGAAAGGAGAATAGCTCTCTCTCCTGTGAGGGAGAGGGGTGCGTGAGTGAGACTTCCCACTTTTACTTTTAAAATCTCTTTTGATGCAATTTAATCATGGTATCTGTACAGTAAGTGTTTATGTTTTCACATATTTGAAAATCTGTGAGATTTCCCAAGATTGGCAAGCACAATGTAGTATGTTCTTCAGCCTCATTCAGCAAAATAGGAGTCTTCAAAAGACAGTCCTGGCCGGGTGTGGTGGCTCATGCCTGTAATCCCAGCATTTTGGGAGGCCGAGGTGGTTGGATCACCTGAGGTCAGGAGTTCGAGACCAGCCTGACTAACATAGTGAAACCCTGTCTCTACTAAAAAACAATACAAAAATTAATCGGGCTTGGTGGCACATGCCTGTAATCCCAGCAACTAGGGAGGCTAAGGCAGAAGAATCGCTTGAACCTGGGAGGCGGAGGTTGCAGTGAACTGAGATTGCACCACCGCACTCCAGCCTGGGTAACAAGAGCAAAACTCCATCTCAAAAAAAAAAAAAGTCCTACTTTGTACTTCTTTTAATAAGGCTAGAAAGATATGTAGCCGGTCTCTTAATTAAATGCAGTATGACAGTGCTTCCCTTGAATCATATTAATCCATATTGGAAGTAATCTTATGTCTGCTAGTCACATGGTGAAATCTGACATCTCACAAAATCTGGTCCTGAATTTTTATTTGTCTTCTGGATGTCTCCACTGAGTTGTGAGGCCTCACATGTGTCACTGCCAGTGTGTTGTGAGTTCTTTCCACACAGCCTTCAGCTGCTTATTCCATTCCACTGTAATCCTTATATTTAGTTATGATAGTCCTCAAAATTACCTACAAATTTGACTCATCTGTTTCATATAGGGAATGCTATATTGCTTAAAAGTTTTAAAAGCCTTTAAAGAAGACTAAGTGCTTAAAGGCTTTGTTATAATACTTAAAAGGTTAGCCAGTTTTCAGAAGGAAAACTTCTTCAGACCAGCAAAGTGTTTTTTGTGTGTGTTTGCAGTATAGGTGGGGCGGCGGGGTATCATATGTTTAGTAAAATCAAAAGCTTTTGAGAGATCAAGTCCTTGATGTGGAAAACTCAGCCTTCAAAAAACAGTACTGTCCAGGTAGATAATCTTAATTATGTCAAAGAACACTATGATTAGGGAAACACAGTGTCTAGTAAACAGCCTCTACAAAGACAGACTTTGTTCTAAGTGAGAGTTCAGGAAGAAAGAATATAAGCTTTTAATTGATATTTGTTTTCCTTCAGCCAGTGGGCTGTTTACTTACAGCAAATACCAAGTGATTGCAGGGGTTGGAAGTGATAGATTAATTTACTAACTACTCACTGTATTAAATTGCATACACCAACCTGGGATTTTTTGTTTGTTTTTGTATTTGACTAATTGTTTCTGACTTTACAGTTTCAGTCTTGGAACTTTGGCTTCCCGGCTTCTTTGGTTTACAGGGTTGAAAAAGAAAGCAAAAGTATCTAACGACCTTTGTAAAACATCTTTTAAGGGAGAACCTTTTTCATAAGGCAGTTGTTTCCTCAGTGGGTAGATGGTTTTTCTTGTAATCTGGCATTGTGTAAGGAAATAAGAAGCAGCTTGTCTTTGATTCTTGGTGTGATGGCATGAAAAGTAAATGTTCTGGTGGGATCCCCAAACGTGTTAGTAGGCTGCTGTATTATAGCTGTTGTTTATTAGATTAGTATCATTTGAGGGGCTTTTCTGTAGAAGATTTAATTTGAAGATTTATCTTTCAAATACACTTTGGCTTTTTCACTTTTATTTTTTAGGCTGTGCGTGTTACAAAACCCAAAATCCCAGAAGCCATAAGAAGAAATTTTGAGTTAATGTGAGTAATATGCATGGGATCCCAATATTTCTGTTTAGGGCTGTCTGCATATTAATACTCCAGTCTAGAGGAAACATGTGAGACAATACACTCTGGGGTGGAGTATGTGTCTATCTTCTTTACTCTTACTCTAGTAATATTGCTTATTCTTGTGTCTTAATTCCCACTAGACTCTTATTAGTGTTCTCTTTATGTATGGACATTTCAGGAGCAGTTTCAGTGGCTAAAGATGCAGTTTGCTGTAAAACTATTGCTGGAAGCTTAAGGAGGTATAATTTTATATGAATAGTACCTTGAATTAAATATTTAATAGAGGAAAGAGTCCTTTAGCTGTTAGGGTTGAAGAGAGTGCTCATATTTTGTTTCTGTGTTGTAATGGTAGGAATAGATATCTTGTTGGTATAAAGTTTGGTTTTCCATTGTATGTGATTGTATATCTAAAATTAGACCTGGTTCTTTATAATGTGCCTCTAGGGAAGCCTTGCTTCTGTTGACTCCTGGTGGTCTTCTCTTTTATGTATCCAGGGCTGGCTGGGAATGAGAAGACATGAAATTAGTTTCTAAGAGGATCCCTTTTAGGGGAATACTTACTGTGTTTGAAATGGCAATATTGTTTTTGTATGACTGGTACTGAAAAGAAGAAATAAAAGTTTTTAGGAAATTTGGCTGATATGTTAAAAGGGAAAGTATAAGACGCTGGAAAAATAAATTTGCACAAGTCAAGGATACCACAGATGTATAAATACTGGAAGTCCAAGGAGCAGTAATACTACTTTATGAGGTTATTTACTTCTGAGTCCTTTTTGTTACCATGCAGATTTTTATTGTTTTTTTCTTCTTTTATATTTTCCTTTTCCCTCATACCTTCTCTGAGCTCATACAGAGTTTTATTTCTCTTTTTCTTGATTTTTTTTTTTTTTTTGAGACAAGGTCTTGCTCTATTGCCCAGGCTGCAGTGCAGTGGCACAATCACAGCTCACTGCAGTCTCAACCTCCCAGGCTCAAGTGATTAAGTGATCCTCCCACCTCAGCCTCCTGAGTAGTTGGGACTACCAGTGCATGCCACCACACCTGGCTAAATTTTGTATTTTTCATAGAGATGGAGTTTTGCCCTGTTGCCCAGCCTGGTCTCAAACTCATGGGCTCAAGCAGTCCTCCTGCCTTGGCCTCCCAAAGTACTGGGATTACAGGCTTGAGTCACCACACCCAGTCTGTTTTCTCTTTTTCATTGTAGACAAGGAACTCTTCTTTTAAAAGTATAAAGTGTAGAGTGCCAGGCTGGGTAGATTATGGATGTGATCCACTTATTTAAAAAATATTTATAGGCGGGCCGTGGTGGCTTATGCCTATAATCATAGCACTTCAGGAGGCTGAGGCCGGCGGATCACCTGAGGTCAAGAGTTTGAGACCAGCCTGGCCAACATGGTGAAATCCTGTCTCTAGTAAAAATAGAAAAATTAGCTGGACATGGTGGCAAGCGCCTATAATCCCAGCTACTGGGGAGGCTGAGGCAGGAGAGTCACTTCAACCGGGGAGGTAGAGGTTGCAGTGAGCCAAGACCACGCCATTGCACTCCAACCTGGGCAACAAGAACGAAACTCCGTCTCAAAAAAAAAATTTTATTAAAGGCTCAGCATGTCTTAGGCTTTAAATATGATTGCTTAGGCCGGGTGCGGTGGCTCATGCCTGTAATCCCAGCACTTTGGGAGGCCAAGGTGGGCGGATCATGAGGTCAGGAGATCGAGACCATCCTAGCTAACACGATGAAACCCCGTCTCTACTAAAAATACAAAAAATTAGCCAGGCATGGTGGTGGGCGCCTGTAGTCCCAGCTACTCGGGAGGCTGAGGCAGGAGAATGGCGTGAACTCAGGAGGCGGAACTTGCAGTGAGTCGAGATAGTGCCACTGCATTCCAGCCTGGGCGACAGAGCGAGACTCCATCTCAAAAAAATAAATAAATAAAAATGATTGCTTCTGGTGACGGAAAAATGAATATTGTGTGTTTTCTGCTCTCAAATAAATCATAGTATTCAAACTGTCATTTGATGTCTTTATCAATGTTATCAGAGGAAAGAGGGGAAATTTTGAGGGGAAGTGTTTTGGGGAAACTATTGGATTTACTTTTCAGATGATTCTAGATCTTTCTTAATTTTATAGACTATTGGAATTCCAGAATTAAAAGCTACCTTGGGATGATCCAGTATAACCTTGCACGTGATAGTTGTGTTTTCTTATACCATTTCTGCCATGTGGTTACCCAGTAGCTACTTGTACATGCTTAGTAATATGCCAGCCATTTCCATTACAGGTTTAGTATCCCTTATCCAAAATGCTTGGGACCAGAAGTATTTTAAATTTTGGATTTGTAAAGATTTTTCAATATTTGCATAGACATAATGAGGTATCTCGGGGATGGGACCCAGGTCTAAATATAAAATATATTTATGTTCTTCCTTGTTGGTATAGTGGTTAGTTTTTTTTTTTAAGGTATTTATTTATGTCCCATATACACCTATAGCCTGAAGGTAACTTTATGGAATATTTTAAATAATTTTGTGCATGAAACAAAGTTTACCTTAAGTGCTTATGTGTGGAATTTTCCACTTGTGTCATAATGTGGGCTCTCAAAAAGTTTCAGATTTTGGAGCATTTTGGATTTCAAATTTTCACATCAGAAATGCTCAACCCGTATTAGACACTGGAAGCCTTAGAAAATTCTCCTTACTGTAAGCCCCAGTTTACTACCTAATAACTACCACCTAGTTATATCTTCTGTGCAACAAATATGGTCACTGCACATGGGTGCCCACCTGAGGAGGGCAGGGGCTGAAACCCAGCTTCATTCTGCATGTCAAACCATGCACCTGTGGGACTGCATCTGCCCAGAGGCTGGTGCCATTTTCTGATTGGCACAGAGCTGCTGTATGGACTAGCTGGAGGTCTAACAGCAAAGGAAGTATTGATATATTCCCTTCCAAATCACAGGCTTTACACAATACAACTAGGAGAAGAAAGCCAAACTAAAATTCAAATGTACTAAATTTTTTTCCTATCTCTGGGTGACTTTGGGCAAATCATTGAATCTTTCAACCTCAGATTTATTATAAGTAAAATAAAGTAACACCTCTGTTAACCTACCTTAGTGGGTCCAAAAGCTCGTGTTAACAAAACGATTCTCTGACTCACTATAGGGTCAGAATTACTGGCTGTGACTGCACATAGGAGAATCATTTCTAATTTTTATAACATTTTGCTTCACAGGGAGGCTGAGAAGACAAAACTCCTTATAGCTGCACAGAAACAAAAGGTTGTGGAAAAAGAAGCTGAGACAGAGAGGAAAAAGGCAGTTATAGGTACTTGGATTTCTCTCTGAAATGATTGTCTCTAAGTACATTTGTTGTTTGTCCTGTTCTTTGTCAGTCTCATTTTGGGTATTATGGAACTCAGTAAGATTGCATCATAGGTAGTGGGGAATTCTGGACTCTCCACTGTATATTCAGATGTTCTAAAGCCTTTAAAAGTAGGTGAGACCAGTACTTAATGATGTGCTGTGGCTGTCCATCATGTTGTTAGGTGCTACTGTTGTCTTTCAAGAACAGGGAGAATGGATAGGGTTTATAGGCAGCTTGAGTCTGTGGATAGCATTTTCATTTGTACAGATTAAGAATAGGGAAGTTTTTTGACCAAAGTTTCAGATTGTAGTATGCATCCTTGTTGTTGACATGCACTTAGTTTTACCTGGATAGATAGTGCCGTTTATGAAAGCATGGCAGGATTGTATACAGTTCATTTTGGATTACAGTGGCTTCCTTTATACTCCAGGTCACTGTGTATTAGATTGCCCTCTTTGGCCCTCGGTTGATGCTGAAAGTTTAAGACATCTTTAATTAAATAATTCAATTATACAGGAATGTACAGAGAACAGTATAATGAAAGCTTAAGATTTTGCCTTATTCCCTTCAGATCTTTTTTTTTTTTAAGAAAAAAATTAAATATCTGTTTGAAGCCTCCTTTGTATGTTCGCTGGTCCTACTCCTTGACTTTTCTTCTCAGATTAACTTCTATTCTGAAGTTGATGTAGATCCTTTCTGTCCATATTTTTGTACTTCTACTGTAAGTGTGTAACAGTTTATAAAATTGTTTTACCTGTTGGAAACTACAAAGATGATACCAAACTCTTATTTTACAACTTGCCTTATTTTCACTAACATTGTTTGAGTTTTATTCATATTGATACATGTAGATCTAGGGTTTTTTTCTTTTTTTGGCATTTTATCCTTATTCTCTGTGAGATGGTAGGTCGTTTATTTTTAGCTGCTATATTTTTCGTTCTATGAGCGGGCCTAGTTTTATTGTAATGAATTACCAATGAAGAGTTAGGTAGTTTCTAGTTTTTCCTTATTACAAACACTGCCACAATAACATTCTTATCCAGTGCCTCCGGGATACAGTGTACATGTGCAGGTTTCCATAGAGTAGCATTACTTAGTGTATGGTGTGGGCCAGTGCCCTATCACCAGCTTTTTGTTTCTGAGCCTCAATGAGATGAGTACAGAAATTGAGAATGAGTGTTTAGAAGTTTTTATAGCATTTTAATACAGCAGTTTTATGTCTGTTGAATCAAAAATAAAAAATCAGAGCTTATATATTTATGTTTTTGTTTTTTAATTTCTTTTTTCTAGTACTGTAATTTGTTTTTGTTATAGTTTACAATTTATTGGTTCCTTATAAATTGAAATACACACAAAAAAAGGTAAGGTACTTTTCCACAGGTAGTTTGAGAAGCACTGCTCTAGAATAGCTATCTCAAAGTAGAATTGATGGGTCATAGGGTAGCATGTCTTCACATTCAAAATATTGACAAATTGCTCTCTCAAGTACTTCTTTGATTTTACCATTTCTTCAACAATATTTGATTTCCAGTTTCTATGCTGCCATATTTGGATTCCCATTTCCACACATCCTTCTTGGTCCTTGGAGTTATGAGACTTAAAACTTTATGCCAGTTTAATGGAAGACGTGGTATCACATAATTTCAATTTGAATTTCCCTGATTGTTAGTAAAGTTGAATATTGCTTATTGGTCATTCAAGTTTCCTTTTTTGTTGTCGTTATATGAATTGCCTATTAATGTCCGCTAATTAGCCCATTATTTGATTGCTTTTTTGAGTTGATTTGTAAGAGTCCTTTCTATCCCCTGGATACTGATCCTTTTTCAGATTTATGCATTTCCAACATCTTCTTTCAATTTGTGGCATGTCTTTGAACTTTACAATGTCTTCGATATACATATATGTGTAGTTTTTGTGTAGTCAAATTCATTAGTCTTTTCCTTTATGTTTTGTGCTTTTCCTATCTTAAGAATTCTTTCCCTAGTCCAAAGTAATACTTTTATTCTAAAAGTTTTAAAGTTTTGCTTTTCATATTTAAGTCTTTAACCCATCTGGAATTTATTTTGGTGTTGAGTATGACATAGGGATTCAGTTTAATTTTTTCAAGTGGCAAGCCAATTGTCTCAGACTGTTTATTGAATAGTTTATTATTTCCTCTACTTATTTCTAATGCCATATCCATCATATAATAAGATACTATACATAATTTGTTCTGATGCCAGAATCTCTATTATTTTCCAATTTTTTTGTCTCTCCTTCCTCAGTATTACTTTGTTTTAATTAGTAGCTTTTATATTAAGTCTTGCTATGTGGAGAGTGAGTTGTGTAACTATTTCTCTTACCTGTTAACTATTCCTAACTATATTTAAAATTATCCTGGACTATTCTAGGCCCTTTATTCATCCACATGAATTTTAGAACCAGCTCCTTAAGTTTTGTGAAATATTGTGTTGGGATTTTGATTGGAATTGTATTGAATGTATGCATCAATTTGGAGAAGATTATGATACTGAGTCTTATAAATCTATTTCTCCATTTAGGAGAATCGTCTTTTAAAAAGTGTCTTAATTTTCTTCTAAAGTTCTTGCACATTTATTAAAGGTTTGTTCTTATATACCTTTATTTTTTTTATTGACTTTTTTAAAGGCACATTTTCTAATTGGTTTTGTATAAGTATGCTGTAGATTTTTTTATTTAGCAATATTGCTGAAGATGCTCTTATTTCTAATAGTCACTTAGATTTCCCAGGAACAATCATATGGTCTTCAGACAATAGGTCCTTATCTTCACATAAGGACAATTTTATTTTTCTTCTAAGTCACATACTTTTTATTTCTTCCTATCTTACTGCTTTAGGCTATGACTTCTAAGTACAGTGTAGAAAAGAAAGTGACAAGCATTCTTGTCCTTAACTTTAAATAGTCCCAGTGAAATTTGCTGTATTTAACACTGGTTAATAAAGTTTCAAATCTGTACTTTGCTTGCTGAGAGCTTTTATTTTGAATGGCTGTTAAAACTTTCAGAATTTTTTTGAGACAAGATCTCACTTTGTCACCCAGGCTGGAGTACAGTGGTGTAATCACAGTTCACTGCAGCCTCAGCCTCCTGGGCTTAAGTTATTTTCCCACCTCAGCCTCTCAAGTAGCTGAGACTACAAGTGCACGCCACCACACCCAGGTAATTTTTGTATTTTCTGTAGAGACAGGGTTTCACCATGTTGCCCAGGCTGGTCTTGAATTCCTGAGTTCAAGTGATCCACCTGCCTCAGTCTTCCAAAGTACTAGGATTACAGGTGTGAGCCACTGTGCCCAGTCTGAAAATTTTTTCTACATATATTGAGATGTTTTTAAAGCTGTTAATATGGTAAATTATATCAACAGATTTATCTTTGCGTTCCTGGCACAAACAGTCCACTTGGTCATTATATAGGTCATTATATACATTTTTATATAGTTTGCTGATAATTTCTTTAGAATTTTTACCTTTATTTTCATAAATGAGATCAGCTTATAATTTTCTTATACTTTTAGTGTTAGGTTTTTTTGTATCATGGTTATACTATCCCCAAGATGAGTTGAAGAGCATGGCTTCCTTTTCTGTGTTCTATTGTATGTCACATCATTATGTATCAGATCTGTATAATTTCATCTTTGTAGGTCTAGTGGAACTCATAAAAGCCATCTTAGTCTTGTGGGGTTTCTGCTTTTTTTCATTTGCTTTTTGTGGTAACATTTAATCTATTGATTTAATTCCTGTATTGAATATAGGTCTATTCAGATACATGTTTTCTTTTTAAGCCAGTTTTGGTAATTATATTTTCATAGAAAATTGTTCATTTCATCTGATATTTCAAATTTTGGGGCATAAATTTGTTTGTAGAATTCTCTCATGATTTTTAAAACCTCTACCAAATCTGTGTGCCCCTTTTCATTGCTAATACTGTTTGCTTGTGCCTTTTCTTTTGCTGTATCAATTTTGCCGGAGGTCTGTTTTATTTTATTTATCTTTTCAGAGAATTGGCTTTTCTTTTGGTTTTGTTGATTGTTACTTTGTTTAAATTATATTATTTACACTTTTTAAAAATTATTTCCTTCCATCTTTTTTTTTTTTTTTTTTAGTTTATTCATTTGTTCTTTTTTAACTTCTTGAGTTGGATAGTTAAGTTTCAGTCTTTTCTAGTGGAAACATGGAAGATTATAAATTTCTAAGGATTGCTTTAGCTATGTTTCACAGGTTTTGAAATGTACTTTGTATATTGGTGTTCAGTTTTAATTCTTTTAAAAACCTTTTCCTTCTAATTTCTTCTTTGGCTCATGAATTATTAAAAGTATATGTTTCAATTTCTGGTTTAGTGGGTTTTGAGGGGCTACCTTTTTATTGTTGATTTCCAGTGTTACTACATTGTAGTCAGAAAATAAGACCTGTTATATGGATTCTTAAATATTTATTGAAAATTGCTTTGTGGCCTACCTGTACACGGTCCTTTTTTGTAAATGTCTGTGTGCTTGGAAAGATTGAATCTGTGTTCTCTGGTTGTTGGATGCAGGTTTCTTTATATACCCATTTGGTCAGGCTTATGAATTGTGTTGTTCACATCTTCTGTATTCTTCTAATTTTTGCCTTCTTGACCTATCAGTTACTGAGAAAGATGTGTTAAAATTTCCCACAATGACCATGGGTTTGTTGACATGTAATTTTTTTCCTTGTATATGGGACTATATCATTAAGAACATTCAGGTTCAGGATTGTTATGTCTCCTGGAGAATTGCTTCTGTTTTGTAATAACCTTTATCCCTAGATGTGTTTTTAACTTAAGAGCTATTTTGCCTGCTAATATAGCTATACCAGATTTTTCTTGGTTAGTTATTTTCTTGGTGTACCTTTTCCCATTCTTTTACTTTCAACTTTTCTATGTCATTATGTTTTAGGTGTGTCTCTTGTAAACAGCATATAGCTGGATTTTGTTATCTTATCCAATGTGAGAATCTGTCTTTTAACTGGTGAGTTTAGTCTTTTTATATTTATTGTGGTTACTGCTATATTTGGATGTGTTTGTATCATTTGATTATGTGCTATTTACCATGCATTTTTCTCTGCTTCTTTTTCCCTTTTCTGATTGGTATTGAATTGATTGAATTTTCTTTTCTTTTCTTCCTTTTACTTGATTGGAAGTTTTACATTCCATTTCTGGAATGTATAACTAGTTGTTAAAAATTCTATCCTCTTCTTGAACAATACCTTAGAATGCTTTAACTCTTATCACTGTCCTCCAGTCTTACATTTTATTATTGCATAGTATTTTAGTTTCATGTTGTCTTTATCCTCCCATCGATTATGATCATTATGATTAATCCTTACAGTAAACATTTATTTTGATTGACATGTGTTGAGTAATGTTTTTTCCTCTCCATTGTTTCTGGTGATTTTTTTTTTCTAGTAATTTTTTTTTCAGTGAAGACTAAGGATTGAAAGTTATCTTCAGTCCTCCTTGGTCTGAAAATGCTTTTATTTCATTCTTGAATGGTAATTTAGCCTACAATTCTAAACCAAGCTAATTTTTCTTTATCAATATGGCAGTATTATTTCAATTTTGTTTGGCTTCTTGCACCTGTTTACAAGTATGCTGTTAGTCCAATTGTTCCTTTTGAGTAATCAGCCTTTCTTCTCTTTTTGCTTTTTACATGTTTCTGTCTGTATTTGGGTGTTCTTCAGTTTCACTGTGATGCGGCTAGGTAGAGAAAAGGTTACTTCTTAACTGGGCTGGTTGGTAGAGTGTTTTAGTTCCCCTTTCATTAGAGTTGCAGCCCTCTAGAGGTCTGTTTTATGCAAGGGTCTTAGTCCTAATATCACAAGGCCTCATCTCCTGGTCTTGCATGGGTAATAACCCAGGTCCCACTCCCTTGTTGTCTAATAACCACCCCAGGGACGCCACCATACAGGCTCTCGGCTCCCCCTTGGCTTAAGTTACTTGAGGATCTCTCATTCTTTCTTACAACTCAGCCATGCATTAAAAAACAAATTTGCTAAATTTCATCTAGCATTTTAAGAGGTTGTTAGCTAAAGGGTTTTCTCTCTGGCCTTTTGGCCTTCTGCGCCATTTTTCTAGAAGTCTAGTCGTGCTTTTTATTGATTTATTCCCGCATGACAGAGAGCTTTGTTGGATGAGATTACCACAACAGTCCCCCTATGTTGAGGCAACATCCTCTGGGTTCTAGCTGCAGGCTTCAGATCCCTCACCTTTTGTTCATGTTTAATCTTGAGTTTCTGCTTACAGTTCAATTTCTAGCCCCATTGAACATAGTAGTTTAGTTTTTGGATGGTGTAATATAGATTGATTTTACATTGGTGGAGAAAGAGGGAATTATCTCCTGGAGTAGTTCGTAAAGCATACTGTTTTATGGAAAGAAAAAAATCACTTGGAAGTTTTCTTTCCATTATGTACTTTCTCTAGGGGTCAGAGATAAGATGTCTTAAAATACCCATCTTCTTTGACTGAAAAGAAGAATTGAGAATGTTCTTTAAGAATAGCAGTGATTGAATGTAAAGTGTAATTCAAGTCTTTCTTCTTGTCCTGGGTCATTTGGGTAGGCCAGAGGTTCATTAAGGCTGTTGAGTTTCCTCTGTATGTACTTGCTTGCCACACCAACATGTTCATTCCCAATGCTTGTTTTCACCTTCTCAAATGAATCACCCTGCTTTCTGCTTTATTTCCCTACAGCAGTTGGAATACTCCTCTTCTTATACCATTTTCATCATGTCATTTCCCTAATGGTAACTTAACAGTAGATCCTGAGTATAGTAAAACTAAGCTCCTTAGCCTGTCACTCAAGACAGAGGTCTCCTAGCCCTCTTTCTCTTCTTATTTTTCGTTGTCTTCTCTTGTCGGCTGGTTCCATATCACCTCTCCATTGTGACTTGTTCATTTGTGCCTTCTTGTCTTTCTTTTTTTTGTTTTTGTTTTTGTTTTTGTTTTTGAGGCAGGGCCTCACTCTGTCACCCTGGCTGGAGTGCAGTGGCATGATCATGGCTCACTGTAAGCCTTGACCTCCCAGGCTCGAGAGGTCCTCTTGCCTCAGCCTCCTGTGTAGCTGGGACTATAGGCATGCACCATCATGCTTGGCTAATTTTTTAAATTTTTTGTAGAGATGGAGGTCTCACTGTGTTGCTTAAGCTGGTCTTGAACTCTTGGGCTTAAGAGATCCTCCTGCCTCAGCCTCCCAAAGTGCTGGGATTACAGGCGTGAATCACCATGCCTGGCCCTTCTTGTCTTTCTCTGTGCTTCCTGGCATGTCTTCTTAGGTCATATCCATTATTTCCTTTAAGATTACTTCCAGAAGGTCTTCCTTGGTTTAACTTACGTCACTCATTCTTTCTTTCTCCTGCCACATTAATTGTCCTGTGTTGCGATGCATTTATGTTGCTCTGTTTTTGTTCTGTGGTACTTTCATAAAGAATTTTTTTTTCCCATTAGCTTGTGGACCGTTGCTACAGAGTTGCATGAAGGACTGGCACTTTAACCTTTTTTACTCCTTCTTCCCACAAAACTAGCACTGTCAAAATAGAACAGTAAATTAGGAAATAAATTCCCTTTTTTCCTTTGAGTAGTTTACAGTCTGACTAGATAAAACTTAGTGAAACAATTAGCACGTAAAACTTTCTGTAATTAAATGTTAGACTGTGTGCTGCTGGTTCGAAGTGCCTCAGGTACTGTAGAAATGGTTTTGAATATGTATTCTTATGTTGTATGATTATAGAAGCAGAGAAGATTGCACAAGTGGCAAAAATTCGGTTTCAGCAGAAAGTGATGGAAAAAGAAACTGAAAAGCGCATTTCTGAAATCGAAGGTACATTGTGGGGACAGGATGAAGCTCTGACTGTCCCGAACTGCCTCCTCTCTGCTCCAGGGATCAGGCCTTTGATTGTGGTGGGTGAGAAGGCCATAGACAGAATAATCTGGTCTGGAGGAAGTAGCTAGCCTGATAGTCTAAATAAATTTTTTTAATTGCTATCACATATCCAGCTTTTGGGTTTGTTTGTGACTGTGGGTAGCTCAGCTTTCCTTTTCTTCCTTAAATTGTGGCTTATTAGCTACCACTTTATTTTCAGGCAGACAAGGTATGAAAATTACCCATAATCAATAGTAAAGAATATACAAGATAATAAATCCCATCACCACCAGTTTCTTTTCCACCTGTCCAAAAAAAAACCAAAATTAATTGGGGGGGAAAAACAGTTTTCATGGAGGGCCTCACACTACTTGATTTCACATAGTGAGATGTTGATGTTCTTAGCTCGGTCTTGAAGTCACTTGTTTATATATTGCTGCTTCCTGTCTGTCTCTGTTGACTGATTCTGGATCAAATTTGGGGAGGCTGGAGACAATGCAGTAAATAGAGCTTTTATGTCTGGACTTATTTTACTTGAAGCTTAGTGCCTGGGTGGAGTGTAAGGCTTTGGGTGATAGGAGGTGGGAGAGTGGGTGGAGGAAAGAAGGAACAACTTAGAGTAGAAAACAAGTGGGCTCAGATGAGCTGAGAGTTATTTGACAGTGAAAAGAGTATTCCTCTTTGAGAAGTTGCTGTCTGGGGACTGGGACTTGAAAACTGCTAATAGGTTTTTAAAACTTTCAATGTGAAATAGGCAGTCACAATATTAAGCAGTGGGGAAAGGGACTCTTAACTAGCTGAGGGAATGGATTGACACCTTTCCTTTGTTTATTTGCTAGATGCTGCATTCCTGGCCCGAGAGAAGGCGAAAGCAGATGCTGAATATTATGCTGCACACAAATATGCCACCTCAAACAAGGTGACTGGCTCCCCGGCCACTTTCCTAATGATGCATTTCGGGGTTTTGCTTTCTCTTTTCAGGAGCTCTGATATGATAGAAGTGATTTTATCCATTGTCAAGAAAGTGTAGTCACCAAGACATCCTCCGGAATTAGTCAGTTAGCAAGAAATATTTTACATTCATTGGGTAGGGACACAGGCCAAATGCCATAAAGCCATTCATTTGTACTGCTATATAAGGCTGAATAATTAATAAAGTTGAAGATCTTCTGAAATAAGAGTGACAGAAGAGTAAAGTCTATTTAGAATTGCTTTCCAAATAAGGTAGTTTTTTTGGTAGATACTTAGCTTGATTAGAGCAGTATTTCTCATCAAAGGCATTCCTGGCATTTGGGGTTGAGATACTTTTTCATTGTTGAAGACCATCTCATGCATTGTAGGATATTTTGTATCCCTGGCCCTTGTCTACTAAATGTCAGTAGTGGTCACCAATTGTTTTAACTGCCACACACACATGCACGTATTTCCGTATGCCCCTTGTTGAGTACTCCTTGTTTATTGGATTTAAAAAACTATTCCAGTCATGAGGAATTTCATGTGGGATAACTTGAGAAGGCAGGTTGGGTGATATATAGGTGATAATTTGGTGTAAGGACTGGGGTAAGCTGGCTAGAGGGTACAGGGCTAGTGAGCAGGGGCTATTTAAGAGGCAGCTAGAACTCCGATATATTCTGAGAAAGGAAGGATATATCCAAGATTTATCAGGTTATTGTGGAGCAGATTAGAACAGATAAAGGGTTGAGAAAGAGATTACTAAAGTGGATGATGCAGTTTGAAGGATTAGAGTCAAGTTTTAAGATATAGACAGGGCTTTTAATTTAGAAAGGAACAACATAATCCGTATTTAGAAGAAAGGATAAGATAGAATGAGAGTTGTCAGTACTTTGAAAACCAATATAAGTTTTAAAATGAACATAACATTGAAAGACACAGTTCTATAGACACAGAATGGAATTTGGCCAAGAGAAAGGCATGACAGGAAACTCCAGTTGAGGAAACTAGGAGTCCAAATCTAATGGGAGAAGCTCGTCAGGCACAAGTTTCAAGACCTTGCCATTGAGGTCTACCTTATTCAGAAAGGGGCAGTAGTTTTATGGCATTTTGAAAAATATGACTCAGATACTAACCTATATTAAAAAGGCTTGAGGAAGAAATGTGGTTGTGCACTATGACCAGATTTGATTGGAGTGTTTCGACAGAGGATATGAATCACCTGGAGAAGATAGAGATCCAAGGAGTGAAAGATGTCGAAGTGTAGAAAATAAATGCTGTAGGACTGTGAAGGACAAGATGGACTTTTGCCTGGGGGACAGACCAGGACTCAAGATAAGGAGAGGATCACAGAGCAGGGTCTGAGGGGCTTTGAAAGGCATATGTTACAGGGAACAGTGGAATTGGGTTTTAATCAAATCCAGATAGATTCTGGTTAGATACCTCTTGGCATCCTGATTTAGACAAAACAAAACAGTGACAGAGGGAGATCTGGTGGTCGACGAGTTTTAATCAAACCCAGATAGGTTCTGGTTAGATACATGTTGGCATCCTGATTTAAACAAAACAAAACACTGTGACGTAGGGAGATCTGGTGGTCGACAAACATCTGTCTGTCACAAGCAGCTTAAACATCCAGCTTCTGGGGAAAGGCAGAAGGCCAGATCAGGTGACGTCCTGAGATTTTATTCTAGTTCTGGAATTTGTTCAAGAAAAGCAGAATCACAGCTAATGATAAGATAATGAGCACCAGCCCTTCCTTTGAAGTTCTGCTCTCATCCATTGACCTGTGTATCTCTCTCAAGAGAGTCAACAGAGAACCAGGCATGATGGCTCATTCCTGTAGACTCCCTGGAGGCTAAGATGAGAGTATCTCTTGAGCCCAGAAGTTTGTGGCTGCAGCAGCGAGCTATAATTGAACCACTGCATTCCAGCCTGGGCAACAGAGTGAGATCTCATCTCCAAAAAAAAAAAAAGGCTGGGTGCAGTGGCTCACATCTTAGATTCCGACACTTTGGGAGGCCAAGGTAGGAGGATTGCTTGAGGCCAGGAGTCTGAGACCAGCCTGGCAACATAGACCCCATCTCTACAAAAATAAAAATAATTTTTTTAGAAAACAGAATCAACAGAAACTCCAGACCAATTCCAGGTTGAATTCAACTAGATGAAATGAAAGTCACTATAGAAATATTAGTTATTATCATTAGTTATCACAAATTGTTTTCCAACTCCCCCATCCTTTTATTAAAAAGTGAACAGCTTCTCTTGCATTAAGTCAGGAGCTTAATGAAGGAATTTTAAGTCAGGAATGCAACTGTTAATGTGATAGCCACTCTCCAAAGTGAGATAGGGTCATTGGCAGTTATTCAGACTTGACTCATGATACTCAGGAGAGCAATAGGTGAAATGTATATAGGGAGAGAGAAGACTGTTGCACCAGAGTATCCTGATGCTTTTGCTCTTGTTTGCTCCCACACAGCACAAGCTGACCCCGGAATATCTGGAGCTCAAAAAGTACCAGGCCATTGCTTCTAACAGTAAGATCTATTTTGGCAGCAACATCCCTAACATGTTCGTGGACTCCTCATGTGCTTTGAAATATTCAGATATTAGGACTGGAAGAGAAAGCTCACACCCCTCTAAGGAGGCTCTTGAACCCTCTGGAGAGAACCTCATCCAAAACAAAGAGAGCACAGGTTGATGCAAGAGGTGCAAATGTTCTCCATATCAAGATGTGGCCCAAGGGGTTAAGTGGGAACAATGGTTATACGGACTCTTCGGATTTACAGAGAACTTACACTTCATCTGTTCCACCTCTCCTGCGATAGTCTTGGGTACTCCACTGATTGGAGGATAGAGCCAGCTGTCTGACACACAAATGGTCTTTTCAGCCACAGTCTTATCAAGTATCCTATATGTGTTCCTTTCTAAACTGCTACTCATGAATGAGGAAAGTCTGATGCTAAGATACTGCCTGCACTGGAATGTTAAACACTAAATATATAACAAGCTGTGTTTTCCTAAGCCGAGATCTGTTGAATAATGTTTACATTGGTCCCCCGGGGAAATGTATGCTCATCCACCATTCAAGAGATGACTGAGAAGGAGATGGTAAGTTCAAGAAGACTGATTGCACCTGGGACCCAGGCCCTTTCTTTGGGATCCAGTCCCAGCTTTCATCCATGTGATTAAGATCCAGGCCGCTGAAGTTCCCCAGGAAATGATCTTCCACTTGAGCAACCTTTTACTTGATACGATTTGCACCTTTCTGTTTTCCTACAGTCAGGGTGGTGGCCTGCAGGGACCTGAGCTTTGCTACCCAACCAGATTCCTCATAGAGATTCCTAATCACTAGTTTCTTGTATTATAAGCTCAGAGATACAGAGGGCTTGGTTTGAAGTTTTGGGTGAGATGAAACCTTTGCTCTGAGCCAAAGCTCTGGGGCCCTGCATTCCCTCCATTGGGTTGATGACTGTCAGCATCACTGCCGCAGGCCATGCTTGACTAAGGTGCCTGGTTTTAGCCACAGCCACCTCCTTGTATGTTACCTTTCAGCTCTGACTGGCCAAGAGTGGGACAGGGCTTTAACCGCAAATAGGAGCAGCATGCAATTCCTAGTGACTTGCTGCACAGTATTGTATCATAATTGCAGGAAGTTTTTATTTTTAAAACTGGATCTGGGGTATATTCATTTGCCCCGTCACCTCTGTCTAAAGGCCCAAGTCCTAGGGCTGCCATGGTCACAAGCACACTGATGCTCCTTAAGATTGTTTATCTGGAGCCCACATCGTGTGGAACAAAAAGTCACCTGAAAGCATCCTTGGTCATCATTGTCTCCTTCCCACCTGGCCCAGAGATGCTTAAATCCAAGTTGTTTCTCCAGCTCTCACCTCCCCCAGGAGATCAGGATTCCACTGACGTCCTGGGCAGCCAGTGAATTTAATTTTCCATGAGAAACAACAGAGTTAACCTGTGGCAATAGGAGACCTACTTCATGTGGACCCTTTTTTTCCTTCAGTTTAACTTTTCTGGAGCAACGTGCTGCGTAGTTCGGCCTGAGTTTGTGCAGCTTGTTAAGACACCTCTTGTGTACACTATGTTGAAGCTCAACAAAAAAGTCATGGGACCACTTCTAGAAATCTTTCAGCTGTCAGGCCTGTCAGTCTCATGACAGTTTGTTGGTTGTGCCAAACACTTTATTTGGGAAAGGAAAGCCCAGATTTGAATGGGTCTTTCCCCTGGGCCTTATCCTATAAGAGGCATTTGTAATATGGAGAAAATAATTTTTCATTTTTGCTCATTTAATTCTATAAATTCTCTTTATAAATGAATTTTGTGTTCTTTAGTTCTCCTTAAAAGAACTTTTGAATTGTAAAAATAAAATCTTTACCTGTCGAATTGTTGCTGCAGATGATTGTCGTGGAAAATCTGGATCATTGACCTCTGTGCTTTCATTCCTAGAGATGTTTTATAGTTACATGAGCAAAAGCTGTTGCCCCAAAGTGATGGCCCTGGAGGCGGGGCTGAGGAACAGAGAGATGCCGCTGTGAAGTCTTAAAGCACTTCTGCTTAAACTCCACGTGTGAGGAGTGTGCCTCCCTGTGCCCTCTCAGCTCTGAGGCTGGCCGTCTTTCGGGGTGTTCCTTTTGACAAATATACACTGTAATCTTGAGTCTAAATTTATATGTTGAAATGCTACCTTTTTTAAAATAAGAAACTAAATAAAATTATTTTATTATCAGTGATTTGTGTTTTTTTCCCACATCTTCATTTTTCTGTCATCTTAACATGCTCCTAAGGCTGTCTTGCACATTTCAACTAGGGAGCCAGTTTATTTGCGGGTTTAACTTAACTGTAGAGGCTTTTGTTATACTCTTGCCAGAATACTGCCTACCTGGTATAAGAATGTTTAAAACAAGGTGTCCACTCTTTGCTGACTCCTAGAATTTAACAAGGGGTGTTCTAATTCTTTGTGGGACAGGGCCTGCGGCAGAGGGGCAAGGAGGGAGGATGGAGCATCAGGCCACTGAGGAGGCGAGGAGACAGACCAAGCCAGAGAAGGACAATTTGTGTAAATTATAACTGGTAGTGTAATGGCACAATATAACCAACTTCACTATTAAGATGTTAGCGGCCCAAGAGCCAGAGTTGGACCTGCTCTTCCCAAACGTTCTGTATTTCCTCCTGGGATCAATTTCCTGGTGATCTTGGGCCAACAGGGAGTGGTAATGGGAGTTTTGGGGAAAGCAGCTCTTTCCTCCTGTTCTTATGGGATCAACCCCATAGTATCTTCGGTCAGTTGCTGTGGACCTGAGAATAATTTGAACTGACCATCCTATAGGCTGTTGGTAGGTAATAAAATGAAGTGATTTCTGTCTCTTCTGTGGCAAAAGAATTTGTGAATTAGAAGCTGTGGCTTCTAATCGCTTTAGGATTAAGTCTCAAATGTGTGCACACGCAGTTCGTGATCTGGCCCCTGCTGTCCTCTCCAGCCACCCTTCTCTAAGGTCCCTGAATGCACCTTCTGTCTGTCCCTTCTCATACATTGTTCCATCTGCCTGGTTCACTTTCCTTCCCTCGTAGTGCGGACTTTCCTCAGCCAACTCCTGAGTCTTCCTCACTTCTTCAGATGTAAAAGCTTCAGTTCACTTGGAACTGCTTGGCCTGGGTTAGCATCCTGTATTTCCCCGCCCACCCCTCCCCCCCACCTGTCACACATCATGCACACTTCATGTCTCTCATGTGCTCAATGTCTTTTCACAAATGCTAATCTCTCTGAGGGTGGGGGCTGTGGCTGTGGCTGTGACTGCCGTTCCCTGGGGATTGTTTCTGTTGCTAATGCCTAAGATGGCATCTGGCCCATATGAGATGGCTTTGTTGCATGAAAGAACAAAAGGTTGAATATGACATGCAGGTAAATCAGGCAAGTGAGTCATGGAAAAAAGAACTTAGAAGTGAGCCTACAGTGTCCATGTTGGGACTTTATGTGTAACCATGGGAAGTTACCTAACATCTCTGTACCTGTTTACTCATCCTTGCAGGGCGACTCTTCAGTGGGTTCAGGAGGATATGTTGATGCATCTAGCGTAGAGATTTGCACATGGTAATTGCTGGGATGCATTAGTTCACCTTGTCTACAGGAGTCACTTGTCTACAGGAATCAACATATGTGTCTGTCTCTGAGTAGCTGTAAGTTCCCATAGTGGAGAGAGTGAGCACAGTGCCTGCTACCTGCAATTGCATAATAGAACATGTTGATTAATGTCTTCAGCAGCTATGAGCTAAGCTAGCTGGATGTTAAACCCCAACCACAGCCCTCCAGGAGCATCCCAACAAGCTGGGCCAGCTTCTCATCTTTCTCCTGGTCTCTGCCCTGGTATAAGCGAATTTACTGGGCCAGGCGCAGTGGCTCACACCTGTAATCCCAGCACTTCGGGAGGCTGAGGCGGGCAGATCATGAGGTCAGGAGCTCAAGACCAGCCTGATCAACATGGTGAAACCTCATCTCTACTAAAAATACAAAAATTAGCCAAGCATAGTGGCACGTGCCTATAATCCCAGCTACTCAGGAGGCTGAGGCAGGAGAATCACTTGAACCTGGGAGGTGGAGGTTGTAGTGAGTCGAGATCAAGCCACTGCACTCCAGGCTGGGCGACAGAGCAAGACTCTGTCTTAAAAAAAAAGGAAAAACCAACAAACAATTTACTGTTAATTCATTCCTCACTCCTTGTGTCTATTTTGACATAGACCATAATTCAGAATGACGTTTTACTTGTTTCCCTTACCATATTTCTTCTGAATTAGTATCTGTCTTTCCAATTTTTATTTCTTTCAATCAATTTTTCTACTTTTTTTTTTTTTTAATTTTAAAAAATGTCTTCTCCCGGTGGGACTCGGTGGCTCACGCCTGTAATCCCAGCATTTTGGAAGGCTGAGGCGGGCAGATCAACTGAGGTCAGGAGTTTGAGACCAGCCTGGCTAACATGGTGAAACCCTGTTTCTACTAAAAAAAAAAAAGTCTCCTTTCTTTCTTCCTATAAATATTTATTGAGTATCTACTGTGGGCTAGTTGCTGAGGCAACAAAAAGCCATATAGCCTTGTGTGTGTGTAGGATGGGGCAATGCAGCAAGTAGGCAAGTGTGATAGTGTGGGAAGTAAGCAGGGTGTTCACCGGGTGCTGTGGGGCACCAGTAAAGATCAGCCCAGCCTTGTGGTTTCTAGGAAGCAATGTCTGATCTGAGCCAAATTTGTAAGGATGGACAGGAGGCAGACAGCCAGCTGAAGAGAGCAGTGGTGATGGTGGAGTGTGTTCCAGGCAGTGGGAGAAGCACTTGCTATTGCATTTCAAAATGCAGTGCCAGGAGGCATGAGAGGCTCTCCACTGCAGACCTTATGAGGCTCTACTAGTATTACTTCATTTCATAGCTGAGATCTAGAGAGATTACATTGTTCAAGATCCCATGAATATGAGTGGCAAAGTAAGGATTTGAACCTGTCATATTCCAGATCCAAGTTTACCACAGCCCTTTATATTTGCCTTTGAAGCCATTACGTTTAGGGTGATGGAAGCTCTAAATTGAGGGGAGATTTTAGAGGATGTTTAGAGATTTGTAAGCCCTGCAATCGAGGTCAGGAAAAGGGATAATCAGATGGTTCATGTGTGAAGTGGTGACTTATGGGTGACTTCTCTGCCCTCTGCAGGGCTTGGCAGAGGTGCTCTCAGTAAGCTGAGTGGTATGACAGCTGATTCCAGAAAGATCAGCCCTTTGGAGCCTGGGGGAGCAGCTCCCCTTATTTGGGTTACAAAGCAAGTGGAGGTGAACAGTGCAGGGCTGATGGCACAACACCCAGATCCTGTTTGCAGATGTGAATCACTCATTCTCCCAGTTGCTGGGAGTGTTCATGGTGACAGCTTTTAGCAGAGTCGCTCTGCAGAAATTTTCCTCGGCTAAAGACCCCTGCCCCAGGCCAAGATCACATCCCCTCCCTGGGGACAGCACATTTCATAAGTGGTTGATGCAGGGGTAGAAAGGCAATTTGTCCAAAACAAAATTGCGTTGGTTTTCTCCATATGCAAGTCTGTCAGGGTGTGCATCTTAATAGGCACAATAACTGTAACTGGATTTCAGACACATAAGGCAGGTTCTGACAAACTGGGTGTGTCTGATGCCTCTGGCGCCCTATCACAATTCCACTCCACCCCACCTCTAATTCCAGCTGTGGCCATGGTAGACAGTTCCATGAGGCATCAATTCACTTTCCTCTGACTACATCTCACCTCACACATGAGCTGCACTTACTGCTTTTCACCCTAGGGATCCTCTAACACTATGGAGGCTGCAGTCAGTCCAAATACATGCTCAACTCGGGCACAAGAGTTAATAGCCTCTGGGACAACCCCCAACTGGTAGGAGACAGGACCCCAAATGGTTAGAGAGGAGGTGACCCAAAAAAACCTTTTCAATGGAGACAGCAACCCTCCTGACACAAGAGAAACTGTGAAAATCACATTAAATACAATTCAACAGATGTTTGTTGAGTACCTGATATGTGCCAGGAAACCTAAAATGTATAAAGTAGTCGGCCAGTAATGAACAACAGTGAGTAAGACAGACATAGTCTCTGCTCTCTTAGAATCAACAGTCTTGGGCTAGGCGTGGTGGCTCACGCCTGTAATCCCAGAACTTTTGGAGGCAGAGGCAGGCAGATCACAAGGTCAGGAGTTCGAGACCAGCCTGGCCAATATGGTGAAACCCCATCTCTACTAAAAATACAAAAATTAGCTGAGTGTGGTGGCTTGTGCCTGTAGTCCCAGCTACTCGGCAGGCTGAGGCAGGAGAATCACTTGAAGCCAGGAGGCAGAGGTTGCAGTGAGCTGAGATCACGCCACTGCACTCCAGCCTGGGGGACAGAGTGAGACTCCATCTCAAAAAAAAGAGAACAGTCTGGTGGGAAAGTAGACCATAACGAAAGCACTTGAGAGACTTATCAAAGTGGGAGGAATGCAGTGCTAGGAGGGTCTAAAAAAAGAGGGAGAAGATAATGAAAAAGAGCATCAGCCAGTTAAAGATCAGGGAATAACAACTCAATAAAAAGACAACCCAATTTTAAAATGGGCAAAGGATCTCAACAGACATTTCTTCAGACAAGATATACAAATGGCTAATAAAAACATGAAAAAGGGCCGGGCGTGGTGGCTCAAGCCTGTAATCCCAGCACTTTGGGAGGCCGAGGCTGGCGGATCACGCTGTCAGGAGATCGAGACCATCCTGGCTAACACGGTGAAACCCCGTCTCTACTAAAAATACAAAAAATTAGCCGGGTGTGGTGGCGGGCGCCTGTAGTCCCAGCTACTTGGGAGGCTGAGGCAGGAGAATGGCGTGAACCTGGGAGGCGGAGCTTGCAGTGAGCCGAGATCGCACCACTGCACTCCAGCCTGGGCGACAGAGCAAGACTCCGTCTCAAAAAAAAAAAAAAAAAAACCATGAAAAAGATGGTCGATATCTTTAGTCATTAGAGGAATGCAACAAGATAGCCACTTCACACCCACTAGGATGGCTATAATAAGAAAGGCAGTAACTAGTGTGGGCAAGGAAGTGAAGCAATTGGAATCTGCATAATTTACTGGTAGGAATGTAAAATGAGGGAACTGCCTTAGAAAACATTTTACAGTTTCTCAAAATGTTAAACAGAGTTAACATACGATCCAGCAATCTCATTTCTGGATATCTACCCAAAAGAATGGGAACATGTCCACATGAAGACTTGCGCATGAATGTTCATAGCAGCATTATGCATAGTAGCCAGAAGGTGGACACAACCCCAGAGTGTCCATCACCTGATGAATGGATAAATCAAATGTGGTCTATTCATGCAATGGAATATTCTATAAAAAAGGAATGAAGTACTGATGCATGCTACAACACGAATAAGCCTTGAAAACATTAGGCTAAGAGGAAGAAGCCAGGTTCTAGTTACATTAAATGTTCATCATAGACACATCCCTATGGACGGAAAGACTGGTGGTTGCCTGAGGCTGGGAGGAGAGGGAATTGAGTAGCTGCTAATGGGCACGGCGTTTCTTCTTGGGGTAATGAAGAGATTTTAAAATTTGATTTTGGTGGTAGTTGCATAATTCTGTATATACTAAAAACTATTGAGGCTGAGCATGGTGGCTCACGCCTGTCATCCCAGCACTTTGGGAGGCTCAGGTGGGCAGATCATTTGAGGTCAGGAGTTTGAGACTAGCCCGGCCAACGTGGTGAAATCCTGTCTCTACTAAAAATACAAAAAAAGTAGCTGGGCATGGTGGCGTCCGCCTGTAATCCCAGCTACTGGGGGAGGCTGAGGCAGGAGAATCACTTGAACCCAGGAGACGGACGTTGCAGTCAGCCAAGATCGTGTCACTGCACTCCAGCCTGGGTGACAGAGCAAGACTCCATCTCAAAAAATAAAAATTAAAAAAATAAAAAATAAAAACTACTGAACTGTATACTTTAAATTATAAATTGTATGGCATATGAATTATATCTCAAGCTGTTTTTTTTTTTAAAGGATTGAGTAATAGTGTGAAGACCTCAGTTCAAGAACCTTCCAGAAATGGTAAAAAATATTCAATATAGGCGCAACATTATTAGTGAGAATGGGAGCACCAAAACAGGAGGCTGAAGAGGTGGGTGTGAGAAGAGGGGAAGGGCAAGGTAGAGCATGGTGGGCCTTCTAAGTCTTATTACCCATTGGTGGCTTTTCCCAAAGGTTGGAAGCAAACCTTTCAAAGAAAGCTTTCTGCGACAAGATGGCGGCAGCTGCCCAGGGCAGGAGAAGTGGTGGTGGTGGAGGCAGTAGTGGTGCCAGCGGTGGTCTCAGCTGCGCAACAGGTAGTAGCCTCAGTGGCTTGTTGGCTAAGTGGAAGACGGATGAGAAGCATGGAAAAACTGACAAGTGGGATGGATCTGCTATGAAAAACTCTGGATGATTCTGCCAGAAAGGTACTTCTGGAAAAATACCAGTAGGGGGAGAATTTTGGTCTCATTGACATTTGCCTCACCATCTGATTGCACTCCTGTTTCCTTACCATAGTAGCTTTAATTTGGGATTCTGTGCACCCCTTTGCCGAGTCTAAGCCCATTTTGGCCATATGCATCCTATCCTATTTTGTGATGATGGGGATTCTGACCATTTATTTATTTTTTTATATTTTGAGTCAGAGTCTCGCTGTACCACCCAGGCTGGAGTACAGTGCCACAATCTTGGCTCACTGCAACCTCTGTCTCTTGGGTTCAAGTGATTCTTGTGCCTCAGCCTCCCGAGTAGCTGGGATTATAGGCACATGTCACCATGCCTGGCTGATTTTTGTGTTTTTAGTAGAGACGGGGTTTCGCCATGTTGGCCAGGCTGGTCTCGAACTCCTGGCCTCAAGTGATCTGCCCGCCTTGGCCTCCCAAAGTGCTGGGACAGGCATGAGCCAGGCGCCCAGTCATGACCATTTATATAGCTCACATAAGAAGAGCGTCTTTCTTGTGGCCCACAGGAAGGATCGTGCAGGAGTGGATCCTGATATTTGGCAGCTGGCCTTCGTCAATGGGAGAAGAAGGCAGCTGCAGGAAGCCGAGTTCACCAAGTTCATTGCTAAGTTTTTTGACCACGGTGGGACACTGGTCAGGGATGCATAAGAGCCTAAAATATCCAGGCTCCATGACAGTCTCACCACAGAAAGAAAATAAAATAGCCAGTTCTCACAGCAGCCCTCTTTCTGCTGGATCATGCTGAAAATATAGAAAATTTTAAATGGGTAAAGTAAGAAATGTTTAAAATGTCCCTGTTTTGTCCTGAAATTTTATTCTGGATAAATAGGATCTTCTAGCAAGATATGAGAAGGTGTAGCCCTGATGTCTGGCTGTAACCTCCTTGGTCTGCTGATTACATTGTTTTGATTTGCTTTTCTGGAAAAGCACTTTTTCCAAAAGCGGTATAGATTTTTTCCTTTGTACCTAGCAGTACTTTATATAGTATAGCTTTGTGCCACGCAGCGCTTGAAGACTCAATTTAAAAATATTATTAGGCCAGGCATGGTGGCTCATGCCTGTAATCCCAGCACTTTGGGAGGCCGAGGTGGGCAGATCATGAGGTCAGGAGTTCGAGACCAGCCTGGCCAACAGGGTGAAACCCCGTCTCTACTAAAAATACAAAAATTAACCAGGTGTGGTGGCAGGTGCCTGTAATCCAAGCCACTTGGGAGGCTGAGGCAGGAGAATCACTTGAACCTGGGAGGCAGAGGTTTCAGAGCTGAGATCACACCACTGCACTCCAGCCTGGGTGACAGAGCGAGACTCCATCTCAAAAAAAAAAAAAAAAATATATATATATATATATATATGCGTCTGTGTGTGTGTATATGTGTGTGTATATATATACATATATATATAATTAACCTGTTGCTGACTCTTTTTAATTCCTATTTCAACATGTGTTTCCCTGAAGAATTCAGGATACAACTTCTTGTGTATGACAGGTTTCCTTCACACATTGTTTTTGTGAGTGTGTACGTAGCTGATGGGGAGAATTTTAAAAATATATCGCTTTAGAAAATTGGTTTAAAACAGACCTTCTGTCTGTTACATTTTGTGCTCTTAATCAATTGAAGAAGCCAATGGCATTTTTAGTTTTATATTGTGTTTTCCACTAGTATATTCCTGTTGATTCATTGCTACTTTTTATTAACTGACATTTTCTAAAATGTTTTTCAATAAAAGGAAAGAAGATGTGGGAAAAACAAAACAAAACAAAACCTTTCAAGAGTTTTAAGCAGAAGACGGACATGATTCTGTCATTGTCAAAGTACCCTTTACCCAACGTGTTTACCAGTTCCCTCTATTTATTCACCTGCTTTCCACATCCAAATCAACATTAAAGTTCTTACTTTTCACAGTATTTCAAAGTCAATAATTTACTTCCCTGAAATGTCTGCAAGTGTATACTCGCAGAAACAGCAAAAACACCAGTGGATGCTGGTTTCACAGATGGTACCAAAAGGAAGACAAATATATGTGAGGTCCCCCAGCAGATTCTCTCTACTTTGGTTTTTCTCCATGCACAAGCCCATCCTCAGCCCTGGCGCCATCCTCATGGGCCCTAAAGCCCTTTACATAAAAATCTTCCTGGTCCTTGTGCTAGTGGATACGTGAATGCAGGCTAATCAGCAAGTTTGCTTAATGGAAGTAAATAGTCTGCTGTGGGAAATACAGAGGGATGGCTCTGAAATAAGAGAAAAAATCAGAGTTGAAACCATTTAAGAATTTTAGTGCTGCAGAGATTTTCAATGTTTGCTACAATAAGTAGTAGGAAAACCATAGTGGATTTTTTTTTTAGATTTTTTAAAAGATGTATTACAGTAACAATTTAATTCCCTATAAAATAAGGTATAGACCATGAGACATTAATAGGAAGATTTATCTCAAAGAATAAATCTCAGGATCTTGGAGAATTTGCTATTATTAAAAATCAAAGAATAAATCAATAACAGCATTATTTTAAATGCAAATAAAAATGAGATAACATTTTTCAACTACCAAGTTAGTAGATGTTTTCTTTGTCTTTATTGCGGCAAAATGTAAACAACAAAAAATTTACCATTTCAACCATGTTTAAATTGTACAAGTAGTGGCAATAAATACCATCACTATTATCAATTTTCAGAATTTTTTCAACATCCCAAACAGAAACTCTTGTGACTATTAAACAATAGCCTCCTGCCTTCCTCCTCCTCCCAGCCCCTAGTAACCTACCTCTATTCTACTTTCTGTCTCTGTAAATTTGCGTATTGAAGATACCTCATATAAGCAGAATCATACAATATTTGTCCTTTTTTTGTCTGGCGTATTTCACTTAGAATAGTGTTTTCAAGGTTCATCTGTGGATAGCATGTATTAGAATATCATCCCTCCTTAAGGGTGAATAATATTCCATTGTACATATAACTACATTGTATTTATCCATTCATCTGTGGATGGACACGCGGACTTTTTTTTCGAATACCTCAGTTCACTGTCAAGAACACAGTAGACTTCTAACTGATGAGAGAAATGAGAAAAATGATGTTTGAGGAGAATGACTTTGACAGCTGATTTTCCAAATCAGATCTCAGAATATATGGCCTGTTTTTTATAATTTGTGAAGTTAATTATTTGAACAGTTTCAGAAAGCTATGAAAAATAAAATGAAGTTTTATATGTAATGAATCATCAATGCTGAAAAAGAAAAAGTACATATAATGGGGATGCTTAGAAATTCAAAGAGAAAAGTTGCAGATTTTCTGAATAAGAGGTAGGGAAGGATGAACCCTTCTTAATCTCAAGCTTCAGCAAAGTCAACAAACTCAAAACCTCTTTCCATTTTTTTCCAAGTCCAGGAACCCAGAGCAGCCTTTGTCCAGCAGGGACAGACTGGTTCCAGATAAATGTCCTGTGCTGCTTCTTCTGTCCTAGAGAATATGTTTTTGCAATGAATTTAGGGAGATAATATCTTTTCCCCAAGCAGCATTTCCAAAGGTATGAATATCAGCCAGGGTTGCCAGCTGGGCTGCTCCTCTATAAGCTTTTGCTTTCTGACTGGCGACCCAGATGGTTGCTAACACCAGGGGTGAAATGGAGTTGCTGGAACCCACTGCTCGGCTCTGGCAATGTGTGTCACTTGCCTGATTTTCTTTTTGGTGTGGAAGAAAATTCACACAAGGGAAGGCTTCTCCCAGCCCAACTCCCCTTCCTATGATTGGGAATGGCTGCAACGAAACCCCAAGGATGCCCTTGCATCTCTCTCCAAGATAAGGGGCTTTGATTCCGAGGCTGGTCATCTCTAGGCCAGGTTCTGCGTCTCAGACCACTGCGGGCCAGCAGTCTTACCTCAGCCTTTCTTAGTTCTTCACATCACGGAGCTACTTTTGGTTGTTTATTACTGTCATACAAGACAGATATCCTCTGGCTTTAGGACTGGAGCACTGCAGAGCAGGTAGTGAGGATGTTGACCTAACTTGAGTTATTGGTTGAATTCCAGTGAATGAGAAAAGCTTGGGGTCAGAACATATTTTAATTGGAAGGCTTCCAATGCCTTCATCATATAACACCAAAAAGCAAGCCATGGAAATGTAAAAATGTAATAAATTGGATCACCTGAGGTCAGGAGTTCGAGACCAGCCTGGCCAGCATGGCAAGACCCAGTCTACACTAAAAATACAAAAATTAGCCGGGTGTGGTGGCATGTGCCTGTAGTCCCAGCTACTCAGGAGGCTGAGGCAGGAGAATTGCTTGAACCTGGGAGGCAGAGGTTGTAGTGAGTCGAGATTGCACCACTGCACTCCAGCCTGGGCGACAGAGCAAGACTCTGCTTAAAAAAAAAAGTAATAAATGCCCTTGGATATTATTACTATTATTTTACACTAAGTGATCCATGGGAGGCTTTGTGATCCTCTTTCTAGAGAGTGAGCTCCACTCCTCTCTGCAACACCTAGCTCTAATGCAGCCCAGCTTGGGTACCCTGGCTGATATTCGTACCTTTGAAAATGCTGTTTGGGGGAAAGACATTATCTCCATAAATTCATTGCAAAAACATATTCTCTAGGACAGAAGAAGCAGTACAGGACATTTATCTGATGGTAAACCTTAACACTAATTTCTTAGATAAACATTCCATGAGCCATACTTTTTGACAGGGTGCCCTTTAGAGTCTGTCTATGAACAAAAGAGGAGGAAAAAACCCTGCCCTTGTATAACTTAAACAATTCTAATAAGGAGAGTGGGACAAAACCAAAACAACCACATGTTAAGTATTCCTTATCAAAATGTTTGGGACCAGAAGTGTTTCAGATTTCAGATATTCCAAAAAATATATATATATATATTTCAAATATATATATATATATTTCAAATATATATATATTCCAAATATATATATAGTGTGTGTATATATATATACATATATATAGTGTGTGTATATATATATACACATATATATAGTGTGTGTATATATATATACACATATATATAGTGTGTGTATATATATACACATATATATAGTGTGTGTATATATATATACATATATATAGTGTGTGTATATATATACACATTATATCTATGTCTATCTCTATCTATCTATCTATATATATAGAGTGTGTGTGTGTGTTTGTCGGAGTCTCACTGTCACCCAGGCTAGAGTGCAGTGATGTAATCTTGGCTTACTGCATCATCCACCTCCTGGGTTGAAGAGATTCTCCTGCCTCAGCCTCCCGAGTAGCTGGGATTACAGAGGTGCAACACCACATCCGGCTAATTTTTGTATTTTTAGTAGAGACGGGGTTTCGCCATGTTGCCCAGGCTGGTCTTGAACTCCTGACCTCAGGTGATCCACCTGCCTCAGCCTCCCAAAGTGCTGGGTTTACAGGTGTGAGCCACTGCACCCGGCCATGATTTTGGAATATTTGCGTATACATAATGAGATATCTTGGAGATGGGCCCCAGGTGTAAACATGAAATTAATCTATGTTTCATATGCATCTTAATGGGCCTGAAGGTAAACTTTATATACTGTTTTTAATAATTTTGTGCATAAAACAAAGTTTTGATTGCGTTTTGACTGCAACCCATTACATGAGGTAAAGTGTGGAAATTTCCACTTGTGGCATCATGTAGGCACGCAAAAATTTTTAATTTTGGAGCTTTTCAGATTTAAGATTTTTGGATTAGGGATACTCAACCCGTAATACTGTAATATACATATATATGTAATATATATATATATGTGTAGCATTGTAGTATTATAAATGCTGTAGAAAAAATAATGCAGATAAGGGGAACAGAGGTAACTGTTTTAAAAATAGATTTTACTTTTTAGAATAGTTTTAGGTTCACACCCAAACTGAGTGGAAAATACAGAGTCCTCATATACCTCCTGCCCCTACACATGTACAATGTCCCCCACTACTGACCTCTCACACCAGAAGGTCCATTTGTTACAATTGATGAACTTGCATTGACATGTCATTGTCATCCAGAGACAATAGTTTACTTAGGTTCTCTCATGATGTTGTACATTCTGTGGGTTTGGACAAATGTGTATGACCAGGTACCCACCAGTATAGTGTCAAACAGAATAGTTTCCTGCCTTGAAAATCGCCTATGCTCTGCCTGTTTATCCCTCCCTCCTGCCAAGCCTTGGCAAACACCGATCTTTTTTGCTGTCTCCATACTTTGGCCTTTTCCAAAATGTCATATAGTTGGAAGCATACCATCTATCACCCTTTCAGATTGGCTTCTTTCACGTAATAATATGCATTTACGTTTCCTCCATGTCTTTTCTTGATTTGATAGCACATTTCTTTTTAGCACTGAATAATATTCCATTATCTGGATGTACCATAGTTTATAGTTATTCATGTACTTACCGAAGAACATCTTAGTTGCTTCAATTGTAAAAATGCTGCTACAAACATCCACGTGCAGGTTTTTGTGCGGACATAAGTTTACAACTCTTTTGGGTAAATACCAAGGAGTGTGATTGCAGATCACATGGGGAGAGTACATTTACTTTGTAAGAAACGCCAAAGTGGGCCAGGTGTGGTCCATTATACCTGTAATCCCAACACTTTGGGAGGCCAAGGTGGGAGGACGGCTTGAGGCCGTAGGTTCAAGAAAAGCCTGGGCAATATAGTAAAATCCCATCATTACAAAAAAATCTAAAAATTAGCCAGGTGTGGACCCAGCTACTTGGGAGGCTGAAGCAGGAGGATCACTTGTGCCCAGGAGTTAGAAGCTGCAGTGAGCTATGATCAAGTCACTGCACTCCAACACAGGCAACAGAGCATGACCTTGTCTTAAAAACAAACAAAAAAACTGCCAAATTGTCTTCCAAAATGGCAGTTTCATTTTTTGTATTCCTTCCTAGCAACGAAGGAAAGTTCCTGTTGCCCCACATCCTCATCACCATTGGAGTTGTCCATGTTTTGGATTTTGGCCATTCTAGTAGATGTGTAGTGGTATCTCATTGCTGTTTTAATTTGCAGTTTCCTAATGATATATGATGTAGAGCATATTTTCATATGCTCATTTGCCATCTGTCTTATTCTGTTTTCTGCTGCAGTAATAGAATACCACAGACTGGGTAATTTAGAAAGAAATGAAGCGGTTTTTTTTGGCTCATGGCTCTGGAGGCTGGGAAATCCAAGATTGAGGGGCCACATCTGGTGAGGGCCTCTAGCTGTATCATAACACATGGCAAGGAAGCATGCACGAGAGACACAACAAAAGAGGACCGAACTTCACCCTTTTATCAGGAGCACAGTCCTGTGATAACTAATCCAAGCCCATAATAACACTAATTCCTTCAGGAGGGCAATACCTTCATGACCTAATCACAAGTCTTAAAGGTCCTGTCTCTCAGCACTGTTACCATGGCAATGAAATTTCAGCCTGAGTTTTGGAGGGGACATTCAAGCTATAGTACCATCTATAGATCTTTTGTTGGTGGCACGTCTCTTCAGATCTTTTGCCCATTTTTATGTTTTATTTTTGAGACAGAGACTCGCTCTGTCACCTGGGCAGGAAGGCGTGTTTCCATAACATTATATAACCTCCTGTAACTAATTTCAAGCGGCTGCTTTGAATTTAATTGCATGAATGTAAAATAAGTTTGAAAACCAACCCCTAGTTGTTGGATACTTTAGTACCACATTTTCCTCCCTGAACAACACCACCGTAAATAGATGTTGGTTTTTTTCTTTTTTTTTTAGAGATGAGATCTCACCATGTTACCCCGGCTGGTCTTGAACTCCTGGGCTCAAGCTATCCTCCCACCTTAGCCTCTCAAAGTGCTAGGTTTACAGGCGTGAGCCACTGCGCCCGGCCAATATATGGATATCATCCTCGAAATAGTTTATACCTGCATAGTGAGCTCTCCCTGAAGCCCTTATCCTGGCTGCTTCCTCCTCACCTTTAGTTTTAACTTAAATACTACCTCCTCATAAATGCCTTCTCTTACGTCTCTATTTTCTTAAGTTCTCCCTTTGTCATCCAACACAGTATACTCTTTATCACTTTATAGAATGCTCAATTTGTATTGCAAATGTAGTTCGTTTGGCTGTTTATTTCCTGTCATTTTCACCAGACTTTCCATGAGGAATCCTGGGTTGTGCACACTGTCTGACATAGCATAGATGCTTAGTAAATATTTGCTGAGTGATTGCATATATAAATGAAGGAAAGAATGAATGCAGGACGATGCCTCAGGTTGAATTCCTAAAATGGAACTGATGGAGCAAAGGCTAAGCCACATCTAAAATTATTACTTAATTTCTCCCCAAACCTTCAACAGATTTCACACTAGCACTTATACAGGTGCTTGTATCTCTTTCCAGTTGGCCAAAGAGTATGGCTCTGTTTACACCCTGTACTTCGGATCCTGGCCCACCATGGTGTTCCATGGATATGAAGCAGTGAAGGAAGCTCTGATTGATCAGGGTGATAAATCCCTTGGCAGAGGACATATTCCAATTATTGACGATGCCCAGAAAAGATATGGTATGTTTCAAATCAAAATACAGGTTAATTTTCTTTGGCACCTGAATATTTAGCAAAAAATGTTGATTAACTAATTCAACGGTGTCTGTTCTGCACTAAGCAACTGACTAGATGCTACCATACTGCAATGCAATTCTGATACTAACTACCCAGAGTTAGCATATACTCCATAGATCAAGGACACAGTCCCCAACAAGAGTACCCTCACCTCAGATGCCAGCTGCAAATTCAAGGGTCCCCAGGTCACCCATATTTCTTATCAACTGACTAAAAAAAAATTCAGAGTTTCCCATGACCCTTTCAGGTATGATAATTTGCTAGAACAACTCACAGAACTTAGGAAGTTGCTATACTTACAGTTTTATTTTATAAAGGATACAAATAGAGAATCCCATAAAGTGAGGTCTGGGAGGCTCTCAAACATAATGTGTTACCCCCCTGGCACACCAATGTGTTCAGCAGCCAGGAAGCTCACCTGAGCCTCAGTGTCCAGAGTTTTTACTAGGGTCTCATTACATGGGCATGATTGATCGAATCATTGGCCATGTCATTGAACTAATGAACTCAGTCTCTAGCCTCCTCTCCTCCATGGAGGTTGAGAGTTCAGGCTGATATCACTTGGCTCAAAGCCCCAATCCTCTAAACATATAGCTGGTCTTTCTGGCATGGCTGGCCCCCATCTTAAAACTATCCTAGAGCCCACCTGAATCATCTCATTGGCACATACTTAGGTGTGATCCCAGGCATCCGCTATGTTCCAAAGACACTTTTTTTTTTTGTTTGAGATGGAGTCTCGCTCACTGCAACCTCCACCTCCCAGGTTCAAGTGATTCTCCTGCCTCAGCCTCCCAAGTAGCTGGGATTACAGGCATCTGCCACCATGCCCAGAAAATTTTGTATTTTTAGTAGAGACAGGGTTTCACCATGTTGGCCAGGCTGGTCTCAAACTCCTGGCCTCAAGTGATCCACCTGCCTTGGCCTCTCAAAGTGCTGGGATTAGAGGTGTGAGCCACTGCGCCCGGCCTACCAATGGCACTTCTAACACTCAGGAAATTCCAAGGGTTTAGAAGCTCCCACAAACTATGAACAAAACATATATAATTGTTTGTTTGTTTGTTTAATTATATGACAACAGATGCTCTGGTAGCTCCACTGAGATGAACATCAGAAACAGACCCCAAACTTGCAGGTTAATGTTGTGAATCTAATTGAGATAAAAACAATCTGAGAACCTTTGAAATAAGAGTTGTTACCCAGAGGTCTCAGGGTTGAGGGAGCTGGAGCAGTCATGCTTGGGGTGTAGTTTCCCATGACACACAGGATGCAGTGGCACCATGGCCACAACAGCAGACAATGACTAGACATAAAAATTACTGTGCTTTCAATGACAGCCTGGGCACTGGGGGATGGAGAGGAGGGAGGGTCAAATCAGGGGTGTCACGCACAGGGAGCTACAATGGTACCAGCCATGTTTTAGTTCTTCAGTTGGATAATAGGCTCACAAATAATTCCTTTTGTTATTATGCTTCAAAATTTAGATTTGTTACATATATGCCTTTATATGTATCAAGTAACACACAATAAAAAAAATTTAGGACAGTCAGAAAGTCTCCTCCAAACCACTTAAAATTATAAAATTGCAAGTCCTGGAAAAGTAGAAACTAAATTCTTTCAAAGCATATTTATGAATCATTAGTTAAATACAATGCAGTGTATTTAGTGCTACAAGAGAAGTGAGTTTTGGTCTCTCTCACCTAAGATCAAGGTACATTTGTTTACTAAAGAAGCAACCAATTCTTACCACTGAGTTTACGAAAAAAGAAAAATAAAAGAAGAAGTAACCAAGCTCTCCTTCTACAACCTCCCTTTTTGAAAAACAAGTTGATTATATTAGGTATGCATGACCTTTTACATTAATTTTAAAATTGGAGATGGAGGCCACTGGGCTGGATTGCTCTGAAAAGGGGGAAAATTGTTGGTCTAAAATTTGCAGTTTGGGTAACTCTGAAAAAATTGGTTTCCAAACTTTCCATAAAATTCTTGTTACCACTCCTTACTAGCCTGTAATGGGAACAGATAATTCAGCTCTTCCTTCCACTAACCTTTCTATTTTAGAAAATAACAGAGAAAAAAGCCATTCATTGATATTTTACTTTTCCTTCTCTATTAGTTCCCTAGGGCTGCCATAACAAAGTACCAAAAATTTGGTGGCTCAGAACAACAGAACTTGATTGTCTCACAGCTTGGGAGGCTGGAAGTCTGAGACCAAGGTGTCGGCAGGGTTGGTTCCTTCTGAGAGCTGTGAGGGAGAATCTGTTCCGTACCTCTGCCTTAGCTGCTGGTGGCTTTCTGGCAATTTTTGGAGTTCCTTGGCTTGTAGGTGCATCACCCTGAGCTCTGCCTTCATGTTAATGTGACATTCTCCTCGTGTGCATGTCTGTCTCTGTGCCCAAATGTCCCCTTTTTATAAGGACGGTCATATTGGCTTAGGGCCCACCTGTGGCCTCATTTCAACCTGACCTCTGTAAAGATCCTGTTTCCAAATAAGTTCACATTCACAGATATTGGGGGTTAGGGCGCCAACATTTTTCTCGGGGGGAAACAATTCAATAAATAATACCTTAGTAAATGGAATAACTGCTAAAATACTAAATAGCTTTCTGAGATCTTTAATTATTGTTTTTGTTATTTATTTATTTATTTATTTAAGAGACAGGGTCTTGCTATATTGACCAGGCTGGTTTCGCAGTCTTGGGCTCAAGCAATCCTCCCGCCTCAGCCTCCCAAGTAGCTGGGACTAAAGGCAAGTGCCACCACACCTGGCTAATTTTTGTAATTTTTGTAGAAATGGGGTCTTACTATGTTGCCCAGGCTGCTCTTGAACTCCAGAGCTCAAGCAATCCTGCTGCCTTGGCCTCCCAAAGTGAAGGGATTACAGGCATGAGCCACCATGCCCACCCTGCTTTCTGACATCTTTAAACAGCTATAACATAGTGCTGCATATTCCTGGAATATATGTCTAACTAATCAAGTTGTTGAAACCTTTCCTGGTAACTACTGACTCGATATTTTGCCTCATTTTTTTTTTTAAGTTGAGATTGGGTCTCACTATGTTGCCCAGGCTGGTCTTGAACTCCTGGGCTCAAACAAGCTTCCTACCTTGGCCTCCCAAAGAGCTGGGATTACAGGTGTGAGGCAGTATGCCCGACCTCTCATTTCTTAATCTTTACATTTTTATCTCATTGACAGACGGCAACAGATCAAACTCTTTCTTTATTTTATTCATCTGAGCCACATACCAATATTAAATGCTATTGTTCATTCACTGAAATGCAAAGTTTAAAATAACTTAGTGTTCTTAGAGGCGTGGATAAACAGCCCCTCATGCCTTACCTGAGGGAGCACAGATACTATAACATTTTTGGAAAGGAATCTAGTAGTATCTATTGACATATAAATTGTAGAGATCTATGGGAGAATCTGGCTTACATAAATAGGAACAACCCACTATGCAATTATGCAACCCATCCACACACTTCACACTGACACACTGGGGTGTGGAGGACATTGCTTCCTTGAAAAGCACCAGAATTACAGGGACGCAGGTGTGAGAGAGAGAAGTAAATATACTTAAAAATAGATATATTTACATAAATACATAATATGTTACAGCATAAATTTACAATTTATAGTATATAAATATTATAATTATATACTATATGTATTATAAATTAATAACTATAATAATATAAATATATGATATACAAATATATGTTACATAAATAAATTTTATTTTACTTTTGAGACACGGTCACCATGGCTGGAGTGTAGTGGCACCATCATGCCTCAGGTGATCCTCCCACCTCAGACTCTCGAGTAGCTGGGACTACAGGCACCACGCCAAGCAAATTTTTGTATTTTTAGTAGAGATGGGGTTTCACCATATTGCCCAGCCTAGTCTCAAACCCCAGGACTCAAGTGGTCTGCCTGCCTCGGCCTCCCAAAGTGCTAGGATTACAGGCGTGAGCCACTGTGCCAAGCTAAATAAATATATTTTAAATGTATACATATAAATTCACAAGTTTCTCTATAAAGAGTGAGGAGACACGGGAGAGCCTTCCAAGTATCTCTTGTTATGTGACAAACCTCCCCAAACTCTGTGATGTAAAGCAACCAGCATTTTTCATCCTTATAAGTTCTGTGGGTCAGGAATCTGAATGAGGTACAGTGAAAATGGCTTTTCCCAGATCCACTAAGCCTGGAGCCTCGGCAGACATCCAATTTTTTCCACCCTGAACAGCTGCGTGGATTCAAATGGCTGAGGGCTGGAATCCCGCTGAGGCTTCTTCACTTACAAGTCTGGCTTCTGAGCGGTGATGACCCCAAAGCTGAGGTCAGCTGGGAGCATCAACCGGAGCATCTTTATGGCCTGCCCACCTCATGGCCTGGCGCCTGGAACCCGGGAGGGAGCCTCCTGGGGGACATCTAGAGAGCGAGGCAGAGGCTGCAAGCTTCTGCCTACCAAACCTCAGAATGTATGGCCACAGTCTATTCATTGCAAGCAACTCCCAACAGCCAACCCAAATCCCAAATTCACAGTGAGAGGAGTAAGGCCTCTCCTCTTGATGGATGGGTGGTGTCCACACTGCAGGAGAGCAGGAGGGACAGGGGATATCGCTGCTGGGCAGATGAAGGGGCCCTCTGAGCAGCCTAGGAAAGACCAGCCCCAGCGGTGGGAAGGACACCAGGAGACGGGGAGACTCAGAAGCCAAGAAAGAAGAGTTGTCAGTTGGGTTCACGGACCATAGATGTGGAGTTGGCCAAGGAGGTGGCGTTCACATGCTTAGCAGGAGCCATGTCAGTAGAACGAGGGCAGAGCTGGGCTGCAGTGGGATGAAGAATGAATGGGAAGACTTCTGCTCCCATGCACAAGGAATGGCGGAATGACCTTCTCATTGAAACTACTATTACATTTGGATAAAATATTCTTTCCATGGGCAGAAAACTTTGTTTTGTTTTGTCTTTTGGGATGGGGTCTTGCTCTGCTGCCCCCTGCTGCAGTGGTGCATTCATGATTCACTGTGGCCCTGACCTCCTGGCCTCAAGCCACGCTCCCACCTCAGCCTCCTGAGTAGCTGGGACTATAAGCATGCGCCACCACACCTGGCTAATTTTTTATTTTTATTTCTAGAGATAGTGTCTCACTATATTGCTGAGGCTGGTCTCAAACTCCTGGCCTCAGGCTATCCTCCCACCTCAACCTCACAGAGTGTTGGGATTACAGGCATGAGCCACTGCACCCAGCTCAAGCAGAAAACCTTTAATATTTATGAGTATTACAATAAATATAATTTGAGGACTTCCAGTTTTAGCTTGGAGAAGTAAAAAGCTAGAAAAGCATTGCTCTACCCATACAAGGCAAAAAAAAAAAAAAAAAAAAAAAACCTCAGCAGTAAATTAACTTTTCTTGAATTCATCAGAGAACTGAGGGTTCAGGGAAAGGTGTTACCTGAAAGCTAGGAAAGACAGGCGACTGAGGGCTGGAACACGTGCTGGCCTGGGACAAATAGCATCCTGGCACAGTACAAGGTGATTCAACGAGAAATGTTTCATGAATTGCTAACGACCAAGTGAGGGCTGGCAAGAATATGTGAAGTCCTAGGCGGGCGAGCAAACCTAAGGAACAGAAGAGGCTTATCTCCTCCCGCAGCCCTTTCCTCTGGGCACACTACCAGACTCCCGCAGGGACGATCAGGGACAACCCTGAGAGGCTTGCCATGGTGCTTGCTGGGGAAGAAGAGTGGCCACTGCTGGAACTCCCCCGATTCCAGGCGGAGTTGTCTCTCCTACTTGCCCTACGGGGCAAAAAGCCTTAATCGGCTGGACAAAGGGCATCAAAGCTGTAGTCTGGGCTGGGTGCGGTGGCTCATGCCTGTCATCCCAGCAGTTTGGGAGGCCGAGGTGGAAGAATAGCTTGAGTCCACGAGTTTGAAACCAGCCTGGGCAACATAATGAGCCCTTGTCTCTACAAAAAAAAAAAAAAAAAAATTAGCCGGACGTGGTGGCGAGTGCCTGTAGTCCCAGCTGCTTCGATCCTTTGAGCCCAGGACAAAGGATCTGCTGAGGCTACAGCGAGTCTTGATGGCGCCACTACACTCCAGCCTGGGAGACAGAGGAAGACAATGCCTCACAACAAACAAAAAGAAACAAAAAGCAAAGCACCCTTTACATAGCTCATGATTATAGTCAGTCCCTGGAAAACACACTGTCCCCCTCTCCCTCCATCGTATTTGCCTGGCATATACTCCAACCCCGGAAGAATTCAACCACCTGTCTTCTCTGTGCTTGTGCTCAGAAAATGAGCACTTCTAGAGAAATTCTCACAAGGATTAGACCAGCTTCCCTTTACATTTATACCTGCAGACCTCGACTAGTGTCTTGATTGGCTCGGTTAGTTCCTTGATTTTGCTCACTTTTATACTCTTGGAGACTCCTCATTTCTCCTACTAACCCCCCATTATGCACTTCCACTCTCAGAGCCATTGAATCATAAAGGATTTTTAAAAAACAGACCGGGTGTGGTGGCACACGCCTGTAATCCCAGCACTTTGGCAGGCCGAGGAGGATGGATCACCTGATATCAGGATTTTGAGACCAGCCTAGCCAACATGGTGGAACCCCATCTCTACTAAAAATACAAAAATTAGCTGGGCGTGGTGGTGCACGCCTGTAATCCCAGCTACTCGGGAGGCTGAGGCAGGAAAATTGCTTGAACCTGGGAGGCAAAGTTTGCAGTGAGCCGAGATCGTGCCACTGCACTCCAACCTGGGCAACAGAGCAAGACTCTGTCTCAAAAAAAAAATAGAAGCATCACCGAGGAACTCTCTCTCCTCTTCAACATTTTATCTATAGGTCTAGCTGCCTCTACACCCATATTCTCCTTTTTTCCTCTAGTTGCAACTGAAAAAGTGTACCTTCTCCTGGTTGGGAGAATCTCTACCTGTGCCCTAGGTCCTGCAGCATCTCACCTGCCCGAGAATCTGACCTTTTGGGTAATGCCTTCTCCCTCAGGGATGATCCATTTTTCTCTGTGCTTGACCTGAGAACCACTTCTCTCCTGTCTGTCATGGGCTCTATTTATTCAACAGTTTTAGGGTGCCGCAGGCTGGACTTCCCACAATTCTTTAACAGCTGCCTTCTGGTAGAATCAGCCAAAGGGAGGCAATGGCAAGAGAGTGGGGAGTGGAGGAGAGAGGAGGCCAGGGCTAGCATCTCCCCCTAGGCTGTATGTCCCCTGCAGCTCCAGCTCCTTCAGGACAGACCCGCTTTGGTTCCAGCTCTTGTCAGGTAAACTAGCCCCTGAGCTCCAAGGATGCCATGCGAACTCCTCCTTTTGTGCCTCCACTGGGAGGTGGTAGCCACTTTCTGCTGCTAATAATCACCAGGTTGGCTTGCTGCCCTGGTGTGGCCTCTCAGTGTTTTCATCTCCTTTATGCCAATTCCCTGGATTGAGTTTCCTCTGTTTTAAATATTTAGGCCAAGCACAGTGACTCGCTCCTATAATTTCAGAACTTTGAGAGGCTGAGATGGGAGGATTGCTTGACTCCAGGAGTTCAAGACCAGCCTGGGTGACATAGCAAGACCTTTTCTCTACAAAACATTTAAAAAATTAGCTGGGTATGGTGCCATGCACCTGTATCCCAGCTACTCTGGAGGCTAAGGTGGGAGAATTGCTTGAGCCCAGGAGCTCAAGGCTTCAGTAAGCTAGGGTTATGCTACTGCACTCCAGCCTGGGTGACAGAGTGAGAATATATCTCTTTTGAAAAGGAGGTAGGGCTAGGCACAGTGGCTCACATCTAGAATACCAGCACTTTTGCAGACTAAGGTGGGAGGATCACATGAGGCCAGGAGTTCGAGACTAGCTTGGCCAAGATAGTGAGCCCCCATCTCAAAAAAAAAAAAAAAAAATTGAAGAGAAAAATACTGCTGCAATCACATCTGACAATTTTCAGGCCAAGAGTGGTGGCTTATGCCTATAATCCCAGCACTTTGGAATGTGGGATCATTTGATCTCAGGAGTTTGAGAAAATAACAATTCTCATTATTATTATTATGACAGCTAACATTTATGAGTACCTTTTATGTGCCAGATACTCTATTAAGGTTTTGCATGCATTATCATATTGAGTCAGCACAACGGTCCCATGAGGAAGATACTATTTTTTGTTTTCATTCTTCATATGAAGTTATTGAGGCAATCGAAGTTAAATAGGCTGGGCTCAGTGGCTCACACCTGTAATCCTTGCACTTTGGGAGGCTGACTTGGGCGGATGACTTGAGCCCAGGAGTTTGAGAGCAGGCTGGTCAACATGGTGAGACCCTGTCTCTACTAAAAACTACAATAAATAAATAAATAAATAGCTGGGCATGGTGGTATGTGCCTGTAGTCTCAGCTACTCGAGAGGCTGAGATGGGAGAATCACCTGAGCCCGGGAGGTTGAGGCTGCAGTGCACCGAGATCACACTGTAGCATTCCACCCTGGGTGACAGAGTGAGACCCTGTCTCAAAAACAAACAAACAAAAGTTAATTAACTTGCCCAAAGAAGAAAGTGTCGGAGATAAGATTTGAATGTAGTCTGCTTAGTTTGAGAGCCCATACCACTAAGCATATTGCCTCAATATACTAACACATTTATTTTTATTTTTATATACTGTCTCCCAGATATTGTCCATATACATGCATATTTTACACAGTTGTATTTATAGTATATAAACATTTTTTCTTTTCTTTCTTTTTTTTTTTAAATTAGAGACAGGGTCTCACTATGTTGCTCAGACTGGTCTTAAACTCCTGGGCTCAAGGAATTTGCCCGTCTCAGCCTCACAAATTGCTGAAATTACAGGTGTAAGCCACCATGCCCAGCCCAGAAATTTTTGCACACTGATTTCTTCTAAAATGTTATTAACATTTCTGATATTTCTACATAGTTTTTGTAATTATCATTTTCATAGTTGGTTAAGTTTTCCTAATATTGGTTTATTATAATTATGCAAACGGTTACCCAATTATTAGAACTTAGATTGTTCACAGATTTCTTAAATTAGTATTGATGGTGTGAAAGGAAAATAAATCTTGGGACCCCAAACTCACTACGCCAAAGGGAAAAGTCAAGCTGGGAACTGCCTCCCATTTTGGTTCCTAAATAAGACGGCTACAAAGATGAACAGCTACATACCTCCCTCACACTCTGCCCACAAGGAAATTCCTTGTGAGTCCCAAGGTCTTTACCCTAAAGCGTTTCTGTTAAAGTTCACCATGGCCATGTAAATTGATAGCTTATCTTCACAGATGGGAGACATAGGACAGAACTCAAATCATCCCTGTGCCTACCTGAGACAAATGCATATCTGATTGTCTCCTCTGACCTGTTGTCTACATTATCTTATGTAAAAACACAGTTCCACTGAGCCAGACGAAGGCATGAATGACTATTTTCCCCTGTCCCCACTCACATGAATATTGTGTATTTCTGAATATCCCACCTGATATGGTTTGGCTCTGTGTCCCCACCCAAATCTTATGTCAAATTGTAACACGTGTCAGGGGAGGGGCCTGGTGGGAGGTGATTGGATCATGGGGGTGAATTTCCCCCTTGCTGCTCTTGTGATAGTGAGTGAGTTCTCACAAGACCTGATGGTTTAAAAGTATGGCACTTCGCCTTTCGCTCTCTCTCTCTCTCTCCTGCCACTATGTAAGATGTGCCTTGATTCCCCTTCACCTTCTACCATGTTGTAAGTTTCCTGAGGCCTCCCCTGCTGTGTGGAACTGTGAGTCAACTAAACCTCTTTTCTTTATAAATTACCCAGTCTCAGGTAGTTCTTTATAGCAGTGTGAAAACAGACTAATACACTGCTTTTTCCCTTTTAAATACCGAAGCCCTCAAAATCATCTTTGGAGAAAGGCATAGACCTGTCTCCTGCGCACATGTCCTTAACTTGGGCAAATAAACCTGCTAAAATGATTTGAGACTTGCCTCAGTCATTTTCCTTGATTGATAATAGCATTGTAGTGTACATCTTATATCTTTTGTTTAATTATTATTATTATTATTTTTTTTTTGAGACGAAGTCTCGCTCTGTTGCCCAGGCTGGAGTGCAGTGGCCCAATCTCTGCTCACTGCAAGCTCTGCCTCCCAGGTTCACGCCATTCTCCTGCCTCAGCCTCCCGAGTAGCTGGGACCACAGGTGCCCGCTACCACACCCGGATAATTTGTTTGTACTTTTAGTAGAGACGGGGGTTTCACTGTGTTAGCCAGGATGGTCTCGATCTCCTGACCTCATGATCTGCCCTCCTCGGCCTCCCAAAGTGCTGGGATTACAGGCGTGAGTCACCACGCCTGGCCTGAATTATTTCTTTGTATAAATTCTTAAGACAGCAATTAATGGATCAAAGGTAATGTTAATGGTTTTTGCTGTAAATGTTGCTTTAATTTCCAAAATATATAGCGATATGCAAAGTGACCAAATGAATGCATCAGATTTGCCACAAGCTTGATTTCTCTGGGTACTGTAATTTTTAAGTGCTTGCCAATTTTGTAGATGTGGGATGATTTTTTTTTTTTTTTTTTTAAGACGGAGTCTCACTCTGTTGCCTAGGCTGGAGTGCGGTGGTGCAGTCTCGGCTCACTGCAACCTCCGCCTCCCAGGTTCAAGCGGTTCTCCTGCCTCAGCCTCCCGAGTAGCTGGGACTACAGGCATGCACCACCACGCCTGGCTAATTTTTTTCTTATTTTTAGTAGAGACAAAGTTAGGGATGAATATTTTAAAAAATAGGTATTGAACATCTTCCATGTGGAAGGTAAGAGACTATCATGTGTCACAGGAAATATCTGGAGGGGTGAGCCAATCCTGTAACCTCATACTAGGTTATAGGACACCAAAATCTAGAATAAGCAATTGCACAAGTGAACGAATGATGAAAACAAGGGACAAAATATAAATTGCATTAAAGCATTACAAAGTAAAGTTAAAGGAGAGATTACCTCCAGTAGAGAAGTACAGGAAAGACTTCAAAGAGAAGGTTTTTGAGACGTCTTAAAGTGATAGCTAGAAACTCAAAGAAGCAAAAAGAGCAGGAGCACAACTGTAAGCATAAGGGAAAAAATGAGCAAAATGAGGATGCAAAACAGCGCAGATGAGTTTAGTGAACAGCTATGCTTGGCCCATCACGCACAGAGTTGGAGTTGAGGGAGATGCAGTGATGGCGGAAAGGCTGAGATTTTAAAGACATCAGTGTTGTCCTTGTAATTTGGTTTTGAGTAATCTGGCAACTCTGTGGAGTTAGAGGGCCGAGAGAGGAAACTAGTCTGAGACAAGTGTAACTTTTTAGATTTCTGAAAATGTTAGAGCCTAAAGTATAGTGGTGCAGTATGGATTGGCAGAAAGGGAAAGATGAGAATGACATTTTGGAGATGGAATCAATCAGTAAGGCTTAGCAAAAGCAGATATGTAAGATGAAGGGCAAGAAGGATGAGAAGATGCCCCTAAGATTTGGATTTGGGAGCACTAGACGTTGATGGTGCATTAAGAGAAATAGGAGGCCCCAATGCAGTGGCTCACACCTATAATCCTAGCACTTTGGGAGGCTGAGGCAGGAGGATTGCTTGAGCCCAGGATTTTGAGACCAGCATGGGCAACACAGTGAGACCTCATCTCTGCAAAAATTAGCCAGGTCTGGTGGTGTGTGCCTGTATGTAGTCCCAGTTACTTGGGAGGCTGAAGCAGGAGGATCACTTGAGCCCAGAAGGTCAAGGCTGCAGTGAGCCATGATGGCACCACTCCACTCCAGCCTGAGTGACAGAGTGAGATCCTGTCTCCCAAAAGTACATTTTAAAAATTTATTTACAATTTTAAAAGATAGAAAAAAAGAGAAATAGGAAATTTATAATATATTGTTCAAAGGAAGAACTAAGCATTGGTATGAAACATCCTGGATTCCTTTGCTCCACTGTTTCTTCTTATTCAGATGAGGCTAACATTAGCTATAGTAAATTCTGAGGACAATAGAAACATAAACCCCATATTGATTTGCTTTGAAGTTGCTTATCCTCTAATAGAGAAAAATCACATATAGAAGTGAACTAAAGCAGAAGTTAGAAAGAGATTAAAGGAAAAAAAAGAAGAAAGAAAGAAAGAGAGAAAGAGAGAAAAGAAAGAAAGAAAGAAGAAAGAAACAAACCCAGGAAGTGGGTTTGTGAGATCATATACCATTTTCGACTGTTTTGTTGTTGTTGTTGTCATTGTTGTTTTTAACAAAACCAGACAGAGGACCCTTCCATTCTTGGGAATTTTCTCTACCTGCCAACCATCCCCCTTGTCCAGTTCCACCTTTTCTGCCTTCTTTGACCAGAACTTGGATTTTATTTTCTTTATAACAAACGTTCAACCCAAACCACAGACCCGCTGTTAAATTCCCAGCTCTTAATCCCTGATAAGGGGCACTGGAAACTTGAGGGAAAGCTGAGCTCTATGATACAAAGTACTTTTTTGCTCATTGCTTCTCTCCTAGGGCTGTTTTTCAGTAATGGAGAGAAGTGGAAACAAACATAACGCTTCTCCCTTATGATCCTGAGCAACTTTGGGATGGGAAGAAAAACATTGAGGAGAGGGTGCAGGAGGGAGCCCAAGGCCTGGTGGAGGAGCTCAGAAAAGCAGAGGGAAAATTCCCCTGACTGTGCCCTTGGAGGCGCGGGGACTTCTTACACACACCGCCCCGTCCACACTCCTCCCTGGGAAGTGACTCTATGATTACCCAAGATCTGCTCTCTCCATCACAGAGGGAGCAAGGAGTAAAGGGATGGGAGGAAGATGATCTCCAAAGCTATTCGTAACCCTAACCCTGGAATCCTTTTGTCTGAATTCATTTCTCAACTTCGGCACTTACCAGATGTGTAAATTTGGACAAACTAACTTTTCTGTTTTGTCCTTTTAAAAGTTTTTACATTTTTATTTTTTGCTTTTTTTGGACAAATTAACCTACCTTCCTTCCTTCCTTCCTCCCTTCCTTCCTTCCTTCCTCCCTCCCTCCCTCCCCTCTTTCCTCTCCACCTCCCCTCCCCTCCCCTCCCCTCCCCTTCCCTTTCCTTCCCTTGCTTTCTTTGATGGAGTTTCACTCTTGTCGCCCAGGCTGGAGTGCAATGGCACAATCTCAGCTCACCGCAACCTCTGCCTCCCAGGTTCAAGTGATTCTCCTGCCTCAGCCTCCCGAGTAGCTGGGATTACTGGCATGCACCACCACGCCTGGCTAATTTTGTATTTTTAGTAGAGACAGGGTTTCTCCATGTTGGTCAGGCTGGTCTTGAACTCCTGACCTCAGATGATCCACTTACCTCGGCCTCCCAAGTGCTGGGATTACAGGTGTGAGCCACTGCCAACCAGCCTGACAAATTCTCCTTTTTTTTTTTTTTTTTTTTTTGAGGCGGAGTCTTGCTCTGTCATCAGGCTGGAGTGCAGTGTTGCCATCTCAGCTCACCACTACCTCCACCTCCCAGGTTCAAGCGATTCTCCTGCCTCTCAAGTAGCTGGGACTACAGGCATGTGCCAACACGCCCAGCTAATTTTTGTATTTTTAGTAGAGACGGGGTTTCACCATGTTAGCCAGTCTGGTCTCGAACTCCTGACCTCAGGCAATCTGCCCGCCTCGGCCTCCCAAAGTACTGGAATTACAGGCATAAGCCACTGCGCCCGGCCCAAATTAACTTTTCTAAGATGCATTCTCCTCATCTAAAAAGGCGGGTCTAAAAACCAAACCTCAGAATGAAGATGAAATAATACAGTATGTAAAACATTTACACAGTATCCAACATATCATAAATGCTCCATAATATTACTTGTTGCTATGATTACTATTATCGCATCCATATAATATATGTTATTAGCAGTATAGTATAATGCTACATAGCAATTGGTATCCTATGCTATAATATAATACTACTACTATATTTATTATTACATCCTAGGTTGGAGAAGTTTAGAGGAAAATGAACTCTATATAAATCTGACAGGAGGGAAGCCCAAGTCTTCAAATCCTGATGCAAGATGATTAAATTCTAAATGTGGGGGCTGCTATTTTCTCACATCGGCTCAGCCTTTTGACTCCACGTTCATCCTTGCCTCTGCTCCCTGCAATTTACCTGCTCCTTCCTCTTCAAGGAGTGTTTCCGGTACAAGAATGGGTTTGTTAAATGAAAATTTTAAGGCCAACTCTGGACATAGTGCTTATGAGTTAGCCATGCTCCACAAGGAGCTGTTAAAAAAAAAAAAAAAAAAAAAAAAAGAAAAGTAAAGTAAACTCTTTTTTTTTTTTTCTGGTGAGATGGGGTCTTGCTCTGTTGTCCAGGCTGGAATGCAGGTGTACGAACTCGGCTCACTGCAACCTCTGCCTCCCAGGTTCAAGCAATTCTCCTTCTTCAGCCTCCTGAGTAGCTGGGATTACAGGCACCACTTGCCTTGGCCTCCCAAAGTGCTGAGATTACAGGCATGAGCCACTGCGCCCAGGCTTGCTTATTTATTTATTTATTTATTGAGACAAGGTCTCGCTGTGTCGCCCAGGCTGGAGTGCAGTGGCACGATCTTGGCTCACTGCAACCTCCACCTCCTGGCTTCAAGTGATTCTCCTGCCTCAGCTTCCCAAGTAGCTGGGATTACAGGCGCCTGCCACCACACCCAGCTAATTTTTGTATTTTTAGTAGAGATGAGGTTTCACCTTGTTGGCCAGGCTGGTCTCGAACTCCTGACCTCAGGTGATCCACTCACCTCGGCCTCCCAAAGTTCTAGGATTACAAGCATGAGCCACTATGCCTGGCCTAAATGTTTTCAATATATATTTCAGATGAGCTAAGTGATATATGTTATACACACACACACACACGTATGTTTCTGAACATATGTTTATCTGGGAGTGGATGAAACACATGTATTTTCTCTATAGATCGTTTACACTTATATAGCACTTACAGCCGGGCACGGTGGCTCACGCCTGAAATCCCAGCACTTTGGGAGGCTGACGTGGGTGGATCACGAGGTCAGAAGATCGAGATCATCCTGGACAACATGGTGAAACCCCGTCTCTACTAAAAATACAAAAAAAATTAGCTGTGCATTGTGGTGCGTGCCTGTAATCCCAGCTACTCGGGAGGCTGAGGCAGGAGAATAGCTTGAACCGGAGTCGGAGGTTGCAGTGAGCCAAGATCGCGCCACCACACTGCACTCCAGCAGCCTGGCAACAGAGTGAGACTCTGTCTTAAAAAAAAAAAAAAAAAAAAAGCACTTATATAATCAGCCATTTTTTTCGTTTTCTTTTTCTCTTTTCTTTTAGAGTTAGGGTCTTGCTCTGGCACCCAGTCTGGAATGCAGTGGTATGATTACAGCTCACTTTAGCCTCGAACTCCTGGGCTCAAGTGATCCTCCCACCTGAGCCTCCGAAGAAGCTGGGACTACAGGCACGCACAACTACATCTGGCTAATTTTTTTGTAGAGATGGGTTCTGACTGTGTTCCCCAAGCTGGTCTCAAATTCCTGGCTGCCAGTGATCCTTTTACCTCAACCTCCCAGAGTGCTGGGATTATAGGCGTGAGCCACTGTGCCAGGCCATAGCCACTTTAGCCACAATGCTTTCTCAGATAGCATGTCATAGATCAATACATTATAAAAAGTTGATTATGTTTTCACATAGAAACAATTTTGTTGTTTGAAATTGGCCCTGGATAAAGAATTCTAAAGCAAATACATTATACATTAATCGTGGGTGTTGTTAAATGTATTGAACAACAACTATAGCACAGTCACCGGTCCTTAGAATACAATTGAGCATTAAATGCCAGCTGGACAGAAGAAAAACATGTCAATGTATAAACACATATAACAACTCAGAATCTGAAAATTATACTTTGAGCTCTGTAAAATTAGCATTATTTATATAAAGTTCCCCCAAATATACATAATGAAAGAAAACTACCACTCAACTATATCATATATATGCAAATTATAGCAAACATTTAATTCATAATAACCTGTTTAACCTTAAGCCCCCGGAGGGCTGGTTCCTTTAGAAACTCTAAGGCAGAAATGTTGCCAGGATTTTGCAGTTACTTCTCACAGATTTCCTTGGAATCAGTTAAGGCATTTAAAATCATTCTACTTCCTGAGGAGGTACATGAAAATGTCCTATTCATTCTGATGGACTCTCAGAAAACTAGATGTGTATCTGGGAAGGAGGAAAAAAAACCATAATAGCCAGGTTGTTTATTTAATCCTTCAAAATTTTTATTTAGCATCCATTGTGTATCAGACTTGCTTGGTAAAGGGAATAAAATGATGAGTCAGATAATACCCTACAAATTATCTCCCGATACTGGCAATGAAAAAAAAAATTTTTAAATGGTAATACTGGCCAGGTGCAGTGGTGCATGCTTGTAATCCTAGCACTTTGGGAGGCTGAGGTGGGCAAATTGCTCGAGCCCAGGAAGTTCAAGACCACCCTGGGCAACATGGTGAAACCCCATCTCTACAAAAATACAAAGAAAATTATCTGGGCATGGTGGAGCATGCCTCTAGTCCCAGCTACGCAGGAAGCTAAGCTGGGAGGATTGCTTGAACCCAGGAGGTTGCGGCTGCAGTGAGCCATGACAGCACCACTGCACTCCAGCCTGGGCAACAGAACAAGACTCTGTCTCAAAAAATAAATAGTAATAATAATAATAATACCTTGCAATTGTCTTTCATAGCACTTGTCACTGTTTAATGAAATATTATTTAATTTACTTCTATATTCTCCACTGCACTATATACTCCCAGAGGGCTGGGACAGTGTCAATTTCCCACAGTGTGTATTACTAACAACTAGTACATGCATGGAATATTATAGGTGCACAATAAAAGAAATTTAAATAAATTTACTTATTTATTAATAATGATACAGTTCATCAGAATGTTAAGCTAATAAAAGAGAAGATTAATAGTAATACAGTCCTTGCCTTCATGGAGCTTATAGTCTAATGCAAAGATCACTAAAACAAGCTATAACAATGAAATGCTAAGAGAGGGAGTACAAGCCGCTATAGGAGGATGTGGCAGGAACTAATGTGAGCCAGGGAGGGACTTCTAACTCAAGGCCCACTGGGTACATCCCTCCATGGGCAGTGATTGAGCTGAGAGCTGAAGAGTGAGTAGGGATCAGTGGTGTGAAGATGGCAGAGAAAAATATACCAAGGAGGGGAACCAGATGTGCAAAGGCCCTGAGGCAGAAGAAAGCTGGGAATTAGAGGGGGAGAAAGAAAGCCGGTGTGACCAAGGCCAGAGCAGCAGGAGGTCAGTAGCCAGACCTCTGCCAAAGACCTGGGAGGCCATAGCAATGTTTCCTCTTTATCCCAGTAGCAATGGAAATTATTTCCGGGGTCTAAGCCTTGTGTAGAGAATGATCATATTTGTGATATGGAGGACAGATTGGAGCCATCAACCATGGGTTCAGAGAGAGCAGCTAGGAGTCGTTTTAGAGCAGGTTTCCTAGTTGCAGAGCCTAAAACAGGCATTTGTGTGAGTGATTTATCAAGGCAATGCAATCAGGAGAAACTTGTATGTATGTGGATGACAGAAACAGGACAGGAAGAGGGAAAAGTTAGACATAGATGTGGTTTCGTGTCAAGTCTAGCTTCCACCTGATGCTTCGTTTTCTCTTGGCTGCTTCGTAGAACATCATGCAAAGGGCCATTCATTGTGGTTTTGCTTTTATAGGTCAGAATTATGTCTAATGATGCTGATAAGCAGAGAGGCCTTTAAGAACTCAAAGGCTTTCATTTCAGTTTAAAAATGGAGAGGAGCTTCTGAACCCCAAATTTTATATATGAGATGCTTGCCTAAGAGTGAGCCCTAATGGAATGGAGGACACATGGGTTCCATGCTGGCTTCTCATCCCCGGCCTGCCAGTACTTGACTGTGTGACCTCAAGCAAGTTATTTCATCTTGCAGACTTCTGTTTTCCCACTTTGAAAACGGACCAAACTCCCCAAAGGGGACTCTTAGCTCTGATACAATTTTGAATTGAAATTCAAAAATGAAACTGTAGTCACTAGATTATCTCAAGCACATTCTCAGAGATCCGGCTGTAGGAAGCCAGTGTTTGTATTGCTCAACAAAATGGTGTTTGCCATTTCCACAAAACATGCAGGACAGTGGGTGAAGCTGACAAGGAAGATGGCCCCACTAGAGTGAGGATTAAACACTTCCCCTCAACAGCTACATTGCCAAGTAATGTGGAATAAGTCAGAATCCCCGCTACCCAGGTCCTCTCCTCGCCTCTACAGGAGAACAAACCAAATAAGCCAAGAGGTTGAGGACACACCTGACCCAGCCTTCATTTTTCCTGCAACAAAGTCCTTGGTATTTGCAGCAAAATAGAGAACAGGAATTCCATCAGGAGCAGAGCAATGGGTTGCTTAACAACATGTCTTTGACGTTGGGAGCCTTTTATTTTATTTTGAGACGGGGTCTCACTCGCCCAGGCTGGAGTGCAGTGGCGTGATCATGGTTTACCGCAGCCTTGACCTCCCTGGGCTCAAGTGATCTTCCCACCTCAGTCTCCCTGGTAGCTGGGACTACAGATGTGTGCCACCATGCCCAGCTAATTTTTTGTGTGTTTTTTGTACATATGGGGGTCTCCCTTTGTTGCCCAGGCTGGTCTTGAACTCCTGGGCTCAAGTGGTCCATCCGCCTCGGCCTCCTGGGAGCCTTTTCTAGGCCACTTTCTGTCACACATTGAGAGCACTTCCAGAGCATTTCCGGGTCACGTTCATGATTCATGTCTATGCAGACAAAGTTCATGAAGAAATTGATCATGTGATTGGATGCAATCAAAGCCGCTCCGTGAAGGACAAGACGAAGCTGGGCCATCCTGCATGAGATACAATGATAAATCACTCTCCTCCCTTCTACTCTGCCCAGTGCTGTGGCCCAGGGCCTATTCAGACAGTGCACCATCCCTAAGGTGAGATGAGTCTGGGAAATCTGACTGAGACAGAAGGGGTGCTGGGGTCCGTTGCTGGGGCCTCTGAGAAGTTTCTCAGTTCTGTTGCTGCAAGAGAGGCAGTTGAGAGTCACAGAAAGAACATAAAGCCAGAGTGACATGCCTGGGTTTGAAATCTGTCGCAGTCAGGCAGTGCACTTTCAGGCCATTCTGTCACCTCTGGGGCCGTGTCTCTGTCTTCCTAGAATGGAGGAGAATGACTTGGGGCTTCCAAGGCCCTTCCCACTCATCTCAAATGTATGAAGGGAGCCCTGATTTCCATTCATAAGAATCTCATAGGAATGGAAACCTGATTTTTCATGGTGGATTAAAAAAGGGGGCAAGAGATGGAAATGGTACCTGCAGCTCTAGGGTAATGAAGGCAACTCTCACCTCCTTTAATCTTAATACTCTCTTCTCAGGATCACTTGTACTCTGACATTTGGGATATTGCTGCCTCTGACAGTTAACATTTGTAAAGCACATAGAATTTACCAAAATGTTTACATGCACACTGGGGATGTAGTCAATCTTACATAGTGATTAAGGGTTTGGGCTTTAAACTGTTCCAAAGCATAGAGGAGGAAGAAAAGATGCCAAACCTGACCAAAATACTGCAAACAGAAACAGCCGCCGATCTCACAAATATCAATGCAAAAGTCTATTGATGCATAGGTCTGGCATCATATTAAAAATACTATACCACTGGCTGGGCACGGTGGCTCACGCCTGTAATCCCAGCACTTTGGGAGGCCGAGGCAGGGGGATCACCCAAGGTCAGGTATTCGAGACCAGGCTGGCCAACATGGTGAAACCCCTCCTCTACTAAAAATACAAAAATTAGCAGGACATGGTGGCACATGCCTATAATCTCAGCTACTTGGAAGGCTGAGGCAGGAGAATCGCTTGAACCCGGGAGGCGGCGGTTGCAGTGAGCCAAGATCCTGGGCAACAGAGCAAGACTTTGTTTCAAAAAAAAAGAAAAAACTACACCACTAACACAGGAATCAGGAACATAGCAGTGGTGCAATACCAGGAAATCCATCTTAAGAAAACTGACCATATAAATACAATTTTGTATAAATGCAATTTATACAAAATTACATAAATACAAATTATGCAAAATTGTATAAACACAATTTTGACATTACATGATAATCTCATTTGTACAGAAAATGCTTTTAATAATATTTGACATCCATTCTTGATTTTTCTAACCCTTAGTAAAATAGAAATAGATGAGTTTCTCTTAAGTCAATGAAAACACATTTCCCAAATTGTGCTTTTTGGTGAAAGACTGGAAACATTCTCATTAATATTGAGAATAAGATGAAGCCGGCTTACACCTGTAATCCCAGCACTTCGGGAGGCCGTGGCAGGCGGATCACCTGAGGTCAGGAGTTCAAGACAGCCTGGCCAACATGGCGAAACCCTGTCTCCACTAAAAATACAAAAAAAAAAAAAAAAAAAAAAAAAAATTTAGCCGGGCTTGGTGGCCCGCGCCTGGAGTCCCAGCTACTCAGGAGACTGAGGTAGGAGGATCGCTTGAGCCCAGGAGGTGAAGGTTGCAGTGAGCCGAGATCGCACCACTGCACTCCAGCCTGGGCGACAGAGTGAAACCCCGTGTCATAAATAAATAAATAAATAACAAGGCTATTTACCATTACAGTATAGTTCAACTGGAATTAGAAAAAAGTAACAAGAAATAAAACATTTAAAAGATGGAAGCAAAAACTTCAGTTGCTATCATCGTGCCTGAAAAACCCAAGAAAATTGACTCCTATAGGCAGTAGGAACAAATCCCCAAATCAACAGATATCGTGCAAGGGCGGGTGACCTCATCGCCCCGACGGCAGCCGGGCCGGGGCTGGGGGTGGCAGTGGGTGCGGGGCGGCCCCGGTGCAGGCAAAAGTTCAGGGGCCGAGGCGCGGCCGTGCGGCTGTCGTCTGAACCCGGCCGGATCCGGGGGGCCCGCCGCAGGCGGTGAAACGCAAGATTCAGGCCCTGCCGCAGCAGGCGGACAAGGCGAAGACGGCGCGCAGGGCCTGCAGCGGCAGCTGGACTGGAGGCCAGGTGGCTGTCCTCAACCGACGCATCCAGCTCGTTAAGGAGGAGTTGGACGGGGCTCGGGAACGACTGGTCACGGCCCTGCAGAAGCTAGAGGAGGGGGAAAAGGCTGCAGATGAGCGTGAGAGAGAATGAAGGTGATAGAAAACCGGGTCATGAGGGATGAGGAGAAGATGGAGATTCAGGAGATGCAGCTCAAAGAGGTCAAGCGCACTGCGGCCAGAGGCTGACCGCAAATACGAGGAGGTAGCTCGGAAGCTGGCCGTCCTGGACGGCGAACTGGCCAGGGCAGAGGAGCGTGCAGAGGTGTCTGAACTAAAATGTGGTGACCTGGCAGAAGAACTCAAGAATGTCACTAACAATCTGAAACCGCCGGAGGCTGCACTGTAAAGTATTCTGAAAAGGAGGACAAATATGAAGAAAAAATTAAACTTCTGTCTGACAAACTGAAGGAGGCTGGGATCCTTGCTGAATTTGCGGAGATAATGGTTGCAAAACTGGAAAAGACAACTGATGACCTGGAAGAGAAATTTGCCCAGGCCAAAGAAGAGAGTGTGGGCTTATATCAGACACTGGATCAGGCACTAAATGAACTTGATCGACTGTATATAACCAAAACGGAAGAGCCTTGTTCCAGCAGAAACTCCGGAGCTCCGAGTGTCTTTCTCTTCTCTTGTAAGAAGTTTCTTTTGTTATTGCCATCTTTGCTTTGCTGGAAATGTCAAGCAAATTATGAATACATGACCACATATTTTTATCAGAAGCTTTGAGCACCAGTTAAATCTCATTTCTTCCTTTTTTTTTAAAAATGGCACCAGCTTTTTCAGCTCTATTTTTTTCCTTTGCCTTGCATTTATTCCTAAGGTAGGCAGGGTATTTCCTAGTAAGCGTGGTCTCTTAAGACAGAGGGCGGACAGTCACAGTGGCTCACACCTGTATACCCAGCACTTTGGGGGACCAAAGCAGGTGGATCACTTGAGGTCAGGAGTTCGAGACCAGCCTGGCCAACATGGTGAAACCTCATCTTTACTAAAAATACAATAATTAGCCAAGCGTGGTGGCACAAACCTGTAATCCCAGCTACTCGGGAGGCTGAAGCAGGAGAATTGCTTGAACCCGGGAGGCAGAGGTTGCAGTAAGCCTAGATTGCGCCATTGTACTGCAGCCTGGGCGACAAGAGAACAGGCAACCCCACACTTTGGAGAACACAGACTCCAATATCTAGTAATGGATCTATTTAAAACGCTGAAGAACATAACCATTTGGGTCAACCATTGGTCAGACGATAGGAGAGACCAGGGACCATCACATGGGTGGGGATTTTCCATCCAGAGGCAAAAAAGCAAAAACAAACAAACAAAAAAAATGGTGGGCGGGGGTTTGCTGTTGTGGGAAGTCATAAACCACAGAGAGATTAACCTAAGCATCCTGGCTCTTCTCCACACTCCACCATGCAGAACAAACATCCTCTCAAGCAGTCAGCATGAGAATGCTTCATAATTACCCACATATTTTCTGGGTAGATGCTTGATGTGATGTTCTTCTGCATATTTCTTTCCTTCTAAAGTTGTTCTCTGGCCAGGCACAGTGGCTCACACCTGTAATTCCAACACTTTGGGAGGCCAAGGCAGGTGGATCACCTGAGGTCAGGAATTTGAGACCAGCCTGGCAAAACGGCAAAACCCCGCCTTCACTAAAAATACAAACGCTGGGCATGGTGACACATGCCTGTGGTCCCAGCTACTAGGGAGGCTAAGGTGGGAGAATTATTTGAATCTGGGAGGTGGAGGTTGCAGTGAGCTGAGATGGCACCACTGTACTCCAGCCTGGGCGACAGAGTGAGACACTCCATCACAAGAAAAAATAAAATCAAAATAAAGTTGTTCTCTGAGGAGCAAGTGTCTCATTCCAATAATGACCCATCCATTCAGCAGGAATATGGTGGAGTTCAGTCCAATTCAGGTCAGCCATATCCAAAAGACTACAAGGCATTAATAAATTGAGCAAAAGAGCTTTGTTCTATTAGCAGAAAGGGCCTCTCTGGCAGCAGAGATTAAAAACTGGCCCAACTTCATTTCCATACTTCAGGGAATAACAAATTGAAGTTTTACTTATGTAGAACTTGAATTCCTTCTTTAGGACCAAGTTAATAAAAGACCAAGAAACTCCTGATTAAACTGGATAATGGAGGATTTTGTAGACAGGGCTGCACATTTTGGCTTCGTTTTACTTTGTTTTCTCAGTTAACATCTCAGAGCTGAAACATTTCACATTCCCCAGCAGCATGTGGGGGCCAACTCAAGTTTTCAATTCTGACTAAAAATCACCCTGCTTCTGGCTTATCTGAATCCCCTATCCACCCCACCCCACCACCCTACTCCTATTTATTCAGCATCACACTACCCAGGAAATACACTAGCAAATTGTGCTATTGAATAAAATCCATACTTTTCTTAAGATTCTTACAACTGTATCATATGTAATACTATCACTTTTTCTACATTTTGGTCAGATAAATTTTTACATAAACTAAAAAAAAAGGTAGCGCAAGGGAAACAAAGTTAAAATTTGAGTAAAAGTAATTCAAGGTGCTTTTCAAACATAAAAATATACTAACAAAATAAAATATGTTAAAATAAAAGTTGTAAAATAACATGATTTTATTTGTCATAATTTGTTGGCAGGATGTTAAAAAAAAACCCATATTCTTGCCAATAGTGTAAATTGATATAACCTCTAGGGAAGGCAATGTGGCAATATCTATCAAAATTCAAAACACATACAACGTGAAGAGTAGTTTCACTACTAGTGTTACTGACCATGGATTCTTGGGCTCTCAATGCAATAGAAATTGACATGAGGTTGAAAGAGTTTTCCCAAACAAGGCCTCATTGGAACTTATGCCCAGACATAAGGAAAGCAGCATGAGTGAGAGAATTCCGCGACCGACTTCCAGAAAAGAGCCGTAGGGCTTTTTTATTAGGCAAAGCGCAGGAATCGACATCAGTGGTAGGGTATGGAGGCTGGGCTGGGCAAGGCACGTGAGGGGCAGGAGACACAGGTCAGCGTGATGTGGTTGCTATGTTTATCTTGAGTAAAGGGCCACCTGGTGGTCTTGTCGGAGGCAACAAGGCTGTAAATCAATCATTCAGCATTCCTTTCTGAGGGCAACCTTGGTTATTTCCTAAGGCCACTTCCTGGAATTCTTTAAGGAAAAACATAGGGGATTGGCCGGGCGCGGTAGCTCATGCCTGTAACCCCAGCACTTTGGGAGGCCAAGGCAGGCGGATCACCTGAGGCCAGGAGTTAGAGACCAGCCTGACCAACATGGAGAAACCCCGTCTCTACTAAAAATAAAACATTAGCTGGGTGTGGTGGCACACGCCTGTAGTCCCAGCTACTGGGGAAGCTGAGGCAGAAGAATCGCTTGAACCTGGGAGGCAGAGGTTGTGGTGAGCCGAGATCGGACCATTGCAGTTCAGCCTGGGCAACAAGAGTGAAACTCCGTCAAAAAAACAAAACAAAACCCCAAAAACATGATGGCATCAGTGACGTAGTGGAGTAGGTTTTGTGATCAGTGGGGATGCATGAAAGAATGCTCTAGTGTGGCGGGCTGAAGCCAAAAGAAGCCAAGCTCTGTTCCTACTCTCTCACTAGGAGTTTAGGAGTTTATCCTTCATGTATGTTTTCCCCAAAGAATATTTATTAATTACAGCAATATTTTTGATATTTGCTTTTTTTTTTTTTTTTTGAGACGGAGCTTCGCTCTTTCACCCAGGCTGGAGTGCAATGGTGTGATCTCAGCTCACTGCAACCTCTGCCTCCCGGGTTCAAGCAATTCTCGTGCCTCAGCCTCCTGAGTAGCTGGGATTATAGGCGTGCGCCACCACGCCCAGCTAATTTTTGTATTTTTAGTAGAGAGGGATTTCACCATGTTGGCCAGGCTGGTCTCGAACTCCTGACCTCAGGTGATCTACCCACCTCAGCCTCCCAAAGTACTGGGATTACAGGCATGAGCTACCATGTCCGGCCTAACATTTTTGATGTCTGAAGACTGGACTATCCCTGAATGTCTATTTAAAAAGGACTGCAAAAATTCTGATATTTCTATAACATGAAATACTAAGCAAGCTACAGAATACTATAGGATGCTACCATTTATGTGAAAACAATGGCGGCTGTATATGTGTGTGTGTGTGTGTGTGTTTTAAATCCATAAGATATCTCCCATGGGATATAAACTGGTAACTGTGATTACATCAAGAAGGAAACCAGGTGTCAAGTATACTGTATAGGAAAGGGAGGAAGACTTATTTTCTTGTTTTTGGGTTTTTTTTTTTTTTGAGACTGAATTTCTCTCTTGTTGCCCAGGCTGGAGTGCAGTGGCAGGATCTCGGCTCACTGCAACCTCCGCCTCCCAGGTTCAAGCAATTCTCTGCCTCAGCCTCCTGAGTAGCTGGGATTACAGGTGCCTGCCACCACGGCCAGCTAATTCTTGTATTTTTAGTAGAGATGGGGTTTCACCATATTGGCCAGGCTGGTCTCGAACTCCTGACCTCAGGTGATTCGCCGGCCTTGGCCTCCCAAAATGCTGGGATTACAGGCGTGAGCCACAGCACCCAGCTAGAAGACTTATTTTCACTTTTTACCCTTGTGTACATATTTTGGTATTGTATACCATGTGCAGGTATTACCAACTCTAATAATTGTACAGATAATGTTTAAGGAAATACAAAATGAAGTTAAAATGGAAAAAGGAAACTTTCACTTAAACAGGAATGCTTTATAATCAGATAGAACTTGGTTTGAATTCTAACTATGCCATGTGACAAAAGCATAATTTCAAGCAAGGTATTTTCTCCTTTCTGAGCCTTGGTTTTTCTTATTTATATAATGTGAAGAACAACAACAAAAGCAGCTACTGGATATAGTTTATGTGAGAATGAAATGAGATTTATAAACAACTAGGCAGTGTGATATGGTTTGGCTTCATGTCCCCACCCAAATCTCACCTTGAATTGTAATGCCCATAATCCCCACTTGTCAAGGGCGAGACCAGGTGGACGTAATTGGATCACGGGGGTGGTTTCTCCCATGCTGTTCTCGTGATAGTGAGTGAGTCTCACGAGAGCTGATGGTTTTATAAGCACCTGGCATTTCCCCTGCTTGCACTCACTTCCCTGCTGCCCTGTGAAGGAGGTGTCTGCTTCTCTTTTGCCTTCTGCTATGATTGTAAGTTTTCCGAGGCCTCCCCAGCAATACAGAACTGTGAGTCAATTTAACCTCTTTCCTTTATAAATTACCCAGTCTTGGGTATTTCTTCATAGCAATGTGAGAACAGGCTAATACAGGGTGTCAGGCAAATGTAAAGCATCCAATATTATTTGGTCATTTAAGCCTCACAAAGATTGTATGAGGCAAGGAGGAAAGCTGGCTGCTGTTGTCATAATCATCATAGTTGTTACCCTACCCCAATTTACAAGTGAGCAAAGTGGAGTTTGATTCAATAGCATCAAGTTTCCAGATCTCATTTTCTTTCATTCACACCTGAATTCAGAAAGAAAAAAAAACAGTAAAAAAAAGTCAGTTCTTAGATTTAAGGCAGCAATTCCAGTAAAGCTCCTTTCTAGACAGCGTGGTTGCAAACTCCAGTTTTTCACATTGACCATAATAATACTTTTCCTGCAGAGAACCATCTGATTACTAGATAAAAGCTATTGTATGACAGTGTGTGTAAAACAGCCATAAATTGAGATCATCACTCACAGGCAAGCTTAAGAATGCTCAGTCCTATTAAATCCACTACAATTAAGAGTGTTGGCTGGGCGCAATGGCTCGTGCCTGCCAACACTTAGGGAGGCTGAGGTGGGTGGATTGCTTGAGCTCAGGAGTTCAAGACCAGCCTGGGCAACATGATGAAACCCTGTCTCTACAAAACATACAAAGATTAGCTGGGTGTGGTGGCACTTGCCTGTACTTGGGGGGCTAAGGTAGGAGGATCACTTGAGCCTGGGAGGTTGAGGCCACAGTGAGCCAGACTGCACTCCAGCCTGGGCAACAGAGTGAGATCTTGTCTCAAAAAAGAAAAAAAAAAAAAGTTAGGCCAGGTGTGGTGACTCGCACCTGTAATTCCAACACTTTGAGAGGCCAAGGTGGGAGGATAGCTTAAGCCCAGGAGTTCAAGACTAGTTCTGGCAACATAGCAAGACCCTGTCTCTACAGAAAATAAAATAATTGGCCAGGCATGGTGGCACACACCTGTATTCCTAGCTACCCAGGAGGCTGAGATAGGAGGATCACTTGAGCCTGGAAAATTGAGGCTGCAATGAGCTGTGATCACGCCACTGCACTCCAGTCTGGGTGACAGATCATAACCTGTCTTTTTTTTTTTTTAAAGTATTTTTGACTTGTTTATGAACCAAAAATAAACAATAAGCATAATAAAGTGCTCCTGTGCTCTCCATTTCTTGGTTCCAAGACTACTGTGTTGCCATTATTGTCTCTGGTCTTGTTCAGTTACAAACAGTTTCCCAAAATGTCTTGGGTCAAACTTAGGACACTTTCTGGATAAAAATGGCCGCTTCAACAAAACAGATTACTTTGTGCCATTTTCCCTTGGTAAATAGAAATAAACCCATGCAGACGAACACCTGCACATTTTGGACAATTTTTTTGCTTCACTTAGTTTTTGGCATGATTAAGTAATCCAGTGAGAATAGGAAAGGCAATCAAACTGTTATAAACTCCCAAATCTAGATGGAGCCATTTAAGTCTGTACACTAATAGAATCAGGCAGCCATCCAAAGACTGATTTGTCATTTGGTAATTGAATATAATGACAGTTTTTAAAGAAGCCAAAGCAAGTCAATCCAAGTTAGATGTCACACATTACCAAATGACAAAGGGACCTGCTTTTGCAAACTTTTCTTTTTTGATCTCCCCTTTGTAATACTGACTTCTCCAAAACAAAATGTACAGGTTTCTTTCCTTGTTTTAAATGTTAACTGTTGTTAATTTTCTGTTTCTTGGAGCCAGAGGCCATCAAAGACCCTTGGCCACTGCATCTTCCTTCTTCCCCTCTGAAATTCAGAGCCTCCCACGTCCCTGCCTTTACAGAGCTGCTTGGCTCCAGTCACGATTTCCCAGAAGGTGGCAAAGATGATTTAAGATTGGCCAACACACATTTTTTTCTCCCCTGTTATCTTATATGTTCATTTGATTAGTATTTTCAAAAATAACATTTAATATGTTTTGTTTCTTTGAGACAGGCTCTTGCTCTGTTGCCCAGGCTGGAGTGCAGTGGTGCAATCACAGCTCGCTGTAACCTTAAACTCCTGGGCTCAAGGGATCCTCCCACCTTAGCCTCCTGAGTAGCTAGGACTACCGATGTGGGCCACCATGCCCAGCTAATTTTTTTTTTTTTTTTTTTTTTTTTGTAGACATGGGCTCTTGCTATGTTGCTCAGGCTAGTCTCGAGCTCCTGGCCTCAAGCAATCTTCTCACCTCGGCCTCCCAAAGCACTAGGATTACAGATGTCAGCCACTGCACCCAGCCAATATGTTTTGTTTCTAATTACAATGATAATAAATATTCAATATAAAAAATGGAAAATGCAGAAAAGCAACAGGAGAAAGAAGTTACCTGCAATTTTGCCTTACAGATAATCACTTAATATTTTACTGTATATACATCAAAAGATTTCTATGCATGTTACAGTAAGTAGGTAGACACCAGCAGGGCAAGAGAGCCACCCTCCCCCACCTGGAATGTCAGGCGACCATCAGGTGATGGTTAGGCAGTTGTTAACTCTCTCTCCAAAATAATAATTGGTGGCAGCCAGCGCCAGCGAAAGGCAGGCTCCAAGAGAAAACACCTGAAGCTAGTTAAGAGCTCAGGAATTGGGTGAGTGGGCTCAAGCATGCGCACTAAGAAGCAAAATGGCTGCGTTTAACTGGCACATGACCACCTTCTGGGCACACTCGACTGGTGGGAGACCAGCACCTCAAGTGAGTATGCGCACAACTTCAGCAAACACACTGCATATGTGGCCCCTCGCAAGCGCTAGCAGGCGACTGCGCCCATGCGGACAGCCCACCCCAACGGAAGAATATGGTGAGAAAGGAGGCAATTCCCAGAAGCATGCCAGTGTATAAAACCCCAAGCCGAAAGTCAAGCCACGCACTTGAATCTCTCAAGTCGCCTGCTTGGCCCTCTTTGTCCCTGCTCTAAAAACTTTTTAATAAACTTTCACTCCTGCTCTAAACTTGCCTCGGTCTCTTACTCTGCCTTACGCTCCTCCTCTGTTGAATTCTTTCTTCTGAAGAAGTAAGGATTGAGGTTGCTGCATACCTGTACGAATTTGTCACTGCTAACGGGTATATTTTTACTTTTACTTATCTAATTATTTTTTAGAGACAGGGTCTCACTCTGTCACCCAGAGTGCCATGGTATGATCATGGCTCACTGAGTTCTGAATTCCTGGGGTCAAGTGATCCCCACACCTTAGCCTCCCGAGTAGCTGGAACTACAGGTGTGTGCCACCACACCTGGCTAATTTTTTTTTTTTTTTTTTTTTTTTTTGTAGAGACAGGGTCTTGCTATGTTGCTTACGCTGGTTTTGAACTCCTGGGCTCAAGCGAACTTCCCATGTTGGCCTCCCAGTGTAATAGGAATACAAGTGTGAGCCACCATGCCTGGCTCTTGTAGTGTATATTTTAAAAATAAAATTTGGTACATTCTGTACAATCTATTTGATAATCTGCTTTCACTTAGTATATTGTGATAAAAGACAGTCTATGCTATTAATCCATATAGACATTTTTAGGTTGTATGTTAGAGGCACAATGATTTACAATCTATTATAGATAGATGTATAGGTTTCATCTAATTCATCAATATTGTAAATAATTACGCAAGTGATATCCTCATAGGTAAATCTCTATTTCTTACAGATAAATTGTCAAAAGGAGAATCACTGAATTGAAGAGTGAAAATTTCTTTAGAGTGTTTTGATGTGTATTGACAAATACTCCTCTAGAAAAACTATACTGATTTATATCCTCCAGCAGTTTATGAGAGTCCCTTTCTGATTAGTGTTGTCAATGGCTTTTAGGGGCATATTGTATTTTAACATGAAGAGAACTAATGGAAGTGTTCCTTCCTTCCAGGAAAGCAAGCCTGTGTTGGAGAGAGCCTGGCCCACATAGAGCTGTTCCTATTTTTATTTTTTTTAAATAAATTATTTACTCTTTGTTGTTGAGACAGGGTCTCCCTCTGTCACTCAGGCTGGAGTACAGTGGCACAGTCATGGCCCACTGCAGCCTCCACGTCCCTGACTCAATTGATCCTCCCACTTCAGCCTCCCAAGTAGCTGGAACAATAGACATGTGCCACCATGCCCCAGCTAATTTTCTTAATTTTTTTTTTTTGTAGAGATGCGGTTTCACTATGTTTCCAAAGCTGATATTGAACTTTTGGGTTCAATCCCACCTCAGCCTCCCTAAGTGTTAGGATTACAGGCATGAGCCATCCCACCCGTCTCCTTTAAATCTTGAATTATTGAATAGCAGTAAGAGCCTAAGCCTTAGGTCAATGTGGAAGCAACATGTAACCTCCAACTCTCCTCCAGGCCCTGGTCTACACAGAGCTGTCTGGAGATCTGCCCTTGCTCCTGAACCCTTGATTTTCTTAGAATTCCAATCCCCTAAATCCAGTCATTTGACTCACTAGGAAACTGAGGCCAGCATGCCAGTAGGGAGTGCCTCCACCCCTGGAGATGATGATTCTTTAGAAAATTTCCAAAATGTACCTAGTACCAATAAATGACCTGCCTGGTTCCCTGATCTTTCCTTTGCCACGTAGAGGCTTCTGGATAATTTTGGTCCTCAGTTCACTATTGGGAATCTTCTGTAGCATCCACTCCAAATTAAGAAGATTCACACAATGAACCTAAAATTCATATGAAAATGCAAGGGATCAAGACTAGTAAAAACAATCTTGAAAGAAGAACAAAATATAAAACTACAGTCATTAAAACTGTGTGTTCCCTGCTAGTCTAGTGACTAGGGAAAAAAACCCAAACAACTGTGTGATATTGGCATAAGGACAGACATATAGACTGAGTGTCCACAAATGAACCCCCACATTTATGATGAAGCGATTTTCAACAAGGGTATCAAGACAACTTTATGGAGAACAGTCCTTTCCACAAAGGTGCTAGGATAATGGTGTATCCACATGGCAGAAGAATAAAGTTGGACCTCTTCCTTAAACCAAGTACAAAAATTAACTCCAAATGAATCATAGACTTAAATGTAAGCATTAAAACTATAACTCTCAGAAGGTGTATTAGTCTATTCTCATGCTGTGAATAAAGACATACCTGAGACTGGGTAATTTATAAAGGAAAGAGGTTTAAGTGACTCACAGTTCCACATGTGAGTCAATTAAAGGCCTGAGGAGGCTTCACAATCATGGTAGAAGGCAAAGGAGAAGCAAAGGGCATGTCTTACATGGCAGCAGGCAAGAGAACGTGTGCAGGCAAACTCCTCTTTAGAAAACCGTCAGATGCCATGAGACTTATCCATTATCACGAGAACAGCACAGGAAAAACTCGCCCTCATGATTCAATTACCTCCCACTGGATCCCTCCCACAACATGTGGGAATTATGGGAGCTACAATTCAAGATGAGATTTGAGTGGGAACACAGCCAAACCATATCAGAAGAAAACATAGGAGTAAATCTTCATGACCTTGAGTTAGGCAATAGTTTCTTAAAATGACATCAAAAGTAGAAATGGCAAAAGAAAAAAACAAACGAGTTTATTAAAATTAAAAAACTAAGTGAAAAGACAACCCATAGGATGGGGGGAAATATTTGCAAATCATATATCTAATAAGAAACTTGTATCCAGAATGTATAAAGAACTCATAACTCAGCAATAAAAAGATTAATAACCCAATTTTAAAATGGGCAAAGGATTTGAATAGACATTTCCCCAAAGTAGATATACAAGTGACCAATAAATATATGAAAAGACTTTCTAAATCATTAGTCATTAAGAAAACACAAAATCATGATGAAATACCAGTTCACACCCACTAGGATGGTTAAAATAAAAAAGATAATAATAAGTGTTGGCAAGAATGTGGAGAAATTGGAATCCTCGTACATTTCTGGTAGGAATGTGATATGGTGCAACTGCTTTTGGCAGTTCTTCAAAATGTTAAGCATAGAGTTACTATATGAACCAGCAATTTTATTCACTTCCCTGGAGAAATGAAAATATATGTCCAGGCGGGGCATGGTGGTTCATGCCTGTAATCTCAGGACTTTGGAACGGCAAGGTGGGCAGATTTCTTGAGCCCAGGAGTTGGAGACCAGCCTGGGCAACATGGCAAAACCCCGTCTCTACTAAAAATACAAAAAAAATTTAGCCAGGCATGGTGGAATTCACCTTGTAGTCCCAGCTATGTAGGAGGCTGAGGTGGGATTATCCCTTGAAGCTGGGAGGTCAAATGTTGGGAATAGGCCTCCCAAAATCTGGCCATAAACTGGCCCCAAAACTGGCCATAAACAAAATCTCTGCAGCACTGTGACAGGTTTATGATGGCCATGACGCCCACGCTGGAACTTTGTGGTTTTACTAGAATGAGGGCAAGGAACACCTGGCCCGCCCAGGGTGGAAAACTGCTTAAAGGCTTTCTTAAACCACAAACAATAGCATGAGAGATCTGTGTCTTAAGGACATGCTCCTGCTGCAGATAACTAGCCAAACCCATCCCTTTATTTCGGCCTATCCCTTCGTTTCCCATAAGGGATACTTCTAGCTAATCGAATATCTATAGAAACAATGCTAATGACTGGCTCGCTGTTAATAAATACGTGGGTAAATCTCTGTTCGGGGCTCTCAGCTCTGAAGGCTGTGAGACCTCTGATTTCCCACTTTACACCTCTATATTTCTGTGTGTGTGTCTTTAATTCCTCTAGTGCCCCTGGGTTAGGGTCTCCCCTACTGAGCTGGTCTCGGCAGTCAAAGTTCATACAAAAACTTGCACAAGAATATTCATAGTGGTATTATTTATAATAACCAAAAAATGGAAAAAACCCAAATGTCCATCAACTGAAGAATGGATAGAACGTGGTACATTGATATAGTGGAATATCATTTGCCAAAAAAAGGAATGAAGTACTGATGCATGAACCTACAACACAGATGAACCTTGAAAGCAAGATGCTAGCCTGGCATGGTGGCTCATGCTGGTAATCCCAGCACTTTGGGAGGCTGAGGCAGGAGGAATTTGAGCCCAGGAAGTTGAGGTTACAGTGAGCTGCATTTGTGCAATTCCATGTACATAAAATATCCAGAATAAGCAATTCCTTAGAGACAGTGGATTAATGGGTGCCTAGGGCTAGAAAGTGACTGCAAATGGATACAGAATTTTCCTGGGAAATGATAAAAATATTCTAAAATTAGACTGCTGTAAGGATTGCACAATTCTCTATATTCTAAAAACCACTGAACTGTACCTTTAAATGGGTGAATTTTATAGCATGTGAATTATATCTCAGTAAAGATTATTACTAATAACACCTATCTTCCAAGACTAGGAGGTTGTAGATTAATGATAATATATGTACAGTATTTTCCCCGGAAATTAGGAGGGGCTCATATGCAAATTCAAGTTTTTAGACATTCTTTATAAGCCATTGTTTTTAGTTCATTTGTGAAATTCCAGGCTTAGTCACTATTCAGTCAATTAAAATTTGTTATATTTTTCTGGCATACTATTGACATGTTGGACTTCTATTTTTCTCTGAATTTAAGATGTCATCTGTTTTAAGACACACTCCAGTTTCAGAGACATAAAAATGTGAAAGAAGGAGTGCCTTAGAATCAATGAAATATAGTTGCCCGCTACATGTTGGCCCATAGCCCATTACTAACCCAGTTAATAGAGCTACTCAAAGTCTGATATGTGGCAATCCCTCCATCCCAAGTGACCAGATCATTTAGAGCCAGGCTCCTCTTTTCCAGTTAACCTCCTGCTTGATACCCTGTTATCCTCATTGATGTCATATCAGTAAACACACATCACATTAGCTTTTTTCAAAAGCAGAGAGAACCACTTCACTCCCAACAAAGAGGATTACACAGGTACAGGCTATTTGCAAATTAGGCAACACTGGTACACAGAATAGATTCAGAGTCCATGCATGCGTGGCTGCCATTGGCTAGAAGGCAGTCTGAGTCAACATGTCACTGAACCAACAATTGCCCTGTTGGAAGGAGAGTTAATGGGGGCACATGGAAGAGCCGAGGTTTCTGGAACTCCATGTAGTCATTTCCTGCCCTGTTCTAAAAAGTCAACAAAATATAAATGCAGAGGAGACTGTTTATTCTTTGTTACTGCTTTTCAACATGAATACCTGTTATATGCCAGCTACAGACTAGGGACTGGGAATCCAGAAACAAATAAGATGTGGTCTCTGCCCTTAAGGACCTTATATTTTAATCAAGGAAGTCACAAGCCAAAAATTATAGTACAATGTAATGTTTGTAGAGAAATATGTGCCGAGTTCTATGGAAATACAAGGGAAGGACACTAAAATCAGACACAGGGCAAATGATAGGAAAGGTTTAGAGAAAATGATGCCTGGATTTATTCTAAAACACAAATAGGAGTCAGCTAACTTCTAATTGGAGGGAGAGGAGATGTTCAAAAACTCAGAGGCTTTTGAAGACTGCAATTTGTTAGGTATAACTAGGAGGCGGGAGTGGTGCTGGAGAGGAAGGAGCAGGGCATGTAATGCTGGGAAGGCAGGAAACATCAGGGCCCGGCAGGCCTTTGCCATGTGAGGAAGTGTGGGCTTAACTGAGCAGAAAGGAGAAGCAATAAAGGATCTAAACAGTGGAAGGAAGGGATGAGCAATAGACAAGAGGTGGTTTGCATTGAAGAAAGATCATGGTGGTGACTGCATGATGTGTGCAGTGGAAGGGGGTCGAATCTTGGCAGGAAGATAGATGATGGGAGGCAGTTACCAAGATCTGGGCAAGGATGAGTGAGAGCAGAACCGAGGCCGTGGCAGGAGATGGGGAAAGCAAGGGTCAGCTATGAGGATCAACACAGAAAATGGAGAGGGCTTAGTGAATGAGTAATTGTGGGAAGTGTGTGAGAAGGAAGAATTTAGAATGGCTCCTGTGTTTTTGACTTGGGCAACAGGTGGTGCCATTTCCCAAGAGGAGCAACTATGGGTGAAGAGACACTGCATTTAGATTCAAATGGGTTGCATTTGTGGTCCCTACAAAATAGGCAATGGGGAAATTATTCTAGCCAAGGCAATAAGAATATAATAAATACAATGAACATATACATAGCACTCTACAGTTTATACAGAACTTTTATTGAAATGTGAGACATGACTAAAGCAGTGTGTGGTGGGGATGTGGGGGTGGTGAGTTCTAAGGGGAATTTATTTGGAGAGGAGGAGCAAGATGTTTGCAGAGAACACTGAAAATCCAGCACTGGATGCCAAGTGCGGTGGCTCATGTCTGTAATCCCAGCACTTCGGGAGGCCAAGGGGGATGGGTCACTTGAGGCCAGGAGTTTGAGACCAGCCTAGCCAACATGGTGAAATCCCTGTCTCTACTAAAAATACAAAATTAGCCAGGTATGATGGCACACACCTGTAGTCCCAGCTAATCGGGAGGCTGAGGCATGAGAATCACTTGAACCTGGGAGGTGGAGGTTGCAGTGAGCCCAGATTGTGCCATTGCACTTCAACCTGGGCAACAGAGCAAGACTCTGTCTCAAAACAAAACAAAACAAAACAAAAAACTAGATGCAAAAAGTATGGGAAATCCCAGAAGGGTTACAAAGCTGTGTTTAGAAGAAAACATGGGCTAGGAACAATGGGTCACACCTGTAATCTCAGCACTTTGGAAGGCCAAGGTAGGTAGATTGCTTAAGCCTTGTAGTTGGAGACCAGCCTGGGCAACATAGTGGGGCTCCATCTCTACAAAAAGTTTAACAACTGGCCAGGCATAGTGGTGTGCGCCTATAGCCCCAGCTACTTGGGAGGCTGAGGCAGGTGGATTGATTGAGCCTGGAAGGTAGATGCTGCAGTGAGCTGTGATTGTGCCACTGCACTCCAGTCTGGGTGACAGAGTGAGAATTTGTTTCAAAAAAAAAAGAAAAAAGAAAACACAAGAATATTTATTCTGGAAAATTTGAGGTAAAGATAGTGGGAAAGGGGAATTTTGAATTCACTTCCAACTCTTGAAACCAACTGAAAGCCAAGAGCAAAAAAATAAAAAAGAAACTTCTACTTTCAATAAACAGGGGAAAAGTTGTAAAACAAAACCACGAAGGATGACTGCTGAATGAAATGAATTTTGATCCAAAATACGCGAGGATTCAGAGCCAACACATCCTTGTAGAGACTCTGGGAAAGAGATCAATTTCCCTAAGATGAAGTGCCGTGTTCCCGAGAAATGCATCAAGGATCCTCTGTGGGTGGACTAACAAGGTCTAAGGTCTGACTAAGGGTGGGGCAGACATGGCCAATGTTCTGCAATATCATTATCTCTATTGTAATGGAACCTATGATTTTTAGATGGGATAAAGACTGTATTTATTTGCTTCCCTTGTACATAGGCATGGCCATAAGTTCTAGCCTATGGAATGTAAGTGAAAGTGGCGTGTGAAATTATGGAAAGTGTGCCCTTTTTTAATAGCTTTATTGAGATATAATTCACACACCACACAATTCCACCATTTAAAGTGTACAATTCAATGGCTTTTAGTATATTCAGAGTTATGCAACTATCACTACATTTTAAGATAATTTTTATTATCCCGAAAAGAAACTTGGCACCCCTTATCCACCATCTCCCAAATCCCCCAATGCCCCAGTTCTGGGCAACCATGAGCCTACTTTCTGTCTCTATAGATTTGCCTATGCTGAACATTTTCTATAAATAGAATCATGCACTAAGTGGTCTTTTGTGTATGGCTTCTTTCACTTAGCATAATGTGTTTGAGGTTCATCCATGTTGTCACATGTATATTATTTTATGTCTTTTGGTTGTTAAATTATATTCTGCATTTTGAATAATGGTGCTATGAACATTTGTACAAGTCCTGTGTGGACATATGTTTCCATTTCTCTTGAGTGTATACCTAGGAGTAAAATTTCTGTGTGATATGGTTCTATGTTTAACATTTTGAGAAATTGCCAGAACTGTTTTCCAAACTGGTTGCGCCATTTTATGTTCCTTCCAACAGGTGTGTGAGGATGGGAATTTTGATTTTAAAGATCCTGGCTCCTTTTCTTTTTAAAATCAAAATTCCCATCCTCACACACCCATTGGAAGGAATGGCACTTTGGGAGGCTGAGGTGGGAGAATCACTTGAGCCCAGGTATTTGAGGCCAGCCTGGGCAACGTAGTGAGACCCCTGTCTCTACAAAAAGTTTTATAAAATTAGCAGGTGCACCTGTAATGTTGGTATGCACCTGTAGCTCCAGCTACTTGGGAGGCTGAGGCAGGAGGATCACTTAAGCCCAGGAGTTAAAGGATGCAGTGAGCTATGATTGTGCCTCTGTGCTTCAGCCTGGGTGACAGAGCAAGACCTTGTCTCAAAAATAAAAGGAGAGAAGGTGAGCTCCTTGCAGGTGGCTGAAATGTGAACATGCTGACAAGGCTGGAACCATCTTGGATAGTTGGTGAATGTATGTTGAGACTGGCAAAGCAACAAGCTAAAAGGAGCCCAGACAGCAATGGCCTTGAACTGCCTGCTTCCAAACTTCATTTATGTGCAACTAAAGAAATAAAGCTACAATTATATGGGGCTTTCTCTCACTTAAAGCTGAATCTAATCTTAACTGATACAGGTTTTTGGGAGATAGGAAACACCCTGGAGAATTAGAGACCATAGGGAAAGACACTGAAGAAGGCAGAACCAAGAGGGAGGTGGCTAAAGGAAGACCCAGACTGACACACCATTTTATATCTTCCCAAACTGTCTGTCTGAGTGAGGGGGGATGAAGGAGGAGGGACTAGAATCATCAGATTACAACACAGAGCACCTGAGTAAAGTAGGTCGTTTTGAGCCATACCAATGTCCTGAACTCTAGTATCTGAGAAAAGACATAACAGCAGAGAGCCCAAGAAGCATGGTGACAGGTGTTTGAGAAAACAACCTGAAAGGGCATTGTGGATGACTCCTGCTCACATTCCTCACTCCACTCTACCCTATTTTTCTTTTTCTTTCTTTTTATTTTTTATTTTTTTGAGACAGAGTCTCGCTCTGTAACCCAGGCTGGAGTGCAGTGGTGCAATCTTGGCTAACTTCAACCTCCGCCTCCCGGGTTCAAGCGATACTCCTGCCTCAGCCTCCTGAGTAGCGGGGACTACAGGCACACACCACCATGCCCAGCTAATTTTTTTTTAGTTGACCAGGATGGTTTCAATCTCCTGACCTTGTGATCCACTCATCTTAGCCTCCCAAAGTGCTGGAATTACAGGTGTGAGCCACCGCACCTGGCCTCTACCCTATTTTTCAACACATCATGATCCAGACAGAAACTCCCCCGTTCAAAGATGAGGGATAACCAGAAAGGGAGACACATGGAGATGATTAGGAGAAAAGAAGATACATCACAAGAGAAATTATTCCAGACAACAGAAGAAGAGTTCAGACAAAGAATCCTACTAACTCCCAAGCTACAGATATTATCAACTTGGGGAAACATTTTAAAAGAGGAGTAAGAGATGAGGGAGGAGATGGTGAGACATCAAAAGGAGGCCAGGCTGAGTTGGATGAGCTCAGGAAGAAAAATAAAAGAGGAAAAACAAAATCATGACAAAGAGCCAAGCACAGCATACATTGCAGAATGATTATATCAAACTAATGAACATATCCATTACTTCACTCACTTATCATTTTTGTGTGGTGAAGACATTTGAAATAGACTAAGCAATTTTGAAATACACAAAACATTGTTATTAACTATAGTCACCATGCTGTGCAATAGATGGCTAAAATCTATTTCTCCTTTCTCACTGAAACTTTGTGCCCCGTGGCCATCACCCTTTTCACCTTCCCCCACCCTCAGCCCTGGTAACCACCATTCTATTCTGTACTTTTATGAGTTCAAATTTTTTAGATTTTATATATAAGTGAGATCATGCAGTATTTATCTTTCTGTGTTTGGCTTATTTCACTTAACATCATGCCCTCCAGGTTCATCCACGTTGTCACAAATGACAGGATTTTCTTCTCTTTTAAGACTATATAATATTCCTCTGTGTATATACACCACATTTTCTTTATTGATAGACACTTGGATTGATTCCATATCTTGGCTATTGTGAATAGTGCCACAATGAACATGGGAGTGCAGATGACTCTTTGACATACTGATTTCAATGGCTTTTCTCAAGGACCTCAAATGTTCTGTGAAAACCAATGGCCTGGCACAGTGGCTCACATTTGTACTCTTAGCACTTTGGGAGGCCAAGGCAGGGGGATTGCTTGATCCCAGGAGTTTGAGACCAGCCTGGGCAACATAGCGAGACCCTGTCTCTATTTAAAAAAAAAAAGACCAGCAGAACAGACAGAGACACTGGCAACCTTAATTTTTATGGCAGGCTTGATCAGTGAAAAAAACTTACTCTGAAGGCCAGACAAATGCAAAGGTCTCACAAGATGAGGATTTTTTCATATTTGAATTATATTCTATGGAGCTCTTTTTCCTTCTCTGTAGATTTTCTGTTTCATATTTAATGATGGGAAGCAATAAAATTAGCTTCTCCTCTGAAAGAAAACACAGAAGGGAAGGAAAGAAGAAAGGAAGGGAAAAAAGAAAAAAGAAAGCCCAGTTTAAAAAAAATGATGATAATCTGTCATTTCAAAAAATAAAAGCTTAAATAACAGTGAGATTTATGGACACAGAAATGTTATAATACTGGAAATGTACAAATGATGTGACTAACATAATCTGGAGACGTTAGATTGCAAAGGAGGTTTTAGGAGAAGAGAGAGCCTATTTGACGCCATTCCCCCATTTAAAGCCATCCAATGGCTTCCTATTACTCTTGGGTTAAAATCTGAACTCCTTATCAAGACCATCCTGGCTAACACGTGAAACCCCGTCTCTACTAAAAAATACAAAAAATTAGCTGGTCATGGTGGCGGGAGCCTGTAGTCCCAGCTACTCGGGAGGCTGAGGCAGGAGAATGGCGTGAACCTGGGAGGCGGAGCTTGCAGTGAGCCGAGATCGTGCCACTGCACTCCAGCCGGGGAGACAGAGCAAGACTCCGTCTCAAAAAAAAAAAATAAATAACTCCTTGTCAAGAGAATGAGTTATGCGCTCACCTCTTCGTGTTCCTCTCACACACGGCCTCCCTGGTCTCTTAGTTCCCGCACTGGCCAGCCCTCTAGTCCTGAGCCAGGCCTGCCCTGCTCTGAGCACCGTGTGCTCTCTCTTCCTTCTGCCTGGACGGCTCTGTCCCCAGAATGCTTTGATCATTCAGGTCTTAAGTCAAATATCACTTGCTCAGACAGGGCCTCTCTGACCTGTAACCTGAACCAGCCACCCAGCCACACACTGTTTTATTTTCTTCATAAATACAATATGAAAAGATCTCATTGATTATGTATTTACTGGATTGTGTGTGTGTGTGTGTGTGTGTGTTTACTGGGTTTCTTCCTGCCCCTGTCACACACACACACACACTCTATGAGAGCAGGGATCTTGCCTGTTTTATTATCTGGCACATACATCAGAGATTGATGTAAACTATTTGATATATTTTTGTTTCATGAATGAATGAATGAACAAAAAAATCTATTACAGCATGGATTGAATAGACACCATCTGAAGATGAAATGTCTGCCTGAAAAAACATAAAAGCATGACACCCACCATCCTTTAATGATTTCTATGCTTTTTCTTTTCTTTTTTTTGAGACGGAGTCTTGCTCTGTCACCCAGGCTGGAGTGCAGTGGCATGGTCTCGGCTCACTGCAACCTCCGCCTCCCGGGTTCAAGTGATTCTCCTACCTCAGCCTCCCAAGTAGCTGGGATTACAGGGCACCACCATGCCCAGCTAATTTTTTGTATTTTTAGTAGAGACGGGGTTTCACCATGATAGCCAAGCTGATTTCAAACTCCTGACCTCAATTGATCTGCCCGCCTGGGCCTCCCAAAATGCTAGGATTACAGGCGTGAGCCACCATGCCCGGCCGCCTCTTTTGCTTTAGAGTCATTAATTGGCAACTATTATTTCACCGTGTGGAGACTTTTTTTTTTTTTTTTGTAAATCTTTTTTTTAGAGATAGAGTCTTGTTTTGTTGCCCAGTCTGGTCTCAAACTCTTGGCCTCGAGTAATCCTGCTACCTGGGCCTCCCAAAGTTCTAGGGATTAAAGATGTGAGCCACTGCACCTGGACCCAGTATGAAGCCATTTTTCTAAAGATAAGCAACTCTTTCAGCTTTGTTTCAACTTATTTTTCTTGTTAAATATTCAATACCATTTTTATTTTTAAAGGCATAAACACTATGATCTCGTTTTTGTAAAAAGTATTTCTCTACCCTTCTATCTGCAAATTTATTTATTCAACAAATGTTTATTGAGCATCTACTATAGGCCAGGCATTGTTCTAGCCATTGGGGCAGAGCAGTGGGAAAAACAGACAGTAATCCTTGCCTTCATGCAACTTACATTTTAGTGGGGGATACAGACAAAAAGTTAAAAAGAAACGAATAATTACAGAGAATGCTTTCAGGTAATGGTAAGTATTACGAAGAAGAATTGAGTCAGGGGGTAGAGAATGATAAGGGGTAGCAGCTGGGACCGAGTTTAGGTGGAGGGGTCAGAGCCAGCCACTGCAAGGTGTATTTGAGTGTGGACTTAAAGGGTGGGAAGAGGAAAGCTGTGAAAAAATTTAGAAGAGTATTCCTGGCAGGGAAAGGAGAAAATGTAAAGGCCTTGGGCAGAAATAAGCTTGATATGTTCAAGAGTAGAAAGAAGGACATTGTGACTGTTGTTTACTGGACCTTTATGTAACTGTAAGAATTTTTTATTCTATTATATTTTTTGAGACAGGGTCTCATTTTATCACCCATGCTGGAATGCAGTGGCATGATCTCAGCTCACTGCGGCCTCAAACTCCTGGGCTGAAGGGAGTCTCCTACCTCAACCTCCTAAGGAGCTGGGACTACAGGTGCAAGCCACTAGAGCTGCCTAACTTATTTTTATTTTTACTTTATTATTATTTTAGAGACAGAATCTTGCTCTGTTGCCCAGGCTGGAGTGCAGTGGTGCAATCATAGCTCACTGCTGCCTCAACCTCCCGGCTCATACAATCCTCCCACCTCAGCCTCCTGAATAGTTGGGATTACACATGCACACCACCACACCTGGCTAACTTTTTTATGTTTTGTAGAGGTGAGATCACACTATGTTGCCCAGGCTGGTCTTAAACTGCTGGGCTCAAGCGATCCTCCTACCTCAGCTTCCCAAAGTGCTGGGATTACAGGTGTGAGCCACTGCACCTGGCCAAAAATTTTTAATTCTAAATATGGTGGGAAGTCACTGAAATATTTTTGATGGGAAAGGAACTTGATTTATGTTTTTTAAAACATTCTGGCTACTGTGCAGAGAATACAACTAATGAGGCAAAAATGGAAGTGGAGAGAATATTCAGAAGGCTAATCCGAGCAAGAAATAGATGATAACCTGGACTATAATGGCAGCAATCAAGGTAAGATTCCAATGTATTTCCAAGCAAAGTCAGTATAACTGGCTGATGCAGGGAGTGAGATGAAGAGAAAGATTGTGAATGAGTCCCAGGTTTTGGCCCAAGCAATTGGATCAATTGTGGTAATATTTGCCAATTTGGGAAGGCAGAGGAGAGAAGCAGCAAATTTTAAGAGTAACCCCTGTAAGACTGATGTTCACCAGTTGATAACAATGGTTATATCTGGATGACAAAGTGTGGGAGTAATAGTTTATTTTTTTCTTTGTACTTTTCTATGTTGTCTGCATTTTTATAACAAAGGTATTTCATTTTTACATAAGCTTATTAAGTCATTTAAAAAATGAACTTTTTAAAAGATAGCCCGAAGAATGGTAACCAGATTAGAGGCAGTTTTCACAATGTATGAAGACTGAAGTGAGGGTGGCATTACAATGCTGTAGAAAGCTCCCCAGACTTTGGAGTCAGAAAGCCAATTTAGGCCAGGTGCGGTGGCTCATGCCTGTAATCCCAGCACTTTGGGAGGGCAAGGCGGGTGGATTACGAGGTCAGGAGTCCGAGACCAGCCTGGCCAACATAGTGAAACTCCGTCTCTACTAAAAATACAAAAACAATCAACTGGGCATGGTGGTGTGTGCCTGTAGTCCCAGCTACCTGGGAGGCGGAGGCAGGAGAACTGCTTGAACCTGGGAGGCAGAGGTTGCAGTAAGCTGAGATTGCACCACTGCACTTCAGCCTGGGCGACAAAGTGAGACTCTGTCTCAAAAAAAAGAAAAGAAGAAAAAGCCAATGTAATCTCCAGATATGCTAAATATAGGGTGTTTTTTTTTCCCTTTTTTTTTTGGTGCCTTGACTCAGATATAAACAAATATAAGTTATATGATCTGGGTAGATCATTTAAATTTTAATGGTTCCCACATATGTAAATGGGATGTACTGGTCTCTCAAGAAAAATGGACAGAATCAGGTGCAGTGGCTCATCATGCCTGTATCCCAGCAATTTGGGAGGCTGAGGCAGAAGAATCGCTTGAGCCCAGGAGTTCGAGACCAACCACCAGCATGGGCAGCATAGTGAGACCCCATCTCTACAAAAAATTAAAAGCTGGGCATGGCGGTGCCTGCCTGTAGTCCCAGCTACTCAGGAGGTTGAGGTGGGAGGATCACTTGAGCTCGGGAGGCGGACGTTGCAGTGAGCTGAGATCATGCTACTGCACTCCAGCCTGGGTGACAGAGTGAGACTCTGTCTCAAAAGAAAAAAGAAAAGAAAAATGGACACAATTTGTATCTGTCAGTTTCTACTCACCCCAGGGACTGGAGGCAGATGGGTGGCATTAGGCATGGATACCTGTTAGAAATCCCAGTGGTGATGGGAGATAAGCAGTAGAAATGCAGTTCTAGAGTTCAGAGAAGTCGAAGCAAGAGAAATACATTTGAGAGTTACCAGCTTATAGTGGGATCTGTAGATGAGATCATCTGGGAGTAGGTGCAGGGAAAGAGAAGAAATTCAAGGACAGACCCTGGCTGATTCCAATAGGTCAGGGTGATTAGGAGGGACCACCATGCTCTTGCCTCTCAAAAACTCTCCCCATTCCACCCCAAGCTTCTCTACTCCCTTTATCTGGTTAACTTTTCCTCATTAGGATCTCAGATCTCAGTTCAGACATAACTTCATTTCGTTTTTCATTTATTCAGCACATTGTACTGGGATTAAGTGGTGAACAGTAGGATAAAATAGTCTTGGCCTTCACTGAGCTTATCTTCTACTGGGAGGGACAGTCCATAAACAAGGAAGCAAATAAACAAGGTAATTACAGACTGGCAGTCCAACACTGACTGAAATAAGCAGGATGATCAGACAGCATGACCAGGGAAAGTTCCAGAAGAGATGATTGGGAAAGGTCTCTCAGTGTTGTTGACCATGGTGCTAAGACCAGAAGTATGAGATGGATGGGAAAGAGAATTGGAAAGCGCTTGGTCTGGCTTGAGGACTGACTTTCCTTGCCCTTCAGATTTGGCTGGGTTCCCTTTGCTCTACCCCCTCTCATAACACTTAAAATTCAAATATCTCTCAAAGAGTGATTGGTGATTTGAACTAAGCTGAACTCTTTTTTTTTTTTTTTTTTTGAGGCGGAGTCTTACTCTGTCACCCAGACTGGAGTGCAGTGGTGTGATCTCGCTAACTGCATCCTCTGTCTCCCAGGGTTAAGCAATTCTCCTGCCTCAGCCTCCCGAGTAGCTGGGATTACAGGCACACACCATCATGCCTGGCTAGTTTTTGTATGTGTAGTATAGACAAGGTCCCACCATGTTGGCCAGGCTGGTCTTGAACTCCTGACCTCAAATGATCTGCCTGCCTTGACCTCCCGAAGTGCTGGGATTACAGGTGTGAGTCACTGCGCCCAGCCTGAACTCTTGATTCATTTATAGGTGTGGTCAACTAACATTTATTGAGCAGGGTTAAATTATATCAAGACTTTTCTGCAGAGTTACTGCAGGGGATATAAAAAAGAAATCTTAAAACTACGATAACTAGAGGTCTGGGTTGGGAAGGTTGGTTCATTTGCCTACACAGGGCTGGCATTCTCTGTCTGTCTCTGTCTCTCTCTCTCTCTCTCTCTGTCTCTCTCTGTTGCTCTTTTGCTCTTGCTCTCACCCTCTCCCTTCCCCTTTCTCCTCTCTCCTTTGTCTAGGGTCTAGGGAAGGATGACAAAGGAAAGAGGACAATTGCCCCCATGTCCCTACTTGAGGGTAAGTATCCTTCTGCCTCCTTCCAACCCTTTCTAGATTGGAACGTACTCTCTTTGCTCACCTGTCTCTGGTGGCTTCCTACCCTTGTTCCATATCTGAATTCACTGAAATGCATTGAGCAGGACATTAGGCTAACTGTGCCAGAGTCCAGGCCCTCCTCCACTACTTACTAGTTATGTGACTCTGGGAAAATTTCTCCTCTAAAATGGAATTACGGTACCCTCCTCCTTGGGAGGAATAAATAAAGAAGTAGTTGGTACTCTGTAAGCCAACGTAGAATTATAAAGTGTTATTAATATTTGCCTAAGGCAGAATGGAGATGTATCTGTCCAGGCGGGGACAGCATTGAGGACACTGAGAACCCAGAAAGAAGGAAATGTCTAAAATTAGGGTGAGGAGGAGAAGAAACAGAAAGAACTCTGATGATACCATTTGGTCCAGACCTATACAGCCATTTGCAGGGCTAGCTGCCCAAGATTTGAATCAAGACCCTGGGAGGATGTCAGACAATGAAGCTTTCTGCTCCAGCCTCTCCCCAGGAGCCCCAGTTTTGTGGGTATTTGGGGGTGTGTTTGTTTCCTATTGCTGTGGTTAAAAAAATGAGCACAAATTTTAAAACAACACAAATGTATTATCTTACAGGTCTAGAGATCAGAAGTCTGCAATGGGTCTCATTGTACTAATATCAGGGTGCCGGCAGAGCTGTGTTCCTTTCTGGATGTCCCAGGGAGCATGGGTTTCCTTGCCTTTTGCAGTTTTTAGAGGGTGTTCACGTTCTGTAGCTCGTGGCACTCTTCCACCATCTTTGAGGTCAGTGAGACAGGTCTTACTCTGTCACCAAGGCTGGAGTGCAGTGGCATGACCGTGGCTCACTGCAGCCTTGACCTCCTGGGCTCAAGCGATCCTCCCACCTTAGCCTCCTGAGTAGCTGAGACCACAGGCATGCACCACCATGCCTGGCTAACCTTTGATTTTTTGTAGAGATGGGGTCTTGCCATGTTGCCCAGGCTGGTCTCAAACTCCTGGGCTCAAACAATCCTCATGCCTTGGCCTCCCAAAGTGCTTGGATTACAGGTGTGAGCCACCACGTTGGGCTGCAACCTTCATTTTTTCTGCAAACTTCATTCCCTTTTGCCATGTAACATCACATTTCGGTTTCCAAGGATTAGGGTGTGGACACCTTTGGGAGGGTCACTATTGTGCATACCACAGTGGGAGACAGGACTCTAAAAATAATCTTGTTAGTTCCACTCCCGCAGATCCTCCAGCCAGCCCTCACTGACCTCCCAAAACTAGGCGAGGTGAACCTGCTTGGTGGTCCTATGTGGTTACATTCATCACTCATCCCTCTGTGTTGTGCTTGTTTCTTTGTCTGTATCTTTGAGGAGAGAGACTGCTTTTTCACTCTTAATCGTGTCTGTGTCTTCACTGGAATATAAGCACCACACGGGCAGGATCTTTGTTGGTTTTGTTGTAGATTGAAAAAGGACATTATATGTAAAGCCTTTGACTTTTAGTAGTAAAGACTTTACTATATTTGTTGAATGAATGACTTTTATCCCCATCACCTGGCATGGTCTGTAGCACAAAGTAGATGCTTCATGATGTTGTTGCTGCTATTTCTACTACTACTAATATTTATTGAGCCCTTGCTATGTGCTAGGCACTGTGAAAAAGGCCTTACATACAACATATTTAATCCACACAACAACCCATATGGAGGAGCTATATTTCCCTATCCTATACAGAAAGAAACTGAGGTTTAGGGAAGTTAAGTCATTTGCCCAAGGTCAAATGGCCTAAGAAAGGGTTGCACTTGGATTTGAAATCATATCCCTCTGACACTGAAGGCCATGAACCTTTTACTTCTAGTTGCTTTGAGAGGCAACGTATGCCCTCTGGCTTGCAGGCATCACTCTGGTACTCTGTGGAATTCCAGGGAAGGCATCGCTACCTCATCCCTGATACACTTCTCATTGACAGAGGATATTCCCTGTTTACAAGAATCCACTGTGCAAACAGGTAGGGAGGGTGCATTCCTCTCCTAGAGAATGGGATTCATCTGTTTGGCATGAGTGAGGCCCCATAAAGAACCATAGGCACATCAGGGAGTCACTAAGCCAAGCCCTCAGTAATGACAGTAGATACTGTCCTAGATCAAGGGCTTAATGTGTGAAAGCCTTAGTGATGCCTTGATTCCTACCTTTACCACCTGGGGGGACAGGCTGTCCTCAGAAAATTATGGGATTTGAGCTGTGGGTATAAGCAGCAGATGTTTGGTACTGCCAATTTAGTACTTATCAGGGCCAACCCTCTGTGACTATCTGGGCCACCTCTCTGTGAGCCAGACTGGCCTGGCCGCATAGTGTTTACCCAGTATATCCAAGATGGAATCACTGTCTTTACGGACTGGTTATAAAAACATAGGATTTTCTTGGGAAAGTTTGCTAAAGACGGAGCAGCAGGATGCAAGGGGGAAAGTCAATAATGGATTTGTGTGTTCATTCATTCACTCACTCATTCATTCAACAAATGTTGAGCACCTGTGCCCAGCTCTGTGCTGTGGGCTGCAGATCACCCTGGAAAGCAAGAGCAGTGTGCCAGCAGGGCTGCACTCTACCCTGACACCCAACACCTAACACGGTGAGTAGTGCATAACAAAGAAAGTGATAAGAATTGGAGATACAAAGACTGATTGTAGCAGCAACTACAAGGGGAGGTAAGGAAGACCCAGAATTTGAGCTGGATTGAGCTACCTAGGGAAATAGCATGAGTGAAAGCAGGAAGGCAGGGGCATGCTCCAAAGATAGTAGGTGGAGCAACAGTGCTGCCCTAGAGTGAGGGACAGGATGACAAGTTACAACTGGACTTGGTAGCAAGGACAAAAAGGCTATCTGAGGCATTTGAATTTTACATGACAGTGCATGAAGGTTCATTGAAACTTTGCTTTTTAAAAACAACAATTTTAGGCCGGGCATAGTAGCTCATGCCTGTAATCCTAGCACTTTGGGAGACCGAGGCGGACAGATGATCTGAGGTCAGGAGTTCGAGACTAGCCTGTCCAAAATGGTGAAACCCCGTCTCTACTAAAAATACAAAAATTAGCTGGGCGTGGTGGCGGGTGCCTGTAATCCCAGCAATTCCAGAGGCTGAGGTAGGAGAATCGCTTGAACCCAGGAGGCGGAGGTTGCAGTGAGTGGAGATTGCACCATTGCACTCCAGCCTAGGTGAAAAGAGTGAGACTCTGTCTCAATAAAAAAATAAAAAAAAAAACAAAACAATTTTTTAAGGTCTGATTTACATACCACAACTTTCACCCTTTTTAAGTTTACAATTAAATGTTTGTTTGTTTTTTGTTTTTTTTTTGAGATGAAGTCTCTCTCTGTCTCCCAGGCTGGAGTGCAGTGGCATGATCTCAGCTCACGGCAACCTCTGCCTCCCAGGTTCAAGAAATTCTTCTGCCTCAACCTCCTGAGTACCTGGGATTATAGGTGGGTGCCACCGCACCCAGCTAATTTTTATATTTTTAGTAGAGATGGAGTTTCACCATGTTGGCTAGGCTGGTCTAGAACTCCTGACCTCAAGTGAGCCACCTGCCTCAGCCTCCCAAAGTGCTGGGATTATAGGCGTGAGCCACCGCACCCGGTAAGTTTACAATTAAATGATGTTTAGTAAAGTTATCAAGCTGACCAACTATTACCATCACCCAGTTTTAGAACATCTCCATCACTCCAATAAGATCTTCCTTGGATCCAGTTTGAGTGGCTGATTCATCCATTAGAAAATGAATCCCTCATGCCCATTTACAGTTAATTTCCATTCCCATCCCCAACCTCAGGCAAACATTATTTTAGTTTCTGTCTCTATAGGTTTACCTTTGCGGGACATTTCATATAAATGGAATTACAGATTATGTGTTTTTTTCATGTCTGGCTTCTTTCGCTTAGCATAGTGTTTTTGAATTTCATCCACATTGTAGCAGGTAGTTGTATTTTATTCTTTTTATTGCTGAATAGTGTTCAATTGTATGGTTATATCATATTTTATTTATTCACCAGTTGATAGACATTTAGGTAGCTTCTACTTTTTGCCTATTATGAATAATGCTGCTGTGAACATTCTGCGGGCAAGTTTGTTCTATTGGGTACGTACCCAGGAATGGAATTGTTGAGTTGTATGGTAAATTTATATTTAATTCTTTCAGAGGGCTGTAATTATTTTTATTCCCTTTTAAAAACAGCTTTATTGAGATACAATTTGCATATCATAGAATTCATCTGTTTTAAGTATGCAATTCAATGAATTTTAGTATATTTATCGGGTTGTATGGCCATCACCACCACACCATCATCTAATTTTAGAACATTTCTATCACTCTAAAAAGAAATTTTGTGTCCACTTGTGGTGTTTTGGGTCTGGCTTCTTTTACCAGGCTTGTGTAAGATTCATTCACATCGTACAATATATTAGCACTCCACTCCTTTTTATTGTCAAATACTATTTCATTGTATGGATATGCCATATTTTGTTTATCCGCTCAGTGGTTAATGGACATTTGGGTTGTTTCCACTTTTTGTCTCTTGTGAACAATACTGCTATGGACATTTATGTACAAGTTTTTGTGTGGATGTGTGTTTTCATTTCTCTTGCATAGGTACCTAGGAGTGAAACTGTTGTATTATATAGTAAGTATATATTTAACCTTGTAAGAAACTGCTAAACTGTTTTCCAAACTGGCTGTACTATTTATTTATTTATTTATTTATCTTTATTTTTAATTTTTTTTGAGATGGAGTCTCGCTCTGTCACCAAGCCGGAGTGCAGTGGCGTGATCTCAGCTCACTGCAACCTCCTCCTCTCAGGTTCAAGCAATTCTCCTGCCTCAGACTCCTGAGTAGCTGGGACTACAGGCGTGTGCTACCATGCCCAGCTAATTTTTGTATTTTTAGTAGAGAGGGGGTTTTACCATGTTTGCCAGGATGATCTCGATCTCTTGACCTCGTGATCCACCCGCCTCAGCCTCTCAAAAGTCCTGGGACTACAGGCGTGAGCCACTGCACCTGGTCTGGCTGCACTGTTTATTAGGGTTCCAGTTTCTCCCTATTCTCACCAACATTTGTTATTGTCTGTCTTTTTTATTATAGCCATTCTAGTGGAGGTAAAGTATATTTCATGTGTGATTTTTTTTTGTTTGTTTTTTGAGATGAGGTCTCACTCTGTTGCTCAGGCTGGAGTGTAGTGGCACGATCATGGCTCACTTCAGGCCCCACCACCCAGGTTCAAGTGATTCTCTGCCTCAGCCTCCCTAGTAGCTGGAACTACAGGCATGCCATCACACCCAGCTAATTTTTAAAATATTTGTAGAGATGGGGTCTTGCTGTGTTGCCCAGGCTGATCTCAAACTCCTGGGCTCAAGTGATCCTTCCAATTTGGCCTCCCAAAGTGCTGAGATTACAGGCATGAGCTACCATGCCTGGATCTCATGTGGTTTTAATTTGTATTTCCTTAATGACTAATGACACTGAACACCTTTAAATGTGCTTATTAGCCATTTGTATATCTATTTTGGTCAAATGTTTTGCCCGTGTTTTAATTGGGTTGTTTGTCTTCTTATTGTATTGTAAGGATTCTTTACGTATTATGGGGGTATTATCAGATACATGATTTACAATTGTTTTCTCCCAGTCCGAGGCTAATCTTTTCCTTTTCTTAATGGCATCTGTTGAACGATTTTTGAGGAAAAAAAGGACAAAATACAGCCATGCTTCAGAAAGATAGGCAGGCAGCAGTACGTGGGATGGATCAAAAGGGACAGAGAACTCTTTTTGAAAGTTGTAATAAAGGGAACAGGCACAGGCCAAGTTTTAAAAAATTCTCCGGGAATCAAAGGGTTATAAGCAGCTCTTTATTGAAGCCTGTTTACAGTCCAGTTAACCAGTAAACCAGAATCAGTGAAACTACCCATCTGGGGAAGTGCAAAAAACCTTTCAAAAGGCTTTCCTGGATTAGAGAAAGAAAGGGAGTGAGGGAGGAGAGATGAGTGGCTATTCCAGAGCGACATAAAGAATTTCCAGCCTTGGACGGACAGCTGGGAACGTCTTCCAAGTTGGACTGGTGTTTACAAGCGGGAAGCGAGGCGGACCTTGGATTTTGGCGGGTGAAGAGGTTAGGTTGTTTAAGGAGGTGGGGCGCGTTTCAGTGGCTCTCTTTGAAAAAGCCCAGTAAGATGTCAGACCTGCTCTCAGTCTTCCTCCACCTCCTCCTTCTCTTCAAGTTGGTTGCCCCGGTGACCTTCCGCCACCACCGCTATGATGATCTTGTGCGGACGCTGTACAAGGTGCAAAACGAATGCCCCGGCATCACGCGGGTCTACAGCATTGGGCGCAGCGTGGAGGGGAGACACCTCTACGTGCTGGAGTTCAGCGACCACCCTGGAATCCATGAGCCCTGTAAGTCCTGAACAGCTCTTGAGGGTGTGTGGGGCAGGGCCTTTCCCTTGCAAATCCAGTAATTGGGGTGGTTTCTGGGGTGGTCCCTGGGGTGGTCCGTGGACGCCTCCGCCTACAAGGTATTATCTCTTTCTCGGAAAGCCTGTGCTATTTCCCTCTTAGCCCTCAAACTGCCACTGCCTCTGGGGAGCTACAACCCTCCTTCAGGCTTCAGCCTTTTCCTCCTTTTTGGGTTCTGTTTGCTCAAAACCTTAATGGTAAAAGGTGAGTCTTCTTCCCTGCTCATGTCCCATATCCCTTCGTTTCCCCCATTACCTTTCTTTTCCCCTTGCTATTGTTCTGTCTCTCCCCATCCAATGGCTCAGGAGACATAGGCAGAAACAATGAGCCCTTCTAGTTCTGCCAGGAAACTTAGAAGGGTATAGGGAAATCTCTTTGGGGAGTGACAGGGTGGTATTCTAGAGAGAGTTTGGGGACTGGGGTGTTAGTTGTATTTACTGGATTCTTTTTTCTTTTTTCTTTTTTTGAGACAGGGTCTGGCTCTGTTGCCCAGGCTGGAATGCAGTGGCATGATCTCAGCTCACTGCAGCCTCGATCTCCTGGGCTCAGGTGATCCTTTCCCCTCAGCCTCCTAGGTAGCTGGGACCACAGGCATGCACCACCACGCCTGGCTAACTTTTGTATTTTTAGTAGAGACAGGGTTTCATCATGGTAACCAGGCTAATCTCAAACTCCTGGGCTTAGGTGATCCACCCACCCTGGCCTCCCAGTGTTGGGATTACAGGCATGAGCCACCACACTTAGCCTGGATTCCTTTCTTTAGTTTGTTTCTACTATAAAAGCAATCCGTGTTTGGATTAAAATTTAGAAATTAGATAAGGAAAAAAATAATAAAACTCACCCCAAATCCCACCAGTGTTAATGTATTGATGTATATCCTTCCAGACTTTTTTCTATGCATATTTAAACCCCCGACACAAACTCATGTAATTGTTTCTATAAAAATGAAATTATATTATAACTGCCCTTCTCATTTCACAATCTGTTATGGATAGCATCCATGCCTATAAGTGCAGATCTACATCATTGTGGTTTTGGCTGTGTAATAGCTCATTGCATGACTGTGTTTAACTGTCCATATATTGATGGACATTTAAGTTGTTCCTAATTTCTCACTTCTTTCCTTACCAGTTCCTCCTTCAAACTGTCAACTTCAAATCTCCCTTTACCTCTTCGCTTCCACATCCCCTGCCCGAGTCCAGACTCCATCCCAAGCTGCCTACATGATTGCACTGAACTCCCAACTGGTCTCTAACTTCATTTTTTTTTTTTTTTTTTTTGAGACAGAGTCTCACTCTGTTGCCCAGGCTGTAATGCAGTGGCGCGATCTCAGCTCACTGAAACCTCCACCTCCTGGGTTCAAGCGATTCTCCTGCCTCACCCTCCCAAGTAGCTGGGATTACAGGCGTGCACCACCACGCCTGGCTAATTTTTTTTTATTTTTAATAGAGGTGGGGTTTCACCATGTTGGCCAGGCTGGTCTCAAACTCCTGACCTCAAGTGATCTGCCAGCCTTGGCCCTCCAAAGTGTTGGGATTACAGGCATGAGCCACTGTGCCCAGCCAGGTCTCTCACTTCTAACTGCTGCACTCTGAATCTTCCATTTGGTACACAGATGCCAGAAAAATTTTCCTAAATCCTGACATAATCCCACTTCCTACTTTAAAAGCCTCACACCCAGTGGACTGGCCATGGGAATCAGAATATTGCATGGAGGAGGCTCAAAGAAGGCCATGGGTTTACCTGGGATAATTGCCTCACTTTGAAACTGCACTTCCATAACAAGTAGCCTGCTGTCAATCAGATCATATGTTCACTGTGGAAGCTTGCGAGTGTTCATGGACATTACGGGGTTAGCACCCCAACACTCCAAGCCCCCTCCTTGGTGCTCCTGTACTTTCTAGCTTCCAAGGCCTTCCTTGAAGCTTTTTCACAGGACTCTAGCCCTCACTGTTCCCTCTTTTCTCTGAAGTGCTATAACTACTATTCACCAATTCATTCCTTTCATTCATTCATTCCACAAATATTTACCAATCACCTACAATATGCAGGCACTTTTGTAGACTCTGGAAGTACAGCGGAGAATAAAACAAAGACCCTGCCCTCATGGGCCTGAATTCTAGTGGGGTAAGACTGACAATAAATGGGTAACTAAGTAAATACATATTACATCAGATGGAAATAAGTGCTGTAGAGAAAATTAAATCGGGAAAAAGAGATAAGGATGGCATGGAGGAAGACAAGGAGGAGCAGGAGAGGCACTCAGGAGAGGCATCTCCACTGAGGTAGCTTTGAGCAGAGAGCTGAAGGATGGGTGTGATGGCACATGCCGTGCTGTTATTGGGGAGGAAAAGATGACGGGCAGAGGGAAGAGCAATGCTTGGCACATGTGAGGAACAGCAAGGGGGCCAGTGCGGCTCCAGCCAAGTGAACGAGGGGAGAGCAAAAGAGGAGGTCACAGCCATGTGATGGGGACACCAGGCAATAGGAGATCACACAGGGCCTCATAGGCCCTGGTAAAGATCTGGGCTTTTACTTTGAGTCAAGTGAGAAGCCACTGGAGGGTTTTTTAAGCAGAAGAGGGAGACGATCTGACTTAAATTTTGTAAAGATCACTCAGAACAGGGGTCAGCAAACTACAGCCCAAGGGCCAGCCACCTGTTTTGGTAAATGAAGTTTTATGGGAACATAGTCACGCCCATTCACTTTTATCTTGTCCGTGGCTGCTTTTGCTGGAAGAGTTGAGTAGCTGTGACAGAGACAACACGGCCCACAAAGCCTAAAGGATTTACTCTCTAGTCCCTAATAAAAAAGTTTTGCCAACCCCTGACTCTGGAGAATAGACTTTAAAGGGGCTAGGCAGCTGCAGGGAGACCAAGTGGGAGATGTATTGCAATAACCTAATATGGCCAATAGTACCAAGCTTGAAGGTGCAGGGGCTTGAACCGAAATGGTAGCAGTGATTGTTATGAGAAGTGGTTGTGTTCCAGATATATTGAAAGTAGAGGCCAGCTATGGTGGCTTATGCCTGTAATCCCAGTACTTTGGGAGGATTGCCTGAGGCCAAAAGTTTCAGACCAGTCTGGGCAACATAGTGAGACTTTGTCTCTGTAATAATTTTTTTCTAGAAAATTAGCCTGGTGTGGTGGTGTACACTTGTGGTCCCAGCTACTCAGGAGGCTGAGGTGGGAGGATGGCTTGAACCGAGAAATTCGAGAGGCCGTCCTGAGCTATGATTGCACTCCAGCATGAACGACTGAGCAAGACCCTGTCTCTAAATAAAAAAAAAAAGAAAAAGAAAAAAGAAAAGAAAAAGGATAACCAAAAGAATCTGATATTAAGCATCTACTAAGTTCATGGCACTGTTCAAAGTTCTTTAGGGCAGTGGTTCCCAGACTTACAGATTTCATAAAGAAGTTAAAAAAAGGTGTGTTTTTTAATCAAATAAATAGGAGACCAGAGGGAACTAAAACAGATCTTCCAAATTTTATTTTACTGAATAAGGATGTGAAGAAAACTACCTGTCATCTGCTACATCCATCCTTTTCTAACAGAAAAGACATTTTAACACCAAGAAAAGTAAGAAAGACATAATCTACGATTAAAAAAAACACACTAAGATTAAAGAATACCCACTAAGGAAAATCCACCACATGATCCTTATGGATTATAAGCATTCCTTTGAGAAAAACTGCTGTAGATATACTAAGATAAATAATAATGGATGGTGTCACAAGTTAAAAATTATGTACACTGCTAAGGCCAGGTCCGGTAAAGGAAATAGAACACGTATACAAATAGGTAAAACCCAGCTGGGTGCAATGGCTCACACCTGTAATCCCAGCACTTTGGGAGGGCAAGGCAGGTGGATCACCTGAGGTCAGGAGTTTGAGACCAGCCTGGCCAACATGGTGAAACCCTGTCTCTACTAAAAATATAAAAATCAGCCAAGTGTGGTGGCAGGCACCTGTAGTCCCAGCTAATTGGGAGGCCGAGGCAGGAGAATTGCTTGAACCCGGGAGGTGGAGGTTGCAGTGAGCTGGGATGATTTTGCCACTGCACTCCAGACTGGGTGACAGAGTGAGACTCCATCTCAAAAAAAAAAAAAAAAAAAAGGTAAAACCAGGGAAGTCAACAGAGAGCTCTCTCTCATCAAGGAGAATCCAAGATGACTTCACAGAATATCATGTGAACTGGGCCTAGAAGGGTGGTAAGAAGGATTTGGAAATGAGAAGATGAAGAGGTACAGAATGAGAAAAGTCATGGAGGCAGGAAAGTATTGGGTGGAAGAGAAATCATTTGGCAAGAGCTTTTCGCCTTCCTCTTAAAAGACAGCAAGAATGATTTTCTTTAGGTGATCCAAGAAACTTTCAGATCCTCAATTCTTACCTCAAGTTGAACAGTTAACATGGCCCAAGAGAAGACTAAGGAATGAGACATAGCAGGTGTCTTCCTATTCTGTGCCTTCAGATTTGGCCTGCTTGGATTTGAAGGAGTGATTTCAGTTTTCCTGTACTGCAGTGGGGAGAATGGAGAACGAGCTCAGTCCTGCCCACAATCCTATTCTTTGTGGTAGGTGGGGTGGGAGGGAGTGGGGAAAACCCCTGCCAGCCCACTGAATCTTAGATCCATCTCTGCAGAGCTGGTCACCTCTGCTCACCTGCTGTGTTCTTGTTCAGATGGAGCAAGAAACTTTTCAAGTGCCAAGAAAATTAAGTTTTCAACTGGGATCATTAGCAGCTGTTATGCTAAAACCTAGAGTACTTCATGAAAGCAGGTTATGGGGAACATCCTTATCCTGAAAGGTTTGTCTCTGAGAAGCAGAGTGCTACTGTAAATGGCACTGTAAGTGCCACCTGGGCTTGGGCCTCTATAGAGCCATTAGCTAGGCAACCTCAGACAAGTTACTTAACCTCTCCCATCCTTATTACCCTCACCCTGAGGCTATTAATGCCCACTTTACAGATTTTCTGTGAATTTTAGCAGTATCGAACATAACTGTCCAGTACACTATGGGGGTTCAATAAATGGCACTCATTATTATCCCTGGGATGAATTTTTGTAGCTTTTGTAACTGTAATTGGTTAGGAAGGGGCTCAGGGATTATTGCAAAGGACCCAATGAAAGCATGAGATTTTCTTTCATTCGTTACTGAAAAAGAGAAAAAAAGGTCCTTGTGCAAGGTTAGGCGTCAATGGCACTTCCAAGCTTCCCCCATCTTTTCTCTTCCTTGCAGTGGAACCAGAGGTCAAGTATGTGGGGAACATGCACGGCAATGAAGCGCTGGGCCGTGAGCTGATGCTGCAGCTGTCGGAGTTTCTGTGCGAGGAGTTCCGGAACAGGAACCAGCGCATCGTCCAGCTCATCCAGGACACGCGCATTCACATCCTGCCATCCATGAACCCCGACGGCTATGAGGTGGCTGCTGCCCAGGTACGAGGTCTAAGGGAGATGCCAGGGAGAGATCAAGGCCTTCTTAGGAAATAAAGTCCAGTGGACAAGATTCCCTCTCTGTCCCACTATAAATGTCACAAATGTTAAAAGTAAAAGAAGAAATGGCTAAGAGAAAAAATCCATCAGAAATATAAGAAAGGATGAAGAGGTGGGTTCAGTCCTACAGCACCTCAGGCAATAAACGTGGGCTCTCTCTGAGCCTGCATTCCCTCAACACCTTTCCAGATGACCTCAGGGTTTTATTGTGAGGATTAATGTGGCAATATCTGTGATAACACTTTGTAACCTGGAAAATACTCAACAGATGTGGAGGGATAAGGCAAAATAAAGCTCCTTTCCTGAACTTTTAGCATCAAACCCTAAATACCTTTCTTTCTTCCACACTACATTTCCATTTGCATTTGTGGAGAAAATAACAAGGACAACAGGCTTTCCTCAGAATTGGGGATAGGGGGCTAATTCTACATTCTTCATACTTTATTATATTTCCATAGAGTTGTTTCCTCTACTAGTATAGTACTTAGCCTATTGGTTCTATATTTTAGAGTTATATTTGCAGTGGGACCGATAAGAAAAAATGTCTAAGGGCTTTCTTTTTTTGGGATGGAGTCTTACTTTGTTGCCCAGGCTGGAGTGCAGTGGTGCGATCTCGGCTCACTGCAACTTCTGCCTCCCGGGTTCAAGCAATTCTCCTGCCTCAGCCCTCGAGTAGCTGGGTCTACAGGCATGCGCCACCATGCCCAGCTAATTTTTTGTAGTTTTAGTAGAGACGAGATTTCGCCAGGTTGGCCAGGCTGGTCTCGAACTCCTGGCCTCAGGTGATCCACCCACCTCAGCCTCCCAAAGTGCTGGGATTACAGGCGTGAGCCACCGTGCCTAGCAGGACTTTTTACTTTATTTTCTAACATAAATTCAAAATGTCAGCATGCCTAACATTCGTCTTATTATTATTAGTAACATCTTAAGTGTTTCAGACCGATATGCCTCACTTTAAATCAATGGTTCTCTTTTGTGGCTGTGCATCAGAATCACAGGTGAAGATTTTGAAATACAGATTCCCAGGTCCCACCCCAGACCTACTGAGTTAGTATTGTCAAGGGTGAGGCCAGGCATCGATCTGCCTTATGCAATGGAGATGTTCCTTTAAAAGCTGTGTTTAAAAGGCAGGGTTTTCGGCCAGGCCTGTAATCCCAGCACTTTGGGAGGCCAAGGTGGGTGGATCACCTGAGGTCGGGAGTTAGAGATCAGCCTGACCAACATGAAGAAACCCTGTCAATACTAAAAATACAAAAAATTAGCCAGGCATGGTGGCATATGCCTGTAATTCCACCTACTCGGGAGGCCGAGGCAGGGGAATTGCTTGAACCCAGGAGGCGGAGGTTGTGGTGAGCCGAGATCGTGCCATTGCACTCCAGCCTGGGCAACAAGAGCAAAACTTCGTCTCAAAAAAATAAAAAATAAAAAATAAAAAAAATAAAAAGGCGGGATTTTCTTGGGGGGAGAGTACGTTAAAGCATATTTTAAACTGACTTGAGGATAGGGCTGGGGGGTAAGTAGAGACAGAGAGAGGGATGGAGCCAGGACGTTGAACCAAACACAAACTTGACTCTTGTAGTCTCACCACTTCCTGCTGAAATGACTCTACAAATGAAGAAAGCGAATTTTCTTTCACCACTGGAAATCAGAGTGGTGCCCACTACTCTTCCTCAACACTTGACTTCCCAAAGAGCAGGAAAATTGGAAAGAGGTGTGGGAGGGAATCCCAGCCTGGCTGATTTCCTTCTATTAGCCCTTTCCTGTATTGCAGTGGGGAGAACGGAGAACCAGCTCAGTCCTGCCCACATCCTTTGCAGTAGGTGGGGTGGGAGGGAGTGGGGAAAATCCCTGCCAGTCCACTGAATCTTAGAGCCATCTCTGGGAAGCTGGTCACCTCTGCTCACCTGCTGTGTTCTTGTTCAGAGGGAGCAGATCTTGAACCTGAACCCGAGAGGACCCATCAGGTTCTCAGACTCTCAGAGATACCTGCCATGCCCAGAGGCAAGCTGTCTGTGTGGCTACACAGAGAAGAACTTCCTGGCCACCAGACTTTGAAGCCACTTATAGGTGGCCAGAATAATGCCCCCCACCAAAGATGTCCATGTCCTAATCCTCAGAACCTATGAATATGTTATGTTACTGGGCAAGGAGGAATTAAGGTTGCAGATGGAACTAAGGTTGCTAAACAGTTGACCTTAAAATAACCTGGAGTATTGTGGGGGGATGGGGCCCGGTGTAATCAATTATGAGGGTCCTTTAAATGTAGAAGAGGGAGGCCAAAGGTCACAGTCAGAGAGAGATCTGAAGATGTTACACGGCTGGCTTTAAAGATGGAAGAGCCTTGGCCGGGCGCCGTGGCTCAGGCCTGTAATCCCAGCACTTTGGGAGGCTGAAGTAGGAGGATCACCTGAGGTCAGGAGTTCAAGACCAGCCTGACCAACATGGAGAAACCGTGTCTCTACTGAAAATACAAAATTAGCCAGGCGTGGTAACACATGCCTGTAATCAATCCCAGCTACTCGGGAGGCTGGGGCAGGAGAATCACTTGAACCCAGGAGGTGAAGGTTGCGGTGAGCTGAGATCACGCCATTGCACTCCAGCCTGGGCAACAAGAGCAAAACTCTGTCTCAAAAAAAAAAAAAAAAAAAAAAAAAAGATGGAAGAGCCAAGGAATGTGAATGGTCTCTAGAAACTGGAGAGACACCTTGCTTTTAGGCCTGTGAGACTCGTTGTAGTCTTCTGACCTCCAAAACTATGAGACAATACACTCGTGCTGTTTTAAACCACTAAATTTGGGGTAATTTGTTACAGCAATAATAGGAAACACAACACTAGCCCTGTTTATGAAACCTTCTGTTAGGGGAAGCCCCTTCCTGCCAACTTAACTATTGACCAGTGTGCAGGGAAATCAGTGGATAATGCCCATAGCTGTTTATGCTGACAGTCAAGAGCTGCCTTGATATAAATAAGCAAGCAGTGACAAGCCCCTGGAAGCATAAAGAAAATCATTATGTCACAGAAGTGTACACCAAAATGAAAGATCCAATAAATGTTTTCCACTGGAACACAACTGATGTAGGAAATTTAAAGGAACTTCAAAACAATTATGTTTTCAATAGGATCTAAAAATGAAATACAAGCAGGGTGCCATGAAAAGAGGAGAAATCTGAGAATAATACTGAATTATTAGAAAAAAATGTAATCTGCCACATTTTATTGGTTAGAAAAGGGAAAATATGAGAGCGGCAATTCATCTGTGAGATTCTAGCTTCCCGGCATCCATTCATTCACTTCCAGGAACAGCCAACAATTTGGGCTCCACCTTCTCAGTCTACAGGGACCCAGCTGGCACTATCTCCCTTCTCCAATGCCACACAAAACATTAAATGGAATTTCAATTTTGAATGAGCCTTTTAACATATCTCTATTCTATCACTCTATGTATTTAATTATTTATGTGTGTGTCCATCTCCCCATGTGTACTATGAATTCCTAGAAGGCTAGACTATAATGTCTCACCTATCTCTTTCCCCAGTGTCTATCTGAGAGCTCTGAATAGAGAAGGACTTAAGTAAATGTTGGTTGACTAAATAGATGACCTAATGAGTGAGTGAATACATGAGGAAATAAATGATAAAATCTGAAATATGGACAGAGAAATTAAGGGATCCAGAAAGTTGATATTGCTCAAAAGAAAGATAAGTAAGGATCCTAAATTTTTTGAAAGGGGGAGAAGTGAGTTTCCATAGTGTAACCACTTTGAAAAACAGTTTAACAGTTTCTCAAAAAGTTAAACATAAGGCCGTAGTGGCTCACATCTGTAATCCCAGCACTTTGGGAGGTGGCTGGATCACTTGAGCCCAGAAGTTTGAGACCAGTGTAGGCAACATGGCAAAACCCCATCTTTACAAATAATTTAAAATTAGCCAGGTGTTGTGGCGCGTGCCTGTAAGCACCAGCTACCAGGAGGCTGAGGTGGGAGGATCACCTGGGCCCAGGAGGTTGAGGCTGCAGTGAGCCATGATCATGCTGTTATACTCCAGCCTAGGCAACAGAGTGAGACCCTGTCTCAAAACAAAAACAAAAACAAACAAACAAAAAACAATTAAACATGGACTTAGCTTATGACTCGGCACTTATAGATATCTACCCAGAGGAAATGAAAACATACATCCACACAAAGACTTGTACGTGGATGTTCAAAGCAGCATTATTAACAATAGCCAAAATGTGAAAACAACCCAAATGTCCATGAATCTCCCCCTACCAGCCTTTGCCAAAATTTGCATTCACCTGAAATCTGTGACTATGATCTTATTTGGAAATACATAGTCATCCTTCAGTATCCGTAGGTGATTGATTCCAGGGCCCCCCACCAATACCAAAATCCTCGGTTGCTCAAGTCCCTTATATAAAATGGCATAGTATTTGTACATAACTTATGCACATCCTCCTATATACTTTAAATCATCCCTAGATTACTTATGTTACCCAGTACAATGTAAATGCTATATAAACAGTTGTTATAATGTACTGTTTAAGGAATAATGACAAGAAAAAAGTATGTACATATTCAGTACAGATGCAACCATTATAGGCCTAACTACATTTTCAACCAGAGGTTGGTTGAATCCACACATGTGGAACCCATGGATATGGAGGGCCTACTGAGGGTCTTTATGGATACAATTAAGTTAAGATGAGGTCACCTAGGATCAGGATGGACTCTAAATCCAGCATAACTGGTGTCCTTGTAGGAAGAAAGAAATTTGCGAATAGAGATGCAGACAGACTGGGGAGGAGGCCATGTAAAGATGAAAGCAGAAATTAGAGTGATGGGTCTAAGAGCCAAAGAATGCCAAGGACTGCCTCTGGCCACCAGAAACTGGAAGAAACAAAGAAGGGGACCAGAGAGTGTGCCGCCCATCCAGTTGACTTGATTACAACTTCTAGCCTCCAAAGAATAAACTGGAGAATAAATTGCTGTTGTTATAAACCACCTAGTTTGTGGTGATTGTTATGGCAGCCCTAGGAAACTAATACAGTTTCCTAATACTGATAGTATTAAACTAATACTAATACTGGTGAATGGATAAACAAAATGTGATAAATCCACATAATGGAACTATTCAGCAATAGAAAGAAATGAAGTACTGATACATGCTGCAACATAGATGAACCTCACAAACATTATGCCCAGAGAGGGGGGAAAACCCACAAAAGAACAGATAATGTATGACTGACTTATGTGATCTGTCCAGAAGAGGCAAGTCTAAGGAGAGAGAAAGTTATTACCTAGGGCTGGGATGAAAATGAGAAGTGACTGTAAATGGGAATGAGGTGTCTATTTGGTGTGACAGAAATGTTCTAAAATTAGATTGCAATGATGATTATACAACTCTGTAAACATACTAAAATTCATTGAATTGTACATTTAAAATGAGTGAATTTTATAGTATATGAATTATATCTCAATAAAGCTGTTCATAAAACATTGGGGTTCCCATGATCCTGAAACACCCTACTCTCATTAGAATTTCTCTTGAGATATGTACCTCTTACACGTGATCTACAGGGAACTTGAAGCCCACCACTGTGACTTTGGATAAGTCACAGAAGAAAATGATTCATCTTCTTGTGATTTTTTCCCTAAAGAGAAAAAAATGCTACATCATTTGATTAAGCTAGTATCTAAGAACTATACAATGTCCTTCAAATATAGGATTCATGGCTGCATGCAGTAGCTGTTGCCTGTAATCTCAGCACTTTGTTTGTTTGGTTGGTTTTTTTTTAGACAGAGCCTTGGTCTGTCACCCAGGCTGTAGTAAAGTGGCACATTCTTGGCCCACTGCAACCTCCACTTCCTGGGTTCAAGTAATTCATGTGCCTCAGCCTCCCGAGTAGCTGGGACTACAGGCACGCGCCACCACACCCAGCTAATTTTTGTATTTTTTAGTAGAGATCATGTTTCACCATTTTGGCCAGGCTGATCTTGAACTCCTGACCTCAAGCGATCCACCCACCTCCGCCTCCCAAAGTGCTGAGATTACAGGCATGAGCCACTGCACCTGGCCTCTCAGCACTTTGGAAGGGCGAGGTGGGTGGATCACTTGAGCCCAGGAGTTCGATACCAGTCTGGGCAACCAGCCTCATCTCTACCAAAAAAAGAAAAGAATAAAGAACAATTAGCAGGTGTGGTGGCATGTACTTGTAGTCCCAGCTACTCAGGAGACTGAGGTGGGAGGATCGCTTGAGCCCAGTAGATAGAGGTTGCAGTGAGCCAAGATTGTACCACTGCACTCCAGCCTGGGCAACAGTGAGAACCTATCTCCAAAAAAAAAAAAGTTAGAAAATATAGGATTCAATCTGAAACCTTCATTTTTCGTCTTTTCATTTTCCCTTAGGGCTCAAACAAGCCTGGGTATCTAGTTGGCAGGAACAATGCAAATGGAGTGGACCTGAACCGCGACTTCCCTGATCTCAATACCTATATCTACTACAACGAGAAGTACGGAGGCCCCAACCACCACCTGCCCCTTCCAGACAACTGGAAAAGTCAGGTAGGAGATGAAATTTGCAAACAAAGCAGGTAAATCAGCATCTGGAATTTCTTGCAGAAAGACTGCTAAGCCATCTTTACATCAACTAAACAAGCAAGAATTAAGCATCAACTCAATTCAGTGTTAACCCATCTAGAGCAATATTATCTATTTCTTCTGTGTCTTTGTATTTATTTTCTCCTCAGCATAGAGCCCTCCATGGAGCACACACTCACTAAGTGATTTTTTTTTTTTTTTAAGACGGAGTTTCGCTCTGTCGCCCAGGCTGGAGTGTAATGGTGCGATCTCAGCTCACTGCAACCTTCGCCTCCCAGGTCTAAGCGATTCTCCTGCCTCAGCCTCCTGAGTAGCTAGGATTAAAGGTGCACATCACCATACCCAGCTAATTTTTGTATTTTTAGTAGAGACGGGGTTTCACCATGTTGACCAGGCTGGTCTCAAACTCCTGACTTCGTGATCTGCCTGCCTCGGCCTCCCAAAGTGCTGGGATTACAGGCGTGAGCCACCGTGGCCGGTTAAATGTTTGATATTAGTGATGATTGTGGTGAAGGATATGAAAGCAGTATCATTTGGTTGCATGGTTCTTAACAATTTTCCAAAATTATTTCACAGCCAGTTTCAGTTGATCATGCCATCATGTGAAATGTACCAAGCAGTGTTATCCATCTCTGTTTTATAGCTATTACACTTAGAGAGAAAATAATTTACATTCTCACAGGTAGTGATTGATGGAATCAGGATGAAGATGCAGGCCTTCTGATTCTTATTCCAACATTCTTTCTACTACACTAGACTGTGGACAGAAGCATTCTATAGAGAAGTCTGTCTTACATGTGATAAGCTGTATGCTTACCAACAATTAGCTATAGAAAGAGGCTCAGGCTGGGTGTGGTATCTCACACCTGTAATCCCAGCACTTTGGGAAGCTGAGACGGGAGGATTGCTTGAGGCCAGGAGTTTGAGACTAGCCTGGGCAACATAGTGAGGCCCCATCTCTACAAAACAAAAATACAAAATTTAGCTAGGTGTAGTGGCACATGTCATAGACTTAGCTATTTGGGAGGATCCCTTGAACCCAGGAGTTCAAGAGTTCAAGGTTACAGTGAACTATTGTCCTGCCTGCTCCAGCCCAGGCGACAGAGCAAGAGACCCCGTCTCCAAAAAAAAAAAAGTTCAGGGAATCTAACCCTCATTTTTTGGCCTGGCACGGTGTCTCATGCCTGTAATCCCAGCACTTTGGGAGGCTGAGGCGGGCAGATCACGAGGTCAGGAGATTGAGACCATCCTGGCTAACATGGTGAAACCCCATCTCTACTAAGAATACAAAAAATTAGCCGGGCATGGTGGCGGCTGCCTGTAGTCCCAGCTACTGGGGAGGCTCAGGCAGGAGAATCACGTGAGCCTGGGAGGTGGAGGTTGCAGTGAGCCGAGATTCCGCCACTGCACTCCAGCCTGGGTGACAGAGCGAGACTCTGTCTCAAAAAAAAAAAAAGTTCAGGGAATCTAACCCTTAGTTTTTTCTTCTCCCTTTTTTCTTTTTCTTTCTTTCTTTTTTTTTTTGGAGACAGAGTCTTGCTCTTTTACCTCAGGCTGGAATGCAGTGGCACAATCTTGGCTCACTGCAACCTCCGCCTCCCGGGTTCAAGCGATTCTCCTGCCTCAGCCTCCTGAGTAGCTGGGATTACAGGCACGTGCCACCACCCCTGGCCAATTTTTGTATTTTTAGTAGAGACAGGGTTTTACCATGTTGGTCAGGCTGGTCTCGAACTCCTGGCCTTGTGATCCGCCCGCCTCAGCCTCCCGAAGTACTGGAATTACAGGTGTGAGCCACAACACCTGGCCCCTTTTCCCTTTCTATATGACCTTTGACTACTTTATCATTATTATACCCTCCCTGATTTCCCTTACTCTTCCAATTGGAGGATCCCATTCAATATTCCTAGGCCTCACTCTCCAAGAGGCCTGTAATGGAAGTCCTTGGTAACGTGAGTGGTTTCACCCTGCTGGTGGGCCTGCTCCTGAAAATAACTAGGCATCCTCTGAGCATCACTGCCACCCCTGGTGATCACGCTGTGTGGGATAGTTTGAAATGTTCTATTTGTGAATGTCTAAACTTAGAGACTGGGGAAAGAAAAGCAAAGCAGGTGTAAGCCTTTTAATTGGGAGTCTCCCAAATGGAGTATTCTGGGTTTTTTTCTCCCTTGAAAACGAAGCAAAAGCCATGCTGACATGTTAGATTTCAAACAGCAACTATCCTCTTGGTTCAAGTAAACAGTAAATAAAAAATAACTTTGTAAGGCTGGGCGCAGTGGCTCACACCTGTAATCCCAGCACTTTGGGAGGCAGAAGCAGGCAGATCAGCTGAGGTCAGGAGTTCGAGACCAGCCTGGCTAACATGGTGAAACCCCATCCTACTAAAAATACAAAAATTAGCCAGCTGTGGTGGTGGGTGCCTGTAATCCCAGCTACTTGGGAGGCTGAGGCAGGAGAATTGCTTGAACCCTGATGGCAGAGGTTGCAGATGGCGTCACTGCACTCCAGCCTGGGCAACAGAGCAAGACTCCGTCTTACAAAAAAACCAAAGCCAAAAAGCAAAGAACTTCGTGTTAGTCAGCATATCCAACCAGAAGAATGTTCTGATGTATTAAACTTGTTTCTCTAAGTAAAATAAGGTAATTGAATCAATGATAACTAGGCTCCCACTCAATCCTCTGTCTAAATTTTAGGGGGAAAAGCAAAGAGGTTTCCCTTGCTCTTGATGGAATAGCCTTGAGGAAGAGGAACAGTGAGAAGCTGGCCTTGTTCTGATAGAGGCTTAGGACTCAAAGACAGAACTGCCCCAGAGGGTCTGAGCCCTGGTCACAGACCAAGACTGGTGCCCTCGCAATTATATTCATTCTGATTGAGACTCAACCCTATTTATCCAGTCCCCTTGGGATGGAAAAGATGGAGCCTGTAGAGCTGACCGTGGTCTAGAAGGAGCCATTAACACAGTAACACTACATAATCTCTAAAATTGTTCATCCTGAGGAGGAAAAATGCTGTAGACTGTAAATTATTTACTTACACTGCAAGTCCAAGTGGATTCAAGGCTTTCTTTGGAATATTGTCACTCACTAGCAATATAATATGCAATAGAAAGGTGGAATTTCACTGCTTAGCCAAGACTGGCCCATCTGACAGTATGTCTAACCCATGAAATTTGGATATGACCACAGGAGTGTATTCTACATGTCAATATTACAGCGGGGAGAAAGGAGGTTGAAAACCATTACTGTAAACTAGCATTTTTCAGATTGATTTATTGGAGTCCTAAATTTCTGCTAAGATGACTTAGAAGTCACTGGAGCAGTGGGTAAAATGGGAAACCCTTTTCTAGGGTCCAGAGAGAGGCCAAGCTGGGGCTCTGAGCTCTCCAATCATGATATCTCTTCATACAGAACTTCTCTTTTTTGGCTGGGAATGGTGGCTCACGCCTGTAATCCCAACACTTTGGGAGGTGGAGATGGGCACATTGCTTAAGGAGTTCAAGACCAGCCTCGGTAACATGGCAAAACCCCATCTATACAAAAAATACAAAAATTAGCCAGGTGTGGTGTTGCATGCCTGTAGTCCCAGCTACTAGGGAGGCTGAGGTAGGAGGATCGCTTGAATCCGGGAGGTGGTGGCTGCAATGAACTGAGATTGCACCACTGCACTCCAGTCTGGGTGACAGAGTGAGACCCTGTCTCAAAAACAAAAAACAAAACAAAACAAAAAACTTCTCTCTCTCTCTCCCTTTCTTTCTCTCTCAACAGACTTTATTTTTTAGGGTAGTTTTAGGTTCACAGCAAAATTGAGCAAAAAGTAGAGTTCTCATATACTCCCCACCCCACTCCACCCACCCCACCATCAACATCCCACCCCAGAGGGGTGTGTTTATCACAGTCAGTCATGAACCTACCTTGACTCATCATGAGCGCTCTGAGTCCATAGTTACGTTACTGCTCTTTTGGTGTTGTGCATTCTACGGGTCTCAACAAAGGTATGATGATATATAGCCACCATTATGGTATCATGCAGAATAGTTTCCTTGCCCTAAATGCTCTCTCTTTACCTCTTTTGTATATTGGGATTCCACATAAGATTTCATTTTGAAAAAACTCTATACACGCCATTGTTGAAACCATCATGCCAAAGGTCAACATTTCCCCATCTCCACTTTTCATATCCGCCAAGACGCTCACTGTTTCATTCAGACATTTTATCTCCTCAGGCCACTTCCTGACAGACTTACTCTAACCGCCATTTGTTTGGTAGCCCCAGTTGCCCCTTCACCGCCAACCTCTCGCCTCCTCCCAGGTGGAACCCGAGACCCGGGCAGTGATCCGGTGGATGCACTCCTTCAACTTTGTTCTTTCAGCCAATCTCCACGGAGGGGCGGTGGTGGCCAATTACCCGTATGACAAGTCCTTTGAGCACCGGGTCCGAGGGGTCCGCCGCACCGCCAACACCCCTACGCCTGACGACAAGCTTTTCCAGAAGGTATGTGGAGAAGGGGCTTGTCCCGCCAGGGGAACTTGGGGCTCAGGAGATGAGCTTAAGATCAGTAACACAGAACCCTTTTCAGCGCGAGGCCACAGAAAGTAATTGAAAATACCGCTTGTTTGTGAGGAGCTTACAGTCTAGTAAATGACATTTGGTTTTGAATGATAAGCCATAGATTCATAACAAAGTAAATACAAAGAAAACTTTATAGTAATTACCACGATGCAGAAAATACTTAGGCTAATGATGAGCGAGAAAAATGCCCAAAGACTAATAGCACGAGTGTCATTAAATGTGAATTTCTGGGGGGTCTAAAGTAGAATTTTATGATAATATATCCATATTAATGAAAAATAGACTGTGATAGTATTAGGTGGGGCCTTAAAGAAAAAAAGAAAAATAGACTACATGAAAAAGATTTAAAGTTCAAAACGATATGTTAACATTAATTTTATATTAATATATAAAATGGTATAATATAATAAATTTGTAATTATTGGCCTGGCACGGTGGCTCACGCCTGTAATCCCAGCACTTTGGGAGGCCGAGGCAGACGGATTGCCTGAGGTCAGGAGTTTGAGACCAGCCTGCCCAACATGGCAAAACACTGTCTGTACTAAAAATACAAAAATTAGCCAGGCACGGTGGTGGGTGCCTGTAATCCCAGCTACTTGGGAGGCTGAGACAGGAGAATCACTTGAAGCTGGGAGGCGGAGGTTGCAGTGAGCCAAGATTGTGCCACTGCACTCCAGCTTGGGTGACAAGAGTGAAACTCCGTCTCAAAAAAAAAATTATATACGAATGTATTAATATATAATATATCTATATAATTTAAATAAACATTAATGATATTAAGTATTAATCATTAATGAACTACATGGTGAATAGCACATTGTTTTTTTCTCCATTGATCTCACTTTGCCCACTGTATAGTAAATAGTAATGAAGGAGAATTATAGAGTTCAAATATATTCCTCTCCCTCCAACGCACACCTCTCACCCCCTAAATATGCATTACTTTTCCTGGAGAAGTCTTGCCTTACTTACTCCTTGATTTCTTTGACAAAATTCGGCTAGAAAATGGCACAAAAACAAGGGACCTTCAATATCATCTAGTGCAACTCCTCACTTTGCACAAGAGAAAACTCAGCCCCAAGATAGTGACAAAATCAGAATACAGATTTCATAACTCTAGTCTGCCACACATACACTCTCTTAGACACACAGTCACATTCACACACATGCATTCACACATACCCACCTCCATATACACACTCATACACACACACATACACACGCTGTCTCTATCCCTGATCTTATTTTCTTTCACTAAAGCAAATAATTCACTGTTTATATACCCAGCAGGGCTTCTTGGCTTCAACCTAACTGTGAGTAGGAGCATTGCCGTTTGAGTTGGGAATCATCAAGGTCGTTTTCCTCCTGCTTTTCCTCTAGCTGGCCAAGGTCTACTCCTATGCACATGGATGGATGTTCCAAGGTTGGAACTGCGGAGATTACTTCCCAGATGGCATCACCAATGGGGCTTCCTGGTATTCTCTCAGCAAGGGTAAGGGGAGTCCTGGGAACTTCTCAAGCTCAAGTGGAATAGTGCTCATTTCTCCTAAATTCCCAGTTTTCTCAGGGAAACAATGGGAATAGCATAGAATTTTGCACTCAAGTTGAGATCTGGAAAATGAGGAAGTCTCAGGTTGGCATTTAGTGATCATATTGTGATTCTTTAAAACTAAGGTGGGGATGGCCGGGCACAGTGGCTCATGCCTGTTATCCCAGCACTTTGGGAGGCCGATGAGGGTGGATCATGAGGTCAGGAGATCGAGACCATCCTGGCTAACACAGTGAAACCCCATCTCTACTAAAAATACGAAAAAATTAGCCAGGTGTGGTGGCGGGCGCCTGTAGTCCCAGCTACTTGGGAGGCTGAGGCAGGAGAATGGCGTGAACTTGGGAGGCAGAGTTTGCAGTGAGCCGTGGTCGCATCACTGCACTCCAGCCTGGGTGACAGAGTGAGACTCCGTCTCAAAAAAACAAAAACAAAAAATAACTAAGGTTGGGACATCTTTTGGTCCTGTAAAACTGGTGGTTTACACAATAGATTAGGGCATAGGAGGAAAATAATGTAGTCACTTGTGGGATCTGAGAGTAGATTGGGTTGAAACTGTCTTGCCCATTTACTAGTCATGTAGCTCTGGGATGGATAATTACTTATTCTCTCTGTGCTTTGGTTTCCTCATCTGTAATTAAGAATAATAAGGCCAGGCATGGTGACTCATGCCTATAATCCCAGCACCTTGGGAGGCCGAGAAGGGAGAATCTCTTGAGGCCAGTAGTTTGAAACCAGCCTGGGCATCATAGCAAGACCTCATCCCTACCAAAAAAAAAGAAAAATTAGCTGGGTATGGTGGTGCACACCTGTAGTCCCAGCTAATGGGGAGGCTGAAGTGGGAGGATCACCTGAGCCCAGGAAGTCAAGGCTGCAGTGCAGTGAGCCAAGATTGCACCACTGCACTCCAGCCTGGACAACAGAGTGAGACTCCAAAAAAAAAAAAAAGAAAGAATACTTGCCTCATAATTTTAATATGAGTATTAAATAAAATAATACACATAAGGCATTTGGAAATGCCTGGCTTATAAATGATGTAACTGTATTTTAAAAAGTAGCACAGAGGTATGTCTCACACAGCAACAGATGAGCAGAGGAGCTGGCCTGGGCACAACCAGTTCCCCTGAGATGCATTTCCTGGACCCTAACTGCCAGGCCCCCACAAGCAGGGGTTTGCCATGGACATTGGCCATTGATAATGTAGCCTTCAAGAGCAGAAACCTCCACAAGAGACTTCTGTCTCTATCCCCTGGGCCTTCCCCATGACCAGGGGTCAAGATAGAACCTCTGTTTATGAGCCTTCACTGGATTGAAGGATAGAGAAGAGTCTGGAGCAAGAAGCTGAGTTCTTTTAGGAATCATTCTCTAGCACCTGTCTTTCCCCATCCCTCAAATCTGACCTCGCCATGGCCCAGGCCACAGATTGGTGAGAGCTGAGTTGGTGGCTGGTCCTGTGGAGAGTAGAGAAGTGCAAAACCGAGGAGTTGCCATGTACTGGGAGGGTAGACTGGGGACGAAAACTCGCTTGAATACAAGGCACGGCTGGGTGCAGTGGCTCATACCTGTAATCCCAGCGCTTTGAGAGGCTGAGGTGGGAGGATGGCTTAAGGTGGGAGTTTGAGGCTACAGTGAGCTATGATCATGACACTGCACTCCAGCCTGGGCAGCAGAGCGAGACCCTGTCTCTGAAAAATAAATAAATACATCCATAATTTTAAATTTTTTAAAAGTTACTTTCTTTAGTTTGCATTAGGAAAGCAAAATATTTTTTGCCCTCCAAATTGAAAATAACCAATATACTTTTTCAAATCATGCTTGTTCTTTTTTTCTCTCTTTCCTCCCTCTCCCTCTCCATCCTCTGAGAGAGCAAGGCCCATGCCTCCACTGAGAACCATTGCCGTAAATTAAGCTGGTACAATTCCAAGGTCATTAAATTTATCAAAATGATTCTTCCAACAGTGTGGTCTCTTGATTAGCATATCAGCATGAGCTGGGAACTTACTAGAAATGTACATTTCTAATAAGTTGTACCCCACCTCGTACCTACTGAATCAGAAACTCTGGGGGTGAAGCCCAGCAAGCTGTATTTAGCCAGAAGGTTCAGCCTTCTAGGTGATTCTAATGCATGGAGAGAACCAATTTACTTATTTATTTTATTCAAGCATTTTTAAATTTTTATGGATACATACGAAGTGTATATATTTATGAGATATATGTGATATTTTAATACAGGCATGCAATGTGTAATAATTACATCAGGGTAAATGAGATGTCCATCCCCTCAAGCATTCATTTCTTTGTGTTACCAACATTCCAATTGTACTCCCTCAGTTATTCTAAAAGGTACAGCAAATTATTGCTGATGGTAGTCACCCTTTTGTGCTATCATTCATTCTTTCTAACTGTTTTTTGTATCTATTAACCATCCCCATTCTCCCCACCCCCACCATCCTTCCCAGCCTCTGGTAACCATCCTTCCTCTTTGTTTTCATGAGTTTAATTATTTAAATTTTTAGCTCCCACAAATGAGAAAGAACGTGAAAAGTCTGTTTTTCTTTGCCTGGCTTCATCCCTGTTTTTGCGAATGACAGGATCTTATTTTTTTTAATGACTGAATAGTACTCCATCGTGTGTATGTGCCACATTTTCTTTATCCATTCATCTGTTGATGCACACTTAGGTTGCTTCCAAATCTTGGCTATTGTGAATAGTGCTGCAGCAAACACAGGAGTGCAGATAACTCTTCAACATACTGATTTCCTTTGTTTTGGGTATATACCCAGCAGTGGGATTGCTGAATCAACTGGTAGTTCTATTTTTAGTTTTTTGAGGAACCTCCATACTGTTTGGAGACAGCTAATTTAATAGGCTGTAGTTATTATTCTTCAACTTTCCCCATTCTTTCTGTAACAGCTGCTTGCACTCATCTGCTTAAAAAGTAAGTGATAATTTTTTTCATCTTCATTTATTTATTTATTTTGAGATGGAGTCTCTTTCTGTCACCCAGGCTGGAGTGCAGTGGCTCCATCTTGGCTCATTGCAACCTCTGCCTCCCGGCTCAAGCGATTCTCCTGCCTCAGCCTCCCGAGTAGCTAGGACTACAGGGACCTGCCACCACACCTGGCTAATTTTTGTATTTTTAGTAGGGACGGAGTTTCACCATGTTGGTCAGGCTGTTCTCAAACTCCTGACCTCAAGTGATCCGCGTGCCTCAGCCTCCCAAAGTGCTGGGATTACAGGTGTGAGCCACCGTGCCCAGCTTCATTTTTATTGTGCTAAAATATACATAACATAAAATTTACCATTGTAATAATTTTTAAGCATATGATTCCGTATTATTAAGTACATTTGTGATGTTGTACAGTCATCACCAGCACTCATCTCCAGAACTCTTTTCAGCTTGTAAAACTGAAACCCTATACCCATTAAACAATAACTCTCCATTTCCCCTTACCCCAGCCCCTGGCAACCACCATTCTACTTTTTGTCTTTATGATTTTGACTGCTCTAAGTACCTCATATAAGTGGGATCATGCAATATTTGTCTTTTTGTGAATGCCTTATTTCACTTACCATAATGTCCTCAAAGTTCATCCATGTTATGATGTTTGTCAGAATTTCCTTACTTTTTAAGGCTGAACAATATTCCATTGTATGTTTATACCACATTTTGTTTCTCATTTATCCACCAATGGACACTTGGGTTGCTTTCACATTTTAGCTATTGTGAATAATGGTGCTACAAACATGATGTGCAAATATCTCTTTGAGACCCTGATTTCTGTTCTTTTGGATATATAAACCCAAAAGTGGAATTGTTGGACATAAGGTAGTTCTATTTTTAATTTTTTTGAGGAACTACCATACTGTTTTCCATAGAAAACACCGCCCGTGCACAGGAGTTTCAATTTCTCCACATCCTCACCCAACTCTTTGTTTTGTTTTTTTTGTTTTTTTATAGTAGCCATCGTAATAAGTTCAAGGTAGTATCTCATGGTAGTTTGATTTGCATTTCTCTAATGATTAGTGATATTGAGCATCTTTTCATGTGCTTATTGGCCATTTATATACCTTCTTTGGAGAAATGTCTATTCAAGTCCTTTGCCCATTTAAAAAATCAAGTTGTTTGGGGTTTTTGTTGTTGTTGTTGTTATTGTTATGTTTTAGGAGTTCTCTGTGTATTCTGAATATTAATATCTTATCAGATATGTGAATCACAAATATTTTTCCCATTCCATGGTTGTCTTTTTACTCTGTTGACATTGTATTTGTTTGTTTGTTGGTCTGTTTGATTCTGTCATCACCTATTCTGTCCTAGAGATACTGTCCTTTGATGAACAAAATTTTTCCATTTTCATGAAGTCTAATCTGTGATTTTTTTTCTTTTGTTGCCTGTGTCTTTGATTTTATATCCAGGAAATCATTGCCAAATCCAATGTCATGAAGCTTTTGCCCTATATATTCTTCTAAGAGTTTTATAGTTTTGGGTCTTATGTTTAGGTTGCTGATCCATCTTGAGTTAATTTTTGTATGTGGTGTTAGATAAGGCTCCAACTTCATTCTTTTGCATTTGGATATCCAGTTTCTCCAGCACCGTTTGTTGACATGACTGTCCTTTCCCCATTGAACGGTCTTGGCATTCTTGTCAAAAATGCTTTGACAATATATGCTAGAGTTTCTGGGCTGTCTTCCATTCCATTGATCTGTATACCTGTCTTTACACCAGTACCACATTGTTTTGATTACTGTAGCTTTGTAGTAAGTTTTAAAATCAGAAATTGTGAGTCTCTAGCTTTGTTCTTCTTTTTCAAGATTGTTTTTCCTCTTCTGGGTTGCTTAAAATTCCATATGAATTTTAGGATGGGTTTTCTATTTTTGCAACAAACATCATTGGGATTTTGATAGGGATTGCATTGAATCTGTAGATCACTTTGGGTAGTATAGACATTTTTAAGTGGATAATTTTTAACCCAAATGAAATTGTAATGTAAATAACCATCCTAATAATGAGAAACATATTAAAAAGTAATTGATTCAATTGAATAATGTAGAGGATCAGAACAAGCAAGTATTTTATAGAAAAAGAAGAAAATATAGCTGTCTTCTGCTTCTTCGGGAGTCTGTTTTTCTGGGATGGGTATTTTCGGATTAATATTGTGTTCTTAGATAGGAGAGGGGATGTGAAAGCAAAATGTTAATCTCATTCCTAACCTTCCAGGTCTGAAGAACATTGTAGTTCAAGGAGAAAATCTGTTCTTTTAAAAACAGTCCATGTGCATAGTCTATAGTAAGGCACAGCTAATAAGCAGACTTTGGAAATGATAAAAGGGACAAGAAGTGAAATTCAGTCATGAAATGGAAAAAAACATAAAGGATGAAGATGACAAAAGGGGCATTTATGAAGAGAGGAAACTGCAGAGAGAGAGGCATGTGAACTGGGAACTTGGGAAAAATTTTATGGAGGAAAGAAAGAAATAGAGGTCAAGAGGTAGAATAGAAGTTGATGAAGAAAAGAAAAAAAGAAGGTAATGAAGGGGGTGCTGGATGTTTCCAACACAAAGAAATGATAAATGTTTGGGAGAATGGATATTCTAATTAGCCTGATCTAATCACCATACATGTGTCTATTGAACGTCACTATGCGTGCCCCATGAATACGTACATATTATTATGTGATGTACATGAATATGTACACATTATGTGCCAATGAAATAAATAAAATTAAAAGGTAATTCCCAAATAAATAAACACAGAAAATTTTAAAAAGAGAGAGAGATGAAATGGGGCATTGGGTGGGAACCTGGTTATGGAAATCTGCCTCTGCCCTCTTTCCCTTAGGAATGCAAGACTTTAATTATCTCCATACCAACTGCTTTGAGATCACGCTGGAACTGAGTTGCGACAAGTTTCCACCCCAAGAGGAGTTACAGCGGGAGTGGCTGGGTAATCGGGAAGCCCTAATCCAGTTCCTGGAACAGGTAGAACCTCATTTGTTAACTCTCATGTTTGCAAAAAGAGAAGTGCTTCTCAATGGTAGGCAAGGTGTTTCACTGGTTCAGGTCTGACTTTTGCTCTGACTCAGTCCAATAGATCTGGGCGTCTTCTTCCATTGAGATTTATTCATTCAACATTATTGAGCAGCTGAACACAGTGGTTCTCACCTGTAATCCCAGCAGTGTGGGAAGCTGAGATGGGAGGATCACTTGGGCTCAGGAGTTTGAGACCAGCCTGGGCAACACAGCTAAACCCCATGTCCACTAAAAAAAAAAAAAAAAATAGCCAAGCATGGTGGCATGCTCCATGCTCCTGTAGGCCCAGCTACACAGGAGGATGAGGTGGGAGGATCGCTTGTCTTGTGCCGGGAGGTCAAGGCTACAGTGAGCTGTGATCATGCCATTGCACTCCAGCCTGGGCAGCAGAGCAAGACTCTTCTCAAAAAAAAATTATCAAGCACAACTATTTGTCAGAAACTGTACTATATGCTGTGAATTATGAATAAATAAGCAAATATCCCTGCCCATATGGAACTTACCTTCTAGTGAGGAGAGACAGGCAATAAACAATAAATTGTATAACATGTTAAAAGAGAAATGCTATGAAGAAAGTCTTACAGAGGAGGTGACATTTAAACAAAAATTTCAAGGAGGTTAGGGAGAGAAACATGCAGATATCTAGGGGATAAAAGGGTTCCTCAAAATGGACACAACTGCAAGTACAAAACCAAAAAAAAGAATAGGAAAAATGCTCAGCACCACTAATCATTAGGGAAATGCAAATTAAAACTACAGTGAGATTCCACCTCAAATTGATTAGGATGACTGCTATCAAAAAAACAGAAATTCACAAATGTTTGCAAGGATGTGGAGAAACTGGAACCCTTGTGTACTATTAATGAGAATGTAAAGTGGTACATTCATTATGAAAAACAGTTAATGGCAATTCCTCAAATAATTAGAATTCCTATGTGCTCCAACAATGCCACTTTTGAGTATATATTCAAAAGAATGGAAATAAGGGCCTCAGAGATATTTGCACACCCATATTCGTAACAGCATTATTTACAATAGCCAAAAAGTGGGAGCAACCCAGTGTTCATTGGTGGATGACTGTATAAACGAATGTGGTATATCCATACAGTGGAATATTATACAGCCTTAAAAAGGAAGGAATTTGTTGCCAGGTGTGGTGACTCACGCTTGTAATCCCAGCACTTTGGGAGGCTGAGGTGGGTGGATCACCTGAGTTTGGGAGTTTGAGACCAGCCTGAACAACATGGAGAAACTCTGTCTTTACTAAAAATACAAAATTAGCTGGGCATGGTGGCACATGCCTGTAATCCCAGCTACTCGAGAGGCTGAGGCAGGAGAATTGCTTGAACCCGGGAGGTGGAGGTTGTGGTGAGCCGAGATCACGCCATTGCATTCCAGCCTGGGCAACAAAAGCGAAACTCCATCTCAAAAAAAAGGAAGGAAATTCTGACACATGCTACAACATGGATGAATCTTGAGGACATTATGCCAAGTGAAATTAGCCATCCACAAAAAGACAAATACTGTATTGTTCCACTTATATGAGGTACTTAGAGTAGTCAAAATTATAGAGATGGAAAGTATTGATAGAATGGTGGTTGCCAGGGGCTGGGGGAGGGGATAATGGAGAATCATTGTTTAATAGATATAGGGTTTCAGTTTTTTAAGATAAAAAGAGTTATGCAGATGGGTGGTGGTGATGGTTGCACAACATTACAAATGTTTTTTTTTAGATGGAGTCTCGCTCTGTCGCCCAGGCTGGAGTGCAGTGGTGTGATCTAAGCCCACTGCAACCTCCGCCTCCTGGGTTTAAGCGATTCTCCTGTCTCAGCCTTCTGAGTAGCTAGGATTACAGGTGTCCACCACCACACCTGGCTAATTTTTGTATTTTTAATAGAGATGGGGTTTCACCATGTTGGCCAGGCTGGTCTCAAACTCCTGACCTCAGGTGATCCGCCCACCTCAGCCTCCCAAAGTGCTGGGATTACAGGCATGAGCCACTGCACCTAGCTAAATGTATTTAATAACACTGTACACTTAAAATGGTAAATTTTATTTTATGTGTATTTTATTACAGTCTGTCACAGCAAATAAAAAAAATTTTTTTTTAAAAAAAAAGAAAGAAAAGAAAGCCAGGACACCAGTGTGGCTGGACTGATCTCAGAAGTAAGGGAGAGAAAAGGTGGTTGGAGATGGGATCAGAGAGCTAACAGGTAGCTTTACAGACAGACCATCACAAGAACTGAGCTTTTGCTCAGAGTGAGTTAGGTTTTGAGTAGGATAGTGACATGATTTGAGACAGGCTTTAACAGGAACGCTCTGACCACTCTAATTGCGAAGAGATTAATTGGGGCAGGGAGAGAGGCAAAGAGACCAGTTAAGGGACTATTACCATCATCTTTGTGAAGATAAAATGCAAAAACATAAGAGAAAGGGCTTTGAGACTGTACGAATGGTACAAATGTTTTATGATCATAACTATGTACTTGTTCCTGCAGGTTCACCAGGGCATCAAGGGAATGGTGCTTGATGAGAATTACAATAATCTCGCCAATGCTGTCATTTCTGTCAGTGGGATTAACCATGATGTCACTTCAGGTAGGTGGTCACTGCTTAGGGGTAAGAAGAAAGCATTCACTCCTGCATCTTCTTCGGCATAATCAAGGGGCCAGTTTGTAAGCCGGTGAAACCAGCAGGGATGTCAAGGATGCTGGGAGTGGGGGGGATGGAAGAAAGAAGGGCAATGAAGATGGAGACAGTAAATTAAGAGGCTGAATCAAACAACCAAGATGTTTTAATGGAAAATCTTTTGCTTCTGATGCAAGCAATCCCTGAGAGGTCAGGACCAGGAAAGACTGATGTAAATGTAACTTCTCGTCAGCATTCAGGAGTTGCTACCACATACAATTTTGTTAGGGGTATTTTCTGGGCTTAAGCCTGTTAATAGCTCACATACTGGTGTGAAATCGGGTAGAAAGAGGACTGTAAAACAGATAGTTAGCCTTGTTGCTGACTTGGCATTTCCCTACACCTCCACTGGGAAAGTTAGCAAGATTCTTTCCATCATAGGCTTACTGTTGGGGCAAGATTGATGGTGGAGGCGGATCTTAGAGCTACCTGGAACCTCCTAGAAGGGTACAGAATTATCTCACAGCAGAATGGTGTTGTAAGCTGACTCAGCCCAGCTTGATCATGCACAACTTGTAGGATTTTTTTTTGTTTTATTTTGCTTTTAATGCATAACAGTGGCTACCAATGGTTATGGTTACAGGTAGGTGAGATTTGCCTAAATCTCCACCATTTTTTCTTTTTTTTTTTTTCTTTTTGAAAAGGAGTCTCATTCCGCCATCCAGGCTGGAGGGCAGTGGTGTGATCTCACTGCAACCTCTGCCTCCTGAGCTCAAGCCATCCTCCTACCTCAGCCTCCAATATAGCTGGGACTACAAGCATGCAACACCATGCCTGACTAATTTTTTGTGTTTTTTGTAGAGATGGGGTTTCACCATGTTGCCCAGGCTGGTTTTGAGCTCCTGGGCTCAAAAGCCTCCCAAAGTACTAGGGTTACAGGTGTGAGCCACCACACCCAGCCCTCCACACAACCTTAATACTAGCAAGTCTCACCTGAATTTTACTACACTAACATTTATTACCAAGCAGCCATTTCACAGTTCCTACAATCTGTTTAAGCTGGATAAACTAACGCTCAGCTTTCTGTCCTTTAAAGTGATCTCAGTGCATCTTACATGAAAGGTTCATTCAAGGCAAAGGTAATGTCTAAAGGCAGAATCCTGTAGCCTCACAGTGAAGTATCAGACAAGCAGAGCCTGTTAGCCCAATGTCTGGACACAGGACTGTTTAGGAATCCAAACTCAGGAACCATCCTTTTTATTTGTTTTTTCTTTTTCCGTTTTTTACAGAGATGTTTCTGAGTTGTAGGAATCATTCTTATGAGCACAGCCTTCTTCAGAGGTTGCTAGATTCTTTCTAGCAAGGTGATGGGATCTCACTATGTTGTCCAAGCTGGTCTCAAACTCAAGCAATTCTTCTGCCTCAGCCTCCCAAATAGCTGGATTACAGGGTCTCACTCTATTGCCTGGGCTGCAGTGCAGTGGTGCAGTCAGGGCTCACTGCAGCCTTGACCTTCCAGGCTCAGGTGAGCCTCCCTCCTCAGCCTCCCAAGTAGCTGGAACTACAAGTGAACACCACCATGCTCAGCTAATTTTTTTATTTTTTATTTTTTATTTTTTTACAGAGACAGAGTTTTGCCCTGTTGTCTAGGCTGGTCTCGAACTCCTGAGCTCAAGTGATCTGCCTGCCTCAGCCTCCCAAAGTGCTGGGATTCCAAGAGTGCACACCTGGCTTTTGCTAGATTCTTATGCTCTGTCCAAGCAAGTGTGGGAATGTCTCTAAAACAGTCTAGCCAATCAACGTATATTGCTGGGCACAGTGGCTCATGTCTGTAATCCCAACACTTTGGGAGGCTCAGGCGAGAGGAACACTTGAGGTCAGGAGCTCAAGACCAGCCTGGCCAACATGGTGAAACCCCCGTCTCTACTAAAACTACAAAAATTAGCTGGGTGTGGCCAGGAGCAGTGGCTCACGCCTGTAATCCCAGCACTTTGGGAGGCCAAGGCAGGCGGATTGCCTGAGCTAAGGAGTTCGCAACCAGCCTAGGCAACACGGTGAAACCCCATCTCTACTAAAATACAAAAAATTAGCCAGGTATAGTGGTGTGTGCCTGTAGTCCCAGCTACTCGCGAGGCTGAGGCAGGAGAATCGCTTGAACCCAGGAGGTGGAGATTGCAGTTAGGCAAGATCATGCCACTGCACTCCAGCCTGGTCGACAGAGTGAGACTCCATCTCAAAAAAAAAAATTAGCTGGGTGTAGTGGTGTGGTCTGTAGTCCCAGCTACTCAGGAAGCTAAGGCACAGAGGCATGAGAATCATTTGAACCCGGGAGGTGGAGGTTGCAGTGAGCTGAAATCATGTCACTTCACTCCAGCCTGGGCAGAGTGAGACTGTTTCAAAACAACAATAAAAACAAAGCATATTAAACCCCACTAATTTTTCCAATAAGTGCCACTTTCACCAGCCATTGTGTTAATTAACAAATTATTAGGCTGGGCACAGTAGCTCACACCTGTAATCCCAGCGCTTTGGGAGGCCAAGGCGGGTGGATCACCTAAGGTCAGGAGTTCAAGACCAGCCTGGCCAACATGGTGAAACCCCCATCTCTACTAAAAATACAAAAAATTAGTCGGACATGGTGGCAGGCACCTGTAGTCCCAGATACTCAGGAGGCTAAGGCAGGAGAATCACTTGAACCCAGGAGGTGGAGGTTGCAGTGAGCCAAGATCGAGCCACTGTACTCCAGCCTAGGCAACAGAGCAAGACTCCATCTCAAAAAAAAAAATTTTTTTTTTTCATTTCGCCAGTGGAAAAACCCATTGTAAACATTCGTTATTACTGAGCAAAGCATCTAGTGTTGTTGAGAGAGAAAGCTAGCTGAAGCCCTCATAGTAGCTGCATCTGGAATGGGGCCTTTCTGATACAACACTCGCTAACCACTTCAGGATTCAAGTCTCCAATTAAGAAAACGACAACCCCTGGGGTGACATTTCAACTATCCAACACATGTACTTTGCTGAAGTATTGTAAAGTAAATTACAGGCATTTAATAGGGGGCAGAAAAAAACTTCCTCATTATTGTTTGTCTCAATGTTTATTGTATTTATTATTTCAAATATTCATTGCTATATACTTAAAATGAATTTTAAAATCACTGTCATAATTGAGTCTAAAGGTATGGAAAGTCATTAGCCAAAATGCTCTTTCCCTGTTATAGAAAAACAGGCTTCTTTTGAATTTTATTTTTCCCTTGCCATACTTTTGAAGGTGATAAAAGAAATTTTTTTGTTTTTTGAGACAGAGTCTTGCTCTGTCGCCCAGGCTGGAGTGCAGTGGTATGAGCCACTACAACCAGCCCAATAGAAGAAATATTAAAAATAAGATTCTCACTGGGCACAATGGCATATGCCTGTAATCCCAGCACTTTGGGAGGCTGAGCTGGGAGAATTGCTTGAGGTCAAGAGTTCAAGACCATGCTGGTCAACATAGCAAGACCCCGTCTCTACAAAAAATAAAAATAATAAAATTTACCAGTCACAGTGGTGTGTGCCTATAGTCCCAGCTATTCAAAAGGCTGAGGCAGGAAAATTGCTTGAGTCTGGGAGTTCAAGGTTGCAGTGAGCTATGATAGCACCACTGCACTCTAGCCTGGGCAACAGAGTGAGACCCTATCTCAAAAAAAGAGGTAGGACTCTCAAAATCGTATCTTTACTGGTCATATAGTCCAGCCTTCCCATTGAATATAAAATTACACCCATACAACACCGCCGACAGCTTTTTGTCCAACTCAGGGCCTCCATGTTCAGTGGCGCAGGTTTTGCACTGTACATCTGTGTAGCCTTTCCAGGCTTCTGATCTAGTCTGTGCTTGAGTGCTCACAATTTCATAAAGCAGTCCATTCCTTTTTTTGTAGCTCTGTTTCTCTCAACAGGTTTGTTTGTTTGTTTGTTTCATTTGAGACAGAATCTTGCTCTGTCACCAAGGCTGGAGTGCAGTGGCGTGATCTCGGCTCACTGCAGCCTCCACCTCCCGCGGTCCAGCAATTATCCTGTCTCAGCCTCCCAAGTAGCTGAGACTACAGGCATGTGCCACGACGCCTGGCTAATTTTTGTATTTTTAGTAGAGATGGGGGTTTCACCATGTTGGCCAAGCTGGTCTCAAACTCCTGACCTCAGGTGATCCACCCACTTGGGCCTGCCAAAGTGCTGGGATTACAGACATGAGCCACCGCACCTGGCCTCAACAGGTTTTATTTCTGTCTAGCAAAATCTGCCTCCCTGCAACTTAAACCCATACTTCTCATTCTTATTTCTTTAGATAGACATCATTTCTTCACAGTGGCCTTTCAAATATCAAAACTGTGGTCTCACGTAATTTCTTTATTAGGCAAAACATTCACAGACCTTTCAACCTTTCCTCTCTCCTAGTGATCCTTTACTGGAGATGAGTTTGTATTAACTACAGGGTCTAGAATTACATTTAACACGTTCAGTGTAGAGCACAGTAAAACTCCTGCTTCGTAGGAGCTGAGGCCATACTCCTATTAAGATAGTCCACAAATGATTTAAATCTTTACTAGTGTCATGCTATTAAGAAAAGCCAGGCTGGGTGCAGTGGCTCATGCCTGTAATCACAGCACTTTGGGAGGCTGAGGCGGAAGCATCACTTGAGCCCAGGAGTTTGAGACCAGCCTGGGCAACATAGTGAGAACCGGACTCTGTTTATTTATTTTGAAAAAGAAAAGACGGCCGGGCTCGGTGGCTCATGCCTGTAATGCCAGCACTTTGGGAGGCCGAGGTGGGCGGATCACCTGAGGTCAGGAGTTTGAGACCAGCCTGACCAACATGGTGAAACCCCGTCTCTACTAAAAATATAAAAATTAGCTGCGTGTGGTGGTGCATGCCTGTAATCCCAGCTACTTGGGAGGCTGAGGCAGGAGAATTGCTTGAACCTGGGAGGTAGGGGTTGCAGTGAGCTGAGATCATACCACTGCATTCCAGCCTGGGCAACAGAGTGACAGAATGAGACTCCATCTCAAAAAAAAAAAAAAAAAAGCCAAAAGCTAACAGGCTCAGCAGCTCACGCCTGTAATCCCAGCACTGGGAGGCTGAGGTGGGCAGATCACCTGAGGCGAGGGGGTTCGATATTAGCCTGGCCAACATGGTGAAACCCCATCTCTACTAAAAATATAAAAATTAGCTGGGTGTGGTGGTGCATACCTGTAATCCCAACTACTTGGGAGGCTGAAGCAGGAGAATTGCTTGAACCCGGGAGGTAGGGGTTGCAGTGAGCTGAGATCATACCCCTGCATTCCAGCCTGGGCAACAGAGTGACAGAGTGAGACTCCATCTCAAAAAAAAAAAAAAAAAAAGCCAACAGGCTCAGCGGCTCACACCTGTAATCCCAGCACTGGGAGTCTGAGGTGGGCAGATCACCTGAGGTCAGGGGTTCGATAATAGCCTGGCCAACATGGTGAAACCCCGTCTCTACTGAAAATACAAAAATTAGCTGAGCATGGTGGCACGCACCTGTAATCCCAGCTACTTGGGAGACTGAGGCAGGAGAATTGCTTGAACCTGAGAGGCAGAGGTTGCAGTGAGCCGAGATCGCACCACTTCACTCCAGCCTGGGTGACAGAGCAAGATCTGGTCTCAAAAAAAAGAAAAGCCAACCTTGTAGTCAGTTAAAAACCCCAGCTTATTTGGGACAGGTTTTTAATCAGTAGACTGAGTTGTATCTTTGTGACTTTCAGGTGACCATGGTGATTACTTCCGGCTGCTGCTTCCGGGTATCTACACTGTTAGTGCCACAGCACCTGGGTTTGACCCAGAGACGGTGACTGTGACCGTGGGTCCTGCGGAACCAACATTGGTGAGTTAGGCTAAGTTTGACGGTTCACTGTAAAGATCACGTATACAGTCTCTTTTGGAGGACAGTATCCTGCTCTGTCACCCAGGCTGGAGTGCAGTGGCACCACTGTGGCTCACTGCAGCCTTGATCTCCCAGGCTGAAGCAATCCTGCCGCCTCAGCCTCCCGAGTAGCTGAGAGTGAGTATAAGCGCACACCACTATGTCCGACTAATTTTTCTACTTTTTGTAGAAAAAGGATGTCGTTGTGTTACCCAGGCTGGTCTTGAACTCCTGGACTCAAGTGTTCTGACTGCCTCAGCCTCCCAAAGTGCTGAGATTACAGGCATGAGCCACCACCCTTGGCCCTTACAAAATCTTAAGTGATTGCACAGCTTTAATCTTTGCCCAGCTTCTTTCTTTTACTGTTTTTTAAAGAATTAATTGCTCGCACATCCTAATTTTTGTTCTGTCACTCTCCTATTATATCCTTCCTCACTTCCTTTTGGCTTTTCCTCTTCTATCTAACATAGCATAGTGATTTAAAGCACTGTCTAGTTCTAAATTCAGCTCATTTGCCCACAGACCTTGGACAAATTACCTAATCTCTCTTATTCTCAGTAAATTGGTAATAATAGTGCCTCCTTCACCAGAGGCTGAAATGAGAATGTGCACATAAAGCCTTTAGTATGCAGCGGCCAAATCAACTCTCAAAAGGCAGATTAACTGGAGAAAAGCCATACCAATTTATTTTTATTTTATTTTATTTTTATTATTATTATTATTTTGAGACGGGGTTTCACTCTTGTTGCCCAGGCTGGAGTGCAATGGAATGATCTTGGCTCACTGCAACCTCTGCCTCCCAGGTTTAAGTGATTCTCCTGCCTCAGCCTCCCGAGTAGCTGGGATTACAGGCATGTGCCACCATGCCTGGCTAATTTTTGTATTTCTTTTTAGTAGAAACGAGGTTTCTCCTTGTTGGTCAGGCTGGTCTCGAACTTCTGACCTCAGGTGATCTGCCCACCTCGGCCTCCCAAAGTGCTGGGATTACAGGCGTAAGCCACTGTGCCCGGCCTGTTTTTTGTTTTTGTTTGTTTGTTTTGTGTGAGCATACCAATTTATTTAACGTGTATACACAGAAGCCTTCAGAATGAAGGCCCAAAGATACAGGGGAAATTGTCCACTTTTATGCGTAGGTTCAACAAAGTAGGTACAGCTAGGTATAAATGCAATTGGACAAAAAAAAGTATCAGCTAATGCTATGCACTGAGTGAAGAAATCTAGCAAGGCCTATCTTTCCAGATTCTTCTGGGCTCTCTGACCATGAATTTCTTCCTTCTGGGCGTGGGTCAATACCCTCTCTGGAAAGAGGGACTTATGACATATAGTCAAACAAGGTAGGGTCTTATGACCTACAGTCAAACAAGGGAGGTCGGATATGTCCTCCTCCTCCTGTCTTCCTCCTCTTCCTCCTCCTCTTCCTCCTCTTCTTCTTCTTTCATAGAGACAGGGAGTGTCTCTGTCCCTCAGGCTGTGCACTGGCACGATTATGGCTCACTGCAGCCTCAGACTCAAGAGATCTTCTGCTTCATCTTCCCAAGTAGCTGGGACTACAGGCACATGCCGCCTTGTCCAGCTAATTTTTTTTTTTTTTTTCCAGACGGAGTCTCACTCTGCCACCCAGGCTGGAGTGCAGTGGCTCAATCTCGGCTCACTGCAACCACTGTCTCCTGGGTTCAAGCAATTCTCCTGCCTCAGCCTCCCAAATAGCTGAGATTACAGGCATGTGCCACCACCTCCAGCTATTTTTTGTATTTTTAGTAGAGGCAGGGGTTTGACATGTTGGCCAGGCTGATCTTGAACTCCTGACCTCAGGTGATCTGCCTGCCTCGGCCTCCCAAAGTGCTAGGATTACAGGCGTGAGCCACCGCGCCTGGCCATTTTTATTTTTTGAGACTAGAGTCTCGCTCTGTTGCCCAGGCTGGAGTGAATGGCACATTCTCGGCTCACTGCTACCTCCGCCTCCTGGGTTCAAATGATTCTCCTGCCTCAGCCTCCCAAGTGGCTGGGACTACAGGCATGTGCCACCATGCCCAGCTAATTTTTGCATTTTTAGTAGAGACGGGTTTTCACCATGTTGACCAGGCTGGCCTTGAACTCCTGACCTCAGGTGATCCACACTCCTCGGCCTCCCAAAGTGCTGAGATTACAGGCGTGAGCCACCGCACCCGGCCTAATTTTTGTTATTTTTGTAGAGATGGGGTTCTCTGTGTAGCCCAGGCTGGAGTGCAGTGGTACAGTCATGGCTCACTGCAGCCTTGAACTCCTGGGTTCAAGAGATCCTCACACCTTGGCCTCCCAAAGCACTGGGATTACAGGCGTGAGCCACTGTGCTCCCTCCGCTTAGAATGTGATCGGCCTAAATCTGATAGTTTCTTTAAGACCAGTTTTCACAGAGAAAGGCAGCAGGCTTGCATTCTTCTGTGCCACTGGCAAGGACTGCCACCAGAGGGCGCTGTACCATCCTTTCTGGTGCTCCATGGGCCCTGATCTTGCTTTCCACTCATGCCGCAAAAAGCCAGCTACTCTTCAAGATTCAACTCTCCAGGGCTTTCTTTTATAGATAGGATGAGAAGCAAAGAACTTCTTTGATTTTACAGCCTGGATCTTTTCAGTTTTGGTTGTATTAAGATCTGAGAGCTAACAGAGCTCAGAGATCGTAGACACTAATCCTCAGATTTCTCAAATGAGGACAAAATAATGAGGCAGTCCTATTTAACGGCCATCTACAGATCTCATTTCCTAAAAGTCAGCCTTTCCTAGGGCCGCCTCACTCCTTCTGTACACAACCGTTAGTAGACCCTCCCACCACCTTTCCCTATTAACACAATGCAGTCAAGTCAAGCTTGTCTTTTACTATTTATTGAATAAGTACTATGTATGACATGATATGAGAGCTTTCTAGCATTATCCCATTTAACCTTCACAAGAACCCTGTGAGGTAGATGCAAGTATCCCTATTTGTGGCTTAGAGAAGATAAAAGAAACTTGTGTCATATCACATAGCAAGTGGTGGGAGTCAGTATTCGAACCTATATCAGGCTCTCTGGCTCCCTTCTTAGCCAATGTGTTACTGGAACTCATACTAAGTGTACAACCTGTGTTTGTAGCTCCTTATTGTAACACAAGGATCAGGAGAAAGAACTATGCTTTAAGTCCTTTGAGAATTCCTCTGGAATTTCCAGATAGTTTCTTCCTCCATCCCCTCCCCTAGTCCCATCTCCTAAATAATGTAAATTACTTCTCCTTACAGTTGCAGGAAACAGAGAGTAAATCTTTCATTGCAGCCTATTAGCTGATCTGGGGTCCTCCTTCCCTTTTTTCTTGTTATATCCTAAAATTGAATGACTGTTAAGCAGCTACATATATAAGTTTTGCATTACCAGCAAGTCTGTTCAACGCCAAATTCAAACAACTGCACATCCTCTTGAGTAACACACTCAATTTCAAAGAATTTTGCCCCCTTTTTCACTTATTCTTTAAATAAATTAACATAACCCATCATTATGTCAAATATACTCAGAGGAGAAAAGATGTCTGTCATTTGGATACAATTTCCAGACACAGTAACAACTAAAAACCCATTTATTGATCACAAAGCAGTCTATCTCCCTTCCCAGTCTAAAGCAGATATCCATCTGTCTGGGAAAGAAAAAAGGAAAAAAATATTGCCCAGGTGTGGTGGTTCACACCTGTAATCCCAGCACTTCAGGAGGCTGAGGCAGGCGGATCACTTGAGGTCAGGAATTTGAGACCAGCCTGGCCAACATGGCGAAGCCCTGTCTGTACTCAAAATACAAAAATTAGCCAAGTGTGGTAGCGCACGCCTGTAATCCCAGCTACTTGGGAGGCTGAGGCAAGAGAATTGCTTGAACCCATGGGGCGGAGGTTGCAGTGAGCCGAGATTGTGCCACCGCACTCCAGCCTGGGCGACAGAGCAAGACTCCATCTCAAAAAAAAAAAAAAAAAAAAAGATTGTTTATTACAGAATTTCCAGCTTTAAAATGTCTCGGCCGGGTACAGTGACTCACACCTGTAATCTCAGCACTTTGGAAGGCCGAGGCTGGCAGATCACTTGAGCCCAGGGGTTTGAGACCAGCCTGGGCAACATGGCGAAATCATGTCTCTACAAAACAGTTCAAAAATTAGCCGGGCATGGTGTCATGCACATGTAGTGCCAGCTACTTGGGAGGCTGAGGTGGAAGGATCACTTGAACCCAGGAGATGGAGGCTGCAGTGAGCTGTGATTGTACCACTGCACTCCAGCCTGGATGACAGAGTAAGACCTTATCTCAAAATAAAAATAAAATGAAGTAAAATATCTTCCGGGGCCCAGTGTTCTCTTTGCTTTTCCCCAAGGCCTTCCACATGTCACCACTCCTTTCCTTTTCGTCTGTCCTTGCCTCATTTTCTTGTCTCTCTTCTCTCTCGTTTTTTTCTGTCCTAGATTCCTATGTTACTAAATAGGAACTGGTAAATAATACAGCACAGTTGGCTCTGATTCTCCCCTTCCCTCCTGGAGGAACTAGCAGAAAAATTGGCTATCAATTTTTGCGGAAGGGGCAGGAAATAACCCTACAGAGAGGCCTCTCAATCAGTGGCATGTTTTTTAACTCCCAGCTGGCTTCAGGGGCTCAAGCTGTTCCAAGCGTGGGAAAGCCCAGGCCTGCCCCAGAGGAGTGTGGTTAGGACAGTGTGCCACTCCCTCTCCTTCCTCTTCAGCCTGGGATAGTTCTATGGCTCTTCCACACCCCGAATGTCCCACATTTGTCCGTGAAAAATATCTTTCCATCTGCGTGCTGTGGCCAGAAGAGAAGTTGCAATGTAGCGCCTGAAAGGATGCATTAACACACATGGAAATTTCCAGTTTAAGAATCCAAGCAGGGTGTGGTGGCATGTGCCTGTAGTCCCAGCTACTCAGGAGACTGAGAGGCTGAGGCAGGGGGATCTTGAACCCAGGAGTTTGAGTCCAGCCTGGACAACATAACAAGACCCCATCTCTAAAATTTAAAAAAAAAAAAAAAGTAAAATAAATCCCTAAGTCCATACCAACACTCTTTATCATCTCTACTATCTTTAAAGTCAAACAAGTAGGCAGAAGGTTTAGTTCTGAAGCATGGTGACACTTACTGGCATGCCTGAGCATGGCACCTGTGAGTCAACCCAGGCAGCATAAAGAAGATTATTACAGCACTGTCAATCATGGCTCTTGTCCTAAGTGGCAGTATTGGTGAAATCATATTTGATGTGTAGATATATTTTTCTTTCTTTTTTTTTTTTGAGACGGAGTCTCGCTCTCGCCCATTCTGGAGTGTTGTGGCGCGATCTTGGCTCACTGCAAGCTCCGCCTCCCGGGTTCACGCCATTCTCCTGCCTCAGCCTCCTGAGTAGCTGGGACTACAGGTGCCCGCCACCATGCCCTGCTAATTTTTTTGTATTTTTAGTAGAGACGGGGTTTCACCATGTTAGCCAGGATGGTCTCGATCTCCTGACCTTGTGATCCACCTGCCTCAGCCTCCCAAAGTGCTGGGATTACAGGCGTGAGCCACCGCGCCTGGCTGATATATTTTTCTTTCTTTTCTTTACTTTTTTTTCTTTTTGAGATGGAATCTCACTCTGTCACCCAGGCTGGAGTGCAGTGGCATGATCTTGGCTCTCTGCAACCTCTGCCTGCTGAGTTCAAGCAATTCTCCTGCCTCAGCCTCCCAAATAGCTGGAACTACAGGCATGTGCCACCAGCCCTGCTAATTTTTGTATTTTCAGTAGAGACGGGGTTTCACCATGTTGGCCAGGCTGGTCTCTAACTCCTGATCTCAAGTGATCTGCCCGCCTCAGCCTCCCAAAGTGCAGGGATTACAGCCACCATGCCCAAACTAATTTTTTTCTTAATCTTTTTTTTTTTTTTTTTTTTTTTTTGAGATGGAGTCTCACTGTCACCCAGGCTGGAGTGCAGTGGCAAGATCTCAGCTCACTGCAGCCTCCACCTCCCGGGTTCAAGCAATACTACTGCCTCAGCCTCCTGAGTAGCTGGGACTATAGGTGTGTGCCACCACACCTGGCTAATTTCTTTGTATTTTTAGTAGAGACAGGGTTTCACCATATTGGCCAGGGTGGTCTTGAACTCCTGACCTCAGGTGATCCAGCGCCTCAGCCTCCCAAAGTGCTGGGATTACAGGCATGAGCCACCACACCCAGCCCATTTTTTTCTAATACATATAAAATCAATGTATATTAAGTTCATCCAGTCACACTCTATCTATCACCAATGATTGCATACCAATTTTGGGGGAATGTTAGCCAAGTCTGTATGACACCACCAGTGCTTCTCTGGGTCACTGCTATAATAATTTTCCCTAGTACCCAGCCCTCAGAAACTGGAACTATGGCAAAAGATGGTCCAAATGGATCTCCTAGCTTCTGCTTTTTTTCTTCCAGGTTAACTTCCACCTCAAAAGAAGTATCCCTCAAGTAAGCCCTGTGAGGAGAGCTCCCAGCAGAAGGCACGGAGTCAGAGCCAAAGTGCAGCCCCAGGCCAGAAAGAAAGAAATGGAGATGAGGCAGCTCCAGAGAGGCCCTGCCTGAAACCCACAGTGCCGGCAACCCTTCAGAAAGGCTTTGCTCCTGCTCTCAGATCAGATGAAGCATTCTTTCTATTTTATTATCTGGGACATATTTAAATACAAACATATTCAGAACAATTCAGAATGGTCTCCGTCTGTTCCAGGAGTAAGCCATCTCTAGGTCCTCATGAAAGAAATTAGCATCTATTGAAAGGTGATGTGGTGGCCAGGTGTGGTGGCTCACATCTGTAATCCTAGCACTTTGGGAGGCGGAGGCGGGTGGATCACCTAAGGTCAAGAGTTCGGAACCAGCCTGGCCAACATGGTGAAACCCTGTCTCTACTAAAAATACAAAAAATTAGCTGGTCATGGTGGCATGCACCTGAATCCCAGCTACTCAGGAGGCTAAGGCAGGAGAATCACTTGAACCTGGGGGCTGGAGGTTGCAGTGAGCTGAGATTGCACCACTTCACTCCAGCCTGGGCAAAAAAGTGAAACTCTGTCTCAAAAAAAAAAAAAAAGAAAGAAAGAAAGAAAAGAAAGCTGATGTGGTAGTACATACATCTAGTGGTGTTTGGTAAGGTTTTTCCATTCTGAGAGTCTGGTTTAGGCTCCATGCCAGTCCACACTGCATCCAGAGACTGGTTCTGGCTGGTTGGCAGCTGCATCTCCAGAATCTAGCACAGAGTTTGCAACAGAGTTAGTGCTCAGTGAAGATTTCTGAACCATGACTGAAATGCTGAAGTAAGTGATCCATCATTGATGTTGTTCCCATAGCAAAATTAGTGACCAGTTCTTCTGAAATCCCAGAGGATCATTTCAGCAATAGCCAATAGCATCTTAATAAGAAAAGAATTTGACATGCAAATACCTAGTGCCATGGCTACCCTTCTTTGTACATGGACATTTAATAAATATGCATCTTTCAAAACATTTGCTGGATATGGAAATATGTGCAGCTGCCCCTGAGGCATGGCTGTGTCCTGGCTCTATCCCAAGCACGACATAGCACTCTGCACCTCTTTGAGTTCCCCAGGAAGAACCCATTTGTACTAAAAGCATTATTGAGCAAAGTAGATGTTACTAAAGATTTTGAAGGGATGTGTAGTCTTTCATCACCTACCTTGCAGCACGCAAGTTTACAAACCCTCATTGGGCATGTGGGGGTTCCTGAGTCCCCTGTGGGAAGTGGTTTTTTGCCATACACTTCATTTCAGAGCTCAGCCTCAGGCAGGGCAGGCTCCAGTTTCCTCATCTACCCCTCTCCCCACAGGACCTCTAATTAACCAGCCCTTTTCTTACCACTGAGAAATTGAACTCTACTAAATAATTATGGCCATGTGCCACATAATGACATTTTGGTTAACAATGGACCACGTGTATAATGGTGGTCTCATAAGATTGTAATACCATGTTTTTACTATACCTTTTCTATGTTTAGATATGTTTAGATTTAGAATACGTAACACAGGCCGAGCACGGTGGCTCATGCCTGTAATCCCAGCACTTTGGGAGGCCGAGTTGGGTGGATCACCTGAGGTCAGGAGTTTGAGACCAGCCTGGCCAACATGGTGAACCCCATCTCTACTAAAAATACAAAGAATTAGCTGGGTGTGGTGGCGGGCACCTGTAATCCTAGCTACTTGGGAGGCTGAGGCAGGAGAATCGCTTGAACCCAGGAGATGGAGGTTGCGGTGAGCCGAGATCGCACCACTGCACTCCAGCCTGGGTGACAGAGCGTGAGACTCCATCTAAAAAAAAAAAAAAAAGAATATGTAACACAATTACCACTGTGTTACAATTGCCTGTAGCATTCAGTATAGTAACATGCTGTCCAGATTTGTAGCCTAGGAGCAATAGGCTATACCTTTTAGCCTATGTGTGTAGGAGGCTATACCACCTAGGTTTGTACAAGTACACGCTATGATGTTTGTACAATGATTAAATCACCTAGGGATACATTTCTCAGAATGTACCCACATTATTAAGTGACATGACTGTATGGTGATCCCTTGGCATCTAGTTGGTTCCAGGACCCCCTCAGATACCAAAATCCAAGAGTGTTTCAGTTCCTTTTATAAAATGGCATAGTATTTGCATTTGGCCTAGGTATATACTCCCATATACTTTTAAGTCATCTCTAGATTACTTATAATACCTGATACAATGTAAATGCTGTGTAAGTAGTGGTTACATTGTATTTTTACTTTGTACTATTTTTATTGTTGCATTATTTTATTTTTTGTTTTTCTGACAGCCTCGCTCTGTCACCCAGGCTGGAATGCAGCGGTGCAGTCATGGCTTACTGCGGCCTCAACCTCCCGAGCTCAAGAAATCCTCTCACTTCAGCCTCCCAAGTAGCTGGCCAACATGGTGAACACAGGCACGTGACATCATACCTGGCTAATTTTTAAATTTCTTTGTAGTGATAGGGTCTCAAACTCCTGGGCTCAAGTGATCCTCCCGCCTCTGCCTTCTAAAGTGCTGAGATTATAGGCATGAGCCATGGTGCCCAGTCTGTATTATTATTTTTTATTTATTTATTTATTTAAATAGTTTTGATCCAAGATTGGTTGAATGGGAACCTGCAGATATGGAGGGCTGACTGAATTCCCATACCCATCAGAAAACATAGGTGCTCTAGCTGTGACAACTTGCCCTCCTCTGGAGGCCATTCGGGATTAGGATTAACACATAATTCATTTTTCTGTTACCTGAGCAATCTCTCTATCTGTGGTCGAAAAGAAAACAGAAGAAAATGTATCTTTTTCCCACTTAGGGAATTCACTTCTCAGGTTAAAAGGCTAATCCTTTCTTTCTATTTTTTATTTCTTCCTAATTTTAATCCCATGTTCCTTGGTGCCTTTCTTGTTGTTATAAAAAGGCAGCTATTTGAGAGGGTTTCTATTTTTCAATTCAGTGAAACTTTATACCTGAGGTTGCCACATGCGCTCAGTTTTCCAGATTGTCTGAATATCACTTACTTTGTGTTCAGGTTCCTTGGTACAAAGTCAGCTGACAGAGCTAATGTTTATGAAATACGGTCACAGTACTTTCACTGGCATATCCACAGAATTTTATTCATTCTTCCATTTATTCATGCAGGGAACATATTTTGAGTCCTTGCTCTTGATAAATTCAGAAAATATAAGGGGGAAGAAGATACAGTCTATTATCTCAGTGCAGCCACAGGCTCCTTGGGAAGGGAAACAGATCATTCCAGTACCTTGTAATAATTGCTGGGATTCCATTGACTCTGGGGTGAGGACAGAAGCCAGTGGGAAGGGCCTTACTCTAGTCCTGGGAAGGTCAGGAAAGGGTTCCCAGAGCTAGTGGAGTCTAAGGTGAGATATAATGAGGTCAGATAAAGAGGCACTGCCCAGGTGGAAAGAAATGGGGGAACAATAGTTAGGCTGAGGAGACAGCACAGCTTGAGGCTCTTGGAAGATCTGCAGCTTGTTCAGGAGAGCTGCATGAAATTCAGCATGGTGGCAGCTGAGTGAGACGCCAGAAGCCAAGGCCAGTGGGGTAGGGAGGGACCAAATCATGAAGGACCTTTGAGCCATAGCACAGAGTTTGGACTTTATCCTGAGAAAAACAAGTAGCCATTGAAGGGTTCTGCTGAGGGGAGTGCAGAATCAGATTTAGAATGAGTGCCTGCTGCTGCCTGAAGAGCTGGCTGGGGCAGAGGGGAGACCACTAAAAGCAAGGAGAAAAGGTGGCCTCAGCCCGGGCAGGCAGCAGGGGTGGGGAACACCAGGAAACTCCAGAGCACTTCCTGCCAGCTCCCTAGGGCTTCTCTGCTGCTTTTAGACTTCCACTCTGATTCAGATCCACCCTGCCTGCCACCTGAGGATTTTTAAGTACTAAAGGAGATGCAGATTTTTAAAGCAAGCCCTAAAAACCATTCTTAGTAAAATGCACTCAAATCAGAGGTGATTATACAGACCAAGTATTATACAGAAAATACAGGGTCTGGCTATGACCACATGAAAATTTCTCTGTGCATACAAAGGGCATGAAATCAGGACTCACAGGACGAGAGTGGGCAGGGTTGACAGGATATGAAGGAAGGGCCTCCAACTTTGGGCTCAGCCCTCTCCTGGCTGGTACCCTTTCTATTTTATAGCTAGAAAGTTAGTTTAAAGAGGAAACCCTCTGCATGGAATGCCAGACTGGATAGGTGGTGTTTCCTAAAGGGGAAGAAGCCCCTAATGAAGGGCACAGGTTTTGGACTCCGACAGACATGGGTATTAACTCTAGCTCCGTTCCTTATTGGCTGTGTGACTTTGAGCGAATAACTTATCTTCTCTGAGTCATAGTTATTCATCTGAAGAAAAAAAAAAAGAAAGAAAGAATATCTGGCTGGGCATGGTGACTCACACCTGCAGTCCCAGCACTTTGGGAGGCTGAGGCAGGAGGATCGCAGGAGTTTGAGACCAGCCTGGGGAACATGGCAAAACCCCATCTCTACAAAAAATGCGAAAATGAGCTAGGTGTGGTGGCGTGGACCTGTAGTCCCAGTTACTCAGGAGGCTGAGGCAGGAGGATTGCTTGAGCTGGGGAGGTGGAAGCTGCAGTGAGGTATGATTGCATCACTGTACTCCAGCCTGGGCAACAATGTGAGACTCTATCAAAAAAAGAAAAGAAAGAAAAAGAAAAGAGGAAAAGGAAAGAAGAGAAAAGAAAAGAAAAATAAAAAGAAAAGAGGAAAAGGAAAGAAGAGAAAAGAAAAGAAAAATGAAAAGAAAAGAAGAAAAAGAACATCTACCTCACTGTAATGGCCCATTGAGTTTACCTTGCCTGCTGCCTAGCCAGAGGTGATTTATCAAGACGGGAATTGCAATGGAGAAAGAGGAGTAATTCACGCAGAGCTGGCTGTGCAGGAGACCTGAGTTTTATTATTACTCAGATTAGTCTCCCTGAGCATTTGGGGATCAGAGTTTTTGTTTGTTTGTTGGTTTGGTTTGGTTTTTTTGAGACGGAGTCTTGCTCTGTCCCCCAGGCTGGAGTGCCAGCCAGTGGTGCAATCTCAGCTCACTGCAACCTCTGCCTCCCAGGTTCAAGCAATTCTCCTGCCTCAGCCTTCCTAGTAGCTGGGATTACAGGCACACACCACCACGCCCAGCTTATTTTTGTATTTTTAGTAGAGACAGGGTTTCACCATGTTGGCCAGGCTGGTCTCGAACTCCTGACCTCAAGTGATCTGCCCACCTCGGCCTCCCAGAATGCTGGGATTACAGGTGTGAGCCACCGTGCCCAGCTTGGGGATCAGAGTATTTAAAGATAATTTGGTGGGTAGGGTCTTGGGAAGTGGGGAGTGCTGATTGGTCAGGTTGGAGATGGAATCCTAGGAGGTTGAAATGAGGTTTTCTTAATGTCTTCTGTTCCTGGGTGCGATGGCAGAACTGGTTGGGCCAGATTACCAGTTTGGGTGATGTATGCTGATCCATCGAGTACAGGGTCTGCAAGATATCTCAAACACTGATCTTAGGTTTTACAATAGTGATTTTATCCCCAGGAGCAATTTGGGGAGGTTCAGGCTCTTAGAGCCAGAGGCTGCATGACCCCTAAACTGTAATTTCTAATCTTCTAGCCAGTTTGTTAGTCCTGCAAAGGCAGACTGGTCCCCATGCAAGAAGGGGGTCTTTTTAGGAAAGGTCTATTACCAACAGACCTTTGGTTACAGAGTCAAACCATGAACTGAATTCCTTCCCAAAGTTAGTTCGGCCTACACCCAGGAATGACCAAGGACAGCTTAAAGGTTAGGAGCAAGATGGAGTCAGTTAGGTCTGATTTCTTTCACTGTCATAATTTCTTCAGTTATAATTTTGCAAATGTGATTTCATCACTCTGAGTTTGTGGGGATTAAAGGTGCCGCCCTTATAAATCAATCACGAGGCGGGAGGCCAACGCTCGCCCCACACTCTCCTCAGAGGATTATCACTTATCTGCCAGAGACATCAAGGACTTAGGGGTGCAAAAAGGAGCTTGGAAGTGAGGCATTCTCCTGAGAGGCTGAACCAAGCCCACCCGGTCTTTTTTCTGTCTCTCTCTTTTTAAAAAAAACTTCAAGCCGGGTATGGTTGCACATGCCTATAATCTCAGCTACTCAGGAGGCTGAGGCAGGAGAATCGCCTGAACCTGGGAGACAGTGGTTGCAATGAACCAAGATCACACCACTGCACTCCAGCCTGGGTGACAGAGCGAGACTCCATCTCAAAAAAAAAAAAACTTCATACACTGGAATCCAACCTGTATTAGTTCCTTATTGTTCCTGGCACTTTTCCTTCTAAGTTGAGGATTTCATGACACAGTAACTCCCCCCCTCACTTGAGGAGATAGGAGAATTGCCAGTTTTCAGACAGCATGACACCTGATGACTTCTGGTTCTGGTACTGGTTCCCGCGGAGGTTTCGGCTGGTGGGTTTCTGCTCCAGTAAGTTGTGACTACCCTGTCTTTGTATCTTTATATCCCAACACTCAGAATATAAAGAAACGTATTACACATATGAACTGAGTGCACAATCTCCAATATTACTTTCACATTTTCTCTCCTTCTCACCTCTTTGACTATTTTTCTTCTTTTATCTAGTAGTAATAGTTTTGTGCATCTATTTTTTAAATTAGAAACCCTGGTAGGCAGAATTCTCACATCTTTCAATGCCCCATGCACTTGTATAATTCTCCTTCCATGCATGTGGGTGGACTCTGTGAATATGAGATAGCATGTGGAAACAAGAGTATGTCAGACAAGTCTCAATCAATTTAGAAAGTTTATCTTGTCACAGTTAAGGACGTGCCCATGACACAGCCTCAGGAGGTCCTGACAACATTTGCCCAAGATGGTCAGGACACAGCTTGGTTTTGTACAGTTCAGGGAGACATGAGACATGAATCAATATATGTAAGATATACATTGGTTTTGTCCAGAAAGGTAGGACAACTCGAAGTGGGGAGGGGCTTCCAGGTGACAGGTAGATAAAAGACAAATGGTTGCATTCTTTTGAGTTTCTGATTAGCCTTTCGCTGAATACACAAGGCACAAGTGAATACTCACTTATGCCTTAGTCTGGCTTAGTGAAACAATAGGGCAAAGGAAGCAATCAGATATGGATTTGTCTCAGATGAGCAGAGAGATGACTTTTGGAGTTCTGTCTGTCCTTTGTCTACAAGGAATTTCATTGTGGGCAAATTGTGAGGGGGGTATGTAGCTTTTATTATTATTATTATTATTTTAAATCTTTGTGGCTATCTTACTTAGGAATAGAACAGGAGGCAGGTTTGTCTGATGCAGTTTCCAGCTTGACTTTACCCTTTGGTGATTCTCCTTTCACATTTCTCCCCTTTTTAATATCTTTTGGAGAAAGCTTTTTAGAAGGAAATGAGCCTCTGGTCTCAGGTTATGTCTCATCTCTCATGGCTAGGCCGGTTTATTCTTAGATTAGTAAGTCCCACGTTATTAGAAAAGCTCATTTTTAGCAGACTGTGAAGTCTCATGTCCAACAAAGAGAAAATAGGGGAGGAAGGGAGAAAACAACAACAAACAAAAAATGAAGAACAATCCTGGAAAATCGATACAGGCCACATTACTCTGAAATTCTTACATCAGTAGACATGTACGAAAGTGGCTTACGTATGTATTTTCTTCCAAAGTTTAAGTTGTCTAGCTTCAGTTCACAGGGCTTTAAGAAAGCAAAGCTTAATTTCTACTGATTTCTTTTCCTTTTTTTTTTTTTTTAAGACAGAGACTTGTTCTTTCACCATGGCTGGAGTGCAGTGGCATGATCTTGGCTCACTACAATCTCCGCCTCCCAGGTTCAAGTGATTCTCCTGCCTCAGCCTCCTGAATAGCTTGGATTACAGACATGCACCACCATGCCCAGCTGATTTTTGTGTCTTTAGTAGAGACAGGGTTTCACCATGTTGGCCAGGCTAGTCTTGAACTCCTGACCTAAAGTGATCCACCCGCTTCAGCCTCCCTCTAGTAATTTCAAATCAGGAAAAATGTGGGGAAAAAGGAAAGGAAAGAAAGAAAAAAATGGAAAACCTTATTTTGGAGACATGTAGTCAGGAAAAATTTTGGAATTCAGTTACAACTGTGGAAAATATTAAAAACTGAAAAACACTAGGCAACACTAGAATCTAAAAACAGGTGTACTATAGTTTATTTTAAAACATAATTTTTCTCTCTCCAGTCCTGTTTTCATAAAGACAAATCACAGGACAAACTAATTTGCAAAATAAGTTTTAGTCTTATTATACTTGGCCAGAGTATTTGCATAAAGTCAGAAAGAATAATTATTTGCCATATAGGCTCCTCTTCAAAAAAAAAAACAGGCTTTGCTGGAACTTTATTCCATAAAGAACCTCAGATTCTGCTTTAATGCCTTAAGCCCAGCCTGTGCCTGCAAATACCTGTAATAATTGGGTGAATTCCTCACTTCAAGGTCCCAAGAAAACTTGGGGCTCCTGGGCCTGTCAGAAAGTGACATTCCATACATACCATAGGCGAGGAACCTGTACAGGGACTGTGTAGACAAGGCATGAGGCCAGCTGTCCCAAGGGGCTTTTATTGGTTCGTTGGCTCTATAAGTCAACTTTGATTCCTTAAAGGGGTCTGCATCTGAAAGCATACCATTCCAGTCCAAACCTTGGTAAAATTTAACCAGTGTCTCCAATTGTGTCTTGTTACAAAAGAAAACAGATTCTTATTGCACTTATGCAAATAACTATATTGCCATAAGTTAAGAATACTCACAACTAGTTTCCAAATTTTGGAGAAATCAGGAAGCAAGAAATATGCATAGTGCCCACTGTCTCTACAAAAAAGCATGAAAAAGCCAGGTGTGGTGATGCATGTCTGTAGTCCCAGCTACTTTGGAGACTGAGGTGGGAGGATCACTTGGGCCCAGGAGGTCAAGGCTGCAGTGAGCTATGATCATGCCACTGCACCCCAGCCTGGGTGATTGAGGAAGAACCAGTCTCAAAAAGAAAAAATTTCTAAAATGGTAAGGTCTCAATACAATGAAATCAAGTTTATTTCTGTTAAAGATCCAGGAAATGAATTCACAGTGTGATATTGTGACTTATTAAAAGAAAAACCTTAGACAGGTCAAGTGTAGTGGCTCGCACCTGTAATTCCAGTGGTTTGGGAGGCTGAGTCAGGAGGACTGCTTGAATTCAGGAGTTCAAGACCAACCTGGGCAACACAGACCTCGTCTCAATTAAAAAAAGGTTTCTTAATTAAGAAAAACCTCGGCCGGGTGCGTTAGCTCACGCCTGCAATCCCAACACTTTGGGAGGCTGAGGCGGGCATATCATGAGGTCAGGAGTTCGAAACCAGCCTGACCAACATGGTGAAACCCCATCTCTACTAAAAATACAAAAATTAGCCAGATGTGGTGCCTCATGCCTGTAATCCCAGCTACTAGGGAAGCTGAGGCATGAGAATTGCTTGAACCTGGGAGGCAGAGACTGCAGTGAGCCAAGATCGCACCACTGCACTCCAGCCTGGGCCATAGAACGAGACTGCATCTCAAAGAAAAAAAATAAAAAGAAAAACCTACATTTTCTGTTATTTCAAAAAAAAAAAAAAAAACACCTTAGACAGATTAAATTTAACAATTTTTAATTGAGCAAAGAATGATTTGTGAACCGGGTAGCACCCAAACCAGAATAAGTTCAGGGAGACTCTGGCGCTGCTGTGTGGTCTGAATTTTATGGACAGAAAAAGGAAAGTGATGTACATAAAACAGAAGTGGACGTACAGAAGCAGCTGGATTGGATATAGTTTGATATTTGCCTTATTTGAACGCAGTTTGAACATTTGGCCACCTTTGATTGGTCAAAACTCAATGATTGGTATAACAGTAAGGTTACAGCCCGTTTACACATTTTGGTTACAGTTCACTATGTACAAAAAAACCTTTAGGCTGAACTTAAAATATGTAAGAAGGCAGCTTTAAGCTTTCATATTGAATTCTGAAGGGAAACAAAAACAAAAGTGTTCTCTTAACCTATGATGTAGGTTAAGAGAAGTCCAATGTTCTGTTTCTGACTGATTATGGAGCAACAAAGGTATTAAAATTTCTTGCCCATGTTGCCTCCTTATCTTCCATGTATCAAGGGATAAGTTTGTCCATGTACAAATAAAAGTCTACCCTATGAGTGCACACAAGATACCTCTTTTACAGTTCTATTGTTTATAGAGGCATAAGCAAGGAAAAAACTGAGAGATAAGAGTCTCACGATACCAGATTTCCGTGATCCTGGGAAATAGCCATCTACATCTAAGATGCTGTCTGCTTATAGGAAGAAACTTCCCTGGGTAGATTTCTTTCTTTCTTTTCTTTTCTTTTTTTTTGGAAACAGAGTCTTATTTGCTCTGTCACTCAGGCTAGTGTGCAGTGACACAATCCCAGCTCACTGCAGCCTTGAACTCCTGGGCTGCAGCAATCTTCCCGTCTGAGCCTCCCGAGTAGCTGGGACTACAGGTGCGTACCATTGTGCCTGGTTAATTTTTGTATTTTTTGTAGAGATAGGGTTTCACCATGTTGACCAGAGTGGTCTTGAACTCCTGAGATCAAGGTATTAGCCTGCCTCAGCCTCCCAAAGTTCTGGGATTACAGGAGCGTGCCACTACGCCTGGCTAATTTTTTAAAGTTTTTTTTTTGAGATGGAGTCTCGCTCTGTCGCCCAGGCTGGAGTGCCGTGGCGCAATCTCGGCTCACTGCAAGCTCCGCCTCCCGGGTTCATGCCATACTCCTGCCTCAGCCTCCCGAGTAGCTGGGACTATAGGCGCCCGCCACCATGCCCAGCCAATTTTTTGTATTTTTAGTAGAGACGGGGTTTAGCCAGGATGGTCTCAATCTCCTGACCTCGTGATCCGCCTGCCTCGGCCTCCCAAAGTGCTGGGATTACAGGCGTGAGCCAACGCGCCCGGCCTTTTAAAGTTTTATAGAGACAGAGTCCCACTATATTGCTCAGGCTGGTCTTGAACTCCTGGGCTCAAGCAGTCCTCCCACCTCAGCCTCCCAAAGTGCTGGGATTACAGGCGTGAGCCACTGCGCCCGGCCATAATGCATTAAAGTGTTAAAGCATTTAGCCATATTAGAGTTTAGGAGCAGAAAATACATGGGGTTCTATGATTAAGAGCATAGGCTTTTCAGTGACTATTTCATGAGGATTCAATTTATGTTTTCCACTAGAGATGGATCTGATTGTCATCAGTCTGCAATACCTTTGACCAAGGCAATCTTTTTTTTTTTTTTTTTTTTTTTTTTGAGACGGAGTTTTGCTCTTGTTGCCCAGGCTGGAGTGCAATGGCACGATCTTGGCTCACTGCAACCTCCACCTCCTGGGTTCAAGCAATTCTCCTGCCTCAGCCTCCCAAGTAGCTGAGACTACAGGCACCTGCCACCACTCCCAGCTAAGTTTTTTTATTTTTAGTAGAGACGGGGGGCGGGTTTCACCAGGTTGGCCAGGCTGGTCTCAATCTCCTGACCTTGTGATTTGCCCGCCTTGGCCTCCTAAAGTGCTGGGATTACAGGCATGAGCCACCACACCCGGCCTGACCAAGGAAATCTTAATCTTATAATATATGTGTATCTACTTTTTGAGACAGCTTCTCACTCTGTCACTCAGGCTGGAGTGCAGTGGTGCTATCTCAGCTCACTGCAGCCTCAACCTCCTGGGCTCAGGTAATCCTCCCATCTCAGCCTCCCGAGTAGCTGGGACCAGAGACATGCACCACCACACATGCCCAGCTAATTTATTTTTGTATGTTTTTTATAGAGTCAGAGTCTCTATGTTGCCCAGGCTGGTGTTCAACTCCTAGGCTCAAGCAATTTGCCCATCTCCCAAAGTGCTGGCTTTCTAAAGTGCTGGGATTATAGATGTGAGCCACTGTGCCCAGCCAATTTATTTATTTATTTTTTTTGAGACAGAATCTCACTCTCTGTCACCCAGGCTGGAGTGCAGTGGTGTTATCTCGGCTTACTGCAAGCTCTGCCTCCCAGGTTCAATGATTCTCCTGCCTCAGACTCCTGAGTAGCTGGGATTACAGGTGTGCACCACCATGCCTGGCTAATTTTTTTTTCTTTTTTTTTTTTTTTGAAATGGAGTCTCGCTCTGTCACCTAGGCTGGAGTGCAATGGCATGATCTTGGCTCACTGCAACCTCTACCTCCTGGGTTCAAGCGATTCTCCTGCCTCAGCCTCCCGAGTAGCTGGGACTACAGGTGCATACCAGCACGCCTGGCTAATTTTTTTGTATTTTTAGTAGAGACACGGTTTCACCATGTGGCCAGGCTGGTCTTGAACTCCTGACCTCTAGTGATCTTCCTGCCTTGACTCCCAAAGTGCTGGGATTACAGGCATGTGCCACTGCACATGACCTTTTTTTTTTTTTGATACAGAGCCTTGCTCTGTCATTCAAGCTGGAGCACAATGACATGATCTCAGCTCACTGCAACCTCTGCCTCCCAGGTTCAAGCAATTCTCCCTCAGCTACCTGAATAGCTGGGATTACAGCCACATGCCACCAGGCCCAGCTAATTTTTTGTATTTTTAGTAGAGACAGGGTTTCTCCATGTTGCCCAGGCTGTTCTCGAACTCCTGAGCTCAAGCATCAGCCACCACGCCCTGCCTGGCCAAGTATTTTAAATACTGAAAAGAATTTTGGGCTGGGTGGAGTGGTTCATGCCTATAATCCCAGCACTTTGGGAGGCCAAGGTGGGTGGATCACTTGAGTTCAGGTGTTGGAGACCAGCCTGGGCAACATGGCAAAACCTCGTCTCTACCAAAAATCCAAAAGTTAGCGAGGTGTGGTGGTGGATGTCATCCCAGCAACTTGGGAGGGTGAGGCATGAGAATCACTTTACCTGGGAGGCGGAAGTTGCAGTGAGCCCAGATCACACCACTGCACTCCAGCCTGGGCTATAGAGCAAGACTCTGTCTCAAAAAAAAAAAAAGAGAATTTTGAAACTGTGTCACAGGCACCCTCCCCAATGTCTTTCCTAGTCGTCTTGGGTCTCATGTAGTCATGTGGCACCCAGAAGGACTATAAAGGGCAGGGCCTGAGTCCTGAATTTTTATACCAGGTGTAGAGCTCAGGACAGAAGACAGAGTGTGAAGATGGTACCTGGAGGATCAAAGCCCTCCTAGAATAGGTAGCAGGCAAATCTGGGGCAGGGAAAAGGGACCATAATTGAGTTTGACTCTGCCTTGCAGCTGGTAGTCTAGGCACTGGAAACATGTCCCCAGGCCCGCCTTTGTAATCACCCCACAGGTTCTTCTTGCCTGCTGCACAGACAAAATCAATTTATTGAGACCACCGCATTGCAGTAGACAAAAAGTTTAATTGATGCAAGGCTGGCCCATTTGACTGGAGTTATCAGTCAAATCAGTCTCCCTGAAGGTTTGAAGGTTAGGGGATTTTATGGACAATTTGGTGGGCAGGGGGCTAGGGAATGGGTGCTGCTGATTGGCTGGAGATGAAATCATAGGTGTGTGGAGAATCGTCCTCTTGCTCTGAGTCTGCTTCTGGGAGGGGCCACAGGATCAGCTGAGTCATAAGTCATGAGTCTAGGTGGGGTCAGTCTGAAAGATATCTAAAGAAAACCAACCTTAGTTCTACAATAGTAATGTTTTCTATAGGAGCAATTGGGGAAGTTACAAATCTTGTGCCCTCTGGCCACATGACTCCTAAGCAGTAACGGATTATTGAAATTACATCTACAAACCTGGGAAACAATGTGAGACCCTGGTGATATGGTTTGGATATGTGTTCCCACTAAATCTTAGTTTGAAATGTAATCCACAATTTTGGAGGCGGGGCCTGGTGGGAGATGTTTGGGTTAGGGAGGCAGATCCCTCATGCCTTGCTGGAGTCCTTATGATAATGAGTGAGTTCTCGTGTGATCTGATTGTTTAAAAGTACACAGCACCTCCCTCCCCACTCTCTCTTGCTCCTGCTGAAAACTCCCTGAGGCCTCCTCAGAAGCTGAGTAGAGGCCAGCACTATGCTTCCTGTACAGCCTGCAGAACCATGAGCCAATTAAACCTCTTTTCTTTATAAATTACCTAGTCTTTGGTTTTTCTTTATAGCAATGCAAGAACAGCCTAACACACTTGGCTCTACAAAAATTAAAAAATAAAAAAATTAGTAGGGCATGGTGGTATGCATTTATAGTCCCAGCTACTTGGGAGGCTAAGGTGGGAGGATCAGTTAATCCTAGGAGTTCAAGATTGAAGTGAGCTATGATTGCACCACTGCACTCCAGCCTGAGCAACAGAGCAAGACTCTGTCTCTAAAGCAAAACAAAACAAAAGAAACTATGCTTCTATCTTAGCAGAATTCAAGCCCCTCCCATGATATTATTCTTGTGCCCTTTCATTAATCTTAAAAAGGTAGGTTTCAGTCTCTGAGCAAGGAGTGGGTAAGTTTTAGGGAGGGACTATTATCATCCTTTCTTTAAACTGTAAACTAAATTCCCCCCAAAGTTAGTTTGGCCTATGCCCAGAAATGACCAAGGACAGCTTGGAGGACAGAAGGAAGATAGAGTCAACTATGCCAGATTTATCTTACTGTCATATTTTTTTTTGACATGGAGTCTCACTCTGTCACCCAGGCTGGAGTGCGGTGGCATGATCTTGGCCCAGTGCAATCTCTGCCTTCTAGGCTTAAGCAATTCTCCTGCCTCAGCCTCCTGAATAGCTGGGACCACAGGCATGCACCACCATATCTGGCTAATTTTTTTTTTTTTTTTTTTTTTTTTTTTTGAGACAGAGTCTTGCTCTGTCGTCCAGGCTGGAGTGCAATGGCACAATCTCAGCTCACTGCAACCTCTGCCTCCTGGGTTCAAGCAATTCTCCTGCCTCAGCCTCCTGAGTAGCTGGGATTACAGGCGTGCACTACCACGCCTGGCTAATTTTTGTATTTTTAGTAGAGACGGGGTTTCACCATGTTGGTCAGGCTGGTCTTGAACTCCTGACCTTGTGATCCACCAGCCTCGGCTTCTCAAAGTGCTGGGATTACAGGCATGAGCCACCGCGCCTGGACTAATTTTTGTATTTTCATTAGAGACTGGGTTTTGCCATGTTGGCCAGGCTGGTCTCAAATTCCTGGCCTCAAGTGATCCACTCGCCTTGGCTTCCCAGAGTGTTGGGATTACATGAGCCACCACGCCTAGTCTCTTACTGTCATATTTTGCAAAGGCAGTTTCACCATGACCACTCATCCAGACCCCAGAATCCAGAGGCTCAAAACCAAAATCATAAGCTCACAGTCAAATCAAACAAGTATCAAAAAATATTAAGAAGCAGCAGTAGTATAACTTTAAAACATGTAGCAGAGAGAGCATACATCTGTCTGACCAGTAAATCCAGGCAAAAATATCGTGATTTACTTTCCAACCTGACTCTGCATAACATTACGAGACAAAGAAGGTCAAAATATTTTACCCTAAAATACATTTCTGTCTGACCAGTAAATCCAGGCAAAAATAACCTAAAGAGATTAACTAAATCTGAATAGGAAACATTTGTCATCTATTGCCTCTAAGGGCAGCCACTATAAGACTTCAAAATAACTTTGGTCTCCACAATCTTTATCTTAACCTGAACCTTCCCTCTCTATCAATCCCAGGTCTTTAGACAAACTCTACCAATTGTCAACCAGAAAATGTTTAAATTCACCTATAGTCTGGAAGCCCCATCCCGGTTTGAGTTGTTCCACCTTTCTGGACCAAACCAATGTATTTCTTAAATGTATTTGATTGATGTCTCATGCCTCTCTAAAGTGTATAAAACCAAGCTGTGCCCCAACCACCATGGGCAAATGTTCTCAGGACCTCCTCCTGGCTAAACTCCACTCTTAAGCCTGGAACCTCTACCCTTAGCGAAAACAGCTGACCCTATTTTACCGCCCAAATGATTGCCTTTTTGGCCCACCCCACCCCCTATCTGTGTCCATAAAAACCAGACCAGTTGGCAGAAAAAAGAAAGAGCAACACGAGCAGCCGATGCAAGTGGTCCGGAATGCAAGCTGCTGAGCCTCAGGATTCAAGCAGCTGAGCAGCAAGCAGAGAAGCAAGCAACTGAGCATCGGAGACTACAAATAGATGTAGCTAACTTCAGATGGTGCAGCTTCAGGGAAAGATCACCTTCTTCCTGCACCATCCCCTTTCCAGCTCCACATGCCGCTGAGAGCCAGTCTTCAAACAGTCTGTGTGATCTGATTCTTCCTGGACACTGAAAAAGAACTTGGGTGTCAAAAAGGCAGGTGCAGGAGGCTGTCACCCTGACCCTTCACTGAGCTGTTAACACTTAGCCATCCAAGGACTGCAGGCTGAGTGAAACGAACCACTCCAGTTCCTGCCCGCCCACGAAGGGAGTCAGGGTCAAGGGAACTATCCCATCTCATGCCAGATAGTAATGAAGGCAAAGGATGAGCAGATTTAATTCTTCTTGTTCTTCCTTTCCTTCTTTCTTCTTTCTTCTTCCTTCTTTGATCTTTCTTCTTTCTGCTTCTCAGAATCTTGCTCTGTTGCCTAGGCTGGAGTGCAGTGATATGATCATGACTTACTGCAGTCTTGACCTCCTGGGCTCAAGCAACCCTCTCACCTCAGCCTTCTGAGTAGCTGGGACTACAGGCACACATTACCATGCCTGGCTAAGTTTTAAATTTTTTGTAGAGACAATGTCTCACTTTGTTGCCCAGGCTGGTCTCAAACTCCTGGGCTCAAGCAGTCCTCCTGTGTTGACCTCCCAAATTGCTGGGATTACAAAGATTTAACTTTTCTTATCCTTTAGTCACATAAGCCTTTTATTTACTCTTTATAAACAGTTTTTTTTCGCCTTTGTTTTCTTATTTACTTTTTTTTTTTTTTTTTGAGACAGAGTCTCGCTTGGTCACCCAAGCTGAAGTGTAGCGACGCCATCTCATCTCACTGCAACCTCCGCTTCCATGTTCAAGCGATTCTCGTGCCTCAGCCTCTTGAGTAGCTGGGACTACAGACGTGCGCCGCTACGCCCAGCTGATTTTTATATTTTTAGTAGAGACGAGGTTTCACCATATTGGCCAGGCTGGTCTTCAACTCCTGACCTCAAGTGATCTGCCCACCTTGGCCTCTCAAAGTGCTGGGATTACAGGCGTGAGCCACCATGCCCAGCCAATTATTTACTTTTAAACTATTTTGTTTATTGGCATTTTCACAACATATAAATATCTCCTTAATTAATTAATTATTTATTTATTTTTATTTTTTTGAAGTGAAGTCTCGCTCTGTCGCCCAGGCTGGAGTGCCGTGGCATGATCTCGGCTCACTGCAACCTCCACCTCCTGGGCTCAAGCAATTTTCCCGCCTCAGCCTCCCAAGTAGCTGGAATTACAGGTGTCTGCCACCATGCCTGACTAAGTTTTGTGTTTTTTAGTAGAGAGAGGGTTTTGCCATGTTGACCAGGCTGGTCTTGAACTCCTGACCTCAGGTGATCCGCCCACCTCGGCCTCCCAAAGTGCTGGGATTATAGGCATGAGCCACTGTGCCCAACCAGATCTTTTTTAAAAAGCAATAAAAAATATTGAAATCTTTTCAGAAGCTTCTGTACATCAATACTTATCTCTGGATGAAACTAATTCTAGAGCCCTCTTTTTTTTTTTTTGAGACAGAGTCTCGCTCTGTTGCCCAGGCTGGAGTGCAGTGGTGCCATCTTGGCTCACTGCAAGCTCCGCCTCCTGGGTTCTCACCATTCTCCTGCCTCAGCCTCCTGAGTAGCTGGGACTACAGGCGCCCACCACCATGCCCAGCTAATTTTTTGTATTTTTAGTAGAGACAGGGTTTCACTGTGTTAGCCAGGATGGTCTCGATCTCCTGACCTTGTGATCTGCCTGCCTCGGCCTCCCAAAGGGCTTGGATTACAGGCCTGAGCCACTGCGCCTGGCCTGGGGCCCTCATTTTTTTAAACTTTTTTTTTGACACAGGGCCTTGTTCTGTCACCCAGGCTGAAGTGTAGTGGTGTGATCACAGCTCACTGCAGCCTCAATCTCCTAGGCTCAAGAGATCCTCCCACCTCAGGCTCCTGAGTAGCTATGACTACAGGTATGTGCATCACACCTAGCTAATTGTTTTGTATTTTTTGTAGAGACAAGATCTCACTATATTGCCCAGGCTGGTCTCAAAGTCCTAGGCTCAAGCAGTCCTCCTGCCTGAGACTCCCAAAGCGCTGGGATTATAGGCGAGAGCCACCATGGCCCAGCCTGGGGCCCTCATTTTTAAATACACTTTTAAAAGTTCAGTATTCATTTGAAATGTTGTAATTTTGTATTACTTTTAGTAAGATCTTGCCATTTCTGTGTTTGCTGCTTCCAGGGCCTAATTTTTTTTTTTTTGAGACAGAGTCTCACTCTGTTGCCAGGGCTGGAGTGCAGCGGCATGATCTCGGCTCACTGCAACCTCCGCCTCTCGGGTTCAAGTGATTCTCCTGCCTCAGCCTCCTGAGTAGCTGGGATTACAGGTGCCTACTACTACACTTAGGTAATTTTTTGCATTTTTAGGAGAGACAGGGTTTCACCGTGTTGGCCAGGCTGGTCTCGAACTTCTGACCTCGTGATTTGTCTGCCTCGGCCTCCCAAAGTGCTGGGATTACAGGCATGTGCCACCATGCCTGGCTCCAGGGCCTAATATTTATGCATGTATAGGTAAGCATAGCTGGAAGGTGAAGTACTAAGTTCTTCAGTAGTAAAGGATTATTATTATTATTTTGAGACGGACTCTCGATCTTGTTGCCCAGGCTGGAGTGCAATGGCACGATCTCCGCTCACTACAGCCTCTGCCTCCCAGGTTCAAGTAAGTGATCTCCTGCCTTAACCTCCCGAGTAGCTGGGATTACAGGCATGTGGCAGCACGCCCGGCTAATTTTGTATTTTTAGTAGAGACGGGGTTTCTCCATGTTGGTCAGGCTGGTCTTGAACTCCCGACCTCAGGTGATCTGCTGCCTTGGCCTCCCAAAGTGCTGGGATTACAGGCGTGAGCCACCGTGCCTGGCCAAGGACCCCCATTTTTACTTTGCATCTTGTCCTTAACTCTCAGATCCCTTTGATTAACTTAACTAATGCTTTTATTTTCTACCTAAGTGTGCAAGAAAAGGAAATGAAAGGAATACTACAACACAAAAATCTCTGTGAATTTCTAAAAGCTGAAGTTCACAGCCTCTGTGCTATTACCATTTACTGCCAGTTTCTCTCTGAACCACTCAGACATGTGAGGCCTCTAACTGGATCAAAGCCAGTTAACTATTGCATGTAATCTGATCCTAGACCTAGTCCAGTTTGTATCACAACTTCCAAACCCAATTCATATTAAAAATTCACTCAAACAGATAGCTCAAAACACAAACCCACAGAGCTTCAGAATCTGAGAGAGAAGATACCCATGATCCTCAGTTGTAAGAGAGCAATGGACAAAATGAGTCTGGTTGGTACCTCGTTTGTCACTCAATGCCCCTGGTGGGGGTAGAAGCTCTACTTCAGATCCCATTTCTGACACCATCTGTTAAAAAGAAAACCTTAGGGCCGGGCATGGTGGCTCACACCTGTAATCCCAGCACTTTGGGAGGCCGAGGCAGGTGGATCACCTGAGGTCAGGAGTTTGAGACCAACCTGCCCAACATAGCGAAACCCTGTCTCTATTAAAAAAAAAATACAGGCCAGGCTCATGCCTGTAATCCCAGCACTTTGGAAGGCCGAGGCGGGTGGAATACAAGGTCAGGAAATCGAGACCATCCTGGCTAACATGGTGAAACCCTGTCTTTACTAAAAATACAAAAAATTAGCCGGGCATGGTGGCGGGCACCTGTAGTCCCAGCTACTCGGGAGGCTGGGGCAGGAGAATGGTGTGAACCCAGGAGGCAGAGCTTGCAGTGAGCTGAGATCATGCCACTGCACTCCTACCTGGGCGACAGAGCGAGACTCCGTCTCAAAAAAAAAAAAAAAAAAAAAAAATTACCTGGGCGTGGTGGCAAGCACCTGTAATCCCAGCTACTCAGGAGGCTGAGGCAGGAGAATCGCTTGAACCCGGGAGGTAGAGGTTGCAGTGAGCTGAGATTGCACCACTGCACTCCAGCCTGGGTGACAAGAGCGAAACTCTATCTCAAAAAAAAAAAAAAAAAAAAAAAAACCCTTAGGCAAATTAAATTTAACAGAGAGTTTATTGAGCAAAGAATGATTTGCAAATCAGGCAGCCCCCAAAGCAGAATATGTTCAGAGAGACTCCTGCACCGCTGCGTAGTCAAAAAAGACTTACAGGCAGAAAAAGGAAAGTGATGGACAGAAACAGTTGGATTGGTTACAGCTTTGCATTTGCCTTATTTGGACACATTTTGACTGGTTGGTCACCTTTGGTTGGCTTAAATTCAGTGATTGGCACAAGAATAGGTTATAGTCTGTTTATGCATCCAATAAGGTTATAGTTCACTATGTATGGCAAAATCTTCACACTGAACTTAAATTATGTAAGGAGGCAGCTTTATGATAAACCTAACTTAGCAGACTTATTAAGAAATATATATTTTGTCTTTGTCCCCTGGCGTACAACTTCTAAAACCCTTGTAACTTCCTGAATGACAGAGGTGATAGGAGCTCTTTTGCTACCCGTAACAAGCCCCTGAATTTCAATTACACCTGAGTTTATGTTAATGAGATGACTGGTAGCTGAAAGCCCCTAGATAGCTTCAGGATGGGTCTGGTTGCCAAAGAAACCCACCATGTGCTTATGATGGCAGCGGCGGGCCATCTGGAGTGGCTGCTGCTATCACGCCGGCTGCAGCAGGGAGGTGCAGCTGGGGCTGCAAGCTCCACAGAGCCAGCGGGAGCCAGGGACCAGCGGGAGCCCCATTCCTTCTGAGTTGGGGCAGGAGCTCCCCAGGTGCCACTGCAACTGCCCAAGCCATGGCTATGGACCCAGGCATCCTGGTCCTCTTGGGGCCCGGGATCAGGCAGGAGCCCCATCCTCCCAGGCACAGCTGCAGCCACTCAAATAGCAAGCCCAGGAGCCCTGTGGCAGGAAAGAGCCCACCTGGTTCTAGCAACTGCGTCTCTTGAACGTAAGGGGGTGTGTGTGCATGCTCAGTTTCCTGATTTATGATCTCAACGTGCTAGAAGTCTAACTCAGCATAGGTCCAAGACAGTGTAGCATCCAAACCACATTGAGTCTATTAATAAGTGAGCCAGTAAGATTCACTTTTTCCGTGGCCACAGAAAACACCCCTAAACCCAACCAGCCATCTCGAAAGCAAGGATGTAGAAAGTAGGACAGCATGACTTGGTACAAATCTGCCATCAGAACTGAAGAAGTTAGACTTCCTGTGTCTAGAGCATCATCTTTACACATGTGGTACCACAATTTGTCTCATACACACACTCTCAGCACACACCCTGCACTCCATCATGCCCACCTCCTGCCTGGAATGCAGCTTCATTTCTACTTTAACACTAACTGCATTCTGGGTTTAACCATGAGTAAACATTCCCCCTGAGCAAATGCCTAAGCAAACATCACTTCTCTCCCTCCTCCCAGAAGTTAAATATCACTATTTATAAAGGCTTCCCCCTACCCCTACCGTCTCTTATTCTTTCCCTCACCACTTGATGATCCTCCCCACACTGCTACTCGTGAATCTTTCTTTCTCCCACCTTCATTCTGTTCACATACTTCCTACACCCCTTCACCCCCAACCCACCAGGCCCTGCTGCAGGTGGGGTGTAGCATCACCTAAGAAGGAGGGCCTGGAGCCATTAAGGGATAGGAGGCCAGCAGCCCGGGGAAAAGCGAAACAGAAAAAGCACTGCTTGTTTCTGCTGTTACTCTGCCTGCCTCCCCCTGCAGTCTCAGGGAGGAGGCAAAGAAAGTCACCCCTTGGATCCATGTTCACCCTGCAGAAGGAGGGAGAAAAGGCATCTTTGACTTCCTTTTAGATTGTCCCATGTGAGCCCTTTGGGATGAAGTCCATCCTGGGCACTAGATCAAAGGAATTGAGTGAGTTTCCTTAAATCTTTTCTGGAATCAGATGAAGAAAAAATAAACGAAGAAATAAAGTGACCACAATTTTGTTCTTTTTAAAAATATCCAAATATAGTATTTGAAACACACTGTAGTTTATAGAAGGCTTTTATTTTACAAGCCAATAATTTTTTTTTAATGTCAGACATTGGTACATTACCAATGTTGTAGCAAGGTTTGAGGGAGGTACATCTCACGCATGAGCATGAAAACTCAATCATCATGCTTATGACCTACAAAATGACCTAATTTTTTTTAATGGAAGGATAGATAAAGGGGCCCACCAACTTTCTTTTTTTTTTTTTTTTTTTTTTTTTGATAGGGTCTTGTTCTGTTGCCCAGGCTGGAGTGCAGTGGCACAATCACAGCAGACTGCAACCTTGACCTCCTGGGCTCAAGTGATCCTCCTGTCTCAGCCTCCTGAGTAACTGAGACTACAGGCATGTACCACTATGCCTGGCTAATTTTTAAATTTTTTGTAGAGATGGGATTTCACCATCTTGCCCAGTCTGATCTTGAACTCCCGAGCTCATGTGATCTTCCTCCTTCAGCCTCCCGAAGTATTGGGGCTACAGGCATGAGCCACCATGCCTGGCTACTTTCTATTTTGGACTAACTTTCTAATTTTCTATTAAGGACTATTGGTAAAATACAATTGTTATCCACTATCACCATCAATTCGTAAATAACACCAAAAATTAGGAAAGATATAATCTCAGGATAAAGAAGTCTTGTAAATGAAATTTTTCTCATCTTACTAGGGAATAGTAAATCTTCCATCTTAGACTGGCATATTGAGCCAGTAGTTTAAAGATGAGACCTTTAGTGACATATAACTAAAAATTTTTATGTAAGGATTTCAGACATAGCTGGATTGAGGTGCCTAAGTTAGGTGGTATGGAATCTCTCTCCATTTCTTGATTTCATTGTCTTCAGTAGTGACTTCATTCTCACATAGTCTCTCTCCATGAGGCAAGGTGAACAACAGCTCCTTTTAGCTCACCTTCTCTCAGCTATCAAAAGACAAATTTACAACAAATTTAGATTAAAGATCGAATTGGCTTTTATTTGTAATTCTAGAATTGGGCAACAACTCATTCTATAACATAGAATGAGTGTTCAGATGAGCAGAGAAATTTTGACTTTATAGGCAGAAAAGGGCTGAAGAATGCAGAAACAGAACAAAAACTGATTGGTTGTTACAAAGTTACTTTCCTTATAAAGGTTAAAGCAGAGGGGGGCGCTTCATCATGCTTCCCAAAACAGGCCTGTTTGGGGATTTGGCTATTATCTGTTTCTTGCTTGATTTCTTGGAAGATCAGATAAATAGCTTAGTTTTGGCTTGGTGGAAACTTCAGTATAAGTAACTCCATTTTGGTTTTATCTGTTAAGCCTAGTGCAGGAGCTCAGTTCCACCCAATGGCCTCCTATAAATTTCATTTAACACAGTTTAGCAACAAACTATTGATTCTTGAGCATGAATCTCAATAGCACAAACTGGATTATGTGCCTATCTCTAAAACTACCACAGTGACTCTGATTGGTCAGTCTGGGGTTATATGATCACTTCTGGGTGCTGGAATGGAAATATGGGGGACTGCAAGTATAGATGAGTTGTTTCCCATAAAAACAAACAAACAAAAAATCCCTGGGAGATCAAGGCAGGCAGATCACTTGAGGCCAGGAATTCGAGACCAGCTTGGCTAACATAACAAAACCCCGTCTCTACTAAAAATAGAAAAATTAGCCGGGCGTGGTGGCACATGCCTGTAATCCCAGCTACTTGGGAGGCTGAGGCAGGAGAATCACTTGACCCTGGGAGGCAGAGGTTGCAGTGAGTGGAGATCGTGTCACTGCACTCCAGCCCGGGCAACAGAGCGAGACTCCATCTCAAAAAGAAAAAAAAAAGAGGAATGATGATTGTGGACAAAACAACAAAAGAGCATTATAATTTTGTTGAATTTAAGCATCATTTTGATTTTACTGTGACTTTTTTCTGTTTTATTTATCTTTCATTGACATATAATAATTGTACATATTTATGGGGTACAATATATGTATACATTGTATAATTAGCAAATCAGAGTAATTAGCAAATCCATCATCTCAAATACTTATACTTCTTTGTGGTGAAAACATTCAGAATGCTCTCTTTTAATTTGTTTTTATTTATTCTTATTTTTTATTTTTAAATGGAGTTTTGCTCTTGTTGCCCAGGCTGGAGTGCAATGGCATGATCTCAGCTCACTGTAACCTCTGCCTCCCGGGTTCAAGCAATTCTCCTGCCTCAGCCTCCCAAGCAGCTGGGATTACAGGCATGCGCCACCACACCCGGCTAATTTTTTTGTATTTAGTAGAGACAGGTTTTCACCATGTTGGTCAGGCTGGTCTAGATCTCCTGATCTTAGGTGATCCACCCACCTCGGCCTTCCAAAGCAGGCGTGCGCCACCGTGCCTGGCCCTTATTTTATTTTATTTTTTTGGAGATGGAATCTTACTCTGTTGCCCAGGCTGGAGTGCAGTGGCACAATATTGGCTTACTGCAACCTCCGCCTCCCAGGTTCAAGTGATTCTCCTGCCTCAGCCTCCTGAGTAGCTGGGATTACAGGTGTGCACCACCATGCCCAAGTGTATTTTGTATTTTTAGTAGAGACAGGGTTTCACCGTGTTGGTCAGCCTGGTCTCAAACTCCTGACCTCAGGTGATCCCCCTACTTCGGCAAAGAAAGTCACCCCTTGGATCCATGTTCACCCTGCAGGAGGAGGGAGAAAAGGCATCTTTGACTTCCTTTTAGATTGTCCCATGTGAGCCCTTTGGGATGAAGTCCATCCTGGGCACTAGATCAAAGGAATTGAGTGAGTTTCCTTAAATCCTTTCTGGAATCAGATGAAGAATAAATAAATGAAGAAATAAAGTGACCACAATTTTGTTCTTTTTAAAAATATTCAAATATAGTGTTTGAAACACACTGTAGTTTATAGAAGGCTTTTATTTTACAAGCGAATAATTTTTTTTTAATGTCAGACATTGGTACATTACTAATGTTGTAGCAAGGTTTGAGGGACGTACATCTCACACATCAGCCTCCCAAGTAGCTGGGATTACAGCCACGCGCCACCATGCCCGGCTAAGTTTTGTATTTTTAGTAGAGACAGGGTTTCAGCGTGTTGGCCAGGCTGGTCTTGAACTCTTGGCCTCAAGTGATCCACCCGCCTCAGCCTCCCAGAGTGCTGGGATTACAGGTGTGAGACATCGTGCCCAGCCATGGTTTTTACTTCTGAGTGTGAAATAATTCTCTGTTTTCCAGTAAACCAATTCAAGCTTCTGCAAGTAGATAGGAAGAGGAGTCCCTAGGCATCAGTATATCAATATATTAAGAACAGCCCTGAAGATAAACATGATACAGTCTTTTCTTTAGAATGCAGAAGATTTCTTATAGGGTCTGTTCTCTTCTAGTAAGAACAAAACAAGACCTGGTCTTACTCTTGCCAACCAGGGTCTGTCTCTAAATGAAACCAAATGGCCTCTGTTGTCTTCTAGGAGTTGGTCTTGTCCTAGTTCAAGTCCACCAGACAGATGCCCTCTGTGAAAACCATCCTGACTTGGCCGGGTGCGGTGGCTCCGCCTGTAATCCCAGCACTTTGGGAGGCGAGGCAGGTGGATCACCTGAGGTGAGGTCAGGAGTTCGAGAACAGCCTGGCCAACGAGGTGAAACCCCATCTCTACTAAAAATAGAAAAATTAACTGGGTGTGGTAGTGGGCGCCTGTAATCCCAGATACTTGGGAGGCTGAGGCAGGAGAATTGCTTGAACCCAGGAAATGGAGGTTGCAGTGAGCCGAGATCGCACCATTGCACTCCAGCCTGGGCAACAAGAGCGAAACTCCGTCTCAAAAAAAAAAAGAAAAGAAAACCATCCTGACTTCTCCTTTCCCTGTGAGATCTGATCACCAATCTTCCTCTGTCGATCTCTTTTCAACTTGAATTCTCACCGTTATGAACCTTGGCCATGAGACTCCCAGGTGCATTGTGTCAACATTTTGATGAATAGTTGTATTTCCATGTGATGTCTGACATTTTAGGATGCAAACCTATGTCTTCCATGTTCTATCACTAGGTTGTTGGAGCACATCTTCTTTAATAATAGAAATAAGCATATATTAACAGCATTTTATCTATACATCCCCTCCTCCCCACCGCCCTGGAATTTGGTCCCCTGGCTATTCCAGGATGAACGGTTAGCTGACATGGCATGAGCAAGGCCAGCTTTGATTAGTTTCAGCAGCTCGCTACTCTCATCTGCTTGCCATTGCAAACAACAGCTTATGGCTGTGATATGGTGCACTGTGGGGGGAAGCCAGAGGGAGTTGCCTTTGATATGGGGCCAAGCCATGCCAAACTGTTAGTTCATGGTGCAGCCCCTCATAACCGTGATAGAACTTCAGTTACAGTATATCCTGACAGGTTGGATTTCAGTTCAGACAAGAGCTCAAAGGATGACACACCCAAATAGTTTTAATCAATTAGATGAATCAAAATGTGAATTGAGCCATTCTGTGTTTTGGTTTATTGAGGATTATTCAAGGGGAAAAACAATGTACTTTTTAGTTTTAATATGACATATACAGATATAATCCTTATTGTTAACAAGGCAGTTCCACACACATTTATCTCGTTTGTTTATTTTCATTTCAGTCCCTTCATTTGGGGATATTTTAATCATGTCTCAATACATCAACTTATCACAAAAATCAATCTCTTTGCCATGGCTCACCAAACCAGGAATGACCTACATACTGTTTGTTAGTTATTATTTGGCCGTGTGCAGTGGCTCATGCTTGTAATCCCAGCAGTTTGGGAGGCCAAGGAGGGTGGATCACCTGAGGTCAGGAGTTCAAGCCCAGTTTGGCCAACATGATGAAACCCCATCTCTACTAAAAATATAAAAATTAACCGGGTGTGGTGGCGCATGCCTGCAGTCCCAGCTACTTGGGAGGCTGAGGCAGGAGAATCACTTGAACCTGGGAGGCAGAGGTTGCAGTGAACCAAGATTGCACACACTATTGCACTCCGGCCTGGGCGACAGAGCGAGACTCCATCTCAAAAAAAAGAAAAAAAAAGATGGTTATTATTATTATTATTATTAACAGACATGGTCTTGCTATGTTGCCCAGGCTGGAGAGCAGTGGCTATTCACAGGCACAATCATAATGTGCTGCAATCTTGAACTCCTGGGCTCAAGTGAGCCTCTCACCTCACCCTCCAAAGTAGCTGAGATTACAGATGCGTGACACTGCACCTGGCCCTGTTTGTTTTCTAATCTCATCTCATAAAACTGCCTCCCTGGTTCACATGGCTTATTTTGTGTTTCTGAAACTTACTAGATGGCTTTCTACTTCAAGATTTTGCACCTGCAGTTTCTCCTGCCTGAAGAGCTCTTTACATGGTGATTCTTTCTCTCTTTTTTTGAGATGGGGTTTCACTCTGTCGCACAGGCTGGAGTGCAGTGGTGCCATCACGGCTCACTGCAGATCGTGGGACTACGGGCTTGAGCCACCACGTCCGGCTTGATTCTTTCTCATTATTCAAGTTTCAGGTAAATGTTACATCCCCAGAGGGGATTTCCCCAACTATCTCTATATTCAGAGAAGGCCATCCCTCACTTTGGCCTTTATCAGCCTAGATTCCTTATCTAAACCACATGACATAGAAGCTGTGTGGAGTGAATTGTCTTCTTAGTTCTTTCAAGGACTGAGTATAACTTGTACCGTTCTGGTTGCTGTTGGGGTCAGGTGAACGTCCTCTTCGCCCTCTGAAGTTTTGCTGAAAAATCAAGTCACAAAAGGCAGATTAATTGGAGAAAAGGCATACGCATCTGTTTGACAATAGTTTTATGTGACACGGAAGACCAACACCCCCAATGGGGTGCAGAAGCTTATGTATCATCTTGAGGATACAGAAAAAATGGTGGCGTGGATGCTGGCAAAACAGGTTATGGGGGGGCGAAGAAGAGGAATTCTATCGAGGGCAATAAATGATTACTAGGGAGAATTCAATGAACTTGAGGAACTTCCAAGGGTCTGGGACAAAGTCTGTTGGGCCCGCAGACCAGACAATGGTTTGTGACAAAAGTCTGTCCAGGTTTATTGACAGACTTTGGTCTTCCTTCTTGCAATGTGGGTTCAGTTAATTAAAACTCAGGAAAGAGACCAGAGATAATTGTTTTTCTTTGGTAGGTCAGGACTTTGGACAGATAAGGAAACTTCAGAGAATACTATGCTTTGGGAGAGACAGTGAAGAGGGGCAGGTGGGGGGAGGTTGAGAGAGACCTTGAGGCTGCTTTTTCAGCTCAACATGTACAAAGCACCCTATTTTAGGGTATTGGTTTCTAAGCCCCAACATTGCATAGGAGAGAAGTTAACTCAGTACATAAAACAAATGCCTAGGGCACTAGGCTTTAATTCTCTATGATCTAACCTATCGCATCAGTTGGTTTGTTTCCTTCATAACACTCAACTACACCCCATGATTGTCTGGATTATCATTTGTTTATTTCTTTATTGTCTGTTACCCTGCTCTAGAATGTGAGCTCCATGAAGGCAAGGATCTTGTCTGTGTTGGTCAGCCTGAATGCCAAACACCTAGCACAATGCCTGTTACATCACAAATGTACAGTAAGAATTCATTGATAAATGAAAAGTATAAAACCACCTTTGCAAAATTATAACTGAGGAACTTATGAAGTGAAAGAAAGCAGACTTAACTGACCCCATCTTGCTTCTAACCTTTAAGTTGTCCTTGTTCATTCCTGGGCATAGGCTGAACTAACTTTGGGAAAGAATTCACTTCATGACTCTGAAACAACATTGATAATAGCCCTTTGCCAAAAAGACCCCCTTCTTGCCTGGGGACCAGTCTGCCTTTGCAGGACTAACAAATTAGCTACAAGATTAGAAATTACAGTTTAAGGCCGAGAGCGGTGGCTCACACCTGTAATCCCAGCACTTTGGGAGACTGAGGTGGATGGATCACTTGAGGCCAGGAGTTTGAGACCAGCCTGGCCAACAATGTGAAACCTCATCTCTACTAAAAATACAAAAATTAGCTGGACGTGGTGGTACATGCTTGTAATTTCAGCTACTAGGGAGGCTGAGGCACGAGAATCGCTTGAACACGGGAGGTGGAGGTTGCAGTGAGCCGAGATTGCACCACTACACTCCAGCCTGGGCGGTAGACTGAGACGCCGCCTCAAAAAAAAAAAAAAAAAAAAAAAAAAAAATTACAGTTTAGGGGTCATGCAGCCTCTGACTCCAAGAGCCTGAACCTCCCAAATTGCTCCTGGGATAACATCACTATTGCAAAACCTAAGATCAGTGTTTGAGATATTTTGCAGACCCTGCACTTGATGGATCTGCTGACACCACCCAGACCGGTAATCTGGCTCAACCAGTTCTGCATTGCACCCAGGAGCATAAAACAGCAAGAAAACCTCATTTTGACCCCCTATGTTTCCATCTCCAACCTGACCAATCAGCACTCCCCAGTTCTCAAGACCCCACCAGCCAAATTATCTTTAAAAACTCCACAAGGTCAGGAGATAGAGACAATCCTGACTAACACGGTGATAGTCCGTCTCTACTACAAAAATACAAAAAAAATTAGCCAGGTGTGGTGGCGGGCGCCTGTAGTACCAGCTACTTGGGAGGCTGAGGCAGGAGAATGGCAGGAACCTGGGAGGCAGAGTTTGCAGTGAGCTGAGATCACGCCGCTGCACTCAAGCCTGGGAGACTGAGTGAGACTCCGTCTCAAAAAACAAAAAACAAAAAACTCCGATCCCCAGGCTGGGCGCGGTGGTTCATGCCTGTAATCCCAGTACTTGGGAGGCCGAGGAGGGTGGATCACCTGAGGTCAGGAGTTCAAGCCCAGCCTGACCAACGTGGTGAAATAAATAAATAAAATAAAATGCTTGATTTTTCATCTGAATTTCATATGGCATACTTGACTCCAAACAACATTAGAAAGCTACATCCACAGAAAACAAAATTGTAGGCAACTGAATAATAAGTTATTATTATTTTGGCTAATAACATTATCCAAAAATAAAGACAATAGATTTGCAATGTTAATTACTTTCTTGAGGAAAGAAAAGTCACTTGTTTTAAAATATTTATTTATTTATTTATTTGAGATGGAGTCTCGCTCTGTCACCACGTTGGAGTGCAGTGGCGCGATCTCAGCTCACTGCAACCTCTACCTCCTGGGTTCAAGCGATTCTCCTGCCTCAGCCTCCCGAGTAGCTGGGACTACAGGCACCCGCCACCATGCCCAGCTAATTTTTTATTTTTAGTAGAGACGGGGTTTCACCATGTTGACCAGTAGGGTCTCGTTCTCTTGACCTCGTGATCCGCCGAAAAGTCACAGTTTTACAGGCAAATGAAGCATTTGCTAAGAATTTTAATGACTCTCAGAACGTTGACATTTTACTACAAAATGTTCTCTTTACAGTGTTAACATGCTTCAAAAAGCAAAGGAAAAAAAACAGTATGCTGGTTTCTCAAAAAATTAAACATAGAATTACCACATGATCCAGCAATGCTTCCAAAAGAATTGAAAGTAGGGACGCAGATATTTGTACCCCCATGTTCATTGCAGCATTATTCACCATAGCCAAAAGGTACAAACAACCCAAATGTCCACGGAAAGATGGGATAAACCAAAGATGTTATATACGTACAATTGAGTATTATTCAGCCTTCAAAAGGAAGGATATTCTAATGCATGCTACAACATGGGTGAACCTTGAAGACATTATGCTAGGTGAAATAAGCCACTCACAAAAGGACAATCTTGTATGATCCCACTTATATGAGGTATCCAGAGTAATCATAGAGACAGAAAGTAGAATGATGGTTACCAGGGGCTGGAGAATGAGGAGTTAGTGTTTAATGGGTACAGTTTCAGTTTGGGAAGATGAAAAAGTTCTGGAGCTGGATGGTGGTGATGGTTGCAGAACAACGTCAATGTACTTAACGCCACTGAACTGTACACTTAAAAAGGATTAAAATGGTAAATTTCATGTGATGTATATTTAACCACAAGTTTTTAAAAAGCAAAGGAAAGGAGAAACATATACAGTATGGGATGAGATTTGTGAAATATTTATTTTTGTAGTGCATGCACAGTGACAGACTCACCGCCTTCTTCAGAATCCCCTAGGTAGATTGCAGAAACGTGAGGCGCAGCAATTCCAGCAACATAGCCAAGCTGTGTAACTTCGTGATCTTTAACAAACAACGGGAATACTGCGGGGATTCAGAAACTGAGTTGGAGGAGTTCTCTCAGCCCTGCCCAGTTCTTGCTTTCTGTCATTTCTTGCTCTCAAATTCTCAAAGATGTCCTGAGAGACTTTCCTCAGAAAAAAATGGGACAGATAGAGGCGAACCCCAGCGAGTGTTGTGTGGCATAATAAGGGAAACTGCCTTGGGGTAGCAAAGAGGACAGCATTACACGCAGACAGGAATCGAGTTGGACTTCTCTGAATGGAATTTTGACTTTTTTCTAGGTTGGAGGGTGGTGTCGGGAGTGGGGGAACAGCAAGAGGGGAGGAACTTGTCCGCAGCCGGGGCTGCACGTAGGACTGCGTGAGGCCGAGGCCGGACGAGCCGTGTCGGCGCGCTGCGGCGGGGGCGGGCCCCCGTGCCTCAGTTTCCCCGGTGGCCGTTCTGAGCGCGACGCCCCTCTGATGTCGCGAGGCGAGCAGGGCCGGGCCGGCCGCCAGGGGGCGCGAGCATGGGGCGGGCCCCGGGGAGGTGGGCGCGCGGGCAGCGGAGCTTGGCGCCCCCGGGGCCGCGCGGACCGCGCCGGCAGAGGCGGAAGCCTGAGCGGGAGGCGGGGCGGCGCGCTGACTCACACGGGATCCACCCGACCGCTGCTTCCAGGGGCGGAGGTGACAGCGGGCCGGGGACGGGCGGCTGCAACTGCCTGCTGCGCCGAGGGACAGCCGGGCGGCGGAAAGCAGGTCAGAGGCCGGGCCAGGCCGGAGCCGGGCGGGAGCCGGGCGGGGGCCGGGCGGGGAGCGGGGGTCGCGGTCCGGGGCCGCGGGCGGAGGGGACTCGCACCCCGAGAGACGCGCCGCGCGGCTAGGCCTGTATCGGCCCCTTCCCCGCGGCGGCGCTGCGCTCGGTGGGCCAGGAGCCCGCGAGGGACAGTGGGGCGCCGCGGGCCCCCTCGCACTCCTGTAGTCCCCGGGAGTTGAAGGGGTGGTCAGAGCGCTGTGAACGTGGACTTTTCAAGCGGTGTCAAGCCCAGGGCTCTTTCTCTGCACCGCCCTGCCACTCCAGCAATGAGGCGGAATTTTGAGAGCTGGAAAAAGAGTTCAGCGTTAGTCCACCCCCCTTATTTTACAGATGTTCGGAGCCTTACGGCATAGGAGGCCGTGATTCTGTGTCAGGGAGACAGAGACAGATGGCTTCCGAAGCAAGGGTTAGACCTGTTCAGCTGGTGATGCAGCTTTGGTGATGGTGGAGTTTTGCAGAAACCCGCGGACACCCGCGTTCCTGCTGCAGGCACAGATGTCCACCGGGCATCAGTGTCTCAAAGGGTGGTGATGCTGTCACTTTGGCAAAGGAATATTGAGCTTACCAAATAGGCCGGGGCCTGATGCAGATGAGGAGTATAGACTTAAATTTTAAGTGCAAAAACAACTTTAAATGCAGTTTCATTATTACTGCCTGTCTCATTTGTACTGTAATGAAGGGTGAATATTTTTGGCACTCACTTATTCTGGAATATGGGTAACTTGACTTTAGGTCTGTTTTATAGTAATTCTTTTACACAAATGTGAAGATCTTGTATTAAAACGCTTTCATAACTAACGATGCTGTAGCATGTGGCAGGCGAGTGGTAACGCTAATATTTAGGGTTTGAGCATAGTCTAGCTCTGCTTGTTTACATAGCTGAGTTAAAGGGATGAGCAGGACTGATTAATCTGTAGTAGTTTTTGCAAGACTGAAGTACCTGACAGCATTCGGGGATCATTTCTCAGTTGGTGTTGCGTTTATTACTTTCACAGCATGAATACCGTCACGGTGATCAGCAAGTTAGTTTATCCTTTACCCATTTTTCTCTAAAATATTGAATTAAAGGATCTCTAAGGTCCTCTTCTGTCTCCAGAGTTCTCCGATTTTACCTGTTAACTTGAAACACGTCACTCATTGTGACAACAAAAATGTTTTAAGAAGAAAAGATTTTTAGAATTCTGCATAATGGGGCATAGCGAATCTTCAAATTCATTATTATTCTCAGCTCTCTCAGTCACTTTATCAGGGTTGGGCTAAAATAAGTGAAAAGTGACTTTTCAAATTGCAGATACTTACGTGTTAAATTCACTTAAATTCAGAGGCTGCAATGGAGTGATTTCTGGAGGGTGGAGAGTAGCTCAAGTCTGGCTTGGGCACGGGGTTCGTGCAGTGCCACTGATAACTTTTGCAATAAGCCAAGAACAGTTTGACTCAGAGAATGTGATAAGTTGACTTTTATACAGTGTTCATATTGTGTATTTTTTGGCTGAGATAATAATAATCTTCATAAACGATCTGTTTAAATATGCACCAGTTATTTATTTGTCTTGTAGCCCCAAGGCAGGGCATTTCCCTCTACGTTCCACCAATCTCTGCCTCTTTTCTGGCTCCTGACTTCAGTTGATCCGCCTGCCTCAGCCTCCCAAAATGCTGGGATTACAGGCGTGAGCCACCGAGCCTGGCTTTTGTCTTATTTTCTAGGTTTAGTATTCTGTTGTTTCTAGAGTCAGCTAATGGATTACCTACAAAATGGTATTATTACGAGATTATCTCCTGTGAAATTCTCGAATGTGCTTGATCATCTGCCAAAGCATCCTTAGAATTCATTCAGAATACTTCTGGAAAGTTTTGCAACACCAATTCAATTAATATGAAATAGTTTCTTATTATACCCACTCTGGAAAACATCTGAATAAGCTAATTTTCAAGATTGGTTAACTTAGTCTTGTTGGTCAGGAGTTAATTATGAGATATTAGTTTCTTGCCTGGAAAGGCAGAAAGTTCTTAAGTAGCAGCAGTAAAATGAGCTCTTTAATGAAAGAGCCGTTAAACAAACCAAGGTGTTAACTTTTAGTTGTGTTCTTTATCCACCCTGCTATGAAAGGCAGCTGTGGGAGGTGAAATAGAGTAGCTAAAATGTATTGTTTCATTTTGAGATTTCTAGATCTTTTCTTCTGACTGAAGGACGTGACCACCAAGAACTGAACCAGCACTTGAGGGCAGGCACATAGGGCATTGTGTGAGGAGTCTGAAGGCATGGCTTTTGGTCCTTACCTGTTTATTCACTGAACACATTCTCACTGAGCACCTGTGTGTGCTGAGAGGGTGGGCACCTGTGTGTGCTGGGAGGGGGAACACCTGTATGTGCTTGTGGGGGGCACCTGTGTGTGCCGGGGTCGGGGGAGCACTTGTGTATGCTGTGGGTGCTGGGAGGGGGAACCAGTTTGAACAAAACAGACTAAGCCCTCGTGGAACAGACACATTCTAATCGGGTGGAGACAGACAAATATGTGAATGCATAGGTCAAAGGATCGTAATGCTATGGAGAACTTTAGAGTCAGGAAAGGCTAAGAGTGTGTGTGTTTGTGTGTATGTATATATGTGTGGTAGGGGATTTACTTTTTATATAGAGGGGTCAAATAAAGCCTCTACTGAGATAACTTTTTTTTTTTTTGGAGACAGAGTCTTGCTCTGTCACCCAGGCTGGAGTGCAGTGGCGTGATCACAGCTCACTGTAGCCTCAACCTCCTGGGCTCAAGCGATCCTCCCATCTCAGCCTCCCGAGTAAGCTGGGACTACAGGCTTGTATCACCATGCCTGGCCAACGTTTGTATTTTCAGTAGACACGGGGTTTCACTATGTTGCCCAGGCTGGTCTGGAACTCCTGGCCTCAAGCGATCCACCCACCTTGGCCTCCCAAAGTGCTGGGATTACAGGCATGAGCCACCACACCTGGCCTAACTCATGATGGGAGACTGGAAGGAAATGAAAAGTGAGCAGGAGGCAGTGGGATGAGCATGTTCCAAACCCTGGTGCAGGAGCATGCTTGGCATGTTAGGGGCGGCAAGGTCATGGTGGCCGGTCAGTGTGGATGTGGGTTGGGGGGAGGTGGCAGCAGATGAGAGGGGATGGGAGTGGGGAGGGCACATCAGTGTAGGTCATTGTAAGGATTTTGGCCTTTACACTGAGTGAGGGAGAAGCCGTTGGAGAGCTTTGAACAGTGAAGTTGATGATGACTTATGTTTTAAAAGGATAACTCTGGCTGCTGGGTTGAGAATAGACAGGAGGAGGACAAGGGCTGAGTCAGGGAGACCTTTTCAAGCTAGAGCTGTGTGACTCACACCATAATTCTTCCCTGAGTCTTCGTTTCCTCATCTGTGAAATAACTGGGCCCTCTCTAGCTCAAGAATTTTCAGTTTTCAAGTAGTGCAGGGTATTATTTCTACAGGGAGGCAAGAGGATTACGTGGGAAGAGGTTCTGAAAGTAAATCGCTTCAGATGACCTGAAAACTTGACACCAACCTGCCTGTAGCTGAATCATCCCAAATCAAGAGGTAATCAGGTCTTTTTCAGTCAGGTTGTCAGGTCATGAGAACAAAAACACTGTTTCGTAAATATTCTCTGCTCATCCCTTTTGTACTTTGCTGATCCCTGAATTTTCCCTTCCTGATTGAAAAAGGATGAAAAGCTGTTACTCATCAACAGAACTGGCAACCAGAGTAGCTTTTGTTGTTTGGAAAATTGGGAACTTTGGGGAAGGAAACAATTCTGTGTTTATCGTAGGTCATAAGAGTTTTTCTTTTACAACACGCAAGGAAGCTAAAAGATTGGTTTTGTTGTAGAATTCCCTTGTCGCATTCAGCTCATGCCTCACAGGTGTTCATTCTTAATGCATTGCATGTGTTTCCTTTTGTTTATGTAGGAGCTTGCAAAGTGGGAATGTTTGTTTTATGTGTATGTACCTTGATTTATAATGCTGTAATTCATTTTCCTTTATGTAGTGTTTTTTGTTTTTTTTTTTTGGTTTGTTTTTTTTTTTTTTTTTTTTTGGAGACTTTTGAGACAAGAGTCTCACTCTGTTGCCCAGGCTGAGTACAGTGGCGAGATCTCAGCTCACTGCAGCCTCCGCCTCCCGGATTCAAGCCATTTCTTGCCTCAGCCTCTTGAGTAGCTGGGATTACAGTCATGCGCCACCATGCCCAGCTAATTTTTTTGTATTTTAGTAGAGACGGGGTTTCACCATGTTGGCCAGGCTGGTCTCGAACTCCTGACCTCAGGTGATCCGCCTGCCTTGGCCTCCCAAAGTACTGGGATTACAGGTGTGAACCACGATGCCAGGCCTCTGAGTAGTGTTTTTAAGATCCATCTATATTGTTATGTGTCTAATTCTCTGCTTTGGAATGCTGTGTTTATACCCCATGCTGTATGCATCCATTGGTTTTGCTTTATCTGCTCTCTGTATAGTGAATGGTTGCTCAAGTTGTTCCTACTCCCTAACACCATAAATATTGCTGCAGTGAACATCTTCCTACATGTCTGCTTACAAAGCTGTATAATATTTCTGTGGAATTGCTGGATTATAGGCTTGCAGAGACTGAATTTGATTAAATAGTGCCAGATGCCTCTCCACAGTGGCTGCCCCAGTCTCTGTGCCTCTGGAAGTATTCATATTTGAGGACTCCTGTATCCTCATGTCCCATCAGCACTCACCTCTTTCCAGCTCTCCATGTTTTTCAGTCTCATAAGCACAAAGTGATATCTTGTCGTTTTAATTTATATTTCTTTGATGACTAATGATTTTGAGTATCTCTTATACAGATAGCTTCCTCTGTAAATTGCTTATTCATATCTTTGGCATTTTCTGTTGGAATTGATATCTATTTTGTTGCTGTTGACTTACAGGAATGATTTTATAATATAGGTATTTATTCCCTGTTATGTTTAGACTTTGCAGATGTCTTCTCATTTGGGCATCTTGTCATTTGGTGATCAGATCTTCTCATTTAGTTTTCGTTTTGTCTTTGCCATCCTTTGATCAAGAAATATTTTTAATTTTGATGTAATCAAATAGATAAATTCTTTGACTTGTGGTTTATGTTTTTGGAGTTTTGTTTAAGGAACTCTTCCTGAACCCTAGGTCATGTCTGTGACTTTAATCTCTCTAGGGCCCACATTTTCATGTGTTAGATAGGAATCCAGCCCTATTTTTCTCCATTTAATGACCCAGTTTTTCTAATAACATGTCAACAAAATCCATGCTTTCCTCTATGAAATTATGGTACCTCTTTCTCATTTGTGGTTTCCATGGATACACTTGTCTGGCCCTAAGCCTTTATTTTGTTCCATTAGTCTGTCAGTTCTTACTTCATTTTTTTTATTGCTCTAATTTTATTACAGTGACTTTGTAGTATGTCCTAATGACTGGCACAGCAAGCCATTCATCTTAAAGTTTATTTAGCTCTTCCTGAACCAAAATTTATTTTTTCCATATAAAATTTGGAATAAGTTTACCAGGCTACCCAAACATTATATATACATACATACATATATATTTATATATATATATTTTTTTCTTTTGAGACCTTGTGTCACTCTGTTACCCAGGCTGGAGTGCAGTGGCACCATCATGGCTCACTGCAGCCTCAACCTCCCAGGCTCAAGTGATCCTCCCATCCCAGCCTCCCAAGTAGCTGAGACCACAGGCATGTGCCACCATCCCTGGCTAATTTTTTTTTTTTTTTTTGTAATTTTTTTTAGAGATAGGGATGCCGTTTGTTGTCCAGGCCAGTCTTGAACTCCCGGGCTCCAGCAATCCTTCTGCCTTGGCTTCCCAAAGTGCTTGGATTACAGGCACGAGCCACTGTGCCTGGCCAAAAAATTATATTTTTGAGGAATTTTTATTGGAGTTTATTGAGTTTATAAATTATTTGAGGAGGGTTAACATCTCTATTTATTTATTTATTTTTTTATGTGCCATGTTGCTTTTTTATTTTTTATTTTTCTTTTTAAGACAGGGTCTCCCTCTGTTGCCCAGGCTGGAGTACAGTGGTGCGACGACAGCTCACTGCAGCCACCACACCCAGCTAAATATTTTTATAAGTTTTGTTGTTGTTGTTGTTGTTTTAATAGAGATGAGGTCTCACTCTGTTGCCCTGGCTGGGCCCTGGCCAGTAACTCCCGGCCTCAAATGGTCTTCCCACCTCAAAGTGTGCTGGGATTACAAGTGCAAGCCACTGAAATAGTAACGCATTCCATCCAAGAGCGTATAATGTGTCTTTCCTTTCATTCAGCTCATTTTTCTTGACGTTTTTATAATTTTGGAAATAATTTAAAACTAACAGAAGAGTCCTAAGAGTATGTTTTCTTTGTATGCTTTTTCCCCTGACCCCTTTAATTGTAGACATCATGTCCCTTTAATCTCTAAATACATGCTTCGTCAGTTCTTTTTTTTTTTTTTGGGACGGAGTCTCGCTCTGTCGCCCAGGCTGGAGTGCAGTGGCTCGATCTCTGCTCACTGCAACCTCCGCCTCCCAGGTTCAAGCAATTCTCCTGCCTCAGCCTCCTGAGTAGCTGGGGCTACCGGTGTGTGCCACCACGCCTGGCTAATTTTTTTTGTATTTTTGGTAAAGATGGGGTTTTACCATGTTAGCCAGGATGGTCTCGATCTGACCTCATGATCCACGTGCCTTGGCCTCCCAAAGTGCTGGGATTACAGGCCTGAGCCACGGTGCCCAGCCCTTTCCCGTTCTTATACTTTTTATTTGTTTTTCTTTCCTTACAGCATTGGCCAGGACTTCTAGAACTGTGTCAAAACAGCTGCTACACTAACGGGCATCTTTGTCTTGTTCTCAGTCTTAAAAAGAGTGAGTCTAAAGATTTCCTATTTCATATAATGTTTGTTTTAGGTTTTGTATGTAACCTTTATCAAGTTTTAAGGTATTACCCTCAATCCTAGTTTACTGAGAGTTTTCATCATAAATAGGTATTAAGCCTTACCAAGTACTTTTTCAGGATCTGTCCTTGAGGAAATAAGATGGCATCAGGAAGGCTGTATACCAAAATCCTAACGCTATGCTGACTTTGTTTCAAGCAGAAGATATTTATTACCCTACGTATATAATTTATGGAAAGCATCTCAAGATTCCAATACAAGTTAATTTCACCATTAGGTCAGCGTTTTCCTCCTGGCATTAAGAGTCAGAGTTTAAATAGCTGATGTGAAAATGAGCGAAAGAGCCATACTCAGGATGATAACTTTTGTTGTCAGCATGATTGTAAATATAAGATATGTAAAATTATAGTTTCCTTACTCTGTGGATCGGTCTTTACTCCAGGTATAAATCTTACTAAATTATATCTCAAGAAATATTGAGGTGGCTCATCAGTAGAGCCGTAGATAGCTGTTTAGCAGCACTAACTGCTAGGGTGTTGGGCAGTAAATTCTCGTGGCCAGCTCTTCTCTTTCTTTTTCTTTCTTTTTAGACTAGCCATTTTTTTTCCTAATTGTAGAAATTATACCTCTTTATTATAGAACATTTGTAAAATATAGAAAAGCAAATCTATAATCCTGCCTTTTAGCACCAATCCCTGTTAAAATGTTGGTTATTTCTCTGTCTCTGTTTTTTATTGGGGTGGGGGAGCATGTTGAGGAGGAGAGGGCACTTAACATTGCACTATATAATTTTCTATCACCCTCCTTTTTCAGGGCTAGATCATTAACTCATGTTCATTTTGCTTTGATTGGCCCTCTGGGGGAAAAATCAATAGAAAACTTATAATTAACTTGTAGCAGTGGGGTGATAGCTTGCTCCTCTCTTGGAACAGTTTATGCCTGAGGGAGCCTCCGTGCACAAACAGCCCAGAGTCATTGTCAGAACTTGGAGCAACCCTAGCCCTAAGCCCAACAGACCAAAAACTAGCTTAAGGATGTGGAGGGGAGAAGTACTTTTGAGGTCTCTTTGCTTCAGTTCAGTACCCCCAGGTTGTCACCTTCCTTATCTAGACCACACTTGCGTTAATCTTTCAGAAAATAAATAGAATGGAGAAAATAGTCATTTATTTTCTTTTGACTGGGAAAACCTAGCACAGGCCGTGTACGGTGGCTCACACCTGTAATCCCGGCACTTTGGGAGGCCAAGGCGGGCGGATCACTTGAGCTTAGGAGTTCAAGACTAGCCTGGACAACATGGCCAAACCCCATCACTACCAAAAAATACAAAAACTAGCCGGGCATGGTGGCATGTGCGTGTAGTCCTAGTGACTTTGGATGCTGAGGTGGCAGAATTGCTTGAACCTGGGAGGTGGAGGTGCAGTGCTTGCAATACTGCACTCCAGCCTGGGCAACAGAGTGAGACCCTGTCTCAAAAAAAAAGACAACAAAACCCCATCACAATTGTTTTGTTTCCCTAATCACTTTTTGCTAGTGTGGAAATGACAGAATTCATAGGTGAACATCCCTATGGTGAGGAGATTCAGTGTCTACCTGCCTTCCTTTCTTACTCTCTATCCTTTTTTTTTTTTTTTTTTTTTAAGGAGACGGAGTCTTGCTCTGTCCTCCAGGCTGGAGTGCAGTGGTGCCATCTCGGCTCACTGCAACCTCCACCTCCTGGGTTCAAGCAATTCTCCTGCCTTAGCCTCCCGAGTAGCTGGGATTATAGGCACGCACCACCACACCTGGCTAATTTTTGTATTTTTAGTAGAGACGGAGTTTCCCCATGTTGGCCAGGCTGGTCTTGAACTCCTCCCTCCTGATCTGCCTGCCTCGGCCTTCCAAAGTGCTGGGATTACAGGCGTGAGCCACCGTGCCCAGCCCTTTTTTTTCCCCAGTGTTCTTTGGTGTTGAAACTGAAATTCCCATTCCTGTACCCTGCTGTGTGTGGGGTTTTTTTTTGTTTTTTTTTGTTTTTGCCATAACAGGTGTCACTTTCTAAAACACGATGGTCTGCCTTCCTAATTCCTCAAGGAGAAAATTCTTCAAGGGCAGGAATCTTTGTTTTGTTCCCTGTTCATAACCCAAGCTCACCTCGAACAGCGCCTGGTACCTGATGTGCCCTCAACAGATGAATCTATAAGATGAATCAACCTGTAAAGAAGTCACACTGTGATCCAGAGAAGGGTCATCTAAGGGAGGGGTGAGAGAAGAAAGCTCTCTTAGCTTCCTTTCAATGCATAGGTTCAGCAGGCTAGTAGAATTCCCATTTTTGTCTTTGACATTGCAAATGAAACCATCCACCTAGACACAGAGAAATTAGCTCTCTGCATCTGTTCTAGCCCCTCCTGTGGAGGCTGCATTTTCCCGAAAGTAGCATGTGAATGTTTGTGTTGCTGACAAACACATGGACTGGGAGAGAATAATCAGCACTGACATTCTAGCCGTGGGTCTGGGCCCAGCGTGCATTCTGCATTGTTTTCATGAGGTGATTCTCTTGGGATAAATGAGCCTGCCCCATCAGCAGAAAATGTTGCAATGGATGTGCCGAGTTATGCTTACCTCCCCAGCCTCACACCCCAGGTCCTCCTGCTTTCTAGTTGGTTCTTCCCTCCCCTGCAATGTGGAAACTTTTTAGCTTTTCTGTCATTTCTGAACAATAAGTATTCTGAATGGTAAGTATTCTAATCTGGTTCAAAATTGTTATGATGAACAGTTATGCCTTGCATACCTGGTCACTGTTTTCTAAAGCAAAGCTTCAGATTATATTAATGGCACTATAAAAAATGCTAAAAAAAAAAAATAAAAAAGCTGCCACAAATCCACCATAATGGTGTTCTTGAGGCCAGTGTCACACACCCAGTCTATCCTGTAGAGGCCATTGCTTGGCTCATATTCCTGAAATACTGCTTTTGTTTAATATTCTACTGCCTGACACTTACCAGTGCCTACCACCTCTCCCAGTAAATTTTAAACTCTGCTGCCTGCCTGGCCCTCAAGTCTGGCCCAAATCCACTTATATAAAGTAGTTCCTGCTTATCCACAGGGGATACGTTCCAAGACCTCCAGTAAATACGTGAAACTGTGGATAGCACCAACCCTACATATACTCTGCATTTTCCTATACGTACATACCTGCGATCAAGTTTAATTTATAAATTAGGCGCAGTAAGAGATTAACAACAATAATAAAATAGAATACTTATAACACTATATTGTAATAAAAGCTATGTGAATATGGGCTCTCTTGCTATCAAAATGTCTTCTTGGTGTACTCACCTATTTTTGGACCGCAGTTGACCATAGGTAACTGAAACTGTGGAAAGTGAAACCGCAGATAAGGTGGGGACTACTGTGTGTAACAACAACAATAATGTAAAAAGAGCAGCTCATATTTTAGCTACCATACTGCATGCATTGTCATTTAATTGTAAAATGATTTTATGAGGAAGTTGCTGTTAGAATCTTCATTTTATAGATGGAGAAACTGAGGTACAGATTGTAAGAAACTTGCCCTAAAGTTATACCACTGTTAAGTGAATAGAATTAGAATTCAAACTGGTGTCTGTTTACCTCCAAAGCCCGTGCTCTTAACCATCTTGCCATAGTGGGCCCCAGGTAAATGAGTGCCTGAAGACAGTGAGTGACTTGTATAGTCCAGCAGTTACTGAGGTTGTCCTTTTTCAGGGTATGCGAGACTAACTCACCAGCACTCAGTTAGCTGTGGAGGGAAGGGAGGATTCTGTCTGGAGCTGGAACTGCTCAGGGAGCCCCTCTCTGGATTCTGCACTGACAGCTGCAGACAGAAACCACGTGGCACCTCCGAAAGGAGAAAGCTCTGAAATCATCCAGGTAGCATTCTTTGACTTTTCAATCCTTTTTTTTTTTTTTTTTGAGACAGTGTCTCACTCTGTCGCCCAAACTGAGTGCAGTGGTGTGATCTTGGCTGACTGCAACCTTCACCTCCCGGGCTCTAGCGATTCTCCTGCCTCAGCCTCCTGAGTAGCTGGCATTACAGGCATGTGCCACTATATGTGGCTAATTTTTTTTGTAGTTTAGTAGAGACGGGGTTTAACCATGTTGCCCAGGGTGGTTTTGAACTCCTGAGCTCAGGCAATCCACCCACCTCGGCCTCCCAAAGTATTGGGATTACAGGCGTGAGCCACTGTGCCCAGCCGTTAATGTGTTTCTTAAGTGGCTTTTAATTAATGAATTTATGGTTTTCCTTTTTTTTTTTTTTTTTTTGAGACGGAGTCTTGCTCTGTCACCAGGCTGGAGTGCAGTGGTGTGATCACGGCTCATTGCAACCTCCACCGTCTGGGTTCAAGTGATTCTTCTGCCTCAGCCTCCCGAGAAGCTGGGAATACAGGCATGTGCCACCACGCCTGGCTAATTTTTTGTATTTTTAGTAGAGATGGGGTTTCACTGTGTTAGCCAGGATGGTCTCTATCTCCTGACCTCGTGATCTGCCCACCTTGGTCTCCCAAAGTGCTGGGATTACAGGTGTGAGCCACTGCGCCCGGCTTTTTTTTTTTTTTTTTTTTTTTTTTTTGAGATGGAGTCTCATTCTGTCGCCCAGGCTAGAGTGCAGTGGCGTGATCTCAGCTCACCGCAGCCTTTGCCTCCTGGATTCAAGCGATTCTTGCGCCCCACCCTCCCAAGTAGCTTGAATTGTGGGTGTGAGCCACCATGCCTGGAGTAGAGATGGTTTTGCCATGTTGCCCAGGCTGGTCTCGAACTCCTGAGCTCAAGTGATCCACCTACCTCAGCCTTCCAAAGTGCTGGGATTATAGGCGTGAGCCACCGCATCTGGCCTCCTTTTTTAAATTTAAATTTTTTGCTTGCAATTTATTTATTGAAGAAACTGGTCGTATATTCTCTAGAGTTTCCCACATTCTGGATTTTTTAAGGGTGTCTGATATAACTTTGCTTTTGTCTCTGTAGTGAGTTAACTTACCCTTTAATCTGTTGGTCACTGCAGGAGGTTCCAAGTTATTCAGGCCTCCATAAATAGAAGGGATTCACTGGCCCTTGTAGTTTGGTCTGGCCCCAAGGTCATTTCTGAGGAGTCTTTCAAAATGTTCCAGGTGTTAGAGAATGACATTATCAACAGCAGGCCATCTCTAGTTGAAAACATTCTGCCTCAGAAGGAATTTTACAACTGCTATGTGGAAAGGCATTTTCGTGTTCCCTAGAGTTAGGGGAGAAAATCGTTAAGAGAATAAGTACCCTGGTTTTCTTCTTTTAGACAGTGCTTGTTGCTTTAAGGATTTCTGGGGCTCAGTGCCAGAAACTCCTTGGGATATTATTGTCTTACAGTTTAGATCTGCTTATCAGGAAACGTCTGAGAATCCCTAGAGGGTCAGGGAAGAGGAGGATGAGTTTACATTAAAACCAGACTTTGTTAGTGCCTGTTAGAGTCCCGTATTTTTGAGCAGCTATATGGGCTGTGGAACATAACACTCATCCATATGTTTTTCAAACCCATAGTTTTAATTACTTGTTCTTTTTGCTACCAGTGTCTAGATGTTGTTCAATAATTATAATATCTGGACTGCTGTAGACACGAAGAAATCCATTTTGTTGTATTTTTCTTTTAGTTTTGCTGCCTTGACCTGCTAGTCAGCTGTGATAGTTCTGCGGGGTAGTGAGTCAGTATTAAAGTGAAAAGAATGAAAATTGTTGAAGTATGCAGCTGTGCTTGGATTTATTTAGTGATTTGAAGGGTAGAAGAATAAAGTATCTCAATGTCAATATTTTCATTTAAAGTCAAATGATTAATAAGTCAAGACTAAAAACCTAAGCTAGAAAAAGAAAGACATTCAATAAATTTATTATAACCCTACTTAATACTTGTATTAGTATTTTACTAGCTGGTTATTTTAAGTAAGGATTTTGCTTTGATTAAAGACGTTGAAAACAGTTATGAAAATCTTTTGGGTTGAATTTTATTTTTTTAATGTAGTTGAAGTCTTACTTTGTCACCCAGGCTGGATTGCAGTGGTGCGATTTTGGCTCACTGCAACCTCTGCCTCCTGGTTTCAAGTGATCTTCATGTCTCAGCCTCCTGAGTAGCTGGGATTACCGGTGGGTGCCACCATGCCTGGCCAATTTTTTATTTTTAGTAGAGACAGGGTTTTGCCATTTTGGCCAGGCTGGTCTCAAACTTCTGACCTCAGGTGATCCACATGCCTTGGCCTCCCAAAGTTCTGGGATTACAGGCGTGAACTACCGCCCCCAGACTTTGGGTTGAATTTTACCAATATGTTCAAACTTTATTCTTGTATCCCATAGGTGGGATTCAGGCTTGGTGAATATTCTCTTCTTGTGATTCCAAATGCTTAAAAATTAAAATATAATTACTATTCACAGTAAGTGTTGATCAGAGGTGATTTGCTAGTTTACTGATTGTTTTCCCTGCAGTGATCAGCTAACAATAAAAATAGCACTTCATGTTCACAACTGTTTACAGGTAGCAATAATACATACAGGAGATAATGTATTTGAAAAGCAGTCTGTAAATGTAATTGTACTGTAATAATGTGTCCACGTGGCCTTGCAGAGAACTGCCCATTGTAGATCAGTGCTCACTGTGCCTGACGTGGCAGCACCTGGGTGACTCCACTGTCCCTTCTTGAAGACAGACGTGTTTATTATTTTGGCAACAGCCACTGGCCCCAAAAGGCAAAGATAATCAGACAGTGTTTATATAGTTGCTCTTCCAGATTAAGTTTGTCACATTGTTATAGAATAGTCTGTCTCTCTGTGTGTTCACTTTTATTTCTGTCCGTCATAAGACACAGGTGCTCCAAGTCGTGTATCTGCAACCGCTCTGGCCCACCAGCACTTCAGAGCTCACCCCATGAAATGCCCCCAACAAGCCTGTTTGGTCATGACTTAAACAAAATTGGATGTCTTTTTCCTAGATTCCCGTGCCAGTATTTTGGTGAGGCTGGAGCTTAGTGTATATGGTAGGTAGAGGGTGTCAAGAAATGAGGTCAAACTTGTATGCAGGGACTAGCTCATGACAAGCTTTGTATGATCTGCAAACAAGTTTTAGACACTTCCTGCAAGTGATGGATGGGGGAGCCTTAGAGGAACTTCAGGCAGTAAAGATGTATAAGATTTCGGTTTTTGCAAGGTGCGGTGATCATGCCTGTAATCCCAGCACTTCAGGAGGGTAAGGTGGGTGGGTGGCTTGAGCCCAGGAAGAGACCAACCTGAGCAACATGGGGAAATCCATCTCTACAAAAAAATACAAAAATTAGCTGAGCGTGGTGGCGCATGTCTATCATCCCGGCTACTTGGGAGGCTGAGATGGGAGGATTGCTTGAGACTGGGAGGTCAAGCCTGCAGTGAGCTGTCATCGTACCACTGCCCTCCAGCCTGGGCAACAGAGTGAGACTGTCTCCAAAAAAAAAAAAAATTGTTTTCAGGCTGGGCACAGTGGTGCATGCCCAGCTACTTGGGAGGCTGAAGCCGAAGGATCACTTGAGTAGGAGTTTGAAACCAGCCTGGGCAACATAGCAAGACCCTGTCTCTTTAAACAAACAAAACCATTTTTAAGAAGATAATCCTAGTTGGGTGTGGAAAATAGGACAAAGGCAGATAAGATTGGTAGGTAGCCATTTAGGAAGCTATTGCAGGAGCCCCAAAGAAAAGATGATGAGAATCATAGTTTGATGTGTTTAAAGGATTTAACGGTAATGCCAATGTTTTTCCTAGAAGTACAGGATATGTTTTAGAAGAGTCAGTAAATTGATTTCATATCCCTCTTCTATTCCTGGAAGGCATTTGGCAAAGGCTTTCCTGGACCCATATGCAGGGATCTCATTTATAAAAGTCTGCCAAATCCTTGTGGGTCTGCTGTGAAGACACAGCTCATTTTAGAGCTTAGAGTAGGGGGGCACGTCAATTGCGTTGTCCTGGTGACCAGTAACCACAGAGTCACATGACTCCCCCTTCCTCTCAAGAAGACAGCAGCAGTTTTGAGAAGTTGGCCCCGCCTAGAGCCTGCTGCCTCATCCCTATTATTTATGTTCCCCTCCGCCTGGGTGATGATGGTCATCATCGCCATCACCCGCCATTGTCATCACTGTTCTCATTGCTGACATTTACTGAGTACTGTATGCACCATTTGCCAGGAAATGTATTAAATGTTTTACCTACATTATCAAATTTAATCCTTATACACTCTATGAAATAAATTACTGTTATTATCTTCCATTACAGATGAGGAAACTAAAGTTCAGAGGGGTTTAAGTAACTTGCCCAAGGTCACATAGCTTGATAAATGGCAGAGCCAGAAATTGAAACTAAATTCTGTCTGACTGGAGTCTGGGCTTCTAACTGTTATGTAGTTATTACTTAGTACAATTTAGTAGCAAATATGACTTCTCTTTTTAAATTTGCTCTTTTATGTAGCATCATCCACCCAGTGAAAGTTCACTTAATCAAACACTGTGTTTGTTACCTACCGTCCATGCCCATCCTATAACAGGCATAAAACACAAGTTTAAAATATCTATTAAAACATGAAGTGTAGGAAAAATTTTGTAGGGGAGGGGAGGTGGATGTGGGTGGCAGAATAGGGAAGCTATTTAAATTTCTAGCTTTTTTCAAGGCAGAGTATTCATATATGCCTTCTCTATTTTTTTTCTACCTTCACAGTTTTTTTAAAGACAGGGTCTTGCTTTGTTGCCCAGGCTGGAATGCAGCGGCATGATCACAGCTCACTGCAGCCTCAAATCTCCCAGGCTTAAGCGATCCTTCCACCTCAGCCTCCCAAGTAGCTAGGACTACAGGTGCACACCACCATGCCCAGCTAATTTTTTGTATTTTTTGTAGAGACCAGATTTCACCATGTTGCCCAGTCTGGTCTTAAAACTCCTAGACTCGGCCAGACGCGGTGGCTCACGCCTGTAATCCCGGCACTTTGGGAGGCCCAGGCGAGTGGATCACGAGGTCAGGAGATCGAGACCATCCTGGCTAACACGGTGAAACCCCGTCTCTACTAAAAACACAAAAAATTAGCCGGGCGTAGTGGCGGGCGCCTATAGTCCCAGCTACTCGGGAGGCTGAGGCAGGAGAATGGTGTGAACCCGGGAGGCGGAGCTTGCAGTGAGCTGAGATCACGCCACTGCACTCCAGCCTGGGCGACAGAGCCAGACTCCATCTCAAAAAAAGCAAAAAAAAACCAAAAAAACTCCTAGACTCAAGCAATCTACCTGCCTCAGCCTCCCAGAGTGCTGGGATTACAGGTGTGAGCCACCCTACCCAGCCAGGTTCTATTATTAAAGCCATTTTACAGATAAGAAAGTTAAGACACAGAGAATTAACTTGCTCCAAAGAAGTAAGTAAGTAATTAAGTAATTGTTTTAATAAAAAGTTAAGTAATTGCTATAATAAGGGATGGAGCTGGCATGTAGATCTAGGCAGTCTGGCTCTATAGTCTGTGCTCTTGACTATTACATTTTGTTTTGTTTTGTTTTGTTTTTGAGACAGGATCTTGCTCTGTCACCCAGGTTGGAGTGCAGTGGTGTGATCTCAGCTCACTGCAGCCTCAACATCCCGGACTCAAGCAGTCCTCCCACTTTAGCCTCCCAAGTAGCTGGGACAGTAGGCACATGCCACCTCACCCGCCCAATTTTTGGATTTTTTTGTTTTAGAGATGGGTTCTCACTATGTTGCCCAGGCTGGTCTTGAACTCCTGAGCTCAAGCCATCTGCCACTCTTGGCCTCCCAAAGTGGTGAGATTACAGGCATGTGCCACTGCTCACAGCTTAATTTACATATGCTTTAAGCTGTTCATATTTCTTTTTTTTTTTTTGAGGCGGAGTCTCGCTCTGTCACCCAGGCTGGAGTGCAGTGGCGCAATCTCGGCTCACTGCAAACTCTGCCTCCTGGGTTCACGCCATTCTCCTGCCGCAGCCTCCTGAGTAGCGGGGACTACAGGTGCCTGCCACCACGCCTGACTAATTTTTTGTATTTTTAGTAGAGATGGGGTTTCACCATGTTAGCCAGGATGGTCTCGATCTCCTGACCTCGTGATCCACCCGCCTCGGCCTCCCAAAGTATATGGGGTCTTTTGTGATTGGCTTCTTAGCACAATGTTTTCAAGGTCTTCATGATGAAGCTGATCATATTTCTATTTTAAAATGATATGAAGACCTTGAAAACATTGTGCTAAGAAGCCAATCACAAAAGACCACATATTACATGATTTCATTTATATGAAATGTCCCAAATAGGCAAATCTATATATAGAGAAAATAGATTTGTGTTTGCCTAGGGCTGGAGAGGAGAGGGGATGTTGTGGGGAAATGGGAAGTGACTGCTAGTGAGTATACAATCTCTCAGACCGGCCGCGGTGGCTCATGCCTGTAATCCCAGCACGTTGGGAGGCCGAGGCGGGTGGATCACAAGGTCAGGAGTTCGAGACCACCCTGGCCAACATAGTGAAACTCTGTCTCTACTAAAAATACAAAAATCAGCCAGGCATGGTGGCATGTGCTTGTAGTCCCAGCTACTCAGGAGGCTGAGGCAGGAGAATCGCTTGAACCTGGGAGGCAGAGGTTGCAGTGAGCTGAGATCACGCCACTGCACTCTAGCTTGGGCAACAGAGAGAGACTTCATCTCAAAAAAAAAAAAATTCTTTATGAGGTGTTGAAGTTCTAAAATTGATAGTGATAATGGTCACACAACTCTGAATATGCTAAAAACTCATTGTACACTTTAAATGGGTGAATTGTATAGTATGTGAATTATGTCTCAACAAACTTGTTTTTAAAAAATGATATGAAGAGAAACAACCACAATAATGATGTTGCTTAGAATATCTTTGCCTTCACCTGGAAAAAGATATATATATATATGTATAAGTGTGTATATATATATATATATATACACACTTATACACACACTGTCTCTCTTTTCCTTTTTTTTTTTTTTTTTTTTTGTTCATTAATTTGGGGTGTTTAGTCATTTGCAACCAATCCTATTTTTTTTTTTTTTGAGACAGGGTCTGGCTCTGTCACCCAGGCTGGAGTGCAGTGGCGTATCTCAGCTCACTGCAACCTCTGCCTCCTGGGCGGAAGCCATCCTCCCACCTCAGCCTCCTGAGTAGCTGGGACTACAGTTGCACGCCACCATGCCCAGCTAATTTTTGTATTTTCAGTAGAGATGAGTTTCACCATGTTGCCCAGACTGGTCTCAAACTCCTGAGCTCAAGCCATCTGCCCACCTTAGCCTCCCAAAGTGCTGGGATTACAGGCATGAGCCACCACGCCTAGCCAGCCAATCCTAATTTTAACCATTGTACCTGCCTACTAAAAAATCTTCAGGTGCCGCTAATTGCCCAAAAAACAAAACCCAACCTTCCTAACCTGGAAATAAGTCCTGTGAAACCTCATGTACCTCTGTGGGAAAGAATAGTGTGATCACTGGGAATGTGAGTGTACGTATAAATTAAGGTAGTTCAGTATGTTAAACCATTCATCATGCAAATATTTATGGAGGGCTTACTGTGTATCAGGCAGAACTCTAGGTGCTTGATTGACATCAGTGAATAAAATAGACAAAAAGAATCCCTGCCCTGTAGGACATACAGGAAACAGGGATGGATCCAAAAGATAATAGTTAACTCAGATGATAAGAGTTATGTGTGGGTTTAATAGAAGAGGGGGCACATAGCAGTTTAATAGAAGGGGGGGTACATAGCAGTTTAATAGAAGAGGGGGTACATAGCAGTTTGGCTGATCTGAGCTAGACTAGGTTGAATCCTATAGTCTTCCATTTGGGTTCAAGTCTGTTTTTTCTTTTTTTTGAGACAGAGTTTCGTTTCACTCTTGTTGCCCAGGCTGGAGTGCAATGGCGTGATCTCGGCTCACCGCAACCTCCGCTTCCCAGGTTCAAGTGATTCTCCTGCCTCAGTGTCCCAAATAGCTGGGATCACAGGTGCCCACCACCACACCCGGCTAATTTTTATATTTTTAGTAGAGATGGGGCTTCACCTTGTTGGCCAGGCTGGTCTCGAATTCCTGACCTCAGGTGATCCACCTGCCTCAGCCTCCCAAAGTGCTGGGATTACAGGCGTGAGCCACTGTGCCTGGCCTCAAGTCTGTTTTTTCTTGTCTTCATTCTGGGGCCCAGGCTAAAGAGCCAGGGGCTTTCGGGGCATGCTCTTCTAATGGCAGATTACAGGAGCACCAGAGGACAGGCCAAACCATAAAATAATGGCTGAAAGCCTGTGCTTATGCCATCTCCACTCCACTCCAAGTCCTACCAAAATGTGACAGGGAAACATACTCTGTCTGTAGCGGGAGGCACTGCATGATTACACAGTAAAGGGTATGGATATGTAATTCTATATTTGTATACTATTAATGATATACATTATTATACACATATAATTACACATCTTGTAAGGATATATAATTCCTACAAGAGAGTGAAGATTATTGAATAGCAGTTCTCTCTACTAGAGTATATATTATAAGAATAAGAAGTAGCTGAAAAAGTTTGAATATAGAGGTGAATGGACATGGGTATAGAAAGGGCTAAAAGTTGGCTGGGTGCGGTGGCTCACACCTATAATCTCAGCACTTTTGGGAGGCCGAGGCAGACAAATCGCTTGAGATCAGGAGTTTGAGACCAGCCTGGCCAACATGGTAAAACCCCATCTCTACTAAAAATACAAAAATTAGCCAGGTGTGGTGGCTCATGCCTGTAATCCCAGCTCCTCGGGAGGCTGAGGCAGGAGAGTCACTTGAACCCAGGAGGCAGAGGTTGCAGTGAGCCGAGATCAAACCACTGTACTCCAGCCTGGGTGACAGAGCAAGACTCCGTCTCAAAAAAAAAAAAAAAAAAAAAAATTTGTCAGACATATCAAGATATTGCTAGAGGAGTGGGGACAAATTGTGAACTATGGTGGTTAAATGATGCACTGATCTTTGTCTTGTTTCAGTGTTGCTAGTATGGATTCTAATTCATAACACTATGGTGTAAAGACATTAGATATTTACTTGTCTAAATCTCATTTTACCTATTCTAAGCTCCCCTCTACCTGGCTATTGGAAAACTTAATTTTAGGCATCATTGGAGCCCTTCTTCCTTTCCTGTACCCAGTGGGCCAGGCATGAACAGAGCAAGACTAACCCTTATATGCAAATCTGACAAGGACATTTAAAGAAAAGGGAGTTATAGACCAATAACCCTTGAGAGCACAGGTGTAAAAATCTGTAACAAAAAAGTACCAAATTGAAAATTGAAGTCTCTAAAGAGGATAATACATCATAAGCAAGTAGAATTTATCCCAGGAATGCAAGGTTGATTTAACATTTAAACTTATGACATCAGAATAAAGGGGGAAAATGGTCATCTCCTTGGATGCAGGAAAAGCATTTGATAAAATTCAACAACTATTCATGATTTTTTTTTTTTAAGCAAAACGAAACACTGCAGAACTGGAGTGAAGTTGTGAACTATTTCCCCCGCCCGCCTCTGAGCAGGAATCCCAATGATCAGACATGCTAGCTACCTAGATGGCCCTGCAAAAGTCTGTGGAGTCTCTAGGACATAGTTAATTAATCGACCTGTGATCATATGCATTTGCTAATTGTTAGGAAGTTAGTAGTCCAGTTTATATCAACTACCACATGCTACTGTTAGTTTCTGTATCAATTTTGTAATATTATTAAAATATCCTTTTTGTTCTCTCTCATAGCAGTCTGTAATATAAATCTCCCACCTGTTTCTTTCTCCTTTCATCTTTTTTTTTGGGGGGGGTCTTACTCTGTTGCCAAGGCAGGAGTGCAGTGGCATGATCTCAGCTCACTGCAACCTCCACCTCCTCTGGGTTCAAGTGATCCTCCTGCCTCACCTCCCAAGTAGCTGGGACTACAGGTGCGCACCATCATGCCCAGCTAATTTTTATATTTTTAGTAGAGACAGGGTTTCGCCATGTTGGCCATGTTGGCCATGTTGGTCTCGAACTCCTGACCTCAGGTGATCCACCTGCCTTGGACTCCCGAAGTGCTAGGATTACAGGCGTGAACCACTGCACCCAGCCTCTCCCTTATACCAGCTACTGTTATCTTATCCCAGCTACTCTTTGTAATGTTTTATCCCCAGATTCATGGGTTTTCATGTGGATATATTATTTTCTTTTTCTTATTTATTTATTGTGGAGATGAGATCTCATTATGTTGCCCAGGCTGGTTTCTAGCTCCTAGCCTCAAGTGATCCTCTAGCCTCGGCCTCCCAGAATGCTGGGATTATAAGCATGAGCCACCCTGCCTGGTCTTATTTTCTTTACATGTCATGTTAGTGCCCCCATTGCCTGTTAGAGATTTCTTTTTTTTTTTTTTTTTTTTTGAGACGGAGTCTTGCTCTGTTGCCCAGGCTGGAGTGCAGTGGCACGATCTCAGCTCACTGAAAGCTCCACCTCCCGGGTTCATGCCATTCTGCCACCTCAGCCTCCCGAGTAGCTGGGACTACAGGTGCCCGCCACCACACCCAGCTAATTTTTTTGTATTTTTAGTAGAGATGGGGTTTCACCGTGTTAGCCAGGATGGTCTCGATCTCCTGACCTCGTGATCTGCCCACCTCGGCCTCCCAAAGTGCTGAGATTATAGGTGTGAGCCACGTGCCCGGCCTTAGAGATTTCTTTTACATGAAGTGAACCTTCCCACTGTTGAATTTTGGGATGAGTTCTAACATACCTCAAGAGTCATAGACTGTTTTTACTTTGTTGTATTATAATTTCAGCCTCACTTTGTTGCTCATACTCTGGGCCTTGATATACTGTATGGATGTCCTAACCTCTGAGTATTGTTTCAAGCTCACTTGCATTTGTTTTCCGTTTTCTTCATTAAATATTATCCTGCCTTGCAGTTTTTTTTTTTTTTTCTTTTTGAGACCGAGTCTCCCTCTGTCTCCCAGGCTGGAGTACAGTGGCACGATGTCGGCTCACGCCTTGCAGTTTTATATCTGGGGCTTTGTACTTTTTCTTTTCTCTTTTTCAAAATTCAGCTTAAAGTAATTAGAATCATTTTGGCACATTTCCCACCAAATAAATACTCCCTTGCTTTTGTGAAGGGCAGCCGTCCTTTACCAGAACATATCATGGAAATATTGTTAGTCTCTGAACTAAATTTTTTTTTCAGAGATGGGGTCTCGCTATGTTGCCCAGGCTGGACGTGAACTCCTGGCCTCAAGCAATCCTCCCACCTTGGCCTCCCAAAGAACTGGAATTATAGGCACACACCACTGCGTCTGGCTAAGAACTAACATTTTAAATCAGAACTTTAATAAATTAATGTGGGTCAAGATTTTCCACGAAATAGCATTAACTTTACTCATGAACATTCCCATTTGCTTTCTTGAATGGATAAGAAAGATGTATATCCTCTGTGTCTTAGAGAGGGAAAAAAGGCTTGAACATCTACGACATTGAGAGGCCAGGCACCATGGCTCACACCTGTAATTCCAGCACTTCGAGAGGCCGAGGCAGGCGGATTGCTTGAGCTCAGGAGTTCGAGACCAGCCTGGCCAACATGATGAAACCCATCTCTACAAAAAATATAAAAAATTAGCCAGGCATAGTGGTGCATGCCTGTGGTCCCAGCTACGTGGGAGGCTGAGGCAGGAGGATCACTTGAGTGCAGGAGGCAGAGGTTGCAGTGAGCCGAGATTGCATCACCGCACTCCAAACTTCACTTTCTGACACCTCTCATCCTTTCACGCAAAGAGAAGAAATTATTCATTTAGCCTTCACATTGTCTTGTATTGTCAAGGACAAGAGAAATGTGCAGTTGCTTTTAAGGTTAGATATTCCTTCTCATTGCTGGGACCTGAGATTTTTTAAATGGATTCTCATTCCCAAAAGGTAATGTTGACGGGAGAGTTCAGTTCCAAGACATAAGGATGCTCGTGGAAGCATATTCTTTTGAAGGAACCTCCGCCTGACAGCCCCTACATAAAGGGAACCCCTTTCCCAGCTCTTCCCAGGTAGGCATTCTCCCCTGGGTGGCTGAGCGAGAGAGACCCTGACTCAAAAAAAGAAGGACATTGAATTCTTTTGACACCATCTAAAGAATCAGCATTCATTGGGTTTGCCATGTTGTGGCATATTCTCTGGTTCATCTTGAAATTATGTATACGTTTTATTTTCAAGTATAGTGGCTGTAGTTTCTATAAAAGGCAAGCAGTACTGCAGTTTTTGTTGTTGTTTGTGTAAAGCTGCTCATCCGTGGTTTTCCATGGTGCTCAAACGTTGGTACTCCTTAAAATGATCTAAAGTCACTTACCCTGCTAATGATCTTAGCTATTTTTAACTCCAGTTGGACAGTTTGTTTCCTCCCAATTTTTCTTCCTCAGAATCTTCTGTTTTCTGAATTCCTTTCCTGATTTTTCTTCCAAAATATCAAGAATATTTTATATCTTAAAATAGGTTGAGGCCAGGCAGTGGCTCATGCTTGTAATCCCAGCACTTTGAGAAGCTGAGGCTGGAGGATTGCTTGAACTCACGAGTTCAAGACCAGCCTGGGCAACATGGCGAAATCCTGTCTGTACAAAAAAAGAAAAAAATTTGTAAATTAATTATCTGGGTGTGGGGGCACACGCCTATAGTTCCAACTACTTGTGAGGCTAAGGTGGGAGGATCACTTTAGTCTGGGAGGTCAAGGCTGCAGTGAGCTGTGATCATCACTGCACTCTAGCCTGGGCAACAGAGTGAGACCCTATGTCAAAAAAAATAGGTTGAAAGGTAGAGAAATTCCTCATGTCTTTTTAAATCTTCTGTAGCAGAAACACAAGTTTGTGCTTGAAACAGATAAGAAAAAGAAACAAGATGCCTGCCCTGCAGATCTCGCTAACATTTGTCCTCACAACTTGGAACACTGGGTTAATAAATTTTCTTAGTGTCTTCTGGAAACTGTCTTAAAAACTGCCTGTTTTTACATGTTTATTGTGTTCTTTGTTATCTATAGCCACACCCTAAAGTTTCACTTTATAGTTTCACCTTAATCTGCACGTCTGCAACTGCTATCATGTGTATTACATCTACAACATAGTGGAGCTGTTAATTTTAATATGTTGCTCTGCTACTTAGCTCTGACATGTCCAGTTTATTTAGTTATGAGTCAGTGGTTCTTAAATTTCCACCCATAATTGAGATTCATGCATTATTTAAGAAATGTGAATCTGAGAGGATACTTAGGAACTCCTAGGTTAACCCATTTGAAAATATTTCTTGAATGTAAATTTCCTCAAACTTTGTAGGTCCTGAAATATTAATCTTGGGACCTCCCTCCACCAGTGCAGTTTCATTAAAAAGACAAAACTGATGTGGAGATATAGAAGTAATTTTTTAAAAAAAGAGCTAAAAATGGAAGGAAAACAGCAGTTTAATATGGGTGGTGTAGAAGCTGTAAATTAGTTAAAACTACTGTACTGTGAGAGTCAATCCTGAAGCTTTCTTATTTTAAATTCTTTCGTAAAACAAAAAAAAATTATAGAAGTGTTTGGGTGGTTTAGACAAGGGTTGCTCAGTTTAAATCCTGAGAAGGACTAAGGCGGCCTTCCACGATTGGTGGAAGCTCTGACATGTATCCTGTTCCATCTGGAGTTGTTGCCTTCCAACTTGGGCCAAGTTTGAAATCAGCAAAGTCTTGCAATATAAATAGTTTCAGACAGTATAGGACAGCAAATTCCTTTACTTTCCTACCCTAGTTTCTCTGGTGAGCCCACCTGAGCCAGCGCAGGGTTTTCATTTGTTCTTCCAGTTCGACATTCTGTACCCTGTGGAACCAGAGTCCGTGTGGTGAGTCAGTGCTGCGGTCCTGGGAGCATGCAGGGTAGGAGGCCGCTGTTGAAGAGCAGATGGCCCAGGCCGTACTTCTCAGCCATGTGGGGATGCCGCGGCCAAGAGGGGTCCTGCTTTTCCCTCATCTGTTGCTAGTTATCTGAGGAATCTCTGAGGAACCTGGCTGTGACTGCTGACCTGTCCGGAGTGAACTCCAGCAGCATAAACCATAGGAGGAAGTGCTGTTTTCCTAGCTTCTCTCATTTCCTTCCTTCCTGAAGCAGATTTAGAGTTCATTTTCTGACACCTCTCGTCCTTTCATGCGAAGGGAAAAAATTACTCATTTAGCCTTCATGTTGTCTTGTATGAGTTCTTGTATTGTCAAGGACAAGAGATGTGCAGTTGCTTTTAAGGTTAGATATTCCTTCTCATTGCTGGGACCTGAGATTTTTAAAATGGATTCTCGTTCCCGAAAGGTAATGTTTTCGGGAAAGCAGTTCCAAAACATAAGGATACTCATGGAAGCATATTCTTTTGAAGGAACCTCCGCTGGACCGCCCCTACAGAAAGGGAATCTCTTTCCCAGCTCTTCCCAGGTAGGCAGTCTCCCCTGGTAGAGTAAGCAAGAAAGGAGAGACAGCCGTCTTTTATCTTTCAGTTAAGGAAACCCCTTCAGAAGTTTTGTTCTGGGACCCCAGAATTTGAATTTTATTTATTTATTTTTTTTGGCAGGGTCTCGCTCTGTCGCCCAGGCTGGAGTGCAGTAGTGCAGTAGTGCGATCTCACCTTGCTGCAACCTCCACTTCCCAGGTTCAAGCAATGCCACCTCAGAGCTGCTCCCCCATACCCCCGCCCTGAGTAGCTGGAACCACAGGTGTTCACCACTACGTCCAGCTAATTTTTACATTTTTGTAGAGACAGGGTTTTGCCATGTTGCCTAGTCTGGACTCGAACTCCTGGGCCCAAGGGATCTGCCTGTCTTGGCCTTCCAAAGTGCAGGGATTACAGGCGTGAGCCACCGTGCCCAGCCTCACCAGTGCTTTTTGAAAGAATATACTGACTAATTTAGGGGAGTACCGGGAACCCAGGCATTAATATTTTTCTAAATGTTTTTTAAGCCTTCAAAATGTATGTCTCCAGTGCTTATCTCTCACCTGGATTTAGAATGGTGGATTTAGGGAACTATTTTTATAGTTTTCTATACACTTTGCTCAATTCTTTATTTTATTTTATTTATTTTTATTTATTTATTTTTTGAGACAGGGTCTCGCTCTGTTGCCCAGGCTGGATTGCAGTAGCATGATCTAGGCTCACTGCAGCCTCGACTTCCTGGGCTCAAGTTATCCTCCCACCTCAGCCTCCCCAGTAGCTGGGACTGCAAGCATGCACTACCACGCTCAGCTAATTTTTGTGTTTTTATAGAGACAGGATTTCACCATGTTGCCCAGGCTGGTCTCGAGCTCCTGGGCTCAAGCAATCCACCCTCCTCTGCCTCCCAAAGTGCTGGGATTATAGGTGTGAGCCACTGTGCCTAGCCATCCCCATTCTTTTCATGTGTTGTTATCATAAATCCAAGTCATCCTTTTGGGCATGTATCACTCAGGCGCCCAGCAGAAAACAGAAGGCACACTCAAATTGGGTAATTGGAAGAGGTCCAACTTAAAGCAGAATGGAGACGTTTAGGGAAAATAACAAAGGATTGTACCATATGTCAAGGCTAGCTGGAGAGCCACCCTGCTCCTGAAGGGGTGGGGGATGGGATGGTTACCTGATGCAAGAGAAAGCTGTTTTGAGGAGGTCTTCATATGGTAGCTGTGGTGTTTAATAGAACAATGCAGCCAACTCACAGCCCAGCAGGGAGAGAGCCAGGGGAGTAAATATCACCATCTCACCGTCCCTCTGCCTTCAGACCTCCTGCCAGTGCCACCCATTGGCTGAACCCAACTGAAAGCCAGAGATGGGGGAGGCCTTGCTCAGTTCTGGTGGACCAGCCTCCGGGAACACAGGGCAGGCTGGGGCAGACCTGAAAGGGCAGATTTTCAGTATCCTCAATCTGTGCCAAGTTCAGACTTTGATTCCAAAGGCCACATTAGAAATTACTTATTAAACTGTTTGATATCCGTGTCTATCAGGGTAAAAGTTTATAGTTTGTGATCTCAGGAGATTTTTTAATGAAGTATGTCCAGACTTGAAGATATGTTGCTTAATAAAAATTACTGGCTAGGCACGGAGGCTCACACCTGTAATCCCAGCTCTTTGAGAGGCCAAGGCGGGCAGATCACTTGAGGCCAGGAGTTCGAGACAAGCCTGGCCAACAAGGTGAAACCCCATCTCTACTAGAAATACAAAAATTAGCTGGGTGTGGTGGTGCATACCTGTAATCCCAGCTACTCAGGAGGCTGAGGCACGAGAGTTGCTTGAGCCCAGGAGGTGGAGGTTGCAGTGAGCCGAGATCGAGCCACTGCACTCCAGTCTGGGCAACAGAGCTAGACTCCATCTCAAAAAATAAAATAAACATTACTGAGTCCTCCAGGCTTTATTTCACATTCACATTTTATGACATACCTTAAAAATTTTTTTTTATTGTGGTAAGTGTACATAACATAAAATTTACCATTTTAACCATTTTTAAGTGTACGGTTTTGTGGCATTAAGTAATTCACATTGCTTTTCAACCATTACTACCATTCATCTCCAGAACTTTTTTTATCTTCCTAAACTGAAATGCTGTACCCATTAAATACTAACTCCCTATCTCCTCTTCTCGCCCCTACCCGCTGGCAACCACCATTCAGCTTTTAATCTCTTATGAATTTGACCCCTCTGCATACCTTATTCATGCAGTATTTGTCCTTTTGTGTCAGGCAGATTTCACTTAGCTTAATATCTTTTTTTTTAAGACAGGGTCTCACTCTGTGGCTCAGGCTGGAATGCAGTGGCACAATCACTGTTCATGGCAGCCTCAGTCTCCTGGGCTCAAGCAACCCTCCCACCTCAGCTTCCTGAATAGCTGAGACTATAGGCACCTGCCACTGTGCCCAGCTAATTTTTTTTTTTAATTCTAATTTTTTGTAGAGTTGGGGTCTCACTATGTTGCCCTTTTGGGCTCAAGTGATCCTCTCCTCTCGGTCTCCCAGAGTGCTGAGATTACAGGCATTAGCCACTGAGGACAGCCTTAGCTTAATGTCTTCGAGGTTCATCTGTGTTGTAGCACTTTACAGTGATACATATTGTAACTTTTTTTTTTTTTTTTTTTTGAGACGGAGTCTTACTCTGTTGCCCAGGCTGGAGTGCAGTGGCCCAATCTTGGCTCACTGCAACCTTTACCTTCTGGGTTCAAATGATTCTCCTGCCTCAGCCTCTTGAGTAGCTGGGATTGTAGGCATGCATCACCACAGTTGGCTAATTTTTTTGTATATTTAGTAGAGATGGGGTTTCGCCACGTTGGCCAGGCTTGTCTTGAACTCCTGACCTCAGATGATCCGCCTGCCTCGGCCTCCCAAAGTGCTGAGATTACAGGCCTGAGCCACCGCACCCGGCCCTACATTGTAAATTTTATTTTATTTCTGAATATGTTTTCTCTGATACGTTTACTCTCATGGCTTTTAACTTTTACATGTCCAGTCCAATGTCTCACAAATCTGCAAGATGGATGATATAAGAGCAAGGGCTGCAGGACTTAAGACATGGCAAATGAGTGGACCTGAGCAGGAGAAGTGGCATCATTTGGGGGAAGTACTCCGGGTGTGGAAAGTGTTTAAATATGTGGGACTGACCATGGAGGAAATAAACAGCAGTAAACCAGAAAACAAGTTCTGAGTGGAAAGTGCCTTATGGGAGCTGAGACATTTCGTTTGGATGGGACTGCCCTGAATATTATTTATGAATGACAAGTGGAGTGGGACAAGGTTACACAAATCTGAAGTGGGGCCGAAAACGGCGTGCTGTGGCTAGACAAGTTTAGAAATGCCAGATTGAAAAGGATTCTTGCCAAATTCTCAGTCTTTAATATGCTAATTTTTTTTATGCTCCTCTAAGAAGGAAATATGGTTTATAGCCTTCCTGGAGTTTATCATGATCATGGAGCTCTTGTATCTTGGAGCACAAAGATTAATGTCCTCAGAACATGTTTTGGGAATTGGTGGGGACTAAACTAAGCTTCTTGGGTGCAGGGACTGTAACTTATCTCCCACACAACACCTGGAAGGTTCCTGGACACATCATTGGAGCAAAGCTGGATTAATAGATAACTGCCAAAGGCTTTAGTCCATAGAAAGTATTAAACTATCCTTGAGGCACAAAAAAAATCACTGCAGATTTGAGTCCTTCCCCGACCCCCACATTGAATGGGTAAGACTGAGTGAGTGTCTCCTTTTGAGATTAATGCTCAGGCTTTATTTTTTTCCCATTTGGGTAGATACTTGGTGATAGGAGTTGAATTGCTTAGGACAATAGAGGAGACTCTAAACGCTACTGTCTGCCACCAACAGGATTAGAGAATAAATACTTAGAATGTTGGGTGAAGGGTCATCAAATGATTAGTTTACCCAGTCAAGCCATATTTTTAGTTTGCATAGGGCTTTGGTTGATGCCATTTGGCTTGATAAATATTCGTTGAATGTATGAATTATAGAAAATAGGAGGACCTGTAAATTCTTATCCAACTGTGTTATATATAAAAATTGATATTTTAGAAAGATTAATCAGATTTACTGCCATTTTAGTGGGGAGAACAGAACTGCAATTCTGTTAAAATTCAGAATTTGTAATTCCTTGGCCAGTAGAGAGAGGAAAAAGTACTTTAAAAAAACAAAAACAAAAAAAAAACTGCTGGCCAGGCGTGGTGGCTCACGCCTGTAATCCCAGCAATTTGGGAGGCCAAGGAGGGCAGAGCACCTGAGTCAAGGAGTTCAAGACCAGCCTGGGCAACATGGCAAAACCTCTGTAAAGAAGTTAGCCAGGTGTGGTGGTACACGCCTGTGATCCCAGATATTCAGGAGGCTGAGGTGGGAGGATCACCTGAGCCTGGGAGGCAGAGGTTAGAGTAAGCCAAGATCATGCCACTGCACTGTAGCCTAGGTGACAGAGACCCTGTCTCAAAAAAGAAAAAAACAACAACAAAAACTGTAAACAAATATTGGACTCTAGTTAAGACATATATGTCAAAGTTTGGTGGGAAATGTTTATGGTTTATTTTGAAGTGCATCAAAATAAAAAATATATATATTTGAAATGCATCCAAAAAATAACACAAATTGATAAACGAATAAAAGGATAGATAATATGTGATAAAGTAACTGCAGTAAGATGTTAATGCTAGAATCTAGGTGGTGGGTGTAAAATTCTTTCAACCTCGCTGTTTGAAAATTTTCATAGTTAAATGTTGGAGAAACAGAAAAATGGAAGTCTAGAGGATGTTGAAGGAAGAACCAATGAAGTTTAAGAAAAGTGATGTTTGCCATAAAAAGAACGTGGGCATGGGAATCAAACAGGCCTGAATTCGGGTTCTTGTTTAGCTATTTGTCAGCTAAAGAGATTGAGTAAATTGCTCAGTGGTGGAGCTGGGATTGGAATGCAGGCACCCTGGCTTTGGAGACTTGCTGTCTACCTTGCGGAGTCGTGAGGATTTAAGCTCCTAAATCAGTGTCTGACACTTGGTAGATAATCATACAGTAGCTGTTGTTCTTAGTGTACCATCTGCCATAGAGGATGAAGAAGTCCAAGATATTAATGCTTGACCTGGAAGATTTCTATGACATTTCTATGGCACTGTTGCCAGTGCCATACATAGATAGACAAGCTGGAAAGTAAAACTATTTTTGGGGAAGAGATGGTTAATTTAGTTTTAGATAGAACTTGAGATTTTGATATGAGTAGTTTCATATATTGTGACAGGTTGGATTATTGGAAAAAAATTTTTAAAAGATAAGAATAAAAAAAGAGTTTCATATATTTTCCCAAACTTCAACAAATCATTTGTTCACTAAAAATCTGAAAATATTTTATGTGCCAGGCACTGCTGTAGACCAGTGAACACAATAAACCTCTTCCTTCACAGAGTTTATATTCTAAAAGGGTTTGAAGAATTTTCTTTCCAATATCTGTATTTCAAATGCAAAATAACTCTCTAAAGGTGGAAAGACAGGCATTCACCAGCAAGGGAAGAAGATGGTGTTTTCATAGCAAATTTTTCTGCTGTCCCTGAAATCATGCCATATAAGCAGTAATTTCCTCAGCGTTCTCTCAAGCCCATCTGTGTTCTGATTTCCTCTGCAGTTCTTTTTACTTCTATCTGGAGTTCGTGGAACAGCTTATAGAAGCCATTTATGATTGTTTCAAAATATATGCTTAGGCTTCTAAAATGGCCCTGGCATGAATAAGAGTAGCTGCTTTTCATAGTGTATACAGGGCAGAGAAGACAGATGAGATTCATCATATTATACATACTTTTGGGTCTCACACATGAATCATGTAATTTAGCGAGGCCTTGACTTCAGTACCCTTCTAGGGTGTGTGCTCCTCAGTGATTATGCACTCATTCCAATGGAGTAGGAGGTCAGTCAGTAAAAGTATTTATTGAGCCAGATTCTCCTCTGCTTCTGAGTCATTTTCTGGTAGAGTGAAAAGGTTCTCTGGGAGAAGCTTTAACTCTTTCAGATTACAAGCATTACTCCCTTTGTGTAATGGGGTAGTTCTCTAAGTAATCATATGGGGTTTATGCTAATTCTTTACTTGATATTTTAGATAATTAGATATATCTAGTCTGATAGTGAGATGAAATTTGAGAAAATGTAGTATAAGAAGAAAAATAGTATCTACTTTGGCCCAAGGTTAAGGAATTGTTTTAATAACATAAACATCTAGATGGCTAAGAAGTTTGCACGACATTATGTGTGTTTTTTTTTTTTTTTAAGAAAATACTTAGGACACCACCCTTATGTGGAAATCTGACATCTGGCAACTTCGGTCCTCTGGAAGACAGCCAGAAAGTAAGAAAGGGGCCTCAGTGCACATAAAAATAACTGTTGAAAAACTCTACCATGAACATGTGTCCTTTCCCACCACAGTAGAGTTTGTTAGCCTCGCATTTAGAGCTTGTTTACTTTTATTTATCTGGGAACTTTTACATAATTTTGGTAGTATGCGTGTGGTCTCCCCTCCGTAGCAGATCATAAACAGCAATATAGCAAAGGGGTGGAAAAGTTGACGGAGGAGAGCAGAGGGTAGGCTGACATTGAAAGAGAAAAGCCTAAAAGATAGACAGTGCTGGTATTGTGTATCACAGCTTAATACAGTAATGTGTAGTCTTAATAATGAACTTGGACTCATCAGCCAAAGAGTAACTCATGTTCAAGGTCTTCTAATAAAGAAGTCAGGGAAGTCTGGAGTGTGTCTGTTTTTAAACAATCAAAGTTAACCAGGTTTTGACATGTAGAAATGGTAAGCTCTGTAGTGTTTAAATGTTTGAAATAGCACATTCTCTGGTGATGCTATATCAGTGACACAAATTTGAGCTTGCAGTTGATTATGGAAATGATGCTTTGTAATAATGACTAATGTTTATTGAGCAGCTACTACACCAGCCCTGACCTAGGTGCCTTCACGCTGTTAGTATACTGGTTAAGGCTTCGGAGACAGACAGATTTGGGTTCCCATTACACCTCTGACTTACTATGTGACCTTGGACAGCTATCATCTCTCTGATCCCGTGTCCCCACCTGCCAGATGGGAACCAATAACATATGATAGGGTCCTTGTGAGGACTCAGGGAAGTACATGGTAAATGCATGTACCTAGGAAGTACTCAATGAATGTTAGGCACTGTTATAACTATAATAGCCTTGATGGTTATTATGAAAGTATGATTATCTCCATTTTTCTGGATGAGGAAACTGAAGCCCAGAGAGTTTAAGATGTCCAAGGTGAAATCGCTAATAAATAGTGGAGCTGGGCTGTGGACCTGGGTCTCTCTGACTACAGAAGCCTAGTGCTTTACATTCATATATGCTGCCTCCTCAGCATGTAATTATAATTAGGTTTTTTTTGGTAATACTTAGAGAAAATGTGTTAGTAGCATCTGTGGGAAATACCCACTTACCATTTCTCTTTTCCACTGTGGATTCAAGTCATCTTATTATAGACAAAAAGTCTATAATAAGTAACACAAAGATAACCTATTTTTGCTTGACAGTACAAATTAAATAGGTAATGTTTGTGCAGCATGATTTATTAACATCTTCTAGGTACTCCATATTAATATACTAAATGATTTATTATATTCCTAATATGTTTATCCACATCAGTGTTTTCTTGGATATAATTTCTTTTTTTGAGACATAGTTTTGCTCTTGTCACCCAGGCTGGAGTGCAATCGTGCGATTTTGGCTCACCACAACTCTGCCTCCTGGGTTTAAGTGATTCTCCTGCCTCAGCCTCCTGAGTAGCTGGGATTACAGGCATGCACCACCACACCTGGCTAATTTTGTATTTTTAGTAGAGACGGTGTTTCTCCATGTTGGTCAGGCTGGTCTCGAACTCCCCAACCTCAGGTGATCCACCTGCCTCGGCCTCCCAAAGTGCTGGGATTACAGGCATGAGCCGCTGTGCCTGGCTGGATTATAAATTAACAGAGGTCAGGTATGGTGGCTTCTGCCTGTAACCCCCTGGCACTTTGGGAGGCCAAGGTGGGTGGCCCAGGAGTTTGAGACCAGCCTGGGCAACATAGTAAAACCCTGTCTCTACAAAAAAGTACAAAAAAAATTAGCTGAGCATGGTTATGCATACCTGTAGCCATATGTACCCAGGAGGCTGAGGTGGGAAGGTTGCTTGAGCCCTGGATATTGAGGCTACAGTGAGCCACTGCACTCCAGCCTGGGCCTCAGAATAAGACCCTGTCTTAAAAATAAATAAAATTAACAGAGCTACCACTACCTTTTCTTTTTTTGTAATTAGGCACTTCATGCTTTTTTATGTGATAATGATTGTATGTGAGATGGAAGGTAGAGTCCTCATTCATCTCTACCAAGACCAAATAAGTACTTGAGATGGTTAAAGAAAAATAGACTTGTACTTGGGAGGCTGAGGCAGGAGGAGCACTCGAGCCCAGGAGTTCAAGGCTGCAGTGAGCTATTATTGCACTCCAGCCTGGGCAACAGAGCAAGACCCCATCTCTAAAAAGAAAAGAAAATAGATTTCAGGCCTGGATACTCTGGTGATCTTCAGCTGCTCCTTTAAGAGACCTAGGGAGAAATGTAGCTGTCATCAAGGCTGATTGTCTACAGATGGATGGATGTCCACTACTTATGTCCTGTCTTTCTGCTGCTTCAATACATACGTAGGTTCCCCAGCCACATGCATCAAGGTAATGGACACACTGTCTTCTTATAGCACAGACACCGTAACAGTACAAGGATACTCTCTGGGGTTGGGCCACTGACTTCTGTGAACCGAAAACATACTTGATCTGGCATAGGATGCTAAATCTTGTCTGGAGTGCCATCTACGTAGTCCTTTCTTCCTTTCTTACAGATTTTTACTTTTCTAACTATTTTTTTCTAAAATAGAGGTGAAGTCTTGCTGTGTTGCCTAGGTTGGTCTTGAACTCCTGACTGCAACTGATCCTCTAGCCTTAGTCTCCCGAAGTGCTAGGATTACAGGCATGAGCCATTCAATAGGTTTTCCCTTTCCTTTTCCTTTTCCTTTTTCCTTTTCTGAGTCTCACTCCGTCACCCAGGCTGGAACGCAATGGCGCGATCTCGGCTCACTGCAACCTTGGCCTCCCGGGTTCAAGTGATTCTCCTGCCTCAGCCTCCCAAGTAGCTGGGATTACAGGCACCCGCCACCGTGCCTGACTGATTTTTGTATTTTTAGTAGAGACGGGGTTTCACCATGTTGCCCAGGCTGGCCTCAAAACTCCTCACCTCAGGTGATCTGCCCACCTCGGCCTCCCAAAGTGCTGGGATTACAGGTACGAGCCACCGCGCCAGCCCCCAATAGGTTTTCCATCTAGGCCTTTGAGGCATGGTTCTGCTGCTGTTCTTCAGGTTGTGGTACATTTGTTTGCAGATAGTCTCAGTAGGTAGGAACCAGAATGCTCTCAGTTTGAGTCCTGGCCCTGCTGCTGTGAGCACTGTGATCTTGGACAAATAATGTTTTCTAACTATACTGAGCCTTAGTATCCTAATCTTTAAGATCTATGGGGAATAAAATGCCATATTTAAAATCTCTACTTTTTAAAGTATTGTATTTTAAAGTTACCATGTTGTCTGGTGCTTTAAAAATGTTAATTTCCTTACTGCCCTCTTCAGGCATTCTGAAAAGCCTACATTTGCTGACACTTGAATCTTTTCTATCACTGAGAGGTCTAGGGTTTTTGTTTTGTTTTGTTCCTGAATTCCTTTGTGGGCCAAATGAAAAATATATGAGGAAATTATTATTTTTAAATTAGACCGGGTGTGGTGGCTCATGCCTGGAATCCCAACACTTTGGGAGGCCAAAGCAGGAGGATCACTGAAGCCAGGAGTTCAACACTAGCCTGGGTAACAAAGTGACATCTCATCTCTACAAAAAAAAAAAAAAAAAAAAAAAAAAAAAAAGGCCGCAGGCAGTGGCTCACGCCTGTAATCCCAGCACTTTGGGAGGCTGAGGTAGGCAGATCACTTGAGGCCAGGAGTTTGAGATGAGCCTGGCCAATGTGGCAAAACCCTGTCTCTACTAAAAATACAAAAATTAGTTGGGCATGGTGGCGCATGCCTGTAGTCCTACCTACTTGGGAGGCTGAGCCTTGAGAATCACTTGGGAGGCTGAGCCAGGAGGCAGAGGTGGCAGTGAGCCGAGATTGTGCCACTGCACTCCAGTGTGGAACACACAGCAAGATTTCATCTCAAAAAAAAAAAAAAAAAAAAAAAAAGCCAGGCACAGTGCTGTGCACCTGTAGTTCCAGCTGCTCAGAAAGCTGAGGTAGGAGGATCACTTGAGCCCAGGAGCTGGAGGCTGCAGTGAGCTATAATCACAGCACTGCACTCCAGCCTGGGTGATAAAGTGAGACCTGTTTCCCCGCCCCCGCAAAAAGGAAAAAGAAATGAGAAATAACTTTGATATTTTAAAATATGAGTCCAGGTACAGTGGAGCATGCCTGTAATCCCAGCACTTTGGGAGGCCAAGGCAGGCAGATTGCTTCAGCCCAGGAGTTTGAGACCAGCCTGGGCAACATGGTGAAACCCTGCCTCTAGTAAAAATACAAAAAATTAGCTGGACACGGTGGCACATGCCTGTAGCCCAAGCTTCCTGGGAGACTGAGCTGGGAGGATCACCTGAGCCCAGGAAGTTGAGGCTACAGTGAGCCGTGATTGCTCCACTGCACTCCAGCCTGGGCGATGGGAGTGAGACCCTGTCTCAAAAATAAAATAGGAAGTACTAACTTATTTGCTTAGCTTTGGCTTCATTTTAAGTATATTTGTATCTTAAGCTTTATCATTCCCAAGAAATAGATCTATATTGCAGTGTCTTAAATATTGATGTTTTCTGTTTCTCTTGATCTATCTTTCCAGGTTATAAAACATGGAGGCTGGCTCAGTGGTTCGAGCCATTTTTGACTTCTGCCCTAGCGTATCAGAAGAACTGCCGCTCTTTGTGGGAGATGTTATTGAGGTGCTGGCAGTGGTGGATGAATTTTGGCTTCTAGGAAAGAAGGAGGATGTTACAGGTACGTAAGAGACTCATAGTGGACCACAGGCCCTGACTTCTTTCCATATTAAAAATAAAGGCTGGCACTGCACTCCAGCCTGGGCAACAGAGTGAGGCCCTGTCTCAAAAAAAAAAGAAAATTATTCCTCAAAAAAAAAAAAAAGAAAGAAAATTATAGGCACAGTGGCTCATGCCTATAATCCCAGCACTTTGGGAGGCTGAGGTGGGTGGATCACCTGGGTCAGGAGTTCAAGACCAGCCTGGCCAACATGGTGAGATGACGAGACCCTGTCTCTACTAAAAATACAAAATTCGCTGGGTGTGGTGGTGCGTGTCTGTAATCCCGGCTACTCAGGAGGCAAGGCTGGAGAATTGCTTGAACCCAGGAGGTGAAGATTGCAGTGAGTTGAGATTGTGCCATTGCATTCCAGCCTGGGCGACAAGAGTGAAACTCTGTCTCTAAATAAACAAATAAATAATAAAAATAAAAATAAAGGCTGGGCACGGTGGCTCATGCTTATAATCCCAGCACTTTGGGAGGCTGAGATGGGAGGATTGCTTGAGGCCAAGAGTTCATGACCAGCCTGGTCAACATAGCAAGACACCATCTCAATAAATAAATAAATAAATAAAAAAGGACGGGAGGTAGGAAGGGAGGTAGGGAGGGAGGAAGAGAAAGAAAAGAAAGAAAAAGAAAGGAAGAAAAGGAAGGAGGGAAGGAAAGAAAAGAAAGCTAGCTAAATGGGAAGCCCAAGTCAATAAATTTCAGAATCCTTTTGTGTTTTCCTTCTGTATTCGTTTGTGGTCTCTACCAGTTAGGGGAAGATTTCTGTTACCATTCCATCTCTCTGTGTTGATTCCTTCAAGAGGTTGCACCACTAGACACCAGCTGCCCCAGCCCAGGTTTCTATCCAAGTCTTTCCCTTTCACCCCCTTTCCCTTCCCAGGTCTTTATCCTTTGTGTTCAGTGCTATTATTCCTCTTCTCAAAATGTGCTATTCCTTTCTTCATAACCCTGTTGTTTACTACTGCTTTTCTTTTCTTTCTTTCTTTCTTTTTTTTTTTTTTTTTGAGATGGAGTCTTGCTCTGTTGCCCAGGCTGGAATGCAGTAGCATGATATCGGCTGACTACAAGCTCTACCTCCCAGGTTCATGCCATTCTCCTGCCTCAGCCTCCCGAGTAGCTGGGACTACAGGCACATGCCGCCACGCCTGGCTAATTTTTTGTATTTTTAGTAGAGATGGGGTTTCACTGTGTTAGCCAGGATGGTCTCAATCTCCTGACGTCATGATCCGCCTGCCTCGGCCTCCCAAAGTGCTGGGATTACAGGCGTGAGCCACTGCGCCCGGCACTACTGCTTTTCATAACCAGCTTTATGATTTGTGGAACACAAGGTACTGTCCACCTTGTTTCCTCTGTCTGTCTTCTTTGAACATTTTCTACCCTTTCTTTCATTCTTCATTTGATCTTAGGCAAAAGGCTGAGAAGTGATCTTTCTTTCATTTTCTTCAAAGGAGCATGATTCATCCTGTTCACTCCTTCTTGTATCCATGGCTGGCCCAAATTTATTAAAGTTATCCTTTACCCTACATGGTACCTACCTCCCACATTCCACACACCTGGTTAGCTTTCTTCAATTCTGTAGGATATGTGTTCACATCGATTTCTTTCATTAATTAGCCTAGGGAAGGGTGGAAGCTTTTCCCACACCACATGCATCTGTGTTAATCCAATCCTTAACTTGCATATACTCATATTTATGTAAGTCTGGGTTGGAGTCCTTCGAGCACACTCTGTTGACACTTAACCCACATTTGGGAGATAAATTATTTCCCAGTAGAAATGATATCTCAGCTGAGACAAAAATGATGAGAAGGAGTTAGCAAGGAAAGATGGTAGGCAGAGAGGATTGCTTGTTGAAGGTCCCTGGAATGTGAGAACACAGGGGACCTAGAGAAGTTTAGTAGGGCATGAGGTGTGAGTGGTTGAGGGAGAAAGGTGGGCTGGAGAGATGAGCAAAAGCTGGATCATGGGAGACAGAGTATGCCATGGTAAGGAGTGAAGGAAATGGGAAACCCTGAAAGTGCTTTGAACATGATCAGATTTGAATTTTAGAAAACTCACTGCTGCAGACTTAAGAATGATAGAAAGGGACAAAACTGAAGGCAGGGAAGCATTTGGAAGGTCGCTGCAGTAATCCAGGTGAGAGATGGTGATGGCATGGACCAAGGTGGTAGGTCTGGAGATAAGTATACCCAGAGATAGAAGGTAGAATCAATCAGACTTTCTGATACTTTCCAACTGGCAGGCCCTGTCTTTCTCCCACCAACTGTTAAAACCTTATCTACCTTCAGATTCAAATGCTATTGTTTTCATGAAGTTTTTTGTGTTCTTCCTGACCTATTACCTACCTTCTCTGAACTTCCGTAACAATTTGTGTACTTACATTATGATACCAGATTTCAGGATTGAATTATTATTTGTCTGAATTCGACTTTTTGTCTGAACTAGGTTTTTAGATGTTTGAAAACCAAAACTGTCTTACTTATGTTTTCCTCTGCAGCATGCTTTACATATAGCAGCCCCCAGTAAATGCATACCAAATTGAATTGCATTCCCTCTGTTCTGCACGCATCTAGTTTTGTGCACTATACTTCTTCTCCAACAGATTATCCAATTAAGAGTATTCCCTGAGTTTTCAAGTTAGGGTCTATACATGGACTCAGAAGAAAAGTTTTTGTCCTTGTACACAGATGGGAAAAGAAATCTCAGTACTAAAATTTAATATGTTTGCTTTTATTTTCAGGACAGTTCCCCAGCAGTTTTGTGGAAATTGTGACCATTCCCAGTCTAAAAGAGGGAGAGAGGCTGTTTGTGTGCATTTGTGAATTCACATCCCAAGAATTGGATAATCTTTCCCTCCATCGAGGTAAGCTGCTCATCAAATAGTAGACTATTTGAAATTAGATTTTTGGAGTCTGCCCGTTTCGACAACCAGATCGTTTTTGAATTTGTGAAGTGGCTTAACTTCTAGAGAGTCCTCGGCAATACCAAAGTAGCGTGGACGTAATGATGCCTTATAGTTTAGTACCATTTTACAATTTCCATGGTATTTTCTCACAAATATATTCTCATTTGATCCTCAGCACAGACCTGGGAGGTAGGAAAGTGGGGATTATTAACTGTATTTTATAAATAATGAGAGCAAAATTCAAAGACTGTTGGCTGAAGGTGGGAAGTCTTGGCCTCAGAATATGAACTCATCATATTCTAAGTCCAGGATTATCTTTCCACTGCCCCCATGCTATAGCCACACTTCAGGCTCACACTCTCTCTTTTTTTTTTTTGAGGCAGTAGTCTCACTCTGTTGCCCAGGCTGCAGTGCAGTGGTGCGATCTCAGCTCACTGCAACCTCTGCCTCCTAGGCTCAAGCAGTCCTCCCACCTCAGCTTCATGAGTAGCTGGGACCGCAGGCACATGCTACCACGCTGGGCTAATTTTTAGTATTTTTGATAGAGATGGGGTTTTGCCATATTGGCCAGGCTGGTCTCGAACTCCTAGGCTCAAACAGTCTGCCTGCCTTGGCCTCCCAAAGTGCTGGGATTACAGGCATGAGTCACTGCACCTGACCAACTTCAGGCTTTATTTCTCTTTTTTTCTTTTAAAAACTGATATGGGGCGTGGGGGGAGGGAGAAAAAAAATAACTGGATACGGCTTTGCTAACAATACTACCATTTATTAATGCATAATAATAGAGCAGGAATTTTGACGTGGAAATTAAGAGACAGGTGCAAAACATCCCCATTTTACTATTGTCTCATCAGAGCCAGTTTAAAAGGAAGTGATTTAAAACAGATAGTCATACTTAGCCAGGCATGGTGGTGTGCACCTATAGTCCTAACAACCCGGGAGGCTGCAGCAAGAGGATCGATTGAGTTGGAAGCGTCAGTGAGCTATGATCACATCACTGCACTCCAGCCTGGGTGACAGAGTGAGACCCTGTCTCAAATAAATAAATAAATAAATAAAAATTAAAACAGGTAGTCATAGCTATCTCTCAGTGATTTTCCAAGTATTTCTCCCTTCTTGCACTCTGATTAGATGAACAAACTATAAACTATAAACCATTTCAACAAATATCCGTAAGTCCATTCTGCATAAACAGAGAAACCAGTAGTGTCTAAAAGACAGAAGCTTCTGACCAATCCAATTTTGTGATGACTCAGTCATCAAAACAGTAGAACTTATTAGGTGTGTTATTAATATCATTACTTGCTCTTTGGCATATGGCACAAAAGGGACAGGCTTGATTTCTTAAATCATGTACACACACACACACACCCCCCCCCCCCAGAAAAACCTAGCAAACTTCTCTAATCCTTAGTGATAAGAATGGAATAATGGATTTTGACCTTAATCCTCAAAATCTATTTTGAGATTAAGATTCTTTATTTTTAGATTTTGTTTTATTTTGTTTATTTATTTATTTGTTTGTTTTTTGAGACGGAGTCTCATTCTGTCAAGGCTGGAGTGCAGTGGCGTGATCTTGGCTCACTGCAACCTCCGCCTCCCAGGTTCAAGTGATTCTCCTTCCTCAGCCTCCCGAGTAGCTGGGACTACAGGCGCCTGCCACCACACCCAGCTGATTTTTGTATTTTTAGTAGAGATGGGGTTTCACCATATTGGTCAGGCTGGTCTCAAACTCCTGATCTTGTGATCTGCCCACCTTGGCCTCCCAAAGTGCTGGGATTATTTATTTTTTTATTATACAAATTTTGTTTTATTTTTTAAGACACAGGGTCTCACGTTGTTGCCCAGGCTGGTCTGAAACTCCTAGCCTCAAGTGATGCTACCACCTCAGTCTCCCGAGTAGCTGGGATTACAGACCTTACTTAACTTTAAGAAGTATCATTAGGATTGATAAGAGGCTGGGTATAGTGGCTCATGCCTGTAATCCTAGCATTTTGGGAGGCCAAAGGCAAGAGTATCCCTTGAGCCCAGGAGTTTGAGATCAGCCCGGGCAACATGGCAGGACCTTGTCTCTACAAAAAAAAAAAAAAAATTAGCCAGGCATGGTGGTGCATACCAGTGGTATATGCCTGTGGTCCCAGCTACTCAGGAGACTGAGGCAGGAGCCTGAGCCCAGGAGGTTGAGGCTGCAGTGAGCTGTGTTTACGCCACTACACTACAGCTTGGGCAACGAGCAAGACCTTGTTTCAAAAAAAAAAACGTATTAATGAGAGAAAATGCCACCACGCTCTGTTGTTTTGAGAGTTTCTCACTTTATACACTTCACTTTATACTCAGTCTCTACTTCAGCTCTATGCTTTCTTGTTAATCAGTGTTGGGAAGGTAGACAGAAATAGATTAAGAGATTATAGCAGGGACCTTATCTGTCCTTACTCATAGCTCTCCCAGTGGAGTCTGTAGTCCATATCTGATGGAATGGAGAAAGGACAAGAGTGCAGTGGCTTCCGCTGGCTGTTCAGAGGATGTGGGTAGCATGAACTTTTCTTAGGAAGTATGGCCATCTGAGAGATTCTCAGAAAGAACCTGGCATCGTGAGTCACCTGTCCGAAGACTGACTCAAGGTCAGGCCAGGACCTGGAATCTGTAGATTTTATCTTGACTACCTTTTAACCAATTAAGCCTAATAAGCTTAAAGATGTAAGTGGAATCCAAAGGAAGAGGATGCGGGCAGGGGGATACATTGGGAAAGAGAGACTAGAATGAGATGTACTAATTATCCATGGTTTTATCTTGTTCTCCTCTCTGTGATAATCTACTACCAATAAACACACTGACCAGTCAGCTTTCCTTCTATGCCTTTCACATTTTTTTTTTAGCTCTGTCTTTTAATTTGGAAACACAAGCCTTTGAGGATGGAGGAGTTAGTTATACCTATGCAATTTGCCTTTTTCTGGGAAACTTAGCTTGTGACACAAATGATTTTAATTTCTCTTTTTCTATACATGACAAGTCACATCAACAGGTATTAATTTTACTGGTGGGAAACAAAATCACTAAAAAATGAAAGTATTGTTTTATGCCAGATATAGTTTATCAGATTTGCATCTAGGCTTCCTGTTTTTTAAGTCTAGTGCTTGGGATGGCACTTCAACTTCCTAGACTGAAAATCACTTTTTCCGTTAGATCAGTGTGTCTGTAAATGAAATGTTGATGATGGAATATGTCAGGAGGGGATTTGGAAACCTTAAGAGTATGTGGGGCCAGGCATGGTAGCTCACGCCTGTAATCCCAGCACTTTGGGAGGCCTAGGCGGGTGGATCACCTGAGGTCAGGAGTTCGAGACCAGCCTGGCCAACATGGTGAAACCTCATCTTTACTAAAAATACAAAATTAGCTGGGCATGATGGTGCATACCTGTAATCCCAGCTACTTGAGAGGCTGAGGCAGGAGAATTGCTTGAACCCGGGAGGTGGAGGTTGCAGAGAGCCAAGATTGTGCCACTGCAGTCCAGCCTGGGCAACAAGAGCGAAACTCCATCTCAAAAAAAAAAAAAAAAGTATGTGGGATAATGTTTGAGATCTGTTGTGTTTTACCACGTGCCTTTTTAGTTCATTGTTACTTACTTACCTTTAAGAAGTATCATTAGGATTAATAAGAGAAAAAATATATATGTAATTTATAGATGTCTATATGTATTTAGAGCAGGCAGTATAGCTTAGGGGATAAGAATTCTGACAGGCCTAAGTTTAAATCCAGGTCCACCACTTAATAGCTGTGACCTTGGATTAGTTACTTAAGTCTCTCAGCCTCAGTTTTCTTATCTACAAAATGAGGATAATAATATAATACCTACCTCAGGGTGATTGTGAGGATTAGATGAGGTTGTACATGGAAAGCATATGGTAGTAGGTAAGAGCTCAGTAAATGCTAGCTATTCTTCTTAGTCTTAACCTGGGCGCCTGGGCTTCGTTGATGTGCTTTGGGTATCTTGTTTCTGGGATAATTCTGTGAAGTTTTGTGTGTCTGTTCTCAGAGAGATTCTATGTGAAATCAGAACCACTGATCTTTGTTCCAGCAGGTGTCACCCTTCTTCCTTTTCCTGAAGCTATGTAATTGTTTTGGACTATTCATACTGTTTTGAGTTAAAATATATATATATAAATTTTTTTTTTTTTTTTCTTGGGGTGGAGTCTCACATTGTCGCCCAGGCGGGAGTGCAGTGGCGCAATTTCTGCTCACTGCCACTTCCGCCTCTTTGGTTCAAGTGATATTCATGCCTTAGCCTCCCGAATAGCTGGGATTACAGGTTTGTGCCACCACACCTGACTAATTTTTGTATTTTTAGTAGAGACAGGGTTTCATCATTTTGGCCAAGCTGGTCTCGAACTCCTGACTTCAAGCGATCCGCCTGCCTCGACCTGCCAAAGTGCCGGGATTACAGGCATGAGCCACCACGCCTGGCCTCGAGTTATATTTAAACTGAGAAACAAGTCTGTCTCTTAGAAGAAGAATCAAAACAGTTGGCCAGTGCCCCTGACTATCCTAAAAAAACAACAGAGAGGAGAAAAGAAAGGTGGGGGGGTGGAGGGGAGTAAAGAACAAAAGCAAAATAAGAGATTCGGGCAAGGAGGCTGGGCGCAGTGGCTCACGCCTGTAATCCCAGCACTTTGAGAGGCTGAGGTGGGTGGATCACGAGGTCAGCAGTTTGAGCTCAACCTGGCCAAGATGGTGAAACCTCATCTCTACCAGCACGGTGGGAGGCGCCTGTAATCCCAGCTCCTCGGGAGGCTGAGGCAGGAGAATTGCTGGAACCTGGAAAGCAGAGGTTGCAGCGAGCCGAGATTGCACCACTGCGCTGCAGCCTGGGTGACAGAGCAAGTCTCTGTCTCAAAAAAAAAGAGAGACTAGGACAAGGAAAAGACAGAGAGGAGAGAAAAAAGTTAGTGCATATTATGACAAGTGATAGAATATCACTAATAATTGCCTCACATAAGACAGATTCCTCATCCCTTGCCTATAACCTGCCCCCTCAAACAAAAGGCCAATAAAAAATAAATTGACCAGTGGTATTTGTCAGTCAAAGCACATGTGTTGTAAATTTGTGATACCATGAATGTGAGCTCTCAGGAAAGAAGTTCTGACATGGCTCGTATGGAAACCTGAATAAAATACTGTACGTGGTCAGGCTGCATAAAGCACATAGTTCCCCTGGCATTTAGAGAGAACCCAAAAGGAGTCCGTGAGGAACCTAGGACTGCAGTCAGACTGCTCGTATCTGATTCTAAGAAGACCTGCACTCCTTCTTACCATTTTATTCCTAACGCATTTCCTGTTCAAATAAAAAATCCAACCAGAGGAAACAAGCAGTGTGGCTGGGATTAATTGTGCATGAGTCAAAGGCTCAGGCTGACCCTAAGGGTCACCACACTTCCTATTTTTCTGTTCTCAAAATCTGGTCTTGCTAGTCCAGAAGTTCCTCATGTTGGTATTTCAGAAGTCTGGGAATGACCACTAGTTATTCTGGAGATACCGATCTAATGGAAAAAGTGATCCGTTCCTAAGGAATCACCTAGGATCCCAGGGGAATAGCTTGTATGACTCTTTCTGATGAAAAACAGAGACTTATGCTTCAGTAACAGGTCTATAAAATAGGGGCATTGAGGCAGAATATGGTGACCCACACCTTTAATCTCAGCAGTTTAGGAAGCCTAGGTGGGAGGATCACTTGAGCCCAGGAGTTTGAGGCCAGCTTGGGCAACAAATGAGACCCCATCTCCACAATAATAAAAAAAAAAAAATTAGCTGGGCACAGTGGCACACACCTGTAGTCCCAGCTACTCAGGAGGCTGAGGCAGGAGGATCGCTTGAGCCTGGGAGGTCAAGCCTGCAATGAGCAGTGATTAAGCCACTGCCCTCCAGCCTGGGTAACAGACTGAGACCCTGCCTCAAAAAATAATAATAATCAAATGAATTTTAAAATAAAAAGGGTATTGAACTAAATAATCTCTAAGGTACTTTCCAGGTTCTAAGTTGTGCATGTTTTTGAAGATTCACCTTTACTATGTAGAAATAACCAACAAAATAGCAGTCCATCAGGTAATAAAGCTTATCAAAACAGTTACCCTGTTGAAAATAGACAGGAAAACAAGCCTTATTATATGGGTTCATGAGGATCTGGCAAAACAAGGAAAATAGCATAATTCTACAGCTTTAAGAAAGCCAGTTGATTTCAAAGCCAGCAGAGTGGGAGTTATGGCACGCTTTTATTCCTCCCCTTCACCAAAGGCCCGTTGTGTCTGAACAGCAGTCAGTCACCAGTGCATTCCCTCTGTGTTCCCGATGGATGGCCTTAGGGCCAGAGGGAAAAAAATTACTTGTGGTTTTTTTTTCTTTTTTTTTCTTTTAGACAGAGTCGCTGTGTCGCCCAGGCTGGAGTGCAGTGGCGCAATCTTGGCTCACTGCAAGCTCCGCCTCCCGGGTTCACACCATTCTCCTGCCTCAGCCTCCCTGGTAGCTGGGACTACAGGCGCCCACCACCACACCCAGCTAATGTTTTGTAATTTTAGTAGAGACAGGGTTTCACCGTGTTAACCAGGATGGTCTCAGTCTCCTGACCTTGTGATCCCCTGCCTCGGCGTCCCAAAGTGCTGGGATTACAGGCATGAGCCACCGCGCCCAGCTTGTGATTTTTTAGGACCCCAACTTCTGACCAAGGGATAGGGAATCATAAGTTAAAGGAATGCAGAAATACAGGACCAAGACCCTATTTTTGGGGAACATTGAAACCAAATAGTATCAAATTTGTGAAAATATGTTGAGCACCTCTCTCTAAGTCTAAAATCTTATGTTAGGTGCTGTATAGTATATAAAAATACAAGTGTCAGAATTCGTGATATAGACAATAATTTCTTTTCTAGGCTATAGACAGCCAAGATGAATGTGAGCTTCTAAGGTTTTTTAGAGAAGCAAGCCAAGGTTTCAGATGGAGAGACAGTATAACAGGAGTAAGGCTTTGGGGTTAATAATGATGTGGCTTCATAACAATAAAAGGCTCCTTGTGTGGAATAGGGTCTCGTTTTATAGGTGAGATAATATTGGATAGTTGGAGAAGGGGAAGGTTGTGACTGGATAATCATGAATATAAGTTTGCTTTGGGGTGAAAGCATAAGTCTTTTGGTAGCTCAGTAAACCTCTACAGAGAGTGTCCAGAGCAAATTTATTTTTTATATATTTTGGGTAATAAGAATAGGATTACTGAAGAAGAAGCCATTAGCAGTAGGCTCCTTGTGCTTCATGGTAAAAGTTTGGCCCGGGGAGGGAGATGATAAAACTGGTACATTTGTAATCTTGATTTGTCAGGAATCATTTGGTAGACTTGAAGAAATAATGCCTGGGGACAAGATTTCAGAGGGTGAGATGGTGGGAATTGGACCAGGGTCGTAGCATAGAGCAGTTAGTAGAAGGAAGAGGCCGGGCACAGTGGCTCACACCTGAAATCCCAGCACTGTGGGAGACTGAGGCAGGTGGATCACTTGAGTCTAGGAGTTCGAGACCAGCCTGGGCAACATAGTGAGACCCTGTCAAAATAAAAATTAGGTATGGTGGCACATGCCTGTAGTCTCAGCTACTTAGGAGGCTGAGGTGGGACAATCAGTTGAGCCCGGGTAGTCAAGGCTGCAGTAAGCCGTGATTGCACCACTGCACTCAGCCTTGGTGATAGGATGAGACCCTGTCTCCACAAAAAAAAAAAAAAAAAGAAGGAAGAAATATTTTGAAAGAAGGAATTAGAAGAAAAAAGGAAATTAGCAGCAAAAGTCAGTTTGGAAAGCAGAATGTAATGAGTTTATTTGGGAGTTGGAGTTGAAGAATAATCATCATTAGCAAATGAACATCAAGTGCTTGCCATGCAAAAGGCATCATACCAGACTCTTGAGATACCAAAGAGAAGGTGGTACCTACCATTAAGGAACCTGTAACCTACTTGGGAATATTAGACAGACTTATTTTTTTTTTCTTATTTATTTATTTTATTTTATTTTTTAGAGACAGGGCCTCTCTTTGTCACCCAGGCTGGAGTACAGTGGTCCGATCATAGTTCACTGTAGCCTTGAACTCTTGGGCTCAAGCAGTCTTCCCACCTCAGCCTCACTAGTAGCTGAGACTACAGGCAATAGCCACCTTGCCTGAGTAGACTTAAATTTTTTGTTGTTGTTGTTGAGACGGAGTTTCGCTCTTGTCACACAGGCTGGAGTGCAATGGGGCAACCTCAGCTCACTGCAACCTCTGCCTCCCACGTTCAAGCCATTTTTCTGCCTCAACCTCTCGAGTAGCTGGGGTTATAGGCGTGCACCCCGCCGCCCAGCTAATTTTGTATTTTTAGTAGACACAGGGTTTCACCATGTTGGCCAGGCTAGTCTTGAACTCCTGACCTGAGGTGATCCCACCCACCTTGGCCTCCCGGAGTGCTGGGATTACAGGTGTGAGCCACCGCACCTGGCCTAATTTTTTTTTTAATCAAGAGCATATAAAAATCAAGAGCATAAAAGATAACCCGGTTTTCCAATGTGCTTGACTATAAAATGACTCATAGGATTTTGCCAGGTGCTTTGCTACCCAGATCTTATTTTACCTAGGTCAGGTGCATTCCTTGAGCACCTCTGACTTGGGTACTGAGTGAGAAGGAAATTTTAACTATAAAAGTATAGGTAAGATTAACTTTAATCTTAACTGTAAGATTAAAATAGATAATCTACAAATGAATAGCTTATAATCAGATAATTAAGAGTTTGTTATAAAACAATTGATGATAAAATTAGAGTAATTTTTTCAAAATTAAATCATAAATCATATAGAACTGAATTTTAATTTCATTTTTCCAGAAACATATACTGTGCTCTTATCCTTTCTTTACCTCAACTTCTACAATAAGACAGATGCTAACTGTTCAGCTTACATTTTGTGAGGATAACCTGAAAATTGGTTATTTTCAAAAACAAAAGTGGTGATTATTGGTACCTTCTTTTAAGATCTCATTATAATATATTTTCAGGATAGGGACAGTTCAAGAAGGCCTCTGGAGAACATGATTGAACATTCATTGTCCATACCCTTCATCTCCAACAAAGAACCCTTTACTGAAGATTTTTTTTTTCTTTTTGGAGACACAGTCTCACTCTGTTGCCCAGGCCGGAGTGCAGTGGTGCCACTATAGCTCACTGCAGGCTCAAATTCCTGGGCTGAAGTGATCCTCCTGCCTCAGGTTCCCAAGTAGCTGGGACTATAGCACTCACCACCGAACCCGGCTAATTTTTTTTTTAATTTTAAATAGAGACGAGGTCTCGCTATGTTGCCCAGGCTGATCTTGAACTCTTTGCTCAAGCAGTCCTTCTACCTCAGCCTCCCAAAGTGCTGGAATTACAGGTATGAGCCACTGCACCTGGCCTCCCTGTATACTCTTAAAAGTTATTGAGACCCCAAAGAGCTTTTTTGTTTTTGTGGGGGTTTTTTGTTTTGTTTTTGTTTTTGAGACAGTGTCTTTCTCTGTCACCCAGGCTGGAGTGCAGTAGCACAGCCGTGGCTCACTGCAGCCTTGACTTCCCAGGTTCAAGTGACTCTCCCGCCTCAGCCTTCCAAGTATCTGTGACCACAGGTGGGCACCACCACACTTGGCTAATTATTGTATTTTTCCCAAAGAGCTTTTGTTTATGTGGGCTGTGTCTGTTGATATTTATCATACTAGCTATTACAACTGGGAATTTTTAAAAGTTGTTTATCAATCCATTAAAAACCCATTACATATTAACATAAATAACATATTTTTACGAAAAATCAGTATAGGTTTCCAAACAAAAAAAAAATTAATGAGAAATGACATTGCTTTACATGTTTGTAAATATTTTTAATGTTCGACTTACTAAAAGAAAACCAGATTCTATTTGCATCTGTATTCAATCTGTTGCAATGTGTTGTTTTCATAGAATTATATGAAGAAAATCCAGCCTTACACAAATATGCAATGGGAGATGGGAAAAGGTATTTTAATAGTCTTTTCAAATAATTGCAAATATTCATCGTTGACACTGCACCAAAATTCAACGATTGGTAATTTCTTACGAGTTAATTGCAGTATGGGATCTGAAACTACGTCGGTGAACTTTCATAATATTACACTAAAATTCATTAATCTATCTTGCTTTTGGAATGTGAATCTTTTAGCCATGAATGATTTTATACCAGCATGCATTTGTCATTTGGGAAATATTGATTCAATTAGCTACTCAGTTATTCCAAATGTTGACCATTTCAACATACAATATAAAAAAATCATATATGTTACTATCTCATCAGAAGAATCTTTAAGTATGGGAAAGCTGCCAAGCCCATGGTAGTAGATACAAGTTTTCCAAAATTCTGATTTTCTCTTGGAAGTTGGAATTTTATCATTGGCAACAAATACTGTCATTTGTTTTCCTTGATGTTTCAGACTCACTTTCATTTTGGAGGAAACATCTGCCAGATATCTAAGTCTGAATAAACATAGTTGTCTGTTATTCATTCTTGCACATAAAATGGTGTTATGTGAAAATAAACAGATGGTTCAGGCATATAACTCAGTTACTCATGCTTCTCCTCAACCAGTAAAAGTGCTTTATGTGTAATTCCCATATTGTCACACAGAATATTACAAAAGATTTGTTCTTAAGGGTTGAGATTTAACACAATGCATAATTTGTATTGCTTCTTAACTGAAAATGGCTTTTTTAAAAATCGTGAGTACGTGGTTGTGAAGAATACGATGACCATACAGTGACTATTCGTGTAATTTGTGGCTACTGCTTTTGCTTATGAATTGCCAGCAGTTTTTAATTAATTAATTATTTTTTTTGAGATGGAGTCTTGCTCTGTTGCCCAAGCTGGAGTACAGTGCTGCGATCTCGGTTCACTGTGACCTCTGCCTCCTGAGTTTAATTTCTGCCTCAGCCTCCCGAATAGCTGGGACTACAGGCACATGCCACCATGCTTGGCTAATTTCTATATTTTTAGTAGAGACGGGGTTTCACCATGTTGACCAGGCTGCTCTTGAACTCCTGACCTCAAGTGATCCGCCTGCCTTGGGCTCCCAAAGTGCTGGGATTACAGGCATGAGCCATTGCGCCCAGCCATTTTATTTTTATTTTTGAGACAAGTGTTGCTCTGTCACCCAGACTGGAGTGTAGTGGTGAAATCACAGCTTACTGCAGCCTTGACCTTCTGGGTTCAAGCTATCCTCCCACCTCAGCCTCCTGAATAGCTGGGACTACAGGCATGAGTCACAATGCACAGCTAATTTTTAAATTTATTGTAGAGACAAGGTCTTGACATGTTGCCCAGGCTGGTTTTGAACTCCTGGTCTCAAGCGATCCTCCTGCCTTGGCCTACCAAAGTGCTCGGATTTCTGGTGTAAGCCACCGCACCTAGCTGGCCAGCAGTTTTAATCACCATTGCTTTTTCACAGAGATTACAAAAGTCTGCAGAGTAAAATATGTAGATAAAGTCTTAGTGTTATTATGAGAATGGTTTTGACCTCACAGATTCTCTGCTAGGATCTTGGAGACCCACCCCTAGGTTCCATGGATCACTCTGAAAACTGCAGGTTTATAGAACTGCTCCAATTCAATAAATTGTCAAAATTGTTCATGCTCCTAAAGCTCTAGGTGTATTTCCTTGAATTTGGTAGCTGTTTAAAATGAGAGGTTGCACTATTAGTCGTGATAATGTTCTGCTGGGTGATGACTGAGGTCACCATCTCTGCTCCTCTTTTCTTTAGGTGACCTGGTGATTCTCGATGGCATTCCCACTGCAGGCTGGCTGCAGGGCCGAAGCTGCTGGGGCGCACGGGGCTTCTTCCCGTCTTCGTGTGTCCGCGAGCTCTGCCTCTCCTCACAGAGCCGGCAGTGGCACTCCCAGAGCGCCCTGTTTCAGATTCCGGAATATTCCATGGGACAAGCCCGGGCCTTGATGGGGCTTTCTGCTCAGCTGGATGAAGAGCTGGACTTCAGGGAAGGGGATGTGATCACCATTATTGGAGTTCCTGAACCAGGCTGGTTTGAAGGGGAGTTAGAGGGCCGAAGAGGCATTTTTCCAGAAGGTTTTGTAGAGTTGTTGGGGCCCCTGAGGACTGTGGATGAGTCAGTAAGTTCTGGAAATCAAGATGACTGCATTGTTAATGGTGAAGTAGTTACCCCTGTAGGAGAAGAAGAGATAGGGCCGGATGAGGATGAGGAGGAGCCAGGGACCTACGGGGTCGCCCTGTACAGATTCCAAGCCCTGGAGCCAAATGAGCTGGATTTCGAGGTCGGGGATAAAATCCGAATTCTGGCGACCTTGGAAGATGGCTGGCTGGAAGGATCCCTGAAGGGCAGGACAGGCATCTTTCCTTACCGATTTGTGAAATTATGTCCTGACACACGGGTAGAGGAAGCCATAGCTCTGCCCCAGGAAGGCAGCCTTGCCAGGATCCTGGAAACTTCTTTGGATTGTTTGGAGAACTCCGTAGGAGTAGAGGAACAAAGACATGAAACCAGTGACCATGAGGCCGAGGAGCCTGACTGCATTATTTCTGAAGCACCCACTTCTCCCCTCAGTCATCTGACTTCAGAGCATGACGCAGACAGAAACTCTTATCAGGATGAGGACAGCGCAGGAGGGCCCCCGAGAAGCCCAGGCGTGGAGTGGGAAATGCCTCTTGCCACAGACTCTCCAACCTCTGACCCTACAGAGATAGTCAATGGTATTTCCTCCCAACCTCAGGTCCCTTTTCATCCCAACTTGCAGAAAAGCCAGTATTATTCTACAGCGGGAGGGAGCCACCTGCACTCAGAACAGTACCCTGACCTTCTTCCCCTAGAAGCAAGGACTAGAGACTATGCCAGCCTACCTCCCAAAAGAATGTATTCCCAGCTAAAAACTCTTCAGAAGCCAGTGCTCCCTCTTTACAGGGGCTCTTCTGTTTCAGCTTCAAGGGTAGTCAAACCCAGCCAATTGAGTCCTCAGCTCCACGACCTAGCAAGTTATGCTAAAAAGCACCACACGTCCAGCGTTTACTCTGTCTCAGAGAGATTGGAGATGAAGCCTGGTCCGCAAGCACAAGGGCTTGTTACGGAAGCAGCAACACATTCACAGGGAGACGGCAGCACTGACCTGGACTCGAAGCTGACACAACAGCTGATCGAGTTTGAGAAGAGCTTGGCAGGGCCCGGCACAGAGCCAGATAAAATTTTACGCCACTTTTCAATCATGGACTTTAACTCTGAGAAGGATATTGTCCGAGGTTCCTCAAAGTTAATCACAGAGCAGGAGCTGCCGGAAAGGAGAAAGGCCCTAAGGCCACCACCACCTCGTCCCAGTACTCCATTATCCACTTCTCCCCATTTGCTGGTTGACCAGAACCTAAAACCTGCACCACCCTTGGCGGTGCGACCCTCTCGTCCAGCTCCCCTGCCTCCCTCAGCACAGCAGAGAACGAATGCGGTATCCCCCAAGCTCCTATCTCGACACCATCCTACCTGTGAGACCTTAGAAAAAGAGGGCCCCGGACATATGGGAAAGAGTCTGGACCAGACCTCCCCATGCCCCTTAGTGCTGGTGAGGATTGAGGAAATGGAACAGGACTTGGATATGTACAGTAGAGCTCAAGAAGAGCTAAACCTCATGCTGGAGGAGAAGCAGGATGAATCATCAAGGGCAGAGACCCTCGAGGATCTCAAGTTCTGTGAAAGTAACATTGAAAGTTTGAATATGGAACTCCAGCACCTAAGAGGTAAGTAACGAGGAAATAATATATACTTGTTTCTTGACACTCACAAGTCCCAGAAACAGCCTACCCAGGCTTTTTAGGGATATGTTACCATCCTCGATGGACAAAAAATGATTTACATTTTCATTACCTAATTTCTTTTCTTTTTTTTTTCTTTTTTTGAGACAGAGTCTTGCTCTGTTGCCCAGGCTGGAGTGCAGTGGCATGAACTTGGCTCACTGCAGCCTCCGCCTCCTGGGCTCAAGTGATTCTCCTGCCTCAGCCTCCCAAATGGCTGGGATTACAGACGTGCACCATCACCACACGTGGCTAATTTTTGTATTTTTAGTAGAGACAGGGTTTTGCCGTGTTGCCAGGCTGATCTTGAACTCCTGACCTCGGGTGATCCACCTGCCTTGGCCTCCCAAAGTGCTGGGATTACAGGCATGAGCCACCACACCTGGCCTCTTTTTTTTTTTTTTTTTTTTTTGAGACAGAGTTTCGCTCTTGTTGCCCAGGCTGGAGTGCAATGGCACGATCTTGGCTCACCACAACCTCTGCTTCCCAGGTTCAAGCGATTCTCCTGCCTCAGCCTCCTGAGTAGCTGGGATTACAGGCATGAGCCACCATGCCTGGCTAATTTTGTATTTTTAGTAGAGATGGGAATTCTCCATGTTGGTCAGGCTGGTCTCGAACTCCTGACCTCGGGTGATCCGCCCGCCTCGACCTCCCAAAGTGCTGGGATTACAGGCATGAGCCACCGCACCCAGCCTCACTACCTAATTTCTTATTTCATCACCCTAGATAGGCTGTCTTGAGCCTCTGACTCTGTTTTGAACCTATGACTGCTGTAGCCTCCTGACTTCATTTGCTGCTCAGATAAAGAATCTCAAACCTTGCCGGGTGCAGTGGCTCACACCTGTGATCCCAGCACTTCGGAAGGCTGCGGTGGGTGGATTGCTTGAGCCCAGGAGTTTGAGACCAGCCTGGGCAACAGGGCCAAACCCTGCTTCTACAAAAAAATACAAAAAATAATTAGCCAGGCGTGGTGGTATATCCCAGTAGTCCCAGCTACTTGGGAGGCTGAGGTGGGAGGATTGCTTGAACCTGGGAGGCAGAGGTTGCTGTGAGCAATGATCGTGCCACTGCTCTCCAGCTTGGGCAACAGAGTGAGACCCTGCCTCCAAAAAAAAAAAAAAAAAGAATCTCATACCTTGGAGACACATATACCTCCGGGACATTTATGTCTCTTATTCTGCTATGGCATCCATAGCAGTGGTGCAGATGGGAAGTCCCTAAGTAGAACTTTCTTTATTCAGGCGTCACTAAGCACTAAAGACTTCCAGGTTAAGACTCATGAGAAAACTCCATCTTGTATCTTTGCTGTCCAGAGAGTAGATTTCTTTTTTTTCTTTTTTTTTTTTTTTGAGACAGAGTCTTACTCTGTCACCCAGGCTGGAGTGTAGTGGTGAGATCTTGGCTCACTGCAACCTGTGCCTCCCGGGTTCAAGTGATCTCATGCCTCAGCCTCCCAAATAGCTGGGATTACAGGTGCATGCCACCACGCCTGGCTAATTTTTCTATTTTTAGCAGAGATGGGGTTTTGCCACGTTGCCCAGGCTGGTCTCGAACTCCTGACCTCAAGTGATCCACCCACCTTGGCCTCCCAAAGTGCTGGGATACCATGCCTGGCCAAGGGAGTAGATTTTAATAATAGTAATGGCTAACATTTATTACCATATTAGTAAGCATGTGTTAGAATTTGCCTACAGGAAGAATGTTCACAGCTACCCTAAAGGTACAGTGATAATTCATATGGCTACTCTATAGATGAGGAAACTAAGACATAGATATTGAGTAGGCTCAAGCCTGTAATACCAGCACTTTGGGAGGCCGAGGTAGGAGGATCGCTAGAGCCCAGGAGTTCAAGAGCAGCCTGGGCAACATAGAGAGACCCTGTCTCTAAACAAAAAAAAAAAAAAAATTTTTAATTAAATTTGAAAAGAGATTAAGTGACTTGCCAAGGGAGTTGGGATTTAAGCTTATGTTTCTAACAACTATAGTTCACCGCTTCCTACCTGGCACATTGAAAAATTCAAATTATTTCCCTTAATTTGGGAGTGATAAGCCTCTGGAGACTTCATTCATATTCACCAGACTCACGGGAGAAAAAATTTATAAATAGGAAGAGTACGAGAGGGAGGCAACCAACAGCAATTGGTCTAGGGCCCAAGAACGTGAATGCATGTCATTTTTGGCTTATGTACCAGAGACCTTTGAACTTATGTGTCACCAGGAAAGTCAATAATAGAAAGCAACCCAGGGGGTCTAGGAATAGCAGGATACTAATTGGAGATGAAAGCAGAATGCTGATCCAGAGATCCTGGATCAGGATGGCAGACTGAGCACACATAGCTACCTCCCTCCCTTTCTACTTTAGGTCTATAAAAGTGAATGGAAATAATAGAATAAAAAAATTCCAATAAAAAAGAGTGTTATTGGAAATCAGGTAATCTTCTGAAAGATGGTATAGCAGAAAGAGAGGGAAACCTCTATTCAAAATATTCTTAGGAAAAGACTATTATGCATGTGGGCAGAGTTCTAAGGGAACTGCAGACTAAGAGATGGTGTGGTAGGAGGGGTCCTAGAGCACATTCAGTGTAATTGATTAGGGGATAGCTAGGGAGCCAGGCTGCTGGGTTGCTTGTACTGAACAGCAGGAGCATTTACCCTCAAGCTAGAGCATGAAGTAGATGCTTAGACAAGTCCTCAAAAAGGTGTTCATTTAATATGAGTACCTGAGCTCTCGGGAATGCCAGATACCTTGATTTCAGAGTCCCTGTAAAAGAATTCTGAGGGAACCTTGGGTGGGTGTTACATTCCCAAAGCCCTAACAAACTCCAGATTATCCATCACTTTCTATACGTACAAGTTTCAAGATAAACCTGTAAACAATTCTTGCATTAGATATTGTATTAGTCCATTTTCACACTGCTGATAAAGATACCAGAGAATGGGCAATTTACAAAATGAAGAGGTTTAATGGACTTACAATTCCACATGGTTGGGGAGGCCTCACAATCATTGTGGAAGGCAAGGAGGAGCAAGTCACATCTAACATGGATGGTAGCAGGCAAAGAGAGAATTTGTGCAGGGAGACTCCCATTTTTTAAAACCATCCGATCGTGAGACTTACTCTCACGACAGCGGCACAGGAAAGACCTGCCCCCATGATTCAATTATCTCCCACTGGCTCCCTCCCACAACACATAGGAATTCAAGATGAGATTGGAGTGGGGATGCAGCCAAACCATATCATTCTGCCTGGACCCTCCCAAATCTCATGTCCTCACATTTCAAAATTAATCATGTCTTCCCAACAGTCCCCCAAAGTCTTAACTCATTTCAGCATTAACTCAAAAGTCCACAGTTCAACGTCTCATCTGAGACAAGGCAAGTCCCTTCTGCCTATGAGCCTGTAAAATCAAAAGCAAGTTAGCTACTTCCTAGAAACAGTGGGGATACAGGCATTGGGTAAATACAGCCATTCCAAATGGGAGAAATTGGCCAAAACAAAGGGGCTGCAGGCCCCATGCAAGTCTGAAATCCAGTGGGGCAGTCAAATCTTAAAGCTCCAAAATGATCTCCTTTGACTCCATGTCTCACAACTAGGTTACACCGATGCAAGAGGTGGGTTCCCATGGCGTTGGACAGCTCTGCCCCTGTGGCTCTGCAGGGTACAGCCTCCCTCCTGGCTGCTTTCACGGGCTGATGTTGAGTGTCTGTGGCTTTTCCAGGCACACGGTGCAAGCTGTTGGTGGATCTACCATTCTGGGGTCTGGAGGATTTTGGCCCTCTTCTCACAGCTCCACTAGGTGGTGCCCCAGTAGGGACTCTGTGTGAAGGCTCTGACCCCACATTTTCCTTCTGCACTGCCCCAGCAGAGGTTCTCCATGAGAGCCCTGCCCCTGCAGCAAACTTCTGCCTGGACATCCAGGCATTTCCATACATCCTCTGAAATCGAGGCAGAGGTTCCCAAACCTCAATTCTTGACTTCTGTGCACCCGCAGGCTCAACACCATGTGGAAGCTGCCAAGGCTTGGGGCTTGCACCCTCTGAAGCCATGGCCTGAGTTCTACATTGGCCCCTTTCAGCCATGGCTGGAGCAGCTGGGACACAGGGCACCAAGTCCCTAGGCTGCACACAGCACGGTGACCCTGGGCACAGCCCAGGAAACCACTCTTCCCTCCTAGGCCTCCGGGCCTGTGATGGGTGCAGTTGCCATGAAGACCTCTGACATGCCCTGGAGACATTTTCCCCATTGTCTTAGGGATTAACATTTGGCCGCTTGTTACTTATGCAAATTTATGCAGCCAGTTTTTCTCTTCAGGAAATGGGATTTTCTTTTCTATCACATTGTCAGGCTGCACATTTTTGGAACTTTTGTGCTATGCATCCCTTATAAAACTGAATGCCTTTAACAGCACCCAAGTCACCTCTTGCATGCTTTGCTGCTTAGAAATTTTTTCTGCCAGATACCCTAAATCATCTCTCTCAAGTTCAAAGTTCCACAAATCTCTAGGGAAGGGGCAAAATGCTACCAGTCTCTTTGCTAAAACATAACAAGAGTCACTTTTGGTCCAGTTCCCAACAAGTTCCTCATCTCCTTCTGAGACCACCTCAGCCTGGATTTCGTTGTCCATATCTTTATCAGCATTTTGGTCAAAGCCATTCAACAAGTCTCTAGGGAGTTCCAAACTTTTCCACATTTTCCTGTCTTCTTCTGAGTCCTCCAAATTGTTGCAGCCTCCGCCTGTTACCCAGTTCCAAAGTCAGTTCCACATTTCCGGGTATCTTTTCAGCAGTGCCCCACTTTACTGGTACCATTTTACTGTATTAGTCCATTTTCACACTGCTGATAAAGACATACCCAAGACTGGGCAATTTACAAAAGAAAGAGATTTAATGGACTTATAGTTCCGCATGTTGGGGAGGCCTCACAATCATGGTGGAAGGCAAGGAGGAGCAAGTCACGTCTTACGTGGATGGCAGCTGGCAAAGAGAGAGCTTGTGTGGGAAGACTCCTGTTTTTCAAAACATCATCTCTCTTGAGACTTATTCAGTCACGAGAACAGCACAGGAAAGACCTGCCCCCCATGATTCAATTACCTCCTACCAGGTCCCTCCCACAACATGTAGGAATTCAAGATGGGATTTGGGTGGGGACACAGCCAAACCATATCAGATATATAGGTGGGAGAATAAAAGACTCCCAAATTTCAGGTAGCAGGAATTTCCCAGTAATGGTACTTTTTAGAATTAATAGTGTTCCATGGAAAATGTTATGTCTTCTGTGCCTAAGAACACTGCAGTGTTTTTATTTTTATTTTTTGCGTGTGCAGCGTTTTTAAATGGGTAAATGGACTGGTACTACATAAAACTGGTGTTCTTTTTTATTCACCAGACCGTCATTTTCAGAATTAGTTTATTCAGCAAGTGTTCTGACTTTCTAAAAAAAATTGCTGTTTAGTACTGTGAAAGACTTAATGTGGGTGTAGTCTATTTCGGGAAGACTTTGTAAAATTTGAATCCACCAAATACAGTATTGGGTATGTTAATGTTGATTTGATTGATTTCTCAAAAGGTGTTTTGATAATATCTATTGCTAATATGATAAAATTACTTACTCCTTGCCGTAACAGCCAATTTCTCATAAGGTCATTTTTTTCTGTCTTCATAAAAGGTGTATCCAACAATATAAGCTATCCCTCAAGAGGTGGAAATTAACCAATTTGAGCACCAGGCATTACTCCTCTAATCTGGTTCTGTATAAGTTATAATTTTAAATTTAAGGGCTAAGATTTAAAGAACTTTCAATACAGCATTTATCTAATTCTGATCAATATTATATTTAGTTGTTAATATGCTTACTGAGAAGACAGGTTTTATCTATTATTCAGTGTGTCATTTCCCACACACCTGGTATGATGTTCTATACATAGTAGGGACTCAACTACCTAATGAAGGGAGTTGAGTTTAACTGAATGGATTTGAATTGAATTGCCTGCTCTACCTCCCAGATTTTTCAGAGATCTCCTACTTCTGTTGCTACTTTGAACTGGTCTACTTGGGACCTGGTAACTGTCAGTGCAGAGATGCCAGGCCCCTTGTCAGACCAGTGCTGTGCCAGACCCACAGTGAGGTTTTTAGTGTAGCTACTGCCTCTTCTTAAAACTCTGCATTTATTTATTTATTTATTTATTTATTTATTTATTTATTTTATTTATTTTTGAGACGGAGTCTCACTCTCGTTGCCCAGACTGCAGTGCAATGGCGCGATCTCGGCTCACTGCAACTTCTGCCTCCTGGGTTCAAGCGATTCTTCTGACTCAGCCTCCCAAGTAGCTGGGATTACAGGTGCCTGCCACCACGCCTGGCTAATTTTTGTATTTTTAGTAGAGATGGGATTTCACCATGTTGGCCACCCTGGTCTCAAACTCCTGGCCTCAAATGATCCGCCTGCCTTGGCCTCCCAAAGTGCTGGGATTACAGATGTGAGCCATCATGCCCGGCCTTGGTTTTTATTTTCTTTCCATATGGTAAGCATAGCTGTTTTATAGTCTATATGTATGATTCCAAGATATTCAGTCTTAGTGGGACTGTTTCTGATGTCACATGGGTTCTCATTCTTGTGGTCTAGGTTCTTTGTGTGTCTGGTTATCTTACTATGTGCTGGTCATAGTATTTGGAAAATCTTAAGACTTGAGGTGAAGACACCTGAACTCTAGAAGGAATTTGCATTTGTTTCTGTCAGTTGTTTGTAGTCAACTAATGTTTTCAAATTCCTGAAGGATAGTGATATTTGAGATTCAGGAGTAAGAAGCTGGAATTCCTGGGAATTCCTAAATTATAGCCTTGTATTTTAAAAACTTTTACTTACACATTCTTGAATAGTAGTAGAAATCATAATCAAAGGTGACAAGTTTTCCTGTGCTAGTATTACAGTAACATTTTCAGAGGTTTTATATTTGTATATGATAAATGCACGGTTTGTTGTTGTGAGCCACAATGCTATGATATGATTATATATTTTAATAACATGTAAAAATATTCTCTACCTGATAATAGACTTTTTTAAAGGACTTGTTTTTTGTAAGAGCTGTTTTAGATTAACAGCAACATTGAAAGGAAGGTACAGAGATTTCCCATATCCCGTGCCCCTACACATACGTAGCTTATCATCAACATCTTAAAAACATTCTTAAATTTCATTTTTAAATAATTTTAGATTTATAGAAAGCTGCAAAAATAAGAGCTTCCATATACTTTGCTCAGCTTCTCCTAACCTTAATATCTTACACACCTGTAGAAGATTTATAAAATCAGAAAATTAATGTGATAATATAAAACATTAAAAGAAAAACATTAGTGCAAGATAAATGTCAAAAACTATTTAAAAATTGAAAGAAATACCACAAATATTTAGTATTTTAAATTACTCTTAAAATAGAATTTTATTTTAATTTTTAAATGTTAGATTGAGGGAGTACATGTGCAGATTTGTTACAAGGGTATGTTGCATAATGCTGAGGTTTGGGCTTCAATTGATCCCATCACCTGTGTAAGAGAACATAGTACCTAATAGGCAGTTTTTCAACCTTTGCCTCCCTCCCTCCCTCCCTCCATTGTCCTGTAGTCCCCAGTGTCTGTTGTTCCTATCTTTATGTCCATGTGTACCCAGTATGTAGCTCCCACTTATAAGTGAAAACATGTGATATTTGTTTTTCTGCTTCAGCCTTAATTTTCTTAGGATACTGGCCTCCAGCTGCATCCATGTTGCTGCAGAGGACATGATTTCATTCTATTTTGTGGCTACATACTATTTCATGGTGTGTATATACCAGGATTTCTTTATCCAGTCCACCGTTGATAGGCACTTAAGTTGATTTCATGTCTTTGCTATAGTGAATAGTGCTGGAGTCAACTGAGTGCAGGTGTGTTTTTGGTAGAAGAATTTTCCTTTGGGCATATACCCAATACTGGGATTGCTAGGTCGAATGGTAGTTCTACTTTTAGCCCCTTAAGAAATCTCCAAACTGCTTTCCACAGGGGCCGAACTAATTTACATTCCCACTAACAGTGTGTAAGTGTTCCCTTTTCTCTACAACCATGCCAACATATCTGTTATTTTTTTACTTTAATACCCATTCTGACCGGTGTAAGATGGTTTCTCATTGTGGTTTTGATTTGCACTTCTCTGATGATTAGTGATGTTAAGCATTTTTTTCATATATTTGTTGGCCGCTTGTATGTCTTCTTTTGAGAAGTATCAGTTCATGTCCTGTGCCCAGTGTTTAATGGGGTTGTTTTTTCTCTTGTTAAGTTCCTTATAAATTCTAGATGTTAGGCCTTTGTTGGATGCATAGTTTACATATAGTTTTTCCCAGTCTGTGAGTCGTCTGTTTACTCTGTTGATAGTTTGTTTTGCTGTACAGAAGCTCTTTAGTTTAATTGGGTTCCAGTTGTCAATTTTTGTTTTTGTTGCAGGTTGCCTAAGCCAATGTCTAGAAGAGTATTAACTAGGTTTTATTCAAGGATTTGTGTAGTTTGAGACCTTACATGTAAGTCTTTAATCCATCTTGAGTTAATTTTTGTATATGGTGAGAGATGGAAGTCCAGTTTCATTCTTCTGCGTATGGTTAGTTTTTCCAGTACCATTTATTGTATAGAGAATTCTTTCCCCATTGCTTATTCTGATCAACTTTGTTGAAGATTACTTGGTTGTAGGTGTGCAGCTCTATTTCTGGATTTTCTATTCTGTTCCATCGGTTTACATGCCTTTAAATAGTATTTTAAATACACAGAGCATTAGTTGCTCTATCTGATAGTGTTGATCTTTGTTTTGTGACTAATATTTCACACATCAAAAAAAGGTTTTCATTTTATGTTTATGTTGGTGGAATTGTTAAGTGTGTATTCAAAAGCATTTCCGGAGCTGGGCTCAGTGGCTCATGCCTGTAATCCCAGCACTCTGGGAGGCCGAGGCGGGTGGATGACTTGAGGTCAGGAGTTTGAGACCAGCCTGGCCAACATGGTGAAACCCCATCTCTGCTAAAAATACAAAAAATTAGCAGGGCATAGTGGTGTGCACCTGTAATCTCAGCTACTTGGGAGACTGAGGCAGGAGAATGGCTTGAACCCAGTAGGCAGAGGTTGCAGTGAGCCAAGATCGCGCCATTGCACTCCAGCCTGGGCAACAGAGCGAGACTCCGTCTCAATTAAAAAAAAAAAAAGAAAAAAAAAGCATTTCTGGGTAGGGCTGTTCGGGTGCATGTTGTCTCATGAAAGCTCATTTTCTTTTTTAATGTTGAAAACATTTTTTCTGCTTGTTCTGATTTTGGCTTTGTCATTGAAATTGATATTGCTTGTGCTAATTCAGATTTTAGATGTGTTCCTGATTTTGTGTAGGGATATTTCACAACAATATTCACATCTTCTCTTTTGCATTTCTTCTGTTAAAACATTTATAAAGAACTATATAGCAAATATTAAGCAGTGGAAAACACTGGACAAACATTACTGGGTGGTATTCAAATAATGGAACATTTGCCTCTCTGAGCAAGATTTAGCACTATACAGAATCATGTGTCAGAATTGCTAATTTAAGGACTTACTTTGTTTGCAAAACTTTATTTCTTAGACTACCCTTATAAGATCTGTATAAAGCATACTATACAAGTAAGCTTATTAATCTTTATTTTATTTGCAAGAATGACTCACTGTTGGCAACACACAGGGCCATGAGCACACACTCTTCTAAACACATGTATTACACAGCAACAACTATGAGCAAAGCTAACTGATTAGACCCTGGCCCTCCTACCCACTCTTGTCCTCATTCCCAGAAATGTCACCTTTAACATTTTACTTTGCGTGCTAGTATTCTCTGTTCTTGTGTCAACTTGACATTGGTGGATTTCTTTAAACTCTTAATGTCTCTGCATTTATTGTTAGGCTTTATTCTCCCAGGAGAATCCTAGTACCTTCTCTCGTTTTCTGGAGTCCTCAGCTGATTTTTTTTTTTTTTTTTTTTAGAAAGACATATAAATTTCCTAAGAAATGCTGAGAAGGAATTTCCACATGGAAACAAACACTAGTCATTCTCAGCCCAGGTCCAACTTAAACCAATTTCAAGGCTCAGTGTACCTTGTACCTTGGATGACCAAGGTATCGGAACTCAGCTGTAATTTAGCAAGAGGGCTGGCCCAATTCCGATTTACCCTTGGGAGTCCTTTAGGATCTTAGCTTATTACAGAAAAGGTCTCCTTTTAGATTTCTATTTTAAAGATTTTTTTTTTTCTATGAGAGACTGATCCAAATAACGTAGACTTCAATTATTGGAAATAAAAAGTCCAGTATTAGTTTTAGATAAGCCAGTCTTTGGCTGTAACTGAGAATTAGGAGTTTTAAATTTGGAATTATCGTCTAGAGTCAGGGTAGAATACTAGACAGTATTTATGATTGCTGTGTGTTGGGGAATGAAACATCATTTTGTGGCCTTCCGTGTGGTATTCAGGTCAATCACTCATTCATCCAGGAAATACTCATTTATTTTTACCATGTGCCAGGCACTGTGCTAAGGGCTGGGTACATAGCGATGAACATTATAGATGTGCTCACTGGTCTCAAGGAGCTTCCAGTCAAATGAGTTGCTAATTAACAAGTTAAGGTTCCGATCTCAAGCACACTACCTTCAAGTCTGAACAGGTTGACTTGCAAAGCAGTAGAAACATTAAGAGTTAGTTCTCAGACTTTCAGGTTTCCCAGTACATATTATTTTTAGAAGCTCTTATCAAGACTACCTAGTGCTACCCTATCTCTAGGTGAGGTTCACACACCTGAATTTGAAAAGAGGGTGTGCATTCATTTCTTTATTCAGTGTATATTTCTTGAGCACACACGATGAGCCAGGCACTGGCTACACGTTGATTAATTTAAAAAAACATAGTCATATTATCATTCATATTTATGTGTGTTTGAAACCCCAGTGATGATATTGATATTGACCTCTATAGCTAATTATGCTCTTTCCTGCTACCTTGGAATCATGACCAATGGCTACTTTCGGTGTGGGTCAGTTCCGGAACCCCATTGTTCTAAATCAGTGCAGTGGATGCCAAACTACAGAGCGAGTCAGGAACCTTGCTCCTAAACTTCCCTCTTTCTGGCCTTTAAAGTAATGTCAAAGGAAGGTTGACCAGAGACTCTAAAAGTAATTTTCAGTGATGTCTGTTGCAAATTAAATCAGAACATGTTTTTCAGGAAAATAATATTCCCCAGTCTACTGGGTAGCATCTAAGATGCACTAAAGACAGCCAGTAGATTAACAAGCTGGAGAATGACTGATATGGAACAATAACATCTTTATACTAAAGTGATACATAATATTCTAGACAGATTTTTAAAATTTTAAAGTGTAACTGTTTTATATGCAGAAGCAATTTGTCATTCTGCAGCCTCCTTGGAATCCCTTAGGTATAAGAATTATTTCTCAGCCAGGCATGGTGGCTTATACCTATGTGTGGTAGTTCATGCCTCCCAGCCCTTTGGGAGGCCAAGGTGGGAGGATTGCTTCAAGACCAGCCCAGGCAACATGGTGAGACCCCGTTCCTAAAAAAAATACAAAAATAGCTGGATGTGGTGGTGTACACCTGTAATTCCAGCTACTAGGGAGACTGAGGTGGGAGTATTGGGTGAGCCCAGGAGGCCGAGGCTGCAGTGAGCTGTCATCGTGTCATTGCACTCCACACTCCAACCTGGGTGACAGAGTGAAATTGCTCAAAACAAACAAAAAAAACCACACACACACAAGAATTCCTTCTCAAACTAGTAAGAGATAATAGAATTAAATAGCCAAATCATTCTGTGTTTTTTTGTTGTTGGTTTTTTTTGAGACAGAGTCTCGCTCTTGTCACCTAGGCTGGAGTGTAGTGGTGCAGTCTCGGCTAACTGCAACCTCTGCCTCCTGGGTTCAAGCGATTCTTTTGCCTCAGCCTCCTAAGTAACTGAGATTACAGGTGCCTGCCACCACGCCCAGCTAGTTTTTGTATTTTTAGTAGAGATGGGGCTTTGCCATGTTGGCCAGGCTAGTCTCGAACGCCTGACCTCAGGTGATCTGCCCGCCTCAGCCTCCCAAAGTGCTGGGATTACAGGCGTAAGCCACCACACCCGGCCCATTCTGTGGTCTTTCAAGATAATGAAAGTTTATGTAAAGGAAATAATAATCTTTCTTTCTAGTTTGTCAGTACGTAGGAAAAAAGCAAGTATCTTCAACTTGTGTAACATCTGGTTGAGGGTGTTGGCTCAGTAAAAATGAGCTCAGAGTTACTTCTAAAGGATTTTATCCTAGTATAAGACAGCAGCCATCATCAGAACCCGTTAATAGGCTATGTTAAGTCAGGAGAGAAACTAGTTTCTGATTTTAGGATGGATGGTTGAATGTATGTCAAGAAATGTAGCTTAGAATGGTGAACTGAGGTATAATTGACCTGTGAGTCACTGTTCTTAGCAGTTTGTAGGATGGCCTTGTGAACATTTCCGCACTCTCAGCTCCAGGCACAGGGTGAAGAAGCTGGAATGCATCGAGGTACTTAAGTATCGGTTTCAGATTTCACTGAGGCTTTGCAGCACTGAGGCTTTGCAGCACAGGAAAATAATTCATCTTCAGATAGCCTGAGACCCTTAGTTGCGAGCGTTCCCACCATCACACCCCTACCTGAGCTGCTTGCTGCCTCCTTTTACTGTTCACTTTACCAGATGTAATAAGACCCAAAAGACAGGACAGTCATCAGTCAACCAGTATGATTGAGCTCCCACTGTATTCCAGGCAGTGCTCTCGAGTCACAGTAGCAATCTCTGCCCTCATGGGAAGAAACAAGCAATAAGTAAATAAAACTCTAAGTATATTTTTTTGCCTTTTTGTCAGAAGGGAAAACAATCTATGGAGAATAGAAATCAGAGAAAACCTTCTGAAAAATAATGTTTGAGTAAGATTGTTGGGGGCCAGCCAAACCATTTCTGGGGGTGGGAGGCATCGTTCCAGACAGATAAGACAGCAAGAACGAGAGTGTGTTAGATGTTTGAGGAAAAGCAAGGAGACCGGTTCAGCTAGAGCAACGGCACAGTTGTAGTTCATCATTTAGGGTAAGAAGAGAAGTTACTGGAAGGTTTTGAGCAGGGGAATAATATGACCTGACCTACAATTTAACAGAAGAGAATACATAGAAGAGACACAGGGCAGAGGCTGAGACCAGTTAGGAGGCTACTGCGGTGACCCAGGCAAGGGATGGATACCAGCAGCTTGGACCAGGATGGCAGCAGTAGGGATGATGAGAGGTGCTCAGCTCTCAGCATATTTTGAGTTAGAGCCAGTAGGACTTGCTGGTGGATTAGATGTGAGGTATAAGAGATTGAGAAGAGGCCAGGCGTGATGGCTCATGCCTGTAATCCCAGCACTTTGGGAGGCCAAGGTGGGCGGATCACCTGAGGTCAGGAGTTCGAGACCAGCCAGACCAACATGGAGAAACCCTGTCTCTACTAAAAAAGACAAAATTAGCCGGGCGTGGTGGCACATGCCTGTAATCCCAGCTACTAGGGAGGCTGAGGCAGGAGAGTCGCTTGAATCTGGGAGGCGGAGGTTGCGGAGAGCCGAGATCGTGCCATTGCACTCTAGCCTGGGCAACAAGAGTGAAACTCCATCTCAAAAAAAAAAAAAAAAAAAATTGAGAAGAGTCAAGGGTAACCCTGAGGGGTAACCCTGAGGTTAGGCAACTGGAAGGATTAGAGTTGCAAGTAGCAACCACATTTCTGGTCATATCAATACTTCTTGAATTCCTGCTGTGTGCCAGTTAATTGGGCGTATAGGAGAATATGATCTAGAACTTAGCCCTGGGGCATTCCAATCTTTAGGAATATGGAAGACAAGGGAGATGGGCCAGCAAAGAAGAAGCAACCAGCCAAGGAGAAGGAAAGCCAAATGGAAAAACGGTTTCATGAAGGGGCAAGTGACGCCAGGTGCGGGGGCTCACGCCTGTAATCCCAGCACTTTGGGAAGCCGAGATGGGCGGAGCACTTGAGGTCAGGAGTTTGTGACCATCCTGACCAACATGGTGAAACCCCGTCACTACTAAAAACACAAAAATTAGCCAGGTGTGGTGGCGGGTGCCTGTAATCCCAGCCACTCGGGAGGCTGAGGCAGGAGAATCACTTGAACATGGGAGGTGGAGGTTGCAATGAGCCAAGATCGCGCCACCGTACTCCAGCCTGGGTGAAAAAGTTAGACTCTGTCTCAGAAAAAGAAAGGGCAAGTGACAGGATCAGAAGCTGCCGAGAGGCCAAGTAAGGTGAAGTCTCCAAAATGACTGTGGGATTTGGTGACCTTGTAAAGAGCAGTTTCACTGAAGGGATGATGTTGGGATGCAAGCCCTATTGGAGTGGATTAAAGAGAAAATGAGAAGTAAGGAAGAGAGGCATTGAGCATTTAGTGTGCTCAAAAGTCTTTCAAAGAGTTTTGCTATAAAAGAAAGCAAAAAAACAGGGTAGTGGCAGCAGGGGACGTTGGATTGAGGTGCCAGCAGAAGTCGTTTGTAAGATGAGAAACATTAGCACACGTTCATAAGCGCATGGGACTGATCCACTAGAATGGGCAGATTGAAGAAGCAGGGAGAGGAGGCCTCACTGCTATTAGATAGTGAGTAGTCAGGAGGGGAGGGGTCCGGCAAGCCAACGGAGAGATTGGCCTGGGATCAGAGCAGGGACACTTCCTCCATTGTTAAAGGAGGGAGGCAGAGTGTTTGGGTTCACAGGCAGGTAGCAGGGTAGGTTTGATGGTGAAAGGTGAAGAAACAAACCTAGAGAGATTAAATAACCTCCCCAAGATTATACAGCTAGTAAGTGGCAAAGTCAGGATTTAAGTCCAGGGCTATCAAAGCTTGTGCATTTAACCTCTAAGCTAGATTGCCCTCTACCTAGCATCTAGCATGTGCCAAATAAATGCTACGTGCATTGATTCATTAAACATTTAAATACCTACTGTGTACCCCATTGTAATAATCCAATGGATTCTTCCTGCCCACTGCACAAACAAAACCAATTCACTGAGGCCATTGCATGAAGAAAGAGTGATTGACATGCAGCTGGCCACTCCATGTGGGAGATGGAGTTACTACTCAAATCAGTCTAAAAAATGCAGAGGTTTTTCCAGGGCAGTTTAGCAGCCAGGGGGCTAGGGGAATGGGTGCAGCTGATTGGTTGGGGATACAACCATAAGGGTGTGGACAATGGTCCTCCTGTACCAAGTCCCTTTCTGGGTGGGACCACAGGACTGGTTGGCAGGTCCAGGTGGAGCCATCAGTCCTCAGAAATGCAAAAGCCTGAAAAGACATCTCAAAAGATTAATCTTAGGTTCTACAATAATGGTGTTATCTGCAGGGGTAATTGCAGAAGTTGCAAATCTTGTTACCTTCTAAATAATGGCTAGTAATCCTTTATGTCTGTATCTTAGCAGAATTAGGCTCCTCTCATCCTTCCGACTTGATGATCTTTCATTAGTTTTACAAAAGTGGTTTAGTTTTGTGGAGGGGCTATTTCCATTTCAACTGTAAACTAAATTTCTCCCACAGTTGGCTTAGGCCAAGCCCAGGAGTGATCAAGGACAGTTTGGAGGTTAAAGACAAGATGAGGGTTGATTAGATCCAATCTCTTTCATTGTTATAATTTTCTCACTGTTATAATTTTCTCAGTGTTATAATTTTTGCAAAGAGGTTTTACCATCTGCAGAGCTGTGCTAGAGATAGGAAGACAAGTTAGACCATCCTTGCCCTCAAGGAACTTTCAGTATAATAAAAGGAGGTAAGCAAGTATAATGAAGTAACAACATAGGTTAGCCAAGAGAGATATTTGCAAGGTGCTCTGGAAAATAGCAAGAACTATAGGAATCAGAATGTCACTGGGCAGAATCCTAGAGAATGAGGAGTTGTTGACCCTCAGAGTGGAGCAACAACATGGGCAGTCACAGAGAATCCACAAAAGTTTAGGGAGTTACATATCTTGCTCTTTTTTTTTTGGCACACTTTTCTCCCTTTTTTTCCTTTACCCTTCTACCTTCTCTCTTCTTCCAAATCCTACTTCTCCATCTTCACTTCTAGAATAGGTGGCAGTCTATCCACTCTGGGCATCACACAGATAGTCATGATGGCCCACCCACTAGGAGCAAATAGCAAACATCACGGTGAGGTGGTGCTTCAGGACTGCTGAAAAGAGTCAGTGGAGTGTGACTGTTGTGTAAAGTGAGAGGGAGTGCTGAAGGAGGGATGGCTGTCTACAGGGTTCTATTTCACCAGCAGTCCTACCATCGAGAAAAGTAGAAAAGTCATCCTCCCTTTTGCCTCTGCCACTTTCTCTGTACACAGATTTATTACTCAAAAATGGCAACCCATTCACAGCTTTTGTTTAGATCTGAGTCATAGTAGTGTGGAGGTAAAAGCTCAGGGAGTTTACCTCTTTATGCAAACTGCTTATCTTTAATGTCCTAAAGGCAATCGGACTTAGAAAAGGAGGGGGAAGCCCCCTTTTGTAACCAACTGTTCACTCTCCACTTGCCCAACTATAATTTCTTTTTTTTATTTTTTGAGACGGAGTCTCGCTGTGTCACCCAGGCTGGAATGCAGTGGCGCCCATCTTGGCTTACTGCAACCTCCGCCTCCCAGGCTGAAGCGATTCTCCTGCCTCCGCCTCCTGAGTAGCTGGGATTACAGGCTCCTGCCACCACACCCAGCTAATTTTTTGTATTTTTAGTAGAGATGTGGTTACACCATGTTGGCCAGGCTGGTCTGGAACTTCTGACCTCAAGTGATCCTCCCACATTGGCCTCCCAAAGTCCTGGGATTACAGGCCTGAGCCACCACACCTGGCCAATAATTTCTTTTTATAACTAGGATCCTTACCTATAATTTAGTCCTCTCTTTTTATCTCTTCTCTTGGTTGATTTATTATGTGTATTTTTCTTATCTTGCTAGCTTTATCAAAGATCTCAAGTTGCTAGAGAACTTTGTTTTCCATAACAGAGAAAGTTTAATCTTTTAATTGGATTAGAAATAAGCAAGATCATAGAATTGTAGACTTAAAGTGGCAGAGAAATCATTAATGTCCACATTTCCTACATAGGAAAGTGACAGCCAAAGAGGGTAATCATACCTGAAAACTGGTTATTAGCAGAAATTGAACTTCTAGAAGGCAGGTGTCATTTCCTCATTTGGTCTCCAGTGCTCTCTGTGTTACACTGTTGCTCTGTTTTAACTTGTGGTGAAAGCTGTCCTCCTGAATAATGTTGACTTCCTATTGGTTTGGTGCACCAAATCGCAATCTTTATTGGGTTTAGGTGATAGGTTGTAATGACTGAGTCACTCAGTGCTGGGCTGTCTTGTGTGTCACTGCCATTCTGTGTGCTTATGGTGGTTGGCTGGTGAGGCCCAGCTGAGGGCAGGGTTGGTCGGCCAGGACTGGAAACAAAGAGGGAATGGTGGTGTTGGGGTGTACGTGGCTTGCCTCGGTAGTGGTCCACTTTTGAATTAGGCCGGGATACTGTCTATTTGTTTGTTCACTTGGTTTGAGGGAAATTAAGATTTACTGTGTTTTGAGATATTCTTCTTAGTCTAGTGCCATGAAATCAAACAGATCTGGGTTCAAACTGTGGCCCTGCCGTGTACTAGTTTATGTGATCTTGGACAGGTTATTCACACTCGCAGATTGTTTCTTTATCTGTGGTAAAACAAGTATAATAAATACCCTCCTTGGAGGGTAGTGAAAATGGAAAACCTCTACCAACTTCCTAGTGCTGATCGTAGCCCATAGTACACACTGAAAACATGGTAGCTGCCAGGGCTGTTGCTGCTGCTGCTGTTAGTTGAGGAGGTACAAGGGACCAGAACAAGTGGACATCAGAAGGTTTGACAATATAGAGGATCATTCGGGCCTGGTGCACCTGTAGTCCCAGCACTTTGGGAGGCCAAGATGGGCGGATCACTTGAGGAGTGATCAGGTCAGGAGTTCAGGAGTTCAAGAGTTCAAGACCAGCCTGGCCAACATGGTGAAACCCCGTCTCTACTGAAAAATATAAAAATTAGCTGGGGTGGTGGCGGGCACCTGTAATCTCAGCTACTTGGGAGGCTGAGGCAGGAGAATCTCTTGAACCCTGGAGATGGACAGGTTGCAGTGAGCCAAGATCATGCCACTGCACTCCAGCCTGGGTGACAGAGTAAGACTCCGTCTCAAAGAATAAGAAATAAAAGAAGGTTTGACAATCTAGAGTTTCGTTTGGGCTGGGCACGGTGACAAATACCTGTAGTCCCAGCTACTAGGGAGGCTGAGGCGGGAGGATCCCTTGAGCCCAGGAGTTCAGAGCTGCAGTGAGCTTAGATCATACCACTTCACTTCAGCCTGGGCAACAGAGTGAGACCCTAACTCCAGTAAATAAATAAAGGCTTATTCAGTAAGTCAATAAAGAATCCAAAAGGCACGTAATAGCACATCAAGTATTTGAGGAAAGGAAAAAATAAGTTGTGAGGGAAAATAGAAACATGGATTGTTTGAGCCTGCAGTGAGCTGTGATGGCACCACTGCACCCCGGCCTGGGCAACAGAGCAGGAGCATGTCTCAAAAAAAAAAGAAATCTTCAGTAAAAGGTTCTTTGTTGGAGATGAAGGGTATGGGCAATGAATGTCCAATCATGTTCTCCAGAGGCCTTCTTGAACTGTCCCTATCCTGAAAATATATTATAATGAGATCTTAAAAGAAGGTACCAATAATCACCACTTTTGTTTTTGAAAATAACCAATTTTCAGGTTATCCTCACAAAATGTAAGCTGAACAGTTAGCATCTGTCTTATTGTAGAAGTTGAGGTAAAGAAAGGATAAGAGCACAGTATATGTTTCTGGAAAAATGAAATTAAAATTCAGTTCTATATGATTTATGATTTAATTTTGAAAAAATTACTCTAATTTTATCATCAATTGTTTTATAACAAACTCTTATCTGATTATAAGATGTTCATTTGTAGATTATCTATTTTAATCTTACAGTTAAGATTAAAGTTAATCTTACCTATACTTTTATAGTTAAAATTTCCTTCTCACTCAGTACCCAAGTCAGAGGTGCTCAAGGAATGCACCTGACCTAGGTAAAATAAGATCTGGGTAGCAAAGCACCTGGCAAAATCCTATGAGTCATTTTATAGTCAAGCACATTGGAAAACCGGGTTATCTTTTATGCTCTTGATTTGTATATGCTCTTGATTAAAAAAAAAAAATTAGGCCAGGTGTGGTGGCTCACACCTGTAATACCAGCACTTCGGGAGGCCGAGGTGGGCGGGATCACCTCAGGTCAGGAGTTCAAGACTAGTCTGGCCAACATGGTGAAACCCTGTGTCTACTAAAAATACAAAATTAGCTGGGCGGCGGGGTGCACGCCTATAACCCCAGCTACTCGAGAGGTTGAGGCAGAAAAATGGCTTGAACGTGGGAGGCAGAGGTTGCAGTGAGCTGAGGTTGCACCACTGCACTCCAGCCTGTGTGACGAGAGCAAAACTCCATCTCAACAACAACAAAAAATTTAAGTCTACTCAGGCAAGGTGGCTATTGCCTGTAGTCTCAGCTACTAGTGAGGCTGAGGTGGGAAGACTGCTTGAGCCCAAGAGTTCAAGGCTACAGTGAACTATGATCGGACCACTGCACTCCAGCCTGGGTGACAAAGAGAGGCCCTGTCTCTAAAAAATAAAATAAAATAAATAAGAAAAAAAAAAAACTTAATCTGTCTTATTTTCACAAGTGGGTTATAGGTTCCTTAATGGTAGATACCACCTTCTCTTTGGTATCTCAAGAGTCTGGTATGATGCCTTTTGCATGGCAAGCACTTGATGTTCATTTGCTAATGATGATTATTCTTCAACTCCAACTCCCAAATAAACTCATTACATTCTGCTTTCCAAACTGACTTTTGCTGCTAATTTCCTTTTTTCTTCTAATTCCTTCTTTCAAAATATTTCTTCCTTCTTTTTTTTTTTTTTTTTGTGGAGACAGGGTCTCACCCTATCACCAAGGCTGAGTGCAGTGGTGCAATCACGGCTTACTGCAGCCTTGACTACCCGGGCTCAACTGATTGTCCCACCTCAGCCTCCTAAGTAGCTGAGACTACAGGCATGTGCCACCATATCTAATTTTTATTTTGACAGGGTCTCACTATGTTGCCCAGGCTGGTCTCGAACTCCTAGACTCAAGTGATCCACCCGCCTCAGTCTCCCACAGTGCTGGGATTTCAGGTGTGAGCCACTGTGCCCAGCCTCTTCCTTCTACTAACTGCTCTATGCTATGACCCTGGTCCAATTCCCACCATCTCACCCTCTGAAATCTTGTCCCCAGGCATTATTTCTTCAAGTCTACCAAATGATTCCTGACAAATCAAGATTACAAATGTACCAGTTTTATCATCTCCCTCCCCGGGCCAAACTTTTACCATGAAGCACAAGGAGCCTACTGCTAATGGCTTCTTCTTCAGTAATCCTATTCTTATTACCCAAAATATATAAAAAATAAATTTGCTCTGGACACTCTCTGTAGAGATTTACTGAGCTACCTAAAGACTTATGCTTTCACCACAAAGCAAACTTACATTCATGATTATCCAGTCAACCTTCCCCTTCTCCAACTATCCAATATTATCTCACCTATAATACGAGACCCTATTCCACACAAGGAGGCTTTTATTGTTATGAAGCCACATCATTATTAACCCCAAAGCCTTACTCCTGTTACACTGTCTCTCCATCTGAAACCTTGGCTTGCTTCTCTAAAAAACCTTAGAAGCTCACATTCATCTTGGCTGTCTATAGCCTAGAAAAGAAATTATTGTCTATATCACGAATTCTGACACTTGTATTTTTATATACTATACAGCACCTAATGTAAGATTTTAGACTTAGAGAGAGGTGCCCAACATATTTTCACAAATTTGGTATTATTTGGTTTCAATGTTCCCCAAAAATAGGGTCTTGGTCCTGTATTTCTGCATTCCTTTAACTTATGATTCCCTATCCCTTGGTCAGAAGTTGGGGTCCTAAAAAATCACAAGGCTGGGCGCGGTGGCTCACGCCTGTAATCCCAGCACTTTGGGACGCCGAGGCAGGGGATCACAAGGTCAGGAGATTGAGACCATCCTGGTTAACACGGTGAAACCCTGTCTCTACTAAAATTACAAAACATTAGCTGGGTGTGGTGGTGGGCGCCTGTAGTCCCAGCTACCAGGGAGGCTGAGGCAGGAGAATGGTGTGAACCCGGGAGGCGGAGCTTGCAGTGAGCCGAGATTGCGCCACTGCACTCCAGCCTGGGCGACACAGCGACTCTGTCTAAAAGAAAAAAAAAGAAAAAAAAACCACAAGTAATTTTTTTCCCTCTGGCCCTAAGGCCATCCATCGGGAACACAGAGGGAATGCACTGGTGACTGACTGCTGTTCAGACACAACGGGCCTTTGGTGAAGGGGAGGAATAAAAGCGTGCCATAACTCCCACTCTGCTGGCTTTGAAATCAACTGGCTTTCTTAAAGCTGTAGAATTATGCTATTTTCCTTGTTTTGCCAGATCCTCATGAACCCATATAATAAGGCTTGTTTTCCTGTCTATTTTCAACAGGGTAACTGTTTTGATAAGCTTTATTACCTGATGGACTGCTATTTTGTTGGTTATTTCTACATAGTAAAGGTGAATCTTCAAAAACATGCACAACTTAGAACCTGGAAAGTACCTTAGAGATTATTTAGTTCAATACCCTTTTTCTTTTAAAATTCATTTGATTATTATTATTTTTTGAGGCAGGGTCTCAGTCTGTTACCCAGGCTGGAGGGCAGTGGCTTAATCACTGCTCATTGCAGGCTTGACCTCCCAGGCTCAAGCGATCCTCCTGCCTCAGCCTCCTGAGTAGCTGGGACTACAGGTGTGTGCCACTGTGCCCAGCTAATTTTTTTTTTTTTTATTATTGTGGAGATGGGGTCTCATTTGTTGCCCAAGCTGGCCTCAAACTCCTGGGCTCAAGTGATCCTCCCACCTAGGCTTCCTAAACTGCTGAGATTAAAGGTGTGGGTCACCATATTCTGCCTCAATGCCCCTATTTTATAGACCTGTTACTGAAGCATAAGTCTCTGTTTTTCATCAGAAAGAGTCATACAAGCTATTCCCCTGGGATCCTAGGTGATTCCTTAGGAACGGATCACTTTTTCCATTAGATCGGTATCTCCAGAATAACTAGTGGTCATTCCCAGACTTCTGAAATACCAATATGAGGAACTTCTGGACTAGCAAGACCAGATTTTGAGAACAGAAAAATAGGAAGTGTGGTGACCCTTAGGGTCAGCCTGAGCCTTTGACTCATGCACAATTAATCCCAGCCACACTGCTTGTTTCCTCTGGTTGGATTTTTTATTTGAACAGGAAATGCGTTAGGAATAAAATGGTAAGAAGGAGTGCAGGTCTTCTTAGAATCAGATACGAGCAGTCTGACTGCAGTCCTAGGTTCCTCACGGACTCCTTTTGGGTTCTCTCTAAATGCCAGGGGAACTATGTGCTTTATGCAGCCTGACCACGTACAGTATTTTATTCAGGTTTCCATATGAGCCATGTCAGAACTTCTTTCCTGAGAGCTCACATTCATGGTATCACAAATTTACAACACATGTGCTTTGACTGATAAATACCACTGGTCAATTTATTTTTTATTGGCCTTTTGTTTGAGGGGACAGGTGATCTAGAAACATGCTGGGGGAATCTGAGGAGTCATTGTGGCCAACCGCCTTATTTTATTGATGGGTAGATTGAGTCCCAGAGAGAATTAGTAGTTACTCAAGAGTAAACATCTAATTATTAACAAAGCATATAAGACAGTTTTCCTCAGGGTTCTGGATATTATTTCACAAATAAGGATTAAAGTTCAAGGAATCATTCCTAGACATCCAAGAAATAACCAGACAGCTAAAAGAGTAATCTTATTAAGGCCTGTCTCTTAGCATGTGTTTCCCCTGCTCAAAAACCTCATGACTCTTTGCTTTCCACTGAATAAAATAAATGTCATTGACATCCTCTGGGGTCCACCCCAACCTATCTCTTCAGCCTCCTCTGTTATTTTCCATGTATCATATCCTTCAGATGATTCCCCGTTTCTTAGTGCTCCATATGTGAAGTCTGCAGAGATCCTGCTTCTCCTTGAAGTCACTGTTCACATCCGACCGCTTCCCTGAAGCCTCCACTTGCCATGCCAGGGACTTTGCTTTGGTGCTGTTGCTGTTTGTCTTTGCTCCATAGCACTTATCACATTAGATCTTTCTTTAAGCGTGTTGCTTCTGCATTGTAAGAGGCAAGGACTAACTTGTTTGTCTTTTTCTGTTCCACAATGCCTCCTCTATGATAGGTAACCATCTAATATTTGTTGATTTAAATAGCCATTTACCTGCCTTTTTGATTTCTGGCCTCATTTTCGACTTCTTAAATATGTTGTATGAATTAACTAGAAAAGAGGTTTAAGAAATGAATGTTTTTGATGCTCCCCTGGCATGACAAGTATCTGGGAAAATGTGAAAGCATACCTAACTCCGTTCTGGGAAGAGTGTTTACGCTATAAAATCACCTACTCACCAGATCAAAGTAAAAGGAAGTACTTTTTCTTCCTTCAGTCGTATAACTAACTGTCTGCAGGTGGGAGCTTCAGCAGCTTGCGATTGGAGTGTACACTAACTGGTGACTTGAATTCCAGAAAAGCAAAGCACTCAGAAGAGTCCTGCCTTTAAGTTAAGGGATGAAGTCCTGAAAGGTTTCAGATGTTCAAGGATTAGAAAGGTGGACTTGGGGGATGGGGAATGGAGGTGCAGCTTGAGCTGCACGAGAAGGAAAGCACTTGTTTATACCCCTGGTGGCTTACTAAAGGATTAAAGAGGCAGGGGAGACTGATATATGACCTGACCTGGACTTCTAAAGGGGGGCTGTTTCTCTTTCACATGACTTTTCCTGCAAAACCTTTAGAGTAGCAGAATGCCTGTATCTTCAGCAAGTAAAGCAGCCAAGCCAGTTTGACCAGCTTGAGGGAAACACCAAACAAAGCTGGCAACTCCAATCACATGCATACTAGTTACTCATTATCTTCTGGCCTCTGGAGAAAGATAGAGTAGCTCGCTGATTGGATCCTGAGGTTGAAATAACTCCACATCTTACTGTGCTCCGACCAGAGCAACAAGAAGAGTGTCTGGAATGCTTGGGAGACATTTTAAGCAGGACAAATCCAGCCTTAGGCTAGACTGCACCTGTCCACAGCCCAGCCCAGGCCCATGGAAAAGAAAAGTAAAACCTTTGTCTTTAAGCACATAGAATATGTGTGAAGCCCAGAAGGCTGGAAAAGAAAGGGAAGTGGAGGAGAAAAGGCACTGGGACTCCAGATGGGAGTATGAAGACTACGGGAGTGTACAGAAAAGGAACCTTACGGTGCTGGATGGACTCTACAGAGAAAATGACTTGGATCCCAGGTACTGGGCCAAGGGGCAGCATCGGCCCTACAGAAAAAGGGATTGTGGATACTGGGATTTTGAACAGAGTGAACCAAGCTATACGGACTGTGGGGAAGCACGCGAAAGTGGAAAGGGCTATGTGTACCACGGAGGTCATGATGGTTATAGGAGTCCAGAAAATGTAGATTATGAGAGTCCCAGCCCTGGGACGAAGAATAATTCACCTACGAGAAGCCCAGATGTGACCTCGAAAGCTGGTGGATACGGGGAGGCAAATGGCTACTCAGACTGTAAGAATCTGAATTATAATCCTGAGGACTCTAAAAAAGCTGAACAATTGACTGACTGTAGGGGTTTGGATGATTCTTCAGCAACTTTAGGTCAACCTCAGTTGTGGTATATAGACCATGAGAATGTTAACCATAATCTTGAGGATTGTCGGGCAACTAATTTTTATTGTAGAGAACACAGCAATTTATATCATGTTCCTGGGAGTTATCCTGATGGTCAGCCTGTGAGCTTTTCAGATTCGAATGGTGTCAATGAAGATAAGGAATTTATCAAATACCATGAAGGGGACAGGAATGTTCATCAAAATGACAAAATGTATCCCAAAGCAAAGACTCATATTATGGATCAGGGTGATTTTGATACAGAAAATAAAGGCTATGATGCTTTATTTGCAAACTGTGCGTATAAATCTCGTAATTCCAGAGGAACAGATTCTCTCCATCAGATGGAGAATTTGGAGTATAATGGCATTGACATACCAAGAACGAAGGCACGTGGGGGCAGCGGGATCCTTCTGGATGGTCTGCAGACTCAGTGTACCAGGGGAGAACAAGGAGGACGTCATTTGGGGATTCCTCAGAGCTCATCATTAGAGAAGAACATCTGGCATTTAGAGGAAGAGAAAAAATTAAATGGCCCAGAGACTTGGAGAAGGAATAGTTGCCTCCGCCGCACAGCACCCAGCACCCTGAGGTGCTCAGAGTTCGTGCAAAACAGGAAGAAAACCCAAGGTATGAACTCAGCCAGCCTTCTTAAGATAAAGCATAAAAATAGATTTAAAGGGTAGTTATACCAGGTACTAGGAGCACTTGTGTTCTTAAGGAACCCGGGCCCTGAACTTCTTATCAAGTGCACCTTGAGTGAGAACAACCTTAGAGATTTAATTACTTTGGAAGGCATTGTACAGAGCAAGGGTATATACAGTGCTAAAAATATGCAACATTCGGACAGCGCTCTCATGGGAATTTTTATTTATTCTTCCTGGTTTTTTCAGATGTCTCTAATCTCAAGTATCTTTCCTTTCTTACTTTCATGTTTTTGTTCATCTTGTCAGAGCAGCAAGTTTATTATCAGGGCATCAAGCTAAAATTCATTTTCCTGGCATGTTTTTTTTTTTTCTCTCAGTCCCTACACTTCTTTGGACATTAATGGAAAAGAAGACTTGACTTTATTTTTATTTATTTATTTTTTTGAAACAAGATCTCATTCTGTCCCCCCAGCTGGAGAACACTGGCACGGTCATGGCTCACTGCAGCCTCAAACTCCTGGGCTCAAGAGATCCTCCCACTTCAGCCTCCTGAGTAGCTGGGACTATGGGCACATGCCACCATGCCCAGCTACTTTTTAATTTTTTTGTAGGGGCAGAGTTTCACCATGTTGTCCAGGCTGATCTTGAACTCCTGGGCTCGAGCAAACCACCCACCTCTGCTTCCCAAAGTACTGGGATTACAAGTGTAAGCCACCATTGCCAGGCCTTCATTTTAATTTTTTTTTTTTTACTGCTCCTTTCAAAGCAGGGCTACCCCATAGGCAGTGTGCCCAGAGTAGCCCTGATTTGTTTTATAGATTGTTCACTCCTTGATATTCAGGAATCTTAAGTGAATGATGAGTACTGATACTCTTGTGGATTCCAGATTATTTCTAGCTTTCAAATCACTTCATCTCACTGAGCCTTAACTACGTTGTCTGTGAAATGAGAATATTAGGAGTCTTTTATCATGTAGAGATTCTTTCTTTCTTGCCATTATATCTTTTCTTCAATTCTCATAAGTGAGCTTTATTTCTACTGTGTTATTTTTATAATTACTGGACTCTCTGTTAAACCTTTCGTGTGTGTGTGTGTGTGCTGTATGTTGTCTTCATGCCAAACGGCCTATCTGGTTCTGGCCAATTTTGGGGTCCAGGCTGTGACCAGAGGATAAAGGTTAGTCAGAGAATGTGAATGATCTGAAAAATCCATCTCATACCCTCCCCCTAAGTGGAAAGTTTCTCGTCTAGGTCTCCTTCAGAATAGGCTGGCTGGTTAGATTTGTACTGGGGGCCACCACAGACTGAAAAGATAAGCCTGCTGTGGTCCTGGGATGGCTGGTGGTTTACCTGGTGGTCTTCCAACATGGGCTTGACTTAACTTGAATTTCCGGGGCACCATTTTGGACCTAACAGGCTCTTAACCTGCACCTATAAAGACAAAAATGAAACCAAACCCAGCTTTAGTTGGGAGGCTGAGGTTTTTAGCAGCTAGTCGTTTTTTCGTAGGTGTGTTTTCTCTCTGAAATGATAGGGACTGGATAACTTCTAAATTCCTTCCAGCTAAAAAAGAAAAAAGTCTGATTCTGTGATTATTTATATTGGTTTTTGTATTGTTCCTCTTCCCTTCCCCCCACATCTGTTCCTTCGGTGAACTTTGTTTCCTATCTTTAGTTCCTTATTGTATTAAGCCTCCCAACTGTAATCAAAGTGTGTTTATTCTGTTTGACTTAACAGGAGTGAAACCCTTCTCTCTGCAGTGTTGTAATATGCCCTCTGATCTCTCTGAAACCAGCTCGGTTCCACCCAATATCATTTCCATTCCTACAACTCTCTTTATCTTTGAGGACTTAACTTTTGAAAGTATATTCATATTTAGTTCACCCCTTTTTGTACCCCTAATATCCTTCTTGACCTATAACAAATTCTGTCTTTACTAGAAATCTTTCAGCATTCTAACGTTCTTTGTTAGCTCTCTCATGCCATCGCCCTTCCTGAATATTACAAGGGAACACTGTGTAATTACACAAAGGAACAAGCATCAGAGTTGGTCTGCCTTGAGATCAAATCTCAGCTCCACCATTTACTAAATGGCCTTAACTTGACAAAAATTACTTAACCTCTTGGAGCTTCGGATTCTCAATTTGTAAAGTGAAGATAATACCTCTCTCATAATGAGAGAAAAATAAAACAGTCACATACCCGGAACATAGTAGGTGCTCATAAATGGCCATTTCTTTGTGTTTTATCCGCCCACCTCCCTTCCCCTTTATAAGTTGCCCCACCCACCTGTCACTCCATGGTTTCGTCTCTGAGTTCCAGATTGATAGTTCCTGCTCCCTGTTGGACATTACCCCAGACCGTAAACACTTCAAGTTTGATTGTCTAAGTGGAATGCCCTGTCCCTTCCTCTTCTCCCGTCTTCTCCTTGCCACCCCTCCTCCATCTGAGATAGAGCTCTGTTCAGTGGCTGCTCCCCAGCCTCTCCCCCAGGCAGGAAGCCAAGTTTTCCCCCAAGCTTTCCTTTCTCACCTGCCTGATCAGTCATTCTCCTGAGGCGTCTGTCTGAGGTTTTTTAGGGCAGGTCTGTTAGGGGTTTGCTCTTAGTCCTAGGGTGTGGCCCTCTAGTTCTGAGAGGTGGGCCTTATTCCTAAGGTGTGGCCCTTCTGAGGTTTCAACAGAAAACTGGAAGTGTTTATTGAACCTCATAACTTGGAGGGACTCAAATTTCAAACTCTGTCTTCCCAGAGCCAGACAGTTGGTGAAGATCTATCTGCTGGGCTCTTCTGGCCTCCAGCTTTCCACGGGGTTCCTTGGAGTCTCATCACCTGCATGCACAGTTGAAGGATTGAGAGGCATTTCTGCACAGATTTTGGGGATCTCCTCTCTGTGGCTTACTGTTTTCCAGGATTTCCCCCTTAATAGCTAATGTCTTCAGAGCCCCCAGACTGGAACATTTGGCTGCTCAGCCCAGTAAGATTGCCCCATGTGGGCTTTCTTCTTTTGCTTTATTTCCCGGCGTGCTAAAAGACTAGGGAGTGCCCTGAGGGGAGGACTGGAGACAGGTGCATCTTACCTAGTTTGCTTCCCTTGTTGTGAGTCATATCCCCTCCAGATTCTGCCTGCTTTTGATTGCTTTTCAGTGCCTGCATATAGTTATTTTTTAAAATATCTGTCAGAAGGCTGAGGTGGGAGGATCACTTGAGCCTGGGAGGTCGAGGCTATAGTGAGCTATGATGATGCCACTATACTGCAGCCTGGGTGACAGAGTGAGACCACGTCTCTAGAAAAATAAAAGTAAATACATAAAAGTTAAAAAAATAAATCTTGTAAAGTGTTTTTGGTAGTTATAAGTAAGGAGATTAGTACAATGTGAGCTACTCTACTATTGCTAGACCAAGTGTGGGCACTAAGGTTTTGCACTTGCTGATAACATACGTGGTTATGATGAGAAGGGGACCTGGTGTTTCAAATTCCATGTTACCTGTTTTGAATGTAAGTAATATTAGGATATCTAAATGAAGAGCTCTTACAGAGAAAACTATGAAACTAGAGAGGGCTCTAAACAAAACTAGAGAGGGCTAAAAGTTCAGGGTTGGAAGGCTACAACATAGGAGCCTCTTATGTTATTACTGGAAGGAAGCTTATATAGCCACAATCCCATGTTTTTCTAAATAATGGGTAGCCACTCATGACTGGGTCTTGAAGTCTATTTGGGGGTTGCAACCAGCAGTTCTGAAAAATAAAAGTAAATAGAAAAAACTTTCATACTACATTCTATGTAGTAAAAGTAAGCATGTAATACTTTGTGTATGTGTATGTGTATAGACATAAATGTATTATGTAAATGTGAGTTACAGCCTAAAGTGTGGGTCAGGCCAGGCGCGGTGGCTCACGCCTGAAATACCAGCACTTTGGGAGGCCGAGGCGGGCACATCACTTGAGGTCAGGAGTTTGAGACCAGCCTTGCCAACATGGTGAAAACCCCTGTGTACAAAAATACAAAAATTAGCTGGGCATGGTGGTGGGCACCTGTAGTCCAGCTACTCCGGAGGCTGAGGCAGGAGAATCGCTTGAACCCAGGAGGTGGAGGTTGCAGTGAGCTGAGGTTGTGCCACTGCACTCCAGCCTGGGCGACAGAGTGAAACTGTGTCTCAAAAAAATAAAATGAAAAATAAAGTGTGGGTCACAGTAAAAAATGTTTGAAAAACACTAAAATACAACCCATTTATTTTATAAATGAAGAGATAGAGCTCAGAGAAATTGAAATGTGTTTCCAAGGTAACTGGGTCAAGGATTAGGGCAGGAATAGAATCTGGCTCTCTTGACACCTAGATCACTGCTTTTCCAACATTACCACATTTGAAGGCAGAAGCACAGCCGTAGATTGAGTCTGCAAAGATGAATTTAGAAGATCAGAAAAGTGTTAGGTATTTCTCTGCAGAGTTCACAGAAAAAAAAGTGTTAGGAAAGTCAGAGGGAGGCTGCCAACAGAGGGTGCAACTATATTATAGACAGCAGAGGTGCAATGGTGCAAGAGAGGATATGGACTCGGGAAAGACCTTTGCATTTGGTAGGTTGGTGGAGGGTAGGAGCAGGGGCACAGAGCATATGACAGGGAGTTTAGGAGGGCAGTGGTGATAAGGATATGAAAGCAGTCCCTTAAAAGTTGGGACAGTAATTGCTGTGGAGCAGGAAAATCTTCTGTTTTGTTTTTCTCCCAAGATAAGAAAAACGTGCATTGATTTGAAGGCACTTTTGCCAGGTAGTACGCAGACAGCTCAAAGTTTTTAGGACTCTGGTATTCAAGATTTCTTTTCATTGCAAACATGTGAACATGATATCTGTTCCAACAGTCTGTATTCAAGCTTATTATTAATATACCAGCACATAGATCCCGTATCTCCTTTAATTGCAGTCCACCAGGTGTTTATTAACTAATGTCTGTACTTGGCATTGTACCAAGCATTGAAGGTATCCAGAGAAGGCAACTCTACTCTTAAACACCTGCCATGCAGGAGCTTGCAGATCAGTTGAAGAGACAAAATACAAAAGAAGTATATATAGCATAGACAGTAAATGCTATGGACAGTTGGAAGGTAGACCAGGTTTGTTTGTTTTTGTTTTTGTTTTTGGTTTTTTTTTTTGAGATGGAGTCTCGCTCTGTCGCCCGGGCTGGAGTGCAGTGGTGCGATCTCAGTTCACTGCAAGCTCTGCTTCCTGGGTCCACGCCATTCTCCTGCCTCAGCCTCCCTAGTACCTGGGACTACAGGTGCCCGCCACCACACCCGGCTAATTTTTCTTTAGTATTTTTAGTAGAGACGGGGTTTCACTGTGTTAGCCAGAATGGTCTCGATCTCCTGACCTCGTGATCCACCCGCCTCGGCCTCCCAAAGTACTGGGATTACAGGCGTGAGCCACCGCCACCGCGCCCCGCCTGGAGTCTTACTCTGTTTCCCAGGCTGGAGTGCAGTGGCACGATCTCAGCTCACTGCAATCTCTGCCTCCCAGGTTCAAGCAAGTCTCCTGTCTCAGCCTCCCGAGTAGCTGGGATTACAGGTATGCACCACCATGCCTGGCTAATTTTTGTATTTTTTTGTAGGGACGGGGTTTCACCATGTTGGCCAGGCTGGTTTCAAACTCCTGGCTTCAGGTGATCCACCCACCTCAGCCCCCCAAAGTGCTGGGATTACAGGCGTGAGCCACCACGCCCAGCCGAAAGACCAGTTTTTGCTTGAGCTATTAGAAAAGACTGTAGGGAAATGTTTGAACTTGGCTGAAACTTAAAGAAATAATGGAGTTGGGATAGGCAGAGAGAAGCAAGGAGAACAGTTCTGGTTGGGGAAACTATGAGAAAGACACAGGGTTGTGGTGACAAAGACGTGGGGAAGGTGGTGAGGAACACAGTGGAGGAAAGAACTAGAGTACTGAAATCTTAGACGCCAGTAGGAGTTTGGATTGGAGCTCAAGGAATAAATCAGAGCTGGGCCTGTATGGAGGTGAGCCACCTCCATAGCTGTATCACTGAGATACAGCTCAGGTACAGAGGGAAGGGACAGCTGGGGAGAGGAGCAGGTGCCTGAGGACTGAGCCTCAGAGATGCCCACAGTTACAGTGCAGGAGGAGGGAGGCAGTAAGAGAGATGGGGCAAGAATATTGGAGGAGGTCAGGAGGAAATCAGAATTTTATTATTATTATTATTTTTTTGGAGACGGACTCTCACTCTTTTGACCAGGCTGCAGTGCAGTGGTGTGATCTCAGCGCACTGCAGCCTCCGACTCTGGTGTTCAAGTTATTCTGCCTCAGCCTCCCGAGTAGCTGGGATTACAGGCATGTGCCACCACACCTGGTTAATTTTTGTATTTTTAGTAGAGACGGTATTTCACCATGTTGTCTAGGCTGGACTCGAACTCCTGACCTCGTGATCCGCCCACTTCGGCCTCCCAAAGTGCTAGGATTACAGGTGTGAGCCACTGCACCTGGCCCTAATTTTTGTATTTTTAGTAGAGACAGGGTTTTACCAAGTTGGCCAGGCTGATGCTGAACTCCTGACCTCAGGTGATCTGCCCCACTCGGCCTCCCAAAGTGCTGGGATTACAGGAGATGTCAATGTCTGAAGCTATTTGGTATGCAACAAGATCCTCAAAGTGTCAAGAAAAAGAAAAGGAAAAAATGTCTGAAGATAAATGGGGTAGTTAGGAGGCAAAGGAGAGGGAAAAAATAAATATGTGGAGGCAAGAGGAAATGAATGCAGGGCCATATTTCTTCAAGAGTTGGGAGATAACTGAAGCTTTTGAGTAAATTAGGCACTCCTCTTCCAAGATTGGAATGCTCCAATTTGGCCAACTCTCATCCAGCCTTGCTTCCTGGGATCATGAGTTGTATTCTCAAGAAGCTAGACAAACAAAATTAGCAGGGTATGGTGGTGCGTGCCTGTGGTCCCAGCAGTTCACAAGGCTGAGGTGGTTAAGATTGCTTGAGCCCGGGAAGTTGAGGCTGCAGTGAGCTATGATTGCACGACTGCACTCCAGCCTGGGCAAGAGAGTGAGACCTTTTTTTTTTTTTAAGAAAAAAAAAAAAAAAAAACAGCAGCAGGTAGGTTATGTGTTTTCTTCCCAAGCCATTACCTATATTATTTTTACATAACGTTCCATCAACAATGAAGGAATGTTGGTCTGGGGAGACCCCAGGCCTCTGTAAAAGCGAGAGATATCAAGGAAAAGCAAGATATTGAGTTAGGATGGGAAGATGTACTCTTCTAGGGTATCTTTTTCATATGGACCTGAGGATGTTAAGGGGTACAGTGGGAAGGGGGAGTGAATCAAAGCAACTAACTTGCAATATCATGGCATGCTCAGGTGGGACCTCAGATCTCTGACTCACTCGCCCTGATACCACAGTTTTCCAATTTGATATTTCCTGAGAAACCAGGAAGTGCCCGTGGCTGTACATAAATACCAGGCCAACAGGCTACAGGGGTGTGACAGTGCTAGTCGTCATATTTGGGAGGAAGATCCATGTTTGTATTCATAGCTGCACAGCAGACCTGGTTCCACAGTGTCAAGACACTCCTTTCTTCTCATCATAAACTGAAAGAAAACAAATCAATGAAATATATTACATTTCATTGAATCCAAAACATCACAGTCATAGCAGAGTGATGCTTAGGGCACTCTGCTAAGTAATACTAGTTGCTGCTTTTTTTTTTTTTTTAGATGGAATCTCGCTCTGTTGCCCAGGCTGGAGTGCAGTGGCATGATCTTGGCTCACTGCAGCCCCCACCTCCCAGGTTCAAGCGATTCTCATGCTTCAGCCACCTGAGTAGCTGGGACTATAGGCATGTACCATCACACCCAGCTACGTTTTTGTATTTTTTTTTTTTTCCAGTAGAGACAGAGTTTTGTCATGTTGGCCAGGCTGATCTCAATCTCCTGGCCTCAAGTGATCCACCTGCCTCGGCTTCCCAAAGTGCTGAGACTACAGGCATGGGCCACCATGCCTGGTCTCAATTGCTGCCATTTGTTAAATGCCAGTTGCTGTGCTAAGTACTGCAGGTTGAGTGCATACAGAGTACACAGGTCAGTCCAGTAGAGTCTAAGCTCCATGATAGCAGTGGATGAAGATGGTGTTTCCAGAATCTAACATAGTACTTGGCATATAATAGATGCTCAATAAATATTCTACGTTGGGTCCCAGAATGTGTATATCAGAAGTTACATAGCAAGGGTTATTACCTGTTGCCGAAGAGGTGAATTTCGAGGAAAGAGCAATCCAAGGACTAGAGAAAGTGTCATGGAGAAGCTGGGACTTGAGCTTTAAAAGACAGTAGGTGAGCAGAAAGGATGGAAAAGGCCCAGAGACAAGCTAGGCTTGTCTTGTTCAAGGAATAATAAGAGACCATTAAACTTTGTTGTTACAGGTTTCATAATAGTGGCAGGTGCCCAGTTCTCTGGGCTCACTGAGAGGAAATGACTAACTGGATGATTAGAAAGAGGCCTCCCATAGTAAGTGATGTTCCTTGCAGAACTGGTTAGAGGTTAGTGTGCTCATACCCAACTGAGAGGAGTAAATGAAGTAAAAGAGTGGGAAGTCGGCTGGGCATGGTGGCTCACACCTGTAATCCTAGCACTTTGGGAGGCTGAAGCAGGAAGATTCCTTGAGCTCACGAGTTGGAGCCCAGCCTGAGCAACATAGTGAGACCCCATCTCTACAAAAGATTAAAAAAATAACTGGGCGTGGTGGCTTGTGCCTGTGGTTCCAGCTACTTGGGAGGATTGATTGAGCCCAGGAGGTTGAGGCTGCAGTGAGCTTTGAGTGTGCCGCTGCATTCTATCCTGGGCAACAGTGAGACTCTGTCTCAAAAACAATACAAAAAAGACTGAGAAGTCACGTCAGAGTTCAGAGCTGAAAGTGACAAACAGGCCCAACCCCTTTGTTACACACACAGAAGCAACGGCCCAGAAAGGTTGTATAACATGTCCAAGGCCACACAGGTAGGAGGGAGGCAGGGTGAGGCCTTCTGAATTATTGTCTGAGTGCTTTATTCACCACACCTGCTGCTCTCCCAAGATCTAGGAGCAGCTCCACATATATCCCCAAAAGTCGAAGCCCGGGAAGAGATAGGGGAAGGAAGTGACTTTACCCCACCCATATCCTAGGTTTAATCAAATTTTACCATCAAAATATTGGAAATATAGGTCCGGGCACAGTGGCTCACACCTGTAATCCCAGCACTTTGGGAGGCCAAGGCAAGTGGATCACCTGAGGTTGGGAGTTTGAGGCCACTGTGACCAACATGGAGAAACCCCCTCTCTACTAAAAATACAAAATTAGCCAGGCGTAGTGGCACGTGCCTGTAATCCCAGCTACTTGGGAGGCTGAGGCAGGAGAATCGCTTGAACCCAGGAGGCGGAGGTTGCGGTGAGGCAAGATCGCACCATTGCACTCCAGCCTGGGCAATAAGAGCAAAACTCTGTCTCAAAAAAAAAAAAAAAGGAAATATAGTAAGCCTTATTTTGAGAGCTTAGGTTCACCCTTTTAAATAAATAAAACCTAAACACTTACTACCTAAGTTTATTCTATTTTGTCTTATTCTTTTGTTTCATGAATTTATATCTTGCCTGTTAGACTAGATTCATTCACTCAAATGGAACTAACTTTAAAGACCATCTAGTTTAACTCCACTTATTTTGCTATTCCTGAAGTTCCAACAGATGAAACGACTTGACTGAAACTACAGAATGCTTTAGAGGACATTTCAGCTTTCCATATCCTTGCCCCAGCTCCCAGATGGAGTCTCCCTCTGTCGCCCAAGCTGTAGTGCCGTGGCACCATCTTGGCTCACTGTAGCCTCCGCTTCCCGGGTTCAAGCGATTCTCCTGCCTCAGCCTCCCAAGTAGCTGGTGGCGTGCGCCACCACACCCGGCTAATTCTTGTATTTTTAGTAAAGACGGGGTTTTACCATGTTGGCCAGGCTGGTCTCAAACTCCTTACCTCAGATGATCAACCTGCCTTGGCCTCCCAAAGTGCTGGGATTACAGTCGTGAGTCACAGCACCCAGCCTATAATTAAAATTTTAAACGATTTTAATTTAAATCAACTGATTTTTAGGGGGGGAGGTGGGATAGTTGTAAAAATATAAAATGTTATGAGAGCAAGTGGAAGGAATAAAAGTAAACTGCCTAATTAATATAAACTGAAGAAAGTGATTTTATAGAGTGGGATAGAAAAATAGCCAGAGGGGTATGCGGTTGAGCAAATTTTGAACCATCACTGTAGTGTTAATGGAAATATAATGCAGGAAATGGCCGTGCTTTTATGGATAAGATACACAATCCAGAACGGGCCTTGACATTTAATGGAGAGCACTGGCTTGGGAGGGCAGTTTTGAATATGCTGCTTCATGAGCTGTTTGGTTTTAAACAAGTTATTTTATTCCTCTTTGCCTGTTTCCCCATTTGTAAAACGTGAGCAGTATTACCTTGCCTCAAGAGCCTTGGTAAAATAGAACATCGGATTGTGTGTGTATGTGTGTAGAAAATTTTCATGTAAAGTTTTATTGACTGACATTATAAAAATTTGCTTATTAAACAGTGACAACTGTAATTATTTTACAAAAATTATCTTTGCCCTGTTGATTATTTTACTTATGCTGCCTAAAGATTAAAAAATAATAATCCCACAGTTTTAAGCTCATCAGCATACCACACTAGGATTTATGTGTATTTGGTGAGTGTTCAGAAATGGTGTTTGAGTTACTTCTAGTATTAAACTCACTATCCTGCAGCATGATAAGCTGCGACCATGGTGAATCCTTGTCTCTACTAAAAGAACAAAAATTAGCTGGGTGTGGTGGCGGGTGCCTGTAATCCCAGCTACTCAGGAGGTTAAGGCAGGAGAATTGTTTGAACCTGGGAGGTGGTGGTTGCAGTGAGCCCAGATTGTGTCACTGCACTCTAGCCTGGGCGACAGTGAGACTCCTTTTCAAAAAAAAAAAAAAGAAGTTGCAGACTCCTGTAATTTGGGCACTTGATCCTCATTTGTTGTCCTGTTTGCCTAGATTGGGACCTGGATATGAAAAGGGGAAAGGGAGGCTTTGAGCTAGGTCTCCGGGTTGGAATTTCTCCCAGCAGGGATTTTACTTCAGGCTACTTGCCAAAATAGACCGGCATTACAGAGCAAAAGCCACCAGGAACGTTTTTCCTCTTGCTGTTGAGATTTAGGACCTAACTGTGATAGATTTACCTCTGAAGTCTGGTGATCCAGGAAGTCTGCTATGAGCCCTGCAGCTCTGGAAGTTTTACACAGAGCAGGATAAAATTTCTCCAAATAGAAGTAAAGTAGGTGCTAGAGGAAAAGCAGTGGGGGTTGGGTGGGCTGGCCAGAGTGTTGTGGTAACACGGAAAACCAGGGTTTGTGATTCCTCCTGGCAGGGCTGGGGAGGAGATGAGCACGTGTACAGACAAATTGCCTCCTCTCAGGGTTTGCTGCAGAAAGACTGCTTCTAGATGCATTGCTAGGCAGGCAGTTGTGTTTTTGCTTTCTTTTTTGCATATTATTTCAACAATGTTTTCCTTTCTTTTCTTTTTTTCTTTCTTTTTTTTTTTTTTTTTTTTTTTTCGAGACAGAGTCTTACTTTGTCGCTCAGGCTGGAGTGCAGTGGCGCGATCTTGGCTCACTGCAACCTCTGCTTCCCGGGTTTAAGGAATTCTCCTGCCTCAGCCTCCCGAGTAGCTGGGACTACACTACAGGTGGGGACCCCTGCGCCCAGCTAATTTTTGTATTTTTTTTTAGAGACGGGGTTTCACCATGTTGGCCAGGCTGGTCTTGAACTCCTGACCTCGTGATCCATCCGCCTCGGCCTCCCAAAGTGCTGGGATTGCAGGCATGAGCCACCGCGCCCAGCCCCTGTTTTCGTCATCCATTTAAAGAGATTGATAGGTCAGGAAAGAAACCTCAGATTATTAAAAGGTGAAGAACGTTTGAAATGGACTAACAGTAATTGGGGGCTGACTGTTAGAACATTCTCGTTTTACAGCAAATGTTCTTTTTTCTACTTTACTATTCTTTGTCATAGCAATATTATATATTCATCATAAAAATACTAGAAATGGGAATAAGTGAAAAGAAAGAAAAAACTCGGTTTCTGTCACCTTTAACACTTTTTTCAAATATGTGCATTTAAAATATTTTTCCCTTTTTAACAAAACTACAATTCTTTCATAAACTTTTTTCAGCAATTCATGTTAGATGTCACCCAGGCTGGAGTACATTGGCACAATCTCAGCTCACTGCAACCTCCATCTCCGAGGTTCAGGTGATTCTCCTGTCTCAGCCTCCGGAGTAGCTGAGATTATAGGTGCATGCCACCACAACCAACTAATTTTTGTATTTTTAGTAGAGACGGGTTTTCGCCATGTTAGCCAGGCTGGTCTTGAACTCCTGACCTCGGGTGATCCACTGCCTTGGCCTCCCAAAGTTCTGGAATTACAGGTGTGAGCCACTGCGCCCGGCCTTATAAGAGTATTTTATTATATCGACATGCCATAGTTTATTTACCTGGGCCCTTTTGCTTTTTTGCCTTTTTATTGAGACAGAGTCTCACTCTGTTGCCAAGCTGGAGTACAGTGGCGTGATCTCCCGCACTGCAGCCTCCGCCTCCTGGATTTAAGCAATTCTGCCTCAGCCTCCTGAGTAGCTGGGACTACAGGCACACTCCACTGCTCTCTACCCAGACCCTTTTGAGGAAATTTTAGTTCTTTCTGTTTAGGTTGCTTCTAAGCTTTTTAAAACATTGACCATCCCTGTATGAACATATTTGTGCCCTTATCCAATTATTTAGTAGAATAAATTCCTAAAAGTGGGCTTCTGGGCTATATAAGGTTTGATTTTTTTTAAAGTAGATAAAGTATTGAGGTTTGATTTTTTTTTTTTAAGTAGAAAAAGTATTAAAGTTTTAATTTACTCCCCTATCCCTCTTTGCCCTTGATTTTAACTTTTAAAATGAAAGGACTTGGTAAAATTGGCCTTTCCCTTCATTTCACATAATTTCTGCCATAAATTACCTGGAATACTGTTGCATATTTGCTGTGTATGACACAACTAGGTTAGATTCTGTCTGAGGGATTTACTTATTTATTTTTTTATTTTGAGACAGAGTCTCGCTCTGTCATCCAGGCTGGAGGCGCAGCCTCTGCCTCCCAGGTTCCAGCGATTCTCCTGCCTCAGCCTCCTGGGTAGCTGGGATTACAGGCACACGCCACCACGCCCAACTAATTTTTGTAATATTAGTAGAGACAGAGTTTCACCATTTGGCCAGGCTGGTCTCGAACTCCTCACCTCAGGTGATCCGCCTGCCTTGGCTTCCCAAAGTGCTAGGATTACAAGCATGAGCCACTGTGCCCAGCCTGTCTAAGGGATTTATAATTGATGTTATATTGGGTGACGTTTGATAAATGCAATCATATTAATATGTGCAAATATACTTAAATGTATCATTGTTCACAGTCTTATTGTGGGCAAACTATGGCTCTAAATATCAGGTTAAATTGTGCTCTAGAATTGCACCACTTTGTTATTAGCTACCAGATGGCTACCAAAACCCAAAAGTGGAATTCCAGGTTAGAATGCATATGGTTTGCCTGCCTGGGAAAAAACTGGAGACAGAATAGCTATTGGTCAAGAGCATAGACTCTGGAGCCAAGGTAGGTTCAGATCTCAGCTCTTCTACTTACTGGGGCAGTTACTTAATTTTTCTCCTTTCCTCATCAGTAAAATGGGGCCAATAATAGGGTGTTATGAAGCTAAATTAACATTTGTAAAATACCTAGAACAGTGCGTGACACACGTAGTGCCATATAAATATTTGTTTTCTTTCCTTTTTGACACAGGGTCTCACTCTTGTTGTCCAGGCTGGTGTGCAGTGGAGCTATCACAGCTCACTGCAACCTCAACCTCGCAGGCTCAGGTGATCCTCCCACTTCAGCCTTCGGAGTAGCTGGGACTACAGGCACATGCTACCACGCCCAGCTAATTTTGTTTGTTTGTTGTTTTGTAGAGACTGAGGGTCTCACTGTGTTGCCCAGGCTGGTCTCGAACTCCTGGTTTCAAGTGATCCTCCTGCCTCTGTCTCCCAAAATGCTGGAATTACAGTCATGAGCCACTGTGCTCAGCCAGTATGACTTTTTTTTTTTTTAATTATTTTGTTCCTGTGAGGTTAAAAAGTATCGGTTAAGCTTGAGTTCCCATTGATCTCAACTTCTACCCCAAATCCTAGGTCCTTTCCTGAGACAAACTCTGGGATGAATTTCGTTGTGTTTTCCTTCCAGACCTTTCTCTGTACACTAACATAATTTTTTATATATATATATGTATATATGTATATATGGGTGTATATATGTATATGTGTGTATATATATGTGTATATATGTATATATATGTATATATATGTGTGTGTGTGTATATATATATATATATTTTTTTTTTTTTTTTGAGACAGAGTTTCACACTTGTTGCCCAGGCTGGAGTGCAATGGCGCGATCTCGGCTCACTGCAGCCTCTACCTCCTGGGTTCAAGCAATTTTCCTGCCTCAGCCTCCCAAGTAGCTGGCATTACAAGTGTGTGTCGCCACACCAGGCTAATTTTTTTGTATTATTAGTAGAGATGGGGTTTCACCACGTTGACCAGGCTGGTCTTAAACTCCTGACCTCAGGTGATCCGCCCATCTCGGCCTCCCAAGGTGCTGGGATTACAGGCCTCACGTGAGCCACCGCACCCAGCCTATATGTTTATATAGAAATATGTATGGGTTTTTGCAGATTTTCCTTTCTTTCGTCTCTTTTCCCTGTTCTCCATTTTCTTACAAATTGTGCATTTTCTTAAAAAATTGTGGCATATTGTTGTGTGCCTTTCTTCTCCCTGGTTCATTTAAGTGTAAATGTTTGGAAGATGTGAGCGGGACTCCCAGTTCCTGTGAATCACTCCTGCCATCCCTGTTCTTGCTGTCCTGGGACCACCCAGCTGAAATCTGCTCTGTGATGGCTTTAGGGTTCATTGTCTAAAGGAGGGGGAGGTTTGGGGTCCCTTGGCTAAGCTCTGGGTGAAAGACTGCAGAAAGAGGCCCAGGGGCAGACTAAACAGGCAACTGCTGCCCACTTTACAGTTTTGTCTCTCATCACAAGAGATGGCTGGGCCTTTGGAATTCTTTCCTCAAAAGGGCATTGCCCATTTCCCACGCAAAGCAACAACAAAAAGGCTTAGCGTGGGATAGAAAAGGAAGAGATAATAATCTTAGATTCAAACTCCAGTGGTGGAATTTCAAGGGTTTTAGGACTAGGAAAGGACACCAAATAGAAAGGAAGGTGTTGATCCAGGTACTGCTGGGCCCGCTGGTGCACTTCTCAGTCCAGTACGCTTAGGGTTCCAGCTCCATCCTTTAGGACGAGCCCTGCTTGATAGCCCGGGTGACTTGCGCGATTCATATGTAAATGTGGGAAGCCTGGGGGGAAATGCCGACCCTATTCAAAGGAGTTTAGGGGGTTGTGGAGCATTCCAGAGCTCTGGGAAGATTCTGCCCTGCCTGCTTACCCTCAGGCCCACACCTCCACACACAGCCAACTCTGGGCACTGCAGGTAGGTCCTGGGGTGTGGGAGCGAGCACAGAAGGAAGTGGAACAGGCAGCCTCTTCGTCCCCGCTCAAGGGCACCTGGGATCTGGCCGGGAGCTCAAAATTTTCCCCATTAGAGATAGAGCCAGCTTTCTGAGGCAAGAGAAGGGTGCATGGCTCTGCTCTTTAACTCTGAAGTGTGTGTGATGGAGTTGTGGGAAGCCATGGGCTAATGACTCCCTTCGAGCTTTAGGAAGTGAGCCTGGTGATAATGTACTAACCAGAAATGGTTGGGGGTGTCTTGAGAAGGAATGGAATCAGGACTTGGGGTGGGGGGTAAGCCACAATCACTGAAGGAACCCCACAACTAATTGTTTTATCACAGGAAGTAAATTTGTGCAACAGTCCCAGCTCCTTTAACACCTGCAGGGCTATCCTAGGAAGAAAATAAGAGCTCGTCTGCACAGGGCACTTCTCTGCTTGGTACGTTTTACCAAGTGCATTTACCATCTATCAGGTGCAGACGGCATATTCGGGCCCATTGTGGGAAAAGGACTAATGTTTGTTGCGTTATTACCTTGTTTAACTCCCTCAACTACTCTGCAAAGCAAGTATTATTATCCTCATTTTATAGATTGGGAAATTGAGGCCAGGAGATAAAAGTGGACATTTCCAGGGCTCCCCAGCTACATAGTGGGGAAGTGCAAGATTCAAAGCTGCTTTTTCCACCACAGTTGGCTGAGGGTGAAGGCCGCCTTCTCCCGCTTTGTTGTCCGGGATACTAAAAATTTAATTTTTTTAGAAATGGGTGTCTCACTATATTGCCCAGGCTGGTCTTGAACTCCTGGGTTCCAGCAGTCCTCCCACCTCAGATTCCCAAAGCGCTAGGATTACAGGCATGAGCCACCACGCGTGGCCCAGACACTAAAATTTTAGAGCAGATATTTTTATTAGAATATATGTGGCATAAAGGAAAAAGTTTTTATACTTACAGTCATTTCAAGCCAGACTTTAAAATTTGACTTAATCTTTGAAAACTCTCTTTGAGTGTTAAGAAATGTTTGTGGCACCTGAAGGTCACCTGTGTCTTCAGAAATACCTTGGGTTGCCAGGAGCAGTGACACATGCCTGTAGTCCCAGCTACTTGGGAGGCTGAGGTGGGAGGATCTCTTGAGAGCCCCAGGAGTTTGAAACCAGTCTGGGTAACAGCCCCCTCCTTTAAAGAGAGAGGAAGAGAAAGAGGAGGGAAAGAAACACCTAGAGTTTTATTAAAATTGCGGATACCCCGGTCCCACCCAGATTTGCTGAATCTGAATCCCGGGGATGGTGTCCAGGAAACTGCAATTTAGTGAAAACATCCCACAGGGGTTTTTAATCACACCAAAATATTTGGGGTTTTAAAGGCTGCTCAAGAGTTTATAAACCCCATTTTCGGGGGGTGGGGGCGCGGGGGAAGGCATGCTGGTAGTTTAAAAGAATTGTTATTGTTTTTCTCCATTTTAAAGAAATAAAAATCTAATACATAGGCTGGCTGGCTTCTGATTGATGAGTAAGTGCTTGCTGGTACTTTGTGTTTTCAACTACTATAATTAGTAGAATTTTGATTCTCAGGAGAGTACACAGTGGTTTCCAGGGAGTTTTTAAGATTTGAAGCAAATAATCCCCTGACCTTTTCTCATTGGGATTCCAGGCCAGGGAAACCAAATGGTGCAGGATTAAGTGCACAGGATTTGGATTTAAATATATTTAGGTTCGAAATCCACTACTGCCATTTCCTCACTCACTATATAACTTCAGACAAGTTTGTCAGCCTCTCCAAGCCTGGATTTTCTTACCTATTAAATGGTAGTAATAATACCTACTTAAAAATTCTGATGTGAGTATTAAATGAGTTCAGGGATATAATCTGTAAAGTACCTGGCATGTGATAGGAATTCAGTAAATGTTCTCCCTCTCCAGAGCTTTTTAGTCTTGTATTTAAAATGAGTTTCTATTCTCAACTTGGCACTAGTGAAACCATATTTGGGATTGAAAGTCTGTTGCTTTGAGATCACAAAGAAAATTTAAAACAAGGCTATTAGAAATAAATTTTACATGTAACGCAATGAATTTAGAATCATAATCGAACACTGATGAAATGAGGGTTATGCTTCAAGTTTTGCCTTTCATTCTACCAAAAAGTTCAAGAAAGCTTTTTCTGTTATGTCTTAAGTTTTATTTTGAATAATATCAAATATACAGAAAATTGCAATAGTACAATGAAACTCCTGTATACATTTTATACAAATTCACCCATATTTAACATTTTGCTGTTTTTATCTCATTCTCTCAATCCCCACTCTCCACATGCAGTTTTTTTTTTTAATGAACTAAGAGTACATTGCATATATTGTGCCCCTTAGTAAGCTTCAGTGTGTATTTTGTATGAACATGGATTTTTTTTTTTGAGATGGAGTCTTGCTCTGTTCTCCCAGGCTGGAGTGCAGTGGTGCAGTCTCGGCTCACTGCAACCTCTGCCTCAAATTTTTGTATTTTTAGTAGAGATGGGGTTTCACCATGTTGGTCAGGCTGGTCTCGAACTTCTGACCTCAGGTGATCCGTCCGCCTCAGCCTCCCAAAGTGCGGGGATTACAGGTGTGTGAGCACTGCACCTGGCTGGACTTTTGTTTTTACTCAGGCTGGAGTCAGTGGCATAATCTCAGCTTACTGCAACCTCTGCTACCCAGGCTCAAGCCATCCTCCCACCTCAGCCTCCTGAGTAGCTGGGACTATAGGTGTGTGCTAGTCCATGCCCTGCTGATTTTTGTATTTTTTGTAGAGATGAGGTTTCACCATGTTGCCCAGGCTGGTCTTGAACTCCAAGCTCAAGTGATCTACCCACCTCAGCCTCCCAAAGTGCTGAGATTATAGGCATGAGCCACCACACTTGGCCTAAAATGGTGATTTGCTGACTCCATTATTTCCTCTCTTATTTATCAGCTGACATTCTACCACAACAAGGAGCTTTCTCTTCTCCCCCATTTATTTATGTGCTTATCAATATGAACTTACAGATTCTTATTTTATTCAGTGGAATAATCCATTGTTGTGCTTTTTCATTTATACTCAAATTGTGCCACATTGGCCAGTGGGAGCCCCTTCAAGCTGGCCTCTGTGCCCTTTGACCTATCCCTACCATGTTGTTGAGTACTTCTTCACTTTCTGCCACATTTCAGGCTCAGCTATACCTTCTCTGCCCCAGCCCTGGAATTAGCCATTTCTCCAAAGAACCCTGCCTCCTTTTAGTGGAGAATGGCATCTAGAAACCAGAATTTGGGTTGTATTCTGAAACACTGGAATTACTTTTTTTTTTTGAGACAGGGTCTTTCTCTGTCACCCAGTCTGGAGTGCAATAATGGCACTATCTCGTGTTGCTGCAACCTCTGCCTCCTGGGTTCAAGTGATTCTCATGCCTCAGCCTCCCAAGTAGCTGGGATCACAGGTGTGTGCCACTATGCTTAGCATTTTTGTATTTTTAGTAGAGATGGGAGCTTGCCATATTGGCCAGGCTGGTCTCGAACTCCTGACCTCAAGTGATCCGCCAGCCTTGGCCTCCCAAAGTGCTGGGATCATGGGCGTGAGCCACTGCACCCGTCCCAGAATTCCTAACTTCTGAGAGAAAGCAGTGTGGAAAATTTTTTGGAGAATAAAATCTGCTGTGAAGGCCGACTTTCCATAAGTAGTTTGAACACTTGTGTTTTTGCTTCTTAAATCTGGGTTAAAATATTCCTGTAATTGTACTCAGACTTACTAGTATATTTACATACCAAATTTGTAGTTGTTTAATTGGATCATAAAGAATTTGATAGACTAAGCAGAGGCTGATTGTTTCACTGCTGTTCTTTTCCATTGCTTATTACCGTGTTTAATGCTCATTTCAGATGAACAAATGCTGTTCCATGTTTATAAATAACTCTCTCATCCTATGTATCTAAGTAATAGTCAGATAATTGTAAAAGCTAATGACAGGATACATATTTGTTTTTTAGAATAATGCAGTTTAGTTCTTAGAGATTCTTATACTTGAAAATACCATTGATAAGCTTCATGTTTATAGTAAGTTTGTATCTACTAGGACATTTGAGGTAAGAAAACCTGCTTGTGAGTTTTGGTTAAGGTTTTCATAGGGAAAATCTAAACAATTTTTTTACCTATTTCATTATATGCTAATGTTGACCTACCATTACAGTGACTGGAAAATGATAGGTCCTGTAATTATCCAGATCTCAGATGGATAATTTCTTATTTTTTATTTTACCCTTAGTTGGCATTGTTCTGTGTTCCCCATAATATTCTGTTTAATGTGCTACATCTGTATTTTGAACTTCCAGCTTGTTATTTCTGGTGCTTTGATCATGGACCATGTTTTATATCTGATTAAGTGAAAGCAAGTCTTTATAAGGTCAGACCCCTCTAACCTCTTTTGCAAGGAGCTTGTAAACATGCTTTGTTCACTCAAAGTGGGCTAGCTACTTCTTTTCAGGACACATTCTCAAAATGGTATTGCACAGGTTGGAGTTCTCTCTGCAGTTATGGCTTTCTAAGCACTTCAGCTGTCCCTGTTTACAACTGACATGTGCGATCTGATTTCCTGAGGGTTGACAATAGTGAGACCTTTGGTTCTCAAGGAATGGGTTCTGTTTGCCTCAAACTGTGGAAGGGTGCTGCTTTTACACCCAGAGCTGCTAACCAGTTCTCTTTTCCCTTCTAGAAATGACGCTCCTCTCCTCCCAGTCTTCATCACTGGTGGCCCCTTCTGGGTCTGTGTCCACCGAAAATCCAGAGCAGAGGATGCTGGAGAAGAGAGCCAAGGTCATAGAAGAACTTCTTCAGACAGAAAGAGACTACATTCGGGATCTGAAAATGTGTATTGAGCGGATCATGGTACCCCTGCAGCAGGCACAGGTGGGAACTGGGAGACAGAGTTAGTTTGACCTTGAGTATGGTCCTCCAGGCCAGAAGCATTAGGATATAGGAGCTTTTACCACAGATTTATTGGATTTGAAATAGAAACTGTGACTGTGAGTGCTGCTGCTCTTAATCAAGGGCCTCAATATACGTGTGTCATCAGCTAAGCCTTCAGCATCCTTTCACTTGTCAAGACTAGTGTTAGCCTACCAGACACTGCAGTCACTCCCAGGACACTTCCTGTTTCTGTGGCTCCTGAACACAGTTACAGGGAGTCTGAATTGTGGCCCTGCTGGAGGGCTGAGTGATGATGTAACAAAGCCTGGCGGTGAGCAGTTACATTACCCTAGTACCTGTTTATATAGAGTTTATCCAGGAAACGCTTACTAACAAACATGTGAGTAGGCTAGGGACTTTTCTCGATGCTGGAGGTAGTAAGAAAAGGGTAACAATGTCCCAGGGTTTATAGTCCTTATTGCTTGTAACTTGACCAGCTGGGCTGGGCTTGGGTTTACACCCTTGGAGCATTCACTGCCAAGTACTTCTGCAGCAGGTAGGCAGTGCTACGGGATGTTGGTCGCAGTTGGGAATTTGTATCCCAGTGCATTTGTAGACCAAATTGCTTCCATTATCACTTTACTAAAGTGCTGGTGGGGGTGGCAGAGAATAGTTGGATCAAGGACAAAGGATGACACTAAAGATAATGTTGGATATTTCTAGTCTGGAAACTTCGTGAAAGTGAGTGAAGAAAGTGACCTTGAGCAATTTTTCTACACTTCTTGAAGAGCTGTTCCTAAGATGATTGAAATGCCATTAAGCTCATTTCCGTGCATCTTTATGTTTTGTTTCCTTTTCTCAGGTACCAAACATTGATTTTGAGGGACTTTTTGGAAATATGCAGATGGTAATTAAGGTCTCGAAGCAATTATTGGCTGCTCTGGAAATCAGCGATGCTGTAGGTATGAGCTCCTGTGTTGTTTCAGAAGCAGCTTTTTAAAAAAACTTCATGGGCAGGAGGAAGGGGCCTTCCTGATACTGAGTAACTATGCCTCCGGGAAGATACAGGTGTAGGTACTTAGTCCAGAGGTTACTTGTCCTCTGCTTTCCTTCTGTCTCAGCCTACTTTGGGGTAATATAGGATGTTAGCAATAGAAGTAGTTTTGGATATCATACAGTACAGTGTTTTTCCACACTCATGGTTGCAGCCCATTACTGGGTCATGAGATCAACTTATTTTTCAAGAAAATATCCGAATGCAGCCAGGCACAGTGGCTCACACCTGTAATCCCAGCACTTTGGGAGGCCGTGGCAAGGGGATCACCTGAGGTCAGGAGTTTGCGATCAGCCTGGCCAACATGGTGAAACCCTGTCTCTACTAAAAATAGAGCTGGGCGTGGTCATGGGCTCCTGTAACCCAGCTACTTGGGAGACCAAGGTGGGAGGATTGCTTGAGTCTAGGAGGTTGAGGCTGCAGTGAGCTGAAATCGCGCCATGAGCCACTACACTACCGCCTGGGGTACAGAGCAAGACTTGGTCTCAAGAAAAATAAAAGAAAATATCAGAATGCACTGTAAGTTTAACTACCAATTTTTGAAACTTATCTGTTGTTTTTTTTTTGACACAGGATTTCTACGCTGTCACCCAGGTTGGAGTGCAGTGGTGCGAATTCAGCTCACTGCAGCCTCAACCTCCTAGCCTCAAGCCATCCTCCCTACCTTGGTCTCCCACGTAGCTGGGAATACAGGCATGTGCCATCACGCCCAGCTAATTTTTTGTAATTTTTTTTTTGTAGAGACGGAGTTTTGCCATGTTGCCCAGGCTGGTTTCAAACTCCTGGGCTCAAGCGATCCGCCCACCTCGGCCTCCCACAGTGCTGGGATTACAGGTGTGAGGCACCACATCTGGCTGAAACTTTTATTTTCATTTCACATATATGTGTACTGAGTCATAATTTAAAATACATTTACGTGGGACATTGTCAAAATGTTTTTAAAACATTCATCTAGTTCTTATAAACAAGGGAACTTATTGGTTGTCCATTGCTATTTAACAATTGCACCGAAACTTAGCAGCTAAAAAAATTAAACATGTATTACACCTCGCTGCTTCTGTATGTCAGGAGTCTGGAGGTGGCTCTGCTGGGTGGTTCTGGCCCAGGGTCTCATGAGGTTGGAGTCAGTTGTTGGCCTCGACTGCTGTCATCTGGGGCTCAGGGATCTGCTTCCAAGAAAGCTCACTCAGCTCTTCAGGCCTCAGTTTCTTGCCACGTGAGCCTCTCCCTGGGCTTTCCTCACGATGTGGCATGAGTCACGAGTCACCTAGAGTGACCTGTGAGAGAGAGCGAGAGACAGAATGAGAGAGAGCACGCAAGAGCAAGCACGCCTGAGACAGGAGCCACAGAGTCTTCTATAACCTGATCTTGAACATGACACAGCATCACTTCTGTCATATTCTGTGGGTCATACAGACCAGCCCTGGCACAGTGTGGGAGGAGACATCCTATCATTTTGCTGCTTTATTGGAATCCTAATTACAAGAGGCTATCCCAGTTCCAGCCATGACACTATACACAACAACATCCAGCAGAAGGAAGGAGTGACCCCTGTGTCATTTTAAGAGTTTGCAAACCTTTTCCAGAGCTCCCTGATCAGCTACCTTATTTCTCGTTGGCCAGAAGTGGGTGACATGCATGCAGCTAAGCTGATGGCTAGAAAGGGGAATGGGTCATGATGCTGGCTTACACTAGATGGAATTTACCTGACTCACCTGGGAGAAAAACGGACACAGGAACAAAATCAGTGTTCTGCCCCCTGAAGGGAAGAGGAAACAGCTCTGGGACGTTGTAGCATGGTTAATGTTTCCTGAGTGTTTCTCTCACCACATACCCTCTTCTCAAGATAGGTCCAGCTGGATCTCAGTTGTTCTCTACAATAGACAGCCCTCTGAGGTTTAGGTACTGTTGTTTCTTCTTTTTTTAGACAGAGTCTCACATTGTTATCCAGACTGGACTGCAGTGGCACAATGACAGCTCACCCACAGCCTCGATGACCCAGGTCAAGCAATCTTCTCACCTCAGCTCCCTGAGCAGCTGGAACTATAGGCATGCACCATCAGGCCCAGCTAATTTTTAAATTTTTGTAGAGATGGAGTCTCACTATGTTGCCCAGGCTAGTCTTGGATGCCTGGCCTCAAGTGATCTTCCCTCCTCAGACTCCCAAAATGCTGTGACTATAGGCACGAGCCACCACACACCTTTTTGAGACAAGGTCTTGCTCTGCTGCCTAGGCTAGAATGCAGTGGCGTGATCATGGCTCACCTCATCCTCAACCTCCCAGGCTCAAGTGATCCTCCCACCTCAGCCTCCCAACTAGCTTTTTTATTTTTAGTAGAGATGAGGTGTTGCTCTGTTGCCCAGGCTGGTCTTGAATTCCTCCTGAGCTCAGTCCTCCCACACTGCTAGATTACAGGTGTGACCCACTCTGCAGCCAGTTTAGGTACTCTATCCTATTTTACAGTGAAGAAACCGACACTTAGAGGGAAGGTAATTTGCCCAGGTCACATGGCTAGTAACTGATGGGACTGGCATTCAAACTCAAGTCTTTCTGTCATGCAGGCAATGCCATTAGCCTCTATACAGAATACAACTGTGTCTTTTGCATTTTCTGGAACAGTTAGAAAAACGGAACCTGAGGTTCTTGCCCTTAGTCTAACCAGAGAGGTCAGGGAAGTTGAGGAAGGAGGCACACACATTGAGTTGGGCAGAAAGAAGTCACAGTGACCCAGTTTTAGTGTGATGGTGAAGCATAAACGCCAGTGTATACGATTTTTTAAGGCACTTGAAATAAGTATCTCTGGGTCATTTATTTGTATTAAGAAAGAAATGAGATAAAGTTGGCTGCTATCTAAAAGGGCTTAATTATAAATTAAGCAGTTACTCATTTTTCTTCCAGTTTATTACCTGTTGTCGTGCCTGGGGCTCTCAGGTGGTTGGAGTTAACCAGCTTCTGCAAGGCGCCTTCTCCCCTTAGATCGGATTCAAATCAGAAATGAGAGTCTTAGCATCTGTGTTTATAGTGTACTATACCTTACATTATGACAGTAAACTGAGAAATGAAAGCAAATATCCATAACCCCACCTCCATAAGATAGCACCTGCATTTATTTTTTCTTCTTTCCTTCGCTTCTTGTCCAAAGTCAAACAAGGAGCTGGGTAGCAGGCTTCGATGTGCTGAAGACACACAGAGGTAGTGGAGAGGCCTCGACACTGAAAGGCTGACACCTAGGCGCGAGGACTAATTTTTAGAGGAGGGATGGTGGGTGGTGGGGCCTGAGGGAGCCAAGACTGAGAGTACCATGCCTGTGGCTCTAGCGGAAGGCCAGGCGTGCGTTCAGTGGGGGATTCACAAAGGACAAACAAGGTCTGAAACATCCGATGAGGGAAGGCTCTGAGAAGACCATGAAGGGCAAGTTAAAGCCTTATGGAGCCACGGGCAAAAGGCAGGTGGCTGAGATAGAGAATGATCAAGCAGCACCGGGAGACTCTGGGTACATGGTCATAGGTGGAAAGTACTCGCTTTACGTGATTTTAAACACATCCCGCTGAGAGCTATGTTGTTCATAATGACCCAGGATGTGTGTTTCTATGTATATCTGTGCTTAGTTTTACCATGTCCAGTGTTTTCCTTTTTTTTTTCGAGGCAGTCTCACGCTATTTCCCAAGCTGGGGTGTAGCAGTGTGATCACAGCTCACTGCCCTCTACCTCCTGGGCTCAAGCGATCCTCCCACCTCAGCCTCCCTAGTAACTGGGACTACAGGTGCGTGCCACCACACCCAGCTAATTTTTATGTCTGATGTTTTCTGATATTTTCTTTTCTATTTGATCAGCCGGGCGTGTTGGCTCACACCAGTAATCCCAACACTTTGGGAGGCTGAGGCAAGGCGGGCAGATCATGTGAGCCCAGGAGTTCTGGGCCAGCCTGGGCAACATGGGAAAACCCCATCTCTACAGAAAAAAAAAAAAAATCCATTCTAGCTCATCAAAACAGTGCTGACTGTGACCCGTTAAGTATATTTTGTGATCCAGAGTTTGAAAGAGATGATAGGTGTAGCTTTGCTAGTTTGTAATTGATGTAAAATAGTGACTATCAGGGAAGTTGAAGAACGGCGAATTGAATGTAAATCATCAGTCTGGATGGTGAAGATTCTAAGAATGCAACTAGGGAAAGGGCTGCAAAAAGAAGGCGGCAGACTAATGTAGAATGGTGAAACCAGAGGAAGACGTGGGTGGCTTTAGGAATTCCAAAGTGGCCGTGAAGGCCAGGCACGGTGGCCCACGCCTGTAATCCCAGCACTTTGGGAGGCCAAGGTGGGCGGATTGCTGAGCTCAGGAGTTCGAGACCAGCCTGACCAACCAGGTGAAACACCATCCCTACAAAAAATACAAAAATTAGCCAGGTATGGTGGGGTACACTTGTAGTTCCAGCTATTTGGGGGGCTGAGGGCAGAGAATTGCTTGAGCCCAGGAGGTCAAGGCTGCAGTGAGCTGTGTTCATGACAGTGCACTCCAACCTGGGTGACAGAGCAAGGCCCCATCTCTTAAAAAAAAAAAAAAAAAAAAAAAAAACAGTGGCCGTGAAGATGAAAAAGGAGCAAGCCCCACCCCCACTGTTGTGACTGGTAGGTTGCAGGAGTAGACAGAAGGGAAGCTTCTGGCCAGGTGCCGTGGCTCATGCCTGTAATTTCAGTAGTTTGGGAGGCCAAGGCGGGAGGATTGCTTGAGGCCAGGAGTTCAAGCCCAGCCTGGGCAACATAGCGAGACCTCGTTTCTACAAAAAAAAAAAAAAAAAAAAAATTACCCAGGTGTGGTAGCACATACCTGTAGTCCCAGGTACTTGAGAGGCTGAGGCAGGAGGATTGCTTGAGCCCAGGTGTTGGAGGCTGCAGTGGGCAATGGTCACGACACTGCACTCCAGTCTAGGATATGGAGTGAGACCTTGTCTCAAAACAATTTTTTTTTTTTTTTACACAGAATCTCGCTCTGTGCCCAGGCTGGAGTGCAGTGGCATGACCTCTGCTCACGACAACCTCTGCCTCCTGGGTTCAAATGATTCTCCTGCCTCAGTCTCCCGAGTAGCTGGGATTACAGGTGCCTGCCACCATGCTCGGCTAATTTTTGTATTTTTAGTAGAGACGGGGTTTTGCCATGTTGGCCAGGCTGGTCTCGAACTCTTGACCTCAGGGGATCCACCCATCTTGGCCTCCCAAAGTGCTGGGATTACAGGCTTGAGCCACCATGTCCGGCAAACAATTTTTTTTTTTTTTTTTTAAAGGGAGGCAGCCGGGTTGTGGTGGTTCACACCAGTAATCCCAGCACTTTGGGAGGCTGAGACAGGCGGATCACCTGAGATCAGGAGTTTGAGACCATCCTGGCCAACATGGTGTAACCCTGTCTCTACTAAAAATACAAAAATGAGCCAGGTGTGGTGGCGCATGCCTGTGATCCCAGCTACTCAGGAGACTGAGGCAGGAGAATCACTTGAACTCAGGAGGCAGAGGTTGCAGTGAGCTGAGATCATGCCACTGCATTCCAGTCTGGGCAACACAGCGAGACTCCGTCTCAAAAAAAAAAAAAAAAAAAAAGAAGGGAGGCTTCCAGTGAGAAAGGGCAGTGTGAGGTGATATGAAAAAAATTAAGTTTCTCTTAAAGAAAGGAGTTATACATTAAGGAAAATAGTTTAAATAGAAACTTTTTAGGCCAGGCGTGGTGACTTAACGCCCGTTATCCCAGCACTTTGGAAGGGCCGAGGCAGGTGGATCACTTGAGCCCAAGAGTTTGTGACCAGCCTGACCAACGTGCCGAAACCCCATCTACCAAAAAATGCAAAAATTAGCAGGCGTGGTGGTGTCCCAGCTACTCAGGAGGCTGAGGTGGGAGGATCACTTGAGCCCAGGAGGTGGCAGGTGCAGTGAGCCAAGATTATGCCACTGCACTCCAGCCTGGGCAACCCAGGAGACCCTGTCTTAAGAAAAAAAAAAAGTTCTGCACAAGAACAGGGACTTCTATGGGACACAACAGTGAGAGAACAGAGGTGACTCCACAGAAGCAGCGATAGGGTCCCTAAGGGAGGGGTCGTGCCTGGACAGCTGGTAGGGATGGTTGGTTGTAGGGAAGCAGTAAACAGTATCATATTGGAGGGAGGAGAGCAAGGATGAGAGCTCTTTTTTGTGGAACATGGAGCTGAAGAAGGGAACACCAAATACACTGAGAAGAGGAAAGAAGGGCAAGAGGAAGAGTCGTCATAGTAAGCCAGGGACCCGCACATTCAGGCCACAGCTCTGAAGGCAATTGTTCTGTGGAAGTTTGCTTAGGAACTGTTGCTGTGCCTAACTGACTGTAGATGAGGGGTCTGGGGATAGGGAAAAAAATGACATCTTTATTTTTTTTTTTACTAATTTTTAACTGAAATATAGTGTTTATTTAAAGTATGAATGTAGGGAATAAACCACATAGTAGTAGCTGTGACTTTGTCACCAACAGAAGTCACATGTTTCTATCACATTAGGTTGTTGCAAATGTCTTGAAATTTCAGTAACCATCAACCAGTGGCAGCCAATGTTACCAGTGTGTGGCACTCCTCAAGCTGTGACAGTATGGGAATTGTTAGACTCAGTGCTACATTTGGTTATTTAATACCTTATAAAGAAGTACATATGGCTGGGGCTCACACCTGTAATCCCAGCACTTTAGGAAGCCCAGGCCAGGTGGATTGCTTGAGCCCAGGAGTTTGAGACCAGCCTGGCCAACATGGCAAAACCCTGTCTCTACTAAAATTACAAAAATTAACCAGGTATGGCAGCGCACATCTGTAGTCCCAGCTGCTCAGGAGGCAGAGGTGGGAGGATCACTTGAGCCTGGGAGGTGGAGGTTGCAGTGAGCCAAGATCGTACCACTACAGTAGAGCCTGGGCAACAGAGTGAGACCCTGCCTCAAAAAAAATAAAGAAGTATATAGGTTACTATATCATAAGTTGGGGATTTATCATTATAGGTATTTTAATGTAATACACTTTATCCAGTCTTATTTATGCGCAAAAATGCTAGAAACTGCGGCTGTAGAAGAACTCCGTCTCTACTAAAAATACAAAAATTAGCTGGGTATGGTGGTGTGTGCCTGTAATCCCAGCTACTTGGGAGGTTGAGGCAGAAGACTCACTTGAACCAGGGAGGCGGATGTTGCGGTGAGCCGAGATGTGCCATCGCACTCCAGCCCGGGCGACAAGAGACTCCGTCTCAGGAAGAAAAAAGTGAGGGGTTCCTCCTTATGGGGTTCTCATTACATCCCTACATGGAGAACGCTCTCAGATGCCTGACTTGGCTCGACTGCAAAGGGACTGGAGGCTCTGTTTCAGAGGCCAGTCGCACGTGTGTGTGTGTGTGTGTGTGTGTGTGTGTGTGTGTGTGTGTGTGTGTGTGTGTGTGTGTGTGTGTGTGTGTGTGTGTGTGTGTGTGTGTGTGTGTGTGTGTGTGTGTGTGTGTGTGTGTGTGTGTGTGTGTGTGTGTGTTCGTTCTAAAACAAATACATGAGCCTGGGCAACATGGCAAACCCCCCCGCTACCAAAAATATGAAAAATTAGCTGGGCATGGTGGCATGCACACGTGGTCCCAGCTACTAGGGACCGACCCGAGTCTGGGGGGTTGAGTCTGCAGTGGGCTGAGATTGTGCCACTGCACTCCAGCCTGGGTGACAGAGTGAGACCCTGTCTCAAAAAATAAAATAAAATAAAATGAATACATACATACATGGATGACATGGCTTTCTAAATTTTCCTTTAAATGATTACAACTTTTAGCTGTTAGATGGAAGTTTCTTACTATTTGATGGATAGTCTTACTATCATTTCTTGTAATAGGATTTAGCTGGTACTAAAGTTTGGCTGTGTACCTTACATTTAGTATACTGAGAAGAAAGTTTACTAAAAACACTGTATGTTTGTGTGTATTCCAAAGGACCTGTGTTTCTTGGTCACCGGGATGAGCTTGAGGGAACATACAAGGTTTACTGCCAGAATCATGATGAGGCCATTGCGCTGCTTGAAATCTACGAGAAGGATGAGAAGATCCAGAAGCACCTTCAGGACTCCTTGGCAGATCTGAAGTAAGAGTTTTGACCACTTAACTTCCATTACAGCTCTTTAGTTCTCTAAGTTATACCTGTGTATATGCCTGGACTTGATGATGACATCTATCTTATTTTAAACATAAGATATCCATGATATATATCATTTAGGTGGTTTCCTGATTGTATTTTTGTCCATGTGAATAAGTTTTATCTGTATGGAGTATTAGGTTAGCATTATCAGGTTAAAAAGCAGCCAGGAGAGGATGGTTTGGTCCAAATAAACAAGAGCATAGGTGAGAACACTAAATACAGGGGGTTTTTTTGAGACGGAGTCTCACTCTCACCCAGGCCAGAGTGCAGTGGTGTAATCTCAGCTCATTGCCCAGGTCAGCATACAGTGGCACAATCTTAGCTCACTGCATCCTCTGCCTCCTGGGTTCAAGCGATTCTCCCCGCCTTAGGCTCCCAACTAGCTGGAATTACAGGCGCACACCACCATACCTGGCTAATTTTTGTGTTTTTAGTGGAGATGGGGTTTCACCATGTTGGCCACCCTGGTCTCAAACTCCTGACCTCAAGTGATCCGCCTGCCTCGGCCTCCCAAAGTGCTGGGATTATAGGTGTGAGCCACCGTGCCCAGCCAAGGTATTCTAGACATCAGGTGAGATTGTCCTGGTCTTAGGGAAGCAAGGTATAAAGATATAATATATGGATAAGTAGATGAAAGAGAAATTATGGGCTTTTTTTTTTTTACTTTTTATTTTTTGGAGAGACAGAGTCTCACTCTGTTGTCCAGGCTGGAATGCAGTGGCGCTCTCATCTCACTGCAACCTCCACCTCCTGGGTTCAAGTGATCTCCTGCCTCAGCCCCCCAGCAGCTGGGATTACAAGGCACGTGCCACCATGCCTAGCTAATTTTTATATTTTTAGTATAGACGGGGTTTCACCAGGTTGGCCAGGCAGGTCTTGAACTCCTGACCTCAGGTGATCCACCCACCTCGGCCTCCCAAAGTGCTGGGATTACAGGCGTGAGCCACCGTGCCTGGCCAGGGCTAACATTTTTTAGTAGACTAAATATGTTACCATAAACATTCATAATTTTTTGTCCCACGTGATTCATGTTCTGAGAAGAATGTGAAACTCAAGATTCTCTAATAAGCTCTCTCTTTTCTTTTCATGCCCACTGCCTTGTAGGAGCCTATACAACGAATGGTAAGTTCCATTGCTGCTTGATGTATGCGCTCATTTCTTCTGTGCATTTTTCCTAACTCTTAAACAACTGTATTTTCTTCCTTTATAGACAAACCTAGAAGTAGACTCACCTTGCTGGGTTTTCTTTCGTAGCACTTATCCCCAAGGGAACACTTTACTTATCTGTTTATTGCCTATCTTCTCCTACCAGGGCAGGGACTTTTGGGGTCACTATTAAATCCCCAGCACCTAGAACAGTACCTGGTGTTTATTAGATGAATACATGTTGAATGACTGAAATTGAAAAGTAGGGTAAAAGAACAGAGAGCAATATTTAGGAACAAATCCTGCCCATAGGGATACATTATTATGATGTTAAAAAAAATTTTTTTAAGATGGGGTCTCACGATGTTGCCCAGGCTGGGTGCTATATTATTGATAGCTTGCTACAGTCTTTTTTCCTTCTCTTACAGGGGATGCACAAATTATATTAACCTGGGCTCCTTCCTCATCAAACCAGTACAGAGAGTAATGCGTTACCCGCTGTTGCTAATGGAGTTGCTGAATTCCACCCCAGAATCCCACCCAGATAAAGTGCCTTTAACCAATGCAGTCCTTGCGGTCAAAGAAATCAACGTTAACATTAATGAATATAAACGGCGAAAGGACCTGGGTAAGAATAGCATAATTGCTGAAAAGGAGGTATGCCCTTTGAGAATGCTTTTCTTCTCAAAACAATTCATTACCTCACTAGAGTTGGACAAGGCAGGTGGTAGGTAAAATAGGGCTGTGATGAAGAAATGGTAGAATTTGGGGGAAATATGATATTTTATTATTATTTTTTTGAGACAGAGTCTTGCTCTGTCCCCCAGGCTGGAGTGCAGTGGTGCTATCTCAGCTCACTGCAACCTCCACCTCCCATGTTCAAGCAATTCTCCTGCTTCAGCCTCCCAAGTAGCTGGAATTACAGGCATGTGGCACCATGCCCAGCTAATTTTTGTATTTTTAGTAGAGACAGGGTTTCACCATGTTGGCCAAGCTGGTCTGGAACTCTCGGCCTCCCAAAGTGCTGTGATTACAGGCGTGAGCCATTGCACCCGGCCCAAAATGTGGTATTTATTAAAGGCAGAAGTAATGATAAAAGCACAAGTATGGTATATTGGAAATAAGGCATCTGTAATAAAATATATAGCAATAAGAGCCTTTCTCAAGGGATATGAAGACAGTGGAGACTGGGTGATGGGAAGTTTTATTCGAGCACGGGCAGTTTCCTCCTCACCTCATTTATGGAGCTCTTCTGGAGTCCATGCATAGACTTGTTTTTTCTAAGTGTCTAATTGGATGTTTTACTACCTCTACTAAAGCTAGGACTTCTTGTCTTTTAGAAAACCCCAATCTGCTCACCTTTCTTGTCCTGTCTTCACTGCCCATGCCCAGTGACCTCTCTGGGTTGAGTCCCTCACTTCCCCTCCTAAAACAGTCAGTTGCCCACCCACCCACTCCTTCTTCATAACACTGAATGCACTCATCAGGTCTCTTGAGGTCCTAACTTGAGCGTTCAGTGAGTATATATAGCACAATGACTGTGCTGAGCTCATTTATTATTCATATCTTCAAGATATAATACAGTGTAACCTTTTTGTCTTTCCATTCTTCTCCACACTTTAAAGTTATCTAAAATCATTTCTCTGCCTTCTACTTCAACTGTGTCACCCTCATTAGGATGGGATGTTGACTGTGGCTTCTAAAGCTCTCTGGTCATCCAGCCCTTTCCCTTGGTTCAAATCTCCTAATGCGATGTAGTCTCCAACTTCTACAACCAGGTATACCTTTTTTGCTGCCTCCCAGTCTTCCCCTTGCCACCCTTCTACTTTTATCTCTACACTTTTCTATAGGTTGTGCCTAATGTTTAACATGGTAATTAAATTACTGCTGTAGAGCTTTTTACTATGGGAGACGATTGGATATCAATATCTCATTTGTGTATGGCACCATTTAAGATGGCCTTACAAGTATTGCTTTCTGCATTTTATTGAAGAGGCAAATGAGACTCAAGGTAAAAATGACTGATTTAACACCATACCTTAAGTGGCAGACCCAGGCATTGACTTCAGTTTTCCTGAAGTTCTTTCCCTTAACACCCTCTGCTGTTTCCTCCTTGTCTCTGACCCCTCTCCCGGCCGCCCATTGTCTCTCTGCTGTGCTTCAGATATCATGTCTGTCCATAAATCATTATTTGGATTAATATTTTGTTATAAGCTCATTGAAGACAAGCACTAGCTCCCGTTTGGGTGTTCATCTCATTTTATGGCTCATTTTGTAATGTGTCCATGCTGAGGAAAGTGCTTTTCTGACTTACTCCCTAGTCCTCAAGTACCGTAAGGGTGATGAAGATAGCCTTATGGAGAAAATTTCCAAACTGAACATCCACTCCATCATCAAGAAATCCAACCGAGTTAGCAGTCACCTGAAGCATCTCACTGGCTTTGCTCCTCAGGTGAGATCCCCATCCTGGAAGGCTTAGCGCATCTTTGACAGCTTTTCAGGGCTCCGTGAGACAGCCTGCCTGGCGTCAATTGGCGTGGTTCCCTTCCTCGGACATCCTCTGGTTTTGTGAGCTGGTGGAGACAGGGCCCTCCAGCTGCTGGTTACAAAGGCAAATTAGAGGGTCAGATCAGTTGACATGTAATAACTATGGTAGTTTTCACCACCTCTAAGGAGCTTATAATTGATTTGGTGGGACAAAACTATAGTTGTAGACTTACTAAGCTAGCAGGAATTTAAGAGATCACCTAGTTGAATACATGATATTACAAAGAAAGAAATGTTAAGTGTAAGAGATTGAATGGATTGAAAAACAGTTTATCGGTAATGCTGAAAGTTGACCTGAAGTCTCCAGACATCATTCTGCTATACTATATATATAAGGTACAATTCATGGAAAATATAAGCCAGAAAATAGTCCATTGCTAGGTTTTGTATTTTGTTCTCCAAATGCTGTAGTATTTTAGAAAAACAGTTCAGTGAGAGCAAGAGTCTTGTTGACCTGAGCCTTATAGGAAGGGGGCAGGCATGCCACAGGGAGGGAGAAGACATGCCAGGCAGGGTAACGTCATGAGGAACAGTCCTAGGATCAGCAGACATGGCAGTGCTGGGATGAAGAGGGCAGCCTGGCCAGAGCAGAGGGCTTGCAAAGAAGGTTTAAAGGAGGGCCTGTGTGTATTTTGGAGGTCTTTCGAAACCACATGCAGGTGTTTAAATCAATTCACTATGATTCAGGAAAACATTAAATGTTTAAAATTTGAACAAAAGATGTTTTTAAGAAAGCTACTTTTGGCCAGGCGTGGTGGCTCACGCCTATAATCCCAGCACTCTGGGAGGCCAAGGGGGTGGATCACCTGAGATCAGGAGTTCGAGGCTAGTCTGGCCAACGTGGTGAAACCTCATCTCTACTAGTAATACAAAAATGAGCTGGGCGTGGTGGTGCAAGCCTGTAATCTCAGCTATGCGAGAGGCTGAGGCAGGAGAATTGCTTGAATCCGGGAAGCGGAGGTTGCGGTGAGCCAAGATCACGCCATTGCACTCCAACCTGGGCGACAAGAGCAAAACTCTGTCTCCACACACAAAAAAGCTACTTTTGCCAGTAAGATTAAAGGAGCGTCCAAATTTGCTAACAGCACTTTATTTTTGAACAGATAAAAGATGAAGTATTTGAAGAAACAGAAAAAAACTTCCGAATGCAAGAAAGATTGATTAAGTCTTTTATCCGAGACCTGTCTCTCTACCTCCAGCACATCCGGGTGAGCGTCAACATCACTCTAGTTAGACTAACATACGATGTAATTCTGTCCCCTTTCCTGTTCATCAATCATATTGTTTAATGAATGCTGAGTAATCTGGACTCAAATCACTATTATGTGCCCCTTCATACTTTTTGTTGAGATGCCAATAGGTTATTTAACAGTAATAGCATTTAGATCAATGTTGTCATATTCATTTCAAAGCAGCCCAACTTTTTCCACCCTCTTTTTGGTCTTCATCACCCTTCATCCCACACACACCTTATTTTTCTTTTACTTATTACAGTTCATTTTGTCAAAACCAGTTTGAAAATCAAATATTGAATGCAAAAGCTAGGAAGCTGTAAACAGGAAACGTAAACAAGAGAAAGAACAAGCAGTGAATATGAGTAAGAGAATGTTCCTATGTGGTATGCTTTCTGATCACTTCAGCTCCCAATTTATTAATATTCAGTTGCTATAAGGCGGCCTCTAAAGGTATTAGAGCCATAAACAGCTTTGAGATCTAGAGAAGCCAAGGAGATCAGGTGAGCCTAGGTCTTTCCTTGCCTCAAGCAATGCTTCCTCCCTGAGGTCAGAACCAGGACCAGCATCCTTTCTATTCTTGTCTCTAATTTCTCTATTGATTTAATATAGGATGCTGTGAGTGTACTCGATACTCCTGTCCCTCTGATTTTTTAGAGACAGTCTCTCTCTCTCTCTCACTCCAGACCGGAGTGCAATAGTGCCATCATAGCTCAGTGCAGTCTCCAAATCCTGGGCTCAAGCAATCCTCCCACCTCAGCCTCCTCAGTAGCTGGGACCACAGGTGCACACCACCACACCTGGCTAATTTTTTTTAAGCAGAGATGAGATCTTACTATATTGCCCAGGCTGATCTTAAACTGGCCTCCTGAAGTTCTGGGATTACAGGCACGAGCCACCATGTCCATCCTGAACATCTGATCTTATAAAATAATTTCCTTGAAAGGGATCCTTAACTTTTTTTAAAAAAAAGTTTTTAAACTAAATAAAATGGTATAAAATTTAAAGGTACCAAAGGGCTAAGTAAAAATAATTATTCCTCCTACCTTGTTACCTTCTATAGAGACAGTCACCATCCACTAAGTTCTTCCCTCCTATCAGAGATTTTGTGTGTGTGTGTGTAGGTGGGAGATACACTAGCATCTTGGGTTTCACACTTAAATTTCAGAAGTGATGTTGTAGCCATACACACAGAGGCCTATTGTTCTTTTTTCCTTTGAGACGGAGTCTCACTCTCGCCAGGCTAGAGTGCAGTGGCAGAATCTCAGCTCAGTGCAACCTCCGCCTCCCGGGTTCAAGTGATTCTTCTGCCTCAGCCTCCCAAGTAGCTGAGGCGTACGCCACCATGCCCAGCTAATTTTTGTATTTTTAATAGAGACGGGGTGTCACCATGTTGGCCAGGATGGTCTCAATCTCTTGACTTCATGATCCGCCCACCTTGGCCTCCCAAAAGTGTTGGAATTACAGGCGTGAGCCACCGTGCCTGGCCTTGGTCCGTTGTTCTTTACAACTGCATAGTATATCACTGTGGACATGTCATAATATATTTAACTAGTCCCCTGTTGGCACATATTTAAATCGCTTGTAGTTACAAAAGATTAGAACTAGTCATACAAGGAATATCCTTGTGGATATATCATTTTCTGATCTATGTGAGTCTGTCTGAAGGCCAGTGTACTTCTGAGCCAAATCATGTGGCAGTATAAATTTTGACAACTACCGTTAAATGTCAGAGATGTTGTAAAGGTGAAAAGTTCCACAAGCAGTATCCCTTGTTAACTCAGTGTTATCAAAACCAGTGGGTTTTATCTTTGCCTGCAAGAGAGGTAAAAAATATTTCAATATAGTTTAAATTGTCATTTCTTATATTAGGGATGGAGTTGAGGATATTCTCACATGTCTATATCATTATATTTTTCTGTGACTTACCTATATTCTGGCATCTTTATCATGTTGTTCTCTGTATCTGTTGGAGGAAATAGTCCTTTGTCTGAGATGGTTTGCAAATATCCTCCCCCACCTCAGTTTGTTGACTTCTGAGTTTGCTTAAAGTGTTTTCTCCGCATAAGGGTTTAAACTTGCATTTTATGGCTTCTTAGTTTTGTGTCATATGTAGAAAGGCCTTTGCTATTCCAACATTTAAACAATCTCATGTTTTAGTACTTTTATCATTCCATTTTTTAAGATTTTAAAATTAAATCTTTAAGTTTTAAGATTAAATCATTGCTCTGTCTGGACTTTAGTAAATCAGGTTTGAAGCAGGGATTCAACTTTATTTTTCCAGCTGGTTACCCAGTGGCCTATCATTTATTGAGTAAATAGCCAACTTCCACCCTTGTGTTTTAAAAATGTAACTAGGGCCGGGCACAATGGCTCATGCCTGTAATCCCAACACTTTGGGAGGCCGAGGTGGGCGGATCAGCTGAGGTCAGGAGTTGGAGACCAACCTGGCCAACATGGTGAAACCCCATCTCTACTAAAACTACAAAAATTAGCTGGGCATGGTGGCAGGCACCTTTAATCCCAGCTACTTGGGAGGCTGAGGCAGGAGAATTGCTTGAAGCCGGGAGGCGGAGGTTGCAGTGAGCTGAGATCATGCCATTGCACTCCAGCCTGGGTGAGAGTGAGACTCCATCTCAAGAAAAATAAAACACACAATATTGGGGCAGCTACTGAGTATGTTTCTTTATCTTTCTGCTTCATAAGACTTTCCCCTAATATCCCTCTCATGCTGATATCCCTCTGTTGGCCATTTTCTCCCCAGGTTTTCTAAAGTGTGACACTATATACCTGAGCCCTCAGCCCTTAAAAGGCTCACCTCCATAGCAGTGACTGATACATTTTGGGTTGGGATATATGTAACGTTGAAAACCATCTGATGGAAGTATCAATTTAGTTCTGACTGCTGACAGAAATTGAGAGAAAATGTTGAACAGTTTTGTCATGCCACAAAATGAAATGCCTGCCCAATAAGAAAATTAGATTGACTAACAGGGAGAAAACCAGCGCGAACATAAGCTGAGGGCCATTGGCTGGATAATTTGGTATCTACATTGGCATATGGGCTGATATTTGGGGACTTTATAGCATTCCTTTAAAAGAAAACAAGAGGACATCACATTTCACATTAGATCTCCCACTCAAGAGGAATTAGCAACATTCCCTGGGTTATCTTACTGATGAAGCCCTGGCTTTATATGTACAGATATAAATATTAAAGACAAAAGGTCTAAAAATGTTATAAAAATAAAGCATCAAACCAATGTATGAGGCACTGATGGTTTTGCTTAAGAATGGGAAACCAGGTTGTGATGATCAGTAGCATGGCAGGGCAGTTGTCTTTGAGATGGTGACAGCATGAACCAAGACTTGAGGAAGGAGAGGTGACTGGTCATTATCCTAATCCTATAGGAATCATCTTGCTTCTAATTTGATAATTTACTTTTTGGTAAATTAAGAAACCCTATTAGGGACATAGGGGAATGCCAAAGAGATGATAAAAGCCCTCAACACTTTTTTAAGAATTAAAGTCTTAGACTTTTCTCTGTTTGCCCTTGAAATAGACTAATGGAGTATTTAGTCTGTTTGGGTTACAGCCCAGCATTGTAGAGATGGGGTTTCACCATGCTGGCCAGGCTGGTCTTGAAAGAAAGCCTGGAAGACCAACCTGGAGTTCAAACTCTCACTATCAGGAGGAGTTGACTATGTGATAGTGGAGTCAGCAAACAAAACAGACAAAAGTCTCTACCTTTGTGGAGCTTGCATTTTTACTAGGAGGGTGGGTGAGGGAGATGGTGACAATAAGCAAGCATTAGTCAATTCTAGTCATGTGAGAGGGTATTTTTTTGCAAAGACAAAAAAAGGAAGCAGCACAGCAGGAGCTATTGGGAGTGCCAGGGTTGGATGGGAAACCAGGTTGTGATGATCAGTAACGTGGCAGGACAGTTGTCTTTGAGATGGTGACAGCATGAACCAAGACTTGAGGAAGGAGAGGTGACTGGTCATTATCCTAATCCTATAGGAATCATCTTGGTTCTAATTTGGTAATTTACTTTTTGGTAAATTAAGAAACTCTATTAATTAGGGACATAGGGGAATGCTAAAGAGATGATAAAAGCCCTCAACAATTTTTTAAGAATTAAAAGTCTTAGACTTTTCTCTGTGCCCCATAAGTCATAGTTTATGAAAATATGCTTATTTCAAAGCTAAAATACCAGACTAGTGAGAAAATTTCAAATTATGGAACTCATTTTTCCCAGACTGCTATTTAGGGTGATGTATGACAAAAGCGGGAAAGTTCTGTCTGTTCTGACTTGTGTCTGTCCTAACCGGCTCCAGGAGTCCGCATGTGTGAAAGTGGTGGCTGCTGTGAGCATGTGGGATGTGTGCATGGAGAGAGGACACCGGGACCTGGAGCAGTTCGAGAGGGTGCATCGCTACATCAGTGACCAGCTCTTCACAAACTTTGTAAGTAACTTTTATCTTCAAAAGTTGGCCCCCCTTCCTAGGGTCATCTCAAATACATCAGCTCATGTAAGTCAGTTCCATGGACACAGGCCCTGGCACCAGGCATATTCGTCATCCTTTAGCTATATTCATATTGGGATTTGATATTCACAACATGACTTTCAATTAGTTAAATGGAAATGTAGGACCTGTGTCTGTACAAACAGGTTTTTAAAAAAATAGCTTGTGATTAATTTAGTTTCAGAGGACAAAGGAAAACTAGGCAATGAACTCTGATCAAATAAAAGCAACTATAGGAATAATAACTTGAAGAGGGTCCAGGCACAGTGGCTCATGCCTGTAATCCTAGCACTTTGAGAGGCAGAGGCAGGCAGATCACTTGAGGTCAGGAGTTCAAGACCAGCCTGGCCAAGGTGGTGAAACCCTGCCGCTCACTAAAAATACAGGAGGCCGAGGCCGGAGAATAGCTTGAACCCAGGAGGAGGACGTTGCAATGAACCAAGATAGCACCACTGTACTCCAGGCCTGGGCAACAGAGCAAGACTCTGCCTCCAAAAAAAAAAACCTTGAAGACAAATATTTAGGAATATAGTTAATATGTTACCAAAGAGATTTGAGATGGTAAAAACTACTTTAAGGCCAGGCACAGTGTCTCACACCTCTAATCCCAGCCCTTTGGGAGGCCGAGGTGGGCGGATCACCTGAGGTTGGGAGTTGAGACCAGCCTGACCAACATAGAGAAACCCTGTCTCTACTAAAAATATAAAATTAGCCAGGTGTGGTGGCGCACACCTGTAATCCCAGCTATGAGGGAGGCTGAGGCAGGAGAATCACTTGAACCTGGAAGGTGGTCATGGTGAGCCGAGATCATGCCATTGTACTCCAGCCTGGGCAACAAGAGCGAAACTCTGTCTCAAAAAAAAATTACTTGAAGTGCTGAAGACCAAATTTTTTGAGAAATTCTAAATCCATATATATGGGATTGTTTAATCCCTTGTAGAAAAAACTGGATGGGGTTTGATAGTTTCGTAGGGATCTATAAGTGGCCTGAGGGTGAAAAAGACATGCCCACCTGGGGAGCTGACAAGTGTTCTAATTGTACATTATTGTTAATAAGATGCTACTAAGTACTACTAAGTACCTGTTTATGTTCTTTATGTATTCATTGCCTTACCCTTAATGTCTGTGTGTTAGAAAGAATTAAAGAGAAAAATTTATTATTTTTGTTTTGAGATGGAGTCTCACTCTGTCACCCAGGCTGGAGTGTACTGGCACAATCTCGGCTCACTGCAACCTCTGCCTCCCAGGTTCAAGAGATTCTCCTTCCTCATCCTCCCAAGGAGCTGGGACTACAGGCGTGCACCACCACACCTGGCTAATTTTTGTATTTTTAGTAGAGACGGGGTTTCGCCAACTTCTGACCTCAAGTGATCTGCCCACCTTGGCCTCCCAAAGTGCTGGGATTATGGGCATAAGCCACCGTTCCCAACCAAGAGAAAAATTCTTTGGAAGATAAAAATGGGGGCTGTGCGCAGTGGCTGATGCCTGTAATCTCAACTACTTGGGAGGCTGAGGCTGCAGTGAGCCGAGATTGCGCCACTGCACTCCAGCCTGAGTGACAGAACAAGACTCTGTCTCAAAAAAAAAAAAAATGGGTATTACCTAGTTATGATTAAAGGTTTATGAGTGTATGAAAGTTATTCTACCTCAGATTTATGTAACAACTAACTCTGGAGTTAAATTCAAGCTATGTAGACATGTACACATAATAAATGTTACCAGGTAAACTTCACATCTGGTTTCTAATGCACACATCTTATCAGTGTGCAGCTTAGCATTTATCACCTCAAGGAGCTCAAGTGAGACTAGCATATTTTACATACTCTTTGATGTGGGAATTGAAGGTATCTAGTGAGAAGTCTTGTGGAGTATTTAAGTAGAGGCTAGTGATGGGTTAGTAGAATACTGTTGTAGATCTGCATGGGTTTAGCTTGTGTACTAGAAACGAAGTAGGTGGTTCAGGACACAACAAAATCAGCATTAAGAGTGACTTGGATAATCACAAATGTGGGATGCTGTCCAGCTGAGCAATGTGCCTTTCTCGTCCCTACAGAAGGAGAGGACAGAGCGGCTTGTCATCTCCCCCTTAAATCAGTTACTGAGCATGTTTACAGGGCCCCATAAGCTGGTACAGAAACGCTTTGACAAGCTCCTGGACTTCTATAACTGTACAGAACGGGCAGAGAAGCTAAAGGACAAGAAGACCCTGGAGGAGCTGCAGTCGGCCCGGAACAACTATGAAGCCCTGAATGCACAACTGCTGGATGAGCTGCCCAAGTTCCACCAGTATGCCCAGGGCCTCTTCACCAACTGTGTCCACGGCTATGCTGAAGCCCACCGTGACTTCGTGCACCAGGCTCTGGAGCAATTAAAGCCACTGCTTTCGGTGAGTTTCTTACTCCTTCAGTGGGATGGTCATCTATGGCCTTTGCCTGGTGTTTTTCTGGGAAAAATGGTAGCATGGTTTGAAAAATTATCTGAACTAGATAAACTGAACGTGTCGCTAGTTCAGCTCTCAGGAAATCTTGATCCCTTGATGGTGTCATGAAGCCCGTGGCTTCTGAAACATCCTTTTCCCTCTTGAGCAGTTCCCAGAAGAGCCAGCCAACCTGGCCCGCAGGCAGTGCCCTGGAGAACTTGTGTCTTGCATCAGGCTGCTGTGTCGGTAGCTCAGAGAGTGAGCTGCAGCTGAACTTTAGCTTCCAGTGGTTCTAAGGAGACTGTCAGTCTGGGATCTTTCATCGTGTTTTCTTCTTTTCTCTATCTCTGCTCTTCCCATGGACTCCAGTTACTCAAAGTGGCCGGTAGAGAGGGAAACCTTATTGCCATCTTCCACGAAGAGCACAGCAGAGTTCTGCAGCAACTCCAGGTTTTTACCTTCTTCCCGGAGTCTCTTCCAGCTACCAAGAAGCCGTTTGAGAGGAAAACCATTGACCGCCAGTCTGCTCGAAAGCCGCTCCTGGGCCTGGTGAGTAGGGAACTTAGAGCAGCAGCCCCGCCTCGGGGTAAAGAGTGGGAACCCTGCAGCCAGGCCCCCAGGCCCAGATCCCACTATTGGAGTTTCTGTATTTCATAATAAATGGAGAATAGTGGTTGCATTCTCACCCATCGTGGGCTCATGCATTCGCCTTTTTTTTTTTTTTTTTTTTTTGAGACAGAGTCTCATTCTGTTGCCAGGCTGGAGTACAGTGGTGTGATCTCGGCTCACTACAACCTCCGCCTTCTGAGTTCAAGTGAATTCTCCTGCTTCAGCCTCCCAAGTAGCTGGGACTACAGGGACAGGCCACTACACCCAGCTAATTTTTGTATTTTTTAGTAGAGATGGGGTTTTACCATGTTGGCCAGGGTGGTCTCGATCTCTTGACCTTGTGATCTGTCCGCCTCGGCCTCCCAAAGTGCTGGGATTACAGTTGTGAGCCACCATGCCCAGTCTGAATTTATTATTACGTTTTTTTCTGATTACTTCCTTGCTTTCACAGGTGGGGAAGTCAAGATAGGGAAATTCTCGGTTAGGTTCATCTAACAAAAAAAATAAGTGATACTAGTAGGTCTTCTTGTATTTTAAGTGGCATTTTAATCACATGTTTGTCACAAGAAAACAAATGTAAGAATAGGTGTGTGTTAAATTTTCTTAACTATAAAGGCATCAAACATTGCCTAAGGGCTCTTGATTTTTACCTAGCCACATGGGCTGGCTTCATCACAAAAACATCTGATGGGAGTGAGATGGGCAGTGACTGACTGTCCCTGCCTCATTTCTGAGGCTGGCCACATGTTGGGATGAAATATGGCTGCTGGGGTAGTGGCCACTGAGAGATTTTTGTTGACGTCTTACCTTTCAGCCAAGTTACATGCTACAGTCAGAAGAACTCCGGGCCTCCCTCCTGGCCAGGTATCCCCCTGAAAAACTCTTCCAGGCAGAACGGAACTTCAATGCTGCTCAAGACTTGGATGTCTCACTTTTGGAAGGTGACCTGGTGGGTGTGATTAAGAAAAAAGACCCCATGGGCAGTCAGAACCGCTGGCTGATTGACAATGGAGGTAAGAAGTTTAAGCAGCAGGGGATTGTAACTGGAAAAAAAAAAAAAAAAGTAGTTTTGGCTGCACCCGAATCCGGACTAGGCCAGGAAAAAAAAAAAAAAGTATCTTTGATTAAGGGGAAAAATAACCTGAAAAATAACCTTAACCTTCTCTAGAGAGTAAAGATCATTACTGAAACAAAACCTCTTTTTGTTTTGACAAATTCCAGAGGAGACACCGTTGCTTATCATGCAAGCTCTTGCCATATCTTACAGCACTTACAGGCAGGAAGTCCTGCCTCACAGAATCCTGTTCCTTCTTAGCCTGTTCCCAGTATGCCACAAAATAAGCTGCCCTCTCTTCAGTTGTTTTTGTTTGGTTTTTTTTTTTTTTTTTTGGTGGCAGTCTTGCTCTGCTGCCCAGGCTGGAGTGCACTGGCATAATCGTAGCTTATTACTCCTGGGTTCAAGGGATCCTCCTGCCTTAGCTGGGACTACAGGTATGCCATCATGCCTAGCTAATTGTTTAATTATTTTATAGATATGACATCTTGCCATGTTGTCCAGGCTGGTCTCCAACTTCTAGGCTCAAGCCATCCTCCTGCCTGGACCTCCTAAAATGCTGGGATTATAGGTGTGAGCCACCACACCCAGCACCTCTTCCAATTTCCATGAATTTGTCTTGTGGAAATTAAAAACCTGTGGGATTTCATTTGCTTTCTTCTCCCCATAACAGTTTTACCTCATGACTATTTAGGGAATTACTTTAAAAACAGCTTACGACTTTTTTGGAAGGAGAGTGATTTACAGAATTTAAGTAAGTGTATAAGGGATAATATTGATCTGTAATCCCTTTTTCCAAAATCCAAAAAGCTCTAAAAAACAAGGATTTTTTTTCAGAACCCTTTTGCCAAAACCTGAATGAAGGTGATGTGAGACTATTTATAATTGTAACTTATCCCTTTTGGTGTGAATAGTCATGTGTATATATTTTTCATTTTTATTATTTTTTGAGACAGGGTCTAGCTCTGTCACCCAGGCTAGAGTGCAGCGGCACGATCTCAGCTCACTGCAACCTCTGCCTTCAAGTGATTCTCCTGCCTCAGCCTCACAAGTAGCATGCACCACCACACCTGGCTAACTTTTTGTATTTTTTGTAGAGACAGGGTTTCACCATGTTGACCAGGCTGGTCTCCAACTCCTAACCTCAGGTGATCCACCCACCTTGACCTCCCAAAGTGCCAGGATTACAACATGAGCCACGGCACCTGGCCTTATTTTTTTTAAATGCTTGATTGCAATCTGATTCAGCCAAGAGGTTGCTCACATCATGGATGGATGAATACAGCTCCAAAACGAATGACACAAAAACATCAGAACTTTCCTATTTGCAATTATGTGAGATACTTTAAGTTTTAGTTTATAACTGAGACATACTTGTTCATATCTATGGGGTACGGTGTGATAATTTTGAGATAGGGTCTAGCTTTGTCACCCAGGCTGGATTGTAGTGGCACAATCTTGGCTCACTGCAGCCTCCACCTCCCAGGCTCAAGCAATCCTCCTGTCTCGGCCCTCCTTAGTAGCTGGGACCAGAGGCATGCGTGACGATGCCCAGTTAATTTTATTTTAGTAGAGACAGTCTCCCTGTGTTGCCCAGGCTATAAACTTGTCATTTCTTTGTGGAGATATCATTCAGAATCCTTGGCTTCTAGCCATCTTGAAATATACATTATCATTAGCTATAGTAACCTTATTATGCAATAGAACACCAGAGCTTATTTCTCCTAACTTTGTACCTGTTGAACAACCTCTCCCCAGACTCACCTCCCCCTATAGCTACACCTCCCCCTCCACCACCCCCAGCCTCTGGTATCTAGCATTCTACTCTCAACTGCTATGAGATCAACTTGTCTAGATTCCACGTGAATGAGATTAATATGGTATTTGTCTTTCTGTTTCTGGCTTATTTCACTTAACATGTCCTCCAGGTTCAACCATGTGGCCGCAAATGACAGAATCTCATTCTGAATATTCATTAACAGAATTGATTACGGGGTGCTGACCCTGCTGGGGGGGTTTTACAAAATATGTAGTATAGGTACTTGACTACCTTCCCAGAATTAAAAGAATCTGAATTCCAAAACATATCTGGCCCTAAGCATTTTAGGTAGGGATTGTGGTCCCTATCTAGACAGACATCTATGTATTCACCACCCAGAACTGAAAAATGTCACATTGCTTGGTTTCTTTAAAAGCATCTTGTGGATTTTTTTTCTCCCCACTTCTGCTTACCCAGAACGAGAGATTAAAAGTGGGACAGGAAGGACAGAGGATGGAGCCTGTTAGGGTGACATCAGGTGACAGCTACTGCTGGGGTCAGAGACAGGTGGACCTAAAGTCCCAAGCTGTTTAAGAAACTGCTCCACCCTTCAGTTTTTATCTACTCAAACTTGAGAAGTGGTAGCGGGAAGCCACCGTATTCAGATCAGCTGTCAGGTACAGGAAATGCATCAAAGATCAGTAGAGTGATGGCCATTGTTCTCATGGAGGCTACATACTCTGGGTCTGTGCCTTGACAGTGTTATGAAAAATTGTCACGTGGATGCTCACGCAATCCCTAATTTATAGCTGAAAGCCCCCTTGGTCATCATCTTGGGCAATTTATTAAAGTGAACCATGTGCAGTATACATTACGTGTGTATTCTAACAAACAGTTTCCTACATTAGAACATCCTTCCAGTATATCCAGACTGCCAGAGCAAAGGATTCACGTGTCCTGGAGGGAAAAAGGGCAGGGAGGTCTATGGAGGGGCTTCTTGAGCTGAGGCTTTTTTTTTTTTTTGAGACGGAGTTTCATTCTTGTTGCCCAGGTTGGAGTACAATGGCGTGGTCTTGGCTCACTGCCACGTCTGGCTCCTGGGTTCAAGCAATTCTCCTGCCTCAGCCTCCTGAGTAGCTGGGATTACAGGCGCGCACCACCACACCCGGCTAATATTTTCGTATTTTTAATACAGACGGGGCTTCACCATGTTGGCCAGGCTGGTTGTGAACTCCTGACCTCTGGTGATCTGCCCGCCTCACCCACCCAAAGTGCCTGGATTACAGGTATGAGCCACTGTACCCAGCTTTTTTTTTTTTTTTTTAATAGAGATGAAGTCTCGCTGTGTTGACCAGGGAACTGGGCTCAAGCAATCCTCTCATCTCAGCTTCCCAAAGAGCTGGGATTACAGGCGTGAGCCCCAGTGCGCAGCTGAGGCTGGTTCTTAACTCGGTCTTTTCCACACTTGCTGTATTTGAACATAGGCTTAATCAAGCCTTCCTCTTAGGCATGATCTCAGTGTCCTATGACATTTTCCCATGCCGGTTCCCAGACATGGATTGTTTTCATCGTTGTTTTCTCAGTTGGCCATGGGCCTCCTGAGCACGCATCTGTTGTGAGGTTGTGACATGAATGAACCGGCAGGCAGCTGCGGCTCTTCATCTGTACCTATACACATCACATCCTGGGACTCAGTGTTCCAAGCCGCTTTGTCACTAGGCATTTTATTTTGTATCTCTCACTATTGGCCTGGCTTTTGAGTTTTTGTTTTACTCTTCATTTTGCAGATGAATAACCTAGCTTTTAGATCAGTTTTTTTTTCTCAGTGCTCCCTCTGTCCATCCTTCTGCTAAGAGTTCTTGTTTATATTTCCTGTTTCCTTTGTAGTCACCAAAGGCTTCGTGTACAGCTCCTTCCTAAAGCCCTACAATCCTCGCCGCAGCCACTCCGATGCCTCCGTGGGCAGCCACTCCTCCACAGAGTCTGAGCACGGCAGCTCCTCCCCCAGGTTCCCACGCCAGAACAGTGGCAGCACCCTGACCTTCAACCCCAGCAGCATGGCTGTATCCTTTACCTCGGGGTCTTGCCAGAAGCAGCCTCAAGATGCATCTCCTCCGCCAAAGGAATGTGACCAAGGAACTCTCAGTGCATCCCTAAATCTGAGTAATTCAGAGAGTAGTCCTTCCAGATGCCCTTCAGACCCAGACTCTACCTCCCAGCCAAGGTCAGGGGACTCTGCAGATGTAGCTAGAGATGTAAACCAACCCACTGCCACGCCAAGGAGCCACCGGAACTTCAGGCATCCAGAAGTAGTTGGCTACTCCGTACCAGGACGAAATGGGCAAAGTCAAGACCTCGTCAAAGGATGTGCAAGAACAGCCCAGGCTCCGGAAGACAGAAGTGCAGAGCCAGACGGCAGTGAGGCAGAAGGCAACCAGGTGAGTGCATAAGCGGCCTGCCACTGTGGCACAGGCGACAGCAGATGTGTTGTGGGTACCAGCAGGGGTGAGGCAGAAGTAGCTTGCCTGAGGCCTAGGGGTGATCTGAGATGAGCTCACAGACACATCTTTCAAGCACACAAGGAATCTCTGCCATCAGAGCCTTCTGAGCACCTTCCCCTGCTGATACTTCAAGGCTATTCCTGGACCCCTCTGTGTCACTGGGTGTTTAAAAGGTGCCATAATGACAACTTCATTACTCTTCCAGTTCACTAATTCTTCAGTTGTATAACATCCATTTAATCCACTTGTTTGGTTTTTGATTCAAGTAACCATACTTTTTTTTTTGAGGAGTTTGTCACCCAGGATGGAACGCAGTAGCATGATCTCAGCTCACTGCAACCTCTACCTCTCAAGTTCAAGCAATTCTCATGCCTCAGCTTCCTGAGTAGCTGGGATTACAGGTGTACACCAACACACCCAGCTAATTTTTGTATTTTCAGTAGAGACGGGCTTCACCATGTTGGCCAGGCTGGTCTGGAACTGCTGGCCTCAAATGATCCTCCCGCCTTGGCCTCCCAAAGTGCTGGGATTACAGACGTAAGCCATCGTGCCCAGCCCCAGTTTTTCCTATTCTCTTTGCAATGGGCTGTTCCCATTTATGAGTTTGATTGTAGGCTTTGTATCGCGAACGTTTTGGGGTTTTTTTTGAGACAGTCTTGCTCTGTCGCCCAGGCTGGAGTGCAGTGGCGCAATCTCAGCTCACTGCAACCTCCGCCTCCCAGGTTCAAGTGATTCTCCTGCCTCAGCTTCCTGAGTAGCTGGGACTACTTTATTAGAGATAGGGTTTCACTATGTTGGCCAGGATGGTCTTGATCTCCTGACCTCACTGCCTGCCTTGGCCTCCCAACTTGCTGGGATTACAGGCGTGAGCCACCACACCTGGCCATATCTTGAACTAACCTGTATGCTTTAAAGCCACTTTCAGATTCACAGCTGCAGAGTCTTTGCTTTACCCTTTGTTGCCTTTGCTCGCTCTTCAGCAGAGCATGTTCCTGTGTTGACTGTCAGGTTTGTCTGCGAGCTCATCTCCAGCAGGATTTGCCCTTATGGGAAGGCCTAGTTGTGTCCTGGGTTGTAGAGGTGCTGCCGCTGCCACTGTCTGGATTCTAAGAGTCCAGTTTTTACCCACTTTCTCAGTTCAGGTTTCCCACAGCACATTCCTCAGTGCCACAGCCGAGCTTTGTGCATGCTTGTTTTTCTGGTGATTTCTCTTACTACCTACTTCCCGGGTCAAACATCCCCATTCTGGGCCTACCAAGCAGACGGTTATTGTAGACACATCAAGGGGAAGAGAAGGACCTTTCTTAGATTGAGTTTGAGCAGGGAATGTAGTTGTAGTCTCAGCTCCAGCCCCTGACCAGGTCCTAAAGCTCCAGCCCTGGGCACGTGTCCCTCCCTCTGGCCCCCATGGGCCTCATGGCTTCTCCTCCTCCTCCCTGAGCCCCTCCCTTCCATGGGCATTAGATCACGAGATCTTTGTTTGTTTGTGGCATCTAAAGATTAACTTTTCTTTGAAGTTGGTTGTGGTTTTCTGGTTTTTCTTTTTCAGAATTTGTGTTTGAGGTATGGAAGAGTATGCTCATCTTCCACCCTTTAAAGCAATTCTGAAAGACTGAAAAGGTAGTTTTTTTAAATGGAGTCTTGCTCTGTTGCCCAGGCTGGAGTGCAGTGGTGCAACCTCTGCCTCCTGGGTTCAGGCAGTTCTCCTGCCACAACCTCCGGAGTAGCTGGGATCACAGGTGTTCACCATCGTGCTTATTTTTCGTATTTTTGGTAGAAATGGGGTTTCACACCATGTTGACCAGCTGGTCTGGAACTCCTGACCCCTAGTGATCCACCCTCAGCCTCCCAAATTGGTATTTGAGACAGTCTCACTCTGTCGCCCCGGATCTGGAGTCCAGTGGCGCGATCTTGGCTCACTGCAACCTCTGCATCCTGGGTTGGAGCAATTCTCCTGCCTTAGCCTCCTGAGTAGCTGGAATTAGAAGTGTGTGCCACAACGCCCGGCTAATTTTTGTATTTTTAGTAGAGGCAGGGTTTCACCATGTTGGCCAGGCTGGTCTTAAACTCCTGACTTCAGGTGATCCACCCATCTCAGCCTTCCAGAGTGCTGGGATTACAGGCATGAGCCACCATGCCCGGCCAAATTGGTGTTTTAATCATCCCTATTATGGTAGCCGTCATCCATATGTACCTATTTAAATTTATTTTAGTTGAAATTAAATAAGATTAAAAATTCAGTTCCTCTGTCTCACTAGCCATATTTCAGGGGCTCAGTAGCCACATGTGGGCATGTGGATTTGGAACCCTCCCCATCACCACACGAAACTGTTGGATGGCATTGCTCCCAGCAATTTCCCATTTTCTCTGTCTCCCTCACACAGGTCTATTTTGCTGTCTACACCTTCAAGGCACGAAACCCAAATGAGCTGAGCGTGTCAGCCAATCAGAAACTCAAGATCCTCGAGTTTAAAGATGTTACAGGAAATACAGAGTGGTGGTTAGCTGAGGTTAACGGGAAGAAGGGCTACGTTCCCTCCAATTATATCCGCAAAACCGAGTACACCTGAGCCCATGTTGCCTGCCACCCAGCCTTGCTGCCTTTGCTTTCAGTCCGCCGAGGGTTCTGGCGGCCCACCGAGAGGGCGCCTGCTCCTGAGACACATGCCCTGTCTGCGTTGCTTAACCATGGCATGGTGGAGCACACCACAGATCTTGTTCTTGATTGGGTTGTAAACCTTGATGCTCACTAGAATCTCTAGAATTTGAAACGGACCCTGGGGCTTTGCAAATGACTTAGTGACCATGAGAAGAGAGACAGGTGTTGGAGCTGGCTTTTGGGAAGGAGAAACTTGCAGTCAGAAGCCCAGTGTCCTATGTATGCAGGAAGCTGTGCTCTAGCAATAGACAGTGTTGGTAGTGGTTGTGCTGTACTGCGTTTGGGGTGGCCCCATGTTCCATGCTCAGCTGACCGGATGCCAACTCAGATGAAAAGAATTCATGGCTCTGGGACCCCGTGAGGCAGTGCTTGCACGTGGCCGGGGGTTTGTCGGGATTGAACCAAACCTAGTGCTTCAAAGCTCCTGGGACACCTCCAGTGTCCAGCACACATTCTCATACATACTGCCTCTAATTTCTAAAGTCCCTAAAGCACTACCTTCTGTAACCTTGTTTCTTTTACTCTATTCCCAGATTAGTTATGCAAAGTTCAACTGCTTTCTACTTTTAGAAGTGTTTAGGGTCTTTATTTTCTGTTGACCCTTCATCTGAAAGATTCTCTTCCCTTGTTAGGTACAATCACTGCCCCCCCCCCTTTTTTTTTTTTGAGATGGGGTCTTGCTATGTTGCCCAGGCTGGTCTTAAACACCTGGGCTCAAGCAACCCTCCCACCTCTCTGCTGGGATTACAGGTGTGAGCCACCGTACCGCAACCTCAATGACACCTTTCTGATGGTCTTTACACGGTCTGTGATGTCTGGTGGCCCCCTGTCCTGGACTCAATAATTAATAGATTTTCCTAGAATAACAGTATAAGAGCTCCAGCCATTCCATTAAAAGTATTAGTTCTGCTTTGAGCTGAAACCAGTTGAGCCTAGTGAAAGACTGGACGTCTTTCTTCTTCATCCAAGCGCCCTAATGACTGTTTAGTTACATCCATAGATGCAGACAACATAACACCTGTGACTTACTTGAATTGGGATAAGCCATTCCAGAAGTAGCTTATCCTAGACTTGGAAATAAGATTTTTTCACCACTAACTTCCATGCTTCAGAGATGACATTCAAAGCCAGATTCCCAAGTGCCTGATCATACCTCCCAGTCTCAGGAAGATATTTGCTTACCCCTTAGACCAAGAATCTTAAGATCTTCCCCAGCTATGAAGCCTATCTTGGAATGGGAAACCATGAGATTTGTCTTTTAAAAGAAAGGGAAGAAATAGCCTTACAGCCCCCTGTTCCTCCAAGTGCACATTTAGCCTTAAAATCCTGGGAGTCTGGGGAGACACCATGGAGTCCTTATATCCACAGTGTCTCTGCTGGTCGTGGTCAGAAGGCAGTAATGCAAGAGTCCTTTTGTGAAGAGTGTTTCTATGTAGAGATGTTTATATTTAAGTAGTTCTTTTATAAATAAAAGCATTTCTAATGGCCATGGATGCTTTCTTGATTTCCATGTTTAAGCTGAACAGGTTTTTTTGTTTGTTTGTTTAAGCTGAACGTTTTTCCTGGGCTTCTGGGGATGCCTTCCTGACAATGAGTGATGTACAGATCTGGGAGAATGGAGAGGCTAACTGAAGAAATGCAGGCCCAAAGTCGTTTTGTCAAAGATTCCAACAGAATCTCTATATACTCAGGCCGAGTGTGGTCGCACCTGTAATCTCACTGGCACTTTGGGAGGCCAAGGTGGGCGGATCACATGAGGCCAAGAGTTTGAGACCAGCCTGGCCAACATGGTGAAACCCCATCTCTACTGAAAATACAAAAATTAGCCGGGCATGGTGCTGTATGCCAATAGTCCTGGCTAATCAAAAGTGGCTGAGAATTGCTTGAACCTGGGTGGCAGAGGTTGCAGTGAGCCAAGATCACACCACTGTACTCCAGCCTGGGCGATAGCAAGACCCTGTCTCAAAAAAAAAAAAAAAAAAAAATCTCTGTATACTCAAAAGATGTCCATACTGCTGGTGACTGCCTCTATTTTCATCTTGTCCTATGAAATTCTAACAGAACAGAAGAGCTGGGATCTCTAGGTGATAAGTATTTCCCTGATATTGCAGATGTGGACACTGATACACAAGGTTATCTAACAAGGTCACGGAGCAGCAGCTCAGGCAGTTGGGGGCAGGGAAGGAAGTGGCAGGGCTAGTGGCAGAGGGGGGATTGAGGACAGTATGGTGGGTGACAGTAAAGCGATCACCCAGTGTTAAGAATAGAAATCACTGAATTGGGTAGGCTGCAGGAAAGCAGCTGACAAGTCACCTATGCTACTCTCATGTGATAGACTAGGAAAATGGGGTCCAGAGACATTCGTACTCACCCAAGTCACATATCAAGTTTTTGAGGGGTTGTAAATTGAAACTCGGGCCTGCAGGCTCAGGCTGAGTCTGTACACCTTGTTCTGGAGCCAGACTGTCTGGCTTCTGACACTTAGCAGCTTTGTGACCTTGGCAACTTATCCACCTCTGTCTCAATTCCCTGGTTGAGGTAGAGAGAGTAATAGCATCCACCTTGTAGAGTTGATAGGAGGATTCCGTGAGTAAATACATGCAGCATGCTGCAACAGGACAGCTGCGAGATACTGGAGTAGGACTTTCAGTGCTTGTCCCCCCATGGAAACAAACTATCCATGCATGAAAATACCGTAAGTACTAAGAAAACCATGTGAGAGATGACAGCACCTGGGTGTCACATGCAAATATTAAGAAAAGATGCATTGGAGAGGGCAGGGAGGACATGTTCACAGGACCTGTGCTGACCCCTCCCTCAGCCGCAGGCAGCATAGCACACATCAGAACACCCTCTGCATGGGGGGAAGAGAGGGAAGCGAGTCCCAGGTTCAACCTTGGACCTCAGCACTACCCCTGTAAAACCCAGTGCCCAGCAGGCCCTCACAGCCCCAGACTCCAGGCTGGTAGCTGCACACTTGCCTCCAGGCCTGCCTGTAGCATGGAAGCTTCACAGGGGAATGCCTGAGACCACTATGGACACTCATGTGACTCACATTTGCTCAAGACCACACACCTGCCCATTCTTGATAGAGGAGTAGTAAGGGCTAGGATTACAAGCCCTTACTATTCTAGATAACCTATCTATGTATCTAGGATATATGGATCTCAGGTTTCTAGCTTAGGAGACAGCAGAGAAGTGATGGGTGCCAATGGACCATCCAGCTGGAAAGGGGAAAGAAATACATGCAAAGCGTTTCAACAGGCTTGGTGCTTGCTACTGAGTTCACTGTGGGTCAAATCATCGACCCCTTTCCTTATGGTTCCCCTCTTGATTCAAGCCATGAGGAAGAAGAACCCGGAAATACAGTCCTGGATGGAGTTTGTGTCTTGTAGGAGCTGGTTGTTACCAGCTTGTACCCACTGCTCCCACAGCACCCTCTCCACCCAAAGCACTCACCATCAAATTCATTCCCCTTCCAGCTCTGCAGATCCAGCAGGTGGTTAGCATGAAGGAATCACATCAGATATAGGTAAGAAAAAGATTCAGCCACTCTCCTCTTGCCTTACTGTCCTATCTCAACATCTCTATGCATCCAGAACACTTTCTTAAAGCACAAAATCTACTTCAAAGCCATGAAGAGTAGTACAGACCTTTACAGAAGATTTCTTGTGGGTATGAAAGACGACAACCCCACCTATGACAAGGCAGAACTTTCTGGAAATATTGCTTTTCAATATCGACACAAGACTTCTGGCATCAGTCCAACTCTCCCTCAATATTCCTCTCCACCCATTTTCCTACTGCTGAGCTTTCCCCTCTTCCTCCCTGTCCCCTGCTCCCCTTTTTAAGTCAAATGACTGAGTTCTTACACTGGCATCTACCCCAAGTACCAACATCATCACACCAGAACGAAGGCCTCATGGCCACACAGTGCAAACAAACAGAAGACTCTCAGAATATGAAGGGATGGCCAGATGTTTCTACTTAGTTATTTTGTATTATATATGATGCTAATATGAGTGCCTTGGTTCCAAGGAATATCCCATGGCACACAATGTCCTCAAGAGAGTCAGAAAGCTTTCTGGGAAGCTCAGGGGTCTGTCCAAAACAGCATCTTCCACTCACTGAGCCAGGCACTGTGCCAAGGCTTACCCTGCATTATCCTATGTCACCCCCTACCTACCCCCCAACAAAAGAACACTACAAGGTGTGTAGAAGTAACAAAACTGATGCTCAGAGCCCAGCAGGTTGAGGCTGCAGGAAGCTGTGATCGCACCACTGCACTCCAGCCTGGACAGCAGAGTGAGACCATCTCAAAAACAGAATGACTGATGCTCAGAGGATAAGAAACTCAACCAGGTTTACCCAGATAGAAATAGTAAGACTCAGATTTCAATCCCAGCCCTGACAGCAAAGCTCATGCATTTAACCCTTTGCTATATACCCACTTGAGAACACACCAGCTCATGTGTACAACGAAAAGGACTTTGGCCCTAAGCCATCGAATGGCCCTCCCTAGTCAGTTCTGTGGGAGCCTTCATCGAAAGAGGACACTGGCCCTTTAAAGGAAGGATTGAATAGCAGTAAGAGTCTAAGCCAGTCTCCATTGCTTTAGGTCAATGTGGAAGCAACATATAACCTTCAACTCTCTTCCAGGGCCTGGTCTACATAGAGCTGTCTGGAGCCCTGCCCCGGCTGCCTCTGTTGCTGAACCTTTGGATTTCTTGGAATTCTAAATCCTCTAAATCCAGTCTTTTGACTGAACCATTTGGAAATTGAGGCCTGCATGCCAGTAGGGAGTACCCTTAACCCCAGAGGTAACAACTCTTTAGGAAATTTCCAAAATACACCTAGTACCAGTAAATGACCTGCCTGGTTCCCTAATCTTTCCTTCACCATGTAAAGGCTTCTGGATAATTTTGGTCCTCAGTTCACTGTTGGGAGTCTTCTATAGCATCTGCTCCAAGTTAAGAAGATCTGCACACTGATCCTAAAATTCTTACGGAAACGTAAGGGACCCAGAGTAGCCAAAACAATCTTGAAAGAAGGAACAAGATATAAAACTGCAAGTATGACTATGTGAGACTGACATAAGATAGACATAGATTGAGGGTCTAAAACTTCGGCCGGGCACAGTGGGTCACACCTATAACCCCGACACTTTGTGAGGCTCAGGTAGAAGGATCACTTGAGCCCAGGAATTCGAGACCAACCTAGGCAACATGGTGAAATTCCATTTCTACAAAAAATACAAAACTTAGTTGGGCATGGTGGTGCACGCCTGTAATTCCAGCTACTTGAGAGGCAAAGTAGGAAGATTATTTGAGCCTGGGAGGTCGGGGCTGCAGTGAGCAGTGATCATGCTACTGCACTCCAGCCTGGCGACAGCATGAGACCTCGTCTCAAAAAATATAAAAATAAACCTTTACATATATGGTCAATTCGTATTTGACAAAGGTGTCAGAACAACTTAATGGGGAAACAACCATCTTTTACACAGATGGTGCCAGGACAACTGGATATCCACATGCAGGAGAATGAAGTTAGACTGCTTCCTAAACCACACACGAAAATTCACTCCAAATGGAACATAGACCTAAATGTAAGAGTTAGAACTACACAATTCTTAAAACGGGAATAAGTTCTCATAACCTTGGGTTAGGATTTAGTTTCTTCATATGACAACAAAAGTGACCAAAAAAACAAAAACAAAAAACACCCAGATAAATTAGACCTCATCAAAATGGAAAACTTTTGTGCTTATAATGCCATTGGCCAGGCATGATGGCTCACACCTATAACTGCAGCACCTTGGGAGGCCAAGGCAGGAGGATTTCTTGAGCCCAGGAATCTGAGACCAGCTTGGGCAACACAGGGAGAACTCGTCTCTACAAAAAAATTTTTTAAATCAGCCAGGCATGGTGGTGTAGTCCCAGCTACTTGGGAGGCTGAGGTGGGAGGACTGCTTGCGCCCAGGGCATAGCAACTGCAGTGAGCCATGATTGTGCCACTGCACTCCAGCCTGGGTGACAGAGCAAGACCTCATCTAAAAACAACCAAACAAAACAAGAAACACACTATCAAAGTGAAAACACAACCCACAGAATAAGAAAAATATATTGCAACTCATACGTCTGATAAGGGAATTGTATCCAGAATATATAAAGAAGTCTTACAACTAACTGATAAGAAAATAAACACCCAACTTAAAATTGGGCAAGGGACCAGGCCTGTTGGCTTATACCTATAATCCCAGCACTGCATGAGGCTGAGGTGGGAGGACTGCTTTAGCCCAGGAGTTCAAGACCAGCCTGGGCAACATAGAGAGACCCCACCTCTGCGAAAAATAATAATAATAATAATTAGCTGGGAGTGGTGGTGCCTGCCTGTGGTCCCAGCTACTTGGGAGGCTGAGGTGGGAAGCTTCTGGCTTGAGCCTGGGAGGCTGAGGCTGCAGTGAGCTATAATTGAGCTACTGTACTCCAGTCTGGGTAACAGTGAGACCTTGTCTTAAAAGAAAAAGAAAAGAAAAGAAAAGAAAAAAAAGAAAAGTTCAGCATCACTAGCCAGATAAATGCAAATTGAAACCACAATGGATATCATCTCACCACAGTTAAAATGGCTTTTATAAAAAAGACAAGAAAGGTGGGAAGGGCCGAATAGAATAGGAAGAGCTCTGGTCTGCAGCTCCCAGTGAGACCAATGCAGAAGGCGGGCAATTTCTGCATTTACAACTGAGGTACCCAGTTCATCTCATGGGGGTCAGGCTGTGGGTACAACCCATGGAGGGTGAGCAGAAGCAGAGTGGGGCGTTACTTCACCAAAGAAGCGCAAGGAGCCAGGGGACCTCCCTCCCCCAGCCAAGGGAAGCCGGGAGGGACTGTGCTACCCAGCCCGGATACTACCCTTTTCCCTCGGTTTTTATAATCTGCAGATCAGGAGATTCCCTCATCTGCCTACACCATCTGGGCCCTGGGTTTCAAGCACAAAACCGGGCGGCTGTTTGGGCAGACATTGAACTAGCTGCAAAAGAGTTTTTTTTCATACTCCAGTGGCGGCTGGAACCCCAGTGAGACAGAACTGTTCACTCCTCTGGAAATGGAAAGGGGGCTGAAGCTGGAGAGCCACGTGGTCTCGCTCAGCAGGTCCCATTCCCACAGAGCCCAGCAAGCTAAGATCCACTGGCTTGAAATTCTCACTACCAGCACAGCAGTCTCAAGTCAACCTGGGATGACCAAGCTTGGTGTGGGGAGGGGCACCCGCCATTACTGAGGCTTTAGTAGGCAGTTTTCCCAACAGTGCTAAGGAGATAGGAGGTTTAGACTGGGTGGGAATTCACCATGGCATGGCTAAGTAGCCATGGCCAGACTGCTGCTTTAGATTCCTCCTCACTGGGCAGGGCATACATTGAAGGAAAGGTAACAGCCCCAGTCAGGGGCATACAGATAAAATTCCCACCTCCCTGGAACAGAGCACCTGGGGAAAGGGGCGGCTGTGGGTGCAGTTTCAGCTGATTTAATTGTTCCTGCCTGCCAGCTCTGAAGAGAGCAGCTGATCCTGACAAGAAGGATTCTCCCAGCACAGTGCACCAGCTCTGCTAAGGGACAGACTGCCTTCTCAAGTGGGTCCCTGATCCCTCTGCCTCCTGACTGAGAGACACCTCCCAGCAGGGGTCGACAGACAACTCATACAGGAGAGCTCCAGCTGGCATCAGGCCAGTGCCCCTCTGGGAAGAAGCTTTCAGAGGAAGGAGCAGGAAGCTATCTTTGTTGTTCTGTTAGCCTCCACTGGTGATACCCAGGCGAACAGGGTCTGGAGTGGACCTCCAGCAAACTGCAGCAGAACTGCAGCAGAGGGGCCTGACTGTTAGAAGAAAAACAGAAAGCAACAACATCAACATCAACAAAAAGGACCCCCACACAGAAACCCCATCCAAAGGTCATCAGCTTCAAAGATCAAAGGTAGGTAAATCCATGAAGATGAGGAAAAACCAGCGCAAAAATCCTGAAAATTCCAAAGACCAGAATGCCTCCCCTCCTCCAAATGATTGCAACTCCTCTCCAGCAAGGGCACAAAACTGGACGGAGAATGAGATTGATGGATTGACAGAAGTAGGCTTCAGAAGGTGGGTAATAACAAACTTTAGCTCTGAGCTAAAGGAGCATGTTCTAACCCAATGCAAGGAAGCTAAGAACCTTGATAAAAGATTATAGGAACTGCTAACGAGAATAACCAGTTTTGAGAGGAACATAAATTACCTGATGGAGCTGAAAAACACAGCAGGAGAACTTCGTGAAGCACACACAAACATCAATAGCCAAGTCGATCAAGCAGAAGAAAGGATATCAGAGATTGAAGATCAACTTACTGAAATAAGGCATGAAGACAAGATTAGAGAAAAAATAATGAAAAGGAACGAACAAAGCCTCCAAGAAATATGGGACTATGTGAAAAGACCAAACCTACAATTGATTGGTATACCTGAAAGTGATGGGGAGAATGGAACCAAGTTGTAAAACATACTTCAGGATATTTTCCAGGAGAACTTCCCCAACCTAGCAAGACAGGCCAATATTCAAATTCCGGAAATGCAGAGAACACCACCAAGATACTTCTCGAGACAAGCAACCCCAAGACACATAATCGTCGGATTCTCTAAGGTTGAAATGAAGCAAAAAATGGTAAGGGCAGCCAGAGGGAAAGGTCAGGTTACCTACAAAGGGAAGCCCATTAGACTAACAGCAGATCTCTCTGCAGAAACCCTACAAGCCAGAAGAGACTGGGGGGCAATATTCAACATTTCTTTTCTTGAGATAGAGTTTCACTCTTGTTGCCCAAGGCTGCGGTGCAATAGCGTGATCTCAGCTCACTGCAATCTCTGCCTCCCGGATTCAAGCAATTCTCCTGCCTCAGCCTCCCCAGTAGCTGGGATTACAGGCACCCACCACCACACCTAGCTAATTTTGTATTTTTAGTAGAGATGGTGTTTCACCATGTTGGCCAGGCTGGTCTCAAATTCCTGATCTCAGGTGATCCACCCACCTCGGCCTCCCAAAGTGCTGGGATTACAGGCGTGAGCCCAGCCTTGACATTCTTAAATAAAAGAATTTTCAACCCAGAATTTCATATCCAGCCAAACTAAGCTTCATAAGTGAAGGATAAATAAAATCCTTTACAGACAAGCAAATGCTGAGGGATTTTGTCACCACCAGGCCTGCCTTACAAGAGCTCCTGAAGGAAGTACTAAATATGGAAAGGAAAAACCAGTACCAGCCACTGCAAAAAATGAACAAAATATAAAGACCAACAACAGTATGAAGAAACTGCATCAACTAATGTGCAAAATAACCAGCTAGCATCATGATGTCAGGATCAAATTCACACTTAACAATATTAACCTTAAATGTAAATGGACTAAATGCCCCAATTAAAAGACACAGACTGGCAAATTGGATTAAGAGTCAAGACCCATCAGTGTGCTGTATTCAGGAGGCCCATCTCATGTGCAAAGACACACATAGGCTCAAAATAAAGGGATGGAGGAATATTAACCAAGCAAATGGAAAGCAAAAAAAAAAAAAAAAAAATGCAGGAGTTGCAATCCTAGTCTCTGAAAAAACAGACTTTAAACCAACAAAAATCAAAAAAGACAAACAAAGGCATTACATAATGGTAAAGGGATCAATGCAACAAGAAGAGCTAACTATCCTAAATATATATATATGCACCCAATACAGGAGCACCCAGATTCATAAAGCAAGTTCTTAGAGACCTACTAAGAGACTAAACTCCCACACAATAATAGTGGGAGACTTTAACACCCCACTGTCAGTATTAGAGCAATGAGACAGAAAATTAACAAGGATATTCAGGACTTGAACTCAGCTCTGGACCAAGCGGACCTAATAGACATCTACAGAACTCTCCACCCCAAATCAACAGAATATACATTCTTCTCAACACCACATAGCACTTATTCTAAAATCGACCACATAATTGGAAGTAAAACACTCCTTGGAAAATGCAAAAGAATGGAAATCATAACAAACTGTCTCTCAGACCACAGTGCAATCAAATTAGAACTCAGGATTAAGAAACTCACTCAAAACCACACAACTATGTGGAAATTGAACAACCTGCTCCTGAATAACTACTAGGTAAATAATGAAATTAAGTCAGAAATAAAGAAGTTCTGTGAAACCAATGAGAACAAAGACAACGTACCAGAATCTCTGGGATACAGCTAAAGCAGTGTTAGGAGGGAAATTTATAGCACTAAAATGCCCCCATCAGGAAGCTGGAAAGATAAAAAATTGACACCCTAACATCACAATTAAAAGAACTAGAGAAGCAAGAGCAAACAAATTCAAAAGCTAGCAGAAGACAAGAAATAACTAAGATCAGAGCAGAACTGAAGGAGATAGAGACAAAAAAAAAGCCCTTAAAAAAAAAAGTTAATGAATCCAGGAGCTGCTTTTTTGAAAAGATTAACAAAATAGACTGCTAGCTAGACTAATCAAGAAGAAAAGAGAAGAATCAAATAGATACAGTAAAAAATGATAAAGGGGATATCACCACTGATCCCACAGAAATACAGACTACCATCAGAGAATACTATAAACACCTCTACGCAAATAAACTAGAAAATCTAGAAGAAATGGATAAATTCCTGGACACATACACCCTCCCAAAACTAAACCAGGAAGAAGTCAAATCCCTGAATAGACAAATAACAAGTTCTGAAATTGAGGCAAGAATAGCCTACTAACCAAAAAAAGCCCAGGACCAGATGGATTCACAGCCGAATTCCACCAGAGGTACAAAAAGGAGCTGGTACCATTCCTTCTGAAACTATTCCAAACAATAGAAAAAGAGGGAATCCTCCCTAACCCATTTTATGAGACCAGTATCACCAAAACCTGTCAGAGACACAACAAAAAAAGAAAATTTCAGGCTGATATCCCTGATGAACATCAATGCAAAAATCCTCAATAAAATACTGGCAAACTGAATCCAGCAGCACATCGAAAAGCTTAGCCACCATGACCAAGTCGGCCTCATCCCTGGGATGCAAAGCTGGTTCAAGATACACAAATCAATAAACATAATCCATCACATAAACAGAACCAATGACAAAAAACACATGATTATCTCAATAGATGCGGAAAATGCCTTCAATAAAACTCAACATCCCTTCATGCTAAAAACTCTCAGTAAACTAGGTATTGATGGAACATCTCAAAATAATAACAGCTATTTATGACAAACCCACAGCCAATGGGCAAAAACTGGAAGCATTCCCTTTGAAAACCAGCACAAGACAAGGATGCCCTCTCTCACCACTCCTATTCAATGTAGTATTGGAAGTTCTGGCCAGGGCAATCAGGCAAGAGAAATAAAGGTATTCAAATAGGAATAGAGGAAGTCAAATTGTCTCTGGTTGCAGACGATATGATTGTACATTTAGAAAATCTCATCGTCTCAGCCCAAAAACTCCTTAAACTGATAAGCAACTTCAGCAAAGTCTTAGGATACAAAATCAATGTGCAAAAATCACAAGCATTCCTATACACCAACAATAGACAAGCAGAGAGCCAAATCACAAGTGAACTCCCACACACAATTGCTATCAAGAATAAAATACCTAAGAATCCAACTTACATGGGATGTGAAGGACCTCTTCAAGGAGAACTACAAACCACTGCTCAAGGAAATAAGAGGACACAAATGGAAAAACATTCCATGCTCATGCTCATGGATAGGCAGAATCAATATCATGAAAATGGCCATACTGTGCAAAGTAATTTATAGATTCAATGCTATTCCCATCAAGCTACCATTGACTTTCTTCACAGAATTAGAAAAAACTACTTGAAATTTCATATGGAACCAAAAAAGAGCCTGTATAGCCAAGACAAGACAAGACAAGACAATCCTAAGCAAAAAGAACAAAGCTGGAGGCATCACACTACCTGACTTCAAACTATACTACAAGGCTACAGTAACCAAAACAGCATGGTATTGGTACCAAAACAGATATATAGACCAATGGAACAGAACAGAGACCTTAGAGATAACACCACACATCTACAACCATCTGATCTTCGACAAACCTCACAAAAACAAGCAATGGGGAAAGGATTCCCTATTTAATAAATGGTGCCGGGAAGGCTGGGCATGGTGTCTCACGCCTGTAATCCCAGCACTTTGGGAGGCCGAGGCAGATGGATCAGCTGAGGTCGGGAGTTCGAGACCAGTCTGACCAACATGGAGAAACCCCATCTCTACTAAAAATACAAAAAAAAAAAAAAAAAAAAAAAATTAGCTGGGCATGTTGGCTCATGCCTGTAATCCCAGCTACTCAGGAGGCTGAGGCAGGAGAATTGCTTGAACCTGGGAGCCAGAGGTTGCAGTGAGCTGAGATCATGCCATTGCACTCCAGCCTGGGCAACAAAAGCAAAACTCCATCTCAAAATAAAATAAATGGTGCTGGGAAAACTGGCTAGCCACATGCAGAAAACAGAAACTGGACCCCTTCCTTACACCTTATACAAAAATTAACTCAAGATGGATTAAAGACTTAAATGTAAAACCCAAAACCATAAAAACCCTAGAAGAAAACCTAGGCAATACCATTCAGGACATAGGCATGGGCAAAGACTTCGTGACTAAAACACCAAAAGCAATTGCAACAAAAGCCAAAATAGACAAATGGAATCTAATTAAATGAAAGAGCTTCTGCACAGCAAAAGAAATTATCATTAGAGTTAACAGGTAACCTACAGAATAGGAGAAAATTTTTGCAATCTATCTGACAAAAGTCTAATATCCAGAATCTACGAGGAACTTCAACAAATTTGCAAGAAAAAAAGCACAACCCCATAAAAAAGTAGGCGAAGGATATGAACAGACACTTCTCAAAAGATGACATTTATGCGTCCAACAAACATGAAAAAAAGATCACCACTAGTCATTAGAGAAATGAAAATCAAAACCACAATGAAATACCATCTCATGCCAGTTAGAATGGCCATTATTAAAAAGTCAGGAAACAGATGCTGGCAAGGCTCTGGCAAAATAGGAACGCTTTTACACTGTGGTGGGAGTGTAAATTAGTTCAACCACTGTGGAAGACAATGTGGCAATTCCTCAAGGATCTAGAGCCGGAAATACCATTTGACTCACCAATCCCATTACTGGGTATATACGCAAAGGATTATAAATCATTCTACTATAAAAACACATGCACGCATATGTTTATTGCAGCAGTATTTACAATAGCAAAGACTTGGAACCAACTCAAATGCCCATCAATGATAGACTGGATAAAGAAAATGTGGCACATATATACCATGGAATACTACGTAGCCATACAAAAGAATGAGTTCATGTCCTTTGCAGGGACATGGATGAAACTGGAAACCATCATTCTCAGCAAACTAACACAGGAACAGAAAACCAAACACCACATGTTCTCACTTATAAGTGGGAGTTGAACAATGAGAACACAGACACAGGGAGAGGAACACCACACACTGGGGCCTGTTGGGGGGTGGCAGACAAGGGGAGGGAGAGCATTAGGACAAATACCTAATGCATGCAGGGCTTAAAACCTAGATAACGAGTTGATAGGTGCAGCAAACCACCATGGCAAATGTATACCTGTGTAACAAACCTGCATGTTCTACGCATGTATCCCAAAACTTAAAGTAAAATTTAAAAAAAGGACACACACACACACACACACACACAAACACAAAGACAAGAAGTAACAGATGCTGGCAAGATTGTGGAGAAAGGGAATTCCTTGTACACAGTTGATGAGATGTAAATTAGTACAGCCACTATAGAAAACTATATGGAAATTCCTCAGAAAATAGAACTACCATATTATCTAGCAATTCCACTACTGGGTATGTATCCAATAGAAAGGAAATCAATATATCAAAGAGATACCTGCACTTCCATGTTTATTGCAGCACTATTCACAACAGCTGAAATATGGAATCAACCTAAGTGCCCATCAGTGGATGAATGGATACAAAAAAATGTGGTACAGGCCGGGCGTGGTGGCTCACACCTGTAATCCCAGCACTTTGGGAGGCCAAGGCAGGTGGATCACTTGAGATCAGGAGCTCGAGACCAGCCTGGGCAATATAGTGAAACCTCATCTCTACTAAAAATAAAAAATTAGCCAGCCATGGTGGTGTGCACTTGTAGTCCCAGCTCCTTGGGAGGGTGAGGCAGGAGAATTGCTTGAAACTGGGAGGCAGAGGCTGCAGTGAGCCATGATAGCACCACTGTACTGCAGCCTGGGCAACAGAGCAAGATTGTCTCCAAAAAAATAAATAAATAAAAATAATTGGGGAGATAATACACAACGGAATATTCAGCCATAAAAAGTATGGCACTCATTTGCAGCAACGTGATGGCACTAGAATCATTAAGTGAAACGAGGCAAGTACAGGAAGACAAATATTGCATGGTCTCAATCATATGTAGGAGCTGAGACAGCAGATCTCATGAAGATAGAGAGTAGATTAATGGTTACCAGAGGCTGGGAGGGGTAGGGGAAAGGGAGGTGAGAGCTTGATTCATGGGTATGAATATACAGTTTGATAGAAGAAATAAGCTCTATGGTTTGATAGATTGGGAGGGTGACTATAGTTTACAACAGTCTATTCTGTATTTCAAAATAGCTCAAAGAATGTGGAAAAAAGGGAACCCTTGTACACTGTTGGTGAGAATGTAAATTAGTGCAGCCACTATAGAAAACAATATGTAGATTCCTCAAAAAATTAAAAATAAGACTACCACATGATCCAGCAATTCTACTACTGGGATTCCAGAGGAAATGAGCTCTGTGTTGAGGTATCTGCGCTCCTATGTTCATAGCAACATTATTTGCAAGAGCCAAGATACGGAATCAATCTATGTCCTTCAACAGATGAATGGACAAAGACATTGTGGTTCATATACACAATGGGATACTATTCAGACTTAAAAAGGAAGCAGTCTTATCATTTGCAACAACTTAGATGAACCTGGAGGACATTTTGCTAATTAAAATAAGCCAGGCAGGGCTGGGCAGGGTGGCTTATGCCTGTAATCCTAGCGCTTTGGGATGGCTTGAGCCTAGGAGTTTGACCAGCCTAGGCAATATGGTAAAACCCCATCTCTACAAAAAAAATACCACAACAACAACAACAAAAAACCCCACGAAAATTAGCTGGGCATACTGGTGTATGCCTATAGTCCCAGCTGCTTGGGAAGCTGAGGTGGGAGGATCACCTAAGCCCCAGGGGCCGAGGCTGCAGGGAGCCGTGATTGTGTCACTGGACTCTAGTCCAGTGATGGAGTGAGACCCTATCTCAAGGCAAAAAAAAAAAAAAAAAGAGGCACAGAAAGACAAACATGTGATGTCATATATATGCAAAATCTAAAAATGAATTCACAGAAGCAGAGAATAGAATGGTGGTTACGATGCACCGGGTGAGTGAGGTAGGGGTTGGTAGATGCTGGTCAAAGAATTTAAAATTCCAGTTAGACAGGAGTAAGTTCAAGACACTTATCAAACAATATGGCAACTATACCTACTGTATTATATTAAATAATCACTGTTATTTTATTTTATTTTTTAAAGACATAAGTTCGCTCTGTGGCCCAGGCTGGAGTGCAATGGTGCAATCTTGGCTCACTGCAACCTCTGCCCTCCGGGTTCAAGCGATTCTCCTGCCTCAGCATCCCGAAGAGCTGGGACTACAGGCATGTGCCACCATGCCTGGCTAATTTTTTTGTATTTTTAGTAGAGACGGGGTTTCACCACATTGACCAGGCTGGTCTCGAACTCCTGACTTCAAGCGATTCACCCGCCTCGGCCTCCCAAAGTGCTGGGATTACAGGTGTCAGCCACCGTGCCTGGCCTAAAAATTGTTGAGATTTTTAAGTGTTCTCACTACAAAAAAAATGAAAAGCATATGAGGTGTGCCTATGTTAATTAGCTCAATTTAGCCATTTTACAACATACGTATTTTAAAACATGTACACAAATGTGTACATTTTTTCGGTCAATTAAAAAAAGAATGCTACAATATTGTCTGACACAAACAATATATTGGAGAAGTTTGAGGTCCAAATCAAGGAATTTCAATTTGAGGAGTCAGGTAATCAACTCCCATACGTTTTTAAGGGGATGGCCTGTTTTAAGAAAGCTAAATAGCAGCTGGGCGTGGTGGCTTACGCCTGTAATCCCAGCACTTTGGGAGGCCGAGGTGGGAGGGTCATGGGGTCAGGAGATGGAGACCAGCCTGGCTAACATGGTGAAACCCCGTCTCTACTAAAAACACAAAAAATTATTTGGGCGTAGTGGTGGCGGAGCTTGCAGTGAGCCGAGATCATGCCACTGCACTCCAGCCTGGGCAACAAAGTAAGACTCCATCTCAAAAAAAAAAAAAAGCTAAATAGCAACAGGCTGCTGTGGAGGGAGAACAGACCAAAGGCAGGAAAAGCCAATGAATGGGGAAAAGAAATCAACTGATTCGGGCATAAGATTGAGAATGGAAAAAAATCAGCATCTATCAAAAATATGAAATTGAATAATGGAAGCACAGGCACAAGGGAGATAATTGGGATGGGAGCAAGTTTGTAAGATGAGTCTTTGTGTTTGTAACTTTAAATATAAGTATTCCATAGTACTGCAAAATCTATGTAGTTACTTCATCTCAAAGAAATCATTTTTGATAATTAAAAAAAAAAAGATGAGTTTTAAATACCAGATGTTTTCTAGGCTCTTCCTCCTTAAAATGTGACCTGCAGAGCCAGTCACAGTGGCTCAAGCCCTTAATCCCACCTGCTTGGGAGGCTGAGGCAGGAGTATCCCCTTCAGCCCAGGAGTTCGAGGCTGCAGTGAGCTATGATGGCACTACTGCATCCCAGCCTGGGCAACAGCAAGAACCCACTTTTTTTTTTTTTTTTTTTGAGACAGAGTTTCGCTCTTGGTGCTCAGACTGGAGTGCAACAGTGTGATCTCAGCTCACTGCAACCTCTGCCTCTCGGGTTCAAGCAATTCCCCTGTCTCAGCCTCCCGAGTAACTGGGATTACAGGCATGTGCCACCACGCCTGGCTTTGTATTTTTAGTAGAGACAGGGTTTCCCCATGATGGTTAGGCTGTTCTCTAACTCCTGACCTCAGGTGATCTTCCTGCCTTAGCCTCCCAAAGTGCTGGGATTATAGGCATGAGCCACCGTGCCCGGCCCTACCCAAACCCACCTCTTTAAAAAAAAAAGGTCTCCAGGCCGGCAGCATTGCCATTGCCACCACCTGTGAGCTCGCTGGAACTGCAAGGGACCCACCTCCACAGCATTACTGAATCAAAGTCTATTTTAACAAGATCCTCAGGTGACTTGTGTGCACATTAAAGTTTGAGAAGCACCTGTTTAGACAACTTTTTAAAGTAGGACTTTTTGCTGTCAGAAAAGTAGGATTTACAAAAACCAAGGAAGGAGAGGGTGTCAGATGTTTCAGACACTCTAGAAGGAAATGTCAAAGAAAATTCTTAAACCCAGCTTGCTGGCTTACCTCCTGATTTTTCTCCCCTTCCGTCTGGAAGTAGCTCTTCAGTTGTGCTTTCATCCACGAGTCCCACGACAGGGACTGATGGTGGGAACCTATCATGTGTAAACATAGACATGGGGCCTCCTCTCTGATTATTGTATATAGATATCTCTTCCTCTCAGGAACAGATCCAATGAGATGTGAGAATCCAATGAGATGATGTCCACAAACTTTCATGAAATGTGAGCTCCAGAGGAGCTCAGTTTCAATAAGGATTGAATTTTGTGTCACCCCATTTTAATTAATTGTGAAGCTTGGATTCTGTTGGAGGGTGTTAGTTCAGGGTCAGGAGTACAAACGGGCCTTAGAAGAAAACAGTTGTGCTCTGAACTGTGTTTCATTTGCAGAACCTTACGCTTGAGGACTGAGAAACCTCCAGCTTTAAATACTTCATGCTAAATCCCCTCTCTGGTCACCACATAACTCACGGGGCATTCAACTCTCCCGCCTGTCAGTACATGATACTGCTGAAGTCTTCACGATTTTACCTTTGCCGTGTGTGTGGCAGATCACCCAGTGCTTCAGAGCAGGGGCAGCGGACTCCGATCTGTCTGAGCCCCTGGCTTATGTCCCACAGCCTCTGCTAGAACTTTGCTGCAATTGTTGGTGCAGGTCAGCATTGGTATTTTACATATGTCAAGAAGGGAGTTTTCCACAAGTTGCAGATTTTGCAAGCTACATAGGGATACCTACACCTTAACACTCAAGAGATGACCCTCAAGGAGAGAGGGGCAGAATTAGTGCCTTCCCAGTGATAGGCTGTGGGATGGTGGTGGAAGGGAGCAAGCCTCTGGTTAGAGTCTCGGCAATGTATTCATTCAGGAAACATTTCTGGGGAGCAGGCAGGTGGGTGAGACCCTGCAGCCACCCTGACAGGTCCTTAGACGGAGCAGGACCACGGCACACAGCAATGCCTGTGAACCGCCACACCTCAGCGTCTCACCCAAGCATTTCTCACAGCAACCACCCCAGAGGTCCAGAATTAGGAAAGCTGAGGGTGAGAAATTCTCAATCTGCTGTCGTCAAAAACAGGACTCACTTTGACAAGAGCCCTCACTACAGCCTTCAGTTGAGATCAAGAAAATACCTGCAACTCTGTTCAAACTGAATAAGATTTTTGCAATTTGATAGAAGGGATGCCAGGCACGAGTATTGCAACCAACTTTTAGCTGGGCTTAAAAGGCAGCATGACCCTCTACATATTCAAACTACAGTGGGATTTAATGAAGAAGATCCATGAATTGTTATTAAACTGACTTTAGCTGAAGAACTGTGGCAGTTTTATCAGAGCTACTTGGGCTTACTTTTATTAGTTTCCTATTGCTATAACAAGTTATCACAAATTTAGTGGCTTAAAACAAATTTATCTCAGCATTCTGGAGGTCAGAAGTGCAAAATTATTCTCACCGGGCTAAAGTCAAGGTGTTGGCAGGGCTGGTTCCTCATGGAGGCTCCAAGGGAGAATTCATTTCCTTACCTTTTCCCACTCCTAAGGTCTTCATACCCTGGCTTGCGGCCACTCTCTCCGTCTCCAAAGCCAGCAGCATGGCACCTCCAATTGTCTCACTCCATCCGTCATCACAGCAGGCTCTCACGCCAACTGTCCTGCCTCTTTTATAAGAACGCTGTGTTTACATTGAGCCCACCTGGCCAATCCAAGGTGCTCTCCCCATCTGAAGACCCTTAACTTAATCACATCAGTTAAAGTCCTTTTTTCCAGGGAAGGTGGCATATTCACAGGCTTTGAGGATTAGGATGTGGACATCTTTGAGGACCATTATTCTATCACAGGTATGAAGCCACATGACATTTTAAAGGCAAATAGTTTTTTTGTTTTTTTTGTTTTTTTTTTTTTTGAGACAGAGTTTTGCTCTTGCTGCCCAGGCTGGAGCGCAATGGCACAATCTCGGCTCATGGCAACCTCTGCCTCCTGGGTTCAAGTGATTCTCCTGCCTCAGCCTCCCAAGTAGCTGGAATTATAGGCATGCACCACCATGCCCGGCTAATTTTTTGTATTTTTAGTAGAGATGGGGTTTCTCCATGTTAGTCAGGCTGATCTCGAACTCCTGACCTCAGGTGATCCGCCCACCTCAGCCTCCCAAAGTGCTGGGATTACAGGTGTCAGCCACCGTGCCCAGCCAGCAAATAGTCTTTTTGAGCATGGAATCATGACCCAGTCCAGACTACATTGGTGGCTCTAGAGCAGTGGTCAGCAAACCTGCTCTTAAAGGGCCAGATAGTAAATATTTTAGGCTTTGTGGGCCAATTCCTCAACTCTGTATTGTAACATGAAAGCAGGCATAGATGGCAAAGAAACAAAGGAGCATGGATGTGTTCTAGTAAAACTTTATTTGCAAAAACAGGTAGCAGGGCAAATTTGGCCCCAGAACCATACCCCTACTCTAGGTCCAACTAAAATAAAAGAATTCTGTTCAAGCATTAACACTGGAGTCAAGTATGCAGAGAAATTAGACTGTTGGATTAAGGACAATGAAAAGCCGGCCAAAGAGTAATTGGTTTACAGATTGCACCTAATAATCATGTCAACCAGGCAAATATTTATTATACCAGAAGGTGCTTTTATGTTACCAGAATGCAAATCCTGACAAACCAGACCACAAGTTTCTGCAGATGAGCACTAAAAATGAAGCCACCAGGCAAAGATATTGTTTAGCACCAGGTATCAAGAGCAATACCTGTGACCAGAGCTAATAGTACAACCAGTGCTATCCACAATCTCCTGACAACCAAGTTGTTTCCCAGAGAAGAAAGAGTGTCTATAGCAAGCTTGTCCAGCCCATGGCCTGTGGGCCGCATGTGGCCCATGGCTTTCAATGTGGTCCACCACAAATTTGTAAACTTTCTTAAAACATAATCAGATTTTTTTTGCCATTTTTTTTTTTTAGCTTATCAGCTATCATTAGTGTTAGTGTATTTTATATGTGGCCCAAGACAATTCTTCTTCCAGTGTGGCCCAGGGAGGCCGAAAGATGGGACACCCCTGGTCTCCAGGTGTGAGCAGCAAGTAATTGTCCCAAAGATGGCTGCCAAGGAACAGGGCAGATGGATCTGAAATCCGTGATAGTGTTTGTCAGGCATAATCGCCAGATGGAAATCAAGTGAGAACCAAGAGGATTAATCAAGAGATTACCAGTATGGTGACCAAGGCCTTGATTGTTAGAATTGAAGAAGGAGCTCTATTCTAGTCCATTTTCAAAATTCAGTAAGAACCAAACTAGCCTAGTTTTTCTTCTCTTCCTAAAACTCTATTTTTATGTTCATTTACCTTAAAGAAACACTGCCAAACATATATTCCCAGTCTGGTCTTGAACTCCTGAGCTCAAATGATCCTCCTGCCTAGCCTCCCAAAGTATTGGGATTACAGGTGTGAGCCACTGCACCTGGCCATTTTCTCCTTTTTTCTACTTTTTCCATAAATAGTTGCTTTTTATATTGTAACAGTTAAATTCTACAGCATAACTAACTACTTGCATATGAAATTAAAAGGAGGGCTATGACAATGGAGTGCTTTTTACAGCCAATTGTTTTATGCATTTTTACAATCTTTTACTTATGATATTTTCTTTTTTCTTTTTGGAGATAAGAGTCCCACTCTGTCACCTAGGCTGGAATGGAGTGGTGTGATCTCAGCTCACTGCAGCCTCGACTTCCTGGGCTCAAGCGATCCTTCCACCTCAGCCTCCTGAGTAGCTGGGACTACAGGCACGCACTACTACACCTGGGTAACTTTCTGTGTTTTTTTTTTTTGTAGAAATGGGGTCTTACCTTGTTGCTCAGGCTGGTCTCGAACTCTGCACTCGAGCATTCCGGCCTGCCTAGGCCTCCCAAAGTGCTGGGATTGCAGGTGTGAGTCACTGTGCCTGGCCTACTCATGGTATTTTCAAACAATATGAACCTTTCAAAAAACCAGTCTAGTGTCTAGTCCATGTGGAAGACCAAACTCAGAGTAGACTATAGTCTTTGCTAACTAAATCTAAGTTGCAGGAGCTTAGAAATTTAAATATCAATGTTTGTACAATATTGTTTGCTAATTCTAAAATAAATTCATGATCAGTATGCATTTGTGGTTAAATGTATTCTCATTCTATCATATAAACAGAACAAATTTATTCTGAGGATGTTTCCAAAAGTGCTTATGCAAAATTATTCTGCCAGAAATGTAGGCCTGATGGTTTATTCTTATAGGTTTATTCTTTATATTTTTATAGACTTATTCTTCCTGTTTGTGCCAATGTATCAAGGTAAAATTAGTTTGTTTTCTTTCAGTCTGTTTATTGCTTCTGAAAAAGGGGACGCTGCTCAGCTGGTGTTGGTGTTGGGCCTGATGACACTGTTTCTGTGACTGTTGAAAAACGGCAAACTAAAATCAATGTGGCTCCTTGTGAGAACTGCTGCTGCAGATAAACTGTTAGAGTGACGCTAATAGCAACAGAGCCAACGAGAAGGAGCACGTTTCCTTCCTCATCCAGCCTGCGTCCAGTGTCCCTCCAGCACCTTCTATTGTCAGAACTTAATAGGAATAGTTGGCAAAGCAGCAATGAGACTTATAAGTCCCAGCATCACAGAGCAAAATCTAAAAGGGTAGGTTTGAAACTGAGAGATAGTAGCTTAACAATGGGCATAGGCTCCTTTACTTCTGAAACACTATGATTCCATGCACCCAGAAGAATTGGGAAGGGCACAGAAAGTGCCCAAAAGATCAGTGAAAAACAGTGAAGATATGGTGGAATTTGGGAATGTATGGTTTTAGGTAGTTATCTAAAATTGTCCCTGAAATCGGTAAGTGAAATAAAGCTTGTGAAAGGGATATTAATTAGGCCACAATGGAAAGTAATCTTTATTTAGTTTATATTAGATAGCTTTTTTTTTTTTTTTTTTTTTTTTTTTTTGAGATGGAGTCTTGCTCTGTCGCTCAGGCTGGAGTGCAATGGCACGATCCCAGCTCACTACAACCTCCGCCTCCCAGGTTCAAGCGATTCTCCTGCCTCAGCCTCCCAAGTAGCTGTGATTACAGGCATGTGCCACCATGCTTGGCTAATTTTGTATTTTTAGTAGAGATAGGGTTTCATCATGTTGGCCAGGCTGTTCTCACACTCCTGACCTCAGGTGATCCGCCTACCTCAGCCTCCCAAAGTGCTGGGATTACAGGTGTGAGCCACAGCACCTGCCCTAAATAGCTTTTTGGCACAGTGTCAGACATTTACTGGAAGCTAAACAAATAAGTGATGGTCGATAATCTTCAAAATTCTCCAGTGATAACTATATCGACATCAGCCTGGACCATTTTTTTTTAGAAACAAATGGAGAAAGTGTCAGGCTTCTCCTTTAGTTTCACTTTTACCATTGGTGCTTTACCTAGCTTGCATTTCTCTGGCTTCTGCAGTCAGCATAAATAGTTCCTTTGTTTTCCAAAGTTCCTCCTGCCCCCCTAAATGCTCTATGTCTAAAAACTCATTTAAGAAGCAAGTTGGAAAAAAAAAAAAAAAGAAGCAAGTTGGAAAGTTTGCGTGTATGGAATGTGCTTTCAAAATAAACACTGAATAAATAAATAAATAAATAAATAAATTTTTAAAACACCACTAAAAAAAGAAAAAAGCAGTTTTTTGAAATTCTAATGATTAGAAAGAATAGATGGTGAAAACAGTAGTTAGCTACCTAGCAGTGAAATAGTTGAGAAAAAGAGATAAGGGAAGTGATGATGATGATGATGGTGATGATGATATTGGATTAAAAGAGCAATAGAGACTGGAACAATCAGGAAAAAAGAACAAAGATCAATAGCAGAAATAAAGGACATGACTTAGCTCTTATAGAGCTTTACAGGTATTATATTGTATTAATCTTAAAATGCTAATTTTTTTCCACAAATAGGATGCATTTTACCAACAATGCATACCAAAGTTTAATTGGCAGTATCCTTTCTTCGTGGTATAGAAAATAACAGGTATTTTACAATTGATGGCATCTTAGATTAATATACACTAATCTGCAATTTACAGGAGCTACAGTTCATGTACATAAGCAGGTATAGATCTGAAAAACTAGCTGTAAAAAATAGCCAATGATTATAGAATATTCACAATGTACTAGATCTAGTTTGCAGAATTAAGAAGGGGATTCTCCATGAATAGCGACCCCCAGCCAACACTTCAATATTTATACAACTTTGTTGATCGCCATCCATGCTGTGATTCAAAATCTAATTCACAGGGCTATGTGTAGGAGGCACACAAGTTTGTCATACAAATGAGACAATTTTTGTGTGTGTGTGAAAGGGGGAGCTATTATTGTTTTGGGAAAACAGATGTAACCCATAACTATTCAGGGCAAACCAGAGGTATGCTTACACTAGCTATATGCCCTTCATTTCAGAAGTTTAACACTAAGCACCTCACTAAACAGACCGTGAAATGCTGAATAAATCAAAATCTTTATCATTACATCACTGAAAGGGAGGTAAGGAATATGAAGAACCCAGAAGAACCTGACACAAAGGCCCTAGGAGGTGACGAAGGCCCAAAACTTAGGCTGGCTTCTGAAATCTCCTGCCCAGGAGATCTTAAACTCTCACTTTGTTGATAATGTAGGATGCCAAGGCAAGAGATAAAGCCAAGATCTGCCATGGTGCAGACTAAAACCCTCTGATGAACCTGTGTCATGAAAGGGTTATACCTGCAATGTATAGGTAAAGACGCCTAGGTCCTGCCATGAAGAATGCAGGAGTCAACAAGAACAACAACAAAACCCCACGCCTGTCTCCAACCTGTCACTCTCCCTTGAGAATTTGTAAATCACAAGCTGGCTCTTGTACAGGATTGTGGTCTGAAGTTGCACTGTGGTTTGAAACCCCTTAGTGAAGAATTTCATTCAAAGAGGTTCTGGGTAATGCCCCAGGCAACAGGCTAAAGCATTCCCAATTCCTTAGGAAGAACTCACAGTCAACTTAGGCCTCAAAGAATGTCCACAGATAAAGTTTGAAGGAGAACGAGCTTATAATAAAAATGCACAAGACATACAAGGAAATAAAATACCATGAGTAAAAACCAACAGAAACAACAGATAAACAAAGAATACAGACATTGGAATTATCAGACACAATATTTAAAAAACGATTGGAAATGCAAATGCCCCAGAAACATGAAAATATATTCATCCCCAATAGATACTAGGGAAATGCAAATGAAATTCTCAATGATACATCAATTCATATTCATCAGATTGACAGCAATGTTTTCAGTTTGCATTACCAGTTTGGCATCAGCTGGTTTGTGCATGTAAACATGTGCATACCCTTGATTCCTAGGTTATACCCTAGAGAAACTCTTACATATGTGTCAGGAGATGTAGACCAGAATGTCCACAGTAGTACTGTTTATAGTTTTTAAAAACCTGAGAATAAAGCTAATGATCCCCAATATTAAAACTGATACATTGTGCTGTATTCATACAATGCCAGACTACAGAGCAGTGAAAAAAAATAATGCACCTATTTGCATCACCATGGATGAATCTCAGATATAATATTGAACAAAAGAATCAAGTCATAGAAGATGTATGCAGTATGAGTCAGTCCATTTACATAAGTAAAAAAGGGTATACATTGTTTAAAGATACATACAAAGGTGATAAAACGAAAATGAAAGGCAAAGGAATAATTATCATGAAATTCAGGACAGTGGTTGTCCCTGGGAGGGGTGGGTAGCAAGGAAGTACGATCGAGGTAGACAATCGAGGGGTTTCTCAAGTACCTGGTGATATTTATTTTCTTAACCTGGTTAGTAAGGTCATGGGTGTTCACTTATCCTTTTTTAAAACGTACATTTTATACACACTTTTGTATGTATTCTGTATTTTATAAAAAATAAAATTAAATAAGAAATTATTCTTGTAGTCCTTTTCTAACCCGTGGGGCCTTCTGCTAGAATTTTGTGCTGTTCACATTCTCAATGCCAGCTTCCTTAGCCATAAAGTAAAAGGGTCCAGGGGTTTGTAGCAGTTCTTCAGGGCTGCCGTACTCTATAATCTTCCCGTTGTCTAGGACCATTACCCTGAAACAAGGAAGAAAGAAATAAAAGTCTTAGAAAGCAGCATCTCAAGTCTAGGCATTTATAAGAATAACCAGGACTAAGTTGTGGTATAGTCAGACAAGGCTACAAAGCAGTGAAAATCAATGAGCCACAGCTACACACATCAACATGGATGAATTCTGCAAATAATATTGAACAAAAGAATCAAGTAATAGAAGAATACAGGCAGTATGAGTCCATTTACATGAGTTTTTAAAAGAAGTGCACATTGTTTAAGGATAGATTGGTTTACAAAGGATGCCTATCATCTCCAAATAGCTTTCTAAGATTACTGACTTTTGATTGTAATATGACACAGCTGGAAGGAATAGAAAGCTTCTAGCTGTTTTACAGAGCAGCAGCTGAGGCTCAGGACAGTTAGGAAGGTCTATGGTCAACATCTGCCTCTCACGGCTTGAGCTTCCACCTCCCCATACCCAGTTAATTGTTACAACACACAGTTTCCTATTTTGCCCTCAAGATATGAATAGTTCCCTTAACCTTGTTCGTTTTCATTCGCATGATGTAAAATTTTGGCCAGATTACTTGACATCTCTAAGTCTCAGTTTCTTCATCAGTAATATGGTGGTGGTTAAACCTTCTGCCGTCAGGTGTTTCCCGGCTGACACTGTTATTGTTGAGCAAGGATTAAGCCATCCGTGTCAAGCCCTGTCCCCCTACACTCACTTGTCACTGTCCATGATGGTGTGCAGCCTGTGGGCAATGGTGATCACTGTGCAGTGGGCGAACTCGTTTTGGATGGTCGTCTGAATGAGGTTGTCTGTCTCTAGATCCACCGCAGCAGTGGCCTCATCCAGGACCAGGATCTTGGATTTCCGAAGCAGAGCCCTGCCCAGGCACAGCAGCTGCCTCTGGCCTATGCTGCAGCCAATAGAAGCAACCATGTGTTAGCTCCTAAAGACCAAGGAAAGACGCAGGGCGGGGGGACCATTTTCATGTTCCAGATCAGACTTCCAAAACCCCCCCTCCAAAATTCCCCTGGAATGTTTGGGCCTCTTCAACTAGCTGTACCTTGCTGCTGTGAGCATCGTTTTTCAAACTTTCCCAATTGAAGACCCACCCCAAGTACTTAATTAAAAAGTCATATTTCTGGGCCCTTGCCTTGCTCAATCAGAGTGGGCAGGAGCCTAGGAACATGCCTTTTTACTAAGCACCCCAGGCCATTTTTATGCTTAAACAAGTTTGGATAACAATGGCCCAGGAACAATGCTTTGTATTTGGTTGCCGTGATATCAACATTTCCAAAACAACATGAATGTCACCAAGTTTACTTTAGCAGTATTTGACCTGAAACCATTAATATAGGGTGGAACAACACTAGAATGCCCCAGTGGCATTTCTTTGTGGCCTTAGCAAATCCATTTATTATTTTAATGTGTAATTCTAGTCTCAAGGCTAATTATATGTTCAAGGCATTCTGCTTTGATTAGAGATGAAGCTATCTAATGAACGTGATGTCTTGGTGTGAGATGCAATGTATGTGGAATTCAAATATGCTTCTAAAATGCAAATAGCTTTAATTTGCTAAAAGCCTGTAATGAAGGCTGGACCTCTTACTTACATAAAGAAGCTTTGGGAAATGATGTGAAGGAAATATTCAGGAATTTGCTAATTGCTCTTTCCTGCTGTGGCCATTAGGGAACATATTAAACAGGGGGTGGCCAAAGTTCTGTAATTCTCTGTAAGAAAATTTCTGCAGGAGATGAGAAGTCACCCAAGATGAACTTCCAGTTTTCCCCTATAATGTAAGATCAGAGACACTGAAAAACTATTTACTTAGCTTGTACCAAACTCCTGCCTGGCCCAAAGTGTAATGTATACTTTGGACTTTAGAGTAACAGACTGTTGCTGAGGCGACACTTTGTCTTTCAGCTGCTCTCTCCAAGCTGAACTTAGCCATCATTCAACAGAGAAATGTAAGTTTTAGTCCCCCAGGCCAGGTTTGAAACTCAGGTCTGAAATCAAGGCATTGGTAATACCATTTAAGCATCTCTCAGCTTGGACAGGAGAAAGATGGCATGATTTTTGTTTTTACAAACCAGAAATGTCAAGGCCTCCCATTGCACCCTACCATAGCGTCCCACATGTCCCCTCTGTAGCACAGACCGTACTGGCATTTACTGACAGAGGTCTGTCTTCATTATGCTGTAAGTGCTAGGAAGTCAGGGTTGTGTCTCTGTTTGCCTCTGTATTTTCAGTACCTGGCACATAGTAGGTGTTACTATATATATATATATATATTTTTTTTTTTTTTTTTGGAGATGGAGTTTCGCTCTTATCTCCCAGGCTGGAGTGCAATCTCAGCTCACCACAACCTCCGCCTCCCGGGTTCAAGCGATTCTCCTGCCTCAGCCTCCCGGGGGATTACAGCTGGGATTACAGGCCTGCGCCACCACGCCTGGCTAATTTTGTATGTTTAGTAGAGATGGGGTGTCTCTACATGTTGGTCAGGCTGGTCTCGAACTCCCGACCTCAGGTGATCCACCTGCCTCGGCCTCCCAAAGTGCTGGGATTACAGGCATGAGCCACTGCGCCCGGCCGGTGTTATTACATTTTTGCTGACTGAATGTTTGAATGATCTTTTACACTGGCCTAAAGACCTACTTGAGTCCTGCTAGTTGCTAGATCTGTTGTGGAGGGAAACTAAACTGGCGATGTTCTCTACCAGGGCTTGTTCCCTGGGGCTACACACTGAAATCACCTGGGTCCCCCATTCAGTTGGTCTGGGCTACAGTTGAGGCATTGGGAGCTTTAAAGTTTCCTGGGTGATTTTAGCTTGCAGCCTAGTTAATCACAACACTCTAGGCAGTGCTTCTCAAGTGTAGTGTGCACACAAATCACCTGGGAATCTTGCTAAAATGCGGATTCTGATGAGTAGGTCTATGTCCTGAGATTCTGCATGTGTAACAAGCTCCCAGGTGAAGCCAGAGTGGCTGGTCCATGAATCAGTTACTGAGCCCTCCCTTCCTTCCTGAGCTTCAACTTGCAAATGGCCTATTCCCTGCCTACCACCACTGAGGCCCCTGGGGCAGGAGCAAGACCTGTCCATGAGCAGTGGGCTTTGGCTGAGGGCAGAACTTCAGTGTGTGGAAGGAAAAACAAAAATGTTATAGGAACAATGCTAGGTCAACTTATTAATGGACAGGCAAACATACAGTGAAGGCCAGAAGTGAACTGTCAACTATATAAAAATGTTTTGGAAAGGTAAAAATAACTGTGAAAGCCAAGAGAGTCTTTTGTTGACTTCAGGTGTTTCAACGGTGCCTAAGGATTTTACAGATGTCACGTTCCCTGTCATCCGCATGCTCTTTAGATCAGCGGTTCTTAAACTGGGATGCCCCTAACAGCCTCATGGGGATCCTTTAAAACTCCCCATGTCCAGTCTAGCCTCATACAATTAAATCAGACTCTAGGACTGGACCAGGCAGCCAGACTATTTTCATCCTGATTATGCACAGCTGGGAGCCTCTGCTTTCTGTGGGATGTGTAAGCTCACATTGTGTAATGTCATATGAGGAGTACATTTAATAACAAAGGTTTTTTTTTTTTTTTTTTTTTAGATGGAGTCTCGCTCTGTCTCCCAGGCTGGAGTGCAGTGGTGTGATCTCAGCTCACTACAACCTCCGCCTCCCAGGTTCAAGCAATTCTCTGCCTCAGCCTCCTGAGTAGCTGAGATTATAGGCGCCTGCCACCACGCCTAGTTAATTTTTTGTATTTTTAGTAGGATGGAGTTTCACCATCTTGGTCAGGCTGGTCTTGAACTCCTGATCTCGTGATCCACAGGCCTCAGCCTCCCAAAGTGTTGGGATTACAGGCGTGAGCCACTGCGCCCAGCCAATAACAAAGGTTTTCAAGAGTTGATTTTTTTTTTTTTTTTTTTTAGACGGAGTGTTGCTCTGTCGCCCAGGCTGGAATGCAGTGGCGCAATCTCGGCTCACTGCAACCTCCACCTCCTGGGTTTAAGTGATTCTCCTGCTTCAGCCTCCTGAGTAGCTTGGGACTACAGGTGCCCACAACCATGCTCAGCTACTTTTTGTATTTTTAGTAGAAACAGGGTTTCCCATGTTGACCAGGCTGGTCACGAACTCCTGACTTCAGGTGATCTACCTGCCTCAACCTCCCAGAGTGCTGCGATTACAGGCGTGAGCCACTGTGCTCGACCAGTTTTCAAGAGTTTTGAAGCACTTTCACATCTATTTTATCTTGTGAACTTTACAACAGGTTCATTTTACAACAGGTTCATTTTACACTTTAGGAATCAGACCTGGATGAAAATTCTATGCCAGGCATCACCTAACACAAGGAACACGAGGAGTGGCCCCCTCATATCCTCTCACTGCCTGCAAGGGCAGCAGGCTATGGAACATTACCTCAGGTTGCCACCGGCCTCTGTCACTTCGTGGGATAACCCAAGTTGCAGGCTGGCCACGAAAGACTTGAGGTGAGCCAGCTCCAGGGCCTTCCAAATCTCCTCATCCGAGTAGTTGTTGAAAGGGTCGAGATTCATCCTCAGGCTTCCAGAGAACAGGATGGGGTCCTGCAAGTGAAAGGACAAGGGGGCTGTTGGGGCTCATGCCAGAAAAGGACCTCGGAGTTCCTCAGGACTGGGAGATGGTGGATAGGACTGGCCTGAGGTGGATTCCTGAGGCAGGAAGCTGGTTTGTGGTTGAGCTTCCACAGGGTTTTCCCTCCTAAGGCTGGGAGTGGCTACCAGCCAGGGGCTAGGCACAGGGTTAGGAGAAATTCTCGGTTTATTTTTTGTTTTTGAGGCCGAGTTTCACTCTGTTGCCCAGACTGGAGTGCAGTGGCATGAACACCGCTCACTGCAGCCTTGACGTCCTTAGCTCAAGTGATCCTCCCATCTCAGCCTCTCGAGTAGCTGGGACCAGAGGCACGTACCACCATGCCTGGCTGATTTTTAAAATTTTTTGTAGAGATGGGTTCTTGCCATGTTGCTTAGGCTGATCTTGAACTCCTGGGCTCCAGTGATTCACCTGCCTCGGCCTCCCAAACCCAAACTCGTGGTTTCAAGGTAGAGGAATCAGAGGAGGGTAGAGGAAAGAATAGTACAGATGCATGAGAAGAAGGTGTGACGCTTTTGAAGAGGCTGGAGAAAAGACTATCGAACTGAGCAAACACCAGACAGACCAAAACTACCCCCAGAGGAATTAGGCTGCAGTGGGCAGAGGAGGAAAGGTTCTCCTGAGGAGCCGCTGCGGGGAACGGTGAGGCCCCGCGGCAGTCCTTATCTGGCAGGATCCAGAGAGGAAGCCGAGGGGAAATCTTTCTTGCTGATGCACGAAGCGTTCCGCTTGCCGGCAGAAACCTGCAGCAAATTCCCTCCTCTATCTTTTAACCATAGCAAATGGGGAGTATAAAGCTTAATGGCTTCAAGCTTCAGCGGCAAAACTGCTAATGCTGATTGCAAAAGTCTTGCAAACCGTGATGGGCTATAGCAACGCTAAATAATCATCTGCTGTACTTGACTTCTGTTGTGTTGCTGCCACCTAGTGGTCAGATACAGGCAGCCACAAATGCATATTACCAAACATTCCAAAACTTAAGTTCTGGAAACGACGTGTCCATCCTAGGGAACTAGCTCAGGTACCCCGAGTAGACCGTGGAATTGACAGTGCTGACTGAATAGACATCAAGAAGAAGCTGCATATGTTTCCTGTAAAACAAGCTGCTCCCCACGGCATGTGCCCGAGTAAGTTCTACAGCTCACCTGGGGGATGATGGTCAGCTTCTCTCGGAGGTCGTGGAGCCCAATGGAAGCAATATCTACTCCATCAATGACGATCTGACCACCGGCAGCCTCTAAGATTCTGAAGAGGCAGTTTGTGAGGGATGACTTTCCAGCTCCTGTCCTGCCCACCACACCAATCTGTGAATATAGTTCCCTTACACATTAGTTTCACAAATAATTCTTGGGGAAAAGTTATTTAGCCGGGGCTTTCACAGTCGCAGGAGGTTAAGAGGCAGTGACTGGCTACTCCATCTCTAAGATATTAAACTGATTTTGGTTTTGGTGAGGAAAAAAGTACCCAGATGTCAGAAAAAGATGTCAAAAATCATTGTTTGCTGAGAACTATATAGTCACTGTTTGAAATGGACTCTCTTGGCAACTGTTGTTATAATTATTGTTGGAAATTATAGATAAAAACAAAATCCTTGTTTAGGCCAGGCACGGTGGCTCATGCCTGTAATCCCAGCACTTTGGGAGGCCCAGGCAGGCAGATCACCTGAGGCCAGGAGTTCAAGACCAGCCTGGTCAATACGGCGAAACCCCGTCTCTACTAAAAATACAAAAAAAATTAGCCAGACATGGTGGCATGCACCTGTAGTCCCAGCTACTTGGGAGTCTGAGTCAGAAAAATCACTTGAACCCGGGAAGCAGAGGTTGCAGTGAGCCAAGATTGTGCCACTGCACTCCAGCCTGGGTGACAGAGTGAGACTCCATCTCAAAATAAATAAATAAATAAAAAGAAAGAAAAAAGAAAAATGCTTGTTTAGAAGTGAAGAAGGGAAAGATTAGGTCTGCCACCAGCTGAGAGCCAGACTCTGATCTGGACCTCAGCGTCCTTGCTCATCAGACCCCAAGCCCTCGGAGAACAACAGCACCTGAGGAGGGTGCCTGACTTTGAAGACTGGGAGGAGAACTGGGCCATTCTTCCTTCAGGGACAACCCTCCACACTGCTATTCTCAACAGTTCCATCACCAGGCCTGGCGCCCCCTTGCTTCCTTGCTGACTTCCTCTCTGCATACTGTGGACCTTATAGGAAAGGGGCCCTGGTCAGCTGGCTAAGAGGCAGGGGGGAGCTGAGCAGAAGGCCCCAACAGCTGCAGTAAGTCTGTGTGATCCCTGGCTGCTATCCTTCCCTCTGATACTGTGTCCCCACACCTCCCCAGGGCAGAGGAAGTGCCCTGACCCTCTCCCTCCATCCAAATGATGAAGGCTTAGGGCCCAGCTGCTCTCCACTCTGTCCAATTGTTGTTTGATCACAAGGCCTCCCATCCAGGCCTTCCTTCACTCCACCTACCTTCTCCATGCTACCGATGTCACAAGTGATCCCTCTGAGGACCAGATCCAGCTCAGGTCGGTACCGCACTTGGTAGTTGTTAAACTGGATCTTGCCTTTGCTGGGCCAATCTGGCGGAGGCCTCTTGTCAGTCACCCAGGGTGCCTGGCAAGGAGACAAGATAAGTAAGTTTTATAAGGTGGCAACTCAGCCGAACAGTCTGCCCAAGACTCGTGTCATAGAACAGGAGAAGGGTAGCAGTGTCCCAGCTACCTAATGGCCTCTGCATTTAATAGACTGAACTAGACTTGTACTTTTGGAAAGTTCCTACCTTACTCAGTTAAAGAAAAATATACCATGAGCTTGTGCTGTAGATCTCCTCGGTATGTTCCAAGACCTGACATCCCCTAAACCATTTCCTATTCTAAGTTTGAAGAAATTAGGTCCTTTGAGTTAGAGGAAAGGAAACTTTAGGGACCCATTATGGGCCCATGTGAAATATGGAGAAATTCTAAAGATGTACTCTCGAAGGAGTTGCATGTTGTTTTTGCCTTGTTCCTGGATTTTTCCAGTTCCTCCTTACCTCATTTTCCACTTTTGTGTACTCAGTTATTCGCTCAACAGCCACAATGTTGGTCTCTATTTCTGATGTCATCCTCACCAGCCAGTTCAGGGTTTGTGTGATCTACAGAAAAACCAGAAGACTGAAAATCATCATAGGCACAGAAACCAACTCAACCACTCAAACCACAAGGACAATCCAGTGCCGACTTTGTACCCAGCACTGTGCTGGACTCTACAACGGAATAAGGAAAAGTGTAAGAAAGACAATCCTTGCCTCCTTGGGGAAGGAATTAAGAGCAGTGCATTGAATGGCTGCAGACCAATTAGGTGCTCATGCGAAGGGCAACGTGAGTGTCTAGTGGTTTGGGACTAAAGCTGGAATTGGAGAGTCTGGCAATGGGTGGAGTGGGAGCAGAGCTCAGGCCTCCTGCCTGTATGCCTAGTGTTCTTTGTGAATCAGGGAAAGGCATGATCCAGGCCAGGGAATCTGTAGATTACTCAGATGCAAACTTCTCTCAGGAAAAGACTCAGGAGTTTGCATATATGCACAGAGAGTTCTTGTTGGGCAAATGGTGGTTAGAGAAAGGGAGCCACAGACAGCAGAGGACAGAGTCATGGGGACTCAGAGTATCCACTTTGTGTAGATTGAAGCATATGTAATTGCTGGTATTTGATCATTTTGTTTTGGTTCAATCTAATAATTTCCTATTTGCCTTGTCTGTCCTGGGCTAAAAAGCCTACAAATAGGGGGATGAAAGGGCAGTGACACAAGGAACTAAGTGACTCTAGTGAATAACAAAGTCCTTTTAGGTGCCCTGGCAGGAACACATTGGGCTTTATTAACTTCTTTTTTTTTTTTTTTTTTTGATACGGAATCTTGCTCTGTTGCCCAGGCTGGAGTGCAATCGCACTATCTTGGCTCACTGCAACCTCTGCCTCCTGGGTTCAAGTGATTCTCCTGCCTCAGCCTCCCCAGTAGCTGGGATTACAGGCGCTCGCCACCACGCCTGGCTAATTTTTTGTATTTTTAGTAGAGACGAGGTTTCACCATGTTGGCCAGGCTGGTCTCAAACTCCTAACCTCAGGTGATCCACCCGCCTCGGCCTCCCAAAGTGCTGGGATTACAGGTGTGAGCCACTGTGCTCCACCAGCCTTCTTAACTTCTAATGAAGACAGCACTATTATATAAAGCCCACATATAACTACGCAAATCTCTTTGAACTAAAAAAATTAGTTCAAAAAGATGGTCAAATGACTCATTTATAACAAATATTGATTGAATAATTACGGTAGTGCCAGCCACTGTCTTAGGTGCTAGAAAAGAATCATGCCTGCCATGTATCCTCTAGTCATGCTGGGGATGCTGCAGTGAGACACATTCTATAGTTTTATCAGACTCTATGTTCTTTATCAGAATTACCTCCAATTATTCTACGATCTAAGAAAAATAAACACAGGAGGAATTATTTGTTCAAAAAGCCTTTCTGATTACTGCTACATTCTAGAGAAGAAAGTTATTTATTCCCTCACTAGAACCAAGCAAAGAGGCAGACAGGGAACAATTAGATTGAAACATATGAAATTGCCTTCTTAAGCCCTAAGGTCAATATTTATGTCCAGTTTTCTAGATGGCATTCATGTCTACTTAGGAAGAGTAAGGAACATATCCATGGGTAAAAGATGGAGCCAGGATTTGAACCTCGGTCTCCTTTAGTCCCTCTAGGTTTAAGAAGGAATCAAGAGCACAGACTCCATAGTATACATCAGGCTTAATTTAAGAATAAGCGCACTAACGAAACCAAACTCCCAACGTTCAAACTCACATTGAGTGCATTGGACAGAACAAAGCCAACAGTGTCCCCACTTAGGGTATCTCTATAAATAACCATCATCAAGGCTGAAAAGAAGACAATCAGGTTCCCAACCAGCTCCAGGCGAATTGCAAGCCACCTGTGGGGCAACAGAACCAGAGAGTGTGTGTCACTGATCACGTCCTCATCTTAACCAGCAACCTTGGCGTTCACAGAACATTCTCAGAGGGTTTGACTTGATCAGGCCGCACTCTTAGGCGATGCCTCAATTTGACTTAGAAACACCATGTATTCCTAAAAGCCTATTGATATATTTTTTAAGAAAATAAATTGCATTTTAAAGATCCTAGAGGTCTTTGCTGGACTAAGGGAATCCTACAGTGCAATGTCTACCAAACTGGCCAAATCATAAGAACCACCTAGGGCAACTGTTAATATACACTGTTACAAATTCATGTGGAAAATTCCTGGACCCTTTCCTTTAAGATTCTGATTTCAGGGGGCCTAGAATGGGATTCAAGAATCTGCATTTTTTTTGTTGTTTTTGTTTTATGAGACAAGGTCTTGCTCTGTCACCAAGGCTAGAGTGTAGTGGCGTGATCATGGCTCACTGCAGCCTCGACCTCCCGGGCTCAAGCCCCAAGTAGCTGGAACTATAGGTGCACACCACTACACCCAGCTAATTTTTTTTGTATTTTTTGTAGAGCCAGGATTTCATCATGTTGCCCAAGCTGGTCTTGAACTCCTGGGCTCACGTGTTCTGCTTGCCTCAGTCTCCCAAAGTGCTGGAATCACAGGCATGAGCCATTGCTCCTGGCCAAAAATCTGCATTTTAAATGAACGCTCCAAATGACTTCTTTTGATCAGGCTGGGGAAGCAATGCCATAGTGAATCCATGTGTAAGATTAAAAAGTAAGCACCATAGGAAGGGTCAACGTGCCCTGTTTGATTTCAGTATTTGTAAAAGGGGAAGAAGAAGCTGAGGGTGAAAGGAAGTTAGGTGAGAGTTGGCCACAGGGAGATATACTGGGGTTTCATAGAGAAGTGAAGAGTACATGTGTATGGACATAGTTTATAAAAATGGACTTTCCCAGGCTGGGCGTGGTGGCTCACGCCTGTAATCCCAGCACTGTGGCAGGCCAAGGCGGGCAGATCACCTGAGGTCAGGAGTTCAAGACCAGCCTGACCAACATGGAAAAACCCCGTCTCTACTAAAAATAAAAAAAATTAGCTGGGCGTGGTGGTGCATGCCTGTAATCCCAGCTACTTGGGAGGCTCAAGCAGGTGAATTGCTTGAACCCAGCAGGCAGAGGTTGTGGTGAGCTGAGATTGCACCATTGCACTCCAGCCTGGGCAACAAGAGGGAAACTCCATGAAAAAAAAAAGGACTTTCTCAAAGAAAATGTATTTAAATGTCTGCACCAATAATTCCAGCATGTGTATGAATAAATATGATATGTCCTTTACAGTGAAGGTCTAATAAGATTTACTTATATGCCTTTTCCTTCTTCGAAAGTCTCTAAGAAATAAAATATCTTTACAGTCAAACTCCTGACCTGTCCACATTCCAAATAATACTGAGCATCTTTAGCGCCTCAAGACACTTTGGAAGCCACTCAAGAATTTTTCTTCCTGAAAAAGATCTTCCTCTTTCCAGGACATACTGCTTGCCAGGACTTAAGGATACTGGAGAATAATCCTCACCCTGTTCACAGGATGGAAGCTTCCCTTTCTGTCATCAATGGTCTTACCTAAAAATTCCTAACTCTCCTCTCTCCAACCTCCACTGCCTTCACTACCCAGAAAGAGTGTCATGACTATGGAGAATCTCACACCGTTCTCAGAAAAGTAAACAGAGGATGTTCAGTTCACCTAGCACTTGTTTGGTACTGGGTTACAAAATGCTCACAAATGTCGTTTGACTTCCACCATGAGACAGGTGGAACCCTGTGAGATAGGGTGTGTTCTGGCCATTACAAAAACAAAGAAATGGAGATTCTCCTTAGAGAAGTCAAGGCAATTCACCCAGCTTGGTAAAACGGCAGAGCGGGCATGGGGATCCAGTCTCTGACTCCAAGGCTCATGCTTTCTTCTCTCCACTTACACAGCATGACAGTGTGTGTGGCCAGAGTGAATTTCACACCACTAGCCATGCCTGCCCTCCCACAGCTAATGTCAAATATATAGAACCCCAAAGCACACACATGGGTAAATACCCAGGGGAAGCCTCACCTGTTGGAGGTGATCCAGGAAAAGACACATTTCTGGTTGGTGTCAGTCCTCATCTCATTGTGTTTCAGAAATCGCTGCTGGTGCTCAAAGGCACGGATAACCGGCAAACCTGATACGGTCTCGCTGAAGTGAGAGTAGATTGGGGACCTGGTGACAGAGTCCAGACGCCTCAGCTGGCGGGAGGTAGACACATAAAACATCTGGACACAAAAAGTAAAGAATCAGCCAGTCCCACAGTCATGAGGCATCCACCATCTTCCTCCTTTCTGGCCACAACCCAGCATTTTTCCCCTTGACGGCCACAGCTTACATCTGAACAAGACAAAAGCCTGCAGTGCCATGTCTGGGAGCAGAATGATGAGAGAGGCTCCGAGGAGGAGACCAATGAGAAGACTGGGGTTAGTGGGGAACAGAGTGGGGTGAACGTGAGGAGACCACACCGCAGCCTCAGAGCTTTGAGTCTCCAAACCTTCTGAGGAGTTTCATCAGCCTAACCCATATCCCCCAGATCTACGGCTATCGTCCATGTGACAGTTTCTGTACTCCTTAGAGAAAAGGTCCCCAAAAGGATTTTGTAAAGGCAGCGGGGCCCGTGGGGTGTGTAAAGTGCGGATGGGCAGGAAATGGCCAGAAAAAGGCATGCCTAGGTTTGGGTAAAAACGGAAGAATCTGTTCAGTGAAGTGACCAAAACTGTGCCTCGGTGGTGTGTGAAGGTACAGAGAATTCTGGAGGTATGCAGAGTGCTGAGGGGGTAAGAACTGGAACAGGGTAGAATCCAATGCAGGAAGAACCCTGTGGCCTGAGGGCAAGGGGGAGTGGAATGGGTCCGTGCTGCTACTAGATTCTGTGAGGATTTGTTGAAACCTGGGAAGAGTGGGGCGTTGGAGAGTCGGGATGCAAAATGTTATACATGGACGTACAGATGTTCCCTCCAGTAACCCTGCTTCTTGTTTGTTGGTTTGTTATTAATAGTTAAAAGGCTGCTATGGTGACAATGTGCCTGAGGAACTGTACACGGACATGGGGGCAAGCTGCCAATCGCAGGCCACAAGGCCACGAGCTCCTGACCACAGTGTCTTCAGAATTGTTTCCCCAGGCAAACAATTCACCACAAAAGCAGCTGGTGGGACCAGAGTTCCTCCACAGCCTCCCCTTCCCTCTCCATTTCATTGTGGGAATAGGGTTCCTTCCACTCATTTCAGTTTCCCTGTTTTGCTTTCAAGCTGCACATTCCCTCGAAGAATACACTGGAATTGAGCCTAAACTACCCACAGACACCCCAGTGAAACTAGAACTTTGCCGAAGTAAAAAGATAGACCCAGCTGCTGCTGAGAGACATCTCCAAGCAGCTATGCCTGTCCAAAATCAACCAAGGAAGCACCATAGCATGGCTCTTCTGGAACCGACCTAATCGTCATGGGGGTTCTTATGGAGCTGCAAGACTGTGTCCAGAGCCAATCTCAAAGTAGTCTTGGATCCAAACGTAAATCTGTCCCACCTAAGCTTCCAGGGAGTGAAGGGTGGGCAGCAGTTAGGGTGACATTTGCCATGAATGGTGCACCCATTGATGCTCTCACTTCAGCTTCAGACAGTGGCCTGTGGGCTTCTGGGTATGTCAACATATGACTAAATGGCAAAGATGCTGAGGGGAGGAGTGAGTGACTAGCAATGAATCAGAGAGAAGATTCTCAGGAAAAAGGCCAGGTTTTTATAGATAGAGAGGAAGGAAGGATGACTTAGCCATTTCCAAACCTACCTGAACAGATACATAAATAATGCCAAGAGGAATGATGATGATGGTGAAGACAGGAGTGGCCATGCAGATCATGACAAGGGTGCTGATTATCCCCAGAAAGCATGTAATCCAGCTGCGCAAGGACTGAGGCAGGGTGTCATCCACTGTGGAAATATCCTAGGAAAACGATTAGGAGAGATACACCATCATTGAGGTCTTCCTAAGATAGTTTACATCTTCCTAGTTCTAGCAAGGAATCTGTTGGATTCTGTGTGTTCCCAGTACTCCTTCATGTAATCATTTCATTATGTTCATTTGCAATAGGCTGCATTGCTCGCCCCAGTAACCAATTTCATTTCCATAATTTCTTCATTTAGGCCTGGCGTGGTGGTCACACCTGTAATCCCAGCACTTTGCAAGGCCGAGGCGGGTGGATAACCTGAGATCGGGAGTTCAAGACCAGCCTGACCAACATGGTGAAATCCCATCTCTACTAAAAATACTCAGGAAGTTGCTTCCTCTGCCAAGCATAGAGGACCAAGGGGGAGGGAGCTGGGGTCGAACGTGAGCCTGCCTGGACAGTGTTCTAACCAAGGAACCCAGTGGGAACAGATGTGTCTTACTGCCATGTTGCCTTTGTGTCATGTGAAATAAATGAACAAATGAGAAAAATGAATGAATAGATGGGTGGTTTGGAGAACATTCAAGAAGCTTGGTTTATATTTTGGGTTGCCCTTGCCTAAATTTCTGAGGATTATATTGATTCTATGATTGGTAATATGTGAGGACCAAAGTGAGTTTAAGTTATCTCTGGAATTTCTCAAACTGGATCAGGGATAACGGTCTTCCAGGAAAGCTCTGAATCATGGATGAGTCCTGAGTCTAACCTACCTTTCCCAAAGTCCTATCAGAATGCAAATAACTATACCCACAGTTGGCAGAGAAAAGAAATCCCTATCAATTATCAGTTCTATGCAGATTACTTTTGATCCTTACTTGGCACAGAGTCTCCATCTTTCCTTCCTCCACTCCATCTCCTCTTAACTCAGCTGTTGGTCCCAGAGGCCCCTTGATCAAACTCCCCTTAATAGGTCTGAGCAACCTCCCCAACGAAACATACTATATAATTAATGACAGCTTCCTTTTTCATGCAAAAGCAGTCTTCAAACTATGACTGTTGCCTAAGAAAACCTCTGTGTTCTCTTTCCCAGAAGATTATATATATTACAACATGGGGAAAACTGTGATCTTTGCAAAATTACTATGAGAAATTTCTCACCCAAAATTGAGTGTTCTTTTAGGTTCTAGTAAAGAGCAGAAAGGCCATTGAAGTTGTCTCTAGTGACATCATCCCCACTGTTTCTGCCCCAGAGGAAGATGACACAAGGGGACCAGTTAACGGCCCACTTTTGAAGTGGTTACTGTGTCCCCAGAACCTGGCTGTGGACTGTGAGCTATACTTTTTATGTCTGCCCCAAGACCAACAAACAAGAGTCCAGAGCTGCTCCATAAGCAGAAGGCTAAAAACTGTGCTGGTGATAGTTACTTATCATTCAGAATTGCCTGATCTCTGCCTCTGTTCCTGAAGTCCCATCTCAGATACACTAAAAAATCAATAAGTTGGGTCTGGCCCATGGAAGAGAGACATCTATGATCTTCACATTCATTGAGTGCCCCAGTGCCTAGTACAGTAGTTGGCTCATAGAAAGTGCTCAATAAAGGTTGTTGAATGAATGAGTGAATGAATGCCAAGGGTTCCAGGATCTGTGGTAAATGGAAACAATATTTGAGAACTTTTTAAAATCACTGATGGCTCTATTCCATAGTCCAGACCAAATTTACTCATTCTTAAAGCATTCAAGATAGAAGTTTCAGGAATGGAGGCAGAGGCCAATCAAAGGGTTACCTTACTATCTCTTGTATTTCCTGTCCCAGGCAGTGACAGTGCTTTTATTTATGTTCCTTCCTCTGCAGAATAATCCTTCTCACCCTGCTCCACTGCCATCCCTGCCCCCAACCCTTGCCATCTCCCTGGCTTGCTTCTATGACTTAAGTTTCACCTTTTCCGACATTGCCCACCTTTATCACGCAGGCTGGGCTAGTGCCTTTTTTTCCTTTGTACTCCCAGACCACCTTTCTACACACTGCTGTTACTGGTTTTACTATATTCTATTATAATCCTTCACTTCCTTGGTTGTCTTCTTCACTAGATGCTGAGCTACTTGAAGGGTCAGAGATGTTCATCCCTCAATCTCCAGGATTCTTGGGAGCTCACAGCAGGTACTCAAGAAACACTTGCATGTTGAGTGACAAAAGAACTGGAACGGAACAGTCTTGTCTAGGGGGACACAATAATTCCTCCCAGTCAGAAAGATCCTCAGTATATAAACATACCACCTGACAGTTCTTGAGATACTTACGCCGGCAAACCTGTTCACAATCCGGCCTGTGGGTGTTGTGTCAAAAAATCTCATGGGTGCTCGAAGGATATTGTTCAGCAGTTGCTTGTGCAAGATATTTGATGCATGGACGAAACCAAAGGCACTCCAGAAATGTGCTATGAACACAAATATACCTAGAGATGGAAGCAGTTTTGTCAGCACCATGCACAGGAATCCCTGAAGACTTGTGCCCAGGACATAATGGCAAATGCATTCCTGAGTCCGGGAAAAGTACAGGGTCCAGACAGATTCTGTAAGATGTCATAGCCATCAGACATACCTTGGGCTAATCCCAGAGCTCCATAGACTCCAACTCTCATGTCCCTCTGAGATGCGGGATAGTCGGTGCTATTGAAGATCTTAGAATCACTGGTCCAAGCACTGAGCCACAGGTTGGATCCAATAAAAGCCACAGAATTCATCACGAACGCAAGGATGATGAAGAATATCGAAAACAATCCTATTGCTTGTAGGTACTCCAGGTAGACGGAGAACTTCACCTGCAAAGTCCCCACCTCAATATTAGTAGAACTCCCTAATGGCTTTTGGTGAGGAATCACCTAGAATGCCAACCACAAGGAGAAGTGGAGTCCCCTGGGAGCATGGGTAGCAGGTAGCAAAATTTGGTAGTCTGTGGTCACCGTTTCTGCACTGTGCCAGGAAGGATAATAGAACAATGCTGAAATACAATGCAGGGTAAATAATCATCAAAGCTAAAGGCATTTAAGAGGAGAAGATATAAAAACAGATTGGGACAAGCCAGACATGGTAGCATGCCCCTGTAGTCCCAGCTACTCAGAAGGCTGGCGTGGGAGGATCTCTTGAGGCCTGAGGTTTTAGTCCAGCCTGGGCAACGTAGTGAGACCCTGTCTCTAAAATAAACGCACAAACAAAAAATCAGAGTGGAACAGATGATGGGGTTCTACTGCCGACCTTGAAATTTGTGGTTAAATTTCATTAATTTGAATTATGTGCTCTAGGTCTGAGTTTTCCTGTTCCTCCACACATCAGAATGCAATCAAACACTCATGAAGTGTAGGATGAGGACATTCACAGGAAACATAGCATTCTTTATGGAAATATGACTTGGTAGAAAGCCCACAGCCTCTGCTAACAGGTTAATAATGAGTCTGAAGATTTGCAAAGGACAGATGACATATTGCTTCTGTAAGTATGTGTTCAATTTTCACAGAACGTTAAAAATTTTGGGTTCTAAACCTTATAACACCTCAAATGCTACTTTTTTGTGTGGTGTTCACCTTTCCAGTTTCTATGAATTCCTTCTTAATTAGTTTTTGTCCTTTCACTAGTTCTTCGTCTTCCTTCAGGCTATTCACATTCCGAGTTTTCAAGGAGTTTTTCAGGGACTTCAGATGCCTGCCATTGGACCTAGAACTGAGAGAGGGAAGCTTCCCTGAGCATGCAGGCGATTCCCAAGGGTCTTCTTGCAAGCAGATGTCACAGTCACTCAGCTGGCATCAAAGCGCATTTCAGGGCAGATGACCAGGGGAAACTGACACAACCCCGATCTTTCCCCATCCCCGGACAAAGAAACAAAGGAAGAGCTTGGAGTGTCCATGGTGTTAACCCTCACAGGAAAAGCCCAGGAAGAAAAAGGAAAAGATCAAGTGGAAATATGGAGCTGACAAGGGCTGCCAGCTGAATAGATGGCCAACCTGCGGCTAAGCGTTCGACGAAAGCTGTTCTCTCTTCTCATGGTTATGGAGGCTGCATCTTCGGGGATCTCTTCCACACTGGATATCAGCCCATAGTCATCGTCTTCTTCTTCACTGCCATCATGGACTAGGGAGACACACTAGAGGTTAGAGAAAGAGCTGCATAGATCCCTGTCAGTCCTATGAACAAGGAGAGAGAAGCCTCCTCTGATCTTGCTGGTTTCAGCAAGAGATCCCAGATGTACATACAGGATGGAATACTTTAGTCCATAAATACTCCATAAATAGTGATTAGTACATCTTGTTATTAAGAAATATCAGGATAAAGCAGAGATGAATTAATATTCCACTGGAAGAGAAAATGGTCAAAATGGAGAAGAAAATTCCTAGAAATGCCCAGGTGTCTTTGGAGGAGGAAAGACCTTTTAAGGATTATGGTAGACAAATAGAAGAGTCACGTTCTCAGAATTGACTAAAGACGTGATTGTAAATTGAAAATGCTCATCTTGGCTGGGCGTGGTGGCTCACACCTGTAATCCCAGCCGTTTGGGAGGCCAAGGTGGGAGAATCACTTCAGCCCAGGAGTTTGAGACCACCTTGGGCAACATAGGCAAACTCTATGTCTACAAAAATTTAAAAATTAGCAGGGTGTGGTGGTGCACGCCTGTGGTCCCAGCTACTTGGGAGGCAGAGGTGGGAGGATCACTTAAACACAGGAGATTGAAGGTGAGCCATGATTGTGCCAATGTACTCCAGCCTGGGCAACAGAGTGAGACTCTCTCAAAAAAGAAAAGAAAATGCTCATCTTGAAATTCAAATAATTTAACAAACTTATATTAATTTAAATCACTTACAAGACATACCCTGAAAATAAAATAAAATATAAGACACAGTGTGGGCATCAGTGGGGATGGTAGAATAGGAACCTCCAGATATCTACTCCTCCATAAAAGCAATGAGAATAATGACAAAAAAATGGTCAAAATCAACTTTTTCAGAGCTCTGAAATTAACCAAAGGCTTGCAACAATCCCAAGAGCATTTGTGTTTTTGAAGAGCTGAAACTTAGTAAGAACAGTAAGTTTTGTGGCAGTTTAACTTACCCTATTTCTGTCCCCCCGCTCCTTGGCTGCTATAGCCTAGAAAACTAACAGCCATACAATCATAGTAGCCATGAAAACCAGCAGCCTAGCAGCCACTGGAGGGGGCAGAGTGGGTTCAGAATGCTCCCAAAAGCCCCATCCCTGGAGAACTGACATTATCTCACCTATCTGGAATTCTCTGAAAACCCCCATTTATAGGGCCTATTTGACCTAACACTGAGCTAGCTCAAAAAGCCAGCAGCAATTATTTAACATCACAGCAGCTGCCTGAGGTGGTGATAACACTTGGGGCAAATAAGAAGCTGACTAAAAACTTAAAAGGAAAAGCTGGGGAATAAGATGCTCACAGGGGCTTTGATCTCTCTGATATATTCCCAGCAATCTAGAATGCCATGTACACATGCAGAGCTGTACACATGTCCAGGAAAGATGGAAGAGGGCTCTAATCTTTCACTTCCGGCTGACCATGTGGCTCTGTATAAGCAGGAAGTGAAGGCTAAGGCAGAGATGTAAATTGCTGGAGTGCTGAAGACATGCTCCCCACCACTCACAACACACACACAGAGCCTCTCAGCAAAGGCTGAGACACTTATTGTTTCCAAGCATTTAAGGAAGTGTCTGTCTAATCACTAGCTCACCACTAAGCCAACCAAACAGACTTCAGTGGTCACACCTGACAATGACAAAGAATACAGACTTAACAGAATTAGTTCAGGAAATGAAACAAACAAATAGGAAGAACAACCACAACAAACAGCAACAACAAAGATCACCAAACCACCAGAAACTAGGCAAGAGGCCTTGAACAGATTGTTGCCTAACACCTTAAGAAAAAACTAATCCTGCTGACACCTTGATCTTGCCCTTCTAGCCTCCAGAAATATGTGGCCATTCAGTTTGTGATGTGTTGTTAAGGCAGCTAATTAGGGAACTCATACACAGAACCAATCTCAGTGCAGCTCACCTTGCCCTCCTGCCCTTCTCTTCATTCCACCAAGTCCCAGATCCCAGGGCCAACACAGCAGCATCCTAGGCTCTGGAGCTTACAAAACTGTTCAGAAATGTTCTCTCAGTGTTCACCAGAAAAACGGCTTACGGGGATGTTTTGCAAACTATTCTTTGTACATTAAAGACAGGATTCTTCAAAGGAGAAGCGGTTTATAACAGAATCCAGAAACTCAGATCCAGGCTAATCAGAAAAAAATGTTTACCATTAGCATGGGAAAACTGCCCAATTTTCTTACGGTAACCGTGGTGATGTGGTTGACTGAGCAATAACTCAGGGCCAAGTTCTATCTTGTCCCAATCCTTCTTACATACCTGTGGCTTCCTCTTCAGGGCCTGTATGTCTTAGAAATGTCTTCAGATTCTTAGCAAACTCCCCTTTTTTGGCTAGGAGAGCACTGTAGGATCCTTTCTCTACAATTGTGCCATTCCCCAGAACTACAATCTCATCCACTTGAGGAAGAAAGTGCATGCTATGTGTAACCAAGAGTCGAGTCTATAAAAATAATATGAAGTTATGTTGATTACCATATGTCCACCATCTTCCCTGTCTTACTTGCCAGACATGTCCTCCCCTCTCCCTCCCACCCCACCTTTATATCTTCATCATGTTCAATGATTTCTCACCTTGCCTTTCAACAGGCCATTGGGGCCCAAGACCTTATTAAAAATATGTTTTCCTACATGAGCATCCACCGCAGACAGGGGGTCATCTAGAAGATAGATGTCTAAATTTTGGTAGGTAGCTCTGGCCAGGCTGATCCGCTGCTTCTGACCCCCACTGAGATTTATACCCTGAAGAAGAAAATAATTTATATTAAGCACTACTCCCTAGACCCACCTTCACAGAATCTAATAGAGAGGGGTAAAAGGAAGAAATTTGTCTCAATAAGGTGTCAAGGGGTTAAAAATCTTACAAGTTCCTTTATACAAATAAAGAATTGATTCAAATAAATAACTTCAGGCCTAATAATTAAAGATATGGCCAACTTACCACTTTCTATCAGATAATTTACTTATTTAATAGTTTTGTTGCTTGTCACCCTGTGAGAATGTAGAGCAGAGGTTTTTTCTATTTTGTTCATGGATGTAATTCCAGAACTTAAAACAGTGTTTGGCACATAGTAGGTGCTCAATAAGCATATGCTAATTAATGAACAAAATTACTCTAGAGCTGTATCTTCATTAATCTTCTAACATCTCAAGATTTTTGTTCCCCAAGATTGCTACATTTATTTCTAGTAATGGGGAGGGAGGATGAAAACATCCTAAATATGCAGGGTCTTTATTTAGAGGTTTCAAAATAAATTATGCTAGATCTATATAATAAATACAATACAGTCTTTAAAAATCTTTTTTTTTTTTTTTTTTTTTTTTTTTGAGGTGGAATCTTACTCCATCTCCTAGGCTGGAGTGCAGTGGCACAATCTCAGCTCACTGCAACCTCTGCCTCCCTGGTTCAAGCAATTCTCCTGTCTCAGCCTCCCGAGTAGCTGGGACTACAGGCACCTGCTACCACGCCTGGCTAATTTTTGTATTTTTAGTAGAGATGGGGTTTCACCTTGTTGGTCAGCTGGTCTTGAACTCCTGACCTCAGGTGATCCACCTGCCTTGGCCTCCCAAAGTGCTAGGATTACAGGCGTGAGCCACTGTGCCCAGCCCTAAAAATCTATTTTTAGGAAAGGCCTTTAATAACATCAGAAGATAATTCACAATAAACATCTAAGTGTTCAAAGCAGATTAGTAGAATCTTCCTCTGGCCTCGCTGATACAGAAGTAGAATCAGGACACCTAGGCTCTGGTCCCACTTCTGCCCCACCACCTGTGAGATCAACCTTGGGCCAGTCACTATTAACTTCTCATGGGCTTTGCCTCATCATCTTTGATTTAAATTACATAATTCCTGTATCTGCTTCCAAGCAGAAAGTTTAAAATTCTGAGTTATTTACATGGAATATTGTGGCCACTTAGTACAAACACATGATTTCTGGTGTTTGCTCCAAATATGACTACCTAAATTGATCAACCAGATTACTCCCATGTAGTTCTTCACCACCGTCCTCACTTTTTCTCTTCAATATGCCTTCACCCTTGAAGATCCCTTGTTATCCCAAGTACCTTCTCTCCAATCTCAGCCAAATCTCCTCCAGGCAGCATTTCCAAGTCTGGGAGGAGAGCACAGGCCTCTAGTACTTGCTGGTACCTCTTTTCATTAAACTCTGCTCCAAAAAGGATGTTGTCCTTTATGGTGCCATTCTGAATCCAGGACTGCTGTGGGACATAGGCAGTGGTGCCCTAGATGAAAAGGGATCAGATCATGTTACAGCTGCACCTCCAGAAACGCAGGGTTGAAGGACGGGGTGGCTGGAGAGGGGAAGAAACAAATGGAGCTTAAATTTGAATAACTGTGCATCAGGATGACTGAGGATCTGATATGTATTCATGTGCTTGTGGTTATTCCACTCTCAGGACTCAATATCCTCTTCACCATTAAAAGCCCCACCCCCTTTTGTTGGACTATCGTTTTCCAGCCATGATCCTGGAAATTAGATGATAAATGTGTGTGTTGCTTCTAGAAGAGGGTTTTAGTCAAACCCAATTGAGTTTACTAGGACCAACAAAGGGCTAACACTGACAAGGGAATGGTATAGATCAGTGGTCCCAAACCTTTTTGGCACCAGGGACCGGTTTTGTGGAAGACAATTTTTCCATAGATGGGGTGGTGGTGGGAGGTGGTTTTGGGATGAAACTGTTCCACCTCAGATCATCAGGCAGTAGATGCAACCTAGATCCCTGGCATGTGCAGTTCACAATAGGGTTCATGGTCCTAAGAGAATCTGATGCTGCTGCTGATCTGACAGGAGGTGGAGCTCAGGTGATAATGCTTGCTCACCGCTCACCTTCTCCTGTGTAGCCCGGTTCCCAACAGGCCATGGAACAGTACCAGTCTGAGGCCCAGGGGGCTGGGGACCCCTGGTATAGATGACATCTTCAGAATCAAGATTATAACCAAAGAGAGATGGAAACTGGGCACGGTGGCTAACGCTTGTAATCCCAGCACTTTGGGAGGCCGAAGTGGGCGGATCACCTGAGATCAGGAGTGACCAACCTGGCCAACATGGCGAAACCCCATCTCTGCTAAAAACACAAAAAGTAGCTGGGCATGGTGGCACGAGTCTGTAATCCCAGCTACTTGGGAGGCTGAGGCAGGAGAATAGCTTGAACCCAGGAGGCAGAGGCTGCAGTGAGCTGAGATCGGGACACTGCACTCTAGCCTGGGAGAAGAGTGAGGCTCCATCTCAAACAAACAAACAAACAAAAAACAGAGATGGAGGCCGGGCGCGGTGGCTCACGCCTGTAATTCCAGCACTTTGGGAGGCTGAGGCAGGTGGATCACGAGGTCAGGAGTTCAAGACCAGCCTGGCCAAGATGGTGAAACTCTGTCTCTACTAAAAATACAAAAATTAGCTGGGCATGGTGGCACGTGCCTGTAATCCCAGCTACTTGGGAGGCTGAGGCAGAGAATTGCTTGAACCCAGGAGGTGGAGGTTGCAGTGAGCCGAGATTGCGCCACTGCACTCCAGCCTGGGTGACAGACTGAGACTCTGTCTCAAAAAAAAAAAAAACAAAACCAACCAGAAATGGAGACCAACAAAGGCCTGTGTTTGAGGAAGAACCCAGTTATGAGTTAGCAAGAAAACAGCTTCCCAAAAGGAGTTAGAAGACAGACTTAAATCTGTAGTCTGCTCTGCTATAGCGCATGTTTTTAAAATTGCAGATTAGTTCATTAGTGATTGCTAAATCAGGAAATGATGTCAGTATATTGTAGAAGAACAGCTGGTTCTTACATTTCTTTTCCAAGCAGGTCTATATAAATCAATTGGAGGAAGCATTCTCATACTTCATAAGAAACCCTTAGCAATATATGAAGATCTTAAGAAAAAAAGCTGAAAATCTATAGATACACCTCTCTTTGGTACAAGTAGTGGTAACAATTCAAAAATAACTATAATTTTCCCTAAATTTAGCTCTCTGGAAAAGTTCAGAGTACTGATGAAGATGCCATGAAAATATTTTCCTCTGTGTTAAAAAAAATCATAATTAGCCAGGCCCAGTGGCTTACCCATATAATCCCAGCACTTTGGGAGACTGAGGCGGATGGATCAATTGAGGCCAGGAGCTTGAGACCAGCCTGGCCAACATGGCAAAACCCCACCTCTACTAAAAGTACAAAAATTAGCCAGGCATCATCAATGATAGACTGGATAAAGAAAATGCGGTACATATATACCATGGAATACTATGCAGCCATAAAAAGGAATGAGATCATGGTCCTTTGTAGGAACATGGATGAAGCTAGAAGCATCATCCTCAGCAAACTAACACAGGAACAGAAAACCAAACACTGCATGTTCTCACTCGTAAGCGGGAGTTGAACAGTGAGAACACATGGATACAGGGAAGGGAACAACACACACCAGGGCCTGCTGGGGAGTGAGGGGCGAGGGGAGGGAACCTAGATGACAGGTCAATAGGTGCAGCAAACCATCATGGCACACATATACCTACGTAACAAACCTACACATTCTGCAAATGTATCCTGGAACTTAAAGTAAAAAAAAAAAAAAAAAGTTAGTGGGGCATGGTGGCAAACACCTGTAATCCCAGCTATTCGGGCGGCTGAGGCAAGATAACTGCTTGAACCCAGGAGGTGGAGGTTGCAGTGAGCTGAGATTGTGCTATTGCACTCCAGCCTGAGTGACAGAGCGAGACTCTGTCTCTCTCTCTCTATATATATATATGTGTGTGTGTGTGTGTGTGTGTGTGTGTGTGTATATATATAATTGATGAAGAAGACAGCACCATACACCAGATTTTTATTTTGGAAGCAAATGCCATCAAAGATTTAGCTCTCAAAGGAGGGAGAGAGAGGCCCAAGAGTAATTGCAATGGTGGGTAAATGCCAGTGTTGATTTACAATGCTACTGTTTTTATTGCTCTTGATGTTATTGTTATGGTTGGTATGGTTTTTGTTGGTAGTTTGGTTACAAAGTTATATAAGTTTTTAGTGATCTATTACAATTCTTTTCCTCTGGGTCCTGTTATTTTTATTGTACAGTTTTGCAGGATGTGTGATTTTTCAGAAACAAATACATAGATAAAGCAGAAATGCCTATACTTTTTTTTTTTTTTTTTTTTGAGACAGAGTCTCTCTCTGTCACTCAGGCTGGAGTGCAGTGGCATGATCTTGGCTCACTGCAGCCCTCCTGGGCTCAAGTGATTCTCATGCCTTAGCCTCCCAAGTAGCTGAGATAACAGGCACATGCCACCATGCCCGGCTAATTTTGTATTTTTAGTAGAGAGAGGGTTTCACCATGTTGACCAGGCTGGTCTCGAACTCCTGGCCTCAGGTGATCCGCCTGCCTCAGCCTCTCAAAGTGCTGAGATTACAGGCACGAGCCACCATGCCTGGCCAGAAGTGCCTATACTTTGAAGGAAGACATCTCTAATCAACAGTTTTCACACTGTAGTATGCATATGAGAATCACCTTTAGAGCTCATTAAAAATGCAGATTCCCAAATCTTATCCCCAGCAACTGACTATATAAAGCTGAAATGGGAAGGAGAATCACAGTCCACAAATCTACCAGATGTCTCCAAGGCCTCACCTATTAGCCCTCAGTGCCTTCTCCCCAGTGAGGCAAAAGCACGAAGCTGCTGACATTCGGGAGTCAGAGGCTTTTGCATTGGCGTTCCCTCTCACCTTGATGGTGATGTGCCCGTAGACATTTTCCATTTCTCCCAGCATGGCTGATATCAAGGAGGATTTCCCAGAGCCGACAGGGCCTATCACAGCCACAAGTTGGCCTGGCATAATGTCCAGGTTCACACTGAAAGAGAGGAATGTCTTTGAAGGAGATAGCAGGGGTTGGGTTAGTTCAAGTCACTTCTCTGAGTCTCCATGAATTCTGGTATTAGGAGATTTCCCCTCAAGATTGGAAAATTTGCCTTGGATATACAAGACCCCAAAGTGCTTCTTTAATACTTTTTCTTTTCTTAGCTCTGAAAGGCTAGAGAATGAGCCCTAATGAGCCCTAATTTATCCAACTCATCTATAAGCTGTTTGTGTCAAATGTGCATTTCCAATGATAAAATTCTCCTAGAACTAACATGGTTACCCATTGAACAAGACCCTAGTGGGGGCCTGGAGACCTGGCTTGGTTCAAGTCCAAACCCTGACACTGCTGGGCTATGTTATCTTGGAAGGTCACTTCCTTTGGTCACTGCTGGGCTATGTTATCTTGGAAGGACCCCTCCTTTCTTACTAATGGGATTGGACTAGATTAACATTTCCCAAATTAGGTACTAAATGTGTCACCTGGAACATTTGCTGAAAGTAGATTCCCTGGCCCTTCTCCTGAATATTTGACTGTATCTGGCTGAGTAGGGGCCCACAATGGGATAGGTTCCCAGAAACTGTGTGTGCCAGCCCTGTTATTTGAGTTTCTAGAACATTAGGAACATTAGGAACTTGTTCACAGTCTTTCTGAATCTTCCCATTGAGGTGAATTTCTTCCAGACCTATAATAGTGAAATGGAAGCCCTGCCCAGTTTCCTCTCTGGAAAGGGAACCTGCTGGGTTAGGAGGGTTCAGAGCAGGTGCTCCTGCCCCAAATCATCCTGCGGCTAGCTCTGGAGTCCATGTTAAAGGCTGTAGGAACAAGATAGAGGAGTGGGAAGTCAGGAGTATAGTAAGAAGACAATAAGATGTGCTCAGTTGTGAAGAAAGAAAGGTATGGCCTATTCAGCCTCCTGGTGTACTCTGTGTGCTGTGCTCAGTGGATGAATTGGGTGTGCTATTACACATGGTGCTTAAGAGACACACTATGTGCAGAAGATACACACTAAGAAGCCAGATTCCAATGTTCCTGATTGCTATTCTTGAATGAATGAACTTATACTGAATTCAGGTTCTTGTGTTTGTCTTCTACCATACCCAGAGACGCCGGCCACCTGCCAATGCTGCACTACGTCCATCCACAATCTGCACACACAAATGTCCTCATGGGATCACAGCTGGATATTCAGGGTCCCATAGTAGGAAAGCAGGGTGGCAAATGCAGTTATCAGGGGAAGGGGCTGAGAACCTTTGCTTTCAGCTCATCTCTCCAGGGGTTTATCCTGCACTAGTATCTAACTGAAGACATGCACATAGCTCATTTCCCCATATATTCTATTACGTGGAATTTTCTGAGAATAGGCCAGGCAGCGAGAATGCTAAAGAACATTAGGATGCAAAGAAGGCAACTCACTCTCGGATTGTGGCTTCCGAATCATGTTCCCAGGTAAAGGAGGCCTCAGAAAACTGCACAGCTTTGTCTGTTGAGAAAAAGCCCTCTTTTAGTCCAATGTAGGTCCCCACGTGACTGTCTGCCCTCACGTGTCTCTCTCCGCTTTCTCCATCAGCTCCCAGGATTGTTTCTGCTAAGTGCTGGCTCCTACGCTAACAGGAGGCAAATGAAATCTCCTAGAATGAGATCATGAGACCAGAAGTGGCCTGCATATGAAGTCCTTTTTTTTTTTTTTTTTTTTTTTTTGAGTCATGGTCTCACTTTGTCACCCAGGCTGGATTGCAGTGGTGCAATCTTGGCTGACTGCCGCCTTGACTTTCTGGGCTCAAGAGATTCTCCTACCTCAGCCTTCAGGTAGGTGGGACTACAGGTATGCACCACCATGCCCGGCTAATTTTTGTATTTTTAGTAGAGACAGGGTTTCGCCATGTCACCCAGGCTAGTCTCGAACTCTTGGACTCAAGCAATCTGCCCATCTCTGCCTCCCAAAGGACCAGGATTACAGGTATGAGCCACTGCGTCCAGCCTAAAGTCCTTTTTTTTTTTTTTTTTTTTGAGATGGAGTTTCACTCTTGTTGCCCAGGCTGGAGTGCAATGGCGCAATCTCAGCTCACTGCAACCTCTGCCTCCCAGGTTCAAGTGATTCTCCTGCCTCAGCCTCTCGAGTAGCTGGGATTACAGGCATGTGCCACCACACTCAGCTAATTTTGTATTTTTAGTAGAGACTGGATTTCTCCATGTTGGTCAGGCTTGTCTCGAACTCCTGACCTCAGGTGATCCACCCACCTCAGCCTCCCAAAGTGCTGGGATTACAGGCGTGAGCCACCGCACCCAGCTAAAGTCCTTTTTGATTCAGAACTCCCAAGCCTACTGGTAGCCCAGATTCCTGACCTATGGATACTCTGGGTACACTCTCAGGCCCTCTGTTGCCCAGTCCCCTTGTATGAATTCCACCTCCATATATACATCCTCCCCACTATGGATTCCAGTCCTATGCCCACTCTGGCCATGGCTGGCCCCCAATCTTTAAACCTTCAGAATCTGAGTATTCTTTCACTCCAGGCTACCTTCCCAATCCCACACACTTGGCTCTATCCTGACTTCTGCTTTCTGGATCTTTTGCAGGATTCCCTGCTTATCCTCAGAAGAGCTGGCCCAGCTTTACTTAGCAATCTAGTTGAGCAATCTGCTCTAAGTGTAAACATAATTCAAGTAAGAACAGTATGTATCTTATGCAAGCATAGGCTCAAGACAAATCTCCACACTCTGTTTGCTGCTACTAAGCTCTTGTATAATCAAAATTCTGGCACCAGCACTGCGAATAAGTTTGGGAAGAAACTTCCAAATTTATTTACCAAAATTGCAGTCATGTTGAATGGCAGATGTGTCCAAGTCATCCCCTCCCAAGTACTTCTCTAGCCGACCTGTGGAAACACTGGCCTAGAGAAGGACACAAAGGATCTCAAGAATTAAAGTCAGTAATGAGCACAAGCAGAGAGATTTTGACTTTGTCATTAGCCAATGATTTTCTATTTGCCACAAGTGGCATCTCCTAATTTCCACCGAACTCAGCCCTGGAAGCTATCCCACCGTAGACAGACGGAAGTGGATGCTCTATTTCAGTCCTTGAGCAAACTCATGGAGTTCAACTCTTCTGCTGTCTCTCTCCAGTCTTTGGCCCTAATTCCAGAAACTACCTCCTGCCTTCTAAGACAAAAACTTAACTTCTATCTGGTTCTGGTAACTAGGCCCCTGGCTTTCTCTTATTTTAACTGAGTCTATGCCCTGATGCCCATCCAGCATCCTAACTAAGCCACTCCTGGGAGCCTCTAAAGAGGACCTGGCTATGGCATCAGGGGGACCCTGCACGCTTCCACATAGGCCAGATAGCCAAAGCTTAAATTACAGGTGAGGTGAGTGTTGGCAGAATACCCTGCAGTCCCCAGAACTTGAGAACTTCGGAAGATTTCGAGGCACTTCTACAAGGATGTTTCTCACCTACTTCCCTCTCTTCCAAGGAGGCTGTCATGAGATGGTTTTTCATTGCCACCCAGGCTCTGATGAAGTCTTAGGCTTTCTGCCTGTTCCCTCCTTAGGGTACAGAAGCAGGCTGCAGAACCACTTAACTGCTGCATGGATCAACTCCTCAAAAACAGAGTACCCCACTGCTCACATTGCATCGCCATCTGACCCTTTTGTTTTGTTTCGTTTCGTTTTGTTTTGAGATGGAGTCTCACTCTGTCGCCCAGGCTGAAATGCAAGGGTGCGATCTTGGCTCACTGCAACCTCCACCTCCCAGGTTCAAGTGATTCTCATGCCTCAGCCTCTCGAGTAGCTGAGACTACAGGCGTGTGCCACCACGCCTGGCTAATTTTTGTTTTTTTTAGTAGAGATGGGGTTTCACCATGTTGGCCAGACTGGTCTCAAACTCCTGACCTCAGGTGATCTGCCTGTCTCAGCCTTCCAAAGTGTTGGGATTACAGGTGTGAGCCCAGCCACCATCTGACCCTTTTTGATTCAATGTCATCCTGAGGACCAGGAATGCAGGGAGCTGATACCTTTTCTGATCTTGCTTTTGCTATTCATGCAATAAATTGTATCTAAAAAAATCCTGTTGCTTCTTTACCTGCCAAATCTGCCAGCTTTTCTTTACATCCTCCAGGACAGGGAGGCCTTCTCTTTCCCATGGTCTGAGCTCTCTAAAGCCAGCCACTTCAGGGATAAATGCAAGTCACCACACTCCTGTCATTCAGGCCTTCTCATCAGTCTGCTGCCTGTCCGGTGACCTTCCTCTGCAGATCTGCTATTTGTCGCATATCAGTGACTATGCTCAGTTTTCAGAACCCAGGTATTCCCTCTGGTCCATCCAAGGTTTCCTGAACTCCAGACTCATTTTCTGATAGCTTGAGGCTCTCAATTTGCTTTTGGTTTGACCAACACAGGGGTTTATGCAAAGGGAGGGTCTTTCTTCTCCCTTTGTACCATATTTGCCTAATGCTATCTCAACACCTCAAGAGCCTTGGAGAAATATGAGAGAAACTGGGCTGGGAAATGTTCCCAGTACTAGGACTAAACATAATAATCTCATTAAATGCTTTCACAAGATTGTCTCCCTGTGAGGTAGATGAGATTGGTATGATTATCCTCATTTTATAGTTAGATAAACTGGGGCTCAGAAAACTCATGATTTTATTAAGGTTAAACCATTGGTCTCCAGAGACCAAACAGATCTCTCTCTTGAAAGTTTACCAGCAAAAGTTAGACATGGGATGTGATAGCCTGTCATTCTGGACTCCAAGGCTTTTAACCAGAGACAGGCAGTTAGCAGTGAGAGTGCCGACCTACCTGGAGCATGGAGGAGATCATCATGGGAAGCATGCTCAGGGGAAAGCGCAGGATATTGAAGAGGGTAATGGAGGTGAAGGCCTTTTGTGCATCCAAAATATTATTGCTGTCCACCAGGACATAAACAGAAAATGTGACCACAGATACCTGGAAAGGGCAAGGTCATGAGCAATTTATTCCTAAAAGGGACCAAGCAGCATTGTGCTAAGTTTCAGGAACACCATATATCAGAGTTGAAGGCGCCTTAAGGATCATTCAGCCTCCCCATGTTACAGATGAGAAAACTGAGCCCAGGAGAGGAGGAAATATCTTCCCCAAGGTCACAAAGTCAATTAATGGATTACTAGGACCAGAGCTCAGGTCTCCTGGATCCTATATCAGTGTTCCTTCCACTATAGACCTACACCACCTCCCAAAGAAGACAAGAAAGCCTCCTAAGCCAATCTTTCCTGATACCACATTCTTGCTCTGCATCCTGAAAAGTTGCTCTGGGCTGCCAGACCACCATACAGTACACGAAGGTGAAACTAGAGCTGGGGGTATGGTACAAAGGAGGAAAAGCAGCACGGGGCAGTGAGAGGGACAAGTCCCCTGGACCTTGCGGTCAGGCCTAGAGGTGCCAGCTAGTCTATCAAAAGTGAACTTCCTCTTCAGGAAGCTGATGCAGGTCCAGGTGAATACCCAGCCCATGGACCCCTCTGCTACTCACCAGGACTGGAGTTAACTGGAAGACGAATATTACTACACACTGTAGTTGACTAAAGGCCAGCAGATTCTTGAGCTCTTTCTTCCGGAGGTTTTGGACTTGGTCTCTGAATGAAGGTTCCCAGGCAAAATATTTCAGGATCTAATAAGTTGAAAAAAAAATACAGCTCACATGATTGTCCCTGAAAGGGCACCAGGTGTATCTGATCCACCCATGTTTTAAGATATAGTCCCCAAAATGTGGGGAATAGAAATCCAGATTATAAAGTATGATTACAGAAAGGTAGCTTGTATTTGCTGACAACTTACTATGTACAAAGCATTTTAAATACATTATCTCACTTTATAACAACCTTAGTATGACTAACTGTTCCAGTTTGCCTGGGACTAAAGGGCTACCCAGGACACAGGCCTTCCAGTGTTAAGACTTAAAAAGTTCTGGGCAAATTGAGGTGAGTTAGTCACCTTACATTTGTAGAGTTATTATCTTCATTTAAACTCTAAGGAAACAAGTTGAGAGAAGCAAGGGAACCTTGCCAAACTTTTGTTAAGTTAAGCTACCTAGTGGTAGAGCTGAGATTCAAAACCAGCTCTCTCTTTTAGTTTTGCCACATTCACAGAAGGACATATCAGAGCTCTGTGTGGAGAATTAACAAGGAGTTAAAAGGGGGCTCTGTTTCATTTTTAAGTAGTTTAGGATAATGTTAAGATGCATTAATTCAAAACAATATTTAGTTAAAAGAACTTATTGGTCACCTCTGGAGGATGAAATGCATTATCATTAAAGCTGATAAATAGAGGGAAAGAAGCAAGCATTTATTCTGTCTATCCCATACAAACTTCATTTTAGGGTAACCAACAAGTTGAAAGATAATTCTTCTCCATAAAATTCCAGCTAATCAATGTCAAGGGAATAACAGAATTTAAAAATTTCACTCTTTTGTAATTCCTAATGAAATAACAGACCTAGGCAATGATCATAAAATTCTTACAATAGTGTTTTTCACCTTGGTGGCATACTAGAATCATCTAGGGAACTTAAAAAAATATACATGTCTGGGCCTCACTCCCAGAGTCCAATTTAAATGGTTTGAAGTAGGCCCCCAGCCTCAGTGGGTTTTACAAACTTCAAATTTCTCAGGTGATTCTAATGTGCTGCCAGCATCACAAACCACTGCTCTAGTGAAAGACTAGCAGGAAACCTTGTAAGGGATGGATCAGGCTGACACCGCCTGGGCCCACTCAAGTCACCATTGCTGCAGTTTGGGAAGCACACAGCACCACTGGAAAGCAACTTTGTACTCCCACCCCCAAATCAAATCTAAATCAATCAAATCTTTAGATCTAACTATCAATTTACAGGAAATACAGGAAATAGAAAAATAACCTAGTTTTTTTGGAATGACCAAGACACACACACACACACACACACATAGAGAGAGAGAGAGAGACTGTTGTAGATTAAAATCACTATCAATTAAATACCATGCATGGACATTTTTTGGGTCCTTATTCAACCTAATCAACAGCAAAACAAACAAAAGGCACATAAGAGGCAACTGGAGAACTCTGATGGTGTCAAAGAATGTTAATTTTTTTTGTAGGTATGATAATGGTATTGTGGCTATATTTTAAAAATAAGTCCTTCTTTTAGAGATACATACACAGTATTTATGAATGAAATGACAAGATCTCTGAGATTTGCTTTAAAATAATCTAGCAAGTGTGAGGGGTGTGAGTTTATAGATGAAACTAGTTAGGTCATGCTGATAATTCCTGGAGCTGGGTGAAAATTTCGTAGGGGTTCATGATAGTCTCTACTTTTCTACATGTTTAAAAACTTCTACAATAAAGTGTCAAAACAAAACAAGCTATTTAGGGTGAATAAATAGAAATCGGGGTTCAACGGAGGACCTGAGAGGGACAGGAGGACATGAAACAAAAGTCATGTGACACAACCGGCCCAGAAGCAGGAATCCATCACCTCTACCAGGGTTTGCAAAGGCCAAGAGAGCCGCTGCTTCTGTCCTTACCCACAGAGAGCCACCTACGCTCAGATTCTCACCTTGATTCCACTAAGAATCTCATTCATGATCTTTAAACGTTTGTCTTTACTCTTCATATTTTTGACCTGCCAGGAAAAAAGCAAAAGAAAAACAATATACGCTACCATGAGAGAGGGTTCAGGTTTGCTGCAGACATCAGGCCTCACTGCTACTTTGCGGCTGTCACTTAGTAAGAACTTGAGGTGCCCAGTGATGGGATTCACCTCCCTCCACTCTCCTCTTTGCCCACTCTGCTCCTGCCACACCTATCTTCTTTCTGATCCTTGCTTGTTCCAAGCTTGTTTCTGCCCCATAGCCCTTGCCTGACTGTACCCACCTCCCAGCCTGTTCTTCCCCTGACCTTCCCAAGGCTTTCTCCTTTACAGTCAGGCTTGTATCATTCAGAGTTCAGCTTAAATGTCCTCTCCCCAAGAGGCCTTCCCTGAACTCATTGAAAATAACCACCCACTCACTCACTGTCTCATCACCCTGTTGAATTCTCTGTATAATACTTATCATGATCTGACATTTTTCTTCTTTGTGTATTGCCTGTCTCTCCACCACCCTACCAGGTAGAATGTAAGATCCATGAGAACAGGAGCCCTAACTCACTGCTGTGTTCTCAGAGAAGTAAGATATGCAAGAAATATTTTCAAAATAATTATTTGTAACTTGAATGCAAAACAAATGAGTGAATAAATCATATACACTGTCAAGGCCACCCACCCAACCTGTGACTTCCGGCAGGACTGAGGAGACTGTCCACACGGAGCCCTCCCCCCTGGCGGTAGCAGGGTGATTGCCAACGCTCAGGCTGAAATTTGGATCACTCATGCGACTGCTCTCTGTGGTTGGTTTAGATTGCTATAATGGAGAAGCAGGGCCCCAAATCCCTGTTCTTAGGGCAGCCCCACAGAGCAAGATGGAAGAATTATTGCAGCATCTCTGGGGCAGCCCTTCCTTCCCCAGTCAGGCTCTTCCCTCTAACATGAACGCAGAAGAGTATATATAAACCCTAAGAGTCATCAGAAGATGAAAAGGGAACTCAGAGACAGCTAAGTACAATTGAGATGGTAGAAAGTCTTCCACCAGCTTTGCCTTGCCCAAACTCCCATTAAGAATTAGAGTAGAATAAGAAAAAGGGTTTACACTTTAAAGAAAGCATATATTCTTCTGGGTGACTTTTTCTTTACCTGAATGGTCTTACTCTTGGTGGACAGTATCGCATTAATTGGGATTACAAGCACCATCACCCCAACACCTGCTAAGACTGAGGGTCCCAACTCTCTCCACAGGAAGAAGATAGATAAGACAATCTGTAGAACACTTGACCACAGCATGTGCATGAAGTTGGTCACATCCATGAGCTTCTGGGCATCCACAGACATCAGGTTCACTGTTTCTCCAATGGTGTACTCCTTCCTGGCCAAGTTGGATAGGGTCAATGCCTAAAGATAAAGATTGAAATTGGGATCCATGGACAAAGCCAAGGATACTAGGGAATGGAAGAGGAAGCTCAGGAAGTGTGATTACAATGGAAGGATGTACTCCATATGGACACAGCTTCTCCAAAGCACTGTGACTTCTTGCCTCCAAATCTTACACATGGTGTTCTCTCATTCTTGACCACTCTTTCCTCTTATCCCCACCTTCCTCCAACTCTACCCATCCACACACTTCTTTGCCCAGAAAACTCCTATTTATCCTTTGGTGTCAGCTGAGATGTAACTTCTTGTAAGAAAACCACCCTGACTACTAAGTTGGGGTTAGATACTCATCCTGTGTACTCTCATAATATCCTGAGCGTACCTTTGTCATTACATTCATCACAATGAACCATAATTACTTTGTTTTTTTCTGTTTCTCCACTAGATGTAAACTCTGTGAGGATGAGGGCAACATCTGTCTATTTCACTACTATATTATGTGGCACATAGTAGAGAATCAAATACTGAAGGATGGAAGAAAAGGAGGGATGGATGGATGGAAGGAGAGAGGGGGGAGGGGAAGGAAGAAAAGGAGAAGGGAAGGAGGGAACCAGCATGTATTGATTTTGACCTCAGAGGCTTTTGATGTGGCAATGTTATTTGGAGTCATACTCTTATGAAGAGGTTGCAATCATTCCCAAGAAGGACAGAGAATTTAGAATGAAGAGGAAAACTTCAGACTTCATACTTTGAAGTAAAATCACTTTTGTAGGCTGGGTGCAGTGGCTCACGCCTGTAATCCTAGCACTTTGGGAGGACGAGGCAGGCAGATCACCTGAGGTCAGGAGTTCAAGACCAGCCTGGCCAATATGGCAAAACCCCATCTCTACTAAAAGTACAAAAATTAGATGGGTATGGTGGCGGGCGCCTGTAATCCCAGCTGCTTGGGAGGCTAAGGAAGGAGAACTGCTAGAACCTGGAAGGCGGAGGTTGCAGTGAGCCGAGATCGTGCCACTGCACTCCAGCCTGGGCTACGGAGCAAGACTCCGTCTTGAAAAATAAATAAATAAAATAAAATAAAAGACTTTTATATTGTCAGGATTTTTCAGGCACTATCTAGATGCCTGATCTTGCAGTATGGGCTTTCTGTTCTCATGTTAGAGAGGTGAGGAGGCTGATACCCACAGGTCTGTCACTTACAACAATGCCTTGCACAAATGTACCACAGCACTGAAACCAACTTGCACTATGCCACCGAGGCACCATCTGGAGTAGGCTGCATCTTTCTAGAAGAAGGAGAGCCACCTTGTAATTCCCACAATGACAGTGTACGGGCTAGAAGTGGCCCATACTACTTCCATCTCCTCCTAGAAGCATTACTGTCATCTTAATCCACCAATACATTCTTTGGAACATATCAGGATTCTTGGCTGTACAGTAAAAAGAAAATTTCCTAAAATGTTAGACCACCAAGGTTCTAGAGGAATCAGCCCACTGCTATGCCTTCCCTTTGGTATGGAAGAGGGGGGAAAAAAAAACAACTAACAACATCTAATTGCCCTTGAAGGTAATCACTATACATTTCTATTTTCAATAAATGTAGTCCCAGTAGCCCTTGTCTGGGGACAACTCCCGGCTATGTGATTGCAGGCATTGAAATTATTTAAGCCTGATTTTTCTCTGTAAAATAGGTATAATGTACTTATTTCACAGGGCAATAGCCCTGTGAATTGATAGTGAATGTAAAAAATATTTTGTAAGTAGTGAAACATTGTCTAAACATATAAATTAGTAATTTTCTTCCACTCTTTTAATAGTGATATTTATTTGAATAAAAGTATCATTGAGGGTTCTATTTTATAAATCTCTTTATTGATTGTAACAGTTGCAAAACCTGGAATATTAAGAATCAAAATAGTGCGAATGAATAATCACAATTATGAAAAAATTGTAGAAGTGTACTTTACTAGCAATGGCTGAGACAGGCTGGTTAGTGACTTCATAACCTGTTAACCAGCAGAAACTCAGTATCTCCAGAAGGAATAAGGAAATTTTAAAAATCAACTGGAGGAAGGCAAATTCCAGTGTGGGGGTATCTGGAAGTTCAAAGGACTTGATCAGACTTCTGACCAGACACTTGGATTATCTGCCACTGTCTCTCAACGAACCAACATCTACTCAGGGAAGACAAAGACACAGTGGTGTTTCTAGAGAGGAAAGCAAAGGAGAAAAGTAGGAACTGTAATAGAGAAGTTACTATGATGGAACTTTCCAGTGATGGAAGAAAAAAAGGAAGAAAGTCAACTAGTGTTCCAACTTATAAAAATATTGGAACCTATCTCCTCCTGGATGAATTTTCTCCTCAAGCCTGTAGTCACTGATCATAACTACTGTATTTTCATTTCTTAAGGAACAAAATGGGACTTCACCTTGGTATGGAGGACATGAGGAACATACAGTTTCCTTGAGAAAGTTAACCCCTAAAAACAATGTATCAGCCAGGCGCGGTGGCTCATGCCTATAATCCCAGCACTTTGGGAGGCCGAGGTGGGCAGATCATGAGGTCAGGAGATCGAGACCATCCTGGCTAACACGGTGAAACCCCGTCTCTACTAAAAATACAAAAAATTAGCCGGGTGTGGTGGCATGCGCCTGTAGTCCCAGCTGCTCGGGAGACTGAGGCAGGAGAATCGCTTGAACCCAGGAAGTGGAGGTTGCAGTGAGCCAAGATTGCACCACTGCACTCCAGCCTCAGCGATAGAGCGAGACTCCATCTCAAAAAAAACCAAACCAAACCAAAACAACAACAACAACAAACAACGTATCAGAGGGAAGATGAGCAAAATCATCTTAAGGACATGAAAAAGCTTCCAGGTCTGCAGAACTCAGTAATCAGCATGAATGTATTTACAAATTGAAAAAAGAAGTCAGACAGAGGAGGGTTGGATTAGCACTAAAGGTTAGAAAAAGAAGTTGCTAGGTGAAATTTGGTCTGGGGAGATGCAGCTCTGGCAAGATTGCAATTTGAGATGGATACACCAGGTCTCTGAGCTGGGTTCCATTAAGTATTTGAGTTAAATGTTGGTGGTTTTAAGAGTTTGACCCTTCATCAGCTTCTTTTCTGACCTTATATTCCTTTCCAAGGCATTTCACCTTGTCAACAGAGGCAGGAAGAGATGGATGGGTAGCCAAGCCTTCAGGGCTGCAAGGTGGATCCTGAGCACCGGAACAGCTTGCAACCTTCTCCCTGGGGAGTATCTTTTCCCTCCTGACCTCTCCACCCATCGTCTGTGAACACACTTCTCATAATCTAATTTCCAAAGAAACATCTAAAGGAGGCTGTATGGCCAGTCAAAATTAAGTGTTGAGATGAGTTATCATTTCCATCACATTTTCCTCAACCTTGGAATCAATGCTCATATTTGCTGAGGGGATTTTCTTTGGTGATACCTGCCATATTCTGCTTACCTTCTTATATACAGAAGCCATGATAGCTGTCCGTACTTTTACACCCAGCTTGAAGCACAGTTGGAAATAACACTGAAGGCAGAAAGACTGAATGAGAGCCGCAGCGAATAAGAGGATTGCACAGAGATATCCAATCCACAAATATGTGTCACGGTCACTTGCAAAGGAGATCAGCAATCTGCCAGAGAAAAGCCAAGTTAGTTATACCCATAAGGCCTCCAAGGACGCCTCTCTCCTCATGCACAGCCGGCTAGACTATGCTACCTTTATACTGTAGGTAACAAAAGTGACCAGAATTGTCCAAAGCCTTTGAAAGACCTAAGCTCTACACTTTTACCAGTGTCCTTTCTGTTTTGTTTTGTTTTTGATACAGGGTCTCTCTCTGTTGCCCAGGCTGGAGTGCAGTGGCAGGATCATAGTTCATCAAGCCTCGAACTCCTGGGCTTAGGTGATCCTCCCACCTCAGCCTCCTGAATAGCTGGGTCTACAGGCATATGCCATCGCATCCGGCTAACTATTTTCTTTTGTAGAGATGGGGTCTCGTTATGTTGACCAGCCTGGTTTCTAACTCCTGGCCTGAAACAATCTTCCTGCCTCAATCTCCCAAACTGCTGAGATTACAGTCATGAGCCACCATGCCTAGCCTGGCGTTCTTGCTTTTACTTGGAGATGAGCAGCAAGAGCTTAGGGTTGATAACCCACGGCTGTGAGAATGGATAATGACAGAAATGCTCCACCTAGCTGCCACTGCGATGCTTTGGCGCTGTCTTTCCCTGCAGGTGGTTCACTCCATAGATCATGGCAGATTGTGAAGTCTTGTCAAGATTAACCTGAACCTCCCGTGGAAGGCTGCGATGGAGAGATGAAGTCAGTTACTCTCCAGGGGTATGCTACCCGCCACTTGGACCTGGCTCAGCCCTTAGCAGTTTAACAAGAAAGAGCCCCTAACAATTACCCGGCCCCCTATGAGGAGACAGACATGGAAAAGAGAGAGGCTAAAGTACATATCATCATACATCTTGAGAACTGCCTGCGGTCTTCATGAACACAATGCTGTAAGGTTAAGGTGGAAGAAAATTATGAGCATTTTTTAAAAATGGGAATTTAAGAAAAGCTCCTGCTTGCATACACAGGGGCAAAAAGGAGGGTGGCAGAGGAGGCCCTGAAAGGACCATCTGAGGCCTGAGGACTCACTTCAGCAGCTGAGGACTCACAAACGTGAAGATGTCATTCACTAGCTTCAGTAGGAACGATTTCAGGAGCACCATGTAGAAAGTTTTGAACAGGGCCTTGATCAACCAGGATTTTGGAACATCTTTTTTGGTCCCAGACTTCTTTTTTTTCTTTTTAACATCTTCCTAGGTACAAAACCAAACAACAGTGTCCACAGAGTTATGTCTGTTCCTGGCCTAAGCAGCTCCAGGGTGGTCAGCCTGTGAGCCCCGTGGCCCTCTCTGTACAGGTTTTGATCATCTCTCCCTGACCTAGTTGCTTCTGCCCTTCTAGCTGCCTTCACTGTTCCACTCTCCCGCTCCTAACTGATACTTGTAATCTATTTTAGATTAGAAAACCAGGCAACTGAGCTGGTAAGAGTCCCATGTAAAAACAGAGACCCATCTGCGTGGGAGCCTGAGGGGCAGTCCTGAGAGTGAAGGGCCTGGGCATGAGGCTGAGAGGCCCTTTTTGTTCTTTTCATGCTTGTTCTTTTCATGGTTGCTGTGAGATGTTATGGGTTGAATTGTATCCCCACCCCCAAAAGCTATGTTGAAGCCCTAATCCCCAATACCTTAAAATGTGCCCTTATTTGGAAATAGGGTCTTTGCAGATGTAACCAAATTAAGATGAGGTCACTGGGGCCCTAATGCGGTATGACTGGTATCTTTACAAGGAGAGAAGAGACAGACACAGGGAGAAGATGGTCCTGTGATGGTGGAGGCAGAGGTCAGAGTGATGCATCCAGAAGTTAAGGAATGCCAAGGATTGCTGGCAAACACTAGAAGGTAGAAGAGAGGATTCTCCCCTCCAGGTTTCAGCAGATATCTTGATTTCAGCCTTCTGGCCTCCTGAGCTGGGGACAGTACATTTCTGTTTTAAGCTATCCAGTTGTGTACTCTATCATGGCAGCCCTAGGAAACTAATACATGAGGCATTACGACTCAGTCACCAGCCTCTTTGTCTATGCTTTGGCCTCCTCATTATGTCCTCCTGAGTCTCATCTTGCCCCAAATTCCAGCTTCTCAGCCTACCAGTGATACTCTCTGACAATGTCTTTCACTGAGGTCCCATCTGATGGGTCTCCCTTGCCGGGACAACTGTCCCAGCCTCCCTTCTAGCTTCCACTCTTGCCCACAACGATCCATCCTCTGGGGAGCCGCCCAAGTGAGCTTTTCACAACATGAATCCAATCTCATTACTCCTCTGCTCAAAACCTTCCACTGGCAATCAGACTTCAGACATAGTCCAGATTCCTTATTGTGGCCCACAGGGGTCCACATAGCTTAATCCCTGTCCACTTCCTTGAGCCCATCTCGCCCCATGCGCACCCTCTCCTGGATCTTCTTGCCATTCCCTGAGCAAGCCAAACGTGTTCCCCTCTCAGCCTTGCATGCCTGCTCCTTCTGACTGGAACACACTTCCCTCTGACTGTCCCTCAGAGGGCCCAATCTCATCATTTGAGTGTCTGTTCAGATGTCATCTCCTCTGAGAAGCTTCCCCTGTTACCCTGTCTAAAGTCACACTTCACTCCAAATGCACTATTGTTTTATTTTCTTAATAGCTATTATTACTTTCAAAGAGTAACCTATGTATGGGCTTACCATATATTTTCCAGCTCTCAAAAGATGAGCACTCTTTTAGCACCCAGAATGGTCACTGACACACAGTTGTGCTCAATAAATATTTTCAAGTGAATGAATCAACAAATTGGCTGCTCATGCTAATTTGTACCAGGGTGCAAAATCAAGAAATGCTAAGGTATTATTTTTTTGAAAACCACGTTTCATTAAGGAAAATTTCAAAAGTACCCCAAAGGAGAGAGAACAGTACATTACACCCCATGTATCCATCACTAAGGTAGTATCAGTATTGTGAATACCATTAATAATATGAAGTGCACTGAGAAGTATGAAGTGCTATAAAAATGTAAGGACAGAATCGCCATGATGCTGAGGTATTCTTGCCTGAAACATTCAGTGCACTCACACGGACACTCAAGGGAAAGTTACCAGGACAAGGACATCTTGGCTTTGACTCTGATTCTTGTTCAAGCCAGGCAGCCTGGCTCCAGAGTTCTGCTGGGAGCTCTTCTGCTGCCGTCTCTGGAGTGCCCGCCTGGCTTTCTGCAGCTCTTTCTTCATGTGCGTTTCAAACTTGCTCACTAATGTCTTGGTTTTCATCTCTTCATCAACTTCCCAGACATCTTCCAGTGTCAGAGGACGCTTGTAGCCTTTCAGAATGATGCTGGAACAAGAGCGAACCACAGGCTGAGACCCCCCCAGGCTGAGTCAGAGGCTATCTCCATCACTTCTATCAGAATCTACCTCCAGGTTCTGGGATAGAGGGACAGAAGAATGGGACTATCCTCATCTCCTGGCCCTTTGAACTTGACAGAGGAGTGGGGAGAGCAGCAAAAGGAATGGGTGGGGGCAAAAGAATGTGTTAGAAGACAAGAGAAGGGGAAGAGAGCTAAAAGAGCATCACCTTACCCTGCTCTTGCTCCTTCCTCCTCAAACACTGGCTGCCTCTCTGCCACTCTGGCATCTCCTTGGGGGCCTCCTTGATGCCCTCAAGAAATAAAGCAGCCCCTGTGGCATCTTTGTTTTTTTTTTTGTGTGTGTTTTTGTTGTTGTTGTTGTTTGTTTTTTGTGTTTTTTCTGAGACAGAGTCTCACTCTGTTGCCCAGGCTGGAGTGCAGTAGCGAAATCTTGGCTCACCACAACCTCCGTCTCCCGGCTTCAAAGTGACTCTCCTGCTTAAGCTTCCCAAGTAGCTGGGATTACAGGTGTGCACCACTCCACATGGCTTCTTCTTCTTCTTTTTTTTTTTTGTTTCTGTTGAGACGGAGTTTTGATCTTGTCGCTAGGCTGGAGTGCAGTGGCACGACCTCAGCTTACTGCAAGATCTGCCTCCCAGGTTCAAGCGATTCTCCTGCCTCAGCCTCCCAAGTAGCTGGAATTACAGGCACACACCACCACGCCTGGCTAATTTTGTATTTGTAGTAGAGACAGGGTTTCACCATGTTGGCCAGGCTGGTCTCAAACTCCTGACCTCAGGTGATCCACCTGCCTCGGCCTCCCAAAGTGCTGGGATTACAGGCGTGAGCCACTGCACCAGGCCCCTGGCTAATTTTTGTATTTTTAGTAGAGATGGGGTTTCACCGTGTTAGCCAGGCTGTTCTCCAACTCCTGACCTCAAGTGATTCGCACATCTCAGCCTCCCAAGGTGCTGGGATTACAGGTGTGAGCCACTATGTCCAGCCACTGTGCCATCTCTCTTGATCAGGGCTCTTAGCCAGGAGTTTGAGAATATGGATGGGAAATAAATTATATATGTTTAGAGACATGGTCTTTCTCTGCCCAGGCTGGAGTGCAGTGACACAACCATAGCCGACTGCAGCCTCAAACTTCTGGGCTCAAGTAATTTTCCTGCCTTGGCTTCCAAAAGTGCTAGGATTACAGTTGTAAACCACCACACCTGGCCTAAATTATATTGTTACTTGTAATAGCATCTAACTGAAATCTAGCATTTAGAAATCTCTTTCTTTCCTTCCTTCCTTTCTTTGGATGGAATTTTGCTCTTGTCGCCCAGACTGGAGTGCAATGGTGCAATCTTGGCTCACAGCAACCTCTGCCTCCCAGGTTCAAGCGATTCTTCTGTCTCAGCCTACTGAGGAGCTGGGATTACAGGCATGTGCCACCATGCCAGGCTAATGTTTGTATTTTTAGTGGAGATGGGGTTTCACCATATTGGCCAGGCTGGTCTCAAACTCCTGACCTCAGGTGATCCAGCCGTCTCAGCCTCCCAAAGTGCTGGGATTACAGGCATGAGCTACAGCGCCAGGCTGAGAAATCCCATATGTTCCATAGCTCACTTATGCTCATCACTACTTTAAAATTATGGTCATTATTAGACTCATCACTAGATCTTGTTATTTAATGCATTAATAAAGAAGTACATGTATTACTAAATCACACATTTGTTTTTTAAATATTTTGGTAACTATATTTCAATATATTTGGTTTTCTTTAGAATCCAATGTCTTTCATTTTATTTTATGCATTTAAAACATTTCCTGAGAAGGGATTCATAGACTTCACCAGCCTGCCAAATGGGTCCCTGCAACTATAAAGGCCAAGGGTGGCTGCTCCAGATCTTCTGGTAGCCCAGGCCAGCTATTTCACCCCTTACCCTCCAAACCTGCCTCCAAATTTTGCCTTTCCTGTCCTACTGCATCCTTCCTCTTCTCCTGTGGGACCCCCAGGCTACCGAAAACAAATCCCCCTCCATCTTCTCCTCAGCATCCCAATCTGCCCAATGGAGGGCTTGGATTAAGTTGGTCTGTAAGTTTTAACACTCTCTGACTCTAAGTAGAAGAGAAATGGAGGTCACAAGAGGCATTTTTAAAAAATTAATCTTTCAGCTGGGCGCGGTGGCTCATGCCTGTAATCCCAGCACTTAGGGAGGCCAAGGCAGGCGGATCATGAGCTTGAGTTCGAGACCAGCTTGGCCAACATGGTGAAACCCCGTCTCTACTAAAAATGCAAAAATTAGCTGGGCATGGTGGCTCACACCTGTAATCCCAACTACTCGGGAGCCTGAGGTAGGATAATCACTTAAACCCAGGAGGTGGAGGTTGCAGTGAGCCAAGATCGCACCATTGCACTCCAGCCTGGGCAACAAGAGTGAAACTCCATCTCAAAAAAATAATAATAAAATAAAAAATCTTTCTGACACTTTCAGAGGAGTGAGAGAGTAAGGATACAGACAATCCATACTTCAGGATTTCCTACCTGTCATACCAGCTGTAGGTAATGCTACTCAGAAACGAAGCTGTGGATGATGGATTCTGAAAGACACAAAAAAATCGAAAAGTAAACCAATTGGAGACAGGAACTGCATGGGACTCTAAAATCAGAAACTGATTTTTTAATGATATAATGTGCTAGAAACTAGATATGATGTTAAAGTCAGCTTATCAACATGTGTTTATTTGGAGACCCTAAAGCCACTAGTAGAATGATAATCAGATTTTCTGGCATAGATATATGAATGAATTAACTGTGCTGACAATTGGTAGGTGAAAGTAAAAGTCAGTATTTTAATGCTCTCATGTCTGTTTCCTTGTCATAAAATGGTGTGTACTACCTTATTCTGGGCTTGTGGGGCCCCCGTGAGACCCAGACATCTTAAAGTTATATTCATTAAGATATCATCCAATTAAGTAATATATGAGATGGGCATATTTAGAATCTCACATTTGATGACTCATTATTTTCTGAAAATGCTGAAAAGATCAGGATCAGGATCTGGAATCCATAGGAGATGAAGAACAGGCAGGAGTAGGCTAGATTAGAATTGTCACCCTATGAAGAAAAAAACAAAGAGGAAAAATGAGCCTTTGTCCAAATGAAGTCTACATGGCTTGTATATATCAATGCTTGTGATTAAAGCCTATGATCAAATCCCTCTAATACAATTTGATCCTGGAGCTCAACTTGATGCCATTTATTCTGAGTTAGAGGTTGCCCCATGGTACCTCCTCGTGTCATCCACTCTTTTTTTCCATACCTGTAAGAGTGTCCGGATCAGCGTCTGAAATTGGAAAGTGCCACAGAGTATTGAGAGAATCCAGAATAGGGACAGGAACCAGGAGTTTTTCTGTACACACCATTGTCTGCTGTATTGGATCAGCAAAACCAGGAGCTGGAGAGAAATTCACATGATGTTCTGAAGAATACTGCCACTAACCGAGGACTGAGGGGAGAAGGATGTCAGAGAACATGGGAAGAAAGGAGGGCTGAGGGAGGAGACTGTCGTGACTAATCTGGCCAGGTAGAGAGCACACAGATGCCAGGTTGAACATGTTCCCCCCTTGTCATCCAGCTTTTTCTTTTAGTGCCTCATCTCCATGGACCACACTTGAGTGGGATGTTAGCCAAGAATGTAGAAGGTCACTATCTTCATTTTAGTGGAGTTACTTTGAGAGCTAGAAAAACCTTTCCAAGACCCACGAAAATTAATTTCAGACATTGCAGTAGTAAGGTCGGAAGGCAGGTTCTAATTAATTAGGTGCAAGGTGTCTGTAGCTTGATTTTCTAATATAAGATTAAGCAATTAATTTTTTTAAAAAATCTTGCCTTATATCATCTCACTTTAGATATAATAAATTAAATGTTGATTTCCTAGACCTAGTGCTGTGCTCCTAAAACAGCATTCTGGTGGGGAAAGAGCCGTGATTTATAACATTTGCCCAGGGAGGATTGTGCCGAGTCCATGGTCTAAAGGAGCCACTGCTACTGAGGCCCAGCTGACATTGCTTTGCCTGAACGTAGGTTTGTGATTGCCAGACATTCTGATTTTTCAATAAAGTTTGAAAGTTCAAATAATTATGTGTCATTAGTTGCCACTGAATTGATGGCAATTAATTCAATTGTTATTTAAACACTGTCTAGGCCCCACCCCCTAAAAAAATGCCTACAAGAGAGACATTAGTTTTTTGATATCAAGTTTATATAAACACTAAGCTCACTGATCCATTGTTTAGAGTCATCAATCAATTTAAAAATAATATTTACAGCATTTAAAATATTCTTTTACATCAAGAAACTTAGCTCTCTTCTGTGACCCTTAGATGGCAAGATATGTGGACATAAGATATACATCTTAGTCATGAAAGCTAATACTTAACCTAGGAAGAAGGCTCTATACATTAATGCTCAAATGAAGATGAAAAGCTAAAATTTGTTTCACCCCGTTCCAACCAAGCTTTGCCTCACTATGGATCCCATGAAAAAGACAGAGGACCTTGGAATTAATTTCATCCCCAAAGAGTACATTTCAGCTAGATGCTTATGGGTAATGAAAAGGTAAACAGGGCAGAAGTGGTGATAGGTCTTACCCACGTGCCTAGGTAGAGGCTTGGATTGGTATATCGAACAGCAGGGACTGTGGCTTGTCCAGAGTCTTCTGTGAGTACAAGGGCCAGCTCTATGGCTGCTAGAATAAGAAGAAAACCAACGAATACCTGAGAAGGGAAAAAGACCACTGTTAGGAGGATATCATTCTTTATAAGGCTCTTAGAACAGAATGGTTTCCAGTGATGGATAAGAAAAATGGTATGCAGTGATTCAGATAACACAATAAATATTTCTGGAAAGAATGGATACATACAGTTCAAGTGATAGAATAATGTTCAAAGTATGCCATGATCATTGTTTTTGAGGAATGCTGAGTGTGAAGTTTTAAAATATGTCCGCAGATTTTTTGATATTCCTCTCTTCAAAGAGCAGAGCTTAATTCCCCCTCCCTTGAGTGTGGGCTGGGGACTTAGGGATGTACTTCTGGTGAATAGAAAATGGCAGAAGTGACGGTGTGTGACTTCCAAGGCTAGGGTATAAAAAGCAATGTGGATTCTTTCTCCTTGTTCTCTGTCTCCGATTGCTCACTCTGGAGAAAGCTACCAGTCCGGTCATGAGGACACTCCAATAGCTCTTTGGAGAGGTCCACTTGGTAAGGAACTGAGACCTTCTGCCAACAGCCAATGAGAAACTGAGGCTTTCTGCCACCAGCCATGTGACAGTCATCTTAGAAGCAGATCTTTTAGCCCCAGTCAAGCCTTCACATGCCAGTAGCCCCAGACAGCACATATTAACTTCAACCTCCTGAGAGACCTTGAAGCAGAACCTGGGTAAGCTGCTCCCAAATTCTTGATCCACAGAAACTGTTAAGATTTAAAGAATTCTTTTTTAGCTGCTAAGTTTTGGGGTATTTTGTTATACAGCAACAGAAAGTACTAGGTTTAAAAGGCACTATTCCCTTTCTTAGGCCATAGGTTTTTTGTTTTTGTTTTGAGACGGAGTCTCAATCTATTGCCCAGGCTGGAGTGGTGCAGAGGCGCGATCTCGGTTCACTGCAACCTCCACCTCCTGGGTTCAAGTGATTCTCCTGCCTCAGCCTCCTGAGTAGCTGGGATTACAAGTGTGCGCCACCACACCTGGCTAATTTTTGTATTTTTAGTAGAGACGGGATTTTACCACGTTGGCCAAGCTGGTCTCAAGCTCCTGATCTCAGGTGATCTGCTCACCTCGGCCTCCCTAAGTGCTGGGATTACAAGCATGAGCCACCACACCCAGCCCCAGTCTTGATCCCATATAATGCCAATCAATATTTGTCCTATGAGCTCAGAAGACATGATACACATTACACTGTTCTAAAGGCCCACATCCCCACATATCAGGGGGAAAATTACTGCCTCCACTGAGTATACCAGCATCTTAGCCATCAAAACGAAGATATTTATGTGGCACCATCTCCCCTCCCCTCATCCTTTTATGCTCCTATCCATCTACCCTTATTCATTCTTTTAAGTCTCATTTAACCAGAATGGCACAGGCAGAGATAATGGGCCCTTTGTAATGAAAACCAGCCAAGAAAGGAGATGAATGCGCCCTTACTTTAACTAATAGGATCAGTGCTATTATTTATTAAGGAGTAGAGTCAAAGACATGTTAATAACTGAAATGCATTTTTTCAAGTATATAATACACCATAGGGTGTTTTCCTCACAAGAGACTATGAGGTTTTGGGGAAAAAAATAGCTTTATAGGCGGTAAGCTATGGTTGCCTTTAGGTAAATTAGGAGGTAAAATAGAGCAAGCTAGAGCTAAGGCACCTGCCCTTGGAGATGACTAGAGGGTACTAACCAGCAGCCTACTCCCCAGGCCAGGGAAAAGGAGGGGGTCTTGCCATAGGCTTATATATATTAAACACATACAATGGATTTGAAATACACTGAGCAGTTCATATCAAAAAAGACCAGTTAACTTTATAAAGAACTTCTACAAAGTAATTTAAAAAAATACCCTAATAACTCAATGTAAAAAAATGAGTATATAATATAAATGGATTTAAAAAAAAAACAAAAGGCTTTTAAACATATGAACATATGCTTAACCTCATTAATATGAGAATACAATTTGAAAGTATATATAATTTGAAACATAACATTTTTCCTAACCAATTAGCAAACATCAAAAAATGTGATACAAAGTTGATGAGACCAAGGAAAGCCTCTTTGAGGGCAGTTTGCCCTGTGTATAAAAATTCTGAGTTCACATATCTTAACTCAGTCATTTCATTTTTGGGAATTTATCCTATAGACACACTTGTATACACAAGTATATACAAAGCTGTGTATTGCAGCATTGCTCATGATGCAAAATATTAGAAACCAACGAAATTCATGTCATATAGGACACATAAATTATGGTACATTCAAATAACAGCATCTCAAAGAATCATTACAAAAAAAAAGCAGACCTTTTGTGGGATTGAGCTGGTTGTCTCCCGGTAATGTGGAGGTGACTGACTTCATCCTGGCTTTTTGATACTTTTACATTTGGAGAAATTTTACATATTTCTCTAAGATCTTCTACCTAGATACTTAAATCTTAATGCCTTAGCCATTTTTACAGTCAAGTTATTTAATTTTCCTCCACCTTTTCTTTTCTTTTTTTTTTTTTAGATGGAGTTTCGCTCTGTCACCCAGGCTGGAGTGTAGTGGTGCTATCTCACTGCAACCTCCGCCTCCCAGGTTCAAGTGATTCTCCTGCCTCAGCCTCCCAAGTAGATGGGATTACAGGTGTGAACCACTATGCCCAGCTAGTTTTTGTATTTTTAATAGAGACAGGGTTTCACCATGTTGCCCAGGCTGGTCTTGAACTTCTGACCTCAGGTGATCCACCCACCTCAGCCTCCCAAAGGGCTGGGATTACAGGCGTGAGCCACTGCACCCGCCCCTCCCCGCTCCTTTTCAATAACATGAGTGTGAGTCCAGCTTGTCTCCAAAGCCTGCCTTATTCTAAAGCATCCAATTCTAGGGACTCTTTCACCAATGCCTGTGACTCATGGCCCTGATGAAAGTTATCCATCCTTGCAAATGACATATGAGGAGGTGTCCCACTCAGAGGCTCTCTCATCTTCCTTCCTCTGTGGATCTATTTATTCAGGAAAGTCCTAATTCTTCCACTAGTCCCAAAGTAAAACTACGCACTTCTGCAGAGAAGAGCACAGTGAAGAATGAAGATAAGATCCAGGTGAAGAAACAGAAGACCAGAAACATGTTCTCTCTGGCCCAGCTGTGTGTAATTAATGATGGATTTCAGAGACAGAAACGCCGCAGCCTCCAGCAGCTGCAAGAACTTTCCAATACCCTGAATCTTAGCTACAAACAGCATACAAGCTGGTTACAGAGAATGAAAGCTAAGAGGTGGTAGAAAGCCAACTGACCAAAGAATAAGCAACAGTATAACTCAGGACTCAGCATCTACAGAATACCCAGGCCTCTACTCTTCCTACCACCAGGGATGCCTGGGGAACACATCTGGAAGCCTTCCAGTGTGGATCAACCATTCCCAGAAAAGTCAGACTTGGCACCCAGAAGACTAGAACAACCAGTCCCGGAAAAATCGGTTTCATAACTGTGGGGAGGAATCTTGGTAGTCTTGCATGCAGCTCCAGCGAAATTCTCCTGCCAGTTTTTGGAAGCTGTCTTGGAAACTGCTGGGGAGAGCTATGAGGTAATACAGCAAACCACTAAGTATTTCAGTGCTTCACAAATCATAGGTTTATTCCTAAATTACTCCATGAACATGCAGCCTGAAAATGTGTGGAGATGAATATATTAACTCAATTTCAGTCTGGGTAGTGGCGGAATTCTTCCTTTTTCCCTCCCTCCCTCATAGGATTTTTCTTGTTTTACAGCTCCGTATTCTGCCTTGAGATACTGGTTTTCATTGTACCTATTGGGTCGATTTGGGGGTGGGATATGACTAAAGTCTAATCAAAGAGGTTTCAGTAACCTTGGCTGTATGGTGGTATCAGTATGAGTTTGGCTGCTTAGGTACAAATGAATAAAATATCCACAAAAAAAAGAGAAATATGCAGATTTTTACGTGCTAAAATGGAAGGAGCTCTAAGACACAGAAAAGCCCATATGGGACACTAGCATTTGTGTGAAAAAATATATGTACGTAGCTGTTTGTAAAAGCACAGGCTATTTCTGGAAGGAGATATGAGGAACTGGTATCAATGGTTGCCAACTATGACAGGAATGAGTGACTAGAGTACTGGGTACCCTTTTGTCCTTTTTTTTTTGAGACAGGGTCTAGCTCTGTTGCCCAGGCTGAAGTGCAGTGGTGTGAACATGGATCACTGCAGCGTTGACCTCCTTGAACTTGTCAAGTGATCTTCCCACCTCAGCCTCCTGAGTAGCTGGGACCACAGGCACATGCCACCATGCCTGGTGAGTTTTTTTTTAATTTTTTTGTAGAGATAGGTCTCACCAAGTTGGCCAGGCTGGTCTCGAACTGCTGGGCTCAAGCAATTCTCCGACCTCAGCTTCCCAAAGTGTTGGGATTATAGGCGTGAGCTACTATGCCCAGCTCCTTTTGTACTTTTTGAATTTTGTGATCCTCTGAGAATTATCTGTTCAAAAGATAAGTTAAATACACTCACACCCCCATTAAAAAAATAAGGAAGTGATATGAACAGACAATTCGCAAATGAAATACACTTAAATTAAAAAAACAATTGCGTTAGTATTCATAAAAATGCAAAGCAACTCAGTGAGATGTCATGTTTACACATAAAAGTTGAAAATAACTCAATGCTGAAAATGGTGCAAGGACATGCACTTTAACACACTGTTGGCAGGAATCTATGTTGGCAGCCTGCCTGGGCGACAGAACGAGACTCCGTCCCAAAAGAAAAAAAAAAAAAAAGGAGTAAAATATCGATACATGGTACAGCAATGGTACAGCATAGATAAACCTTGAAAACATTGTGCTAAGTGAAAGAAGCCAATCAAAAAAGACCACATATTATATAATTCCATTCATATGAAATATCTAGAACAGGGAAATCTATAAAGACCGAAAAGAGATTTAGCGGTTGCTAAGGATAAGGGGAATGAGGAGATGGGGTTAAAGATAATGAAATGTTCTAAAATTGACTGTGGTGATGGTTGCACATATGTGTTAATATACTAAAAAAACGGAATTGTATTTTTTTTTTTTGAGACAGAGTCTGAAGCTGGAGTGCAGTGGCACGATCTTGGCTCACTGTAACCTCCACCTCCTGGGTTCAAGTGATCCTCACACCTCAGCCACCTGAGTAGCTGGGGTTACAGGTGTGTGCCACCGCACCAGGCTAATTTTTTTTTTTTTTTTTTTTTTGAGACGGAGTCTTGCTCTGTCACCCAGGCTGGAGTGCAGTGGCATGATCTCAGCTCACTGCAACCTCCGCCTCCCAGGTTCAAGCAATTCTCTGCCTCAGTCTCCTGAGTAGCTGGGATTACAGGCATCCACCACCATGCCCGGCTAATTTTTGTATTTTTAGTAGAGATGGGGTTTCACCATGTTGGCCAGGCTGGTCTCAAACTCCTGACCTCGTGATCCATGCACCTCGGCCTCCCAAAGTGCTGGGATTACAAGCGTGAGCCACCACGCCCAGCCGAATTTTTTTGTATTTCTAATAGAGATGGGGTTTCACTGTGTTGGCCAAGCTGGTCTCAAATTCCTGATCTCAAGTGATCCACCCACCTTGGCCTCCCAAAGTGTTGGGATTACAGGCGTGAGCCACAGCGTCCGGCCTGAATTGTATTAAATGAGAGAACTGTATGGTATGTAAATTATATCTCAATAAAGTATTTTGTAAAAGAGTTAACTAATAGCTTTTATTAGAATGGGATATTGGTTTGCTCATTAATCAGCTTCTTCTTACAAGCTCCAGAAAGTAGAAGAAGCCTCCCAACTTGATTGCTTCTAACCTCGAACAATAACCCAATTCCAAGGGTACTGAGAATGTTATTAAATGTTCAGAGTTGTTTAATGTTCAGAATGTTCAAAGTCTAACATACATTTCTTTCCTTTTTATTTTTATTTTATTTTATTTTTTTAAGAGATGGGGACTTGCTATGTTGTGAGGCTGGCCTGTAGTGATCCTACTACTTCCAGCTTCCAGAGGAACTGGGGTTACAGGTATGTACCACTGAGGTCAGCTCTAACATACTCTTGAATCAACCACTATTCCTAGAATGCATTTCACACCAACATTCAACAAATGTTGAATTCCAATGGGAGTGTTTGAAACATGCTAGGTCCTGTGATGGGCACTCAGGTCAACAAGGGAGACAGTGACACTGCCCCAAGCTCTGAGACTGTTCTTTTTCGAATCAGAATCTAATAAAACCCACGACCAACCCTGACCTCAAAGTGTCAAGGTGAAATCCACTTCCTTTGGCCAAGCTCTTTCCTCCTTTTAAGATTCCAAGTAACCTGAGTCATTGTTAGGTATGCTAGTAGAACAATGGAATCTAGTTTGCCTTTCTAAAAACCTGTTGAAAGATAAGGACTGATAGAGGCTGAGCGGGTGGCTCAGGCTTGTAATCCCAGCACTTTGGGAGGCCGAGGCAGGAGGGATCACTTGAGGTCAGGAGTTCGAGACCAGTCTGGCCAACATGGCGAAATCCCGTCCCTACTGAAAATACAAAAATTAGCTGGGCATGGTGGCGTGCTCCTGTAATCCCAGCTACTCGGGAGGGGTTGAGGCATAAGAATTGCTTGAACCCAGGAGGTGGAGGTTGCAGTGAGCCAAGATAGTTCCACTGCACTCCAGCCTGGGCAACAGAGTGAGACTCCATTTAAAATGGTAGTAATAATGATAATAAGGACAGATAGAAAAAAAAAAAAAACTAGTGAAAGGAAGCAGATGGAAGATTTTATGAGATAATTTTACGACCTCGAATGAGGGTCTTGGGTTCCCACAAGACCCCTCCCTGAGTGAGTTGGTGCAGCTGGCTGAGGGCTCCTCCCCTCCTGGCCCCTCCTGGGCCTCTCCCGCAGACCTGTCCTTTCCATTATTTCCCTACTCGTGCTTGTCACTGTGCACACTTACCCTTCCTCCTTCTACTGTGAGTGATCATCCTGACTCATCAAATGTGCGGGGAAAATGGAAACCTTATTTCGGACCCAAGTTTTTGAAGATGAGTGACAGTTGGATTGCCTCAGTGGGGCAGGAGATCCATTATCTAGCTCATTTTCACGAGGTAGATGCCAACTGAATTACAGTCCACTGATTTATTAGAGCTGTTTAAAGACAGGTGATCTAGTGTTCATTTCTCAAATGCTATAAAGATAATTTGATTGATTATATGCCCTTTGTGTTTAGGGAACCCAATATCCACAAGAATTAAGAGTCACCATTCTTATGCAAAAATCAAAGTCACTTTGATTTAAGAAATGCAGCAAGGGACCCGTGAGAATTAGGGTAGATGGAGAGAGGGAAACCTAGAGCCTGGCTCTACCTGAGACAATGGCACCTGGGGCAGCTGCTTAAAGACAAGGAAGAGGACACTAACCACCAAGAAAATGTCTCTACTGTGCACCAAGGAATTAGAGTTCAGAAACAGTGGTGTTAATTTTACCTGCTTAGCAAGATAGAGTTTGGTGGTAGAGGATCTCTTGGTCCTGGATTTATACACGTGGAGAAGCTGCCAGGGGGCCAGGAGCCATAGGAAGCCCAAGGGAATCCACACCAGAACAGTTTGCTCAAAACAAAGTGGTAGGTCTGCCTCCGGACTGTCCAGGAACGAGGAATTCTGGAGACCAAAGGGGAAGGATTGTTGCATACATGCATTGTGAAGACAGAAAACCACCCTGCAGCACATCCCACTGCTTTCAGACAATTTAAACTCAACTCCATATCCATATCCATATCCAGCCTTACCTTTTAACTATCCATATTTTCCTATTTGTGCACTTTGATACAAATTCACCATTTAATGACAAATGTAGTTACTTTCTGGCCAACCCACCCTCCAAAAACCTGTCTTCTTGTGATTTTAAGTGAATTTCTGTACCAGCTATTCTGAGTAAACCTCGCCACTGCATTTGCCAAATTATAGGATGAAGAAGGACTGTTCCCCAGTTTAAAGGAGAGAATAGTTCCCTGGGATATAAAAAATTATTCAAGTTTCTGGCACTAACTGAACTCACTGGCAGATACTCAAACATGCAGGCGCCATGCAGGGAGAACGCTTAGTCATACTGTAACATTTGCTCTCTGATGGCCCAGAGCGCTTACATTAAAAACCTGGCCAGTTTCAGCACAGCAGTGACAACAGCATTGTTGGACAGAAGGCTTCCAACCAGCAAGTTTTGTGCAGTCTTTGTGTTCTGTGATAAATGGAAGTGTCTTGTGAAGTGGAAGTTGGGGGGTGGGGGGGTGGGCACCAATTCTTGTATCTGAGTCACATGAGTGTAGATTTTTCTCTTCCTATAAATTGTTAAAAATTGTTTTATATGGTTATTTGTACAGACTCTTTAAAGAATTGCTTGCGATGCCCTGACCAAGAAAGTTTGTTAGGTAGTTCTCATAAAGAATTCTCAAAAGATGGCTTGTCTAGATACTACAGCCCATGAAGATCCACCTTGCTGTGGTATACACTCCTGGCCTCGAGGGTCTTGGGACCCAGGTCCTTTCTAAGACACGAGGTGCTGCCCAGGTGCTCTGCTATCTCATCCCTGCCCCTCTCACCTCTATATAAGGTTATCAAATGTTAGAATTCAGAAGAATCACTTAAGATACTTAAACTATATTTATTGCCCCAGGTGATTCTGATGCTGAGGCTAGGAGTTTGCAGATGACACTTTCTCACTAAACTCTTACTAAAATCACTAAATCTAAGGTCCTTTTTTGTTTTCTATTCCACTAGACCTTTGATACTGTTGATTGGCCCCTATCTTGAAATTTTTTGCTATCTATGACTCCGTAATGTTACACTGTTCTTGTTCACCCCGTAAGTGGTGTCTCTTCTTTTCCTTAAAAACAGTATTACCCAACTCTAATTGTTCAAAAATTATTTCAGTGCTCATGATGCCCAAAATTGCATCCCTAGACTCAACTTCTAGTCCATATCATTAGTTGCCAGTTCTTCTAGAACTTATCATTATCATTTCAACATCAACATGTCTCAGCAAGACTCAGTCACGGACCTTCTCTTCCTTCTACTAGCAAAGTATGCAACAACAATTCTCCTTCCTCACACTGATTAAATTGGAAGGTTTTTAACTGTTTCTCTTTAGAGAAGGCAATTTTGCAACTAGCTAGCACAAGAGTCTGATATAAAAAAACATATGACAGAGAATAATTTGCATTACCTTTCCCAGATCTTATATCCCTTATATCCTCTGGAGATATTATGAATTATGCTTTCTAAAAAGCCTGAGCTTTAGACCAATTGCACATCTAACATTTCTGGTTCTTGTTGGTGACCACCCTAAGTTAACTAACTACCGCTTGTTCTGAGTCTGAGAAGAGTCAATATGAAGATAAATGTAATTTCTCACCCAAAAAGTAGAGTTGCAGAACTTCTCCAGCATGATTCCTGGGCTGCGTCTGGGATGAAGACTCTTCAATTAATATGACTGTGTTGTTTCTTCTTTACTTGTTTCATCAAAGAAAGTGGAACAGGAATTATCTACCATTCTGATGTTCCGCGTAAAGGATGACCTTTCATCCCAACCATTTAATCGTTAACCTTGCCTAGATGCATGTTACATTGAAACAGTGGATGGACATGTGACTAAAAAGCCCTAGGGACAGGGAGACTCACCAGTTCCCAAAGTACAAGAGGCCTCTGTAGGAGTGGCCATACATAAAAGGAACCACTGAAAGATGTCAACAGAGCTGGCTAACAAATCAGGAGTGCACAGTCCTTCATTTTCCTAAGGACGTATGGCCCACAAAGGGCAGCATCAGTAGAGGGGCAGGCACCCCTAAATGTGCAGTTTCACTTCTGCTGCAAGATCTTAGAGTTTACAGAAATGTGAAATATCCTTCTTCCTTAGATTTTTAATGAAAAATATAGAACCTAAAACATGGTTTAAACATGAGGTAAAATTGAAGAAGTCAGGTTATAAAATAGATTATCCAGTGTGAGCCTATATGTTATATACATAATACAGGCTTTCAAAAGGTCTATTTGCCTGAGAGTTAGTATGCCAAATGGGAATGAAGCCTTTGCCAGGCATTGTAAATATGATGTCATGATAAAACATCAGGGCCAGAGGAGAGGGGTGATTCTGTAAACAGAGTGGTGGCATCAGTCGCTAGAAACTGTCATCGACCCAACCTTTTCTTTTTTTGTTATTGTTTTTTGTTTTTTGAGACAGGGTCTTGCTCTGTTGCCTGAGCTAGTGTGCAGTGGTGCCATCATGACTCATTGCAGCCTTGACCTCATGGGTTCAAGAGATCTTCCTCCCTCAGCTTCCTGAGTAGCTGGGACTACAGGCACATGCCAACACGCCCAGCTAATTAAAAAAAAATGTTTTCTGTAGGGACGGGGTCTCGCTATGTTGTCCAGGCTGGTCTCAAACTCCAGGCTTCAACAATCCTCCTGCCTTGGCCTCCCAAAGTGCTGGGATTACAGGCATGAGCTACCATGCCCCACCCAACCCAACCTTTTGTACTCTCACTTAAATTGCTTTAAGAACATGCTTTTTTCATGATATCATGAAAAAAGTACACATAACCACCCATGCAGTATCCTAGCTAAAAAAATTGGCCTTAAATCTGGTCAAATTCTAGATCTAACTACCAGATTATAAGAAACACAGGAACGTGCTAAAGGACTCTATGGGAATGCAATTGTCAAAATCCAGAATGTGGGAGATTCTGTAGTGCAAATGATTCCATTTCTTAACAAATAAATTAAAAGAAGGAAAGGAGTCAAAGGAACTTACAAATTACAAGAGAATCAAGAGGCATATCAGCCAAATGTGAATTGTATGGACCTTGTTACTCATTTTAAAAGTCAAGTATACACATAAAAAAAAATGAAAAGGCAGCATTCAGAGTGGGAGAAAATATTTGCAGACCATATAACTGATGAAGAGTTAATATCCACGATATACTATAAGGAACTCATACAACTCAATAGCAAACATACACTAACAAATTAAAAAATGGGCAAAGGACTTGAACAGACACTTCTCCAGAGAAGACATATAAATGGCCAACAGGTATATGACAAATGAATCAACTTCACAAGTCATCTGGAAAATGCAACTCAAAACCACAGTGAGATACCACCTCACACCTATTAGGATGGCTATTATGAAAAAAACAAGATAAGTGCTGGCAAGGGTGTGGAGAAAAGGGAACCCTAGTATACTGTTGATGGAAATGTAAATTGGTCTGATCATTATGAAAACATATGGCAGTTTCTCCATCATTTTCCATACCACTCACCAGAAGAGCCAGGAGAGGTCAGCTGTGGAACTAAGAGATCTCAGTTGGGGCAGGGTGCACCTTTAGGCTGCATACTTCTCTTGGCACTGGTGGTAGGACTCGGGGTATGGGGGAACTCTTGGTAAAACTTTGAGAAATATAAGGTCAAGGATTAACTCTGAAATTTCTAGTTAGGTATCTGCAAGTAAATTTACTTGTATATGAGAAAGACAATCATCAGATTGACTTACATGAATAAGGATCAAAACAGGGTTTGTAGAGGACAGGGAGAAGGAAAAATGCAAAATCAATCTTGGAACAGTGAGTTTTAAATTTCTTTTCCTGGGCAGAATGATCAACTGGAGGCCATCACGGAAGCCAGTCTGAGATATCTGCCCTTGAAGCCTAGTTGGGTCATCAGGGGAAAAATTTTGTTATTTCTGGACTCTAAAAAGCCTTGAGGTTTGAGCTGTAGAGCGTGCAGAAAGGTTGTCTTTGTGTAATGTCCTCCAGTGTCTTTCCATTGGTCCATCCACCTTAGTGAACTGCGTTATTTACCTTGATCAGTGTAGGCAGGGTTGGGGTGGGGTAAGAAGGCTGGGAAGAGGCACAAGTCTGAGGGGGAAGGGGTGAAATGGGATCAGTCTTTGGGCCTCAGTTTCCTTATATATAAGATGAAGAAGACTGCGAGTTTACATCACACATTGTATCATGAGACTGGGTGGACACACGTGTCCTATTTCTCTTCACAGTACTATTCTCAGTTCAAGGGTCATAGAAGGAGCAGTAGAGGTGGTAGCAGTGGTAATAATAATAATTAAAATGACAGCAGTAAACACTGAGCACTCACTATGTGCCAGGCACTATCATAAGCTCTTTACAAACAATCTCTCTCTCTCTCCTTTTAAAGTCGGGTTTACTGAGGTAAAATTGTTTTTCTTTTGAGACAGGGTATATGGCTCAAAAGAAAAGGGCTAGAGTGCAGTGGCACGGTCATGGCTCACTGCAGCCTTGAACTCCTGAGCTCAAGCAATCCTCCCACTTCAGCTGCCTGAGTAGCTGGGACCACAGGCTTGTGCCGCCATGCTTGGCTCATTTTTTTTATACTTTTTGTAGAGACAGGGTTTTGCCATGTTGCATAAACTGGTCTCAAACTCCTGAGCTCAAGCAATCTGCCTGCCTCAGCCCTCCCAAAGTGCTGAAATTAAGAGTCATGAGCCACCACATCTGGCTGAGGTATAGTTTATATAGAGTATAGATTCATCCTTTCTAAGAGTATAGTTCTCTGAGTTTTGACAAAGGCAAGACTGACAGCCTTCTAGCCTCACCACACCTCTTTCCCACTCTGTCCCACATCCAGACAAGCTGATGAGACAGCATGGGTGCTCCCTTCTTTAGCACCAGTGGGAAGTTCAAACCATGCACCCTGCCTGCACATGGAGGACGCTGCACTCCAGCCCACCCACTAACCACCATAAAGACTGTAGCCTGTCACCCTTCCTGTTCCCCCAAGTCACTTTAAGCTCTGCTTGGGAGCCTGCCCTGCTTTTTCCAGAAATCTTTTCTCTTCTTTTCTCTTTTTTTGCTTTTTTATTTTAGATAGAGTCTTGCTCTGTCACCCAGCCTGGAGTGTGGTGGCACAATCTCAGCTCACTGCAACCTCCACCTCCCTAGTTCAAGTGATTCTTCTGCCTCAGCCTCCCAAGTTGCTGGGACTACAGGCACACGCCACCACGCCCGGCTAATCTTTGTATTTTTAGTAGAGATGGGGTTTTGCCACGTTGGCCAGGCTGGTCTCAAACTCCTAACCTCAAGTGATCCACCTGCCTCGGCCTCCCAAAGTGCTGGGATTACAGGCATGAGCCACTGCACCCAAAATCTTCATTCTACAGATAATGAGTCTTTTCATACTCTTCTGGTGTGTGTGCATCATCAGTCTTGACATCTGAACCAAATTTTGGATGGTAGGGACCATCCCGCCTCTGCAGGGTGATCACAACAGATAGTAAGAAAGTAATGTGTAGTAGAAAAATCTTTTCAACTACATTTTAAAAATCATTGTCATCTTATGTAATCTTTGTTGAAAGACAGATAAAATAAAACCTAGGATGCCCAATATTCTTTCTTGAAGACTTTTTGTAGGAATCTAAATTTGAAGAATTTACTCCAGGAATACTGAATACCTGTTTTCCAGCTCTCCTGTTTTCAATGAGAGTCTTGTGGAACTACTTCCTTAGAAAGGTAACCCATGAGATTGTCTGTTCAAAACAGCAGTAACTCCTGAAATATGATACAGCCTACATCTCTGTAAATTCAATCTCAATCACACTGTTTAAGAACAATGTTGGAGGTATAATTAACATACAAACAAACGCATAGATCTTAGGTGTTCTATTCAAAGAGTTTTGACAGTTGTATGTACTCAAGCAAATTGTATCCCAAGCAAGATACATTAAACTATTTCAGGAACAATGTAACGATATATAATAATAATCTCAACCAACAGTATAATAGTATAATTTCATTTATTCCTTCTAACTTTTGTACTTTTGTTTTCTTATGTTTTACTTCTGCATATATCATAAATCCTACACATCGTTATTATTTTTGCTTTAAATGGTTAATTATATTTAAAAGACATATATATGCACACAAACGTAATTTATTAAATATGGAATATATATAACAAAAGTACTTAAAATAGGTCTTTTATATGTGCCAGATATTTACCCTTTCTGGTACTCTTCATCTCTTCCTGCCTTTGGCCTGAACAACCTGTTTTAAGAATTTCTTGGGGCTGGGCAGGGTGGCTCACGCCTGTAACCCCCGCACTTTGGGAGGCCGAGGCAGGCAGATCACAAGGTCAGGAGTTCAAGACCAGCCTGGCCAACATGGCAAAACCCCGTCTCTACTAAAAATACAAAAATTAGCTGAGTGTGCTGATGGGCGCCTGTAATCCCAGCTACTTGGGAGGCTGAGGCAGGAGAATTGTTTGAACCCAGGAGGCAGAGGTTGCAGTGACCTGAGATCACGCCATTGCACTCCAGCCTGGGCGACAGGGTGAGATTCCATCTCAAAAAAAAAAAAAAAAGAGAATTTCTTATAGTGAGGGTTTCCTGGAGACACATTCTTTTAGGTTTTGTCTGAATGAGAATATCTTTATTTCACTTTTATTTTTGAAGGGTATTTTCACTGGATATAAAATTATAGTTTGATACGTTTTTAAAAAATTGTTATTTACTTTAACACTTTTTTTCATTTTGTGAATATGTAATGTTTTCTGAGCATCTATCTCAGGAGGAAGTTAATAAAGTGAATTAAAATCTGTATTAGAAATTTAAAACATTTAATGTAACCCTTAAATGTATACAATAAAAAAGAAATTAAAATCATTTTAAAACAAGCAAGATTTTTACTTTTTGTGCTTAAAACATTCTTTTATTTTTCTATTTATGTATTTATTTATTTATTTTGAGACAGAATCTCTCTCTCTGTTGCCCAGGCTTGATGGAGTGCAGTGGCGCGGCGCAATCACACGGCTCACTGCAGCCTCACCCTCCTGGGCTCAAGGGATCCTCCCACTTCAGCCTCCTGAGTATCTGGGACTACAGGCACACACCACCATGCACACCTAATTTTCTTTTTTAAATTTTTTTGTAGAGCCTCAAACTCCTGGGCTCAAGTGATCCATTCGCCTCAGCCTCCCAAAGTGCTGGGATTACAGGCATGAGCCATCGTGTGTGGCCTAAACGTTCTAAGTAATCAAAAAAAGAGAGGGTGGAGAATCTAAATGTTCATCAAAACAAGTTGCTTAAATTATAAAATATGTACTCATAGGGAATATTGAATGAGAAAAGCAAGTAAGGAGCCAGGAAGTCATGAATCTTTCCTAACAATAAGTAAAAATCTGAACAAATAGAAAAATCAATAACTCTTCTTAGATCTGTAGAGAGATAAGGTTACAGGGCAAACTGAAGAGATAAACAAGTGAATATCAAAAATCACAATTTACTGGCGCAGAAATCTCAGCAGGGGCCGGGCGCAGTGGCTCACGCTTCTAATCCTAGCACTTTGGGAGGCCCAGGCGGGCGGATCATGAGGTCAGGAGATCGAGACCACGATGAAACCCTGTCTCTACTAAAAATACAAAAAATTGGCTGGGCGTGGTGGCGGGAGCCTGTAGTCCCAGCTACTCGGAGAGGCTGAGGCAAGAGAATGGCGTGAATCCGGGAGGCGGAGCTTGCAGTGAGCCGAGATCACGCCGCTGCACTCCAGCCTGGGCGACAGAGACTCTGTCTCAAAAAAAAAAAAAAAAGAAATCTCAGCAGGAACCAGGGCTAGGGCAGGAAAACCTGAACTGTAATTGAATTGCCGGAGGCTCAGTGTAGACAAGTTTCAGAGAGAAAAATTCCAGAGTGATTCAGCCCTAAGGAAGGGATGATCTCCACACTTTCATGAGTTTACCTATAGGAATTCAAAGAGGTTCTCAAATATTGTTCTCTTTTTATTAGAGAAAAATCTCCTGCTTCCATGTCCCTGGCAGAGGGGATAGGAAAAGTAACCATTTGAAATATACCTGGACACTCTATTCTTCCCTTCTAAACAAAGTCTGCCCTTGGGAAAAACTGTTTAAATAGAGCCTAATGCTTGTGATTTATAGGAGCTTAAATGATGCAGGAGAAGGGAAATAAGAACTCCAGTCTCCTCTAGCCTTCCACATGAAAACTGAAAATACCCAGTTGCAGCCCACTCTAGCCATCACGTCCCACCTAACAGGGATCGGGGCAGATAGGAACTGAGAAGCACTTGTGAAATTCAGTCTAGAGACACAGGTTTACTAAAAGACTGAGACCTCTTCATAGAACTATAGAACCCTTCCTCTCCCCCTCCCCCACTGTATACCGCATTACTAAAGGTCTAGTTACAGCACTTCCTTTTACCCCGTATATCCTGTCCAGCTATGAAGAAAACATTGCCAGGCATACTAAAAGGCAAAAAAAAAAAAAAAAAAAAAGGCTTTAAAGAGACAGAGAGCAAGCATCAGAACCAAACTCAGATATGACTGGGATGTTGGAATTATCAGACCAGAAATTTAAAACAACTATGATCACAATGCCAAGGGCTCGAATGGATAAAGTAGACAGCATACAAGAACAAATGGGTCAATGTAAGCAGAGAGTTTAAACTCTAAGAAAGAACTAAAAAGAAATAAATACTAGAGATCAAAAACACTGTAATAGAAATAAAGAATGCCTTTGATGGGCTTTTTGGTAGACTGAACAAGGCTGAAAACAGAATATTTGAGCTTGGAAATAACTGCCAAAACTGCAAAAATAAGTAAGACTATATAAACAGAATCTCCAAGAACTATGGGACGACTACAAAGGATATAACATATGTGTAATGGAAATAGCAGGAAGAGAATAACCAGAGAAAGGAACAGAAAAAATATTTGAAGCAATAATGAAAGAGAATTTCCCTCATATTAATTTCAGACACCAAATCACAGATCACAGAAGTTGAGAGAACACCAAGTAGAACAAATGCCAAACAAACAAACAAAAGCCCTACAACTAGGCATGCATATATAAGTTGCAGGAAATCAAAGATAAAAAATTCTGAATGAAGCCCGGGGGAAAAGACCTTACTTGTAGAGGAGAAAAGATGAAAATTATATACAACTTTTCCTCAGCAAGCATGCAAGCAAGAAGAGAATGGAATGAAATATTTACAGTGGTGAGAGAAAAAAGCCACCAACAGCATTCTGTACCCACAAAATTATACTTTAAAAGTAAGGAGAAGCCAGGCACAGTGGTGCGTGCCTATAGTCTCAGCTATTCAGGAGGCTGAGGTGGAGGGATTGCTTGAGCCAAGAGTTTGAGTCCAGCCTGGGCAGCATAGTGAAACTCTCTCTCTCTCTCTCTCTCTCTATATATATATATAAATAAAATATATATATATTATATTTATATAAATATATATTATATTTATATAAATATATATTATATTTATATAAATATATATTATATTTATATAAATATATATTATATTTATATAAATATATATTATATTTATATATAATATATATATTATATTTATATATAATATATATTATATTTATATATAATATATATTATATTTAATATATATACATTATATTTATATATAATATATACATTATATTTATATATAATATATACATTATATTTATATATAATATATACATTATATTTATATATTATATATATTATATTTATATATTATATATATATTATATTTATATAAATATAATATATAATATATAAATATAATATATATTATATATATAAATATAATATATTTTTTATATATATAAAATAAATACATAAATACATTCTCACACAAAGACTGAGGGAATTTGTTGCCAGTAGACCTGCCTTGCAAGAAATGTTAAAAGAATTTCTATAGAGGAGTGGTCCCCAACCTTTTTGGCACCAGAGACCAATTTTATGGGGAATGGTTTCAGGATGAAACTGTTCCACCTCAGATCATCAGGCATTAGATCTCATAAGGGTGTGCAACCTAGATCCCTCACATGCACAGTTCACAATAGGGCTCACACTCCTATGAGAATCAAATGCCTCTGCTGATCTGACAGGAGGTGGAGCTAAGAAGCCTGCTGCTCACCACCTGCTGTGCAGCCCTAACAGGCCTTGTACCAGTACCAGTTTGTGGCCCAAGTGCTGGGGACCCCTGCTTAAGAGAGAAGGAAAACGATATAGGTCAGAAATTTGGATTTACATAAAGAAAGGAAGAGCACTGGAGAAGAAATAAGGTAAAATAAATTATTTAATTCTAATTGACCTAAAAAATAACAGTTCACTCAAAATAATAATAGCAACAATGTATTCAATCATGCATATTTCTGTGTATATTTTTAAATGCTTATGTATAATAAAAATGAATGACAGCAAAGACATAAGGGATGGGAGGGAGAATTAGGATTATTTTGTTGTTATGAGGTACTCGCACTACCTGTAAAGCAGCATAGTGTTCTTTGAAAGTGGACTTGGATTCATCGTAAATGTGTATTTAAAACTCTATGGCTGGGATCTTGGGCACTTTGGGAGGCTGAGGTGGGCAAATCACGAGGTCAGGAGTTAGAGACGATCCTGGCCAACATGGTGAAACCCCGTCTCTACTAAAAATACAAAAATTACCTGGGCGTGGCGGCACATGCCTATAATCCCAGCTACTCAAGAGGCTGAGGCAGGAGAATCACTTGAACCCGGAAGATGGAGGTTGCAGTGAGCCAAGACAGTGCCACTGCACTCCAGCCTGGCGACAGAGCTAGACTCAGTCTCAAAAAAAAACCAAAAACAAACAAACAAACAAACAAAAACCTCTAGGGCAACTGCTAAAAATGTAAAAAAGAAAAAGAGGAAGTATAACTGATATGCTGAGAAAGAAGAGAAAATGTAATAATATAAAACAGTCAACTAAACCACAAAAGTGAAAAAAAGAGTGGAAGAAAAAACAGGAACAGAGAACAAAGACAACAAAGAGAAATAGTCACCACAAACATGGTAGATAATAATCCAACTGTATCAATCATCATATTAAACATCAATAGTCATAACATACCAGACAATGGAATATTATTCAGTACTAAAAAGAAATGAACTATTGAGCCATGAGAAGATATGTAGGAAACTTACATGCATATTACTAAGTGAAAGAAGTCAACCTGAAAAGGCTACATACTGTATGATTCCAACTAGACGGCGTTCTGGAAAAGTCAAAACTAGGGAGACAGTAAAAAGATCAGAGGTTGCCAGGGGTTAGCAGGGAGGGAGGAATGAATAGATGGAGCACAGAGCATTTTTAGGGCAGTGAAATTATTCTGTATGATACTATAGTTGTGAATAGATGTCATTATAAATTTGTCCAAACTCATAGAATATAGAAAACCGATAGTGAACCTTAGTGTAAACTATGGGCTTTGTGTGATAGTGTTATGTCAATGTAGGTTCATCAGTTGACACAAATGTACCACTGTGGTGGGGGCTGCTGATAAATTGATGATGAGGGAGGCTATACATAATTGGGGCAGGGCATTGTGTGAAGTCTATACTTTCTGTTCACTTTTGCTGTGAACCTAAAACTGCTCTAAAAAATAAAGTCTATTTTAAAAAAGCAAGTGGTAGAATAGTGTGATTCCATTTTGATTTAAAAAATTACATATTTACACTTAACAGATTCAAACAATATAAACGTTGATTCAAATGAACTGTTCATAGTGGTTATTCTTGGGGTGGGGGAAGGCAGGGGCTTCTGAGCCTTTCTTTTTTACATTAATGAATGTAAAAAATGAAATGAATGAATATGAAAGTTCCTGCAGCCCAAAATGGGTTCTAAAAGGACTGACAGAAGCATTGCAGAACCATGATCTGTAATCTTCTGGAATCACTGAGAATCATAAAAGCATCAAAAGATGGGACGAATGCCTTGATGTTTTTAATAGGGATAGGAAGGCTGTACAATGAAACACTGCAAAACATAAATAAAGGAGTCAGGAAACCTGAATTCTAAACTCAGCTCTGCTGGTCCTATGTAAAAAGATTGATCCCAAATCTCCTCTTAATGGTCTCAAAACATCTCTTCTTAATGACTCAGTGTGGGTGTGCCGCAGTGTAAATCATTGATTGCACAGAGATAATTCAATAGAAAAGAATGACTCATCTACATGATTCAGGAGAAAATATGCTGTATCATTTCTATTTAGCAAGCAAATGTTAACTAATTAAGTTTTGCACTTAAATAACTTTGAAAAATCTACCAAAGTTCAATGTCCAAGATAAGCACAGAGTGGTATACTTTTGGTTAATCATTAGAGATAGATTTAATAAGGATTTTCATTCTTGTGCAGTATCTTGGAATACATATCCAAATTTAAGTGGGAACAGTAAAAACATTGTTTTCCCTTCACATTTTTTAAATTGAGCCTAGTAATTCATGTTCCTATAAAAAATTAAAAACTGTAACTAGGAAATAATAAAATAATTACTCCCAAATTCTCCCCCAAAGAATAATATTAACATTTTTATACTTCCAAAACAAACAAAAATCTTTTTAGAGGCTGGGAGCAGTGGCTCATGCCTGTAATCCTAGCCCTTTGGGAGGCTGTGGCAGACAGATCGCCTGCGGTTGGGAGTTCGAGACCAGCCTGACCAACGTGGAGAAACCCTGTTTCACTAAAAATACAAAATTAGCCAGGTGTGGTGGTGCATGCCTGCAATCCCAGCTACTCGGGAAGCTGAGGCAGGAGAATGGCTTGAACCTGGGAGGTGGAGGTTGTGGTGAGCCGAGATCATGCCATTGCACTCCAGTCTGGGCAACAAGAGCAAAACTCTGTCTCAAAAAAAAAAAAAAAAAAAAAAAAAAAAAAAAAAATATATATATATATATATATATATATATATAGTTTTAGAATATCCAGGGACCAAAAAAGACATACAGATAATTGAATTAACATGAATTCTAAAAAAAAACCTTTCTTCTATTGTAAAACTATTCTTCCTGTAATTATTAAAAACTGAAATACAGTGAAATTATTTTGAATAAATTGCAAAGAATATGTTAAATAATGAATGAACTCATTGAATTAGACTTAGGTTCTATAAAAAAGAGTTAACTATTCAAAGTTTTAGATAATTTTTACAAAGAGTATATACTTTTACAAATAATGAAAGTTATCAATGGTACAGAATAATGTTCCTTGTATATTCAAAGGATAAACTTTTAACTTGTGACAAACTACCGCAAATGGGCTGAATTGTTCCGTATTTTTTGGGCAACAGGATATCAACATAGAAAATAAATGATTAGGCCGAGCGCGGTGGCTCTCGCCTGTAAATGCAGCACTTTGGGAGGCTGAGGCGGGTGGATCACTTGCGGTCAGGAGTTCCAGACCAGCCTGCACAACATGGCAAAACCCTGTCTCTACTAAAAAACACAAAAATTAGCCGGGCATGGTGGTGAGCTCCTGTAATCCCAGCTACTCAGGAGGCTGAGGCAGAGAATTGCTTGAACCTAGGAGGCAGAGGTTGCAGTGAGCCGAAATTGTGCCATTGCACTCCAGCCTGGGTGACAGAACGAGACTGTCAAATTAAAAAAAAAAAAAAAAGAAAGAAAGAAAGAAAAGAAAGAAAGAAAGAAGAAAGAAAGAAAGAAAGAAAAAAAGAAAGAAAGAAGAAAGAAAGAAAGAAAGAAAGAAAAAGAAAGAAAGAAAGAAAGAAAAAGAAAGAAAGAAAGATTAATTTAGGTCTTTACTTCATATCATCCCATACAGTATATCCTTGATAGGTCATAAAATACCAGAAAAAAATGAACTAACATAAAAAGATGCACTAGACAAAAAAATACTCTTCTGAGTACTGAAAACAAAGGATGATATTATAAAAGAGAGATATGTATACATAATTTTTAAAGAGAATGTTATAAAACAAATATTAATATTGAAAGCCACCAAACTGAAAATATATCTTATATAAATAACATGGGGGGCAATATAAACAGTAAATTATCACATGGAAAAACATATAGCTTTACAAGAATTAAATACAAGTAAATTATCAAACATTTCTGAAAGAAACTGTTAATAGTGGTTAATTGCAGGAGAGCTAGAAGACTGAAAAAAATAAGCTAAAGAAAAACCACACATATAAGGGCTGGATGCAATGTCTCACGCTTATGTAATCTCAACACTTTGGAAGGCCAAAGCAGGAGGATCACTTGAGACCAGCCTTGGCAACATAGCAAGACTCCAACTCTACAAAAAAAAAAAAAAAAAAAAAAAAAAAAAAATTAGCCAGTTGTGGTGGTGCATTCCTGTAGTCTCAGCTACTTGGTAGGCTAAAGGCGGAGGATTGCTTGAGCCCAGGAGTTTAAAGGGGCAGTGAGCTGATTGTGCCACTGCACTGCAGCCTGGGTGACAAAGCGAGATCCTGTCTCTATTTTTTTTTTTTCTTTTCAGAAAGCCCAGACCTTACAAGACACCTTGTCTCTCAATCTCTCTCTCTCTCTCTCTCAAAAGAAAGAAAGAGAAATATAAGATGTTAAATGTTGTAGGATATTAGCATATTAGTTCCCTGAAAGCATCACCAAGACAACCTGTTGATCAAAACAATCTGTTGATAACGCAAAGCTGTGTTTATTTTTATCAAACACTACCTTGACATACGTTGGTCTTTTTACTATGAACTTGTTTAAGTGCATAATAACAAATTCATTCTTATAATTTATATTTGGACTATTATTATAGATAGTTTTGTGAATTGAGAACATGAGAATGGCCAAATTAGTGGGCCCAAGAAAATTTGCTGAACAAATATCTTTAAGCCTACTGCCAAGACTGTAAAATATGTATTTCTCTGTGTGTTTATATATATGTTCAGACATACAAGTAGAAATTTTCAGAGTGCTTTTATTAGCACTTAAAATATTAGCACTGTAAAATATGTATTTCTCTGTGTGTTTATATATGTTCAGACATATAAGTAGAAATTTTGAGAGTGCTTTTATTAGCACTTAGCTTTTCAGCTAGTTTTTTTTTTAACTTGTTGTTTTGGGACATATTTGAGACAGATTACCAAGTGGTAATTTGCAAAAGGAGTTTGCAGTAAGAGGTCTACATCTTATTTAAAGGATGTCTTACTTTGAGCTTAAATTATTTTACCATTGAGGTTGCATCCACAGAGCATCAAGTACAGTGCTGGGTACAAGGATATGGGCTAAAGTGTGCTATTCTCGTAATCATGACTTCTGACATGAGAGACAACTGTGTTGTATCATGTATCCAGGAGAAGGAGATTCTGTTTCTTTTGACCTATAAAGAAGGTAAAGGCCATTACTTCAGTATCTTGTAAGCGGACCCTTGTGAATGAGTTGAAAGATCTCCAAATAGGATCACTTATTTACAGGTGCCTTATCTTCACAGAAACTATAATTGACTTCTAAACAATTTCAAGGTACAAAGTACTTTATGAAGTCGACTGAATTCTGAGTGGCTTATGTAAGCTGTATGGTGGTTTAAAGCCATTGAACTCAGCCAACCCAAAAGACTTAACTAGTAAGATAGTTTTTCTAAAAAGATAGTTTTCCTAAAGATAGGATATCTCTTGCAAATGACTGTCATACTGTAACAGAGCTTTGGAAGGTTCTTAACCCTACTAACAAAGGTTGCTAGCAACTGCTAGAAGGAAAATGAACTTATTCTCCAATTATATTAAAATTCTTCTAAAGGGTATACCCAACTTTGGCTGGGCATGGTGGCTCATGCCTGTAATCCCAGCACTTTGGAAGGCTGAGGCGGGCAGATCACTAGAGGTCAGGAGTTTGAGACCAGCCTGGCCAACATGGTGAAACTCTGGCTCTAATTAAAAAAAAAAAAAAAATTAGCTGGGCATGGTGGCATGTGCCTGTAATCCCAGCTACTCAGGAGACTGAGGAAGAAGAATCACTTAAACCCAGGAGGTGAAGACAGCAGTGAGCTGAGGTCATGCCACTGTACTCCAGCCTGACGACAGAGAGAGGCTTTGTCTCGAAAAATAAAAAATAAAAAAAAATGATATAACCAACTCAGAGTGGCTTGAATGAAAATACTTATTGGTTCAAATAACCAGAACCCACAGATAGACCAGTTCTCAGGCTTGACTTACTCCAGTGGCTCTGCTCCATCTTCCTCTCATTCTTTGTTTTGTTCTCTTTCGCCATCAGCGTAATCCTCAAATAGGTGGGTGAGATGGCTGCAACAGTTTCAGGACTCACACCCACACAGCATAACATATAGTAAAAGACGGAAAAGGTCATTTTCAGTAGGTTTCCCAGAAGTAGAATCCACCGGCAAACTTCTCCTGGTATCTCAGTGGTGTAAATTCCTGAATCAATTCCTTACAAGGATGAGGTTACTCTTGGATTAATCAGGCCCATCCTGAAGCTGTGGTAAGGGGGGTCAGCCTTCCCTAAAGCACATGGGCTACATGGAAGAAGAGTGATTTCTAGGATAAAACCAGGGTTGGAAAAGAAGGGAGAGATGAAGTCTGGACAGAAAACCAATGATGTCCGTTAGAAATAAACCTTTAGTTTTATTGTAGTCCAGATTCAGGACAATGTGGGAAATAATCTCTACTATTTATTGTCATATTGTAAAAAGAGTTTGTAGTGGCTTAGAAAAACATGTAAAATATAACAAGATATAATGTAGAAAAAAGAAGACAAAACGGGGGACAAGCCCATTATACAAAATTCATTCAATAGGATCCTGTCCACTTGCTACATGTGGGCTGCAATTTTGACTCTGAGCTTCCTTCCTATCTACCAATGAAAGGAGGGAAACTTAATCAGAGACTATATCAGTGAGGCTTCTTTTGGTTGCAAGGGACAGAGATCCAAATCAAACTGGTATAAACAAAAAAAATGAAAAAGAAAATGTATTGGCTAATTTAATAGAAAAGCCCATGAATGATCTAGCTTTAGGCGCAGATGGGTCCAGAGTCTCAAACAACATCCTCAGGACGTTTGCAACTGTGTTGGTTTCGTTCTCAAGTAGGCTCTTCCCACTTGGTGGTAAAAATGGCCACAAAAGCTCTAGACTTACATGGTCCTTATGACCAGTAATCCTAGCAAAAAGAGTGTCTCTTTCCTGACAGCTCCAGGAAAAGTCTTTCGTAGGACTCTGAACAGCCCTGCTTGTGTTGTATTCCCAGCTCTGGACCAATGAATATGGACAAAGGAATGAGGCATTCTGACTGGCTAGCCAATTCCCCTCCCATGGGCAGGGGAAGCTATGTGATTAACAATCGCACCAGGAAAGCATCATTATTCAGGGGCAGCTTCAGAAAGGAAAAGAGCTAGGCAGACAAAAAAAAAAATAATGTCTTTATAATGATATAATTCCATATACAAACCAATCATTCAGAAGCCCAGCTACTCCTCAGGCTAACATTTAAGAAAAACATTTTCTTCTAGGGCTCCAATGACACACCTATATAAATATTTTATACAGCTGTTTTCTAATTTTTTTTTTGAGATAGTGTTGCTGTATTGTCCAGGCTGGAGTGCAGTGGTGTGATCTCAGCTCACTGCAACCTCCAACTCACTGCAACCTCCATCTCTCGGGCTTAAGTGATTCTCCCACCTCAGCCTGCCCAGTAGCTGGGACTACAAGCACGCACCACCACGACCAGCTAATTTTTGTATTTTTTTGTAGAGATGGGGTTTTGCCATGTTGCCCAGGCTCGTCTCAAACTGCTGAGCTCAAGTGATCCGCCTGCCTCAGCCTCCCAAGGAGCTGGGATTACAGGCATGAGCCACTGTGCCTGGCCTCGAATACATTTTCAAAATAGACTAGTGGCATAATGCCAATGTGGTCTGATATTTTTTTAAAAAATTCTGTGAGGAACCAGAGCAATACAATCCAAATACACAACATTGTGATTTTAAAGGATAAAATTTTTCATCTGCACAGGAATGGGTGGATTGAATATTTTCGTCACAACTCTTGGTTGTAGGGGAAAAAATATCCAATCAAACCAGTGTAGCCAGTTTACTGAAAGACGTAAACTAGAGAACAAATAAGAAATAGTATTTTGCTCCCACCAGTGTCTTCAACCGTGCCATGTGAAACTCTCTTCCCTTGTCCTTTTTTGTTTTTTCTTTTTGAGACGAAGTCTCGCTCTGCTGCCCAAGCTGGAGTGCAGTGGTACAATCTCAGCTGTGTCAACCTCCGCCTCCTGGGTTGAAGCGATTCTCCTGCCTCAGTCTCCCGAGGAGCTGGGATTACAGGCACGCAGCACCACGCCCAGCTAACTTTTTTTTTTCTTTTTTTTTGAGACAAAGTCTCGCTCTGTCATCCAGGCCGGAGTGCAGTGGCGCAATCTCGGCTCACTGCAACCTCCGCCTCCTGGGTTCAAGCGGTTCTCCTGCCTCAGCCTCCCGAGTAGTTGAGACTACAGGTGCGTGCCACTACGCCTGGCTAATTTTTTGTGTTTTTAGTAGAGACAGGGTTTCACTATGTTAGCCAGGATGGTCTCGATCTCCTGACCTCGTGATCCGCCCACCTCAGCCTCCCAAAGTCCTGGGATTACAGGCGTGAGCCACCGCACCCAGCCCCTTCCCTTGTCTTGACCACATCTCAAGGCAGATCCTACAGCTTTTTGGTCTCTCTCAGGTATAAAAAGGTCCAGGGTAATCTAATCTGAAACTTCTTTCTCACATTCATTTTTAAACAGCCTTATTAATATGAAATTACATACAATTCAACCGCTTGAAGTGTACAATTGAATGGTTTTTAGCATATTCACAGAGTTGTGCAACCACTGCCACAACCAATTTGGGAACATTTTTATTACCCACCAAAAACATCGACAACAACAACAACAAAGCCAACATCCAATTTAAAGCTTCTCTCCTGTTCAAGACCAGCCTGGCCAGCATGGTGAAGACCCATCTCTACTAAAATCACCAAATTCCCTGGGTGTGGTGGCACGTGCCTGTAGTCCCAGCTACTCAGGAGGCTGGGGCAGGGGAATTGCTTGAACCCGGGAGGCGGAGGTTGCAGTAAGCCGAGATTGTGCCATTGCACTCTAGCCTGGGTGACAGAGTGACTCTGTCTCAAAAAAAAAAAAAAAAAAAGGAAAAATAGTAGAGATGTTCTTAGACTGCCGAAAATGTTGCTGAGGCTGCATATGCTTTATTTATATTTATTTGTTTATGTATTTATTTGTACAGATGGGACCTTGCTATGTTTCTCAGGCTGGTCTGGAAGTCCTGGCCTCAGGAGATCCTCCCACCTTAGCCTCCCAAGTCACTGGGACTACAGGCTTGTGCCACCATGCCTAGCACTGTTTTAGTTTTTAGATGCCATACACGTGTTTATTTTTGTGGTAATTCTTAGCAAGAACTTTTTGAAAAGATGGGTCATAGTCCTGTATGAAATCCACACAATCATTCAGTGCTAACTGCTGGCAAGTTAGTTAACACCTCTAGACCACAACCACATGGCTGTGTAGTAGAGTGGTCGACACGCATGTCGTGGACTCTGGATCTAGCTACCTGGGTGCACAGGACTTAACTACTCCGTCCTTCAGTTTCCCTATCTGTGAAATGGGGATGACTGAGCTAATACTACCTGCCTCACAGTTTGCAGCAGGGATTCGATGAGTGAACACTTGGACGGTGCCTGGAATAGTGCCTGGTTCCTAGGCAGCGTCCTGTGAGTGTTAAATAAAATATCTTTTCATGCTGATTTTCCTTTTTGCTTTGACATGCTGAGATTCTGTTTTAGCTGCAGGATGGTTTGAGCATGGCTTTTGTTTTCTATTAAAGCTCTTTGATCTCTTAGCTCAACCATTTCAACAAAGCATATGGTCTCTGCTTGCAGGGGATCTTGTGTGGGTGCATTTTCTGGTGCTCTTTGATAAGGAGTGGGATATGAACATTTGGTTTGAGCATGACAGCTTAATGACTTTCCACAATAACTTCTTATATCAAAGATTATTTCCCTTAAGCCTGGGAGTTGAAACAATATATTTTGTTAGAAAATAAATAAGCTTGGAAGGAGGAAATGAGAATTTTCATTATGACTTGCGATGCTTTTGCCTTTTAAAATGTCATGACATGTGCTTTCATTAAGTAAAAATATCCCTCCTTCAAAAAAAAAAAAAAAGCTTCTCTCCTTTATTGGCTCAGGGACCAGTTACTTCTGGGGAACAAAGTCTCATTCCTTTTTATCATTTTTCCTTGTTATTCAATTCCTCCTTCCCTAATTCCAGGATTCGAGCAGGGAGGTAAGAACCTGGGGAAGGGGTACAAAAGTAATTTTGCTGGCTCAGGGACCACTGATGAATTTTTCAGTATGTGGGACTTCCAATGCAAAAACTGGAAAATTTCCAAGCAAACGAGGATGGCTGGCCACCTTATGAACTGGTGCTGTTTGTAATTCACTCTTGCTTGATCAAAGGCTAACCATAAACGTTTTCAATGGGCCAGGTGCGGTGGCTCACGCCTGTAATCCCAGCACTTTGGGAGGCTGAGGCGGGTGGATCACGAGGTCAGGAGTTTCAGACCAGCCTGGCCAACATGGTGAAACACCGTCTCTAATAAAAATACAAAAATTAGCTGGGCGTGGTGGCGTGCGCCTGTAATCCCAGTTACTCTGGAGACTGAGGCAGGAGAATCATTTAAACCTGGGAGGGGGAGGTTGCAGTGAGCCGAGATCACCCCACTGCACTCCAGCCTGGGCGACAGAGCAAGACTCCGTCTTGGAAAAAAAAAAAAAAGTTTTCAATATTTCAGCTGCTTTCCAAGTGGTCCAACCTGAATTCTGTCCTTCAGCAGTATAATTTCCCACTAGTAATGTTAAGTTTGATTACTGGGTTAAGGTGAAAACAACTAGATAGTCAATTATGACATTTTCTATTTTTATGATTAGCAAGTAATCTATAGGGTGATATTTTGAAACTGTGGATATTCAGCTCCCATTCAACATTTACCAAATGGTTTTAGCATTGGTAATCTTTAACTGATTTATTTCATTTGGAGTTAGTTACAAAACTGTTTTCTAATTCTAAGAGATAAATAACGTTGCTATGAACATTCATGTACCGAGTTTTTGTGAGGACATATGTTTTCAATTCTCTGGGAGTATATACCTAGGAGTGGAATTGCTGGGTCATATGGCAACTCTGTGTTTAACATTTTGAGTCATTCCCAGACTGTTTTACAAAGGAGTGGCACCATTTTACATTCCCATCAGTGGCCTATGAAGGTTACAGTTCCTTCACATTCTATCCAACACTTGATATGGTCAGACTTTTGGGTTACAGTAATCCTAGCGGGTATGAAGTGGTATCTCACTGTGGTTTTGATTTGCATTTCCCTAATGACTAATGATGTGCATTTTTTTTTTTTTTTTTTTTTTTGAGATGGAGTCTCGCTCTGTCGCCCAGGCTATAGTGCAGTGGCACAACCTCGGCTCACTGCAAGCTCCGCCTCCCGAATGGTGTGCATTTTTTCATGTACTTGTTGGTCAATTGTATACCTTCTTTGGAGAAATGGTTATTTTTATTTATTTATTTTTTTGAGACGGAGTCTCGCTCTGTCGCCCGGGCTGGAGTGCAGTGGCACGGACTCGGCTCACTGCAAACTCCGCCTCCCGCTTTCACGCCATTCTGCTTCAGCCTCCGGAGTAGCTGGGACTACAGGCGCCCACCACAACGCCCCGCTAATTTTTTGTATTTTTAGTAGAGACGGGGTTTCACCATGTTAGCCAGGATGGGAAATGGTTATCTTTTATTGTTGAGTTGTAAGTGTTCTTTACATATTCTAGATACAAGACCCCTATTGTATATATGATTCGCAGATTTTCTTCCATTCTGAGGGTTGTCTTTTCACTTTATTGATGCCACTTTGAAGCATAAAAGTTTCCAACTTTGATAAAATCCAATTTATCCAATTTTTTTGTTTTGTCACTCATGCTTTTGATATTATGTCTAAGAAGGCTTTGCCTAACCCAAAGGTCACAAAGATTTACTCCTGTTTTCTTCTAAAAGGTTTTTTAGTTCTTAAATTTAGGTTTTGACCCTTTGAGTTAATTTTTGCATTTGGTGTAAGGTAAGGGTCCAACTGTATTCTTTTGTATGTGGGCATCCAGTTGTCCTAGCATCATTTGTTAAAAAGACCATTCTTTCCCCCACTGAATTGTCTTGGAATCCTAGTCAAAAATCAATGGACTATAATGTAAGTGCTTATTTCTGGACTTTCAATTGTATTCTGTTGAGCTACATAATTATTTTTATGCCAGCACCACATGGCCTTGATTACCATAGCTTTGTAGTAAGTTTTGAAATCAGGAAGTATGTCATCAAATTTTGTTCTTCTTTTTCAAGATTGTTTGGCTATCCTGGGGCATTTGCATTTCCAGATGGATTTTAGGATCAATTTGTCAACTTTTACACAAAAAGGCAGTTGGAATTCTGCTAGCAATTACATTGACTTCGTAGATCAATTGAAGAGTGTTGGAATCTTAAAAGTAGTAAGTTTACCTATCTATGAACATGGGATATCTTTCCATTTATTTCTTCATTGTTAAGTCTTAAAATTTCTTTCAACAATGTTTTGTAGTTTTCAGTATACTGTCTTACACTTTTTTTTTTTTTTTTTTTTTGAGACTGAGGCTTGCTCTGTTGCCTGGGCTGGAGTGCAGTGGTGCGATCTTGGCTCACTGCAACCTCTGCCTCCCAGGTTCAAGTGATTTTCTTGTCTTAGCCTCCCGAGTAGCTGGGATTACAGGTGCCCACCACCACACCTGGCTAATTTTTGTATTTTTAATACAGACAGAGTTTCACCATGTTGGCCAGGCTGGTCTGGAACTCCTGACCTCACATGATCCACCCGCCATGGCCTCCCAGAGTGCTGGGGTTACAGGTGTGAGCCACTGCATCTGGCCTGTCTTACACTTCTTTGATTACATTTATTCCTAAGAATTTTATTCTTTTTGATGCTATTATAAACTGAATTTTTATTAACTGCATTTTAGGATTGTTTGTTGCTAGTGTAAAGCAATATAATTTATTTCGTATACTGATCTTTCCGAGAGTAGGAAAACTCAAAGTGTTTTTTCTATTCTCACAACAATCAACGCAGAGGACTTTTATGACCAAATGTGGGTAGTGAGGGGTCTCCCTGACACACACCAAGCAAGCAATCACTTCTGCAGCAGACACCAGCTCGGTGTACTCTAATTCAATCTCAACATTATCTACCTGAAGATAGCATCAGATCCCACAGGTTGAGGGCTCAGTCCCCAAGACTGTCCCTCAACTTCCCACTCCCCACCAGCCAACTTCCAACATCAATTGCAAGCCCCAGATTATTTTGCCTGTGCTTCTCGCCGACCAACTATAAATCTGAATTCCCACAACCCCCTCCTCAGGTTTGATTGATTTGTTGGAGTAGCTAACGGAACTCAGGGAAACATGTTTAATATATAAACACGTTTATTATAGTTTTTTTTTTTTTTTTTTTTTTTTTTTTTGAGACAGAGTCACTCCATCACCCAGGCTGGAGAGCAGTGGCACGATCTCAGCTCTCTGCAACCTCCACCTCCCAGGTTCAAACTATTCTCCTGTCTCAGCCTCCTGAGTGGCTGTGATCATAGGTGTGCACCACCACACTTGGCTAATTTATTTTTTTATTTTTTTATTTTTACTAGAGATGGGGTTTTGCCATGTTAGCCAGGCTGGTCTTGAACTCCTGATCTCAAGTGATCCACCTGCCTTGGCCTCCCAAAGTGCTGGGATTGCAGGCATGAGCCACCATGCCCAGCCTACAAGGGCTTTTTTTTTTTTCTTTTCAACTTGTACTCTTCAGGGAATACATGTGCAGGTTTGTTACAAAGATATATTGCAAGATGCTGAGGTTTGGAGTATGACTAAACCCATCACCCAGGTAGTCAGCATAGTACCCAATAGGTAGTTTTTCAGCCCTTCCCTCTTTCCTTCTCTCCCCACTCTAGTAGTCCTCAGTGTCTATTGTTCCCATCTTTATGTCCATATGTAGCCAATGTTTCGCTCCCACTTATAAGTGAGAACATGTGGTATTTGGTTTTCTGTGTCTGCATCAGTTTGCCACAAAAAAATGCCACAAAACACATTTATTAGTAAGGAAAAAATGCCACAAAACACATTAGTAAGGAAGAGAATCGAGCATCAAGATTTAAGGCAGAAAGGGAAAAGCTAACTCCACTGTTTTGTGCAAATGCAGTCAGGTTTATTATGAGCTGAGCCTTGAAAGGAAAAGATAAACACCAGCTGCCAGTCTTTTGACTGTACAAGAGGGCCTGGACAATCAGAACCCTTTTTCTGGATTGGTCCAATCAATGATGTTGTGGTTAGGACATACTGGCACCAGGCTTCTTGTACAGGCTGCAGAACTGTGAGCCAAATATAATTTCTTTTCAAGTTACAAAGCCTCAGGCATTTATAGCAACACAAATGAACTAAGAAAGACAACTGGTACCAAGGAGAGGGTGGTTGCTATAAAGATACTTGAAAACATGGAAGTGGCTTTGGAACTGGGTAATGGGCAAAAGTTGGAAGAGTTTAGAAGGCTCAGAAGAAAACAGGAAGGGAAAGTTTGGGATTTATTAGACTGTGTGAGTGGTTGTGGCCAAAGTGCTGACAGAAATACAGACAGTAAAGGCCATGCCTTTCTAAGCAGCAAAGCGTTCAATAAGTGGTGAGGCCAGGCATGGTGGCTCATGCCTGTAATCCTAGCACTTTGGGAGGCTGAGGCAGGAGGATCACTTGAGCCCAGGAGTTTGAGAACAGCCTAGGCAACAGTGAGACCTCCAACTCTACATTTTTTTTTCTTTAATTAGCTGGGTGTGGTGGTATGTACCTGTAGTCCCAGCTATTGGGAAGCTAAGGTGGGAGGGTCATCTCATCCCAGGAGATCAAGGCTGCAGTGAGTCATAATCCTGCCACTGCTCCAGCCTGGGTGACAGAGCAAGACCCTGTCTCCAAAAAAAAAAAAAAGTGTGCCTGCTTCTAACAACCTACAATCAAATATGCAAACAAAGGAATGACCTAAAGTCAGAACTTAAAAGCAGAGAATAAAAATTTAGAGAATTTGAAGCCTGACCATGTGGTAGAGAAGGAAAGGGCATTTTCAGGAGAGGAATCCAAGAATATGGCCAAGAGGAACAATCACTTGCTAGAGAGATTAGCAATGATAAAAGGGAGCCAGGTGTCAGAACAATGAGAAAAAGGCTATGAAGCCATTTCAGAAATCTTCAAGGCTACCCATCTTATCAAAGGCCCAGAGGCCTAGGAGGATGGAATAGTTTAAGGGGACAAGCCCAGGTGCTGCTGCTGTGTTGCTCCTGACTCAGGATGCTGCTCCCTGCATCCCAGCTGCTCTGGCTCCAGCCTCTCTGGAGGATGTAAGCTATAAGGCTTGGTGACTTCCGTGTTAAATCTGCAGGCACACAGAATGCAAGTCATGGCTTGCCAGCTTCCACTTAGATTTCAGAGGAGTATTGGAAAGCCTGAGTGCCCAGGTAAAAGCCTGCCACAGGGCCAGTCCCCACAGAGACTCTACTAAGGCAATGCAAAGCAGAAATGTGGGGTTGGAACCCCTGCAGAGTCCCCACTGGGGAACTTCCTAATGGAGTTGTGGGAACATGGCCACTGCCCTCCAGATCTTGGATGGTAGAACCATCAACAGCATGCACCCTCAGCCTGGAAAAGTCACAGGCATTCAACTCCAACCCATGAGAGCAGCTCACTTAAGCCGTGCCCAGAAAAGCTGCGGGGACAGAACTGCACAAGGCTTTGGGAGCTCACTCCTTACACCAGTGTGTTCAGGTTGTAGGATGTGAAGTTAAAGTAGATTTTAGAGCTTTAAGGTTTAATGTCTGTCCTGCTGGGGTTCAGATTTGCATAGGGCCTATTACCCCCTTTCTTTGATTTCTCCTTTTTGGAACGGGAATGTTTACTCAATGCCTGTACCACCACCGTATCTTGGATGTAAATAATATGTTTCATTTCATAGGCTCACAGCTGTAAGGAACTTACCTTGAGTCTCAGATGAGGCTTTGGACTTTTGAATTGATGCTAGAACAAGTTAAGACTTTGGGGATGGGAAGATTATATTTTGTAATGTGAGAAGGACATGAGATTGGGGGGTCAGGGGCAGAACACTATGGTTTGGATATGGTTTGTTTGGCCCCCACCAAGTCTCATGTTGAAATCTGATCCCTAATGTTAGAGGTGGGAGCCTAATGGGAGATGTTTGGGTCAAGGCGGCATATTCTTCATGCATGTCTTGGTGCAGTCCTATTAGTTCTCACCCTATTAGTTTCCCCAGACTGATTGCTAAAAACAGCCTGGCACCTCCTCCCCCTTCTCTTGCTTTTGTTCATGCCATGTAATCTGTACATTCTGGCTCCCCTTTGCTTTCTGCCATGAATGGAAGCTTCTGGAGGCCCTCATCAGAAGCAGATGCTGGTGCCATGCTTCTTGTACAGTGTGGAGACAGAAGTGACTTTATTTTAAATGCTAATCCACCTGGCTAACTCTGAGTCCAGGAATGCCTCCAAAATGTTTAGTTGATGTATTACTCTTTATGTAGAAACACCTATTCATTACAAGTTTCCTCCAAAACAATCCTTGTTGCTGCAGAAATCATATGCTGCAATTCCTGTAGCCACCTATACATTCTTACCAGACAATCTATACTTTTTCCTAAGATATAATCCCTGGGTCTGGGGGGTTATGGGGCAGAGAGCTACCTGTCTTGCAGCCACCCAAGACCATGCTTCTGTCTGTAAATTCCCTCAATAAACCACACAATACTGACAAATTGGATTTGTCTGCCTCGTTTGTTTTCTCAACTCCTTCTGGCTTTGAATACATGACCCTTTCATGGAACATGTAGCTTGCAGAACTGTAAGCCAAATAAAACCTCTTTTCTTTATAAATTATCCAGCCACAGGTATTCCTTTATAGCAACACAAATGGACTCAGACAGACACTTTGTCCCTTAAGTCAGAAGGACCTTGCCAATAAGGGACTGTCTTTTAAAGTTCTTTTGATATTGAACAATGCTCCTGGCCATGCAGAACCCCAAGAGTTCAACCCTGAAAGCATCAAAGTGGTCTACATGCCCCCAAACACAATGTCTCTAATTTAGCCTCGAGATCAAGGGGTCATAAGGACCTTTAAGGATCATTACACATGGTCCTCTATGAAAAAGGACTGCCAACACTATGGAAGAGAACCCTGATTCAACATCACGAAAATCTGAAGGTATTACATTACTGAAGATGTCATTATTGTTAACAGAAAAACCCATGAAAGCCATCAAGATCAAAACAAATTCCCACTAGAGAAAACTGTCCAGATGTTGTGCATGACTTCACAGGATTTAACTTACGTTTTGGGGGAGTCAAAAGTTGTATATAAGTTTTAGACCGTATGAGGGGGTCAACACTCCTAATGCCTTCATTGTTTGGGGATTAGCTGTACTTCCCAGTGCTATGTTGTAATCTTAACTGGTATTTCTCCAAAGACAGAAGAACATATTTCCTCTTAGTTGTTGTAATAGATACAATTATCCAGGGACAGATTAACTGATTTTTGACTTACCAAGATTAAACAAAAAAGATAGTGAATGCATGTAAATTAGGATTTAAGGCTGATAAATGAGGTTTCCTGGCAGAGAACAGAAAGACAGATAGTGATGGAGAACAGTTGGCTAATAAAATATAAGATCAAGCATAATGCTCTGCTTAAACTGTTGGCAGGGGTATTTAGAAAAAATGGTTTGCAAAGTAATAAGCCCACGTTACAAGGGCTTTTTCTACTATTTGGGGGAAAAACAGCTTATCTAAGAAACAGAAAACAAAAACACTACTTTAGAAAAAAATCTTTAGCTCTATTTAGAGATCTCTGCAATGTCCTTTTAATTTCTAAATTATTGCTTTTATACAATGGAATAAATACATATTCATGTTTATTTTTCAACAGTGTCACACTCCAAAATTTTTACAAATACCACAAAATTCTATTAAAGTATTTTGAAGAGATGGCAAATAGGCAATTATAACATCTGATAATGTCAACCAAAAACAAACCTTCTTTAAAACTTCCTTGCCATTCTCTTCAAAGTTCTCATATCACTGAATCTCCTTTCTTTTTCCTAAAAGATCTCAGGCTATTTGAGCTCATCTGTGGTTACTCCCCCACCCCTATTGCTCCTAGATCTCTTCTCTTCCTCCCAAGGTAGCTCTATGCCCTTTTCATATAAATAACGTAGCCTCTATAGGCTTCTTCCAATTTTCCTCTCTCCAGCCACTGTCCTCATTATACCAAAAAACGTCCAAAGATTAATAAATATTTAATATAAATAATTCTTTGTAAGACAGGAAAAGATGTGAATACCATCCTATTTCAGTATTTGGATTTCTTAAAACACCTGCATTATTTTTGTACTTCTGGATAATGTTTATATGATGTATTCCTTAATATGACACATTTTAAGCAAAATAAGTTCACATTAAATCCATTTTATATCCCATTTTTACTGCTTTCGCTTTAACTATGACTATGCCTTTAACCATGACTTTCTCCCTTGTCGGTACCTTATCCTAGTTCAGTGTTTCTTGACTATCATGTCTAAGGAGATTTTTTGGTCACCCCTTTTCCCTAAACACTCCTCTCTCCTGAAATTTTAATACCATAGATACACTGTATATTTGTTACAGACTGTATGTATATCTTGCTTTATACATAAAGAGGGGTTTGGATCACAATCCCCAAAGACACAATCCTGAATGCTATAATCCTGAATGTTGAAATCCTGAAAGATCAAAGTCCCTAAAATCTAGGCTGGGTGTGGTGGTTCAAGCCTGTAATCCCAGCACTTTGGGAGGCTAAGCCAGGTAAATCACGAGGCCAGGAGTTCCAGACCAGCCTGGCCAACATGGCGAAACCCCGTCTCTACTAAAAATATAAAAAATTAGTAGGGCATGGTGGCGCACACCTGTAATCCCAGCTACTCAGGAGGTTGAGGCAGGAGAATCACTTGAATCCGGGAGGTGGAGGTTGCAGTGAGCCAAGATTGTGCCACTGCACTCCAACCTGGATGACAGAGTGAGACTCTGTCTTAAAAATAAATAAATAATAAATAAAAGCAAGACTCTTCATATAAACATTCATTAGTACACAATCTGCGCATGTTATTCAGAGGCTTCCTGGCCAAGGGGAAGCTCTTTATGCTTCAGTTACTCTCCTAAGATAGGAACAACAGTTCTATTATCAGTGTGTTGTTTGTGTAAAATGAGATTATAAATATGAAAGTGACAGACACAGGTAGTGATGAACTTTACCACTGGGACCTGGTCATAGGAAAAATATTTCATCACTAGAATCCGTCTTTCCCATCTGTGACTTCAGTAGAAAGAAACTGCTGCTTTGATAACTTTCCTAACCCCCCTCTAGTTTTTACTATATAGGTCTTTGAAAATTGTCAGATGGATCTTAGAGTTAAGCCATTTCTTTCCGCTTGCAGGAGAAGTAACCTGTGGAATGCCAGAGTTCACATCTGTCTTTGTAAGTCTAGGAACTTTGATATTCTGTTTCCCAAGTCTGGGAATTTTCACACTGCACCATTTTACTCTATACCCTTAGCATCTTGCCCAAAGCAGCATATCCAATCAGCATATAATAAAAAGAGAAAGTGTAGAACCAAATAAGACAACATTTTTCCTTTCATACTTGTAGGCTACAGATTGTATTTAGTGCAAGAATAAGAGACTATACTGTAAGAGTGGAAATTTTTATTTTACAAATGAAAAGTCAAAATACTGCTTTGAATTGACCCTTAAGTCACACTCTGAATTCATACCATGCAGTTGAAATTTTCCCAGTTCATCAATTAATTCCACTGAAAACAGACTAAGCTTCTGTCTATGGAAGAAGCATAGACCAGCTTTAACCATGACGACAATCACTGGGAAGACTAAGCAAAGGAAGTGACTGTATCTCTGTTTCAAATTCTTTTTCTTCTTGGGCACATTCTCCATGGCCACGTGAAACTTAAAACAAAGATTGCGACTGTCCTGGCCAGAGAAGAAGGTTAAAGCTGTGTCATAGAGAATTGCAGATTATACTTCTACCTTCATCCTGTGATATCCATGTCTCTCAGAGAGGTCTGGCTAAACCAGGATATTCTTTGCAATAGCATTCAAAGTCCTTACTTTGGTCACATCTGTTACCTTTAGGGAATATTCTGAGCAAGAAAGTGAGGCTCCCATGGCAACAGATGAATTTCTGTAATAGAAATAATAAAGGAACAGATAATTATATGTTATTAAATGGGCCCTCCTACTGCCGCTTCATTTTATAGACTATTTCATGATACAAGGGTAGGTCAAGTATGCTGGACTAGTATATTCCACAATTTTCATCAATTAATTACTTGAAGCATCCAGCAGCTGAATCTACCGGACAGTATACTTGATTTTATATCTGGAATTGTAAGTTCTAAGGCTCTTGCTTCCTTTGTTTTTTTTTTTTTTATCTTTTTAAATTACAGGCGCGTATCACCATGCCCAGCTAATTTTTTTGTACTTTTAGTAGAGATGGGGTTTCACCATGTTGGCCAGACTGGTCTCGAACTCCTGACCTCAAGTGATCCACCTGCCTTGGCCTCCCAAAGTGCTGGGATTACAGGTGTGAGCCACCTCACCCAGCCATCTTGCTTCTTTTACATTGTGTTTTTCTCAATTTATAAACAGAAATAGTCAACTACTATTAAATTGTAAGAGTTTTCTTAAGTATTTAAAAAACCCCATATAATAGTCACAATTTCTTAATGGTAATATAATTTCAAAATAACTGAAAACAGAGAACAAATGTGAGGGAAGACTAAGTACTAAAGGTAGGAGGGAGAAAAATGATTATGACTCTTCCATCCTTATACCATAGTTATTAACTTTGCTACAGGAAATCATAGGCGAATGGGCACATGTGCATATCTGACTCACTTGAAGCTCAACTGCAGAATTTGTTTACTATTAACTGGTCTAAATTCAGCAAGGCTTTTACAAGGCAAGGTTCACCTATGTTCAAAGAGCCTGTTTATTTAAGACAGGACAAGAATCATTTTAGAAATGTTTTTCAACTACAAAAACAACTACAATACTTATATAGTAGTCACAATAGTCCATTGATTAATCATGCCCCCATCTAAAGTTTTTCTATTTGGGAGAAAGTAAAAATTAATCTCATCCTTCTTATTTGAATCGCAGAATACATTTTTACCGAAACTTCATTCCCGAGTCTCTAGTAGACCGAGCAGAACAGTGGAATTCTGTAGCACCTGAACCCTCAAGGATCCTTGGTAGATTTCTGTCTGTTATACCACCTCCTGTTGCAAAGAATAAGTAACACATTAAGTAAAATAGAATTTTGCATAAAATTTAAGGAATAATAACAACTGCTTACTTTACTTGGAATCCCCAAACTGAATTTCTCATTGATTCAAAAATTAGTCTCTCCCTACCCAGCTAGAATGAGATTAGAAAAGTGATAAAAGATATATAGGCTACAGACTCTGGGGAAGTACCATTAAGTTTATACAACGTGTATGATAGAATCTTATCTGTCTATTGGCTAATATAACAATGCTATCCCTGCTTACCCTCAATTAAAGCAAAATCAAATTAAAAAGAAAGGTAAGGATAGGTTTAAGAAAAAAATCTACAAAAGCACAACCTCAGAGATGTGTCTGAAAGAGAACCTCTGTTCTGTCTCTAGCCCCGGATGTAAAGACTACACTGACTTCACTGGAAACAGGAATAATGCAAGGTATTATACAGGTTATTAGTTATGATATCAGCTTTATACTTCATTTCACAGAAGAATCTGATTCTACTTTATTAAAACTGTACCACCAAATATTTTATGACATTTGTTTTGATGAACAATCTTTTAAATATTTATATATAAAGAATCATATTCTGAATTGACACCAGTATATCATAAATATGAAATTAGTTTATTCATCTTTATATCCTTATCTCCCTATAGGATGTACTCAGTATTTTAAAACTATGTACTTTGTATCTCAAGCCATTAAAGATGCTGAAATAACCTATTTTTACACACTCTTTCAGACTCATTAACTTGTCTTTTTTTCCTTAGTAGTACAGTAATATCACTGAGCCTTAAGAAATAGAAAAAAGGCTGAGTGTGGTGGCTCACACCTGTAATCCCAACACTTTGGGAGGCCGAGTAGGAGGATCACTTGAGCTCAAGAGTTTGAGACCAGCCTGGGCAACATGGTGAAACCCCGTCTCTACAAAAACATACAAAAATTAGCTGGATGTGGTGGTGGGTGCCTATAGACCCACCTATTCAAGAGGCTGAGTTAAGAGGATCGCTTGAGCCTAGGAGGCAGAGGCTGCAGTAAGCTGAGACTGCACCACTGCACCATAGCCTGGGCGACACAGTGAGACCCTGTCTCAGAAAAAAAGAAATAGAAAAAATACAGGCTGAGTAGATTTAGACTGAAATCCTGACTTTATCACTGTAGCTCTTCACAGCTATGTGATCTTAGATAAATTATTTAAATCCACTGACCTCAACTTTTTTGCCAATAAAAGAGGGATAATACTGGCTACCTCACAAGCTTATTGTAAGGATTAAGAGACAAATATATTATTTCCTTCTAACAAATAACAAAACATCTGGCCACTGAAACACATGTTGCTCAGTTATCATCAACTTAAGTACATAGGTAATACATCTTTCCAGACTCAGACTAACACAGCTCTATGGTTAAAAAGGATCCCACAGAACTAGTTTAATATTCTTCTCTTTATAGATGAAGAAACCAGAGCCTAAATATGTTGTAGGTTTCATTATGAAAGTTCCTAGAGGGCAACTACCTCTTCATATTTCTCAATGATAAATACTTATTAGGCATTCAGAATGACTTACCTAGGAGTTTTTATTTGCTGGTACTTATTCAATGAAATTGTAATACATTTGTTTATAAGTCTATTCTGTGAGCTCCTCAAGTAGGATTACTTTATTTCTGTTTTCGTATCTATCACACAATTAGCATATAATATATATAATTGTCATACGATTAACATTTGCCTGATAAGGTTTGTTAAAGAAATTAATCACAAATATTTTTGTATGTAACATCTTTTGACCTGAGTCAGCTTCCTGAGAACGTAGTTTCTTGTGTAGCTTTGCATCCCAAGTAATGCCTTGCACACAGCCAATAACAATTGCATATTAAACAAAGGTACTCTTAATGTCAACAATTGTCTATATTAGTTGTCAAAACTATATATATTTAGTGCTAAATGGAAAAGCATCACACTCAGAGTCTCTTTAACATTCCTTGATTAACCAAAAAGGACCACAATTTGACAGATAATATATACTTTCTCTCTGCTTATGTTTCAAGGACTTGTTATAGGTCAAAGCCTTCCTAAATATCTGACAATACCCCTTATATGGCCTTTTTTTTTTTTTTTTGACACAGGGTCTCACTCTGCTGCCCAGGCTGGAGTGCAGTGGTGCGATCATAGCTCACTGCAGCCTTGACCTCAGGGCTCAAGAAATCCTCCCACCTCAGCCTCTAGAGTAGCTGGGACTTCAGGAGCACGCCACCATGCCCAACTAATTTTTTTACGTTTTGGTAAAGATGGTGTCTTACTATATTGCCCAGGTTCACGGCCTCTTTTTAAAAGTTACTTTTTATCTAGGTGTCACTATTTTGAACCCTGGTCAGTCTAGACATCACTAGTAGTGAGATGACCAGAGACTGAATACCTTCTGATGTGATGTCATATGATGTAAGTATGCAGAATCACCCATGAAGTATTCTGACCAAAAATACTTAAGCAGAGTCTATTCAAACCTTATGATTTAACTATTAGTTTATAGGATATACAGAGGCACGAGGAACAAGCTAAACAATATCATGAGGAAATAATCTGATAAATCCAGAAAGTAGGACATTTTATGGGTAAGTGATCCAAACTTTTATTTTATTTTGAGACACAGTCTTGCTGTGTCACCCAGGCTGGAGTGCAGTGGTGCAATCTCAGCACACTGCAACCTCCGCCTCCTTGGTTCAAGTGATGCTCATGCCTCAGCCTCCCAAGTAGCTGGGATTACAGGCACATGCCACCATGGCCGGCTAATTTTTGTATTTTTAGTAGAGACAGGATTTCACCACGTTGGCCAGGCTGGTCTCAAATTCTTGACCTCAGGTGATCTGGCTGCCTCAGACTCCCAAAGTGCTGGGATTACAGGCGTGAGCCACTGGGGCCGGCCCAAACTTTGTAAATGTAACTTTTTTTAAAAGCAAGAAAAATAAAAGGAAAAACATCTATATTAAAGATATTTTAAAATATAATAGAACTGGGCATGGCGGCGTGCAACTGTAGTCCCAGCTACTTGGGTGGCTGAGGCAGGAGGATCACTTGAGGCTAAGAGTTCAAGTCCAGCCTGGCCAATATAAGCAAGACCTCATCTCTAAAAACAAACAAACAAACAAAAGATAACCAAAAATGTAATGCTTGTTCCTTGACTGGATCCTAGTTTGAACATATCAGCTATAAAAACCACTGTGGGGACAACTGGAGAAAGTTGAGTATTAAATGTTTATTGTGATAGGTGTGACAATGGAATTGTCATTATGGTAACATCCCACCCTTTTTAGAGATAAATAAAGATAAAATGTCATGATGCTTTCAATTTAACTTTAATAAAATACCTCAGGATAGAAAAAAGATGAGACAAATTTGGCAAAATGTTAAATCTAGGGAATGAGCATATGAGTATTCATTATGCTATTTTCTACTTTTTTATATGTTTGAGAAACTTAATTAAAAAAATTAAGATTGTCTTTACATTTGTCTCACTCTTCTAGGTTGTATTATCTAATTCTTTAAAAACTGCTCCAACTGTTCATTTCTAGTTAGCCATTATGAACTTAACTGATCTTATGGTTATCATCAGGATCATATGACTAAATTCTGGTTACAAGAAATAATTTGGCAATCAGAGATTTTCGGGAACTGAGAGAGTATTATATTTTACCCAAGGATGTTGCCTAAACCTTTGCTTAAACCCTATTAGGACATTTGTCCTAAACAAAATATGATTAGCATCAAATTTGATGTGCCTCACCAGAGATGAACATCCAAATTCATAAAGTTCTATATAATGGGAGAGCAAATATGGAGAAACCTCCATCTCTATCTACTTCCTTATTTGTTCCTCTTTGAGCTAATCCCTATTAGAATATTTTCCTTCTTATCTAAACTTTTAAATTCTAGCACAGATCTCCCAGTTTTAAACATTTTAATCAAACTATATATTCTTCTCTTTGAAGATCATGTACTAATATGTAATGTACTAATACTCTCTCACGTTTTCCTGCCTCCTTTGCTCTTCCTCCACTATAATTCAATGTTATGCTAGTGAATTGATAGATAAATAAATACCTGGCATTACCACAATCCTGCCTTTTGCCTGAAAAAAGAAAAAAAAAAAAAACAAGTAAATTTTAATATCTTTCTCTTGAATGGGATAATAAGGCAGTGAGAATAGAAACATAAGTCAGAATATATTAAATTTTAAAAATTACTATTAATGTTTAATTTTTACTAGATCTTCTCTATTTCTTTGGGATCTTGGATATGTCCAGCATAGTAAATTTGTCTCTAGAAGGTTATCTTTCCAAAAAGTCATTTTTCCCCCCAATAAGTGCCATTTTCTCCCTCCCTTTCACCTATTAAGATGGTATATAAGCCCCCAATTCTAAGTCATATTTCTTTGTGAACTTCTGTATGTACTTACATATATATGTACTTATGTGATAAAATCTGTTTTTACTCCTGCTAATCTGTCTTTAGTCAGTTTAATTTGCAGGCCCCCAATAACAAACCCTGAGGATAGAAGAAAAGTTTTTCCTCCCTGACATGGTGAGTAAGAGAAAGTTCCTGCTCTCATGGAGCTTACACATTCAAGAAAGACGAGACAATGCACAGGGATATTTATACAATAAAATTCCAGGTAGCAATAAGTATAACAAAGAAAAAATAAAGCAAGTGAATAAATAAAGCAAAAAATAAAGTTAACGAGAGAGTGAAAGAGGGGAGTGGCTATTTCAAATAATTTAAAAATTGTTAGGGAAATAAATGGAAAAAGGATGCTTCATATTCTCATATGGCCTGAACAAAGCATCCATAAAACAAAACACTGACTATCTAAAAAGCTGAAATCACTTCAGAATGGAAAGAAGTCATATTTGCCTGTTTCTTCCAAACAAGGCTTTCCAAAACATAGAGAAATAATATTTTTAAAGAAATGAATTCTACCATTTCTTTTTGCCTTCCACACAAGATTATTTAGAAGTATATGCTTATCTAAGGCTATCAAAGTGATTTAATAATATAGAGCAGTCACTAAATGTCAGATTTAATAATATAGAACAATTACTAAGTGCTATAACCTGAAGAAATCCCTCACAACTATTCTAGGAGGTAGGTGCTATTATTATCCTAACTTTGCAGAAGAGCAAGCTGAGGTTTAAGATGGCTAGGTAATGCATCCATGGTCACTATTAGTAAGTGTCAAAGCCAGGGTTTAAACACAGACCTGTCCAATCACAAAGCCTATGCTTTAACTAGTATGTTACACTACTAGGTAGTTACTTCAGTAAAGTTAATGTATGAGAATATTTGAGTAGCTCTTCCTACTAACCAATAGATTAACATACAAATAACAGACATACACACACACATACACATTTTGAAATGCAATACATTACTGTGGCAGTTATATCTTATTTTCTACTCCTTACTTAGTAACGTTTTAAAACTGGAAACCCGACTCATCAACTCTTCTATTTTAAAACACTTCAGGCCTCCCCGCTGCACCACGAAAATAAATACTTTAATAAGGTTTTCAAGGCTCTGGATATCATTCTGTCCACATTCAATATTCTGGTCATTCCTCAGTGTTTTAAGTTATGCTTGCTGTTGTTTATAGCCCTTACTTATACTATTTGTTTTGTATGGAACAATTCCACCAACATCCCCTTCACCCTCACTCCCACTGCCCCCAACTTTTACACAGATAACTCCCAAACATCCTTCAAGTGAGTAAAACACTGCAGTCTGGATGTCTTTTCTTCTAGGAAGCTTCCTCTAATTATTGCCAACCTTCATTTCCCCAATTTGGGGTTAATTCCTCTCCAATGTACTCCTACAGTACCTTTTAAAAATAGAGCTCTATTAAAATTGCCTGCTCTATTAGAAGTGCCTGTTCTGCACTAAATTGTAAGGACAGTGACTACATACAGACACTTAGCCCTTGGTTACCCCCACAGTACAAATGTCCTGCATCTAATATATATTTAATAAATGTTTGTGAAATCATTACATCCCAGAATAGCAAAGTCACATCAGATCTTTAGGAGAAATTTCTGAAAATTATTTTCATGGCTATAGAAAAGTGAAAATAACCAGATGTCTACACAGGAACATTAATATTATTAATAATAGCAGTAATAATAGAACCTAACATTATTAAGACCTAGTATATGCCAACCACTGTGCTAAGCCTCTAACACATCCCATCTTTAGCAATCTTCTGAGAAACTCTAAAATCTCAGTTTCACACAGGGGGAAAGAGAGACTTAAAGACTAGTAACCTGCTCAACATCACACAGCAAGTATCAAACCCGAGTCTCAAACGCTAAACTCTCTCATCTCAGAGTCTGTACTCACTAACTTATAATGCCTCTGGACTGATGTCAGAAAAACACAGACATACTATAATTACAAAGTCACCTTCTGAGTGCTCTACAAATGATGCTAGCTCACCAGGAAAACTCATAAAATAGAAAAATATATTTCCTCTTATACTGACAGATGAGAAGAAATAAGATTATAGTTTTAGTTTTGGAATTTACCTCCAGATGATAATTTTATATGGGATCCCCTGAATATACACGGGCTGACAACGAAAAGATGTGGCTTAAAACTGCAATGCTGGCTGGGTGCAGTGCCTCATGCCTGTAATCCCAGCACTCTGGGAGGGCAAGGAGGGCAGATGGCTTAAGCCCAAGAGTTCGAGACCAGCCTGGGCAATACAGCAAGACCTTATATCTAAACTAAAAAATAAAAATAAAAAATAAAAAAAACTGCAATGCCAATGGCAGAGAAAAGGTAAAATTTGCTGTGCTTATCCAAGTTAGATCAGATCTTTAGGCACTATCTATATATAATTTGATCTTGAAAGCTTTGGTTGTTTGTTAAAAAGGCTTGTGTGAAAGAAATAAGAATTATATACATTATTGCCTGCTTGCTTTTCCTACAGAGTAACCACAAAGTCAGTAATATATAGTCTCACAAATTGGCTAAACAGCAGAATGTCAGGAGTAACCACAAAAGAGTCTTAGGGGAAAAAAAGATAAAGTCCATGTACCTGCTCTATGAGTCGCTTTATTAGGGGTAGCCCTTCTAATGCTGAACTGTCACATCCACTGGTCAACACGCGTTCAAATCCCAAGGTTAAGAGGGTCTCCAGAGCTGCCATTGGATCATGAACCATGTCAAAGGCTGAAATAAATAAAACTGATGTGAATTTTGAACAGGTATCTCTAATGCAGCGTTTCCCAAAATGTAGTATACATGCAGTGGCATGCTGGACCTAGCTTGTACTGGCTTACAAAGGCCAATTATTAAACACTCAAGAATTCTGCAAGTCAGATTGTTAATCCACTGGCAGCCTGAAATTAGTGAAGGTAGGGCCAGGTGCAGTAGCTCGTGCCTAATCTTGGCATTTTGGGAGGCCGAGGTGGGGAGATCACTTGAGCCCAGGAGTTTGAGACCAGCCTGGACAACGTGGCAAGATCCCATATCTACAATACAAAAATTAGCTGGGCATGGTGGTGTGCACCTATAGTCCCAGCTACTCGAGAGGCTGAGATGGGAGGATCACCTGAGCCTAAGGGGTCGAGACTGCAGTGAGCCAATTGCACCATTGTGCCCCAGCCTGGACGACAGAGCAAGACCTGTCTCAAAATAAAAATAAAAATTTAATTAATAACAATAAAAAAAAATTAGTGAAGGTAGAGTCTTTAAACCACAGAAATTTAAAAATGCTACAAATCAGGGCTCTTTTTTCTAGGAGCCAGTTCATCAGCACACCACAGTCTACATACCACTGTGCATAATCATTTTAATAATGGTACACATTTAAATAGTATATTTACTTAAATGCAGATAAGAAATGAAAAGTTTTCAATATACAGTAATTATAAAAGTTTCTATTTAAAATAAATTTACTTTTTTTTTTTTTTAACTTTTTTTTAAGTTCAGGGGTACAAGTGCAGGTTTGTTATACAGGTAAACCCGTGTCTTGGGAGTTTGTTGTGCAGATTATTTCTTCACCAAGGTATTAAGCCTAGTACTCATTAGTTATTTTTCCTGATCCTCTCTGTCCTCCCACCCTCCAGCCTCGGAAAGGCCCCAGTGTGTGTTGTTCCCCTCTATGTGTCTATGTGTTCTCATCATTTAGCTCCCACTTATAAGTGAGAACATGTGGTATTTGTTTTCTGTTCTTGTGTTAGTTTGCTAAGGATAATGGTCTCCAGCTCCATCCATGCCTTTGCAAAGGACATGATCTTGTTCTTTTTTATGGGTGCATACTTAAGATTTTATTTAAAGAAAATGATTAAATAAAAATGTGCACAGGTAGCACTCATATATGGTAAAATTTTAAATGTGATAGGCAGGTGAATCGAATTTGGGAAACTGTTCTAAGGCTTCAGAAAAACTGGACTAGGTAGAATGAAACACTGTACTCATCAGTTCTAGAAAATGCCTTGGCTCACATTCTCATTACTGACTAATATTTTGGATTAATCTATTAACCCCACATACTCAAGGTTCATAGCATAAGGATAGTTGTTTTCAACAGACTATATGAAGTTTCACTTCCATCCTACTTTTTTTTTTTTTTGAGATGGAGTCTTGCTCTGTCGCCCAGGCTGGAGTGCAGTGGCACGGTCTCGGCTCACTGCAACCTCCGACTCCCTGATTCAAGTGATTCTCCTGCCTCAGCCTCCCGAGTAGCTGGGATTACAGGCATGCGCCACCACGCCCAGCTAATTTTTGTATTTTTAGTACAGACGGGGTTTCACCATGTTGGCCAGGATGGTCTCAATCTCCTAACTTTGTGATCCACCCGCCTCGGTCTCCCAAAGTGGTGGGATTATAGGGGTGAGCCACTGTGCCCGGCCCCATCCTACTTTCTAAGAGACTTCTCCCCTCCTCAGAGCCCTCAAAGAGTAAAGTGGTATCAGAAAACTGAAAACAGAAAGTCTACTTCTGCTTTGGTTCTCATACTGCTACATGATATTGAAGCTCTAGCCTGCAGTGGATTAGGTGGTAGTGGTCCTCTGGGACAGGCCCCTTCATTTCACCCTTTAGTGTATGTAGGCAACTAAATCTACCACAGAGGATTTCCCTGTTTTGGTGGCAGCATCTTCTCACCACTATAACTATATTATGCTATCTCATTAAATACATCAGTGAAAAAAATGTGGAACCCAAAAATTCTACAAATTTTGAAAATATGAAAATATTTTTGTTAAACCTATTGGAATAAAGAACAGAAATTTGAAGTAAAAAAATTTTTTTTGACTGTAGACTTCTTTTCATGTGCAATGGCAGTGCTCTCTGAAGGCAAAATAGATACTTGTTCTTCCACTTTACCAAGGTGTAGCCAAAGAGTATAGAAATTATAACTACCTGATTTTTTGGCCGGGGGTGGTGGCTCACGCCTGTAATCCCAGCACTTTGGGAGACCAAGGCGGGTGGATCACGAGGTCAGGAGTTAAAGACCAGCCTGGCCAAGATGGTGAAACCCTGTCTCTACTAAAAATACAAAAATTAGCTGGGCATGGTGGCAGGCGCCTGTAATCCCAGCTACTCGGGAGGCTGAGGCAGAGAACTGCTCGAACCCGGGAGGCAGAGGTTGCAGTGAGCCGGATCGTGCCACTGCACTCCAGCCTAGGCGACAGAGCGAGACTCCGTCTCAAACAAACAAACAAACAAAAATTATATCTACCTGATTTTTTATAGGAAATATTTCTTTACAAGAAACTATCACATTAAAAAATCATTGTGGTGCAGACAAGCTATAATGAAAAATAATTTTGTATACTATTGTGGACATCTGTTCATTGACTAGATAGTCAACAAAGACTGCATCTGTTTCTCCTTTCTCCCTTCCTAATAAGATCCAATTCTTCTCCAGATACCCAACTTTCTCTCCCCTTAAGAAGTCTCTATCTGTGAAACCTCACCTCACTGCTAGCCCCAGGGATGGTTTTGCCTGGCTTAAGATAGACAGTACCTTTCATTTCACCAGCCACAACAATTTATTCTTTTGGGGTTGCACATGACCTAATACAATCTCAGTTAAAATGAGTCTCAGGATTCTTGCTTGGAATGCTGTGATAGGTACACACACTTGAAAGCAATACTTGCTCTCTCCCTCTCTCTCTTATATCCCACCACCATCAACACCCACTTTTAACAACTTTTCATAACTAAGGCTTCAAATTTTCTAGAAATTGCACATCTCTACTTTTATAACTTTTAGTCCCAGGATCTAAAAAACCAATTGGTAACCTTGGAACACTACAGAATTGTGTTCCATAAAAAGGTTGTGGCAGTTGTTGAAATTAGAAAACTAACACTATTCAACAGAACTTTTAAAATGAAAATGACTCACCTCGGTGGAAAGTGACTGGCAGAGGGCGGCAAATAGCTATAAAAAGAAAGTCATATAACAACATGAATGAAGATGTCATCACTGATTACTATATATAGAATTCTCCATGTTAGCTGAAACTTTTTAACACTTTCTTTGCCTAACAAGACAGTAAACTAACATAATAATAAAATGGCAGCCTTACAAATTCAAAAGTCTTATCTTTCCACAAATCTCTGATTTTTATACAAAACTGGTCATGGCTTAGCACCAAATGAAAATCATTTAATCTGACAACTATAAGGGCAGCATTACATCTAATACTTGTCCCTCTGAGGTCATTCAATAAGTACTTTGGTTTAGTAATACAGGTAGTTTGCTTCTGTCCTCTTTGCATCTTCCAACTTGGTGGTCCATCCTCACCAACTATAATAGCTTTTGAAGTTCTTGGTGCAGTGATTAAAGGAACCATGGTAAATTTCCCTTAAATTTGTATTCTATGGGAACAGTAGCAGAGCCTAATCTATAGCAATTGAGGAGAGTTAAGAAGGCTTTGCCACACATACACCCCACCCCAAACATCTAAATAACTATTTGAAATACTTAGGTTAGTATAAGTGTCTGTAGCTATAACTGCAAAGTCAGTTTTGTGATGTTGTTTTTCTATATTGCGAGCATAAATACAATTATCATTAGAGGCTTTTACGTCTTAGATACAAATTCTTACCCATAAGGGACATACACAGCTCTTTGTCAATGTGTCCATCTTCAGTCAATGCCCCAAATACCAAACCATCAGCACCATAAAGCTTGGCAAGACGAATGTCAGCCTTCATCACCTCAATTTCACGATCTGAATACAAAAAATCACCTCCCCGTGGCCGAATCATCACAAAAACTGGGATCTGAACACTCTGCTTCACTACTTGAAGGACACCTACAAGAAAAGAAAGCAGACTAAAATTCAAATGTGAGCTAAAAGCCAATGATATATTATTGGTCATTTACATTTGCTCTTGCATATTACCTCCAAAAGAAAAAGCTGGAGTTAACTAAAGAAACCAGACAAAGATGGCTCTAAAAGGTAGGAGGACACTGAGAAGAAAAATGTATATATGGTAGAAGGTAAGTAATAGCAAAGGGTTCAATACAACAATTTAGAAAACAGAAGATGCTACAATTTAAAAGCACTTGTCAGTTGACTCAACAAAAATCCTTATGACTCAGAACCCTTTTATTGGTATGTGACATTTGAAAGTGCAATAACTACCAGGCTCGATGTTCTGCCAGTACATTATTCCCCAAGATCCAATTTCTTCTTTCTAATTCATTACAGCTCTATTTAAAACCTACTAGAGAGATGGTTAAACAGCTTCAAAGTTCATATTCCTTTAATGGGCAAAGACATTTAGCAAAACCTTTTTTTTGTTTTTTTTTAAACAAGATAACGTGAAAGGGAGCAAAGTTCTACTTATTTGTGATTTTATGCAGAGATCTATGCATAAAAGTACCTAAATATGCCATAATACGTGGCTAGCTCATAAACCATCAATAGTATAAGGCTGTGACAGGCCCCACCAGTTGTTTACCCAGTATGAATTTCCTTCTTTTTTCTTGCTAAAAGAACTCCAATTTTGCATAGGATAGCAGTTGTCCAATACCAAGCAATGAATCATAACTGGTGTTACAAAAACAGACTGTACTCAAATTTACAGACATGCTCTAGGGATTTTAGAATGGCCAGGAATGCCCTCTTTTCATGTGAAGATTCCAAAGGGCTGTTGCGTATACAAACTTTTTACATTAAATAATGCTATTATCAACCTCAGAGTAGCATAACTTAGGAGACAACAATTCATATACGGACTTCTGCTTTTGGCCAAGACAGGGTAACAGTGAGTGGATTTACCCTCCCACCTATAATAATAATAATAATAATAATAATAAAAACAGACAAAATATATGAAACAGTGGTTTGCAAGACACTGGACATTAAGCAGTGAAGGGCAATGATCCTTGAAAATGGTAAACAATGAAGTTAATAAGTCAATTCTGATTGACCCAATTTACTGCCTTGAGAGTTTCTAGGCCAAAGCACAGGGATGGGGGACCCACATGGAGCCAAAACAATTTCCTGAGTTAAGGAGACAAAGCTGAGAATTCAGGAAGACTGAAGTAGCTAGAGTTTATAGGAGAGAGTACAGAGAGGACAGAAAGATAACACTGGAGTAGCAAAGACTATCTCAACGGTTTAAAAAAAGGATTTTTTTTTAAAAAGATAGGCTTGGTACAGTGGCTCATGCCTGTAATCCCAGTGCTTTGGGAGGCTGAGATGGGTGCATTGCCTGAGGCAAGGAGTTCAAGACCAGTCTGGGTAAAATGGTGAGACCCCATCTCAAACAAACAAACAAACAAACAAAAGTAGCTGGACATGGTGACACATGCCTGTAATCCCAGCTACTTGAGAGGCTGAGGCAGGACGATTGCTTGAGCCCAGGAGTTTGAGGCTGTAGGGAGCTATGGTCACACCACTTCAGTCAAGCCTGGACAACAGGTGAGACCCTGTCAAAACAAAGAAGAAAGGAAGGAAGAAAAGCAAAGAGAGAGAAAAAGAGAAGGAAAGAAAAGAAAGGAAAGGAAGGAATGAAAGAAGAAAGGAAGACAGATAACTCTGGAGGTCTGCAGAGAACCTCCTTTAATATTCAGCTGACTACTGACTGGTGCATGCATGCAAAGAAACTATGCAAGGCATGGGACAGAACCAATAAAAAGGATTAGAAATAATGTGCCTGTCATTCATACCAAGCTGTGAATAATGCCTATTCCACCAGCCAGACAGGAAAATTTCAAAATTCATGGGCACAGGGTAGAGTTCACAGAAGAATCCTGACTCAGTAGGAAGGAATAATTAGCTCTGTATTAACCGCTGCTCCAGACTTGCCCAGCAAATCTTAAAAGCAAGACCCAAAAGGACCAAACTGTTTTGGAACATTTGTAGGAATTCAAAAATGTCTAGTAACCAATAAAGTAAAATTCACAATATCTTGCATCCAATAAAAAATTACAAGGCAGGAAAATAAGATATATTATTAGATGATAAATCAAATGAAACAAACCCAGAACTGATACAGATGTTAGAATTGGCAGACAAGGTCATTATAACAGCTATCATAACTTTATTCCACATGTTCAAAAAAGTTAAGAGACATCAGAGACATAAAAAGACTCAAATTTCTACAGATGAAAACTACAATGTATGAGATGAAAACATACCAGGCAAGACTAATAGCAGATTAGATAGTGCAGAAGAAAAGGTCAGTAAGCTCAAGGACAAAACAATAGGAACTATGCAAAATGAAACACAGAAAGGAGATTTTTTTTTAAATAGAGAAGTTCATCAGTGACTTTTGGGACAATTTCAAGTAGTCTAACGTAAGAATAGCTTAAGTCTCTAAAGGAGGGAGTGGAGAACAAGCTGCGAGCTGCAAGCTGAAAATTTTCCAAATATGATGAGAAGTGTAAATGCACAGGTCCAAGAAACATGAAAAAAACTATACTCAGGTACACCATAAGAAAATTGTTCAAAACCAGTAATAAAGAAAAAAATCTTAAAAGTAGGTAGAAAAAAGAGACATATTACATAGAGAAAAACAAAGATATGGATGATAGATTTTTTTGTCAGAAACAATACAAGCAAGACGACAATAGAAAAACATCTTCAAAGAAAAAAAAGCCTGTCAACCTAGAATTCTACACCCAGCAAAAATACCTTTCAAAAATAAAGGAAAAAGCTATTTTAGACATATAAAAGCTGAAGGAATGAATCACTAGCATACTTTTTAACAAAAAAAGTTAAAGAAAGTACTTCAGGCAGAATGAAAATGAAACCAGACAGAAATATGGGATCTACACAAAGGAATGAAGAACACCAGAAATGGTAGTTGCATATGGGTAAATATATGATTGTTTTCTTATTATTTAAATCTCTTATTTAATAAAAGATAACTGACTCTTCAAACAAAACTAACAATACAGCATGGAGTTTTTGATATATGTATGAGTAAAATATATGACAACAATAGCACAAAGACCAGGAGGGGATTTCAATATACTAAGGACGCCAGCATAGAAAGATTTTATAAAAGCCTAATCCTTGATGTTACTACACAGCAGCTGAACTGGTATTAACAATTACCTACCTACCTTTCAACTTTTTGCTGTGAGAAAGAAATATGTTTGATCAAATCTTTGATTTTGTTTTTTACAACCATAAACATTTCTGATACAACATCCATAACGTAGTTAACATGACATTAGTAAAGGACCCCAACGAAACTGATTATTAGTTGCTTTCAGGCTCTATGAACTCCAATCAGAAAACCTGGGAAAAATGGACACTTACCCATGCTGGGTGTAGTTCCCCCTTCTGATAAACCAGAACATAATTCAATCCGATCAGCACCTGTAATATAAAAGCATTGCTCAACACATTTTTAAAAAATAAGCTGTTATTAAACAGCAACCTATTTATATATATTTTTTCCAAATATAGAACAGTCTTAGAAATCATCTCAGAGAAATCAAATTATAAAACTAGAGTAAAACTCTGTTTTTAACTCAGCTATACTCTGCAGCCCACATTGTGTTACTCATACTCAAATTTAAGAATTAATTAAAGTTAAGCTAGTTCTCTTAAAATTTTGTATTATAGGGTTGCCTCTCTATGTACAGGAAAGTAACATAGAATAAAGATGTTTCTTAAAACTGACTATAGTGGAATACTGAGTCTTTGTTGATAAGAAAATAACATAATATTTCCCAAAAGGGTCTTTATTATTCTAAGCTTTAAAAAACACAAAGCTACTTTTGAGTAGCTAAACCAAGATAATTTCAAGAATAAGAAAATGCTGAAACCAAAAGAATTATTAGGCTACCAAGGTCGCATCAAAAGATCTCAGGAACCAGTTTGAAGAAGCTCTCACTAGCCAAAGATAGAACATTTTGTTCATCAATAAGCAGAATAACTACAATGGATTAAAACACACAAAATATATCTAAATGTAGATTCATAATGACAAAACAATTCAAGGGAAGACAGAGAACAAATTCATTGTTCTAAAAAGTATTATAATAAATAAGGGAAAATAAGCAAGCATTTATTCTGCCTTTCTCATACAAACCATACTTCAGTATAACCAAACAGATGATGAGGGAAAGTTCTTTACAGAACTATTCTAGTTCATAAGTGAAAAATAAATGTCACCATTTTGCAACCCCTACTAAAATATGGGTTGCTAAATTTATTAGGTGAAAAGCTGACAGAAAACCTTAAGGATAGATTAGGCTGGCAATACCTGAACTCCCTGATCAATCTTAATATCACAAACAGAAAAAACCAACATGTTATGTCCTTCTGATGTGATGCAACAGGAAGTACATAATGTTATCTATAAATAAATTTTGTCAAACCTGAAATCTGAATCTGATTAGGCCTCTGGGCTAACTACCTTTATAGGAAATACAGTGGTCAGAGGACTATGTTAAATGATATCACACATATAATTAGCAAAATTGAGAGTATGGGATACTCTAAAAGATGAATATCACAGTTGCTTAACAAATAAATCTTAAGAAAGTAAACAAAGAATTAAAGAAAAAAGCAGGAGAAACTTATAGATTTAAAGAGACTTAAGAGGCATATAAAACAAATGAAATGTTTGGCTCTTGATTCAAAGAACTGTTCACATACACATACACACACACACACAAACCCTGTATGAGTCAACTGGAGAAATCTGAAAACTGGGTTATTTGACGATATTAAGAAATGATTTTTTTAAAGGTGTGTTAGTGACATTGTGGTGTTTTGTTCTTTAAAAGGGACCTTATCTTAAACAATATACATTAATAATTCCACATCATTTATGGATTTCTTATATATGTATACATACTAGGCCTTTGAAAACAATAAAGAACTGAAACAACAACAAAAGAGTTTTTTTTTGTTTTTTGAGACGGAGTTTCACTCTTATTGCCCAGGCTGGAGTGCAAAGGCGCGATCTTGGCTCACCGCAACCTTCGCCTCCCAGGTTCAAGCAATTCTCCTGCCTCAGTCTCCCGAGTAGCTGGGATTACAGGCATGCACTACCACGCCCAGCTAATTTTGTATTTTTTAGTAGAGACGGGGTTTCTCCATGTTGAGGCTGGTCTCAAACTCCCGACCTCAGGTGATCCGCCCGCCTCGGCCTTCCAAAGTGCTGGGATTACAGGCGTGAGCCACCGCGCCGGGCAAGAGTCTTTGTTTTTTAGAGACACACACTGAAATATTTAAAATGAAATAACATGATGTCTGGGATTTGTTTCAAAGTAATCTGAGGTTGGGAGAGGAAGGTAGGACTATAAATCAGGGGTCAGCAAACTATGGCATGTGGGCTATGGGCACACAGCTTGTTTTGGCTATGGCCTGCAAACTAAGAATGTTTTTGTATTCTTTTTGAAAAACAACAGCTTTATGGACATATAATTCACTCATACAATTCACCCATTTAAAAGCGTACAATTCAGTACTCTCTAGTATATACACAGAGTTTTGCAACCGTCTCCACAAGTAATTTTAGAACATTTTCATCATCCCCAAAACAACCCTACACCCTTTAGCAGTCACCTACCCTTCTCATGCCTCTCAGCCCTAAGCAACTATTACTCTACTTTCTGTCTACATAAACTTACCTATTTTGGACATATATAAATGGAATCATATGTTGTATTTTCTTCCACTGGTTTCTTTCACTTAGAATAATATTTCAAGATTCATCTATATTATAGCATGTATCAGTACGTCATTCTTTTCTATTGCCAAAGTAAGAAGGATTTTTTTTTAACTTTTTTTTTCTTTTTTTTAGACAAGATCGGCTATGTCGCCAAGGCTACAGTGCAGTGGTGTGACTGGCTCACTTCAGCCTCTGCCTCCTGGACTCAAGTGATCCTCCCACCTTAGCCTCCCAAAGTAGCTGGGACTACAGGTGCTCACCACCACGCTTGGCTAATTTTTCTAATTTTTGTTGAGACAGGGTTTTGCCATGTTGCCTGGGCTGGTGTCGAACTCGTGAGCTCAAGTGATCTGGCAGCCTCAGCTTCTCCAATTACTGGGATTACAGGCATAAGCCACTGCACCCGGCTGATGTTTACATTTTCAAAAGATTTAAAAATAAAATAAGTGACAAAGATCAAATGTGTCCAGCAAAGCTGAAAATATATATACTATGCAGCTCTTCACAGAAGAAGTTTATTGACCCCTGAAATAAACGAAAAACTGGCCATGTGTTGAAAATGGGTGAAGATGAGTGATGCATACATGTGGCTTCATTATCCTATTTGCTCTACTTTTGTATGTGTTTATTTTTCCATAATAAAATTTTTTTTAATTTTTCTGAACCTGAGATGATGGAAATGTCTGTGCTTCCCATTAAAACAAGTTCAGAGTACAACAGAAACTTTGAGGGAAAAATAGATAATGTTCAAAAGCAAAAAAGATAAAATTCCTCATGATGAAGTCTCTGAAGTCATCTTTAAGCTAATGGTTTAAAAAAATTAAAATTTTGCTAAGTTCAATAAAAAATTAAGTCAGTGAGTAAGTACTATTGTCGACACTTGACTTAAAATGTGACCCACTTGGGGAGAGGAAGGGAGAGACTAGGTCATAATTTTCCAGTAGGGTTTCTAATTGTTTGTTTCTGAAAGCATTATGAGGGATGCTTAGAGATCACAAGGGCTGCCGAGATAAGCACACAGGATTAATTTTCAGACTCTTAAAAGGGTAGCCAATTGTCATTCACTCTCTAATTTCTCTTACCTCCTCTTTCTGCATTCACAGCTGACTCCACTGAATCAACACAAACTTCCATGAGAAATCCATTTGCTGCTCCTAAAATACATGGAGTATGGTAAGAGTTCATAAAGGTTCTATCCATCCAGACCAATTTACCACAAAGGGTTTACATTTTGCTGCCAAAATGCAAATATCCAATAACAGGTAAATAGATAAGTACACTAGGGCCCATGAATGCAATAAAATATCACATTAATTATTGAATTGATGCCGGTAGACTGAAATAGGTACACAGACAGATGTATAAAAAATTACACTGAGGAAAATGTCTGTTGAATGCCAAATTAATCTTCCTAAAACATAGAACTCATCATCACATTCCAGCTGAGATTCTTACAAAGCTTCTCAATGCCTGCAGAATATATTTAAACTTCTTTATAAGGAATATAGGTTTAAAAGCAGGACAGACTTCAAATCCATGTCCCACCAACTATTTAGTGTGAGATCCTAGATAAGTTACTTAAGTTTTCTATAAAACAAGGTAGATTTTAGTATGTACCTCAGAGTAGTGAGGATTAAATTAGATAATTCATGTAAAGTATATAGTCTCAAGAATCAAAAAGTATTAGTTATCTGGCCGGGTGTGATGGCTCATGCCTGTAATCCCAGCACTTTGGGAGGCCGAGGTGGGTGGATCACATGAGGTCAGGAATTGGAGATCAGCCTGGCCAACATGGTAAAACCCTGTCTCTGTTAGAAATACAAAAATTAGCCAGGCATCATGGCATGCGCCTGTAATCCCAGCTACTTGGGAGGCTGAGGCATGAGAATCGCTTGAACCCCGGAGGTGGAGGTTGCAGTGAGCCAAGATTGTGCTACTGCACTCCAGCCTGGGTGACAGAGCGATACTCTGTCTCATTCCTTCTTATGCTTCCAGATCTCTCTAGTCTCTACCGCTGGCTCCTCAATGCCTTCTCCTCAACCCAGAGTTCTTTCTGGCTTCATCTCTGAATAAAATTTTTCAAGGAACATTTCCATGATTTTTTCTCTCTCCCAAAGTAGAAAATTTTATGTCCCTCTTTTGAACTCATGTAACTCTTCATGAGTTATGAAACCCCAATTGTTCCTTCTTAAAATATGAATTACTTTCTACCTTTTATTATTTATGCAGATAAATATCTGATCACTTCTACTTGACTTAGAGTTCCTAAGTGGTTTTTGTTTTGTTTTGTTTTGTTTTTTTTGATACAGAGTCTTGCTCTGTTGCCCAGGCCAAAGTGCAGTGGCATGATCTCGGCTCACTGCAACCTCTGCCTCCCGGGCTCAAGCAATTCTTGTGCCTCAGCCTCCTCAGTAGCTGGGACTACAGGTATGTACCACAACACCTGGTTAATTTTGTATTTTTTGTAGAGATGGGGTTTCACCATGTTGCCCATGCTGGTCTCAAACTCCTGCACTCAAGCGATCTGCCAGCCTCGGCCTCCCAAAGTGCTGGGATTATAGGCATGAGCCACCACGTCTGGCCTCGTAAGTAAGGTCTTTATGTGAGAAATCTTTATCATCACCCACACCAAGCACAGTATCTACCATGGTACACAATAATCAAATATTTACTAAAAGCTGAATAATTACAACAAAATTAATGTATTTATATTACAAAGTGTGATGTAAACAGAGTTTTGAGTTTTTTTCTGGGAGCACATAATTTAAAAAAATGAACAAAACAATGCACACTTCATGCAATGACACTTAATAGAATGTTCCTCACATACTGGTAATGGTCACATCTGGTGGGCTGTGATTTGAAATTATTTTTATTTTCTTCTTTTTACTTTTCTTTATTGCTTTATTTTTTCTACCCAATATTGCTTTTATAATTTAAAAAAGCAATTTTTACTTTGAAAAACAAATAAAACAAAAACCTATCATCTGCTAACATCAAACTGCAACTGCCTTACTTATTTAAGACTATCAGTCCCTGTCCGGCGCGGTGGCTCACGCCTGTAATCCCAGTACTTTGGGAGGCCAAGGTGGGCGGATCTGAGGTCAGGATTTTGAGACCAGCCTGGCCAACATGGCGAAACCCCATCTCTACTCAAAGTACATAAATTAGCCGGGCCTGGTGGCGGACGCCTGTAATCCCAGCTATTCAGGTGCCTGAGGCAGGAGAACTGCTTGAACCTGGGAGCGGGAGGTTGCAGTGAGCTGAGATCAGGCCACTGCACTCCAGCCTGGGCGACTAGAGCCAGACTCCGTCTCAAAAAAAAAAAAAAAAAAAAAAGACTATCAGTCCCAAACTGTGAAAGGGTTAAGTGTCAATCTATGTTCTTAACCAACAGCTCTGCATTATTAACTCCATGAGTTTCCTGGTAGCTACCAGACCAGCTGTCAGATCAGTGGCACTGGCCGATGCTGATGCTGCCAGGGGACTATTTGCCTCACACAAGAAAGGACCCTAGGCAGGAGAAGATGGAGAGATGTATAAAAAAGGCTATGACAGAAGGCAGAGCAAGGCAGTTGTCCCAAGCAACAAAGTTACAGGATCAAAGGAGAAGCAGCAGCAGTTCTCAAAGTGTAGTAGTCCAGAGAGCTTTGGGAGCCTCTGAGACTTTTCAGAGTCTGCAGGGCTACAACCGTTTTCTTAATAATACTAACACTTTATTTGACTTTTTCACTTTAATTCTCTCACAAGTGAGAGGCCTTTTCTTTTTTGAGACGGAGTCTCACTCTGTCACCCAAGATAGAGTGCATTGGCGCGATCTCGGCTCACTGCAACCTCCGTGAAGAGGCGTTTTTAAGAGGCTACTTGACATGTTAGACTGAATGAAGCAGCGGGTATGAGAATCCAGCTGTCTTCCATTAAGATATACTGAAGAAACTTGCAAAAATATATTTCCACTCTTTTGTTTTTTTTGTTGTTGTTGTTTAGGAACATTTCTTTTTCATAAAAAATATTATGTCAACATGTAATGGGTTTACTATGGTTATTTTCTAATCAATATTTTAAAATTTTGAATTTTATTTTTATTTTTTGAGACGGAGTCTTGCTCTGTCGCCCAGGGTGGAGTGCAGTGGCGCGATCTCGGCTCACTGCAACCTCCGCCTCCCGGGTTCAAGTGATTCTCTTGCCTCAGCCTCCCGAGTAGCTGGTATTACAGGCGCCTGCCACCACGCCCGGCTAATTTTTGTATTTTTAGTAGAGACGGGGTTTCACCGTGCTGGCCAGGCTGGTCTCGAACTCCTGAGCTCAGGTGATCTGTCCGCCTCGGCCTCCCAAAGAAAAATTTGTTTTAATTTCTAATACAGTCAAAATAGATAGATGTAATCCACATAAAGAAAAGATCTTTGAGGATTCTTGATAACTTTTAGGAAGGTAAAGGAGTCCTAAGGTCAACGTTTGGAGGAACCAAGAGTTCACGGAGGAAGAGGAAGAGGGACTTGCCAAATTCTCTGGCACCTGCCATGCCATGCTACCCTGGCACTCAGGAAGAACTCGGGACTTGGAGCAGCCACAAGCTCGGCCACTTGGTAGCTGCGTGGCTTTGGGGACCAAGCCCCGTCCCCGCCGTGGCAGCTACAGGTAACTGCAGGTTGGGAACTGGGCTCCGCGCTGGACAATTAACTATCCCAGAAGAGTACTGGCTGCTGGTGCGAGAGGGACTGGCATCCTCGTGTGGGGACGGAAAAAACGTGAAGCTGAAGTTAACCAACTTGCACAAGGTCGCAGGGCCGTTTTGTGGGGAACGCGGGACTCGAACCTTGGCTCCACAGCTGAGCCATTCTCGCTACCTGCCCCCTCGTCACGCCCTCCGTTTCCACACCTTCAACGCCTCAAAGATAGAAGGTGCCGCCCAAGGGGCTGGAAGGAGCTGAGGAAACGACTCCAGAAGAAATCACCACTGACCACTACTCCCGCCGGCCCGCCCCGGGGAGCCTTCGGCCGACCGTCCCCTCCCCCGCCACCTTCCGCACCGGCCTTCCCGGACGGTATCCGCGCCCGTTTCCGCTCAGTGGAGGCCGCCTGCCTTTTCATGCTCCACGCGTTCCTCCCTCGTGCGCCTGCAGTTTCCACTTGGAGTTTGGGCTCCAGCGCGCACCAGCTAAGAAGCGCGTCAACAGCCGCGCGCACCCCTGCGCGCGTCCCCGACACCTACGCCCCAGCAGCCCCCGCGAAAGCAGAGTCGCAACGCAGGCGCACTTCTGTTCGCTCCGGTCCCCAGAGAAGGCGGGGCTCCTGCTGCCCGACCCGGAAGTGCTTCTCTTTTCCGTGGCGGAGGAGGGAGACCACAGAGCCCTGGGTTGTGGAAGAGGTGGCTGTGCCCTGTCATCAGTATGCAGCGATTGCTCTTTCCGCCGTTGAGGGCCTTGAAGGGGAGGCAGTATCTGCCGCTCCTGGCTCCTAGGGCAGCGCCTAGAGCACAGGTACCGCACTGCAGCAGACCCCGAGTCGCGGGAGCGGGGATGGAGTGAAAGGGCCGGGATAAAGATAATGTAGAGCCACACATCACGTTTCCGGAGCTCCTTACAGTGCACTCACAACGCATTTCCTTGTGTTCAGAGCCCCTAGGTTCAGATCTGGACCATTGACCTGCTGTGTGGTATTGGCCAAGTTAATTAAACTTTCTGTTTTTCAATTTCCTTATCTGTAAAATGGGGATAACAATACCTACTTTAAGGTTTGTTATGAGGATTACATTCTTTAATATACATCAGGCCTTTAGCACATGGTAAAAGCTGAGTAATTTTTACCCATATAGTTTATTTTTGCTTAAAAAGTTCCAAGTAGTCAGGTGAGGAAGTATAACTGCATCCTACAGAGAAGGAAATTGAGGCTTAAAGTTACTTTTCTAAAGGTGACTCAGTTAATCAGAAGTAGGAAACCGAGCATGGATCTTTGGACTCATAGGGGTATAGACAGAAGAGGGCATGCATTTGCTTAACTAGTAATTATTGAGTGGTTATTATATATTAGGAACTGGAAAAACAAAGATAAATATTATAAGACTCCTGCCCTGGAGGAAGTCAGTTTATTCATTTGTGAAATCTTTATCATGGTCTCGTTACATAAAGGAACAGTGTTAGAAACAAAGCTAGCAGAAGGGAGAGAGCAAGACTGACCAGACACTGCCATCCCAAAGCTCATAGTTTAGTGGGAGATACAAACAGATGAACCTGAAGGTAGAGTGATGTACTGCATAACAACATTTTGGTCAACAACAGGCCACAGATACAATCATGGTCCCATAAGATTATAATGAAGCTGCCTTTCCAAATGTACCTTTTTTTAAAAAAAAATCTTTTTCTCTAAATTTCTTTTTTAGATACAGGGTTTTACTTTGTCACTCAGGCTGGAGTGCAGTGGCATGATTATAACTCACTGCAGCCTCCAGCTTGGAAATCCTGGGCTCAAGCATCCTCTTGCCTCAGTCACTTAAGTAGCTAAGACTATAAGTGTGTGCCACTGTGCCTAATTTTTGAAAAAATAGAGCTAGGGGGTCTCGCTACGTTGCCCAGGCTGGTCTCGAACTACGGGACTCCAGTGATCCTCTCACCTTGGCCTCCCAAAGCCTTGGGATTATAGGCATGAGCTGTTGCACCTGGCCCCATTTTTAAATCTTTTATACCATATTTTTACTGTAATTTTTCTATGTTTCGATAAATACCATTGTGTTACAGTATTCGATACGTAACATGCCATACAGATTTATAGCCTAAGAGCAATAAGTCATACCCTATAGCTCAGGGGTGTAGTAGGCTATACCATCTAGATTTCTGTAAGTACTTTTTTTTTTTGAGAGATGGAGTCTCACTTCGTCGCCTAGGCTGGAGTGCAGTGGTGAGACCTTGGCTCACTGCAACCTCTGCCTCCCAGGTTGAGGTGATCCTGCTACCTCAGCCTCTCAAGTAGCTGGGATTACAAGCATACACCACCATGCCCAGCTAATTTTTGTGTTTTTGGTAAAGATGGGGTTTCACCACTTTGGCCAGGCTGGTCTTGAACTCCTGACCCAAGTGATCTCCCTGCCTCTGCCTCCCAAAGTGCTGGGATTACAGGTGTGAGTCACCACACCCAGCCTTTAGATTTGTGTAAGTACATTCTACGAGGTTCACACAACGATGAAATTGCTTAAGAACGCATTTCGCAGAACATGTGCCCCTGTTGTTAAGTGATGCTTGACTGTACATTACAGCATATTAAGGGCTGTCCAGTGTGCTGTGGGAGTGACCTATTGCAGACCTTGAAGAGCCTGGGAACACATCCCAGAGGAGGTGACATGTAAGCGGAGATCTGCAGTAGGTATTAATCAGGGGAAAGGAAGTGTACAAGCCAGAGAGAAATCTTTAAAGACCTAGAGGTGAAAGAAAATATTCCATATCTGTAAGTAGAGTGAAGTCTGAGGGAAGTATTCAGAGATGAGAAGATTCATGTAGTTGGGGATAGGTTTGAGTGAGGCTAGATTTGAAAACCAATTGGAAAACCAGCTGGAAGGTTGATGCAGTAATCCAGGTAAGAGATGATGACTTATCAAGACATAGCTGTGGGGATGCTGTGGTACTTCACACTAATCAGAATGAGGTTGAGTGTGGGTAGCAGCCATTCCCTGTTTCTCCAGTTGTAATTTGTCTATCTTGGTCTTTAGTGTGACTGCATCAGGCGCCCTTTGAGGCCAGGGCAATACAGCACCATCTCTGAAGTAGCTTTGCAATCTGGAAGGGGTACAGTGTCCCTTCCCTCAAAGGCTGCTGAGCGGGTGGTGGGCCGATGGCTCCTGGTCTGCAGTGGAACAGTGGCTGGAGCAGTTATTCTTGGTGGAGTAACTAGGTGAGTAATTTGCTCATAGTGAGTCAGGTATTTGGATCATCAGTAGAAGCACAGGTTGACTGAGGAGAAAGGAACTTTTTTTTTTTTTTTTTTTTTTGTTGAGACAAAGTCTCACTCTGTTGGCCAGGCTGGAGTGCAGTGGTGTGATCTCAGCTGACTGCAACCTCCACCTCCTGAGTTCAAGCAATTCTCCTGCCTCAGCCTCCCAAGTAGCTGGGACTAGGCATGCACCACCATATCTGGCTAATTTTTTGTATTTTTAGTAGAGACAGGGTTTCACCATGTTGGCCAGGCTGATCTGAACTCCTGACCTCAGGTGATCTGCCCACCTCGGCCTCCCAAAATGCAGGGATTACAGGCATGAGCCACAGTGTCCAGCTGGAGAAAGGAATTTTACAGAGCATCTAGTCTAGCTCCCTCATTATACAGATGGAGAAACCGAGGCCTTAAAGAAGGAACATGTCTGATGGCTTTCCCTGCCATAGAACAGTTGAGTGTTTTATTAGTAGGAGCCTTCTATAAAGACTGGTTTATGTCTTAACTGGTACCTATGCATTGTTTATGTATCTTTTCTCTTTCAATCAGAGTCCAAGTTTGTCTCAAAACTTTTTTTACAGTTTGTTTGAATTAAACCCAGAGAAGTTCTGTACATCACAATTGGTTCATGTTTCTTAGGTTTGTTTAAATCTATGAAGAGACTATAGATTTAGATACTCCTCTCTTTCCCCCTCTTTTAGTTGCTGAGGAAACTCGAGTCATTTGTCCTATGGTTATGCACAGTCTAGATTTTGCTGATTGCATAACTGTGTGATATTTAACATGTTCCTTTGTCCCCTCTATTTCCTGTGAATGAATAGTTGCTTGATCAGATTCAAATTGGGGATGAGGGAGCAAAATACTTCAGTAGGTGAATAGAACATTCATGAATATCTGGTGTCTATGATAGATGTTAACAGCCATTAATTACCATTGCCTAGATCCATTATTTCATTAGCGTAGCAAAATTATAATATTTTATTAGCTCAACTCTAAAAAGCTTTCCCTCATCATCAATTTGGATATCCCAAGGTATAGTTTGTATAGGAAAGGCAGGATAAATACTTGATTCTTCTTTCCCTTTATTTACCAATTTTCAAAATAATAAATTGGTCCCCCAAATCCTCCAAAGGCAACAAATAAAGCGTTTGAATTTTTAAGGCTCATTATGAGATCATAGGCTCAAACACACTTGATAATGTTTCAGTCCGTTGTGATAATGGTGTTAGTGATTTGCTCAGATTGTCTCATCTTTAGTCAGTGGGCATCTCCTGAAATTGGCTCTAGTGACTTTTTGGCAGGGCCCTAATTACCTCTGATAGCTTCCTTACTTTCTAGTATGACAAGATGTTCCAAGCTCATCTTGTACATTTCTTGCCTCAGGCCTAAAATCAGCCTTTTACTTTAGGAATCCTAATTCCTTTTGGTGAAAAAGTTTCTAGTTTTAATCAAATGTGTCTTCCTCAAATTCTCTTCACATTCCACGTCCCTTATTTCAAAATACCTTATGTGTTATATATGTTGTTATGAGCAAGTGCAACAAATTTGAATTTTATTGTCTTTAAATTCACCCAAGAATCTAAACCTGTATACATGTAACAGATCTCTTTTCCCTAGGTAAGGAATGTTGGTTATGCATTTAGAACACATTTCTTTGGCTGTAGGGGTTGATTTTGCCTGTCGAGGAATGCTAGTGAAAGGAAGAATTGGGGGGAAAAAAAAAAGAATTGGGGAGAGTTGAATAAAAGGATTGAGAGAATATAAGGGTAAATAAATTTTTACCTGATGGCAGCTGTTTCTGACAAAATTCTAAGCAGTAAGAGAGAAATGTCTCAAAAGAGGAAACAAGGAAACAATGTGTTTACCTTTAACGAGGTTAAGTTCAGATCCACTTGTTGCTATAAACCTTTTGTGAGTAATCCAGCCTCACGCATATACCCCAAAATTTCTTTCCTATCCTAAGGTTGACAGAGTCTGGCCTCTCGATGGTAGATTGGCATTTAATAAAGGAGATGAAGCCACCTACAAGCCAAGAGGAATGGGAAGCAGAATTCCAAAGATACCAGCAATTTCCAGAATTTAAAATGTAAGTATTAGAGAAAATTAGGTAAACATCCCAGTAGGCCCATTTGATCTTTTGCACTTAAACCCTTCAGAATGGTTAGATTATTTTATGATCTTCGGTTCAGTTATGTTTAGTCAGCTTGTCTTCTAAGCCTCCAAATCCAAAGTCATCCTGAGGTCACTGATGAGGAAGAGGGCAGACCTACCAAGTTGCAGGACTGAGAAAGAAAGTTTTTGCATTCCGTAAGAAAATAAAAATCAGAAGGATGTTTCCTCCTCCTCCTTTTTTGACTTTCCATTTCACCCAGCTTGAATCATGATATGACACTGACAGAATTCAAGTTCATCTGGTACATGGAGTACTCACACCGAATGTGGGGTCGCCTTGTAGGCCTTGTGTACATCCTGCCTGCTGCCTACTTATGGAGAAAGGGCTGGCTCAGCCGTGGCATGAAAGGACGTGTTCTTGCTCTCTGTGGCCTCGTCTGCTTCCAGGTAAGATTTATTCAAGGTTGAGAAATCAGAAATGCTCTCAGGAGCTTCCTAGTTGGCAATTTTTTTTTTTTTTTTTTTTTTGAGTTGGAGTCTCGCTGTGTCACCCAGGCTGGAGTGCAGTGGCGCATGATCTTGACTCACTGCAAGCTCCGCCTCCCAGGTTCACACCATTCTCCTGCCTCAGCCTCCCGGTAGCTGGGACTACAGGTGCCTGCCACTACACCTGGCTAATTTTTTGTATTTTTAGTAGAGACGGGGTTTCACCATGTTACCCAGGATGGTCTCGATCTCCTGACCTCGTGATCTGCCTGCCTTGGCCTCCCAAAGTGCTGGGATTACAGGCGTGAGCCACCACGCCCGGCCCCAGTTGGCATTGTTTTTAAGGAAATAATCTCTGAGGCACTTTAATAGAGTAGGTAAGAGCATGCATTTTAGTGTCACAGGCCTAGCTTCAAGTCCCAGCTCTGACACTTAGATTAAATTACCTAACCTCTGAAAGCTATGATTTCTTTACCTGTAAATGGGGATAATAACAATGCCACCATGTACAGTTGTGTAAATATTAAATGAGATAATCCATATTTAAAGTACTTAACTTAGTGCCTGGAATCAGTAAGCACTCAGTAGTATATTTTCATGTGCTGCAAGATGTAGTTTGTTTCCCATCATGGGTGTCTCCCTAGGTTCTTGTCTCTTCTCTTTTTCTAACTTGTCTGCTATAGGAAAGTGGGATCCCCATGCTAGAATGCTACAGAAGCATACAGGAAAATTCCAAAAGAGAGAAACACTTTGTGGGATGAAGGATTGTAGAATACCCTGTAGCTGAGAGATATTCAGATATAAATGGCAATTAAAATCATGTAAGTTGAGCGCCTCTTAAGGAAAGACTCCCACAGTTAACAGGTTAGTACTGCTAGAATGAAAAAAAAAAATTTGGGTGAAACAGCCAGAAATTAAGAGAGAAGACACACAGGAGTATTTGGGTCAAGGTTTAGAGATCCTAAAGGAGATTATCAGGGCATCAAAGAAACATCATCAAAATTTAATCAGGAGGAAGCTAATTGGTTAATTTAACTCAGAAGTGGTAAGAAAATGAGCCAGTTAGAAGGGATTAAGGCCGGGTGCAGTGGCTCACACCTGTAATCCCAACACTTTTGGAAGCCAAGGTGGGGGATCAGGAGTTCCAGACCAGCCTGGCCAACATGGTAAAACCCTGTCTCTACCTAAAATACCAAAATTAGCTGGGCGCGCTGGTGTGGGCCTGTAGTCCCAGCTGTTTGGGAGACTGAGGCAGAAGAATTGCTTGAACCCAGGAGGCGGAGGTTGCAGTGAGCCAAGAGGTTGCACCACTGCACTCCAGCCTGGGCAACAGAGCAAGACTCTGTCTCAAAAATAAATAAATAAATAAAGAAGGGATTAAGGAGGGAGATGAGAGAGAAGAAATAGAGGCAGCAGAAACAATAATCAAAGTCTAATAGTAACCAGAGAAAGGCACATAGAACAAAATGAAAGTTAACATTTTAGAATTAGAAAAACAAGCCAACACTGAAAACAGACTATTAGGGAGGCAGAAATTGAAGATGTCAGATAAAGTATGGGAGAAGAAAGTGGGCTAGTGAATCAACTGTGTACGTCTTCATCTTTCAATGTCTCTTGCAGATGAAATCAAGGTAATTAGAATTTCCAGGGTAATCTTGAAAGGGGAGAGAAATGCCCAAAAAGATTTCCTGAAGAGTATATATTTAGAAGTGGCAGAGTCTACCTCTTTGACCTGATTCTACTTGAGCTGGGCAAGTGGGAGTGAAAGGGCTGTCTTATCTCATATGATTGGAACTGACAATTGTTTGGTTAATTGAAAAAGCCAGTTAAAGCAGAGAATCATAGAGTATGATACATAACATAAACTTTTAAACTTAAATCTGTACATTCATTACCAATTTTTACAAAATCAAGGCCTTTTCTTTGACTATGTATCCCCAGATTGGCATTCAACTGCAGGTTTCTTATATCCCCATAAACTGTGGTTTTGCTTAAAGAGGAGTGGGAACTTAGATATTTGCAAAGCGATCTGCATGCAAAACCTTATTGATTTTTATGATTTTCCCCTGAAACTTTTATAATTGTCTTATTCCAACTTAACTTGACAGTAGATGTTTTTAAGCATTTACCTTTATTAAGTTTCTCCAAAACATTCAATCTAGTTTTATGAGATATATCCATGGACCTTTTTTTTTTTTAAAGCTCATCAGCTATTGTTAGTGTTAGTGTGTTTTATGCATGGCCCAAGACAATTCTTCTTCCGGTGTGGCTTCTGATCGAAATAGTAGTTAAGTATTAATGGTGATATGTGAAGAATTGTGGATAAATCATGAATCTTGGGACACTGCTTATTGGAGAGGGTATGGAAAGAGGAGGGGTGGGGTAGAGAGTACTCCTGATAGCTCATTTCCTCAGTAAAGTTGAATAGATCAGGCTGGGTGTGGTGGCTCACGCCTGTAATATCAGCACTTTGGGAGGCTGAGGCGGGCGGATCACGAGGTCAAGAGATTGACACCATCTGGCCAACATGGTGAAACCCCATCTCTACTAAAAATACAAAAATTAGCTGGGTGTGGTGATGCACAACTGTAGTCCCAGCCACTTGGGAGGCTGAGGCAGGAGAATCACTTGAACCCGGGAGGCGGAGGTTGCAGTGAGCCAAGATCCCACCACTGCACTCCAGCCTGGTGACAGAGCGAGACTCTGTCTCAAAAAAACAACAACAAAAAAGAAAGTTGAACAGATGATTTTAACTTGTTTTGTTTGCTTCATCTCCTGGGGGTTCTAGGGTCTGTTGGGATGGTATATGGTGAAAAGTGGACTAGAAGAAAAATCAGACTCCCATGACATCCCTCGGGTCAGTCAGTACCGCCTCGCTGCCCACCTGGGATCAGCCCTGGTTCTTTATTGTGCCAGCTTGTGGACCTCACTGTCACTGCTACTCCCTCCACACAAGGTAAGAGTTGTGTGCAAATATCTGTCTTCAAGACCCCGCTTTCAATTCTTTTGGATATATATCTAGAAGTAGAATTGCTGGATCATATAGGAGTTGAATATTTTGCCAACATTTTCTATTGGCAAAGGTGAAACAAATTGAAAAATAGAGTGGGAGGGAGTACCAACAACAAGAAATATCCCAGTTGCTTTACCTCTGACTCCCAGAAGGGATGGTGGATGGCAACGTGAGAAAGATCAGAACAGAGGTGTTTCTGAACTTCTGGTGTGGACAAGAGCCATATTGTTCGTTAAATGCGGACCTGCCAGTTAAGTCTAATAATATAGTAAACCTTAGTGATTTTGTCTGAAGTATTTTTCTGTCTGCTGATTAAAGGAAAGTACTAGTTTTTCATTTTATGCTTTGATTTAAAAGCAAGGTATAACATTTTTTGGGGCCTTCATTAATAATAGAGGTCCCAAGACACCACACCCTTATAGGACATTTTTTTTCCCCTAGAATTTTTTTTAAAATGAGTCTTGGTCAGGCGCGGTGGCTCACGCCTGTAATCCCAGCACTTTGGGAGGCAGAGGCAGGCAGATCACCTGAGGTTGGGAGTTTGAGACCAGCCTGACCAACCTGGAGAAACCCCATCTCTGCTAAAAATACAAAATTAGCCAGCCGTGGTGGCGCATGCCTGTAATCCCAGCTACTCGAGAGGCTGAGGCAGGAGAATTGCTTGAATCCGGGAGGCAGAGGTTGCAGTGAGCTGAGGTGGCACCATTGCAGTCTAGCCTGGGCAACAAGAGCGAAATTCTATCTCAAAAAAAAAAAAAAATGAGTCTTATATTAGGTATTGAAATCATTGGTTGACCTGAGTAAGCTGTTCTTGGAGAAAAGTTTGAGATGACAGCAGGACTCTTGAGTCGAATCATCCATTAGGTACTTGGAGCTAGTAGCTAGATCCCAGTAAGGACTGGACGTATTGTCTTGGCAGTCATTCCCACAGAGAAGCCAAATTGGGTTGAAATATTGATACAGTAGACAACCACTGAATAATTCCACATCTGAAAAATAAGGAATTATTTGAAAGTCTCCTGACTTTCAAAGCTGCAACCTCCACCTCCTGGGTTCAAGCAATTCTTCAGCCTCAGCCTCCCGAGTAGCTGGGACTACAGGCGCACACCACCATGCTCGGCTAATGTTTTGTATTTTTAGTAGAGACAGGGTTTCACCACGTTGGCCAGGGTGCTCTTGAACTCCTGACCTCAGGTGATCCACCCACCTCGGCCTCCCAAAGTGCTGGGATTACAGGTGTGAGCCACCGTGCCCGTCAAAGCCAAACTTCTAAAATGAATTCATTTTAATTCAGACTTCTAAAATGAATTCATTTTGCCTGCGTCTATAGCTGCTGCTTCTGACAATCTATTTCTTCTTTTCAATCCCTGTAATTATCTTCCTCACCCAACCCAATACATACATACACACTCACACATTTACCCACACTTACACATAAACCCACACACTCTTGCTACTGAAATTGTACTCTTAAAGGTTACTGATGACTTTATCAATTGTTTTTCTCTGTTTGTTTAGATTCACCTAATTACAAAAAGGATTTGAGATGCTAGCCAATGAGCCATATAGTGCTATGCTGTCCAATACAGTAGCTACTAGCTACATATGGCTATTTAAATTTTAACTAATTAAGGCTGGGCACGATGGCTCACACCTGTAATCCCAGCACTTTGGGAGGCTGAGGTGGGTGGATCGTTTGAGGTCAGGAGTTCGAGACCAGCCTGGCCAACATAGTGAAACTCCCATCTCTACTAAAAGTTAAAAAATTAGCTGGGCAATAGTGGCATGCACCTGTAATCCTAGCTACTTGGGAGGCTGAGGCAGGAGAATCGCTTGAGCCTGGGAGGTGGAGGTTGCAGTGAGCCAAGATTGTGCCACTGCACTCCAGTCTGGGTGACAAAGTGAGAAAAAAAATTTTTTTAATGAAATAAAATTTATTTACATAAGCTTTTTGTTTACTTAAACTTTATATTTAAATAAAATTAATTTTTTATTTAATTTTCAGTCACACTGGCCATGTTTCAAGCTCTCCTTAGGTAGATTGTAGAACTTTTCCATCATCACAGAAAGTTCTATTGGACAGTGCTGATATACTGTCCTATAATATGTTAGTAATGATACCTAACTTTTCATATAGTAGAGTGTAAGCCATTTGAGGGTAGCATAGTCACCTGTTTATAAAGTTCTTATTCATATTTGATGATTCACTTATTAGTATTAGAAGTTGGTAATAAGAATAAAAACAAATTTTGATTTTATCAAAAACACTAAATGCAGGAATCTCTAAGCACTTTATGCAATTTTGATTCTGACTATATTTGCTAAACACTAATATCACACACATGAAAATCCAGTCCTGATCTTAAGCTACATCCTTTCAACCGTGATGAAGCATTGTTTCCTGAATAATGTAAATCATTCAGTTTTTGAACAGATACATAATGAGTATCTATGTGCCAATCACTAGGCTAAGATTGCTCTAGTAAAAAAGATGGCAGCTCCTGCCTTCACAAAACTTATGGGGTAGAAGGGAAAACAGATAGTAATGTATAATTACAATAAAATACAGTGCATGTTGGAACAGAATATCTGCCGGGAGTACTTAACCTAGTCTAGGGGTCAGCGAAGATCTGATCTTAATTTGTCACTTGGGTTTGGCCTTGGAGATCTTTGCTGCCTCTCATTGTTCCTGCAACACAGTTTAACTGAATGATTTTTTTTCTTATTTAGATGCCTGAAACCCGCCAACTCCTACAGTTGAGACGATTTGCTCATGGAACAGCAGGTCTGGTCTTCCTTACGGCCCTCTCAGGTAGGACTCAGCTCGTCAAAGATGACCTGTTTGCATTGCACTCTAAGCTGGAACCTCTTGCCTAATGCTTTGCCCCTTCCTCCTGCATCTTTATATTTCCTTTTCACATCTGTTTCTCTCATTCCCACTATCTTCACCCTCTGTTTCCTGTTCCTTTCTCTCTTCCAAAAATTCTACTTTACTGTCAATTGAACAAAAATATTGAACATCTACCTAGATTCAGATGGCCTAGGTTCAAATCCTGGCTTCACTACCTGTGAACTATATGACCTTTGCAAGCTCTGTAACCTGTCTGGGACTTAGAGACCTTATCTATAAAATGGAGATTACGACAACAGTATGACTGCTAAATGTGAAATGTGTAGAATAGTTGTTGGCATGTAGCAAAGGCTATATAAGTGTTAGCTGTTACTATATATAAACATTATTGTTATCATCACATTACATCAAGATGGGTCAGACAAAAGGCTTCCCCACAGAGATGGTTGCAGGTGGAGAGTTCATTGGCACAGAGAGACCAACACAGGATTTTTTCATTCTTTTTTTTGAGGCTGAGTCTCACTCTGTTGCCCAGGCTGGAGTGCAGTGGCTTAATCTCAGCTCACTGCAACCTCTGCCTCCCTAAATCCAAGTGATTCTCGTGCCTCAGCCTCCCGAGTAGCTAAGACTACAGGTGCACAACACCACGCCCAGCTGATTTTTGTATTTTTAGTAGAGATGGGGTTTCACCATGTTGGCCAGGCTGGCCTTGAACTTCTGACCTCAGGTGATCCACCTGCCTTAGCTTCCCAAAGTGCTGGGATTACAGGCATGAGCTACCATGCCTGGCTGTTTTCATACTTTAAACCACACTTCCACCTCTGCTGCTCTCATTCTAGAACTGCACTATCCAGTAGAAGAGCCTGTAGCCTCATGTGGATATTTAAACTTAAATTAATTAAGGTTAAATAAAATTTAAAATTTAGTTCTTCAGTCACACTAGCAACATTTCAGATGCTCCACAGGCACATGTGGCTAGGGGCTAGTATATTGGATGGCACAAATGTAGAATACTTCCACTCTCACAGAAAGTTCTATTGATAGTACTGCTCTGGAATAAAAATAATATTGATTCAAACCAAGAGAGCCACCCAACACTTTTATTTTTGGCATAAGAGCATGAATTTTTACTTCATAAGGGACATTTAAAAAAAATATGGAGTGGGTTGGGCATGGTGGCTCACACCTGTAATTCCAGCATTTGGGATGCTGAGGCAGGTAGATTGCTTGAGCCAGGGAGTTCAAGACCAGCCTGGGCAACATGGTGAAACCTCGTCTCTACAAAAAATACAAAAATTAGCCATGTGTGGTGGTATTCACCTGTAGTCTCAGCTACTCAGGGGGCTGAGATGGGAGGATTGCTTGAGCCCAGGAGGTCGAGGCTGCAGTGAGCCGAGATTGCACTGCTGCACTCGAGCCAGGGTGACAGAGCAAGACCCTGACTCAAAAAAAGAAAAAAAGGCTAGGCGTGGTGGCTCATGCCTGTAATCCCAGCACTTTGGGAGGCTGAGGCAGGCAGATCACCTGAGGTTGGGAGTTCGAGACCAGCCTGGTCAACGTGGTGAAACCTCGTCTCTACCAAAGGGCGGGCACCTATAGTCCCAGCTACTCGGGAGGCTGAGGCAGGAGAATTGCACGAACCCTGGAGGCAGAGGTTGCAGTGAACCAAGATCATGCCGCTGCACTCCAGCCTGGGGGACAGAGCCAGACTCCGTCTCAAAAAAAAAAAAAGAAAAAAGGGAGTGTGACCCAAACATTTCTGGATTTTCTTTGATAATAAATAATGGATCAGACATCCATTAATTCATGAATACCCTCTTTATTTGTTTATCCAGGATTTAGTTTATAAGTTTTGGGATTTTTCTCACTTCCGTGTTCAGTCAACAAATATTTATTGAGCATTTGGGGAAGACAGATAATGCACAATAGAAACATAATGTGCTAGATGATATTTAGTGCCATGAAGAAAAATAAATTAGGGTCAGGAGACAGAAAGTGGGCTAGGGGAGTGCCATTTTATATAGGATCATCAAGAGAAATCTCTTTGGTAAGGTGACGTCTGAGTGGAAGCTGAGGAAGTAAGGGAGTCAGTCATGCAGACATCTGTGGGAGAGCATTTCTAAAATAAATCAGTAGCACTCAGTGGCGGGGTGAGGAGGGCATCAAAATCACTAAGGGAATTTTTCTAAGCTAATAAGCCTCTCCCCCTCCCCCCACACCACAGCCTCTACTCCATTTCTCTAGAGGAAACAGAATCTTGGGGTGGGAGCAGGTAAGGATGCAGAGATTTGAAGTTTCCTTGGTGATTGTGATGTATCTTCCCTGTTGGAGAACTCCTGTTGTAGATCTGTCTATTATTCTCTGACTGTTCCCTTAGTTTAACTCTGGGATAACAGACTTTTTCTATGTCAGAACTAGTATTTGGTCTCTTCATCCTCTCATTTTAATAAATACCATTTACCTTGGAATACAGGCGCTTTTGTGGCAGGGCTAGATGCTGGGCTTGTTTACAACTCCTTTCCCAAAATGGGAGAATCCTGGATCCCGGAGGACCTCTTTACCTTCTCCCCCATCCTGAGGAATGTTTTTGAGAATCCCACCATGGTGCAGTTTGATCACCGGATTCTGGTAAGTGTAGTTGGTGGTTACCTGCCAGAGAGCACAGGAGCCTATCATAGGCTTTGGGGTGTCAGTGAAGCACTGATGGCAACACTGAGAGGGTAGAGCAGGAACTGTATTTCCTGCTCTCTTTGGAAGAAATTTTAGGACCATTTCTCTAATCTAATGTCTTTGTTCTCATTATTCACCCCTGTCCCCCTACCCCCACCCCAGCCAAATTCTAGCTTTCAGGACGTTGCCAGCTTCTTAAAGTTCAAATGTGCCTTTTACCACTTGGCAAGTGATAACCTCCCTCAATCCTGCATGTACCTAGAAAGTCATTTCAGCAGAAATGTGGTTGAGTAGAGAAGCGAATGTGGAGACCATAGCTGCTAAGCACGTGGCTCTCGGAGCTAAACCAGAAGCTAAAGGAGCCAGGAGCTTCACCAGTACTTTTCATTCTATTTAAGCTAATATGTTTTGAGGGTCTGCTATGGGCCATTCAAAGATTGGCTTGGAGGCCTGTGTGTGATGAATTGGAGCGGGGAAAGATGAGCAGTAAGGAGACTATGAGAAGCATAGTGCTGCTGTGCAATGCCAGGGAGAGTGATGGAGATGGGGCCTGCATGGTGGGAGTGGGACTTGAGAAGAATGATGCATTTGAGAGAGAATTTAAAGGAACAGAGAGGCTGGGCACAGTGGCTCACACCTATAATCCTAGCACTTTGGGAGGCTGAGGCGAGAGGATTGTTTGAGCAGGAGTTTGAGGCTGCAGCGAGTTGTGATCACGTTACTGCATTCTAGCCTGGGAGACAGAGTGAGAGCCTGTCTCTTAAAAAATTAAATTTAATTTAAAAATAAGAGCACTGGGTGCAATGGCTCGTGCCTGTAATCCCAGCACTTTGGGAGGCTAAGGCAAGAGGATCGCTTGAGCCCAAGAGTTCAAGACCGGCCTGGGCAACACAGGGAGACCTCATCTCTACAATAAATAAATAAATAAATGAAAAGAATTAATAAGATTGGCTGTCAGGAATAAAGGTGAAGAAAGATCCAGTGAAATCCCAAAGTTTCTTCTACAGCATGCTTGAAACATGACCTACAGGGATGGGACCCTCGGAATGAGTGTGGAGCTAGAGGTGGGAAGATGTCTTCAGATGGAGGCGTATTGAGTGTGAGATGAGAGCAGCACATCCACAGAGAGGGGGCCAGAGGGCTCAGCTGTCCAACGGGGGCTGGGCTGAGGCATGTTCCCTGGTGTGGGCTGAGTCCCCACCTGCACACAGTATTTTAGCATAAGTAAAGCCTGGTTGAAATTGTCATTGTGGACAGCACTGAAAAGGAAACGAAGTGAAATAAATGTAGAAATATGATAGAAGACATTCTCCCTGATACCGTGGGAGAGGAAGGGGACCATTATTGCCAGTCCTGGACCCTTGTTCTGAAGAGATAGGAATGAAAATGAGACTTTAGGTCTTTTTTAGCACCAGCTGGCAGCACCAGCACTTTTCTCCACTCACAGCCCAGGAAATTAATAACCCTCATGTGCTGGGATCAGCCCTGCTTTAAGAATATAGGATTAGAGATATGGTTAGGGATAAGGATGCAAAGAATGACTTAAAAATGTGGGGGACACCCACATTGGAAGGTGGATGAGATCACTGGGAGTGAGGGTGTATAAAGTGGTACATACAGAATCTTAGGTGGAGCCTGGGTGATACCGACGTTTAAGTGGCAAGCAGAAGAGGACGGTGGAAGAGACAGCCTGTGGAGGAGTAATCAGGGTGGGACTGCAGGGAGGTTCTCTGTGACTGGTACAGGAAAGTACTTCATGGTTGCTGAGAGGTTCTAGAGGAGACATGTGTAAGGTGAGTAGAAACCTGGCACTTCTATCTAATGTGATAGACTCACTCTTCCCTGCAGGGAATCACTTCAGTCACTGCCATTACAGTGCTCTACTTCCTGTCTCGGAGAATTCCCCTTCCTAGAAGGACCAAGATGGCAGCAGTGACTCTGCTGGCTTTGGCATATACACAGGTATAAACCGCTTCTTTTTGTTCTGACAGTATCCCCAATACAAAGTTAAAAAAGGGGCTGGGCACAGTGGCTCATGGCTGTAATCCCAGCACTTTGGGAGGCCTAGGTGGGCAGATCACTTGAGCCAGGAATTCAAGACTAGCCTGGGCAACATGGCAAAACCCCATCTCTACAAAAAAATACAAAAATTAGATGGGCATGTTGGTGTGTGCCTGTAGTCCAAACTACTTGGGAGGCCGAGATAGGAGGATCACCTGAGCCAGGGAGGTTGAGGCTGCAGTGAGTCAAGATTGCACCACTGCACCCCAGCCTAGACAACAGAGTGAGACCCTGTCTGTTTAAAAAAAAAAAAAAAAGGAAAGGTGACAGACTAGGAGAAAATATTTTCCATATTTATAATAAATTAAAAGATTAATAACCGGAAAATAAGTAAAGGACATTAATACACAATTACCACAGAAACAATGATTAATGGCCAGTAAACATGAAAAGCCGTTCAGCTTCACTTATAATCAGAGAGGAGCAAATTTAAAAAATAAGTACCATTTTGTGCCTATCAAATTGGAAAACAGTGAAAAAAAAGATAATCAGGTATTGCCATGGGCATGGGAAAATGGATACCTTCAAATATTCTTGGTGAGAGCATGAGTTAGTACAGTTTTTTCCAGAGGGCAATTTGGCAATATCTTTTTTTTTTTTTTAGAGGCGGAGTCTCACTCTGTCACCCAGGCTGGCAATATCTTTTAAAAGTTAAATGGATAATTCTTTGGCCCAGCAAATGGACTTATTAGTGTCTGTCCTAGAAACAGTCCAATGCACAAAGACCTTTTGTATGAGAAAATTCATCATAGAATTGTGATAGTGAAAAATTGGAAACAACCTAAATAGTTAAAAAACTATGGGCCGGGCACAGTGGCTCACGCCTGTAATCCCAGCACTTTGGGAGGCCGAGGTGGGCGGATTACCTGAGGTCAGGAGTTCAAGACCAGCCTGGCCAACATGGTGAAACTCTGTCTCTACTAAAAAATACAAAAATTAGCCAGGCGTGGTGGCACACGCCTGTAATCCCAGCTACTTGGGAGGCTGAGGCAGGAGAATTGCTTGAGCCCTGGAGGTGGAGGTTGCAGTGAGCCGAGATCATGCCATTGCACTCCAGCCTGGCAGACAGAGTGAAACTCTGTCTCAAAACAAAACAAAACAAAACAAAAAAAACTATGGTATATCCATACTGTGTGATACTGCACAGCAGTTTAATAAGATCTCAATACGTACTGTATATTGCTAAGTGAAAAAAAGCAAGTGACAGAACAATATGTTTTTTAAAAGCACAAAACTATATATTTCTCTGCAAACATACTAAAGTACAAGTATGCAGAAACTGGTAACAGTGACTACTCTGGGGAACCGGGATGGATTGAAGAATAAGGGGAATTTTAGGTTTATCAATTTTGTTAGAATTTCTTTCATTGTAAGCATATTTGCTTGTGAAATTAAAAATGTGTGTATTTTAAGTGCTCTGATAGGAGGATGTGGAGGTTTGTGTGTGGTTATCCACGCCTGGCCATTTTCAATGTGAACTTTGGGTTACTGCCTTTCCTATTGCCTTCTTTCCTTTGTGACAGGTGGGCTTGGGCATCAGCACGCTGCTGATGTATGTCCCAACTCCTCTGGCTGCCACTCACCAGTCAGGCTCCTTGGCTTTGCTCACTGGCGCTCTTTGGCTGATGAATGAACTCCGAAGAGTCCCAAAATGATTCTTAGAGGACCAGCCTCCTGGGACTGTGACTGCTTTTGAGAGCTCTTCAGAGATCATAAGAACTTGGGCTTTTCTATGAGATGACCTTGACATACCAAGTGGTTTCCAAATGGTCAACTTACTTAAAAATCTTTTCCTGTTTTGAGATAGTCACTGGATCAAGAATGCATTAAGTGTGGTTACCCTAAACATTCACTTTTAAATCTGCTTTTCATGTTGAAAATCAGTTTTAATGTAGAGAAAGAAATGTCTGCCATTTGCTGCTTAACAGGCTTTGTGTCAGGTTTTTCAGTGTTGGCAAGCTCTTGGTTCTACGTGGATGATTTCTGTCTCCTTGTTCTCCTGAATCCTTAATTCTGCCTAAATAGAATTTCTTTATGATCTTAACTTCACTTCCGTTAGGTGAAGATTGAAAGGATAGGATTGACATACCCAAAGTAGCCAGCTGGTCTTCAGCAAAAAAAAAAAAGCTAATGTCTTCTAATATCCTGATTTTCAGAAATCGGGAAATTGCAAATTTTGACAAGCTTAATGTGTATATGTAGCAAAATGGTTTTTAAGTACTTGGAAAAAGAGGTAATCGCCAAATAGTTCCTTTTTTTTTTGGAGTTTCACTCTTGTTGCCCAGGCTGGAGTGCGGTGGTGTGATCTCAGCTCACTCTGCAACCTCCACCTCCCAGGTTCAAGTGATTCTCGTGCCTCAGCCTCCCGAGTAGCTGGGGGACTACAGGCACTAGTCACCATGCCTGGCTGATTTTGTATTTTTAGTAGAGAAGGGGTTTCACCATGTTGGCCAGGCTGGTCTTGAACTCCTGACCTCAGGTAATCTGCCCACCTCGGCCTCCCAAAGTACTGAGATTACAGGCATGGGCCACCATGCCCAGCTAGTTCCTCTTTTGTTAAGGCTGTTAACATTACAAGGTCAGAAAGAGGAATGGAATCGACAGTATAAATTGGTTCCTGAGAGGGTTTCCTAACAGCTTTGTAATAAGAAAAATATGGCCTTGATGGTGTAGTACATGGACATCTATCCAGTTATTTAAACAAATGGTTGACTGCTGAATTAATGTGATTTTGGTCTCTATTGATATTTCATAGGGCTCTGTCTTATTCAACTTTACTTTTAAAATCAGTAATTTGGATGAAGGCATCAGAAACATCTGATTTGAGGATGGAGTAACCCAATATTGCTAATATAATAGATGACAGTGGCAACTGAAAACAGTCCCAGAATGACCCCATCGAGATGAAATTAAACAGATTAGAAATGTAACATACTCATTTAAATTAAATAAGTTGTATAAGTTTGGGCTGAAGAAACCTGGCCTTATATCATTTCATATAAAAAAGACTTGGGGATTTCAGTTGTCCTTAGGTTCAATATGAACCAACTAGTATTCATGTTGTTATTATATAACACAGAAAAATTAGTGGTACTTCAGGTTTTATCAGTAGAAGTGTCATAGCCATAGTCAGAATACCCCTAACATACTGCATTTCACTCTGGGTACCAAATTTAAGCAAGATATTGATGGCCACTAAGTGTGTATCCAGAAGAAGAGACCAGAATGGTGAGGAGTCCAGAACCCCTATCACACAGGGAATAGTTGAAGGAACTAGGGATATTTAACTGGAGAAGAGAACATCTGGGGAGAGAGCAAGATTCCTGTCCTTGAGAAGTTGAAGCCATCTCATGCAGAAGAGGGAATGAGCTTCCATTATGCTGCAGAGCTGGCAGCAATGGGTGAAAGTTGCAGGAAGTTAGTTTTAGTTCTGTAGAAGGCAAGAGTAGGGTAGACCAAATCAAATGCTCACTGGGGTCAGGCTGATGGAGACAGTAACACTGGCGAGCAGGTGCCCCAGCTCGGACTATACTGCTGAGCTCTGGTCTGTTGCTGCCACTCTACAGGTCCAGGGTTGTTAGATCTTCTGGGTTTTTGTTTTGCTTTTTGAAATAAGGAAAATAAGTTTATCTTAAGTTTATTTTTCCTTGGATATACCTAGATTCCATACAGTGACAATACAAATACAAAGGGAGAACATCTGGATTTCATCCTTGACCTCATTTACAAAGCAAAAAGAGATGCTGGATTCAGATATAAATGTTTAATTTTACAGTGTTTAAGTCACCAAATCTTCTGTTTTGTAAAAATAAGCCACATATCTAGATTTTTCTGTGAAAGCTCTCAATTAAGTGTTGGGAACTAATTTCAAGATTTTAAAAAATGTTATGCAGGCTTAACATGTCTGTGAGCCATAAATGACCTAACGTTTCCCATTTTTAGTCTCTGAACTAGGTGATCTCAGTTCTCTTTCAACTCCAGTACTCTGTAAGTTTCTGTGACCTGTAGTGTGCCATTCTCAGCTGGTGATATGGTTTGGATGTTTTGTCCCCTCCAAATCTCATGTTCAAAGTGTGACATTCAGTGTTAGAGGTGGGCCTAGTGGGAGGTATTTGGGTCATGGGGGCGGATCCCTTATGTATGACTTTGTGCCATCCCCATAGTAATGAGTGAGTTCTCACTGGTTGTTTATGCAAGAGCTGGTTGTTTAAAAGAGCCTGAACTTCCTCCTCTCTTGCTTGCTCTCTCTCACCATGTGACACACTGGCTCCCCTTCACCTTCTGCCATGATTGTAAGCTTCCTGAGGCCCTCACCAGAAGCAGATGCCAGCGCCATGCTTCCTATACAGTTCTATGCAGAACAGTGAGCCAGATAAACCTCTTTTCTTTCTAAAAATTGTCAGGTATTTCATTATAGCAATGCAAGCCGACTAACACAGGTGATTCTTAGCAAAACAGTTTGTCAATTTGGGTGGGCTTATGCTGTTGCCTAGAAGAGATTCCCAACTTCTCTCTTATTTGAATCTTAGAAAAATCCCAAAGCCCAAGCTTCATCTAAGACCAATTAAGTCACAATCCCTGGAGGCAGTAAAAGGCATATTTTTAAAGTTCCCCAGGTGATCCCAATGTGCAGACAAGTCTAGGGACCACTGGCTTAGGTCCTAATAGCCTAGTTACCTTAGAAAGTTCTGACTAGCTTATTCCCATTCCCTTCTAATTTCCACCCCACCTTATCATTTGATCTGCTATGTTGCTCCTGTTAGTATGTTAGTAGGATATGGTCTCTTCTGGATAGAATCCTTCAAAGAAAGGGAACTGTAGTTCCTGAGGCAGGTTCCCACACCATCCTCTCCTGATCCTCAAACCCAGGTTGTCCTTAGTTAATTGAGTCAGCAGAGGGCAGTATGACCCAACCCAAAGAACCATATATTAATGCTTCTACAGTTCCCTCCAAGGAAGTAGCAACTCGTGAGTGAGTTAAGGTTTCAGATGTTTTACTTCATTTTTCTTTTATTACAGATGATGAATACATTTGGAAAAACAACTGGTTGCATTTAGCTATATAACTGTATTATATCTATGAGCTTCTGGTGAATGATTATCTTAGGTTTTTTTTTTTTGTATTTGTGTTATTCCCAGCACTCCCAGACACATATCAAATATTGAATTAGTGAATGCATGAATGGAAAATGGATAATTACAGATTGATGTCCCAAAAAAAAAAAAGTCATCACATACTTGTAGGATTAAATAGATTTCCCTTAATATTTTCAAAGGTCTCTCTGCACTTGTGTCCATTGTTTTTAAAACACGAACGAAATTAAAACACATGGCTTTCTGAATCAGTCAACCTAGAATTTTTTATCTATAACTTAGACTGACAAATACTATCTATTGTAGCAGGGGTGATGACTAGCAACTCCCTAAAGCAATGTTGGTTGCAGAGATCAACACTGATAATCATGATTTTAGGATAACCAGTTTATCTACAGCTACGCTTGTGGTCCTGGGATGAATGGTGGGTTATATATCAGCATACGTACCACATATACCCATGTCCCTGCGTAAGGGAGAATGCATCACCTCTCTAACATGCATCACACATTTTCCTCAACACTGACCTAAAATGTTTGTCAGTGAGAATTTTAAGAATTCAAAATTCAACAAAATTATTGTTTAATGTGAAGCAGTAGAAAAACAGTCTTAACAACTCCCCAAAGCAATGTAATACAGGCAGCCTTTGGTTTTTTAAAGTGTAGAGTGTCTAGCTGTAGATCATAATAAAAAGATGTCTTTCACCACACTCTGCAGAGGCCATTGATCAAGGTAGAAGTAAAGGGGGAGACGCGGCATGTACTTCAGGACTTCAACTAAAGGGAAATTGTGGAATGAGAATTTCAAATACAACACAGTGACTGAAACAGTAGAAACCAAAGTGTGTGTCTGGAATCCCTGCTTGCAGAAAGACATTTATGAAGCTAATAAGGGGTGGTCTTCACCAGCAGCAGGCCAAATGCCGGCAAGTGCTCTGCAGGAGGGGCCACTTAGGAAAGTACCAGGGCTGCCTTGGAGTGGAGAAGGAGGAGTGGCCACCAGAGGGTATACAAGTGGTTGCCCTTCTTTAAAAGAAGAGGCTCAGGAGCAGACATGTCTTTATGCTAGCCTGAAGTCATGCGTGTGTGGCTATACATAGCCTGTGATTCAGAAAACTTTTCAACTTTGGTTTTCATAAAAATGGCAAGCAATGGTGGATTACATTTTAAAAGTGAAAGCCCTTGTAGTATGAGTAATGATTCAGTTTTATTAATAAAAGGATCTCCTTATTGCTCAGATTTTCAGAGAAACAAAATGGTCAACTGGTGTGTTATTCCTTCCTCGTCCCTCTGATAACAGTACTGACAAACTGGAAAATAATGAAGTATTAGAGCAAAAAAGAAATGTGTAATAACACAAGAGAAGTCTATTAGGATATAAGATAAGTAAGACAGAGCAGGCTTAAAATGAAGCTTGAACAAGCCATCTGCAGAAACAGAAAACAGGGTAGATGGGACACCCAAACAGGGTGCCACAGCTTTCCAACTTAGATCCAGGTTATGAGAGAATGAGCCAAGAACACAACCTAAAAGTTTTCAATTTGAGGTATATTATCTGCTTGCTATTCTATAGTATTAATCAAAATATTATTGACTAATAACCCTGTTATTATTAATCACAACTTTTGGTTTTGAGTCTTAGTTTTTTGACAGCAATATTTTTGGTAACACCAGGAAAATCCTCACAAGTTATTGCCCCAGGGGCTGGAATCTGGAGCTAGCGTCCCTAAGAGACTAATATGGGAGAATTTGAAACATCTGCTATTTCTACCATAATTCTTATTCCCAATCAACATTACACCACATACCACAGCAAAAAGGACAATTAGATACTAGTTTTGAATTAATTCGAAAAGTTTAAAGACAACAAAAAGAAACAACCCTCTGTTTCTGTAACAGAGTCTGGAAACTGCCCAAGAATTACAACGAAGTTCTTTAATGAGGTAGATGTAATAGGCATTTATACCTTCATCTAGGCTGTAGTCATCTAATGAATTTTTGGATGTTGTAGTAAAGGAAATTGTATAAAATTGTTTTAAAAAGATGTATAAAATTTAAAAGTACGAAAAGAAATACAGGAACAAGAATAGATGTAGTGAAAACTTGGCAATATTTCTAACAAAAAGTATTTTTTTTCAAAGTTTATTCCTAAATGTGAGCAAAGCAGTCATAAATGAATGTTACAAGCAGTTGTAAAGATTGGGCATGGTTAGTTGTGGCCAGTTGTTTTATAAAGAATAGATTCTGTTTACACTTGTAGAAAGATTCTGTTTCATCGTAGCTGACAAAGTAGTTGGGGTGTCTGTGTTACAGAGAAAACTGGGGCCTAGGAGGCCAGTCAGTATGACTTTGCACATATTACAACTGCTCTAGGCCTCATTTTCATCACCCGTATAAATCAAGGGGGTTGACCAGAAGACCTTTAAAATCCCAGCTTTAAAACTCTTCTGAAATTTATTATGATTGCTATTAGAAACTCCGTTCCCACCAACCTTATCATCGGGGTTATGGATAAAATAGGAGGCTCTTTTGGGCAGCCTGGTCTTCTAAACCAAAGGACAAAATGCTCTTCCCAAAATCATACGATTTTTCTACCTTGTCTTCTGCCTTTAGTTTCTAATCTTGTCTAGCCACTTTGATAGATGAGAACCGAACCGGAGATGGTAAGTGATGGGCCTCGGGTACCAGAGCTAGTAAATGACAAAGCCAGAACTAGAATCCAGGTCTGCTATTCGTTAAGCCTACTGTTCTTTCCCTTAAGTGATACCACTCACTTGTCTTTCATCCCTGACAAAAAAACAAAACATAAAACTGTGAGAAGCATCTGTTTAGATGATACCAGTGAGAAGTATAAATTATTTCAAAAATGTAAATATGGATGTGATAATAAATGTTAATGCCTAAAAAGACTAGCTTAGCAAGTGCATGGCAGACATTTTTCAGCAATCACTGGATATGATCTTGAAGTTAAAGGAATCTCTTAGGATGAGGAGGAGTTGGGGCAGGATACTTTGGAAGACATTTGGAGAATAAATAGAAGATTGGTGGAAAGTGATGAAACTTCCCCAGACCGGAATAGACACTGTGGACTACTATAGCAGGGCGGGAGAGAGGAGGGCATGGATTGAAGAACTGTTAGGTACTATACTCACCACCTGGTGATGGGATCTGTACCCCAAACCTCAGCATCACTCAATATACTCATGTAACAAGCCTGCACTTGTACCCCCTGAATTTGTTCCTTGGTGTGGGAACAAAAGTTTCCCAGATTAAGGAAATTCAAGGAGCTAAAGTACAGAGAGAAAAAATGGTATAATTTGGCTTAGAGTTAACCGCAACTTAAGTGAATGAAATGCCACATAAATGGGTATTTTACGTATTTTTCATTATGTTCTTGTGACAAGAATTTTGGGGAAAGTGATGGATTGTGCTATCACAAGACTAAAAAGCATCACTACAAGCCACGGACTCCTATTTTGACATTTGTGACCTGTCTCAGTAATAACAAGAGTGCTAAAACAGTTCAGGTTCATTGTCTCTGTTAACAAGAGTGGTTGGTAAGATTCAAAGGAACCAGTGGAATGTGAATTTTATGACACCATAATTATCTTCATGGGAGAACCACCAAAGTGCAGAAATGCAAATAGAAGAGAAATCTTTAAAAACCAAAGGGTATGACAAGATAGATTTCTCCTCCTAGAAGCAAATTATTTTATTATAAGGAAGAAATATATTTAAGTAATTGGCCCTCAGCAAGGAGTAAGTAGCTTTTGTTTCTAGCTAATGAGATTTCATTTAAAATCTATTAATTGGGAGAATAGAATAAACAAAGGAGCCCATACCAATAATAAATATTCAGTTCTTCTGAGGGATATGATAAAATTTTCCTTCAGTACTGTGGAACTCCTGGAGACCTTGCTCATGGTAATAAAGACAAGCCTAGATCCCATAATATTAAAGTAATGAACAGGAAATAACACATTAAATACTCCAAGACAAAATAAGAATAAGAAATACATATATATTGAAAAAGTGATAAATGTAGGTATCCTGAGATTCTCAACTATAAAAAGAACAGTAATAGCAATTTGAATAATACACATAAAATCCTTAAGAGTGTCTGCTACATAACAAAGGCATAACAAATAATGGCTATTATTACAGCCAGGATGAAGAATACTAATAAGAGCTTTCAAATTGGACCAATCACTACTTCCCTGTTTCAAGTTCATTTTTAGCACATGAACATGATCACTGTTACCCAGTTAAGTAGCTTCTGACTAGATCATTGATTAGATCTCACAAAAAAAACAAAAATAGTATATGGAAACCAAGATGAGGGCAAAAGAAAATGTTACCTGAGTAGGCAGCTAAAACATATTTTGACATTATTTTTAAGCAGCGTTCATAAGGTTCACGGAGCACAGATAATAAAAGAAAATCAAAGCAATGTAGAAGTCTTAAAAACCAAAGGAAATTGCTATGAAAGAAACCCTAATGAAAGGTAAGAGATTTCCAAAGGAAACAGAGGGCAGGTGCAGTAGCTCATGCCTGTAATCCCAGCACTTTGGGAGGCTGAGGCGGGAGGATTGCTTGAGTCCAAGAGTTTGAGACCAGCCTGGACAACATAGGCTCCATCTCTAAAAAAATAAAATAAAAAATTAGCTGAGTGTGGTGGCACACACCTGTAGTCCCAGCTACTCTGGAGTCTGAGTTGGGAGGACTGCTTGAGCCCAGGAGGTTGAGGCTGCAGTGAGCCATGATGTTGCACAACTGCACTCCAGCCTGGGTGACAGCATGAGGCCCTGTCTCCAAGAAAAAAAAAAAGGAACAGAGTCTGCATGCTTAATCCATGTTTATCTAATTTTAAAACAATACAAGACTGGTCATCTTTTTATCTACCAACCAAGGGTCAGTATACTTATTTTTATCTTAGTTTATTTCTAGGATGATCTTAATTTCTTTTTCCCTGTTTTATGAAGCATTTAATTCCTTTCTGTTCCCAGTATGAAATTTATTTTTGAAGAATTCTACTTTTGTTTTCTTTAAAGCCAGGGACTTTTTCCCCTATTAATCTAATCCCAGAAATCAAAGGTGACGAAAAGAAAAGAAAATGCTCCCAGCCCTGGGAGCATATTCGTGGACAGGACATTCAAGGCTACATGTAGGAAAGGGTAAAATATAAGAAAGATTCCATGCGGACCCTGATGAAGAGAAATCCTCATGCAATTTAATGGCTAAATGTGGAGGAGAAGCAAAGCTCTGGAAGGGTAGTGGGTGAAGATGTAATTATTATGGCTTTTCCTCTTGCTTCATTAATTGAAGTGCTGTTTGTGACTCAGCAGTCTCTTAATAGAGGTTCTGAAAGTTGCCAGATGGCTTATTAACAGATTGATCTATTCCAAATTTGCTCCCTTTCAGACATTCCAAGAGTCAGAAATTGAGAAACTTCTATTTCTCAGAAATAATTAATAAGAACTTTGATTTTATTGCCTTTGCCCAGTCTCCTGATTCTGTTCCCCTTTTCTTTAAAAACAACCCAAATACATTCCCCAAACTACATACTGATTTTCGCAGTGAAATGAAAGAACTCTCTTTGTACCTTCCTGTGTAAGGGCTCACAAAAACAGGCCCAGGGAACAGTGACCTAAAATCAGAAAAATCCAGGTTCCCAGTCCCCATCACAGTTTCTCCATCCTACTAACACACTTAAGGCTCAAAAAGCAAAATTAATGCCCAAACGGCCTGTGAGGCACATAAAAATGGAAAAATTTTATATCCTCGTCATACCAGGCATAGATACTAAATCTTCCACAGACCATTCATTTAGAAGGGGTTCTAACCTTTAAAGTCATGTACTAACATCATCAACACTATGACAGGGATCTTGGATCACACCCATGATGGCTTCTTTGTCAAGTAAGCAAGGAAGTTATATCATTTTGGTGCCTGGAAATTCCTATGTGGTCCATTGAACTGCAAAGATCTTGGATCCCTGTTAAAGGCTGTGGATCTCCACATAAATGATATCTCTGTTACAGAGAAAGAAGGGGCTGCTGCACTTGCTAGAATGTCTCTGGCTTTGTATCAGATGCTACAAGTTTTCATTTCAACCAGGCTTCCAGTGTGCCCAATGCCAAACTTCATGCTTTAGCAAGGGAAGAAAAGGTGAGATTCCAGGAACACATCAGACCTCTCAGAAGGAGTCAAAGCCTGCTTCACTTGGACAAAGCTTGGTCCCTGGTATTAGCACCAATCTCCTGTCATTTAGTTCCTCACAGATTAAATTATAGCTTCTCTCAGAGAAGACCTGGGTACGGAGAAGGAATTATGGTAGAAAGTAAAGTAGAAATTCCAAGGGCAAATATCCACAAGGTCAGACATCACAGCATCTGAGGCCATATAAGAAAGTGGAGGAATTCAATGAGCAGCAACGCGGGGGTGCTCAAACTTTTCTAGTCCTGGTCCAGCCTCACGGCCCCACCTGTACTCCCATCATGGGCACCACCTCTTCAAGCCACAGCAAGTCCAATGGAGCTGAGGCTCGTGTTTGTCGGTGGTGAATTCGTCGTAGCCGCAGAAGGTATAGGACGATGGCCAGTAGCACCACCAGGATACAGGCAAAGAAGAGATAGTGGTTGTATACAAAGGAGAGACGGAACCAGCTACCATGGGCTTGTCGGACACCTTCCTGCCGAAGATCCCTAGGGAAGAATTAAGAATTTGTAGGTGGAAAAAACTGTTAAGTTTCAGAGGGAGACATTTACTGATTTGAAAGGCCCAGTAGTGTTATCACATTTATTCCATCCACATAAACATTTTATGACACCAGCTCCACAGAGCAGGCAAAGCCGAAGAACATCCCCCGCCCCAGGAACCCTTCTGTGTCTTCCTTTCCACGGCCTCCAGAAGGGACCTCCAAGCTTACACCCTCCAGAATCTAAGCCAAGATGGGAAGGCCTTTGAAATTGAATCCGAAAAAATGAACAGAAAGGCTAGATTGATCACCTGTAACGTAAGTCTTAAAATATGGCTTATAAATACAGTACTAATGAGAATAGGGTATCCCCTGAATCCAATAAAGAAATCAGAGTGTGTCTAAATCCGTTTTTTAAAGTTGCTATGCAGCCAAGTGCAGTGGCACATGCTTGTAATCAAAGCACTTTGGGAGGCCAGGCCAGGAGAATTGCTTGAAGCCAGGAGTTCAAAACCAGCCTGGTCAACATAACAAGACCCCATCTCTGCAAAAGAAAAATCAAAAAATTAGCTGGGCATGGTGGCGAGCACCTGTACTCCCAGCTACTCAGAAGGCTGAGGCAGGAGAATCACTTGAGCCCAGGAGTTCAAGAATGCAGTGAGCTATGAACACGGCACTGCCACCACACTCAGCCTGGGCAACAGAGCAAGACCCTGTCTCAAAAAAATAATAAAAAATAAAGGTACTATGTTTCCTTAGGATCTAGGATATATCCAAATCAAGCTGTTACCTGATCAACTGTATTGCAGTCTGATAAAAATAAGGCGATATGAAAACCAAGTGTAATGGTCCACCTGGCTAGAACAGAAGCCACTCTTCAGTGGTCCAGATCCAGATCTAGTTTTGTCTGGTTTGACCTGCAGTGTTCTTCTAGAATGCGAATCTCTAAACTGAAAGACTTCATAAAAAATATGGATTTCTGACTTTTCTGGACAGATGAGAACTGGCAAATGCTGGGACAGTGCTTGTGCATGACAGTAACCAGCCCCGTTAACTGGGATACACGCTGCAGTTGTGGGCAACCCCACCTAGCCCACTTCCCTCACTTCTGTTACCTGCCTGGCTCCTGACGGTATTGAGTTTAGAGGAACAGACATCAAAGATACAAAATTCATCTGAGTTTATCTGAAATAGTCCAGGGTACAGAGTACCTACAAATTGTCCCAAATATCTGACAGTACATAAAGGTAAGGCATCAGGCTACCAGAGTTTGATGAAAGTAGCCCCACTAAAAACATCTCACGTCCTTTATTCTAATTCTGACCCACCAAAAAGCCTTCTAAGTCAATGACACAATGTCTGGAGTGCCTCCCTACGTTATGAAAGATTGCTCTAGACATCCTACCCCTGTTCTTTAGTCAGATGTGTTTTCCAGGATAACCCAAGAATGACATTTTAGCTTGTCAGTATCTTGGAAGTGATTAGTAAGAGCTCAGTCCTAAAGACTGGTTTGTTGTGAGTAAACAAATAAAGCTGGATTTCTGAAACAGCAAAGCTGAGACTCCAGACCAGTAATGCTCAACCTTCTTTCTGTTCGAGCATGCCTGGTAGTAACGGTGGCTCACATGGAAGTAAAGGAGTTTTTGTTTTTGTGAGGGGGTAGGAAGGTCACTTAAGACCTATTCTAAGCCGGTTAAAAAAAAAAAAGAAAGAAACCGATTCTGAGGCATCAACTGATATCCTGAGCTCAAGATACCAGATTGGTCAGTCTTACTTTACCTGAGTGGTAAGAATCGTGTTTTATATAGAATGGCTCCCAGCGTCCACTGAACCTCTCGGTCATACACCAGCTGGGCTGTCCGCAGGTTTGGGTAGTCATAGGGAAAGTGGAATCCTTCGTGTAAGACTTGGTACATCCAAGCTGATTTAAAACACTGGTATCTGTGTGACAAAAATAATTAAATTTAAAAAAAAGAGAAAAGAATTCTAATACTTTCCTTTGCAATAAGCCACTCCGTATTCCCACAGTTATTAAAAGACCTACCTCCTCCCACTTCACCTTCCTCACCTCTAAGTGGGTTATTTCTAAGTCAGCCTACTTATCTTGTGCTTACCACAAAGGCAATAATGATACTGTGGCTGTGTTTTTCTTTTTCTTTTTTTTAGGAGTCCCTATCTTCAGAGAGCATATTAAAATATCTACAAATGTAATTATATGATGTTTGGGATTTGCTTCAAAACAACCCAGTTGAAGTAAGGGGGATTGTGGATGGGAAAACAGATAAAAACAAGATGGGCCAGGAGCTGATAACTGTTAGTAGGAAAGCAGGGTGACAGGTACACAGGAGTTGATTACACTATTCTAGTTTTGTTTATGTTAAAACAATTTTTTTTTTTTTTTTTGAGACAGAGTCTCACTCTGTCGCCCACACTGGAGTGCAGTGGCGCAATCTCGGCTCACTACAACCTCCACCTCCTGGGTTCAAGCAATTCTCCCTGCCTCAGCCTCCCAAGTAGCTGGGATTACAGGCACCTGCCACCAAACCCTGCTAATTTTTGTATTTTTAGTGGAGAGGGGGTTTCACCATGTTGGCCAGGCTGGTCTTGAACTCCTGAACTCAGGTGATCCACCCACCTCAGCCTCCCAAAGCACTGGGATTACAGGCGTGAGCCACCATGCCCGGCAATGTTAAACAATTTTTAACTAAAACATTTAAAAATGAAAGGACCAATGAACCATACTGGCAAAATGTTATTTGTTGAAGCTGTGTGATAATTACATGAGGGTTTATGTTGCTATTCTCTCTACTTTTCTATATGTTTGATATTATCTATAATACAAAGTTAAAAAAAAAAAAATCACTTTTGGCCGGGCCTGGTGGCTCATACCTGTAATCCTAGCACTCTGGGAGGGCGAGGCAGGCGGATCACTTGAGCTCAGGAGTTCAAGACCAGCCTGGCAACATTGTGAAACCCTGTCTTTACAAAAAAATACAAAAATTGGCCAGGCATGGTGGCACATGCCTATAGTCCCAGCTACTTGGGGGGCTGGGGCAGGAGAATTGCTGGAACCCAGGAGGCGGAGGTTGCAGTGAGCTAAGATCGTGCGACTGCACTCCAGCCTGGGTGACAAAGTGAGATTCTGTCTCAAAAAAAAAAAAAAAAAAAACAATCACTTTTGTTGTCAAATCACTTGACGAGAACTCTGTTTGGTAACCACTGATTTCTTCTGGCTTTGCTATAATAGGCTCACTATTTTGGCCCCTATCCCTCAGAAAATCAAGTCTGGAATAATCAAATGTTCCCTCAACATGAAATCTAATCTGCATTATTGCTCACTCTCTCTCCATTATAATCTGCCATCTAGATTTTAAGGCCACATCTAAGGAGGAAAGGGAAGTAACTTACTTGAGTCGATGCTCATCTGCATGTGATGAAAAGAGGCCATTCTTGAATCTCTGAGTTAGTACCGACCAAGCCATGCCACAGTAATCCTGGATCAACCACAGAGAAATAGTGCAACATGAATTTGGAGGCAAACTCTACCTTCCCCACAGTCACAGCTGTTCGATTTCTAAAGTTACTTGTGGGCTACCAGCTGACAAAGGAAAACAGAAATGGCGTATTCATTCACTAAACACTGCGCCATACCTGTTTATTCCCGTCATCCCATGTCTAGCACCAAGCCAGCTTGATGTGGCTTCTGAGCCTCTTAGGCTTCAGAGGGGCTGAGGTTAGGACTAACAAATAGCAACGTCAAAAGCCAAAGATAGCTTCATTCTACTCCACATAGGACTGACATGAGCAGGGAGAGCAGATGGAAGAGGATGGTTAGAAACCTGTCATTGGCCTCCCTCTCACCAAAATAATCATTCCTTTTGGTTTGTTCAGTAAACTAACATTTACTGAATGTCTGCTATGTGCCAGGTGCTGTTCTAGATGCCAGGGAATCATGCAGTAAATAAAACAGACAATAATTCCTGTCCTCAGGAAGCTTACATTCTAGTGGTAGGAGACAGACAATAAACACACACACACACACACACACACACGGTACGTTGGATAACATAAATGCTCAGGGAAAAATAAAGCAGGAAAGGGCAACAGGTAATATGGGGAGTGTTGTCATTTTGGATAGAGTGGTCCCAGAAGGTGGCTCTGGGAAGATAACGTTTGAGTCAAAGTTAAAAAGGTAAGGGAAAAAAATCGTTGTTTTACCTGGAAAAGATAATATGTTAAGCCCAATAACTTGAGCCTTTTGGTGTTCAAGGGAATAGAATTTGAAGAAGTTTTGAGATAAGAGAAAGAGTCAGGCCATGGATAGTTAGGGAGCTCTGGGCTCCAGAAAAAAAGGGAGCATGAAGGTCTTCCTGGAGGCTGGAGAGAAAGGAGCAAATACAAACCAGGTGTCCCACAGTATTTCTTAAGGACTGTCTTTTGGGAACAGAATAGTACAGATACTGCAGATATTATTCTGCTGGGAGCCTTACACTAAGAGAACCCTAGAGAATTGTAAGAAAGAAAGAGAAAGGTAGGCAGGGAAGAAGGAAGGAAGGGAGGGAGGGAGGGAAATATGAGGAGAGGCTGGGTGCGGTGACTCATGCCTGTAATCTCAGCACTTTGGGAGGCCAAGGCAGGCAGATCACCTGAGGCCAGGAGTTCCAAACCAGCCTGGCCAACATGGCAAAACCCCATCTCTATTAAAATAACAAAAATTAGCCAGGCATGGTGGTGGGCATCTGTAATCCCAGCTACTCGGGAGGCTGAGGCAGGAGAATCACTTGAACCCAGAAGGCAGAGGTTGCAGTGAGCTGAGATCGTGCCACTGCACTCCAGCCTGGGCGACAGAGCGAGACCCCATCTCAAGAAAAAAAAAAAAGAAATATGAGGACAGATTCTCCCATTAGTTTCTCTGATGAAAAAGATAGAGACACACAACAATTCAAAGAGATGGCCCTAAATTAAGCAGAAAATGATAGAAAGCTGGCTAAACTTTCATCTGTCCAGGTACCAGTGATTTAATATGATGCTTGAGTCCTATATATGCTCAAAGTGAATTTTTACTCCTCTATTTTAAATCTAAACAAACTTCCATCGTCATTGCTTTTTACAACATCTAATATTCCCAGGGACCCCATACCACTCTGCCTCTTAATACCTCAAACCAAAAGAAAGATGGACTTGCCCCTCTGGGTGATATCATCTCCAAAAGCACATTACAACAGAGAATAGCTAGCAAGAGGAAAAATACTGGAGGTGACATTTCTTGGGCATAAACATTAAACAAGACTATTGGAAAGCTGGAAGAAAAACCATTAGCCAACACAAAAATTTTACACCTGGGTAATAATTTGGGTGATATGACATCCATGGAAACGAAATTTAGTTAATTAGAAGGCAGTACAGCATAGCTAGATCCTTAAGTTCTCTGAGTCCACTTCCTCATCTGTAAAATGAGGGTTCAAAGGGCTCCTGCAAAGAACAAGTGAGATTCTGTATGCAAAGCCCTTTGCACAACAGCTGGCACAGAGTGAGGCATTCAATAAATGGCTGCTGCCAGCATAAGCCATGTTTATCATTAATAATTTACCTGAGCAGCCTTGGCAAATGTTGGCCCATGGTAGCGGCCACCAATGCGCAACACATCCTCTGTACAATAAAAAAACTCAGAGAAGCCGTAGAACTCGCTGTTGTTGAAGTCAATTGGCGATTGATAGATGCCATTGAGTGAGGCCTGGCTGGTGTTGGAGCGAGCCAAGAGGGGGCTCAGCATTGCCCTACAAGACACCCAGTCTCCTCTTCCTCGGACATGCAAGACTTGGCTGTTCCTCTCCACCACATCTGTGAGTCCCACTGGCAGGCAGGGATCCAGAAATGGATTGTCGGGACTCAGACCTGTCTTCTGACCCAGCAATCTGCCACAATGACAAAAACAAACAAACAAACAAAAAAACACGTCATGCCTGTATTCAACCTAGTCTAAGAAACACAATGTGCATCAGAAATACCTTGCTACTGGTTTTCATGATATCTCTAGAAACGAGGATGGAGTGCAATTTCATCACATAAACATTTAACTTCAGCAAGTTAAATTTAGAAAAAAAAGAGAGGAATATGGTGATCAATTCTGTTCGACGTTTTAGTCAACATGTGTATTTCCTAGTCTGTAGTGAAATTGGAGATGTGAATCTGCTGTTCTCCATCTGGTCTTCATTCCCACATACCTCCTAAAAGTGCAAGGACCTTATCGTGCGGAGTGTGGTTCTAATGTCTAAAAATACAACTGGTAGCGGGTGAGGTGGGAAGGGCTGTGGGGAGAGATTCCTGAAGAGCAGACCATGGCAGTGGCCCATGTGCAATGGCTGGCAATGGTGATGGAGCCCATGCCTGCCTCTGAATGAGCAGTGCTGGAACAGAACAGGCACAGCACCAGCTCCAGGAAGCCACTTGCAGAGCCTGGAGCCTCTGAGTGGGGAGAAGACTGCAAAGCTTTGATTCCCACCATGGCCATAACACAGGTCCAGTTATTTCGAGTTTATACTTGCCTAGCAACCGTATTCTCATTCCTCAAAAGGATAAGTATGAAGATCTGTCCAAGGACAGAAATTAAGTTGGGTCCAAGTAACTTTGCCAATTGCAGTTAATTATTCATCAGTTCCTAAACAGACAGATGTTGAAGAGTGGACTTCTTAGAATGAGGATGCACCCGCAAGTGTAAAGACCGAGGGTGAGAATGGAATGAGGCAGTGCAACCGAACACTTTACAACAACTGGAACCGACTATTTTAAGGATGTGACACCAACTGTAAGGAAAACTCAGAAAATTGTTATTGAGAAGAGACAATGATCATTTTGCTATCTCAGGAAACAGGTTAGTAGACTGGCAGCTACACAAGATATGCCTTTTATTCATCAGTCACCTGAAGTAGGTGACTTAGCTACTTGGCAAGCAAATACTAACACATGGGAAGAAGAAGATGCAGTCTGGCAAGAAGTAGTGTGGAGGCAGCAGAAAACATCAGACAGAAAAGAAAGGAGTAGAACAACAAAAGAAGAAAATGGAAAAGGAAGCACAGCAGCTAATGAAGAAGGAAAACCAAAACTGGTGTGAAACTTTCACAACAAATGATCTTCAAACATCATAGTGCCTGCAGGAGACATCTGAGCACCTAAACCCAAGCAATGTTTGTATAGATTTAGGAGTACTTTCAGAATACAAACACACCACTTGGTTTTAATGCATTAGTCAATCATCCAGGGCACCAGGATTCTCCCAAAGCACCTTGAACTCCTAGAGACTAAGACTTACAAAAACAAAATAGACTTATGGGACAATATTTTCTTCAACATGCTGTCAATATAAGATAATTGATTGCTGTGGATAAATTATTACAAACGGGATATACCAGTACCTCTTCAAGCTAGTGTTCATAGCTAAATGGTTAAGTATACGTAGGTAAGTGTGTTGTTTGCTTAGGATCAGCCCTGCCCTTTCATCTGTGGTCCTTCTCTCAGTGACTGGGTTTCTCACCCTTCTGGTTACCTAGGCTAGACCCTCAGCACTGCTGGCCATCCTCCCTGCCCTACCTACGCCACCACAATCAATCACCCAATTACACTGGTTTCATTCCAGAATTTTGTGTAAATTTAATGATGGAAAAGAACTCTGCTTTCTCTTATGCTTTCCTTCAATGTGCTTAATGATAAAATAAATAATTTTACAGACTTAAAAAACAAAAAAGAAACAAGAAATCCCACCACTGTTTGTACATTATGGTCTAACTACTTCATCTGGTACTCAAATGAAGAATCTGTGATCTGTCCAATGCTAAAGGAAAAACTGACTATTCTGAATTTGATGAGAGACCATTTTAAAAGTTAATTTTAACTATGCTTGCTTTTTATCTTTTAGACATACTACAGAACTGAACTCCCACAAAAGATGCAACTGCACTGTAATTCAACAAACATGTCTTGAACACTTCCATGCAGAAGGAACTGCTAGCAGCTATACTATATATTGTACATTTTAAATTGGCAATTTAATTCATCTCCCTTTTCCCATGATGTCAGTTCTGAATATGGGAAACAGCAAGAGATCACAATAAGCTACTGTACTTTATGAGACCTAATAACAAAGATCAGAATGTACCCTCCACCCAGAGTGGGACTGCTAATAGAGGTCTTTAAGAGATGCTACCCCATTGGCAGGGGTAGTCAGAAAGAAGGAGGAAGCAGGGACTTATCTGTCTTAGGAGGATGCGAATATTTCTCCCTAATATCTGCAGCTTGACATTATATTTCAGAAACTCAGATCCCATGTCAAATGTACCTGTTTTTGTTAAGAGTTTCATTCAGAACGAGGTCTTCGTAGCGCTGCCGGGCAAAGTTGCCTCCGAAACCCAGAAAAGTTGTGACATAAACCCTGTACACGTGTTCAGTGTGTTGCACATCACAGCCCAGGTTGAACTCAGCCAGCAGGATCTTGGCAGCTTCTTCCTATAATACAATACCAAGAGAAAAAAGGGAATTTTAGTTTTGGTTGCCTTCTAGAAAGCTATGACATTGCTAATACACCAGGCTTCATTTCTATGACTACTCTTTAAAACATCTTAAGCATTCTTTCATCCTCATAGCATTATTTTAAACAAAGACACAAAATGACAAGACTGCACTAAAAGGTACAAATTAGACACTAAATTAAAAACTAAATATGAAATTAGAAACCCAAAACACTATCTGTAGTTATATAGGAGGTAGAATTACTACAGATATTTTCTCACATGTATTTTTCTGTATTTTCCAATTCCCCACAATGGGAATGTGTTATTTTAATAGGAAAAAATCCTTTAATAAAAATAAATTTAAGGAATTCTGTGGATCATCATAAGATCTATTCTGTGGCCTTTTCTTTTTCTTTTCTTTTCTTTCTTTTTTTTTTTTTTTTTGAGACAGAGTCACACTGTGTCACCAGGCTGGAGTGCAGTGGCACGGTCTCGGCTCACTGCAACCTCCGCCTCCTAGGTTCAAGCAATTCTCCTGCCTGAGCCTCCTGAGTAGCTGGGACTACAGGCGCGTGCCACCATGCCCAGCTAATTTTTGTATTTTTAGTGGAGACGGGTTTCACCATGTTGGCCAGGATGTTCTTGATCTCTTGACCTCATGATCAGCCCTTCTCAGCCTCCCAAAGTGCTGGGATTACAGGCGTGAGCCACTGTGCCCGGTTCTGTGGCCTTTTCTAAAATTATCCAAGAAGCCCTAAGGTTCCTTGTGACAGGTTTGGGGATTGGGAAAGTTCAATTTTATTGTACCTCCAATGAAAAGGTGCTATATTTTTTTCTTGAACCTCAAGGCTGAATTAATCATATTCCTCAGCTCATCCCACATTATCATGGCAAAGCCTCTCTTTTGCTTTATTTATTTATTCCCTTTTATCTTCATACTTACTCTCATTCCCACTCTCTGCCATGGGCAACCATTCTAATGTGTTATGTATAATTTTTGTATATATGTGTTATTATAAAATGAGGATTCTTGTTTTGAATGTATTTCTTTTTAATTTGTGAAAATGCCATTGTGCTCTGCAATTTCACTCCAAGGTATATACCAAGAGATCCAAAAGCTGGGCTGGGCATGGTGGCTCATGCCTATAATCCCAGCACTTTGGGAGGCCAAGGAGGGTGGATCACTTGAGGCCAGGAGTTTGAGACCAGCCTGGCCAACATGTTGGAACTCCGTCTCTACTAAAAATACAAAAATTAGCCGGGCATGGTGGTGGGTGCCTGTAATCCCAGCTACTCAGGAGGCTGAGGCAGGAGAATCGCTTGAACCTGGGAGGCAGAGGTTGCAGTGAGCCGAGATCGTGCCATGGCACTCCAGCCTGAGTGACAAGAGCGAAACCCCATCTCAAAAAACAAAACAAAACAAAACAAAACTTATGTATATAGAAAAATGTGTATATGAATGTTCACAGCAGCACTATGCATAATAGCCAAAAAGGGAAAACCACTGAAATGTTCATCAGCTGATAAATGGATAAACAAAATACAGCATGGTTGGTCATACAATGGAATGTTGTTCAGCCATAAATAGGAATGAAATACCCATACCACGAGATGGCTGAACCTTGAAAACATTTTGCTAAATAAAAGAAGCCAGATGTAAAACACCACATATTGTATGATTTTATTTATACCAAATGTCCGGAATAGGCAAATCCACTGGAGAGAGAAAGTAGATGAATGGTTGTCAGGGGTAGGGAGAGGAGAGAATGAGGAGTGACTGCTAATGGGAAATGAGTGGGGAGTGAATATAGGGTTTCTTTTTGGGGTGATGAAATGTTCTGGAATTTAATAGTGGTGGCTGCACAACTTTGTGAATGTACATAACTTTGTGAGTTGTACAAGAAAATATATTAGGCATTCAGGATTATTTAAAATGTTTTAAATGCCATTGTCTCATAGTTTCTTTCATTTTTACCAAGCACTAAGATTCATCTTGAAGAGCCATTATATTGCTATGTGTAATTACTTTTTTTTTTTTTTTTTTGAGATGGGGTCTCACTCTGTCACCCAGGCTGGAGTGCAGTGGTGTGATCGCGGCTCACTGCAACTTCTGCCTCCCAGGTTCAAGCGATTCTCCTGCCTCAGCCTCCTGAGTAACAGGGATTAGAGGTGCCTGCCCACCCTGCCCAGCTCATTTTTGTATTTTTAGTAGAGACGGGGTTTCACCATGTTGGCCAGACTGGTCCTAAACTCCTGACCTCAGGTGATCCACCCGCCTTGGCTTCCCAAAGTGCTGGGATTACAGGCGTCAGCCACCGTGCCTGGCCTGCTATATGTAAATCTAATTTGTTGCTTGCAAGTATGCATTCTGTACCAGTGTTGCTTTCCATAACAGTGTTTCTTTCTAAATCTGCACACACACACAAGTCATTTCTTTAAGACTTGAAGCCCCATTCCCACTTGTCACCTATTTCTTAGTATCAGACCCATGCCTTCGTTTTACCTGTTGAATACATACTAACAAATATAGACTAAAAAGTATCACAACCTAGTTAGTCCCCCACATTTCCAACCCCAGCATGAAATTCTCTGCTGACTGCTAAACTCACATTTCCAACAGTCCTGTGGATATTCTCACACATATGTTCCTTGGGTATCTTAAATTCAGTATACCCAAAATTTAAGTCATTAGTTTTCCAACTTCTGAACTAGAAGACCAGATAGACGCTCTCATCCAGATCTCTCAGGACAATACTGTTTGCTTAATATCACCCCTGCCCTTACCCCTGTTGCTCTTCTCTCAGTGACTGGGTTCCTTAGTCTTCTGGTTATCTAGGATAGATCCTCAGCACTGCTGGCCATCCTCCCACCCTACTCACACTACCACAATCAATCGCTCAATTACATTGGTTTTTCACTCCAAACTATCCCCTGAAATCTGTCCCCTCCCTTTCATTTCCACTTACTTTGTCTAACTCAGCCCTTTATTACTTCTCACTCAAGGTTCCGTGACCTATATTCTTTCTCCTACTGACACAAAAATTCTTTCACTACAAAAAACAGATCAGATCACAGTCACACAATTAACATCATCACAAAATTCAGAGCTGAGAAGGACCTTCACAGTTTAATTATTTTATAAATGAAACCGAGGCCCACGTGACTACCTTACTCAAAAACCTTTGGTGGTTTTCCACTATCTATGGAAATAAAAGCCAGTCCCCCTATGATAGCACTCAATACTGCTCATGATTTAGTTCCATCTTATCTTCCCAGTCTTAACTACTAGCACACCTGAAAATCCTATACTGCAAAAGGCTATTCATCATTCCCTGGACATTCTGGTCTCTGTGCTGCTTTTTTTGTGCCTTTGTACATAGTGTTCCCTCCATGCAGGTGGCCTTCCCTCAGCCTCCACTCTGCAAAAAAAACCTACTCTCATCCAAGGCCCAGGTAAATACTTTACCTTCCATGAAGCCTGAATGGCTCCCATTCAACTTTGCAAACCGAGTTGGCCCTGCTAGTCCCCATATTGCCACAGCTCTCTGTTTAAACCAGATGGTCTTAATGATGGGCAATTTCCACTCTGCCCCACACATCTGGCCATGTCTGGAGACAATTTGATTGTCACAACTGGAAGGGGGAGAGTTGTTACTGACATCTGGTAGAGGCAAGAGATATCATATGATGCATGGGATAACCCCTGATGACAAAGAATTATCTGACCCAAAATGTCAGGAGTGTCAACGATGAGAAGCCCTGGTTTAGATCAAGTTAAGCACTGCTACAGTCTCCCTGATATCACAAGCTGTCTCCACTGACAGATAAATTATAAGTTTTTAGGGACAGTGTAACTAACATGTCTATTCCTTGTATATAATATTGTCTATTCCTTGCACATAATGGGTATATATAATAGGTGTACATAATGGGTATACAAAAAGTGTCTGTGTAGGATGAAACTTCTCCCTCAAAATACATTCTTTACATTCTAGTGGGGTAAGGATTATTAGAAGGCCCAGAATGGAATCATCAGTAAGGGGAAAGGGAATAACATTTATTGAACAATAGATATGTATCAAATACTGTGCTCCAGAATGTAAATGCATTATCATGTTTATCCTCAGCAATCGCAGGAGATACCTAGTATAGTATAATTGTTAAAATGCATCGAACACTTATGCTGGACAGTTTGCTAAATGCTTTACAAACATGGTATTATTTCATCCTCATAACTTTATGAGGTAGATACTATTATTATCCCTTTTTCACACAGGAGGAAGCTGAGGCTCAGAGACGTAACCTACTCAAGATAACGCAAGCTAGCAAGTATCTGAACAAATATTTAGAGCCAGGCAGGTTGGTCTAAGTCCAAAGACAATGTCCTTCCTTCTCAAATACTAGCATTCCTAGCAACTAAATTTCCCTGAAAGGTAAAGTACCTGCTTTGCAGGAAGGACAGAGGTTGAGGTAGGAACTTCATAAGCAATTTGGAGAGAGGCTCCTCCCATATCCAGTATCCCTACTGTCCTTCTCCGTCCTGCTGCCAATTCCTGGGTAGCCTCAGCATCTGATTCTGAAATAACAGAACAAAAAGTCTCTAGTAATTAAAAAACAAAATTAAGAAAAAACCCCGAAAACAGCAATCCCTAAAAATTTGAAAGCAGGCAGGTGCCATGGCTCACACCTGTAATTCCAGCACATTGGGAGGCCAAGGTGGGAGGACTATGTGAGCCGAGGAGTTCAAGACCAGCCTGGGCAACATAGTGAGACACTCTCATAAAAAAATTTTTTTTTTAATTAGCTGGGCATGGTGGTGCACACCTGTAGTCCCAGCTACTCAGGAGGCTGAGGCCAGAGGATCATTTGTGCCCAAGAGTTTGAGGCTGCAGTGAGCTATTATCGCACCACTAAACTCTAGCATCAGTGACAGAGAATCTGTCTCAAAATAAAAAAAAAGAAAGCAAACAAGTATACTAACTGAATCAACTGTATATTACACAAAGAATAATTATTGCAAATTACTTAAACATGACTATATCCCTAGTAGGATATAGCCTAAGGACAAAAGAAATACCTTAAGCTACATCCCAGTAGTCTTATTTGTTAACAATATTATTGGTTTTATTATTTAAAAATTATGAAGGGAGACCGAGGCAGGCAGATCACAAGGTCAGGAGTTCGAGACCAGCCTGACCAACATGGTGAAGCCCTGTCTCTACTAAAACACAAAAGTTAGCCGGGCATGGTGCTGCGCACCTGTAATCCCAACTACTCAGGGGGCTGAGGCAGGAGAATCGCTTGAACCCGACAGGCGGAGGTTGTAGTGAGCCAAGATCGCGCCACTGCACTCCAGCCTGGGTGACAGAGCAAGATTCCGTCTCAAAAAAAAAAAAAATTATGAAATATATTGTGGAATAAAACAAATAAATGTTTATGTCGATATCTTTAGGAAAAAAGATTCAGCGTAACAGAACAAAAAGGATATAGGTATAAAAATCAAATAAATTAATAGCACCCTATAATCTTACATATGAGTCAGAAATATGACTATGAACTCATGATTTATTTTTCTCTTTCTAAAAAGTACATATTTCCTAGCTCTGTTCACTGAAAGGCCTAGAAGCAATGATATCCCAGGAGTAATGACCACCTGTGGTATCTGGATAAATAATCTCTAAATACCATCTTTTACTAATAGAAACCAGGGCTCTTTTAAAAACAGGCCAATGCCAGGTCTAGGGTAGAAAGTATACAAGATGACCCTGGAATACATTGCTGTACCAGATAGCAAGGGGAATATAAAAGAGTATTGGGGTCATATTAAAAGGATATGGGAGCCAACCTAAAGATGCTCCTAAAAATAGTAATAATGTAATGGGCTCTAATGCATCTAATATATTAAAATCCATGAGTTCATAATAATAATTAAAACTTTTTTTCCACTGGTTACCTTTGGAAGTTGCTAGACACCAACTCATTATTCAGAAATGTGACAAATAAAAAGAATCAAGGATTTATTCTGTCTTTCCCATAAGAACTATATGTCAGGGTAACCAAAGAGTTGATCAAGAAAAGTTCATTACATAAAAATTCTAGCTGTTAAATGCAGAAGGAATGACAGAATTAGAAATATCACCATTTTGCAATCTCTAATGAAAAACATGTCTAAGCAATGATCACAATTGGCTATTACAACCATTCCGTGAAAGGCAGATAAGGAATTTTAATACTAAATTAGATCAGGCTGATCTAATACTTGAACCCTCAATACCTGATCAGTCTGAGCATGACAAAAAGTGAGTCAACCAGACATTACAAAACTCCTGATGTGAGTAGTGGAAAACACACAGCGCCTTCTATGATTTAGTCTTGCAGATGGAATTGAATCTGAGTCTAATCAAACATCTATATCTGACCTCCAGTTTAAAGGACATATGAGGGGATCAGAAACATGTTAAAGAAAACATGTTAACCCCACAAAGATGCAGTCAATCAAATCCAGCATGTGGCAAATTCTTTCTACCAGGTGATCCAATTTTTTCTTGCTTTTAAAGGCAGGGGAGTGAGGTGGTAAGGTTAACCATTATAGATTAAAAGAGACTAAAGAGACATATTAATCAAATGCAATGCATGACCCTTGTTCAGATTCTGATTTGAACAAGCCCACTACAAATAAACATTCTTGAGAAAATCAGGAAAATCTATACCTGGGTAGGGTATTAGATGGGTATCGTATGATATTAGAAATTGTTAATTCTATTGTTTAAAAATGGCATTATGGATATATTTTTTGTTCATTTTGAAACCCCTTATCTGTTGTAGATACATACTGACATACGTGATAATAAGAATTACACATCTGGGGTTTGCTTTTTAAAACATTCAAGGAGAAAAAAAAACCTTTAATACATGGGGGGATATGGGGGAGAAATGGCAAAACATTAGTAAATATTGAGCCTGGGTAATGGGTCCATGGAGGTTCATTTTATTATTCTACTTTTGTGAATGTTTGAAACTTTCCATATTAAAAAGTTAAAAAGAAATAAAGCAAATTAGGACTGGAAAATGAAGCATCTTATGTTTGAAAAAAGAAAAACAACTCAAAATTTGCATTTACATGCTACTGATAGGTTATAACTTAAATCTTCAGCCCTTAGGTAAATTGTCATAAAAAGACAATATTACTCACCATCCTCGTGGTCGAATCTTCCCAAAACAAAGTTGATTCCAATCCATGCATAAACCCCTAAGTAAGAAATAGAAAAGCCCTCACTTAATTCTCTACTGCTATGCCATGTATACACCTCTCCCTTAGGGCTTCTCTTTCCTATTTTTCTTGGTAATCATAGTATTTTATTCCCTACTCTCAATGTAGGAATCTCAAATCTTTCATCTTGTGATTTTTTCCCTTTTAAAATTATTTGCATCTTCTAAATTTCCTCAATGAATAGAAATTAATTGTATAACAAATGTTTAAGAAATAGAAATCATCTGAATGTCACGAAGATATCGAAAAAAAAGAAAAAATGTAAATCTTGGAGTTCTAGTTCTGGGCAATCTTGTCTCCCCACTGAATACAAATATAAACTAGATAGAATGCATGGAGCAGCTTTCTGGAAACTCTGAAAGTAAATGATAATGAGCACACCAGGAAAGAGACCAGGGTTTAAACTACCACCAAGCCAGTAGTGAGTATCCCATTTTTTCCCCCTCAGATATTACCTGGTCTAGACTTAAGAGCAGCTTGAAACATGAAAGTAAACACCAGGTGTGAACAGAGGAACTTCAACTCATTTTCTTGTCCAAAGAACAGAAAAAGGAATGCCAAAAGTTCAGAGAAAATAAGGGAAATCTCCTGCTTTTTTTTTTCTTTTTTTTTTTTTCTTATTTTGTTCTCTCTAACCTCAGGCAACAGAGGTAGAAGTTGAGCAGGTACCTAAAACTCTGAGGGCTTTGAATTCTTTTCTCTGACCAGAGAAGCTGTAGCTTCAAGACTGTGAAACAAATCCTATTGTTTATTTTGTCTCCCTCTGTCCTCCCACCGCTTGGCCCTGGATGCAGATGCAGTCATGAGAAGTGCATGGCAGAGAGTGGGCAAATTAAAGCCCTGGTATTCTGACAGGAGGATCATGAAAGGGAGCTCCAAGGAACCAGAAAGTGTCAGAGGGATCACAGACAGTAGGGAGCAAAGTTGTGTATGAACCCCTGGGCTCACCTCCAAGCTACAAATACATGGATCTGACCCTAAACAATATACAAACAGCTCTGAGAACTGAACTACAGGCTAGGCCACTGCCCAGGTTCCAGATTAGCCACTGGCTGACACACAAGACAAATCCAAATAGCAGTGGCCAAGGCTTTGAAAAATGAACTAATAGGCCAGGCACAGTGGCTCACACCTGTAATTCCAGCACTTTGGGAGGCCGAGGCAGGTGGATCATGAGGTCAGGAGATCGAAAGCATCCTGATTAACACAGTGAAACTCCGTCTCTACTAAAAATACAAAAAATTAGCCAGGCGTGGTGGCACATGCCTGTAGTCCCAGCCACTCGGGAGGCTGAGGCAGGAGAATCGCTTGAACCAGGGAGTGGAGGTTGCAGTGCGCTGAGACCACGACACTGCACTCCAGCCTGGATGACAGAGCAAGACTCTGTCTCAAAGAAAAAAAAAAGAAAGAAAGTAAAGAAAAATGAACTAATAGAATCACGGGCCGGCCACAGTGGCTCACGCCTATTATCCTAGCACTTTGGGAGGCTGAGGCGGGCGAATCACGAGGTCAGGAGTTTGAGACCAGCCTGACCAACATGGTGAAACCCTGTCTCTACTAAAAAGACAAAATTAGCCAGGCGTGGTAGTGCATGCCTGTAATCCAAGCTACTTGGGAGGCTGAGGCAGGAGAATCGCTTGAACCCAGGAGGCGGAGATTGCAGTGAGCAGAGATCGCACCATTGCACTCAGCGTTGGTAACAAGAGTGCAACTCTGTCTCAAAAAAAAAAAAAAAAAAAAGAATCACAGCCTATAGAAAGCAGGTCAGAACTTGAGATCAACTGCCTCCTAAAACAAACAAACAAAAGTTCTCTTTGATTTAAACAGGACCCGGAGTCTCATAATGTAATATTCAAAATGACCAGGATGGAATATAAAAATACTTGGCATACAAAGAACCAGGAAAATCTCAACTCATAAGAGAAAAGACAATCAAAAGATGCCAACTCTGAGATGACACATATATTGGAATTATCAAAGATATTAGAGCAACCATATACCCAAGAAATATGAGCAGTCGTACAATGATGGAAAGATAGAAGGTCTCAGCAAAGAAAAAGAAAAGAAATAGAATATTAAGAAGATCGAAATAGAAATTTTACAACTGAAAAATGCAATACTGAAATTTTAAAAGGTAAATCTTTTCCCATGTATATGCTGCAATTAGAAGACATATAAGATCTCCTTCTCGTTTATAAGAAATGGAAATAGAATTCATCAAACTGGCCACATTTGGCTGCATGAGAACACATATTCACTCTAAAAGTACAAACCCAATAGTGTGAGATTCCAGGGAATTATCAATACTGCATAGTAATTGCAATGAAGGCATAACAAAACAAAAGTAACTCATTCTGATCATCCCTCGAAATCAAAGTTTCTCCTTACTTTAATAATTTACCTTACATTTGACTTTGACAAACTCAGTACAACTCCTAGAACTATATATGTTTTCAAAAGTATAGTTAGCTAACCAAATATCCAACTGAAATCATTAAATACTAATACATTCTTATAAACATAGTGCTTAGCACTAAGTTAAAAAGAGATATACATTTTTGACTTCCAGAACCAGCATTCTAAAACAGATGCCAATGCAAAATATGCAAATAATCAAATCAACTATGTAGCAGAATCAAGAAAATTATTGGCAGAAAAATTAAAATCAGATATATAGAATAATTCTAAACACCCGTTAGAGAGGCTGTGCCATGGTTGGCTTAGAGGTGTACCAGCTACACCCCTTAAGGCCCAGTACCTTCCTGCTTCCCAGAGATCACTTCTGCTTGAGACTGTGAAAAGAGGAAGTCAAACTCCAGTGGTAAATCTTTCACTAGGTCAGCCAAGATAGCCAACTGCTTCCTGCAAGAAAGAACAAAAAATCCCAAAGTTAGTCACTAAACTCTCTTCTTATAAACTGCCTCAACTTGTCCTACTTAGCCTTGTCATGACCTCACTGTTCACCTACCTCATCTACTTGTCCAGCCCTGCTTCTTTTTGGTACCGCCTTTGATTTTAAAAGTTTAAACTGCCTCCAGGTATAGCCTCCTACCTAAAAGGCAACATGGTAATAGTAATACCTTCCCCTTATATGACGTTATTATTCAAAGACTGTTAAAAGATAAGGTTATGAGACTATGGTTCTATGACTCTCACAGGCTGAGTACAAACAAGCCACAGGAAACTGCAGCCAAGTTGCATAATCTATAAAATTGATGTAATTACATTATTCCTCACTACTGTAAAACAAAGATGTTAAATTAAGGAACACAATCTCATCCTCAAATCTTACACAACATAGAAACAATGCTTCACATTACCACACAAGATGTACGGTTGGTTCCACAAGTTTTAATATAATCCTTTACATAAGCTAACAATTAACTTTTTTTGAGATGGAGTTTCACTCTTGTTGCCCAAGCTGGAGTGCAATGGCGTGATCTCGGCTCACTGCAACCTCTGCCTCCCAGGTTCAAGTGATTCTCCTGCCTCAGCCTCCCAAGTAGCTGGGATTACAGGCATGTACCACCACACCTGGCTAATTTTGTATTTTTAGTAGAGACGGGGTTTTACCATGTTGGTCAGGCTGGTCTCGAACCCCTGACCTCAGGTGATTCACCTGCCTCGGCCTCCCAAAGTGCTGGGATTACAGGCGTGAGCCACCTCATCCAGCCACAATTAACTTTTTAATCTCCTTTTCCATATTTCAAGGGTTGATTTTTTTTTCATTGTAAAAATCTTACCATTTGAAAACCCTAGATCAGGATCAAAATCCAGAGGGCATAACAACATTTCCAATTTGGGGAAAACATTTGAAACTTCATATCTATAGGGTTGTCTTTCCTCTAACATTTTAAGCATGTAATCAATATTATCAAGCAAAGGAAAGCAAAGAAACAAAGCTAGAAGTAATAATATGAATCTAGAGAAAATGTTAGTTAAAATAAGACAAGTTATCTTGGATTAAAAAATATTCATTACAAAAATATTCTGCTGGCTCAGACAGTTGTCAGTACTACTTGATGAAGAATGTTGTTAGCACTTCAAAGTGAAGATCTATATTTGAAGTAATAATCTTCCAATATAATGTCAAGTATAGTTTCTTAAAAAGTTCATTGTGATACATATTAAATTCTTGAAATAAGAATCTCAAATGGGGATCAAGAAGGGGTATTCTTCTGTCCCTATTGGATATGCTTCTAAACGCCTCAGAGGGTTCGCTGGTTTTGGCAATGATATGGAAGAATGGGCACCAACATATGTTGCTGTTAGTTATGCAAATTACTAGTACAGGCTGGGTGCAGTGGATCATGCCTGTAATCCCAGCACTTTGGGAGGCTGAGGCACGTGGATAACCTGAGGTCAGGATTTTGAGACCAGTCTGGCCAATATGGTGAAACCCCGTCTCTACTAAAAATACAAAAAGCCAGGCATGGTGACAGACACCTGTAAGCCCACTCGGGAGGCTGAGGCAGAAGAATCGCTTGAACCCGGGAGGTGAAGGTTGCAGTGAGCCGAGATCATGCCACTGCGCTCCAGCCTGGGCAATAGAGGGAGACTCCATCTCCAATAAATAAACAAATAAATTACTAGTACAACCTTTCTAAAGGGCAATCCAGGACCATGTTTCAAAATGTTTCAATGTGTTTAACCTTTGATCCACCTGTTATACTTTTAGAAATTAATTCCAAGGAAATCATCAGACAATAAAGTAAAAAAGAGAAATACTGCAGCATTATTTGTAACAATGAAAATTATTTATAACAATGAAAAACTGGAAATACCATACCATAGGGATTGGTTAAATAATTTATGGCACAGCCATGCAATGTAATACTATACAGATGTTAAAAGAAATGAAGTCTACTTATATCTACATGTATAGACATGAAAAGATAAAAGATGTCCAATACGTTTTACAAAACAGTATGTATAATGTGATTCCATTTATGCTAAAAAAACAAAAACCCAAGTCATTCTTCATGTATACATAGTGACAGGATAAAGCTTTCATTTTCTAAAATTCAATATAGTTTATTTATTTAAAATGCCTTTAAAATGGCAAATTGTTGATAATTGTTAAAGCTGGGTGGTGGGTAAATGGGGATTTACTGCACTGTTCTCTTTACTTTTATACACGTGAAATTTCCTAAAATAAAAATTATTATTTTATTAAACACCACCTTGTATTATGTTGTAATTTTTAAGGGATTTTTTTTAACTGCAAAATAAAAGGGAGGTAGAAAAAATTCTGTTAGTCCAGGCCTTTGGCAAAGAAATAAAACCAAATGCTAATAAATTCAAAATATAGTCTAAATGATTCAACCCTATTTTGAATCTGCTTACAAATGCTAATAAATTAGCAAACCATTAATCATACAACAGGTTCTTATACTGATAGTCACATTTATGCCAACAACTAGCTTGGACTTAGAGGCAGCAATAATTTTATAAGCCTAGAACAGATGTATGTATTATTTAAAGAGGTGACCAGAAAACAAGTTGAAAGAGAAAAAAAGGCAAATTTCTTTAAAAATTCTTTAGATACAATAAATATTAATATTCAGAGTTTCCACATTGACAACTAACATCTTAGACAAAAAGGTGGAGCTACACAGTGAGTTTTGTTTGGATGGAAACTTCTTTGACAGAGGTAATACCGAACAGTGCCAGGAGGTGAGGCAACAATCTCCTTTGCTCCGAACACACTAAAGGTAGCCAAACTACCAAGTGGGTTCCTCTGCCCAGCTCAGCTGGTCAATTCTGCCTTTTTAACCTCCAAGTCAGCTTTTTCTCTGGCCTCCCTCCCCTTTCCTTGGCTTTTTATAGACTTTGTGATGTGGCACCTGCTCTTGTGTCATCTATATTCTTCCCAGGGTTTCTAAAATTTTTGAACAATATGAATATTACCTATGTCAAATAAAAACTGTTAATTGCATGCACAGTATGATTGCAACTTTGTGGAAATTACATATATGTGAACAGAGAGGACAGAATACAAAAAAATGAAACAGTTTTGAGAGGGTAGCAGGGTTGTAAGTTGTATTGTTTTGTTTTGTTCATTTTTAAGATTTCCCTTAAGGAGTTAAGGCTGCAGTTACAATATTTAAAGTTTGGTTTTAAAGATAAATAAAAACAAAACAAAAAATTTTTTAAAGACTGAAATGTATGGGGTAATAAGGAACTAAAAAATCTCTCATGTTGACAAATGGCTATATAAATAATCTGCTTCTCGACAGTAAACCAGTCAGTAAACCAGTAACTGTGAAAAAAAGTCCACTGAAAGAAGCATTGCTGCTATATGTTATGTTGTCTGCATGTCTGACATAAGCCTTGGAGCCCTACATGTATGGCTGAGGTTTTTGTTGTTTGCTGTTGTTTTAAGGAAAGAAAGCCAACTATAAAATTTAAATGTTGTAAAAAAAAAAAAAAACTGCTATTGACCAAGGGAAAATATTTAAGCTAATAAGGAAATACCTGATGCCTATGAGACCATGAACATTTCAGGAGGATGAATTCTAAAGTTAAGGTTGGCAATGGTCTCATTGATATGACACCAAAAGCACAGGCAACAAAAAATATACAAGTAAGACTATATCACACTAAAAATTTCTGTACAGTAAAGGAAACAACAGTAAAAAGGCAAACTACAGAATGGGAAAAAAATATTTGTGAACTATACATTGGTAAGTGGTTAATCTTTAAAACATTTTAGAAACTCCTACAACTCAACAGCAAAAATCCTATTAACCCAATGTAAAAATGGGCTAAAGACTTGAATAGACATTTCTCCATTCATAGAAATGGCCAACAGGCATATGAAAAGTTGCTCAACATCCCTAGTCATCAGGGAAATGCAAATCAAAACCCCAATGACACATCACCTCACACTTGTCAGGATGGCTGTTATCCAAAAAACAAAAGACAACAAGTGTTGGCAGGGCTGTGCAGAAACTGGAAACTCTGCATATTGCTGGTGGGAATGCAAAATGGTGCAGCAGTTCTGCAAAACGGTATGGAGGTTCCTCAAAAAATTAAAATATAGGCCAGGTATGGTGGCTCACGCCTGTAATTCAGCACTTTGGGAGTCCAAGACGTGCAGACTGCTTGAGCCCAGGACTTCAAGAACAGCCTGGGCAACATGGCAAGACCCCATCTCTAGAAAAAAATACAAAAAATTAGCCAGGCATGGTGGCGCATGCCTGTGGTCCCAGATACTCGGGAGGCTCAGGTGGGAGAATCACCTGAGCCTGTGAAGTGGAAGTTGCAGTGAGCCGAGATCAAGCCATTGCACTCCAGCTTGGGCAACAGAGCGAGACCCTGTCTCAATAAATAAATAAATAAATAAATAAATAAATAAATAAATAAACAAACTGTCATATGATCCAGCAGTCCTACTTCTGGCTAATCATTCCAAAGATTTAAAATCAGGATCTCAAAGAGATATGAGCCCTTCCATGTTCACTGAAGCATTATTTACAATAACCAAGATGTGGAAACAACCTAAATGTTCACTGACAGATGAATATGTAAAGAAAACATGGTATATACACACAGTGGAATACTATTTAGACTTTTTTAAATAAAAAAGCCCTTTTTTTTGTCACATTCTGCAATATGTGACAAGGTAGATGAACACTAAGGACAATATGCTAAGGGAAATAAACAGGCACAAAATTTCAGTTAAGCAAGATGAATAAGCACGGAAGATCCACTGTACAACACTGTACACACAGTCAACAATAATGTATTGTATACTTAAAAATTTGTTGGGCCAGACATGGTAGCTGACGCTTGAAATCCCAGCACTCTGGGAGGCTGAGGCAAGCGGATCACTTGAGCCCAGGAGTTCTAAACCAGCCTGGGCAACATGGTGAAACCTGGCTCCACAAAAATTAGCTGGGTGTGATGGTGCCCACCTGTAGTCCCAGCTACTTAGGAGGCTGAGGTGGGAGGATCACCTGGGCCTGGGAGGCAGAGGTTGCAGTGAGCTGTGATCACACCACTGCCCTCCAGCCTGGGCAACAGAGCAGACCCTGTCTCCAAAAAAAAAGAAAAAAATCTGGTTAGAGGGTAGATCTCACGTTGTATCCTTACCACAATAAAATAAAAATCATTAAAAAAAAAAAGTTCAGGGAGCTCATTCTTACCCTAGACCTACATAAGTATGGATGGATCAAGGTGGTACCAAAGAAGAGAAATCACAAACAAGGAGTCTGGCCTAAATACAGCCTTCTCTTCCTCTTCCTCTAATGCAGGAAGAGGGATCAGATGGCAAGGTGTCAGGCTGAATTGCCAAGGTCAAGTGGAAATGATGTGACTGGCTGGGGCTGAGAAAACAGGCCTAAGGCAATGGAGACTGAGCTTTGCAGTAGCAGCAAGAAGAGGGACTCCCCAGTTATTGCCAGGGTTCTAGGCAGAGTTACAGAAAAGGTAGTGTTCCTACCAGAGCTCTCCGACTAGTCCCTAGGTATCCAGGTCATCAGGTGACCCTCTTCCTAATTTATTCTGTAATTATGTTCTCTATGTGCCCGATGATCCAAATCTAATACCATCACCACTACTCCCAACCCTCAATCCAAACTAAGAATCACTATAGTCATCCCAGATAGATATTGATCCCAAAGCAGCAACTGACAAGAAGTTGGGAATGAATGATTGTGTCATAATTGGGTTTAGGGGTATAGACCAGGGAACCACAGAGGACAGTGCATGCAACTGGCCTTTCATCTCTTGTGCCACCGTTTTCCTGTGTTTCCTGGACCCTGCATCTCACCTCTCAGGGAGAAGCCTCATGCCTGCTGTGCAGAGGATGTAAAGAGGGGTCTCCTTGTGCTTCTTCACGGGCACATGAGCAGCAGCAAAGCTCAGCAGAGGACGAAGGTAATCACTGGCATGTTCTGGAGTGTCTGCCATTGCAGAGATTCCTTAAGTTAAAACAAACAAACAGACAAAAGTTTCTTTAAAAAGCGGCTCACGTAAGACTCAGGAAACTGATACCCTATAAGGTTCTCCTTAAGGTCCTAAACATTTATTTATTTGAGAGGTAGGGGGTGACAATGTATGAGGTATCCTTCCCATTACCCAGACTCTCGAGAAGAAAAGGGTGGCTTGCTTTCTCCTTCTTTTCTCTCCTCTTTCATGCCTTAAAAGAGATTGACAACAAAATATATTCTGATTAGTACCTGGCTTGATTTTTTTAACCACTGGTTGGCTGTTGCGGTCTCTCATCTGTTTGATGTCCAGCAAGTCATGGGGGTTCCCATTATGTCTTGGCCAGAAATAAACAAAAATCCGGGAACCACTGCTGCCACAGTCAACAACAAGTCCATAATTCAGATTTGGGTCTTCAGTATCAGTAGCTTCAAGCTCCCCTACTCGAGCCAAATACCTAAGTCAGGCAAAAAGAGAAATCAGTGCTAAGCAGTCAGGTCCATGAAAGGCACCCTCACTTACTTCATTTGTTCATGAATCTTCATTAAGTGCCTACATGTGCCAAACACATGGGACTACCAGTCCTAACCAATGAGTGAAGCAATATTGACAGATTTACTGATGTGCTTGAGACAATAGCTGGTTCACTTGCCTAGAGGCCACTGAAATTAGATGACTAAAAGATGTCCCCACATGTGGGGGCAGCTCTGAAACTGGCTGAGGTAGCAATCTTTTTTCAAGCATTAGAGCTTGTAGCCCTGAATAAATAACTGGTTTTTTGTTATATGCCATTAAGTTTTGGGGTAGCTTGTTACACACACTAGATAACTGAGACAATCTTAATCACTTCTTTTCTATCTTTCTGTATAGATGCATCCAGAATATTGTGAAATGATTTCTCATTTAATGTGTTTCTGGGAGGTGATTTTTTTTTTTTTTTGAGACGGAGTCTCATTCTGTCACCCAGGCTGGAGCACAGTGGCACGATCTCAGCTCACTGCAACCTCTGCCTCCCAAATTCAACCAATTCTCCTGCCTCAGCCTCCCAAACTGCTGGGATTACAGGCATGAGCCACTGCACCTGGCCTGGGTGGTGATATTTTTGATTGGGCTTTTTGGTTTTGCTTTTTTGCTTTTTGTTTTGTATTTATATTGCTAGAATTGCATTAACTAAAAATGTAATTCATAAAAACAATAATTATTCTTTTCTACAATATTATATATATATACATATATATATTTTTCTCTTTTTTTTTGAGATGGAGTCTCACTCTGTCTCCTAGGCTGGAGTGCAGTGGCGTGATCTCAGCTCACTGCAAGCTCTGCCTCCCAGGTTCGTGCCATTCTCCTGCCTCAGCCTCCCGAGTAGCTGGGACTACAGGCACCCGCCACCATGCCTGGCTAATTTTTTGTATTTTTAGTAGAGACGGGGTTTCACCATGTTAGCCAGGATGGTCTCGATCTCCTGACCTTGTGATCCGCCTGCCTCGGCCTCCCAAAGTGCTGGGATTACAGACGTGAGCCACCGCGCCCGGCCTAAATATTTTATAAACATAAAAAGAATGATAATGATAATAAAATACGTATAGGGTATAAAGAATAACAATAAAACAAACGCCTGTGTACCTACCACCAAGTTTAAAAAATAAATTATACTTTTTAAAAATAATAATAATTCTTCTTGGCCCCTAGGACATTAGTATTTTGTGTTGGAATTTTTTCAGATTCTCATTCCAAGATATCTGGCTGGCTGACATTAGGAAGATGAAATAAGTAAAGGTGTTCCATGAAACATATCAAGGTTTGAATCTCAGCTCTATTGCTTTCTATGCTGTGTGACCTTAGGCAAGTTAATCAACTTCTCTCAGACTGTTTCCTCATCTGTAGAACAAGGAGAGTGAAGGGTATCTACACTCACAGAGATCATACACATAGCAGAACTGTGCTGCCACTGTTAACAGAATAATCACTGGGAAAGCAAATAGTAGAAGACTCTGAGGAAAAAGGCTTAAAAGTTCAGAAAATAAAGACTAAGAGTTGATTAAAATACTTCTGAGCACTTGGCCGGGCGCAGTGGCTCACGCCTGTTATCCCAGCACTTTGGGAGGCTGAGGTGGGCGGATCACCTGAGATCAGGAATTGGAGACCAGCCTGGCCAACATGGTGAAACCCCATTTCTACTAAAAATACAAAAATTAGCCAGGCATGGTGGTGGGAGCCTGTAGTCCCAGCTACTCAGGAGGCTGAGGCAGGAGAATCGCTTGAACCCGGGAGGCGGAGGTTTCGGTTTCGGTGAGCTGAGATTGTGCCACTGCACTCTAGCCTGGGTGACAGAGTGAGACTCCGTCCCAAAAAAAAAAAAGCTATCTGCCCGCTCATCCAACATTGTCTTTAAAGCCAACTCCTAGATCTCCAAGGCTCTTACACAGAACCTCTCAGAACCAGCTTTTGTGATGTCTGAAGCTAACGGAATTTGGAAAGCCTTCTTTTAAAAACAAGATTCAGCATTACAAATAGAAAAAAAAAGCCCATGTAAGTGAGAGGCTTTAAGGTATAGGGATCATTAGCTTCACAGTAAACCCACCCCCAATCAGAACAATAAACCACGCATCACCCTCCTGAAACCAAAAAAATACAAAAAAAAAAGAAAAAAATATATATGTATATATATAAAAATTGTAGAAAAGAATAATTATTGTTTTTATGAATTACATTTTTAGTTAATGCAATTCTAGCAATATAAATACAAAACAAAAAGCAAAAAAGCAAAACCAAAAAGCCCAATCAAAAATATCACCACCCAGGCCAGGTGCAGTGGCTCATGCCTGTAATCCCAGTGTTTATTGGTGATTTCACATTGTTAGACAAACCACACTGTTCCTTATTTGGGCAGAAAAGCAAACTTGATAAAAAGAAGTGCATGTAGAAATAATTCTGAAATAAAAAAGTAGAGTACCTTTCCTATATTACAATGCAAAATGCATTTTTTTTAAAAAGAGAAGAACAGGGAACTGAGCTTCAATATAATGTTGTAAATTATTACTGCGAGTAGGGGTAGGTAGAACTTTTTTTCTGGATCTGAAATTGTTGTGAGTTGAGGGAAATGAAGCAGATGGTAAAAATCTGTTACATAACAGAAAGTTTCTAATTTCCTAAAGATTCCATTTCACCACATATCTTCCCATAAATCAAATCACTGAGCTGAACTGGGCTAGAATCCATCAATCAACTAGCAACAGCTCACTTCTATCATATGAGAGCTGGGCAAAAGTCTGGGTTCAAGTCACAGAACTCTTGCAAATACTGACCTCACAAAAGGCCAAAGATAAAAAAGAAACAGGCAAGATAATCCACCCCCATTCCAAAGTGACTTTTCATTTCCAATCATAGCAATCTTTCTATTTCACATGCTTCAGAGAATCTTCCTGCTTTGCTTCTCTGAAAACCACCCACTCTGCTTGTCTCTTGAAAGATTCTGGATCCCATCCCCTTCGGCATAATGAATAACTTTTTCTCTAGTGCACTGGTTCTCAAATTTGGGGGCCTTAGGACTCCTTTATAGTCTTAAAACTTATTGAAACCCAATGAGCTTTCATAGACATAGATTATATCTATCTATATTTACTATATTAGAAAATAAAACATAAAAATGTTAAGTATTTATCATTTCATTTAAATAAACTCATTACATATAAATATATTTTTATAAAAATAAGCATATCTCCTAAAACAAAAAAATAGAAGAGTGGCATTGTTTTATAATTTTGCAAATATCTTTAGTAGCCAAACTAACAGAAGACCCTAGATTCTCGCATTTACTTCCGTATTCAATCTGTTACAATATATCAAAACAATATTGAAAATTTTCATTTTCAATTTTCACACAAATTGAAGTATTTGTGTGAAAATCCAGCCTCACACAGACACACTGTTGGAAACAGGAGGAGTATTAAACAGCCCTTTCAGATCATTCTGAATACTCTTCTTTGATACCATACTAAAACTCAACAAGTAGCGTTTCTTAAAGATTAGTCGCGATTGGGCACAGTGGCTCATGCCTGTAATCCCAGCACTTTGGGAGGCCGAGGCGGGTGGATCATGAGGTCAGGAGATAAAGACCATCCTGGCAAACATGGTGAAACCCCGTCTCTACTAAAAATACAAAAAATGAGCCGGGCGTGGTGGCAGGCGCCTGTAGTCCCAGCTACTCAGGAGGCTGAGGCAGGAGAATGGCATGAACCCGGGAGGCGGAGCTTGCAGTGAGCCGAGATCACACCACTGCACTCCAGCCTGGTTAACAGAGCGAGACTCCATATCAAAAAAAAAAAAAAAAAAAAGATTAGTTGCAATTGGAATCTAAACCCCACCCCACCCCCCCAAAAAAAGATGAGTTGCAATTGGAATCTAAAACCCTATCTAAAAACTTTTCATACTCCGTTACATTAAAATCCATTAAAAAACAGGTTTACCATGCACTTTGAATGGCTGTTATCCAAGCATGATTTCATAACATCATCTATTAGAAAATAATTGGTTCACTGAGTTATGCAAATCTTCCTAACATTGATACATTTCATTCTACAATCCTTAAAAAAAACACACACATTCATTAATATCACTACCAATCTTACTCAAAAAGTCTTTTAAGTATTGCGAAGCTATCCAATTCACAGTGGCAGATATAGTTTTCCAAAATACTAATTTTCACTTGGAAGTTCAAATTTTAACATTGGCAATAAATACTGAAAACTGTTGTTCATGAAGTGACAGATTTATTTCATTCATTTTCAAGGAAATGTCTATAAAATACGCAAGTCTGAAACCTTAGTTTTTCTGGCAGTCATTCTTTTAACTAAAAATAGTGTTCCATGATAAAAGCAGCTGGGTTTACCTCATAATTCAAAAAACTGCCCAAGTGCTTTTACTCTAGACAACTTCAGTATACAGCAAAAGTGCTTAATACCTATTTCCCCTTTCATCACATAGAATATTGAAAAGATATTCATAAGTGGAACTGAATCTTTTCTTCCAATGCAATCGTGTGGCAATGAAGAATATAGTAACTACTCGTACAATGTGGTGCCTCTATCTTGATTTGCACTAAGGCATTATTAGCAGTTTTACCTGCCATTGCTTTTGCACCATCAAAGCAAGTATCAATCAACTCAGTGAAAAAGGTAAAAAACATGACAACAGTCAAGAGATGGAAGCGACCCAAATGTCCATCAACAGATAAATGGATCTACAAAATGTGGTATATACATACAATGATATATTATTCCACCTTAAAAAGGAGGAAATCCTGTCACATGTTACTACACAGATGAATCTTCAGGATATTATGCTAAGTAAGTAAGCCAGGCACAAAAAGACAAGTACTGTATGATTCCACCTATATGAGGTATCTAAAGTAGAAACAGAAAATTTAGTGGTAGTTACCAGCGGCTTGCTGGAAAGAGAGAGAAAAGGAGAGTTCATTAATGGATACAGAGTTATGATCTGCAAGATGAAAAAATTCTGGAGATCTGTGTCACAACAATGTAAATATACTTAATGCTACTGACTGTACACTTAAAAATGGTAAATTGTATATGTTTGAACCATAGTTTTAAAAGGCAAAATAACATTTTAGTATTATTATAAAAATAGTTTCACCCTCACAGACTCCCAAAAGGGTCTCAGAGACCCTCCAAAGGCCACTAAACACTCTTGAGAACCACTGTTCTAATACAACCTTCCTTTTCTCTTTAACACCCATCTGCTTCTCTACCTACTCCTTCCCCTCTCCTGTCTCCTTGGACATGGCTTCTCAGTTCTTAAAAAGCCTCTACTCAACAATGCTGACTGGTAATACCCAGAATGATTTGAAAAGGCCTCTTCCTTCTGTTCTAAAATGTGGACGTCAATATTCCCTGTTTATATTTCAGTATGAGCCCCTAAGATTTCTTTCATATTTGCTTGCTCTACCAGTTTAGACCATAAGTTTCTCAAGAACATTTACCTTATCTATAGTACCTTGATATTGTCACAGAGTTTCTCATGTTTCTCCGCCCAAAAGATGTATCAAATAGTATTGACTGGTTTGGTCCTAGAGCTCACAAAATGGAGCTGTTGGTCTGTTAACTCCTCCATGTCTTTGTACAGCTCTACCCAAAATCAACTGGTCTCTTTCTTAGAAAGTTTTAATTGCTTTACAAATAAAGTATCTTGTTATCCTCTCTGATTCCTGCCAAAATAAGCAACCTTACAGCTCCAGTTTTGGTGCAACTCAACTTTTCTTTCTCTTCCTTTCGAAGTCTCCATGTGTGCTTTGGCTAAAATGTCAGCTGACCTTAGATCACTAAAGAGGAAGACAGGCCTAAATGGCATTTATGCAGTGGAAAGTCTCCATTTTTCTCATTGTGTATATAAACGAGTAACTAAAGAACAGTTTTCCCCTCTGGGCAGTAACCATATTACCTTTTTCTGGAACTCTGACCTCTTATGACCTAATCAGGCTTCTTACACTTTCAACCAACTAGAAGCCTTCCTCTATTTAGGCTCCTAACATGAATGGATCACTAAACCTTTCCTGCATTTTTTCATATATAATTTTTTGTTTTTTGTCATATATAATTTGTAGCCATGGCCTTAGCCATCATGGTCAATTACTTGCATTGCTGGACCCTCCTGTTTTGCTGATGCCACACTAGCCAATCTCTAAAGAGGACCAAAAGCCCAAGAGAAAAGTCTCAGAAGCCTTGGCATCCCTCACATCCACCTTCCCCAAAGAGGTCTGATTCACTATCACACATACTCACCCCAATACCATACCCACACACACTCCGCCTCTGTTTAAGAAATATGGTTTCCTTCTAGTCACTGCTGAGTCAATGAAAAGAAAGTTACCCACAAATATATCACCCAAGGTGGAATTGGAAGACAATGGCTTTTCACTGCCATTATCCTGAAAGCATTAACAGCATTAGAGCTGTAACTAAGCAAACCATTACCTAGCTTACAAAATCAAAACTAATTATACCACTTTAGAGTTCAAACAGAGCTCAGTGATGGGCCAAAAGTCAATTAAAGTAGCCCCCATGAGTATGGGGCTAGTAATTCTTTGCTGAATGTCATCATACTCCTCAACTCTGTTCAAAGCTCAGAACCAAATATAATGATATTATAGTTAAAGTAGCTGTGCATGACTGATGATAGTAATACATACCCAGAAAAGTATATTGTAAGATTACTGCTTACTTCCTAACAAGATTAATCAGAGCAGTCAGGAACATCTATAATTTTAAGTCCTGCTCAAAACACCATTAAGATCAAATAAATGGGCTGGGTGTGGTGGTTCATGGCTATAAGCCAGTACTTTGGGAGGCCAAGGTGGGTGGCTTGCTTGAGCTCAGGAGTTTGAAACCAGCCTGAGCAACATGGCAAAACCCCATCTCTACAAAGAATATAAAAATTAGTCGGGTGTGGTGGTACTTGCCTTTGGTCTCAGCTGCTTGGGGGACTAAGGTGAGAGGATTGCCTTAAGCCTGGGAGGTTGAGGCTGCAGTGAGCTATGATCACACCACTGCACTCCAGCTTGGGTGACAAAGTGAGACCCTGTTTCCAAAAAAAAAAGATCAAGTAACTGAGTAAATGTGGGACAGACACAGTGGCTCATGCCTTTGATCCCAGCACTTTGGGAGGCCAAGGTGGAAGGGCTGCTTGAGGTCAGGTGTTCAAGGCCAGCCTGGGCAACATAGTGAGACCCCTGTCTCTAAAAATAAAAAAAGAAATTTAGCCAGGCACGGTGGCACGCACCTATAATCTCAGATACTAGGAAGGCTGAGGCAGGAGGATGGCTTGAGTCACTCTATAAATAATAAAATAAACGTGAATAAATGCTTTCAATTTCACCATCAAAAATCTCTGAACTGTTCTACTGCACATAAGAACCTAATCATTTCATCTGTAATGCTAAAGAGCATTCTAACCAAAAGTAATGCTTCTCTTTGACTCGCTTTAATTAAACAGAATTGAAACACCTATGGAAGGCCAGTACCAAGCCAATTGCTGACACAGAACCTCTCATTCAGTTATTTCCAGATGGTAAAGGAACATGAAGGTGCCGCCACCTTTCAATAGCTACAAAAGACATTCTTCAGACAATAGTTCAACCAGACAAAATTTTACCCACTAATGAAGATAACAGTGAGGCTACCAAAAAGTGAACAATATTAAACATGAATGTGAAAAAGGAAAGGTATTAAATAGAACATTTAAGAACAGTTTACCATAGTGTCTTGTACACTATGTATACATGCTAGAAGTTCCTCTTACACAGTCATGCACTGCATAATGACGTTTCAGTCAACAGCAAACCACATGTACAACAGTGGTCCCATAAGATTATAATGGAACTGAAAAAATTCCTATTACTTAATGACGTCTTGATGATCCTGACCCTGTGCAGGCTTAGGCTAATGTGTGTGTTGCTGTTTTTATTTCTAACAAGTAAGTTTTAAAAGGAAAAAAATTTTTAAATTTTTAAAAATAGAAGAAAACTTATAGAATAAGAATATTATAAGGAAAATATTTCCCTACAGCTTTACAATGTGTTTGTGTTTCAAGTTGTGTTAGTCCAAAACAGTCAAAAAGTTTTTAAAAATTTCAAAGCTTAGAAAGTGGAAAAGTTACAGTAAGTTAAGGTTAATTTATTATTGAAGAAAAAAATTTTAAAATAACTTTTTAATAAATTTAGTGTAGCCTAAATGTACAGTGTTTATAAAGTCTACAATAATGTCCTAGGCCTTCACTCACCACTCACTCACTCTGAGAAACTTCCAGTTCTGTGAGCTCCATTGATGGTAAGTGCCCTATACAGGTGTACAATTTATTTTATTATTATTATTATTATTATTATTATTATTTTTGAGACAGGGTCTTGCTCTGTCGCGCAGGATGGAGTGCAGCGGAGCAATCATGGCTCACTGAAGCCTTGGCCTCCTGGGCTCAAGTGATCCTCCCGCCTCCACCACCCAAGTAGCTGGGACTACAGGCATGCACCACCACACCCAGCTAATTTCTAAATTTTCTGTAGAGATGAGGTTTCACCATGTTACCTAGGCTGGTCTGGAACTCCTGGGCTCAAGAGATCTGCCCACTTCAGCCTCCCAAAGTACTGGAACTGCAGGCATAAGCCACCATACCAGATCCAATTTATCTTTTATACCATATTTTCACTGTACCTTTTCTATGTTTATATATGTTTAGATACACAAATACTTACCATTGTGTTGCAGTTGCCTATAGTATTCAGTGCAGTAACATGTGTACAGGTTTGTAGGCTAGGAGCATATACACTACACAGCCTAGGTGTGTAGTAGGCTGTACCATCTAGGTTTGTGTAAGTATTCTATGATGTTTACACAATGATGAAATCACCTACTGATGCATTTATTAGAACATATCCCAATCATTATATAACACATGACTGAATGAAAAATTAATAAATTTTAACAATTACCCAGCATCCACAGCAGAAATTAAAACATGGTACACTTAGCACTGTCAACAGAACTCTGTGAAATGATCAAAATGTTCTGTATCTGCACTGTCCCATATATCCACATGTGGCCACTGAGCATTTGAAACGTGCCCAGTCCAAGTGAGGAACTGAATTTTGTTTCATTTAGTCTTAATTAATTTAAATTTAATTACCCACTTGTGGGTAGTGACTACCCTATTTGATACCACAGTGTAGACACTCGATAATTGTTGAATAAGTAAACAGATAAATGAATAAATGGATATTAGATATGTATTAAGTCTGAAGAAAATATTGGAGCATGTCTTATGTGGCACATGCCAGAAAAACAGTTGATTAAAACACACATCTCGGCCGGGCGCAGTGGCTCACGCCTGTAATCCCAGCACTTTGGGAGGCCGAGGCGGGTGGATCATGAGGTCAGGAGATCAAGACCATCCTGGCTAACACGGTGAAACCCTGTCTCTACTAAAAATACAAAAAATTAGCTGGGCGTGGTGGCAGGCGCCTGTAGTCCCAGCTACTCGGGAGGCTGAGGCAGAAGAATGGCGTGAACACAGGAGGCGGAGCTTGCAGTGAGCCGAGATCACGCCACTGCACTCCAGCCTGGACGACAGAGTGAGACTCTGTCTCAAAAAAAAAAAAAAAACAAAAAAACACACACACATCTAACACAAGTATTATTCTCAAAAACAGGTCTCCTGTGCATGTGTAGGGTCAGGGGATATGTGCTAAATCTCTGCACCTTCAGTTCAAATGAGCTATAAAACTAAAATGGCTCTAAAAAAAGTTTATTAAAAAAACACAGTTTTGGATTCTATCCTTACTGACACCCCATCTCTCTAAATTTACTTTTTTTGTATCAAATAAATTCTAGTTTTGATACAAACCTCCTACTTTCTCTTTCCAGAAGCAATATGGATACGTGTTCACAATAAAGAAAAAAAATGTAAATCTTTAGTTCTGGAACTACTGAGAGAAAACCCCTTGACAGGCTTCTAAAGTCCTGGTTAATATCCCCTGAGAAGTGATATGTTAAATTCCACCAATGCCTAGAAAAAGTTCACATTGAAATATCTGTTTTCAATGCAAAAGTAATTAAAATATTTTAAACATTAACTGCTTTCATATATATTAAAATACAAAGATGCAATGTGCAAGAGAGACTATCATTTCTAATTAAAGCAATGCCTTATTTGTCAAGACCATAAAACAATGAATGGGCCTGGGACAGTGGCTCACATCTGTAATCCCAGCACTTTGCGAGGCCAAGGCAGGTGGATTGCTTGAGCCTAGGAGTTGATGACCACCCTTGGCAACATAGGGAGACACTGTTTCTACAGAAAAAAAAAAAGATATATAAAATAAAATAAAGAATGAATGTAGTGTTCCTCTAGGCACATTTTCCTGATCAAAGGTTTCCAAACTTGCTCCCATGAAGACACATGTAAGTGGGTTCCTGGAAGACAGCACACTTTCTGAGGGACACCACAAAGTACTGATGTAATTTCACTGTGTGAATTAGGAACAATTTAAGTAGAAAAAATATGTCTATATATGAATATAATATAAAAAATCACAACTACAGGCACTTGTCTTAAAACTTTTTTAAGCTGTTAAACTAAGGTAGTAAGTGTTTCTACCAATTCCCAGTTACTTGCTTAATCATTTCATCAAAATTTTAAATAGAGATTATAATGCCCATTATCTTCAATGTATATTTTCAGGCAGAGAAGAGAATTGGAAAACAGAAAAATCAAGATTATTTCAAATAATAGATTGACATTTGATTAGTCAATCAATGCACCTGACATTCCTAGATGCTCTACTCTTCTTATGCAAATGACAAGACTAAAAGACAGCTATTTTTATTCTCACTTTATATATAAAGAATATAAAATTCCAGGATATTAAGAAACCTGCCCAAGATTACCCAACTAGCAAATGATGGGCTGATTAACTCTAAAATTAATATTCTTTCCCTTACCTCACAATACCTCCTTAAGTAAATGTAACCGAATCTTAAAGCAGTTTTTCTCAACCCGGGTGGTATATTAGATTCACCTTGAGAAGAGTCCCAATCATTTGCATTTTTTTAAAGGTCCCCAAGTGATTTAGATACACAAAGGTTGAAAATCTCTGATTTAAAATTATCATTAATGGCCAGGCGTGGTGGCTCATGCCTGTAATCCCAGCACTTTGGGAGGCTGAGGTGGGTGGATCACATGAGGCCAGGAGTTCAAGACCAGCTTGGCAAACATGGTGAAACCCTGTCTCTACTAAAAATACAAAAATTAGCCGGGCATGGTGGTGCGCACCTGTAATCTCAGCTACTCGGAAGGCTAAGGCATGAGAATCGCTTGAATCTGGGAGGTGGAGGTTGAAGTGAGCTGAGATCGTGCCACTGCACTCCAGCCTGGGCAACAGAGTGAGACTCTGTCTCAAAAAAAAAAAAAAAAAAAAGAGATTACCATTTCATTAACATAAATTTTTAGACTATGTAATAAAACAGTTTTAACAACATATGTAGAACTGTTTACCATTATAGAAACTGTCTGTAGAAATTTTGAGTTATTGAGTCTATCTTTATTAAATTTCCTCTCTCCTGCTTCACTGTCAAGATGCCAGATATAACTGATTATTGTCATAATGTGCCCACATCTAACAACACACCCCACCCACCATTCCAATTTGCTGTTATCTACTGTGTTCTGAGACAAGTGAGAACCATGCAAATGAGAAAGTGTGTAAAATAAAAGCTAACAGGCTTTATGTGAGAGCCTATCTTATCAGTCAAGTACAGGTGCTTTTAGCACATGAACTTAGTGATATCAAATTTGGTTGCTCAAGAACTTCTTCTGTTTAATTTCTGATTCTTAACTTTGTTGCTAATTCTTAACCTTGTACATAGTTCCTGATTCTTCACTCCTGATTCTATACAACCGTATCTAAACTATTATCTCACTGGGAAATAATTTTTCCTTTATGCCTGCCTCTCTAACTAGATTACGAACTCCTTGAGTTCAGGGGCTATGTTTAGTCATCTTTGTACGCCAGTGCTATCATAGAGTCATGGACACAGCGAGCCCTCAATAAATGTTTGCCTCTTAAATGACTCATGGAGGCTGCCCTGAGTGAAGTTTGATGACAAATGGTCATTTGTGGCAATATATACAGAACCTTTCATTAAGTAACAATGAGCTCTGAGCCACAGCATTCCAGGGTGTTAGGACTTTGGTGAAGTCGCCACAATGGCACAGTCTATGTGTTCCTCAGCTCTATTGCTAACTTGTTTCAATTAATTCAACCTACCAAGTATTTATTGGCTCTGACCACTTGGGATACAGTGATAGACAAGAATTATCAGATCGCTCTGCCTCCCACATACATTTAAATGCTTTTACCTCTCTCCATCCTCTTGCAGCCACAACCATCTCTCTATTGAGGTACAGTCGTTGACTTACAATGGTACAACTTATGATTTTTCCGCTTTATGATGGTGCAAAAGTGATGCACATTCAGTAAAAAGTATACCGTGAGTATCCACACAACCATTCTGTTTTTCACTTTCAGTACAGTATTCAATAAATTACGTGAGATATTCAATACTTTATTATAAAATAGGCCTTCTGTTAGGTGGTTTTGCACAACAGTAGGCTAATGTAAATGTTCTGAGCACCTTTAAAGTAGGCTAGGTTAAGCTATGACATTTGTTAGGTTAGGTGTATTAAATGCATTTTCAACTTATGATATTTCAATTTACATAACCCATCATAAGTCAAGGAGCATCTCTAGTTCAATTACTCTTCCTGCTTTCTTTTTTTATTCCTCTCCAATTCTTTTTCCACAGTCCCACCAAAGTGAGCTTTCTTCAAGAAGCAGTTCTGGCTGGGCGCGATGGCTCATGCCTGTAACCCCAGCACTTTGAGAGGCCGAGGCAGGTGGACTACTTGAGGCCGGGGATTTGAGACCAGCCTGGCCAACATGGTGAAATCCCGTCTCTACTAAAAAATACAAAAACTAGCTGGGCATGGTGCCACATGCCTGTAATCCCAGCTACCTGGGAGGCTGAGGCAGAATTGCTTGAACCTGGGAGGCGGAGGTTGTAGTGAGCCGAGATAGCGCCATTGCACTCCGGCCTGGGTGACAGAGTGAGACTCTGTTTCAAAAAAAAAAAATTAAAAAGCAGTTCCAAACTTTTCATTCTTCAAAACCTTTCAAAGCCTTCCTTCTGCCCTGAGAGTAATGCCTAAACCCTCTAAAATAGCTTAACAGACTCAGCTTGATCTAGCTCTCCAGCCATACAGCTCACCATTCACTCCCTAATTGTCTTTAGCCATATTAACTAACCTACATGAAAGTCCATAATTAGACCATGTCGTCTTCAAGTGAGAAACTATGCGCAGGTCTGTCAAGAAAATTCCATAAGCATTAAACAAACTCAAATTATGGATTTAGGTCTCCAAATTTAGTATATTTCTTAAGGGCAGTTGTTGATTACTATAATCATCCAAACAGTGTTTCCTCTTCTGGAAAGGAAGAGAAAGTTGAGGCTGGCATGGTACTCATGCCTGCAATCCCAACACTCTGGGAGGCCAAAGCAGGAGGATTGCTTGAGCCCAGATGTTCAAGACCAGCCTGGGCAACATAGTGAGACCTCCATCTCTCTTTCAGTAACATTTAAAAAGAAAAAAAAAAAAAAAAAGAAAAGAAAGCCAAAAATACGAATGAATAGGGCTGCTAGAAGAAGGCAAGGCTGAAAACGTAAGCTTCTTGAGAAAATGTACCAAAGTCTCTGTATCTGGTGTCTCATGCCTATTATCGTCTGCACATAGTGGCTGCTCAAATTTTTGTTGAATGAATGAATGAATGATGAATGAATGAATGAATGACCAAAGTGAATGGGAAATGAGAAAATCTGGGGACAGAATCCAGAAATAAAAAGGAGGGTAGGCATGTGTCCCAATTCTGACCAAAAAAGATTCCAGGAAGTGGTTGTTAGAGGTTTCTGGCAAGGCTCTTCTCATTCTTAGAAAAGAGTCATGGAAAGCCTTTCTGTCTCCTACGGAACATAAGTGAATATATATGTTGCCCTGGTTGCTACTGTCTGCTGTTTTTCTTCTCTTTTTTTTTCTTTGAGACAGGGTCTCACTCTGTCCCCCAGGCTGGAGTACAATGGTGTGATCTCAGCTCACTGCATTCTCTACCTCCCCAGGCTCCAGTGATCCTCCCGCCTCAGCCTTCTGGGAAGCAAGGACTAGAGGTGCATGCTACCATGCCTGGCTAATTTTTGTATTTTTTTGTAGACACAGGGTTTCACCATGTTGCACAGGCTGGTCTCGAACTCTTGAGCTTGTGCAATCCACCTGCCTCCGCCTCCCAAAGTGCTGAGATTACAGGCGTGAGCCACTATGCCCGGCAGTCTGCTGTTTTTCAACCATTAAGTAAACTGACACTGTGGACAACAGACAGGAGAGACAGAGCCTCTCATCCTGTCAGTTGAACTTGTAGTCCTTCTACCCCTGGACTTCCAGGTATGTGAGCATTCTTATTGTTTAAGTCAATGTAGGCTGTTATTTGCAGCCCAAAGCCTCTTAACTAATACATACCTGAGAAGCAATAAAAAGAAAATTTAGGCCAGGCATGGTGGCTCACGCCTGTAATTCCAGCACTTTGGGAGGCCAAGGTGGGTAGATCACAAGGTCAGGAGATCGAGACCATCCTGGCTAACATGGTGAAACCCCATCTCTATTAAACATACAAAAAATTAGCCAGGCATGGTGGCATGTGCTTGCAGTCCCAGCTACTCAGGAGGCTGAGGCAGGAGAATCACTTGAACCCGGGAGGCAGAGGATGCAGTGAGCCGAGAAAGCGCCACTGCACTCCAGCCTGGGCAACAGAGCGAGACTCTGTCTCAAAAAAAAAAAAAAAGAAAGAAAGAAAATGTAAATATTTCAAAAATGAGGCCAGGCACAGTGGCTCACATCTGTAATCCCAGCATTTTGAGATGCCAAGGCAAGAGAATTGCTTGAACCCAGGAGTTGAAGGTTATAGTGAGCTATGATCACACCACTGTACTCCAGCCTGGGTGACAGAGTGAGACTCTGTCTCTAAAGAAAAAAATTTTTTAATAAGAAAATCATGTTGAAGATGATGAACATAACATGCCATTATTTAATTTTATAGCTTCATCAAAAACTAATCTCAAAAAAATAGCAAAATGAATCACTGCTATAAAGAAATATAGACCTTCTGTGCAATTGGTATAGCTAAAAGTATATAAAATAATTCAGATGTACTACCTGTGAAAAAAGCTGTCAAACTTTCACTGGATGGAACAGTAGATTAAAGACTGCAGAAAAAAAATACTAACAAATTTGAAAGCAGCAAAAAAATATCCGAATGAAACACAAAGAGAAAAAAGACTGGAAAAAAAATGAACATCAGTGAGCTGTGGGAAAACATCACATAGCTCAATATACATGTAACTGGAGTCCCCAGAGGAAAAGCAGGGGAGAACAACAACAAAAAAAATCTGAAGAAGTAATGGACAAAATGTTTCCAAATTTGATTAAAACTACAAATCCATAGATCCTAGGATCAACAAATCACAAGCACAAGAATCACGTAAGCAGGGCATGGTGACCCATGCCAGTAATCCCAGCACTTTGGGAGGCCGAGGCAGGAGGACAGGTTGAGCTCAGCAGTTTGAGAACAGCTTGAGCAACACTGCGAGACCTCACTTCTAAAAATCAAAAAAATTAGCCAGGTATGATGGCATATGCCTGTAGTCCCAGTTACTCGGGAGGCTGAGGCAGGAAGATAGCTTGAGCCCAGGAGATTGAGGCTGCAGCAGGCTATGATTGCACCATTGCACTCCAACCTGGGAGATGTGTGAGATAGTCTCAAAAAAAAAAATAAACAAATAAAATCATGTAGAAAACAACATCAAAGCACATCACAATCAAATTGCTTAAAACCAGTGATAAACAGAAACTTCTAAAAGTATTCAGAGGAAAAAGATACATTCTATACAGAGAGAACAAAGATTAAAAAGACAGCAGACATCTCAGAAAGAATGCAAGCCAAAAGACAGTGAAGCATCATCTTTAAAGTAATGAAAGGAAAAAAATGATCAGCCTAGAGTTCTATACCCAATGAACATTTCTTTCAAAAGGAAAGCAAAATAAGGACTTTTTCAGTCATATAAAAGTTGAAAGAATTTATCACCGCATACTTGCTCTACTAGAAATGCTAGAGAATGTTCTTGAGGTAAAAGCAAATATGGAAATATGGATCCAGATGGAAATATGGATCTACACAAAGGAATGAAGCAGCCCAGAAATGGTAAATACAGACAAAAGTGACTCCATCTTGGATGCTAATCTGCCACGTTGACGTCTGACTAGCCCCAGTCCCGTAAATGCCTCTTGATTCCTGCTTTATTTACTAGTGTAAGAACATGTCAACCTTGGTGTTGGCACACAAATGACAGGATATGCCACATGCAGCATTCTTACCTGTTCTGGAGGGCTGTCTTTAATTGTCTTGCACAGGGTGCATATCCCATCTCCCTGTACTATATAAGCCCTGGGTCTTGGGAGTAACAGTATGGAGATCTACCTGTCTTGCAACTACCCAGGACCTTGCTTCTGTCTGCAAGTTCCCTCAATAAATCAATCAATACCAACGAACACTTTGTCTGCCTCCTCCTTTGGTTTCTCCGTCCCTTCAGCATTCAAGGGTCACTTTGCTTATATGACCCTTTCAGGCAACAATATGGTTAAATACATAAGCCTTTTTTTCTTACATTGAAAATCTCTTCAAAAGATAATTGACTATCTAACACAAAAATAATAACAATACATTGTGGAGCTTATAACATGTAGAAATAAAATATATGACAATAGCACAAAGACCAAGGGGAAGGGAGGAATGAAAGTATACTGTTGTTAGGTTCTTGTTCTAGATGTGAAAAGGAGTAATATTACTTGAAGGAAGATTGTGATAATTAAAGATGACACTATAAACTTTAAAGTAACCACTAAAAAAAGAAAAACTTATATCTAATAAGCCAACATGAGAGATAAAATGGAAACATAAAAACTGTGCTCAACTGAAGAGAAGAGGGAAAAAGAGGAAAAAGAACAAGAACAAATGTGACAAATGAAAAACACATAGCAAGATTAAAACTACACATACTAAATAATCAGATTAAATGTAAATGGCCTGAACACCCCAATTAACTGCAGAGATAGATTGGATAAAAAAAACAAGACTCAACCAAACACTGACTACAAGAAGCCCACTTATATAAAGACACCAATAGGCTAAAACTAAAACTATAGAAGAAATATCTGTCATGCTAATGTTAATCAAAAGAAAGCTGGAGTAGCTATATTAATACCAGACTAGTAGATTTCAGAGCAAAGTATATAATCAAGGATAAAGAAAATCATTTAATAATGATAAAGGGGTCGATTCATAAGGGTATATTACAGTCCTAAACATTTATACACACAATAAGTTTCAGCCCACCAAAACAAGAAAACAGAAAGATGCCTTTCATGCAGTATCAGTATTCCTCTACCAAACTGAGCATTGCCAAAATAGGGCTTAAGATCTTCTTTATGTAATAAATGGCATGCAATTTTACTAATAAAAGTACAGTATTACCCAAAAGGGTCAAAGTTAGTAGTGTGTTAAACAGCTTATAAAAATATTTATGACTTGAGTGCCAAAATCTAAAGCTGACTCACCTTTCGTATTGCCTATCTCGTGGTAATGAAGCACTCCAATGTCGAAAGTCTATGATTAACATAAGTAAAAGGAGACAGGATATGAAGAAGAGTCCCAGGAATGCCACCCGCTGACGGAGAAATGGACTCACTGTGGGCACAGTGAAGTACCAGGAGGCTGGGCAGAGGTAGGAAAAACTGATCCTGCAATTAGACAAACATTAGTAAGTCTGAAACATTTCTACAATTGAGTGCTTAAATATCATTTTAAAATTGGATAAAAGCCCTCCTAATAAAGGCAAAAATCCATGCCAACAGAAGTCTAAATGTTCTTGTCGTCTCTAATTTTAGAAGAAGCTCATGGTGCTTCTACTATATAAATCAGAAAAGCCTTATCTGCCCTTTTTCCAAACTGCTCTTTTGAGTGCAATTCAAAGACTTAATCTCATGTTAGTGAAAAGATCACTAGTCTCCCTGGGCAACCTCGTAACATTGGATAATCAGAGCAACTACAATATTCCCAACCAAAAATGCTGTCAAGAAACGGGATGGTCAGAAAATTTATTTAACTGATTTTAAAAATGTTTTACCAGATTATATATGCACATAGTAAAAGACAAATCAAACAGTTTAAAAGGATATATTGTATAGTGAAAAGTGATTCTTGTCCTGACCCCACAATCTCTCTCTCAGAGGCAAATATTGCTACCCAGTTGCTGTGTGATTTTTTTTTTTTTTTTTTTTTTTTTTTTTTTGAGATGGAGTCTTCCTCTGTTGCCCAGGCTGGAGTGTAGTGGCGCATTCTCGGCTCACTGCAACCTCCACCTCCTGGGTTCAAGCGATTCTTCTCCCTCAGCCTCCCCAGTAGCTGGGATTACAGGTGCCTGCCACCACGCCCGGCTAATTTTCGTATTTTTAGTTATTTTTAGTAGAGACCGGGTTTCTACTTGGCCAGGCTGGTCCCGAACTCCTGACCTCAGGTGATCCGCCTGCCTTGGCCTCCCAAAGTGCTGGGACTACAGGCGTGAGCTACCGCACCCGGCCATTGCTGTGTATTTTTTCCAGGGATATTCTATGGATACACAAGCATAAATATACACTAATATATTTACAGTAATATATCTGTGTGTGTGTGTGTGTGTGTGTGTGTGTGGGTATCCATTCCCTCGGTTTTACACAAATGGTAGTCCACCATACCTGCTGTTCTGCATCTTTCTCCCACTTTATTTTATAACTGTCCCTTATTGGTGCATGTAGATCCACATTAATATTTTTTAAAAGCTTCAGGGTATTATAATGTATGGATAAGTATATTCATCTGTGAAGTTCACTTTGTATATTGATTCAAAAGGACCTCGGTCTGTCTGCTTTTAAAGTTCATTGCAAACAAAAAAACAAAAAACTTCTTTGTTTAACCTCCTCAAGTGGCACCTAGCCTTGCTCAGATGCAAATCTGAATCAATGTTACAACCTTGCACTTTACAGAGCTGAGCAAGCCGACTCACTCCACTACCCCTGGGCTATGGGCTAGAAACTATTATTTATCAGCCCTCGAAATAATACAACTTTGATCGTCTCTGCATCCAACTAACCAGGATACAAAGTCCAAGCGCAGCTCCAGGGCAAACCTCACTTGGGACAGCCTCCCAGGGCCCCAAAACCTGCCTGCCATCCTCTGCCGTGCACCCAGCCAAGAGAGAAAGTGTGCAGCCTTACCTAGCCATGGGTTCCCTTCGGTGGTCTCAACGCCTGTCACCTTCTTTTTCTTTTGCCCTGAGAAGGTGGCCTCCTTGTCCGAGGCATCTCCTACGTCTGCAGCCTAGAAATATTTGATTTCAGGCTTCTGTCCGACTGAGCCCACGAGACAAACCTCCACGGGAATTCCACGGCTCCCACCTCCTCCCCAGGCTCCCACTCCGTCTGCTCTGGTTCCTCAGGCCCAGGGGACCCTACCCGGGCATCCTGGGAGCGGGGCGTTCTCGTAGGCCAGCTCTGCCCTCTAGGAACCGGTCGTCCCCAGGTGGCGGGGTGTGGGTCCCGCTTCCTCTCCCCGTCCCTTCGGGTCCCACAGCCCTCTCGCGCCCACACTCACGGGATCAAGCGGCCCGCCGGTTCCTTCGGCACCGCTCGGTTCAGCTCCGAGCTGCTCCCCGCGGCCCCTTGCCCAGCCGGAAGGAGGGCCCGGGCCGGCGGCGGCGCCACGTCCCCAAGGAAACCGCAGGGAGCCAATGACTGACAGAAGACCCACGGAGAGGGGCCGGCTCTCCACGAGCCGAAACCGGGGGCGAACCAGCTCCGTCAGCAGCACGTCCGTCCGCCAGGGTGGCCAATCCCCTAGAGCGCTCGGCCTCTAATGCCCGCCCCGGGACTTTGAGCCGCGCCCAATCGGAAAGGCGGCGTACCGAGGCTCCGCCTGCAGGGCCCGCGGAGAGCTCACAGGTGAGTGGCGCTGGACGGCCTTGCGCCCGCTTCCCTCCCAGGGGCGCGAACTCTCGGCCGGTTGCTTTCTCCACGGCCGCTCCCGGGACAGAGTAGCTCCGGTGGGTGGGTTCGGGGTGTTCGCGACCGAAGCGCATCCCTTGCCCATAACCTATTGTTGGTTTTGTGCCCGCTGACCCTCCCTACCAGAATGGCAGTTTTCCCAACTTAAACCTTCCCTGTCACCTCCCAAACTGATGCCCCGACCTCACTGTCTTGCCCCGTGAGAAAAACATAAATCGAAGACAATGACGTTTACACCAAAGTGCTTATGTCCATTCATTCATTCATTGAATGTCTACTTATGCCAATCATCATGAATTTCTGTGTCGCCGCTCTCCTTGACCTTACATAACACAAAGGAAACGAAGCGCGCGCGTGGGTGTGTGTGTGTTTCTTTCTTGCTTACACCAGCCGTTATCTCATTTCCAGGAGGATGGCATAAAGTCCAAGCTCTTTCCAACGTGGCACATCCATTGCGCCCCACGATCCGCCCTACCGAGTCCTCTGCGGCTACTTGCCTTCCTTACCACACTCCAGCAACGCTTCCTGTTTTGCTCATTCTGCCGCTCAACCTGCCTTGAATAACCGTCCAGGCCTCTTAGCCAAATCACCTCCTACTCATCCCTTACCACCCATCTTAAGGGTCACCTTCCCCTTAAAGCCCTACTTGACCTACTACACCTTTTTTATACATGCCTATTGTTTCACTTAGCACATTGAATTACTATTATACGTATGTGTCTGTCTGTCCGTCTGTCCCACTAGACAGAATATCCTTGAAGGCAGGGACTATCTGCTTCCACATATTACCAATACTGGCCACTGCCTGGCAGATAAAAAACAACTAGTGTATAATTAATAAGCAAATAAATGAATGTGGGGGGGGGTCGGGGAGGAAGACCACCCAAATGCTTTATTTATTCAAAATTTGCTATGACAAGGGAGTCAGTCACCATCACTTGCATTTGGCCGACTCAAAGCCTGTCAGGAAAACTACTTACTTACTTACCTACAGGGTCTCACTCTGTTGTCATCCAGGCTGTAGTGCAGTGGCGCGATCATGGCTCACTGCAGCCTCGACCCCCTGAGCAAACGATCCTCCCACCTCAACCTCCTGAGTAGCAGGCTCTACAGGCACGTGCCACCATGCCCGGCTTATGTTTTTTTAATTCTTTGTAGAGATGGAGTCTCACTACGTTGTCCAGGCTGGTCTTGAACTCCTGGGCTCAAGCAGTCTTCCTGTCTCAGCCTCCCAAAGTGCTGGGATTACAGGGATGAGCAGCTGCACCTGGCCAGGAAAGCTTAGTAGTGAACAAAAAGGGAAGGTTTCATGTATGCTCTGACTTGAGGATATTAGTATGGGAAAGCTGGAGGTGGGCTAACAAAAGTAGTGTCTCTTCGGTGATTGGTTTGGGGTAGGTAGCATATTTGGCTGTCTTTAGTGGGTCCTGAGTTGAAGAAAGGAGGTGGCAAAAAACAGGGAAACTGAGTCATTGACCAAGTCCTGATTATTCTGGGCTGGTTGCTGTAGAGGTTGTGGGTCAGAGTTCTAATTGTCATATAAGATCTAGCCATTGTCCAGTTTCTATATTCAGTTCTCATGACTATTGTTTTTTTGGCTCCACTACTCTCCTAACCTTGTTGAACTTCCTAATTTGCCTTTCTTCTTCAATTCTCAGTTCTCAGTTTTTTTTTTCTCTGTCCCTCAATCCCCACTCTGCTTCAAGTGTTATATTTTATCTGGACCCCCAGAAACCACATCGAATAGAATAGTTGCATAAAGTTGGGATTAACCACAACATTATACAGATACCAGTTATTTTTATTATTTCAGAACCCAGTTCAGTTCCTAGAACAAAATAGATATGGAAAGAACTAAAATAATGTTTTGGAGTAATTTTTAAAAATTTCTTGAATTTGCCTTCTGTGAGTTCTCAGTCTAATCTATATATATATTTCAAACTTTAGTGTTCCACAAAATAAGTGTTTTTGAGTGGAAGTATAATTCCTATTTTTTAAATAGTACTTAATTCATATGGTTTATGAACTATATTAACTTATAATTCAAAAGTTCATTGAAACATCCTCTAATTTACGTTTCATAACTACATCATAAAACAGAAAAGACCTACATTTTAATCCCAACATTTTTTCATTATATTTTCTTTGTAAAACTTTCTTTGTCAGTCTGGTTTGGGCAATACTTCCTTCAATAAATCCATATGCCCTCAAGCATTTGTCAAACGTAATTCTTTACAAAAACCAGCAATGCTTATCTGGTTAACAGCTCATAGGGCTGAGTTCTGAGGTTTCCAGTCAGCAGGGCAAATTAAAAAGCACTGAGACTATTTCTCTATTTCATTTGCTGTAACTAAACATGTTGCAACAAATTATAGAAACCTATGTTTCAAAACAGGTTTTTAACTGCTCTTTAAAGGCTTGCCTTACAATTAGATTTGCAATTTTTCTCCAGATGTGCTTGATGCCCAGCCCTGAGCAAAATCAGCCCAACAGGTCCCATATTAGGTGATAGTTGTTTGCTTTGCTTCATTTCCCCTTATGGATTCTCCTTCCCTCCACACCCCATCCTACCCTTCCCTCTAAAGTAATTTGGAGGAGTGTCATGTGGTCTACACTCTCCCTTCCAAGTTTACCCACCTCTCTTCACCTGTCTTTCAGGCACCCCATTGTCCCAAATAAACTCATTATCTCTCTACTCTCATCATATCCACCCAAACCTCCTCCGTCCATATTCTCCATTTTGACAAAATACCCTGTGATTCACCAGAGCAGGAACCTGTATGGGAGTCATCCTAGAATATCTTCCTTCTAACTTTCTTTCTCCCTTTCCATCCAACAAGTCATTAGGGGTGCTTAATTCAAGTGCCTAAAATCCTCTCGAAGATCTTCTAATGAAGCCTTCCAACTGGTGGCCCTGCCTCCAGACCCATGCCCCTCCTGAGTGCCCCTTGATTCTGTTACCATTGGGAAATCTCATCATGCTACTTCCTGATCTAAAATCCTTCACTAGTTCCTTTTTTTTTTTTTTTTTAGCCCATCTTGTGGTCCCATAGTAGTTTCTTATTCTGATGACGTATAGTCCAAATTCCTAAGCATGGTGTGGCAGATCCCACTGACAGCCTATTCCAGAAGTACCTTATTCCAGAAGTTCCTTATTATTTTTTTTAGCCCATCCTGTGATCCCATAGTAGTTTCTTATTCCAATGAGATATGGTCCAAATTCCTTAGCATGGTGTGGGAGATCCCGCTGATAGCCTATTCCAGAAGTAGGCTCTCTCTTCTACCTTGTTAACTTGACAAGTAACCACACTGAATATGCTTGGCCATGTGCTTGAAGGGTGCTAGGCTCCAACCTCAGTCCCAGGAGGTAAATTGTGATTGTCTAAGTCAATCATGGTGGGCCCATACCCTCACAAAATATTGGTTTAAATGGGCATATGATACAATTTTAGCTAATAATATGAAAGGGAAGTCAGCTGTTGAGAAGAATGCCCAGGGAGGGAAGACATTTCTAGGCAAAGTTTTCTTCATCTTAAAAAGAGATACATTCATACCAAAGTTATTGAAAGAAAAAAACAATACAGGTATAAGTCAATGAAAACTTTTCATAATGGGGCTAGGCATGGTGGCATGCAGCTGTAATCCCAGTTACTTAGAAAGCTGAGGTAGGAGGATCCTTTGAGGCCAGGAGTTCAAGGTGTTTTTAAGTGGAAGTATAATTCCTATCTATTTTTAAAATAGTACTTAATTCATATGGTTTATAAACTATATTAACTTATAACTCAAAAGTTCATTGAAACATCCTCTAATTTACATTTCATAACTACATCTCAAAACAGAAAAAAAACTACCTTTTTTTTTTTGAGAAGGGGTCTTGCTTTGTCCCCCAGGCTGGAATGCAGTGGTGTCATCTCAGCTCACTGCAACCTCTGCCTCCTGGGTTCAAGTGATTCTCCTGCCTCAGCCTCCCGAGTAGCTGGGATTACAGGCGCACTCCGCCATGCTCAGATAAGATCTACATTTTAATCCCAACATTTTAAAATTCTATTTTCTTCGTAAAATTTTGTCAGTCTGGTTTGGACAATACTTCATTCAATAAATCCATATGCCCTCAAGCATTTGTCAAGCATGATTCTTTGCAAAAACCTGCAGTGCTTATCTGATTAAGAGCTCATAAGGCTGAGTTCTAAGGTTTCCAGTCAGCAGGGCAAATTAAAAAGCATTGAGACTATTTCTCTATTTCATTTGCTGTGACTCAACATGTTGAAACAAATTCTAGAAACCCATATTTCAAAACAAGTTTTTAACTGCTCTTTAAAGGCTTGCCTTACAATTATATTTGCAATTTTCTCTGGATGCATGTTATGATTGTGCCTATCAGTAGCCACCGTACTCCAGCCTGGGCAACATAGTAAGATCCCATTTCTTTTTAAAAAAATTTATATAATGAGAGAAAAAGAAGAGAAGGCCCCCTTTCTACTTCCAGGTGTGATCTTTCTGTTGTTGTTGTTGTTATTGAGATGGGTCTCACTCTGTTTCCCAGGCTGGAGTGTGGTGGTGCAATCTCAGCTGACTGCAACCTCTGCCTCCCAGGCTCAAGCGATCCTCCCGCCTCCTGAGTAACTGGGACTACAGGCACACGTCACCACATCTGGCTAGTTTTTTGTATTTTTGGTAGAGATGGAGTTTTACCATGTTGCCCAGGCTGTCCAGGTGTAATCTTAAGGACATAATGCCTGGAGCTGCTGTAATCATCTTATAATCATGAGGGTACAAGACTGGGGATAACAGAATAGAAATACAGAAGCAAACTGGGTTCTTGATAACATCATCAAGCTGCTAAATTAAGACATTGGAGCAGTCTTACCTTGGGCTTATTATTTGAAATACTAAATTCCTTATTGTTCTTATTTTTAAGTCAGTGAATCAGGGATTTATGTTGTCTGTAGTCTCCTGATACATGTGGCTTTCAATGTCTGATATTATCTAGCCCCCAACAGCTTCCAAGCTCACTAATAGATGTTGTCACCCAGAACCCTTACATATTTAAAGTTCTCAGCATTGATTATAACTTTTCTCACCTCTGAGCCTTTTTACTTGCTGTTACTCTGCATAACTAACTTTCATTCACTTCTCTACCAAATGAACTCCTACATATCCTTAAAAACTCAGCTCAAATATTACCTCCTCCATGAGCCCCCAAGTCAGCTTACATGCTTCTTATTTTTTGCTCTTATAGTACTTTGCCTGTATCTACTTCTATTAGGGCAAGCTGGCAGCTGTCTGATTGGACCTGATGCCACTGGGCATAGCAGGAAGACAGAATATCTGTTTTGGACCTTAACAGGTATGTTTGGTCCGAAAAGATGGAATCCCTTGGGCTTAATCTACATGGGAGATGTTTAGATCAAGAAGACTTAAATTACTCTGCAAAGTGAAATACAGTAATTTTGAGCATTCCCTCTAGAGACTGGGTTTGGGGAGCTCTGGCAAAGAAAAAAGAAAAAGAGATGAAAAAAGAGGAAGGATCAAGGCAAGATGGCAGATAAGACGGAAGAAAACAGCCCATGAGAGACTCTCTGTATTAGTTATCTGTTGCTACATAGCAAATTACTCTAAAACTTTGTGGCTTAAAATAACAATAGCATTATTATCTCTCACAATTTCTGTGGGTCAGGAGTTTGGTTGCCCCTCAACTAAGGATCTTCTCATGAGGTTGCAATCAAGATGTCAGCTGGGGTTATAGGCGGCTAAAGTCTTAGCTGGAACTAGGGGATATCTTTCCAAGATGGCATGCATGGCTGGCAAGTTGATGCTGGCTATTGGTGGGAGGCCCCAGTTTCTTTTCACATGATTCTTTCCCAGGGCTGCTTGAGTACCTTCATTACATGGTAGCTGGCTTCCCCCAGGGTGATCCTAAAGAGAACGAGCCAGGTAGAAACTTTATCCTTTGTATGACCTAGCCTCAGAAGTCAAATATCTTCACTTCTGCCACACATTATTTGTTAAAAGTGAGTCACTAACTCCTAGCCCACATTCAACGGGAGGGGAATTAGGCTCCACCTTTTGAATAAAGAAGTATCAACTAATTTGTAGACATACTTTTAAATTACCGCAGTCCTTAAAATGAGTTTGGTCAGGGAACTTTTGGATATTGATAATGACATCATCAAAGTTCAATTTTGAGTTTTGTGCTATGTTATAATCCTCTTCAGGACCCCAAACCTTCAGTAAAAGTCTGATAACACCACAGCTTTGTGTTCGGGTACTGTGAGGAATGAAGACATAGCAGAGCAGGGAGATGACAGCATCTGCAGAAAGTAAATTAACAAATAGGATGATTGAAAATTTGAAAAATGCAGAAAACCAATACCACAGGTCAGTCAGAGAAGTAAAAGGCCCCTCCTCAGAGAGACCAGGGTGAGGGAGGCTGGGGTGGGGGTACAGTATGGCAAACTCTAAAAGCCCGTAGTACTTGAACAGAGGCATTGTGAGAAGGGAACGTAACCCCTTCTCTTGGTATCCATCCCAATTTTACTTGAGTATGGACACCCTCCTCATGTGTAGCATGTCATTTGAGGATTCTGACTCCACCCCTGGCCCTAGGAATGGCACATGCAAGCCAGGCCTGAGGTATTGGGCAAAATCTCATCCCTTGGTCATAGCTACTGTTTCAGGAGTGGGAACACGGCCTAATTCTAGGTAAAGAGACATGCTTTCTGGGACAAAAAAAGGGGCATTTGCTTTTCTTAAAGAGCATACGAGAGAACATTTCTCAACCACCTTCCTCTGTGTTCTCAGGCCCCCCTGCTTTCTCTCACCAGGACCCCTACCTTTCACCTTGTTCCCTTCCACCTCTCCAGTCAGTCCCTGTCTGGGTAAGGGGTCTTCCCTTAAGCTCCAGGGGGTGGAACCCAGTGTTTACATTCTCTTCTGTCTCTGCCTCCACCCCATGCAGGACTTTGAGGAATCAGAAAAGAACCTGCTGTTGTACCTGGAAAAACAAAAGGAAGCTCTTTATGTACACATACGATAAGATCACAGAGAAATATTAATAAGTAAAAACTGACAGTGCCAAAAAAAATCTAACATCACGTATAAAAACTAACTTGAAATAGATCATAGTTCTGGATGCAAGAGCTCAAACAATAAAACTTGTAAAAGAAAATAGAGGAGAAAATCTTGGTAGCCTTGAAATTTCTTAGATTCAACGGCAAAAGCAAGATACACACTCACACACCAAAAGAAAACCTTAATAAATTGGTCTCCATTGAAACTAAGATCTAGGCCAGGCATGATGGCTCATGCCTGTAATCTCAGCTCTTTGGGAGGCTGAGGTGGGAGGAGTTCACGGCCAGCCTGAGCAACACAGTCAGACTCCGTCTCTAAAAACAATTTAAAAATAAAAATATATGCCAGGCATGGTGGCATGGACCTCTCATCCTAGTTACTCAGGAGGCTGAGGTGAGAGGATCATGTGAGCCCAGGAGCTCGAGGCTGCAGTGAGCTATGACTGTGCCACTGCACTCCAGCCTGGGTGACAGAGTGAGACACTACCTCAAAAAAAAAAAAAAGAAAAGAAAAGAAAAGGGCAACTAAGATCTACTCCTCTTCAAAACATACTACTAAGAGAATGAAAAGATAAGCCACACAGTGTGTTATCCTTCTGTGGAAGAAAATATTTGCAAATCACATATCTGATAAAGGACTTGTATCTAGAATATGAAAAGAATTCTCAAAATTAAATAATAAGAAAGCAAACAACCCAGGTGTAAATAGACGAAAGATTTGTGCGCTTCACCAAATAAGATATACAGATGGCAAATAAGCAATCTGTTCAAAAGATGATCAAAATCATTAGTCATTAGAGAAATGCAAATTAAAACTACAATGAGAAGATGGCTGTCTAGACACAGGTAGTATGTGCCTCCTTCATGGAGAGGAACCGGAAGAGTAAGTAGATATATTTTAAAGAGATTGTCTAGTAGAGAATGCTAGGACTCACCAGAGAAGTGATGGGAAGCACCAGAAGTAAATAAGGAGAGGGTTTGGGGACTGACTGAGAGCCCCAGGAGGCTCCTGGATGCGGGGAAACAATAAGAGAGAAATCCCTAGGGCTCCACACTCCAAAAAGAGCTTTTATGATCTTGGCTATGCAAGAAAACCCCAACCAGCTTACGACCTCAGGCCTGATATATGAAGCTGCCTAAAATTGCACAGATATGTTGCCCCAGAAAAGAAATCCACATGGAATCCTACAGGCATCTGAGACTACAGCAGCCTCAGCCAGGCATTATTTTGATAGTCTAGATACTGGGGATCTACAGACATGGCTGTGGCTGTTGTCCTGCTCCAAAAAGGGAGAGGGGAGACCAAGTGCTCTCACACACCCCTGGGAGAGTCCCTACCACTCTTCTGTGGGCTGCCGTTGAGACTGAGACATGAACCCAGTCAAGGAGGATCAGGGAAACCGGGCTTTCCTATACATATCTAAGACAATACCACTGCCTTGCAGTGGGCTGCTGTGTGACTGAGATGTGAGCGGACTGTATTTCCCCACAGCTTCTTGCCCACACTGCTTGCCTGGAACGCGCCCTACCCTCTCTGGTCCCAGGCCCAAGGCACCATTTTGAGAGTTTAATGTTGGGCTACATCCTGCCCTTAGGCTGAGTTCAGACTGATGCAGCTGCAGCTGCTGCCCAGCCAAGAACAGACAGGGAAACCAGGCTCTCCTACACATACATAGAACAATTCCCACTGCCCTGTGAGAGTTCAAAACCAGCCTGGACAACATAATAAGACCCAATTTCTACAGAAAATTTTTAAAAATTTGCTGGGCATCGTGATGTGCATCTGTAGTCCCAGTTACCCAGGAGGCTGAAACAGAAGGATTGCTTGAGCCCAGGAGGTTGAGGCTATGGTGAGCTGTGATCGCACCACTGCACTCCAGCCTGGGTGACAGAGTGAAACCCTGTCTGAAAAAGAAAGAAAGAAATTAAGATAGAAATTTTAAAAATTTTTGAAATGAATGAAAATGAAAGCACAACATATCCAAACCTGTGGGATACAGCAAAAACAATCCTAAGAGGGAAGTTTACAGCATTAAATATCTATATCCAAAAAGTAGAAAGTTTACAAAATAACGACTTAATGTCACATCTCAAGGAGCTAGAACAAGAACAAACCAAACCCAAAGTTAGCAGAAGAAAAGATATAATAAAGATTAGATCATAACTAAATGAAATAGAGACCAAAAAAAATCAATGAATGAAAAGTTGCTTCTTTGAAAATGTAAACAAAATTGGTAAGCCACTAGCTAGACCAAGAAAAAAGAGAGGAGATCCAAATAAACAAATGGATATGAAAAATGAGACATTAAAATGATATCACAGAAATACAAAAGATCATCAGAGACTATTATGAACAACTATATGCCCACAAACTAGAATACCTAGAAGAAGTGGGTAAATTTCCGGAAACATAACAATCTTCTGAGATCCAACTAGGAAGAAACAGAACTCCTGAACAGACAGAACAATAATGAGTAGTGAGATTGAATCAGTAATAAAAAATCTCTCAACAACAACAACAAAAGCCCAGAACCATATGGATTCACAGCCAAATTCTACCAAATATACAAAGAAGAACTATTGCTAATTCTTCTGAAACTATTTCAAAAAATAGAGGAAGAGGGAAGTCTCCTTAATTCATTCTACAAGGCCAGTATCACCCTGATACCAAAACAAGACAAGGACAGGACAAAAAGGACCAGTATCCCTGATGAACATTGATGCAAAAATCCTTAACAAAATATTAGCAAATCAAATCCAACAACATATCAAAAAGATAATACACCGTGATCAGGTAGGATTTATCCCAGGAATGCAAGGATGTTTCAATATATGCAAATCAATAAATGTGATACATCACATAATCAGAATTAAGAACAAAAACCTATATGATCATTTCAATAGATACAGAAAAAGCATTCAATAAAATTCAACATCCCTTCATGATAAAAATCCTCAACAAACTAGGCATAGAAGAAACATACCTTAACATAATAAGGTCATATATGACAAACCCACAGCCAACATCACACTTAGTGGAGAAAAATTAAAAGCATTTCCTCTAACTGGAACAATACAAGGATGCTCACTTTCACCACTCTTATTCAACTTAATACTGGAAGTCTTCACCAAGCCAATCAGGCAAGAGAAAAAAATAAAAGGCATCCAAATTGGAAAAGAGGAAGTCAAATTATTCCTGTTTGCTGATGATATGATCTTCTATCTAGAAAACTCCAAAGGCTCCTCCAAAAAAGCTTTTAGATTTGATAAATGAATGCAGTAGTTTCAGGATACGAAATTAATGTACAGAAATCAGTAGTGTTTCTATACAACAATAACAATCTAGCTGAGGACCAAATCAAGAAGGCAATCCTATTTACAATAGCTACAAAAAAAAAAAAAAAAAACCAAAAACCTAGGAATATATTTAACCAAGGAAGTGAAAGATCTTTATAAGGAGAACTACAAAACATTGATGAAAGAAATCATAGATTAAGCAAATGGAAAAACATCCCATGCTTATGGATTGGAAGAATCAATATTGTTAAAATGACCATAGTCCCCAAAGTAATCTACAGATTCAATGCAATCCCTATCGAATTACCAATGTCATTTTTCACAGAATTATTTAAAAAATCCTAAAATTCATATGTAACCAAAAAAGGGCCTGAATAGCCAGAGCAATCCTAAGCAAAAAGAACAAAGCTCGAGGCATCCATTACTCACTTTGAATTATACTGCAAGGCTATAGTCACCAAAGTAGTGTGGTACTGGTATAAGTATATACACATACATAAGTGGAATAGGCTGGGTGTGGTGGTGCATGCCTGTAATTCCAGCACTTTGGAAGACAGAGGGTGGATTACTTGAGGCCAGAAGTTGGAGAACAGCCTGGTCAACACGGTGAAACCTCATCTCTACTACAAAAAAAAAAAAAAAAAAAAATCAGCTGGGCATGGTGGCGCACACCTATAATCCCAGCTATTTGCAAGGCTGAGGCATGAGAATTGCTTGAGCCTGGGTGGCTGGGGCTACAGTAAGCCGATGTCACTCCACTGCACTCCAGCCTGGTGACAAAGTGAGACTCTGTCTGAAAAAAAAAAAAAAAAATCAGTGGAATAAAATAAAGAACCCAGAAATAAAGCCACATACCTATAACAAACTGATCTTTGACAAGCTCAACAAAAATAAACACTGGGGAAAGGACACCCTATTCAACAAATGGTGCTAGGAAAATTGGATAGCCATATGCAAAAGAATGAAACTAGACCCATAACTCTTGCCATAAACAAAAATTAAATCAAGATGGATTAAAGACCTAAATGTAATGCCTAAAACTATAAAAATCCTCAAAGAAAATCTGGGAAAAACTCTTCTAGACATTGGCCTAGGCAAAGAATTTATGACCAAGTCCTCAAAAGCAAACATAGCAAGAACAAAAATAGACAAATGGGACTTGATTAAACAAAAAACCTTCTGCAAAGCAAAAGAACAGAGTAAACAGACAACTTACAGGATGGGAGAAAATATTTGCAAATTATGCATACAACAGAGGACTAATATCCATGATCTGCAAGGAACTCAAAGAACTCAACAAGAAAAAAGCAAATAATCCCATTAAAAATTGGGCAAAGGACATGAACAGACATTTTTCAAAAGAAAACATACAAGTGGCCAAAGAATATAAGAAAAAGTGTTCAACATCACTAATCATCAGAGAAGTGCAACTGAAAACCACAATGAGATACCATCTTACACCAGTCAGAATGGCTATTACTAAAAAGTCAAAACAACAAATGTTGGCAAGGATGTGGAAAAAAGGGAACAATTATACTTTGTTGGTAGGCATGTAAATTAGTACAACCTTTATGGAAAACAGTATGAAGATTTCTTAAAGAACTAAAGATAGAAGTACCATTCGATCCAACAATCCCACCAATGCATATATATCCAAATGGAAAGAAATGATTATATCAAAAAGATATCTGCATTAATGTCTTTATTGCAGTACTATTCACAATAACAAAGATGAAATCAAACTGTGTCCATCAACAGAAGGTTGGATTAAGAAAATGTATTTTACATATAGCATGGAATACTAGTCAGCCATAAGAAAGAATAAAGTCATATCTTTTCCAGCAACATTGGTGGAACTTGAAGCCACTATCCTAAGTGAAATAACTCAGAAAGTCAAATACAGCATGTTCTCACTTATAAGTGGGAGCTAAACAAAGGGTACCTATGGATATACAGAGTGGACTGTTAGACACTGGAGACTACAGAAGGCGGGAGGGTAGGAGGAGGGTTAGGGTTGGAAAATTACCTGTTGGGTACAATATTCACTATTTGGGTGATGGGTACACTAAAAGCCCAGACTTCACAACTATGCAATATATGTATGTAAGAAATCTGCACTTGTCTCTTCTGGGGAGGTTCCAAGATGGCCGAATAGGAACAGCTCCAGTCTACAGCTCCCAGCGTGAGCAACACAGAAGATGGGTGATTTCTGCATTTCCAACTGAGGTACTGGGTTCATCTCACTGGAGCTTGTCGGACAGTGGGTGCAGCCCATGGAGCGTGAGCCGAAGCAGGGCAGGGCATCGCCTCACCTGGGAAGCACAAGGGGTTTGGCAATTCCCTTTCCTAGCCAAGGGAAGCCATGACAGATGGTACCTGGAAAATCAGGACACTCCCACCCTAATATTGCACTTTTCCAATGGTCTTAGCAAATGGCACACCAGGAGATTATATCCCACACCTGGCTCAGATATCCCACTCCCACAGAGCCTCCCTCACTGCTAGCACAGCAGTCTGAGATCGAACTGCAAGGTGGCAGTGAGGCTGGGGGAGGGGCGTCCGCCATTGCTGAGGCTGGAGTAGGTAAAAAAAGTGGCCAGGAAGCTCGAACAGGGTGAAGCCAACTGCAGCTCAAGGAGGCCTTCCTGCCTCTGTAGACTCCACCTCTGGGGGCAGGCCATAGCTGAACAAAAGGCAGCAGAAACTTCTGCAGACTTAAACATCCCTGTCTGACAGATTTGAGGAGAGTAGTGGTTCTCCCAGCATGGAGTTTGAGATCTGAGAATGGACAGACTGCCTCCTCAAGTGGGTCCCTGACCTCTGAGTAGCCTAACTGGGAGGCACCTCCCAGTAGGGGCCGACTGACACCTCATATGGCTGGGTGCCCCTCTGAGACGAAGCTTCCAGAGGAAGGATCAGGCAGCAACATTTGCCATTCTGCAATATTTGCTGTTCTACAGCCTCTGCTGGTGATACCCAGGCAAACAGGGTCTGGAGTGGGCCTCCGGCAAACTCCAACAAACCCACAGCTGAAGGTCCTGACTTTTAGAAGGAAAACTAACAAACAGAAAGGACATCCACTCCAAAACCCCATCTGTACGTCACCATCATCAAAGACCAAAGGTTGATAAAACCACAAAGATGGGGAGAAACCAGAGCAGAAAAGCTGAAAACTCTAAATATCAGAGCACCTCTTCTCCTCCAAAGGAAAGCAGCTCCTCGCCAGCAATGGAACAAAGCTGGATGGAGAATGACTTTGACGAGTTGAGAGAAGAAGGCTTCAGATGATTGGTAATAACAAACTTCTCCAAGCTAAAGGAGAATGTTCGAACCCATCGCAAAGTAGCCAAAAACCTTGAAAAAAGATTAGACGAATGGCTAACTAGAATAAATAGCATAGAGAAGACCTTAAATGACCTGATGGAGCTGAAAACCATGGCATGAAAACTGTGACACATGCACAATCTTCAGTAGCTGATTCGATCAAGTGGAAGAAAGGGTATCAGTGATTGAAGATCAAATGAATGAAATGAAGCAAGAACATAAGTTTAGAGAAAAAAGAGTAAAAAGAAACTAACAAAGCCTCCAAGAAATATGGGACTATGTGAAAAGACCAAATCTACATCTGATTGGTGTACCTGAAAGTGACAGGGAGAATGGAACCAACTTGGAAAACACTCTTCAGGATATTATCCAGGAGAACTTCCCCAACCTAGCAAGGCAGGCCAACATTCAAATTCAGGAAATACAGAGAATGCCACAAAGATACACCTCAAGAAGAGCAACTCCAAGACACATAATTGTCAGATTCACCAAAGTTGAAATGAAGGAAAAAATGTTAAGGGCAGCCAGAAAGAAAAGTCAGGTTACCCACAAAGGGAAGCCCATCAAACTAACAGTAGATCTCTCTCAGAAACTCTACAACCCAGAAGGGAGTGGGGGCCAATATTCAACATTCTTAAAGAAAAGAATTTTCAACCCAGAATTTCATATCCAGCCAAACTAAGCTTCATATGTGAAGGAGAAATAAAATCTTTTACAGACAAGGAAATGCTGAGAGATTTTGTCACCACCAGGCCTGCCTTACAAGAGCTCCTGAAGGAAGCACTAAACATGGAAAGGAACAACCAGTACCAGCCACTGCAAAAACATGCCGAGTTGTAAAGACCGTCGATGCTAGGAAGAAATTGCATCAACTAACGAGCAAAATAATCAGCTAACATCATAATGACAGGATCAAATTCATACATAACAATATTAACCTTAAATGTAAATGGGCTAAATGCTCCAATTAAAAGACACAGACTGGCAAATTGAATAAAAAGTCAGTGTGCTATATTCAGGAAACCCATCTCACATGCAGAGACACACATAGGCTCAAAATAAAGAGATGGAGGAAGATCTATCAAGCAAATGGAAAACGAAAAAAAGCAGGGGTTGCAATCCTAGTCTCTGACAAAACAGACTTTAAACCAACAAAAATCAAAAGAGACAAAGAAGGCCATTACATAATGGTAAAGGGATGAATTCAACAAGAAGAGCTAACTATCCTAAATATATATGCACCCAATACAGGAGCACCCAGATTCATAAAGCAAGTCTTTAGAGACCTACAAAGAGACTTAGACTCCCACACAATAATAACGGGAGACTTTAACATCTCACTGTCGACATTAGACAGATCAACAAGACAGAAAGTTAACAAGGATATCCAGGAATTGAACTCATCTCTGCACCAAGTGAACCTAATAGACATCTACAGAACTCTCCACTCCAAGTCAACAGAATATACATTCTTCTCAGCACCACATCGCACTTATTCCAAAATTGACTGCATAGTTAGAAGTAAAGCACTCCTCGGCAAATGTAAAAGAACAGAAATTATAACAAACTGTCTCTCAGACCACAGTGCAATCAAACTAGAACTCAGGATTTAGAAACTCACTCAAAACCGCTCAACTACATGGAAACTGAACAACCTGCTCCTGAATAACTACTGGGTACATAATGAAATGAAGGCAGAAATAAAGATGTTCTTTGAAATCACCGAGAACAAAGACACAACATACCAGAATCTCTGGGACACATTTAAAGCAGTGTGTAGAGGGAAATTTATAGCACTAAATGCCCACAAGAGAAAGCAGGAAAGATCTAAAATTGACACCCTAACATCACAATTAAAAGAACTAGAGAAGCAAGAGCAAACACATTCAAAAGCTAGCAGAAGGCAAGAAATAACTAAGATCAGAGCAGAACTGAAGGAGATAGAGAAACAAAAAACCCTTCAAAAAATTAATGAATCCAGGAGCTGGTTTTTTGAAAAGATCAACAAAATTGATAGACTGCCGTGCAAATAAACTAGAAAATCTAGAAGAAATGGATAAATTCCTGGACACATACACCCTCCCAAGACTAAACCAGGAAGAAGTTGAATCCCTAAATAGACCAGTAACAGGCTCTGAAATTGAGGCAACAATTAATAGCCTACCAACCAAAAAGAGTCCAGGACCAGACGGATTCACAGCTGAATTCTAGCAGAGGTACAAAGAGGAGCTGTTACCATTCCTTCTGAAACTATTCCAATCAATAGAAAAACAGGGAATCCTCCCTAACTCATTTTATGAGGCCAGCATCATCCTGATACCAAAGCCTGGCAGAGACACAACAAAAAAAGAGAATTTTAGACCAATATCCTTGATGAACATCCATGCAAAAATCCTCAATAAAATAGTGGCAAACCAAATCCAGCAGCACATCAAAAAGCTTATCCACCATGATCAACTTGGCTTCATCCCTAGGATGTGAGGCTGGTTGAACATACACAAATCAATAACCGTAATCCATCATATAAACAGAACCAAAGACAAAAACCACATGATTATCTCAATAGATGCAGAAAAGGCCTTTGACAAAATTCAACAGCCCTTCATGCTAAAAACTCTCAATAAACTAGGTATTGATGGGACATATCTCAAAATAATAAGAGCTGTTTTTGACAGACCCACAGCCGATATCATACTGAATGGGCAAAAACTGGAAGCATGCCCTTTGAAAACTGGCACAAGACAGGGATGCCCTCTCTCACCACTCCTATTCAACATAGTGTTGGAAGTTCTGGTGAGGGCAATCAGGCAAGAGAAAAATAAAGGGTATTCAATTAGGAAAAGAGGAGGTCAAATTTTCCCTGTTTGCAGATGACATGATTGTATATTTAGAAAACCTCATCGTCTCTGCCCAAAACCTCCTTAAGCTGATAAGCAACTTCAGCAAAGTGTCAGGATACAAAATCAATGTACAAAAATCACAAGCATTCTTATACACCAATAACAGACAAGCAGAGAGCCAAATCATGAGTGAATTCCCATTCACAATTACTACAAAGGAAATAAAATACCCAGGAATCCAACTTACAAGGGATGTGAAGGACCTCTTCAAGGAGAACTACAAACCACTGCTCAACGAAATAAAAGAGGACACAAACAATGGAAGAACATTCCATGCTCATGGATAGGAAGAATCAATATTGTGAAAATGGCCATACTGCCAAAGGTAATTTATAGATTCAATGCCATCCCCATCAAGCTACCAATGACTTTCTTCACAGAATTGGAAAAAACTGCTTTAAAGTTCATATGGAACCAAAAGACAGCCTGCATTGCCAGGTAGATCCTAAGACAAAAAGCTGGAGACATCATGCTACCTGACTTCAAACTATACTACAAGGCTACAGTAACCAAAACAGCATGGTACTGGTACCAAAACAGAGATATAGACCAATGGAACAGAACAGAGCCCTCAGAAATAATACCACACATCTACAACCATCTGATCTTTGACACACCTGACAAAAACAAGCAATGGGGAAAGCATTCCCTATTTAATAAATGGTGCTGGGAAAACTGGCTAGTCATATGTAGAAAGCTGAAACTGGATCCCTTCCTTACACCTTATAAAAAATTAATTCAAGATGGATTAAAGACTTAAATGTTAGACCTAAAACCATAAAAACCCTAGAAGAAAACCTAGGCAATACCATTTAGGACACAGGCATGGGCAAGGACTTCACAACTAAAACACCAAAAGTAATGGCAACAAAAGCCAAAATAGACAAATGGGATCTAATTAAACTAAAGAGCTTCTGCACAGCAAAAGAAACTACCAACAGAGTGAACAGGCAACCTACAGAATAGGAGAAAATTTTTACAATCTACCCATCTGACAAAGGGCTAATATCCAGAGTCTACAATAACTCAAACAAATTTACAAGAAAAAACCAAACAACCCTATCAACAAGTGGGCGAAGGATATGAACAAACACTTCTCAAAAGAAGACATTTATGCAGCCAACAGACACAAGAAAAAATGCTCATCATTACTGGCCATCAGAGAAATGCAAATCAAAACCACAATGAGATACCATCTCACACCAGTTAGAATGGTGATCATTAAAAAGTCAGGAAACAACAGATGCTGGAGAGGATGTGAAGAAATAGGAACACTTTTACACTGTTGGTGGGACTGTAAACTAGTTCAACCATTGTGGAAGATAGTGTGGCGATTCCTCAAGGATCTAGAACTAGAAATACCATCTGACCCAGCCATCCCATTACTGGGTATATACTCAAAGGATTATAAATCATGCTGCTATAAAGACACATGCACATGTATGTTTATTGCAGCACTATTCACAATAGCAAAGATTTGGAACCAACCCAAGTGTACATCAGTGATAGACTGGATTAAGAAAATGTGGCTCGTATACACCATGGAATACTATGCAGCCATAAAAAAGGATGAGTTCATGTCCTTTGTAGGGACATGGATGAAGCTGGAAAAACTATCATTCTGAGCAAACTATCACAAGGACAGAAAACCAAACACCACATGTTCTCACTCATAGATGGGACTTGAACAATGAGAACACTTGGACACAGGAAGGGGAACATCACACACTGGGGCCTGTCATGGGGTGGCGGGAGTGGGGAGGGATAGCATTAGGAGATATACCTAATGCTAAATGATGAGTTAATGGGTGCAGCACACCAACATGGCACATGTATACATATGTAACAAACCTGCACATTGTGCACATGTACCCTAGAACTTAAAGTATAGTAAAAAAAGAAGAAATCTGCACTTGTATCCCGTAAATATATAAACATTAAAACAAAATTTTAAGAGTAAAAAATAAAACCACAATGAGATACTACATATCCTCTAGAATGGATACAATCAAAAGACATACAATAATTTGCTTAGAATGTGGTACCACGTGCTACCATGTCATGAAGACACTTAATCATCTCTCTGGAGATGCCCACATGGGGAGAAACTGCGGCCTCCTGCCAACAGCCATAATCAACTTGCCAGCTGTCTGAGTGAGCCATTGTGGAAGTGCATTCTCTATCCCCAGTCAATCTTTCAGGTATCTGTAGCCTTAGCCAATTATATCAAATGCCACATCCACAGAACCTTATAATTAATATTTATTGTTTTAAGCTACCAAGTTTTGTGGTAATTTGTTATGGAGTGATGGATAACTAATATACAACAATATAGGATTAGAAAATAATAATGTCTACATTGGCCGGCACATAGTGAGCCGCTCATAAATGTTGGCTGTCAGTTACCATTGCTGTATAACACATGCATGTCTTTTTTCACCAGAGATTTCAAGTTTCTTGAAAAGCAGGACTATAGCTTCCTAGCTTTTTTGTTTTTTTCTTTTTTTGTACTCTTTGCCCCTCCTCATCCTTCTCAGTCCCTTAACATACTGCTGGGTACACACATAACTGAAGCCTGATAAGTAAGTCATGAAGTAAGTGAATTAAATCCAAAGGTTAAGTGATTTACCTTTGTCACTATGAGAATAACTTTCCATTTCCTAAAATATGGGATTATCTCTTTTGATGCAGTTGATGTAAATGCCTAGGCTGTGTGTGTGTGTGTGTGTGTGTGTGTGTGTGTGTGTGTACCCATGGGCCTGGCCCAGTCTTTGGAATAAGATCAGTGCCAAGAAGGTAGCCTGGGGCAGAGTAGGGGGATGGGGGGGCAGGGAGTCAATGAGATTTCATGAAGTAATGAGGTCGAGTAAGAGTTATTACCTAGTGGATCAAGCTTGGTCCTCTCCACGGAATTTTTTTTTAGGTTGAGTTTAAAATTGGGCATTCCTTGAAATTGAGAAAATGGGATTTATTTTACTTTTTAAAAATTTTTCCATAGGTTATTGGGGTACAGGTGGTATTTGGTTACATATGTTCTTTTGTGGTGATCTGTGAGATTTTGGTGCACCCATCACCCATGCAATATACACTGCACCCTATTTGTAGTCTTTTATCCCTCGGCCCCGTCCCACCCTTACCCCCAAGTCCCCAAAATCTATTGTATCATTCTTACAGCTTTGCATCCTCATAGCTTAACTCCCACATATCGGTGAGAAGATACAATGTTTGGTTTTCCATTCCTGAGTTACCTCACTTAGAATAATGGTTTCCAATCTCATCCAGGTGGATGCAAATGCCATTGATTCATTCCTTTTTATGGCTGAGTAATATTCCATCATATATATATGATTGAGAAATATATATATTTATATATGTTGAGAAATATATATATATATCACAGTTTCTTTATCCACTCGTTGATTGATGGGCATTTGGGTTGGTTCTATGATTTTGCAATTGCAAATTGTGCTGCTATAAACATGTGTGTGCAAGTATCTTTTTCATACAATGACTTATTTTCCTCTGAGTAGATACCCAATAGTGGGATTGCTGGATCAAGGGGTAGCTCTACTTTTAGTTCTTTAAAGAATCTCCACACTGTTTTCCATAGTGGCTGTACTAGTTTACATTCCCATCAAGCAGTGTAGAAGTGTTTGTTCCCTGATCACTGCATCCATGCCAACATCTACTGTTTTTTAATTTTTTGATTATGGCCATTCATGCAGGAGTAAGGTAGTATCACGTTGTGGTTTTGATTTGCATTTTCCTGATCATTAGTGATGTTGAGCATTTTTCATGTGTTTGTTGGCCATTTGTATATCTTCTTTCAAGAATTGTCTATTCATGTCCTTAGCCCACTTTTTGATAGGATTGTTTTTTTCTTAGTGATTTGTTTGAGTTCATTGTAGATTCTGGATATTAGTCCTTTGTCAGATGTATAGATTGTGAATATTTTCTCCCACTCTGTGGGTTGCTGATTACTCTGCTGAATGTTCCTTTTGCTCTGCAAAAGCTCTTTAGTTTAATTAAGTCTCAGCCAATTATCTTTGTTTTTATTGTATTTGCTTTACTGTTCTTGGTCATGAAATCCTTGCCTAAGCCAATGTCTAGAAGGGTTTGTCCAATGTTATCTTCTATAATTTTTATAGTTTCAGGTCTTAGATTAAATTCTTAATACATGTTGAGTTGATTTTTGTATAAAGTGAGAGATGAGGATCCAGTTTCATTCTCCTACATGTGGCTAGCCAATTATTACCATTTGTGGAAAAGGGTGTCCTTTCCCCCACTTTATGTTTTTGTTTGCTTTATCGAAGATCAGTTAGCTGTAAGTATTTGGGATTATTTCTGGGTTCTCTATTCTTTTCCATTGCTCTATGTGCCATTCTATACCAGTACTGTGCTATTTTGGTGACTATGGCCTTTTAATAAAGTTTGAAATCAGTAGTGTGATGCCTCCGATTTGTTCTTTTTGCTTAGTCTTGCTTTGGCTATGCGGGCTCTTTTTTGGTTCCATATGAATTTTAGAATTGCTTTTTCTAATTCTGTGAAGAATGATGATGGTATTTTTATGGGGATTGCATTGAATTTGTAGATTGCTTTTGGCAGTATGGTCATTTTCACAATATTGATTCCACCCATCCATGAGCATGGGATGTGTTTCCATTTGTTTGTGTCATCTATGATTTATTTCAGCAGTGTTTTGTAGTTTTCCTTGTAGAGGTCTTTCGCCTCCTTGGTTAGGTATATTCCTAAGTTTTTTTGTTTGTTTGTTTTTGTTTTTGCAGCTACTGTAAAAGGAGTTGAGTTCCTGATTTGATTCTCCACTTGGTCGCTGTTGGTGTATAGGAGAGCTACTGATTTGTGTACATTAATCTTGTATCCAGAAACTTTGCTGAATTCTTTTATTGGTTCTAGGAACTTTCTGGAGGAGTCTTTAGGGTTTTCAAGGTAAACAATCATATTGTCAGCAAACAGTGACAGTTTGATTTCCTCTTTACCGATTTGAATGTCCTTTCTTTCTCTTGTCTGATTGCTCTGGCTGGGACTTCCAGTACTATGTTGAAGAAGAGTGGTGAGAGTGGGCAACCTTGTCTTGCTCCAGTTCTCAGAGGGAATGCTTTCAACTTTTCCCCATTCAGTATAATGTTGGCTGTGGGTTTGTCATAGATGGCTTTTATTACATTGAGGTATGTCCCATGTATGCCGATTTTGCTGAGAGTTTTAATCATAAAGGGAGGCTGGATTTTTTCAAATGCTTTTTCTGCATCTATTGAGATGATTATGTGGTTTGCTTTTAATTCTGTTTATGTGGTGTATCACATTTATTGACTTGTGTATGTTAAATCATCCCTGCATCCCTGGTATGAAACCCACTTGCTCATGGTGTATTATCTTTTTGATATGTTGTTGGATTCAATTAGCTAGTGTTTTGTTAAGGATTTTAGTGTCTGTGTTCATCAGGGATATTGGTCTGTTGTTTTCTTTTTTGGTTACATCCTTTCCTGGTTTTGGTATTAGGGTGATGCTGGCTTCATAGAATGAATTAGGGAGGGTTCTCTCTTTCTCTATCTTGTGGAATAGTGTCAAAAGGATTGGTACCAATTCTCCTTTGAATGCCTGATAGAATTCTGCTGTGAATCCGTCTGGTCCTAGACTTTTTTGTTGTTGGTAATTTTTAAATTACCATTTCAATCTCACTGCTTGTAATTGATCTGTTCAGGGCACCTAATTATTCCTGACTTAAGCTAGGGGGTTATATTTTTCCAGGTATTTATCCATCTCTTCTACATTTTCTAGTTTATGTGTTCATAGTAGCCTTGAATGATCTTCTGTATTTCAGCAGTGTCAGTATTGGATATTTCCTTTCTTCTGCTGGGTTTGCATTTGGTTTGTTCTTGTTTCTCCAGTTCCTTGAGATGCGACCTTAGAATGTCAGTTTGTGCTGTTTCAGTCTTTTTGATGTAGGCATTTAGGACTATGAACTTTCCTCTTAGCACCACCTTTGCTGTATCCCAGATGTTTTGATAGGTTGTGTCATTATTGTCGTTGAGTTTGAAGAATTTTTAAATTTCCATTCATTTTTGACCCAATGCTCACTCAGAAGCAGGTTATATAATTTCCATATATTTGCATGGTTTTGAAGGTTCCTTTTGGAGTTGATTTCCAGTTTTATTCCACTGTAGTCTGAGACAGTGATTGATATAATTTCAATTTTCTTAAATTTATTGAGGCTTGTTTAATGGCCTATCATATGGTCTATCTTAGAGAAAGTTCCAAGCGCTGTTGAATAGAATGTGTATTCTGAGGTTGTTGGATGAAATGTTCTGTATATATCTGTTAAGTCCATTTGTTCCAAGGTATAGTTTAACTCCATTGTTTCTTTGTTGACTTTCTGTCTCTTGATGACCTGTCTAGTGTCGTCAGTGGAGTATTGAAGTTCCCACTATTATTGTGCTGGTGTCTATCTCATTTATTAGGTCTATTAGTAATTGCTTTATAAATTTGGGCGCTCTGGTGTCAGGTGCATATATGTTTAGGATTGTGATATTTTCCTGTTGGACAAGGCCTTTTACCATTATACAATCTCCCTCTTTGTCTCTTTTAACCACTGTTGCTTTAAAGTTTGTTTTGTCTGATATAAGAATAGCTGCTCCTACTTGTTTTTGGTGTTCATTTGCATGAAATGCCTTTTTCCACCCCTTTACTTTAAGTTTATGTGAGTCCTTATGTGTTAGGTGAGTCTCCTGAAGGAAGCAGATAGTTGGTTGGTGAGTTCTTTTTTTTTTTGAGATGGAATCATGCTCTGTTGCCTAGGCTGGAGTGCAGTGGCGTGATCCCTGCTCACTGCAACCTCCACCTCCCAGGTTCACGTGATTCTCCTGCCTCAGCCTCCTGAGTAGCTGGAACTACAGGTGTGTGCTACCACACCAAGCTAATTTTTGTATTTTAGTAGAGACAGGGTTTCACCATGTTAGCCAGGATGGTCTCAATCTCCTGACCTTGTGATCCGCCCACCTTGGCCTCCTAAAGTGCTGGGATTACAGGTGTGAGCCATCATGCCCAGCAGTTGGTGAGTTCTTATCCATTCTGCAGCTCTGTATCTTTTAAGTGGAGCATTTAGGCCATTTACATTCAATGTTAGTATTGAGATGTGAGGTAACGTTGCATTCATTGTGCTATTTGTGGTCTGTGTACCTTGGTTTTTTTGTTTTTGGCTTTGCCTTTTAACTAGTATTTTTGTTTTATAGGTCCTGTGTGATTTATGCTTTAAAGAGATTTTGTTTTGATGTGCTTCCAGGATTTGTTTCAAGATTTAGAGCTCCTTTTAGCAGTTCTTGTAATGGTGGCTTCATAGTGGCGATTTCTCTCAGCATTTGTTTGTCTGAAAAAGGCTGTATCTTTCCTTCATATATGGTGCTTAGTCTTGCTGGATACAAAATTTTTGGCTGATAATTGTTTTGTTTGAGGAGGCTGATGATAGGTCCCCAAACTCTTCTGGCTTGTAGGGTTTCTGCTGAGAAATCTGCTGTTAATCTGATGGGTTTTCCTTTATAGGTTACCTGGTGCTTTTGTCTCACAGCTCTTAAGATTCTTTCCTTCATCTTAACTTTAGATAACCTGATGGCAATGTTGCTTAGGCGATGATCCTTTTGTGATGAATCTCCCAGGTTTTCTTTGTGCTTCTTGTATTTGGATGTCTAGGTCTCTACCAAGGCCAGGAAAGTTTTCATCAATCATTTCCCCAAATATGTTTTCCAAACTTTTAGATTTCTCATCTTCCTCAGCAACACTGATTATTCTTAGGTTTGGTCATTTAACAGAATCCCAGACTTCTTGGAGGTTTTGTTCATATTTTCTTAATCTTTTTTCTTTGTCTTTGTTTGATTGAGTTAATTCAAAGACCTTGTCTTTGAGTTCTGAATTTCTTTCTTCTACTTGTTCAATTCTACTGCTGGGATTTTCCAGAATATTTTACATTTCTATAAGTGTGTTCAATATTTCCTAAAATTTTTATTGCTTTTTTTAATGCTATTTCCTTGAATATTTCTCCCTTCACTTCTTATATCGTTTTTTGGATTTCCTTGCATTGGGCTTCACCTTTCTCTGGTGCCTCCCTGATTAGCTTAATAACTAACCTCCTGAATTCTTTTACAGGTAAATCAGGGATTTCTTCTTGGTTTGGATCCATTGCTGGTGAGCTAGTGTGATTTTTTGAGGGTGTAAAAGAGCCTTGTTTTGTCATATTACCAGACTTGGTTTTCTGGTTCCTTCCATTTGGGTAGGCTCTGTCAGATGGAAGGTCTAGGGCTGAAGGCTGTTGTTCAAATTCTTTTGTCACACAGGGCATTCCCTTGATGTAGTACTGTCCCCCTTTCCTATGGATCTGGCTTTCTGTGAGCCAAGCTGCAATGATTATTATCTCGTTTCTGGGTCTTGCCACCCAGCAAGTCTACCCAGCCCCAGGCTGGTACTGGGAGTTATCACAGAGTCCTGTGATGGGAACTGTCTATTGGTCTCTCAGCCACGGATACCAGCACCTGTTCCAGTGGAGGTGGCAGGGGGGTGAAATGGACTCTGTGAGGATTCTTAGCTTTGGTGGTTTAGTGCTTTATTTTTGTGCTGGTTGGCCTCCTGCTGGGAGGTGGTGCTTTCCAGAGAGCATCAGCTGTGGTAGTATGGAGAGGAACCTGCAGTGAGTGGTGCCCTAGAACTCCCAAGTTTTTGCCCTTTGTCTTCAGCTACTAGGGTGGATAGGGAAGACTCATAGGTCAGCCTAGGCTTTTTTTTTTTTTCTTAAGACAGAGTCTCCCTCTGTCGCCCAAGCTGGAGTGCAATGGCACGCAATCTCAGTCCACTGCAACCTCCGCCTCCCGGGTTCATGCCATTCTCCTGCCTCAGCTTCCCAAGTAGCTGGGATTACAGGCACACACCAGCACACCCAGCTAATTTTTTGTATTTGTAGTAGAGATGGGGTTTTGCCATGTTGTCCAGGCTGGTTTCGAACTCCTGACCTCAGGTGATCCACCTGCCTCAGTCTCCCAAAGTGCTGGGACTACAAATGTGAGCCACTGCACCTGGCCTGCCTAGGCTTTTATATGCTAGTTTGTAATGAGTAAGTTGTGAAGCCAAGAAAGGCTAAGTAATAAAGAGAAAAGAGCTGGTTGATTAAAAGGAGGCAATGAAGAAATCAGCATTGGATAAGGCAGAAGACCAGGTATGAGTGTTGGGAATGTGCCTGTAATAAAAATGTAGTAAGAAATTGGAATAGGACCTGGAGAACAGCCAGGAAAATCACGCACACAGATAACTTGGGGATTCAAGGCTTATGGGGTTGAGGTCAACTTTTTTTTTTTTTTAATGAAAATGTTGTGTCCATGTTTGCTGCCTTCATAACTGGCTAGTTGCTTTGATAATGCATTCCATATGTATAAAGTATTCAATACTATAGAGCACTAAAAATACATCACATCTACTTCCATAAACAACTCAAAATTTATCCCATGCTGATAGCTTATCGTTTTTGTATGTCAAGGATGATAGACCATTATGTTATTTGATAACATTCAAGGAAAGCTTTGTAATTCTAGCCATTTCACTTAAGAATTTGGTCTACTATTTATGATACAAAGTCCATGCAATAACTAAGGTCACATATGACCTAGTCCCAAAGTAAGGATGTTATTGTAGAAAGAAAAGGAAGCTAATTTGTGAAATACCCAAAATTTGGTGCTGTAGTTTAGCAGCAAGTTGATTGTCTAAACAAGCAAAAGTTCCTTGCTCACAGTTGAGCTGAAAAAAAGAAGAAAGAATAAAAGCAAAGGACAGTAACTATGATAATTCTGGTTTTTTTTTAAAAATTAATTATTTATTGATCATTCTTTGGTGTTTCTCGGAGAGGGGGATATGGCAGGGTCATAGGATAATAGTGGAGAGAAGGTCAGCAGATAAACACATGAACAAAGGTCTCTGGTTTTCCTAGGCAGAGGTCCCTGTGGCCTTCCGCAGTGTTTGTATTCCTGAGTACTTGAGATTAGGGAGTGGTGATGACTCTTAAAGAGCATGCTGCCTTCAAGCATCTGTTTAACAAAGCACATCTTGCACTGCCCTTAATCCATTTAACCCTGAGTTGACACAGCACATGTTTCAGAGAGCACGGGGCTGGGGGCAAGGCCATAGATCAACAGCATCCCAAGGCAGAAGAATTTCTCCTCCCAGACGGGGCGGCCGGGCAGAGGTGCTCCTCACTTCCCAGACGGGGCAGCCAGGCAGAGGCGCTCCTCAATTCCCAGACGGGGCAGCCAGGCAGAGATGCTCCTCACCTCCCAGATAGGGCGGCAGGGCAGAGGCACTCCTCACTTCCTCCCAGATGGGGTGGCAGCCAGGCAGAGGCGCTCCTCACATCCCAGACAGGGCGCCCGGGCAGAGGCGCTCCTCAATTCCCAGACGGGGCGGCCGGGCAGAGGCGCTCCTCACCTCCCAGACGGGGCGGCTGGGCAGAGGTGCTCCTCGCTTCCCTGAGGGGGCGGCCAGGTAGAGGCCCTCCTCACTTCCCAGATTGGGCAGCCGGGCAGAGGCGCTCCTCACTTTCTCCCAGACGGGGTGGCGGCCAGGCAGAGGTGCTCCTCACCTCCCAGACGGGGCGGCCGGGCAGAGGCGCTCCTCACTTCCTCCCAGACGGGGTGGCGGCCTGGCAGAGGTGCTCCTCACCTCCCAGACGTGGCGGCCGGGCAGAGGCGCTCCTCACTTCCCAGAAGGGGCAGCCGGGCAGAGGCGCTCCTCGCTTCCCAGATGGGGTGGCCAGGTAGAGGCGTTCCTCACTTCCCAGATTGGGCAGCCGGGCAGAGGCGCTCCTCACTTCCTCCCAGAGGGGGTGGCGGCCAGGCAGAGGCACTCCTCACCTCCCAGACGGGGCGGCCGGGCAGAGGCGCTCCTCACTTCCTCCCAGGCGGGGTGGCGGCCGGGCAGAGGCGCTCCTCACCTCCCAGACGTGGTGGCCGGGCAGAGGCGCTCCTCACTTCCCAGAAGGGGCAGCCAGGCAAAGGTGCTCCTCACTTCCCAGATGGGGCAGCCAGGCAGAGGCGCGCCTCACTTCCTCCCAGACAGGGTGGCGGCTGAGCAGAGGCGCTCCTCACTTCCCAGAAGGGGTGGCCGGGCAGAGGCCCTCCTCGCTTCCCAGACGGGGCGGCCAGGTAGAGGCGCTCCTCGCTTCCCAGACGGGGCAGCCAGGTAGAGGCGCTCCTCACTTCCCAGATTGGGCGGCCAGGCAGAGACGCTCATCACTTCCTCCCAGACAGTGTGGCGGCCAGGCAGAGGCGCTCCTCACTTCCTCCCAGACTGGGTGGCGGCCGGGCAGAGGCGCTCCTCACTTCCCAGACGTTGGGCTGCCGGGCAGAGGCGCTCCTCACCTCCCAGAGGGGGCGGCCGGGCAGAGGCGCTCCTCACTTCCTCCCAGACGGGGTGGCGGCCGGGCAGAGGCGCTCCTCACTTCCCAGACGGGGCAGCCAGGTAGAGGTGCTCCTCACTTCCTCCCAGATGGGGTGGCGGCCGGGCAGAGGCGCTCCTCACTTCCCAGACGGGGCGGCTGGGCAGAGGCACTCCTCACGGCCCAGACAATGGGCGGCCGGGCAGAGACCCTCCTCACTTCCTATACGGGATGGCGGCCGGGCAGAGGCACTCCTCACTTCTCAGAGGGGGCGGCCGGGCAGAGACGCTCCTCATTTCCTAGACGGGGTGGCGGCCGGGCAGAGGCTGTAATCTTAGCACTTTGGGAGGCCAAGGCAGGCGGCTGGGAGGTGGAGGTTGTAGCCAGCTGAGATCACGCCACTGCACTCCAGCCTGGGCAACATTGAGCATTGAGTGAGCAAGACTCTGTCTGCAATCCCAGCACCTCGGGAGGCTGAGGCGGGCAGATCACTCAAGGCCAAGAGCCAGAGACCAGCCCAGTCAACACAGCGAAACCTCGTCTCCACCAAAAATACAAAAACCAGTCAGGCGTGGTGGCTCGCGCTCGCAATCCCAGGCACTTGGCAGGCCGAGGCAGGAGAATCACAGGAGCTCGAGGCAGGGAGGTTGCAGTGAGCTGAGATCATGACAGCACAGTCCAGCTTCAGCAACAGAGGGAGACCGAAGAGGGGAGAGGGAGAGGGGAGAGGGAGAGGGAGAGGGGATAATTTTGGTTTTTTGCTTGGGAGTTAGGTGATGTGATGCCATTGATTTCTGTGATGGTGGATGGACAGATATAAAGGAAAAAATAAGTAATCATTATAATAATAGTAATAATCCACATTTGTTGAGTTCTAACATAGTATATAGTATGCCTGATAGTATACTAAGCATTTAGCATTCTTTTTGTAATTTAATCCTTAAACAATCCAGTGAAGTACAGTTGTCCCTCAGTATCCATGGGGGACTGGTTCTAGGACACACACCCACCCCCAACCAGCCTCCACAGATATAAAAATCTGCAGATGCTCAAGTCACTAATGTAAAGTGGCATAGTATTTGCAAATAACCTACACACATCCTCTCAGCTACTTTAAATAATCTCTACATTACTTATAATACCTAATACAATGTAAATGCTATGTAAATAGTCATTATACTTTATTGCTTAAAAAATAACATACTGAGCGTTTTCAGTACAGATGCATTTCTTCCCATTATTTTCTGTCCCAGTTGGTTGAATTCACGAATGCAGAACCCATGGATACGGAGGGCATTCTATGCGGGCTATTAGAGTATTATTACTGCTTTACAGATGAGAAAAGTGAAGCTTAGGTCAAGTAAGGGAACTTCAGCTACCCTGGGCTACCCTTCCCATTCTCATTTTCTGATGAGGAGTCATGACCAAAGCAAAGATGGGATGAGTCAGAGATGAGGCTTTCTGTTTATACTTTTTAAAAATCATTTTTACTAACTCTGTTTTGTTAGTTTATTACCTTGATCTGGAGAGGCAGCAGACTGTGTATTTAAGAGTTTACACTCTGAAGTCAGGCAGATCAGAGCAAGGATTTCTGAGAAAGAAAAATAAATAAAAATTTAAAATAAGATATAATATAAAATTAAATTAAATAAACGAAGTCAGGAGACCAGTGTCTGAAAGCTGGCTTCACCACTTACCAGCTGCGTTACCTTGAGGAAGCTATGTTTCTTACAGCTCATTTCCTTATCTATAAAATATGAATAATAGCCCAGCTTCTAGGGTTGCTGCCCTCAATCTTTTTTCACAGAAACCAGTGACCTTTTCAAATTGCAAAATTGACCATGTTGCCCAACTTCAACTTAGAATTCCACAATGGAATCCCATTGTTCTTAAAATATAAACCAATCCCTTGAAACATGACTTTCAAAACCTCTCAAGGACTGCTCCTTACTTACTTCCCAGGACTCAGACATGTTTCATCTGGCCTCACAAACACTGTTCTTGTCCTGTGACCACAGGACTCCTGCTATTATGTTTTCTTTGTCCAGAAAGTTACTCCTTCCCTTACTCCTTCCACTACCTCCCTTACTCCTTCCACTACCCCTCCATCTGATGTAACCTAATTAACTCTTCTTATCTTTAAAATATTACTTCAAATGTCATTTTCCTTGTGTGACATAACCCCCTAGGCTAAGTTAGGTCCCCTTAACATATGCTTTTAGTATATCATGTGCCTTTCCTTCATCTCACACATCCCAATTGTAATTTTACATTCATGAATCTTTGGTTAATGCCTGTCTTCCCCAGAAGACTTTAAGCTCCACCAGAGAAGAGACCATGCATGGATTTATGCATCTTTTATCCCTAGGACTTCGTTTAAGGCCTGGCACATATTGAGAGAATAAATGAATTGGCTAGCACTATTAAGCTTTGCTGCCCCCTGCTGAGTCATGGCTTTTAGCCTATTAAACTAGCACCAATTGGATGTTCGGAACTAGTATGGTGATATCATAGCAGTATTTTTCAAAATGTGGTCCAGGGACCTCCTGTGTCAGAATGACCTGCTTATAAAATGCAGATTCTCATGCCTTACTCTGAAAGATGATTTTTAGGCCTATGTTAGGGTCAAAAATTTTGCATAGGCGGGGCATGGTGGCTCATGCCTGTAATCCCAGCACTTTGGGAGGCTTAGGTGGGTAGATGACTTGAAGTCAAGAGTTCGAGACCAGCCTCACCAACATGTTGAAACCCTGTGTCTACCAAAAATATTTTTTAAAAATTTGCAGGGGGTGGTGGTGCGCATCGTTAATCCCAGCTACTTGGGAGGCAGAGGCAGGAGAATTGCTTGAACCTGGGGGGCAGAGTTTGCAGTGAGCTGAGATCTGTACCACCGCACTCCAGCCAGGGGGACAGAATGAGACTCTGTCTCAAAAAGAAAAGAAAAAGTTTGCATCCAAGCTCCCCTGGATGATTTGAGAGCCACTGGTACGAAAGGAAGGAAAGAAAGGAAAGAAGAGGAAGAAACTGCTTTACAGTCTCACTACCCTTTTTTTTCCCTCTTCTTTTTTGAGATGGGGGTTTCCCTATGGTGCCCAGGCTGGTCTTGAACTCCTAGGCTCAAGTGATCCACCCACCTCGGCCTCCCAAAGGGTTGGGATTACAGGCGTGAGCCACTGTGCCTGGCCAAATTAACCATTTTAAAGTGGACTATTCGGTGGCATTTAGTACATTCACAATGTTGTACAACCACTACATCTACCTAGTTCTGACTCATTTCATCACCCTGATAGGAAACCCCATCCCCATTAAGCAGTTACTCTCATTCTCCTCTGCCTGCTGCAACTGGTAACCACCAATCTGTGTTCTGTCTCTATAGAGCTATCTATTCTGGATATTTCATGTAAGTGGAATAGTATGTGACCTTTTCAATTTGGCTTCTTTCACGATTCATTCACATTATAGCATGTATCAGTTCTTTGTTTCTTTCTATGGTTGAATTATATTCATTTCATGTATACACAATTTGTTTATCCATTATTTGTCTGATGGCCATTTGGACTGTTTCCACCTTTTGCCTAGTGTGAAAAGTGCTGCTGTGAACATGCATGTACTTGCTTGAGTACCTGTGTTCAATTCTTTTGGAAATTGTCTTAGTCTTGTGTTGCTATAAAGGAATACCTGAGGCTGGGTAATTTACAAAGAAAAGAGGTTTTTTGGCTCACAGTTGTGCAGGTTATACAAAAAGCAGGGAACCAGCATCTCCCCAGCTTCTGGGGAGGGCCTCAGGCTGCTTCTGCAGAGATCATATGACAAGAGATGAGGCAAGGGGCATGGGGCAGGAGGTGCCAGGCTCTTTTTAACAACCAGCTCTCACTGAAACTAATAGAATGAGAACTCACTCACACCTATCCACCATGGAGGGCATTAATCTATTCATGAGAGATCTATTCCCATGACTCAAATACCTCCCAGTAGGCCCACCTGGAACACTGGAGATCAAATTTCATCATGAGATTTGGAGGGGACAGACATCCAAATTACAGCAGTCATATACCTAGGAGTGGAATTGCTGGGTCATATAGTAATTCTATGTTTAACTTTTTGAGGAACTGCCAAACTGTTTTCCATAGTGGCTGAATGATTTTACGTTCTCACCAGCAACGTATGAGGGTTCCAATTTCCTCATTGGTTGTTATTTTCTTGCCAATCGTTGTTATTTTCAACAACGATTGTGGTGGGTTTTTTTGTTTTGTTTTTGAGTCAGAATTTTGCTCTTTTTGCCCAGGCTAGAGTGCAATGGCGTGATCTCGGCTCACTGCAACCTCTGCCTCCCGAGTTCAAGCGATTCTCCTGCCTCAGCCTCCTGAGTAGCTGGGATTACAGGCATGTGCCACCACACCCGGCTAATTAATTTTTAGGAGGGACAGGGTTTCTCCATGTTGGTCAGGCTGGTCTTGAACTCCCGACCTCAGGTGATCCACCCACCTCAGCCTCCCAAAGTGCTGGGATTGTAGGCGTGAGCCACTGCGGCCGCCCAGTGATTGTGTTTATTCTTATAGCCATCCGTATAGGTATGAAGTGGCATAGTCAATAATCTTTTGACAAAGGAAAATGAAAACATTTTTACTGCAAGCCTGAATAAACATTCAAGAAAATATAAAAGACAAATTTGTTTTTGACATATTTTCCTTTTACCTGATGGCATAATGTTGATCTGTGAAAACATGTAAACATGTACTTTCCCCATACTTCTCCTAGAAGTAATGCAAAATATAAAACTGAAACTCAAGTTGAGACAAGAGTAAATGAGCAGTATTACTCAGCTTTTTCTTGTTTCTGACCTGAGAGGGATCATTGCCCTTTATTACATCCCAGCATAAAAATAAAAATTGTAAGTCTTGAATATCATAGTCCCAAGAGAGATAAGCCACAAACCTTGCCATAAATGTGCCACTTAAATGAAATAAGGCTCTCTCACCTTTAATATTTAATTACACTCTCTTTACTTTGCTTTCAGGAGAATCTCCCTCCAGAAGCAATGTATTCTTTGATAATAGTCAGAGATTGGAATCGGTGATGTAAATCAAAAACTCACTGCTCTGTTCTCACTTATTTGTGGGATCAAAAATAAAAACAATTGAAATCATGGACATAGAGAGTAGAAGGATGGTTACCAGAGGCTGGGAAGGGTGGCAGGGAACTTGCAGGGTGGCGGGGGTGGGGGTGGGGGGTAAGAATTGTTAATAGGTCCAAAAAAGAATTGAAAGAATGAATAAGACCTACTATTTGATAGCAAAATAGGGTGACTATAGTTAATAATAACTTAATTGTACGTTTTAAAATAACTTAAAAGTGGGCAGGGTACGGCAGCTCATGCCTGTAATCCCATCACTTTGGGAGGCTGAAGTGGGAGGATCACTTGAGCTCAGGAGTTTGAGACTAGCCTGGGCAACATAATGAGACCTTGTCTCTACTAAAATTCAAAAAAATTAGCCGGATGTATTAGTGCATGACTATAGTCTCAGCTACTTGGGGGACAGAAGCAAGAGGATCGCTTGAGCCCGGGGGGTCGAAGCTGCAGTGAGCCATGATCGCGCTACTGCACTCTAGCCTGGGTGACGGAGCAGTATCTTGTCTCAAAAAAAAAAAAAACAAGATGAATAAATAAACAAATACATAAATAAAGAGTGTAATTGGATTGTTTATAGCTCAAAGGATAAATACTTGAGGGGATGGATACCCCATTCTCCATGATGTGATTATTTCATATTGCAGGCCTATATTAAAATATCTCACATACCCTATAAATATACACCTACTATGTATCCAAAAAAAAAACTTTTTTTTTTTATTTTGAGATTGTCTCGGTTTGTCGCCTAGGCTGGAGTGTGGTGGCATGATCTTGGCTCACTGCAACCTCTGCCTCCCTGGTTCAAGCCATTCTCATGCCTCAGCCTCCCAAGTAGCTGAGATTACAGGCATGCACCACCATGCCCGGCTAATTTTTGCATTTTTAGTATAGACAGTGTTTCACTATGTTGGCCAGGCTGGTCTCAAACTCCTGGCCTTAAGTGATCTGCCCGCTGTGGCCTCCCGAAGTGCTGGGAGGTGTGAGCCACCATATCTGGCCATAAAATTAATTATTTTTTAAAAAAAAATACAAAGAGCAGGGTTAAAGAATGAAAGTGACTCATCAGACAGACAAAAGTGGAATAAGAAATCTGGGGAAGAAGGACTAACATTGGGATAGAAAACTGCCCTCTACTTATATTTTCCTCAATAAATGAGAATTACAAATTAAAAAAAAAAACACTGCTCCACTGTACGACATTTATGTACACAGAATATCCCACATGGGCTGAAATATCCATTCTTAAAGCCATGTTTTGCCCTTAACTGGAATATATGTGAGTCAGGGAAAGACATGAAGTCTACTGTTATATCTTGATTGAAGGCTTTGCCAGCACAAGGATTGTTTGACAACCTGGGTGTTTTTATGCACCCAGCGAATAAATGATAATAAGATGAAAAGTGAGTCAGGTCACACTTTTCTTTTGTAAGATAAAAGGACAGATTGAGAAAGGGGAGAAAGGAAAGAAGAATTGTTTCAACGGCTTTTTCAGGAAGAGGAATTTTAGGAAAGAATTAATCCAGATGAGGCGTAGCAAATTGATTCCCTTGAAACAATGTTTCCTAAATAACCCTTGGAAAGTCTTCCTGTACGCAGTCTCCAGTACGAAAACTAATGAGATAAATAATGATATCTCCTGATCCTTTCAGTCCTCACTGCTTACCCCAACTCTGAATTCCTGTAGCTCTTATGTTCTGTTTCTTCACCATTTAGGAATCAGTTTCTTTTTAAGTGACTGTAAGGTTAGCAGTCTTATTTTCATGTGTGGCTGCTGGAATCAATCTCATTTTATACTACACTCATATCACATGCCCAGGTATGATGGCAGTTCAGAGAAGGAGGGTAGTGTAAGCTGGAGGCAGCAGTAGGACCTGTTTTGAACCCTCAATAATGAGAAATTTGATAAGAACAAAGGGGGAATGCATTCTAAGGAAGAGCAGCTTCTCTAGGATATAAATTCAGCTGCTGTAACAAAGATTCCCATTAACAGCAATTACTTAACAAGCTCTCTCATGTCTGAGCACAAGTGGTCTGAGGTGATAGGATGCCTCATGGTGTTAAGGACACAGGTTTCTTCTAACTTTTGCTCTGCCACCAGCTAAGGTATAGGCCTTGTCCTCATGGCCAAAAATAATTATCTTCTGGGTCTATGTTCTGACGAGAAGGGAGAAAATGAGCAAGAGGAGAACATACCCTTTTCTTTTAAAGGTACAACCCAGGTGTTTCAAACATCACTTTCCTTCACATCCCACTAACTAGAACTTAGTCACACCACCAATGTTGATTGCCAGGGAAGCTGGGGAAAAATATATGGGCTTTAGCTGGGAAGCCACACGCCCAAAGTGAAACTTGAGGTTTCTGTTACTAAAGAAAAAAAATGAGTGGTCTCATAGAGAGATGTAGAAAATTACAAGATAGAAGGGAGAATGTGAAAAAACAATTGTACTGGGAATGAGAGGTGAAGCTAGCTGGGCTTCTGGGTCAGGTAGGGACTTGGAGAACTTTTCTGTCTAGCTAGAGGATTGTAAACACAACAATCAGCGCTCTGTGTCCAGCTAAAGGATTGTAAACACACCAATCAGCACTCTGTAAAAACATATCAATCAGCACTCTGTGTCCAGCTAAACGATTGTAAATGCACCAATCAGCACTCTGTAAAATGGACCAATCAGCACTCTATGAAATGGACCAATGAATGCTCTGTAAAATGGACCAATCAGCAGGATGTGGGGGGACAGGGCCAAATAAGGGAATAAAAGCTGGCTACCCGAGCCAGCAGCAGCAACCTGCTCAGGTACCCTTCCACGCTGTGGAAGCTTTGTTCTTTCACTTTTCAGAATTAATCTTGCTGCTGCTCACTCTTTGGGTCCACAATATCTTTATGAGCTATAACACCCACCGCAAGGGTCTGCAGCTTCATTCCTGAAGTCAGCGAGACCACGAATCCACCGGGAGGAACAAACAACTCCGGACACATCACCTTTAAGGCTGTAACACTCACTGCAAAGGTCTGCGGCTTCACTCCTGAAGTCAGCGAGACCACGAACCCACTGGAAGGAAGAAACTCTGGATACATCTGAACATCTGAAGGAACAAACTCCGGACACACCATCTTTAAGAACTGTAACACTCACCGCGAGTGTCCGTGGCTTCATTCTTGAAGTCAGCGAGACCAAGAATCCACCAGAAGGAATAAATTCCAGACACTGGAATACAAGAAAACATGACTATAGTACCTGAGGAGTTGCAGGTGCAGGAAACGAGGGTTTGTGAAGAATATCACCAATAAAGTTCCTTGCCTACTTTTTTTCTTTGAGATAGGGTCTCACTCTATTACCAAGGCTGGAGTGCAGTGGCCCAATCTTGGCTCACTGCAACCTCTGCATCCCGGGTTCAAGTGATTCTCCCACCTCAGCCTCCTGAGTAGCTGGGATTACAGGCACACGCCACCAAGCCTGGCTAATTTTTGTATTTTTAGTAGAGACGGGGTTTCACCATGTTGGCCAGGCTGATCTCAAACTCCTGACCTCAAGTAATCTGCCTGCCTCGGTCTCCCAAAGTGCTGGGATTACAAGCATGAGCCACCGCGCCTGGCCTGCTTACTTTTATAATTTTTTAGGCAGGTTTAGTGCTGGTGAGATGTACGACAGTGTGTATGGGTTTGTGTGCAGGTTAGGTGCTTACTATCAAAGTGTGGTCCAAGGTCTAGTAGCATCAGCATCACTTGAGAGCTTGTCAAAAATGCAGAATCTAGGTAGGAATGGTGGCTCACACCTGTAATCTCAGCACTTTGGGAAGCTGAGACAAGAGGATTGCTTGAGCCCAGGAGTTCTAAGGCCATTTTGGGCAAGATAGCAAGACCCTGTCTCTACAAAAGAAAGAAAGAGAGAGGAAGAAGAAAAAAGAGAGAAAGAAGGAAAAAAGAAACAAAGAAAGAGAAGGAAGGAAGGGAAGAGAAAGAAAGAAAGAAGAAAAAGAGAAGAAGGAAGGAAGGAAAAAAGGAAAAAGGAAGGAAGGAGAAAGGAAGAAAGAAAGAAGAAAAAGAGAAGAAAGGAAGGAAGGAAAAAAGGAAGGAAGGAGAAAGGAAGAAAGAAGAGAAAGAAAGAGAAGAAAGGAAGAAAGAAAGAGAAGGGAGGGAGGGAGGGAAGGAAGAATCTTAGGCCCCAACCAGACCTACAGAACTGCAATCTGCATTTTAACAAATTCTTCAGGTAACATCATTTATCATCACATTAAAGTCTCAGAAGTACTGGGCTAGTTTATGCTATGGTGTGGAATAATCCTAAAAGCTCTGTGTCTTGAAACAACTAAGATTTATTTCTCACTGATGCTGAAGTCTGTCTGGGAGCAAGTAGGCAGCAAGTAGGGAACTCTGCTTCATGTCATTCTCACCAGGGCCCCAGGCTGACAGAGTCTCCACCATTTGAACAATCACTAGTCATGTGGCAGAGGAGGAAAAGTGTGACTTTTGTGCTTCCCTCGTATTTCACTGGCCAAAGCAAATCCCACGGCCATGCCTATCTTCAAGGAGGTGGAAAAAAACATCTTACTGTGTACCTGGAAGGAGGAGAATCAAAATACTGCTGAAGCTAGGGGATCCTCAAGGCAGGCAGGCCTTCCAAAGGGTTATGACAATACAGATGTAATCAGATTCAGGGAAAGTATATCAATACGAAGGAAAAGGAGAGCATAAACAGAAGAAACAGTTCAGAATGATGATGATTCTGAATGGGCAGTCAAGGAAGACTCCAGCTTTAGAGTCTCATTTATTGGGCAAATAATGAAGACTTTCATGGAAAACGAACATTTTGGAGGAATGGGTTGGGGTGGGGAGTGGAAAGGCTGAGCTTGGAATGGACATGCTAAGTCAGAAATCAAGGTGGATATTCACCCCTTGTTTATCTTTCCAACCTCATGTTGTATCCCCTCCCCACTCACTCACCATGCTCCAGCCACACTGGTCTTCTTTCTGTTCCTCATGCACCAACCTCGTTCTCACCTTAGGGTTGCCGTACCTACTGTTCCTTCTGCTGGCATGCCCTTCTCCAAGTCTGTCATGACTGGCTCCTGTCTATCATTCAGAACTCACCAAACATGTCTCCTCAGAAAGGCCTTCCTTGGCCATAAAAATGTAGCCACCCAGTCACACTATATCATACCACCCTATTTCAAAGATCAGCATAGGATCCAGAGCTGACATTTTTTGTGTGTTTTTCTCTGACCCACCTCCCCACCCTCATCATTAAAAAGCTCCATGAGAACATGGACTATGTCTGTCCTGTATCCCCAGCTTCAAGTACACAATTGGTACTCAATAAACATTACTGAATGTTCCCATGGAAATTTCAGTTAAAAGTATGCAATAAGGGAAATAAAGATAGGGTTCCAATGAGGACAACTGGTTTGGAATGGCAAAGTTCTCTAAGGTATTAAAGATGACCAAGAAGCATTAAACGTTTAGGGATGTTCCACTTCAATGGCTAGAGAAGTGTAAGCGACTGAGAAGTCTAAAAGGTAGAGTGGTTTCTGAAGCTAGTAAAAAGTGCCAATGTGGGGTGGCGGCAAGTGTTATCTGTGTTAAGAAAAATGGGAATAGGAAAAAGACCGATGGATTTGGAAAGGTCATTTATGACCAATGAATAAAAGTAAAAAATGTAAAAAGCTTAAGGAGAGAAAGGACATAGAGGTGGATAGGTCATTACTGGAGTAATCTGGCAGTAAAGGGAATTAGTACTCTAGCAGGATTGAATGGGTTTTTGTGAGACCTATTCATTTCTTAAGTTAAATATGCTAGAGAAAAGGAGAGACTGAACATGCTGTGGGGGAGAAGTTCCTTTTAAAAAAATTTTTTGAGACAAAATCTTGCTTTGTCACCCAGGCTGGAGTGTAGTGGCGTGAACAAGGCTCACTGCAGCCTCGACCTCCCTGGCGCAAGCAATCCTCCCCCAAGTAGCTGAGACTACAGGTGCACACCACCATACCCAGCCAATTTTTGAATTTTTGTACTTTTTTGTATTTATTATTATTTTGTAGAGACGGGGTTTTGCCATGTTGTCCAGGCTGGTCTCGAACTCCTGAGCTCAATTATCGTCCCACCTCGGCCTAAGTGTTGGAGTTACAGGCATGAGCCACTGCGCCGGCCAGGGAGAGGTTACCCAGGTTAATGGACCCCTAGGGTGTCCACATGGCACCTTCAGGGACTCTGAAACGCAGAAATGATATGCAAAATTTGGGGTGCACACAGGAGATGGGAGGTGGAAGTAGGAGAGGAGAATTCGTAGCTTTATTATTTTCCAAACGGTCACGACCCAAAGGTTAATAACAACTGCTGAAGAGAGTAGAAAAAGTTTTTAAAAAGGAAGCCCAGAGAAGGGCTAAACTTTAGAAAGAAAAAAGGAAAACATCTTTCCTATTCCAGGAAAACCTATAAACAGATGGAGAAGTCCACAGTTGCATCATTTGGGTAAAACAGAGAAGACACAGCTGGAAACCGCGGGCGGCTTGTGCCAACACGCTCAGGGAAGGCAAACGGAAGACGCCCGTGCTCCCTGGCGCAGGAGGTCCTAAGGCCGGGAATCGCTGGCCTTGCCTTTCAGGACCGGGGCTGACCCGAGGGAGGGAGAAGCCCTCATCGCCAGGCGGGGGACCCATCAGCGCGCCGGCTCAGGGACAAGATACTGATGCTTCAGACTCGGCCAGGCCGTGCGTCCGAGCTTCCCCACAGCCGCCGCACTTCCCTGCTGCCTTTGGGATGCGGTCTCCAGCCCCGCCTCGCCACCGGCCGTCATCTGCGAATCATCCCGCCCATTTCGACATCTTCCTTCCCCGCCTTCGGCTCTCGGCCTGGCGCAGAGCCCAGTGACAGCCGGGGCCCGGGGAACCTCATTCATTCAACACTTGCTGGGTTTACTGTGCGAATGTGGATGCCAGGCTCAGTGCCGGGCGCTGGGGCCTGAGGAGCACCGGCTCCGGCCAGGGGGCCCAATACTCCAGACCCGACCAGAGTCTAGCGGGCCGCCGCGGTCCCCCCTGTCGGTGAGGCGGTTCCCGACCCGCATGTCGCAACGGCTTCCCGGACAGGCTGCGGGTCGCGCCAGCCAGGGGATGACCGGCCCAGGCCAGCCCCGCCTCACGCCCGCGACGAGATCCCGCGGGAACACGGCTCTCCGGGGCCAGGGCCGCCCGCTCTCCAGCCACGCGTCTCAGAATTTGAGGAGCGCACTGGAGCGCGGGTCGTAACGGCGCCCGTCAGCAGTTTGACGTTGAAGGCCTGTCACCGCCCCGCCCCCGACGCGATCCCGCGCACAGGGACCACAACTCTGCAGGCGCTAGTGAGGGGCCCGAAGTCGGCCCCTAGAGTCCCTGGGCGCGTCGCTCTTTCTGTAGCCAATCGGGGCCCGACGTGGTGCGGGCCAATGGCCGCGGTCAAAGTATCAAGAGTGGTTGAGCCTATCAAAGTTCAGCCTTAAGTTTCTCCCGCCCTTCTAAAAAGTCAGAGGCGGGTTGATCGCACATGTCGGCCAATCAGTGACCAATAAACAAGAAGCTTCCAAGATCAAAGGGGAAAAGGTGGGATGTAGGCGCTAGCAACGCCTCAGGGCTGAGGAATGACAGTCGACTTCGCTAATACTACCGGCTGATTTTTCCTACGTAAGGAAAGGGGTGGGTCTAACTTGGCGTCTCCACCAATGGTTCGTTGGGGGGCGTGTCCGCGGGGCCAAGCGGGAGCCGGAGGCCCCGGGCTCTCTGGGCCGCGCCTGAGGCGGACACTACGGGGCCGGGGGGCGGCGGCGGCAGTGGTGGCAGCGGCGGCGGGGGTGGGCGCCGCAGCTGGCCCGGGTGGATGGAGTTGGAGGGGCGGGGTGCTGGCGGTGTGGCGGGGGGGCCGGCAGCAGGGCCCGGGCGGAGCCCCGGGGAGTCGGCGCTGCTGGACGGGTGGCTGCAGCGGGGCGTGGGCCGGGGGGCCGGCGGCGGGGAGGCCGGGGCCTGCAGGCCCCCGGTACGACAAGATGCGGACTCCGGCCCGGACTACGAGGCGCTGCCGGCTGGAGCCACTGTCACCACGCACATGGTGGCAGGCGCCGTGGCAGGGATCCTGGAGCACTGCGTGATGTACCCCATCGACTGCGTCAAGGTGAGACCTGCACCCGGCTTCGAACCCGACCTGGGGCTGACCCGACCCCTGGGTCTTGTCCGGAGCCAGGATCCCGGCTGAGAGCCGGAGCCGACATGGGTTCCTTCCTGGCTCCTGCCACTACCACATGATTCGAACCGACACTCCATTCAAGCAAGGTCCCAGCTGGGAGTTGATCCCAGTCAGGAACCAGGACCTATTTCTAACCGTCAGTGAAATCTGAATCGGGACTCAGGATCGAAAATCTGTCAGCCAAAGCCCTGGACCCCACCTGGGACTAAACAGGAATAGGGTGGGATGGGGTATCCCGAAGCTCAGGTAAGTGCTACTAACTCGATTAAGGTGAAGCCAACTGGCGTGAACCAGACCCTGAAATGGATCTAACGGCTTGAGATGTTTTCTGGGCTAGTGCTTTTACAAACTCCTTACTGTGTCTTCCCTTACTGACGGGGCAGGAACCCGAATCTGGGATCTCTCAGCTAGATAAAGGACTTACATGTTAAATCTTAACACATGAGTGATTGGAAATCATTGTGCAGTGAGAATGCAGAATTCCAGACTGGAAGTAATATGGGAAAGATCGTATTCAGGAAAAGGTTTCAGTTTCTCTGTGAAGCAAGCATGATACCCCACCTATTTCCTGAACATGAAAATTGAGCTGGGATTAGGACTGTATGTTCAGGGAGCACATCAGCCTCCAAACAAGAGAGATGAAACTGATAGCGTATTTCTTTGGCCACCTGAAGTTGACAAAAAGGGAGAAGTTGTCTAGAAAGGAAGTGTGACGGTATTAGAAAGTAGATGTAAGTATGAAGAAAATGGAATGAGATCAACAAGAGGACACGATTCTTGTGAAAGTAAAACTAATTGCATTCACAACCAAGCAGGATGATTTATGTGTACTGAAGTCGGGTCCTTCTGAAGAAAGCTGGGTGAAGAAAGAAACAGATTATTGTTCTTTACAGTTCTTATTCTTGTACATTAGTAAAGGTGCCAGCCATTAAAGGTGAGGACTGAATTGAGGGAGAGGTAAACTAGAGGGGACTGTTGATATGACAAAGACCGATGCCTCCTTTACATGTGAAGGGTGATAGTCAAACAGTAACCTGGCAGCTTTTTGATGTATGTTTTCTCTTCAAATCAGGAAAGTGTTACGTATTCAAAAGGAGGAGAGAATCAACTTGGGAAAGGCAAAGTAGATCCCTTTTACTTCCCTTTGGTTCCGGTACTGTTTCATGTTTTCATTAGAATGTGGATAAGGAAATGGGGGGAACGCTCATTAAGCTTTGTGAATGACAGCAAACTGGCAGGAGTATTTTAACACAAGGTAACTCCTAACAAGGGCCATATCCATTGAAAACGGGGTAAATGCACTTGACTAAAATGGACATTAGAATGTTAAATGCGCTTGTCAATTGCGAGAAATAGAAATAAACAGTAAAATCCATGAGAGAGAAGTAACAACATTGAAATGTAAAACAAGTAAGTACAAATAAAAAAGATGCACACATTATATGTATAGACTCTAGGTTGAATGACTTGAGTTAATAATGCCGTATATCCAAAAGTTAATATAATCTAGCTGCAGAGTAACCTCCCTAGACTTAGACTGTGAGTAGAGTGCAGGGTTTAGGATGCTGTTTTTCTGGATGGGTATTGAATGGAAAACAGATCAATGAAAACAGTGAAAATTATTTAATGGCTTGAAAAATACAGTGTAATAATTTGTCTTAGAAATATTACTGTAACTTATCAATTTAACCACTGTTCCATTATAACATAATGGGAGGTTATCTCCTTACTCCATATATTTACATAGTGCTATTGTTGCAATAAACATTTTATAAATCCCTGTTAAAAATGCTTCTAGAATATTTGGGTGCATGTCCTTAAGGGAGGCAAATCTTTGCCCTGTGACAAGATGGGATTGATTTTGCAGGAACAAAAACTATTCAGAATCAAATATGGTGAATAAAGTGGGAGGTCAAAATGGGTAATACTGCTTGGCGTGAAAATAAGGTGGGACTGGAAAGCAAGGAGACTGCTTTACTTCTGAGGCCTATAAACCCGTTGAGGAAACACCTCTGAAAGAGAAGTTCCAGAAAGGTTTTGCATAACCACAGCATTGCTGGAATAAGTCAATTGTAGCCTTCCAAGGTAACTATTTTGAAGAACAGTTCTTACTCATTTACATAAGCTTTGGAATTTTTGTTTTTTAAAAATTAGTCATACAACATTGCAGTTATGCCTGAAAGCCCTCCATTAAGGAAATAATGATTTGAGAAAAAAATGCTCAGGAGTTGTCAACAATATGAAAGCTTATTTTAGAAGGCTCATTTTCACTTGCACTTAATGCTGGGATTTAAATGACTTAGAGGGAAGAACTAGGTGAGGCCAGTATGATTTAGTGTCAGTGAGTATGTTAAACGCTTTTGTGCAGGCATGAAAGTAAAATTCAAATCTCTTCCTTCAGAAAAGACTTCCCAGTTTGCTTGTCCCCGGCAGCTATCCTTCTTGTTGGCTCTGAAGTGGTAAAGCAAATATCCACTTATATAATAAAGAGGGGAAGAGCAGAGGGAGATAAATCTCCAATTTCCAGATGTCAGTGGTATCTATACATATTCACCTGTGAAAGATTAGGAAATGGAAACATTAGCTTATTTGATTTTCTTGCATCTAGTAATAAGTATTCAGTGATCTTGTGTGCCAAGCACTATCTGAAGTACCTTACATACATTTATTCATTTAATCTGTGAAGCAACTTCATGAGGTAGAAACCATTTTCATTATTTTACAGTTGAAAGGAGGCTTAGGGAACAGTTATATAACTTGTCCAAGGTCACACAGTTTAAGTGGCACACTTATGATTTGAACTCAGTGTATCAGACTCTCAAGTCTTCCATATAGCTTCCCAAAAGCAGATTACAAGAACCAGGCAAGGCACAGAATTTCACAGTAAAGCTTGTCCCTGAACATATGACCTTCAGATTAATAGTGGGACATGTAAATCATTATAGCCACAGAGAAACTTTAAAAGGAAAACAAAAAATACAAAATTAACCCTGATTTATTGGTGGCTATGGACAGTTAGTTGCCCACGTATATTTGTGAAATGACTTATACAGGAGGCAATGCTACCATGATCTGTAAATTCTTAGATATGAACAAATATAGAATCATTTTGAATACAATAAAAATCTTTGGATTTCTAGCACCTTACAAATTACCAATGGCTTTTACATACCTTTTCTCTTTTAATCCCCACAACAGCCCTATGAGCCAGTCATTCTTGGCCTCATGTTATAGATGACAATTTTGAAGCTTAAAGAGGTTAAGTGACATACCCAAGATCACACAACTAGCAAAGCTGAGGCTCAGACTCAGGCTTTTTGACTCAAATGTGGCTTGTCTTTTACCAAAGCACTTACTTCTCTACTGGGTCGTTTGGCTTTTCTCCAAAGCCCGGTAGAGGTTTTTCATATTGAGGCTTTTCAGAAATTTTTACTTAGATATTTCATCTTTCTGTAAAAGGCAGATTTATTGGCCCACAAATATGGGGAGCCATATTCATTTTTATATTTGGCATAGCTTATGCCCAGGTCCTCTCCATAAGGATGTATTTTTATGGAGTTAGAATTGTTGAGTTAGATTTAGATGTGTATATAGAATGTTCAAAGTAGCTTCCCACAGTCCGGTTTTCTCTTGGGGGTGAGGAGTTCCAGGCCTCCGAAGCCAAACCGTTCAGAATTGGTAGCCAAATACACCATTGACTGCAGCAGAGCAATGCAATTGCTGAACATTCCCCCTATACAAGATCAGTTTTGAATAAATGCATGGAAACACGATAAGCTAAGAGGCTCAATTTATCTTTGCTTATTAGTAGCTCTAGCCAGCATTTGACCCGTAGTCTCTATGAACAACTCTTCTGATGGATTTTATATGCCTTGTGTGATGTGAAAGATCAGTAAACAAACCCTTTATTGGAAATACATGAGGTTTTGTGGGGGGAAGTAGGAAAGAATGTGTCAAATTGTGATAAGTGATACTGTATAGAGTATTTCTGATTGAACATCCAGTAACTAACCTTTTAAGCTTCCAGTTTTTTGTTGGTAGCAGGCAGGAGAAAATAACCAGAGGAATGTGGATTGCTTGCAGCTAATTGGGACCTGTTCGTCTGGTTAGTTTCTTTTCTCCCATGCTCTTGAGGAAAGGTATTACTCTTGGATTCCAGTTGGACAAGAGGAAGGTTCAAGCTTTTTTTTTTTTTTTTTTTTTTTGAGATGGAGTTTTGCTCTTGTTGCCCAGGCTGCCGTGCAGTGGCTCAAACCAGCGAAGGCTCACTGCAACCTCCGCCTGACAGGTTCAAGCGATTCTCCTGCCTCCTGAATAGCTGGGATTACAGGTGCACACCACCATGCCCGGCTAATTTTTTTGTATTTTTAGTAGAGATGGGGTTTCACCTTGTTGGCTAGGCTGGTCTCGAACTCCTGACCTCAGGTGGTCTGCTCGCCTCGGCCTCTCAAAGTGCTGGGATTACAGACGTGAGCCACCGTGCCTGGCCGAAGGTTCAAGCTTTTAAATCCAAATAGAATCTAGTGATTAGATTGATGCAGAAATTTAAACTGTACTTGGGCATCACTTGCTCCCATTGGCTCACCAGTGATTGTAGCTGATACAGTTATGTGACAAAAGATTCATTCATTCAGCAAACAAATCAGAAGTGCTTATTGTGTGTCAGGCACCAGACATTGATTTTTCTTTTTAGATATTGATTTTATATTAACTACTAGTTTCCATGTTACTTTACCTTGAATTGGGTCAGTAGATGAGAAATTTTCCTGGGGAGACACACTCTTCAGAAAAGGTCTAATTTAGGGAGGTGTTTCGAATAAGATTAATTTCCCAAATTTCAACAAAACTTTGTCCAGGAACATCATATGAAGTGTCTACCCTATGCTTTTATTCCAATCATTGAATCTTTTAGAGAGATTCCAAGGATTATGTTTCACTGAGACTGATTTTATTTGCTAATGCCAATTTTGGGATTCAATCAATTTAGATTAGAAATCTGGAAGGGCCTTTCAATATTGGAGACTAGAGTGGTTTCTAACTAGACACTCCCACCTTTGCAGTTTCAGGGTAAACTTTCTTTCCCAAGAAATAAAAGCATCTATTAAGAATGCTACTTCTGCCAAGACTCTGTGTAGACCCAGCCACCATTGCCAGATAGTCTGAAAAAATATTAAAAAATTAGCCGCCCCTCAGTGTGTGGTCATGAAGCAGGGCCAAGGGCACTCTTTAGGTATAAAGCATAAAGTATGTCATAGACAGTAAATACTTGAATTTAGAATCCATTTGTAAAGAACTGTCAGCTTGAGTGTATTAAGGCACAAAAGCAACTTCTGAAACACAGGCTTGATATTTGTTGCTGGGGCTCTGAATCATTTTGGAGTATCAGGACACTTAGCAATTGGTCGGATTATTTTTTCATGGAAAATAATGGTGTTCCATTCTTAGGGTCATAGATAACTAGAAAAAGAAAGGTCCAAGGCTTAGAAGAAAGATCAGCTATAGATTGGAAATAAGCTGAAAGCCAGATATCCCTCTCACAGATTGGCACAGCTCCATGTAGAAGGTCTGCCCAGTGTGTTGAGGTGGGGCGAGAAGTTGGCATTGCTGACATTGCGCTTCTCCTTGCTGTAATTTCAGACCCGGATGCAGAGTCTACAGCCTGACCCAGCTGCCCGCTATCGCAATGTGTTGGAGGCCCTCTGGAGGATTATAAGAACGGAGGGCCTATGGAGGCCCATGAGGGGGCTGAACGTCACAGCAACAGGCGCAGGGCCTGCCCACGCCCTTTATTTTGCCTGCTACGAAAAGTTAAAAAAGACATTGAGTGATGTAATCCACCCTGGGGGCAATAGCCATATTGCCAATGGTATTGAGCCTTCCTGTGCTGGTTCCCCCACTTTCCCAACTCTTTGGGCTTTGCTGCTGTCAGTGCTTTCCAGTCTCATCATGGTTTGGAGCTGAAGCTTTGGGCTGGGATAGGCCAGATTATGAGGGAGGGACTTCCAAACCTGATGTTCTCAGACAACGGGCCGCTTCAACCCTGCCTTTTCCTTTGGGGCACCTCAACAAAGGGTTACAGTATCCTCCCTTACCTACCAGCTTGACTTGTTCCTCTCATCTCCCTGGCATCAACTTCTAATGCCCTGGTAATGTGGAGACACACTGAACTACCCCCAGTGTATGTTTGATAGTTGGGTGGTGTCCTGCTCCTTAGGGCAGGATTGGAGGCGACCCAGCCAGCCACCCAAGGAAGATACTAATGAAGCCCCTGCTTTTCGCCTCACCTTTTCAGGATCCCAACTCACCAGAGGCAGTTTGTGTTGAGAACATGACAAAGCCTCATGACAAAGTGAATGGGGGTGGGGCCAAGGAACTGCATGAAGAAACCAGAAGGTTGTGTGGAAGTAAGAGAAAGGATAGCAGCCTAGGGCTTTAGGACTGGCTGGAAACCAAGTTGAGTGTGGAGAGGATGAGGGGCAGAATAGTTCAGGACCTGAACGAAAGATCTTTGTAGACAAATGTTAGGCTCTGCAAATGGGTTCTGCAGCAGGACAGAGGTGAGATTCTGTGGTGAGGTTCTGTGAGATCTGACCACCTGGCCCCCGTATCTCCCTCCACTGGTGGCAGGTGATGTGCTGGCATCCCTAGGCAGCAGTGTATCTGCTTCCTGTCTGGGGCGTGAGCTGCATTTATTCTCAGAATGATCTTTATTGATAAGACTTGAGCTGGCCTTCCTATCATGGATGTGGAATACATTAGTGACCTTACAAAGTTGGTGGGAACAGATATCTTACCTTCTTAAACAGGAGTTTAGGAGCAGTGGGTCCCCATCTTTTGGACTAGCTCTTAACGTTACTTTTCCCCGCTGTAGTGTAGCACAGCCACTCCCCTTCACTGGGGGACCTCAATGAGTTAGTCAGCTCTCTTGGCCTTACATGTGGCAGTTGTTTTCTTGTTTGCAGGTGCGGCCGGGTGTGTGGCAACATTACTTCATGATGCAGCCATGAACCCTGTGGAAGGTAATGATTCCTCAACCTATCACTCTGTGGGCAGCTGCACCTGTATTTCTTTCCAGTTTGCAGAAGAAAGAGCACATCAGTTTTGGTGGGAAAGTCTGTTACCTTGTTTTACCACTAGAGGGTGCTCCCTCCATGTTTTTGGTACCTAGGAGGCACCCTCTTGGACAGGAAGCAGATTCACTGGGATTTTACTAATCCCTGGGGCTTCCCTAGAAAAAGATGTCTCCATGTGGCCTGTCTTTGGGCTTTCCTGGGAGTCTCCTTTGTAGTAGATTTGATCTGTCCTGAAAGTTTAGCAGATTCATTTTTCTTCAAAGAGGTGAAGATGGATTCTGACTTTTTTTTCCCCCTTATGATTTGCAGGAATTGACACTTAAATATATTGCCTTTCTTATTGGGATGAAGCTAGTTGGGATAGGAATGAAAGGTTAAATTGTAGAACTCAGTCCCTGCATTTCTGCTGGGATCTTGGCTTTTCAGTCGGAGGAAAATTCTCCAAAAACATTCTCCATGTGAGGATGAGCGAATACGAGGGGACAGCATCGTTGCCACATTCATTTTCTGTCTGGGCAAGGCCATGGGGTGGAAAGAGCCAAAGCTAAGCTGAAGCTCCACAGAGTTCACACCATGTTATCTACTTGAGAGAGTGGGAGGTGTTTGAAGACTAAAGCCAACTATTTTTGGCTAAGAATCTTTTTGGTAGAACTTCTGTCTCCTCCCCTCTAGGAGGATCACCATCTCACATTTTAAAAGTTAGGTGCTCTTTGTATGTGAGGATTGGGATTGTTAGGGGCCTGTGTTCATAGTGATCACTATCATGGAGTCATTTCTTGTTGGGAATTGTTAGAGGGTAAGATCAGAGATAGGTACTTAGTTCAAGAAGACTCTCTGAAGCTCCCAAACCGTAGATATGTCCTGTGTGCGAACTGGCTGGCTTTACAGAAGTCCTGATGGAAGTGGGTTTATTGTTTTTTGACTCATTACCAACTGTCTGCCTACTCCTTCCCCTCAAAAAAGGGAAGCTGACTTCTCAGGTTAGCCAGCAGCTCACTCAAACTTTTTTCTCTCTCTATTCCATTGGCTGATCTGCTGACTTGGGACTCTGAATCTGGATACTCTCCATCACCGGTTGGCTGCTGTCACCATTTCCTTCCCTGTTGATGGCACTGCTAGTGGTCAAGCAGAGGATGCAGATGTACAACTCACCATACCACCGGGTGACAGACTGTGTACGGGCAGTGTGGCAAAATGAAGGGGCCGGGGCCTTTTACCGCAGCTACACCACCCAGCTGACCATGAACGTTCCGTTCCAAGCCATTCACTTCATGACCTATGAATTCCTGCAGGAGCACTTTAACCCCCAGAGACGGTACAACCCAAGCTCCCACGTCCTCTCTGGAGCTTGCGCAGGAGCTGTAGCTGCCGCAGCCACAACCCCACTGGACGTTTGCAAAACACTGCTCAACACCCAGGAGTCCTTGGCTTTGAACTCACACATTACAGGACATATCACAGGCATGGCTAGTGCCTTCAGGACGGTATATCAAGTAGGTGGGGTGACCGCCTACTTCCGAGGGGTGCAGGCTAGAGTAATTTACCAGATCCCCTCCACAGCCATCGCATGGTCTGTGTATGAGTTCTTCAAATACCTAATCACTAAACGGCAAGAAGAGTGGAGGGCTGGCAAGTGAAGTAGCACTGAACGAAGCCAGGGGTTCAGATGACACTGCTGCATCCTGCTCACATTCTCTGTCTCCTGGAGTGCTCCCACCTCAAGTGGAGTTAGAAGGAAGGTAGAGGGGCTCTCCCCCAGGATTTTGGTGTTTTGACTAACACCAGTTCCTGCCAACCTCTGTTGCTACCACCTTTCCTTCCAGGCCCTAAGCACGTGCAGCAAAGCACACCACAGCACCTTTGATAACCTCTCTCCATCCTGGGCCTGATGACCTGCTCTAGACTGTTATAGAGGGATAAGCAGCTCATTCCCCTGGTTCCTAATAAAAAGCCTTTAAATTAAATGGTTTCATTGGGTTTGTCTTGCTAAAGGGGAAGTGAAATGCTGTTAACTGTTCTTGACTTTCCTTTAAGCATAAATCAAGGGACCCAAAGGAAAGGTTTATTGAGTATGTCTGTAGTTTTTGTTTTCTGCTGATTTTCATGACAATTTAAGACATTAGTGGTAGGCCCCAAGCAATCTCCCTGATGGCTAGAACAACAAGCCCTTGACAGATCCCAACCAACCAGATGCTCCAGATCCCCACTATCTTCCCTAGGGCGGTAGCGCAGCACAGAAGAGGCAGATCTCTGCTCTAATTTGCAGCTCTGCCTGCAGCAGTGCTTTACAATGTGGCACTTGGTTTTCCATTTTAGTTGTGAAACTCAAATTATTCAGTGAAGCTGCAAGTCCTGAAGATTACATGGTAAATAATACATTTCATTTTAAGGCTTTCACAGAGTACTTGAGCATGTGTGATCTCATTTGAACCTCACAAAATCTCTGAAGTAGGCAGTGCAGGTGTCATTTCTATTTCACAAGCAAGAAAGCTCAGAGGCTGTGACTAGTCCAGAGCCTCATAGTCAGTGCAGAAGTGGGACCCCAGCCCAGGTCTTTTGACCTCACAAATGAATCTAAGCGTGGCTTCCTACAGATGGGAAGTGAGTGGAGGGCATCTCACATCTACGGCCATCTGCTGAGGAAGCTCCCTGCCTGATGACCAGTTGGGCTCTGCTTGGAGACTTTTCGGAGATGGGGCTTTCCCTGTGCTTGGTGGGTCAGTGTGTTCCTTTTTTTTTTTTTTTTTTTAAATATCACCAGTTATTAGCAAGTTCTTCAGTACATAGAAATATACCCCTCTGAGTCTTCCACCTATCCTTGTTAGGTCATCTGCCATTCATTCATTAACTATTGAGTGTCTCTGTGGCAAGCACTGGTGTTGGAAATACAATGATAGATAAAACAATCCCAGCCCTCAAGGAGCTTACTGTCTGGAGAGGAAGATACATGGAAACAGGCAATTACAAGATAAAATGACAGGACAGAAGATAGAATAAACCTAGAATACTCAGAAGACAGAAGGATACCCAGCATAGCCTTGGGTGACCAGGGTAGACATTTGGAGGAAGTGACATCTGAGGTGACACCTGGAAGGCAAATGCGCTAACTTGGTGAAGAGGGGAGGGGTTATGTTCTAGGCAAAGACCTGGAGGTAAGAGAATTAAAAAATATTTGGGATTCGGTGTGCAAGTGGTTTGGTAGGACTGAAACAATCTGGGCAAGACATGCAGCCTGAGAGCCAAGCAGACACTGGGTCTTCAAAGCAATGCTATGGAGTTTAGATTTATCCTGAAGGCCATGCAGAAGCATTATGGAGTTTTAAGCAGAGGTGTGGTGTGATCAGATTTACAATTTAAACAGATCACTTAGGCTCTCTGGAGAAAGGATTAGAGGAGCAAGACTGGACAGGCAGGCCAACTGGTTAGGAGGCTGCTAAGGCAATCCAGGCAAGTGCATGGTGGTCTGAAGCAGGACTGTGGCATGGAGCCGGGAGCCACGTTAGGATTGTAGAAGCAATACGATTTGGTCACAGAGTAGCTCTTGTCCTCCTCCCACCTGACAGTCCTTCAATATCTATGGAGAATCATGTCTGAATGCACTTGAAAAAAAACTGTCGAGAAACCAGCAGGGTCTCCTAAGCTTTATTTAAGTAGGCTATGCTGCCCCTCTGATTTAGCGTGGAGAGGAGAGATATTAATAGTGCTAAGCGGTGGTTGCTGAGTAAAAAGAGTGTGATGATATCATTGTAAAGGTCATTTCAGAGGGTTTGCTAGTAAAAATGTAATTGAGTAGCTGCCTCCCAGTATGGACTGAGCAAGAGAGCAAAGGGATGGCTGTCAGGACCTAGTCTCTGCAGTTGACTTTACAGAACTGTCTGGCATGGTATCTGACACACAGTAGGCACGATGGCAATAAGGCTTGTTTTTCAAGAATAGAATGTGGGGTAATTTCTTAAAGATTGGTAGCCGCTAGAGACCACTTCAGCTCTAATGCTGTTCACAAATAATGAGAAAAGAATACAAAAGTGATCTTCCAGCCTCCAGCTATGCTGTAGCTACTGGAGGACATTTAGTTTGGAATCTGGACAGGACACTAGGTTCTGCAAGTCTCTTGGCCCAGTCACTAGAGGTCAAAGAGGAGATAGAGGCAGAATAATGTGACAGGTTGAACATTAGCAATGCCAGTGACTGGATACCTGGGTCATTTCCAAGGGGCTCAGCAGACCCAGGAGAACTGTGGGTGTTTGGGGGCATCCCCAGGTCCAGAGCCTCTGTGGAAAGGCAGGTAGTTCATGTGACACCTGAAGAATCCAGTACCAAGCCATCATCAAGTGGCCAATTCCTGCACAGTGCTATGTGTCAGGGAAAATGAGAAAATAAGTCACAATTTGGCCAGAGGAAAATGTTCTTCCTTGGAGAGCTGAGACCAACATGAGTGAAACAAACTTATAATAACACAAGACAGTATATAGACATGTACTGGATTATACAGAAATTAACAATGAGATTTAGAGACAGGAAAGATAAGTGTAGGTCAGAGTAAACAGAGAAGAAGTTGGCTTTGATGAATAGAATTAAAAAATACTTTGGTAAAAGCCAATAAAAGTTGAATCATGCTAATTTTATAAAATTTAGAAAGCATAGATAAAAAGAAAATACTTCGAATCCCATTACCCAGAGAACTTGACCTTCTAACAGACAGAGCTTTGCAGCAATGACATGGATAGCCTTGCACAGCAGCGAGCTCTCAAATACAGGAGCTGGGGCTGGTCAGCCCTGCCAGGGATGCTATATAGTGAAGTTGAGCTCCTGGAGGGTTGCAAAGCAAGATGACCTCTAAGAAGCCTCCTAGTTCTAGATGTTCTCAGGGCCAGCCTCAGCCCCACTATCTTGTAACCTGCATCCTGGTCTCCAGGCCAGATCTCTTCAGTGCCTGTCAGGAGATGGTGCCAGACTGTCTCACCACTCTGAACTTTCTCTCTCCACCAACCTATCTACTCTCCTTTTGATCACTCAGATTCTACCTACCCATGGCAATGTTTCTGATATTATAAAGGTGCCACAGGGGGCCGGGCATGGTGGCTCGAGCCTGTAATCCCAGCACTTTGAGAGGCCAAGGCAGGCAGATCGCTTGAGCCCAGGAGTTCGAGACCAGCCTGGCCAACATAGTGAAACCCCATTTCTACTAAAAATACAAAAATTAGCCAAGGGTGGTGGCATGCACCTGTAGTCCCAGCTACTCGGGAGGCTGAGGCACAAGAATCGCTTGAACCTAGGAGGCGAAGGTTGTAGTGAGCCAAGATGGTGCCACTGCACTCCAGCCTGGGTGACACATCAAGACTCTGTCCCAAAAAAAAAAAAAAAAAAAAAAAGTGCCACAGAGGACTTATTGAATAAGCTATTGATATTATTGAACATTCATACAATGAAATGTGGCATGCCATTTATACTGAGATGATGGAAGAAAATTTAATGTGGAAAGATAAACACTGTATTCTGTTATGTGAAAGAAATTGGTTATAGTGAGATATTTTTGAAAATTACAAAAAAATTATACATAGAAAAAATAATGATATATACATCAACATACTGGATGTGCAGTATTTTGTTATTTTCTGGAATCTTAGACTGGTAAGTGGAGAATAAGTTCTGTTGGAGTCACACACAGTATTCCCCGCATTGCCACCACTGCCACCATCACCTCTGCCACCCTAAGTAGAAAGGAAAATGTTTACACTTCGAGGCACTTAAATCTTTCTGTAATTTCCACCTGCGATAGTACCTTCTGCTTGCTGGGGCAGCACAGAATCAGACTAATCCTTCTCTCTGACAGCCCTTCAAAAATATTAAGACAGCTGTCATATCACCCTGGGAGGGGTCAGAGCATGGAGATCCTGAAAGCTAGGCAAAAGAGTTTAGACTTGACTTGGCAGCTAATGAGGAGCTCTTGTGGTTCTTGAGCAGGGAAAGACATAACTAAAGTAATATCTGAGGACAGTTCAACCAGCAGCCCAGATACAGGAGACCCTGGAACAGGGAGAGCCTGAGCTAGAGACAGGGACTCTAGCAGAGGGGCTACTGTCATCATTTAAACAAAGACGAACCTGAGAAAAATTGTTACAAGATGAAAAGCACCTGGCGATGGTTTAGACATTCATGTGGGAACTTACCTGTAGGTTGTCTTGCACTCATCTGACTGTTTTGTCTCTCTAGATTAAAATCCAGAATCATGTATTTCTGGAATCACCCTCTGTCTGCACTGCACATAATGGATGCACGATAACTACTTGCTTCCCATGGTCAGACACCAAGACTTGTCTGGAATGTGATGGTACTGGGGTTAGAAATGAGCCGTTTCATTTCACAAACATAGATTGAGCAGATGGGGGCACTGGAGTAGAGGCTAGGCCTATGTGATGATCAGTTTTATGCATCAGTATGGCAAAGCTACAGTCCTCAGTTATTTAAACACTAATTTAGGTGGTGGTGTCACCTAGGTGATGATGCAACTCAAGCAGAAATTATGGTGCCTAAATAAAGGCAGTGATGGAAAGGAGAGGAAGAGACAAAGTGGAGGGATATTTAGGAAGTTGATCAACTGCACTTGGCCATCAGATGTACTTAGGGTTACAGAGAAGGAGGATTCTTGGATGGCTTGCAAATTTTAAAAGGAAAACCAGTTTTTTGGATAGGAATAAGAAATATAGTTATGAACATGTATTTGGGGACTGAGTAGATTTTCAGGATCTGCAATATGGATGTAGAAATATACAGTATAGAGGTTACAGCTTAGCCATAGAGGGGATAGAGAAAGTGAGCATTTAAAATAAGTACTCTTTTAACCTCTTTAAAAAACACACACATAAAATGCACAGCTGGATGAAATTTGACATATATTTTCTCCTGCGTAACTACCACGCTGACACACAACAGTTCCAAAACCCCAGAAGACTCCTTTGTGTCCCCTCATAGTTAATATCATCCCTCAAAGGTAACCAATATTCTGATTTCTGTCATTATAGATTAGTCTTGCTTGTTCCTGAACTTTGTAAAAATTAATTCATACAGTATATATTCTTTTGTGTCTGGCTCAACATTATGTCTGTAAGATTCATCTATGCATGTGCATATAGCAATTTGTTCTTTTCCATTGCTGTGTAGTTTGAATATTTATGCATTTTATGTATCCATTCTCTCATTGACTAATACACAACCCAAATATATTTGGGTTGTATATTTGTCATGGTTCTCCAGAGAAACAGAACCAATTATATATGTTATATATAACCAATTATATGTATGTATGAGAGAGAAAGAGGAGGGATATTTTTTTTTTAAAGAAATTGACTCACATGGTTGTGGGGGGCTGGCAAGTCCAAAAATCCTGCTGCTCTGTAGAGCAGCAGGCTGGAAACTCAGGCAGAGTTTCTATGTCACAGTCTTAAGGCAGAATTCCTTCTTCTCTGGGAAACCTCAGTTTTTGTTTTTAAGGCCTTCAACAGATTGGATGAGGCCATTATGGATAATTCCCTTTACCTAAAGTTAGTTGATTGTAAATGTTAATCACCTCTACAAAATATTTCACAATAACATCCAGACTAATATTTGACCAAACAACTAGGCACCATTGCCTGGCCAAGTATACATAAAATTAACCATCACAGGTTGCTTCCAGTGTTTCACTATTTCCAGTTTTTACTACTATAAACATTCTTGTACCTGTCCTTTAGTGGAAAGAAGCACTCTTTTCCATTGGTTAAATATGAAAGCAAACTTGATGGGTGACAGAGATATATGTGTTTAGCCTTAGAAGACACTACCAAAGTTCCAAAGAGGTTGTAGCAATTTGAATTCCCTCCAGCAATGTATAAGAGTTCCAGCTTAGCAGCCGGGCATGGTGGCTCACGCCTGTAATCCCAGCACTTTGGGAGGCCGAGGCGGGTGGATCACGAGGTCAGGAGATCGAGACCATCCTGGTTAACACGGTGAAACCCGTCTCTACTAAAAATACTAAACAATTAGCCGGGTGTGGTGGCGGGTGCCTGTAGTCCCAGCTACTCGCGAGACTGAGGTAGGAGAATGGTGTGAACCCGGGAGGTGGAGCTTGCAGTGAGCTGAGATCGCGCCACTGCACTCCATCCAGCGTTGGCGACAGAGCGAGACTCTGTCTCAAAAAAAAAAAAAAAAAAAAAAAAGAATTTTCTCTTACATAACCCCAATACATTTATGGAAATCAGGGAATTTGTAACATTGATACAAAATGCTTACCTGAGCTATAGTTTATATTTAAATTTCACCAATTGCTCCAATAGTGTTCTTCATAGCTGTTTTTTTTTTCTGATCCAGCATCCAATTCAGGATCACACATTGCATTTATTGTTCATATCTCCTTAATCGTCTTTCAACTAGATCAGGTTCTCAGCCTTCCCTTATCTTTCATGAACTTGATTTTTTTTTTTTGTTTTTAGATTACAGGCCAGTTGTTATGTAGAATGCCCTTCAGTTTGGTTTGTTTGATGCTACCTCATAATTAGATTAAGGTTATACAGTTTTGGCAGGTGTACCATAGAAATGATATGGAGTCCTTTTCAAGGCAGTGAGGTCAGTGCATCCCTTTATTGGTATTGTTAACTGTGATTAAATGGTTATGGTTGTGTTCATCAGATGAACTCACCATGGAGTTACTAATTTTCCCTTTGTAATCAATAAGTTATTTTCATGGAGGTGCTCTGAATCTATGTACATATCCTCTTCTTCATCAAACTTCTACCCACTAGTTTTAGCATCCATTGATAATTCTTGTCTAAATCATGGTTGCACAAAGATGATATTCTGATGCTATCATTTCTACTATAAGAGAGAGCTATCCCTTCTCTTTTATTATATTCGTATGAGCTCATAGATTATTTTATTCTATGGCTATTCTATAGTGATATTACCACTGTAATATTGTGGTATAATACTACTGTGATGATAATAAATAATTACCATTATTTATTCTGATGTTCGAATAGTCCCAGATTTGGCCAATGGGGGTCCCTTCTGATTCCTGTGTTCTTTTTCTATATCTCCATTTTTTAAAAAGCACTTTCTTGCTTTCTGGCGCAACACGATATTCTAAGCTTATCTTGTACTTTCCCCCTCTCAGTCCTAGAATTAGCCATTTCTCCAAGGAGCCCTAGTTTTTTTTTTTTTCAGTACAAAATGGTATTGAGAAACCAAGATCCGAGTGCCAGGTATACTCAATGCTACTGTAGTGTCTACTTCTAAGCCCTTTAGCCCACAGAGCTAAGAAATATACATATTTTATCTTAATTTCTACATCTGTACACACAGACACACACAGACACACACACACACACACACACACAATCATGGATTCATATAGATACCTCCAGTTCCAAGTCAACACCACAAAATTCATTTTAGTCCTCCCTTTCTCCATATTTATAACTCTCCTCTCCAACTGCAAGTACTAGCTTCCAATATCCTCAGTACATTTACTCATTTGCCCAACTCTACAGCACACAAAAGGTATTTCAGAATTGCTGACCCATATCACTACAGAAAAAACTCCTTCTAACTAGAATTAAATATTTGTTGGGCTTGTTTGGTTTTATCCTCCCTTCAGCATCACAATATTATTTGTTTAAAATAGAGTTATTTAAAATGAGTTAAGTTCATTTCTTTTTTTTCACGTCAGGTAACATGCTGATGTCTTAAGGTTTGAAAGAGGCACATCTCACATGTGTGTGAAAACCCAAATCATCATGTTCATGGGCTACAAAAGGATGCATTTGTTTCTATTTGTATTCCATTCTAAGTTTCTTCCCCCTTCTCATCCTTGTTGACTTTTTTTTTTTTAATGGAGCTTGTGGATTTTGTGGATGGGATTCACCGGATCTGTAAACCCCCTGGAGTTTTATGCAAAATATTGAATATGTCTGCCTTTGGAGCAAGGGTAGAGAATCCATAACTTTCATAAGATTCTTAAAATGGTCTTTAACCTCAAAATTTAGGAGCGCAATAGAGAAGAGCAGGAATCCAGGGACCCTCTAAGAGGCTTCCCACTAGTGGGGTAGGAAGTTCTGCCAGACTGTGAGACTCTCAGGACAGACAGGATCTTCTTTATCTTATATCTCCACTCCTGAGCATGCACATAAATGCAGAGGGAACAGAAACCAAAGGAAAATAAAAGAGAAATGTGGGAACAAATCTGTACCTTGAAGCAAACTCAGGATTGCTCTTTCTTTCTAAGCATTTCCCCACCAGTGACATCAGCTCAGACGTCTTAGATTCTGGGCCTCCCAGGGCATGCCTAGAACCACACCACAGTGTGGGTGGGGACACAGCCTGGGCATCTGTCTATAGGCATACATAGAAAAATAAACTAGGCCAGGTGCGGTGGCTCACGCCTGTAATCCCAGCATTTTGGGAGGCCAAGGCAGGTGGATCACAAGGTCAGGACTTCAAGACAAGCTTGGCCAAGATGGTGAAACCCTGTCTCTACTAAAAATGCAAAAAAAGTAGCTGGGCATGGTGGCGGGTGCCTGTAATTAATCCCAGCTACTGAGGATGCTGAGGCAAAGAATTGCTTGAACCTCGGAGGCGGAGATTGCAGTGAGCCAAGATCACACCACCACACTCCAGCTAGGGCACAGAGCAAGACTCCATCTCAAAAAAAGAAAAAAAAAAGAGAAAAGAAAAGAAAAGAAAAATAAACTAGGCTGGGCACGTGGTGGCTCACACCTGTAATCCCAGCACTTTGGGAGGCCGAGGCGGGCGGATCACCTGAGGTGGGGAGTTCGAGACCAGCCTGACCAATGTGGTGAAACCCTGTCCCTACTAAAAATACAAAAATTATCCGGGCATGGTGGCATGCACCTGTAATCCCAGCTACGCGGGAGGCTGAGGCAGGAGAATCGCTTGAACCCAGGAGGCAGAGGTTGCAGTGAGCCGAGATCGTGCCACTGCACTCCAGGCTGGGCGACAGAGCAAGACTCTGTCTCAAAAAAAAAAAAAAAAAAAGAAAAGAAAGAAAGACAGAAAAAGAAAAAGAAACTAGAAGAAAAACCCCAGTTCATTGCAAAGATACTGACCCAATGCTCTGATTTACTCCCTGCACAGGTTTCTTTTGGCTGCAAGGCCTCTGCCAAATTGGAGAACAAGAGCAATTATACCTGAATAGAAAAGCCATGAGTCATGAAGAATTAGTCCCCTGCAGGCACTAACTGAAAGCTTTCCCTGGGTATAGTGGGAGGTAGGGACCCCCACTGACATCTAAAACAAGATGGTTCATTGAAGGGTGGCACTGCTCCTCGGGGAGCTTCTGCTGCTAGAGAGGGGCCTAGGAAGGCAAATAATAAGGTGAGGGACTCTTGGTCAAGGAATATTCTCCCTGGATTGCCTCCTTTAAACAGTACGTTCCACTAAGCGCAGGTAAAGACAGAAGAAGATGCAGTCCCTGCCACAGGGCTGAAAGAACGTTTAGAAAATCAAGTGTGAGCAAAAGCCAAATTGTACAACACAAACCGAGCCCACACTGGCTGAGTGATCTGTGGGGTGGGGTAAATCAGAGGAAGCTCCCAGAGGAAGGAGGGGTATGAATTTTGAAGAAGAGTTGAGCCTGAAAAAAGAAAAGAGGTGAGACAAGGGCATTCCATCTGGCAGTCATGGCTCAAGGAAGAAGCGGAGGTATGGAGGAGAGGCAGCTTGACCCTGAGAGCAGAAAAGGGAGGTCTTGCTTCAAAGACCAAATTGGAGGGGACTGGAGTCCTATGCCTGTAAGAGGCATTGTTCTTCAGGAGAAAGAGATCGTGTGTGGGGCTGACTTGAGGAGTAAGGAGGATGGCAAGAAGTTACTGAGGTCCCCTGGGACCAGGGATAGAAAAATTTACCTGGCTGGACAGGTGACTGTGGGATCGTGTATTAATCCTATCTACTAGCAGATGAATAAAAGATGAAAATAAGAATTGACACTTTATAACACTCTGTGCACTTATATCACGTTTTCACATGTAGCATTTTTTACAAGCAACAATTGAATTATAATTCTTGCACATCTATTATGCGCTGATCATTGCGGGTAGCTGCTCAGGTGAGCCTCACAACCACTCTCTGCGGGAAACATAAAGGAAGCCATGTACTATCACTTGATATCATGTGCTCTAAATTTGCTCAAATGTGAGTCTCATGAGAACCCTATGAGTCAGATGTGGCAGGAATTATTATTCCTGTTTTATAGATGAGAAAAGTGATGTTGAGAAAGGTTAAGGCACTTGCTCACAGTCATATAGCCAAGGACTGTCAGCTGGCCCTTTTTGACTCATACTAAGATCTTAATAGCTTACTTTCACTTTGACTTCATGTGTACAGTGTTAACAGTGACCTCCATGTTTTGGTAATGCCATTTTGGCCTAGGTCTGCTGTCCACTTGAGCTAAACACTCTCAATTCCTGGCATTGATCAACCAAGGGTTAGTAATTCAGCTTCTTGAGGGTGTCAAGGTCACCATTATTTCTTCTTGCCAGGGCTGGGTCTCAGGAAAGCAAACAAAATGCTGATGGTCACTTGGAATCTGAGCAAGCAAGGAAGCTATCCCCAGGGAGACACCTTCCTCAGCCCCATCTGCCATATACTCCTGCCAGCTGCTGGGAATCCACTTCCACTGCCCAGCCGCCTCCAGCCATCAGCCTACTGTCAGAATCCAAGCCCCAAGCGCTTCCTTCCCTTTTCCGCAAATCCTCCCTTATCCAGGATGATGAGCTGCTTCTTTCCATTTTTCCAGCCCACACAATTACATTGCCAAGATGGTTCTTGCGGGTCTCACCTCCAGGACGTGAGAACTTAAGGCTAAATCCTGAGATTCCTGCTTTATCTTCTGCCCAGCTCACCTTATTCTAAGACTGCTTTCCACACATCTCAGAGGTGGCTTCAACACAGTGCCAGTGGCAGGGTGGGGTGAGTGCAAGGCCCATACATGGCTCCAGAGGAGGCTAGTGGGAGCAGGAAGGCAGCTAAAGATATGCGAGGAGTGAATGCTGCTTCTTAGCTTCCAGCGAAGATCAGACACTGTATCTGTTCATACCATGTTAATGGCTTGACAAGGTTTCTACCTGAGAACAGGACATCCAAACAGGCTCTGGAGCAAGGGATCAGATTAGAGACTTGAGTCAATGTTGTGTCTCACAGGTGTTCTCAGACGGATGACTATATCCTTCCCTGGGTACTTGCAGGGTAAGCACATCCCCTCGAAACAGCAGTAGCTCTAAACATGAAATTCTTCCTGGAGGATTTTCTTACTCTTGAGTTCTATTCTACCAAATTTTTTGAGCACTTACTGTCAGGCATTCAGAATGTGAGCAATGACAATAAGTAACCTACACTTTTGCACTTACAATATGCTGGGCCCAGTTGATTCTCAAAACAGCTCTGGGAGTTAGCTATAAAAATGCCCCCATCTTACAGATGAGGAAGCTCAGGCTCAGAAAGGCAAAAAAACATGCCTGAACTCACGCAGCAAGAACATGACAGAACCAGCGTTCCAACCCAGGATTCCAAAGGTAGTGTGGCTCGCCAGTGCCCCTCAGGGTCCCTAAGAAGTGAGAAGCAGTCCTGCCTGCAGGAGCCCATGTCCCAGGGGTGAGACTGATTTGTTAAGAGGTCATGAGACGTAAGTGCTGTAATAGAGGCATGAGGAAAGTTGTTTCCATTCTCTTTCTGCCTGTTCCTGGAGTGGTGCTCATGGGAGGGGACCCAGGACCTTTGGAAATGTAAAGTGTAATACTTAGGTTTCTGTAATTGGTCACTTCTTTGCTAGCTGTCAGAGGGTCAGGAGGCCAGTGAGGAGTGGCGAGCTTGGAGGGTCCTTGTGTTTACATGACAGCCCAGGGCTGTCATATTCATTGTCTCATGTGATCCCATCCTGCTGCACTTGCTGTTCCGTCTGCGAGGAACGCTCTTCCCCAGATACCACCTGGCTCACTCTCTCTTTATCTTTTACTTATTTTTAGATAGATATATTTTTTGAGACAGGGTCTCGCTCCGTTGCCCAGGCTGGAGTGCAGTGACACAATCTTGGCTCACTGCAACCTCCATCTCCTGGGTTCAAACAGTTCTCATGCCTCAGCCTCCTGAGTAGCTGGGACTACAGGTGCGCACTACCACATCTGGCTAATTTTTGCATTTTTTGCAGAGACAGGGTTTCGCCATGTTGGGCAGGCTGGTCTCAAACTCCTGACCTCGAGTGATCCACCTGCCTCCCAAAGTGCTGCGATTACAGGCGTGAGCCACTGCACCTGGCCTATTCATACATTTTTTTGTTTGTTTTGTTTTGTTTTGTTTTGAGACAGAGTCTCGCTCTGTCGCCCAGACTGGAGTACAGTGGTCTGATCTGGGCTCACTGCAGCCTCCGCCTGCTGGGTTCAAGCAATTCTCCTGCCTCAGCCTCCTGAGTAGCTGGGATTATAGGTGTGCACCACCACACCTGGCTAATTTTGGTATTTTTAGTAGAGACAGGGTTTTACCATGTTGGTCAGGCTGGTCTCAAACTCCTGACCTCATGATCCACCTGCCTTGGCCTCCCAAAGTGCTGGGATTATAGGCATGAGCCACCACACCCGGCCTATACATATGTTTTTGAGAAAGGGTGTTGCTTTGTCACCTAGGCTGGAGCACAATGACGCAATCACAGCTCACTGCAGCTTCGACTGCCCTGGCTCAAATGATCCTCCTACCTCAGCCTCCCAAGTAGCTGGGACCACAGGTGCAAACATCATGCCCAGCTAATTTAAAAAAAAAATGTTTTGTAGAAATGAGGTCTCCTTATGTTGCCCAGGCTGGTCTCAAGCTCCTGGACTTAAGTGATCCTCCTGCCTTGGTCTCCCAAAGTGCTGGGATTATAGGCGTGAGCTACTGAGCTTGGCCTGGCTCACTCGCTCACTTCTTCCTGGTCTTGGTTTCAGTCTCACCTCCCCAGAGAGATCTTCCCCAAATTCCTTATCTAAAATAGCCTCCCCTACTGCTCTATCCCTTTCACTCCGCTTTATTTCTCTTATTGCACTTACTGCTGTCCGAAGTTTTTTATATGTTTATTTGTTTATCATCTGTCTCCCCCAAATGAGGACTGGGACTTTTTCTGTTCTCCAGCACTGAGAACAAGACCTGGAACACAATAGGTACTTAATAAGTAATTTGTTGAGCAAGTAAATCAATTTAAGCCTTAAAACAATGCTGCAAGGTAGGTGTCATTAAAATTGTGAAGCTCATGGCCATCTGGTAAGGAAGGAAGCAGGCCTAGAGGAGTCATGTGGCAGGTCCAGGTCCCACAGTGCACACCCATCAGCCCGGGTACAGGCCCGGGTCCCCCTCTTTCCCACCAGTCTCTTTGCCCAACAGTATTCCTCTCCTCCCATGACTGAAATACTCCAGAGTTCTGTGGTCCGGAGACTGTTAGTTCATTGTAGAAAGGAAAGAAACCCAACAATACCCGGGAGAGCCATTTATAATCCCTGGGCAGGGCAGGGTCGTGTCCTCTGAGGAGCATGACACAGCATCAGTGTCACCAGCTATTCAAGGACCTCCCTGCCAGTTGCTGCCTGGTGTCCAGTTGCAGTGCAGTGGGCTGAGCTCAGATCACCCTCCAGGTGGCAAGAGCAGCTCAACCTCATGCTTTGCAATGAATACCTGCTTCCCCCTACCCCTTCAGGCCTTTCATGAGGATTCCTGGAACAGCGTGCCAGAATGCCTGTCTCATAGGCTAATGCAGCGTGAAAGAAATCGTCTTACCCTGTGGGGGCAGCAGGCTGCTCCCAGCTCTGCAAAGACTGAGTACTGGGTAAAGACCCCCTCCTGGGTTCCTTCCCACGTAAGTGTTCGGGGTTGTGCTTGGCAGAGGCCACACAGAGGAAATAGCAAGGAAGGGGACATGAGTACAGGACTGTAGAGGTGTGTGAGCGTGTTGAAGGAAGGCTCAGAGCTCACTCATTCACTCAAACAAGCTAACAAACATGGGGTCTCAGAATGGAAAGAAATATCAAAGCAGTTGGGAGATGTGGGCTTGTGTCAAAGTCCACCTCTTATAAAAGGTGTGGTGTGACTTAGGGAAGTTACTTCCTTTGTTAAATGGGGATAATAAAATAACACCTACTCAGCTGGTTAAAGAATCAAATCCAGGCTGGGTGTGGTGGCTCACACCTGTGATCCTCTTGGGAGGCCGAGGTGGGTGAATCACTTGAGGCCAGGGATTTGAGACCAGCCTGGCCAACATGTTGAAACCTTGTTTCTACCGAAAATACAAAAATTAGCCAGGCATAGTGGCGCATGGCTGCAGTCCCAGCTACTCGGGAGGCTGAGGCAGGAGAATCGCTTGAACCTGGGAAGCAGAGGTTACAGTGAGCTGCAATTTTGCCACTGCACTCCAGACTCCAGCCTGGGTGACAGAGCAAGGCTCTGTCTCAAAAAAAAAACAGGAATAATGACACATAGAAATTATAATGAATATAATCAATATGTAAAAAGCTAAAGAAGAAAATAAAAATCTATAATTCCACTACTTATAATCACAGTTATTATTTTGTATGCCTTCTTTTTCTTTTTTTTTCTTTTCTTTTTGAGATGGAGTCTCACTCTTTAGCTGGAGTGCAGTGGCACAATCTCAGCTCACTGCAACCTTCACTTCCCAGGTTCAAGTGATTCTCCTGCCTCAGCCTCCCGAGTAGCTGGGATTACAGGCATGCACCACTGCGCCCAGCTAATATTTTTATTTTTTTTAGAGATGGGGCTTAACTATGTTGGTCAGGCTGGTCTCGAACTCCTGACCTCATGATCTGCCCGCCTTGGCCTCCCAAAGTGTTGGGATTACAGGCATGAGCCACTGTACTTGGCCCCTGTATATCCTCTTTCATCATTTATCCAAAGCACATGTATGTAAATGTATATTATATATGCATGTGCCCCCTCACCATAAGGCTGGATTACATGGACTGTACCTCGAGGGCTTCTAATAATTTTTATCATTAATATCATTAGAGTAGTAACCTCAGTCTACACTGGAACTTTATCATTGCTCTGGAAAAGTAAGAAGTTTTGGAAACGTATTGTTAATAATTCCTCTGTCCTTTAGTTTAAGAAATATGTAGTTATCCGCAACCTGGCACACTGGGAAAAAGGAGATCGGAGCTCTTTTCCTGTGTTTGCCAATAAAGAGCAGCGAATACTCTGGCAAGAAGCCTCCACATCTCAGTTTCTGCATCTGTGAAATGAGGTAATAGCCTACACCTTGAGGCTCAGATGAGATCATGCATGGGAAAGCGTCTAGAAAAAGCACCAATCACCCACAGATGATAGGAAATACTGTTGTATCCACCTCCATATAGGTAGGAACAGCCAGGAACTAATCCCATCCCATTTAGCAAGTTCTAACAACCTAAGGCAAAGGCTACCTTGAGACAATCTGCTAGTTTCTAAGATGCTAACGTACACTTCCCCTTGCCTCCAGCACTTAGTCATGAGTCATTCCCATCTAAACCAGAGCTAAAGTGGCCCCCAAAGTGGTTTACTCTTATTTCAAGAGTTGGGGAAAATGGTATAACTCCCAGATCAAAAGTCTCATCCCTGAGGAGTCAGAGCCACAGCCTCTCTGGGCCATCCGTTCCTGTTTTCTCAGAGTGAGCTCTGGCTTCTTCCGCAGCTGGGTCAAGAAGTTTGTTGTCTGGGCACAGCGGCTCATGCCTGTAATCCCAGTACTTCAGGAGGCCGAGGCAAGTGCATCACTTGAGCTGAGGAGTTCCAGACTAGCCTGGGCAACATAAAATACAAAAAATACATAAAAATAGCCAGGCATGGTAGCACATGCCTCTCGTCCCAGCTACTCAGGAGGCTGAGGTGGGAGGATCACTTGGGCCCCAGAGTTGGAGACTGCAGTGAGCTGTGATCATGATGCCACTGCACTCTAGCCTGAGCAACAGAGCAGGACCCTGTTATCAAAAAAAAAAAAAAAAAAAAAAAAGAGGCTTATTAAACATGAAGATTCCCAGGGCCCCAGCATGGGGTCAAAGTCCAAAAAGGGTGGGGCTCAGGAATGTGCACAATTAGTAGCTCCCCATCCAAGGGATTCTGATTCACTCAGAAAGCCTGAGAACTTCAGATCCAGTCTAACCTCTCATTTACAACAGGGAAAGTGAGGCTCAAGTTTACAAAGCCATGAGTGGCCAAGTCGGAGACACAGAACCGGAACTCAGTTTCTTTCTCAGACTCTCTCCTTTCTTTCTGTATCCTTTTCTCTCCTCACCTGCCTTTTCTCCTTCCTCCATCCTTTCCTTCCTTTCTTTCTCTCTTTATCTTCAGAACATAGACTTTTTTCTTACCACAATACAGTCAGTACAGAGGTTCCAGTTTGTTGGACAGTTCTGATCCACATGGTTATAATTCAGATTTCTTATTTGTATTTAAATATATTCTAGTTTTTTTCTTTTAAAGTCATAACTATTAAAAATCAGCAAGACTGGGTGCAGTGGCTCACGCCTGTAATCTCAGCACTTTGGGAGGCAGAGACAGGTGGATCTCCTGAGGTCAGGAGTTGACGACCAGCCTGGCCAACATGGTGAAACCCCATATCTACTAAAAATACAAAAAATTAGCTGCACGTGGTGGCGGGTGCCTGCAATCCCACCTACTCCGGAGACTGAGGCAGGAGAATCGCTTGAACCCTGGAGGCGGAGGTTGCAGTGAGCCGAGATCGCGCCATTGCACTCCAGCCTGGACAACAAGAGCAAAACTCCGTCTCAAAAAAAAAAAAAAGTCAGCAATGAGGAAAGATGATTTGAAATACAATAATGAGAAGTCATAATTTTTTCATATACCAGCTGAAGCTAAGACATGTCAGGAGAGAAACAGGTCAGAATGTGAGGGTTCATCGAAAGGAATTTTATTTATTTTATTATTATATATATTTATATATTAATAATATATAAATATATATATTATTTTTGGGAAAGGGTCTTTCTCTGTCACCAAGGCTTGAATGTAGTGGCGCAATCTCAGCTCACTGCAATCTCTGCCTCCTGGGTTCAAGCGATTCTTGTGCCTCAGCCTCCGGAGTAGCTGGGACTATAGGCACGCACTACCACACCTGGCTATTTTCTTGTATTTTCTGTAGAGATGGGGTTTCACCATGTTGGCCAGGCTGGTCTTGAACTCCTGACCTTAAGTGATCTGCCCGCCTCAGCCTCCCAAAGTGCTGGGATTACAGGCATGAGCCACCCCATCTGGCTGGAAAGGAATTTTATTCATTTGTTCATGCATACAGGCATTCATTTATTCATCAAACTATCACCAAACATCTAGCAGCTGTGGTGCTGTGAATACAACAGCACCTACGCCAGGGCCCTACCTTTGACTGAAGTCACAGCATCACTATGGCTGAAAAAAATGAAACCATGAGTTAGTAAGGAAGAGCTGGGGCCACAGGGGCTGGCAAAAGCCCCAAGGGAAAGAGAACATGGCCCAGCCCCACCATGTTAGCCCATCTCACGGTCACCCTCAGTCTCATCTTCCCTGACATTTGGATCTGCGGTCCAGATGTCACGTCATGTTTCTGTTTGCAGACTGGGCATGTCCTTGCTTCAAAATCCAGGGTGGGGAAAGACAAGACTTTTCTTCCCTCCCAGAGCCTCATTCCCCAGCATGCTGGGAATACCAGGGAGTTGATACAAGGTATCCCTCAACAGCCTGCAGGCTGAGTAGGCCATGCAGAGCCAATAAATGTCATCTCTCTGGTCTTTAATAAGGTTTTCAATGGGTTCCCACTTAAGTAGTCCTTGAGAAACTTAAAAAATCTGGCTGAGCCGGGTGTGGTGGCTCATGCCTGTAATCCCAGCTCTTTGGGAGCTGGAGGCGGGCAGATCACGAGGTCAGGAGTTTGAGACCAGCCTGGCCAACATGGTGAAACCCCATCTCTACTAAAAATACAAAAAATTAGCCGGGTGTGGTGGTGGGCACCTGTAATCCCAGCTACTCAGGAGGCTGAGGCAGGAGAATCACTTGAACCCAGGAGGCGGAGGTTGCAGTGAGCTGAGACCACACCACTGCACTCCAGCCTGGGCAACAGAGCAAGACTCCGTCAAAAAAAAAAAAAAGAAAAGAAAAATGTGGCTGAGTGTGAAAGTTTTATTAAGCAGGAAGTTGTGAACATTGGTGGTGCCATTTAGCACACCCCAAAATCATTGTTGGCATTAATTTGCTTTGCTCTAGGTGGTCTTCTAGCTATCCTCATCTCTTTTCTCATCTCAATGACCTTTTAGAATCATATACTGTCCTTCAAAGGGACTTAGACAGCTTTGAGCACGGTTGTAAACTGGGACTTGCATAAAAACTGGGGTCAAGGGAGGTAAAACAAAATGAGTTAAGAAAACAAAGGCCACTTTATGTTCAAACTTAAATGTCTAAAACATAAAACTATTCTTAAATACATGCTAGTTGAGTATGTGGAGAATAAAACTTCCTTTTGAAAACAAACTTTGTCTTCTACGCTCAGTTCATTTGTACACCATAGCCAAGGTGTGGTCTTGGCAAAGGGACCTGCACTGCTAGGCCAGATCAAGGAGCAGGAATTGCACGGCGGGTTCACAGTGGGGAAAAGTCTTGGTGGCTGCAGCAACGCCATGAAGTGGCTGAGGCCAAGAACCCTGCTCAGGGTTCTGCCGCTGTCCTTGGACAGTCAGCTCCACGAGCTCACAGCTATCCACTGCAAGAGGCAGAAAACAGAATTGAGAAAATAATAGCTATCCGTATTTACAGCCACTGTTTGCTGTGTGTCTTTTAAGTGCAGAACACCGTGCTAAGAGATTTTCATCATTCTCTCACTTGATTTCCCCCAAATTATGCGAGGGATGTGTGATCGTTCCCTACTTCAAAGATAATCTTGCCATGGTCATCCAGCTAAGGTGAGATTAAACTCAGCCCTCTCCCAACAAGCTCCAAAGCCTAGATCTTTTTCTTTTAAACCTCATCATTGAGAAGATAAATAGTAAGTACCTGTGCTGGAGATGGCATGAGCATGTCTCATGGTTTCCTACAGTTATTCGTATTTTTTTTTTTTTGAGATAGGGTCTTGCTTTCTTGCCCAGGCTGGAGTGCAATGGTGCAATCATGGCTCACTACAGACTCGGCCTCTTGGGCTCAGTCAATCCTCCTGCCTCAGCCTCCTGAGTAGCTGGGACTATAGGCATGTGCCACCACAACTGGCTATTTTTTATTATTTTTTATAGAGATAGGGTTTGTCATGTTGCCCAGGCTGGTCTTAAACTCCTTGGCTCCAGCGATCCTCTTACCTTGGCTTCCCAAAGTGCTGGGATTACAAGTGTGAGCCACTATGCGTGGCCTTATTAGTATATTCTGTCATTGAAAAATTATTTACTTTTTAAAATATACAAGTAGTACATGTTTAATACATTCTTATAAATGTAAAATAATTCAGAGTGAATAGAATGAAAAGTAAGAATTCTCCTTGACATTCCCTATAATTGCAAGTATACATGTAATGTAAAGTATATTGGAGAAAAAAAAAATTTTTTTTTTTTTTGAGACAGAGTCTCACTCTGTTGTCCAGGCAGCAGAGCAGTGGTGTGATCTCGACTCACTCCAACCTCCATCTCCCGGGTTCAAGCAATCCTCCTGCCTCAGCCTCCCAAGTAGCTGAGACTACAGGTGTATGCCACCATGCCTAATTTTTTTGTATTTTGGATAGAAATGGGGTTTCATCATATTGCCCAGGCTGGTCTTGAACTCCTGACCTCAAGCGATCTGTGGCCTGGAGGAAAAAAATAAGTGGTGCAATCACAGCTCACTGTAGCCTCGAACTCTCAACCTCAAGTGATCCTCACATCTCAGCCTCCCAAGTAGCTGGGACTGCAGGTGTGTGCCACCAGGCTCAGCTAATTTTTGTATTTTTTCTAGAGTCAGGGTTTCTCCATGTTGCCCAGGCTAGTCTCGAACTCCTGAGCTCAAGCAATCCTACCCACCTCAGCCTCTCAAAGTGCTGGGATTATAGGCATGAGCCACTGCACCTGGCCTATCAAAATAATTTTTAAAAGGAGAAAAGTCCCTACAGTCCAATGAAACGATGGGGAGTAATTTAGAATATTACTTTTTGGTCTTGTTCCTGCACGGGTGTTTGTTGTGTGATAATACACCAGATGCATTTTGCAACCTGCTTTTCTCCAATTATGTTGTGAGCCCTTTTCACGTCATCTGTCTGGTCTCCTTATCCCTCTGAGTTAATGGCTGGGTAATGGAGTTACTCGAGATCCAGAGTTTGCTTTATCTTTTCCCTTTTGCTGAACTTTTTTTTTTTTTTTTTTTAATTTTTCTTTTTGAGACTGAGTCTTGCTCTGTCGCCGAGGCTGGAGTGCAGTGGTGCGAACTTGACTCACTGCAACCTCTGTCTGCCGGGTTCAAGTAATTCTCCTGCCTCAGCCCCCCAAGTAGCTGGGACTACAGGCATGCACCACCATGCCTGGCTAATGTTTGCATTTTTAGCAGGGACCGGGTTTCACCATCTTGGCCAGGCTGGTCTTGAACTACTGACTTCAGGTGATCTGCTTACCTTGGCCTCCCAAAGTCCTGGGATTACAGGTGTGAGCCACCACACCCCCTTTTTGCTGAACATTGAGTTTGTTTCTGGTTATTTGCTATTATCAAGTCTGTTGTGATTAAGTTCTCCATGCATTTTATTTCATTTCCCTGGTTTGGATTATTTCCCTAGCATTCCCACAAGTGGAATTACTGGGTCAAAGGGTGTGAACATTCTTAAGGCTCTTGATCCACAGTTGTCAGACTGTTTTACAAAAAGATTGAACCAATTTTCATTATTTGGAAACTTGCTACTTTCATGTGAAAAATTCTGGGGAAAGATTTTGTTTAAGGCTTCTTCTGCAGCTGCTGCTTAGCTGAAATCATTGCATTTTACTTTTGCTGTTTCACAAGGCCCCTTTCAAAGTCTGTTGACAATGTCTGATCATCTGATTACTGGGTGGAAGATTTATATTGGTCTCCCTGTCTCCAGGCTCTTCCTGCCTTCAATCTGTTTTGCACCCGGCAGCCAGATGAATTCCTCTGGAAACATCACTTGCCTCATGTCACTGCCCTGCTCAGAAACTCGTAGTGGCTATTTCTTCCAGAATCAAGTCCAAACTCCTCTACTAGGCCTTAAAGATCCTCCGTAATAGGATCACCTGCTTTCCAATTCAATCTCATCTCCTGCCACCCTCAACAGAAACCTTCAGCGACCTCCCTCTTAGTTCCCACATTATGCCCCATCTGTGTTCTCTTCTGCTTTTTTTTTCATCCACCTGGAAAGTTCCCCCTTCCTTTCTAGTTAGTCCAAATTTTCTGCTTTCAGGGTGGTTCAGTCCCACCCAGTCAGTGTGAGAATTCTGCAAACAGTAGCCAGGGAAAGCAGAAAAAGACTTGGAATCAGAAATGCAGAGAGAGGGGGAAACAAAGGAGAGAAAGTAGAGGCGGATGCCATGCATGTCACCGGGGCCAGGAGGACGTGGGTGCATCATAGTAAGGCCATGGATGGACTGGTGACAGAGATCAGAACCAAGGCAAAGTTATTTGTTATTGATGACATTTAGGCTGCTTCTAATGGCGAAAAGAGGGGATCTGTGAGACAGTAGGATTGTGGGCCAGGGCTGACAAAATAATGAGGAAAATAATAATTATAGTATATTAGTTGTGATTAGCTTCACTTTGAGAAACTAAGACCTGAAAAAGAATGGCTTAAATACGAGAAAAAAAAATTATATTTTATGAAAAGAAATCCTCAGGAAATTCAGGGCTGGAATGGCAGCTTCCTGCTCATCAAGGACCAAGCTCTTTAGCTGTCTGCAATGCCATCTGCAGGCTGTGGTCCCCCTCCTCATGCTCCAAAAGAGCAGTTGGGGCACCAGACATCACTTCCAGAGTCCAGACCAATAATAGGCAGAGGGATGATAGAGTATCTCCTACATTTAAGCAGACTTCCTGGAAGCCCCGTGCAACGTTTTTGCTCAGGACTCAGTGGCCTCATCACGCGGCTGCACCTAGCTGCAAGGAAGTTTCTACATCCAAAATAAGAATTAGTGTTCTATTACTTAAAGAAAAAAGAGAATAGATTTGGGGGTATGTGTCTACCAGCCTGCTATCATTTATTGAGGTTCTGCGTTAATTCATTTATATCTATAATCTGTTTTAATTTTTATACCAATTCTACAAGCTGGTACACATAGGAAAGGAGAGAGCTAGACTCTAAGTCCAGAGCCTGGACTCTTTTTTTTTTTTTTTACACTTCACGAAAAATTATTTTTCATAAATTTTTTATAAAAAATTATTTTTCATGATACAAAACACAAAATTGATAAATGTCTTTTTGTTGACAACACACACATACACACACAAAGTTCACCTTTCTGAGACTGTGTTACACTTAGATATCGTGCCATGTGGAACTCATTCGGGTCCCTCTTTTAATACATGTTCAGTTATATTTTTTGCTATACGGCAGGTTTTATCCCTGAGTAATATATTCCATTTTCTCTATAGGTTGTAAACAGAAGTAGTTCTGAATAAATAATATTGAAGTGAGGGTCTAAAGGGAAAAAATAGCAATTTATTTTTAATGAGAATATCTAAGGTCAAACAGTTTTCACAAGTGAGAGGTTAGTTAAGAGTTGTGAATACGAAAGAGGGTGAGAAAGATGAAGTTCTTCATTCCTCAATTTGTGCTTTGTATTGTTACTCCAGTTTTTCTATAAAACAAATGAATTTAAAAATTGCCACATTCAGGCTAGATGTAGTGGCTCATGCTCATAATCCCAGTGCTTTGGGAGGTTGAGGCAGGAGGATCGTTTGAGACCAGGAGTTTGAGACCAGCCTGGGCAACACAGCGAGACTCCATTTCTTCCGAAAATTGAAAAAAGAATTTAGCCAGGCATGGTGGTGTGCACCTGCACTTCTAGCTGCTTGGGAGGCTGAGACAGGAGGATCACTTGAGCCCAGGAGCTTGAGGCTGCAGTGAGCTCTGATTGTGCCGCTGCACTCCAGCTTGGGTGACAGAGTGAGACCCTGTCTCTTAATTAAAAAAAAATTTGCCACATAGAGAGGTTGGGTAGGTTTGGTAATGCTAATTGTGACTGGTATCTAATGCTAGGAAGTATGCACTCTTGGTGGAGTTGGATGAGTATCATAACCACAGTCAGAGAGGTAGGGTGAGGGTGAGGCAGGATGATGGGAGCAGAGGGTATATTTGGTTAAAAAAGGAGAGCTGTTTAGAAAGGGGGTTTTGGACTAATGTGGATTGCAGACAATGAAAGAAGTCTAGGGCAGAGACTAGTTTAGAAAATACAGTGGACATAGAAAAGGGATGTGGGTCGCCAATTGGAGTGGAAGGATTTGCAGATAAGGCAGTTTCAGCTTTGGACCACTGGGTACCCTCAGTACCTTCCAAGACCAAATTTTACCCAAGGACAGCTGCTAGAGAATGATCAGGCCACAGTAACCGCCAGCATCTTGCCATGTGCCCTGCCTTCTGTGACTGCGTGAGCCTGAGCCATCAGCATGCTGCAGGGAAGGGGTTTCTGTACTCTGAAAGAATGACTAAGGTTGGGTGTTGCAGAGGGAGGGAATCTGGAAAAAAACACAGGGCAAGACTAGTTCCTAGAAGGTGAGCACCCAAGGGCAAGCCAGGTTAGTTTTGCTCCACGCCGTATTTCCATGCCAAGTACCATGTCTGGTCCATGGTTCCCGTCACCCACACTCTATGAAGTTATGTTGAAGAATGAATGAAAGACTGTGGCCCCAAGGTCACAAGCTGAGAAGTATTCATAAGCACCTTCCTGCTGGCCCTTTAAGATAACCAGTTGAGAATGTCAGGAAACATTGTATGGACAGCAACCCTGGACTATTCTCTGCCTATTTTATAAGGGCAACAGGGCCAAAGCCAGGGACTGGTTATGGCAGCGTGGTGAGTCCCTGGTGTAGGAGGTGTAGGATCTGGGGACTTAAATGGCAAAGACAAAGAAGTCATAGGGATTGAATAAGGGGAGGACTTTGTCCTTTCTGTGTCTCTTTTTGCCCTCTTCTCACCATTTGGGAGCCCTTACTATGTACCCCGGCTTGTCCTAAAGAGCTATACATGCATTGTTGCATTAACCTCTTAATAGGCCTTTATCATACCCATTTTTCAGGTGAAGAAACTGGAACTGAAAGAGGTTAAGGGGCCAGGCACAATTCATGCCTGTAATCCCAGCACTTTGGGAGGCTGAGATGGGTGGATCTCTTGTGGTCAGGAGTTCAAGACTAGCCTGGCCAACATGGCAAAACCCATCTCTACTAAAATACACACACACACACACACAAATTAGCTAGGCATGGTAGTGGGCGCCTGTAATCCCAGCTACTTGGGAGGCTGAGGCAGGAGAATGGCTTGAACCTGGAGGCAGAGGTTGCAGTGAGCTGAGATTGCACCATTGCACTCTAGCCTGGGTGACAGAGTGAGACTCTGTCTCAAAAAAAAAAGAAAGAAGTTAAGCAACCTGTGGAAGGTGTGACAGCTCTGAAGTGGGAAAGCAGGATGTGAGCCCAGCTCTCCCAACCCTAAGCCCCCTCTTAACTACTCTACTCCCAACCTCTATCCGCTCTGAGCTGTTTCTCCTGTTCTCACTCACTCGGTCACAAAACATATTTTGTTTTTCTATCTACTTAATATTTTATTTTGAAATAATTTCAGATTAACAGAAAGTTTGTAAAAATAGTATGAAAAATCCCCATATACCCCTCATCCACATTCCCCACATGTTGGCATTTTACTGCTGGGAGTAAATATTGATTACATTTTCTGACTACATTTTTATATTCCCTTGGATTTAAATTTTCATTTGTTTTTCACCCACCACAGCGCTTTGCCGAGGGCAAGGAGAAGTGGCGTGGCCCTGGCTGGTGGGCTGCAAGCTCCACTCACCAGGCGGGAACCCCGAGCTCCCGACACAGCTATGCCAATTGCCAGCATTCCCCCAAAGCACAAGAGGGTCATCCAGTAACTCGCCTCACGGGAAGGCTTCTGAGGAATGTCCCAGACACCAGGCCTTACGAGATTCATTAGCTACAAAAGACGTCCGAACAAGGGAAACATTAGCCACGGCAGGCCCTCAGAATAACTCCACCTCTTCCTCTCTTGTGCTGTCAACTCAGGGCAGAAAGACTCACTGTTACCCTACTATGTGTCAGGTGCTGGAGGAAATGGTAATATTATCAATGATGCTGCCTCTATCAGAAAAACGAGGTGGCTGACTAGAAAAGAGTGTTGGTAGGAATTTCCCCACCAATAGTCAATCAGGGACCCTCATGTGGGGAAAGCACCTCGCAAGTATTTTGGAAACAAAAATTGGGAGGGAGGGAGGGAGGCAGGAGAAGATGGGACAAGTTCTTGCATGAAAACAAGGCAATCCAGCTCTGTTTCCTGCCTCTTGCTGGTGGTCTTTGGAAGGGGTTGGGTAGGGCTCCAGGGGAAGGAGGCCCTGATAGGTGTGGCCCGGAAAGCAAGGGGCAGAACACTGCAGTGCTAAGGGCGGAACCCAACCGCAACACAGCGAAAGCCCTAGTTCAGCCCCCAAGCAAATCTACAGACTGTGCAGAGATAAGCAGGGATTTAGCTAATGCTTTGGGGACAATATTTGCATTCACAGCAGAGGAGAGAGCCGATGGAAGTTGAGGAAGAGGCTCTGCACCTCCAGGATCAGTCATTGTGCCTGAAAGTCTTCCCGGTCCTCTTTCCTTGCAGTGTTGTCTGTGCCTCCCTCTTGCCCAGTTTCGGCCTATAAACTTTCACTTACCTGAAAATCCCCAGTGGAGACCTGCGGAGGCTCTCAAGTTGGACAGATCTGGATTCAGGTCCACAACTCTGCTATTAACTAGCCGGGTGACCACTTAGCCTCTCCTAGCTTCAGTTCCTCATCACTTTCATGAGTTTGAGGCAATGATTAAAGGCGGTTATGCATGGAAAGTGCCCTGTGTGACTCCAGGCAGGTGATCCTCCTCTTGACTTCTCAGGCCGTGTTTCCCTCCACCTGCCTGCCCTGGAGCTCTGATACACTGGCAACCAGTGTGCTGCTCTCTCCTCCCCCATCTTTTCCAGGTGATGGTGAAGACAGCTCTCAACCAAGGAGCCCAAAGATCTGGGCTTGATTCCTTGTTCTGCCACTAAAGAACGCTGTGACCTTGGACAAGTCACTTACCCTCTCTCTGAGCTCCAGGTCCCCCACTTGCAAAATGGAAATTATACCTACCTTAAATGAGAAACTATAGGAAAGTGCTTTGTGTTAAAGCACTTTATGAGAGTCAGCTGATGTTTTGCAACCCTTCCCCCCTCCTCTACCCATTCCTCTCCTTCACTCTCCTCCCACCAAACCCAACTAAGGTGGAGAGAGCACACTGGTCAGGGAGTTAGGAGCTCCGAGCTCTGGTCCCAGCCCCATCATCCATTTTGGATCCTTAGGCAAATCGTAATCCTCCCAGAGCCTCAGTTTCCTCCTGAATAAACTAAAGTGTTTGAACAGAATAGCTTTCGTGGCCTCTTCCACCGTGAGGTTCCACACAGGCATTGTTGAAGGGGTCAGGAGTTTATTTTCCGACAGGAATACGGTTGAGCTTTGAAGACGTCACTGCCTCTGTTCTCAGATATGCTCTTGCTGCGTTCTATTAATATGGCTGGGATCATGCACTTCTCAGTCATGTGTGAGCCTGAGGGTGTCTCCAATACTCGGTTTAGGATAATTAGTCTTTTTGACCCTTAGCAGGGGAAATGTCTCCAGTTGGGGGGAAATGAAGTTGTCAAACATAGTCCTTAAGAAGAGGAAGATTTATAGGAGATCACATACAAAAACGCAGGAATTAAACAAACAAACAGGGAAAGAGCACTTAAAAGCTCAGACCAAACAATATATATCGCACGCTATGTTTAGCAGGTCAACCAGTGGCCCTCGGTCTCCCCAAGCACCACCCAGGCATAACAAGCCTGGACAATTGTTCATCTTCCAAGAAGCCCTTCCCAGAAACCATAGGGTTGCAGGAAGGTAAAGCCCATGATTTCATCAAGGGGAAGAAACAGCAGCGGCCAGTCCATTCCCTTGGAGACTATTTAATTTTTCTAACTTGTTTTTCTGTAGCCCAAGATTTGGGCCCTGCTCTCTCTTTTATGCTTATGGCACCCCTGTTTCCTGACTATCCCTGTGACACTGCTCCTCCTCATGTCCCTCCAGCACCACTCCCCCACTTGGTCCTTTTGCAGGGTCCCAACAAAATACAGAACAATCAGTTAAATTTTTCTTTTTGGCTGGGTGCAGTGGCTCACGCCTGTAATCCCAGCACTTTGGGAGGCTGAGGCGGGCGGATCACCTGAGGTTGGGAGTTCGAGACCAGCCTGACCAACATGGAGAAACCCCATCTCTACTAAAAATACAAAATTAGCCGAGCATGGTGCACATGCCTGTAATCCCAGCTACTAGGGAGGGTGAGGCAGGAGAATCGCTTGAACCCAGGAAGCGGAGGTTGCGGTGAGCCGAGATTATGCCATTGCACTCCAGCCTGGGCAACAAGAGTGGAACTCCATCTCAAAAAAAAAAATTTTTTTCTTTCTTTTTCTTTCTCTCTCTCTCTCTCTCTCCCCCTCCCTCTCTCTCTCTCTCTCTGTCTCTCTTTCTTTCTTTCTCTTTTTTGAGACAGGGTCTCATTTTGTTACCCAGGCTGGAGTGCAGTGGCGTGATCACAGCTCACTTGCAGCCTCAGCCTCCTGGGCTCAAGCAATCTTCCCACTTCCTCAAGTGGCTGGGACTACAGGGCTCACTACCACTCCCAGCTAATTTTTTTGGTATTTTTTGTAGAGACAGGGTTTTGCCATGTTACCTAGGTTGATCAGTTAAATTTGAATGTCAACTAAACCACAAATCTTTTTTAGTATAAATATATCCCATGCAATATGTGGGATATGCTTGTACTAAAAAATATTAATGGTTTAGCTGAAATTTAAATATAACTGAGCATTCTTTATTTTTATTTGTTAAATCCGGCAACCTTGTTTCAGGCCCTTTTTTTTTTTTTGAGACAGAGTCTTGCTCTGTCGCCCAGGTTGGAGTACAGTGGCACACTCTTGGCTCACTGCAACCTCCGCCTCTCAGGTTTAAATGATTCTCCTGCCTCAGTCTCCCGAGTAGCTGGGACTACAGGCACGCGCCACCACACCCGGCTAATTTTGTATTTTTAGTAGAGATGGGATTTCACCGTATTGGCCAGGCTGGTCTCGAACTCCTGACCTCATGATCTGCCTGCCTCGGCCTCCCAAGTTTCAGGGCATTTTTACTTGCTGCTATCTTTGCCCAGAAAACACCATGCCCACTTCCTCCCTTGGCCAGCTCCTTGTCACTCAGGCTCCACTCAAGCATCTCCTCTTCAGAGAGACAATCAATCACCACCACTTCCCAGCTTAAAGTAACCATCCCTCCCCAGAGTGCCTCTCTAGCACATCCCCTTGTCTTACATTCTCACTCTGAAATGAGTTTGCTATCTTGCTTACTGTCTGTTTCCTGCAGCTAGAATGACAGACCATGCTGTGCCTTTCCCTGATCACTCTCCATCACCTGTGTATACCTGGCACACACCAGTTATTTAATAAATAATTGGTTGAATGAATGAATGGAATGTATGTTTTACAGCGGTGCTTCACAAAGTATAACGAAAGCTCTAGAGATTTTGTTCTTTTATTAAAATTCAGATTCTGATTCTGTGGGTTGGGCCTGGGCCTGAGATTTGCATTTCTGACCAGCTCCCAGTGCTGCTAATGCTGCTGGTCCACGGACCACACTTTGAGAGGCAATATAATTCTCCATGATGAGGCGGAGCTTGCAGTGAGCCGAAATAGCGCCACTGCAGTCCGGCCTGGGCGAAACAGCGAGACTCCGTCTCAAAAAAAAAAGAGAATTCTCCATGATAATGGAAATGTTCCATACCTGCACTGTTCAATACAGCAACCACTAGTCATCTGCAGCTACTGAGCACTTGAAGTGTAGCTAGTGTGACTGAAGAAGTGAATTTTTAATTTTAGTTAATTAATCTAAGTTTATTTATGTATTTATTTATTTATTTTTGAGATGGGGTCTCACTCTTTTCGCCCAGGCAGGAGTGCAGTGGCGCGATCTCGTCTCACTGCAACCTCCACCTCCCAGGTTCAAGTGATTCTCGTTACTCAGCCTCCCAAGTAGCTGGGATTACAGGGGCCCGAGACCATGCCCGGCTGATATTTGTATTGTTAGTGGAGACAGGGTTTCACCATGTTGGCCAGGCTGGTCTCAAACTCCTTACCTCAGGTGATCCACCCGGATCGGCCTCCCAAAGTGCTGGGATTACAGGCGTGAGCCACTGCACCCGGCTAATTAATCTACGTTTAAATAGGCACATGTGGCTAGCAGCTGCCATATTGGACAGCACAGCCCCCGAGCAGGGGTTCCCAGCCTTGGCAGCAAGTTAGAATCAACAGAAGCACATTTAACAATACAGATGACAGGCCGGGCGCAGCGGCTCACACCTGAAATCCCAGCACTATGGGAGGCTGAGGTGGGTGGATCACTTGAGGTCAGGAGTTCAAGACCAGCCCGACCAACATGGTGAAACCCCATCTCTACTAAAAGTGCAAAATTAGCTGGCCATGGTGGTGCATGCCTGTAATCCCAGTTACCTGGGAGGCTGAGGCAGATGAATCGCTTGAACCCAGGAGTAGGAGGTTTCAGTGAGCTGAGATCGTGCCATTGCACTCCAGCCTGGGCAACAAGAGCGAAACTCCGTCTCAAAAAACAAACAAACAAACAAAAAAAACAGATGCCCAGGACTCACTCTCAGCCTCAAATTAAATCAGAATCTCTGGGTTTGGGTCTTAGAGCATTGGTTGTTGTTGTTGTTGCTGTTTTAAGCTCTCCTAGGTTATCCTAAAGTGCATCCAGAATTGAGGTTCCTGCCTTAGAGTTTTCAGAGCAGCAATACTTTCTTTTGTTTATTCAATCCTTACCACAACCTGGACAGCAGATAAGACAAGTGTGACTAAATAGCATCGATCCCATTTTGCTGAGGGTAAGTGAGGTTCATGAAGTAGTGAAGGAATTTGCCACAGGTTATGCAGACAGTAATTGAAGGAGCCAGGATTCCACACAGCCCTTGTGTTTCCCCATCTGTGCCTCAAGTCCTTTGTGAAAAGAGGCAAATCTGTCCTCTACTCAGTCTGGCAAGGCCATCCTCTCTCCACAGCTGCCTCTGGCTTCCATCTGCCTCTGATGCTCCCTTTCCCAGGCCCTTGTCTGGCCTCATCATTCCCTGGGAAGGAGAGATGAGTAGAATCCTCACCCCGTTTTCACCACTGATCAATAAAAGAACTGGCCTCTCTCTAGCAGACAAGAAGGAAATCTAAGTTTGAGTGAAGAGGGTAGCTCACCATGGAACTCAGCACTCCCGGGGTGGGGCCTCCCAGTGGAACTGGCCAGCTCTTTCCAGCCACCCTTGCCCTCAGGGCACGGACTGAGGGGTATTAGTGAGAGAAGGCAACAGTGACAAGATGGTGACCCAGGAGAGCCTCCACAAACATTGACAGGCCTTGCGGGGGCTTCCCAGGGCGTGGTCTGGATACCACTAGTGATTTTAGGTGATTTGGGGGAAATTTTGAAAATGTTTAATATATATGTATTTATTTTAATGTGTCTTAAGAAACATGTAGCTCATTAAATTTGTAATTACACGGATATTACTGACATAATGTTCCTGTCAAAATTAACTGACAATAAAAAAAAAAAGAAAGGAAAGCCATTTAAAGCAAAATATTAAAGAAATAACAAGTGGGACTTTGATATGGCAAACATGGTGAGGATGGCCTGGGTGTGCCCCTGTGGGCGCGATGGGAATGGATGGACAGTGTGCTTTGTACAGAAGGTCGGGGTGAAAGGGAGCGCTTATGTGAGAGTATTTTTGTCCGAAGCAACTCTTTAAATAAAAATTACTGCTGCTGTAAGAAATCCATTATCTTGGAATAATGGCCGGGAATGAGGTAGCACAGCCTCGTCCTCCCCAGGCCTACAGTAAGGTCCAGCTGAGGAAAGAGACTAGCAGCTTCTCCAACCCTTTCAAGCCCAACAAGCCAGAGCCTCAGCTACTGTTACAAACTTTCCCTATATCTCAGGGCAGGTCCTAGAGGAGGTCAAAGAGCCTGGTTCCAGCTGTTCAGGGACAGGACTTCCTCAGTCTCACCGGCCCCTGCTCCTGCCCAGAGCACAGGTGGACTTCGCTCAGAGTGGTAACTGCCTAAAAAGGCACACGGGGATCTATGGGGCAAACCCCATGTACACTCACTTTACACCTGTCATTTGAGACTCAGAACTCCCTGGGGAATGGATGATCTGAGAACCTGAGATGGGAGAAGGATGTGTGGACAGTATAATGGGCTGCAGCCACTCTCTGAGAATGAAATGGGGTTGCATCCAGTTGTTAGTTATGAGAGTTGCTGTCTCTAAAGTGTCCCAAGAGAACACCCCTAATCCATTCAAGGTGACCTGGGGGCACCACGGGGAGGAGAGGAGTTGGTGCTTCACTTCAGGGAGATCTGAATTGATCATGAATGTAACTGCAGAAGCTTAAACTGATTATATTGTATGGGGCTCTAGTGAAAGAAAGTGCTTAGAACTGGGATAGTGCATATGAGGCAGCCGTGAAGGTGTACTCAGGGAGGCGGTTTGGCATTGTGTCTTCAGCATGACGTGGGGGACAAATGCCCACGTTACTGGTGGAGGGTGTCCAGGTTCTTGGGGTCTTGAACAAAGAATTGGACAAAACACACAAACAAAGTGAGGAAGGAATGAAGGGCTTTATTGAAAATGAAAGTACACTCCACAGGGTGGGAGCAGGCCAAGCATGGGGGCTCAAGGGCCCCGTTACAGAATTTTTGGGAGTTTAAACACCCTCTAGAGGATTGCGTCGGTTACTTGGTGTACGCCCTGTGTGCATGAAGAGGATGAAGTAAATTTACAAAGTCATTACTCGGCGTACGCCCTATAGAGAGGATATTTCCTATCATAGCTGAAGTGTGAATTGTTCTTATGTTCACTGCCTCCAGACCCTATTTTCCTGCCTCACCCAGATCTACAATTTGGAGATGAGCTTTGGAGGCAGTAACAACCACAATCACAATCATAACATCAATGACTAACATTAATTGAATACTGAGTACCAGGCACCATTTTAAAAACATTTAATCCTGGCTGGCATGGTGGCTCACACCTGTAATCCCAGCACTTTGGGAGGCTAAGGCGAGAAGATCTCTTGAACCCACGAGTTTGAGAACAGCCTGGGCAACATACTGAGACCTTGTCTTTACTAAAAATAAAAATTAGCTAGTTGCGGTGTTGCACGCCTGTGGTCCCAGTTACCTGGGAGACTGAGGCAGGACAATCGCTTAAGCCCAGGAGTTCAAGGCTACAGTGAGCCACGATAGCACCACTGCATTCTAGCCTGGGTGACAGAGCAAAACCCTGTCTCAAAAGAAAAAAGCGTTTAATCCTTAAAACGACCCTAGGAGGTAGGCACTAATATTACCCTCATTCTACAGATGAGGAAATGGAGGCAGGGAGAGGTTAAGTGACTGATCCAAAGCCATATTTGGACAGGGCAAATGGAGTTAGCTGGGATTCACCACTGCATGAACTGCCATGAAGGCCATTCAAACGAAACCCATGCTTAAGCTCATGGTCATCAAGCTGTCCCCAAAGGCAATGCTGGTTACCAATCAGCCAAATGGGGTTCAAATCTTGGCTCTGTCCCAATTAAGGTTCTTTTTTTATTATTATACTTTCAGTTTTAGGGTACATGTGCACAAGGTGCAGTTTAGTTACATAGGTATACATGTGCCATGCTGGTGTGAGACCAATTAAGGTTCTTAATTGCTTTATGCCCCAGTCTCTCATCTTTAAAATGGGGATAAGAACACCTGACCTGCATGAGTATGAAGATGAAATGAGAGGATGTACTCAAAGCACATAGCAGAGTGTGTGGCATGTGGGAAGCCTCGAGGTTACTCATGGCTACTAATCAGTTAGTCTCCCCTGCAGGTATGTCTTGGGAAGCCTGATAACAACAATGGCCCCTGCCCCTGCTTCCTGAGGGCTTCCCAAGGGCTGTGCAGCTTTGAGTTCATCCTTTCATTTGCAAGGCAGGCAGTGTTATCATCCTAATTCAAAACACTTGAATTATGGTTTATGCATTTGTTTCTTGTGAGTTTAACCATATTTCCCCAGAGGCAAATCTCTTCCAGGTTTAGAAACCAAATAGCACCTCCAAGCCTGCAAAGCTGAAGCCCAGTTCCCCAGGGGTCCATGGGAGTGCCCAGCTGGCTTCCCCAGACATCAGCCACCTGACACACGAAGCCACCTGTATAGGCTGCCACAGGATATATCTGGGACACCCTGAAGCTGCTAATCCTAACGTCAACACTGTGTTTTTCCTTGAAGGATTTCCTTTCCTTTAACAAAATTTGTATTGAATAATAGTAACTAACCATTAACACTGATGCCTGTTTCATGTGTGGCCTTCTAGGTATTTTCATATGTATATATACATACTTTTATAAAAGCAAAATGGGATTCTATTTTATGTACTGTTCTTGCTTACTTTTTTCTTTTCTCTTCTTTTCTTTCTTTTATTTATTTATTTATTTTTTTTAGAGACAAGATCTGCTCGGTCGCCTAGGCTGGAGTGCAATGGCACAATCACGGCTCACTGCAACTTCGGCATCCTCCCTCAAGCAATCCTTCTGGTTCATCTTTTTTTTTTTTTTTTTTTTTTTTTTGAGACAGAGTCTTGCTCTGTTGCCCAGGCTGGAGTGCAGTGGCACGATCTCTGCTCACTGCAAGCTCTGCCTCCCGGGTTCACGCCATGCTCCTGCCTCAACCTCCCAAGTAGCTGGGACTACAGGCGCCCGCCACCAGGCCCGACTAATTTTTTTGTATTTTTAGTAGAGACGAGGTTTCACTGGATTAGCCAGGATGGTCTTGATCTCCTGACCTCATGATCCGCCCGCCTCGGCCTCCCAAAGTGCTGGGATTACAGACTTGAGCCACCCCGCCCGGCTGGTTCATCTTCCCAAGTAGCTGGGATACAGAAGCACACCACCACATGCAGCAAATTTTTTTTTTTTCAAGACAGAGTCTTGCTCTGTCACCCAGGCCAGAGTGCAGTGGCACGATCTTGGCTCACTGCAACCTCTGCCTCCCAGGTTCAAGCGATTCTCCTGCCTCAGCCTCCTGAGTAGCTGGGATTACAGGCGCCCGCCACCACACCTGGCTAATTTTTGTATTTTTAGTAGAGATGGGGTTTCACCATGTTGGCCAGGCTGGTCACAAACTCCTGACCTCAGGTGATCTGCCCGCCTCGGCCTCCCAAAGTGCTGGGATTACAGGTATGAGCCACCGCACCCTGCTGTGAACGTTTTTTTTTTTTTTTTTTTAAATATTTTTTAGAGATGGGTTCTCTCTATGTTGCCCAGGCTGGTCTTGAGCTCCTGGGCTCAAGCAATTCTCCCACCTCAGCCTCCCAAAGTGCTGGGATTACAGGCATGATGTTCTTGCTTTCTCACTTAACAAATAATATAACTCTTTCTGTGTCAGAATATATGGCTTTATATCATTTTTTAAAAGGCTGCATAGAATGCAGAATGATTTTCTCTTAACTGGTAATGGAGATTGAGTATTTTTCCTTTTTACTCACTTGTACTTTGTGATTCCTCAACAACAGAGATATATTAGGCTAGGCAAGGTAGCTCTTGCCTGTAATCCCAGCACTTTGGGAGGCTGAGGTGGGACAATCACTTGAGCCCAGGAGGTTAAGGTTGCCGTGAGCTGTGACTGTGCCACTGAACTCCAGCCTGGATGACGGAGCAAGACCCTGTCTCAAAAAAAAAAAAAAAGAAAAAAAGAAGAAAAAGTAGAAAAAAGATATATTACCTATGTGAAAAACAGATCATAAATGATTTTTTAAACTGGTATTGAAAGGGTAATGTAATAACACTGTAAAAGTAAACACAGCGTTTCATTTTTGTTAATAACTTTCCCATTCTTGTTCAGATACAAAAACTAGAACAGATATTTGTACCTGGTTAAAACCATGCTTAAATCCTCCTTTATCACATTGTGTCTGAAACATTTGTCCATGTTTCCACAGAGTTCTCTTAAAGGTTTGTCGAAAGGAGTGGAAGGCATGGGGTAGGGGAGGGAGCTAGGCTAGTCCACAGGCCGGTTTCTAGAACAGAGCTCTAGGGACAGACCTCTTAGCAGTCTGGTGGAGCCCCTGCTAAAAGTATTACTTCTCAGAGTAATACTTTTAAATGCATAAAATATGTAGAATTACAAAAGAAACTAGTTACCTTGAAATACAGTTATCAAAATACAAATATATAGTATAGCAAAAAATGTATATACTTCTTTGTGCATTAAGTAACAAGGTTCTAGCAGTGGATCTAATTTCTATTTTAAACTCAAAGTAGTGACTTTTCTTTTTTTTTTTTTTTGAGGCAGAGTTTCATTCTTGTTGCCCAGGCTGGAGTGCAATGCGCCATCTCGGCTCACTGCAACCCCGGCCTCTGAGGTTCAAGTGATTCTTCTGCCTCAGCCTCTAGAGTAGCTGGGATTACAGGTGGGCACCACCATGCCCGGCTAATTTTGTATTTTTAGTAGAGACAGGGATTCACCTTGTTGGTCAGTCTGGTCTTGAACTCCCGACCTCAGGTGATCCGCCTACTTCAGCCTCCCAAAGTTCTGGGAGTACAGGCGCGAGCCACCACGCCCGGCAGTAGTGACATTTTATGGTACCTACAACACAATAATGTGATTTGAAAATACCTGTGATTTCTTTTAGTGACAAGTCTCAGGTTCATTCATACAACTATGGTCCATTGCATACATTGGTAGCTGAAGGAAATGCTACATTTCATTTGAAGTTAGTGAAGATGTCATTTTTGCCTCCACTCAAGTTCATAGACCTCCTGAATTCTATATAGGTCAGTGGGTTCTAAGTCAACAGAGTCCCACTCTAGAGAATTTCTACATGTATTATCCTGGGAAAGGTGAAGGGAGAAAATTATCTCCAAATCTCTTTCCCCCTTTCATTTTTTTAAAAATCCCTTCCACCCAAACCACTAGCTTCTCCTTCAGCTTCCATGACTATGGGATCATTCAGAATTAATGTTGGGGTTTCTCCCAACTCTAGCCATCTTCCCAGCCCCCAACCACTTCTACCACCTGGTCATTCTCTGCACATACATAGAAAGAAGTACATCTTGCCAACTTCCAACTTAGCATGCTTCATATTTGCACTAGATTTAACATGCACACCCCTCCTTCCTTCCTGATAGTTATGAAGTCGCTGAACAAGTCCAGTCAGTTCTAAACGAAGGAAGCTGGATAATCCGCCTACTTATTGGAGGCTGCCTAATCCAAATAGATGTTTTTCATCAGCGAAGGTATTTTCCAGGACTCTGCAAATCCAGAGGATCAGTCTTCTTCCTTCACACAAGCATTGGCCCTGGATTCATTTCTGAAATTACCAGCACAAATCAGGCTCTGGTTCTTGGCCCAGGCATCAGAAATCTGAAATTGTACTCGTTTCCTTCCACCAATAATTATAAGCATATTGCATTTGTGTGGCACCTTATCCTTCTCAGAAGTGATGTTCACATACAAATACAGTTATCCCAGAGCCAGGATGTGGATACAGAGCTCCAATGTGTGTTTCATGATGCCATGACTCATTTTTTACTATTTCCATTACAACACAGGATTCCTTAAATGTAGCAAACTTATGTTCCCTTTAGCTAAACATAAAAATTTCATCCTCTCCTTTAATATTGTTTGAATATTTACAATACTTAAAATATTGTGGCTAAAACCAAATTGGATCAATGGGGATTTAAAGAAAACTCTTCATTTGATTTTTTTTTTTTTTTAGACCGAGTCTCGCTGTGTCGCCCAGGCTGGAGTTCAGTGGTGCGATCTCGGCTCACTGCAACCTCCGCTTACTGGGTTCAGGCAATTCTCCTCTCTCAGCCTCCCCAGTACCTGGGATTACAGATGCGTGCCACCACGCCTGGCTAATTTTTTGTATTTTTAGTAGAGACGGGGTTTCACCATGTTGGCCAGGCTGGTCTCGAACTCCTGACCTCAAGTGATCCGCCTGCCTCAGCCTCCCAAAGTGCTGGGATTACAGGCATGAGCCACCCCACCCGGCCAATTGATTTTTAATAATGACATATATTTAATTTCAGTCATACAATATCCTGTAGTGATCAAGTTGTGCCAATTTGCTGGGACTGTTCCCATTTTAAAACTTAAAATCCTGCATTCCACAAACTCCTCAGTCCCAGAAAACTGTCAGTCCTAGGCAAACCCTCAGTCCTGGGTAAATCGGGATGGTTGGACATACTAGATGTCAATGTAAGCTTCCAGTTGGATTCATTGACACAATTTTTAAAAATCCTGCTTAGGGTTAAAGACAGAACACAAGGTGGGTTGATTTCTTTTTTCTTTTTTCTTTTTTTGAGACGGAGTCTTGCTCTGTTGCCCAGGCTGGAGTGCAGTGGTGCAATCTCGGCTCACTGCAAGCTCCACCTCCTGGGTTCCCGCCATTCTCCTGCCTCAGCCTCCCGAGTAGCTGGGACTACAGGTGCCCACCACCATGCCCAGCTAATTTTTTTGTATTTTTAGTAGAGACAGGGTTTCACCATATTAGCCAGGATGGTCTCAATCTCCTGACCTTGTGATCCACCTGCCTCGGCCTCCCAAAGTGCTGGGATTACAGGCGTGAGCCAGTGCGCCTGGCCAACATGGGTTGATTTCTTTGCCACATCTGTGCTGCCCCACAGAGATTTGGATCCTCCCCTGTCACATTTAGTCAGACACCATAATAAAATCAAATACTTATTATTTCTCTAAATGATTTTAAAAATTAAAAACATAAATTGAATGTATTTTTTCTTTTTTGAGGTAGCTCGGGGACCTAACCATTATTTACAATGGAATTACTATGGAAAAATATGTTTAAGTGCTAAAAAGTTGTAAGCAATAGAAACCAACTCACCCTAACTTAAGCAAAAATGGAATTTCTCAGAAAAATATGGAGTAGCTCACAGAATCCAAGGAAAATTTGAAGAAGCAAGCTTTGAAATAGATAAGAACCAGGAGAGCTCCTGGAACCTAAGTAGCAAGAATTAACTTTATCTGTAAAGGTCCAGATAGTAAATATTTTAGGTTTTATACAACAGACAATCTCTCTCATAACTACTCAGTTTTGTCACTGTAGCACAAAAGCAGCCACAGAGCATACATAAACAAATGATTGTGACTGTGTTCTGATAAAACTTTATTTACAAAAAGAGCCAGAGGGCCAGAGTTCATCCACAGCTATAGTTCAACAACTTCGCTTTAGGGTATTTCCTTCGGCATGGATTTGCTCTATTTTCAATCCTCACATTACTTGGCTCAATTCAAACTCAAGGGAGAGAGCATTTGTGTGTGTGTCTGTGTGTGTGTGTGTGTGTGTGTGTGTGATTTTTAAAAAATATCTTAAATGTTTTTTAAAATTTCAGGTATATATATTTATGGGGTATTTTTTGTTTGTTTGTTTGCTTGTTTGTTTGGTTTTGAGACAGAGTCTCACTCTGTCACCCAGGCTGGAATGCAATGGTGTGATCTTGGCTCACTGCAACCTCTGCCTCTCAGTTTCAAGCGAACTTCCCACGTCAGCCTCCTAAGTAGCTGGGATTACAAGCATGTGCCACCACACCCAGCTAATTTTTGTATTTTTAGTAGAAACGGGGTTTCAGCTTGTTGGACAGGCTGGTCTCAAACTCCTGACCTCAGGTGATCCACCCGCCTTGGGCTCCCAAAGTGCTGGAATTACAGGCGTGAGCCACGGAGCCTGGCCACATGTGATATTTTGGTACAGGCATGCAATGCATAAAAACCACATCATGAAAAATAGGGTATCCATCCCCTCAAGCATTTATCTTTTGTGTTACAAACAATCCAATTATATCCTTTTAGTTATTTTAAAATGTACCAATAAATTATTATTGACTACAGCCACCCTGTTATACTATCGAATAGGCCTTATTCATTCTTTCTTACTATTTTTTGTACCCATTAACCATCCCCACCTCCCCCCCAGCACCCCATTACCCTTCCCAGCCTCTGGTAACCTTCCTTCTACTCTCTATCTCCATGGGTTCAACTGTTTTGATTTTTAGATCCCACAAATAAGTGAGAATATATGATGTTTATATTTTTGTGCCTGTCTTATTTCACTCAACACAATAATTTCTGGTGGGAGTGATGGCTCACACCTGTAATCCCAGCACTTTGGGAGGCTGAGGAGGGCAGATCACCTGAGGTCAAGAGACCAGCCTGGCCAACATGTTGAAACCCGTCTGTACTAAAAATACAAAAATTAGCCGGATGCGGTGGCACGAGCCTGTTGTCCCAGCCACTCGGGTTGCTGAGGCTGGAAAATCACTTGAACCTGGGAGATGGAGGTTGCAGCAAGCTGAGATCCAGCCACTGCACTCCAGCTCTCTCACTCCAGCGACCAAGCAAGACTCTGTCTCAAAAAACAAAACAAAACAAAAACAAAAACGTAATAATTTCCAGTTCTATCCATGTTGTTGTAAATGACTGAATCTCATTCTTTTTTATGGCTGAGTAGTACTCCATTGTGTATAAATACCACATATTCCTCATCCATTCATCTGTTGGTGGACACTTAGGTTGTTTCCAATCTTAGCTGTTGTGAACAGTGCTGCAACAAACCTGGGAGTGCAGATATACCGATTTCCTTTGTTTTGGGTATATACCCAGCAGTGGATTGCTGGATCACGTGGTAGCTGTATTTTTAGTTTTTTGAGGAACCTCCAAACTGTTCTCCATAGTGGTTGTACGAGTTTACATTCCCACCATCAAGGGAGAGAGCATCTGATTGGCAGAAAGAACTTGGGTCGCTCAATGACTTTTTGGCCGGGGGAGGGTGGGATCTCATGACTGGCCAGATTTTCTCTAATCTAGGATTTGCTTTCCCAAACCAAAATCAAGGGCAGTTACCAGAAGAAGAGGGAATGGATGCAGGTGAAGCTGAAACAGAGATGTTTACCACATACATCATCTTCTGACTTTCTTCCTTATCTTGTTAGTTTCTGTCTACCACTTTATTCTCTAGGGAAGAAGTCAAAGAAACCAGCTGGTACTAGCATCAGAATACAGTGCTCTTTCAACTGAGACTAAGTGAGCCTTGTATGTCAGGACCCAATTTCTCCTGGTTTGATGACTATTGACCTGTAAAGAATGTTAGTCAAATGATTAAGACTATCTTAAAATTTTGTCTTTTATTTTACAGAGGAGAAGAAATGGAGGGCTGGAGACCATATGGGGTCTCTGTATTGCCATCTACAAGGTGGCAAGTGGTGGTCTAGAGGTTAGGATTTGGTGCTGTTACTGCCACAGCCCGGTCCCGGTCAGGGAAACCTTTCTTTGGCTCTGCCCAGCAACCTGCCCGATGCCTTCACACCTTCCCTTTTGGCCAACAGGCTCGCTTGCTTCTCCGGCGCCCCAGCCACAACCCCCAGCAGCCTCTACATGTGGCTCTAACACTACATGTCTCTGTGAGTGACATGCACTCCCTGAAGTTATGCAGGAAGGCCCTGGGAGAAGTGGCTGACTTGGGGTTACAGAGTTAATTCATGAAAAGAATGGGATGAGAACTTTGTTTTCTAAGTTTCAGACCAGGCCTCTCTCCGTTGCATCATTAAATTAAACCTAATTAAGCCCAAGGCTTGACTTCTCCAACACAAATAATTCTCCCTCCTCTCTCCTCCAACCAGCCAGGACCTGGCACTTTTGTCCTTGTGGATTCAGAGTCTGCTACATACCTTGGCAGAGTAGGCACTGCTTCAGTGGTAGGATTCAAGACTTTCATAACACACTACCTCCCCAGCGATATGTCCTCAACTAGGCTTTTACGGTGCCTAAAGTTAGAATGATTCCTGAGTGAGGAAGACAATTGCTCTTTTACATTCCAGCAAGTGAGTCCTGGGGAGACTGCTCTGTGTGTGTGAGTGTGCGAGCATGCGTTGTGTGTGTGTGTGTGTGTTTAGAAGCAAAGTATTTCAGTCTCCAATGTCCTGGAGTCACTCTGCCTTGTTTTTTTGTATAGCCCTATTTTGACCCCCACCCCCACTCCTCCTCTCGCAACCCCCACCCCCCACCTACTTGTTGGGGATGGGGCGCTTTGATCTTGGCTCAGGTGGAAACCAGAGGAAATCCTAGATTAGGCTCTGATGGCCAAAGAATGTCTCCCATTCGGGGGGAGGGGCACACAATTGGAATGAGATAAGAGCACAGATTTTAAGTTTATGAAAAAACTTACATTTTGTGATATTTCTGTAAAAGTTGAGTTGATCGATGTAGGAACTAAGTAGTATGATTTTGATAGAGGAAAACACAGATTCTTTTTCCCCCCGCCGAGACGGAGTTTCGCTCTTGTTGCCCAGGCTGGAGTGCAATAGCGCGATCTCGGTTCACTGCAACCTCCACCTCCCAGGTTCAAGTAATTCTCCTGCCTCAGCCTCTCAAGTAGCTGGGATTACAGGCATGCGTCACCACGCCCGGCTAATTTTGTATTTTTAGTAGAGATGGGGTTTCTCCATGTTTGTTAGGCTGGTCTCGAACTCCCGACCTCAGGTGATCTGCCTGCCTCGGCCTCCCAAAGTGCTGGGATTAGAGGTGTGAGCCACCACGCCAGGCCACAAACACAGATTCTTAACCATTGCACATGACAATAGGGTTTAGGGTGACTAAACATCTTGATTTGCTCAAGACTTGGGATTTTCAGTGATAAAATGGGGAAAGTCTGGGAAAATGGGGATCAGCTGGTCACTCTAGGGGTAAATCATAATAACAATAATTTACTATGTGTTAGGCACTGTTTTAAGCATTTTACATTCATTTACTTCCTAACCAACTCAATGAGAGAGGTTCTAGATTTATTTCTGTTTTATAAATGAGGAACCTGAGGATCAGATAAGACAAGTAACCCACCCAAGGTCACACAGTCCTGGAGATTAGAGGTGAGATTGCAACCCAGGTCAGTCTAACACCCCAATACATGTTCTTAAACAATTTGATAATCTTTTTCCTTGAAATACATATGAAAGTAAACATAATGGGACTGGCCTCTCAAGGATTCTTGTATTGAATTGGGTGACTCTGGACAAGCCCTATCTTTGACCACTCCCCAAACTGGAAAGAGGTTTAGAAAATTCTTTATAATTATTTGTATACACATCATGCATAATCATTCTTATAAATAAAATAGAATGTTCAGAAATAAACACAAATACAAGTAGGAATTTTACTATTTGATAAAAACAGAACTTCAAATAAGTGGGGGAAAGGTGAATTATTCAATAAATATTACTGGGACATGTAGGTAGTCATCTGGAAAAAAAATAAAACTGGATGCCTGTTTATACTTTACACTAAAATAAATTCCAAATGGAGCAAAGGTTTATTTCTGAGAATGTAACCACAACTGGTTAATTCTAGAAGGAAGCATGGGAGTGGAGAAGATCTTTCTGAGAATGATACAAAATTCAGAAGCCATTAAAAACTGATAAATTCAACTACATTAAAAAATAATCTGCATGGCAAAACCAACAAAGTTAAAAAGACGAAACAGGCCAGACTCGGTGGTTCACGCCTGTAATCCCAGCACTTCGGGAGGCCGAGGCGGGTGGATCACAAGGTCGAGTTCAAGACCAGCCTGGCCAGGATGGTGGAAACCCCATCTCTACTAAAAATACAAAAATTAGCTGGGTGTGGTGGTAGGTACATGTAATCCCACCTACTCAGGAGGCTGAGGCAGATAATTGCTTGAACCCGGGAGGCGGAGGTTGCAGTGAGCAGAGATCGTGCCACTGCACTCCAGCCTGGACATCAGAGTGAGACTCCATCTCAAAAAAACAAAAAAAACAAAAAAAAGATAAACGGGGGGAAATATTTTCAAAACTCACAAACCAAGAACTAATTTCCTTAGTAGATTAAGCACTTACACAGATCATAAGAAAAAGACTAATAAAAAGTCTAACAACACAACAAAGGAATAACAGTCTTTGTGAACAGTCAATTCACAGAAGAGACTGACTCTTAGCCATTTAAAAAGATGTCCAGCTCCACTGATAATAAAAGAAATGAAAATTAAGACTATAAGGCTAGGTGTGGTGCCTCGTGCCTGTAATCCCAGCACTTTGGGAGGACGTGATGGGAGGACTGCTTGACCTAAGGATTTTGGGACCAGCCCGGGCAACAGTGAGACCTTGTCTCTACAAAAAGTAAAACACCTAACCGGGCATGGTGGTGTGCACCTGTAGTCCCAGCTACTTGGGAGGCTGAGGTGAAAGGATCACTTGAGCCTGGGAGATCAAGGCTGCAATGAGCTATGATCATGCCATTGTACTCCACCCTAGGTGACAGAGAGAGAACCCATCTAAAAAAAGAGAAGAAAAGAAAGAGAAACAAAGAAAGCAAATTAAGACTACAATAGATCAGTGTCCCATCCATTAGATTGGTGGGGGTGTAAATTGGTACAATTTCTTTAGAGCGTAATTGACAATATCTATCACAATTTAAAACAAATTATAATCTTTGACTTGACACTCCCACAGAAATACTCAGGCATGTAGAAAAATGATCTGCCACAACTTTTGTTGCAGCATTTTTGGTAATTGGAAGCAATCTATACATCCATCAAAAGGAACTGGTTATGTCTATGTAGTAGAGTGGAGTATTATGCAGCCATGGGAAAGAATGAGGAGACACTGTCTGCAGGGATGGGGAATTATCTCCAAGATATATTGTTAAGAAAACAAAATACAAAACAATGTGTAATGTATGATACCATTTGTACGTGTGTGTCCTGAAGGAAGGTGCTCTAGAGGCTGAGGTGGGAGGATCACTTGAGCCTGGGAGGTTGAAGCTGCAGTGAGGTATGATTGTGCCTTTGCACTCCAGCCTGGGTGATAGAGCAATTCCCTGTCTCAAAAAAAAAGAAAAAAGATACACAAACTAGTACCTACAGGGAAGAGAGCTAGAGACTTATGTTTGTATCTTTTAAAATTTGTAATATGTTAATGCCCTACTCTAATCAAACAATTGATAAACAAATAAATAGAAAATTTAAATGTAAGCAAGATGCAGGATTGGCATGGTGGATGTGAAACCTATACTCTTGCAAAGGGCCCTGCTCTGGGCTTAATGCTTTGATGTTGCCATCTTGAAATTCTTAATGACTTTTGAACAAGGCATCCTTCACTTTCATCTTGCATTGGATCCTGTAAATTATTTAGCCAGTTCTGGTGAGACCCTTGGTTTACAGGTGCTGTCCTGATTTAAAAGGAGACACTTATGGAGCTCAAACACATTTTCATTTTCTTTTTTTTTTTTTTGAGACAAAGTCTCGCTCTTGTCCCCCAGGCTGGAGTGCAATGGTGTGATCTCGGCTTACTGCAACCTCTACCTCCCGGGTTCAAGCGATTCTCCTGCCTTAGCCTCCTGAGTAGCTGGGATTACAGGCGCCTGCCACCATGCCTGGCTAATTTTGTATTTTTAGTAGAGATGGGGTTTCACCATGTTGGCCAGGCTGGCCTTGAACTCCTGACCTCAGGTGATCCGCCCGCCTCGGCCTCCCAAAGTGCTGGGATTATAGGCGTGAGCCACCGCGCCTGGCCCACATTTTCATTTTCTTGTGTCCATTAATGACTGCAATTTAAAAAATAAGTAAGTAAATATTTGCAATTGCAGTGCAAGCAAGCAAAATCATCTCTATTTGCCTCATCAGTAAAAGCCACACAATTGCTAGCAGGAATATCAAATGATGAGTTGTACCCTGCCCACACTGCAACAGCTACTTATAACTCTCCAAAAACTACCTGACATTTCAGCTTTCTGTGAAAGGAAGCTCTGCACAATAAAAATCTGATGTGGTAGCTGGGCTCAGTGGCTCAAGCCTGTAATCCCAGCACTTTGGGAGGCCAAGGTGGGCAGATCACCTGAGGTCAGGAGTTCCAGACCAGCCTGGGCAACATGATGAAACCCCATCTCTACTAAAAAAAAAAATACAAAAATTAGCCAGGTGTGGTAGTGTGCACCTGTAATCCCACCTATTTGAGTGGCTGAGGCACGAGAATGGCTTAAACCTGGGAGGCAGAGGTTGCCGTGAGCTGGGATTGTGCCACTGCACTCCAGCCTGGGCAACAGATGGTGACTCTGTCTCAAAAAAAAAAAAAAAAAAAAAACCCCACAAAATCTTATGTGGTTTCTGCCTGCCTGCTAATTAGACTAAACAAAATCCCATTCCCATTAAAACATATGTGCATGCGATATTTTGCTTTTTGGAACGTTATTATGATAACTTTGGGAGGCAAACACACAAACAGCCCTAGCTCCTTCCTAGCTGGCCAAGGTTGCCTTGGTCTGCCCATTTCAAGTTCAAATAGTTCTTTCAGTCTGGGCAGTTGCAGCTAACAATGCTTATCCTCAACTGAATAGATTGCAAATATATTTTATTATATAACTAAAATAAGTGCTCAAAATACCACAGCAAATTGAACCAAAGTCAACACTCAAAGGATAAGGAGGTAAGAAAGATATAGCATGGCACATGTATATATATGTAACTAACCTGCACATTGCGCACATATACCATAAAACCTAAAGTATAATAATAATAAAAAAAAGAAAGATATAGCTTACACAACAGTGACGCACATTTCTTGTGCATTTCTCAGCTGTAAAAGTGTAAAACATTTCCTGCTTCACAAAACCATGCCATGGATTATGTGAGATAATGGCTGTGAGCATGCTTTGTACATTGCTAATTTCTAAGGTGGCATCATCTGTATTATCATGTGAGGATATTAATTTGAGTGGGTATTTGTGTTTATACTGCTGGTGCTGTCCTGAATAGACAGGAACAGTCAAATTTAGAACAAACAAACAAACACCTTTTTTTCTAAGTTACAAAAGTAATATAGGGCCTCACGTTGTAAAATAAACAAACAGCCCAGAAAGACACAGGGTGAAAAATGAAAGTCCCCTTTCACCTTCTGCTACAAATCCTACTCCTCTATTAACATAGTGTGAATTCTTCCGGAAGGTTTTTTTAAAAACAAAACAAAACATATGGATAATTTAAAGTAAAACTATTAGAACACTACGAGATGCCTCACTACCCCCTGCACCTGCTCCCCCCATAAACCTTAAGGAATGTCATTGTTTCTCATGGGATAAGATCCTTACCACTGAACCCTTTGCAGAAGCAGAGATGCCTCTAACTCCTAATCCTGCTTCATTAAATTAGTTAACCAATGCCATCTGCTTACCAGCCATTGATAATATTAACAAGAAGTCATTTCATTTGATTTTTTTAAGGACAGGGTCTTGCTCTGTCACCTAGGCTGGAGTATGGTGGCATGTTCATGGCTCACTGCAGCCTTAAATTCCTGGGCTCAAGTGATCCTCCTGCCTCAGCGTCCAAAGTAGCTGTGATATTGTCCGGCTGTCCCCCCACCCAAAATCTCATCCTGAATTGTAATCCCCATAATCCCCACGTGTCCAGGGAGACCAGGGGGAAGTAATTGAATCATAGGGATGTTTTTCCCCATGCTGTTCTCGTGACAGTGAGTTCTCATGAGATCTGATGGTTTTGTAAGGGGCTCTTTCCCCCGCTTTGCTCAGCACTTCTTCCTGCTGCCTTGTAAAGAAGGTGCCTTGCTTCCTCTTTGCCTTCTGCCATGATTGTAAAGTTCCTGAGGCCTCCCCAGCCATGCTGAAATGTGAGTCAATTAAACCTCTTTCCTTTATAAATTACCCGGTGTTGGGCAGTTCTTTATAGCAGTATGAAAATGGAATAATACACTGGGATTACAGACATGAGCCACTGTGCCCGGCTAATTTTTTTATTTTTTGTAATGATGGGGTCTCACTATGTTGCTCAGGCTGCAAGCAGTCATTTAAAAAAAATTGGGGTCTGGCATGATGGCTCACTCCTGTAATCCCACCATTTTGGGAGGCTAAGGCAGGAGGATTGCTTGAGCCCAGGAGTTTGAGACAAGCCTGAGCAACATAGTGAGACCTTGTCTCTACAAAAAAATAAAAACATTAGCTGGGCATGGTGGCATGTGCCTGTAGTCCCAGCTACTTGGGAGGCTGAGGTGGGAGATCCCTTCAGCCTGGGAAGTTGAGGCTACAGTGAACTGTGATCATGCCACTGCATGCTAGCCTGGGTGAGAGAGCAAGACCTGTCTCAAAAAAAAAGTAGACACTGCCATTGGTATAATCCTAGATGGATTACTGGTTATACTGTTAAAGCATAAAGTCTCAGGGAGCAGATAGTATATAACTCTAATCACTAAAGGAAGGAGTAATCTCAAGTCACCTGCTATAATATATTTTTAGAAAGCACTTTACATGTATCACTTCTTCAATCTTCACAAAGACCCTACTAGGTAGGTAGCACTGTCAGTCCTACTTCAGAGATGAAGGATCAGAGGCTCAGAGAGGCTCAGTGGCTTGTCACACACTGGAAGTGGCAGTCGGTCCTTTAAAACCCATGTGGTAGATGCTCCCCAAGCACAGTCTGTGGAAAATATAAACAGCTCCCATCACAGAAGGCTAATGTTCCTCCAAGACCACCTGCATCAAAATCCCCAGGGACTTATAACTGCAGACTCCTGGGCCTTATCACAAACCTATGGAATCAGTAGTGTAGGACCCAGGAATCTACACTTGATTTTTTTTTTTTTTACTTTGTATATTGTGGTAAAATACACACAACATAAAATTTTACCATTTTGATTATTTCCTGGGTGCAATTCAGTGGCATTAAGTACATTCACATTTCGGCAAAGACATTATCACCATCTATTGCCAGAATGTTCTCATCTTCCCAAACTAAAACTCTGTACTGTTAAGCAATAACTACTCATTGCCCTGTCTCCCAGCCTTTGGTAATCATTATCCTACTTTCCTTCTTTATGAATTTGCCTCAAATTCATAAGTACCTCAAAAAGTAGAACCACGGGCCTGGCACAGTGGCTTATGCCTGCAATCCCAACACTTCGCGAGCTGAGGTGGGAAGATTATTTGAGGCCAGGAGTTTAAGACCAATCTGGGCAACATAGCAAGACCCCCTTTTCCTACCTCCCCCCAAAAATTATCTGGGCATGGTGGCATGTGCCTATAGTCCTAGCTACTTTGGAGGCTGAGGCAGGAGGATCACTTAAGCCCAGGAGTTACAGGCTGCAGTAAGCCACAATCATGCCACTACACTCCAGCCTGAATGACAGAGCAAGATCTTATCTCTAAAAAAATAAATAAATAAAAACAAAAATTTAAAAATTAAAAGTAGAATCATACAATATTTGTCCTTTTGAGTCTGGCTGATTTCACCTAGCATATTTTCAGGGTTCATTCATGTTGTAGCATGTATTGGAATTCCATTCCTTTTAAAGGCTTAATAATATTCCATTGTATGCATATACCAGATTCGATTCTGCTTATCTATCCAGCTGTTGGTAGACATTGAGTTGCTTCTACATTTTGGCTATTGTAAATAATGCTGCTATGAATACAGATATACAAATATCTGTTCAAGTCCCTCCTTTCAATGCTTTTGGGTATATACCTAGAAATGGAATTACTAGATCATATGGTAATTATATTTTTAATTGTTTGAGGAAACACCATACTGCTTTCCTCAGTGGCTGCATTATTTTACATTCCCACCAGCAATGCACAAGAGTTCAATTTCTGTATATCCTCACCAATACTTGTTATTTTCTGTTTTTTAAAATATATATAATAGCCCATCCTGATGGGTATGAAGTGGCAGAATCTGCTCTTTTGATGTGAACTCCCATATTATTCTTATTTGTACTAAAATTTGAGAATTGCTACTCTTTAGAGGTCTTATCAGCAGGAAGAGAAGCAGTGGGGAGCCTTCTTAGTCTGAGAAGCAAAGCAAAGGATTTGGCTACAAGTATCATCCATAGAAGACTGAGAAAGTTCGACATACATCCCACACCCCCAGATGAAAAGCTTTTTAAAAAAAGGAATGGTCTTAAAACACCAGCCTTTTGGTCTTAAACCACCAAAGTCAATGGTCTTAAATCTACCACTTAAGAAGTTGGTAGATTGAGAAAGTGTAACAAGGAGACTGTTTCTGATCTGGGGAGCCGCTCTGAGTTGGGTCAAAGCAAGAAAAACGGTCCTTCAAACCAGAGTTCTCCACAGCAGCCTGGTCAATACTTTGAAACAACAAACATTTATCCGCACAGTGCACAAAAGAAAAAAAATGTTCCTTTCTGGAAATATCTGGCTAAGTTTAGTGAAGCTCTGCCACTACAAGAGAGGTGAACTGATACCAGTTAAGACAGAGAGAAGGGAAGGAGGCAAGTGAGAGGAGGTCCATAAAAGGGTGGAACTGTGAGCCTGCGACCTTGGGTTTCTCTCCACCTGCAAGCTTCCCTAACGCTTAGGTTTGGTGGGAAAATGTACTGGTAAGAAACTGGGGAAACGGTACCCAGGCATTCAAGTGATGAAAGTGTGCCCCCTAGTGGTTGTTCTCTACAATGTTCAAGTCATTAAGGATTCCCAGAAAAAGCGAGGGAATAGGCTGGTGGAGGGGTCAGTGCTCAGCCCTTACTAATTCATGACAGTTGGCTGGAATGCGGAGAATTTTGAAAATATTCCGATCAACTCTATTTCTCGTGGTAATCTGGATGTTGGCAGTACTTTCATTCATGAAGAGTGAGAGCTGCACTTCTGTAATGCTTACATATCATACTGTGTTCCTCCGTACAACACTGACAGGTTTTATTATCGTTGGTGTTATTATTACTATTCTCATTTAATGGGTGAAGGAATGGTGGCTTAGAGAGATTAAGTGACTTTTCCAAGTCCACGGGCTCTTAAACCATAGTTCCTCTCAATGTGTAAGCACGTAATGACATAATGGAAAAGAAATAGTAAGATTATTAGAAAGAAAATCCGCACCACCTTACTTGAGTTCTCTGCTGTGGCAAGCAGGAAGCAGAGATATATATTAGAAAATAACTGTGGGGCCGGCATGGTGGCTCACACCAGTAATCCCACTACTTTGGGAAGCTATGGTGGGAGGATCCCTTGAGGCCAGGAGTACAAGACCAGCCTGGGGACACAGTGAGACCCTGACTGTACAAACATGAAAATAAATCAATTAGCTAGGCACAGTGGAGCACATCTGTTGTCCCAGCTACTCGGGAGGCTGAGGTGAGATGATCACTTGGGCTCAGGAATTCAAGGCTGCGGTGAGCCATGATTGCGCCACTACTGCACTCCAGCTTTGATGACAAAGTGAGACCCTGTCTCAAAAAAAAAAGAAAAAAAAGTAGATTTATGGTTGCCAGGAGGCTGAGGAAAGGGTGAATGGGGAGTAACTGCTAAAGAATATGGGGTTTCTTTTTGGAGTGATGGAAATATTCTGGGCCAGGCACAGCGCTCATGCCTGCAATCCCAACATTTTGGGAGGCCAAAGCGGGCAGATTGCTTGAGCTCAGGAGTTCAAGGCCAGCCTGGTCAAAAGAGCAAAACCTCATCTCTACAAAAAATTATCTGAGTGTGACGGTGCATGCCTGTGGTCCCAGCTACTTGGGATGCTGAGTTGGGAGGATCATCTGAGCATGGGAGGTGGAAGTTGCAGTGAGCTGAGATCACGCCACTGCACTCAGCCTGGGTGACAGAGTGAGACCCTGTCTTAAAAAAAAAAAAATAAGAAAAGAAAATATTCTGGAATTACACAGTAGTAATGACTGTACAAATCTATAAATATACTAGCAATCACTGAATTCTACACAATTTAAAAGGGTGAAGATTATGGTATGTGAACTGTATCTCGAAGATGTTTAAAGACAAAAAAAGAGCTTCATAAATAATTGTATTTAAGTTACACCTCAATAAAGATAATAATAAAAGGGGAGAAGGCTTCACCAGCTTCCTCCTTGACTTTGGAAAGTTGGTCAGAAACACCTGTTTGCCTGGAGGATGGGACAAATTCCTACAAAGCCAGAGTCTCAGCTTCCAAAGCCTCCTTTGGAAGGGAGACCTGCAGGGACTGGGGAGGGCCCATGTGACATCTCAAGACCTCGGACACCCTCGGTCCTTCCTAAGGGAGCACAAATAGGGACACATTAATCCATCCTAACACACCTGGAGGGCTGTCATGGGACAGAGGGACGGCTTCTGAGTGACTCCAGTGGGCAGAAATAGGACCTGTGGAGGAAGTGACAAGACAACACAGTCTGGTCAATAAGAAGAAAGAGTCCTGAGGGACTGGAGCAGTCCAGATGTGGTGTGGATCACGCCCTGTGTGAGTGCCCAATCTGGGCTACATTCAAGCCAGTCCGCAGAACCACATCTGGGACCTTGTATACTGATGTAGTCTCCTGGCAGGGGACTGGGTGTTCCAACACAGAGATCCTCAGAGACAATATAAAGGATGAAGGAGGAAACAAGAAGAAACTGGTGAGAAGGGAGAATCCAGAGAGGGTGCTGGCAGAATCTGTGAGAGAGACATCTCCGTGGGCGTCCTCTCAGTGTGAAGATGGCTATTTCTTAGCAGATGAGCCTTCAGATGAAGACGGCATAGCTGTTAGCAGAGCTAGACTATAGACAAACTCTGAGGAAACATTATTCAAATTTATGTTTATTTATTTATGTATTTATTTATTTTAAACGGAGTATTGCTCTGTCACTCAGGCCAGAGTCCAGTGGCACGATCTTGGCTCACAGCAACCTCCACCTCCCAGGTTTAAGCGATTCTTGTGCCTCAGCCTCCTGAGTAGCTGGGATTACACGCACCCACCACCATGTCCAGCTAATTTTTGTATTATTAGCAGAGATGGGGTTTCGCCGTGTTGGCCAGACTGGTTTCGAACTCCTGACCTCAGGTGATCTGCTCGCCTCAGCCTCCCAAAGTGCTGGAATTACAGGTGTTAGCCACTGTGCCCAGCCTCAAATTTAAACCCTCAAATACTCTCAGGCAGTAGTAGGTAGTGATTAAGCTAAAGGGTCTGGGGTTTTGCCAGTCCTGGGTTCAAATGCTGACCCACTGCTTAAAGGCTGTATGATCTTGGGCAATGCTTTAAGATTTCTGAGCCTCCTTTTCCCTGGTTTAAAAAAAAAAAAAAAAGGAGGCTGGGTGTGGTGGCTCACGCCTGTAATCCCAGCACTTTGGGAGGCCAAGGTGGGCAGATCACTTGAGGTCAGGAGTTTGAGACCAGCTTGGCCAACATGGTGAAACCCAATTTCTACTAAAAATACAAAAATTAGCTGGGCGTGGTGGCAGGCACCTGTAGTCCCATCTATTTGGGAGGCTGAGGCAAGAGAATTGCTTGAATTCGGGAGGCAGAGGTTGCAGTGAGCCGAGATTGTGCCACTGCACTCCAGCCTGAGCACCTCAGTCCATCAAAAAAAAAAAAAAAAAAAAAAGAAATAATAACAGGACTTACCTCTCAGATTTGTTCTGAGGATTAAACCAAATAATGTAAATAAAGCACTTAGCCTATCATATATTAATGGTAGCTATTTCTAACTGAGCTAAACACATTTAATTATGTCGAAACTAATAGGTTTTTTTGGTAGATACAGGTAGCTGGCAAACATTATGGGTTGCTGAAAGCTATCTACTCCTACAACTTCACATCACACAAGTTTTGAGTCAAATTCTGCCACATTTTGTAGATAAAAGACACACTTTTATCAGCCAATTCACACAAAAATAATCTGTTTTGAAAGCTGATTACAGCTCTGTCCTTCTGGGTGCTCTAAACATGCCCTGCATGAAAGGTCTGCTTGAGGGGGACTCGATAATCTGGAGGCAGGATTAGGTTAACCTAAGGCTTTGGGCAACTTGACTCCCTTGGCCTCATGGCTGGACTTGGGACCATTTCAGAATCTAGCCTCAGGTAGCACCCAGAAAGGTGAAATGGATATGGCCCAGCGGATTCTTTTTTCTTATCGTCAAAGGGCAGAGAGTGACTGCAAACTATTCCAGCCAACTTGCATATCTTGGATACCACTGAGTCGTGGGGCTTTTTTTTTTTTTTTTTTTTTTTGATGGAGTCTCACTGTGTCACCCAGGCTGGAGTAGAGTGGCGCGATCTCAGCTCACTGTAACCTCTGCCTCCCGGGTTCAACCGATTCTCCTGCCTTAGCCTCCCAAGTAGCTGTGACTATGGGTGCGTGCCACCACGGCCGGCAAACTGTTTGTATTTTTAGTAGAGACAGGGTTTCACTGTATTAGCCAGGATGGTCTCGATCTCCTGACCTTGTGATCTGCCCGCCTCGGCCTCCCAAAGTGCTGGATTACAGGCATGAGCCACCGCGCCGAGCCTGTTTGTTTTTGAGACAGGGCCTTGCTCTGTCACTCAGGCTGTAGTGCAGTGTCAAGACCACATCTCACTGCAGCCTTGACTTCCTGGGCTAATGTGACTCTCCCACTCCAGCCTCCCAAGTAGCTGGGACCACAAGTGTACACCATGCCCAGCTAATTTTTAACTTTTTTGTAAAGACAGGGTCTCACTATGTTGCCCAGGCTGGTCTCAAACTCCTGAACTCCTGGGCTCAAGCAATCCTCTCACCTTGGCTTTCCAAAGTGCTGGGATTACAGGTGCGAGCCATTGGGCCCGGTCTGGATACCACTGATTTTTAATGGTGAGCACTCATTTCTAACTGGGCTTATTAACACACATCTTTTCCCCAGTGAATCCCTATCCAATATATTTATTATGCTCATTACAACGCTGTGGTGCTAATGGGAGACAATAAAAGGCCATGTAGTAGCAGTGAATGTTTGACTAAATGGCTGATCACTTCTGTATTATAGACAACCTTAGATTAAAGGGCTGACCTCCTCTAGAGCACAGTTTAAATGAACGTATATTTGCTATTATACTGTAGACCACAGACATCTGAGAGCTGACTGCATTTCTCCAGTGCTTCATACTTCTGAAATAGAAACTTGCTTTTAGTTTAGAGCAAAACACCTAGATTCAGAGTCCATTAACATTACAGAAAGCCTCCTATGAGCCAGGCAATTTTTTAAATCCTTCAGCTCATTTACATCTCACCACAGCCCTTTGAGGTGCAGAGTAGGACTCACTTTATCGATGAGGAAACTGTGGTTCAGAGAGGTTAATTTACTTGTCCAAAGCTGTCAGACATCAGGCAGAGGAACAAGGAAAAAAAAAAAAAGAATAAGAATCTCTCTGTAAAAGCAGTATCTCACTTTAGGTGAGCATCAAAAAGGAGACTAAGTGTGGTCACCGAGCCTGCCTCCAATTTCCTGCAGAGAGCCTGCCCTTAGTAAGGAATGCATTTTTCTTCTCGTGTCATTTCAGTGCATCTAATTTACCTCCATTTGGGCATTAATTTCATGCTTTCGATTGACTGCAGAGAAGTATTCTCTTTTCGTGCAGTCCGGCTGAGATCTCCAGGCCTGTTCATGCTGCCTGGGCCATGCCCAGTCCCAGACCACCCCCATCTAGAGTTACAGCGAGCCGAGGGCTAGGGTTACTGCACTTAACACTGAAAGGCCCCCTCATTTCAGCCTTTTAGAGCCAGGAGGCTCATCGCTCATCACTCATCACTTGCCAGTTGGCCGTTGTATTTGGGGCTTGCTTTGTTTCTGCAAGTGCTGAAAACAAGCACTGGGTGAGGGGCCATCGAGAATGGAACAGGCTGAGCAGGGCTGGAGGATGAATGACAGGGGAATTAGGAGAGACGACATTCCCAGGGTGTTGGGCTTGTGGACACGCGTGAGGGTTTCCACGGTTGACACTGTGCTTGTGACAAAGGACCAGCATGCACTGTTCCCAAATGGGATGACTGAGGGCCTACTACGTGCAAAGCATTTTTAAATGGGAACTTCAACACAGACCCTGTCTTTGAGGAGAGGCTTATAGTAAAAGGATAGGGCAGGTGTCCCCCAAATTTACCCCCAACACACACAATCAATCTGTTCCTCCTCCTCTCCCCTTCACATATCTCCAGTCTCCATGAAAGATAATTGCCCAAAGCTGTAGAATATTTGCAAAAAGAAGGTGAAGAAAAAAGAATGAGAATCTCTCTGTAAATGTGTCATTTCACTTTAGGTGAGGAACAAAAATGAGAACAAGTGTGGCCACGAATCCTGCCTCCCATCTGCAGAAAGCCTGACCTTAGAAAGAAGATTCATTTATCCTCTCATGTCACTTACCTTCTCACCTAGTCCAGGAATCAGGAAGTCATCCTGGAGTCTCCCCTCTCCTGCACCTCTTACATCTGATCAACTATCACATCCTCCGAATATTATCTCCCTTTCTTCCCCATTTCTATGACCCTGGTTTAGTATTTCCTTGTCTCTTGCTAGACAATTACAATAGCTCCCCACGAGTTTCCTTGATCCAGGATCAGCCTCTTAGCCCACCCGCTCTCCACTGCAGCCAGAGTGATCTCTCTAAAGCACACAGCTAAAGTCACAGTGGAAATCTGCCCGCAGCTTTCCCATCACCCACAACATAAAGCCCAAGCTCCCTATTCATTCCGTCTCTCTTTCAGTAAGTATTCGATGAGCACATTCTCTGTCCTAGGATCAAGTATACTATGCCAGGATCCAGAATACAAGAGTGAAGGAAATGGACGTAGTCTTTGTCCTCAGGAAGTTTTCAGTCTAGTGAGGGAAACAAAACAAGTAAACAAGGAAACATAATATCAAGTTGTGACACAAGCTGCCAAGTAAAGGAACTGGGGCTAGGATAAAGAATAACCATGAGTATCGGAATCACAGATAGCTATGGGAGAGAGAGGAGAGACAGAGAGAGAGAGAGAGAGGAGAGAGAGAGAGGAGGATGAATAATAGTGGGCACCTACTTATGACCAGACACTCAGGGGGCATCTCTGAGAACTGAAGGAGTAGGAGGTGGCTGGAGGAAGAATGGGCACAGCACAAAGGAGCTTGATGCATTTGAGAAGCAGAAGGCAGTCATGCGGCTGCACAGTGATGAGCCGTGGGGAGGCACGGAGAGTGTGGGGTGGGGAGAGACAGGGTTGGACTGTGCCTTGTAGGCCACGGGGAAGCATCTGGATTGCATTGTAAGGATACAGGAAAGTCACTGAAGACTTTTAAGCAGGTAAGTCATGCAATCTGACTTACATTCTTAGCACATCACTTTGGTGACTGCCTGAAGATTGGCTCAGAGGGACACGAGAGAAGTCACATTATGTGCTGAATTGAGTCCCCCAAAATTCATGTGTTAAAGTCCAAATGCCCAATACCTCAAAATGTGACTGTATTAGGAGACAGAGTCTTTAAAGAGGCAATTAAGTCAAAGTGAGGTCATTAGGGTGAGTCCTGACTCAATAGGACTGGTGTCCTCATAAGAAGAGGGGATCGGGATACAGACACACAGGGAAGACCACATGAAGACAGGGAGAAGAAGATGGCCGTCTACGAAGTAAGGAGAGAGGTGTCGGAAGAAACCAACCCTGCTGACACTTTCATCTTCGACATCTAGTCTCCAGATTTGTGAGAAAATCGATTTCTGTTGTTCAAGCCACCCAGACGGTGGCACTCTGTTACAGCAGCCCTGGCAAATGAACACCAGAGGGCTGTCCAGTTAAGAGCCCATAGCCGGGCGTGGTGGCTCACGCCTGTAATCCCAGCACTTCGGGAGGCTGAGGCAGGTGGATCACGAGGTCAGGAGTTTGAGACCAGCCTGGTAGTGAAACCCAGTCTCTACTAAAAACACAAAAATTAGCCGGGCATGGTGGTGTGTGCCTGTAGTCCCAGCTACTTGAAAGGCTGAGGCAGGAGAATCACTTGAACCCGGGAGGTGAGGTTGTGGTGAACCAGGATCACACCACTGCACTCCAGCCTGGGCAACAGATTGAGACTCCGTATCAAAAAAAAAAAAAAGAGCCTACTGAAGGGGCTGGGCTGGGGGAAAGATGAGGGTGGCTCTTTCTGGAGGAGAGAAAGAGGAGATGGACTTCAGCAAGAGCATAAAGTTCGATCTATAGAACTCTGCGATGGGCTAAGGTGAGGAGGATGGAAGGACTGAGGAAGATGCCCAGGTTTCTAACCTGTGAGAAGAGGTGATGGTGGGGCCCTTCACTGAGGTGGGAGAGACAAGGGAGAAATAGGAATGCGAAGGGAAGGGAGACACTTGATCACAACCTCCATGGATTTCCATGTTTTCTATGACAACTGAGATAACTTTGGCTGTCCCCTAAAATAAATAAATTAACCCAACATAAGGGTTTTTTTTTAATTAGTAGATTTTATTAATTAGTAGACTTTATTTTGGGGAATATTTTTAGATTCACCAAAAATTAAGCATAAAGTGTGATAATTCTCTTTTTTAAATCTTGCATTTTTATTTTTATTTTTATTTTTGAGACAGGATCTCAGCTCTGTCACCCAGGCTGGAATGCCATGGCACAATCACAGCTCACTGCAGCCTCAACCTCCCAGGCTCAAGTGATCCTCCCCGCTCAGCCTCCTGAGTAGCTGGGACTACAGGGATGTGCCACCATATCTGGCTAATTTTTTCATTTTTGTAGAGATGGGGGTCCCACTAGGATGCCCAGTCTGGCCTCGAACTCCTGGGCTCAAGCAATCCGCCCACATCAGCTTCCCAAATGCTGGGATCACAGATGTCAGCCACTGCACTCAGCCAAGAATTCTCATATGCCCCTCTCCTCTGCATGATTTCCCTTATCATTCCAACATAAATTTTTTTAAATTATTTTTAATCGGCAAATAAAAATTGTGTATATTTATGTTGTACAACATGATGTTTTCATATGTGTGCACATTGTGCAATAGATGAATCAAGCTAATTAACAATCTATTACCTCCCATACTTATCATTTATTTGTAGTGAAAACACTTAAAATCTACCCTGTTAGCAATTTTTGAGTATACAATACATTGTTATTCACTGTCATCATCATGTTGTACAACAGGTCTCTTGAATTTATTCCTCTTGTTTAACTGAAATTTTGCAACTTTGTCTGCCCCCTCTCCTCCCATCCCCATTCCCGGTAACCACTGTTGTACTCTCAGCTTCTGAGTTCAACTTTTTAAGATTTCATATATAAGTGAGATCATACAGTAGTTGTGTTTCTGTCCAACATAAGTTTTAAAGCCAAAGGAAATTGTTGTTAGAGTCAAAACAAAACCTACGCATTTCTGCCTGTTTCTCCTCAACATAGAGAGATGGTGTCCATGTGGGGAAGCTTGGTAGTGATGCAGCAAGTGAGGACAACTGGCCCCTACTTCCCCCTCCAATCCCCCCTCTCCTCTAACTTCCCACCTCCCCTTTTACACAACTAGTTTTACTTTCCTTCATTCTGCCTGGCAAATGCCTTGCTATTTATGCCTCAAGGCTTGGCTCAAGTGTCATCTCCCTGAAGTCTGCCCTGACCCCTCCTATTGGGCCAATAATACCCTGTGCAGCCCCCAGGTTTTCACCTCCCATCATAGAGGGAGGGAGATGTTCTTCCTGAGTCTGTCCTCGCCCCTACCCCACCATGACACTTAACTCACTGGAGGGTGGGGAGCCTGGCTTATTCCTAGTGCTCAGCACAATGCTTGACTGTAGTAAATACCCATGAATATTTTTTCAACTGAACAGAAAGTGATAGGTACCACTAAAAAGGAAAAAAAAAAAGGCAGGAAGAAAGACCAAAATGCTCTGGGAATTTAGGACTTCAGAAACTCAAAGGCAGTTAGCAAGACTGCCTGCTAACTACAGATCACAGCCTCCCCAGGAAGAGGAGTCATGTGGCTTATTGCAGGAGAAGGTACTTGGAGAAGGCTGAAAGCCACTAGCAACAGGAGCAGCTGTTTGCGGTGAGCTGTTGTCTAACATGTCAGTGAGCGAGGCCCTGGGTATGCGCCAAGTGCTGAAGGGAAAACAGATCATCATCTGTGTGGATGGCCCAAATCCCTGACCCTCCATTAGCATGACCTATTGTGTGCGAATGTAATTTGACATGTAATCTATAGACTTTTGTGTTGAATTTGATTTTGTCCACCTGGTAAATGAGTGTTGGTTCAATGATCTATCTTCTCCCTGGAGGTAGTAAATTTCATTTAAGAGGTGACTGGGTCTTATTAAGCTGTGTGAATTCTTGCAGCTCCTACAGAAGAGGATATTACATATCCCTTGTCATATATTTGTTGTGTTCGACAAATAGGTTCTGCTAGAGGTTTTGCCATGAACTGGCTGTGTGACTTTGGAGAAATCATGTAACTTCTCTAGACCTGCAGGGGGTGGGTAAGGTGCAGGGAGAGCCTGGAAACAAAGCAAAGAGCCTTGAAAATTTCTTTCCACATTCTGTGATCTGAAACCTTCCTTGCTGCTGGTATCCTGAACAGGATTGATGCTCATCAGACGAAGGCCTCCCTGCGGGCTTCCTTCCTTTCTATAGGCATGCACCACGGTTTATTGTACAAACTGTGGCGGGGGAGCTTTTCCTTACAAAGATCACTGATGCACAGAAAAGAGCACTTATAGTTTATATACAAATAGAAGAGCCAGTTAATATGCTGCTATTTTTATTGGAGAAGTATGACTGATTCAAGTTGTCTAATTTTAAAATATAAATAATAGAATGTATAAAGCTATTGAATATTCTTTAATTCCATTTTTATTATTTTTTGGGACGGAGTTTCACTCTTGTTGCCCAGGCTGGAGTGCAATGGTGAGATCTCGGCTCACTGCAACCTCCACCTCCCAGGTTCAAGCGATTCTCCTGCCTCAACCTCCTGAGCAGATGGGATTAATGGCATGCGCCACCACGCCCAGCTAATTTTTTGTATTTAGTAGAGATGGGGTTTCACTATGTTGGTCAGGCTGGTCTCGAACTCCTGACCTCAGGTGATTCACCTGCCTTGGCCTCTCAAAGTGCTGGGATCACAGACGTGTGCCACTGCTTTAATTCCATATTATAAAGTCAGTGAGTTGGAGGAGAGTGGCACCAGCGAGCTGCACATAATAAAAAAAATTAAAAATAGGCTGGGTGCGGCGGCTTATGCCTGTAATCCCAGTACTTTGGGGGGCCAAGGTGGGTGGATCACTTGAGGCCAGGAGTTTGTGACCAGCCTTGCCAATATGGCAAAACCCCGTCTTTACTAAAAATACAAAAATTAGCCCGGTGTGGTGGTGCACGCCTGTAATCCCAGCTACTTGGAAGGCTGAGGCAGGAGAATCGCTTGAACCCAGGAGGCGGAGGTTGCAGTGAGCTGAGATCACGCCACTCACTCCAGCCCGGGCAACAGAGCAAGACTCCATCTCAAAAAATAAATTAAAAAAATAAAGTCAGTTAGTGGATAAAAGGAGAGGGAGGGAAGAAAGAGGGAATGGAAAAGGAGAGAGGAATGACAAGCAGAGGATTTCAGAGGAATACAGATACATAGAAAGAAAAGGGAGTGAAGCGGTGAGAAGGAGGAGAGACGGGGAGAGGAAAATAGGGGAGCAGAGAGAAGTGGAAAGAGAAAGAGATTAATATCAGGGAGACAGAAAACAACAGAGTCTAAAATGCCCTGACAAGTTTGGGCGTGGTGGCTCACGCCTGTAGTCCCAGCACTTTGGGAGGCCGAGGCAGCAGGATTGCCTAAGTACAGGACTTCAAGACCAGCCTGGGCAACATGGTGAAAATCTGTCTTCACAAAAGATACAAAAATTAGTTGGACATAGTGGTACATGCCTGTAGTCTTAGCTGCTCGGGAGACTGAGGGTGGGAGGATGGCTTAAGCCTAGGAGGTGTAGGTAGCAGGGAGCCAAGATTGTGCCATTGCACCCCAGTCCAGACAACAGAGTGAGAACCTGTCTTAAAACAAACAAACAAAAATAAAATGCACTGCCAGGCCCTGCTACCCACAGGACTGTCATTTTCCATCAGAGGGTCATTTATTCTCACTTGCCCTCAAAGTGCAAGTCTGAAATTCATCATTGTCCACAATCACTGTATAGGATGACGGTCAGCTAAGGGAGGAATTCTTCTTTAGTCTGTAGGGCCAGTGACAAGAGCACTGTTTGCCCCATGCCCGAGAAGATCAAGAAACCCCAGTCACAGGGCTGGAAATTTCCTCCCCCAGAGGCCACATCACCTATTTATGGCTGACTTTTTCCTAATGTAATGATTTAGTGTCCTTTAAATGTGATCAGCATATCAATTTGGTTATTCAGGGAATAGAGAGAGGGATAAACAGACGCTGATGGCATCAAAACCATGATGTTTGGCTGTGTGGGTTGTTCACTGAATGAGAACACCTGCCCCAAGAGAAATCCATTTCCATCCACCAAGCAGAGCACCTGGCAAAAGCCATATCCACTCAGAGGAAATGATGTCTTTTTCTAATTTACCCAAAGGCACTGGTGGTCCTAAGTAAGCCAGCATCCAATCAGAGCAGTGAGCTTATTTATCTGAAGGAACACTGAGATGGTGGACAGCCCTGGAGGCTTGGTCTGCACATAGGCTCTAGTGCCCCGAGACGACATTGGAAGAGGAAGGAGAGCTACCTTCAACCTCACCCCATTTTACACTGGCTCTCTGGCTCGATCCTCATCACATCCTTATAGGTAGGTGAGGCAAGAAGATTTTCATTCCCTTTTCAGATTAGGATGCTACCGCTCTGAGAGATTAAGAGACTGGCTCAAGGTCACATAAAATAAGTACATTTTGGAACTCATGACAATACCAGGCATAGGTGTGTATCAATGAACAAAGGGCTACGGAAGCTAAGAACAGACATCCATTCTCTGGACTCTGAGTCAGATGCTTTCGCTGACCCCTTGAAAAGGAATTTCGGGCTATCACCAAGTCCCTCTCTTATCCGATTTCGGTCATTGTCAGGAATGGGTGGGTCTTCCTTAAAGGACCAGCAGGAGTGGGGGGCCCAGAGAACCCAAGACTTCCCTCAAGGAACAGCCCAGGAAGGAAGCCTAGGAGACCTGTACCTTTCTGTAGCCTTAGTCTGTGTGGCCTCCGGTCCCTGGCAACATCAGAAGGTACTGACAGGTCCCTCAGAGACAGTGCCAGGAGGAGTTGGGCATCCCGTGGTCATCACTAGAGGGCAGAGGCAGGGCACTTGACTGCTTCTCACCACTCAGGAGATGCTAAACGAACAGGATCATTGATAGAGCCAAAGTATGGGTGCAGTTCTTAGCAGAGACATCACCAAGAGCAGCTATTGAGGAGGAAATGGACATCCACTTGAAGCGGCCAAAAATTGGTCAATGTGTCTCAAAGAGTTTTCTGGAGAAGGCAAACAGATCAGCTTTATCTCCTGCTCTGATACTAGCTGCGTGACCTTGTGCAAGTTGCTTAACCTCTCTAAAACCCTCAGTTTTCTCTCATCTGTAAAATGGAGCAACTATGATTTGGGCCTTCCATGTCCTTAAGGAGCCAGTCATCTAGTGGACAATGTAGGTGCCTCTCTAACACATTCAGTCTGAGTAGGCAAGACAGTGCTGTTAAGGATTAAATAGAAGGAGGAAGAAGAACCCTAGGCCTGTTTTATTTATCGAATCCCTCAAGTTACTGTTGTTTGCTGAACTTGAACTTGTACACAATTGAACCAGACAATAAATTCTCCCAATGTTTATAACATTAGCAATATTAAGAATAATATACTTCATTTATATTGCATTTTATACTTTTCTAATCTTTTTTTCCTAAATTATTTCATTTATATCCATCTCTGTGGGTAATACAAAGGAAGCATAAAAACATGATCCTTGCCCTCAAGGAGCTTATTTTCTAATTGAGAATGGAAGTAATGAGACCACAAACAAGACTACTTTTTTTTTTTTTTAAGAGATGGAGTCTCACTCTGTTGCCCAGGCTGGAGTGCAGTGGCACAATCATGACTCACTGCAGCCTTAACCTCCCAGGCTTAGGTGATGCTACCAACTCAGCTTCCTGAGTAGCTGGGACTATAGGTGCATGCCACCATGCCTGGCTAATTTTTGTATTTTTTTTGTAGAGATGGGGTTTTGCCATGCTTCCCAGGCTGGTCTTGAACTCCTGTACTCAAGCCATCCACCGCCTCAGCCTCCCAAAGTGCTGGGATTACAGATATGAGCCACTGCATTCGGTCACTATTTCATCTACATTCAGAGAATGTGCAATCACTGTGGGCTGTGCTGGCTGCAAAAGACTTCATCATTAAGAGGCACTTGACTTGAAGTTCCGAGGAGTTTTGGAAGAACTGAGAGGTTTCCCCAGGAATGAGCATGGTTAATAAAGGGGTAGCGGGAGCAGGATGGTAAGGAGATTGTGTAGATCATAAAAAAAGTGGGAAATTTGGTTGACTAGGCAAAGTAATAGGAGTTCATTACTGGCCTGAGTGTATATTTGATTCTATGCACAGCGAGGAGCCATAGTGTGGTTGAAAAAAATGTAGGTACCTTTGAGTAAGAGTCACTGGGGAAAATAAGTCAGTGCCTGCATGAGGACTGGGTTTATCAACAATATACTCACACCAAGGGGGCAAGTTAGGAGGTCATTACAGTAAAGTGCTTAGGCTTTAAAATCAGATAGACCTTGATTTGAACTTGGTTCTGTCACTCTAGAGCTGGGTGTCATTGAACAAGGCTCAACATTCTCAAAGTTTGATTTCTTAATCCAAAACATGAGAATAATGGCACTTACTTTTCAGAATGTTTCTAGTATGAAATGGGTCAGGGTGAAAGCCCAGTACCTGAAAAGCATTAGATGCTCAGTAACGTTAGTCCTCCCTTTCCTTCTGCTTTAAGTGAAGAGAGACTCTTGGGGAAAGCTTTTGTTGACTGATTGGTTCAACAAACAAACAAAGGGAAGAAAACAAGGACAGGTGATGCCATTGGCTGAAGCTGAGATGTGAGTACTTTTGGGGAGTGGTGATGAACTTGAGATGACAGTGGGGTGCACAAGTAGAATTATCCTCTAGGCATTTGGAAATATGACATTAGAGGGAAACCAAGGCTAAAGCTGTAGATTCAGGGGCCCGTAGTATAAAAGTGATAGTTGACACTGTGCAATGACCAGCTTTAGGATCGAAAGAGTGTTGAAAAGCCACTGAGCCTTGGAGGGTTCCCTTAAGTGGGGATGGAGAAGGAAGACTGAGGAGCTATACTTTGTGCAAGGAAATAATCAGCCAAGTACATAGTGTCAAAACTGTGAGAAGACTTTCCAGGAAAAAAGTCATTATGCCAAATGTTAAAGAGAAGTAATAAAGGACAACCCTGAAGAGAAGCCACTGGACCAATGCTGACCTCAAAGAGTGACTCTTTGAGGACAATGACTCCTCAGGAGTGCTGGAGAGTGGGCACAGGTGTCTGGGAAGAATTGAGCCAGAGGACCAAAAAGGCAACTTCCAACCAGGCATCAGTGTCCACCACCTAGAAAGCAAACATCAGTTAGGCTGGGGGAGAGGGAAGGAGCTGGTGAAAAAATAGGCAGAAACTGACAGAAAAAGGGAGGAAAGATATTTAAGAAAGAGGCATCAGTATTAAGAGAAGGTAATATGGAGAGATGGCTACATGTTTGAGAGAGAAAGGAAGGTAGAGAATATTAGATTGCAGAGTGGTAGGACCTCAGAACTCAAAATTCAGAAGAATTATTTCTTTTTCTTTTCTTTTCTTCTTCTCTTCCTCCCCCTTCCACCTTCCCCTCCTCCCACTGCTCCCCCTCCTCTTCCTCCTCGAGACAGGATCTCACTCTGTCATCCAGTGGCACCATCTCAGCTCACTGCAGCCTCAACCTCCCCCGGCTCAGGTGATCCTCCCCCCTCAGTCGGCCTAGTATCTGGGACTAGTGGTGTGCACCATCATGCCTGGCTAATTTTTGTATTTTTTGTAGAGACGGGGTTTGGCCATGTTGCCCAGGCTGGCAAACTCCTGGGCTCAAGCAATCCTCCCACCTCGGCCTCCCAAAGTGTTGGTATTACAGGTGTGAGCCACTATGCCCAGCCTCAGAAGCATTATTTCTAGAAATAGGAAAGAAGCTTTTATCTAGACTTTAAACGGAAGTATTACTTGTAGAGAGAAGAATGGTACTTATTCCTCTGAAGACTAAGGAATAAAACCTTAATTTGAGGAGAGCCTCCCAGCTGGCCCCTTCCTTCTCAGAAGAGTGGGGGAGGATGGATAGATGTGTTTAAAGGCTTAGGAAGGGGGGCCCTCCTTTGAGGAACACAGCAGAACAGCCCAGGCACAGAAGAAATGGGAGCTAGAGAACATCTACTGAGGAATGGCAAGGAGGTTGAGGATAGTCAAAGAAACCGAGGTTATTTTACTGGGAGAAGAGAGGGTCTACACAGCATTCAATGGCTGACTTTAAATATGTGAAGAGTTGACATGCAGAAGTAGACATCTGTAAAAACAGGAGTTGCCAGTGATGGAAGTTGCAGGAGGGCAGATTCCATGTGAACATTAGACAGAATTTTTTCACACTTATTGAGTAGAGGGGTGAGTGGTTCTCCTATGGGTGGTGTCCAGGAGATACGGGACAATGCCTTGCTTAGGATGCTGCAGGCAGAACTGGGCATCAGAAAAGAGTTAGACTTTGGTGATTCTTAGGTGAAATGTACAGCTGAATCTATAGGCATGTAACAAATTTAGTTTAAAGACTCTCAGGGCTGGAAGGGGCCCAAAAGGTGATGTAATATAATAATCCTTTGACTCTTGAGCCCCTTCTGTGAGGCTCACCAAGTGATCAAGGACTGTAAAATATAGCCATACTGAGCCTGAATCCACCAGTAGCCATGGGGGCAATGGGTTTCTAGTTACTCATTATCTGGATTGAGAACAAATCTGCGTACCTCCCAGATAATTCACTCCCAAGATGGCCCCAGTGAAACTTTCAAGATAACCGTTCTCAATGAACCAGGGAATAGGTATGAAATATTGATGAATCTTGCATACAATTTTGAGTTGTTCGTCACTTTTTAAAAATTACTTGTAACCCTCAACTTAAAAAAGAAATTCTGGGTTATTATTCATATTTCAAAGGAATCCTTCCCTTTACAAAATAATTCAGCTTGGGATACTTTTAAAGAACAAACTCCAGTGATGAGTTTAAATGTACTCAATTTTTCTCCCTACCCATGGCAAAAAGCTCTTTGCACACAACTTTCCAAGAACTCATTGTATCACGCAAAGTGAATTTCACTGGTATTTTAACATAACAAACACTTCGCTTAATTTCCAACACATAGGTGGTCAATGGTCAGCCTAGGTCCATACAAAAGGAGGTGTAGCATAGGGCATCTAATTTCATCCAGAATTTCAAGATCTGCACTAGTCAGTTTACCCAGAGGAGAGAGGTAGAAAACAGAAATGTTCTTAGTGTCACTGGGTGAAAAGTCCTATTGAGGTTATTGCTACTGTTTACTTGCTGTGGCCCTTGGGGAGAGTGACTTAATCTCTCTGAGCCTCAGTTTCTTCATGTGTAAATAAGGAATCTTCACATGGCTATTCTGAGGATTAAAGAGAATGTCTACAAAGCAACACACACACACACACACACACACACACACACAAACACACACACACACACAGCCTGACGCATAGTAAGAAATCTCCCTGCTGCCTCCACAGGGTTGACTTTGCTTTACTTCCCAGCAAGCACACCCAAGGGTTGTTTTTTGTTTTTGTTTCGTTTTTGTTTTTGTTTTGAGACAGAGTTTCTCTGGGTCACCCAGGCAGACTGCAGTCATGCGATCTCGGCTCACTGCAACCTCCGCGTCCCGGGTTCAAGCGATTCTCCTGCCTCAGCCTCCCAAGTAGCTGGGACTACAGGCCTGTGCCACCATGCCTGGCTAATTTGTGTGTGTGTGTTTATTTTTATTAGAGATGGGGTTTCACCATGTTGGCCAGGCTGGTCTCAAACTCCTGACCTCAAATGATCCACCTCGGCCTCCCAAAGTGCTGAGATTACAGGTGTGAGCCACCGTGTCCAGCCTGTTTTGTTTTTGAGCAATCTCACCCTGTCGCCCCGGCTGGAGTGCAGTGGCGAGACCATAGCTCACTGAAGCCTCAACCTCCTGGGCTCAATCAATCCTCCTGCCTCAGCCTGCCTAGTAGCTGGGACTATAGGTACACACCACTGCACCCAGCTAGTGTTTTTTTTTTTTATTATTTTTAGTAAAGACAATGTCTCACTGTGTTGCCCAGGCTGCTCTCAAATACCTTACCTCAAGTGATCCTCCCACCTCAGCCTCTCAAAGTGCTGAGATTATAGATGTGAGCCATCATGTCTAGCCCCAAGGATTGCTAATGCTGTTTTACACATGGCAAAGCCAAGCCACAAACTAAAACTGTGGCCAGAACAAAACCTGGCTTCTCTACCCTGATTGCAGCCTGCCAAGCAAGTTCACCATCTCCTCTGGTGAGGCATTCTAATGAGTAGCAGTAAAAGAAGAGCGGACACTGATTCTGAGAAGGCATAAAGTAACAAGAGCTATGGGAGATGGATAATCTGCAAACACACAGCCCTTCCCTCAAGTCCTGCTGATGCCCTAGGTCTAGTTCCTATCGGAGAAAGTGATTGAGCGGGAGGTCTGACTGCAAGGTGGAGTCACGAAAAGGGTGGGCTTTAGACTCACATGGCCTCTCTCAGCCTCCAAGAAACCCCCAACCACCACCATCATCTTCTTCTTCTTCACTATGGTTAAATGGCAATTTCACAATCTTACACAAAAGTGAACAAAAGCCTCTTTTAACTACATGCTCACCAGAATGGCTAAAATGAAAGAGAAATGAAATAAAAATACTAAGTATTGGGGACCATATGGTGCTAACACTGGTAAGAGTGTAAATTGGTCTGACCAACCGTAGAAAACTGCTTGGCAGACCCTATTAAGGCTAATATTTGTATCTATGACATAGCGAGCTGGGCGCGGTGGCTCACGCCTGTAATCCCAGCACTTTGGGAGCCTGAGGCGGGCAGATCACCTGAGGTAAGGAGTTCGAGACCAGCCTGGCCAACATAGTGAAACCCTGTCTCTACTAAAATTACAAAAATTAGCTGGGCGTGGTGGCGCAAGCCTGTAATCCCAGCTACTCGGGAGGTGGAGGCAGGAGAATCACTTGAACCTGGGAGGCGGAGGTTGCAGTGAACCGAGATTGCACCACTGCACTCCAGCCTGGGTGACAGAGTAAGACTCCGTCTCAAAAAAAAAAAAAAAAAAAAAAAAAAAAAGACATAGCAATTGCACTCCTAGGCATATACTGAATAGAAATATGTATTGTGGTCACCAAAAGACAAGCTAGAACTGTGCTGTCCAATAGAGTAACTCTTGCCGTATTAGCTATTTACATTTAAATTAATTACAACTTTAGAAAATTAAAAATTCAGTTCCTCAGTCACACCTGTCACATTTCAAGTGCTCAAAAGTCACATGTCACTAATGGCTACCATGTTGGACAGCACAGATATAGAACATTTTTATCATCGCAGGAAGTTCTATTGGACACTGTTTTAGCATATCGTAGTGGTGCTATTCACAACAGCCTAAAACTAGAAACAATCCAAATACCTATAAACAGCAGAATGGATACATTGATTGTGGTATATTCACACCATGGAACACTCTAAAGTAACTGAAATGAACGACCTACAACTACACGCAGCCGTATGGATAAATCTCACGAACGAATGAAGCAGGCGCACAAGAGTGCAATCTATATGATTCCATTTAGATAATGTTCCCAAACAGGCAAAACTAACCTGTGCTGTTAGAAGCCAGGACAGTGGTTACCCTTAGTGGCTCCAGGTAGTAGTGACAAGAAGGGAGCATGGGGGTACTTTCCGGGGACTGATAATGTTCTGCTTCTTCATCTGGGAGTTGGTAGCATGGAAGGGTTCCGTTTATAAAGATAGAGCGAGCCGTACGCTTGGGGTTTTCTGTATGTATCTCCCACTCCAATAAGTTTACTAATCGCCCCTTTGGAAAACCTCAGCTGTTATTAATCTGTTACTTACAATCTAGGTGGGGTGGGGTGGGGGCATATTTTCCACAAAGCAAACGCGGTTTAGAGATCAGTGCCCCCTCCCCCTGACGCCTCCCCAGGACTCCCTGCAGAGGCCTCCCCGTGCCCCTTAAGCACCACCCAGGACGTCCTACCTCCGCGACCGTCAGGACTGCTGGATCTTGCAGTTTGGACTCTCACCCGCAGAGTCGGCTAGGCTCTCCCGGGGCTCGCCAGGGCACTCCCGGCCCAGCTGGCTCTGACCGCCCCGGGCCCGCCTGGGAAGCAGCGGCCGGCCCCTGGGCGCCCCGCCCCGTGGCACCTGCGCTGCTCCGGGCGGTTGGAAAGGATCCTCCCCTCTCGCGCGGGGCCAGACTGCACTGAACTCTCTCCAGTCACGGACAAATCACAGTCCTTCCAGGGCTCGGGCCCCTGGAGTTGGGAGAAGGCGCCCGGGAAGTCCCCACTGGCGTCCTGAACCAGAAAGCGAGGAACTGGGCGGCTGCGACTGGGGCCTTGGACCTCCCGGTCTCCGGCACGGGCGAGTCTCCAGGGAAGCGCCTGCCAACCCCGCCCCACCCTGGCAGAGGCGCGGCCCCAAGTCACTCCGGCGGCGCGCGCGGGCCCGGGAGAAGCCCCGCGGAGAGGGGACGGGTTTCCACTCCTTACTCTTTCCTCCCTGCAGTGGTGGGCTAGAGAGGACTCGTACCTCCCCCAGGAAACGTCCTTCCACCTTCCCCTTCTGTGGAATGTCCCAGATGCAGCAGAAGTCAAAGCCCTGCAGACCCCGCCGGGCGCCACCTGTCCCAGGTTTATCCGCAATGGCTCTGCCGGATCTCTGTGGTGACGCGCGCCCGCGGAGCTGGGGTTTTCGGTCCTTGTGCCGCCCTGTTTCCCACGACCGCCCCGCGCCCCTGTTCCCACCCCCTCACCCCAGGGACCTGGGAGTGCCTCGAGGGCGGAATAGAGTCCTAGACATCTTCCTAGAACGTAGACGCAATATCCTAGGTATTGAGCTTGATCGTCTTATTTAACTTTTAAAGCCAAAATGATTGATACACGAATGTTTACTATATAAACATTCACTGAGTTGCATCCTTAACTATTTGCATGTTTTACTGTAGGCAAAAAAAAAAAAAAAAAAAAAAGAGGTGCTACAAGCATACCCATTTTATAGAGGGAGAAACTGAGGTTCAGGGCACTTCTAACTTATTCAAGGTTTCCACTGCTGGTTGTGGTGCTGCTGAGAATAGAATAGACTCAGTCTGACTTCAGAGTTCATCCTCTTAACTCCTCAAGATCAGGCTTTGCAGGAAAAAGTACTAGCCATCTAAAACCTATCCCACTTCTTCCCTCAGTGGTGCCAACCCACCCTGAGCTTAGTGGGTGGGGAGGGGTTACACACTCATCTAAGGGAACCCAGGAGGGTTGAACCTGAAGTGACCTCTGAAATCATATGGTTCACCCTTCTCTCTACCATAGATCTCAAAAACCACAGCCCAGAGGAACAACTTACTTGGCCTGTTCCAAGTCTCATGGGTCATTAGAAGGCCTGTGTGGATTTTGATTCCTTCTGGCTCACAGGACAATTCAATGAAGCAGCAGTTTGTCCTGTCAGGGGAACTTTTACCCTGGAGAGGGAGCCCAAGGAAGAGGTACCTGCGTTGGTCAAGGGTTTTCAACCTCTGATGGAGGAACCCCAGCAATGAGCAATAGGGAAATCCTCCAATGAAATGGTGGGAGCTATTTATACCTGGAGACTGCAGGCTCCGGAGCAGGGTAGGGAGCGGGCTGGTCTAGGCTGGCTTCAAGTATCTCAGGACACGCAAACCTGCGGAAGCCAATCCACAGAACCAGTTCTGTTTCCTCTGTGAGGATCACAAGCCACTTTTCCAGAACAAGAGGGAATGCAGAGTGAAGGAAGACCAACGCAGGGCAAAAGGAAGCCCAGCAAGGAAAGTGGGGGTGTGGTGCTGGGAGCACCGAGAGGCCAAGGCCCAGCAAGATAAGGGACTGGATTGAAGGCAAAGTAGTTGCTTACTTAGGAAACCCCCAGTGGAGCAAGGGCAGCTATTCCTAGAGACTTCAGTTCCAAGAGCAAAGGTGCTGAAATTCCACCTGGGGAGTGAGCTATTACAGGGTGCTAGCCCAGGTCTTGCTGACTTTCCATTCCCCGCACCTAATGAATGTAGGGGAAGTCAAATTGGGTCCCAGACATGGGTCCTGGGTTTCTTACACATCCTAGTGTTCCCCAGGCCCCAAATTTTGTGCCCTGGGGTCAAGGTCTTCACCAAAGGCTTAGCCTCCCTCCTATTCTAGGTATTGAGCTGTAGGACGAGGTGCAACATTGTGGGCAGGGATGTCCTTAGGCAGCATCAGGGGGTACAGAAGAGGTGGGACCTTCGGCTGGGTTGGAGATGGGTTGCCAAGTATCCTGAACTAGGCCCAGGGAAGCCAAGATTCCAGTTCCACCTTTCCCTCGAAGCTAGCAGCCAAGGCCACAGCTCAACAGCACCCAGGCAATTCAGGCAGCCGTGGAGCACCAGGGAAGAGGTGCTGACGGAGCCCAGAGGGCATCCCACAACCCTCCTGGCCCCATGAGCTCCTACTGTTGTACCTGTCCCAGAGGGAAAAGATGCCAACCTGGCCCTCCACAACCTCCTGTGGAGGGAGAGAGACAAATAAATCTTTGCATGACACCATGTTATGATATTGGAAAGTACCTAAGACTCTGGTGGCACAAATGTGAGAATGATTACCTCTACTTAGGTGGTTCAGGAAAGAAGCTTGGCCTTGAAGGACAGGCAAAAGTTCACCAGAAAAATGGGGGTGGAAGGGCATTCCAGCTGGACGGGAGGGCATGTGCAGAGGCATGGAGGCTGAGATAGCAAAGCACTGTTGGAATGACTTCCTTTTGTCATTCAGGCATTGACTTAAATGTAATCTCAACAGGCTTTCCCCACCGCCTACTTGAAAAGACCCCCGCTCCCTGCGTTTGGTTCTATTTCCTTTTTAGAATTCGTCTTCTGTTTTTGCATTTGTTTATTGTCTCACCCTCCCTCCACCCACACCTGCACACCTGAAAATAAAATCCACCAGTCTAGGGACACTTTTTTTTTCACCGTTCCCAGCAACTCAACAGTACAAGTGAATATATAGTAGGTGCTCAGTATACCTAGTTGAATGGATGAATGAATGAAAGAAAGTCTGCAGCTGCAGGCTGTGAGAAGCAAGTAAGAAGCCAAGAATTTCCTCTCCAGCCCTTTGCCTAAGCAATCCATGGGAAGGTAACGGCTCCAGAAGAGGGAGCGCGGTAGGGAAGGGGATTGGGGCATCCCGGTGGTGGGAGGCTGTGTCCCAGTTCGGGGGCGACGTGAAAGAGGAGGGACCCGGCCGCGAGTTGCTGCGGGACCGGCAGTCTGGTGCACTGGCTCACGCTCGGCTCTGGGGTCTTTCTGCTGCCTGAGAGGCGAGGGGAGGGAAGGTCTTCGCCCCCCAAGTGTCGCTTCTCTAGCCTCCCGCTAGGCCCTTTCGGATGTGTCCAAGTCGCATCCTGGGCGGTCAGAGGGCTTCGGAGGGCTCCCTTGCCTGCTTGCCTCCCTCCCTCCCCTCCTTCTTTTTCTTCCTCCTCCTCGGGTCTCTCCAGCTCCCCAGCCGGGCGGCCCCGCCACAGCCTAGTAGCCCCACCCCCTCCTGTAAGGGTGAAATTGCTAAACTTGTAGCAATAATGACCCAGCATTCAGGCCACCGACTCCCGCTGAACGTCTCAGCGCCCCGGCTGGCCCGGCCTAATCAGCGCGCCCCTCCCTGCTGCCCGCCCAGCCCCCGTCCCCCTGCCGCCCCCTCCCCCAGCTCACAAAAAGTGGGGAACAAAACCCCCGCACATTTCTCCGTCCCTCTGTTGAGCAGACTGCTGCACAAAGCCCCCGCTCTGAGAAGCAATGGGGAGCTCGGGGGGGACGTCAATCCGACGCGCTGGGGTTTTTGTTCGCGCAGGGGACCTCGCCTTCCTACCACACCTTTTGTTCGGCACTCCAATAAAAAGCCATTCTTTCCGCACCTTCCCGGCCCGGAGCCGCCTTTCAGCGAGGCCCGGCCCCACAATGGCGCGGCGCTCTGAGGCCTCCCCATTCACCCGCCTTGGCACGCTCACAATCGGCCGTGTGGCAGCACAGGCCTTGCACAGGCATTCTCCGCAAGTGACAAGGAGCCGCATAAAGCCGCGGCCGCCGGGGGAGAAGGGAGGGCGGCCAAGGGGGAGAGCTCGGCCGCGGCGGGGCGCAGCGCAGCGCCCCCGGGCGCGTTGGTAGCCCTGGCTGCAGCCAGGGAAGGAGCCGCCTTCGCGCGGCCAACAGCTGGGACTGCGAGCGAGGCTTCCTTTTCCCTGGCGACCCTCGAAGTGCGGCAGAGTCCAAGACTTGACGGAACGCAGGTCTATACAGCTAGTGCAAGCATCTGGGTAAAACTTAGGGGGAACGGCAAAGCCAGGGACTTCAAATGGCCCTGAGCCTTCGACCTGTCCAGCCCGCAAGAGTAAACAGAAATTAATGAACAAAGCCCCGAAGAGACCAGACTTGCAGCCTGGGGCCTGGCTCATGGGAGACCAGGCCTGCGATCGCCCACGGAGGATGGCTTTCCCCCTCGCACCTTTTCCTCCCCTTCCCGCCCTATTTAAAGGATTCCTCTCCACTCTTTGGAGCTAAACAAATTCTGTAGCAGGCCAACGATTTGAAAATATTGCACCTTGTTTATTGACTCCTGTAGTGTGTGGCAGCGGGTGTGTACATGGCGTGTGGTTATAGTTATATAGATAGATAACATGTGCTGAATACAGAATACGAAACAGAAAGGAAACCCGGTAACACCTCCGGTGGGCCACCAGGTCCCGAGTTTGTTCAGCCTCCCCCCACCCCCGACTTTTGATCTCATTCGGCTGGTTTTCCTCGAAGAGTCCTGCGTCCCCTGACAATCCGGAGATCTGGACCGAGGTATCTGCTGCGGAGGGGAGACAGCTGCGAAACGAAATCGACTGTGCTATGGCGCTCCAGGCCCTCAAAGGGGGCAGAGGATCCGTAGGGCCTGGAATTTCTCAAGCCACGACCCCCATTTTTCTCTCCTTCATGCTTTTAATTTGTTACGTCCTTGGGCTCCCCGCCAACGCTTCGCGGAGGCCGCGGAAAGGCCGAGGGAGAGAAGCCCTTCTCGCTTTGGAAGAACCAAGCGTGGCCAGGGTCCTAGCCTCCTGCTCTCCCCTCGCTGCCAGGGTCGGGGCCATCGTCCTCCCCGGCGCCCAGCCGGCTTTTCTGCCTCAGAGACAGTCCTGGCGACCGGACCCAGTCATCCTCCTCGCCCTTGAGCCCCCTTCCCCAGGCCTCGAGTGAGCTGCGATCCGAAGCCCTGAGGAGCTAGACGTATATATTTTTTTAACGAGGGGACCTGACCTTTAGGTCAGGCCCTTCTCAAGCTTCAGTCCCGCGGCGCCAGGCTGCGCTGGGGTGCCCGCCGCATGACCCGCCCCGTCCCTACCAGGCCCGGATGCCCTGCAAGGTGCCCTGAGCGCACGCGGCCCCGGCTGCAGTACCCTGGTGCAACGGCTGTGCGCCGCCGCCGCTGCCGAAGCCTCCTAGGTTGCTCACGTTCACAAAGGGGCCGCCTCCAGCCGCGCTGCAGGCGGGCTGCATGGCAGTGGCCGCCGCGGAGGTCCCGCCGCCGCCGCCGCCGCCCGCCGGGTACGCACAGCCATAGCTGCCGCTGTAGGCCGCCGCGGCGGCGGCGGCGGCAGCGGCGGCGGCGGCGGCCGCGGCCGAGTTCCCATAGCCGTAAGCGGGGAAGCTGTTGTAGGAGTAGGCGCTGGCGCCCACGCTGTAGGGCGCGCCGTAGGCCTGCGCGCTGGGCGTGACGCACGGCTTGCCGTCCCGCACCAGCACCGGGACCGCCACGCGGCGCGGCGGCGGCGGGGGCGCGTGTGCGCCAAGCTCCAGAGACTTGTCCTGCCGCTGTCTCTTGCACTTGTACCTGCGATTCTGGAACCAGATTTTCACCTGCGTGGATGTGAGCTTCAGGCTGCTGGCGAGGTGTTCGCGCTCGGGTGCCGACAGGTACCGCTGCTGCTTGAACCTGCGTTCCAGCTCGAAGACCTGGGCTTGCGAGAAGAGGACCCGGGGCTTCCGGCGGCTGCGTGGCTTCGGCCTCTCGCTCTCCTCCGCCGCCTTGCAGTCTCCGGCCGTCTCTAGAGACTTCTTCAGCTGGCAGCTTTCTGCGGAAGAAGCAAACAACAGCGTCCTTAGTTGTTCCCGGCCGCACCGCGGCTCCTGTACTGGAGCACCGTGACCCCTTTTGGTGGCTGCGCAGAGCGTGCGGTAGTAAATGGCTGGACTTTTGGGAACGTTTGTGGCTCCTGGCGCTGTGGGACCCTGCAACAGCCCCAGTACCCAAAGAATGCCCTTAGCAGGCGGAGGCGCGTTTCGTGGAGAGGGGTAGTTAGTGCGTGTTTATTTGGATCTTGAGCATCTGCGAGAGAAGAGATTACTCTGTATTAAATATGCGGCTCGACATGCTAATGACTATTTTCAGGATGAAGGCTTGCAACTACATAATGACTGCAGTATTTGCAAACTCGTTTGCCTTCTACTCCACCAAGGATAACTGAAGGTGTGAGGCGTGTTGGTATGAGTGGGCCCGTGGGCATGGGTTGCGCGAAAATCTGTTCTGAGTGTAACACTTGTGCATAGCCCAGGGACTTGTGTGTGTGTGTGTGTGTGTGTGTGTGTGTGGCTTATAAAAGACTACATGCAAATGTTATGACAACGTCTATGTGCACTTTGAAAATGAAGTTTGATTGACTAGTTATAGACAGTTTCATGCCGATTTTAGGCTCTGGGAACTATGAGAGCATAGGCCTTGGCCTCTGCCACATCAAACCGCCACTTGGGGAAAGACTGTGATTCTGTCCTCTTAAATACACTTCCTTGGGGACTTTATTTGATTATCCCATCTCTCTATCAATTCACTTCCCGTCCGATGTGAGCAGCCAAGATCTCGGACTCAAGTTCGGCGCATTTTCTATTCGGCCCGCAGCCTGGGACACAAAGCAAAACGTTACGGATTTTCAAAAAAGGCTGGCGCCTTAGGGATGTGAGAGCTATGGTCGCGCGGAATAGACATTGTTCCCACGCACTTTCCGATCATCTCCTCTCTCTCTACCGAGTGCCACGGGTTCAAGGACGCTGAGCTCCAAGCAGAGAAGGGAGGAAACCGCCCAGCTGGCCTCCACCAAAGTTCCTGCCCCTGCCGGTGCGAGAGACACAGGCTGCTTGGGCTGTCTTTTCGGAGAAGAAGGGGTGGCTGCCCTGGGCTAAGAGAACTCACCTCACCCTAGAGGGAAAACGAAAAAGGTCCAGGCTCCTGCCCTTTTTGGGGGAAGAGCCTTTGGAGTGGGGGAGAGCAAAAATACTGCCAGTTATGAGGACCCAGGCGCTGAGCCCACGTCGCCTCTCAGCATCAGGGCAGCAGTAACCACCTTCCCTTCCCTCATTTCCCCCTTTGGGGGGGAGTAGTTGTCAGGGTCACCTCGTCCTTGTCTCTCCACCCCGGCTCCCTTACAGGTACCTGCGCTTTGTGGGGCTGTCGGTGACCAGGGCGGAGGCATGGCCCCAGCCAAAGGGTAAAGGGGTGGGCAGCTGCACTGGCAAGGTTTGTGGGCTGTTTGTGTGCGCTCTGCCATTGCTCCAGGTGTGCGGGTGAGTTTTCTTTCCCCTTCTACTCACTTTGGCTCCGGTCCCTCACGACCTCGGGTTCCTCTTCATGTTCCTTGGGCCCGCTGCACGAGTCTCGCAGGACCGTGTGGACATAGCCCTGGGGACACAGCCCTGAATCCCCGTGGCCGTCTGCTGCGGCTAGTGAGTTCAAATAGGACAATTTCTCGCCCTCGTCTTCCTCGTCCTCCTCCCCTCCGTCAGAAAATTGCGTCCCCTCAGCTGCGGCCAGCATGCAGGGCGCAGAGTGGAAGTGGTGCTCCAAGTCCGCCTGCAAGTGCGCACCATGGAAGTGCTGCTGCTGCTGCTCCAGATTCAAAATGTCTTTGACTGAGAAAGGGGTGGAGGTGACCGGGCTTGGTAACATCATCAGGGCCACTTAATTGTCCAGTCCAAATAATAAATCCCGGCGGGGGCGGGGAGGCAGCGCGGCGGCTCCAGCTCTCCTCCTGGACTCCGCCGCTGCTGCCGAGTCGGGCTTTTGACAGACGCGGTCTCACTCCAGTCTAAATCGCCTCCATTGGCCGGGACCTGGGGGTCTGGGTTTTGTTACAGCCACTGCAGGGACTGGGGCCCGGGCTCCGAAGCCTGTGTCCCGGAGACTTGCGTCACGTCGGGGGGCGGGGCTGGCGCCCCAACCTCCCTCCCCATAGGTTCCGGCTCATGTTGGGCCACGCCTCCTGCTCTCCGCGAGTGAGATGTTGCGGCTCTACCAGAAATAGACAAGGACTAGTATAGAGTCCTGAAGTCCGAGACGCTGCGGGCGAGGCTGCGCTGATCCGGTTCCTGAACCATTGATTCCCGCGTGGCTGCACCTTCCCGACCTAGGCCAGTTCTGGGAGGCTTGCTGTCCACGAACCAACGCCAGGGAAGGATGCCCCAGGAGTGTGTTTTTTTCAGCTGCTGCGCGGGGCAGGAAAACTTCCTGGCGGGTAAATACCGGGCGCTGGATCCACGAGGAGATGGAGTGTTTTATCTATCTATGGGTGGGCGACATGTCCGTTTTCAACTTGTTGCCTTTGCTCAAGCTTTCTCTCCACTTGGAACATGTTTCTGACCCTTGGCCTCCACGAGTGGAAAATGTTCTCCAAGGAAGAGTTCCTAGATCGTCTAGCCGGAAGTCCCCTCTTTCAGGCTCTGAACTTGCAGCTTGTGTTAGCAAAGGACATGCATGTCACTTATCACTTCCCACTTAATTCTATAGCTGTATGTGCCTGCCTGGTCGTCCCAGTTAGACTGTAAGCTCCATGAGGGCAGTGTCCTGGGGTTGCTTTTGCCGTTGTATCCCTGGCAGCAGCCGCACAGAGCAGTATGTGAAAGGAAGATAGAGTTATGACTAAACTTTGGTATTCGACAGCTCTTGCTTGGCCTAGTCAGTGTGTGATCTTCGGCATTTCTAAGTCTGTTTCCTCGTCTATAAAACGAAGGCAGTAATACCTTTTTTGGTTGTTGCTAGGGTTGAATGAGGCGAAACATACCAGAATCTTAGTGCAGGGCCTCACGCGTGTTAAGCGCTCAGTACGTGTCAACGACTGCTTTTCTGTATGGGAGGTCAAGCAGTGTTTGTTGACTGCATTGGTGGTGCGTGGCTGGAGTGTGGCACATACTGAGAGCAGGATCTGTCCTCACAAGGGAGGTGACCCAGCCTTGGCAGCCTTCTTTTCCGCCTATTGAAATCAGGAGCCTGAATGTAGGCCTTGCCTCTCCGACAGGCTTTTAAAATTTCTCTACCTACACGCCTTCTGGCACCTTCATGAGGCCCTGGTTGTTTTCTGGGGGAGTCTATGCGGTCCCCCACAGATTCTGGAAACTCTGAGCTGGAAACTCTGGGACCATCTTCTTCCACAATAGGCATTTGCTCGCTACCAGGCCTAGCCCAGTGAGGAGCAGCGGGCGCTGCTTTGAGGGCCACAGAAAGACCCGTGTGCAGCGCTGGCCTTAAAAAAATAGGGAACGGCTCCAGCTCAACCGTGGCTGTCCTCATCCGGCCCCAGCCAATCCAAGCATTTTTTTGGCGGTCAGGATGGCGGAGTGGGAAGATACCCGTCTCACCTGGAAGGGGCAGGTGAAAGGTGCAGGGACGGTGGACATTGCCTCCGAGCGGCATAAGACACCGGCTGGGAGTGGGTGCGAGGGTGGAGGGCTGCCACGCGGGTCCCGCAACGGCGACAGGAGTGGGTGCCCAAGGCTGAAGGGAGAAAGAACAGCCTGTCGGGAGGTGGGAGAGGCGGGGCTCTGCAGAAGGGAGCGGAAATGTTGTGGAGAGGCAGCCCCTGGGTCCGCCCGGGGAGCTGGGATGCCGCGCGGGCCACGTGCGCCCCGGAGTACTTAGGGTGGAGGCGGCCCGCAGGCAGTAGGGAGAGACCCTCTGTGGGCAGAGTCTTGTGCTGGAACCGCCATTCCTCAGCCACAGGGGCGCCCGGTGTCTTTCTGCTTTAAATCCTGAAACTATTGACGCCCCAGGCGGAGACCAGTGTCTACAAACCAGGCGGTGAGTCTGCAGAGGGAGGAATGTGCCTGGTTTTGCTATGGATCCCGAGCGCTGGGACACAAAGATTCCGAGGTGGGGGCAGAGGGGTGCACGGCACTGCGGGGTGGCGGACCTTGAGTGTGTGTGCATCACGGTGGCCGCCGAGCATAAAAGCAGGAAGCTGAGCTCCAGCCCCACTTCACCACCCCACCTCCGGGGCAAAACTGTCTCAGGGGAAATGTTTCTGCTCTCTTCTAGTCCCCAGTTTTCTTCTCCTCGGGTGATTTCATGATTCTGGAAAAAGAAAACGAGAAAGGCTATCGAAACAATCTCTCTCTCCCCAGTTTCCAACCGAAGCCTGCATTTCTCCTTGTTACATTCCCCTGCTTCTCAGTCTCGCTTCGCTCCTAAGCCTTACATAAATCTAGCCCCAACAATCCAGGTCTTAAAACTGCGACCAGGACAAAGCGCCCCTCCAGCGCCTGATCGCCGATACACCCCCACAGACGCTCTGCAGCCGCCGGAGCCCACCAGGGCGCCTCTGTGAGCTCATGCAGGAGGCTGTCTCCTCCCCACCAGCAGGCCCACGGGTGCCCCTCTACCCCAAATTCCGCCGCCCCAGCCGCCCCCGGGCCAGGTACCTTGCGCCAGGCCTAAGCGGTTGTCTCTTGAGGACCCTGGACAGGTTGCTCCTCAGTAGGCCACCAGGGCCTGTGAGGACTCCCAGGCGAAGGGGCCTAGCGGGCGGCGCCTAGGCCTTATCGCCGCTTCCTTTCCCCATACCCAGCCCAGTGCAGTGTTGTTCCAGCTTGCGGAAAACCTCTATCCGCTACAGCATCCCTAAGGTTGATCTGAGTTTTATGCCCAGAGCAGGAGTTTGGGTTGTCTCCAGCTACCCTCTCAGTATTGTTCAGACTCCCTTGGTCTGGTTCCCCAGTGGCCGTGCTTCCCCGCAGGGATACCCGCCAGGCCAATCTCATCTAGGTGGCCTCCTTTTCCCGCGCGCGCAGCCTGTACCCGCGACGGCCGCGGGCCTGAAGGGAGGAGAACTCGAGAGCGGTAGTTGTACAGCAGCAGTCGCTCCGCAGGAGTCTCTTATCAGAGTGGGATCTGGTTCCAACGCCTATCTAGTTACGATCGCCTTCTGGGGCATTTGCATTCTCTTGTCTGAAAAGCAGATCTTCGAAATCCTCGAGCTGTGCTCTACTAATAATAGGTTTTCGTTCCAGACAGTTTAGCTAATTACTGTCAGATAAAGTAAGTATGGCTGCATCCATGGAAGCGTTTGATTTTATTTTAATCGAGTGTATCTGCCTTCCTACCCTTTCATCACCTCATACATTTATATAAGCTCTCTCCCCCACCCTATGATTAAAGATCATCAGTAAATGGTGGCAAAGTCCTTGAAGGGGAAGTGCTGTATAGATGCCTAAACGTCTGTACCTTTTTTTTTTTTTTTTTTTTTTTTAAGGAAAACCACATGCTAGCCATTACAATAAATGCATTATCAAATGAAAAATGTGACAATTTTTTGAAAACTGTAAAGTGTTCTCATAGCTGTTATTGTCTACACAAAGGTTGCTTAATGCACATATAAATATAGGCAGATAATGGATAATTTTAGTTGTAAATGCCACTGCTTATCCCGTTGTCTCTCAACTTTTCAAATTGTCATTTAATTATGTAACTAAGGCTGCAAACAAGTTGAAAGTTATCGTGGCTTTCTAATCAAATGTAACAATGTAACACTACAATCAGAAGAGATTTTTCTATTAAAGCATGAAAAAATCATCCTGTGATGAACTCAGATAGCCAGAACATTTCAGGTGAATCTTTTCATTTTTGTTTATTGCTCTCCTAGAGGTTTCATTTTCAATGTCAACTTATGAAAGAGAGAGAGAGAGAGAGACCCACTAAATGGGTTTTTGTTAATTTGTTGGTGGTAGTGGTGGTGGTGGTGGTGGTGGGGTGTGTGTTCTGTGTGTATGTGCAAGTGTGCTTTGCTTTGGTTTTTTGTTAAGGAATGTTAGAAAGCTATCCTTTTTTTAAAGCAATTCAGAAGCAATATCATTTTAATTGCAAGACGGGTGAATACATTTTGTGCTTTTAAAGAAATGTCAACTGGGTTAGTGAGTCCTAGAAGGCATTAAACTGTTCTAATTTCTTGGGAGGTTTTTTTCTTGTCGAAGGAATTTCATAAAAGAGATTTTGAAATGCTGTTTTAAGCACTCAGTTTGTTTTGCATGTGTTTGCAGGAATGCCAAATTTTCCTAAATTTTATTTGGAATTGAGTTTTCTAAATTAACCACCATTTCTTTTACCTGGGAGAAAATTAGTCTGAATACAGTAATTTGTATAGTTCTTTGTAAATTACAGGTCCTTGCTGAGAATGTGACTTTCGATTTCTCAGGGAGAGGACTTCACAGCTATCTTTGTGGATCTGCCCCTCCAAAAATTTTAAAGATAAAAATGTAAATTACACTTTCTTTACCAAAACCAGTTCTGTTAATAAAACATGTCGAAAAGACTGTATCTTTGTTGAAGGAAAATCAATTCAATATTTTTTCAAACAAAAAACACCTAAATAAAGGACTCCTGTATACAGACATTTATTTGTACTGTTTGCGTGTGCTATTTGGGTGTTCAGTGAGCAGTTTTAACTTGAGGATTAAATTGGAATTCTGAATACATTCCTTAACTTTTTTGTTGTTGTTGCTAGCGTGCGTTTAACTTTCTGTAGCGAAATTTCAATGTGTATAAACTTTTAAAAATGTAATCTGACTTCAGAAGAGCGGCTGCTGTCTTGGGCAAATTAATTCATTTGAACCAGAGCGGCTGCCTGCTCTGTGCGGATTGCTGATTTTTAGTAGCGGGGGAACAGAGAGAGAAATGTGGTTATCGCGTTCCAAGAAGCAAGAGAGATTCTTCGTGTCCCTTCCAGCGCTATCTACTCGAAACTGTCTGCTCTCAACCGTAAACCGGCTCCGTGGGATCTCAGCCTCCTAGGACGTAGAAAGCTTCCTCCAAATCTCCCTGGGGGTCACGTTGGCACAAATACCTTCAAACCGTCTAAGAACGAAAAAGACCTTTCTCACTTAGAAAGAAACGTTTACTGCAGTCTTGTTTAAGTAACATGTTTAAGTAACGTCTTATGCGGCCTTCGCCGCGTCCAGCCTGGAGGTCTGGGCCTTCGGTCCGCACTGGGAGAGCGATCCCCAAGGTTCCGCTAGACCTTCGCTGCGTCAGCAGACGGCCAGGTCTGCGGGCCTAGCCCCCCGATTGCCCTTGGCCCCTGAAGCTGCAGGGACGCCCAGCCATCACCACTGCCCCGGCGCAGTTCCGGCTCGGCTCGCCTCACCCTGCGGAGATGTGGGGGTCGGGTGGGGCCGTGGGCTGCTGGCCTTGCTCAGAATCAGCCAGGGAACAACAGAGTGGGCCGAGGCACCAGGCGGGTGCGGCGCGCCAGGACGCACGCCACAGGGGTCAGAAGGAGTGGCGCTCTCTAGGAACCAGGTCCAGGCTCCGGACCTCGCAGCCTCGCCGGCATGTCAGGTCGGAGGTCCCCGGTTCGGTACCTCCAGGTTGCAGCGACTGTAAGGGCCCCAAGCCTCATTGTGCCCTGCCGGCCACTGGCGCCGCGTCTGCAAGCCCGTGCACTTAGGGCCTAGCAGTGCTGGGCTTTTTTCCTGGGGCATCTCTCTCCATCCGCCCGCCAAGGGCCTGGGGCCCTAGCGAAGAGGACTGGGGAGACTTGGTCGGCCCGCACAAGGTGGGCCTTTGTCCTTGATCCTGCCTCTAGGTTCTCGAACTCCCCTCCACCTCTCCGCACTCCTGCCAACCAGAGGCGAGGACCTTCTTACCTCTTGAGGCTCGCCACATCCTGAGGCCAGGCAGAGCCTCTGAGTCGGGGATTCTAAAACGCGCGCGCTCTTCCGCCTGCAATCCTCCTCCTCTCCTTCACTGCTAGCCTTTTTCCCTTCGTAGCCCCTTCCTCTCTGAGGGAGCCCATTTTACTCTGCCACCCCTTTTCCCTTCTGCCCTTCCCCCACTTCCTTTCTTCCTCATCTCCTCCCCCATCTCCTCAGCTTCCTTTCTCACTGTTTCCACTCCTCCCCACCTGTTTCCCTCCTGCCCATTTTCTCACTCTTCCCCTCATCTTGTTTCATTCTCCTCTTTTCCCTCCCTTCTTACCCCCTCCACTCTGATGCTCTCAGGCTTTTTGATCGTGGACCCTGCAGATGTTTGATGTGAAGGGAATCAGGGCAGCACAGGAGGGCTTCGCCGAGGTGGGGTGAGACTGAGCAAGACTCCACTCCTGAGCCCCACATTCCTTCCCCCATCCCACCCCTCTGCTTCTGACCCTCAGGGCTGCTCAGGAAAATGCACCCCTGGGCTTGTGAAAGGGAAGCTACTCTGTGCCCTGCTCCAACTGGTAAGACCTCTCCCACCTCCCAAGCCGCCACTCCCCCATGGCCTCAGCAGTGGGCCCTAGCTGGTCTGTGGGGCTCCAGGTGGCAGGCTTGGCTGCCCTCCCCATGGAAATCCCCACTCCAGGCAGATCCTTCTCCATTTCCTTCTATTGTGGCAGTCTCAAGAGAACCAGAACAGAGCTGGAGGTGACCATGAGGCCTGGGCCCCAGGCATCCCTAAGAGCAGATGGGGGCTCCCAGACCAGGAACACCCACCCCCACTGCACCACACACAGGTGAGAGCAAACTGACCTTCCTTTCTTTCCCAACAGCCCCACTTTAGACTGGGGGTTGTATTGTCTTGAGATCACCCCAACTGGAAGGTGTTTCAGAGATTCCCTTAAAGTGCAGGAGCCAAATCTAAGAGAAAAGAATGGGGTCCCTGGCTTCTCACACCAGCCAAGGACAGAGCACTCTAGCTGCTCTGGGTCCACCAGTAATCTCCTACCTTTTCCCTAACTGGGGCCAGTGGGGGGCACTGAGTCACTGGCCTCCTGAGAGGAGACTAAGTCTCATGCATTCTCCCCTGGGAGCTGGGCTCCCCAGATGCATGGCAGACAGGCAGCCAGCCACCCTCTACCCTTTACCTTCCAGCTGCAGCCATATTTTTGAGATTGGTGGCAGTTTCCTCTCCTGAGAAATATAGGTTTCCAGTAGGTGGATAGAGACATGATATAAATGTTTCTACAGACTTGTCTTTCTCCTTGAATGAAGAGGAAAGTGCTTTCCTGTGTGAACACATTAGTGAGTGCACATGTGGATGGGCATGGGGAAGAAGGCACTCCGGACTCCCCATAAATGTAGACTCCACATTAAGGCTCTGCTCTTTCAGATCATGTGGTCATTAACGTAGGGCTGGCCAACACTCATTCTAAATTCCCTCCTTCCTTCCCCACCCACCCCGCCCCACAATAATGTGAATTACTGGTAGTGACATAAGATTTGGAGAGAAATGTTTATATGATCCAAGATGAAAATTAAGTTCCATGACTATCAGATGCACTATTTCTATAAGGCAATTTATGGGGTCATTACAATTAGTCTTGTACAAAGTAGTTCCATAAGGGCCTGTCTAAGCTGTAGTCAGAGAAGAGGGAATAGATTTTATTAGCAGAATTGTAATGACTGTGTGTGTTGTTGAAAGTAATAAAACTACCTTGAAATATTCTGAAATTTAGACTTTTAAAAACTCCATGTGTCATGCCCTCTACATGAGTATAGTAGAAGGGTGGCCCGTGTGTATATATACGTATGTATTGTGCCCCCACATAAGTGAGCATGTACACAGGCAGATGTGAATATCTTATACCTCCCACAACTGGTAAGTCAGTAAGCATGCATGTGAGTGGCTGTAGACAGACCTCCTGAACATTCATGTGCAAGGGTTGCCCCGGTGACACCCTCCTCTGCAAGGAGAGTCCATAGATGAGGAGGTTGAGTTTGGGATGGGGCCCAGGGAGATGTTGCTTTCTCTAAGTCATAATCACAACTCATGCCTCTGTCTTGGGCTGGAGCACTGGCCCTGTAGTCCACCAGATCTAGGTGTGGAGTCCTGCTGTTTTTGTAGTCTTGTGATTTTGAGCCAGTCCTTCAACCTTGTTAAATGGCTGTTTTCTCACTTACAAAAGAAGATAATAATGATGTGGACTTTATAGGCCTGCCTTAAAGATTAAGAAAAGCACTTACAGAGCGTTCCGCACCTATGCGAGGAGAAACGGTTCTTGCGGTGGCGGCTGGGGGTGTGCGTGGTGAGGGGCGGTTGTTAGGCACAGAGGTGCCGAACCTCTCCTCTAGCTGAGCAGAGGTTGGCGGAGAGTTGGGTTCCCAGGCCCTCTGTTTTCCCACTTAGAAAAGCATTATTTGTCCATCAAATTTTGTGTTTTTTGGGTCTTTAAACAAGGAGACTAATTCTCTTAATCATTAGTTTTAGGAAATACTCTCAGAATGACCAGCAGCCTCCTCTCAGCCTCCCCACTCCCCCAGTAGCCACTCCCCACCCTCTGAAGCTAAAGCAGCCGCAAACAAAACCCGCACTCCAACCCAGCTTCCCACTCCCACAAATGCATCATTTTTAGCTGCTGTAAACAAATCCCTGAAGTCTCATGTCATTGTTATCGTGTTGAGATAAAGATCTGGTCAATTAGCGTCCCTGCTGGAATGCAAATAAATCAGCTGCTGGGGACCTGCCCTGGAGGTGGGTGTCCTTCTCTCACCCAGGCCTCGCCCTGCACTAAACTGTGCCCTCTCTCCTTTTACCTCTGCGGTGGGTGACAGCATCTGGCCATTGGATTTGCCTGGTTTCTTATCTCTCCGCTTGGCCTCACACCTGCTGTGTGACTTTAGGCAAGTCACTTACCCTCTCTGATCCTGTTTCCTTTCCATAAAGGAGTTAATGGCGACTACCTTTTAGGGTTGGTAGTGAGCGGCTGTAACAATAGAAATAATACAGCTGACAGCAATAACATTAGCAATCCCACCACCAATGACCATACGGACAGAACTAGCTACTGTTCATGGCTTTTCTACAAGCACTAATGGGCTCAGAGGTAAAGAGCTTCCCCTCCCCACCCAGCCCCCACATAAACTGGCAGACCATAGTCAAGAGACTTCTACTGGGCTGGGAGAGCCCGCTGTCTCATTGGGTATGAAGATCCCAGAACATCGCCAGGCTGCTGTAAACTCTTGCTAAGTGTCCGCCATTGTTACTGCTTCTGCTTCTTGCAGCAGCTCTTGTCTTTGGCCCTATTAATATAGCCATTTCAGAGGAGGGAACTGAGGCTCAGAAGGGTGAGGTAAATTGCCCAAAGTTGTTAAAATTCCTTGCCTTGAACACTCAGCTTCCTCTCTTCCCCCTTCTGCTTCCCCTGCGCCACGCAGGGACTGCCTGCCCAGACGCAGTTCTCTCTACTCTGCGAATTCCTGCTCCCTACTCGACAGCCCTCCCCCTCCTCAAATCTTCCTGCAGAGCCCTGACGGTGGTTCACAGCCCCCGAAAAGAATGTGCCCCGGTGACAGGATTGACTGGAAGCTGCCTTGAAAATAAACACTGCCGGACGGTGGGGCGGAGCCTGCTCTAGCCCCCTCCCCTTCCCTCCTACGTGTACCCCCACCTCCGCCCCCCAGAGCAGTTTCCTTTCTCCCCACCTCCGTCCTTCGCTTTCTATTCAGTATGGGGCTGCCAGCCCTCGTCCCCGCCTTCTGAGGTGCCTACTGTCAAGTTAACACTAATCATGATAATACACTTTCCACCGGTGAACAAAGCGTTCCACACAAAGGTCTCTTCCGATCGCTACATCCCTCGGAGACAAGTATCATCGCCCCTCCCGCCCCATGTTAGAGCCTTGGACATTGAGGCCCCAGAAATAAAATTATTTGTCCAAGGTCACGAAGCAAGTAAGGAGTGGGTGCAGGACGCCTCCGCTCCACGCCTGGGTGGGCTGGAGACAACGTCCTGCCCCAGCCGGACTCCGGGAACCATGACTCCACGGCCATCTGGCCCCAGGGAGGCGTTTTTCCAAGTGACCCCGCCTCCCCCCGCGACCCCCGCAGGGTTGACCTATTGTCCCGGAGGCCTCGCTCGCCTCCTCCTGGGCGGCATCTGCAACCCCGACGCCAGAGCAGGGCCCGCTGGGAGCCCACTGCTGGGTCCCTGGGAATAGGTCACAGGGCTTTCCGAGGAGGCTCCCCTCCTGCCTCTGTCCTGACCTCTCAGACCACGCTGCCGACGCTCTCGGGAGAAGTAGGAACTTCCCACTGGAAAACAAACCCCCTGCAGCCCGGCGGAGCCGGGAATGCGCGGAGCTAGGCTTCAGACCTTGGCAGCCAGGCACCCCGGAATCTGTGCAAGTGGCTGCATCTCGGGGAGGCACCGTGCGCTTCCTGGAGCAGAGTTGTGGATTCAAATTATGTCTCCATGGGTCTCCAGGCAAATTCCGTAACCTCTCTGAGGTTTCTGCTTTTCTGACTTGTGGAACTGGGAATACTCTAGAAGCATCTACCTCTTAGGTCGCCTGAGGATTCAAGGAAATTACCTCTGTGAAGCACTTAGCGTGGTGCCTGGCACAAGAAACGCCCAATAAATGTTAGTTTATTATTATGAAGCCCGGGACAAGTGGAGGTTGATTTTTTTTCCGTTTGGGGTGTGGGCTCTGTGTCCCTGCTCACACGGAGGCTGCCGATGTGACCAGGTGGCGCCCTTTGAGGCCGCGGCTGGCCACGGGGCAAGGGGGAGAATTTTTGAAGAGCAGGGCTCACCCCAGTTACTCTGTTTGGGGCGGGCCCCGGCGGTTACGTTAATGCGAGCTGCGGCCGCCCGGCGACCTCGCTGTGTGCGTCTGTCCTGAGCCGCGTGCGTGTCGCGGCCTGTGAGTGTTAGGAGCCGGGTCCCCTTTGACGCGCTTGAGGGGACCTCACCTGTGCCTGGTTTAGATTTTGACCGGGACAAGAACCTCAGATTCACCTGACGGATGCGTGGTGTCCACGCTGTGTACACAAACCCCAGCGAGGCTGGAGTCCCGGGTGCTCGGCCTCCGGTTCATCGAACAATTTGCGCTATTAATGGTTATTTTATTTATATCGTTAGAATTGTTCCCCCGGGTCTGTTTACACCAAACGTCTGGCCGTCCTGGCTGCAGTGTTTGGACAGAGGATTATACTAATGGATAACTAGCTAGGAGGGGAGAAGAAGGCGCGGCTGGAAACGGGGCTCCAGGACACCGCGCCGGGTGGGCCTGGAGGGAAAGGGGAGCGGGCCTCTCCCAGGCTAGACCTCTGACCTTAGAAGGGAAGGAAACTTGTCAGCCGCAATTGGAAACCTTGGCCTCCAGCGGGTTGGAGGCTGGCTGCTCCCGGGACCCCTACCCCTCTTCTCTCTAGGCGGATACCAAACTCGAGGTCGTCTTGCTTGGGTGAGCGCGCGTCAACAAGTAAACAAGACCGGGAGCTACCAGGATGGCGGCCGCTTTGATTTCCTCGCAGTCGGTGGCTGACTGCTTACTGCTTCGGCCTCCAAATCCGGATTAGGGCCAAGCCCCGGGCGCCTGGCGGCCGGCAGGGTTACAGCTGCCTTCAAAGGGCGGCCGCCCACCGAGTGCGCACCTCCGGGAGCTGCAGAGGACCTGCAGCGCCCGGCGCAAGGTGCGCACACGCTTACCCACTGCTAGCCCGGGAACAAAACGCGACCCGCGCACCCATCCAACGCAGTGGAAAGGCCTCATCTGGCAATGGGCGAGTTGCCCACTGGCGCCCAGGACCAACGTAGGGTTTCATAGATCTTGGCAGCCTTCAGTTTGAAAAGACTAGGCCTGGAATTCTTGACTTCGGAGACAAGTGTCTTTGCTATAGGGCTAGGGGCCGATGCGTGAATGTAGCTAATCGTTTAGTTAGCATTTACTACGTGCCAGACACCGTGCCTAGCGCTTTTACTCTCCACATAATCGTAGGAACGATTATCCCTTTTTACAGAAGAGAAAACAGGAGGCTTCGGTAACTTGAGCAAGATCTCACAGCTAGAAAGTGGTAGAGCCAGGATTCTAGCCGTATAGTCTGTCTACAGAGCTAGGGCGGTGGTTCTCACTGTTTTGTGGTTTGAGCACTTGCTTGGGATCCTCTCCCCAGATACGCGTGACCCTTTGCCAACAATTCCAGCGGCTTCAGAGAACCTCCTGGGTCCGGTTATACAACTCGCATTTGATTTCACGTTAATTTTGAACACATAATAAGAAGGTAGTACTTTTTGTTTTACAACTTAAGGTTCCTGAAGCTCTGAGGGGTAAAGTCACTTGCTCGAAATTACATTGCTGGTAAACGCGGAGTTAGGCTTTCGGGTTTTTGAGGTTTTGCCTTCGCGAGCACCACTTCTCCAGTCTCTCCAAACCCTGAAGTTCTCCTTTTCCTTCCCGCTTGGCTCCCTATCTCCTCTCTGGCAGGAGGACGTGGGACCAGCCCTTGAGAGGATCTGGGTTTCTTGGGGGGCCTCTGGGAGAGTGATCGGCTGGCGGGGGCGCAGCGCCAGACCCGGGTTGCCCTGTGCTCTGCGGACCCTGCTGCCACAACGCGCGCTCCGGTGAACGGTTTATCTAAAGACAACTTCTGTTTCTCGTTCGCGGTCTGGAGTTGCCCTGCAGCCAGCAATGAAAAATGCGCCTTTTCCCGAGACTCTGGCGCTGGTGATTTATGTGGGAACGGTGCTCGCCCGCGAGGCCTGGGCTGCTCAGCCTGGCCTAGAGGGTGGAGGGCGGGGGCGCCGGCCTGAAGGAGAACCTGGTGCCCCCGCCCTTCCAGCGCCCGCTTTTACGGCGCCCCTTCCATCCCTACCTCCAGGACATTTTACAGCCGCTCCCCCAGGAAGCCCAGCGCTTTATCGCGGTAAAGTAAACACCATTATCCTAGGTCCATTAACACGGAGATTTCGGCGTTGTAAATAGACCGCGTGAGGGAGAAGGGCAGCCCTTGCGAACTCCCTTGTAAAACGGTGAAGGTTCTCTAAGATTTATGGCTGCTGATTGGCCCCGCAACCTTCTAAGAAATCCCAGGCTTGGCCAAAGCCAGAAGATGGGGCATTCCCCCTAACCTAGAAATCTCGCCCCGGAGTGTTAGGACTGCAAGGGTAGGGGGTCCTCAGGACGTGTCTGGCTCAGTCGTTAATTTTCTTTAAGTCACAAGCCTAGGAATGCCGATTCCTTTCCGGCTGCGGATGCAAAGATAAACTCTTAGCAGGAGCTGCCAGCCCAACCACCAGGATGTTGTGTTCAGGCTTCTTTCTCATTTGTAAACTGGATAGTGCTTTCAGCAGCTACTTTAGGAGTCTATAAAGCGGAGGGACTTGTAATTGGTGGGCACTGCCCAAACACCCATTAAGCCAAGGGAGGCATTTGGCCGGCTTGTTTGGCATTACTTCTTTAGCCTCTCTTTCCAAAATGATATGGCCACCCTATTTATTCTTGGGCCAGCCTGTAAATATGAAATCATGTAGAGATGATGGTGCTGGCACAAGAGTGGGCAGTCCTAGTTCTCCACCTCTCTGGGTTTCTATTTCTGATGAATATTTTGTGAATGGTTCCAGGAAGTTTCTGCTCATCTGTGGAGTGGTTTTCTTAACCCCTCAAGTCAACATTTGTATTAAACAGTGGATTCTGAACTAGGAAGGGTGGCTCAGTTTGACTGGGAAAACAAAGGGACAAGTTGTCCAGGCCCAGGGAAGCTGCAGGGAACCCAGCCTCTCCTAACCCTTGCCAAAGTCACTTTCAGGACACAGTCCATGCCCAGAGTGGCTCCTTCTTTATCCCTGAGAACTCTGTAATTCTGGTGCAGTCCACCACCTGGCTGAAAGGTTGGGTTCTGGGGAGGAGCAAGAGAAAGAAAATAGAGAGCAGGGTTGCCAAAAATTGTTTCCTGGCATAACTGGCTCTGCCTAGAGCAGGACCCTTTAAACTTTTTGTGTGTGCATGCCAAGGGCCCCATTGGCAGTCTGGTGAAGCCTATTGACACCCCCCCCCCCAGGATAATATTTTTAAATGTATAAAATGAAATATATAGATCACAAAAGAAACCAATTACATTAAATTACAATTATAAAAATATATTTTTAAAAATAATGATATGGTAATATACATAATTCTTTATTATTTGATTAAATAACAAAATCTAGTGGCAGATCTATCTAAACAACAACCATAATTTCAAAGCAGTGATGAGTGTAAATAGAATTTCAAGGTATCTGCCACAGCAGTAATGTGCTCTAACAATATCAATGATTTCTATTGGTGGCGGAGTCACAGGTGCTACTAATACTACTGGGTTTATTGCCTTTATCAAAAGACATTCAGAAGAAATGCTAGGCAGGGTGCAGTGGCTCATGTCTATAATCCCAGCATTTGGGGAGGCCGAGGCGGGAGGATCCTTTGAGCCCAGGAGTTCAGGCCCAGCCTGGGGAACCTAGTAAGATCCCATGTGTACAAAAAATAAAAATAAAAAAATTAGCTGGGCATGGTGGCATGTACCTGTGGTCCCAGGTATTCAGGAGGCTGAGGTGAAAGGATCACTAGAGCCCGGGAGGTCAAGGCTACAGTGAGCCATGATCACTGCACTCCAGCCTGGGTGACAAAGTGAGACCCTGTGTCAAAAAAGAAAGAAAAAGAAAGAAAGAAAAAAAAAGAAAGAAAGGAAAAGAAAGAAAGAAAGAAAGGAAAGAAAAAGAAAGAAAGAAAGAAAAATGTTAACTTCTAGTTACAGCTAATAAAAATAAAAAAGATATACAGGTAACCTCATTTTATTACACTTTGTTTTATTGTGCCTCACAGATAATGCATTTTTAACAAATTGAAGGTTTGTGGCAACCCTTCATTGAGCAAGTCTATTGGTGGCATTTTTCCAAAAGTGTGTGCTCACTTCATGTCTCTGGGTCACATTTTGGTAATACTTGTACTATTTCAAACTTTTGGATTATTATTCTATCTGTTATGGTGATCTGTAATCAGTGATCTTTGATAATACTATTGTAATTATTTTGGGGTACTATGAACTGTGCCCATCTAAAACAGTGAGCTTAATCGATAAATGTTGTATGTGTTCTGTCTGATCCACTGACAGGCCATTCTGTCCTCCCCTCCTCAAACCTCCCTATTTCCTGAGGCACAACACTATTTAAATTGGGCCAATTAATAACCCTACAATGGCCCGTAAGTGTTCAAGTGAAAGGAAGAGTCGTGTGTCTCTCTTTAAATAAAAAGCTAGAAATAGGACCAAGCTTAGTGAGGAAGGCATGTCCAAAACTGAGATAGGCTAAAAGCTAGGCCTCTTGCACCATTTAGCCCAGCTGTAAATGCAAAGGGAAAGTTGTTGAACGAAATTAAAAGTGCTACTTCAGTGAACATACAAATGACAAGAAAACAAAACAGCCTTATTGCAGATATGGAGAAATTTTGAATGGTCTGGATAGAAGATCAAACCAGCCACAACATTCTCTTAAGCCAAAGGCAAATTCAGAGCAAGGCCCTAACTCTTTAATTCTACGAAGGTGGAGAGAGGTGAGGAAGCTGCAGAAGAAAAGTTGGATGCTAGTAGACGTTGGTTCATGAGATTTAAGGAAAGAAGCCATTTCCATAATGTAAAAAAATGCAAGGCGAAGCAGCAAATGCTTATGCAAAAGCTGCACTAAGTTATTCAGAAGACCAAGCTAAGTTGATTGATGAATGTGGCTACACTAAACAGCAAATTTTCTTTTTCTCTTCTTTTTTCTTTCTTTTTTTTTTTGAGACGGAGTCTCGCCCTGTCGCCCAGGCTGGAGTGCAATGGCATGATCTCAGCCCACTGTAGCCTCTGCCTCCCAGGTTCACACAGCAGATTTTCAATGTAGATAATACAGCCTTCTCTTGGAAGAAGAGACCATTGAAGACTTTGATCATGAGAGAGCAGAAGTCAATGCTTGGCTTCAAAGCTTCAAATGACAGGCTGAATCTCTTGTTAGGGTCTAATGCAGCTGGTGACTTTAAGTTGAAGCCAAAGATCATTTGCCATTCCAAAAATCCTAGGGCCCTTAAGAATTATGCTAAATCTACCTGTGCTCTGTAAATGGAACAACAAATCCTGGATGACAGCACATCTGTTTATGGCATGGTTTACTAAATTTTTTTTTTTTTTTGAGACAGAGTTCCGCTCTTGTTGCCCAGGCTAGAGTGCAATGGCACAATCTCGGCTCACCACAACCTCTACCTCCCAGGTTCAAGCGATTCTCCTGTCTCAGCCTCCTGAGTAGCTGGGATTACAGGCATGCGCCACCACGCCCGGCTAATTTTGTATTTTCAGTAGAGACAGGGTTTCTCCATGTTTGTCAGGCTGGTCTTAAACTCCCAACCTCAGGCGATCTGCCCACCTTGGCCTGAGTTGAGATCTGCTGCTCAGAAAAAAAAAAAAATCAAAATATTACTGTTCATCGACAGTGACCTGGTCACTTAGAGCTCTTATGGAGAGGTACAAGGAGATTAATGTTATTTTCATGCCTGCTAATACAGTATCCATTCTGCGGCCCATGGATCAAGGAGTAATTTTCATTTTCAAGTCTTATTTAAGAAACTCAGTGTCTAAGTCTATAGCTGCCAATATATAGTGATTCCTCTGATGGATCAGAGCAAAGTCAATTGAAAACCTTCTGGAAAGGATTCACCATTTTAGATGCTGTTAAAAACATTTGTGATTCATGGGAGGAGGTCAAAATATCAACATTAACAGAAGTTTGGGAGAGGCTGATTCCAAGCCTCATGGATTACTTTGAGAGGTTCAAGACTTTGGTGAGGGAAATAACTGTAGATGTGGTGGAAATAGCAAGAGAACTGGAATTAGAAGTGGAGCTATGACTAAACTGCTGCAATCTGAAGATAGAGCTTGAATGGATGGCAAGTTGGTTCTTATAGATGGGCAAAGAAAGTGGTTTCTTGGCCGGGCCCGGTGGCTCATGCTTGTAATCCCAGCACTTTGGGAGGCAGGTGGATCACGAGGTCAGGAGATGAAGACCATCCTGGCTAACATGGTGAAACCCCGTCTCTACTAAAAATACAAAAAAATTAGCCGGGCATGGTGGCAGGCGCCCATAGTCCCAGCTACTCGGGAAGCTGAGGCAGGAGAATGGCATGAACCTGGGAAGGTGGAGGTTGCAATAAGCCGAGATCGCACCACTGCACTCCAGCCTGGGTGACAGAGCAAGACTCTCTCTCAGAAAAAAAAAAAAAAAAAAAGAAAGAAAGAAAGGAGTTTCTTGGGATGAATCTGTTCCTGGTGAAGATGCTGTGAACATTGTTGAAATGACAACAAAGGATTTAGAATATTCCATAAACTTAGTTGACAAAGCAGTGGCAGGATTTGGGAGAATTGCCTCCAATTTTGAAGGAAGTTACTGTAGGTAAAATGCTATCAACCAGCATCGCATGCTACAGAGAAACCTTTTGTGAAAGGAAGAGTCAATTGATATGGCAAACTTGATTGTCGTCTTCTTTTAAGAAATCGCCACAGCCATGCCAGCCTTCAGCAACCACCACCTTGATCAGTCAAAAGAACCATCAATGTCAAGGCAAAAGCCTCTACCAGCAAAAAGATTGTGACTTGCTGAAGTCTCAGATGATCGTTAGCATTTTTTTAGCAATAAGGTATTTTTAAATTATGGGATGTACAATCCTCTTGCACACTCAGTAGACTATAATACAGTGTAAACATAACTTTTATTTGCATTGGGAAACAAAAAAATTTATGTAACTCACTTTATTGCGCCACTAGTTTGATTGCAGTGGTCTAGAACAGAATCTACAATATCTCTGAGGTATGCCTGTATTTTTCCCTTTTTAAGTTTGTGGACTTAACTAAGGACCTGGATTTGGTCCTCGGATCCCTTGGGAATTCATAAACTGCCAGGTGAAGAACCTGTGGTCTAGGATCAAAACCTAGATCACTTCATCTGAAAGAGTGGTCTTTGGATCATCTGCATCACAATCTTCTAGGGGTGTTTGTTAGAAGATTCTAGAGTCCCTTCTCATTCTAAGACCCCCTCTGTGGGTAGATCCAGAATCCTGCATTTTCATCTTAATGCTCAGAGGATTTTTTTCACACAAAAATGTAAGAATCATTGCATCTGATCCTCACAGATTAGCATCAACACTTTGGTTGGCTGCTTGGATATTGAAAGGAAGATCTCCTTGGAGAGCTGGGAGGTGGGTGGGAAAGCAGGGATTCTAGGCTTTTCTGTGGAGACTGCTTGGAGGTGGTGTACATGACATTGGTGGGCACAGCAGGTGAGGCATGTGGGAATAGCAGAGATGGAAGTGGAGATGGGGCATCTTGGTGAAGGTTCCCAAAGTGCTGGCAAAGGCTCTGAAAAGACTTCAGGAATTAACTGAAATTAATCCTGAATCCCCATTCCTACCTTGACCCTATATTTTACACACAAGAAGAGAAACTTGTTGAAGACCACGTTGTTTGTGGAAGAGGTAGTCCACTAGACTTAAATGCCAAGTTTAATTCTTACGCTTGGTGGTGGTGGGTTCAGAGTGTAACCACATGGTCAGTGGCAAGGTGGATATAAATTTTTCTTCTTGAAGCACTGGCTTCCATTTGCTTTCAGGTGTTCCTAGGTTCTATGATCCTTTACAGAGTATTCCTGAGTTGGCATATTTGGAGCTTTCACTCAATGAGTAATTACTTGCCATGGACCAGGTGTTGACCTAGATGCGATGGAAGCTACAGGAATGAAAACAAGAAATGATCACTACTCTTCAGGAATTTTCAGATACGTTCTCCAGTCACTATCAGTTGTTTTGTTTTGTTTTGTCTTGTTTTGTTTTGTTTTGTTTTGTTTTTGAGACAGGCTGAAGTGCAGTGGCATGATCATAACTCACTGCAGCTTCAATTCTTGGGTTCAAGTGGGAGCCTGGCTAATTATTATTTTTTTTCTATAGAGATGAGAGTCTCATTATGTTGCCCAGGCTGGTCTCAAACTCCTGAGCTCAAGCAATCCTCCTGCCTCAGCCTCCCAAAGTGCTGGGATTATAGGCATGAGCCACCATGCCTGGCCTATTCACTATCAATCTTAAGTAACCTTGATAACCATTAATTCTTTTGATCCAGGCCTAATTTGATATTTGTGCAGTTGCCAAGGCCAAAGTCTTATTGGAAAGGAGGAGAAGAGCTTTTAGTATATTGATTAATTGGGGACCTGTCTTCTCTGTTGTAATAGGTAACTAATTAGACCATGAGCTTTGATGAACACTATTATAATGTTAAAGTGTTGAACAAAGTGGGGCTTGTTCCAAATGTTAAGAAATGGATAAGATACACCCAATAGGACACTTGAAGATAGCTATGAAATTGCTAGCCCCAGATCAAGCAAGGGATTATAATTGATAGCAGAGTAAACCCAGCTCTAACTAAGAAATGTTCACATGGCATAAGCTTCAACTCTAGCAGTCCTGTTTGCCTTATTTATATTCTCCCATGTGCTTTCATCAGGGTCTTAGATCACACTTATGATAGCGGGTGGGTCTGTGTGAAGAATTCCGATTAATGAAACCATGGCAGAGTGGAAAGGGAATAGGGGCTAGAGACAAAAGATCTGGGTTTCAATTCTGTTTTTGTCACTGAAGAACTTTGTGACTTGGGTAGAAAAATTGAGTTTGAGTTTTCTGTTTGGTAAAATGGGTATAGTAATACCTATTTCATAACCTTTGTTGGATGGAGTAAGATAATGTGTAATAAAAGTGGTTTGCAAACTGTAGGTTACTACGCAATGTCAATAGCTACTATGTGCTTTTGGAGCCAGATAAACCTGAATTCTAAACCTGGCATGAACCATTTACTTGCTAAGTAACTTGTCTAAGTTATTTAACTTTCTGAACTTCAGTTTCCTCATCCATAAAGAGGGACTAATACCCACTTATCTGGTTACTGTTCTAATATTTAAATGAGATTGTTGTATGTAAAACAGTGTCCACCACATTGTAAGGATGCCTATAGCCATTCCTAGGTTGTTAATGCTAGGATGGCAGTGGCTGTGTCCTATATATCTTTGTGTTCTTAGAATGTGGCAGAGACTGCTACACATAGTAGACTCTTAATTTTGGTTGAATAAATAACTAAGGAATCTTTGTATATATATCTCCATGCACAGCATAAGCTACACTTACACAAAGTATTCATTGGCCAAGCAGAGCTACTCCTGGGTTTATTTCAACCCCAGCTCTACCCTAGTGGGTCATTTGCATTCATCTCTCTCCCTGGAGGAAGACGAGGTCATGATGAGACTCAGAGTCTGCAGCAGCAAAGAGCTCCAGTACATGGCTTTGGTAAAAGATACAAATTTCTATGTTACTGTTCCTCAATCAAGCAGTCAATCAACAAATGTTCATTGAGTTACCACTACGTACCAGGCACTCTTCTAGGCGTTGGGGATTCAGCAGACAGACAAGGTTTCTGTCACTAGTCCCTTTAGACAGTACAGAGAGTGACTTCTAGAGTTTCTGCTTCTTTTCTTGTTTTCTTTTTGAGATGAGTAGATTTGAAGATCTGGAAGTTGAAGCCTGGGAAACTTGTTGCAGTCACTGAGATGGTCTCCATTTGAGGATATTAAGGATCTATGAAGGACTGGAGAATTAAGCATACAGTAGTCACATACACTAGTCAGTAAAGACGTAATTTACACACACACACACACAGAGAGAGAGAAATTAGTTTTCTATTGCTACTGTAACAAATTACCACCATGACTTAAAAGGAAAATTCCTGCCCCGTCTCCCATTTTTTTTGTGTGTATGGGGAGAAAGTTTTGGATCTACTGTCTTTGCAAATTTCAAGTGTACAATACAGTACACACAGTACCTGACTTACAATGGTTCAACTCACACTTTTTCAACTTTATGACTTTTTGACTTAATGTATACATTAATATTCATCCAGCCATTCTTTTTTTCACTTTCAGCACAGTATTCAATAAATTACACGAGATATTCAATACTTTATTATAAGATAGGCTTTGTGTTCAATGATTTTGCCCAACCTAGGCAAAAGTGTTCTGAGCACGTTTAAGGTAGGCTAAGCTAAAGCTATGATGTTTGGTAGGTTAGGTGTATTAAATTCATTTCTGACATGATATTTTCAGTTTATGATGAGTTTATCAGGGTGTAACTGTATTGTAAGTTGAGGAACGTCTGTATTATTAACTATACTCATCATGCTGTACATTAAATCCCCAGAACTTATTTATCTTATAACTAAAGTTCATACCCTTTGACCAGCGTCTCCTCATTTCCCCCAGTCCCCAGCCCCTGGCCACCACATTCTTCTCTCTTTTTCTATGAGTTCAGCTCTTCTAGATTCCACATATAAGTGAGATCATACAGTATTTGTCTTTCTCTGTCTGACTTATTTCACTTAGCATAATGCCCTCAGAGTTCATCCATGTTGTTGCAAATGGCAGGATTTCCTTCTTTTTTATGGCTGAATAATATTCCATGTATCTATAAATTGCAATTAATTTATTTACAAAATTTCTATGGGTACATAGCAGATGTGTATATTTATGGGGTACATGAGATATTCTGATACATGCCTACAATGTGTAATAATCACATCTCACATCAGGGTAAATGGGGTATCCATCACCTCAAGCATTTATTCTTTTTTGTGTTATAAACATTCCAATTACACTCTTAGTGATTTTTACAATGTACAATAAATTACTGTTGACTGTAGTCACCCTGTTGTGCTGTCAAATACTAGATCTTATTCATTCTAACTATATTTTTGTACCCATTAACCACCCCCACTGCTCACACCCACCCACCACTCTTCCCAGCCTCTGGTAACCATCATTTTACTGTCTGTCTCCATGAGTTCAATTGTTTTAATTTTTAGCTCCCACAAATGAGTGAAAACATGAGAAGTTTGGATTCCTGTGCCTGGTTTATCTCACTTACCATAAGGACCTCCAGTTCCACCCATGTTGTTGTAAATGACAGGATCTCATTTTTTATGGCTGAATAGTACTCCATTGTGTATATATATCACACTTTCTTTATCTACTGGTTGTTGATGAACATTTAGGTTGATTCCAACTCTTGGCTATTGATATGGTTTGGTTGTGTCCCCACCCAAATCTCACCTTGAATTGTAATAATGCCCACGTGTCAAGGGCAGGACCGGGTGGAAATAATTGAATCATGGGTACAGTGTTCCCCATACCGTTCTTGTGGTAGTGAATGAATAAGTCTCAGAAGATCTGATGGTTTTATAAATAGGAGGTCCCCTTGCACAAGCTCTTCTTGCCTGCCACCATGCAAGATGTGACTTTGCTCCTCCTTTGCCTTCCACCATGATTGTGAGGCCTTCCCACCCATGTGAAACTGTGAGTCAATTAAATCTCTCTCCTTTATAAATTATCCAGTCTTGGGTATGTCTTTATTAGCAGAGCGAGAACTGCTAATACAGCTATTGTGAATAGTGCTGCAATAAACATAAGAGTGCAGCTATCTCTTTGATATACTGATTTCCTTTCTTTTGGGTATATATTAATACCTAGCAGTGGGATTGCTGGATCATATAATAGTTCTGTTTTTTTGTTTTTCGAGGAACGTCCATACTGTTCTCCATAGTGGTTGTATTAATTTACCTTCCTGCCAACAGTGTACAAGGGTTCCTTTTTCTCCACATCCTTGCCAGCATTTGTTATTGCCTGTTTTTAGGATATAAGCCATTTTAACTGGAGTGAAATTATATCTCATTATAGTTTTGATTTGCATTTCTCTGATGATCAATGATGTTGAGCACCTTTTCATATGCTTGTTTGCTATTTATATGTCTTCTTTTAAGAATCCCAGCAGTTTGGGAGGCCAAGGTGGGTAGATCACCTGAGGTCAGGAGTTCGTGACAAGCCTGGCCAATATGGTGAAACCCTGTCTCTACTAAAAATACAAAAATTAGGTGGGTGTGGTGGCGGGAGCCTGTAATCCTAGCTACTGGGGAGGCTGAGGCAGGAGAATTGCTTGAACCTGGGAGGCGGAGTTTGCAGTTAGCCGAGATCATACCATTGCAATCCAGCCTGGGCGACAAAAGCAAAACTCCGTCTCAAATAAAAAAAAAAAAAAGAAAGAAAGAAATGTCTCTTCAGACCTTTTGCTCATTTAAAAAAATAGTAATTACATTTTTTCCTGTTGAGTTGTTTGAGCTCCTTATATCTTCTGATTATTAATCCATTGTCAGATAGATAGTTTGCAAATATTTTCTCCCATTGTGTGAGGTCTGTTCACTTTGTTAATTGTTCTTTTGCTGTACAGAACACAATTTCTTCTGCCTTTCATCTGTTGGAAATGCAAATTTTTAATTTTACAATTCTATAGGTCAGAAATCTGACACAGATCTCACGTGGCTAAAATAATCAAGGTATAAGCTTTTCTGGATGCTCTAGGGAAGAATCCATTTCTTTGAATTTTCCAGCTTCTGGAGGCTACCCACATTCCTTGGCTGGTAGCCCCCTGCCTCCATCTTCAAAGCCAGCCATGACAGACCAAGTCCTCATGCTGCCATCTCTGTGGTTCTCTCACTGACCTTCTGTAGTCACATCTCTCTGTGACCACAGATTGGAAAAGTTCATTGCTTTTAAGAATTGATGTGGTTGTGCATGGTGGTTCATGAAGCCGAGGCGGGTGGATCACCTGAGGTCAGGAGTTCGAGACCAGTCTGGCCAACATGGTGAAACCCCCATCTCTACTAAAAATTCAAAAATTAGCTAGGTGTGGTGGCAGGTGCCTGTAATCTCAGCTACTTGGGAGGCTGAGGCAGGAGAATTGCTTGAACCCGGGAGGTGGAGCCAAGACTGCACCACTGCACTCCAGCCTGGGCAGCAGAGCGAGACTCTATCTAAAAAAAAAAAAAAAAAAGGAAAAGAAAAAAATTGATGTGATTGAATTGAGTTCACCTGGGTAATCCAGGTTAATTTCCTCATATCAAGGTCAGTACTCCTAATCACAGTGCAAAATTTTGCTATGTAAGGTAAAATATTCACATCTTCCAGAGATTAGGGTGTGGCATCTTTGGAAACCACTCTTCTGCCTATCAGGGGGTGGGAGAAGGAGGAGGATGGGGCAGAAGGATTTCCCTGATGTCTTTACCAGGAAAATGGGCTTTCAATAACTGAAAAGTTAAGAATTAAGAATGCAGCTAAAGGTCAACATTTTCTAGTAAACTATATTACACTCTGCTGCACAGTCAGCAGCTGAATACATAAGACATGACACTGAAGGCACAAGTCAGCTCTGTTAACTTCTGCCCCCTTCTCATCCAGGAGCCCCTGCTACACACAAGCCATCTCGGCGCAGGCAGTCAGATCTGTGTTAATTGCTCTTTAATCTTTGTTATGTTTTCATGTTTCTATCGGATGTCAGATGAGCCCCAGGTGGTAGAATAGCTGAAGTTTGTCTTCGGTGCTACCCCTGTCTTCACCCTACCACTAAGCAGACTCTTCTGCTTAAAAGCACACACATAACTATCTGAGGATATTTTTTTCTCTTTCTTTCCCTCCTTCCTTCCTTCTCTCCTTTTCTCCTTCTCTCCTTCTCTCCTTCTCTCCTTCTCTCTTTCTCTCTTTCTTTCTTTTACAGAGTTTCACTCTTGTTGCCCAGGCTGGAGTGCAATGATGGGATCTTGGCTCACTGCAACTTCCGTCCCCCAGGTTCAAGCGATTCTCCTGCATCAGCCTCCTGAGTAGCTGGGATTACAGGCACCTGCCACCACATCCGGCTAATTTTTTGTATTTTTAGTAGAGATGGAGTTTCACCGTGTTGGCCAGGCTGGTCTCAAACTCCTGACCTCAGGTGATTTGCCCACCTTAGCCTCCCAAAGTGCTGGGATTACAGGCATGAGCCACTGGGCCTGGCCTATTTCTTTCTTTTTAAAGGTATACATATGGGGAAAGACTGGAAGAGAACACTCTAAAATGACAGTAATTGTTAGGCGGTGAAACTGTGGATTTCTTTCTTATCTCTCTTCTAAATATTATCTAATATTCTTTGTATTTATCAATAAAATATATATTCACAAGTGTCAGCCATTTGATGGAGAATGATTTTCAATATGGAACTGAGAGTTGGAAGCCAAATCCTAGATTTTATACTTTTATATCTGAGGAGGCAGCCTTGCTCAGAAGTGAGAAATACGAGAATCATGTGTAGCTGAGTTGGAGTTCTAATTCTTCCATGTACAACCTAGTTGACTCCCTGCAGATGACTTCATTTCCTCAGCTGTAAAATGAGAAAACTCAGTGGTTTACCTTATAGTGTTACTGTAGGAACTAAATTACAGATGCATGAAAACTTCTTGGCCTGGTGTCTGGCACGTAATAGGCCCTCAATAAACATAAATGTTATTTTTAGAACTCAACCATTGCTTAACCCAGCCCTCAAAGCAAATATAAAATCCATTATCAGAGACAGCAGGAGTGGTCATACTTCTAGTTTCTGAATGTGGTAATTATGAACAAGCAGAATGTTTCCACTTGAGAACCTTCAAATTGAGCGAACGCTCATAAATGACCTAATCATATATACTATTTGCAATGCAGGATATTAAAACAAATAAAAAAGCAGCCTTCTAAATTTATTTACTTATTAGTTATGGTGCACTTAGTATATTCCAGCCCCTCTAGAGACAGATTTCTGTTCCCAGGAACTTACAGTGTACCAGAGAGAAAAGAAATGAGCACATAAAAAGCTTTAAAAAGACGCAGAGTAGCTGGCCTGGCATGGTCGCTGACAACTGTAATCCCAGCACTTTGGGAGACGTAGGCAGGTGAATCGCTTGAGCCCAGGAGTTCGAGACTAGCCTGGTCAATGTAGTGAAACCCCATCCTTACAAAAAAACACAAAAATTAGTCAGGCATGGAAGCACACACCTGTAATCCCAGCTACTCTGGAGGCTGAAGTAGGAGGATCACCTGAGCCCAGAAGGTGGAGGTTGCAGTGAGCCATGATCACACCACTGCACTCCAGCCAGGGCAACAGAGTGAGACCCTGTCTTTAAAAAAAAAAAAAAAGCCAGAATAGACAAGAACTCTGGATTCTGGAAGGTTAGAGGAGAGTGCTTCTCTGCAGAGGTCGGGGAATGATTCATGGAGGAGATGGGGTTTGAACTGGACCTTCAAGGAGGTGTATGGTTTTGACAGGGTGATGAGGTGGTGAGAAGACATTCTGAATTTCCCTGCAAGCATTTTCACATACAAGCTATTACCAACACAAAGATTCAGTCAAGTCATTCTCAAGAGTTATACTCTTTGAAATAGGGAAGAGTTTCAATGCAATATTACATGGTTCCTAAAATGATAAGTATGCAAAGAATTTAATGTAAGATGCTTATGTTAAACAGTTCTCACAAAAGAATATATCAGGCCGGGCACGGTGGCTCATGCCTGTAATCCCAGCACTTTGGGAAGCCGAGGCAGGCGGATCACGAGGTCAGGAGATCAAGAACATCCTGGCGAACACTGTGAAACCCCGTCTCTACTAAAAATACAAAAAAAAATTAGCCGGGCGTGGTGGCAGGAGCCTGTAGTCCCAGCTACTCGGGAGGCTGAGGCAGGAGAATGGCATGAACCCGGGGGGCGGAGCTTGCAGTGAGCAGAGATCGCGACACTGCACTCCAGCCTGGGCAACAGAGCAAGACTCCATCTCAAAAAAAAGAACATATCAAAAATGTATGCAGAGTATCATCTCAGTTATGTCAAGTACACAGAAAAAAGATGAAAGGAAATACTTGAAAATGTTAATACCTGTGACTAGGTATTAAGAGTATGGATTTTTTCTTCTATGTAGTTATTGTTCATATGTGTGTACTAAATAGAATGGAGTATATAAAACATATGTTCAGTTTTAATAACAACGAGAATATAAACACTTAACTCACCACCCAGGTAGAGAAATAAACCATTGCTAGGACTTAGAAGTTCCCTTCTTTCATAGTGTGCTTTCCTTTACCCCCAGATATTATTGTGTTGCCTATTTCCTTAGAATTTTTCAATCTGTGTCTCTCTAAACACCCTATTGCCAAAGTTCTGGGGAAAAAACCCGAGTCTCAAACATAAAGCTAGCTGCCTATGAAAAGAACAATATTGTCACTATTAGATGATGGCGCTCAGGAGGAGATAAGGTGAACAGAGCCTCTGAGTCATAGTCCTGCCGTAGCTTTCCCGAGAGTTTACCTGCACCATCTTGGACGAGACAATGGGCAAGACCCCTCTTCATGGGAACAAAACTGTTCTTTTAGACTCTCCATCAGTCTCTTCGGGACTGCCTTCACCCCTCTCCAATGCTGGCTCACCGCTTTCCTGTGTCCCACATTCTTTTCATGATTACTGCCTTATTTTGTAGGAACACTGCTTCCAAGAGCTTTTTGAAAAAGGGAGGATACATGGTATATCAACAATCTAAGACCTTGAAAACTTAGAATTACTTTTATTCTACCCTTATCTTTAGTAGATGGATTGTCTAGATCTAGAAATTTTGTTTGGAAAATGATTTTTCTTCATTATTTGGAAATCTGTCTGCCCCCCTTTTTTTGAGACAGAGTCTTGCTCTGTCACCAAGCTGGAGTGTAGTGGCACGATCTCCGCTCACTGCAACCTCCGCCTCCTGGGTTCAAGCAATTCTCGTGCCTCAGCCTCCTGAGTAGCTGGGACTACAGGTGCACACCACTATGCCTGGGTGATTTTTTATGTATGTATGTATGTATGTATGTATGTATGTATGTATGTATTTTTTATTTTATTTATTTATTTATTTTTAGGCGGAGTCTCACTCTGTCACCAGGCTGGAGTGTAGTGTCGCGATCTTGGCTCACTGCAACCTCCGCCTCCCGGGTTCAAGCAATTCTCCTGCCTCAGCTTCCTGAGTAGCTGGGACTACAGGCGCGCCACCATGCCCAGCTAATTTTTGTATTTTTAGTGGAGAAGGGGTTTCACCACGTTGGCCAGGATGGCCTCAAACTCCTGACCTCATGATCCGCCGGCCTTGGCCTCCCAAAATGCTGGTATTACAGGCGTGAGCCACCGCACCTGGCTTTTCCCCTTTTTAAATTCTTTTCTTTTCTTTTTAGAGATAGGGTCTCACTATGTTAACCAGGCTGTTCTCAAACTTTTGACCTCAAGAGATCCTCCCGCCTCAGCCTCCCAAAGTACTGGAATTACAGGCTGAAAACATTGTTCCATGGTCTTCTAGCTTCCCCATGTTAAGTGTTGAGAAGTCCTAATCCTCCATAAATCACCTTTGCTTTCTCTGGACTCTTGTAGAAGCTTTCTTTCCCCTCAATATTGTGAAATTCCACCATAATATGCCACCCTGTGGGTCTATTTTCATCTGTTGTGTTAAGCACTTGGGGGATCCTTTCTGCCTATCAATTCATGTCCCTCGGTTTGCTAAATGTTTTCGGGTTATTTTATTGGTTTTTGTCCCTCTATTTTTTCTTTTCCTCTTCAATTATTTGGATATTCGGTCTTTTGGGCTGGCCGTTTGTTTTTCTTATTTTGTCATTTTTTTTTTTTACCTCTTTGACTTTTTGCTTAACTTTCTGGAAGACTTTCTATGTAGTATCCTATTCAATAGCTGAGTTTTTCATTGTTGCTTTCATGTTTTTAATTTTATGAGCTCCTTTTTATTTTGTTCTCTGAATACTACTTTGTTGAAACACAACATTCTGTTCCTGTTTCCTGGTTGCAATATCTTCTTTCTCTGAAGGTAATATTGATAGTTTTGTTTTCTTCTCTCTGCATAATTGCTGTATCTTTCAAGTTACATTTGACTTTTTTTTTAATCTTTGTACTTCATGATAGCGGCTTTCCTTGGATGTCTAGTGCTACTTGAATGTATGTAGACTTCCGATTAAGATCTGATCTAAATGTGCTGATGGGAACCTCAAAGAGGAGTGGGACGTCTGACTCTGAGCCTCACTGTATTGTGATTTGGGTGAGCTGTTTGTTGCATAACCTTCAATGTCAGAATCTGTAGGCATTTCCTGTTGGTCTGGTCAAATTCTCAGGGAGGCATCTTCCATTTTCCTGCCTGATGCTGCTTGTTCTGAGACTTTGAGGATTCTATGGTACACATTGGATTGGCTCTCAGCTTTCCCCATTGCTAGCTTGGAATTCAGCTTCTTGATTCTATTACTTCTACCTTTCTTGTAATTGGGAAGTGAAAAAAACTAAATAACAAACAAACAAAGGTAGGGCTATGGTGTGAGGTTAAATTCTGGATCCTAACATAAAATTTTTCTTTCAGAAAAGAGCCAGACCTGTGTATGAAGATGCAAAAATCAAGGACATTATGTATGTCTAGCTGTTCAGCTAACTTTTCTGTCACTTGGGGTAATAGAGGCAATCCTGGATTTCTAGAACAGCAGAATGTTAGAATTGGAAGGCACCTTGGGGCTAATCAAGCTGATACATGTGCAGAAAAACCCCAAGCCAACCAGCCTATATTTGCTCCAGATGGCATTCTCTGAGCTTTGCGTTTGCCTGGCCTAATGGACAGCTAGCTCCAAAGCCTTAAGTACACGTCTTCCAATAGGAGAGGGGGAACCCAGAAGTCTGGGATCTTGAAGGAAAGGAAACTTAACAGGTGATCTGGCCAATGGATTATGTACTCACAGAGGCACCAAAGCAAACTGTATACAAGTTGCCTCATCAGGTTTTGCCCCTTTCAATAAAGTTCTGAATATTTGGAAAAGGCTTGGTCCTGGAGGGGAGGGTCAAAGCGTGATTATAGGGAAGAATGATGGAGAAACCCGTCATCTCCCATTGCGCTACCATGGGTAATCCAAGGCTAGAACCCTGATTTCCAAACCCATCATTAAAACCTGTGCCATGGGGCAAGTAATAAAAACTATTGTTATAATACTTCTAGCAGGCTTGATTGGTAGAATCATGGTTAAAAAAAAATAGGAACAAGAGGCTTTTAAGATGATCTTAGATGTCATTCTGGTTGTTCTTTCTCTTGTAATTGCACTCATTTGGAAATATACTGACTTGATGCCATACCCTCCCTTTTTTGTTTTACCATATTTTGTATTTTTTTTTTTAACTGGAAAATCTGCTAGACAAATTCTAAAAGAGCTGTAACCCTATTTTTATATTTTGTATTTAATGTAATTATGTTTATTTATATGAATGGGCATTAAATTCATGTTTTTCTAATTTCAAAATGTGTAGTATCCTATTTTTGCATGTACCCAGCCCCTAGTTTCCTTCTCTAGAGTCAACCAATGTTATCAGTTTTTAAAATATATCTTTCAGAAACATTTTATCCACGTACAAGTAAATAAGCACATATTCCTTTTTTCTTCCTTTTTACCTTTTGCACAAATGGCAGCATTTTATACAAGGTTTCTGCACCTACCTCCCCACCAAATACCGCTTACTGTTGCCTCACATACTTCTGCGTAATAGTCCATTGTATGGATGAACCATGATGGATTTAGCCAGTCCATTATTGATGATCCCCTGGGTTATTTTATCTCCACTTTTTCTTTTTGGGGCTTTATTTTCTTTCTTTCTTCTTTTATTTATTTCTGAAAAATAAGACATAAATATTTAGAATTTTTTTTGAGACGGAGTCTCGCCCAGTTGCCCAGGCTGGAGTGCAGTGGCATGATCTCAGCTACTGCAACATCTGCCCTCCTGGTTCAAGCGATTCTCCTGCCTCAGCCTCCCGAGTAGCTGGGATTACAGGTGCCCACCACCACGCCCAGCTAGTTTTCTGTATTTTTAGTAGAGACGGGGTTTCACTATGTTGGCCAGGCTGGTCTCAAACTCCTGACCTCGTGATCCACCTGCCTTGTTCTCCCAAAGTGTTGGGATTACAGGCATGAGCCACCGTGTCCAGCAAACATTTAGAATTTTAATAGTTATTGCCAATTTACTCACTAAAAAGATTATAATAGTTTACATTCTCATCAAATAGGAATGGAAGTGCCTGTTTTTTTCATAGTTTCACCAAGGCAGATTATCCTCAGTCTCTGAAATATTCATCTAATAGGTGTTATTTATTGGATTTTAGATAGCATTTTCCACAATTTAAACAAAAGGCAAATAATTATCAGATAAAAATTACAAAATAGGAAAAGCAAAATGAGATGATTTTTAAAAATCACAATCCCACCCAGCAATAACAAAGTGATAACTTGGCGGGTGTTTACTGCCAGTGCTACAATTTATATTCCTTTTCTTCCTTTTTTTTTGGTACAAGTATGGTAACATACTCTATTTATTTTTTCATAGCTTATTTTAAAAGTTAATAATATATGATGAATATTTTAATATTATTAATTACTTTTGTCTTTAATACATTCAAATTTTTATTATATAAATTTTGAAACATGTAAAAGTAGATAGAACACCATAATGAGCATCCACATGTCCACTACCTAGATTGAAAAATTATTAACATTTTTCCATTTCATTTCATCTATTTCTTTTTCTTTGCTGAGTATTTTAACATACTTTCCAACTACCACGACATTTTATCCTAAATAAACTTGCAGATATTTCTAGATTTTAGTAGACCACTATTCCTCAGTTCTCTTCATAATCTGGTACCATTACAAGTGATTATATACATATATATGTGATTATGTTATATAATATATAATTATGCATATATCTAATAGGTGTAATTTGTTAATTTTTAAAGATAATCTTAGATGTCATTCTAAGATGACATTACATATATAATATACATATTATATGATATATGTATTTTATATGTACATATACATATAATTATAGATATGTATTATACATACACGTAATTATGTGATAGAGTTACAGGGCTGCTCTGAGGCAAACCGGCGGAACCAGGCAGGCTCCTTATCCTTCAATACCAAGCACCCTTGTTCTTTCTCTTAGAGAACCAGCAAAACCATTTACACAAAGTTGCTGGGAACATAACCAAATAATACATATTGAAGAGCTCATAGGTCTTTTAAAATTTCTCTTCAAAGCAACATTAGCTGTGAGGTAGCTTGGCAAGAATTAATATCCTTGTTTTAAATACCAGAAAACAAAGGTTCCATGAAGCTCAGGACTTGCTGAAAGGCCACACACTAAAGAACAGAGCTGGGATTCAAACTTATCTTCTTACTTTAAAACCACGTCCTTCCTCCTAAGAATTTTGCATCTTAAAAGAAGACTGCAGGAGATGATGGTACTTTACACAATATGATGATTTGGTGATGTGGAATTTTGAGCTTTGGAGGAACGTATTTGGGTAAGGAACTACCTTTTCAAAGACTCCAGTCTCCCTGCCTACCCTACCAGGAGTTTGAGATGAGCTGATGAGGATCTGCCTTGGAGAAAGAACTGGTTGGGGAGATTTTGCAAAGAAAGAGCTATGGGATGTAGGGATTTACTGGACATTGGAAAAGAGGAAGAAGCATCAGGGAAGATGCCAAGGTTTGAGCCGGGATGAAAGGAAGAATTCAGGCTTAGAGCTGATTATGGGGAAGGATAGTACACATCCATTTCACATGCTACTTTTGGAAAAACCTCTAGATAGAGGTGTTGAGTAGTCACTTGGAGATGCTGGATTACAGTTCAGAAAAAATATCTATAATAATAGGATAATAGATAATATAATATATCATCTATAATGAGTCCTAACTGTAGAGTTAGGACTGTAATGAGTTAGGACTCATTGAGATAGAGGTGATGGTAGGTAGAGGCCATGGCAGGAGATGACTAGAGACAGAATTGAGAGTAAGATGTGGAGAGGCCAAGGATGAAGTCTTTTTTTCTTTTCTTTTCTTTTTGAGGAGTCTCACTGGGTCGCCCAGGCTGGAGTGCAATGGCGCGATCTTGGCTCACTGTAACCTCCGCCTCCCAGGTTCAAGCAATTCTCATGCCTCAGCCTCCCAAGTAGCTGGGATTACAGGCGCCTGCCACCACACCCAGCTAATTTTTTTTGTATTTTTAGTAGAGACGGGGTTTCACCATGTTGGCCAGGCTGGTCTCGAACTCCTGACCTCAGGTGATCCACCTGCCTGGGCCTCCCAAAGTGCTGGGATTACAGGCATGAGCCACCGCACCCAGTAAGGATGAAGTCTTAACGTAGAGTCATGTTTAGGGTCATCAGAAGAAGGAAGTGACAAATGAAGGAGACAGAGAAGAAGCACTGGAGAGAGAGAATGAGAGGATAGTGTAGTACCACCAAAGTCAGATGAAGAGTCCCACCAAAGAAGGCAGGGCTTGGTCAAAAGACAAAAGGTGGCCTGAGTGAGGCAGGCGGATCACAAGGTCAGGAGTTCGAGACCAGCCTAACCAACATGGTGAAACCCTGTCTCTACTAAAAATACAAAAATTAGCCAGGCGTGGTGGCACACGCCTGTAATCCCAGCTACTCAGGAGGCTGAGGCAGAAGAATCACTTGAACCCGGGAGGCAGAAGTTGCGGTGAGCCGAGATCACACCATTGCCCTCTAGCCTGGGCAACAAGAGCAAAACTCTGCCTCGAAAAAAAAAAAAAGAAAGACCTATGGTTACAGGACATCAAGGAGGATGACAACTGAGAGAAAAGGCCATTGGATGTGATAAGAGCTGAGAGCATGTTTTGCACTGAGTGTTTTTGGGGAAAATCAGGTTGAAGGATTATGAAAGGGGTGCAGTATGGATAAAATAATATATCACTCCATCACCTTATGCGCCTCCACAGGGGTGATCAGCCCCTGACCATGGCAAGGCAGTGGGACATACACTCCTCTCTCTCTGCTGCTCCAAGCCTCAGCTTCCATTCTCTTGCAAGTACATATTGCACCAAATCTGTTGTAGTTCCTTCAAACTTCCTTCTTCTTCCTAAATAAAAACATTGACACAGGTTACAATACTCTTTGCCCTCTACCACACAATTACTTGAATAGCTGCATGATTCAAAATTTCATAAGGAAGGCCCTGGCAATAATGAGAAGGGAATGGAGAGGAGAAGGGAGAATGAGGGAGATTGTGTGTTTGTATGTTTAATTAAGATATACTATGCACATACAGGAAAGTACACAAATCTTAAGTGCACAGCTTGATGAATTTTTGCACAATATATACTGTATAACCAATATCCAGACCCTGATATAGAACATTTCTAGCATTGAGGGCTTCCTCCATGCTCCGCACCGTGACTATGGAGAACTTATCCAACTCCAGAGAGGAGAGTTGGATAAGTTCTCTCCCCATGGGGGAGAGAAGGAAGGGGCAAGTGTTGGGAGCAGCAGAGGAAATAACTTTTTGATATTCACACTCCTAGATAATATCTGTATCAATTGTCCTGTTTTTAATGTTTTGGCTGCTCCTGAGAAGCAGGATAGCATGACGGTAAACAGTGTGGACACTGGGTTGCTGCATGGGTTTGAATCTCAGTTCTACCACTTACTGGCTTTGTGACCATTCATAACTTATACAGCATACCTCAATTTTCTCATCTGTAAAATGAGGCAATAATGATACCTACCTGATAGGATGAGGGAGAGGATTGAATGAGACACTGAGAAAAGTGCCTGGCACGTGGTCGGCATTCAATACATGTTAGCTCTTTTTAAACCATTAATGGGAATGCCAGGTGCACTACCAGAGCCGATGGAGCATATATGTTGTGGGTGGGTCACGTTGACCCTTCAAATCTCATCCTTAGCTATATCTATAATACCACTTATAAGGAACCAGGGTTTTTCACTACACCTCCCTTATCTTACATGGGTACACACTCTTTTCAGGATTCAGTCTCTCCCTGGCATCTCTCATCTAGTGTATCCCTGAGCTCTGCACATGCAGCTGAGGGAGTGGAAATGCCAAGTCTACCTCTGGTGGTGACCTTATCAAGACCTTTCCAACATACTTGCTGGGTCATCGGAAAGGCTTGCTCACTGTGCAGTCCAGCCAGCTTCCAAGGAATTCATCAGTGGGCTGGAATTGGGGTGTGTGTGACCTCGGCTGCTCCCACGGCTTGCCCCTTCCTTCTCCCCACCCTGACTTCACTTCTGGAGTTGGACCAGTTCTTCACAATCGCGGCCAGGGTGACAGCAAGGTGTGATGGATGGACGAGGAGCCACGGAGTGGCAGGGTGCTTGGTCAGAAACTCAAGGCTGTGTTTATGAGAAGGAAGAGGCTGTTTCCTGGAGCAAGCATAATGCAGCTCTAAAAAAGGCAGGGGAAATACATCATGCAAGGGAGCATAACCCTGGGAGGGCCACTGGGAATCAGAGTACCAGAGAAGCCCTGGCAGGTCAAGGTGCCTCTGACAAGGCCTTTTTTATAGGCCATTTGCGTGAGGGTTTGCTGCTGTTCCCTGCAGAGCTGACAGCCACTCAAGGTCTCAGTGGGAGCTTGGAAGCTAATCTTAGCTGTTGCTTTCCAGACCTTCTCCACTGGTCCCGCTGATGCATTTGGAAAAGAAATAACAAACTCTATTGTTTTAAAAAACCGCAAAAAATGACCATTTTGGCTGTTGACTCTTGCATTGCTGCAAATAGATTGGGATCATCAGCTCCTTCCTTTCCCTCCAAACCCAGGGCAAAAGAAAGTTTAACTGGATTCTCCCTGTGGTTAAGAGAGGTACCAAAATTTTCTCCAAAGAGTCTTAACAGCTGTTTATCCCTAAAGCATTCTTGCTCCCCTGATTTCCTTGAAGATCCTACTGTGCTATAAAGGAGCCTCTGGATAAATGAGCACTCTGTGTTAGTTTCTTATGGCTGCTGTAACAAATGGCCACAAACTTAGTAGCTTTATACAACAGAAATTCATCCTCTTACAGTTCTGGAAATGCAAAGTCCAAATTGAGTCTTATGAGGTTAAAATCCAGGTGCCAGTAGGGCTGGTTCCTTCTGGAGGCTCCAGGGGAGAATCCGTTTCTTGCATCTTTCAGCCTCTGGTAGCTGCTGTTATTTCTTGGCTTGCAGCCCCTTCCTCCATCTTCAAAGCCAGTGGCGTAGCATTTTCTACCTCTGAGCCTGCCTCTCTCGGCTTCTGTCATGTGTCTCTTCTGTAGTCTAATCATCCTCTGCCTCCCTCTTACAGGACACTTGGGATTAATTTAGGGCCTACCTGGATGACCCAGAATAATTTCCTCATTTCAAGATCCTGCAAAAACCCCTTTGCCCATGCAAGGAAATATTCACAGGTTCCATAGGGTGAGAAATTGGATTTTTTTGGGGGCTGTGATGTTTTATGTTATGTGTCAACTTGACTGGGCTAAGGGATGCCCAGATAGCTGGGAAAACATTATTTCTGGATGTGTCTGTGAGGGTGTTTCTGGAATTGGTAGACTGAGGAAGGAAGACCCATCCTCACCCATGTGGGGGTGCATCTCCAACCTGTTGAGCACCTGAGTAGAAGAAAAAGGTTGAGGAAAGGGCAAATTTGCTCTCTTTCTGCTTAAACTGAAACATCCATCTTCTCCTGCCCTCAGACATCAGATAATGATGCTCTTGGTTCTCAGGCTTTAGGGCTCAGACCAGCACTTACTCCATCAGCCACTCAATTCTCAGGCCAGATGGCAGATTATGGGACTTAGCCTCCATAGCCACATGGGCCAATTCCTGCAATAAATCTCCTCTCTCCCTCTCTGCTCATATATATATATATATATATATATATAGCTTTTCCAAAAAAGCATCTTAAAAATTGAATCCAATTTGTTTTTTAGTTTAAGCATGTACTTTCAATCTCACCACACTTCTCATACTCTATACAGGCATATTTCCAATTTATTCATTACTTATTCAGCCCCTGAAGGCATTTGAGTTTGCAACCTCTGGGTCAAGGTCTTTTGGGATGTGATAGAGGCTGCCAAATTTTCAGAGTGAAAGCTGTTAAGATAAGGACAACTATGTTTACAGCCATATCCTATTATATAGGAGATATATCTATATCTATGTCTATGTCCATGTCTATGTCTGTATCTATCTATCTCCTCTATTGGTTCTGTTTCTCTGGATAACCTTGATTAATACAGGGGGCATTATTTAGCCTACCATACCCTCAAGTAACTACAGGAATTTATTGAACATTTACTGTTTGTTAAGTACCATGCTAAATGTCTTAATGCAGGTGCCCTTTTAACTCTCCAACCTTGTAAGTAGCCACTGGCCCTAATCTGCAAGCAATAACAGCTAACATTCATATGATTCTAATTATGTGCCAACCTCTCTTCTTGGGCTTTAGATATATTAACTCTTCTAACCCTCACAGCAACCCACAAGGTATATATTATTATCTCCATCTTAGAGGTGGGGAAACTAAAGCATGGACAGGTTAAGTAATCTGCTCCAGATCTTCTAGTAAAAGGCAAAATTGGAATGTAAACCAAAGCACATAATTACTAAACTTTCTGCCAGTCCAGCTTTGTTCTTCTTACTTTATAGCAGAAGAAAATGTACCTGGCTCTTGATTGTCCTTACTCCATTGACACTATGAAAGTGGTACTGTGATCTGAGGGTAACCTAGGAGGTGAGTGGGCCAAATATTAGAGTTTTTCTCACTGCCTGGATGTGTTCCTTTGCATTCAGTAGTGCCCTTATATCCCCTTGGAAACTAAGCATTCTTGGAGGAGTAACATATTGTCATTAATACAGTGGTGTGAATAAGTTTACTGATAAATTTTTTGAGATAGGGTCTTGCTCTGTCATCCAGGCTGGAGTGCAGTGGTGCAATCATGGCTCACTGCAGCTTCAATCTCCCGAGCTCAAGTGATCCTTGCACCTCAGCCTGGATGTAGCTGGGACTGCAGGCACCTGCCACCACAACCAGCTAATCTTTTTATCTTTTTGGAGAGACAGGGTCTCACTATGTCTCGAACTCCTGGGCTCAAGCGATCCTCCCACCTTGGCCTCCCAAACTGGCATGATTACAGATGTGAGCAACCATGTCTGGCCCTGAGAAATTTTTATAATAGAAAGAGGAGCACAAACTTGGAGAGTTAATAAAGAGAAAACTGGCATGCAGCATGCCAGGGTCAAAAAGTGGGTGGAAGTTTGCAGAATAAAGCGAACCAACTTCTGTCCTGGAAGGAAGAGGACATGGGAAGATGAAGAAAGAAGAAAGAAGAAGGAGAAGAAGAAGAAGGAGGAGGAGAAGAAGAAGAAGAAGAAAGAGAGGGAGACAGAGAGACAGAAACATAAAAGCAGGCTTGACCTGACAAATGAAAATTAGAGTGTCAAATTTGCTTCAAGGTGGGCAAGCTGAAAGTGTGGAACAACCAGAAATTGGAGCAGGCATGTTACTGGGAAGCAAGGTGGAGAGAAGAGATGATAAAAAGAACTCACTTCTTTAGACTTTTCATTCCAATAAAACCCCAGTCCATAAACACAATCTGTTAACTCAAGAAGTATTCATTAAATTCCTACTGTGTGCTCAGGGCTTTTCTAAGAGCTGCCACTGGAGAGACTCCCATCATCATAAATATAATCATGATGTAATATAAAACTGGCAACCCAGGGGCCTAATATTAAAAGCAATCTTTTCACCAGCAAATCATTTTTTTATATTATTATTATACTTTAAGTTTTAGGGTACATGTGCACAATGTGCAGATTTGTTACATATGTATACATGTGCCATGTTGGTGTGCTGCACCCATTAACTCGTCATTTAGCATTAGGTATATCTCCTAATGTTATCCCTCCCCCCTCCCCCCACCCTACAGCAGTCCCCGGTGTGTGATGTTCCCCTTCCTGTGTCCATGTGTTCTCACTGTTCAATTCCCATCTATTAGCGAGAACATGCGGTGTTTGGTTTTTTTGTCCTTGTGATAGTTTGCTGAGAATGATGGTTTCCGGTTTCATCCATGTCCCTACAAAGGACATGAACTCATCATTTTTCATGGCTGCATAGTATTCCATGGTGTATATGTGCCACATTTTCTTAATCCAGTCTATCGTTGTTGGACATTTAGGCTGGTTCCAAGTCTTTGCTGTTGTGAATAGTGCCGCTATAAACGTAAGTGCATGTGTCTTTATAGCAGCATGATTTATAATCCTTTGGGTATATACCCAGTAATGGGATGGCTGGGTCAAATGGTATTTCTAGTTCTAGATCCCTGAGGTATTGCCATACTGACTTCCACAGTGGTTGAACTAGTTTACAGTCCCACCAACAGTGTAAAAGTGTTCCTATTTCTCCACATCCTCTCCAGCACCTGTTGTTTCCTGACTTTTTAATGATCGCCATTCTAACTGGTGTGAGATGGTATCTCACTGTGGTTTTGATTTGCATTTCTCTGATGGCCAGTGATGATGAGCATTTTTTCATGTGTTTTTTGGCTGCATAAATGTCTTCTTTTGAGAAGTGTCTGTTCATATCCTTTGCCCACTTGTTGATGGGGTTGTTTGTTTTTTTCTTGTAAATTTGTTTGTGTTCATTGTGATTCCAGATATTAGCCCTTTGTCAGATGAGTAGGTTGCAAAAATTTTCTCCCATTTTGTAGGTTGCCTGTTCACTCTGATGGTAGTTTCTTTTGCTGTGCAGAAGCTCTTGAATTTAATTAGATCCCATTTGTCAATTTTGGCTTTTGTTGTCATTGCTTTTGGTGTTTTAGACATGAAGCCCTTGCCCATGCCTATGTCCTGAATGGTATTGCCTAGGTTTTCTTCTAGGGGGATTTTTATGGTTTTAGGTCTAACATTTAAGTCTTTAATCCATCTTGAATTAGTTTTTGTATAAGGTGTAAGGAAGGGATCCAGTTTCAGCTTTCTACATATGGCTAGCCAGTTTTCCCAACACCATTTATTAAATAGGGAATCGTTTCCCCATTTCTTGTTTTTGTCAGGTTTGTCAAAGATCAGATAGTTATAGATATGTGGCATTATTTCTGAGGTCTGTGTTCTGTTCCATTGGTCTATATCTCTGTTTTGGTACCAGTACCATGCTGTTTTGGTTACTGTAGCCTTGTAGTATAGTTTGAAGTCAGGTAGCGTGATGCCTCCAGCTTTGTTCTTTTGGCTTAGGATTGACTTGGCGATGCGGGCTCTTTTTTGGTTCCATATGAACTTTAAAGTAGTTTTTTCCAATTCTGTGAAGAAAGTCATTGGTAGCTTGATGGGCAAAGCATTTTAAAAATTGAATCAGATTTTTAAGTTTAAGCATGTACTTTCAAGCTCACTACACTTCTCACATTCTATATCAGCATATTCCTATTTATTCATTATTATCCAGTCCCTGAAGGCATTTGAGTTTGCAGCCTTTGGGGTAAGGTCTTTTGGCATGTGATAGAGCTGCCAAACTTTCAGAGTTAAATGTGTTAGGCCAAAGAAAACGATGCTTACAACCATCTTAGTAACACTAGAAGGTCACACACCTGATCTTTCAGTCTCATTTGTCCACTAAGTGTACCCCATTAGAAGACCCGTATGTCATAAATTTTCCTGCCACAAATTATAGGGTCAGATCATTTGCCACTTTGTTCTCCACCCTTGGCTGTCCTGGGAGACTGAAGGTTGTTTCTCTTTCTGAGTACATTGGGAAGTGTTTGTCTCAATGGCTTTTAATGGGTGGGCAAGATTCACATTTAGTCTTCACATGTACATGGGTCATGTGGCTAGGAGGGTAGTTTGGGTCAAGACTCATTGGTGGCTGGCAAGGCCTGAGATACCAACAACATGTCAGATGATTCTGCCAAAAGTGATTGGATGTAGAGCTAGAAGAGAAAGCTTAGATTCATTCATTCATTCAACAAATATTGAATGCTAGCATTTTGCTGGATGCTGGGATCACAGCAGTGAAAGACAAAGTTCCTGTCCTTGTGAAACTTACATCTAATAATGCAGCTATGCAGAAATCACGTATGCAGTCCAATGCCTTTAGCATATAGACAAGGAAATCAGGATCATATGGGGCACACGAATTGCCTAAAGTCATACAGCTTGTACGTGACAAAACAGGGCTGAAAAAAAGGTTTGACGCTGATTGCCTGGCTTTTTCTACTTCTTCCTTCCTTCTTACCTTCACATTTTTCTGAATGGTTTTTATCTGCTTTCATTTTCCACAATGATCCATCCTAAACCATCCTGCTACTGAAGTTGACCTTATTGAGGTCTCCTGAGCTTGATTATCTATTGATTCTTCTATCTTCAAGAATTGAGCATTTTGTCCCTTATTCGTAGAGCAACTTCCCTCCTTTATATTATGTTCTTTTTTTCCCTTTAAGTTATATTCAAAGGCTTTACTACCTTCTGTAGTTATTATATTTCTACAAAGGGGTTAAATCCTTAAATCCTTGTTTAAGAGTGGGTTTATTATTTCTTTTTCTTTGAGACAGAGTCTCACCCAGTCACCCAGGCTGGAGTGCAGAGGCGCGATCTCGGCTCACTGCAACTTCCACCTTCTGGGTTTAAGCGATTCTCCTGCCTCAGCCTCCTGAGTAGCTGAGACTACAGGTGTGCACCACAATACCCAGATAATTTTCGTATTTTTAGCAGAAACAGGGTCTCACCATGTTGGCCAGACTCATCTTGAACTCCTGACCTCAGGTGATCAACCCACCTCGGCCTCCCATAGTGCTGGAATTACAGGCGTGAGCCACCGCACCTGGTCTTAAATGGGTCATTTTTACAGAAGAATACATGCTACATGATTCCATTTACATGAAATTTTTGGAAAGGGAAATTCCAATTATACAAAATTCTAAACATTCTAGAAAAGGGAAATGTATGAGTAGTTGCCTAGTGTCAGAGTTGGGAAATTACTGCAAAGAGCCACAGTGGAACTTTTTGGGGGGACAGAAATATCTTACTCATTCAGTTTGGTGGCGGTTACACGTGTATATACGTATGTGAAACTTGTCGAACTATATGCTTAAGATGGGTATGTTTTATTGTTTGTGGATTATACTTCAATAAAGTTGACTTTTTGAAAAAGAAACCTTTTGAAACAGGTTTGCCTTTCTGCAAAGAAGCAAATAGGATCTGCCAACTACAGAGTTCAGACTTAAAATGCAAAGACTTAACTTCAGAGAGTGAGACTGGAGAGGTGAATCTGCTCAGCTCATTTGGTCTCATTTGCCATGTGCCTGTCATGATGTAGGATTTTGCAGCAAGGAGTGTGATTCCGGTATCTTTATATATAATATAGATACATATTTTTCTGTGTCAGGGGAGGGGTTGGGGTGAGAGGTGAGGAGTGAAGAACAACATGGTCTTTAAATATGAGCCAAATTCTCCACCTAGTACTCAATTTATAGAGCCCTGCTCTTATCCAGGAGAAAAAACTGGCCGTGGATATGCCTTTAGAGAGGCATGTAAGTATGGGCACATCTATTCTACTTTATGGCTGAATTATGGACTTTTCAAGCATAGTTTTTATGATACATGTTTTTCACCGTGTAAGCTCACTTTACAACTTAACTATCCCTCATTTAAAAATCAACTCCACTCTGTTTTCAGCGTGATTGGGGCTAAAGAATAGAACCAAATTCTAGGTCCATCACTGTCTAACTTCCCTCTGGGATATTTGAAGAAGACATTAGGTCTTCTCTGAGCCTCAGTTTTTTTTATCAATGAAATCGGGATATCTGTCCAATATACTTCCCAGGCTGGTTATGAGGATAATGTGAGTAATGAGCCTCCACCCTTATTATTGATCTTCATCTTCAATTTTATTCTCAAGCTCAACCTCATTCTCTATTTTCATCTTCTCCGAATGATCAAAATCAGTCTCAATAAACAGTATTTGATGATAAGGAATTTCTTGTTTCCTGAGTAACCACACCTACTCTCCAGCTTGCCAGCACAATTTCTGACACGCTATTTTTCTTTCGACAGTCGGTAGATAATTGTTTTTATGTATTTCCATTGAATAAGTTTGTGTGTTGTTTTCTCCAGCAATTGGTAAGTCCCCCAGGATAGGAACTGTGGCTGCATTTTAGGCTAAGAAGATATCATAGCTCTATTTGCATTGTGGACAGTTAATATATGTTTGTTCCTGGTGATGACATGTGTACTCTCACATTAGGTACACAAGATTTCTTCACTGATCATTTTCATCTGCTGTTTGTGTTGGATCTAGTTTATCCCTTTTCTTATTTTCATGATACATTATTTACTATTATCACTAGATTTTACTCAGTGTATATTTATCATGCTAGGTAACAGGAATACAAAAAGAACAGACACAAACTCAACTCAGACTTTAAGTCTAGTAGCACCAACTAAGTTTCTCTCTCTCTCTCTTTTTTTTTTTTTTTGACAAGGTCTCACTCTGTTTCAGGCTGGAGTGCAGTGGCTTGATCACGGCTCACCGCATCCTTGACCTCCTGGGTTCAGGTGATTCTCACACCTCAGCATCCTGAGTAGCTGGGAATACAGGTCCATGCCACCTTGCCTGGCTATTTTTTTCTTTCTTTTTTTTTTTGTAGAGACAGTGTCTCCCTATGTTGCCCAGGCTGGTCTCGAACTACTGGGCTCAAGCAATCTCCCTGCCTCAACCACCCAAAGTGCTGGGATTACAGGCATGAGCCACTGTGCCTAGCCTGTTTTTCTCATTTTTAAATACATTTTATTTACTTTGGTTTTGTACTTGTTTTCAAGAAGTAATTCAACTTGAAAGAATAGCCATAATTTTGTGAAAAATTGTTGGTTCCTTCTTACAAGGACCAGGAGAGACAGCAGCTTTTGAGATGTGATTCTTTTCAATGATTCTTTAACCACAATATAGCTGAATTTGCTGTTATATTTGGCATGCTTTGCATTTTTCTAGCATTCAACCAGACTCCTCTATTTCCTTTTAATGAGGAGGAAACTTAGGTTAAATAAAAGTGCACCCCCCACCCCCGAAGTAGTAAGATGCTAAAGAAAGATTAGGAACACTTGTACAGAAAGCAAAAAGGAGAACTTTTCATGATCTTTGCCTTGGAAGGAGATTGATTTGTTATGTTGGATTACCCCAGCCATGGATAATTGCAAGATACCCATGCTTGGGGCATATGACAGGCTAGAGCTGTGGCGTTCTAGCCTGACTGAATCTTAGTGAAGGAGTGTGTAGAGATGCAAGCTGCCCTTTCCTCTCAGTATGCTGATTTAGAGCTGGAGTAGATCAATGTGTGAAGCAAAAGTACACGGTTGCCTGTCCTAGAACCTTCTAGTTAGGAAAATACTTCGCCACATCTTTTAGAAGGCAGTCAACTAGATAAACATCATTTTGTTTCTCAGAGCATAAAGAATAAATTCTAAGCCAGACACAGTGGCACATGCCTGTAGTACCAGCTACTCGAGAGACTGAGGTGGGAGGATTGCTCGAGCCTGGGAGTTCAAATCTAGGCTGGGCAGCATAGAGAGACCCCTATCTCTAAACAAACAAAAAAGCTAAAACAAAAACTGAAACAAACAAAAAGAATAAAATTCAAAGTGTCCCCTCCCTATATATGGGATCTATCAATATAACTGATTACCTTATTATTGCTGTTTCAACTTCCATTGTCCAATGTAGTTTACTATGGTGGTTTCACAGTATAGACCAGAGTAGTAAATACTTTAGAAGAATGGGAGTTTGGGATATATTTTGTGGTACAGAGCAGGTAGGAAGGTGCACATCCTTTGCCTAGTATCTTTATCCTGTTATGTAGCTTTATTTTTTTCTAGATCCTTCATAATCAGGGGCCCCCTTATCTCCCTAAACTTGTTTTCCATATGGTTCCTCAATCAAAACCCCTCTCACAGGTTAGGTCAAGTTTCCTTACTTTCCTCCCTCCCCCACAGGATACAAATCCCTCCCTCAGTTCCCCTTGGGAGGAATGCCTTTTCTGCCTTTCCCAATCCTTTCCTTCCTCCAAGGTCCACTTTAGACCAGCGTCCTCCATCAAGTCCTCCCTGACAGCTCCTGCTCAGCGCCCTCTTCCTTCTCTGACCTCCTAACACACAATGCTGTGTGATAATAATAGCCTCCATTGGCCCAGTGGTTGACAAAGTACTGCCCTCACTTTTGATTTTCACAAGCCCCAGGGGTTGGTAAGGAGAATTTTCTCGTCCCCTCAGAGGGAATGAAAGACCAGCCCAAGGCCATATTGCCAGTAAATGGCAAAACTGGGATGTCAGTCCAGGCCCTTGAAGTCCAAAGCTTTTCTATGACAGTCCTTTGTCTCTAGCTCACACATCTATACCTCAACAGTGCCTAGCTCAGTGTTGTGAAAAATCAGATTCTCCAATAACTATTTGTGGATTGCTGTATTGATCTCAACAATATCACCCTATATGCCACCTACTCCCAACTCAAAGTGGCTGCCTCTATTTGTCACGGGCCATCAGCGTGGATGAGTGAGAGTCTGCAATTCACAAGTAGAAGGTCTACTCTTTCAGTCATCTTCTGTGATGGAAGCGTAGTTGAGGACTGGGGTCTCCAGGGAGGCTATCTGGGAGGGGCATGATCTCCCTGAAGAGACAGTGGGGTGGAATACCTTTAAAGCAAGGCAGAATGAGGACATGATTTCACTTGTTTATGAGGGGCTTTTTAAAACCAAAGAAAAGGAGTTTTTAAAAAACACAGGCAGAGAAAATCTCTCTCCTTTGGCTGAGTGACATTTCATGCCCGTTCATATCGTTATGTCAGTCTTTGAAAAATGAAGAACTAAAGCAGTCTCTTTCTCACTAGACAAAAGGAAGAACTGGGTGTTTCCCCAGGAGGAGACCCAGATGTGATGAGTGAAGCATTAGGATTGAAGCTGAGTCACCCCAGCACTGGAGGTGTGGGGTGGGGTCAGAGCTTTCTCCTGAGCCTTCAAAAACAGCAAAGTGTATAGGGCCATAGCCACACATACTTGTGGCTGCAACCAGTGCTGGTATTGTCAGCATCTGGGGCATGGTTTAGGGAGAATCTCCAGCTGTCTTTATTTCTTTCAAAATGGATCTTCTCTAGATCAGGTGGGCTGGTGTTTTGTTAATGACTTAAAAATAATTTAATATTCACAAGAAGGTACAAAACAGTACAGAGAATTCCTTTGTACCCTTCACCCAGCTCCCCCCAGGGATAATATCTAACCATTATTCATTTGTTTTTATTGCAGTATTTAAGAACAAATAATTTATTATTATCTCATGGTTCTGAATGTTGAACTCTGCTGGGTGGTTCCGTTGCTATCACATGACAGCTGAGGCTGGAGTTATTTGAAAGTTTCTTCTCCTGTGTGAAGCTGTTCTGGTCAGGCATCTCCTTCTCCATGCAGCCTCTCCAAGTGGGTAGCTCAGGCATTCTAACAGCAGAGTGGTGTCAGCATGAAGATTTCTTCTTCCTCAAGAGCAGTTGCTCCAAGAGGCCTGCGTGAAAGCTGAAAGGCTTCTTATGATCTAGTCTTGAAAGTCCCAGAACATTTTATTGGTCAAGCAAGTCACTAATGCCAGCCAGATTCAAAGGAAAGAGAAATTAGACTCCACATCGCAACAGAAGAAGTGGCAAAAAAATTGGATGGCTATCTTCAATCCACTACAACTGCCCTGCAGTTTGGTGGTCACCAAATGAGTGGATGAGCATGCTAAGGAAGAGATCATTAGAAGTGGTGTTACAGTCCTTAGTAGGATAAGTCCTTATGTCTGATTGGTCCTATGACAACTGTCATTCAGTCACTGTGTCACAGCACCAGTAGGCAGTATTTGTTCAATAAACGTGTGACAGAGGCTCATGCCTATAATCCCAGCACTTAGGGAGTCCGAGGCAGGAGGATTACTTGAGCACAGGAATTTGAGACCAGCCTAGGCAACATAGTGAGACTCCCATCTCTACAAGAAATTAAAAAAAAACTAGCTGGGCATGGTAGCGTGCACCTATAGTCCCAGCTACTTCTCAGGAGGTTAAGGTGGGATGATCACTTGAGCCTGAGAGTTTAAGGCTGCAGTGAGCTGTGTTCTCACCGCTGCAATGCAACCTAGATGACAAAGTAAGACCCTGTCTCAAAAACAAAAAAAGAGTGTGACAGAGAAATTGAAACATCTTCTCAACCCACATGTAGTAAATGGAAATAAGTAGAAAAGTAGTGACTATCTCTGTGGACTTTAGGGTAAACCCTGGAATTGGCCTTGCACTGCTGTAGCTTCTGTTCTCCAAATAGGCTAGAATCCATAGAATGTTTTTATATATGCATCCATTACAAAGCAATCTGCCTGGAAGAGATGAGGCACTATGCTAGGTGTTCTGCGAGATGCCAAGATGGCTTCAGTATGGCCCGCACTCTTCGGAACATGGAGAACAATTCTTCCCTACCTTCTGCTGGGGTCTTATTTTCCAGCCTGGGTGTTAAGCATAACTGGAAAATGGAGAGGACCTAGGTGGTAAGGGGAAACGGCTAGGGGAAGCAAGTGGCACGATTGTTGTGATGGTTAAAACAGGTTTGCATGGTTGTCCAAAGGGAATCCGCAGCTTGCTTCTCAACAGCAGCCTCTCTCTGCCTCTTCTGCAGGAACCGCCCCTTCTGGCTGTCTCTTGGGCAGAAAGCAGGGAGTGGAGATTGGCATGCTGGACTTTTTTTCTAAAAAAAAAAAAAAAAATGTATCCTCTTCCCTGCCCAGATGTCCAGTTATCCGGGGAATAATTCTTTGAGCAGGTATTGTCCGAGTTTCCACTCGGAATCTTTCCTGAGGGGTAGGGAACATCCAACCTCTGGCGAGGGGAGTTGGGGAAGCATTTCAGGCAGGAGCACAGGGAGCTTCCCAGGGGCTGGAGAAGCCAGGAGAGAGCTAAGAATGATGATGGGCTTCTTGATTAAGGAAAAGGCTCAAAGTGAGCAACTCAACCGGTTTGTGTATTGAACACGCTTCCTGTGATCTTCCTCAAATTAAGGATGATGATAGTTCCAGTCCGGGGGTTTGTGGGGAGGAAATTCAGTGGAGTGGAAATTAGGTAGGAAATGTAAAATGGGCGTGTAATAGCAAAAGAATGGAATGAAAGGGCTCCACCTGGAGGCCTTTTCTGGTGGCGGTAGCGGAAAAGTGGAGCCCAGGTGTGTCTGGGCAGTGGTCTTAGAGTCGGAAGAAGAGAGGAGGAAGGTTCTCGGGCTAAGACCCCTTCATAAATGATGTCAGATTTTGGAGTTCTGGAATGATGGAATGAACTGGAAGAGAGCTGTGCATGTGTGGACTCTGGAGTGTGTGATGAAGCAGAAGGGGAAAAGCTGCCTTCACCGAGGAGAAGCGGTGAGCCAAACGCCGAGGACCAGGCTTCCAGGGCGCATTCTCTGCGGTGGCGTTGCAGTTCTCTGGATGTGCCATCTTCTTCCATACCTTAGTGCCTTTGCCTGTGCTGTGCTTTCTGCCTGGAGTGCTGTCCTCTCTTCTTGGGCCTGGATGATACGAGATTTTAAGGTTCGACGGAAGCACTGGGACCATGGGAGGACCCTTTCTGATCACTCCAATTTGGATTGGGGGCCCCTCTTCTGTGTCCCTTGTGACTTGGATCCTATCGGACATGAGCTCCATGAAAGCCAGGATTGTATCTGTCATGCTCCCTGTAACGTTCCTAGTGCCTGTAGCTTGTAAATTCTCAATAAATGCGAATTTACTGAATGAAATATCACTGTTGTATCTCTGCCAGTATCCGTTATCGTAGGTATTACAGTTGTGAGTGGACTTGTCTGTCTTTCCCATTGGACTATGACCTTCCTGAGGGCAGGGACCATGGCTTATCCATCTCAGTATACCCGGCACATTAGCTCAGAGTCTGGGAAATAGTGGCTTAGCAATATTTGTTAAATGAATGTTAAAAAGGAAGAGGGTAGTCTGGGGGCACAGGGACGGTTAGTGATTATAAGCTCTGGCTCACAGTAGGATCACCAGGAGAGCTTTAAAAATACTGATGCCTAGGTTAGGCCTGGTGGCTCATGCCCTTAATCCCAGCAGTTTGGGAGGCCAAGATGGGAGGATTGCTTGAGGCCAGAGTTTCAGACCACCTTGGGCAACATAGTGAGACCCATCTTTACAAAAAAAAAAAAAAAAAAAAAAACAATTAGCCAGGCATGGTGGTGTGCACCTGTTGTCCTAGATGCTTGGGAGGCTGTGGCAGGAGAATCGTTTAAGACCAGGAATTCAAGGCTGCAGCAAGCTATAATTGCACCACTGCCCTCCAGCCTGAGCAACAGAGCAAGATCCTGTCTCTAAAAACAAAACTGATGCGTAGGCTTCACACCAGACAAATAAAAACAGTCTCTGGGGTGGGGCCCAGGCATCTGTATTTTTAAAAGCTCCATGGGTAATTTTAATGTTGTGAATCGCTGGGGCTAGGCTCCAAAGAAATGTCAGAATTTTAGAGCTGTCAAAAGAACATTCCAGAACAGAGTCCCTGTCTGCTGGAGAGGGGAGGGCTTTGGTTCTTTTCCCAAACTGCGTAGGTACCAGAGCAGAAGAGAGTAAGAAAGGCTACATTCCATCCTAATACTCAATGGATTTTCTCTGGGAGAAGAACTGAGGTAGTCAAACGTGCTCTGTTTTTGAGAAATTAGGGCATTTCCAAGAACAGCAGTCTTTGCCATCATTCCCAGAACCAACAGAATCAGCATTACCTGGGAGCTTTTTAGAAATGCAGAATCTCTTGGCTGGGCTCGATGGCTCACACCTATAATTTCAGCACTTTGGGAGGCGGAAGTGGGAGGATCGATTGAGCCCAGGAGTTTGAGATCAGTCTGGGCAACAAAACTGAAACCCATCTCAACACCACCAAAAACAAAATAGAAAAAAATTAGCCAGGCGTGGTGTTGTATGTCTGTAGTCCCACCTACTTGGGAGGTGAGGCTGATCACTTGAGCCCAGGAGCTGGAGGTAGCAGTGATCCATCCGTGATGGTGCCACTGCACTCCAGCCTGAGTGACAGAGGGAGAACCTGGCTCAAAAAAAAAAAAAAAAAAAAGCAAAAAGCAGTAGCTGTAGTCCCTCCCAAACCTACTGAATCAGAATCCATTTACACAAGATCCCCAGGTCATTTCTGTGCACTTAGAAGTTGGAGAAGCATTGATTGAGGTAGTTGTTCTCAAAGTGTGATTGGGGAATTGTCGGGGTACGGGTGAGGGTGAAAGGTGGGCTGTGGTTCTCACATTCTAGCCAGTTTCAGAACTATCTGAAGGGTTTATTAATCACTGATTACTGGGACAATTCCCAGTCCAAAGGGAAATTGATTAACTCATAAACCATCTCATTCAGTAAGTCTGGGGTGAGGCATAAAAATTTGCATTTCTAACAACTTCTCAGGTGCTATTGATCCTGCTGATTCTGGATCATGCTTTTGGGCTATTACACATCAGAGTGTTATGACCATTCGTGTATAATTCTTTGTACAACGACATGCTTTCATGTCTTTTGGGTAAATACCTAGGAGTGATGTTGCTGGATCATAGAAGAATTGTATTTAATTTTTAAAGAAACTCCCAAACTATTTTTCAAAGTAGTTGGACCATTTTATCCTCCCACCAACAATGTATGAGAGTTCTAGTTCCTTCAAATCTTCAACTCTTTGAATGGTCTACTTTAATGTAACCCATTATAATAGGTATGTGTGTGCTTTTAATTTGCATTTCCATGATGACTAATGAAGTTATCTTTTCATGTGCTTTTTTGCCATCTATATGTCCTCTTTGGTGAAGTGTCTGTTCAAGTCATTTGCCATTTTCTTATTGGGTGGGTTAATTGTTTATTATTGAATTTTTTTCTAATTAGGTTTTGATAGTTCTTTATATATTCTAGCTACATCTTTTATCGTATATATGATTTGCAAATATTTTCTTCCAACTTGTGGCTTGTCTTTATTCTCTTAGCAGTGTCTTTCAAAGAGCAGAAGTTTTCAATTTTGATGAAATCCAGTTTATCAATTTCTTTTTTATTAAATGTGCTTCATTTGTGTCTTTTTTTTTTTTTTTTTTTTTTTTTTTGAGACAGGGTCTTGCTTTGTCACCCAGGCTACAGTGCAGTGGCATGATCATGGCTTACTGCAACTTTGCCTACCGGGCTCAACTGATCCTCCCACCTCAGCGCCCCCCAAGTAGCTGTTACTGCAGGTGCTCACCACCATGCCTGGCTAATTTTTTTTTTTTTTTTTTTTTTTTTTTTGAGATAGGGTCTTACTCTGTCACCCAGGCTGGAGTACAGTGGCTCGATCTCGGCTTACTGCAACCTCTGCCTCCTGGGTTCAAGCTATTCTCCTGCCTCAGCCTCCCGAGTAGCTAGGATTACAGGTGCCCACCACCAAGCCTGGCTAATTTTTTGTATTTTTCGTAGAGATGGGGTTTAACCATGTTGGCCAGGCTGGTCTCAAACTCCTGACCTCAAATGATCCACCTGCCTCGGCCTCCCAAAGTGCAGGGATTACAGGCATGAGCCACTGCACCCGGCTATGCCTGGCTAATTTTTTTTTTTTTTTGGTAGATATGAGGTTTTGCCATATTGCCCAGGCTGGTCTTGAACTCCTGAGCTCAAACAATCCACCCGCCTCAGCCTTGCAAACTGCTAGGATTACAGACATGAGCCACCAAGCTGGGCTGGGTCTAAGAAATTTTTACCTAACCCAGGGTCATAAAAATTGTCTCCTTTGTTTACTTCTAGAAATGTTATCATTTTAGGTCTTACATATCATTATAGGTCTTATATATGGATATCTAATTTTTTCAGCATCATTTGTTGAAAAGACAATCTACTAAATTGCTTTCTACCTTTGTTGAAAATCAGTTTTTCATATATGTGTGCATCTATTTCTGTTGATCTCATTGTCTGTCTTTAATCTGATACATTGTCCTTTAAAAAATTATTAGTTTCTGGCCGAGCACGATGGTTCATGCCTGTAATCCTAGCACTTTGGGAAGCCGAGGCGGGCGGATCACGAGGTCAAGAGATCGAGACCATCCTGGCCAACATGGTGAAACCTCGTCTCTACTAAAAATACAAAAATTAGCTGGGCGTGGTGGCACACACCTGTAGTCCCAGCTACTAAGGAGACTGAGGGAACCCGGGAGGCGGAGGTTGCAGTGAGCTGAGATTGAGCCTCTGCACTCTAGCCTGGTGACAGAGACAGACTGCGTCTCAAAAAAAAAAAAATTAGTTTCTTTTTTAACAATTTTAACTGTTATTTTAGATACAACTTTTATGTGCAGATTTGTTACATGGGTATATTGCACCCAGGTAGTGAGCGTAGCACCCAATAGGTAGTTTTTCAGCCCACACTCCCCGTCCCTTTTCCCTCCCCCCTCCCCTCTCTAGTAGTCCACAGTGTCTATTTTTCCCATGTTTATGTTCATGTGTGCTCAATGTTTAGCTTCCACTTATAAGTGAGAACATGCAGTATTTAGTTTTCTGTTCCTGTGTTAATTCATTTAGGATTATGGCCTCCAGCTCCATACACATTGCTGCAAAGGAAAAGATTTCATTCTTTTTTTGTGGCTGCATAGTATTCCATGGTATGTACGTATTACATTTTCTTTATCCAATCCACCATTGATTGGCATCTAGGTTGATTCCATGTCTTTGCTCTTGTGAATAGCATGGCAATAAACATACACATGCATATGTGTTTTTGGTAAAATGATCCATTTTCCTTTGGGTATGTATCCAGAGATGGGATTGCTGGATCAAACGATAGCTCTGTCTTAAGTTCTTTGAGAAATCTCCAAGTTGCCTTCCACAGTGGCTGAACTAATTTACATTCCCACCAACACTGTATAAGCATTCTGTTTTCTCTGAAGCCTCATCAATATCTATTGTTTTTTGACTTTTTAATAATAGCCTTTCTCACTGGTGTGAGGTGGTATCTCATTGTGGTTTTGATTTGCATTTCTCTGATGATGAGTGATGAAGAGCATTTTTTCATTTGTTTGTTGGCTACTTGTATGTCTTCTTTTGAGGAGAGTCTGTTCATGTCATTTGCCTATTTTTTAAGGGGGGTTGTTTCTTGCTTGTTGATTTAAGTTCCTTTTAAATTCTGGATATTAGACCTTTGTTGGATGTGTAGTTTGCTAATATTTTCTCCCATTCTGTAGGTTGTCTGTTTACTCTGTTGATAATTTCTTTTGCTGTGCAGAACCTCTTTAGTTTAATTGATTCCCACCTGTCAATTTTCATTTTTGTTGCAATTGCTTTTGGGGACTTAGCCAAAAATTCTTTGCCAAGGTTGATGTCCAGACAGGTATTTCCTAGGTTTTCTTCTGGGATTTTTATAGTTTGAGGTCTTACATTTAAATCTTAATCCATCTTGAGTTAATTTTTACATATGGTAAAAGGTAAGGGTCCAGTTTCATTCTTCTGTATATGCCTAGCCAGTTATCTCAGCAGCATCTATTGAACAGGGGGTCCTTTGCCCATTGTTTATGTTGGCCTTGTTGAAGATCAGGTGGTTGGAGATGTGCAGCTTTATTTCTGAGTTTTCTCTTCTGTTCCATTGGTCGATGTGTCTGTTTTTGTATCAGTACCATGCTGTTTTGGTTACTGTAGGCTTATATAGAATATTTTGAAGTTGGGTAGTGTGATGCCTCTGGTTTTGTTCTTTTTGCTTAGGATTGCTTTAGATATTCAGTTCTGTTTTGGTTCCATATGAATTTTAGAATGGTTTTTCTAATTCTGTGAAGAATGGCATTAGTAGTTTGTTAGGAATAGCATTGAATTTGTAAGTTGCTTTGGGCAGTATGGCCATTTTAATGATATTGATTCTTCGTTTGCATGAGGATGGAATGTTTTCCCATTCATTTGCATCATCTGATTTTTTTGAGCAGTGTTTTGTAATTCTCATTGTAGTAATATTTCACCTCCCTGATTAGCTGTATTCCTAGGTATTTCATTTTCTTTATTCCTGTTATAAATAGGATTGTGTTCTTGATTTGACTCTCACCCTGCACGTTATTGGTGTATAGTAATGCTACTGGGCCGGGCATGGTGGCTCCCACCTGTAATCCCAGCACTTTGGGAGGCCGAGGCGGGTGAATCACAAGGTCAGGAGTTTGAGACCAGCCTGGCCAACATAGTGAAACCCCATCTCTACTAAAAGTACAAAAAATTAGCTGGGCATGGTGGCAGATGCCTATAATCCCAGCTACTCAGAAGGCTGAGACAGGAGGGTCGCTTGAACCCAGGAGGCAGAGGTTGCAGTGAGCTGAGATTGCGCCATTGCACTCCAGCCTGGGCAACAAGAGCGAGACTCCATCTCAAAAAAAAAAAAAAAAAAAAAAAAAAAGAAATGCTACTGATTGTCATACATTGATTTAGTGATACATTATCTTGATTACTGTGGCTTTATAATAGTGTTAGTCCTTCTACTTTTCCTTTTTCAAAGTTGTTTGGACAATGCTTCTTTTCAAAGTTCTTCGGACTTTGCATTTCCATATAAATTTTAGAGATAATTTTTCAAATTCTACTAAAAGTTTGCTGGGATTTTTATTGAAACTGCATTGAATCTACAGATCATTTTGGGGAGAATCAAAATCTTAAAAAATTGTGCTTTCAGAGTCATGAATATGGTGTATCTCTCTATTTAGGTTTTTAATTTCTCTCAATGTTGCTTTGAAGTTTTCTATGTACAATTCTTCCACATCTTTTGTCAGATTTATACATAAGCATTTATATCTTTCATCAGTTTTATACATAAGCATTTACATCTTTCAATGCTCTTGTAAATAGTATTTTAAAATTTCAGTTTCCAATTGTTCATTGCCGGTGTATAGAAATATCATTATTTTTTGCATATTGATCTTGTATCATGCAACCTTGCTGAACTCACTCTAGGAGTTTTTTGTAAATTCTGTAAGACTTTCTGCATAGATGATCATGTCATCTGTGAATAGAGAGCGTTTTACTTGTTTCTTCCCCACTGGATGCTTTCATTTTCTTTTCTTTATTATTTCATTGTCTACGTTCTCAGTACAGTGTTGAATAGGGGTATTAAGGGTAAATATTACTATCATGTTCCTGCTCACAGAGAGAAAGGATTCAGTCTTTCATCGTTAAGTATGTTAGCTGTAGATTTTTTAGAGATTAAAAAAAAAATCAGATTGAGGATGCTCCGAACTATTCCTAGTTTGTCCATTAAAAAAAAATCAGAAGTGGATGTTGGGTTTTGTTAATAATTTCTCTGCATTTGTTGAGATGACTATATGGTTTTTCTTTTTAATTTAATTAATATGGTGAATTACACTGATTTTTCAAATGTTAAACCAGCCTTATATTCCTGGGATAAACCCCACTTGGTCATGAAGTGTTATCCTTTTTATATATAGCTGGATTCATTTTGACAAATTTTGTTTAGCATTTTTGTACCTATGTTCATAAGGGATATTGGTCTGTAGTTTCCTTGTAATGCCTTTATCTGGTTTTAGTATCAGGGTAATGCTGGCCTCATCCAGTGAGTTGAGGAGTATTCCTACTTTTTCAATTTTCTAGAAGAATTAATATAGATTTGGTATTATTTCTTCCTCAAATGTTTGGTAGAATTCACTAATGAGGTCATCTGGGCCTGAAGTTTTCTTTGTGGAGAAGTTTTTAATTACAAATTCAATTTCTTTAGTAGATAAAGGGCTATTCAAGTCATCAATATCCTTTTGAATGAGCTTTGGTAGTTTGTGTTCTTCAAAGAATTTGTCAATTTCATGTAATTTGCTAAATTTGTTGGCGTTGATTTTTCATAATATTCCTTCATTATTTTTTAATATGTTTAGCATCTGTGTGGTCCCTGTCTCATTTCTTATATTAATAATTTTTATTTTTTTTTCCTGATCAGTCTGGTTAGAGTTTTATCAATTTTATTGATATTTTCAAAGAATCAACTTTTGGTTTCATTGATTTTTTTTCTATTTTTCTCTTTTCTACTTCATCTCTTTCTACTTTAGATTTAATTAGTTCTGTTTTTTCTGGTTTCTTGAGGTGGAAGCTGAGATCCACCAATGATTCAGTTCATTGACGTGAGATCCTTCTTTTCTAATATAGACACTTAATGCTATTAGATTCTCCCAAGTAGTATCCCACAAATTTTGATATGTTGTATTTTCATTTTCTTTCAGTTAATATTTTCTTCTTCTCCTCCTCCTCCTCCCCCTCCCCATCCCTCTCCCTCTCCTCCTCCTCCTCCTCCTCCTCCTTCTTCTTCCAGAGTCTCACCCTGTTGCCTAGGCTGGAATGCAATGGTGCGATCTTGGCTCACTGCAACCTCTACCTCTGGGGTTCAAGCAATTCTCCTGCCTCAGGCTCCTGAGTAGCTGGAATTACAGGCATGCACCACCACACTCAGCTAGTTTTTGTATTTTTAGTAGAGGCAGGGTTTCACCATGTTGCCCAGGCTGGTCTCGAACTCCTGACCTCAGGTGATCCACCTGCCTTGGCCTCCCACAGTGCTGGGATTACAGGCTTGAGCCACCTCGCCCAGCCCCCTTAAAAGGGGGATTAATATTTTCTAATCCCCCTTTTGATTTCTTATTTGATTCATGAGTACGTTAGAAGTTGTCATTTGATTTCCAAATACTTGAGGATTTTCCAGAGACCTTTGTTTTCTGTGTCTACTTTAATTCCATTGTGGTTAGAGAACACACCTTTTATGTCTTGAATTCTTTTAAATGTATTTGACTAGTTTGTGGCCAAGTATCTTACTTATATGTTGGTGAAAGTTCGTTCCATGTGCACATAACAAGAATGTGGGCTCTGCTTATGTTGCATAACATGTTCTATAAATGTCAATTAGGTCAACTTGGTTGATTGTGTTGTTTAACTTTTCTCTACCCTAATTTTCTTTCTACTTGTTTTATGAATTGTTGAGAGAAGGGTATTTAAATGACAAATTATAACTGGATTTGTCCATTTCTTTTTACAGTTCTACCAGTTTTTGCTTCCTATATTTTGAAGTTCTGTTCTTAGGCACGTAAATGTGCTAGATTGTTATGTTGTTTCTTTTTCTTTTCTTTTTTTGAGACAGCGTCTTAATCTGTTGCCCAGGCTGGACTGCAGTGTCACAAGCATGGCTCACTGCACACTCCACCTCCCAGGCTCAGGGACTCTTCCTGCCTCAGCCTCCCAAGTAGCTGGGACTACAGGCACATAACACCACATCCGGCTGATTTTTAATTTTTTTTTTTTTTTTCTGTAGAGATGGGATCTCGCTTTGAGATCTCATCTAGTCTCAAACTTTTAGGCTCTAGTGATCCTTCCGTCCTGGCCTCCCAAAAAACTGGGATTATAGGCATGAACCACCACACCTAAGTGTTATGTTCTTTTGATGAAATGGCTTGACATCTTTACCCCTGATAATACTCTGCTCTGAAATCTATACTGCCTTAACATAGCAACTCCAGGTTTCTTTTGCTAAGTGTCGGCATGGAATATCTTTTCCTGTCCCTTTACTTTTAACCCCTATGTGTCTTTAGATTTGAAGTACATTTCTTATAGATAGCATACAGTTGCTTCTTGCTTTAAAAAAAATCCAATCTATCTCCGATTTTGAATTGTAGTAGACCATTTACATTTAATGTTGTTATTATATGGCTAGGTTTAAATCTATCATCCTTTGCTCTGAGGACTTGACTGGTGGGGAAAATGGGGAGAGGGAACCAATAAATCTATTATCTTGCTATTTATTCCATTTGTTCTTCTACCCCTTCCATCCTTTTCTGCCTTCTTTTGGGTTAATTTTTTTACAATTCCATTTTATCTCCTTTGTTGCCTTATTATCTATAACAGTTTTATTTTAGTGGTTGCTTTAGGGTTTATAGATACATGTCTAATATATCACAGTTTACTTTCAAATGATATTATTCCACTTTATATTTAGTATAACAACCTTACAATAGTATACTTTCCTTTCTCCCCTCCTTACCTTTGTGCAATTGGTGTCATACATTTTACTTTTACATACGTTATAAACTCCATGCTACATTGTTATTTTGTTTAGACAATAAATGGGCTTTCAAAGAGACTTAAAGAAGTATAATAAGACATATATTTACGTGTTTCCAGCTTTCTTATTTCTTTGTGTAGATCCATGTTTCCATTTGTTATAATCGTCTCTCTGTTGGAAGGATTTATTTTAATAGTTCTCTTAGTATGAGCCTGCTGGTGATGAATTCTTTCAGCTTTCGCTTTAGAAAGATATTTTCACAGGGTATAGAATTCTTGCCTGATACTTTTTTGTCCTTTCAATATTTTAATGATGTTGCTTCCTCACAAGGAAGCATTTGCATTGTTTCCAAAACCAAATCTGTCAACCTATCTTTGTTCCTCTGTAAGCAGTGTGTCTTTCTGTCTTTTTTCTGGCTACTTGTAATATTTTCTCTTTATCACTGATTTTGACTAATTTGTTTATGATGTGCCTTGGTGCTATTTTTCATTTGCCTTATACTGGAGGTTCACTGAGCTTCTTGGATCTATGGATTTTCATAATGTTTGGAAAAATATATTTTTGGCCCTCTTCCCTCTCCTTTTCTTGGAGGACTCCAATTATGTGTATATTAGGCTTCTTAAAGAAATTACTAGCGAGGTAAAGTGGCTCATGCCTATAATCCCAGCATTTTGGGAGGCTGAGTGAAGCAGGTGGATCACTTAAGCCTAGGAGTTCAAGACCAGCCTGGGCAACATGGCAAAACCCTATCTCTACAAAAAGTGTGAAAATTAGCCAAATGTGGTGTCATGTACCTGTTGTCTCAGCTACTTGGGGGGCTGAGTTGGGTGGATCACTTGAGCCCAGGAGACTGAGGCTGCAGTAAGCCAAGATCATCATGCCACAGCACTCCTGCCTGGATGACAGGGCAAGACCCTGTCTTTAAAAGAGAAGGAAAGAAAGAAATTACTGATTCTCTGTTTTTATTTTTATTTATTTATTTAATTTTGTCAGATCTAATGGTGGGATGTTTTTAAAATACTATATTTTCTTTGTTCCATTTTGGATAGTCCTATTGCTGTATCTTCAATGTCACTAATCTTTGCTTGCTGTGTTTAATTTGCCACTAATATCATCCAGCGTATTTTTTACCTCACATATTGTTTTCATGTCTACAAATGTGATTTAGATTTTTAAAAAATATATATTCTTGCTACAGCTGAACAAAAAAAAATTTAAAAATGGGCAAAAAGTTGAATAGACATTTCTCCAAAGATGATATAGAAATGGCCAATTAGCGTATGAAAAGATACTAAACATCACTAATCATTAGGGAGATGCAAATGAAAAATACGGTGAGGCCCAGCATGGTGGCTCACACCTGTAATCCCAGCACTTTGGGAGGCTGAGGTGGGTGAATTGCCTGACGTTGGGAGTTCGAGACCAGCCTGACCAACATGGAGAAACCCTGTCTCTACTAAAAAAAAAATACAAAATTAGCCAGGCGTGTTGGTGCATGTCTGTAATTCCAGCTACTTGGGAGGCTGAGGCAGGAGAATCGCTTGAACCCAGGAGCCACCTCCCGGGCAACTAGAGCGGAAGTCCGTCTCAAAAACAAACAAAACAAAAAACATAGTGAGATATTACCTTATATTCATGAGAATGGGTACAAAACTGCACATGTACCCTGAATCAAAATAAAAGTAAATTTAAAAAAAAGAACTAAATAAACAGAAAAAAAAGTACTGATAAGGATGGGAGAAATTGAAATGCTTGTTTACTATTGATGAGAATGTAAAATGGTGTTGCCACTATAAAAAACAGTAGGGTCGTTTCTTAGAAATTAAAAATAGAATTACCATATGATAGTAATTCCTCCTCTGGACATATATCCAAAAGAATCTAGGCCAAGCAATATCAAAAAGAGATATTTACACTCCCCAGTTAATAGCAGCACTATTCACAATAGTCAAGAGGTAGAAGCAGCCCAAGTGTCCATTGCTGGAGAGGTAAAATGTGGTGTATGCACACAATGGAAAATTTTTCAGCCTTAAAAAGGAAAGAAATTCTGACACATGCTACAACATGGATGAACCTTGAGGACATTATGCTAAGTGAAATAAGCCAGTCACAAAAAGACAAATTCCATGTGAGTCTACTTATATAAGGTGTATAGTGTAGTCAAATTCATAAAAACAGGCCAGGCATGGTGGCTCATGCCTGTAATCCCAGCACTTTGGGAGGTGGAGGCAGGCGGATCACCTAAGGTCAGGAGTTCGAGACCAGCCTGGCCAACATGGTGAAATCCCGTCTCTACTAAAAATACAAAAATTAGCTGGGAGTGGTGGCATGCTTCTGTAATCCCACCTACTGGGGAGGCTGAGGCAGGAGAATCACTTGAACCTGGGAGGTGGAGGTTGCAGTGAGCCAAGAACACGCCATTTCATTTCAGCCTGGGCAACATGAGCAAAACTATCTCAAAAGAAAAAAAACCCAAAAAACAAAAAACAAAACACATTTAGAACAACAAAGTAGAATGGTGGTTTCCAGGGACCAGGGGTAGGGGGAAATGGAGAGTTGTTATTTAATGAGTAGTTTCAGTTTTGCAAGAAGAAAAAGATTCGGAGATGGGTTGTACAACCATGTGAATATATTTAACACTACTGAATTGTATACTTAGAAATGATTAAAGTGGTACATTTTATGCATTTTTTACCACAATAAAAAATCCATAACAAATTATAAACAAGATAATAAGAAGTCAATTAACATAATACCAAAATATTACAATAAACAAGAAGTCTATTAACATTATGCCAAAATATTTTTGGGAAAAGTAACATATTGGTTGTCTCTCAGTAAAGTCCATTTTTAAAACATGTCCTTCCTAACCACATAATTATAAATAAATGGTATTTGTTTTTAAGAAAACATATCTTCCATGTCTCTACTTAACTTTTGGAACATATATAATAGTTATCTTCCATGTCTCTACTTAACTTTTGGAGCATATGTAATAGTTATAACTATTTTTAATGTCCTTCTCTGCTAAATCTAAATCTGTATCTGTTCTGTTTCTGTTTCAGTTGTTAATCTCCTTGCTATAGATTATACTTTCTTGCTATTTTGATGTCTGGCAAATTTTTATTGGATTCCAGGCATTTAAATTTTTTGTTTGGTGCTGGTTATTTCTGTATTCCAATAATACTGTGGAGCTTTGTTCTAGAATTTGGATAAATCACTTGGAAACAGTTTGATCCTTTTGGCTCTTGTTTTTAAGGTTTCTTAGATAGGACTGGAGCGGTGTTTGGTCTAGAATTAACTAGGTCTTACCACTGATGCAGTGCCCTTATGTACACTCTCACATACCCCACCATGAACCTTGAGGTTTTCAAGTCTGGCTGGTGAGAACAGATGCTATTCCCAGCCTTATGGGAGTGACTGCCAGTGTTATCTCTTTTCTTTTTTCTTTCTTTCTTTCTTTCTTTCTTTCTTTCTTTCTTTCTTTCTTTCCTTTCTTTCCTTCTTTCTTTCTTTCTTCCTTCCTTCCTTCCTTCCTCTCTCTCTTTCTTTCTTTCCTTCCTTTTTCTCTCTCTCTCTCTTTCTTTCTTTTTCTTTCTTTCCTTCCTTCTTTCTTTTTTCTTTTTGAGACCAAGTCTCACTCTGTCGCCCAGGCTGGGATGCAGTGGCACGATCTTGGCTCACTGCAACCTCCACCTCCTGGGTTCCAGTGATTCTCCTGCCTCAGCCTCCCAGTAGCTGGTATTACAGGCTTGCACCACCATGCCCAACTAATTTTTGTATGTTCAGTAGAGATGGGGTTTCACGATGTTGGCCAGGCTTGTCTCGAAATCTTGACCTCAGGTGATCTGCCCGCCTCGGCCTCCCAAAGTGTTTGGATTACAGGCGTGAGCCACTGTGCCTGGCTCCTTCCTTTCCTTCCTTCCTTCCTTCCTTCTTCCTTCCTTCCTTCTTTCTCTCTTTCTCTTTTGACAGGTTCACACTGTCACCCAGGCTGGAGTGCAGTGGTGTAATCATAGCTCACTGCAGCTTTAATCTCCTGGGCTCACGCCATTCCCCCACCTCAGCCTTCTGAGTAGCTGGTACTACAGGTGCATCCACCACACCTGGCCAACTTTTAAATTTTTAGTAGAGACAGGGTCTTGCTATGTTGCCCAGGCTGGTCTCAAACTCCTGCCCCCAAACAATCCTCCTGCCTTGGCCTCTCAAAGACATGGGATTATAGGTGTGAGCTATTGTGCCCAGCCAGTACCTCTAGTTTTTTGGGTGTTTTTTTTTCTGGCCTCCGATAGTTTCCTCATGTGCATGTGCTGATCAGTCCTTAGCTGAATACTTGAGTGAGAACCCTCTGCAAGCCTCGGGAACATCCTAGCAGCCTTGGTCTCCCCAGATTCTCTGTTCTGTATTCTCAACTCATGGAGTTTGCCTGGTTCTACCCAGGTTCCCCTTTCTTTGTGGTGTGGCTTGCAAACTCTCTCAAGGCAGTAAACCATGGCAATTGTAGCACTTACTTCATTACATCTCTCGAGACCACTGTCCTTTTTTGCCTGATATCCAGTGTCTTTCAAACTGTTGTTTCACATATTTTGTCAATTTATTTGGTTGTTTCAGCTAGGAGAGTAAGCCAATCCTTGTTATTCAATGTTGGCCGGAAGTGGAAGTCTACATTTAAACTTTACAGCATGCTTTTATCCTAAAAGTTACTTATGTATTTTGCAGAATTAAAACTAATTGATTTATGTAGTTCTCAAATCAAACCATAGTTTTGTTCACCTGAAAACAATTCCTGACCAAGTGGATTGCCCTTTAACAGGAACCCCACTGCTCTCTCCAAGAAGTTAGAACAGAGCTGCATCTGAACATAAACCAAGCTGCATTAAATCACTGTGTGTGTACTTCACGATGACTGGTAAAACACAACTGTAGTTCTAGGTATAGCCACTTGACCGAGAGCAGCAGCGTTAAATCTTTGCCTCACTCAAGTATGGCCATTCTATGGTTTGCTTTACAGTTGACATGTCAAAGACATTATGAGGAAGAAGATGAAACTCAAAGGTAAGATTTATAAACATACGCTCCCTGCTCTTAGATTAAGCGTCCCTGAAGACTTCAGCCTAAAGTGGATCTCTCTAAGTCAAAATCCTGATCATGCACACACTGATGTCTTCTATTTGGATGCCAGTGCAAACCCTTAAGCGACGATGTAAATCTGACGATAGTGAAACACAACCATTTATTTGTTGGTGTTGAATGGGCGGAGCTGCAAAATGTGAAGCAGTAATAAATGGAAACTTCCTGCAGACCTAGAGGAATGACAAGGATATTTCAGGCATGTACTGAGGTATTAAAGTATAAGTGTACTACAGAAAGGATGAGGACTCTGCAACCTGGATGCAAATCCTGTCTGTGACAATTATAGCTGTGTAACCATGGGGAAGTCACTTAACCTTCCTGTCTTAGTTCCCACAGTACAACTTCCCAGGGTTATTGCAAGAATTAAATAAAATAATGTGTGCAAAGCACTTAAAACAGTGCCTGGACATAGTGCACTCCATATAAATGTGAGCTATTGGTATTATCATCATCGTTATTGTTGTTATGGACAATTGCAAAGGCAGGAAGGGATGTAGAATGCATGGAGCATCAGCAGGGAAGGCCTCAACAAAGTGGACTCTAAGCTGTGCTTTGATGTATAGAAATTTTCAAGTGATGGAAATGGACAGTGATTCTGGGTGTAGGGAACAGAATAAGCCAAAGTCCAAAGGAAAAATGTTTGAGATATGCTTAGAGAAAAAGTAGGCAGTCTAGCTGAAGTTTATGATGTTGTTGGGAAGTACAGAGTGATAAAGCTGAAAGGGGAAAAATTATAGGGTTTGGCAACATTTTGATATGATAACTGAAGAAGGAGGTGTTGTATATAATCCAAATATAAGCTGTACATCCACATAACTCAGTCTCAAAGCAACACTGAACTAAAAAAAAGTCTAATAATCAAAAGTATTTTAAAACTAATTCAAAATTTTACTTGCCATTCTCTAAGAACTTTAAAAAGCATACACTTCATAGTTTAGGAACAATTTTTAAACTTCTCTTTTCTGTCTTTAGTACTTAGAACTCATCAGTTCTGGAGTTTCTCACTCTTCTAACCTCCTACTTTCCATCTCTTTTTCCTGGAAACTCTCTCAAAAGCCTCAGCCCATGAAGCCCTTGTCTTTTGTTTTTTCTTTCCTTCCTTCTGCCTCTTCAGTCTTATCTTTGTTTTTCCATTCTCTTGGTTTTGAATCATGAAACTTAAGGGACCAGCCTGAAAAAGGCAGAACTCTCCTAAGAGGGCAGGCTTAGCCAAGCTATCAAAGACAACATTCTCTTACAAGTAGGTGGTAGAGAGATTGGGGACATGCTCATATTAATACATTTTTAAATTCATCATACAAAGATAACACTAAGATTTGGAGCTTTGGTGATAAGATAATGGGAGGTATACCATCAAGAAATGAAAGAGCTTTGGGGGTAAGATGTTGAGTTGGGGAATGAACATGAATTGGAGGCTAGAACATCATCATTTAGATATAGATGGACAAAAGAAAGCAGGATAAATAAGTCATGGATCTAGACAGATTTGAGCATCATCCTGAAATAAGTGATAGTTAATGATGTAGGAGTGAATGAGAAGAGAAATAGAGAAAAAAATAGAAATATGAGGATTACAGACAGAATTTTAGACAATATCTGCATTTCAGGGAGAGGACTCATGAAAGGAGAGAGAAATCCTGGTGTACAGGCCTCATCCAGACCAATTCCATCAGAATCTCTGGAGCTGAATTCATGCATTAACATTGCTTAAAACTCTCCGAGTGATTCCATATGCAGCCAACGTTGAAAACCATTGTTCTAGTGGCTTATACAATGCTGAATGTTTTTAGAGTTTTACAGGAAAGCAGTGGTTAAGGAATGAAGTCCTAGTTCATTGGATTTAAAATCCAGAAACTTCAACACTCTGATTTTGCTGAGGAACTTGAGGCTCTAAGGGACTGATTAATTTTGGACCTTAAACAAGACACTTAATGAATTTCCAACCTACTGCTTACCTCTATTGCCACTGATGCAAACCCCTCTTTCTCCTCTTTTCTCGCTCCAGACTTCCTCATCCTAGCCCAGGTCCTCTACCACCCTTGCCCTGAAACTTCCTGCCCCTAGTTCCAAGGCTGTGCAGTCCTTCCAAAGGCTCTTGCTTCAGGTTTTAGAACACCAAAATCTGTCAGGTTAAAGGCTCATTTGAGGTACTTTCAGCAGCGGCAGACCTAGAGGAGTGATCTGCATGGAAATGCTGCCAGAGGAAAACTGTTGAAGGGGCTTTCTCATAACTTTGTGAGCCTGGAAGGAAAGTTTTACCTCTAGAAGAAAATGGGAGGGAGGGAGGCATCCAGTATTTTTAGGTGCTGGAGGTAAAGATGCCCTGACTTGTAGCACAGCCCCCTCCTCAGAGACTCCAGCATGCCCTCCACACTGTTTATAAAGTGGTGGCGATGTCTGGGGCTGTGGTGGTGAGTCCTGCCAGAGCTGACGAGGACACAGCATTTGTGGGAATTCTGTGACTCAAGAGGCAAAGGGTCAGTTTCTTTTCATTGACTGTGTTCTTGCTGCCCAAGGGTTTATCTCTGAGAATCTTGACTGGTTTCCAGGGTCAGGCTTCACCTCCATTGTTATCTGGAAACACAGGAACAGCCCTTTTGTCGTGCCAGAATGAGTGAGACAACCCCATTCCCTGTGGCACTGTAATCACGCTCTTCCCCCACGAGTAAAGTTCCACACACTTTCAAAAGAGCTAGAAGAGGATTTAAAAAAATATATACAAGCCAGCTCATGTTTTTCTCATGCATAGACATTTGTGCTTGATTTACACCCTCCTCTATATTTCATTTTCTCTGTGGTTCCACAAAATACCCATGAATGTGTTCTAACAATGGAATGCGCTCTGGAGCTTGAGGACACGCCTAGAATCCCTTGCAAACATTGGTCTTTCACTCGTCCTCATACACATAAAGGATATGCACGTGTAACCCCTGAACTCGCATATGACTCCAGCCCACAGGCACGCTCAATGTGGGTTCGAGTTACACATGTGCTGCTTATACCTTGGTTCACAAAACCCCACCTGGAGGTTTGTGTCCATAGGGCCTGTTCACTCCTAGCAGAGCCGGCGTCTGTGTTCACAGTCATATGAAAAATACACTGTTAGGTTTCTGAGAAACAAACGGCAACAGAGAAGAGAGCCAGGGCAGCTGAAAGAGTGGAGCTGCTCCTTCCTCCTCTGTCCTGAAGCAAAGCAACCAGGGTGTTTTGGGCGAGTTTAGTGTGCTGGGTACCAGTGTAGACTCTCATAACAGACCCTGATTTAATTCCAAGGCCATGAGCAGCAATCTCCCCCCCAGCGATGTCTGTTGGGTTCCTCCAGCTGTCTCCAGGGCAGTTCTCCCTCAATGCAAACTATTAGCATTTCCTGTTAAAATGTTTCTAATAAATAAATGAATACATCATCTTCCCAACCAAAAACAGGTCTCAAAGCAGCCTTAGGAACTGCTCTGAGCTAAGGACCGACATGGACCACCCAGCACCAACCCACTGGCCCAGAGCCAATGCTGCTTTTGTTTGAATTCCTGTATGAGTAACTGCTCGGGCTGACGCCAGCCAAACTCAGTGAAATATTATTTTTAATATTAAATAAATAGATGGTGGGGTGTGTTGATCTTTTTTTTTTTCTCAGTAAATTGCAGCATCACAACCTAGAAGTTGGCGCTCGTATCCAGATTTCCTCAGATAGCAGAAGGAAGGTTGACATTCTCTTTGACCTTCCTCATGGAGCGCTTACCCCCCAAGAGACAGAAAAGTCCCAGTTGGTGTTGACAGGACCCTATTTGGAGTAAACTGGGACTTTAAATGGTAACAAAGCATGTAAAGGATCACCAACCATTTTTGTTAATTTTTCTAATTTATTGTTTCCCTTCAATATACAAAAAACATACGCTTTTTTATATAAAAATCAGAAAGCACAGACAAACAAGAGGAAGCTGAAATGAACTACCCTGGAAGCGGTGATTACTGCTAAATTTTGGTGACTGCTCTTCCCAGCTTCGAATATTTATAGGCATATGTCACACTCGGTGTATGTTGATTTGACAGAAATGGGATCACAATGGGCATATGTATGTTTGTTACAGAAAATTATTTTGGGGTATCTATTTTAAATACTCTTCTAAAACTCCACTCTTCAGAGCTACTTTATTATATGAATATGCTACAGTGTACTCAAACCATCTTCCATCATTGGATATTAAGGTAGTTCTCAAGTTTTTGCTATTAGAGAGAACACTCCAGTAAAGAATCCTTGTAGCTAACTCTTTGCATCCATTCTTAATTGTTTTCTTAGGCGAAAGTCCCCCAAACAGAATGTGTTGCTTTTTTTTTTTTTCTAATATAGAGTCTTAATCTGTTGCCCAGGCTAGAGTGCAGTGGTGTGATCACAGCTCACTGCAACCTCTACTTCCTGGGCTCAAGTGATTCTCCTACTTCATCCTCCCAAGTAGCTGGGACTACAGGCACGCACCACCATACCTGGCTAATTTTTCTATTTTTTGTAGAGATGGGATTTTGCTTTGTTGCAAAAGTCTTGTCTCAAATTCCTGGGCTCAAGAGATCCTCCTGCCTCGGACCCCCAAAGTACTGGGATTACAGGCATGACCCACTGTGCCTGCCCCACCACTCAGTAGAATTTTAAGGCTGTGGCTACATATTGCCAAATTGCCCTCTGCAACGATGGGAGCATTACTACCAGCAGGGAACCAAAATATTCCCCTGCTTGTACCTCTGCCACACTGCAAGTATTCTTCAAAAATAATCTTTGACAATTTTTTAGAAACAACAACAACAACAACAAAACAACCCAACTTAAATGTTTAACACATGAGGTGAGCAATACAGTACTTTTGCAAGTCTGAGTGGTAGGTGGCTGCAGGGTGGACAGTGAAGGTGGTCGACCAAAAGGGAGACCCTGACTGTGGTGGCCCTCAGCACGTGAGAAGACACCTTGACATCAGGCTTGGCTGGATGAAAGAAGTGCTCAGAAGCCCCAAAGTGAGGAAGACAAGAGGCTCTACCACAGAGATTCTCAATGAGATTCATTTCTTTGGAAGGAAAATGACACTGAGGTCAGGAAGTTTAGGGTGCTCTGGGATAAGGCAAGTTAGACAGTTTCTTCACAGCAGAATTTCTCAGAACCTGTGGAATGTGGACGCTCCAGGAGGCTGACACTGTTTCTTGAACTTATTGAATCACTGATGGCCTGCTTCGGACCCATCTTTTTTTATTTTCCACAAAGCAAACTGTGGATCCAGTGCCTGGTGGAACACACTTTGGGAAACAGTCTGACGCCATAAAGGGAAAATGGTTTTCACAGAAAGGGCAGAGAAATAGGACAGAAGTGAAGGGATGAGGGACAGAAGAAAAAAAGGGAGGAGAAAAAGAAAGAGAATAAAAAGGGAAATTAGAAAAAAGGACAGGAGAGAAACCAAAGGAAATGATAAAAAGAGAGGGAGAAAACAATTTAAGAGAATAAGGAAAAGAAATTGGGAGCAGGAGAAGTATAATAGAGAAGTCCCTTATTACTAACCACCTCCCCATTGCTTTTAGGAGAGATGTAGGTGCCTGTCATCTCTTCCAGGCACAGGGCTCCTACAGGCCACCCCAAACCTCAGCCTGTCACTCTTCAAGGTGATTTTCTCTGAAATGTTCTCATTTCACAGCTTTTTCCTCAATTGGCTATTACTTAAAATGCAAGAGTTCACTGGCAAGGGAAGCTCAGATAGAAACAAATGGTAGGCCCGGCTGGGCACGGTGGCTCACGCCTGTATTCCCAGCACTTTGGGAGGCGGAGGTGGATGGATCACCTAAGGTCAGGAGCAAGACCAGCCTGGCCAACGTGGTGAATCTCTGTCTCTACTAAAAATACAAAAATTAGCTGGATGAGGTTTGTCACTCCTGTAGTCCCAGATACTCAGGAGGCTGAGGCAAGAGAATTGCTTGAACCCGAGAGGCAGAGGTTGCAGTGAGCCAAGATCATGCCACTGCACTCCAGCCTGGGTGACAGAATGAGATTCCATCTAAAAAAAAAAAAAAAAGAAATGGTAGGTCCTAAAGAAACCCTGGAAAAATAGAAAGAAATTCCAAAAGTATGTAATCATTATGTCTTTTATGGTTGTTGTGTAGCTTTATGTCGAAGCACAGTAGGACATGACCAAAATGAAACAAACACCCTAGGGCCTACCCACTTAGAAAGCCTGGTTGCCTAAAGAGCCGACAAGGCAAATCGATGGCTTTTGAACACCAGCTGGGCCTTTCATCTATGAGGGCCTGCTTTCTGGCAAACTGAAAACACCAAAGTAGTCAAATAATCGAAAAGCTTAAATGCAGTGTATGTACACAGTTCATAAACCCTTTAGAATTCTGCAACAAAAAGACAATTATTTAATAGAAGCTATTTGTTATTTTTTTCAAAAAAGTCTCAAGTAATTGCATACTGAAATAGAAATAGGCATTTTGAAATAAACTCATGGTGTGTTCATCCAAATCTGAAGCCCCTAAAAATTTCAGAATTACGGGGTAGGATTTGAAGCAGTTACATTAAGATTGATATCATATTTCATTAGAACATTGATTCCCAGGCTCTTAATCACCAGGAGTTTGTTTATTAGCATTGTTCTCTGCAAGCAGTCACTTATCTTAGGTCATCACTGTGTATTCAAGTCCACAATTGCTCATGGGTTCAATTGGCATCCTGGACTGTCAGGTGGACCAATAACATTCCAGAAATTTTTGTGACTTCAACAACTGTCAATCATAGTGACTAGCGTGATACACCATTAGTGAATGGGTAGATACTATTCTGCTCAAAAGGAAAGAATCTTGACAACCCTATCATAGGGAAGGAGCTGGGCCTTCATATTATCAAAAATAAGATATAAGTCATTATTACTGAGTTTGTAAATGCCTCACGAGTCAAGACCGCAAGGATGGAAATGCCTACATTTGAGATTTTTCTGAAAACCTTCCAGCTTTCAATAATTGTGACTTTTTTTTTTTTTTTAATTTAAGACGGAGTCTCACTCTCTTCCCCAGGCTGGAATACTGCAGTGGCACGATCTTGGCTCACTGTGACCTCCACCTCCCAGGTTCATACAATTCTCCTGCCTCAGCCTCCCAAGTAGCTGGGATTATAGGTTGCCATCACGCGCAGCTAATTTTTGTATTTTTAGTAGAGATAGGATTTCACCATGTTGGCCAGGCTGGTCTCGAACCCCTGACCTCAAGTGATCTGCTCGTGTTGGCCTCCCAAAGTGCTGGGATTACAGGCCTGAGCCACCGTGCCCGTCCAACACTTCTCTGAGTTGACTTATCTTGAGCCTGTCAACCAAGGACAGCTAGTGATGCCACAAATGTGGCTGTTCTCACTTCCCTGTCTGTGCAGACATCTCCAACCCATCTATATTCTTTCCCATTGAGTGATTCTTCTCAATGTAATGTTCTAAGCAACCAATGAACCAGAGCTGTTACTGGAGATGGAAGTCACTTGCCTTCCTGTATCCCAGGTGATTTGTTCATAAGGTAAGTATGAGGGATACAGACTCAGATTCTCTTAAGTAGGGAAACTTGAGATGCCATGATAAGGGTGGAAGATATAGACATGAAGGGAACGAAGGGATGTAGAGGTCACTCAAGAATAAGAATCTGGCCGAGCACAGTGGCTCATGCCTGTAATCCTAGCACTTTAGGAGGCCAAGGCAGGTGGATCATTTGAGGTCACGAGTTCGAGACCAGCTTGGTCAACATGGTGAAACCCCATCTCTACTAAAAATACAAAAATTAGCCGAGGGTGGTGGTACACACCTGTGATCTCAGCTACTCAGGAGGCTGAGGCAGGAGAATCACTTGAACCCAGGAGGTGGAGGTTGCAGTGAGCAGAAATCACACCACTGCACTCCAGCCTGGCAACAGAGCTAGACTTTATCTCAAACAAGTAAGAATCTGACTTCTCTTCCACCCCTATTGACAAGTGACTATAAATCCTTATTCTTTTTTGCCTCCTGTGCTCTTCCATGCACAGATACAAGGGTTGAACAAAAAGGTATCAGAGTGAATAGGAAAGGTTAGTCCAAGAACAAATTAAAGGAAACTTCCAAAATATTCTTGGGAAAATACCCTACATGACAAAAAGGCCAGGGCTTCCTGTTCTCCCAAGTCCTTTCTCTCACATTAACTACTTGGAGCTTGATGCTTCTATGAGAACGGGAGAGAAGGTGTTGGTGTCATCCTTTCTTTTACTCATGGCGAAAGAGAAGCTTAAAGATGATGAGTGATATTTCAAGATCAAGACTAGGAAGGCATGGTATTGGAAAAGAACTTAGATTTAAAACTCTACGTCCAGTCCTCTTTCTGATGTACATGTGCTTCTCATATTGGGGTGTGAACATCTCTGGGCAAGCACGGTAGGACTAGGAAATTATTTCAAAGATTTGAGATAAAATGGCCCTTCTCAAAGGTTTTTAGGGAGACATTTTGATATAAAAAATATAAAGGCACATGATGAAGTAGAATACAGAAACTGCATAACTTTTTATGATAAAATACAAGATTTCAAAGATATTGGCACGAATGGTAATGGCTTTTCTGGCCGTACCCCGAGATGTCCTGATGGTGTGCTTTGATTGTTCTCTGCTGTTCTGGTGGAGATGAGAAGTACTACTCTTCACCACAGCGCCTCGCTTCTTTCCCTCTTCTCCTCCTCTTCCTCCTCTGTTGCTCTTCTTCATTTTTTTAGTTGATATTGCCACTCTCTCAGCACTCCAATGACAGCTTGTTTGCAAGATCATTTCAGAGGCATGATGCTGCTGTCAGGACTGCAGTTGTGGGAGGAGCTGACTCTCCCAGGGGTGATGCAGACAGGGTTGGGAAGAGACTGAGTCACACTCTAGGCTGTCACCTTCACTGGGTAAGTGTGGACCTGCAGTTGAACCACTCTGCTGGTGGCATGTACCCTAATATGCCTGTTTCAGTGTATTAGTCAGATTGGGCTGCTGTAACAAAATACCATAAACTAGGTAGCTTAAACAACGAAAATGTGTCTTTTTTGCAGTTCTGGAGGCTGGACATCTGAGATCAGGGTGTCAGCATGGTCAAGTTCTGGTGAGGGCTCTCTTCCTGGCTTGCAGATGGCTGCCTTCTTGCTGTGTTCTTATGTGTCAGAGAGAGAGAAAAAGAGGCTTTCTAGTACCACTTTTTATAAGGATACTATTCCCATCTTGAAGGTCCCATCCTCATGACTGAATCTAAATCTAATTATCTCCCAAAGTCCCAGTCTCCAAATACCATCACGTTGGGGGTTAGGCTTCAGCATATGGATTGGTGGAGAGTGGAGGAGAACAATGAAGTACATAGCAATCAGTGAGGGTGATTTAAGTTGTAAGTAACAGAAGACCCAACTCAAAGAAACTTCAACAATGACAGGCAGCTGTTGGCCCAGGAAACTGGAGGCACGTTAGGGTGGCTGTCAGGAACAGTTGATGCTGAACAGCCTGAACCATGGAATTCTGGTGTCCATAGCACTGCCTTCATCCTAAGACTGCTTATTCTTTCTTTGTGCTTCCTAGTTCACCTCCAGTGAACATGTCTTCTAAGTTGAAATTATGTCATGGCCTCATTCCCACATCAATTACTGTGGCCAGTTAAACCAATCAAAGTTTTTTTCTGGGAGCTGAAGAATGAACCCATTCAAATTCCATAGCTACTTCATAATCTGAGAAAGAAAGGAACAGAGATGGTAGGAGATGATTATGTTGCCCATTAAAGTTTTGTCTTTAAAATTGTCCACTTTAAAAAGTTGACTGTGTCTGGTGCATGGTAAGTTCTCAGTAAATATAAGTAATCTAACTTATATCCTGCCTGCATATTAGGAGTTATTGTGAATGTCCAGGGAAGGGGTAATAATGATATGGACCCTATGGAAAGCATAAAGGGAAATGCTGTCAACACCTCTCTGAACTCTTATGTTGTGGCAACACAAAGAAATTCAAGAGAGGGGCAGAAGTTTGTGGCCCCAGAAGCTGCATTTGGGGTTTCACTGGGATCACATTGCATCTGTATGCACTTCCTCTTCCACATATGGGGAGAGCCATTTTCATTATGGAAATTGGCATTGGGTCAAGCCAGCCTGGTAGGATCTGAATTTTCTCTTTACTTAAAACATTCGCCTGAGGTCAGGAGTTTAAGACCAACCTGGGCAACACGGTGAAACCCCGCCTCTACTAAAAATGCAAAAATTTAGCCGGACGTGGTGGTGCATGCCTGTAGTCCCAGCTACTCGGGAGGCTGAAGCAGGAGCATTGCTTGAACCCAGGAAGTGGAAATTGCAATGAGCCAAGATGGCGCCACTGCACTCCAGCCCAGGCAACAGAGCGAGACTCCATCACAAAAAAAGAAAAAAAGAAAAAAAATTTACTGTGACTTATATCCATACATCATATTGTAAATAACTTTGGAATATATCTGGTTAACAAGCTGGGAGTCCATTATGCTAAGTGAAATAAGTCAATCACAAAAAGACAAATACTGTGTGATTCCACTTATATGAGATACATAGGGTAGTCAAATTCATAGAGACAGAAAGTAGAATGGTGGTTGCCAGGGAGTAGGTGAAGGTAGGAATGGGGAGTTAGTGTTTAATGGATACAGAGGTTCAGTTTTGCAAGATGAAAGGCGTTCTGGAGATGGATGGTGGTGATGGTTGCACAGCAGTGTGAATGTACTTAATGCCACTGAACGCTACACATAAAAGTGGTTAAGACAGTAAACTTATGTGATGAATATTTTACTATAATTGTTTTAAAATTAGGAGTCATGTGTGGGATTTCCTTTTTTACCTTTTACTATCTTTTTTTAAAGCTCTTTTCTATTGCTACTTTAATCGTCTTACTTGTACAGTCAGCAAAAAAGATAATTTGTTTTTTCCACCCCAGGCACCAAGATTTCTTTTTTAAGATTAAATTTAGACCTCCTAGTGAGGTACTCTAGATTATTTTCTAGATTTACTATGTATTACTTTTCTTCTAAAATTTTCCTTTCCATTTTTGCCCTCTCTGATAGTGGAATTGTTTTGCAGCTCCTTTTTCTCCTTTTTCTTTTCCCAAAATTGACTAACTTTAGTGGCTATTAGAGTTACTGTCATCATACATTTTCTTGGGAGGATAAGAACAGCCCAGCCAAGTTTTGGGTAAGATATAGCAAAAGCCAAATTCTCCCATGTATTGTGGCTGCAGCCTGAGTGTCACATCCTTCGCCAGGTGATCGACTGTCACCTACTTTGCCAGGTCCCTTATAAACACGACTTCATTAGCTTGTCACAGCTTCCCTGTGAGGTGTGTCTCATTGTCATTATACACCAGGACACTCAGCGAGGTTGAGTAACTTGTTCAACTCTCACAGCTGGTATCCTTGGCCCTGAAGCTTGATAAGGTCTTCTTTTTTTTTTTTTTTTTTTTTTTTTTTTGAGACAGAGTCTCATTCTGTTGCCCAGGCTGGAGTGCAGTGGTGAAATCTCAGCTCACTGCAACCTCTGCCTCCCAGGTTCAAGTGATTCTCCTGTCTCAGCCTCCCAAGTAGCTGGGACTACAGGCATGTGCCACCATGCCCAGCTAATTTTTGTATTTTTTTAGTAGAGACGGGGTTTCACCATATTTGTCAGGCTGGTCTTGAACTCCTGACCTTGTGATCCGCCCGCCTCGGCCTCCCAAAGTGCTGGGATTACAGGCGTGAGCCACCGCACCCGGCCAGGTCTTTCTTTTTATACTCCACTGCCTCCATCCAGTCTTTTCCTCCTATCAAGGCATTAGGATAGCCCCATCTCTGACCTCCTGGGGCACTGTCTGCATTTGCAGGGGAGTGAAAAAGCCTGCTGGGAAGAGCTGGTAGTATAATCCCCTGCAGTAAGAGATGAGTTATCCTGGCTTTCGAATTGCCTCCCATCTTATCCCCTCTCCGTCTGCCCAGTTCCTCCACGTTCCCCTAGTTCTCCAGCTGCTGTCTCCACATCTAACCCAAAAGACACTTTGATCCTCTCTTGGAGCCAACATGGGTGTAGACAAACCTCCTTGTTCTTTGTGTTCGGTAGAAACAAGGATAGCACTTTTCACAAGTAAAGGAACATTTTCTAAGAAAGAAGACGAAACCAAGCTGCAACCAGAAAAGACAAAAGCATCCGAGTAGATGTACTGACAGTGGATGTACTGCTTCTCTTCGTAATTTAACTGCAGTCCTTCCAGAGTGGCTAAGGGTTTTTTTTTTCTCATAAGTTATTGGAGTACACGTGGTATCTGGTTACATGAGACATTCTTTAGTGGTGATTTGTGAGATCCTGGTGCACCCATCACCCAAGCAGTATATACTGCACCATATTTCTTGTCTTTTATCCCTCGCCGCTTTCCCACTCTTCCCCACAAGTCCCCAAAGTCCATTGATTTAGCTGCAGTTCTACTCCTCAGTCCCCTCAAGGGGAAGCAGAATCCCAATTCTTTCTTCCTTCCTAGGGCAACAATAGGTCTGAGTGGCCGGTGGACCGCTGCCCCTCAGGAGATAACGTTCACATTTCTCCAGATTTAAGGTTCCATGACCAATTTCCACACCTGGAACTTAGTGTCCTCCTCTCCTGACAAGGGGATGAGGAAACTGACATACTGAGAGGACCTTGACAGGAGTTTAATCCTCCAGACCACTCCCACAAACAAGATATTATAAAGAAGAGTTAAGAGTGTGTTCAAATTCCAGCACTGCCCACCGCTAGCTGTGAGACTTCAAGGTAGGCAAATTGTTCAGCCCTTTAAAGTCTCCCTTCTCCCCATGTAGGGGCTCAGGGAGAATTGAAGAGGTTTGTACACACAGTGCTCAAAAAACCCCCAAAACATTCAATGTTATTAATGACCCTGGGAACTGGGTGTCAATACTCCACTTTTACAATTAAGGCAGGTCTGCTGAGGTCAAGGCCCACATTCTTTCTATTTCCCCATTGCTGCGGCCCTCATCTGAGCACTTGTTCTCATACTGCCTTGCACCATTACCAGACTGTGCATTTGTGGAGGCCATAATAGCCCTAAGTAAATAACTGTTTGAATTAAATGCATGAATGCCTGTGTTAGTAAAAGGAGAGGAAATGATTTGAATTTGAGAGACAGCAAAAGTACTTATACCAGAGGCGAATAGATTAATTCATTTAGACAGTTAATAATTACTGAGTATTCACAGGATACCCAGCCCTATTCATGCTGATTCCACAATTTTGGATGCCTGGAGGGCATGGGGACGGTAGGGTAGGGCGACTGGAAGAATGGGGAAGTTGGTCTAAAAAAGTCTGAATTATAATTAATATCCTTCTTTTCAGATAATTATAATCTTCAAGTTGGGTTGAAAAAGTATTGTTGGATTAAGTAAAAAAATGATAATATCATTTGCAATAGCTATATTAGTTATTATTATAGGAAAACATTTCTGCCTCTTCTATCCCCAAATCCTAGTTACATGAATACTTTGCATAATCTCACAAAGCTAGTAATTTTAATTGTAAATTGGTATAGAGTCCAAGTGAAGTTTTTTATTGGACTGTTCCTATAGGCAGAAAGTGACACCATGCCTCGGATCAGGGGACAAGATGCCGGAGAGCAGGACTTCCTGTCTTGAAGATGGTATATAATCTCTGACTTGGTCATTCATTTGATTTAAGAACAGGACAAGTAGCACAGGTGGGAATCCCAAAGGTCACAGGCAACTGCAGTCAGTTTGGGGTAACATTGCCATTGCTACAAAGGCTTGATGCAGTCAGGGTCCTGGATAGATTGGTGAAATGAGGGGAAGACATAGAGGATTCCAAGGCTGAGAATCTCTCAGTGTGGGCATCCGCAGGTTCAGACAGGTAAGAGAACAGACAGGTTAAAGCAGGTTGGATCACAGATGACACGGTGAGAAAGGACTCATAGGAGCATGAGTTCTTGAAAGTAGTGTTAAAATCAGAGTGAGCTGAATCTGGGGACCTCAGTTCTCTTGCAATCAATCTTGAGTCATTAAATGGATTTTGGTTGATGCAAAAAGGGGACTTGTGAAGGCAGCCTAGTAATGTGTCTCCAAGCATATAGTATTTGAATCCCAATCTGTCACAAGCTGACTGATAGCAGTAAAATATGTAATCTTTGGGCTTCCACTACCTCATTTGTAAAGTCAGGATGACAACAGTACTTGCTTCATTTGGATGTCATGAGGATTAAATAACTTGGCAAAGGTTACATGCTTAGCAGTACCCAGCACCTAGAAGGTGCTCAGTACCAGGCAGCGATGATTATTATGAATGTATAAGACCTAGAGTTGCCACATTTGGTTTGTGAGTTCCTCAAGGGCAGGTTCTATGGTTTTGTCTTTAAGTACTCATCAAATTACTTAGTTCATCATCTCTACTGTCGTTAATAAAATAACTCTTAGCTACTTTGAAACATGGCTTCTGCTTCCAATGGCGACTACTGTCTGATACCAAGCAACCTCTCCATGGACCTGGAACCAATTCTTCCAGATTATTTCCACCAGCAAAGAGATAGCTGAGCCATGGCAATGTGCACAAGCTATCACGTGAGTCATCCCTTTGCCCATCACATACTGCTACACTATTCCCTGGACCTCAGATCCCAGTAAAGGTGACAGTAGGGAGTACTTCTGAAAGCAGAGGTAGAGAATTCTGGACTCAGAGGGTTGGAAGGGATTTTAAAGGTCCCCCAGACCAACCAGCACACAGTAACAGTCAGAATAATTAGAGTAACGACAAGCAGGAAATGGAGAGTAGTGAAGGGAGGAAGGAAGGGAGTCCTCCGAGAAAAGGCAAGTGTAAAGGCCCTACGGTGGCACAACAGAAGCCTTGCTTGTAATTAAGAGTTTATCAACTGTTCTCCTTTAATTTGGGTGGTCTGGGACCCCTGGGGAATAGACAGGACCTCTCTTCTTCAAATACTGAGGTCTCTGGCTGAGAATTACTTTTGCAAAGAGGCAGCTAGCATCTCTTATGTATGTTCTCATCAGATAATCTTAGTTAAATTATAGAGATTTATAACTTTTTTTAACCCTACTCTCTTTTGTGTGGCTTTCGTAGTATGTAATACATGTTACCATCTTTCTTTCTTTGCAGTTTTTAAATGTTAAGGCTCTCTACATCTCATACATTCAGAGTAGAATTTTTTTTTAAAAAACTCCCTTCATTTTCTTATTTTCTCTACTCTGCCTCTTCAATTCTTTATATTCTGCCCCTTTGCCATTGTCTTCTTTATTTATTTTCTTTTCAGTCTTATTCTCTGTTCTTCTTGCTCTAATATTGCATATGAGTTTCTATTCAGTGAAGGTTTTTATTGGACTGTTGCTATGGGCAGAAAGTAGTTAGAAAATATCTTCAGCCCAAGACAACTCCACCTGTTTATAGAGAGGGAAAGCTGGAGGTTCAGGACTGGACACCAGGATTCTGGCCCTTCCCTGATTGCGTGGCTCTGACATTCCCTTAGTGCTTTCCATTCTTAGGTCTTAGAATTGAAAAGAGAGAATAAACTAGGGCATTGCTCAGTAATGCGTTCCATGAATCATCTTTTTACGAAAGTCTTAGAAGACACAGTTTCACTATTCAAGGTCCAAGATATTATGCTCTCGGAGAACTAGGTGTTCTGGCTGAAGCCCAGTCTCTGCTGCTCTATTGTCCACAGGCATTGTGACACTTTGTATTTCTGGGTAGGCTTTGCTTTAGAATCAGAGACTTTGTGGGAAAGGTTCTTCAAAGTCATGCAGTCCATCTAGCCATCTGATGTCTGAATCCCTGAATCCAGGGAAGGGAAACTCCTACTTCCCAAGGCAGCCCAATTCATCCCATGGCCAAATAATAAAGCTGAATCTTCAAAGAAAACATCTCTATGTGGTTCTTTGCTTAGCAGACACTCCTTCCATTAATTACAAGGTTATCAACTGTTTTCCTTTGATTTGAATGGTCTGAGACCCCTGGGGAATAGATAAGAGGTCTCTTCTCCAAATACTGAGGTCTCTGGCTGAGAATCACTTCTGCAAAGAGGCAGCGAGCACCTCTTGTGGATAATAGCTAGTCTTAATTTTCAGTAGCCATGGCTCATTTCCTTTCTATTAAGGTTTTTTCTGGGTGCAGTGGTGCACACCTATAATACCAGCTACTTGGTGGCTGAGCATAGGGTGGGAGGATCACTTGAGCCCAGGAGTTTGAGTCTAGCCTGTGTAATAAAGAAAGACTCCATGTAAAAAAAAAAAAAAAAAAAAAAAAAGAAAGAAAAGAGAGAGAGAGAGAGAGACAAAGGGCTTTAAAGTTATCAGAATACTGGATTAATACTGCATTATTTTTCTTAAACTTAGATATGGATGTAAAAAAATGTGTCTCTAGTGCACGGATCCATGCTCATCATCCATATCATGTCAATGATAATAGCTAACACTTCTATAATAGCTTCCACTTCTATAGATACTAATAATTCTAACACTATTATGTGCTAGGCACCGTTCTAAGCATTTTGCAAAATTAAATCAAGAAAATGTCATTTTTCTAAACAACTTTCCTTATTTGCTTCCCTCCAGGGGCCCAGAATCAACAAAAGAAAGAATCTGATGTTGTTTCGTCCAATACCAACTTTCCAGATAAGTGTCACAATATATGTCTCACTGAAGGCCACACAGCTATTAGGGGCAGTCAGATCTCCTGGCATCTGGGCCAGAAAATATCCTGAGCACTTCAAATATCTTAACAAGAACAAGCTGATTATTGATAACCAGGATCAAGTAAGGTATTTTAGGAACCTGAAATTATTTTATCATAAGAACCGGTCTCATTTTGCTCAACATGTGTGCAATACTCTTCCACAAGATGGCAAAATCACCTTTCTATTTTTCTGAATGTTTTTTCTTTAAAAATAAGCCCTTCTTTGAATTTCCCTTTAGGCCCTTGTATCATCTCTCTTTCCATTTCCCAGGCTCTTTAAAAACCTTCCTTATGTAGCCAAGTGAATTTTTATTCAAGTTAGGACAGGGGTTTCTGGATTGGGAGCAAAATAGTCCTTCGAATTTCTCTACAATTGACTCTCTTATCAGAACTGACAAACACAGTTTGGTTGACCTATTCAAGATCTGTTGGCTCTTCCTCCTGTGTGGCTTGCGGTGAGGGATGTAAGAGCAGTGGAGGGAGGTGCCAGAGAGACGGAAACCCTGGGTAGAGGAGGGACGAGGATGGCATCTTAGCTGGCTGCATAATGAACAGAACACCTCCCTAGAGGGAGAGAAGAGCTGGGTCCCTGGCTGTTTGCTTCCATGGAAATCCATCTGATACCTGCTTCTGGGGCTGACCAGGAGCACCATATGGAAACTCCCTGACCAATTCTGCTTCTGAACATTTCCTCTCAAGAATCTCTGCCTGTGCCCTGTCCACATTTGGAACCAGGACTGGCAACATCAATAAAGATGAGAGACTTTTGTCTTCTCAGAACATGGGGATATTCTAAGTCAACAGCAGTTTTTTAATGGTGGTTTGATGAATCAGTATGTGGATTACATAGAATATTCTAAAAATCATGTTTGCCTGCAAGAAGTAACAGCTTTATAAACAGCATGGACATGGATGAATGAGTCAAATTCACTTTAAAACATATGCTAAGACAATATCGAAACGATTTTGTTGTATAAGATATTGTCCAGAATGTATTCATTGGGTTTGAGCTTCTTTTAATTTTACAAAGAAATTATTATAGCTATATTTGTTGGGGAAAAATACTGAAGATAGATTGGTTGATTTTTAGTTAGGTTTTGGGCAAAACATATGTTTTCTCTAATTATCTGAACTTTTCTCCACTTTAGTAACTAGCAAGATGGGATTTGTATGGGTTTTAGAGTCACACACACCTGTGACTTACAATTGTGGGAGCTTGTTTATGTTACTTAACTCTCTGAGTCTCTGCCTCCTTACATGTGATAGTACTTATTTCACAAGCCATGGTGAGCTTCAAATAAGATATTGCACATAGAATATATTTGTACAGTACTAGGTATACAGATATTCTGTAAAGGTTTCTCTCTCTCTCTCTCTCTCTGTGTGTGTGTGTGTGTGTTTGTAGTGTGTGTGTGTGTGTGTGTGTGTTTGGAGAGAAGAGGAGGAGTTGAGTTGATGAGTATGAATTGGAGGACTGTTCCAGAAATAAAGGATCTGTAAACATCATAAGTAACTAATAACCAAATACAAACCCAGAAAGGAACAGAGATAAGAAATAGAAAAAAGAAGTTTGGAAAAATGCTGTCGACAAAAAATACTTATTAAATACCTGCATTTAGGGTCCTTTGCCAGGTAACCAATGTATGGGACTGAAGGATAGTTCTTGTCCTCGAGGAGTCTTTAGTCCATTTGAGGATACAAGACTTATGCATGTGTAAAAGGCTTAATTAAAATGCAAAGGAATCATTACTGTTGCAGTTGAAAGGAGAGAGCAATCTCTGTATTTATCATGTCTTTGGAGACCATATAGAAGTTCAAGGGTGCTGCGGGCAGAAGGAAAGGGCAGATGTGAACATTTTGAAAGCACCAGCCTTATGAGTCTGATGACAAAGACTCACAAATGTCTACACATTTAGTTTTGTTAAAACAGCAGCAGTGAAAAATTATCTTAACAATCTCAGAAAAAACAGAAAATCCCCAAACAATGCTAAGTGGGGCCTGGTAGCCTCGCTGCACTTATGCCAAGGGGGAAGGGATGGATGGACTAGCTGAACATGTTCAGTGCACACTCCTGGCTTCCTTATTCGGTCTAAGAGACACCGACACCGTTTGTAGAGTTATTTATCCAGATCCTCTTTAAGCTCCATTTCTTTCTCTTCCCAGCCGATCCCTGGAGAGATGCCCTTTCAACCCTCCATCTCTGCTAAATGCCTGTTGGATCCCAGCAGTGGAGGCTGCTAGATGGTTGGATTTACTTAGAACAGACTATTATGAAGGTCTATTAGGGTTGGTGAAAAGAATTCTAGACAAATCTTCCAGGTTAGAAGATAAATGACAGCTCTTCCCAAAGGTATTCCCATGAGAAAGCACAGCCACCATCCTATAGAGGGTTAATAGTCTCCCCCCTCTCCAACCCCCAACTTGCTGTCAGAGATCAGCTAATCTGATAATTACGGCAACAAACACAGTTTAGACAAACAAGACCTGACCCTGAGGGTTTGGAATGAAAACATTTACTCTCTCCCTCCCCAGAGAGATGGTGCCTGGAGCATACACACAGAGAGACACTGGGAAAATACCCTTGTGCTGGAGCAACAGGGTGAAAACATCTGTGTTCCTGAGCTGCTTAGGAAGATAAAGTTGCTGGGGAGGCGGCTCGGGTGGGGGAGGCAGGAGGAGCGGGGAATGGTGCAGTCCAAGGGTGTGCATGTTTGGAGCAGATGGAAAATGTACCCCCATAAGTGGGGATGTAAGCAAATTATAATTGATTTTACAACAGAGACAGAGTGAGAGGAAAGGTACAAAGGAGACCAATGCAGGATTTGAGTGAAAATCTGGGGAGTGGCTAACGGAAGAGAAACAGCTTAAAACACCAAAGTAGGATTTATTCCCGAGAGCAAGAGGGGAAAGATCTTCACAGCAGTCTTGATTCTAAGCAAATCTAATATCTTCCTGCCAGTGAGGAGACCCAAGCTCTAACAGTCTCAGCTGGCCAGTCATCTTCTTCCTATCCCCTAGTTTAGCTTCTAAACTGAACAACATGCCCTTTCCCCGTCACTGCCTGTCCTCAAAAATTACCAAGCTATTTTTTCCCCTTTTACTTATAAAAGCAGCTTCTTAGAAGAAATCTTTCTGGGTTGCTTAAACCAGAGATTGTGACTTGGATCTTCCTCAACCTGGAATTCCAACAGTCACTCCTTTCCCAACTCCAGCCTGAAGTTTCCCACATATCCCCATCCTAGCGGCCACACATCATTTCAGTTTTGCCCATCACTGAGGGTGAGTCAGCCGGCAAACACTCCTTGCCCCTTAGGATTCTCCAAATTAGATCTAGGCATCCACATCCTTGGGGTATTTGCAGATCGCATGTATGGATGCACCAAGCTAGGAGGATAACTGCTGTGATTGATGATAGGATAAAGATTTTAAATGAATTACATAAGCTGAAAGACGGTCTCAAATCAATAAGAATGCACCAGGAAAAAATGCAAAGCACTGCCTTTAGGCCCAACAATCAATTGCACAAATATAGGATGGAAAACAAAATATAGACCTACAAAACAACAGTTGAAAAAACAGACCAGTTTTTGTTCTACAATTGGCTCAGTATGAGACTACAATGAATCTATCTGCTTAAATAGTGAATGCAATCATAGTAGGCATTAATAAAAGTATTGTGATCACATTAATAGTTCCCTGTGTTCTTAACAAGGGAAAGGTTGGATAGGACTGAACAAATCTTTTTTTTTCTTTCTTCTTCCAACTTTAGCTGTTGGTTGACCAAGTACATGGAGTCCTGTAGGCTGTGCAGAGCAGTTTTGTTTTTTGTTTTGATTTCAGGTTCAAGTCCCCTATTGCAATCTATACAAGGTCCACCTTGGCAATTGTGAGTGACTCCCACATCCTGTTTATCCTGTTTATCCCACTTGCTCCTGTGTTTTGAGGCTCACTTGGCTGCTCCTCTGCTAGTCTGTTGGAGAGTCCTGTACTCCCAGAGACAGAGACACCTCTTTCCAGACAGAACAGTCTTCTAACTGTTCCTCACACACACCATGGTCGTTTGTTCATTCATATATCCATGGAACATCCACTATGTGCCAGGCACTGTTCCAGGAACTGGGGATTCAGTGGTGAACAATAAAGACAGAGTCCTTGACCTCATCAAGCTTCCATTCTCATGGAGGTAGGCAGGCCCAAAAGAAAAACTTTAAAATGTCAGAAAAGGAGAAGGTATGAGAAGTTACCCGGTACTTGAAAAACCTTCCACCTTCTGCCTGGACTTTTCAGAATGTGACTTCCTGCTTCCTAACCCAGCTCAAATTCCACTTTCCCCTTGGAGGCAGAGAACTCCTCTGAGCCATCATCATCCCGGAACTGTTGCCCAGGGGCTTGTACCACATAATTTAGCACTCAACTGTGCTCTAATTGTTTCCCTAATGCCAATTTTGCTTCCCCAACAGACTGTAGGAGACTGTTAGCTCGTTGAGGTTATAAGATATGCCTTCAATTTAAATATATTTAGTCAAGCTCTAGCTAGGATGCTCTTTAGAGGGAAATGAAAAGCACAGTTCAAACATGACTTTAGGTTTTTAAGCCGATTCCCAGATAACAAGGGAACTTCTTCCTGTGCTCCTGAAATCCTCTAAAATAAGAATGTAAAGTTAGGACAATAGTTTGTTTATTTGCTGAACTTACATCCCCCAAAGAGTCCTAGACTCTGTACGGAAATCTTTAAAACAACAAACATACCTTAAATCAGGCAACAACAAGATTAGGAGGGACCAGCAGGAGAGAAACATCCAACAAGCTCAAAGAGGGAGGAAAGGTAAGTACAAAAATGTCAAATACCAAAAAATGCTTAGTTTAGAGTTTAGCCCAAAACAATATTCTTCTGGGCCCCCTCACACTCTGTGGAATCAAAGCAGGCCAGGAAAACCCAGAAACAATACAAATGGTCATCAATAAAAGACTGGTTAAAGAAGTAATGGTGCCTTCATACTGTGGGCTGGTATGTGGAAAAAATTAAGTAGGTAAAGCTATATACACAGACATAAAAAGTTTGATCATTATATAGTTTAAGAAGCAAGTCTCAGAGCAATATAGATAATAGAGTCCCTTCAATTGAGTGTGTGTGTGTGTGTGTGTGTGTGTGTGTGTGTGTATATATCAAATTGTTTGCCATGGATATTTCTGGTAATGGGGTTATAGGTAATAGATTGGGGGAGACAGGTAGGGGAATTTAATAACTTATTTTTGCTTTATATACTTGTGAAATGTTATATATCCTACATTTGTTTTATTTAGAATGAGCATTTATTGTTTTGATAAAACAATAAGCAGTAGAAACAACCAGAGCATTCATTGATCTTTCTTTTGGAGATGACACACATGTTGTAAGGAACATGTTCATTACTACTGTTTGGTTTGCTCCTTGGAGAATTGTGGGTGCTTTGTGCACCTGTGGGAGCACTTCTGGAGATAAATCTAAGTATTTGTCAATGGACTGTATGTGGTTATCCCCTAGAGGACACTCCTTAGGGGGAACGAAAGCATATCCAAACTGAAGACATGGCAGGGCACACCAGGGGAGAGATGTGGAGGCAGCTAGAGGCAGGTTTCACAAGTTTGCTTCCTAATGCAACTCAAGGATGCACTCAACAAATGCCTTGATGATTTTTTTGTTGTATATAATGAATTCCTAGAAAAATATGTGTAAGTAAAATTTTATATCAACTGTAATTTTAAGCAGCAAGGGAAAACAGTATTTAAGAGATGTTGAGGTCCGGAGCATGGCTTTGGAATGTTAGAGATGTTTTGAATTCTAAGTTTGCCACTTACTAGCTTTGTGATTTGGGGCACACTGTCACCTCTCATGTTTTCTTACTACCTCTCTGAGGCTCTTTTGGGGACTCTTCCTTCTCTTTCCATTCCTGAAATGCTGGCACATCCCAGGCTGCTGGCCGAGGCCCTCTTTTGTCTTTCCTGGGTAATGTCATCTTCCCATAGCTTCAGTTCCCGCTGCATGCCCATGGCACACATCGGCTCAGGCCAGATCTCCTCAGCTACATGCTTTGACTAATACCTGATGAATCTCCATAGACACACAGTAAAACCCTTTAAGGTATTTTATAGGGTGCCTCTAAATCTGGGTCCAGTGTATTTTGATACAAAATATCTTACATATTTATGGGGTACATGTGATATTTTGTTACATGCATGGAACGTATAAGAAGTCAGGAGTATTTATCATTTGTAAGTGTTGGGAACATTTCAAGTCCTGGCCTCCAGCTATTTTGAAATACACAATACATTGTTGCTAACTATAGTCACCCTACTCTGCAACTGAATATTAGGACTTAATTCTTCTAACTGTAAGTCTATACCCATTGACCAACTTCCCTTCATCCCCCTGCCATCTCACACACCCTTCCCATCCAGTGTACCTTTTTAGTCTTATTGCTGAAACCTCTCTTTCCTCTCCACTCTAATCATACCAAATCACTTTTCAGTTCTTTGACCATGTTATATGCTCTCTTAACTCTAGGGCTTTGCAACTGCTGTATCCTCAGCTGTGAGCCCCCTTTCTCCTGCTTTTCTGTTGGCTAATTTGTGCCCATATTTAGATCTCAGCTTAGACCTCACTTTTTCTGAGAAACCCCTCTTGATCCTCCTTGTCTAGGCTAGTCTGTCAGCATCTAACCTAGCAATTTCCTAGAACTGCTCTCCTCACACTGCACTGAATGGTTCATTTATACATTTGGATTGCTCTCAGGATTGTTAGCACCATGAAGGCCAGAGAGTTGTGAGTCCCTTGGTATCTGGGGGGAACTGGTTCCAGGACCCGTGCAGATACCAAAATCTGGAGATGTTCAAGGCCCTTATATAAAATAGCATAGTATTTACATATGGCCCATGCACATTCTCTCATATACTTTAAATCATCTTTAGATTACTTATAATCCTTAATACAATGTAAATCCTATATAGATGGTTGCTATACTGTATTGCTATATTTTTATTGCAACTTTTATTTTTTTTGTCCCAGATATTTTCAATCAGCCGTTGATTGAATTCGTGGATGGGGAACCTGCAGATTGGGAAGACCAACTGTATTTGTCTTGTTTGTCACTGTATGCTTAGAGCATAACCCCTAATACTAGCACTTAATAGTCCCATAATAATTGTTGTATGAATTACTGTTATTATGAATATGAGCAAGGTGATATAATGGTTAAGAGTTGAACTCTGGTTTCAAATTTTGGTTCTTAACAGCTAATAAAAAGCAATTGGCTAAAATCAGCAGCTACTATGACAAAGTCATGTGGCAGCACCGGGCTCAGCAGGGACTTTATTGGGAGTTACCTTCCAGATGGGCATCTGAGAAGTTGGCACTGGGTGGTCTCTGGGAGATGCTTCTGCTTCAGGGAGTGATCTCTGGGGACTGTTGTTGTCTTCAGAAGAACCCTGAAGATGAACTGGCTCTACCTTTAACAGGAACAGCTGCTGAGAACCAAGTCTGGGCTTGGCAGCCAGTTGGAAGGGGAGCTGTCCCCAAGAGGTGCTTCTTGAGGGTGCTGTTAGGAACCCTGGCTGGAGGTGCTGCCCTAGGCAGCTGCAGATAGTGGCATTGCTTCTCAAAGGGGCCCCAGGATTACCTGCAGCCAGACTCACCTAGAGAGTTTGTTAAAAATGCCTATTCCTTGGCGCTGCTCCAGATCTTCTGAATCAGGATCTGTATTTTAAACATCTTTTTAGGCTGGGCGCAGTGGCTAACGCCTGTAATCCCAGCACTTTGGGAGGCCAAGGTGAGCGGATCACGAGGTCAGGAGATCGAGACCATCCTGGCTAACATGGTGAAACCCCGTCTCCACTAAAAAATACAAAAAATTAGCCAGGCATGGTGGCAGGCGCCTGTAGTCCCAGCTACTTGGGAGGCTGAGGCAGGAGAATGGCGTGAACCTGGGAGGCAGAGCTTGCGGTGAGCCGAGATCACGCCCCTGCACTCCAGCCTAGGCAACAGAGCGAGACTCCACCTCAAAAAAACAAAAAAACAAAAAAACATGTTTTTAAACATCATTTTAAAAGTCTGCTTCACAGATTTTTCTGAGGTATGTTAAGATTGTAAGATTGGAGAACCACTGACAGAGGCTGAGTTGAGGAGACTTTGAGATACCAATGCATCCCAGCCTCTGCTGTCTGGAGTGGAGAGGCATTTTTGTTTCATTACACTCCCTTTCCTGAAAATCCAGCAAAATCAGGGTCCCAGGCCCTCTGCGTGGAACCTCAGACTGACTTCTCAGATCTTAAATGGTTGCCAGCCCTCAAAGACCAGCTGGAGGATGTAGCCTGGAAGAGATGTTTGTAAATCAAAGTATAACTTTCTTTGAATTATTAGGCATTATATGTACTTTTCTGAGGAGAACATGAATGAGCATTTGGTTTGCAGGAACTGTCTTGTTAAAAATGATTTTCTTTTGTGAGAAATCTCAATTATGGTAGATGAGCCTTGGTCTGGATTCTTCCTGTTGGGTCCTTTGAGGGCGACAGGGCCATCCCGGCACACTTGGTTCAGGTGAGTGAAATGTTTTGTAGGTGACATCTGCTCTCTGTATCTGTCAAACAAAGATGGATGAGCAGGGCCTCGGCTGCCACGGGGGACATTACCGCCTTGGTTTTCCCATCAAACTCTGTCAGGCTTTGTAACTTGAAGAAATGAAACAGGAGCTAGAGAGGGACAGTTCCTAACGAGCTGTCAGCAGGGCTGCCGTGGGCTGGAAGCCTCCCTCTCTGTCGGCCTGCCTCAGCCCTGACTTTGTTCCAATGCCATTAGGGCAAAATCCTTGATTTTCTCCTACAGAAAAAGAAGTGGCCTGGAGCTGAGAGGCACAGATTTATAAGTAGTTTCTCTCATTATGCACTTCCAATGCTTAATCACCATTTCAAAGAGGAAGAGCTATCACAGCAGACTTCGAGGATTTCTCCCTAGACAGGATGCAGATCCCTTCTCCTACAGCTTAATCAGTGTACTTTTCTCACTTGCCTGAAATGGAGGCAACCTAACTCTCAGCGAGGCTGAGTTGTAGATGACTGTCTGTCTCCAGTGATTTTTAGGGCTGGGCCGAGGAAGGATTTACAAAGTACTAACATCAAGATTCTTCTGGAAGTACAGTGCTTGCCTAGGTGAGTTTTCCAAGGAAGCAGAGAGGCTGTTAGAGTCAATGCCAAGCATAACGTTGGATAGGGAGGGTATCCAGAGAAGTCAGGGAAACACAGTTCCAGCCATCTCAGGGTCAAGAAGTGACAGGCTCCATAACAAAAGCCCTGCGTGTCCTAGGAGCTTTTGTTTTGAGTTTATATTTAGATTTGCTTTGTTTTTTGTCAACCACTATATTATCTATTATAGAATTACTCACTCAAAATTGTAATATTAAAATAATAGTTTAAATAGTCTATTATCCAGGATTATAGATGGTATGACAGCTGACCGCCCTGGAATATGTTTTGAATAGTTATGCAAGTAGTGCATGAATATGTTTTTGTTGTAAAATGTTTAGAGGTTTACACAGCAAAATGTCCCTTTCCCTTCCATTCCTATTCCCAGATGTAACCACTGTCAACAATTTGGTACATGACCTTCAGTAATCTTTCTAGACGTTTATGTATATGTGCATGTATATATGCCCATAGCTTTTACATAAATGAGTTTTGTATTTAAACACACATGTATTGTTGTGTGTTTTGTTTTACTTAATAGTATATATCTTGGAGATGTTTCCACAGCAGTACATATAGGTCTGCCTCATTAATTTTAACAGTGCAGTATTGCGTCATATGGATGTGCCCTACTTATGTAATCACTCACTAATTGGTGGACATTAAAACTGTTTCCATTATGTTTGTTATTACAAACAATGTTGCCACAAGCCTTCAGGCATATACATCCTTGTACACATATTTTAGCAGGACAGATTCCTGGAGGTAGCCTTGCAGGGTCAGTGGCAAAGCTCAAGCCATATTTTTCAAGCAATTTTTAGCCCCTTAGCATTTCTATGTTTGCTTATTACACAATGGATCTAACTCTCCTCATCTCAGGACTCATCTCTATCAATGGTTTTCAACTCTGGCAGTATGTTAGATTCACTTCCACTGAATCAGAATCTTTTGGGAATAGGGCTCAGGCTTTGGATTTTCAGAAAAATTTAGAAAATTCTGAAGTGTAGCAAGGATTGAGAATCATTGATCTAAACAAAATAAAACAGAACTCTAGAACATTTCAAGACAATATTTAACATAACCAATTATGGAAACAAATAGTCATTGATTAATCTTTAATTGTTTACTCTAAAAAAGTTTGAATAAGTCAAGTTGTCCAGGTGCAAATAAATTTTATATTTAATAATTCTATTGCACTTTTATCTTTTGAAAATGCTTTCTTTTTTTAATTTTTTTTTTTTTTTTTTGAGACGGAGTCTCGCTCTGTCACCAGGCTGGAGTACAGTGGTGCAATCTCGGCTCACTGCAACCTCTGCCTCCCAGGTTCAAGTGATTCTCCTGCCTCAGCCTCCCGAGTAGCTGGGACTACAGGTGTGTGCCACCATGCCCAGCTAATTTTTGTATTTTTAGTAGAGATGGGGTTTCACCATGTTGGCCAGGATGGTCTCGATCTCTTGACCTTGTGATCCGCCCATCTCAGCCTCCCAAAGTGCTGGGATTACAGGCATGAGCCACCTCGCCCAGCCAAAAACTAATAATAATAATAATAATAATTTTTTTTTTTTAAATCTCAGAGCTTCTTCCCTTCAAAGGTGTGAGCAGGGTGGGTCAGGAACGGCCTTGTCCATTTTACAGTCCAGGAAGCTCATGGGGGTAAAATGATGCTTCTTAATTTATTGTGCTTGGGAAAAATCTGAGGATCATCTTAAAATGCAGATCCTGATTTAGTAGGCCCAGGGTGGGGCCTGAGATTTTGCATTTCTAACAAGCACCTGGGTGGCACTATACTGCTGGTCTGAGGACCAATCTTTGATTAGAGCACCTAGATAAAAGTCAGCTCAATACAAGGGAGAAGGAAATTCCCTAGAAGAAACTATGTGTCATCGAAATGATAAATACTTGCCATAACAAAGAAGTGAAAGGAGAAGGAAATACAGGGTGGGGAAGGGTGGGAGACAAAGAGGCCCTTCCTCTACATGAGCTAAGCAAGGGTGTCCTTCATCTTAGGGTCCCTTGCCTTAAACAGGGGCATGTCCTGAATGTGACATTAAAAGCATTCTAAGCTGTTGGTTGTCACACCATCTATAATTCTGGAACTTTTCCAATATTGTTTCTTGCCTCTGACTATATATAACCTTCCCTTCTGGGGGATCCTGATGGAGCTCATGCATCCTTTAGTTCTCATCACACTGCTTTCCATGCCTCACTCACAGCCCATTCCTCCCTTGGGGGAACCAGAGGCCCCAGCTCTGAGCATGACCTGTCTATGCCCATCACCTGCTCTTTTGACACAATGGTCTTCCAGAGGAGACTTTGCAGCCTAGCTCTGGCCCCCATGCCCATCACACATGAAGGAGATGCTGCATGTCACTCGGTGATGTCCACATACCACCAATGACAGAGCTGTCCTCTTTGGGCAGTGCCAGTATGTTTTCCTTTTCACCTTTAGAGATTCTTGTCCTATGTAGAATAACAAACACAAATAGATGTTTCTGGTTCTACCTTCTCTTGATATTTGTGTCTTCCTTTAACTTGATAAAGATCTATGTTATTCTTACAGGAAATGTCTTATTCTTCACATTTCCCAACAGAAACACAAAGATAAAAGTACTTATATCTTATGAATGCAAATTAGATTTTTAAAGTGATGTTTTTGTCTTTTGGGAAAAAAGCTAGAAGCAATAATAAAATGACAAGACAATAAATTAAAAATATTATTTTTAATGGGCCATTTTCTCTTGAAAACATTGGCTGCCAACATGGACTCCAGAACTTTGTCGTATGTGCAAACTGTAAGGTCTAAGAGGTATAGCTGGGGTAGGAATTAGAAGTGGAATGCTATCCATGCTGGGTGGAAGATTCTGAGGGGGAAAGAACTGGCCTCAACTAGATTAATTCCCTCTATTTTATGCTTTCATGGACTTTTTCCAAGAAGATATGTGGCACTTACCATGGCTGTAATTTAGTAATCTCAGATTACTAAGATATGTAGCACTCAGATATGGCTACAGTTTAGTAATCTTAGTATTTCATTTGGCCAATACTCTTATTATCTATTTCCCCATTAGATTTCAATCTGTGAAGAAAGGGATTTTGTCTTTTTGTTCATCATGTTATTCTTAGCACCTAGTGCAATGCTGGCGCATAGTAGATGGTCCATAAATATTTATGGAATGAATGAATGAATCATGAAAAAAAGAAACACTGGTATTTTTATGGAATGGCGTTAAACTAAGGTTAAAATGAAAACTGGCTGGGTGCGGTGGCTCAGGCCTGTAATCCCAGCACTTTGGGAGGCTGAGGTGGGCAGATCACCTGAGGTTGGGAGTTCGAGACGAGCCTGACCAACACGGAGAAACCCCGTCTCTACTAAAAATACAAAATTAGCCGGGTGTGGTGGTGCATGCCTGTGATCCCAGCTACTTGGGAGGCTGAGGTGGGAGAATCACCTAAACCCAGGAGGCAGAGATTGCGGTGAGCCGAGATCGTGCCATTGCACTCTAGCCTGGGTAACAAGAGCAAAACTCCATCTCAAAAACAAAAACAAACAAACAAACAAACAAAAAAAAACAAAAAATGAAAACTAGCCAGCAGGGTGGGTTGTGCTTATAATCCCAGCTACTTGGGAGGCTGAGGTGGAAGGATTGCTTTTGCCCAGGAGTTTGAGGCTGTGATAAGCTATGATCATGCCACTGCACTCCAGCCTGGCAACAGAGACTCCATCTTAAAAAAAAACCTACAAAGCTTAGATATAAAAAAAAGATGATTCCTGATTGAAAAAGTTGGAGACTCATTGCTTTAGTTATGCAAAAGATTAAAACACACACAACCTTACCCCTTTAAACAATTTTGACATTGTTATGTAATTCTCTGTAGGCCCTATGCCTCTTCCATTTCTAGAGCAAGATATTTCTGTGTTTGGAACTTGGAAGTGTTGTCATGGAAATGAATATGATGTCAAAAAACAAATACAGTGATTTTATCATAGGAACAATGACCTCCCATGTTCTTTTTAAACACAACTATTAAACCAGTAATACACTAAAACATGATTTTAGAAATATGCTCTACCTCAAAGGGAAGTTGTGGGAATGATTTTTAGGCATGATTTGATGTAAAATATTCTGAGGTTTCTGGGGCAAAAGCATAATATAATTTCAAAAACAGTAACACTTTATTCATTCTTACATTTAGTAAGTTTTTACCACATGGAATGCAATATGGCACCATGGAGAAGTGACCCTGGAGGCAGACTGTGTTCATATCCCCACCATTGTCTAGCTGTGCCATCGTGGGCAAGTTACTTAATTGCTCTTTGCCTCAATTGCCTCATCTGTTAAATGGAATAATTAGACTACCTACTTCACTTACACAACTTGAATGAGTTAGTGTTTGTAAAGAACTTAGAACAGTACCCAACATATGATAAGCACTATATAAATTCTTTTAAATAAATAAACTTTTGTGATGTGTTAGACACGTATAAGTAGTGAACTAGTATCTATTAAACACTTGTTGCAGAACAAGTAATAATCATTAGGCAATTTTACATCTATTCTTATAAAAACTTGGGTGCAAATATCTTCACTCAATCCTTCAGCCAATATTTATTGTCTGTTCCATGTCAGGAGCTGTTCTAGGTCTTTGGATACAGAATTGTGGGATTCATGTTTTTTCTTCAACTCTTAAGTTCAGGAGTACATGTGCAGGATGTGCAGGTTTGTTACATAGGTAAATGTGTGCCATGGTGGTTTGCTGCGTAGATCATCCCATCACCTAGCTATTCAGCCAAGCATCCATTAGCTATTCTTTCTGATGCCCTCCCTCCCTCCTCCTCCCACCGCTGACAGGCCCCAGTGTGTGTTATTCCCCTTCATGTATCCATGTGTTCTTCATCATTCAGCCCCACTTATGAGAACATGCGGTATTTGGTTTCCTGTTCCTGCGTTAGTTTGCTACGGATAATGGGGATTCATATTTTTAAAAATCACTATTTTATTAACTAAGGAGCATCAGTAGCTCCCCAGATTTCCAGATCAAGTCTAAACTGTAGCACACCACATTGTTCTTCATTTAAAAATAGTTTCTCACAGTATCTGAAGTTTTAAGTTACTACACACATACATACTTTGCTTTGGAGAATTACTTTTTCCTGTCTGTTCTACTTCATTATCATTGTTAGAAACTATCTAAATTTTCTATTCCTGTGAAGTGTCTCTCAAGCCTGTTTTAAAAAAATTTTTATTTATTTTTGTTGACTCAGCAGGTGAGTTGTTACACACGCCTTAGTGGATTCCGACTTCCATGGCCACTGTCCTACTTCAAACCTGTCATTTTTATTTTCAATAAAAACGTGATTTTTTTTAGGCTACAAAAATAATACATGTGCTTACTCTTTTTCTATTAAAGCAAAGCTACAATGCATAACTGTATGCCTACATATCTACATACCTATCTTTGAAAACTTGTATAAATTTCTTTAGGATAGATTCCTAGAGGAGAAATTGCTTGGTCAAATGGTATTATGTGCATTTTAATTTTGACTGTTATTACCAAAAGGCACTCTAAGAAAAGGCTTTATTGATTAAGTCTCCCCTCAGTGCTCTTTCCCCTCAACACTATTTTTTGAACATTTAAAATGTTTGTCAGTCTAATGGATAAACATTGATAAATTAGGATGGTTTCAATTTTATAATGAGGATGATTTTGGACATGTTTACTGGTTATTTGTATTTATTCTTTTCTGAATTTCTTTATATCCTCATTTTTCCACCAATACAATGAAGCTCTGAGTATATAATAGATGTGACTAATAAGCATGTTGCAAATATTCTTCCATGTTATCACATATTTATTTATGGTGTCTATAGCCATGCAAAGTCAATTATTTTCTTTCTAGCTTCTGAGATTGTGCCATGATTAGGAAAGTCTATTCTACTCTAATACTATGTTTCAAAAATATTATTTTCCCTATATTGTTTAAAATATTTAAATCTTATATCCATCTAGAATTTATTTTGTGCAAAGGAGAAAACCAATTTTTTAATATATCAAACAAATTTGACATAATTGACAGTCACATCAGATGAAAATCTGTGCTTGAAAAGGTGCATTGTTTTTAAAAGAGTTAAATACAGTCTTGCCATCCTGAGAGTTCCAGAACTCTCTACAGCCAATGCAAGGTCCTTTTCTAGGACAGTTTCCCTTCATACTCCAGGCCTCACACATACCGGCCAAATAAAAATGCTATTGTGATACCAACAGTGATTAGAAATAATACTTTATTTTCAGTAATTAACAAAAGTCAGATATCCTGAAAATCAAATAATTGGCAAGTGAGTTTATATTTTAACCTGATAATTTCCTTCTCATAAATGTTTAATTGTATGTTAGACATAAATCACTCATGAAAGCATTTTATAGCGGCACCTTCTTTTCTGGCATCTATTTTCAGGTTTATAGAAAATGGCTAGGCCAGGCACAGTTGCTCACGCCTGTAATCCCACCACTTTGGGATGCTGAGGCGGGTGGATCACTTGAGGTCTGGAGTTCTAGGCCAGTCCTGGCCAACATGGTAAAACACCATTTCTATTAAAAATACAAAAATTTGCCAGGCATGGTGGCAGGCACATGTAATCCCAGCTACTCGGGAGGCTGAGGCAGGAGAATCACTTGAACCTGGGAGGCAGCGGTTGCAGTGAGCCAAGATGGTGCCACTGAACTCCAGCTTGGGCGACACAGCAAGACTCTGTCTCAAAAAAAAAAAAAAAAAAAAAATTCTGGATGAAAAAGTCCTAGAGATGTGTTGCACAACAATGTGCATATAGTAAACACGAATATACAGTATACTTAAAAATGGTTAAGATGGTAAATACATGTTTTTTTACCACAATTTTAAAAAGAGTTAATTATGTCTTGTGGTTTATGTTTGTAATCAACCAACAAATATTTGAGTACCTAGATACCTTGTTGTGGAGGATACCAAGAAGTGCAATTGATGGTTTCAGCTCTCAAGGAACTAGCAACCAAGTTGGGAGAAAATATTGAGTATGCATAAAAGTTAATTAACAATCTCAGGCAATAGAATGATACCAAATGAGGAGAAGAGACATAAAGTCTTCTAGGCAGGAATCTTTTTGGGCTACAGTGATAGAAATATTCATTAGGTACTTAAATGGCTTTCAAACCATTTTAATACATATTTTCTAAATTGACCCTTTTAATAAATCTAGGAGGTATTATCTCCATTTAACAGATGAAATAAAAGCTCAGAGATTGTAATTTGCCCAACTTCACATGGCAGAGCTGGGAACTAGACTCAACGTCTTTCAGTGCTTATTCCTAGTGGGATTTATCTAAATTGGCATTGAAGATTTGCTGCCAAAAGAGTTTTCAGGGTTAAACAGAATCCAAATGTGCTAGAATTACCATGGTTTTGTATTCGCTAAAATTAGAATTATTCTGTCAGCCTGCTAAAGAGCATCAAGTAACTTTTAGTAAAAAATAACAGTCATTTTTTCTTGCTATTTACTGGTTAGGGAAACTCAAATCATACTGTGATAGAATGACGACGAGCATACAAGGCTTCAATTTCACTACTTACACACAGCCATTTAGCCAACTGCAGTCCCATGAAAGACATTCCTTACCCATCTTATCTGACACCACTCCTTAAAGTCATAATACACATACTGTATTTGAGATAGTTCTGACCTGACCCATGTATGACAGAGAGCAACACTAACACAGCAGAATAAAGGCAGTGAATAAGAATTTAGAAGCACTTATCAGGGAGGGCTAAGACTATATGAGTTACACACATTTTTTAAAACCACATCCTGCTATTTCAGTAGATTGACTTCTATCCAGAACGTGCAGGAGCATTAGGTCTGTTCATACAATAACCCTATCTGATTACCCAGGGTCAAGCTACTGTTTATCTTTACTAGACAGAACCCATATCCTGAGTGGGGGACCTCAAACCTTCCGTGTTTTTTGCATTACCTGGTGTACCACTTCCAGGCAATCCAGGCTCTGACATTCTTTATACATAATCACCTAAACCATAATAAAAATACTCCAATTTTTTGTTTTTTTTTTAATGGTAAAAGTAAACCCAGACACAGGGGTCAGGAGCTTTGCCTTTATTTTCCTCCTCAAGAGTACTCAACATTTTGCAAAAGAAGGACAGTGCTGCCCTCTACTGCTCAATGTTGAAATATTATTAATACACGAGGTTCCTACTAGCTTTGTGTACTAGATTACCACAATTTATTACATTGTTTTAAACGAACCCTTTAAGAGTTATTTAAAAGACTATGTTCTTGGCAAACACATTGAATTTGTTTCCTTCATTATCTCTTCATATGCCTTCATCTTGTACCAAAGAGTAGGATTTTGGGACACGACGCAACCAAAAGAAGGACATTACAACTTTGGAGAAGAAAGCTTAACATGGCTCTAGAAGTAAGAGACTGTACTGGTGATCCATTTAAGGAGAAACAGGGCAAGGAGAGGAAATTTTCTTCTGACTTCAAGGTCTGTAGCCTTCCCATTCTTCTGTTATTTGGAGTGTCTTCATTTGTTTTTTTGCTAAGGCAATCCATTTCCTTCTTTGTGTTTCTTTGGAGAAGGCTGCTGCCCCAGGATGTCGAGAGAATAGTGTTTCTAAAACATTTTTCTATTCTTCAGAAAAAGATAATACAGCTATACAAAGGGCTATCATTAACATTTACATTTTAATTAATTATTAATAAAGTTGTCTTATTACCTTTAAATTGCCTTGAGATTTTATAGATCTCTACAAAGACTTCTTGGAGGGCTCTAGATATTTTGAAAATCGTGTTCTCTGTTTTCTTTTCCATTTGAAAAATATTTCGGAGTACATGCCTGCAAGGGGCCAGATCAGGCAGACTTCAAAGAGAGTTTGCCTAACCATTAGCACCCTACAGCAATCCAGGGACTAATTTCCTAATATCTTTGACAATAGTAAAAACAATAATTTCTATAACTGTGTTAAATGTGTGTATATCAACACTAAGCAAAATTCTTTTTAAAAGTAATTTACATATAAGAATATTAAAACTCAGAGACATTAAGTAATTTACTCAAAGTTTCAAAACTATAAGAGGTAAAGCTAGAATTTGACTCCAGTCCCCAGCCTACGTACTGTTCTACTATGCCGCTCATAATTTAATAAAAAAGCTAAACAAATCTCAAAGGCAAGTGCTTGTAAACAACATCTGTAATGATGACAGTCCCAGTTAATACTTGAGTACTAAGTGTCAAGTACAATTCAGAGTTTTGTATGAAATCATTTAATTAAATTAAATCATTTAATCCTCATAGCAACCCCATGAGGTAGAACTATTATTATTCCCAGAGGAGGAAACTGAGGCATACAGAGGCAATCTAGTTCCAGAGGCCATGCTTTTAACCATTATGCTAAACTGTTTCTTAAGCAACATACGAAAACTACACAGCACAATTTCTAAATGGTGCCATGGAACTTAATCACGTTCAACAAGTAGGTAAAACCATCAGTAGTTTTCAGTCCTATTGATCTATCTGTTATACAAAGATTTCAGCAGCTTTAAATAAAGTTCTGCACATGTGGGTACTCAGTTCAGGAACTAACCTTAGACCCTGTCCACTCTATGCCCTTCTATGAGGTAGGAAACAGAAAAATATCCTCACTTGGTTCAATCCATGTGTGCGGATTATGGGAGGAGTCATACACAAGGGAGGGAAGGAGAGAACTGAGGGAAGAGAAGGAGACATGGTTCCATGAAGGCACACTCAGGAAACAAGCCAGTGAATTTGAGAGGAGAGGTTGATAAAGGATCACTTTCCTTAGGAAGAAGAGTAAACTCATTACAGTGGGAGAACAGCACCACCTCAGGAGCCCTATGCTTATCTTATCGCACACTATTTAGCCACACTGTGACTCTATAACAGATCTCCTCATACGGCTTTGGTTTTTAAAGAAATATTTGCTCAGCACACAACTCAGCTTCTAAATAATATCCTACCCGTAGTGCCAGCACTCACCCAAATATAACGACTCCAAAGAATGATAAACTCATCCCTCCCTTGACTTTTTCCTAAGTTTAGAACTTCTAGGTATTCAGGAGCAAGACTGAGTAAAATAAGCATGTGTGGCCTGGTGCAGTGGCTCACGCCTGTAATCTCAACACTTTGGGAGGCCGATTGCTTAGCCCAGGAGTTCGAGACCAGCTTGGCCAACACGGCGAAACCCCATCTCTACAAAAATTAGCTGCACATGTTGGTGCACACCTGCGGTCCCAGCTACTTGAGAGGTTGAGGTGGGACAATCACCTGAGCCCAGGAGGCAGAGGTTGCAGTGAGCCGAGATCGTGCCACTGCACTCCAGCCTAGGCCACAGAGTAAGACTCTGTCTGAAAAAAACCCAAAAAACCATCCACATGCAGATTTGCTTACAGGTTCATGCAGTGCTCACTGCTCTTCTTGCCTGTCCAGCCCTGCAGGCTTCAGATTTCCAAGACAGTATGTTCTAAAGGAATTCATTCCAGGTGATGCTGTTGCTATATGGGTTCCCAGTTCCTCTTTTCCACTTCTTTTGAAGAAAAGGTTTCAGGGACAGGAGCAGGGGAAGGCAGAAGGGAGATGCTAGGAGGACTCCTGAACAGACAGTCATAAAGAAGGCAGGAGGCAGTGAGAACACCAGCCTCTTTCTCTTCTGACCCTTACTGCTCTTTCCCTGGACACTCACTTTACCTGGCTGCCTACCTGTCTGGGCAGCGTCCAGCTCTTGAGTTTTTTGCTTGAATTATCCATTCAGCAAGGAGGCAGTGTTGAGTCAATTCTAAGCCAAAGTGTTCAAATTAGCGATGACTTGGAAAGCATTCTGTTCATTTCAAGACTGGCATTAAATTAGAGGGGCAGACTACAGGGCTCAAGACAGAAAGGTACTGCACTTAATCTCCAAGAACCTCACACTACCTAGGAAAGCAGTTTGAGACTTGGATCCTACATAATATATAGGCTTCCTTCTCCCCCAGTAATTGCCTTTTAAAATTCAGAGCGGATATTGTGGGGACATGGAGAAAAACTGCACATGGCACCTTCTTTGTCCCTATCAGCATTGGCTTGATTATGGGGCTGCTTAGGATGTTAGTAAATATTTGGTCTTCGCCAACAGTGTTTAGGTAACCTAGGGTTGTTTTTCTCCCAGGGAATGACGTAGGGAATGACCATGACATTGCTGGCCAACGCTGTGAAGATCATACTTTTAAATCAAATTCTGGGAAGGTTAGGCTATACAATGCCCCCCTCAGCAGTTGCCCTCTGCCCCTGCTTTTGGAAGCACTGAAAGTTTGTTGTCATTTGACTTTCAGTGTTGAACTTGTAATGCTTAAAATGTTATTAGTGAAACACTGTGGGCAGTTACCTTTAAAACCAGAGGCAATGTTTCGGAAAAGAAATAGATAACACAAAAAGTTGACAGATGTTACACAAAGTTCTTTGGCTTGTGTTTATTACTCTGAATGAAAATTCATTTTAAGATTTATAGTATTATCCAGTGGAGAGGAGCTGTGATATTGTTTTCTTCTGAAACACCAAGAGAATTGACTCTTCTACTATTTGTTGAAGGCTTAGTAAGTGCAAGAAACCTAGGGAGACTTACAGGTCCCTAGCCAAAAGAAGCTACATGGCCAACAAGCATATAAAATACTCAACATCACTAATCACTAGAGAAATCCAAATCAAAACTACAATGAGATATCATCTCACACCAGTCAGAATGGCTATTAATAAAAGTCAAGAAATAACAGATGCTGGTTTCTGGTAAGGTTGTGGAGAAAAGGGAATGCTTATACAATGCTGGTGGGAACGTCAATTAGTTCAGTAACTGCGGAAAGCAGTGTGGCGATTTCTCAAAGAGCTTAAAACAGAATTACCATTCCACCCAACAATCCCAGTATTGGGTCTAGACCCAAAAGAATATAAACCATTCTACCATAAAGATACATGTACATGTATGTTCACTGCAGCACTATTCACAATCGTAAAGACATGGCATCATCCTAAATGCCCATCACCAGTAGACTGAAGAAAATACGGTACATATACACCATGGACTACTATGCAGCCATAAAAAAGAAAGAGATCATGTCCTTTGTAGCAACATGGATGGAGCTGGAGGCCTTTATCCTAAGTGAACTAAGGCGGAAAAGAAAACCAAATACTGCATGTTCTGACTTGTAAGTGAGAGCTAAACATTGAGAACACATGGACACAAAGAAAAGAACAACAGACACTGGGACCTACTTGAGGCTAGAGGGTGGGAGGAGGGAGAGGATCAGAAAAAATACCTGTGAAGTACTATGCTTACTATCTGGGTGACAAAATAATTTGTACACCAAACCCACATGACAAGCAATGTACCTATAAAACAAACCTGTGCATGTGTCCCGAACCTAAAATAAAAGTTAACAAAAAAAAAAAAAAAAAAAAAAAAAAAGCAGTTTACCATCTACGAAGGGTGGCACATATGCAATGTTAACAATAGCTGACATTTAGAGAGTCCTTCTTATAAGCAACTAACCACTTCGTATATGTATTAACTCACCAACTCCCCACACCAACTCTGAGGAAAATACTATTATTTCCACAGAGCAGGAACTTCCACAGAGAGGTTAAAATAACTTGACTAAACCTGCCCAAATTCGTAAGCGGCAGCCAGAATCTAAACCTAGATAGTCCGGTCCCGGGGACAGGTTCTTAACCACAAAGGCATTTTCTAAAATTGTTAAAGTACAGAAGCACAGGAAAGAGACATTTTGGCCAGAATAAGGGTTAAGGGAAGGCTTCATGGATGAAGTGGCATTCGCTCTAGGTCTTGAAGGTCAACAGATGGAGAGGGCTCCTGGGGAGGAAGGACTCTAACGGGGAAGGAACAGCCTGACGAAGAGGAACTTTGGGTACCAGCCAGCTGACGACAGCAAGATCTGGTCCGGTGCGCGCGGGAGGAAGCTGGGAAGAGACGCCGAGCCCAGATCCCGAGGTCCTTGAGGACCAGGCCCTCTCTGCAAGGAATCGGGGAGGAAAATCTCAAACTATTAATAGAAGAGCGGCAAAAAGGAATTCGTTGGCACCCCTCCCTGTTGGAAGGACCTTCCCTGCCAGAGACCAAGACTGGCAGCACAGGTATACTTCCCTCAGGGGGAAACAGCCGACAAAGGTGGTCAAGGTCGCCCGCGCGGGCTCTGGAGCTGCACGTTCTGGCCGAACACTCGCGTCCCGAGCACAGACGCTGGGTATTTGGCTGCCAGCCCGGGCGCGCCAGGCCGGGCCTGGCAGCGCCAACACCTGCTCGGCGGGAACAGGAAGACCTGTGTTCGGGAACTCCCTCCGGCCACCTCCCCGTAGCCTCCTGGCCCTCGAAGGTCGAAAGGTGGCCTCTCAGCGACACCCGCCGCTCGCTCGGCTCCTCCCCTCAGCCGGGAGACCCAAGGAATAACAGCCTCTGCGATAGGAGCACGCTCTACCAATCAACCGTAGTCTCCGCCCACGCCTCAGCCGGAGTAAATTGCATTGGTTGCATCATTCTCGGCCGCCGATCAGATTGTTTTCTTGGATTGGCTGATAGCGTTCCTTCTCCCCTGTCTCCTTGTCGTCAGAAGCTGACGATTGGTTAATCGCGTTGCCAAGCTCTGGACGCGGCTCGACCATTGGAGGCCGCGGGCCCGCCCCCGCCGGCTAGGTGAAGGTGAGAGTCTCCTCCAGTCGCAACGTGCAGACCTGACGGGCCAGCTCCGGGCGAGGGGTGAAACCTCTTGATTTCCTACTCTCTCGATATGGCACCTCCGTCAGTCTTTGCCGAGGTTCCGCAGGCCCAGCCTGTCCTGGTCTTCAAGCTCACTGCCGACTTCAGGGAGGATCCGGACCCCCGCAAGGTCAACCTGGGAGTGGGAGGTAAGGATGTAGTGCTCTGGAGTGTGAGCAGCTCGGGGAGTGGAGCGGACCCAACCCAGGTCGTGGAGACTGTGGGAGAAGCCGAGGCCCAGTGTGGCGCTGCCTGGAGAGGGCGGCGCCAGAGAGGAGGCTGGATCCACGAAGGCTTCCTAAAACCTGCCCATTTTACAGATGCGGGTGTGGAGTCCCTGGAAAGGGGCGATGTGTCCGAGGCCGCACAAACCAGGTGTAGCAGCCAGGACACAAACTCAGTCTTTTTGATTCCCCATTCTGCCTTCTTTATACTACATCCTCCTAAGAAATGAGGCTGCCGGAGCTTGTAGAGAGAGGGAGAAAAATAGGAAGCCTGATAGGCTTAAGGTTCTAGTTGCTAGGAAATGGGTAAAGGAGAACTTTTAACGCTAGAAAGCTCTGTTGTGGGTCGGTAAATATTTGAGTGACCACCGAGTATCAATCAGCCACCTTATTAAGCTTTGTGGGGGGAGACTGAGGCTTGATTTTGCCCTTAAGGATTTAAAAATCTGCTGGTGTTACACAGTGCTTTGAGACAGGTTAATGCTGCCCCCGGGGGGTCTGGGGAGATGGTTCTGGCCGTCACAGATGTGGTAGAAATGGGTAGAGATGGTGGAAAGGAGTGGAGAGAAGTATGGTTGGTAGACGCTTACTTTCCACACATCCTATCTTCATTTCTTGATTCAAGTGATTCTCATCTGTACCTTGGACAACTCAGATCGTGGGCCTCAGTTTCCCCATCTGAAAAGAAGATTTATATTGGAGTGCCTCTCAAATTTTTTACCCCTAACCCTCTCTGGTGAATTTGTTATTCTTCTCACTATCATTTGGATGTTTGAAGCCCCACAGACACTTTCTCCATTTGGGTTTTGCCACGTGCAAAGACCAGCCAGAGAGATGAAAATGGGTGGGATAAAGTCTTATGCTAGGGAATAGACTTAGAATAAAAGGACTAGACATTGTGGAAAGAGAAGGTGGAATCATTTTGTAGCAGAGTGTGACATGAAGGACGCTCAGAATCAGGTTTCTCATAGATAACGTTTTGTCTGTGCATAGCGTTTGTTAAAAAAAAAAAAAAAAGTCGGCTGGGCGCGGTGGCTCAGGCCTGTAATCCCAGCACTTTGGGAGGCCGAGACGGGCGGATCACGAGGTCAGGAGATGAGACCATCCTGACTAACACGGTGAAATCCCATCTCCACTAAAAATACAAAAAATTAGCCGGGCGTGGTGTTGGGCGCCTGTAGTCCCAGGTACTCGGGAGGCTGAGGCAGGAGAATTGCTTAAACCCGGGAGACGGAGGTTGCAGTGAGCCGAGATCGTGCCATTGTACTCCAGCCTGGGCGACGGAGCGAGACTCTGTCTCAAAAAAAAAAAAAAAAAAAGTCTTCACTAAGGAGTATGGGGAGGGGTAAGGAAAAATCCATCGAAAAGTGATGGTTTGTTGAAGCTGGTAATTTGTTGAAGCTGGGTGATGGGTACATGGGCATACGTTGTATTATTCTCTCAGCTTTTGTATAGGTTTGAAATTTTTCTTCATAAAGCTTTTAAAATAAGGCAGTACTGCATAGTTTGGCCCATTGAGGGAAAATGATGTTTTTAGCAGGCAACAGAGTGGGAGAAATATTGAAAGACTGCCTCAAATTGAATTTGAATGGACACCATTTGGTCTCTTAATTTAAATCCAGTCCAAAACCTCCAAGCGTTTCTTTGCAGCCAGATATATACAAAGAATTAGTATTACTGTCAATCTAAATACATCTTTTTAAAACGTCAGATTTTGCCTGCCATGGTGGCTCACGCCTGTAATCCCAGCACTTTGGGAGGTCAAGGCAGGTGGATCACCTGAGGTCAGGAGTTCGAGACCAGCCTGGCTAACATGGTGAAACCCCATCTTTACTAAAAATACAAAAATTAGCCAGACGTGGTGGTGCACACTGGTAGTCACAGCTACTCGGGAGGCTGAAGCAGGAGAATCGCTTGAACCTGGGAGGTGGCGGTTGCAGTGAGCCAAGATCACGCCATTGTACTCCAGCCTGGGTGACAGAGTGAGACTCCATCTCAAGAAAGAAAAAAAAAACAGCAAAAAACCACATCAGATTTATTTTATTAATGCAGTTTATCTTTGAACTATCTTACAGGGTTTCTGTGAGGATTAAGTACATTTAAAGTGTTTATAGCTGTATCTGGCACATAAGTAGGATTTATGTAAGTGTTAGGTATTACTGTTGTTGTTTTGGCATTTCTTTGAGTGATTCTCATAAAAGATATTGAATAAAAATTTTCAGTTCAAGAACTGCAAAATGAACTAATTTATGACATTGGTTCACAAATAAACTGCTCATGCAGAGAAAAAGCACCCCAACAGCACAGGCCAGAAGCGATGGACTCAGGATTGGAGTCATTGACTCAGACGGCCACCTCAGCTGTGATGGTGCCTTTGTCATGTTTTCCAGGAACTCCAACTCCTTACCATGAGCAAATTATTTATGAATGTAATCTCATTTAATGCTCACAACTCTGGAGGGTGGTTTATTACTATTACTGTTTAGAGGCAAGGAAGCTGAAGACTGGAGAGGTGAAGCAATTTGCCCCAGGTCATTTGACCACTGGGTGGTAGAGCTGGGAATCCAGGCCAGGTCTCTCAGGCCTCAGAGTCTCTGCCCACACCTCTATTTCAGGTACCTCCAGGTGGTAGCCAGTACACTGTAGTGGGAAGAGCCAGGAGACCTAGGTACAGGCCCAGCACTGTGGTCCAGCCATGTGACTTGGAAGGGTTATTTAACATCCCTGGGGCTCATCTGTTAAATGAGGAGCCAAGACTGAATGACCTCTCTCCCAAATTCTACTCTTAAGAGTCTACTGGGCCAGGCACGGTGGCTCACGCCTGTAATCCCAGCACTTTGGGAGGCCAAGGCAGGCGGATCATGAGGTCAGGAGATTGAGACCATCCTGGCTAACACGGTGAAACCCCGTCTCTACTAAAAATACAAAAAAATTAGCCGGGTGTAGTGGCAGGCGCCTGTAGTCCCAGCTACTCGGGAGGCTGAGGCAGGAGAATGGCGTGAACCTGGGAGGTGGAGCTTGCAGTGAGCCGAGATCGCACCACTGCACTCCAGCCTGGGCAACAGAGCGAGACTCTGTCTCAAAACAAATAAAAAAATAAAAAAAAAAGATTCTACTGTACTAAAGGTCTACTCCACAATTCACTAGCACATTCTATGACTGTAACGTAGGATAATAATTTTACTGGCCTCATCAGTTGTCTGAGGATTAAATGAATAATTATGTGTGAAATGTGATATGTAAATGAAAAGTGTTATATATAAATGTTATTTTTTATCATCACTGTGGCCCGTCTTTTTGTGGATAGCAGGTGTTTGGATAAGGATCTAATTAGAGTTGAATAAAAGGTCTCCTTCCAGCCGTTATATGTCCTAGTCTTATTTATACACATCCCCAAGTATACCCCTTGTGAAGAAGATGTAATTAATCATTGACCTTAGGGAAGATACTTTTTTTCCCCCAAGTTAAGATAAAACCTAATGGAGGTTATCTAGTTAATGTTCCAGTGATTTTGGACACATTTAGAATAAACTGCAACTGTAATCTCAGACAGTTCCTACTTGCAACTAGTTTCCTCAGTTTTTCTTCTTGCTGTGATGATTTAAATAATTTCCTTATAGGTAAACAGAGGAGAGTATCACGTTTTCCACTGCTAAGCACAGTGCTTTCTAAGTTGATCATTTTAGTGCTTCTCAAAGCTTCAGACTGAAGTAGTTTTAAGGACATGGAAATGGATCCAACCTGGTGCAACCTGTAGCAAGAAGTTTCTTCAAAGACTCCAGTCCATTTTTTCATGTGAGCCTAGCTTTCTTTTGGCCCAGATAAACTCTGCTAGCTTTAATATTTCTTATTTTCAACATGGTTTCCTAGCATCTTCAAATAAAATATTTGGAAAGATATGCTTTATCAGATGTTTCTGAGTACCCCGGCCTTCTCCCCAGTATCCTAATTAGGCTCTTGAGTGGGGATAGGTGAGGGAAGTGGCGATCTTAGGAGGAAGATGAGGGTGATGGTTTGACCATTTAAATCTGTGTTCTTTCTTCCTTTCCTTCTGCAAAGCAAGACTGCTGGGCCCACCTGTAGACTGTGTGACTCCCCTAAAAGGGTTTATGTCCAGGAAGAAGAGCAGTGGGGCATGGAGCTGGGGAGCATGCTGATAAAAAGGCCCCTGACATGGTCCCAGGGACCTGCTTGCTTCAGGCTTTCTCTAGACATCTCTTGCTTTTAAAAAAGCACGTGGATCCATGAACTTAATAGTATGACAGCCTAGCTCTTGTTATCTCTGTGATCCTAGGCAAATGATTTGACTTTTCTGGCTGCAGCAGCCAGATCCTTAAAATAGACATCACAATATCTATTTTGTGGGTTGCTATACGAATTAAATGAGAGTAAAGAAATGTATTTAGTGCAGTACCTTGTATGTACAAAGTATTTAGTAAATCCGTGTTATTTCTCTGCCCTCAGGTTCCGTCAATGTCTTTCTCCATGCCCCAGACCTCATCTCTGAATGTCAGGCCTACAGTGGACACATCCTACAACTCCCTCAAATCCAGCATGTTCAAAGCACAGCTTATCGTTTCCACCTTCCCCTTGATCTTTTCTTTTATCTTCCCCTTGTGTTCTAGATCTTGGTCGACCCCACCACCACCACCCACTCATTATCCAGACTTGAGGGAGACCTTGGGGTCAACAGCAGCCCTTTCCCCAATCCCCTGTCTTTTTATTTGGTCAATAGGTTCTGTCTTTTCTACCTCGAATCTATTTCCAGTAGCACCGCTTTTCTTCATCCCTGCTGCCATTGTGTGAATTCAAGGCCTCATTATTTCGCTTCTGGAATATTGCAGTAGCTTTCTACTGCTTCTACTACTAGTAACTCACCCTTCTTAGCTACTGTCTCTGTCCTTCTCTCCGGTTTATTTTCTGTGGTGTCACTCAAATGATCCCGTTAAAATGTGCAGCTGCTCATGTCATTCTCTTGCTTAAATGTTTGCAGTGGTTACCCATTGAAACTGAAGTTCCCTAAAAGAGACTCCAGGATTCTTTTAGCCACTCCCCACTAATCCTTAATGGATTCCACGTCAGAGTCATGAAAATGCAGATCCTCAAAGACCTCATGCTCCCCAGGCCTCTGAGGTCTTGCACAGGTGTGCCCTCTGGCATGCCCTTCTTCCCTTGTTTACCTTTTAAACTCTTATTCATCTTTCATTCTTCATTATCTGTAAAATCTTCTCTGATTCCTCAAATTAGAATTAAAGGCTCTATCTATGCTCTGTGTTTCTTGGAGGGCAGATGGGATCTTATTTTATCAATCTCTGTAGCTTCTACTAGCCAGTGCCTGGCTCATGGTGAGACTTAGTAGGTATTTGTTATGTGAGCGAGTGAATGAAAGTGTGAATGAGAAACTCAAGGGTCCAACAAATAGGAATAAAAATTCTTGGGGAGAGCAGGAATAGTGGTTGTTGTTAATGCCTGACCTCACTGCTCCAGTCACCCAAGAGGAATCTGGTTCTGCTTCACTAGGGCAGTTAGGAGAGGCATTGGGAACAAATCTAGAACTCAACCTGGGAAAAACTGGGCAATGGAGAAGGAAGGGGAGTTGTAAATTGGCCAATTTTTTTTTAGTCACAGTACAGACACAATGCCTCTCCAACCATCCCCAACCCAAGTAGTAGTATTGGAATTTTAGAGTTTCACAGAGTATTCGGTAGTGGTAAGAACAGCAGTATTCCAGTCTTTTCTTTCTCTTTCATATTTTATTTATTCATAGCACATTATTTATGAATGACATTATCATAAATATAAACACATAGCCTAATAATGTTGTAGAATAGATATAACACCCAGACACAGAACTGAAACATAACAGAACTGGTTTTTCTATAAACAGCCCAAATTTTTTTGCATCTACATAGTATCCTTTGTAGGTAGTTCAAATATGCTTTTTTTGTTCCAAGATTCTAGAAACCCCTTTTAGACTGGCTATCAAGGCGTGTAGGACCCACACAAGAGATCATTTTTTAAAATAATTGTTCTCCGTGAGTTTTACCCAGCTTATTCACCCACTCTTTTCAATGGAGATGATGCAAATGCTATTCCCGAAAAATAATTGGCTTTCAAAGGACTAAGATTTGGCACTATTGAGGATATTCAAAATAATGAGATGTTGCCTCTAAAAACAATTTCAAGAGAAGTTTCAAGAATATTTTGAACAATGGTAGCATTGTGATCATAGATAGGTTGATGTGCTTTAGGGACAACTCTTACTTGGAAGTAGTTATTTTGGTACATCTTTAGAGAAACCAGACCAAATCCCAGCTGGCGAAGGAAGCTTTTTGAAGTTGTTGAGAAGTTTGGTGGACTAAGGGGTATACTATGAATGGTATGAGAGTATTGTGAATTGGGCCAGGCATGGTGGCTCACTCCTGTAATCCCAGCACTTTGGAAGTCCAAGGCGGGAGGTTTGCTTGAGCCCAGGAGTTTGAGACCAGCCTGGGCAACAAAGTAAGGCCCTGTTTCTATGAAAAATAAAAAATAAAAAAATTAGCTGATCCTGGTGGTGAATGACTTTGGTCTCAGCTACATGGGAAGCTGAGGCAAGAGAATTGCTTGAGCCCAGGGGGTTGAAGCTGCAGTGAGCTGTGTTCGTGCCACTGCACTCTCACCTAGGCAACAGAGTGAGACCCTGCCTCAAAAAAAGAAAAAAATATTGTGAGTTAGATTCACCAGAGCCGGAGGGTAGACTATGAGTGGTGTGAGAGTATTGTTTGATTCACCTACCCAGAGGCATTTGGTCAGTGGCTCTGTCAGTCTGTAGCCCTGTCCACATTTCTATTACTAGCTTGAAATGTTTTTCAGATTTGCAGATGACACATTCCTGGAGGGTAGAGTTAGCTGTTAGAAGACATTCAAAATGATCTTATAAAGTCTTTTTGCTGTATATCCTGTGACCTAATAAATTAACATTTAGATATTTTTCCTAAGAAAACACTCACGAATATGCATAAATATATGAACATTTATCACAATGTTTATAATAGCAAATAATTTAAAGCAACACAGTTAATAAATTATATATAAAAACAAATATTATTTATCCACTAAAATGATGTTGTAAATGGCTCATATGTATGAAAAATACCCAATTGCATTCATAATAAGATAAATGCAAATTAAAACTATTTGACATATTATATTGGCAAAAATTCACTCAGTGCGTAAGGCTGTGTGGAAGCAAACACTCTTAAACAGTGCTGGTGGGAATGTAAATTGATATAATTCCTGTATCATTTTGGACAATTTGGAAGTATTTGTCAAAACTACAAAAACACATACTTCTTAGCCCACTCTTTTGTTTTCCGCCCGGCGTCTTACAGATATATTTGCATACGTGTGAGATGACGTATGTACAGGGTCGTTCACTGAAGTATTGTTTTAATAGCCAAAGATTGTAAACAACTCAAATGTCCAACAAGAGACTGGCAAAGTAAAATATGGTACATTCATCAGCTAAGCAGCTGTAAAAAAGAACAAGACACTCTCTATGCGCAAATGTAAAATGATTTTCAAGTGGAAAAAGCAAGGAACACAAAACAGTGTATAGTATGCCGTATGCTACCTTTTGTTTAAAAGGGCATATGTAAGAAGCTGTGTTTGCTTGTGTAGGCATAGGGAAATGCAGGAAGGATATGTAAGAAACTAATAGTTGTTATTTATGGAGGGAGGGATTTGAGAGCTAGGTAGATAGAGGATAAGAATGGGATGGAGACATGCAAACATGTCACCTATTAGAAGAATAGTTAATGAGGAGGAAAAATTCATAATATATATTTAAATGGAAAAAGGCATGTTGAAAATTCTACATACAGTATGATCCATATTTTATAAAAGAATATGCCCATCAAAAATAAAGCTTAGAAGGTTGTACACCAAAATTTTCATACTCCTTGTCTCTGAGTACTGGGATTATATGTTATGTTAGTTCTCACATTGCTATAAAGAACTACCTGAGACTGGGTAATTGGTTTAATGGACTCATGGTTCCACAGGCTGTATAAGAAACACGGTTGGGAGGCCTCAGGAAACTTACAATCATGGAGGAGGAGTGAAGGGCAAGCAAGCACCTTCACATGGCAGAGCAGGAGAGAGAGCAAAGTGGGAGGTGCTACACACTTTTAAACAACCAGATGTAGTGAGAACTCACTCACTGTCACAAGAACAGCAAGGCAGAAATCCGCCCCCATGGTCCATCAACACTGGGGATTACAATTCAACATGAGATTTGGGTGGGGACACACAGCCAAACTATATCGTTCTACTCCTGACCCCTATCAAATCTCATTTCCTTCTCACATTTCAAAACACCATCACACGTTAATTATAATGTTTATTTTTTACCTTCTGGGCTTTTCCCAATTTTCTACAATCAACAAGTGTTGTTCAGTAAACAGTAACAACAGCTCTAAAATGTAATTTTTTTTTTTTAAGTCAGGGATTAATGTTGGGCAGAAATCAAGAAAATAAAAATCAGTATCACTCTAAAATTTTGTTTCCATTTCAAAATCACTTGCGTAAGTGTAGGATTATTGAGGACCTAAACATTCAAACAGAGAGGCAAATGACCCCTGCCAGGAATCCTACTTGGAGAGATTATTGGCGTGGGTGCAAAACTAAAGTAACTGCCCTGTAAAGCTCTAATCCTAACATAATCATAGAATAGTGTAGGGAAAAAAATTGGTGCTGGATAACTCAGAGTGACTTAAAAATACTTTCAGAGGAAGAGGAAATGCTTAGAGGTTTACTGTAGAGCAAGATTAAATATTGTGAAATAGATCAATTTAGATCAATGAAGGGGTGAGGCAGATGAAGTGGGATGAAGTCAGAAGGGTAAATACTGGCTGAGGTCAAAATACAGAGAGAAGATAAAGATGTGTTTAAGTGGGTCTTGGGTGATTGTGTCACCTGTCATTGAAATCGTCAGGGCATTTGCTTATCATTCGTCTTATTTCTGCTCTTCTAGGACAAGAGGAGTGGTGGGCCTTCTTCCACTCCTTCTCCACGTTTGTGTTAAAGGTGCCAGGTTCATGTGGAAGTAGCACCTAGGCTTTTTCTGGAAGTCTCTTGGGGAGATGCAGAAGGAAGAAGACTGCTGGGCCAATGGCCTAGAGACCTCAGTGCACTAGCGATATTGACATGACATTTGCAAGATGCTTTTTACTTTGCAGAGTGCTTTTCTATGTACTTTCTCATGTGACCAGGCTCTGTGATGTCCCAGTTTTATTTCAGCATTCTACTTTTTGGAGGTCACATAGTTAAGAGCTGTAAGTTCCACAAGGATGGGGACCACATCTGCCCTTATGTTTGCCCAGCACCTAGCCCAATACTTGGCTCAAATTAGGTACTCAGTAAGTGAACAAACTTTTCTCCAATTTCCTTCACTGTTCTGTTTTGACCAGAAGGTGGTGGGATTCTCCTAATTCACAGTTACAAACTCTTAACTTGGACACAGCCTGAACCTCCTCTATGTATAACTCTTTTCCATTCTCCAGCGTATCGCACGGATGACTGCCATCCCTGGGTTTTGCCAGTAGTGAAGAAAGTGGAGCAGAAGATTGCTAATGACAATAGCCTAAATCATGAGTATCTGCCAATCCTGGGCCTGGCGGAGTTCCGGAGCTGTGCTTCTCGTCTTGCTCTTGGGGATGACAGCCCAGCTCTCAAGGAGAAGCGGGTAAGTTTTGGGTAAGGATGTATTTTCTTTTTAGAAACTGAAAGTAAAAAGATGTTGAGAATACAGTTTGTTTAAAATATTAGGTGTTATGTCTATTGAACTGCCAATGAATAAGGGTTTCAGTAGCGCGAGTTCAGGAACCTGATAGTGCAAATAATGTGGCCATGTACAAAGCACGGCTTTTTCACTTGTTCAGTTTTGCCCAGTAGATCATCAGATTTTAGCTACTGCATTTGAAGCAGTCAGTGGAGATGCCAAGTAGAAAGAATTTAATGGAATGATAAAGACACCAGGGTTCTAGATCCAACTCTGCCACTACTTTTGATCATAGGCAAGTCATTTAGCCCTCTGGCCTCACATACACGTTAGAAAAAGACCACGTAGTGCGAGTCTATGATCCCATGAGGAGCACTTGCGTAGGGAATTGTTTAAGGGGCCTCTGAGTCCCCTGAAATTATGTGCAGAATTTTGTGTGTACTTATTTCTCAGGAGAAGGTGCATAGCTTTTATCAGATTTTCAAAAGGTGTCTGTGGCCCTCCAAGGGTTCAGGAGCTACTAGTAGATGCTGTCTAAAGTCCCTGCCAGTTCTAATATTCTTTAATACTTCTACTGTTGATCTCAGCATCTATCATTTAAGTGGTTCCTGGTATATATTCTATGTGTAACTGGAGATACATGGAGGAAGAACACATTTGGAAGTAGACACAGCGAGATAGGCTGTGTGTTCCAGGAAGTGGAACAGATTCTCAGTGTTGTAGGAATTCAGAGGGGAGGGAGACCTATGAGTGCTGGAGATGGCACTTGAGCTGAACCTTAGAGAATGTGTGAGCGAGGCTGGGACAGTGGTTCTCAGCTCCAGCTGGATGTTAGTATTACCTGGGGAGTTTTTAAAAACATACTATGGCTGGGCCCCGTGGACCCCATGCCAGGCCAGGTAAATCAGAATCTTGGAGGCACCACCCTTCTCCCCTCTCTTTCACTCCCTTTTCTTCTCCCCCATGGGCATATTTTTTAAATACTCCCAGGTGTTTCCAAAGTATAGCCAGTTTTGAGAACCACAAAATATGGAAGAGGGGCAAGAGGAAAGATATTCATCTTGAATGGTAGGAGTCCAGGGACAGAGGCAAGAGCTAAGCAGGTCTAGCTTGTAAAGAGACCTACCTGATGAGAGCTGGGAACATGTTGGATAGGTTAGGCAGGCTGATTCTGGCAGCCAGGGCAGAAGAAGCCAACTGAAGGTTGGAGTAGAGGAGTTACCCAATAAAAGTGTTGTTTGAAGAAGATAAGTCTGATTGGGTGGGTGGGAAAAAGAAGAGCTCAGATTTTTGCACTAGTCCAGTTGGGAATTGTGCAGTTTAAACCAGTGGCCATTATTGTTCCCCTGGGTCAGTGTTGTGATGTAGCCTGTAGTTCATGCATTGAGAAAACCGCATCTTGGAGTCATCTGATTTATTCCCCACATGCTGTGTACAGTAGGTTTTTCTTTTGTATATCATGTTACCCAGATGCCCTGATAAGCAGAACGGCAGAGGACAATAAAGGTTGCACACCCATACATTTGTACATGTACCAGGAAGCAGGGAAGGCCCTGGTGAAGGTCTTGGGACTCAGGTCCATGATTAGGCAAGTAATGAACTTGATTAAGGTTTTGTATGGATTGGAATGAGAGATTATGATTTGCCTCAATGAACTGAAGTCATATGGTTAGAATAGTTAAGAGTATAGAGATTATTAATCATATTGGGAAGTTGTTCTGAAAATCCAGTGTTTCTGCAGAGGTAGAGGACAATCCTAATGAAGTTTGAAAGTGGGGAACTGACCGGGCGTGGTGGTGCACGCCTGTAATCCCAGCACTTTGGGAGGCCAAGGTGGGCAGATTACTTGAGCTCAGGAGTTCAAGACCAGCCTGAGCAACATGGCAAGAACCCGTCTCTACAAAGAAATACAAAAATTAGCCGGGCATGGTGACATGCACCTGTAGTTCCAGGTACTTGGGAGACAGGTGGGAGGATTGCTTGACCCCAAGAAGTGGAGGCTGCAGTGAGCCATGATTACACCACTGCATTCCAGCCTGGGCAACAGAATGGGACCCTGTCTCAAAAAAGAAGAAAAAAAAAAGAAAGAAAAAGAAAGTGGGGAACATAGGCCACTGGGGCCTCTCTTCTGAAACTGAATAAATTAGTTGGAATTCTGTTGCTGACAAATGAAAACAGAGATTCCATGTTGGGGAGTTTCTTCCTCTAGGACTGCATTTCTTATATAGTTGTTAACTATGTTGGGCAGATGCTGTTCCTCTGCCCATTGATCTCCATTTGATGACTTAACACTGTAAGACTTAAGGCTATTATTTGTAGCCTTGACCCTGGGAACATAGCCCTCCCTCTTAGTCTAGTTTCTCCTGTTTTATATTTTTGATCATAAAACAATTTTAAAAGGCCATCTTCATGGCAGCAAATATTTGAAGATACTTTTTGGATACTCTCTTGGCATCTATTAATACATCACTCTGGGTACCAGTTGCTATTGAGCTCTGAGCCTTTCTTTTTTTTTATATATATATATATATATATATATATTTTTTTTTTTTTATTATACTTTAAGTTCTAAGGTACATGTGCACAACATGCAGGTTTGTTACATATGTATACATGTGCCATGTTGGTGTGCTGCACCCATTAACTCATCATTTACATTAGGTATATCTCCTAATGCTATCCTTCCCCCCTCCCCCCACCCCACAACAGGCCCTGTGTGTGATGTTCTCCTTCCTGTGTCCAAGTGTTCTCATTGTTCAGTTCCCACCTGTGAGTGAGAAGATGCAGTGTTTGGTTTCTTGTCCTTGCGATAGTTTCCTGAGAATGATGGTTTCCAGCTTCATCCATGTCCCTACAAAGGACATGAACTCATCCTTTTTTATGGCTGCATAGTATTCCATGGTGTATATGTGCCACATTTTCTTAATCCAGTCTATCATTGATGGACATTTGGGTTGGTTCCAAGTCTTTGCTATTGTGAAGAGTGCTGCAATAAACATATGTGTGCATGTGTCTTTATAGCAGCATGATTTATTATTTTATTTATTTATTTATTTATTTATTTATTATTATTATACTTTAGGTTTTAGGGTACATGTGTGCAATGTGCAGGTTAGTTACATATGTATACATGTGCCATGCTGGTGCGCTGCACCCACTGACTTGTCATCTAGCATTAGGTACATCTCCCAATGCTATCCCTCCCCCCTCCCCCCACCCCACAACAGTCCCGAGTGTGATGTTCCCCTTCCTGTGTCCATGTGTTCTCATTGCTCAATTCCCACCTATGAGTGAGAATATGTGGTTTTTGGTTTTTTGTTCTTGCAATAGTTTACTGAGAACGATGATTTCCAATTTCATCCATGTCCCTACAAAGGACATGAACTCATCATTTTTTATGGCTGCGTAGTATTCCATGGTGTATGTGTGCCACATTTTCTTAATCCAGTCTATCATTGTTGGACATTTGGGTTGGTTCCAAGTCTTTGCTATTGTGAATAATGCCGCAATAAACATACGTGTGCATGTGTCTTTATAACAGCATGATTTATAGTCCTTTGGGTATATACCCAGTAATGGGATGGCTGGGTCAAATGGAATTTCTAGTTCTAGATCCCTGAGGAATCGCCACACTGACTTCCACAATGGTTGAACTAGTTTACAGTCCCACCAACAGTGTAAAAGTGTTCCTATTTCTCCACATCCTCTGCAGCACCTGTTGTTTCCTGACTTTTTAATGATTGCCATTCTAACTGGTGTGAGATGGTATCTCATTGTGGTTTTGATTTGCATTTCTCTGATGGCCAGTGATGGTGAGCATTTTTTCATGTGTTTTTTGGCTGCATAAATGTCTTCTTTTGAGAAGTGTCTGTTCATGTCCTTCGCCCACTTTTTGATGGGGTTGTTTGTTTTTTTCTTGTAAATTTGTTTGAGTTCATTGTAGATTCTGTATATTAGCCCTTTGTCAGATGAGTAGGTTGCGAAAATTTTCTCCCATTTTGTAGGTTGCCTGTTCACTCTGATGGTAGTTTCTTTTGCTGTGCAGAAGCTCTTGAGTTTAATTAGATCCCATTTGTCAATTTTGGCTTTTGTTGCCATTGCTTTTGGTGTTTTAGACATGAAGTCGTTGCCCATGCCTATGTCCTGAATGGTAATGCCTAGGTTTTCTTCTAGGGTTTTTATGGTTTTAAGTCTAACCTTTAAGTCTTTAATCCATCTTGAATTGATTTTTGTATAAGGTGTAAGGAAGGGATCCAGTTTCAGCTTTCTACATATGGCTAGCCAGTTTTCCCAGCACCATTTATTAAATAGGGAATCCTTTCCCCATTGCTTGTTTTTCTCAGGTTTGTCAAAGATCAGATAATTGTAGATGTGTGGTATTATTTCTGAGGGCTCTATTCTGTTCCATTGGTCTTTTTCTCTGTTTTGGTACCAGTACCATGCTGTTTTGGTTACTGTAGCCTTGTAGTGTAGTTTGAAGTCAGGTAGTATGATGCCTCCAGCTTCGGATTGACTTGGCAAGGCAGGCTCTTTTTTGGTTCCATATGAACTTTAAAGTAGTTTTTCCCAATTCTGTGAAGAAAGTCATTGTAGCTTGATGGGGATGGCATTGAATCTATAAATTACCTTGCACAGTATGGCCATTTTCATGATATTGATTCTTCATATCCATGAGCATGGAATGTTCTTCCATTTGTTTGTATCCTCTTTTATTTCGTTGAGCAGTGGTTTGTAGTTCTCCTTGAAGAGGTCCTTCACATTCCTTGTAAGTTGGATTCCTAGGTATTCTGTTCTCTTTGAAGCAATTGTGAATGGGAGTTCACTCATGATTTGGCTCTCTGTTTGTCTGTTGTTGGTGTGTAAGAATGCTTGTGATTTTTGCAGATTGATTTTGTATCCTGAGACTTTGCTGAAGTTGCTTATCAGCTTAAGGAGATTTGTGGTGAGACGATGGGGTTTTCTAGATATACAATCATGTCATCTGCAAACAGGGACAATTTGACTTCCTCTTTTCCTAATTGAATACCCTTTATTTCTTTCTCCTGCCTGATTGCCCTGGCCAGAACTTTCAACACTATGTTGAATAGGAGTGGTGAGAGAGGGCATCCCTGTCTTGTGCCAGTTTTCAAAGGGAATGCTTCCAGTTTTTGCCCATTCAGTGTGATATTGGCTGTGGGTTTGTCATAAATAGCTCTTATTATTTTGAGATACGTCCCATCAATACCTAATTTATTGAGAGTTTTTAGCATGAAGGGCTGTTGAATTTTGTCAAAGGCCTTTTGTGCATCTATTGAGATAATCATGTGGTTTTTGTCTTTGGTTCTGTTTATATGCTGGATTACGTTTATTGATTTGCGTATGTTGAAACAGCCTTGCATCCCAGGGATGAAGCCCACTTGATCATGGTGGATAAGCTTTTTGATGTGCTGCTGGATTTGGTTTGCCAGCATTTTATTGAGGATTTTTGCATTGATGTTCATCAGGGATATTGGACTAAAATTCTCTTTTTTTGTTGTGTCTCTGCCAGGCTTTGGTATCAGGATGATGCTGGCCTCATAAAATGAGTTAGGGAGGATTTCCTTTTTTTCTATTGATTGGAATAGTTTCAGAAGGAATGGTACCAGCTCCTCCTTGTATCTCTGGTAGAATTCGGCTGTGAATCCTTCTGGTCCTGGACTTTTTTTGGTTGGTAAGCTATTAATTACTGCCTCAATTTCAGAGCCTGTTATTGGTCTATTCAGAGATTCAACTTCTTTCTGGTTTAGTCTTGGGAGGGTGTATGTGTCCAGGAATTTATCCATTTCTTCTAGATTTTCTAGTTTATTTCCGTAGATGTGTTTATAGTATTCTCTGATGGTAGTTTGTATTTCTGTGGAATCGGTGGTGATATCCCGTTTATCATTTTTTATTGTGTCTATTTGATTCTTCTCCCTTTTCTTCTTTATTAGTCTTGCTAGTGGTCTGTCAATTTTGTTGATCTTTTCAAAAAACCAGCTCCTGGATTCATTGATTTTTTGAAGGGTTTTTCGTGTCTCTGTCTCCTTCAGTTCTGCTCTGATCTTAGTTATTTCTTGCCTTCTGCTAGCTTTTGAATGTGTTTGCTCTTGCTTCTCTAGTTCTTTTAATTGTGATGTTAGAGTGTCAATTTTAGATCTTTCCTGCTTTCTCTTGTGGGCATTTAGTGCTATAAATTTCTCTCTACACACTGCTTTAAATGTGTCCCAGAGATTCTGATATGTTGTGTCTTTGTTCTCGTTGGTTTCAAATAACATCTTTATTTCTGCCTTCATTTCATTATGTACCCAGCAGTCATTCAGGAGCAGGTTGTTCAGTTTTCGTGTAGTTGAGCGGTTTTGAGTGAATTTCTTAATCCTGAGTTCTAGTTTGATTGCACTGTGGTCTGGGAGACAGTTTGTTATAATTTCTGTCCTTTTACATTTGCTGAGGAGTGCTTTACTTCCAACTATGTGGTCAATTTTGAAATAAGTGTGGTATGGTGCTGAGAAGAATGTATATTCTGTTGATTTGGGGTGGAGAGTTCTGTAGATGTCTATTAGGTCCTCTTGATGCAGAGCTGAGTTCAATTCCTGGATATCCTTGTTAACTTTCTGTCTTCATTGATCTGTCTAATGTTGACAGTGGGGTGTTAAAGTCTCCCATTATTATTGTGTGGGAGTCTAAGTCCCTTTGTAGGTCCCTAAGGACTTGCTTTATGAATCTGGGTGCTCCTGTGTTGGGTGCATATATATTTAGGATAGTTAGCTCTTCTTGTTGAATTGATCCCTTTACAATTATATAATGGCCTTCTTTATCTCTTTTGATCTTTGTTGGTTTAAAGTCTGTTTTATGAGAGACTAGGATTGCAACCCTTGCCTTTTTTTTGTTTTCCATTTGCTTGGTAGATCTTCCTCCATCCCTTTATTTTGAGCCTATGTGTGTCTCTGCACGTGAGATGGGTTTCCTGAATACAGCACACTGATGGGTCTTGACTCTTTATCCATTTTGCCAGTCTGTGTCTTTTAATTGGATCATTTAGCCCATTTACATTTAAGGTTAATATTGTTATGTGTGAATTTGATCCTGTTATTATGATATTAGCTGGTTATTTTGCTCGTTAATTGATGCAGTTTCTTCCTAGCCTCGATGGTCTTTACAATTTGGCATGTTTTTGCAGTGGCTGGTACCGGTTGTTCCTTTCCATGTTTAGTGCTTCCTTCAGGAGCTCTTGTAGGGCAGGCCTGGTGATGACAAAATCTCTCAGCATTTGCTTGTCTGTAAAGGATTTTATTTCTCCTTCACTTATGAAGCTTAGTTTGGCTGGATATGAAATTCTGGCTTGAAAATTCTTTTCTTTAAGAATGTTGAATATTGGCCCCCACTCTATTCTGGCTTGTAGAGTTTCTGAGAGAGATCCGCTGTTAGTTTGATGGGCTTCCTTTTGTGGGTAACCCGACCTTTCTCTCTGGCTGCCCTTAACATTTTTTCCTTCATTTCAACTTTGGTGAATCTGACAATTATGTGTCTTGGAGTTGCTCTTCTCGAGGAGTATCTTCGTGGCGTTCTCTGTATTTCCTGAATTTGAATGTTGGCCTGCCTTGCTAGGTTGGGGGAAGTTCTCCTGGATAATATCCTGCAGAGTGTTTTCCAACTTGGTTCCATTCTCCCCGTCACTTTCAGGTACGCCAATCATATGTAGATTTGGTCTTTTCACATAGTCCCATATTTCTTGGAGGCCTTGTTCGTTTCTTTTTATTCTTTTTTTTCTAAACTTCTCTTCTCACTTCATTTCATTCATTTGATCTTTCATCACTGATACCTTTTCTTCCAGTTGATCGAATTGGCTACTGAAGCTAGTGCATTCGTCACGTAGTTCTCGTGCCTGGTTTTCAGCTCCATCAGGTCCTTTAAGGACTTCTCTGCATTGGTTATTCTAGTTAGCCATTCGTCTAATCTTTTTTCAAGTTTTTTATCTTCTTTGCGGTGGGTTCGAACTTCCTTCTTTAGCTCAGAGAAGTTTGATTTTCTGAGCCTTCTTCTCTCAACTCGTCAAAGTCATTCTCCGTCCAGCTTTATTCCATTGCTGGTGAGGAGCTGCATTCCTTTGTAGGAGGAGAGGCACTCTGATTTTTAGAATTTTCAGTTTTTCTGCTCTGTTTTTTCCCCATCTTTTTGGTTTTATCTACCTTTGGTCTTTGATGATGGTGATGTACAGATGGGGTTTTGGTGTGGATGTCCTTTCTGTTTGTTAGTTATCCTTTTAATAGTCAGGACCCTCAGCTGCAGGTCTGTTGGAGTTTGCTGGAGGTCCACTCCAGACCCTGTTTGCCTGGGTATCAGCAGCGGAGGCTGCAGAACAGATAATATTGCTGAACAGCAAATGTTGCTGCCTGATTATTCCTCTGGAAGTTTTGTCTCAGAGGGGTACCCGGCCATGTGAGGTGTCAGTCTGCCCCTACTCGGGGGTGCCTTCCAGTTAGGCTACTCGGGAGTCAGGGACCCACTTGAGGAGGCAGTCTGTCCGTTTCAGATCTCAAACTCCATGCTGAGAGAACCACTACTCTCTTCAAAGCTGTCAGACAGGGACATTTAAGTCTGCAGAGGTTTCTGCTGCCTTTTGTTCGAGCTCTGAGCCTTTCTTCTGCTTGGAAGGCCTCACCATTCCCAGGCTGCTGTCTTAGTTCACTAATAGCCTCTTAATTTACCTTCCTGCCTCTAGTCTCTTCCCCATTTTAGTACATTCTGCATGCTGCAGCTAGGATGACCTTCCTTGGCAAAATAAGCTACTCATGTCACGTGTTCCCACTGCCCACCTCCACCGCCCATAGCTCCCCCATTGCCTTTAGGGTAAAATCCAGACTTTGAGCTTGGCATGCAGTGAATGTAGGTGACAGGTGATAGTCTTCATCCTATTCTTACAGTTGCTGATTTCCCCTCACTCCACTAGAGGTCCTGCCATTCTAAGAGCCTTGCTGTTTTCTAGACCTACTGGGCCCTGTCAAGACTAAGAACCTTTGCCTGGCCCTTCTCTCCACTTGGAATGCCCTCCCTTACTGCTCTAGCTCTCCAGTCCCCACCTCTAAGTCCTTCAAAAGCTGATCAAGGGTCACTTCCACACTGAATCCTTAGGTATTTTAGGCGGAGCTTGTTGTTTAAGCTCTCTGAGTTATCACAGGACTTTGTTCACAGCTTGGGAATAACAGTACTTAACTGTGCTTACTATAATGGATAATTTTATAAGTCTTCATCTCCCACAAGACCCTAACTTTCCCCAGGGCAGGGATCATTGCTTACTTATTTACCTTGCAGATTTTCAGCATTTGGCTCCTATCCGAGTACCTCAGATTCCAGAGGTTTGGATTCATTCATTCCTTTAGTCATCAGATGCCCACTACTAGAGCCAGGCACTGTTCTAGATGCTGGAGCACAGCAGTGACTCAAACACACAGAATCCCCTGCCCTTGCATTCAGTTTCGGGGAGAGGAACAGACTCTAAATGTAATCTTTTTGACTATATCAATAAGAAAATGATATAGTATACTAAAGATGATAAATGCTATAAAAATAGAGCAGGAGGAGGCATGTTAGGAATTCTGGGAGTGGATACAGTTTTAACTAGGGTAGTTATGATAGAAATAGAAATGACATTTGAGCCAAAACTTAAAGACGAGACATAAATGAAAGAATGAGTGAACAAGCAAACCAACAGTAATTGTTTCTTCCCTTAGATTTTTCTTCTCCAGATTCAACATTTCCAGATCCTTTACTCATTTTGAGGAGACCTATTTTCTAGACTCCTCACTGCCTTGTATTACTTTTCCACTTTCAGATCTTAGGATCCAGACAGAAATGTCCATTTTTCATCCCCGGCATAGTGCTGTTTCAGCTTTGAGATTACTGAGCATTGTAGAAAGGAGGGCTCATGGGCCATAACTCATTGTCACATCATGACATCCCACTCTCGCTTTGATTGCCTCTAGGAGACTTGGGGCTTCTGCTGTGGCTCAGATCTTTTCACCACTGTCTTCTTTCTTCATCTAGTTCAGCACATGCTTATGTAGTACCATGTGCCAGATGCCGTCAGAGATGCTGGGGGCACCCAGATGAATGCAGCATGGCTCTGGCCACAGGCAGCTCCTGATTGCTCTCCTACTCCTCATGGTGAAGTCATAGTATCGGCAAACTGTTATCTCAGACAAGGGTTCTAGAATCCAGCAATCATGCTGACATGTCCAGCTGAGGCCTGCTCTGTCTAGCTTCATACCAAGTCTTCCTGGATTTCCCTTGTTCTGGATACTCTTGTTTACCCAGGTCTAGTTGCCTGGCTCCTTGAGAAGTCTGTGCTTACTTCCTTTGATGTTATGATTTTCCTTTATAACAAGTACATTCTTAGGCTTTAGGACAATTTGCCAAAAATCAGTTCACAGAATGACCACATTGCTATGTTATTGATTCACCAAAAACTTGTTTCTGTTAGTTGCTGATGTTTAGAGCAACTTATGTTTCACTGAAGCCATCCAGTATTTAATATAGTTTTAGGGAGTGATAACTTCTTGAGAATTTGATATTTCAAGTGTCATATATGTCATGAATGTCAAGGATTAGTTAATGTGGAGTGGGTTTATTTCTTCTAAGCACATTTTTAATGTATTCTACTGACTTTTTTTAAAAATGAATTTGTTTTCTGTAGTGGGAGAGAAAGGGTGGAGTTAAAAGTTGAGCACAGGAAATGAAAAATTATGCCTGGGAATGTTTCCACTGGTATCTATGCATCTATCATGTTTCCGGAAGTTAAAACCATGTTCAAGGGAGGTCTTGCTCATTTGCTTAGGAAGTATTAGCACTCTAGAGTGGCTTAGGTATCTGAAATGTGAAGTCATGTATGAAATTGATATTCAACTTAGCTGGATGACAAATCCATAAAAAATAAATGCACATTTGTGTTGTATCATCTTGGTAGCAATTTGCATAAAGAATTCAGGTAAACCACAATGTGGGGGCAAAACTTTTAAAGTAATAGCAAGGGATGAGTGCTCAGTAAGGATCACTGTAAATAACAGAGAAGTTAGCACACCAAATCTGACACACACTGAGCATTTTCACCCCAGTGCACTGCCTTTGCCCCTCTCTGTAATGTACAGCTGTGTTTAGTTCTGCATCCCCTTGAATGTCAACTTTGCTTATGTTTCACATTTCAGGTAGTATTCTTTCACAGATGCTTACACCTATAAATACAAACAGAACATTGGTGCATAATAGTGCCGATAATTGGTAACATTGCCTTGTTCCTGGCTTAAATGGGATTTCTACTAAACGATTCATTGTTTTTAAGCTGACTTATGGGTTAAATGAATTTTTTTCAGTCATTTTCAGGAAGTATCCACTGTTCCCTGTTTTACTAAGCATTTATCTCAGGAATAGCCAAGCTTTTCTTACCTGTTGTGATGATCATTTGGGTTTTCTCTATCTAGCAGCACGACTGGTTTTATATCTCTTATAATCCATTCATGGGATGACTCTCAATCAAGGGGGTTATTTTAATGTACTGCTGGATTAATATTGTTCATTAATGTTTACTTGGGAAGTTAGTATCAAGGTACGACCTAGGTCTCTCATTCTACTTTTTTCCCTTTTGTTGTCTTTTAGCAGCAATGTTATGTTAGGTTCTTAAAAAGATTTAGGAAGCTTTTCTTCTCTAAGAAGAGTTTTAAAACCTTTTTATTGGCCAGGCGTGGTGGGCTCACGCCTGTAATCCCAGCACTTTGGGAGGCTGAGGCAGGCGGATCACAAGGTCAGGAGTTCGAGACCAGCCTGACCAACATGGTAAAACCCCATCTCTACTAAAAATACAAAAATTAGCTGGGTGTGGTGGCACGTGCCTGTAGTCCCAGCTACTCAGGAGTCTGACGCAGGAGAATCACTTGAACCCAGGAGGCGGAGGTTGCAGTAAGCCGAGATTGCGCCACTGCACTCCAGCCTGGGCAACAGAGCGAGACTCTGTCTCAAAAAACAAACAAACAAACAAAAAAAACAAAAAAAAAAACCCTTTTTATTATGGGAAATTTCGAATCTATATGAAAGTAGAGAAAACAGTATAAAGAATGAATCCCTATGTATCCATCACCTAGCTTCAACAATTATCTGTATAGGGTCAGTCCTGTGTATTTCCCTCTACCCCACTCCCTGCCTCCCTGCCTCCCTGCCCTCCACCAAAGCTGGATTATTATTTAATAGTAAATCCCAGACATCTAAATAGGTGTTTTAAATTGTTGTAAAATTTTATGACTAATACATGAATACACTCATCTTATTTTTAAAAAAACGACTTATAGATTAGGCCAAAGTCCCTTTCAACCACTATTCCTACATCCTTGGACCCCTCCCCAGAGGTTGCCATTGTTAGAAGATTGGCGTGTGTCCCTCCTTGTATTTATTTATTTACTTGAGACAGAGTCTCACTGTGTTGCCCAGGCTGGAGGGCAGTGGTGCGATCTTGGCTCACTGCAACCTCTGCCTCCCAGGTTCAAATGATTCTTATGCCTCAGCCTCCAGTGTAGCTGAGATTACAGGTGTGTGCCACCAAGCCCAGCTAATTTTTTTTGTATTTTTAGCAGAGACAGGGTTTCACCATGTTGGCCAGGCTGGTCTCAAACTCCTGGGCTCAAGTGATCCACCCACCTTGGCCTCCCAAAGTGCTGGGATTACAGGCGTGAGCCACTGCGCCTGGCTAGATAGACTTTTTCATGTGATCTTTTTCTTCCTTTCTCTTCAGTCCTTTAGACAAATTGGGCAACGTGGTTTATGACATTTTTCTGCTGAGAGACTTATGCTGAAACCTAATTAGAATTTTGAAGAGGCAAAATCAAAGATCTATAGGCAGAGAACTACATCATTAGAATGTAGTGACTTGGTCTAGAATGGAAAACCTGGATTTGTGCTGAGCTATGCCACTCACAGCTGTGTATCCTTTGGGAAAAACATGTCTCTGAATCAGTTCCTCATTTTTCAGGGGATATAGACTTGACTTTAGAGGCATGTGGGCATTGAATGTACGTGAAAGCATTTTGTAAATGATAAAATATAGGAACAGAAAACCAAACACCACATGTTCTCACTTATAAGTGGGAGTTGAACAATAAGAACACGTGGACACAGGGAGGGGAACATCATGCACTGGGGCCTGTCGGTGGGTGGGAGGCAAGGGGAGGGAGAGCATTAGGACAAATACCTAATGCATGTGGGGCTTAAAACCTAGATGACAGGTTGATGGGTACCACAAACCACCATGGCACATGTATAGCTATGTAACAAACCTGCACATTCTGCACATGTATCCCAGAACTTAAAGTAAAATAAATAAATAAATAAAATATGACTTTTATTATTGCCTATGTTAGGTCACTTTAGGATGAGAGGAAGCTGGCCGGGCGCAGTGGCTCACACCTGTAATCCCAGCAGTTTGAGAGGCCAAGGCAGGCAGATCACAAGGTCAGGAGTTCGAGACCAACCTGGCCAAAATGGTGAAATCCCCGTCTCTACTAAATATACAAAAAATTAGCCGGGCGTGGTGGCAGGTGCCTGTAGTCCCAGCTACTCGGGAGGCTGAGGCAGGAGAATCACTCGAACCTGGGAGGCGGAAGTTGCAGTGAGCCAAGACCATGCCACTGCACTCCAGCCTAGGCAACAGAATGAGACTCTGTCTCAAAAAGAAAAAAAAAAAAAAGATGAGAGGAAGCCAAGGAGAGGAAAGTAGTATTTGTGCATCACCTCTGTTTTGTTAGAACATACTTCTAAGGATTAATAAGCCTGAATTCTAGAGATGAGGAGTAGCACAGATTGATGTCAATGACAAGTTAGGAACACTGTTTTAGAGGCTTATGCTAGAGGGTAAGTTTGATCTTAGGATGGGTGCTGAAGAGATGGGTTTGCCTTCCAAGGCATGTGCGTGCATGCACACACACACAGACACACACACATACACACACACTAATATGGCCTCGGTGTGTCCCCTACCTCTGTGTTCAGAAGGGAAGCTTCTTCTAGTGTCAGACCTCCTGGGTTGAAGACTGGCACTCCTGCTCAGTAGTTGGTAACTTTGAGCAAGGTTCTTCACCTCTCTCAGCCTCAGTTTCCTCAGTTGTAAACATGGGCAAATCATAGTACCTTTTTCATGTAGTTTTTGTAAGGTTTTGATGAGATAATACGATTAAAAGGCTTAGCACAGAGCAGGCATAGAGTAAGTGCTCATTGTTACCTTATTTTTGTAAATATTATCTGACCTCACCATTATCAGCCTGTGACCCTGTTTCTTCTCTTTCAGGTAGGAGGTGTGCAGTCTTTGGGGGGAACAGGTGCACTTCGAATTGGAGCTGATTTCTTAGCACGTTGGTACAATGGAACAAACAACAAGAACACACCCGTCTATGTGTCCTCACCAACCTGGGGTGAGTCTTTCAGCTGAAGTGAGAGGAAAAACAGAAACCAGAGAGAATTATCCTCATGACTCTCCCTGGTTACATAGAAAATGTAATCCAGCCCTGGAACAACTGACTGTTGGGAATGGCTTGAACAGTGGGTTATGGCAGTGCATGAGAAACCTGCTGCTCAAAATCAAGTTAAGAATACTCTTTCTCAAGACTCTTAGTAGACTTGTATCTACCAAGGCTATGTTGAAACTCCCCAGAGGAGGCATAGAATGTAGATGCAGGAAGTATCATTGTAGTAGAATGTAAGTCTGGCATTAATGTGACTGGTTGAACTTATTCTTGGTTACAATCATTCCTCTACATCTTAACCCCCAGCCTGGATGATGCCCAGTGGACATTGAGCCTGGGAGGGCCCTGGAAGCTGACTTGCATCCTTTCCACTCATGCGTCCTAGTGTTTGTAAAGTGCTTAACTTTTTACTCCTTTGCATGCAGAGAATCACAATGCTGTGTTTTCCGCTGCTGGTTTTAAAGACATTCGGTCCTATCGCTACTGGGATGCAGAGAAGAGAGGACTGGACCTCCAGGGCCTACTGAATGATCTGGAGGTGGGTGATTTAGAGGAAGAAGTAGAGAACTGCATGGTGTCAGGAATCTCAGGCAAAGTCTTTGGACCAGTTGCTAAGTGAATGAGTCTGAGACACCTTCCTCACACCCGATGGTGGTTTCTGACATAGCATGTAAGAGAGAGGGCACAAAGAGACATGAAAGAGTGACAAGAATATGGTTGCCCTTTGCCCTCCATCACTGACCAATCTGCTGCTGACTCTGTCTCCCAATATTCCCGTCAGTGTTAGAGCTGACATAGCTTCCTTCTCCTCAGAACGCTCCTGAGTTCTCCATTGTTGTCCTCCACGCCTGTGCACACAACCCAACTGGGACCGACCCAACTCCGGAGCAGTGGAAGCAGATTGCTTCTGTCATGAAGGTAACTGCCCCTTCAGAGCATCCCTTAAAAAATAGTATGTATTCTTAATGTATTCAGAAGCAATACCTGTTTGCTGAGGAATTAGGAAAATGGAGAAAAGTCCAAAGAAGAAAATAAGTATTAACTGTAAATTTTATTACCTAATGAAAGATACTGTTAATGTTTCGGTAGATAGAATGTCAGACTGTGTGTGTGTGTGTGTGTGTCTAGTTTTATGTATATGTTTTACAAAGATGAGATCATTTTGTCTGTACTGTTTTTTGCAACACAATTTGTTTTTCATTTTCACTTCTTTATATACATGTCATTGAATATTTTGAAGCATCATTTTTCATAGCTATATTATATTCCTTTCATGGATATGTCATATTAGGGATGGGGTAAATCATCTGATGAATATTTAGGTTTACTTCAGATTGCTTGATCTGATGAAAAATTATGTAACAAAATTTCCTTTTATCATTTCTTTGGCGTAACTTTCTAGGTGGGAATTCCTAGCTGAAAGTGTGTATATTCTTCCTTAACAAGTTTGTAGAATACTTATTAAGGAACTGCTGTGTATTGGACACTGTGGGAATACAGTATTGAATGGAGCAGATGCAGTCCCTACCCTCAAAGACAGACAGCCTGTTTGGGGAGATGGACGAGTACTAAGGCAGCTGTGATGCTGTGAGATAGCTGTGTTGACAGTGTTATATGGGGGTACATAGCCCAGACTTTGGGCAGTGTATATGTGGGAGTTGGGGGGTTGGTGGCAGGAATCTTCCTGGAAGAAGTGGTTTCTATGTTGAGTCCTGTAGGATGGGGAGGAGTTAAGAAGGCATCAGCAGACAGGGGTTGACAGGGAAGGGATGTGCTCTGCAGAGGACAGAGCATGGTCAGAAGCCCCAGGCAGAGATCATGGGGAGTGTGAGTGATGAGGCTAGAGTGAATAGGGGCAGGCTCTGTGCTGAGGCTTGGACTTTATTCTCAGGGCAGTGGGGAGCCACTGAAATCTTGGATGTCGGGGAGTGACATGATTGGATGTGCATGGTCTTAAGGGCACCTAGATGTCATAGCAGGGAATGGATCAGAGAGAGGCAAGACTAGACAGGCTGTGGGAGCAGTTAGGAGACCGTTGCCCTAACCCAGATAGGAGTTGATGGTGACCTGGATGAAGTAGGTAGCAGTGGGGACAGTGAGATGCAAAAGGATTTGGGAGCTCTGAAGAGACAGGACTGATGAGACTTGGGGAGTGCCAGGATGTGGGGGATGAGCTGCAGAGTTAGGAGTCCAGATTCCCCCCAGTCCCGCCTAGTCAAGATAAACCTAAGAGATGGGAATCAAAGTACAACCAAAGGCTTGGACAGTTCCGGGGAGGGAAGTGGTGTCCACTCAGAGAGCACAGCTGTAGAAGCAGGTTCCCTGTGGAGAGCTCTTTGAGGAGATGAGTGACAAGAATGGAGGCTACTCTGTTCCCTTCCTCTTGAGTACCTAGCAGAATAGCCTCGAGGTCGTGAGGAGCCCTGGGGATACCAAGCCTACACTTGACTAAGGCTCTCACGCCAGAAATTCACGGAGGAAAATCCACAACGTAGGACATTGTCTCCTTGCGTCAAAAGTAAGACCTGTTTCTCTAAGCCGAATTGGGACACTCTAGGACAATTTACTTTTAAAAAGTAAAGTTTACGGAAAAGGTTACACTTGTTGGTTGTAGAGAGAAATGGATGTAAAGTGGTGCTTGGGTGCATATAGTCAAGAAATAGGAGAAACGGACAGTGTTTGAAATTCCCTCCAGGCATCAGCTGAGGAAGGAAGGCCGGTGTCTGAGGTTGGTGCCAGAAGGATTTCCTGCCCTGACTCACTTTCCTTCCCCGCAGCACCGGTTTCTGTTCCCCTTCTTTGACTCAGCCTATCAGGGCTTCGCATCTGGAAACCTGGAGAGAGATGCCTGGGCCATTCGCTATTTTGTGTCTGAAGGCTTCGAGTTCTTCTGTGCCCAGTCCTTCTCCAAGAACTTCGGGCTCTACAGTGAGTGCTCTCCCAAGGAGTTACAGCCCCACCTCCTCGCATCACTCCCCGCTTCGGCAGCCACAGCTGATTCTGGTCCCTCTGTTTAGATGAGAGAGTTGGGAATCTGACTGTGGTTGGAAAAGAACCTGAGGGCATCCTGCGAGTCCTTTCCCAGATGGAGAAGATTGTGCGGATTACTTGGTCCAATCCCCCTGCCCAGGGAGCACGAATCGTGGCCAGCACCCTCTCTAACCCTGAGCTCTTTGAGGAATGGTAAGGGGCTCCCAGTCTGGTGGGCCGGGGGGTGGGGAGTGCAGAACAGTGGTTGTCCCGGTACATTTAACTGGATGTCTTCCTTTCATTTTGGCAGAAGCAGGATAAAATTACTTTAACTTCTTTGACTCTCAGATATTTGTAAAACAGGGGCTGATACCCACTTCACATGTGCATAACACAACACCTGGAAGACAGGAGGGGGCACTCGATGAATGGTAGTTTTCCCCAATTTCTCCTCCACCCAGTCTTCCTCCCTATAAAGTTGGAAAACCCAAGAAGGTATTCCCAGCAAAATAGAATATCCAACGTCTAGGTAGTTTAACAGTTTGGGAGCTCTTGGTTTTTATCTATAATTTACATACACTTTATCTTATTTTAGAACACTAATTTTTATATAGTAGCTAAATCTGCAATCTCTGTTTAGCAAGTCCTGATGAAACATATTACCCTATTAATATCTATAGCAGCACCTCAGTGAAGCCTGAGTTGAAATGTGAGTGTATTCTAGCCAGTATACCCAAGACTAGCACTAGACTCACTAGTAAATGCAGTCCTTTCCTTCTGCCCCCTAAGTCTCTCTCTCTGCTATGTTAATCCACCCATCCAGACATCCACATGCCATAATAGGCAGGTTATGATCCCATTGTCAGCTGTTGTTTAAATTACAGTTTTTAAACCTGTGTGTTTTCGGGTACCATCTCTCCTGTCTGGATTGGTATTTACGTCGCTGTCCATGCTTCAGGACAGGTAATGTGAAGACAATGGCTGACCGGATTCTGACCATGAGATCTGAACTCAGGGCACGACTGGAAGCCCTCAAAACCCCTGGGACCTGGAACCACATCACTGATCAAATTGGCATGTTCAGCTTCACCGGGTTGAACCGTAAGTGGCCCCCACCACCTCCAGCCCATGTGTGCATGTAGACACACAACATTCCTTTCAGTCGCTCACCTTGAGCTCACCTTCATGGCCTTTGCCTAATTGGGCAGCCATTGCTTTGGACCAGGACAAGTTAGGTTTTCTTAGGGTGTCCCACCATCTCATAAACTCTTTGGGTCTCAGAAGAGTATTGTGGTCTGCCCTGCTGACCCACAGCCAAGATATTTCCATGTTTATGGGTTGGGAAGTGGCTCAGAGCCAGCTGGGAGGTAACAGGATTGGTAGCTGGGAGCCTTAATTTATGAAAGGTTCTTATAAATGCTCAGGTACATTTTGGGTTTGCTTTAATCCTGAATATAAATATGTATGATTATTCAGGGACCTGATTTCTTAACAGGTCTTTCCTATTTCTAGGTATTATCCTCAAAAAGAGGTTATAAAGTTATCTCTGCATTTCATAAACAAGAACCTAGATTGGGCTGGGCGCAGTGGCTCACGCCTGTAATCCCAACACTTTTGGAGGCCGAGGCGGGCGGATCACGAGGTCAAAGATCAAGACCATCCTGGCTAACACGGTGAAACCCCGTCTCTACTAAAAATACAAAAAAAGTAGCCGGGCGTGGTGGCGGGTGCCTGTAGTCCCAGCTACTCGGGAGACTGAGGTAGGAGAATCACTTGAATCCAGGAGGCAGAGCTTGCAGTGAGTCGAGACCACGCCACTGCACTCCAGCCTGGGCGACAGAGCGAGACTCCATCTTAAAAAAAATAAAAAAAAGAACCTAGATTGGTGGTTGGAATTAAAAGCTGATTGAAAATCTAGTAGGCGGTCATGCATGATCTTGGTCAGTTGTCAGTAGGGCACATCTGCCATCTGCAGTCCCATCTGATGACAGAAGAGTCATTTCTTCCTTTTTTTTTTGAGACAGGGTCTCACTCTGTCACCCAGGGTGGAGTGCAGTGGTGCAATCTCGGGTCACTGCAACTTCCACCCCCAGGGCTCAGGTGATCGTTCCACCTCAGCATCCGAGTGGCTGGGACCACAGGCGTGAACCACCATGCCCGGCTAATTTTTTGTAGAAACGGGGTTTCACCATATTGCTCAGGTTGGTCTCAAACTCCTGAGTTCAAGTGATCTGCCCACCCCGGTTTCCCAAGGTGCTAGGATTACAGGCATGAGACACTGCACTTGGCCAGAAAAGTTTTAAACATACAGAAAAGTTGGAGGAATTGTACAGTGAACCCCCATATACCCACCACCTAGTTTCTACAATTCTCACATTACAATACTTCCTTTGTTATCTTTTTTCTGTCAGAATGGGGCTTTTAACCTGGAGTCCCTGGATGTACATTTAGGAGAACTGTGAAGCCCCTGAAATGATGTTTAAAAAATTGTATATGTGTATTTTGGCCCTGCTCTAGGGAAAGAGTCCATAACTTTTACTAGCTTCTCAAACTGTGACACTTCCCTCCTCTGAAAAAGTAGAAAGGCCTCATTTTTACTAAAACAAAACCAAAAACCAGGGTAGGAGCTGTTTAATCACTGCCTCAGGGCACAGGCTTTTAGAAACAGTGGTGCACCAGGGGCTGTGTTGGCTTGAGGCTCTATCCCCTTGGGTGACCAATTCACACAGGTAAACCTCTTCTGAAGCTTGCTTTGTTTGTTCACTGGTTTGGAGGGGTCAGGGGAAAACTTACCCTTTGCCCTCTGAAAGTTTGCTGGAAATCAGCTGACAAGAGGCAGATGAACAGGAGAAAAGGCATACAAATTTATTTATTTATTTTTGAGTCAGAGTCTCACTCTGTTGCCCAGGCTGGAGTGCGGCGGTACAATCATGGCTTACTGTAGCCTCAACCTCCCAGGCCCAAGCAATCCACCCACCTCAGCCTTCGTAGTACCTGGGACCACAGGCGTGTGCCGCCATGCCCAGCTAATTTTTAAGATTTTTTTGTAGAGACAGGGTCTCCTTATGATGCCTAGGCTGGTCTTCAACTCCTGGGCTCAAGCAATCCTCCCTCCTGGGCCTCCCAAAGTACTTGGATTACAGGCATGAGCCACTGTGCCTGGCCAGCATGCAAATTTATTAACTTGCACAGGTGTCTTACAAAATAGAACTCAAATAAATGGCCAGATGATTGAGCTTTTATACCATCTTGGGGTTACAGAAAGAATGGGAGCTTGGAGCTTGCCAAAACAGATTATGGCAGGCGGAGAAGAGAAGGCCTGGTTAGCAAAGGTGGTCTTGCTATATTATGTAGATAAGTCACAGGTAGCAGCCCTCAGAGAAAATAGCGGTAAAGGTCTATTTCTTTTAGACCTTTAAAGGCATCAGACACTCAGTTAATCTCCCCTAGATCTGGACAAGGGAGGGCCTCAGAGAAAGCCTAGCTGCAGCCATGCAGATTTTCTCTACAGATACAGATCTCTCCCACAAAAGACAGCTTTGCCGGACTACTTCTGTATGTAGGCCCTCTCAACAGCCATCTCGAAATATGTCAAAGTGTATTTTAGGGTGAACTATTTTGGTTTCCTTCAAGGAGCACTGAGTCCAGGGTCCAGATTTTTCACTTCCATAGAGAGGCAGTGTAGCGTCACGAAGGCAGTGTACAGCCCAGACTTAAAATCCTGCCTGAAAATCCCACATCCACCACTGAGCAGCTGTGCGGCCTCGGAGGCCATTTAACGTCCTTACGGCCTATCTGCAAAATGGGCGTGATAAAGTTACTATCAGGATGAACTAAGATGCGGTGCCTAGAACACTGCCTGGCACATAGTGTTCGCTCCTCTGATTATGATGATTTTATTATTATTCCATTTCCTTAGGTTGGTGGTATCTTAAAGGTACTAATTACTTAAGCAAGAATTCACTAAAATTCTTTATTTTTTTGAGACATAGAGTCTCGCTCTGTCACCCAGGCTGGAGTGCAGTGGTGTGATCTCGGCTCACTGCAACTTCCTCCTCTTGGGTTTCAAGCAATTCTCCTGCCTCAGCCTCCTGAGTAGCTGGGACCATAGGCACATGCCACCACGCCTGGCTAATTTTTGTATTTTTAGTAGAGACTGGGTCTCAGCATGTTGGCCAGGCTGGTCTCAAACTTCTGACCTCAAGTAATCCACCAGCCTCAGCCTCCTGAAGTGCTGGGATCACTGGCATGAACCACTGTGCCCCGCCAAATTCACTAAAATTCTATCAATGGATTTGCCAAATAGCAAAACTGCTCTAGAGACTGCTGTATAAAGGAAGTACAGGTAGTCTCTTCTTACTCATATGTGATGCATTTCTGCAAACATGGAAAAACTACTGCATCTGAGAGACAGCTGAGAAATGAACAGAAGTCTGATGGTGCCAGGTCAGAGAGGTCTGTGTCGTTTCTCAGCTCGTTGGTTAATTCACACAGGATTGATCAGGTACCTCATGCATGGGGCCTTGCCCAATGTATTGTAAAAATGAAATGTCAAAGGGAGGCTGCTGCGGGTGCTCAGTGCAAGTCCAGGTTAGGGAAGAACTAAAGGAAGCACTTCATAGCCAGCGTTTCATATTGTTCTCTGTCTGATGGTTGTTTTTAGGTGATAGGGGTGTCCCAGTGGATGTAATGTATAAGGCTTGGTTGGAAGGCAATCTCAGATTAAAATTCCCACCAGTAGTAGCCATATTGAATTTTCTGGGGATTCAAAGGTGAACTAGTAAGAGTACTTTCCAGAATCTAGTGAGTGTATTTTTCTGTTTGTCAGTTGGACAAAATAGCGCCTTTTGTTTTGCTTCTCTCTCTTAAGGGGAAAGAAGTAAAGCTGTAATTGTCATATAATTGCTGAGCCTCCACTGCTTTAAGGATCCCCTCCGTTCTGATTATGTCTTCTTTTGGTTTTCAACAGCCAAGCAGGTTGAGTATCTGATCAATGAAAAGCACATCTACCTGCTGCCAAGTGGTCGAATCAACGTGAGTGGCTTAACCACCAAAAATCTAGATTACGTGGCCACCTCCATCCATGAAGCAGTCACCAAAATCCAGTGAAGAAACACCACCCGTCCAGTACCACCAAAGTAGTTCTCTGTCATGTGTGTTCCCTGCCTGCACAAACCTACATGTACATATGATGGATTAGAGACACTTGCAGGACTGAAAGGCTGCTTTGGTGAGGCGGCCCCACATGAAGAGAACATCCCTTGAGACGAATTTGGAGACTGGGATTAGAGCCTTTGGAGGTCAAAGCAAATTAAGATTTTTATTTAAGAATAAAAGAGTACTTTGATCATGAGACATAGGTATCTTGTCCCTCTCACTAAAAAGCAGGAGTGTTGCGTGTGGCGGCCACGTGCTTCTATGTGGTGTTTGACTCTGTACAAAGTCTAGTCCCAAAGATCAAGTTGTCTGAAGGAGCCAAAGTGTGAATGTGGGTGTCGGCTGTGGCATTAAACTCATCATCTCAACCCAGAGTGTCTGGTCTCCCTGCTCTTTCTGCATGGTTGTGTCCCTAGTCCTAAGCTTTGGTTCTTTAGGGTGACTGTGGTAAGAAGGATATTTAATCATGACATGCATGGACACATACATATTTAACTGAAACAGAAGTTTCACCAAACAGTATTTACTCGTGATGTGTGTAGTGCATTCTGATATTTTCGAGCCATTCTATTGTGTTCTACTTCACCTAAAAAAATAAAATAAAAATGTTGATCAAGACATGGAGTTGATTTTATGACCATTAATGGGTTGTGACCCACAGTTTAAAATGCATGCTTTAGAGGGTTTTACTAGTGGCTAAAGGAAAAACTACAATGTGTTCTTACAGTATAGCTTCCTTCAGTGAACTCACCATATAACTCCCTGGTGATTTTGCAGGCTTGTCATTTGGAGGCCAGCTGTCTTCTTATGTTACTTAAGAAACTGGACTTCTTGGACTTGTGAGAGGAGATGACATCACTCAGGTTGATTATAGAACATCAGGCTGTCCCCTGCTGTCAGAGTCCCTCCTGGTTTATTGAAACAGTTGGAACCACAAAAACATAGATCACAATTTCCAGAGTCCAAGGGCCGCTCCAAATGGCCATTTTGTAGAATTTGGTGGGGTTGGATGTTACTTAACACAAGAGATCTATTATTTGGAGTTTTTAAATATTTAAAGTTAATTCTTGTGATTTTAATAGGATCTGCCACTTTCTAGGACTCATTTGGCTTGTTAGAAAATCCTGCGGTCCTGAGGTCTTGGAAGTCATCAAGTCCTGCCTCTCCCCCAGTGAAATAGTCTCTCCATATTGTCTCTGACTCATCCATTTCAACTGGTGGGGTGGTGGTGGTGATGGATTCTTTAAATACCTGGTGAGGCATCCCCTTCTGCTGGTGGAGCCTCTTAATTAAAAAAAAGAGGCTCATTTACCTTTAGCTCATGGTAAAAGTTCATCTTTGTTCCACTCCCCTGCCCTTCCTTTCCTTCCTTTCAACCACAGATAGTAAATCTACTGGCACTTCTAATCTACCACCTTTCAAATATTTGAAAGTAGCAGTTGTCATTCCTTGTTTACAGTTTTCCATGTGAACTGCCTCTCCCCCACCACTTTTGTTTCTGCACAGGATGTGGTTTCCAGATCCTTCCCTGTCTGGCTGGAGCCCCGGGAGTCCTTCAGAGGACACTCACTCTGCCACTGTGTGGTTGGGCTGGTGGAAGTTCATGAGTGAATGTGATTAGATGCCCTCCCACCCATCTCTTCACAGCTTTCTGAACAAATCAGTCTTTGTTCTCCTTCCAATGTAAAGATGCTTGTTGTTAGTAAGGGAAGGCAACCAATAGAGAAGTCGAACGATTCTACCTTCTGTCAATCTGACATTCTCTCCAAACGCTTTCAACCTCTCATTCTCCATGGGGATGATACTGCCTCCATGGGGACGAAAATTGGCTCTTTGGGGCAAAAAAAAAAAAAGCCTGAAATATTAAAATGTCGCCTTCCAAAGTGTAATCCTACCTGACCATCTTATTAGTATTTAATTTCTCTTGTTAGGGAAAATTAAAATTTTCTCTTTAGGGGGCTGCCAAAACCATTAAAGATAAACACATCTTTAAACCTAAGTGACAGTACCAAAGTGCTCAAATGGTTTTAGCACTTGAAAAAGGCCCATCTCAATGGGAATCTGGCCTTCTTCTATTCCGACAGATATGTTGGTCGATATGGCTCCCACTGCGTTCACCTGAAAAAGGGTTGTGAGTTTGGGAAGCCGGCAGGACTCCTCAGGCCTCTGACATGCCAGTGAACTTCAGAGGTGGGATTGTTTCACCAATTTTGCCCACTCAAGAGCAGGGCACTCCAACCTCCAGGCTCTGCCAGTGCCCTGGTGTGTAACCGTGAGCAAGAAGACAGTAACCTTGCAGACAGTAAACCCTCCTCCACAGGGTGGTTGAGAAAGAAATGAGCTAATGGGTACTTAGCACAATACTTGGAACATAAAGCCCTTGGCAAAATAGTTGTTTCCATCATTTATTATTACCGTTAGTGAAATGAATAGCCTCTACTGAGGTTCCTGAGAAGAATCTTAAGAGGTTTTGGCATAGGCCCCTAATCCTCCTGTTTGCTTTGAGAAATTAGTAGTAGGTGTCAGATTTCAGCCTTCCTTCCACACAGGTATTAAATGCCCAAACACATCTTCCCACCTGCCTGGCTGTTCCCTCCCTCCAGTATCGGCTTAAAACTGACCAACAGGCCTGGCCCATTCTTGTGTTCTGTTCCCTAGCCTTTGGTTGCAAACTGCCAGAGTCATGCCACTTGGACTCCTTTCTGAAGGTTCTGCAGAAGCGAGCTAGTGTGACCAACATTCTGTCTCAGGGGCTTGTCTGGGTTTAGCCCCCAAGACCTTGAATGTGGATGGCACCCAGCACAGCACCTCACCCATCACGTGGGTTCAGCAAATGCCAGCCCTTCTCACTGTCGTCTTAGTTCCTTCCTTGTCTTTATGCACACTGGCTTCTCATTTGGGTTTTACTTCTCATTTCTGGCATTCACTCCTGCAAAATCTTACCATCTGGCCTCCCAAAGTAGTGTGCCAAGGCTTCCCCGTGACCTCACCGCAGCCTCACACCTGGCCCGGAGCGGCATGCCTCTTCAGGCAGGTGGTCCACAAGTGAGATCATCACACGTGGGCATCACTCAACCTGCATCTCAAATGAAGCTACGTCAGAAGATTCCAGGGGCAAGGAAAACAGCCACATTCCAGGAAAGGCATTTTCATTTTATTTAAAAATTATTTACAATTTATTGAGCCTTCATAAATGCTTTATTTTAAAATCTTTTTTTAAACTTTTTTTTTTAACCTGAAGAAAATCTTTGTGGGGTGGGGGTATATAGGGAGGGGAGTGGTGACAGGCTCCATAGGAATTTTGCAAAGGGATGGGTGTAATGCAACAGCAGTGGCTTGAGCCTGGTGGCCTCAGGGGTGATGAAGACCAGCCAGGCAGGCACCCCTGGGGCCAGTGGTCATCTGGGCAGGAAGCCTGCATGATGGTAGTTCTTGTTCAAAACTCACCATTTATTGGTTTGGGTCTAAGTACCCAACACTGAGGGCTGACACTTTGCCTGTTCCTACCAGGCAAGAGCAGGTGTTGGGACTGAATGGCTGTGAAGTTATCTACGAGAAGTCATGCACTGCTGAGCCTCAGGCCAGGCCAGGCAAGGAGTGTGGTGAAGTCAATAATCATTGCTGGAAAAGGCATCTCTAGCTCCAAAGTCTTTACTTCCACATGCTGTGGCCCTCCTGTCTGCAACACTTGCTCTGGGTTCTTAGGGAAGAGGGGACAAAGTTATGTGGGGGTGTTGGTTGTACAATACTCTAGGGTGTGCCAAGAATTTCTGAGGACTTCCACTTCTTGGTGGGTGCCAGCCTTCCCCATCAATTGATGGACACTTGAGAAGACCATTTATGATTAAAAACCTGTCTCGAACTGCCCAGTATCCACTTCACTCTGCATTGCAGAAACGCTGGGCTGAAAGTTCCACTATTTAAAATAGTAGTGTTTTTGTTTGTTTGTTTGTTTGTTTTAACTCATTGTAGGTCTGAGACCTTTGAGAACCTTATGAAAGCTTTAATGCTCTGGAAAAAACATACAAGAATAAATACATTAAATACTGACAGTTTTAGGGGTTTCATAGACCCTCTGAAGTCCAACTATGGACCCCTTGGGGTGATGGACCCCAAGTTAAGAACCCCTGAGTTAGCAGTTCCTGTGGGTAAGCATTTTCTTTTGAGATGCAGATAACCCAGAGGAATGATCAGTCTCCCTCCTCCCTGTGAATGACTGAATGGGTGTGGGGAGGTGGGAGTGAGGGTTTTGGAGGAAGGGGAGGGAAGCTTGATGGTATACCACGGGGAAAGGTTTGAGAATGGTTTGGAGATTTAGCAGACAGCACTCAATCAATGAGTTCAATGAGTACCTGACTGAGAACATCTAAAGCGTAGGAGACAGATCAGAAAGGGAGATAGTTATTCTGAAGACAAATTTCACTTACTTCCAAGTTTTCCCTAAGGCTGGCTGTGGTTGCTTTTCTTTTCTTTTCTCTTTTTTTTTTTTTTTTGCGGGGGGAGACAGAGTCTTGCTCTGTTGCCTAGGGTGAAGTGCAGTGGTGTGATCTCAGCTCACTGCAACCTCTTCTGCCTCCCAGGTTCAAGCGATTCTGCTGCCTCAGCCTCCCGAGTAGCTGGGACTACACGCCCAGGAGAGATGGGGTTTCACCATGTTGGCCAGGCTGGTCTCAAACTCCTGACTTCAAGTGATCCACCCGCCTCGGCCTTCCAAAGTGTTGGAATTACAGATGTGAGCCACCGCCCCCGGCTTTGTGGTTGCTTTTCACAACTGTTTTATTCTTGGAAGCAGGTATGCGCGGTCACTCTGCCATCTGGTGGTTATGCTTGGAATTGCACCTGCCCCAACTTCAGGAGAAAAACCAGAGATCTAGTAAGTTCTTGGAATAAAGTACACTCAGCCGATCTGCTAGGGTGTAGTAAGGGGTGGGAGAGGGACAAATGCATGAAAAAGAAGAATGATTCTTCCACATTCCTGTGTAACTCTCGCTGAAGTCCCATGAGATTATGTATCTTTCTTGGCTAACCTGGGCACTCTTTGGTTTGTCATGGCTAAACTTGCTTTCAGCACTTACAGTTTTTCCATGTAAGTTTTGTTTGTTTTTTGCTTTTGTTTGCACTTAAGACCTGAAGTTCCATCTCTGGCTCCCAGTTGGGTCTCTCTGCTCCCTGTTCCTTCTCTTCCAGAGCAGAATTATTGATCGATTGAAGACTGCTGATTGGGAGCCAAAACAGATGTGTCCCTGGTAAAAACAGTGACTTGAGGTTCCATCTCACATTCTTTCCATTCCAGCTGAGACATACTGCCCCAGGCTGCTGGAACCCTTATCTAACAGGAAACCAGTCACTAACAGTTTTCTGTGCTGTAATGTCAATCACACGCCAACATGGCTGAGTCCCACTTCTTTAAAGCTCTGGCGGAAATTCTTGGTCCATCCCCTGAACTAATCTTCAGACCTCCCACTCCAGCCTCCCATGTGCCTGTCTGCCAGTGGCACCTTCTGAGCCAAGCTATGCATGAAATGTGTTAGAAAGTTAACATTTTGTTCTGGAGGAAAGAATGGCAAGTTCCAAGACGATAGGTCTCCTATGGCATCAGGGGACCCAAAGAACAAAGAAGAGCATCAGGGGTCCCAGAGTGGCATTGTCAGCTTGCAGTCAGACATTTCTTCTCCAGTCCCAGACTATGCTGTGGAAAAGACCATTTCTAGCATGTTCTATCAGAGGCACCTCCTTCTGTTATGGCCATGTCAAGGTTCTGAGTCGAACTGGAGGTAACGAGGGAAAATCTGCCAAACTGACAGCTAGGGGCGAAGAGATGGAAGGGAAGGCAGAACATTCTGTCACCTGTGGGAGGCCTTGGGGGAAGCAGATGATGGGAGGGTGGGTTCTCCCCCAAAGCTCTGGAATTTCACACACCCAATGAATGCTGGCTTTGCCCTGTCATGTGATCAGAGGTGTTAAATTGGAGTTGTCCTCAGAGGTTCTCTCTCCTTCTGATGACCTCTTCCTTTTTTGGCCACCTGAAAAAAACAGGTTGCAAGTATCAGCCTGTAACACTGGAGGAACATTTATAATTGCTTGGCAGTCTGAGTTCTTTTCAAAACAGAAGCAGAAATGGAGACAAAGCCCTTGACAGCTTGGTTAGAACTAACCGGCATTGTATGCTGGTGCTGATATTGGCATATTTACATCTTGAAAGATTAGGACGTACTTTCCATATAAGATGCCATCTCTGAAAAGTCACAAACCCAGGCTGGTGCCTGGAATTGAGACTTCCTGGAGGGGACTGGGTAAAGCCCATGTAACACCTCAGGCCCATGCCTCCTGTGCCCCTTGGGGGCCAGCCCCTCTGACTGCCAGACACCCTCAGAGAGAACCAATCTCATAGACTTTGATGTCCCATGAATCAGGGTTGGTGGCTGTAGCTGGGAGCCATTTCCAGGGACCTGCATTCTCTAGCTCTGAAGCAACCTCCCTGCTGCAGTGGGGCAGGTGGGCATAATTACATAGTTGTCCTCAAGGATGAGAGAGCAATCTGTTCCCAGGTCTGTTTCTAGGAAGGAATATCTTCACCTTGTTCTCTCCACCATTGACTTCCATCTGTGGAGGAGATTGCTCTCTTTCTATTGAGTCTCCTGAACACCAATTCTTTAAAGGACTAGACAGAAAATATTAGAGGCCTGTGGGCCATATGGTCTCTGTCACAATTACTCGACTCTGACATTGTTGCCATAGATAACAAATGGATCTGTCTGTGATCCAGTAAGTCCTTACTTACAAAAACAAGTAAAGGAGGGAGGTCGGAATTGACCTGTGGGCATGATGTGCAGACTCCTGTCCTAGAGGACAAACAACTGAATGGGACAGATCCCAAAACTATCAAGGGTGCAGTGCTGGCCCAAGCCCTTTTGCGGATTTCCACAATTGTACCTCATTAGGGTTTCTAAGAGGAGTCCATGGCTCCTCCCCCAAGAGGAAGATGCTAACATGCTTTTCCTACTAACCATCAGCAGGGTGGCTTTCATCTGGGTGAAGAACTAGCTACTCACTCAAGGTTCTCAGCAGCTTCTTGCCCACGTTTTCCTCAAAATCGCTACTGCAGGGGCTGGGCTCTGTATCCAGGTTGATGTTACAACATTCACTATCTGATGCTGAGAAAGGAAAGAAGAGAGAACTCAAGTTGTCTCAACCTACACACTCAGGCATCAAGACGGTGATTCTGAGTGACATCCCTCAGCAAGTGAAGTTTAAGACGTGAGCCAGGTGAGGGTGGTGTAACAAAACAGGGATGCCCAGGAAAGTACGGGGTGTAAGTAGTTAGCAAGAGGCATTTTAGTGCCACAAAAGGAACGAAAAGATGGAGAACAGGAGCCGGAATCCAACGATCCATGCAAAGTCAGAAATCATTCCCTCTTCTCAAACACTGTTTGGCAAGAGAGAGGGGTTAGAGAACAATGTGTTCTCCACCCAGTCTATTTGCCAGACTAAAAGCACACATGAGGATAGGTGGAGGTCTCCTTGGTCTATTTGCACAAACCCTGGAAAGCCACAGGGTTCAACAACAATGCCCCGTCTTCTCCCACAGGACTCAATGGGAATTCAAAGAGTTACAGAATCTGAGAGCCCAGAAGGGGCCAAGCCTTACCACCAATGCAAATAAAAACCTAAGGCAGAGTGGTGTGCTGGAAACGGCACTGCACTGAAGCCATGAGGCTAAGCCTACTTCTGATGCAGTTTTTGGACTTGAGCAAGTTATTTCCCTTCTCTAGGCCTCCAGGGTCCTCATGTGTCACAGGACAAGGGTGGACTAGATGATCTCCAAGACCACTCCATCGCCTTCATTCTTATTCCTTTGTTACATTTTCTTGCTATGTGCTTTAGCTACTAGATTTGGTGTTGGGGGCAGAAAAAGAACATCAGTTCTAAATTCAGGTCCTGTAACAGTGACTATGTATGTCCCAGATTTTCTGGGTTAGCCACAAGTTCAAACATATTGTCTTGTTGACTTTAATTTTTTTTTTTTGAGACGGAGTCTCGCTCTGTCGCCCAGGCTAGAGTGCAATGGTGCCATCTCAGCTCACTGCAACCTCAGCCTCCCAGGTTCAAGCGATTCTCCTGCCTCAGCCTCCCGAGTAGCTGGGATTACAGGCACCCACCACCATGCCTGGCTAATTTTTGTTTTTTTTAGTACAGATAGGGTTTCACCATGTTGGTCAGGTTGGTCTCAAACCCCTGACCTTAGGTGATCAGCCCGCCTGGGCCTCCCAAAGTGCTGGGATTACAGGCATGAGCCACCGTACCCAGCCAACTTTAAAAATCTTGGAGCACTTTTTCAGGTTGTTGCTCTGGACTTGAGAGGTCTTATACTATGGATTGAAGTAGGTCTGAAAAGTCAGGTAGGGGAACTGCTGGCTTGGGTGCAGGCATAGGGGGCTACTGAAAGCTTGGGGAAGTACATCTTAGTGAGGCAAACACAGAAGCTTCTCAGGACTGCTGGGACCCTGGGAGCTCAGAGCAACACTGCTGTCAAGGCAGAAGTGTTCAGTGTCTCAGAGGGAGGTGATATGGTCTGAGACCTCACGAAAAGTCTTAGAGACTACACCTTTGGTCAAAGCCACAGCTAGTTAGAACGATGGCTGACTTCAGTTTCCTAATGTGTAAGGTAGGCCTAATGATATCTATGTAACATTTATAAAGCATAGTACTGAACACTGTGATATGCCTTTTACGTACGTTATCTCATTTATACTCAAAGCTACTTTATAAGACAGCTGTCATAATTTATACCTATTAACATAAGGATACTTATCTATTCAGATAAAAAAAAACTGAGTCTTAGGTTCAATAACTTGCCTAAAATTGCATAACTCCTAAATGAAGGAGCCAGGGTCTGAATCCAGGCAGAAACCCAACTCCTAATACTGCCCTACACAATTTTCCTAGGAGAATGAAACAGACAGGGCCTGACGCATGGTAGATGCTCAGTAAATGTTTCCTTTCCCTGGCTGTGTAAGGAGGTCGGAGGTTTAATGCAGGGGCTGCGGTCCCAGGGCTCCCCTCAGCCAGCTTTCCCTGGGCCATCCCAGTGCCCAAAGGCAATGATCTCCCTTGCTGCACTGGGCCCAGTTGGCCCCCCTGACCTGCTCTCATGGGAACGGCTGCAGGAGACAGTGTAAGCTGCTGTGTGCTGTGCTCCTCGAAGTCAGTCATTTCTTCCTGGGTGAAGGCCAGCTCCTCCATCCTCAGGTACACTACCTCGCTGGGGCTTCTCAGCCCGTCTGAGCGGCTGCCTGGGGAGGACAGTGAGTGCATCACCTCTCTGCTTTGGAGAAGACCCAGGGCTCAGGTGGTGTGAGCCCTGGGCAGGGCTAGAAGAGGAAGGCAGGGTCGTCCTCACCCCACACCAGCCCGGCCTGCCCGTCTGCCCAGCTGACTTACACGGCAGGCTGTTCCTGTTGTTCAGCAGCGTGATGGCGTGGTCATCCTTAGGGGTCTGGGGTGTGCCCCGGGTTGTGGGGGCCTTAGTGGAGTCCCCGTCTGTGAAGGCCTCCATGTCGGGGGACTGAGGTGAGCTGTCCATGTGGCAGGCAGTGAGTGCATTCTGATACTGCTGCCGTGTGATCTGGAAGGAAGAGGGCAGGAGCTTAGGAGCAGCTAGGCAGAGACCTCCCGGATGCAGTCAGCCTTCCCAGGCTCAGGGGCAGCCTTGCTGGGATGCTTGGAACCCTCGGCCTCTGAGTCCTGAGATCCACGAATGGGGGCCTTACCCATGCTGTAGCAGTCCAGCAGGGACAGTGAGGTGGCCCTTTGCTGGTCTGCCACCAGCTCCCACTGTTCATTTTTATTGGCACCTGGAAGAGCCAAACCTTCTGAGACCCTGGAGAGGATGGAGGGCATCTTCTGAGAGCAGGGTGGTTGCCCATGGAGAAATTTAAAACACCCATTTATACTATTGCCAAAGGCCCAAAGGGTCAGTCGGGGGTGACTTGGTGAGAATAAGGTAGGACTCCAGCAGGGAAGCTCTCATGCCCCAGGTCTCAGTGTCGGGAAGCTGGAGGCTAAGGCCTGAGAGAACATGGGCATTTCTGATTTGGACTAAGCCCATCCCTGGATGTAGGGTCATGCTCCTATGCTGGCTGGGACCACAGCAGGGAGGATTCCCAGCTGTCTCCTCAAATCACAGGAGTCAGACTTGTGACTTTCCTGATGTGTCAAACATCACCCACAAGTGAAGGCATCTGGAGGGTCAGGCTGCAGCCAGACCAGACAGGAGTCTCCACGATTCCAGGCAGGAAAAATATGGATCAAATATCTCTTCTAAAAGGCAGGAGGGTGTCTCTGTCACCCCTGTTCTCTGGGTGTACATAACAGACTGGCACGGTGAATCCTTGCTAGCAGTGAAAACAGACTAGGTTGTGTGCCACCCAGTACCGGAATGTGAAACTGCTCATCAGCGGCTGGCACTGGGGGAAGGATGGAAATGGTACATGGCATAATATTCTTCCCAATCATACCATCTCCTAAAGCGTTTTCATCCCTCCTTCACTGCATTAGCGCTAGAGAATGGACAAAACCACAAATTCTGCTCATTTTGCCTTCTGTTTCCTCTGGGGCAGAATCGGTATTACATGTTGAAACAGAAAAGACTTCTGCTGGAAATAGGAGAGGGGATGGTTAAGGCTTACACATTGGGACAGAGAGTAGGCTTGAAGTTGGCTTTGTATCCAGCAAGGTCTCAACAGTGGCTCCTTGTCAACTACCGACAAGACCTATTATTTTACCGGACACGATCAATCCTTTCTTTAACAAACTTCAGGATATTTTGCAAGAGAACCAAGCAAATTCTAAGCACAACTAATCTAATCACAAAACACCAGTTAAGAATGCATGCCTGGCCAGGTGCAGTGGCTCACGCCTGTAATCCTAGCACTTTGGGAGGCCGAGGCAGGCAGATCACCTGAGGTCAGGAATTCGAGACCAGCCTGGCCAACATGGTGAAACCCAGTCTCTACTAAAAAATACAAAAATTAGAAGGGCATGGTGGCAGATGACTTAATCCCAGCTATTTGGGAGGCAGAGGCAGGAGAATCGTTTGAACCCGGGAGGCAGAGGTTGCAGTGAGCCGAGATTGAGCCATTGCATTCAAACCTGGGGGATAAGAGCGAGACTTCTCTCAAAAAAAAAAAAAAAAAAAAAAAGAATGCGTGCCTTTTTGCAGAGCATATGGAACACACACATGCAGAGATTCCAGGCTTCCAATCATACTACTGCCCATTTGAGTGGGCAAATAGAGTTTTCTCCTGATGATTTAAATCAGTGATTCTCAAACCTCAGCATCAGAATTATCTGAAGGACTTGTTAAAACAAGATTGTTGGGTTTAACTCTCAGAGTTTCTAATTTACTAAGTCTGGGGTGGAGACTGAGAATTTGCATTTTTAGCAAGTTCCTCTGTTCCTGGTGCTGCTAGTCTGGAGATCACACTTTGAGAACTGCTGACTTAAGACTTAGTTAAAATCAGATACAGGTACTACTCAGGTTTTGGTTTTTTTCTTCTAAAGGATTTTAAAGGACAAAGCAGCAAAGTGTTAACAACTGGCTTCGATATTTTTCAGGTCAAAATGGTATGTTCTATGCTTTATGGCATGGAACCACAGGTCTCCACTTAGCATTTATCCAAAGTCTTCAATCGATTCAATGTTCTTGTTGAGAACACCTGATTTTTGCAACTCCCTCTGTTGGGAAGTGAGAAGTCAGGTTCCAAAATTGCCCCCAAAGATGAGAAAATTTGGCTCTAACACCAAAGGACGGGAAAATTCCCTAAATGACACTTGGTAAGCCCAGTAAAGCAGTGGATCTTACTCTATTTGGGTTCTTTAGTTATTTAGATTTGGCTTCTAGTTTAGTCAAAGGCCAAATGTCCCTTCACCTAAGAAATATGGCAGGAAACACACTGCCAAGAACTAAAGTTCAAGTCTCAATTTTACCACTTTCAAGCTGGGTGACCTTGGCCAAATATATATACATTTTTAATCAGCCAATGGGCAAATGAATACACTGGCCACATTGTTAACCTCTCTGATCTTATAAAAGAGGCCCAGAGATAATGAGATAACATGAGTGAACCCATTATACAAAACTGTTAGGAATGGTTGTTTAAAACATGTCCACGTGCATGTCTCACCATTTGACTTTATAATGGGCATACATTTCAAAGACAGCTGTCAAGCTTACCATCTCATTATGTCTAAATTGCCGATGCCACACACAGGGTGGAGGTGGGGGAAGGAGCAGTGTCCCCTCTGCCTCCAGAGTCAGTGTGACTGGAGATGCCGTGAAAGCAAGACTAGGTCTTGGAAAAATAAATCCTTAATCAAGAAAATAAAGCAAAAGGGAAAGTAGGGGAAGGAAGGCAATTCCAAGTATGGACAGTGGAGAAGTGGGACAGAAGGAAAGGGACAGTGAGTGAAGAAAGGAGAGGAGGAAGAGAGAAGGAAGGGGCTGTTTCAGTAGGCTTTGAAATGGATTTCCTGTCTCAGGGCCCCTATGAGTTGGTAGACTGGCTGCGTCCCCTAAGCTGGAAGTCTCTTGGGAATGATTACTGTTGCAAAATGCTCTATATTATTTAACTAATTTATTTTTGGAAAAGTTCTGCCCAGATTTTATCTTCAGTGAGTTGTACCACTCTTTTTTTTAAATTTTTTTTCCTTTTTTTTGAGATGGAGTCTCGCTCTGTCTTGCCCAGGCTGGAGTGCAGTGGTACAACCTCTGCCTCCCAGATTCAAGCAATTCTCTTGTTTCAGCCTCCTGAGTAGATGGGACTATACGTGCACACCATGACGCCCAGTTTATTTTTTTTGTATTTTTAATAGATATGGGGTTTCACCATATTGGTCAGGCTGATTTTGAACTCCCGACCTCAGGTGACATCACCCTCCTCGGCTTCCAAAAGTGCTGGGATTACAGGCGTGAGCCACCGCGCCCGGCCTCTTTTTGTTTTTAAGAAACAATGATAAGCCCCTCTTGTTACCTGGAATCAAGGATCCAGGAACTCTAACCCTCTTTTTAAGCATTGTGAGGGAGGAAAGGATGGGAAGAAAGTATTTTTGGTAACAATACTGAGTGAATGGGACACACTTCCTCGTAAGGTACCAAGTTCCTCATCATTGGAGGCATTCACACAGATGTTCAACCACCACTTGTCAGTGATGCTAAAGAGAAGATTCAGAAAGCCTTATTAGTAGGAAGAAGCATGGCAGTGTATGGCAGTAAGGGTGGGGAGGGGTAGGGGCTGGAGAGGGTCCGCACTGTTGGTGGGTGTTTATATAAAAGGAAAGGTACCACCCAATGGCTAAATCCTCTATGTGACTCACAGCCTTAACAGCCTTGCTTTCACACAGCTCTCTTTTAAAAAAAATTTTTTTTTTCAAAATCATGAACTCCTGCCATGTCAATGTGTTGCCTTAAAAGAAATTGTTGACAAGGTGCCAATGTATCCAGGGAAGCAACTCTGCTCTGCCTCTCCCAGAGGCATTTCTAGGTTCGGGTATCACTTCTTGTCAGTTCCTTCTCCTTGTTCAACAACTTACGACAACTTCTTTTAATCTAGCATAATACTGTTGAAGAGAAATATAACGTGAGTCCCATGGGTCATTCAAAGTTTTCTAGTAGTCATATTTTAAAAAGTAAAAACAGGTAAAGTTAATTTTAATAACATATTTCATTTAACCTAATATATCCAAAATAATTTCACATCATCATGTGATTAGTTAAAGTGATTAGTGAGGAATTTTAAATTCTTTTTCGCACTGGTCTTGAAATACAATGTGTATTTTGCACTTATAGCACATCAGTTTGAAAGAGACATACTTCATGCGTTCAACAGCCACATGTACTAAATGGCTGTACTTATAGATGGCTACTGGCTACTGTACTGGATGGTGAAGGTTTAGTGGACCGCCTAAACGCTGTGCCGTTTCGATGATCTGGCCTTGAAGGGCCAGCAGCACTCCCACTACTCACCAGGACAGAACCACTGGTCCCGCCCAGCTTCTCTCTCTACCCAGTCCCTCGAATGCACCATGTCTACTTGCCTTCCATACCTGTTTAAGGGTGTCCCTTTGCATGGCATTGCCTTAACTCTCCTCTTGTTCTTTCCAAATTCCTAAAGTACATTCTCCAGCCAATTAGTGCTTAAAAAATTCCAGATAGTGGCTCACACCTGTAATCCCAGCACTTTGGGAGGCCCAGGCGGGTGGATCACGAGGTTAGGAGTTCGAGATCAGCCTGACCAACATGGTGACACCTTGTCTCTACTAAAAATACAAAAATTAGCCAGGCGTGGTGGCGCACGCCTGTAATCCTGACTACTCAGGAGGCTGAGGCAGGAGAATCGCTTGAACCCAGGAGGCGGAGGTTGCAGTGAGCCAAGATTGTGCCACTGCACTCCAGCCTGGGGGACAGAGTGAGACTCTGTCAAAAAAAAAAATTCCACATAATTTTGTAATGAATTAGATAGTACCCTGCATTGGTCACTATATTTAACTTACCTTAAGCTTCCTCTCTCTAACTAGGTCTTAATCTACTTATAAGGCAGAGGATATATTTTTATTAGATTCTATTTCTGTAGTATAGCTCATGGCACCCAGAACCATTGTTAATGCTTAACAAATACTTATCGATTAGCTGACTGAGGGAATCAAGCCACTTTTCAACAGACTCCATGTTTTTGTTTCCTCTTCATTGCAGTAGATATAACCATTTATTAGCAACAGCTTTAGTTCAAATTGTCTTCTCTTATAGAGTGGCCAGTTTAGAATCCAAGCACCCACTAAGCTACAAAGGAAGCGGAGGTCTGTTTATTCTGACAGTAGCAAAAAGCAAGGGTGCTTTTCTGGACTTTTTGACTTAGCAGCCAAGATGTCCAGAAGTTAACCTTTAGGCTAATGTGATGTCTCTGTCATTTTATTTTAGAGACAGGGTCTCGCTCTGTTGCGCAGGCTGGAGTGCAGTGGCATGATCACAGCTCACTGTAACCTTGAACTCCTGGGTTTAAGCAATCTTCCTGCCTCAGCCTCCCGAGTAGCTGGGACTACAAGTGCATGCCACCATGCCTGGCTAATTTAAATATTTTTGTAGAGATGAGGTCTCACTTTGTTGCCCAGGCTGCTCTCACACTGCTGGCCTCAAGTGATTCTCCTGTCTCAGCCTCCCAAAGTGGTGGGATTACAGGTGTGGGTGACTGCACCTGGCCTCCTATCACGGTATGATGTTCTGTTTTCACTTTCAAGTGGTTTATTCATCCCTGAAGACACAATGCTGCAATCTAGGGATTTGGCCACCAGACGGTGATGAGGAATCTTGGTCAAGGTTATGCAGTCCAGACTGTAAGACATCTGCCAAGTATTCTTAGCTTAATGATGACACAGAACACATTTCAAAAAACCTTCATAAGAATTCTTCGGTACCTTCATAACTTATTAACTAGTATTAATCATGGCTTTGTTTAACACCTTTTGCAGATAACTATTAGATACACCTTTCTATCTCATTTTGTAACTTATCTTGAAGTTCAGTTACTCCTGGACTTAATTCTGGACCTTCAGTCTGTTGGATATAAAAAGCCCTTGCGAAACCTTCCAGCAGCCAACCACAGGGGCTTTGCCCTGTGAAAACACTCATCTTGCAGTCTTCTCTTTAGCTTCCCCCAAAACCCTCATGTTAAAAAACACAATAATAACAAAAGGAAAGATGGGGAGAGACGGGTGAGGGAGGTAGACAAATGAGCAGCCTAAATAACATCCCTAACACAGTCTAATCAATCAGGAGTAGGTAATTTTCAATGTTAATCTAAGGCAGAATCTTATATTTTAAAAAAAAGAAAAGAGAAAATCAAAACAAAAAAGGCACTTGTGTCAAAAAAAAAGGAGCTTGAACTCACAGAATTCCTTTTTGGAGAACTACCCATTTTAATCAAAATTTTTTTTTTGTTTTTTTTTTGAGACGGAGTTTCGCTCTTGTTGCCCAGGCTAGAGTGCAATGGCGCCAATCTCGGCTCACTGCAACCTCCGCCTCCCAGGTTCAAGCAATTCTCCTGCCTCAGCCTCCCGAGTAGCTGGGATTACAGGTGCCCGCCACCATGCCTGGGTAATTTTTGTATTTTTAATAGAGATGGGGTTTCACCATGTTGGCCAGGGTGGTCTTGAACTCCTGACCTCAAGTGATCTGCCTGCCTCAGCCTCCCAAAGTGCTGGGATTACAGGTGTCAGCCACCGTGCCTGGCCTAAAGAGGTTTTTGAATAACACTCTTTTTTTTTTTTTTAAGACAGAGTCTCACTCTTGTCACTCAGGTGGAGTGCAATGGCCTCGGCTCACTACAACCTCCGTGTCCTGGGTTGAAATGATTCTCCTGCCTCAGCCTCCTGAATAGCTGGGATTACAGATGCCCACCACCATGCCTGGCTAATTTTGCTTGTATTTTTAGTAGAGACAGGGTTTCACCGTGTTGGCCAGGCTGGTCTGAAACTCCGGACCTCAGGTGATCTGCCCACCTCAGCCTCTCAAAGTGCTGGGATTACAGGCGTGAGCGGCCGCACCCAGTTGAATAACACTTTATTGGTTTCCACCTTCCTCTCAACTTCTCTACTTTTGACATTTAGTCTTCTCGATTTCAAAATATCCAGATGGAAAGAAAAATCAAATTCTGTGCTGCTCAGCTGCACTGATCACAGCAAAGTCTTCTGTTTGGACAAAAAGGACAGACACCTACACCTGAGAACTGACCTGGGACTTGGGGTTTTCAACACTGACACGATCTCACATTGGGAAACAGACTTTTATGTTCCTTGTGATTTGTAGAATGTTCCTTTTCCTTATGTTCTAGGGTTGGAGATATGAGATCATTGGCAAGTTTTGTTTTGTTTTTTTTTTGAGGCTGAGTCTCCCTCTGTCACCCAGGCTGGAGTGCAGTGGCATGATCTCAGCTCACTGCCACCTCCGCCTCCCAGGTTCAAGTGATTTTCCTGCCTCAGCCTCCTGAGTAGCTGGGATTACAGACGCCTGCCACCATGCCTGGCTAATTTTTGTATTTTTAGTACAGACGGGGTCATGTTGGCCAGGCTGGTCACAAACTCCTGACCTCAGGTGATCCACCCACCTTGGCCTCCCAAAGTGCTGGGATTACAGGCATGAGCCACCGCGCCCAGCCCATCGGCAAGTTTTAAGAAAATTCTTACAAACTTAATGCTAGGTAATCATTTTAGCACATTCCTCTGAGGAGTTGCCAAATCCATCTCCTGAAAGTACTGTCCAATCTGTAAAGACTAATGATGTTTTGCCCATTGAATATGACTCTTCAAAATCTCCTTCACTTTTCTACTCCAAGCAGCAAACCAACTCTTCATACTGATTTTCTCAACTTCTGATATGAATGGTTATGGACTGAATATTTGTGTCCCCTCAATATTCATATGTTGAAATCCTAACCCCAATGTGGTGGTATTAGCAGGTGGGGCCTTTGGGAGGTGATTAGGATATAAGGGTGAATTCCTCATGAATGGGATTAGTGCCCTTATAAGAAGAGAGCTTGTCAGCACTTTGAAGGCGGAGGCAAGAGGGTCACTTGAGGCCAGGAGTTTAAGACCAGCCTAGTCAACATAGTGAGACCCTGTCTCAATTAAAAAAAAAAAAAAGAGAGAGAGTTTACTTCCTTTCTTTGCTCTCCACCATGTAAGGTACAATGAGAGGTAATCTGCAAACTAGGTAGTGAGCCTTCATCAGATGCTGGATCTGCTGGTACCTTGATATTGGACTTCCCAGCCTCCAGAATGGTGAGAAATAAATATCTGTTGTTTAAGCCACACAGTCTATGGTAATTTGTTACAGTGGCCGAAAATGACTAATATAAATGAAAAGAGAAACAAACTTAAAAATTCTGGCTGAGTGCCATGGCTCATGCCTGTAATCACATTGCTTTGGGAGGCTGAGGTGGGAAGATCGCTGGAGGCCAAGAGTTTGAGACCAGTCTGGGAAACATAGTGAGACTCCTGTCTCTACAAAAAAAAAAAAAAAGAAAAAATCCCACCACACATAAAATAGAATCCAAATTCCTTACTACGGCCTAAAGATACCAGGTGATACCACCTGTGATGCTACATTCTCATGGAGCCTCTGCCTTTGCACACCATGGGCCGGCACTCAGACCCTTAAACTACCAAGCTCCTTCCAGCCTCTGTTGTTTCCATCTTGAACATTCTCCCCCTCCCCTTTCGAGTCTCAGCAAAAATGTCCTTTCTTGGCCTGTCTGATAGCCATTTCAAGAGCAGTCTCCTTGCCCTCTCTGCCCAATCACTGATCCCAATGACCTCTTTTTTATTTCCTTCACAGCCCTTATTACTACCTGAAATTACCTAGGTTATGTATGTGGTTGTTGTCTTTCTCCCTCATTAGCCTGTAAGCTCCCGAAAGGCAGCAGCTTGCTGTCTTCACCACAGTATCTCAACAGTGCCAAGAACAGAGCAGGCCTCCATTCAATATTTGTTGAATCATGTACTCATATTATGACTTTCCATTTCTTTCCCTACAGATCACATGTCCAACATGAAAACCAACCAGACTTAACATACTAGACTTCCTCTTTTCCCAATTTTTCCCTACCTCCCCTTCTGGGGAAGGTCTGCATTAGCAATCAGGAGGCTTCAGGGCTGGAAGCTATGAGGAGCAGAATCGTGGGCTATGGTTTTCTAAGGTTGTCACATTAGACTTAAGTGTCCACAGTCATATGAACCCATGAGCATTGCTCGGTCAGCTCGTAAAGGCACTTGCCTAGGGTTCCTTTAGCTCCAATGTCCTACCGCTCACTCTAAAGCCCACTGACTTCAGGGCTTGGATTCTGGAGGCAGAAAGACCCAACTTTGAAGCCTGGCTGTGCCATTTACTAAGCCGTGTGACCTTATACTCCTCAAACCTCAACTCTTCATCTAGAAAATGGGAATGACAGCAATACCTACCTCATAGGGTGGCTATGAGATTAAATGGATAATTCAAACAAAGGACTCAGTAAAGTGCCTTGCACAGTTTACTGCAAAATCAGTTATTGTCTCACCCCATCCCCCAGGTTCTATCCCTCCCTTTGGCAACATTCCATGGTTACTTTTCAAGGTTACTTTTATAGGCTGATGTCAGTTTTAACTCAGGGCTGTCCACAAAGTCCTGAAACACAGAAAACTGGCCAGCACACACCCCTCTCCAAATAATGAAGGCATGTGTTCTGGAAAGAAGGACCTTCTTCCACCCTGGTGATTTCAGTGCACCTCTCATGATCCAGCCTGCAACTGTACAACAGCTACCAAGTGAACTCACTGGGTGTTCTGCTGGCCTGGGCTAAATGGGGCTCTAGCTAGATCTCAGGACAAAGTTTGTCATGGTTTGCAGAATACTAGGAAACAAAACAGGCTGGGCATGGTGGCTCACGCCTGTAATCTCAGCACTTTGGGAGGCCAAGGCAGGTGGATCACAAAGTCAAGAGATCGAGACCAACCTGACCAACGTGGTGAAACCCCGTCTCTACTAAAAACACAAAAATTAGCTGGACGTGGTGGCGCGTGCCTGTAGTCCCAGCTACTTGGGAGGCTAAGGCAGGAGAATTGCTTGAACCCAGGAGGTGGAGGTTGCAGTAAGCCGAGATCACACCACTGCGCTCCAGCCTGGGCAACAGAGCGAGATTCTGTCTCAAAAAAAAAAAAAAAAAAAAAAATAGAACCTACGGAAAAGAGGAAAGGGGAAAATGTTAAAGGCTCCTGTGCGATGCCAATCCCAGTGAGGGGTATGAAGAAACAGCTCCCCTCCTCTTTAATTACGAGGCCATGAGCCTTTTGCTACCTCTCTCCTGGGCAATTGCACACGGTTCTCTTCAAATAGCTTAGTAATTTTCAAGGGGTCCTACTAGTGACTACAAAAGATTTTCAGTTAACACACAGGTCAAGTTGTGTTTTAGACTTTAAGGTATAAAAATATATTATCATATCTAAAAGTATAGCATGGTTTCTTCTTTTGAACCAACAGACAGGCAGATGTATAGCATGGTTTCTTCTACACATCACTTGGTTTATTAATCACCTGCAAACTTATCTTAGAAAAATCTTATCTTAGAAAGACCAATGAACAAAATCAAACTGATGCCAATGGTAGGGGATCCAAAAGAAATGATTTTGGCAGAAACTTGTGTCAGGCAAGCTAATCTATTACTTTGTGCCTCATTTCCCCACATGAAAAAAGGGGGCCAGGAGATGTTAAAAGAGTGACAAATAATGAACAGTCCTAAAGCTTACTGAAAACAGCCTTTATACAGCCAGTAGCAGTTACCACCCAGCACTGTATTGGAACACAGGGGAATGGTGCGAACATCCCACCTAGGAATGGGGGTGGTCTTCTTGTCCCGCTCACCCAGCCAACGCTGCCCACTGGGAGAGGATAACCTTCCTGGGGGAGTTACCTTCACAAACTGCACATCACTGAGGATGTGGACTGAGTAGTCGGGCATGTAGAGGTTGTTGTTGCTGCTGTACAGCTGGGTGTTGCTGCCCCCAAAGTCACTGCGCTCTCGGTTTGGAGACTCAGAGCGATTCAACCCACTGCAGCGAGAAGGGGACCGGTTTACTGCAGATGGTGAGAGATGGAGAAAAGACAAGGAGGGATGGGTGGGGAGGAAGAAGGGGGAAGGAGGGAGGCAGGGAAGGAGGGAGAGATAGGTGTTGTTTACTGAGGTCCCATATGACTTTCAGGCAATGGTAACACTGGGTGGTGGTGATGGGCCTCACCCTTCCCATCAGAGCCCGGGAAGGAGCTGAGCTGCTTTGTTGATGTTTATTCCTAAGATGAACAAATACCTAAGACAAACTCATGGCTCCCTTCCACTCAGCTGCTCCCCACAACCTCTCCCAGTGAGGAGCTGGAGCATCTGTTTTCCCCAGACAGGGGGGACAGGTGGTTCACATCTTCCTTGGTTCTTGTCTTCAGGTTAGGTGCACAAGGACCCCGAACGAGATGAGGTACTATAAGCATGGCTTGCTACCCTAGACCATGCGCCCCTCTATCATGGTGAGGTATTTTACATCAACTCCAATCACAAACCTTATTTTAGAAAGGCCAAGGCCTTGGGTTTGCCCTCAAAACCATCTGTCACAGTACAGGCAACCAATCCTCATGTGGCCATACATTTTAGTGGGAGGAACTCAGGCCTGCCCCCACATTGGCAGGGCCTGAGACAAACAGAAGCCCACAAACCACAAGGATAAATATTTTTAAGTTAGAAGTTACATTGATAAACGGTAAAAATAGGCTTTATCCTCTTCCTTGACAAATGTTCATAGCAACCATGCCAGAAAACAGAGCTGTGGGTGGATAGTCAGCACTGGCCCTAGGGCTTTTGGACCCCTGGTCCCCTAGGATTGTTTGGGTGGGGATTCCAGGATTCTGGATATCTGAAATGTGGTTTAGAAGGGAGGACACAGGCTCTGGCTCAGCACATCCCTTTGGCCCTGAGAACTCTTTGCCCCATATAGATGGGCTGGACTGAGAAGGGCCAAAGTGTGGGTCTAGGGCTGGGCTCCCTCTTGCATAGGCCTGAGGGGGGCACTGGGATCATCTGCAGGCCTTCTGTCAAAGATCTCCTGAATGCTTAGCCAGGTTCTTTTCACATTTTTAAGAAATACTTCTTGGAAAAGTTCAATTAAGACCATGTCACTTGGTTTTATGTGAGCTGCCCTCTGCAGGAACAACAGAAAAGAGGATACCAAAGGTGACTCCAAACATCATCTCAATCGTGGAACCACCCCAAGTGGTAGACTGCAAAGCTCCCCCAATCCTTCTGCTTCTTCCAAAAAAGGGGATGAGGAGGCTGTCAGCTTCTCTTAACACAGATTTAGCTCAGGGGGCTCAAATGAAAAATCAGATTCTTTATAGATTCTGCTCTTTCAGGGTAGAACCTTGGGAATTTAATCCTGTCTCTTGAGATAAAGCAAAATATTTGATTAGCCTCTATTTGGAATGAGTCATGGAAGATTGATGATCTATTTAGCTGCCAAGCTGTTGTCTGGCAAACCATGTAGCAGAAAGAGTAAAATAATAGGTTGAATCATTTTCTCATTAGAACCATAATCATCACTGTCTTGATCTGATTATGGAATTAAGGAGTCCACTCCCAGTCTTCCCCCTTCTCAGTAAGTGTCATCCACTTATATGCAGTTCCTGAAACCAGAAACCCCAGGATTGTCCTTGACTCCTGCCGCTCCCTCAGCCCCACATGGAGCCTTGCTATCCATCTGACATAATGAGCCCATCAGTCCTATCTCTGTCTCCATTCAAATCCCAGCTACCTCAGCCTCACCTGGACCACAGTCTCCCCACTTAGAATCTTATAATCTGTTTTCACCTCAGCTGCCAGAATCACATTTTTAAAACACAAATCAGCTTCCTGTTTTGTCTGAATAAAATCCAAATTCCTTGCTGTGACCTGGCCCCTGCTTTCCCATCTGATCTTATCTTGGGACCTCCTTTCCTCTCTCTTGCTTTGCTTTAGCCACTGGCCTCCCTGGGCGTCCTTAACCATGCAGGCTTTCCCCACCTCGATGAATGCCATTTCCCCTCCCCACCCCACCTCCTCCCACCTCAGCTAATGGCTGTCTGCTCCTCAGTCACTAGTTCTCAGCTGAGGCACCACCTTCTCTGAAGACCTTGTCTGGTCACCTAGGAAGATTCCTCTTGTTCTCCTCTATCATGATCCCCATCCATCCTTTCAAAGCACTTTCACAAGTACTAATTACATATTAGTAACTACTTGTTACATCTACTTAATTCAACTTTTAATTCCACGAGGGCAGAAACCTTGTCTTCTCTGGTTATCCTCATTGTACGCCCAGCACCTAGCACAGTACCTGGCCTAGAGAAGGTACTCAAGGAAAACATGCAGAATAAATGAATCAGCACGTCAGGGTCCCACAGGGCGATACAATGACTCTAAAAGTTTATAATCTAAATTTGTTTTAAAAAAAGGTTTCAGAGCTCTTAAATCATCACAAAGCTAAAGTCATTAAAGCTCTTAAATCATCAAACTAAAGTTCTTAAAGTCACTAAAGCTCTTAAATCATCACAAACCTAAAGTCATTCTGGGGAAGCTGACTTCCCCAAGAAGTGAGGGTGGGGAGCAAGACACTCCAGAAATGTGGCTGGATAGAGTAAAATAGTGTGCAACTAGAATCAAAGGGCACCAAGAAGCCTCAGGCCTTGACCCAGTAACTTGAGGAAGAGGCCACATGGAGCAGCAAGACTGTTTGTTTAATAAGGGCATGTGAAACACGGGGTCCTGAAGTCAGATGCCTAAGGCCCTGCCCATCCACTGTGTGATGAAGGACCAGACCCTTCTCCAGAGTGACTAAGAACTGACAGGGACAGGGACAGTGATGGTGCTGTAGAGAACAACATGAAACACCAAGGTGATTGTAAAAAGCAGTAGTGTCGGGCAGAAAAAGGTACATTTCACTTCTGGGCCTGATTCCTTGAAAACAAACTGGTGAGTTCTTAAAAATAGAACTAACATTCAAGCCAGCAATCCCACAACTGGGTATCTACCCAAAGGAAAAGAAATTATGTAAAAAAGATACCTGTACGTGTATGTTTCTTGCAACACTATTCACAATGGCAAAGATACAGAATCAACCCAAGTGTCCATCAATGGATGACTGGATAAAGAAAATGTGATTTTGTATACATATATATATATGTGTGTGTGTGTGTGTGTGTGTCAGTGTGTCTGTGTGTGTGTGTGTGTGTACACACAATGAAATATTATTCAGCCATAAAAAGAATGAAATCATGTCTTTTGCAGCAACAGGGATGGAAATAGAGGCCATTATCTTAAGTGAAATAACTCAGAAAGTCAAAGACTGCATCATTTCCCTTGTAAGTGGGAGCTAAATAATATGTACAAGTGGACATAGGGAAATAATAGACATTGAAGACCCAGAAGGGCAGGAGAGGGTGAGGGATACAAATTATATAATGAGTACAATGTATACTATTTGGGTGATGGCCACACTAAAAGCTCAGACTTCACCACTATGCAATATATCTATGTAACAAAAATGCACTTGTACTCCCTAAATCTATAAAAAAAGAAGAAGAAAAGAGAAAACAAATTGATGAGTTCTGGCTTGGCCAGATCCATTTGTGGCTGTTTTAGGGTGGTGGCTGGATAAGTCTGTGTTCTTTCCTCCAGGCTAGTTGTTGCAGAAAAGTGGGGCAGAGAGTCCTGCCCAAGAGTAGCTTTTTTGGCCCCAGTGCAGCATCTGGAAAACCATACCTTGACCTGGTGGGTTTTGACCTCAACTCAGTTTGGACATAACCAAGGGAAGAGAGTGTGAGCAGGGCTTGTGGCTTCAGCTGCTCAGAGAATCACCACCATTCCTCAATAATCCTCCACTTTGCCTGGCCAGACATGGGCTTCACACACCCTACACCAGTTGTTCCACATCCTCATCTCTTATGTCACAATTCAAGATATGTTCAGGGAGGACAACAGGGAAATAGCCCTATTTTATCTACTAAACTCCTTCCATCCGTGGAAGCTTCTCCTGTTGGAGACAGAGGCAACAGCTACATCCCAGTTCCCTCCAAAGCTCTCATCGTTTCACTGGCACCCGGTGTAGATGACACCCACAGGGACTCACATGTCAAACACAAGCTACATCACTATTGTGCTGGGAGGAGGAAAAACATGTCTTTTTTTTTTTTTAAGTAAAAACAATGCTATTGAAAGTTTATTTATAAAATCATAAAGGATTCCCAACACCAAACGATACAACTGTCTTACAAAGATCGAGTTTATAAAAGCAATTTTTAAAAGAAAAAAGAACCTTTACTCTGTGAGAAAGTCCCAGCTCCTCTGAGTATTGTGCGAGATCAATGTTTTCGTGTCCTGGAGTCTGACATTCCTCAATAGGTGGGATGCTGATGACTTGGCATTTTGGTAATTGTGCACATACACTCAGAGGTTTCTGAGCAAGGGACATGGAAATGCTTTTAATAAAAAGCAGAAGAAATCAGTAACAGACAAGTGTCCTAGCAGCATGGCAAACTAGTTCAAGGTGTATAATTCCCCTTGGCATATCCTAAGAGCACAGAGGCACAGCTTGGGGGAGTGAAGCGAGGGGGAAAATCCTAAGTATAGTGCAAGGAGGTCTGGAAGGAGACAGATCAAACAGTGGGATATGTAACACCAACCACGGAACCTGTCAGCAGGCGGCAGGCCAAGCAACCAACCCATCCCTTGCCCACTCTTGCTCTTGCATCAGACCCTCGGGTTGGCTCGGGTGTAACCGGGTGATGGGGAGCAGGGTTTTCTGCTCTATGAAACTGTGGCAGACCTCATTCCTGCAGCCTTTGAGTGGTCAGTCTGTAAGAGATATCTGTCCTGGGTTGGCTACTTGGATTGCTGAGGTTTGGGTGGAGAAGGCAATAGGGTAAAATTGGGGGCAGGGTGGCAAAGGGTATGGAAGAGGACTTCACACTGTAATTGGGGCTGGATGGAATCTCCTCTCCTTCTGCAGTAATAGTCAGGGGCCCTGAAAATCTATACACAGCAGCTCTGGGACTCTTGCTTCATTTGTGACACCTGTATCCAGGGAACCTTCACAACCCTATCCTGGAATCAGACCCCAAGATACAGAAGTAGAATGCTAAGCTCCCATTTTCCTTATGGGGATTTGAGGAAAAAGGAGGGTTCAGGGGTTGCCTGCCTATATCTTTTGTACCATCAGTGAGGGATGAGGGGGAATGGCCTACTTTGGTCTGACTGTGATTGTGCCATGGGCTATCTCTGTTCTCCAAAATGGATGAGGAAGCTTAATTACATAGACCTGTAAGAGTACAAACTAGAATTATTAAAATTCATTATACTGGAGCAATATTTAGCATCAGACAACCGAACACCAAAGTCAGCTGTCTGTCAAAACTACAATGTGAACTCTAAGCCCAAGTTAGGATCCCAGATGAACTCATTCACTTTACACAGAGCTTTAATGGTTTCCAAATGTTCATCACACAAGAGCCAACTCGAAGGAATATTTCCACTTACCACATTTTGCAAAGTAGAAATATTATTTTTAGAGATTCCCTGTATATTCAAGCAGAAAACTGTCATTATTGATCTCAGTGCACATTATGAATAGATAACCAAGCACTGAAAAAGAACTCTTGGTTCTAAAGTCTCTGTCTCTGTGCTTTTGTGGATTTGAAAGGACTGTGATGGGGAATTCAAAATTATCTCCACCACCAGGAGAAGAGAGAAGGAGTGAATCTAGGGAAAGGGAATGATAATTGCAGTGGGGCTGTGTACTTTCAGGGAAAACCCCTGATCAGAAGTTTCATTTCTTAAATGAAAGCACCTGCCAAGTTGGTTAACCACACCACACCCTGGAGGTAATCTGTGAACCACTGTGCTCTTATTTCAAACTAAGGCTCAAATAGAAAGAGACTTCCTATGGATAATGATGGCAATATTTGGTGCAGAGACCCCTGGCCTCAATCTAGTGTGAGCACCAGATTCGTAATTAGCATTGCTTTCAAAATGCAAATAAATCACAGCCCTCTAGGGGGCACAAAATGTCTGTATTCAGAGGTACAGCAAGGTCCCAGGCAGTAGGTGGAGAGCAGGATCTAAGACTTAGATTCCAGTCCTTGTCCCTCTACCTACCTACTACACATACAACACTGACTGACTTTCTCAGAACCTGTTTTTTTAATCTGTTGTTTTTCAATGACAATTCCTGCCTATCTCCCAAAGTGATTGTGGGGAGTCAAATAAGACAATGACAGTTCTTTTTTAGACTTAAAGGCCCTACTAATTTCTAGGATTTATTTTCCCCCCATATAAGATAGGGTTGAGATTTAGCATATAAGTAAATTAATGTATCTGGATCAGAAATCAATATTTCCACTTAGCACATTTTGCAAAGTAAAAAAAATTTTTAGGTACTTTGGTATATTCTAGGAGAAAATGGCATCATTGTTGATCTCAATGCACACTATGAATGGACGATTGAGCACTGAATAAGAACCCTTGGTTCCAAAGTCTGTGCTTACAGGGCCAGAAGTTACCTGGAACTTCTTTCTACAAAATCCCAGGCCTCTGAGGCTACTTCTTTTAATGATATAGAACAAAAGCAAGAGTGACAGAGGAAATACCACAGAATAGGTCCTGTCAATGTCACCTGATCACTGGGAAGGCACAGTGATTAGCTCTAGATAGGGACCAGACATAAGGTGGACAGGAATAAGCCAAAGGAGAAACTAGGCACTCCCTACCTCTGGTTTTCTCCCACTGTACCCACCATTGCTCCACCCTGCAGAGTTAAACCAAGGGTGGGAATAAGCTTACCTCTTTATGCGTAGGGTTTCCATTGTGTTGACACTAATTTCCTGTTGTGTTGAATATCCACAGTCATGGAAAAGGGGGGAAAGTTGAAAATACTCTCAGGGGCACAGGACACCACCCAGAGTTGGATCAGAAGTCTCAGCACTTCCTGGGGGTTCGGCACAGCAGGAGGGAATCACTTCCATCTCTGTCTGACATTGAGTTATCATGAACCTTATCATAATCAATACAGATGAACTAGAATTAACCTTCCTTTAACTGGGAAGTTACAATTAACTAGGTCATCTGGTTAACTGAAGGTTAATTAAAAAGGAAAACACATCCTCGCTTTGATCTTTTGGGCTGAAAGTCTTTTAAAGTGTTCATCTCCCCTTTCCTCTGAACCTTCACAGCACACTCTTGGCATTCACCAAGATTCACTGCATGTGAAGGAACTTGAAGGTGCATCAAGTGGTCATTTCTAATTTTGTTGGCATGTAGGAGCAGACCATTTAGCTTGTGAGGGCACCAGGTTGGCATCTCACATTGACTGTCCAATCCTGTAGTCATTATGAAGGCATGAGCTCTCACAAAGCAAGAAAAACTATTTCTTAGTGGAAAATCACCATCGAGAGAGACAGAGAGAAAACTTCGGCAAAATTTGAGAAGGTGGTTAACTCATCTTGTATAGATCAACATGAGGACCAGATGGTTTTTGATGAAAAAAAGTGATTTTGGGAAAAAACAGAAGTCAACATAAATACTTCTGAGGTTGCAAATTGGAGGGTTTGAAGTCTCAAAACAAAGCCTTTTTTAAATGTTGAGGGTCTACTATACAGACAGAGAAACATAAGCGATTTCTCGATGACTGAGGATATGGTGGGGTCTTAGTATCATTACCCCAGCAATGTGATAAGGGATACAGATTTAGAGGGTAGAGGAAATTGGACTGTGTTCTAACTGCAGGGCAATTTAACAAATACATTCCTGGTTTAGTCATTACTTGCTCCAAGAGCCCAAGAGAACAACCTCTAGAGATGAAAACAAACAGTTGATCATTCAGATTTGTTGCATTCTACTCAGTCATTGAATTATTGTCTAGCTCTATGAGGAATTGTTACCCAATTAAAAAGAAACCCAGTGACTATTTCATTTATCAACAAAAGAGGTTAAACCTAATGAAAAGTTGTTTTGAAAGTTTTACATATAGCATCCTTTGTACGAGCAGAGCTAGTGAGAATATGATCATCACATAGTAACATTATTAGGAAGATGAGGACATGGAAGGAAAGAGAGGTAGTAAGAAAATAGGTAGAAATAAAGCATAGTATTCCACTATTTCTACTTCATTCATGCTGTACTCCTCATCCCTCCATTCTGTAGTCAGACAAATGAGGAAAAACTCACACTATCCCTCACCCCCACCATTTTTCCATGTGCATACACAGATACATTCCTGGGAGGTAAACTCACAAATGACACCACTGAACCAGCAATGCCTGGGTGGTATGTGCAAATGAGTGCTATTTGTGCAAAGTGCTATGCCTTAGTCACAGGAGTGCCTGTTGGAGAGATTAGTTCTCATGCAGGAAAGTGACAGAGGCCAAAGGCTTTTTGCAAACCCCTCTGGATCTACAGAGACCCGAGACACCCATGCATGTTTACCTGGGGAGCCTGCCAGAGAGTCCCCTCTGCTGACAGCGAAGGTACGAGACACAGAGACGGGCACTAAAGAGTCAGGGGCCAAGGATTTGTGAGTTGCGAAAGGGAAGATATAAACACAAAAGGAAAGAGACAAAGAACAAAGTGGGTGAGACAGTCTGTTCCTGGATCTTCACATCACATTTCTCTGTAAAAAGGAATCTTGACTCTGAAAACACAGGAATCACATCCTCTTACAAAGTCACTCTCCAGAAAGACAAGAAAATAAAATGGATTTTTCTGAAGGTCATCTGAAAAGATGTACAACACATCTTGGAATCAGATGTAGAAGCACAAGCCGAGCTCTGTGGGAAGCATGTAGGCAGCATTCTCTGAGGCTCCCATTTTGAGCCAGCAAACATGCTGGGAGCCCAGCGCTGCGTTCCCACCAAGCTTTCCCAGCTCTCATGGAGCTCAACTGCCAAGGGCACCTGCATAGGTACTCAGAGGCCTGAATGGAAAGCGTGTGCTCCTGCTAGGGGCATCCTTGAGGAAGCTAGATCCTGCCTCAGACTCCTAGGAGAGCCCTCTGGTCACAGTGTTGGTGAAGAACTGTGCATTGCTAGAGGATAGGGATAAAGGAAGAACAATATCTCTAGCAGTGTTAATGTGAATCAACTTGATGAATTAAATCAAAGCCACTTCGTGGTAAGTACCAGTGGTCCAAAGTATCTCTCCGTTCCCTTTTCCTTCTCTTTCCCCACAGAGTTTGAAATGGTGCTGGCTATCACTTGGGGGCCCGGGTAGAGTTGAGTGTGTAATAACAGTCCAGCCCCTCCCCCTTCAAGTGGTGTCTGGACATGGGAACTATGGGAACCTGTCTTCGTCTCTTTTATCTGATCATTCCCAGAGTCCTTTTTAAGGAGCTAAATGAAACCAGTCTGCAGATGATAGCATATGGAAATAGACTGCTTCTGCAGTTTTATTTGCTACACCAAATGATTTTATTTGAAATTACCTACCTGATAATCCTTTACTCTGACGTGAGATGTTAATGAATATTAGAATGGGCCTCTAATATTATGAGACACAATGGAGTTAAGAAACTCTCTATTCTCAAGAAGAATCATATTTCTAAATGTATAAATGTATACACCAAACTGTATACATTGTATACACCAAACTGTACACATTGTATACAATGTATAAATGTATATACCAAACTGTATACATTGTATACAATGTATAAATGTATACACCAAACAGACAGGAGACTTGTTCTTTCCATATCTGCACACCTGTGTGTGCACCTATTCCAGCTACCCTGGGTTCCTGGCAATCAGAACCAAGAAGAAGAAGACAGTGTAGATTATGTTCCGTTCACCTCATACAGGAAAGCCAGAGACTTCTTTGTAGCCTCAAGTTCAACTCTGAAGCATAGGTCATTGTGCCAGTATTCCAGCAAACTCATAATCTCACTCCTCATCCTCAAAGGCTGATTAAGCTAGCTTCAAGCACAGGGGGACGGGGCTGGGCCAAGACCCTACAAGATTTTATTGCCTTTTAGCTTAGACTTAAGCTCTCCCTCAACCTATAGGTTGAGGTTCTTGGCCAGTGAAAGATGCTGGGTGGCTGGACCATGGGCTGAGCATTCACCTGGAATAACTGTGGGGTATGGCTGGCCTTTGCAGTTACTTCACACTTCACTACACTAAGTATGGGTTCGGGGAGGATGGAAACTGTCTTTTTACCCCATTGGCTAATAATATTTCTTTTTCCTTCTGAAGATTTACAGAGATGCTCAGTAACATGGGGAGAGAAAGAGAAAGAGTGCTATGCTTCTTTTCAGTTAACTAGTTTTAAATGAGAAATCAATGTTGCAACTTCATTTCTATCTCACTGATGCAACTGAAAGCTTTTGAAAGAAAGAACTAGAGACAGGAAGGAAGAAAAGGAAGAAATCGGATAACAACTTCCTTCTATTTAAAACATTTTTTTTTTTTTTTTGAGATGGAATCTTGCTCTGTAGCCAGGCTGGTGTACGGTGGCATGATCTCAGCTCACTGCAACCTTCACCTCCCGGGTTCAAGCGATTCACCTGCCTCAGCCTCCCGAGTAGCTGGGATCAAAGGCACGTGCTACCGTGCCTGGCTAATTTTTGTATTTTTAGTAGAGACAGGGTTTCACTATGTTGGCCAGGATGGTCTCGATCTCCTGACCACGTGATCCACCTGTCCTGGCCTCCCAAAGTGCTGGGATTACAGGTGAGAGCCACCATGCCCGGCCACAGCAATTTTTTTTTTTTTTTTTTAAGAAAGAAGGTCACATAAATTGGGTGGGCTAGGAAGCCATATGTAGGTCTTTTTTTCTCGGAATTTCCACCTCTTTTAGTCTTCTGGAAGAGATCACAGACATTTCTAGGTAACATATTAGAATCCCAGGAGTAGTCCCTAATGTGATGAATGATGGAGATTTCCTTTAGAGAACTAAGGTTTGCCAAAGTCCTGTAGCCCGTCCCTCACCCATCCAGAGTTCTACTGAGCACTGATGCTTCCTTCATCAACCTTGATTGAGATTCATTAAGTATAATAATGCACCAGGGTCTTTTCAGTTTTACAGATCTCCTCCAACTCAAGTTCTGCCACTCTTCACACTGGGCAGGTACTTCATTTCAGCCACTGGCTGGGCTATTACACTGTAACAATTAAACTGTAAATTGTTCCACTATTTGCACTTAGAAATTGCATTCCAGAATATGATGGATCTGAAATCTGTATTTTATTGTGCTGTGTGAACTAGCCAGGACACCAGGAAGCATCTTGGCCGGTCACCAACTTACTGGGTGATTTGAAGCAAGTCGTTTCCTTAGTTTCACTCATGTTAAAATGGTATCTACCTTGCCATGTTCCAGGGACTATGATATCAAGCTCTGGGGCCCTCTGATAATTCCCACCACAAGGCAATATGTAAAATATTTTTTTATGATAAGAGGAAAGACCCTATTTGCCATTGGGTGGTCACTGTAAATACTAACAGCTGAAAGCAATGCAAAATTCAGATCCGTGAATCAGAAAGAAATCTAGAGAAATAATTCTTTCTGGATCACACTTTTAATCACAAAAAATGCCATGCCCTTTAAACACAAGTGCAATAACTACACAGAAAACAGCAAGAAGGCACAGCACAGAAGGGGCAGAGTAAACCAGCCATCAGCCCTGTGCCTGCCCCCCACCAACAGCATGCACAGCCAGCTGGCAGATACCTCTCCACTAGCTGAGAGGTGGAGAACCAGGAAAGAGAAGCAGATAAGCAATGTATTGCACGAGGGTGGAACTTACATCCCCAAATCTTCTTACTGAGAAGATTACATCCCCAAGTCACTTCTTACTGAGGACAAACCCCACAGACACGATAATAGCATATGAGAGTTTTGAGTAAAGGCCGTAGGTGAATTGCTATTGCACAGAAGGAAGGGCTGAGCCTCTGCCCAAGCACACAAATCACCTGCCTTCATTCACTGGAAGGTGGCAATAAGCAGTGCCTTCCCTCACAACCCCTGCATCCCCCAACCATGTGAGCACAGTAGCGGCAGAAAACATTCCAGACACACAGAACCTAAGCTCCCATGGTCTGTGGGTACCTGGCAGGAAGCAGTGTTCCTGGCAGAACATTACAAAGGGGCTGCCAGCATTTGTCTTAGCCCCAGCCCAGGCTCAAAGTGATCGGTCCAGGTCCCCAGAGCGGGCTGAGGCAGGACTGCGATGGGGAGGACGAGGAAGGGGTTTGAGAGATACATACGAAAGACAGAAGATCCAGCCAGACTTCCAACCTTCCGCACGTCATTATCTAAGGACAGAAGGATGCAGTGGGTTTCAGAGGCAACTCAGAAAACACACTTCTTTTGGGAATCTTCCCTCTTCTATCCACCCCCAGCACCAATTAACCCTGTAAAAACCGGCAATTAAATGGAAGGGTAGGGAACAAGTATAAAAAGCAAAATAAGCTTGTCTTTTCATACTGAAATCTATCACCCTAGATCCCTAACACTTGACAATATTACTGCTTTTTACAATTCAATTTTTTGGTCACTTTTTTTTAAGCACTAACTGAATGAAAAGTGATTCATACACCCATTTTGCAGAGGAACGAACTAAAGTCAAGGAAGTTAAATGGCTTGTCCAGGCTGATTAACAAGAGTCAAAGGGGGAGTCAAGACTTGAACCCCTGTGCTTTTTCTGCCATATCCCATTACTTTCCCAATAAACAAATGGAAACTAGAATACCTGAGCAAGCAGTGGCCATGATGGCTGGGACACCATAGTAAGTAAAGGCTCCATTTTCAAAGCGAAGGCCTTCCTTACCAACCTCCACCTCCACTTTACCCTGGAAAAAAAAAAAGGAAATGTACTATGAATGTGTATGAGCACTTCCAATTCTACTATTGACTAGAATCCTAAGCATTGCTGCTTGGATAACAAGTGGACTAGACCCATGTTCTTATCACAGAGGAATGTTAATTCTCTCCAGATTTACATGTGAGAAAGCACCTCCAGCTTTAATAGCTCTTTGCAGTAAATTCAGTGCTTCATTGTTCATAAAACAGCATCCAGTCATGAATAACCAAGCTGTCCTTGCGTACTGTAATGGCCCTTCCATGATGCAGGCCTAAGCACCAGCTAATCCAGGGCCTCATAAACTGCCCCACTGGTTTAGACCAAGATTGGACCATTTCTAAGTCAGGTCAAGACAAAATCTAGGCTGGGTGCGGTGGCTCACGCCTGTAATCCCAGCACTTTGGGAGGCCAAGGTGGGTGGATCACGAGGTCAGGAGTTCGAGACCAGCCTGGCCAATATGGTGAAACCCTATCTCTACTAAACATACAAAAATTAGCTGGGTATGGTGGTACACACCTGTTAGTCCTAGCTGCTCGGGAGACTGAGGCAGGAGAATCGCTTGAACCAGGGAGGCAGACGTTGCAGTGAGCTGAGATTGGGCCACTGCACTCCAGCCTGGGTGACAGAGCGAGACTCCGTCTCAAAAAAAAAAAAAAAAAAAGATAAAATCTAATTCTATGTGAAGCTTGTTTAATTCATTGCCAATAATAGTGATAGCTGATGTGTAATGCATAGCATACATGGACATCACACTGTGTTATGTGCACTGCATAGATTCTCACGCAATTAGCCCTACAACCCCATGAAGCCCATGCCATTTTTATCCCCGATTTACAGGGGACTCAATTTTGAGGCTCAGAGATTGAATAACTTGGTCAAGGTTAGTTAGGAAATGGCAACAATGGAATTTTAAAGCCATATTTTTCAAATTTCTGAGGGTACACTCTTGCTACTACATTTTATTCCACGTTTTATTTGAAAACTGTTAAGTTTATATTCAGCATAAGACATGAAACTATGTGATCATTACATTATACAAACAATGTAACATGATTCTTGTTGATTTCCAACAGTGAAGCACATGACTCCATTTTTTGGAGAAGAGAGGTCATTTTGTTCAGACCATTTGGAAAGATATATGTGAGGCAAGTTACAGTGACAGAGCAGAGAGGCTGGAAGTGGACAGTAACAAAGAGACCATTTCTAAGTTCATGTGAGCTTAATCAAGATTTTAAAATACAATCAGTGTATTTAGGATTCACAACATTATGTTGGGAAGGGACAGGGAATCAGTGGCAGAGCTAATGGTGAAGCCAGACAGGGCACCAGCAGTGTTACAAGCTGTAATCATGTCAGACACTTATTTAAGACAGGCCTATTCAGGTATCCAGAGCAGAAAGTGATCATACTTATGTGAACACTGGGAAGATGTTGCACTTCTTTGAACAGGTCATTTTCCCCCTTCCTGGTCCTCTGAAGGGGGAGAAGATTTCAGGAACTGCAAAGGCTGAAATGCAACTGAGAGAATGAATGTGTCCCATGTACCTCCAGAGAGCAGAGCAAGGACCAGTATGGAAGTCACAGATGGTGAGATTTCCACTTGACAGAGAGAAGGGTTTAAAGAAGCATTGTCTAAAGTTTAGGAGGCAGTGGGCAGTTTCATTTCAGGGGATGTTCAAGCAGAGATGAGGAGGTATTATAGCTTCCGCAGAGCAGCAGTTCTGGAAGTTTAGAAGCAGAACCCCTCTATTGGAGAGGTATTCAACCCACCCCAAACATCGCTGAGTTGTCAGACTAAATGTCAAAGATCCCAGCACTCCCAGGACACCAGTCTTCCATGTCTAGGCCCCTCCTGTGGGTCATGAAGAAATGTCCACCCAGCTGGCCTTGTTCCTGAGGCAGCCAGCCAAGTCTTGGAACTTGGTGCTGAAGGAGGCATGGCCATTTCTTCACCCTGGAGATGCCCTCGTCTGGCTCTTAGAGGTTCCCTGACTTTCCTACTCACCTGTAGAAGCAGCACAAAGTAGTCCACAGGGCGGTTGCGCTGGTAGAGGTAGTGTTCCGGGGCCTTCTTGTTCTTCTCATCAAACTTCAGTTCCTGGATCACATTGGGATGTTTCAGGAGCCGGAGCAGGATCTTCTCCGAAAGGTACAGAGACTTAAAGGGCTCCACTTCTAGAGGAGAATGAGTGGGAAGGGAGGAATCAGCATCAGCTGTGTTCCACCCATTCTAGCAGTGGCAGCTGGGAGGAGTCAGAGTGGGCACAACTAGGACCCCTGTGCATGTATCTGGGCACCAGGCTGGCAGGGCTTCTGCAGTTCCTCTGGAGTGGAGGATCCTAATCCCAAGTGTGCATCTCAGGGCCTTACCCACGTCCTCTGGAGATGTGTGTCCCTGCACTGGCATCTCAGGAGAAACAGGTCTCCATTTGGAAATGTTTGTTTCGTTATTAATTTTCTTTGATTTTATTTAAAATTGGACATGGACAACTAAGCCACATAAACAACAAAGACTTTAACGCTATAATTGAATGAAATGCAGATAATTTATTCTGGCTTATTTGTATGACATATATCTGCTGAATGAAATGAAATCCCACGTTACTAAAGACAGGCAATTATTTAAATAATAAGTTGCCAATAATGTGAGGCATCATTGCATCATATTTATATATTACAGCTATTACTTATATTACATATGTTAAACTTATATTATATAACATATGCTCTGGGAAGTAGTTAAAAGAAATCTGTATTCAGAACTGGAAATTCTATCTTAAAGCAGCTCCAACTTAAAATTTTCTACTCTTTAGCACCTAAAACAGTGCTAGCACTCATTATATACTCAATAAATATATGTTGGATTAATTAAATATTGAAGTTAGTGATAGATATGATCATTCTAGGTCAGCACATTAATTAGGCATGGATGGTCAGAGGGTTCAAAGACAAACTTTATCTTCTTCACAAGAAGGAGTTTATCTTTGGATTTTCTCACTTTTTTTTCTTTCTAAAGATCCCAAGATGCACAATACACTTCTGTATTTTAAAAATTCATAGCTGACAGGCTTCTATGGTACTGCTCTAGGGCACTGTAGGTCCAACAGACAGGGAGATGGCCTCAGGCTTCAGCGAGGAAGTGAGTAGAAGAGGGAAAAGTGCAGCAATGGTTTCTTTAGCTCTTTTCTCTGGTAGAAGAGTTGAGTTATACTCATTTCTTCCTCTATAAGATCAGGCCTGGGGCTCAGTACGACAGTAGGTGGCATCCATTACCCTGTCTAAGGCAACCTCCTTCCTAGAACAGTGCTTCTCAGTCCTGACAGCACACTGGCATCAGGCTGGAAGGTACTAACAAGGATTGGTGCCTGGCTCCCACCCTAGAGATTCTGTTTTAGCTTCTCTGGAGTGGAGACTTGTCCTACCTGTGGCCATGAAGCGGTGTGTGGCTAGCAGAAGCTGTGGTGAGATCTTTACCCGCATCTCCGTGTCCGAAAGCTTAAACAAGGAGAAGTCATGCCGCTTCCGCTCCCGGTGCGGGACCCTCTGCTTTTTCCGATTGTCAGCTGTGGGGTCACAGAGGACAGATTGCAGCTATCTCAGAATCACGTTGGTCTTTGGAGGTTTTCCCAGAATCACAGGGGACAGAACATTTCTGCAGTGTCAACTATGGGTGACATCACAATATCACCCAGGAAGTAGAAGGATGTTGGTGAGGGATAGACAATGGGAGCCTGCCATCATTTCAGTGTTTTCCACACTTAGGGGGTGTATAGTAGAAAAAGGGGAAAGCTGGCTTGGGGTACCCAAGTCTGGGGTTCTGGGGCTGGTTCCCCTACTTACTCACCATGCAACCTCTCTAAGCATCAGAGTTTTTATTTTAATCTGTACAAGGAGGCTAATAATATTTAATATAGCTCTCATACTCATCTTGTGCAATTAATAATGAGACTCCAACTGGAAACTACCTGTGAGAATGCTTTTACACAAAGTCATACACACACAAGGGACCTTCATTCTTAGTATCAAGAGGGTTGCAGAGGCCCAGGGAATTTCTGACTCTGTCCCCCTCCTTTGCCCTGAACTGGCCTCACCTAGTCTCCTGCTACTTATGTGAACCATGCTCTGAGTGGTACCTGAAGCATGCCACACAAGGAAGGAGGGAGGCCACCACCTCTTATCTCACAATTTCCCTGCTTCAACCCCAGTCCCTCCACTGGGAGGGAATCAGGGGAAATATAGGGAAGAAGAGAGGAGAAGAAATAAGATTGGAACTATAATCTCTAAAGGTGGGTTTTCTGGGTGGGGGCCTCAGGGAGGGTCTGGTACCTCCCAAGAGCCTATGTATCAGGCATGTAATTATTGGTTGAAAAAATTTGCTTTTTCCAATTTAATTTGCTCTCATTCTTTTTAAAGCTTGTCTAAATATATCTACTTCCCCCCGCCCCCGCTTTTTTTTTTTTCGTTTTTCTTTTTGGTAGAGGAAATGTTTTCTTTGGTTCTTTCTCTTTTGCTTTCTCTGAGTTTTGAGTAAAATTTTGAAACTGCTAGCCCATCTTATCTGCACTAAGGGGAACAGGGAGAGAGATTTGGGTTTTCTCCAAACTTGGCCTAAAGAGAAACAGGGCTGTGGGGGAGCGTCTGGTGCAAGCTGAGTGGATGCAGTGAGAATGAAAGGGAATGAGCACTTTCGGCAGGAAAATAAGGCCCCAGAATCCGGCTCCCTGGTGTGCCCCCTCTCCTTTTGGGGCTTGCTTTTGGGTTTCCTTCTAGAAGGGTCAAAGTGCCCTCCTGCCAGCACAGCTCTCCCATGGCCCACTCTGACTCTGGGTCTTCACAGTCATCTGGCCCCTGCTTTGACACTCCTTTTGCTCAAGTCACAGTGGGCAGACCCAGACCCAGGTGTCCAGATAACGTAAAAGGTCAGGGTCATGCAAGAAGAAAGACAGTATCCTTGGCTTCTGGGCCTTTTCACAGCTCTTAAGCAATCATGCCAGCAGCTATTTATAGGTAGAAAGACCCTAACCTGCTCCTGTAGAAAGAGGATCACTCAGTAAAAGAGTAGCAAATACAGGTTATTAGCCCAGTTCTTTCGCTCTCACTAGTGAGCAACTTTCTGATTTGTATGATAAGTTTGCCTAAATAGCCCCCCTCTCCCCCATCAGATTGCCACTTAACATGGCATCATTAGGGAGTCATTCCTCTGATCGCCCCCTTCATTCCTTAGATTTTAATAGTGTGTGTTTGAAGCCTTGAGGTTGTTCAAACAAGTGCCCTGGGAGGAGCTTACTCATTTAGACTATTATCAGCACCTAACACCTTAGTGTGAATGGCTTCACTAGTTTATCTGAGACATCTGGGATTTTTTTTTTTTTTTTTTTTTGAGACAGCCTTGCCCTGTCACCCAGGCTCCCATGCTGGAGTGCAGTGGCACAATCTCAGCTCACTGCAGCCAGGACCTCCCAGGCTCAAGTGATCCTCCCACCTTGGCCTCCCAAGTAGCTGGGACTACAGGCACATGTCACCACACCTGGCTAACTGTTGTATTTTTTGTAGAAATGGGGTTTCACCATGTTGCCCAGGCTACACCTGAGAATTCTAAATCAAGAGTGGCAGGCAGAGGTGGGGGAGGGAGAGGACATTTCCGAGCTCGATCCCCATGTGAGGAAGACACGCCTGGTCGGGGCAAGCACAGCAGTGCCCAGGCTCTTGGAGGGAGGTGCCATGACTCTGTTGCTTGCCTTTGTCAAGGCCTGCCCCACCTTTTAGAGTTGATCTCTTCTTTGTCTAAAAGGAAGGCACTGTTTCTGCACTGCTCACTACCTTATGGTATCAAAGCTCTTTCTACCAGGAGCCAGTTTCTGAAAGGCCGCATCTCACAAACTAAGGACCGAAGTCTGAAATGAGTTATCGGGAAGGAAGAAAAGGATGGCTATTCCTTGAGATGAAATTCTCAGGAGGAAACACTTCCCAGCCTAGGGACTCCCATGGACTTAGATAACATTCCAGTCCTAGAGACAAAGCATGCCTTTGTAATGTCTGCAAGCAAAGCTTTGATAAGGTTCAGTAACCCAAAGTACTCACATCAGCATAGAAAAGTCTGTATTGTTCCTGAGTGAGGGAGTTAGGAAGGGGAGCAGACCAGAAAGAAGGAAGCAGAGATAAGAGCAGGGATGCTGGTGGCAGGGAGAGAACAGAAACCCAGGGTGGTGGGCTCAAAGGCATAAGAGGACAGGGAAGTTTGTAAGAAGGAATATTCAGTTTTTGGCTTAGGCTGTGAGTAGGCAATCTCTTGACAGTCTCCACTGCTCACTGATGTTCTGGTGTGAGTGGAACCCCTGTTGGGGTCTGCATCTAGGTGGATGAAGCAACCAAACAAGAACATGGGGGACAGAAACAAGGGCAGAGAGGCCTCTGGGCACCATCCTGGGAACACTGTGTTTCCTGTAGTCCCTTTTCTACCCAAAGGCTGGGAGGTCTCCTTTTCATAGTCTTGGCTCAGTTCCTGAAGTTTCCCTCCTGATAAACACTTAGCTAGCATGTTCCCAGTGACTCAGAAATGATTCCAACTAGGGTATCTTGCCACAGCAGCACCTGGCATAGGTGGCTGACACACATCAGGGCACAGGGTTTGCCCTGACACCCTTTCTATAAATCAAACGAGGCTTTACCTGAGAGTCTTGGAGGAAAATAAGATGACCCTGGAGAACAGCCAAGGCCGTGCACTTACTGTAGAGATCAGTTTCATCCAGGATCTCCGACTTGATAATCTCCTCTATGATATCCTCCAGCGTGACAATGCCCATCACCTCATAGAAAGGGTCCCCTTCTCCCTCATTATTCACCCGCTGGACAATGGCCAGGTGAGATTTTCCTAGAGAACAAATGAAATCACAGTTAAGTATCGGGGACATTTTCAGAGATCTTTCTTTGTGAGAAAAACGATACAAAGTTGCTGTCTGACCAATCTCAGGACTGCACTCATCCCTGGACCTCCTTAAAATATGAAGTTTTTATGCAAGCACTTATAAATGCAAGGGCTTATAAATGCAAACCTTATTCTTCTAGATTTGTGTTTCTATTTAGGGAAGTTACTGAATATACTCAAAACCAGTTAATTTTTTTTCTTTGAACTTTTACAAATTAGCAAGTATATGTTAGCTGATATAATATGTACTAATTGAAAGAGCAAGAATTTAGAGTCAGAATTACAGTAAAAGACATTCTCCTCCCTTAAGCCCCCTTCCCCGCTAACTATCCCAGTTACTATTCCTTGGCAAATCATTTAATCTCCACTGAATTACCATCTCTCATCTAGAATCAGGAAATAATGCCAGTGTGGTGATTTTAAAACATGGCCTTTGTGGTATGCCTCCCACGGAGAGGTGTGGTCTACAGCCCCTCCCCTTGAATCTGGCGGGGCTTGTGACTACTTCAACCAAAAGAGAATGGGAAATGAATGTCCACTATAGGACTTCTGAGGCTAGGTCATAAAGGCATGTAGTTTTTGCTGCAAGAACATTGTAAGAAGTCTGACTACTACCCTGAGGCCACCACAGCGGAGAGGCCACATGTAGGGGCTTAGGTGCCAGTCCCAGCTGAGCCCACCCTTCCAGTCTTCCCACCAAAGCGCCAGGCAGTTTGGCAGAAGAAGCCGTCTTGGAAGTGGATCTGCCAGTCTCAGCTGATCCAGCCCCTTGTCTCACTCACTAGCCTTTCTTTCTTTCTTTCTTTCTTTTCTTTCTTTCTTTCTCTTTCTTTCTTTCTTCTTTCTTTTTCTTTCTTTCTTTCTTCCTTCCTTCCTTTCCTTCCTTCCTTCCTTCCTTCCTCCTTTCCTCCTTTCCTCCTTCCTTTCCTTCCTTTCCTTCCTTTCCTTCTTTCCTTTCTTTCTTTCTTTCTTTCTTTTCTCCCTTCCCTTCCCTTCCCTCCCCTCCCCTCCCCTTCCCTTCTCTTCCCTTCCCCTCCCCTCCCCTCCCCTCCCTTCTCTTCCCTTCCCTTCCTTCCTTCTCTCTCTCTCTCTCTGTCTCTCTCTCTCTCTCTTTCTTTCTTTCTTTTTGAGATGGAGTCTCTGTCACCAGGCTGGAGTGCAATGGTGTGACCTCAGCTCACTGCAACCTCCGCCTTCCGGATTCAAGTGATTCTCCTACCTCAGCCTCCCGAGTAGCTGGGACTACAGACAAGCCTTCCCACACCCAGCTAATTTTTGTATGTTTAGTAGAGACGGGGTTTCACCATGTTGGCCAGGATGGTCTCAATCTCTTGACCTCGTGATCCGCCCGCCTCGGCCTTCCAAAGGGATTACAGGCGTGAGCCACCTTGCCCAGCCTCTCCCCAGCCTTTCAAGCAGCTCCCAGCTGTGGCCCCAGACACTGTGAAGCAGAGATAAGCCATTCCCACTGTACTTCTTTTGAATTCCTGACTCACAGAATCTGTGAGCATAATAAAATAGTTGTTGTTTTATGGCTCTAAGTTTTGGGGTAGTTTGTTAGCAGCAATGGTAGCTTGAACAATCAGTACCTATAAGGTGATTGTGGAGCTCAAATGACCTAGTGAATATGTGAAAAGACTATAAACTACAATGTGTCATTGGCAGAGACTTTATAGACTTCATTTTTATTGCCCGATGACTGAATAATAATAGTTTCCATTTATTCAGGTCTCACTATGTGCCAGAGAACTCTAAATTTATCTATTTAATTCTCATAACAACCACTGAGGTAAGTGCTATTCTCCACATTTTACAGATAACAGAACTGAGGCACAGATTGGTTAAGTAGCATGCCTGAAGTTACACAGCCTGTAAGAGCAAAGCTGGATTGCAAACCAGGTAACTAGGTTCAGTACTAACCTGGGGACTGAAGTTTTGTCTAATAGTCCTGCTTCATATCGGTTTGTTTTCTTCTGCTATAGACACATTTCCTGGTCCTTTTTCAAAAGTAAAAATCTGGTTGGTTCTTTCCCTTGGCTCAGAGACATTTAAGGAGAAAATCTGGGGTACTGACTCAGATGTTATTATGGAAAACAATAAAAAGCAAGTTCATGCTTTATTAGTACCCTTTATAAACTCTTTTTTAAAATTATACTTTAAGTTTTAGGGTATATGTGCACAACGTGCAGGTTAGTTACATATGTATTCATGTGCCATGTTGGTGTGCTGCATCCAGTAACTCATCATTTAACATTAGGTATATCTCCTAATGCTATCCCTCCCCCCTCTCCCCACCCCACAACAGGCCCCAGTGTGTGATGTTCCCTTTCCTGTGTCCATGTGTTCTTATTGTTCAATTCCCACCTATGAGTGACAACATGCGGTGTTTTACCCTTTATAAACTCTTGCTTGACCATTGCTAAAAAATATCAGTCAAGAGGAGTCATCAGTTAGTGGGAGGCATAATTAACAATTAAAATGTAAATGAACTTCTGTATCAAATATCTGAAATCATAAGATAGCTACCCCTTGGAGTTTTTAAACTAAAACGAAATTGGAAAGACGGCATTTGTATCACCCAAGAATGGTCTCTAATTTTTTCCCCACCTTCAACCTAACCTTCAGCCTCCTTCTGTACTGATCTGATCATGTTACAACTCTCCTCAGAAACACTCTATGGCTCCCTACTGCTTACAGAATCAAGTCCAGGCTCATTAGTTTGGTGTAATATCATCAAGATTCCACAATGTGGCTCTCCCCTGTCTAACTGTATGCCCTGCTACATCCCCTAATCATTCTATGCTTCAGGCATACCAGGTTACCACCAGTTCCTTGATTTCTCTTCCCCATTGCTGCCATCTCCCCTACCCCCAACTCTGAGCTCTAGCCCAGGTAGCAGCTCTCCAAGAAAGCTCCCCCAGATCCACCCCACTCTGAATCTGAACCAACCTCTCTATTACAGCATTTATCACAAATTGCTACTTCTTGTAACTAGCAATGTATGTCTCCTACACTAGACAGCATTTCCTCTTCAGATCATGAACTACTTTAGGACAAAGGATCATATACTTAAATAAAGTTCCCTCCGTATATCAGACAGCCAATCAGTGCCCGATGAACCGAAGACTGAATAAAATCTCATAATTTATACAATAGGTGATATTAAAACCAGATACTAAAGAAAGCCTTTATTTTTTGATAAAATATAATAGTATGTTTAAATTAAAATTTAAACCTTGCATCAGTGTTTCTAAAATTATCCTTCTTGGAAACAACTACATCCTACCCAGTTTGGCCAAAGTACTTTGTAGCTTAAATTAGATTATATTAATTGTTAGAATGTGCTCAATTTAAAGTTTTTCATTTCTAACACATTTTTCTTAACTTACGGCATCTATTCTCACTTTTCTGCTAACATGTGCTAGCAGATGACAAAACAAATGACTAGTGTAATGAAAAGTCTTGGAAAAGTGATTTCTTAAAATTTTTTCCTATAATTGGATATTTTTTGGTAATGTGAACCCTAGAATACATATAATACAGCCATACTCCCTACCACTAAGATAATTTATTCATATGATGAAATTAAATTAACAGTTTTTGATATTTTACAAAGAGTACTATAATTTCCACATTAAAAAACCACCATTGCTCTATACTTTGAAAGTTCAGTTTGAGGACACACTATGTTATCACCAAGGAATAGAGATTTTAAGCCCTAATTATATAATATTTAAGATAATGTACCTAGGTAAGCTATTTAGAAACATTTTATAATTTACTCTCAGCCTCTGAGCTTCCCTCCAAAGCCTGTTGAGATCTGCTACACAAAAATGAAAGAAGCCATTTCTTCTTAAGTACAGACTGGGACGGGAATTGTCAGTCACAATCCTTATTCCGAGTTGACACTCACAGAGACAAGAAAACCAGCTGTTTCCATGTCACACATACCACACACACTCATGAAAGGTTGGTCTTTAGGAGCCCTATGCCTGCACCTCCCCTACTCCCTTCCTAAGCTCTAGAGGTGCTGGGGGTGGCCCTATGTGAAGCCAATCTTGAGACAAGCGCAAGTCACTCCCTCCTGCCACAGCACTTTGTACACATCTCTGTATTGGCATTTATAATAACAATAATAGCTGTTATTATTATTATTGAAGCTACCTGTTGCTATGCACATTCTAGGGGCCAGGCACAGTGTCAGGCATTGCACACACATTATTTGACCCTGGTTGTTTTCTATTTATATGTGATCCCCACCTCCACCCGTGAGGGTAAGCTCCCTGAGAGGCAACAGGTATGCTACATCCTATTTACTCCTGTTTCCTCAGAATCTAGAATAGCACCTGGCACATCATCAGTAAGGAAATACAAATCAAAATCTTACAACTCTTAAGAAGACAACTCCAAAAGTGGGCAAAAGATTTGAGTAGATATTTCTCCAAGGAAGATAAACAATTGGTCAATGCACACGAAAAGATGCTTAACATTGAGAAGTCAACAAATAGTAGCGGGTAACTGGATATCCACATGCAAAAAAATGAAGTTGGATACCTACCTCATACTATACATAAAAATGAACTAAAAATGAATCAAGCATCTACATATAAGAGTAAAAACTATAAAACTCTTAGAAAAAAAAATAGGAGAAAACCTTAGAGTAGGCAGTGATTTCTTAGGACACCCAAAACACAATCAAATAAAAAATAATAGATCAAATGGACTTCACCAAAATTAGAAACATCTGTGCAAAGTACACCACCAAGAAAGGTAAAAGACTATTCACAGAATGGGAGAAAATATTTGCAAATCATTAGATAAAGGACTTATATCCAGAATATATAATGAAATATTACAACACATAAAAAACCAACTCAATTAAAAAGTGAGCAAAGGATTTGAACAGATATTTCTCCAAAGAAGATATACAATTGGTTAATAAGCAAATGAAAAGATGCTTAACATTGTCATCATGAAGGAAATTCAAATCAAGATGCTAATGAGATACTTTATACCCACAAGATGGCGATAATAAAAAAGACAGATAATAACAAATGTTGGTTAGGATGCAGAAAAAATTGAACCTCTCAGACATTGCTGGTGAGATTGAAAAATAGTCTGGTGGTTCCTCAAGATGTTAAACACAAAATTATCAAATGACCCAGCAATTCTACTTTTAGAAAAATGAAAACATATGTCCACACAAAAACTTGTACACAAATATGCAGAGTAGTATTATTCCTAATAGCCTAAAAGTGAAAACAATCCAAATGTTTCCAAACAAAATGTGTTATATCAATAGAATTGGATATTAACCTGCCATCAGAAGGAATGAAGTACACCCTACAACATGGATGACCCTTGAAAGCATTATGCTAAGTGAAAGAAGCCAGACACAAAAGGCCATATGATTCCATTTATGTAAAATTTCCAGAATAGACTAATCTACAGAGGAAGAAAGTAGATCATGGTTGCCAGAAGCTGGGGAAAGGAGAGTGTGGTGGGTCATGGCTAAGTGAGTACAGAGTTTCTTTTGGGGTGATGAAATGTTCTGGAATTAAATTAGTAGGGATGCTTGCACAACTCTGAATACACTAAAATGCATTAAGTGTGCACTTTAAAAGGATGAGTTTTATGGTATGTGAATCTTATCTCAATGAAGCTATTATTTTTTAAAAAGAAAGCCAATTGAAAAAAATAATAATCCATGCCTGAATGAGCAGGAAGTTGGTGCAGCTGAAAGTTACAACCTACAACACAAGTTGAGTAAAAGTAGGGACTGCTTCATAAAGAGAATGGGTTGAAATGAGAGGAACGCTGGTTTGGACTTGGGTAATAATTTACAGCACACATTACCATTTTGTGCTCTAGGATGTGTGGAGAGTAAAAATGGTCTCCCACAGGTGAGGCCACTGGGAGACCAGAAATAGGGGAGAAGGCACCATATTATGAGGTCTGTGCAGGCGGAAATGGTCAACAGGTATGAGGGCTTTATTACAGGCAGGAGAGGGAAAATATGAGAACAAAGAGCTGTTGGCCTGGTTCACATCTTTCAGAAACCTCATCAACTCTCGGGGATGACTTGTGAATATTTACAACTCCTAAACTGGGTCCAACTGGGGCAGTGTGGACTCAAATATCCCAAGCGTTTCCATCTTTCTCTGGGCAAATGCTCGTATCTAACACATTATTTCTCCTCTCTACCTGTTCACCATTTCTACCTTTACTTCCTAATGGCATATGTGGTAAAGTGGCTTAAGTTTTGGTTTTTCTCTTCTGCCTTCCTATGAGATTATGTGAATGGGAACTGTGGCCTTTTCTGTTGAGCCATCCCTCTACAGACTAGCAAAAATTCTCAAATGCCTTCTCACAACTATTAGCCCGATCTCAGTTTCCTTCCAACTTTCTAGAAAAGTGAGATGGCTGCGAAATAATTTAGGCTAATAATGAAGAAGAATATCATTTACACAGAACTTCATAGTTTGTGAGGCTTTATACAGAGTACAGAAGAACACTGAAGTTGGATGTTCTTCAGGACTTCCTGTACCCATCATGGTGTGAATCAATGATTGGACAGGTTCTCAGCTTTCTCCAGAATCTATTGAGACATGTGTCTTGTGCATATTTTTAAACAAGTTAGCCTTGTTTCCAACTTCCATTGAAGGGTTCTATCTCATTTGCTGGGCATTTTCCTTGGCGAGGTGGTGGTGCTGGCTGGGTGGAAGCAGAGACTGTATTCCCTTAGGATCATTACTACAAACAAGACCACACAGTAAAGCCATATTAAGCTACAGATGTTGAGGAGTAGACTAAGCTAAGTTTGCTGTACACACTCTCAGTCTTGAGTCAGGTCCAAAACAATTGGGGCCCTGGCAAATTCACCCTTCCAATTGTTAAAAATAGTAAAAGTGACAAACTTTAATCCTGCTAAGTCCAAGAGCATAATGTATCTCATAAAGATTCAGCAGAGGCAAAAGGTACTTCTTTGGGTGGAAAACTCTTGAATGATACTAGTTTATGAGGCATTTTTACATGTTTCTTGAGCATACTACTGTGCCATTGAACATCAATAGATGAGAAATCTCTGGGCTGAGTTGAAAAGTGAAGAAACAGTGGGTTTTATGAAAATGCACTTTCTAAAAATGAAGGCTACACCTGTCTCTGAGGTCTAAAGAACATATTTAACTCTGGGCTCACTGGTGTCTCACTTGGGATCTGGTGACTACAAACTCTTTGGCCTCTGGCTTGATTTTCTGCCATGTTCCTGGTGATCAGCCTCAACAGAAGCCCAACACTGTCCTTATGGCCCTTCCTGATTTCTACCAGCTGTGAGCACCTCAAGCCTTGGTTTGCTTCCCTCGAGCCTTGACTAGTTCTTCCCAGCCCAGCCTCTGATTTACAATCTCTGGCTTCAATCTTGCCCACAATCTTGATGAGACACAACAAAGATGATCTGCAACTGAGATTTGAACCTTGTGTGGACTACAGTGTTGGGATGCATTTGGGTGGAACAGGAGAAATAATCCTCAATGAAGCCTCAGGGGTTGGAGTCATACTTCTCTAGGATTAACTGATATTTACTGGTGATCTATCTTTCCTCTATTAAACAGGGCCATATGGTAAGACCCTCCACTCTCAATGCTTTGGAATGCATCTCACCTAGTTCAATGGTTTTCAATGCTGGCTGTGCATTAGAATTACCTGAGAAGCTTTAAGTATATTCTATTAATATAACTCAATCTCACACCTGGAAATTCTGATTTCATTGGTGAGGGGGTGGCATCAGTAGTTTAAAATGACCCCCAGGTGAGTCTACCGTTCAGCCAAAGTTGAGAACTACTATCTTGGCTTATGGCATTGGTCCTCAAAGTGTGATCCCTGGACCACCAGCATCAACATCACTTGAACTAATTAAATATGCGAATTCTGGCTGGGTGTAGTGGTTCATGACTGTAATCCCAGCACTTTGGGAGGTTGATGCGGGGGGACTGCTTGAGCCCAGGAGTTTGAGACCAGCCGGGCAATATGGGGAAACCCTGTTTCTATAAAAAAAAAATACAAAAATTAGCTGGGCATGTTGGCATGTGCCTATAGCCCCACTTACTAGAGAGGCTGAGGTGGGAGGATCACCTGAGCCTGGGGAAGTTGAGGCTGCAGCAAACTGTGATCATACCACTGCACTCCAGCGTGGGCAACAGAGCAAGACCCTGTCTCAAAAAATAAAAAAATAAAAATGCAAATTCTCAGGCCCAACCCTAGACCTAGTGAATCAGAATCCCTGGGGGCATAGCCCAGTGATCTGTGTTTTAATAAGCTTTACAGGTGGTTTTGATGCAGGCTAAAGTTTGAAAACCACTGGTTTATGAGTAAGATTTGTCACACTGGTTATGAGGAAGAGAAACCAAGTACCAAGATGTCTAGTAAATACTGGTCCCTTTGGTGTACCTAGCTTAAGGGTCACAAGATCCTAAGTACTCATGAAAAGAACCTCCCAAAACAAAGGGTAGCTGCAGTGGCAAGGTGATTAATGCTGTATCTTATATTGTGTGAGTGGTTGTAGTATTTTGTTGACATGGGCAAATAGTAGTAATTGACTATTCAACGCTGGGTTTGGGAAAGGGTCTCTTTGTGGCTTCTGTACTAATCTCTTCTGAGACACGCTTGAGATACCACATTACCTATTAGGCTCTTGGCACATTTGAGGTCAATAAAATTACCCATTACTGAAGGTCAAATTAGTGTTTTCTATTGCCCCAATAATCCAAAGGGCAGTCCTGGTACTGGTTACTGGCAGTGTTGTACCTAAGGTTTTATCATCACTACCTCGTATCGACATACCCAAACTACAAGTCAGATTTCTTAGAAGATGAGGTTTCCAGGCATTGCTTTTAAAGCAGTGGTTCTCAAATGGAGGTGATTTTGCCCCCCAGGGGACATTTGGCCATGTATGGAGACAATCTGGTTGTCACAACTTGGGGCAGGGAATGCTACTGGCATTTGGTGGGTAGAGGCCAGGGATGAAGCTAAACATCCTTCAATGCATAGGACAGTCCCCCACCACAAAGAATTACCTGGCCCCAAACATCAATACTATCGAGGTCTAAAGCCCTGGCCTATTAGGGGGGTGGGGTTGGGGGGAGGGAGAACATTAGGAAAAATAGCTAATGCATGCTGGGCTTAATACCTAGGTGATGGGTTGATAGGTACAGCAAACTACCATGACACACGTTTACCTATGTAACAAACCTACACATCCTGCACATACACCCCGGAACCTGAAATTAAAAAAAATGTAAAAATATACAGAAAGGCAGTGGCAGCAACATCACAACTGTATTTTGATATTTGAAGAAGCTAAAATAGCCTCCAAAGTCTTTAATAAATATAGCCTCATCTATTCTACATGGTTTAGGCACATCCATAGAGAAGAGCTCTCAAGGACTCCATTAGCATACCTCCGATGCCTTAGGGGAACAAAAAGGCAAATAATTGATTTGCTTCCTCTCTTCTTCAAAAATAGCTACAGCACTTTGGTAACTGTTCCCAAGATAAAATAAAAAGCTAGGAGGAAAGCATATTGCTTGGAAATAGAGAACTAAGCAAAATCGTTTTATGGTTTTATGGTTTCTGCCTCACTTGTGACCTTCACCTTATAAAATATAGTGGCTTTTGCTACGTTCTTCTTCCAGGTGTGCTTGCAGCATCTTTTATTCATTTGGTAGACAGCATTGAGTGTCTCCTCTTTCTTACCTTGGTCTTGGTCACTTGGTACCAATGGAAATGTATTCCTTGGAGTAGCAGCATGAACACTACCTGGGCCTTTGTTCAAAATGCAAGATCTGAGGTCCCATCCCTGCCCTACAGAATCAGGATCTTGTGGGGTGGGGTGGGGTCCAGATAGCTGTTTTTTGTTTTTTTTGTTTGTTTTAAGACTGAGTCTTGCTCTGTCGCTCAGGCTGGAGTTCAATGGCGCGATCCCGGCTCACTGCAACCTCTGCCTTTCAGGTTCAAGCAATTCTTCTGCCTCAGCCTCCCGAGTAGCTGGGACTATAGGCTCATGCCACCACGCCCAGCTAATTTTTGTATATTTAGTAGAGACGGGATTTCACCATGTTAGCCAGGATGGTCTCGATCTCCTGACCTCATGATCCGCCCACCTCAGCCTCCCAAAGTGCTGGGATTACAGGCGTGAGCCACTGTGCCCGGCCCAGATAGCTGTTTTAATGAACTCTCCAGGTGATTATTATACATACTAAAGTTTGAGAAACACTGCTCTTGACATGTGCTACTCAAAGTGTGGTCCTTGGATTGGAAACATGGTATCACTTGGGAGCTTGTGAGGGAAGCAGAAATTCAGGCCCTCATCTTAGCTTTCTGAATCAGAATTTGCATTTCCTCAATATCTCCAGGTGATTCTTACACACACTTGGGTATCAGAAATCCTGGTCAAGACTACCCTACTTCTCTTCCCACCCTTATGACTGGATCTTTTCTATTTCCATTGTGGATTCCTTTTTTTAAATGCTCGCCTACACATAAATATATCTTAAAGACTCCGACTCAGTGATTCTTGACCCTGGCTACACATTGGAGTCACATACTGATGCCTGTGTCCCACCCACAGAAATTCTGATCTAATTGATCTTGGATGAGGCTGGGACACTGGAATGTTTAAAACTTGTTCAGGTGATTCTAATGGGCACTTGCAGTTAAGAACTTCTGCTCCTGTCCTTGATCTTCTGCTCATCTCTCTTGCTGATTAAAGATCCCAGCAAAGCCTACTAATTTAAATATCACAATCACATCTTTCCTGAGAACTGGATTTATATCTGAACATAGGTGTGTATTTTTTTGTTTTGAGACAGGGCCTCACTCTGTTGCCCAGGTTGGAGTGCAGTGGTGCAATCTCAGCTCACTGCAACCTCCGCCTCCCAGGCTCAAGGGATCCTCCCACCTCAGCCTCCTGAGTAGCTAGGACAACAGACTCAAGCCGGCAGGCCTGGCTATTTTTTGTTTGTTTGTTTGTTTGTTTTTGTAGAGATGGGGCTTTGCAATGTTGCCCAGGCTGGCCTCGAACTCCTGAGCTGAAGCAATCTGCCCACTTTGGCCTCCCAAAGTGCTGGCATTACAGGTGTGAGCCACTGCACCTGGCCTTGATGTCTATTTTGAACATCCTTCCTGTTTTAGATATTTTGCCTGAGCTGTCCTCTTGTCAAAATCACTTACCCAAATAGGAACTCCTAATCTTCAAGACACATTGCCCCTGCTCTTCCTCCGTCTTCACTACAGTAAATGATACCATTAACTCTAGTTACCCTAAGTCGTAACCCAAGAGTCATCTTTTATCTTTCCTTTATGTCAATTTAGAAAAAAATCCCCACATTCTTTCAATTCTTCTTCCTTTATTCTTTTAACAAGTACTTACTGAATGACTACTACGTGCCGAGCACTCTTCTAGGCACTTGAAATGCAGCAATGAGCACAATGCACAAAATCATTTTCCTCCTGCAGCTTACACTCTTGTAAGTAGAGGTAAGAGATAATAAAGCAAACACATATCTAAAATATATAGCATAAGGCTGGGCGCCGTGGCTTAAGCCCATTATCCCAACACTTTGGGAGGCTGAGGCAGGAGGACTGCTTGGGCCCAGGGGTTTGTGACCAGCCTGGGCAATGAATCAAAACTTCATCTTTACAAAAAATTAAAACAAATTTGGCCAGGTGGGGTGGTGCATGCCTGTAGTCCCAGCTGCTTGGGAGGCTGAGGCAGGAGGGTTGTTTGAGCCTAGGAATTTGAGTCTGCAGCTAGCAATGATTGCACCAATGCACTCCAGCCTGGGTGACAGTGAGATGTTGTCTCAAAAAAAAAAAAAAAAAAATATATATATATATATACACACACACACACACACACACACACACACACATCATATATATAAAAATATATATATAGCACAGTGCTAAGGGGAAAGCAAAGCAGGGAATAGTGATGAGGGAGTGTGTGGGAGTGAGAGAACAGGTGTTACAATTTTAGGGAGGGGAGACCGGGGATGAACTCCCTGAGGCGATGTTTCAATAAAGCCCTGAAGGCGGTGAGGTAGGGAGTCCTGTGGAGATCTCTGCAGTAGAACAGGGTGTAAAGGCCATGCATTGGGAGTGTAACTGATGTGCTTAAGGAATGGCAAGGAGGCCAATGCGGTGGCTGTAGAACGTGGGAGAGGAAAGTAGTGGGAGCCAAGGTCAGGGAGTTGAGGGGTGGGGGAGGTGCCAATGTGACAGAGCCACGAAGGCCTTTGTAAGGACTTTGGGTCTTACTCTCAGTGACATAAAAAAAAGCCATTGCAACATTTGTGTGTGTGTGTGTGTGTGTGTGTGTGTGTGTGTGTGTGTGTTGCAAAAAGGTGACATGATTTGACTTATGTTTTTGTTTTTGTTTTCGTTTTTTGAGACAGAATCTTGCTCTGTCCCCCAGGCTGGAGTGCAGTGGTGTGATCTTGGCTCACTGCAACCTCCGCCTCCCAGGTTCAAGTGATTCTCTGCCTCAGCCTCCCAAGTAGCTGAGATTACAGGTGCCTGCCACCATGCCAGGCTAATTTTTTTGTATTTTTAGTAGAGATGGGGTTTCACCATCTTGGCCAGGTTAGTCTTAAACTCCTGACCTCATGATCCACCTGCCTCCGCCTCCCAAAGTGCTGGTATTACAGGTGTGAGCCACCATCCCTGGCCGACTTATATTTTAAAAGGAACTCTAACTGCTGTGTTTTTTTTTTTTCTTTTAACTTTTATTTTGGGTTCAGGGTATATGTGCAGGTTTGTTATCTAGGTAAATTCATGTCACAGAGGTTTGGTGTATGGATTATTTCATCACCCAGGTACTAAGCATAGTACCCAATAGGTATTTTTTTCTAATCCTCTCCCTCCTCCAGTGTCTGCTGTTGCCCTCTTTGTGTCCACGTGTTCTCATTATTTAGCTCCCACTCATAAGTGAGAACATGCGGTATTTGGTTTTCTGTTTCTGCGTTCATTTGCTAAACTGCTGTGTTAAGAATAGACATAAGGCCGAGTGCAGTGGCTCACGCCTGTAATCCCAGCACTTTGGGAGGTTGAGGCAGGAGGGTTGCTTGAGCCCAGGAGTTCCAAGATCAGCCTAGACAACATAGTGAAAGCCTATTTCTATAAAAAATTAAAAATATTAGCTGGGCATGGTGGCTCATGCCTGTAATCCCAGCTACTAAGGAGGCTGAGGTGGGAGGATCACTTAAGGAGTGTGTTTGGCAAAAAGAGTAGGAGCTCAGTTTTGGGCAGGTTGAAGTCTGAGATGTATTTTATTTAGACTTCTAAGTGGAGATGTTCAGTGGCAATTAGAAATGTAAGTCTGGAGTTCATGTTGATAAGTTTGGCAGAATGAATGAAATAACCGAGGGAATGAGAGTAGACAGAGATCAATTTCTGAGCCCTGAGGCACTGTAACATTTAGAGGTCATAGAAATGCAACATTCATGGGACAAATATTTGAGCATCTGCTATGGGTAGGCACTGTGCTAGGTGCTGAAGATACATCAGTGGATATGATGTAGGCAGAACCAGTAAAGGAGACTGAGGAGGAATGTTCACATGTAATGAAGTCTAAGAGATTTTTTTTCCTCCTCTAATTCAAAGTGTCCTAATTTCTATGCCCTCATCCCATCTTGGACAACTGCACCAATATCCTAACCATTCATCCTTTTGGTTTTTCTAGCTGTAATACATCTTGTACACTAAAACCAGATTAACGATCCCCCAAATACTGCACTTGTGAGGTTACTCCCCATCTCAATCACATGTAGGAGGATCATTTAAGACTAAGCAGGATCATTTCTGAACAGTTCTTCCTTGCATTAAAGGCTCCCATGATTTCTTGGTATTTTTTTGCCTTCTTTCCCACTACTATGTCGAAATGTATTGTTCATAAAATAGCTGGTCCAGAGGCAATGCAGAATCAAGGGTGGTGGCTCATAATCCCAGCACTTTGGGAAGCTGAAGTGGGAGGATCGCTTGAGGCCATGAGTTCAAGACCACCCTGGGCAACATGGTAAGACCCCATCTCTTAAAAAAATTTTTTTAAATTAAAAAATATAAAAGAAAACAAAAATAAAATAACTGGTCCAAGAATACTCCGCCAATAAATGGTGAAGCCAAAATTGAGCCCTGGCTAGGATTTTTGGAAAGCTTCAAGACCCAACTAGAAAAGGCTGGATACATTAAGCTCAGGCCTCTCAGATACAGAACTGGTCTTGGAGACTGCCTGGGCGGTCAGTTTGACTCTCTCTCTCCAGGTTCAGCCTAACCATACCCAGAATCCCCTGCTTAAAAATCACCATAGTGACCCAGAGTGATTTGGCTAAGCTTTGGCAGATGGTGTCATTCTCAGGTCACAAACCAACCTCAGATATGAGGATGATACATTGAAAGGCAAACAGGGCCAACTTTAGTCATCACTTAGTTCTGGGCCAGCCAGGGACTGTGGTCAAGCTAGGCTAGTCCCTGGGAGAAGAGACATATGTGGACTCTCAGGGGCACTATTCGAAGTAAGCTAGATACCTGAGATGATCTTAAAATCCACGCTTTTGAAGGTTTTCATTGCAGCTGAAGACAGCCTATAGATTCTTCAGTGTTCTCCATATCATTTTTGATCTAAACCAAGCTGAATCCTGAGACTCCATTTCCTAGTTTTTGCCATAGTAGTTTCTGCAATACCTACTGTACATTGGGTGCATATGTTACCTCTGGTCTTCATAATATCTCTACAAAAGGGGGATTGTTATTACTAATATGTAGATGAGGAAACCGAGACTTGGAAAAATAAAGTGACTTATCCAAGGACAATATTAGTATGTGATGGAGCCAGCAACAACCCCAGGTCTGTCTGCCTCTTGACCTTGTGCTCTTTCCAACACAATGCAGACTCCACATTCCAGGCCAAATCTCAGGTTTACTGTCTCTGACGTGTTAAGAGCAATGGGCACATATTCTGTAAATGCCTAGAGGCTGCAGGAAGGCATGCTGAGCTAATGCCCGGCACCTCGCTAGTGATTAGCAAGGGAGGAGAACGGCTTTGAACTGGGAAGGGGAAAGGAGTCACAATTCCACCTCCTCGCTACACTTCTGCCTTCAAGTCCAAGCCTTCTTATGTTTAGCCTGATATTTTATTTTAGTAGACTGATTGGAGCTTTGAGGAGTTTTGTTTATATGGCTGTGATATTTGTGTATATGGTCAGGTTTTTTTATTTGCCTGAGATGTCTGAGGAAGGGCAGAGTGATGGGGGAGGAAACTGAATTCTAACTGATGACAGGATAAAAGAAATGGAAGGAACCTCCCACAGCCCAATTTTCATCCCCTGGGCCCTACCCAAAGTAAACAGCTTTCAATTTTGTTTTCTTATTATATACAGTTTTACATGGGCTGGATCAGAGAGAGAAAGGACTTGTTATACAAGATGACTAACTGTATACAATTCATTTAACTACATCAGGGAGGTAAGAGGTAAATGGTGGAGTCTCTTTAGGGCTATACTGGAATTGTCTTCAGCCTTCACAGTAAACTCACAATGTAGTATCACTATTCCCTCCCACCCCCCCTTTTTTTTGAGACGAAGTCTCGCTCTGTTGCCTAGGCTGGAGTGCAATGGCATGATCTCAGCTCACTGCAACCTCCACCTCCCGGGTTCAAGTGATTCTCCCGCCTCAGCCTCCTGAGCAGCTGGGATTATGGGCACCCGCCATCATGCCCGGCTAATTTTTATATTTTTGTAGAGATGGGGTTTCACTATGTTGGCCAGGCTGGTCTTGAACTCCTGACCTCAGGTGATCTGCCCACCTCGGCCTCCCAAAGTGCTGGGATTACAGGGGTGAGCCAGCACACCTGGCCTTTCTTCCTTCTTCTTAAAAGGGGAATAGGCCGGGCGCAGTGGCTTATGCCTGTAATCCCAGCACTTTGGGAGGCCACGCGGGCTGATCACCTGAAGTCAGGAGTTCGAGACCAGCCTGGTCAATATGGTGAAACCCCATCTCTACTGAAAAAAACAAAACAAAAATTAGCTGGGCGTGGTGGCAGGTACCTGTAATCTGAGCTACACAGGAGGCTGAGGCAGGAGAATCACTTGAACCCAGGAGGCAGAGTTTGCAGTGAGCCGAGACCGTGCCACGGCACTCCAGCCTAGGTGACAGACGGAGACTCCATCTCAAAACAAAAAAACAAAACAAAACAAAAAAGAAGGAAGACAAGTGTCAGAGTGATATAGTGACCCGCCCCAGTTGTAGCTAATCAACGAAGGTGCTGGGATCTGAGTTCAGGCCTCTGGGACCCTCTGTCTGTGTCCATGGCTCCATGGTCTGAGGTGGCAAGTCAGACATGTGAGTTCTGGTTCCACCTCTGTCACTAACATTGAGCAGGACACTTCTGTCTTTAGATCTCTGGTGCTGCATATACAAAATGGGGAAAAAACGCTGACCTCACATTTATGGTGAGCACAAAATGAATTACTAAATTGGAAATTTTGTTTATATGGCTGTGATATTTGTTTATATGGTCATTAAAAAAATTTGCCAATAAATAAACATAACGCCTTTGCAACTATGAGGGATTATCATTGCTCTTTTTAGTATTTGTCCTTTCTGTGCCTCAGTTTTCTCAATCATAAAAGATGTGCCGGGTGGTCACGGTGGCTCATGCCTGTAATCCCAGCACTTTGAGAGGCCGAGGTGAGCAGATCACCTGAGGTCAGGAGTTTGAGACCAGCCTGGCCAACACAGTGAAACCCCATCTCTACTAAAAATACAAAAATCAGCTGGGAGTGGTGGCAGGTGCCTGTAATCCCAGCTACTTAGGCTGAAACAGGAGAATTGCTTGAAACCGGGAGGTGGAAGTTGCAGTGAGCCAAGATTGTGCCACTGCACTCCAGCCTGGGCGACAAAAGTGAGACTCCATCTCAAAAAAAAGAAAGAAAGAAAAAAAAAAAAAGATGGGACCAGGTGATCACCAAGGTTCCATTTCTGGCTCTAAAATTCTATGCTTTTATAAGTCTAAACAGTTCTGGGCTACAAAACAGTTTGGTTTTACAGGATACTTATTTGCAATGATATATGCCAGAATTTTAACAGTGCTGTTAGAGCCTCTTGTGTTTATAAAGGGCTCTGAGCTCCTAATCTTTGTATCTTAATATTCGAAAGCCTCCTTTGGAATAAGATGAGAAACAGCTACCTTGACACATACTAGATTTTTGTTGTTGTTGTTGTTGTTGTTTTTAACTATACAATCAAGTGAAATCATTCTCTACCAAATTAGGAAGAGAAACACAAAAATGTTATTCTACCAATCCTGCAGCAACCGTCTTGATATGGAAAAACAAAACTGTCCCTTTGTCTATCTTAAAAAAAAGGCTGTACTTTATAGTAATTATCCTGCTCTATTTTATCAGAAATAATCAACACTTTTATCACAAAATAACTTCTTGAGCCACTAAAAGGCAATTATAAAAAAGCCAACTGTGTCATCCAGAGCACCATGGTAACCAACATCACTAGGGCATGAAAAAATAGTTGTTCGTCACTAGAATCTCAGCCAGTTGGTGGTTTGGCTTGCTAAGCAACACTGTAAAAATAGCCGAGTAACAACCCATTATCTGGAGGTCTGACTTCCCACTGTTTTGAATATGGTCCCAGAAAGAACTGTCCCAGGTCTCTCCATTGACTCCCTACCCTAGGCTTACAGTCAAAACCTAACTAATCATTTAACCAACAAGTATTGATTGAAGCATACTATATATCAGCACATGATTCTCAACACGGTATTCACTTAGTTTATCTGTGAAACAGAAACTGTAAGTGAGATGAACACAGGAAGACTGGTTTTGTGGAGAATGGTGGGGCAGGGATTTGCGGGAGGCAGATTCAAAGAGAACTAACAGCTGTCAGCCAGAGGACAGAAAAAAATGTAAAAAATAGGGAATACAGCATAAAATAACTACACTCTCATGATCATGATCCTGCGTCATCAAGAAAAGATTAAGTTATATTTAGAATCCTTTGTTAAGGAAGGCAGGAATGGGTACAAAACATTTTAGAAATATCACCATCAAAAATGGTTAAAATTTACAGTTTTAGCATTTGAAGGAAACACAATTATGTTTGACAAATATCTCCGGCTGCCTAGCTCCCCATTTTGCTGGAAGAAAAGCAGCGTTATGATAATGGCTTTCCCAGCGTTCAGACACAGTGTCGGCTCCCTCTCTGCCTTTCTTTTTCAGCTCAAACTCCTGCCTTAGCTGGAACACTCTTTCCCTTCATAATTGCTTAGCAGGGTCCTTCTCCTTCTTTTAAGGCTGAGCTGAAATTCCACTTTCCCAGAAAAGTTTTCTCAGATCATCCAGGGACTATTTCTCCCTTCCCTTTTCACCCACAGATGTTTTCTGGATTCCCTTGCCTGTACCCCAGGCCGCCTCATATCATCATTTCCATCATGGCCCTTCCCTCTTTCTTGTTCCTGGAGGGCAGGGTCAGCACTGCATTTATATCCATGTCTATCTGCTGAGCCCTGGTACTCAGTACATGCTACTGAACTGACCTGCCCAGACGATGTTGAGAGTCACTGGAGGAAAACGGGAGGGTGGCTGGCAGAGGTGGCACTTTCCCTCCTGGATGTTACACAGCCCAGGAGCCCAGCATGGCACCCATGCTGGCCCTCATTCCTCAGGGCCTTTGCATGTCTGTTCCTGTCTCCTGGGAAGCTCTTCCTCTGATGAATTCCTTCTCACCGTCCTTTAGGATTCAGCTCAAATACCACTTGGCGAGGGAGAGTCTGTCTTTACCTATAAGACCAAGTCTATCTATTATATGTTCAGAGCTCCCTATACTTTTTCTTCAACTCACTTAGGACAATTTGTAATTATTTATTGCTTGGTGTCTCCTACTCGACTACAAGCCCTAGGAGGGCAGGAATGGTGTCTGTCTTGTCCACACTGCATCCCCAGTGCCTAACACAGGCCTGACAGAGAAGAATGGCCATTAAATACAGGAAGGAAGGAAGGAAGGAAGGAAGGAAGGAGGGAAGGAGAGAAAGAGAAAGAAAGAAAGAGAGAGAGGGAGGGAGGGTGGCAGGGAGGGAAGGAAGGAAGGAAGGAAAGAAGAGAGAGAAAGAAAGAAAAGAATTGAGGAGAATCCCATTTTGAAAAGGAACATAACAGTAGCAAATAAAAAGAGAATTTAGAGTTGTTATTGAAGGTCCCAGAATCTCCAAACATGGGCCTAGAAGGAACTCGTTTTAAGACAGTACTACTAGGAAAACCCATAGACCTTCCTCGGAGACACCCAAATGCTTTAAGGGAGCGAGAAACACAATCAAATGTATTTGGTAGCTAAAAAATGGAATTGAGATGAGCTATGATATTCTTCAAATAAAAGAATACTCACAAAGGATGATAAATAGAAAAAATGGAATTTAACTGCAGCCTGTGGGATTTAGATAGATAAAAAGTTTGACAATGAAGGCTGGTATGGCCTGGAAAAGATAACTAAATCTGAAAAAAGTGTGAATGAGATTCTCTCACAGGTTTTTTTACTGCCCCTTCCAGTTCAGATTCTATTGTTACCTGGCATTTCTTTTGCCAGGTTGGAAAAAAAAGAATATAACATTATAACAATCACGATGAAAATGTTTAAAGGAAAAAACCCCACAAGTTTATCATCTTGAATATTAATTATTTTCACTTTTTCATTTCCTTTCATTCTTTCTCTCTATATACAATGGACTACACTTGGTTTACTGTTTGCTCTATTACAAATTTTACTAATTATTATTTAGCAACATTTAACACATTTTAAAAACGTAATACATCTATTTATAACAGTGAAATGTAACTGTGAATGAAAAAATTTATTTTCTTTTATGGAAGACAAAGAATATAGCACTAATGTTTTGGCAGGTGTAGAATTAAGCAATGGAATGGTTATTCTTCCTGCAAAAATAGCTAAGGTCAGCATTTGGAGTGTAAAGTAAAACACTGGCTTTTTGGACTAGATTATTCTGCAGTGAAAAGGTCACATTGTGTGTCTGGGCCAGAAGCACTTACTGGCTGGTTGGAATACTTTAGGCCAGAGGTCCCCAACCTTTTTGGCACCAGGGACAGGTTTTGTGGAAGATGATTTTTCCATGAATTAGGGTGGGAGGAGGGCGGTTTGGGGATGGAACTGTTGTTCCACCTCAGATCATCAGGCATTAGATTCTCATAAGGAGCACACAACCTGGATTCCTTGCATATGCAGTTCACAATAGGGTTCTCGCTCCTAATGCCCCAGCTGATCTGACAGGAGGTGGGGTTCAGACAGTAATGCTTGCCCACTGCTCACCTTCCACTGTGCGGCCCAGTTCCTACCAGGCCACAAACTGGTACCGTTCTGCAGTCTGGGGCTTAGGGACCCCTGCTTTAGGCAACAGACCACTTGCAGGAAGATCAAAGATGGAAGAGGATATTTTTAGCTCCATAATGTCTGCCTAGCTCACCACTGTATTCCCAGAGTCTAGCGTAATGCCTGGCCCGAAGCAGGAATTCAAAAAATGTTTACTGAATGAATCAATGAATAAGCAAAGACTGAGTATGCATTGTGCAGTAGGCTGTGTTACAGCCATGCTAGTGTACAGGTGGAGCAGCCTAGCATATGTGGGTTGTGCTCTTTTATTTGCAAAGATGGTGTTACTAGCCCAGCAAAGCTAAATTGTTTGAGTTAAATGTCAGTCAGTGCTGTATTACTCAGAAGCTTTGACTTCAGAACAAAGCTTTATTCCTTTCCCCTGTTGTCTATACAGAACTCGGTGTCTTTTAAAAGCAATCCAATAATAGAGTAGTAAATTTAAGAAGTATGATAAGTCTCTATGGCTCCATTTTTAAAATTAGTGTTCCCAAATTATAGAACTCAACCCTGAGGAAACTATAGCAAAAATACCATCCTATAAGAAAATCACTCTTAGGATTAGAATGGGACATTTGATTTGTGCTTGAGGGCAGGACAATGGGTTTTTCCTTTTGTTTTCTTTTAAAGAATTTCATTAAGATTGTTATTATGTGCAATATATTTTTAATATGACAAAATATTGAGTTACTATTTCAGGACAGTGGGATGATTATCTTCATATGATTTTCATACTTCTTTTTTCTACTATTCTATACTTAAATTTTTTTCTGTATAAATTATAGAAACATAAACTTCAGTAAAAAATTTATAAAAGCAAAATATGACTGGGTGCAGTGGCTCAAACCGGTAATCCTAGCACTTTGGGAGGCCGAGGCTGGCAGATTGCCTGAGCTCAGGAGTTCGAGACCACCCCAGGCAACACGGTGAAACCTCGTCTCTACTAAAATACAAAAATTTAGCCGGGCATGGTGGCACATGCCTGTAGTCCCAGCTACTTGGGAGGCTGAGGCAGGAGAATTGCTTGAACCTGGGAGGCGAGATCACAACACTGCACTCCAGCCTGGGTGACAAAGTGAGACTCCATCTCAAAAAAAAAAAAAAAAAAAAAATGCCACCTAGTCATAGTTATTGTATCCTCCATGTTCCCATTGCATTTTTGTATTTCTAGTATAGCACTTTCATTTTAATGCTTTATGTACCAAGGTCTGTCTTACCCATATCCTGTACTTATATACTGAGACATGACTTGTAAATTCAAGGTCACTGGAAGTCATGGGAAAGGTGAGTGTCCAGCTTGCCTTCTAGCTTTGCAAAGGGAAGTGCTATTCATCCACTATGCTTTAGGCTCTTTGGGAACAGAGATTTTTATCTCATACCCCTAACTCTTAGCACAGTGCTTTACATGTGAAAAGAAATTGGTGTAATAAATATTAATAGATGTACCTAAAGAAGCTGAGAAACAGATGCAACACTTTTCTTCGAACACGAACAAACTTCTAAGTTTGATTTGTTCTGCTGCATAGTCCAAAATGATTTAATTGATTTACTAGCGCTCTGCAGATCTCTTCCATTATATTAAAGTTTAACTCCTTAAGTCATCCATTCAGTCTTTAAACAAACATTTATTGAAAATTTACTATGTGTCATATCCATCATTAGCTGCTGGAGCTACAAAGATAGATAAGACAGTTTTGCCCTGGAGATGCTCATTATATGGGCGGGAGGCACTTATAAACAAACACTGATAGTACAGCTTGTTAGTTCAATGACTGAGATATGCACATAAAACAATGAAGCTGGCCCAAAAAATCTATTTTTGTATTTTGGGGTTTACAGGAGAAGTTTCCCAGAGGAGGAGGCCCCTAAGCTGAGTGTCAAAGAGCTGGCAGTGAATTAGTCAGGCAAAGCATATTCCTGACAGAAGTGCAGTGTGAATAAAGGGACAAAGGCAAGAACAGCACAGTGCACCACAGAGTTCAGCGTTGCTGGAGGGTAAAGCTGTGGCAGGGAGTGGTGAGCGATGAGGCTGGAGGGGAGGGCAGGAAGCAGGTCATGTGTGCATTGCTGGCTGCCTTACCAGCTTAGCCTCTCTCCCGTAGGCAGCGGGGAGCTGCAGAAGGGTTTTAAGTAGTGACATTACTGGAGATTATTTTAGTGGCACTAGAGAGAACGAATTTGAGGGAGACAAAAACGTGAAAAAGTGTAACTTCTTAGGAGGCATTTGCATAAATGAGTAATAGACTTGTGTTTATATTTAATAATCATAGCTAACATCTACTTAGTACTTATATGAAAGGTAGTAAGTGACATTACTGGAGATTATTTTAGTGGCACTAGAGAGAACGAATTTGAGGGAGACAAAAACGTGAAAAAGTGTAACTTCTTAGGAGGCATTTGCATAAATGAGTAATAGACTTGTGTTTATATTTAATAATCATAGCTAACACCTACTTAGTACTTATATGAAAGGTAGTAAGTAAGCACAATGCAATAGTCTTAATATTTCACAAAATCTTATGAGTAAATATTAGTATTATTTGCATTTTACAGCTAATGAAACAGACATAAACAGTTAAGTAATTTGCCCAGGGCCAGTATCAACCCAGGCATTCTAGTAAGTCTTATGTTCTTTTTTTGAGACAGGGTCGCATTCTGTTGCCCAGATTGGAGTTCAGTGGCATGATCTTGGCTTACTGCAACCTCCGCCTCCCAGGCTCAAGCAAGTCTCCTCCCTCAGACTCCCAAGTAGCTGGAATTACAGGTGTGTGCCACTACTGCCCGGCTAATTTTTGTATTTTTAGTAGAGACGGGGTTTCACCGTGTTGGCCAGGCTGGTCTCTAACTCCTGGCCTCAAATGATCCACCTGCCTCGGCCTTCCAAAGTGCTCAGATTACAGGTGTGAGCTACCACGCCTGGCCAAATCTTATGTTCTTAATCACTATCCTGTTTGTTTAATTTCTGTCTCCTGTATTAGAGTGAAGCTCTGTGCAGACAAGGACTATGTTGATGATGTTCTCCACTGTGCCAACACAACTATTTGCTGAATAAAATCAGCAAATAACCTAAGTGGAACAAATAGTGGATTAAATTATGTACAGATTTAAGAAATCGTCATGCACTGCTTAACTATGGAGACACTCTGAGAAATTCATTGCTAGGCAATTTCATGATTGTGTGAACATCATAGAATGTACTCACACAAAACCTAGAGGATACAGTGTACTACACACATAGGCTATCTGTTATAACCTATTGCTCCTAGGCTACAAACCTGTAGAGCATGTTACTGTGCTGAATACTGTAGGTAATTGTAACACAATGGTAAGTATTTGTGTATCTAAACATAGTAAAGGTAATGTGTTGCCTTACGATGATGTTAGGTGTTATGACCACTAGGACATCACTAGGTGACAGGAATTTTTCAGCTCCAATGTAATCTTATAGGACCACCATCGTACATGCAGTCCATCATTGACCAAAACGACATATGACTGCAGTTGGATGCAATATTGGCATCCAATTATTTGGCCAGCTTTGGTGATTGTTATGGACTGAATGTTGTCTTCCCACAAAATTCGTATGTTGAAGCCGTAACACCCCCAGAGAGGCCTCTAAGGAAGTACAGTAGTTAAGATTACATGAGCGCATAAGGGTTGGCCCTAATCCAACAGGATTGGTGTCTTTCTAAGAAGGGAGGACCAGAGCCTCTTGCTCTCTGTGGGTATGCACTGAAGAAAGGCCACGGAGAGAAGGCACCCATCTGCAAGCCAGAAAGAGCGTCCTCACCAGAAACTGAATTGGCCAGAACTTTGATCTTGGACGTCAAAACCTCAAATTGCGAGAAAATAAGTTTATGTTGTTTAAGTCACCAGTCTATGCTATTTTGTAATGACAGCCTGTGCAGATGACAATGATTAATAGGGTGAGGTGAATGCAAACGAAAGCTTTCTAGCCTGGGAGACTAAAGGGACAAGTGGTGCCACTTATTGGGGATAGAGGCCCATGAAGAGGAACAGGAGAGATTTGCTGGGATCAAGGAACAACATTAATTATTCTGTACTTAGGGTTCACCTCACTCAAACATAGAAATATCGAAGTTAGGTATTTAAAACCATTTATTCAATAAATGTTTATATATCCCCTAGCCATGGTGGTCACTGTACTTGTCCTGAGAATACAAAGTAAATAAGATTCATTCTCTGCCCTCAAGGAACTTACAGTCCAGTGGTGAGAAATACTGTTCCCTTTTGTAAACGTAGCACTGTAGTGTGAAAGACGATTTTCCTCTTCTCCATTTCTAAAGACTTGCAACTCATAAGAAGTAAAAAGATAAAATCCCATATCATCACCTGTAATTGCAGAGTTGTTTAAGATTGGACAAGAGAAGGTATATAGAAATGTTTTGTCAAGTGCAATATGCATGTTAGCAATTACTGTAATTATAAAGCTACATTACTAACCTGCAGAAACTGGAGGTGAATCAGCCATGGGCAGCAATCAGAGGTGAAAAGGCTACCTTTGAACCCTGAGTGTGGAAGGAATTCCAGGATAGAGGAAGGAATAAGATGGGCATAGCTGGGAAAGAACAGGCTTTGGGGTCCTACAGATGTAGTTCACATCACAATTCAGTGGGTTATTAGATATGGAAAGTTGTACAAGTCATGCTATTGATCTGAGCTTCCGTTTCCTCATCTGTAAAATGGAGTTAATCACATCTACCCAGGAGGGTTGTTCTGAGTATGTAAAGGGCCTGGCATGGTGCCTGGAAGAACTGTTGGTGCTCAATTAATGGTAACTGTGGCTCCTATTAATATCATAATTTTCCTCTTCTACCTTCTAAGGGGTTTGTTGGTGGTTAAGTTACTCGAGATGAAAGGAAGTAAGGAAAATGGAAGAGCTATTAAAGACCTGCTTTAAAAATTATTTTATTATTATTTATTTATTTATTTTGAGACAGAGTCTTGCTCTGTCACCCAGGCTGGAGTACAGTGGCGCGATCTCGGCTCACTGCAACCTCCACCTCCTGTCTCAGCAATTCTCCTGTCTCAGCCTCCCAATTAGCTGGGATTACAGGTGTGTGCCACCACACCTGGCTCATTTTTGTATTTTTAGTAGAGACGGGGTTTCACCACGTTGGCCAGGCTGGTCACGAACTCCTGACCTCAGGTGATCCACCCACCTTGGCCTCCCAAAATGCTGGGATTACAGGCGTGAGCCACCGCACCCAGCCAAAAAAGTTATTTTTAAAGGTAAAGAAAAGCAGTTCAACCCAGCTTTCATCTCCTAACCTATGGTGCAAATGTGTAACTCCTAAAGAAAATGACCACTACGTTATATGGCTTGCAGCCTAAGAGCATCCACCTTGTTCATTATGTCTTATATTCCATCCTAAGTAGATCTACCAAACACTGTTATAAGGGGTCTCTGAAGGCAATACTCCTCAAACTTTAATGTCACATAGGAGCCACCTGGAGGCTTGCTAAAATGCAGATTTTCATTCAGTGGATTTAGGGTGAAGCATAAAATTCTGCATTTCTAATAAGCTCCCAGGTGATACTCATGCTGCTGTTTCATGGACGTTACTTTGAGGAAGTAGCAAGGCTATGAAAGGAAGTGGAAATATCTTCCTTGGTATAGTATTCTCTGTAATGGCTTGCTTCTCTTTAGTGATCTACCTAAATACAAAGTAGCTATTAATATAACACTAAAGGAGCTTTTTTTCGACCAGGTTTAGAAATTCTGCACAGGGATTCATTTCAGATCAATATCAACTTTTTGGAACAGCTTACTATGTACAAGGCACTGTGTAAGGTGCTGGGGATATAAGAGTTGATATGACAATTCCTGCTTCAAAAGACTCCTCATTATGCCCTGTATATTGCTAACCTCCTGAGGACTGTCTTCTTGTCTCCCCTGTTGCCTAAAACTGTATAGATGTTTAAAAAATACTAAATGAGGCCAGGTGCAGTGGCTCACACCTGTAATCCCAGCACTTTGGGAGGCCAAGGTAGGTGGATCACCTGAGGTCAGGAGTTCAAGACCAGCTTGGCCAACATGGTGAAACCCCATCTCTACTAAAAATACAAAAATTAGCCAGGTGTGGTGGTGCACTCCTGTAATCACTGCTACTTAGGAGGCTGAGGCGGAAGAATTGCTTGAACCCAGGAGACAGAGTTTGCAGTGAGATGGCGCCGAGATGGCGCCACTGCATTCCAGCCTGGGTGACAGAGTGAAACTCTGTCTCAAACAAACAAACAAACAAACAAACCTAAACAAATGAATGAATGAGTTCATAGGAGTTTCATTTAAAACATCTTCTGCCAGCACATGACAATGAGACACTATCTTAACTGCTCTGTATCTTAACTATCACTTTTAAGAGGTGACTGAGTTAAAATAAGGCCATTAGAGTGGGCCCTAATCCAACCTGACTGGTGTCCTTGTTAGATGAGAAAATTTGGACACACAAGGAGACACCAGGGATGCATGCATACAGAGGAAATATCATGTCAGGACACTGTTAGAAGGTGGTGACTGCAAGCCAAGGAGAGTGGCCTCAGAAGAAACCAAACCTGCCAGACACCTTGATCTTGGACTGCTAGCCCCCAGATCTTTGAGGAAATAAATTTCTGTGGTTTATGCCACCCAATGCCCAGATCTAAGACCCTACTTCTGTAAGATACACAAAATGTAAGCATAATTCTAAGAGTGGATAGATGAACCTCAAGTTGCAGTGGGAACTATGAATGCAAGGATTAAGGCGAGATGGACTGAACAGGGTGAGACAGCAGCCAAAAATGGACTAAAATAGCTGCCATATATACATTTCTCTCCCTTCTCATCATACCAACACAAAGTCTAAGGCTGTTCTCTCAAATCTGAGACTGAAAGTAGCTTTTAGACCTTTTTCCCCCCGGAAAGGCTACATTTTAATATTTAATATGATTTCAAAATATTGTAGCAGGAACAAGACCCCAGATTTGTATTCAAAGTTCTAAAGATTATTTATGATGTTAAAGTAGTGAGATTGAATTTCCCTTCCCCTTCCCCTTCCCCTCCCTTCCCCTCCCCTCCCCTCCCCTCCCTTCCTTCCCTTCCCTTCCTTCCTCTCTCTCTCGCGCGCTCTCTCTCTCTCTCTCTCTCTCTTTCTTTCTTTTTTCAGACAGGGTCTTGCTCTGTTACCCAGGCTAGAGTTCAGTGGCACAGTCATAGCTCACTGCAGCCTCGGGCTCAAATTATCATGAGATTAAATTTTTGACAAAAAATTTATACAAAATGCCGTCAAATGAGAGTACTGCTAGCCACAAGGAAGCTGTATCTGAAGCTTGAATCTGAAGTCAAGGGATTGATTTTTTGGTTTTTGTTTTTAATAAACATTCCAACTCACATCAGATGAATGCCTCCTTCAAAGGAGTCATTCTGGAAAGTTCTACACTTATTCTAATTATGTCCCTGTTTTCAAATTATGATGTCTGGAGTTGCTTTCAGGGTTTGTGAGATAGTCTTTTGAATGCTCTCAGTGTTGACTCTTGAAAGGAGATTTGATTTTAAAAAACAATCAAGGGTTCTGGGCCAAATCTGGTGAACCAGGGGGGTGGTCAAACTGTGTAATGCCAAGAGGGGTGACTCTAATGTATCCAGGCTGATTTTTCTTGAGTGAATTTGTAGTCACCAGAAGGCACTTTCTGAAGACAAACTCAGACATGAAGTAAACATGTTATAAGCACGACATCAAGCTTGAGTTTGGACAGGAGGGTTGGAGGATGGTGGCGGCGCTGAAGGAAACCCCACTCATATGGGTATGCAAGTTTTCTAGGATCTCCTCTACCCAGAATATTTCTTCAGATCCAGCTCTATCCTATTTCACAGGACCACAGTTCCCAGAATTACAAGGATGCTACTGCCTTAGTCAACTTTTAACCCCCAACCTGAGTACTTCCCTCCCCCAGGCAAAGACAGGGTCTTGCTCTTTTGTACAGTGGTGGGATTACAGCCCACTGAGCTTTGAACTCCTGGGCTCAAGTAATCCTCCCGCCTTGGCTTCCCAAAGTGCTGGGATTACAAGCACGAGCCACGGCGCCCGGCCCTGGACCTGAGTACTTGATACGTGTGCAATCAATACCTGATGGGAAGTTAAGTATGGGGAAGAATGTCTAAGGTGTTTGGGTTTAGTCTATATGATTCAAAAGGCAGAAGAGCTCAGAGGATTTGGAGACACACATTTCTGCTCTATATGAGGAAACACTGTCAGCCACTGGAGCTGTCCAGCAATGGAACTAGTTTGCTCTGTAAATAGTGAGCTTTCAGCCCTAGCAAGTTTAAAGCAAAGTCTGCTTGTATGGGAACCTGTAGAGGTGCCTCCTGTAATAGGTGGGGAGCTATGCAATGACCTTCAAGGGCTATCTCCCACCTACACAGTATCTGATACTTGGTAGGCCTTGGAAAAACACTGGTGGAATGGAATAAATAAGGAATATGGTGCATCTTGTGAATCAAGTAGAGGGGAAGAGGCCTGGGGTTCAATCAGGAGCAAGAAGTGAGGCAGAAGTGAGATGAAAATAACCAAGGAGCCAAGAGGTAGTCTTCCTTGGGTTTTTAGTACCATAGGAGAGAAATTGCTTCGGGTACTTAGAGCCTCACGTGGTTAGGAAAGGATAATACCTTTGAAGGGGATAGTAGTTGGGGGAGAAGATAGACTACTGCTCACCTTTCTTAAACTCCTCCAGAACCGTGTCCAGTCGGGTGTCATTGAAAACACAATGCAGCGGCCGGTTGTAGAAGCGGGTGACAGTGAGGAGCGGGGTGCAGTCGTCAGGATCCACGAAGGCCAAGTCCTTGACAAATAAAATGTCCACAATGTTGTGCCGCTGGTCACCCTCGTACACTGGGATGCGAGTGTAGCCGCTGCGCAGGATCTCAGAGACAGTGGCGAAGTCGAGCACCGCGTCTGAGCGCAGCATGAAGCAGTCTCCCAGGGGGGTCAGCACCTCCTCTACTACTTTGGTGCGCAGCTCCAGGGCACCCTGTATGATGTTGAGCTCCTCCTTCACCAGGTCGCTGTAGGGGTCTGCGGCCCGCAAAGTCTCCAGCAGCTTCTCCCGCGTGTAGAATGTGCTTATCTCCTGGCGCAGCGCCCAGTCCAGCAGGCGGCCCAGCGGGTAGCACACGGGGAAGGCGGCTGCCATCAGAAGTCGGGTCAGGCACACGCTGTGCGAGGCGATGGCCAGCCCGTGCCGCGAACACACTGAGTAGGGGCAGATTTCGGCGCCCAGGAATACCGCGCCGGTGCACACGAGTGCCGGCAGCCACGGGAAGTGGATCCCCTCTTCGCTGTAGTCTTCCCCGGTGTCCCCGACGCCCGGCGGCAGCGAGGTGTACAGCCAGCCAGCCAGGGCCGCGTTGGCTCCGGCTTGGCCCAGGAGTAGGGTGCAGAGCAGATGGGTCCCCCTGCCGCGAACGGCCTGCACGCGGCGCGCCTGCTCCTGCTCGGCGGCCGAACCGCTGTTCCGCAGCACCCGTAACTCCACCGGGTCCAGCGACAGCAGGCTCAGGCGCAGGCCGCTGAACAGGGCCGACAAGGCTAGCAGCAGGAGCGCCCCGAGCGCCCGCAGCCACGCAGGGGGCAGCAGGTCCCCGCCTGGGCCGTACAACCGCGGGCGGACACGCAGCAGGAAGCCGCCGGCGGCGCCGTGGTGGTGCCACGCGCGCCCATCCCAGGCGCAGAGTGAAAAGAGCTTCCCGCCACCGCCCGCGCCGCCCCGCTCCGCCTCGCCCTTGCGCAGCTCCCGCACTCGCACCTGGACCAGGGCCGAGCCTGCCACGCCCCCGGGACGCAAGGGCCCCAGGACTTCCACGTCCGATGCCCAGTCGCTCTGCTCCCGGCAGCGCTGCGGTCCCGGGGGGCGCGTGGGGACCGCGCTGGGGGCCACGCCGCTACCGCCCGGGGGCTCCTCGATGAACACGAGCCGCGGAGCCCAGTCGCTGGTGCCATTCTCCCCCGAGTTGAGGGTCGGTGAGGGCACCGGTGCGGCGGTGGCTGGTGGTCCTGGCTGGAAATAGACACGCAGGAGGAAGCTGGTGCCTTCGGCGGCGCGCAGGGTGCCCCCCTCAAGGGACACGCGGCCTCCAGCAGTGTCCTCGGGCCGCAGGCCCAGCAGCCAGGCGGCGGCGGCCGGGGGCCGAGGAGACAGGGAAAAGAAGAGCAGGAGCACAGCGCCTCGGCTGCAGCAGTCCCGGAGCCTGACACCCACCACTGCTGCCGCCGCTGCGGCCGCCGCCATCCTGCACCCAGCGCAGCTGCACGTGATACTGCAGAAAGCCGAGCGAGAGCTGGAGGGAGGAGGAGCCGGAGCCGGGAACCCAGCCGCAGGCAGGTCACCACGTGTACGCCCACTGCGCGCGTGGGCTGGTGGCAGTGGGCATTCAGACTCCGCCTGGGCAGGAGTTCCCCGCGGGAGGCTGGAGGCGGCCAGGCATCACCGCACTGTGCGTAGCGGGTACACACTTCGGTATATCTGAGATGGAGCCTGAAAAGTCTGGGTTTGCAGCATGGCCTCCTACTCCAAAATTAAGGTGCTCCTCTGCGAACTCCTACCCGGCAGTAATTCCCTGCCGGCTCCACTGCTTCCCCATTGGCCCGGGAAATTTCCCAACTTTTCGCTTTTCCTGCCACTTGCATTCCCCCTTCTGGTCAAAAGAATATTCTGGAGTCAAGTCTTGAATATGTGAAAACTTTTAGCCTCAACTCCAGCCGACCTTTCATTATTGTAAACATTTCTGGATTATTTAAGTTCAATTCTTAGTTAAGATTCGAATGTCCATCAATAAGAAACTGTTGAAATAAGTGAAACCACTGTGCAATGGAATACTATGCGGCAATAAAAAATAATGTGGTGGATCCATTGTATATGTGATATGGAAAAAAAATCTCCAGAGTAATTGTAGAAACAAAGTAAGGCACAGAACAGCAAGTATAATATGCTACCATTTGTGTTAAAAGTATTTATGTATAAATTTGCACACACACACATTTATATGAGATTTATTTATATATTTATTTATTTTGAGATGGAATCTTGCTGTGTCGCCCAGGGTGGAGTGCAGTGGCACAATCTTGGCTCACTGCAACCTCCACCTCCCGGGTTCAAGCGATTCTCCTACCTCAGCCTCCTGAGTAGCTGGGATTACAGGCATGTGCCACGGCACCCAGCTAATTTTTGTATTTTTAGTAGAGATGGGGTCTCACCGTGTTGGCCAAGCTGGTCTCGAACCCCTGACTTCAAATGATCCATCTGCCTCGGCCTCCCAGAGAGCTGGGATTACAGGCGTGAGCCACCGCGACCCACCGGTTACATCTTTTAATTAATTAATTTATTTATTTGGAGACGGAGTTTCTCTCTTGTCACCCAGGCTGAAGTGCAATGGCGCGATCTTGGCTGACTGCAACCTCCGCTTTCCAGGTTCAAGCGATTCTCCTACCTCAGCCTCCTGAGTAGCTAGGATTACAGGCGCCCGCCATCACGCCTGGCTAATTTTTTTTTTTTTTTTTTGGTAGAGACGGGGTTTCACCACGTTGGCCAGACTGGTCTCGAACTCCTGACCTCAGGTGATCCTCCTGCCTCGGCCTCGCAAAGTGCTGGGATTACAGGCGTGAGCCACCGTGCCTGGCCGGTTACATCTTAATTATAGTACAATATCAAAAGCAGGAAGTTGATATTGGTGTAATGTGTGCGTGTATAGTTCTCTATCATTTTATCACGTGTATGGATGTATATGACCATCACTGCAATCAAAATACAGATCTATTATTACCAAGACCTGGGAGGGAGACTTTCTTATTAAATTCCTTGTATTGTTTGAATTTGCTCTGGGACTATATTATTTTTATGCATTTATTTTTAAACTTTATATAGTAAAATTCACTTTTTAGTGTACTGTTCTATGAATGTTGACAAATGCATATACATGTAAACATCACAATAAAAAGTAATTCCATCACCACCACCCCCCAAATTCTCTTACTGTCCTATTGTAGTCAACCCCTCCCTTCGTCTTATCCTCTGGGGACTACTGATCTGTTCTCTCCTATAGTTTTCTTTTCCAGATTATCATATAAATGGAGAATAGAGTCTGTAGCCTTTTGGGGTCTCCCTTCCTTTACTAAGTTAGCATAATACATTTACGATTCATCTATGTTGTTGCGATTTTCAGTAGTTCATCCTCTTGTATGGCTGAGTAGCATTTCATTATATGGATGTGTCACTGTTTGTTTATCCATTTAATAAAGGATATTTGAGTTATTTCCAGTTTTTAGCAATTATTAATAAAGTGGCTATGAACATTTGTGTGAGGGTTTTTGTGAGAACATAAATTTTTATTTCTGTTGGGTAAATTTATCATAAGTCTGTATTACATTTTAAAATATAGTAATCCCAGCTACTTGGTAGGCTGAAGTGGGAGGATCTCTTGAGGCCAGGAGTTAGAGAACAGCCAGAGCAACGTAGGGAGACCCTGTCTCTAAAAAATTAAAAATAAAAAAAAATTAGCCAGGCATGGCGACACATGCCTGTAGTTTCATCTACTTGGGAGGCTGCAGCAAGAGGATCACTTGAGCCCAGGAATTCGAAGCTGCAGTGAGCTATAATCGCATCACTGCACTCCAGCCTGGGCAACAGCATGAAAACTTGTCTCTAAAAATAATTAATAAATTAAAAAGGAAGAGTTGTTTTACATACTACCCTTGGCACCTGGGTTTAGTGTAAAATCATCCCTATGTGTGAAATCTCATTTTCCATGGCATTTGTGACATGCCATTGTGTCAAAATACACTAGATCCTCTCCACTATAAGCTGCTTCTTGCATGGGCTACTTAAGAGACAGAAGGGAGGTTTAATCTTATGAGGGAACATTGAGGCATTTATTGGAAGTATAAGGGAAGGAGAGAACTGGGGTCAACCAGATGATTGTTTCTCTTTCTTTCTTTCTTTCTTTTTTTTTATTGAGATGGAGTCATGCTCTGTCACCCAGGCTGGAGTGCAGTGATGCGATCTTGGCTCACTGCAACCTCCACCTCCTGGGTTCAAGCAATCCTCCTGTCTCAGCCTCCCAAGTAGCTGGGATTACAGGAGTGTGCCACCACACCCGGCAAATTTTTGTGTTTTTAGTAGAGATGGGGTTTCACCATGTTGACCAGGCTGGTCTCGAACTCCTGACCTCAGGTGATCCACCTGCCTCGGCCTCCCAAAGTGCTGGGATTACAGGTGTGAGCCACCCGCCCAGCTGATTGTTTTTCTTAAGCGCATAAAAGCTCTTACTTCTTTCCTGACAGTTACACTTCTTTCCCTTCCCAACCTAAACTCCTCAGCACAAAGATACCTGCTATCCCAAGGGTTTTCCCAGCTCTTTTAGACCATAGAACATTATCATCATTACAATACCACTTAACATCTTTAACAAGCTTTAAAGTTATGAAGGAATTTCTTATTATTCCATATACACAAGAGACCTGGGAAGTAGGTATAATTATACCCATTTTACAGATCAGGTTAAATGACTGGTAAAACTTCTTTGGACCCTAGGTTGATGCTTCCTTTATCTGGTAGAGCTGACGGAAATAAAACATTTAAAAAATATTAGAGCAGGAATTAAAAAACTGAAATTTTTGGTTATAAAGTATTACATGCTTATTAACAAAAATTTTAATGCAGAAGAACATAAATAAAAATACACTATGACCTACCAACCAGAGATAAACACTGTTAACATTTTTTATACTCCTTTTTACATTTTCTACATAGATAAGTAATTGAGAAATACATGCACACACACACACACGTGCTCTCCATATAGTTACATATTTTATAATTGAATATGTGTTATATATATAATTCTAGTCAGCTCCTGTTACTTAACACATCAAGGGATTTTTCCCCAATGTAATAAAAAATCATTCATAAATGTAATTTAAATAAATCAAATATATATGTATTACATATGTATTGAGAAAGAGAGAGAACTGTAAGAATGAGCCTATTCCCAATTGCACCAGCTCTATTATTAACAAATGTCAGGCTTGGAAAATCAATCTACTTTTCTGGGCTCATTTCCTCATTTGTGAAATGACAGTTTTAAGCTCCCTACCCTTTCATGAGTCAGTGAGTAAGGGCTAATGTACACTGTGTGAAGATAATCTAGAGAGACTGAGTACTTTTCCTTTTACTGAACAGGAGGTTCTGGAAAAGTACTGGGTTTCCAGAGCTCTGCTGTAACTGAAAGGATTCCTGGGGACAGGTTCAGGCAGTGTGATTCTCCTAAGGAAGAGCTGCCAAAAATAGCTCCCCAGAATCTGAATGTTTACTGTCTTCTTAGCTTACAAGATGGGCACTTCCTCGCTTCTCAGAGCGATGGAGGAAATAATACTTACCTTTAATATCATGACTATGCTATTTCAGAATGTACATGTTAAAATGCTTTTGTTTATTTCATTTCTTGTTCATCCATTCCATAAATATTTGTTAATCATCAAAGTGCCAGGCCTTGTGATAGATTGGGCATATCCGACACTATCTTTGTCATCTTGGAGCTTAGATTCTCCTGAGGAAGACAGACCTAAACCGGAAATTATCTACCTGTCTAATTAATTAATTACTGCCATGAAGGAGCTGTTCAAAGTGCCCTGAGGGTGCATGGGACCCATTATCTAGAGAAGAGGGTCTGAGAACTCTATCCACAAAAATTAGATGTTATAAAAATGGAAGAATTTATACATTAGGAAGAACATAAAATTATTAAATTTTGTATCTTCTATTCCTTTTTTGTACTTTAAAACTATGACAGTATATTAGTAATATTCCTAATAATATAATCTGTTAGCTTTTTTTTTTTTTTGAGGCAGGGTCTTGCTCCGTCGCCCAGGCTGGAGTGCGGTGGCATGATCTCCACTCACTGCAAACTTCGCCTCTGGGTTCAAGCGATTTTTGTGCCTCAGCTTCCTGAGTAGCTGGGATTACAGAAGCACGCCACCACTCCTTGCTAATTTTTGTATTTTTAGTAGAGACGGGGTTTCGCCATGTTGGCCAGGCTGGTCTCGAACTCCTGACCTCAAGTGATCTGCCCACCTCAGCCTCCCAAAGTGCTAGGTTACAGGCATGAGCCTGTTAGCATTTACTGAGTGTTTGCCATGTGCCAAGTACATTATACCTTTTAATTCTCACAATAGATGAGAAAATTGAGGCTCAGATTAGGTGACTTTGTGAAAGTCACATGATTAATGGCTAGTGAAGCTCAATGGGACACATAGTTTGAGTCCAAGGTCTACAGTTCCAAAAGTTAGGAAAACAATAATACCAGGTAACCTTTACAGAAGGCCACTATGTTTCATGCATAAATTAACTTATTTAATTCTCATAAGAACCTTTGGAATTAGGTGTTATTATCATAATTTCCATTTTACATGAGGAGGCTGAGCTACAGAGAAATTAAGTACACTGGTGTCCAAGATTATACAATGGACGACCAAGGCACTGCCAATATACCACACTATTTTACACAACACTACATTATAGCAATCTGTTGTACTTTTGTTTGTTTACATACATCCTTTTACATAGCTGCACTTATAATGTTCCTTTTTTTTTTTTTTTTTGAGACAAGAGTCTTGCCCTGTTGCCCAGGCTGGAGTATAGAGGCGCGATCTCCACTCACTGAAACCTCCGCCTCCAGGTTCCAGCAATTCTGGTACCTCAGCCTCCCTAGTAGCTGGGATTAAAGGCGTGCACCACCATGCCTGGCTAAATTTTTTTTGTATTTTTAGTAGAGACGGGGTTTCACCATGTTGGTCAGGCTGGTCTTGAACTCCTGTCCTCAAGTGATCCGCCTGCCTCAGCCTCCCAAAGTGCTGGGATTACAGGTGTGAGCCACTGCGCCTGGCCAGTTGCACTTACAATGTTCTTACCATTGTAGTATTCTAAACTTTTTTTTAATTCCTCATTATAGCATATTTTCCCTCACTAAAACTATAAACATGCTTTTCCTTTTTCCTTCCCTCCTCCCACCCTCAGTTGTTGTTGTTGTTGGTGCGTGTTTGTTAGTTTTATCACAGGCACAGATAATTGAGTTAATCATCTTCCTCAGTTGATAGTTGATGGTACACTAGCATCATTGGCTATAAAAAGCCTCTCTTACCCCATTCTAATCCCCAATCTCATCCCTTCCCCTTTCAGATAGCCACTCCAATATTGATTGATATATCTTTAAGTATGCATGTATCCTTGTAGAATACTTAGTATTGGTTTGTGTTTTTCTTTTATTGAGATACAATTTACATACCATAAAATTCAACCTTTCATTTTTATGTTTTTTAGAGACAGGGTCTCTGGAGTGCAGTGCCAGGATCATAGCTCACTGCCTTCTTGACCGCCTGGCCTCAAGTGATCCTCTCCAGTAGCTGGGACTACAGGTGCACACCACCATGTCCAGCTAATTTTGTTAAAAATAAAAAAAAAAAAACTTTGGTAGAGATGGAATCTCTCCATGTTGCCTAGGCTGGTCTCAAACCCCTGGGCTCAAGTGATCCTTCCACCTTGGCCTCCAAAAATTCTGGGATTACAGGTTTGTACCACTGTACTAGGCCAAATTGACCCTCTTAAAGTGTAAAATTCAGTGATTTTTTTTTTTTTAGAATATTTACAAAGTTGTTCAACAATCACCACTATCTAATTCCAGAACATTTTCATCACACCTAAAATAAATCCTGTACCCATTCACAGTTTCTCTCCAATCCCTGCCCCAAGCCTCCAGCAACCACTAATCTACTTTCTGCCTGTGTATGTGTTTTTAATTTTCATAAAATTACTATAGGACTTGTCCTTTTTATTACATTTTCACACAACAATCTTAGTGTCAAATCTGTTCATGTTGCTGAACATATACCTGGTTTGGTGTTCTAAATGCTGCATGGTGTTCCATAGTGGATAGCCAGAACATTATTTTTATCCATTCCTTTGGAGATGGACATTTAGGTTACTTCCCACGACTACAAATAGAGCCACAGGGAAATCCTTGACCATGATCTTACTGGATCTGTGAGGCAATTCCTTTAGGATGTAGCTGCCATGGGACTGTTGGACCACAGTGTATGCATTCACTCAGAATTATCTCTCCACCAGTAGTGCCTAAGGTTTTCTGTTTTCCCACATCATAGCCTACATTTGGTATTGTTTACTTTCCAATTTGGCTAAGCTGATGGGCATGAAGTGTTATCTCATTCTTTCAGTTTGAATGTCCCTGATTCCTAACAACTTTGTGCCTCTCTTCATATATTTGTTAGCCTGTCAGGTGTGAAATTGGGAGCTAAAGTTTTGAGCTGGCATTTAAGGTACATCTGTTCTGTTTTATAGGACATTCCACATTCAACAGAGCTTCACATATGAAAACATGAACCTATGCTTTACTGTGCTTGAATCTCTGGACCCAACTCAGGCAGAAGCTGAGAGATACAGCTTCCATTCCACAGCGTAGAGCTGGCTGCTTCTACACCTGCCAGTAGAGCAGGTACAAGACCATCTAGACTTGTTAATGTCCACAAGAAATGATTAATTTTGTGTATAGCATTTCTGAGATAAGCTGTTTCTATCAGTTAATAAGAGAAGCTGCCTAGGCTAGGGAGGTTTTTTGTTTTACCAAAAAGGTTAAGAAGTTTTTCTGGAGGGAATGAGTAATCCTCAGCTTTTGGGCAGTCAGAAGGTCAATCCCACTTTTGCTACCAGTTTACTCAACACCTGAATCAGGGTGGGGTATCAAACTAGGTCAACAGAGAGCCAGAAGCAGAGGTGATAAACTCTAGCCAAACAGAAAAAAGATTGAAGACATTTTCTTTACTGAGAGGATCTGAAAGAATGGAAAGCTGTATGTATGTAATTGGCTTTGAGTGTTGTTTGTCAGGATAATCATGCTCTTAAATGGGTAGGGGGAAAATGTCTGTCTGATTGAGACAGCCTTTAGCACAATTAAACATTCATTCTTTTTCTTTATAGAGCAATGGTTCTCAAATTTTATTGTACATAAACATCATGTAAATCACCTGGGGAGTTTGTTGTTGTTGTTGTTTTTTGCTTTGTTCTTTTGTTTTTTTCAGGTTCTAAAAAATACACAGAAAACTGGTAATAGTGGTTGCCTCGCTGAAAAGAAACCGGTAACTAGGAAACAGGGATAGGAGATTTTTTGACCTTTTAAATTTTGTCAATTAATGTACTTATCCCAGTCAAAAATAATTGACATTCCTATCTCCATTTGCATTATGTATGTCTAGAATAGGGCCTAAGAATCTGCATTTTACCAAGCATCCCATGTGATTCCAATAGAGCTGACTGTTGGCTCAGTCTTTGAGAAATAATGATATAAAACAATGGTTCTTAATCTTTTTGCAGTTTACACACTCCTATGAGATTCTTTTTTGTGTGTGTGAGACAGAGTCTCACTCTGTCTTATAGGCTGGAGTGCAGTGGCGCCATCTTGGCTCACTGCAACCTCCACCTTCTGAGTTTAAGTGACTCTCCTGCCTCAGCCTCCTGAGTAGCTGGAATTACAGGTGTGTGCCACCATGCCCAGCTAATTTTTTGTATTTTTAGTAGAGATGGGGTTTCACCATGTTGACCAGGCTGATCTCGAACTCCTGACTTCAAGTGATCCACCTGCCTCGGCCTCCCAAATTTCTGGGATTACAGGCGTGAGTCACCACACCTGGCCCTCCATGAGATTCTAATGAGAGCTATTGGCGTTTTCCCTAAAAAACTGCATATCTACTCAAGGATACAACAATGTTAATTTATTGTGAATACAATCACAGGGGTGCATGGGAACCCCAGTGTGCCATCGTGTCTGTGATCCCCATGTTAGGTAGGGATCCCTGATATAGACGTTTTGTTTATGTCAAGGACTGTGTGTGTGTGTGTGTGTGTGTGTGTGTGTGTGTAAGAAAAGAGCAGAGACAAATTCTACTTTTGATGAATGGGCTCCTTCTCCATTTCTAGAACCAATACCTAACTAATAAAGGAACAGAAGATGAGTCCCTCAGCACTTCCCTTCTAGCTACATCCTGTTCACAAACATGTTAATGAAATTTTCAGATGACCCTAAAAGAAGACATGTTGCAAACACCAGGGAAGCAAAATAAATTATATAAAACATTAACAATATGGCAGAGGGAATGACACTCAACTTGGAAAAATTTCAAGCAGAAGCATCTGGGGAAAAATAATCGGAAAGAAATTTTTTCATGAGGCGGGCAACACCTGGAAAATAGTAATAGCTGTAAGAGGCCCTAGGGTGATGCTAAACGGCAAATTAGAGATGCATGTCTGCTGTATAATATTGTGAGAAAAATATGACATTGGTCTCTTGTCATAAAGCAGGGAGATAATAGCTCTTTCTGTTTGGCCCTAGTGAGATAGCACCTGGGATGCTGTTTTTAGTTTTGGACACTTCATTAGCAGAAAATTGTTGATTAGCATTTGGGAATTTGGAGGCAAGAAACAAGAACAATTAAAAACATTTATTTGACATGACTCAACCATTTAAAACCAATGGCACAAAGGGAAAAGGAAATAATACAGCTCTGTACTTAGATTGTGTTGCTGAGAAATCAAAGGTCTCTTCAACTTCAGCATCGAACCGCTGATTATTAGAATAGGAGGGACTTTGGAGATGAATTTTCATGAACTTTAAGTTCATGGGCAGTGCTGAAATTTTGTTAGCTGAGCAGGTTGCTTGGGGCAATGCGTTTCACAGAGATCTAGAAAGGGTCTTCTTAAAACATAGACCTGATAATATTATTTACCTGCTTAATACCCTTCAGTGTCTTCCCACGACATTGAAAATAAATCCAGCCTCTTAACAGGATACACATGGTTTTGCTGAATCAGGCCTTCACCTAAATGTTTGCTTAGCTTCCGCCACTCTCCCCTGAGCTCACCAATCATCGGCCACACTGGCCTCTTGTTTTGAGAACTCTCCAAGCTCTTTCCATCCTTATGATGGTTCTTATGGTCTTCAAATTTGCTGCTTATTTCTCCAGCTCCTTGCATTGTTGATTCCTTCTCATCTTTCCTCTGTCCCTGACCATCTTACCTAAAGTCTCCATCCTCATTCCATTATTCTCTTTATAAGATTATCATACTCTGCAGTTACCTTTATTTACTTGATTGTTTATTATATTCCCCCTCTTTAGGATACAAAGTCCAGAAGAGCAAGGATCTTCTCTATCTCACTCATTGCTATATTCCCAGTGCCTAGCATACAGTAATAGCCAACACTTATTGAGTTCTTAGAATATTCCTGACTCTGTTCAGTATTTTACATACATCAACTCACTTAACCCTCACAGTAACCCTATGAGACAGGACCATTATCTCTACCTTACAGATAGGGAAAGTGAAGTGAAAAGTGGCTAAGTATAACTTGCCTAAGGTCACACAGCAAGTAAGTGGTTGAGCCGGGATTTGCATCTCAGCAGTATGACTTGCCCAGGGTCTAGAGAACAGGCAATGAATTAATTACTTGGATAGTTATGGATGATTATCTTTTTTCCTATGAGAAATTCTGGTAAATAAGAATTTGCCTCCCTATTTGAGAATGTGTAATCTTGAGTCATTTATTTTGGGGATAATGAGGAAAAGAGACAGTTTAGGGAGAGGAAAAGGGAAAAAAAAAGGAGAGAAAACATATGTAAGAATAAGATTTGAGCTTTTTGCGATACAGTCTTGGGAGAGGTAAAGGAAGCTAAGAGGAAGTAAAGCAAGGATTTGTTTTCTGGTCTATTAAGAGGCAGGGAATTGGGCTGGTGTAAGAAGAGTTGAGGGCATGTACCTTGTCATGAACTTATGTATCATGAGCTGAAACAAGACCTATAACCCTATATGCTGGTTAGAGGATTAAGAAATACCTCTTCAGCTAGGCATAACCGACTAAAGTGTGCCGAAGGCCTTTCTGTATTGAGTACACAAGTGACTCTGTCTCTGTGAACCTGTGGGATCAAGGATAATAGGAGTCAAAGACAACCCTGTGTTACAAAATCAGACAGACATATTTGGATGGAGGAGCCAATAGGGACATCTTTTTTGTTTGCAGATTATCTGCAACGAAGCAAAACAAATTTCCAATCATCTTGTCAAAACTGGTAAGTTTTTGGCAAGCAAGGGATGATAAATTGAAATTATTTGGACACATTGCTATTATTCACATAGGTGAATGTTAACATTGACAGCCTTCACTGTTTTATTAACAAGAGTGAAAACATATCTATAAGGGATTTCATTGGTTCACTCATGGTGGCCTTGGCTTCTTCAAGCCTATTTTTCCTAACTCCAGTCTTGTTTTGTTTCTCTCCTCCGTTCTTTACAAGGCAGAGAGTAATCTTTATACGATATAAATCTAATTATGTTAATCCCCTGCTTAAAACCTTCCAGTGGTGCTCTATTGTTCTTAGGATATATCATACACCCCTTAATATGGCTTACCAAAGTCCTTCACAAGCTGCCTTTTCCAATCTTTTAAAGATATTTAATTTTATTAACTTGATTTTTTAAATTGACAAATAATAATTGTATATATTCATGAGGTACATAGTGATGTTTTGATATATATACTGTATGGTGATCAGATCAGGGTAATTAGCATATCTATAATCTCAAACATTTATCATTTCTTTGTGTTGGGAACATTCAAAGTCCTCCTTCTAGCTATTTGAAACTATATATTATTGTTAACTATAGTCATCCTACAGTGGTATACAACACTAGAACTTATTCCTCCTGTCTAGCTGTCATTTTGTATCCTTTAAAAAAATCTCTCCTCTATCCCTCCCTTCCTGCTTCTCAGTAGTGGCAAGTGGGATTTGAACACAGATAGGCTACCTCCAGAACCAAGAGTCATAACTACTCCCTGCACTGCCACCATTCAGCCATATTGAGTTTGTTTCAGTTTCTCCAATGAGTCATGCTTTCTCTTGTCTTCTCTTGCTACACGCTGTGGCTTTTGCCTGGAAATTTCTCTGTCCACTTTCCTTGGCTTAGAAAACTCCTCCTTATTTATATTTTAGGTCTCAGCTTTGAAGTTTCTCTAAGCTTTCCATAATTCCCCAAGTGTGGGTCAAAAGCACCCCCATGTTGCCACAGATTCTTGTTCTTCTCCTGGCATTTATAATATAATTACTATAACCATAATAAAATAATTATATTATTTTACATATAATTATTTTATAATTAATTATAAATGTCAGGAGCACCCCCATGTTCCCACAGATTCTTGTTCTTCTCGTGGCATTTGTAATATAATGGATAATAGCTTATTTTTATTTAATGGTAAGTAAACTGGCCAGTAATAGCCAGTTTTATTTATTGCCAGGAATTAGGATTCTGTCAAATTCTTGCCAATAAATGATGCATATGATGATTCCAGGGACTGGAATATTTCCAGTATCCACCACACAGTAAGAGCTGGGAATATATTGTGTGTATAAACAAACAGAAGATTTAAAAAACCATAGTAGGGGGTTCTCCCACTCTGGGAGTTTTCAGAAAGTACACGCTAGGTGGCCAGGAGAGGTGGCTCACGCTTGTAATCTCAGCTCTTTGGGAGGCGGAGGCGGGCGGATCACCTGAGGTCAGGTGTTGGAGACCAGCCTGGCCAACATGGTGAAACCCTGTCTCTACTAAAAATACAAAAATTAGCCATGCGTGGTGCTCGGCACCTGTAATCCCAGCTACTGGGGAGGATGAAGCAGGAGAATCGCTTGAACCCCGGAGGCAGAGGTTGCAGTGAGCGGAGATGGCGCTACTGCACTCCAGCCTGGGGGGGTAGAGGGATACTCTGTCTCAGAACCACCAGCACCACCACCACCACCCAGGCTGGGTTTGGGAAAGGAATACAGTAGTTATTTTCTTGTTTGGCTCTGAGGGGGCGGGGGAAGATACTCTGGGACAAACGGAATCCGGTGCTGTTTTGCTCCGAGGGCTTCTTAGTCAATGGCCCTTGTCTGCTGGTGAATCAGTATTTTGTCTGGGTGGGGCTCAGACTGTGAGGTGAGAGGCTGCGGCCACACAGTCCCCTGCATGAGCGCCGCCGGGCAGGCTGCTCGTCCTCAGCCAGGCCCGCCATCGCGGAGCCTCCTCACAGGCCCGGAACTTTTGCCTTTGAAAGCGCTTCAAGGGTCATGGAAAGTTCGAGAGCTTCCTCATAGGCCATGACTCTACAGCGACCCTCTAACACGTGTTCCGCCTCTGCCCTGACATTCTGTGGCTTGAATGCCCCAGAACAGCGGACTGGAGTCAACAGAGCCTGCGGAAGAATGGTGGTCTCTGGAGCCGAGCTCCTGACAGGAAAAGGCGCCCGAGCGCACTAGAGCCCGCCTGAGCCCCAGCGGAATGGCAGCGAGAGCAGCCACCCGACGCCTGGCGGGAGCCTGTGCCCTCTGAGGGGCAGACCGCGGAGGGTCCAAGAAAACCGATGATTGATGTCAGAGGGGCTAGAAGGCTCTACTTCCAAACAAGAGGGAGCCAGAGAAGATTATTTTCAGCGCCCCCGGGTGGGTGGACAGAAGAGGCTGACGACAGCGCGGAGCCGCCGGCACCCAACAGTGGGCTGAGGGACCCAGCGTGGAGGAACCCGGAGCTGAGGGACCTGGAGATGAGGAAGCCGGAGCTGTGGGACTTGGAGCTGAGGGTCCAAGAGCAGCAGGTGGCGGTTGAGAGGTGAGCATCCCCCTCTTTGAGGACTCCTAGAGGGACTAATGGGGAGGGACTATCCCAAGAAAATATGGACTCCCTGTTAATTAAGGGCACAAGATTTGGGGCGTGACTGTGAAGTTGCTGTTCGGGGAAGAGGGCTGAAAATCCTGGTTGTATTGGGACTTGCAGTTCTGCAGCCGCGTGACCCTGTTTATGGAACTGAGGAAGAGATTAGTGGGTAGGACTCAACTGAAGAACCTAGTTATTATAAAATGTTAATGTAAAATCACCTTAGAAATAACCACATCGCTGGCTGTGAATCTGCAAGCTTTTCGTGTAGCCCGAGCCCAGAGATTGAGATAGATTTCCTTCTTGCCTGTCTTCATTCCATTCCTTCTACCTGTCCGTCTCCTCCTTTCCTCGCTTCGCTTTTCCCCTCTCCCCTGACTGCTTCTCTTCACCATCACTCCCTTCTTCCTTCCATTATTAAACTAGGAGTTCTTAACCCTAGAATTCTGGTCGTCTGTGAACGAGGGTGGAAAGAAAAGAACATCTTTGTTTTGTCTAATATCTGAGTAAATGTTAGCATCTTCTTCAATTATGAAAACAATCACAAAGCACGGTAATATTAGCAGTACCTGTGACTGTCACCAATAGAAATCACAGGAGTGTTAACAGTACCTGCACCCTTGTCACCATGGAAATCACGGAACTGTCACGCACCTTGTGGTATGTAGAAATATTTTTGCTCACGGCTGTGAAATTATGAGGTATTTGACCTGCTGCCTGATCTTTTACTTAATGCATTAACATTAAAGCATATTTAATACTATGTCCCTAGTTTTAAAAAATATCTTGATAACTATACTTAAATAAAATTAGTGGTCTTTGTATACTTCTCATCCATTCCTACTCTTGCTAAGGTGCGTGGAAGGAAAATTGGTGCTGGTCCTGAAGTGATTGACTCAAATCTTGGAGCAACAAATCTTTTTCAGTTTAGGTGGTTTCTTTCTTTCAACCAAATTGAAGAAAGACCTAATGTAGCTGTTAACTAATAGATAATTAAACGTTATTTTAAATCATAGATCACCATGGGATGTTTGGTATGTAACTCTGAGGAGATCAAAGAATTTTATGACATTGCCATTAAGGAAATGGTCACTTTTCCTATCTACTTATTTACGTAAGCAAGCTTTCTCAGAGCTTATATTTAAAAATAAAATAAAAAGGATTTATTTTGTACATTGACTAATACTATTATAAGTGCATAGATTTGTAAAATAAAATCCACATTAATCTCATTAAGAGATACAGGCATACCTCGAGGATACCGCGGGTTTTGTTCCAGACTAACACATTGCAGTAAGTCAAAGTTTTTGGTTTCCCAGTGCATATGAAAGTTATGTTTACACTATATTGTAGCCTATTAAGTGTGTAATAGCGTTGTGTCCAAAAAAAAACAGTGCACATACCTTAATTTAAAAATATTTAGGCTGGGCTCAGTGGCTTATGCCTTTAATCCCAGCACTTTGGGAGGCTGAGGTGGGAGGATCGCTTGGGTTCATGAGTTCTAGACCAGCCTGGGCAATATGGCGAAACCCTGTCTGTACAAAAAATACAAAACTTAGCTGGGCATGGTGGCCTGCATCTATAGTCCCAACTATTTGGGAAGCTGAGGTGGGAAGATGGCTTGAGGTCAGGAGGCGGAGATTGCAGTGACCTGAGATGGTGGCACTGCATTCCAGCCTGGGCTGCAGAGACAAACTTTGTGTCAAAAAACCAAAACCAAAAACTTTATCGCTGAAAAATGCTAAAGCTCATCTGAGCCTTCAGTAAGTCATAATCTTTTTGCTGGTGGAGAGTCTTGCCTTAATGTTGGTGTTTGCTGACTGACAGGGTGGTGGCTGCTGAAGGTTGGGGTAGCTGTGAACATTTCTTAAGATAACAATAAAGTTTGCTTCTATTCACTTAAAAGATTTCTCTGTAGCGTGTGATGCTATTTGATAGCATCTTACCTACAGTAGAACACCTTTAAAAATTGGAGTCAATCAGCTGGGCGCGGTGACTCATGCCTGTAATCCTAGCACTTTGGGAGGCCGAGGCGGGCAGATTATGAGGTCAAGAGATCGAGACCATCCTGGCCAACATGGTGAAACCCTGTCTTTACTAAAAATAAAAAAAATAGCTGGGCATGCCGGTCCTCACCTGTAGTCCCAGCTACTCAGGAGGCTGAGGCAGGAGAATCACTTGAACCCGGGAGATGGAGGTTGCAGTGAGCTGAGATTGCACCGCTGTACTCCGGCCTGGCAACAGAGTGAGACTCCGTCTCAAAAAAAAAAAAAAATTGGAGTCAGTCGTCTCAAACCCTGCTGCTGCTTTATAACTAAGTTTATGGAATATTCTAAATCTGTTGTTTTCATTTCAATAATGTTCACAGCATCTTTACCAGGAGTAGATTTCATCTCAAGAAATAGCTTTCTTTGCTTATCCATTAGAAGCAACTCTTTATCCATTCAAATTTTATCCTGAGATTGCAGCAGTTCTCTCACATCTTCAGGCTTCACTTCTAATTCCAGTTCTCTTGCTATTCCCGCCACATATGCAGTGATGGGAACCTCCACTGAATTTTGGAACCCCTCAGAGTCATCCATGAGCATTGAAATTAGCTTCTAAATTCCTGTTTATGTGGATATGTAGTCCTCCCATGATTCACAAATGCTCTTAATGGCATCTTGTATTAGTCGGCTCTTGCATTGCTAGAAAGCAATACCTCAGGCTGGGTAATTTATAAAGAAACAAGGTTTACCAGGTTTAAAGCCTGCACAGTTTTGCAGCCTTTACAGGAAGCATGATACTGGCATCTGCTCAGCTTCAGGGGAGGTCTCAGGAAGCTTAGAATCATGGCAGAAGGTGAAGGGGGAACAGGATTGCCACATGATGGCATAAACGACCCGATCTCATGAGAATTCACTGACTATCATGAGAACAGCACCAAGGAGATGGTGCTGAGCCATTCATGAGAAGCCCATCTCTATGATCCAGTGACCTCCCTCCTGGCCCTACCTACAATATTAGGGATTGCAATTCAACATGAGGTTTACATCTATAATAATGAATCTTTTGCAGAAGGTTTCCAATTGACTTTGCCCAGACCTGCCAGAGGAATTGCAGTCATATCCTTATGAAATGTATTTCTTAAATCATAAGACTGAAAATTAGAAATTATTTCTTCATCCATGGGCTACAGAATGGATGATGTGTTGGCACGTGTGAAAACAACATTAATTTTCTTGTACATCTGCATCAGAGCTCTTGGGTAACCAGGTACATTGTCAATGAGCAGTAATATTATGAAAGGAATCTTTTTTTCTGAGCAGTAGTTCTCAACGATGGATTTAAAATATTCAGTAAACTTTGCTGTAAACAGATGTGTTGTCATCCAGGCTTCGTGACAACAAAATGGAATATTATTTATACAACACAGGCAAAGTAGATTTAACATTCTTAAGGGCCCTAGGATTTTTGGAATGGTAAGTGAGCACTGGCTTCAGCCTAAAGTCACCAGCTGTATTAACCCTTAACAAGAGAGTCAGCCTATCTTTTGAAGCTTCAAGGCCAGGTGTTGACATCTCTGTAGCTATGGAAGTGCTAGGTGACATCTGGTTCCAAGAGAAGGCTGTTTTGTCTACACTGAAAATCGGTCGATTAGTGTAGCCACCTTCATCAATTATTTTAGCTTGGTCTTCTGGATAACTGGCTGAGGCTTCTACATCCAGCACTTACTGCTTCACCTTGTAATTTTATGTTATGGAGATGGCTTTTTTTCTTAAACCTCGTGAACCACGTTTTACTAGTCCCAACATTTCCTGGGCAACTTCCTCACCTCTCTCAGCTTTCATAGAATTGAGGGGAGCTAGGGCCTTGCTCTGGATTAGGCTTTGGCTTAAGGGAATGTTGTGACTGGGTTGATCTTCTATCCAGACCACTAAAACTTTCTCAATATCAGCAATAAGGCTATTTCAGTTTCTTATCATTTGTGTGTTCACTGGAGGAGCACTTTTAATTTCCTTCAAGAACTTTTTCTTTGTATTTGTAGCTTGGCTAACTTTGGCACAAGAGGCCTAGCTTTCAGCCTATCTCAGCTTTTGACATACCTTCCTCACTAAGCTTAATTATTTCTAGCTTTTGATTCAAAGTGAAAGATGTGTTGTTCTTCCTTTCATTTGAACACTTAGAGGCCATTGCAGGGTTATTAATAGGACTAATTTCGATATGGTTATTAATAGGACTAATTTCGATCAGGGAATAGGAGGTCTGAGATGAGGGAGAGAGATGGGGGAATGGGCCAGTCAGAGGCGCAGTCAGAACATACACAACATTTATTGGTTAAGTTTGTCATCTTACATAGGCATGGCACCCCCAAACAACTACAATAGTGATACCAGAGATTACTGATTACAGTTCACCATAACAAACATAATAATCATAATGAAAAAGTTTGAAATATTAACAAGAATTACAAAAAAGTGACATAGAAACGTGAAGTGAGCACATGTTGTTGGAAAAATGGCATTAATGCAGGATTGCCACAAACCTTCAGTTTGTAAGAAACGCAGTGTCTGCAAAGTGCAATGAAGTGAAGCACAATAAAATGAGGTATGCCTACACATTGCCAATAAAATTTTTATGTTCCATATCTATATACATTTGATGATGTTTATGTTATTTTGCTCAATTGGGTACTAATAATAATTGTCATAACAATATGACTCAGAAGACTTTTTTAAATACTCAAAGCCTTATGGTCAGAAAAGTTAAAATATTAAGTTTATCATACTTTTTTTGTATCAGAGAATTATGATAGGATGATTGATAGATCTCCAAATATAAAAGTATAATACACTCAGATTAAATGCCGTAGGGAAAGTGGAATGAAAAATTATGTCATAGGAGAAATAAAAATGATATGAATTTCTGAAGATCTCATTCTTCTGTTTTTAAAATGGATGATGGGTGGCTCATGCCTGTAATCCCAGCACTTTGGGAGGCCGAGGCAGGCAGATCACTTGGGGTCAGGAGTTTGAGACCAGCCTGGCCAACATGGCGAAACCTCATCTCTACTAAAAATACAAAAAAATTAGCTGGGCGTAGTGGCTTGTGCTTGTAGTTCCAGCTACTCGGGAGGCTGAGGTGGGAGAATTGCTTGAACCCCAGAGGCAGAGGTTGCAGTGAGTCGAGATCACGCCACTGCACTCCAGCCTGGCCGACAGAGCGGGACTGTCTCAAAAATAAAAATAAAATGGATGATGCTGGGTGGGTATTAAATCATTCCAGTATTTACATTCCACTGGATAGATCTGAAGGGGTGATATAACAATTTTCTTTAAAAATATCTTTAAAAATTAGTCCTTTGGGTATATACCCAGTAATGGGATGGCTGGGTCAAATGGTGTTTCTAGTTCTAGATCCCTGAGGAATTGCCACACTGACTTCCACAATGGTTGAACTAGTTTACAGTCCCACCAACAGTGTAAAAGTGTTCCTATTTCTCCACATCCTCCCCAGCACCTGTTGTTTCCTGACTTTTTAATGATTGCCATTCTAACTGGTGTGAGATGGTATCTCATTGTGGTTTTGATTTGCATTTCTCTGATGGCCAGTGATGATGAGCATTTTTTCACGTGTCTTTTGGCTGCATAAATGTCTTCTTTTGAGAAGTGTCTGTTCATATCCTTTGCCCACTTTTTGATGGGATTGTTTGTTTTTTTCTTGTAAATTTGTTTGAGTTCATTGTAGATTCTAGATATTAGCCCTTTGTCAGATAAGTAGGTTGTGAAAATTTTCTCCCATTTTGTAGGTTGCCTGTCACTCTGATGGTAGTTTCTTTTGCTGTGCAGAAGCTCTTGAGTTTAATTAGATCCCATTTGTCAATTTTGGCTTTTGTTGCCATTGCTTTTGGTGTTTTAGACATGAAGTCCTTGCCCATGCCTATGTCCTGAATGGTAATGCCTAGGTTTTCTTGTAGGGTTTTTATGGTTTTAGGTCTAACATTTAAGTCTTTAATCCATCTTGAATTGATTTTTGTATAAGGTGTAAGGAAGGGATCCAGTTTCAGCTTTCTGCATATGGCTAGCCAGTTTTCCCAGCACCATTTATTAAATAGGGAATCCTTTCCCTATTTCTTGTTTTTGTCAGGTTTGTCAAAGATCAGATAGTTGTAGATATGCGGCGTTATTTCTGAGGGCTCTGTTCTGTTCCATTGATCTATATCTCTGTTTTGGTACCAGTACCATGCTGTTTTGGTTACTGTAGCCTTGTAGTATAGTTTGAAGTCAGGTAGCGTGATGCCTCCAGCTTTGTTCTTTTGGCTTAGGATTGACATGGCGATGCAGACTCTTTTTTGGTTCCATATGAACTTTAAAGTAGTTTTTTCCAATTCTGTGAAGAAAGTCATTGGTAGCTTGATGGGGATGGCATTGAATCTATAAATTACCTTGGGCAGTATGGCCATTTTCACGATATTGATTCTTCCTACCCATGAGCATGGAATGTTCTTCCATTTGTTTGTATCCTCTTTTATTTCCTTGAGCAGTGGTTTGTAGTTCTCCTTGAAGAGGTCCTTCACGTCCCTTGTAAGTTGGATTCCTAGGTATTTTATTCTCTTTGAAGCAATTGTGAATGGTGGTTCACTCATGATTTGGCTCTCTGTCTGTTATTGGTGTATAAGAATGCTTGTGATTTTTGTACATTGATTTTGTGTCCTGAGACTTTGCTGAAGTTGCTTATCAGCTTAAGGAGATTTTGTGGTGAGACAATGGGGTTTTCTAGATATACAATTCATGTCATCTGCAAACAGGGACAATTTGACTTCCTCTTTTCCTAATGGAATACCCTTTATTTCCTTCTCCTGCCTAATTGCCCTGGCCAGAACTTCCAACACTATGTTGAATAGGAGTGGTGAGAGAGGGCATCCCTGTCTTGTGCCAGTTTTCAAAGGGAATGCTTCCAGTTTTTGCCCATTCAGTATGATATTGGCTGTGGGTTTGTCATAGATAGCTCTTATTATTTTGAGATATGTCCCATCAATACCTAATTTATTGAGAGTTTTTAGCATGAAGGGTTGTTGAATTTTGTCAAAGGCCTTTCTGCATCTATTGAGATAATCATGTGGTTTTTGTCTTTGGTTCTGTTTATATGCTGGATTACATTTATTGATTTGCGTATATTGAACCAGCCTTGTTTTATGCTAAAATTCACTGTATATCCTTTCTAACTATTTACACTTTACAATGAAAAATTTTAGATGTTAATTAATGATGAGCAAAGAACACTATAGGTTTTTCTTTTCTTTGAAGTATAACATGCACACAGGAAAAAGTAATCAATTACAAGGTTACAACTCAATATGTTTTTATGTATTTTAGTGGCTCTATACGCCCTGGAGTGGAATTGTTGGATAGGCTGATAATGGCTCCCAAAGATATGTCTATGTTCTCATACCAGGAGGCTGTAAATGTTACCTTATTTAGAAAAAAGGTCTTTGCAGATGTAATTAAATTAAGGATTCTGAGATGAGGACATAATCCTGGATTTTCCAGGTGGGCCCTAAATGCTATCATAAGTGTTCTTATAAGAAGGAGCTGGTAGGAGGTTAGAAATACACAGAGCAGAAGGCAATGTGAAGATGGAGTGATATAGCCACAAACTAAGAATGCTGGCAGCCACCAGAAACTGGAAGAGATAAAGAATTTTCCCCTAGGGCTTTTGGAGGGAGTGTGGTCCACTTGATACTTTGTTTTCAGACTTCTGGCTTCCCAAACTGTAAGAGAATAAATTGTGTTGTTTTAAGCCACTAAGGCTGTGGTAATTTGTTACAGCAGCCACAGGAAACTAATACACAAAATATATAGCATATACAAATGTTGAGTTACAGTAGATACTGCCATATAGTTTTCCAGAATGGTTGCACCAATTTATAGCCCCAGTAGCAGTGTATCAGAGTTCTGGTTGCTCTACATCAAGGGTGGTGGTCCAGATATTAATGAGCTATATAATAGATATTTTAGGCTTTGCAGGCCATATGGACTTGTGGCAGATACTCAGTTCTGTCTTTGTAGAATGAAAGCCATAGACAGTACATAAATGAATGAGCATGGCTGTGTTCAGTAAAACTTCATTTAGAAAAGTAGGTGGTGCATAATAGTTTGCAGACCCTGCTCTGTGTCTTCATGAACTCTTAGAATTTTCTGTGCTTTTCATTTTAGCCATCTGGTTGGTGTGTAGTAGTATCTCATTATGGTTTTACTTCACATAACCCTGATGACAAATGAAGTTGAGTACCTTTTCCCAAATTGACTGTTTAGTTGTACTCTTTTGTGAAGTACCTGTTCAAATGTTTTGCTCATTTTTAAATAGTTTGAGATATATTCCACATAATATAAAACTAATCCTCTTAATGTATACAATTCACTGGTTATTAGTATATTTACAGAGTTGTGGAACCATTATGACTATCTAATTTCACAGCATTTTCATCACCTGCCCCCTAGAAACCCACTTATACCCATTAACAGTTACTCTCCATTCTTTCTACACCCAGCCCCTGGCAACTACACATCTACTTTCTGTTTCTATGGATTTTCTAATTCTGGACATTTCATATAGATGAAGTCATACAATGTGTGGTCTTTTGTATCTGGCCTCTTTCACTTAACCATTTTCTTGTTTAGAAAAAAAAAAGTACAGCTGTCTGCCAGCACTCATTTAATTTTACATAAATGCACTCTTTGAGGCTGAAGCAAATCTGCCTGATTCTCAATGTGAAAATAAAATATAAAAACTGTTCTTGGAGTTATTTCTAAACTGAACTAACATCAGCATCGTCTGACTCATCAGAATCGCCTATTTTGGAAAAATTAGATTCATCAAATGAATCTTTGGCCAACAATTGTTCAAGAATGATGTTATCATCCCACGTAGGAATGCTATGTTTTCTAGGATTTGACATTTTCAGTGATCAAGAATTACTATATTTTGTAAATGGAAATGCCACTACTAAAAACAGAATTCTGTAAATAGAATGATGTATTTTGTCTCCAAAGTTGATATACTAAAGTGATGCAAAAATAATAATAAAAGTGAGATATTCTGTGGCAAAGTTATCTCTGGGTAACCCTTGCAGCCACAGGTGCTGCTGGCAAGTATTCCTGGGGCAAACGGAAAAAGGGTTAATGAATTTCATATAATGTTTTCAAAGTTCTTTCATGTTGTAACATGCATCAGTACTTCTTTTCATGGCCAAATAATATTCCATTGTATGGATATGCCACAGTTTGCTTATTTCATTGGTTGATGGGGATTTTGATGGTTTCCATTTTTTTGAGACAGAGTCTTGCTCTGTCGGCCAGGCTGGAATGCAGAGGCACAATCTCGGCTCACTGCAACCTCCACCTCAAGCAATTCTCCTGCCTCAGCCTCCTGAGTAGCCTCCTGATTTCAGGCATGTGCCACCACACCCAGCTAATTTTTGTATTTTTAGTAGACACAGGATTTCACCATGTTGGCCAGGCTAATCTTGAACTCCTGACCTCAGGTAATCTGCCTGCCTTGGCCTCCCAAAATGCTGGGATTACAGGCATGAGCAACCGTGCCTGGCCGATTGTTTCCATTTTCTTGCTCTTTTGAATAATGTTGCTTTGAACATTCATGTATAAGTTTTTGAATGGACATATGTTTTTAACTCTCTTGTGTGTATACATAGGAGTAGAATTGCTGGACATATGATAACTTTAACATTTTGAGGAACTGCCAAAGTGGTTTCCAAAACAGATCTTATTTAGATCAAATTGTGAACCTCTGTTTCAGGTTTTTGTTTCTTCCCACTGTAGCCATTTGTGTGTGTGTGTTTGTGTGTGTGTGTGCATTTACTAGGTATAATTCAAGGGGACTCTTCTCTATTATGCTCATATTTATCATTTTTTCATTCAGACATTCTCAAATTCATATAATCAGGGTCAAGGGCATACCCCATGGTAATGGTTGTTAAGGATTTAAGGATCCTGGGTTTAACATAAGCCTGAATTAACTCCTTGGCTGTGCCATGGGGGTGCCATAGATATTTTCCTCTATAACCATAAGGATCAGAATCTTCTTTTTTTGGAGCAGAGGCCTAGCCAGCAGAAACAGAAGCAGAGGTGTTTAAGGCATAGGGTGTTGTTGAGCCATATGTTCCTGGAAGAGTGGACTTCAGCACGCCACTTGGTGTCTACTTCTCCTCCACATGAGCGATGGGCCATGTATCACACAGTGTATTGGTCTTCTCTCTGAGTGTTCTGTAAAACAGGGGCTACCATCTGATTGAGGTGCACAATCAATAGTCACAGGGTAAGAGTCATTCCCGTAAGTCTAGTGTTATAGCTTATGCTGGAATTGAGACATACGATTTAATATGAAACACACAGATAAATCCTGGTCGAGACATGTGACCCAGGGCCATTTTAAGGAGGGATCCACTCCCATACTCCTGTTTCTAGTGCCAGCTATTGAAACTTCCAATGTAGGTCTGTTAAATTTCAAACAGGAGTCAGTAAATGCAGCACAAAGCAGCACGGCTCCAACTGCAAACTCTCCAGCAGGCAGCAGCATAGCTCAAAGAGTTCATTTGCCAGCAGGCAGCAACTTAAAGTATATTCTTACTAGCAATCAGCAAAGCCAGTTAGCAGGCTAAAAGAAGTAAAGAAAGGCTGGGCATGGTGGCTCACACCTGTAATCCCAGCACTTTGGGAGGCTGAGGTGGGAGGATCACCTGAGGTCGGGAGTTCGACACCAGCCTGACCAACAGGGAGAAACCCCGTCTCTACTAAAAATACAAAATTAGCTGGGCATGGTGCCGCATGCCTGTAATCCCAGCTGCTCGGGAAGGCTGAGGCAGGAGAATCACTTGAACCTGGGAGGTGGAGGTTGCAGTGAGCCGAGATTGCGCCATTGTACTCCAGCCTGGGCAACAAGAGTGAAACTCTGTCTTAAAAACAAAAAACAAACAAACAAAAAAACAAGTGAAGAAAGATCCCCATGGCGATGATCATTGTCTCAATATCTTGCTCACAGTACCAGTTGTCTTATGGTTGCCCTGTGGAGGTCAGGATCAACACACTCCACCCAACATTTCATTCATTTGTTGGGACTGATGATGCCACACATACACCAAGAGGGCATAAAAAGATTTATTATTCACATAATGAGGTTTTTTTGGGGGTAACAGGGCAGGTTGCAAAGCAGGCCCCCAAAATGGCTTGAGAGAGCAAGGAGGAGAGACTGGCTTTAGCTTTTATTGTGGATAGAGGGTGGAACTGGAGTAAATGCACATTGGCCAGGGCTTACGTGGTTTGAACTTCTTGCCAGTGCCAAAGGAGAGAGCATGCAGGCTGTTTTATTGGCTTGTCCAGATATGGGTCAAGAGGGTAAAATGGAGGAGGAGGGCTTGAAAGCTGCCAAAAAATGGAATCAAACAATTACAGTGGATCTTTCATCACTTTTAGAAAATCCTCCAACATATCTCCTCAAATACTGCTGGTGTTCCATTTCCTCTCTCCTCTCCTTCTGGAACTCTAAATACGTGTATATTAGATCTTTTGCCCATGTCCCACAAGTCTCTAGGCACTGTTTTCTCTCTCTGTGTCTTCTTCATTTTTTTCTTCTCTCTTCCCTTGTTCTCTCCTACTCCCCAGCAGTCTGGTGTGTGTGTGTGTGTGTGTGTGTGTGTGTGTGTGTGTGTGAGTTTGGATATTTTCTATTGATTTCTTTTGAGTTTACTATCCTGTCTTCTGTTAGGTCAATCTATTTTTACACACATCCATTGAGTTCTTAATGTCAGATATTTAGTTTGAGTCAGAATGTCCATTTGATTCTTTCTATAAATTCCATTTCTCTATTGAAATTTTGTATCTTTTCATTTCTATTATCTGTCTTTTCCTTTATTTGAATATATATTCATATATATAAGTCATAGGTATTTTAAAGTCCTGGTCTACTAACTCCAATATCTGTTTGACCTATGGGTCTGCTTTTATTGGTTATCAGACATGTAAGATGTATTATGTTAAAATAATAACACCCCAACTGTCAAGGCTTCAGAAGATGGTTTCTTCCACCAGAGGTGATTTACCCATCAACCCTTCCTTCCTTTGTTTTTTCCTTCCTTCCTTTTTTTTTTTATTTTTATTTTTATTTTTTATTTAGCCTTCTCTTTTCTTTTTTTTTTTTATTAGCATTATACTTTAAGTTTTAGGGTACATATGCACAATGTGCAGGTTAGTTACATATGTATACATGTGCCATGCTGGTGTGCTGCACCCATTAACTCGTCATTTAGCATTAGGTATATCTCCTAATGCTATCCCTCCCCCCCACCCCACGGTAGTCCCCAGAGTGTGATGTTCCCCTTCGTGTGTCCATGTGTTCTCATTATTCACTTCCCACCTATGAGTGAGAACATGCGGTGTTTGGTTTTTTTTGTCCTTGTGATAGTTTACTGAGAACGATGATTTCCAGTTTCATCCATGTCCCTACAAAGGACATGAACTCATCATTTTTTATGGCTGCATAGTATTCCATGGTGTATATGTGCCACATTTTCTTAATCCAGTCTATCATTGTTGGACATTTGGCTTGGTTCCAAGTCTTTGCTATTGTGAATAGTGCCGCAATAAACATACGTGTGCATGTGTCTTTATAGCAGCATGATTTATAGTCCTTTGGGTATATACCCAGTAATGGGATGGCTGGGTCAAATGGAATTTCTAGTTCTAGATCCCTGAGGAATCGCCACACTGACTTCCACAATGGTTGAACTAGTTTACAGTCCCACCAACAGTGTAAAAGTGTTCCTATTTCTCCACATCCTCTCCAGCACCTGTTGTTTCCTGACTTTTTAATGATTGCCATTCTAACTGGTGCGAGATGGTATCTCATTGTGGTTTTGATTTGCATTTCTCTGATGGCCAGTGATGGTGAGCATTTTTTCATGTGTTTTTTGGCTGCATAAATGTCTTCTTTTGAGAAGTGTCTGTTCATGTCCTTTGCCCACTTTTTGTTGGGGTTGTTTGTTTTTTTCTTGTAAATTTGTTGGAGTTCATTGTAGATTCTGGATATTAGCCCTTTGTCAGATGAGTAGGTTGCAAAAATTTTCTCCCATTTTGTAGGTTGCCTGTTCACTCTAATGGTAGTTTCTTTTGCTGTGCAGAAACTCTTGAGTTTAATTAGATCCCATTTGTCAATTTTGGCTTTTGTTGCCATTGCTTTTGGTGTTTTAGACCTGAAGTCCTTGCCCATGCCTGTGTCCTGAATGGTAATACCTAGGTTTTCTTCTAGGGTTTTTATGGTTTTAAGTCTAACGTACATCACCTTCTTTCCTTTTAAACATTTATTTTTAAAATTAAGATTCACCCTTTCCTAGTCTAAGAAAATAGAATGGGGATCTGAACCCCTTAATCCAGTTTATGCACTTATTTAGGTCAAGTCTGGTTTGCAATTTTGGTCAGACTAGTCCACTTTTGTTTCCCTGTTCCTAGGAAGTGGTACTTCATGGCTTTTCATTGAAAGCCTGGGGTCCTTTGTTTAGAACCAAGGCTCTGTGGAAATTTTCACTCCACTTTACAGAGGTTTTGGATTAGCTCTTTAGCCTTCTACCCCATGAAGCTTCAAAATATCACAGATTTATTGAGGAATAGAGTGGCTGCTGGTTTAAAGTCTGTCAAGTCTCCAATTTTGGTACAACTGTACAACTGCCAAAACTCCACCAAAACTCCACCAGTTTCTCTATTTTTCAGAAGCAGCCTTCTGACAAGTGTGGATTCTCAGCCTCTAGCTGTGCCCATATTGGCAAATGTGACAGCAGATGTTAGTATTAATCTCCAGGGCTTTCACCTTTCATGGCTGTATTCAAGGCTCTTTTCCCTAACCAGTCTTTGTTTCCTAAATAGTAAGTATTCATAGACTCTGGGAAATTCCATTCTGCTTTTCTAAAGTTTTGGCTTATCTTAAAAATTCAGAAAATACCTTGAGGAGGAAGCTTGTGTTTGAGGCTTCTCAAATCTTCCATTTTGTCATTCCTGCCCATGTGTCTATAAAAAGTTTCATTCGTTTCTGTCTGTAAGCAGCATTTCTGTGCTTGGCCCAATTCCAGATCTCAGCCACTAGCCAAAGTGCTTGTCCCAGGAGTGAGCACATACCCCAAATATTTGCTCAGAAGTGGCAAATGCCCTGAAAGCACTTTAGACCCTTAGATCACCTATGAATGGTTCTCTGCTCTCTGGAATTTTGTTTCTGATACTCCCTATTGCCTTTGTAGTTCTTTGATACCTTTAAACATATGATTTTTGCAATATATCTGATGCAGGGCAGGCGAGCCCCAAAGTGGAGCTTAGCCCACAAGGGTTCTTGGCTTTGCCCAGGAAAGAATTCAAGGGCAAGCCAGAGGTAGAAGAAAACAGCATTATTGAAGAAGCAGTGTTACAGCTCTGTGAAGCTCCTGCAGAGCAGGGCTATCCTGGAGGCAGAGAGTAGCAGCTCAGGGCAGCTTTGCAGTCATATTTATACCTACTTTTAATTGCATGCAGATTAAGGGGCAGTTCATGCAGAAATTTCTAGGGAAGCGGTAGTAACTTTTGGCTCACTGGGTCATTGCCATGGAAAGGGGCAGTAACTCCTGGGTGTTGCTGTGGCAGGCTGGTAGGCATGTCTGATTGAAAGTTGCTTTTGCTCTGGCCCTGTTTTAGTTAGTCCTCAATCTGGTCTGATGTCTAGGTCTCACCTCTGGAGCTGAGTCCTGCATCAGATTAGATACTCCTCCTTAATCTTAAACAGGCTTCAGAAGGGCGGAGGTCCATCTTCTATCACTGCTTCCTGCTGAGCTTATGGGCATAGGCTCAACCCATAGTAAAAAATCTCTGGATGTCTAATCTAAGGGGCCCAGAGGCAGAATGCTTTTATTCTCCAGGTCAGTAGATGGGATGGGTTGGAAGCCTTGTGCCAGCATTGTTTTACCTGGAACGGTTGTAATCTAGAATACATTAGGAGGCTAAACAAGCAAGGGCAAAAAATTAGTGAAAAGATAGTGATCAAAGATCCTAGGAGGGGTAAAAAACAGAGCAGGAAGAAGAGCAAAATTAAAGTGCCTTTCCTACCCACAACATCATGTTACCACTTCTGGCTGAGTGTTGATTCTTTTAAGCAAGTAGCAGAGATCCTCCAAAGGCTCATATATGTAGTTCGTGGTGTCCTCCTTTTGTGCCTGCGACTCATACAAAACATGTTTAATCCTGGACGGGTGTACCCAACTAGCTGTTCCCTGAAGTTTAACAGTAGTGTGGGTACTCAATAACACCTGATTGGGGCCCTTCCATTTTGACTGTAAATGATCTTCAGGGGATCCTTCTTTCCAAGTTTTAGCAGGACTAAGTTTCCTGGTCGAATAGGGAGGTTAATTATTTCCCTTTGGGGAGGGGGCAATATTTTATTTCCATATGCTTGGAGGGCCTTCAGAACCTGGCCTAAGTTGATAATATGGGTGCTTATTCTATGTGTCTCTTAATCAAGCAGGAGGTCTGAAGTTAAAAAGGGTCTCCACGAGTCAATTCAAATGGACTAAATTTTAGAGTTCCCTTTGGAGCCATCTTTACACATGAAAGGGCTGTTGGTAAGAGAGAAACCCAGGCCTCTGAGATCTTCCAACAGAACTTTGCTAATATCCTTGTTAAAATATGAGCTTTTGCTCTGTTACCTGAGGATTGAGGTGTCCAGGAGGAGTGAAGTTGATAGGTAATACCTAAGGCTGAGGAAACCTGCTGGGTCACTTTAGCTGTGAAGGAGGATCTGTTATCACTCTGCAGACTTTTAGGTAATCCAGATCTTGGGATGATCTCTTTAAGTAAAAATCTGGACACTTTTAATGCCTTCTCTGTCCTTGTAGGGAAAGCTTCAGTCCACCTAATGAAAGTGTCTATAAATACTAGCAAATATTTTAGTCCCCTGAAAAGTGGCATCTGAGTAAAATCTAGTTGCCAGTCCTCCCCAGGATATGTCCCTCGATATTGTACAGATTTGAGTAGAGGTGGGGCTATGGGGTGTCTTCCTGGGCCATTACAGTCACAAAGTTCATAGGCCTTGGTGACCGTCTTTACAGTCTGGAATAGTTTCTTTCCCAAAAAGATTTGAAAACCTAATTTGAATAGGGAGTCCCATCCCAAAGGTGAGGAGTCATGGAAATACTTAACTATCTTCCATTGCTCAGCCTTGGGAAGAAAAAGTTTGTTGCTTCCTAGTAACCATCCTGAGGGATCTTTTTGTAAGCCTTTCTGTTCTGCCCAATTAATTTCCTCATGGGTATAATATCGTGTGGCTGACATGGGTGGAGTACCTGGCATTAGTGCAGTGGCCTGTAATACTGGTGTTCTTTAGCTGTGGTCTTAGCTGCTTTGTCAGCCAAGAGCATTTCCTTTGATAATAGAGATTTCTCCCTTTTGGCGTCCCCAGTAGTGAATAGTGAATAACTGCTACTTCCTTTGGGAGCTGGACAGCATCTAAAAGTTCCAGGATCTCAAAGTGATATTGTATGGGGGATCCCTTAGCTGTTAATAGTCCCCTTTCTTTCCGTTTAGCAGCATGAGTATGGAACACCAGGAACCCATATTTACAGTCAGTATATTTATTGACTCTTAAGTCTTTTCCTGATTGGAGGGCCCTGATTAATAAAGCAATTAGTTCTACTTTTTGAGTGGAAGTCTGGGGAGACAATGTTTTTGCCTTAGTGACTGCTTGTTGGCTAACTGCTGCATAACCCACCCTTTTTACTCCCTTATGTGTAAAGCTACTCTTCTCCGTAAACCACTCAACATCAGGATTAGGCAGGGGCTCATCTTTGAGGTCAGGCCTGCTAGAGTAGATCTATTCTGTGGTTTCCACATAGGAATGAATGAGTTGGGGATCTGTTTCCTTGGACATGAACTTTGGTAACAAGGTAGCAGGGTTTAAAATGTGACATACGTTAAGAGTTACATCTGGGGTGTCAAGCAGAAGGGCCTTGTATTTAAGTAAGTGAGCTCCTGTTAACCATTGGTGTCCTTTTGTTGCTAAGACCTCCTGTACTTGGTGGGGGCTCATGATATCTAATTGTTGTCCCAAGGTAAACTTTCTGGCTTCTTCTACCAGTAGAATGGTGGCAGCCATGGCTCACAAGCACCCTGGCCACCCCGCTGCCATCTGGTCTAGGTGTTTAGAAAAGTAAGCCACTGGTCTGGAGCTATTCCCTAACCTTTGAGTTAGGATGCTGTGTTAGTCCATTTTCACACTGCTGATAAAGACATAACTGAGACTGGGCAATTTACAAAGGAAAGAGGTTTAATTGGACTTACAGTTCCATGTGGCTAGGGAAGCCTCACAATCATGGTGGAAGGCAAGGAGGAGCAAGTCCTTGGGATCAAAGTCCTTGTCCCAGGAGTAAGCACATACCCCCAATATTTAACCTTCTGCAAAGATCTGGGCTATATGGGGGGATACCTGATACCCTCACTTTTTGCTGGATTGTGTCTCTGTCAGAGTCTTCCCTAGTAGGGCTAGAAACTAATAAGTCATCTACATATTGCAAGAGGGACCCATTAGTTTACTGTAGTTCCCTTAACTCTTTGTCCAAATGATTGCCACAGAGGTGGGAACTATCCCTAAAACCTTGGGGAAGGACTCTCTAAGTAAGCTGAGATGCAGCATGAGTGTTTGGATCAGTTCATTCAAAAGCAAAAATATACTAGGAATATAAAAAGAAAGCATCCTTTAAGTCTAACACTGTGAACCAATAACCATCTTCAGGGACTTGGGTCAATATTGTAAGGATTAAGAACTATTGAGTGAACTGGGACTACTGCCTTATTAACTGCCCTTAGATCCTGAACAAATCTATACTCCCCATTTGGTTTTTTTACAGGTAAAATTGGGGTGTTACATGGAGGCTGACAGCATTGTAATAATACATACTTTGGGAACTTTGTTACTAGGGCCTGGATGCTACTTTAAGCCTCAGGTCTCAAAAGATACTGTTTTTTTCCGTGGGTAATTAACACTGGGTTTTAAAACAACCTCAACTGGGGGTACAGTAACAGCTCTGCTGGGAACTTCTGTGTCCCAAACAGAGGGGTCTACTTGAGAAACAATATGTGATGGAAGGGAGGTCTTCTTATCCGTGTTAAGAAAATAACTTAGAGTTAGGAGAAGTGTCCCTTCCTGGCCTGTTGCCTTCTCATGAGGCATCCCAAACTGAACTGTGGCCTGTAATTGGGAAAGTAAGTCTCTCCCCATGAGAGGGATAGAACACTCAGGCATGAGGAAGAACCTGTGGGGAAACATATAGTACTCCATGGTGCAACCAAGGGGGTGAGTGAATCTCCTAATTTTTGGCTGGTCATCAATTCTCATTACTGTACAAGAGTAGGAAGACAGTGGCCCTGAGAAATGGGTTAAATCTGAGTAGGCTACTCCTATATCCAATAAGAACTCAGTATTTTTGCCTGTTCCATCAGGAGTTACCTGAGGTTCTTCCATGGAGATTGTAAGATGTCCAGTGGGAGCTGTAGAGGACCTTGGGCGTCATCAGTCCTCTACCTTCTTGGCCATTATGGGTCTGGGTGTCTTAAACTCCCTCTTAAGCCTGTGGCAGTCTTTCTTTCAGTGGCCTTCTTGATTACAGAAGGCACACTGATTTTGACCTAGAGGCTGTTGAATGGGGGGCTCTTGTCTGAATGTCCCAGATGCTGATCTCATGACATTTCCTTGACATGGGTAACCCTGAGGCAGTAGGGGGCCCACAGCAGCCTCTAATAATTGTGCTTTTTGGCCAATTCTTTTTTTTTTTTTTTGCCTCTCCCTCTGTCCTGTCCCTATTATTGTAAACCCCAAAAGCAATGTTTAAGAGTTGACTCATGGAGGTTTGGGGTCCCATTGTTCCCTTTTATAGCTTCCTCCTAATGTCAGAGGCAGACTAAGTAATGCAATGCACACCCAGGAGAGCTCACTCTTCTGGGGAGTCTGGGTCTGTAATAGTATATTTCCTGAGTGCCTCAACTAAATAGCCCTTTAATAGAGCAGGATTTTAATCTTTCTTCTGAGTTATTTCTCTCACCTATTCATAATTTACTGGCTTGACCGCATACTTCTTCATACTATCTATTAAACAAGTTAACATATGATTTCTGCATTCAAGATCTTGAGGTCCTCTCTGGTAATCCCATTGAGGGTCTAAATCTGGAGCTGCATCTCTTCCCACATGATACATGGCATGGCCTGGATTATGCACAGCCACTCCATCTGCATGTTCATGAGCAATACCTTGAATTCTTTGTTTTTCCTGTACAGTACAACAAATGGATGATAATTTCTGCATGCCATGCCAAGTTAAATCAAAAGACATGGTCAACTTAACAAACTCCTCTATAAACTTTCCTGGGTCCTCTGAAAACCAACCAACCAAATTTTTCCTTGCAGAAAGCCAAATCAAACATGGAAAAAGGCACATATTCTCTGATTGTTTCTCCGTCTCCATCAGCTGCCTCCTGCAGTAGATACAGGTTCAATTTAGGGGGCTGATCTGGGGCCCCACTCCTAGTAGTACTGGTCCGGCTTACTTCCTCAGGCAATGGGGAATAGGGACCAGGGTTTGTTGGATGAGGGGGAGGGGTTCCTGATGACTTTGGAGTAGAATTCTGCACTAGAGAACTAGTGGGGCCCCTCTCAGAACTAGGGGAGGGGGAGTCTCCAAAGAGGGAGCACAGACCTCCTATGGGGAGCAACTAGGAGGGGGTCATCTAGGATAGTTGATGCAGCTTCTGGGTCTCTGGGAGTATCAGGAGCCAGAGACATTCTACAGCTAGCCCTTAAGTTAGCATTCTGGTAGAGAGCTATAAAAACCTGTACAGGCTGGGCGCAGTGGGTCACACCTGTAATCCCAGCACTTTGGGAGGCCGAGGCAGGCAGATCACAAGGTCAAGAGCTGGAGACCATCCTGGCTAACATGGTGAAACCCCATCTCTACTAAAAATACAAAAATTAGCTGGGCATGGTGGCACGTGACTGTAGTCCCAGCTACTCGGGAGGCTAAGGCAGGAGAATCTCTCGAACCCAGAAGGCAGAGGTTGCAGTGAGTCAAGATCATGCCACTGCACTCCAGCCTGGCAACAGAGCAAGACTCCGTCTCAAAAAAAAAAAAAGAAAAAAAAAAGCCTATACATAGTGAACTTCTTCCTATTTTCTTTACTTTTTACAAAACAAGTCTAATTGTACAATATCATTATGACAGAGAACCATGTCTAGGCCAGATTTGTTGATTTGCTAATTTTTATTGAACCCAAACCTTCTTGCCATAGTAAATGAGTTTTTTCTTTTTCAATTTGGCTGATAATGTGAACTTACTCCAGTTGTCTAAAAGACACCTTAGTGGCAAGGCTTTTGGGATGCTTGCTGTTGTCCCTATGTCTAGTAAGGGTCACTACAAGGGGTTTCAGTTAGCCTAAGTTTGGTAAATGCCTGCTTACTTTTCCCTTTTCATTTCCCACTTTCTATTGATAGCAAGGTGTTACAAAAGTAGATTACAAGCTTCAAATGGGCAGTTGGGTGTTAAGCCTAAATTCCACAGAGAGTGAGAGTTGTGCAGAGAGATGGGCTAAACGGATGGTGACTGTGTAAGGGAGGAAGGGAAGGGTAGACAGCGTTGCCCAGGTGGAGACCTCAGAGGCTCTGACTTGCCAGAGAACCTACCCAGTAGCAGAGACACTGAAAAAGAATATTGGGTGTCCACTTGTCTAATGCTGTAGGTAGCTCTGTCAGGCCAAGGGCCTAGGAACTCCCATTTCCTTTGACCAAGAGGGGCTTGAGCAAAGCAGTTATAAGACAGCACACAGGAAAGCACTTGGAATTGGCAATTAAGAAAATAATACTTTTAACTTTAGGGCAGAAAAAGGCAAGACCAACATTCACCTGGGGGAGCGGCTATAACCCACAATACTAGAGGGAATGTCAACACCAAATACCCCAAAGCATCTGGGGGGTGGTCAAAATTACCGATGCTGAAAATTCAGGGTGCCCAAATTACAGCCAATAAGGGTCCCCTCGCCAAGTGTTGAAAACCCTGGGCCACCCAGGGGGTGGCCAGCAGTGAACCCAAGACCAAGTTAGGGTCACAGAATGACATGACTCCGGCATCCTAGAGTGAACAAAACAGGGGTCTCTCACAATCAGGTGTCTTGTTATAATTACCCACACACAATTAACAGAAAGTTAAAAGCAAACATAAGACTGCACCCATTTTAGGACTGAAAATAAAATGACTGATGGAACAATACAATGGAGTCAGAAGACAAAGGAGTGGGAGAAGGGGTGACAAGGACATGCTTTCTGGCACTCAAACAATGAGGGACTTCTAAGCAATTGCCTAGCCAAAGGCTGTTACTTTATTCCCTAGTTCTCCTGATACTATGGGAGTGTGGGCAGAAGGAACAGTCACCTCTTCACCAGAGTGGAAATGGCGCTGACTGATTTTTAGTGTGGGACCTTGGTGAAGATCTCTCCAGGATACCTCAGCTTGCATGGGCTTGGTTCAACTGCGGCAGTTGAACCAAGTTGAACCACTGCATGGGTGGTAACTCACCGGGCTGCCAGCGGGAGGGGCGGGTGTCACATGAGGCAGACTGCATTATGGCCACTCCACCAGTAGGCTCAACTGTGGCAGTGGGATGGGCCTGCACGGGTAACCCACCAGGCTGCGGTGGGGAGAAGCAGGCCCTACACGAGGTAGTGGAACTATGGCTGCTTGTCCTTCTGATGGGCTCTGCTGCCTGCCGGGGAAAATGTAGCTCTGAAAAGAGCCCTTGGTTGGTGTTAGAGTATTACAGCTCTGCTTTGCTGCCTCTCTGCTCCTCATCTCGCCAATTGCCATCCACTGACTGCTGTCCTGCCTTCCTGCCCTCCCATTGATGATTGCCTTCCTGCCAGCTGCCGTCCAGATGATTACTTTCCTGCTGACCGTCACCCTGTGGATTGCCAGCAGGCTGATCTCTGACGGCCGCCTGGCCAGTCCTTGACTACTGCCCTGCTGACTGTCACTGGCCGACTGCCACCTTACAGACTGTGGCTCCCAGATCTCCGACTGCCATATCTCATGAAGCCATCTTCTTTCTTCACCCTACATTGGGTGCCAAGCTGATGCAGGGCAGGCAAGCCCCAAAGTGGAGCTCAGCCCAGGAGGGTTCTTGGCTTTGCCCAGGAGAGAATTCAAGGGCAAGCCAGTGATAGAAGAAAACAGCATTATTAAAGAAACAGTGTTACAGCTCTGTGACTGCTCCTGCAGAGCAGGGCTACCCTGTAGGCAGAGAGTAGCAGCTCAGGGCAGTTTTGCAGTCATATTTATGCCCACTTTTAATTGCATGTAGATTAAGGGGTGGTTGATGCAGAAATTTGGGCTCATTGAGTCATTTCCGCAGAAAGGGGCAGTAACTCTGTGTTCATAGCAAACATAAATTGAAATGGCATGTTGGGGGGGGCATCTGATTGAAAGCTGCTTCCACCCTGGCCCTGTTTTAGCTAGTCCTCAATCTGGTCCAGCATCTGAGCCCTGCCTCTGGAGTCCAGTCTCACCTCCTATCTCATATCCAGCCTTTCCAGTTATTGTAAGTGGTAATGTTTACATGCTTCAGACTACTGCATCCTACATGGAAAGCTAAGTGTTCAGAGGCCTGTATTTAATAAAAGTCTTTTGGAAGGCTATATGAGCAAGCTTTTAAAGTTTGCTGCAAACTTCAAAATAGCTATTGAAGTTCCCCCAAATAGAAAGTGATTAAACAGACAATACTCAGTGTGATAAGTGATATGTCACATTTGGGGTGTAATCGCTCCTAAGCCAAGGCTAAAGAAGCTAGATTTAGGCAGTCAGGGGACACTTTTTGGAGGCAGTGTTGTCTAAGATGATAACCTAAAGGTTATGCTGGCCTGTACTTCAGACTGAGAAATAATACCAAATTTCTTTCCAATTTGTTTCCACCTGAACCATCTTACTTGATCTTTGCAGTGATTGTAGGGTTTGTTTATATCGCCATTCTACAGATGAGGATAAATCTTCCTTACAGGGTTTGGGTGGAGTGTTTCAGGTTTTTCAGCTTAAGTTTTTTTTATTCCAAAGGCATAATCTTTATCTGCCTTACCTTGCTATTTTTCATAAATAAGTTTTTGAAAACAAAGTGTATCATTGAGATCTATTCTCTCATCAGCAAAAGTATGGCTGTACTTTCCAGTTGCCTCTTGTATAAAAAAGTTAAATACAGTATTACAAAGATTTTAGAAAATATAGGGAAGAAAGAAAAAAAATCTTTAATTCAGTCTTGTCTTGTTTTACTTAGTTGCAATAATAACTGTGAGTGTGTTTATGTATGATTTTATCTTGCTTTTTTTCACTTAACATTACAACATAAGCATTTCCAAAGTCTGAATACATCATTCATAAACCCAAATCAGTGGTTATTTAGTAGTCTATTGTGTGGACATAATTCCATTCTCCTGAGAGGCAGTATTTTATGGTTGTTGAGAACACAGACTTTGGATTATTTCCTGGTTCTACCACCTTTTATCTGTATGACTTTGGACATCTTAATTTGGGTATGTCAATTTCTCTATTTTAAAATTGAGAATATAGTACTCGTCTGTTGAAAGGATTAAATGAGTCAACACATGAAAACCTCTTAGAATATTGCCTGATACAAAGTAAATGCTATTTATGACAGGCTATTATTTTATTAATAATAATATTAATAAATGTTATTAATTACTATTTATTACTAGTAATTACTTATTTATTATAATAGTATTATTTATTATAACATTTATATAATTATTTATTATAATAGTAATAGTAATTTATTACTATTAATTACTATTTATTAATAAATAGTAAATGCTATTTATGAAAGGCTATCATTATTATTAATTTTCCACTGATAAGTGTTTAGCTTAAATTCATTTCTCATCTAACAGATTATGCTATTATGAACATCTCTGTTTTTATAGATTTTTGCGAGGCTATAGTTAATTCAGACTTCAGAGAGTAGAATTACTGAGTGAAAATGTGTGTGTGTTTTGAGACTGAGTCTCACTCTGTTGCCCAGGCTGGAGTGCAGTGGCGTCATCTCGACTCACTGTAACCTCCGCTTACCAGGTTCAAACAGTGCCCCTGCCTCAGCCTCCTGAGTAGCTGGGATTACAGGCATGGTGGTACACGCCTGATTTTTTGTATTTTTACTAGCTGATTTTTTTGTATTTTTAGTAGAGACAGGGTTTCACTATGTTGGGCAGGCTGGTCTCAAACTCCTGACCTCAGATGATCTACCCGCCTAGGCCTCCCAAAGTGCTGAGATTACAGGTGTGAGTCATCACACCCGGCGAAAGCGTACTTTTTTAAAGCTCTTGAAATATCTCTCCCAGTAGATTGCTAATTTACAATTTGCCAGTCCCACTTACAATGTCTTAGAATGAGTATTGCTCTGTCCTGTGAATACTGTTGGTAAAGTATAATAAATATAGCGCAGCAATATATATAAAATATGTATTTATATATAAATATATTATATATTACTATATATGTTAATATATTATATATAATATATAATATATAATATATAATATAATATATAATATATAATATATAATATAATATATTATATATAATACATAATATATAATATATTATGTATTATATATAATATATGTAAGACTTGAGCCTTAGACCACCAGGGTTTCAATAATCCCCACTCTTATGAAGACACATCTTCTAATTTATATGTACACACACATATATATATATATATAGAGAGAGAGAGAGAGAGATGAGCTGTGCTATATGTGTATGTATTTATATATGTAAATTTTTATATATTATATAGTATATAATACATACATATATAATATATAATATGATATATAATATAGTATATAATATATCCTATATAATATATATAATCTATATAATATATAATCTATATTATATTATATAACATAGATTATATATTATATATTATATGTAATACAGATTATATTATATAATATAGATTATATATTATATATAATATATAATACAGATTATATTATATAATATAGATTATATATTATATATTATAATATATTATATATAATATAGATTAGATTATATTGTATATAATATAGATTAGATTATATTATATATAATATAGATTAGATTATATTATATATAATATAGATAGATTATATTATATATAATATTGAGTATATAATATTATATATAATATAGATAGATTATATTATATATAATATAGATTATATATTTTATATTATATTATAGATTATTTATATTATATTATATATAATATAATATAATATATATTATATTGTATATAATATATTATAATATATATTATATTGTATATAATATATTATAAAACATATAATCTATATTATATTATATATCATATATAATCAATATTATATTATATATTATATATTATATAATATATAACATATTATATATTAAATAATATATTATATATTATATATTATATAATATATAATATGTTATATATTATATAATATATAATATGTTATATATTATTTAATATATAATATGTTATATATTATTTAATATATAATATGTTATATATTATTTAATATATAATATGTTATATATTATATATAATGTATAATATATTAACATATATAATAATATATAATATATTATATTGTATAATATATAACATATAATCTATTATATTGTATAATATCTAACATATAATCTATTATATAATATATAACATATAATCTATTATATTATATAATATATAACATATAATCTATTATATTATAACATATAATCTATTATATTATAACATATAATCTATTATATTATAAAACATATAATCTATTATATTAGATAACATATAATCTATTATATTAGATAACATATAATCTATTATATTAGATAACATATAATATAATATATTAGATAACATATAATATAATATATTAGATAACATATAATATATTATATTATATAACATATAATATGATATATAACATATAATATATGATATTATATAATATATAATATCATATATTATATATTGTATAATATATAATATATAACATAGTATATTACATAATATATTATATATTATATTAAATATAATATATTATATAATATATAATATATAACATAGTATATTACATAATATATTATATATTATATTAAATATAATATATTATATAATATATAATATAAAATATATATAATATAAAATATAAAATATTATATATTATATAAAATATAATATAAATATAATAGATTATATATTATATAAAATATAATATAAATATAATAGATTATATATTATATAAAATATAATATAAATATAATAGATTATATATTATATAAAATATAATATAAATATAATATATTTATATTATATAAAATATAATATAAATATAATATATTTACATTATATTAAATATAATATAAATATAATATATTTATATATTAAATATAATATAAATATAATATATTATTATTATATTAAATATAATATAAATATAATATATTATATTTATATTAAATATAATATAAATATAATATATTATATATTATATTAAATAGAATATAAATATAATATATTATATATTATACTCAATATAATATATTATATTGAATATAATATATAATATATTATATTAAAGATAATATATAATATATTATATTAAAGATAATATATAATATATTATATTCAATATAATATATAATATATTATCTTTAATATAATATATAATATATTATCTTTAATATTATATAATATATTATCTTTAATATTATATATGATATTATCTTTAATATTATAGATATTATCTTTAATATTATATATGATATTATCTTTAATATTATATATGATATTATCTTTAATATTATATATGATATTATCTTTAATATTATATATTATATATTATAGAAAATATAAAATATTACACATTATATAAAATATAAAATATATATTATATTAAATATAAAATATATATTATATATAATATAATATATAATATATTATATATAATATAATATATAATATATTATATTTAATATAATATATATTATATTTAATATTATAAATATTATAAATTTAATAATATAAAATATATAATCTATAAGATAAACTATAGAATCTATATGATATATAATATAATCTATGTATATTATATATAATCTAATCTAATCTATATTATATATAATCTAATCTAATCTATATTATATATAATATAATCTATCTATATTATATATAATATAATCTAATCTATATTTTATATAATATAATCTAATCTATATTATATATAATATATTATAATATATAATATATAATCTATATTATATAATATAATCTGTATTATATATAATATATAATATATAATCTATTTTATATAATATAATATAGATTATATATTATATAGATTATATATATTATATAGGATACATTATATACTATATTATATATTATATATTATATACTATATTATATATTATATTATATATTATATATGTATGTATTATATACATATAATATATAAAAATTTACATATAATATATAAATACATACACATATAGCACAGCTGATCTCTCTCTCTCTCTCTCTATATATATATATGTGTACATATAAGTTAGAAGATGTGTCTTCATAAGAGTGGGGATTATTGAAACCCTGGTGGTCTAAGGCTCAAGTCTGCACTCTTTGCCACCATCCTATTTTGAGTGTTAAGAGGTGTTAATTTAGGTGCAATCTTATTAGATATAAATTTTTAGAACATAATCCACTGGTCAGACACTACTGCCGCATTCACCTGAGATAAATATCTTGAGGAAGGGTCTTTCATGCCCTAAGTAGGTTTACTAGCAGGTGAAGACTGAGGAGGAAACCTGAATCTGGTTTGGAGTTTAAGATGTTAGTCTTGTCCCTCAGTGCTGGACCTGGACAAGAATTTGTCCAGGCATTTGGACAAGCATTTTTTCTGATAGACTTGGGAAGTTACAGGAATAATTTGGGTTTGGACTGAGAGAATAAGACATTTATACCTTTCTCCGTAGGCCATGCCCTGCACATATTTTCCTCTATTTTCTGTCTCTTGTAATTGACTATAATCTGGGCTGAAATTTTGAAAACTCGTAATTGTTGTATTATTGATTAAAGTATAAATGTTCTGTTTTCTTGATTAATTTTTTAGTTACTCTTTTGTCACTATATACTTTTAAAAACTGTTTAAAGATTAAAAAAAGCTTTGCCAGTGTCTGTTTTCTTTTAAAACTGGCAGCTGTAAAAACCAGTTTTGTTTCATTTGATCATGACCCTTAATCTACCAACCTATCCATTTTTATAGGAAGAACAAAATGTTCTTATCCCTTTCTGTAAAAGTTATCCTAGAACTGGGTACACAATCTTCTCAGAAATTTTTAAAAATGCATTTTAAGTGATGAATGGCCCAAGTTTTCAAATTCTTTTATGTTTTATTTCAATGTGCATTATTCATTTTTCAAGATACAGTTCAAATCCCATTCCCTCAATAAAGGCTTACCTGACTGTTCTGGCCTATCCAATGTTTCTCAGTTCTAACTTATACCATTTGCTGTATGATCAGGCACTACTTTTTGAATCAACTTATATAGCTTTCTTTTTTTTTCATTTTTGCTGTTTACTTCCCATGTTACTATTTTATTTTATATTTGTATGATGTTAAGATTTTATGACAATTTTCAAATAGATGTATGTGTGAGTGGTAGGTGGGGTATGGGTAGCTAAATATCAGACCTCACAGGTGAAGAGGGTCATTTATACACTGGAAAACCATAGAACTTTTGGCCCCCTGCTTTAGCCAGCAAAGTAGAGATTATCAACTGGGTAGGAAGGAAGAGGCGAAAATAGAGAATTCCTGTTTGAACAAGGAAGGGTTTGGGGAGACGGGAGCAGAGAAGGTATATATCAAAAACTTCAGACAAATGTAATATTTATGTTTATCAAAAGAAGTTTGAGAAGTATTGCTCTAGATCTGTACTATCCAATAAGGTAGCTCACATGTGGTTTGTGAAAACTGGAAATACGGCTAGAGCAAATTGAGATGTGCAAATACACAGTGGATTTTAGACTTAGTATGAAAAAAAGAATGCAAAATGTAAAATATCTCATTATTTTTATATTAATTACATGTTGAAATAATATTTCAGATATGTTTGGTTAAATAAAATATATTATTAAAATTAACATATCAATTTATTTAACCTTTTAAAATATAGCTGTTAGAGAATTTTAAAATATATATGTGGCTCATATTTGTGGTTCTCATTATTTTTCTGATGGACAACACTGCTCTAGAATGTGAGTTCCATGAGTGCAGAGGCTGTCTCATTCATGTCTGTAATACCTAGCACCTACCACAGTGCCAAGCATGTGGTAAGCACTCCCTGAATGCTTGTTCAATCATATGTCCTCCCTCCAACTAAATTACAAACTTCTCATGACTCAGAGTGCATTTTAATGTTTTGAGTACTTCCTTCTAGGCTTAGAAGAGTGTTATACACTAGTAGACATTCAGAACATATTTATTTGATGAATGAATAAAAGAAGAATGCTTTCTGGTGCCAATTTCCAGCCAACTTCCCAGCTATTTACTTACTCTGCTTTTAGCCAGTTCCCAGCCTGTTGTCAAACATTTTCCATGTGATGTGTCTGGCTACTTCCTCCTCTCCCCTTTCCTCCCCTCCCTTCATACTCTTCTGCTTTTTGGACATTTTCAAACCAACAGGATATGTAGGCCCTTGCAACCTTCTATTTATTTCTTCAAAAGCCATTTATTTGGCCCCCTCTGGTTTCTAGTTTTTTGTTCATTCTTAAAAATTCATTTAAATTTAACTGGAGGGGAATGGAGCTTGCCAAAAGCTGAATGGAAGAATCTGGCTTTTCTCTCTCTCTGCCCAGACACCTGTGCAAGCCTTTCTCAGTGGGGCTCACTACAGTGTGATTTACTCGACAGTTTGGAACCCACTATAGGCCATTATCTTTTATAACTAAATAACTAAATGGGAGTGAGAACAAGAGAGAGAATGTGCGCCAAGGAAGAAAAAGTATGCAAACCTAGATCTGAAGACCTGAGTTTGTCTGGGTGATGGGCCTAGCCCTGTCACTTACTAGGAATATAGTTTTCGAAAATCTCTTCTCTTGGGGCTTCATGGATCTTCATCAGAAAGAAAAAACGAGATAGGATGCCAAAAGGTTGATTTCCATGGTCTCTTCTGGCACTAACATATGGTGATTCTTTTTTTTTTTTTTTCAAATGGAGTCTTGCTTTGTCACCAGGCTGGAGTGCAGTGGTACAATCTCAGCTCACTGCAACCTCCGCCTCCTGGATTCAAGTGATTCTCCTGCCTCAGTCTCCCAAGTAGATGGGACTACAGGCAAGTGCCACCATACCCAGCTAATTTTTGTATTTTTAGTAGAGATGAGGTTTCATCATGTTGGCCAGGATGGTCTTGATCTCTTAACCTCGTGATCTGCCCGCCTTGGCCTCCCAAAGTGCTGGGATTACAGGCGTGAGCCACCGCATCTGGCCCATGTGGTGATTCTTTAACCACTAATCAGAGAGGGCAGAAGTGAGAAGCAAATGAAGACCAGACCCTTGTAAATTCAGGATGGGAACTCCATTGGTTTTGATCCATCCCCTGTGGCCTTGTGTGCTAATTCATGTTATTCTGACATCAACTTTGTAAACTCTTTTACCCTTTACTCCTACTTGTAATTGTTTCCTCCCCAGTATTCTTTCTGGGGACAGAATACTCATAAGAAGGGGGCTCCTTCATGGTTCACTTTAGCTCAAATTACTTTTCGTTGTTCAACAATTACTTTTACCCTTTTCACTTATATCAGATCAAAAAGTCTTTTTGAATGATTTCTAAATGTCAGTAACTATCCCTAGGACTTAATTTTCTTGATTAGAAATATTGATGACACCTCCAAATATCCTCAGAAATCTTCAGCTCTGTTGATCCAGCAGCTCAAGAAAGTTCTACACCTCACATTCCAATAATTTGTCTGGGTCACCTAAGGTCATAGAATGTTAAAGTTGAATTAGACCTTTGAGATTATTTGGTATAACCTTCTGTTACCATTAAACTGAGCCTTGGAGAAATTGTTGTTCTCCACATAGCTAGTTTGTGGGAGGTTCATAACTAGAAACCAGCTGTTTTATTCCTTACAACTCTGTGCCCCAACGCACTATGGGCCAATAGTCCATAAATGGAGCAGTGATCAGAGAGAAACATAAGAACCACCTGGTCTGAGGTGGAAAATTTACTCAGGCTTTTCACTTCACTGATAGCTGTTTCTTAATAAATCACATGATCATCTCTCCAGTAAAGAGATGGATCCCTTAATAGTGAGTTGCTCTGTTGTCAGTTGGGCTCAGTGGCACCCTTTGCCCTCCTGGAAGGAATGTAGGAAGATATGACTGACATCATTAGGAAGCCTTACTTAGACCTTGTTCAATAATCCTTTTACAATTCTTACAAGGTATGAGGCAGTGTTGGGTACTAGGGACACAGATGAATGAAATACTCAGGGTTCTGCCTTTTAGAAGCTCCAAGGTTTTTCACTCTGGCTTTTTCACTTCTCCATTATATCTGCCCTGAACCCAAATAAAGGCAAAGAAAACTTTAAGACGACTCTCTTCCCTGCCCCCTACTCTCTTTATCATTTTATGAAGATGTAAAGTTAAAAAAATAGTTTTAATCAAATATATTTTCATAATTTGAAATTTAAACAATCTATAGGTTTATAGATCTATAAGTGGTGGGGGGGAAGCTGTTCTTGGCCCAACCCCTGCTTACCTCTGAGTCTTCTGTCAGAAGCAACCATTTTTAGTTTCTTCTTTAGCATATTAGATATTGGGTGCCTTCTGTGAAAGATGAGGATTTAGTTCATTTATACTGCCCTGTCCTCCTCCTGCTCCCCTTGTCTTCTAGTTATTATATAACCTTTTGTTAGCTGGTATTTATTTATTTCAGCAATACAGTTTTTAATGTAATTTTGTTTAACTGAAACCATAATTTAATTTGCCATAAACTGAAGTGAAAGAACATTACAAATAAGCTTTTAACTTGAGTGTCGGTTAAAATAACCCTTTGCCAAGACGTCAGAAGTTAAAGAAAATGACATTTAATTGCAAGTAGGGCACCATAAGTTGAAGAAAAAGAAAATAACTACTTTAAAAAACTAGTCATCTGTGATTGGAAAACCTTAACTTTTATGTGAAATAATATTTTTACTCCAGTGATATTCCCCCATGTTAAAATACTCTTGGCACTGAGTAAAAAATTAATTAACTTTCAAGAAGATGACTCAATCAGAATAATATAAACTGCATTCTAAAAAGGAAAATCATGGATAACATTTTTTTATTGCTAAAAATTGCCACCAGTAATTGTAGGATGTGAAAAATAAAGGAATAGGACATTTACTACAACCAAACAAAGAAGAAAGTTTCAAAAAAACCAGATGATATCTCCATTAACACACTCTTGGGTTCTAATATTAGAAATAATATTTTTTGCAGCCACGTAAATTGTTTCATCTTCTATTTATGATTTAGTTTAAGTACTACAGATTTTTTAGAGACTTCACCTTATTTATGCAACCTGAAATTTTGCAATCTGCTGCACTGTGGATGGTTTCAAACATCAGCTGCCTCTCAGTCCATCTTTAGGCACTCCTGATGCTTCTTAAATTGCCTCTCCTGTGACCCAAGTCTCCATTTTTTGTCACTTCTTACAGGGACGCAGAATGTTACCATGTGAAAACATCTTTTGGGGCTTGGTAAAACAGAAGACAGTGACCATGGCTCAATTTAATGATATTAGATTTTTAGCTGGTATTTTAATGATTACCAATACTATGAAAATATTCACATAGCTAAACTATTGAAGTATACCATAATTAAATTTCTTTCTTACACAAATTTTATTTTCCTTAGGGTTGAGAATTACCTGGCTGATTTTTAAATGCATCTATTATTATTTCATCCGAGAATCTCCATTATGCTTCCTCAATTCACTCAAACATATAATCTACCAGTTTCCATTCTGGTTTTTTTTTTTTTTTTTTGCTTGAGGCTGTCCCTCTTGCAGCTCTTTCACGTCTTTCTCCAATCTGGATTGATTGTTCTCTAGGCTGCTGTACAGCTGTATAGTTCCCAGTGTCCCCCTTCACCATTACCTTGGATTCCCTTTGCTTTTCTCCTGTGTTGAATTCCCTGGTTCCTGGATCCCATGTATTTTTCCTCATTTCATTCCCTCATTTTGGTGGAAAGGAGATAAACTTTTCATCAGTTATATGTCTTATTTTAGTCATCTTTATCCTCCTCCTCCTCTGCCTTTTACTCTTTTTCAGACTTTACACCTTCTCTTTATTCTGGAATAATTAAATTCTAAAAGCTTAGAACTTCAAGATACCCAGTTGCTTTTGTATTAAAGTGGCAGAAGTCTTTTGTATCATGTACATAAAATATATACAACATAAAATTACACGTGGAGCTTATGTGTAAGCTATCCTGGTAGAGCTTAACAGAACCATCCACCGTGACTCTACCAATTCAACATCATGTTCTAGATTTTCTTGCTCAGGGCTCCCTGGAACACAATTTAAAGAACATGATATAATCTAGCCTATCCCTTAGATTTTAGGAATGGGGAAACTGAAGCCCTGAGAAATGACTTACCTAGGGTCTTAACTTATTTCCTTCACTCTCACTCTTATCATGTTAAATTTCTCAACTTACTGTGAACCCTATTCTTACATTTTTTCAACTCAAATAATTATGTCAGTTCTACCTGTAAAATTCAAAATATGATATGACCTAACCCCTTTAGCTACAGCTTCTAGAAGAATCTAACCTCATGCTGTCTTAATCCAATGACTAGTGTTGCACAACATGTCTTTCTTTTTTGACTTGGGTTTAGGATCCCCTACCAGAAGCCATTTTTAATGTAAACTATTTTTACTCCTCAGTAACTAGCTTTCTTATTTACCAGTTATTAAAGATAAGCAACTTTGGCAAAGTAATGGCTGAATGAGCTTGAGACATCAAAATATACATCTCTACATTGACATATGAATGCTATTGGTTTTCAGACTCCCTTGTTTTAAAGTGAACCACCTAGGGAAAAATTCCCATTTTCTTAAGGTAAATGTTTGAAGTTGGTGTTATAATCATGGAGGTGTACTGCTCAGATCTCCATTTAAGAGGATCTGCTGCAAGAAACGTAGCTGGATGACTCCAGATGTTCACACCAGACCATATTCTCTTCACATTCTCTGTGATGTTCACTCCAAGCCACACACCCCTGCCACCTTCACACCCACTGTTGCTCCCAGCCAATGACTGAGCTCAGCTGGTTTACTAGGTTGGGCCATTTCTGCTCAACTGGGACTCCTCTTATCGCAGTCTTTGCTTGGACACTCCATGTTGGCCTGGTGAAGACTTTCTCTGAGCTGTGCTCTAGCTTGAGGTTCTTCCTGCCCAGTCCTCATTCCTTCTGTTCTTTCACAATTGTCATACCTAATCATAACTTGAAGGCTCTCCTCATTTATTCCTGCTGCTTCTCTCCTTGATCCTTCATGGGCATTTCCCTAAATAAATCTCTTGGATGTCTGATTCCTTCTTGGCATTTGCTTTTCAGAAGACCTGAACCAACACATTTGATATTTGCAGGATTAGCTCTAAGATAATTCAACAAACATTTAATGAATTCTGCTCTAGGGAAGGTTCTGTACTAGATGCTGGAGATACAAAGATAAATGAAACAAATCTCTGCTATTATGTTGTTTGTGAGAGGTATTTAGTGATCCCCAAGTATAGGATAGTGATTAAGAGGGTGAATTTCAAGTTCAAATCTATGCACCACTGCTTACTGCAGGCTCTCTAAGCATCATTATTCTTATTCAAAAAATGGGATGATAAAAGTATCTATCTTACAGTGTTACAGTGAGAATTAAATGAGAGACTATCCTATTAAGCAGTTTGCACAGTTCCAAGCATTTAATAGTAGTACTCAAGGAATACTGGTTGGTATCAACATTAATTTAATGGGATAAGTCTCAAATATTTTGTTTTTTTAACACATTAATTTTTTTCATTTATAAAGCTTTTTTATTATGATGAAATATATATAACAGAAAATTTTCATTTTAACAATTTTTAAGTGTATAATTCAATGTCATTATATTCACAACATCATACAGTCATCACCATTATTTCCAAAACTTTTTCATCACCCCATACTGAAACTGTTTACCTATTAAGCAGTAACCCTCATCACCCACTTTCCCCAGCCCCTGGTGACCACTAATCTATTTTCTGTCTCTATGAATTTGCTCATTGTAGATATTTCATATAAGTGGAATCATATAATTTTTGCCCTTTTGTGTCTGGCTTGTTTTGCTTAGTGTGTTTTCAAGGTTCATTCATTTTTATGGCTGAATATTCCGTTGTGTACATATATAAGATTTTATTTATCCATTCATCTGATGATAGACACGTGGATCATTTTCACCTTCTTGGTTATTGTGAATAATGCTGCTGTGGGCATTCATGTAGAAGTATTTGAGCCCATCTTTTCAGTTATTTGGATATATAACAAGTGGAATTGTTGGGTCATATTGTTGGTAATTCCACGTTTAATTTTTTGAGGAACTGCCAAGCTGTTTCCACAGCAGCTGTGTAATTTCACGTTCCCATTAGCTATGTATGAGGAATCTGATTTCTCTACATCCTCAGCAATATTTCTTCTGTCTCTCTCTCACTTTTGTTGTAGCCAACGTAGTGCATGTGAAGTGGTGTCTCATTGTGGTTTTGATTTGCATTTCCTAATGACTAATGATTGGAATATATTTTCATGTGCCTGCTGAGTGTGTGTGTATATATATATAATTTTGAGACAGGGTCTTGCTCTATTCCCCAGGCTGGAGTGCAGTGGTGCAATCTCAGCTCACTTCAACCTCCTCCTCCTGGGTTCACATGATCCTCCCACCTCAGCTTCCAGAGTAGCTGGGATTATAGGCATGTGCCACCATACCTGGCTAATTTTTGTATTTTTTGTAGAGACGGGGTCTCACCATGTTGCCCAGGCTGATCTTGAACTCCTGGCTGCAATCCACCCACCTTGGCCTCCCAAAGTGCTGGGATTACAGGTGTGAGCCACTGCACACCCAGCCTCATTTATATATTTTCTTTGGAGAAGTGTCTATTCAAGTCCATCACCCATTTTATCCTTCCTTCCTCCCTCCCTCACCTTTCCCTTCCCCTCCCTCCTCCCTTCCTCCACCCCACTCCTTCCCTTTCCTTTCCCTCCCTCCGTCTCCCTCCCTCCCTCCCTTCTTCCTTCCTTCCTTCCTTCCCTTTCTTTCCTTTGCATTTCTTTTTTTTTTGAGATAGCATCTCACTCTGTTACCCAGGCTGGAGTGCAGTGACACACTCAGCTCACTGCAGCATCAACCTTCCAGGCTCAAGTGATTCTCCACCTTATCCTCTTGAGTAGCTGGAACTACAGGCATGTACCACTCTGCCCAGCTAATTATTTTTCCTTTTTTTTATAGACACAAGGGTCTCACCATGTTGCCAGGCTGGTCTCAGACTCCTGGGCTCAAGTAGTACTCCCATTCAGCTTGCCAAAGTGTTGGGATTACAGGTATGAACCACTACCTCAGCCCATTGCCCATTTAAAAAATTTAAATAGGCCATTTAAAGCCCATTTAAAAGATTGGGTTGTCCCTGCACATGTGCCTCTGAATCTAAAATAAAAGTTGAAATTATAAAATAAAAATAATTGAATTGTCTATTTGTCTATTTGTCATTGAGTTCGTTATATATTCTGAATAGTAAACCCTAATTACTTAAGTGGTTTGCAGATATTTTCTCCCACTCTGTGGGGGTGTTTTTTCATACTCTTGACAGTGTGCTTTAATATACAAATGTTTTCAATTTTCCATGGTATATATGTATCACATTTTCTTTATCCAGTCTATCATTGATGGGCATTTAGGTTGATTCCATGTCTTTACTATTGTGAATAGTGCTGCAATAATCTGTATAACAAACTCCCATGACACAAGTTTACCTATGTAACAAACCTACATTTGTACCCCTGAACTTAAAATGAAAGTTAAAAAACCCAAATATTTTTAATTTTAATGAAGGCCATTTACTTATTTTTTCTTTTGTTGCTTGTGCTTTTGGGACCATATTTAAAAAGCTGTTGCCAAAAAAGAGAGAAACTGTTACCAAACACATGGTCATGAGGATTTGCCCGTGTTTTCTTCTAAGAGAAAACTAAGAAACTTTTATAGTTTTAGCTCTTAATTTTAGGTCTTTGATCAATTTTAAGTTAATTTTTTTATCTGGTGTAAGGTGACATCCAGCTTCATTCTTTTGCCATTGAGTATGATGTTAGATGTGAGTTTTTTTTGTATATGGCCTTTATCACTGTGAGGAATTTTTCTTCTATTCCTAGTTCAAGTGGTTTTATCATGAGACGGTATTGGACTTTGTCAAATGCTTTTACTCTATCAACTGAGGTCATTATATGTTTTTTTCTTTCATTCTGTTAATATGGCATATTACATTGATTAACTTTGTATGTTGAACCATCCTTGCATTCCTGGGGGTTAATCCTACTCACTTGATTATGATAAGTAAGTCTTTTAATATTAAGCATTTAATATGCTTGCTAGTAGTTTGTTGAGGATTATTAACATCTATGTTCATAAGGGATATTGGTCTGTAGTTTTCTTTACTTGTGTGTTTGTCACCCTTTGGTAACAGGGTAATGGTGGCCTTGTAGAGTGAGTAAATGTTTCTTCTTTTTTAATTTTTTTGGAATAGTTTTAGAAGGATTGGTGTTAATTCCTTTTTAAATGGCAGAATTGGTAGAACTCATCAGTGAAGTCATCCAGTTCTGGACTTTTCTTTGTTGAAACGTTTTTGATTACTGATTCAATCTAGGTTTTTGATTACTGTTTCAATCTCCTTACTTGTTTTAGATCTATTCAGATGTTCTGTTTCTTCTTGAGTTAGTTTAGGAGTTTGTGTGTTTCTAGGAAATTATCCATTTCCTCTAGGTTATCCAATTTTTTGGTTTACAGTTATTCTTAGTATTCCCTTTTAAGCCTTTTTATTTCTATAAAATCAGTAGTAATGTCCTCTCTTTCATTTCTGATTTGAGTAATTTGGGTCTTCTCTCTTTTTTTATCTTAGTCAATTTGCCTAAAGGTTTGTTAATTTTGTTAATCTTTTCAAAGAACTAACTTTTGATATTGTTGATTTTCCCTTTTTAAAATTTTCTTTTTAACTTCTTTTTTTTTTTTTTTTTTTTTTTTTTTTTTTGTGAGGGCCTTGCTGTGTCACCCAGGCTGGAGTGCAGTGGTATGATCAGCTCACTGCAGCCTTGACCTCCTGGCTCAAGCGATCCTCCCACCTCAGCCTCCCAAGTAGCTGAGATTACAGGTATGAGCCACTGCAGCCAGCTGTTGATTTTCTCTAATTTTTTTCTCTATTTTATATATCTCTAATATTTATTATTTTCTCCCTTCTGATAGCTTTGGGTTTGTTTTGCGCTTTTTATTTGTAGTTCCTTGAGTTTAGGTTATTGATTTGAAATCCTTCTTTTTTTTTTTTTTTTTTTTTTTAACTGAGACGGAGTCTTACTCTGTCGCCTAGGCTGGAGTGCAGTGGCGTGATCTTGGCTCACTGCAAGCTCTGCCTTTTGGGTTCACGCCATTCTCCTGCCTCAGACTCCCAAGTAGCTGGGACTACAGGCGCCTGCCACCATGCCCAGCTAATTTTTTTTGTATTTTTAGTAGAGATGGGGTTTCACCATGTTAGCCAGGATGGTCTCGATCTCCTGACCTCATGATCTGCCCACCTTGGCCTCCCAAAGTGCTGGGATTACAGGCGTGAGTCGCTACGCCCGGCCCCTTCTTTTTTTAACATAGGCATTTACAGCTATAAATTTCCCTTTTGCTTTTGCTGCATCTCATAAGTTTTGGTATGTTATATTTTCATTTTTATTTGTCGCAGTGCATTTCCAAATTTCCCTTGTGATTTCTTTTTGATCTGATTGTTCGTTTAAGCATGTGCTATTTAATTTCCAGATATTTGTGAATTTTCCAGTTTTCCTTTAGTTGTTTTCTTGGTTTCTTTCTATTGCGATTGGAAAACATATTTTGTATAATTTTAGTCTTTTAAAATTTGTTCTGTGGCTTAACTTACAGTCTGTCCAGGAAAATGTTTCTTGTGCATATGAGAAGAATCTGTTCTGTTATTGTTGGGTAGAGGATTCCGTACATTTGTTAGGTGTTATTAGTTTGTAATGTTGTTAAAGTCCTCTATGTCCTTGGTGATCTTCTATTTGGTTGTTCTATTATTGAAAGTGAGTTATTGAAATCTTTAACTATGATTGTAGAACTATATATTTTGCCCTTTAGTTCTGTCAATTTTTGCTTTATTTATTTTGGGACTTTGTGCATATGTATATAATTGTTATATCTTGATGAGTGAAGCCTTTTTTCAACATACAATATCTTAATTTGTCTTTTGTAACTGTCTTTTTTTTTTTTTTTTTTTTTTGAGACAGAGTCTTGTGCTGTTGCCCAGGCTGGAGTGCAGTGGCATGATCTCGGCTCACTGCAAGCTCCCCCTCCCAGGTTCATGCCATTCTCCTGCCTCGACCTCCTGAGTAGCTGGGACTACAGGCATCTGCCACCGTGCCCGGCTAATTTTTTGTATGTTTAGTAGAGACAGGGTTTCACCTTGTTAGCCAGGACGGTCTCGATCTCCTGACCTTGTGATCTGCCTGCCTCGGCCTCCCAAAGTGCTGGGATTACAGGCGTGAGCCACCACCCGGCCTGTCTTTTGTAACTTTCTTTGGCTTAAATCTATTTTTTTTCTGATGATAATATAGCCACCTCAGCTCTCTTTTGGTTACTGTTTGCATGGGATATAGTTTTCTATCCTTTTACTTTCAACCTGTTTGTGTCTTTTTATCTTCTTAAAACCCTTAAATGCCTTTCTGGTATATTTAGAATTAAATCTAAACTCTTTACCATGATCTACAGGGTCTTACACAATCTGTTCCTTGCTTAACAATCTTAATTTAAATGAGACAAACTCTTTTAATAAAGTAATCCAGTAGAGTCAAAGGATTAATCACAACCTTTAATGATAAAGGGAAGATAAAGGAAATTTCAAAGCTCTTTCACTTACTTAACAAAGAAACTTCCCAAGTAGCATACTTTTCAGAAAATAGATAATAATTCAAATACTATTATGAGAGCAGTAAGTTATTAAATGAAATAATCAAGAATGGAGAATTTTAGGAGTTATAAGTTACTTTCGTAGGACAAAGCAACAATTACTGATTTCTTGTGTTTTTACAAATGACACTTATTATAACAGAAAACAGAATATATGTTTTCAGATGTTCTTAAATAAGGTAGCATTGGATATTTTGTGAATTTTCTCGATATAACACTTTATTAAATATAGTAATTACAAAAATAGTACAATAATAAGTAACATATATTACGTATACAATGTATAGTATATATAGTATATATTATATATATTAATATAGGCATTATTCTGTTTTTAATATTTACTTAAAATTAATAAGATGTAATATAAAATGAATAAGATAATATTAATAAGTTATTGTTTAACAATAATAAGTAACATATACAATGTACAGCATCTATGGTATATGTTATTATATATTAATATAGGCACTATTCTAAGTTTTTAATATGTACTCTTAATCCTTCTAATAACTCATGAGATAGGTACTATTATTATCATAATTTTACAATGAGATTTGAGGTACAGAAAGTTAAGTAATCTGCCCAAATCACACATTTAGTATGTAGCAGGTCAGAATTCGAATCCATGCAGTCTGGCTCCAGGATCTAGAGCTGTACCTCACACATAAAGGCACTTAATATTTGTTGAGTGAGTGAATAAAATCCCATTTAATAGACAAAGTAGCTGAACCTCAGGGATTTAAGTGTCTAGTTCAAGGTCACAGAACAATTAAATGGAGGAGTCTGGATTTGAATCCAGAGCTGGAATTTTAATAACTGAGCTGTATGGCCTAGCTTGCAATGTGAGACAGACATACTCACAGTTAATCATAACACTAGGTGGCAGGAAGTGACAGCTGTGTTACATATGCAAAGTAGGTAGGGAAGGTACTGAATAATTCCCGAATTTGGTCAGAGGTGCTTTTATGCTTCAAATTGTGACTGTTCCCTTGTCCTTAAGAGTCTAGGAAAGGGAAGGGGAAATTCTGTCGTTGTTAGCTTCTCTAATGAAAGGTGTGGAAGGGAAGTTGAAGTAATCATTAGGCAGTTGAGATTTGGGAATGCATATAAATCTAAAATGCCCATTTTGTTCTGTTTTTATGTAACTGGGTACATTTGAGGCTTTACTATACAGCAGATGTTAGATAAATGTAAGTGTGCTTTAAAAGTTGCAGTGGTATTCAAAACCCTTCACGGTCTGGCCAGACCTCTCTCTTCAACCTTTTCTCATGTTATTACCCATACTGAATCCTTCTTTAGATGATCAGGTTCATTCACTGACCCTCTAATAGACCTTTCACTCTCCTTTCCTTAGCTCTTGCCTCATGAGGCCTGTAACCTCCCTTGTGACAAATCTGTGATATTCACAAACTAATCATTTTGGATTTGGAAGGGACTTTGAAGAACTTCTGATTCAGAGAGCTGAAGAGACTTGTCCAAGGTCATACAACAGTTAATGGCAAAGCCAGTGAAGAACCCAGCTCTCCTGGACCTTATAGTCACAGGCTCTGTGCATAGCCCCACTCTATCTCATTTTTGGGTTGCTAGAAGGAGTCTCCAAAGGATTTGCTGAGAAGGCCTCTGGGTCTCCTCTGACATCAACTTAAAAATATGTGCCAGTGTGAATTTTCATATACAGAGTATGGGATTCTTCAAGAAAGTCACGTCTGTTTTATTTACTCAGTGTAGTCCCTGACAGCAATATGCAAATAGAGAATTTATTTAGTCTGCCTCCCCTGGTGACTTGCCAATCTCTGAGGGGGTGGAACACATTTTATGTTTCCCATGGGTTTTGTTTGTCATAGCTTGGTTTCCCATAGTAAAAAAAGCCCTGGGTAGCCGCATATGGGGCAAAGCTGGAGATTATTAAATGCTTCTGTCTTGTGTACACTAGGCATTCATATTTACTTATGGAGTTGTTCCATGCATTAAATTTAGAGCTTGCTAAAACCTACCACTCAAAAATTAGTTTCATGGGTATTCTGATGAACCACAGTATTTGACAAAGGAAAGCTATTCTTTTAGTTATAGTGTAAGAAATTGGAACCTGGATTTTATTTACAATTTAGGAATCTCTCTTAGTAAAGCATACTCCCTTAAGTAAGTAATAAAAGCCTTGATTTTTATTGAGAACTATAAACTCTTTTACTTCTGTTTTTCCTGTGCCAACATGTTCTTTATCAGAGTTGATGTTCTTGTTCCAAAAATCCAGCATCATCCTGCTTTTCTGTATATAATTTGCTTATAGTACTCTCTGAGATAGCTCATTTATGGCGATCACTTTCCATGGTATCAGTAAAGAGCAATGGAATCCTTTCATGAAAATAATCCATTTTCTTTCTCCTTCCTAACTGGTTCTGTCATCTATCAAAAAGAACAATTGCAACCCTGTTGAAATTCTGAAATGATATTTCTTTTTTTTTTTCTGATGATAAATGAAGATCCAGGGAATCCATATGAGCTCACCAACTAGGAGAGAAACATAGTTTTTGTAAATTGTGATTTTGATGACTTAGTTATCTTTGGTAGTTTGAAGTGTAGAATCTAAACAGGCATTTTTTGAAAGGGAAATACTTGCCTAGAACATAGTCTCCTTTAAACATTTCATGATTATTCTTATTCTCCATTGCAGAACACCCTTTTGGTACTTTCAGTAAAGGAATGACCTGAAGCTTTCATTTACTGAACACCTACTGTGTGACAGCTACTTTTACATACTCTCCCTTCAATAAGTTTATGAAGTGGCTATTTTAATAGTAAAGTAGAAGAAGAAATAGAAAGAAAGTCCAAATAATTTGCCTAAGATCACACAGTCAGTTTAGTGGAACTGGGATTTAAATCCAGATTTGTTGATTTCTGTGGCCATGAATGCTAGTTGCCTACTCAGTATTCATCCTTTTTTCTTCCTGATAAACAGAAGCCCACATTTTATTTGAGGCAGCAAAATTAATGTATTTCTCAGCCTCCTTTTTAGCTAGGAGTGGCCATGAGATATAAGTGGAAATTTTTGGATGGGAAATCCAGGAATTACACAGCCGTTCCTGTGTAGAAATTAGGTGTGATGACTGGAGTTCCAGCAGCTGTCTTCTGAATGTGAGAGAACCCTGAGAATGGAAGCTGCATGCCAATGATAAGGCCGAGTGCAAAAAGAGGAATTTGAGACCCTGGTGATAGGGTCAAATTTTATTTTTTAAAAATTATTATTTTGTGAGGACATAAGTAATATGTATTTATTGTAGAACATTTTGGAAATATAGAACACTATAAAGAATAACAGAAAATCACTTGTAAATCCGGAAACAGCCATGTCTATCTTCCAAACTTTTTTTTCACATACATATTACTTTACAAATGTTCATTATCAAAATATTGTGAAGAGTCTTCTATCCCTAATTTATTAAGTTTGGAGTTTCGCCTATCAGTTTTTTTTTTTTTTTTTTTTTGAGAGGGAGTCTTGCTCCCAGACTGGAGTACAGTGGCGCGATCTTGGCTCACTGCAACCTCCGCCTCCTGGGTTCAAGCCATTCTCTCGCCTCGGCCTCCCGAGTAGCTGGGATTACAGGCGTGCACCACCACGCCCAACTAATTTTTGTATTTTAGTAGAGACGGGGTTTCACCATGTTGTCCAGGCTGGTCTTGAACTCCTGACCCCAAGTGATCCACCTACCTTGGCCTCCCAAAGTGCTGAGATTACAGGCGTGAGCCACCATGCCCGGCCGCATATCAGTTTTTTTTAAAGTGAGGTGAGGTCCACACATATTAAGCTGTATTATATGATATCTTTCCATCTTTTCTTAGGAATTTGTGGATTTATATTTTACTGTATTGTGCATATGACATTTAGACATAGAAAAACCACCATGATACACAAACACTAAATGTTTTTATTAGAAATATTAAATAGAAATGCTAAATATTTCTATTAGATGCCTGTAACATGGAGGGTCGGGAGGGGATCTTAAGTTCCCTCAGGGGTAGAAGGGCTCATAGAGCTCTCACTTGGTGAAAAACCAACACTCTTCCACTATTTCTGTCTTTTCGTGGTTTCATCCAGTGACACTGAGCTCACTACCTCATAAGGGATTCATTTTATCTTTGCCGAACAGCTTTACTTGGCAGACTTTTCCTTAAACTGAGCCAAAAACCTTATTTTTGTTTACTATTTACTTGTTGGTTCTAACTGTGCTGTCCACAGCACAACAATAAAATGCTTGAGCTTCTTTCTGATTTTCTCAAAGTGGTGTAAACATCCCAGGAGAATTAATGAGATTATCTATGGTTTTTAACTTGTATTTTTGCACTCATGTGCACCTGCATACACAATTTTGACTTTATAAAGCCATAAGATGATATGATAGAGATGATTGTTTTTATGTTATTTATATCCCCATGGGATATCTTGATTTGAACGGGTGATAAATTAACTCCCAGCAATTTTCAAATGTCTGCCTTAAATAGTTTCCCTGTAATTAGATAAAAACCCACAAGATGGCAGTCGCTATCCATTGTCGCCTCTGTCCCATTCTTTCAGAATTGACCTGGTAATTTAGCTTATGACTGGGTAATATAGCACCATAATTTAATATTTCTATTCCATCCGGGTGACGGAAGTATAAATGGTTTCAATCAGCAGTTTTGGCGTTATTTTAAATTTACAAATATGCTCAAATATTATTATAGTAGGATAATATTTTTATATTACAATATTCTTTCTGGTACCTAAGTCACTCCACGGTATCTAATTTGACATACTAGGGTACTTCTGTAGAACTAAATGGCACCCCTGTGGCTTGAATAAAAAAGAATTTGCCTGTCTTTGTATTTGTGTCATTGTGCCTGATTTAACAACCTCTGCAGAGAACTCAATATTGTTTCTTGTCTGCTATTACTAATAGCAGCTTATCCTATTTATCAGTTATGGGGATTTCAAGACTCTAAGCATAGATTAAAAAAAAAGATGTAAAAAGAATTCTGGAATGCATAAAAGAACATTATAAGTATAATTTGTATGAGGTTATGAATGTTCAGATGAGAGCAAAGAACATTCCTGGGCTGGAAGCAAAATTCTTTAAAAAGTGATGGCTAGACAACCATGCCACACAAATACTCAACTATGCAATTTTAATACTTTTCTATAGAGTTTTGTTTGCTAATGAAATAAAGACATTTAGTGATACAAAGAATAATTATTGGGTTGTAGGGTAAATAGGCATTAGTAGAGAAAATGTATATGAAGCACCGAGTATATAGTGTCTGGCTCACTGTAGTTGTTACTAAATGGAGTTGTTATGATTATTGTTCCAACGAATAATATTGTATTTATATGTAATAATTCAAAAATTAGTTTTATTCATTTTTCAACATAATTATTGGGCATTTACTACAGGCGAAGCACTATGTGTGATAAAAGGAATAAGATCCTAATGTTTTGGGTATATATACTACCATTATTAAATATTACTAATAAAACCAAATTTTCAGTTATTTCTATTTGGCTGTTTTTTTCTTATCTATGTCCATGATATGATGTGCTTTTAATAAGTCATTAACATTACCAGGATTGCACATCACATACACACACCCACACCCACCCCTTCATGTAATAATCTCTTCCCTTCATTCCCAATAGAAGGGTTCTCTTACAGTCCCATGCCCTAGATGCTCTGGCCTGAAGGAGCCTGCTCTGAGCTGGTACCAGAGATGATGTTGCCTGCCCTAGGGGAAACACTGCAATCATTTTGTTGGGGGCAAGGGTATGGAGAAGACCCAGGACGGATGTTACTGTTGGAAAGAGGGAGGATTCAAAGAGCATGGGCTTCACATATCCCTGGGATGGAGTTTAGGATTAGAAGAATGCTGTAAAATGGGTCAGGATTAAATTCAAAAGGAAAGAAGGGAGAGGATTAAATTCAAAAGGAAAGAAGGGGAGTCTCTACTAAATTCAAACCATTGCTGGGATGGTTTTTAGCCCAGACAACCAAAAGCAGGTAATACTTAAGAAGGGTGACCATAGCATGTTCCAGTTTGTCTAAGAAAGTCCACTTTATGTGTTGGTCATTGTTTACTTATTAGTAATATTCCCTTTAGTGCTCATAAATGTCCCAAGTTAGATAATACATTATGTGGTCACTGTACCCTTGGGGTACTAAGGCGTAGGAGTCAAGAAAGACTTCCTGGTTCATGCCATCTACATGACCATCTGCAAAGAAAACAGAGATGTACTAAAGAGGAATGATAATAAAAAGGGTTAACTGTAAACAGTAAAATAAACTTTAAAGATTTCATCTCAGTTTGTCTATCTTAATCGAAAAAATTAGAAGCTGAATGCAAAAGTACTTCAGTTCTCTAACAGCCATTACCTTTTTTCTCTTCCCAGATGTTTTCGGAAGGAACTAATACTGGATTTGGGGAGAACTGTTTTCTAAATTTGAGTCACTAACTTGCTACAGTAACTTGCTCTCTGGCCCTGTAGGAGCCCAAGTTTCTACATCTGTAAAATGAAGGGCTAGATTAAATTATTTCTTAGGTACCTTGCAGTTCTGATATTAAATAATAAAATTTTTTCATAATAATAAAATTTTCATGAGAACTGGACTGGAAAAGTGTGCCCTTGAAGAATTTTATTCTAGTTTAAAACGTTACACCAATGTAAGTGAGATAGCTAAGTCTGCTTTTGGTGAAGTATATTTCCTAGCTGAATGTTGTATGGTTTCACTTTATGTTATATGAAAACTTCCTCCAGTTTACTCTGGAAATTTTAAAAGAAGTTATTTTTCAGAGAGCTGCAGTACCATCCTTGTTAGAGAATTTCATTAGCTGCATTTAGCCTCCTAATAACTAATCTCAGACAGAAAGGGAAGTTCTGAAAGCATCCAGCTGCTCCTGGAAATGTTATCTCTCTTTTTTTTTGGTTGAATTTTTTTTTTTTACGTATATGAGAGTCAAATTTATTTTTTAAATGGTTAACACTTTAAATATTTGGACACAGACTACAGGCTTGACATATTTAAGTATAAAAATAATTTGAAGGAAACTTACTCCTCTATTAATGTTTTTTAATTTTTGTTAATTTTTATGAAAACTGAGTCTTAAAAATAATTATTTATTTTCTGTTTGAAGGTGTTTTAAAAAATTTTACTTTATTTTAAGTTCCAAGGTACATGTGCAGGACGTGCAGGTTTGTGGACTTCTTGCCTTACACTGTTTCTTTTTATTTTGAGACAGAGTCCCAGGCTGGAGCACAGTGGTAGGATCTTGGCTCACTGCGACCTCCGTCTCCCAGGTTCAAACGATTCTCCTGCCTCAGCCTCCCGAGTAGCTGGGATTACAGGTGTGGGCCACCATGCCTGGCTAATTTTTTGTATTTTTAGTAGAGACAGGCTTTTGCCATGTTGGCCAGGTTGGTCTCAAACTCCTGGCCTCAAGTGATCTGCCTGCCTTGGCCTCCCAAAGTGCTGGGATTACAGGCATGAACCACCGCACCTGCCTGCTTTACACTGTTAATAGGCATGTAGCTATTCTTTACTTATACAAATGTTACCAGGGAAGTTACATGACTCCAGATTGATTAATGATGGGTTTACCTTTCTCTTCTGTAAAGGCTTGCTTCAGACTGGATCTTAGAAATTATGTCCCTCGCAGCAGAGATAGTGCACACATTCTCACTGGCCAAAGGATCATGGCTTCTTTTTGTCTCTGTCATGGTTAAAGGGCAATCCCTCCCACCTGTAGTACTCACTGACAGAGAGTTCTGTCAGTTACTGGATCATTTATTTGTCCCTCCCTGCATCTGTTTGTCTATCCATCTTTCCATCCATCATCCGTCTGTCCATCTGCCCATTTTATATGTGTTCTGCCTAAATATATGCATCAAGCAATTCCAGGAGAGAAGACTTATGTCCTCTGTTTCTCTTGGAAACTAGTCTCATATCTGTAGGGGTTGGTTTATGTCTTGGACCTGATTCTCCCAAATTTCAGTGCCTAGATTTAGAACCCAATTTTCTCAGATAACATTTTCCTTGTCTATCATTTGTAAATTATTGCATTTAAGCCAAAGGCAGAGACAGAAGGAAAATTCTCAGACCATGATTTTTTTTCTTCAACTAAAAAAATTTTATTTATTTATTTATTTCAATAGGTTTTTGGGGAACAGGTAGTGTTTGGTTATGTGAATAAGTTCTTTAGTGGTGATTTTTGAGATTTTGATGCACCCATCACCTGAACAGTGTACACTGTAGCCATTGTGTAGTCTTTTATCCCTTATCCCCCTCACTCTTTTCCCTGAATCCCCAAAGTCCATTGTATCACTCTTATGCCTTTGCATCCTCATAACTTAGCTCCCACTTATGACTGAGAACATACAAAGTTTAGTTTTCTATTCCTGAGTTACTTCACTTAGAATAGTCCTCTCCAGTTTCATCCAGCTTGCTGCAAATGTCTTTATTTTGTTCCTTTTTATGGCTGAGTAGTATTCCATGGTAGATATATACCACAATTTCTTTATCCACTTGCTGATTGATGGGCATTTGGGCTGGTTCCATATTTTTGCAATTTTGAATTGTGCTGCTATAAACATGCATGTACAAGTATCTTTTTCAAGTAATGACTTCTTTTCCCCTGGATACCCAGTAGGGGGATTGCTGGATCACATGGTAGTTCTTCTTTTAGTTCTTTAAGGAATCTCCACAGTTTTCCATAGTGGTTGTACTAGTTTACTTTCCCACCAGCAGCATAAAAGTGATCCCTTTTCACCACATCCATGCTAACATCTATTATTTTTTGATTTTTTTATTATGGCCATACTTGCAGGAGTAAGGTGGTATTGCATTGTGGTTTTGATTTGCATTTCCTTGATAATTAGTGATGTTGAGCAATTTTTCATATGTTTGTTGAACATTTGTCTATCTTCTTTTAAGAATTGTCTATTCATGTCCTTAGTCTACTTTTTGATGGGATTTTTTTTTTTCTTGCAATTTGTTTAAGTTCCTTATAGATTCCGGATATCAGTCCTTTGTCAGATGTATAGATTGTGAAGATTTTCTCCCATTCTGCGGGCTGTCTGTTTACTCTGCTGATTGTTTTGCTGTGCAGAAGCTTTTCAGTTAATTAAGTCCCATGTATTTATCTTTGTTTTTGTTGTATTTGCTTTTGGGTTCTTGGTTGTGAAGTCTTTGCCAAAGCCAATGTCTAGAAGGGTTTTTCCAATGTTTCCTTCTAGAATTTTTATGGATTCAGGTTGTCTTTGTCCATCTTGAGTTGATTTTTTTTTTTTTTTGAGACGGAGTCTCACTCTGTTGCCCAGGCTGGAGTGCGGTGGTGCAGTCTTGGCTCACTGCAACCTCTACCTCCCGGGTTCAAGCAGTTCTCTGCCTTAGCCTCCTGAGTAGCTGGGATTACAGGCGTCCGCCACCATGCCCGGCTAATTTTTGTGTTTTTAGTAGAGACAGGGTTTCACCATGTTGGCCTGGCCGGTCTTGAACTCCTGACCTCGTGATCCACCTACCTCGGGCCTCTCAAAGTGTTGGGATTACAGGCATGAGCCACTGCACCCAGACGTGTTGATCTTTGTATAATGTGAGAGAAGAGGATCCAGTTTCATTCTTCTACGTGTGGCTTGCCAATTATCCCAGCACCATTTGTTGAATAGGGTGTCCTTTCCCCACCTTATGTTTTTGTTTGCTTTGTTGAAGGTCCGTTGGCTTTTTGGCTTTATTTCTGGGTTCTCTATTCTGTTCCAATGGTCTGTGTGCCTGTTTTTATACCAGAACCATGCTGTTTTGGCGGCTATGGCCTTATAGTATAGTTTGAAGTTGGGTAATGTAATATCTCCAGATTTGTTCTTTTTGCTTAGCCTTGCTTTGGGTATGTGGTCTCTTTTTTGGCTCCATATGAATTATAGGTTTGTTTTCTCTAGTTCTGTGAAGAATGATGGTGGTATTTTGATAGGAATTGCATTGAATTTGTAGATTGCTTTTGGAAGTATGATGATTTTCACAATATTGATTCTACCCATCCATGAGCATGGGATGTGTTTCCATTTGTTTGTGTCAGCTGTGATCTCTTTCAGCAGAGTTTAGTAGTTTTCCTTGTAGAGGTCTTTCATTTCCTTGGTTAGGTATATTCCCAAGTTTTGTTTTGTTTCGTTTTGTTTTATTTCACAGCTATTGTAAAAGGGGTTGAGTTCTTGATTTGATTCTCAGCTTGGTTGCTGCTGGTGTATAGCAGAGCTACTGATTTGTGTATATTAATTTCATATCCTGAAACTTTGCTGAATTCCTTTACTAGCTCTAGGAGCTTTTTGGATGAGTCTTTTGGGTTTTCTATGTATACAGTCATGTCATCAGCAAACATTGACAGTCTGACGTCCTGTTTACTGATTTGGATGCCCTTTATTTCTTCCTCTTGTCTGATTGCTTCTGGCTAGGGCTTCCAGTACTATGTTGAACAGAAGTGGTGAGAGTGGGCATCCTTGTCTTGTTCCAGTTCTCAGGGGGAATACTTTCTGCTTTTCCCCATTCAGTATTATGTTGGTTGTGGGTTTGTCATAGATGACTTTTATTATATTAAGGTATGTCCCTTCTATGCCAATTTTGTTGAGGGTTTTAATCATAAAGGGATGCTGGATTTTCTCAAATGCTTTTTCTGCATCTATTGAGATGATCATGTGATTTTTGTTTTTAATTCTATTTATGTGATGTATCATATTTATTGTCTTGCATGTATTAAACCATCCCTGAATTCCTGGAATGAAACCCCCTTGGTCATGGTGGATTATCTTTTTGATACACTGTTGGATTCAGTTAGCTAGTATTTTGATAAGGATTTTTGCATCTGTGTTCATCAGGGATATCGGTCTGTAGTTTTTCTTTTTTTGTTATGTCCTTTCCTGTTTTGGTATTAGGGTGATACTGGCTTCATAGAATGATTTAGGGAGGATTCTCTCTTTATCTTGTGGAATAGTGTCAGTAGGATTGGTACAAATTCTTCTTTGAATGTCTGATAGACTTCAGCTGTGCATCTATCTGGTCTTGGACTTATTTCTGTTGACAATTATTAAATTACCATTTCAATCTCGCTGCTTGTTATTGGTCTGCTCAGAGTATCTATTTCTTCCTAGTTCAATCTAGGAGGTTTGTATATCTGCAGGAATTTATCCATCTCCTCTAGGTTTTCTAGTTTATGCACGTAAAGGTGTTCATAGTATGATCTTTTTGTATTTGAATAATTTTTTGTATTTCTGTGGTATTGGTTCTATGGTATCTCCCATTTCATTTCTAATTGAGCTTATTTGGATTTTCTCTCTTCTTGTCTTGGTTAACTTTGCTAATGTTCTATCAATTTTATTTATATTTTCAAAGAACCAGCTTTCTGTTTCATTTATCTTTTGTACTTTTTTGTTTCAACTTAATTTAGTTTTCTGATCTTGTTATTTCTTTTCTTCTGCTGGGTTTGGGTTTGGTTCATTCTTGTTTCTTTACTTCCTTGAGATCTGACCTTAGATTGTCTATTTGTGCTCTTTCAGACTTTTTCATGTAGGCATTTAAGGCTGCTATGAACTTTCCTCTTAGCACTGCCTGTGCAGTATCCCAGAGGTTTTTCTAGGTTATGTCACTATTATTGTTCAGTTCAAAGAATTTTTAAATTTCCACGTTGATTTCATTGTTGACCCAACGATTGTTTAGGAGCAGGTTATTTAATTTCCACATATTTGCATGGTTTTGAGGGTTCCTTTCGGAGTTGATTTCCAATTTTATTCTGCTGTGGTCTGAGAGAGTACTTGATATAATTTTTAGTTTTCTTAAATTTATTGAGGCTTGTTTTGTGGCCTATGATATGGTGTATCTTGGATAATGTTCCATGTGATGATGAAAAGAATGTGTATTCTGCAGTTGTTGGGTAGAATGTTCTGAAACATTAAGTTCATTAAGTTCGAGCATAACATTAAGTTCATTTGCTCGAGGGTATAGTTTAAATCCATTGTTTCTTTGTTGACTTTCTGTCTTGATGACCTGTCTAGTGCTGTCAGTGGAGTATTGAAGTCCCCCGCTATTATTGTGTTGCTATCTATTTCATTTCTTAGGTCTAGTATTAATTGCTGTATAAATTTGGGAGCTCCAGTGTTAGTTACATATATATATTTAGGACTGATATTTTTGTGTTGGACAAATTATTTTTATCATTATATAATGTCCCTCTTTGTCTTTTTTAACTGCTGTTGCTTTAAAGTTTGTTTTGTCTGATATGAGAATAGCCACTTCTGCTCACTTTCAGTGTCCATTTGCATGGAACATCTTTTTTCACTCCTTTACCTTAATTTTATATGAGTCTATGTGTTGTTAGGTGAGTCTCTTGAAGACAGCAGATACTCGGTTGGTGAATTCTTTTTTTTTTTTTTTTGACGAAGTCTCACTCTTGTCCCCCAAGCCAGAGTGCAATGGCACGATCTTGGCTCACTGCAACCTCTGCCTCCCAGGTTCAAGCGATTCTCCTGCCTTGGCCCCTCAAGTAACTGGGATTACAGGTACCTGCCACCATGCCCGGCTAATTTTTGTATTTTTTTTGGTTGAGATGGGGTTTCATCATGTTGGCCAGGCTGGTCTCGAACTCCTGACCTCAGGTGATCCACCCGCCTCGGCCTCCCAAAAGTACTGGGATTACAGGCGTGAGCCACCATGCCTGGCCCATGAATTCTTACCCATTCTGCCATTCTTTATCTTTTAAGTGGAGCATTTAGGCCATTTCCATTCAATGTTAGTATTGAGATGTGAGGTACTATTCTCTTCATCATGCTATTTGTTGCCTGAATACCTTGTTATTTATTTATTTATTTATTGTGTTTCTGTTTTATAGGTCCTGAGAGATTTATGCCTTTTTTTTTTTTTGAGACAGAGTCTTTCTCTGTTGCCCATGCTGGAGAGTGCAGAGGCCCGATCTCGGCTCACTGCAACCTCTGTCTCCCAGGTTCAAGTGATTCTTCTGCCTCAGCCTCCCAGGTAGCTGGGATTATAGGCACACACCACCACACCCGGCTAATTTTTGTATATATTTTTTAGTTGAGACGGGGTTTCACCATGTTGGCCAGGCTGTTCTCAAACTTCTGACCTCGTGATCCACCCACCTCAGCCTCCCAAAGTGCTGGGATTACAGGCGTGAGCCACTGCACCTGGCCGAGATTTATGCTTTAAGGAGGTTCTGTTTTGGTTTATTTGGAGGATTTGTTTCAAGATTTAGTGCTCCTTTTGGCAGTTCTTGTAGTGTTGGGTTGGTAGTGGCAAATTCTCTCATCATTTGTTTGTTGAAACAGGCTGTATCTTTCATTTTTATGAAGCTTCTTTGCTGGATACAAACTTCTTGACTGATAATTGTTTCATTTAAGGAGGCTGAAGATAGGGCCCCAATCCCTTCTAGCTTGTAGGGTTTCTGCTGAGAAATCTCTGTTAATCTGATAGATTTTCCTTTATAGGTTACCTGGTACTCTTGTCTCACAGCTCTTAAGATTCTTTCCTTCATCTTGACTTTAGATAACCTGATGACTATGTGCCTAGGTGATGATCTTTTTGCAATACATTTCCCAGGTGTTTTTTAAGCTTCTTGTATTTGGGTGTTTAGGTCTCTAGCAAGGCCAGGGAAGTTTTCCTCCATTATTCCCTCAAATATGTTTTCCAAACTTTTAGATTTCTCTTCTTCCTCAGGAACACCAATTATTCTTACGTTTAGTGTTTTTTTGGTCTTTTGTTTTTTTTTTTTTGATGGAGTCTCGCTCTGTTGCCCAGGCTGGAATGCAGTGGTGTGATTTTGGCTCACTGCAAGCTCCGCCTCCCAGGTTCAAGCTGTTCTCTTGCCTCAGCCTCCCTAGTAGCTGGGACTACAGGCCCCGCCACCATGCTGGCTAATTTTTGTATTTTTAGTAGAGATGGGGTTTCACCATATTGGCCAGGCTGATCTTGAACTCCTGACCTTGCGATTCACCTGACTCAGTCTCCAAAAGTGTTGGGATTACAGGCATGAGCCACCATGCCCAGCAGGTTTGGTCATTTAACATAATCACAAACTGCTTGGAGCTTTGTTCATTTAAAAGAAACTTTTTTCTTTGTGTTTGTTGGATTGTGTTAATTTGAAAACCTTGTCTTTGAGCTCTGAAGTTCTTTCTTCTGCTTGTTTGATTCTATTGCTGAGACTTTCCAGTATATTTGTATTTCTGTTAAGTGTGTCCTTCATTTCCAGAAGTTGTGATTGTTTTTTATTTATGCTATTTCACTGAAGATTTTTCCCCTTGTATCTTGTATCATTTGTTTGATTTCATTAAGTTGTACTTACCTTTCTCTGGTGTCTCCTTGATTAGCTTAATAATCGACCTTCTGAATTCTTCTGGCAATTCAGGGATTTCGTCTTGGTTTGGATCCATTGCTGGTGAGGTGAGCTAGTGTGATCTTTTGGGGGGTGTTAAAGAACCTTGTTTTGTTATATTACCAGAATTGTTATTCTGGTTCCTTTTCATTTGGGTAGACCATGTCAGAGGGAAGATCTGGGGCTCAAGGGCTGCTGTTCAGATTCTTTTGTCCCATGGGGTGCTCCCTTGATGCAGTATTCTCCTCCTTCCACTAGGGATGTGGCTTCCTGAGAGCCGAACTGTAGTGATTGTTATTTGTCTTCTGGATCTAGTCTCCCAGCAGAGCTGCCGGGCTTCAGGCTGGTACTGGGGAGTGTCTGCACAGAGTCCTGTGGCGTGAACAATCTTCAGGTCTCTCAGCCATGGATAGCAGCACCTGCTTTGTTTGAGGTGGCAGGGAAGTAAAATGGACTCTGTCAGGGTTTTTAGTTGTAGTTTTGTTTATTGCACTCGTTTTGTGTTGATTGGCTTCCTGCCAGGAGATGGTGCTTTCAAGAGAGCATCAGCTGTGGTAGTATAGGGAGGATTAGGCAGTGGGTGGGGCCCTAGAGCTCCCAAGAGATTATGTCCTTTGTCTTCAGCTACAAGGGTGAGTAGAGAAAGACCATCAGGTGGGGGCAGGGTTAGGCGTGTCTGAGCTGAGACTCTCCTTGGGTAGGGCTTGTGGTGGCTGCTGTGGGGGATGGGTGTGTTGTTCTCAGGCCAATGGAGTTATATTCTCAGGGGGATTATGGCTGCCTCTGCCATGCCATGCAGGTCACCAGAGAAGTGTGAGAAAGCCAGCAGTTATAGGCCTTACTCAGCTCCCATACAGCCCAAAACATCGGTCTCATTCCCACCATGCTGCCGCAACAGCACCGAGTTTATTTCCAGGCAGCAGGTAAGCAGGGCTGAGAACTTGCCTCAGGCAACCAGCCTCCTGGCTGAGAAAGCAAAGCAGAGCATTCAGATTTTGCACCTCCCAACCTGCTGTGGCTTCTGTGCTGTGTCTGCACTGGTAATTCACTCCCTCTCCCAAGTTCTCTCCAGGAAACTTCGTGTTAGGTTGAAATTGTTACAAAGTTCAACTGCAAGTTTCCTTCTCCCTGTCGTCTTTTCCCAGTTCCTCTGGTAGCCCTCCCCAAGAACCTCTGTGAGACAAAGTCAGAAATGGCTTCTCTGGGGACTGAGAGAGCCCACAGGCTCTTCTTACTGCTTCTTCTACCCCTGTATTTCACTTGGCTCTTTAAATTTGTCTCTGCTCCAGGTAAGGTCAAATCCTTCTCCTATGATCTAGACCTTCAGGTTCCCCTGTGAGGGTGTGTGTTTGGGCGTGGACAATCCCCCTTTCACACTTTCACACTTTGGGCACTCACAGTTTTTTGTCTGTCTCCCAGGGCCTGCAGAAGCAATCCACTTTCTTCAAAGGGTCTGTGGACTCTCAGCTTTCCTGGTATGTTCCTGTGGTAGTTCTTGGAGCAAAAGTTTATTATGTGAGTTTCCACACACTGCTCTGTCCATCTGAGTGAGAGCTGCAGTTTAGTCCTGCCTCATATCCACCATTTTTTGCTTTCACTCCTTTCTTCAACTTTTAAGTTCAGGGGTACATGTGCAGGATGTGCAGGTTTGCTACATAGGTAAACATGTGCCATGGTGGTTTCCTGCACAGATCATCCCATCACCTAGGTATTAAGCCCAGTGTCCACTAGCTATTCTTCCTGATGCTCTCCCCACCCCAAACCACCTGACAGGCCACAGTGTGTGTCATTTCCCTCCATGTGTACATGCATTCTCATTGTCATGCATGTCTATGTGAAGAGACCAACAGGCTTTGTGTGAGCAACAAGGCTGTATATTTCACCTGGGTGCAGGTGGGCTGAGTCCAAAAAGAGAGTCAGCAAAGGGTGGTGGGATTATCATTAGTTCTTACAGGTTTGGGATAGGCGTACAAAGTGCCTTCTTAAGGGCAGGGGAGAATATTACAAAGTACCTTCTTAAGAGTGAGGGAGAATATATCGTATCAGTTAGGGTGGGGCAGGAACAAATCACAATGGTGGAATATCATCAGTTAAGGCTATTTTCACTTCTTTTATGGATCTTCAGTTGCTTCAGGCCATTTGGATGTAGATGTGCAGGTCACAGGGGATATGATGGCTTAGCTTGGGCTCAGAGGCCTGACATTCCTGTCTTCTTATATTAATAAAAAAAAACAAATAAGAAAAAACAAAATGGTGAAGTGTTGGGGAGGTGAAAATTTTCGGGGATGGTATGGAGAGATAATGGGTGATGTTTCTCAGGGCTGCTTCTAGTGGGATTAGGGGCGGTGTGGGAGAGATTAAACTGAGGAAAGATTTTGGGGTGAGGGGTGATACTGTGGGGTTGTTAGAAGGAGCATTTGTCATATAGAATTAGTGGTGATAACCTGGATGCAGTTTTGTATGAATTGAGAAACTAAATGGAAGACACAAGGTCCAAATAAAAAAAGGAGAAAAATAGGTATTAAAGGACTAAGAATTGGGAGTAACCAGGACATCTAATTAGACAGTGCCCAAGGGGGTTCAATATAATTATTTGCTTGGTTAGTGAGTTTTTGGGCTCCACCCTTGAGATTTTTTATGTTGTCATATGCCAGGCCAGATTCATTTAGGTAAAAACAACACTCTTCATTTAAAAATATACAGAGTCCCCCCTTTTTTTTTAGCAGTGAGTAAGTCAGGGCCTCGGTGATTTTGGAGGAAAGAGAAATGCAAAGCCAGCAATTGTTCGTTAAAGAAGGATTAGAAACTGCTAGGAGAGGCTGGGCGCAGTGCCTCACACCTGTAATCCCAGCACTTTGGGAGGCTGAGGTGGGTGGATCACGAGGTCAGGATATCAAAACCATCCAGGCTAACACAGTGAAACCCTGTCTCTACTAAAAATACAAAAAATTAGCCAGGCATGGTGGTGGGCGCCTGTAGTCACAGCTACTTGGGAGGCTGAGGCAGAAGAATGGCATGAACCCGGGAGGCAGAGCTTGCAGTGAACCGAGATAGCGCCACCACACTCCAGCCTGGGCAACAGAGTGAGACTCCATCTCAAACAAAAAAAAAAAAAAAAGAAAAAAAAAGAAACTGCCAGGAGAGAGTGAGTGAGATTGATAGCGTGGTGGAGATAGCTGGGGAGAGGTAGAGGGTGGCATAAGAAAGGGAACGAGAATAAGAGTGAGTATAAAAGTAAAGAATAGGACTTCATCAGGGTGAAAGTATTGGAGTGTGTCCTGTCAGCAAAGATCATCTCTCCACTCCAAGAGGGAGTCAAGAGTGGTGGACTGGGGATTGATTTTCACGATGGAAAGGAAATGAGAGGTTTTAAGAGGTGGGCTAACAGCTTGTAACCTACATGGAAGAGGTTATGAAATGACGACAGAATAGGATGAACCTGTGAGGCTGGAAGGAGATTTTTTTTTTGGTCTAAGAACCATCTGCCTTGAGTGTAGAGGGATTGATAGGTGGAAACTTCAGTGGGAGAGTAAATAGGAGTGACCAATGAGAAGGAGAAAAACTGGCCCTGAGGGACAGAAGTTGGAACACTAGCTGCCTCTTTGGCTACCTTAAAGCATAAGCATTCCCCTGAACGATGGGATCTGATGCCTTTTGATGGCCCTTGCAGTGAATGACTCCAGCTTCCTTTGGAAGTAAAGCAGTCTTGAGAAGAGTTTTTATTAAAGAGGCATTAATGATGGAGGACCCTTGCATAGTGAGGAAACCTCTTTCAGCCCATATAACAGCATGGTGGTGCAGGATATGGAAGGCATATTTAGAGTCAGTATAAATATTGACATGTAGTCCTTTTGCAAGAGTGAGGGCTTGAGTTAAAGCAATGAGTTTGGCTTGCTGAGAGGTAGTGGAGTGGGGCAGAGTGGTAGCCTCAATGATAGATGTGGAAGATACTATAGCATAGCCTGCCTTTGCTGGTGAGTGGCGATTAGGCCTGGTGGAACTGCCATCAATAAACCAAGTGTGATCAGGGTGAGGAATAGGAAAGAAGGAAATATGGGGAAGTGGAGTGAATGTCAGGTGGATCAGAGAGATACAGTCATGGGGGTCAGGTGTGGTATCCGGAATAATGTGGGAGCCAGCTTAAAACAGTAAGGTCAAGTTGTTTGGACAGAAAGGCTACAGGGCGTGGTCCTGGCTCTTGTGTAAGAATTCCGACCACACAGCCCTGCACTTCGGCTGTGTGTAACGAAGAAGGTTGGGATGAGTCAAGAAGAGCTAGTGTGGGAGCAGCTTTTAGGGCTGTTTTTTAAGGAATGTAAAGGGGAGTGGGGAAAGGATTTAGGATTTATGGGGTCAGCTAGGTTTATCTAGAACAGCATAATGGGTTGTGGAGGGAGGTATTGAGGATAGGAGAGTATATGGATTTGGCACCACGGGGTGGATAGGCAAGACAACTTGGTTGATAAGGCACAGATCCTGAACCAACCTATAAGACTTGTCTGGTTTTTGGACAGGTAAAATGGGGCAATTGTAAGGAGAGTTTATAGGCTTTAAAAGGCCGTGCTGTAACAGGCAAGTGATAACAGGCTTTAATCCTTTTAAAGCATGCTGTGGGATGGGATTTGGCATTAAGCGGGATAAGGGTGATGAGGTTTTAATGGGATAGTAAGGGGTGCATGATCGGTTGCCAAGGAGGGAGTAGAGGTGTCCCATACTAGTGGATTAAGGTAGAGAGATACAAGGGGAGGATGCAAAGGAGGCTTTGAACTGGGGAAAAGGGCAGCAGTGAGGTGTGGCTGTAGCCCAGGAATAGTCAGGAAAGCAGATAATTTAGTTAAAATGTCTCAACGTAATAAGGGAGCTGGGCAGGTGGGGATAACTAAAAAGGAGTGCATAAAAGAATATTGTCCAAGTTGGCACCAGAGTTGGGGAGTCTTAAGAGGTTTAGAAACCTGGCCATCAATACCCACAACAGTTATGGAGGCAAGGGAAACACGCCCTTGAAAAGAAGGTAATGTGGAGTGGGTAGCCTCCATATTGATTAAGAAGGGGACGGGCTTACCCTCCACTATAAGAGTTACCCAAAGCATCTGTGATGGTCCTGTAGGCTTCTGAGGCGATCGGGCAGTGTGAGTCTTCAGCTGCTAAGCCGAGAAGATCTGGGAAGGAGTCAGTCAGAGAGCCTCGGGCCAGAGTTCCAGGGGCTCTAGGAGTGGCTGCCAGGCGAGTTAGACAGTCCAATTTCCAGTGGGGTCTCGCAAAGATGAGACACAGCTTAGGAGAAATCCCGGGCTTTGTGCATTCCTTGGCACAGTGGCCAGATTTTTGGCATTTGAAGCAAGATCTTGGGGGAGGAGGTCCTGAAGGAATGCCTGACCACTGTGGTTCAGGTGTTTTGAAGTTCTTTTGTGCTGGAGATGTGGCTGGGGTTTTTCTCACAGTGGAGGCAAGTAATTGCAACTTTTCTCTATTATTGTACATCTTGAAGGTGAGGTTAATTAAGTCCTGTTGTGGGGTTTGAGGGCCGGAATCTAATTTTTGGGGCTTTCTCTAATGTCAGGAGCAGATTGGGTAATAAAATGTATATTGAGAATAAGATGGCCTTCTGGCCCCTGTGGATCTAGGACAGTAAAGTGTCTAAGGGTTGTTGCCAAATGGGCCATGAACTGGGCTGGGTCTTTATATTTGGTGAAAAAGAGCCTAAACGCTAACTGATTTGGGAGAGGTTAGATAAAGAAAAAAGGAGCATTAACCTTGACTATGCCTTTAGGTCCAGCCACCTCTTTAAGAGGAAATTGTTGGGCAGGTGGGGGAGGGCTATTCGTGGAACGAAACTGTAAGCCAGACCGGGTGTGAGGAGGGGAGGTGATAGAAGGATTATAGGGTGGGGGAGCGGAGGCTGAGGAAGAATTGGGACCTGGCTCGGCCTGGCAAGGAGCAGCCTGGGGAGGAGCGGAGAGGTCATCGAGATGGGTCTGTAGAAAAGGAGGATTCACAGAACTCAGAGCTTGGGGTGGAGACTGAAGTAACAGACAGGAGAGAAAGAAGAAAGATTTGGGATAAATTGCATTGGGAGCAGAGATTAGGGAGGGACAAATGTGTAAAAGAATGCCTGGACATCAGGCGCACCTCGGACCCATTTGACCATTTTTTGACAAAAATCATCCAGCTCTTGTAAAATGGAGAAATTAAAAGTGCCATTTTCTGGCTATTTGGAACCACTGTCAAGTTTGTACTGGAGCCAAGTGGTATTGCAGAAGAAAACACGACGTTTAAGTTTTAGGTCAGGTGTGAGTTGAAGAGGTTTTAAGTTCTTGAGAACACAGGCTAAGGGAGAAGGAGGAATGGAGGGCAGAAGGTTGCCCATAGTGAAGGAGGTAAGTTTAAAGAGAAAGGTAGAGACACGGAGAAGGGGATGGTGAGCAGCCCTGGGCTGCAATGTGGGTGAGCAGCCAAACCAGGTGTCCCCACAGTTGACTTGCCACCAAGGGAATGTGGGTGAATGACCAAGGCAGGCGTCCCTGCAGTGATTAAACACCAAGGGAAGACTGTCTTCCCAAGTCTGGGACTGGCACCAGAGTTTTGGGTCCATGGATAAAATGTGTCTCCTTGTCTCTACTAGAGAGGAAAAACAACTGGAATTGGAAGGGCAGGGAGATTGAAGGGTAGCGAGAGAGGAAGATTGAAGGGTAGTGAGAAAGGCTGGAGAAGAGTGAAAAGACCGCTTTCCTGATTTGAAATTGGTGAGATGTTCTTTGGGCTGGTGGTCTGAGGACCCGAGGTTGTAGGTGGATCTCCTCACGAATTGAGGGTGAGGACAGGGGACCAGTCTCCCGAAGGAGTCCTCCTGTCCCGGGTTTTGGCACCAAATGTCACGCGCATCCGTGTGAAGAGACCACCAACAGGCTTTGTGTGGGCAACAAGGCTGTATATTTCACCTGGGTGCAGGCGGGCTGAGTGCAAAAAAGGAGTCAGCAAAGGGTGATGGGATTATCATTAGTTCTTATAGGTTTGGGATAGGCGTACAAAGTACCTTCTTAAGGGCGGGGGAGAATATTACAAAGTACCTTCTTAAGGGCAGGGGAGAATATATTGTATCAGTTATGGTGGGGCAGGAACAAATCACAATGGTGGAATGTCATCAGTTAAGGCTGTTTTCACTTCTTTTGTGGATCTTCAGTTGCTTCAGGCCATCTGGATGTATATGTGCAGGTCACAGGGGATATGATGGCTTAGCTTGGGCTCAGAGGCCTGACACGCATCATTCAGCTCCCACTTATAAGTGAGAACATGCAGTGTTTGGTTTCCTGTTGCTGTGTTATAGTTTGCTGAGGATAATGGCTTCCAACTGCATCCATGCCATGTAAAGGCTTCCAACTCCATCCATGCCCTATAAAGGATCTTGTTTCTTTTTATGGCTGCATAATATTCCATGGTGTATATGTACCACATTTTGTTTATCCAGTCTATCATTGATGGGCATTTAGGTTGATTCCATGTCTTTGTTATTATGAATAGTGCTGTAGTGAGCATACACATGCATGTATCTTTATAACAGAATAATTTATATTACTGTGGGTATATATCCTAAGGGGATTTCTGGGTCAAATGGTATTTCTGCCTCCAGGTCGTTAAGGAATTGTCACAGTGTCTTCTGCAATGGTTGAACTAATTTACACTCCCACCAACAGTGTAAAAGCATTCCTTTTTCTCCACAGCCTTGCCAGCATCTGTTGTTTTTTGACTTCTCAGTAATAGCCATTCTGACTGATGTGAGATGGTATCTCATTGTGGTTTTGATTTGCATTTCTCTAATGATCAGTGATGTTGAGCCTTTTTTCATGTTTGCTGGGTGCATGTATGTCTTCTTTTGACAAGTGTCTGTTTATGTACTTTGCCTGCTTTTTAATGGGTTTCTTTTTCTTGTAAATTTGTTCAAGTTCTTTGTAGTCTCTGGATATTAGACCTTTGTCAGATGGATAGACTGCAAAAATTTTCTCCCAGTCTATAAGTTGTGTGTTCACTCTGATGATAGTTTCTTTTGCTGTGAATAAGTTCTTTAGTTTAATTAGATACCATTTGTCAATTTTTGCTTTTGTTGCAATTGCTTTTGCCATCTTCGCCATGAAATTTTTGCTTGTGTCTATGTCCTTGAATGGTATTGCCTAGATTTTCTTCTAGGGCTTTTATAGTTTTGAGTTTTACATTTAAGTCTTTAATCCATCTAGAGTTAATTTTTGTATATGGTGTAAGGAAGGGTCCAGTTTCCATTTTCTGCATATGGCTAGCCAGTACTCCCAGCACCATTTATTAAATAGAGAGTCCTTTCCCCCATTGTTTGTTTGTGTCAAGTTTGTTGATGATCAGATGGTTATAGGTGTGTGGTCTTATTTATGAGTTCACTATTTCTGTTCCATTGGTCCATGTATCTGTTCTTTTACCAGTGTCATGCTGTTTTTGATTACTGTAGCCTTGTAGTGTAGTTTGTAGTTGGGTAGCATACCTCCAGCTTTGTTCTTTTTGCTTATGATTATCTTGGCTATTTTGGCTCTTTTTTGGTTCCATATGAATTTTAAAATAGTTTTTTTTCTAATTCTGTGAAGAATGTCAATTGTAGTTCAATGGGAATAGCATTCAATGTATAAATTACTTTGGGCCGTATGGCCATTTTCATGATATTGATTCTTCCTATCCATGAACATGGAATGTTTCTCCATTTGTTTGTGTCCTCTCTGATTTCTTTGAGTAGTGATTATTTTTAACATTAAAAAATATTTTTATTATGTAGCTTTTCCAAAAGACCATCAAAATAGGATTGTATAGTTAACCCTTGTGTATCTACCCAGATTCAATAATTACAACATTTTGAGAATCTTTTTTCACTTGTCTTCCCTGTCACTTCTTTTTCCTAGAGTATTCTAAAATAGTCTACTTGTAATTTCGCTTGTAAACACTTCAGGATGCATCTCTAACTTATCAGGACTGCAGTTTTACGAAATATAATGACCCTGACACCCTGAATTTTGTTCTATCTTTGGTGACCTAGTTTCTGCTTAAGGGAACTTTTATAACAGGAAAAGTATGAGAAATGAAGGGGAAGTTGGGGTGTGTAGATGGGAGCATAGGAACCTAGCAGTGAAGGCCAGTTGTTCTTAAAGGGAATTTTAATACCCCTTTTAAAACCAGATACAGATGATCAGATGATTCAGACTCTAAGTTGTTACTCCTGATATCACCATGTTATGGTTATTATTTAATGTTGCTTGTAAGTAAGTGCTCTTGTAGGGCTCCCTAACACTGGTCTAGGGCTTGAGGACATTTTCATAACTATTTTATTATGTTCCTAAAATACAAGGACTCATTAAAGAACATAACTATAACCCTATAGTTAACACATAACTACAACCCTATATATAACACATATATAACAATATCTTTTGGAGACCTACTAGGCTGGTCATTATTTCTTGGTTCTTTCAGTGAATAGAACTAGGAAATATGATTTTAACAAAGTTAAAATATAGCCTGAATTTTTAGTAATACTCCCCATTCAAGCACTACAGGGTTTTTACTTGACCTCATCTTTTTGTTCGCATGTTTTTAAATATTAGGTGTGTTATTCTAATTCTATTTCCTTTTTTCTATGCTGAGAATGCTGGTTCTCATGAAGGCTGCATATGATAGAATAAAATAGAATATTACATACAATTTGTTTGGTTTGTCTGCATTATACTTATAATAGTTGATAGTAATAATAGCACACTACCACTGAAAATTATGATCATTACAAAAGTATAAATTACTGTGCTTTAAAATCACTTGAAATACTTACACTATGTGTGGTTATATCCTCACTTGGATATATATTTAGGTTACTTTGTTTCATTTAATTTTTAATTTTTAGGGGCTGCTTTTAAAAAACTTTTCTTTTATATTTAAATAAAATATTCACATGGTTCTGAAGTCAAATCAGTAAAACAAGTTGTATTTTAAAAGTTCAATATCTCTATATAATATTTTAGTCCACTTGTACTTTGTTTTTGTTCTGTTGGCTTCCTAATGTGAGCAATATTGAAATTAGCCAAGTAACTTCTCTCTCCCATTTCTTCTCCCCCAGCATCTGATATGAAGTAATATCCTTCTACTCTCAGTTAATAACTATGAGTCAATCAGTAAGCTTATTCTTTTTCCATAGAGTCTCTCTCTGTTGCCAGGCTGGAGTGCAGTGGTGTGATCTTGGCTCACTGCAACCTCTGCCTCCTGGATTCAAGCCATTCTCCTGCCTCAGCCTCCTGAGTAGCTGGGACTACAGGTGTGTGCCAACATGCCCAGCTAATTTTTGTATTTTTAGTAGAGATGGGGTTTCACCATGTTGGCCAGGATGGTCTTGATCTCTTAACCTCGTGATCTTCCCACCTTAGCCTCCCACCTTGGCCTGCCAAACTGCTGGTATTACAGGCATGAGCCACCGTGTCCGGCCTCATTTTTTCATTATTTTTACTGGATCTACATTGTTAGACCATATAGCCATTGTCTACTATGTTCTCTCCCTTGTAATCATCACCTAGTCTTAGTTCTATAAGTAAATACAGTCATGCATTGTTTAATGATGGGGATACATTCTGAGAAATGCATCATTAGGCAATTTCCTCATTGTGTGAACATCATAGGGTATACTTACATAAACCTAATGGTATGGTCTACTACACACCTAGGCTGTATGGTATAGCCTATTGCTCCTAGGCTGCAAACCTGCATAGCATGTTACTGTACTGAATACTGTGACAATTGTAACACAATGGTAAGTATTTGTGTATCTAAATATAGTAAAGGTATAGTAAAAATACAGTATTATAATCTTATGGGACCATCCATTGTTGACTGAAACTTTGTTATGTGGTACATGATCATACATGGTTAATGCTTACCATCAGTTCTTACATAGATATCTCTCCAGTCATTTGAGTTCTCTAGAGTTTATTTTCTGATAGATTTCTCTGGAAAGGCTCTTGGGAACAATATTCTTTGAGTTCTTACATGTCTCTAATAGTTTTTCTGTGGCCTTTATACTTGAAAGTCATTTTAGCTTAATATAAAATCCTTGTGATAGCAGCAGGAGGGAGACAAATTCCTAGGCAGATAGGGGTGAGTCCCCAGTGAAACCTGACCTCCAAGCCAAAGACAGCCTGAAGTCTGAAAACCAAGCTGCCAGTTCCAGGTGAAATCCCCGACTGGAATGAAAACTTCTATTCCTGTTTGCCCACCCTTTCCTGATTGGTTCTTTCTGAATAATGCTTTTTAACCAATAAATAAATAAATAAATAAATATTTGATAACTGTTTTTGTCTTCACAGAATATGAGTAGCACATTACATATTTTTAGATAATCTAATTAAGGCTCTAGTGGGCCATGCCCAATTTGTCCTCAGGATGTCCATGCTTTTTCATCATCATCACCTGGACTTTCAGACATTTCAGCAACAGGGTTTTTTTTTTTTTTTTTTTTTTTTTTTTTTTTTTTTGTAGGAGCTCATGGCTGTTGCTATATTTGAGATTGCTGTTTCATCTATCATTATTCTCACAAAGATGCATAGGCACATCTGTGGGCTTTAACTTTAACGATATTTCTGATTGATCTATTCCATATTTTAGAATTGTTTACTTACCATCAGTAACAAAAATCTTGAAATTCTGGGTTTCTGCTACTGATGGTGAATAAGCAAGTCCTAGAGCAGCAGTCCCCTACCTTTTTGGCACCAGGGACCAGGTTAGTGGAAGACAATTTTTCTACAGGGGAAGGGTTGAGGGTGGGGATGATTTCGGGTTGAAACTGTACCACCTCAGATCATGAGGCATTAGATTCTTATAAGGAGTACACAGCCTAGATCCCTCGCATGCACAGTTCACAATAGGGTTTAGGGTCCTATGAGAGTCTAATGCCACCTCTGATCTGACAGGAGGCAGAGCTGAGGTGGTAATGCTTGCTCGCCTGTTGCTCACCTCCTGCTGTGTGGTCCCCCTTCCTAACAGGCCACAGACCCATACTGATACCAGTCTGTGGCCTGGGAGTTGGGGACCCCTGCTTTAGAGTGTTTACCTAGTCCATTTCTGTTGTTTTTGACATTGGAATATCGTTTTATTCATGACATCTTGGTATTGCATATTCCTTTCTTCCCACATTTCATTGTGGCTTTAATTTGCAACTCTCTTAATGACTAATGATGTTGAACATCTTTTCATGCAATTTTTTGTAATTCATGTATCTTCTTTGGTAAAGTATCTATTTAAATCTTTTGCCCACTTTATTATTAGGTTGCTTGTTTCTTATTACTTTTGGAATGTTCTTTATGTATCCTGTATACAAGTCTTTTATGGTATATGTGCTTTGCAAATATTTTTTTCCCAGTCAGTAGCTTGTCTTTTCAGCCTCCTAACAGTGTCTTTTTTTTGGGGGGGGGGAGGGGTTTGCTCTTGTTGCCCAGGCTGGAGTGCAATGGAGCAATCTTGGCTCACTGCAACCTCCACCTCCCAGGTTCAAGCGATTCTCCCACCTCAGCCTCCCATGTAGCTGGGATTACAGGCATGTGCCACCATGCCTGGTAAATTTTTGCATTTTTAGTAGAGATGGGGTTTCCCCATGTTGGTCGGTCTGTTCTTGAACTCCTGACCTCAGGTGATCCACCCGCATCAGCCTCCCAAAGTGCCTAACAGTGTCTTTTGAAGAGCAAATGTTTTATTTTTCACAAAGTCTTTTATTACATTTTTTCCTTCATGTGTTTTACTTCTCGTGTTGCATCTAAGGGAATGCTCCTTAACCAAAAGTCATAAAGAACTTCTACGTTTTCTTCAAAAAGCTTTATAGTTTTAGGTTTATAGTTAGGTCTATGATCCATTCTGAGTTAATTATTTGTATGTATGGTGCTAAGTTTTGTTTGTTTGTTTTGCATATGGATAGCCACTTGTTTCAGCAGCATTTGTTAAAAAGGCAACCCTTTCTTTATTGAACTACCTTTGCATCTTTGTCAAAAATCAATTGTCCATGTATGTGGGTCTATTCTTGGACTCTATTCTGCTCTACTGATCTATTTGTCTTGATGCCAATAACACATTGCCTTGATTACTCTAGCTTTATAATAAGATTTGAAATCAGGCAATGTTGGCCCCAAATTTATCCTTTTTCAGACTGGTTTGGCCTGTTCTAGGTCCTTTGTATTTTCTTCTGCATTTTAGAACCAACTTGTCATTTTCCCTTAAGAACAAACTGGGATTTTAATTGAGATTGTGTTGAATCTACAGAACTATTTTGGGAGAATTGACCTCTTAAGAAGATTGAGTATTTCAACACAGGGTCAAAGTATATATATATATATTACTCCATTTAGTTAGATTTTCTTTCATTTATCTCTCAATGTTTTATAGTTTTCAAGTCTTGCACATCTTTTGTTGGCTTTAATTCTAAGTATTTATCTCTAAGTATTTCCCCGGTGCTTTAAAATTCCTGAGTGCTATTATAAATGACATTGTTTATGAAATTTCAATTCTTTATTATTTGTCGCTAATACATAAAAATACAATTAACTTTTGTATATTGATCTTATAACCCACAATCTTTTTTTTTTTTTTTTTTTTTTTGAGATGCAGTCTTGCTCCAGTCACCAGGCTGGAGTGCAGTGGCATGATTTCAGCTCACTGCAACCTCCGCCTCCTGGGTTCAAGTGATTCTCCTGCCTCAGCCTCCCAAATAGCTGGGGCTACAGGCGCGTGCCACCACGCCCAGCTAATTTTTGTATTTTTAGTAGAGACAGGTATCGGGGGAACTTGTCCCCGATAGTCACGTAGGTTCTTTTCTATTTTCTCTAAGTGTTGGCTGGTCTGAGAAATAAAGGGACAGAGTATAAAATAGAGAAATTTTAAAGCTGGGTATCCAGGGGTGACATCACATGTCGGCAGGTCTGAGAAATAAAGGGACAGAGTACAAAATAGAGAAATTTTAAAGCTGGGTATCCAGGGGTGACATCACATGTCGGCAGGTTCCGTGATACCCCACAAGCCTCAAAACCAGTAAGTTTTTATTAGTGATTTCAAAAGGGGAGGGAGTGTATGAATAGGGTGTGGGTCACAGAGATCACGTGCTTCACAAGGTAATAGAATATCACAAGGCAAATGGAGGCAGGGCAAGATCACAGAACCACAGGACTGGGGTGAAATTAAAATTGCTAATGAAGTTTCGGGCATGCATTGTCATTGATAACATCTTATCAGGAGTTAGGGTTTGAGAGCAGACAACCGGTCTGACCAAAATTTATTAGGCGGGGCTTTCCTCATCCTAATAAGCCTGGGAGCACTACCGGAGACTGGGGCTTATTTCATCTCTACAGCTTCGACCATAAAATATGGCTGCCCCCTGAAGCGGCCATTTTAGAGGCCTACCCTCAGGGATGCATTCTCTTTCTCAGGGGTGTTCCTTGTTGAGAAAAAGAATTCAGTGGTATTTCTCCCATTTGCTTTTGAAAGAAGAGAAATATGGCTCTGTTCTGCCCAGCTCACCAGCGGTCAGAATTTAAGGTTATCTCTCTTGTTCCCTGAACATTGCTGTTATCCTGTTCTTTTTTCAAGGTGCCCAGATTCCGTATTGTTGAAACACACATGCTCTGCAAACAGTTTGTGCAGTTAACGCGTTCATCACAGGGTCCTGAGGCGACATACATCCTCCCCAGTTTACAAAGATGATGGGATTAAGAGATTAAAGTAAAGACAGGCATAGGAAATCACAAGGGTATTGACTGGGGAAGTGATAAGTGTCCATGAAATCTTCACAATTTATGTTCAGAGATTGCAGTAAAGACAGGCGTAAGAAATTATAAAAATATTAATTTGGGGAACTAATAAATGTCCATGAAATCTTCACAATCCACGTTCTTCTGCCATGGCTTCAGCCGATCCCTTGGTTCGGGGTCCCTGACTTCCCGCAACAGACAGGGTTTCACCATATTGGCCAGGATGGTCTTGATCTCTTGACCTCGTGATCTGCCCGCCTCAGCCTCCCAAAGTGCTGGGATTACAGGCATGAGCCACCAAGCTTAGCCATAACCTACAATCTTGATAAATTCATGTGTTAGTTCTAGTAGCTTCTTAGTAGAGTCCATCAGATTTTCTATAAAGACATTCATGTTGTTTGAGAATAAAGATAGTTTTACTTTTTCCTGTCAAATATAAATGCTTTTTATTTATTTTTCTTGCTGATTGCACTTTCCAGAACTTCTAGTAGAATATTGAATAGAAGTGGTAACAGTGGACATTCTTGTGTTATTGCAGGTCTTAGTGTCATAGTCCATTTTGTGCTAACAGAATATCAGACTGGGTAATTTATAATGAACAGAAGTATGTTGGCTCAAGGTTTGAGAGGCTGGGAAGTCTAAGATTGAAGGGCCGGCATATCATAAGGACCTATTCGGTGAGTCATCTCATGGCAGAAGGGCAAAGAGAGGGCAAGAAAGAGCAAGAGATCAAACTTGCAGGCTCAAGCCTTTTTATAAATGGCATTAATCCATTCATGAGGGTGAAGCCTGCATGACCTAAATTCCTCCCATTAGGCTGCACATCCCAACACTATTGTATTGTTTTTCCATGAACATGGAATTGCTTTTAGCAGTGTTTTGTAGTTCTCCTTGTAGAGATCTTTCACCTCCTTGGTCAGATATATTTCTATGTATTTAATTTTTTTTTTTTTTTTTTTTGAGATGGAGTCTTGCTCTGTCACCCAGGCTGGAGTACAGTGGTGCGATCTTGGCTCACTGCAAGCTCCGCCTCCCAGGTGCACACCATTCTCTTGCCTCAGCCTCCCGAGTAGCTGGGACTACAGGTGCCCGCCACCACGCCCAGCTAATTTTTTGTATTTTTTAGTAGAGACAGGGTTTCGCCATGTTAGCCAGGATGGTCTCGATCTCCTGACCTCATGATCTACCCACCTCAGCCTACCAAAGTGCTGGGATTACAGGCGTGAGCCACTGCACCCGGCCAGTATTTCATTTTTTTGTGGCTATTGTAAAGGGATTGTGTTCTTGATTTGGCTCTTAGATTGAACATTATTGGTGTATAGAAATACTACTGATTTTTGTACATTGATTTTGTATCCTGAAAGATTGCTGAGGTCATTTATCCATTCTAGGAGCCTTTTGGTGGAGTCTTTAGGGTTTCCTATGTATAGAATCATATCATCCATAAAGAGAGATGGTTTGACTTCTTTTTTCCCCCTATTTGGATGACTTTTATTTCCTTCTCTTGCATGATTGCTCTGGGTAACACTTCTAGTACTATGAAGAATGAGTGTTAAGAGTAGGCATCCTTGTCTTGTTCCAGTTCTCAAGGGGAATGTTTCCAGTTTTTGCCCATTCAGTATGATGTTGGCTGTGGGTTTATCACAGATAGCTCTCATTATTTTGAGGTATGTTCCTTTGATGTCTAGTTTCTTGGGGGTTTCTATCATGAAGGGATGTAAGACTTTATCAAAAGCTTTTTCTGCATCTATTGAGATGATCATATGTTTTTTGTTTGTATGTATGTATGTGTTTCAAGACAAAGTCTCACTCTGTTGCCCAGGCTGGAGTGGAGTGGTATGATCATGGTCAACTGCAGCCTTGACCTACTGGGCTTAAGCAATTCTCCTACCTCAGCCCCCCGAGTAGCTGTGACTACAGGCACATGCCACCATACCTAGCTAATTTTTTTTTTTTTTTGTTAGAGAGAGTGTCTCACTATGTTTCCCAGGCTGGTCTCAAACTCTTGGTCTCAAGTGATCCTCCTGCCTTGGCTGCTTAAAGTGCTGGAATTACAGGTGTGAACCACCATGCCTAGTCAATTGTTTTTAATTCTGCTTATGTGGTGAATCACATTTATTGATTTGCTTATGTTGAACCAAACTTTCATCCTAGGAATCAAGACTATAAGCCTATGTGATCATGGTGAATTAGCTTATTGATGTGCTGCTGGATTCGGTTTGCTAGTATTTTGTTGAGGATTTTTGCATCTATGTTCATTAGGGATATTGGCCTGTAGTCTTTTTCGGTTGTGTCTTCGCCAAGTTTTGGTATCAGGTGATACTGGCTCCACAGAATTAGTTAGGGAGGAGTCCCTCCTCCTCGATTTTTTGGAATAGTTTCACTAGAATTGGTACCAGCTCTTCTTTGTATGTCTGGTAGAATTCGGCTGTTAGTCTATCTGGTCTGGGACTTCTTTGTTTTTTGGTAGGTGCTTTATTACTAATTACATTTCTGAACTTGATATTGGTCTGTTCAGGGTTTCAATTTCTTGCTGATTAAATTTTGGTAGATTGTATGATTCCAGGAATTTATCCATTTCCTCTAGGTTTTGTAGTTTGTGGCATAGAAGCATTCATAATAGTCTCTGAGGATCTTTTGTATTTCTGTGAGATTGGTTGTCACTTCTGTCATTTCTGATTTTACTTATTTGGATCTTCTCTACTTTTTCTTTGTTAATCTAGCTAGCAGTCTATTGATCTTGATCCTTTCAAAGAACAAACTTTTGTTTCTGTTGATTCTTTGTCTAGATTTTTGTGTCTCAGTTTAGCTCAATTCTGCTCTGATTTTAGTTATTTCTTTTCTTCTGCTAGCTTTGGAGTTCTTGTTTTTCTAGTTCCTTTAGGTGGAATGTCAAATTGTTAATTTAAGATCTTTCTAATTTTTTTGTGGTAGCTATTTAGTGCTATAAACGTTCCTCTTAATATTGCTTTTGATACAACTCAGGGATTTTGGTATGTTGTGTCTTTGTTTTCATTTTTTATTTCTAAGAATTTTTTAAATTCTGTCTTAATTTTGTTGTTCACCCAAAAGTCATTTAGGAGAAAATTGTTTAATTTTCGTGTAATTGTGTAGTTTTGAGAGATCTTCTTGGTATTGATTTCTATTTTTATTCCACTGTGGTCCAAGAGTATGGTTGGTAGGATTTTGAGTTTTTTGAATTTATTGAGACTTGCTTTATGGCCTAGCATGTGGTTGATCTTGCAGTATGTTATGTATGCAGATGAGAAGAATGTATATTCTGTGGTTGATGAGCGGAGTATTTTATAGATGTCTATAAGGTATAATTGGTCAAGTGTCATGTTTAAGTCCAGATTCTTTGTTATATTTGTGCCTCAATGATCTAATAGTGACAGGGTGGTGTTGAAGTCCCTCACTATTATTGTGCAGCTAAATCTTTTTGTACGTCTATTTATTAGCCTATTCTCTTGTTGCTATTAAGAAATACCTGAAACTGGGTAATTTATAAAGAAAAGAGGTTTAGTTGGCTCACAGTTCCATAGACTGTATAGGAAGCATGGTTGGGGAGGCCTCAGGAAACTTTCAATTATGGCAGAAGGGGAAGCAGGCACGTCTTACATGGCTGGAGCAGGAGGAAGAGAAATAAAAAGGGAGGTGCTACCCACTTTTTTTTTTTTTGAGATGGAATTTTGCTCTTTTGCCCAGGCTGGAGTGCACTGGCATGATCTCAGCTCACTGTGACCTCCACCTTCCGGTTTCAAGTGATTCTCCTGCCTCAGTCTCCTGAGATTACAGGCACCTGCCACCATGCCTGGCTAATTTTTGTATTTTTTAGTAGAGACAGGGTTTCACCATGTTGGCCAGGCTAGTCTCGAACTCCTGACCTCGTGATCTGCCTGCCTCAGTGTCCCAAAATGCTAGGATTACAGGCATGAGTCACCACACCTGGCCACTACACACTTTTAAACAACCAGATTTCATGAGAACTCACCCACTATCACAAGAACAACAAGGGGCAAATCCACCCCCATGATCCAATCATCTCTCACCAGGCCCTTCATCCAAAATTGGGGATTATAATTCAAATTGAGATTTGGGCAGGGACACAAATCCAAATCATATAATTCTGCCTGCAACCCCTCCCAAATTTCATGTCCTTCTCACATTGCAAAATGTAGTCATCCCTTCTTCACAGTCTCCCAAGTCTTAACTCATTTCAGCATTAATTCAAAAGTCCACAGTCCAAAGTCTCATCTGAGACAAGGCAAGTCTCTTCTGCCTATGAGCCTGTAAAATCAAAAACAAGTTAATTACTTCCAGTATACAATGGAGGTACAGACACTGGGTAAATACACCCATTCCAAAAGGGAGAAATCAGCCAAAAGAGAGGGGCTGCAGGCCCTATGCAAATCCAAAACACAGAAGGGCAGTCATTAAATCTTAAAGCTCCAAAATAATCTCCTTTGACTCCATGTCTCATATTCAGGGCACACTGATGCAAGGGTTGGGCTCCCAAGGCCTTGAGGAGCTCCACTGCTTTAGCTCTGCAGGGCTCAGCTCCCATGGCTGCTCTCAAGGGCTGGTGTTGAGTGCCTGCAGCTTTCCCAGGCACACTGTACAAGCTCTTGGTGCATCTACCATTCTGGGGTCTGAAGAACAGTGGCCCCTTTTTCACAGTTCCATTAGGAAGTGCCCTAGTGGGGACTGTGTGTGTGGGATCCAACCCCACATTTCCCCTCCACACTATCCTAGTAGAGGTTCTCCATGAGGGCTTCACCCCTGCAGCAGACTTCTGCCTGGACATCCAGGCATTTCCATACATCCTCTGAAATCTAGCTCAAGGTTTCCAAGCCTCAGCTCTTGCCCTCTGAGCATCTGGAGGCTTAACACCACATGAAAACTGCCAAGGCTTATGGCTTGCACCCTCTGGAGTAGGAGTCTGAGACCTATCTGGGGCTCTTTTAGCCACGGCTTGAGCTGGAGGGGCTGGGATGCAGGGAGCAGCATCCTGAGGTTGCACAGGGCATTGAGGTCCTGGGTCTGGCCCACACAACCATTCTTCCCTCCTAGGCCTTGGGGCCTGTGAGGGGAGGGGCTGCCACAAAGGTCTCTGAAATGCCTTTGAGGCATTTTCCCCATTGTCTTTGCTATTAACATTTAGTCCTTTTTACTTATGCAAATTTCTGTAGCTGGTTTGAATTCTTCCCCTGAAAATGGTTTTCTTTTCTACCACATGGCCAGGCTGCAAAATTTCCAAACTTTTACGCCTCCCTTTTAAATATAAGTTCCAGTTTTACATCATTTTTTTTGCTCATGAGTGTGCATAGGCTACTAGAAGCAGCCAGGCTACATCTTGAATGCTTTGCTGCTTAGAAACTTCTTCCACTGGATACCCTAAATCATCACTTTCAAGTTTAAAGTTCCACAGATCCCTAGGGCAGTTGCCCAATGCCTCCAACCTCTTTGCCAAAGCGTAGAAAAGTGACCTTTTCTCTAGTTCCCAATAAGTTCCTCCTCTCCATCTGAGACCATCTCAGCCTGGACTTCATTGTCCATATCACTATCAGCATTTTGGTCACAACATTTTAACAAGGCTCTAGGAAGTTTCAAACTTTCCCTCATCTCCCTGTCTGCTTCTGAGCCCTTCAAACTGTTCCAACCTCTGCCCATTACCCAGTTCCAAAGTCACTTCCGCATTTTCAGGTATCTTTATAGCAGTACCCCGCTTCTGGTGCCAATTTTCTGTATTAGTCGTTTTTACACTGCTATAAAGAAATACACAAAACTGGGTAATTTATAAATAAAAGAGGTTTAGTTGGCTCATGGTTCTGCAGGCTGTACAGTAAGTATGGCTGGGAAACCTTAGGAAACTTACAATCATGGCAGAAGTGGAAGTAGGCATGTCTTACATGGCTGGAGCCTGGGATATAGAGAGAAGGGGTAGGTGCTACACACTTAAACAACCCAATCTCATGAGAACTCACTGAGTGTCATGAGAACAGAAAAGGGGAAATCCACCCCCATGATCCAATCACCTCTCACCAGGCTCTTCCTCCAACACTGGGGATTAGGATTCCACATGAGATTTGGGTGGGGACACAAATCCAAACCATATCACCAACTCTTTACTTTAAGCCTATGGGTGTCATTATGTGTGAGATGGGTGTCTTGAAGAAAGCAGATGGATTGGTCTCATTTTTTAAAAAAATCAAATCACTACTCTGTGTCTTTTAAGTGGGGCATTTAGACCATTTATATTCAAGGTTAATATTGATATGTGAGGTGTTGATCCTATCATGACGTTGTTAGATAGTTGCTTTGTAGTTTCTATTGTGTGGTTGCTTTATAGGATCTATGGGTTATATACTTAAGTGTGTTTTTGCAGTAGCGGGTATCATGTTTTCATTTCCATGTTTAGAACTTCCTTACTTTTAAAAATACATAGTAAACCTGGAATGAACTTAGGTTTGACCTCAGAACTAATTCATGTTGCAGTAAACTGCCTTACTAAGATTGTTTTCCTGGGAAGTGATCTTTACCAAAAGGTTTAAAAATGTCTTTTGGTAGTCTTTAAAGGAGATTATATGTTTATCTATTTGGGGAAATTAAGATAGTTTATCTCTGTGAGTCTTAACTGTATAGCATTCTGTGACATTTACAATGGTGATGGAAGGGTATGTGTGTATGCTTGTGTGTTCTTGATTTTCTTAAATGACATGAAATCTTGTAAGAAAGATAATTCCTACTCTCTAAAACTAGGGTCTTGAACTATATGATTTCTAAGATTTCTTCAAGCCCAGATATCCGATTATGGGTATGATTATTTTTGTTTTCGAGAACAGATTGTGAGGTAGTTGGGGGAGTTTCAAACATTTCCACCAGCAGATGGCACTCTAGCATTTCTACAGCAGGCAACCCTTAGCTATTACTAAAGTAGAAGCTAGGCAAAACTGGACATATAAAAAGAAAAACAGTATGAAATATTTTAGTAATTATTGTAATGCAAAATTACATATGTATCAAGTAATAGGCTTCTATATATACAAATTGATTTTTTTTTTTGAGATGGAGTCTTGCTCTGCTGCCAGGCTGGAGTGCAGTGGTGTGGTCTCAGCTCACTGCAACCTCTGCCTCCCCGGTTCAAGCGATCCCCCTGCCTCAGCCTCCTGAGTAGTTGGGACTAAAGGTACGCTCCACCACACCTGGCTAATTTTTTGTATTTTAGTAGAGATGGGGTTTCACCATGTTGGCCAGGATGGTCTCAATCTCCTGACCTCATGTGGCCCGCTTGCCTTGGCCTCCCAAAGTGCTGGGATTACAGGCATGAGCCATCATGCACAGCTGCAAATTGATTTTAAGTCATAATCCCTTATTGTGCTCCACAGCACCTTTCACCATATTTTTATTATAGCACTTATCAAATGGATTTGTTAGCCTGTTCATTTTTCCAGGTACACTGTGAGGTTTCCAAGGGCAAGGATATTCTTATTCCTCTTTGGATCTCAAGGTGGCAGGAGGACACAATACCTGGTCCATTGTCAGACCTCAATAAATATTTCTTGTTTTTTCCCCTCCCATAATTGGTTAAGTATTGCCTTGAATGTAAGAGACTGTTTACGAACATTGGTCCATGAAAAGTCTTTTTGTTTTATTTTCTTTTTCTTTCAACAACTATCTTATAGGCATCAACTTTAATGCATTTGATGTATGTCCTTTGATGTTTTCGTATCCTTGTAAAATATATTGTTTAACATATGTATTTAATTTGCACTAACATTGTGCTATAGGTATCATTCTGGTTTTGTGTGTTTCTCACCTATCATTGTATTTAAAACCTATCTATTTTGTGTACATATCTATGTGTGCACATTTAGTTCATTGCTTCTAACAGTTGTCCTCATTTTACCTATCTATTTCCTTTGTGATGGACATCTAGGTATCTCCAATTCCTCACTATTAAACTTAGCGCTTTACTGACCATCTTCATTCAAATCTTTTAATGGCCTTTTTGCAAATTTTACTACTGGAGTTTATGCCCAGCAGTGGGATTACTGGCTCTTAGGGAATATACATATTTAATTTCAATAAGTATTGCCAGATCAGTCTCCAGAGTGGCCCAATTAGTTTATACTTCCATCAGCATGCAAGAAGTTTCCCATTTTTCTACATTCACAATTAGTGTTATTCAATATTTCAAATTTCCTAATCAGATGGTATAAAGTGAAAATATTTATTGAATGAAAGAATGATCAGTTTGAGAATCTGTTAAAGCTAGTAGGATGTATGATATTTACTTGCATAATTTTCCACCTTAGGGGATGGTCCCTCTCTATCTGAACTTTCACTTTCTAAATTAGATGTAGAATAGATTCCAATAATTTTTTTGAGATATCCCTTAGAATCTGACCTATTTCTCCTCATTACCTGAAACCTAGGAATCAAATAGATTAAATAATATGGTATCCTTTGTCATTTAAATTTGCTCTCTGAAATTAGAAACCAAATAGAATTGTATAGTGAGGGATCTGGAATATTCTCAGGCCCTCCTCCAAATAAATTATTAAAAAGCTCCTCAGATGATTTTAATGTGCAGCCAGGGGTGAGAATCCCTGACCTAGGCTTGCACATTATTTTCATTTCTACTTGAAAGGGGAAAAGACTATTTTTAAGTATTTGAGCACAGGAAATACTATTTTATTGTGTTGTCCAGGCTTCAGAAAATCAAAAGAAGAATTTAAAATTTAAGTGTCTGATCAAAATTAAATATACTTCCCAAGAGTCATCAGCATGTTGATATCTCTAGATAATGAAAAGGACTAGAAGAATTAGAGAATTTGGTGACAGTTAGGGCTGATAAGGTTTAATATAACTAGTATTGAATTAAGGAAGGTCTTGGATCTGCTTATGTGGGGACAAAACTACTCCAAAGAATTAGGGGTCTAGATGTTAATTCAAGCAGAAGTAAAATATTCAGTTGAGTAAGTATGTACTACTAAAGTCTGTCAGCTGATTTTGATTATTGAGTAGTGGAATGAATCAGTGGTAAGCCTTCTGTTATAAACATTTGCTTAACTCTCCTTATAATGAACTAAACATATTAGAGTATTTAAAAAGGTCAAAGTCTCATGCCTGTAATCACAGCATTTGGGAGGCTAAGGTAGGAGGATTGCTCTAGCCCAAGAGTTTGAGACCAGCCTGGGCAACATGGAGAGACCCTGCCTCTACAAAAAATAAAATAAAAAAAATTCAGGCATAGCTCACACCTGTCATCTCAGCTACACAGCGCTGCTGAAGTGAAAGGATTGCTTGAGTCTAGGAGGTAGAGGCTGCAGTGAGGCATGATCACACCACTGCGCTCCAGCCTGGATGACAGAGTGAGACCATGTCTCGAATAATAATAATAATAATAATAATAATAATAATAAATAAAAATAAAAAGGTCAAAGTATGCCATTAGCCTAGAGAACAAAAGAAAATACAGTTGTAGGCCGGGCGTGGTGGCTCACGCCTGTAATCCCAGCACTTTGGGAGGCTGAGGTGGGCAGATCACGAAGTCAGGAGATTGAGACCATCCTGGCTAACATGGTGAAACCCTGTCTCTACTAAAAATACAAAAAATTAGCCCGGCACGGTGGCGGACGCTTGTAGTCCCAGCTACTCAGGAGGCTGAGGCAGGAGAATGGCGTGAACCCGGGAGGCAGAGCTTGCAGTGAGCTGAGACAGCACCACTGCAGTCCCACCTGGGCGACAGAGCGAGACTCCGTCTCAAAAAAAAAGAAAATACAGTTGTAGCTAGTCACTTTTTTGGCGTTGACAAACACAATTATATTACAGGCAAATGTTTTATTATAGGTCCATTAATCTCAATGTTGAGATTAATATTTTATTTTATTTTCGAGACTGAGTCTCACTCTGTTGCCCAAGCTGGAGTGCAGTGGGGCAATCTCTACTCACTGCAACCTCCGCCTCCCAGGTTTAAGCGATTCTCCTGTGTCAGCCTCCTGAGTAGCTGGGATTACAGGTGCTTGCCACCATGCCCAGCTAATTTTTGTATTTTTAGTAGAGATGGGGTTTTGCCTTGTTGGCCAGGCTGGTCTCGAACTCCCAGCCTCAGGTGATCTGCCTGCCTCAGCCTCCCAAAATGCTGGGATTACAGGGAGATTAATATTTTAAATGTATTGAGATAAATATACATGATTTATATACATTGCTTTCTTAGAAATTATCTTTAAGATTGATTAATATGTAATAATTGTCTAAGAAAACAGTACATATAAAAACAACTTATACATACATACATAGTTAATGAAGCTATAGAACATGTGAAAGGCAATGATTTTTTACCCCTAGGATATTAAAAGTTCTTGGTATTTTCAATAAGAAACATACTCAAAGTGTAGTTCAGTAGAGCTGGCATTAGTTTCAAATTCTTCAAGAAACAGCTTGAAAATTTTAACTCTATAATTTTTTTTTTTTTTTCGAGACAGAGTCTTGCTCTGTCACTGAGGCTGGAGTGCAGTGGTGCAATCTCAGCTCACTGCAACCTCCGCCTCCTGGGTTCAAGCAATTCTCCTGCCTCAGCCTCCTGAGTAGCTGGGACTATAGGCTTGTGCCACCACGCCCAGCTAATTTTTTTTTATTTTTAGTAGAGACAGGGTTTCATTGAGTTAGCCAGGATGGTCTCAATCCCCTAACCTCGTGATCCACCCGCCTTGGCCTCCTAAAGTGCTGGGATTATAGGCGTGAGCCACTGTGCCCGGACTTAACTCTAATTTTTTACCCAAATTATGAAGATAAAGTCTGTGCTTTTTTATGCTATGAGCATGAAATTAAATAGTATATATGTAAATTATATTTCAAAACCTTAGGTTGTAGGTATATAATTTCCTTGTAACCCATCTGTGCAAATTACACTCATCTCCACAGTGAAACCCAACCAGGAGAAGGAAAATGACTTTTAATGAGTAGCAACTATGTGCCAGGTACTAAAGATATTATCTCATTTAATTCTCACAACACATTTGGAGGGAAGTAATCTTATGCCTGTTTTATAGATGGGGAAATTGGGACTCAGCAAGGATAAATAACTTGTTCAACAAAGGTCACATTAGCAGATATTAAATTGGGAATTAGATTTTAATCAGTCTATCGGACTCCGAAGTCCATGCTTTTTTCAATACAATATGATGCTTTTCAGGACTTACCTGAATGTATAAATGGCAAAATTGGCAGGGATGGTAAAAGATAGGTTCTTCAATGGGTGTGACTAAGACATGAGTAATTTTAATCTGCTTTTCTGTTTTCTATCTCTAGCAGTCCCTCAAATAACTGTCATCCCTACCTCCAAACATGCTAAGGGGTTTCAAACTGAACTTATTAGAGTCAATCACATTTATTATGGTTATGATCTTCCCCAAATAAATGTACTGCTTGATGGCAGTAGTAAGGACAAAGACCAGAGTTTTCTTAATATGATGAGGTGGAGCAATCACAGTTATAAATTATGAAGCCATTGAACACATGAAAGGCAATCTGATTTTTTTCCCAGGGACATTACACATAGAAATTCTCAGGTATTTTCGATAACAAACATCCCCAAAGTGTAGTCAGTAGAGCTGGCAATTATTTTCTCCTTCAACATTCCATATGGAGAAAGTGTTGTCATCCCTTGCTTCTCCTGGCAGGACAGAGACAGTCCTTGATGGTAAAATAACATACTTTGTAACCAGCGTTCTCCTGTACTGTCCTTTGCCTATTCCTGTTTCCCCTTTCCTAGTAGAAAATTGAGGACATTTAAAACCTACTCTAATTTCTTCCTTAAAAGATGCTAATCACAGGCAGAAGAGCCTACATGATTAAAATATGTGGTATGGACTTGTTTGACCATATTTATTAACACCATATTATATTAGATAGAGGTGACCTTTTGTTTCAGGTTTACCACTAAGTCATTCATGTATAACTTAATTCTTACCATAGTCATTAGTTAAGGGGATGCATTTTGTGGCACGTGTGGGAGACAGGAAATAAGAATGAATAAGAAAGCGATAGCACAATTGTATAATTTTTTTTATTTTTTGAGATAAGGTCTCGCTCTGTTACCCAGGCTAGAGTGCAGTGGCATGATCTCATGGCTCACTGTAGCCTTGAACTCCCGGGCTTTAGTGATTCTTCCCACCTCAATCTCCTGAGTAGGTTGGACTACAGGCATGTGCCACTATACCCGGATAATTTTTTAAACATTTTGTAGAGACAGAGTCTCACTGTGTTGCTCAGGTTGGTCTCAAACTCCTGGGCTCGAGCAATCCTCCCGTCTTAGCCTTCCAAAGTGCTGGGATTAGCATGAGCCACTGTGCCTGATTGATTGTATATTTTAGAATTTATAAAGTACTTTCCCCGTACATAAACTTACTAATTATTACTTCACTCTTGGATATTATATCAGTTTTACAGATAAGGCAGCTGAGGCTTAGAACCATTAAAAATTTTATCCAAGTTTACAAGACTAGATCTGGTAAAGTCAGGACTTAAACCTAGGGCCTCCAACTCCTACTCTAAGGTTTTTTTTTTGTTGTTGTTTTTGTTTTCCCACTATACATTGACAGGTTCTGGAGGGTTATACAATACTTTAGCCACTTGTGGTGACTAAGAACACAAACCTAGGGTTTAGAGTCAGATGGCCCTGGGTTTAATTCTGTGTTGGTACTTATTAACTGTGTACCATGAGAAAGTTAATATCTGAGTCTCAATTTTTTCATATGTAAACTAGGTATAAGAAGAAGTTTATAAAAAACTCTTCTTAGGGTTTTTTTTGAGAGCACCATGCTTGAACCATGAGATCTCAATAAATATTAGTCATCATAGTTGGGTATACAGGCAGTAAGTGAGGACACAGTGGACTGGCTGTTATATCTTCATGCTTCCCAGTCCTAGTTACAGTGTAAAGCATTTTTTTTATTTCTATTAGATAGCTAGGCATAATTATTGCAGAAGGGGAAAATAGGAATAGTGAAAACTAAGCTTTGAATGTTTAGTAGAAGGAAAGGGCGGGCGGCATATAGAGTTAATGAGTTTGTGACAGGCTGAAAGTGAGAAAAAGCCATAGGAAAAGTCAAAAGAAATCATTGTAGGCCAGGCGTGGTGGCTCACGCCCGTAATCTCAGCACTTTTGGAAGCCGAGGCGGGCAGATCGTGAGGTCAGGAGGTCGAGACCATCCTGGCTAACATGGTGAAACCCTGTCTCCACTAAAAAATACAAAAAAATTAGCTGGGCATGGTGGCGGGCGCCTGTAGTCCCAGTTACTCAGGAGGCTGAGGCAGGAGAATGGCGTGAACCTGGGAGGCAGAGCTTGCAGTGAGCTGAGATCGCACCACTGCACTCCAGCCTGGGTGACAGAGTGAGACTCTGTCGCAAACAAAAAAAAAAAAAAAAAAAAGAAGAAAATCATTGTAGTCAAGATGACCATTAGCTGTACATCTTGCAATACAATATGCTACAAAGTAGAATTTGGACATAAACACAGAATAATATCCCAGTAGTCCCATTCACCAGTCCTAGTACCCATTGTTGGTCACTGGTATATATTTCCACTTGTGTGAGATGAAATGATAATAATATAGGGATTTTTCTTTTCTTTTTTTCCCTTTCTTTTCTTTTTTTGAGATGGAGTTTTGCTCTTGTCGCCTAGACTGGAGTGCAATGGCATGATCTCAGCTCATTGTAACCTCCACCTCCTGAGTTCAAGTGATTTTCCTGCCTCAGCCTCCTGAGTAGCTGGGATTACAGGCACCTGCCACCATGCCCAGCTAAGTTTTGTATTTTTAGTAGAGACTGGGTTTCACCATGTTGGCCAGGCTGGTCTCGAACTCCTGACCTCGGGTGATCCACCCACCTCGACCTCTCAAAGTGCTGGAATTACAGGTGTGAGCCACTGCACCTGGCCGGGATTTTTCGTAAAGCTAAATTTACTCAGTTTAAACAACTGCTCTTTATTTATACTGTAGCTTTTGTTCAGATGTTAAAATTTTCCTTTCTTCTGGAAAGTAATAGAGATAAGTAGTTGACAGTTTTTATTAAGGTCCTTACTAGACGATATAAAAAGTTGACAAACGGGGCTGGGCGTGGTGGCTCATGCCTGTAATCCCGTCACTTTGGGAGGCTGAAGTGGGTGGATTGCCTGAGCTCAAGAGTTTGAGACCAGTCTAGGCAACACGGTGAAGCCCCGTCTCTACTAAAATACAAAAAATTAGCTGGGCGTGGCGGTGTGTGCCTGTAGTCCCAGCTACTTGGGAGGATGAGGCAGGAGAATTGCTTGAACCCGGGAGGCGGAGGTTGCAGTGAGCCAAGATCGCACCACTGCACTCCAACCTGGGCGACAGAGCGAGACTCCGTCTCAAAAAAAAAAACCCTTGACAAACATATGTCCACTCCTCCCCATTAACTAATATTTATTTTGAAATGCCAAAGTCTAGAAATCACTGAATCAGTTAATCTTCACGTTTTCTTACAGTTCTGGGAACCTGGGCTCTTAGATATCAAAGCAATTTATCTATGAAGACCATTCAGTAGACACTAAGCAGAGCATTTCCAAGGAGACATCAGTGCATCTAGTTCCTGACAGTTCATATTTTATTTTTTTAATCTTAATTTTACTTTTTATTTTTTTGAGACAGAGTCTTGCTCTTATCACCCAGGCTGGAGTGCAATGGCTCCGTCTTGGCTCACTGCAACCTCCTCCTCCCAGGTTCAAGCAATTCTTCTGTATCAGCGTCCTGAGTAGCTGGGATTACAGGTGCCCACCACCACACCCAGCTAATTTTTGTATTTTTAGTTGAGACGGGGTTTCACCATGTTGGCCAGGCTGGTCTCGAACTCCTTACCTCAGGTGATCCGCCCGCCTTGGCTCCCAAAGTGCTGGGATTACAGATGTGAGCCACTGCGCCTGGCCTGACAGTTCATATTTTATACAGAGGCCCAATACTTGTCTTCTAGGAAGTTACAATCTAAGACAAAACAGAGATGCAGATTGCTGTCACCTAGCACACAGAAGATAGGATAGAAACATCAATCTAATATACTGATTACTAATGAACTACTTACAGCATATTAATAGATAAGAGGCAAGACAAAAACCATGATATGGTATATGTGTGGCAGCTATTTGCAGAGTATCTCTGGAGATCTAAACCCAAACTAAACCAAAGGGCCAAACAATCAAATCATCTTAGAGACCAACAAGGGCTAACCCCTTAAATATCAGTTATTTCTTTCCCCTGATGTCCTCTATAGAATGACTTAGAATTTCAATGGCTAGACTAGAGAAATGGTTTTCATCAGGAATTAAGAAAACAAGCACTTTGTTTTGTTGGTTTTGATTTTAATACCACATACAGATTCTGATGAAAACATTAAATACTACTTAATTAGGCCAATAAACCATTACAGAGTAGTTAGGTCAGTAAGCAAAAATGGTGAAAATTCATAATTATGTGCATTCTCTTTATACTCAAGTTCATTCTTGGTCACAAGAATAGGTATTTTTGAAAGGTATTAATTATAGACATCTAGTGGATATACATATTCAAATTGTCTTCCATTGGTCCCAATTAACATGGCTTCTAAAAGTGCATTCACTTGTAAGCCAAGGGTATTTTAGGCCCTTGGAAAATCTGGCTCATTGTCAAAAATATATAATTTTAAAATTTCTTAGTATAGCAAATGAACTAATGGCTTTACACGTTAAGTATTTTTTGAAGGAGATGGCCAGGAAAATGTTAATAACTGGGAAAACAAATTATTGAACAGAGACCCAAAACATAATTTACTGTGACAAATAAAAGTATTTATTTTTCACATTGTTCTGGAGAGGGGCATATTATTTCAGTGTGTTGAGCATGATTGGATTTACCATTAATTTATTTCACAGAATTTACTGAGTGCCTACTAAGTGCTCCGGTCTGGGAACACAAAGACAAAAGTGTTTGCTCGCCAGGCTGTTGCCATCTCTAAGAGGTGCTCAATACATACTTAAAAATTACAAGAATTTCGACTGAAATTTATATCACACCACACACCCACACATAGACACACACACACAGTTTAAAGGATCTAGATGTGTTAGAAATGTTCAGGAACTGAAGGAAACAGGCCTTAGGGCTGGAGCCAACATCCAATACTTCATGTAACAGCTTGATTTAAAAAATCATCTTTAAATAATATGACTTGCATTTGCTTTCTCCGATATCCTCATCTTATGCAGTCCTATTTCTAGAAGGTCGTCATGGCGCTTCACAGATGAATGCAACATAATCTCGATTTCCTGGGTGCTTAGGTTGGTAGAGGCTTTTCAGGGAACTTCAGTTGAAGGTCGTCTATTCCAGCTGTTTTCAGATTTGTTAATCCTGGTCTGGGTGGAGGTAGGAGGATACATGTTGCTATTACGCGTTTGCTGGGCTTTAAGACTAACCCTTGTCCATCCACCCCTGGGGAAAACCCTTGCTCTGAATTTTAGGGTTTTGCTTGTTTGATACCAAGGAGGGCCCTGGACGCTTCTGCGTTTCTGACTGCCCACACTACATAAAGTAGTTCCCTTCATCTGCCAAGTAGAAGGCCCATTTTGTCCCAGAAAGAAGCCGAAAGTGGGGCCCAGCAATGTGACTGCAGCAAACTGTGCTTGATCCCTTTCCCGCGCTTCAGGATAGGACCTAGAGTTCAATTTGCAAGCTGTTGTGGGGTGGAAGCTCAATGAGCAGCGGCGGGTCATGCATCACGCGGCTTCCGGCTGTTAGTCCCCATCCAGGGCTATGTGACTCTGGTTTTGACTGGGGGCCGAGATGGAAACCCGAAAGTGTCACTATGGTCCCATCTGGCACTGTAAAGGTGCACTTCCCTGCAGGAGGGCTAAGTATAGGATTGACCTCCAGGAGGGTCTGGAGGGGGGACTCTACCTGTGCAGCAGAATAGAGTGGCCAAGAAGTGGCACAGTTGGACGCAGAGCCGCCCTGACTATCCAAGCACAGCTCAGGTAGCTTCGACTTGGCCAAAGCCAGCATATATTGACACTCCCAAGACCCTTATTCCTCGGTTGCGGGAAGAGCAGAGGAGAGCCAGGGCGCATGTCCCTTTTGGCCCTCGGATCGGAAAAGCTGCTTGACCAGGTCACTGTGTTTTTCCTTCTTGCCACTCTTTGCCCTGTCGAGGTCAGAGGATGCTTCGGTGTGGCTACCCAACGCGTCACAGATATCAGGGCTCCTCTTCGGGGAATCTCCTTCAGGGCTCTATGCTTTGACAGGAATCACCGCCTCAAGACCCTTCTGCAAATTAACCGCCCTTGCTATTGCTGCTTCAACCAGAAAAGGGCCCTGAGCGGACGAAGTGCCTCACGCTGTCAGGACAAACAAGCGTGCTGTCGGTGGGAACACTACCTCAGCGCGTCCGGGGTTGGCGCTGGGGCTTTCGGGTTGGAGTCGGAGCTTGAACCGCCCTCCAGAGCCTCGCAAAGAAGTACGTAAAAACGAGGCGTTTCGCTCTGTACCGAAGACGGTACAACAGCATGGTTTGGATTCCTCTTTCTGCTTCCTGACCCTAGAGGGTTAAATTAGGAGGGTACAACGCCACTCTTTTCTCCTCCTTCCCGCCTGCTCCCCTCCCCTTACCTTTAAAAAGTTAAAAAATGTCTGCAGTAGAAATCTCTTAAAGGGGCGGTGCCGGTGTACGAGTTCTCTTGGCAAGAGTCACTGGGAAGGCTGGCTAGGGGCGTGAGTTCGCTCCACCAGCACCAAAACACTGAAAAAAAAAATTAAAAAAAAAAAAAAAACGAGCGAGCGAGCGAGAGAGAGAGAGAGAGAGTGTGTGTGTGTGTTGGGGGGGTGGTGGGAGGAAGGGAAAAAAAGGGGGGAAAAAGGCGGACAGACACACACTTTAGATAAGGACAATTAGTCACTAGCGAGACCCAGTAGGAAGAGAGCTTTAAATCAGAGGGATTGAATGAGGGTGCTTTGTGCCTTCCCTGAAGCCATGCCCTCCAGCAACTCCCGCCCCCCCGCGTGCCTAGCCCCGGGGGCTCTCTACTTGGCTCTGTTGCTCCATCTCTCCCTTTCCTCCCAAGCTGGAGACAGGAGACCCTTGCCTGTAGACAGAGCTGCAGGTTTGAAGGAAAAGACCCTGATTCTACTTGATGTGAGCACCAAGAACCCAGTCAGGACAGTCAATGAGAACTTCCTCTCTCTGCAGCTGGATCCGTCCATCATTCATGATGGCTGGCTCGATTTCCTAAGGTAAGGCAGGGGCTTCGATGGATCATTTAAAATTTTTTAGTAACAACCCCTCAACCGCTTCCTATCCCCCATTCCAAAGGGGAAAGAAGAAAATAAGCCAAGCAGATCTCTCAAAGAAAGGAGGTTTTCCTCCTCCTGGATTGTGTGCTGTGAGGCTGTAACTAGTGATTGAGAAAAGCAATGTTTTCTATTAAGATGCACATGTTTGCAATGCAGAAGGCATTTCAGAAACTTATCAGTTATGACTGAAAAAATGTTGTGCTTACATATATCCACAATTAGCCTTCCCGTCTCCTGAAAAAGAAACAAGAGGTTCAGAGCAGTTACAAAAGCGAAGAAAAGGTCTCAAACAACAAAGAGCTGAAAGGAATGGGTATGTGTGTGGGGGTGTGTGTGTATGTGAGACAGAGAGGAGAGTGTGTGTGTGTCTGTGAGTGTTCAAGCGGGATTGCACGAAAGTGGAATTTTCCACGGAAAGATCGTTTCGTCAGTTCTCTCCCACTCTCAGACAGAAAACGAATTTAAGCAGAGGCTTGAGTGGTAGGCAAGTTGGATCGGAGTTAAAAATTTTTATTTTATATCCTCCGCTGTCATTTCCAGACTTCAGGACTTTGTAAGGCGCTTTTTATAGACGGAATGCCCTCCCTCCCCCCAGTTCCTCCTCCTTAAATCTCCTGCGGTAACTGCACAGTTTAGCTTTTCTTTAAAGAAAAAAAAAATCCTCGCTGGGGTCACAGTGTTATAAGGGAAGCGGTAAGAGTCCTACAAATACTCCAGGGAGGCTTCGGAGATCTGAACCCCGCACCAGCAGATTAGCAAACCCGGAGGTTTGTGATCCCCTTTGCTCTAGGGCTTGTAATCTAATTGGGCTCACACTTCCCGGGTTGTTGCAGTTTGGCAGTTAGGCAACTGCGATCCCTTCCCATCAGAGACAGAGTTGCAGTGTAAAATACGAAATAAATCCTCTGCAATGTCGAATCCAAGTGTTGAGTTTTAAAAAATTCCCTCCAAGTTGGAGCCTCAGCTGTGGGTTCCCCTCGAAGAGCCGTCAGCGCTCTCAGTCCCACTTTGCCCCGAGGCCAGGTCCGTTGCGCGTCCTTCGTATTTTTCACTCCTTGCGAAATTCGAATTTTGCTTCTTGAGGTGCGCCCGCCTCTCAGCTCTTGGGGTTGTCCCCCTGGCCCGGGTCGGGTCTGCGGACGCGGCAGGTAGCGGGAGGCGCCACGTGGAGCGCTCCTTCCACGTGGAGGAAAGGTAGCCGGAGGACTGAGAGGCTGTAGCTGCCCTTGCTGAGGCCGTTTCGGTTCCTGTTGGTGCGGTTGCTGCGAGGGCGGAACAGCCAGCTCCGCGCGGCCCAGCTTCCTCTTCGAAAGCTCTTTCGTGCAGCAGAGCGCGTCTCTGAGCTCGTCCGAATGTAGGGTGCAATGGAGTTTTCCGCAATGCTTGTCCCACTTTCTTTGAACTCCTACAGCTGCGCAGACCCCCTTTCCCCACTACCTTGCTTTCTTCTTTTTAAAAATCAGCCTGTTCGCCTAAGGCTTTACTGCCTCAGAAACGAGTCTGGAAGGCAGATTTTCGGGGAAGAAATCCTGGCGGAGCGCATTCGCATTGGCTATGCAGGCTTCTGGATGAAAGGTTGTTGGAACTGCCCTTTCCCCAGGACCGGATTCGCGCGGACGTCTCCTTTGCTATAGTAGGCCCACGCGACGCCCTGACTGTGCCTGTCCTGGAGTGCGGTCCCGGAGACTTCAGCCAAACGACCATTCTGGTTACAAGACCCTGGGGTAGCCACGTCTCTTCTCAAAAAACTCTTCAAAAGCAGAGTCTGTTTTTTCTTTCTCGTATCCACCTCCTTTATGATGCTCTTTAACGTCACCATTTGGATTTGGGTTTTCAGAATCTGAAACAGTAAAGCGTTAAAAAATAATTTACAGACCTGGAACTCAACAGCTGATCCCCTCAGCATTATCAGTATCTGCATTGCTCCTTTTCTACTCCTTCCCAAAGCAGCAGTCTTTGGCTTTTAAAAAACCTATTGATGGAAATCCTGACCTTAAATAGATGCAAATGCTATTGTTTTGGTGCTCATTTAGTATCCCGTAACGCGCAGGTTCCACATTTCGGCAAGCTTCATTTTCCCTAGCGGTTCCAAACGGCCCCAAGTGGGAAAGAAGAAAGATGGAGCCTAACTCGGGGGTGGGGTGGGGAGGAGGATGTTACCTTTGCTGAGATCAGGCGGAATTATTTCAGGGGCCAAAGAGACTTTGCCTTTACTGTGTGTGTGTGTGGTAGTGGTGGTGGTGCGGGACTGGAGAAGTGTTCTTGGAAAGGCAAGGGTTTACCCTGGGGATCTCTCCGTCCGGGGATTTGGGAAACAATGCGGTTTTTACAATATAGTGAAAAAGGAAAATCAACTCGGACATTAAAAGAAAGAAAGTAGGAATCCACTTAACCTCAGGCGCCGGGCCTGGTCTGAGAGAAACAAGGCAGGTTTCACCTCCTGCACGGAGGTTTGTGGGGCCCCTGGGGCTGAGGAGGCAATGCCAGCTTTCAGTATACAAGTTTTTGGCAACGGTCGGAAGCCAGAGGTAGGCGCGCCTAGCGCGTCTCCGCCCGGAGCGCTTCCCTGGCAGTGGCAGAAGCCGGGCAACTGTGCTTTAGCGCCGTGCTCGTAGCACGTACACCCACCCCATACAAACACTCTATGAACAAACACTATCTGTAGCCTTTAGGAGATCAGGATCTGGGTGTCTGCGGGAGGGGGCCGCTGCGGGCGCCTGGAAGCGGGAGGCACAGCCCCCGGAGCCGGGCGGTTGAGGGCGGGCTGGGGCGCAGGGCACTAGCTAGACGCTGCGGGAGCGGCCAAGGGCCAGCGTAGACTGCCGGCTGGGGCAGGCATGGAGTCTCTAGCCCCGGCCAAGTCGCCCTCAGGGAGTCGGAAGAGGGCCCTTCTCGGTGCCCCACGCGCTCTCGTCCTGTCCCGGGAAACTTTCCTCTCTTATTCTCTTCCTCTGCAGCTCCAAGCGCTTGGTGACCCTGGCCCGGGGACTTTCGCCCGCCTTTCTGCGCTTCGGGGGCAAAAGGACCGACTTCCTGCAGTTCCAGAACCTGAGGAACCCGGCGAAAAGCCGCGGGGGCCCGGGCCCGGATTACTATCTCAAAAACTATGAGGATGGTGAGAAACTTGATTACCATTCTTTATTTGGGGAGCGGAAGCAAGCCCCCGCTGTGTTTGTGTATCTGTGTGTTCGTGCGTCTGTGTGTTCGTGTGTGTGTTCGTGTGTGTGTGTGTGTGTGTGTATGCGCGCGCGCGCGCGTTGGGGCAGATTTGGAGAGCCTGGTTGCAGCTCGCCTGAAAATGAAAAGTTGGAAGCTTCAGACGAGGAGACACTGCAGTGTGGAACTCCTGACCTCATTGCGCAATGGGGGTTCTCCAAGTTGTTCTCACCCAGCTGCCGGCCTTTTGCTGGGCGGCTGTCTTGGAGGCTGAGAGCTGGTAGCCCAAACTGCTTAGCAGGCTGTTCCTGCGGGGTGTAGATGCAGCAGGTTTTTTGAGAAAATTCAGCCAGGTTCATAGATTATTAAAGGTCAGAGTCATATTTCATTGCTAAAATTCTAGGCAAAGTGCCTTTCTGTTTTTCTTATTTCTTGCCTTCCTGTGATTAGGGTACAGAAGGAATTCAGCCGTTTTTGAAACCCACTCTAAAGTTTTCTGGAATAATCCCTTTTAAATTCGTCCCTTGTTGAGGAAGGTTTGGAAATCTCCACAGTTAGTTCTTCTTCAGATTGCCTAATCTCAGAGTTGCATTTTTTTTTTTTTCTGTTTTAAAATGGGATTCCAAATGCCAGCTTTCTTTCCTGACCGGATTAGATAAGTGTTGGAAGGGCTTTGAAAACTTTAAATCCTATTTCAATCTGAGAGGCCAATCTTTTTTGGTTTGAACAGTCTCATTTTCACTAGGGAAAAAAATGAAAATGCTATTGAAAACTTTTTGTTTAGAAGGTTAGGTGTTAACATCTATAAACTTCCTGTTTAAGTGGAGGGACGTACTTTCAAAGAGGCACGATGAGGGTATTGGTTTCTTGAGCTATTGACACTGTTAAGATTGGATAGAAGAGGCATTAGTGTCCATTCTTGGAGGGCTGTCATCCCCGTTGCTGTTCCTTCTCATAAGTAAACTACAGTTTTATATATAAAGGGCTCAGGGACAGGTTTTCAGAGCCTTCTGAATTTTGTAATATCTTGTCCTTACAAATCAGCTAAAGGAGCAAATGCCCTTGTATTTTCTTGGGCCTTCATTGAAAAGTACTTCTGGAGAGGTATTGGAATGTATTTCAAGGGTGGCAAAGGAACATTTTTTTTTTTTTAAGTGCCAGAATAGAGAAAGAGGGCAAGGCTAAGGCTTCTTGAGTTTGGAGCATGACTAGGACTTACTCTTTTATAACATTTGCCAAAGCATGTAGGTGTTTAAGGCTATATCTTTTCAAAGATAAAAGTCATTGCTATAAAAGTATGGATTGCAAGTAGACTTTTGCTGTCACTCAGCATAAATGCGGAAAGGTAAAAGATAGTCTTTAACAGCACCTCCTATGGTAATTTGACCCAGAACCTTATAGCTCCCAGGGTCACTGTCAGCTCTGTGACATAAGAAGGGAGAATATTAATGGTTTTTCTGATGAGATAGCTCTTCTTCCAATCCATTTGAACTACTTCCTCTTTAGTTTGTGGGAAAACTTGTAAGAGCCCCAGGAATTGCTGGGGGTGAGGGAGGGAGGAAAGGACCATTATAAGTTTAGAAATTGGCCTGTTTCTCCCAACCTTGTACCTAGGATTATGTTACGTTGAGAACAATGAGATCTGCTTAAAATGAAGGCTACAATTTGTTTCCCTTTGTGAAAGGAGAAAGTGGGCATCATGGGGAGAAAAGAAATTGGCAGAAGGCAGTGCCCTGTAAAACTATATAGAATTAAAAAAAAAACATAAATGGAAAAGATTTAAGAGGTTACTTCAGTCCTCTATCACGTCAGAGGCCAGTATAGGATCACTCCATATGGAATCCTTTTCTTGTTTTGTCCAACCTGGCATTAAATAGGAATGTAGTTTTTCACCACTGGTAGGGGAGAGAGTTCTTCTGTCCCATAAGCTTTTGCTGGGAAATTTCTCCTGAATTTTCCCTTTATAAGTATTTACAATTATTCCTGTTTGCATTTTTTAGACATCTATCTTCAAAATAATTTCTGCCTTTGGTGTGAGTGTTAGCTTAAAAAAAATGTTTCCTCATAGCTGTTTTTTATCTAGACTACCTGGATCTAATTCTTTTAAAACTTTCTTTAAAGTCAGTCCTTCCAGACACTAATCTGTTTTATTGCTCCTAGCTGAACTCCTTTTGATTTATGTTTTCCTAGTAATAAGATGCTCTGAACTATATCAGTATTTGAGGCTTTAGCAGAGTTAAAGAGAATGAGAATGTCCTATTTCTGCCCTTTGAAGCTCACATATCCTTAAATTACCCATACTGTCTTTGTTGTTGCATGTTGCATTGCAGAATTCAAGGCAAAATGTTCTTGGTATTGTCTCAGCAATTTTGAAAACATTATGCTTCTGTTGTCCCTTTTCATCTAGTGATAACTGTTATCATCACGAGCATCTTAAAGTAATTAAGCCTTTTTAGGAAATGGCCCTGTAGTAAGCACTTGGGCATAAAGGCATCTTATTTAAAAATGTATTTACTTAAACATAGTACAGAATAACAACATACATTTTGAGTAATGAGATATACCTACTGGCACATTATGAAACTGAATGATACAGTGAAGAGAAAATGGAATTTGGACTTAGGAAGCTTGTACTGCAGGCCTGGCCCTATCACTTATGAATGTGTGGCCCGGGGCTTACTGTTTATAGCATGTGGCTGATGATAATTACCTGCTGTACATTGCTTCTCTGAAGGTTCTAAGAGGTAATGTTTGTAAGTTATTTTTTTGACTGCACAACACTATAAGAAAGGTAAGGATTCTTACTTTCGTTAAAGGTAACTTCAACAAATTTCTAATATATATTTAATGTTTTAAAGTGGGATTAAGGAGTGAGTACGATTTCATGAGACTGAAGTTTTTACAGAAGGCAGAAGGTAGATTTATGGAATTACCTGAGAGGATTGAGAGAATGTAAGGAGAATTATCTTTAAGGAACAGAGTTGAGAACCAAAGGTGGCTTTTGTTATGTACTAATGTTAAAATGAATGGATAGTTGTAGCATTGAGCAAAAAGCCTCCACTTTTCTGGTTAATCCGTTTATATTGCTACCCTAATAAGATTTTTTTTTTTTTTTTTTTTTTTTGAGATGGAGTCTCCTCTGTTGCCCAGGCTGGAGGGCAGTGGCATTATCTTGATTTACTGCAATCTCCGCCTCCTGGGTTCAAGTGATTTTTGTGCCATAGCCTCTTGAGTAGCTGGGATTACAGGTGTGCGCCACCATGCCCGGCTAATTTTTGTATTTTTAGTAGAGATGGGATTTCACCATGTTGGCCAGGCTGGTCTTGAACTCCTGACCTCAAGTGATCTGCCCAGTTCAGCCTCCCAAAGTGCTGGGATTACAGACATGAGCCACTGTGCCCCGCCCCTGATGTGATTTTGTTGTTCCCTTTGTTTCCCCATGAATTAATAATGCAATTAACAACTCATGTGTCTTCTGTTTTCCAGATACTTTCTGAGCACATTAATGCAACTGTATTTTCTCTAACTTTGTAAAACCACTATTTGTGTATCACTTTGGGAGCTTCACTGGTTACTCCTTTAACGCAGTTAACTATTCTACTCTATGCTTAGGCACCTTGAATTACATACACAAATAGTGATGATGGAAGAAGTGAAAATAGAGTTGTTCTTTATACCCTAGGAATCTTACTGTTGCCTAACTTCCTTTTTGTTCTGTGTAATGTTATGCTTTACTTGCTCTCAACAAGGAAATCTTGGGTTATTCTTCTGTTCTTAAGTTTATTTTTTTCCAGTCTTTCCCTCTTTGTATTGTATTCAATGTGGTTTATTTGTATGCATGTTTTTTTAAGACCATAACTGCATCTTTAATGAAGATGTACACCATTTTTTTAATGTACATCAAAAGCCAGCTTAATATTTCTAAAATGTCATTCATCATGTTGCTCTTTTGCTAAAAAACTATGGTTATTTTTGGATTGCTTACATAGTATGTTCAGACTCCTCAACCTGACATTCAAAACCTTTCACATTTCAGGCTCAGCTTACTTTTACTACCCTGTGTTTCCATATACCTTTTATTACAGCCCAACTTACTTGATTGTTCACTGTCTTCTTAAAGCATCTTTATTATCTCAACCCCATACCTTTGTTCAGTTAGTATATGAATGTCTTTGAATGTCTTTGAATGCCTTGAATGTCTTTCTCTTGGCTCAAGTCAGAGCTTACTCCATCCCACCTAGTTTTTGAAGGCCCATTGCAAATGTTCCTTATTTGCACAAAACTGTTCTTGAACAGGTCATTCCACAGTGATCTCTTCTTTCTTTAGAGTGCTGTAGCTTTTACTCTTTATGCTTTTCTTTTGGCTCCTTCTGCCTTGTTTTGCCATTTAATTTTATATATATATATATACATACACACACACATATACACATATATATACACATTCAACTTTATATATATACATTCAACTTTATATATATACATATATATATATATTTTACCTTTCCATCTAGAATGCAAATTCTTTATAGAAAGAGACCATATCTAATTATTGTATATCCACAATGTCTAGCCTTTATGACACATGGTAGATCTTCAGCAAATTTTCTTGGGTGTATGCTAGGTTAAAAGCACTGTGAAAGGCCCTGGGAAAATGGAGGTGACCAGTGGAGAAATGACTGAAGGTATACATGAAGATTCTATTCATTTTACACTTTCAACACATATTCCCATGCAGTCCATTCTTGATGCTTATTTTTTAATGGCATTCTTCATTATTTTAACCATGTGCTCCTTATCTTTGGTTGTCTAAGTTGTCTTGATTTTATGCTATGTGTTAAATTAACTTTACCACCCAGTTTAAAGCCTTGCACTAGAACTACGTTTTAAAAAATTGTATCTGTTTTTACCTTGCCTTTACTTTTGCTTTTCTTTGTTAGCCTAATGTAATTTCTATCCCTGATTTTTCAATTCCTGGTGTAACAGTGCCTTTTCACAACTTTCAAATATCTTTTAGCTTTATCTCCTGAAGACTTTTCAGAGAGCTTCTAAATTCTAAATGATGAATGTGTGTATACTTTGTAAACTCTAAGACACTGTATAACTATTATTATTCTCTTTTCTCTAGGAAGCTTTTCCACAGATGAAGTAGTTAATTCTTTTTCTTTTTAATTCGATTCTATCAATCAAGACTTACGGTGTAAGAACAGCACAACTGCCAAAATACATATTTGCCTTGAACTTATCCACCTTCTATTATCTCATTTTATTTCACATAATGGTTTTGAAATTCTGTTACATTTAATAAGTATGTACTGATTATCTACTCTCTGTTTAGTTTCATGCTAGACAAAGAGTGGAGAATATAAAATAAATAAAAGATGCTATCCCAAATCAACATTAGAACACAACAGTAATAATTGCTTTAGGCGAGATACGTTAATCAAGTGTTGGACTTAGCGGGTGGAACTTTAAAAGAGGATATTTGCATAGCCTTAAAGCATCTCCCTCATAATATATATTAACTAATTATTGTGGTGGTTTTAATATATGTCCACAAATTCTCCACCTCTGGGAGGTGGAGCTTAATTCTTCTTCCCTTGAGTGTGACTTGGATTTAAAGAAGAGAGTCTCCAAAGGGGAAAATAGTAACTTTTCACTGAAGCAATTGACAGATATCATTTTATCAGCGACTAAGGTTAACATCAGCAGATAAATCATATTGATATCATGTATTATTCTCTGATATGATATAATGAGAAGGGCACTTCACCATGTAATATTCTTTCCCCAGATCTGTTACTCTCAGTAAACATGAGAAAACATTAGTCAAACCCAAACTGAAGGATACTCTATAGGATACCTGACTTGTATTCTTCAAAAGATACTGCATCTGCTGTCAATGAACCAATAGTGTAGTTGGTGAGACAACATTAACACTGACAAAACTGAAGAATAACAGAAAGACAATTTAGAATGAAGTGCTAAGTGGAATATAATAGTTTTCCAGGGTATAACAAGAAAAGTAGAGTTGAATGCTGGTGAGACTTAGGTGGGAGTTAGATAGGTAGGTAGACCTTAGAGAGAGAGAGACAAGAAGAGAGGATATGCAACTCAAGGGAAAGAGCATGAGGCAAATCCTCGTATATATTTGGGCAGGAAGGAGACCACCCTGGCTACATAGAAAGTATGTTAGAATTATCTTACTTCATGTGGTAGAACTATGTCAAAATCTCTATAGAAGCCTGTTTACACATTTTTGTTAAATAGAAATGTTTATAATTAAAGAAAAATGTATAAAAATAAAGTACATTAGAAATTATCCCAAGCAAAGTTCATATTGCTAGAATTATGTTTAAATTGGGTTTTAATACATTCTAATCTATTTTTCTTAACTTCAAAATATGTAATTGAAGAAGAAGAAGAAAAAGAAAGTACATGTGTGAGAGAAAATGTTGGTTGGGTAAATCCAGATCAGATTATGGGAATCTTGAAATTTAGGCATAGTAAAATGGAATTGGCCCTAGAGGAAAAAAGAGGCTATTATAACTTATTTTACTTCATTGGAGAAGGGAAGGACACATTTCAACAAGGGCCTTCCATGACACTGCTCTCTCCCATCTTCCCTTTCCAAATCACTAGACACATTCATCCCCTCCCTCTAACTAAACTGTGTTATAATAACTGCATTTGTCAAGGTTTGAGTTACAAAGCATGCTTAACAGACAGATCCTAAAATTGAATTATTAATTAGATCCTTACATTGCAAGTTTTATAAAGTAAAAGGTCTTAAAATTTGCTTGTTATTTTGTTATTCTTTCTTCTTTTGTAGAGTAAATACAGGCTAGTATTTTATAATCATTTATTTACTCATTGAGTAGGCATCCAGTTTCAGGCCCCTGTTTGACACTGAAGCTGGGAAGATTAATGGGGCCCAGGTGTAATTATCGAATTACTTACTACTGACTTCTTGTCACTTCAGCAGCAGCAGCTAAAAGCAGTTTGTAGAGAATTTTAGGCCCAAGAAAAACCTTCATTCTAACTTCATCCTTGGCATTTCACAATTTGTCTGCCAATAACTTTAGAAGGATTTGATATAATTTAATATTCTATTAAAAAGTGTCAGTAATCACCTGAAATTTTATGTATGTTTATTTATTTATGAAGTATTATTTATGTTTATTTTATTCTGCCTTTTGAAATCAAAATGGATGCATTTCTGTAATACATTTGAAATTTTGTACTCAGGCCCTAAGTGTGAGCTGCAGTTCACTATATCCCAGTAAATTTGAATTTGTATCTTACAAAGATTTAGTCACCATGTCTAGTCACAGTGTAGTCATTGTGGCCACGTGCATACTGCTAGAAGTGGTAGAGACCAAGAAATACTGGTCCATTACTTGTGGAGGTGGCTTAATTAATTTCAGTGAATCAGAAAAGCCAGTAAATAAACCTTTTAATGCTGACCACATTTGTATAATTTACCACCTGGGCATTGGGGAAAAAGGTAATTCATCAATTTTTTTTGTACAATGCAACTGTACTACTGTTGCCAATACCAAATTATTATTTCATCTGCCAAATTCATTTAAATTATCTCTCCTGGTCTCCCAATCCCTACTGATGGGATGGGGACCTCATGGAAGAAAAGCAGTTTCTTTCAAAAAGTTTTCTGGTTTTGTTTGGTCTGCTGGTCACGTGATCTGGACTCCTGTAGTCAGAAGTCTCGTCTGACAATCCTTCATCAAAGTGGATTAGATGTTAAGAATCTTAATTTGGGTACTTCTTAGTTCCTTAATCATGCTTTCAGCTATCTCAGTCTGTAAGACAGTAGACTGAAACTCTGAGCTGTGTGTGTGTGTGTGTGTGTGTCAGAGAGAAAGAGAGTGAGAATGAATAAGAGAATCAGAGAATTTTGTGTTTCATTCCCTGAACTTGTCTATCAGTGGTAATTTAGGCCAAGTGAAGACATATTTCTTGACTGGTGGTTAGTGCTGTTCAAGGTTTACATACCTTGTACTAGTTTGTTGAATTATTTTATCCATTGGCTTTCATGATCTAATTGAGTTTAGTTCAGTTCCATTCAGTTTTCTTCACTTTGATATGGTAAAAGACAGTGTAATTTTGCTCAATTCAATAAATGTTTTTTGATTATCAGTTATATATAAGCCAGACTTAGTGCTAGATATTGGGACAACCAAGAGGAATAAACATGAACTGTACTCTCAAGAGTGCTGTGACCTTACATATTAAACATAAATTTTGTAGTGGTCTCCAGTGTCCTCTCTTTAGTTAGACCAATCTTTGCTTAGTTCCTCTACTTCTCCACTTACATATATTATACTTTCCATGTTGAACACACATCTCCCTCTCCCCTGACATTGAAAATTTTACCTGTTCTTGAAAGCTCTGCTCAAATTCCATCTTTCATTAAACCTTCTGCTAAGTCAGTACCCATTAATTTCCCTCTTTCTCTGAATTTTTCTAAAATTCTTTTCTGAATACACACTCCAATTTAGTCCAAGTACCCAGACTGACTTAAGCAGGTCATTTTTGTCCTTAGGAATTTATGATAAAAATACACTGCTATTGTTACACATACAAAAAGCAATGTAGACATAACCATCACCATACTGCATGGAACAGACACATTAAGTCAAACAAAGTATTTATGTTATTTACAAACCTAAATATATGTGTTTTGGTTTTTGTGTAGCAAATAATGAAGAGTGAAATGTATATGCTGTATATTTAGAAAAGATGGGTGCATGCATGTATCTGTATGTTTGTGTTGAAGGAATTAGGGGTTAAACCAGTACCTTATTTTCACTTGGTTTGGAATGTGAAGTTAGAAAGCTGGGAAAAGGTAAACTGCCCAGATTTGGGACATTATCTCTTAAATACTGTGGAAGAATGAATGTTTCTGTGCAGCCCAATAATAGTAATAACACAACCATAATAATAATACTTAACGTTATTGAATGCTTATTATGTGCCAGGTACTGTTTTAAGCAGTGTACATGCATTAATACATTAATCCTTCCATCAACCCTATGAGGAAAGTACTGTTTACCCCATTTGACAGATGGGGAAACTAAGGCACAGAGAGGTTAAGTAATTTGCCCAAGACTACCCAGCTAATGAGTTGTGCTACAGGGACTCAGTGATATCAGTCATTAAACCTTCAAGCTTAAATGGAGCCTCTGCTATGAAGTATTAAATAGCAGGATTAGATCCCAGTCCTGTATTGTGCTTAGGTAAGAGAGGGATTCAATCTTTGAATCATCCGTTGTCTTATTTATTCGTCCATTCATTTGTCTGGCTGCGAAACCCCTAAACTAAGCATTGTGGAGCATTAAAAAAATGTGTGCCATATGCCTTCCCATGAGTATAGTCCCATGAACATATTCAAAGGTCTTGTGGGTTATGACACAAAATAGTTGTTAGGTAAAACAGAGAACAATAACTGCAGGAAGACACATGAACAATTGAAAGAAATGATTGTCACATGTTAGGACATGTTGAAGGAGTAGAACAACAACTGATCCAATGTAGGAAAGGACTTATAGTTTCTCTAGGAAGGAGGTATATTTTGGAAGCAAATGTGTTGAAGGGAATAATAGAAATGGATCAACGGTGTTATTGATGTAAGGGAAATTTTAGGAAAAAAGAGAAATAAGAATATTTGAAAAAATTATTGGACAATTTTGAGAATATTTGAAAAAATTACTGGGCAATTTTATAATTACTTTTTATTTATACACTGAACCATACTCTGACTTATTCTTCCTTCAAGTTTTAAGCCTAGTGAAGTCCTGTGAAGAGAAAAGGGAATTGATAAAGGTGAGATTTGAAGAAAGCCTTTTCTTCATACTTCTTTCCCTTATCTTTCTGTTTGAACTGTGATTTTGTTAAATTCAAGTAGGGAACACAACTATAGACACTTAAAATGAAGAAATCAAGGAACAAAAAGGTTATATAGTCTGCAAAATGTCTCAGGGTTAAGTAACTGTACTAGTAAATGGCTGAGCTGTGGTTGAATCCAGGTCAGTCTCTCTCCAAAGCTGGTGATTTTCATTACCCCTGTTATAACATGGCAGCACAGTGTTTCTCATTCTTCTACCAAGTCAGCTTCAAAGGCCTTTCCCCTAGAGGAAAGGCCTTTATATTAGCTGGAGTCTGATTTGAAAGTTTACTTGTAAATAGGGCTAAATGATAATTATTGTTGTTTCCCTTGTGACTGTTTTCATCTGGTTTGGGCACTCATCACCTCACACCTGTTCTGTAGCACGTCTCAGCTGGGTTTCCTGTTTTCAGCCTCTCTCCATCTTGTTGTCTTATTAACCTTTCTGAAGCTCCACTTTCCTCCTGTCACTGCCTAGCTCGAAACCTTCACAGACATCCCTTGTCTGCCAGCTCAAGTTTTTGAGCTTTCCAAGGCTCCCTATGGTCAGTCTACTCTCCTTGGCCAGCTTTTTCTGTCTGCCTCCCTATAGGAACCTAAGTTTATTCACAAGCAGATGGTATAGCTTGTTACTCTACTTCTACCTTCTCTGACATTCTTTTCATTTCTAACCCTCTGGATATTTCACCCTATCATCCCTCTGCCACATTCTACCCATTTCTGAATTCTGCCTACTTTTCAAAGCCCTGCTCAAGTTTTTCCTCCTTTTCTATGATTCTTTACTGTCTTAGCTCAAAGTGTTTAATTAATTCATTTATGAAACACTTATTGAGCCTGAGTTCCTAAAATGTTTATTGTCTAAAAATCACTCTTGTGGCTATTTTCATATTCTGCTTTATGTTCTCAGGTATTTTTTTGTGAATGTTCATGTAAACTTGGCTCTACTTCTAGATTATAGGGCACTGTGAGAGTAGTGATTGTAACATTTCTGTTGTTTCTACAATCTAGTAAAGTGCCTTTTATGTAGTAGCTCTTCAGTAAGTACTTGTTGACTGGTTATTTCTCACTTATTTGGTAGCTAATATGCTAATAACCTCTCTTCCAATTCTAGTTGTTGCTTAACTTCGTCATACTTTTACAGATTTATGCTTTTTATTCATTTTATTATCAGTGTAATGCATGCACATGAATACTCTCATTAAATAATATGTACATCAAATAAAAATTGAAAGCTGGCCAAGCGTGGTGGCTCATGCCTATAATTCCAGCACTTTGGGAGGCTGAGGCGGGTGGATCACCTGAGGTCAGGATGAGACCAGCCAGGCCAACATGGTGAAACCCCATCTCTACTAAAAATACAAAAATTAGCTGGGCGTGATGGCGGGCACCTGTAATCCCAGCTACTTGGGAGGCTGAGGCAAGAGAATCGCTTGAACCTCGGAGGTGGAGGTTGCAGTGAGATGTTGCACTCCAGCCCGGGCAACAAGAGTGAAACTCCGTCAAAAAAAAAAAAAAAAAAAAAAAGTGAAAGCCTGCCTTCATGTTCCATCCCCACTTTTTTTTTTTTTTTTTTTTTTTGAGACGGAGTCTCACTCTGTTGCCAGGTTGGAGCTGGAGTGCAGTGGCGCAGTCTCAGCTCACTGCAACCTCCACCTCCCAGGTTCAAGAGATTCTCCTGCCTCAGCCTCCAGAGTAGGTGGGACTACAGGCATGCACCACCACGCCCAGCTAATTTTTGTATTTTTAGTGGAGACAGGGTTTCACCGTGTTGGCCAGGATGGTCTCAATCTCTTGAGCTCATGATCCGCCCACCTCGGCTTCCCAAAGTGCTGGGATTACAGGCGTGAACCACCACACCTGGCCTCCATCCCCAATTCTACTCCATAGGTATAACCACTTTCAACAGTCTGACCTGTATCTTTTCAGATCATTTGCCATGCATACAGAAGTATATACATTTTAAAGTATATAGATAGAATCACATTGTTATAAAACTTGCTTGTCTAGATAACCTTATAGTTGGTAATTATGGTGTGTTTTTCAGTGGGTAAAGAATATATGCAGAGGACCTGTTTATTCTCTTTCATTGGTAGTTTTTTTTTTAAACAAGAAGTTATCTGTTTGTTATTTGTGCTATAGTATCATATTTCTCTGATCTAAATTAATTCTTTCCCTGTAACATCTCTTTAAACACCATTATCCATCTTAATTCTTTTAACTATAGTGCATTCTTTGGGTAAGTGTCACAAAAATGGCCATAGCAAAACTAACCTTATGCATCAAAATATGATATCCTTTAATAAAACAAGTGCTTTGTAAAGTTTTGGATGCAGATAGAAAGTGACACTAACATTATTTTGATTTTTGGCTCAAATAGTATATCACTATGTCATTTGTAAGAAATCCTGGCTAAGGAATTTTTGATTCTCTTTGAATATCACTCATCTCATTAATGCTGCTCTGTGAATTTGAATACTAATCAGCCCACAAATAAAGATTTTTAAATACCTGGGATAATGTTTAGTTAGAAACAGACTAAAGAAAGCAGAAGGTCACCATTTTTGAATAGGTCCCTAGCCAGTTGTCTGCAGGAGAAAAATAATTACACTTTACAGTTGTAATATTTAAAGATTGTAAAGACTCTGATTTTCACAGTACAGTACTCTTATTTTAAGTTGGCGTCTCCATTTTATAACTGAGAAAACAGACTCAAGGAAGTTGCTCAAAATAACACGGCTTTTACGTAGAAGAGCTGGGATTAGATCTCAGTACTTATACCTTTAAGCATGACATTCTTAAATGAAGTATAACAGCTAAAAGTAATCCCTCCACTCCAGTGAAGTGAACTGGCATAGGTACTTGTGTTTTGGGGGTGGTTGGGCCAATCTGAAACAGGTTCTCTGGGAGACTAGAGTGGGTCTGTGGTTTCTGGGAGAGGCCATGTGTGCTTGTAGGTGTGCAAGGGTGAGTTTACTCCTGGATTCTTCCATGTTTTTGAACTGTCATTCATTGACAGACTCCTGAAGAGGCTGTAGAATGACATTCTTGGAGACTTAGGACTTGAATCCCAGACCCCCTTTGCAGTAGGCCCCAAACCCAAGGTGTGGTTAGAAACCAGTCCAGAGACTAGGAGCACTATTTGAAAGCACTCTGGGATGCCAAAATCACTTCTGAAACTTCCAAAAAGATTCTAAAAGCCTTTGAAATGCAGACATTCATTAGCTATCACAATGCACCCAGTGAGAGGGAGGAGGAGTCTGTTTCCTTTACTGCAGAGGAGGCCCATAGTGAATAAGCAGAGGAGTGGAAATAGAACTCGAGCTTTCCGGTGACTTAGTCACTAAGCCATGCACACTTTAAAAAATGAATGTAATCACCATTGAGGTAAATCTTTGGTTATCTCTCAGTGGCCTGGTAGGTATGTTATTCTCATCTGGGAGTTTATTTCCTTGTAATTGTTGGAAAAGCAGATCATGGACTTATTTGCCTGGCCATTACGAATCTCCTTGGAAGAGTAGACTTAGGGTAAATCCTGTGAGATGTAGATTCAAAAGGATCTATACTTAGGCTTAGCCAAGTTAAAATCCATAGGTGAAACTAAACATGTAACCTAAAACTATTAGAAAAATAAGTGCTATTGTTTCATAGAACATTTGTAGAAGCAAATGAATGGCACCCCTGTCCAAAAGTCAGGATTTTCAACAACTTGCAGCAGAAAACTTACACTTATGAAATGTCTTCACTTGGGGTTTTTGTGTCACTGAATGACTGAGGTCTTTTGTTTCTGTTGTTTTTCTCATGGCAATAAAGTTGAACTTTAGCAAGCTTTCAAAATGAAATTTCTCATAGAAGTTATAACCACAGGTTTTAAGTTTTCATCACCTAAATGTGGAACAGAACGATTGAAAACTTAGGGGGAGGGGAAAAGAGAGTTGAGGACACATGTGGTGTGTATCAAGAATCAGTGTAAATCAGGAAGGTGTGGTAAGGGGGATTTCCTGTGTTACAGACTTGTTGAAATCATGCTCCCCCACCTTCCATCAATAAATTCCAAATGAAGGTGCTGGCCTTTCTGACACTTTGCAGAGGTAGTTGGCCCCTTACCTGACACTCTGAGTTTCCTTCAGAAAGCTTCAAGGAAACTCAAAGTGTCAGGTAAGGGACAAACTTGTCCTTGGAGATAATGTGTTCTTTGACTGTGGCAGTTACCTACCTGTAGGATTGGACCAGACTAGTACAATCTGAGCCTATTCTTTTTATCCCTGTTGTTGCATTCATTTACGGGTTTCCAGATATTATAATAATAACTACCATTTGTTGATCACTTAAATGTTACAAGTACTGGACCAAGAGCTTTTCAAAGGTGATCAGGTTTGGTCTTCACACCCCCACGAGGCAGGTACTATTAATTGTCCCATTTGATAGAAGCTGATAGAAGTTATCAGTGGTTCCCAACTCTAGCTGTCCATTAGTATTAGCTAGGGGAGCTTTAAAAAATATTGGGGGCAGGCACAGTGGCTCACACCTGAAGTCCCAGAACGTTGTGAGGCTAAGCCAAGAGGATTGTTTGAGGCCAGGTGTTTGAGATCAGCCTAGGCAACATAGGGGGACCCCGTCTCTACAAAATAAAAAGTTAGCTGGGCTTGGTGGCACACACCTGTAGTCTTTGCTACTTGGGAGGCTGAGGCGGGAGGATTGCTTTAGCCCAAGTGTGAGGCAGTGAGACATAATCATGCCACTGCACTCCCGCCTGGATGACAGAGTTTGTCTCAAAAACAAACAAGCAGCAGCAGCAGCACAACGACAACAACAACAAAAACAACAAAACTGGGTCCTAGGCCAATTCAATCAATGTCTAGGGTGGAGCTTAGGCATTGTGATTTAAAAAAATCTGCCCAGGTGGTTCTAAAGTGCACACTGGATAAGAACCTCTGAGTGAATTGATTTGCCAAATGCACTTCAGATGGTCTGCAGTGGCCTTTAAATCTAGAGCCCAAGTATAGCCAGCTTGAATCTAAAGCCAGGCACAGCCAGCTCTTACGGAAAAATGCCTAAAGTTTTAATGTGCATTTGAATCGCCAGTGGATCTAGTAAGAAATAAGATGCTGAATTTCTAACAAACTTCCAGGTGATGCCCTCCTCCTGGCCCGGAGTTTTATAGTTTCAGGTCTTAAATTTAACCCTTTAATCCATTTTGAGTTGGTGTTTGTATAAGATGTGAGATAAAGGTCTAACTGCGTTCTTCTGCACGTGGATATCCAGTTTCTCAACACCATTTATTGAAGAGGCTGTCTTTTCCCTATTGCCTGTTCTTGGCAATTTTGTCAAAAATCAGTTGAGTGTAATGTGTGGCTCCATTTCTGGCCTCTCGGTTCTGTTCCATTGGTATATGTGCCATTTTTTAATGCCAGTACCATACTTTTTTTTCTTTTTATTACGATAGCTTTGTTGTCTATTTTGAAGTCAGGTAGTGTAAGGCCTCCAGCTTAGTTCTTTTTGCTCAAGATTGTTTTGGCTGTTTGGGGTCTTCTGGGGTTCCATATGAATTTTAGGATTTTTTCCTAAATCTATGAAAAATAATACCATTGGGATTTTGTTAGAGACAGCATTGAATCTCTTTGGATAGTATGGATATTTCAATGATATTTATTCTTTGAATCCATGAACATGGGATAGCTCTTATGTGTATGAGTCTTTTACCTGTTTGGTTAAATTTATTCCTAAGTATTTTATTTTTTTGTAGCTATTATAAATAGAATTGTTGTCTTCATTTCAATTTTGTCAGATGCTTTTTCTACATCTGTTGAGATGATCACAAGGTTTTTGTCCTTCATTCTATTAATATGGTGTAACACACACACATTTGTGTATGTTGAATCATCCATGTATCCCTGGGATAAATTCTACTTGTTCATGGTGAATGATTCTCTTAATGTGCTGTTGAATTCAGTTTGTTAGCGTTTTTCAACTATATTCATCAGAGATATTGGCCCATAATTATCTCTTCTTATAGTATCATTGTCTGGCTTTTGTGTCAAGGTAATTCTGGTCTCATAAAATAAGTTTGGAAGTATTCCCTCTTCTTCAATTTTTTGGAAGCATTTGAGAAGGATCGGTATTAGTTCTTTAAATGTTTGGTAGAATTTAGCAGGGAAGCTGTCGGATCCTAGTCTTTTCTTTGAGGAGAGACCTTTTATTTCTGATTCAGTCTCCTTAGTCATTATTGGTCTGTTCAGATTTTTTATTTCTTCACGATTCAGTCTTGGTAGGTTGTGTGTGTCTAGGAATTTATCCACTTCTTCAAGGTTATTCGATTTTCTTGCATATAGCTGCTCCTGGTAGTTTTCTTAGGATCTTTGTGTTTCTGCGGTACAAGTTGTAATGCCTCCTGTTTCATTTATAATTTTATTTATTTTAGTTTTTTCTCTTTTTTCTTAATCTAGCTAAAGATTTGTTGATTTTATCTTTTCAAAAAAACAGCTCTAAGGCTGGGCGCAGTGGCTCACGCCTGTAATCCCAGCACTTTGGGAGGCTGAGGTGGGTGGATCATGAGGTCAGGAGTTCGAGACCAGTCTGATTAATATGGTGAAACCCTGTCTCCACTAAAAATACAAAAATTAGCCAGGCGTGGTGGCATGCACCTGTAGTCCCAGCTACTTGGGAGGCTGAGGCAGAAGAATCGCTTGAACCCGGGAGGTAGAGGTTGCAGTGAGCCAAGATCATGCCACTGCACTCCAGCCTGGGTGACAGAGCAAGACTCCATCTCAAAACAAACAAACAAACAACTCTTAGTTGTATTAATATTTTCTATTGTTTTTCTAGTCACTATTTTATTATTTCTGCTCTGATCTTTATTATTTCCCTCCTTCTGCTAACTTTGGGCCTAGTTTGTTCTTTTTTTCTAGTTCCTTCAGGCATAATGTTAGGTTATTTAAAATCTTTTTTTTTCCCCGTAAGCATTTATTGCTATAAACTTGCATCTTATTTTGCTGCTTCCCATAAGTTTTGGTATATTGTGGCTCCATTTTTATTTGTCTTACAATATTTTAAAATTTGCCTTTTAATTTCTTCATTGATCGATTGTTTATTTAGCAGCATGTTGTTAAATTACCATGTATTTGTGAAATTTCTGAATTTCCTCCTGTTACTGGTTTCTAGTTTTATACTCTTGTGGTTGGAAAATATATTTGATATGATTTCAGTCTTCCTTAATTTGTTAAGATTTGTTTGTGGCCTAATATATGACCAATCCTGGAGAATTTTCCGTATGTGCTCAAGAAGAATGTATGTTTTGCTGCTGTTGGATGGAATGTTTTATATATGTCTGTTATGTCCAATTGGTTTGTAGTATTGTTCATGTCCAGTTTTTCCTTATTAATTTTCTCTCTGGATAATTGCTGAAGGTAGGTTATCGAAGTACCCTGCTATTATTGTATTTGTCCATCAATCCCTTGAGATCTATTAATTTTTGCTTTATATATTTAGGTGCTGCAATGTTTATTGCACAGATATTTTTAACTATTATATGTTCTTCACTAATTAATCCCTTTATCATGTTTGATGACCTTTTTTGTCTATTTAACAGCTTTTGACTTAAAGTACATTTGGTCTAAGTTATAGCTACCCCTCTTCTCTTTTGGTTTCCTTTTGCATGGAGTAGGTTTCCTCATCCCCTCATTTTCAGCCTGTGTCCTTAAAGGGAGAAGTAAGTCTCTTGCAGGCAGCATATAGTTGAGTATTTTTTTTTTTTAATCCATTCAGTCACTCTATGTCTTTTTTTTTTTTTTTTTTTTTTGAGACTGGATCTCACTCTGTCACCCAGGTGGGAGTGCAGTGGTGTAATCATGGCTGACTGCAGCCTCGACCTGCTGGGCTTGGTGATCTTCCCATCTCATTCCTCTCATATAGTTGGGACTACAGGCATGCACCATCATGCCTGGCTAATTTTCTGTATTTTTTGTAGAGATGGGGTTTTGCCATGTTGCGCAGGCTGGTCCTGAATTCCTGGGCTCAAGAAATATGCCTGCTTTGGCCTCCCAAAATGCTGTAATTACAGACATGAGCCACTTTACCTATTCACTCTAATGCCTTTTGATTGCACAATGTAATTCATTTACATTCAAGGTAACTATTGATAGGTAAGGACTTACTACTGTGATTTTGTTAATGTTTTTTGGAGTTTTGTTTGTTTCTTTCTTCCTGTCTTGTCTTCATTTCTGATTAGGTGATTTTTTAAATAGTATTTTGCTTTGATTTGTTTTTGATCTTTTGTGTACAATAGTTCTTTTTGTCCATCGTTTTGCTTTCTGAACTTTCAGTTACTATGGTGCATTACAATAAGATATTTTGAGAGAGAAAGAGGAAGAAAGAAAACATTCACATGTTTGAATTTTATTGTGGTATAACTTGTTATAATACTATTTTATTATAGTATAACTTCTTATAATATAATTATACTATAATAAATTATAGTATATTGTTATAATTGTTCCATTTTATTATTAGTTATTGTTAATCTCTTACTGTGCCTAATTTATAAATTAAACTTTATCATAGGTATGTATGTATAAGAGAAAACATTATATATATTATATGGTTTGGTACTGTGTGTGGTTTCAGGCATCTACTGGGGATCTTGAACTGTATCGCTTGTGAATAAGGTTGGGGGTGGCTATTAAACCTACTATAGGTTTTTGCTTTGTATTTAGAATGAAGCTTACATAAAAACATAGTTATTTTAGGCTTTTTTAAACTGTAGTAACTTCGTTCACATAAAAAAACTCAACACCTTCACTCTACTCCCTCCACATGTTATGTTTGTGATGTCACAATTTATATCTTTGTATATTGCATATTCTTTAAAAACTTTTATTTTTAAGGTTCCTTTATTATAGCCATTATTATTTTTAGTACTTTTAGTAATTTTGTCTTGTAAGCATTATACTAAAGATATAAATTATTCACATACTATCATTACAGTATTTTTCTGAATTTGACTCCCTTTTACCAGTGATTTTTGTATCTTAGTGGGTTTTGGTGTTGCTAGTTAGCATATTTTTCTTTCAGGACTCCGTTTAGCATTTCTTAAAAGACACGTCTGGTGATGATGAGTTCCTTAGTCTTTATTTGTCTGGGAAAGTCTGTCTATCTTTTATTTTGGAAAGGCAGCTTTGCTGGGTACAGTATCCATGATTGGGTATTTTTTTCTTTTAGCCCTTCGAATATGTCATCCTTCTCTCTCCTGGCCTGTAAAGTTTCTGCTGAGAAGTCTTCTGCTAGCCTTGTTATAACTCCCTTATATGTCATTTGCTTCTTTTCTTTTGCTGGTTTCGGAAATCTCTCTTTATCTTTGATTTTTAACAGTTTGATTATAAAATGCCTTGTAGTCTTGTTTGGACTGCAGTTGATTAAAGATCTTTGACTTTCCTGTGCCTGGATATTTATATCTTTCTCTAGATTTGGAAAATATTCTGCTATTATTTTTTAAAATAAGCTTTCTTTCCCAGTCTTCCTCTTATTCTTTTTGAACTCTTATACCTAAAAAATTTGTCCTTTTGATGCTGTCTCATAAATCTTGTAAACTTTCTTCATTCCTTTACACTTTTCTCCTCTGGTTATAGATTTCAAAATAACCAGTCTTTGATTTCATTGATTCTATCTTCTGCTTGATCAGTTCTGCTGTTGAGGCTCTCTATTGCATTTTTCAGTTCATTCATTGTATTTTTTAAGCTCCAGAATTTATGTTTAATTTTAGAAGATAATTTCAATTTCTCTGTTATATTTATAATTTTGGTCATTTATTGGTTTCCAGATTTCATTTGTTTCTTTTTACCATTGACCCTTGAACAACATGGGGGTTAGGAGTGCCAATTCGCCATGCATTCACAAATCCATGTATAACTTATTTATTTATTTATTTTTTTGAGACAGGGTCTTGCTCTGTCAACCACTGCAGCCTTGACCTCCTGGGCTCAAGCGATCCTGCTACCTCAGCCTCCCTAGTAGCTGAGACCATAGCACATGACACCACCCCCGGCTAATTTTTTGTAGAGATTGGGTTTCACCATGTTGCCCAGGCTAGGCTTGAATTCCTCAGTTCAAGTGATCCGTCTGCCTTGGCTTCTCAAATTGCTGGAATTACAGACATGAGACACTGTGCCCAGCACATGCATAACTTTATTTCTGAAAAACATGAGTACTAATAGCCTTCTTTTGACCAGAAGCCTTATGGAACAGTAGATTAACACATATTTTGTTTTTTGCAAATGTGTAAGGTTTTTGCACCTGCTGTTGTAGCTGCACTGACAGCTTCACAGATTTCCTATTCTGTTTTTATAATGATCTTTATGCTGGATTTATCTATATTGAAATGGTGGACATCTGCAGTTGCAGACCTCAACCTACAGTATATATCAAGCAATTGAACTTTTTCTTATAATGTCATGACTTTTCTCTGCTTCCTGGGAGCACTTCCAGCATCACCAGTGGCACTTCACATGAGTCCCATGATGTTAGTCAAGGTTTGCAGCATTGCACTAAACATGGTGGAAAATATGTGAGAACCACAAGAGATCACTTTTTACTGCCATATGTAGTTTATTGGAGAGACAAATTGCTCATGCAGAGATGATTAGCATCACATGACATTTTAGGTCGGTGCTCCCAAGACTTGAACTTACTGCGTAGCAATAGCAGGTGGCTACAAAATTAATATAGTAGTATGGTATGTACAACAGTTAATTTTATGCAGTTATGATTTAATACTGCATTTTATATTTTTTTACATTTCTTTTGACTGTGAATTGGCACGTCCAGTTTGTGTAGGTTTTGATATATATATGTATTTTTATGTGTGTGAAATTTCACATGAAATCCAAGAAAATGAGCTTTTTTTTTTTTTCTTTTGAGACAGAGTCTCACTCTGTTGCCCAGGTCGGAATGCAGTGGTGTGATCTTGACTCACTGCAACCTCTGCCACCCGGGTTCAAGCGATTCTCCTGCCTCAGCCTCCCAAGTGGCTGGGATTACAGGCACCTGCCACCATGCCTGGCTAATTTTTGTAGTTTTGGTAGGACGGGTTTTCACCATCTTGGTCAGGCTTGAACTCCTGACCTCATGATCCACTCACCTCAGCTTCCCAAAGTGCTGGGATTATAGGCGTGAGCCACTATGCCTGGCCTATTTTTTTTCTTTTAAACATTATTCAGACCAGATCTGGTCTATTTTTTTAGTTTTTAAATTTTATTTTAGATTCAGGAGCTACACATGCTTCCTTGTTACATGGGCATGTTACATACTGGTAGGGACTGGGCTTCTAGAGTACCCAGTACCCAAATAGTGAACATTGTACCCAATAAGTAATTTTTCAGCCCTTGCTTCCCTCCCACCTTCCCCGCTTTTGGAGTTGCTGGTGTCTATTATTTACATCTTTATTACCATGTGTACCCATTGTTTAGCTTCCAATTATAAGTGAGAACATGCAGCATTTGGTTTTCTGTTTCTGAGTTAGTTCACTTAGGATAATGGCCTCAGCTCTATACACGTTGTTGTGCAGGACATTTCATTCTTTTTTATGGCTGCAAAGTGTTGAAAAATATTAACTCATAAAGATTTGCATATATTTTATGGCAGCAAATAATATAGACTACTATCTACATATATTTTATGAATTCATGACATACTTAACATTTTCTTTTTTTTAATATTTCTGTGCTATGCAGTTCATCTGCAACTTTTTTTCAAATTGTTGCAAATGTCCAAAAAATGTTTCCATATATTTATTCAAAAAATCTGCATATAGTTGAACCCATGGAGTTTACATGGTGCTGGTCACAGGTCTACTGTATTTTCTTGAGGTTTGTTGAGCTTCCTCAAAATAATTACTGTAAATTATTTATTAGGTGGTTTATACATCTCCATTTCTTTGGAGTCAGCTATTGGGAGATTATTGTGTTCTTTCAGTGGTGTTAATATTTCCTAGGTTTTTCATGTTTCTTGTTACCTTATATTGATGTCTGTGCATTTTGTGAAGTAGGAATTTATTTGAATTTTTGCAGACTGGTTTTGTCTAGGAAAGCCCTTAAGCAGTGAGACAGTCCAGAGTGCTGAGGCACGTCTGAAGCCTGGGACTGCTGGGGTCATCCTCGTGGTGGGGTGGGCCTGGATACTGAATCTGCTAGGCAGGCCAAGAGCTGGTGCTGCCGGATCTGGCTTGGCATTAGGGAAGGTTTGGAGGCTCATTCTGGGGCCATGGGGGCCTGTCCAGCACTGGACTTTACTGAGGATGTCCCAGTTTCAGTGTCCAAGGCAAAGTCTGATTGCTCACTTCCTTCTCTTTCCTTCTCTCTCCATGATGTGCTGCCTAGAGTCAGGGGAGGGGTGACATGGGTAAAATTGTCCCTCTTATTCTCTTCAGTATGTCTTTTCTTATTTTTTGTGCTATGTCCAGGTGCTATAATCTCTCACCTAGTTTTCTTAGCTATTGTGAAGGTTCGTTTGTGTGTGATTAGTTGTTCAAATGGATGTGTCTATAGAGGGGTGATGAGTGCTGGAAAGTCTTATTCTACCATCTTGCTGACATCTGGCTGGGACTCTGGTTTATATTTTATCTCATTTAATCCTCACAACTACCCTACTAAGCAGGTTTCCAAATACCACCATTTAATTCATTTTTAAATTGATACATAATAGATATACATATTTTGGGGATACATGTGATAAAATACTGCCATTTTAAAGATGAAGAAACTGAAGTTCAGCAGGGGTTAAATAACTTGTTCCAGCTTTACAACTAGGATTTGGGAATTAGTGCTAATGATTCTAAAATCTGTCATTTTCAACAATACATGGTTACTCTTGCTCCATTTAAGAGTATCATCATTTTTAGTTTAGTGATGAATACATATGGTTGATCAGAAATACTTGCATCGTTATATTTAATTTCTGAATACCCTTACAACATTTAAAAGCCAAATAGGGGCTAACGATCCTCTTAGTATCAAATAATGATGCCTGAGGATTTGCTCTACATTTCGTCATCTCTGTTCCTCATATCTCTGCTCTTGAGTATATCATGGTGTTTTAAAAATCACTATATATAACCGTTATCTCTATCTCTATATCTGTCTATATCTATATTATCTATATCTATATCTATATCTATATCTATCTATATATCAGATGTGAGGAGGGTATAGATTGTATTCTGGCCTGGCAGTGGATTTACTTTGTTACTTCCAGCACCTGGCTTGCTCTTCCAGTGATCTCATTTTATTTACTAGAATAGGAGATGGCTGTGGTTAGAGTATGGAAGTGAGCATTGTGAGACCCTGGTGATATTGTGGTGGGCTAATGAGTTACCACCATGGAGTATGGCGTCGTGCTCATCTTCTGGCCATTTTGGTTTCTTGGGAGTTGGAAGGGCTCTGGAAAAAACTAGGAGTCTAGGCTGAGAAATTAAGTTTTCTTGGAAATGAAGGAATATAGAATGAGTTTTTGTTTTATGCATATTAACCTTTGATCCCTTTTCTGAGGTTTTTAGTCATTATCAGGAGTATTTGGAAAGGAAGGGATACTCTTGTTTATGTTTCACAAAGTGCCTAATGTTTGGAAATTGATAAGTTACAGATAATAATAATGTGTCATTGGGCAAATCCCATTTCCAATATACTAATGTAATTTAGGAACCAGCTGTAAAAGACTTTCCTTGAAAAATGAAGTTGTAGGGGTTGAGATCAGATTGTGGAAGACAATCTGAGACAGCTTTAGCATTAAGATAAGGGGATTTTATTTTTCTTTAAAAGATAGGGAGTCAAGGAAAGATTGTGACTAAGAAAATTATGTGTGATGTTTTAGGAAGATTTATCTCATGGCTTCTCACAGGACAGAATAGAATAGTGGTGAGGCTGCCTAACTTAGAAGGACCAAAAAGGCTAGTGAAGATATTCAGGAGTGAGATGAGCATGATTACGTTAGTCAAGCAGCAGTGGAAAAGAAAGGGATAGTTAGGGACTCATTACAAAGGAAAAATTGACAGGATATGGTAATTGATTTGATCTGGATAATATCCTTTGCAATTATTTGTATTTGAGTTGCAATATGAAAGGGAGACATTTGTATTTTTTTGGAAAATTTACTGGGATCAAATAATGCTTATAAACTGAGGAGTTAATAGCATGGGCATGAGTCAAACTTAATTTTCAAAAATTCAGTGCAGATTAGATTTTTGGCTCTGTCAAATCAACTGAAAACAATTCACTTTTCTGCTTTTACTTATTTATTCTTTTTGCCTGAGTCCTCTCCTAAAAGCCAAAATGCAGGCAGACAATTTGATAGTTGAAGATGGGTTAAAAAATGGTTTCCAAGTATTGGTACATGGGCAGGAAGTAATTTTGTATGTGAGATACCTTCTTATACAGCTAAATATGACATACCAGTGTGACAGATACATATGAATCTGGTTAATATAGAGGGGAAAATCTTTCTGTAGCTAATAATGTGCTCCTAAACCTACTTTGTTTTCTTACAATTATATGTTCTTGCTTAGAAATAAGGACTGGGTGAGTGAATGGCCCAGTTACTTGTCATCATCATCATTGTCATCATTATTTTATTATTGATGATACTTATTAAAACATTTAATATGAACCAGACATTGTATTCATATTATACCTACCATTTTATTTAATTATCATAACCATCTTATGAGGTAGGTACCATTTTTATTATTGCATAAATGAGGAAGTTTAAGCTGAAAGATGTTAAATAACTTGTTGAAGGTTGTACTGCTAATAAATGTCAGAGCTAGGACAGGAATTCAGATCACTTGACCCCAAATCTCTACTATATCTGCTAAAACACTTCCAGGTACCTCTTCAGCATCAGTTTTAGAGCTATAAAAACTTGCACCCTAATATTATTATACTTCCTAAAGAGAAATCTGGTTATAGGGACAAAGAGTTACTTATAAAATGTTTGATGTCATGTTTCCAGGTGCCTATCGCTTTGCTACATACAGAACACATTTCGGTCAGGCAGTTACTAATAGTAATGGGTCACTATCTGCCCAGGTGATTTTTTTTTATTGTGGTAAAAAAACACATAATATAAAATTTACCATTTTGAACTAATAAATTAATTCAGTAAAGTTGTAGATACAAAATCAGCCTACAAAAATCAGTTGCATTTCTTTACACTAACATTGAGCTATCTGAGAAGGAAATAAAACAATTCCATTTACAATAGCATCAAAGAGGGTAAAATATTTAGGAATAAACTTAAGGAGGTGAAAGACTACTATGCTGAAAACTACAAAACATTGATGAAGGAGTTGAAGAAGACACACGTAAATGGAAAGACATTCCATGTTCATGAGTTAGAAGAATTAATATTTTTAAAGTGTCTGTACTACGGAAAGAAATCTACAGATTCAATGCAATCCCTATCAGAATCTCAATGTCTGTTTTTTTTCTTAACAGAAACAGAGAAAAAAATTCAAAAAATCCATTTGGAATCACAAAAGACCTTGAAATGCCAATGCATTCTTGAGAAAGAACAAAGCTGGAGGCATTACATGTCCTTATTTCAAAATATATTACAGAACTACAGTAATTAAAACAGTTTCGTAAGGGCATAAAGACAGACATATAGACCAAAGGAACATAATTGACAGCCCAGAAATAAGACCATGCATATATGGTCAAATAATCCTTGACAAGGGTGCCATAAATATACAATTGGAAAATGACAGTCCGTTCAACAAGTGATGTTGGGAAAACTGGATATCCACATGCAAAAGAATAAAATTGGACCCTTATTTTACACCATACCCAAAAATCAAACCAAAGTGGACTAAAGACTTAAATGTAATACCTGAAACTGTATGACTCCTAGAAGAAAGAAAATATAGGGGAAGAGCTTCATTATGTCAGTTTTGGCAGTGATTTCTTGGTTCTGACACCCAAAGCACAGGCAACAAAAGCAAAAATAGACAAGTGGAAATATGTCAAACTAAAAAGTTTCTGCACAGCAAAGGAACCAGTTAACATAATGAAAAGACAACTTATGGAACAGGAGAAAGTATTTGCAAACCATATATATAAAAAGGGATTAATATCCAAAATACAAATGATTTTTTTTTTCAAATCAATAGCAAAAAACCAAATAACCTGATTTTTAAAAGGACAAATGACTTGAATAGATATTTCTCCAAAGAAGACATACAGATGACCAACAAGTGTATGAAAATATGCTCAGTATCACTAATCATCAGGGAAATGCAAATTAAACCACAGTGAGATATCACTTCGTACCTGTTAGGATAGCTATTATTTAAAAAATGATAGCTGTTGGCGAGGATGTGGAGAAACTGGAACCCTTTTATACTATCGATGGAAATGTAAGATGGTGCAGCCAGTATGTAAAACAGTATGGAAGTTCCTCAAAAAATTAAAATACTCTATGATCCAGAAATCCTCTTAATCCAAGAGAATTGAAATTAAAATCTCAAAGAGATATTTGCACTCCCATGTTCCTTGCAACAATATTCACAATAGTCAAGATGTGGAAACAACCTAAATGTCCATTGATGGATTAATGAATAAAAAATGTGGTATATATAGACAATGGAATATTATTCAGCCTTAAAAAGAAAGCAGTTTTGTCATGTGTGACAACATGGATGAACCTGGAGCACATTATGCTAAGTGAAATAAACTAATCACAGAAGGAGAAATATTGCATGATCTCGCTTATTTGAAGTATTTGAGATAGTCAAACTAATAGAAACAAAGAGTAGAATGGTGATTTCCAGGTACTGGGAGAAGAGGAAAATGGGAAATTATTATCCAGTGGGTATAAAGTTTCACATATGCAAGATGATTAATTAATTCATTAAGATCAGCTGTAGAGTTTTGTGACCTTAGTTAACAACAGTTATTTGTAAAAATTGAGGGTAGAGCTCATGTTAAGTGTTATTACAATAATATAAAAAATTTCCATCATAGCCTTCATATTATGAAACCCTAAAGTTTATTATATGTACATATTAAGGTTTTAAAGTGTTGTACTATGAGTCTTACCTATAGTTAGGTCATGAGTAGTGATTTGCCATTTCAATAAAATGATGCCATCTGTTATTATTTATGGTATCATAACTCAATTGTAAGCTCTATAAAAGTGGAGTCCATGTCTTTTATTTCTCCCATACCTTGTGCTTTAAAAGCGTTGGAGAACCATGCAGTAGTTAGTGCTTTCGATTTATGCAAAGATTTATTAATTATGAGGAGAGTAAGTAACTTCAAACTAAATGCTGGAAACTGTTATTTTTGAACATTAACTGTGTACCAGACACTGTCCTAAATGTTTAATATAGTTTGTTTCATTTAAACATTTATTAAACCCTGAGAAAAAATTATTATTACTCACATTTTAAACATGAGGTATCTGAGATTCAGAAACATGTGAGTTGTGTGAAATGACATAATTAGTAAGATTTGAAACCAGGCCTTTGCTGTTTTTGATTATTTTTTATTCTTCAAGAAATGTATCTTATTAGCTGGTAATAAATTACTGTGGCCTTGGAAAAAATTCACTTTTTTTTTTTTTTTTGAGACGTTGTCTCACTCTGTTGCCCAAGCTGGAGTGTGGCACGATCTTGGCTCACTGCACACTGCAACCTGTGCTTCCTGGGTTCAAGCAATTCTCCTGCCTCAGCCTCCTGAGTTGCTGGGATTACAGGTGTGCACCACCATGCCCAGCTAATTTTTGTATTTTTGGTAGAGCTGGGGTTTCACCATGTTGGCCATGGTTGGCCAGGCTGGTCTCGAACTCCTGATCTCAGGTGATCCATCCACCTTGGCCTCCCAAAGTAATGGAATTACAGGTGTGAACCAATGCACCTGGCCCATTGTAACCATTTTTAAGTTTACAGTTCAGTAGTGGTATGCTCGGGTGTTACTGAGTCTATGAAAAGGATATATCCTCTCTGTCTTGTTTTTCATCAGACTCATGTTTTATATTAGTATTTCTATATTACATTTACATGATATTTTACTATTTGCTAAGTGCTTTGCATGTATGTGTCATTTAATCTTCAAAAAACTGTCAGGTGGATACTCATTCTTTTCTTAGCAGTATTATTTATTTTGTTTTCTTATTTATTTTTATTTTTAATTTTTATGTACATAGTTGGTATATATATTATGGGATACATGAGATGTTTTGATACAAGCATGCAATGTGAAATAAGCACATAATAGAGAATGGGGTATCCATCCCCTCAAGCATTTATCCTTTGAGTTACAAACAATCCACATACACTCTTGTTATTTTAAAATGTACAATTTATTATTTACTGCAGTCACTCTGTTGTGCTAGCAAACGGTAGGTCTTGTTCATTCTTTCTATTTTTTTGTACCCATTAACCATCTTCACCTCCCTGCCAACCCCCCATGACCCTTCCCAGCCTCTGGTAACAATCCTTTTACTATGTCCATGAGTTTAATTGTTTTGATTTTTTAGATCCCACAAATAAGTGAGAACATGCAATGTTTGTCTATCTGTGCCTGGCTTATTTCACTTAACATAATGATTTCTGTTTCCATCCATGGTGTTGCAAATGACTGAATCTCATTCCTTTTTATGGCTGAATAGTACTCCATTGTGTATATATACCACATTTTCTTTATTCACTCATCTGTTGATGGATACTTAGGTTGATTCCAAATCTTAGCTATTGTAAACAGTGCTGCAACAAACACAAGAGTGCAGATACCTCTTTGATATACTGATTTGTTTTTTTGGGAGGTATATACCCAGTAGTAGGATTGCTGGATAATATGGTAGCTCAATTTTCAGTGTTTTTGAGGAACCTCTAAACTCTTCTCCATAGTGGTCGTACTAATTTACATTTGCACCAGCAATGTACAAGGATTTCCTTTTCTGCACATCCTTGCCAGCATTTGTTATTGCCTGTCTTTTGGATGTAAGCCATTGTAACTGGGGTGAGATAATATCTCCTTGCAGTTTTGATTTGCATGTTTCTGATGATCAGTGATGTTGAGCACCTTTTCATATGCCTGTTTGCCATTTGTATGTCTTATTTTGAGAAATGTCTGTTGAAATCTTTTGCCCATTTTTTTGATCAGATTATTAGATTTTTTTTCCTATAGAGTTTGTTTGAGCTCCTTATGTATTCTGGTTATTAATCCCTTGTCAGATGCGTAGTTTGTAAATGTTTTCTACCATTCTGTGGGTTGTCTCTTCACTTTGTTGGTTGAATCCTTTGCTGTGCAGAAGCTTTTTAACTTGATGTGATACAGGGTATTCATTTTCACTTTGGTTACCTGTGTTTGTGGGGTATTACTCAAGAATTTTTTGCCCAGACCAATGTCCTAGAGATTTTCTGCGATGTTTCCTTTTGGTAGTTTCATAGTTTGAAGTCTTAGATTTAAGTGTTTAATCCATTTTGATTTGACTTTTGCATACAGTAAGAGATGGGGCCTAGTTTTATTCTTCTGCATATGGATATGCAGTTTTCCAGCACCATTTATTGAAGAGACTGTCCTTTCTCCAGTGTATGTTCTGTGTACCTTTGTTGAAAATGAGTTCACTGTAGAGGTGTGTTTTTATTTCTGGGTTCTCTATTCTGTCCGTTGATCTATGTGCCTGTTTTTATGCCACTACCATGCTGTTTTGCTTACTATACCGCTGCAGTACAATATGAAGTCAGGTAATGTGATTCCTCCAGTTTTGTTATGTTTGCTAAGGATAGTTTTGGCTATTCTTGGTCTTTTGTGGTTCCATATAAATTTTAGGACTTTTTTTTGTATTTTGATGAAGAATGTCATTGATACTTTGATAGGGATTGCATTGAATCTGTAGATTGCTATGGGTAAAATGGACATTTTAACAATATTGATTCTTTCAATGCATGAACATGGAATATCTCCATTTTTATGGTGTCCTCTTCAATTCCTTTCATCAATGTTTTATAGTTTTCACTGTAGAGATTGTTTACTTCTTTTGCTAAGCTTATTTCTGGGTGTTTTATTTTATTTCTTGCTACTGTAAATGGGATTACTTTCTTGATTTCTTTTTCAGATTGTTTGTGTTGGCATATAGAAACGCTATTGATTTTTGTATGTCGATTTCATATCCTGCAACTTAACTTATCAGTTCTAATAGTTTTTTTTTTAATGGAGTCTTTGTTTTTTTCCAAATATAAGATTATATCATGTGCAAATGAGGATAATTTGACTTTTTCTTTTCTAATTTTGAGGCCCTTTGTTTTTTTCTCGTCTTATTGCTATATCTAGAACTTCCAGTACTATGCTGCATAGCAGTGGTGTAATTGGGTGCACTTGTCTTGTTCTAGATCTTAGAGGAAAGGCCCATTCAGTATGATACTAGCAGTGGCTCTATTGTATATGGCTTTTATTGTGTTAAGGCATATTCCTTATATACCTAGTTATTTGAGGGTTTTTATCATGAAGGGATGTTTAATTTATCAAATGCGTTTTTAGCATCAGTTGAAATGATCTTTTTTTTGGTCCTTCTTTTTGTTGACATGATATATCATACTGATTGATTTGTCTATGTTGAGCCATCCTTGCATCGCTGAGATAAATCCCACTTGGTCCGAGTGAGTGATCTTTTTAATATGTTGTTTATTTGGCTTGGTTGAATTTTATTGATTCTTGTAACAATGTTCATAAGGGATTTTGGCCTGTAGTTTTCTTTTTTTAATTTGTCTTTGTCTGGTTTTGGTATCAAGATAATTCTGGCCTTGTGGCGTTGTAGAATGAATTTGGAAGTTCTTCCTTCTTCTCTAATTTTTCAGAATAGTTTGAGTAGGTTTGGTAATAGTTCTTCTTTAAATGTTTAATAAAATTCAGCAGTGAAGCCATTGGATCTGGGCTTTTCTTTGCTGGGAAACTTTTTATTAGCATTTTATCTCATTACTTGTTATTGGTCTGTCCAGGTTTTGGATTTTTTTCATGGTTCGATCTTGGTGAGTTGTATGTGTTTATTTCTTTTAGGTTTCCCAGTTTATTGGCATGTAGTTTCTCAAGTAGCCTCTAATTATCTTTTGAATTTCTGCAGTATCAGTTGTAATGTCTTCTTTTTCATCTCTGATTGTATTTATTTGGGTCTTTTTTTTAAAATCTGGCTAAAGATTTGTTGATTGTGTTTGTCTTTTCAGAAAATGAACTTTTTGTTTTATCAATCCTTTGTATTTTTTGTTTCAGTTTCATTGATTTCTGCTCTGGTCTTTATTATTTCTTTTTTCTATTGATTTTGGGTTTGGTTTGCTTTTGCTTTTACAGTTCGTTAAGATGCATCATTATATTGTTTATCTGAAGTTTTTCTACTTTTTTGATGTAGATATTTATTGCTACAGACTTTCTTCTTAGTACTGTTTTTGCTGTGTCCCGTAGGTTTTGGTATGTTGTGCTTCCATTTTCATTTATTTAAAGAAATTGTTAAATTTTCTTCTTAGTTTCTACATTGTCCCACCAATAAGTTAGGAATATATTGTTTAATTTACATGTGTTTTATAGTTTCAAATTTTCTCTTATTATTAATTTCTAGTTTTATTCTATTACATTCAGAGAAAATACTTGATATGATTTTAATTTTTTGAACTTTTAAGAGTTGTTTTGTGGCCTTACGTGGTCTATTTTTGGGAATGACCTATGTACCGAGGATAAGAATATGTATTCTCCAGCTCTTGGATGAAATATTCATTAGATCCATCGGGTCTCTAGTGCAGATTAAATCCAGTGTTTCTTTGTTGATTTTCTATCTGGATGATCTGTCCAATGCTGAAAGTGGGGTGTTGAAGTCTTCAGCTACTATTGTATTGGAGTCTATCTCTCTCCTTAGCTCTAATAATATTTGCTTTTTATAATATATCAGGTGCTCCAGTGTTAGGTGCCTATATATTTATAATTTTTGTATTCTCTTGCTGAATTGACCCCTTTATTCTTATATGATGACCTTTTTGGTTTCTTTTTGTAGTTTTTATCTTGAAATCTATTCAGTGTGATATAAATATAGCTACTCTTGCTCTTTGTTGGTTTACATTTGCACAGAATACCTTTTCCCATCCCTTTATTTTCAGTTTGTGTGTGTCTTTATAGGTGAAGTGTGTTTTTTGTAGGCAACAGATCACTGGGTCTTGTTTTTTTTTTTCTATCCATTCAGCCACTGTATGTCTTTTGATTGGAAAGTTTAGGCTTTTTAAATTCAATGTTATTATTGATAACTAAGGACTTACTTCTGCCATTTTGTTATTTGTTTTCTACTTGTAGTTTTCTCTTCCTTCTTTCCTTCCTTCCTGTCTTCCTTTTAGTGAAGGTGATTTTCTTTGGTAGCGTGTTATAGTTTCTCACCTTTTATTTTTTTGGTACTTGTATGCTTTTTGATTTGAGGTTACCATGAGACAAATAATACCTTATAACTCATTATTTTAAACTGTTGACAGTTTAACACTGTACAAGAAAAGAGAAAACTAATAAAAACTCTACTCTTTCCCCTCTGCTTTTAAACATTTTGTTGTTTCTGTTCCTATCCTGTTGTACTGTCTATGTCTTGAAAAGTTGTTGTAGTTATTATTTTTGATAGTTTTGTCTTTTAGTCTTTCTATTCAAGATATGATTAGTTTACATATTACAATTATAGTGGTATAATATTTTGTATTTTTCTGCACACTTACTATTACCAGTAAGTTTTCTACTTTCAGATGATTTCTTATTGCTCATTAACATCCTTTTTTTTTTTTCATATGAAAAACTCCCTTTAGGATTTCTTGTAGGACAGGTCTGGTATTGATGAAAATCTTCAGCATTTGTTTGTCTCAGAAAGTTTTTATTTCTCCTTCATGTCTGAAGGATATTGTTGCTGAATATACTATTCTAGGTTAAAGTTTTTTCTTTAGCACTTTAAATATGTCATGCTGCCCAGGCACAGTAGCTCATGCCTACAATCCCAGCACTTTGGGAAGCTGAGGATCGCTTGAGCCCAGGAGTTTGAGAATAGCTTTGGGAACATGGTGAAACGCCATTTCTACAAAATAAAAAAAAATAGCCAGATATGGTGGCATATGCCTGTAGTCCCAGCTATTTGGGAGGCTGAGGTGGGAGGATCACCTTAGCCTGGGAGGTTAAGGCTGTGGTGTGCTGTGATTGTGCAACTGCACTCCAGCATAGGTGACCCAGTGAGACTCTGTCTAAAAAAAAAGTCATGCCACTCTTTCCTGGCCCATACGATTTCCACTGAGAAGTCCACTGCCAGATGTATTGGAGCTCCTTTGTTACCGATTTCTTTTCTCTTGCTGCTTTTAGTATCCTTTCTCTAACCTTGACCTTTTGGAGTTTGATTATTAAATGTCTTGAGAGATAGTCTTCTTTGTATTAGATGTGTTTGGTGTTCTATAACCTTCTTGTACTTGAATATTGATTTCTTTTCTAGGTTTGGGACGTTTTCTGATATTATCCCTTTGAATAAACTTTCTATTTCATTCTTTCTTTCTACCTCTTATTTAAGGCCAATAGCTCTTAGATTTGTCATTTTGAGGCTATATTCTTGGTCTTATAGTTATGTTTCATTTTTAAAAATTCTTTTTTCTTTTGTCTCCTCTATGTATGTTCAAATACTCCATCTTCAAGCTTACTAATTATTTCTTCTGATTAATTCTATAATTAAAGGATGTTGATGCATTTTTCATCTCCAGATTTTCTGCTACTTTTTAATTATTTCAGTTTCTTTGTTAAATTTATGTAATAGGATTCTGAATTCCTTCTTTATGTCATCTTGAATTTCTTGGAGTTTCCTTAGAACAGCTATTTTGAATTTCTGTCTGAAAGGTCACGTTTCTCTGCCTCTCCAGGATTGGTCCCTGGTGGCCTATTTAGTTCTTTTGGTGAGGTCATATTTTCCTGGATGTTCTTGATGGTTGTGGATGTTCGTTGGTGTCTGGGCATTGATGAGTTAGATATTTATTGCAGTCTTCACAGTCTTTTTGTACCCATTCTTCTTGGGAACGCTTCCATGTATTCAAAGGGATTTGGGTGTTATGATGTAAGTCTTTGGTCACTGCAGCCATATCTGCATGAGGGGGCACCCCAAGCCAAGTAACAGTGTGGCTTATGCAGTGTCATAGAGGTACTGCCTTGGGAGTCTTGGGTAAGATCCAGGAGAATTCACTGGATTAGGCAGAGACTCTTGTTTTCTTCCCTTACTTTGCCTGCAAACAAATGGAAACAGTCTGTGTCTCTCTGTGCTGAGCTGCCTTGAGATAGGGGAGAGGTGACTTAAGCACCACTGTGTTCACCACCCCTGGGACTGCACTGAGTCAGACCTGAAACCAGCACAGCATTGGGTCTCGCTGACAGTTCATGGTCATAACTGCCTGGCTGCCACCTAAGGGGTCTACAGTCAGCAGTGGTGAAGCCAGCCAGGCTTGTTTCCTTCCATTCAGGGTGGCGAACTACCCCCCAGCCTCAAGTGGGTCCAGAGGTGTTGTCTGGGAGCCAGGGCCTGGAGTTAGGAACCTTAGGAATTTACCTGGTACTCTATTCCACTGCTGCTGAGCTGGCACCCAAATCTCAAGACAAAGTCCTTCCCCTTCTTCTCTCCCCTTTCTTCAAGCAGAGGAGTCTCTCCCTGTGGCCACGACCACCCTAGGCCTGCTGTGAGTACTGCCTGGCTACAGCCAATATTCATTCAAGGCCCAAGAACTCTTCAGTCAGCTTGTGTTGAATGCTGCCAGTCCTGAGTCTCTCCCTTCAGGGCTGTGGGCTCCCCTCTGGCCCAGGGCAGGTCCAGACACACCATCTAGGAGCCAAGGCCTAGAGCTGGGGACTCCCAGGAGCCTGCCTGGTGCTCTGTTCCACTGTGGCTGAGCTGGTACCCAAGCTGATTTTTTTATTTTTATAAAGGTGCTTTTTTTTGTATGGATAGTTGTTCAATTTGGTGTTCCTGCACGGGGAGGGGTGGCGGGAGGGCGAACACAATTGCTGGAGGCTTCTATTTGGCCATCTTGCTCTGCCTCCTCCTCTCCATTTTCCACAGAACATGTTTTGAGAAAGTCTGGGCCTGAGAATATTTTGGGAAGTCAAAGTGGTATAGCAGTTAAGGACGCTGGATTTAGAGTCAGACAGACATATATTTGAACTCTAACTGTGTGATCTTGGACAAGTCAGTTAATGTTGCTAGGCCTTAGTTGTTTTTTTTTTTTGTTTTTTAATCTGTAAAACAGAAATAATAAATAGCTAATACTTATTGAGTATTTCAATCTTTACAGAAATTCTGTGTAACAGATTCTTTCATTATTTCAGTGTTATAGATAGATGTGGAAACTAAGGAACAAAGAGATTATGTAACTTCTGCAAGGTCACTCAGCTTATAAGAGATGAAGTAAAAACATCTAACCCAAGTAGTCTGACTCTAGAATTTGAACTATTAATTAATACTCTGTATTACTACCTTGTGTTGTTGTGAAATGACATCATATTATACATATAAAGTATTAGCACAGTGCCCAATGCATAGTAGGTAGTTAACAAATGGTAGTTACTCTCTCTCTGTTCATTTATATGTCACTACATGGTTGCCCCATAAAGTGATTTGTGACAGGAAGGACTCAGTACTGAAAGATGTTAGAAAAAGCCCATAGAGAGGAAGACAGTGGAGATTCATTAACAGAATTATCCACCTAGGCTAGTTCGCAGAGGGTTGGAGGCCCTGTCTCTGCTCCCAAAGCTGGCCAAAGCAGCCCTTGGGCCCTCTCTTACTAAAGAACAGCAAGAACTTGGTATCAGACAGTGGGTCAATTCATTCAAAGGAAGGGAAGACATTTTAGAAATTTTCATGGGTTTACTTCCATCTCAAAATGGACCCATAAGAGATGCACTGTTCCCTTTAGACCCACAGTCAGAGCCCATTCAGAAGATTATATTCAACATGAATAAAACCAAGCAAACAGGCAAACAAAACAACAGAAAAATCCTTGCTTGGTATGGCATTGGTTATCTGTACCCTGCAGCCAAATGCATTCTTTCGGGACACCAACTTTGGAACTTCCTAATTTAGGGTTAAGCTACAGTTTTCACGTGGTTCTGGTGTTACTTTGTGCATGGCTCCCACATACACAAACTTTGCAGTAGAGAGCACTTTATTAGAATTTCGACACAATGACAGAACTGCTTAAGTAAGTTCATGCTTTTTATTGAGGCCCTCTCCTCTCCTCCCAAGGTCAGGGTCTTTTTCTCCTTAATTGTCTGTTCTGACATGTGGAAAAGGAGAGAAAGTTAGGTGTTTCTGTCTTTTGGGGAAATGTGGTATCTTCCATTTAAACTTACTCTCATATTGTTTTGCTTTCTTGGCCTGTTTATATAAATACAAGAAGCCAGAAGCCAGTGAAAATAAAAATCATGAAGTTATCCATGAGACATGCAGAAGCAGCCTCCATGTATGATAAACAAGCTCAGCTGCAGGAAGATCTGTGGTCTGATATTCATTACTGAAAAACTTGCATTGGATGGACAGTTTGTCCGGATGAGTTAATTAATTTTAAGAGTTCTCTGTCTTCTTAGAAATATACCATTCCAGATTGGCTGAAAGCATGTTTATTTTCAACATTCATCGGTAATTCTGGACCAGCCACTCCACAGTTTGGTTTTCCTTGGTGCCAGCTGCATGTGGCAGAAAAGTTAATTAGATGTCTCTTGTGTTAAAAGAGGAAAAAGTCAGGTGGAGGAACAGGACTCTTGCAGAGAAGGGAGTGTAGAATTTCCAATTTTCCTCAGGACTGAGAAGTCATTAGCACACAGACTAGTCCATGAGGAGCTCAGGGAGTTTTTCCAAGGATAGCTTCTCATCTCTGCAAATGAATTTACATTTTGATATTATAAAAATATTTAAACAAATTATTTCGCTTGTCCAAAAGCTTTTTTTCTATCTCACATTTATCCTGCCTTCCAAGTCCTATTTGAGTCCTACCTTTACTCCCAAACATTCTCTTACTACAGTGGCTTTGAGATTAAGCCTCCTCTTCTCTGAAGTTCTAAAGAACTAGGAGACGATAGCCATGCTTTTTCCCAATATATTGTATGATTTGCTGTTGTTTCCAGTATATTTAGTAGATATCTCAATTAGATTTAGGCGAGGAATTACCCTGTGAATGGGTAAAACAAAAGATAACCTTTGCAAATGATTTTAAAAGAATTCCTGTTCCTTCTCCTCCTCTTCCCTATCGCCTTTTAATTGGTCAACATTATTAAGGTAAAATTTGCCAATTTTTAAGTATATAATTTGGTGAGTTTTGATAAATATGTTCATTCGTTAGCTACTACCATACTGATAGAACATTTCTATTCCTCAAAAAGTTTCTTCTTGCTCCTTTACAGTCAACCCTCCACCCCACTCCCCCTAGGAACTACTGATCTGTTTTCTGTCATTATAGTTGGGCTACTTTCACTTAGCGTAATGTTTTGGGGATTCATCAATGTTGTTGCAGAGTTTGTTTCTTTTTATTGTAAGTAGTAGTATGTTGAATGTATATATACACTTGTCCCTCAATATCCATAGGGGATTGGAGGACCCATCGTGGGTATCAAAATCCATGGATGCTCATGTCCTGTAGTTGGCCCTGCAGAAACCATGGGTATGAATTTGCTTACTATACAATTTGCTTATCCATTTACCACCTGATGGAAATTTAGGTTGTTTCCAGTTTTGGGTATTATGAATAAAACTGCTATGAAGATTTATATCTTTTCATGGACGTATGTTTCTATCTCTTTGGAGCAAATACCTAGGAGTGGTTTTCATGGATTGTGTAGCAGGTATATGTTTAACTTTTTAAGAAACTGCCAAACTTTTTCCCCAAGTGGTTGGACCATTTTTGTATTCCCACCAGCAATGTGTGAAAGTTAAAGTTGTTCCACATCCTTATCAAAGCTTATTACAGTCAGTCTTTTTAATTTTAGCAGTTCTAGTGAGTATTCAGTAGTATCTTACTACGTTTTCATTTGCATTTCCCTAATGACTAATGATAATGCACATTGTTTTATGTGCTTATTTGGCATTTGTATTCTTTGGCGAAATTCCTGTTCACATCCTTTCTTTATCTTTAAATTGAGTTGTTGGTCCTATTATTGAATTGTAAGTGTTTTCAGAATACCAGTCTTTTGTCAGATATTTGTTTCGTAAATATTTTTCCTTGTATCTGGTTTGCCTTTTCATTTTCTTAAAGTGTCTTTTGAAGAGTAAAAGTTTTAAATTTTGATGAAATCCAGTTCATAATTTAAAAAGTAATTTGTGCTTTTTATGTCCTAGGGTTTATAAAATACATTTTAAAATAATTTCTTTCAAAAATTATACTGCTTCATGCAAAGTATAAGTACACTTCTCTGTCTTACCTCTTGCTGTTGATGTCATAATTTCACTCCAACATATTCTATACATGAAATTTTTTGTTTCCATCTTTGCTTGAAACATTGTTACTACTTAGGATGATTAACAATAAGAAAAAAAGTGATTTTGATTTTATCTTCATTTATTTCTTTTCTGATATTATTCAATTTTCTTTTATATTCAAGTTTTTGAGGCTGGGTGGGGTAGCTCATGCCTATAATCCCAGCACTTTGGGAGGCTGAGGTTTGGGGATTGCTTGAGTCCAGGAGTTCGAGACCAGTCTGAGCAGCATGACAAAACTCCATCTCTACAAAAAATACAAAACACTAACTGGGTATGGGAGTGTGTGTTTATAGTTCCAGCTACTAGGGAGACTGAAGTGGGAGGATAGCTTGAGCCAGGGAGGTTGAGGCTGAGGCTGCAGTGAGCCGTTACTGTGCCACTGCACTCTAGCCTGGACAACAGAATGAGACCCTGTCTCAAAAAAAAATGTTTTTGACATATATTCCTTCTGTCTGAAGGCCTTTTCTTTAGTATTTTTTAAAGAGTAAGCATGCCTCCAGGAATTTAAGTTTTTTTTCTTCATTTTTGAAGGATTTTTTGCATAGTATGGAATTTGAGTTAACATTTTTTTTCTTCTAGCACTTTAAAGATGTCAGTCCATTTTCTTCCATAGTTTCTGATGAGAAGTCTGCTGTAAATCTCTCTTTTTTTTTTTTTTTTTTTTGAGATGGAGTCTTGCTCTGTCACCTAGGCTGGAGTACAGTGGCGCAGTCTCGGCTCACTGCAACCTCCACCTCTCGGGTTCAAACGATTCTTCTGCCTCAGCCTCCCGAGTAGCTTGGACTACAGGCACCTGACACCACGCCCGGCTAATTTTTGTATTTTTAGTAGAGACAGGGTTTCACCATATTGGCCAGGCTGGTCTCGAACTCCTGACCTTGTGATCCACCTGCCTCGGCCTCTCAAAGTGCTGGAATTACAGGTGTGAGCCACCATGCCTGGTGTGCAATTCTTATTCTTATTCCTTTATAGGCAATGTATCTTTTTCCTTTGGCTGCTTTCAAGATTTTCTCTTTGTCTTTGGTTTTTAGCAGTTTAATTATGATATGCCTTGTGTGTGTGTGTGTGTGTGTGTGTGTGTGTGTGTGTGTGTGTGTGTGGTTATTTATCCTGCTTAATGTTATCAGTGTTTATTGGATCTGGCCATGGCTTATTGTCTGTCACTAATTTTGGAAATTTCTCAGCCATTATTTCTTTGGCCCTGTTCTTTCTCTCTTTGCCTTTTAGGATTCCAATTATGCATATACCAAGTTTCTCTGCTCTATTCAGAAAACTGAATATTCTCTATTCAGTTTTTTTCACTCTTTTTTCCTCTTTGCATTTCATTTAGATAATTTCTATTGATCTATCTTCTCTTGCTTGTATTGTTTCTGACAAAATATCCGCCATCATTCCTCCCTGCCCCACCTCTATTTTTCTTTTCTTTTTTTGTCTTTTGAGTTGGAGTCTCGCTCTGTCGCCCAGGCTGGAGTGCAGTGGCGCAGTCTCGGCTTACTGCAAGCTCTGCCTCCTGGGTTCACGCCATTCTCCTGCCTCAGCCTCCCGAGTAGCTGGGACTAAAGACACCTGCCACTACGCCTGGCTAATTTTTTGTATTTTTAGTAGAGATGGGGTTAGCCAGGATGGTCTCAATCTCCTGACCTCGTGATCTGCCCGCCTTGGCCTCCCAAAGTGCTGGGATTACAGGCGTGAGCCACTGCAGCTGGCAGCCCCACTTCTATTTTTCTGTACCTGTATGTGCCTTTTTCATTTGGCTAATTTTTAGAATTTATATTCATCTCTAGTTTTTGGCAATTCGATTATGATGATTATGGTATTGTTTTCTTCTTATCTCTTCTTCTTGGGTGTTCTCTGGGTTTACAGTTTTCATTTAGTTTAGAAGTTTGTGTTGTTTTTTATTTTTTTGAGACAGAGTCTTTGCTCTGGCACCCAGGCTGTAGTGCAGTGGTATGAACTTGGCTCACTGCACCCTCCGCCTCCTGGGTTCAAGTGATTCTTCTCCCTCAGCCTCCCTAGTAGCTGGGATTATAAGTGTGTGTCATCACACCTGGCTAATTTTTTTTTTTGTATTTTTAGTCAAGACAGGGCTTCACCATGTAGGCCAGGCTGGTCTTGAACTCCTGACCTTAGGTGATCTGCCAGCCTTAGCCTCCCAAAGTGCTGGGATTACAGGTGTGAGGCACTGCACCCAGCCAATTTAGAAGTTTTGACCATTAAGGTTTCAAATACTTTTTTCCTGTCTTCTCCGTTCATTTTTTTGGAGGTACCAATTACTTGTATGTTAGGCCAGTTAATATAAGCTGTTAGCTCAGTGATCCTCTGTTACATTTTTTAAGTGTTTTTCTCTCTCTCTCTCTCTCTATATATATATATAAAACATATATATGTATGTTATATATATATAACATACATATATATAATATATAATATATATAATTATATATATATAATTTTGGGTAGTTATGTTGCCACATCTTCAACTCCATTGGTCTTTTCTTCAGCAGTGTTTAAGTTACTATTAATCCAATCTAGTATATTTTTCATTTCTGCTATATATTTATTTTTAGAAACTCAACTTGTGTCTTTTATACATTTTATAGTTCTCATTATTACTCTCCTGTTTTCCTCTACCTTCTTGAACATATGTAATATATTTCTTAATGGCCTTCCTCTTAGCTTTTTTTTTTTTTTTTTTTTTTTTTTGAGACAGTCTCACTCTGTTGCCCAGGCTGGAGTGCAATGGTGTGATCTCAACTCACTGCAATCTCCACCTCCTGGGTTCAAGTGATTCTCCTGCTTCAGCCTCCCGAATAGCTGGGCCTATAGGCGTGCACCACCAAGCCTGGCTAATTTTTATGTTTTTAGTAGAGACAGGGTTTCACCATGTTGGTCAGGCTGGTCTCAAACTCCTGACCTCAAATGATCTGCCTGTCTTGGCCTCCCAAACTGCTGGGATTACAGGTGTGAGCCACCATGCCCGGATGCTTTTTTCTTATCTTTGCTTGCTCTTTCTACCCTCTGTATCATTTTGATATCTGTTTATATTTATTGATTTTTCTCTTCTTTATGGATCATATTTTCCTGCTTCATATGCCTGGTAATTTTTAATTGGATGTCAGACATTTTGAGTTTTATGTTGTTGGGTGCTAGTTGATTTGATATTCCTTTAAATTTTTTTGTTTTTTTCTGGGATGAAGTTAAGTTCCTTGGAGTCAGTTTTTTTTTGTTTTTTAAGGCTTTCTTCAAAATTTGTTAGGGTGGTAAAAAACAGTTCTTAGTCTATGCTAATTTGGCTTCTCTACTGAGGCTTTCTGAGGCTGTCAGTACCCTTCTATATTCATACCCTTCTTACTCAGTGCCTTATGTGTTACGAAGTCTTTTCAGTCTGGCTGTCCAAACTGAACTATTCCTGGTCCTATGTGAACTATGGTGATTGCTTCACTTACTTCTTCCTGGTGGTTCTGTTATAGAAACACCAGGGGTTTGGTCCAGGTCCTGCTGCTTGCCGCACAGAAGGCCAATGACTGAGATGACAAGTATTGTCAAGGAAGAAGGCTTTAATCGGGTGCTGCAGTTGAGGAGATGGGAGCTCAGCATCAAATCCGTCACCCTGATTGACTAAAATTAGGGGTTTATATAGCAGGGAAGAAATGTAACAATGTGTAAGAAAACAGGAATTAGGGAGGGCCAAGGAGGCATGTAGTGTGGTGATCTTGTGAGTTTCTGTTCTTTGATACTTTTTTGAGAGGCCTGAAGGTCCTTTCCTGAGGATAAAACAAATACAAGTTTCCAGCTGTAACAGCAGAAAGGTCAGTTTCCATGTTTATCCAAAAACAACTGTGTACAGGGACTATTGGGGCCATTTAAATTACTTTCCTTGCCTCAGTAGTTTCCTTACGTATATGCATAGGTCATTACCTAAATACCATCAGGGAACCTCTCTGCAGGTCTCTGGAGCTTTTGCTCTTTGTGAAGCTCCGTCTCCTATACTCTGTCCTATAAATTCTAGTTGCCTTGGCCACTCTTAACTCTGAATTGTGTTTCCTTGACTCAGTAAGACTACTGAGCTCTGTTTGGAATCCTCCTGCCTGTACTACAGTCTGAAAACTGTCTGTAGGCATTGAGGTGAGGGTACTCATAGGGCTCACCTTATTTGTTTTTCCTTCCTCAGGGATCACTGTCCTGCACTTTCTGTTTACCTATATCTGAAACTGTTGTTTTATGTATTTTGATTTTTTTAAATTTTTTTTTTTTTTGTGGTGGCGTGATCTCTGCTCACTGCAAGCTCCACCTCCTGGGTTCACACCATTCTCTTGCCTCAGCCTCCCGAGTAACTGGGACTACAGGCGCCTGCCACCACACCTGGCTAATGTTTTGTATTTTTAGTAGAGACAGGGTTTCACCATGTTGGCCAGGATGGTCTCGATCTCCTGACCTCGTGATCTGCCCCCCTCAGCCTCCCAAAATGCTGGATTTACAGGTATGAGCCACTGCGCCTGGCCTGTTTTTTAGATTTTCAAGATAGGATGGTTAATCTGGTTCCTGTTATTCCATAATTACTGGATACCGAAAATCATGTTACGATTTTAAGTTTCTCAGAATGTCTCCCTGTCCCCAGATATCTGCTGGACTGCCTTTCAGGGTGCTTATAATTCCATCATAAAATAATCATTACTTTGGATCTTTTTATATTTTAATATCTGCTTAGAATACAAAAGTGTCCCATGGGAAAGGAAGCATAACAGTACAAGCAGCTTGCTAAATATTTATAAGGCATCTAAAGACATAGAAATATTATAGAACTGGAAGTCTGGGTACCTGGCTTTTAGTCTTGGATCTACCACAAACAAGGTGTGATCTGCTAAGTTATTTGACTTTTTTGGGCCCAGTTTTATCACTTGTAAAATAAGGGGGATAAACTACTTGATTAGTTGGCCTCTGACCTTGTGTACATTGGCAGAATGTAGAAGCCTGGAATTAGAGGATTTGGAGGAGTTGAGGAAAATCGCTAAAAGAGAAGGAGTAAAGAGGTCTCTTTTAAAAGTATCCTTAAGTTTAGTACATTAATTTGCTAGGGCTACCATAACAAAATACCACAGACTGGGTGGCTTAAACATCAAACTTTTATTAATCACAACAGAAAGTTATTCCTCCCAGTTTTGGAAGATAGAAGACTAAGATTAAGGTGTCAGGAGGTTTAGTTTCTTCTGAGGGCTCTCTCCTTGGCTTGCAGATGGCTCTGCTTTTTCATTGTGTTCTTACGTGGTCTTTCCTCTGTGAACAAGTGTCCTTGGTGTATCTCTTTGTATATCCTAATCTCCCTCTTCTTTTTTTTTTAAATTATACTTTAAGTTCTGGGATACATGTGCAGAATGTGCAGGTTTGTTACATAGGTATACACGTGCAATGGTGGTTTGCTGCACTCATCAACCCTTCATCTACATTAGGTCTTTCTCCTAACGCTATACCTCTCCTAGCTCTCCACCCCTACAGGTCCCAGTGTGTGATGTTCCCCTCCCTGTGTCCATGTGTTCTCATTGTTTAAGTCCCACTTATGAGTGAGAACATGCAGTGTTTGGTTTTCTGTTCCTGTGTTAGTTTGCTGAGAATGATGGTTTCCAGCTTCATACATTCCCTGCAAAGGACATGAGCTCATCCTTTTTTTATGGCTGCATGGTATTCCATGGTGTATATGTGCCACATTTTCTTTATCCAGTCTATCATTGATGGGCATTTGGGTTGGTTCCAAGTCTTTGCTATTGTGGACAGTGCCATAAACGTACATGTGCATGTGTCTTTGTAGTAGAATGATTTATAATCCTTTGGGTATATATCCAGTAATGGAATTGCTGGGTTAAATGATATTTCTGGTTCTAGATCCTTGAAGAATCATCACACTGTCTTCCACAATGGTTGAACTAATTTACACTCCCACCAACAGTGTAAAAGTGTTCCTATTTCTCCACATCCTCTCCAGCATCTGTTTGTTTGAGATGGAGTCTTGCCCTGTTGCCCAGGCTGGAGTGCAGTGGCTCAATCTTGGCTCACTGCAACTTCTGGCTCCCGGATTCAAGCAATTCTCCTGCCTCGGCCTCCTGAGTAGCTGGAACTACAGATGCCTATCACCACGCCCGGCTAATTTTTTTGTGTGTATTTTAGTAGAGACGGGATTTCAGCATGTTGCCCAGGCTGGTCTCGAACTCCTGAGCTCAGGCAATCCACCCACCTCAGCCTCCCACAGTGCTAGGATTACAGGCATGAGCCGCCGTGCCTATCCAATTTCTTGACTTTTTAATGATCGCCATTCTAACTGGCATGAGATGGTATCTCATTGTGGTTTTGATTTGCATTTCTCTAATGACCAGTGATGATAAGCTTTTTTTCATATGTTTGTTGGCTGCATAAATGTCTTCTTTTGAGAAGTGTCTGTTCATATCCTTCGCCCACTGTTTGATGGGGTTGTTTTTTTCTTGTAAATTTGTTTAAGTTGCTTGTAGATTCTGGATATTAGCCCTTTGTCAGATGGATAGATTGCAAAAATTTTCTCTCACCCTGTTCACTCTGATAATAGTTTCTTTTGCTGTGCAGAAGCTCTTGAGTTTAATTAGATCCCATTTGTCAATTTTGGTTCTGTTGCCATTGCTTTCAGTGTTTCAGTCATGAAGTCTTTGCCCATGCCTATGTCCTGAATGGTATTGCCCAGGTTTTCTTCTAGGGTTTTTATGATTTTAGGTCTTACATTTAAGTCTTTAATCCATCTTGAGTTAATTTTTGTATAAGGTATAAGGAAGGGGTCCAGTTTCAGCTTTCTGCATATGGCTAGCCAGTTTTCCCAACACCATTTATTAAATAGGACATCCTTTCCCCATTTCTTGTTTTTGTCAGGTTTGTCAAAGATCAGATGGTTGTAGATGTGCGGCATTATTTCTGAGGCCTCTGTTCTGTTCCATTGGTATATATATCTGTTTTGATATCAGTACCATGCTGTTTTGGTTACTGTAGCTTTCAGTATAGTTTGAAGTCAAGTAGCGTGATGCTTCCAGCTTTGTTCTTTTTGCTTAGGATTGTCTTGGCTCTGCAGGCTCCTTTTTGGTTTCATATGAAGTTTAAAGTTTTTTTTTTTCTCATTCTGTGAAGAAAGTCAATGGTAGCTTGATGGGGATAGCACTGAATCTATAAATTACTTTGAGCAGTATGGCTATTTTCACGATATTGATTCTTCCTATCCATAAGCATGGAATGTTTTTCCATTTGTTTGTGTCCTCTCTTATTTCCTTGAGCAGTGGTTTGTAGTTCTTGAAGAGGTCCTTCACATCCCTTGTAAGTTGGATTCCTAGGTATTTTATTCTCTTAGTAGCAATTGTGAATGGGAGTTCACTCATGATTTGGCTCTTTGTTTGTCTGTTATTGGTGTATAGGAATGCTTGTGATTTTTGCACATTGATTTTGTATCCTGAGACCTGGCTGAAGTTGCTTATCAGCTTAAGGAGATTTTGGGTTGAGACAATGGGGTTTTCTGAATATACAATCATGTCATCTGCAAACAGAGACAATTTGACTTCCTCTCTTCCTATTTGAATACCCTTTCTTTCTTTCTTTTGCCTGATTGCCCTAGCCAGAACTTCCAATAGTACGTTGAATAGCAGTGGTTAGAGAGGGCATCCTTGTCTTTTGCTGGTTTTCAAAGGGAATACTTCTAGTTTTTGCCCATTCAGTATGATATTGGCTGTGGGTTTGTCATAAGTAGCTCTTATTATTTTGAGATACATTCGATCAATACCCAGTTTATTGAGAGATTTTAGCATGAAGGGGTGTTGAATTTTGTCGAAGGCTTTTTCTGCATCAATTGAGATAATTATGTGGTTTTTGTGATTGGTTCTGTTTATGTGATGGATTAAGTTTATTGATTTGTGTATGTTGAACCAGCTTTGCATCCCAGGGATGAAGCCGACTTGATCATGGTGGATAAGTTTTTGGACATGCTGCTGGATTCGGTTTGCCGGTATTTTACTGAGGATTTTTGCATCGATGTTCATCAGGGATATTGGCCTGAAATTTTCTTTTTTTGTTGTGTCTCTGCCAGGTTTTGGTATCAGAATGATGTTGGGGTCATAAAATGAGTTAGGGAGGATTCCCTCTTTTTCTGTTGTTTGGAATAGTTTCAGAAGGAATGGTACCAGCTCCTCTTTGTACCTCTGTAGAATTTGGCTGTGAATTCGTCTGGTCCTGGACTTTTTTTGGTTGGTAGGCTATTAATTATTGCCTCAATTTCAGAACTTGTTATTAGTCTATTCATGGATTTGACTTCTTCCTGGTTTAATGTTGGGAGGGTGTATATGTCCAGGAATTTATCTGGTTTTGCTAGATTTTCTAGTTTATTTGTGTAGAGGTGTTTATAGTATCCTCTGATGGTAGTTTGTATTTCTTTGGGATCAGTGGTGATCTCCCCTTTATCATTTTTTATTGTGTCTATTTGATTCTTCTCTCTTTTCTTCTTTATTAGTCTGGCTAGCAGCCTATTTTGTTACTCTTTTCAAAAAACCAGCTCCTGGACTCATTGATTTTTTGAAGCGTTTTTCGTGTCTCTATCTCCTTCAGTTCTGCTGTGATGTTAGTTATTTCTTGTCTTCTGCTTGCTTTTCAATTTGTTTGCTGTTGCTTCTCTAGTTCTTTTAATTGTGATGCTACAGTGTTGATTTTAGATCTTTCCCACTTTCTCCTGTGGGCATTTAGTGCTATAAATTTCCTCCTAAACACTGCTTTAGCTGTGTCCCAGAGATTCTGGTACTTTGTTTCTGTTCCCATTGGTTTCAGAGAACTTACTTATATCTGCCTTCATTTAGTTATTTACCCAGTAGTCATTCAGGAGCAGGTTGTTCATTTTCCATGTAGTTGTGTGGTTTTCAGTGAGTTCTTAATCCTGAGTTCTAATTTGATTGCACTGTGGTCTGAGAGACAGTTTGTTATGATTTTTGTTCTTTTGCATCTGCTGAGGAATGTTTTACTTCCAATTATGTGGTCAATTTTAGAATAAGCGTGATATGGTGCAGAGAAGAATGTATAATCTGTTGATTTGGGGTGGAGAGTTCTGTAGATGTCTATCAGGTTGGCTTGGTCCAGAGCTGAGTTCAAGTCCTGAATATCCTTGTTAATTTTCTGTCTCATTGATCTGTCTAATATTGACAGTGGGGTGTTAAAGTCTCCCACTATTATCATGTGGGAGTCTAAGTCTCTTTATAGGTCTCTAAGAACTTGCTTTATGAATGTGGGTGCTCCTGTATTGGGTGCATATACATTTAGGATAATTAGCTGTTCTTGTTGCATTGATCCCTTTACCATTATATAATGCTCTTCTTTGTCTTTTTTTTAATCTTTTTTGGTTTAAAGTCTGTTTTATGAGATACTAGGATTGCAACCCCTGCTTTTTTTTGGCTGTCCATTTGCTTGGTAAATATTTCTCCATCCCTTTATTTTGAGTCTATGTGTGTCTTTGCACATGAGCTGGGTCTCCTGAATACAGCACACTGATGGGTCTTGACTCTATCCAGTTTGCCAGTCTGTGTCTTTTAATTGGGGTATTCAGCTCATTTACATTTAAGGTTAATATTGTTATGTGTGAATTTGATCCTGTCATTATGATGTTAGCTGTTTTTTTTTCCCCATTAGTTGATGCAGTTACTTCATAGTGATGATGGTCTTTACAATTTGGTATGTTTTTGCAGTGGCTGGTACTGTTTTTTCCTTTCCATATTTAGTGCTTCCTTCAGGAGCTCTCGTAAGGCAGACCTGGTGGTGTGAAAATCTCTGAGGATTTGCTTGTTTGTGAAGGATTTTATTTCTTCTTCACTTCTGCAGCTTAGTTTGGCTGTATATGAAATTCTGGGTTGAAAATTCTTTTCTTTTAGAATGTTGAATATTGGTCCCCACTTTCTTCTGGCTTGTAGGGTTTCTGCAGAGAGATAACCCTGTTAGGCTGATGGGCTTCCCTTTGTGGATAATCCGACCTTTTTCTCTGGCTGCCCTTTATATTTTTTCCTTCATTTCAACCTTGGTGAATCTGATGATTATGTGTCTTGGGGTTGCTCTCCTCAAGGAGTATCTTTATGGTGTTCTTTGTATTTCTTCAATTTGAATGTTGTCCTGTCTTGCTAGGTTGGGGAAGTTCTGGATAATATCCTGAAGAGTTTTTTCCATCTTGGCTCCATTCTCCCCATCACTTTCAGGTACACCAATCAGACATAGATTTGGTCTTTTCACATAGTCCCATATTTCTTGGAGGCTTCGTTTTTTTCTTTTCATTATTTTTTCTCTAATCTCGTCTTCACACTTTGTTTCATTAAGCTGCTCTTCAGTCTCTGATATCCTTTCTTCCGCTTGATCGATTTGGCTGTTGATAGTTGTGTATGCTTCATGAAGTTCTTGTGTTGTGTTTTTCAGCTCCACCAGGTCATTTATGTCCTTTTCTAAACTGGTTATTCTAGTTAGCAATTCGTCTAACCTTTTTTCAAGGTTCCTAGCTTCCTTGCCTTGGGTTAGAACATGCTCCTTTAGCTTGGAGGAGTTTGTTATTACCCACCTTCTGAAGCTTACTTCTGTCAGTTTGTCAAACTCATTCTCCGTCCAGTTTTGTTCCCTTGCTGGAGAGGAGTTGTGATGCTTTGGAGGGGAAGAGCCATTCTGGTTTTTGGAATTTTCAGGCTTTTTGTGCTGGTTTTTCCTCATCTTCATGGATTTATCTACCTTTGCTCTTTGATGTTGGTGACCTTCTGATGGGGTTTTTGTGTGGATGTCCTTTTTGTTGATGTTGATACTATTCCTTTCTGTTTGTTCGTTTTCCTTCTATCAGTGAGGCCCTTCTGCTGCAGGTGTGCTGGAGTTTGCTGGAGGTCCACTGTAGGCCGTTTGTTTGCCTGGGTGTCACAGCAGAGGCTGCAGAACAGCAAAGATTGCTGCCTGTTTCTTCCTCTGGAAGCTTCATCCCAGTGGGACACCTGCCAGATGCCAGCTGGATCTCTCCTGTATGAGGTGTCTGTTGACCCCTGCTGAAAGGTGTCTCCCAGTCAGGAGGCATGGGGGTCAAGGACCCACTTGAGGAGGCAGTCTGTCCCTTAGCATAACTCGAACCCTGTGCTGGGAGATCTGCTCCTCTTTTCAGAGCCGGTAGACGGGAACGTTTAAGTCTGCTGAAGCTGCGCCTGCAGCTGCCCCTTCTCCCAGGTGCTCTGTCACAGGGAGATGGGAGTTTTATCTATAAGCCCCTGACTGGGGCTGCTGCCTTTCTTTCAGAGATTCCTTACCCAGAGAAGAGGAATCTAGAGAGGCAATCTGGCTACAGCAGCCTTGCTGAGCTGTGGTGGGCTCCGCTCAGTTGGAACTTCCTAGCTGCTTTGTTTACACTGTGAGGGGAAAACCACCTACTCAAGCCTCAGTAATGGTGGATACTCCTCCCCCAACAGGGTTGAGGATCCCAGGTCGACTTCAGACTGCTGTGCTGGCAGCGAGAATTTCAAGCCAGTGGATCTTAGCTTGCTGGGCTCTGTGGGGGTGGGATCCACTGAGCTAGACCACTTGGCTCCCTGGTTTCAGCTCCCTTTCTGGGGGAGTAAACAGTTTTGTCTCGCTGGCGATCCAGGCACCACTGGGGTATGAAAACAAAAAACAAAAAATACTGTAGCTAGCTTGGTGTCTGCCCAAATGGCCACCCAGTTTTGTGCCTGAAACCCAGGGCCCTGGTGGTATAGGCACCTGAGGGTATCTCCTGGTCTGTGGGTTGTGAAGACCATGGGAAAAGCATAGTATCTGGGCCGGAATGCACTGTTCCTCACGGCACAGTCCCTCACAGCTTCCCTTGGCTAGCGGAGGGAGTTCACCACCCCCTTGCGGTTTCTGGGTGAGGCAACACCCCACCCTGCTTCTGCTCACCTTCCATGGGCTGCACCCACTGTCTAACCAGTCCCAGTGAGATGAACCGGATACCTCAGTTGGAAATGCAGAAATCACCTGCCTTCCGCGTTGATGTCACTGGGAGCTACAGACTGGAGCTGTTTCTATTCCGCCATCTTCTCTCCCTCTTCTTTTAAATAAACCAGTCAGATTGGCTTAGGGCACACCCTAATGGCTTCTTTTTAATTTAATTAACTCTTTAAAGGCCCTGTCTCCAAATACAATCATGTTCTCAGGTACCGGGGGTTAGGGCTTCAACATATGAATTTTAGGTGGATACGATGCATCCTGTAACAGCTAGTAGTTCCATAAGTACAAACTGGACAGGTACCTAATTATTCACTACAAATGCCTGAATTTCTGTGGTTAGACATGTTACCAATCTAGGATTTGAAGTGGCTGATCTCAAGTATTGATACCTTTATTAACTTTGCAGGATAGGGCACAGAATAATGGTCATCACCATAACAGGGAGGCTTGCTCCCATAGTAAGATCATCGTTGATGATACATCTCCTATATGGTTAGCTCTATGATAGGAGCTATAGAAGCTACAGAAGTAGACCCTGTGTTAGTTTTTAAGAAACTTACATATAGTTGAGAAATACGACAAAAGTTTCTTAAAACTGCAGCAAATCATAAAGGACAGTGAATATTATTTATGCCAAGTGCTATGAGAGTTCAGATGTCAGAACTAATAAGGTCTGAAGAAATAAGGGTTTGTGACAAAGATGGAACTCAAGATGTTCCTTGAAGGTTGGATATTTTTGGATAAGCCAAAGAGGACAAAATAAAGGGAATAAAATGTTCACTTTTGTGAGAAAAATTTCATTGTCTAATGAGAGTTTTGTCTTCTGTGACTGGGTCAATTTCAGGGTGTTATTGGTGAAAATGGATGTAATTGCTCCTTATCACTAAGGGATGACAATAATTAATATTGTAATTGTGGTTATAACTCTTGCAGTTCTTTTTTTTTTTTTTTTGAGACAGAGTCTCGCTGTTGTTGCTCAGGCTGGAGTGTAGGGGCGTGATCTTGGCTCACTGCAACCTCTGCCTCCTGGGTTCAAGCGATTCTCCTGCCCCAGCCTCCTGAGTAGCTGGGACCACAGGCGTGTGCCACCATGCCCGGCTAATTTTTGTACTTTTAGTAGAGACGGGGGTTTAGCCATGTTGGCCAGGCTGGTCTCGAACTCGTGACCTCAGGTGATCTGCCTGCCTTAGCCTCCCAAAGTGCTGAGATTACAGGCTTGAGTCACAGCACCTGGCCTCTTGCAGTTATTTTGAGATGGTTATAATTTTTTTCAGAGTTATAAGTTTTACAGACCCTTTCCAGTATTTATTAAACACTTTTCAGATCTAATTTGTATCACAAATAAAATTTACTAAAGTTCCTCAAATAAAATTTACTAAAGTTCCTCATTATCACTTCTCTTGGCTTCTCCTGTGTTCTCTACTTTGGTTAAGGGCATCACTGTCTACCTTGGGTCTTAAGGGAAACTTTGAAGTATTTTTTACTCTTTCCTGGGTCTAATCTCCATATTCATTTGGCTATGAGGTATAGCTATTCCTACTTCAATATTAACCTTTCTTACCTCTTTCTTAGTCTATTATGGCAGATTAATGGACCTCTTTGCTTCCCAGCTCTCCTAATATCTTCCTTATACTGCTATTAGAGCATAGCAGTACACTATGATGGGATGTTATTCTAGTGAACAGACTTCAGTAGACCGCTTTTCTGAGGGCCTCTGACATCTCTCCAGAACCTGGAGTATAAAGCTCAAACCATAAGGGCACTTACAAATTTGCTTCTAGCCTGGCTTTCTAGCTTTCTTCCCACCCTACTATACTCCAGGCTTAGTATTCTGAGTATGACAGCAAGTGGAAAAGGGGGGGTATTCTAAACAAGAAGGCATGAAAATGTGTAATGTACTTATATCCTCCATTAGATAGACTTGTACTTACTCTTTAAGGCTTGGTGAAAATGTCATCCCCTTGATTACACATTCTCTGACTTCATTCCCTTTCTTCTTTTTCTTCTTCTTCTTCTTTTTTTGAGACAGAGTTTCACTCTTGCTTGGGCTGGAGTGCAGTGGCCCAATCTTGGCTCACTGCAGCCTCCACCTCTCAGGTTCAAGTGATGCTCCTGCCTCAGCCTCCCAAGTAGCTGGGATTACAAGCATGCGCCACCACGCCTGGCTAATTTTTGTATTTTTAGTAGAGACAGGATTTCACTACATTGGCCAGGCTGGTCTGGAGCTTCTGACCTCAGGTGATCCCCCCACCTTGGCCTCCCAAAGCCCTTTCTTAATTTATACAGATTATAAGTACTTACTATATTGTTTCAGAGTTATTTCTGTTCTTACATGTTTCCACAGTAGGCTGTGAGCTCCTTGAGGGTAGATAGGACCAATATTGATTCATCTTTATATTCCTAGTGTCCAATATAGGGCATATTGTAGGAACTGATGTGTTTGTTTGAATTGATCACCAGCATACATAAATTATACTCTCTTTTGAAAGCCTGGTTCTTCACAAGGCTCCTAGCTCTGTAGGTCCCCTGAGGCTGCCACTAGGAGGCTCCAAAGCCATCCACATGAGGAAATTTGGTTTGCTTCCAGGTTAGGCAAGAAACTGATGATGCTTGACAAATTCTTATAAAAAAAATTCAGATGTTTTCAAGATGGCAACAGTACACACTGGGGACTAATGGGTGAGAGAAGGAGGGAGGCAAGGGTTGAAAAACTAACTCTTGGATAGTAGGCTCACTATCTGGATGATGGGATCATTCGTATCCCAAACCTCAGCATCATGCAATATATCCATGTAACAAACCTGCACATGTACATTCCCTGAATCTAAAATAAAAGTTGAAATTATAAAAAGTTATGATATCTAAACCTTATTTTAATTTTTTAGAATTCTGTTTTGTGTTCTGGTTGATGTTGGCATTTAGCAGCTTTGGATTACACCAAAGGGCAATCCCTTTGGTGAAGTTATTCCTAAATGATAGTAAGTCAGGAATATAAACATTTCAATCCTGGACACTCTAGGGGAAGGTCAATTATCAAAGAGGTTAAGTTTTTTTTTTTTAGTCACAAAATGAAGGCAAAGGCTATTGATGCCATAATCCAAGGCCTAAATACTTATTTGTTTCTTCATCAAAAAGGATGTATCAAGTGTCTTTGCCCATTATTCAGTTAACTTCCAAAGGATGTTCATATACCAGATTCCAACGGAAATTGCCATCTCTGATTATTACTGCTCAATGGTCAAATATGTCAGGGTATTGGCTCTAATTGGCACTCATGAATGCTGCTTTGGTGTAGTCAGTTCTAACTCATTTTCTTATAAGGTTTTTTTTTAGGGTCCTCTTGATATTGGGATAATCCTAGAGCTTCTGTTTGGAGGTGAGGAGTAAGAGATAAACATTCAGAGCTACATCCATCTCTTCATGCACCTCTGTCTTTTTTTTCCACATCTAAATTCTGTCTTTATGGCTGAGTTCATCTTCTATGAGGGCTTTTCCAGACTGTAGTAGTCTCTCTTTTTTTCCTAAATTCGGAATAACTGCATCTTAGTGTTAGAATAACTTTAGTTAATGTAGTGCGATATTCTTCCCAATGTGTGAATTCCACCAAGTGTGGTTTAAAATGGCCCCAGATACACTGAGTGAATTAGCACATGTCTTGGTTTTGGCCTAGGCTAGTTATGTAGCTGTTCTTATCTAAATGCAGTCCTCTTGTAAGAATGAATACTTTCTTCAAGCTAGGTATATCACTGCTGACTGTTTTTTATGATTATATTTGTCCCTTGGTATTTGTGGGGGATTGGTTGCAGTTCCTCCAGTGGGTACCAAAATCTGTAGATGCACAAGTACCCGATATAAAAGGTAGTATTTGCATATAATCTGTACATATCCTCCTGTATACTTTAAATAATCTCTAGATTAATTTTAATACTTAATACAATGTAAATACTGTGTAAATAGTTGTTACACTATTGTTTAGAGAATAATGACAAGAAAAAGTCTGTACCTGTACAGACACAATTAAAAAATGTTTTCGATCTGTGGTAGGTTGAATCAACAGACACAAAACTCATGGATACAGAGGGCGGACTGTACTCAGTCCTTTTATTTAGCACTTTTGTGAAGAATCAGCCAAGCCAAACAAAATATCAGTGTGGATGGAATCACAGAAATTTCAGGTGAAATAAATGAAATAGATTTGATACATTCTGATACTTTGTATAGATTAGTATTAGATCCAGTTCTGCAGGGATTTTCACTTGAAAATACCCTTCACATCACTTGGATATGAGTCCTAGTGTACAGATGAAAAATCATGGCTGTGGTCAATACTGTGAGGAGGGCCTTAGAAATATTTAGCATATGAATGATTTATGCTGATTTGTTGTGGCTGCTGCTGGGTTCAGCCTCCAACCCAATTGTATTGCATGTTTTCATGAACATTCTGGAGATGAAACTATAGTGTCTTCATCTGGTAATGATGTAAAGCTAGAGAAACAATGCAGGCCAGAGAGAAGGGAGCTGGAGCAGACTTGAATATTCATGGATATCTGCCAAGTATCCATATATATTTGCGTACATTTAGAAGTGGCTAAAAATACTTGCTGAGGCAGTTCCTGCCAGAGTGTCGTTTGCTCTGCTGGGTGATACAGTGAGAAGAGCATTAGCAGTCAGGAGGCTTGGAGTCTAATCTTTCCTTGGTACAAAATGGCTGTGAAACCTCAGGCAAATAAATCACTTCATCCCTAGCCCCAGTTTTCATATCTGTGAAAGGATATTCTACTCTACCCGTTCCTCTCGAGCAGGAGTCAGCAAAGTACAGTCTGCAGACCAAATTCTGCCACCACCTGTTTTCGTATAGTTTTATTGGCACACAGCCATGCCCATTCATTTATGTATTGCATATGGCTGCTTTTGTATTTGGTATCAGAGTCATATTTTGTTTTTTTAGTTTAGAAAGATCTTGATTTCCCTTAGAGAGTTGCAGCCCAGCCACAGAGTTAAGTAGTTGCAAGAGATTGTATGACCCACAAAACCTAAAATACTTTCTGTCTGGCTCTTTATAGAGAAAGTGTGCCAACCTCTGCTCTAGAGAACATTTGAAAAATTAGGGGGACTTTTCCCCCAAGAGACTGGGGATGCTACTGGTATCTGGTTGGTAAGGCTAAGAATGTCAACTGTCCTGCAGGGCAGGACACAATGAAGCACTATCTTGCCTGAAATTCTGATATTCTGATGACTCCCTCCTAAATATTCCTTCTCCTTTGTGAAAGAGAACAGCCACTTTGAAAGCTATATTAACTATGCAGTTTTACAAGTTAAATGGGTCAGGACTTTTTTTTTTTTTTTTTTGAGACGGAGTCTTGCTCTGTCACCGAGGCTGGAGTGCAGTGGCGCCATCTTGGCTCACTGCAACCTCCACCTCCCGGGTTCAAGGAATTGAACCTCAGCTTCCTGAGTAGCTGGGACCACAGGCGCATGCCACCACGCCCGGCTAATTTTTTGTGTTTTTAGTAGAGGCGGGGTTTCACCATGTTAGCCAGGATGGTCTTGATCTCCTGACTTCGTGATCCGCCTGCCTCAGTCTCCTAAAGTACTGGGATTAAAGGCGAGAGCCACCGCGCCTGGCCTGGGTCAGGACGTTTTTTTTTGAGACGGAGTCTCGCTCTGTCACCCAGGCTGGAGTGCAGTGGCGCAATCTCGGCTCACTGCAAGCTCCGCCTCCTGGGTTCACGCCATTCTCCCGCCTCAGCCTCCCGAGTAGCTGGGACTACAGGCGCCCGCCACCATGCCCGGCTAATTTTTTGTATTTTTTTAGTTGAGATGGGGTTTCACCATTCACAGGATGGTCTCGATCTCCTGCCCTTGTGATCAGCCCGCCTTAGCCTCCCAAAGTGCTGGGATTACAGGCGTGAGCCACCATGCCCTGCCGGGTCAGGACATTTTTTAACCACTCTCCTTAACGTGAAAAAGGGTATCTGCCTTGAAATGAAATCATTTTTTATGTTTAATGGTGAAATATTACAGCATTCCCTTTAAAATCAGGAAGAAACCAATGCTCTTACAGATTATACCGGAGATTCTAACCAGCACAATAATGACAAGAACAGTGAGGGGACTGAGGTTTCACCCTACCTGCAAGCTAAGCTAAGCTAATTGCCTGAAATTCTGATATTCCGATAACTCCCTCCTAAATATTCCTTCTCCTTTGTGAGTCTACCTGCAAGCTAAGAAAGACAACCTACCAGAGTGCAGAAACTCAAGAGTTTTATGTCTTACTACAAATAAGAAAGGTAAAGTAAATAAAAACGTAAGAATTGAGATGGAAGAAACAAAATTATTATTAGCAGATGATATTTCCATAGTGAATTCATGAACATCTCTAGATAAAAATAGAAATAATGGGAGAACTCACCAAAGTTTCTGAATTGAAGCTCCATATACCAAAACCAGTTGCATTTTTATAGAGGGGCAAAAATTTAGAACATACTATAAAAATGATACCATTTATCAGGGCAGCAAAACTCAAAGTACCTATGAATAATCTGACAAATGTTATACCAAATTTTAGTAGAGGAAATTGTAAAATTTTATTGAAAAACATGAAGACTTACATGGAGATATGTCATGTCATATCATGGATAGGAAGACGAAATATCTTGAAATTGTCTCCAAATTAATGTATAAATTCAATGCAATTCAAACTCCTACAAGCCACGTGTGTGTGTGTGTGTGTATGTGTGTGTGTAAGTTAATAGGCTGATCACCTCAATAGATGCAGAGAAAGCATTTGATAAAATTCGGTATCCATTCATGATAAAAACTCAGCAAACTGGAAGAGTAAGGAACTTCCCTAAGCTAATAAAATGTATAACGAATATATTTATGTGTATAGAGCTGAAAAATACAGAAAGTGGTTAAAGAAATCAAATAAATTGAGAGAGAGAGAGAGAGACAAAATGTGTTCATGGATTAGAAGACTCAGTATTATTAAGATATCAGTTCTTCTCGATGTGACCTATAGATTAAACTCAATCCCTAAAAACCATAGAAAACTTTTCTGTATATGTGTGTTTGTGTGTGTGTGAATATATGGACATGAATACACACACACACACGCTAACTAGAATAAGTAAAACAGTTTTATAAAAGTAAGACAAGACAATATAGAGCCATTATAATCAAGGGAGTATGGTATTCATAGAAGAATAAACACATAGATCAATGGAGCAGAACAGAGAGCTTAGAAATAGACCCACAAAATAATGTCAACTGATTTTTGACAAAGATGCAAAGGCAACTCAATGCAAAAAAGAGAGTCTTTTCAACAAATGAGACTAGAAAAATTGGAAGTTCTTATGTGAAAAGATAAACCTTGCTACATTCCTCATACTTTATGCAAAAAATAGCTAAAACAATCATATACCTAAATGTAAAACACAACACTTATAAAACTTCTAGAAGAAAAGGGAGAAATCTGTGTGACCTTGGAATTAGCAAAAAGTTTTTAGATACAATATTGAAAGTATGGGCCGGGCACAGTGGCTCATGCCTGTAATCCCAGCACTTTGGGAGGCCGAGATGGGTGGATTACTTGAGGCCAGGAGTTTGAGACCAGCCTGGCCAACATGGTGAAACTCCGTCTCTGCTAAAAATACAAAAATTAGCCAGGTGTGGTGGCACATGCTTGTAATCCCATCTACTAGGGAGGCTGAGACAGGAGAATTGCTTGAATCTGGGAGGCAGAGGCTGCAGTGGGTCAAGATTACGCCACAGTACTCCAGCCTGGGCAACAGAGCAAGACTCTGTCTCAAACAAACAAACAAACAAAAACAAAAGAAAAAAGAAAAAAAGAAAGTATGATCCGTAAAAAGAAAAATAGATAGATAAATTGGGCTTTGTCAACATTTGAAAAATTTTGGTCTGTGAAAGACCCTTTAATGAAAAAGTGAAGCCACAGACTGGGAGTGATTTTTTTCTTTTTTGAGACGAAGCGTCACTCTGTCATCAGGCTGGAGTGCAGTGGTGCGATCTCGGCTTGGAGGGAATGTTTTAAAATCACAAATCTGATAAAGGATTTGTGCCCAGAACATATAAAGAACTCTTAAAATTTAAAAAATTAGAAAATAACCAAATAAAAAGTGGGCAAGAGATATGAACAGTTTACCAAAGAAGATAGATGAATGGAAAATAAGTATATGAAAATATGCTCAACATCATTGTCATTAGGGAAATGGAAATTAAAACCACAACTAGATACCACTATAAATCTATTAGAAGTTGAACAAAGATAACTGAAAATACCACAATTAGATACCCCATAACTCTATTAGAAGTCTAACAAACAAAACTGAAAATACCAATTGTTGTTGAGAGTATGGAGCACCTGGAACTCTTATACAATGCTGGTGAGAATGCAAAATAATACAGCCATTCTGGAAAAAAGTTTGACAGTTTCCTATAAAGCTAAATGTGTAATTACCATATGACCCTGTAGTTTTGCTTTTATGAATTTACTCAGGTCAACTGAAAACTAGTGTTCACAGGAAAACTTGTATATGAATGTTTCTTGAAACTATATATTCATTCTCGAAAACCGGAAACAACCTGGATTTCCTTCAGTGGGTGAATGGGTAAACAAACTATAGTACAGCCATTCAATGGAATATTATTCAGCAATAAAAAGGAATTAACTATTGATTCACAACAACTTGGGTGAATTCTAAATGCATTTTGCAAAGTGGAAGAAGCCATATCCCAAAGGCTACATATTGTATAATTCCATTGTTATGACATTCTGGAAAAGAGAAAGCTATAGAAACAGATAAACAAAACCAAAAAACAACAAATAAGTGTTGGCCAGAATGAGGATGGATGGAGGGGTTGATAATAGAAGGTAGCATGAGGGAGTTTTTTGGGGTGATCATATTATTTTGTATGGTAATGTGCTAGTGGTTACTCGATTCTATGCACTTGTCAAAACCCACAGGACTGGCTGGGTATGGTGGCTCATACCTGTAATCCCAGCACTTTGGGAGGCTGAGGTGGGCAGATCACGAGGTCAGGAGTTCGAGACCAGCCTGGCCAGCATGGTGAAACCACGTCTCTACTAAAAATACAAAAATTAGCAGGGCATGGTGACACGCATCTGTAATCCCAGCTACTCAGGAAGCTGAGGCAGGAGAATCACTTGAACCCAGGAGGTGGAGGTTGCAGTGAGCTGAGATCACACCACTGCACTCCAGCCTGGGCGACAGAGTGAGACTCCATCTCAAATAAATAAATAAATAAATAAATACATAAATAAATGGACAGAACAAAACAAAACCCACAGGACTGTATGCAACAAATAGTGAATTTTACCATCTTGAAATTTTAAGAAACAACCAGGATATTGGGGGAACGTAAGGCAGACTACAGATCTGGCAAATAAATTTAAGTGTATTGTGATGAATGGCACAATCATACTGAAAACTTGGAGAAGAAAGAAGCTGAATAACTTTATTTTGAATGGACACCGTAAGGCTAAAGAAAAAAGAAGTATGCAACACTGTACTGTGGTTGGTAAATATGTTTCTTAAAGGAGTATGGGTTAGCAATTCTGAAACTACTTTGTATGTGTATTAGTGTTGAGCAAATAAGCAAATATATTGTAGTTTATGAAAACTAGGCTTTACTGTCAGAGAAAGAAATTACAGATAAGAAAATGAGAATGCTAAAATGAATTCTTTTTTTTTTTTTTTGAGACAGAGTCTCGCTCTGTTGCCAGACTGGAGTGCAGTGCCACGATCTTGGCTCACTGCAACCTCCACCTCCCGGGTTCAAGCGGTTCTCCTGCCTCAGCCTCCTGAGTAGCTGGGACTGCAGGCGTGCGCCACCATGCCCAGCTAATTTTTTATTTTTAGTAGAGACAGGGTTTCACCATGTTGGCCAGGATGGTCTCGATATTTTTTTTTTTTTTTTTGAGACAGAGTCTCACTCTCTTGCCCAGGTTGGAGTGCAGTGGCGCGATCTCGGCTCACTGCAAGCTCAGCCTTCCGGGTTCACGCCATTATCCTGCCTCAGCCTCCTGAGTAGCTAGGACTATAGGCGCCTGCCACCATGCCTGGCTAATTTTTTGTATTTTCAGTAGAGACAGGGTTTCACCATGTTAGCCAGGATGGTCTCAATCTCCTGACCTCGTGATCCGCCCACCTCGGCCTCCCAAAGTGCTGGGATTACAGGTGTGAGCCACCTGACCTCGTGATCCACCCACCTTGGCCTCGCAAAGTGCTGGGAATACAGGCATATGCCCCACTGTGCCTGGCCTAAAATGAATTCTTTAGTGTTGGATTGGAGTTGGACTACAGTGTCCTTCTTTTCCTTTTAAGATAGTGAAATAAATATAGATATATATGTGTACATCAGTTAGTAAGCCTATATACCTCTCTGAGCTCTTTCTACCCGAGAGGGTCTAGAAGTAGTGATACCCCAAGTAGCAATGAACACGTGTGGTGCCTAAATCTTGGTTTCTAAATATTATTCTCCAACAAAAGGAACCAGGTTTCGTTAGAGGAGTGGATGATTCTAGGATGGGCGGGAAAAATACAAGATGAGACTGGGACATTTGTGGTGCCAGAAAGTAACGAAGTGCTTAAAAAAAATAGATTGAGGATATGTCAAAAAATTATAGAAGCTGAGCTGAAAAAGCTCTCATCAGCCAAAGCTGGAACAGTTTGTCCAACAAAATAAAGAAATGCGGCTTAATAAAATAACATTCATAAGTTCATATATATATATATATAATGCTTGAATAAATGAGTGGAGAAGAGACAACTCTCTTCCTTATAGAAGAATTCCGATTAATAAATGTAGAGTGATTGAGAAAATAAGAATTGGAACATCAGAGTAATAATTGGTGTAGGTGAGATCCACTGAGGATTGCTAAAATTAGTGGGCAAAAGTTTACAGAATAATGTGGTATTGCATAGCCTCAAAATATCTCCTACAAAATATTCATTAATTACAAAGGCAAAATAGTAACTCTGTAGTGGAGAAACCCACCAGAACTCATTTTAACCAAGGGAACAAGGTTATTAATGTCACCATTAATAAGCTCCAAACATACCTTTGTGGTATCTTTCCACAAAATCTGTGACTTATTTCAATTAAAAAGAAACTTCGGTCAGCCCAAACCAAGGGATATTCTACCTAAAACTGATGAGTACCTGACCAGTACTCTTCAAAACCACCAAGATAATGGAGACAAGGAAAGACCAAGAAATTATCATAGTTCAGAGAAGACTAAGGAGACATGGAAACTAATGCAATATGGGATCCTGGTTTTGGTCCTGGATTAGAAAATAGTTCTAGTAGAAAAACTGGTGAAATGTAAATAAAGTATGCACCTAATTAAATTTATGTAAACATTGGTTTCTTAGTTTTGGTAATTTCCCTTGGTTGTATAAAATGCAATAAAAATGTAAGCCAATGTATGTTTTTTATTCATATGATGAAAGCATATACATGTACACACATGTGTACATACATATAAGCATATTACTTTCAGGATTTATGATGGTGGTTATCTTTCTGAGGATGTGGAAAGAGGAAGGAGAATGTCATTGCAGAGTGGTAAACTGAGGACTTTATGTATTTTTGAACTATTTTATTTCTTTAAATAAATCTGAAGGAAATACGGCAAAATGTTATCAAAGAATAGAGTGTGAGGGTGCATGGATTGTGGATGGGCATTTTTTGATTTTTTGTACACTAAAAAATATTTTATTATGAAAACAATGTTAAAATTAAGGCTTTTTTTTTTTTTTTTGAGATGGAGTCTTGCCCTGTCACCCATGCTGGAGTGCAGTGGTGAGATCTTGGCTCACTGCAAGCTCGGCCTCCTGGGTTCACGCCATTCTCCTGCCTCAGCCTCCCTAGTAGTTGGGACTACAGGCATCTGCCACCACGCCTGGCTAATTTTTTTGGTATTTTTAGTAGAGACGGGGTTTCACCGTGTTAGCCAGCATGATCTCGATCTCCTGACCTCATGAACTGCCTGCCTTGGCCTCCCAAAGTGCTGAGATTATAGGTGTGAGCCACTGCGCCAGGCCATGAAGCCTATTTTCCAAAGATGGTATACTGAATGCCTCGGAGATCTATGAATCTGGATTTATGAATATTGTTTTGGACTGTTTTAGTTATCCAGATATGAAGTAGATAGTATTAATTGGAATTGAAAAGAAGGGGACAACACTGAGACATTTTGAAGCCAAAGTGGATAAACTTGGTAAACTGAAGGGGCAGGGAAAAAGAAATAAAAGATGACTGAGGGTCAGAGACTAGAAGACTAGGGAAATTAAAGGACAAGTTATTTGGAGAGAGAATAGGGTAGATAATGAGTACTTTGGCTTGGGAATATTAGGATCTCAGCACAGAAGCTCTTCTAAAGTCTGTGAACCTGTTTCAAGGATCTGAGGAAGAGTCAGCATCTTCCTTTTCTTGCTGCTGTTGTAGTGGCTGCATTGAAGACAGGAGGGAAGGGAGTGGTACTAGTTTTAGCCCTGTCACTGTGTGTGAGGGAAGCCAAAGCATTCTTTCAGGTCTGCACCTGCTTCTTCTGGACCTAGTTTTAGCCCTGCCTGTGTGAGGGAAGCCAAAGCATTCTTTCAGGTCTGCACCTGATTCTTCTGGACCCAGCACTGTAACAGCAGCATACAAAATTCTATCCAAGTTTTAATATGCAATCTCATATAATCTGCAGAGAAACAGAATATACATGATGTAACAATGGCATTTGAAGTCCTAAGGTTTTAAGATGGTTCATTTTAAACTACAGAGAAAACTCTGTAACTCTGTTTCTTTTTATTGATTTTTATTTCTGTTAGAGTTTTTAAAAACTATGGTTAAATACATAGAACAGAATTTACCACTATAACCATTTTTGAGTGTATGATTCAGTGTTATTAAGTACATTCATAGTTGTTGTACAAACCATTGCCACCATCCATCTCCAGAACTCATCATATTGCAAAACTAAACTCTGTACCTATTAAAAAATAACTCTTCATACCCATTCTCCTCAGCCTCTGTCAACCACCATTCTACTGTCTCTATAAATTTGACTACCCCAGGTACCTCATATAAATGGAATCATACAGTATTTATCTTTTTGTGCCTGGGTTATTTCACTTGGTATCATGTCCTCAAGGTTCATCCACATTGTAGCATATGACAGGATTTCCTTTCTTTTAAGGCTGAATAATATTCTTCTTTATGTATTTATCACATTTTGTTTATCCCTTTGTCTATTGATAGACACTTGAGTTACTTCTACCTTTTGGCTACTGTAAATAGTGCTGCTGTGAACATGGATGTATTATTTTTGTGACTTTTTGATAGCTTTTTTTGGAGCTATGATTTACATATTTTCACAAAATTCACCCATTACAAGTATATAATTATTATTTATATAATATATAATATATAATATATAATATATAATATATTAATTATATATATTAATTATTTCTATGAAATGTATAAAGGCTTCCAACAATTATCTTAATCCAGTTTTAGAACATTCCTATGCTTGTTTACAATCAAGCCCTTCTCCCATCCCAGCCTTAGAAAACCACTGATATGCTTTCTGTCAATTGATAAGCGTTCTCCAGAAATTTCACATAAATGAAGTCATAATACGTGGTCTTTTTGTGTCTGGCTTCTTTCACCAGACACAAAATCTAGTCTAATGTTGTTGAAGTTATCCAGGTCTAGAATTTATTAGTAATTAGTTTCTTTTTATTTCTGAATGGCATTTCATTTTATGGATTTGCCACATTTTGTTTATCCATTTACTAGTTTCTGGACATTTGGGCTGTTGCCAGTTTTGGCTGTTATGCATACTGCTACTATAAATATTCATGTACAAGTCCGTTTTTTTTTTTTTTAACAGAGTCTCACTCTGTTACCGAGGCGGGAGTGCAGTGATGGGACCATGGCTCACTATCGCCTCAAACTCCTAGGCTCAAGCTGTCTTCCTGCCTCAGCTTCCTGAGTAGCCGGGAGTACAGGCACATGCCACCACGTCTGGCTAATTTTTAAATTTTTTGTACAGATGAGGTCTCCTTATGTTGCCCAGGCTGGTGTCAAACTTCTGGCCTCAAGCTGTCTTCCTACCCTGGCCACTCAGAGTGATAGGATTATAAGCATGAGCCACCGTGCCCGACCTCATGTAGAAATCTTTATGTGGACATATGCTTTCATTTCTGTCAGGTAGGCTCTCAGGAGTGAGTTTGTTAGGTTGTACAGCAAGTTTATTTTGTTCAGAAACTACCAATGTGTTTTCCGAAGAGGCTGTAGCATTTTGCATTCCCACCAGCAATGTGTGAAGGCTTTTGTTTCTCCACATTCTTGGCAGCACTTGGTATTGTCGGTTTTCTGGGTTATAACTATTCTAGTGGGTGTGCAGTAGTATCTCATTGTGGTTTTAGTTTGCATTTCTCTAATGAATAATGATATTATGTATAATTTTATGTGCTATTAGCCATTTGTATGTCTTTGGTGAAATGTCTACTCAGATCTTTTGTCCATTTTAAAAATTGGATTGTCTTTTTATCAAGGTGTAAAACATTATATATTTTATCATATATGTAATTTTAAAATATTTTCTCAGTTGGTGGCTTATCTTTTCATTAGCTTAATGATATCTTTTTTTTTTTTTGTCAGAGTCTGGAGTGCAGTGGTGCATTCTGGGCTGACTGCAACCTTCGCCTCCCAGGTTCAAGTGATTCTTGTGCCTCAGCCTCCCCAGTCGCTGGGATTATAGGCATGTGCCACCATGCCTGGCTAACTTTTGTATTTTTAGTAGAGATAGGGTTTCACCATGTTGGCCAGGCTGGTCTTGAGCCCCTGGCTTCAAGTGATCCGCTCACCTCAGCTTCCCAAAGTGCTGGGATTACAGATGTGAGCCACCACGCCTGGCCTAATGGTATACCTAGGAATCCAACTTACAAGGGATGTGAAGGACCTCTTCAAGGAGAACTACAAACCACTGCTCAAGGAAATAAAAGAGGATACAAACAAATGGAAGAACATTCCATGCTCATGGGTAGGAAGAATCAATATCATGAAAATGGCCATCCTTCCCAAGGTAATTTACAGATTCAATGCCATCCCCATCAAGTTACCAATGACTTTCTTCACAGAATTGGAAAAAACTACTTTAAAGTTCATATGGAACCAAAAAAGAGCCCGCATCGCCAAGTCAATCCTAAGCCAAAAGAACAAAGCTGGAGGCATCACACTACCTGACTTCAAACTATACTACAAGGCTACAGTAACCAAAACAGCATGGTACTGGTACCAAAACAGAGATATAGATCAATGGAACAGAACAGAGCCGTCAGAAATAATGCCACATATCTACAACTATCTGATCTTTGACAAACCTGAGAAAAACAAGAAATGGGGAAAGGATTCCCTATTTAATAAATGGTGCTGGGAAAACTGGCTAGCCATATGTAGAAAGCTGAAACTGGATCCCTTCCTTACACCTTATACAAAAATCAATTCAAGATGGATTAAAGACTTAAATGTTAGACCTAAAACCATAAAAGCCCTAGAAGAAAACCTAGGCATTACCATTCAGGACATAGGCATGGGCAAGGACTTCACGTCTAAAACACCAAAAGCAATGGCAACAAAAGCCAAAATTGACAAATGGGATCTAATTAAACTCAAGAGTTTCTGCACAGCAAAGGAAACTACCATCAGAGTGAACAGGCAACCTACAAAATGGGAGAAAATTTTCGCAACCTACTCATCTGACAAAGGGCTAATATCCAGAATCTACAATGAACTCCAACAAATTTACAAGAAAAAAACAAACAACCCCATCAAAAAGTGGGCGAAGGACATGAACAGACACTTCTCAAAAGAAGACATTTATGCAGCCAAAAAACACATGAAAAAATGCTCACCATCACTGGCCATCAGAGAAATGCAAATCAAAACCACAATGAGATACCATCTCACACCAGTTAGAATGGCAATCATTAAAAAATCAGGAAACAACAGGTGCTGGAGAGGATGTGGAGAAATAGGAACACTTTTACACTGTTGGTGGGACTGTAAACTAGTTCAACCCTTGTGGAAGTCAGTGTGGCGATTCCTCAGGGATCTAGAACTAGAAATTCCATTTGACCCAGCCATCCCATTACTGGGTATATACCCAAAGGACTATAAATCATGCTGCTCTAAAGACACATGCACACGTATGTTTATTGCAGCATTATTCACAATAGCAAAGACTTGGAACCAACCCAAATGTCCAACAATGATAGACTGGATTAAGAAAATGTGGCACATATACACCATGGAATACTATGCAGCCATAAAAAATGATGAGTTCATGTCCTCTGTAGGGACATGGATGAAATTGGAAATCATCATTCTCAGTAAACTATCACAAGAACAAAAAACCAAACACCACATATTCTCACTCATAGGTGGGTATTGAATAGTGAGAACACATGGACACAGGAAGGAGAACATCACACTTCGGGGACTGTTGTGGGGTGGGGGGAGGGGGGAGGGATAGCATTGGGAGATATACCTAATGCTATATGACGAGTTAGTGGGTGCAGCGCACCAGCATGGCACATGTATACATATGTAACTTACCTGCACGTTGCACACATGTACCATAGAGCCTAAAGTATAATAATAATAATAATAATAATAATAAAAAGAAAAAATAAAGAGCGAACACTTTTACTCTTGATGAAGTTCAATTTATTATTATTTTTCTATTTTGAATTATACTTTTGGTGTCATAACTAAGAAATCTGCAGTTAAGGATACGAATATTTTTTCTTATATTTTCGTCTAGAAAATTTATAGCTTTAGATCTTATATTTAGGTCTGTGATTCATTTTGAGGGTTTTTTTTTGTATATGGTGTAAGGTAAGGGTCTAAATTCTTTAAAAAATATTTTGAAATAACTTTAGACTTATAAAAACTTGCAGAAGTTGTACAGAAAAGTTAAGTAAGCTACAGACTTTATTCATATTTCACCAGTTTTACATACACTCATTTCTTCTATGTGTGTGCATGTATAGTTCAATGAAATTTTATTACATATATGAATTTGTGTAACCAATATAACAATCAGAATGCAGAACTGTTTCACCACGCAAAAGCAACTACCTCATACAACCTCTTTATAATCTGTTCTGTATCGTTATAATTTTGTCATTTTGAAAATGTTTGAAACCTTTTGAAAATGCCTCCCTCCCTATCAATTTTGGTAATTTGTGTCTTCTTTCTTTGTCATCCTAGCTCAAGGTTTTTCAATTGTATTAATCTTTTCAAATAATCAATATTTTGTTTTATTGACTTATCTTTTTGTTTTCTAGTTCATTGATGTCCATTCTGATGCTTTTTTTCTTTTTTTTGCTTGTTTTATGTTTAAAATTTTCTTATTTTTCTAGTTTGTAAGTGCGAACTTAGATTGTTGATTGATTGATTATTGATGTGAGAACGTTCCTTTTTTAGAATATAGATGTGTAAAGCTATAAATTTCTCTCTAAGCACTGTTTAAACTATGTCTCATGAATCTTTTGAAACTCAATCTGACAGTCTCTCTTTTGATTGACTGTTTAGTCCATTCAAATTTAGTGCAATTATTAATATGATTGAATTTATGTCTTTCACTTTGATATTTTCTATATTTCTTTTGTTAACTGCCTTCTTTTTGTTAAATGGATTATTAAGATTCTTAAAAAGACTAGTCAGTTAATTACTCTGTTGATTTTTACACTATGTTATTTTCAGTTATTTTCTTAGTTGCTCCAGGGATTTACTGTGCATCTTAATTTATCACAGTCAATTTCAGGTTAATGTTAACTTAATTTTTATAAATTACAACAACTTTACTCAAATATAGCTTGTTTTCTTATCCTTTCTATTGTGTTAATTTTGTTCTGTATATTACTATTACATCTATATATGGTATAACTAAAACATATTTTCTTCTTTATATAATCTTACAAGTTTTTAAAACATGTAAAAGAGAAAAAGATTTTTGTTTATTTACATATTTACAATTTCTAGTGTATTTCATTTCTTCCTGTGTATTTGAGTTATTACTTGATATCATTGCCTTTTAACCTGAAGCACTTCCTTTAATATTTCTTGTGTTGCAAGTCTGCTAGCAACAAATTCTCTCAGTCTTTTTTTTTTTTTTTTTTTTGAGATGGAGTCTCGCTCTGTCGTCCAGGCTGAAGTGCAGTGGTGCGATCTTGGCTCACTGCAAGCTCTGCCTCCCAGGTTCATGCCATTCTCCTGTTTCAGCCTCCCATGTAGCTGGGACTACAGGCGCCCGCCACCATGCCTGGCTAATTTTTTGTATTTTCAGTAGAGACGGGGTTTCACTGTGTTAGCCAGGATGGTCTTGATCTCCTGACCTCGTGATCTGCCCGCCTCGGCCTCCCAAAGTGCTGGGATTACAGGCATTAGCCACGGTGCCCAGCCTCTTTTTTTTTTTAAAATATGGAAATGACTTTATTTTGCCTTTATTTTTGAATGATAGTTTTGCTGAACATAGACTTATGGTTGTCAGAAGTTTTCTTTTAGCACTATTTATTTATGAGATAGGGTGTAGCTCTGTTGCCCAGGTTGGAGTACAGTGGTGCAGTCATAGGTAACTGCAACCTCAAACTCCTGAGCTCAAGCAGTCCTCCTGTTTCAGCTTCCTGAATAGCTGGGATTATAAGTGCATGCCATCATGTTTGGCTAAATTTTTCCTTTATTTTTTTTTTAAGAGACAGGGTCTTGCTGTTACTTTTAGCCTTTTGTAAATGTCATTCTACTGCTTTCTAGTCTCCATTGTTTCAAATTGGAGGAAGTCAGCCATTAATTGTATTGCTTGTTCCCTTTATGGATTAGTTTTTTTCCTCCCTGCTTTTAAGATTTTCTTTTTATCTTGGGCTTTTAACATTTTTATTATAATGTATCTAGATGTGGATCTCTTTGTGTTGAGTTTTGTTGTACTTGTGCTTGAGGTTTGTTGTACTTCTTGAATCTGTGGATTAATGATTTTTATCAAATTTTGAATGTTTTTGGTCATTATCTCTTCAAACAATTCTGCCCTTTCTTTATTTTTCCTCTCCTTGTAGGACTCCCGTTGTGCATATGTTTGATTGCTTCATGTTGTCCCATAATTCTCTGAGGCTGTGGTCATTTTTCCTTGGTCTTTTTTCTCTTTGTTTTTCAGGTTGGGTCGTTTCTATTCACCTATCTTTAAGTTCTCTGATTTTTTCTTACATGGCTTGTAATATTTTATTGGAAACTGGCCATTTTAGATAGATTATAGCCAATCTATACCATTCCCCTCTTGCTGATCTTTGTTGTTTTGTAATCAAAGTAGTTCTTTTTTTCCATGACAATTGTTGTTTTATGTTTTCTTTGTTTTTAAGTAAGTTATTTGGACTTTATATCTTTTTTTTGTGCTGTTACTGATATTTCTTTATAGTTTTAAAAATTTTTATTTTTATTTTTTAGCTTGGTTTCCTAGGGTTTGCCTCTGAGTCTGCATACCTTAGTGATCAGCCGATGACTGTTCAGAGGTTATGTTTCAAACATTTTGGACCCTTAATGTTTTCACGTTTAGCTGATGGATTTCTCTGTGGATTGATAAACACATTAAGTTTTGTGGCATTTTTTAGGTCTTTTTCACTTTATTTTTTCCTGCTGATCTCTTGGGTCTCTCCCATGTTTGTGCGTAGCCTCCCCATTAGCCAGTTATGTGTGAAGAACTTAGCCTATGTTGGGGCTCCCTTGCATGTGCACATAGCCTGCTAGTCAGCCAAGCTTGTATGGAAAGCATATGTGGCTCATTTTATGTCTCCTGAAGTGCCAGATTCTTTCTATTAAAATGTTTAGCTAGGCCAGATTTGGTGGCTTATGCCTGTAATCCCAGCTTTTTGGGAGGCTGAGGCAGGAGGATTGTTTGAGACAAGGAGTTTGAGACCAGCCTAGGCAACATAGTGAGATTTCATCTCTACAAAAAATTTTTAAAATTTAGCCAGGTATGGTGGTGTGTCCCTGTACTCCTGACTGTTTGGGAGGCTGAGGTGGGAGGATTGCTTGAGCCTAGGAGTTTGAGCTGTGGTGGGCTATGCCACTACACTCCAGCCTGGGTGACAGAGTAAGACACTGTCTTAAAAAATTTTTTTGGCTGGTCTGCCAGTCTGTCATTTGTCTCAACCAGAACTGCCACCTTAGGCTAGCACTGCTGTAGGTTACTAACTGGTTAGTTTATGGAAAAGGTGTGGAAGAAAGAATAAAGAACAAAAATACAAATGCTTTTATACCTAGATGTCCAGAAATAATTATAGACAATAAATTGATTCTAGTGCATCAACTTTGGTGCAAGATGCCCGCTCCTTTGTTGCATCTGTCAGGGTATATATTGGGTATTTTGGCATCCTTGAATTGTATACTAGGGTAAGGACCATAAGGGGAGATGGGAAGAGGAGTATGGATAGCTTGATATTTGGACCCAAGTTTGGAACTCTACTTTGATTACATAACAACAAAGAATATCTGTAAGAGGGAAGAACTAGCAGGGGGAATGAAGAGGTTTAGAGATCATCCAGGCCAGCAACTCCCCAGTTTGGTGTACCAGGAAAAAAAAAAACAAGCATAGGGTTTTTAATTTTTAGTTTAGAGTTTTATGATTATTTGGTAAATTAGTTAAATGTATATCTAAGTTTTCTGGCTTTGAGTCTTTATTCTTTGTATTATGTCTGATAAAGACATAAGAAAAGCACACATTTTTGTGGAACCATAAAAGTGTTGAAATGACCTAAAAGAATAATACTATCCTCCAGTAATAACTTTCTGATATTACAATGTGATGTTATTATTGACAACCACTGAAACATCTGGCACTTGTTGAATTCCTAATATGTCTCTATTACTGTGATAAGTTCATTACAATTAAGCTATTGGTATTTTCATGTTTCTAAAAAACGAAATTCCCTTCTTTATTAGGAAAGGCATTGAGAGATTTAGTGGTTTGTCCAAGAGCTCTCTGATAATAAGTACTAGAGGGATCCAAACTTGTATATATTTGAATTCAAAACCTGTGCTTTTAACCATCCTGCTATATTGCTTCACATAATATAGGTGAAAATACCTAATCTTGTATCTGGCAGGTTTTAATATCTGGATTGAAATTACTTCATTATACCTGAGTCACCCATTCGCTGCTTGAATATCTCCAGGGATGGGAAACTTACTCCTTCATGAACTAGTCCTTTTCCTTATTTGACAGCTTCTGTTGTTAAAAAAGTTTTCTCATGTGGAACTGAACAGGTTTGGTTTTTGGGTACTCCCATAATGTTTGGCTTTTTAGATTTCCACAGAATAAGTCAACTATTTCTTCTGTATAAGAAAACAAGTCATCTTTGGCTCTTTCTTTGCCAGGCTCAGTTTCAGCTAGTTTTTTTGTATAAATATATATATTTATTTTTTAAACTTCAATAGTTTTGGGGGAACAGGTGGTGTTTGGTTACATGCATAAGTTCTTTAGTGGTGATTTCGGAGTTTTGGTGCACCCATCACCCAAGCAGTATACACTGTTCCCAGTGTATAGTCTTCCATTCCTCACCTGCCTCTTGCCCTTTCCTCTGAGTCCCCAAAGTCCATTGTATCATAGTTTCAACTATTTAGTTAATTAATTAATTTATTTATTGAGTGGAGTTTCGCTCTTTTTGCCCGGGCTGGGGTGCAATGGCGTGATCTTGGCTCACTGCAACTTCTGCCTCCCGAGTTCAAGTGATTCTTCTGCCTCAGCCTCCCGAGTAGCTGGGATTACAGGCATGCGCCAGCCACCATGCCCGGCTAATTTTGTGTTTTTAGTAAAGACAGGGTTTCACCAGGTTGGCCAGGCTGGTCTCTAACTCCAGACCTCAGGTGATCCGCCCACCTTGGCCTCCCAAAGTGCTGGTATTACAGGCGTGAGCCACTGCGCCCGGCCAGTTTCAGCTATTTTAAAAGATCAACATTATTTTCCAAATTTTACTTTTCTTTGGATGTACTCTAGATTATCAGGATTCATCTGAGACTATTATAGCTGGAAATATATAATACCACAAGCAGGATACTAATAACAAAAATAATTATAGGTACTCTTTATTGTGCTCTTATTGTATGCATAGTGCAATGCCTTTTGTGTATCTGTACAATAACAGTAGCTTAAGAAATGTAATCTTAGAAAGGTGTTTTGTCTGCAACTTTTGTAACTAATAAGCGAGTACCAAGCCAGGATTTGAATAGAGGTCTGCTTAACTCTAAACTCTTCACTGTGCTGCACTTGGTAGGCATGGAATGTAGCACAGCTGTGTTGCCTCCTTTATTCCGCATGTTCTGGTTCTGTTAATTTAGACTAAGATTGCATTAATCATTTTGGCAGCAATATCATAGCACTGACTTATATTAAGCTGGTATTCAACTAAAGCCTACAAATCTTAATAAGATCTTAAGTATATGAGCTTCTGTTTGGTCTGGCTTTCCCATCTTAAATCTTATGTCATTAATTTTCAGTATAAATATAGGACTTTGTGTTCATGTCTTTACCTTCCATTTTTGGGATTTCAGCCTAAGTTTTTAGATTTCCAAGATAATTTTGAATTTTGAGTGTGTCATACATGATACTAACTCTTCCTCCAGATATATTACCATGTGCTTCTTTGATAAGTATCTTTGCTTTGTGTTTATCTAGTCATTGATACAATTTCAAGCAGATTAGAGTTGAATAAGGAATTCATACTTTTACTTTAGATACAGCATGTCTATTTTTTTTCCCTAAACATTTTTGAAATCTGCTTTTCTAAAGTTTAGGACATACATTTGGCCATGTTCATAGTTTTCTTTTCTGACTGTTATTAATATAAAGGTAATGTAGTTACTTTATTTCAAGGTTCTTGTTGGAATGATGTTGAGGATATCAGTTGTAATTGTTGCTTCTGCTGCATTCTGGCAATAGATTTATTAGATAGGAAATAGGGAGTTTAGTTGGTGTTCTACTCTTCAAATTAGACTTATATCAGAAGATATCAGGATAATTGAAACTCTCCTTCACTTTTTATAGTATGTTTTGATACAAGTGTTATAATCTTTTCTGAGAAAGCATCATTCATATTTCTTTTCCACAGGAACAGTCTATGGAATACCATTGTAACAGTATAATTCAGTTTTTCTTTTTAGTTCTTCCTTTTATTGTTTAATGTAATTCTACTATTAAGCTCATGAGTTTCATATAGGAGCTCTGGAAAGAGCACTGAAATTGGCTTTGAACATCTCTGGGTTTGAGGACTGACCAGGTTTTGTGAACTTGTGCAAGTCAAGCTTTGTGGACCTCAGTTTCCTCGTATTTAAGATAGAGGTAATAATAGTGTTCTTTATCATTTAGGATTATACAACAGGTTAAAATTTTAGAAACAGGAAACTGACTATTAATGACTTACATAAATAGTATATTTGTCTCATATGACAAGAAATTAAGAGATAGGCAATCTAGCACAGGTATGGTAGGTCAATAAAGACATTAGGGACTTAAGCTCTTTCCATTTCTCTGTTCAGCACTTTTAGTGTGTAATCCTTTACCCTCTTGCTTATTTTTTATTTTTTATTTTTTATTTTTTGATGGAGTCTCACTCTTTCACCCAGACTGGAGTGCAGTGGCGCAATCTTGGCTCACTGCAGCCTCCGCTTCCCGGGTTCAAGTAATTCTCCTGCCTCAGCCTCCTAAGTAGCTGGAACTACAGGCATGTGCCACCACGCTCAGCTAATTTTTGTATTTTTAGTAGAGATGGGGTTTCACCGTGTTGCCAGGCTGGTCTTGAACTCCCGACCTCAAGTAATCCACCTGCCTCGGCCTCCCAAAGTGCTGGGATTACAGGCGTGAGCCACTGTGCCCGACCCTTACTCTTGCTTCTTAACTCAAGGTTACAAAGTGGCTACTAGAACTCTGGGCTTCATGTCTATGTTTTAGACATAGAGAATAGGAGGGACTAAAGGACTAAAGGGAAAAACTGAGTTTCTCTTAGTGAGGCTGTCTCTTTTAATCTGGTAAGGGAAGTCCCCCTTTAAGATGTCTGCCTGCAGCTCATTTTCCAGAACCATGTTACATAACTACCCTTTTCTGCAAGGAAAGCTGGAAAATTGTGTAGTGTAGCTTTTCAGTCTCTATAATAGATGAAGGCAAGGGAGAAGGGATTGTGTTTAGGGTTTGGGTCAGCCAGTCAACAATGTCTGCCATTTACTTTGATAGTATTTTTGGAAGGATCCAATGAGATGATGTAATCCAAAAAGTTTTATAGAACGTAATTTATATAAATGTAAAATGCATTATTCCTCTTTGACTTCTATTGGATTGTCTTAAAAGCTAGTATGTTCTTGAACTTATTTATCCAATTTTTGTATTTAAGTCTCAGAAAATCTGTGAGACTAGTTATTTATTAAATGAGTTCAATTTATTACCCATATTCAAGAAATTGGTATATACATGTTTAGGCATAAATACTGCATTATTTCTACTCAGCTCCCCTGTTTTAATCTAAGAATTAGTGAGGACCATTTTCACATCTGGCTTATCTTTGTGTGCCACACATCCTAACCCTCATAGTCATGGGTTTGTATTTATACCTGGGCTTTTCTTTTAGAAATCTGAAAGAAAAGACTGCTTCTCCAGAGCAGTGTTTCACCCTTTTCACCATATGCCCTATTTTCTCTTTAAGTGTCACTCAATATAGCTTTTCTTTTAGTACCATTAACATGGGCATTAGTTTTATTCTTTCCAAAATCATTGGTGTCAAAAGTGGCAAAGCAGTTATTTTTTAGTGCCTTCTATTAAAATTCTTCAGTTTTGTTATGCAAAACTTGAAAGTTTTTAGAGTTGCCACCTAGATTACTGCTGATGGTATCATTTGTACCTATGAGAATCAGTTGAATTATATTTTAATTTGTAAAAAATTAATAAATAACTTTAGGGCCTGAGAGCTTCCTGCTAATTGGGAAGCATTCTTTTTTTTTTTTTTTTTTTTTTTTTAAAGACAGAGTCTCCCTCTGTTGCCCAGGCTGGAGTGCAGTGGTGCAATCTTGGCTCACTGCAACCTCCGCCTCCTAGGTTCAAGCGATTCTCCTGCCTCAGCCTCCCAAATAGCTGGGACTACAGGTGTGTGCCACCACGCCTGACTAGTTTTTTTGTATTTTTAGTAGATACAGGGTTTCACCATATTGGTCAGGCTGGTCTTGAACTCCTGACATCGTGATCTGCCCGCCTTGGCCTCCCAAAGTGCTGGGATTACAGGCGTGAGCCACCACACCCGGCTGAAGCATTCTGTATGAATTTTTCTTTTTGAGGAAGCTGTTTTCTGGAGACTATATCTGCTTTGAATGAAAATCATACCGAAGTATAAAAAGCAGTATGGGAAAATAGTTGGGGAAAAGGCAGATCTGCCATGACTCTAGACCTCCTGTGCTCTCTTCAGTGACTCAAAAAATATTTTTGGATTGAAAGAATGATTATTGAGTCAGAATTTAACTATTTTACTTGAGTTACATGAAAAATAGCAGAAAAAACCCTGACCAGGTAAGCCATAGATCGGCAGCTCTAACGAGCTGAGTAGGCTGGCTGGCAGGTGAATTAAAAAATAGACCAAGTATCCTAAATACACATGCTGGAGCTATCACCTGGTCCTGTAGAACGAGGTAGAGAGAATAACCTTCATAATTACTAGTATTCAAAATTGTATTATAATACTTTTTCCCATGGAAAACGGTAAGATATGTTAAGAAAAGGCCCTAGGAGGTAAATAAGTCCTGAAGGGCTGGGAAGGAGAATTGAGGAGTGAGAATCTTAAATGATGTCAGAGAGAGCTAAGAAACAGATAGATCTCCCAAGAATTTGGAAATGACCAGAGGAACTTTCAGGATGTGTCATGGAGTTGGAGAGCCTTCTGATTGATTACTTCTGCATCCTTTAGGCTGATGAAAATTCTGGTAGCTTATTAATTCTGTCATTTTGGATGAAACAAGACTTTGATGATGTATTATTTTTTGTTTTGTTTTAGTTTTTGCTGCCTGCCTTCTTTCTTTCTTTTTGTAGACATTGTTCGAAGTGATGTTGCCTTAGATAAACAGAAAGGCTGCAAGATTGCCCAGCACCCTGATGTTATGCTGGAGCTCCAAAGGGAGAAGGCAGCTCAGATGCATCTGGTTCTTCTAAAGGAGCAATTCTCCAATACTTACAGTAATCTCATACTAACAGGTAAGGCTATTGGAGTTGGTTGAAATCTTAGAGCATTCAGTTAGTAGTAACTTGTTTTTTGGGTTACACATCTGTCTGTCTACACCCACTGTATCACTTTTTAAATTGTGATGACTTGTCTTTCTATTACAAATATTTCTTGTAGTTTACAGATATATTTTGGTTTGAAGTTATGGGTGCTTCAGCATGTGTTTTCTTCTCAAAACTGATGAAAACCTATTGAAGCCTTTAAAAATATGACTTTCTAAATGTGTGCCAGTAGATTTGAGAGAATTACTAAATTTGGTGTCTTTTAAGAAGCAGCTATTTTCCTCTTTCCGTGTATGCCCTTTCTATGAACCCAGTGAATATAAAGATGAAATGTAAAAGAGATAATGGTCTTCAGGCAGAGCAGAGAATGTTCTGTTCTTGGTGGAGTTTGGAAATATCTGGGGAATTTGATTTTCTTCTTAAGAGCAAAGAGGCTATGAGACTAAGCCATGCTCCCTTACATCCTTGGTTCTAGGAGGAAAGTGAATATGTGTCAGAGCTACAAGGAGAATCAACTTTTTTCAAGGCTGCTTGCAGACTTGCTGGTAATGAGCAAACGAGCTGCATGCTTTTGTCAGGCTTTGGAAAAGATTATAATAGCAGAATCTTATGTGAGAATCATTAAGGATTTGAGATGAACTCAGAAGAGTAGTCCAAATTACCTCCATTTTCTTGAGACCACATAAGGCAGACCTACGTTATAGTGATCCAAATAAACTTTGACAAATCAAAAGTATGTGTTTTCCCTTGTTTATGAATATTAAAAAAATAAAAAGATGGATTGTCTGACAGGCTATGAACATCTCATACTTATTTTTGTAAGCTCTAAGTTAGGAAAACTTTAACTTTTTTTTTTTTATAGACTTCTTGGCATGTCACCAGGAATTGCTGAGTGGCAACCAAATTGTTTTGCTTTTAGAAAAGCACAAGACTCTTCCAGCTTTTCATCTTGTACCTGGTGAAAAACCCAACAGCATGAGATGAAAGCCAGACTTAAATGTGGCTTTGGGGAGCAGAAAAGGGGATTATGGATTTCATAAGTATAGGCCCTGTTTTTTGCTCTTTGATAGGTCATTAAGAAGGGAAAACTTAAAAGTGATTTATGGCCAATGCATGTATTTCCCTAAATTGGTTAGTGAAATTGGATTTAAGTTTAGATGTTTGGGAAGAGCATAGATGTTTCTTCAGGTTTTTTCAGTCAACCTCATATGTATGTGTGCATGTGTGTGTGTATAAATACGTGTGTGTGTGTGTGTGTGTAATATTTTCCAATTCAATGAGTGGAAATGAAATATTTGTATTCCATCTTTATTCTAATATTTTTAGGCACTTATTAGAGGGGTCAGACCTTCTGTTCTTTAATGTGGTATAGAAAGGGCTTAGGGTAATTCTAACCCTAAACCGAGGCTCCAGAGTATGGCTTGAAGGCATATTATCTTTGAAAACACAAGTGTTCTATTGAGTTTAGTGGAATCTTTTCTAATTCTCAGTAACATAATCCCTTTGGATGTTTATTCGCAGTTCAAACTGTTGGGATCAACATTGTCAACTTTTACCCTGACAACTTGCTTACTTTCTACTAAACAAACTTACCCTAGAGAAGAGCCTCTTTCCTGCTCTTACTTCTCCTAAGCTGCTTCAAAGAGTCCTCAGGCATTTTCCACATTTTTCACCCAAATGCCTGTGCAGAGGTGGTACCTTGGTGCAGACAGAAGATTTTGCATGTCCTCATTTATTTACATGAAAGTTCAAAAGGTTTTGATTCCAGGTGTTGGGAAGAGATGGAGCCATTTCAGTTTAGCACCAATGGTAAAACTATTTTAATTTCCTTTAACTAAGTCTTTGATTTTACACAGTGTGGTTTTCTAATTGTTACGAAGTTTAATCCTTGATTTCTTGTATAAATCTTGAGAACATGGTCTCCAGACAGCTAAACATAATATTTAAACATAACTAAACTAACTTTTGTAAATATTTCCCTTTTCAGTGATGAATGTATATTGGTAAGGAGGGTGAGGTTGAAGGGGCAGGGACCTCTCAAATGAAGTGACTTTCTTTACCAACACATTCAGAACACATACTCCAGGATTTCTTTCTGTATAAGTCTGGCATAACAGTTGAAATATCTGCAGTGAAAGTATTTATGTGGGAACACAATGAGGAAACTGGGCCTCTGCAATCTCAGAAAGAGATCACTTTTTACATCCTTCTCCTCTACCCACCAGTTATTTATAGAATTTCATGTGTGTGGGTGTATAGTAATTGTTTTCTGGTCAGTTACTGGTATATTCTTTATTTTAAAAATGGGACAACTAAGATATCAGTATAGTAACAAAAATTAAGTGATTCAAGTGTCAGATGGTTAAAAGCATGTTAAAAATGATAGTTGTTGAGTTCCACCTCACAAGCAACTCCTCATTCTTTGATGTTCCACCTTTACCTAATGTGACTGTCAGCTGTTGATGGGAGAGGCATGCCTTCATATTCTGCATTACAGCTAATGATCCCTGTTAAACAGCCACTCATTTATTCCAGATAAGGGAAAATTGTATTTTAGCTTTGAAGGTCTTTCAACCATTTAATAAAAGAAAACAACTCTACAATTGTTAGTGATAGCCCAGTTAATGGAAATAATAAAAACTAATACAATTTAATGTATATACTTTGTTGAAGTATTCCTTATTACATTGTATTTGTAGAAAAGTAGATTCTTTTAATATATTTTTGCATAGTTTTAAACTTGTCTTAATGTTTTCATGTCAATGGTTTATATGATACTGGAAATAATGTTAGCCTCACCTAGCCTAGAGAGTTTTTAAAGTAAACTCTAAGGTTACAGGGAGATGATGGAGTAATTCCAGTAGAGCATCAGTGATGGAACTGTTTTAAATGGTGATGAGTCATGTACTGCACTTTTCCCACTGACTCACCTATGGGGGCGTATATGTTTGTCCTGCAGTTTTTTGAGCTGGAGAGTGTTGTTATTGTGCATGTCACTCAAGGAGTGGCTAATGAGAGGGAGAATTGGGTAGGAGACTTTAGAAAAAGAACAGGAATCAGATGTGTTCTTTGTGCTCTCATGATTCCTAATATAACAATGCTCTATAAATTTGTTGAAAATGTTCTGCTGTGTACATAAAGAATGAATTCATTAGAAGACTACTTTTTTTTTTTTGAGACAGAGTCTCGCTCTGTCACCGAGGCTGGAGTGCAGTGGCACAATCTCGGCTCACTGCAAGCTCCGCCTCCTGGGTTCAAGCGATTCTTCTGCCTCAGCCTCTGGAGTAGCTGGGACCACAGGCAAATGCCACCACACCCGGCTAATTTTTGTATTTTTAGTAGAGATGGGGTTTCACCATATTGGCCAGGCTGGTCTCAAACTCCTGACCTTGTGATCCGCCCACCTCGGCCTCCCAAAGTGCTGGGATTACAGGCGTGAGCCACCGCACCCAGCCAGAAGACTACTTTTTAGGTATAATGTTGACATGTATTAAATAACTTTTATGGGTTCGAATTCAGTTGTCTCCCTTAACCTTGCTCCTTCCCCTTTAGGTATAAATTGAACTTTTGAGGTAGATCCTTGTGCTGTAATCAAATGAAAAACATAAAAGTTAAGTCAACCTTATGGGGTAATAACATTTCTAGGATTTTGTTTAGAACATAAACTCCTAGAAGGCAAGGAATATTATATGTGTGCAGCATTCTGGATTGCATGTAAAGAATAGTGAATGATCCTGAAATGAGGTCAAATTTCTAAAAATTTATTTGTGTTGTGAAAGTCATCTAGTCAACCATCTGTATCCAGACAGCTTGAAACTGTAGCCAATAATTATAGATGGATGGCATTACACAAGACACTTTCTAATATTCCTTTAGGAGGATTCTTGTCATGTGTTGGCTGCCATTTTTGGTCTTCTAACTCTTCATTCAGTCATTAGACTCCAAACTGAACTGAGATTCCAATGGTTGGCCTTATAGTGTTACTGTGGCAAGTAAATTAAGCAAAAGAGACTTCCACTTCCAGTTGTGGCCCATTCTGTTAACTTCAATTGAGCAAAAGTGTGCAAATCAGTGAAACAAGGACTATTTCAGTTAGCACAAACCATAATTATCTGGGGACTATTGCTACTTTATCAAAGTAAAATAATATTTAAAAAAATCACCTTGAAAAGTGATTATGTAGCATTGTGTGCTATTTATTTGCATGTTTATTAAAATACTATAGAGTGATGTGGATTATATCACCATTATTTTACTTTGTCTGATAAAGTTGGAAGCAAATGCCAGGGGGATGAAACCTGGTATTAAATAGTCTGAGATCCAGGAGTTTGGGTTGTGCTGTACATCCAATCACACCTACCTGGGTTCATATTAATACACAAATGTATTTTCCTACAAAGCAGAAAGCAAATGAAGTAGATGGTTCCTTGTCTCCTGACGCTAATGTAAAAGGTGACTCTTCTAGAAGGCTAGATTGTGTTACATGTATGTATATATATATCCTAAACTTTCTAGGGAAATTTTTCCATATAAAAATTTATAGACTAGCCCCTGCAATGGGAAGACATGTTTTACAACAAAGCTGATAAATGAAATCCTTGTATTCATGCTTTATAAGTAATAATTATAGTAAACATCATAACTATTCAAGCACACTTGATGGGATTTTTAGTGTAATTTTGAAGTAACACATACATATATTTAACCTCTCTTTTCAGTTTTAGTTTTATTTGTTTATTCATTAATTTTTATTATTTATTTATTTAAAATGTCAACAGCTTTAGGGGTACAAGTGGTTTTTGGTTTTATGGATGAATTGTATAGTGATGAAGTCTGAGATTTTAGTGCACCCATCACTTGAGTAGTGTACATTCTACCCAATATCTAGTTTTTTGTCCTTCTCCTTTCTCCCTGCTTCTGCTTCTGAGTCTCCAGTGTCCATTATACCACTCTGTATGCCTTTACAAACCCATAGCTTAGCTCTCTTATAAGTGAGAATATACATTATTTGGTTTTCCATTCCTGAGTTACTGCACTTAGAGTAACGGACTCCAGCTCCGTGGAAGTTGCTGAAAAAGACATCATTTTATTCTTTGTTATGGCTGAGTAGTATTTCATGGTATATATGTCCCATTTTCTTTACCCACTCATTGATTCATGGGCCCTTAGGGTGGTTCCAAATCTTTACAATTGTAAATTGTGCTGCAATAAACATATATGTGAAGGTGTCTTTTTGATATAGTGACTTCTTTTCCTTTAGGTAGATACCCAGTAGTGGGATTGTTGGATTGCATACATTCAGCCTCTTTTTAAAAAATGATTATACTTTAAGTTCTGGGGTACATGTGCAGAACATGCAGTTTTGTTACATAGGTATACACGTGCCATGGTGGCTTGCTGCACCCATCAACCTGTCACCTACATTAGGTATTTCTCCTAATGTTATCCCTCCCCTAGCTCCCCATCCCCCAAAAGGCCCTGGTGTGTGATGTTCCCATCCCTATGTCCATGTGTTGTCATTGTTCAACTCCCACTTATGAGTGAGAACATGCGGTGTTTGGTTTTCTGTTCTTGTGATAGTTTTCTGAGAATGATGGTTTCCAGCTTCATCAATGTCCCTGCAAAGGACATGAACTCATCCTTGTTATGGCTGCATAGTATTCCATGGTGTATATGTGCCACATTTTCTTTATCCAGTCTATTATTGATGGATAATTGGGTGGGTTCCAAGTCTTTCCTATTGTAAATAGTGCCACAATAAACATATGTGTGCATGTGTCTTTATAGTAGAATGATTTATAATCCTTTGGGTATATACCCAGTAATGGGATTGCTGGGTCAAATGGTATTTCTGGTTCTAGATCCTTGAGGAATTGCCACACTGTATTCCACAATGGTTGAACTAATTTACACTCCCACCAACAGTATAAAAGCATTCCTACTTCTCCACATTCTCTCCAGCATTTCTTGTTTCCTGACTTTTCAATGATCACCATTCTAACTGGCATGAGATGGTATCTCATTGTGGTTTTGATTTGCATTTCTCTAATGACCAGTGATGATGAGCATTTTTTTGTATGTCTGTTAGCTGCATAAATGTCTTCTTTTGAGACACGTCTGTTCGTATTCTTTGCCTACTTTTTGATGGGATTGTTTGTTTTTTTCTTGTAAATTTGTTTAAGTTCTTTGTAGATTCTGGATATTAGCCCTTTGTCAGATGGATAGATTGTAAAAATTTTCTCCCACTCTGTAGGTTGCCTGTTCACTTTGATAATAGTTTCTTTTGCTGTGCAGAAGCTCTTTAGTTTAATTGGATCCTATTTGTCAATTTTGGCTTTTGTTGCCATTGCTTTTGGTGTTTTAGACATGAAGTCTTTGCCCATGCCTACATCCTGAATGGTATTGCCCAGGTTTTCTTCTAGGATTTTTAAGGTCCGAGGTCTTACATTTAAGTATTTGATCCATCTTGAGCTGGTTTTTGTATAAGGTGTGAGTAAGGGGTCCAGTTTCAGTTTTATGCATATGGCTAGCCAGTTTTCCCAACAACATTTATTAAATAGGGAATCTTTTCCCCATTGCTTGTTTTTGTCAGGTTTGTTAAAGATCAGATGATTGTAGATGTGTGGTGTTATTTCTGAGGCCTCTGTTCTGTTCCATTGGTCTATATATCTGTTTTGGTACCAGCACCATGCTGTTTTGGTTATTGTAGCCTTGTAGTATAATTTGAAGTCAGGTAGCATGATGCCTCCAGCTTTGTTCTTCTTCCCCAGGATTGTCTTAGCCCTGTGGGCTCTTTTTTGGTTTCATATGAAGTTTAGTAGTTTTTTCCAATTCTGTGAAGAAAGTCAATGGTAGCTTGATGGGGATATAGCATTGAATCTATAAATTACTTTGGGCAGTATGGCCATTTTCACGATATTGATTCTTCCTATCCATAAGCATGGAATGTTTTTCCATTTATTTGTGTCCTCTTTTATTTTATTGAGCAGTGGTTTGTCGTTCTCCTTGAAGAGGTCCTTTACATCCCTTGTAAGTTGGATTCCTAGGTATTTTATTCTCTTAGTAGCAATTGTGAATGGGAGTTCACTCATGATTTGTTGGCTCTCTGTTTGTCTATTATTGGTGTATAGGAATGCTTGTGATTTTTGCACATTGATTTTGTATCCTGAGACCTTGCTGAAGTTGCTTATCAGCTTAAGGAGATTTTGGGTTGAGACAATGGGGTTTTCTAAATATACAATCATGTCATCTGCAAACAAAGACAATTTGACTTCCTCTCTTCCTATTTGAATACCCTTTCTTTCTTTCTTTTGCCTGATTGCCCTAGCCAGAACTTCCAATGGTATGTTGAGTAAGAGTGGTTAGAGAGGGCATCCTTGTCTTTTGCTGGTTTTCAAAGGGAGTGCTTCTAGTTTTTGCCCATTCAGTATGATATTGGTTGTGAATTTGTCATAAGTAGCTCTTATTATTTTGAGATATGTTCCATCAATACCCAGTTTATTGAGAGATTTTTAGCATGAAGGGGTGTTGAATTTTGTCAAAGGCCTTTTCTGCATCTACTGAGATAATCATGTGGTTTTTGTCTTTGATTCTGTTCATGTGGTGGATTACATTTATTGATTTGCGTATGTTGAATCAGCCTTGCATCCCAGGGATGAAGCCGACTTGATCGCGGTGGATAAGCCTTTGGATGTGCTGCTGGATTCAGTTTGCCAGTATTTTATTGAGGATTTTCGCATCGATGTTCATCAGGGATATTGGCCTGAAATTTTCTTTTTATGTTGTGTCTCTGCCAGGTTTTGGTATCAGAATGATACTGGGCTCATAAAATGAGTTAGGGAGGATTCCCTCTTTTTCTGTTTGGAATAGTTTCAGAAGGAATGGTACCTGTTCCTCTTTGTACCTCTGGTAGAATTTGGCTGTGAATCTGTCTGGTCCTCGACTTTTATTTTTGGTTGGTAGGCTATTAATTACTGCTTCAATTTCCAAACTTGTTGTTGGTTTTTTCAGAGATGTGACTTCTTCCTGGTTTAGACTTGGGAGGGTGTATGTGTCTAGGAATTTATCCATTTCTTCTAGATTTTCTAGTTTATTTGCGTAGAGGTGTTTATAATATTCTCTGATGGTAGTTCGTATTTCTGTGGGATCAGTGGTGATGTCCCCTATATCATTTTTTATTGTGCCTATTTGATTCTTCTCTCTTTTCTTCTTTATTAGTCTGGCTAGTGGTCTATCTATTTTGTTGATCTTTTCGAAAAACCAGTTCCTGGATTCATTGATTTTTTGAAGGGTTTTTCATGTCTCTATTTCCCTCAGTTCTGCTCTGATCCTAGTTATTACTTGTCTTCTGCTAGATTTTGAATTTGTTTGCTGTTGCTTCTCTAATTCTTTTAATTTTGATGTTAAAATTCAAAGATTGAATGTTAAATTAAAAGAATTAAAATTCTTTTAATTTTTTATCTTTCCTGCTTTCTCTTGTTGGCATTTAGTGCTGTAAATTTCTCTGTACACACTGCTTTAAATGTGTCCCAGAGATTCTGGTATGTTGTGTCTTCGTTCTCATTGGTTTCATAAAACATCTTTACTTCTGCCTTCATTTAGTTATTTACCCAGTAGTCATTTAGGAGCAGGTTGTTTAGTTTCCACGTAGTTGTGCGATTTTGAGTGAGTTTCTTAATCCTGAGTTCTAGTTTGATTGCACTGTGTTCTGAGAGACTGTTTGTTATGATTTCCATTCTTTTGCATCTGCTGAGGTGTGTTTTACTTCCAATTATGTGGTCAGTTTTAGAATAAGTGCGATGTGGTGCTGAGAAGGATGTATGTTCTGTTGATTTGGGGTGGAGAGTTCTGGAGATGTCTATTGGGTCTTCTTGGCCCAGAGGTGAATTCAAGTCCTGAATATCTTTGTTAATTTTCTGTCTCATTGATCTGTCTAATATTGACAGTGGGATGTTAAAGTCTCCCACTATTATTGTGTGGGAGTCTACATCTCTTTGTAGGTCTCTAAGAACTTGCTTTATAAATCTGAGTGCTCCTGTATTGGGTGCATATATATTTAGGATAGTTAGCCCTTCTTGCTGCACTGATCCCTTTACCATTATGTAATGCTCTTCTTTGTCTCTTTTGATCTTTGTTGGTTTAAAGTCTGTTTTATCAGAGATGAAGATCACAACTCCTGTTTTTTTTTGGTTTCCATTTGCTCCATAAATATTCCTCCATCCATGTATTTTGAGCCTATGTGTGTCTTTGCATGTGAGCTGGGTCTCCTGAATACAGCACACTGATGGATCTTGCCTCTTTATCCAATTTGCCAGTCTGTGTCTTTTAATTGGGGCATTTAGTCTGTTTACATTTAAGATTAATATTGTTATGTGTGAATTTGATCCTGTCATTATGATGCTAGCTGGTTGTTTTGCCCATTAGTTGATGCAGTTTCTTCATGGTGTCGATGCTCTTACAATCTGGTATGTTTTTGTGGTGGCTGGTACCAGTTGTTCCTTTCCATGTTTAATGTTTCCTTCAGGAGCTCTTGTAAGGCAAGCCTGGTGGTGACAAAATCTCTCATCATTTACTTGTCTGTAAAGGATATTATTTCTCCTTCACTTATGAAACTTAGTTTGGCTGGATATGAAATTCTGGTTTGAAAATTCTTTTCTTTAAGAATGTTGAATATTGGCCCCCACTCTCTTCTGGCTTGTGGGGTTTCTGCAGAGAGATCTGCTGTTAGTCTGATGGGCTTCCCTTTGTGGGTAACCCGACCTTTCTCTCTGGCGGTGCTTAACATTTTTTCCTGCATTTCAACCTTGGTGAATCTGACGATTATGTGTCTTGGGGTTGCTCTTCTCAAGGAGTATCTTTGTGGTGTTCTCTGCATTTCCTGATTTTGAATGTTGTCCTGTCTTGCTAGGTTGGGGAAGTTCTCCTGGATAATATCCTGCAGAGTGTTTTCCAACTTGGCTCCATTCTCCCTGTCACTTTCAGGTACACCAATCAGACGTAGATTTGGTCTTTTCACATACTCCCATATTTCTTGGAGGCTTTTTCCGTTCCTTTTTATTCTTTTTTCTCTAATCTTGTCTTCTCTCTTTCATTAAGTTGATCTTCAATTACTGATATCCTTTGTTTCGCTTGATTGATTTGGCTATTGAAACTTGTGTATGCTTCACGAAGTTTTTGTGCTATGTTTTTCAGCTCCATCAGGTCATTTATGTTCCTTTCTAAGCTGATTATTCTAGTTAGCAATTCGTCTAACCTATTTTCAAGGTTCTTAGCTTCTTTACATGGGGTTAGAACATGCTCCTTTAGCTCAGAGTAGTTTGCTGTTACCCACCTTCTGAAGCCTACTTCTGTCAATTTGTCAAACTCATTCTCCATCCAGTTTTGTTCCCTTGCTGGAGAGGAGTTATGATCCTTTGGAGAAGAAGCAGTCTGGTTTTTGGAATTTTCAGCCTTTTTGCACTAGTTTCTCCCCATCTTTGTGGATTTATCTACCTTTCGTCTTTGATGTTGGTGACCTTCGGATGGGGTCTTTGAGTGGATGTGCTATTCTTTTGTATTTGTTAGTGTTCTTTCTGACAGTCAGGCCCCTCTGCTGCTGGTCTGCTGGAGTTTGCTGAAGGCCCACTCCTGACCGTGTTTGCCTGGGTATCACCAGCAGAGGCTGCAGAACAGCAAAGATTGCTGTCTGATCTTTCCTCTGGAAGCTTCTTCCCAGAGGGGAACCTGCCAAATGCCAACCAGAGCTCTCCTGTATGAGGTGTCTGTTAGCCCCTACTGGGAGGTGTCTCCCAGTCAGGATACATAGAGGTCAGGGACCCACTTGAGGAGGCAGTCTGACCCTTAACAGAGCTCAAATGCTGTGCTGGGAAGTCTGCTGCTCTCTTCAGAGCCATCAGGCAGGGACATTTAAGTTTGCTGAAACTGCGCCCACAGCTACCCCTTTCCCCAGGTGCTCTGTCCCAGGGAGATGGGAGTTTTATCTCTAAGTCCCTGACTGGGGCTGCTGCCTTTTTTTCAGAGATGCCCTGCCCAGAGAAGGGAAATCTGGTAGTCTGGCCACAGCAGCCATGCTGAGCTGCAGTGGGCTCCGCCCAGTTTGAACTTTTCAGAGGCTTTGTTTACACTGTGAGCATAAAACCACCTACTCAAGCTTCAACAATGGTAGACACCCCTCACCTAACCAAGCTTGTGCATCCCAGGTCAATCTCAGACTGCTGCTGTGCTGGCAGTGAGATTTTCAAGCCAGTGGATCTTGGTTTGCTGGGCTCCGTGGGCGTGGGACCCGCTGAACCAGACCACTTGGCTTCCTGACTTCAGCACCCCTTTCCAGGGGAGTGAACAGTTCTGTTTTGCTGGCGTTTCAGTCGCCATTGGGGTATGGAAAAAATAACTCCTGCAGCTAATTCGGTGTCTGCCCACATGACCGCCCAGTTTTGTGCTTGAAACTTAGGGCCCTGGTGGGGTAGGAACTGGAGGGAATCTCCTGGTTTGCAGGTGTTGAAAACCGTGGGACAAGTGCAGTGTCTGTGCCTGAGTTCCTCAGGCTCAGTCCCTCATGGCTTCCCTTGGGTGGGGGAGAAAATTCTCCGACCCCTTGTGCTTCCTGGGTGAGGCAACGCCCCACCCTCCTTCGTCTTGCTCTCCATGGGCTGCACCTACTATCCAACCAGACCCAGTGAGATGAACCAGGTACCTCAGTTGGAAATGCAGATATCACCTGCCTTCTGCATTGATCTCGCTGGGAGATGCAGACCGGAGCTGCTCCTATTTGGCCATCTTGCCAGCAATCCCCCATTCAGCCTCTTTTAAATGATTCTTGTGATTCTGGATTTCAGGCTTCTCAAATCAATATCAAAGAGTTCATTTTTTACATTTTATTAATTTTATTTCAATAGTTTTTGGGGAACAGGTGGTTTTTGGTTACATGCATAAATTCTTTACTGGTAATTTCTTTTCTTTCTTCTTCTTTTTTTTTTTTTTTTTTTGAGATGGAATTTCCCTCTTGTTGCCCAGGCTGGAGTGCAATGGCACAATCTTGGCTCTCTGCAACCTCTGCCTCCCAGGTTCAAGTGATTCTCCTGCTTCAGCCTTCTGAGTAGCTGGGATTACAAGCATGTGCCACCACATCTGGTTAATGTTTAAATTTTTAGTAGAGATGGGGTTTCATCATGTTGGCCAGGCTAGTCTTGAACTCCTGCCCTCAGGTGATTCTCCTGCCTTGGCCTCCCAAAGTGCTGGGATTACAGACATGAGCCACTGTACCCGGCCTTTAGTTGTGATTTCTGAGCTTTTGGTGCACTCATCACCCAAGCAGTGTACACTGTAATCAGTGTGTCATCTTTTATCTCTCTCCAACTCTGAGTCTCCAAAGTCCGTTCTATCATTCTTATGCCTTTGCATCCTCATAACTTAGTTCCCACTTATGAGTGAGAACATATGATGTTTGGTTTTCCAATCCCTGAGTTACTTCACTTACAATAATGGTCTCCAGTTCCATCCAGGTTGCTGCGAATGGTCTTATTTCTTTCCTTTTTATGGCTGAGTAGTATTCCATGGTGTGTGTGTGTGTTTGTTTCTGTATATATATATATGCACATATACACATATATAAATATATATCACATTTTCTTTATCTACTTGTTGGTTGCTGAGCATTTATTCTAGTTCTGTAGTTTTGCAGTTGCACATTGTGCTGCTATAAAATGCATGTGCAAGTGTGTTTTTCAAATAATGACTTCCTTTCCTCTGGGTAGATACCCAGTAGTGGGATTGCTGAATCGAATGGTAGTTCTGCTTTTAGTTCTTGAAAGAATCTTCATACTGTTTTCCATAGGGGTTGCGTTTTCCCTTTTCAGTATGACGTTCATTGTGAGTTTGTCATAGATGGCTTTTATTACATTGAGATATGTCCCTTCTATGTTGATTTTGATGAGGGTGTTTTAATCATAAAGCGATGCTGGATTTCCTCAAATGCTTTTTCTGTATCGATTGAGATGATCATATGATTTTTGTTTTTAATTCTGTTTATGTGATGTATCACATTTATTGACTTGTGTATGTTAAACCGTCCCTGCATCCCTGGTATGAAACCCACTTGATCATAGTGTATTATATTTTTGATATGCTGTTGGATTTGGTTAGCTAGTATTTTTTTTGAGGGTTTTTGGATCTATGTTCATCAGGGATATTGGTCTGCAGTTTTTTCTTTTTGTTATGTCCTTTCTTGGTTTTGGTATCAAGGTGATACTGGCTTCATAGAATGATTAAGGAAGGGTTCCCTCTTTCTTTATCTTGTGGAATAGTGTCAGTAGGATTGCTACCAATTACTTGAATTCAGTAGAATTCAGCTGAGAATCCATCTTCTCCTGGACTATTTTTTTTGTTGGCAATTTTTAAATTACCATTTCAATCTCACTACTTGTTATTGGTCTGTTTAGAGTTTCTGTTTCTTTCTGATTTAATCTAGGAGGGTTGTAGACTTCCAGGAATTTATCCATCTCCTGTAAATTTTCTAGTTTGTGCATGTAAAGGTGTTCATGGTAGTCTTGAATTATCTTTTGCATTTCTGTGGTGTTGGTTGTAATATCTCCCATTCCATTTCTAATTGAGCTTATTTGGATCTTCTCTCTTCTTTTCTTGGTTAATCTCACTAATGATGTATCAATTTTGTTTATCTCTTCAAAGAACCAGCTTTTTGTTTCTTTTATCTTTTTTTTTTTTGGTTTCAATTTCATGTAATTCTTCTCTGATGTTTATTTCTTTTCTTCTGCTTGGTTTGGGTTTGGTTTGTTCTTGTTTCTCTAGTTCCTTGAAGTATGATCTTAGATTGTCTATTTGTACTCTTTCAGACTTTTTCATGTAGGCATTTGATGCTATGAACTTTCCTCTTAGCATTGCTTTAGCTGTATCCCAGAGGTTTTGATATGTTGAATCACTGTTATGATTCAGTTCAAAGAATTAAAAAATTTCCATCTTGATTTCATTGTTGACCCAAAGATCATTCAAGAGCAGATTATTTAATTTCCATGTATTTGTATAGTTTTGAGGGTTTCTTTTGGAGTTAATTTCTAGTTTTATTCACTATGTTCTGAGAGGATACTTGATATAATTTCAATTTTTAAAAAATTTATTGAGACTTGTTTTGTGACATATGTGGTCTATCTTGGTGCATATTCTATGTGCTGATGAAAAGAATGTATATTCTATAGATGTTGAGTAGAATGTTCTGTAAATATCTGCTAAGTCCATTTGTTCTAGGTTATAGTTTAAGTCCATTGTTTCTTTGTTGTCTTTCTGTCTTGATGACCTGTCTAGTGCTGTCAGCGAAATATTGAAGTCCCCCACCATTATTGTGTTGCCGTCTATCTCATTTCATTGTTTTATAAATTTGGGAGCTCCAGTGTTAGGTTCATATATATTTAAGATTGTGATATTTTCCTGTTGGACTGATCCTTTTAGCTTTGTATAATGTCCCTCTTTGTCTTTTTAAACTGTTGTTGCTTTTAAGTCTGTTTTTTCTGACATAAGAGTAGCTACTCCTGTTCACTTTTGGTGTCCGTTTGCATGGAATATCTTTTTTTCACTCTTTTACCTTAAGTTGATATGAGTTGTTATGTGTTAGGTGAGTCTCTTGAAGACAGCAGATACTTGGTTGGTGGATTTTCTTAAAACAATGAAATTAAATTTTATTTTAAGTTCTGGGATACATGTGCAAGATATGAATATTTGTTACATAGGTAAACATGTGCTATGGTGGTTTGCTGTGCCTATCAACCCATCACCTAGGTATTAAGCCCAGCATGCATTAGCTATTTTTCCTAATGCTCTTCTTCCCCTCACCACATCCCCCAACAGGCCCCAGTGTGTATTGTTCCCTTCCCTGTTCCAGGTGTTCTCACTGTTTAGGTCCTACTTATAAGTGAGAACATATGGTGTTTGGTTTTCTATTCCTTTGTTAGTTTGCTGAGGGTAATGGCTTCCAGCTTCATCCATGTCCCTGTAAAGGACATGATCTCATTCCTTTTTGTGGCTGCATCGTATTCCATGGTGTATCTGTACCACATTTTCTTTATTCAGTCTATCATTGATGGGTATTTTGGTTGATTCCATGTCTTTGCTATTGTGAATAGTGCTGGAATGAACATATGCATACATATATCTTTGTAATATAATAATTTATATTCCTTTGGGTATATACCCAATAATGGGATTGTTGAGTCTAATGGTATTTCTGCTTCTAGGTCTTTAAGGAATTGCCACATCATCTTCCACAATGGTTGAACTAACTTACAATCCCAGTTTGGTGGATTTTTATCCATTCTGCCATTCTGTATCTTTTAAGTGGAGCATTTAGGCCATTTACATTCAACATTAGTACTGAGATGTGAGGTACTGTTCTATTCTGTATTCTAATTGTTGCCTGAATACCTTGTTTTTTTTCCCCCCATTGTGTTATTGTTTTATAGACCCTATGAGATTTATGCTTTAAGGAAGTTCTATTTTGGTGTATTTTAAGGTTTTGTTTCAAGATTTAGAACTCCTTTTCGCATTTCTTGTAGTGCTGGCTTGGTAATGGTGAATTCTCTCAGCATTTGTCTGAAAAAGACTTTATCTGTCCTTCATTTATGAAGCTTAGTTTTGTTGGATACAAAATTGTTGGCTGACAATTATTTTGTTTCAGGAGGCTAAAGATAATACTCCAATCCCTTCTGGCTTGTAGGGTTTCTGCTGAGAATTCTGTTAATCTTATAGGTTTTTCTGTATAGTTTACCTGATGCTTTCTTCTCACAGGTCTTAAGATTCTTTCCTGTGTCTTGATTATAGATAATTTGATGACTATGTGCCTAGGTGATGATCTTTTTGCAATGAATTTCTCAGATGCTCTTTGAGCTTCTAGTATTTAGTTGTCTAGATCTCTAGCAAGGCCAGGGAAGTTTTCTTCTATTAGTCCCTCAAATAAGTTTTCCAAACTTTCAGGTTTGGGGCAGGGTTAGGTGAGTCTGGGCTCAGGCTTGGGCAAGGCTTGCTGCGGCCACTGTGGGGGATTGGTTGTGGTTCTCAGGCCAATGGGGTTATATTCCAGAGGGGATTATGGCTGCTTCTGCTGTGTCACATAGTTCACCAGGGAAGTGGGGGCATAGCTGGTAGCAAAAGGCCTCACTCAGCTCCCACACAGTTGGTAAGGCTGGTCTTGCTCCTGCAGTGCCTCATTCAGACCTTGCCCCAGGTTGTAAGCTTCCCTGCTGAGAAAGCAAGCACAGATTTCAGGCCCTGCCCCTCCCATCTGCACACACTGTCATCACCAGCTCCTGTGCTCGTATCTGCAGCAGTCCCCATTCACCCCCTGGATTCTGCTCAAGTAAATTCACTCCCAGTCAAAATTATTACAGATTTCATTTGGAAGCTTCTTTCACCCTGTAGTCCCTCCCTAATTCTACTTGCTGCCTTCTCTAAGGACCCTGCGAGATAAGTCAGGGATGACTTCCTTGGGCTTGAGCTAAAGACTAGGAGTGCCTACAAGGCTCTTCCTACTGTTGCTTCTACTTCTGTATTTTGCATGATTCCCTAAATCCATTTCAACTATAGGTGAGGTTAAATCTTTCTTCTGTGATCTGGATTTTCAGATTCCCCATTGGGGATGTGTGTTCAGAGGCATGTTTTCCCCCTCTCACGCTTTGGGAACTCACAGTTTTTTGCCTGTCATGGAGAATTTGCAGTGGCATGCCACTTCTTTCAAAGGATCAGTGAATTCTTTCAGTTTTCCTAGTACGTTCCCATGGTGGTTCTTGGAGCAAAAGTTCACAGTGTGAATCTCCACATGCTGTTCTGTCCATGCCAGTGGGAGCTGCGTATTAACCCAGTATCCAATCTGCCATCTTCCTCAGCTATCTCAGCTTCCTAATATTATAGTCTAGGAGCCAGGGGATTAGATAGAGTCTGAGCAGTGGCCTCTCCCATGCCATAAAGAAAAGTTCAAAATTAAATTTTTGTCATGGAACGACCAATCATAGAAACAGTCTCTGCATGATTCACTCTCCAGGTAGTGTAGCAGAGTTCATTTTGAAGTATGGTTTAAAATAAATGAATTTTCAGGATTTTTATCCAGAGCAGTGATTCTTAGATTTGGGAGGGGAAAGCTTTCTTTATTAGGGATCAGGAGAGGAAGATTTTGTGTGTGTGTAATTAAGAGGTTTTATAGCTATTTTCTGCCTGGTTGGGGGCATGGGTAATCAAAATACCCTGATTCAACTTTCAACAGCATTTGCTGAGTGCTTACTGTATACCACTATCTCTTCTGCTGCTACTCACAATACTGTACTATGTCATCTTTTGGGACACTCCATTATTAGACTTCCCTTATGCTATTGATGGCAGTGGCAGCCCATATGGAGTGGCTGCTGTGAAGATGCCAGCTGCAGTTTGGGAGGCACAGCCAGGGCCGCACACTCCATGGAGCTGGCAGGAGCCCCACCCCATTTCGAGTTGGCAGGGTGGGAGCCCCATCTTCCCAGACACAGCTGAAGCTGCCCAGTGATGGCCACAGACCCAGGGATCTCTGCACTCTCAAATGCCAGGGAAGCCCCTCTGCCCCAACAGGCTTTGAAGTGCCTACTCCTGCTGTCTGGCCTCGCCATGCTCCTGGTGCCTGCACCAGTTTTGGAGCAAAGTTGAGGCCAAGCCTGGGTACTGTTGCAACCTGGCTGGGTGGGCATGTGCTTGGGGCAGTGCTGACACACCAGTCCCCTGCTGCCTTGGCCCCCTCTGGACTTTGGGTGCCAACAAACACAGGAGGGAGTCTGAGGGAGGGGCTGAGGGTGGCTCGGCACAGGCCTGCAGGCACCCCTTGGCACTAACAGCCTAGGAGCTGTGGACATGATTGATGGTGGCAGTAAGCAGACAGGCTCCTGGGCAGAAAGTGGTGGGTATCTGGTGAAGCCCCACCTTCAAGCCAGGAATTGCCTGAAGCATGGGGGCCAGGCTGTGAGTTCTGGCTGGAGTCTGCAGACCAGAGTGAGAACTTACGGTGCTTTTTCCAGGCCCACCCATAGCCACCCATGGACCAAATCAGTACACACTTTCTCCCTTCTAAGTCCATAAAAATCCTGGACTCAGTCAAACTCAGGCAGAAATCAGGACGACCTGCCTGCACATATGAGCCACCCACTCCAGGTATCTTTTCCACTGAGGACTGCAGAATCAGTGGGACAGCCTGCCTCTGATAGTGCCCAGGCACAGCCTCAACTTTGCTCTGAAATTGGGTAGGAGCTACCCACTCTGGGTCCCCTTTTTGCTGAAGGCTGCACAGACGTCAGGACAACCTGCTTATGGATAGGAGCTACCCACTCTGGGTCTCCTCTCTGCTGAGAACTGCACACTCATCAGGATGACTTGTTTGCAGATAGGAGCTACCCACTCTGGGTCTCTCCTCCACTGAGAGCTGCACAATTGTCAGGATGACCTGCCTGTGGATATGAGCTACCCACTCAAGGTTTCCTCTTCACTGAGGGCTGCAAACTTGACAGGATCACTTGCCTGTGACTAGGACTGCTCACTATGGGTCTCCTCTCCACTGACAGCTGCATCATCAGAACGACCTGCCTGTAGAAAGGAGCTACCCACTTTGGATCTCCTGAGAGCTGTATAGTCACTCAATAAAGCACCTATTTGCGTTGCTCACCCCTAGTTGTCCATGTACCTCATTCTTCCTGGACATAGGACAAGAACTCAGTGGTGGGACTGAAAGAGCTGTAACACAAACAGTGCTGAAACGCACACCCACTTGCCTTGTTGTGGGCAACAAGGAGGGACAGAAGCGATAAGGAGAGAAGAGCTGAAACCATGCTCTGCCTTTAGTGCTGTTTTTAATCTTTTTTAGTCTAGCAGGCAAAGCCTTTAGTGTTCTTTTAAAGTTTTTTTCAGTCTAGCAGCTAAAAAACGTCTAATTTTTGCAGATTGGGGTGTGTATATTTTAACCTGTTTATTGGTGATTTACATATCCTCTTTGATGAATTACCTTTTCATATTCTATGCCTTTTTAAATTGGGTGTTGATCTTCTTCTTAATAGTTTGTAATTGCTCTTTGTGAATAGAAATGTTAATCCTTTGTCATATGTATTGCAAACCATTTTTCACTCTGGATATCATCTATTTTTTGACTGTTTTTAATTTAGAGCTTTACTCTTTTACTGTGACTGGAATTTATGTTTACATGTAGTGTGATGTGTGTAAGTATATAAAATTTTCTTCCAAATGACTAGCCAGCTTTGTCTACACTGTTTTTAAAACATTTTTTGCCACTGTATTGAAATACCATAGATGTTATATATTATATTATACTCCCACATATATTTGTACCTATTTCTGAATTCTGTTTTCTGTCATTTTCCTATTCTTTATTTCTATGCCAGTGGTATACTGTTTTGATTTCTGGTAAGGCTTATTAACTACTCTCTCATTTTTCTTTCTAAAGATTTACTTGACTATTCCCATATAATTACTTTTCAAAATGAACTTTTCATTTTCTCCAGTTCAAGAAAATTCATCACTGGATTCTGTTTGGAATTATATTCAAATTATTGTCCAATTTGGGAAGGATTGATATTTTTCAGTATTGTCTTCCACTTAAGAAAATAGTATATCTCTCCATTTGTTCAGTTATTTTGTGTCACTTGGTAACTTAGTAATATTTTAGAATTTTCTTTCTATTCTTATTAAATTTATTTTAAGATATTTTATAGTTTTATTGAGAGTGAATTTTTTCCCCTTGTAAGTTTTTTTCTGGTGTAAAGAGAAGATGCAGATTTTAATTATTTTAAACTTGTATTCATTCCTTTTACCAAATTTTCTTATTAATTCTAGTAGCTTATTCATAGAGTGTTTTTTGTTGTGTAGGTATACAGTCTTATCAAGGACAAAGGTATATTTGTCTTTTTTCTAAATTTTTACCAATTATTTTCCTTTTAATTTATCAAAATCCCCAAAAGAAGATTGAAAAATAGTGGTGATAGCTGCTTTTCACATGATTTAAATGCAAATAACTTTATTATTATATGTGCATAACTATCTGAATTTTTCCCACTGAAACCAGTACATTTGAGGTAAAAATAAGTTTATATATATTTAAAAGTAGGATAACTTCTGTTATTATTTCTGATTATAATAGAGATAGAAATATTTTGATTGATTTTCTTCCATTCATCTCTTTATGCATTCTTGCACACATGCAAATATAAGTCATAAACTTAGAAACACATACATATACATAATTTTATATAAATCAAGTAATACAGTACATGCTTGTTATCTTGTTACCACCTTAAAATTTTGTGGACTTCTTTCTGTCTATAGCAATAAGTATAGGATCATATTATTTTTAATGGCTGCATTAGAATTACATTGTATGGATGTATCATAATTATTTAATTGATCTTCTGTTGATAGCTCTCATGGTTGTCTCTAATTTTTCATGATTATAAATGATGTCATGATGAACATCATTGTAGATATATTTTTGCACAATTCCTAGAAGTGTGATTGCTTCCCGCATATTTAAAATTTTAATGTATTTAGTAAAGGGACTTTTATAAATGTCCTGCCAGTTTATACTTATCCCAACAATACACAGGAGAGCTCATAAGTCTTGTCTCATGTTAATCCTGATTATTTTCCATTCTTTTATCTATGTCAGTGTAATAGACAATAATTGATATGGCATTGTTGTTTGTAATTTTATTTCATTGACTGCGAGTGAAGTTAACTGTCTTTTTATATTCTTTGTTATTTTTATTTTTTCTGTGAATTATGTTTGAAAATATATTTTTTTAAGTTAAAAACTTTTTTTAAACTTGTTTCTTTTTGTAAGCTTTTATTTAATATATTTTTTAAGTTCAGGCGTACATGTGCAGGTTTGTTATGTAGGTAAATTTGTGTCATGGGCGTTTGTTGTACAGATTATTTGATCACCAAGGTATTAAACCTAGTACCCATTAGTTATTTTTCCTGATCCTCTCCCTCCTCCCACTCTTCACCCTCTGATAGGCCCCAGTATCTGTTGTGCCCCCTGTGTGTCCATTTGTTTTCATTGTTTAGCTCCCACTTGTAAGCGAGAGCATGCAGTATTTGGTTTTCTGTTTCTGTGTTAGTTTGCTAAAGATGATGGCCTCCAGCTCCATCCATGTTCCTGCAAAGATCATGCTCTTATTTTTTATGGCTGCATAGTATTCTGTGGTACATTTTCTTTATTCTGTCTACCATTGATGGGCATTTAGGTTGATTTTATGTCTTTGCTATTGTGAACAGTGCTGCAATGAACATACGCATGTATGTGTCTATGATACAATGATTTACATTCTTTTGGGTATATAGCCAGTAATGGCTTTGCTGGGTTGAATGGTAGTTCTGTTTTTAGCTCTTTGAGAAATCACCACACTGTTTTCCTCAATGGTTGAACTAATTTACACTCTCACCCACGGTGTATAAGCATTCCTTTTTCTCTGCATCCTCGCCAGCATCTGTTATGTTTTGACTTTTTAATAAAAGTTAGAATGGTTGGCCGAGCATGGTGGCTCATGCCTGTAATCCCAGAACTTTGGGAGGCCGAGGCAGGTGGATCATGAGGTCAAGAGATTGAGACCATCCTGGCCAACATGGTGAAACTCTGTCTTCACTAAAAATACAAAAATTAGCTGGGCGTGATGACACATGCCTGTAATCCCAGCTACTCGGGAGGCTGAGGTAGGATAATCATTTGAACCTGGGAGGTGGAGGTTGCAGTGAGCCAAGATCGCATGATTGCACTCCAGCCTGGGCAACAAGAGCAAAACTCTGTCTCAAAAAAAAAAAAAATTAGAATGGCTGTTATTAAAAAGTCAAAACATAACAGATGCAGGAGAGGATATGGAGAACAGATGCTGACTGTTGTTATCTTTGAAATGGTATCTTATTGTGGTTTTGATTTGCATTTCTCTAAGGATCAGTGATGTTGAGCTTTTTTTCATAGGATTGTTGGCCGCATGTATGTCTTTCGAAAAGTGTCTGTTCATGTCCTTTGCCCACTTTTTAATGGTTTTTTTAATTGTAAATTTGTTTAAGTTCCTTATAGATGCTGGATATTAAACCTTTGTCAGATGCATAGTTTGTAAATATTTTCTTCCATTCTGTAGGTTGTCTGTTTACTCTGTTAATAGTTTCTTCTGTAGTGCAAAAGCTCTTTAGTTTAATTAGATCCTGTTTGCTAATTTTTTGCTTTTGTTGTGATTGCTTTCGGCATCTTTGTCATGAAATCTTTGCCTGTTCCTATGTCCAGGATGGTATTGCCTAGGTTATCTTCCAGGGTTTTTAAGTTTTGTGTTTTACATTTAAATCTTTAATTCATCTTAGCTGATTTTTGTATATGGTGTAAGGAAGGGGTCCAGCTTCAATCTTCTGCATATGGCTAGCCAGTTACTCCAGCACCATTTTTTGAATAGGAAGTCATTTCCCCATTGCTTGTTTTTGTCAGCTTTGTCAAAGATCAGATGGTTATAGATGTGTGGCCTTATTTCTGGGCCCTCTATTCTGTTCCATTTGTCTGTGTGTCTGTTTTTGTGCCAGTGCCATGATGTTTTGGTGACTGTAGTCCTGTAGTATAGTTTGAAGTCAGGTAGTATGATGTAATGCCTCCAGCTTTGTTCTTTTTGCTTAGGATTGTCTTGGATATTTGGACTCTTTTTTGCTTCCATGTGAATATTAAAATAGCTTTTTCTAGTTATGTGAAGAATGCCGTTGGTAGTTTAATAGGAATAGTATTGAATCTATAAATTGCTTTGGGCCGTATGACCATTTTAACACAATTGATTCTTCCTGTCCATGAGCATGTAATGTTTTTCCATTTGATTGTGTCATCTTTGATTTCTTTGAGCAGTGTTTTGTAGTTTTCCTTATAGAGATTTTTTACCTCTCTCATTAGCTGTATTCCTAGGTATTTTATTCTTTTTGTGGCAGTTGTGAATGGGATTGCATTCCTGATTTAGCCCTCAGGTTGACTGTTGGTGGTGTAGGAATGCTAGTGATTTTTGTACATTGATTTTGTATCTTGAGACTTTGCTGAAGTTGTTTATCAGTTTAAGGAGCTTTTTGGTGAGACTGTGGGTTTTTCTAGATATAGAATCATGTCATCTGTAAACAGGTATAGTTTGGCTTCCTCTCTATTTCGACCTTTCCTTCCTTCCTTCCTTCCTTCCTTTCTTCCTTCCTTCCTTCCTTCCTCCCTCCCTCCCTCCCTCCCTCCCTCCCTCTTTCTTTCTTTCTTTCTTTCTTTCTTTCTTTCTTTCTTTCTTTCTTTCTTTCTTTCTTTCTTTCTTTCTTTCTTTCTTTCTTTCTCTCTCTCTCTTTCTTTCTTTCTTTCTTTTTCCTTCCTTCCTTCCTTCCTTCTTTCTTTTTTCTTTTCTTTCTTTGTTTCTTTTGTTCTGTCATCCAGGCTGGAGTGCAGTGGCACACTCTTGGCTCACTGCAACCTCCACCTCCCAGGTTCCAGTGATTCTCCTGCCTCATCCTCCCAAGTAGCTGGGAATACAGGTGCCTACCACCAGGCCCAGCTAATTTTTGTATTTTTCGTAGAGACAAGGTTTCACCATGTTGGCCAGGCTGGTCTTGAACTCCTGACCTCAAGTGGTCTGACCACCTCAGCCTCCCAAAGTGCTGAGATTACAGGTGTGAGCCACCACACTTGGCCCAGGATGCCCTTTATTTCTTTCTCTTGCCTGTTTCTCTGGCCAGGACTTCCAATACTATATTGAATGGAGTGGTGAGAGAGGCTATCCTTGCCTTGTGCTGGTTTTCAAGGGTAGTGCTTCCAGCTTTTGCCCATTCAGTATGATATTCACTGTGGGTTTGTCATAGATGGCTCTTATTATTTTGAGGTATGGTGTTTGTTTGTTTGTTTGTTTGCTTGTTTTGAGATGGAGTCTTGCTCTGTTGCTCAGGCTGGAGTGCAGTGGCGTGATTTCGGCTCACTGCAAGCTCTGCCTCCTGGGTTCATGCCATTCTCTTGCCTCACCTCCTGAGTAGCTGGGATTACAGGCGCCTGCCAACACACCCGGCTAATTTTTTGTATTTTTAGTAGAGATGGGGTTTCACCATGTTAGCCAGGATGGTCTCGATCTCCTGACCTTGTGATCCGCCCACCTTGGCCTCCCAAAGTGCTGGGATTATAGATGTGAGCCACCGCACCCAGCTGAGGTAGGTTCTTTCGATACTTAGTTTATTGAGAGTTTTTAACATGAAGGGGTGTTGAATTTTATGGAAAGCCCTTCCTGCACTTATTGAGATAATAGTGTTTTTTTGGTCTTTAATTCTGTTTATGTGATGGATCACATCTATTGATTTGCATATGTTGAACCAACCTTGCACCCCAGAACTAAAGCCTACTTGATTGTGGTGAAAAAGCTTTTTGATGTGGTGGATAAGATTTTTGATATGCTGCTGGATTCAGTTACCAGTATTTTGCTGAGGATTTTTGCATCGATGTTCATCAAGGATATTGGCCTGAATTTTTCTTTTTTTTATTGTGTCTCTACTAGGTTTTGGCATCAGGATGATGCTGGCCTCATAGAATGAGTTAGGGAAGGGTCCCTCATCCTCAATTTTTTGGAATAATTTCAGTAGGAACAGTACCAACTTTTCTTTGTATAACTGGTAGAATTCGACTGTGAATCTGTTTGTTCCTGGGCCTTTTTTGGGTGTTAGGCTATTTATTACTGTTTCAATTTCAGAGCTCATTATTGGTCTGTTCATGAATTCCATTTCTTACTGGCTCTGTCTTGGGAGGGTGTATGTGTACAGAAATTTATTCATTTCTTCTAGATTTTCTAGTTTATATGCATAGAGATGTTTATAATAATCGCTTATGATTATTTATATTTCTGTGGGGTCAGTGGTAATACCCTCTTTGTTGTTTCTGACTGTGTTTATTTGGGTCTTCTCTCTTCTTTATTTGTCTAGCTAGAGTTCTATCTATTTTATTAGTTGTTTTTTTTTCCCCCCAAAAAAACAACTCCTGGATTTGCTGATCTTTTGAATGGTTTTTTATGTCTCAGTCTCCTTTAGTTCAGCTCCGAGTTTGGTTATTTCTTGTCTTCTGCTAGCTTTAGAGTTGGTTTTCTCTTGGTTCTCTGGTTCTCTTAGTTGTGATGTGAGGTTTTTTGTTATTTTTATTTATTCTGTGAATTATCTACTTATTTAGAATTAATTTAATTTATTAATTTATTTAGAATTGTTTATTTACATGACTTTTAAATTGGGGTATTGGTTTTCTTGAATTATAAAATCTCTTTATTAAGGATAGAAATCTTTTGTCATGTATCTTGCAAAAAAAGGTATTCTCTGCTTTTAAAGTTTGTGTTGTATGTATTGCTTAGTAGTCTTTTTGTTTTTCTTTTCACTTTCTTTCTTTTTTTGTTCTCACCCCTGCCAGGTTAGCAGTTTAGGGATTGTCGCTATTCTGTCTTTAGTGTTCCCAGACCAGAATCTGTTTGGGGGCTCCTGCTCTTTGGTGATATTTGGGGGTATTGTACTTTCAGTTCCTGAGCCATATAACCTGCCTGCATTCTAGGTGGCAAGGCAATGCATTTATCCTCTCCTGCAGCCCCTATCTTCCCTTCTTGCTGCCACTTCCCATCAACTGTTGCCTCTGGTAGCAGGCAAGCAGTACTTTTTCTTTTTGGGTTCTAATTAGGGAGTCTGGCTTTTGTTCTCCATGTCTCACAGGGCACTTTTTTATCTGCATTCTCTCTTAGAAGTTCAACTACTGGCTGCCACTTTGACAGAGATGAGGTTGGCAGGTTCGGAGTAGGGACTGCTTATATATGGCAGTCAGGAAAGGCCTCTCTTAGCTGTGACTTTTCAACTGTATAATCGTTAGTGTTAGAAATCTTGGCATCCTCGTCATTGATAGGTGGGTAGTAATATTTGCATTGCTTTAATCTTGGGGTTATTTTAGGAATCATTGTCTTTGAGGGTGTCAAAACTGGAGTAATAATTTTCTTTGTTTTTGTATTTGAATAATAAGATAGAGTGTAAAAATATAAATGCTAAGAAATCTACATCTTTTTATAGATGAAGGAATCATAGTGGGCCCTTGGTGCAGAAATGTGCAAGTGGTTGGACAACTTTAATTCTACATAGTATATTGATTCACAATGTGAGGTTTGGAATTTAGACTGTTAGAGTTTGAATCTAGATCAGTATTTCTTGGTTATCTAGGATGTATGTAAGGATTAGTGAAATAAAATGCAAAGAATCACTCAGTCCCCTGGGAAATAAAGGTCTGAAAATGTGTCTTGGGAAGCATTGTCATATTTTAGCCAAACATTTTGAGTTCTTTTAAGGCATGATGCTAACTAGATGAACATTTGTTGGTATTAGAATTCTTTCTGATTACCCTAAAATGAAGCTGAGCTGAACAAAAATTAGATGGCATTTTACATTTTTAGAATGAGCCTAATGCTGTTATCAACACAATGGAATGTCTGTGTAAAAGTCAATGGCCATGCACAAATGTGGTCATGAGATTAAAAGGCACATGACTGGAAGTTCCCCTTTTCTCTAACTGTTTTATGTCAAATTTTAAGTACAAAGATATGCTCTCTGTTGCTTAGAAGTCCTCTTATAAACCATCACGTAAGGGAATACTTTTTTTTTATCAGCTCAATTTTTCACTAGATTCAACCTTCATAAAATTATATTTTATACATATGATCAGAAAAAAACAATATGGGAAAAAGGATATAATTACAAAAACTGTACATATTGTACAGTAAAAGCATTGCATTGGCAATTAATACAGAAAATCACTAAAGGATGCCAGTTGTAATGGCTCACTCTTGTGATCCAGGTTCTTTGGGAGGTCAAGACCAGAAAATTGCTTGAAGCCAGGAGTTCAAGACCAGCCTGGGCAACATAGCAAAGCCCCGTTTCTACAAAAAAAACCAAACAAACAAACAAACAAACAAAAAATTGGCCAAGCGTGGTGGCTTACGCCTGTAATCCCAGCACTTTGGGAGGCCGAGGCAGGCAGATCACGAGGTCAGGAGATCGAGACCATCCTGGCTAACATGGTGAAACCCCGTCTCTACTAAAAATACAAAAAAATTAGCCGAGTATGTTGACGGGCGCCTGTATTCCCAGCTCCTTGGGAGGCTGAGGCAGGAGAATGGCATGAACCTGGGAGGCAGAGCTTGCAGTGAGCTGAGATCGCGCCACTGCACTCCAGCCTGGGCGACAGAGCGAGACTCCGTCTCAAAAAAAAAAAAAAAAAAATTTAGCTGGGCGAGGTGGTGATGTGTATAGTCCCAGCTTCTCGGGTGGCTCAGGCAGGAGGATCCCTTGAAGCTGAGGAATTGGATGTTACGGCCAACTATGTTCCTGCCACTGCACTCCAACCTGGGTGACAGAGCAACCCTGTCTCAGTAAAACAAAACAAACAAGCAAACAAAAAAACTAAAGGATATATATTTTTAAAGTAGTCGTGTTCTTCTTCTTTTTTTTTTTTTTGAGACAGAGTCTCGCTCTGTCACCCAGGCTGGAGTGCAGTGGTGCCGTCTTGACTCACTGCAAGCTCTGCCTCCTGGGTTCATGCCATTCTCCTGCCTCAGCCTCCCGAGTAGCTGGGACCACAGGTGCCCGCCACCACGCCCAGCTAATTTTTAGTATTTTTAGTGGAGACCAGGATGGTCTCGATTTCCTGACCTCGTGATCTGCCCGCCTCGGCCTCCCAAAGTGCTGGGATTACAGGCATGAGCCACCGCACCCAGCCGTTCCTCTTTTCTCAGGATTAGACTTGGGAACATTGATTTATTTATATCCTAAGTTGATGAAACTTTGTCTTTATGAATTTCAGAATGAACTTCCTCCATGTTTGTAGAAGTCTTTGTGTTAAGAGACCTGAAAAGATGATGATTACTTCCTGTTTTTCATCTTCCTTTATTAAAGATAATGTAGGAAGAAGTCCTTAGAATTCATTTTAACTTTAGCTCTCCTGTTTTCTCAGTATGAGAAGCAGTTTCTTAGAGGTTCCTTCATTTAGTTTGATGACATCACATCAAAACTCATTGAATAAAAAAGAATTTTTTTTGGATGGTGACTTAAATGCAGACAGCTCTTTCCAGATTTGGTTGAATACGGGTGCATTTTAGAGTATTTAGTTAAGTGCTGTCCAAGGTCAGGTGTGGGCCAGAGAGGCACTCTAGAAGATACGCAAGGAAATCCCCTGGGTGGGGAAGTTTTGCTAATAACCTGTCAGAAGATGACTTGTTTTGTACATTTCTGGTTTATTCTGAGAATACAGTGGAAATTTTTCCTAATTGATTAGTTTATTTCCAGTGTATTTCAACATGTTGCAGTTCACATGTCCCTAGCTAAGTGGACTTAAAGGGATTTTTGAAAATAAATTGGATTAAATATAGTACTAATAATGTCAGCACATAGGAACAACAAGAAAATTGCAAAGCTAATGGTTTGTCTTTAATATGAACTCTTGGTCAGCCATATAATGAGGTAAAAATAGTCTAAAAAGAAGTTGAGCAAAAAAAAATCTAAATTACTTCACTAATACACAGTATATTCATGTAACACAACTGCACTTGTAACTCTAATTTTATAGAACTAAAAAATTTAAAAAACTTAAAGTCTAAGTTATCAAAAAACTATTTGAAACTTGGATTTACGTTTGTTATTTTTAATGAATCTTATTGAAAGTTTATATAATGCCCAGAACATCATTATTAATATTATTTTTAAAATGGAGCAAAATGGTTTTTGAACCATTATCAAAGTAAAACAAATTTTAAAAATATTACTTAATTTTCAGCTGATTAATTTAAAATTGTATTTGATCTGTTTTATAATGTAATTATATATTACCACAGTAGATGCATGTATAATATACATATGTGTGTATATGCATATGTATATATGAATGATGTATGTTCAAAAATGTTTTGTCAATAAGTATATACAATAAAAATTTTTGGAGACCAACAACCTGTGAAGTCCTTTATTCCTAAAAGCAGCATAGAAGAATGGTTATGAGCAGGAACTTTGGGGTTAAACCAACGTAGGTTTGGATTCTGTATTTACCATGTACTAGTTTTATGGAGCTTGTGCAAACTACTTGATCTCACTCCCGCTTATATAGTAGGGAAAGCAATATAAGATCATGAGGATTAGATTAGCCAATATTATTGAATGCTTAGTAAGAAGCCATGTACTCAATGACAATGCTATTGTTGTCTGTTATATTGTTATTAATAGAGAGTTGCCTATCCTTTACAAAAACTTCCATAAATAAGCTCATGTCTCAGATACAATCACAATGCAAAGTGAAAATGAGCTAAATGGAGTCCAAAAGAAGTAAGTCCTTAAGTTTCATGGTTGTCAGAACTAAAATTTTGCATGCATGTGTGTATGTGTGTTTGTGTATGAGTCTAGGCCTTAAAAGAAACATAGTTTATTATAGAGATTGCATGGGTATGAGCAATTGGACATACTTGCCACACTACTTTCCCAGAGCAGTTCCAGTCTCTGTTACACTTCTGAAGAAGAGAAATGCAACCATCCTACCAATTCTTTAGTGTTCTGTTTCCTTAGAATGTAATAGCTTCAGCTATTATATGTTACCTGTTCATTTTCTTAGTATGAAGAAAATTTACAAATCTGAAAATAAAGTTCACATATAATCTGGGTGAGGGTGGAAGTATGGTGGGAGTAGGAAATGATAAATTGTACTTAGCCAGCAGGGAAAAATAACTTTATCTTCATTTGAAATAGTCATTTTAGGCCGGGCATGGTGGCTCACGCCTGTAATCCCAGCACTTTGGGAGGCCGAGGCAGGCGGATCACGAGGTCAGGAGATCAAGACCATCCTGGATAACATGGTGAAACCCCGTCTCTACTAAAAATACGAAAAAAAAAAAAAAAAAAAAAGCCGGGCGTGGTGGCAGGCGCCTGTAGTCCTAGCTACTCGGGAGGCTGAGGCGGGAGAATGGCGTGAACCCAGGAGGTGGGGCTTGCAGTGAGCCAAGATTGCGCCACTGCACTCCAGCCTGGGTGACAGAGCGAGACTCTGTCTCAAAAAAAAAAAAAAAAAAAAAAAAAAGAAAAATTAAATAGTCATTTCGTTCTCCTATGGCTTATGTTATAAAATATATTATTGTTACTGTATTAGGCAGAAATTTTCAGAGTTGAGAGACCTGGATTTTAGCTTTGCCATTTGCTTCACATGTATTCTGGGGCAAGCCTCAGCTTCCTTATTCATAAACTTGGAATTAGAGTATTTGCCTTTTGTTAATATTCACTCAACCCATATTTGAGCACCTAGAATGTGCTAGCATGTGCTAGTGCTACTCACTAGGGATACGTAGATGATAAGACTTGACCCAATCCCTGCCCTCACTGAAGTTATACTTCAATATGGACAATATTTATTATTTGAAATATGTACAAACAATTACAGATCTCTAGCATTGGGGCTATATTGGAGGAATAGGAGTCTGAGTTGGCCTAGGGGAATTAAAGGGCTCTTCATAAAGGAAGTGGTACTAAAAGTTTCCTACTCTTACACTAAAATTCTGGTTAGCATGTGTTTTGGAAATTAAGAACTGTTTGACAACTAAAAGACATAGGCACAGCAGCACAGTTTTCTTCAATGTTTTTGGTAGTATCTGATGCTTTCAAATAAAAAAACTGGTTTATAGGTAAGTAACATACCTTTTTTGTATACTAAGATTAGAGGTACTATATTTAAGCACCTGCAGATATGTGGTTTGGAATTAGAATTGTTGAACAATTTGATAGGAGTGCAGTCTTTCTTCCTTCTTGTTATTTTTCTTCATTTCTCTCTTCTCCTTATATAAGGATATACAGCAGGGTCTCAGCCCTCTGCCTTCTCCCTCTAGATTTTAATCTACAATAATCATAACTTGAACTATGCAGAGGTGGGTCCTGATTTTGTGGATTCTGTAGCTTACAGAATTACAGAGGCTCTCTTTAAGAAAAAGAATACAAAATTATGAATTCACTTATAAAAGTGTATATGGAAAGGCAAAAGAGCTAGAATAGCCAACACAATACTAAAGAGGAAGAACAAAGTCAGAGGGCTGACAAGTCCCAACTCAATACTTACTATAAAATGACAGTAATCAAGACCATGTGGTATTGGTGAAAGAATAGACAAATAGATCAATGGGACAGAATAGAGAGCCCAGAAATAGACCCCCATATATATAGTAAACTGATCTTTGACAAAGGAGGAAGAGCAATTCAATGGAGGAAGGATAGTCTTTTTGACACATGGCACCAGAACAACTGGCTATCTAGATACACAAAAAAATGATTCTGAAAACAGACTTTATATCTTTCATAAAAATTAACTCATGGATCATGGATTAAAAATGGATTAATAAACCATTTTAATGGATCACTTAAAATGGATCATACACCTAAGTGTAAAATGATAAACTGTAAAGCTTTTAGAAGATAACATAGGAGAAAATATAGATGACCACATAGGAGAAAATGTAGATGACCTTGGGTCTGGCCATGAGTCTTTTGATAAAACAACAAAGGCAGGATAATAATTTGACACAAAATGATGATTTGACTGATGCTTTTGCAAATTTTTTGGGTAATTTCAATAGAATTTTTGTGTTTTCTAATATATTAGTAAAGGAGAGATAAATAAAAGTGATATTTTTCTTCTGTCATTAGGATTTAAGTATAGCATTTATTTTATCCATAAAATCATTATTTTTAATTGCCAATTTCTATTTACTCTGAACATATTTTCCCAGGATCACTACTTTTCAACTTCTTTTGTGAAAATGGGATTTTATATATCCTTGTATAATTGAGTCTTACTTCTCCAAAGTCTTCTCCTTTCCAGTGCATTCAAGTCATAATCTGTGTTGAAAGGACAGAGAATACTTATTATTCTCTTCTCATAGGGCAAGGAGGACACAGTATGCCATTCAAGGATGGAGCTTTTGCACATACCCTGAGGAGCAGTTTCTGCGTTTATTCTGTGGCTGCTGCACCACTCTCTTAAGACAGGATTTACAGCTGAAGAGCCAACTAGGCTCTCCAGCTGCTAATGCAGTCTCTTTTTCAAGTGGGCCTACCTAGCCTAAAAGAAGAGTATATACTAAGCAGAAAACACTGCAGTAAACTAGTGCTATAGAGCATGTCTTTTTCTTTTAAAATAGTTTCAAGATTATATTCTTTTAGGAGGAGAAACCAACAAACTAATATCCTTATGTCTTTGAGTCAGATAATTCTCTTTATGATGTTTAAGAGATGTTTGCTTGTGATACAAATTTTTGCTATCATATAATTTCTGGAGAACAAGTTGGTCTGCCTTCCTTAAATAATTTTTATTTACACTTCCCTCCCCCACCTCACATCACTGACACCAGGCCTTTATTTCTTGATCCTTCGTATGAGTAGATTCACAGAACTTGATTTTCATGGGACCTCCACAAGCAGACTCATATTAAACATTATTGTTTACCACTTTTATTTCTTCCAACTTAAGTGTTACCTGTGATAACTCCATGATATCTTTCCTCATGAACTGGCAATACCCAACCTAGTGTATGGAAAAGTTTTCTTCATGTCATCTTTAACCTCTTTGTAGAAGAGGAGAATGGAAGAGAAACACAGGGCCCACATTGGTTTTGTAGCCAAAGCGCATTCTGGAGTGTTTGGTGGGTATTGAATGCTGCCAGTTTTGTTCTTGAGAACACTTCTCTTGAGATGAAGAGGCAGTAAAGAGACAACCCCATATAGCACAAGACCTTCCTGGTTAGCATTATCATTCCTTTCTCAGAGTTGCCCAGTTTCAGCTGCGAAATAATCTATTCCACCCTGTGCTAGTTGGGAATGACTCTTTTGTTTGCTTGGCTGAAGTCATCATTTCAGCATTTAGTACTCTAGGCAAGAATTCCAAGCAACTCATAAAAAGTTAACCAGATAAAAAAGTTTCCAAATTAAATAAAATTTAATTTGAAAGGTTATGAGAAATCAAGTTTTACCCTGATACATTGTAGGTAGATAAACTGAGGCTGTTTGTTCAAGGTCACACAGTTATCTAGGTGAGACTAAAATCTAAACGTTGGATTTTGAGTTCATTGTTCTTCCCATTACATTGCAAAATGCTTTCTTTTCTGGAAATGAAATAACATTTTGCCCAATTGGAAAACAGTTATACAATTAAAGACTTGATTTGTATATGTACTCCACAATTTTTATTGAGAGGCCGCTTTGTTGAATGCAGAGGTTGTCACTCACAAAATGGTTGCCGTAAGTACATTAGTGTTTCAACCCTGGATGAGCCTTCCTGACCGAGAGATTCATGACAACACATGGAGGATAAGTGCTGTGCTCTCAGAGATAGGGATAAAATGTTGTGGAACTCAGACTAACTTGCCTGGGGAATAGGGACCGGCTTCACTATGTGGATGTCTTACCTGAGTCTTGAAGGGAGAATATGAATCATAAAATGCATGAGAGGATATAGTTAAATTTTATTGAAAATGTGCCATACACTTAACCTTTTATGGCCTACTGAGACTTTTAAGTCCCTGTAGTAAAGGTATCACTTACAAGAGCATCTAATTTAAGTAACCACTTCGTGCTAAAAGGACTAAGGCTACAGTATAAACCTAGGAGGGACTTCTAAATTGTCTGTCTTTCACTTTTATTTTTGATGGCTATTGGTAGTTGCTAATATGGTCTCGTTATAGAGTAATGAATAAACTTTAGGCAGGGATAATGGAGAAAAACAATATCCCTCTATCACGTGCTTGTGTTTTTAATAGAATTATGATTGTTTATGTGATAATATAAGTTAGTCATGAAATATTATATACAGTGAAATTGGAAGAAACATATCTAAACATAAGGGGTATACTGTGTTACTAAAATGAACTGATTTTTTTTTTTTTTCTAAACAATGTCTTCTCTCAGACTTACCACACTAGTTGCTACAGGTTTCTTTCAGTATGGCCTCTTTTTAGCTTATGTCTATTAGTCTGAAGTTATAAAATACCTGCTTAGTACTTTTCTTCTAATCTCTCAGAGTATAATAGGCTTTCAACAGACTCTCAAATCCTCTGGCACAAGTCACTTTTCCAACTGCCTAGTTACCTGTCTCTTTTTTTCATTCTTAGCTGTTTGCTGTGTGGTAGCTCAAAATAACAGTATCTTCACTTTCCAGGCGCTCTGAACTGTCTTTCAAAGAGGAGGCATGGAATGTCACTATCTGCTTCAGCCATTTTTAATTCCTTCATCTAGAGAGGAATAGTCTGTTTAATTTATAGGAGTTAGGTCTATATTTTTATATCCTAATTGAAAAAGCAAAACAGATTTAAGCTGTTAAAAGGTCTCCTTACAAATAGTTCAATCTTGCTTCTCAGTGGAATATTAATATTTGCAGAAGGATGATAGGATGCTCTTTTAGAATAATGAATCCAGGAAATACTTAGTGTTCATTTTCTTCTCTTTCTTCATTCCAAGAAAACCAAATATACTAAATGAGCATGTACCTGGGAGGTACTTGTTGAATGTTCGTCTAGAAGTTCAGGAACTTCCAATAATGTGTTACTGGTATTTTGAGTAGTCTTTTATCAGTCAATCATTTATTAACTGAAAGTTAAATGTGTATATAGGTATAATGGTGCCATGGAGAAAAATAAGTTGAATATATGTTCTTGATTTCCAGGGTAGCTCACTAAACAAAGTGTTAAATATTGATCTAAAAAAATGCAAAATAAAAATATGATTTAGAATTACAATTTTAATAGGCACATGTAAAATTAAATTTATGCTTAGTGTTGCTTGAGGTAGAAGACGGCATGGTTCGATGGAAAGTACTAACCCATTTTCCAAATTAGATGGGAAATATGGAGATAGATTGCTAAGACATGATAAAGGTTAGAAAAACCAATGGTAGAAATTTCAAAAAATTACAGTATCAGAATAGAAACTGACTGGTATTTAAAAATATGGTTGGTTAATCTTTCATAACTAAAGGAAAGTTTATTTAAGGGAAAGTTTAAATACTCTGTTTCAAAAGATGTCTAAACTATTATCGGATTGATATCAGAGAAAAGGATATAGAAAAATTAGTGAAAAGTAGTAAATTCTTAAAACTTAAGAGTCAGAGGCTGGATGTGGTGGCTCACACCTGTAATCCCAGCACTCTGGGAGGCCAAGGCAGGTGGATCCCCTGAGGTCAGGAGTTTAAGACCAGCCCAGCCAACATGGTGAAACCCCGTCTCTACTAAAAATACAAAAATTAACCAGGCGTGGTGGTGCACACCTGTAGTCCTAGCTACTGGGGAGGCTGAGGCAGGAGAATCGCTTGCACCCAGGAGGCAGAGGTTGCAGTGAGCTGAAATCACACCACTGCACTCCAGCCTGGGTGATAGAGTGAGACGCCATCTCAAAAAACAACAAACACAAACTTAAAAGTCAGAAAGGCCTAGAATGAGTCAGCAGGACTAGAATGCTAACTTTAACATTAATAGTGAAACTTTGGAAAATAACCACTTTAAGCCCCAACTTTCTTAGCTATAAATGGGGATAATATTATCTACTTCATAAGGTTATTATGAAGATTAAGTAGTTTGTATGTTTAGGTTTAGCACAGTACCTATCTTATAGTAAGCCCTTAGGTAAGTGGCAGCCATTATTAATATTAATATTATTATTATTATTTTTAGATACAAAGTTCTTTAATAACTTACTAAGTCAATTCAACAACATATAAAACTTATAAAAAAGATTATATATACCATGATCCAGTTGGATTTATTTCAGAAATGCAAGATTGTCTTTATATTTGAAAATCAGTTAGTGCAATGTGTATATCATATTAATAGAATGAAGGGCAAAAATACATTGTCTCAAAGATGCAGAAAAAGCATTTGATAAAACCCAACATTTATAATAAAAATTCTCAGCAAACTAGAAAAAACTTCATTCTGATAAAGGGCATCTACCAACAATTTAACAGAAGTATGATAATTGTACATTGCATTTTATAAACCGTTCTTGAAATAAATTAAAGAAAATTTAAAATAGAGAGACAGCCTATGATCATGGATTGGAGAACTCAGTATTGTTAAGATGACAGTTTTCCTCAAATTAATCTGTAGATTTAACACAATCGTTATCAAAATCCCAGCAGGCTTTTGTGTAGAAATTGACAGGTTTCTCCCAAAATTTATAAAGAAATGCGAAGGATCTAGAATAACCAAAATAATTTTGAAAAAGGAAGAACAAATTTAGAAAACTTTTACTACTCAATATCAAAACATTTTGTAATACTATAATAATGGAGACAGTGTGGTATTTGTGTAAAGATAGGTATACAGATAAATGGAACAGAATTAAGAGTTTGCAATAATCGCTTATGATTTTTGACAAAGGTATTAAAACAATATAAGAGTGAAAAGATAGTCTTTTCAACAAGTGGTACTGGGACAAGTGGATATTCGTATTAAAAAAAATAAATTTAGATCATTACCTCAGACCACACACAAAGTTTAGCTCAAAATGGACCATACACATAATGTACCAGGTAAAACTATAAATCTTCTACAATAAAAGATAGGAGAAAGTTCTCATGTTCTTGGTGTGGGCAAAGAGTTCTTAGACATAACCATAACAGCTAGGGCCATAAAAAAAGCATGATAAATTTAACCTCATTAAAATTAAAAACTTTTGTACTTTAAAAGACACTATTAAGAAAATAAAAAGACAAGTCACAAGCTGGACAAAAAATTGCATATTATGTATCTGGTAAAGGTCTTCTATCCAGAATAGAAAAAAAAAAAACAACTCTTACAACTCGATTATATATATAAAAAAATAACCCAATTAAAAAGAGACAGAAAACACTCACAGAGAAAAAAAATAACCTGATTAAAAAATGGGCAAAGGACATGATTAGACATTTTTCCAAAGAAGATATTCAAATGGCTAATAAGCACATGAAAAGATGCTTAACATCATTAACCAACAGGAAAGTTGAAATTAAAAGCACAATATGATATCAGTGCACATCCACTAGAATCTCTCTTGAGAAGATTATAGTCTGGTTGGAAAAGACAGACACATAAATACTATCTGTTACTGTTACTACCAGGCAAATCTAAATAGGGTTTAGTTAGACATAAAAAGGTCATGGATGAAAAACTGTAGCAATAGACAGGCTGGATACCCCTCACTAGACTATGATGTTTCTATGATGTTTTGACTCCCAGCTTTTCTTTTTTTTTTTTTAATTATACTTTAAGTTCTAGGGTACATGTGCACAATGTGCAGGTTTGTTACATATGTATACATGTGCCATGTTGGTGTGCTGCACCCATTAACTCGTCATTTACATTAGGTATATCTCCTAATGCTATCCCTCCCCTCTCCCCCCACCCCACGACAGGCCTCTGTGTGTGATGTTCCCCTTCCCATGTCCAAGTGTTCTCATTGTTCAATTCCCACCTATGAGTGAGAACATGCGGTGTTTGGTTTTTTGTCCTTGCAATAGTTTGCTGAGAATGATGGTTTCCAGCTTCACCCATGTCACTACAAAGGACATGAACTCATCCTTTTTTATGGCTGCATAGTATTCCATGGTGTATATGTGCCACATTTTCTTAATCCAGTCTATTGTTGATGGACATTTGGGTTGGTTCCAAGTCTTTGCTATTGTGAAGAGTGCTGCAATAAACATACATATGCATATGTCTTCATAGCAGCATGATTTATAATCCTTTGGGTATATACCCAATAATGGGATGGCTGGGTCAAATGGTATTTCTAGTTCTAGATTGTTGAGGAATCGCCACACTGTCTTCCACAATGGTTGAACTAGTTTACAGTCCCACCAACAGTGTAAAAGTGTTCCTATTTCTCCACATCCTCTCCAGCACCTGTTGTTTCCTGACTTTTTAATGATCACCATTCTAACTGGTGTGAGATGGTGTTTCATTGTGGTTTTGATTTGCATTTCTCTGATGGCCAGTGATGATGAGCATTTTTTCATGTGTCTGTTGGCTGCATAAATGTCTTCTTTTGAGAAGTGTCTGTTCACATCCTTTGCCCACTTGTTGATGGGGTTGTTTGTTTTTTTCTTGTAAATTTGTTTGAGTTCTTTGTAGATTCTGGATATTAGCCCTTTGTCAGATGAGTAGATTGCAAAATTTTCTCCCATTCTGTAGGTTGCCTGTTCGCTCTGATGGTAGTTTCTTTTGCTGTGCAGAAGCTCTTGAGTTTAATTAGATCCCATTTGTCAATTTTGGCTTGTGTTGCCGTTGCTTTTGGTGTTTTAGACTTGAAGTCCTTGCCCATGCCTATGTCCTGAATGGTATTGCCTAGGTTTTCTTCTAGGGTTTTTATGGTTTTAGGTCTAACATGTAAGTCTTTAATCCATCTTGAATTAGTTTTTGTATAAGGTGTAAGGAAGGGATCCAGTTTCAGCTTTCTACATATGGCTAGCCAGTTTTCCCAGCACCATTTATTAAATAGGGAATCCCTTCCCCATTGCTTGTTTTTGTCAGGTTTGTCAAAGATCAGATGGTTGTAGATGTGTGGTGTTATTTCTGAGGGCTCTGTTCTGTTCCATTGATCTATATCTCTGTTTTGGTACCAGTACCATGCTTTTTTGGTTACTGTAGCCTTGTAGTATAATTTGAAGTCAGGTAGCGTGATGCCTCCGGCTTTGTTCTTTTGGCTTAGGATTGTCTTGGTGATGTGGGCTCTTTTTTGGTTCCATATGAACTTTAAAGTAGTTTTTTCCAATTCTGTGAAGAAAGTCATTGGTAGCTTGATGGGGATGGCATTGAATCTATAAATTACCTTGGGCAGTATGGCCATTTTCAGGATACTGATTCTTCTATCCATGAGTATGGAATGTTCTTCCATTTGTTTGTGTCCTCTTTTATTTCGTTGAGCAGTGGTTTGTAGTTCTCCTTGAAGAGGTCCTTCACATCCCTTGTAAGTTGGGTTCCTAGGTATTTTATTCTCTTTGAAGCAATTGTGAATGGGAGTTCACTCATGATTTGGCTCTCTGTTTGTTATATGTGTATAAGAATGCTTTGATTTTTGCACATTGATTTTGTATCCTGAGGCTTTGCTGAAGTGGCTTATCAGCTTAAGGAGATTTTGGGCTGAGACGATGGGGTTTTCTAAATATACAATCATGTCATCTGCAAACAGGGACAATTTGACTTCCTCTTTTCCTAATTGAATACCCTTTATTTCTTTCTCCTGACTGACTGCCCTGGCCAGAACTTCCACCACTATGTTGAATAGGAGTGGTGAGAGAGGGTATCCCTGTCTTATGCCAGTTTTCAAAGGGAATGCTTCCAGTTTTTGCCCATTCAGTATGATATTGACTGTGGGTTTGTCATAAAGAGCTCTTATTATTTTGAGATACGTCCCATCAATACCTAATTTATTGGGAGTTTTTAGCATGAAGGGCTGTTGAATTTTGTCAGAGGCTTTTTCTGCATCTATTGAGATAATCATGTGGTTTTTGTCTTTGGTTCTGTTTATATGATGGATTACGTTTATTGATTTGCATATGTTGAACCAGCCTTGCATCCCAGGGATGAAGCCCACTTGATCATGGTGGATAAGCTTTTTGATGTCCTGCTGGATTCGGTTTGCCAGTATTTTATTGAGGAATTTTGCATCGATGTTCATCAAGGATATTGGTCTAAAATTCTCTTTTTTTGTTGTGTCTCTGCCAGGCTTTGGTATCAGGATGATGCTGGCCTCATAAAATGAGTTAGGAAGGATTCCCTCTTTTTCTCTTGATTGGAATAGTTTCAGAAGGAATGGTACCAGCTCCTCCTTGTACCTCTGGTAGAATTCGGCTGTGAATCCTTCTGGTCCTGGACTTTTTTTTGGCTGGTAGGGTATTAATTATTGCCTCAGTTTCAGAGTCTGTTATTGGTCTATCGAGGGATTCAGCTTCTTCCTGGTTTAGTCTTGGAGGGTGTTTGTGACCAGGAATTTATCCATTTCTTCTAGATGTTCTGGTTTATTTCCATAGAGGTGTTTATAGTATTCTCTGATGGTAGTTTGTATTTCTGTTGGATCGGTGGTGATATCCCCTTCATCATTTTTTATTGCGTCTATTTGATTCTTCCCTCTTTTCTTCATTAGTCTTGCTAGCAGTCTGTCAATTTTGTTGATCTTTTCAAAAAAACCAGCTCCTGGATTCATTGATTTTTTGAAGGGTTTTTTGTGTCTCTATCTCCTTCAGTTCTGCGCTGATCTTAGTTATTTCTTGCCTTCTGCCAGCTTTTGAATGTGTTTGTTCTTGCTTCTCTAGTTCTAATTGTGATGTTAAGGTGTCAGTTTTAGATCTTTCCTGCTTTCTCTTGTGGGCATTTAGTGCTATATATTTCCCTCTACACAGTGCATTAAATGTGTCCCAGAAATTCTGGTATGTTGTGTCTTTGTTCTCATTGGTTTCAAAGAACATCTTTATTTCTGCCTTCATTTCGTTATGTACCCAGTAGTCATTCAGGAGCAGGGTGTTCAGTTTCCATGTAGTTGAGCGGTTTTGAGTAAGTTTCTTAAACCTGAGTTCTAGTTTGATTGCACTGTGGTCTGAGAGCCAGTTTGTTATACTTTCTGTTCTTTTACATTTGCCGAGGAGTGTTTTACTTCCAACTATGTGGTCAGTTTTGGAATAAGTGCCATGTGGTGCTGAGAAGAATGTATATTCTGTTGATTTGGGGTGGAGAGTTCTTTAGATGTCTATTAGGTCCGCTTGGTGCAGAGCTGAGTTCAATTCCTGGATATCCTTGTTAACTTTCTGTCTCGTTGATCTAATGTTGACAATGGGGTGTTAAAGTCTCCTGTTATTATTGTGTGGGAGTCTAAGTCTCTTTGTAGGTCTCTAAGGACTTGCTTTATGAATCTGAGTGCTCCTGTATTGGGTGCATATATATTTAGGATAGTTAGCTCTTCTTGTTGAATTGATCCCTTTACCATTATGTAATGGCCTTGTTTGTCTCTTTTGATCTTTGTTGGTTTAAAGTCTGTTTTATCAGAGACTAGGATTGTGACCTCTGCCTTTTTTTGTTTTCCATTTGCTTGGTAGATCTTCCTCCATCCCTTTATTTTGAGCCCATGTGTGTCTTTGCATGTGAGATGGGTTTCCTGAATACAGCACACTGATGAGTCTTGACTCTTTATACAGTTTGCCAGTCTGTGTCTTTTAATTGGAGCATTTAGCCCATTTATATTTAAGGTTAATATTGTAATGTGTGAATTTGATCCTGTCATTATGATGTTAGCTGGTTATTTCGCGCATTAGTTGATGCAGTTTCTTCCTAGCATAGATGGTCTTTACAATTTGGCATGTTTTTGCAGTGGCTGGTACCGGTTGTTCCTTTCCATGTTTAGTGCTTCCTTCAGGAGCTGTTTTAGGGCAGGCCTGGTGGTGACAAAATCTCTCAGCATTTGCTTGTCTGTAAAGGATTTTATTTCTCCTTCACTTATGAAGCTTAGTTTGGCTGGATATGAAATTCTGGGTTGAAAATTCTTTTCTTTAAGAATGTTGAATATTGGCCCCCACTCTCTTCTGGCTTGTAGAGTTTCTGCAGAGAGATCTGTTGTTAGTCTGATGGGCTTCCCTTTGTGGGTAACCCAACCTTTCTCTCTGGCTGCCCTTAACATTCCTTCCTTCATTTCAACTTTGGTGAATCTGCCAATTATGTGTCTTGGAGTTGCTGTTTTTGAGGAGTATCTTTGTGGCGTTCTCTGTATTTCCTGAATTTGAATGTTGTTCTGCCTTGCTAGATTGGGGAAGTTCTCCTGGATAATATCCTGCAGAGTGTTTTCCAACTTGGTTCCATTCTCCCTGTCACTTTCAGGTACACCAATGAGACGTATATTTGGTCTTTTCACATAGTCCCATATTTCTTGGAGGTTTTATTCATTTCTTTTTACTCTTTTTTCTCTAAACTTCTCTTCTCGCTTCGTGTCATTCATTTGATCTTCAATCACTGATACCCTTTCTTCCAGCTGATCGAGTTGGCTACTGAAGCTTGGGCATTCATCACGTAGTTCTCGTGCCATGGTTTTCAGCTCCATCAGGTCATTTCAGGACTTCTCTACACTGGTCATTCTAGTTAGCCATTCATCTAATCTTTTTTCAAGGTTTTTAGCTTCTTTGTGATGGATTCGAACTTCCTCCTTTAGCTCAGAGAAGTTTGATCTTCTGAAGCCTTCTTCTCTCAACTCGTCAAAGTCATTCTCTGTCCAGCTTTGTTCCATTGCTGGCAAGGAGCTGCGTTCCTTTGGAGGAGGAGAGGTGCTCTGATTTTTAGAATTTTCAGTTTTTCTGCTCTGTTTTTTCCCCATCTTTGTGGTTTTATCTACCATTAGTCTTTGATGATGGTAACGTACAGATGGGGTTTTGGTGTAGATGTCCTTTCTGTTTGTTAGTTTTCCTTCTAACAGTCAGGACCCTCAGCTGCAGGTCTGTTGGAGTTTGCTGGAGGTTCACTCCAGACCCTGTTTGCCTGGGTACCAGCAGCGGAGGCTGCAGAACGGCGAATATTGCTGAACAGCAAATGTTGCTGCCTGATTGTTCCTCTGGAAGCTTCATCTCAGAGGGATACCTGGCTGTGTGAGGTGTCAGTCTGCGCCTACTAGGGGGTTCCTCCCAGTTAGGCTACTCGGGGATCAGGGACCCACTTGAGGAGGCAGTCTGTCCGTTCTTAGGTCTCAGACTCCGTGCTTGGAGAACCACTACTCTCTTCAAAGCTGTGAGACAGGGACATTTAAATCTGCAGAGGTTTCTGCTGCCTTTGTTCAGCTATGCCCTGCCCCCAGGGTTGGAGTCTACAGAGTCAAGCAGGCCTCCTTTAGCTGTGGTGGGTTCCACCCAGTTCAAACTTCCACCCTGCTTTGTTTACCTACCCAAGCCTCAGCAACGGCGGTCGCCCCTCCCCCAGCCTTGCTGCTGCCTTGCAGTTCAATCTCAGACTGCTGTGCTAGCAATGAGTGAGGCTCCATGGGCATGGGACCCTCTGAGCCAGGCATGGGATATAATCTCCTGGTGTGCCATTTGCTAAGACCGTTGGAAAAGCGCAGTATTAGGGTGAGAGTGACCTGATTTTCCCAGTGCCGTCTGTCACAGCTTCCTTTGGCTAGGAAAGGGAATTCCATGACCCCTTGCATTTGCTGGGTGAGGCGATGCCTCGTGCTGCTTCGGCTCACGCTCAGTGGGCTGCACCCACTGTCCTGCACCCACTGTCTGACAAGCCCCAGTGAGGTGAACCCGGTACCTCAGTTGGAGATGCAGAAATCACCTTTCTTCTGCATTGCTCATGCTGGGAGCTGTAGACTGGAGCTCTTCCTATTCGGCCATCTTGGAACGAGAATGCTATTATTAATATTACATAACCAAAGCTTTGAAAAAAGGTAGATGTTTAAAATACAATAATGCATATTTAATTTTAACATTGTTTTTTCTCTTATATTAAAATCAGATCTGCTCTTTATGTACTAGTTTATGAGAACCCTAGCACTTTAGTCAGCCTATGCAGGTTCCAAAATTGTTGGTGAAATATTACTGATAAAATATTATTAACATGGTATGTAAATTGGACCCAAACCCTGTTAAAGTCTATGTCAATAAAATAATTATCATAAGTGAAGCTGATTCTGTGACTTTTTTCTTATGGAAATTTCAGAACATATTTTCTATATGTAATAAATGAAGTAGCAATATTTTAAGAGATTTTTAAGAACCAATGTTTTCTACATACCTAAATGGAACAGATGATTTTTGCATTTTAATGATTCAGGTAAGATGGAGTTAAGAATAAAAGAGGCACATTAGAAGTACTCATCTAGTGTTTATTATATCATACAAAAGAAATACAGAGCTAAGAGAGACTTAAGCTCTGTAAAATTCAAGAAGGCTAAAAGCAATGGAATTGAACATAGCCTGTTTGCAAAATATACAGTCATCTCTCAGCATTTGTTGGGGATTTATTCCAGGACCCTTACTGATACCAAAATCTGAGGGTGCCCAACTTCTTTATATAAAATGGGTTAGTATTTTCATATAACCTACACACATCTAGATTTACATCATTTCTAGATTACTTTTAATACATAATACAGTGTAAATTCTATGTAAATAGTTATTGTACTGTATTGGTTTTTAAATTTGTAATATTTTTATTGTTGTATTGTTACTTTTCAGTTATGTATTTCCAACACATGGTAGATTGAATTCATGGATTGAAATCTGTGGAACCCATAGATATGTAGGACCAACTGTATAGACTTTCTTAAAATATGAAATGTTAGTAACATTTTTGTCAGAATTGAATGACAAAGGGCTGAGGTTGGATTACACTTGGAAATGGAAAAGATAGACCCTCAGTGGGAAGTATAGAACCTTCAACAATAAGTTATAGCCATGGAAGCCCCAGCCACATCAGAGTCTTGATAACTTCGTGAGGAGACAGTGACTTTTCCTGTCTGCTTTTTTTTTGAAAGCAGATCTGAGATTCGGTCCTGGTTCTTCATTTACTACCAGTTTCATTTTGGACATATTATTCAATTTCTGTAAACCCATTGTCTTATCTATAAAATGAGGTAATTTCTATCTAGTTTGTAGGATTATAGTTAAGATTAAGTGAAATAAGGTACATTAGAAGTACTTTACACATTGTAAAATCTTGCTTAATTTTGCAGCAGTATTACAACATAGGGATATTCTTAGGTGTTAACTATATTGTGTTTAAGAAAATAATTTTAAAAGATTACTATTGTGAAGTTATCACTGTTAAAATAAGTTTGCAACCATGTAAAATAAAATTTTATTAACCTTTTAAAAATTTAGTTAACGGAGATGCTTAAATTTTAAAAAGAGAATGCTAGAGTTTACTGCAAAAAGAAAGCTTTAGAACTAATTGGGCCAGGTCAGTTATTTTCCAGAATATTAGAGACATAAATATTTATTTCCAACACATGGTTGATTGAATTCATGGATTGAAATCTGTGGAACCCATAGATATGTAGGACCAACTGTATAGGCTTCCTTAAAATATGAAATGTTAGTAATATTTGTGTCAGAATTGAGTGACAAAGGGCTGAGGGTGGATTACACTTGGAAATGGAAAAGATAGACCCTCAGCGGGAAGTATAGAACCTTCAACAATAAGTTATAGCTATAGAAGCTAAACACATTAAAGACATAAAATTTTTAAATATTATTCAAATGATCAAATGTCTCTTAAGATGTAAAAGAGGCTTTGCTTTTTAGCTTTGTAGGGACTTAGGAAATATAAAAGTTCTTAAACCAAAAGAAAGATGCCTTTTCTTTGAAATTATTCTTTGTTACCTTATAGTAGATGTAAGGGCAGTGAACTGTCTCTGTCCACTGTTTGAAACACAAATACAAATAGTGGTGTTGCTTTTTTCTGAATTAGTGTTCAAATATGTTGGGAGAGTGAGACTTAGACTCTGGCCTTGTGCTGGTCTTGTCCTTGGGTATATACTGGCTGATAACTAGCGAGCCGGATTTAGTAGACTTCATTCCTAGGCAGCATATTGGCATATGCTCCTAAATTCTGCAAATGATATCACTCCTGATGGAACCTTGATGCAGTTTTGTCAGGACCTGGTGGTCCACCCTCTCTGGCATGGCTTTACCTTGGCTCCCACCAATGCTGCATTTGTCTCAAGTTTCTGTCATGCAGTGTGGATAGCTCTGAGCCAGCCAGCTGCCTCTTGTGCCCTTTTCTATGGATTCCCCTTTGCTCCTGAACATAGAAAGCCCCATATCATTATTGCTGTAAGAACAGTTACCTTCTCATTCTTTCCTCAGGGGTATGCGGAAACCTTTGAGTTTACTCAAGGATGCTTTTCCCCCACTGTGGGAAAATCAGAAAACAAAAACAAAAACAAAAAAACAAAAACAAAAACAAAAAAACAAAAACAAAAACAAAAAAACAAACAAAAAAAACCCCAATTTAGCCCAATTTCCACAAGTTAGAGAAAACACCATTCCTGGGAAACATTTTAATGTTCCATGATATGGATTATCCCTAAATGGAAAAGTTTAATCAGTCAACCCAGAAGAAGTACACTGAGAAGTGTATAAAATATAGACAATATAGAGGGATGTTTTGATAAAGTAGAGGGGAACTACATATTTAGGACATTCTTATTTTTAACTTTGGGAACATTCTTCAACAACCTTGGATCTCAGTTTTCTTATCTCTAAAATAGGCAACAAAATGTCTACCCCATAGGATTGTTGTTAGGATTAAATAAGTAAAGCACTTAGATAAGTGCCCAGTACACGGTATTGAATAAATTTAAGTAATACTGTTGTTTTCATTGTTTACAAAATCTAGGAGAATGCTAGATAAGAAAACAACCACGTTTTAAAATTATGTGCCATTGTATAATTATTCAGTGGAATGTTATGCAGCTATTAAATTTATAGATTTATTTTTTATGAAGAGGAAAAATATTTGTGGATAATGTTAAGAGAAAAACATGTACAAAACCCATCTGCTGAATGATCTCAATTTTGTTTCGAAAAGGAATATGTGAACTTTATGAAGATTTGAAGAAGATATATCAAAGACAGTTTATACCTGAGTATACCATTATGGGTGGTATTAATTTTCTTTTTGTGTTTTTGCATATGGTCTTTATGCATCCAGTAAAATAATAGTTTCAGATTTCACCATAAGGTAAGACCACCCTCTGTTGTATAGAAGCAAAGTATTGTAAAATGCAATTCAAAACAACTGAAAATAAAAGGTGTGAAAAGTATACCAGGATGTCCACACAAAAACTTGTATACAAATATTTATAACAGCATTAGTCATAATTGCCAAAAAGTATAAATGACTGATGAATGGATAAACAAAATGTGGTATATCCATACAATGGAATATTACTTAGCAATAAGAAGAAGTGAAATATTGATACATGCTACAACATGGATGAACCTGGAAAACATTGTGCTGTGCCACTCACAAATGGTTACGTTATTGTGTGATTCCATTTATATGAGATGTCCGGCGTAGTCAAATCTATAGAGACAGAAAGTAGTTTAGTAGTTAACTAGAACTGGAGGCTTGGAAGGACATGGGGAGTGCCTGCTAATGGCGTTTCTTTTTGGGGGTGATGAAAATGTTCTAAAATTGAATGTGATGATGGTTGCGCAACTATAAATATACTAAAAACTATTGAATTGTACAGTTTAAATGGTTGAAGTATAGCAGAATTCCATCCCACTGAAGCTGTTTAAAAATGTCACCAGGTAAATACAAAAAAGGAGTCACAATAGAAATATCAGTGAAAGTGAATGTTAAACTAAAAAGCATTAAATGAGATGAAACAAACTTTACCATGCTGAATACTAATAGATACAATATGCAATGATAGTTGTGAATATCTATGTACCAAAACAACTTTTCTCTTATTCTTTTCTTTTCTTTTATTTTTTTCTTCTAAGAGACAAAGTCTCAGGTCTGTTATCCACCTAAAGTGCAGTGGTGTAATGGTAGCTCACTGCAGCCTTGAACTCCTGGGCTCAGGTGATACTCCTGCCTCAGCCTCCCTAAACTGGGACTACAGGCACACACCACCACACTCGGCTAATTTTTAAATTTTTTTGTAGAAATGGAGTCTCACTTTGTTGCCCAGGCTGGTTTGGAACTCCTGACCTCAAGCGATCCTCCAACCTTGGCCTCCCAAAGTGCTGGGATTATAGTGTGAGCCACTGTGACCAGCTCCAAACTTTTCTAAAGCAGAAGTTTAAGAGATAAAAAAATAAGATATTTGGACTGGTGTGGAGGCTCACGCACCAGTGAGCCTCCACACCAGTGGTGGGCGGACCACTTGAGGTTAGTAGTTTGAGACTAGCCTGGCCAACACAGTGAAACCCTGCCTCTACTAAAAATATAAAAATTAGCCAGGTGTGGTGACATGTGCCTGTAATCTCAGCTACTCCAGAGGCTGAGGCAGGAGAATCGCTTGAGCTTGGGAGGCAGAGGTTGCAGAGAGCCAAGACGGCACCACTGCACTCCAGCCTGGGGCACAGAGGAAGACTCTGTCTCAAAAAAAAAAAAAAAAAAAAAAAAAAAATATATATATATATATATATATATGAGATAAAAAAGAGAAAATAATTGAAATGTTAATATTCATGGCATCATGACTTCACCTCTCAGTTCAACATAGAGCAAGTAGACACCAAAAGTATGAATTGGATATAGAAATGTATATGTGTGTATACACATACTTCTACTTTGAAATAAAGAAGATACACCTTTTTAAGTACTCCATGGAGTATTTTCTGCACTTGACTGTAAAATGTTCACAATTCACAGAGAACATTTAAATATAGTCCCAAAGATTAAACCATGTGTGCCTCAATAAAGCTAGAAATTAATAACATGAACGACGACAAACCCTGCTCCAATCTGGAAATTAAAAACAAAAATAAAAGCCCCCATACTCTCTTTTAAGTAACTCATGGGTCAAACGGAAAATATAAGCAACTTTATAAAATTTCTGGAAAATAATGGTAACAAAAATATTAGAAACTATGAAATAGAGCTAAAAGAGTGGTCCTAGGAAAATTTGGAGTCACAGATAATTATCAATAAAGAAAGAGTAAAAATCAATGTATTGAGCACTTAATTTAAAAAGTTGAAAAATTGAAAATATATATCTATACACATAGTATGTGTTTGTGGAAAGAAATTCGAGAGAGAAATATAAGAAACAAATAAAAGTGATTATCTAGAGATGGACACAGGCAGGGTATGGGATAAATAAAAATAGATTAAAAGGCAGTTTTTTTCTCTACATGCCTGCTATAGTTTGAATGTATCCTCCAAAATTCATGTGTTGGAAACTTAATCCCAATGCAACAATGTTGGGCAGTGGTGCTTAATGGGAGGTGATTAGTTCATGAGAGTTCCATCCTCATGAATGTATCAATGCTGCTATAAAAGTGCTTTTGGGAGTGGGCTCTTGCACTTGACATTCCACCTTCTGCTATGTGATGATGCAGCATGCAAGGCACCATCTTGGAAGAAGATGGCCTCTCCAGACACTGAACCTGCGGGTGCTTCAACCTTAGACTTCTCAACCCCAGAACTACGAGCTACTAAATTTCCCTTCATAAATTACTTAGTCTGGTATTCTGTCATAGGAGCACAAAACAGTCTCAGACAATGCCTCTTTATGATGTTTTGCTTCTTAAACCACGTGAATGTAAAAATTTATTCAAAATTTTAATTTGATAAAGTCAATGTTACTAGTTTTTTTTTTTTCAGGAAGATATTTTCATTCAAAAATTTTAACAAGACAGTTACGATTGATAGCTAGTTAACAGAGCTGAGAGGGGAATTCCTGAGTAGTAGAAAGGGCAATACTTTTTTTTTTGAAATGGAGCCTTGCTCTGTCACCAGGCTGGAGGTACAGTGGCGCAATCTCAGCTCACTGCAACCTCTGCCTCCTGGGTTCACGTGATTCCCCTGCCGCAGCCTCCCAAGTAGCTGGGACTACAGGTGCACACCACCATGCCTGGTTAATTTTTTGTATTTTAGTAGAGATGCGGTTTCACTATGTTGGCCAGGCTGGTCTCGAACTCCTGACCTCGTGATCTGCCCACTTCGACCTCCAAAGTGCTGGGATTATAGGCGTGAGCCACTGTGCCCAGCCAGCAATACTTTATAAGAAATGTCCTTATTGGAAAATGAAGTACATCTGTTTATATGACCAAATATTATATAATTTTAGATTCCCAGAAGTCAACAAGTCTCATTGGAACCACAAAAGCAGTTACATTATTTTTTTGATGTCTACTATGTCCTAGGTGTGTTATTTCTAATTGTTACGACAACTCTGCAAAAATTGGTGGTGATATTTTCAATTATGTATTAAGAAAATGGTGGCTCAGAAAAGCTAAATGGACAACGCTGGCTTTGAATGTTTTACTCCAAAACTCAGGCACCTTCCCTCAGACCATGCTGTACCATGCTGTATCCAAACTTCAGTTGATTATGCTTGCAGATATTTTGAAGTAGTAGCATTTTGGAAGTATCGTTGCTAAATACTTAGGTTCCTGAGGGTTTTCAGAATGTTCTTCTCTGTGAAATTTCTATTGGAAATTGCAAATTGACATTATTTTTAAAGGTCAGTGAAGGTGCTTGCTTTGGACTGAACACATTAGGACCACAGTTTACCATTTTTAGAGTAATAGATTAGTTGAGTCACAGTACTTATTGACCTGATTATTGATGCTAATGACAATAATATCAATCACTTAGTAAACTCTTATTATTTAGTAGGCATTATGTTTATTGTGTCTTCTAATGTTTATCATATAGTAAAATTCTATGGGATTTGATTAGATGTTGTTTGGTGGGGAAGAGGTTGCATGGTTATGCAGGTTTGGGAAATACTAAGTTAAAACAATTTTTCCTATAGGACTTATCCAAGCCTTTAATACGCTGATATATATGTGAATCTCAATGAGATGAATATAGAATGTGGTTTTCCCTAATTTTATTTGATCAGTAACTCTTTTCCTCTCTGTTTCTCCCCACTTTCCCAGCAAGTCTTGAGACTGGAATGATCTAAAGAATGTATTTTCAAAAGTACCCTCTAAAAGGATTTGTTTGGAAAGGATTCTCAGCAATTGAGCTCATGCATGTAACAAAAATGACAGCAACTTCTGAGTTAAAGAATTTCTGAAAGCTCACAGATAATTAAAAATCCATAGTGAATTTTAAGTTAGTGAAGGAAGTGACATGTCCTTTAATGAGAGAGAATGTGGTAAAAGGATGAGAAAAAAATGATACGGCAGAAATACAACATCAAGAACATTTGAAATAGGGGACATAGTAATGACATTCATGCCCCCATAAAAGAGTAAATTAAAAGCAGCTGGGCAGAAGAATATGCTAGCATGGCTATCAAAAAGCACCACAATAGGGAATGGAGCACAGAATGCCAAATGGAGCATATTTAGGAGACTTTGTGCCTTCATTTTTTTTGTTGTTGTTTTTGTTATCTTATATTTTAAGTCAGAGCAACTGCATTTTTAAGAAAACAGAGAATGGGTTCAAAATCATAGCAAGTAGTGGCTGTGCTTTTAAAAAAACTTTGTTAATAGATTGATGTAGCAGTGAATATTGTAGAAGTAATCATGGACATAGAGTCTAGAGACCTGTGTTCAGCTTTTGCTCTGCAGGTACCAACTAAGTGGCTTTGAACAAATAACATAGTGTTATTTACTCTCTTTTTCACAAGATTTAGTTTTAATAAGGTAATGGGTACACTTCTCTGGCTACATAGGCATTTAATAAGTTTAGTTGTAGTTCTGTGTCTCTTTGAGTGCAGAAAAGAAGGTTGGGATATGTTAGAGCTTCTGTTTCATTTTTAATTTGATGGGATGCTATTACCAGAAACTGCTAAGGACTAATGGTTTAAAAGAATATTTTTGTCATAGGTAGAAATGTTGATCTTTCAATATTTCTGAAGGCTTGTTAGCATCAAAAGAAGATATAGCTCTTTTGTTTGGTGTTTTTTTAAATGTGTAGTTAAGGGAAAATCTGAATGTTGAAATTAAAAGAGGATCTGGATTCAAGGAGAGAGCCCTGTGGAAGGCAGGCCAGGACAGAATTGGCTGCAGTGGATTTTGAGGACTGATAAACTAAAACAGTAGTTTTCAAAAGTACATAAGCATAAGAATTACCTGAGGAACTTATTAGAAAAATGAAGATTAATAGGCCGCAACCTCAGAGCTCTTGAGTGGAGGCAGGAAATTCCTTTTTTTTTAACCAATAAACACCTTAGATATTTTGAGGTAGATAGATCTTTGATCACAATTTGAAAAAATTGAGCTACAACCTACGTAAAACTATCATTAAATAATGGTAGATGATATAATAATGTTATAACAGATGAAATAATGGTTTTTAGGAAATTTAGTATTTTCACATATTTGATTACTGTGTCAAAATAAATTCCTTGAAATGTTTTTTCTTATCCTACTCATTTATTTATTTGTTCAAATATTTCTCATTTATGCATGTATACTTAAATTTTATTTAGCATTTATTGATACTTAAATTTATTTATATTTATATTTTCACAAGGAAAGTATTCTGGTAATGGTTTCCTGCTTTGGGAAGGTCTTGTTGCAGTAGAACTTCCCAAAAGCTCTAGGCTCTTCTTAAAAGTTCCTTCCTTCATTCAGAACATATTTATTGGGGATGGACTATGTACCAGGCACTGTTTAATTACTGCAGAATATAATAATGACCATTTTAGAAGAGAAGAGAAAATAAGCTAAATAAAATGTTTATTCTGCTAGATGGTGATGAGTGCTATGGAGAAAAATTACAGCAGGAAAGGGGGGCTAGGGAGTATTCAGTTTTAAATAGAATATTGAGTCCTAGCCAGAGCAATCAAACAAGAGAAAGAAATAAAGGGCATCCAAATCAGTAAAGATGAAGCCCAACTGTCACTGTTTGCTGATGACATGACTGTATATGGAAAACCCTAAAGACTCATCCAGAAAGCTCCTAGACTGGTAAATGAATTCAGAAAAGTTTTAGGATACAAAATTAATGTATACAAATCAGTAGCCCTGCTATATACCAACAGCAATCAAGCTGAGAATTAAATCAAGAACTTAACCCTTTTTACAATAGCTGCAGAAAAATAAAATACTTAAGAATATACTTAACCAAGGAGGTGAAAGACCTCTACAAGGAAAACTATTAAACACTGCTGAAAGAAATCAGAGATAACACAAACAAATGGAAACACATCCCATGCTCGTGGATGGATAGAATCTATATTGTGAAAATCACCATACTGCCAAAAGCAATCTACAAATCCAATGCAATTCCTATCAAAATACCACCATCATTCTTCACAGAACTAGAGAAAACAAACCTATAATTCATATGGAGCCAAAAAAAAGAGCTCACATAGCTAAAGCAAGACTAAGCAAAAAGAACAAATCTGGAGGCATTTCATTACCCAGCTTCAAATTATATTATAAGGCCATAGTCACCAAAACAGCACAGTACTGGTGTAAAAATAGGTACATAGACCAATGGAACAGAATAGAGAACCCAGAAATAAAGCCAAATACTTAAAGGCCAACTGATCTTCAACAAAGCAAACAAAAACAAAGTGGGGATAGGACACCCTGTTCAACAAATGGTGCTATGATAACTGGCAAGCCACATGTAGAAGAATGAAACTGGATCCTCATCTCTCACCTTATACAAAAATCAACTCAAGATGAATCAAAGGCTTAAATCTAAGACCTGAAATCACAAAGATTCTAGAAGATAACGTCGGAGAAACCTTTCTAGACATTGGCTTATGCAAAGAGTTTATGACCAAGAACCCAAAAGCAAATGCAACCAAAACAAAAATAAATGGATGGGACTTAATGAAACTAAAAAGCATCTGTACAGCAAAAGAAATAATCAGCAGAGTAAACAGACAACCCATAGAGTGAGAGAAAATCTTCACAATCTATACATCCAACAGAGGACTAATATCCAGAATCTATAAGGAACTCAAACAAATCAGCAAGAAAAAAAGCAAATAATTTCATAAAAAGTGGGCTAAGGACATGAATAAGCAGTTCTCAAAAGAAGATATACAAATGGCCAACAAACATGAAAAATGTTCAACCTCATTAATTATCAGGCAAATGCATGTGATACCATCTTACTCCTGCAAGAATGGCCATAATAAAAAAAAATAGATGTTGGTGTGGATGTGGTGAAAAGGGAACACTTTTACACTGTTGGTGGGAATGTAAACTAGTACAACCACTATGGAAAACAGTGTGGAGATTCCTTAAAGAACTAAAAGTAGATCTACCATTTGATCCAGCAATCCCAGTCCTGGGTATCTACCCAGAGGAAAATAAGTCATTATACGAAAAAGATACTTGCACATGCATGTTTATAGCAGTGCAATTCACAGTTGCAAAAATGTGGAACCAGCCCAAATGCCCATCAATCAATGAGTGGTTAAAGAAAATGTGGTATATATATACCGTAGAATACTACTCAGCCATAAAAAGGAATGAAATAATGGCAATTACAGCAACCTGGATGGAATTGGAGACCATTATTCTAAGTGAAGTAACTAAGGAATGGAAAACCAAACATTGTTATGTTCTCACTCATAGGTGGGAGCTAAGCTATGAGATGCAAAGGCATAAGAATGATACGATGGACTTTGGGGACTCAGGGGAAAGGGTAGGAGGTAGGTGAAGGGTAAAAGACTACACATTGGCTACAATGTATACTGCTTGGTTGATGGGGGCACCAAAAATCTCAGAAATCACCACTAAAGAACTTATTCATGTAACCAAATACCACCTGTTTCCCCAAAACCTATTGAAATAAATAAATAAATAAAGTATTGAGGGGAGAGGTCACTGGGAAAGTGGCATTTGAGGGAGACCTAAAGTAGTTGGGGAGCAGGTCATAAAGGTAATAGGGAAAGTATTACAAGCTGATGGAGTATCATGGGTAAAAATCCATGAGCCATGAGCATGTTGACTGTGTTCCAGGGACTTCCAGGAGCCCAGTGTGGCTGGAGAGGGATGAACAAGGGGAATCTAGTAGGCGAATATGTTTAGAGAGTTAATGAGAAGGAGGGTTCAGGAATTAAGGGGTGGAAGGGAATGGATGGATAGCTTATGATCTTGGGAATTCTAAAGTTAGAAATTCAATTGAAATCTATAAGAAGTCATAATTTCAGCTCTTCAGATAAAAGTACTCTTCTGTATTGCCATATTTAGACTGTTAAATAAAACTTCCTGTTTTTAAAATTATCAGCATTCATTGGAATCTCAGTTTTATTTTTTCTTTAAATAGGGGGTAGATCCAGAAATGAAAAATTTTGCTGTGGGCTAGTCTTCAGGACAATAGCAGACCCAGGGACTTACAGGACATAAAATCTCATTCTTTGCTTAGGTCAAAAGGCCACACACCCACCCGGTCACGCATGTAGCTTTTCATTTGATCACAGCCTTCATGCATCATTTCTGGTATCGTGTGCACATTTAAGAGAAAAGGAGCCAAAATCAGACCAGTCTTAACAAACAGAATTTCAGCAGTTACGTTACGAATATGCAGAGGACCATAGTCTGGCCTTAGATGCACACCCAGAATTTCCATTGACGTCAGTACTTATTGCTTACATGTATCCAAGGGCAGGATCTGGTCCTTAGAAATTAAATTAAATAATTCCCTGTGTGGGACGCCAGAAAGTATCACAGATTTACTGAGAGCGACAAGTTATTAACCATGAAAGGGAAGTTTTTCTGTGGTAGTGTCAACACTGACAAACTTAAATGACCCAGGGATGCAAAATATGGGCCCCGCCCATTACTGTTTAAGTTTACAAACATTGTGATCTGCAAATGTGCTTTTGAAAGTACACATGATTTTTCAAACATGCAAGAGATGGCTCCAGTGAAGTTTTCATTCGTTGCCTGCTGTATGCATTTAAATGCAGTGAAATTAAAATTCGAACCCCTAAGATTTTAAAATAACTTTCATTCTATAATTTTAGCTTGGAATAATATGGAGAAACCCAAACATTCTTCAAGCTAGTGCTACATTTCATCCATTGGTGGATGCATTTTCTACAATGAAGTTGTCTGGAGTTTAAGAATTGCTAGGGATCTTTTGGACTGAACAAATGGGATGATAATACTCTGTGTTATCTGATTTGGGAGTTGGTTGGAGGTCAAGCTCTTGTCAATCCTCAGAAGGAGAGGAATAGTTTTATGCTTTTATTTGGCATAATAGTAAATGGCATTTAGTCTTCAAAATGGGAAAACACATTTACTTTTTGGATGAAAGATGAGATTAGGATGATTTGTTTTCTGTAACAGATCCAATTCAAATATATAGAGAGGTAATTATTTAAAATCTTCAGATGAAAGTACTTTTCCGTATTACCACCTTTAGACTGTTTAATGCTGGTTAATAATAATTCCTTTTCTTCAAGTCTTCAATTCACTTAAAGTAACATTTATTGTGTAACTCTTTTATGTTAGTTTGAGGGCTAGCATTCTGGGCTAAACACTGAGTCCTAACTCTCTAGATACTCAGCATCCATTGAAGGGGCCAGGCATACTACACTATATATAGAAGATAGAGTATGGTAAGTTCTGTAATAGGCATATAAACAAAATTCTGGAAGAGAATGAAGTGGGGGAGAAAGAGCTTAAATTTGCCTGTTTTTGGAAATGCCTTAAGTAGCCCTTATCATCTGTGATGTACTTTGGAAATGAATGTGGTTTTGACAGGTGACAGAGGTGTGGGCAGGGCAATAAGAACAGTATTCTAGGTGGAGTGATAACCCTGAACAAAGAATTAGATGAGTGCTTGATGTGGATATTAGGGAGCAGTGAGGCATCTGATGTGTTTAGAACTGAAGTTATATTGAATAGGGATAGTGGAGATAAAATAGTTGAGGCCAACCTTTGACCTTTGAATGCTAAGCTGAGGAATTTGGCTTTTGCCCTGAAAGTACACATTTCTTACTGTTTTTGTCTAACCTCAGTCCATAACAGGATAAAATTCTAGTCATTTCACTTAAAAATAGGCTCAGATATAATATCACATACACACACCCAGTTTTAATTTTTTTTAACCTTCTCTCAATACTTTTAATAAATATGATTCCTTACCTGCTCAGGAAGGTTTTAATGCTGAGTAAACAAGTTTATGAAGCAGTATGATGGATGTCATAGAAGGGACTCCAGGTGAAAAGAAGTGATGTGAAAATCTTTGGGTGAGAAAAAGAGATACCATGAAGCAGAAACACCTTTCAGTTCTTATCTTCTTAGGGGAGTCTTCTTTTGCTTAGAGATGATGTAGATTTAAAGCACAGGCATGCAGCTAGCCCCATCGTGGCACACTATGGTTCTGGGACATAAACCTGGGCCTTGGTGTTAGCTACAAATACAGGAGCTTGGACAAATTACTCTACTTCTCTAGACCTCATTTTCTTTATTATGAAAATGAGAAGTTGGTCTAAACAAGTTCTAGGTTCCCTTCCTCTTCCATGATTCAATACTGAGCAGTCATGGCTGCACCTAGTAAGAGAGACCCCTCTTGGATTTGTCTTTGCTGCTGCTGGGCAGTGCTAAAGCACACTAGCTTCTCACTCTGGATGCACTTGCAGATTCCTGCACCTGGCTTGCACTCCTCCCTCCCTTTGCTTTGCACCTACAGGCCATGTGAAGGGTGATGGAGGAGAAAGGTAATAGAAGTGAAGAGAATGAGAAGTGCTAGAGGTAAAGGAAAGTTGGTAGTCAAAGGTGTACTTTGAGCTGGAGGTGTGAAGTACGTAATTTTAGGAGAGGGAGAATTACAAAATAGGCAAAGCTGTTCTTTCTCACTGCTGAGTTTGTTACTTTTTAATGTACCTTCTGTGTGTCAGGCAGTGGTAACGGGCAAGTTGGTCCATTGGCTTATTTTTACAGATTTTACTCTGTTTACTTCTTTAAATACAATTGCATTGTTTGCTGGCAACCAAAGACAAGCATTTACAAGAGGTTCTGTCTCTGCCTAGCTTTACTAGAATTTTGTTTTTGTTTTTTGTTTTTGCCTTTTAGAGTTTTGTCCCTTGAAGAGGTAAAGTTCAAATTGATGGCCTCATGCAAATCAATTTCTAACCAGTGGAGCCAACCTGTGCAGCAAAAATGGTTCCCCAGGGAAACTCAGTCTGACGTTGTTTGCAGAAGTCTCTAACTTTAAAAATAACTCTCTGAGTATAAGGAAAAGAAAACCCATACCCTGAGAACATTTGGATCCTTCCTCTTTTAGGAACTTTGACCTACCTGGGAACAAATGTGCACCTTGTGATTTGTCAGCGAAAGGGGCCAACACATATTTGCATAGAAAAGAAAGTCCACTTTACATTTTAATTTCCCCCCCCACCCCCGGCACTTTTCTTAGGGGGAAAAAAAGAACCTGAAATAGCTGTTTTGTTCTTAGTTCTCAAGAATTGAAAGTATGGACTTCAGTGCCCTTAAATGCACTGGTTACCAAGAAAAGCAAATGCTTCTCTGTGGCATTCTGTTGATGTTCTGCGTTACTCTGCCTAGCATTTATTTCAGGATAGGGAGGAGTTGAGTTTTATGGTCCTTGCTGCAAAGGGCACAAGACAAACAAGTCTTGGACTTCTAAGCTGGGTATCAATGACAGCCCTTTTCCAATAGCTATATTTTCTGTTTCAGATAAAAAATGGGATAACTGAGTCTAAAATGACTCTTGGGAAAAAACCTTGGGCAGTTACTTAAAAAAAAAAAAAAAAAAAAAAAAAAAAGGCTTTCACACATTCCCATATGGTTTTTTTGGCCCTTTAGTCCAGACTTGCAGATGAACAATGCCTTCTGGCTCAGGTATTTCCAGTCTTTTTCAAAATTCACAGTCTTCTTTGACTTTTGTTCTTTTTCCTTCAAGACATTTTCTTTTCTATTATTGGCACCAAAAGCATATTTGTTGGAGGAAAAGAAACTCAAGAGTCCCTCTCAACAAATACCTCTTCCCAAGAAAAATAAATGAAAAGATAGTTGAGATGGGATAGAGAACTTGGTCTATTTAAAACCAAGATTTCTGATCTCTACCCATCTCCCCCTGCCCCCTGATTTTTAATCCTTCAAGCTGAGGCAGTAAATCTGGGGTACCATGTCATATAAAATAAAGAAGTAAAATATTTGGAAGCCCACTGTAAATTGTGAAATGCTATCTAAAGGTAAGATCTTATAAAAAATGGAAGAAGGGATTTAAAAGAGACCTCCTAGACCCATTATGTGATTTACTTCAGGAACTTGGAAATGCCCTATTTTTCACAGATGCTTTTGATTACAAAATTTGTAGAATAGTGACCTTGAGGTTATCTAGTTCACATTTTCCTTTGGGCAGAAATCCACTTAAATCATGTTAGAAAGATGGATACTCTTTCCATGAAAGTCTATAGAGTAGGAGAATCCGTATCTCTTTTGACAGCCTTTGCCAGTGTTTCACATCCCTTGAGATATGAATTCTGATTTTTGATGTAAAGACCTCCTGCTAGTAATGTAAGGCTGTTCCTTTGTCCCATTCTCAATGGAAACAGGATAGCTGTAATATCCCTTTATATGCTTGAAGGCTTGGCTTCTCTAAATGAAACATGTCTGGTTGCTTTTGAATTTCTATGTAGTGTCTATTTCCTAAAACTTTATTCCTCTGAACATCTTCTCAATTCCCCAGATCTTGTTTTAGTTGTAGAGGCCCAAAGTAGAGCTCTCTAAAGACTTCCTCAGTGCTGTAAAATGAATTTGTATCTCTTTGCTGTTCTCTTCTTTTATGTATTTCTACATATAAAAATCATGTTTATTTGTTTTGCTACTAAATGGCATAATTTATTTTTGAAATTCAGTTATTTTTGTATTTTGCATGTTAAGGCTCTAAGCCTTAACTTAGGGTCTGGGTAAATATGAACTCCAAGGCTCCTAGAAAATAGGGTAGAAATGATAGCAAAATTAATGATGTTTGTATTCTCTGTGAATTTATTTTTTCATTCATTCAACAAAGAATGTATATCTAGTATGTGCTAGGCATTATAAATTTAGCAATGAACAAAGATGATAAAATCTCAGCTCTCCTGGAGCCAACATTCTAGTGAAAAATTTCTCTTTCTTCAACTTTTTCTGTTGACATTTATATGGTCTAACAATGTAGCTGAGGCTGGGTATATAAGGTGGATGACAGTAGGGTACCTGCTCAGCTGTAACATAGAATGAATGAACCCTTAGCCATGAAATTCTAAGAAAGCAATAGCAACAGACAGATTGTCTAACGTTTAGAAGCTTAAGTGGGGTGCTCAGCCTTAACAAAGATATGAAACAGTCTGTGCAGCAACTTTTTCACTCCGTGTCTCAGTTTGCTATTGTGCTCATGAATTATTCCATTGTAATTATCTTTGAGGTCTTTTGGGAACTTTCCAGCTGATTGTACACCAAGTGCTTCAACTTTCTAGTATTTCTGTATTTCGGAATTTTGTTTTTTCTGATAGGTTTAGTTTTAGGGTTAGGGTGAAGTTTTCTTCTCGTTGACGTGGTGACCACATGTAGCAGGCCCCTACCCTTTCTGTGCCATCTCTGCCCCTTTATAAATTTGTGTGCAGCAGCTTTTATAGACTGTAAATGACAGATTATGTCATTGCTTTTAGTCATCTGAAGAGCTATGGAAGAAGGATTAACCATGGTACAGTTTAAAAGGAAACACGTTTTAATTCACTGTGTGGAAGGGCTTTGCAATAAAGCTGTCTGAAAATGAATTGGTAGCTTTAAGAAATTGTATCATCATCAGCTGGGCAGGGTGGCTCACGCCTGTAATTCCAGCACTTTGGGAGGCCGAGGCGGGCGGATCATGAGGTCAGGAGATTGAGACCTTCCTCAAAAATACAAAAAATTTGCCAGGCATGGTGGTGGGGGCCTGTAGTCCCAGCTACTTGGGAGGCTGAGGCAGGAGAATGGCGTGAACCCGGGAGGTGGAGGTTGCAGTGAGCTGAGATCACGCCACTGCACTCCAGCCTGGGTGACAGAGTGAGATTCCATCTTAAAAAAACAAATAAAAAGAAATTATATTATCTCATCATCATCATCGTCATCATCGTCATCATCATCTTTAGTAGTAGTAGAATAGTACTGTAGTAGCTACTTGAGCTACTAGTGAGTGCCTAATATATCCAGATACTGTGCTAAGGGCTTTAAAGACATTATTTTTAATCTTTAGCACATCCTGTAAAATATCATTATTTCTGTTTTGCAGATGAGGCACCTGAGACTTAGAGAGTTTGTGAGTTCTCAATTCAGCATATAGGCTAAATGATAAATGGCAATGTTGTAAAGTGATTGAAACATTACATGGGAGAAGATGGACCACTATCCATCTTTATATTGTGCAATGCAAGTTTTAAATACAAACAAAAGAGCATTTAACTTGCATGTGGAACCACAGGATTTTATAGTTCATACATGCATATGTATTTCTTTCTTACCAGAACAATGGAAATGCTGTGCAAATTTAACAGTCTTTTACTTTACCTTCGGATGTCTGCACACTCTACCAACACTCTCTACTTTTGGTTTACTCATGAATAAGGAAGGCCTGAGGCTGGGTGCGGTGGCTTACCCCTGTAATCCCAGCACTTTGGGAGGCCAAGGTGGGTGGATCACGAGGTCAGGAATTTGAAACCAGCCTGGCCAACATGGTGAAACCCCATCTCTACTAAAAATACAAAATTTAAAATTTTAGAATTCAAGAAATGTAGCTTCAAATACTCTACAGTCAGCATTATATAAGAGATAGGTACTTATTCCAAATAAACTGAACCAAGATGTGTCTGTAAGAGGAATTTTGGCCTATAAAAGTGAAAAAAAACCTCGTTGTATATGCTAAGAGAATGCATTTGGCAAGAGCATCGGCTTTAGTGGAAACTGATAGAGCTGGTTTATATAAAGCATCTTTAACCCATTTGCCACTTGAATGATGGCTTCTGACTCAGTCTCCTTATTTCAAAGGATACCATTTGAGCATTGTCTTAAAGAGCACTTGTAAAACAGCACTTTGATTTGCTAAGTGGAACTAAATCAGAAACATGTAGACTTGGCATCCCTAAGATTTACAAAATGAGCAGTGTCAGGGTAATGCCAAGTAAAACAATGCGATAAACTCTAAATATTGTTTTCTCACATACCTAAGACTACAAGGTTCAAGGCACTCCAGTGTCAATGCCAGAGATGCCCTCACCCTGATAAGACCTATGGCTTTAAGAAGAAAATGTACCATGGTATTTGACTCCAAAGCCATTTCCCCCACATGCCATAGCCTTGTTTATATTGTTTACTAGATAGTTAAGAAGCAATGAGAGCACTTTTTGTTGCTATTGTTGGTTTTATTTGGCTAACATAATTCAAACTAGGCTCATTAAAGTAGTGTCCACAAGGAATATTAGGCCAACAATTTAAACAGAATTTTTTTAAATAAGAAATTATTGAGCAAGGATGGATAGGAAGCTCTAGACTCTCCTTTCCTGCACAAACACATCTGTTTAACAGCAAAACATGGACAAGTTCCTTTTTTGAGACATCCAGAAACTAATTGAGAGGCTCTTATATCCTGGGTGAGTGTGAAACCAGCCACATTAAAACTGGTATTGAAATTCAGGATACCCTTTCACAAGAATTGCTACCCTGGCACAGTACCATACAATCGGAAAGAAACCTCCTAATTCTCAGCTTCTCCTTGGGAATGGAAAGAATTGGACCATGTATCTAATACTCCAACTTTTTTGGGGACTACTGAGAAGACTGCTATATGTCTTGAGTGTCTTGGAGTGCTGACAGGACCTGGCATACTTTAGCTGCTTGGGCACCAGTTTGGACTGACTGTCACTATAGCCCATGCCCCCAACTCAGCACAAAGTGAATGGATGAATAAACCCAGCTCCCAAATTTTTCCTGGTGAGAAAATGAGTTGGACCACACATCCAATGCCTCAACTTCTCTGGAGGTGCACTAAAGACTAGATCCTGTTTTGCCTGTTATGGGATCCTGACAGGTCCTGGCATATTATAGCAGCCCTGGAACCAGTGAGATCAGACATGGTGGTTTAGGCTGGCTTTTACCATAACCCCCAATCCCAGCTCAGCACAGAGTGAATGGGTGAATAACTCCAAATCCCAGCTTCTCCCTTGGATGAGATAGAGTTTGACCATGTGTCCAATACCCCAACTTGCCTGTGGACTGCCCAAATGACTACCATCTGTCTTGCCTGTCTCCGAGTGCTGATGGGACCTGGCATACTCTAGCCACTTGGGGCCAGTGAGAACCGAGGTGGTAGTTTGGGCTGGCAGTTGTCATAGCTCCTTCCCCTGGCTCTACACAGAGCAAGCAGATGAATATACCCTAGTTCCCAGCTTCTCTCTGGGGAGGGAAAGAGCTGGATCACACATCTAATGCCCCAACTTCTCTGTGGGCTGCCAAAGAATGATTTCTTTCTTGCCTTTTATGGGGAACTAAGGGACCCAGCATACTTTGCTGCCTGGGGACCAGTGCAGACAAAGACTGTGGTTTGAACTAGCAGCTCTCATAGCCACTTTCCATGACTCAATACAGAGCAAATGGGCAAAAAAATCCTGCATCCCAGATTTTTCTTGGGGAGGGAATGAGTTGGATAGAACATCCAAAGATCCAACTTTTCCAGAGGCTGCCTAAGATACTGGGTTCAGTCTCATTTATCTTGGCATGCTGACTGGACCCAGCATAATCTTGATGCCTAAGGGTGGCTAAGAGCAAAGAAAGCAGGTTGAACCAGGACACAGGTTTGAAAAGTCCCCAGAATTTCTAGCTAGGCTGATTGAAGAGGGCCTTTACCTATACAAGGCCAGTCTGTGAAAGGTAACTGTTCTCTAATGCACAGATAACCATCACAAATAATCAAGGAAAATAAAGAAACAAGGATATATGTCCCACACAAAGGAATAAAGTAAATTTCCTGAAACCAACTGTAATGAATTGGAGATACAGTGTTGGCCCTCCATATCTGTGGGTCCTGCATCCATGGATTCAACCAATGACAGATCAAAAATATTTTTTAAAAATTTATATCCCAAGGCTTAGCATCATGCAATATATGCATGTTTCAAGTAAAAAAAAAATGCATCTGTATTGAACATATGCAGACTTTTTTGGGGTTATTATTTCCTAAATAATACAATATAACAGCTGTCTACATAGCATTTACGTTGTATAGGTATTATAAGTAATCTAGAGATGATTTAAAGTACATGAGAGAATATGCATAGATTATATGCAAATACCATCCCATATTATATCAGAGACTTGAGCATCCATGGATTTGGGTATCCGTGGAAGGTCCTGGAATCAACTCCTGATGGATAATCCAGGGATGACTGTATATGACTTACCTGAATTCTCTGACAGATAATTCAAAATAATAATCATAACGATGATTGTGTTGGTCTATTTGTGTTACCATAAAGGAATAGCTGAGACTGGGTAATTTATAAAGAAAAGAGGTTTTATTTTGGCTCATGGTTTTGTGGGCTGTACAGGAAGCATGGTGCTAATATCTGCTTCTGGTGAGAGCCTCAGGAATTTTCCACTCATGGTGGAAGGTGATAGGGGAGCAGGCCCATATCACATAGAGGGAACGGGAGCAAGACAGAGAGAGGGAGAAGTGTCACACTCTTTTAAATAACCAGATCTTGTGTGAACTGAGATCAAGAATTCACTCATTACTGTGAGGAGGGCATGAAGCCACTCGTGAGGGATCCACCTCCATGACCCAAACACCTACTACCAGGCCCCACCTCCAACAGTGGGGATTTCATTTCACCATGAGATTTGGAGGTGACAAACATCCAAACCATATCATGATCAATGAAATCAGGAGAACAATGTTTTAGCAAAGTGAAAATTTCAACATAGATAAATTTGTGTGTGTGTGTAGTACACACACGTATATATATATACACACACACATATATATGAAATGGATATATATGGATATTTATACACCTGTATATATTTAATGGATCTATATATGAAATGGATGTGTGTATATATATCAAGTGAATACACACACATATACACATACACACACATACACTCACACACACCCCCAAACAAATCTTGAAACTGAAGAATACAATAATTGAACTAAAAAATTCAATGGGAGGTTGAATAGCGGACTAGATCAATCAGAAGAAAGGATCAGTAAACTCAAAGACAAATTACCAGAAATTATTCAGTCAGATGAACAAAAAGAAAAACAAGTGAAAAAGAATGAAGAAACCTTAAGAGACTTATGGAACACCATGAAAGCAGACCAAGAGACATATTATGAATGTTCCTGATGGAGAAGAGGTGGAGAAAGGGGGAAGAAAGCTTATTCAAAGAAGTAATGGCTGAAAACTTTTCAAATCTGGTGAAGAAACTTGACATCCAGGAGCCCTAACAGACCTCAAATAAAATGAATCCAAAGAAATGCACACCAAGACACAATGTAGTCAAATTGTCAAAAATCAAAGAGAAAGAGAACCTTTTGAAAGCAGTTAGAGAAGAACAATTTGTCATATACAAGGGAACCCTCATAAGACTATAGTGTATTTCTCAGCAGAAACCCTGCAGGCCAGAAGGAAATGGGATGATATATTCAACGTGCTGAAGGAAAAAAAAAGGCCAACCAAGAATAGTATACCTGGCAAAATTGTCCTTCAATAGTGATGGAGATAAAGACTTTCTCAGGTAAACAAAAGCTGAGAGAGTTCTTTACCACCCAGACCTGCCTTAAAAGACTCATTAAAGGGAGTTCTTTAAGTGAAAACGAAAGGACACCTAACAGTAATACAAAAGCATAGGAAAATGTAAAGTTTGCTAGTAAAGGTAAATATATAGACAAATACAGAATAATGAAATATTGTAATGGTGGTAGGTAAGTAACTTGTTGTTCTAGTGTAAAAGCTAAAAGACAAAAGTATGAAAAATAGAGTCAGGCATGGAGGCTCACACCTGTAATCCCAGTACTTTGGGAGGCCAAGGCAGGCAGATCACCTGAGACCAGGAATTCAAGACCAGCCTGACCAATGTGACAAAACCCCATCTCTACTAAAAATATAAAAGTTAGCCAGGTGTAGTGGCTCATGCCTGTGGTCCCAGCTACTGGGGAGGCTGAGGAACCAGAATTGCTTGAACACAGGAGGCAGAAGTTGTAGTGAGATGAGATCACACCACTGCTCTCCAGCCTGGGTGAGAAAGCGAAACTCTGTATCAAAAGGAAAATATGAAAAATAACTATAAATATAAAAATATGTGAATGGATACACAAAATAAAAAGATGTAAATTGTGACATTATTAACATAAAATGTGAGGAAGGGAGAAGTAAAATTGTACAGGTTTTTCTGCAATCAAAGTTACATTATCAGCTTAAAACAGATTATTATAACTATAAGATATTTTGTGTAAGCTCCATGGCATTCACAAAGAAAACACCTATAGAAGATACACAAAAGAAAAAAAGAACCAAAGTATATCAATACAAAAAAAATCAATGAAAAACAAGGGAAGACAGCAAGAGAGGAAAAGAGGGACAGAAGAACTACAAGACAGACAAAAAGCAATGAAAAAATTGAAAAAACAATGAGAGAAACCTATGAAAAAAATGGTCCTTTCCTATCAGTGGTTATGTTACATGTAAGTGGTTTGAACTACCCAGTCAGAAGGTATAGTGTGGCTGAATGAATTAAAAAACAAGATCCAACTATATATATCGTCTATAAGAAACTCATTTTAAATTTAAACACATACATAGGCTAAAAGTGAAGGGATAGAAAAATATATTCCACATAATTGGTAACCAAAAGAGAGCAGAGTGGCTATACTTATATAAGACAAAATAGACTTTTAGTCATAAACTGTTACAAGAGCCAAAGTATGTTATATAATAATAAAAGAGTCAATTCACCAGGAAGATGTAAGAATTATAAATATATATGCACCCAACATGAAAGCACAATGCAAACATTGACAGAATTCAAGAGAGAAGTGAATGACAATCCTATAGTAGTGGGACACTTCAGTATTCCACTTTCAATAATCAATAGAACATCCAGATAGAAATCAATAAGGAAACAGCTGACTTGAAAAACACTATAGACCAAATGGATGTAACACACATATATCAATTATTTAACCCAACAACAGAGGAATATACATTTTTCTCAAATGTACCAAACATTCTCCAGGATAGATAATATGTTTAGCCGCAAATCAAGTCTTAGCAAATTTAGGAATATTAAAATCATACCAAGTATCTTTGCTGATCGCAGTGGAATGGAAACTAGAAATAAACAGTAGATGGGAAACTGGAAAATTCACAAATATGTGAAATTAAACAGCATACCCCTGAAGAGCTAATGGATCAAAGAAGAAATCATAAGGGAAATTAGAAAATATCTTGAGACAAATTAAAATGAAAACACAACATACCAAACCTATAAGATTCAGCAAAAGTGATCCTAAGAGAAAAATTGATAGTGATAAATGTCTCTATTAAAAAAGAAAGAGATCTCAAGTAACCTAACTTTATACCTCAAAGAATTAGAAAAAGAACAAACTAAGCCCAAAGGTAGAAAGGGAGGAAATAAAGATTAGAGCAGAAGTAAATGTAATAGAGAATAGAAAAGACCAACAAAACTAATAGTGGGTTTTTTTAAAAAGAGCAACAAAATCAACAAATCTTTAGCAAGATTAATGAAGAAAGGGGAGAGGATTCAAATAAATAAAATTATAAATGATAGAGGAGACATTACAATTGATACCACAGAAATGCAAAGGATCATAAGGGACTACTATGAACAATTAATTATATGCCAACAAATTGAAAAACCTAGAAGAAATGGGCATATTCTTAGATATATCGATATATCAGTCTACCAAAACTCACTCATGAAGGATTAGAAAATCTGGACAGGCCAATAATGAGTAAAGAGATTGAATCAGTAATCAAAAACCTCCCAACAAAAAGCCTAGTGCTAGGTGGCTTCACTGGTGAATTCTACCAAACATTTAAAGAAGAACTAATACTGATCCTTCTCCAACTCTTCCAAAAACATTGAAGAGGAGGGAACACTTCCAAGTCCATTTATGAGGCTAGCATTACCCTGATACCAGAGCTATACAAAGACACTACAAGAAAAGAAAACTCCTGGCCAATACCCAGATAAACATAGATGCAAAAATCCTTAACAAAATACTAGCAAACTGAATGAAAGAGCACATTAATAGGATAATACACCATGATTAGATGGGACTTTTCCCTGAGATGCAGGGATGATTCAGCCTACAAAAATCAGTTAATGCAATATACCCCATAAACAGAATGAAGAATAAAAATCTCATAATTATCTCAATAGATGCAGAAAAAAAGTTTGACAAAATTCAACACCCTTTCATGATAAAAACTCAATAAACTAGGAAAAGAAGGATATTACCTCAACATAATGGCCATATATGCAAAGCCCACATTTAACATTATATTTAATGGTGAAAAACTGAAAATTTTCCCTCTAGGATTGGGAACAAGGCATAATGCCAACTCTCATTGCTTCTGTTCAAAATTATACTGGAAGTCCTAGCCAGAGCAAATAGGCAAGAAAAAGAAAAGTCAACCAAATCAGAAAGGAAGAAGTAAAAATTATTTCTGTTGGCAGATGACATTATCTTACATGTAGAAAATTAGAAGGATTCCACCAAAAAAAAAAAAAAAAAAAAAAACTTTTGGAACTAATAAGTGGATTGAGTAAAGTTTTAGGATTCAAAATCAACATATAAAAGTCAGTTTTGTTTCTATACACTAACAATGAACTATCCAAAAAGGTATTAAGAAAACATTCCTACTTATGATAGCATCAAAAAGAATAAAATACATAGTAATAAACTTGAGTAAGGAGGTGAAAAACTTGTACACAGAAAATGACAAAACATTTTTGACACACATACATGGAGAGGCAGCTCGTATTTATGGATTGGAAGACTGAATATTATTATTTTTTTAACCTTATTTTCTATTTTAAATTCCAGGTTTCATGTGCAGATTGTGCAGGTTTGTTATATAGGTAAATGTGTGCCATTGTGGTTTGCCGCACCTGTCAACCCATCATCTATGTATTAAGCCCAGCATGCATTAGCTATGTTGCCTAATGCTCTCCCTCCCCCACCCCACCCCTAACAGGCCCCGGTGTATGTTGTTCTCCTGCCTGTGTCCATGTGTTCTCATTGTTCAGCTCCCACCTGTAAGTGAGAACATGTGGTGCTTGGTTTTCTGTTCCTGTGTTAGTTTGCTGAGGATAATGGTTTCCAGGCTCCATCCGTGTCCCTGGAAAGGATATGATCTTGTTCCTTTTTATGGCTGCATAGTGTTCCATTGTGTATCTATACCACATTTTCTTTGTCCAGTCTATCATTGATGGGCATTTTGATTGATTCCATGTCTTTACTATTGTGAATAGTGCTGCAATGAACATACACGTGCATGCATCTTTGTAATAGAATGTTTAATATTCCTTTGGGTATATACCCAGTAATGGGATTGCTGGGGGAAATATTATTTCTGGTTCTAGATCTTTGAGGAATTGCCACATCATCTTCAACAATGGTTGAACTAATTTACATTCCCACCAACATAAATATTTTAATTCATAATTAAAATATTCATTTGATATTAAAATTGATTTAATTGATTTGCACTCTTGATATGGTTCAGCTGTATCCCTACACAAATCTGACCTTGAATTGTAATAATCCACATGTGGGGCCAGGTGGAGATAATTGAATCATGGGGGCAGTTTCTTCCACACTGTTCTTATGGTAGTGAATAAGTCTCACAAGATCTGATGGCTTTATAAATGGAACTTCTCCTGTACAAGCTCTTACCTGCTGCCACGTAAGATGTGACTTTGCTCTTCATTTGCCTTCTGCCATGATTGTGAGGCCTCCCCAGCCACGTGGAACTGTGAGTCAATTAAACCTCCTTCCTTTGCAAATTACCATATGTCTTTATTAGCAACATGAGAACAGACTTATATAGTAAATTGGTACCGAGTACTGGGGTGCTGCTGTAAAAATACCTGAAAATGTGGAAGTGACTTTGGAACTGGGTAACAGGCAGAGACTGGAACTGTTTAGAGTACTCAGAAGACAGGAAGATGCGGGCAAGTTTGGAACTTCCTAGAAACTTGTTGAATGGCTTTGAGCAAAATGCTGATAGTGATATGGGCAAGAAGGTTCAGGCTGAGGTGGTCTCAGATGGAAATTAGGAACTTGTTGGGAACTGGAGTAAAGGTCACTTTTGCTATGCAAAGAGACTGGTGGCAGTTTCCTCCTGCCTTAGAGATCTGTGGAACTTTGAACTTGAGAGTTATGATTTAGGGTATCTGGCAAAAGAAATTTCTAAAAGTATTCAAGAGGAAGCAGAGCATAAAAGTTTGGGAAATTTGTAGCCTGACAATGCAATAGAAAAGAAATACCCATTTTCTGAGGAGAAATTCAAGCCTGGTGCAGAAATTTGCATAATTAACAAGAAGCCAAATGTTAATCACCAAGACAATGGGGAAAATGTCTCCAGGGCAAGTCAGAGACCTTCACAGCAGCCCCTTCCATCACAGGCCCAGAGGCCTAAGAGGGAGAAATGGTTTTGTGGGCTAGGCCCAGGGCCCCTTTTGCTGTGTGCAGCCTTGGAACTTGGTGCCCTGTGTCCTAGCTGCTCCAGCTGTGGTTAAAAGAAGCCAACATACAGCTCAGGCTATTACTTTAGAGGTTGCAAGCCCTAAGCCTTGGCAGCTTCCACATGGCATTGGGCCCACGGGTGCAGAGAAGTCAATAATTGAGGTTTGGGAACCTTCACCTAGATTTCAGAGGATGTATGGAAAGGCCTGGATGTCCAGGCAGAATTTTGCTGCAGGGGTGGAACCGTCATGGAGAACCTCTGCTAGAGCAGTGTGGAAGGGAAATGTGGGGTCAGAGCCCCCATACAGAGTCTCCACTGGGGCGCTGCATAGGGCAGCTGTGAGAAGAGGGCCACCATCCTCCAGACCCCAGAATGGTAGATCCACTGACAGCTTGCACCATGCACCTGGAAAAGCCACAGACACTCAACGCCAGCCTGTGAAAGTAGCCAGGAGGTGGGGTGTACCATGCAAAGCCACGGGGGCGGAGCTGCCCAAGGCTGTGGGAGCCTACCTCTTGAATCAGCATGACCTGTATGTGAGACATGGAGTCAAAGGAGATCATTTTGGAGCTTTAAGATTTGACTGCCCCATTGGATTTTGGATTTGCATAGGGTCTATAGCTACTTCGTTTTGGCCAGTTTCTCCCATTTGGAATGGGTGTATTTACCCAATGCCTGTACCCTGATTGTATCTAGGAAGTAACTAACTTGCTTTTGATTTTACAGGCTTATAGGTGGAAAGGACTTGCCTTGTCTCAGTTGAGACTTTGGACTGTGGACTTTTAAGTTAATGCTGAAATGAGTTAAGACTTTGGAGGACTGTTGGGAAGGCATGATTGGTTTTGAAACGTGAGGACATGAGATTTGAGGGGGGGTGGGGGGCAGAGGCAGAATGATATGGTTTAGCTGTGACCCCACCCAAATCTCACCTTGAATTGTAATAATCCCCATGTGTCAAGGGTGGGGCCAGGTGGAGATAATGGAATCATGTGGGCAGTTTCCCCCATACTGTTCTCATGGTAGTGAATAAGTCTGGCAAGATCTAATGCTTTTATAAATGGGAGTTCCCCTGAACAAGTTATCTTGCCTGTCGCCATGTAAAACACGACTTTGCTTTTCATTTGCCTTCTGCCATGATTGTGAGGCCTCTCCCGCCATGTGGTACTGTGAGTTGGAGTTACCCAGTCTCGGATATGTCTTTATTAGCATCATGAGAATAGACTAATACAACTCTAATCTTTATTTTTTTTCCTGTCTTTTCTTTGCTTGGGGTTGAGTTTACTCTTCCTTTTCTAGGTTCTTAAGGTAGAAACTTAGGTCATTTATTTGAGAGATCTTTTTCCTTTTCTAATAGAGCCATTTAAAACTATAAATTTCCCTCTAAGTATTGCTTAACTGAAAATGGATAAATTTATTGCTGATTATTTTTACTTCAGAAGCTGTAGTAACAGTTTATAATCTTGGTTTGGCAGAGACTATCCAGATATTTGTTCTGTTTGGATATTGGGGTTGAATATTTACTGCCCTGCCAAAGCTATAATCTTTAGGGGCATATACACTGTTGCTGGGAATTCTGTTTTGTCCCGAACATTAGTCCTCTAGTTAGAAAACAATTTTCCCAGCTGCGTGCCTATACTTATTGACTTTCTGCCTTGTACTTATGGATTTCTGTGACTTCTCATTTTACTCGTTCAATTGTTTTCCATAATCCTTTAAAGCTGAAGAGAGGTGAAGAAGGGAGAGAAATAGTATTCCAAATGATGAAAGAAACTGGAAGTTAGAAGGGTTGGATTTTGTTCCCAACATCATTGCTCATCAGGATCAGACATGTATTTTGGATAAAGCAGGTGATGTGGTTTCAGAGGTATCAATAAATCATTTTTAATACTTCCTTCCTCCTACCCACTTTTGTCTGGTTAATGCCTACTCACTCTTCAAGCCTTGGCTTAGATATTTCTTCTTCCAGAATTCTCTGAGTGTTTGTACTTGATTAGACCTCCTCTTTCATAACACTCTGTCTTAACCCTATCATAGTGAGTATTACAATTTTATGTAATTGTATGCCTGTTTATCTGTTGTCCATGTTCTCTGAGAACAGGGCCCATCAATTTGGTTCAACTCATATCAAATACCTGGGAATGTGGGGGGTTCATGTTGAATAAAAATAATTGATTTTTAAAATTTAGCAGTTATAGCTGTATTCCTTTGTGTGTGTTTTTTTAACTAATCAATGTAAATTTGTTTTTCACATCCTTTCCAGAAAGTAGGCTTTGTTGGGAGGGAGATGGATATCTTGGAAAGCAGCACCAAAGGCAAACTGGGTGCAGAAGGAAAATGCGCACACCAAAGGCAGACTGCACTGACCTAATAGTTTTGGATACTGCTGCTCCATTTGCCTCTGAGCTTAACACAGTTTTTCATGATTCATATTTTTGGATAACATCATAACATGTTTATATTGTCTTTACTGAAAATGGAAAGAATATCACAAAATTGAGCTGGTGGTCTTGTACCAGAGAGAAATATGTTCAAATTTAAAATTATCTGACAAACTGAGAAAATGGGAAGATATAAAAAGAAGGAAATTTAAGTTTGGTGTAATTATTTTAGAAGACAAGTAGGTCAGGGAAAGCTTCATGTTCTAGGAATAATATTAATGTCTGTAATAAGCTTTAAACATGAGAATAATAGTAGAGAAGGAAAAAATTTACAGGAATTTTTTTCTGATTATATTGTTTCTAAATAGTGTTATAATTCTGTATTTTAAATCTAGAATTACCACATTTCCTTATGTCAAGCATAGGAAGCTTGAAACAACTTTTAAAAAATTTTTCTTGACTCAAATAATTTTAAATAAGAAATTCTGACAAGAAATAGTAACATTTCATACTGTGTATCACCTTAATTTTTTTTTTTTGGTTGATAAGGTGTATTTTAGAATAATATTATGCTTTTTTTAATAATTGGCAAAACTTTTTTTAAATGTTAAGAAGGAAGTTCATGTTGGTTGGGGAAAATTATGGGATATATATATATATTTAAGTAAATATTTTCCCCATAATTGAGAATGGGACAGTGATTGCATATAACTATAGTAAGGTCATGGTGGTGGTGAGGAGAGAGGGCATAGAGGAGGGAGAAATGGTCATGGAAAGCAACTGTGCCTGTCTTTTATCAGTTTGCTTCCAAAATCCCTGTCAAGAGGTTTCTGCTTCAGCTGGCCAGTAACTTACACTGCTTATGAGTTAGAATCCTAACCAATATTACATTATAGGGTAGTGTTTTATAAGAGGATTAAACTGTGCAGTGTTCTGTATCTTGCTTTCTTTATTTGATGATTACTCCCTCACACAAATCTTACTTCTTTGTTAGATTTCAGATTGGCTAGGAGGTACATGGCAGTTTATATATTTAAATAAAATATATAAAGTACAAGTTCCTTCTACCCCAACTCTTGTTATCTAACCCTGTTTCCCTGGAATAGATATCATTAGCAGCTGTATAAACTTCCGGACCTTTTTCTGTTTCTTTTTTTTTTTTTTTGAGACGGAGTCTCGCTCTGTCACCAGGCTGGAGTGCAGTGGCGTGATCTCAGCTCACTGCAACCTCCAACTCCCTGGTTCAAGCAATTCTCCTGCCTCAGCTTCCTGAGTAGCTGGGATTACAGGCACGTGCCACCATGCCCAGATAATTTTTGTATTTTTAGTAGAGATGGGGTTTCACCATGTTGGCCAGGATGATCTCAATCTCCTGACCTCAGGTGATCCACATGCCTCAGTCTCCCAAAGTGCTGGGATTACAGGCGTGAGCCACTGTGCCCGGCCTTCCAGACCTTTTTATATGCACATATGAACATATATTTATATTTCTATGCACATATAAGCACATTTATATAAACATATGTAACAAATGCATAAATATAAAATATCTGTGTATAGGCATTTATTTACCATTAATTTAGTTATTTTAATCTACATCCTTTTATGTGTATTTTTATGAACTTGTGATAATATTTCTGATTGACAATTTACTAAAAGTAGAATTGATAGACTAAAGGTTATTCACATTTTAAATAGTACAGGGAAATTGCCTACCTAAATGGTTTACACTCTTTTCAACTGTGAATGTGAGTATTCTTTTTCTCCACACCCTTGCCAACATGGGTATTACCAATCTTTTTAATTCTTGCCAAGCTGAAAAGTGCTATCTTCCTGTTTGCAATTTCCTTATCCCTAATGAGATGGAGCCTCTGGTATTTCTTCTGCAAATTGCCTATGTATATACCCTTGCTGTTTCTTTTTTCTATGTGTGTGTTGTTTGTATTTTTCATATTGATTTGGGAGCATTTTTGGATTATTGGGGTACTAACATTTTGTTAAATATTTGTCATAAATATTTTCTTCAGTCTTATGTTTATCTTTTTTAACTTTTCTTCCAAAAAATTTATTTTTATTTTGTCAAATCTTCAAGATTTTCAATATATTCTCATATAACTCCTAAAACAAACTTATGAAGGTAAAAATTACTATCATCATCATATAGATGAACTAACTGAGGTTCATAGGGTTTCAGTGACTTGCTCTAGAAGGAAGGGCTCACATCAGGCTCACGCTAGAAATGCACACCATGACAAGGGAAAGTAGAAAATAGGTGAATGGGAGCCACAGAACAAAGAAGGCTTTAGTACCATCCTTGTTTTCTTTCAGACTAACTGCTTCTCAGGGACCAGCTATTGGTCAACAGTGTTTAAGGAGGGTGTGCCTAAAGCAGGACTAATAGTTTAGTTTTGCAATGGTCTCTGGGTGGTTCTGGTGATATGAGGTGTTTGTAACTTCTTTGGCTTACATTTGACACCCATTTCCCTTCCTCACCTCTCCTCTGCCAATGTTGTTTTATGGCTCTTGGCTCACATCTTAGATACTAACTTTGCTTACTTCATGATTTCTGGCTCTGATCATTGGCTGTGCCTATGGACAGATTACTGGCTGAAATCTCAGTGGTTCCCTTGATTCCAGATATAAGGTTTTGGCTCTGATTGAAGGTAATGGTGCTGATACTGGTCTCTTAGGCCTTATATCAGTAGATAACAGAGAGATGGCAATTAGAAAAAAATGCAACAGAAAAAAAAGCTATTTAAAATGCTCTCAAAATATTTAATGGGAAGATTTGGCTACTGGATACCAAATGTCTGTGAATAAGAAGAATGGCTGGAAGAATGTTGTAAGAATGGTACATTTCATTCTTCTGTCTAACTGAGAACTAGTTGTGGACAGTTTACTCTCCTAGCATGGATTAAATCACATAAATTCTTCTTAAACATTCTGTCACCTAGAGTTGGACAGGAGCAGAGACACTAGGAGAAACTGGCATCCACCTCCTAGCCAATCTGAAATCTAGAAAGCAAGGTAAGACTTGTATGAGGGAGTTATCATCAAATAAAGAAATCAAGATACAGAACACTGTGCATAGTTTAATCTCGTTGTAAAATAGAACACTGCCCTTGGATGTAATATTGGTTAGGATTCTAACTCATAAGCAGTATGAGTTACTGGCCAGTTGAAGCAGAGCCTCTTGATAGGGATTTTGGAAGCAAATTGATAAAAGACTTGGGGCAGTTGCTTTGCATGCCCATTTCTCCCTCCTCTATGCCCTCTCTGCTCTCCTCACCACCACCATGACCTTACTGTAGTCACATGCAGTCACTGCTCCATTCCCATCCATGGGGAAAAATCCAAAATTATCTCCTCAATACTTCTCAGTAGATGGAAATTCCTACCTTATGAATTTACTTTTATTAACAAAAGTACTTTATGTACAATATCTCGTTTAATCCTCACAACAAATGTATTTGCAGATAAGGAACATGAGACACAGAGAGTAAGTAATTTGCCCGAGCTCAAACAGCTAGTAATTGGCAGAGCAAAGGGCTCCATAGTCTGTGCTCCTAACCATTTTAACTACTATGCTGTATTGCCCAACTTAGGTGAAAATATGGGAGAGGATGAATGTGTTCTTTAACAATGGCTAACATTTATTGAGTTTTTATTATATTCCAGGACATCTACTACATACTTTACAGGTAAAATGTTACTTAAAGCCGTAAAATCAATAATGGCAGTGCTGGAATTTAAGCATAGATTTGTCTTATGCTAGAAACTGTGTTAACTGTCCTGCTATACTGATAAAAAACAAATGAAAACAAACCCCAGCTACATTTAGTCTTCTAAGTAAACCTATAATTATAAATTCAGATATTAAAAGGCAACTTTTGGAAAATTTTGAGAGAGAAACAGACATGAACACACCTCACTTGAGGACTTGGTGTAGGGGAGGTGTGTTACAATGGATGCATACTGGGTCATCTGGGACATGGGACACTAGAGTTGGAGTCCTAGATCTGGTGCACCACATCTTCCTCTCAACATCTGGATTTCTTTTCTGCAGAGCTCTATGCAGGACCATGGTCCTCTGTAAACCACCACCCTAGTCCACAGCCTTCTTTGGATTCCTGGATTAATTATCATGTGTACCTGTCAGCATATAATTAATTACCTTGAATTCTTTATTATTGTCTCCCTCACCCATTTTTCTGTAAAATTTTAAACACTATGAGCTTAAACTTTTTTAAATTAAAAAAAATTTAAATTTTTATTAACCATTCTGACTCTCTTACCCCCAACAACTGCCATTCCCAGCCTCTGATAACCATCATTCTACTCTCTATCTCTATGAATTCATTTGTTTTAATTTTTAGTTCGCACAAGTAAGTGAGAACATGCAAAGTTCATTTTTCTGTTCCTGGTTTATTTCACCTAATGACCTCCAGTTCCATTTGTGTTTTTGCAGATGACAGGATCTCATTCTTTTTATGGCTAAATAGTATTCTATTGTATATATGTACCACATTTTCTTTATCCATTAGTCTGTTGATGGACACTTAGATTGCTCACCTTTTTTTTTTTTTTTTTTTTTGAGACAGAGTTTCACTCTTATTGCCCAGGCTGGAGCGCAATGGCCCAATCTCGGCTTACCGCAACCTCTGCTTCCCTGGTTCAAGTGTTTCTCCTGCCTCAGCCTCCTGAGTAGCTGGGATTACAGGCATGCACCACCACGCCTGGCTAATTTTGTATTTTTAGTAGAGACAGGGTTTCTTCATGTTGGTCAGGCTGGTCCCGACCTCCTGACTTCAGGTGATCTGCCCACCTCGGCCTCCCAAAGTGCTGGGATTACAGGCGTGAGCCACTGCGCCCAGCCTGATTTTTGTTTTTTATGAAGGTGTTTTTTTGGATAGATAGTTGTTAAATTTAGTGTTCCTGTGTGGAGGACAATCAGTGAAAGATTCTATTTGGCCATCTTGCTCCACCTCTTCTAAGCTTAAATTGTTTAATACATAGTTGACATTACACATAAAAATATGTCCCCAAATATATGCCTCAAGGACATTCTTTTATGCCCATATTATCCTTTTCTTATGTCTTTTGTTATTTATTTCCCATATTTTACTATATTTTAAATAATTGTCCTCTTTTTCTTTTTGAATAATTATTCTTTTATATCCATAGGTTTATTTTTGTGTGTGTGGGGGGGAGATGTTGTATTATATTATTACTTTTTATGGCATATTTCTAATTACAATTTCTGTAGGTTTTTATTTCTATTATGTCAATATAGAATTTTATATTGTTAGAAATTTTCATATATGTTGAATTATGTGAAGTATTTGCAGTTATTATATTACTCTTTTGTATGTCTTTTATACTTCTACAACTAGACTGTACATTTTTTTAAGAGCAAGACCATATTTATTAGCTCTATCAGCTTATGTCCTGGTATCTTTATCTATGTGTAGTCCCTTTAGTGAGAACTGTGAAAAGTATTTGCAGACACTTAACGGTTATAAATTTTGTGCTGCTCTTGTGTATTTTTTTGTGCCCAACTGTTTTTCTCTTTTAAAATGACATGCATTTGTTGTTCCCGGAAAATAAATCTATTAAGATAGATATGCTGATTTATTTGGGGGGAAATATTTTTATTTAAAAAAGGAGAGAGAAAAGAAAGATACTGGTACCTGTATTAGCCTTTATTAATACCAAAATAAAACACTAGTAAATACTTGAAAATGCTCATGGTCACCAAGAGAGGACTTTTTCTTTGTGCCAATGAGAATGAAAGAAAATATGTAAAAAGAATGGGCAAGTAGAGAATTTTTGAAAGTTTGAAAGTAGTGAAGAAATGTATTTCAGATATATATTTATTTAGACCTCCAGACATCTGCTGATCCTGAGAGTGAAAAATTCACAGTTCTTCATAGTAGAATTGAACACTTAAAAAAATCTATTCTGGGTAAGACACCATGTGAGACTCTTACTGCAACCATTGTGGAATTCTAAAGCTGAAGCTTGTATAATGGTCTTTACTGGTATGTTATAAGGATTGGTAAACTATGGCCCATGGGCCAAATCTGGCCTGCTTCCTGTTTTAGTATGGTCTGCAAACTAAGAATGGTTTTAACATTTTTAAATGATTGAAAAAAATCAAAGGAAGGATAATATTTCATGACATGTGAAAAGTATATGAAATCCAAATTTCAGTATTCATAAATTGGAACACAGCCATGCTCATTCATTTACATATTGTCTATGGTTGCTTTTATGCTACAACAGAGTTGAGTAGTTGTAACAGAGCCCATATGGCTCACAAAGCCTAAAATAATTACTATCTCCCCTCCAAAAAGGTGGGTAGCAGACTGAGGCAGAATTTCTTTCCTGTTACTTTTTATTTCTTCCCTTGCCCCCCATTTCCAAGTAAGCTCTATTCTTCTTTCTCTTTCACACATCCCCACCCAACTCCACCTTCAAATTCACAGACACATATATGTTTGTGAAAAAAAGAAAAATCAAAGTCTTTCGTTATTATGAGAGTTACTGGTTGCTCTTAGTTTTTAAAATCATATTTTCTTTTATTGCTTAAAATATAGAGTTTGGATCATCTTGGAAAGAGCTGAGGATCTCAGTATGTAGGCTCTCCATTTGGCAATACCTAAACAAAGTGCTAAGACTAGTCAAGAGGAGTGAAACTGAAAATGAAGCTTTGTTGGCGTGTATTGGGAAATTTGGATCAGATCCAACAGTTTGAGTGCCATTTTTGACTACCATGCTTGGAATCCTGTTTTGCTCCTTGGTATAGGAAACGTTTAGGGGTGAGACTCCAAACATTCAGGTCTTTGTGAGGAAATGGAAATGACAACACAAAACTAGAGGCTCAGTTTGGAGGAGAAGCTGAAACTGATTCAAACAAGATTTCATTAACTAATTTGGGGAACATTTGAAGCTGTTTTGAGCTATACAATTCCCCCCTTTTCTCATCTCTACTGGCACTCTGAGAATCAGATCACCTGGGGAAAGCAGATTTAAAAAATTCCAGATGGTGTGTGTGGTGCTCCAGCTGTGGAGAATCTCTCCCAGTCAGGCCATCTGCCTTTCTGCCGGAACCCTCTAAAACTGTGCTGCCCATTTGTCATGCTTCTCCAGTTGCAGCCTTCTGGATAGCTTCTCTTTGCCTTGTCTGACTCTCCCTTTACAGTTTTTATCATTCCCCTCTATGAGCTAATGTAGTAACATCCCTTCATTGGCTATAAATCCATAGAAGAACCCGATATAAAATATGGTTTTGTGAAGGAAAATTGGAAGACATCTGTTTTTTTTAACCCATAAGATTCAGTGTTCACTTGTCTTGTAAGACAATGTGACTGTTTGTGCATATGTGAAAAGAAAAGAAAGAGGAAGAGGGGAGGGAAAAGATAGCATGAGAGTGAGCAAGAAAGAATTCATGCATGTATTTTTGCAGCCAGCTGGACCAAATAAGTTCATCACCATGTCAGCTTGATTAGAATCCTGGGTTAATGTTGGGAAAGGTCAGTCTTCCTGACTTGAATGAACTTGATGGGGCTACTGAGGAAGCAACTGCTTCTGGATTGGACCTGGTTGTTGTCTTGTTGACAAACTGAGTGTGGAGTTATCCCCAACTTATGGTGGCAGTGTCTGAAAGCTTATAGGCATTTTTTGATCTCCAGAGGGGTCAGGTGGGTTTTTCTTGGAAGTTTAGCATTGTTGGGCAGTGGTTAAGGGAAGAAGCAGATGACAGATCAAATCCCATGCTGTTGCCTACCCTCCTTTGGTGTATATTCACAAAAAAATTGTGAATATACCTTTCCTAATCTGTAGAGTATTAAATGGGAGGATTTTAGAATCTTTCATTTTAGCTATGTTATGGTCTATAGTTTGGTTCAGGTAAGGCACATGGGTCACTTGCTTTTATTTTATTTAGTACTTGGTACTTACTGAAATCTAGATACAAAATTACATAAATTGGTAGGAACTGAAGGTTTTTCCCATATTGTAACTTTAAAAAATTGAAGTAAAATTTATATGTGGTAAAATGCAAACATCTTACATGTACAATTTGATTAGTTTTGATAAAATTATACACCTATGTAACCACCACCTCAGTCAAGATCTAGAACATTTTCATCACCCAGAAAGTCCCCTTATCATTTCTTTCCAGCAAATCCTCACCTCCCAAAGGCAACCTGTCACTATAGATTATTTCACCTGTTCATATACTTCATACGTACTCTTTTGTTTCTTGTTTAAGCTTAACATAACGTTCTCAATACTCATCCACTTTTGTTGTATGTATCAATAGTTCACTTAAAAAATTTCTGAGTTGTTTTCCATTGTATGAATATCCTACAATTGATATATGATTTCTCATGTTAACTTCTAACTTGTTTTCAGTTTTATAGAGTAGAAAGTTTTGATTATGATAAAATCCAGTTTATCAAAATTTTATTTTATGGTTAATGCTCTCTGTGTCCCATTTAAGAAATTGTTGTCTACTCCCAAGGGCATAAAATTTTTTCTCCTTTGTTTTCTTCTACACATGTTATAACTTTAGCTCTTACAATGAAGTTTATGATCCATTTCACATCAATTAATTTTTAGGGAGATTAATATTCACTTTTCCCATATGTTTATTCAATTGTTCCAGCAACATTTGTTGAAAAGACCACCCTTCCCAGAACTTAGTTGAGGATTTGGGCTATTGGTTTATAACCTTTTTTTCTTCTCAGATTAACAGCTTGTCAGATTTTTGCATCAGGCTTAAGCTATCTCATAAAATGAGGTGAAAGCATTCTTTTCTCCTTTACTTTCAGAAAGCATTTGTGTACTATTGATGTTAAGCCTTCCTTCAAGGTTGAATTTACCAGTGAACCCAATTGCACCTGAAGTTTTCTTTTTGGGAAATTTTTATTATATATTTAGTTTCTCTAATATGTATGGGAATATTCAGATCTTCTGTTTTTTCATGAGTTAATTTTGTTAAGTTGTAGTTTTTTTTAAAAGGAATTTGTTCATTTCATTTAAGTTACCAAATGTTTTGCCATAAAGTTGTTTATAATAGTCCTATATTGTTCTTTTAATGTCTATAGGATCTGTAGTGATGTCTGCTTTTATTCCTGATATTGTTAATTTGTGTTCTTAAAGTCTTTTTCCTTATTCTTGCTAGGTGCTTATTAGTTTTGTTAATCTTTTAAAAGAAAAACTTTGGATTTTATTAATTTGTTCTATTGTTTGCTGATTTCAACTCTGATCTTTATTATTCCTGTCTTACTACTTTGGATTTAATTTGCCCTTCCTTCTCTAGCTTGTTAAGGTGGAGATTTAGATAATTGATTTTAAATATTTTTCTTGTCTCTAATATAGGTGCTTGAAGCTGTAAGTTCCCTTCTTCAAACACTGTTCTGGCTGCATCCCACAAATTTTGATACGTTATGGTATTATTATTCAGTTAGAAATACATTCTAATTTTTCTTCTGATTTCTTCCCTGACCCATGGGTTATTTAGAAATATGTTATTTAATTTGTAACTACTAGGAGATTATCTAGATATCTCAGTATTATTGATTTTCAATTTAATTTTGTGGTAAGATAACATACTTGTGAGTTTCAATCTTTGGGTTTTAAGGTTTACAGTGGGTGTTTTTCACCAAAATTGGGAAATTTTTGGCCATTATTTTTTCCAATATTTTATCAGCTTCAGTTTCCTTCAGGACTCAATTATATTAGGTCATTTTATATTGTTCCAAATATCCGTGAGGCTTTTATATTTTTCAATAATTTCTTCCCTCTCTTCTTCAAAGCGTATTATTTTTATTGATTTGTCCTCAAGTTCACTTCTCTTTCTTCTACAACCTGCTTTTAAGCCCATCTAGTGAGTTTTTAATTCCAGCTCTAGTATTTTGTTTGGTCCCTTGTATGTGTATTTAGTTTCCATTTCTCCATGTTAATCTCTTAACTTACTAAAACTACATATTCTTTTAATTCTTCACATATTTACAGTAGCTGCTCGAATGTCTTTGTCTGCTAAGTCCAACATCTGGGCCATTTCTGATTTGGTTTCTGTTGACCAATTAAAATGCTTGTTTTGGTTTATTTATTTATTTTTGACTATGGATAACATTTTCCATATATAGCTGGTATATGTTTCTTATGTATCTGGTGAATTTTTAATTGAATACTGACATTACAGTTAAAAATATTGTAGAGTAGGCTGGGCACAGTGGCTCACACCTGTAATCTCAGCACTTTGAGAGGCTGAGGCAGGCAGATCACAAGTTCAGGAGTTTGAGACCAGCCTGGCCAACATAGTGAAACCCTGTCTCTACTAAAAAAATTCAAAAAATTAGCTGGGCATGGTGCTGGGCACTTGTAATCCCAGCTACTCAAGAGGCTGAGGCAGGAGAATTGTTTGAATCCAGGAGGCGGAGGTTGCAGTGAGCCAAGATCACGCAACTGCACTCCAGCCTGGGCCACAGTGCGAGACTCCGTCTCAAAAACAAACAAACAAACAAAAAACAATAAATATTGTAGAGTAGTCGGATTCCATTATCTTCCTCTGAATAGTATTGATTCTTATTTTAACAGGCAATTCAGTTACTGGCTGGTCACCTTAAACTATTGTAGGCTTGGTTTTATGCTTTGTTAGTACAGATCTGTGGAAGATCTGTGATCTTGAGGTGTTTCTTCAGGTCCCTCTATTTTAATAGGACTTAACTTGCAAACTGTGTCTCTGTTGTGGATCTCATCAGTACTTGGTTTCAGACCTTGTTAGTGTGGATTTAGGGGAGATCTAAACTAGAGCTTAGCTTTTACTTCTATAGTGTAGCATTTTGATGTCTCAACTGAATGCCAGCAGTATTATTAAAGTTATTAACAAGATCGCTCTGTTCTGATAGGGCCAGGAACTCTGCTTTTACTCTAACATTGCTTTTCTTCTAATATCTTCGTTCCTTTCTCAACTCTGTAATATCTGCTATCTGATAAACATAGCACTAACTGTGAATTAAGTTAGGAATCACATGCAATTTTCCATGTAAACTCCTAGCTCTCCCTTCTCTTCATAGCCACCTTTTCTCTGATGTCTTGTCTCGTAGATTACAGTGACTTTCACCAGCCTGAACTCTGATTTCTGCTGCCTCAGGTCAGTGGGATCACTTTGATCTGCTAAGATTGCAACTCTTGACCAGGCGCAGTGGCTCATGCCTATAATCCTAGCACTTTGGGAGGCCGAGGCGGGCAGATTGCCTGAGCTCAGGAGTTCGAGACCAGCCTGGGCAACATGGTGAAACTCCATCTCTACTAAAATAAAAAAAAAAAAAAAAATTAGCTGGGCGTGGCAGCATGCACCTATAGTCCCAGCTATTCGGGAGGGCATGACTCTGTCTCCAAAAAAAAAAAAAAAAAAAAAACTGTAACTCTCTGTACTTAATTCAGGAAATTGTGTCCAGTAAGAGCTAGATGCTCACATCATTAGTTTCCTTTCTTTCAAGGGTTGTAATCATGTCCTATCTGTTGCCCACTCCCTGAAAATGGTTTCGACAAATAGTTCGTTCAAGTTTATAGTTGCTTATGTCAGGAGGACTGGTGTAGTACCAACATGATTGGAAGTGGGATTCTAGGTCTGTCATTTTGTTGTTTCCTTTGTCCTGTCTGTTTTGTTTTTCTTCTATTTTTTAAATTCCTGCTTTATTTTGGGCTAATCAAATCTTTAGATGTTTTATTTTAATTCTTCTAATGTCTTTTTAGCTATAACTTTTTGTACTGTTTTTTAGTGGTTGCACTAGAGATTACAATATGGGTCTTTAACTTATCACAATCTACTTAGAGTTAATATTATACTACTTCCATAAAATGGAAAAGTTTTACAACGGTATAATTTTATTTAACTTCTCACCCATCCTTTTCGATACTATTGTCATGTATTTTACATTTACATGTATTATAATCCCCACAATATAATATTATAATTTTTTCATTAAACTACCAAGTTTTATTGTGGTAAAAATAAATTATAAAATTTATGATCATAACCATTTTTAAGTGTACAGTTTAGTAGTGTTAAGTATATATAGGCAGTTTGTTTTTTTTCAAGAAATTAATAAAAGATGGAAAATACCATCTGTTAAAATTATCTATATATTTATCATTTCCAGTCACCTTTATTTCTCTTTATATGTTTCAATTTCCATCCGGTATTATTTCTCTTCAGATAACTTCTTTGGCATGAAGTGTATGTTTTTTCAAGATAAATCCTCTCTGCATTTGTTCATATGAAGATGTCTTTATTTCACCGTTTCAGTTTTGAAGGATATCTTACCAAGCTATAGATTCTAAGTGATAGTTTTTGCTTTTTATTTTTTAAATGTCATACTTTTTCTTGGCCTTTTCTTCTTTACAATGAGGAGTCAGTTTTCATTTGCATCATTCCTCCTTTACATGTGATGTGTCATTTTGCTCTGGCTGCTGTCAAGATTTTCTTATTACCTTTGGTATGGCTATTTTACTATGTGCTGCATGTGGTTCTCTTTATGTTTTTCCTGATTTGGTTTATTGAGCTTCTTGGATCTAAAAGTCAATGTTTTTAAATCAAATTTGGGAAGTTTTCATCCATTATTTTTTTTCATAATTTCCCCCCACAATTTCATAGTTTTCTCTTTTTGAGATTCTAGTTACACATATGGCCAACTGTTTGATATTGTTCTACAAACCCTGAAACTCTATTCATTTTGTCCTGTCTTTTTTTCTCTGTGGTCTTTAAGGTTGTTCTATTGTTCTGTTTTCAAGTTTGTGAACTTTTCTTGAGATGGCTTCAGTCTTCTGTTAATCTTATCTATTTAATTTTTTATTTCACACGTTGTACTTTTCATTTCTAGAGTTTCCACTTGGTTATTTTTTATAATCTTTTTTTACTTAGATTTTCCATCTTTTCATTCATCATGATCATTCTTTCCTATAGTCCTTGATTATATTTATAATATCATCTTTAAAGTTCTTGTCTGTATTTGTAACATCTGTGTCAGTTTGGGGTTTCTTTCTATTGACTGCTTTTTCTTTTAATTATGGGTCACATTTTTATTACCCTGTAGAGTAATTTTTATTGTAACTGGAAATTATATTTGATATACCCTGGAGAATCTGGATTTTGTTCTTGTTCCCTGAAGAGTGATTTTTTTTTTTTTTTAATTTCAAGCAGACAGCATAGTTATTGGCTGATCACCTTAAACTAGTGTAGGCTTTATTTTACACTTTTCTAGAGCAGGTCTGTTTTCATTTTTCTTTTATTCTTAGTGTGAATCTATAGTCCTGAGACATAGTCTTTACTCCTATGGCATTACTACTTTCTGCAGATACACTGGAGAGTCAAAGATGTTTATCAAAACTCTTTAGGATTCAAACTTAAAACACACTCTCCCTGAATTAGGTAGCAGCTGAAACCTCTGTTCAGACTTTTCAGCTTTCCAACTGTTGCTTTACCAGACTTTTCGGAGTCTCACAGTTTGGAAGTTAGTTTATATTTAGATTTTATACTTAAATTACAACTGTATGCTTACAATTTATGCTTAGTTTTGGTAACTCCCTCTTCTATGGCTTTTTCTTCTCCTGGATTTCCTATCTCAATTACTAGCTTCTTTGCCTGCCCTGAACTCTGTGTCCTGGGGATTTCTGTACCATTTGGCACAGACTGATGAATGCCCTGAATAGAGTATTGGGTAAATTATTATTTATAGGTCTTTCATTTTTTTTTGTTTATGTGCTAAATCAATGCTGCATGGGAAAAATGGAGAATATTTTACAGGGATATTTTGGAAATATTGCAGGTCTGTTCCAGACCATTGCAGTAAAGCAAATATTGCACTCTGTCGCCCAGGCTGGAGTGCAGTGGCGCGATCTCGGCTCACTGCAACTGCCGCCTCCTGGGTTCATGCCATTCTCCTGCCTCAGCCTCCCAAGTAGCTGGCACTACAGGTGCATGCCACCATGCCTGGCTAATTTTTTTGTATTTTCCTGTCTTTTTAGTAGAGACGGGGTTTCACCAGTGATATATATTTTTTTCACTGAATTGTTCACTTTGTGTTTTTTTATTGAATATTAACAAATGATAACTGTATATATTTATGGGGTACAAAATGATGGTATGATTTTTTTCCGTACACACACACACACACACACACACACACACACACACACGATCGAATCAAGCTAATTAACATATCCAAACCTCAAATATTTATTATTTATTCCTGCTGTGTAACTTAAACATTGTACCCTTTGACTAACATCTACTTATTATCCCCACTCTGCAGCCTTTGGTAACCACCAGTCTACTCTCTGCTTCCCTGAGTTCGATTGTTTTAGATTTCATGTGGAATTTGTCTTTCCATGCCTGGCTTATTTCATTTATACTAATGACCTCCAGGTTCACCCGTGGTGTCCCAAATGACATAATTTCCTTCTTTTAAATGGCTGATTGTTTCTATTGTGTATATATACCACATTTTCTTGGTGTCCATTGGTTGATGGACACTTAGGCTGATAGACACTTAAGTTGATTCCATAACTTATTGCAGTGATTCCACATTTATTGCAGCGTTATTGTGAATATGAGAGAGCAGTTATCTCTTTGACATACATAATTCAAATCCTTTATATATATACCCAGAAATAGGATTGTTGGATCATATGGTAGTTCTATCTTCAGTTTTTAGAGGAATAGCCATACTGTTTTCCATAACGGCTGTATCAATTTATATTCCCACCAGTAGAGTACAAAGGTTCCCTTTTCTCCACATTCTTACCAACACTTGTTATCTTTTCAAGTTTTAGGGTTTTTTCTTTTGAGACAGAGCCTCGCTCTTTTGTCTAGGCTTGAGTCCAGTGGTGCAGTCATACCCCGCTGCAGCCTCAAACTCCTGGGCTCAAGTGATCCTCTCACCTCAGCCTCCCAAGTAACTGGGATTACAGGTGCATGTCACCATGCCTGACTAATTTAAAACACTTTTTTTGTAGAGATGAGGTCTCACTATGTTGCTCAGGCTGGTCTTAAATTTCTGGCCTCAAGCAATCTTCCTGCCTTGGCCTCCCAAAGTGCTGGAATTACAGGCCTCAGCCACTGTGCCCAGCCTACATTTCCTTAATGACTAGTGATGTTCTCTATATTTTCATGTGCTTATTAGCCATTTATATATAGTTAAATATCTATTCAGTTCCTCTGCCCATTTTTAATTGGATTGTTCATTTTTATTATTAAGTTGTCAGAGTTCATTATATATTCTGGGTAGAAGTCCTTTATTAGATAAGCAATTTGCAAAAAATATTTTCTCCTGGTCTGCAGCTTGTTTTTAAACTTTTCTTAATGTTGTCTTTTAAAGAGCAAATGTTTTTTATTTGATAAAATCCTTCTAATTATTATTTGTTAATAATTGTTTATCTTGTATATCTTTATTATACCCTTGCATTTGTAGTATACTTTTGCTGGATCTAGAAACTTTGGTAGACAAGTTGTTTTTTTTCCCTTGTACTTTGAATATGTCAGTCTACTGCCCTCTGTTCTCTACTGTTTCTAACTAGAAGCCAGCCTTTAATTATATTGTTATTTTTCTGTGTATAATTGTTTTTCTCTTGCTTTCAAAAGTTTATCTTTGCCTTTGTCTTTCAAAATTTGACTGTGATACTAGCTTTGGATCTCTTGATGTTTATCTTACTTGGGGTTCTTGAGCTTTTTCAATATTTAGTTTTTATATTTTATCATTTTGGAGATACTTTCAGCCTGTTTCTTCAAATATTTTTTCTGTTCCCTTTCTCTTTGCTTATTTTTAGAAAATATTATGTTGTAATGCTAATGTTTTAAAACACTGGAATAAATGAAAAGATCAATGGCATAGAGTATAGAAAAGAAGTAAAAAATATATGGGAATTTCTTTTAACTTCAACTTTTACTTTAGATATAGGGAGTACATGTGCAGATTTCTTGTACAGGTATATTGCATCCAGGTAGTACACATAGTACCCAATAGGCAGATTTTCAAGCCAAGCCCTTCTCCGTTCTTCCCTCCTCTAGTAGTCTACAGTGTTTATTTTTCCCATGTATATGTCCATGTGTGCTCAATGTTTAGCTCCCACTTATAAGTGAAAATATATGGCAGCATGATTTATAGTCCTTTGGGTATATACCCAGTAATGGGATGGCTGGGTCGAATGGAATTTCTAGTTCTAGATCCCTGAGGAATCGCCACACTGACTTCCACAAGGGTTGAACAAGTTTACAGTCCCACCAACAGCGTAAAAGTGTTCCTATTTCTCCACATCCTCTCCAGCACCTGTTGTTTCCTGACTTTTTAATGATTGCCATTCTAACTGGTGTGAGATGGTATCTCATTGTGGTTTTGATTTGCATTTCTCTGATGGCCAGTGATGGTGAGCATTTTTTCATGTGTTTTTTGGCTGCATAAATGTCTTCTTTTGAGAAGTGTCTGTTCATGTCCTTCGCCCACTTTTTGATGGGGTTGTTTGTTTTTTTCTTGTAAATTTGTTGGAGTTCATTGTAGATTCTGGATATTAGCCCTTTGTCAGATGAGTAGGTTGTGAAAATTTTCTCCCATTTTGTAGGTTGCCTGTTCACTCTGATGGTAGTTTCTTTTGCTGTGCAGAATAGACTGGATTAAGAAAATGTGGCACATATACACCATGGAATACTATGCAGCCATAAAAAATGATGAGTTCACGTCCTTTGTAGGGACATGGATGAAATTGGAAATCATCATTCTCAGTAAACTATCGCAAGAACAAAAAACCAAACACCGCATATTCTCACTCATAGGTGGGAATTGAACAATGAGAACACATGGACACAGGAAGGGGAACATCACACTCTGGGGACTGTTGTGGGGTGGGGGGAGGGGGGAGGGATAGCATTGGGAGATATACCTAATGCTAGATGACGAGTTGGTGGGTGCAGCGCACCAGCATGGCACATGTATACATATGTAACTTACCTGCACATTGCGCACATGTACCATAAAACCTAAAGTATAATAATAATAATAATAATAATAATAAAAGAAAAAAAAAAAAAAAAAAAAAAGAAAATATATGGTTCTTGGTTTTCTGTTCCTGTGTTAATTCGCTTAGGATTATGGCCTCCAGCTCCATCCATGTTGCTGCAAGTAACAGGATTTGATTCTTTTTTATGGCTGCATAATATGCCATGGTATATATGTACCATATTTTCTTTATCTAGTCCACCACTGATGGATACCTAGGTTGATTCCAGGACTTTGCTATTCTGAATAGCACAGTAGTGACCATAGAAGTACATGTGTCTTTTTGTATAATGATCTATTTTCCTTTGGGTATATACCTAGTAATGGGATTGTGGGGTTGAATGGTAGCTCTGTTTTAAGTTATTTGAGAAACCTCTAAACTGCTTGCCATAGTGGTTGAACTAACTTACATTCCCAAAAACAGTGTATAAGCACTCCCTTTTCTCTACAGCCTCACCAATATATCTTGTTTTTTTGACTTTTTAAAAATAGCCATTCTGACTGCTTTGAGATGGTATCTCATTGTGGTTTTGATTTGCATTTCTCTAATGATTACTGACAGTGAGCATGTTTTCATGTTTCTTGGCCACTTGTATGTCTTCTTTTGAGAAGTGTCTGTTAATGTCCTTTGCCCCTTTTTGAATGGGATTGTTTTGGCTTGCTTATTTTTTTTTTTTTTTCAATTTGGGAGCAGGTACTATTTATTAACTGACCAGCTTAGAAAAATAAAATGGGTGGTCTTTTTCTTCATTCCACCTTGTGGAGAAGATACTTTGAAGGGCCACAGGAAGTTATTTGCTTCTTTGAAGCATTTTCCAATAGTATAGATCTCATGAATCAGATCCTCCATGCAGATGATGCCATATTTATCAAGAGATCAAGCAATCAAAGGGTTATCTGTCAAAGCAATTTGCTTCTTATTGATTTTGCCATAACCACGCTTGTAGATTAGTTCATTTACTGACATCAGATTTGGGTACCCCCATGCAATATATGGTTCTACAGTCCACAGCATGGTAATTGGAGCCTTGTTGAGCTTTGCAAAGGTTCATTGAAGACTTGATGAAGGCAAAGAAGCTGAAACATCTTTCGGACCTTTGGGCTAACACCATCGATACCTCTGATCCTGATGACAAACGCCAATTTGGGTTCTGAAGGTACATTAAAGTTGCCAGCTTTTCTTGCCATCCTCGCCATTCAAATTTCAGTTCTGTACATCTGCCTATATTCCTAGTGATAGTGCTTTGCTTTTTCATAGATAAGCTTCCTTTTTGCCTTTTGAAGCATCCTTTGGGCAAACTTCTTTCTTAGGTGCTTGATCTTCAGCTCTGTGAAATTCCTTCACTTTTTCCTAAGGGTTTCTGGCACAGCAGGAACCTTCTTCTTCTTCTCTTCTACACCATCCATGGTTCCAGCCAGAAAAGAGCTGCTTGTTGAATTAAGTCCCTTAAAGATTCTGGCTATTAGACCTTGGCATATGCAAAGTTTGTGAATATTTTCTCCTATCGTGTAGGTTGTCTCTTTAGTAATAGTTTCTTTTGCTGTGCAGAAGCTCTTTTGTTTAATTAGGTCCCACTCATCAATTTTTGTTTATGTTGCAATTGCTTTTGGGGACTTAGCCAAAAATTCTTTGCCTAGACCAATATTGAAAAGTGCATTTCCTAGGTTTTCTTCTAGGATTTTTATAGTTTGAGGTTTTCCATTTACATTTTTAATCCATCTTAGGTTAATTTTTGTATATGGTGAAAGGTAAGCATCTAGTTTTATTCTTCTGCATATGGATAGCCAGTTATCCCAGCACCATTTATCGAATAGGAGTTCCTTTCCCCATTGCTTGTTTTTGTCAGCCTTGTCAAAGATCAGATGGTTGTAAATATGTGGCTTTATTTTTGAGTTTTCTACTCTGTTTCATGGGTCTGTGTGTCTGTTTTTTATACCAGTTCCATGCTGTTTTGGTTACAGTAGCCCTATAATATCATTTGAAGTTGGGTAGCATGCTGTCTCCACATTTGTTCTTTGTGCTTAGGATTGCTTTGGCTATTTGGGCTCATTTTTGTTGTTATTCCATATGAATTTTAGAATATCTTTTTCTAATTTTGTGAAGAATGATGCTGGTAGTTTGATAGGTATAGCACTGAATCTACAGATTCCTTTGGGCAGTATGTCCATTTTAATGATATTGATTCTTTCCATCCAGAGCATGGAATGTTTTTTCATTTATTTGATTTATTTCAGCAGTATTTTGTGGTTATCCTTGTGGAGCTCTTTCACCCCCTTAGTTAGTTATATTCCTAGGTATTTCATTTTCTTTGTGGCTGTTGTAAATGGGATTGTGTTCTCAATTTCACCCTCAGAATGGACATTATTGGTGTTTGGAAATGCTACTGATTTGTGTATATTGATTTTGTATCCTGAAACCTTATTAAAATCATTGATCGTTTCTAGTAGCCTTTTGAGGAGTCTTTAGGGTTTTCTAGGTACAGAATCATATCAGCAGCAAAGAGATTTGATGTCTTCTTTTCCTATTTGTGTTTTATTTATTTTTTTCTTGCCTGATTGCACTGGCTAGCACTTCCAGTACTATGTTGAATAAGAGTAGTGAGAGTGGGCATTGTTGTCTTATTCCAGTTATCAAGGGGAATGCTTCCAGTTTTTGCCTTTTCAGTATGATGTTGGCTGAGGGTTTGTTATATAGCTCTTACTATTTTGAGGTATATTCCTTCAGTGCTTAGTTTGTTGAGGGTTTTTATCATAAAGACATTTTGGATTTAATCAAAAGCTTTTTCTGTATTTATTGAAGTAATCATATGGTCTTTGCTTTTAATTCTGTTTATGTGGTGAATCACATTTATTGATTTGCATATGTTGAACCAGCCTTGCATCCAAGGAATTAAAGCGTACTTGATTCTGGTATATTGACTTTTTAATGTGCTGCTGGATTCAGTTTGTTAGTATGTCATTGAGGATTTTTGTGTCATCAGGGATATTGGCCTAAACTTTTATTTTTTCACTGTGTTCCTGCCAGGCTTTGATATTAGGCTGATGTTGGCTTCCTAAAATAAGTTAGGGAGGAGCCTCTCCTCTTCGATTTTTTGGAATAGTTTCAGTAGTATTGGTACCAGTTCTTCTTTGTACATCTGATAGAATTCATCTGTGAATCCATCTGTTCCAGGGCTATTTTTGGTTGGTAGGTTTTTTAAATTACTGATTTAATTTCAGAGTTTGATATTGGTCCATTCAGGGTTTCAGTCTCTTCCTGAGTCAATCTTGACAGATTGTGTGATTCCAGAAATTTATTCATGTCCTCTAGATTTTCTAATTTTTGTGTATAGAGTTGTTCATAGTATTCTCTGAGATATTTTGTATTTCTATGGGATCAGTTGTAAAGTCATTGCTGTCTTTTCTTATTGTACTTACTTGGATCTTCTCTTTTTTTCATTGCTAATCTAGCTAGCCATATGTTAATCTTGTTTATTTTTTTGGAGAATGAATTCTTGTTTTCATTGATTTTTTGGTATGGGTTTTTGCATCTCAATTTCACTTGGTTCTTCTGTAATTATTGTTAGAGAGGAACTGCTAGCTTTATGGTTGGTTTGTTCTTTTTTCTTCTAGTTCCTTTAGGTGCAATGTTCGATTGTTAATTTGAGATCTTTCTAACTTCTCAAAGGCATTTTCTCTTATACTGTTTTAGCTGCATTCCAGAGATTTTGGCATGTTTTGCTCCTAATTTCATTAATTTCAATGAATTTTTTGATCTCTGCCTTAATTTCAGTGCTTACACAGGAATTATTTGGGAGCAAATTATTAAATTTCCATGTATTTGTGTAGTTTTGAGATATCTTTGATTTTTATTTTTATTGCACTGCAGTCCAAGAATATGGATGATATTATTTCAATTTTTTTGAATTTATTGAAGTTTGGTTTATGACTGTGCATGTGGTTCATCTCAGAACATGTTCTGTGTGCATGTGAGAAGAATGTATATTCTGTCGTTGTTGGGTGGAGTGTTCTGTAGATGTCTATTAGGTCTAATTGGTTAAGTGTTGCGTTTGAGTCCATAGTTTCTTTGTAAGTTTTCTGCCTTGATCTGTCTAATGCTATCAGTGAGGTGTTGAAGTCTCCCACTGTTGTTGTGTGGTTGTCTTAAGTCTTTTTGTAGGCCGAGAAGAACTTGTTTTATGAATCTGGGTGCCCCAATGTAGGTGTGTATATATTTTAGGATAGTTAAGTCTTCTTGTGTGCTTGTACTCTTTATCATTATGTAATGCCCTTCTTTGCCCTTGTTATTTTATACTGGTTCAAAACTTATTTTATCTGATATAAGAATAGCAACTCCTGCTATTTTTTTTTTGTTTTCTGTTTGCATGGTAAATCCTTCTCCATCTTTTTACTTTGAGCCTGTGGGTGTTGTTACATGTGAGATGGATGTTTTGAAGACAGCAAATGGTTGGGTCTTGTCTTCTTATTCAGCTTGCCACTCTATGCCTTTTAAGTGGGGTGTTCAGTTCATTTACATTCAGGGTTACTTTTGAAATGTGAGATTTTGATTCTGCCATTATGTTGTTAGCTGGTTGTTTTGTCAGCTTGATTGTGTGATTGCTTTATAGTGCCTGTGGCATATGTGCTTAAGTGTGTTTATGTGGTAGCAGGTGTTGTTATTTTGATTCCATGTTTAGCATGCCCTTAAGGACCTCTTGTAAGGCTTGTCTAATTAAAATGACTTCTCTCAGTGTTTGCTTGTCTGAGAAGGATTTTATTTCTATTTCACATTTCAAGTTTAGTTTGGCAGGATATGAAATCTTACTTGGAATTTCTTTTCTTCAGGAACACTAAACAGAGGTCCCCTGATTTCTTCTGGCTTTTAAGGTTTCTGCTGAGAAGTCTCCTGTTAGCCTGATGGGGTTTCCTCTGTAAGTGACTTGACTCTTCTCTCTAGCTGCCTTTAAGATTTTTTATTTTGTAGTGAATCTGATGACTATGTGCCTTGGGGATAGTCATATTGTATAGTATCTAGCCAGGGTCCTTTGTATTTCTTGGATTTGCATACCAACCTCTCCAGGAAGATTAGGGAAATTTTCATGGACTGTATTCTCAAATATATTTTCCAAGTTGTTTATCTCTCTTCTGTCTCAGGAATGCCAATGAATCATAGATTTGGTCTCTTTACAGAATCTCATATTTCTTGGAGTTTTTTTATTTTTAAAAATTCTTTCTTCTTTATTTTTGTCTGATTGGGTTGATTTGAAGAGCCAGTCTTTGAGCTGTGATTCTTTCCTCAGTTTGGTCTATTCTACTATTAATGCTTCTGATTGTATTACGAAATTCTTGTAGTGAATTTTTCAGCTCTAGAAGTTCAGTTTGGTTCTTTGTTAAAATGACTATTGTATCTTTCAGCTCTTGGATCATTTTACTGCATTCCTTGGATTGGGTTTCAACTTTCTCCTGAATCTTGATGAGCTTCCTTGCCATCGAGATTCTGAATTATATGTTTGTCATTTCATTCACATCCAACTGTTTTTTGTTTGTTTGTTTGTTTTCATGAGATGGAGTCTCGCTCTGTCGCCCAGGCTGAAATGCAGTGGTGCGATCTCAGCTCACTGCAAGCTCCTCCTCCCGGGTCCCAGGTTCACGCCATTCTCCTGCCTCAGCCTCCCTAATAGCTGGGAATACAGGTGCCCACCACCACGCCCAGCTAATTTTTTGTATTTTTAGTAGAGATGGGGTTTCACTGTGTTAGCCAGGATGGTCTCGATCTCCTGACCTCATGATCCACCGCCTCGGCCTCTCAAAGTGCTGGGATTACAGACATGACCCACCGTGCCTGGCCTCCAACTGTTTAAGAACCATTGTTGGGGAGCTAGTGAACTCATTTGGAGGGAAGGGGACACTGGCTTTTTGAATTGCCAGAGTTCTTACGCTTATGTTTTCTTATCTCGGAGGGTCGGTGTCCCTTTAACTGTGGTGTAAGTTGAGTATAGTCAGTTGGCTTTGTTTCTGGATGTTTTTAGTGGGTCAAGGCTCTGTGTGGGGTCTGTTTGTGGCTGAATTCTTGTCCTTAGTTTCACAGGGATGTATATTAGCAAAATATTTTTGGTGTTGTTGTTTGGACTGTGATCCAGTAGATGGCGCTTAAGAGTAATGGCCAGTGCATAGACTTAGTCTTGTGGCTCCTTTGTAGTTTCTGACATTTGCAGCCCTGCTCTGTGTTGCAGTGTAGAGAGAGGTGACCCCCTCAGCAGGTCCACTCCTAGGCCTCTGGAGAGTCCCCTCTGATCACTGGGACTGCACCTTCATTTCTTTTGTTGAATGTTAGGCGAGGGGCCACGGGGCTCTCTCTGGCAGAGGCAATGGCAGAGATAAGCCACACCTTTCTTGGTGGGCCCTTCTGAGGGAGGCATGCACTGCTCCCACAGCAGTCCACAAGCCAGCCAGACTCACCCCTCTTTGTGCTCTGAGAGTGTGCACTGCTCTCCCGTTCCAGTGCTGGTCATAGATCTTGGCTCAGCACTCCCAAGCTTTGCACTGCAGCCCTGTGGTGAACTCAGGCTTTTTGTTCCCCCTCATCTTGGGGGCAGCAGGAGTGGGGACCATAGTGGTTGGTATGGCAGAAGGACTGTCTGGGAACTCCACCCCAGAGAAATGCAGAGCTGCCTCTGCCAGTTGGGATAATCAGCTGTGGGTGGGCAGCTGTGCTGTGGGCCCAAGCCAGGGACGCCTTGTCTGGCCAAGGGTAGGGCAGGGGTCAGGAGTTTACATGGAACACAGTCTGGCCTCTTCTCCACAGGACGGCTGTGGCGGTGTGCTGTCCGTGCAGGAAAGTAGTCAGGCTCTTGGTTTCCTCCCTAGCCTGTTGGGAGGAAGGGCAGGGACCAGGCAGAAGCAATAGGAGAGGGCCTGCCAGTTGTCTCTAGGGACTTCCACCCCAGAAAAACACTGAACTGAAGTGATCAGGTGGGAGTGTGGTGGCTATGACTTGAGTTTTTATACCCCAAATTAAAAACTATACATGTGAAGGTCTCTGTGTACAAATATGTGTATATGTAATATGTGTGAGGAGCAGTGAACCATATGGAAAACAGTCCGGCTGTCTTTTCATATGGCAGCTGCAGCATGTTGGAGGCCTGTGACTGTTCTCAGGCTCTTAGCTCCCTTCCCAGCCTTAGGGTAGCAGGGACAGGGACTATAGAGGCGATCACAACGGGCCTGTCGGTTATCTCTGTGAGCTCCATCCCAGAAAAATGCAGGGCCAGAGTGCTTAGGTGTGGGTGGGATGACTACACTGGGGGCCCAGGCCAGTTGGCTGTTCCTGGTGAGGTGCAGCAGAGGTGAGGCCTGCAATCCGTGCACTCCTCAGCACTATGGATGCGGCCCCTACCCTAAGGGCACATGAGAGTGCTTGGCCTCTGTTGTTGGTGAGGCTAGGGAAGCTGGTGCTGGGGTGTTCAGGAGTCCAAGGCCTGTGGGGCTCAGCGTGGGTTTGAGTGTGTAGTTCTGTTCAGACTCCAGGCAGCTCTCTGTGTTAGTTTGGAGTCCCAGAGGGATTGGGGGTCGGGAGGATTGCCCATACCCAGGATTGCAAAGATCCATGGCAGAAGTATGGGTCCCCAGGGGCTCTCACTCATTCACCCTTCCCTAGAGGTAGGGAGCCTCCCCTGGTTCTGCTGACAGTCCTGGGTGGGCAGCTGTTCTGCCTCGTTCCTCTCTGCTCTTTGTGGGTTGCTGTTGCATCCTTTATGAATCTCAGTGTGGCCTCCTGGATGATCTACTTGAAGAGCCTGTTTACTTGGCCAAGTAGTATACCATGGTGTGGCTGACCACTGTTTGTTTAACCATTCATCTGCTGTCAGACATTTTGGTACTTTCCAGTTTTTGGCTATTACAAGTAATGTATGAACAATTCTGTGCATGTTGTTGTGAGGACATAGTCTTCATTTCTCTAGGATAAATCCTTAGGAGTGTGATTGCTGGGTGGTATGGTGAGTGTATATTTAGTTCCTTAAGAAACTGCCAAACTATTTTCCAAAGTGGCTATACCATTTTCACACTCTTACAAAATGTTTCTTTGCATTCTTGCTAGCATTTAATATTGCTACTACTTTTTATTTCAGCTGTTGGAATAGATATGTAGTGATATCATCATGGTCTTAATTTGCATTTCCCTAATGGCTAGTGATATTGAACATTTTTTCATGTGCTTATTTGTCATCTGTATCTCCTTTTTGATGAAATATCTGTTCATGTCTTTTGCCCATTTCTAAGTTGGTTGTTTGTTTTTTTATGGTGAGTTTTGAGAAATTCGATTTGGTGTTATATTTTGTAATGCTTTTTTCTTTACTTTTCAGGTTTTTCTTATTTTTTGAACCTAATATGCAAAGTATTATTGAATTAATCATTTCCCTCATGTTGTAGAACATTATCATTGTTGATTGATGCAAGTCTTCTCTCATTTTATTTCTTTATTCCTTTTAATCCCTGTACTTTACTCTTATTCCTTTCTCCTTCTTATAAATCACAATTCTAATATATTAATATTATATACATATATCTATGTATTCTTGCAAGTTTGTTTACACTTTGCATTTAATTGATGTCTTTTGAATTATATACCATGTTTCTATGTTTTTAAGGTTAATCTATATAGCTAAATGCTTTTTTAAACTTTTAATTTCAAACTAATTTTATACTTAAAGAAGAGTTGCAAAGATAGTGCAGTTTACATATATGCGTCACCAGCTTCCCCAACATAATCTTGTATAACTATGGTATAATTATCAGAACTAAGAAAGCAATATTGTATAATACAGTTAACTGCAGATTTTATTCAGATTTCCCCAGTTTTTCTACCAATGTCCTTTTTGTGTCCCAGGATCTAATACAGGATACCACATTAAATTTAGTTGTCGTATTTCCTTAGTCTCTTCTAATATGTGGTAACTCCTTGATCTTTTCTTCTTTCATGACCTTGACAGTTTCAAAGAATACCAGCCAAGGAACGTCCCTCAATTTGGGTTTGTCTAATGTTTTCCTATGTTTAGACTGAAGTTATGGATTTTTGGGAAGTTTACCACAGATATGATGTGCCTTTCTCTTTACATCATTTCAGAGGGTACATAATACCAATATTTCTTCTTCTTAGTGATACTAATCTTGCTCTTTTAGTTACTGTGGTGTTTGCCAGGTTTTTTCTCTGTTAACTTACAATTTTCCCCTTTCTTTGACTATTCATTAGAAGCAAATAACTAAGCAACTGAGTAAGTATGCTCACTCTAAAGAGGATGGGAATTAAGCTTCACCCCATGAAATGAGGAGTATGGAGGGATTTCTGGACATATGTTAAAACCACCATAGTAATTAATAAGTATCTTGGGCAGAGATTGTTTGAAGCTATGACAATATCCATTACCTCTTTAAACTTTTACCCACTAATTTAAGCATGCATTTGTGGACCTTGCCTGTAGCAATTATTATTGTGGTGTTCTAATGCTGATTTTCATTTATTTCATTCATTTTACCTTTATAATTTGAAATTCTTCTGTAAGGAAGAGTTAGTTGTCCTTTCTTGCTCACTTATTCATTTATCCAGTTTTAAATTTTGTATCACTAAGGACTTAGGGATATTTATTTTATTCTTTAGGTAATGATTCAATACTAATATTATTTATTTTGTTTCTCAAATCGTTCCAGCTTTGGTCATTGAGAATTCCTTCAGGTTGACGCCTGTGTTTTTTAGATATGTCTCATTCTTATTGTTTTGAGCACCACCTGTCTTTCTAGCAACACAAGATGCTCCAGGCTCATCTATATTTTCCCCATCTTGATTTCCTTGGAATTAACTATTTCTCTAAAGATCCCTGGTTTCTTTTATTGTAAAATCATACTTATTTATTTTTATTTTATTTAGTTTATTTATTCTGAGTTAGGGTCTTGCCCTGTCACCCAGGCTGGAGTGCAGTGGTGCATTCATAGTTCACTTCAGCCTCCAACTCGTAGGCCCAAGCAGTTCTTCCACCTCAGCCTCCCAAGTAGCTGGGACTCTCGGCACATGGTTCTATGCCTAGTTTCAAAAAAATTTTTTTTTTGTAGAAACAGGGTCTTGCTTTGTTGCCCTGTCTGGTCTTGAGCTCCTGGCTTCAAGTAATCTTCTGCATTGGCCTTCCAATGTGCTGGGATTATAGGCATAGGCCATCAGGCTCAGCCTAGAGAATGGTGTTTAGAGACCACTATCTGGATGTTAAATGTGCTCATTGCTGCTGGAGTGTCACTGCATCTTGGTTCTCTCATTGGACAAAGCTAGAAAGTGTTGTACCTGCTGGACGCAGTGGCTCACGCCTGTAATCCCAGCACTTTGGGAGGCCAAGACGGGCGGATCACAAGGTCAGGAGATCAAGACCATCCTGGCTAACACGGTGAAACCCTGTTTCTACTAAAAATACAAAAAATTAGCCGGGCATGGTGGCGGGCGCCTGTAGTCCCAGCTACTCGGGAGGCTGAGGCAGGAGAATGGCGTGAACCCAGGAGGTGGAGCTTGCAGTGAGCCGAGATAGTGGCACTGCAGTCCAGCCTGGGCAAAAGAGTGAGACTCTGTCTCAAAAAAAAAAAAAAAAAAAAAAAGAAAGTATTGTACCGTCATGCACTGCATAATGACATTTCTGTCAATGATGGACTACATATATGATGGTTTATGAGAAAAATTCCTGCCTGAAAAATTCCTATCACATAATGACATTGTAGCTGTCATAACATTGTAGCACAGTGCATTACTCATGTATTTATAGTGATGCTGGTGTACACATCATCTGTTGTGCTGCCACTTGCATAAAAGTATAGCTAGCACATAAAACTATATACAGCATATAATACTTGATAATGATAATAAATGATTATGTTACTGGTTTACGTGTATACTATACTTCTTAGTATTTTAAGCATACTCTTTCTAGTTATTAAAAGAAAACTAAGTGTAAAACAGCCTCAGGCAGGTCCTCCAGAAGGTATTCCAGGAGAAGGCATTGTTATCATAGGAGATGACAGCTCCATGCATATTATTGCCCCTGAACACCTTCTAGTGAGACAAGATGTGGAGGTGGAAGACAGTGATATTGATGATCTTGATCCTGTGTAGGCCTAGGTAATATGTGTTCGTGTGTTTGTTTTTAACAAAAAGTTTAAAAAGTTAAATTAATAGAAAAACGTTTGTAGAATAAGGATTTAACCGCACATTTTTTGTATATTTTTTGTTTGTGTTTTAAGCTAAGTGCTATTACAAAAGAGTCCAAAAGTTAGAAAAATTTAAAAGTTTATAAAGTAAAAACGTTAAAGAAAGTTATGGTTAATTTGTTATTGAAGAGAGAAATACTTTAACAAATAAATTTAGTGTAGCCTAAATGTACAGTGTTTATAAACTCTACAGTAGTGTACAATAATGTCCTAGCTCTTCACATCCACTCACCACTCACTCACTGACACACTCAGGGAAACTTATGGTTCTGCAAGCTCCATTTGTGATAAATGCTCTGTAAAGGTACACCATTTTTTTTTCTTTTATACCATATTTTTACTGTATCTTTTCCATGTTTAGATATGCTTATATATACTCATAATCACCATGTGTTAGAATTGCCTATAGTTTTCAGTACAATAACATGCTGTTCAGGTTTGTAGCCTAGGAGCATAGCCTAGGTGTGTAGGAGGCTATAACATCTAGATTTGTGTAAATACACTCAATGACATTTGCACAACAACAAAATCACCTAACTATGCATTTCTCAGAACATATCCCTTTGTTAAGTGATGCATGAGTGTATGTTTACTAATGTATATATAGACACACGTCTTTTTCTATATCTGTGTATTTATGTCTCTGTGTACATGTATCATGTAACACAGGTAGAATCATTTGTCACAGTTTGCATTTCATCTTCCTCTGACATTGTGGTTAATTAAAAAAATTAGAAACAATAAACTTTACTCTTGGTGGTGTACAGTTGTATGGGTTTGATGAATTTAGAGAGTTATGTATCCACCCCCACTATAGAACAGTTCTATTATTCACTAAATTTCCTCATGGTACCTGTTGATAGTTTATCTTTCCTTCACTCCAACCCATGGCAGCCACAGATCTGTTTTTCATCCTCATAGTTTGCCTTTTTCCAGAATGTCATGTAAATGGAATCATACAATACATGTTTGCATATATACAATACAACCAGCCTTTTGGATCTGGTTTCTTTCATTTAACAAAATACATTTATTATTTATCTATGTTGTTGCATAAATCGTAGTTTGTTCCTTTTAATTGTTGAATAATATTCTATTATACGGAAGTGCCACACTTTGTTAACTCATGCACCTATTGAATTGCATTGGGGATCATTTTCAGTTTTTGCAATCATGAATAAAGTTGCTAAACATATGCACATATAGGTTTTTGGTGAGCATGTTAAATCTTCACTTGTATTTGATTCACTCTACTTTGGAGTGCAGAGTGGGATTTCCAGGTCAGATGTTAAGTTTGTGTTTGTAGGAAACTGCCACACTGTTTTCCAAACTGACTGTACCATTTACATTTCTACCAGGAGTGTATAAGGATTTTGGTTAGTCTTTGTCCTTTATAGCACCTGCTGTTGTTGCTGTTGTTGGTTTTTTTTTGTTTTTTGTTTTTTGTTTTTTTTGAGATGGAGTCTCTCTCTGTCACTCAGGCTGGAGTGCAGTGGAGCCATCTCAACTTACTGCAAGCTCCACCTCCTGGGTTCACGCCATTCTCCTGCCTCAGCCTCCTGAATAGCTGGGACTATAGGCACCTACCACCATGCTTGGCTAATTTTTTTGTATTTTTAGTAGAGATGAGGTTTCACTGTGTTAGCCAGGATGGTCTCGATCTCCTGATCTTGTGATATGCCCGCCTCAGCCTCCCAAAGTGCTGGGATTACAGGTGTGAGCCACTGCGCCCGGCCTGTTACTGGTTTTTTTAATGCTTTTCTAATAGGTATATAGTGCTGTATCATTGTTTTGATTTGTGTGTCCCTAGTGTCTGTTGTTGAGTGCCGTGTCATGTGCTTATTTGCCATCTGTATATCTTTTTTGGCAAAGTGTCTATTCATACTTTGGATTTTAACTTAAAAATCATATTTTTCCTTCTTTTAAAATAAATAATTTTTTTGAAGAAAAATTAGAAAATACAAATAATCTCCCCCCAACAGGAAATAGAAAACATTTCACCACCTAGTAATAACCATATTGTTACGTATCTTTCTAGACCTTTTTCTATTCATAAATAAGAAATATATATGTATTTAATCAAATGCACATTCTGTCTGTTGTTTTCTACATACCTTTTTGAAACTTCAGTGTTGTAGTAGCTAGAAGAATGTCAACCCTCTCCTCCATCCCCAATATCCATGTCTTAATTTCTGGAAATCTGTGAATGTGTTAACTTACATGGCAAAGGGGAATTTAAGTTGTAGATGAAATTAAGGTTTCTAGTCAGTTGACCTTAAAATACAGAGATTATTTTGGATTGTCCAGGTAGATCCAGTGTAATCACAAGGATCCTTAAAAGCGGAGGACCTAGGCAGAAGAGCAAATGTGAGAGATTAGATGTGATATGAGAAGGACTTGACTTGTTGCTGGCTTTGAGGATGAAGGAAGTGGCTTATGAGCCAAGGAGTGTGGACAGCTTCTAGACACTGGAAAAGGAAAAGAAATAGACTCTCCCTTAGAGCTTCCAGAATGGAATGCAGCCTTCTCAATACCTTGATTTTAGCCCATTGAAATCCATTTCATGCTTTTAACTTCCATTTATGTAAGACCAATTTGTATTGTTTAAGCCATGAAGTTTGTGGTAATTTGTTATAGCAGCAATAGAAAACTGATAAAAGTGTCAAGATAATTTTTCTACATCAATATGTTCATCCACTATAGGTTTTAAAAAAATTATAAAAGCAGAGGCATAAATAAATATTAAAATAGATAACATGGGTTTGAAAGGGATGGGGCAGGGAGTAAGTGGGGATCGTGGGTTACTTCAGTGGAATCCTTAGTGTTTCATGGAATTCATGTTGAAGATTATTGATTTTTAATGGTTGGATGATGGTATGATTTTCTGATTTTCATGTACTCATAGTTTCTTATTTGACGATTTTTTTTCTTTCCACCCCTTCTTTAAGCAGTGGGTGAACAGAGGGGACATCATGATCTCAGGAAGTAATTGCCAATTGAAGACATTGTCTAAATATTGCCCTATGTGCAAATGTGTGTCTGCTGAATTTAGATACAACAGCTGTTTCTCACCTTCTTACTAATGTCCTCCAAACATTCAGCAGGATCTGAAAAAACGCCTTTCAATGTCATATTTATGATGTGGCAAGTGGAGATTGAGATTATTGTGCTTATATTTAAGCGAGATGTATGTGGTGTGATTGATATACACATTCAAACTAAAACTTCGAGCCTAGGTTGATTCATGCATATTTTGTGAATGTTGGGATTTCTCTCATGCTTAATAAGGCAGCAGAAATCCCAGGAACAAAAATCCCTAATAGCTTGCCATATTTGAACTTGGCTGGTATTTTCTATGTAAACGTAAAAAGTGCTGAGCCAGTTCCTTTTTGATTGCCAATATTTCACATTTACCTTAGAGATGGACTTACTGACTTAACTACGAACTGTTTATCAATGTGGTTGAGGACTTTCGCAGTCTTTCCTGCTGTGTCTTCCAATATTACACTGTAGATAACCCAAATATTATCAAAACTGGTTGTTTTCTGTTTCCCATAACTAGCTCTGTCTTTTCCTTTACTCAACTTTGAATTCCTCCCACTACTTAGAATTCTCTCCAATCATACCTTCATTTTAGTGTACTGAAAGTTCAAGCATTTTAAAAATCCAGGCTCAAATTCTATCCCTTATATGAAATGTATTCTTATTCCCTCTGAATAGGAAGAAATGTGTCTATCTCATAGAGAGGACTGTGCTGTGTATTATGGAAATTTGAGTATTCACTAACTCTTTGAGATAGGTAATTTCTGATTCTTTTCATTCCTCTAGGACCTAGTAAAAATTTTAGTTTCAGGGGATAATGCATAGGGTTATATGAGATTAATATTAGAGTAGAAAAACTAAGACTATGGACATGGACTCCCACATAGAAAATTCTTCACATTAAAATTTTTTTTTATTTTAAATTTTGTGGGTACATAGTAGGTATATGTATTTTTGGGGTACATGAGATGTTTTGATACAGCATGCAAGGTGAAATAAGCACATAGATGTGGTATCTGTCCCCTCAAGCATTCAGCCTTTGTGTTACAAACAATCCAATTATACTCTTAGTTATTTTAAAATGTACAGTTGAATTACTATTGACTATAGAACCCTGTTGTGCTATCACATACTAGGGTTTGTTTATTCTTTCTATTTATTTTGGACCCATTAACCATTTCCTCCTTCTCCCTGCCCTCACCACCTCACTACTCTTTTCAGCCTCTGGTAACCATCTTTCTACTCTCTTTGTCCATTAAGTCCAATTGTTTTGATTTTTGGATTGCACAAATAAGTGAGAACATGCGATGTTTGTCTTCTGTGCCTGGCTTATTTCACTTAACATAATGATCTTCATTTCATCCATGTTATTGCGGATGACTAGATCTCAGTCTTTTTATAACTGAATGGTACTCCATTGTATATATATGTACTACATTTTCTTTATCCATTCATCACTTTGGTTGCTTCCAAATCTTGGCTATTGTGAATAGTGCTGCAACAAACCTGGGAGTGCAGATGACTCTTTGATATACTGATTTTTTTTTCTTTGGGGTATACAGCCAGCAGTGGGATTGCTGGATTGTATGATAGCTCTGTTTTTAGTTTTTTGAGGAACCTCCAAACTGTTCTGCATAGTGGTTGTACTAACTTACATTTCCACCAATAGGGTACAAGGTTTCCCTTTTCTCTACATCCTTATCAGCATGTGTTATTGCCTTACGGCTAAAAGCCATTTTGATTGGGGTGAGATGATATCTCATTGTAGTTTTGATTTGTATTTCTCTGATGATCAATTATGTTGAGCACTTTTTCATATGCTTGTATGCCATTTGTATATCTTCTTTTCAGAAATGTCTGTTCGAATATTTTGCCCATTTTTGATTGGATTATTATATTTTTCCTATAGAGTTGTTTGAGCTCCTTATATATTCTGGTTATAATCTCTTGTCAGATGGTTAGTTTGCAAATATTGTCTCCCATTCTTTTGTTTGTCTCTTCACTTTATTGATTGTATCCTTTGCTGTGCAGAATCTTTTTAACTTGATGTGATCCCATTTGTCCATTTCTTCTTTGGTTGCCTGTACTTGTAGGGTATTGCTCAAGAAATCTTTGCCCAGACCAATGTGCTAGAGATTTTCCCCAGTCTTTTCTTGTAGTAGTTTAATAGTTTGAGGTCTTAGATTTAAGTCTTTAATCCATTTTGATTTGATTTTTATATATGGTGAGAAGGACCTAGTTTCCTTTTTCTGCATATGGATATTCAGTTTTCTCAGCACCATTTATTGAAGAGACTGTCTTTCCCCCAGTGTATGTTCTTGGCACTTTTGTCAAAAATGAATTCGCTGTAGGTATGTAGATTGTTTCTGGGTTCTCTATTCTGTTCCGTTGATCTATGTGTCTGTTTTTAATGATAGTATCATGCTGTTTTGGTTACTGTATCACTGTAGTATAATTTGCAGTCAGGTAATGTGATTCCTCCAATTTTATTCTTTTTGCTTAGGATAGTGTTGCCTATTGTAGGTCTTTTGTGGTTCTATATACGTTTTAGGATTGTTTTTTCTATTTCTGTGAAGAATGTCATTGGTATTGTGATAGGGATTGCATAGAATCTATTAAATTGCTTTGGGCAGTATGAACATTTTAACAGTATTGATTCTTCTGATCCATAAATATGGAATATTTTTCCATTCTTTGGTGACCTCTTCAATTTCTTTCATCAGTGTTTTATAATTTTTATTACATTTATCTTTCACTTCTTTGGTTAATTCCTAGGTATTTATTTGTGGCTATTGTAAACGGGATTACTTTTTAAATTTCTTTTTCCCATTGTTCACTGTTGACATATAGAAAATACTACTCATTTTTGTATGTTGATTTTGTATCCTGCAACCATACTGAATTTATTAGTTCTAATAGTATTTTTTAGTGGAGTCTTTAGTTTTTTCCAAATATAAGATCATGTCCTCTGCAAACAAATATAACTTGACTTCTTCCTTTCCAATTTGAGTGCCCTTTACATCTTTGCCTGGTTGCTCTAGCTAGGACTTCCAGTACTATGTTTAATAACAGTGATGACAGTGGTTATCATTGTCATGTTCCAAATCTTAGAGGAAAGTTTTTCAGTCTTTTCTTGTTCAGTATGATACTAGCTGTGGGTCTGGTGTATGTGGCTTTTATTACATTGAGGTATGTTCCTTCCCAAGTTTTTTGACGGTTTGTGTTATGAAGGGATGGTAAATTTTCAATTAATTTTTCAGCATCAATTGAAATGATCATGTGGTTTTTATCCTTCATTTTGTTGATATGATGTATCATATTGGATGATTTGCATATGTTGAAACATCCTTGCATCCCAGGGATAAATTCCACTTGATCATGATGCATGGTCTTTCTGATGTATTGTTGAGTTTGGTTTACTAGTATTTTGTTGAAGATTTTTGCATCAATATTCATCAGAGATATTGGCCCGTAGTGGTGGTGGTGGTGGTGGTGGTGGTGGTGGTGGTGTTTTTCATGTGTCTTTGTCTGATTTTGTTATCAGGGTAATCCTGGCCTCATAGAATGAGTTTTGAAGTATTCCTTCCTTTCCTATTTTTCAGAATAGTTTGAATAGGATTGGTTTTAATTCTTCTTTAAATGTTTTGTAGAATTCATCAGTGAAGCCATCAGGCCCCAGGCTTTTCTTTAGTGGGAAACTTTTTATTATGACTTTGATCTTGTTATTTGTTGTTGGTCTGTTCAAGTTTTAGATTTCTTCTTGATTCAGTCTTAGTAGGTTGTGTCTAGGAATTTGTCCAGTTCTTCTAGATTTTCCAATTTATTGGTATATAGTTTCTCGTAGTAGCCACTAATGATCCTTTGGATTTCTGCAGTATCACTTGTAATGTCTGTTTTTTTTTTTCATTTCTGATTTTCTTCATTTGGATCTTCTCTCCTTTTTTGTCAGTCTGACTAAAGGTTTGTCAATTTTGTTTAACTTTTCAAAAAAACAACTTTTGGTTTCATTGATCTTTTGTATATTTTTTCATTTCAATTTCATTTATTTCTGCTTTGATCTTTATTATTTATTTTCTTCTACTATTTTGGGGTTTAGTTTGTTCTTGCTTTTCTAGATACTTAAGATGCATTATTAGATTTTTCATTTGAAGTTTTTTTCTTTTGTGATGTAAACACTTATAGCCATAAAATTCCTGTAGTACTTCCTTTGCTGTATCCCACAGGTTTTGGTTTTTGTGTTTTCATTATCATTTTTTTTTCAAGAAAGTTTTAAATTTTATTCTTAATTTCTTTACTGACCCATTGATCATTCAGGAGCATATTGTTTAATTTCCATGTATTTCTACAGTTTCCAAAATTATTAGTCTCCTTAATTTCTAGTTTTATTCTATTGTGGTCAGAGAAGATACTTGATACTATTTCAATTTTTTTAATGTTTTAAGGCTTGTTTTGTAACCTAACCTATGGTTTATCCTTGTGAATTATCCATGTGCTGAGGAAAATAATGCATATTCTGCAGCTGTTGAATAAAATGTTCTGTTAACTATCTTAGATCCATTTGATCCGTAGTGCAGATTAGTTCTGATGTTTCTTTATGGATTTTCTGTCTGGAATATCTGTCCAATGCTGAAAGTGTGGTGTCAAAGTTTCCAGCTATTATTGTATTGAGGACTATCTCTCCCTTTACCTCTAATATTAATCTTTTTGTACTTATATATCTAGGTGCTGCAGTGTTGGGTGCATATATATTTAAAATTTTTATATTCTCTTGCTAAATTGACGCCTTAATCATTATATTGTACCTTATTTGTCTCTGGTAGTTTTTGTCCTGACATCTATTTCATCTGTTATAAGTATAGTGACTCCTGCTTTTTATTGGTTTCCACTGGCATGGAATATCTTTTTCCATCCCTTTATTTTTAGTCAATTTGTGTGTTCGTAAGTGAGGTGTGTTTCTTGTAGGCAGCAGATCAATGGTTCTTATTTTCTCATCCATTCAGCCAGTGTATGTTTTTTGATTGGAGAGGTTTGTTCATTTACATTAAATGTTATTATTGATAAATAAGAACTTACTCCTGCGATTTTGTTATGTGTTTTCCGGTTGTTTTGTGGTGTTCTCTTCCTTCTTTTTTTTCCTTTCTGTGTTCCTCTAGTGAAGGCAATTTTCTCTGCTCGTAGGATTTAGTTTCTTGCTTTTTATTATTTGTGTATCCATTGTATGGTTTTTGGTTTGAGGGTAACCTGAGGCTTGCAAATACTGTTTTATAACCTATTATTTTAACCTGATAACTTTTTTTTAACTTTTCTTTTAGGTTTGGGGGTACATGTGAAGGTTTGTTACATAGGTAAACACATGTCACAGGGGTTTTTGTACATATTATTTCATCACCCAGTGTTATTTCATCACCCAGGTATTAAGCCCAGTACCCAACAGTTATCTTTTCTGCTTCTCTCTCCTCTCCCTCTTCCTACCCTCCCCACTCAGGTATACCCAGTGTCTGTTGTTTCCTTCTTTGTGTTCATAAATTCTTATAATTTAGCTCCCACTTATAAGTGAGAACATGTGGTATTCAGTTTTCTGTTCCTGTGTTAGTTTGCTAGGGATTGTAGCCTCCAGCTCTATCCATGTTCCTGCAAAAGACATGATCTTGTTCTTTCTTTATGGCTGTGTAGTATTCCATGGTGTATATGTACCACATTTTCTTTATTCAATCTGTCATTGATGGGCATTTAGGTTGATTCCATGTCCTTGCTATTGTGAATAATGCTGCAATGAACATTTGCTTGCGTGTGTATTTATGGTAGAATGATTCATATTCCTCTGGGTATATACCGAGTAATGGGATTGCTGGGTTGAATGATAGTTCTGCTTTTAGCTCTTTGAGGAATTGTCACACTGCTTTGCACAATGGTTGACCTAATTAACATTCCTACCTTAACACTATTTGCATAAACAAACAAAGGAGCAAAAAGAAAACCAATAAAAACTCTACACCTTAACTTCATCTCTCTGCTTCTTAGCTTTTTGTTGTTTCTATTTATGTCTTATTGTACTGACTATGTCTTGAGAAGTTGTTGTAGTTATTATTTTTTATTGGTTCATTGTTTAGTTTTTCTACTTAGGATAAGAGGAGTTTACACACCACAGTTACCATGTTATAATAGTCTGCGTTTTTCTGTGTACTTACTATTATCAGTGATTATTTATTGCTTTCTGTGATTATTTATTGCTCATTAATGTCCCTTTCTTTCTGATTGAAGAACTTCCTTTAGCATTTCTTGTAGGATAGGCCTGGCATTGGTGAAATCCCTCAGCTTTTGTTTGTCTGGGAAAGTCTTTATTTCTCCTTTGTGTTTCAAGGATACATTACCAGATATAATATTCTAGGGTAAATGTTTATTTTCTTCAGCACTTTAAATATGTCTTGCCATTCTCTTCTGGCCTGTAAGGTTTCCACTGAAAAGCCTGATATTAGACATGTCTTATATTATTTGTTTCTTTTTTCTTGCTGCTTTTAGGGTCCCTTCTTTATCCTTGACCTTTGGGAGTTTGATTATTAAATGCCTTGAGGTAGTCTTCTTTGGGTTAAATCTGCTTGGTGTTCTATAACCTTTTTGTACTTGGATATTGATATCTTTCTCTAGGCTTGGGAAGTTCTGTGTTATTATCCCTTTGAGTAAACTTCCTACCCCTATCACTTTCTCTACTTCCTCTTTAAGGCCAATAACTCTTAGCTTTGCCCTTTTGAGGCTATATTTTATTTTATTATTTGTGTATCCATTGCATGTTTTTTGGTTTGAGGATACCCCGAGGGTTGCAAATACTATTTTATAACCTATGTAGATCTTGTAGGTGTGCTTAATTGTTTTTTATTCCTTTTTCTTTTGTCTCCTCTGTGTATTTTTAAATAGCCTGTCTTCAAGCTATTTCTTATGCTTGATCAGTTCTGCTATTAAAGGACTCTGATGCATTCTTCAGTATACCAATTGCATTTTTCAGCTCCAGAATTTCTTCTTAGTTGTTTTTAATTATTTCAATCTCTTTGTTAAATGTATCTGATAGAATTCTGAATTCCTTCTCTGGGTTATCTTGAATTTCTTTGAGTTTCCTCACACAGCTATTTTGAATTCTCTTTCTGAAAGATCACATATCTCTGTTTCTCCAGAATTGGTCAGTGGCACCTTATTTAGTTTATTTGGTGAGGTCATGTCTTCCTGGGTGGTGTTGATGCTTATAGATGTTCTTTGGTGTGTGCACAGTGAATAGTTAGTTATTTATTGTGTTCTTCACTATCTGGACTTATTTGTAGCTGTCCTTCTTGGGAAGGCTTTCCAGATATTTGAAAGGACTTGGGTGTTGTGATCTAAGCTGTATCTGCTCTTGGGGGCACCCCAAACCCAGTAACACTGTGGTTCTTGTAGACTCATGGAGGAACTGCCTTCATGGTCTTAGACTAGATCTTGAAGAATTCACTGGATTATCAGGCAGAGACTCTTGGTCTTTTCCCTTACTGTCTCTCAGAGTCTGTCTCTCTCTGTTCTGAGCAACATAAAGCTGGAGCTGGAGTGACACAAGCACCTCTGTTGCCACCACTACTATGACTGTGCTGGGTCAGTCCTGAAGCCAGCACAGCACTGAGTCTTGCCCAAAGCCTGTGGTATCCACTCCCTGGCTACTGCCTATGTTCATGCAAGGGCCCTGGAGCTCTACAATCAGCAAGTGGCAATGCCAGCCAGGCCTGTATTCTTCTTTTCAGGGCGGTGATGTCCCCCAGTCCCAGCTAGGTCCAGAAGTGCCGTCCTGGAGTTAGGGACTAGAGTCAAAAACCTTAGAGGTCTACCTAGTGTTCTATTGTACTGTGGCTGACATGGCACTCAGACCACAAGATGCAGTTCTTCTCACTCTTTCCTCCCATTTCCAAAGACAGAGGAGCCTCACCCCATAGCCACCGCCACCCCAGGCCACAAGGAATACTGCCAGACTTTTGCTGATGTTCCCTTAAGACCCAGGGGCTCTTAAGTCAGTTTGTGGTGAATGCTGCCTGGCCCGGGACTTACCCTTCAGGGCATTAGTTTCTCCTCTAGCCTAAGGCAGGTCCAGAAATGGCCAAGAGTCAAGTCCTGGAATCAGGGACCCCAAGAGCCCACTTAGTGCTCTATCCCACTGTGGTTGCGCTGGTACCTAAGTTGCAAGACAAAGCTGCCTTTACTTTTCCCTCTGTTTTTCTCAAGCAGAGGGTGTTTTACCTTGTAGCCAGCACAGCTGGTAATGTGGTACATCTTACCTGAAGCCAGCAAGTCTCAGAGGCTCACCCAAGGCCCTTGATTATAGTACCTGGCTATCGCTGTTAGTTATTCAGGGCCCAAAGGCTCTTCAGTTAGCAGGTAATGAATGCTGCCAGGGCTGGGTGTTTTTCTTCAAGGCAGTGGAATCTCTACTGGCCCAGGATGTGTCTAGAAATGTCATCTGGAAGCTAGGGCCTGAAACGTGGACCTCATGACTCTGATCAGTGCCTATCCTGCTGTGGCTGAGCAGGTATCCAAGATGCAAGACAAAGTCTTCCTTACTCTTTCTTTTCTCCTCAAGTGGAAGGAAGGGATCTCTTATGGAGCCTTGAGCTGTGCAGCCTGGGGTTAGGGGAAGAGTCATGCAAGCATTTTCTTGTCTTCTCCAGCTTGTGTCTCTGTATGTCACATGCCCCCTCAGTCCACTGTGTCTGGGCCTAGTTTAACACTAGGATTTGCCTAAGAGTTGCAGTCCTTATGGCCTAGACTGCCTTTCAAGTTTATTTGGAGACACAGAGTGCTGTAGCCCTCCCTGGCAAGGTTTGCAGGCACTCAAGTTTGGACAGCTGGGATTGGTGATTCCCTTCTGGCTAGGTCTAGTTTAAATGCTCCCTCCATGGGTGGGCATCAGCTGAGTTTGGTCCAGTTTTCTTTTCTTCTTTATCAGGATGGCACTGAGTTCAATTTCTCAGAATTTCTGTGTTCTTCCTCCCCTAGTGCCCAGAGAAACTCTCTGCACCAAGCTGCCACTGCTGGGGGGCAGAGGAGGGGTGGTGTCAGAGATTCAGGCTGTATTTTCTATCTCTTCAGTGCCTCTTTCAGTGATATTAAGTTAAAACCAGGTTGTGGGGTGGGGGGAGGGGGGAGGGGGGAGGGATAGCATTAGGAGGTATACCTAATGTAAATGACGAGTTAATGGGTGCAGCGTACCAACATGGCACATGTATACATATGTAACAAACCTGCACGTTGTGCACATGTACCCTAAAACTTAAAGTATAATAATAAAAAAAAAAACAGGTACAATGAGTGCCTCCCTGATTTTTGGTTCTCATGAAGGTGTTGGGTTTTTTTTTTTTTTTTTTGGTGTAGATAGTCATTAACTTGGTGTTCTTCCTTCATATATAACTGTGTGAGGAGGTGATGCCTGCAGCTGCTGTAGCCATCTTGCTATTATTAAGGCACAAGCCTGAGGACAAATCCAATGTTCTAAGGACGTCAGAGAAGAAATTGGAAAGGACTTGCATTATACCACTAAGTTACTCAATTAATCAATCCTTAAAACACCTTACTTTGTCTTCTCTTTTTATGTATTACATTTATGTATTGTTATTTTTTTTCTTATTTGCTGTTGTAAGTGTCTTAATTAATTTAGAGTAGGACCCTTAGTGAGATGCTCTATATCTTGTCTTGCCTAAACCATCGAGCAGGCAATAAATGTGGTGACCAGGAACATGAGCTTTGAAGTGAATCAGATTTATATTTAAACCCTGGCTCTGGTCTTTTATAGGGTGAGTAACCTTGGATGAATTATTTAACCTTGCTAATCTCTTTTTTTCTCATCTATGAAATAAGAGTAATAATTTTAGCTGTTTTACAGTGTTATTAGGGTTAATAATGCATTCATACCCTTAACGTAGTAACTCCTACATACTAAGTGCTCAATAAACTCTTATTATTAATGTGCATAAGTACAGATTGATGCCACTGTCCACACCATTTATGCACTAAGTAAATATTGATTAGGGACCTAGTTTGTAGGTTGAGTGTTGAAGACAGCTTGCTTCTCTCCTATGGAGACAGGTATGTAAACTGTAAAGCTTTTAATGGAGGGATCAGATAATTTCGAGTTCTTTACTCCTGTGTCTTCCAAGACCTGGAAAGGAATAAATGGACTATCTGGTCCTGCTACTTTGACTTTGGAGATAATGCTTCAGAAAGCCCTGGCTCTACTCTTGCAGCCAATAAATATCATCCTCTGCCATAGTTTTCCAGAACATATCCATGGCCTGTGTGTTCCCTGGCCCTGTAAGTTGACCGGCTCACCATTTTCAGGTAGTATTTATGAGAAAGCTGGTCATGATTTTAGAAAATCACCTAGAATGTCTCCCTTCACCTGTCCCCAGGTGCATCTCTTTTTCACTATGGGCAGGGATCATGAAAGGCTAGGTGGACACTGCTGTATTTCTTTTACTAGCATAGTCTTGTGTGTTCTTCACAAAAGTTTAGAAGACCTCCATTATGACATTCACCACCCTCCCTCAACACATACACTTGTATACACACTGCTCTTCCCTCAGGTAAACCTCAGCAAAGAGCAAAGCATTTTAAACTTGCAAAAGAAGGTAAAAAACTTGGAAAGCCCTGCTCTGGAGAAGCTGCTATGAGACTGCCTTGGAAGGGGAATGTCAGATCATCTTTCAGTCCAGGGAAAGCATATTGAAATGCACTAGGATACAGAGTAACAGAGAACTGGGCTGGGAGCCAGGAGACCGGTATTCCATAATAGACTTACGATGGGACCTTAGAAAGTCACTTCACATTTCTATGTCTGTTTACTCGTCTCCAGTTAACAACTATACATTCGTTGAATAGTTATTTAATTTATTTAATAGTTATAAGTAGTTTATGAATTATATATTTATTTCAATAATTACCTATTTGATTATTTAATTAAATATCTCCAGGAGATCAGAGACTACATCTGGTTCTATTTGGTATTGTAACCACTAGTATAATGCCTGATACAGAATAAGTGCTCAATAAATAATTATGAAAAATTTATGACTGAAGAAATGAATCAGTATTGTAACCACTAGTATAATGCCTGATACAGAATAAGTGCTCAATAAATAATTGTGAAAAATTTATGACTGAAGAAATGAATCTGATAGGAATGAGCTCTGGGAGAGGATCCTGAAGGTCCCTTCGTATTCTATAAATAAAGGGAAAGTTATGTTTCCTCACATCCTCTTTAGTATAAAACTGAACAGGCTGGGTGCGGTGGCTCACACCTGTAATCCTAGCACTTTGGGAGGCTGAGGTGGGCAGATGACCTGAGGTCAGGAGTTTGAGACCAGCCTGGCCAACATGGTGAAACCCCATCTCTACTAAAAATACAAAAATTAGCCGGGCATAGTGGTGCATGCCTGTAATCTCAGCTACTAGGGAAGCTGAGGTGGGAGAATCGCTTGAATCTGGGGGGTGGAGGTTGCAAGTGAGCCAAGATTGCACCACTACACTCCAGCCTGGGGGACAGAGTGAGACTCCATCTCAAAACAAAAAACAACAAAAAACTGAATAGTGCTTCTTTGAAAAGGAATACAACTGCCATTGTATTTGAGAGGGGGAAAACCACCTCAAGAAACTGGAAGCACTAGAATGAACTTTTGAGGAAAATCTGGCTATTTTGACTCTACAAGAGTTTATTTGGCAAAGCCTGAAGGTATATACATGTATGTACTTATCTTAAAAACCAAGGTAGAATCATATAAAGGTAAGACTATTACCTTGGACTGTTTAGTGTCAATCAGAAATAAGAGAAAGTCCAATTCTTCATGTGTTGAAATAAATTTGGGGGCTTCCATAAAGGGTTGTAGGGAAACTAAAGAATTCTGCAGGAGAAATTAACTCCCATATAGTGAGATGCCTCTGATGCAGAGGACATCTTGAAGTAATATGGAACACTTGATAACACCTCTTCAACACTTAGTAAATCTGACCTTTCCTTTCATCTGTCATTATGCTGAATCACGTGGCCCAGCAAGCAGCTAACACATTGCAACTAAACTTCACAATTGCAGGCTGGGAACCTGTGCTTCCTTACATTGATTAGTGATATTACCAGTGTTTAAGCCCATTTCCTGTCACCTTGGAGGATGGAGGTTACTTGACAGGAAGTCATTCTGCTGTCATCCAGCAGGGCTGCCAATGAATTCTTTAAACTTGTCGATGAGTAGAAATGCAGCCGGCTTTACTCTGGCTTAAAGCTTTTGCATATGTTGGGTAACATAGCATTTAGTACATCATGGAAGCACCTAGTTTTGATACTAATGGAATGTGCATTTCTTTGAAATTTCTAAATTCCCAAAAGTTTAGGCAAATGCTGACATGAAAACTGTTTTAGTTAAAAATGAGCTTACTTTATGCTTAAAGGGTCATTTTGCATTAGCTGTGTCTTCAAGTCGATTTTGAAAAATCACCTCTTTGAGGAGTGGGCAAAAAAGGGGTCCCAAGAGGTAGTCCATTTCCTTTAATAAATTCAAGCAACTTTTTCTTTGTATTGAAGATATTATTTGTCATACATTTTCCTTGTCATATTGAGCATTCCCAGACCATCATTTAAAACAGATTGGTAATTTGGCCCTTAATTTTGGCACCTGTACATCTTTTAAAGCTCTGGGCTGTGTTTGGAAACTTTACTACTCTGTAAGTTAATACCCTTTTAGGGCCTAAACACTACCATTAACAGCAAATTGGCCTCTCAGGATGCTGGATAGAACCATTTTTTATATTTATTTGTTTAATCTTTATTAGCCAAAAGTTGTCCAACAGCTCTAAGGGAGTGATTTGCCCATGAGGCTTGGAAGCATGTTTAAGTCTTTCCCTATAACTTCAGGGTTGGGAGAGAATACTTGAGGCTGCTTATAATTCCAACTGCTGTTTCTAGGCAGCCTTGAAAATCCAGCCATAAACTACTCCCATTCCCTGGCCTTTAGGCCTAATAAGTCTAGATTTTCATACTAGAGAAGACCACAAAGATCATGTGGTCAAAACTCCTTATTTCACAGGTGGGTAAGCTGAAGTCCAAAGTGGGGAAGTGATTAAGCTGCTAGAGTTTTAAGTTATTTCTCTTCCCAGGGGATATTTGCTTTGTAATAGAAGTCTTCTAACAAAATCTTCAAGAATTAAGGGAACAGATTCCTACTGATGGAGTTTCATGAACTGTTAGGTGGTAAGGAGCTATTCATAGACAGGGAAGCTCTTAAGTAGGTACATATTCCTTTTACTTTTCCTCTTTATTATTACTAAACCCTCCTCTGCTAGGGTAGTAAAAGTTTTTGAGGTTAAAGAGGCTTCAAGAAGCTTCCTTCCGTATCATGTCAGAGTATCTTTATTTCAGCACAGTGCCTAAGCATGGTGCCTGGCATGAAGTAGGTGTTCAAAAATGTGTATTGAAAGCATATATCAAAGTCACTTTAAAAATATCAACATAAGGAAAAGTAGTATTCTTTTGAAGAAGTAGCATTATTCTTAGGAGTAAAGAGTCCCAACTCCTAATGGTAGCCAAGTTAAGTAACAGGCTTTGAAATTGAGGTAGTAACAAATAGGCTACCAACCAAAAAAATCTCAGGACTAGACAGATTCACAGCTGATTTCTACCAGACATACAAAGAAGAACTGGTACTAATTCTACTGAAACTATTTCAAAAAACTGAGGAGGAGGGACTCCTCCCTCACTCATTCTGTAAGGCCAGCATCATCCTAATACCAAAACCTGGCAGAGATACACCAAAAAAAGAAAACTTCAGGCCAATATCCTTGATGAACATCAATGCAAAAATCCTCAACAATATACTGGTAAAGCGAATTCATCAGCATATCAAAAAGCTTATTCACCACTTGATGGTAGGCTTCATCCCTGGGATGCAAGGTTGGTGCAACATACACAAATCAATAAACATGATTCACCACATAAACAGAACTAAAGACAAAACCACATGATTATCTCAATAGATGCAGAAAAGGATTTCCATACAATTCAACATCCGTTCATGATAAAAAACTCAATAAACTAGGTATCAAAGGAACATACCTCAAAATAAGAGCTATGTGTGACAAACGCATAGCCAACATCATACTGATGGGCAAAATAGAAGCATTCCCCTTGAAAACTGGCACAAGACAGGATAGCCTCTCTCACCACTCCTATTGAATATAGTATTGGAAGTTCTGGCCAGGACAATCAGGCAAGAAAAAGAAATAAAGGGCATGCAAATAGGAAGAGAGGAAGTCAAACTATCCTTGTTTGCAGATGACATGATTCTATATCTAGAAATTTCTAGTCTTAGCCCAAAAGCTTCTTAAGAAGATAAACAACTTCAGAAAAGTTCCAGGATACAAAATAAATGTGCAAAAATCACTAGCATTCCTACATCAATAACAGTCAGTCTGAGAGCCAAGTCAGGAATGAACTCACATTCACAATTGCCACACACACACAAAAAATACCTAAGAATACAGCTAACTAGGGAGGTAAAAGATCTCTATAAGGAGAACTACAAACCACTGCTCAAAGAAATCAGAGATGACACAAACAAATGGAAAAACATTCCATGCTCATGGATAGGAAGAATCAATATTGTTAAAATGGCCATACTGCTCAAAGCAATTTATAGATTCAGTGTTATGCCTATTAAACTACCATTGACATTGTTCACAGAACTAGAAAAAAACTATTTTAAAATTCATATGGAACCACAAAAGAGCCTGAATACCCAAGGCAACCCTAAGCAGAAAGAACAAGGCTGAAGGCATCAGACTACCTGACTTCAAACTATACTACAGGACTACAGTAACCAAAACATCATGGTACTGGCACAAAAACAGACACATAGACCAGCAGAACCGAATGCAGAACCCAGAAATAAGACCACACACCTACAACTGTCTGATCTTTGACAAACCTGATAAAAATAAGCAATGGGGAAAGGATTCTATATTCAATAAATGGTGCTGGGATAACTGGCTAGCAATATGCAGAAGATTAAAACTGGAACCTTTCATTATACCATATATAAAAATTAAGATGGATTAAAGGCTTAAATGCAACACTCAAAACTTTAAAATCCCTGGAAGGCAACCTAGACAATACCATTTGGGAAATAGGCACAGGCAGAGATTTCATGATGAAGATGCCAAAAGCAATTGTAGCTAACGCAAAAATTGACAAATGGGATCTGATTAAACTAAAGAGCTTCTGCGCAGCAAAAGAAACTATTAACAGAGTAAATAGCCTACAGAATGGTAGAACATTTTTGCAAACTATGCATCCAACGAAGGTCAACTATGCAGCATCTACAAGGAACTTAAGCAAAGTTACAGGAAAAAAACAAGCCCATAAAAAAGTGGGCAAAGGACGTGAACAGAAACTTTTAAAAAGAAGACAAACATGCGACCGACAGTTGTGAAAAAAAAAAGCTCAACATCACCAATCATTAGAGAAACGCAAATCAAAACCACAATGAGATACCATCTCACACCAGTTAGAATGACCATTATTAAAAAGTCAAAAAATAACATATGCTGGTGACAGTTGTGGAGAAAAAGGAACACTTATACACTGTTTGTGGGAGTGTAAATAGTTAATCCATTGTGAAGAACAGTGTGGCGATTCCTCAGAGACCTAAAGACAGAAATACCATTCAACCCAGCAATCCCATTACTGAGTATGGGAATACTCAGTAATGCAAATCATTCTGTTATGAAGACACATGCATGCACATGTTCATTGCAACACTATTCACAATAGCAAAGACATGGAATCAACCTAAGTGGCCATGAATGATAGACTGGATAAAGAAAACATGGTACATATATACCATGGAATACCATGCAGCCATAAAAAGAATAAGATCATGTCCTTTGCAGGGACATGGATAGAGCTGGAGGCCATTATCCTTAGCAAACTAACAGATGTAGGGGGAGGACGGTGGCTTGTGAGGCTCGTTGCAGACAACTTGGTGGCAATGTCCACGAGCCAGGTGAGTGCTTGGCGGTAGCAGGGCCTCGTATGTGGCAGGGTGACCTGGGTTTTGGCCTCCCTCTGGTTCTCTGGAAGTGGGCCAGCAACCAGGGCAGGAACAGCTGCAGAGACAGAGGCTCCAGTGTCTCTCTCTCTCTGCCACCCCCTTAGCCTGAGCCAGGGAGGCCAGGTGGTCTGGGTGTCTGGAGGCGGGGTCCACTGCCTGAGAATGGGAATTCTCTTCACCAGGATATGGAGACTGTTCAATCACCAGGAGCACAAAAGTATCATTATTGGGCTGGATAGTGCAGGGAAAACTACCATCCTTTAACAATTTTCTATGAATGAAGTTGTACATCTCCTACAACAGGAAGTAATGTAAAAGAGATAGTGATTCATAATATACGTTTCCAGCTGATAGCTCACGCCTGTAATCCCAGCACTTTGGAAGGCTGAGGTGGGTGGATCACCTGAGGTCAGGAGTTCGAGACCAGCCCAGCCAACATGGTGAAGCCCCGTCTGTACTAAAAATACAAACATTAGCTGGGCATGGTGGCATGCACCTGTAATACCAGCTACTCGGGAGGCTGAGACAGAACTGCTTGAACCCAGGAGGCGGAGGTTGCAGTGAGCCGAGATCGCCCCACTACACTCCAGCCTGGGCGACAAAGCAAGACTGTGTCTCAAATAACAATAATAATAATAATCATAATCATAATAATATACGTTTCCTAATGTGGGATATTGGTGGCCAAGAATCTCTTCGTTCTTCCTGAAACACTTACTGTACTAACACAGAGTCTGTATAGTTGTTGTGAACAGTACAGACAGAGAGAGGGTTTCTGTAACTAGAGAACTCTATAAAATGTTAGCACATGAGGACCTAAGAAAAGCTGGATTGCTGATTTTTGCTAATAAACAAGATGTTAAAAAATGCATAACTGTAGCAGAATCTCCCAGTTTGTGAAGCTAACATCTATTAAAGATCACCAGTGGCATATCCAGGCATGCTGTTCTCTAACTGGTGAGGGATTGTGCCAAGGGCTTGAATGGTTGGTCACGACTTAAGATTAGATGATCTCTACTGACCTCTTCTCATAGAGTTTGTATAAATGAAGTGCTAAACTTTACCTGAAAGCTACAGCAATTAAAGATTTAGATATATTTATAATCAACTGATTTAAACTTTTTCTATGAGAAGAAAAATTAAGACCACTTATTTGAAAACAAAGATGAAGTCTCACCTTCCAATCTGCTTTCTCATTAGTTTTTTCCAAAGTGAAGTTATTAAAGCTGTGAATGACATTTTTCTCGTAATGAATCCTCTCAGGACATTGTGTAGCCTCTGGTAAGTACAAAGGGGGAGGAAGACATTTTGAATTTTGAGAGCTTTATTATCAGTATAACCCTCCCTAGTTGAATGTTATTCTCTTCTTGGTCCGTTAAGTCAAAATACAAATCAGCACAGATATTCAGTTTCCAATATTTTAAAATATAATGTTACTTATGGGAAGTATTTTGCATAAGGTTGTATATGTATTGTGTATATACCTCAAGTTCAAGTTAATGCTTTGATTTATGTTCTAAAGAAAAGCGAATAACACAAATATTAATAATATCCTTACCTATAACCATAATGAGGTAAGTACTGGCATTGGTGCTAGGTGCCATTTTATACTTTCTCCCTATATTCTCTGTATTGTATTAACCAACCCTCCAAATCATTGAGCTGCTTGTTAAAAAAAAAAAAAGGAAAAGGAAAAAGCATGATATTGTGTATCTATTTTTTGTTGTTGACCAATCACACAGATGGAAACATAATTCAACAGAATGTGATAGCGATCAGATTCTTGGCTTAGTATTACTAATGGGCAGGATTGTACAATGAGTAATTATCAGATTATTACTCTCAATGGTTCTTATGGCATCTAAATTACTGAATAAATTTTTAATCCATTAATCAGTGTATCATAAGTTGTGATTAAAATTATCAAATGAATTATCTGCATTAATTGGAAACTGTTGTGTGAAACATGTCTACTCAGAGAAGTAATATTCTATAAATATTATAAAATAATTTACCTATATTATTTTTAAATATTAAATTATATGTCAGGCAGTTAAAGTGAATTTCAAAGCAAAAGTAAGGTATGTTTTCTGAACAACATTGATAATTCTTTAACTTGCAGATTTCTTTTTTATTTTAGGACTGAGAATATAGTGTGAGATTTTTTATTACGTAAAATTTGTTGTATCTTCTGTAATATAAATACATTGTTTGACAATTATAAAATGCAAGCGTTTTTTGAATGCTTTTAAGAATTTCTTTTAAAGATTGATTGATACAATGTATTATTTGTACTAAGAAGTAACTTGACCCTTTATGCTTGCTTAGAGCATTTTTTTTTTTTTTTTTTTTTTTTGAGACGGAGTCTTGCCCTGTCGCCAGGTTGGAGTGCAGTGGCACGATCTTGGCTCACTGCAACCTCTGCTTCCCGGGTTCAAGCAATTCTCCTGCCTCAGCCTCTCGAGTAGCTGGGACTACCAGTAACACGCCACCACGCCTGACTAATTTTTGTATTTTTAGTAGAGATGGGGTTTCACCATGTTGTCTAGGATGTTCTCTATCTCTTGACCTCGTGATCCGCCTGCTTCAGCCTCCCAAAGTGCTGGGATTACAGGCATGAGCCACTGCGCCCAGCCTGTATATCTTTCATGGCCTGAAAATCTGAAGGTTAATCCAAACTGATATGTTTTAGCATATTTAAGAAAAAATAACTACTTTTAATATCAACCTTTTAAATTTCAAGAAGATTTTGCTGAATAATAGTACATACTATAAGTATTGATCAAACTTTGAAAGTTCCTTTCTGTAAAATGTGAAATACTCAATATCTAAATCCAGATCAGGCATAGTAGATCAGTATTTAACATTGGATGTTTTGTGTTTCATATTTATAATGTTCAAAATGCAAGCATAACATTTAATATTTGTCTACATGGTTTTACAAAAGTAAATCCTAAATTACCAAAAAAAAAAAAAAAAACCTAACACAGGAACAGAAAACCAAATACCTCATGTTCTCATTTACAAATGGGAACTAAATGATGAGAACACATGGACACATAGAGAGGAACACAACACACATTGGGGCCTACAGAGGGGTGAAGGATGGGAGGAGGGAGAGGATTAGGAAATATAACTAATGGGTACTAGGCTTAATACCTGGGTGATGAAATAATCTGTGCAGCAAACCCCCATGACACAAGTTTACATATGTAACAAACCTGCACATGTATCCCTGAACTTAAAAGTTAAAAAAAAAGACTGATGATTACTGAGTTGTCAGTGTTCTGAAATTGTGCAATTAATATTCATCCTCATGAGAATTTTGTGTCTATTCTTGAGTATTTGACTAATCTTTTATTGCCTCTTGGCTGGTAAGGGCTGGGATGGGAAAGGAATCCTAGATTCTTAGAGTTAGATGGCTTCTCAGACATTGTCTGAGCCAATCTACTACCTTGACTTCCCTTTTCAGTAAAGCTGCCAAATTGTTAACCAGGTTTTGCTTAAGCACTTCCAGAATAGGTCGGCCTCCCATACCATGAAGTTGCCGAGTCATCTTTGAATTTACATAGGAAGTTATGCCTCTAAAAACAAGTTCTTATCTTTATCTATATACTGCTGCTCTTAAAATTTCTGCCCATTTATGGTAATTCTGATCTCTGGAATCAATAGGAGTCAAGTAAATCCCTCTTTCACAAGGCTGCAGTTCATGAGCCTGCTTTTTCCCAAGCTCAGGAAAGTATATCATTAACATTATTATTGCTTCTATGTGAAGGTGAAGATTCCCAAACAGGCTGATTTCATGGTCATTTTTCCCTAAGTATGTTTTATTTACCTTTTATAATGTTTTATGCTAAAGGATTTTCAAAGATGATAAAAGAATAAAAAATAAACACATTTAGTTTACTTCCGGTCTTTTGGCTTTCCAAAACAATGGTTGCTACAGGTTTCATTTGATGTCCTCTTTAAGCACAGTAAATCATCTCATTCCTTAAAGAATCTCACTGAGTTTTAGATTATTAGTTTATTGGAGAACAGCTGTGGTCACAACAGAGAGGGTCCTAAGGGTCTGCTATTAAGAATTAAACTGGCTAATTGTTCCCAAGCGATGCTCTATAAATGAATTTCAGTTTATAATGAAGGTTTTAGCAACTTGGGACAAAATAAGAACCAAGTGATGAGTTTTTATGAAACTAAATTTATTTAATTTTTAAGTTCAAAGTTTATGTCCTTCCTACATTTTTGTTATTGAAGTTATGAAATGATGTTGATAATTAATGGTAGTTGCTATATTAAATGTCTTTGTTTTGCAAAAGCAAATGACTATGAAAAAAATGAGCAACTCTATTTTGGTGCCCTGATATTTTTCTTTTTGAAATATTACTGGTCCTGAAATCCGTAAATATGTGAATCACTGGCTTAGATGCTCTTTGTCTCCTCCCAGGGTCAGCATTCTATAGTCTATGAATTGTGGTTTAATCAGACTTGGACATGAAACCCCTATGGAAACCAGGTGCTACAGGAACTGAAGTTTAGAATTCTACAAGAAACTGGCTGCCTTTTCCCTCTGGTCCACTGTTGAATCAGTACTTCCAGATGGTGGCAAGGAGATGTGGCTGCCAGTAGTAACCCAGCTCTGGGGGGAGACTGAATGCTATCCCTGATGCTCAGTCCTGCTTTTTTTGTTTGTTTTTTGAGACTGGATCTCAGTCTGTCATCCAGGCAGGAGTGCAGTGTTGCAATCATAGCTCATTGCAGCCTCAAACTCCTGGACTCTTGCAATTCTCCCACCTCAGCCTCCTGAGTAGCTAGGCCTACAGGGCATGTACCAGCATGCCTGGCAATTTTTTTTTTTTTTTTTTTTTGTAGACACTGGGCCTTGTTATGTTGCTCAGGCTGGTCGTGAACCCCTGGCTTCCAGCAATCCTCCCACCTCAGCTTTCCAGAGTGCTGGGATTGTAGATGAGCCACTGTGTCTGGCCTCAGTTCTCTTTTAATAGCCTTTAGAACATTTCTAAAAGCTTTTGCACTGAAAAACTACATAATTGAACCAAAAATGTAGGTTTTCATAATTCCCCTCAACCGTTGCAAAGTTTTTGGTTCAAACAGAGCAGCAAGAACTTTCAGGTTGAAGTTATGAAAGTGGTTTCAGTTAATAGTAAATTGCAATTCTTCTACAATGATGGATGTTCTTAGAAATAGGACTGAACTCTGTTGTGACAATAAAGGGATCATTTAAGAAAAGTTTATCAAAACTATCTTCAGGGGTGCTTCATTTTATTTCCTATATACATTTCAGTCCCTTAAGCACTGAGTCTGGCTGCTTTAGAATTGAAACAGATGGACTTGAGGGTTTCTGTATCTAATTTTACAGTAGCATGTCTCTCGATTATTGACACATTAAAGGCAATATATTTCTAGTTTAGAAATCTGAGGCTAATTGGCTTTGTAATATTTTGTTTAAAAACATTTTCCAAATGAGGCTGTGAATTGTTCAGTTTCTTTATTCAGGATTAAAGAAAACATTAATTCTGCCAGGAAAAGATTGTCCAGTGGGGCAGAAACATTACAGCCTTGGAGTTTACCTGTCAATCTTGTATTTTCATGTCCTTTGTCTAGTAACAAGCCTACAAGCTAATTGACTTCTGTTTCTTTCCTTTTGGCCTCTCATTTTTCTGAACATAAAGACTCAAATTAAAACAAAGATAAAATTCCAGGGGAAGCTGGCATTGATCAAGGTTTGGATTAAATTAAATTAAGTGCTTTTTATTGAACTCAGCAGTATTAGTTATTAAAACCAGAAGGCTTTACCCTTGCTAGTGTAAAAAAGAAAACAATGACTCATGCTGGGGCACAGATTTTATTAGGAAGTTTAAGCACTCATTTTCTCTTATTCCATGAAAATTTTGCAGATAAACACATGTAAACAAGATCAGGAGATGGAAAGCAGTGAGGAGTCAGTCCTTCTGAGCTCTGGTGTTCTATGGGTTCTAGCTTTCAGTTGCAAGAACTTAGGGAAAAAATCTTATCTGGGAAGAAAGCAAGAAGTCATACTAGGATTTTCTTTTTTGGACTGCATAAGTCAGTTGAATTGCCAAAGTGCTTCTCTTTTTCTTGAGTGACTTGGAATTATGCATACAGGGCATGGGGAGAGGGCGGCAGCATCATGTAGTATAAAAAGCATTAGCCAGGAAGTTGGACCCTGAATCTCAGCTTTAGGTCCACTGCTTACAGACTGGTTGGACCTAGGTAAGAAACTTAACCTTACTGCTCCTGCTTTCTCAGATGTGAAATAAGGGGCTAGACTCTAAAGGCCCTGCTCTCATTTTGTCATCTATTTCTGTTTTGTGTTATGACTGTAGGAGACCATCATGACCTTTAGTAAATATGGCAATTAACTCAGACTGGATTCAGAAAACTATGGCCTCTAGGCAAAATCTGGCCTGCCATCTCTTATTTATATATATTTTAATTAACTAAAGTCCAGATTGATGTCAGCAAGATGGCAGAATATGACCTTCCAGTGATCATCCTCTGCAAAAACATCACTTTGAACAACTATTCATGCATGAAAATTCCTTTACATCAGCAACAGAAGCCAGGAGAGAGATTTCAGCACTTAAGTATAGCACAGAAATAAGAAAAGACACATTGAAGTGGGTAGGAAAGACAGTTTTACATCACCTGCATCTCTCCTCCCTCAATTCCAGGCAACACAATGTGGAGATAGATACTCTCTCCTTGGGGTAGGGAGAGGGAAGTGAGCATCGGATGCTGCATGGGACCCCAACGCTAGCCCTGCCCCAGTAAAACCCAGTGCCACACAAGCCCTCACAGCCCCGGACTCCAGGCTGGTGTGTGTGGACTGAATGTCTAGGCTCATCTTGGTGTCAGACCAGATCCTGAAGCTCTACACTCCAGGTCTACCTGGAGGACTTGTTCTATGTGCTACCCTATACCAGGTTGATCCCCACAGTGCTAGGCTCCAGGCCACCGCCAGCAGTGGGCTAGTATCAACAATCCCAGGCTTCTGGCCTGCCCCAGCACCAGACTGGCCCCTGAAGCCCTGGTCTTCAGGCCAATACCTGTGGACACAGCCTCCAGGCTGGCTTCTGCAGAAACAGGCTCCAGACCCACCTAGCCCCAGGCCAGCTCTGGAAGCCCCAGGCTCCAGAATAGTACCTGTAAATTGAGCTTCCAAGGCCACCCTGCCACAAGACAGAATCCTGCAGCCCTTGGCTCCAGGCCTGCCTTGCACACTAGGACTTGGGGCTGCCCCAATACCAGGCCTACCCCAGCAGCCCCAGGCCTGAGATTGGTACCAGCACTGAGCTGGCCTCAGTGGCCCTGGGTTTCAGGCATGACATAGCACCAGGCCAAACTCTACATACTTGGGCTGTAGGTTCACCCCTGCATGAGGCCAGCCCCTGAAGCCCTAGTCATCAAGCTGGTATCTATGGACCAAACCACCAAGCTGGACATCACAGATATAGGTTCTAGGCCCACCCAGTGCCAGGCCAGCTTCTGGGACCCCAGGCTTCAGTTCTGCCCTAGATTTTGAAACCTGGAGCCATAATGGCCCATGACTGCCAAAGCCAGGATGGTTGCAGGCTTTACAGGCTTTAATCTCAGTCTAGCACCAGGTCATAGCCTCTGGCATCAGATACAAGGCAAGCTCTTGTGGACATAGGCTCTGGGCCTGCTCAGTGCCAGACTTGTCCCTGTGGTGCCATTCTCCAGGGCAGTCCTTGTGGCCACAAGGTCCAACAGATCCAGGGTCCAGGCCTGCTCCAACAGACTCTGGTTCTAGACTGGTCCCCATGGATCAAGACTCTAGGACCACCTTACAGATCCAGAACCCAGGATCACCCTTGTGTCCCATCCCCACTCTAGTTCCAAGCCAGCCCCTGTGGACTCAGTTCCCAGGACCAACCCAGCACCTGGCTGACCCCTGCAAACTCAGGCTCAGAGACCACCCCAGTGCCAGATCAGTTCATGTGGATACAAGCTTCAGGGAAGCCCCTGGAAAAATAGGTTCTAGGCCTACCCTCTGTGACCTAGGCTCCAGCTCTACTCCTGAGGAACCAATCAACAGGTCCGCTTTGGTGTGTTTAGGCCCTAGGCTTAACCCCATGGAACCAGGTTCCAGGCCCACCCACCTGCTGACCCAGTTACGAGGCTACCTGTCCAAAGACTCCAGCAGTAAACTCACCTATGGACAACTTACTTAGAATACAAGACAACTTACTCAGAATCTCTGGATGGACTGAAAAGGAAGGGCTCTCCCATACAAAGCCAGTCAGCAAAAACTAGAGTGAATTCCAGCTTCTTTCCATGTGCAAACTTCAATGTAAGATAAGAGGAAACATGACAAACCAAGGAGATATAACACCACCAAAAGAGTACAATAATCTCCCAGTAGCTAACCCTCAAAGAAATAGAGATTATGAACTGCCTAAAAAACAATTCAAGATGATTGTCTTAAGGAAGCCCAGCAAAATTAAAGAAAATACAGAAAAAAATTGTATGAAATCAGGAAAATAGTAAACTACCAAAATGAGAAATTTAACAGAGAGATTGAAATTGTTTTTAAAAGTCAAACAGAAATTCTGGAGCTGAAAGATTCAATGAATGAAGTGAAAAATGCAATAGAAAGCATCAATAGCAGAATTGATCAAGCAGAAGAATGAATCTGTGAACTTGAAGACAGATTATTTGAAAATATATAGTCGAATGATAAAAATTAAAAAGAAAAGGAGTGAAGAAAACTTCCAGAATTTATGGGACAATGTAAAAAGAGCAAATGTCTGAGTTATAGGATTTCAAGGAGAAGAGAAAGACAAATGGGGTAAAAAGCTTACTCAAAGAAATAGTAACAGAAAACTTTTCCAATCTGGGAAAACACATGAAGATCCAGAGATCTAGGTAAAAGAAGGTCAAAGGTATTCAATCAAATTCAGTTCACACAAGATTATGCCAAGACATATTATAATAAAACTGTTAAAAATCGAAAATAAAGAGAAGATCCTGAAAGCAGCAAGGAAAAAGAAGCAGATCACATATAAGGGAGTTCCAATAAGGCTATCAGTGGACTTCTGAACAGAAACTTTATAGGCAGGAGATAGTGGGATGATATATTCAAAGTAATAAAGGACAAAAGAAACCCTGCTGACCAAGAGTAGTGTATTCAGCAAATCTGTCCTGCAGAAATGAAGGCAAGATAAAGACTTTCTCAGACAAATAAAAGCTGAGGGAGTTCATCACCACCAGACCTGTCTTATAAAACATACTAAAGGTAGTTCTTCAAGTTGAAAGGAAAGCACACTAATTGGTGATACAAAAACTTATGAAGGTATAAAAGTCACTAGTAAAAGTGAATACACAGTCAAATTTAGAATTCTCTAATACTATAAAGGTAATATGTAAATCACATATCTTTAGTATGAAGGTTAAAAGACAAAACTATTACAAAGATTAATAGCTACAAAAATTTCTTAAGGAATACACACTATAACAAGATGTAAACAGTGACATCAAAAACATAAAATATTGGAGGAGGAATGAAAGTGTTTATTTTTTACCTAGGAATCCAACTTACAAGGGATGTGAAAGACCTCTTCAAGGAGAACTACAAACCACTGCTCAAGGAAATAAAAGAGGATACAAACAAATGGAAGAACATTCCATGCTCATGGGTAGGAAGAATCAATATCATGAAAATGGCCATCCTTCCCCAGGTAATTTACAGATTCAATGCCATCCCCATCAAGCTACCAATGACTTTCTTCACAGAATTGGAAAAAACTACTTTCAAGTTCATATGGAACCAAAAAAGAGCCCGCATCACCAAGTCAATCCTAAGCCAAAAGAACAAAGCTGGAGGCATCACACTACCTGACTTCAAACTATACTACAAGGCTACAGTAACCAAAACAGCATGATACTGGTACCAAAACAGAGATATAGATCAATGGAACAGAACAGAGCCGTCAGAAATAATGCCACATATCTACAAGTATCTGATCTTTGACAAACCTGACAAAAACAAGAAATGGGGAAAGGATTCCCTATTTAATAAATAGTGCTGGGAAAACTGGCTAGCCATATGTAGAAAGCTGAAACTGGATCCCTTCCTTACACCTTATACAAAAATCAATTCAAGATGGATTAAAGACTTAAATGTTAGACCTAAAACCATAAAAACCCTAGAAGAAAACCTAGGCATTACCATTCAGGACATAGGCATGGGCAAGGACTTCATGTCTAAAACACCAAAAGCAATGGCAACAAAAGCCAAAATTGACAAATGGGATCTAATTAAACTCAAGAGCTTCTGCACAGCAAAAGAAACTACCATCAGAGTGAACAGGCAACCTACAAAATGGGAGAAAATTTTCGCAACCTACTCATCTGACAAAGGGCTAATATCCAGAATCTACAATGAACTCAAACAAATTTACAAGAAAAAAACAAACAACCCCATCAAAAAGTGGGCAAAGGACATGAACAGACACTTCTCAAAAGAAGACATTTATGCAGCCAAAAAACACATGAAAAAATGCTCACCATCACTGGCCATCAGAGAAATGCAAATCAAAACCACAATGAGATACCATCTCACACCAGTTAGAATGGCAATCATTAAAAAGTCAGGAAACAACAGGTGCTGGAGAGGATGTGGAGAAATAGGAAGACTTTTACACTGTTGGTGGGACTGTAAACTAGTTCAACCCTTGTGGAAGTCAGTGTGGCGATTCCTCAGGGATCTAGAACTAGAAATTCCATTTGACCCAGCCATCCCATTACTGGGTATATACCCAAAGGACTATAAATCATGCTGCTCTAAAGACACATGCGAGGGAGGAGCCAAGATGGCCGAATAGGAACAGCTCCGGTCTACAGCTCCCAGCGCGAGCGACGCAGAAGACGGGTGATTTCTGCATTTCCATCTGAGGTACCGTGTTCATCTCACTAGGGAGTGCCAGACAGTGGGCGCAGGTCAGTGGGTGAGCGCACCGTGCGCCAGCCGAAGCAGGGGCGAGGCATTGCCTCACTCGGGAAGCACAAGGGGTCAGGGAGTTCCCCTTCCAGGGGTGACAGACGGCACCTGGAAAATCGGGCCACTCCCACCCGAATACTGTGCTTTTCCGACGGGCTTAGGAAACGGTGCCCCAGGAGAGTATAGCCCGCACCTGGCTCAGAGGGTCCTACGCCCACGGAGTCTCGCTGATTGCTAGCACAGCAGTCTGAGATCAAACAGCAAGTCGGCAGCGAGGCTGGGGGAGGGGCGCCCGCCATTGCCCAGGCTCGCTTAGGTAAACAAAGCAGCCTGGAAGCTTGAACTGGGTGGAGCCCACCACAGCTCAAGGAGGCCTGCCTGCCTCTGTAGGCTCCACCTCTGGGGGCAGGACACAGACAAACAAAAAGACAGCAGTAACCTCTGCAGACTTAAATGTCCCTGTCTGACAGCTGTGAGGAGAGCAGTGGTTCTCCCAGCACGCAGCTGGAGATCTGAGAACGGGCTGACTGCCTCCTCAAGTGGGTCCCTGACCCCTGACCCCCGAGCAGCCTAACTGGGAGGCACCCCCCAGCAGGGGCAGACTGACACCTCACACGGCCGGCCAGGTACTCCAACAGACCTGCAGCTGAGGGTTCTGTCTATTAGAAGGAAAACTAACAGAAAGGACATCCACACCAAAAACCCATCTGTACATCACCATCATCAAAGACCAAAAGTAGATAAAACCACAAAGATGGGGAAAAAAACAGAGCAGAAAAACTGGAAACTCTAAAAACCAGAGTACCTCTCCTCCTCCAAAGGAACGCAGTTCCTCACCAGCAACGGAACAAAGCTGGACGGAGAATGACTTTGACGAGCTGAGAGAAGAAGGCTTCAGACGATCAAATTACTCCGAGCTACGGGAGGATATTCAAACCAAAGGCAAAGAAGTTGAAAGCTTTGAAAAAAGTTTAGAAGAATGTATAACTAGAATAACCAATACAGAGAAGTGCTTAAAGGAGCTGATGGAGCTGAAAACCAAGGCTCGAGAACTACGTGAAGAATGCAGAAGCCTCAGGAGCCGATGCGATCAAATGGAAGAAAGGGTATCAGCCCTGGAAGATGAAATGAATGAAATGAAGCGAGAAGGGAAGTTTAGAGAAAAAAGAATAAAAAGAAACGAGCAAAGCCTCCAAGAAATGTGGGACTATGTGAAAAGACCAAATCTGCGTCTGATTGGTGTACCTGAAAGTGACGGGGAGAATGGAAACAAGTTGGAAAACACTCTGCAGGATATTATCCAGGAGAACTTCCCCAATCTAGCAAGGCAGGCCAACATTCAGATTCAGGAAATACAGAGAACGCCACAAAGATACTCCTCGAGAAGAGCAACTCCAAGACACATAATTGTCAGATTCACCAAAGTTGAAATGAAGGAAAAAATGTTAAGGGCAGCCAGAGAGAAAGGTCGGGTTACCATCAAAGGGAAGCCCATCAGACTCACAGCGGATCTCTCGGCAGAAACCCTACAAGCCAGAAGAGAGTGGGGGCCAATATTCAACATTCTTAAAGAAAAGAATTTTCAACCCAGAATTTCATATCCTGCCAAACTAAGCTTCATAAGTGAAGGAGAAATAAAATCCTTTACAGACAAGCAAATGCTGAGAGATTTTGTCACCACCAGGCCTGCCCTAAAAGAGCTCCTGAAGGAAGCGCTAAACATGGAAAGGCACAACCGGTACCAGCCACTGCAAAATCATACCGAAATGTAAAGAACATCGAGACTAGGAAGAGACTGCATCAACTAACGAGCAAAATATCCAGCTAACATCATAATGACAGGATCAAATTCACACATAACAATATTAACTTTAAATGTAAATGGACTAAATGCTCCAATTAAAAGACACAGACTGGCAAACTGGATTAAGACTCAAGACCCATCAGTGTGCTGTATTCAGGAAACCCATCTCACGTGCAGAGACACACATAGGCTCAAAATAAAAGGATGGAGGAAGATCTACCAAGCAAATGGAAAACAAAAAAAGGCAGGGGTTGCAATCCTAGTCTCTGATAAAACAGACTTTAAACCAACAAAGATCAAAAGAGACAAAGAAGGCCATTACATAATGGTAAAGGGATTAATTCAACAAGAAGAGCTAACTATCCTAAATATATATGCACCCAATACAGGAGCACCCAGATTCATAAAGCAAGTCCTGAGTGACCTACAAAGAGACTTAGACTCCCACACATTAATAATGGGAGACTTTAACACCCCACTATCAACATTAGACAGATCAACGAGACAGAAAGTCAAAAAGGATACCCAGGAATTGAACTTAGCTCTGCACCAAGCGGACCTAGTAGACATCTACAGAACTCTCCACCCCAAATCAACAGAATATACATTTTTTTCAGCACCACACCACACCTATTCCAAAATTGACCATATACTTGGAAGTAAAGCTCTCCTCAATAAATGTAAAAGAACAGAAATTGTAACAAACTGTCTCTCAGATCACAGTGCAATCAAGCTAGAACTCAGGATTAAGAATCTCACTCAAAACCGCTCAACTACGTGGAAACTGAACAACCTGCTCCTGAACGACTGACTACTGGGTACATAACGAAATGAAGGCAGAAATAAAGATGTTCTTTGAAACCAACGAGAACCAAGACACAACATACCAGAATCTCTGGGATGCATTCAAAGCAGTGTGTAGAGGGAAATTTATAGCACTAAATGCCCACAAGAGAAAGCAGGAAAGATCCAAAATTGACACCCTAACATCACAATTAAAAGAACTAGAAAAGCAAGAGCAAACACATTCAAAAGCTAGCAGAAGGCAAGAAATAACTAAAATCAGAGCAGAACTGAAGGAAATAGAGACACAAAAAACCCTTCAAAAAATAAATGAATCCAGGAGCTGGTTTTTTGAAAGGATCAACAAAATTGATAGACCGCTAGCAAGATTAATAAAGAAAAAAAGAGAGAAGAATCAAATAGATGCAATAAAAAATGATAAAGGGGATATCACCACCGATCCCACAGAAATACAAACTACCATCAGAGAATATTACAAACACCTCTATGCAAATAAACTAGAAAATCTAGAAGAAATGGATAAATTCCTCAACACATACACCCTCCCAAGACTAAACCAGGAAGAAGTTGAATCTCTGAATAGACCAATAACAGGAGCTGAAATTGTGGCAATAATCAATAGCTTACCAACCAAAAAAAGTCCAGGTCCAGATGGATTCACAGCCGAATTCTACCAGAGGTACAAGGAGGAGCTGGTACCATTCCTTCTGAAACTATTCCAATCAATAGAAAAAGAGGGAATCCTCCCTAACTCATTTTATGAGGCCAGCATCATCCTGATACCAAAGCCTGGCAGAGACACAACAAAAAAAGAGAATTTTAGACCAATATCCTTGATGAACATTGATGCAAAAATCCTCAATAAAATACTGGCAAACAGAATCCAGCAACACATCAAAAAGCTTATCCACCATGATCAAGTGGGCTTCATCCCTGGGATGCAAGGCTGGTTCAATATACGCAAATCAATAAATGTAATCCAGCATATAAACAGAACCAAAGACAAAAACCACATGATTATCTCAATAGATGCAGAAAAGGCCTTTGACAAAATTCAACAACCCTTCATGCTAAAAACTCTCAATAAATTAGGAATTGATGGGACGTATCTCAAAATAATAAGAGCTATTTATGACAAACCCACAGCCAATATCATACTGAATGGGCAAAAACTGGAAGCATTCCCTTTGAAAACTGGCACAAGACAGGGATGCCCTCTCTCACCACTTCTATTCAACATAGTGTTGGAAGTTCTGGCCAGGGCAATTAGGCAGGAGAAGGAAATCAAGGGTATTCAATTAGGAAAAGAGGAAGTCAAATTGTCCCTGTTTGCAGATGACATGATAGTATATCTAGAAAACCCCATTGTCTCAGCCCAAAATCTCCTTAAGCTGATAAGCAACTTCAGCAAAGTCTCAGGATACAAAATCAATGTGCAAAAATCACAAGCATTCTTATACATCAATAACAGACAAACAGAGAGCCAAATCATGAGTGAACTCCCATTCACAATTGCTTCAAAGAGAATAAAATACCTAGGAATCCAACTTACAAGGGATGTGAAAGACCTCTTCAAGGAGAACTACAAACCACTGCTCAAGGAAATAAAAGAGGATACAAACAAATGGAAGAACATTCCATGCTCATGGGTAGGAAGAATCAATATCGTGAAAATGGCCATCCTTCCCAAGGTAATTTACAGATTCAATGCCATCCCCATCAAGCTACCAATGACTTTCTTCACAGAATTGGAAAAAACTACTTTAAAGTTCATATGGAACCAAAAAAAAGCCCGCATCGCCAAGTCAATCCTAAGCCGAAAGAACAAAGCTGGAGGCATCACACTACCTGACTTCAAACTATACTACAAGGCTACAGTAACCAAAACAGCATGGTACTGGTACCAAAACAGAGATATAGATCAATGGAACAGAACAGAGCCCTCAGAAATAATGCCACATATCTACAAGTATCTGATCTTTGACAAACCTGACAAAAACAAGAAATGGGGAAAGGATTCCCTATTTAATAAATGGTGCTGGGAAAACTGGCTAGCCATATGTAGAAAGCTGAAACTGGATCCCTTCCTTACACCTTATACAAAAATCAATTCAAGATGGATTAAAGACTTAAATGTTAGACCTAAAACCATAAAAACCCTAGAAGAAAACCTAGGCATTACCATTCAGGACATAGGCATGGGCAAGGACTTCATGTCTAAAACACCAAAAGCAATGGCAACAAAAGCCAAAATTGACAAATGGGATCTAATTAAACTCAAGAGCTTCTGCACAGCAAAAGAAACTACCATCAGAGTGAACAGGCAACCTACAAAATGGGAGAAAATTTTTGCAACCTACTCATCTGACAAAGGGCTAATATCCAGAATCTACAATGAACTCCAACAAATTTACAAGAAAAAAACAAACAACCCCATCAAAAAGTGGGCGAAGGACATGAACAGACACTTCTCAAAAGAAGACATTTATGCAGCCAAAAAACACATGAAAAAATGCTCACCATCACTGGCCATCAGAGAAATGCAAATCAAAACCACAATGAGATACCATCTCACACCAGTTAGAATGGCAATCATTAAAAAGTCAGGAAACAACAGGTGCTGGAGAGGATGTGGAGAAACAGGAACACTTTTACACTGTTGGTGGGACTGTAAACTAGTTCAGCCCTTGTGGAAGTCAGTGTGGCGATTCCTCAGGGATCTAGAACTAGAAATTCCATTCGACCCAGCCATCCCATTACTGGGTATATACCCAAAGGACTATAAATCATGCTGCTATAAAGACACATGCACACGTATGTTTATTGCGGCATTATTCACAATAGCAAAGACTTGGAACCAACCCAAATGTCCAACAATGATAGACTGGATTAAGAAAATGTGGCACATATACACCATGGAATACTATGCAGCCATAAAAAATGATGAGTTCACGTCCTTTGTAGGGACATGGATGAAATTGGAAATCATCATTCTCAGTAAACTATCACAAGAACAAAAAACCAAACACCGCATATTCTCACTCATAGGTGGGAATTGAACAATGAGAACACATGGACACAGGAAGGGGAACATCACACTCTGGGGACTGTTGTGGGGTGGGGGGGGGGGGAGGGATAGCATTGGAAGATATACCTAATGCTAGATGACGAGTTGGTGGGTGCAGCGCACCAGCATGGCACATGTATACATATGTAACTTACCTGCACATTGCGCACATGTACCATAAAACCTAAAGTATAATAATAAAAAAAAAAAAAAAAAAAAACTAAAAAAAAAAAAAAAAAAAAAAGACACATGCACACGTATGTTTATTGCGGCATTATTCACAATAGCAAAGACTTGGAACCAACCCAAATGTCCAACAATGATAGACTGGATTAAGAAAATGTGGCACATATACACCATGGAATACTATGCAGCCATAAAAAATGATGAGTTCACGTCCTTTGTAGGGACATGGATGAAATTGGAAATCATCATTCTCAGTAAACTATCGCAAGAACAAAAAACCAAACACCGCATATTCTCACTCATAGGTGGGAATTGAACAATGAGAACACATGGACACAGGAAGGGGAACATCACACTCTGGGGACTGTTGTGGGGTGGGGCGAGGGGTGAGGGATAGCATTGGGAGATATACCTAATGCTAGATGACGAGTTGGTGGGTGCAGCGCACCAGCATGGCACATGTATACATATGTAACTTACCTGCACATTGCGCACATGTACCATAAAACCTAAAGTATAATAATAATAATAATAATAATAATAATAATAATAATAAAAGAAAAAAAAAAAAGAAAGTGTTTATTTTTTTTAATGCAATCAAATTTTTGGGTTAACATAGCCTGTTACAACTATAAAGTTTTATGTAAGCCTCAATGTAACCGCAAAGCAAAAACCTATAATCGATACACCGAAGATCAGAAGTAAGACATTAAAGCATACTTCTAGAGAAAAATCACTTAACTGCAAAGGAAGACAGCAAGAGAGAAAGAAAAGAGGTTCTACAAAAAAACAAAATAAAACAAAACAAAAAAACAAAACAATAACAAATAACAGTAATAAGCCCTTACATATTAATAATTGCCTTGAATGTAAGTAGATTGAATTCTCCTATTAAAAGACATAGAGGGGCTGAATGGATTAAAAAAAAGCAGGGCCAACTATGTGCTGTGTACAAGAGACTTATTTCACCTTTAAGGGCATACAGGCTGAAAGTGAAGCGATGAAAAAAGATATTCCATTCAAATGGAAACAAACAAATGAAAAAGAGCAGGGTAACTATACTTATATCAAATCAAATAGTGTTGAGAAAACTGAATTTCCACATGCACTAGAATGAAATTAGAACCTTGTCTCACAACATATACAAAAATCAACTCAAAATGGATAAAAGACTTAAATTTAGAATCTGAAACTTTACAGTTACTAGAAGAAAATCTAGGGAAAAATTGCTATGAGCTCAAAAGCATAGGCAAAAAGAGGAAAAATAGGCAAATGGGATTACATCAAACTAAAAAGTTTCTGCACAGCTAAAAAAATCAGCAGAATGTTGAAAGAACCTGTAGGATGGCAGAAAATATTTGCAAACCATCCATCTGGTAAAGGGTTCATATCCAAAATGTGTAAGGAACTCAACTCAATAGCAAGAGGAGAACCTGATAAATAAATGGGCAAAGGACCTGAATAGATATATTTCAAAATAAGCTATAAAAATGGCCAACAGGCATACAAAAATGTGCTTAACCATCAGAGAAATGCAAATTAACACCACAGTGAGATATCTGCTCACATTGCTATTATCAAAAAGACCAAAGATAACTTGTTGGTAAGGATGTGGAGTCAAGGGAACCCTTGCATGCTGTTGGTAGGTATGTGTACGATTATTATGAAAAATAGAATGCACATTCCTCAAAAAACTGAAGATAGAACTATCGTTCGATGCAGCAGTCTCATTAATGGGTATTCAAGGGAAATGAATTCAGTATATTGAAGACATATCTGCATTCAAATGTTCATTGCAGCGTTATTCATAATAGCCATATATGGAATCAATCTAAGTGTCCACAAGCAAATGAATTGATAAAGAAAATGTGGTATATATACACAATAGAATACTATTCAGCCTTAAAAAAGGAGGAAATCCTATCATTTGTGGCAACATGGATGAACATGGAGGACATTATATTAAGTGAAATAAAGAGGCAAAGAAAGATAAAAACTGCATAGTATATATGTGGAATCTGAAAAAATGAACTCAGAGAAGTAGAGGGTAGAATGGTGGTTACCAGAGGATAGGGAGGGTGGGGAGATGTTGGTCAAAGATTACAGAATTTCAGTTAGATAGGAGGTATATGTACAAAGGATCTATTGTACAACATGGTTAACTGTAGGTAATCACAATGTATTGAGTAGATTTTGAGTGTTGTCATCACAAAAAAAGATAGGTATATGAGGTAATACTTATGTTAATAGCTCAGTTGATCCATTCCACCATGTATACATATTTCAAAACATCATTTTGTATACATATTTTGTAATTTTTATTTTTCTGTTAAATAAAAATAAAACATACTTTTTGATCTGAAAAAATTAACCAAAGCCCATATTTTATAGATATTTACCTAGTTTTTGCATGTGTTCATTTTCTGTTTGGGATCTCATCCAGATTTAGTCATCATGTCTCTTTAGGCTCCTCTTGACTGACAGTTTCTCAGACTTTTCTTGTTTTTGATGATGTTGACAGTTTTGAGGAATATTGGTCAGGTATTTTATCAGGTGTCTGTATGAGATTGGTCTGCTATTTTTCTTACAATTTAAACTGAGATTATAGATTTGGTTATAAGTCACTATCAATGTGACTTATCACTGTTCATGTTGGCCTTTATCACCTGGCTGGGGTAGTGTTTGTCAGGTTTCTCCAATGTAAAGTTACTTACCCTTCCTCGGTATCCATACCGTAGTTTTTGGAAGGAAGTCACTACTATGTACAGCCCACACTTAAAGAGTGGAGAGTTATGCTCCACCTCCATGAGGATGGAGTATCTACATCAATTATTTGTATTCTGCATGAGATATTTGTCTTTTCTCCCCATTTATTTATCAATTGCTTGTTAATAGTGAATATGGGTATTTATTTTATATTTTGGGTTATAATATTACTTTGTTTCATTGTTCAAATTGTTATAGATTTGGTTATGTGGAGCTCTTTCAGTTGGCTCCCATGTCTCTTTGACGTACCTCCTCATTGCAGATTTTTGTTGATGAGTAGTTGCTTTTGCCATCTGTGTTTGTAAATAAAGTTTTATTGGAACACAGCCACAGTTATTATCTTATATATTCTTTATGGCTACTTTTGCACTACAGTGGCAGAGTTAATTCACTGCAACAGAGACCATATTGCCTGTAAAGCCTAAACTAATTACAGTCTGACCTGTTACAGAAAAAAAAAATTTGCTGACTCTTGATCAGAACATTCTCTATGATTTTTAGTAATGTACTATAGCTTGATGGATTATAATTTCCAGGATTTTAAGATTCAAATTTATGTCATATTTTTTACTCATAACATTATCTTTACCCTAAAGTATAATCATCAATGGTGTGTACCGTCAACAAGCCTTTACTGAACATTCATGGGTTTATGTGGCTGTGTTCCTTTGGCCATTACAGTTTCCTTGCCTGGACACTTGACTAATTACAAAGTATCTTTTCTGTCAGTAGTTTTTTTGGTGAAAGAAAAAATTTAAAGATAAGATCTATTTTGTCTTTATTCTTTTTACTAACCTAGACTAAAGTAATTTATGTAATCATGGCCTGAGTTATTTAAATGGCTATGTGCTTGAGAGATTTCTTGTTGGTAGCACTAGGACTACCTCATGGAAGCAGATAAGTAGAGAATTTTGTTACAGTGAAGAATGTTGACTAGAGTTTTGCACATGTCCATCAAGCTTATTTTATTGGTAAATTTAGTCAAACTAGAACCAAAGGTTCCAGGAATGAAGTATGAGTGCATTAGCCTACTTCTTTTAAGTGTTCTCTAAGCTATATGCTGTGACCTATAGTGAGAGAAAATAAATCATAAGGCTTCATAGTGCTTTAATAAGTGTAAACATCTGGATTTAAATATAAATCTTATATCAATATGGTTTTCACACTTCAACATCATCATCATTTACTAATTTACCAAATTAGTAAAGTTGTCAATAGAGGGTGATTAGAGAAATGAGGTTGTTTATTTCAGATAATAAACAAATTAAAATCCCAAAGAAACAACATTAGTTTTATAAATTCAAATTACAGTTCAACTGTTTAATAACACAGATAGGAATGGGGTGGACAAGCCTAATACTCATATGCTTTCTTCGGTGTATTGAGACACCTATATATATATCCTATATAAGACCGTGCACGCAGGGGACAGGACAGGATTTGACCCACGGTATAGCTTAATTCAGGTTGTAGCATAGTGGTGCTTTAAAATAGAATTTTACTATAAAAACAAAAATTAAAATAATGGACTGAAAAAGTTAAAGTTCTCCTAGAGACATTAAGCTTGGCATATTATATAAAATCCTCTTTTTTTCTTCTTCTACTGCCAATCTTTTCAAATAAGTAATCTGTCTTACATCCTCCATTTTCAGTTCACATTCTCCTTAGCTCTCAGAGATCTGCATTTTCCTAATTACTTGCCTGAATCTGAGCTCTTGAAGGTCACCATGACCTCCTAATTGTCAAATCAAATAGTCTTTTCCCAGCCTTAGTGTCTTTGATTTGCATGCAACATTCGATACTGTTTTGCACCTCTGAGTGTATGCTTTGTTTTGTTCTTGCACCCTGTTCTTAGCCATTATCTCTTGTCACTCTATGCAATTTTTCTTGGTGATTTTGTTTCCACTTTGGTTCCACCACTGTAAAGATGATGGACAAATCTAAATTTCTAGTCAGATCTTTCTCCTGGGTAATTGTGTCCACAAAACATTTTCATGAGGCACCCTGAGTTGTCTCAAATTTAGTGTTTCATAATCTTAACCTGTTATTTTTCTTTCTTAAATTTGGTTCCATTCTTCTAAATTTCTTACTTCTGTTAATGATCCCACTATCATCAAGGTTGTCTGGGTCTGACATTTGAGTGACATTTAACACACACTTTCTCTTGTTTTCCATAGCCAGTAAGTTAACAAGTTCTAATGACTCTCTCCTCACACTAACTTTTTTCCCCCTGCTCTGCCTTTTTATAAATGTTATACTTACTAAGTAGTGTCTACTGCATGCCAAGGATTGTTTTTATTTTTATTTTTCTCTCCATTCTGTCCTAGTTTACCATTTCACATCTGCACTGCTAAAACAAATACCTCAGACTGGTTTCTCTGTTCTTTCTCCACTAATTCATCTATCATACTCCAAATACCAGATGATATTTCTTAAAAGTGAATTCAAAAATGTCATTCAAACAACTGTAGTGGCTCCCCATTATCAAGAAAATAAGGCAACACTGTTAAGCTTAATGGTAAAATCTTTCCATGATTTTGTCCAGGCCTATCTTTGGGGTGTTAGTTCCCTCTTCTTTTCTATATAATCTTTCCTTTAAAGCAAGCTTCCTCATAGCCCACTTAACTGATCTTTTGTTTGGGCTTTTCTGCTTGAAAATCATGATAGAGTCTAGTCTGCCTACCTAAAATGCTTTTCCCGTTCCTCTCCACAGAATATCCTTCAATTCCCAGCTCACATCTCACTTCCAATGAGATTACTTCATTACAGACCTGGCAACATAAAAAAGCAGCATGGTGCATGGAAAGAAAAACAAGAGATTTGAACTCAGAGGACTTACTTCTAGTCTGCATATGAATGACTTTGGATAAATCACTTTTGCCTGGCCAACCATTCTTTCCTCATCTATAAAAATAAGAGTATACAATTACTTTCACAAGGATGTTGGGAAGATTAAATAAATAGGCACACGTAAGCTCTTCAGGCACCTGGAAATTGCCCACAAATGTTTGTTGCATCTGAGTTTCCAAAATCAAATTGCAATAGCATTGTTTGCAAAACTCATATTTCCTCCATATATTTATTGCCCATTATAATGAGTTAGCTCCTTGTGATCTCTCTTTTTCTCTCTTTACGCACACACACACACACACACACACACACACACACACACACACACACACACACACACACACACACACACACACACACACACACAGAGTCTATACCACTTAGCAGTGTGCTTTGGGCCAGTAACTGATACATTATTTGATTTGATGGCATTAGTGTTTTAGTGCAATAATTTCTCTCCTTTTCTACAAACCTCAGTCATTCTAAGAAACCCCTCTCCTCATATGTACAAACCCATATACTTGGATCCAAGTAATAACAGATAAATGTAATTCCAGCCTTATATGGAATTCCATCTCTAATTTGGCTTGCCCTTTGGGCAGAATTGAAGGGGAATAATAACATGTCCTTTGATAAGGTTGGAGTCTCATTAGTATCCTTTGGGATCCAGGAGGTGTCTCTACAGCCTCATATGCCTTGTAAAAGAGTAGAGTATACCTTTTGCATGGGTAGTCCTTTTATTTTAGTACAGAACTCTGGGTACTGGGTTATCTTTACCTGGCTTTTTAAATAGTGACTACATGAGTATAAAGGGGGAGGCATGGAAATTCAAGATACAAATTCTTATGTAATCCTGAGAGTGATGGGGGAGTTGCTGGAGGACTGAGTGATCTGGTTCACTTCCTGTGTTTGGAAAAAATGATTTGAGGTCTAGCATCCAGAAAAGTTTGGAACTAAATGAAGGAGAATCTATGTTTCCAGGGAGCTGAAGTCAAGGTGTGATGATTATTTACAGGCATGTTGATGCCCTTCTTACAAGAAGCCTTCTTAGGCAGATACTACCAGCCAAAATCACATGAAGAAATCCGTGGTCTTCTTAATCTCTTCTACATCTAGAATTCTCCTCTAGGCTTAATGAAACTAGTTGAGCTTTCATCAGGAAGATACTTTAAGGCTATCACAGGAAAAAACACTGAAAATTTTCTTCTTTAATTTAGCAAAACAAAATGAAACAAAAGTTTTTAAAAACTATCTAAAAGGAGAGTATTTGCATGATAATGTATTTGCCTGTAGTCCCTTAACCGAAATCACAACTTTCCCTTTTCTGTTTGCCTGTGATGAAATATATCCACCTAAGTGTTGGCTTGAGCTTCTGACATGAAGATAAAGACCTTTTCAAATTTCAGCACAGCTAAACTTGTATGTAGTGTAGTACCTGGAATGGAGACTTCAGGAAGGAATGTTTTGGGCGTGGCTAGTGGGAGCATTTTTCCTGTTGTATTAGAAATGCCACCAATGGAAGGAAAAGGTCACTGTGCTGTAGGACATGCCTTCTGTGAGATGAGGCTCTGACCACTAATGACACTTGTGCTTTTCATTACGACAGATGTGTTAACCACATCATGCTGGCTGTGCTCCAGCCCAAGCCATTGTAGCTTTCTGCTTCTGCAACCTTCCTCGTCTTCACTTTGGTTGGCTGTAGAATTCTTTACTTCCTGTCCTAAACTTTTGTGAGGTGTCATGGCTGTTAAACAGCTGCCATGTTGCAGGCCAGATGTGGCTGCACTTTAGTGTGCATGAAATGTTCTTCCTATAAAATATTAGATAGTTTAAAAATCTGTTTTGAAGGTTTGTGAAACACTTAGGATTCCTTCAGATAAGAGGGCTATTTGTATATTCTTAAATTGTGTGTGAAAATGTGCCAAAATCTAAAATACAAATGCTGGAAATACTGCAGTCCCTTCAGTCTCCTGTTTGTGATAAGTTGCTATTTTGAAGGGAATAAGTGTATATAATCCAGTTAGACTTTCAAAATCTATAACAAGCCTTCTAATCAAAGGCCTCTAAGATGTAGTCATTGCATTGAGTGTGGAGTAGAAAGGTCTGTTTTGGCCGGGCACAGTGGCTCAAGCCTATAATCCTAGCACTTTGGGAGTCTGAGGCGGGTGGATCACGAGGTCAGGAGTTCAAGACCAGCCTGGCCAATATGGTGAAACCCCATCTCTATTAAAAATAGAAAAAAAAAAATTAGCTGGGCATGGTGGCGTGTGCCTGTAGTCCCAGCTACTCGGGAGGCTGAGGCAGAAGAATCGCTTGAACCCGGCAGGCGGAGGTTGCAGTGAGCTGAGATCGCTCCACTGCACTCCAGCCTGGGCGACAGAGTGAGACTCTGTCTCAAAAAAAAAAAAAAAAAAAAAAAGGTCTGTATTGACTAAAGTAAGGACTTTAGGGACAGGAAATAAAAAGGAATAAATACATACTTAAATTATTAAAAATGTTTTTATTGAGATATAACTTACACACAGTGAAGTGTAAAGGTCCTAAGTGATCAGTTTTCACAAATGCATACTCTTGTGCTACCCTAACACTATCAGCACCCAGTACGTTTTCATCATTCCCAGAGAGTTTCCTTATGCTCCTTCCCAGTCAGCACTTACTTAGTCCCAATTCTAAGCAACCACTCATCTGATTTCTATCACTATAGATTATGTTAGACTATTGTAGAGCTTCATATGTATAGAATCATGTAGCATTTACTTTTTTGTGTCTGACTTCTTTCACTTAGCATAATATTTTCGATATTCACTCATGTTGTTTATATAAATGCTTCATCCCTTTTTTTGTTGCTGAGTACTGTTCCATTAAATGAATATACCACAGTTTATCCATTAACCTTTTGGTGGATGTCTGAATTGTTGATGGATATCTGAATTTACTGACTGTAAAGTATTTGTTTATCACGAGTAAAGGTTCTATGGACATTCCTAAGACTTTTTATAGACATAGATTTTCATTTTTCTCATAAAAATATCTAGGAGCAGAATTTCTGAGTCTTAGGGTAGCTAGAGATATGTTTAATGTTTTAAGAAACTGCCAAACTATTTTCCAAAGTGGTTCTACCATTTCACACTCTTACCAACAATATATGAAAGTTCTGGTTGCTCCATATCCCCACCAACATTAATTTTTTTACTGATTCTAATGGGCGCTTAGTGTTATCTTGTTATTTTAACTTTTAATTTTCAAACAATTTTAGATTTGCAGAAGAGTTGCAAGTTCCCATAAACCTTCACTCAACTTTTCATGATATTAACATTTTATATTAATCAAAACTAGTATATTGATAGGTTGGTCAAAACAAATTATCATTGTTATAATATCATTAACCAATCTGTAGATTTTATCTGAGTTTCCTTAGTTTTTACCAATCTCTTTTTTTGGTTTTAGGATCCAATCCAAGATACAACATTGCATTTAATTTGTCAAAACAAATTATCATTGTTATAATATTGTTAACCAATCTATAGATTTTATTTGAGTTTCCTTAGTTTTTACCAATGTCTTTTTTTGGTTCTAGGATCCAATCCAGGATACCACATTTCATTTAATTTCAGTATGCTTTTAATGTGTGCTTTCCTGTTGACTAATCATGATCACATTTTCATGTACTCATTGTCCATTTATAGATTTTCTTTTGTAAAGTGTCTGTCCAAGTGTCTTGCCTGGTTTTCTTTTGATTCTTTTTTGAGGGGGTTGGTTATTGGCTTTTTATTTACTGATTTTTAAGAATTTCTTATTTGTTCTGGATATAATTTTGTCAGATATAAGTGTTGTGAATATTTTTTGCCTTAGCCTATTACTTGTCTATTTATTTTCTCAATGGTGTTTTTTAATAAGTAGAAGTGAATAGAATATTTATCTTAAGGGGGAAGTATAATAGGGTTCCTATGGAGCAGAAAGAGAACTTAGGTTTAATATTTTAAAAATTTATCTGGAGAGGAGAATAAATGGTGACTTTTTCAAAGAGGTAGTTTGAACTAAGTTTTTCTGGACACTGAAAAAACAAACCTGAAAGGAGATACATCAGGAATGGGCCTAATATTACAGCAATAAATAATAATAAAAATAGTAATTGATAATACTTGTTGTGTGCTTACTATGTGCAGCAGACCTATTGCTTATTGTTTATAGGCATCATCAAACTCATAAGGTAGAATTATTATTATCTACATTTAAAGGTAAGGAAACCAAGGCTTAAAGATGGTAAATACAATTTTGGGAGACAAGATGGCTGACTAGATGCAGGTAATATGTACCTTCTCCATGTAGAGGAGCCAGAATAGTCAGCAGATATATTTTGAACAGATCATTTAGGAGAGAATGCTAGGATTCACCAGAGAAGAGATGGGAAGCACCAGAAGCAAGTAAGGAGAGGGTTCGAAGCACCTTCCTCAGCCAGGAACAGACTGAGAGTTGGGAAAAGCTCCTGGACATGGGGAAACAGTGACAGAGAAATCCCCAGGAATCAAAAATGGGCTTTTGCAATCTTGGCTACATGAGAAGCCATAGACCCACTAAGGTCTTGGCCCAAAGGTGCTGTTTTGAGAGTTTAATGCTGGGCTGCACCCTACCCTTGGCTTCACTTTGGGCTGATGTGGCTATAGCCACCACTCTGCCAAGGAGGGACAGGGAAACCAGGTTATCCTATGCATATCAAGGACAATACCCACTACCCTACAACAGATTGCTTTGAGACTAAGATGCGAGTGGACCACAATTCCTACAGCCTCTTGCCCACGCTGCTTGCTTAGGAGGGAACCCACCCTCTCTGGTCCCATGACCAAGGGACCTGAGAATTCAACACTGAGCTGTGCCTCACTCTTGGTCTGAGTTTGGGCTGACATGGCTATAGCCACTCTCTGGCCAAGGAGAGACAGGAAAACCGGGCTTTACTATGCATATCTAGGACAAGATGCACTGCTCTGCAGTGGGCTGCTGTGAGACTGAAACATGAGCAGACCACATGCCCCATAGCTACTTTCCTATGATGCCTGTTTGGGAAGGGTCCCATTCTCCCTGGTTGCAGGCCCAAGGTGCCATTTTGAGAGTTTAATGCTGGGCTGTGCCCTGCCCTTAGGCTGAATTTGACTTGACGTAGCTGCAGCTGCTGTCTGGTTGAGGAGGGACAGGGAAGCTAGGCTCTCCTATACATACCTAGGACAATACCCACTGCCCTTCTATGGGCTACTGTGAAACTGAGACTTGGGCAGATTACAATCCCCACAGCTTCTTCTCCATGCTGCTTACCTGAGAGGAGCTGCACCTTCTCTGGTTGTAAGCCCACAGCTGGCATCATTTTCAGAGTTTAACACTGGGATTTTCCCCACCCTCAGGCTGAGTTCAAGGTGATGGCAAGAAAATGGTGAATTAAGAGTTTAAATACAGGCAGTCTGACTTCAAAGCCTTCATGCTTAATTTCTGTGCTATTCTGGCAGACAGAAATATAATAGTGAACTTCAGTGTGGCTACCAACATGGAAACCAAGAGCTATGGAATACTGTTCCAGATGTCATTGTTGTGGCAAAAGAAGTATGTATGTTGATAATCTCTGGAAAACACTGTTTTATCCTTATGTAAAACTGGTGCCCTTCTATCTAGGACACCATGTATAATTTTTGGGTCACTATACTTCAAAATTATGAAATCAGAAAGGTCGACTAATACAGAGTGAGAAGGAAGTGTGATAGTGTTGGAGATGCTGTTCAGGAAAAAATTATACAGATTGGAAGTGATATATGAAGCTGAAAGGGAATGTAACCAATCCATTAAAGTATCCAGAGTATGGACAACGTGAGCATAGTCTTAGTTGCTGGATCTCAGTACTGTAGCGTAAGAGGACCAATACTGAAGCTTCCTTAATAAATGGAAGCTTAACTAAAACGAAATAACTCTTTTAAATAATTTCTGGAATGTATTAACTGAAGAGGTAGTGAAGAGTAAAAATAAAAATATATTCAAAGTAAAGTTTGAAAGGTTTAATGAATGGCAGTTCCATGAGTTATTGGAACTATATACTACTATGGCAGTCTAGGGAAACTAGGCTGTGACAAGGAGGGGACAGGGACATGCCTAAACTTTGAAGTTGATGTCCAAGAGGACAACCATATTCAATTTTAACAAATCATTGTGACACTTTGGAACATTGTGTATGTCTGAGCAATTTGTCTTTTCCAGAATATGAAATTGTATGTTTATGTTGTTATATATGCAGTTCTCTCTGGCTCAGATGCCCTAGCCCTCTTCATTTTTTAAGGCCTAGCCAAAAGGCACCTCTTATGTGAAAGATTACCCAGCATTTCCAGGCAATTAGTTACTCCCTGCTCTGTGCTCCTTGTAATTTCCTCGATTGTAGCACTGATCACAGTATTTAGGAATTTTACAGCCTAAATTTTTACTGATGAATGACTGGATGGAGGGACCATGGCGCTAACTTAATATATGAGAAATCTTCATAGAGATCAAAGAAATCAAAGAAGGGATAAGAAAATACAATTCTCCTATGTACTCAGAACTAGAAACTGGATATTGGTTAACTGTAGTAATTCCCATAACTATTATCCCCATTGTGAACTGGGACTCAGAGAAGTTAAATAATTTGTCCAAGGTCAAACAGCTGCAAAGAATTATAGCCAGGATTGGAACCCAGTGCTGTCTAACTTCAAACCCTGTGCTTCTGGCTAGTACAGTATGAAGGTGTTTTGATTCCTGCATCACATTTTAACTTACTGTACACATGGCTACCATTGAGAATACTTGTAGGGAAGAAAGATGTTATTTCTTTCTTTAAGTACTTTGTGCCTCCTTTATAGGCATCATTCTGCTATTTTTTGTATATAATTTCTTGCATAATAAGATCCTTGACTGCAAGACTTTTCTTTGTGCTTTCCTTGACAGATCTAGCCCAATGCCTTGTACATAGTAGGTACTCAATGAAAATCTATTGAATTGAATTAAATCCTACTGTGCTTCAATGATTCAACACAGAGGCTGAGCTGTGGCTTGGAAATCAAACCCTCATGGCCTCAGCTTCCCTATAGATCTCCCCAGTAAATGATTAGCAGCAACGTAATCTCATGCCCGTGTTCTGGAAAACATTAACATTTTCTATTTTAAAATGTCTTATTTTGGCCCTTTTAGAGAATTATTACTAAGAAATTCTATTAAAAACCCAAATCAGTTACTATGAAAAAAATAACTATTTAAATTATAGGACAAGTCCTAAAGAAGGCAGAAAGCTAAAGGGAAAAGGGGCTATTCTAGTTTCTTAAAGCCCAAGGGAACAATAAAGTATTTTATCCAGTGAAATATATTTTTGTCATTTTTAACATTTCTTTTTAAAAGTTGCCTTACGTATGAGTTTATCCTGTTTTTGTGAATATGTAGTCACATTTTGTCTCTATCCTTAAGGAAATTAAAATTTGATTGGAAAGACAAGATAAAGAAAAAGATGCAATTGATTCATTTCTACATGAGTGGAAAGGCATTGGTGCTATATGGCTTTAGAGAAAGGTATGTGGAACTGATAAAATGAAAATGGTGATTGAAACCTAGAATTGTCAGGGAGGGTTTTGGAGACAGTGGAGCCACCTGGGAGCAGCCTGCTTCAGACCTGCTCCTAGCCAGTTTTATGTTGATGAAGCATGACTTTGCTAACTGGGTTTACTTTACTTTCATGATCATTAACCCAAAATAGGCGTTGGTGATGCCCACCAATCTTACTGTTTTTTTTTTTGTCCACCACCCATTCTCCTATTCTCTTTTCTCTCCAAAACCTACAACACTTAATTTCCTTCCTTTATCCTTTACTTTCATTGGCATATATACATGGATCCTTTTAAACCTAAGTTGAACCATGTGACTCTTCTGCTCAAAACCTCTTAGTGCCTTCTCTTGTCCCTCAGATGAAAGCTACCATCTTGCAGTGACTTACAAGGCTATAAAGTCTGCCATCTACCACCCACTTTACTCCCCACTGTCTACCCACTCTCTGACCTTTCTTCTCCTACTCTCCTATTTGTTATATTCATTGGCCTCTGTGCTCTTCCTTAAAATACAGAGCATGCTCTTATGTAAGGACCTTTGCATTAGCTGTTCTCCTGCTTGAAAATTTCTTCCCTCAGATGCCTGTGTGGTTTCTCATTTCCTTCAGGCATCTGTTTATATATCAGAGAGGCTTTTTCCTGGCCATCTAAATAAAATACCGGTCCCCACTCTGACCTCAGCACTTTCTAACCCCTTTCTCTTCACATTTTATGCTTGTTTAGCAATTTATTGTCTGTAACTTCTTCTTTGAATGTAAGGAACTTTGTTCTGTGTTATATTCTTAGACCCTATGTGTTATAACACTTGATGAATGAATGAAGTAGACATTTTTAAAAAATGGGTAGACATTTGATAGATGAAGGCTAGTTAGGTCACTTCATTAGGGAAATGGTATGAGAAAAAAGTGGAAGTGGGAATATACATGATCAATTATAGAGACATTTAATAGACCAGTATGACTGGGGCATGGGGTTTGATTTGGGAAATGGATGGATAAAATTTAGGATGTTATGTTAGAATATATTGGGAAAAGTTCTGAAGAGTAAACTAAGACATTTTGAGTGTATGTGTAGGTAATGTGAAATGATTGCAGAAGAATGGAGCATGCCTTTCTTGCTGTTAAATAGGACAGACTCTATTAGGCACATCCCATAGAAGCTAACAATGTCTCCAATGTCCCTGCTGCTAGAGCTCCAGGATCTAAGCTTGGCTATTTTGGAATATAGGTGAACAGATTTTAATTAATTTTCATTTTAGAGATGGAAGACTCATTTGACATCATGTTGTTCAAGCTACTATTATGGTATTATAAGTGCTTTCATGGCAAAGACCATTGTTTGGCACAGGGCTCCCCAACCTCCAGGCCACAGACCAGGACCAGTCCATGGCCTGTTAGGAACGAGGCTGCATAGCAGGAGGTGAGTGGCAGGGTGAGCGAGTGAAGCTTCATCTTTATTTACAGCGACTCCCCATCACTTGCATTACTGCCTGAGCTCCACCTCCTGTCAGATCAGCAGCAGCAATAGATTATCATAGGAGTGTGAACCCTATTGTGAACTGCTCATGTGAGGGATCTAGGTTGTGCACTTTTTTTTTTTTCCATCAAAGACCAAAAGTAGATAAAACCACAAAGATGGGGAAAAAACAGAGCAGAAAAACTGGAAACTCTAAAAAGCAGAGCGCCTCTCCTCCTCCAAAGGAACGCAGTTCCTCACCAGCAACGGAACAAAGATGGACGGAGAATGACTTTGACGAGTTGAGAGAAGAAGGCTTCAGATGATCGAACTACTCCGAGCTACAGGAGGAAATTCAAACCAAAGGCAAAGAAGTTGAAAACTTTGAAAAAACTTTAGACGAATGTATAACTAGAATAACCAATAGAGAGAAGTGCTTAAAGGAGCTGATGGAGCTGAAAGCCAAGGCTCGAGAACTACGTGAAGAATGCAGAAGCCTCGGGAGCCGATGCGACCAACTGGAAGAAAGGGTATCAGTGATGGAAGATGAAATGAATGAAATGAAGCGAGAAGGGAAGTTTAGAGAAAAAAGAATAAAAAGAAACAAACAAAGCCTCCAAGAAATATGGGACTATGTGAAAAGACCAAATCTGCATCTGATTGGTGTACCTGAAAGTGACGGGGAGAATGGAACCAAGTTGGAAAACACTCTGCAGGATATTATCCAGGAGAACTTCCCCAAGCTAGCAAGGCAGGCCAACATTCAGATTCAGGAAATACAGAGAACACCACAAAGATACTCCTCAAGAAGAGCAACTCCAAGACACATAATTGTCAGATTCACCAAAGTTGAAATGAAGGAAAAAATGTTAAGGGCAGCCAGAGAGAAAAGTCGGGTTACCCACAAAGGGAAGCCCATCAGACTAACAGCTGATCTCTCGGCAGAAACTCTACAAGCCAGAAGAGAGTGGGGGCCAATATTCAACATTCTTAAAGAAAAGAATTTTCAACCCAGAATTTCATATCCAGCCAAACTAAGCTTCGTAAGTGAAGGAGAAATAAAATCCTTTACAGACAAGCAAATGCTGAGAGATTTTGTCACCACCAGGCCCACCCTAAAAGAGCTCCTGAAGGAAGCGCTAAACATGGAAAGGCACAACCGGTACCAGCCGCTGCAAAATCATGCCAAAATGTAAAGACCATCGAGACTGAGAAGAAACTGCATCAACTAACGAGCAAAAGAACCAGCTAACATCATAATGACAGGATCAAATTCACACATAACAATATTAACTTTAAATGTGAATGGACTAAATGCTCCAATTAAAAGACACAGACTGGCAAATTGAATAAAGAATCAAGACCCATCAGTGTGCTGTATTCAGGAAACCCATCTCACATGCAGAAACACACATAGGCTCAAAATAAAAGGATGGAGGAAGATCTACCAAGCAAATGGAAAATAAAAAAAGGCAGGGGTTGCAATCCTAGTCTCTGATAAAACAGACTTTAAACCAACAAAGATCAAAAGAGACAAAGAAGGCCATTACATAATGGTAAAGGGATCAATTCAACAAGAAGAGCTAACTATCCTAAATATATATGCACCCAATACAGGAGCACCCAGATTCATAAAGCAAGTCCTGAGTGACCTACAAAGAGACTTAGACTCCCACACAATAATAATGGGAGACTTTAACACCCCACTGTCAACATTAGACAGATCAACTAGACAAAAGTTAACAAGGATACCCAGCTCTACACCAAGCAGACCTAATAGACATCTATAGAACTCTCCACCCCAAATCAACAGAATATACATTTTTTTCAGCACCACACCACACCTATTCCAAAATTGACCACATAGTTGGAAGTAAAGCTCTCCTCAGCAAATGTAAAAGAACAGAAATTATAACAAACTGTCTCTCAGACCATAGTGCAATCAACCTAGAACTCAGGATTAAGAAACTCACTCAAAACTGCTCAACTACATGGAAACTGAACAACCTGCTCCTAAATGACTACTGGGTGCATAACGAAATGAAGGCAGAAATAAAGATGTTCTTTGAAACCAACGAGAACAAAGACACAACGTACCAGAATCTCTGGGACACATTCAAAGCAGTGTGTAGAGGGTTGTGCACTTCTTATGAAAATCTAATGCTTGATGATCTGAGGTGGAGCTGAGGCAGTGATGCTAGTGCTGGAGAGTGGCTACAAATACAGATTAACATTAGCAGAGAAGTTTGACTGCACAGAGATCATAATAAACCAATTGCTTGCAGACTGATATCAAAACCCTATCAGCAAGTGGCAAGTGACAATTAAGGTCCATCTGTTGGCAGGGAAGTTGATGTACTTCAGTTGTACAGCTGCATCTGGTGGCAGGCTTTAAGTCAGAGTCTGACACTTGTTTTAATCTCCACATGGCCTGCCCATTAATTCTTTTACTTCTTTTGTTTGCGCCTCTTTCTAACACTGTGCACTTGTCTCAATCACAGTTTTGGTATGCCCACAAGCTAACTCTAGGCAAAATGAGTGAAAAACAAACGTCACTAGAGAGCTTCTTTGAAAAGGAGGAAAAATTCAGTGATGAGACAGCAGAAGACTCTAACAATGCCAACAAAAGCTTCATTTAAATGAAAATACCAACAGTCCTACTTAAATTATGATTCATTGCAACAGGTGATATACATTCTCCAAGCCTGCTTTGTATACTGTGTGGCAATCAGCTATCCAAAAAAGGCCATGAAATATTTAAAACTGCTTCGCCACATGGAGACTAAGCATCCTGGATTAAAGGACAAGGCTTTTTGAGTTTTTTTTCTTTTTTTAAATTATACTTTTAAGTTTTAGGGTACATGTGCACACCGTGCAGGTTTGTTACATATGTATACATGTGCCATGTTGGTGTGCTGCACCCATTAACTCATCATTTAACATTAGGTATATCTCCTAATGCTATCCCTCCCCCCTCCCCCCACCCCACAACAGGCCCCGGTGTGTGTGATGTTCCCCTTCCTGTGTCCATGTGTTCCCATTGTTCAATTCCTACCTATGAGTGAGAACATGCGGCATTTGGTTTTTTGTCCTTGCAATAGTTTGCTGAGAATGATGGTTTCCAGCTTCATCCATGTCCCTACAAAGGAGATGAACTCATCCATTTTTTATGGCTACCTAGTATTCCATGGTGTATATGTGCCACATTTTCTTAATCCAGTCTATCATTGTTGGACATTTGGCTTGGTTCCAAGTCTTTGCTATTGTGAATAGTGCCGCAATAAACATATGTGTGCATGTGTCTTTATAGCAGCATGATTTATAATCTTTTGGGTATATACCAGTAATGGGATGGCTGGGTCAAATAGTATTTCTAGTTCTAGATCCCTGAGGAATCACTACACTGACTTCCACAATGGTTGAACTAGTTTACAGTCCCACCAACAGTGTAAAAGTGTTCCTATTTCTCCACATCCTCTCCAGCACCTGTTGTTTCCTGACTTTTTAATGATCGCCATTCTAACTGGTGTGAGATGGTATCTCATTGTGGTTTTGATTTGCATTTCTCTGATGGCCAGTGATAATGAGCATTTTTTCATGTGTTTTTTGGCTGCATAAATGTCTTCTTTTGAGAAGTGTCTGTTCATATCCTTTGCCCACTTTTTGATGGGGTCGTTTGTTTTTTTCTTGTAAATTTGTTTGAGTTCTTTGTAGATACTGGATATTAGCCCTTTGCCAGATGAGTAGATTGCAAAAATTTTCTCCCATTCTGTAGGTTGCCTGTTCACTCTGATGGTAGTTTCTTTTGCTGTGCAGAAGCTCTTGAGTTTAATTAGATCCCATTTGTCAATTTTGGCTTTTGTTGCCGTTGCTTTTGGTGTTTTAGACATGAAATCCTTGCCCATGCCTATGTCCTGAATGGTATTGCCTAGGTTTTCTTCTAGGGTTTTTATGGTTTTAGGTCTAACATTTAAGTCTTTAATCCATCTTGAATTAATTTTTGTTTAAGGCATAAGGAAGGGATCCAGTTTCAGCTTTCTATATATGGCTAGCCAGTTTTCCCAGCACTATTTATTAAATAGGGTATCCTTTCCTCATTTTTTGTTTTGTCAGGTTTGTGAAAGATCAGATACTTGTAGATATGTGGCACTATTTCTGAGGGCTCTGTTCTGTTCCATTGGTCTATATCTCTGTTTTGGTACCAGTACCATGCTGTTTTGGTTACTGTAGCCTTGTAGTATAGTTTGAAGTCAGGTAGCATGATGCCTCCAGCTTTGTTCTTTTGGCTTAGGATTGACTTGGGGATGTGGGCTGTTTTTTGGTTTCATATGAACTTTAAAGTAGTTTTTTCCAATTCTGTGAAGAAAGTCATTGGTAGCTTGATGGGGATGGCATTGAATCTATAAATTACCTTGGGCAGTATGGCCATTTTCATGATATTGATTCTTCATATCCATGAGCATGGAATGTTCTTCCATTTGTTTTTATCTTCTTTTATTTCACTGAGCAGTGGTTTGTAGTTCTCCTTGAAGAGGTCCTTCACATCCCTTGTAAGTTGGATTCCTAGGTATTTTATTCTCTTTGAAGCAATTGTGAATGGGAGTTCACTCATGATTTGGCTCTCTGTTTGTCTGTTATTGGTGTATAAGAATGCTTGTGATTTTTGTACATTGATTTTGTATCCTGAGACTTTGCTGAAGTTGCTTATCAGCTTAAGGAGATTTTGGGCTGAGACGATGGGGTTTTCTAGATATACAATCATGTCATCTGCAAACAGGGACAATTTGACTTCCTCTTTTCCTAATTGAATACCCTTGATTTCCTTCTCCTGCCTAATTGCCCTGGCCAGAACTTCCAACACTATGTTGAATAGGAGTGGTGAGAGAGGGCATCCCTGTCTTGTGCCAGTTTTCAAAGGGAATGCTTCCAGTTTTTGCCCATTCAGTATGATATTGGCTGTGGGTTTGTCATAGATAGCTCTTATTATTTTGAGATACGTCCCATCAATACCTAATTTATTGAGAGTTTTTAGCATGAAGGGTTGTTGAATTTTGTCAGAGGCTTTTTCTGCATCTATTGAGATAATCATGTGGTTTTTGTCTTTGGTTCTGTTTATATGCTGGATTACATTTATTGAGTTGCGTATGTTGAACCAACCTTGCGTCCCAGGGATGAAGCCCACTTGATCATGGCAGATAAGCTTTTTGATGTGCTGCTGGATTCCGTTTACCAGTATTTTATTGAGGATTTTTGCATTGATGTTCGTCAGGGATATTGGTCTAAAATTCTCTTTTTTTGTTGTGTCTCTGCCAGGCTTTGGTATCAGGATGATGCTGGCCTCATAAAATGAGTTAGGGAGGGTTCCCTCTTTTTCTATTGATTGGAATAGTTTCAGAAGAAATGGTACCAGCTCCTCCTTGCACCTCTGGTAGAATTCGGCTGTGAATCCATCTGGTCCTGGACTTTTTTTGGTTGGTAGGCTATTAATTATTGCCTCAATTTCAAAGCCTGTTATTGGTCTATTCAGAGATTCAACTTCTTCCTGGTTTAGTCTTGGGAGGGTGTATGTGTCGAGGAATTTATTCATTTCTTCTAGATTTTCTAGTTTATTTGTGTGGAGGTGTTTATAGTATATTCTGATGGTAGTTTGTATTTCAGTGGGATCGGAGGTGATATCCCGTTTATCATTTTTTAATGTGTCTATTTGCTTCTTCTCTCTTTTCTTCTTTGTTAGTCTAGCTAGCAGTCTGTCAATTTTGTTGATCTTTTAAAAAAAAACCAGCTCCTGGATTCATTGATCTTTTGAAGGGTTTTTTATGTCTCTATTTCCTTCAGTTGTGCTCTGATCTTAGTTATTTCTTGCCTTTTGCTAGCTTTTGAATGTGTTTGCTCTTGCTTCTCTAGTTCTTTTAATTATGATGTTAGGGTGTCAATTTTAGATCTTTCCTGCTTTCTCTTGTGGGCATTTAGTGCTGTATATTTCCCTCTACACACTGCTTTGAATGTGTCCCTGAGATTCTGGTATGTTGTGTCTTTGTTCTCTTTGGTTTCAAAGAACATCTTTATTTCTGCCTTCATTTCGTTATGTACCCAGTAGTCATTCAGGAGCAGGTTGTTCAGTTTCCATGTAGTTGTGTGGTTTTGAGTGAGTTTCTTAATCCTGAGTTCTAGTTTGATTGCACTGTGATCTGAGAGAGAGTTTGTTATAATTTCTGTTCTTTTACATTTGCTGAGGAGTGCTTTACTTCCAACTATGTGGTCAATTTTGGAATAGGTGTGGTGTGGTGCTGAAAAAAATGTATATTCTGTTGATTTGGGGTGGAGAGTTCTGTAGATGTCTATTAGGTCTGCTTGGTGCAGAGCTGAGTTCAATTCCTGGATATCTTTGTTAACTTTCTGTCTCGTTGATCTGTCCAATGTCAACAGTGGGGTGTTAAAGTCTCCCATTATTATTGTGTGGGAGTCTAAGTCTGTTTGTAGGTCTCTAAGGACTTGCTTTATGAATCTGGGTGCTCCTGTATTGGGTGCATATATATTTAGGATAGTTAGCTCTTCTTGTTGAATTGATCCCTTTACCATTATGTAATGGCCTTCTTTATCTCTTTCGATATTTGTTGGTTTAAAGTCTGTTTTATCAGAGACTAGGATTGCAACCCCTGCCTTTTTTTATTTTCCATTTGCTTGGTAGATCTTTCTCCATCCTTTTATTTTGAGCCTATGTGTGTTTCTGCATGTGAGATGGGTTTCCTGAATACAGCACACTGATGGGTCTTGACTCTTTATCCAATTTGCCAGTCTGTATATTTTAATTGGAGCATTTAGCCCATTTACATTTAAGGTTAATATTGTTATGTGTGAATTTGATCCTGTCATTATGATGTTAGCTGGTGCTTTTGCTCGTTAGTTGATGCAGTTTCTTCCTAGCCTCGATGGTCTTTCCAATTTGGCATGTTTTTGCAGTGGCTGGTACCAGTTGTTCCTTTCCATGTTTAATGCTTCCTTCAGGAGCTCTTTTAGGGTGGGCCTGGTGGTGACGAAATCTCTCACCATTTGCTTATCTGTAAAGGATTTTATTTCTCCTTCACTTATGAAGCTTAGTTTGGCTGGATATGAAATTCTGGGTTGAAAATTCTTTTCTTTAAGAATGTTGAATATTGGCCCCCACTCTCTTCTGGCTTGTAGAGTTTCTGCCGAGAGATCAGCTGTTAGTCTGATGGGCTTCCCTTTGTGGGTAACCCGACCTTTCTCTCTGGCTGCCCTTAACATTTTTTCCTTCATTTCAACTTTGGTGAATCTGACAATTATGTGTCTTGGAGTTGCTCTTCTTGAGGAGTATCTTTGTGGTGTTCTCTGTATTTCGTGAATGTGAATGTTGGCCTGCCTTGCTAGCTTGGGGAAGTTCTCCTGGATAATATCCTGCAGAGTGTTTTCCAACTTGGTTCCATTCTCCCTGTCACTTTCAGGTACACCAATCAGATGTAGATTTGGTCTTTTCACATAGTCCCATATTTCTTGGAGGGTTTGTCTGTTTCTTTTTACTCTTTTTTTCTCTAAACTTCTCTTCTCGCTTCGTTTCATTCATTTGATCTTCAATCACTGATACCCTTTCTTCCAGTTGATTGAATTGGCTACCAAGGCTTGTGCATTCATCAGATAGACCTTGTGCCGTGGTTTTCAGCTCCATCAAGTCCTTTAAGGACTTCTCTGCATTGGTTATTCTAGTTAGCCATTTGTCTAATCTTTTTTCAAGGTTTTAACTTCTTTGCCATGGGTTTGAATTTCCTCCTTTAGCTCGGAGTAGTTTGATCATCTGAAGCCTTCTTCTCTCAACTCATCAAAGTCATTCTCTGTCCAGCTTTGTTCCATTGGTGGTGAGGAGCTGCCTTCCTTTGTAGGAGGAGAAGCACGCTGATTTTTAGAATTTTCAGTTTTTCTGCTCTGTTTTTTCCCCATCTTTGTGGTTTTATCTACCTTTGGTCTTTGATGATGGTGACATACAGATGGAGTTTTGGTTTGGATGTCCTTTCTGTTTGTTAGTTTTCTTCTAATAGTGAGGACCCTCAGCTGCAGGTCTGTTGGAGTTTGCTGGAGGTCCACTGCAGACCCTGTTTGCCTGGGTATCAGCAGTGGAGGCTGCAGAACAGCGGATATTGGTGAACAGCAAATGTTGCTGCCTGATCGTTCCTCTGGAAGTTTTGTCTCAGAGGTGTACCCAGCCGTGTGAGGTGTCAGTCTGCCCCTACGGGGGGTGCCTCCCATTGAGGCTACTCAGGGGTCAGGGACCCACTTGAGGAGCCAGTCTGTCCATTCTCAGATCTGAAGCTGCATGTTGGGAGAACCACTACTCTCTTTAAAGCTGTCAGACAGGGACATTTAAGTCTGCAGAGGTTTCTGCTGCCTTTTGTTTTGCTGTGCCCTGCCCTCAGAGGTGGAGTCTACAGAGGCAGCCAGGCCTCCTTGAGTTGCAGTGGGTTCCACCCAGTTTGAGCTTCCCGGCTGCTTTATTTACTTACTCAAGCCTGGGCAATGGTGGTTGCCCCTCCCCCAGCCTTGCTGCTGCCTTGCAGTTTGATCTCAGGTTGCTGTGCTAGCAATGAGCTAGGCTCTGTGGGCGTAGGCCCCTCTGAGCCAGGCGCGGGATATAATCTCCTGGTGTGCCGTTTGCTAAGACCATTGAAAAGCGCAGTATTAGGGTGGGAGTGACCCGATTTTCCAGGTGCCATCTGTCACTCCTTTCTTTGACTAGGAAAGGGAATTCCCTGACCCCTTGCACTTCCCGGGTGAGGCGACGCCTCGTCTTGCTTCGGCTCATGCTCGGTGCACTGCACCCACTGTCCTGCACCCACTGTCTGACAATCCCCAGTGAGATGAACCCGGTACTTCAGTTGGAAATGCAGAAATCACCCGTCTTCTGTGTTGCTCATGCTGAGAGCTGTAGATTGGAGCTCTTCCTACTCGGCCATCTTGGCTCCACCCCGACTTTCTTTTCTTTTCTTTTTTTTTTTTTTTTTTTTTCCTCTGAGATGGAGACCCAGGCTAGAGTGCAGTGGTGCGGTCTCCACTCACTGCAACCTCTGCCTCCCTGGTTCAAGTGATTCCCCTGACTCAGCCTCCCAAGTAGCTGGGATTACAAGCATGTGCCACTGTGTCAGGCTAATTTTTGTATTTTTGTATTTTTTAAATTAGAGACAGGATTTTGCCATCTTGGGCAGACTGGTCTCAGACACCTGACTTCAGGTAATCCTCCTGCCTCAGTCTCCCAACATCCTGGGATTACAGGTGTGAGCCACTGTACCCAGCCTGGAGTTTTTCAAAAGAGAAAAAATGTGAACATGAAGAATAATTGCTTTTTTAAGGCCACCACTTCATCAAATGTGTCTGCACTGAGAGCATCATTTTTAGTGTTTAACCACATTGCTAAGCTAAGAAACCCTTTACTATTGGTGAATAACAGTTGATCCTGCCTGATGCTAAGGACATTTGTCGTGAACTTTTAGGAGAGGCTGCAGTTCAAATGGTGGCACGTGTTCCTCTTTTGGCTAGCATCATAACTAGACAAATTGATGAAATATCAGAGGATATTGAGACACAAATGTTAGAAAAGATTAGTGAGCCACTGTGGTATGCAATCCAGGTTGATGAGTCTACCAATGTTGACAACAAGACAATACTTGTTTTTGTACAATATATTTTCAGAAGGATGTGCATGAGGATATGTTATGTGCACTTTTGTTGCCAACCAACACCATAGCTGCAGAACTATTCAAGTCTTTGAATGATTACATATCAGGAAAACTGAATTGGTCATTTTGTATCAGTATATGCATGGACAGAGTGGCTGCCATGACTGGACAGCTTTCAGGTTTCACTACTTGGGTCAAAAAGTCACTTCTGAATTTGAGTCCACACACCGTGTCATGCATAGAGAAATGCTGGCTAGCTGAAAAATGTCACCTGAACTTAACAATGTTTTGCAGGATGTGATTAAAATTATCAAGCACATTGAAGTACATGCCCTTAACTGACGTCTGCGCAGCTCTGTGAGGAAATGGATCAGAGCACACACATCTTCTCTTATACACAGAAGTGAGATGGTTTTCTAAAGGTAGATGACTGGCCAGAGGTTTTGAGTTACGAGAGCCACTCCAGAGATTTCTTTCAGAAAAACAGTCACCACTAGCAGCACATTTCAGTGACACAGAATGGGTCACAAAACTTGTTTACTTGTGTGACATACTCAGCTTGCTCAATGAACCCAATCTGTCACTTCAGGGGAGAAGGACAACTGTGTTCAAGTCGGCAGATAAAGTGGCTGCATTCAAAGCCAAACTGGAATTATGGGAGCAATGAATGAACATTGGGATTTCTAATATGTTTCAAACATTAGCAGAGATCTTGGAAGAGATTTAGCCAGGGGCTTCTTTCTCCCAGCTGGTGCATGATCACCTATCTCAGCTTTCAACAGAGTTTGAGCATTGCTTTCCAACCACAAAAGACCCCCAACCTGGGAAGGAATGGATCCACGACCCATTTGTGAATAAGCCAGGTAAATTGACTTTGTCTGTGCTAGAAGAGGATCAACTGCTTGAGATCGCAAATGATGGTGGCCTTAAAAATAAGTTTGAGACAATTTTAAATCTCCATACATTGTGGATTAAAGTCAAAGTGGAATATCCCGAGATTGCCAAAAAAATCACTGAAAAGCCTGCTTCCATTTCCAACATCGTATCTTTGTGAAACAGGGTTTTCTGCAGTGACAGAAACCAAAACGAGATTATGGAGTACACTAAACTTAAGCGACACACTTCTGGTTTCACTGTCTCCCATCATCCCCAGATGGGACCATCTAGTTACAGGAAAACAAGCTCGGGGCTCCCACTGATTCTACATTATGGTGAGTTGTATAATTATTTCATTGTATATTACAATGAAGTAATAATAGAAATAAAGTGCACAATAAATGTAATGCACTTGAATGATCCCGCAACCATCCCCCGCCTTCCAGTTCGTGGAAAAAATTGTCTTCCATGAAACTGGTCCCTGGTGCCAAAAAGGTTGGGGACTGCTGGTTTAGCACATTGTCTGGCATTTAATAGTAGCCAGTAAATATTGATTATATGAATAATATTTGTTGAGTAGAAACTAATTTGAAAGAATTTGAATGACTTACCTTAAGCTCAGCCAATAGAATGTTTCCCGAGCTAGTTTTGGCAGTTGTTCTTCATGTTTTCTAGAGAACAAGTAATTCAAGTGATCAGCCACATAGTTCAAACTTGAGACTTGACTTTTTCACCTTAATAATTAACTATCAGAATTTGACATTATTTGTTTTATTAGAGGTAAATAACTAAATGAGATAAACTTTGGATTAAAATGGAATAGATTAGTACTGTCAGCACAATTTATTTTCCTTCTGACTAGTTTCCTATCCTCAGTTGATTGCTTATTAGGATTATAATCTTATCTAGAATGCATAGTGAATGTTCTTTATCAAAATTAACTTTATTTGGGACTTTACTTGGTTGCTTACTGGCAACTTTGCCATTAGAAAGCCATATCTGTTTTTAGGTGCTTAAAAACTCCCTTTTCCTGATTCTTCCTTCGTATCAAGAAGAGATAAAAATTTATTTGTTTTGCTTTTATATATTAAATGTTCAGTGACTTTAAAAACTGAGTGAGATAGGAATTTGAATCGATGAGAACCTTGTGTTAGAAAATCTATTGAGTTTATAAAACTTTCTTTATAAAGCTTTCTCTTACCCCTAGATCTTCCATCTGTTTTATTGTGTTGTGTGTGTATGTTTTGAAATTAACTTAAATGTCTTCTAACCTGGCAATTTTACCTTTATTTCTCTTCTCACTGCTCCAGATTCCTCACAAGACAGCATCTCTTTGGGTAAATTCCATAGCAGTTGAAAGAGAGCTTTCGATGACACTATTCAGATCAGTGGGAGTTTTTGTTTTTCTGACAGGTGATCTTTTATATCTTTACCTGAATTTCTGATGGAGGTCAAGGCTTTTTTCTCTAAAAAAATTATTTAAAAATGTATGTTGAACGAGGAGAAACAAAATCTAATTTTTGAAAAAAAAAGGATAGAAGAACTATTTTCTCATAGTAATAATTTGGAAGCAGTGATTTAAGATTAGCATGGGTTTAGTGACTAGTCAAGTGGATAGTTTAAGAAAAAGAGGCCAGTAAGGAGGGTATTGCATTGTTCCAAGACTCAGTTATTAGGGTTACAGGGAACTCAGTTGTTAGGGATTAGGGTATTAGGGAAATGGGAAAGAATGTATGAATGTAAAGGTACAATTGGCTCTTCTAGAGAGTAGTAAGGGAGAAATACAAATAGTTGTAGAAATAAGGCGTTCAGGAGGGAAAACCAGTTTTAGATATATTGAGGGGTTAGAAGGGGAGAAGGACAAGGAGGTAGAAATAGCTACCAGATAGGTGATCAATTGGACAAGAAGCTAGAAGAGATGTCAATTTCTGAAATAGAGTTATTAAATTTCAGGAGTCTAGTGTCCTTTTATGCAAAGACGATTTCTCAGTGGAGACAGAACAAGGAGAAGCAGGAGGAATTAACATTCTTGAACCTGTCTGTAAATCATATACCATGCCAACTTTTCATAAATGTTATTTCAGTGATTCTTACACTAAGCCTATGAGGATATGAGCCTCCCTTTTTAGATGAGGATGTTAAGGGACTTGTCCAAGCTCTTACAGTGAGTGCACTTGGTGGAGCCAGAGTTAAACTCCAAAGCCATACTCTTCCTATTTATATCACATCGACTCTGACACCTAGACAGGGAAAAATTGGAAAGGAACTTTAGAGGTAGAAATTAACGTAGAAATTAAGAAATGCATAGGTATAAGGCAGATGGAGAGCATGAAGGAATTAAATTGTTTTAAAAAGAAAACAGAGTAGCTCAGGCAGGTGAGACTTTGACTGTTTCACCAGTAATATTTTATTCAAAACCTGGTTATATAAGTGTAGAGTTGATTCTACTTGAGATTTATTTCAGTATTCTGGTGGCTGGTATGCTTGAATTTTTCTCTTGATATTTCATCTACTCAATATATTGGAACGTTGCCACGTAACATAAACATATTACCATCTTTGGCTAGAGATTCCATGAGAGATAGCTACTAAAATTGCGAGAATTTAGAAAGATTCTTATTATAATATCTTATCATACTCCTGACTAGTAACCAAACCATGGCAAATATTGAGCCATAGAGGAAAAATATTTTGATTTGGCAACCAAAACACATAGCTCCGACACATAAATGTTGTCTTTACTGTTTATTTAACATTAAAAGTTGAGCTATGCAATAATATTAGATTTGAGCATATGAAATTGCCAATTGTTAAATCGAACTAAATATGGCCTGAGAAAGCGTCCATATTTCCATATTTGAGTCCTTATAGACAAACCATAACCTAACTTAGTAGGTAGACAAGACTGAAAACCTAACTTAGGAGTATGCTAGTGTAACAACAGCTGTGTATCAGTCAATCCCAGCAGCCAGACTTCAATCACTCATACACTGCTGACTGTTCAAACTGTGTTCAAATAAGGCAAAAGCCAAGCTGTAACCAATCCAGCTGTTCCTGTACTACACTTCTGTTTTCTGTATGTCGCTTCCCTTTTTTGTCTATAAATTTGTTCTGACCATGAGACATCCCTGGAGTTTCTCTTAATCTGCTGTGATTCTTCAGGCTGCCTGATTCATGAATTGATTTTTTTTCCTTGCTCAATTACACTCTGTTAAATTTAATTTGTCTGAAATTTTCCTTTAACACCAATATTCCATGATTTTTAAAACAGTAATAAATAATAAACTTTATTGACATTATCAAATCTTAATGATGTACTAAATGATTAACATAATTATTTAATTCTTAAAGCAAAATTGTGAAATTGATATTATTTCCTCTTTTTAGAGATGAGGCTAAAAAATGTTGAGTTGTCCAAGGGCTCTTAGGTTGGATGGTAGCAAAGTTCGGGTTTGAGCCAATATCTCTTTGACTTTATATGTCCTGCGTTGTAGAACACTAGGTTGATTCCTTATGGGAAATTACAAACATGAAGATACATTTAATAATAATTACTGGCCTGCAGCATTCATCTCACATAGAGTGTGTTAGTTTCATTTTAACTAAGCCATACAAAAATGGATATCCACTCTAGCTGCTTGTGAGTTCCTAATGTGGCTTTTGAGTTTAGAATAACCCTTTTTTATCCTTTCTGAGGCCAATCCAATATGGCTTTTCCTCATTCTTCTTGAAAATTCCTTCTCTAACATTTCTGCTTTTGTTGCTTAAATATCCTTTGGAAAATAGGGAAGATGTTTGAAACAGCATATCAGTAAGAAAGGATTTATTTCCTTTCTATTTGTTGTTTCTCTTTTAATGAAGTGCTGTAGTAGTTCTGTACTATAAAGTTGCAGCAAACACTGAATTAGCAAATACAGAGCCATTGCTACTAGGAGAAATACAAGGTTAAGTTTCTGGTCACATTTTTTATCAACCAATCAATACATAACCTTGTTTAGTATATGTTTCTGTTTAAAAACACCTCTTTAATATGTCTTTTGTACAAATAATTAACTGTATACAGTATTTCTTTATAATAAAGCCCTAGCTGAAAAGGATGTAATTTTTTCCAAAGCTTGAGTAATGTGACTATAAATTTCTTTGGTTTTCAGCCTCACAACAATGCTGTACACTATGCTTATTTTTTAAAAAATAGGTCATCATCTCATGAATCCACAAATTTAGCCACTTTTTCATCTTTTCCATAGCTTCATTATGCACTGTAGATGTTATTTAAGCACTGTCTGGTGTGGCCTTTGGTATCGATTACCAAATTTCTTCTTTCTTTTTCTGGATGTGTTGTATTGTTCATTCATTAACATTGAATTCATGGCCAACAGTACTCTAGCTCGTGCCTGAAGGAGGTTTACCTCTAGCTCGTGCCTGAAGGAGGTTTACCTAACACACATATTTTCTCCATTAAGTATATCACAGCCTTCTTGCACTTAGAAACACTTGGCAGCACTTAAGCACTGTGCTTGGAAGCCATTTTAAACAGCAGAATCACCAACAAAAAGCACAAAAATGTAAAAACAGTGGCACTAAATAGGTCAGGAAAAGAACACGTGTTTACAGTTCAAGAGCTGAAACAAGAAGGCAGAGCATCTCCTTGTTTGACCTCAGTTGGGAACATGCGTGTCCAGCGACTCCAATTTTTTGCCTTTCTGTGTATGTCCACAAATGACCAAGAGTCGAGGATACTGACTTTAAGGTTACAAATAAATTTTATCAGGTAGACAAATATGCAAATACAGAATTATAAACAAGGATCAACTGTAATTCGATTTATTGCAAACCACAGTTTTGTATGCATTGCAATTTTCAGGACTTTTATGATGCTTTGAAGGAATTAGCAAGAATAAAGTAATTAGTAAGAATAAAGTTGTCACATGCTTTATTACTGTATATTTCTCAGAATACCTATGTAAAGAAAATTTTTAGATTTATTATCAGGTTACTATTAGCCATATAGAAGCTGAAGTAAGTAATTATTTTCAAATCACAGAATAAGCTACCAGTTGGCTAAAATGCAACTGTGGCAAAACAGTACCGGATTGCTAGGGTTTTGTTGTTGTTGTTGTTTTCATTTTTGTTGGTACTACCTAATACTTGTAATTAATATTATAACAGAAGGAAAACAAGATTCATTCTAAATTGTTAATAGGAATAGCTAACCTAGACTTAATGGTAGCAGAGTCTGTGAAGCAAGTCTCTTCTCTATGACTTCATTATAAAACAAATAATAAATAACAGGGATTTTTTTAAAGGCCTGCTTATAGAAAATGATTCCTTCGAAACTATAGCCTTTTAAAAAAAATTATCTCCTATGCCCACTCAAAGGTACATGTTTATTTAATACATATTTATTGAAGGCTTTAACAATATTTTCAGTTTTTAACATTTGCATAACAAATCTGATAGTAGTGGTTAAAATATCAGGCTGTGGAATTAAGCCTTGTTTCAAATCCTGGCTCTACCTTGTACTAGCTATGTGGATTTGGGCATTATATTTATTGTCTCTGAGTTTGTTTTCTCCATTTGAAAAACTGGTGAAATAATAAAACATTATTTCATACATACGTAAATATATGAAATATATAATCATATGGGTATATAAAATATATGAAATCTATATTTTATATACACCATAAAAATTAGTATATGATTTATATACATAAATAATTTTTAGGTTGTGAGAGTTAAATTCATAATCTGTATAAGATGCATAGCACTTTCTAAGCATTTTATAAAAAGTATTTATTATTATTATAAAAAACCTGTTTTAAATGAGAATACAATAACTTTTGACTCTTCTTGTGGAAAGGCAGAGAGGCAAAAGTTATTGTAGTTTCATGAAAGAATATAATGGAAGACACTATGGAAGACAGTGTTTATATCACTCCTGTTATTTATTATTTGTTTTATAATGAAGTCCCAGAGAAGTTAAGTGACTTGCTTGCCAGACTCTACCACTGTTAAATCTGGGCCAGCTGTTCCTCTTATGAATTTACAATGAATCCCATTTTCCCACTGTTATTGATTACAAGAAAATGTAATAAGTCACTTGAAATGACATGTGGGCCAAGATCATATTTGTTGTCTTGTGGTTCCTGGTTGCCCAGCTCATTGCCTAGTACCTCCCCAGTGTACATCCACAGTGTGTGATTTTTGAATAAACAGGTTAAATGCATAAGGTCACACAGTTTTTATGTTGTAAATCAGTCTTTTTGTTTTCCATTTCCACTTTTATTTTCCAGTGTCATTGCCATTGTATCTGCACATCATAGGCACTACACTAAATTGATAAAGGAAGGGCTACAAAGATACATAAAACACAGTTCCTGTACAAGGACCTTCTAGTCTATCACAGATTGCAAATGGATGGTTTCCTATGGTTGCTATAACAAATTACCACAAACATGGTGATATAAAACCATGGAAATGTACTCTTTCCCAGTTCTGGAGGCCAGATGTCTGAAATCAAGGTGTCAGCAGGTCCAGGCTTCATTAGAAGGCTCTTGAGTAAATTCTATTCCTTGCCTCTTACAGCATCCGATGACTCTAGGCATTCCTTGGCTTGTGGCTGCATCACTCCAATCTCCACCTGTCACATTGCCTCCTCTTCTTCTATCTCTTTTCCTCTGTGTGTCTTTCATAAGTATACTTACTTGTTATTGGATTGAAGGCCTGCTCATATTATCCAGGATGATCTCATTTCAAATGCTTAAATACATCTGCAAAGCCCATTTTTCCAAATAAAGTAACAGTCATAGTTTCCAAGGATTTGATATGGATATTTTGAATGACTTTTTTTTTTTAGCTTACCACGGATAGCAACAATTGTCAGTCCGTTTTTATTAGGGAACAAACTGTTCCTTACTTCAGGTGTGAGGAATGATCATGTTGCCAATTATAAGCAGAGAGATGGTAGTATGTACAAAACACAGCTCAGCTATGCTTAAGAATTGTATTGTTAGAGTATATTAAATTCTGAATATCTTCCCAACCACCCATGCTAAATTGAGAAATTTAATATGCAGCTCCCATCCCCACCCCTGGAAGGATAGTGGAATGCAGGCTCTGGAATTAGATTACTTGGCTATAAATCCCTCATCCTATCCCCATCATTTACTAGCCACATGGCCTTAAATAAGTCTTGCCTGTAAAGTTGGAATTATAATCGTACTTCTTGTGAGGATTAAATGAGCTAATACATGTAAAGCATTTAGAACAATACCTGGCACATAGTAAGCACTTAATATGCATTAACTATTATTAGCTATTGCTGTACTTGTCTTTGTTGGAGATACAGGAGAAATATATTGTAGTAAATATATATATATATATATTTATATATATATATAAATATAAATATATATATATATAGTCTCTTTCCTTGAGGTCTCTAATATCCTGTAGAGGAGACAGGATGAACATAGCTGAGTTCTGGTTGTAGAACGATATACCAAAAGTCTATCTCGGAGGTTGTTGTATTAAATCTTCTGCAAGATAAAGGAGGTCTTAACTGGAGCTGTGATATGATATAAAAAGGTTGGATAAATGAAGAGTTTTTAAGGAAAAATGGACAAACCTTGGTAACTTTATTCTACCTTGTTATGAGTGGGGAAAATACTCTTTTCCTTAGTTCTATTCTATTTCTAAAACCTGCATTGATTAGCCTTTTTCTCTAAAATGAATTAATTATAAGATTCTTTCAAGATATCAAGATATCAGGTTTTCTGAATCTGAACTCTTTTGATTTCTGAAGAACCCCCGATGTCGAACAATTTGTTCAGGCGAACTGAGTGCCCAAAGCCTAACCTAGTTCCAACCTCAACTGTTTGCATTATTCTCTGGTGAATAATCTACACTTACATCTACTTGCTTCTTCTCTTACAATTCTTGAAACACATGAGCAGGGTCTCAAACACCTCTGATATGAAAGAGAATTTCCTGAATAAATTACATATGCTTATATTTTTCAATAAATATTTATTCTCCTTGTAGGCATCCAACAGAGTGAACATTGATTCAGCCAGATATTTCAACACTCTAATCTCAGCAACTGTTGCAGTTTCTTCATTAAATCTAATAAGATTTCATGAAAAGCAGTCACCCAAACAATACCAGAACACATGACTATTGTGTCTTCCATCCATATAATGGATACTTTAAGATGAATATATTGGCGCCTCAAGTTGAATTTCCATGCCTAATATACAACTAGAATTTGATGTAAATAGAAATAGCCAAGAAGAAAGAGTAAATGTCTTAAGAAAAGAGGTGGCTGTTGTTTCTATTCTTTGATCAGTTAGTTTACTCTCACAGTAGTTTTTCTACTTTGTAGACATCAAACAGTGCACACTGATTCAGCCAGATATTTCAACATTATAATCTCAGCAACTGTTGCAGTTTCTTCATTAAATCTAATAAGATTTCATGAAAACCAGTCACCCAAACAAATGTGAAACAGGAATCCACTTAGGAAATAATGCTGAAGAAAATAAAATCAAAAGTAAATGAGAAGAACACCGTTACTTTATTTTCATAGTTCAGGCTTCATACAGTTGTTATTCATTCAAAGATGATAAATCCCGCATTTCATCTGCTATATTGAATACTAGAATAACAAAACTACTATGTTGAAGATCAGAATAATAAAAGTGATAGCATTAAATTTTCTTACTAATGAAGGCTTAATGTTATTTTTATTCAACATCAGTTCCTTGCTTCCAGAATAATATTAGTACCGCTACATACAATCTTTAGTTAGTGTTGCTTATGGAGAGGTATTTATTAACAACAAAAGGGAATAAGGTGATACAATTTTTATAATGATTATATTGTGTCTTCCATCAATATAATGGATGCTTTATGATGAATATATTGGTGCCTCAAGTCGAATTACCATGCCTAACATACAAGTAGAATTTTCCATGATCTTTTTATATGAACGCCAGGTAATCCTTTTGTCTATAAAATTGCTGTAGCCTTTTAAAATCCTACATTAAGGATAATTAAAAGCAAAACTAGGCCGGGTGCAGTGGCTCACACCTGTAATCCCAGCACTTTGGCAGGCCGAGGTGGGTGGATCACAAGGTCAGGAGTTCAAGACCAGCCTGGCCAATATGGCGAAACCCCATCTCTACTAAAAATACAAAAATTAGCCGGGCATGGTAGCACCTGCCTGTAGTCCCAACCACTGCACTCCAGCCTGGGTGACAGAGTGAGACTCCATCTCAAAACAAACAAACAAACAAACAAACAAAACTATTTGGCATTACAAATCTTTCTTTTTTTCTTTTCTTTTCTTCTCTTTTTTTTTTTTTTTCCAGAGTCACTCTGTGTTGCCCAGGCTGGAGTGCAATGGTACGATCTCAGCTCACTGCAACCTCTGCCTCCTGGATTCAAGCAATTCTCCTGCCTCAGCCTCCTGAGTAGCTGTGATTACGGGTGCACGTCACCACAACTGGCTAATTTTTTGTATTTTTAGTAGAGATGGGGTTTTTCCATGTTGGCCAGGCTGGTCTCAAACTTGTTGCCTCAAGTGATCCACCCACCTCAGCCTCCCAAAGTGCTGGGATTACAGGCGTGAGCCACCATGCCCAGCCTACAAATCATTCTATTTGATCATTTACTCTTCCCCATATTTTAAACCCCTCTTTTGTCACTGTGTAAGTGGTTGGTGGTATTGGTAATAGGGGTATGGAGGATGATGAAGATGAATATAGTATTTTAAAATAAATTATATCTCCCCCCCCCATTTTTTTTTCCTTTTTGCTCATTATAGGCAATATGGAAAATACAAATTAGTAGAAAGGAAAGTTGGAAAACATCACCCAAATGTATTTCTTGAAAATTCCAGTGAAAAACTCAGGCCCCTTATTTTTTTCCTTGGCAAGAATGCTATATTCTTGTTCTTAGAAGTTGTTCACATCTGGTAAGGTAAGCTTAAGATTTACCTTTTGTTATAACTAAGATGTGATCATCAAGACAATCTATTTCAGAAGTACTATTTATGTGCCAGATGCTTTTTAAAGTTTTATAGGCCTGGATATTTTACCTTGGAGGCAGCATCTTCAGTATACATGAGAATTTACCTTTGGAGACAAAGGTGTTTGCAGGCAGGAAATTCTTTGAAGATTCTCAGCTGGTAATATAATGTAGGGCTAGCCTGCAATTAATGGCTCACCTTGGTGCTTTTACTTGGGTAACAGCTTTCTTATGAAAGATGCTTCCTTCTTTGGGTCAAAGTTGTGACTTGTAGTTTATCTAGACAGAAGATTGCTTATTTATTCAGATAATTTTGACATTTATAATCATGGGTATATAGCTCAAACATTGAAAATTGCAAACACTGTCCATTTTGTTACTACTTTGTTGATGGCTTTCTTGGAAAGGGTTACTACAGGCTCTGATTGATGGAAGGCAGAATAAGCCTTAAATTTATAATTCAATAATGTAGTTTATTATCATTTCCACCTGATCTGTATGAGTTATTTCAAAATTATATTGTATAGTAGAAATCACTGCAGTTCTTGTAAGAACAGTGATTTTGTTGCTTAGTGCAGTCTAGAAGAATATACAAGCAGTTCAATATAATAGTGTTACTAATACATGACTCAGGAATCAATATATAAAATTTATCATCTTTAAAAACCTGGTCATCTGTATCCAAAGTGTTTTTGGCTTCTAAACAAGGAACTTACCCACCTGGAGCTCCCTACCCCATACCTGTCTTATAAATACATTAAGAAGAACTACATTAACATGAGACTATATTTCTGGGGCTGTAAAATGCTTTCTGCATTGCTGATTAAGGGCAGGACTAAAGAAAATAGAACTAGGATGGTTGTCTTTCTTCCATTTGTAATCAAGCTTTTAGGGCAGAGTGTTGAGGGAGTGGTTTGAGCTAAGTAAGAGAAGACAGGAATAAGGAAAGATAGTAGCAAAGTTGTTTTTATTAACTTATAAATAACTCAATGATACAATTTCAGATAAACAGCCTGAGGGAGCAGAATGGAGATCTCAAAGAAAGAGCCATGTGTGTATCACTTATATATGATAAAGTGGCACTAGAAATCAGTGGACCTATATGTGAAAAATAAGTCTATAAAGTTAATAGAAGAAAAAGTGAATATCTCTGTGAACTAAGGGCTCGAGAAATGTCTTCTCAAGAAAATTTCAACCAATAAAGCACAGCCAATAAAGGAAACATTAATACATTAAAAATCAGGATTTTTGTTCAACAAAGCTTCCAGGGACAATATTAAAAGGCACATAACGTAAGGAAAGAATATTTTTGCTATGTCTATAATCAACAAGAGATTAGTATCTTGAATGTATAGAATGCCTGGAATCAACAAGAATACAGCAACAAGAAGAGAAAAATAGATGAAGAATAGGAACAGAAAATTTGCTTACAGAGAATTTGCTTAGGAAAAAACCCTAAAAGCTAACAAGCACATGTTCAAAATGATTAATAATTTTATTTATTTTTTTATTTTTTTATTTTTGGAGATGAAGATTTGTTTTTATTTTTTTATTTTTTGTTTTTTTGTTTTTCTTTTTTTCTTTTATTATTATTATTATTATTATTATACTTTAGGTTTTATGGTACATGTGCGCAATGTGCAGGTAAGTTACATATGTATACATGTGCCATGCTGGTGCGCTGCACCCACCAACTCGTCATCTAGCATTAGGTATATCTCTCAATGCTATCCCTCCCCCCTCCCCCCACCCCACAACAGTCCCCGAAGTGTGATGTTCCCCTTCCTGTGTCCATGTGTTCTCATTGTTCAATTCCCACCTATGAGTGAGAATATGCGGTGTTTGGTTTTTTGTTCTTGTGATAGTTTACTGAGAATGATGATTTCCAATTTCATCCATGTCCCTACAAAGGACATGAACTCATCATTTTTTATGGCTGCATAGTATTCCATGGTGTATATGTGCCACATTTTCTTAATCCAGTCTATCATTGTTGGACATTTGGGTTGGTTCCAAGTCTTTGCTATTGTGAATAATGCGGCAATAAACATATGTGTGCATGTGTCTTTATAGCAGCATGATTTATAGTCCTTTGGGTATATACCCAGTAATGGGATGGCTGGGTCAAATGGAATTTCTAGTTCTAGATCCCTGAGGAATCGCCACACTGACTTCCACAATGGTTGAACTAGTTTACAGTCCCACCAACAGTGTAAAAGTCTTCCTATTTCTCCACATCCTCTCCAGCACCTGTTGTTTCCTGACTTTTTAATGATTGCCATTCTAACTGGTGTGAGATGGTATCTCATTGTGGTTTTGATTTGCATTTCTCTGATGGCCAGTGATGGTGAGCATTTTTTCATGTGTTTTTTGGCTGCATAAATGTCTTCTTTTGAGAAGTGTCTGTTCATGTCCTTTGCCCACTTTTTGATGGGGTTGTTTGTTTTTTTCTTGTAAATTTGTTGGAGTTCATTGTAGATTCTGGATATTAGCCCTTTGTCAGATGAGTAGGTTGCGAAAATTTTCTCCCATTTTGTAGGTTGCCTGTTCACTCTGATGGTAGTTTCTTTTGCTGTGCAGAAGCTCTTGAGTTTAATTAGATCCCATTTGTCAATTTTGGCTTTTGTTGCCATTGCTTTTGGTGTTTTAGACATGAAGTCCTTGCCCATGCCTATGTCCTGAATGGTAATGCCTAGGTTTTCTTCTAGGGTTTTTATGGTTTTAGGTCTAACATTTAAGTCTTTAATCCATCTTGAATTGATTTTTGTATAAGGTGTAAGGAAGGGATCCAGTTTCAGCTTTCTACATATGCCTAGCCAGTTTTCCCAGCACCATTTATTAAATAGGGAATCCTTTCCCCATTTCTTGTTTTTGTCAGGTTTGTCAAAGATCAGATACTTGTAGATATGTGGCATTATTTCTGACGGCTCTGTTCTGTTCCATTGATCTATATCTCTGTTTTGGTACCAGTACCATGCTGTTTTGGTTACTGTAGCCTTGTAGTATAGTTTGAAGTCAGGTAGTGTGATGCCTCCAGCTTTGTTCTTTTGGCTTAGGATTGACTTGGCGATGTGGGCTCTTTTTTGGTTCCATATGAACTTGAAAGTAGTTTTTTCCAATTCTGTGAAGAAAGTCATTGGTAGCTTGATGGGGATGGCATTGAATCTGTAAATTACCTTGGGAAGGATGGCCATTTTCATGATATTGATTCTTCCTACCCATGAGCATGGAATGTTCTTCCATTTGTTTGTATCCTCTTTTATTTCCTTGAGCAGTGGTTTGTAGTTCTCCTTGAAGAGGTCTTTCACATCCCTTGTAAGTTGGATTCCTAGGTATTTTATTCTCTTTGAAGCAATTGTGAATGGGAGTTCACTCATGATTTGGCTCTCTGTCTGTCTGTTATTGATGTATAAGAATGCTTGTGATTTTTGCACATTGATTTTGTATCCTGAGACTTTGCTGAAGTTGCTTATCAGCTTAAGGAGATTTTGGGCTGTTATAAAAACAATGAGATATTACTTTCTACCTATTAAACTGGCAAAAGTTAGAAAGTTTGATAATGCCATACGTTGAAAGGCATGAGGGGATATAATTTAAAAACTATTAATAATAACTATAGATACAATGATTTGTTAAGGGATAAACAACATAGAAAGATGTAAATTGTGACATAAAAACATAAAATGTAAGGGCCTGGGGAATAAAAGTAGGGGGTATAGGAACCTTCATATTCTGCTGGTGGGATTGTACACTGGTACAGCTATTCTGGAAAACAAATGAAGAGTATGCTCACTCTTTGACTTTGAAATTTCACTTATGTGTTTATACCCCCATGGGAGTTCTCATGTGGGTCTATAAAGGGCCAGGTACGAGGGTATTTGTTGTAGCTTTATTTGCGGTGGGGAGTTGTGACAATCTGGATGTTCATTTTGAGGAGAATGCATAGATAAAATGTAATGATTGCACAACAAGGAATGTTATGCAACAATTAAAAGCAAACAGTTTGATGTTATATCTAGCAACATGAGTGGATCATAACATTGTGAAATAAACGGGCAGCAATATATAATACAATAACATTTACATGAATTAAAAATACATGCTCAGATAATAATACACATTTATAAAAGCATATGCAAGGACAAATATATTAAACACATTTAAGTGGTTGTCTGACTTATGAATGGGGATGTGAATGTGTTGTGGGTACAAGGAGAATTAAAAAAAATGAAAGAAGAGAGAGGCTTTGCAAGGATCAATGATGATGAAGTGTCATTAACTGAGTAGAATTAATTCTATCCTCTGCATTTGAGATCACAAGTAAAAATGATGTTAACAATGTCATAAAAACAACAGAATTTTTTTTAAAAATCCACAATTCTTCTACAAATTCTAAGTTGTTTGGAAAAATGGATTATGTTGTTATTCTTGTTAGTCTTTGTAACTCTGGTGCCTCACATGTAGTAGTCAGTATTAGACTTTTGTTAATTTAATGAATAAATGAATGGATGAATGAATAGAACTAATTATTTTCAGTAATTCTGTATTCCTTACAGTTGTTATCAAATTTTAAACTGCTCTGAATCAGGGAAATATAGCCTCAGTAATGTGCACTATATCACAAACTGTGAAGATGATACCAGAGGCTTCTTGCTGAAATGCAGATTTAATTACTTACATGATTAAATACTTTATTGGTTTTATTTAAGGTTTTTAGGGGGAAATAACTTTTTAAAATTTAACAGACACACGATTTGGCTTCTGATTACCTGTTTTTTTGCCTCATCCTTTTCCTCAAGTACCTTGAGCTTTATGCCGTGGGAAACTTCTTTCATTTTACAAATGGGGCATGTTGTTTCATGACCTTTTGCTTTTATACATTCTGATCTTGAAATAAAGCTCTTTCTCTCATGAAGTCACAAGGTGGTTTCAGATACTTGATACAATCAGAAAAGTTTATTTTAGGCCACTTTTTTGTGTTAGCACTTTCCTGAATTCAGGGAATGCAATGTTAAAAGGGTATATTGCTTAAGTCAATGTGCTTTTTAAATATTAGCCCACTTTGAGCAATGTTATTGAATCATTAATTTTCTACTAATTTAAGCCTACCTGTCCTTTCCCTCATTGAGGCAAAGATGTTTCCATAATTATAAGGTGTCAGTGTTGCAAAGGACCTGATATGGTTTGAATATGTGTCCCCTCCAAATGTCATGTTAAAATGTGGTCTCTGGTGTTGGAGGTGAGGCGTGGTGGGAGGTGTTTGGATCATGGGGACAGATCCCTCATAAATGGCTTGGTGCTATCCCTTGGTGAAAAGTGACCTCTTGCTCTGAGTTTACATGTGATCTATGTGTTTAAAAGTGGGTAACAGGCCAGGCATGGTGGCTCATGCCTGTAAGCCCAGCACTTTGGGAGGCCAAGGCAGGCAGATCACCTGAGGCCAGGAGTTCCAAGACCAGCCTGGTCAATGTGGTGAAACCCCATCTCTACTAAAAATACAAAAATTAGCCTGGCGTGGTGGCGGGCACCTGTAATCTCAGCTACTTGGGAGGATGAGGCAGGAGAATTGTTTGAACCTGGGAGGCAGAGGTTGCAGTGAGCTGAGATCACACCATTGCACTCCAGCTGGGCAACAAGAACAAAAGTGCATCTCAAAAAAAAAAAAAAAAAGTGGGTGACACTTGTTCCCCACCTGTTGCTCCTGCTTTCGCCACATGAAACACCTTCTCTCCCTTCACCTTCTCCCGCGATTGGAAACTTCCTGAGGTCTCTCTGGAAGCCAAGCAGGTGCTGGTGCCATGCTTCCTCTACAGCCTGCAGAACCATGAGCCAATTAAACCTCTTTTCTTTATAAATTGCCCAGTCTCGGGTATTTCTTCATAGCAATGCAAGAATGGCCTGACACAGGACCTTTTAGGTCACTATAGTACAAACCCTCAGGACATTGGTTACAGATGAAAGGGAATAGGAGAAGTGACTGGACTAATGTCATAGCATGTCTGTCTTCAGTCAAGGGTACTTTGAAGAAACCACATCATGTTTCTTCTTAATTAACTTCCAGCAAGAACTCAACACTTACCTAGGAAGATAAAAAAAGAAACATGAAGAAGAGAGAGTTAAAATATAAACTTGCCCATTTGTTACCTTGAGATTTGTGGGATTTTTCCTTTCCTATTGCGTAGGGGAAGTCTGGGCAAAAATAGTTGGCACTGGGCTTCAGACCAATGCAACTATTAACTATCTGATCTAGGAATGAACTGTGGTTATTTCCTTTCTGATGCTGAAGGGTAGGTAGAAAAAGGAAAGATTAGTATAGAAACCTTGTCGGTTCTAAGGCTTGACTTACATAAACTTGACTTTATGTAGTTTCCCATAAGCCAAGATGAGATTTTGGTGCTTATACTTCATATATGCCATGCTCACCCTTGAGAAGCTGATTGTGTGAGGAATGAGATGACCAGACAGGAGTCTCATTGAGATGTCATGCTCTCTCGCATTTTGTAAAATTACAGATAATCGTTTTGTTATCTAGTAATGTAAAGTGACTTTGATTTACGTTAAAAATACTTACCTAAGAATTTCCATAATTAATTTTATGGAATGCAGGACATATTTTTTGATATTTATTTGTTTATGTTTTTTATTTCAATGGTTTTTGGGATTCAGGCAGTTTTGGGTTACATGGGTAGCTTCGTTAGTGGTGATTTCTGAGATTTTGGTGCACTCGTCACCCGAGCAGTGTACACTGTACTCAATATAGTCTTTTATCCCTGACCCCCCTCCAACCCTTCCTCCCAACTCCCCAGAGTCCATTATATCATTCTTATGCCTTTGCATCCTCATAGATTAGCTCCCACGTATAAGTGAGAATATAAAATATTTGGTTTTTTTATTTCTAAGTTACTTCACTTAGAACAACAACCTCCAGATCCATCTAAGTTGCTGCAAATGGCATTATTTCATTCTGTTTTATGACTGAATAGCATTCCATGGTGTATATATACTACATTTTCTTTATCCACCCATTGATTGATGGACATTTAGGTTGGCTCCGTATTTTTGCAATTGTGAATTGTGCTACTATAAACATGCATGTGCATGTGTCTTTTTCATATAACAACTTATTTTCCTTTGCGTAAATACCCAGTAGTGGGATTGCTGGATCAAATGGTAGTTCTACTTTTAGTTCTTTAAGGAAGCTCCATACTGTTTTCTACAGTGGTTATACTAGTTTACACTCCCACCAGCAGTTAAAAATGTTCCCTTTTCACCACATCCACACCAACATCAATTATTTTTTGGTTTTTAAATTATGGCCATTCTTGGAATGCAGGAAATGTTAATAATAAGAAACCTGAACAGTGTATCTATGGGGATCCAAACAGTGCTAATTGCCCACAGGTGAACTAAGCATATGCTTAGGGTGCTTGCAAAAATAGGGTACCATATGTTTTTAAAAGAATTTAAATTATTAATTTTTAAAGGCATAAGAGTGGCCATCGTGAGGAAATTTAGAAACCTGTCAAGCTTCCTTACATGTTTTTTTCTCTTATAGGTTAGTATTGTTTTTATTTTGAATTACATAGTGGGGATGTATAGGGAGGGGGAAGTCTATGATTTTCAGTCCTTTAAAGGTTTTAGACCTTAATCTGAAAAATTCATTGTTCAAGCCAGGAGTAAGTGAGTCATGTGTGTAATAGACTTTTTTCTAGTATTTCCCAGGGCCTCAGAATTTCAGTCTTTACTGGTCAGATATTCCCTCTCCTTTTGCTTGTAGCCCCTGGTCAATTTGAAAGGATACCCACCGTAATTGGGTTGTTTCTGGGCTCTCCCAAGTTAAAATCTTACATCTATCTGTAACAAGTGGCAGTTTGGGGTCACTAGTGGTTACTCAACTGAATCATCCTTCAAATATTTAACTTTATTTGCTTTACCAGTTCATTATTTAAATTATTTTTTCCAAACTAAGCTTAGACTCTGTCTGAGGCTTGACCACATGTGAAGTCTGACATTTTTAAAGGTCAGCTGGTTTGAGTTATTTGTGTGTAAGAGTCAACAGATTTGTTTTTCTTTTTTGTTTTTTCCAATTGAGAAACCAAATAAAACGTACAAATATCTCATGAGCTTTCCTCAGACTTTCCCAGAAAGAGTTTATATTTGTGCTGAGACAAAGCACAGAGAAGTTGCAACCTCAAATGGCTTGGAGACAGTTCACATTGAAATAGCTGAAGAGTTAGGTAAATCTGTAGAAAGAAGACTTCCACTGGATTAAGTGTGAAGAAGAAAATATAACTTTGTTTTCTCTGTGTTATAGCAATCTACAGTATCATAAACTCCAATGGAGAACCACATTTGGGGCATGACTGGGGTGGGGCTAATATGGTAGCATGTGCTAAACTCTTTCTAGGATATTCTGTTGCCTCTGAGCTTATACCCAGCTCCATTATCTATATCAGCTTTTTGAGCTTAAGTCTCCATGGCAACTGCCAGCTAAATGCTCAGAAAAAAACCGTTTGGAGTCTACCCCCTTCTCCTAATTTATTTCTCCTCTAAATCGTGGTTCACTCGTGCCAGTCCTGGCAGAGGGTGATCTTCTTAGGATGCAAATTAGATAATCTTCATAACATAAAGCCCTAACTTTTTACCTTAGCCCGGAAGAGCCCCACATGATCTGAACTCCAGCCTGGAAGGATTAAAAGATCTTTTTGATATATTTGTACATATTTATGGGGTACATGTGAAGTTTTGTTATATACATAAAATGTGTAATGATCAAGCCAGAGTATTCAGGGTATTCGTCACCTGAACATTTATCATTTCTACGTGTTGGGTGCATTGCAAGTTCTCTCTTGTAGCTATTTTGAAAAATGCAATATATTGTTATTAGCTATAGTCACCCTACTCTGCTATCAGGCATTAGAACTTATTTTTTCTACCTAACAGTAGAAGGATTTTAATGTCAGCTGAGTTGAAGGGGCGCGTCACAGAGGGAGTAGAGGTGTGGCCATTAGTTGGTAGAAGAGCAACAATCAAAATACAGTCCCACCATTTAACTGTTTCCTGTTTTTGTCACCCTGGCAGCTTCCATGCTGCTACTTCTGAAGTCTTTTCATTATAGTATAAACAGCTCTCATTCAATATATGACTAGTACCTGTTTAAAAAATATGGCACTTTGATAGTATATGCTTAGGGGAAGGAACTGTTTCTGCTTCTCTGCCACCTTATGCTGCTTCTCTCTAGTGCCTTTCTGTCTCTCTATCTTATCTCTTTTTCAGTTCCTTTATTTTGCAAAACTATTTTTCTGACCTCAGAACCTTCGCACAAGCTGCTCCTTCTTCCTGGAAGCTTTCCCTCCCTCTCTTTGCCTGGCCACTTTCTACTCATCCTTTAAAACTCAGTGTAACTCAGTCCTCATCAAAGAGGGCTTTCTGGCCAGGCACAGTGGCTCACGCCTATAAGCCCAGCACTTTGGGAGGCTGAAGTGGGCAGATCACTTGAGGTCACGGGTTCAAGACCAGTCTGGCCAACTTGGTGAAACCCTGTCTCTATTAAAAACACAAAAATTACCTTGGAGTGGTGGCAGGCACCTGTAACCCCAGCTACTCAGGAGGTTGAGGCAGGAGAATCACTTAAGCCCAGGAGGCGGAGGTTGCGGTGAGCCCAGATTCACGCCACTGCACTCCAGCCTGGGTGATAGAGTGAGGCTCCATCTCAAAAAAAAAAAAGAAAAAAAAGGACTTTCTGTAAATGATTGAATGAATGAACAGGGCATACAAAGAGGAACCATGCAGATTAGTACTCTTCAAGGAGCATGTAATGTTGCTAGAACAATATATTCTGAATACATGAAAAGTTGATGATGCAAGACAACTAATAAGAGACATGAGTGCTAGAGGCAATGACCACTTTTAGATGAGGTTTATGTTGAAGACTTCATAGAGTAGGTAGGTTTTGAAGAGAACTTGAAGGATGGTAATATTTGTGTAGGTGTAGAGGAGAGGCACAAGAGAATGGAAGAATTTCTCTTTGGGAAAAGTGAATATGGGAGTTGGACTGGAATTGGAAAGACTGATGAGAGAAGAGAATCATCGAACTTTAGAGGTAGAAGAGACCTCATATTCAGATTCAGACTGATTGAATGCCTACCATGTGTCATGCACGTCAGTTTTTTTTTTTTTTACTTAATTTGTATTTACCCCAACTATTTGAAAACATTCTTATTTATCCTTATATTCTAAATAAAGAATTTGATGTTCACAAGATCACACAATTACCAACTAGCACTAGTATTTAAACCCCTTATCTCCTTACTTGGAGTCTAGTATCCTTTATACTTTCCTGAGCTATTTCTTACAAATAATCCCCAAATAAGAATGTTAAGTTGGAAATCATGGAGAATTTGATGTGAAATTGGAACTTTATTTTCTAGACAACAGTACCTATTAAAGATTATTTTGATCATAGAATTGCATGATGAAAGTAATATTTTAGGAAGCTTATTCTGGTAGGTATGTGCAGGATAGGTTGGAAGTGGGTGGTCTGTTGACAGAGAAACGAATAAGGAAGGTATTGCAGTAGTCTCTGTGAGATAATAATAAGTGGCTCTATCTGGAAATTGGAAACATGAGAATCAAGTTATGAATATTAAGAAGTCTAAGGAAGAACCAATAGTGCTTGTTGAGGATTAAATGTTATGGGTAAGAGAGGGAAACCAAAGGAATGGTTTACCTCCATTAAGAGAGAAAGATAAATCAGGGATTGGCATTGATTTGGGGGAAAATATAATGAAATTGAGTTATTTGTATGATGATAACAAGACATATAAAGATGTGTTGTAGCATGTTAAGAAGATATGACTAGAACTTGAGAGATAAGTCAGGTCTTGACAGATTTATTTAATAGTTGACTAATAGAAGAGGTATCAAATATCTTGAATGCATATGAAGGATTAGGAACTTTTGATAGATACAAGAGCAGAAGCTTGCAAATAGATCCTTGATGAATACTAACATCTAGAGTGAAGGAGTGGGAGGAGGTACTTGAAATATAAAGAGTAGAGTGATTAGTGGGTGGGAAAACCAAACTAGAGGAATTCTATGGAAAGGAAGGAAGGTGCATTAAGAAATCAAATGTAATAAGCAATGTGGTAGTAGCAGATGCTTGATACTGGCAGATAATATGGATTCTAAAAGATTATTAAAACAATGATAATTACTGTTGTTATTAGCTAGGTAAATTAATGTCAATGAATACCAAGTAGTTCAATTTAATTCCACTTTTAATAAACTTCTTTATTTATAATATGTGACAGTTATTTTCTTTCAAAGAGCTTAGATTTCTATACAGAAACCTTGAAATAGGGATTATGTTATACATTCATGAAAAGGGAAGGAGAAAATAATTGAAAATAAAATAAAACACAAATTTAGGAAAGGGTGGGCAGCTGAAAGATGAAAATTTGGAGGGCAATAGTGACAGTTCACTGGACAGGCTCTGGAGTGAGGAAAACCTTTTTGTTAATTTATTGAACTATGAACTATGCAGGTGTTCCTCATACAGCAATAGACATGTTCTTCTGAAGTTGTGTAAACACGAACCTATTTATTCCATTGACTTGCATTATAATGTGAAATATTTTATCTCCATCGGGCATTAGGTTTAGATAATAGACCCTGCTATTCTGTGTTCTGTAATCAGTGTTCTTTGCTGAGTCATTAACTTTATCTTGACCTTTGTTTCCTAGTCTTACAAAGGCATCTCTAAACCTTTTCCAGCCCACACAGCCATGTCATGATTCCATTAGTCATGATTCCATGACTAATCCTCAGTTGGAAATGCCCACCATTGATGTTCTTCACTTAGAGAAACATTCTGATGCACCTTTTCAAAACTCTTTTTATGTTTCCTGTTAAGTTATGCAATGTCTCTACTTGGAAAAAGTTTGGAAGGGGACATTTATAACCATGCTTCTATATTTCTTGATGTTTCTCCATTACTTGTCATTCATGTGTCTGGCATATAGAAACCAAATATAAAACAAGGTGGCACAAGAGTGTATGTGGGGATGAGTAAGAAAATGAAAGCCAGAAACACTATTTAATACACAAATGCATTCTCAATTTTGAAAATAAGCATGTTGAGACTGAGTCCTTGTAAAAGAAAGCTTAGCAACTATTGGAGAGGTACTAATGACATACTAATGTGGCACTGAGACACAAACAAAAAAGACTGGAAGAAAACACTCTAAAATGTGAATAGCAGTCATCTGCAGGTGTGGGAATTAGAGTTTATTAATTTTTATACTTTATGCTTTTTGGCCTTTGCTTTTTGTATTGTCTAAATTTTCTGCAATTATATTTGAACTTTTAAAATCAGAAAACAAAGAATTATAATATGTCTTGTTTTTTTTTTCTGCATACTCCAAAGGACTTGAACATGATAGAAGGTCAGAAAGTACATATTGATTATTTATTGACTGATATTTAAATAGTGAGTAATGAGAATCTCATGCTATAGAGAAATCTTATGCTGTGTACATCCTGAAGGTCCTTAAAGTGATTACCACTATTCCACAGGTGGGATGGAGGTGAATCAAGTTTTCAATTCAACAAACATTCACAGAGAATGTGCTCTGTAGAACATAAAACAGATCCTTAAAAATGAATAAACCAAAGACTCTGACTTCTATTTAGGGAATATAGGAAATGTACATAGTTAACTGTAATTCAAAGAAGATGAACTCATGTTGTATTAGATATACAAACAAGGCTGTGGAATTATAGAGGAGTGATAGATTAGCTCTGCCTTGGGGTAGTAGGGGGATACAGTTTAAACTTTTCTGTTTTCAGGTTGTATAATAATTATTATCTCCCACATTTACTCATTCTCAGCCCCTTTTCATAATTTTTTATCTGCATACAATTTTATTACTGATTCATCTTTTTAACTTGAATAATGTAAATAAATGAATTTAGAAAGTAAAGTTTATTTTACTACTATAAATGGAAAAACAATTCACTTGCCATAAATAGACCATAACTAAAAATAAAGACAGTATAAACAAAATGGTGTTATTGAATTCTATCTAGGTAGTATTGCCTGTTCCTTGGCTTTGAGGCTGAGTCTTTGTAAGAAGAAAGCTTAACAACTGTGGGAGAGGTGCTAATGACATACTAGCATGGCAGTGAGACATGCTTCTTAACAAATCAGAAATTCAGAAAAAGCAATGAAAATAGAATAACTTTCTCCTATGTGATTCAGTGTTGTTTCATGGCATCCCTTAACCACTTGTGGTACCAGTCTCACTTCCTTGGAAGTATTTTGGTGAATAAGCAGTCCAGATTTTAGGTTTGATGGATATAATCTCAGCAGGAAGGAAAGAGGTGAAGTTTATGGAAGAAGTGGTGTCTGAGGCTTTTGATTGATAGAATCTGAGGCAAGGATATTCCTGTGGGGGGGGGGGGAAACTTTGCAGAAGCATATTGGCTTCTATGGTAGCAGTAGAAAAAGGAGAAAGAAGAGAAGGAGAGATACTTGCTCTTATTTCATAGCTTTATTTTTCTGCCCCTAGAATTCATCGTGGGTCTAGATGTAAAAATGAGCTTAGTGTCAGCTTTCCCACATTTCTAATGCCTTCTTTCTAGTTGTCTCTACATAGATGAAGGCCTCCACCCCCAATCTGTCCATGTGTCTGCTTTAAACTATAAATGCCTCCGCAGATGTGAATAATGGATGCCTTTTCAAATGCAGATGAAGTTTATGTACTGAAAATAGACTTCACTAGGGAGGTTTTGCTGGAGTTTATCAGCTTCAGAAATACAACCTCTCAAATGTAGATCATTGAACACATTAGTATCATTTCACAAAACGTTTTGGGCACAAACAGTGCTTTGATGCTTTAAAATCCAAGATAAACGCTGTCAGTCAAGACAGAAAGTGTTATTTATTTATGAGCTAGACCTTTGAAGAGATATGGGTGTTTGGATTTGGCAGGACATCAGCAGCCACTGGGCATCCTATCCACTGGCCTTTTTTTTTTTTTTTTTTTTTTCCAGAGATAGTTTTGACAAGAAACTGGAGAGAATCCTTTTCTGTTCTGTGGGGAATGTGAAATTATTAGGTTTATAGAATCTATTTTGTTTGCCTCAGAAGAGCCCAACTTTAGGAATGTTAAGAATTGTAATTTGTAGCAGAATGCAAAGTAATAATGAAAGCACTCCTTTAGAAAATATGAATTTACATCTCATGCTAATGTTTATAAAATATGATCTATGTCCTAGTCATCTTCTTCTTGGAATAATAGTAAATATATTGCCTTTCATATTTGTAGTGCCTTCTATGCTTACTACATGCTAGACATTGTTTTTGACTTCATATACATTATCTCTGCTCTTAACATCAACTCTTTAAAATAGATATTTTTCCCACTTCAGATAGAGAAATTGAGGCTCTCATGGAACTAGCCAAGGTCACATAGCTAGCAGTGGTTGGAGCCAGTACTTTCTAACTCTAAAAGTCTGTGTCGTTAAATTTGGTTGCTAATTTGACATGATGCTTCAGGTGAGGTATAATAGGAATTTAATCCAGTAGAAATATTATAAACTTTTAATATTAATGTAGCTTAAATTTACATTTTTCATTGTCCTTCCTACCCCATGTGGCATATGAGTATCATATAAGCATAAGAAGCTGTTAGAGTACAGGGTTTAGTTAGGCAGATCTGACTAGAGTTCAGCTCAATCACTTACTGTTTCTCAGGTCTTGGCAAGAAATTTAATCTTTAGTACTGTTTCTTTAACTATAAAGCAGTTATAATAATACTGCCTGTCTCTTAAGGTTATTATTATTAAATGAGATAAATCTTATCTCATTTAATATGTGCTAATTGTTTAGCATGTAGTAAATGCTCAATAATAGATAGCATTCATAATAATCGTTATCATTATTTATTCATTTAATCAAACTTCAACTTTTCCTATTGCATTAGAGTCTCCTTTGTTCCACAGTTCTCTGTGTGACCTCTTCCTTGCATTTTTTTTAACCTTGTTATCTGTTTGACTAATCCTTGACTTTAACTTGGTCTTTAACCTGCCAGGTTCTGCACATGTATTAAAATTGTTTCATATGCAAATGACTTGGCCTGCTTTAGCTGTTGTATATGTATACAAATATGTGTGTGTGTGTGTAAATATATGTGTGTGCATTTGAGTGTGTAGTGAGTGACATAGACAAAGAAAGCCCTCTGAGACACTAGCCTTATAGGGCATTATTTTGTTCACAATCCTACTAATCTCTTGGGAATTTAGATCCGTCTTTAAACAACTGAACTTTCTGGAAGATCAGTGACTCAGATTATCAGAGCTTACAGAGAGCAAATGCTGGAAGAAGAGACAACCTCTCCAGCTGTTCCCTTTCTTCTCTCTGCAGATGTGAACACTCCCCACAAACCCCTGTATGAAATCTAGGCGAATCCGAAGGAAAACTGTTGAGCTGTTTATTTTATTGCAAACAAAGGTTAAGAGAGCCTTTTCTGGATATTTTTCTTGGAAGCCAAGAATGAAATCTTATATTACTTGACTGATATGTTTATTTTGAGGGAATTTAGGATTTAACTACCTTGAATTGTATCTCTGTTCATGGCATGCCTACATGATCTTGTTAAAGCTCAAGCACTCCAAAGTCACAATTGGGAAAAGCTGCTAAGGGAGTTGGGAGAGGGAGAGTGAGACTCAAGAACCAGAGCCACGTTATTAATAGAGCTGTGGAATCAGAAGACTGCTGTGTGGGCATGCATTTACAACAAGGAGACTTAGAGAAATTTGATGTTTGATGGCTCAGGCTAAGGTAGCCTTAACCATCCTATCATAATGGGCATGGCCCTGTGAAGGGGACTGGAAATACTCCAATCTAAACTTATTACCATGACTTATTATTAAGTCTAATGTGCCAGTCTTCTGACTTCATGCTGTAGCACCCTGTTCTGCAGTGAGAACAGTGAGCAGGTCTATGCAAACCTACCCCTGAAGGCCGAGGGAGCTGAGAGGCCAGAGAAAGAGGCTGACAAATCCAGTTTCTCAGAAAGAAACATTTAATAGGGACTTACAAAGAGGTGCCATTTCTTAGGTAGCTGCTAGATAGTGGATCCCCACACCTGCCCTCTAGAAAGTATCCTTCACATAGCATGCTTTTAGTGTAAAGACATGTGCAGCTGGTCATGCCTCAGACTTTCTTGCCAAACTTGCGACCACTGGGGAGGTTAGATAAGCATCTTTATGGAGGAGTTATCTATGCTACAAGTATTGTTTAAAGACTTTGCTGCAGAACATGTTGGTATGCAACATTAGTCATCATGGTGGTTTCACTTCAATATGGCATCACTCTTGGAATGCAACAGACTGTTTTCCTGCACACTCTCTCATTCAATTTGTACCAGTGCCCTGGCTTTCTTGTGATTCCTAAGGTATACAGAGTTCTTTCCCACTTCAGGAATTTTGCACTTGTTCTCTTCTTTGAAACCTTTCATCTCCAGATCCTTTCATGGCTGCCTTCTTTTCATCATTGAGACTTCAGGTCATATGACTCCTCAGAGAGGCCTTCCTTTCTTTCTTTCTTAGGCACATTGCCACACAGCTGAACAACTATGTTTTCCACCGTCCCTTGCAGCTGAGTGTGGCCCTGTGACTAAGTTCTGGCTAATGAAATGTAAATCAAATTGTACTGTGGTACTTTGAAGGGAACTGTAAAAGGAAAGAAGTGTATTCTTCTTTCTCCTCTTCTCTATCTGTTGTGTTCCCTGGAATACCTGTGACTGAGCTCTAGCAGCCGTCTTAGACCATGGGAGAAAGGGTATTCACTAGGTACGGTAGAGCAGAGATTTGGAAAGCCTGAGTCTCTGATGAATTTGTGAGGCTCTACAGTAGCCCTGAGCTGTCTACCTCTATGCTTCTTTTAAATGAGAGAGAAATAAGTTTTATCTTACTTAATTCACTGTTATTTTAGGTTAATTTGTATATGCAGCCAAACTTACTCCAAACCAATTTAACATATCATGTTTCCTGCCTGAACACACCATGCTCTATCATACTATTATTCTCTGGTTTGTCTTCTTCATGGCTTGTTTAATGACTGGAAATTCTTATTATTTTCTTTTTTTTATTGTTTGTCCTTCCTGCTTTAAATATACGCTTTGTGGGAAGAGTCCTCAACTTCCTTGTTAACTGTGTTGTCTTCAGAGAGAAAACAATGTCTAATAGGTACTCAAATTGCTTTTTCTTTTTGTTTTTTTGAAATTTAATTTAAATTCTGGGATACATGTGCAGTATGTTCAAGTTTGTTACATGAGTAAATGTGTGCCATGGTGGTTTGCTGTACCTATCAACCCATTGCTTAGGTAATAAGCCCGCATTCATCAACTATTTATCCTGATGCTCTCCCTCCCCTCCACTCCTGAGAGGCCCTGGTGTGTGTTGTTCCCCTCCCTGTGTCCATGTGTTCTCATTGTTCAGCTCCCACTTATAAGTGAGAACATGCGGTGTTTGGTTTTCTGTTCCTGCATTAGTTTGCTGAGGATAATGGCTTCCAGCTCCATCCCTGTCCCTGCAAAGGACATAATCTCATTTCTTTTTATGGCTGCATAGTATTCCATGGTATATATGTACCACATTTTCTTTATCCAGTCTATGATTGATGGGCATTTGGGTTGATTCGATGTCTTTGCTATTGTGAATAGTGCTGCAGTGAACATACGTGTGCATGTATCTTTATAATAGAATGATTTATATTATTTTGGGTATATACCCAGTAATGGGATTGCTGGGTCAAATGGTATTTCTGATCCTAGGTCTTTGAAGAATCGCCACTGTCTTCCACAATGGTTGAACTAATTTACATTCCTACAAACAGTGTAAAACCATTCCTGTTTCTCCACAGCCTCACCAGCATCTGTTGTTTGTTGACTTTCTAATAATCACCATTCTGACTGGCGTGCAATGGTATCTCATTGTGGTTTTGATTTGCATTTCTCTAATGATCAGTGATTTTGAGCTTTTTAAAAAAATACGTTTGTTGTCCACATAAATGTCTACTTTTGGGAAGTATCTGTTCATGTCCTTTGGCCACTTTTTAATGGGGTTGTTTGTTTTTCTCTCGTAAATTTGTTTAAGTTTCTTGTAGATTCTAGATATTAGACCTTTCTCAGATGGATAGATTGCAAAAAATTTATCCCATTCTGTAGGTTGTCTAATAACAAATTGCTGAGTGAATGAAATCCATAGGTTAAAATTCCTTCCACTTATATCAGCATTTGTCTCTGTGATTCTGTTCCATGGCTGACCAGTGAATCACCATTCTTTTGGATAGAGTAATATATATAAATAGGTCTTTCTAGCCTTAGAGTTATATATAAATAAATATGTGTGTGTTTGTGTGTATGTGTGTATATATATATATATATATATAAAATTGATGCTTAGATCCACTGAGTATTTAATACTCAACTTTCATTTCTAAATGTTTTTTTGGGAGACATCCACTGTCATCTCTAAGTATGTACACCAATCAAATCTGGGTTATTGGTAGTTTCACTACCACATAACCTAAGCCATATATATAATGGAAAGAAACAAGGTGGAAAATGCAGAATTTATATTGTACTGACCTTATATTTATGACTGTTGCCTCAAATCAAATGGAATTTTTTCATTTAATTTATTTCTCCCTAAAGTGGTAAATGGGATGAGGTTAGTGCTTTCAGGATCTCAGTGGCTACATGATGCTGAATGGTGTTCAACTTGCCATCTCTTTTGACCCCACAAAGAAAAACACATTAAAAATGATTCAGAGGCAACCACTGGTGATATAAGAAATGCTGATTTAGAGTACTTCGCAAGTAGTGGAAAACTAAGGAACATTCATTGACTTAAATATTCGTATGTCTTAACTCTCACAAGTGTTAATTTAATCAGGAAGATTTTTAGTGACACGTTCAGTGTCCTAGGGCTCCCAATAGAATGGAAAAGGAAATGAGGATTTTTAGGCCTTCCCCTCACTTTCCTGCCTACAGCCTTCTCCAAACTTAGTGCTCTTTTTTTTTCTTTCTTTCTTCTTTTTGAGATGAAGTCTCACTCTGCCGCCCAGGCTGGAGTACAGTGGCGCGTTCTCTGCTCACTGCAACCTCTGCCTCCCGGGTTCAAGTGATTCTCCTGCCTCAGCCTCCTGAGTAGCTGGGACTACAGACATGCACCACCACACCCAGCTAATTTTTGTATATTTTTTAAGTAGAGATGGGGTTTTACCATATTGGCCAGGGTGGTCTCGAACTCCTGACCTCGTGATCCACCCGCCTCGGCCTCCCAAAGTGCTGGGATTACAGGTGCGTGTCCGGCCAACTTAGTGCTCTTTTCTTCCCAGTTCATATTTCCTCTCAATAGTAATAACTACTGTTTATTGAATGCTTATTATAGATTTGGCAGTATAATCAGCATTTTGATTATGGTAACTTTTCAATCCTGGCAAAAACATGAATTTGGAGGTGTTATTTCCGGTTTAAAGATGAAGAAGCTGAGGCTTAGAGGAGTTGAATAGAGTATTCAATGTTGCATAGTCACCAAAAGGCAGAGCCGAGATGAAGACCTAGGTTTGTTGAGCTCTAAAGCCTGTGTTTTTAACGAGTTTCCCTGCCATATGGCCATATTATACCGTCCCCATGATGCCTGTTTTTTTCACTCTCTAGTTGCCATTTAGCATACAAATATGTCTTAACCATCTTCCCCAATTCCTCAAGCTCCAAAACAGTTCCTCCTTCCACTCCGTCAATGTGGAGCTGTATACTCTGAACCAAGCCCACAGACCTCAAGAAGGGCTAGATAGATAATACAGGATACTACAGAACACAGACCTAGATTGGGGGTAGAAGGGACCAGACCTAGGCAGTGTGAGCAGAGTTTGATGTAGTGAGATGGCTGAATCTGCCCAGGTCCTTGCTGTATTAGATGGAAACATGGTGAGGTAAGCTGGCATTGATAAGGCCAAAGGGTCATAGTCACAGTGGCAGAACTGGATTAGACATGTGCAGTGTGGGATAAGGCCAAGTCAGTAAGGTTCTAGTCATGTGGGAAGAATCCTATCCCAAGTCCCCTGCACCAAGGAGAACACCAAATGAGTTACAGCCCTCACAGAAATCTTAGAGCTGGAGCCTTTTATTGAACATCTTAGAGTTGCCAGGTTTACCCTGCTACCAGAAGGAAGCCCAGCTCTCTTGTTTAAGAAATATTCCCCTTGTCCACCAGGAGCCTTCAGCATCTTTTTTCAACTATGCAACAGGCCCTGGCAGAAGTTGGAGGGAGAGAAGGTGTGGGTTGGGTGTCACAGTCATCATTCTTTGTCAGAGCTTACTACCACTACTGCTTTGGACTGAATTGTTTCCCCCACCTTCCCTAATTTTGTATATCGAAGCCCTAACTCCCAATGTGGACTATATTTGGAGACAGAGATTTTAGGAGGTAATTAAGGTTCAATTAGGTCATAAGGGTAGGGTCCTATTCCAATAGGATTGGTGGCCTTATAAGAAGAAGAGAGATCATGCACATGCACCAAGGAGAGGCCATGTGAGGACACAGCAAGAAGGCAGCCATCTGCAAATCAGGAAAAGAGCCCTCATCAGAACCCTACCATACTAGCACCCTGGTCTTGGACTTCCAGCCTCCAGAATTGTGAGAAAATAACTTCTGTTGTTTAAACCACTTATTATATGGTATTTTGTTATGGCAGCCCAAGCTGACTAGACTAATACAATGTTTTTGTCCTCAGTGGCTGGTCATTTTCTTTGTCCAGAGCAACAGGAATTCTTTTAGTTTCTAAGAGAAAAGCAAACTGATCAAAGTAATTCACATTGAGTTGTGAATGACTGATAAGTCTTACTTGGGGAAGAAAGGATTTACCATTTTAAAATGACATTTTTGCAGCCCACCTTCCACTCCTTTCCACCTTCCAAACCCTTGCCCATTTTGCCCTACTATACCCACCCTGACACACACACACACACACACACACACACACACACACAAATTTTTTTGAGCGGGGAATCCTTCCTCAATGGTCTTACATTTTCTTGACACCCTCTTTACACACACTGGAGTGGCAGAACCACGGGAAAAACAGGTGATCTGCTTAGCACCTCACTTGTGAAAAGGAGTTTACCTCTGCAGTAGATTATTCTTTTCTGACCATGACAAGTGAAAAACAAAATCCTGTGAAATAAAATCAGAAAGGGGTCACTCATGATCCACTTGTATACCTAAGAACAGCAATTCAAATCTGCCATCATTTGGTATAGGGTTAAAAGTGGTTAAGGCTTTGGAATCAGCTACCTGGGCTTGAATCTTGGCTCCACAGTATAGTTGTAAGAACTTAGGCAAGTCACGTTACCTCCTAAACTTTCATTTCCCCATCTATAAGATGGGGTTTATGGTAATACCTATTCAAAGGGCTGGGGGAATTTAGTTGGATAATCTGTTAAGCTTGTAGTAGAGAATCTGGCTGAGCAGTGAATAAATGTTAGCTTTATTATTATTTAGTAAGCATCTCCTGTGAAGGGCACTATACTTGGAAATATGAAGGGAGATAATGGTCTGTTTCTGCCTTTGGGGAGCTTATGAGTATGAAAAATGGCATGCAGGATTCCTATGAGATTAAGAGATCCTCATAGATACCAAGTCTTTTAAACATCTTCAGAATTCCCATTTTCCAGTAAAGCCACTGTCACATTTTCCTGCACACGTAGTTTATCTGCCTTCCTAAATCTTTTTGAAGTCAACTACACTAGGCTTTTTTGCATCCTTCCTCCTGGCCCTGTGCACAATGTGGCCAAATATTATACCTCATGTATTATTTCTTTGTCACTTCCCTGGTGCTTCTCCAAAGCAGACCCTTTTCTTGCATGCAAAGGAGGGACACTTCCTTGGAAGAACATCTAGTGCAGAGGCTCCACGTATCACACATGCTGACTGTCATTTCTTCATGAAGACAGTATATTTTCTTGTAAAAACAAAATAAAACAGCTCTGTAAGAATGATCAGGGCATCTTAATGGTATCAACTAAGATAAAAATACTTTTGCTTCTATTATTAGTTGGAGACAAGTCTGCAGCCTTTCTTTAGTCTTACTGTTGTCATCCAGAGTTGACAGTGTGCTTTTTGGTTTAAAAAAGAAAAGGGGCCAGTGATTATCTCCTCATGCTGTTAAAATGGCTCTTTCGTCTTCTTCCTCATCTTGTGCCCCTCTACCTTCTCTAGTTAAACTAGTAGTATGAGAAAGGGGCTGACCACCAATTTTTTTGTCACTTGTACTTACAGGCCTATCTTGGATTGTCATCTCGTGAACTTTCTTTTATTACAGTCTCTGACATAAAGTGGCACAGAAAGCCAGACAGAGGTCAGTGCATGTGTAAACAGTGGTACCAATAGTTAGAACAAGTAAAGATGGGGTGGATGAGTCATGCTACTTCTCAAGAAACTAAACATCACAATGGCATTATATGGTTTTTGGAAAAGGTAACATGTTGTCAACTCATAGCTTAACTTTTGAGTTGCCTATCCTCTTGAATGAGTTATTTGAGATGGGAATACTGATTTGTTTATTGAGTGAACATATGTCAATATTGCACTGAAGTAAAAGGTGCTGGTGTGTTCCGCCATCACCATAATACCAAAATTAAATGCCAGATTAATTTTATTGTTTCTGTGTTCCTGACTTCAAGAAAATCAGTGTGAAAGAAGTTGGTACAGCCACAGAGATGGTCAGAAACATTTGGAAATATTGAGAACATAGCAGGAAAACTATAATTGATTTTTTCAAAAAGGATATCATCATTTTTTCCATTCATTTTAGTCATTTAACAAACATTTACTGGGTACCTCCTAATGTATTTCAATGACTCTAACACTTGGATTGTGAAATACATTATTATTAATATTTCAAGTACCACTAGTGTGTCAGGCAGGTTGTAATATGACTGCCACTAATCCCTACTCCTGGGTATTTATGCCTTTGGGTAATCCTTGTGTGTGGGTGGGCTGGATCTAGTGACTTGCTTCTTAAGAACAGAATATTGCAAAACATACAGGTTATCACTTCATATAGGCTACAAAAGACTAGGACTTTAACCTTAATAGGACTTTCTCTTTCTTGCTGGCACTCTTCTTTGCCTTCTTGCTTGCTTGTTCTGATGAAGCAAGCTACCACGCTGTATCATGCACTATGGAGAAGCTCATGTGAGAGACTAAAAGAAGAACCAGTTAAGCTGCACCTGGATACCATATAAAGAAAAAAGAAAAAAAACACTAGGATGGAATCAGCTGTTCCTGAAGATTCTCAAGAGTTTTCTTTCCTAACTTAACAAAGAAAACTTGATATTTTTAAAGTTTCAACTTGACATAAATGCTGTTACCATTTTTGTTCATTTGCCATACTTCTGCCTTCCTGTTCTGTTTTCCTCTTTTTATATATCTTTCCTTTAGCTGCTTTTTTCTTCAGTGGGATGCCACTTGTCTTTATAAAAAACACATGTGCTTCCAGGCCAACGCTAACTGACTTCATAATCTTACTTAATTTTTTTGAACTTTAGGTTTCCTATATGTAAAAAACAGGAATAATAATATCTTCTATATTAGGCATGACTTTTTATTTCAAATGATAGAAACCCAGGTCTGTCCAACCTAGACAAACAATAACCATATAAATTTATTGATTCAGGTAACTTCAGAAAGGAGTGCAATTGAGGCTCAGGAATTACTGACATCGGGAACTAAAATGTTGTAAGAATTGCCTGATTCCATCTGTAAACTCTGCTGCCTTCTGGTCAGCTTCATCTTGTCAGACTGGCTTTTTTCATATGGCTGGAAGCTTGGTTACTAGCAGCTCCTATTTTTTACATCTCTGACACAACTCTGCCACCAGAGAGAGACTGAATTTTTTCCCCAGCTCCGGTGTGATAAATGCCATAGAAATACTGATTGGCCCACCTTGGGTTACATCCATTGTGGGAAAGGGTAAGGGTCTATATTAACAATCCTCAAGAAAACTTCCTGGTTAGAATTTGTGTGTGTGTATATGTGTGTGTGTGTGTGTGTGTGTGTGTGTGTGCACGCATGCATGTGCATGTGCGTGTTGGGGGATTACACTTTTTTTTAAAGGATTATTGTTAGAAACAAAAATTCTTTTAAAATACTTGGTTATTTTATTGTTGTTTTTGTATGTGGGTGAAAGGAATAGTCTTATCTGTGTGTCTAAAACAGAGACTACAGTTGACCCTTGAAAACACGGGAGTTGAGGGGGCACCAACTCCCTGTGCAGCAAAAAATTTGCACATAACTTTTGACTTCCCCAAAACTTATCTACTAATAGCCTACTGTTAACTAGAAGCCTTATTGATAACATAAACAGCCAGTTAGCACATATTTTGTATGTTTATTATATTGTATATTCTTATAATAAAGTAAACTAGAGAAAAAAGGTTATTAAGAAAATCATAAGAAAGAGAAAACGTATTTACTATTCATTAAGTAGAAGTGGGTCATCACAAAAGCCTTCATGATGAGTAGGCTGAGGAGGATGTAGAAGAGGAGGGAGTGGTCTTGCTGTCTCAGGGTGGCAGAGGGTGAAGAAGTAGATGAGGTAGAAGGTGAGGCAGGAAAGGCAGGCACACTTCTTGTACCTTTACAGAAATACCATCATAATTTCTGTTTGACTTTTTTGCTTTTTCTTTACTCTAAAAATGTTTTTATACAGTACCAATCCTTCTTCTACCATTTGCTTTAGTTTCAGTGTCCATATCATATAGAAGGATCCATGTTGTAAAGGAAGTCAAAAGCAGTCTTGAATAATCAGAACGCTTCTTCCAGATTGTCTAATGTCAATTTGTTTTCTGGCATAGCTTCTTTTGCATCGTCTTTCTCACCATCTGGCATTGGTTTGGAAGCACTCATCTCCACCAAGTCATCTTCTGTTAATTCTTCTTGTGTGGTGTCCATTAGCACTTGAATTTTCTCTAAGATCCATACTTTGAAACCCTTTACCCCCTCACCTTTTTTGCCATATCCATAATATCTTTCATGATTTCCTTGACTGGCTCTGTTATAAATCCTGTGAAGTCATGCACAAAATCTGGGCACAGTTTTCTCCAGCAGGAATTTATTGTTTTGGACTATGGCTTTCACAGCTTTTTATTTTTAAACAATGATGGCATCTTCATTGTTGTAATCCTTCCAGACTTTCATGATGTTCTCTCTATTGGGGCTCTTTTCCATAGTGTTGAAATCCTTTTCTGTAGTACTATGTGTAATGACTTTTAATGGTCCTTATGACCCCTTGATCTAGGGACTGAATTAGAAAATGTTGTGTTTGGGGACAAGTAGGCCACTTTGATGCCTTCAGTGTGTTGAATCCATGGGGTTCTGGGTGGCCAGGAACATTGTTTAATATCAAAAGAACTTTAAAAGCCATCCCTTACTGGAAAGGTGCTTCCTGACTTCAGAGACAAAGCATCAATGGAACCAATCCAGAAAAAGGGCTTTTCTTGTTCAGGCCTTCTTATTGTACAACTAAAAGGTGGGTAGCTTGTATTTATCTTTTTCCTTTAAGGCTTGGGGTTAGCAGCTTCATAGATAGGGGCAGTCCTGTTCATAAACCCTACTGTATTTACACCAAACAATAAAGTTAGCCTGTCTCTTCCTACCTTAAATCTTGGTACTTGCTTCTCTTTATTACTAATAAATGTCCTTTGTGTGGCATTTTATTCTAGAATATGGCACTTGTCTGCAGCAAAAATCTGTTCAGGCAGATATCCTTTCTCCTTAAAATTTTCTTAATGGTGCCTGGGAACTTATCCGCTGCCTCTTGTCAGCAGGAGCTACTTCTCTTGTTATCTTGACTTTTTAAAAGCCACATCTCCTTCTGAAATTATCAAACTATCCTTTGCTGGCATTAAATTCTTCAGCTTTAGATACTTCACCTTCCTTTTGCTTTAAGTTGTCATATATGTCCTTGCTTTTTCTCTAACCATATTATAGTCTGTAGGTATGCCTTTCTTATAGCAGTCCTGTACCTACATAAAAGCTGCATTTTCAATATGAGATAAGAAAGTATTTTGCAAAAAGTGCAAGGTTTTCACACTTTCTGGAATAGCTGCAGTGATGGCTTCATGATTTTCCTTTTCTTTTTTCACCATGGTCCTTATTCTCAGTTCATTTATCTTGAAATGATGGGCATCACATCACAGCCACAAACCTCAATCAGTGGTATGTGTCAAGCAATTCAACCTTTTCTTGTAAGGTTATGACTTTCCTCTGCTTCTTGGAAGCACTTACAGCATCACTAGTGGCACTCCTTATGGACCCCATGGTTTCTGGTATTGCACTTTAACATGATAAAAAATAAGTGAGAACTCCAAGTGCTCACTTTTTACTGTGATATGCATTTTGCTGGAGAGACAAATTACTCACGTGAAGATGATTAGCCTCACATGGTGTTTTAATGGAATACAACTCTTGAGCTCACCACAATAGCCACAGGAGGTAGCTACAGAATTATTACCATAGTACAAGAGATACTAGTTAATTTTATGTAGTTATGGCTTAATACTGCCTCTTTACATTTGTTTACATTTCTTTTAACTGTAAATGGTGCCGTTTATAGTCTGTAAGTGTTTGTGTGCATACTTTTTTTTACAATGTCTTCATGACATTCAATTTTTAAATTAACTTTTAATTTTAGGATAGTTTTAGTTTTCAGAACTGCTGTGAAGATAGTAAGTTCCCATATACCCAACACTCTGTTTCCTCTGCTGTGCTCGTTTTACATTAATATGTTGCATTTGTCACAATGGGTTTTATTTCTTTTCTGTTTTTTTTTTTTTTTGAGTAAGGGTCTCACTCTGTTGCCCAGGTTTGAGTGCAGTCGTATGATCATGACTTGCTGCAGTCTAAAACTCGTGGGCTGAAATGATGCTCCTGCCTCAGCCTCCCAATTAGTGAGTAGCTAGGATTACAAGCATGTGCCACCACACCTGGCTACTTTTTATTTAATAGAGATGGGGTCTCATTATGCTGCTCAGGCTGGTCTGGAACTCCTGACCTCAAGCAGTCCTCCCACTTTGGCCTCCCAAAGTGCTGGAATTACAGGTGTGAGCTGCCATGTCTGGCCATGCACGTAAATTTTGACAAATTTTAACCTTCTATAATAGATTTGTGTAATATTTTATGGTAGAAAATGATAAAGTAGACTATAGCTATACATATTTTATGTGCTCATAATATACATATTTTATGTGCTCATCACAACTTTTTCCTTTTTTTTTTTGATATTTCTAGGCTACAAGTTTGTCTGTTTTTTCAAATTGTCACAAATCTTGAAAAAAATTTCCAATATATCTTATTGAAAAAATCTGCATATAAGTTGACCCGCACAGTTCAAACTTGTGTGGTTCAAGGATCAACTATATAATCTGTGCTCTGTCTTCATCCCAGCTAATTTTGAGGAATGGGAACAATGAAATATTGCAATGTGAACAGTAAATGCTAAACAAGACACCAGAATTATCTGATTGTCTCTCTTTTTAGGTAGCATTTCATTTCCTCTAAAGGAGTTTTGATAAGGAAAGCAGTAGATAGAAAATTAAAGAAAAACTTTGAAAAGAAAGTAATTACCCACAATTCCATTTACTTAATGCACTTTTGCATACTGTCTTCTAAGCCTCTTCGCATCCCAAAAACATTTGCGGAGTTATAATTGTGTCTACCTCTCACTTTCTATTCTGCTTTTAATATTATATAGCAAGTATTTTCTGTCTTTCTAGGTAGCAATTAAAGTGATAACCTAATGGTAATATATTATTTCATTATGTTGATGGATCATAATTTATACTGCATTTCTTCTTTATTGGTTGGGTTAAGAGGGTAAAGAAAGCAATGAGAGAATCTTTCTGTATCATCTACAAATATGATAAGTAGAGAAAGCTATCAGCAGATCAAATGTGAGCCAAAGGTCATTTTTTAAAGAAAAGGAGTGAATTCTGGAAATATTCACCTAATAATAGAGTGCTTTTATATTTCAGTATCTGCAAAAACAACTTGGGGAATTATAAAACTTGTACACTGTGACCATTTAGAAGAAAACGTGTTAATCAGTAAGAGCCGACTTAGGTTCACTAAGAAGAAATCCTGCCAAAGTAAATTCACTTCTTTTTTTGGATGGGGTTAGTGGCTTGATGTATTGGAGAATTCCATACACAAAAGGTATACTGATTTCAGCAAAGCAATTTACAAAGACTTCCATGTCATACATCTTGTAGCTAAAATGATGAATTTGCACCTAAGTGAATTTGCAGTTGATTGAGCAACCATTGTGGCGTGACAGCAGAACAATCTAAGGCAATCTTAGGCTCTGTTAATAGATATGTAGTACTCATAAAAAGAGGCATAATGGTTTCCCTGGTTATTAAAATGAATAGTGCTCTGTAAGGTCTTTAGCTTTCAGGTACCCTTTCTTTCCAAAGTTAGCAATGTGGAGAAGATAAAAGAATAGATGTAAAAACTTAAAAAGGTCAAGGACGGAGAAACTGGAAGCTAACTAAGGATTTCAAACATGGCTGAATGAAGGAGGATACTTTCTACTTAAGCTAATAGGCAGGCATTGTGATAATGTTAGGCCAGGCAGAATTAGTGGGTCCCTTGAGGAATGGTATTATGCCTTATTGACCTTTCTAATCCCTTCTCCCCTCTAAAGCCTAGTATGTTATGCCTAGAACAGAGGAAATACTCAGTAAACAATTACTGAATAAATGATAATGCCTATGAATAAATTGGGTTGCTTTCCAGACTGAGAAGATGCCCTACCAATAGCTTGTCCCTCAAAACCACTGAAAGAGTATACACTATAATTCACCTAAGGCAGTGCTACCACCTCTAGCATTGTGCAAAGAGAATATTCTAATGGTAGAATTTGTAGTCATCCTATCTCTTTCCTTTTTAGATAAGAAAACTAAAGCCCCAGCATGACCGAGAGGCTTGTTCAGGGTCCCATTTGCCTTAGGAAATGCTGGTCTTTTAAATCCCAGTCCAGCAGAGCTCTTTCCTGCCTCCTTGCTGTCCTCTTGCTCTCTGCCTCTGCTGCTTTAGATACTGTCCCTTAATACATTTTCCATCTGGGCACTTATGGACTCATGTCAGTCATTCTTGAGCTCATTACCTGTCACCACCCTTTGCCTTTCGAATTGATCTGCCTTCTTGTTCTTAACATTTGACCCATCAGCATCTTCCCTGTACCTCTCACTGCTCCCTCTCTGGGATTTTGGTCCTCAACCCTATCCCATGTTTTTCCTTTTCTCTTAAAAAGTCGAAGATGATTGTTTTATTAGATATCTATTTTGGTGTAACAGACTACTCCAAAACTGAGTGGCTTAAACTACAAACATTCATCATCTCAGTTTCTATGGGGAAAAAATTGGAAGCTGCTAAGCTGGATGATCTGATTAAGGTCTCTCATGAGATTTCATTCAAAATATTGGCTGAGGCAGCAGTCTAATCTGAAGGCTCAATTTGGGGAGGATACATTTAGAAAATCATTCCCATGGTTTTTAACAGTCCTCAGTTCCTATCTAGCTGTTGGTCAGTGGCTTTAGTTCCTTACCACATAGGCTTTCTATAGGCTTCCTGAGTGTCCTCATGATATGACAGCTGGCTTTATCCAGAGCTAGTGTATAGAGAGAGCAGGGGGAGAGAGAAAAAGAGAGAGAAAGTAAGAGAATAAATAAGATAGAAGCCATTGTCTTTATCATCCAGTCTTGGAAGTGACACACCATGTGTTATTTTTCACACAGACCTTCCTAGTATGATGTGGGGGGTACTACACAGGTCTATGAATACCAAGGGGTGGGGATCATTAGGGCCTGTCTTGGAGGCTGGCTACCACAAGGGTACAGAAATGGTCTTTGCAGAAACCATTGCAATTTATTTTAAAAGCTATTTTAATAGGTAATACATTTATGTAGTCTAAAAATCAAAATAATATTAAAAGATACTCAATACAAGTCTCCCATTTTTACCCTCATCCTTTACTCTTCTCACAGATAATTATTTTTAAAACGTTATTGTATATTGTTTTAGAGGAAGAGGTTGAAAAACTTAAAATTTTCCAAAAAGTTGGAAAACTTTTTTTTTTTTTTTTTTTTGAGATGGAGTCTCCTACTGTCACCCAGGCTGGAGTGCAGTGGTGCTGTCTCAGCTCACTGCAACCTCCGCCTCCCAGGATTAAGTGATTCTCCTGCTTCAGCCTCCTGAGTAGCTGGGATTACAGGTGCATGCTACCATGCCCAGCTAATTTTTGTATTTTTAGTAGAGACAGGGTTTCACCATGTTGGCCAGGCTGGTCTCGAACTTCTGACCTCATAATCCACCCACCTCGGCCACCCAAAGTGCTGGGATTACAGGCGTGAGCCACCGCACCTAGCCAAAACTTTCAAAATAAGTAAGTATTTTAGGCTTTATGGGCCATATAATCTCAGTCACAACGACTCAACTCTGTTCTTGTAGCATTAAAAGCACTCATAGGGAAGAGCAGAAGCAGGGTGGGGCGTCGCTTCACCTGGGAAGTACACGGAGTTGGGGGCACCTCCCTTCTCCAGTCAAGGTAGCAGTGAGGGACTGTGCTACCCACTGGGGGTCCTGCGCTTTTCCCAGAGATTTTCGCAATCTGGGGATCAGGAGATTCCCTCGTGAGCCTACACCACCAGGCCCCTGGGTCTCAAGCAAAAAACTGGGCAGCTGTTCAGGCAGGCACTGAACTGCAGTTTTTACATACTCCAGTGGCACTTGGAACTCTAGTGAGACAGGAGAACAGTCCACTCCTGTGGAAAGGGGGATGAAGCCAGGGAGCCAAGTGGTCTTGCTCAGTGGGTCCCACTCCCATGGAGCCCAGCAAGCTAAGAACCACTTGCTTGAAATTCCCGTTGCCAGTACAGAAGTCTGGAGTCTGCCTGGGGGGATCGAATTCCCCGGCAGGGGAGATGCAACTGCCATTACTGTGGCTTTAGTAGGCGGTTTTCCCCTGACAGGGCTAAGGAGACTGGGAGGTTTGGACTGGGCAGAATTCTCCACAGTGCAGCAAAGTGGCTGTGGCCGGACTACTTCTCTAGATACCCCCTCACCGGGCAGGGCATCCCTGCAGGAGTCCACCAGCTCCAATCAGGAGCTTACAGACAGAGCTCACATCTCCTTGGGACAGAGCACCTGTTGGGAGGGGTGGCTGTGGTCCCAGGTCCAGCAGACCTAATCTTTCTTGCCTCTTGGCTCTGAAAAGATCGGCTGATTCCGAAGAGGGGGATTTCCCCCAGCACAGCACACCAGCTCTGCTAAGGGACAGACTGCCTCCTCAGGAGTGTCCCTGACCCCATGCCTTCTGTCTGGGTGAAACCTCCCAACAGGGGTTGGCAGATGCCTTATATAGGAGAGCTCCAGCTGGCATCAGGTCGGTGCCCCTCTGGGATGAAGCTTCCAGAGGAAGGCGCCGGCAGCAATCTTTGCTGTTCTGCAACCTCCACTGGTGATACCCTGGCAAACGGGGTCTGGAGTGGACCCCCAGCAAACTGCAGCAGACATGCAGAAGAGGGTCCTGACTGTTAGAAGAAAAACAAACAAATAGAAAGCAACAACAACATCAACATCAAACAAAAAAGACCCCACAAAAACCCCATCCAAAGGTTATCAGTCTCAAAGATCAAAGGTAGATAAATTCACAAAGATGAGGAAAAACCAATGCAAAAATGCTGAAAATCTCAAAAGCCAGAATGCTTCCTCTCCTCCAAATGATTGTAACACGTCTCCAGCAAGGACACAGAATGGGGCTAAAGCTAAGATGGATGAACTGACAGAAGTAGGCTTTAGAAAGTGGGTAATAACAAATTTTATTGAGCTAAAGGATTATATTCTAACCCAATGCAAAGAAGCTAAGAACCATGATAAAAGATTACAGGAGCTGTTAACTAGAATAACCAGTCTAGAGAGGAACATAAGCGACCTGATGGAGCTGAAAAACACAACATGAGAACTTTGTGATGCAAATAGAAGTATCAATAGCCAGATCAACCAAGCAGAAGAGAGAATATCAGAGCTTGAAGGCTATCTTGCTGAAATAAGGCAGGCAGACAAGATTAGAGAATAAAGAATGAAAAGGAACAAACAAAACCTTCGAGAATTATGGGACTCTGTAAAAAGACCAAACGTATGACTGTTTGGATACCTGAAAGAGACAGGGAGAATGGAACCATTGTAAAACATTCTTCAGGATATCATCCAGGAGAACTTCCACTTCCCCAACCTAGCAAGACAGGCCAATATTCAAATTCAGGAAATCCAAAGAACCCCAGTAAGATACTCCACAAAAAGATCTGCCCCAAGACACATAATCGTCAGATTCTCCAAGGTCAAAATGAAGGAAAAAATGTTAAGGGCACTGAGAGAGAAAGGCCAGGTCACCTACAAAGGGAAGCCCATGAGACTAACAGTGGACCTCTGAGCAGAAACTCTGCAAGCCAGAAGAAATTGGGGGCCAATATTCAACATTGTTAAAAGAGAGAAATTCCAACCCAGAATTTCATATCCATCCAAACTAAGCTTCATAAGCAAAGGAGAAATAAAATCTTTTTCAGACAAGCAAATGCTGAAGGATTTTTGTCACCACCAGGCCTGCCTGGCAAGAGCTCCTGAAAGAAGCACTAAACACGGATAAGAAAAACCATTACCAGCCACTACAAAAACACACTGAAGTACACAGACCAATGACACTATGAAGCAACTACATTAACAAGTCTGCAAAATTAACCAGCCAGCATCATGATGATGGGATCAAATTCACACATAACAATATTAACCTTAAATGTAAATGGGCAAAATGTCCTGATTAAAATACACAGAATGGCAAGCTGGATACAAAGACAAGACCTGTCGATGTGCTGTATTCAAGAGACACATCTCGTGCAAAGATGCACATAGACTCATAAGAAAGGGGTGGAGGAAAATTTACCAAGCATATGGAAAGCAGAAAAAAGCAGGGGTTGCAATCATAGTTTCTGACAAAACAGACTTTCAACCAACAAAGATAAAAAAAGACAAGGTGCCGGGTGTGCTGGCTCAAGCCTGTAATCCCAGCACTTTGGGAGGCCGAGGCGGGTGGATCATGAGGTCAGGAGATTGAGACTGGCTAACACAGTGAAACCCCGCCTCTACTAAAAATACAAAAGAATTAGCTGGGTGTGGTGGCGGGCGCCTGTAGTCCCAGCTACTCGGGAGGCTGAGGCAGGAGAATGGCGTGAACCCAGGAGGCAGAGCTTGCAGTGAGCCGAGATCACACCACTGCACTCCAGCCTGGGTGACAGAGCAAGACTCCATCTCAAAAAAAAAAAAAAAGTAAAAGACAATGAAGGGCATTACATAATGTTAAAGTGTGCAATTCAACATGAAGAGCTAACTATCCTAAATATATATGCACCCAATACAGGAGCCCCCAGATTCATAAAACAAGTTCTTAGAGACCTACAAAGAGACTTAGACCCCCACACAATAATAGTCAGAGACTTTAATACCCCACTGGCAGTGTTAGACAGATCATTGAGACAGAAAATTAACAAAGATATCCAGGACTTGAACTCAACTCTAAATCAAGTGGACCTGATAGATATCTATAGAACGCTCCACTCAAAAACGACAGAATATACATTTCTTTTTGGTGCCACATGGCACTTATTCTAAAATTGATCACATAATTGGAAGTAAAACACTCCTCAGCAAAAGAACTGAAATCATAAGTCTGTCAGACCACAGTGCAATCAAATTAAAACTCAAGATTAAAAAGCGCACTCAAAACCACACCACTACATGGAAATTGAACAACCTGCTCCTGAATGACTCTGGGGTAAATAATGAAATTAAGGCAGAAATCAAGAAGTTCTTTGAAGCCAACTAGAACAAAGAAACAACGTATCAGAATCTCTGGTACACAGCTAAAGCAGTGTTAAGAGGGAAATTTATAGCACTAAATACTCACATCAAAAAGCTAGAAAGATCTCAAATCAACACCTTAACATCACAACTAAAATAACTAGAGAACCAAGAGCAAACAAACCTCATGGCTAGCAGAAGACAGGAAATAACCAAACTCGGGAGATAGAGACATGAAAAACCCTTCGAAAAATCAACAAATCCAGGAGCTGTGTTTTTGAAAAAAATCAATAAAATAGATAGACTGTTAGCAAGACTAACAGAGAAGAAAAGAGAGAAGATTCAAATAAACACAATCAGAAATAATAAGGGGGATACCATCACTGACCCTAGAGAAATACAAACAACCATCAGAGAATACTATAAACACCTCTTTAAAAATAAACTAGAAAATCTAGAAGAAATGCATAAATTCCTGGACACATACACCCTCCCAAGACTGCACCAGGAAGAAGTTGAATTCCTGAATAGACCAATAACAAGTTCTGAAATTAAGGCAGTAATAAATAGCCTGCCAGCCAAAAAAAAAAAAACAAAAAGCCCAGGTCCAGATGGAGTTACAGCTGAATTCTACCAGAGGTACAACGAGGAGCTGGCACCATTTCTTCTGAAACTATTCCAAACAATTGTAAAGGAGGGACTCCCCTCTAACTCATTTTATGAGGCCAGCATCATCCTGATTCCAAAACATGGCAGAAATACAACAAAAAAAGAAAACTTTAGGCCAATATCCTTGATGAACATCTATGCAAAAATCCTCAATAAAATACTGGCAAACCAAATCCAGCAGCACATCAAAAAGTTTATCCACCATGATCAGGCTGGTTTTATCCCCAGAATGCAAGGCTGGTTCAATATATGCAAATCAATAAATGTAATTCATCACATAAGCAGAACTAAAGACAAAAACCATATGATTATCCCAATAGATTCAGAAAAGGCCTTCAATAAATTCAACATACCTTCATGTTAAAAACTCTCAATAAACTAGATAATGAAGAAACATACCTCAAAATAATAAGAGCCATTTATGGCAAGCCCACAGCCAATGTCATACTAAATGGGCAAAAGCTGGAGGCATTCCCTTTGAAAAGTGGCACAAGACAAGGATGCCCTCTCTCACCACTCCTATTCAACCAAGTGTTGGAAGTTCTGGCCAGTGCAATTAAGCAAGAGAAAGAAATAAAGGAAATTCAAATAGGAAGAGAGGAAGTAAAATTGTCTTTGTTTGCCAATGACATGAGCCTGTATCTGGAAAACCCCATCATCTCAGCCCAAAAGCTTCTTAAGCTGATATGCAACTTTAGCAAAGTCTCAGAATACAAAATCAATGTGCAGAAATCACAAGCATTCCTATACACCAACAACAGACAAGTGGAAATCAAAATCATGAATGAACTCCCATTCACAATTGTGACAAAGAGAATAAAATACCTAGGAATACAGCTAATGAGGGAAGTGAAGGACCTCTTCAAGGAGAACTAGAAACCACTGCTCAAGCAAATCAGAGAGGACACAGGCAGATAGAAATACATTCCATGCTCCTGGATAGGAAGAATCAATATTGTGAAAATGGACATACTGCCCAAAGCAACTTATAGATTCAGTGCAATTCCCATTAAGCTACCATTGACATTCTTCACAGAATTAGAAAAAACTTTTAAAATTTATATGGAACCATAAAAGAGCTTGCACAGCCAAGACAACCCTAAGCAAAAAGAACAAAGCCAGAGGCATCATGCTACCCAACTTCAAACTGTACTACAAGGCCATAGTAACCAAAATAGCATGGTACTGGTACAAAAACAGGCACATAGACAAATGGAACAGAAAGAGAACTTAGAAATAAAACTGCACATCTACAGCTATCTGATCTTTGACAAACCTGACAAAAACAAGCAATGGGGAAAAGATGCCCTATTTAATAAATGGTGCTAGGAGAACTGGCTAGCTATATGCAGAAAATTGAAATGGGATCTCTTCCTTACACCTTTTACAAAAATTAACTCAAGATTGATTAAAGACTTAAATGTAAAACCCAAAACCATAAAAACCCTAGAAGAAAATCTAGGCAATACCATTCAGGACATAAGAATGGGCAAAGACTTTATGATGAAATCTCCAAAAGCAATTGCAACAAAAGCAAAAATTGACAAATGGGATCTAATTAAACTAAAGATCTTCTGCACAGCAAATGAAACTATCATCAGAGTGAACAGACAACCTATGGAATGGGAGAAAATTTTTGCAATCTATCCATCTGACAAAGGACTAATATCCAGAATCTACAAGGAACTTAAGCAAATTTACAAGCAAAAAACAACCCCGTCAAAAAGTGGGCAAAGTGTATGAACAGACACTTCTCAAAAAAAGACATACATGCAGCCAACAAACACGTGAAAAATAGCTCAACATCACAGAGAAATCAAAACCACAGTGAGATACAGTCTCATGCCAGTCAGAATGGCGATTGTTAAAAAGTTAGGAAACAACAGGTGCTGGTGACATTGTGGAGAAATAGGAATGCTTATACACTGTTGGTGGGAATGTAAATTAGTTCAACCATTGTGGAAGACAGTGTGGTAACTCCTCAAAGATTTAGAACCAGAAATATCATTTGACCCAGCAATCCCATTACTGGGTATATACCCAAAGGAATATAGATCATTCTATTATAAAGATACATGCACACGTATGTTCATTGCAACACTATTCACAATAGCAAAGACATGGAATCAACCCAAATGCCCATCAATGATAGACTGGATAAAGAAAATGTGGTATATATACACCATGAAATACTATGCGGCCATAAAAAGTAATGAGATCATGTCCTTTACAGGAACATAGATTAAGCTGGAAGCCATTATCCTCAGCAGACTAACACAGGAACAGAAAACCAAACACTGCATGTTCTCACTTATAAGTAGGAGCTGAACAATGAGAACACATGGACACAGGGAGGGGAACAACACTTACTGGGGCCTGTTGTGGAGAGTGGAGGGGGAACCATTAGCGAAAAGAGCTGATGCATGCTGGGCTTAATACATAGATGATGGGTCGATAGGTGCAGCAAACCACCATGACACACGTTTACCTATGTAACAAACTTGCACATCTTGTACATGTACCCCAGAACTAATTTTTTTTTAAAAAAGCACTCATATACAAGAGATCATGGCTAGAGGCCAATAGCCAATAAAACTTTATTTATGGGCACTGAAATTTTATTGGCTATGTGCCAATAAAACTTTAGTTATGGCACTGAAATTTTAATGTTTAAAAATAATTTTCTGTGTCATGAAATATTCACTTTTTTCAACCATTAAAAAATGTAAAAATAATTCTTAGCTCATGGGCTGTTTTAAACAAACACAAACTTAGGCTGATTTTTCCCACTGGCAGTAGATTGCTGACCTCTGTTCTAGACTTTCTTTATGGAAATAGAAGCAAATATGAATATATAGTCTTATTTTTTCTCCATTAGGGACATTAAACAATTCTGGGTCATTCCAGAGCAAGCCTCTTATCTATAGTCTTTCAACTTTTGACTGTTAGAGTTCTTCTGGCAACTAACTTAGGTCTTCAGAAGCCACTCAACTTCTTTACAAAACTGGGCTTATCTTCTCATTGTTCAATATGAAGATAGCTTTAGTATGTAAAAACCTGGATCAATAGGGCCAGAAAGGATCTTGAATATTATCTTTTCTACCTCCATTTTCCGTTTTGCAGACAAGAAATCTGAAGTCTAGAGTTTTAAAATTTTTATTTTATCAGGAGTAGAGGTAGTACCACAACCCTGGTCAAGGAAAGCCTTGTTTAGCTATAGGTTATAAACAGTGAAAAAATGGAAGATTATAGGATCTGCAGTGTCCACTGACGCTGAAGCTTCCAATTTCTTTGTTCTTTTGCCTGGCATATTGACAGTGGTGTGTGCTTCTGGAACTTTGTGCCTGCTGTGTGTGTTTACAAGGGCACACGTGATATACTATGAGTGTTAATAGGAAAGAATGTATTGGTTTGTGGTAGAATTCTGGCATTTGGTGGTAAATGGATAAATAAAAGCTTAAGTTTGTTTGTTTTGTTTTTTTCCTTTTCTTTTAATTTACAGTTTGGGAGCAGAGTTTTAGTGGCATGGGAAAAATAAGGATAAGTAAGGGACAAGATGTATCACAACTTTTTATTTAGTGTGTCCTAATCACTGCCTTTTAAAATTTTTTTACCTTGTGGGCTTGGTGGGAAAAGTGTGTCTCATGCTTTTTTATTGGTGCCTTGAAGACAGGTTGATATTTGAGCATTGTTTTCAATGCTGGAGAGAGGGTGATTAGAAGGGAAGACAATAAAAAGGTATTGAGGCAGACAGCTTGGTGACAGTTTAAGGGGACCAAACTTTTTCCACTACCCGAAAAGCTAATATGAAGCATGCCTCCTTTTTCTCATGCTTTATTTAGTGCTTGCTTATCATGAAGTAGACTAAATTAGATCTATTTCCAAGAGTGGGTAATCCTAGCTGTATTGTACCATTACCTTCCCTCAGTTGAGCTCTGTAAATTCTGTTTCACTACTGTCTGGTTATATTTAATATTAATTTTGTCTCCTACTTGTAATTCTTATGTAGACCTTTCCTTCACTCCTATTGACCTTCAGACCTCCTCCCACTGGTTCAGCACCAATTTCAAAAATAAAACTTAAAAATGATGTATTTTCCAATAGCACACATTTTGTGGCTTTATAAATTCATTCAATAAGTTACTATGGCCATACAAAAAGCATGCCCTTTTGAGGTTCACTTTCTACCAGTGGGATATAGATAATAAAGAATAAATGTCTTTATTCTTTATTAAATAAAGAATGTATATTCAGGATTTTAAAAGGCAATGATACCTACTTCTACTTCCAAAAAGATAGAGTAAATATACTTTCCCCTATTCCTCCTATTAAGGGTAACTAAAAACTCTAGATATTATATATAAAAAACATATAAGAAGACTCAGAGGTTGAAGAGAAGTCAGCCAAGAACCCAAGGAACAACATGATGGTGAGTTCCCTGGGTTTTCTTCTTGTCTTTAATATCCCAAACTTGGAGCTGAAGAAGCTGGAAACCTGGAAATCTCAATGAATACAAACACAAAAGACCCCAACAAAAGCCAGTTTTCTCTAGCCAAGGAGAACAATAAAGGAGCAATCTAGCAAGACAGAAAGGTTTTACACAATAACCACTCCACCCTAGCCAAATGTCATAAAAAATTTGTGTCCTATTTCTCACACAAACAAAGGCTGAGTAGGGAGCCTGGACTTACCCTCATGAAACTCTAATGTGCTCCTGCAACATCCTTGCCAGGATGGTGTCCAAGTAGAGAGCCTGCACTTCATCCCCATTGGTTGATATTGAGGGAACACCCTCCCACTTCACTGCAGTATTAGTTGAGACTCTGGAGATGTGGAACTTACCCACTTGCTCAGCAATAATGAGGAGCCTCCCCTTAGGTGTCAATGAAGGCTGAATGGGCAACCTGAACTTTGGCATCCACCTGGCAGAAACAAAGCAGTGCCCTCACTTATACCCTGCCAGAGCAGTGTCAAAAAAAAAAGCCAATTAAAACAGGAGGTTTAAATAAGATCTAGGGAGGTGGAGCAAGATGGTTGGGATAGAAGCCTTCAGTGTTTGTCCCTCTGGCTTGAACACCAAATCTTAACATCTGTACACAGAAAAGCCCCATCACAAAAACCAACAATCAGGTGTGCAATCACAGTACTTGGATTTAACATCATATCCACAGTACTTGAATTTAACAACAGAGGCATTGAGGAGGGCAGAAGAGATACTTTAGAATCACTGACACCACCTCACCTCCATCCCCCAGCAGTGGCCATGCAGTGCAGAGAGAGAACTTGAGCACTTTGGGGAGGGAGCTGCTGGGGGACTTTACATTGAACTCAGTGCTGCCCTGTTACAGTGGAGAATAAACCTGTATTGAGCTCAGCCATTGCCTGCGCACAATGGAAGCATCTGGACCAGCCCTAGCCAGAGGGGAGTCACCCATCCCAGTGGTCCAAACTTGAGTTTCTGTGCAAACCTCACCACTTAGGGCTAAAGTGCTCTGGGGTCCTAGGTAAACTTGAAAGACAGTCTAGGACACAAAGACTGCAATTCCTAGGCAACTCCTAATGCTAGGCTGGGCTTCAAGCCAGTGAACTAGGAGTGGAACATGACCTAGGGAGACACCAGCTGGCACAGCTATGGGAGAGTAAATAGAAGTCATCCCTCCCCCAACCCCAGGATTGCAGCTTGTAGCAATGAAAGTGACTGTTTCTTTCCGTTTAAGGAGAGGAGATCAAAGTTAAAGGGTACTTTGTCTTACATCTTGTGGAAAGGGGAGGGAAGAATAGGAAGGACTTTGTATTGTGGTTCAGTACAATGCAAAGTCCTTCCTATTCTTCCCTCCCCTTTACTTCCTTTCCCTCAACTTAGCTTCCGTAGAATAGAACATCACCTAAGTTTCTAAGGTTTTTGACTCCAACTTCTGGCTCCCAGACAGCATCTCTGGACACACCTGGAGCCTACAAGAACTCACTACCCTGAAGGGAAGGGCCTTGGGCAAGGCCCAGTGCTGTGCTGGCTTTGGGTCTGACCCAGCACAGTCCCAGTGGTGGTGGCCACAGGGGTGATTGCATCACTACACCCCCCAGTTCCAGGTGGCTCGGCACAGAGAGAGGGAGACTCCATGTGTTTTGGAGAAAGTAAGGGAAAAGAACAAGGGTTTCTGCCTGGTAATCCAGAGCATTCTTCTGGATCTTACCCACGACCACCACAGCAGTACCTCTATGAGTGTACAAAACCCACTGTATTATTGGGCTTGGGGCCCAAGTCCCTTTGAATACCTGGAAAACCTTCCCAAGAAAGACAGGCACAAATAAGCCCAGACTGTGAAGACCACAATAAATACATAACTCTTTAATGCCCAGATGCCAAAGAACTTCTACAAGTGCCAACATCATTCAGGAAAACATTACTTCACCAAATGAACTAAATAAGGTACCAGGGATCAATCCCAGAGAGATAGATATATATGACATTTCAGACAGAGAATTCAAAATAGCTGTTTTGAGGAAACTCAAAGAAACTTAAGATAACACAGAGAAGGAATTCAATATTTTTTCAGGTAAATTTAACAAAGAGATTGAAATAATTAAATAGAATCAATCAGAAATTCTAGAATTGAAAACTGTAGTTGACATGCTAAAGAATTTATCAGTCTCTTAATAGCAGAATTGATCAAGCAGAAGAAATAATTAGTGAACCTAGAGACAGGCTATTTGAAAATACACAGTCAGAGGAGACAAAAGGAAAAAAGAATAAAAAAGAATGAAGCATGCCTACAAGATTTAGAAAGTAGCCCGAAAAGGACATATCTAAGAGTTATTGGCTTTAAAGAGGAGGTAGAGAAAGAGATAGGGATAGAAAGTTTATTCAAAGGGATAGTATCAGAGAATTTCCCAAACCTAGAGAAAGATATCAACATTCAAGTAGAAGAAGTTATAGAACACCAGGCAGATTTAACCTAAAGAAGACTACCCCAAGGATAGTCTTCCCCAATGGCCAAGGATAAAGAAAGCTTCTAAAAGCAGCAAGAGAAAAGAAACAACACACAATGGAGCTCCAATAGGTCTGGCAGCAGACTTTTCAGTGCAAACCTTACAGGTCAGGAGAGAGTGGCATGAGATATTTAAAGTACTGAAAGAATAAAACTCTTATCTTAGATTAGTATATCTGGAGAAAATGTCCTTTAAGCCTGAAGGAGAAATAAAGACATTCTCAGACAAATAAAACCTGAGGGATTTCAATACCATACCTGTCCTATAAGAAAGGCTAGAGAGAGTTCTTCAATCTGAAAGAAAATGATGTTATTGAGCAACAAGATATCATCTGAAGATATAAAACTCATTATTACCATAGTAAGCACACAGAAAAACACAGAATAGTATAACTTTGTAGTTGTGATGTATAAACTTGTCTTGACTAAAGTAGAAAGAATAAACGATGAACTAATCAAAGATAACAGCTACAACAACTTTTCAAGACATAGACAGTACAATAAGACATAAAGAGAAACAACAAGAAGTTAAAAAGCCAGGGCACTAAGTTAACATGTAGAGTTTTTTTAGTTTTCTTTTTCCGTGTTTGTTTGGAATGGTGCCAGCAAGGCCCCTACTGTCTCTGCTGCTGGCCATACTTGAAGTATATTATACCATGTATTTATGGATTCTGAGTACTAGATGTCAGGTCACCCCAATTGGTGCCCATGAAAGCTGGATACCTTCACCATCAGCCTAGCCAGAAAATTAATTCCATGTATACAGGGCCATGTTCTTCATTTTTTTCTGTTTATAATTCAAATCTCATATGGCTGTTTCTGATTGGTCAAGCATGCGTTACCTTCCAATGCATTAGCTGAAAGAGAATCTGAGAAATTGAGTTCTCCTTTGTACCTTCATGAAATGAGAATGAGACTCATAATATGAAAGCTATCCCAGGACAGAAAGAGTGTTCAAAAGATGCTAGGTACCCCAAAATGACAAACATCCATAACAGTGTCTTGGTCTTTTACAGAACCTTGTCATTTCCCAGTCCACTCCCCTGAAGGGCACTATCCAATTTGGTAACCACTCTCCACATGGACATACTGAGCACTTGAAACATGGCAAGTCCAAATTGAGGTGTGCTGCAAGTATAAAATACACATAGGATTTTGAAAACTTAGTATAAAATATTAAACATCACATTAATAATTTTATACTGATTACATGTTAAAAGAATGTTTTGGATATATTGGTAATTAATTAAATCATTTCTATTAACTAAAACTGATTTTATCTGTTTATTTTTTCTTCTTGTGGTTAGTAGAAAATTTAAAATTTTAAATGTAACTTGCATTTGTGACTTACATTATAATTCTGTTGGACATCACAGGTCTAGAGTGCAGATCTGAGACTTAGCCCTTTCCTTACAGCTAATCACTTGGATGCAGCACACCAGTCTCTCCCCATGAATTGGCACCTACTTATTTATAGTTACTAACCATTACTTTAAAAGAGAAACAAGAGTGTAGGTGACAGAACTCCATGAAAGATATTCACGTAATAAGCTTCTCCTGCACCTGTGGGAAGAAATCTGTGACTGCATTGATTTCAGAAAATGTCCTCATGGAGCACTGGCCTCAACTGCTGGGGAATATGAAAGGAGAAGGTCTGCTGATAAGTGATGTCACAGTTGGGCAAAGGAGTATGTGCTAATGAACCATGCAAAGCTCCATTCACTAAAATTGGGGGTTTACAGATGTGTTTTTATGGATTCTTATTTACCATGAACATTTAGATGGTAATTGGAGCACAAATTGTCTGTTAAAATAGTTATTTCAGCTTTCCCCTGACCATCGTAATCTTCTGGTAATCCCTCTTTTGGCCCTTTCCAGCTGTCTACCCCTAATACAGAAAGAGGCCAGCTTTCCTTTTGCTGCTGTGAGTGAAGGCTGAGCCTTAATGTGTGGCCACGTGCATAGCTTCTTAGCTTTCTAGTTAAAAAAAAATGCCAGATCATTTTATATGGCCACTGGTTTCTTCAGTGTGGATAAACAACTCCATTTATTCTCAGAGCAGATGCTTCCACTAACAACAATGACATACATAAATAATTTCCAATTACTCAGTGCTCAGTATGTGCCAGGAACTGTGCTAAATGCTTCATCTGCCTTGGGCCATTTAGTCCTAACAACAAGCATATGAGATAGGTACTAGTATTATATTCAGTTTGCATATGGGAGAATGGTGGATCAGAGAGGGGCAGAGGGAAACATGCCTGAAGTCACCTAGTTTGAGCACCTAGTAGAGCCAGGATTTAGACGCAAGTGTGTAGGAGTACAGAGCCTGCACGCTTAACTATTATGTCAGACTGCCTCCCTTGACTAGAATTCTTGTGTGTTGACTCTAAGGCAATGTCATCCAAATATTCTACTGGCAGCTGGACGAAGCTGTTTGCAGCAGGAAAGGCAAATTCTCCTGAGAAGGTGGATGAACGTTGTACTCCAGAAGAGAGACTATGTTGTCTGCCTGAATTGCTTGTGCCCCTGGAGCTCAAAGAGCAGACTATGATTATTTAAGCTGAGAATTCACTTAGTTGAAAATAAAATTCTTATGGAATAGAGTTTTCACTATTTTTAGTTCAGTCCAGTTTTTATGGGAAGTTTAATTTAATTCAATTATATGAAATGTTAGTAAAAGATGTTCTGGAAGTTAGAATGGAACATATGGCCCAAGGGAGGTGGGTAAGTCTTTAGGAGTAAAATATCTGACAGTGAGGGCTGTTGAACACTGGGCTGGGTTGTGTACTCTTAAGAAAACCCTGAGGCCAGGGTGGTTTACGTGTAAGATGCTCTGAGGAGGAATTCACATTTCCCTGTGATTTTCATTTTTAATACATTTACTTAAACTATTGTGTCAGTTAAGGTCCTCTGAGGAGCAGACACCAAGATGCAGTTAGAGACATAAGTTTTATCTGGAGAAATATCTGTGCTGAGTAAAGGGGAAGAGAGCAGGAGTAGGCAGGGAGAGCCTTCAGCCAGTGATGCAGGTCTAATATCTATGAAAGGAGCAGAGGAAAGAAAGAAAATTGGGCAGGAAGAGCCCCAGTCCGTAATGCAGTTCTGAGAAAGTCTTGGCCAGGCTGGGAACAGAAGTCTTTAAGCTAAAGTTCCCCATTGTAGAAATCCCACGTTACAGGGAAAGGATGGCTTAGCTTTACTGTGCCTTCTGTGCTTAGTCATTGCCTGGGAGCAGCATAGGGGTCAGAAGGTGTGGAAGTGGGGAGCATGACCTCAGAGTGAACACTGCAATGGATCTAAACATACAGCAGCTGGAGACTATCAGACAGCTATGCTTCTAGCAGCAGGTTCTCTTGACAGGAGATCTGAGCAGTGCACCTCCATGTCTGCCACCGTTACATATTGTCTTGCCACACTGGAGTACTTTCTTCAAATTTACTGCTAATGTCAAGTGAAACAAGAAGTGACTTTCCATTTCAGTGATATTTTCTCCTAAAAGTAAATACTGTAGCATCAAAGCATCCTCTATAAAAACTTCTTCATTCCTTCTTTTCCAGATACCATATCTAACTATCTGTACTTTTGTTTTTATTTTTTCTGGAATTTGTTAAAACTTTGCCACTTGGTATCTAATATTTTTTCTAAATGCTTCAAATTTCTGTTCTGATATGAGCAGAAAGAAGACACTTGTACATACTTTTCACTTTTATTTTTCCATTAATATTGATTAATCTAAAATGATTGTTAATTTTATCTCTTGAATATATTTAAAATGTATTCATTCTCTCTATTCCTTGTACTGTTAGATTAGCTTAGTTCCCTCATCCTCACTTCCTTGGATTATTTTAGTAGCTTCCTATCTTTTCTCCCTGCCTCTAATCTTGTCACGGTTTAGTTTGCCTTCTGTATAATTTCCAACCCAAATCTGACATTTTTGGAGGCCTTCAATGGCTTACTAGCATTTCGAGGGAAAAAATAATCCAAGCTCCCTAGCATGGCATATGAGGCATTTCATGAATTTATCCATCTCCACTTTGCTAACTTCATCTCCTTCTATTCTCCCCTTCATGCTTTCTGGTCCAGTGCTACGGAACCAATTACACATCTGCGTATTATCTGCTTATGTGTTATCTGCTTATGCGTATTATCTGCTTACTCATTTCTTTGTGTAGAATGTGCTCTTCTTGTTCACTTTACACACTGCTACTAAATATCTGGTCAGGTATTACATTCTTTTTGAAGTTTTTCTTGATTTCTAGTCAGCATTGATCATTTTATCTTTTATATTCCTATTAAATCTCTTAGCAGTCTGTAATTGCAGGCTCTATGTTTTATATTTTAATTATTTGTGCCTTTTTCTCAAGGCCCCAGGCTGTATCTTATTTTTCTTTACAACCCTTGCCCCTAGCACAATGCTTGGCCCATGAGAGGTACTCAATAAATATTGGTTGAACTACGCCAAAATTGAGTTACATTCTTTGTATTGCTCCACAATATGTACCACAGAGTCTTAATGAACAAATGTTTGTGTAATGGGATGTAAATGAATAAAATGAAAATGTATTTAAGGAACTGTAAGAAAACTCAGTTTAAATATTCAGTAAATAGATTTGTTATTGTTGATACTTAATCTTCTCCATTTTCATTACTTGAGAGCAATTGCCTTACTTGCCTCACTACTGGGTCAACACATTTTATGTGTATAACATATGTGTACAGAAATGTGATGATGCAAGAGGCAAGAGTTGACGGCCTGAGTTATCTTGCAAGTATGGCCCTGAACTGGTATCACTTTAATTTCTGTATAACCTGTACCTGAACAATTATATTGTGTTGTATCTGTAGAAAACTGTCTCTAATGACGTGTGCCGGCTCTTCATTAAAATTCCCTACAGACATTGCCATCAGAAAGACTAACAGAAAAGAAATGAAACTTCCTTGCTAGATGCCTACCAGTTTCTCCTGTACAAGCGTTACTAAACGTTTATTTGTTCCTTCATTCATTCACTTTCACTCACCTATTTATTCATTCATCGTTCAGCTTACAGTGGTAAGTGAAAACAATCCATGAGAAAAATAATAATAATAAGGGTAGGTATCATTTATTGAGTCCTCATTCAGGCACCAAACTGGGTGACTTAAATGTCAGAACAGCTCTCTGAGAGAGAAAATACTATTTTCCTTTTAAAGATGAAGAATTGGATGCTCAGACAAGTTAAGTTGTAGAGCTAGGATTTTAAGGCAGAAGTTAATCCTTTCAAATAGTCCTATTTCAGGATTGATTTCAGAATTATCTGTTTCAGAATCATTTCCACCCACTCACATGATGATTGCTTATATAATTTATATTGCTGAGTTTTTTTCCGCTCAATGTTCGAATCTGATGATGCCAACTTCTAAATTAGATGATGGCATACAAAATACAATTCTGGAATCACCATTATGTTTATTGAATACCTAATATATAATTAGAACCTTTGTAGCTTAGTTCTTATTTTGCCTATAAGAATTGTTTCTATTAAAAATGTTAGTGTTTCCCTCTCAAATTCTTCCCATTTTCAACAGACTAATAGTGAGTGGGGGTGTCAGGGTGGTCTGCATGTAAGTTGACAATGATAAAATCATCTTGGATGGATCTATTGATTCCTTTCATACACCCCTCAACAAAAAAGCAAGAATCGAAAAACCCAGCACAACCCTTGTAATAGTTGCCAAGTCCCCATGTGAGGCCTTTATTTTGCTTTTAATAAAGACAGACCACATATAGCCTAAGGGGAACTTCAGTCAGACCAATAGCAGCCTCATTTCCTCCCAGTAGGAGGCATGGTAAACAAATGGTTCTGAAGATAGATGCTCTAGAGATTTCATAGCAATATGGATGTGGAAAAGGCTGAGGCCGATTAAAAGGAAATTCAGAGGAAGGGACTGGGACTGAGCTGTGTATAGAGGCAGGGGCCAGACCTATGTGTTAAAGTTAATCAGAATAGATTATCTGACTATCTTCCAGAATATAAACACCCAAACTTAATATTTCTATTTATGTTGAAAGAAATCAAGAAACAAACTTTGTTATGTTCTTTGGAATAAATCTGTGCAGATGGTAAGCAGAACCAGAAACTGTTTGAAGTTTTGTGACAAGCCAGAGGCCTACATGAATATGGTAACTTTTCCCTTTTGAAAGCACTTGATTTTATCAGCTTGTTTACCTATCTGTCACAACAGAACATAAAACCAAGAAGCAATTTCATAAACTGATATCTGAGAAATATGTTCCTGGTAGCTGAGAAGAATTAAGAGAGTCTTATATCAGTTTTCTGTTCCTCGTTAGATGCAGTAATCAACTAGTTTTTTAAAATCACCTAACTGGATGTCAAATAGTATGTGACAGTGGGAAAATTTACAGCAAGGGGTAGACATTGTCTGTGTAACAAATTGCTCTCTTGTACCAGTATTTCATGCCCTGTGCAGATAAATCAAGAGCAATTTGTCACATCCTCAAACATGCATTCCCATTAAGTTGTTAAACATAGCAAGTAATTTTGGTACAGTTTTATATTCTTTAATCTTCAAAGGACACCATTTGGTCCTCTGAAAAACCTGGATGGTTATCACAGCCAGAGCAGAAATGGTTAAATCTGAATCTGTCTTCCAACAGGGAGCTAAAAAGAATTGCAAAATATCTCATCCCTGTTGGCTCTGAGTGTAGATTTAAAATTAAATTGGTTCTGGTTAGCAAGCTAGAACGGGGCAACTAAATTGAATTTTCTGAGGAATGTTGTGAATCCTATGTGGAAAAAAAAGTCATACAAAGTTTGTGTTTCCTTCTATCCTTTCTTTGTACACTACTCTCTCCTGTCCATTGCACTCTTTCCATACTCTCCTCCCTGTTGGTAAGCCCAGCTTCTATTGTATCTCATTTGGAGTTTTATATGCATTTCTACCCATTTCTCTGAAAGTTTCAGTCATTCCTTTCTGCATGTTCTTTCTTTTCCCACTAGAAAATTGCTCTCTTTATTTTTCTTCTCATTCACACTTTTCATGGAACAAGATTATTGAGAGCATTTTATCAAGTTTGCACAGAGGAAAAGCAAGCACAGAAAAGACCAGAGACTGGGGCATGTGAAGTGTTAGGCTTTTGGTTATGTTGTCAAAGCATAAGTACAGACTTTTGATGATTCTATCTTTCAGAATAGATGATGGTGTTCTAAAGATTCTAGAAGCATTTATTTAGAAGTAAATTTTTCCCTCCCTCTCATTTTTCTTTTAACATTTATTTTCTTGCTTGCTCATTGTAAAAAATATGGAAAATTGGGCCAGGCTCAGTGGCTCACACCTGTAATCCCAGCACTTTGGGAGGCAGAGGCAGGCAGATCAGGAGGTCAGGAGATCGAGACCATCCTGGCTAACACGGTGAAACCCCATCTCTACTAAAAATACAAAATAATTAGCCAGGCATTGTGGTGGGTGCCTGTAGTCCCAGCTACTCAGGAGGCTGAGGCAGGAGAATGGCGTGAACCTGGGAGGCGGAGCTTGCAGTGAGCAGAGATCATACCACTGCACTCCAGTTTGGGCGACAGTGTGAGACTCCATCTCAAAAAAAAAAAAAAAAAGAAAAGAAAAATTTAGAAAAGTATGTAGAACAATATAAAATTGCATCGAAGTTTATGGAGGTTATATAAGTATATAGAAGAAAAATAATTTTATCATCAAAGACAAAAGCAGTTAATGATTTGGCATATTTCCTTCCAGTGGTTTTTTTTTTCAGTACATTTGACTTTCTAAATGGTTGAGATTATCCTGTGTGTATACTTTTGTATATTGCTTTATCTTTGGAAAGTTTTATAATGGATTTTTCTTAAATTGATCTTTGTCATGGGAGTTGGGTGTTGGGGTGAAGCTCACCAAATTGGCTTCAGTTTGGTAACAGATGGATATCCATCTTCTATTTTCCCTTTGCCCTTTAGTATTAGAGGACAGGTATCTTAATGCTGCCATGGTTCAGATTTATCAGCTTATAATAGGGTGCTTTTTCATAGGACCTGGGTAACTTTTCTTTTATAATTTTATTTTTTAAATTGACATATAAGAATTGTACATATTTATTGGGATCTGGGTAACCTTTCTTATTAAACATTCATTCTATATTTAAGAACATACTAGATCAGACATACAGCTGATGTTACATCAAGTTACTAAGTACAGTTGCCCTGGATTAAGAAGTGTTTGCTATTTGGCCTTTATGCAGCATATTGGAGCAATCTTAATTTTTATTTTATACTTCCTTCCAGCAAGAAAATGCCCCAATGGATACTAAATTGTGAGGATTTGAGAAATTCATAGTGTTTTTTGTTTTACCTCTATATTAGTCCATTTTCACACTGCTAATAAAGACATACCCGAGGCTGAGCAATTTACAAAAGAAAGAGGTTTCATTGAACATACAGTTCCACCTGGCTGGGGAAGCCTCACAATCATGGTGGAAAGCAAGGAGGAGCAAGTCACATTTTTACGTGGATGGTGGCAGGCAAAAAAAATGAGAGCTTGTGCAGGGAAACTCCCCCTTATAGAACCATCAGATCTCATGAGACTCATTCACTATCACAAGAACAGCACAGGAAAGACCTGTCCCCATAATTCATTCACCTCCAACTGCGTCCCTCCCACGACATGTGGGAATTGTGGGAGTTACAATTCAAGATGAGATTTGGGTGGGGGCACAGCCAAACCATATCAACCTCTTATTTTTGTTGAAGGAATAGTACTAAATCCTCCATTTTCACCTTCTAAAATTTCATTTTCCTCAGTGATTATATGGGAAAGAGAAAAAGCATATGAGTGCTTTACTTTGTTACCACAATTATTTGTGGATTTAAGCTCCACCAGTCATTTAGTAGGATATTTTGCTTTTATTAAGGAATCTTCCCCTTCCTTTTAAGTTCTTAAATGTTTCCCTTTCAAGAAATCTGCTTTTAAATTTTTTGAAGCTCTACAGCAGATGATCTCAGTGAGAGCTTTAATTTCATTTTATTGCTCTAATTCAGGCATCTCCAAGCCATGATGGGCAGTCAGTGGTCTGCATCCTTGGGGATTTTCAGTGGTATTTGGGCTGCTCATTTTGGTAGCTTTTAGGCCATTTTTTCCTCAAAAATGAAGTGTCTTTTGAGTGGTGTTATCTGGGCTTTTAGAAGGAGCCCAAAAGTTAGGAATATGTGAATCTTCTCTAAGGTCAATTCTTTTTTCAACTCTTGTTGGGCCCTGCTTCACCTCCATTGTGCAGTAACTGAAGATGCCATAAGAGATAATAGAGATTTACACACAACTTACTTCACTATAAGAAAATAGTTTATAAGTGATTTGTGTCCTGTAATTGATCTCAACAGTTCTATTAAAGTAGATAAATAAAGTGTTGATTGACTTTCAATATGTACAATACTCAAGTTGCAGGAACAGTGACTTTAACCATCTCCAGTTTGGTTGCAGGACTTCTTTATTGGCTACTAGAGGTTTCACTACAAGTATATGGAGTGAACTTTTAACATTTGCAATTGCTGTTGTTGCTAATTAGATAACAACTCTACCTTGGATCTAAATTACTTGATACAGTTTTTGAATACATTTATTTTGAAAATTTGAAATATTTGGAGAATTTTTTTTAAGTTATGTATTTTATTTATTTTATTTTTTATTTTTGTGCCTACATAGCAGCTATATATATTTATGGGGTACATGAGATACTTAGGTATAGGCATGCAATGCGTAATAATCACATAATGGAAAATAGGGTATCCATTCCCTCAAGCATTTATCCGTTGTGATTCAAACAATCTAATTATACTCTTTTACTTAATTTTAAGTGTACAATTAAATTATTATTGACTATAGTCCTCCTGTTGTGCTATCAAATAGTAGGTCTTGTTAATTATTTCTAACTATTTTTTTTTTGTACCCATTAACCATCCCCACCTCCTCACTGCCCCGGCTACTATTCTTCCTAGCCTCTGGTAACCATCCTTCTTCTCTATCTCCAAGAGTTCAATTGTTTTAACTTTTAGATCCCACAAATAAGTGAGGACATGTGATGTTTGTCTTTCTGTGTCTGGCTTATTTCATTTAGCATAATGACTTCCAGTTTTTGCAACTGACACTCTCATTCTTTTTATGTCTGAATAGTACTCCATTGTGTATATGCACCACATTTTCTTTATCCATTCATCTGCTGATGGACAATTAGATTGCTTCCAAATCTTAGCTATTGTGAACAGTGCTGCAACAGACATGGGAGTGCAGATAGTTCTTTGATATACTGATTTCCTTTCTTTTGGGTTTACACCCAGCAGTGGGATTGCTGGATCATATGACGGTTCAATTTTTACTTTTTTGAGGAACCTGAATGGAGAATCTTTAGCCAATGAAGTAGAAGAAATATAAGAAAGAAGAGAGACCTACATTTACACCAAATGACATTGCTGGAAGATTCTGTTCTACTAGGCATGGTGTCTAGCAGCGATAGATGTTAGCAATTCAGTGTGTCGGTATTAAATGTCTTCATTGCAGAGAACAAAGTAGTTGCTAAATATAGGATTTTTTCCACTCTCTGCATTTTTCCCAAAATAAACATCCAATTAGTCCCCAAATCCTGTTGATGGCAATTATCTCATAAATACCTCTTGAATCTGTCTCCTTACCCTCAATGCCACTCTACTACCAATGCATATGTTACTAATATTTATCACTTAATATGTAGCCAGATACGACAAGACACATTATCATATTTAACTATCATAACAACAATTCTGGAAGGATAATATTATTTTTATTTTATAGAAGAGGAATCAGAGGTTTGGGAAGATTGTTTAGTTTCTCAAGGTCAAATAACTTGTGACAAAAGCCAGGTTTTAAACCCATATGCATCGATTCTAAAACTCCTTCATTTGCTGCCTGTTCTATTTGCAACAGCCTCCTAATTTTCTTGCCCCCATCCCCACCGTTGTCTCATTGCTGTTTCTTTCCAGTGATCCTTTTTTGCAGTACTACTGTGTTAATACTGAAATATACAAACATCAGTATGTCCCCATACCCAATGCCTAAACTATGAAGTCTAGCCTTCTTGGCTTGTTTCAACCCGATTATAGCTGGACCCCTACCTCATCTCTGATCACTCTCCTGCCCATTTCCTATCCCTCTACCTCAGGTCCTTATGTTTCAGCTGCACCAAATGTGGTGGTATTATGTGAATGCTTAATGTCTCTGTGCTATTTCAGTTACCTAGAACACACTCCATACCTGCCCTCTTTGGTCTGTGAGCTCCTGTTCATTTTCCTACACCCTCCATGTTCCTTTCTTTGTGAGGCTTTTCCACAGCTTTCCCAAGCAGAATTAGTAACTCTAATCTCTGCACTTCCATTACACATGCAAGGAGCCTTAATCATTTATGTATCTATTCCCCCTCAGAAGCCTGTGAACCCCTTACAGGCAGGAGTCTCTTATTCTTTGTACTTATCTCCTGCATCTCCTAACAAACAATCTGGAAGTTGACTCCAATTAATGTGGTGCCCCTAGAAAATTTGGAACCACATTATGTCTTGCTCAAAGAAATACAGTCCCAAGACTATAGCCACGTTTGTTGAGGTCTTTTCCCCTCTAAACTACTTCTGTGCCCAACAGACTTGTTTCTCATTGATGCCTGATAGTTTCTCCTTCTTCCCTTTCCTCTTTCTTGACTAACCTCTCTTCTTGCTTTTCTTCTGGCTCAATTATGTTTTCCTATTCTGATTTTTTATGTTCTGCATCAGAAAGTCTCAACATTTTCTGGTGGAGATAGAAATTTCCTCAGATAGAGGGTGGCCAGTGAAGCTGAGTAGGCAAAACCTCAATTCCTTTTAGTTAAGCAAGATCTTAGAGGAAGTCTATGAGCACTCATGCCTTAATACCTTAAAAATTTTTTTTTTCAATCCACAAATGTATTTTGCGTTGAATTTGGTATAGTGGAAAACAACTGGATATGATCAGCCGACATGAGTTCAAGATCTCTATTCTGAGTAATGCTGAGCCTTAAATGCAGTATGTGATGTAGAAACACTTTGTAAGCTACAAAGCAATACATTGACACTGAGAGATTACTGTTCATCTGGGCTTGTTCTCAGGCCTGCATTGAGCATTGTTCCTTCTTGTTCTGCCTCTAAAGCCTTCTTCTGTCTCATTTAGGAAGATGCTGCTGCTGAATTTAAAAATACATATTTTGTTATTTAATATAGCATACAAACTGAAAAATACATAAAACATATGCACAGTTCAACAAATGAAACCATGTAACCGTCAAGAAATGGAACATTGCTGGCAGCCCTTGAAGTTCCCTATGTGCCCTTTTGCTGATCTGTCAAACTTCTAGCACTGGCTTCTTTATTCCCTTCAGTTGAAATTTCTCTTTATTGGTGACTCATAAACCTTCTTGAGCCTGATACTATACTGAGGGCAGCAAGGGTGTCTGACCAGAGAGAGCTTTATCTAACAAAGCAGCTCTGTCTTAGTGCCTTATCTCCACCCTGGGCACCAGAAGTACTAGCCCCTCCCTCACAACTGTCAGTCTCTTTCCTCTGTGCTTGGGGAAGGTAAGCAGATGGTCTGTAAGTGCCCTTCCCAGTAGCCCCGTTGCATCAATGATACTGCTGTTGCCTTTATCATAGCACAGTTAGGCATTATTTTTATGAACACTTTTTTTTCTTCTTATAATAGCATTATGGTCTCCTTTTAGAAAACTTGGAAAATACTATAAAGTATAGATGAGTATTAAGTAATCATGCAGAGATAGCTTACATCTCTGTTAACAGTTTTTTCCATATTTGAACAACTTTTAATCTTGGTTTTTGTGTCATCAAAGTTTTCATTAAAATAATTTTAATGGTTGCCTAATATTCCATCACATGAGTATAGTTTACTAAACTTTTTTTTGTGTGAATGGCATTTAAGTTGTTTTTTTTTTTAAGTTTTATAAGTAACCTTATAATAAACACTTTGATGTGTAAGTTTTTGTCTGCCTTTCATTTTATTGGCTTAGGCTAAATTTCCCAAACTGAAATTACTGAGTTAAAAGTCATGCATTAAAAAATAAAAAACTGTTATTTTTCTTTTTTTTTTTTTTTTTTTTAATTTTGAGACAGAGCCTCACTCTGTTGCCCAGGCTGGGTACAGTGGCGTGATCTTGGCTCACTGCAACCTCCACCTCCTGGGTTCAAGCGATTCTTCTGCCTCAGCTTCCCAAGTAGCTGGGATTACAGGTGCCCGCCACCACACCCAGCTAATTTTTTGTATCTTTAGTAGAGACGGGGTTTCACCATGTTGGCCAGACTAGTCTTGAACTCCTGACCTCGTGATTCACCCGCTTCGGCCTCCCAAAGTGCTGGGATTACAGGCATGAGCCACCATATCCGGCCAAAAAAAAAAAACTTTTTTGAATACCAGTTGTAGAACTATTATATGTTGCTTATTGGCATTTTGGAAAATACAGGAAAAGAATAAGGAAAATTACAGAAATTACCTTATCAGTTACTGAGGTAACAAACCCTGAAATGTCAGTAGCATAATACATTAGCAGTTTATTTCTCTCTCAGAGAAATGCAGATAAGGCCTTTCCTGTGTGACTGTCCTTCAAGCGTCAGTAACCCAGGATACTTCTGTTTGTGGCTCCACCATTTTGTTGCCTCAGTTACCTTGATGGCATAACTGACTGACAGGGGGAAAAGAAAACGTGGAAGACCACACATAGATTCGGGCCTGGAATTGCCCTATACCATTCCCACCCACATTCTATCACCTGAATTCAGTTACATGGCCAGGGGAGCGACAAAGCTACAGGGGAGAGGGTGTTTAAGGCAGGAATGTGTCTTTCTGTGACAGCAGGAAAATGAAATGGCTTGGAGGAATAAATAGCATTGTTATTTAAGCATATTACCCACAATTCTGTCTCCCAGAAATAACCCTTGTTAGTATGCTGATATATTTCCCTTTAACCCTTTTATATAAATATATGGAATATTAAGCAAATCACAATCACTTTCCACATACCCTTTTTTTTTTTTTTTTTTTTTTTTTTGAGATGGAGCTACTCTCTTGTTGCCTGGACTGGAGTGCAACAGCATGATATCGGCTCACCACAACCTCCACCTCCCGGGTTCAAGTGATTCTCCTGCCTCAGCCTCCCAAGTAGCTGGGATTACAGGCATGCAGCACCATGCCTGGCTAATTTTGTATTTTTAGTAAAGACGGGGTTTCTCCATGTTGGTCAGGCTGGTCTCGAACTCCCGGCCTCAGGTGATCCACCTACCTCGGCCTCACAAAGTGCTGGGATTACAGGCGTGAGCCACTGTGCCCAGCCTCCATATACCATCTTATATCTACTATGTATCATCTAATATTTTAGGAATATTTTTATATTATTAAATATTCTAACTATTTTTTTGAAGCTCTTGATGTATCATGACAAGTTGTTTTTCAAAATGTGGCACCAGCTCTGTGTGAGAGTGACTTGAGTGGTTCTTTGTTATTTCACATTTTGCTTAACTTCTTTGGGTCTTGGTTTCCTTATCTACCTACCTTATATGATTATTGTGACTAACAACTTACTGCAGGTAAAGAGCTTAGAATAGTGCCTAGCACAGTAACTATTATTGATTACAGTTGTATGGAGATACTTGGACTTCCAAAGTTACTCATCAGTCTTATGCTTTCACTTTGGTATCTTGGGTATGTTTTGCATCTGTTGGTACTTGATAATGAGTGTTCTGAGCACTTTTTGGGTAACTTTTTATTCACAAAATAGACTGATTTTTATCAAATAAGCTTAACTACAATGGTGAAAGAGATTTTCAATATATACTAAATGGTTTTGGGGGATACAGGAAGTAAAAGGAAATTATAGTTGTTGAATACCTACCATATGCCAGACCCTGCTTTTTATACTTTTATACCATATCTCATGTAATTATCCTAGCAACCCTGGAAAGCAGGACTAGTGTTTTTATCCAGATTGACTCGATAAGGAAAGTGAGGTTCAGATAATTAATCTAAGACCACAAATGCTAGTTAAGTAGCAAGATCAGGATTTAAATGTGTCCCATCAAAGTCTACTATACCATCATGCCTCCTATTTATCCTGTTTTCCTGTTGCACTTCTGGTATGTTCATGTGGAATAAGGTCCTGTTTTTAGACCGTGCATTGTCAGAACAATTACAGTGACTATTGTTAAGCTGAAGAAAGAAAACTGTGTGTATTTTTTTTTTTTTTAATTTGAGAGCAGGTCTCACTATGTTGCCTAGGCTGGCATCAAACTCCTAGGCTCAAGCAATCCTCTTGCGTCAGCCTCTTCAGTAGCTAAGTCTATAGGCACATGCTACTGCACCCAGCCTATGAACGTACATTGAGACATACTTCCTCCTTAAGATTTTGTGTATTGATTACTTACCTTGCTGGCCATTTAAAACTATATTTGACACAGATAGCAACAGAGGCCCCAACAAGACTCTATAATTTGTCCATGTCAACTAGTCAGTTTCTCTCTGGATTTAGGAAAAGTAAGCAGGTCTTTTCATCTTCTTGGATTCTAACAGTATACAGGAAGAGGCAGTAGCTTGGACAAGTTACTTTAACTTTGTAAGCCTTAACTTCTTTGTCTATAAAATGGGCACAATAATTGGACTTCCTCACAGAATTGTTGTGAGGAATTTAAATAAGATTACGTGCCTAGTTCCCAATATAGAGTGAACTCAAATCATTATTAACATAATATTAAATGAATACATGCCCTTCATTACTAAGTTGGTCTACTATTCTAGCATTTTTTTTTTTTTTTTTTGAGACAGAGTTTCACTCTGTCACCAGGCTGGAGTGCAGTGGCACAATCTCGGCTCACTGCAACCTCTGTCTCCCAGGTTCAAGCGATTCTCCTGCCTCAGCCTCCTGAGTAGCTGGGACTACTGGTGCATGCCACCACTCCCGGCTAATTTTTGCACTTTTAGTAGAGACGGGGTTTAACCATGTTGACCACAATGGTCTTGATCTCTTGACCTCATGATCTGCCCTCGGCCTCCCAAAGTGCTGGGTTTATAGGCGTGAGCCACTGCACCCAGCCTATTCTAGCATTTTTAATTATTGGAAAACATTTCTTAAATCTAACCTAAATTTTACTAAAGTTTACTCTCTATTTTTGTACTGTCATTCATCACCCTATCATTCGTCTCTGAAATAAATATTTCAAATTCCTTTAACCTTTCCTCTAATGTTCCTTTGGCACCTCTGTCTCCTCACCAGATTTTCTGTGGCTTATTCAGTTGATCACTATACCAAGCAAGAACCTGATCTATTAATTAGTGTCCTGGATTACCTAGAGATGTGTGGTATTCCTAATATCATAGTTTCTTCACAGTGAAACTCCATGGCAGTAGTTCAACATCTTCTTGGCTTACCGGTTGGGTTTCCAAGAAAGCAGATTCTGAGATGGAGATTGGCATGAAGGGAATTTTTGGGGGAAATTGTTCTTCAGAATCAACACTTTTGGGGAAAGGGAAGAAAGCAGAATTGGGCAGAGGGAGACATTGGTCTGTGATGCCTCCTAAACAAGAACTCAGTGAGCCCGAAGCTCTGGAGCTGGGATGGCCTTTCAGAGTGGAGATGAGGGGATCAGACCTTCAGACTCTCACATTGACCAATCATTGGATGCAGGCAGCAAGACCTTGGAAAAGATGGCTCTTTTCAGCTAAGGACAATTCCTAGAGAGGGTTGTCAGCTGGCAACACTCCCAGCAGCCGGGAGACTAAGTCCTTCAATCCTGAAGGGAGATCTGGTGGGTGCAACATACATCCACTACAGCTTATTTTGTGCAGATGTTGTCCCTGACCCTGAAGGGCATTGTGTTCCGTTGTCTCTAGTGAATATCATTCTTTTAGTTTCTAATTCTTTCTTCAGTTTGTGTCCTTCTGGTTTAGTCTCTAAAATGATAAAGAGTGCGTCTGAACATAATGAAGGAATTTTCAAGCCAGGGCCAGTTAACTCTCAACCTAGTACTTTCCTGCCTTTTTAAAATAATATCATATTGGAGCTATTTATAGCAATTTATTGAGAAAAATTTTATAACCAGTTGTGTTTAATGCTGGTCTGGGAGCAGGGGTCACCGAAATGCCATGGGTATACCCATACCTATAGGCTGAATGAATAGAAGTCATTGGATCCTGAACATGTAAGTATTTTTCTAGGTTACTGAATAAAATGTCTCCCTTTTCCTAAGTTTAGCTTGTTCTCCCCGCCTCTCACCCCGACTCTCATCTGTCAGCTTCTGTGCTCCAATTGGAAGTACTTGTTAGTAATCGTATAAAAGTATATAGGGATAAATACAAGCATTTAGCCCATATATGTGATGAATGTTTTCTGTGTTCTCTATTTTCCTCCTGTCTCTTATTATGCCCATGTATGTAAGAGCTGGCGATAATGTATTAAATGTTAAAGACTTTTTGAAAATACTTTACATTTTTATGTCATTAAGATTGAAATGTATACACAGAAGAGTCAGAACATTGAAATATTAAATGTCAAATAGTACTATTCACTCTGGTATATTACACTGAGTATGTCATTTCAGATTATATTTTAAATTGTTTGTCCAGACAATTTGTATTGTAGGGTGATTTTACTTTTACCATTATTTTTTTCTTGACTTTATATGGATCTATGATTATTTGTTCTTTAGCTTATAATTTCTTCCATTGTTTTTTAAAGGATTGGAGAGTCATAGAAAATATGGAGGTAATTCACAGTTTTTACCAGAAGCCACCATTCTACAGACAAGCAAACATTACATCAATCAGAAAACAGACTGTTTTTATCCCTATGTATGTAGATGCTTAGGTCCTAATTTGTGAGAAACTGGAACCATAGTAGAACTTTGTATTTAAATTATTCTGGGAGAAGATATTGTGCTCACTGAATTACCTTCACTTTCACCTTTTTAAAAGAAAATTTATGTGATTAATAAAGATACATGGCAAGGTTGTACTTACTAAATAAGATTTCTCTTCATCTTCAAAGCCCTGCCTTCTGCACCATGTTTTCTACCATGCCTGTGTTCTCCTCAAGCTTACTATCTGGTTGGCCTTTGTCTCTTCCAACCATGATAGCCCTTCTTCCATGTTATTCTTCATCTTCTTCATTACATTTCAAGCTGTTTCCTTTTTTTCCCCCAGAAACTATTAAAATTCCATCTGTTATTCTCAGTTACAGGAAAAATATTGTATTAATTATTTTTTCTCAGATTTTAAAGTACATTACTAACTCTATTCTCACTAATTTACAAAGAAAGTTAACAAAGCAACGGTTATTTCTAAAATATCGATATATCACAGTGTACTATAATACACAGTGGTACTATGTAGTTTATACAATACTTTTGTGGACATGTTTGCATTTAATTATCACAATAACCCAGTGAGTTGGGTGGCATTTTCTCCATTACACAATTGAAAAACTGGAACTTTGAGTAGTTAAATGACTTACTTAGGATTATAAAACTACTAAGCCTATTTAATTTAACCAAATTTTCTAACTCTACATCTAGTGGCAGAATCTGTTCTTAGCACTTTTACATGCTTGAATTATAGTACATGTTAATTGATATATTACTGTGTGTTTACACATCTGTCTCCCTTACTAGATTGTAAACTTTTTGATGGCAGGCACCTGGTCTTATTTGACTTTGTACCTTAGGTGTTTAACAGAGTTTCTGACACAATGTAACCACTCAGTATAAATTTGATAAAGTGAATGAATGAAATCAGGAAAGCAGCACAAATTATTGTAGTCCAAGAACAAAAGTAAAATATAATTTCAAAAGAAAATCTGAGATGCAGTTTTCTAGGAATATTTAAGAAAATTGCGAGTGCCACTGAAGCAAGAAATGAGAGAGAGAGAGAGAGTGAGACCGCTTCTTGATCTTAGCACTAAAGAGGTATAGGGTAGAGAAGAAACTGCAGAGGGACCCAATACATTTTTTGCCTTTATTTTTTTATCTTTAACATAGCTTTCTTGAGATATAATTCACATACCATACAATTCATCCATTTAAAGTGTACAATTCAATGTCTTTTAATATATTCGTAAAGTTGTGCATTTATATTGCAATCAATTTTATATTTTCACTACTCCAAAAATGAAACCTATACTCACTAGCCATCACTCCCCAAATCCCCACTCCCCTAGGCCTAGGTAGCCACTAACTCACTTTCTATCTCTATAGTTTTTCTTATTCTGGGCATTTCATATAAATGAAATAATATAATATGTAATCTTTGATGACTGTCTTCATTCATTTAGCATAATGAAGTTAAGTTTCATTCATGTTGTTGCTTGTAAAAGTACTTTCTTTTTATGGCTGAATAATATTCCATTGTATGACTATATCACATCTGATTTATCAATTCTGTTTCTGATGGACATTTAGATTATTTCTCTCTTTTAGCTATTATGAATAATACTGCTATAAGCATTGTGTTCAAGTTTTTGTGTGGGCATATGTTTTCAATTCTCTTGGGTGTGTGTATCTAGGAGTACAATTGTCATCTCACCTGGTTTACCCATTTGAGGAAATTTATCACCTATCTATCCATCTATCCACCCATTAATCTGTCTTATTTTTGGTGCCTTTTAACATAAGTTGCAGAAATCATTACACTTAAGCCCTAAACATTTTAGCATGCATATCATTAACTAAAATGTATTATTTGTATGTAGGGTTTTAAAATTTTCACATAAAGTTTGCATACAATTAAATGCACCAAAAATCAGTATAAGTTCACTAAATACATTCACATGTGTAACCCAGCTTATAGGGTTTTAAGTTAGAAAGTACTGTGGAGGTATTAGACAACACCTTCCCATTGTACAGAGGAAAACTGATATCCTGAGAGAGTGAGTAACTTGTCCAAAATCAAAGGAGAAGCAGAGCATCAGCCTAGCATGCTTTGACTCATATTGTCATTCATACTTTAGGTATTGAGGTTGCTGTAATCTATAGGCAGCACCTTAACTTGGTCATAAAGTTACCTGAGATCTTGGGCTTTAAACTCATGCTTATTGTACATAGATTTAAATAAAGTAGGACTTTATATGTCAAGTAGTAAAGTACTCTTGCAGCAAATGAGTTTAGACCTTGGAAAGTCTAGCCAAGATTACAAGCTAAATTCCCACTTCTTTCTTAAGTCAGATGCACCTTTATTCATATACCTCCTAGTTTGCAAAACTGTATTCAAGTACTACTTCATCTGATACTTTATTCTAAATCTCTTCTAATCCTTTTTCCTTTATTGTTTGCCTCAAATAATTAACACCTCTTAAGTCAGCATTTTGTGACTACGGATTCAGATCTTAAGGCATCTTTAATGTCGATAAAAAATAATGGATGACAGTATGAGTTGTGATTACATGAACAAATTATAGCATTTTTAGGAAACCTAGATATTGAGCACTCTGGAATTAAAGTCTTAGAGACTAAGGTACCTGGTGTTGATTAGCCTGTGTGAGAAAGATAGAGAGCTGGTAATGATAATTGAGCATATGCCATATGCCAGGCGTTATGTTAAGTGCTTTACATGCATTACCTCTTTAATCCTTATAATCCTCATAGTGCTATTATTATGAATATTTAACAGCTGAGGAAACGTAGGCCTACAAAGGTTAAGTAGCTTGCTTAAAATCACTCAAAAGTGACGTGGTCAGAATTAAATTCTAAGCCTGTCAGCTCTCAGAGCACATGTTATATAAACTCTTTCTGTTTTACTGTCTACAAGATAGGCAGCTTTCAATATTTGAAGGCTGTCAATAAAGATTATATGAGAGTAGCTCCAGAGGGCAGAACTTGGACCAAATATGGCCATCAGAGGGAAGTTTATTTAGACTCAGCATGGAAAGATTTTCCGACAGAGATGTCAAGAAATGGGCAAGGCAGCATTGTTTAGCAGCAAGCTTCAGACATAAGAAATATTCAGGTAGGGCTAGGTGACTGTTGTAGAAAATGTATTTGCATTCAATTGGAGATTAGATTTGCTCAGAGACTTCCCTAATACCAGAATCACTTGGAGGACACTTTTTCGAAATCAACTGTATTGAAATAAAATTAACATACAATAAAATGTACCCAAATTGTAAATTTTTAACAAATTTATACAACCATATAACTGCCATCAAAATCAAGATATAAGGTATTTCAGCAAACTCTGAAAGTGTTCTTGTGCTCCTCCTTGGCTAACACCTCCTCCATCCCCAGCCCCAGACAATCACTAATCAGCTTTCTGTCACCTTAGGTTAAATTGTTTTTTTCTAGAGTTTCATATAAATGAAATCATTCTGTGTGTCATCTTTGTGTCTGGAGGTTTTTGCTGAGCATAGTAACTCTCAGATTCATTCATGTTGTTGCACATATCAAGCACTCATTCCTTTTTAATGCTGAGTAGTATTCTACTGTATGAATATACCACAATTTCTTTATTCATATACCTGTTGATGGACATTTGGGTTGTTTCTGTTTTTTAGCTACTATTAATAAAACTGCTATGAGTATTTATGTATACATTTTTATATGTACATATGTGTTTGTTTCTCTTCAGTAAATAACCAGGAGTGGAATTCATGGATTGTATGGTAAATGCAAGAAATCGCCAAATTGTTTTTGCAAAGTGATGGTACTATTTTACATTCCTTCAAGTAATGTATGAGAGATTCGATTTTTCCACATCTTCACCAACATTTAATATTATCAATATTTAGTATTTTACATTTTATCCACTTTGATGAACATGTACAGGTATCTGGCTGTATATATTTTTTATAACAGTTTTGTTGGAGTATAATTGATATTACAATAAGCTGCACTTAAAAGTGTTCAATTTTTTGGGAGGCCGAGGCAGGTGGATCATGAGGTCAGGAGATCAAGACCATCCTGGCTAACACGGTGAAACCCTGTCTCTACTAAAAATACAAAAAATTAGCCCGGCGTAGTGGCGGGCGCCTGTAGTCCCAGCTACTCGGGAGGCTGAGGCAGGAGAATGGCGTGAACCCGGGAGGCGGAGCTTGCAGTGAGCCGAGATCGCGCCACTGCACTCCAGCCTGGGCTACAGAGCCAGACTCCGTCTCAAAAAAAAAAAAAAAAAAAAAAAAAAAAAAAGTGTTCAATTTTATAAGTTTTGGCATATCATATATAATGTTCATGCATAACTAACATGTACTGTATATCCATATCATACTAATGTTCATACATTTGTATGAACATCTACTATAGATCCATCATCCCCCAAAGTTTTCTCATGCCCTTTAGCAACTTTTCCCTCCCTTCCTCCAGTTTGTCCCAGGTAACACTGATTTGCTTTTAATCACTGTATATTACTTTGTATTTTCTTGAACTGTACATAAATGGAATATTACAGTTTGTACTGGGTTTTTGGCTTCTTTTACTCAGTACAATTATATTAATATTCATCCATGTTGTAGTGTTCCTTTTTATTGCTAAGTGGTGTTCCATTGTATGGCTATACTACAGCTTGCTTATAAATTCATTTATTGATGGACATATGAGTTGTTTGTAGCTTTTGATTGTTAAAAATAAAGCTGCTATGAATATGCTTGTACAAGTCTTTATGTAGACATATGCTTTTATTCCTTTTGGTCAAATACCTAGGAGTAGAATGACTAAATCACAATTGGCAAGTATATGTTTAACTTTGTAAGAAACTGCCAAAATACCAGGAGTTTGAGACCAGCCTGGCCAACATGGAGAAACCCTGTCTCTACTAAAAATACAAAATTAGCTAGGCATGGTGATGCACACCTGTAATCCCAGCTACTCAGGAAGCTGAGGCATGAGAATCGCTTGAACCCAGGAGGCAGAAGTTGCAGTGAACCAAGATCACGCCACTGCACTCTGGCCTGGGCAACAGCATGTTTGTCTCAACAGCAAACAAACAAACAAATCTCAAAAAAAAAAAAAAAAGAAACTGCCAAAATATTTTTCAAGTGATGGTACCATTTTACATTTCCATCAGCAATGTCTAAGAATTTTCATTCCTCTACCTCCTCATCAAAACTTGCTATTGTCAGTCTTTTATTTTTAGCCATTTTAATAGGTGTGCAGTAGTACTTCATTCTGGTTTTAATTTACATTTTCCTAATAATTTATAATGTTGAACATTGTTTTCATGGGCTTATTTGCCATCTATATCCCTTTTTTGGTGAAGTATTGGTTCAAATTTTTTGCCCATTTTAAAATTTGGCTGTTTGTTTTCATATTATTGAGTTTTAAGGGTTCTTTATATCATCTGGATACAAGTCCTTTATCAGATATATGGTTTGTAAATATTTTTCTCCCTTTGTGTTGTTACTTGTTATTTCGTTCTCTTGATTGTGTCTTTCAATAAGCAAATGCTTCAATTTTAATGAAGTCCAATTTATCGATTTTTAAAATAGACTATGCTTTTGTTGTTCTTTCTAGAACCCATGGGTCAAATCTGGCCTGCTTCCTGTTTTGGGCAATAAAGTTATTTTGGATCACAGCCATGTCTTCTTGTTTACATATCGTTTATAATTGCTTTCAAGCTACAAAAGCACAGTTGAATTGCTGGAACAAAGACCACATGGCACACAAAATCTGAAATATTTACTTTTTTGCCCTTTACAGAAAAAATTTATCTAAGCAAAGGCAAAAAGTTTTTCCTGTAGTTTTTGTATACTTTTGGAGTTTTATGTTTTGCATTTAGGTGTATTATCCATTTTTATCTTTTTCTTACATTTAGAATTATGGATCAAAGTTTGCTGTTTTATACATGGACATATGTTCCAGCACAATTTGTTGAGCAAACTATTCTTTCTCCACTGAATTGCCTTTGCACTTTTGTCAAAATCAGTTTTCCAAATAAGTTTTGTTTATTTCTGGACTCTATTGTTTTCCATGTATCTATCTGTTGATCTTCACACCAGTTGGATTGTATTGTTACATTCTGCAGTTCATCTTGTAATCCTCTGATCTCCTAAATAATTTTCTATAATTTGCATACATTAAGGTTCACTTTTGTGTGCTATTTTATTTTTTTGTCAAATGGATTGTGTTGTGTACCTACTGCTATAATATCATACAGAATAGTTTCATCACCCTAAAAAAAATCTCTACTGTCTATTCAACCATCCCTTCCTTCCTCTGAGCCCCTAGAAACACTGATCTTTTTACTATCTTGATATTTTGCCTTTTCCAGAATGTCATATATTTGGAATCATACAGTACCATACCCTTTTCATGTGCTAGTTTCTTTTACTTAGTATGCGTTTAAGATTAATCCATGTCTTTGTGGCTTGATAATTTCTTTCTTTTTATCACTAAATAAGATTCCACTTTATGATGTACCACATTTGTTTATACATTTACCTATTGAAGGATATCTTGGTTACTCCCAATTTGGGGCAATTATAAATAAAGTTGCTGTAACATTCACATGTAGGGTTTCTTCGTGGACTGAAACATTCAAATCAGTTGGGTAAATATCTATGAGTGTGATTGTTGGATTGTAATGTGAGACTATGTTTAGCTTTGTAACATAGCTGCCAAACTGTCTTTTAAAGTGGAAGTACTATTTTTATTTGATTTGCAATACCTTAATGACAGATGAGGCTGAGCATCTTTTCATATGCTTATTTGCCATCTGTATATCTTCTTTGATATGGTGTCTGTTCATATCTTTTGCTTACGTTTTAATTGGGTTGAGGTTTTTTTTCTCATTGTTGAGTTCTAAGAGTTCTTTGGTATATTTTTGGCATAAGTCTTTTATCAGGTACATATTTTGAATATCTGTTTTGCCCAGTCTGTGGCTTTTCGTTCCATTAATGATATCTTTTGCTGAGCAGAAGTTTTTAATTTTAATACAGGCTAACTAATCAATTTTTTTCTTTAATGGGTCATGCTTTTTGTGTTTTATCTAAAACTCATTACCAAACCCAAGGTCTCAACCATTTTCTCCTGTTTTTACCTAGAAGTTTTGCATTTTACATTCAAATATATAATACATGTTGAGTTAATTTTTGTGAAGGGTATGAGATCTGAATCTAGCTTTGTTTTTTATTGCATATGGATGTCCAATTGTTTCCACACCAGTTTTTTGAAAGATATCCTTTCTCCATTGAATTGCCTTTGCCTCTTTATTAAAGGTCAGTTGCCTTTATTTGTATGTCATTTTCTGGACTCTCTACTCTGTTCTATTAATGTGTGTATCATGGTGTCTTGATTACTGTCACTTTATTGATCTTGATTAATTGTAGCCTTATGTTGTTTTTACTGTAGTCTTTGAAATGGATAGTGTGAGTCTTCCAATGCTGTTCTTCAGTATTGTGTTGGCTATTCTAGATCTTTTGCTTTTCCATATAAACCTTATTTTTCTATTTTATTTCAATTGTTTTTGGGGAACAGTTGGTTTTTGGTTACATGAATAATTTCTTTAGTGATGATTTGCACTGAAGCAGTGTACACTGTACCCAATAAATAGTTTTTTATCCCTCACCCCAATCCCACCCTTCCCCTGAAGTTCCCGAAGTCCATTATATAATTCTTATGCCTTTGCATCCTCATAGCTTAGCTCCCATTTATAAGTGAGAACATACAATATTTGGTTTTCCATACCTGAGTTACTTCACTTAGAGTAACGGCCTCCAGCTCCATCCAAGTTGCTGCAAGGGCCATTATCTCGTTCCATTTTATGGCTGAGTAGTATTCCATGGTGTATATATACCACATTTGCTTTATCCGCTCATTGGTTGATGGGTATTTAGGTTGGTTCCATGTTTTTGCAATTGTGAGTTGTGCTGCTATAAATATGCACATGCATGTGTCTTTTTCATATAATGACTTATTTTCCTTTGGGTAGATACCCAGTAGTAGCATTGCTGGATTGAATGGTAGTTCTATTTTTAGTTCTTTAAGGAACTTCCATACTGTTTTTTATAGTGGGTGTATTAGTTTTCATTTCCACCAGCAGTGTAAAAGTGTTCCCTTTTTACCACATTTATATCAACATCTATTATTTTTAATTTTTTTTATAGCTGTTCTTGCAGGAGTAAGGCGATATCTCATTGTGGTTTTAATTTACATTTCCTTGATAATTAGTGATGTTAAGCATTTTTCATATGCTTGTTGGCTGTTTGTATATCTTCTTTTGAGAATTATCTTGTCCTTTACCCACTTTTTGATGGGATTATTTGTTTTTTTTCTTGATGATTTGAGTTCTTTGTAGATTCTAGATATTAGTTGTATGTCAGATGCACAGTTTGTGAAGATTTTCTCCCACTCTGTGAGTTGTCTGTTTACTCTGCTGATTATTTCTTTTGCTGTGCAGAAGCTTTTTAGTTTATTTAGGTTCCATTTATTTTTGTTTTTGTTACATTTGTTTTTGGGTTCTTCCTCATGAATTCTTTGCCTAAGCCAATGTCTAGAAGACTTTTTCCCATGTTATCTTCTAGAATTTTTATAGTTTAAGATCTTAGATTTAAGTCTTTGATTCATCTTGAGTTGATTTTTATATAAGGTGAGAGATGAGGATCCAGTTTCATTCTTCTACATGTGGCTTGCCAGTTATCCCAGTGCCATATATCAAATAAGGTATCCTTTCCCCACTTTATGTTTTTGTATGCTTTGTCAAAGATCAGTTGGCTGTAAGTATTTGACTTTATTTCTGGGTTATCTCTTTTGTTCCATTGGTCTGCATGCTTATTTTTATACCAGCACCATGCTGTTTTGGTAACTATAGCCTTGTGGTATAATTTGAAGTCAGGTAATGTGATGCCTTCAGATTTAATTTTTGCTTAGTATTGCTTTGGCTATGTGGGCTCTTTTTTGGTTCCTTGTGAATTTGAGGATTGTTCTTTCTAGTTCTGTGAAGAGTGATGGTAGTATTTTGATGGGAATTGCATTAAATCTGTAGATTGCTTTTGGCAGTGTGGTCATTTTCACAATATTGATTCTACCCATCCATGAGCATTGGATGTATTACTATTTGTTTGTGTCATCTATGATTTATTTTAGCAATGTTTTGTAGTTTTCCAAACCTTAGAATCAGTTTGTTGATATGTACAAAATAGCTTGGTGGAAATTTTATTGGGATTGCATTGAATTTATAGATCAAGTTGGAAAGAATTCACATCTTAACAATATTGAGTCTTCTAATCTATGAACATGAAATATCCTTCTATTTATTTAGATCTTATTTGATTTCTTTATTCTAAGTTTTGTAGTTTTCAGCATATAGATCCTGTACATACTGTGTTAGACTTATTTCTAAGTATTTTATTTTGGGGGTGCAATTAATTTTATTTTGGGGGTGTGATTAAATGACATTAAAAAAATTCAAATTCCATTTGTTCATTGCTGGTGTGTAGAAAAGCAATTAATTTTCATATATTAACTTTGTATCCTGTGTACTTGCTATTCTCACTTATTAGTTCCACGAGGTTTTTTGTTGGTGATGATCTTTTGGTATTATCTGCATTAGAAAATCATCTCATCTGTAAACAGTTTTATTTTTTCCTTCCCTTTGGGAGGGGTTGTAGAGAATTGGTAGCATTTCTTCCTTAAATGTTTGGCAGAATGGCCCAGTGACACCGTGTGAATCTGTTGCTTTCTTCTTTTAGAATGTCATTATTAATTCAACTTCTTTAATAGATATTGGCCTATTCAGATTACCTATTTCTGCTTGTGTGAGTTGTTGTTAATTTGTGTCTTCTGAGGAATTGATCCATTTCATATAACTTACCAAATTTGTGGTCACAGAGTTTTATCTAGCATTCCATTATTATCCTTTTAATATCAATTGGATCGGTAGTGATGCCTCCTCTTTCATTTCGGATACTGGTAATTTGTGTTGGCTCTCTTTATTTCTTGGTTAGCCTGGCTAGAAGTTTATCAGTTACTGATGGTTTTAGTTCCATTGTTTTTCCCTGTTGCTTTCTTAGTTTCAATTTCATTCATTCCTGCTCTAATTTTTGTTAATTCTTTTTCTTCTGCTTGCTTTTGGCTTAAATTGCTTTTCTTTCTCTAGTTTCCTAAGGTGGAAACCATGTTATTGATTTTAGGTATTTTTCTCTTTTCTAATACATGCATTTTAATGCTAAAAATTTCTCTTAAACCATGCTTTTTCTTCATCACCATTTTGTCCAGGTTTCAGACAACCAACCAACCGTATGATTAGAACTACTCCCTGTTGCACTGCCTACTATGTTGAATATAGAATCTCTGGTAAATTCACCTATAGCCACAAATTAGCTGGTTCTAAAAGTATTTTTCTCTCTCACTGGTCTAGCTCCCTCCAAATTTCCCCCTAAATAGTTTCCACCAATGCATAATTGGCCAATCTTTTACCAGGCAAGCATTTTCCTCCTGGGTTTGACTTTGCACTTGGCCACCAGGAAATATACTAGGATCAACTGTAGGCAAGGAGATATTTAGATGAAACATGAGAAAAATGGTATCTCATTGCAAGGGAACTACTTTAGAAGAGATACTATAGATGAGTTTTTAAGTAAGTCAGAAATAGGCTTTTCAAACACTGGGGTGAAGTTCCTTTGGTTGACAGTGTAGACAAGAGTAGTGTTTCGAAGATCAGAGTACTTAGAATTATCTGAATCTTCCTAAACTTTCTCAATGAATGTGATTACCTTTACACAGAGACCTGATGAGGTGAAATAATTAAAATACACACAGAATTGGACTCTGCATCCAATTTTCAACTACATGGACTCTGTGGCTGTAAGAAAATTTATTCTACTGTGATCATAGAAACTCTGGCTAACTGTATCTTAGGCAATGAATTTAAAACATTGGGCCTATTTTGAGAAGCAGTATTTTTTGTTATTGTTCAACTCTCTGTATTTTCTATATGCTATGATTTCTTACCTGAAAAAATCATATCTATGATCAGCTGTATAGAAGTGTGTTTTTAATTTCTATATGTATGGGTTTTTCTAATTGAATTTTTTTGTTAATCTTAATTTCAGTGTTTACTCTCAGATATTGTGATGGTCTGAGAGTATGGTATGGTAAATGCTCCTAATTTTTTTTTTAAACTTCGGATGTCTTTGTTTCACTCTCATTTTTGAAAAATCGTTTTGGTTTGTATACAACTTGTATACAATTCCAGGTTGATGGTTATTTGTTTTCTCATCACTTTAAGGTATTATTTCACTATCTTTTGGCATCCATTGTTGCTTCTGAGAGGTCAGATGTTAATATAACTCTTCCTGTGTATACCATCTTTCTTTTCTCTCTAGCTGCTTTAAGATCATGTCTTTGATGTTTTGTATTTTCACTATGTCTTGGTGGAGATGTCTTTTTCTTTATCTTTCTTGGCAATATTGTTATTCCTCAATCTGAAAATTCAAGTTTTTGTCGATTCTGGAAAATTCTTAGTCGTATCTTTTAAATATTGTCTCTTACCCTTATTGTTCATTATTTTCTCTGAAATTTTGTTTGGACATATGTTGAACCTTTTTAGTCTAACCTCATTGTCTTTTAGTTTCTCTTTCATATTTTCTATATCTTTGACTTTCTATGCATGTTTTTAGGTAATTTCTTTAGCTCTATCTTCCATGTCATTAATTGTCTGAAATTTTGCTTTCCCATTCTGTTTAACCTTTTACTGAACTTCTGCTTTCCCATTCTGTTTAACCTTTTATTGAACTTTAAATGGTAACATTTTTCACTTCTAGAAGGCTGAGGCGGGCAGATCACCTGAGGTCGGGAGTTTGAGACCAGCCTGACCAACATGGAGAAACCCTGTCTCTACTAAAAATACAAAATTAGCCAGGTGTGGTGGTGCATGCCTGTAATCCAAGCTGCTCGGGAGGATGAGGCAGGAGAACCGCTTGAACCCAGGAAGTGGAGGTTGTGGTGAGCTGAAATCGTACCATTGCACTCCAGCCAGGGCAACAAGAGTGAAACTCCATCTCAAAAAATAAATAAATAAATAAAATAAAAAATGAAAAATAAATTAAAGTGATAATGATACCTACCTCATAGTACTGTTTACAAGAATTAAATGAGATAATGTACCTAAAGCACTCAGACCAGTGTATGGCATTTGTAGGTACCCAAGTTAGCTGCCCTCTTGTTCCCTGCTCCAGGACAGAGGACAACTCTACAAAGGTTTAATGCTGGGGGAAAAGAAAACAAAAACAAGAAAAAAACCACAATGTTAATAGCTTTTTAAACAATGTGCTCCTCACTTCTGTCACAGAAGTTAGTCACAGTTCTTGGCTGCAGGGATAATTAAAATCATTCAGGGGAAGTGAGAGACTTGTCATAAGGCAATTTATTTTACTTGTCAGACAGTTAACTTGTTGATGAATTAGCTTGTGGTTTTTGGAAGTTGAGAATGAAATTCAACTCAGTAGAAAGGCCACTGGCCCAGTTGTAAGCATCTTTTTGTTCCTAAAGAGATCTATAAAGGAGAATAGAGAGTTCTGCTTAAGAAACATCTGAGAGTTCATAGATTGGGAAAGGTTCACATTTGTTCATTTCTGGATTAATTTCTTGTACTTAACTCCCATGCCTTGAACATGATAAGCACTCAACAAATGTTTGCTGAGTTAAGTAGAAGGTGGACTTGGTGGTGTCAGGGTAAATTAAAGAATATTTATTCAAATTTATTCTAAAGCTCATTTAGAGATCTTTGGGATCATGATAGGGCTTTGGTAGTCATACTAAGTCTTGAGCTTTGATAATTGAAGATTCGGATAATGCAACAGAGATATAGTCCACCTAATCCTGAAGTATCTCTTATAACATATAGTGTAATTTTTTTCCCCCTTTCACTTAATTTTGAGATTTTTCAACTTTTTGCTAATCTTTTTAAATGTTTTCCATCCCCAGTTTTGTGTCTGAAAGACCTCTAACCAAATGCTCAAAGTATACATAATTCTCCATACTCTCAGTTTAAGAATGTAACTGGCCAGGCACAGTGGCTCACGCCTGTGATCCCAGCACTTTAGGAGGCTGAGGCGGACAGATCACTTGAGCCCAGGAGTTTGAGTCCAGCCTGGGCAACATGATGAAACCCCATCACTGCTAAAAATACAAAAATTAGCCAGGTGTGGTGGCACACGTGTGTAGTCCCAGCTACTCAGGAGGCTGAGGTGGGAAGATCACCTGAGCCAGAGCGGTGGAGGTTTCAGTGAGCCAAGATCATGCCATTGCACTCCAGCCTGGGCAACAGAGCAAGAGCCTGTCAATAAAATACAGGATTTAACTGTTATCCAGGTGTGGTGGCTCATGCCTGTAATCTCAATGCTTTGAGAGGCTGAGCTGGGAGGATCACTTGAGGCCAGGAGTTCAAGATCAGCCTGGGCAACACAGTGAGACCCTGTCTCTATGAAAAAATAGAAAATAAAAATTAGTGGTGCATGGTGGTGCATACCTATAGTCCTAGCTACTCCAGAGGCTGAGGTGAGAAGATTGCTTGAGTCCAGGAGTTCCATGTTACAGGGAGCCATGATCATGCTGCTATACTCCAGCCTGGGTCACACAGAGAGATCCTGTCTCTACTTAAAAATAATAATAATATAACTGTTAAATTGCTAAGATTTAACAACTGGTAATGTAATTTCATTACATTCCATAAGTAAATTAGAAATAAATGTTCCACGTCTATGGACTTTCAGGTCAACCTATTATATATGGTTTGAATTATTTAATTGCTGATTGGATCATTTTTGTGCTGATTGGATCATTTCGAAGTTTTGATGACTTGCTATTCAAATGGTTTTTATTGGATATTGGTACTATTTGGATATGGTTCTCTACATTTTGGGGAAATGTAAAGGACATTTTGGGGAAAATTCTGAGAAATAGAAACTCTGAATCAATAGAAGCTATGTCTGAAAATTTTGAGGGGGGCAGGTTTTATAAAACAGGAGATTGTTCTGATATTCATAAATTTTAAAGTACCATCAGAAAGTATAGTGACAATAAAATTAAAATAACATATGTGCTGCATGTATACCAGTGCACTTATATGATCAAATTGCAATAAGAAAGTTACCATATTTTTGTTAGTTCAGAGTTCAAATGATATTTGGAGTAAATACCTTGATGGAGTGATCAGAAATGTTTACAATCTAGTCCTGTCACGAAAATAGCCATGTTAAAAGCATATCCTCTAATCATCCTGTGTGCACAGTATCGGTATGTGTAAGGCTCTACCGGTATGTGTAAGGCTCTACCTGGCTAGTAGGATGCACTGGGCTTGGTGCCCCTTTTACAACCCAAAGGGAGTTAAAGCTGGCAGTTATTAATGTTATCCTTTACCTGGATGGGTTTTTTCTTTTGTTTTGTTTCATTTGTTTGTTTGTTTTTATTTATTCATTTGTTTTACAATGCATTATATAACAATACCATGCTAATCGTGAAAAAAAATTAAAGGAGAAACATAATTCAGTTTATTCAAATATCAACTAACTTCACTTTTCCATCTTTTCTTGCCTTTATATACATGTATGTACATTTTATATAGTTAAAATCATAATGTACAGGCAATTTGGATCATGCTTTCCTCAGTTAGTACTATATCATTCATATTTTCCCACAATATTGTCGGCCATTTATAGTAATTACGTCAATGGCTTCTTAATTCTCTATCAGGTTTACCACTTTTCAGTTGTTGAACATTTAGGTTTTTTTCAGGTTTTTTTTTTTTTTCTGATTACAATCAATGATACCACAAATTATCAAGTACCTTTGTTTTTTCTTATAATGATTTCTTAGAGATAAATCCCAGGAGTGGGGTTATTGGGTAAAAACAAAATAAAAATGATAACTTACATGTTTTCAGTACTTACCAAGGGCCAGGTTGTTAGTGGGGCAGGCCTTTACCTGAATTTAATTTAATTCTCGTAGCACCCTTTCAGACAACTACATATGAGATAACTATGTTAAACAACTTAACTAAATGGGCATTGGAACTTTGCCATTCTGAAAATTAGAGATTGCCAATTTTGAACCACTGTTTGAGTCTCATGTTCTGGATGTATTTTACCAAATTTTCCTTGTAAAGAGTCATACTAATTTATAGCAGTTCTCCATTCTGTTCTGCCCACCCAGACTGTAAATGAGAGTACGAATTTTATGAACCTTAGAAAGGGTTATGCATCCCCCCATCCTCCGTTCCAAACTGTCAGTTTTGTTAATTTGATAGAAGCAAAAGGTACCCCATAGTTAATGACAGAATTTTGCCACTGGAAGGGAACTCCTGGAATATCATCTTATTGATTAATTAATTCAACTTCAGAGGAGTGAAGTAATTTTTCCAATATCAACCCAGGTCCCACTTGACTCCCTTGACCAGTGACTTTTGCAATACACTTTGTTATCATCCAGATATTTGTATTTTCCTTTTATATTCCTTTTCTTGCTCTCGTTTGGTCTTTGCCAATAGATACCAACCACAAATTTTGCAGAGGTAGCCCAAGAATAAAAGTTTAAAAACCAGCTGGGTGCAGTGGCTCATGCCTATAATCCCAGCACTTTGTGAAGCCAAAGCGGACAGATAGCTTGAGCCCAGGAGTTTGTGACCAGCCTGGGCAACATGGCAAGAATCTGTCACTACTGAAAATACCAAAAAAAAAAAAAAAAAAGGAAAAGAGAGAGAGAAAAGCCAGGCATGGTGGTACATGCCTGTGGTCCCAGCTACTCGGGAGGCTGAGGTGGGAGGATCGCTTGAGCTATGGGTGCAGAGGTTGCAGTCAGCCCAGCCTGGGTGACAGCATGAGATCCTGTTTCCAAAAAACAAAACAAAACAAAACAAAACAAAAAAACCCAAAAAAACAAAGTTTAAAAAAACAAGGCAAAATCCTGTCTATAAGATTGAATCAACCTCATTACTGATTCATTTTTTATTGGGAATGGGGCAAGAGAAAAAATATGAAAAAAAAATCTATGTTGTTTTAAAAGAGAAAGTGATTGATCTGACACTGGTATCACCGGTGAGACTTCTAATTTTTTAATAGATGGGGTCTTGCTATTTTGCCCAGGTGGGTCTTGAACTCCTAGCCTCAAGTGATCCTCCTGCCTCAGCCTCCCAAAGTGCCAGAATTATAGGGATGAGCCACCATGCCTGCCCAAGATGACTAATTATGAGAATGTAGGACTAAATTACTAGTTTTCACATAGCTTTTAAGCAATTCCAAATTGAAAGAATTCTCAAATTTTATTGGTTTTCCATGATTCCTTGTTTTTGTTGAAGAAATGGCATGTTCAAAGTTAACAAGAGATTTACTTACTAAGGCCTTGTGGACTATTGAGAAACACCTTTTGATATATAAGTGAATCATGTGTGTTTCAGTGTCTTTATGCCAGCCAGTTTGGGGAGAAAAGGAGAGGGTAATTGAGCACTTAACATGTACCAGATTTGTGCGTAACATACCTCCATTTATACAGTCCCTAAACAGAGGTTTACAAATGAGAAAACTGAAGCCCAGAGAAGTTAATTGACTTGTTCAAGGTCAAAACAGGTAATTAGGAGGTGAGATGGTATCTGATTCCATTATGGTTTGTTTTCTCATAGAAGCTCACTGACATCTTTTTCTTAATTTCCTCGTACAAAAATTAGGATAGTCAATTATAATTATTATGTTTTTAAACAATAAGCAGGTAAAAATATGTATCCTTTTCTGCCTTCAGTAAAGATGATTTCTGCATAGTGACCCGAAGACTAATTCTGAAGCAATTTTCTTAAGTTTGAGAATGTAAGTGATCAAATTCACCGTCAGATTTCTATGGAAACTATATGTCAAGATAACAAAGGATCTGTTTGCTCCATTTTCTTCAGGGCTGATTTCTTTAGACCTTATCGTGTGTGTGTGTGTGTGTGTGTTTTAAGACCTATCCCTTTTGCGGGTGTGGTATTCATCCCCTCAAGCATTTATCCTTTGAGTTACAAACAATCCAGTTACATTCTTTATGTTATTTAAAGGTATACAAGTAAGTTATTATTGACTATAGTCACATTATTGTGCTATCAAATATTAATAGTAGGTCTTATTCTTTCTATTTTTTAATAAATGTATACAACTGTACCTTATTGGGGGTGTGCGTTCACATCTTCATTTTAAATTACTTTAATTCTATTTTCCTGTGTCATATTGTTTTCACCAAGGCTTACATTTCCTGTTTTCCAAAGGAAACATTTGAACTAATTCTTGCAAATGCATTTTTCATCTCTCACCCATGCAACTTCTCTTATTTTTCCTTTGGTAGGCTGTCCCTTTGTCTTTAATATTGCATTATTTCTGTCCCTCCTCCCTTTTTGCCTTTTACATTAGTGTCTGGTCTACCAGATTGTTTTTCTTCAAATCACATCCCTGAGAGTATTTCTTGGGTTAATCCTACTTTACTTTTGAACTCCCCTATACCTCGAATGTTCTGTCTTTTCTGGCCCCATGGCTTTCATAATGCTTCTCTGTATACCCTTCTTGCTTCCTCATTTACTAGACTCACTGATCCTGTGTTGTCCACATGGTTCACATTTTTAAAACCAGAAACATCTGCATGGAGAGGAGATGCTAATAGTAAATAATTAAATTTAGCACTTCCCTTGTCTTAGACCTCTTCATCAGTGTTATTTAGTTCTTTCACACAATAGTGGAGCTAGTAGGCCATATTGTCTTTTTCCCCACTGCAGAAATAAAGAAGGTTAATGACCTGAGGAAATTGAGATAAATTGAGATCCAGTCTTGGAATTTAGTCAGTATTAAAACTGATATTATGATTCTTAGCCTTGACCTGAAAAAATGAACTAATACTGTATGTTTGTGTTCTATAAGACCATTGATCAGAGGTGATGATGTAGATTTTGTGATATAGGAAAACTCATTGTTCAGTATATTAATCATTTCAACTTTGTGACTTTTTGTGACAGCTTCTGAGGCATTGCTTTGTACTATCTCTATTAATTTACAGAGGATCCAAAACCATTAAGTCTGCTTTGCCTTCTTCAGAAATCAAAAGATTGAGAAAGATCTGACCATTGTTTAATCTTCATATGCATGTAACTAATTGCAAATGATACCATTGAAATGCCAGACCCATGATTCATCCTATCACTCCCTGTTTAATAAATTTTCTGACTTCCAGTTCCCTGTTGAATTGAGGAAGCTCTCCTAGAGCTCTTCCAGCCCTACTCTACTTTAAATACATTTATTCTGTTCTTGTCTTATGCTTTTCTGATTCTCTCAATTTTTATCTCCACTACTGATTAGCTTACCAATCAGGCCATTCCAATATTTTGCACTAAGTCTTTAACACGGTAGGAACTTCATGATTCTTTGTTGAATCAATGAATCTCAAAGCCCCTCCTAATGAGTTCTTTTCTCTCTCTCCTTTGAATCTTCCTAACGTTTGGCATGAGCCTTCTCTATGGCACTCTTTCCTTACTACGCTCTCTATTTGAGTCATTAGCATGTGTCTCCTCTGTCTCTTAATAACACTTTAATTCCTGGCTAGAAATTATGTGTTGCTGTAGTGTTAAGGCATTATACATAATAGATGCACTGTAAATTTATGTGAACTTTGGCATATGTGAAAGTAGTGTAATTATATTTTTAAATATGTTCTATTAGATTAGATTGGCATGCCTTTTATTTAATCCCAGCAAAGGTGTTTTTACCTTGTGTGTCTTGGATGTATCTGGAATATAGGTACAATATATGAATATTTACAGTATTTCCTCTGCACACTTGTTTTTGAAAAACCATGTGGCAGGAGATTTGTAACTGAAATATATGAGAATTTATGGCAAAAATAGTCTTAGGGGAGGTGAACTAAGACCTCATATATAAACATCTTTATAAAATTCTTATTTTTACGTATCTTAATATTGATACCTCAAAAGCAATTTTTAGTTTTGTTTCATCCTAAAGTTTCAAAAAGATGCTCATAAATTGACTATGAATTTTTTGGCAGATAATATGGATACTAAGAGGGTGTTTATTTTTCAATAGCTGACCCTTCATCTAAACTTTCAACACCTTTCAGATTTTATACTGTCTCCAGATTTCACCATAGTAACAGAGATGAAAGTAATTTGGATGGAGACATGCCTCAGAGATACACAGGTTTGGTTCTAGACCACCACAATAAAGTGAATATCTCAATAAAGCAAGTCATACGAGGTTTTTGGTTTCACAGTGCATATAAACATTCTGTTTATACTGTACTATAGTGCATTAAGTATGAAATGGTATTATGTCTTTAAAAAGTACATACATTAATTAAAAAAAAAACTTTAGTGCCAAAAAATGCTGACAATCACCTGAACCTTCAGTGAGTTGTAATCTCTGTACTAGTGGAGGGCCTTGCCTCTATGTTGACGAATGCTGACTAATCAAGGTAGTGGTTGTTGTAGGTTGAAGTGGCTGTGGCAATTTCTTAAAATAAGACAGCAGTGAAGTTTGCCATATTGGTCAACTCTTCCTTTCATGAAAGATTTCTCTCTAGCACATGATGCTGCTTGATAGCATTTTACCCACAGTAGAATTTCTTTCAAAATTAAAGTCAAACTCTACAGTTGCTTTATTAACCTTATGTAATATTTTAAATACTTTGTTGTCACTTCAACAATGTTCAGAGCATCTTCACCAGGAATAGGTTCCATCTCAAGAGACCACTCCCTCTGCTCATTGATGAGAATCAATTCTTCATCCATTAAAGTTTCATCATGAGGTTGTTGCAATTCAGTCACATATTCAGGCTCCACTTCTAATTCTACCACATCTGAAGTTACTTCCTCCACTGAAGTCTTGAACCCCTCAAAGTCATCAATAAGGGTTGGAATCAATTTCTTCTAAACTCCTGTTAATGTTGCTATTTTGACCTCCTCCCATGAATCACAAATATTCTTAATGGCATCTAGAATGGTGAAACCTTTCCAGAGGTTTTCAATTTGCTTTGCTGAGATCCATCAGAGGAATCACTGCCTATGGCAGTTCTGGCCTTACAAAATGTATTTCTTAAATAATAATACTTGAAAGTCCAAATTACTCCTTGATCCATGGGCTTCAGAATGGATGTTGGGTTAGCAGGCATAAAAACAACACAAGTCTCTTTGTACATCTCTGTCAGAGGGATCTATGCAAGGGATCTAGGTTGCGTGCGCCTTATGAGAATCTAACTAATGCCTGTTGATCGGAGGTGGAACAGTTTCATCCTGAAACCATCCTCCTACCCAACACCCCACTACCTCCACCATCCATGAAAAAATTGTCTTCCACAAACCCAGTCCCTGGTGCCGAAAAGGTTGAGGACTGCTAGAGTAAACCATGCTGTAAACAGATGTGCTGTCATCCAGGTTTTGTCATTCCATTTATAGAGCACAGATGGAGTAGATTTGGCATAAATCTTAGGGAACCTAAGATTTTTGAAATGGTAAATTAGCACTGGCTTCAACTTAAAGTCCAGCTGCATTAGCCCCTAACGAGAGAATCAGCCTGTCCTTTGAAGCTTTGAAGCCAGGCATTGACTTTTTCTCTCTAGTTATGAAAGTCCTAGAGGGCATTTTCTTCCAATAGAAGGCTGTTTCAACTACTTCGAAAATCTGTTGTTCAGTGTAGCCACCTTCAACAATTACCTTGGCTAGATCTTCGGAGAACTTGCTGCAGCTTCTACATTGGGACTTGTTTGATCTAGTACTTTTATGTTCTGGAGATAGCTTCTTTCCTTAAACCTCAAGAACCAACTTTTTCTTCAGCAGCTTCCTCACCTCTCTCAGTCTTCAGAGAATTGAAGAGAGGTAAGGCCTTGCTCTGGATTAGGCTTTTGCTTAAGGGAATTCTGTGGCTGGTTTGACCTATCTAGACCACTAAATCTTTCTGCATATCAGTAATAAGGTTGTTTAGCTTTCTTATAACTTCTGTGTTCACTGGAGTAGAAATTTCTATTTTCTTCAATAACTTTTTTCTTTACATTAACAAGTTGGCTAACTGTTTGGTGTAAGAGGCCTAGCTTTGAGCTTTAGCTTTAGACATGCCTTTCTCACTAAGCTTAATTGTTTTGAGCTTTTGATTTAAAATGAGAAACATGTGACTCTTTCACTTAAACACTTAGAGGCCATTGTAGGATTATTATTTTATTTATTTTACTTTTTAGAGTTGGTGTCTTGCTGTGTCTCCCAAGCTAGAGTGCAGTGGTACAATCATAGTTCACTACAGGCTTGAACTCCTAGGCTCAAGCAATCCTCTAGCCTCAGCCTCCCGAGTAGCTGGCACTACAAGCACATGTCATTATGCCTGGCTAATTTATTTGTATTTTGTAAAGATGGATCATGCTATGTTGCCTAGGCTGGGTTTGAACTCCTGGCCTCAAGTGATCCTCCTGCCTCGACCTCCCAAATTGCTGAGATTACAGGTGTGAGCCACCACATCCAGCCAAGATTCTTAATTATTAGCTAGCTCTAAAAGTTTCTAGCCATTTTGGACATTGAAAAACTCTGCTTTATTACTACTGTAATAAAAGCTTTTATTAACCAACAGTGAATGTCTATGTTTTTAGAATAATTTTCATAGAATTACAAAGTTTCTTGGCTGAAAGAATTTTAGGTTTTAACTATCTTTCAAGCTAACCATATTTTCCATATGATTTTGGAATCTTCTTTATAACACCCATGCCTTGTGGTCACCTAGGTATTTACTTGGATACAAGCCATCATTGAGAAGTTTTTACTGTTAAAAAAGTTTTTTTTTTTAAATTGTGCCAAAATGTATATTCCTTTGATCTCTCAACCCACCACCTCTACCAAGGGTACCACATTTTTACAACACATAAAACAAATCTTATCTCTCTCTTCCATATGATAGCCCTTCGGAGCTAGGAAGATGGTCAACACATGGCTTTTCCTCTCCACGCAAAACTGCTCTTATTGCTTTAAACATTGATCACAGGACATGTTTGGGTGGAGGTGAATCAGACTGATGAAGTATACAATCTTTGGCATCATACTGTGAAGGTTCAAATCTTATAACAACAACCTGCTAACAGTGTGATATTTGCATAGTTATTATCCTGTCTGTATCTCAGTTTCCCCAAACTGTAATAGGGAAATTGTGTTTATTCCATAGTATTGTTGTAAAGAAATAAATAAATAATTTGTGTAGAGCACTGGGCTAGATTGGACAGTCATTGTTCTGAACTTCCCATAAACTGTCTGTTAAAATATTTTACATTTATCCTCTTTGCCACTATGCCGGGCCTGCCACTGTGAGTAGAACATACTTTCCTGTCTCAATGATGTTGGGTTTAGCCAAATGACTTGCTCTAGCCAATGGAATGTTAGCAGAAGTGATATAATGAGAAACTTTAAACATACATGTTTTTCTAGTCTCTTATACTCTAATGATCTTCTATAAGAACATGCCTCAGAGAGTCACTAGTACAAGGAAAATAAGAAAGCACACAAAGCTGATTTGAACCCAGTTTACAGTCTGAAGCCAAGCCTAGCCTATTTCAGCCATATCCAACAGAGCCACAACTGACTCATGACTTTTGAGAAAAAAAAAATATTGTTGTAAGTCATTGAGACTTTGAGGTTGTCTGTTGGTATATTAATCAATTATTGCCACAATAGTGCTGCATAGCAAACTCCCCCAAACTCAATAGTGTTCAACAATAAACATTTATTCCTAGCTCCCTTGTCTGGACTGGCTGAGGTTCAACTGATCTAGACTGGTCTTGGCTGGAATTCACTCCAAAGGCTGCTGATCAGGTCTGGGTCTGCTCCCAATATGCCCCTTCTTACTCAGACTAGCAGCTACCCAGGGCATGCTTATCTAATGGTGAAAGGCAGGAGTGTAGGAGGGAAAAGCCAACTAAGAAGACACACAAAAAGCTGGGCTTTTGCCTGTCACCTCTGCTAGCTTACCATTGGTCACAGAAAGTCCTGTGCTGAAGTCCAAGGTCCAGAGGAGGGGAAGTAAACTCTGCCAACCATGAGCCCAAAGCAAGTCGCATAGCCACATTCAACATCAAATGGGGTGGAAAAGTATACACTTCCAATGGATGCAGGGGAGGGAGGAGTGAATATTTACTAAAAAACAATGTAATCTACACTGTTATGCAACAAAAACTAGTATAAGCACTCAAGAGAATGTTTGGTACATAGAAACTGGTAAACAAAGGCTAGCTATCATAACTAAACATCATCACAATGATTCAGGTTCTTCTCCATTTTGATTGTTCTCCTATAAGTGCAGTTTATTATTGTCTCTCTCAAAAGTAATATGTTGATATAGAAAGCAATAGTTATATATGGTCTAATTGGATGGAATTATCACAGTTCTCATTCTATATTCTTATTCAAAAGCATCCTAAGCATTAATGTTTTGTTAGTACCTTCACTGTCACCTAAAGTCCTAGTTTATCTTTCATCAACACTGATGTGCAAACATCTCTTCCCATCAAGTAACCAATCATTTAGCTATATGTATATTTAGGCCCATCTTGCTATATTTAAGTTGGTTGCAGCCTGTTCAGATAGTTTTGGATCCTGACTTTATTACTTAGCACATCCCTCCCAACTTCCTGTCATATATGCAATCTCTACCTTCATCCATGTCATTGACTGAAATGTATATTGCCAGTGTAGGAAGGAATGACTTGACTGGACTTGATCTACCAAGGGAAGCCGTGGAATCCCTACCCATAAGAACAGAGCCAACTGCTTCCAGAAAGAATAAACCTCCCAAAAGCCCTGGCAATTCTATGAGTTCATCATTCTATGTTCTTCCTGCACAGCTGCTTGCAGCCTGTGCTGAGGCCAGAGACTATAGAGAAAGGAGGGTGAAGGCCCAGATCTGGAAGCAAACAAAGCTATGCCTCTGGGCAGGGATTATTGGGTCCTGAGAGCTGTCCTCAAATAGAGGAACAACACTATGGGATAGAGAGAGCAGCAACAGCAGCAGGGTTTACATCCTTTGCTGGCATGGCAGACTTCCTGTTGATAGTAGAGAGGATTAACCAATTAGGACTGGGAAAGCAATCTTAGGAATACCTGACAAAACAAACTAAGAAAAAAAAATTTCTCACAGTTCACAAGATGGGGGCTTTTATTCATATTGGTTTTGCTTCTTTGTTTTTAACAAAGTCATATTTAAACATGGAAAAAACCTCCAATGGTACAAAAGGCTATGCAGTGCAAAATAAGTCTCCTTCTTATCTTCAGTTCACCTCTGGGGGCAACACTTGTTACTTGGGTTCTGTAATGGCTCTGCAGAGTCATTTCCATGTAAAAATAAGCATATTAATTTATATATACTTGATAATCAAAAGGAAGTGGAGCATATAGTGTCATTTAATTTTGAATATTCATTTTGCACCTGGTAAGAGCAGGACATCTGAGTTACACATATGAAGCTCCTGAGGTTCATAGAGGCTAAGTGACAAAGTCACAAGTCTAAAAGAGGCAAAAACAGTATCTGAACTGAAATGCCGGGCCTGGAGCAAGACCTACCCCTAACATGCATGAGTTTACATAAAGGAAAAATACCCATGATGTGACGTAGTAAAGGTTTTCCAAACTGTGAATAGGTTGTAGATATTTGAAGGGGGCAAAAAAGAGTTGCAGGATACTTAGTTGTGACTATAACTCAAATCCATGCCCTGCAACCTCAGCCAGACCGTGGCAACCTAAAGGAGTAACTGATGATTATTTTGTGCACTTTTTGAGTTGGGGATCTGGTATTTCTCAAAACCCTAAAATATTCTAACTGAAAACTGTCTTAAGAAAAAGGAAATGTTTCTATTTGAAATCCTTAATTAAAATCACATTCATAATTCTAAGTATTTTAAGAGAAAGTTAAAGAAGAAATTTACATCACAGAGATTATAATAAACACAGAACCTTGCCAAAAGACATGCCTCCAGCTGCACTGAAGTAACATCAGAATAGAGCAGCACTGCAGCTTCAGCAAGTGAAAGACTGAAGGCAAAGTCATGTACAGAAAGGCAAACAACTGTAATGTAAAACTCATGTTCCCTGGTGGAGTGGGATTCTGCGGAAACACATCACACACACACACACACACACACACACACACACACACACACGCACATGCACACCAACAGTTGTTTCCCAGTATTAACTAAAAACTGTCAACTGTAAGTCTATTTTCTTGAGGTCCACCAAGGCCGCAGATGTTTACTCCATAAAACCATTTCTAATTTAGGGACAAGCTCAATCAACTTGTGCCTGAAAATGATTCACATGGGTCTTTACACTGCAGAGCTCATTACTTCAGGGATTTTCCAGAGCTCTACATTCCTGGCTGCCTGCTCCAATAAGAGAATGCATATTTATTTTGCCAGGATACACATCATGGTAGGAAAAAAAAGTCCTTCAAAATTCCTGTAATTCCTAAGAAATCCATTGCCTGAAATGTGGACTGCTATACCTGTAAGGGAGAAAAAGTGCGTCCTCACCAGACACCAGTTGGAACAAGAGTAATGTTTTCTGGTTTCTCTGTTGAAAATGTTTATAGTGTATGTATTGTGTATAGAGGCTTATTCTAGAAGCTAGAAAGAAACAGAAGTAGTATATAGGAAATCAAAGACTAGGAGCATCTCTTACAGCATACAGATATGTGTGAAACACCTTAAAACAAACTACTGAGCATACAGACAAGTAAGAAATAAATAGTATACTTAGATGTACCATGGTGTGACAGGGCTTATTTTATCTGCATCCATGACTTCTATACCATTTACATGGTAAAAACTCCCATATCTTGCTGGCACTCTCCTCTTGAGCTCTAGACCTGTGTATTCACCACATTGACAGCTCCACTAGGATATTTCACAGGCATCTCAAGTGTAATATTATCAAAGTTGGATTTATTTTGTCTTCCTCCCAATATGCTCCTTCTTCAGAATTGTCTCTTTGATAAAGGACATCATTCTTCTCCCAGTTGCTAGACATAGAAACAGTGAAGTCATTCTTGACTTCCCTCTTTCCCTTTCCTCTCTTGCCAGATATGTAATCTATCCTCCAATCTCTCTCACTCATCTTTATACTGTAATCCAGTCTCTATAATCATTTACTGGGGCATTTGCATTAGCTTCCTAAATGATCTCCTTGCTTACTGGCCCATTCCAACTCATTCTTGACTTGGAGCCAGAGTAATGTTTTAATTATACAAAATTGATTTGATCTCTTGTTTGTTTAAAAAACATCAGTGGCTTCCCATTATCATTATGATAAAGCATCACATTCTTAACATGGCCTATGAGCTGTTGCATGCTCTGATCCCTGCGTCATTCTCCAGTTTAGTCATAGCTCCTCAACCACAAACTCCTACATTCATTCTAATCAAACTAAATGTCTAATCACTAGGATACACTAGGATCTCTTCAACTTCTGGGTCATTGAAGCTTCTCTTTCTTCAGTCTGGAACATTCTTTTACCCTTAGCCACCTTGTCCTGCTTATCTCTTATTCATCCACCAGACAATGAACTCTGTGAGAGCAAGTACCTACCTTGTCTTTCTTGTTTAACTCTGCCACCTAGCACTTAGAACAATCAATGCACAGATGCTCAACAGTACTTGCTGAGTGAATAACTAAATCTTTCAAGTCTCAGCATAAACATCATTTCCTCAAGAAGCCCTTTCATGACTCCCAGGAAAAAAAATAGATCTCTTTATTATATCCTCCTACAGCATTCTGTATGTTGGCTATGACCTAGGAACGACTTCCAGGCAATATGTTGGAGAAGTTTGTTTTTCTTTTCTCAGTGATCACAGCACTGTGCTGGCTGTTGTCAAAGATTTGAAACCTGTCTTGTATATTTTGTCCTGGTTTTCAGTTGTTTAAGTCAAGAGGGTAATTCTGTTTCTTGTAATTCTATCTCAGCTGGAAGTGGAAGTTCCAGGTCACATAATTTCTCTTGGAATTACTCTATATTAGCATTCTCTGAGGTTTGGATTTTATTTCTCTCTGAAGTTAACCTTTTTCTCTTAGACCATCTTAAACCTAGAAAGTTATCCATTGGGCTGACTTTGTTTTGTTTATTTCTGTATCCCCACAGCCCACAGCATCATGTGAAGAACATAATAGACATTGAATAAATTAAAGGTTGCATGAAACCTGCCCTGAACGTACCCTCCCTCATTGCATATCTGCTACTAGAACACAGGCCTGGGCAAATCACAATCCTACAAAAAATTGGTATGTTAGTTTTGGAAGTGAGAAAACCGCACATTTAATTTTTAGCTATATCGATTCTCTATCAGTTTATTCTTCATAATGATTATATCCTACTTATTATTTGTCACATTCCTTAGTTTTGAAATATACCTAATATTTCTTTTCAGTTATGATTTGCCAGGCACTATACTAAACATTAACTGATATAATCCTGCCAATAAACTTATGAGATGGGGCCTATTTTTGTTCCCACTTTATTGATAAGAAAATGAGGCATCGAAAGATTAAACAAAATGTCAAGATAGCAGCTGAGAAGCAATGGAGCTAGGATTTGAACACAGAGAGTTTGAGTGTGCACTTTTTCTAAACTACCTAAACTGCTTTCTAGTACTTCTTGCTTCCAAGTAAGATTATAGATGGCTTACAAAAAAAATCTAGAAAACATATTATTAAAATAGAAATTTAAAATAAAAGTCATAGTGATAGGAAGCATATATTCCCTTAAGAACCCAAGCTAATATGTGCTACTGTAAAAGGACATTAACTTAAGTTTCAAGCTTTCCATCACTCAGGAGTAAAAAGGAAATTCAGTCAGTCAAATAAATTTTGTTTTATAATAAAATGAAGGATGCTCATTCATTTTCTAAAAAGAATTTGTACAGCAGGTTCTTATATGAGAGATATTTCACAACAAACAATGTTTTTGAACATGGATTTTTTTTACAAAATATTCAATAGCATGCCCTATATAAAGGTCATGCCTAATACTATTAATAAACTTCAGAAGTGTAATAGAAAAGCTCAGTGAACACGTATGTACAGGATATTAAGTAATGAGATTCAGGTAAATAGTCACCTGTTGGTTTTATCTGGTCTAAGAATAGAACTTGGAATTCATAGAAAAGTAGAGAGAGGTAATATGTCTTCAATTTCTTCAACTGTTAATAATCTCAGCTAAGATTGTAGCAACAATTCTGCAAGTAATATTTTGAGACAGAGCTCTCTAGTGAGTCAGCCATGAAGATATTCTGTTGATGCTGCTGCTTGCAAGAAAATCCATATGCTTTGAATATTAATGTACAGTTGGCAAAGTTGCCATTTATTATGACTAAAAAAATCCACCCTCAGTCTGCATAGAGTTAGGCTATGGGATGGCTGAAAATAGGCTCAATATTTTCCTTAAAAAGTAAAATAGAAAAGGTGGGTTTTAGCCAAGAAAATTCTGTTGGTCTGCATGCCAGTTAAATGCATTAATTCATCATTCAACAAATATTTATGGAGTGCATGCCATGTGCCAAGTTGTGTGCTAAGTTCACTGGTCACTAAGAAATTTTAGAGTGTTTCCATGGAACATTTGATTTGGAAGGCGCTGCCTCTTGGTGGCCCTACCAGAACTGGTTAACTCATTTATAACTAACAGCCTAGCATAACACTTTCCAAAATTTAGTCACCACCATAATAATTTTAGCTATAGCCTTCTACTAGCTATACTATAATATTTTTCTCTACATTGACCACTTTTTTTTTACTTCTCAAATTTTGTTTTAACATAAAGTTAACTCCTTGCTATAATGGGAAACCATTATCGCCTCCTAAAAGTAAGTACAATAGCTGACATTTATTGAATATTTCCTAGTGCTTCATACTATATTATTTTTCATGAATTAGGTCTTTGATCTTCACATGAACCCCATTAAGTAGGTACCATTATTAGACCCATATACAAATGACAGCAAAGATACACAGAAGAAACCTACCCAAGAAATCAGTCAATAGTTAGCAAACCTGTATTTTTTTAATTCAAGCTGAGTGACTTCAAAGCCTGTAATGCCTAACTACTGTAGTATATTACTCTGTAAACATAGATACAAATGACAAACAAAACAATATTATTTAAATATAATTACGTATTGTTGCCTGCTTGTTGACGTTTTTGAGAGATAATCACCTAGTGCCAAACCAAGTGTTTATTTGATGCAAATAGAATTCACGGAGGATTGAAACTAGAAAAACTTCCTGAAGTTTTCCTTTTTTGTTGTGTCTCTGCCAGGTTTTGGCATCAGGATGATGTTGGCTTCATAAAATGAGTTAGGGAGGAGTCCCTTCTTTTCAATTGTTTGGAAGAGTTTCAGAAAGAAGAGTACCAGCTATTCTTTGTACCTCTGGTAGAATTCAGCTGTGAATCCATCTGGTCGTGGTTTTTTTTTTTTGGTTGATAGGCTATTAATTACTGCCTCAATTTCAGAACTTGTTATCGGTCTATTCAGGGATTTGACTTCTTCCTGGTTTAGTCTTGGGAGGATGTATGTGTCCAGGAATTTATCAATTTCTTCTAGATTTTCTAGTTTATTTGCATAGAGGTATTTACAGTATTCTCTGATGGTAGTTTATATTTCTGTGGAGTCAGTGGTGATATCTCCTTTATCATTTTTTATTATGACTATTTGATTCTTCTCTGTTTTCTTCTTTATTAGTCTAGTTAGTGGTCCATGTATTTTGTTAATCTTTTCAAAAAGACAGGTTTGGGATTCATTGATTTTTTTGGAGGGTTTTTGGATCTCTATCTCTTTCAATTCTTGTCTTCTGATAGCTTTTGGATCACTTTGCTCTTGCTTCTCTAGCTCTTTTATTGTGATGTTAGGGCATCAATTTGAGATCTTTCTAGCTTTCTGATGTGGGCCAATATCCCTAATGAACATCACTGTGAAAATCCTCAATAAAATACAAGCAAACCGAATCCAGCAGCACATCAAAAAACTTATCCACCACGATCAAGTCAGCTTCATCCCTGTGATGCAAGGCTAGTTCAACATATGCAAATCAGTAAATGTAATCTATCACATAAACAGAACCAAAGACAAAACGACATGATTATCTTAATAGATCCAGAAAAGGCCTATGATAAAATTCAACATCCATTCATGTTAAAAACTCTCAATAAACTGATATTGATGGAACATACCTCAAAATAATAAGAGCTATTTATGACAAACCCACAGCCAGTATCACACTGAATGGGCAAAAGTTGGAAGCATTGCCTTTGAAAACTGGCACAAGACAAAGATGCCCTCTCTCATCATTCCTATTCGACATAGTATTGGAAGTTCTGGCCAGGGCAATCAGGCAAAAGAAAGAAATAAAGAGTATTAAGAAAGGAAGAGAGGAAGTCAAATTGTCTCTGTTTGCAGACAACATGATTCTGTATTTAGAAAACCCCATCATCTCAGCCCAAACATTCCTTAAGCTGATAAGAAACTTCAGCAAAGTCTCAGGATACAAAATCAATGTGCAAAAACCACAAGCATTCCTTTACACCCTAGACAAGCGGAGAGCCAAATCATGAATGAACTCCCATTCACAATTAACTCAAGATGGATGAAAGACTTAAATGTAAAACCCAAAACCATAAAAACCCTATAAGAAAACTGAGGCAATACCATTCAGGACATAGGCATGGGCAAAGACTTCATGATGAAAACACCAAAAGCAATTGCAACAAAAGCCATAATTGACACATAGGATCTAATTAAACTAAAGAACTTCTGCATAGCAGAAAAAAAAATCAGAGTGAACAGACAACCTACAGAATGGGAGAAAATTTTTGCAATGTACGCATCTGACAAAGGTCTAATATGAGGAATTTACAAGGAACTTAAAAAAATTGATAAGAAAAAAACAACCCCATCAAAAAGTAGGCAAAGGATATGAACAGACACTTCTCAAAAGAAGATATGTATGTGGCCAACAAACATATGAAAAAAAGCTCAAAATCACTGATCAAAACTGCAATGAGATACCATTTCATGCCAGTCAGAATGGAGATTATTAAAAAGTCAAGAAACAATAGATGCTGGCAAGGCTGTGAAGAAATAGGAATGTTTTACAAACTGTTGGTGGGAATGTAAATTAGCTCAACCATTGTGTAAGACAGTATGGTGATTCCTCAAGGATCTAGAACCAGAAATACCATTTGACCCAGCAATCCCATTACTGGTATATACCCAAAAGAACAGAAATCATTCTACTATAAAGACACATGCACCTGTATGTTTATTGCAACACTGTTTACAACAGCAAAGACATGGAACCAACCCAAATGCCCATCAATGACAGACTGGATAAAGAAAATGTGGTACATAAATACCATAGAATACTATGCAGCCACAAAAAGGAATGAGATCATGTCCTTTGCAGGGGCATGGATGAAGCTGAAAGCCATCATGCTCAGCAAACTAACACAATAACAGAAAACCAAACACCACATGTTCCCACTCATAAGTGGGAGTTGAACAATGAGAACACATGGACGCAGGGAGGTAAACAACACACACCAGGGCCTGTTGCGGGGTGGAGGGTGAGGGAAGGCAACTTAGAGGATGGGTCAATAGGTTCAGCAAACCACCATGGCACATGTATACCTATGTAACAAACCTGCATGTTCTGCACATGTATCCAGGAAATTAGTGTAAAATAAAAATAAATAAACAAATAAAAATTAAAAAAAGAAACTAGAATAACTTCCTCTATGGGATTCAAGTGTTATTTAATACCATATTCATGAACCATGTGAAATCAATTCATATACCACATAAAATTGTACGTCCTATGCTTTGGGAAACAAAACTCCAGCATTAAGTAAAGTTAAATAGCAGCCCTTGTAATCGTGATGGCTCTAAGATGACCAAGTGTGGTCAAGTTTAGCCTTCTCTTCTTTACCTTCTAAACAGAGCAAGCAGATGCTGCTTAGTGTCCCTTCAATGGAAGCCACATTCTGAAATTTGCTGAGTAAAAAGATAGGAGGTAAATAAATCTTTGGGTCTTCAGTTATTCATAAGTTTATTCATACAAGTTTACTGAGAAGTTACCACTTGCCAGAAACTGTTCTAGTTACTGAGAGTCAGTGATGAACATGACAGCTTCGTACTCTGAATTGATAAGAAATAATATCTAGAACTTGCTGTAGTTTTCTTAGCATTTTCCGGATATTTTCTTAGATATTCTAGTCAGCTATGGCAAGAGACAGAGGTGAATTGAAATTATCAGTGTTCAAAATATTGTCTATGTACCACTGGTTGCTCTGAGTGATGGGGGCAAATTTAATTTCCTATGGATTAAAAAGTATAACTAGCACATCAGACCTGAGATTTTACAGATGTTTTTACCTTAGGTGAAGTAAATATAAGTATTTACATTAAAAAGTAAGGTGCTTTTTTGTAACACTTTAAGTTACTCCAAAGGAAAATTTAAGTTGACAATAGAAAAGATCCTTAGTGGATATGGCAAATATGAAGATAATAGAAAACTGACTAAATTTCTAAAGTTTGAGAACCTCTGCCTCACGCTAATGCTGGGTATTATATATCTCATGTTGAACACCAGAATTTGACCTAATAATCTCTACAACACGTGAAGGAAGGAAGACATTCATTCTATCAATAGGGCTGGAGACAGAGTAGAGCAGGATGTCCTTGTGTTCCATTCCTTTTAGAGGAATTTGATTATATTCCATTCCTTAGTGAGGGGAAAAAGCCTCTGCAGAAAATGATCCTTCCTTTTCATCCAGGCTGCACATCTCTTTCTTGACCAGTATTTAGTCCTAGTCCATATAGGAAGGGACCTCACAAAACTGCCTAAGTGGTGGATACAGTGGTATATAGAAGAAAAAAAGGATTTATCCTAGATTTTCAGTTTCTCTTCTGAATAGAGGTGGGATATAAACAAGGACAAAGAAGTAGATTGGTAGATTTTCATTTTTGGGCCAAAATCAATTTATTTTTTGCATTTAGTATTTTGTATTTTCAGTGCTTTCCTATCCAGTTTTCAAGGTTCAACTTCTGTTGCTGAGGCTGTTTTCACAGTAGATACAGTCTCCAATTTGATTAATAAGTCCCAGTGGCCTTTTGTTCATAGAGTAGTCAGTTCTACCAAAGATAGGCAACATTTTTACCTGCTTTCCTCTAGTAGTCAGTTTTCCAGAATCCCTTCCTTAGGCTGTTTTTCTACTTGGAATAACCTGCCCTACTAAATCTGCCTGTCCAAATCCTTCCTTCTGTGCTCTAATTAAGTGCTGCATCATGGTGTTTTCAGCATGAATTTAGTAAATATTCATTTAATCAAGGAATAAATAATTTTAAATAAAATATAATTCTGTAACATAATTGCTTAATTTTGTATATTTGCCATTAAATGTCATTAAATTATAAATAATATTAAATACTATTAAATTATTCCTAACGTGCCTAATAAGCCAAGAAATTTTAGCTAAAAGTATACAGTTTTTTTTAAGCCAGTATCCAGTAATACCAACACTTCTATGGATATATGAAAGAAAAGCATCTGGTTCTGTCTTGCTCCCTATGAGAGGGTAAGGACCCATTTGGGTGCAGCTCCTAGCTGTACTTTTCATATCAATTATGATGGATGTGGTCAAGAGGATCTATCCTTAAGTATGGGTTGTATGGATTAGAGCCCCAAAATATAAACTGGGCATATAATCAAAATCCATTTATTGAGCATCTATATTAGGTGTTTTTCGTACACTATCTGCATTGCCATAAAAGAATACTCGAGACTGGGTAATTTATAAAGGAAAGAGTTTTATTGGCTCTTGGTTCTGCAGGCTGTACAAGAAGCATAGTACCAGCATCTGCTTCTGGTGAGGGCTTCAGGAAGCTTACAATCATGGCATAAGGGAAAGGGAGCCAGTGCATCACGTGGTGAGAGAGGGCAAGAGAGAGAGGAGGAAGTTCCAGCCTCTTTTTTTTTTTTTTTTTTTAATAATTTAAAGATCTCACTATGAACTCAGAGTGAGCACTTACTCATTACTGCAAGGATAGCATCAAGCCATTCATGAGGGATCTGCCTTCATGAGGGATCTGCCTCCATGATTCAACCACTTCTACCAAGTCCTAGCTCCAACATTGGGAATTGTGATTTGGAGGGGGCACACATCCAAACTCAGTATCAGTATCTCATGACAACAATTTTTCAAAGTAAGTAGAATTATTCTCATCATATGGAAATGGAAGTGAGATCACTTTCCTAAGGTCACTTAACTGTAATTATCAGAGCCAGGGTATAAACGTAGATCATAACAGACTCTAAAGCCTGTACTTGTCCCATTACTTTACCCTGCTTCTGAAAGGTTTCCCAAAGACACTGTGGCTTTAGCCTTGGCTGCTGCTTAATGGGTAGTTTCGGAGCCCGCTCAGATCTCTGTAGCCATACACCCTTCTGACTCTAAGGACATCTCAGCTGCTTTGGTTGCCAATTAAATTATACAATCAACTTTGGGTTCTGATCATTGAAAGGCAATGTAATAAAAGAGGAAAACACTGGATTCCTGGGTTCAATTTTGTTAGAGTTCACAATTAACCATATATTCACTGGATAGTTATTTTCTGACATCTTTCTACATTTTACATGACCTATTATCAGGTATATACTTTAGACCTGCCTCACCTAATAAAATGACAGTTGCAAGCACTATATTTTTCTAAATCCAAAGAGTTAAAACTTACACTACAACATTAAAAAACAAACAAGAGTATGTAATGAAATAATACTCCTGATAAACGTTTATCTTCTCTCTTTTTTTTCTTGAAGCTCCAACTCAGGCTGTCTCAGGTTGTTGCTTTTATATGCTATTGATTTCCTATTGTAATAATTGAATAATAGACTTTGACAGTATCCCTCTCAGTACACTTCAGAAGGAAACTATGGCTGAGAGGAAAAGAGAAATTACTTTCCCATGATCACATAATTTATTTAGTGTCCAAGTCAGGATCAAAATTCTTATTTCTTAGGAAATGGTATGTTTATTCCAAATTTGCTACCATTGGTTCTGCTTGGGCACTACTTTCTGAGTCTGCGGCATATTATTGTAAATACTCTCACTGGTGTAAATACTCAGAAGGCAATCTGGAGCCAAATTAGAGAAGAAAGTCTGTGACTGAACTGTATAATCACATTTGGAGTAAAAACCAATTCTTAATTACAATATAATGAAATAGACTTTGTTCATATGAGGCCATAACATAAAGGTCTGGAAGCTAATTCCCAAAAACCAAAGGACAAAAATGTTTAGAGTGATAACAACATTGTTGTAGTAAGTGTCTGACTTCATAAGAACTACTTTAAAGGGATTAAAACTCATTTGAATGTTAGGGCTCTGATATGCTTGTTTTAAAAAGATGTCTTAATAATGAAAAGAGTTTCAAGTCACCAGAAAAAATATTATAATTTTTGTTTAACTAAAAACATAGCTTCAAAATATATAAAGAAAATCATGACAAACTACAAGGAGAAACAAGCAAACACATAATCATAGTGGTATACTTTAAGATACTTTTTTAAAAACTGACCAAACAAGCAGACAAAAAAAATCACTAAGGATATAGAAATCAATAAGGATATAGAAATCAAAATGGCAAACACATTGTTTTTGAAATACATAGATGACTCGAAAACACACATGCGTGCGCACGCATACACACACTCACATGCACATATACACACCACACACACACACACACAGATATGCACACATGCAATTGGGCACCACAAAAAGCAAGTCTAAATACATTCTAGAGGACTGAAATAATTTAGAATGTAGTTTCTGCAAAAACTGGAAGCATTCCCTTTGAAAACTGGCACAAGACAGGGATGCCCTCTCTCACCACTTCTATTCAACATAGTGTTGGAAGTTCTGGCCAGGGCAATTAGGCAGGAGAAGGAAATCAAGGGTATTCAATTAGGAAAAGAGGAAGTCAAATTGTCCCTGTTTGCAGATGACATGATTGTATATCTAGAAAACCCCATTGTCTCAGCCCAAAATCTCCTTAAGCTGATAAGCAACTTCAGCAAAGTCTCAGGATACAAAATCAATGTACAAAAACCACAAGCATTCTTATACATCAATAACAGACAAACAGAGAGCCAAATCATGCGTGAACTCCCATTCACAATTGCTTCAAAGAGAATAAAATACCTAGGAATCCAACTTACAAGGGATGTGAAAGACCTCTTCAAGGAGAACTACAAACCACTGCTCAAGGAAATAAAAGAGGATACAAACAAATGGAAGAACATTCCATGCTCATGGGTAGGAAGAATCAATATCGTGAAAATGGCCATCCTTCCCAAGGTAATTTACAGATTCAATGCCATCCCCATCAAGCTACCAATGACTTTCTTCACAGAATTGGAAAAAACTACTTTAAAGTTCATATGGAACCAAAAAAGAGCCCACATCGCCAAGTCAATCCTAAGCCAAAAGAACAAAGCTGGAGGCATCACACTACCTGACTTCAAACTATACTACAAGGCTACAGTAACCAAAACAGCATAGTACTGGTACCAAAACAGAGATATAGATCAATGGAACAGAACAGAGCCGTCAGAAATAATGCCACATATCTACAACTATCTGATCTTTGACAAACCTGACAAAAACAAGAAATGGGGAAAGGATTCCCTATTTAATAAATGGTGCTGGGAAAACTGGCTAGCCATATGCAGAAAGCTGAAACTGGATCCCTTCCTTACACCTTATACAAAAATCAATTCAAGATGGATTAAAGACTTAAATGTTAGACCTAAAACCATAAAAACCCTAGAAGAAAACCTAGGCATTACCATTCAGGACATAGGCATGGGCAAGGACTTCATGTCTAAAACACCAAAAGCAATGGCAACAAAAGCCAAAATTGATAAGTGGGATCTAACTAAACTAAAGAGCTTCTGCACAGCAAAAGAAACTACCATCAGAGTGAACAGGCAACCTACAAAATGGGAGAAAATTTTCGCAACCCACTCATCTGACAAAGGGCTAATATCCAGAATCTACAATGAACTCCAACAAATTTACAAGAAAAAAACAAACAACCCCATCAAAAAGTGGGCAAAGGACATGAACAGACACTTCTCAAAAGAAGACATTTATGCAGCCAAAAAACACATGAAAAAATGCTCACCATCACTGGCCATCAGAGAAATGCAAATCAAAACCACAATGAGATACCATCTCACACCAGTTAGAATGGCAATCATTAAAAAGTCAGGAAACAACAGGTGCTGGAGAGGATGTGGAGAAATAGGAACACTTTTACACTGTTGGTGGGACTGTAAACTAGTTCAACCCTTGTGGAAGTCAGTGTGGCGATTCCTCAGGGATCTAGAACTAGAAATTCCATTCGACCCAGCCATCCCATTACTGGGTATATACCCAAAGGACTATAAATCATGCTGCTATAAAGACACATGCACACGTATGTTTATTGTGACATTATTCACAATAGCAAAGACTTGGAACCAAGCCAAATGTCCAACAATGATAGACTGGATTAAGAAAATGTGGCACATACACACCATGGAATACTATGCAGCCATAAAAAATGATGAGTTCATGTCCTTTGTAGGGACATGGATGAAATTGGAAATCATCATTCTCAGTAAACTATCACAAGAACAAAAAACCAAACACCGCATATTCTCACTCATAGGTGGGAATTGAACAATGAGAACAAATGGACACAGCAAGGGGAACATCACACTTCGGGGACTGTTGTGGGGTGGGGGGAGGGGGGAGGGATAGCATTGGGAGATATATCTAATGCTAGATGACGAGTTAGTGGGTGCAGCACACCAGCATGGCACATGTATACATATGTAACTTACCTGCACATTGCGCACATGTACCATAAAACCTAAAGTATAATAATAATAATAATAATAATAATAAAAAAGAAAAAAAAAAGAATTTTGCATCACTCTCTGCTTATATTGTAAGTTGTATCCGTAACTGCAGAGAGCCCATTAAATGCACTTTCTACTCTTTCATCAGAATGCCATAATAAAAGCGAGAGAATATAATAAAACTATATGTATCATTTCACCCTTTTCTTTGGCACTCTAACATCTCTCCAAAGAGAATTTTGTGAAGTGCTTCTAACCATTTTTCTATCCAGTAATTAAGAAGAACTCTTTCAAAACTTGCTTTCTGAAGAGGGTATCAATAAAACTGAGATGAGAGAGATAATCTGACTTTCAAAAAAAAAATCTGACAGTCATCCTTAAGAATTATTCTTAGAGGTGCAAATAAAATTATACCTTCAATCTTCATTTTCTAAATTTCCTCAATAAATAGCCTGGACAAACATCGACATGAACTGGAACAGTTAACTCTGGTAATTATTACAGCTCATAGTGGTTTTCTACTATCTTAACAATTTTCCCTACAAGCGTTCCATACATTTGACAAAAATCAATAATTATAACCATAATATCGGACCTCTCATTACAATTCCTTTTATACAATTAAAGATCCCTAAGAGGAAATATAAATTTAAATTTCAAACTTTATTATTATGGGAAAGTGATGTTGTTGGTATTGTTTCAAGAGGAAATTATTCACTTTGTAGTCTGGGTTTCCTTTTCTATCTTTCTTGACTGCACACTAAGAAGACTAAAATATGGAACCTCATTCTTTACCAAGCTGGTTCCTGTACTTACATGAGTCCCTGCCATTCTTCTCACTGGCATTTCCAATGGAGCTTGAAATTAACATTTTTTTTGGCCTTATGCCTTATTTTGTTTTGTTTTGTTAGTCCAGAGTTGTTTTCCTTTAGTGATTTACTTCACGCAACATTTTCTAGGAAGTCAGTATAACTACAGAAGCAAGCCATTTGTCTTACCCAATGCTATAGAACCAAAGAGAATGAGAAATATATAAAATATTGCTTGTTATTTCTTTGTGTTTGAGATGATGGATATGCTAATTACCCTAATCTAATAACTCTATATTATATATCAACACAGTGCTATGTACTCCATAAATATGTACAATTATGAATTAAAATAAAATAAAAACAAAAACATAAAAAAAAAGATTTTAACTAGAAAAATCCACATTTGGAAATTCAAAAACTCCTGTAGTAAACATTAGTCAAAGAGAGAAGTATTAATCATGAAAATTAGGACATTTTTGAACTTTGTAATAAAAATACAACAATCAAAATTTCTATGATACTGCTAAGGTAGTACTTTAGAGAGAGATTTATCATGCTAAATGTATATATTAGAAAATCAAGAAGACTGGAAGTTAATGTGCTAAGCATTCATATTAAATTTTTAAAATTTTTTTAACTTTTGTAGATACATAGGAGGTGTACATGTTTATGGGGTAAATGAGATATTTTGGTGCAGGCATGCAATCCGTAATAATTACATCTTGGAAAATTGGGTATCCATTCCCTCAAGCATTTACCCTTTGTGTTACAAGCATTCCAATTATATTCTTAGTTATTTTTAAATGTACAATTTAATTACTATTGACTACAGAACCCTGTTGTGCTATCAAATACTAAGGTTTGTTCGTTCTATTTTTTTTTTTTTTGGACCCATTAACCAGCCCCACCTCCCCACTGCCCACACCACCTCCCTACTCTTCTCAGTCTCTGGTAATCATCCTTCTATTCTCTATCTCCATGAATTTAATTGTTTTGATTTTTAGATCCCACAAATAAGTGAGAATATGTGATGTTTGTCTTTCTGTGTCTGACTTGTTTCATTTAACATAATAACCTCCAGTTTCATCCATGTTGTTGCAAATGACAGAATCTCATTCTTTTTATAGCTGAATAGTACTTCATTGTGTATAAGTACCACAATTTCTTTCTTTCTTTTTTTCGTGGAGATGGAGTCTCTGTCACACAGGCTGGGGTGCAGTGGCACGATCTCGGCTCACTGCAACCTCCACCTCCTGGGTTCAAGTGATTCTCCTGCCTCACCCTCCAGAGTACCTGGGATTACAGGCATCTGCCACCACCCCTGCTAATTTTTTTGTATTTTTAGTAGAGACAGGGTTTCGCCATGTTGGCCAGGCTGGTCTTGAACTCCCGATCTCAGGTGGTTGGCCTGCCTTGGCCTCCCAAAGTGCTGGGATTACAGGCATGAGCCACTGCACCCAGCCCACAGTTTCTTTTACCATTCATCTGTTGAACACTTAGATTGCTTCCAAATCTTGGTTATTGTGAATAGTGCTGCAACAAAAATGGGAGTGCAGATAACTCTTTGATATACTAATTTCCTTTCTTTGGGGTATATATCCAGCAGTGGGATTGCTAGATCATATGGTAGCCTATTTTTAGTTTTTTGAGGAAACTCCAAACTGTTCTCCATAGTGATTGTACTAACTTACATTTCCACCAATAGTGTACAAGTTCCCTTTTCTCTACATGCTCGTCAGCACTTGTTATTACCTGACTTTTGGATAAAAGCCATTTTGACTGGAATGAGATGATATCTCATTGTGGTTTTGATTTCCATTTCTCTGATGATCAATGTTGTTGAGCACTTTTTCATATGCCTTTTGCCATTTGTATGGCTTCTTTTCAGAAATGTCTATTCAAATCTTTTGCCCATTTTTAATTGGATTATTAGATGTTTTTTCCTGTAGAGTTGTTTGAGTTCCTTATATATTCTGGTATAATCCCTTGTCAGATGGGTAGTTTGCAAATATTTTCTCCCCAAAATTTCTTTATTCCCTGTTAGTCTGAATGAAGTACTTTGGGCTTCCCAGACTGTTATCTCTATCTCCTCAAATCAAGGAGCTTACTAAGCTCCTTTCACTTCATCTTCCCTGTGTTATGACCTGTAAACTCCGTTAATGCAGAAAGCTGAAAAATTACAGTGCTCACCTTATTTGGTTGTCATTTCTCTGTGTTCACTGTCCTTTGTTGTCTGGTTGCTCAAACCATTGTAAGTCAGGGACTATCTGTAGTTACCATTTTCAGTGCTCTGTATTATTTCATGTAAATACAGATTTCTATTTGTTATTATTTTCATTCTGCCTTAAGGACAGTCTTTAACATTTCTTATAGTTCAGGTATTCTGGTGATGAATTATTTGTCCTTCTGTCATTTTGAAAATGTTTTTATTTCAACTTCATTTTTTGAAAGATATTTTTACTGGCTATAGCATTCTAGGTTGACAGGTTTTTTTGTTGTTGTTTGTTTTATTCTTTAAGTACTTTAAATATGTTGCTCCTGTTGTCTCACTTGCATTGTTTCCAGTGAGGAATCTGAAGTCTTACTTATCTTTGCTCCTCTGTAGGTAATGTATTTTTCTTCTCTGGCTACATTTAATATTTTCTGTTTATTATTGGTTTTGAGCAATTTAGTTCCTTGGTATAGTTTTCTTTGTGTTTCTTATGCTTAGGATTCTTTGAGCTCTTTGAATTTGTGTTTTATGGTTTTCATGAAATTTGGAAAGTTGTCTGCCGTAATTTCTTCAAATATATTTTTCTGACCTTTCTTCTCTCTGTTCTAAGACACCAATTATCTCTATGTTAGGCCACTTGAAGTTGTCCCAGAGCTGACTGATGCTCTTTTCATTTTTTTGGATTCTTCTTTCTCAGTAGATTTCATTTTGAATTGTTTCTAATATTACTCCTTCAAGTTCACTAATATTTTCTCTTGCATTGTCTAATCTACTGTTAAACCTTTGTGTATTTTTTGTCTCATACATTGTAGATTTCATCTCTAGAAATTCAATTTGGATATTTAAAAATATTTTTCTTGTCTCTCTTAGAACATATGGAAGTACAGTATGTCATTCTTTGATAATTCTAACATATCTGTCAGTTCTGAGTTGTTTTGGTTTAATTGATTATTTTTCATATCATGGGTCATGTTTTCTTGGCTCTTTGCATACTAAGTAATCCTTGATAGAATGAGAGATAATTGTACATTTTGCCTTGTTAAGAAGTGTATATTTTTGTATTGTTCTGAGCTATGTTTATGGAGAGTTAAGTTATTTGGAAACAGTTTGATCCTTTCCTGTCTTGCTTATATGATTTGTTAGGAAGGGCAGGAGCAATGTTCAGTCTAGAGCTAATATTCTCCATAACTGAGGCAAGACCTCTCTGAGTACTCCATCTAATGCCCTATGAATTATGATTTTTTTCAGGCTTACTGGCAGGAATAAGTACTATTCTCAGTCTTGTAGAACACATTATTCCTTATAACTTTCAGATGATTCCCTACCTCTGGTAGTTTCTTCATACTCATGTGCTTATTTGTATTCTGCTGAATATTTGAGAACTTTCTGGAGATGTCTAGAGTTATGTCTCTGTGCACCTCTTTATTTGCTGTTAGTTTGAATGAAGTGCTTTGGTCTCCCCAGACTCTTACCTCTATCTCCTCAAATCAAGGAGCTTACTAAGCTCCTTTTCATCTTTTCTGTGTCGTGACTTGTAAACTCTCTCAATGCAGAAAACTGAAAAAATTACAGTGCTCAGTTGTTTGGTTGTCATCTCTCAGAGTTCACTGTCCTTTGTTGTCTGATGTTCAGTGTTTTGGAAACCATTATTTCATATATTGAATCTGGTCCTTTATACTTTATCTTGGCCAGAAGTAGAAGTCTCTCATATCTTTTTTCTTTAAACTGCATTTAGTGACTTACCAATTTGGAAGTATCTTAGGAATCAGTTAACATACCTTCTAACTTAAAAGTCTGTGATTTTGTTTTTTTCTATGGCACCTAGATTAAATTCCGCTGGTTGGGAAGAAAGGTTCTCAACTATAATTTAATTTAAGTCTTAGTTCCTCTCCTAACTAGGAGTATGATTATTGGGTTTCAATTGAGATTATCTCTTAAGAATCTTTTTAATGCCAACATTTTATGCATCTGTCTCTTGTGACAACACTGAACAAAAAACATAACTTGACATAATTACATATCATTTCTGCCTGCTAGAATTACCCGAGAGTAAAACTTGCTTTCACATAACCTCTAAGGTGTTGAAGAAGGAAATGGTCTGCAAGCCATATTTCTTTAAATTACTTGGACTTTAGAAAATGAAAATGTCAAAACATTTAAAAATGTTAAATAATATATGTTTGATCAATAATACTGAAAAATTATTCTATACCAAGCCAGCAAAGACTTTGCAGGCTTAATCAGACAATGAATGTCAAAGAGAAAAAACCTGGTCATACACATAGCAGCTTTTAATGCATAATGCATGGCTTTGACACTGTCATTCTTTAAGGGCAGCTTGTGTTTGTGAGTGTCCTATTAGCTGCTCTAGGAAATGTACCATGTATAGTGTTTCCGTTCAGTCCTTGTGTGGACTTAGTGAGTCTAATGAACTGGATAACTTTATTTAGCTTCTCTCAGCCTCAGTGTCATCTAATAAAATGGGAATAATACTCAGTTTAAGGATTATATAAGATAATGAATATAAAATTCCTTAGCCCATGTATTCTCAATAGAAGCAATATAGCCTTCAAGTTGGTGAAAAATTGGTACTTGGTGGAGTGTGTGTGTGAGAAAACTTAGATATTACATTGGTTTGTTCTCCTCCAAAGGTCACAGTATGAACAGTATAAAATAGATATACAGTATATGTGTAGTATTAAAATTTCATGGAGGACAATTAAGAAAAATAAATATCTATAAGGGGTCCTTGGGGAGATGATAATTTAAAAACATTGAGAAGCACTGCCTTAGTCTAATGTTTAGCCATTGCTTATTATTAGTTTATTAGTTTATTAGTCATCTTAAGTTTCCTAGTTCTGGGTTGGTCACTTAGAACCCAGAATGCATTTTCTGTGTAAGATTAGTGATGTAAATTAATGATTCCCAACATGTGGACTAGAGGTTTCTGGGAATCTCAGAATTAGAGGAGATTTTTTAATTCATTTATACACAAATCATCAGCTATAGGCTGAATAAATTTTGTTTTGCATAGTACGTGTATATATATATTCATATACATATATAGTACATATTTTATAATATGTACAACTTCTTGAGTATATTTATGATGGTGGTGAATAATAATGAAATTCACTTAAAAGTTTTTGGGTTCACAGCTCTCTTCATTTTGTATTTTCTCAATTAATAGATTCTAAAAAATCCAACTACCATCATTTGAGAGCTTGAATATAAAATATTTTTCTATTAGCAAAGGCTCATTATACTTCATATAAGGTTTGTAAACACACTTATAAATGACAGTTAGGGGTTTTAGACCAGTCATTGAAGGAATATTTAACCCATAGGGTAGCTAATCTGTCTTACCAGTTGCAGGTAGGCTTGAGCATCTGTGAGACGATCCCCTTCTATACTTGAAACAGGAGGCTACGGAAGAAGTAGAGGCCGCCTGTAGGTTTCTTCTACTGACTAACCTTTGGTGGCATTGGACAGGGTGGGTAGGAGGAGCCAAGAAATCACAGTGTGTGTACCTGTGGGTAGTTCACAGGGCAAGTTTTCTATCTTTTTGTCTATCTGTCAAGATATCTATAACTGCTTCCCAATTCCACTCTCTCTCTCACACACAGACACAGACACACAGATACACACACACACTTTATTTTTTTTTGCCAGGTCTACTCCTGTTTTCTAGGCACTGGAATTACTGACAAGATCTCTCAGAAATAACGTTAATTATTTGGCACATTGGAATTCCCTAGATTCTATTAAATGTTTTGTAATTTTCTTTTCCAATTTTTTCCAAGGCTTGGGTCTCATTGCCTGTGATTTTTTCTGGGAACCAATGGTCAACAAAAATTCACCCCTTTTCTTCTCTTTTCAACTACTGACATGTTTCATTCCTGGGGGAATCAAGGATTTCCCTTTCCACTTAAAAACAACATTGTTGGCCTTGCACAGTGGCTCACGTCTATAATGCCAGCACTTTGAGACGCCAAGCCAAGAGGATCACATGAGCCAAGGAGTTTGAGACAAGCCTGGGGAAAATAACAAGACCTCATCTCTACTAAAATCTTTTTAAAAAGTAGCCTGGCACAGTGGTACATGCCCACAGTCCCAGCTACTTGGGAGGCTGAGGCAGGAGGATTGCTTGAGCCCAGCAGTTCAAGGTTACAGTGACCTATGATCACACCATGTCCCCCAGCCTGGGTGACAGAGAAAGACCCTATCCTTACAAAAAGAAACAGCAACAACAGCATTGTTTTCATCTCTGGTCCCAAGAGTCCTAATCACCCCTCCTTAATAGTTTTCTCTTGCCTACTCTACTCTTTTGGGGCTTCATGTACAATTCCGATGTTTTATCCCAAAAGCTTCTATAGGGATTCTTCTCTGCTAAGCCTAGTATATCCTTCCATGATCACTCTCCCAAAAGCATGAGAGAACAGAACTGCAGATTCTAAATTAGTAATCTGATAATAGCCTTAAAAGGGTGACTATTTTGAGTTCATCATCCACATTTCAGTATGAGATTAACAACACCATGAGATAGGACAGGTCTTATAAGTGCCACTGTATATATCAGAGAGATTAAATATCAAGTTAAAATCTAATAAGTGGAAGTGTCAGGACTTCAAATAAAATTTTCTGAATCCAAAACTAGGGATTTTTCTGTTTCTAAGGACTGATATTTGGAATATATGAGACCCCCAAGTTCTTACCAATTTGAAGATCATGGATAAAACTGTTTAATTCTCTATTTCTCTCTCTGGAAAAGCTGCCTTTTTTCTTAGGCTCTCATGCTGTGTGCCTGATTCCAGTGCCCTTGAGGCCCAAGATTGCATTAGAGCCAGAGATGGGCTCAATCTATCTCCACACAATGATGTATCTATCTGAGCTTTGGTTTCAGCGCAGCCAGTACCACCGTTATGGATTAAAACAAAATGATTTCTTGTTGTGTCTGTTAACCAATATTTAACTAACAGCACATACTTTTCTTCAGTCCAAACATGGGTTTTTCACCTTGATATTATACTGGACAACTCACTATTCCTGCAAATGCTAGAAGGCCTATATTTCAAAGATCCACTCCCACCAGCTGATTTTTAAATCATGAGACATCTTGGAGTAATAACTAACAGTTGCCACGTTCTTTACCATTGGTGATACAAGCCTGGTGCAATGTTGAGATGTGGCCCTCAGAGTCCTTTGTCCTGCATCCCCTTTTGATAGCACCCAGCGTCATTATCTTTTGACTGTCCAGTGACCCTCTGGTATGGCTGCCCTCTCATATCTGTCCTCTCCTGCATCCCTGTAGATCATCTTTCTTGATATCATATCTATCAAAATTTACTTCACATTATGTCAAAAGGCAAGTATTGAATACTGCCAAGGCCCTTTCTTGTTCTAGGGATAATTGATGATGTAGAAAATAATAAGTAATAATGAACAAAAATGTGTTACTGAATTAACATGCATTCAGTATAGTTTTCAAGCCAAATTGTGCTGTGTTCTAGAAGTTCTATGGTGGTACTCTAGGGGTCCCTTGGAGGTGGAAGGATTCTAGAGCTTCATCTTTCCTTGTCTCTCTACCCTCTACTGCTTCAATTACAAGATATTTCATTTCATTGATTTTATATTATAATTTGGACTTCCATATAGGATTTTGTTAAATAAAATATCAGCAAATAAGAAAAATTGGAAGATCACTGCCCTAACCCCAAAGAGAGATGAATGTTGGGGGCTTCTGTTTCTCTGGCTAGACCTTGTATAAACAAGATAATTTCTTCAATTATCCTGTTTGGCTATACTTAAGGCTTGCTTCAGGTAGTTATGTAGATTTGAAAAGAATGTCTTGATTATGACTCACTTTGAATAGCAAATGAAACCAAGCTCCCTATCAAACATGTTAATATCTTTACCACCTGAGGAATTATCTCCATTAGAATGTTTTGTTTAATATCAGGAGCCAACTGCCTTTGCATTCATTCACTCAGTTATTTGCAGTAGATGCATTCGTGAAGCACCTGCTCTGTATGATGTAATGGATTGTATGTTTCTTGCCCTGAATGAGCTTAAAATTCACATTTTGTTTATGTATGTGCCTAAGGTTGGGAGTGCAATATGTAAATTAGAACACAGAGTAAAATGAACTGAGTACTTTTATAGACAAATAGAGGGCTCATAAAACCATAAATACAATTATTTTGAACTTGTGGGCATGGAGAATCTTGGAAAAAGGCTTTATGAAAAAGTGGGCATTTTATTTAGGCCTTAAAAGTTGAAAGGGCTTTCAAAAGTTGCAAAAGGGGTTATAGCCTTGTGGTTAGTAGTTAATAGCATAATATCTGAGATTGTGTTAGATTTCTAGGGTTTATGTCCTAGCTCTAGCACTTACTAGAAGTGTGACTTGGAGCAAGTCTGCATTTCAGTTTCCCCATCTGTAAATGGGCATATTAATAGTAATTATCTCATTCTGTTGTGTGGATTAAATAAAGTAACACATGTAAAATGCTTAAAGCATGTAGAAAATGCTCAATTTTCTTAACTCATAAATATTAGCCATTTTTATGGTTTTTCTCGTCGGGGAGAGGTATTCCAAACTGACTGAACAGCATGAGCAAAGGTAGAAAGTATGACTTTGAAAAGTATGTTCTGATATTCAAAGCTTCCACAGCTGGAAATGCCACCAGAATTCTCAGAAGAATTCAAGGCATAGACTTTGGAATTCTATTAACACCACAGCACAAGAACATTTTAAATGATATTGGCTTTTGCCAGCCAACCTGGGAATGTAATAATATTTTATAAGAAGGATCACTGTATTAGTCAGAGTTCTCCAGGGAAACAGAATAAATAGGGAATATATAGATATATAGTAGTCCCCTCTTATCCATGGGGGATACATTCCAAGACCCCCAAAGGATGCCTGAAACTGTGGATAGTACCAAACCCTAAAGACATTATGTTTTTCTCTTATATTTATATACCTATGATAAAGTTTAATTTATAAATTAGGTACAGTAAGAGACTATTAACAATTAATAAAATAGAACAATTATAACAATATATTATAATAACAGGCATATGAATGTGGTCTCTCTCTCTCAAAATATCTTACTGTATATAGTAATTTTGGACGGTAATTGACTGAGGGCAACTGAAACCTCAGAAAGTGAAACCTCAGATAAGGCAAGATGACTGTTTATATACAGGAAATTTATCATGGGAATTGACTCATGTGATTACGGAGACTGAGAAGTCCCACAATATGCTTTATGTAAGCTGGTGGTATACTTCAGTCCAAGTCTGAAGGCCTGAAAACCAGAGGTGGCTATGATTAACTTCCAGTCTAATGCTGAAGGCCTGAGAACCTGGGAAGGGAGAAGAGGGTTGGTCTAAGTCCTGAAGTCCAAAGGCCTGAGAACCTGGGAAGGGAGAAGAGGGTTGGTCTAAGTCCTGAAGTCCAAAGGCCTGAGAACCAGGAACTCCATTGTCCAAGAGCAGGAGAAGATGAATGTCTCACCTCAAGGAGGGAGAGCATTTCTACTTCTCCACTTTTTGTACTATTTGGACTCTCAAAGGATTAGATGATGCCTGCCCACATATGTGAAAGTGGACTTTCTGCACTCACTTTTCTAATTTAAATGCTAATCTCTTCCAGAAACACCCTCACAGATACACCAAGAAATAATGTTTTATCAGCTATTTGAGCATCCCTTAGCCCAGACAAGCTGACACATAATATTAACCATTACAACCAGGAAACTTTTAATGTAAAGGGCCAGATAGTGTATATGTATGTGTATATTTAAGGCTTTGTGAGTCATATGGTCAAAACTACTCAACTTTGCTGTGATGTGTGAAAGTAGCTGTAGGCAATACATAAACAAATAAGCATGGCGGCATTTCAATAAAACCTTATCAATGGACACAGAAAATTGAATTTTCTCTATGAAAAACAAAATTTAAAAGTATTAACTGGGCACAGTGAAATGCACCTATGGTCCTAGTTATTCAGGAGGCTGAGGTGGGAGGATTGCTTGAGCCCAGGAGTTGGAGGCTGCAGTGAGCTATGACTGTGCCACTGCACTCCAGCCCGGGCAACAAAGTGAGATCTCGACTATGAAAACAAAAAACAAAAAAAAAAAACAACCAGATGATAGGCTGGAGTTAGCATGTGGACTATAGTGCTGATTTCTGATTTGTAACATTGTTTCCATGGTGCAAGGTATTCTGCATTCTAAATAATTAACTTTGAAATAGACTTAAAATACAACCTGTTGGTAAGGTAGGTAGGGGCTATGTAGTCTCTATTTCTTCTAGCAGCCCCATCTGCTGGTTGGTCTTATCCACAACCACATCGTCGTGTACTTAGATTTCTCGGAAATCATTCCCCTTACAAATGATTTGTAATACCAACTGCCATTTATTAGTACCACTGAGTTTGGGACCCTTCAGACAATTCCACAGAGGCTTTTTCAGCAACTTTTAATCTCTAGCTTTTAGCCTCATATACAGGCCCACTGTTCCTTCTCCAAATCTGCTTTACTCTAATGTCCTGGTGAATTATTAATTAAAATTGTGGCATTAAAACCATGGAAGTCAACCTACCAAATACAGGAATGAATTTCCTGTTGCCAAATTTGGTTTTCTATTAGTTTCCCCAAACATATTACAGATCTGTAAAGTTGCCAAAGAATCAAAGCTTAATAATCATGCTTCACAGGGGTTTTGTTTTTGTTTAACAGGCTGCTAATTGCCAACACGTATTCTATTTCAAACTATCAAGGTCAAGAGTGGCAGAATTTACAGTTTCTGGGTCATCCTTTGTCTTGATAGTTGGAAAACCAAATTTCATCTTCCAAAGATTGGGATGTGAATAATTAAGACAAGTTCATTCACATAGACATTCAACAAGCATTGTTGTAGCATTGGGCAAGCTACTTAAACTTTCTGAGCCTCAGTTATCTTCTCTATAAGATAGGAAGAATAGCTAGTTTGAAAGATTGTTAAAGATTGAATGAGATAATGTATGATACTTGGTAGCTATTGATAGCCATGAATATTATTTGATCGCCATTATTTGCCTCTAAGACCAGTGGTTTTCCTTTATAAAATTATATTTTTCTCAAATAAAAATACAGCCCTCACATTTTTTCCTACTCAAAATATTTTGTGAGATTGCGTTATGTTTTATGCTTATCACTTGGACATTTTATACTCTAGAAAAGACTCTATGCCCTACAAATGCAAATATTCTACTCTGTATTCCCTGTTTCAGATAATGGATAAATATGCCAAATTAAACTGTCTTCAGTCAGGTTCTTGGGTCCCTCCATTATTAATACTTCATTATTAAAAGTCACATACATTTAACTCTCATCTTTGCTTCTGATTATTAATATAATTATTTTTCTATTATAAGACACAACTCCATTGAGATCCATGACACAGTTTTTTTAAAAGTCATTTTATGCCTTGATTTTTGGTATGTATGTGTTTACTATTCTGTATTTTAAAACCTCATTTTCATGTTGTAAATATTGCACTCATATTAATCTACACTGGGGAATGATTTAAGTTTGTGGCGTTTAATGTTCTCAATCAATAAAGAGATATTTCCGGCTCTAGAAGATCATACTGTTTCTATTCCAACTCACAATTGGAGGACTGGATTGCCTTCACATTATAGTGAGCCATCATCTAGCTTATACAGACATATAAAGGTGTTTTATTTCTTTTATTACATACAGGTCTGGCTGCAAAGTACAGATAAGAATTCCTGTCTATCTGTGCAAGTAAGGTACCCATAGAGGACTGTGGAGTAAAGTTAATGACCCTAGAATAAATAGGAAGGGCTAATCTTCTTAAGGTAGAAGATCCAAGAGTAAGATGATGAATTAGCCCAAAGACCCCAAAATGGATCTGACTTTACAGATCTAGTCTGCTATCTCCTGAGAGATGATGCCTCTGAGTGACCCTACTAATTCTAACATTTTGTGATTAAGACTTGATGGGCATGGACCTGGAGAGAAGAATCAGCTGAGGAGAAGTTAAATGTGAGGAAGTGATAGAGGAGAAAGAAGATATTATCCATATTGTGGAAAAACTAGATTGTCCATTGGGTCACTGAGTGTTGGCCAGATTGCAGCTAATTATTGACTGTCTTGAACAACAGGGATTCTCATGTGGGAATAATACAAAAATAGTTCCTAACACAATGTTTCTGATTTTTTACTTAAAATAATGAATGACTACATGTGGGGCGACTAGGAAACAGTTGAAAAAATCTTTATTTCTCTTTCATATTTTTGAAAATTATCTTTGTAGTGATAAAACATACATCACATTTACCATTTTAAAAATTTTACAGTCCAGTGGCATTAAGTACATTCAGATTGTTGTACAGCCATCACAGCCATCCATCTTATTCATATTCTGAAAGATGTTTCTTTTGCTTATGAAATTCTAGGTTAACAATTCTTTCTTCCAGCATTTATCTTCTGGTTTGCATGGTCCCTAATACATCTACTATAATTCTTACCTTTGTTTCTTTCTATGTAATGCATTTTTTTCCTCTAGCTGCCTTTAGGAATTTTTATTTCTTTGGTTTTCAGAACATAAGTTTGAATATATGTCTATGTATTTTTGTTTGCTTGTTTGTTTTAATCTTGTTTAATGTTCTATGAGCTTTCTGAATCCGCTTATTCATTCACCTACTTTTTGCCTCTGGAACTCTTAATATGTTAATTATAATTGTTTTAAAATCCCTATCTGATGGTTCTCACATCTAGATTATATCTGAGACTTATTTTATTGATTGTTTTGATTCTTGTTAGGGGATTGTTTTTCTTGCTTCTTTGTTTGTCTTAAATTTTTTGGTTGAAAGCCCAACAATTATGTGTAGGACAGTAGAGACTGTGTTAAGTGGTATTTATGTCTGCAGATGGGTGTACCTCTCTTTCTGCTAGGCCTTTAGTATGTATAGGTGATGTTTGAGTCAACCTCAGGAGTTTGCATTTTATGGTTTAGATTTTATTGGTAGCTGGGTTTGGATTTTATTGTTGCTATGGTTACCTCATTGCAATGTCAGTGTCAAATTCCTGTATCATTACCTTGTGCTTAGGTAAGGGCTGCATTGCCAGAGGGTTTTTCTCCATGTTCCTGTAACATCCTCAGCTTCAGGCATTCCTTGTGAGTCTATACCTGAAAAGAGGGTGTTTCTTCACACTCTTGACTCCTCAGTGGTAGATTGCCACTATTTGTTACTCATTGCTTGCTAGCTTAGTTGGGAAAGGCAAGGGACAGGGGTTCAGCCTATGTTGTTCAGGTTCAGCCTTAGTCTTAGATTGGCGTTGTGTCTCTGGGTCTTAGAGATGGGCCTTTCTCGTCAGTCATTTTTGTTTCATTCTGGGTGACTGGGAGTCCTTAATGATCTGAGCCCAGGACTGCTTCCTGCCCCACCCACAGAGAAGTAGGTATTTTCTGTTTCGTTTTCATGGTTGCCATGGGTTTTCAACTGTGCCCTGAGAGTCATAGGGTATATTTCCTGTCCCCTAGTAGCGTGGAGCTTTTGTACCTTAAAGTTAGGAGAGGACAAAAGGATCTGAGCTGGGCTTTGTGCCTTTCCCAGAGTGGTTATTACCACCCTTCCCACCCCCATTTCCAGACCTGAACCACCAAGGGCAGCTCTCCTTGGTCTTCTGCCTTGTCTCCCTCCTCTCTATCCACAATCCCCACACACCCAATCATTTTGAAGCGTGCCCAGTGAGATTTAGGGATAAGAACCTGTGAGTAAATGCAAAACTCTTTTGTGTGTGAGACTCCCAGGTGTTCTATACACTCATACTAGTCCATACTCCACCTTTTGCAATATGTTGGACCTCTTAGCTGAGTTCTTACCAGCTTGTATGGTGCTTGGCATCACCTGCTCCCATGTTCTGCAAGTGCAGGTATTTCTTCTCTTTTTGGAGGTGCCTGTCTGTAGAATTCATGCTAGTTGGTTGCCCTGAGATTTTTGAACTTTCTCTGATGGGATCTAGATCCTGTAAATTATCTTCTAAATTTTCTTGTCATTAAGGTGAGAGTGAAGTTCTTTATAGCTTCCCGTATCCTAAGTAAAGGTCAAAACTCCAGTGAGTTAACATTTGAACTTTTAAAGATGTTGAATGATTAATTTTTTTCCCTTTTTAAGCTTTATTGGTTATTATAGGTAAATATGATGTATAAGAATCCTCAGTGGTTTAAAATACCTTTCTATAAAACTAAATCTACAAGTACAGAGACTTGGTTTTTCTTGCCCATCAGCTAGTAGTGAGTGCCCTCTCTCTTAGTGCCCATGGATCCTGTTTTCATGTTTCTCGATATGTTACTTACATGTTATATGTCCTTTTCTTTTCTGTCTACCAGAATTTCAACTCCTTGACGGCAGCAGTTTTATCTATTATTCATATTTGTCCTTCCCCATGTCCCCCTAGCTGTTTATGTGTAGCAGTAGGTACATCCATGTTTGGTGAATGCCAATTAAAGAAATTTATCCTCAATTATAAATCACTGCACTACTAGGTCTTTAGCGTGTCGTTTGATTTCCTAAATGAGAAGTTGAAAAGTTATGAGTTGGCCTTGACAAGCAAAGAAATGCTGACCTGTTACAGCTAATGATGTTACAGCTAATGATACATTAAAAATAAAAACAAAACAGGTTTCAGTCTTCTCTGTGTGACCAGCACTTTTAGCAATTCATAATTGAATCTCTTGACCCTTGAGATAATTCTCTCTGCTTGATTACACAGTAAACCATTTCTCATAAAAGAATCATCAACTCATAAAATAGTCATTACGATGCAAAGTGTGTGTGAAACATGCAATATAAGTAAAGTAGCCTAGAGGAAATTAAGAAAAAGAGCAGAGGCCATTTAAGAAATCTTCACTTTTAAACTCTCATTCTTAACTGTAGATCTTCTTTTCCCAGAGTAATGGAAAAGAGGCAATTTTTGTTGTATTATTCCAGATCACTTTTCTTAATATTTTTTAAATTATTGAGACATACAAGTATTACTTATTTTCTTGGTACTTCTGATCAGCCTACTTAGAAAAAGACCAGAAGGATGATGAAGAAGATAATAACGTTCCCTTTCACTTGTCTTGCACACTTTACAGTTTACAAAACAATTTCATGTATCTCATGTGTGAGATAGTTGGGACCCTTAGTTCCATTTAACAGATAAGTAACTGAAGCTCAGAGCAAAGTCATGACTGGCTCAAAAGGCCACACAGTTAGTAAGAAGTAGGGTTTTGGTTATCGCTTGTGGCTTAGCATCATACATTTCCTCTTTATAACTGCCTTTTTATAGTTAGGATTCGTATATCTATGTTTCAAATATATGGAATAGTACAGTGGGCAGATGGGATTTATGGGAGTGATACAACTTTTACATTTTCTTGGCCATTTTATTCTAAATCATGCCACCTCACTATGGCAAAACATTTTTCCTAATGATATGTGCAGAAAAGGGATGAGATGAAAAGAAAGGGGAGGTGATAAGGAGACAAGATAAAAAAGGAGATAAAAAAGAGAATGAGAAAAAAATAAAGATAGGGAACTCTTTTTTTTGCTGTCCACTGCCAATATCAAAGGCAATAATGTTGACTGGGAGAACTGAAATTATAACTGAAATCTTAGGGAGTTTTGTTTGCTGAAGCACTTTCCTTCTCTGGAAAGGAATGAAACAAATTGTCTCAATGCCTTCTTTGACTTTATGGCAAACAAGAGGGAAAACATCTCCTCTTTGTGTTTTCTTTTAAAGCCCCTCACAAATGCTGGAAATTTTTAGTGGAAGTTGTACTGTTCCTCCTCATTTAGCTGTGAAAATAGAATGGCTCAGCCTTCCATAAATTGCCTATTGCATAAGAAGTTTTCAAAGAAGATTAATGACAAAGATATTTATGAAATGTCTCTGTGACTTACATTTTCAGCTATTCAGATATGTGGCTTTTGCCATTTGTATTTAATTTACATTTTAAAACTTTTGTTTTGTAGCTCAGTCAGACAACATAAGGCCCCAAAGAGGGCCTTAAAGCTGTGTAAACAAATAAATAAATGATCCAGTGTAGGTTATATGCATATAGGCGACTTCTTAGCTCTTGTTCAAGAAGGTCAGCAGGCGCCTAGTGGCAGGTGTATATAAGAGCTCATCTTACTTTTCCCAATTTATTTTTTCAGTTTCTTCCTTTAGTTTATGGGCTGTTTTTAGAAAAAATATAGGGCTACAAGGTGTGTAGAAAAAAACAAACTAGTTTCCTTCTATTCTCACACCACAACAGTCAATACAAGAAGACTTCTGTTACATATGGGAGACTTCATTGAATAGGCGTGATTGAAGCAGGGACAGCCATGTAGAAAGGTGATTGGACAAAAAGAGTATGATCTAATAGTAATAGACTGAGTGGGGAAACCCAGCAAGGCCTGTCTGTTCAGATTCTTCTTGGCCTCTGTATAGCATTCTTTTCTCTTGAGTATGGGGCAGGGTCCGTTTTGAATTGGGAGTCTTAAGCCAGGTACAGTGATGCACCCGTGGCTACCCGGGAGGCGGAGGCCAGAGGACCACTTGAGCCCAGAAGTTAAAGAGAAGCATAGGCAACATAGTGAGACCCTGTCTTATGACCTATAATCAGACAAGGTAGGTCAGAGAATTCTTTATGGCCAGCTCCAACACAAAAAGCTGGGGGAAGATTTCTGCCTTGGGCAGAAAATGTAGCAGGTGAAAGGAGGACTGGATAAGGTCAGAGTGAGAGAGATTCTGTTTTCTGAGTCCTAAAGTGCCCCAACATTGTAATAAGGGCTATGGGAGTTATCAGCTGGGAAGGATGGATGAAAACCAAGTGCATATATATATATATATATATATATATATATATATACACACACACACACACACATATATATGTCATAATATACAAGGTTTGCAAAACCGTCCTGTAAAGAGGATTACTTTTTTAAAGTAAATGAATGTGTGAACTGCTGTAGCTGGACACGGGTAGTGCTGTCTGAAAACTTAGTCTGATATGAATTCATGATAAATCTTAAATTTGAAAGTCATTTTTAATTTCCCTTCCTGGTTTTCCTCCTAATTACAGTATCTGTTTCTCCCAGCTCTCTTAAAAGACAAAGTAAGGAAGAAGCATTACCAACCTGGCTTTGTCTAGGTAATAAGTGATTTTTATTACTTAGGATACTTAGTTGTAGTGTAAAGAATTCCAGATATAATTGGTATGATCCCATATTGAAACTTTCTTGGAGGTGGAAGTGAGCTTATTTGCATCACAGTTAAAGTAAATACTGGTTTACTCTTTGTCTTAATGACTCAAGAAGTCAACATTCTAGCTAGATTTTAAGAGAAATATGTGTTGGATTAGGGAATTTTTTAAGGAAGATTCTCTCAAAATGCAGAGGAATGTGGGAAAGAAAGAAGACACAGTGGTGAAAAGCCAAGGAGGGACTATAGAGAAAGGATTGTTCTATATGACAGACATTTGCTCTTTGTAGAAAGAGGAAAAGCAGAAGAATCCAGGAAGTGGCTACAGGAGAAGCAGGTGTTGGTTATGGAACATATTTTCTTGAGGAATGCCTTTCTGGTTTGTGCTGAACAAAAATGTGAAATCTTTTCACTTCATGAAAACCTGTGCAGCAAGAGATTAAGGATAAGTGAGAAGGGAGACTGTTGATGTATTCCAGAGAGAAACAGCAGCACCCACAGCATCACTAAAATTCAGAGGCCCCCTCTCTGCTCAGCTAGCCTCCCTGTGTCTTAGGTAACTTCCCGCCTATGTCTTCAAGACCTTTTGGAGATTCACTTCAAATATTCTATAAGGTCCAGAACACATGGCTATCTCTCCTGAGGTACTTTTTTCCTTTTAAATTTATCTCTACCCAACATGTATGGTTAACAGTTTAAGCCATGCTATCACTATGTGGAATAATCTCAAAAATACGAACTGTTAGTTTTCAGATGTTTAGTTTCACTCGCATTGCCAACTCGGTTTGACATTAATTCACAGTAAATCCTAAGTTTTAGAGTCATTTTTAATCCCCTGTTCTTGTTCATCTGCTAATTGCACATCTATTTCTTCCAATTATCTTAGAAGACAAAGTAAGGGAGAAACAGTGTCTACCTGATGTTGCCTAGGCAAGTTATTCAATGTCTCTGATATTTCTCATTTATAAAATTGCAGTTTGCAGCTATTGCATCAAACTGTAGCAATATCCACTTTGCAGGGGTATTAAGAAGGTTAAACTAATATTTCCTTTTTTTTTTTTTTTTTTTGAGATGGAGTCTCGCTCTGTCACCCAGGCTGGAGTGCAGTGGCGCAATCTCCGCTCACTGCAAGCTCTACCTCCCGGGTTCACGCCATTCTCCTGCCTCAGCCTCCCGAGTAGCTGGGACTACAGGCGCCTGCCACCACGCCTGGCTAATTTTTTTGTATTTTAGTAGAGACGGGGTTTCACCGTGTTAGCCAGGGTGGTCTCCATCTCCTAACCTTGTGATCTGCCCGCCTCAGCCTCCCAAAGTGCTGGGATTACAGGTGTGAGCCACCGCGCGTGGCCCAAAATAATATTTTTTAACTCACTATAATACCTGGATCTCAGTTTGAGCACTGGAGTTTACCAGTTGGCACCAGAAAAGCTATTTTTTTCTGAAGTTACTAGAACTGTTCCTATTAATTCTTTCTTTATCACTTCTAGGCTATACTTCTCACTTATGTAAGAGCTTTGAATATCTGTTGAACAATGTCAAATAGAAATATGGAATGTATAGCTCACTCTATATGGGATGATTTGTGTGCTACAGAGAGGCCTTTCATTAATCAGAAAACTTCTCTACCATTAGCATGTATAAGACTAGTGCTTTTTACCAAAGTGATGCCATTGGTGTATTTAATTTACCTTTTTCATAAGCCAAATAAGAATAAATATTTTTGAATTTGATTTTCTTATTTTTACTTTTAAAAAAAAGATTGGCCGGGCGTGGTGCCTCACACCTGTAATCCCAGCACTTTGGGAGGCTGAGGCAGCTGGATCACCTGAGGTCAGGAGTTCAAGGCCAGCCTGACAAACGTGGAGAAACCCCGTCTCTACTAAAAATACAAAATTAGCTGGGCGTGGTGGCTCATGCCTGTAATCCCAGCTACTCGGGAGGCTGAGGCAGGAGAATCGCTTGAACCTGGGAGGCAGATGTTGTAGTGAGCTGAGATAGCGCCACTGCACTCCAGCCTGGCGACAGAGCGAGATTCTGTCTCAAAAAAAAAAAAAAAAAAAATCGAGGAACTTAAATAGGGCCACCTTAAAACTTAAAATACTTTATTTTATAGCCAGTTACAAATTATTTCTATTTATTCATTTATTAAGAAATAAGAATGGGTCTTCCTAATTCTCCAGTTCTCATCTTTCCTTTCCCTTTAGGAGAGGTTATGGCCATAGTAAAGCCTTGACTTTTACTTCCAAAGCCTTTGGTGAAGCCATTTCTTAATTTCTTGGTGATGAATTCAGATAGAGTTCTTGCATAATTTATCCTGAACCTTGAAATATATTGTCTTTTGTAAGCAGAAGGATGGTTGTCAGATATTTCCAATCTTAGCTTACTCTTTGGCTTATTTACTCTGATTCTGTTTAATGATGGTGTTAAATTATATTTGCTTAACCTTTTGCAAGGTGCAGAGTACTTTCATATATACCTAGTGTTATCCTTCACACATGTGCTTATATATGTGTGTATATGTATGTGTGCATACACATGATGAAGTACCTCTCTGTCAATTACAGACTATGGTGAAAGTTATTTAACTGGGAGGGAAGGAAGGTATCATTAACTTTCATGTTACTAATTCTTTTTCATCTCCTCTTTATTACCCATATTCTACATTAGATGGTTGATTTTGGACAATTGCTTAACCTCTTTGGACTTCAGTTTCTTCATTTTTAAAAAGGACATAGTAACTCACTGCCCTATTTGAACAATTGCTTTGTAAAGTGCTATGAAATTATAATGGTTTTTTTTTTTTGTCTTTCCCACTCGACTGTGGGCCTTGGAATTGCAAAGTGAAAATCTAATTCAGTTGTGTAAACCTAAAGTACTTTCAATATAGCTGGCCCTCAACAATGTCTTATGAGATGAAAAAGTGGGAAGAGTCAAGAAAGAGGGGAAAGCAGCAAGGGTAAGGACAGCAGGGAGCACAGAAGTTAAGAGGAAGAAGAGAAGGTGTAGGAAAATTCTTCCCTGCATGTGGTACTTTTTCATCATGGTTGAGTTTAGCAGGTGAGACTGTTGAAGCTAAAGGAATGCATTGCAGCTAAATGAAAGTTAGCCTTACTTTCCTGCCATTGTCTCAGGTCCTGGGCGCTGTCACTCATTTCACTCATTTCCGTGGCCTCAGAAATAAGGAATAGAGCAATAAGGAATAGTACATGTTTCTTGTGGCCACAAGATTAACTCTGACTCATCTGTTTTGGTGTAGCAATAAAAATTACCAGAATATAAACAGTAAGCAAACAATTGTTTCTTAAGAGTAAGAGATGGTGTTTATGAGTTTCCTTTGATCTGATTTCCTCTTTTTCTCTAACCTTGCTGCTCTTTGACCTTATTTATTTTTTATTTATTTATTTTTTTAGACAGAGTCTCAATCTGTCACCCAGGCTGGAATGCAGTGGTGCGATCTAGGCTCACTGTAACCTCTGCCTCCCAGGTTCAAGCGATTCTCCTGCCTCAGCTTCCCGAGTAGCTGGGATTACAGGCTCATACCACCATGCCTGGATAATTTTGGTATTTTTAGTAGAGACGGGATTTCACCATGTTAGCCAGGCTGGTCTGGAACTCCTGACCTCAGGTGATCCACCTGCCTTGGTCTCCCAAAGTACTGGGATTACAGGCGTGAGCCGCCACACCTGGCTCTTTCTTAATTTAGAATCCTTTTGTTCAGCTACTCTCATACCCTGAATTAACTCCCTTGGCTGTGAATAAGTCTGTTTACTCTGAGTTTTTATCTTTTAATGACTATTTTTTACCTGAATTATTTTATGAATTATATGCACAGAGAACATCTAGCTAGTGCATAAAGTTTTGTTAACACTTTTTAACTGATATGCTGGTTCTTCTCATTCTCCCATCCCAGTTGAGCCACACATTTCTTGTGGGAAACTTAAGTCTGGTCTCTGTTTTTCACAAATAGTACAGGGACCACACAGTCTGGGTATTCTAATAAAGTACCGTTTAGGGAAATTTCATTGACAGACCATTTGTTCTGATATTAGTCTGATAAAATATGGTCACACAGACATGTCATAAACTGGTCTGCAGAGTAGATCACATATCATACATAGAGCGAGCAAGCATTACCTAAGGCAGAGGTGGCAAATAACTGCTGCATGTATCACCACTACCATTTTTCCATCCTTTGCCATAGCAGACATCAGTAAGCTATCATGATTCTTTTTCCCACTGAATTTACACTTTGCCTAAGAATAGAGAAATGTATTTCTAATCCAGGCAAATTGGCATATAAAGTAAAATACAATAGCCATGCTTGGGGTAGTGGTCAAAACCATAGGCTTCAGTGTTAGGCAAATTTGAGTTCAATTCCAGCTCAACCACTTATTACCTGTGTAACCTCTCTAGCGTTAATTCCTTTCTCTATCAAATGAAGATAGTAATACTTTTAGGGTTGTTACAGACATTAAATGCGACCATATGAAGCACTCTGCAAATTCCTGATGCATAACAGGTGTTCAATAAATGGTAGCTACTATTACGATTAGAATTAAATGAGTTACCAGATATATTTTTGAGAGGCAGTATGAGCCATCTCTGATGGAAAGGCAAGGGGACATAGACTGTACTCTTTATGCAGCATTCATATAGCTCTGGCAAACCTCTTACTAATTCTGAGTTTGTATCTTCTGTCAAATGTTGTTACTGAATCTGAAGGTAAATGGTGAACTGAAGAGATGACTGTGCCAGACAATGCCAGGATAGCTTGGGCTAACTTCACCCATCAGTACTCTTCCTCTGTAGTTGATGTTTGCTTGAAACTTCTCTGAGATCATGACATCATTTTACCTCTGCATATACACACCCTCTGATTTGCACAGAATAATATTGTGGAATTTGTGTCCTGGACTTTAAGTGTGAACTCTGTCATTGGAAACAATGTGTCAGAGCCAGGCACAGTGGTGTGTACCTGTAGTCCCAGCTACTTGGGAGGCTGAGGCAAGAATATTCCTTGAGCCAAGAGTTTGAAACTAACTTGGGCAACATATTAAGACCCTGTCTCTAAAAAAGAAAAGAAAACAATGTGTCATAGCATTTTGGCAGCTGTCTTAGTAAAGCTCATTTAAAAGAAGCATTTGTTTATTTGTTTGTTTTAATATGCTTCTTTGTTTGTTGGCTTGAGTCTCAGTAACTTTTTGATTTTTTAGGTTTTATTGAAAGCTTTTTCATTAATGATGAAGTTGTTTGAACTGTGCATCATTTATTCCAGAGAGAGCTCCAGCAGATGCTACCCTACTCCTGGGTTGCCTCAACAACAGGGAAAAAAATGTGTGCAGAGGAGATATGTAGCAAAGCATGTTTCCATGCTCAGCATACTCACTACAGCCTTGTGCTGTATTTTTTAAGTTCTTTTTCATCTGATCACAAACTTCAAAACCCAGGTTTAATTTTCTTCACAGTCAAGTAATTGTATGTTGGATCCAAATAGAGTATTTTGCTTTTCAAAGCACTTTCATATAAATAGATCTGAATAATAATCTCAGGAAGTAGGCAGGCAGGACATGACATAGTTATCAAAAATTTCAACTTTGACTTCTATTTTTTAAAAAAACTCTCAAAAGCTGGTATAGGCTTTTGATCCAGCTTATTTTCTTGTTAAGTTGTATAAAGACAAAATCAGTAAGTTTATAATAATATCATATTCCCCTGCAGAATCAGTCATGAGAAAAACTCATCTGATGGTGAATAAACTCTAGCTGTAAAGAGAATCTGTAAAGTTATCTTGCTTGATAGGAAACAGAAATCCCACACCACATGCCAGGCCCAAGGCCCCTTATTCTGCATCTGTTCAAGGGGAAAATACTTGGAATGGAAAAGAATTCCTATTGGTTGGGAAACACCACTACTGGTAATTAAAAGCTCTCATTCCTTTACTGAGCAGTCCCAAGACAATCAGTAGGAGTTTGTGCTCTAAAGACTCCAGCTGCCTTCAGCCTGCAAATGACCCAGTTCCCAACCTTATTTTAGTCCATGACACACCTGTGCACTGGTCAGGACACACTAGAGAGTAAACGGGAAGTCCCCTGTCCAGCCTGCTCCCAGCCACATCAGAGACACACACCAGGTGTGACTGGAAAGTAATGAGGCTCACTTATTACAAACAAAGCAAGACAAGTGAACTAAGAACAGGATTTATGCATCCAATTGAGGATTGTTCCACAAAGTGGTCACCATGGAAAATATAAAATGCTGCCATTGCTCATAACATTTTTAGAATGGCTCCTTCGAATGGCCTGTAGAGGTTATGATTCTCTCATGAAAATTTGCCCATTACTTTATACTCACATGTTGGTCTTTTAACCAAAAACTTTGTGATTTGCTATATAGATCCAATGCTCAAAAGAAAGGTCTATATAGGAGAGACAGACACCATCAGGGATGTCATCACTGCTACCAACCACCTGTAACAAACAGTATAAACTAGTTGAGAAACTAATATTGGAAGACATCTTTTTGGCTGCTCACCTATCCTCCAGCATTACAGCCTTGATTTGAGTGGGGTGAGAGGAGTCAAGGAATAGGCTCTCCTGCTCTTACCCCATGTTCCTAACTTAGCTTCACAAATAGCTTTTATTTCTTTCACAAACTCTCTCATTCCTGTCTAGCTCCCAAGCAGAGGCAATTTGCCTAGAATTATCTTCCCTTTCTTGTTCCTAGCCAATGCTTAACTTCCTTTCTCCTCCAAGTTACAACTTTAGGAGTTACCTTCATTTTATTTGTGTCACATTTGGCAATGTCTTCAGCCAGGAAATTAACATCTTAATGGCATTTAACAGCTGCCTTACTCTGCACATAATAGAAATAAATATTCTTGATTTGATATAATTTGCTAATGGAAGAGTACACTTGAAGGAGGTTGGGGTTTTCAATCAGAAGACCAAGGTTAGAATTTTCGTGTTCTCAATGAATGTCACTACTTTGAGCTTCAGATTTCTTATCTGTAAAATGGGAATACTGCTACCTATTTCTCAGGATGTGTTGTAAAGTTTAAATATTAGAAACGTGTATGTAATATAAACCAACATAATGCCTAGAACATAGTGTATATTTAATATGTGAGAGCTATCATTAAAATTACATGTTGAAGTTCAGAGAGGCTAAGCGACTTTCCTAAGGCCATATGGCTGATTGATAACCTGGTATGGACATGGGTTCAAGTATGTCAAATTTATGATTACTACTAATCCATGGCACTAACTTTTCATTTCAATAATATTTCTCTATCTTTGTCTCTGAAACTTTCCTGTGCACAGGTCAAATATTGACAAAGGTCCAAATTCTTCAATATACTGTCTAGTTCCAAGAAATTATGGTTGGACATACTAGTATCATTTAAATAATTATCAAAATCACATAAGAATATGAATAATATAAACTTAAGCATGACCTACCACCCCAAAATGTAAGAACCTCTAAATGAAGATTCTTGGAGTCTAAAGACTGACCACTCCTTGCGTAGCCAGTTGTTCTTTCTGGAAGCTTTAATCTTACAGATGCCTTCCGACAAAGCACATCCCTTCTGAGGAAGCTCCTCTTCCCATATTTTATACTAATCAATTCAGAAAATACCAAAGCTGGAAGAGACTTCAGAGATCATCTACTCCACTTCCTCAGTTTGCTGGTGAGGAAACTTAGGCCCAGAGAGGGTAAGCGACTTGCCCAAGGCCACATAGCTTAGAAGTAGAACCACGTTCAATATTGCTTGATATAAATAAGCCCCCTGCCACTGGGTAACTCTCCAGAAGCATCAGGGAATTCCTGTTTTACAATGAAACTACCATCCTAGGAATGAAAGGGAATCAGTCTTTAATCAGAATTATAATTGAAGCAATATATCAACAGTTTCTTAAAAGTTTTTTTAAATGGAAGATATATATGTATCTAAAATTAAGTCAGAAGAGTCAGAATTTTATTGCTTTTGTTTACCAGGCAGTAAGCTCATCACTTGAAAGCTTTGGAACCAAAATATTTCAATAACCTTTCCCCAACCTGGTGAAGGAGTAATGCACAAATAGAGCCATTTAGAGAGAAAGGAAGATTTATTGTTTGTAGATTTGTTGTAAAATGCTGTTTTTTTCATGAGAGGTGATGTTATGTCTACTTTCAACAGTGAGTGTAGGAGTGGGAATAGATTTTAGCAGGAAGTAGGTTAGGGAATTTGAAGAAGTTTTCATTTATTTTTCCATAGTCTTTATGTTGTACCTTAATTATTGAAATTTTACATAGTTTCCAAACATCTCTGTTTTCAAACATAAGTGCCCAAATTCTAAAGCCAAATGCAAATGTCTTTTGAATTAAGTATATCATTGTTTCCCTCCAATTTTGCAATATATATTGTGTTCTATATCGGATTATCCTAATACCAAACATTTCCTGTATACCCCAATCTAGAATTTTAAGTTTGAAACTTAAACTTATTTAAACTATTAACCTTAGGAAACTAACATAGGAACAGAGAACCAAATACTGCATGTTTTCACTTATAAGTGGGAGCTAAATGATGAGAACACATGGACACATAGAGGGAAACAATAGACACTGGGGCCTATCGGAGGGTGGAGGGTAGGAGGAGGAGGAGGAAGAGTATCAGGAAAAATAACTAATGGGTAGTAGGCTTAATACCCGGGTGATGAAATAATCTGTATCACAAACCCCCATGACACAAGTTTACCTGTATAACAAACGTGAATATGTACCCCTGAACTTAGAAGTTAAATTAAAAAAAATAAGAAGTGAGCTATCAAGCCACAAAAAGAATGGAGGAAACATAAGTGTATACTACTGAGTGAAAGAAGCCTGTGTGAAAAGCCTGCATACCATATGATTCCAAATATGGCATTCTGGAAAAGGCAAAAGTATGGAGACAGTAAAAAGACAGTGGTTGCCAAGGGTTAGGGTGGGAGGGAGTGACAAGTGGGTGGTGAACAGAGGACTTTTAGGGAAGAGGAAATATTCTATATTATGTTATAATAGTAGATGCATGTCATTATACAGTTGTCCAAACTTACAGAATGTACTACACGAAGAGTGAACCCTAAGGTAAACCATGGACTTTGGGTGACAGTGATAATCAATGTAGGTTCATCAGAAGAAATGTACTACTCTGGTGGGAGATGCTGGTAACAGAGGAGACTACGCATGTGCAGGGACAGGGCGTATATAGGAAATCTGTGGAACTTCCTCTCAATTTTGCTGTGGATCTAAAACTGCTTTTTTTTTTTTAAAGACATTTAAAAACAAAAAAGAAGAGCTAGTAAAAAAAAATCAAAAGAAGTGATATTAAAGCTCAATGAATTCAACTTTACATCATTGACATGGCAGATTGGCAAACTCTACCAAAACCGGTTCACAACTGGACGCTGCCCCCTTGTAATAGTAACTTGTGGCAGAGACCATGTAGCCATGACAAGCTTGGAGCCTGCATTATGTTGTCGCTCCTAGGTAAAGCACACATATAAAAAGATAGTATCTTCTGAAGACCTACTCTGTCTTTAGACCACTGATGTTCTACATATACTTCAACATATACTGCTGTATCTCCTTATCTGGCTCATAACAGATACTCAAGAAATTACAATAGTGGATGCATGTCATTATACAATTGTCCAAACTTATAGAATGTACTGTATTTACTCAATAAATTTGTTGAGTGTCTGGGCTGGGTGCAGTGGCACGCCTGTAATCCCAGCACTTTGGGAGGCTGAGGCGGGTGGATCACGAGGTCAGGAGATGGAGACCATTCTGGCTAACATGGTGAAACCCCATCTCTACTAAAAAATACAAAACTTAGCCGGGCGTGGTGGCACACGCCTGTAGTCCCAGCTACTCGGGAGGCTGAGGCAGGAGAATTGCTTGAACCCGGGAAGCGGAAGTTGCAGTGAGTTGAGATCGCGCCACTGCACTCCAGCCTGGGTGACAGAGCAAGACTTCGTCTCAAAAAAAAAAAAAAAAAATTTTAAAAGGAAGAGTAATCCCTGCAGAAAGTCATGAAATTTACATTCCACTGGGGGAAGATAATGTACTTTTTGTTACATCCTTAACAACTCTCATGTTAGCATATACAGTAAAATTATTGAAAAGGCATCTTCATGGAGAATATACTCAGATGAAGTGATTGCTGCCCATTTTCACTCACAACTACATTTCTGGGGGCAAGACTAATAGGATTCCAAAGATGCATTATAGCTACATAGAAGTAAGGATGAATTTTAGCAATACTATTGAGTGAAAAAGTTAAGTTCCGGAAGATTACTTACAGTGTGAGGGTTAAAAAGTCAAGATACCTTTTTTTAATAAAGCTAAATACAAATAAAGCTTAAAAATGTTTATTTTAGGAACATAGGTATGATCAAACTGTATTTTTAAAAAACACCAAAGGAATCCTAAAGGATTGGGATAATAGTGGCTTCTGAATAACAACTATCAGAGAGGTGGAGTGAAGGAATGTGGAAGAACCATATAGGTAAATGTGTGGTATTGTAAGTATTATAGTTGTTTTTGTTGTTGAGACAGCGTCTCTTGCCCTGCCGCCCAGGCTGGATGCAGTGGTGTGATCTCGGTTCACTGTAACCTCCACCTCCAGGGTTCAAGTGATTCTCATGCCTCAGCCTCCCAAGTAGCCATGATTACAGGCCTGCACTACCAGGCTTAGCTAATATTTTTATTTTTAGTAGAGATGGGGTTTCTCCATGTTGGCCAGGTCAGTCTCCAACTCCTGGCCTCAAGTGATCCGCCCCCCTTGGCCTCCCATGTGAGCCAGCAAACCCAGCTGTACCTATTATAGTTCTTCTGTCGAGTTTTAAGTTCATAAGTGTTAATTAGTTAACCAAACAATAATTACAGTATGTCATGAACCAAGAATTGTGAATAATCCAATGCTGTGTATGGTAAATTAAAACTTTTTTCTCTCTAAAAGTGACAGTCCTTTAAATAGTTAAATCTGGCTAACATGACTTGCTTTTATTTTTTTAGTTCCAGGCTAAAAATGCTAATTTCTTTATATCATTTTCATGTATCTTGGTATGACTAAAACTTGACTTATTTTCTTCTCATTCTTTTCTTCTCCATTTCATGTTTCAGCTGATGACAGTATACTCCTCTGAGCCATTAAGGCATGAGAATTTGGAATCGTCTCTGAATCCCTCCTCAGTTTTTGTGTCTTCCCAATCCAATCAGTTTTCAAGCCCTGCAGAGTCTATCTCTGCTTTTCCCGCTTCCCTCCTGTCTTCTCTGTTCCCACTGTCATCACCCTAGTCGAAGCCCTTATTATCTCTCTTCTACAATATTGAAATAGCTCCCAATTGCTGTCTCTGCCTCTAGCCTATCATCTCTCCTATCAGTTTTCCACTGTGCTGTCAGATTTATTCTTTCTTCATACTTTCAGACTTCAAGGCATTCCTCTGTTCAAAACTTTTTAATATCTACGGATGGAGTCCAAATTTAATAGCTTGCTCTTCTAGACCTTCTGCCTTCTACCCCTGCCTATTTCCAACAATTTTTCATACTCTTCTCCTTTATCTACCATATAATCCCGCCCAGCTGAACTATTAATTCACTTTTCCTCAAAAGATCCTGTAATTTTCTGCCCCATACTGATACTCATGAGGATTTCTTAATTAAAAAATAGTTCATTTACTGAAATGAACAATGGACATAAAACAAGACAACCTGAGTTCAAAATCACCAACTATAAGGCCTTGGACATGTCACTGAATTTCTCTAAGTCCTCATGTCCATATTTGCAAAAAAGAAAAATCCAACTAAATGATTGTCATAAGGCTTAAATAAGAATGTATATGTATAAATGTTTTGTAAAATATTGTTACATGTAATGTTTCTCCCATTTATGCTTCTCAAAGATTATCTTAAATGCCACTCTTGGAAATTTTTATTTATCATCATCACTCCCTCCTCCATTTGAATCTAAGCCTTTCATTTTGTGAATCCTGGTAGCGCTTTCCCTATGCTTTACTGTTTATGGGATCCACAGATGTGCCCATATGTGCATTGTCAGGAGAGTTCTGCCTCATAGAGGTCATCTGAGAACTCAGGAGGTCAATAGCATGGATAACATAGGGAAAAAACATCTTCCCACATTCCTTTATAATCATTTGAATACCTAGCACTGTGTTCCTGTGAGGAATATAAAAATGAATCAGGCTTGGTCACTTGACCTATGTACCTTTTATTCTAACTATTTATGTGTATCTTCTATTTATCCTACTAAATTGTGAGGATTTGGAGGACTGGTTATCTTTGTATCCCCTTTCTTTAATTGAATATGTTGTCTTAAACATTGTTGATGTTCTCTTGTACTTAGTGAATGAGTGATGAATTTAAATTCATGATTACAAAAGTATTATTCACCTTTCTACAATATATTTCTTTGCCTAATCTCCATCTTACATTTCAAAAACAGAGTATTGGGGAGGTTTTGGTAAGGGTTTGAATCTGATAGGAGTTCAGAGCCTCATAGCCAATATCATATGCAACAGCAATGCTATGTAGGTTTGGTTACCAGTCATTAATAATATGAAAAAATTATCTCTCCTAACTTATGCATTTAAATTTTCAGTCTTAATGTTGCATGGCTGTAGATTTGGACTTTAATTTATAAAGTTTCCGTATTTTAATTATGTCTAGATGAATGAAGTAAATTTTCTTTATATGGCTCATTACCTACATTAGTAAAGACATACTGTAGTAAAATGTGAATCACATATTCTTTGCTGGCCTATTTCTAGAACTGATCTATTACAATTTTATATTAACTTCTCTAGATGGTTTATGAATTTTAAATTTATACTAGATCATAACTTTCTAACCTCCCATAACCCTGTGAAGACTGTTCACGGGATCTACAGATAAGCCTATATGTGCATTGTCAGGAGAACTGCCTCCTAGAGGTCAGCTGAGAGCACAGGAGGCCAGTAGCATGGATAAGATGGGGAAATGGACAACTTCCCACATTCCTTTCTAATCATTTGAACACCTAGCACTGTGCTAGTGATGTGAGGAATATAAAAATGAATCAGGCCAGGTATAGTGGCTTCCGCCTGTAATCCCAGCACACTGGGAGGCCAAAGCGGGAGGATTGCTTGAAGCCAGGAGTTCAGGACCACCCTGGGCAGCATAGTGAGACCCCATCTCAAAAAAAAAAAAAAATGAATCAGGCCTGGATTATTCTCTGAAAGAGAAGATTAAAATGTGAAAAGATAATTATATCACAGATAGAAATAATGTAATGCATTCAGCTATGTGCCAGGCTCTCTGTACATTATTATTATATTTAATATAGTCAATCTTTACAATAAGCGGGTGAGATACATACTATTATCTACATTTTACAGATTAGGTGACTGAGGTTCAAAGAGATAAATTAATTTGTCTGTGGTTATACAACCAGTAAGCTGTGGAGGTGGGATTTAAACCCAGGTCTGCCTGATTCACAAATCACAAGAGGATTTGAGCCATAGGTGAGAGAAACAAACCGCTATAGGAGATTAGAGAGAGGAAATACTCCCAACTTGCTATGTTAGGGACAGTTTCAAATGCATGTGATAGAAATTTGTCTGAAATATGTCATATACTTTTCTAAATATTTCAAGCATGCAGAATAAGGTAGAAAATAGTATAATGAATATTCATGTATCTACTACTCTGGTTTCTCTTACATTAGTATTTTATCAAGTTTGTTTCAAAAATTTTTAAGCAAAACCGCACAGATATACTTGGAGGTTTCTTTTTTTTTTTTTTTTTTTTTTGAGATGGAGTGTTGCTCTGTCGCCCAGGCTGGAGTACAGTGGCGCGATCTCGGCTCACTGCAAGCTCCACCTCCCGGGTTCAGCCTCCCCAGCAGCTGGGACTGCAGGCGCCCGCCACCACGCCTGGCTAATTTTTTTTATTTTTAGTAGAGACGGGATTTCACCGTGTTAGGCAGGATGGTCTCAACTGCTGACCTCGTGATCCGCCCGGCTCGGCCTTCCAAAGTGCTGGGATTACAGGCGTGAGCCACCGCGCCCGGCCGGAGGTGTTTTTGTATTCCTCTTAGATCCCACTTCTTCTCTCCCCTGAAGTAACCACAATCCTGATTTTGGTATTTGTTCTAAATTTGATCTTTGTTTCCTATACATAGAAAATAGAAAACAGTAATAGTTCCAAGGGGTGAAATTAGATGGCAACTTTAGCACCTTCCATATTTTTCTGATGCCTGCCCCATTCTTTGAAATAGACAACTGTCATTTTTCTACCTTATATAAAGTACAATATAAATGCTGTTTAAGCTCCCATTCTAATTAGTTTACTGCCTCTAAGTCTCTCCACACAAAATCTTTTGGGTCACCACTAACTAAAAATAATGCATACCTTTCTTGATGTTGCTGTTTCAAACTATGAGTATTAATGATTATTCTGTTTTATACTGTGATGGTATTTCTGATGTGTCAACTTGAATAGGTTAAAGTCCTCAGCTATTTAATCACAGTCCAATCTAGGTATTGCTATGAAGATGTTTTGTACATGTGATTAAAGATTATAATCAGTTTATTTATTTATTTGTTTGTTTGTTTTTGAGACAGAGTCTTGCTCTGTTGCCCAGGCTAGAGTGCAGTGGCACCATCTCAGCTCACTGCTACCTCTGCCTCCCGGGTCCCAGTTCAAGCAATTCTCCCTCCTCAGCCTCCCCAGTAGCTGGGATTACAGGCACATGCCACCATGCCCAGCTAATTTTTGTATTTTTAGTAGAGATGGGGTTTCTCCATGTTGGCCAGGCTGGGCTTGAACTCCTGACCTCATGATCCACCTGCCTTGGCCTCCCAAAGTGCTGGGATTACAGGCGTGAGCCACCGTGCCCGGCCCATAGTCAGTTTATTTATGAAAGATTATCCTACATAATTTAGGTAGGCCTAATTTAATCAGTCAAAAGCCCTTTAAAGCAAGGATGGGGCTTCCCCAGAGAATAAATTCTAATGGTCAGTAGCTTCAGTTCATGCTCATGAATTGCAGTCTGTCCTTACTCATGACCTGTTCTACACATTTCAGACTTGCTAGCCAGATTCCATAACTGCATAAACCTTGTAACAGTTTTTTTTATCAGAAGTTACTTTAAAGCTTGTTAGATTCATGATGTAATTGCTTTCCTGAGAACCTACTTTTTGTCAATCTCCTTCAAGGAGGCAGATATGTAAATGGATAAAGACAATAAAGCATTCTGGGTTCTGTGCTAGAGATTTGCATGGGGTATTTGAAGGGCCTGAAGGAGGCAGGAAATTACTTTACAACTCAGGTTACTAACTAACCATGTGAAACACTTTATTTTCAAAGGTGGTTTTAGACTCTAAGAGCAAAATTTCAAGGAATTGAGTTTTAAAGGTCTAATTGGCTTTTATTAGCAATTCATGAATGAGACAACACCTCATCTATGAAATAGAAAGGTGTTCTGCAGAGCTAAGCAGAGGGAGTGAGCTTTATTTGTAGGAAAGGCTGAATAAAGTAGAAATCGGAAACAAAAAGCATATTGCTCATTTCAAAATTACTTTCCTTGTATGGATTGAAGCAGAGAGGAGTTTCTTATCATGCTGGCTCAGGTTGACTAGGCCCCTTTTGATCGATTGCTGTAAATCTCCCGTTTTTAGAAATACTGTCCTGTCTTCAAGTTCAGTTTGATTACATGGCACCTAGCATGAGTGACTCCATTCTGGTTTGCTTTGATTTGTTGGAGGTCTAGTGCAGGAGCTCAGTCCAAAACAATGGCCTCCCATAAATTTTATTTGACAATTCCAAAGAAAAGGTGTGAGGACCCATGACCCACAATTAGAGAGTTACAGACACAAGAACTTGAGAGGCATATAGCTAGTATCATCTTTTTAAAATAGGTGACTGAAGAATGGTCTCTTCAAGCTGTAACACATCCAATAATATTGTATAACGGTTAAGCATACAGGCTTTGGACTCATTCCTGTACTTGGCAGGATTAAGTGACTCCATAACTTGCCATATTTTATTGAGAACTAAGAACTCTTTATGGCTTGATAAGTTATTAGAAGGTAAACACCTTTATAACCAGCACTTAGGTCAAGAGAATTTTTTAAATCACCTTGAGTCCCCTCTGTGCATTGCCCCAATTAACTCTCTCCCTACCTCCAAAGTAACCACAATAGCAATCACTTTCTTGTATCTTTAAATATTTTTTATTAACCAAGGGTGCATTCCTAGATACTATAGTTTTGTCTTGTCCATTTGTGTGTGTGTATAAATTTCATGTTTTTGAAGTGTCTTTAAATCTAAGATATTTTTCTATCCTTTTCTGTTTCTTACAGTTTGCTTGTGGAAGAATTCAGGGCATTTGACCTGTAAAGTGTTTTACAGTCTGAATTTTGCTGATTAGGTACTTACTAATATGTTACAGATCAACATGTTCATCTGTCCTCTGTATTTCCTGAAAATTGGCAACTGGATTCAGGGACACAGTCAAGTTCCATCTCTTTGGCAAGACCAACAATTCTCAAACATTTTAGTTTGAGAAATAATCCTCTTTTATTTCTTCAAGACCACCACCCCGCAAAAGCATTTGTTTATGTGGGTCATATTTACCAATATTTGCCATATTAGAAATTAAGATAGAGAAATTTAAAAATATTTATGTAGTAATTCATTTTAAAATAACAATATAAACTAATTACATGCTAATATAAATTTTTGAAATCATAAGTAACTATATTTTGCAAAACAAAAAAAAAAGCCTGGTGAGAAGAATGACATTGTTTTACATTTTTGCAAATCTTTTTAAAGTCTGGCCTAATAGAAGACAGCTGGATTATCATATCTGCTTTTACATTCAATCTGTTGTATTGTGTTCTTTTATTTGAAGTATATGAAGAAAACCTGGCCTCATACAGATATGTAGCTGGAAATGTAGGGACCTCACAGATCTCCTAAAGGGATCCAGGATCCTTAGACTACACTTTGAGAACCTCTGGGTAACTCTATATGTGGTTTTGAGATTTTTCACCATGAGGGACATTATTTCTACTTGCTCCTCTTTTTTTATGGTGTTAGCAGCTATTGATGCTGAGTGTACAAATGCACTAATTCATTGGATGTTGCAAAATGGTGATATTCTATCAGTTCTTTTAAATGGCCATAATACTTTTATGCAAACCTGCTTCCCCTCATTTACTGGCTACTCAGTGGTGCAGTTAGTGTAGGGAAACTAGAATAAATCATTGATTCTTTTCCCTTATTTACCATATTTTCAAGATAATGAATTGGTTCTCTATCATCTTCCAGATGTCACCAATTGGTTTTTAAAATATCACTAATGGATTAATGGAATTAGTATATTTCATGGGTCTCAATCAATTGCAGTTATCATTTTGAAGCTTATTTTGTCCCATCTTTAACAAGTCAGAACTTCCTGAAATTGTCTTCTGAGTCCTTATAGTAAGGAAGCTATAAGTCTTGTCATTTCTTCACAATTTGGCATCTCTGAAATAAAGTTGTGTTTTACAATCAGTTGGGTGTTATTGTTTATTTGGCAACTTTCTTTTCTTTCTTAGTGATATGTAAAATGACAGTGCATATGCAATCAGTAGCATTTTATTTTTTTATTTTTTATTTTTTTTGAAGCAAAGCATATATTTAATATGATTAGGGCCTATTTCCTACATAGAAGAGTTTTGTTTAAAATACACCATGACCAAAAGCTTAATTATCAAAATAAAACAAGAAGCATAAAGAGTTACAGGCTTCTAATATTTTTTTCAGCCCCAGTTCCCTTCACAAGTTATCATCTCACCTGTTTTTAAACCAAACACCTAACTCTATCTCTGACAAAGGTACTAACTAAATGTCCTTTCAAATCATATAGAAAACAGATAATATAATTTGTCTAGACTTCCTACCAGTTATAATTAACATTAAAGAGGTCTTTTTTCCTTTGTCACCTCTCTATTCAGTGCTTATTTGGGTTTGTTTGTACTTACTATCTGTTAATCTCCCTTTACAAATGACAACAATAACTAGTGCTCTTATGCATGGAAATCAGTAGCATTTTAAAGGTATTTGGTAAAATACCTTAATGCAACTGAGATTTATTTCTTGCTTAAAGTCTGATTGAGGCATGTCAGGCATACCTTCTTCATTTTGTTATGTCATCTGAAACACTGGTCTCTACGCTCATTTTTGGTGGGGTTACAAAAAACCTGAGGATTGTACCAGATGTTTTAAAGGTCTAGGCTCAAAAGTGGTTTCTGCCACTTCTAAGCATGCTTCCCATTGGATGAATTTAATCACATGATTACAACTTGTGCAATGGATGCTGGGAAATGTAGTTTCTGTGCCTAGAAAAACGTGGTGTGATGAACATAGCAGTGTCTCTACAACATTAAGTAACTTGCATAACATCTGTGTCTCAGTTTCCTCATTGGTAAAATAAAGATAATAACAAGACATACTTTATAGGGTTATGTTAAGTATTAAATGAACTAGGGTAGTACATGTAAAATGTTTGGTACAGTATCTGACATAAGTGCTCAATAAATGTTACCTATTAATAACAATATCATTTTGATAGTAATGTTTTAAAACAAATCCCTAATATAGTCCAGAAGTCTGAAGCATGGTTATTCCTTAAAAGGTATTCCTCAGAACATGCTCAGATTCAAGAAGCACAGAAGACTTTGGCACATATATCTATGCTCTAAACCAATCCTTTAGTGAGCCCACCTTTTTTGAATTCACCTTGGATTGTCAGGTCAAAGAATAAGATATCCAGGAAGAAAAGCAGTTGGTAGTCATGGCTTGGTTTTTGCTTCTTCCCCAAGAAATCCAATTCCATTTTTGTGTCTCTAAAATTCTTGTGGATTGTTAGGTGTTTGGATAACTGTCTACTTCTTAACTATTTGAGAATGCTTTTAAAAGTTTCCAGAAAATGCTGTTTGTTGATAAATCAGAATAATCAGAAAGAAGAGTATTAGTGAAACTGTAAAAGTAAGAACAAGATTTTATGCAGTGGTGCCAGCTGTCATCCCACTTAGGAACACACATCATAGATTTCAGTGCTTTTCAGACATCTGCTCGCTTAGCCATATAAAACAGCCGTTCTGTCAGCAGAACTCCTGGCAAAAGAGCTCCATTATTTCAGGAATCACATTCCCAGGCTTGCTGCCTGTATCCCTCTTCATAGTTGTGGATATGGAGAAGTCACATAATATTCTCTTGCAAAATTAGCTCATGACCTAGTATACACATTTTCTTACCACCTAATATACACATTTCTTACCCCCATGGCTGGAATTCAAGCTCCTTTTTATATTATCCAAATACATTGCACTGGATCAGTGGTATCTGGTCACCTCCTCTGTCTCTTAATCTGAAAAGAGTGGTCGTTATCTAAATCCTTTCCCACGTGGATCCTGACCACAAGTTGTCTCTAATCATCTGGTGCAGATTCTTAGCTACCTCACCTAGACTTTTAGAATCCTCCAAACTGAACTCATTTCTCATGACAATTATCTAAACTCTTAACATTTCAAGATTGAACCCAGATCTTGCAGTTTATTTCAAGCTGTTTGTCAGCTTTCACTTGAACCTAGAAACCATTGTTGTCATTTGAACTCTTTACCATCTGACGATTGAAACCAGACCCCAAGCGCCTTCCAAGCATTTTAATGACAAGAGATTGAACCCAGACCTCATTCCTGACATCCAAAACTCTTACCATTTGAGGATTAAACTCATTCCCAAATATCATCCAAGCTTCATGCCATTTGGAGACCAAATTTAGGTCTTAGGACTTTTATCTAAGTCCTTTACAGTTTCTGGATTTAACCCATGCTGCTCATATGTTATCAAAGCATTATATCAATTGGAGATTGACTGAACACCACAAGGCAGACAGCCAACCTCTTTAGCAGTTAGATATTGAACCCAGACCTCATTGAGAATTGTCTTCCAAGTATTGTGCCAGCTGGATTTCTAGCCCAGACTGTGGCTGCCTTCCAACCCCTTTATTGATGGAGGAGAAACAGAGGTCCCCAAACCACTTTAAGTATTCTATCCCAAGGGATCAAACCTATCTGCGGTCATTATCCAACCACTTTACCAGCTGTGGATTGGACTCGCCTGTCAAAAACTAAGCAGAAAGATCAGTTGAAACCCTATTTATTTATTTATTTAGCTATAAAGATCTTGAATGATTATCTTAGTAGCTCTGAGGAGCAGTACTTCTCAAAATGTGGTTTTCTGTCACCTGCATCAGAATCACCTGAGGCTGCTTATTAAAAAGCAGACTTCCAGGGTCTACCCAGATCTCCTGGCTCATAATTGTTAGACCTGTGGCTGTGGAATTTGCATTTTTAGCAGGCACTCTAGCTGATTCCCATGCACACTAAAATTTGAGAACCACTGCCCTTGAGCAAGGTCTCTCTTATCTGTTGGAGAACAATCCCAAATTTCCAGCTGCCATGCAGCTGCTCACCAGCTGGGTCTAAAATGCAGGTTCTTATTAATATACACTATCAGTGCATTACTTTATTAGCTTGGATGTATAAGCCAAGTTTTTCCTGTTACTCAGTTGTGCTAGTTTATAGGATGAGGTTCATTCCCTTGTTTCAATAAATATTGGGGGGAAGGGAGTTAGTTGATTTGTAGTACAGCATAGCCAACTCTGCCACAGAATTTTTATTTCCCACTCAAAGAGGGCCACCAACATAGTACCTTGCCTTGGAGGAAGCACACTGTCAGTCCTGAATGCATATTCTTCTTCAGGACTACACCCTCCTGCAAATACAGGAAGGCCAATATGGCTTCTATGAAGGTGAAAACTGTTCTTCCCCCAGCTTACTCCAGCAAAAAAGTTGGTCTGATTGGCATAGCAGATGAGACCCTAGATTTCTTGCTCACCCTATTTCTTCCTGCTCTCTTGTACCACCCTCTCATATTTAAAATTTCAGAATATTTACAAATGTGCTGTTGTATAAGGAAATGCAGAGGGGTGGAGAATGAAAAACAAATAATCTAGATGTTAACATCTGGAGCAGACTAAATTAAGACATAGAACTCATTACTGCAGCAATTACTTACTAAATCTGGGAACTTAAACCTAAATGTGGGCTGAAATTTTTCAAGCATGCTTTCATGTAAAAATAACTTGGGGGAAAAATCTGCATGGACTATTGTGAATCAAATTGAATTTCATCTCCATTATTGAAAATGCATGGCCTTCCTTTCCCATTGATTATGGTGAGAATCATACTGTCTAGGGCTGAAATGGGTGCCTTTGCTTTTGACCAAAGGATGCTAAGTTAAAGAATATTTTAAGTCATGAAGTGTTTTTCCTACTAACAAGATGGCTGTTTACTTTTTAAATCTCTTGGTTAAAGCAAAGCTAAAATTCTCATAATGTTGGGAGTCTTGTTATTAAGCCTTGCTTATGTCCACACAGGCACATTTTCTATTGAATTAGACTTAGTAGCTATCAAGCATAATTTTTGTAAATTCTTCACCCTCTTCCCAGTAGAGTATAAGCTCTGAGGCCCAGTGTTCTGTTATTGAATTTGCTGTTTGCAGATTGAAGCCTTTTATTTGTGAATCATAGGTGTCCTTTGCCCATTAGGTAGAAGAAGGCATGATATATAGGGCATCTAAAATAGTCCCCTCCTTCCCATTAAGTCCTGTTCCTTATCTTGCTTTGTTCTTTTCTTCATCTTTTCCTCTTCTTCCTCCTCTCCCTACCCCTCTTCTTCATCACATTTATTATCTTCCTCCTCCTTCTCTCTATTGCGTTTATTGTTTTCTGTCTTCCCCAATAGAATGTAATCTCCATTAACACAGGGACTGCATATGCCTCATTCACTGCAGTTTCTTTAGTGCTTGGAACATAGTAGGCAATAGTATTTATGGACTAACTACCTGACTGTCTGATTGAATAAACAAATGAATGAGTGAGTGAATGAATGAATGAATGAGTGAATGAGAATAGCCAGAAAAGAAACAAGTAACTTTGAAAATCCCCATTAGTGAACAACACACACCAGGGCCTGTTGGTTGGTGGGAGTTGAGGGTGGGGACGGGTCAACAGGTGCAGCAAACCATCATGGCATACATATACCTATGTAACACACCTGCACGTTCTGCACATGTATCCTGTTGTTTTCTTAGAAGAAATAAAATTTAAAAAGAAAGAAAATAAATAAAAATAAAAATCCCCAGTGGTATTAGAGAAAAGTGAGAGGTTAAAAATTTCATATAAGTAGTGTTGAAAAATCACTTTGAAAATGCAATCCAGCCCATATATTAAAGGCTAGATAAAGTTTTTGGTCTTTTGTTTGTTTGTTTTTGTTTTCGGGGGAAGTTAAAATTTTATTTTTAATTGTGGTAAAATATACATAACATAAAATATACCATTTTAATCATTTTAAGTGTACTATTCAGGGCCATTAAAGAGATTCACATTGTTGTGCAACCATTACCATCATCTATCTCCAGAACTTTCTTCATCTCTTTTTTGTTTTTTTTTGAGATGGAGTCTCACTCTGTCGCCCAGGCTGGAGTGGAGTGGTATGATCTTGGCTCACTGCAACCTCCACCTCCTGGGTTCAAGCAATTCTTCTGCCTCAGCCTCCTGAGTAGCTGGGACTACAGGCACACGCCACCACACCCGGCTAATTTTTTTATTTTTAGTAGAGACGGGGTTTTGCCATATTGGCCAGGCTGGTCTCGAACTCCTGACCTTGTGACCCACCCACCTCGGCCTCCCAAAGTGCTGGGATTACAGGTGTGAGCCACTGCGCCCAGCCCAACTTTCTTCATCTTGTAAAACTGAAACTCTTTATTCATTAAACAGTAAGGCCCCATTCTCTCTTCCTCTTATCCCCTGGCAACCACCATTCTTCTAACTCTATGAATTTGACTATTTTAAGTACCTCATATGAATGGAATCATCAGTATTTGCCCTTTTCTGAGCAGCTTATTTCACTTAACATTAATGTCTTCAAGGTTCACCTATGTTGTAGCACATGTCAGAATTTCCTTCCTTTTTAAGGCCAAATAATATTCATTTTTTGTATATACCATATTTTTTAATTCATTCATCTGCCTATGATACTTGGGTTTCTTCCACCTTTTAGCTATTATGAATAATGCTACTATAAATGAGTGTACAAATATCTGTTCATGTTCCTGCTTTCAGTTCTTTTGGTTATATAGTCAGAAATGGAATTGCTGGATCATATGGTAATTCTAATTTTAATTTTTTGAAGGACTACTATACAGTTTTATACACCATTTTACATTCCCACCAGCAGCACACAAGGATTCAAATTTCTCTCCACTCTTGCCAGCTGACACTTACCTTCTAGGGTTTTTGTTTGTTTATTGTAATAGTCATTCTAATGGATGTGAAGTGACATCTCACTGTGATTTTGATTTGCATTTCCTTAATGATTAGTGATGTTGAACATATTTTTATATACTTGTTGGCCATTTGTATACCTTTAGAGAAATGTCTATTTAAGTCCTATGCCCATTTTTAATTGGTTTTGTTTTTGCTGTTGAGTTTTAGGGATACATGAGATTTTATTCATGAGACTGTATCAAAGTTAATACAGAAGGCAAGATGATGTAGTACAAATAATTGGTACCAGGAATCAGATGATTATGAGTTCTAGCCAGGCTCTACCACTTACTTAGCCTTGTGACTTTGGAAAAATTCTTTATTCTTTCCCAACTTCACCATCCTTGAAATTTTCATTCTGCTTACCTTTCAAGGTTGTGGGCATATAATAAGACAATATACATGAACATTCTTTGAAAACTACAAAGCATTATTCAAAAAGAAGCAGTGTCTGTTAGTTACGGTTCTACAGAGAAGCAGAACCAATGGACTATGTCTGAGAGACAGAGAGATAGAGATTTATTTTAAGGAATTGGCTTATATGATTGTAAAGGTTGGCAGCTCTAAATCTGCAGGGTAGGCTGGTAGGCAGGACACCCAGAGAAGAGTTAGAGTTCAAAGGCAGTCTGCTGGCAGACTTTTGTCTTTTCCTGGGGAGGCCAATCTTTTCAAATTGAAGCTTTCAACTGATTGGATGAGGTTTACTCACATTATGGAGAGTAATCTGCTTTACTCAAGATCTACTGATTTAAATGTTAATCTTATCTAAATAAATAAAATAAAACCTTCACAGAAACATCTAGAATAATGTTTGACCCAATATCTAGGTATTGTGATCTACATAAAATTAGCTATCTCATGGTAATAATAGTGGGCGGATATGTACTTTGGTGGCACCACCTGGCTTCAGCAACCTTAAAGCAGTTTTTAACTACTAATTTTTACCACATGACAAAATATGTAGTTCATCCACACTTCTATTTCTCCAGTCCTTTGACTACCTTACTTAATAACTACCATTACTGTTTCCCCTTTGTAATCAAATTTAAGCTGTCCTTCTCTAAGCGTCTTTCTGCCCTTTTCTGTTGAAGGGTGTTTCAGTTTTATGTTGCTGCATAACAAATCACTGTTGAAAACCTAGTGGTGTAGGGCCGGGCGCGGTGGCTCAAGCCTGTAATCCCAGCACTTTGGGAGGCTGAGGCGGGCGGATCACGAAGTCAGGAGATCCAGACCATCCTAGCTAACATGGTGAAACCCTGTCTCTACTAAAAATACAAAAAAATTAGCCAGGCGTGGTGGTGCATGCCTGTAGTCCCAGCTACTCGGGAGGCTGAGGCAGGAGAATGGTGTGAACCCGGGAGGCGGAGCTTGTGGTGAGCCAAGATTGTGCCACTGCACTCCAGCCTGGGCGACAGAGCAAGATTCCGTCTCAAAAAAAAAAAAAAAAAAACTACAATAATTATTTAGCTTAGGTTTTTAAAAAAAAATTTTTTTTTAGAGACAGGGTCTTGCTCTGTTGCCTGGGCCTGAGTGCAGTGACACAATCCTAGCTCATTGCAGCCTCTAACTCCTGGTCTCAAGCAATTCTCCCAACTCAGTCTCCAGAGTAGCTGAGAATACAGGCATATACCACCACACCCAGCTAATTTTTTAAAAAAATTTTGTAGTGATGAGGTCTTCCTATGTTGCCCAGGCTGGTCCCAAACTCCTGGTCTCAAGCGATCCTCCTGCCCTGGCCTCCCAAAGTGCTGGGATTATAAGTGTGAGTCACCATGCCTTGCCTGATAAGTTTTCAACTTGTGCAGTGCTTGTGAAAGCAGGCTCACCTCTCTTCTATGTGGTATCATCCAACTGGGCAGCTTGAGCTAGTGGATTTACTCCCAATATGGCTGACTCACATGGCTGGTAAATTGGGGCTAGCACAATGTCTACTGAAGCTGAAACCTAGGGGCCTCATTTCCTCTTTACCGGGTCTCTTCTTGGGATATTTGTTTTCCTCATGGCATGATGGCTAGGTACCAAGAGTAAGCATTATAAGAGATAAGAAGAGGAAGCTGCCAGTTTTGTAAGAAGCCTGGTCCTAGAAACTGGCACACTGTCATTCCTGGAATATTCTATTACTCGAGTAGTCACAGAGTCTGAATTCAAGGACAGGAGATATATACCCCAACCTTTCTATGAAAATAGTGTCAAAGAATTTGGGACCATATTTTAAATCTGCCACAAAGGTACTTCCACAAACCCCAATATTTAGTCTTGTCGATGCCCTCTTTTCAGTGTTGCTATTTGAAGTTAAAATTTTATACAGTGTGGTAAAATGAATGTAAAAAACATTAGAAATAGAGTCTTTTTTTGTTGACCCTACACAATACAGACACAAAATCCTTTCAGAGTTTTCTCATGTATTCATTCAATAAATATTTACTGAGTATCTGCTATGTACTTGGCACCATTCTAAATACTTGGAATACAGTGGTGAACAAGATAGACAAAGTCTTTGCATTCTTTGGAGCATATATTTTAGTGGGGAAATAAATACATAAAAATCAAATGATGATAGATACAATGCAGAAAATTAAACTACAATGATGTGTTAAATGACTGAAAATGAATGCTTTCAGCTGCAAGTAACAGCTGAATTTAATTAAGAGTAATTTAAATGATGAGGAGTCTGGAAGTAGAGTGGTTCTGGCTGGTTAATTTAGTGGTCAGAGACATCATGAAGAATCCAGGTGCTGTCCATCTTTCTCCTCGCATAGTCATAAAATGGCTGCAGCTGTTTGCCAACACATGCATTCATGACCATGTCCAATGACAAAGAAGGGGAAAAAGGAGTGTGTGTATATAAATCTTCTCTCTTTTCCTTTTGCATAAATGAGGGAAATTTTCTCATAGTAGGTTTCTCTTATGTCTCATTGGGTAGAACTGTGTCACATGCCCATGCTTGAGCCAATCCTAGCAATGGTAGTGAGACCACTATAATCAACTTACACCAATTAGGTTTCACTCCCCTCCACCACCTCCCCCACCCCCTCCCACCTCCCCCCACCCCACCACCTCCCTCACCCTGGGGCTAGAGCCTGTATCCCTATAAGCACCAGTGTGCTCAGAGAAGGATAATTTAATTCTTGTTAGCAAAGGAGGAAAAGGAATTGGCTTCAGCTTCAGTGACTAGGTACAGATGTTAGCGAAGGCCTCCTTTGAATAGTTGTTGTTTAAGCTGAAATCTGAATGACAGGAAAGAGCTAGCCTTGCTCGAGGAAGAGCAAACACTTAAGGACTTAAATAATTGGCATCTTACCTAGTTCTCCAGCCTTTTCTCAAATAATTATCCACATATCCATCCCAGCCTTTGTTTATGACATTTTGGCTATACACTCTTTTTTCCTTTCTTTCATCATAGTAATACCTATTTTTTCCTTTAGGAAAGCTCAGCTCAAGTATTACTTCTTCAGGAATGCCTTTTTTTTTCCCTCTCGCCACCTCACACACATCCAAAAAGAACATTAAACCTTCTTGGATTGATAAACTCTGAAGAAGTATGTACCTCTCTTTTGTTTTAAGTATTACAGCAGGGTTTTGAGGTATACTTGAGTAGTGTGTGCAGCTCCTCCTCTACTGTTGGTTCCAAGAATACAGATCATATCCAGTTTTTTCTTTGTATCCCTAATCACTATCACAGTGCCTGACAGATAGTAGATTATTGATAAATGTCTGTTGAGTGAATAAAAGAGAAGGAGGAAGGAAGGAAATGTTTACCCTTATGAAACATACAGGCTACTGAGGAAGATGGGGAAATAAGCAAATAACTGCAGTGAAGCCTGCTAAGTGCTATACCACAAGGAAGACATTTGAAGAGGTTTTAAGAGCAGAAGCAACAGCAGCCACCTGTGACTTGAGGGGTTTTCTTGAAAACAATGCAGACTCATGAAATAGTTTTGATATTCTAGAAAACTCACATTATTTAATTCTGTCCTCAGATGGACATATAGTTTAAGGGAATAAAATAATTTTAGTAGGATAAGCAGAATGTGACTAAATCTTTCTCCAGGTTATAGAACCATAAAAGATTAGAAATGAGATGCATTTCTGAAGTCACCTAAAAATTAGCTCCATCATTTTAAAGATAAGATAAACTGAGTGACACTTTCTTAACCTAGATAGCTTCGTATGATAGTAAGGGACATTAGCACACACACAAAATCTTCAAGCACCACAGGAAATAAAAATGATGAAAAATTTTTCTGAGTTATGTTAGTAACATTTTAGTGAATTAAAACATACATGCAGAAAAGTGCACACAGTATTAGTGAATAGCTAGATGCATTTTCATAGTGAACACAACCGCTCAGATCAGAAAATAGATCATTACCAGCACTAAGATGGTCCTTCCATGACCACCCCTGCTCACTAACCTTAATCTCCTCTTTGAAGATAACCATTGTTTATCTTCTTATTGACTTTAAAAACCATGAAATTAATTTTGCCTGGTTTTGAACTTTGTATATATGGAATCATACAGTATACACTCTTTTTATTGTTCAATTCAAGATATTTTCCAATTTCCCTTTTGAGCTATTCTTTGACCTGTGGGTTATTTTAAAGAATGTTGCTTAATTTCTAGTTATCTTTTAATCTTCTTCATTTAATTCTACTGTAGAGAACATACTCATCCATACTCATCAATCCTTTAAAATTTGTTAGGACCTGCTTTGTAAGCCAGCATATATTCTGTTATGGTAAATGTTGATTGAAAAGCATGCATTTTTTCTGTTTGGAGTTCCATAAATATTAGGTGACGTTTGTTGATTATGTCCTTTAAATCTAATATTATCTTATTGACAGTTTCTATTTGCTTCTAAAGGTTATTGTTAGAGGTATGTTAAAATGTCTCACTGTGACTTGTGTACTTGTTTATGTATGCTGTTTTCTTTTTTAATGCATTTTTGAGGCTATATTTTTATGGACATGAAAATTTAGAATTATATCTTCTTGGTAGATTAATGCTTTTAATCATTATCTCTCTCTATCTATCTATTTATTTATTTTTTAGAGATGGGGTCTTGCTTTGTCACCCAGGCTGCAGTGCAGTGGCATGATCATAGCTCACTGCATCCTTGAACTCCTAGGATCAAGCAATCCTCTCACCTCAGCCTCCTGAGTGGCTGGGACTACAGGCATGTGCTACCACGCCCAGCTAATTTTTTTGCTTTCTATTTTTTGTAGAGATTGGATCTCGCTGTATTGCCCAGGCTGATCTTGAACTCCTGGCCTCAAGCAGTCCTCCTGCCTTGGCCTCTCAAAGTGCTGGGATTACAGATGTGAGGCACTGTGCCTGGTGCATTATTTCTTTATAGTAATCCATCTATATTCATTTTGACTGCTGCTGTAACAAATCACAAGTTAGTGGCTTTAAACAATGCAAATTTATCATCTTACACTTTGGGAGATCAGAAGTCTAAAATTCATTCTCCACAGCTGTGTTCCTTCCAGACATTCCAAGAGAGAATCTGTTTCCTTGACCTTTTCAGATTCAGGAGGCTGCCTACATTCTTTGGCTTCTGGCTCCTTTCTTCCATCTTCAGAGCCGGAAGCATAACATATTCAAATCTCTTTCTCTCTGTCCCTCTGCTGCTTTTGTCACATTGCCTCCCATCTAACTTTGGCCCCACCTGTATCTCTTTTACAAGAAGACTTGTAATTATATCAGGCTCACTTGGATAATTTAGGATAATCTCCCCATCTAAAGATTCTCAATTTGATCACATCTTCAAAATCTCTTTTGCCCCATGAAGTAACATTCATAGGTTCTAGGGATTAGGATGTAAACATTTTGGTTGGGAGAGGGCAGCCGTCATTCCGCCTACCACATCTTTAACTTTTCATTGTCTGATAGAAATATATAGGTACATACAACTTCCTTTTGGTTAGTGTTTGCATAGCATTATTTCCCATCTTGTTACTTTTATCATTTTTGTACCTTATAGTTAAAGTTGGCCTCTTTTTCAGTAACATATTATGGGTTTTGTTTTCTGTTTAGCTGACAGTCTTTGTCTTTTAATTGGAATTCTTAATCCATTTCCACTGAATGTTGTTACTGATATATTTGGATTTACATCTACACCTTATTTATTTTCTAATCATCCTACATTTTCATGTTCATTTCCTGTATTGAATTTTAAAATTCGTGCTTGGTATTTCATTTTCTCTATAAGCAGTTCATTAAACATTATAATTTTTAGTGATTATTCTTGAAATTTTATAATACATTCTTATTTAGCATGATATTATTAAGTTAAAAAATCCTTTGACATGGAGGTTAAAGGAAATATCTTACAGATTTTAACTAGAACATATTTATAATCTTGATATGGAGGTGGCTGAATGAAATGCATTTGCATTCATGAGGTCCTAATGGACCTCAGAGTGTCCATTAGGTAGGTTAAAATGATCTGGAACTATCTGAATTGTCTTTCCTGGGTTGAATTTTGGACAAACAGTACAAGACAGTTGTAACTATTTGGCAGCCCTTGAAATGTTTCCCCACTAATAATACTGCTTGATAAAATTTATCCCCCAATTAGTCATCTGATATGTCATTTTGAATAAGGTTTTTAAAAGACATATAGATTCTGGTAATAGCAGTTTATTATTGGGACCATACCATAAATTTGTTGTTGGGCAAAAAATGCAATTATTATCAGCTCAATATAATTTTTTATATGATGCCCAAGACTGAGTACCTTTCACAACATCATTTAAATCCTTTTTTGGAAAACAATCCATATCAGCTATAAGGTTTTTAGTCTTAGTGGAACTCTAGGTAGTTGCTTTTGCTGCATGATCAGCCAAGTCGTTTTTCTTAGCCTTTCTAATTTAGAGTGCCCAGAAATTTTGATTATAGCCAAGGCAGAGGGAAGTTGAATTGAATTTAATAAATTATTGACAAAAGTTCCATTTTTAATTTGGTTCCCTCTGGAGGTTAAAAATCCTTTTTGTTTCCAAAGCACCCCAAAATCATGAACAACCCCAAAGGCATAACGGCTATTGGTGTAAATGTTTGCAGTTTTATTTTCACCAGAATATAAGCCCTGATTAAGGCATAAAGTTCTGCTTGTTGGGCTGAAGTGGCCATCAGCAGTGCTGCTTCTTCAACTATAGTCATATGCTGCATGTAGTCATGTGCTGCACATTTTTGTCAACTGACCACATATATGACAGTGGTCCCATAATTGTAATACCTTATTTTTACTGTACCTTTTCTATGTTGAGATATGTTTAGATACACAAATACTTAGCATCATGCTATAATTACCTACAGTATTTAGTACAGTAATATGCTATACAGGTTTTTAGCCTAGGAGCAGTAGGCAATATCATATAACTAGGTATGTAGAAGCCTAGGTTTAAATACACTCTATGATATTCTGTTCATGCAATGATGAAATTACCCAACAATGCACTTCTCAGACTGTATTCCTGTACTTAAGAGATGCATGTCTGTACTTCAAGAAAAGTTATAGTATATCTAGCACAATATTCTCCTATATTATCTGTCATTTATGATGCGTCAGTAAACCATGAAAGTTCTGTATTTGGTCTAGGAATTTCATGTAAATCGACTTTAGGTTTTAGCTAGCCGGTTAGATTTGAACAGTTATGATGTGTCTCATCAACAGGTAGGGGAAGGAGGGTTACTGGATTAAGAGTATTGCACTGAGAAAGAATTTGAGAAATCAACAGCAAGATCCCATAAGAAGTTAGTCTGCTTGCAGAATAATACTGAGTATGATGAGAGTTCTCTACGGTTTCTACAAAGCTTCTACAGCATGAGGAACATAGACAGTGAGAGTAGAGTTCATGATTTTCTCTTCTGTAGAGTTAATTAAAGCTGTAGTGGCTGATACAGCTGTCATGCAGAGAGGGAGTCAGCTATTGAACCTAATTTCTGGCTATTATAGCCAATGGGTCTGTGTTGAACTCTGTTTTGGGGTAAAGAACCCCCCAACACGTTTATTTCTTTTTCATGCACAAAAATGAAGAAAGAGAGCTGATGATTGGGGTACCTTAAGGCAAGAAGACTTAGAAATCCTTCTTTTGATAGAAGGCCATACAAGCATTCTCTTTTTAGCCCAGGGCATCTGGGTTGTCAAATTTCTGAAGGGCATATAAGAGTTATGCTATCAAAGGAAAATTAAGTATTCAGTTTTGACAGAACCTGCCCACCCCTATCTCCTTTGTAATAGTCTCAGTCTGAGATTGAGAAAAGTTTAAATACCATTAAGTCTGTCAGGATCCAAGAGAAGTCCTTGGTTTTATATCACGTGTCCCAAATGTTTGACATGGTCCTGGGTAAATTATAGTCTTTCCCTGGAAACTTTGTGGTTTTTGTCTGCTAGAAGTTTAAGGAGATGAACATAATCATGTTCACAAGGAACAAAGAAGGAGGTCATCAACATACTGCAAGAGAGTCAATCCTTGGGAGAAAGACATGTCTGTTAAATATGTCTTCAGTATCTGAAAAGTAGGGAGGGCTTTTTGTATACCCTCAAGACATTACTATCTAGGTATATTGTTGACTTTCCTACGTGAAGACAAATAAAATTTGACTCCCAGTGTCCGCATGAATGCTTTTTTCAAAAAAGCACTATAAAAGTATGTCACTGTAAAATTTACATTCTGTGAGGATGGAAGTCATGAGAGTATGGAGATTTGGAATGACAGGGTGTCAGAGAGTGACAATATTATTAATGGTTCATAGGTCTTGTATAAATCTCCATCCATGTCCATGAGATGTCTTTATAGGAAGGATAGGAGTACTATAGGGGCTAGTACTAGGCACCACAAGATTCCTGGCTTTATATTCTTCTGTAATTGGCTTAATTTCTGCAGAAGCTTCAGGATTTAAGGAGTATTGTCTGATATTAGGAAGGGACTTGTTTGGGTCAATTTGAGTCTTTATCAGAGAGCCCAGTGGATTTGTCCAATGTCTGTTGTAGATTTATCCAAAACTTCCTCAAAAAGCTCTTTACAAAAGAACTAAACTCTCAGCATTTTTGTTATTTAGGTTAAAGACAAAAGTAGGCAAGAGTGTTGAAGAATTTTCACTGTTGTCAGTTAAAGATGATGGGGATGTAAATCAGCTTTAAGAATTATCTTACCCTTATGGGAAAAGGTAATGACCACATGATGTTTTTCTAAGAAGTCCCTTCCAAGTAAGTGAACTTGGGCCAAGAGAACTGGTAAAAAAAAAAAAAAAAAAAAGAATGATTGTAGAACCTAATTGAAAAAGCAAGGAGAAAGATTTGTAAACTGTTAAAGGTATATTAGAAACTCCTACCATTTGCATTTGTTTTCAGTACTTCAAGGAAGCAACTGGTTGAGGCTGATGAGTGTCAAATACAGAGGATTGCCCCAGTGTTGATAAGGACAGTGAGAATCTCCTTTCTGATCATGACAGGGGTTGCACCCAAATGATTAAGAGGCAAGATTGAAAGATGGCCTGTAGGTTTTTTGGAGCACCCTCAGTCTATAAGGAACATAGAGGGTGGCCTATTAAAGGGGGTCATTTATCTTGTTTTAATTGTATGCAATCTCCCCCTACTCTGTGTCCAGGCTTTTTGTAGTAGTGGCAGACTCCTTTAAGATTTGGTTTTATAGTGTTAAAGTACTGTGTTTTATTATGAGGGATAGAAAGATGGTAAAGCTGTAGGTTCATTATTTTCTTTGCCCTCACTTTATCCGCCTTACAAATTGTTCGGGCTAATTGGCTGTCCAGGTTAACTGAATTGGAGGTGGACATTGCATTGTTTCCCATTCAAGGTGAGCCTATTTAGAATTGTAAGATCATCGTCTAAACTATTTACAAACATAGAATTAAAAGCCACTTAGATAGATTTGGTGACCAAGGGGAGTCCAGAGTTTTCCTTGATAACTATTTCATGTCTATTATAATAATTATGTACTGCCTCAGCTTTCTTTTGGGTACAGGCCTGGATCTTGTTTTAGCCTACTGGTTTAGGGAACGTTAAAGGAATAGGTGGATATAAAGTTTTGGCTTCTCGTTGGACTTTCTCCCTATTAGAAGGCAATATTGCATTGGAGGCCTGTTAGAGCAGGGATCCGCAACACCTGGGCCACAGATGGGTACTGGTCCATGGCCTGCTAGGAACAGGTCCACATGGCAGGAGTTGAGCAGCAGGTGAGCAAGTTGAGTGCTGACTACCTGAGCTCTGCCTCCTATCAGATCAGCAGTGGCATTAGATTCTCATAGGAGCATGAACCGTACTGTGAACTGCACAGGTGAGGGATATATGTTGCGTGGTCCTTATGAGAATCTAATGCCTACCGATTTGAGGTGGAACAATTTCATCATCCCCCACCCCTGGCCTGTGGAAAAAATTGTCTTCCAAGAAACCGGTCCCTGGTGTCAAAAAGTTGGGGACTGCTGCATTAGAGGATTGTTCTAACCCGCCTTGCCATCTAATGTTGTGCTGATGTTCTCTGATGGGCATACATGTACAGCTAAACATTGAATAACACAGATTTGAAGTACATGAGTCCACTTATATGTGGATTTTTTCAACCAAAAGTGGATTGAAAATACGGTATTCACAGGACGCAAAAGCCGCATATATGGAGGGCCAACTTTTCATATATGCTGATTGGTGGCGCCAACTGAGGGACTAAAGTATGAACAGATTTGGGTATAGCATGGGTCTGGAAACCAATCCCTGTGTATACTGAGAGATGACTGTATTAATGGATAAAAGTCAGAGAAATCAGATTTATGAGTTTGGATAACAATTTTAAATTCTTCAGCAAGTTTATGATGGTCCTCGGTAATCTTGGTGAACTCTGTAGCTATATCCCTAAGTTCAGCTTTTGTCCAAAGTGTATAGGAAACATTTAGTAGAATGACCTCATTATTCGGATGGAGCTTGAAAAGGTGAATTTGAACAGTTTTAACAGAAACAGGGGAATCAAGGGAAGCTTTAGGGTCAGAAGAGTAGAAGGGAATTTCAGCAAGTGTATGACATAAAGGTTGGAGAGCAGGAATAGGAGAGTGAGAGTTAGTAGAAGAAACCAGAGCTTCAAGGACTTTTTCTTTCTCTTTTGGTTTTTTTATTAGCCTCTGTGAGTTTAAAGACTGCTCCAGGGAGAAGCAATTTTAGAATCCTGAATGTGTTTGGATGCCTCCAAATGCTAACTAAAATATGTACTTCATTCAGGTTGTTTTGTTTTAGAACCATGGTCTTCCTATTTAATTTGGAGAAACCTAGTTTTGGGGAAAAAAGAACCCCAATTTGGTTATTGTAATTCTGAAGTATCTTTTGTTTAGAAAGTCAACTGTTCCAGATTAGTACAGATGGAAGGCCCATAATTTTTGAACAAATAACCAGCTGTAGTCTCAGAAAGGGGACAATCACTGCAACGTTTAGAATTAAAGAACCCGAAACTTACAATAAGAATAATAATACTGACCAATAGGAAAATTTCCAAATAGTAGGAAAACTAACATCCCTGGAAAAATTCCCACACAGGCTAAAAGCCTTTGTGGGCACAAATGGAACAACATCCCCAAATTCCCAAATAAAGGCATTGACCTCAACCAAAGGGAGGGAGGGAGGAGCTCAAGAAGACTTACAATTGAGGGTGCCAGCAGTCCAAGGAAGCAGAGAAGGAGAGCACAAGAGGCTCTTTGTTGTGGGTACCTCATCCGATTCCAGAGAAGCCAGTCCACTAGAAGGTAAGATTACTTCAGGTCCTGCTTCGGACATCAACTATGTTATCTAAAAAATTAAAAAAAAAAAAAAAAGATTGACATGGAGGTCAAAGGAAATAGCATTTACTTGGTAAGCAGAGAATTGCAATTCAGGTACACTACCTCAGGACAGCCCTGAATAGTGTCCCATAAGGCAAGTATAGGAGAGGGTTTTTAATCAGGGATTTTCACAAAAAGTTGTTTATGGAGGCAGTTCATTGGCTGGGCAGAAATCCTAAATTGTAAACCTGTTCTAATTGGTTAGCTAATTGGGGTACTTCCAGCTGGAGAGATGTTGAAGGCTGGCAGATACTAACCTCAGTTGTTTTTCCAAGTCTATTGGAACATTCCACCTTTAGCAGGTGTCAGTGCAGTCCTCTCACAATCTACCCACTCTACTTTAGAAAGCCTTAGCCTTAGTTACCTCATTTTCTTTCACAATGTAAATTAGTAATTTTATAATGTACTTGACAACACAAGAGCCATAAAGTACTTTAAATCTATTTATCCACTCTCCATTGTTTATGCTGCTATTGTCATTTGCCTTATTACTCTGTATATTTTGCAGCCCACACTCCCAGAACTGGAAGCTAAGCTCCCAGGCATCTGTTGAGAAACACCTTTGACTGTAAAAAAAAACAAAAAACAAACAAAAAAACAAAAAACAAACAAACAAACAAAAACCTGTAGATTGTAATGGCTGCGTCTTATCTTTTGCATTTTAAATCTTTTTATTTTATTTTATTATTATTATACTTTAAGTTTTAGGGTACATGTGCACAACGTGCAGGTTTGTTACATATGTATACATGTGCCATGTTGGTGTGCTGCACCCATTAACTCATCATTTAGCATTAGGTATATCTCCTAATGCTATCCCTCCCCCCTCCCCCCACCCCACAACAGTACCTGGTGTGTGATGTTCCCCTTCCTGTGTCCATGTGTTCTCATTGTTCAATTCCCACCTATGAGTGAGAACATGCGGTGTTTGGTTTTTTGTCCTTGCGATAGTTTGCTGAGAATGATGGTTTTCAGCTTCATCCATGTCCCTACAAAGGACATGAACTCATCATGCATTTTAAATCTTACATAAATTCCTTGTTGGCCAACTCTAACATAGAACAATATGGAGAAGAGGACGTGGAGAAATGTAGTTTCCAGCTTAACCAAGTTAGCACAACACAAACCATCACATAATTTTCTTTCAGTAAATATTTACTGGCAGACAGATTAGGGGCCAGTTATCTCAATCCTAATTGGAACCCCGCCGACTTGAAGCTTGTTTCTGTCTTTGTAAGGACCATTTTATTTCTGGTTCATTCTTACTCTTAGGTTGCATACTTTCAGGTTCCCAACAGGAAGCATAGGAAATTTACCAGGGCATATCCTCCTAAACTACAAGTACTATACTTGTATCCCAGCACTGTGAGACTGCCGGAAACTGTGCTCAGTGTCTTAGCCTCTTAGCTGCTGCTTTCTCCTTATTCAGCTTCTTGGCTCCGTTTTGCATGTGAATCAGCAACTGCTTTGAAAGGAAAGCCATGAAAGACAGCTAACCTCAATTAGGGATTTTTCTTTCATAGATCTACCTGTTGTATACTGCCTGTCTTGACAACTATATGATGCCTCCAAACTGATTTTTTTCGAGGTAGTGTCTTGCTCTGTTGCCCAGGCTGGAGTGCAGTGGTGCCATCATGGCTCGCTGCAGCCTCAACCTCTCAGGCTCCAGTGATCCTCCTGCCTCAGCCTCCTGAGTACTGGGACCACAGGTGCATGCTACCACACCAGGCTAATTTTATTTTTATTATTGTTTTACTTTTGTGGAGATGGGTGTCTCCCTTTGTTGCATGGGCTGGTCTAGAATTCCTGGCCTCAAGCAATCCTCCTGCCTTGGCCTCCCAAAGTGCTGGACAGGCTTGGGCAACTGCCTGGCCAAACTGATTTTTAAAATTGTTTTTTTCTAGTTATTCTCAGCAGGAAGATTGGTCTGATACAGCCTGACTCTTCATAACCAAGAATGGAAATCTCTTGAGTGTTTTTAAATTAATCGGCCACAATGTATAACGTAATAACAAATTATATTGGATAATGAAGAGTAAGGGACAAAGATAGCATTAAGAAACAACAAATAATGGCTATTTTATTGGCTGATCTCCCCATTGCTGAAGAGAATTGTCTGCCATAGTTAAATAAATAAAACTCTGCTGCTTCTTACCCTGGAGCATTGTAATACTTGAAGTTGCCCAAATAACAAGCATGCAATAAATTGCAGTTTGATGTATCTGCCCTTAATGTGTTTCTTAATTGATTGTTTTCTCTGTCTCTGGTATTTTAATCAATGTTGCCTTTTCCTTTGGTTGGGCAGTCATGTGGGTCTGCAATCATGCTTCACTTTCAGCTGCTTGTGATGATGATTGTCTGCCTCTTTAAACGGTCCTGAAAGTTATCTCCTGATAGACTATTATTAGCCTAATCACATTATATTTTCCAAATGTGATAAAAATTTATGTAGTCATTTTTACTTGACATGTAACAGAGAAATAGACAAGTTATATAGATTGGCTCTGTATAATCTACAAAAATACCGGCAGGACTAATAAGTGAATTTAGCTAAATTATAAGCTATAAAGTCAATACACAAAAATCTATTGTTTTTCAATATATTAGTCACAAATAACTGGAAAACAAAATATTTAAATTTTTTTTAATTTTATTAAAAACATTAAAAAACTCAGTATCAAATTTGATAAATTTGATCTGCGAAAATTTACATAAAATGATTTTATTAACATTTATAAGGGTATAGTGAAAAGGCCAAGGCCTTTTGGGTAAAACAAATTCAAACTCTTGCTCCACTACTTACTTGCAGGGTAACCTATAACAAGGTACTTAGACTCTCTAGACTTCAGTTTCCCCTTTTTTAAAGTGAGAATAGTAGAAATTACCTCAAGGGGTTGAAATGATTTGACATATATGGCAAGTGTTTAATACATATTAGTTGTCTCTTTCCTCTTTGTATAACAATGTAAGGACCATCTTGTACCTCTGAATTTAAAATGTTTTATTGCAAATTTGGCTATCTTAACATTTTCAAGATATTGATTGGTTCACTAAAGCAAAAACATTGAAAGAAAGAGTACAATTTAAAGATATAATGAACATAACCGTTTGTTAATTCAAAATAAAAAGTTCAGGGAACTGTCATACTGGAAAATATTGCTTTAAGTGCTGATAGTAACAAATAAGATTAGTTATGGAGAAATAGTAATTTGGAACCCATGGGATAAAATGGGTCCCAATCTGATTGATTCCAGAATCTCTGTCCTTACATTTTACATTCTACTCTTGAGTAACATCCCTTTAATTGATCTGGTTCTATCTGACCTTTGCGGGCAGGGCCACTTTTGTGCATAGATGGAGAAGGCAGGGATTTGGGGGATTCTAAGATCATCAATTCTTCCTCAACTTCACAATGTTTTGGAGACTATGAATTGAAGCTTCTTATTAAGGTGAGCATGTTCAAGTTAATGACTGAGATTCTGCTTATAAAAGAGACATCCTCCTTCTTACCTGGGGGATTTAATTTAGAGACGCAGAATACTAGAATTTCTGGAATTTTTGATGTATAGGAAGAAAAATGTGAAGTTCTGGTCACGTGTCTTTGGTTCAAGTTTGAGGTTAAGTGGCCCAGATCTTGCTATGAGTGATAATTCGTATTAGTTGTTTAACGCTTGGTAAGAATGCTAGATCAGAAAGCAGTTTTCCTGGGAGGAAGAAAGCAAGGTCATTGGGGGTAATAGAAATATCCTTGAGGAAGAAGTAAATAGAATTGGGAGGCTGGAGAAAGCCAAGACCAATAATTCTTTCATGTTCTGGGATCTCTTTATCAAGAGTTCAGCCTTATCCAGCCCATAGAAACTATTTTCCTGAGAGCCTACATGAGCTTTGGTTCATGCCCTGCTGCTGTGATTCCCAAACTTCCCTGAAAATATGAATCACCTACAGTGGCACATATTCTTAGGGTTTCCTATCCAAACCTACAGATTTAGAACTTTCAGGGGAGAAGCTTATTAATTTATTGTAAAAAAGCTTTTATGGAAAAAAAAGAAGAGAAAAAGTTTGAGGTGACTTTTATTATCAAAGAAGTTGAGCAATATTGCTTAAAATCAAATATTCATATGAAAGTGCTGTTTCAAATGAATAGCCACTAGCCACATGTGGCTACTGAGTGCTTGGAATGTGGCCAGTGCCACATGTCAAAATGATAATATTTTGGATATATTGGGCCAACAAAAATATATTGTTAAAATTAAATTTATCTTTTTTAAAAGTAGGGCTACCAAAAAATTTTAAATTACATATGTGCCTTGCTTTTCTGGGCAGTGCTGCTTTACAGAGCATAGAATATAGACTAGTATTCCTCAAGTATGGTTCATGGACCATCTGCATCAGACTCACCTGAGGTGGCTTGCTAAAATGGTTGAAGTCTCAGAAATCTGTATTTTTAATAGGTGTTCACAGGGGATTCCTGTGTATATAAATTTTGAGAATTCCTGGAGTAGCCCTTTATTCCTGTCTTTCCCTTTCCAAATTATAGGAGTCAGGACAATTCAGGTTAAGAAGTCAGAATCACCACCAGATAATCTCTTATGGGTAACTCCTGATTCATTCATAATCCTCCCTAAACAATATTCTTTGTGGATTGAGGATGGAGCAATGGTTACCCATAAGAAGATTGTTCTGTGGTTGAAACCTGTCTGACATTAATATAGCATTTTCCCTGGCTAGTGCTAAATAGATTTGTGTTAAAGAACCACACAAATCAAATGAAAGCTGGATTGTCTAGGAAACTTCAAAAAATCTACAAAAATGTCGCTGGAACTAACTGAGATTAATAAGGTGAAGGATACAAGATCAATATAAAGAATTGTATTTCTATATCCTAACAATTAACAATCACAAATTGAAACTTTAAAATATAGTATTATTCACAATAGAACACTAAACCATGAAGTGACTAGGTATAACTCTAACAAAATGTGTGTAAGATCTGGATGCTGAAAACTATAAAACAATGATAAAAGAATACCTGAATAAATGGAGATATTTGCTATGTTTATGGTTTACAATACACATTGTTAAGATGTCAATCTGATCTTTAGAGTGATCTGTAGAGTGAACACAATCTCAGTCAAAATCCAGAAGGACTTTTTTGGTCAAAATCAACAAGTTTATTCTAGTATCTACTTGCTTATAAGGTTCTTCTGAGGATCGAATGAGATAATTGCATATAAAGATAATTGCATACTACAAAGTCTAACATTCAGCAAGCAATAAATATTAGCTATTATTAATAAATATTTTATTGTTCTCTTTGACCAGTGAATAGTTTGATCCTAGATACTATCTTTTCTGTAATACATACTGAGAGTTCTATCCTCTTGGACATTAGTCTTCATTCATTTATTTCTTCATTAATTCTACAAATATTTATTGAGCACCTACTCTGTATACAGCATTGTGGTAAACTGGGGAAACAATAAATAAACAAACACACTGTCACTCCTACTTTCATGGAGTTTTCATTCCAGTAGCAAATAGGTATTAAACAACTTTTTACAAAACTCTGTAATTACAATCGTGAAGAGTGTTTTTGAGGAAGTAGGGAATATCGTGAATGAGATTACTGGGAGACTTAAACTAGGCTTCAAGTCTTTCTTGACAAAGTAGCATTTGAACTGAGCTGTAAATGGTGGAGTTGGGATGGGAAGAGGAGTCTGGGCAAAGGAAACTACCTATGGACAGGTCCTAAGGCAGTAAGAGAAGGCCAATGTAGTTGGAGTATAGAAGGTAAAGAAGAGATCAAGATGCAGTTGGAGACGAAGGCAAAGGCTGGGTTATACAGTAATTTTTTATCTTAAGAGCGGTAGGGGGCCGTTAAAGGGTTTGTAGCATATATTTGGTAAAAAAGAGTATGAATCCACCCATCCCTGCCTTCCTGCTCACAGCTATATTTTTGAGGATCTAATAAAAACTTGTCCAAACCATGGCCCACGGGCTGCATGTGGCCCAGGACAGCTTTGAATGTGACACAACACAAATTTGTAAAGTTTCTTAAACATGAGATATTTTTGTGTGTGATTTATTTTTATTTTTATTTTTTAGTTCATCAGCTGTCATTATTGTTAGCGTATTTTATGTGTGGCCCAAGACAATTCTTCTTCTTCCAATGTGGCCCAGGGAAGCCAAAAGACCGTATACCCCTGGTCTAATACATTTAAGGCACTGTGCTGAGTGCTGAGAATACAGCAATAAAGAAGTCACACATGGATTTATCGTGAAGCTAATGAAGCTCATACTTCAGTATATACCACTTTCCTAGGCTCTTGTAAATGCTAGTAATGGGAAGGGAAAGCCAGGTTGTAACTGAAATGCATTTCTATATAAACATTTCTGGTAAATTGTCTAAAGAAGTCTCAGAAGAGAAGGATCTTAATCTCTAAAGTTTCAAGAATGTGTTGTGATTTCTTTTCTCATTTTAAATAAATATACATGTTTATACATAATTTGGTATTTGTAATTTTGTATATTTTTTTAATGTAGGCTCCCTAAATTGTATTAGTTTCAAGCCCCATAAAACTTGGATCCACCCCTGGTTGCAGCCCACTTGCAGTCTTACAGGGGAAGCAGATAAGTAAACAATTTCGGTAGAGTATGACAAGTGTTATGATAGAGGAAGACACCTGATCCAGATTTGGGTGGAGAGATAGTGAAAGGCAGGGAAACTTGGACATGAAGACTACAAAAATCAGCAGTACAAAAGCGAGGATAACTGCAAATTCTCCTTAGGGGAGTGGTAGGAGTATCTTTGGACAAAGCAGAAATATACAAATTGACTTCGATCATGATTTTACAAAAAATTATGAATTTGGACTAAACGAGGGGCAAGAAAATCTTCTATGGTTTTCCTTCATCTGTTTTGCCCATAACGGGAAAGATCAAAGAATTAAGTAAAACCTTGCCAGAAAGTAACAGAAGGCAGTCCCAGATAAGGTTGGTAGAAAAAGCACTTAATTAAAGTCAATGCCTTGAGAGAATACATCAAATAAACTTATTTTGCCTTCAATATGTAGCATGCTTTGAAGCATAGATATATACTTTTATTATTCTTTAGTATTTAATGCTCCCAAGAATATAATCCTCAAGATCCACCTTGTACTAAATATTTCAGTTGTTAATATGATTTTGTTTATTTTAAAAATTTTCAGATGTTGGTTGTAAAAATTATTGCAGCAAAAAGAGTAAGCTATGATCATCCACTGTAATTCTTAATTACCAGGGTTAGCTGTTAGTTTGGTGGGTCCAAAGTAACCAGATTTTTATCTGTGGATATACAAATATATATACACATAAACACATACATACAGAATTTGTAAAACCCAAAATGGAGCATTATTGTTTATCAAGTTGCTATCTCACTTAATAATATATCACAGCCCTATTTCTGTGAGTACAGATTGATCAATCTTAATTGTCTCTAGTAGTTACATTATATTAATAGTACCCTAATTTTAAAAGGTTGTATTATGGAAGAAATTTTAAACATATGCAAAAAAGTAGAGAGAATTATATAATGAACCCATCACTCAATTTCAACAATTACCAACCCATGACAATTTTGTTTCATCAATACGCTTACCCTTATTCTACCCACTTATGAATAGACATTGTCATGTCTTAAATTCTGCTAGACAAATGCAACTATAGTGAATATATTTGCAAATGAACCTTTGTATATTTATTATCAAAACTTTGAGTCCCAGAGTACTGGAGTGAGTCAATGTCAATTGGGGTATTCTCTGAAAAAAGTGTCACCTGGGAAGGTAGATATCTGGACAATACTATAATACATTGCAAGCGAAAAGCTAAGCAGAAAGTTAAAATCTGTAAATTAGCTGTTTTGTATCGCTGGGGGATTGGTTTTAATAGAAGCCAGTCATTAGAGATAAGTGTTCTCAGTTAAGATAAGCTCTAGCTTGTATGTTAAGCTAGTAAACTGGAACTTCAGAGCTATGTAGCTAGGACACTAATTGGAGACTATCAAGACTGGAACTTTATGGCACCTTTGAAGGGCTCTCTAAATGTAATAATGGGAATATAAGTCTTTATATAGAGACTGTAAAATTTAGGGAAATGTGAGCTGTATTTGAGAAAGCCCAGATTGCGCTCAGATTTTGTTAGTGTGATTTCTTTAAAGATTATCAGATGTTTGCATTATTCAGACCTAGTTATAAAATAACATGCTTTACCAATAAAGAGAACTTTGTTTTTTTTCTGGCTCAGGAAAAGGATTTATGTCTTTTTAAACTCTCCTAAGTGTTAGTTGAAGGGCTGCTCAGGCATGACTCTCACTTAATTCCTAAAAGTGTTTAGAATTCTGGTTTCTTGATTAAATGTTATATGCTAGAAAGTGTATTTTATTGACTCCATGAGCTATTGCATTAATTAGGCTGGGTGAAGCTGTAATGCCCCCATTAGTGGAGTTGGGATAAGAGCAGAACAAATAAAAGAAACGTTTTTAAGGAATAATGACTCTTTGTCTTTGATGTAAAAATGGAAGGATGAGTCTCTAGTTTAAGACAGTCTGACACAAGAGTGATGGCATCATCAACAGAAACAGAGGGTTTCTGAGAGGGTTTGAGGGAGTGATGATGAGTTTAGGTTTGAATATGCTTCTTTTGGGGTTCAGAAGTTTCTTACAGTCAGACAAAGAATTGTTGGCTGGAGATGTTTATTTTAGAATTCTTCATATAGAGATGCAGGCTGAAGAAGTATGAGTAAGTCACCCACAGGAGCTTGTAAAAAATCTCAAAGAAGAGGAGTAGGTCTTAGAATATGTCCCCATTTAGTATGCAGAAGGATAAAGTGAAGCTGAGAAGAACTTATCAGAGAGGACAGACATAGTTTGAGCAGTGACCTAGAAGTCAGAATTTTCCTGTGTCCTTCACAGTGACTCCATCATTAAAGGAAAGTCAAAGGTGTTTTCTGTTTGCCTACCAGTACGCTTTAATAAATGGCTGCAGTGGCTTCAGGAACTTCTCACTTAGGCTATGGAGCTTATTCTATTTCTTTTATAATTATTTTAAAAGTAAATACTATCACCAAGAAGACATAAAGAACTCTTTATTACATTTATATCATTTAGGAAACTTAATTCGGTTTATATGTCCCACCTTGATAAGGTACAAAGGAACAATGAAGAAATGTCAGTAAAATACTCCAAATAAAACCTGAGAGCCATCACATCAGTGAAATGGAATCCATCGTGTTATCAGCACAACTCTCTGCGAACAGTCATACCTATGAATGGTGGGAGCAAGTGAGCTAACATTTATTGAATACTAGCCTATATGATGTTACAGAACATCCTTTTAAAATTCACAACAACTTTGAGAGATGGATGCTATGACACTCATTTTGTTGAAGAGGAAACTGAGGCTTAGAGCAAAAAAGTTTCATACCAATTTGGGTGAAAATTGAAGTGCTAGATGTCTGATTTAAAAAGTAAGATCTTCATAATTATCCACTGGATAGGTGGGAAGTGGATGGAAGTTTAAGACTAGCAGACACAGCAATATGAATGTAGTTAATGTCATTGAACTGTGCTCTTAAAATGGTTAAAATGGTAAATTTATGTATATTTTACCACATATAAAAAAGAATGGCAGAATTTTGAAAATATTGAAGCTGAGTGATGCATATTTGGGATTCATTATATATATTTTTTTTAATTTTTGAGACGAAGTCTCGCTCTGTTGCCCAGGCTGGAGTGCAGTGGCGTGGTCTCGGCTCACTGCAACCTCCACCTTCCAGGTTCAAGCGATTCTCCTGCCTCAGCCTCCCGAATAGCTGGGATTACAGGTGCCTGCCACCACACCCGGCTAATTTTTTGTATTTTTAGTAGAGATGGGGTTTCACCATGTTGGCCAGGCTGGTCTCAAACTCCTGACCTTGTGATTCGCCTGCCTTGGCCTCCCAAAGTGCTGGGATTACAGGCATGAGCCACCGTGCCCAGCTGGGATTCATTATATTCTAATCACATTGTAAATGTTTGAGATTTTTCATAATTAAAAGTTAAAAAAACTTTAAAGGCAAATTTAAACATATGCAACATCTTTTCTGAATCATGAGAATTAGAGACATAAAATATGTTACACAACATTCACATAACAGTCTAGTTACTTGAAAAGTATTATATCCATTTAACTAAGTAGTGACTATGAGATCATCACCATTATCATATATTCTAATAGTTTTGCTATCTGTTGTTTTTCACAAAGCACTTTCACATTAATATACATAACATTTTTATGAAGTAGGTCTTAATCATTCCCATTTTTCAGAGAGCTGAAGTGACTTGCCCATGGTCTCATAGGAAGTAAGAGGCAGAGCTGGGATTCAAATACAAGTTTGCTGACTCTAAGTCCAATGCTGTATTCCATGAGCTCCCTGGGTAGTGGTATTTTGATAGTGTTATACTTATGATGTCTCTATTAGCATTCTGGGGCTCTAAGCCTAAACTGTTTGCTCATCAGTAGTGTCACTGTTGGGTGACTTTGGGCAAGTCAGTTAACTTTAATGCACTTCATTTTCCTCATTTGAAAACTGAGGGAACTGGACCTGATGAGAGTCTTGGTTTTTCATTTCTAAAATTCTGCATATTAGATTTGAAAGTAACAAGTGCTAATAGAGTTCTGGTGATCAAAAGGGAAACAGTTGTCCTGTTGTATGCGCCAGGTCATATACAGACTTTAGCTTTTATTTTTGCATACTATATCTTAAGGGAAACTGATGAAGAAAACTATACCAGAGAACAATAGTCTATGCACTGAAAGCCTTTATGATTCAGTCGACTATTTAAATTCATGTTGCAGAGCTTCTTGCTCATTCCCTATCTCCTCTAATTTCTTATATTCTCTATATAGATTTTGGGTTTTCTGATCTTTTCCTTCTCCATTATCCCCAGTGATAAAATTTACAACCACACTTTTCCCTTGTTTGTTTATTTTTAGCTAGTATTCATGGCAAAATAAATTACACTGTACTTGGAAGAAAAAAATTTTGGAAACCTTGCATTTGCCACTGGGTGTCTAAATTAATTACAATTCATAAATGATCAACAATTTCTTTTCACATTGTCTATGATGTAAAAGCAACTTATTTATTTACCTAAATATCTAGTCTATTTTATTTAACTACATAAATTTATATTTAAAGTCAGTTATTTTTATTTCTTGAAAGTCTGTAAACATGTCTTATTTCTTAGCATTAACAATGCACATTCTGTTTTCCATCTCTTTCTTTTTTAATTTTTTTTATTTTTGTGGGTACATAGTAGGTGTATATGTATATATTTATGGGGTGCACAAGATATGCCCTGTGTACCCCATAAATATATACACTTGCTTTGCAATAGGCATGCAACACATACTAATCACTTTATGGAAAATGGGGTATCTATCCCCTCAGGTTTTTATCCTTTGTGTTATAAACAATCCAATTATACTCTTTTAGCTATTTTAAATGTACCAGGTCTTATTCATTCTTTCTATTTTTTTGAACCCATTAACCCATTTATGACAAAGGTTACAATTTTTTTTGTGAAAAATCAGACCTTGGCGATGACCTTGAGCAGTAGGATATAAATAACTCCCACAGCTTAGCGTTCCGGTAATAGAACACTAGGCATAAATGGGTTAATCATCCCCACCTCCTCCCCACCCAGCTCCCCACTACCTTTCCCAGCCTCTGGCAACCATCCTTCTACTCTCTTATCTCCATGAGTTCAATTGTTTTGATTTTTAGATCTTACAGGTAAGTGAGAACATGCAATGTTTGTCTTCCCTTGCCTGGCTTATTTCATGTAGCCGAATGACTGCCAGATCCATCCATGTTGTTGTTGCAGATGACAGGATCTGACTCTTTTTCTGGCTGAATATTACTCTATTGTGTATAAGTATCACATTTTATTTATTTATTTATATGTTATGGACACTTGGGTTGCCTGCAAATCTTGGCTTTTGTGAACAGTGCTGCAACAAACATGGGAATGCGGGTATCTCTTCGATACACTGATTTCCTTTCTTTTGGGTATATACCCAGCAATGGGATTGCTGAATCCTATAGTAGCTCTATTTTTAGTTTTCTGAGGAACCTCCAAACTTTTTTCCATAGTAGTCATACTAATTTACATTTCCACCAACAGCATAGGAGCATTCCCTTACCGTCCACATCTTCTCCAGCATTTGTTATTGCCTGTCTTTGGATGAAAGGCATTTTAACTGGGGTAAGATGGTATCTCATCGTAGTTTTCATTTGCATTTCTCTGATGATCAATGATGTTGAGCACCTTTTCATGTGCCTGTATGCCATTTGTATGTCTTATTTTCAGAAATGCCTATTTAAATCTTTTGCTCGTTTTAAAATTAAATTTTTAGATTTTTTTCCTGTGGAGTTGTTTGGGTTCCTTATATAGTTTGGTTATTAATTCCTTGTCGGATGCGGAGTTTGCAAACATTTTCTCTTATTCTGTGGGTTATCTCTTCATTTTGTTGACTGACTCCTTTGCTGTGCAAAAGTGTTTTAACTTGGTGTGATCCGATTTGTCCATTTTTGCTTTGGTTGCCTGTGCTTGTGGGGTATTGCTTAAGAAATTTTGCCCAGTCCATTGTCCTGGAGAGTTTTCCCAATGTTTTCTCTTGGTAGTTTTATAGTTTGAGGTCTAATGTTTAAGTCTTTAATCCATTTTGATTTTATTTTTGTGTATGGTGAGAGATAGGAATCTAGTTTTATTCCTCTGTATATGCATATCCAATTTTTCTAGCATTATTTATTGAAGTGACTGTCCTTTCTCCAACATATGTTCTTGGAAACTTTGTCAAAAATGAGTTCACTATAGATGTGTGGATTTGTTTCTGGTGTTCTTGATTTTGTTCTGTTGGTCTATGTTTTTAAGCCAATACCATGCTATATTGGCTACTATAAGCTCTGTAGTATAATTTGAAGTCAGGTAATGTGATTATTTCAGTTTTGTTCTTTTTGCCCAGGATAGCTTTGGCTATTCTGGATCTTCTGTGTTCCATATAAATTTTAGGATTGTTTTTTTCTATTTCTAGGAAGAATGTCATTAGTATTTTGATGGGGAGTGCATTGAATCTGTAGATTGCTCTGGGTAGTATGAACACTTTAACAGTATTGATTCTTCCAATCCATGAACATGGAATATCTTTTCATGTTTTTGTGTCCTTTTCCATTTTTTTATCAGTGTTTTATAGTTTTTATTGTAGAGATATTTCACTTATTTGAAATTTCTAGGTATTCAGTTTGTGGCTAATGTACATGGCATTACTTGTTTGATTTCTTTTTCATGTTGTTCACTGTTGACATGTAGAAATACTACTGATTTTTTCATGTTGATTTTGTGTCCTGCAACTTACTGAATTCATTTAGATAGCTTTTTGATGGGGTCTTTAGGTTTTTCCAAATATAAGATCATATAATCTGCAAACAAGGAAATTTGACTTCTTTCTTTCCAATTTGGATGCCCTTTATTTCTTTTTCTTGTCTGATTTCTCTAGCTAGGACTTCCAGTACTATGTTAAATAACAGTAGTAAAAGTGGGCATTTTTGTTTGTTCCAGATATTAGAGGAAAGACTTTCAGTTTGTCCCTGTGCAGTATGATACTAGCCGTGGGTCTGTTGTATATAGCTTTTATGTGTTGAGGTATGTTCCTTCAATACCTAGTTATTTGACAGTTTTATCATGAAGGGATGTTAAATGTTATCACCTGCTTTTTCAGCATTAATTGAAATGATCATATGGTTTTTGTCCTTCATTTTGTTGATATGATGTATCACATTGATTGATTTGCATATGTTGAATTATCCTTGCATACCTGGGATAAATCTCACCTAGTCATTAGTGTATTGTTGAATTTAGGTTGCTAGTATTTTGTTGAGAATTTTTGCATGAATAATCATCAGATATATTGGCCTGTAGTTTTCTGTTTTTGATGTGTCTTTGTCTGGTTTAGCTATCAGGGTATCACTAGCCTCACAGAATGAGTTTGGAAGTATTCCGTCCTCCTCTATTTTTCAGAATAGTTTGAGTAGGATTGGTATTAGGTGTTCTTTAAATGATGGTAAAATTCAGCTGTGAAGCTATCAGGCAGGTCCTGAGCTTTCCTTTACTGGGAGACTTTTTATTATGACTTCAATTTCATTACTTGTTATTTTTCTATTCAGATTTTGGATTTCTTCATGGTTCAGTCTTGGTAGGTTGTATGTGTCTAGGAATTTATCTATTTCCACTAGATTTTCCAATTTATTGGCATATAGTTCCTCATGATAGCCACTAATTATCCTTTGAATTTTTGCAATGTCAGTTGTAATGTCTCCGTTTTAATCCCTGATTTTATTATATATGTTATAATATATTTATATATTCTATAAATATACATTTTATATAAAATGATATATGTTATATAAAATTATAATATATTTTATGTATATTATATTTATATAAATATAAATATATATTTATGTATATATTTTATATATATTTTTTTTTTGAGATAGGGTCTCACTCTGTCATCCAGGTAGAGTACAGTGGTGCAATCAGAGCTCACTGCAGCCTTGACCTTCTGGGATCAAGAGATCCTCCCAACTCAGGCTCCTGAGTAGCTGGGACTACAGGCATGTGCCACCATGCCTAGCTAATATTTTGTATTTTTAGTAGAGATGAAGTCTCGCCATGTTGCCCAGGCTGGTCTTGAACTCCTGGGCTCAAGCAATTTGCCCACCTCGGCCTCCTAAAGTGCCGGAATTACAGGCGTGAGCCAGCACTCCCAACCTGGTTTTATTTATTAGGGTCTTCTCCCTTTTTTTTCCTTTATTAGTTGAACTAGAGGTTTGTCAATTTTATTTTTTCAGAAAAACGACTTTTTGTTTCATTGACCTTTTGTGTTGTTTTCCTCATTTCAAATTCATTTATTTCTGCTCTGATCTTTATTATTTCTTTTCTTCTACTAATTTTGAGTTCAGTTTGCTCTTGCATTTCTAATTCTTTAAGATGCATCATTAGGTTTTTTAATTGAAGTTTTTATTCTTTTTTGATGTAGGCACTTACAGCTGTATATTTTCCTCTTATTATTGCTTCTGCTGTATCCCATAGGTTTTGGTATGTTGTGTTTTCATTATCATTTTTTTCAAGAAATTTTGCAATTTTCTTAATTCCTTCATTGACTTACTTGTCAGGCAGGAGCATATTGTTTAATTTCCATGTGTTTGTGTAGTTTCCAAAATTCCTCTTGTTATTAATTTATAGTTTTATTCCATTATGGTCAAAAATGCTGTATATTATTTCAGTTTTTTGAGTATTTTAAGGCTTTTTTGTGACCTAACATATAGTCTATCCTTGAGAATGATCCATGTGCTGAGCAGAACTATGTATATTCTGCAGCCAGTGGATGGAATGTTCTGTAAATAACTATTAGGTCCATTTGTTCTATAGTGCAGATGAAGTCCGATGTTTCCTTGATTTTCCATCTGAGAGATCTGTCCAATGCTGAAAGTGGGGTGTTGAAGTCTCCGGCTATTATGTATTGGGGCCTATCTCTCTCTTTAGCTCTAATAATATTTGCTTTACATATCTGGGCACTCCAGTATTGGGTACATATATATTTACAATTGTTATATCCTCTTGCAGAATTGACCCCTTTATCATTATATAATGACCTTCTTTGTCTCTTTTTATAGCTTTTATCTTGAAATCTGTTTTGTCTGATATAAGTGTGACTCTCCTGCTGTTTTTCGGTTTTCATTGGCATGGAATATCTTTTTCCATCCCTTTATTTTCAGTCTATGTGTATCTTTATAGGTGAAGTGTGTTTCTTATAGACAACAAATAATTTGATCTTATTTTTACATCCATTCAGTCACTTTATGTCTTTTGATTGTGGAGTTTATTCCATTTTCCATTCATTGTTACCATTGATAAGTAGAAATTGTGGAGTTTAGTCCATTTTCCATTCAATGTTATCATTGATAAGTAGAGACTTACTCTTGCCATTTTTTTAATTTGTTTTCTGGTTGTTTCATGGTCTTCTCTCCCTTATTTCCTTCCTTCTTGTATTTCTTTTAGTGAAGGTGATTTTCTCTGGTGATATAATTTAATAGCTCATTTTATATTTTTGTGTATTTGTTCTAAGTTTCTTGATTTACAATGAGGCTTGCAAATATTATCTTACAACTCATTATTTAAAACTGATGACAACTTAACACTGATTATATAAACAAACAGACAAAAAGAAAACTAATTAAAACTCTATACTTTAACTCCATCCCCTTAATTTTTAACTTCTGTTGTTTCTCTTTATGTCTTATTGTACTGCCTATGTCTTGAAAAATTGTTGTAGTTATTGTTATTGATTGATTCATCATTTCTTCTTCCTACTTAAGAATAGTTTACACACTATAATTACAGTGTTACAATATGCTATGTTTTCATGTGTGCTTACTGTTACCATTGAGTTTTGTACCTTTCAATGATTTCTTCTTGCTCATTAACATCTTTTTCTTTCAGACTGAAGAACTCCCATTAGTATTTCTTGTAAGGCAGGTGTGGTGTTGATGAAATTCTTCACCCTTAGTTTGTCTCAGAAGGTCTTTATTTCTCCTTCATGCTTGAAGGATATTTTACCAGATATATCACTCTAGGGTAAAAGTTTTTTTTTTTTAATTTAGCATTTTAAATATGTCATGCTCCTCTTCTCCTGGAGTGTGAGGTTTCCACTGAAAAATCTGCTGCCAGACCTATTGCAGCTCCATTGTATGTTATTCCATCCTTTTTTCTTGCTGCTTTTAGGGTCCTTTCTTTATTCTTGACCTTTGGGAGCTTGATTATTAAATACCTTGAGTTAGTCTTCTTTGAGATAAACCTGCTTGGTGTTCAGTAACCTTCTTGTACTTGAATGTTGGTATCTTCTCCAGGTTTGAGAAATTCTCTGATATCATCCCTTTGAATAAACTTTCTACCCCATCTCTCTTTTTTTCTTTCTTTCTTTTTTTTTTTTTTTTTTTGAGGCAGAGTCTCGCTTTGTCGCCCGGGCTGGAATACAGTGGCGTGATCTCAGCTCACTGCAACCTCTGCCTCCCAGGTTCATGCCATTCTCCTGCCTCAGCTTCCTGAGTAGCTGGGACTACAGACACCCACCACCACGCCTGGCTAATTTTTTGTATTTTTTAGTAGAGACGGGGTTTTGCCGTGTTAGCCAGGATGGTCTTGATCTCCTGATCTCGTGATCTGCCCGCCTCGGCCTCCCAAAGTGCTGGGATTACAAGCATGAGCCACTGCGCCCGGCCTACCCTTATCTCTTTATCTGCATCCTCTTTAAGGCCAGTATCTCTTAGATTACCCTTTTGAGGTTATTTCGTAGATCCTGTAGGCATGCTTCATTCTATTTTATTCTTTTTTTTTCTTTTGTATCCTCTGACTGTATATTTTCAAATAGCATGTCTTCAAGTTTACTAATTGTTTCTTGATCAATTTTGCTATTAAGAGACTCTGATACAGTTTTCAGCATATCAATTGCCTTTTTCAACTATAGAATTTCTGCTTCTTTTTCATTATTTCAAGCTCTTTGTTAGAGTTATCTGATAGAATTCTGAATTCTTTCTCTGTGTTACCTTGAATTTCTTTTGAGTTTCCTTAAAACAGCTGTTTTGAATACTCTGTCTGGAAGGTCATGTATCTCAGTTTCTCCAGGATTGATCTCTGGTGGCTTATTTAGTTCATTTGGTGAAGTAAGGTTTCCCTGGATGGTGTTGATGCTCGTAGATGTTCTTCAGTGTCTAGGCATTAAAGAATTGGGTATTTATTGTAGTCTTCAAAGTCTGGGCTTATTTGTGCCTGTCCTTCTTGGGAACACTTTCCAGGTATTCAAAGGGACTTGGGCCCCAAGCCTAACACTGTGGTTTTTGCAGACTCGTACAGCTACCACCTTGGTGGTCTTGGATAAGATTTTGAAGAGTTATCTGGATTACCAAGCAGAGACTCTTGTTCTTTTTCCTTACTTTCTCCCAAACAAATGTAGTCTCTCTCTGTCTGTACTGAGGTGCTGGAACTGGGATGTGGTGATGCAAGCACCCCTGTGGTCACTACCACTGGGACTGCACTGGCTTAGATCTGATGCTATCCCCGCACTGGGTCTTGCCCAAGTCCTGTTGTAACCACTTACCAGGCTACCATCTGTGTTCACTCAAAGCTTAATGTCTCTATGATCAACCAGTGGTGAAGCTAACAAGCTTTGTGTTCTTCCCTTCAAGGCTGAAAATTCCACCAGACCCCAGGCAGGTTCAGAGATGTATCTTGGAGCCAGGGATTTGAGTCAAAAACTTTAGAAATTTACCTGATGTTCCATTCTACTGTGGTTAAGCTGGCACTCACACCACAATACAAAGTCCTTCCCACTCTTCTCTCTGCTTTTCACAGGCAGAGGAGACTTTCTGTGTGGCCACCACCATCAGCGGCCCATGGGAGTTTCTGCCAGGCCACTGCTGATGTTCACTTAAAGCCCAAGGGCTCTTTCTTTGCTTGTGGTGAATGCTGCCAGGCCTGGGACTAACTCTTCAGGGAAGTGAGCTCCTCTCTGACCCAGGGAAAGTCCAGAAATGCTATCCAAGAGCCTAGGCCTGGACTCAGGGACCCCCTAGAACCTGCTTGTCACTTTACCTCACTGTGGCTGAGCTGATACCTAAGGCAAGGTGCAAGAGAAAGTCCTCTTTACTTTTCCCTCTTTCTCAAATACAAGGAGTCTTTCACTGTAGCCACCACAACTGAGAATGTCTTGGGTCACACCCTAAAGTGAGCACATCTCAGAGCCCAAAGCCAATGGCATACTACTTGGGTATCATTGGTGGTTATTCAGGACCCAAGGGCTCTTTAGTCAGCAGCGATGAATCCTGCCAGGACTAGGACCTTCTCATCAAGGCAGCTGGTTCCATTTTGGATTGGATTGTGTCTAGAAATGTTGTCAGTGAGCTAGGGCCTAGAATGAGGGCCACACCATTCTGTCCAGTGCTCTCTCCTACTGTGACTGAGCTGGTATCCAAGATAAAGACAAAGTCCTCTTTACTCTTAGCTCTCCTCTGTATAAGTAGAAGGAAGGAGTCACTTTCATTGCTACTAGCTGCACCGATTAGGGCTGGGGGAAGGGCGGCACAAGCACTCCCTTAGCCACCCTGGCTGGTATCTTCCTAGGTAACATGTCACTTGAGTCTACTGGCTCTGAGCCCAGCCTAGCTCTAGGAGTTGCCTAGGAATTGCAGTCCCTGTGGCCTAGACTGCTTTCAAGTTTACCTGGGACCCCAGAGCACTTTGACCTGTGGTGGTGAGGCTTTCTAAGAAACTCAAGCTCTGACTGCTAGGATAGGTGATTCGCCTCTGGCTAGTCTGGTCCAAATGCTCCCTCCATTCATAGGCACTGGCTGAGGGCAGCACAGCTTTGCTCTCTGTGACAAGGCAGCACTGAGTTCAATGTAAAGTCCCCCAGCTGCTGTGCTCTCTCTCCCCCAAGTGCACAGACTTTCCATGCTGCAAGGCTGCTGTCAGGGGATGTGGGAGGGGTGGTGTTGGTGACTCAAGACTGTCTCTCCTACCCTCTTCAATGCCTCTTTTCAGTTATATGAAGTTAAAACCAGGTAGTGTGATTATTCACCTGATTTTTGGTTCTTGTGACAGTGATTTTCTGTGTGCAAACAGTTGTTAATATTTGATGTTCTTGGGATGGGGGGCGGTGCATGCTATAGACTTCTATTCTTCCATCTTGCCCTTTCCTTCTTTCCTTCTTTCCTTCCTTCCTTCCTTCTCTCTCTCTCTCCTTCCTCCCTCCCCTCCCTTTCCCTCCCCTTCCCTCCCCGCCCTTGGCTATGGTTACGTTTTGAGCAAGGAAAGAAAGCCTTCTTGCATTTGCTTTTAATTCACAGGAATTTGCCTAATTATATTTCTAGTTTTACAATTAACATTATATTTTTGCAGTCGTTTAAAGCATAAACATACATTGATCTCCTCCTAGCAAAGCATACAATTTTTAAATCCCACCTTCCCAGCATATTAGTAATGGAACAAGGTGACACTCTGTACCTCTCCTGATATGCTATATTGAAAAGGATAACTTTTTTATAACCTGTGTCACCTGAATCTAATCTCAAGGAAACATCAAACAAACCTAAATTGAAGGACATACTACAAAATAAATGGCAAGTTCTTTAAAAAAATTTCAAGTTCATGAAAGACAAGAAAATATTAGGAACTAAAGAGGCATGAAAATTAAATGCAATGTGGCCAGGTGCAGTGGCTCATGCCTGTAATCCCAGCACTTTGGGAGGCCAAGGCAGGTGGGTCACTTGAGACCAGGGGTTCAAGACCAGCCTAGCCAACATAGTGAAACTCCATCTCTACTAAAAATACAAAAAAATAGCTGGGCATGGTTGTTCACACCTGTAATCCCAGCTACTCAGGAGGCTGCGGCATGAGAATCTCTTGAACCTGGGAGGCAGAGGTTGCAGTGAGCTCAGTTCGCACCACTGCACTCTAGCCTCGGTGACAGAGTGAGACTGTGTCTCCAAAAAAAAAAATTAATGCAATGTATAATGCTGGGCTCTCAATAACATTTCTATAAAGGACATTTTGGAGACCATTAGTGAAGTTTAAGAAAGGTTTATAAATTAGATAAAATATATTCATATTATTTTCTGATTTCAATAAGTGTACTATATGGTTATAACAATGAAAATTTCCTCATTTTGGTAACTGTACTTTCATAACTGTCCTTGATCCTAGGAAAAATACACTAAAATATTTAGAAGTTAGAAAAAACTTTACAGTTTTTGAGATCCCTCATGTATAACTCCTTCATGATCTAGCAGCTCCAACTTGCCTCTTGGATTTCTCAGAACTCATGTCCTACCTGCCACTTCCTTTTATTAGTATTCAACAACCTTGGCTTTCTTTTTGCTCCTCAAAGATTCCAAGCTTGTTCTATTTTCAAACCTTTGTACTTGCTATTTTCTCTGCTTACAGCATTCTCCTCCCAGACCTGTACATGCTGGCTTCTTGTCATCATCGAGCCCTAACTCAAAAGTGACACTTTAACACCTCATCTCACAGCAGCAGTTTTTTATTATTCAGACAAAAGTAGTTCTCCATACAGTTATCGATTACATTAACCTGTTTTCTTGTCTTCATGTGACTTATCACTATCTTAATGTATGTTGTTTAAATATTGCCTGTTACTTCCCTCATCCCACACTCTTCTGTTCCTACCTATCTGGAATGTAGGTCCGTATAGCCAGACCTTGTCTGTTTTGATGACTTTGATAATCCCTTTGTGTATAACAATAGCAGGTGCTCAGTAATATTCATTGAATGGATGGATGCATTTATATGTACAAAGAACTAGAGATGAATAGCAGCAGCAAAGAAATCAGTTGTTGGAAGTGATGTTATGGATAACCAAAAAATTTATTTAATTCGATAGCCAGTTGATTTTATGATAGCAAAGTGCCTATGACCCTAAAAAAGTTAACACCTAAAGTGCTGTCTGTTGTAACAGTAGCAGTATCTGGTTATTTCTACCTAAAGCCAAGAACCTGAAGGGATAGGACATGCATAAGGCTTAGGGAGAACAGAGTTTTCAAACTTAACTTGTATGACAGTTAAGGGAGAACATCTGAAATACAAACAGTCCTTGACTGTTTAATGGAGCAGTAGATACGTCCCTGAGATAGAAGCAGTCTCCAGGCTGGTGGAAAGAGGCCATTCACATACTTTTAGAACAACCCATTGGCCTGAGGGCCTATACTAATGAAAAATTTCACAGTCCAATTTGTTTTTTGTCTGTGAAGTGGGTATGTCATTATTTAAGATATGCTGGAGATGAGCTAAGGCAAGCATTTGTTTAATAAAGGCCCTAAGTAACAACATTCCTCATTTCATCTTCTTCTGACCTTTTCAAAGACATCCTTCAAAGCTGTTCTCTCTGAGGCTGTATTTACCCCATATTAAATGTCTCTCTGAGTAAATTATTTGGGTAAGGGCCAGTCTTCATGGTGTACTTGCTAATGCAAGACTTTGGAACTATCTATAAATGACAGGTCTCCTTTGTACAATTGGTTGGAGAAACAATCAACACTCTGACCCCTGGGTGGCAGGAACCATTTTCCATTCTTCGTGGGTTTTTTTTGTAGGAATTTGTATGGAGCTGGGCTTCATTAGACTCTTTTAAATGTACAAAAATGCCAACCACATTTTGCAGACATGATGTTTTCAGGCACTGTAAGTTCAAAAATACCCTTTATTCTTTCCAATTCAGTAAGAAGGCTGTTCCCCATGGAGGTCTAGCCACAGAGCACAGAGTGTTCTTTTGTTTGACTTATGTGGAGTTACTGGTGAACTAGTTATAGAAGCCCCTCCACCTTTTTCTCTATATTTGGGGTAAGGAAATTGAATGGGAAGAACAAAGCTAAAGTTGTCTTCCTTTCACTCTTTCTTATGTCCAAAGGGATTAGATTTTACTTAGATTTACACAAATACAGAAACCGATTTTCACCTTGATGATAAAAATAAAAGAAAAATGAGTGTGTACAGATTAGATTTATTGGCTGAAAAAAGAAACTTTTGATTGTGTGGTGAGACTGTTTGTATTCTAGTAGAAGTACTTATCCACCTGAAACAATAAGCACAGGATTTTACCTGTGCAACAGTGTGGTGATTTATAAATTATTTTTGGTTCAGCTCAATATTATACTCAGTTTTATACAAAGCAGAGATAATAATGCGCATATTTTCCCATGCTGTTCTGGAGGCAGGTAACTTTTAACTGTTACATATCTGAGACAGCATGGAAAATATTCAAAACGGTAATTTCTTATAGCCATTGTCACTTTATACATGTTGAAAAAATAACGTTGATAATAAGTGGAGAATTTGAACTAGAAATCAAGTAACAGAAAAAGGAATTCAATAAAATGAGTGTGGAATTATACATCAGAAAACTTTGACTCATGGCTCTGTTTCTCTCTAGCTGTGGAATGTTAGGCAAATCTTATGTTCTCTATAGACCTTTATTCAAACATTCACTCAGTAGACAATATAATATGAGAAAAAGGTATGAAATTATTTTGAAAAGAAATAAGTGCTATAATATAGAGGGACTAAAGGAGTTGTTCAGTTAAGTAGAAGTGTCTCTGCAACACAACTGCATTTGTTTTATAGAGATATTTTTATGTGAGGCAATTGCCGTTTAAGAGGTATTTTGGTCAAATATTTGAAACTTACATATAAGGTAAACAAACCCTTATTTGGAAAATAGTTCCTTATAAGGAAAAAGTCCACCTATTTTTCCTTTTTTTTCTTTTATAGCAGATGTGTTAAACATATAGTCTGTACTCACTGCTTCTACTTTCTCAGCGCATTCTCATTCCTCAACATTAGGCAGTCTGGCTACCACTTCCATCACTATTCTTCATTTTCTTGGAACTCATCAGTCATCATCTGATTGTTAAATCTAACAGCCTTTTGTTAAGGCTTTGTACTTTGTATCTACAATAGCATTGCATTTGCTCCTTCCTCCAGGTTCTAATGCCAGTCTCCCTCTCCCTCAGTCAATTCCAGCATTCATTATATCTTCATGTTCTAAAAGGAAAAACAATGATAAGTTGTGGGAAAATGATATAACATGAAACACAATGCTATAAGTTGTGAAACATAAGATAGTCTCTTTGTTCTATAACAATAAAAAATTTGCAGAATATTTATTGATAGAAACTCAGAAAAAGAAGGAACTATGAGTGCCATCTTGTGGCAAAGCATGCCCTATCACATCTGCTTTGACATACCTCATCACCCCTGCAAATATTTTGGCTGTTTTGCCTGTCTCTGTGTCATTTGACACTGAAGGCCACTCTTTTTTGAAGCTTTTTCTTATCTCTAATCTTCTAGTCACTGTAGTAATCCTCAGTCATCGTCTTTTACACATATTTTTCATTTTTCAAAATTCAATATTATATCACATTATTTTTCTTTTTAATTGACAAATTATAATTATGTATGATAAATATACATATATACTGACCACACTCCAGTACAATGTGCTATTTTGATCTGTGTACACGTTGTAGAAATATTCAGTCAAGCTGACTAACATATCCATCACCTTATCAACTTATGATTTTTTTGTGGTGAGAACATTAATCTATTCTTTTAGCAATTTTGAAATACACATTATTATCAATTGTGGTCACCATGCAGTACAATGGATCACCAAAACTTAATCCTCCACTCTGAGACTTTGTACCCTTTGATCAACATATTCCCTTTCCTCATCCCTCCTTCTCCCTCCCAGCCTCTGGTAACCTCCTTTCTAATTTGTTTCTATGAGATCGACTTTTTTAGATTCCACATGTAAGTAAGATCATACAGTATTTGTCTCTTTGTGCCTGGCTTATTTCACTTAGTATGATGCCCTCCAGTTCTACCTTCTGAGTGTATATCCAAAGGAATTGAAATTGGCATATTGAAGAGATATCTGCATTCCTATATTCCTTGCAGCATTATTTACAATAGCCAAGGTATGGAATCAATTTATTTGTCTATCAAGGAATGAATAAATAAAATGTAGCACATATACATGATGGAATATGATTCAGTCTTTTAAAAACAGGAAATTCTGTCAGTCACCTCATTATTTTGAAAGCCACCTCCTTCTTTGTGTCTCAATGCTATTACTTTATCTTGGTTCTTGGATCATTCTCTGACTTTCTCTCATCTCTTCTTGACAATTCCACTTACTTCTCTCCTGACCACTGTGGCTCTATCCTGACTCAGCCTTTAGTAGAGTTGACAAATAAACACAGGACACTGGGTTAGATTTGAATTTTAAATAAACAACAAATAATTTGTTAGCATAATTGTGATTCAACTATTACGTGCAAATATTTATATTAATAACTTACTTTGCTATTTATCTGAAATTTAAATTTGACTGGGTGTCTTATATTTATACTTGCTAAATCTGGCGACTCTAGCCATTAGCCTTCTTTTCCCCATTTGTGGTAGATACGGAGATATACTGCTCATATTTCCCTTCAAAAAAGTACTTGCCATCCAGCTATAGGGAATGAGGTCAATAGACAGCTTCCAGCTGTCAGCTCCTTTAGGATCTGCCTCATCTGCAGAGAGTAGCCTCATCCAAGGTCAGCCCTACTCAAGACAGCCCACATCAGTGACTGAATGAGATGGGGCTATAAAGGTCCAACTGTTTGGGTCTATTTCAGGACAACTCTGACAGGCAGCATTTACTTCACAGTTTTCTACCAGTTTGGCTGAGGTATTTCCAGCCTGCATTGCAATTTGACTTCTTTCTCTAACCAGTCCGCTTCCTTTCAAAGTTGTCGATCCTTAATAAACACCCAGACTCTTACTCAGGCTTTGCTCTTCAAGAACCCACCCTGCAACATTCATCCTCTCAAGGAACTCATTCTTATGATTTCAACTACGACTGTTCCAACTATGTTAATGTGTCCCAAGCATGTGTCTCTGGATCTCTCATACTAGCATTCACAGCTGCCCGTAGTACTTCTCCACTTAAGGTCTGACCATTTTTTACACACAGCTAAAGTTACCATCTTTATATTCATTTATCCAACAAATATCTATTGAATGTCTGCCATGTTCCAAGCCCTGTATCACCGGGCTGTAACAAATCAAACAGACACAAATTTCTGTCCTCATGGAGCTTACATTCTACTGGGGAAGAGAGATAATAACATAAATAGGTAAAATTTACTGTAAGTTATAGAGTGACAAGTGCTAAAGAGGAAAAAAAAGTGAGAAGGATAAGAAGTGGGTATATGGGTGTTTTTATTTCATAGGGGCAGAGGCTTGTGGAAATTTTGGATATGGTAGCCAAGCAAGATGTATTAATCAAAATAAGCTATGCTATGCTGTAGCACTAAATCTAGATGTTAGTGGTTTAGCCCAACAAAAGTTTAGCTTTTGTTCAGAATAAGTCTGATATAGGTGGCTCATCATGTCATGTAGTGACTCAGGATTCCAGGCTTCCTACTTATCATGATGCTGCCACAGAGACATTGTTTCTAGGGGCAGAAAGAGATAAAAGTAGATCAGTATTCAGCAAGTGTCTTGGCCTGGAAGTGGCACATCACTCCTACATACGTCCCATTTGCCAAAACTAAGTCATCTGCTCCCACCCTAACTACAAAGGAATCCAGGAAATGTTCTTCTGTCTGCCCAGGAAGAGGAAATGGTGCAGTGATCATTCCATTTTTGTTTCCTGCCACACAAGACTTCACTGAAAAAGTGACATTTGAGTCAAGTCCTGAGAAATTTTCCCAGAAGTTTTGCTCTGTTTTAAGATCTATTTATTTCAATTATATTATTACTCACAACTTCCTTCCTATTGAAAACTTGCAGTCATCTTGCATTTTTTTCATTTTCCCTAGCCAAGCAATCAAAAGCCTATTTTGTGGCTATGGTATTGCAATAATCTCCTAGATTCTCTTTCTTTCTCAATCTCCACTATTCAGCCACCTGGCCATCTTCCCTGCTGTAGTTGGAATGAAAGTTCTCAAACAAAACTGCTATTGATTTTTAATTGTCCTTAAAAGATGTTTTATTGATATAACAAACTCAATTCTAAGTATTCATCTGTGATTTTCCCACTACGATTATTTATACATGACTTAAAAGTTATAACAAAGAGCAAGTTTGGAGAAAATATAAACATTTAAGTACAAATGAAATACCTTCTAATAAAAATTTAGCTATTTATTTAATCATTGCCAACACTATAAACTAAATTTTCTATAAGAATTAGAGATCTTCTGTCTCTTGTGTTTGATTATGGTTTCATTTTTACATCAGCACTTTGCAAGCTTCCCTCAGCTCTTAAACTTTCTGCCCATAATTTACCAGAAAGAAGACATCACCTGCTTTCTGAGCACTTTGTAAACAGATCTCAGAACCTCGTTTCTAATTCTGCCTTCCTACATATACCATTTCTTCCCCTTTCCCTCTCTCTTCCTCCCTCCATTTTATTGTCATAGAGAAAACAATTTTAGTTCATGGAATTTTTAAAAATTTTTCTCAGAGAAATCTGAGCTTGAAGGAGAAAAAAATATATATTATGAGAGACCCCCATGCTTGTAACTAATGTGTGGCTCTCTAGCAAGTCTCTTAGAAATCAGACAATTCCCTACCCTTTGATGTCAGCCTCTTAGTAAAAACCTTCCAAGTTACTTCCAATAGTTTGGACTTGAATATAATTACTCTCAAAAACACTGGCAGTATTAGGTCTGATTTCTAGTTTGTGAGCTTTTAGAAATTAGGGACTGTCTTATTCATTTTATATTCCTTTTACCTCACTCAGTGCATGCTATGACTAGATGTTCAATAAATGTTGAATAAATTAATGAATGAATGCTATAGTCCTCTTAAAATATTCTTATTAGTTTTGTTTCTGAAGATCTAAGAACATTTTAAAATAAAAATTTATGAACAACAATACATATTAATATTTTAATTCTCAAGATAACTCTCTGTTAGAGCTTATGCAGGTAGAGGAGAACCCATGGTGTGTGTAAATACATCTGCTTTTTCTTGTATCACTACTTGCCTGAGCTATCCCCTGAATAAAGGGGTGAAATTGTGGAAAGTGATACCTTTCCTCATTTGTTCTTCCACTGCTCACATTGAGTGAGTTGAATAATGTGGGAGGGGTTCTTTCTCTAGCTTTAAGACACTTGATTCCACCCCACCCAAGTGTCCATTTCAGTGTGTGGAAAGAGCTTTGAGTCTTTTAAAAGAAAAGACAGTGAGAGATTGAGTGATTTCAAAGTATTCTTTTATTAGTTATATTGGGTACTAGTCTTCCCCAGAGCTTTAAATAATTTATCTCTGAATCTAACAGGTGATGGAAAATGAGACACTAACAAACTAATTTTTCTCCTTCATGGGCTACATTTACATAGACTCACAGACTCTGAGCCTGTCTTCTGCCTAGTAACAAAAAGAGGAGCTGAATTTCATACCGCAGTTTAAAATTAATCTGTCTCTTAACGTCTTTTTCAACATGTTATTTAGATATTCATTTGCAATTTGATATAAATCTTAAAGAAGGCATGTTTTGGATTTCTTTTATATCATCAGTGAAGTCCATTAAACCTGACTGTGATTTGGAACTTTATCCTTTATTTGACTTTCACAACTTCTTTAAGATAATTTTTCCTAAGAGAAGAAAATCTCTTCTTTGCTAAAATTTAATCTCCTTTGTAATTTATTCATAGCAAGTTCATAGATTCATGGACATTGAGAGCACAGAGCAAATGAACATTGGAGAGCATCTGATTTAATCATCTCCTTTATAGATGAGCAAACTGAGGCTCATTGAGGTTAAGGGATTTGCCTAAGTAGCCAATATGGAAGCAATGTAGTGAATTCTTGTAAGTGTGCGTTGCCTTGGCATCCATTTTGAATATAAATTTTACTTTCTTATACCAGAAGCAGGGCTCAGTCACCCTTGACAGTTTCCATTTACACCTCATCCCAGTTTCTCAATGTGGTTGATCCAGATATAACTGCCTCCTGACCACTTCCCTGTGGGACAGCTAGATACAACTGACTTGACTTGCCCCACTGACCCTCACATCCCGCACTGACTGTGTAGATATGCCACAGAGACCACATCTCAGTCACAGTGTGACCTCCCAGAACTCATGCCTTCTTGCTCTAAACCCACCAATTAGAGCTTCCTAAGAGAAACCTAGTTGGGTAATACCCTAGATCCCAATAAAGGCTTTGGCTAACAGGTCTTTCTCTCTCTCTCTCTCTCTCTCTCTCTCTCTCTCTCTCTCTCACTCTCACTGAACAACCTGCAGTCTCCAGATTTCTTGTTGGTCCTCATGGGCATGTGCTTCTCCCATGGATCTTTAATAAAATTATTCTGTTATTTCATGTGTTTTGTTATGTACCCACCTCTGTGTCCCACCTAACTGACACACCTGACCCTAACTTTCCTCCCATTTGGGGCTCTCCCTGAAAGTGGGTATCCTGGATTATGGCCACTATGGAGAGAAACCTCAAGGCCAAACCAGAAGAAATCATAGCAAGCAGAATCATGGTGTCCTGACTCCCTGTATATATAGAGTTGATCTTGCGTGTTGCTCTGTCTAGTATGTTTGCATTAGGCATACCTGTGCCATGAAGGGCCACATCATGTTTCCCTTGATTTAAACTACCACCAAGAAATCCTGGTGGCCTGACAGAACCTGTGCTTTCAAGTAAGTACGAGTAGTTAAATGTGGCTGTAGCCTAGGGCATAAAAGAGCATGATGTGACAAGGGAAGAAGAAGGACAAGGAGGCAGGGACTCCTCCATAAACAATCTCTGGGTTGCTCGTCTAAATGCAATAAGAATTTTTATCAGGGCTTAACATAGAGGTTTTTAAAAATTGTTTTGTTGTAAGGCAAAAGAAAATATAGAGAACAAACAACAAATTAATAATGCTAATAGAAGAGAAACCAAGACTCAACCATCCTGTTTTTAAAAGGTTAACGTGTTTACTCTTGGAAAACCTCTAATATTATATAATAATGCACATTATTGGTTTGACAGTTATAAAAACTCTAGTATGGAATTCAATTTGGTTTTCCCTTGGTTTTCTCATTTCTAAAATGAAGCTAAGTATCTCATTTGGTTATTATGAAGATTCAATGAGAGTTTGCATGTAATTGTTTTTATATTCTTGTGTATGTAAAAAACAAAATGACTGGTTTGAATTCAATTTGTCTGTTGAACTACCTAGCTACTTCTATATATAGCTTTTAAGTTTTGGGTCAATTGTGTTATTGTGTTTACTCTCTAATTAAGCCTGCCCAAGGTGATAGGGATGAGAGTAAATGGCTTTGGTAATTTAACCTTACCGACCTCCCTACCATTTGTTTTTTAATCTCCCACGACTTCAAGTTGTTTTTGTACCATGAAAGTTGTCTACTGGAAGAAAAGTTTAGCAGTGGTGACTGGCAAAGATCTTTTCTTTCTTCTTCTTTTCTCTTCTTAACTTTTTATTTTGAAAACTTTTAAACATAAACAAAAGTTGAAAGACTAAATTAATCAATTGTTTACATTTTACCAAATTTGCTTTCTCTCTATCACCTGTCTATGTGAGATTTGCTGAATTGTTTGAGAGTAAGTTGCAAACATCATGACATTTTAGCCCTTAGCATGCATCTCCTATACTAAGAACATTCTCCTGAATAATCACAATACTATTACTACACCTAAGAAACCCAATATTCATTGATTCAATAATCATCTAATACACAGTTTGTATACTAATTTTTCCTAATTATCCAATAATGTGTATGCTGGCTATTCCCACCCACTACCCCACCAATCTCGGATCCAAGCAAGAATCACACTTACATTTAGTTTTCTTGTCTCTTTAGTCTTTTAAAATCTAGACTAGTTTCCCCAATTATATTTTGTCTTGTGTGACACTGACTTTTTTTAAGAGTGCAAGCAAGTTTTCTTATAAAATGCACCTAAATCTGGATTTATCTGATTGCTTCCTTATTGTTAGATTCTGTTTAAATATGTTTGGCAAGAATACTACATAGGTGATCTGTAGATATGCTGTTTATTATTATTATTATTATTGTTATTATTATTATTTTTGAGATGGAGTTTCACTCTTGTTGCCTAGCCTGGAGGACAATGGCGTGACCTTGGCTCACTGCAACCTCTGCCTCCTGGGTTCAAGCGATTCTCCTGCCTCAACCTCCCTAGTAGCTGGGATTACAGGCGTGTGCCACCACACCCAGTTGAATTTTTTTTTTTTTTTTTGTATTTTTAGTAGAGATGGGGTTTCACCATGTTGGTCAGGCTGGTCTCAAACTGTTGACCTCAAGTGATCCACCTGCCTCAGCCTCCCAGAGTGCTGGGATTACAGGCGTAGGCCACTGTGCCCGGCCAGATACGCTGTTTAGAAAGCTCCCTGGGAAGAAATGTGCAGATTCTGTGGGATTGAAGGGTGCTAAATGGGAAGACTGTGACAACTATTTGAGTGAATGATATAGAGGCCTGAGTTAGAGTAATGGTTGTGGGGACTGAGGAGGGACAAATCTAGGAAGGGTTTAAAAGATGAACTTGATGACCTGTTTTGGTTATGATTAGATAATAGAGAGGAACCAAGGACAATTTCCAGGTTACTGAAATATGACTGTTATTCATCAATTCAGGGAATATAAAAAAGGAAACAGATTTATTGGGGTAGCTGATGAATTTATTTTTTCACATGCACCAGTTGAAATGCCTGTGAGTTGTTCAGATAGAAATGATTGATATCACTGGCCTGGAGTTCAGAAGAAGCCTGGACTGGAGATTTAAATTTCGGACTACAATATTAGTATATAGGTAGGGGGTAAAGCCATAAGGGATAGATGAGTTTGCCTAGACAGAGTATTAGGTGAAGAGAGATAGGTGATAAAGCATTCTTAGTGAAGATTTAGCAGTAGTTCCTAGTACAGTGCTCTTTTCCTATAGTTGTTGCACAGTTTTTCAGAATTTTAAGTTCTAAGGTTGTCCCACTGATTTGCTCTTTAGACATCAACTAAACTTATAATTGTTGGGCTTCATCACAGATTGCATTTGCCCCAACTAGACTAGAGAATAACTGGCACTCACCCCATACTCATAGTGATCTGTGTTTCATCCTGGTACCCTTCGATGAATGTGAGACTGGTTTCTCCCAATGGAGATGTGCCCTAGTTAAGATGGGGTTCCAGACCTCCTCCATTATTACTTGGTTCAATCCCAGAATGTGCTGAGGCACAATATGCAAATCAACCAGACACAAGAAAGATGATCATATATCAGCTGTGCATGTGCACATGTGTGTTTCTGCAATCTGGATTGCAATTCTGCAATGGAATAGTTCCAGACTGGCCTAGCAGAAGAAAAAGAAAGGAAATCTAAGGAATGTTCTCTCAGCTCCATTTAATACTTTGGCTTTATCAAATTTGTGTGCTGTGTTTCTGCCTGTATCTCTCAGCATATGGAGAAAAGAGCCAGGACTCAGTTGTTTCTCCCCATTCCTCCAAGAAATCTTTTGTATTTGCTCCACAGGTTGAAGCCTAGGTCACCAACAACACTAAAGTGTGTTTTATTTGACACTTGTGGATTCTATTGCCACTTTTCCATTTCCAACATACTTAGAATCATGTCAGATGAATATCTACAAAATGGAAATTTTTATTCAATGAACTCTAAAGAGTCCCACGATGAAGGAGATGGGGCAATGCAAGAGGAAAGGGAAAAGCCTAGGTACTTCTTGCAGGGAAAGGAAACACTGAGCCCAGTGGGGAAGACTATGTGTTCAGCTGCCAGTACCTGTTACTTAAGGTTGACATTTTCCAGATCTTACTTCAGGGAAAGCAACACCTGATTTCACTTAAAACTGCAGCATCTGCCCTGCTGCTTTTTCCTGACCAGCCCCATGCCTCACCCACCAGATCCATGAAGACTGAAGGAATGGAGGATACAATTAGTGGGGAAGGGGGTTGGGATGAATAGGAACCCCTTGAGAGCCTCCACCAGATTTCTGATCTGACTGTGCAGCTGACTTAGGTTTCTCCCGCATGGATAACACTAACAATAAAGTCCCAAGAAGCAAGAGAGAGAAAGAGAGCTGACACAATCATTTAAACAGAATACTACTTTTTTTGTTGTTTGTTTTTGTAGTGGTTGTTGCTTTAATAGCTGTGCATGTCTAGCTTCTGTTTTCTGCTTGATATATGGAATAAATAGGAATTTTTCTCTTGAATATATTAGCCTTGCCAAGGAGAACTGTAAAAGATGATCAGAGCACTAATACTCAATTATTTTGTTCTTTTTTATTCTAGTCCTTACTGTCTCTCTGCTTTCACTGTGTATGTGTGTATAGATAGGAATGTATATATGTATTTACAGACATTAAAATATGTTTTAAGTATATATATATATATATATATATATATATATATTTATCCAAAAGGTGATCCAAATTTTCTGATGTTGATTTTTATCGTTTTTTTTGCTACAGGATGTCACTCTGTCACCCATACTGGAGTGCAGTGACACAGTCATGGCTCACTGCACCCTGCACCCTTGACCTCCTTGGGCTCAAGTGATCCTCCCACCTCAGCCCCCCAGTAGGTGGAACTACAGGCATGTACCACAATGCCTGGCTAATTTTTAAAATTTTTTGTAGAGATAAGGTCTCACTATGTTGCCCAGGCTGATCTCAAACTCCTGAGCTCAAAAGCAGTCCTTTCACCTTAGCCTCCCAAAGGCATGAGCCACTGTCCCTGGCCTCAAAAGATATATTTTTCTATAGTACCTTTATTGATTGAATTTCATCCTATAGATTTATTTATTCACTCTTCTTTTTAGTCATCCTCTCTGTTTGCCATGAAATAAAGCTGAGATGAACACTCTTATGCACTTGTGCATCCCATTCTGATTATTTCTTCAGAAAACAATTTTAGAAGTGGAGATTTTTAGTCAAAGCGTATATACGTTTTTAAAGCTTTTGATACATATTGCCAAAATGTCCCTTTCCAGAGGAGTTTTTGGAGACTTATAAGGATGACCCAACTTAAAATTTCCATATGCAGATTGGAGTTTACAGCAGGGAATTATAAATTATAAGGGAGATCACTGCTATATATCCTAAAAGTATCTAGAACAGTTTAATTGGGTAGTTATGTTTGAAGACTATGCAATAGTAAGTCCTATCCACCCTTCTGGACTGGCTTAGAGAAAGAAAGACAATCTGATAACTGAACCTTTGATTCTCTATTGATGGTGTATTAATTAGAGAAATGAACCCACAGAATCCTAGAGCTAGTCTCATATAAAAAAAATTATAGGAGAATACAAGGATATAATGTTGTGTAGAAAAGTGGTTAAACTGTAAAGGAATAGATTCTTGCATATGTCCCTACTGAATTAAATACTTCTGATACTCAGAATTCCCTTGACTGCTGCTTGGAGGCTCCTATGCCTCTGGCTAGGATCTTGAAACAGATCACCATAGGAAGAAAGCTTTTAAATGGCGGGCAAGTGAAGTAGAAGTTAAAGGCCTCCAAAAGAAGAGGAAATAGGTCCTTCCTAATCAATCATAATTCTTTGTTGACCTCATGAGCTTATTTCAGCCTAATGGAAGAACTGTCCTTGCAATTCTTGCCTTTCCTAGAAACCTTCGGTCTAATAAATTCTTGCTTAGAATTTCAACCTCCTAGCAATAACTCTCATATCAACATTTTTTGCTAATTATGTTTTTGCCTGTAGAATTTGTACATGGAAGATTATTTTTTGTAGTCATGTCCAAGGAATAAAACCTTTCTCCTTATTTTTCATAACCATTCTTGTAGTGAATCAAATCAGTCAATAAGTAATAGGCATCTAATTTGCATTAAGCACACTTCTAGGATTCCACTTATTGCCTGGCCTCCATAAATTCCTCTGGAATAAGGAGGGCCTGATAATACTTTGGATTTCCAGGTGTCACTGTCTGCTCAGATCCTGTATTAAATATTCCTCAAAATGTATTTGTTTTCTCCTTTTCCTTAGTTTACAGTCACCTGAGTAAATGATCATAGGTCCCTTTGGGGAAGGAGAATTATAATATATAATGCTACAGCACCCCTCCTAAAGTCCTGGCCATGTCTTCAGTCAAAGGGTTCTGGATCTGCAAATTGGCTCAGGACCAGGAACTAACTAGCAAAGGATCAGGACTCTTGATTGGGGCAACCATCCTCAGTTTCCCAGTCATCCATTTTTGTCTTTTTTTGTGATTACAGATGTTAACTAACACTCATGTAGTCTGCCCATCTGTTATAATTGCCCCTGGGGATGTCATGCTCTGTTAACCACTTGTGTAACTCTCTGCCAGTCAAGCACCCTTGGCTGCACCTCTGACCTTGCTAGTCATTATGGTAATTGTAACTTTTTGGCTTTTGGAAGTTAAGTACCGACACCTAAGGCTCTATTGCTTTGCATTTCCAACCACCATCCTTATGGTTATTGCCAAGTCTAAAACTGGCCTGCAGATACGAGCCATCACTGAACTTCTTAGTGATGCTGCGTGCCTCTCACCAGCACATTCCTAATGGCCTTAGTGAATGGTGTCCTTTGGGTTCTCCCCTGGAACATCCTCTGATGAATCTTCTGGCCTTATTAATATATCCATTCCAACCACTTCCTTCAGTCTCTTTTATACATACCTGTCTTTACCATCTGCCAGGGCAACTCAGGTACTTCTACTTTGCTCAACATGGCTATTACTTTTTTCAGACCTCTAAAAGTCACCCTGGCAGGGAGTTTGCCCCATCCACTGGGATCCATGCCAGAGTGTTAAATCCCACATCTCAAGAGAGTAACCTGAAGTCACTGAATTCTTGGGTATCCAGTTGTACATCCTGGCCCCCTTGATCAAGCTCTTTCAAAATCCAATCCTAGGAGTACATCTCTGGCTCCTATTGATACATCTTAGCTAACTTTCATAACTCCTGGCTACATAGTCTCATTTGTTTTCTTAATTGGGTTATCCTGGGCTTTAATCCTAGTTATCAGCCTGGTATCCAGGAGAGGAGGTGCGAGTGGCTCCCAAAGGGATCAACTGTTGCCTTGCAGGGATAGGCTTCTGCCAGGTTTTCCAACACAGGGCAGGTGCTACCTCTTATTAGGGAAGGGTGGTCACTAAACTCTGAGGGTTCACGGAGGTCTTCAGCTCCAATATTTGGAGCTGAAATCCATCTAAATGGGCCTATCTCATATTTCAGGGTACTGGGTTTTTCCAATATAGCCCTGATAGCATAACAGACCAGCTTAATTGATTGAGTATTCAAACATCTCTGAATCCCTATAACTCCATCAGATCTTCAGTTTTCTGCTTAGCTGTGTCTGTTTTTCCGCCACAGGATATAACAGCCCTTTTATTAATGACCAGAGAAGTCCTCTGGCTCTCCCACTGAGCCATTAGTTACTTGTTAACTCCCTCAGTTTCTCATTTTTTTCCAGGGCCTCAATGTAATTTTGCAGTAGCCTGCAACTCTGCTCTCTTGATAGATATTTTCTCCTCATGTCTTTTAAATCCCAGAATTATTGCAGCTGCATCCCTCTACCTGGCTAAATTCTCAGATAACCACTAATGAAATATTTAGTAAATGAGCCATCACCTTTTGTCAGGGGCTGTTCATGCCCACCTACCCCATTCAGGATGGCTCCCTTTTTCTCTTTTGGTTGGTGAGTCAGTCACAAATCCCCATCGTAGATGTATCTCAAAATAATAAGAGCTATCTATGACAAACCCACAGCCAATATCATACTGAATGGGCAAAAACTGGAAGCATTCCCTTTGAAAACTGGCACAAGACAGGGATGCCCTCTCTCACCACTCCTATTCAACATAGTGTTGGAAGTTCTGGCCAGGGCAATTAGTCAGGAGAAGGAAATAAAGCATATTCAATTAGGAAAAGAGGAAGTCAAATTGTCCCTGTTTGCAGATGACATGATTGTATATCTAGAAAACCCCATCGTCTCAGCCCAAAATCTCCTTAAGCTGATAAGCAACTTCAGCAAAGTCTCAAGATACAAAATCAATGTGCAAAAATCACAAGCATTCTTATACACCAATGACAGACAAACAGAGAGCCAAATCATGAGTGAACTCCCATTCACAATTGCTTCAAAGAGAATAAAATACCTAGGAATCCAACTTACAAGGGATGTGAAGGACCTCTTCAAGGGGAACTACAAACCACTTCTCAATGAAATAAAAGAGGATACAAACAAATGGAAGAACATTCCATGCTCGTGAAAATGGCCATACTGCCCAAGGTAATTTATAGATTCAATGCCATCCCCATCAAGCTACCAATGACTTTCTTCACAGAATTGGAAAAAACTACTTTAAAGTTCATATGGAACCAAAAAAGAGCCCACATCGCCAAGTCAATCCTAAGCCAAAAGAACAAAGCTGGACACGTCTTGCTACCTGACTTCAAACTATACTACAAGGCTACAGTAACCAAAACAGCATGGTACTGGTACCAAAACAGAGATATAGATCAATGGAACAGAACAGAGCCCTCAGAAATAACGCCGCATATCTACAACTATCTGATCTTTGACAAACCTGACAAAAACATGAAATGGGGAAAGGATTCCCTATTTAACAAATGGTGCTGGGAAAACTGGCTAGCCATATGTAGAAAGCTGAAACTGGATCCCCTCCTTAAACCTTATACAAAAATCAATTCAAGATGGATTAAAGACTTAAACGTTAGACCTAAAACCATAAAAACCCTAGAAGAAAACCTAGGCATTACTATTCAGGACATAGGCATGGGCAAGGACTTCATGTCTAAAACACCAAAAGCAATGGCAACCAAAACCAAAATTGACAAATGGGATCTAATTAAACTAAAGAGATTCTGCACAGCAAAAGAAACTACCATCAGAGTGAACAGGCAACCTACAAAATGGGAGAAAATTTTTGCAACCTACTCATCTGACAAAGGGCTAATATCCAGAATCTACAATGAACTCAAACAAATTTACAAGAAAAAAACAAACAGCCCCATCAAAAGTTGGGCGAAGGACATGAACAGACACTTCTCAAAAGAAGACATTTATGCAGCCAAAAAACACATGAAAAAATGCTCACCATCACTGGCTATCAGAGAAATGCAAATCAAAACCACAATGAGATACCATCTCACACCAGTTAGAATGGCAATCATTAGAAAGTCAGGAAACAACAGGTGCTGGAGAGGATGTGGAGAAATAGGAACACTTTTACACTGTTGGTGGGACTGTAAACTAGTTCAACCATTGTGGAAGTCAGTGTGGTGATTCCTCAGGGATCTAGAACTAGAAATACCATTTGACCCAGCCATCCCATTACTGGGTATATACCCAAAGGACTATAAATCATGCTGCTGTAAAGACACATGCACACGTATGTTTATTGTGCCACTATTCACAATAGCAAAGACTTGGAACCAAGCCAAATGTCCAACAATGATAGACTGGATTAAGAAAATGTGGCACATATACACCATGGAATACTATGCAGCCATAAAAAATGATGAGTTCATGTCCTTTGTAGGGACATGGATGAAACTGGAAATCATCATTCTCAGTAAACTATTGCAAGGACAAAAACCAAACACCGCATGTTCTCACTCATAGGTGGGAATTGAACAATGAGAACACGTGGACACAGGAAGGGGAACATCACACTCTGGGGACTGTTGTGGGGTGAGGGGAGGGGGGAGGGATAGCATTAGGAGATATACCTAATGCTAAATGATGAGTTAATGGGTGCAGCACACCAGCATGGCACATGTATACATATGTAACTAACCTGCACATTGTGCACATGTACCCTAAAACTTAAAGTATAATAATAATAAAATAAAATAAAATATAATTTTCAGAAAGATTAAAAAAACAAACAAACAAAAAAAACAAATCCCCATCGTATTCCCTATTTTTTTGGACAATTTTCACTGTTATTTGCAGTAGATTGAGTCTACCAAGAAGCAGACACTAAGATATGATTAGATGTTCCAGAGATTGATTGGAAGCAGGGAGGAACTGGTGAAGGTGAAGAAAGCCTTCAGATCAGTCTAATGTCTGTGGTGGGGGGAGGGGAGGCGAGGGGAGGGGAAGGCATCTTAGACTAGGGCATTTCCAAAAATGGTTCAGCCAGGCTCATGGGGAGTCCTCAAGCCAAAATTATCTGCAGGAAGAGTCCTATAATTTGCTGGAATAAACCTGCCTTAGTATCCTTGGCCACTGTGTTCACTCATTGACTAGATGCAGCTCATGGGAAGTGTGACCTTGGCAGAAATGCAGTGATATATGTAGAAGAGGAGTAGCTAGAACCATTAATCAGTTATGCTCCCTGTGGCAGATGTGAGTAGTGCATTTTCATGGCACACACATACACATGCACACACATACACAGACACATATATACACACAGATAGTTACACCTAGGGATCAGATTCCACCATTCCATTAGTATTATAATTCCTTATTCAGAATGGATTTGTACTACCTTTTTTTGGCCCATCTAAAGAAATGACCCTCACTTGTGGCTTTCTTTCAATGTGAAAACACATACCAAGTTTCCAACAGCTGACTCACAAGTAAGTCTTTGGAACACAACAAAATTAAAAGCGGAGAACTTTCTAGCCATGAGAGGCCACTTGGACTATTTCTGGGCACTTTGAGATATAAGTCACCAAGTGCGTGCCCTATTACTATTTCAGTGGTTTGGGCAAAGGGATTTCTCTTTCTAGATATACTTTGCACTTTTTAGATAGAATCTTCAAACTTAGCAATAACATTTCATCTTTGTATCCAAAAGAAAAATAATATACTAGTAATATAAAAGTGTGGCTTTTGTATGTAATCAGTATGAATAGTGCATATGTTTTTGACTCATTATTTCATCCCATGTTGATAGTCTGCTGGTTGTGTCCAAGTTACTTATGTCTCAGCCTATAAATTCCTTGAAAGCAGGGACCATGTCTCAGCTTTGATTACACTCAGTACCCAAGTGACTAATTCAGTGCCAACAAATATTTGGTGACCTCTTTTCTTAACCATCTCCTTCCTTCCGAGGTTAGCTCTTTATAGTTTCACATTAGAATCACATTATTTGGAGAGAGGCCCCATATCTCTACATAGTCACTGCTCTTCCCTGGCTTATTTAGCACCCACACCCCGCACTCATGGGACAGCCGGGTCTATCCTAGAGCCAAAATGGTTTTAAGTCAAGTAAGAAGTGTTATACTTGTTATTGCTTTATCACAGGCTCAGTGGAATCTTTGCCAAAAACTGATTAGTGTGTCATCATGCCATCTTAAGAAATTTCTTCCTAAGAAAATATCTTTAATTATGACTAAAGATGTCCATTTCCGTAATATTTCTACACAAAATATCACCCCCCCAACTCCCACCTCCATTCCACCAAAACAACAAGCTATATTCAGACTTTCAAGACGCATATATGGAAAGAGGGTGGTTTTTATGGTCACTAACATGTTCTAGAAAACCATGGACCGTGGATATTTATGTGATGATATGATCTCTTGAGAATTCTTCCCAGTCTTCCAGTGGTCACCTACATTTCTTCAATTTGCATGTACTTTATATCTTTCAAGAACAGTTTATTGATATCCATTTCCTTATTTGAAACTTAAAATAACGTTGGGACATAGAAAAGTTATTATTATGATTATTGCTATTATTTGAGATGGAGTCCTGCTGTGTCATGCAGGCTGGAGTGCAGTGGTGCGATCTCCCTTCACTGCAACCTCTGCCTTCCAGGTTCAAGCAATTCTCCTGCTTCAGCCTGAGTAGCTGGGATTACAGGCGCTTGCCACCACGCCTGGCTAATTTTTGTATTTTTAGCAGAGATGAGGTTTCACCATGTTGGCCAGGCTGGTCTTGAACTCCTGACCTCAAGTATCCACCCACCTCAACATCCCAAAGTGCTGGGATTACAGGCATGGGCCACCGTGCCCAGCTGAGACAAGTATTATTGACTTTTGTAAAACAAGGAATCTGAAGTACCATAGAGTTAAATGATTTGTCCAAGGGAACAGAATAAATTTGGGGCCAGTGATTAGAAAACAGACATCATACTTATATATGTGGATTATAATATTTAGTAAATAAAATAAAACAAACAGTAAATATGTACTTAGTACCCACTCTGTCCTGGGTACTGATGCTAAACTTGAAAACTACAAGATCAAATATGATCAAGTCATCAAATAATTTAGAATCTGAAATTGTCCTCACCATTTTCTACTATCAGTTCATTTTTATTAAAACAAAAATAATTTTATGAGAATTATAAACTGACAAAAACAAATCAAATAGTAAAGAGGAGCTCACGGTGAAAAGCAAGAGTCTCCTGCACACTTTCCTCCTACCACCACCTATCCCAGCCCTTCTTTCCAGAGACAAACTTTTTAATTGGAACAAGTAAGTGTGTTGAACTTTTTTACCTTGTAGTATTTTTATTAGGAAAAAATAAAACTATACAAAAAAGTGTAGGGAATTATGTGATAAACACCCATCACCCACCAGTAAGTAACTTTTTTAACATTGATAAATCTTTACACAAGGACTATTTGCTTCCAATTTTTTAGAAGAAATAAAAGAGTATAGACATAATTTAAACCTGCCTGAGTATTTCTCTCCAATCCCATTATCTTCCATCATAACACAGAGGAGGTACAGTATCCTGAATTTTTAATTTACATTTCCCTTTATTTTATTTTACTTATACTATATAAACAGATAGCTATTTTTAATGTATCACTATTATATAGTTATATATTACTATGCCATATATAAATATGTATCAATTTAATATTTATATACTTATTTAATATATATTTCTATATAAATGTTTATATAGAACCTATGTCTCTCAAGGCATGTAAATGTTTATATAGTAATATATATTAAATAAGTATATAGTATATTAAATTTATACATATTTACATATGATGTAGTAATATATAACTATATAGTATTGATACATTAAAAATACATGTATGTTTATATATGAATTTATTATATATCATGTATAAAAATATTGATATAATTTATAGATACATAAGTAATATATTTAAAATAAATATTAATAAATATTACATATTAACATATACTTACATATGTTATAGTATTGTATAGAACTACATATTATATATAGCATTACATAATATACATATATGTATATACAGTATAATATACATATGTATATACAGTATAATATACATATATAGTATATATAGTGCAATATGCATAACATATACATGTATATATCATGTATTATATAAACATATAATGTATTTCCATAATAAATGTATAGTACTATTTTGTATGTCTTAGCTATCATATAAATAGTATCATACTACTTGTATTATTAGGCAACTCCCTTGTTTTTCTCTGTAAATTATGTTTTTGAGATTTATTTCTGTTAATACATGTAACTCTGGTTTATTTTTTAAAAAATTACTTATCAATTCTTATAGATGGACATTTAGGCTATTTCTAATTTATTCTTATTGCAAACAGCCTTTCAGTCAAAATTCTTGTTCTTGTCTCCTTGTACACAAGTGAAAAAGCTTCTCTGGAGAGAGAAAACATTCAGTTTTTCACTATTAAATATGACATTAGCTGGAACATTTTGTAGATGCCATTTATCAAACTAAAGAAGTTCATAGCTATGAATTTTTTAAAATAATGAATTAATGTTGAATTTTGTCAGATATGTTCTCAGCATCTATTGAAATTATCATGTGCTGTTTCTTATGTAGTCTGTTAATATGGTGAATTACATTGATTTAATATTGTGGGGTTTTTTTTGTTTTTTTTTTTTTTGAGACAGGGTCTTGCTCTGTCACCCAGGCTGGAGTGCAGTGGTGTAATCATGGCTCACTACAGCCTCGACCTCCCAGGCTCAGGTGATCCTCCCATCTCAGCCTCCTGAGTAGCTGGGACTACAGGTGCACACCACCATGCCCAGCTAATTTTTGTATTTTTAGTAGAGATTGAGTTTCGCCATGTTGCCCAGGCTGGTCTCCAATTCCTGAGCTCAAGCAATCTGCCTGCCTCAGCCTTCCAAAGTGCTGGGATTACAGGCATGGGTCACCACACCCTGCCCATTGATTTAATTTTGAATGTTGAATCAGCCTTTCATTGCTGGAATAAACTCCACTTGGTTGTGTTATTTTTCTTTATATTTGTGAATTAATTTGTTAATATTTTGTTGGGGATTTTTATTACATTTTTATGAGAGATGTTGGCTTATATCTTTTATTTCTTGTAATGTCTTTATTTCATTTTGTTACAAGGGTAACGCTGGCCTCAAAATGCATTAAGAACTATTTCCTTCTGTTTTCAGGAAGAGATTGTTTAAAAATGGTATTATTTCTTCCTTAAATGTTTACCGATGTAGAATTGGTGTCAGCAGTGAAATCAACTAGTGTATGTTCTGTGGTTTTCTTTGTTGAAGGTTTTAAACTATGAATTCAATTTCCTTGGTAGATATATGATTATTCCTATTTTCTGTTTTTTCTTGAATGACTTTTAGTAGTTTGTGTCTCTCAAGGCATTGTTCTGTTTTATGGATGTTATTCTTGAATTTATGGATAGTGGATAGTTCATAATATTTTATTTTCCTTTTAATATTTGTATGGTTTATATTGATTCATCTCTTCCATTCTTGATACTGGTAATTTGTATGTCTCTCAGCTCATTTTTGGTCAGTTTGTTAGAGTTTGATCAATTTTATTGATGTTTTTGAAGAGCCAGCTTTTAGTTGATTGATTTTTATTTATTTCAATTTTATTTATTTCTACTCTATTTCTTTCTGCTTGCTTTAGATTTTATTTGCTTTTCTTTTTATAGCTTCTTAAGGTAGACGATTAGATTAATGATATGAAACCTCTCTTCATTTTATTTTTTTATTTAGATGGAGTCTTGCTCTGTCACCCAGGCTGGAGTGCAGTGGCGTGATCTTGGCTCACTGCAACCTCTGCCACCCGGGTTCAAGTGATTCTCCTGCCTCAGCCTCCTGAATAACTGGGATTACAGGCACGTGCCGCCATGCCATGCCTGGCTAATTTTTGTATTTTTAGTAGAGACGGGGTTTCAGTCTTGGCCAGGCTGGTCTTGAACTCCTGACCTCATGATCCACCCGTCTCGGTCTCCCAAAGTGCTAGGATTACAGACTTGAGCCACCACACCTGGCCTCTTCATTTTAAATAAAAGCATTTTTTGCTATCAATTTTCCTGTAAGCACTGCTTTGGCTACATCACACAAATTTTGATATGTTCTATTTTCATTTTTATTCCATTGAATATATGTTATGATTTCCCTTCTGACTTGTCTTTTACCTAAAAGTAACTTATAGCAGTAGTTTAATTTCCCAGTATTTGGGAGAATTTTCCAGATATTACCTTTCTGTTACTAATTTCTGGGTTAATGCCATTATGGTCACATAAAATACTTTGTATGATTTGAGTTCTTTTATATTTGCTTAAGTTATGGCCCAGAATATGGTCTGTCTTGGTGAGTGTTATGAGCACTGCTAAAGAATGTACTTTACTATAGTTGTCTTCAGTGTTCTTCAAGTTTCTGTTAGGTTAAGTAGGTTGATAGTATTGTTCAGGTCTCCATCTACTTGTTCTATTGATTACGGAGAGAGAAGTGTTGTAGTCTCCATTTGTAATTGCAGATTTGGCTATTTCTTCTTTGAGGTATGTCAATTTTTGCTTCATATGTTTTGGAAGTTTATTAGGTACAGGTACTTTTAGGATTCTTATACTTTGTTTGTGAATTGACCTGTTTATCATAATATTATGGCCCTTTTTATTCCTAAGTTTCCTTTCTCCAAGGAAAATATAGACACTCTAGTTTTTTTGTTTGTTTGTTTGTTTTTTGAGATGGAGTCTGGCTCTCTGGCTCTTTGTCACCCAGGCTGGAGTACAGTGGTGCGATCTCAGCAACCTCCGCCTCCCTGGTTCAAGCGGTTCTCCTGCCTCAGCCTCCAGAGGAGCCGGGATTACAGGCGTGTGCCACTGCGCCCAGCTAATTTTTGTGTTTTTTAGTAGAGATGGGGTGTGCCACTGCGCCCAGCTAATTTTTGTGTTTTTTAGTAGAGATGGGGTTTCACCATGTTGGCCAGGCTGGTCTCGAACTTCAGACCTCAAGTGATCTGCCCGCCTCAGCCTCCCAAGGTGCTGGGATTACAGGCGTGAGCCACCACGCCTGGCTTATCCATCCTTTTAACCTATTTATATAATTATATTTTAAGTGGGTTTCTTGTCATAGCATATAATTGGATTTATTTTTAAAAATAAAATCTAACAAAATGTGTACTTTTTGGTATGTTTACATTTAATCTAATTATTGATATGGTTCTGTAAATTTTTAAATTTGTTTTTATTTGCTTTCTTTTTGTTTTTTATTTGCTTTTAACAAATTTATTTATACCCTTCATGTTTTTTGGTACCTCTATTCTCCCATTTCTCCCATTGTTTGGATTAAATGAATATTTTTAGTGTTCCATTTGAATTTATTGATTTTTGACTACATTTGCAGTATTTTAATGATCTCTTCAGGAATTTTAATTCCTGAATACATGCATAACTTTTCTCAGTTTACTTAGAATTAGTATTTGACCATTTCTACCATTTTTTCTAAATTATAACCAAAATTATAACATTATCTGAAGGAATTTCAACATACATAGATGTAATACATTAAATAACTAGGGGCAAGAGGGTAGTTGTTTAATGTATTACATCTATGTACGTTGAAGTTCCTTCAGACAATGTTGTGATTTTTGCTTTAAACTGCCATACATCTTTTAAATTATTTGAGAGGAGAAAAATAGCCTATTACCTTTACTCCCAAATTTCCTACTATTTCTGTTGCTTCTCCTTTGTTCATTTCCCTTTGGCATCATTTCTGTTTAGCCTGAAAGACTTCCTTTTGCATTTCTTTTAGAGCAAGTTTCTTCACAATGGATTCTACTAGTTTTTTTTTTCCATCTGAAAATGTCTTTGTAACACCTTTATTCCTGAAAAATATATTCTCTAGATATAGTCTTTTCTTTTTCAGCACTTTGGATATTTCACTTTCTTCTGATCTCCATAGTTTCTTATGATAAATATATAAGAAAAAAACCTTCTTTTCTCATCAGAAAAATATATATTTGGAACAAAAGAAGTGAGGAAAAGAGGCTTTTAAATCCGGAGAGAGAGAGAAAATATTTGAGAGCTGGCAGAAGATTCCAGAGAAGAGAACACATGAAAAGTACACGATCATTTAAATCATTTTTCTCTTATATGTAATATGTTGCTTTTCTCTGGCTATTTTCAAGATTTTTTTCTTTATATTTCGATTTAATCAGTTTTATGATTATGTGTCTGGGTATGTATGGGTTTTGTTTTGGTTTTTAGTTTACATTGTTTGAGAGTCACTGAGAATCTTGATTTTGTTAAATTTATTTTTTAAATCAAATTTGGGAAGTTTTCAACTACTGTTTCTTTAAATGTTTTTTTCCTGCAGTAATGTCTTTCTTTTCTCATTCTGGGATGCCAATGACATGAGTCTTAAACCTTTTGATATTGTCTCACAGTTCACTGAGACTATGTTCATTAAAAAAAAAAAAAATCTGTCTTTAAATTGTATATTTCTCCTGTTTTATCTTTAAGTTTATTGATTTTTTTCTTCTGTCATTTTTGTTCTGGTGTTAGGCCCATCAAGTAAAGGTTTCATTTCAAATATTATATATTTTAGCTCTAAAATTTTCATTTGGTTCTATTTTATGGTTTCTATTTCTTAGGCATATTTTATTCTTAAAACATGTTCATCACTGCATCATGGGTGATGGCTATACTGGCTGCTTTCAAGTCTTTGATAATTGTTATTATGATTTGATAATACAATGTCTGGATCATCTCAGGATTGTCCTCTGCTGATTGTCTTTTCTCTTGAGAATTGGTCAGACTTTGTTTTTGTTTTGTTTTATTATTTTTTTCATGTGGCTTAATATGAATTATATTCTGGACATTTTGAATGTTACATTGTCAGAACCTGTGTCCCATTTTTTTAAAAGTATGAGATAAATGTGGTTATGTTCAGACTGTAAATTTGGTCTCATCTCCCATGTATGGTGGTTTCAATGTCAGTTCTGTTTTTAAAGTTTGAGTCTACCCAGTACATGTACCACTCAGAAATTAGTTTGGGACTTGGCCCATGGTTTTATCACATTTCAATTCTTAAATACTTTTCTGTGCTTCTTTGGGTCTCTTTTGCCTGCAGGTAACTCCAGCGTGATCCTGGTACTTCTGCTGTTTCATATCCAGAATTAGATGAGTCCCCTTCTCCAATGTTCTCTTCTTGGGAATCCTCCAGCCCCAAACATTTTCTTTCTGTCTTCTCCTTCTCTCTGGATTTAAGAGACTTTTCCTCACTTCTTATGTTCCAAATATATTATCTTTTTTCTCAAGGTTTTAGCACACCCCACCGCCCGCCCCCGCCAGGTTTTCAGTTCTGTGAGACTGGGACTTCTTTAGAGGCAAACTGGTGAGAAAGAGGGATTTTTTAAAAAGGAAATTCTTCCACATTATTTGAGCAACAAGGTCCCATTTTTCAATTCTTCTGTGCAGAGAGATAAGTCCCTTCTCAGGATTTTAGGTGCCTCTGTCATCAATGTCATAGCCATAAAACTCTGTAAGTGGCTAGTCCTATGGGCAGGGCTGGGAGAGAAATGAGAAGAAAGGAAAGGGAAGGAAAGGAAAGAAGAGGAGAAGAGGGGAGGGGAGGCGAGGGAAGGGGAGTGGAGGGGAGGGGAGGTAAATGAGTATTCTCAAACTGTCTGGCATGTGGGGGGGCCTCTTCTTCTGATTCTATGGCTAGAAATAATGCTTTTTTTTCAGAATTTCTACTTTTAGCACCTATCACACTGTTCTGCCACTTGGGCCTTCCCTTAGTCAAAGACTGGAGGTAAAGGAAGAACATAAGACCACGAAACTCACCTTCATTACAGATCATTATCCAGATTGTGAGTTAAGTCCCCAGTCCGCTTGCTGCTGTTTACTTTTCGGAGTTCTTAGGTAGTTGCCATTTGTATTCTGTCCAGAGATTTTAGTTGTAGTCAGTATGAAATATACACTGTAGTTGGCTTACTCCATATTGGTTGACAATGGCAGTCATGTCCTCATATTTGGAAGCTATTTTGTTCTGGGTAAATAATTTTATGTTGAAATTTTCACTGTCAGAATTATAAATGAAGAAGGAAGTTTATAGTAATAAATGCCTACATTAAGAAAAAAGAAAGATCTTAATGAACTTTTTATCTCAAGGAATTAGAAAAAGAAGAACAAATGAAATCGAAAGTTAGCAGAAGGAAGGAAATAATAAAGACGAGAATGGAAGTAAATGAAATAGAGATTAAGAAACCAGTAGAAAAGATCAAGAAAGCTAGGAGTTGCTTTGTTGATTTTATCTTTTCAAAAAGCCAACTCTTAGCTTCCTTGATCTTTTCTACGGGTTTTCTAATGTCTATTTCATTTATTTCTGTTCTCATCTTTATTATTCCCATGTTAGTTAGACTAAACAAAAAAGAGGGAAGACTTAAAAAAAATTATAAATGAAAGAGGGGAGGTTACAACTGATACCATAGAAATACAAAGGATTACAAGAGACTACTACGAGCAATTGTACACCACATATTGGATAACCTAGACAAAATGGAGAAATTTCTGGAAGCATACAACCTATGAAGATTAAACCATAAACAAATAGAAAACCTGAACAGACCAAAAATAAGTAAGATTCTATCAGTTGTCAAAAGCCTTCTAACAAAGTAAAGCCCAGGACCAGATGGATTCAGAAGTGAACTCTACCAAACATTTAAAGAATTAATACCAATCCTTCTCAAACTCATCCAAAAAATTGAAGAGGGGGGAACACTTCCAAAGCCATTTTATGAGACCAGCTTTAGTGATACCAAAGCTCATATCAAAGACCTGATACTAAAGCTGGACAAAGTCACCACAAGAAAATAAAATTATAGGAAAGTATCACTTATGGATAAAAATGCAAAAATTCTCAATAAAATACTAGTAAAGCAAATTCAACAGCACAATAAGAGACTAATTTATCATGATCAAGTGAGATTTATTCCAAAGATGCAAGATACAAATCACTAAATGTGATATACCATATTAACAAACTAAAGGACAAAAACCATGTGATCATCTCAATAGATGCAGAAAAATTATTGGATAAAATTCAACATTCTTTATGATATAACTCTAAACAAATTGATATACAAAGAATGTATCTCAACATAATAAAGGTCATATATGACATGCCCACAGCCAAAATCATATTCAACAGTAAAAAGCCAAAAGCTTTTCTTCTAAGATTAGTAACAAGACAAGGATGTCCATTCTTACCCTTTATATTCAACATAGTACTAGAAGTCCTACCCAGACCAAGTGGACAACAAAAAAGAAATAAAACCTACCAAGACTAAATCATAAACAAATTATTAATAAAAAGGAAAAAGTGAAATTGTCTGTTTACAGATGACATCATTTTATATAGGGAAACCCCTAAATACTTCACTAAAAAATTGTTAGAATTAATAAATGAATTCAGTACAAGTTGCAGGATATAAAATCAACATACAAATATCAGTAGTGTTTATATATATTAACAACAAACTATCTGAAAATGATATTTTTTAAAACCCCATTACAATAGCATCAGAACAAAATACTTAAGAATAAAATTAACCAAAAAAGTGAAAGATTTGCATACTAAAAACTATAAAACATTGATGAAAGAAATGAATAAAATACAAATAAATGGGAAGATACCCATGTTTATGAATTCAAATAATATTGTTAAAATGTCTCTACTACAAAAAGCCATCTATAGATTCAATGCAATTCATATCAAAATTCCAATGGCATTTTTCACAGAAATAGTAAAACAATTCTAAAATTCACGTGGAACCACAAAAGACCCTGAATAGTCAAAGCAATCTTGAGCAAGAAGAACAAAGTTGGAGGCATCATACTCTCTGATTTCAAAATATTATTACAAAGCTAAGCTAATAAAAAGAGAATGGTTCTGGCATAAAAATAGACATATAGACCAATGTAACAGAACAGAGAACTCAGCAATAAACCCACACATTTTTAGTCAACTGATCTTTAACAATGGTTCTGAGAATTCACAATGGGGAAGAGATAATGTCTTTAATATATGATATTGGGATACTGGTTATACACACACTGAGGAATGAAATTGGATCCTTATTTAACACTATATGCAAAATTTAATTCAAAATGGATGAAAAACTAAAACAGTAAGACCCAAAACTTGTAAAATTACTAGAAGATATCACAGGGGAAAAGTGTCTTGACATTGGTCTGGGCAATTACTTTTTCTTCCAACTTTTATTTTAGGTTCAGAGGATACATGTGCAGATTTGTTACATGGGTAAATTGTGTGTCATGAGTGTTTGGCATACAAATTATTTCATCACTCAGGTAATAAGCATAGCACCCAATAGGTAGTTTTTCAATCCTCATCCTCCTCCCACACTCTACCCTCAAGTAGGCCCTGGTGTCTATTTTTCCCTTCTTTGTGTCCACGTATACTAAGTGTTTAGCGATAACATGTCAGTGAGAATGTGCAGTGTCTGATTTTCTGTTCCTGCATTAATTCACTTAGGATAATGGTCTCCAGCTCTATCCATGTTGCTGCAAAGGACATGAGCTCATTCTTTTTGTGGCTGCATAGTATTTCATGCTGTATATGTACCACATTTTCTTTATCCAGTCCACTGTTGATGGGCATTTAGGTTGATTCCGTGTCTTCACTATTGTGACTAGCACTGCAGTGAACATATGCATGCATGTATCTTTATGGTAGAATGGTTTATATTCCTTTGGGTGTATACCCAGTAAAGGGATTACTGTGTCAAATGCTAGTTCTGTTTTGAATTCTTTGAGAAATCTCCAAACTGCTTCCCACAATGGCTGAACTAATTTGCATTCCTACCAACAGTGTATAAGCATTCGTTTTTCTCCACAACCTCACCAGCATTTGTTATTTTCTGACATTTTAATAACAGCCATTCTGACTGGTATGACATGATGTCTCATTGTGGTTTTTATTTGCATTTCTCTAATGATTAGCTATGCGTTGAGCATTTCTTTATATGCTTGTGGGCCATGTGTATGTCTTCTTTTGAGAAGTGTCTGCTCATGCCCTTTGCCCAATTTTTAGTGGTATTGTTTGGTTTTTGCTTGTTAATTTGTTCAAGTTCCTTATATATTCTGGATATTAGACCTTTTTTGGATCTATAGATTGCAAATATTGTCTCCCATTCTGTAGGTTGTCTATTTACTTCGCTGATAGTTTCTTTTGCTGTGCAGAAGCTCTTTAGTTTAATTAGGTCCCATTTGTCAATTTTTTTTTTGTAATTGCTTTTGGAGTTTTCATCATGAAATCTTTGCCAGGGCATACGTCCAGAATGCTATATCCTAGGTCTTTTTCTAGGGTTTTTGTAGTTCTACATTTTACATTTACATCTTTAACCCATCTTGAGTTGATTTTTTATATGGCGGAAGGAAGGGGTTCAGTTTCAATCTTCTGCATATGGCTAGCCAGTTATCTCAGCACCAGTTATTGAATAGGCAGTCTTTTCCTCATTGCTTGTTTTTGTCAAGGTTGTTGAAAATTGGATGATTGTAGATGTGCAGCTTTATTTCTCAGTATTGTAACCATTCCATTGGCCTATTTGTCAGTTTTTGTACCAGTACCGTGCTGTTTTGGTTTTTGTAGCCTTGTAGTATAATTCGAAGTCAGGTAATGTGATGCCTCTGGCTTTGTTCTTTTTGTTTAGGATTGCTTTGGCTATTTGGGCTCTTTCTTGTTCCATATGAATTTAAAATTTTTTTTTTCTAATTCTGTGGAAAATGTCTTTGGTAGTTTGATAGGAATAGCACTGGTCTGTAAATTGCTTTGGGCAGTATGGCCATTTTAACAATATTGATTCTTACTATCCATGTGCATGAAATGTTTTTCCATTTATTAATATTTGTGTTGTCTCTAATTTCTCTCAGCAGCGTTTTGTAATTCTTGGTGTAGAGATCTTTCATTTCCCTGGTTAGCTGTCTTCCTAGGTATTTTATAATTTTTTTGTGGCTATTGTGAATGGGATTGCATTTTTGATTTGGCTGTCAGCTTAGACAATGTTGGTGTATAGAAATCCTACTAATTTTTGTATATTGATTTTGTATCCTGAAACTTTACTAAAGTTGTTTATCCATTCCAGGAGCCTTTTGGTGGAGTCTTTGGAGTTTTCTAGGTATAGAATCATATTGTCTGTGAAGAGAGATCATTTGAACTTCCTCACTTCTTATTTAGATGCGTTTTGTTTCTTTCCCTTATCTGATTGCTCTGACTAGGACTTCCAGTACTATGTTGAATAGAAGTACTAAGAGTGGCCATTCTTATCTTGTTCTGGTTCTCAAGGGAAATGCTTCTAGCTTTTGTCCATTCAGTATATTACTGGCCATGGGTTTGCCATAGATGGCTGTTATTATTTTGAGATATGTTTCTTTGATGCCTACTTTTTTGAGGGTGTTTAACATGCAGGATGTTGAATTTTATAGAAAGCCTTTTCTGTGTCTATTGAGATGATTATGTGGGTTTTGTTTTTTGTTCTATTTATGTGATGAATCACATTTATTAATTTGAGTATTAATATGCAATGTTGCATCCCAGGAATAAAGCCTACTTGATTGTGGTGGATTAACTTTTTGATGTGCTGCCAGATTACTTAGTTTGCTAGTATTTTGCTGAGGATTTTTGCATCTATGTTCATTAGAGACATTGGCCTAAACTTAGGTTGTTAATTTGAGGCATTTCTACCTTTTTCATGTGGGTATTTAGTGCTATAAACTTTTTTCTTAACACTGCTTTAGCTGTGTCCCAGAGATTCTAGTATGTTGTATCTTTGTTTTCATTAGTTTTAAAGAATTTCTTAATTTCTGCCTTAATTTCATTGCTTACCTAAAAGTCATTCGGGAACAGAGTGTTTAATTTCCATGTAATTATATGGTTTTGAGAGATCTTTTTTGTTTGTTTTTTGTTTTTTTGAGACAGAATCTCACTCTGTTGCCAGGCTGGGGTGCAGTGGCACCATCTCGGCTCACTGCAACCTCCAACTCCCTGGTTCAAGCAATTCTCCTACCTCAGCCTCCCGAGTAGCTGGGATTACAGGCATGCACCACTACACCCAACTAATTTTTGTATTTTTCATAGAAATGGGGTTTCACCATGTTGGCCAGGATGGTCTCGATCTCCTGACATCGTGATCTGCCCACCTCAGACTCCCAAAGTGCTGGGATTACAGGTGTGAGCCACCACACCCAGCCAAGACATCTGTTTAGTATTCATTTCTATTTATATTGCACTGTGGTCTGAGAGAGTGGGTGATACGATTTTTAAAAAATTTTTTGAAAATTGTTTTATGACCGAGCATGTCTTCTATTATAGAACATGTGCCACGTGCAAATGAGAAGAATGTATATTCCGTTGTTGTTGGGTGGAGTGTTCTGTAGATATCTGTTAGGTCCATTTGGTCAAGTGCTGCATTTTAGTTCCCAAATATTTTTGGAGTTTTCTGCCTTGATGATCTAACACTGTCAGTGGGGTGTTGAAGTTTCCCATTATTATTGTGTGGGTATCTAAATCTCTTCATAGTTCTCTAAGAACTTGTTTTATGAATCTGGGTGCTCCAGTGTTGAGTGCATGTATGTTTAGGATATTTAAGTCTTCTTGTTGAATGAACCTTTTCTCATTATGTAATGCCTTTCTTTGCCTTTTCTGATCATTGTTGGTTTAAAGTCCATTTTGTCTTAAATTGGATTAGCAACCCTTACTCTTTTTTGTTTTCTGTTTGCTTGGTAGATTTTTCTCCATCTCTTTACTTTGAGCCTATGAATCATTGCATGTGAGATGGGTCTCTTGAATACAGCATAAAGTTGGGTCTTGCTTCTTTATCCTACTTGCCACTTTGTGCCTTTTTTGTGGGACGTTTAGCTGATTTACATTCAAGGTTACTATTGACATGTATAGATTTCATCTTGTCATCTTGTTATTAGCTGGTGTTTATGTAGACTTGATTGGGTAGTTGCTTTATAGTGTCAATCAAGTGTGTTTTTGTAATGACCAGTAAAACAGTCTTTTGTTTTCATGTTTAGTACTCCCTTAAGAACCTCTTTTAAGGAAGGTCAGGTGGTAACAAATTCCCTTACCTTTTGCTTGTCTGAAAAGGATTTTATTTCTCTTTTGCTTATGAATCTTAGTTTGGCTGGATTGGGCACCTGTAGTCAGCATTCTTAAAGAAAAGAAATTCTAACCCCAAATTTTTTTTCCTTAAGAATGCTGACTAAAGGTGCCCAATCTCTTCTGGCTTGTAGAGTTTCTGCTGAAAGGTCTGCTGTTTGCCTGTTAAAGTTCCCTCTGTAGGTGACCTGCCCCTTCTCTCTAGCTGCTTTTAATATTTTTTTTTCACATTGACCTTGGAGAATCCGATGACTATGTACCTTGAAGATGGTCTTCTTGGATGGTATCTTACAGGGGTTCTCTTAATTTCCTAAATTTAAACGTCAACCTTTATAGTGAGGTTGGGGAATTTTTCATGGAAAAAAATCCTGAAATATGTTTTTCAAGTTGCTTGCTCTGTCTCTCTCCTTCTTTCAGGAATGCCAGTGAGTCATAGATTTGGTCTTTTTACATAATCTCATATTTCTCAGAGGTTTTGTTCATTGCTTTTGTTCTTTTTTCCCTGTTTGTCTGACTGACTTGATTCAAAGAACTAGCCTTCGAGCTCTGAGATTTCTTCCTCGGCTTGATCTATTCTGCTGTTAATACTTCCATATTGTATCATGAAATTCTTGTAGTGAGTTTTTCAACTCTATCAGATCAGTTTGGTTTTTTATTAAAATGACTATTTCATCTTTCAGCTCTTGTATCATTTTATTGGATTCTTTAGATTTCTTGGATTAGGTTTTGACTTTCTCCTGAATCTCAATGATCTCCATTGCAATCCAGATTCTGAATTCTGTGTCTCACTTCAGCCATTTCAGCCTGGTTAAGACCCATTGCTGGGAAGCTAGTGTGGTCATTTGGAGGTAAGAAGACACTCTGGGTTTTTGAGTTGCCAGACTTCCTATTCTGGTTCTTTCTCATCTGTGGGTGCTGATGTTCCTTTAATTTTGAAGTTACTATCATTTGGATAGGGTTTTTTGCTTTTATATTCTTTGATGCCCTTGAAGGTTTGACTGTGGTATAAGCTGGATTCAGTTGACTGGTTTCTTTTCTGGATTTCAGGGGCCGAGGCTCAGCTAAGCATTTCTGGGCTGCATGCTCTAACCCTGGGGGGCTGGTACCAGGCCCAAGGCTTTGTCCTCTGGCCCCCAAGGTTAAGCACTTGCTGCTGTGCTGGAGGGGCAAATATGTTCCCAGTCTGCTGGCCACAACACTCTGATGGAAGGTGCCAGCAAAAGTGCTTCATTCCGTTTTATGGGTGAACAATATTCCAATGTATTGATATACCACATTTTGTTTATATATTTATTAGTAATGGACACTTGAGTTTTTTCCACCTTTTTGGCTATTGTGAATAATGCTGCTATTAACATTGATGTACAAGTATCCTTTTGAGTCCCCACTGTCAGTTCTTCTGAATATATACCTAGGAGTGAAATTGTGAATCATATGGTAATTTTAGATCTAGCTTTTTGAGAAACCACCACTGTTTTCCACAGAAGCTGCAGCATTTTACATTCCCACCAGCAATGCAAAGCGTTCCAATTTCTCTTACCCACGCCAGCACTTGTCATTACCTGACTTTTTTTCTCACATAGTTATCAATTTTTTAGTGAGAATACATAACATCTGTTCTCTTTACATTTTTACAGAATACAATGTATCATCATTAACTATAGTTGACTTGTTCTACAATAGATCTCTTGGAAATTATTCCTCCTATGTAACTGTAATTATGTATTCTTTAATCAACACCTCCTCATCCCCACCTCCCAACTAAAGTCCTCAGCATCTGGTATCCACCATTCTACCCTCTGCTTCTTTGAGATCAACTTATTTTAGATTCCACATATGAGTAAAATCATGGAGTATTTGTCTTTCTGTGCCTGGCTTATTTCATTTCACATACTGTCCTCTGTGTTCATCCACACTGTCACAAATGGCAGGATTTTATTCTTTTTATGGCTGAGTAGTATTCCATTGTGTATGTGTGCTACATATTCTTTATCCATTCATCTGTTGATGGACACTTAGGCTGATTCCATATCATGGCTACTGTAAATAGTGCTGTGATAAACATGGGAATGCAGATATCTTTTTGGTCTTTTGGCAATATTTCTTGATGCTCTTACAGCTCTGTAAGATGAGAATATTAATACTGATGCCCTTTTATCTATTTCCCCTACACCCTTTTAAGACTCTTGCCATTTTCACTAACACATTTATTTTTACTTTATCATTGGTGTTATTACATTTTTTTCTGCAATCCTAGCCAAATTATTTACAGTTTTCTGTAGAAAGTATCCAGATATTAAAAAGCAATAAAGAGTATTTATATAATTATGACAATATAAATGTCATTTACTGCTGGGACAAGATCTATGTTAGGTTAACATTTTCTGCTGTATAGTCTAATGTTAAAACCCATAGGCTACCCAAAGAATCTTCCTATCCTCAGGGTCAAATTGTCTCTCTTTACTTTGTACTCTTTTAACTGCTTAAGACCATATCACATTTTAGTTTATTTCATATTGGACTTGACTTTCTTATGCAGCTCTTTTGTTCCCAAGTTTTTCTGACTTTTTTCCTTATAAAATGTGTCATTGTCACAGTCACATATTTTTCTATCCTTTTCATAATAGTGTTTATTTTTCAGAGCCTGAAAATTGCTTTCATAAACCTAGATAAGAAGAATCCAAATGTTCTTTGTCTCACTACACCAAATGCGAGGTTATATTAAGAGCAGTGAGTAGGGAGCCTGTTCTCTCCAAAGTATACATGGAATAGACTCATAGAAAGATTGAGAATTGTGTTTAAAAAAGAACAGAGTTTATGTAGAAGAGTTAAGCAATAGCATTAAAGACTTATTTTTTAAAAAATCTTTCTACAAAAGTAAACCCTTAAATTTTAACTTCTCAGTAATTTTGGCTTCCAATTTTGCTTCTTGAGTTCTATCACAACACATTAAAGCTTCTTCATAGCTCAATACTTAAGATGTCATCCCTAGTATTAACTCAACCCCAAATAGGCCCCTTTCCATTGCATGTTTTTGCCCCTTGGGGAATTATGGGGAAGCTGTTCTCAGAGGCCTGACATCAAAGTATTGAGTTCTGTTCAAGTATGTCCAGTCTCTAGATTTTGTTGTTCATGTGACTTGATAATCTGTCCGTATTCTCACATGCTCACAATTAGAATAAGTTGACACTGTTCTATAGGCACCCATTGTTCCTTCTGGAGTCACCAGCCCTGTCTTCCAAGAGCTAAGGATCTGGATCATGTGCCGAAGTTCTTAACCACACAGAAAAAACACTCTTTCTTCATGTGAAGGTTGCAAAAGAATAAAATAGTCACAAATGGGTATTAGAGTTATTTTTGCCAATTAAGAAAAGAACAGTATTGAACTGAGTCCTTAAAACAAATTAACTATGTTTTCTATGTGAAACTTGCATACACTTGGTCTCAAACACTAGTCTGATAAAATTTGTGCCAATGTAATTCCCAGGTAACAGTTGTGGCTCCATCATTTCTATGGAAGAGGAGCTTAGAGGGGGCCATCAATTTGAAAAGTGAGGGCTGGGGCCATGTCTATAAGCTTTGTTTGCATAGTAGCTTACAAAACATGAAGAAAATGTTAATCGTCTCTGTCAAATAATGGAGGGAAAAGTAAGGTAGCTGTGACTTTGAGGGAAATACGTAACAAAAACAGGATAAAAAGGTGGGAAGTTAATCCTGAATAGGGAATCAAGGAAGGTGAGACTCAAGTAGATGCTCAGCATTAAGGGGAGGAGGGGGAAGAGCTGGGATGGAAACTAAGCTACTTTAATGATATTGGCATCTGTAAACTGGAAGATCCCTATGACAGCTCCTGTCTCTCTTCTTTCCAGTAAAAGTTCTCTACCTCTCCCAACCTTTGAAAATGTTTTGCTTACTCAGCTTTATACTTTCCATCCACATCTCACTGCTTAACTCTGGATTTGCATATTCTGCCCACTCAAATTATTTACCTATATGTCTAAGGACATTACAAACTTAACATGCCCGAAGCCCAAATTCTCATGTTGGCCTTCTTCTCTCTTCTCTCAATCGTTCACACTTCCTTCATAAATATCAAGTTTATCTTTCTGTTGCTTAAGCCAAAAACTTCAGAGTTTCTTGACTCTTTTTTTCTCAAACACCACATTCCAATCCTTCAGCAAATCTTACTGGCTCAACCTTTAAAACATCCCCAGAAACCAACCACTTCTACCACTCTGCTGCTACCACCCTCGTCTAAGCCACAATGATCCCTTGCTTCAATTATTTCTCTAGACTCCTAATTTCCTTGCTTTCACCCTTACTCTTCCCATCCCCTTCAGTCTCTTCAGCTCAGCAGCCAGAGTGATGATTTTAAAATGTGAGTTGGGTCATATTCAAAACCATCTAATGGCTTCTATGTCAATGAGGGCAAAAGCCAAAGTTCTTATAATGACCAGTAAGGCCCTTCGCAACATGTCCCTGCTACCACTATGATCTCATCTCCTACTGCTCTCCCTCTCATTCATTCTGAGGCAGCTACACCAGCCTCTCAGTGTTCTTCACATTCATCAGTCTCACACAGGTCTTGGGCCTTTGCCCTTACTGTAGGACCCTCTGCCTGGAATTCTTTCCATAGTTATCTACCTGACTTGCTCCCTTCTTTCCTTTGGGTCTCTGATCAAATGATACCTTAATTATGATGCTTATTTAAAATAGCATACTAGCTACTATTAGTTCTATACTATCACCTACCCTGCTTTACTTCTCCTGCCAGCCACATTAAATGTAACCTCCATGAGTGTAGGGCTTGTTTTCTGTTTTGCTCATTGCAATATAAATGTGTGTGTAAGTATATATATATATATATTATATATATAGTGTTTAAAAATATATATATGTATATATAAATTACACATGCAGATGCTCCTCAACTTATGATGAGGTTATGTCCCAATAAACTGATCATAAGTTGAAACTGTCATAAGTCAAAAATGCACTTAATACATCTAACCTACTGAACATCATAGCTTAGCCTGGCCTACCTTAAATGCGCTCAGAACACTTACATCAGCCTACTGTTGGGCAAAATCATCTAACTGAAAGCCTATCTTATAATAAAGTATTGAATATTTCAAGTAATTTATTGAATACTATAATGAAAGTGAAAAACAAAATGGTTGTATGAGTATACTTGAAGTACGATTTCTACTGAATGGGTATTGCTTTTGTACCATCATAAAGCTGGCACTATTATATACTATATAATCTTCTTTTATATATGTATATCTATCTTCTTGTATATATGTATATATACAGATATATATGCATGTATATATGTAAATATACAGATATATATGCATGTATATATGTATATATACAGAGATATATATGCATGTATATATGTATATATACAGATATATATGGTGTAAAATAGTGCCTGTCACATAGTAAGTGCTTAATAAATATTTGTTGAGTAAATTAATAAGTTAATGAATGTCCATTTTTTTGTTTGTTGGATTGCTTGTCTGTTTGGTTTTTAAAGTGTCAAGTCCTACGGAAACTAAGAGAAATAATCTGTCATTCATATCTTAGTGTGAATTCATTGACCCTTATCTACATTTTCCTAATAGAAAACTGAGATTAGCTTTATTAAAGAAGTAGCTTTCCTTGGATCTTGCATTTTAAAAAACAAAACAATCTGGTGCTTCTCTCATTGCTATTTTGTTTCTTTTCTTCTTTTTATTGCCATAGAACTTCAATAAGTAAGTTGAATGTATCAGAATCTATTCCTTGTTCATCTACTCATTCTTTAAGTTCTCATCACAACCTAAATCTAATTTCTAACCTCACTGTTTGATTAATCTAATGGCTTTTTTTTTCTCAGTCCTTTTCCTTCTCAGTTTGTCATGAACACCTACTGTTATTGAACAGCACCTCTTTGCAACTGTCTTCTTTTGGGTTCCTTAAGACTGCATATCTGGGTTCTTCTTCTTCTCTTTTTGTTGTTGTTCTCCATGACCCTTATATGTGGACATTTCTTAAGGTTTTCTCTTCAGCCATCTTTCTACATTTTGCCCTTCAGAAATCTCAAGAACTTTCACAGCATCAACTGTCAGCACTGAGTGACACCCAAGCCTGTATACTTTTACATCTTTCTCAAGTCCCAGCTCCTCATCTTCAACTGCCCACTACCCAATGCTTCTTAGAATTATATGCCTGTGAACTGTCAATGCACCCTGACTAGAAGACATAGAGGCATTGGTCCCCTCTGGTGGAGGGAGTAGAAAGTCATCTTTGAGTATCTATTTGTTTTGATGGAACCTGAGCAAATTTTCTAAGGGAGATTACATGTATTGAGTATCTACTAAATTCTCTATATTCAAATGTATGTACTTTTCTAATAAACTGTAGAACATATGTCTTAGATTAGCAATAATTATTTTTTTTTGAGACGGATTTTCGCTCTTGTCACCCAGGCTGGAGTGCAATGGTATGATCTTGGCTCACTGCAATCTCCACCTCCCAGGTTCAAGCGATTCTCCTGCCTCAGCCTCCTAAGTAGAGTAGATGGAATTACAGGCATGTGCCACCACACCCAGCTAATTTTTTTGTGTTTTTGATAGAGGGGTTTCACTATGTTGGTCAGGCTGGTCTTGAACTCCTGACCTCAGGTGATTCACCCGCCTCAGCCTCCCAAAGTGCTGGGATTACAGGTGTGAGCCATTGTGCCCAGACTAGCAATAGTTATTTTAGACAGATCTCTCTTTTGCCTCTTTCTACTTCTTATAGGCCACTTTTATGCAACACAAAGAATTTGGGCCTTGAGAACTCTTTGGCATGATATTAAGGCAGAAAATTGCTGTGTGTTAGATGCTATGAAGGATATAAGATACGGTACCGAACTTAAGAAACTTCACAGTTTAACTGGGAAAACAAGTTGTTCACTCTGGAGAAGTGAATAAATCAAGAAGTAAATCCCAAGATAATATCATGTCACAGATAATATGTCACAGAGCAGTGAAATGGCAAAAAATGGTATAGCTCTTGAGTTTAGAGAAAGTCGAAATCACTTTCGGGAGGTTGGTGTGTTCAGGAATGGCGTCATGGAAGAGGCAGGACTTAAACTTATTCTTAAAGAAGTATTTCCCAAACTTTTAGCATTCTAGTTCCCAGTTTTTGCTATGTGAACAAATTATCCATACTGTTTCTCCCATACTGCTCTTTAGGTTGACACATTTTTTGTAAATACATTTTGCCTTGCCTTAAACCATCAAATCCATGAAATCACAGGTTTGATATGCTTTTGTGTTTGATGTGTGTTTGTGTTTCTACTACATGTGAAACCTGTACAGTAAAATACTCATTATATGGGAATAATTAGTTTTAGAAAAAGACCACTTAAATGGAATCAATCTATCCAAAAGGAATATCAGTCATTCATATTAAATTTTGATGCAAACATTTGATATGGATTTTAGTATATAATGAAACCAATAATTATGAAAATAAGTAATTTTATTAAATGCTTAATAGATTATAAGATGTCATTGCAACTATGGATGAATAAAATGTTATTTAATTGAATATTGAGTATTTTTATGATAATATTACTTTCATGACATGAATAATAGAGGACTTAAAAATGGACCTCTGTTGATCTTATAATATTCAAATTATTTTTTGAGTAACCTATAATAATAATTCTTAAATCTCAGGGAAACCTCTGGATAAAAGTTATTATATCTAAAGCTCATAGTATATTAGAATGACTATTGAGCTGTAAATATATAATTATCCAATATTGCCAATGTTCTGTTAAATAGTTATATTTTCCTTAGAATCTGTTTAGTGTGGCCAGTTTCTTAACCTATTTTTTGCAAAGTTTCCCTCTCCCCACAAAGGATACCAATTCTAATGGTATAGATAAAAGAAACTTCAGTTTTTCTTTTAAAAAAAAATCCTACTAGATTTTTTTTGTATCTTATACAAGTGGGTCTCAAAGTCTTAACACAAATTTCTGTTGTATCAGTACTACTGAGGTATGGTAAATGCAAGTCCTATTTGAAACTGAATAGGACAACTATTTTAGACAACTATTATTGAAAAGAAAAAAAGAGTAGTTAACTGTCTTTCTTGAAATTAATTTCATTATTTCCTTTTCATAAATTTGAAAATATTATAAGGCAACCATAATTTGTTTTTGTTAAGTAACTAGTTTAAGCCACAATGGGCTAAAATTTTTCTAAGGGTAGGTTTGTTAGGTTTAATTTAAATAAAGGTTATGAATTTACTTTAACTAATATTATTTTGAATATAAAATGTATTAATGATGTTGAATAGTAAAGCATGTAAAACTATACATCAAAGCAATATGAATAAAATTATAGCCTATGATACAATTTTATATGATACTTTGAAAAAAATTATTTTTTTACCTAATGGCATGTAGATAATTATAAAATTATTATATACTGGTTTCATGATCACTTTACTAAGCTATAAATGCATTTTAATTTTAATTGTTATTTTGGAACTAAAAATAATAATTAAATGTATTTCCTGAATGTGAAATTTATTCCTTTTGTTGTTGTTGTTGTTGCCCAATTACTCAATTCTGGGTAGAGTATGATATAAGTTGACATCGATTTTATTTCCAACTGAAATGAGACAATTTCTGTTCTTGTTCTTGGTGCTTCTTAAGAAATACTTTCTTATATACGTAAGATGAAAATGGCAGTCTTCCTATATCCTGCTTCAAAAACTGATAAAATATTCAACCCAATGATAATGGTTCTTTTTTAAAGGACTAAAAGATCTATAACAAAATTGATAATGGGGCAACTTGGACACTCTGCATCATCTCTTGCAGAACCTCTGGTGACCTCTTGTGGAACCCTAGTGTTTCACAGAACCCCATTTGAGAAACTGCGTTAGGTTTAACGGATACTAGGATAATATAAACTCTTCTACATAATTATTAATCTAAGAAGCTTTTTAAAACTGTGTACTACCTGAAGTCATGTTATCGATACCTTGGGATACACTGTGTAAAAGGACAAGTAAAATATGGATATGTTTTAAAAAGCAATAAGGGCATGACAAATAAGGAGAGCAAAGGTCAATGGGGCAAGGAGTTCTCTAACAAATAAACTGGCTGATATCAACACAGAACTCATTAAGAGAAATAGGGAGGCCTAAAGTTGAGGGGAAAATTATGGGTGAGTTGTAGAAGCCTTGAATTAAGGAAGAAAATCCACTGGTTTTGAGGATTGAGTAAAACTGGCTGAGAGTGACTGGGGGAAGATGAATTGGCCGGATGGGAAGAATCTAGAAGTAGACAGGCAAGTACAGAGATTACAGTAAGTTATCCAAGTGTAAATGACAGCCAGAAAAAGAATGGTGGCAATAGAAATGAAGGAATGAGATAAATAGGAGACACATGTTGATAGAGTTGATGGTATCTGGGATCAACCTGATAATGAACATATTTCTTTATTTTATTTTGTTTATTTATTTATTTGAGACGGAGCCTCGCTCTGTCACCCAGGCTGGAGTACAGTGGCGCAATCGCAGCTCACTGCAAGCTCTGTCTCCTGGGTTCACGCCATTCTCCTGCCTCAGCCTCCTGAGTAGCTGGGACTACAGGCAGCCGCCACCATGCCCGGCTAATTTTTTGTATTTTTAACAGAGACGGGGTTTCACCGTGTTAGCCAGGATGGTCTCGATCTCCTGACCTCATGATCCACCTGCCTTGACCTCCCAAAATGCTGGGATTACAGGCGTGAGCCACTGCGCCCAGCAATGAACATATTTCTAGTAGTGGTCATAGTATTTCCATTGTCAGAAATATTAGAAATCTGGACTTCAGTGAAAATTTTTGGAAATCATACTAGGCTGAGCTATTTTCCAAGACTCACCAGCCAGTTATCCTTCCTGGCCTTGTACCCTGACTATTATTTCTATTATGTCCTGTAGGAATATGGACCTAGCAGTGCCATATTGTCTGACTTTTCAAGGAAAATTAAGAAATTCAGCTACTTTGTGAAATCTTCCAATTTTTAAACATCAGCAATTCAACTTTTTGTTAAATAAAACATATGATGGACTAGATTTGGTTGCCAATTTGCAACCTCTGTCTGGAATTCTCTCTGCTGCCTGTTTTTTGTTTTTTGTTTTTTTTTTTTTTTTGGTTTTTTTGTTTTGTTTTGTTTTGTTTTTGAGATGGAGTTTCGCTCTTGTTGCCCAGGCTGGAGTGCAATGGTGCAATCTCGGCTCACCACAACCTCAGCCTCCCAGGTTCAAGCAATTCTCCTGCCTCAGCCTTCTGAGTAGCTGGGATTACAGGCATGCACCACCACCCAGCTAATTTTGTATTTTTAGTAGAGACGGGGTTTCTCCAGGTTGGTCAGGCTGGTCTGGAACTCCCGACCTTAGGTGATCCGCCCACCTTGGCCTCCCAAAGTGCTGGGATTACAGGCGTGAGCCACCCCGCCCGTCACTGTCTGCTGCTTTCTAAAGTCACCTTGAAATGTACCCAGACCAAAAGGTAATAGTCCCTTTTAGAAGCCTGTCTGTGTTATTCCTTATTAGTGGGAAGCTCATAGAAAGGCTTTTTATAATAGCTACTATTTTCCTTTTGTTGGAATGTTGATTTGAAAGTTACAAGCCTTTCTCTGCTTCTTCCCAGCCAGGTCTCTAGACAAACTTTATAACTTTGCTGATTGCTCTGGACTCCACCTGATATTTGCTCTAAATGCACTGCGTCGTAATCCCAATAACTCCTGGAACAGTTCTAGTGCCCTGAGTCTGTTGAAGTACAGCGCCAGCAAAAAGTACAACATTTCTTGGGAACTGGGTAATGGTAAGTAAGGATGTTACTTCCTCTGAATTGACAAAATAAAGGGGAAAAATAAGTTGGCTTGTGATATAGTTTCAATCAGACCATCTCTAGTACCCTGGCCCAGAAAACATTTGTGATGTTTGGCCACTGAGTTGACTATCCAAATGGTAAAAGACCAAATAGTGAAGGATAGTGTATTTAGTGAATACACACCATTTGCATCTATAGTTACCTCTAGTTACCTCATTCCAAATATGGGGAAAATGCCACAAAATGGGAAATATATAGTGATTTATGACTAACAAATTGATTTTATAACCTGTTTGCACAGCCTGAGCTGCCTTTTACAATGTGTGTTCTGTGGAACATTGGTCCTACAAGGTGATCCTTCTAAAATAATAATTGAAAAGAGCTTTGGTCAAATATATTTGAGGACCTTTATACAGTAAGTGAACCCCCTGAAGATTCACAGTGCACATTAGTATATAAAAGGCTATAAGAAGTTTTGTTGCAAAGAAATCTGTTTGACATTTTTTAACCCAGCATTTCTTAAACAATTTAACCAAGGCTAGTTTCAAGGGTGTGCAGCCCGTGCAGTCACATAGGGCCCATGCTTAGAAGAGACCCATTCTTGGCTGGGCGTGGTGGCTCAGGCCTGTAATGCCAGCACTTTGGGAGGCCTAGGTAGGCGGATCACGAGGTCAGGAATTTGAGACCAGCCTGGCCAACATGGTGAAACCCCAACTCTATTAAAAATACAAAAATTAGCCAGGCGTGGTGGCAGCCGCCTCTAATCCCAGCTACTCGGGAGGCTGAGGCAGGAGAATCGCTTGAACCCAGGAGGCGAAGGTTGCAGTGAGCTGAGATTGTGCCACTACACTCCAGCCTGGGCAACAGCAAGACCCCATCTCTACAAAAAACTAGAAAATTAGCTGGGCGTGATAGCGTGCACCTGTGATCCTGGCTACTTGGGAGACTGAGGCTGGAGGGTCACTTGAGCCTGGGAGGTCGAGGCTGCAATGAGCCACGATCATGCCACTGTTCTTGAGCCTGGGCGACATGGTGAGACCCTGTCTCAAAAAAAAAAAAAGACAAAAGAAAAGAAAATCAAAAGCAAAACAACAAAAAAATGACTTTCTTGACACCATACTTTTTTACAATTACTTTCTTTGGATATAAAATATTTCCCTAAATGTCCATAAATTGTAAACTCTGTAACTGATTAACATAATGATTACAGATTTTTACATTTATATTAACCATTGGTGAATCTAAAGTAAGAAAGAACTGGAGAAATTTTGAAGCTGGGACTCAAACTCTGGAAGTGTATATAAATTCTAGTCCAACTCCATTTCAGGGAAATGGTGTTTGTTCTTTAGAAAGCTATACTTAATCACAAAAATTACCTTAAGATAATGTAATACCTCTAATTGAATAAACACTGAACTACATTATGAACTATAAATGTGCTTTCCAAATACATCTTCCCATTTCTATAAGCAAGTAAAAGCTACTAAAATTAATTATTGAATCAATATTATATATTCATACCCATAACCTGACCTATATACATTCACATGTTATTCTTTTATAAGAATTAGTTATATGACTTAGTTCTCTGGAGCCTGTCTACTAAGTAATTTTGTAAACTCAAGTTTCTGACCTTAGAAAGTCAGAAATAATGATTCTTATGATTCTGGCAGCACAGCTTGATTAATGCATTCCCTCAATATTTATTAAGCTTTTAGCCTGTGTTTAGGTGGATAAATGTATGATGTATTTATGTCCTTTTTTTCTTTTTTTCTTTATTTTTTTTTTTACATGTGCATAACGGGCAGGTTTGTTATATAGGTATACATGTGCCATGGTGGTTTGCTGCACCCATCAACCTGTCATCTACACTAGGTATTTGTCCTGATGATATCGCTCCCCTACCCCACTCCCAACAGACCACCGTGTGTGATGTTTCCCTCCCTGTGCCTATATGTTCTCATTATTCACCTCCCACTTATAAGTGAGAACATGCAGTGTTTGATTTTCTGTTCCTGTGTTAGTTTGCTGAGAATGATGGTTTCCAGCTTCATCCATGTCCCTGCAAAGGACATGAACTCATTCTTTTTTATGGCTGCATAGTATTCCATGGTGTATATGTGCCACATTCTGTTTTTCTAGTCTATCATTGATGGGCGTTTGGGTTCATTCCAAGTTTTTGCTATTGTGAATAGTGCTGCAATAAACATACATGTGCATGTGTCTTTATAGGAGAATGGTTTATAATCCTTTGGGTATATATCCAGTAATGGGATTGCTGGGTCAAATGGTATTTCTAATTCTAGATCCTTGAGGAATCGCCACACTGTCTTCCACAATGGCTGAACTAATTTACACTCCCACCAACAGTGTAAAAGCATTCCTATTTCTCCACATCTTCTCTAGTATCTGTTGTTTTCTGACTTTTTAATTATCGTAATTCTAACTGGCATGAAATAGTATCTCGTTGTGGTTTTGATTTGCATTTCTCTAATGACCACTGATGAGCGTTTTTTCATATCTTTGTTGGCTGCATAAATGTCTTCTTTTGAAAAGTGTCTGTTCATATCCTTCGCCCGCTTTTTGATGAGGTTGTTTGTTTTTTTCTTGTAAATTTGTTTAAGTTCTTTGTAGATCTGGATATTAGCCCTTTGTCAGACGGATAGATTGCAAAAATTTTCTCTCATTCTGTAGGTTGCCTGTTCACTCTGATGATAGTTTCTTTTGTTGTGCAGAAGCTCTTTAGTTTAATTAGATCCCGTTTGTCAATTTTGGCTTTTGTTGCAATTGATTTTGGTGTTTTAGTCATGAAGTCTTTGCCCATGCATATGTCCTGAATGGTATTGCCTAGGTTTTCTTCTAGGGTTTTTATGGTTTTAGGTCTTACATTTAACTCTTTAATCCATCTTGAGTTAATTTTTGTTTAAGGTGTAAGCAAGGGGTCCAGTTTTCTGCATATGGCTAGCCAGTTTTCCCAAGGCCATTTATTAAATAGGGAATCCTTTCCCCATTGCTTGTTTTTGTCAGGTTTATCAAAGATCAGATGGTTGTAAATGTGTGCTGTTATTTCTGAGGCCTCTGTTCTATTCCATTGGTCTATATATCTGTTTTGGTACCAGTACCATGCTGTTTTGGTTACTGTAGCCTTGTAGTATAGTTTGAAGTCAGGTAGCATGATGCCTCCAGCTTTGTTCTTTTTGCTTAGATTGTCTTGACTATATGGGCTCTTTTTTGTTTCCATATGAAATATGAAATTTAAAGTAGTTTTTTCTAATTCTGTGAAGAAAGTCAATGGTAGCTTGATGGACATAGCACTGTGTCTATAAATTACTTTGGGCAGTATGGTCATTTTCACAATATTGATTCTTCCTATTCATCAGTATGGAAGGTTTTTCCACTTATTTGTGTCCTCTCTTATTTCTTTGAGCAATGGTTTGTAGTTCTCCTTGAAGAAGTCGTTCACAATCCCTTGTAAGTTGGATTCCTAGGTGGTTTTTTCTCTTTGTAGCAATTGTGAATGGGAGTTTACTCATGATTTGGCTCTCTGTGTATTATTGGTGTATAGGAATGCTTGTGATTTTTGCACTCTGATTTTGTATCCTGAGACTTTGCTGAAGTTGCTTATCAGCTTAAGGAGTTTTGGGGCTGAGATGATGGGGTTTTCTAAATATACAATCATGTCATCTGCATAATTTGCAGGAGATAATTTGACTTCGTCTCTTCCTATTTGAATATGCTTTATTTCTTTCTCTTGACTGATTGCCCTGGCTAGAAATTCCAATACTGTGCTGAATAGGAGTGGTAAGAGAGGGCATCCTTGTCTTGTGCTGGTTTTCAAAGGGAATGCTTCCAGTTTTTGCCCATTAGTATGATATTGGCTGTGGGTTTGTCATAAATAGCTATTTTGAGATATGGTCCATCAGTACCTAGTTTATTGAGTGTTTCTAGCATGAAGTGGTATTGAATTTTATCGAAGGGCTTTTCTGTATCTATTAATTATTATTTCCATTCTTTTGCTGAGAAGTGTTTTACTGCCAATTATGTGGTCAATTTTAGAATAAGTGTGATGTGGTGCTGACAAGAATGTATATTCTGTTGATTTGGAGTGGAGAGTTCTGTAGATGTCTATTAGGCCCGCTTGGTCCAGAGCTGAGTTCAAGTCCTGAATATCCTTGTTAATTTTCTGTCTTGTTGATCTGTCTAGTATTGACAGTGGGGTGTTAAAGTCTCCCACTATTATTGTGTGGGAGTCTAAGCCTCTTTGTAGGTCTCTAAGAACTTGCTTTATGAATCTGGGTGCTCCTGTATTGGGTGCATATATATTTAGGATACTTAGCTCTTCTTGTTGCATTGATCCCTTTACCATTATATAATACCCTTCTTTGTCTTTTTTTGATATTTGTTTGTTTAAACTCTGTTTTATCAGAGACTAGGATTGCAACCCCTGCTTTTTTTTTTTTTTTTTTTGCTTTCCATTTGCTTGGTAAATATTCCTCCATCCCTTTATTTTGAGCCTATGTGTGTCTTTGCACGTGAGATGGGTCTCCTGAATACAGCACACCAATGGGTCTTGACTCTATCCAATTTGCCAGCCTGTGTCTTTTAATTGGGGCATTTAGCCCATTTACATTTAAGGTTAATATTGTTATGTGTGAATTTGATCCTGTCGTTATGATGCTAGCTGGTTGTTTTGCCCATTAGTTGATGCAGTTTCTTCATAGTGTCATTGGTCTTTACATTTTGGTATGTTTTTGCAGTGGCTGGTACCAGTTTTTCCTTTCTGTATTAAATGCTTCCTTCAGGAGCTCCTGTAAGGCAGGCTTGGTGGTGACAAAATCCCTGTGTTTGCTTGTCTGTAAAGGATTCTATCTCTCCTTCACTTATGATGCTTAGATTGGCTGGATATGAAATTCTGGGTTGAAAATTTTTTTCTTTAAGAATGTTGAATGTTTGCCCCCACTGTCTTCTGGCTTGTAGGGTTTCTGCAGAGACATCTGCTGTTAGTCTGATGAGCTTCCCTTTGTGGGTAACTTGACCTTTCTCTCTGGCTACCCTTAACTTTTTTCCTTCATTTCAACCTTGGTGAATCTTATGATTATGTGTCTTGGGGTCACTCTTCTCGAGGAGTATCTTTGTGGTGGTCTCTGTATTTCCTGAATTTTAATGTTGGCCTGTCTTGCTATGTTGGAGAAGTTCTCCTGGATAATATCCTGAAGTGTGTTTTCCAACTTGGTTCCATTCTCCCCATCACTTTAGGGTACATCATCAAATGTAGGTTTGGTCTTTTCACATAGTCTCATATTTCTTACAGACTTTGTTTGTTTCTTTTCATGCTTTTTCCTTAATCTTGTCTTCATGCTTTATTTCATTAAGTTGATATTCAGTCTCCGATATTCTTTCTTCTGCTTGATCGATTCAGCTATTGACACTTGTGTATGCTTCACAAAGTTCTTGTGCTGTGTTTTTCAGCTCCATCGTGTCATTTATGTTCTTCTCTAAACTGATTATTCTAGTTAGCAATTCCTCTAACCTTTTATCAAGGTTCTTAGCTTCCTTGCATTGGGTTAGAACATGCTCCTTTAGCTCGGAGGAGCTTCTTAATACCTACCTTCTGAAGCCTACTTCTGTCAATTCATCAAACTCATTCTCTGTCCAGTTTTGTTCCTTTGCTGGCAAGGAGTTGTGATCCTTTGGAGGAGAAGAGGCATTCTGGTTTTTGGAATTTTCATCCTTTTGTGCTGGTTTTTCCTCATCTTCTTGGATTTATCTATCTTTGGTCTTTGCTGTTGGTGACATTCGGATGGAGATTTTGCATAGTTGTCCTTTTTGTTGATGTTGATACTATTGCTTTCTGTTTGTTAGTTTTCCTTCTAACAGTCAGGCTCCTCTTCTACAGGTCTGCTGGAGTTTGCTGGAGGCCCACTCCAGACTCTGTTTGCCTGGGCATCACCAGAGGAGGCTGCAGAACAGCGAAGATTGCTGCCTGCTCCTTCCTCTGGAAGCTTCATCCCAGAGGGGCACCTGCCAGATGCCAGCCAGATCTCTCCTGTATGAGGTGTCTGTCGACCCCTTCTGGGAGGTGTCTCCCCATCAGGAGGCACTGGGGTCAGGGACCCACTTGAGGAGACAGTCTGTCCTTTAGCAGAGCTCGACTGCTATTCTGGGAGATCCACTGCTCTCTTCAGGGCTGGCAGGCAGGGGCATTTAAGTCTGCTGATGCTGTGCCCACAGCTGCCCCTACCCCCAGGTGCTCTGTCCCAGTGACATGGGAGTTTGATCTAAAAGCCCCTGACTGGCACTGCTGCCTTGCTTTCAAAGATGCCCTGCCCAGAGAGGAGGAATCTAGAAAGGCTGTCTGGCTACAGTGGTTTTGCTGTGCTGTGGTGGGCTCCACCACGTTTGAACTTCCTGGCGGCTTTCTTTACACTGTGAGGGAAAACCACCTACTCAAGCCTCAGTAATGGTGGACGTCCCTCCCCCAACCAAGCTCAAGCGTCCCAGGTTGACTTCAGACTGCTGGGCTGGCAGTGAGAATTTCAAGCAGTGGATCTTAGCTTGCTGTTCTCCATGGGTACGAGAAATGCTGAGCAAGACCACTTGGCTCCTTGGCTTCAGCCCCCTTTCCAGGGGAGTGAACAGTTCTGTCTCACTGGCGTTCCAGGTGCCACTGGGGTACAAAAAAAACTCCTGCAGCTAGCTCGGTGTCTGCCCAAACGGCTGCCCAATATTGTGCCTGAAACCCAGGGCCCTGGTGGTATAGGCACCCAAGGGAATCTCCTGGTTTGTGGGTTGTGAAGACCGTGGGAAAAGTGTCGTATCTGGGCCAGCAAGCACTGTCCATCACAGCATAGTCCCTCATCGCTTCTCTTGGCTAGGGGAGGGAGTTCTCTGACCCCTTGCACTTCCTGGGTGAGGTGATGCCCCACCCTGCTTCTGCTCACCCTCCATGGGCTGCACCCACTGTCTAACCAGTCCCAATGAGATGAACTGGGTACCTCAGTTGGAAATGCAGAAATCACCCGCCTTCTGTGTTGGTCTTGCTGGGAGCTGCAGACTGGAGCTGTTCCTATTTGGCCATCTTGCCAGGGAATTGTATTTATGTTCCTTTATGTATAATGTATAAATGTGCATTTATATATTTTGATCCTGTATTTTTATGTGTATATAACAGGTGAAAGCCAAACATAAAATTCACTCACAGTCTTCACACATATTGTCAATTATTTATGAGGGTAGGTCACAGCTAAGAGCTTTAGAAAACTGTATTTTCAGAACATAAAATTTTGATAGGGAAGGAGAGGAGGGGAAAAGAGGAGGAGGAGGGAAAAAACAAGAAACCATATAGTCTTTTTACCTGCTTTCTTTTCTCAGTTTTCTCTTCCTGTCTGCTTCTCTCCTTTAACCTTCATCTTCCCAATTCTTTCCCCACAGACTCTTATCCAGAAACATACTCTCATGGTATTTAGTCATTCTTGCATTAACTATGTATGTGTGAAGCACCTGCAAAATATGCCAAGTGTGAAATGGGAGTTGGAGGAATCCTTGAATTCCTTCTCTGGCCACTACTTTATAGCTTGGCGTAACATACTATGACACAGAGTGAATATACAGAACAAAGAAATCCTAGTTTCCAGGGGTTTATTATCTAAAGGTAAAGTTAGGATAAACTTAAAACTATTAAACTATTAAACTCTCATATGCTAGAACTGGAGGAATCTCTTCTAGTTTGAAAGAAGTGAAGAACTGAATCAGGAAAATTGTTAAACCAACAAATAATATATAATAAAAGTATAAATTAATGCACAAATGTATTCATAAATTCATAGCTTACATTTTTAAGCACTTAAGTTAATTATCCTTTGATTATTAAGGGAAGTGAGTGAAGTTTGAATTACATTGGTTCTTGGAGTTCATTATCATGGTGGAGAATCATGTTCTCTCACTAAAATTCTGGTTACTGTCACAGTTAGATAGTTACAGAAAACATTTGTGAGACAGCTGCTGTATAAAGTCCATTTTCAAGCTGCTGATAAGACATACTCAAGACTAGGTAATTTATAGAGAAAAAGAGTTTAAAGGACTCACAGTTCCATGTGGCTGGAGTGGCCTCACAATCATGGCAGAAGGTGAAAGGCATGTCTTACATGGCAGCAGCCAGAACTGAATTAAAAAAAAACAAGCAAAAGGGGAAACCCCTTATAAAATCATCAGATCTTGTGAGACTTATTCACTACCATGAGAACAGTATGGGGGAAACTGACCCCATGATTCAATTATCTCCCACTGGGTCCCTCCCACAACACATGGGAATTATGGGAGCTACAATTCAAGATGAGATTTGAGTGGAGGCACAGCCAAACCATATAATTCTACCCCTGGCTCCTCCCAAATCTCATGTCCTCACATTTAAAAACCAATCATGCCTTCCCAACAGTACCCCAAAGTCTTAACTCATTTCAGCATTAACTCAAAAGTACACAGTCCAAGGTCTCATCTGAGACAAGGCAAGTCCCTTCTGCCTATGAGGCTGTAAAATCAAAAGCAAGTTAGTTACTTCCTAGATAAATGGTAGATCAGGCATTGGATAAATACAGCTGTTCCAAATGGGAGAAATTAGCCAAAACAAAGGGGCTAATGGCCACATGCAAGTCTGAAATCAAGCAGGGCAGTCATATCGTAAAGCTCCAAAATGATCTCCTTTGACTCCATATCTCACATCCAGGTCACGCCGATGCAAAAGGTGGGTTCCTGTGGTCTTGGGCAGTTCTGCCCCTGTGGCTTTGCAGAGTACAGCCCCACTCCTGGCTGCCTTCATGGGTTGGCATTGAGTGTCTGGAGGTTTTCTGAGGTCTACAGGGTGGTGGCCCTCTTCTCACGGCTCTGCTAGGCAGTGCCCCAGTTGGGACTCTTTGTGGGGGCTTCAACCCCACTTCTCCCTTCCACACTGCCCTAACAGAGGTTCTTTATGAGGGCTTCACCCCTGTAGCAAACTTTTGCCTGGATATCCAGGCATTTCCATACATCCTCTGAAATCTAGGCAGAGGTCCCAAACCTCAATTCTTGACTTCTGTGCATCGGCAGGCTCAATACCACGTGGAAGCTGCCAAGGCTTGGGGCTTGCACCTTCTGAAGCCACAGCCTGAGCTGTACCTTTGCCCCTTTTAGCCATGGCTAGAGTGGCTGGGATGCAGGGCACCAAGCCCCTAGGCTGCACAGAGAAGGGAGGCCCTGGTCCCAGCCCACAAAACCATTTTTTCCTCTTAGACCTCTGGGCCAGTGATGGGAGGGATTACTGTTTAGGTCTCTGACATGCCCTGGAGACATTCTTCCCCCTGTCTTGGCAATTAACATTTGGTTCCTTGTTACTTATGCAAATATCTAAAGGAGGCTTGAATTTCTCCTCAGAAAATGGGTGTTTCTTTTCTATCACATCATCAGGCTGCAGTTTCCCTTTTAAGACTGAATGTTTTTAACAGCACCCAAGTCATCTCTTGAATGCTTTGCTGTTTAGAAATTTCTTAGCTGGGCATGGTGGCTCAGGCCTGTAATCCCAGCACTTTGGGAGGCCAAGGTGGGTGGGTCACCTGGGGTCAGGAGTTTGAGACCAGCCTGACCAACATAGTGAAACTCCATCTCTACTAAAAATACACAATTAGCTGGGCATGGTGGTGCATGCCTGTAATCCCAGCTACTTGGGAAGCTGAGGCAGGAGAATCACTTGAACCTGGGAGGCGGAGGTTGCAGCGAGCCAAGATTGTGTCATTGTACCACTGCACTCTAGCATGGGCAATAAGAGCGAAATTCCATCTCAAAACGAAAAAAAATTCTTCTGCCGGATACCCTAAATCATCCTCCTCAAGTTCAAAATTCCACATATCTCTAGGGCAGGGACAAAATACCACCAGCCTCTTTGTTAAAACATAGCAAGAGTCACCTTTACTACAGTTCTCAACAAGTTCCTCATCTCCATCTGAGACCATCTCAGCTTGGATGATTTCTTTCTTTGTTTTTTTGAGATGGAGTACCACTCTGTCACCCAGGCTGGAGTGCAGTGGCATAATCTCGGCTCACTGCAACCTATGCCTCCTGGGTTAAAGCTATTCTCCTGCCTCAGCCTCCTAAGTACCTGGGATTACAGGTGTGTGCCACCATGCCCAGCTAATTTTTTGTATTCTTAGTAGTGACGGGGTTTCACCATGTTGTCCAGGCTGGTCTTGAACTCCTGACCTCAAGTGATCCACCTGACTCAAACTCCCAAAGTGTTGGGATTATAGGCATGAGCCACCGTGCCTGGTCCTCAGCCTGGATTTCATTGTCCATATTATTATCAGCATTTTAGTCAAAGCCATTCAACAAGTCTCTAGGAAGTTCCAAACTTTCACACATTTTCCTGTCTTCTTCTGAGCCCTTCAAACTATTCCAACCTCTGCCTGTTACCCTGTTTCAAACTTGCGTTCTCATTTCGGGTATCTTTACGGCAGTGGCCCACTACCCGGTACCAATTTACTGCATTAGTCCCTTTTCTTGCTGCTGATAGAGATATATCCAAGACTGGGTAATTTATGAAGAAAAAGAGGTATGGTACTCTAATAGTGGATACGTGACATTTTGCACCTTTCAAAACTCACACAACTGTACAACACGAAGAGTAAACCCAAATGTAGACTATGGATTTCAGTTAATAATGATGTGTCAATAGTAGTTTATCATTTGTAACAACTGTATCAGACCAAAGCAAGATAATAATGGGAAATTGTGTGTGTTTGTGTGTGTGTGTGTGTGTAAGGGACAAATTATATGGGTACTCTTTGTACTGTCTGCTCGATTTTCTGTAAACCTAAAATTGCTCTAAAAATAAAAATAAAGTTTATCAATTAAGAAAAAAGTGTGAGTCATGATGAAGACCTACTTCTTGGAAATATGAATATCATTTGCAGGATTGTTTCACTCATATTAAGGACAACACAAGAAGCAGTTAGAAGAATATTTTGGACAAAATATTTCATATCTCCAAAGAGGATATACAAATGACAAGTAAGTACGTGAAAAGATGCTCAACATCATTAGCCATCATGGAAAAGCAAATCAAAACCACAATTAAATACCACTTCACACTTACTAGGATGGCCAAATTTTAAAAAGGAAAAGTAAAGTAACAAATGTTGACAAGGTTGTGGAGAAACTGAAACCTTCACACACTGCTGGTGGGAATGCCAAATGGTACAGCCACTTTGGAAAATAGTCTGGTAGTTCCTCAAAAAGTTAAACATAAAATTACCAAGTAACCCAACAATTCTACTTCTAGATATATATCCAAGAGAAATGAAAACATACATCCATACAAAAACTTCTACATGAATGTTAATAACAGAATTACTTTTAATAGCAAAAAAAGTGGAAACAACCTAAATGACCATCAATTGATGACTTGATATATGAAATGTGACAAGTACATACAAAGAAATACTATGTGCTACAAAATGGAATGAAGTACTGATACATTCTACAACATGGATGAACCTTGAGATTATGCTGAATGAAAGAATCCAGTCACAAAAGACAATACATTGTATAATTCCCCTTATATGAAGTGTCCAGAATAGACAAACCTACAGAGACAGAAAGAAGATTAGTGGTTGCTTAGGGCTGGGGAGCCCATGAGGGGTGAGGGGTGACTGCTAAAAGGCACAGAGTTTTTTCTGGGATGATTAAAGTGTTCTAAAATGTGTTGTGATGGTTGCACAACTGTGTGAAAATACTAAAAACCATTGAATTATGCACATTAAATTGGTGAATTGTATGTGTTTTATATCTCAATGAAGCTATTTAAAAAGAATAACGTGTTTGTCTTTTATTTTAAAGGGTATAAAATGCCTATTTCTTGCCACTGGTTGATTACAAAGACTTAGTGTTACTCCCTTAGAGGTTTATATTTGTAATTATCAGCAATATTGTCATCCTATATTTGCATAGTATTTAGTTTAGGTAGCACTTCCAAATATACTCTTCTATTTGGACCTCAGAATGGTAAATAAAGTGCCTGATAAAGTATTACACAAATGAAGAAACATATTCGAAGAGGTGAAGTGAATTGCTAAAGGCAGCACTAAGTACCAAATCTATGTCAGGAACTTGGGAAATCTAATAGAAAGTGAAGTACTTTTTCTACTACCCTATGGTTATTACTTTTTAATTTATGTTTAGATTTCTTGGCTTTCTTCACTAGGTTAGAGAGATACATTGGTAAATAACAGGCCAGTCATGGTGGCTAATGCCCTTAATCCCAGCACTTTGAGAGGCCAAGGTGGGCAGATTGTTTGAGCTCAGGAGTTTAAGACCAGCCTCGGAAACATAATGAAACCCCATCTCTACAAAAAATAAGCAGAATGTGCTGGCGTGCACCTGTGGTCTCAGCTACTCAGGTGGCTGAGGTGGGAGGATCACTTGAGCCCAGGAAGTCAAGGTTGCAGTGAGCCAAGGTCGCACCATTGCACTCCAGCCTGGGTAACAGAGCAAGACCCTGTGTCACACACACACACACATACACACACACACGTAAATAACAGATGAATATAGCTGCCTACATCCTTATAGAAGAGATAGATATTAAATAGAAGGACCTGAAAACAGTTGCTCTTCCCTAGTGACTAATGATGTTGGGCACCTTTTCATGTACTTACTAGCTATTTCTACTTCTTAATTTGTGAAATATCAGCCCAAAGCTTTTGCTCTTTTAAGTGGGTTATTTATTTTCTTATTGAATTTTAAGAGTTCTTTATATATTCTGGATACAGTATTTTTTTAAAAATTCAAGTATATGATTTGCAAATAATTTTTTTACTTCGTCTTTTGTAACTTGATGGCATCTTTTAGTCCAAAAGCTTTGAATTTTGATAAAGTTCAATTTATGAGTTTTTATTTTATGGATTATGCTTTTGGTGCTATAATCTTTGCATAATCCAAGATCACAAGGAGTTTTTCCCTATATTTTCTTCTAAAAGTTTCATTGTTTTAGCTCTTACATTTGGCCCTAAATCTGTTAGGAGTTAATTTTTGTGAACGTTGTGAAGTAAGGCTATAAATTAGTCTTTTTGCATGTGGATATAGAGATTCCCAGTACCATTTATTAAAAAGACCATTTTATCCCCATTTACTTACCTTGGCACCTTTTTAAAAAAAAATCAATTGACCATAAATAGTTTTATTTCTATACTCTTAATTCTGTCCCGCTGATCTGTATGTCTTTCCTTATGCTAGGACTACATTGTCTTAATTACAATAGCTTTACAATGAGCGCTAGAATTTGGAAATGTAAATCCTCCAACTTTGTTCCTTTTTTTTTTTCAAAATTAATTCGGCTATCCTGGGTGTTTGCATTTCCATGTAAAATTTGGGATTAGCTTGTTAATTTCTTCATTAAAGCCTTCTGGAATTTTAATGGAGATAGCATTGAATCTATAGATCAATTTAGGGAGAATTGCCATCTTAACAATACAAAATCTTCCTATCACAAGCTTAGATTGTCTCCCCATTTATTTAATTTTTAATTTATCTCAGCAATGTTTTGTAGTTTTCAGTGTGTAAGTTTTGTACTTCTTTTGTTAAATACTTGTTCTTAAGTATATTATTCTTTTTGATGCAATTGGGAATGGAATTATTTTTATGATTTCATTTTTGGATTGTGTATCAATAGTACTTAGAAATATAATTGATTTTATTGTTATTGTATCCCCTCCAACCTTGCTGAATTTATTCTTTAGATTTTGTATTTTTTCCCCTCCTGTGTGTGGATTCCTTAGGATTTTCTGTATGTAGGATCGTATTGTCTGAGAATAATAACAGTTTTACTTCTTTCTTTCCAATTTGGATGCTTTTTATTTCTCTCCCTTGCCTGACTGCACTGGCTAGAATCTCTAGTACAAATGTTGACTCTTAAGTGGCAAGAGCAGACATCCTTGTCTTCTCCTTAGTCTTAGGGGCACACAGTCCATATTTCACCATTAAGTATGATATTAGGTCTAGGTTTTTCTTAGATACCCTTTATCAAGTTGAGGAAGTTCCCTTCTATTCAGTTTGTTGGTAATATGTATCAGGAATGGGTGTTGCATTTTGTCAAACGAGTTTTGGTGGTGGTGTTGCAGCTATTGAGATGATAATTTAGTTTTGGTCTTTTGTTCTATTACAATGGTATTTTACATTAGTTAAAAGGCTTTAATATTAAATCAACCTTGCATTCCTGGCGTAAATCCCACTTGGTCATAGTGTATAATACTTTTCATATGTTGCTGGACTCACTCTGTAAATATTTTGTTGGGGATTTTACATCTATGTTATGAGGAATATTTGTCTGTAGTTTTCTTGTGATGTCTTTGTTTTGTTGTTGTTGTTGTTGTTGTTTTTGAGAAAGAGTCTCACTCTGTCACCCGGACTGGAGTGCAGTGGCACAATCTCAGCTCATTGCAAACTCCACCTCCCAAACTCAAGCGATTCTCCTGCCTCAGCCTCCTGAGTAGCTGGGATTACAGGTGTGCACCTCTAATGCCTGGCTAATTTTTGTATTTTTAGTAGAGACAGGGTTTCACCATGTTAGCCAGGCAGGTCTTGAACTTCTGACCTCAAATGATCCACCTGCCTCAGCCTCCCAAAGTGTTGGGATTACAGGGGTGAGCTACTGCACCCAGCCTCTAGTGATGTCTTTGACTGGCTTTGGTGTCAGGGTAATATTGGCCTCATAACATAAGTTGAAAAGTGTTCCCTCTTCCTCCATTTTCTGAAAGAGTTTGTAAAGCATTGGTGTTTCTTATTTAAATATTTAATAGAATTCACCAACTAATCCATCCAGATCTAGGCTTTCTTTGTGGAAAGATTTTTAATTACTACCTCAATGAGTTTTCGTTGTTGTTATGTGTCTATATAGATTTTCTGTGTCTTATTTAGTCAGTTTTAATAATTTGTGCATTTTTTTTGAAATTTACCATTTTATTTAAGTTTTCTAAATTATTGGCACAAAGATTTTCATAGTAGTTCCTTATCAACTTAATTACTGTGAGATCCTTTAGTGGTGTTCCCTTTTGGTAATCTGTGACTTCTCTCTCTCTTTTTTTTTGGTCGTCAGTCTAACTAAAGGTATATCAGTTTTGTGGTCTTTTCAAATAACCAACTTTTGCCTTCCCTGAATTTTCTCTATTTTAAAAATATCATTGATATCTACTCTAATTTTTATTATTTCATTCCTTTGTTTTGCTTGGGTTTAGTTTTCCTTTCTTTTTTTCCTTTCTTAAGGTGGAAACTTAGGTTATTGATTTGAGATCTTTGTTCATTTCTAATATAGGTGCCTAAGGCTATAAATTTCCCCCTAAAGCATTGCTTAAGCTGCATCCCGTATCTTTTTATGTATTTTATTTTCATTTTTATTCCACTTAATTTTTTTATTTCCTTGTGATTTCTTCTTTGACCAATGGATTATCTGTTAAATTTTCAAATATTTGGGGATTTCTCAATTTTTGTTGAATTCCAGTTTAATTCTATTGTGATTAAAGCACATCCATTGTATGATTTTAATCCTTTTAAATTTATGAGATTTGTTTTATGTCTTGCAATATGATCTGTCCTGAAGGATGTTCTCTATGTACTAGAAAAGAATATGTATCCTGCTGTTGTTGGGTGGAGTATTCTGTAGATGGCAATTAGGTAAAGTTAGCTCATAGTGCCAATCAAGCCTTCTATATTCTTGCTGATTTTTGTATCCAGTCGTTTCATCTATTATTAAGAATGTAGTGTTGAAGTCTCCTTCCATTGCTCTTGAATTTTCTATTTCTCTCTTCAATTTTGTTTAATGTATTTTGGTGGTGTTGTTAGGTATATATGTTTCTAATTGTTATATCTTCCTGATATTGAGACCTTTCTTCTCATTATAAAATGCCTCATATTATCTCTAGTAATGTTTTTATCTTAAAATCTATTTTTTCTGATTTTTAGTGTAGTTATTTCTGCTCTCTTATGGTTACTGTTTATATAGTCTACATTTCTTAATTAAATAATTAATTTATTTATTCTTTGAGACAGAGTCTTGCTCTGTCACCTGGGCTGGAGTGCAGTGGCGCAATCTCAGCTCACTGCAAACTCCACCTATCGGGTTCACACCATTCTCCTGCCTCAGCCTCCCAAGTAGCTGAGATTACAGGTGCCGGCCACCAAGCCCGGCTAATTTTTTGTGTTTTTAGCAGAAACGGGGTTTCACTGTGTTAGCCAGGATGGTCTCAATCTCCTGACCTCGTGATCTACTCATCTTGGCCTCCCAAAGTGCTGAGATTACAGGTGTGAGCCAACATGCCACAGCCTACATAGTCTAGCTTTTAAAAAAAAATTTTACCTTCAATCTGTTTATGTTTTTGAATCTGAAATATGTCTCTTATTAGGATCTATTTTTTATTCAGTCTGATAATTTCTGCTTTTAATTGGAGTATTTAATCCATTTCCATTATTTGAGGTTGTTGATATAATTGACTTTACATGTGCCATCTTGCTGTTTTCCATTTATCTCATGGCATTTTTGTTCTTCTGTCTCACTTTTCATGCCTTTTTGTGTAAAAGAAATATTGTCTAAGGTACTGTTTTCATTGTTTTGTTCTTTCCTTTTCTTTTGTTTCACATAAGGCCCTGCTCTGTTGCCCAGGCTGGAGTGCAGTGGTATGACTACAGCCCACTGTAGCCTCAGCCTCTTGGGCTCAAACGATTCTCCCACATCAGCCTCCTGAGTAGCTGGGACTACAGGTGCATGCCACCACACCCAGCTAATTTTTTAAATTTTTTGTAGACATGGGGTTTCACTATATTGCCTAGGATGGTCTTGAACACCTAGGCTCAAGCAGTCCTCCCACCTCAGCCTAGCAAAGTGCTGGGATTACAGGTGTGAGCCACCACACCCACCCTGTTTTGTTATTTTCATAGTAGTTTCTTATCACAATACATCTTAACTCATCACAATCTATTTTCAAGTAATACTAACTTAATTCTAGGTTGGTTTGTTTGTTTTGAGACAGAGTCTCGCTATGTCACGCAGGCTGGAGTGCAATGGTGCGATCTTGGCTTACTGCAACCTCTGCCTCCCAGGTTCAAGCGATTCTCCTGCCTCAACCTCCTCAGTAGCTGGGATTACAGGCACCCAGCACCACACATGGGTAATTTTTGTATTTTTAGTAGAGACAGAGTTTCACCATGTTGGCCATGTTGGTCTCAAACTCCTGACCTCAGGTGATCCACCCACCTCGGCCTCCCAAAGTGCTAGGACTACAGCTGTGAGCCACCATGCCTGGCCCTTAATTCTAGTTTAATACAGAAACTTACTTCAGTGCAGTTTAATTCCCCAGTCCTTTGTGCTATTATTATTCTAAATATTATATCTTTATATTTTATAAGCCCAACAATACAGTTGTATATTTTTGTTTTATGCAACTGTCTTTTAAATCAGTTAAGAGAAGAAAAGAGTAATAAATATTTTTTACAGTTATTCATGTAATTACCTTTATTTATGTCTTTTATTTCTTTGTGTGATTTTGAGTTACCATCTGGTATCATTTTATTCCAATCTGAATGACTTCCTTTCTTATTTCTTATAAGGCAAATTTGCTCACAACAAAATCTCTTCTGTTTTTCTCAGAATGTTTAACTTTGCATGCAGCTTTCAAGGATAGTTGGCTGCATATAGAATTCTTGGTTATCAGTTTTGTTTTGTTTTCTTTCAGCATTTTGAATATATCATCCTACCGTCTTCTGGCCTCCATTTTTTTCTGATAAAAACTCAGCTGTTAATCTCATTGTGTTCTCCTGTATGAGATTAGTCATTTAAGTTCAATAATTTTCTTTGACTCTTTTTTATAATTTCTTTTTCTTTATGTATATTTCTATTTGATGAATCATTAACATTATACTTTCCTTTAGCTCTTCATTATTTTTAGTTTTTTTTTTTTTGTTGTTGTTTTTTGTTTTTTGTTTTTTTGAGACAGTGTCTCACTCTGTCACCTAGGCTGGAGTGCAATGGTGCAATCTTGGCTCACTGCAACCTCCGCCTCCCAGATTCAAGCAATTCTCCTGCCTCAGCTTCCCAAGCCAAGTAGCTGGGACTGTGGGCACATACCACCATGCCCAGCTAATTTTCATATTTTTAGTAGAGACAGGATTTCACTGTGTTGGCCAGGCTGGTCTTAAAATCCTGACCTCAAGTTATCCATCTGCCTCGACCTCCCAAAGTGCTGGGATTACAGGCATGAGCCACTGTGCCCAGACTCTCTTTAGTTCTTGAACATATTTATAATAAGTCTTTGTCTGCCAAGTCTAATATTTAGGCCCTCTAAGAGGCAGTTTCTATGTTTTTTGCTGGTTTGGGTCAAACTTTTCTATTTTTTTCATGTATAATAGGTTTTTTGTTGAAAACTACACATTTTAGATACTATACTGGACCAACTCTGAATTCTGTGTTTCCATACCATAAGTCCTGGACTAACTCTGTAGAGTCTTTCTCCCTTGAATCCTGTAGCTACTGATATCTCTTAAGTTTTTTTTATTTCTTAATCATTTTTTAATTGTTAAGACAAGTCTCCTGGGGGTTGCACTTGAGTCAACATAGCTTAATGGTGAGCTGAGGATTGATCAGAGGTTTTGCTTAATTCCCTTGAGCCAGTAAGCCTTCCACCTTTTGCCAGTGCATCTCTGTGTTGGTTGGGAAACACATTAAAAATTTAGGCCTTTTACAAGTCTAACTGGGATTTTACTTTCAGTCATGCCTTCTGATGTTTCCTTTATAAGTGTCCTAGATTTCATACTTATCTGGAAATGTGTGGATAGCTAGGTATCCTCCTACTATCCACACTACTATCCTGTAGTCCCTCCTAAGCATATTTAGCCTTCTAGATTACAGCGGGTATGTGTGAGATTGTCAAGGTTCACTGTGGCTGCCTTATTCCCCAAATTTTCCTATTATATTTCTTTTTTTAATTATTATTATACTTTAAGTTTTAGGATACATGTGCACAACGTGCAGATTTGTTACATATGTATACATGTGCCATATTGGTGTGCTGCACCCATTAACTCGTTATTTAGCATTAGGTATATCTCCTAATGCTATCCCTCGCCCCTCCCCGCACCCCACAACAGTCCCCGGTGTGTGATGTTCCCCTTCCTGTGTCCATGTGTTCTCATTGTTCAATTCCCACCTATGAGTGAGAACATGCAGTGTTTGGTTTTTTGTCCTAGCGATAGTTTGCTGAGAATGATGGTTTTCAGCTTCATCCATGTCCCTACAAAGGACATGAACTCATCATTTTTTATGACTGCATAGTATTCCATGGTGTATATGTGCCACATTTTCTTAATCCAGTCTATCATTGTTGGACATTTGGCTTGGTTCCAAGTCTTTGCTATTGTGAATAGTACCACAATAAACATACGTGTACATGTGTCTTTATAGCAGCATGATTTATAATCCTTTGGGTATATACCCAGTAATGGGATGGCTGGGTCAAATGGTATTTCTAGTTCTAGATCCCTGAGGAATTGCCACACTGACTTCCGCAATGGTTGAACTAGTTTACAGTCCCACCAACAGTGTAAAAGTGTTCCTATTTCTCCACATCCTCTCCAGCACCTGTTGTTTCCTGACTTTTTAATGATTGCCATTCTAACTGGTGTGAGATAGTATCTCATTGTGGTTTTGATTTGCATTTCTCTGATGGCCAGTGATGAGCATTTTTTCATGTGTTTTCTGGCTGCATAAATGTCTTCTTTTGAGAAGTGTCTGTTCATGTCCTTCGCCCACTTTTTGATGGGGTTGTTTGTTTTTTTCTTGTAAATTTGTTTGAGTTCATTGTAGATTCTGGATATTAGCCCTTTGTCAGATGAGTAGGTTGCGAAAATTTTCTCCCATTCTGTAGGTTGCCTGTTCACTCTGATGGTGCTTTCTTTTGCTGTGCAGAAACTCTTTAGTTTAATTAGATCGCATTTGTCAATTTTGGCTTTTGTTGCCATTGCTTTTGGTGTTTTAGACATGAAGTCCTTGCCCATGCCTATGTCCTGAATGGTATTGCCTAGGTTTTCTTCTAGGGTTTTTATGGTTTTGGGTCTAACATGTAAGTCTTTAATCCATCTTGAATTAATTTTTGTATAAGGTGTAAGGAAGGGATCCAGTTTCAGCTTTCTACATATGGCGAGCCAGTTTTCCCAGCACCATTTATTAAATAGGGAATCCTTTCCCCATTTCTTGTTTTTGTCAGGTTTGTCAAAGATCAGATAGTTGTAGATATACAGCATTATTTCTGAGGGCTCTGTTCTGTTCCATTGTTCTATATCTCTGTTTTGGTACCAGTACCATGCTGTTTTGGTTACTGTAGCCTTGTAGTATAGTTTGAAGTCAGGTAGCATGATGCCTCCAGCTTTGTTCTTTTGGCTTAGGATTGACTTGGCAATATGGGCTTTTTTTTGTTTCCGTATGAACTTTAAAGTAGTTTTTTCCAATTTTGTGGAGAAAGTCATTGGTAGCTTGATGGGGATGGCATTGAATCTATAAATTACCTTGGGCAGTATGACCATTTTCATGATATTGATTCTTCCTGCCCATGAGCATGGAATGTTCTTCCGTTTGTTTGTATCCTCTTTTATTTCCTTGAGCAGTGGTTTGTAGTTCTCCTTGAAGAGGTCCTTCACATCCCTTGTAAGTTGGATTCCTAGGTATTTTATTCTCTTTGAAGCAATTGTGAATGGGAGTTCACTCATGATTTGGCTCTCTGTTTGTCTGTTATTGGTGTATAAGAATGCTTGTGATTTTTGCACATTGATTTTGTATCCTGAGAGGTTGCAATCCTAGTCTTGGATAAAACAGACTTTAAACCAACAAAGATCAAAAGAGACAAAGAAGGCCATTACATAATGATAAAGAGATCAATTCAACAAGAAGAACTAACTATCCTAAATATATATGCACCCAATACAGGAGCACCCAGATTCATAAAGCAAGTCCTGAGTGACCTACAAAGAGACTTAGACTCCCACACAGTAATAATGGGAGACTTTAACACCCCAGTGTCAACATTAGACAGATCAATGAGGCAGAAAGTTAACAAGGATATCCAGGAATTGAACTCAGCTCTGCACCAAGCGGACCTAATAGACATCTACAGAACTCTCCACCCCAAATCAACAGAATATACATTCTTTTCAGTACCACGCCACACCTATTCCAAAATTGACCACATAGTTGGAAGTAAAACACTCCTCAGCAAATGTAAAAGAACAGAAATTATAACAAACTGTCTCTCAGACCACAGTGCAATCAAACTAGGACTCAGGATTAAGAAACTCACTCAAAACCGCTCAACTACATGGAAACTGAACAACCTGCTCCTGAATGACTACTGGGTACATAACGAAATGAAGGCAGAAATAAAGATGTTCTTTGAAACCAATGAGAACAAAGACACAACATACCAGAATCTCTGGGACACATTCAAAGCAGTGTGTAGAGCACTAAATTTATAGCACTAAATGCCCACAAGAGAAAGCAGGAAAGATCTAAAATTGACACCCTAACATCACAATTAAAAGAACTAGAGAAGCAAGAGCAAACACATTCAAAAGCTAGCAGAAGGCAAGAAATAATTAAGATGAGAACAGAACTGAAGGAAATAGAGACATAAAAAAACCTTCAAAAAATCAATGAATTCAGGAGCTGGTTTTTTGAAAAGATCAACAAAATTGATAGACCACTAGCAAGACTAATAAAGAAGAAAAAAGAGAAGAATCAAATAGACACAATAAAAAATGACAAAGGGGATATCACCACCGATCCTACAGAAATACAAACTACCATCAGAGAATACTATAAACACCTCTACACAAATAAACTAGAAAATCTAGAAGAAATGAATAAATTCCTCGACACATACACTCTCCCAAGACTAAACCAGGAAGAAGTTGAATCTCTGAATAGACCAATAACAGGCTCTGAAATTGAGGCAATAATTAAGAGCTTACCAACCAAAAAAAGTCCCGGACCAGATGGATTCACAGCCGAATTCTACCAGAGGTACAAGGAGGAGCTGGTACCATTTCTTCTGAAACTATTCCAATCAATAGAAAAAGAGAGAATCCTCCCTAACTCGTTTTATGAGGCCAGCGTCATCCTGATACCAAAGCCTGGCAGAGACACAGCAAAAAAAGAGAATTTTAGAGCAATATCCTTGAGGAACATTGAGGCAAAAATCCTCAATAAAATACTGGCAAACCGAATCCCACAGCACGTCCAAAAGCTTATCCACCATGATCAAGAGGGCTTCATCCCTGAGATGCAAGTCTGGTTCAACCTACGAAAATCAATAAACGTAATCCAGCATATAAACAGAAACAAAGGCAAAAACCACAGGATTATCTCAATAGATGCAGAAAAGGCCTTTGACAAAATTCAACAACCCTTCATGCTAAAAACTCTCAATAAATTAGGTATTGATGAGACGTATCTCAAAATATTAAGAGCTATTTATGACAAACCCACAGCCAATATCATACCAAATGGGCAAAAACTGGAAGCATTCCCTTTGAAAACTGGCACAAGACAGGGATGCCCTCTCTCACCACTCCTATTCAACATAGTGTTGGAAGTTCTGGCCAGGGCAATCAGGCAGGAAAGGGAAATAAAGGGCATTCAATTAGGAAAAGAGGAAGTCAAATTGTCCCTGTTTGCAGATGTCATGATTGTATATCTAGAAAACCCCATCGTCTCAGCCCAAAATCTCCTGTTATATTTCTTGCAAGTCTACAGGTTTATTTCTTGTACCTGCCAGTATCATAGTCCCAAGCCAACTGAGATGTTGGCCTCTCCTGGGGTATGCACACCATTCCAAATCAAATTAGCCTCCTCCAGCTGTGGAGCTGCTGGTTTGGGGAAATTATTCTCCCCTTTTAGAACTACCAAGGTAATGGAAGCTGGAAGAGGAGGCTTTGCTCAAAATTACTTCAATTAGCTACTTTGTTATTAATGAATATTAATATGTTTTCTGACTTTTTGGCAGTGAACATCTTTATGAAGATTTCACTTCTTACCATGTGTATTAGTTTTCTAGGCTTGCCATAACAAATTATCACAAATTTCATGGCTTAAAACAACAAAAATTGCTTCTCTGATATTTTAGGAGGCCAGAAATCTGAAATCAGAGCTTCAACAGGATTGGTTTCTTCTGGGAGTTTTGAAAGAGAATCTATTCCATGCCTCTTTCCTAGCTTCTGGTGGCTTCCAGCAATGCTTAGCCTAGCAACATCTCTCCAATCTTCATTGTCACATGGTATTCTTCTCTCTGTGTCTGTGTATCTGAATTTCCTTCTCCTTTCTCTTATAAAGACAGAAGTCATTGGATTTAGGACCCACTGTAATCTAGTATGACCTTATGACATAATTACATCTTCAAAGATCCTGTTTCCAAATGAGCTCACATTCTGAGATTCTGGTAGACATAAATTTTGGGGGACACTATTCAATCCGGTATACCATTCGTTATGAAGTAGCACCTGAAAATCTGAATGGTCTCTGGTGTTGATTAGGTTATCTTTTTGTGAAAATTAGTTTGAAAATGAATGGAACAGCAAGCTAACTTGACCTTTTTTTGTTTGGGTGGTTCTTTAAGTTAAAATAATTCACACCCACTTTTTTATTTTTTTATTTTTTCAATACTATTAAGAAAAAGGCAGAGAGATCTGTGGACAGGAAAGTGTTGGCAGAGCCTTACACTTCTCAACTCTGACTTACATGTCTGCTTTTATTCTAGAGCCAAATAACTATCGGACCATGCATGGCCGGGCAGTAAATGGCAGCCAGTTGGGAAAGGATTACATCCAGCTGAAGAGCCTGTTGCAGCCCATCCGGATTTATTCCAGAGCCAGCTTATATGGCCCTAATATTGGGCGGCCGAGGAAGAATGTCATCGCCCTCCTAGATGGGTAGGTCAGATTATTTAGCTTTTCTTATGACATTGTTCATTTAATGAATAATGTATTTGCATTTCTCCTGGTTATTTATTTATTTATTTTGGTCTTAAGAAAAAAGGAGGGACTCTTTCCATAGTGGCTTCACCCACTCTAAGTCAGAGATTCTCCATCTTTCTCATCATTCTAGGCCTTCTATAGTCAACAGGGGGTAGTGGGATGGGGAAGGTATATCACAATCTCTAGGATGGGTTGGAAAGGAAACATTGTTTGAAAAACCACCATTAATATTATGCATCTTATAGCATCATTTTATATTTAAAAAAAATTACTTTATACCAGTGTCCTCTTGTAGAAAGTGAAGCTTTACAAAGTCTTGGCCAGCAAAGCTGGGTTAAAAAGTTGAAAAACACTACAAATACTGGTAGATTAAAGGTCTTAATAGGCCTATTAGCAGATATTCTAGAGAATTGCTACCTCTTTTCCTATTTAGTTTTGACTGAATCTGACAATCGTTTTTTAAAATCACCTAAGGCAAGGAAAGATACTGATCAGGAATTTTTCTTTTATGTGTCAGAAAAAAAATAGAGATTTATCTCTCAATGTATATGTACTAAATATACAGTGAAATATAACTAGAAACACATAAACATCCCCAGCAACTTGAACTAACAATAACAAAAATGTCAGCACTCTAAATTACCAGCTCTGTATTCCTTTCTAATCCTCCTGGTTATACAGATATAATTTTACATAGTTGTGATCATTGTATATGCATCATTTTGAGTGCTGCATTTTTTACTCATTGCTTCACATGACCCTTTCCTTATTTCTACATAGTTCTCATATTGTCATTCTTAATAGCAATAAAATATAACATTGCATTAATGCACCAAAGTCTGCCTAAGCATTCCCTCACTGTTGGGCATTGGACTTTTTCCAAATTTTGTTTGTAATATATAGCACAGCTATAAACATTTTTATACAAATCGGTTATTTATTTCTTTTGAATTACATCCTTGGGCTATATTCCAAAAAGTAGGGTTTCTTGGTCAAAGTATATGATAATTTTTATGGCTTTTATATTTGTTGCCAAATTTTTTTCAGAACACTTTCATCAGGTTTCAGGGCAGCAATGTATTAGTATATCTTTTCCCCCAATATTCTATAGCAATGAATGTTGTCAATTTTATTAATTTACCCTATTTTGATTAATGCAAGATCATGTTGCATGCTTGTTTAAACTTGAATTCTGTTAACTATGAAAAGAACTCAGCATTTTCAAATCCTTATGTTGTCTTGTTTCCTCTTATCCCAAATTTGGTTGGTAACACAATAACCATTTTGCCTGAGACCCAGACATGGAAGCCGTTTTAGATCAGTCTTTTCCTTTGCTCACACACTCAATTAGTTATTAAGTACTATAATTTCTGATTTCTTAGTATCCCTCATATCCCATTTTCTTTTCATTTTTATTTTAAACCTTATTGTTTTTAATCCTAAGTGATTTCTTGATATCTAGCTAGCCTCAAACTCTAATAATTTTTCCATATAGATTCCTGAGTAGTTATTTTTTATTGTTGTTTTTTAAACACAGAGTCTCACTCTGTCAGCCAGGCTGGAGTGCAGTGGCGTGATCTTGGCTCACTGCAACCTCCATCACCTGGGTTCAAGCAATTCTCCTGCCTCAGCCTCCCGAATAGCTGGGATCACAGGTGTGTGCCACCACGCCTGGCTACTTTTTGTATTTTTAGTAGAAATGGGGTTTCACCATGTTGGTCAGGCTGGTGTTGAACTCCTGACCTCAGGTAATCCACCCGTCTTGGCCTCCCAAAGTGCTGGGATTACAGAGTAGTTTTTTTTTTCTTTTTTTGTTTTTTTAAATGCAACATCTGGTCAAGTCACTTCTGCTTGAAATCCAAACCCTTTCAGATGCACTCATGACCTTTAGGGTCTGTGCCTGCCTAAATTTGCAGCTAATAAGCAGTGATACCCTCTTACCCTCTAATTACATCTAACTACATCAAAGTACAGTAAATTTTTAATGTAAATTTTGGAAGATGCCATACTCTTTTATACCTTTACATCTTTTTATTTTGTGTAATTTTGTTAAGAATACCAGCCTCTCCTCTTGTTTTTCTCCTTTCTCTAGATCTTCTCTGACATGTTGAGGCAGGATTTCTTGGGGCCTCCTCTGTCCTTGCATGGCACTGTATTTTTCTGCTATAGCACTTACCAAATTGATGATAACATTTGTTTATATATCTGCCAGCCATAATAAACCACAGAGTAGGGTCAGGACCCCATTTGTTTTATTCATTCTATATCTTCAGAATCTAGGAATATAGTAAATGCGTTATAAATGCTTGTTGAATAAGTAGTATCTGTCTTATTCAACAACTGATTTTAAGGTCATCCAACATAAAAACAGGATGCATAATTGTAATTATGAAGCATTGAAAAGCATTGTATAAATAATGATTTGAATGGATTATGCTGATTTTATAAATCATGACTAACTTCAGTTTTATGAAACTATACCAATGTCTATGTTTTTAAAAAATTTTATTGATACAGAAAAATCGTATGTATTTGTTGTACATATCTATGACAATTTTTTAAATTATTTCTTTGTGTTGGGAACATTCCAAATCCTTCTAGCTATTTGGAATATACAATGAGCCACTGTTAACTATTGTCACACTACTGTGCTATTGAACACTAGAACTTATTCCTTCTATCTAACTGTGTTTTTGTACCCATTAACCAACCTCTCTTCATCCTCCCTCTCTCTTTCCCTTCCTAGCCTCTGGTTACCACCAATTCTCTACCTCCGTGAGGTCCACTTTTTCATTTGCTCCTACAAGTGCCTGAGAACATACAATATTTGTCATTTCATGCCTGGCTTGTTTCACTTAGTATAGTGTCTTCCAGTTCCATCCATGTTGCTGAAAATGACAGAATTTCACTCTTTTTATGGCTGAATAGTATTCCATGTGTATGTATACTACATTTTCTTTATCCATTCATCCTTTGATGGACACAGGTTGATTCCATATCTTGACTATTGTGAATATTGCTGAAATAAGCATTGAAGTGTGCATAATCTTTTTGATATACTAACTTCCTTTATTTTGGATATATACCCATAGGTGGGATTGCTGGGTAAGCTTTTTTACTGAGGTAGTTACAGAACTAAACAGGACTGTCTTTCCAGTTAGGATATGAACTCTATGAAGACAGAGATAGAATCTTCATGTTCATATTTAATATCTTCAAGGATTAGCCTGTGGCCTGGAAAATGGGAATTACTTAACAAAATGCTTATTTTATTGTTTTCATTTCCTCATTTGGGAACTGGCTATTCTTAATCATCAGTTTTATCTAAAGTCATGAGAATTACTATTTAGAGTTATATCAGTTTCTTGTTTTTCTTTTGTAAACTTTTATGCATCATCTATGTAATGACAATTTTATCTTAATCTAGTGCTTTTCTTGTGTGTGTCCCAAAACATGTTTTTATTGTTTTAGAAGTTTCTTTTCATTACGATTTTTCTTGTCTCATATTGTTCAACAAGCTCTGCCTACAAAATAGAAATCCTAGTCAAAAGGAGATTTATCTAAAAAAAATATATATCCAATAACAGAGAAAAACCTATACCTCTACTTTGACAAATCTACTTAGTCCCTAATTTTTAAAAATGAGTACAGGCAAACCTCATATTTATTGTGCTTCACATATATTGAATTTTTTATAAATTGAAGATTTGTGGTACCTCACTTCATGTCTCTGTGTCACATTTTGGTAATTCTTGCAACATGTCAAGCTTTTTCATTATTGTTATATCTATTATGGTGATCTGTAATCAAAGATCTTTGTTGCTGCTATTGTAACTATTTTGGAGTGCCATGAACTATAAGATGGCAAACTTAATCAACAAATGTGTGTTCTGTCTGCTCCACCCACCAGCCATTCTCCCATCTCTCTCCCTGTTCTCAGGCTTTTCTATTCCCTGAGACGCAACAATATTAAAATTACACCAATAAATAACACTACAATGGCCTCTGAGTGCTCAAGTGAAAGACTTACATGTCTCTCACTTTAAGGCAGAAGCTCAACACGATTAAGCTTAATGAGGAAGGCATGTTGAAAGCCATGACAGGCTGAATGCTAGGCTTCTTGTGCCAAACAGGTAGCCTAGCTGTGAATGTAAAGGTAAAGTTCTTGAAGGAAATTAAAAGTGCTACTTTGGTGAACACAAGAATGATAAGAAAGTGAAACAGCCTTATTGCTGCTATGGAGAAGGTTGTAGTGATCTAGATAGAAGATCAAACCAGCCACAATATTCCCTAAGCCAAATCCTAATGCAGGAAAAGACCCTAACTCTCTTCAATTCTATAAAGGCTGAGAGAGGTGAGGAAGCTACAGAAGGAAAGTTGGAAGCTAGCAGAGGTTAGTTTATGAAGTTTAAGGAAATAAACTATCTCCATAACATAAAAAGTACAAGGGGAGGCAGCCAGTGCCCTACAGAAGATGCAATTAAGATAATTAATGAAAGTGACTACACTAAACAACCGATTTTCAATATAGATGAGACATCCTTCTCTTGGAAATCTGAAACTCTGAAAATCGTAGGGTCTCTATGAATTATGTTTAATCTACTCCACCTGTGCTCTATAAGTGGAAAAATACAGCCTGGATAACAGCATATCTGTTTACAGCATGGTTTACTGAATAGTTTACACCCACTACTGAGACCTACTGCTCAGGAAAAAAAGATTCCTTTCAAAATATTACTGCTCAATGACAATGTGCCTGGTCACCCAAGAGCTCTGATGGAAATGTACAAAGAAATTAATTTTTTAAGCCTGCTAACTCACCCTCCATTCTGCAGCCTAGAGATCAAGGAGTAATGTTGACTTTCAAGTCTTATTATTTAAGAAATACATTATTTGAGAAGTACATTTTATAAGGCCATAGCTGCCATAGATAGTGATTCCTTCTCTGATGGATCTGGGTAACGTTAATTGAAAACCTTCTGGAAAAGACTCACCATTCCAGATGCCATTACGAACATTTGTGATTCATGGGAAAAGGTTGAAATAGCATTATTAACAGGAGTTTGGAAGAAGTGGACTCTAGCCCTTGTGGATGACTTTGAGGGATTCAAGACTTCAGTGGAGTAAGTAACTGCAGATGTGGTGGGCATAGCAAGAAGACTGGAATTAGAAGTGTAGCCTGAAAATGTGACTCAGTTGTTGCAATCTCATGATGGAATGTGAATGGATGATGAGTTGCTTATAAGTGAGCAAATAAAAAGGTTTCCTGAGATGGAATCTACTCCTGATGAAGATTCTCTGAACAGTGTTGAAATGATACAAAAGGATTTAGAATATTACATAAACTTAGTTGATAAAACAATGGCAGAGTTTGACAGGATTGACTCCAATTTTGAAAGAGTTTCTACTGTGGGTAAAATGCCATCAACCAGCATTGAATGCTACAGAGAATTCTTCCATGAAAGGAAGAATCACTTAATGTGGCAAACATCACTGTTGTTTTATCTTAAGAAATTGCCACAGCCATCCCAGCCTTCTAGTAATCACCACCTTGATCAGTCAGCAGCCATCCATATCAAGGCAAGACCCTCTATCAGCAAAAAGATTATGACTCACTGAAGGCTCAGATGATCGTTAGCATTTTTAGCAATAAAGTATTTTGAATTAAGGTATATACATTGTTCTTTTAGACATAATGCTGTTGCATACTTAATAGACTATGGTATAGTGTAAACATAACTCTTATATATACTGAAAAACCAAATAATTTGTGTGACTCTCTTTATTGTAATATTCACTTTATTGCCATGGTCTGAACCTGCAATACCTCTGTGGTATGCCTGTAGAGAGCCAAAGATCACAAGACATAAAAAAGAAATCAGTAGCATGAAACATAAAAACCAAGATAAATTAATTGAACAGTTGACCCAAGAAGAATTATAATTCAAGATCCAGTGCTTTAAAAATAAAAATCTGTAATTGGTATCCTTATAATGATATAGAAAGATACAGTATTTATGGAGTAAAAACACATTTCTATGAAAAAGCTACGAATCAGTACAAAAAGATCATTTTGAAAGTAAATATATTCTTGCTGAAATTTTCTAATAAAGTTTAAGGAGTGATTTCTTAGATACAACACTAAAGGCAAATGTGATAAAATATATCAATGATAAATTGGACTTTACCAAAACTAAGAACTTTTGTGTGTCAAATGACACCATCAAGAATGTGAACAGATAACATGCAGAATAGGATAAAATATTTGCAATCATATATCTGATAAGAGAATGGTATCCAGAATATATTTAAAGAATTCTTACAACTCAACAGTGAAAAGACAAATTACCTAACTAAAATATGGACAGAAAGGATTTGAGTGGACATATTTCCTAAGTTATACAAATGGCCAATAAGCACATGAATAGATACTTAACATTGTTAGTTGTTAGGGAAATGCAAATCAAAACCACAGCGAGATACCACCTCACATCCACTGAAATAGCTATAATAAAAAAAAATACAATAACAAGTATTGGAGAGGATGTAGAAAAATTGGAACCCTTATACAATGCTAATGGGAATATAATACGGTTCAGCTGCTTTGGAAAACAGTCTGGCAATTACTTAAAATGTTAAATGTAGTTAACATAAGACTAAGCACTTCCTAAGAGACAGAAAAACATATATCCACACAAAAACTTGTACACGAATATTCATAGCAGCAGTATTCATAATAGCTAAAAAATAGAAACAATCCAAATGTCCATCACTTGATTAATAGATAGGGAAAATGTGGTATATCCATACAATTAAATATTATTAGACAATGAAAAGAAACGAAGCACCAATACATGTTATAACATGGATAAACCTTAAAAATATTATGGTCACTGAAGGAAGCCAGTCACAAAAGGCCATACATTGTATGGTTCCTTTTATATTAAATGTCACAAATCAATAGAAAGAAAACATAGTTTAGTAGTTGCTTAGGGCTGGTGAAGATTGTGGGGAAATGAGGAGTGTCTGTAATGGATACAGGGTTTCTTTTTGGAATGATGAAATATTCTAGAATTAGATTTTTAATGGTTGTACAACACTTAAAATATAATAAAAACTATTGAATTGAACTCTTCTTTGAGTGAATTGTATGATATGTAAATTATATTTCCAAAAAGCGTTTAAGAGTCTAATAAAATATTTAGAAGATAAAAGATAAAGCTCCTATACACAGAGCTTTATACAGAGACAGAGAAATATTACCGATATAGAGAATCAATTAAGGATATCCAACGGCTGGCTTATAGGAGAGCCAGATCGCGAAAGAAGAAAGAGAAGTATGGTTACAGGAAGAATGAAAACTTTACGAACCTTGACAATATAAAAGTAAAGGGACAGTTGATAGAAATAGAAGGTAGAAATGGAGAGAAGAAATACCAAATGTGAAGGGTGATATCCTTATATAATATATGGTGATTCAGAAAATATTGTCTAAACTATTAGAATAATAAATGGAGAGGTAAAGGAGAGGGGACCCAGTAAACCAAGCACATGGAATTTGCTTGACTCTTGGTTAGAATGACTTATGGCAGCACTTTCTTAAATATGCTCTGGAGAATATCACTTCTACAGGATATTAACATTATGTGGAGGAAAAAAAAATAAAATGTTCCATGGTCAAGTAAGCTTGAGAAATGCTTGGATCCACACATTTACTGAAACACTTACCTGTGCTTTTAATATATTAGTTTACATTCGGAATCTCCAAGAAGGGGATTTAGCATGCTGAATTTTCTGAATTTTTTTGACCACAGCATCTTACTTTCAGAGACCATCTTGAGGGATTAATGTTCCACTAACATGTTTGGATCACACTGACTTCGAATATGCACTCTGGTTTCGGTGGGTGATGGCAGCAAAGGAAACATTAAAAAAAGAATTACAATTTGGAGAATTCAGAGAACCTGGATTGCCTCAGTACCCTCATTACTACTGTACTTGCGTGCATCTTGTTCCCCTCCTATCTGTTCACTCAGTTGCCAAAAGAATCATTTACAAACCTAGTTCATATGATGTCAGTCACTTGCTAAAGATGCTTTAATGACTTTTCATTGCTCTTAGAAAAAATGTAATCTCTTGACCATGGCCTGCAGGGCTCTACAATGAATGAGCTAACCTCTATCCAGATCTTCATTTTTATCTTCTACCACATTCTCTTTTTCTTACCTCACTCAGTCTTCATGGGCCTGGTTATGTGCTAAGCTAGTACCATGCTAGAGCAGGCTCCTCCCCACATGGCTGGTTTCTTCTCATCCATCAGAGTGCTTCCTTGAGTCATCTAGCGAAGTAATTCTCTATCTAAACTAACAGGCTATAGATAGTTATACTTTCTAACTATATATTTATTGTTTGTTTGCTTGTCCTTTATAGATTATAAATTCCATGAGGGCAAGAAGTATGCTGTATTTACTATTGTATATGCAGTGCTAGCAACAAGCCTAGTACATAGTAGGTACTCCAGTTTGTTGAATGAGTGAAGAATGAAGAATGGAAGTTAATCCAACATTCTACAGAATTGCTAGTGGAATATTCTACCCTGAACCTGTGTTAGAATAGAAAGCTAGACAGAGTTTTCTGCTCCTATCGTGGCTCAGAGAGCTATGGGAAGCATTTAAATTTGAGCAAAGGAGATAGAAGCAGGACAAAACTAGGAAGCAAATAACGGTCTTTGCCATCACGGCAGACCACATGATATATGCTATATGTTCAATAAAGCACAAATAGAAAAATTGCCATTTTATATCCAGATTTCTGTCTTTAGTTGTGTCTAATCACCAACACTTCTACTAAGTGCCTAATCCTGATTTATCGATTCCATCTTTTCCACAAAGCATGGATAGGTGTGAAAGCTGTCTAAGTGGATGAGGATGGAAATTTTACTGTATTCCTATACACAGACTTCCATTGTGACTTTTATGGGCCCAAGGCACTTTTAACTTCATGAGTCCCTTCCTTAAAGACATATTAAAAATTATATTTACACTCCATTGATATAAAGACATATAACAATTTTTTTCAACCTTAAACTTGTTTTTTTTTCTTCTAATTTTAACCAAAAAAAAAAAGTGGTCTATAAAAGTGTTGTGGTTCCCAGGCACTATGCCTACTGTGCCTAATGGACAATTCAGTCCTGTCTGTACATGCCAAGAAGAGAATTCAAATAGAGACAAAGGTAATTTTGGATATTTAATTGCTATGATATCCACTCGAGACATCAGTCTCCTCATAGGTGGATAGTAATAAGTTATTTAAGATGTCCCTTTCATGTTTAACTTTCATGAGTTCTGTGATAGTTTGGCACATGACAGACGAGTTCCTGATTAATTTTCTAATACATAACAGTAGCCTTCTGTTTTCTCTAATAGTGAATCAATATAGCAGGATGGTGAAGAGCCTGCACTTTGGAACTAGATGAGACCTGGATTATCAATTAGCTGAATTGTTTTCATTGTTGTTGTTGTTTTGACACAGGGTCTCACCCTGTCACCCAGGATGGAGTACAGTGATACACACATAGCTCACTGCAGCCTCTAACTTCTGGGCTCAAGCAATCCTCCTGCCTCAGCCTTCCAAATTGCTAGAATTACATGTGTAAGCCACCATGCCCGGCCATGTGTGAATGACTTTGAGCCAGATACTTCAAGTCTCTGGGTCATCTGGAGCCTCAATTGTTAAGAACAGATATATTTGCAAGATGAAAAGGCAGGTTTCAGTCTAATAGCTTTTTTGCATATGACTCAATGTAGCTTTCTAAGCAGTTCAGAGAATTGAGTGAGGAAAGGAACTAGAAAGATTAGCTACAATAACATGTCAGTATAATGAGGGTAATCACAGCTCTACTTTCTGTCTAAAAACCTGCTTATACCACTTTCTTGTTTGGAGCAGGAAGATGCACAGCTGGGTGCAATTTGGTGCACAGAGTAATTATCACGATGTTATTCCTAATAATTGTTCTGTTTTATTTCAGCTATGAAATAGTTTTATGACTTGACCAAATTACAGGAGGAGAGAAGATAACAATATATTACTCTTAGTTTATAAGATGAAAATTTCCATCTCTCCACCTCTAGAGAGACCAAAGCTGTTCAGTGCTCATTGACAGGAAAGTACTGTATACTGCAAAGGTCTACTCCCTAGCTGAGAATTGTGTTAATGACCAGTTACTTCTAAACTTGCTTTCATTTACTTTTATTTTGTTCCTGAAAAGGCCTTCTTTGCTGATTGAGAAAGCAGACTACTTCTTTACCCAAACTCAAGCTTTTGAGTTACTGTCATTATAATGGAGGACGTCTCTCCGTCTCTAATACCAGAGAAGTCAGTCTGTCGAACATTGGAGATGGAGGCTGGAGTCCTGAAACATAGACTTCGATTTAACACTTTACTAGTCAGATGGTCTTGAGAAATATTCTTCCTCATTTTCTTATTTTCCAGTTTTTCCTCTCTTCCCTTTTCTTTCCCTCACAACCCTGCTTTCCCCTCCAAGAATGCTCTCCCCTTATAGGTGCTGCTAAAATTAGAATTTGTCAGAAGTGTAGTCCATGGTCCTCCTGCATTAGAAGCACCTAGAGGGATTGCTAAGCATGCAGCATGATTCTTAGGCTCCAGCTCAGATCTCCTGAAGCAGATGTGTGGGGATGTGAGCTAGATATTGGCATTTTGAATAAAGACCTCAAAGAATTCTTTACACACTAATGTATGAGAACCACTACCCTGTAATATAGGCAAAGCAAGTTTTATTATCTTTATTTTACATATCAAAGAATGTAGGTGCACAAATATTAAATGATTTACAAAGCTCAAAAACCAGAACCAAGAAGAGGAAACTGACATTTATTGAGTGCCAACAGTGTACCAGGCACTACCTTTGTTTCTCGTTTTCTTGTTAATTCTCACAACACTTTTGGGAAATAGGTTCTGTTCTTTCCATATGACATGAATCAAGGAGGTTAAACAACTTACCCAAGGTCACATGGCTAATTAACTGTGGAGCCAGGTCACAAATCAGATAAGTGTCTGACTCTGGGGCCCATTCTCTTGCTATTCAGTGATGCTATTTTTCTGAATCTTCATCTTTCAATTAAGCTAAATAGTCTAGCATACAAAATAAAATACAGTTCTTCTCCACCTCAGTTCCTCAGTGTTCACACTTACAGTCAGGTTTATAGCAGGGCTTGAACTCCAAAAGAAAAAGTTTGCTTTTTCATGTGAAATCCATAACAAAATCCTGATGCATTTTTCTTCCTTCTCACCAGGCTCTACAGCCAGGTCAAATCATTTCAGGTTATTAGAGCCTTCTTTGCTTGAATCCAAGTCTTTACAACTTCCTCAGCAGCATTTTGGACTGTCGAGGGGTGTGTATCATGATCTTCTAACCAGCACCTTCCAACTCCAGCCAGAGCCTTCCAGATCTCTTTCATCATCTTTTCTCATCATCTCCCATTTCCCTGTCTTTTTCTTCTTTCCAATCAAGCAAATCTATTTGGTCCTCCTTAATGTGTTATTCTCTCACATCTGCCTCTATCTTGTTCCAGACATTGTCCTATAGCCTCCCATCTCTCAACCCTTCACTGGCAGCAAATAGGCTTCATCATGGGGGCCAGTTTTAGTAAACAGGGCCTGGCACTCTATCTTGAGAAAAACTCTTAGGCCAATTGTGAGATAAATGAGGGAGTATTGAGCTCTCTTACCACAGGCTCAGCAAAAAGGAACAACACCACCTGTAGTACAAATTTGCCAACTCTGCATGGTTATAACAAGGGCTTTAGAATCAGAATTGGGTTTGAATCCCAGCTCTGCAATTAACTGCCTATGTGATCTTGAGCACAATTTCTTATCTAGAAAATAAGACTAATAATACCAACCTTATAGAGTTGTAAAATAGATAATCTGCTTACCAAATGCCTGTAAATCGGCAAATGGTAATTAACTTATTTTTTCCTTTCTTCATTCAGGATTCTCCTTAAATTAAACTGCCAGGAAGTAACTTTTATCAACAAGATGGATTGGTCGAAGAGTCTCACCCATCTTAATTCCTGTATATTTAAGGCTCTATAAACCTATCAAACTAAGGGAAACATAAGCTCCAAGGGAAGCCTAAATAGAGATCTGCACTAGCCATTAAAGTCAACAAACATATAACTATATACTATTTATTGGTCTACTGCCAATGTGATATTATTAATATACATAAATAGGGATGGGGAGAGGAGAGACAAGGAGTGAGTGAAGGAGAAAGAAATGGAGGACTGAAGGTGAGGGAGAGAAGGGGAAAGGGAGAAAGAGAGAGGGGTCAATATTTCATTTCTTCTATGTAGCACCCAGTCTAGCTCAACATATAATTAACCATGAAAAAGTAAGTGGCTTTGGACCAAATGAAAGATGCCCCAAGATGTTGTTTATCTACAGTTCAGCCTAGTTTACTATAACTCAGGATGAATTATTTTCTCACAAGCTTTCCCTAGGCTTTTGTGTAGAACGGCTGTCACATCTTATTTGTGTTAGTTAACATAACCAAAGATTCTCTTTGTGGACAGGAAAGATCAGGCTGCTATGCTCTTATTAAAGTATGTACTCAGTTAGATATCCAGTTCCTGGTGAAGGATTTATCCCCTTTCCTGGGAGCAAAATTCAGAAATCAGATTTTAGGGTTGCAATCTGTGATCCAGAAGTAGAAATTAAACCCCAAAGACCATGAGTAAAGGTGGGCCTTATTATAATAGAGAGCTGTGATATGCCCTGGGAGAGAAGGCTCAACACTATTTCAGATACGTCATATGTGCAGGTGGATAACAAAGGAAAGAAATTCTCCCAGATTTGGAGTCCCCTGTGGGGGGGTGGGGGGAAGGAACTCTCACAATGAAAGGAGATATTTTGTTCTTTCCTATAGTAGCAGAATGGCCCTGATGGGAAGGCCCCCAAATACTGAAATGTCTGCCTGGCACTGGCCAATTTCATTAGATACAGGCCCTGTCCTCTTCCCTCTCTTGCACTTTTCTGTGTGACTGAAGATCAGCATGAGGGCAAAGACCCCTGTCCTCTGAGATCATAGTCCAGATTTCTGTCACCATAATTCAGCTATGGAAACATCCAACCTTGGAAAACCAAGATCTTCCACTCTTGTCGGTATTCACAGTCTGAGTCATCATTAACTTGTACCTTCATAGACCTAAATCTAGGGATTAGAATGGAAGTGAATGGTAGAAAGTCCTTGGATAATACCAGACCCTAAACAGAATTTCACTCTCCCAGTGGAATTTCACTCCTGACAGCACTATTCCATGTGCATGTTATTCCACCTCTAATATTACTGTTGCTGAGCATTTTGCAGCTGTGTTGAAGTTGTTCATTTATGTGGTTTGGGCCAGTTTCCGAGAAACAGGCAGAACTAGAGAGCAGAACAATCTATCAATGTTAGATTTGAACAAATAAAATAATGATCTTTTTTGGAATTGTCCTCCACAGTGTCAATACAGATATAAAAATGGAGTATAGGAATGGTATAGATTTCTGCATATAAGATATAGAAAGCCTAATGTTTAGGGAAGGTTCATGAGGGCAGGGAGAGTACTCCAAACTCATTGACTGTAATATCTGTTCTTTGGAATTGTATTTAATTATTTTTCTTCATTTGTTATTTCTGTGGTTGGTTTTCCTTTTCTAGTTTTTTAAAAATATAAATGTTATTCGAAGACTTCTGGAAACAGAATAGTTGTCCTATTTTAGATGAGGTCTTTCTAAAAAGAGAAGGATGTGTTTGGTCATCTTGCTAGAATTTGGAAATGCATATTTTGTTTGACATTGTTTGCAAATTTGATTTTTTCCTCCTCAAACTAAGTGTAGAAATGCTTCCATATGGTTGAAGTTGATCTCATCATTTTGTTAGGAAGGAAAAAGGAAAAAATGTAGCTTACAGCAATTTTTACATGAGCACATACTTAATAATGGTGTTTCCTCAAAGTTAGCTAAAACAACTTTTCTACTGCTTCAATATACCACTATGGTTAAAAAGACAATATAATTTGTCTAAAAATATTAAATTGTGATTGAAATTTTTTTTTTTTTTTGAGACGGAGTCTCACTCTGTCTCCCAGGCTGGAGTGCAGTGGCGCGATCTCGGCTCACTGCAAGCTCTGCCTCCTGGGTTCATGCCATTCTTCTGCCTCAGCCTCCCGAGTAGCTGGGACTCGGTACAGGCACCCGCCACCACACCTGGCTAATTTTTTGTATTTTTAGTAGAGACAGGGTTTCACAGTGTTAGCGAGGATAGTCTCGATCTCCGGACCTCGTGATCCGCCCGCCTCGGCCTCCCAAAGTACTGGGATTACAGGCGTGAGCCACCGCGCCCGGCCTGAGATTTTTTAAATATAATGAAACTAAACTATATTTTAATATTTTGATTTCTTATACAGAATATTAGGTGAGGATCTGACTTTAATTTTTTTCCCAAGTAGACAACAAATCACATAGCACATTTCAAAATGCTTCAGTTTTTCACATACTGAATTCCTTTTTATGTAATAAATTCTTATATAGTTTTTTAAATTTTATTCCATAGATCTCCTTACTAAATCTTGAATGTTTTAATCATTACAAATTTCATGATAATATATGGTAGATCCAATAAATGCCCCTTCATTATTCCAATTTTTCAAAATTTTCTTGGCTTCTTCCAGATGAATGTTAGAATGGTTTTGTAAAGCTTCAAAAATATCTGCTGGGATTTTTTATTCGAATTTCATTAAGCTTATAAATTGGTTTAAGAAGAATAATTGATTTTCCTCTGTAGGATCATGGTAGCTCTTTTTCTATATCTGATTTTAAAATATTTTTCTTTAAACTATATACTATTCTACTTATGGGCTCAGGATATTTCTTATTTAATTATAGATATTATGGATTTTCTTTGAGATGTAGGGTGCAGATGTGAAGAGAATACAATAACGGTAACTTTAAATATCACTAACATTTAAATAATAGTTTTCTCATTTTTTATATAATGTTCCTTTAGTTAATAGAACATTATATGAGGACTTAATTCTCACATATAGCAGAGAAAACTATTCAGTGCATGTGAGGATCTCCTGATTATAGTGTCATGAAGGACCGGTTTCCAATTTTCAACATGCCAAATTAGAAATGTTCTGAATTGCCTGTCCAGAGACTTTTAGCCAAGTAGGGCATTAATGATTTATTTGGTCTTAATTTTCTTATGAATACAGCGCTGTTAATATCAATGGCTAGTACTTCAAGTTATTTGAGGCATATTCAGAAGGACTGGAATATATTTACCACCAGTGGCATTGAAAGTCCTCTCCTGGGTCTTATCCTGGACAATAGCATTCATTATTGCAATTAAAATTTTGGCATTCCCCTCTTTCTCTTGAGCACACCAACAGTGTTTCTAAAGTGGGCCTTTTTTTTTTTTTCATTCCTACATTTCAAAGCCTCCCATGTCTCTGTAGTAATCTCTTGCCAGCTTATCTTCACCAGTATCTTTCATTTCAGTATTTAGCCAGATCCTAAAATGCAAATCTGATCCTGAGAATCCCTTGTGTGTGTTTAAAGACGGAATAAATTCAACAAACATATGTGGAGGACGAGCTGGCTATATTTTACAATATTATGTTGGGTGCTAATCATACAAAGGTAAATAGGACCTGGACTTGTACCTTGTTGTTAAGGGTAAAGGCCAGACTTATAAAGGCAACACAGGGCAGCTCCTAGTGAACTGACCAGCCTGACCTCCTGCCATTCCCTTACTTGTTCCCTGACATCTAGCCATACTGGACTTCTGTGAACAGCTCATTTAGACTCTTCTTTGTTTTGCTCATGCTATTCTTTGCCTGGGCTGCTTCTCTTGGCAAAATCCTACCCTTCTTTCAATCTCATATTCAACATTGTAGACAATGTGAAGGTTTTCTTAATCTGTTTTCCTTCTTCTAACACCATAAGGCAGACCTAACTGCACCTCTTACTGAGGTCTTCTTACTGTACTACTGGTACAAACTAACAATCTGTTACAGCACACAGAAACTTTGGTATGTCCTTGTCCACATTTCTGTCTCCTGGGCTTCATTGTGGTTGTCTTGTAGCAGAGGCCCTGAGCCAGTAACCTTTTGATACCTGCATCTAGCACATTGTCTTACAATAAGCATTGAAGGGCTCAAGTCTGTGAGAGGAAGCTAACAAGCAAAGAAGGTGCTCCAGCTTTTTCCTTTTTCTAATCAATATGGTAGTGTTTTCTCAAAGCAAAAATTCAGCTAATTTTTTGTATCTTAGAGTTTACTATACTTCCTAGCCTCAGTGAAAACAGCTTGGAGGCAGCATAAGATACTGGAAAGATGGTCGGATTTGGAATCAGAACCTGAGTTTAGCCTGCACTAACTACATGAATTTGAGCAAGTCTCATAATCTCACAACATCCTCCACTGAAATACAGAAATATCTACCTTACGGGATTGTTTTGAGGACTATGGGAAGCTATACATATAAGAAACTGAAAAGCATTTTATGACAAAGCTCTATTAATGTCAGTATTGTTTTCATTATGGTTATTTGTATATGATTATAAAACAGTTTTACATAAAATATTTCTTTTGTTTTGAATTTTACTTTAAGTTCCAGGATACAAGTACAGGACACGTAGGTTTGTTACATAGGTCTACATGTGTCATGGTGGCATGCTGCACCTATCAAACCCGTCATCTATGTTTTAAGCCCAGCATGCATTAGCTATTTATTCTAATGCTCTCCCGCCCCTCGCTCCCCCACCCCGCGACTGGACCCAGTGTGTGTTGCTCCCCTCCCTGTGTCCATGTGTTCTCATTGTTCAACTCCCACTTATGAGTGAGAACATGCAGTGTTTTGTTTTCTGTTCCTGTGTTAGTTTGCTGAGGATAATGGCTTCCAGCTTCACCCATGTCACTGCAAAGGACATGATTTCATTCCTTTTAAGGCTGCATATTATTCCATGGTGTGTCTGTATCACATTTTCTTTATTTAGCCTATCATTAATGGGCATTTGGGTTGGTTCCATGTCTTTGCTATTGTAAATAGTGCTACAATAAACATACATGTGCATATGTCTTTATAGTAGAATTATTTATATTCCTTTGGGTGTGTACCCAGTAATGGGATGGCTAGGTCAAATGGTATTTCTGGTTCTAGATCCTTGAGAAATTGCCACGCCATCTTCCACAATGGTTGAACTAATTTACATTCCCACCAACAGTGTAAAAGCATTCCTATTTCTCCACAGCCTCGCCAGCATCTATTGTTTCTTGACTTTTTAAATAATTGCCATTCTGACTGATGTGAGATGGTATCTCATTGTGGTTTTGATTTGCATTTCTCTAATGAACAATGATGTTGAGCTTTTTTTCATATATTTGTTCACCACATAAATGTCTTCTTTTGAGAAGTGTCTGTTCATATCCTTTGCCCAGTTTTTATGGGGTTGTTTTTTTCTTGTAAATTTGTTTAAGTTCCTTGTAGATTCTGGATATTAGACCTTTGTTAGATGGGTAGATTGCAAAACTTTTCTCCCATTCTGTAGGTTGCCTATTTGCTCTGATTGTAGTTTCTTTTGCTGGGCAGAAGCTCTTTAGTTTAATTAGATCCCATTTGTCAATTTTGTCTTTGGTTGCAGTTGCTTTTGGCATTTTCGTCATGAAGTCTTTTCCCATGCCTATGTCCTGAATGATATTGCCTAGGTTTTCTTCCAGGGTTCTTATGGTTTGGGGTTTTACGTTTAAGTCTTTAATCCATCTTGAGTTAATGTTTGTATAAGGTGTAAGGAAGAGGTCAAGTTTCAGTTTTCTGCATATGGCTAGCCAGTTTTCCCAGCACAATATATTAAATAGGGAATCCTTTCTCCATTGTTTGTTTTGTCCAGTTTGTCGAAGATCAGATGGTTGTAGATGTGTGGTGTTATATCTGAGGTCTCTGTTCTGTTCCATTGGTCTTTATGTCTGTTTTGGGACAAGTACCATGCTGTTTTAAATACTGTAGCCTTGTAGTATAGTTTGAAGTCAGGTAGCATGATGCCTCCAGCTTCCTTCTTTTTGCTTAGGATTGTCTTGGCTATCTGGGCTCTTTTTTTGGTTCCATATGAAATTTAAAGTAGTTTTTTCTAACTGAAAAATGTCAATCTTAGTTTGATGGGAATAGCATTGAATCTGTAAATTACTTTGGGCAGTGTGGCGATTTTCACAGTATTGATTCTTCCTATCCATGAGGATGGAATGTTTTTCCATTTGTTTGTGTCCTCTGATTTTCTTGACCAGTGGTTTGTAGTTCTCCCTGAAGAGGTCCTTCACATCCCTTGTTACCTGTATCCCTAGGTATTTTATTCTCTTTGTAGCAATTGTGAATAGGAGTTCATTCATGATTTGGCTGTTTGTCTATTGGTGTATAGGAATGCTTGTGATTTTTGCACTTTGATTTTGTCTCCTGAGACTTTGCTGAAGTTGTTTATCAGCTTAAGGAGTTTTTGGGCTGAGATGATGGGGCTTTCTAAATACAGAATCATGTCATCTACAAACAGAGACTACTTGACTTCCTCTCTTCCTATTTGAATACTCTTTATTTCTTTCTCTTGTCTGATTGTCTGTCCAGAACTTCCAATACTATGTTGAATAGGAGTGGTGAGAGAGGGCATCCTTGTCTTGGCCAATTTTCAAAGGCAATGCTTCCAGCTTTTGCCCATTCAGTATGATATTGGCTGTAGGTTTGTCATACATAGCTTGTTATTTTGAGATATGTTCCATCAATACCTATTTTATTGAGAGTTTCTAACATGAAGAGATGTTGATTTTTATCGAAGGGGTTTTCTGCATCTATTGAGATTATCATGTGATTTTTGTCAGTGGTTCTGTTTATGTGATGGATTATGTTTATTGACTTGCATATGTTGAACCAGCCCTGCATCCCAGGGATGAAGCTGACTTGATCATGGTGGATAAGTTTCTTGATGTGCTGCTAGATTTAGTTTGCCAGCATTTTATTGAGGATTTTTGCTTCAATATTGGCTTGAAGTTTTCTTTTTTTGTTGTGTTTCTGCCAGGTTCTGATATCAGGATGATGCTGGCCTCATAAAATGAGCTAGGGAGGAGTCCCTCCTTTTCAATTGTTTGGAATAGTTTCAGAAGGACTGGTACCAGCTCTTCTTTGTACCTCTGGTAGAATTCAGCTGTGAATCTGTCTGGTTCTAGGCATTTTTTGGTTGTAGGCTATTAATTACAGCCTAAATTTCAGTACTTGCTATTGGTTTATTCAGGGATTCAACTTCTTCCTGGTTTAGTCTTGGGAGGGTATATGTGTCCAGGAATGTATCCACTTCTAGATTTTCAAGTTTGTTTGTGTAGAGGTGTTTATAGCATTTTCTGATGGTAGTTTGTATTTCTGTGGGGTAAGTGGTGATATCTCCTTTATCATTTTTTATTGTGTCTGTTTGATTCTTCTCTCTTTTCTTCTTTATTAGTCTAGTTAGCAGTCTATCTATTTTGTTAATTTTTTCTGAAAACCAGCTCCTGGATTCATTGATTTTTTTTTCTTGAAGGGTTTTTCATGCGTCTATCTCCTTCAGTTTTGCTCTGATCTTAGTTATTTCTTGTCTTCTGCTAGCTTTTGGATTTGTTTGCTCTTGCTTCTGTAGCTCTTTTAACTGTGATGTTAGGGTGTTGATTTGACATCTTTCCAGCTTTCTGATGTTGGCATTTAGTGCTATAAATTTCCCTCTGCTCTAGCTGCGTCCCAGAGATTCTGGTACGTTGTCTTGTCTCTGTTCTCATTGGTTTCAAAGAACTTCTTTATTTCTTCCTTAATTTCATTATTTACTCAGGAGTCATTCAGGAGGAGGTTGTTCAAATTTCAAGTGGTTGTGTGATTTCTGAGTGAGTTTCTTAATCCTGAGTTCTAATTTGATTGCACTGTGGTCTGAGAGACTGTTATGATTTCTATTCTTTTGCATTTGCTGAGAAGTGTTTTACTTCCAATTGTGTGGTTGATTTTAGAATAAGTGCCATCTGGTTGACTTGGGGTGGAGAGTTCTGTAGATGTCTATTAGGGCCACTTGATCCAGAGCTGAGTTTAAGTCCTGAATATCCTTGTTAATTTTCTGTCTCATTCATCTGTCTAATATTGACAGTGGGGTGTTAAAGTCTCCCACTATTATTGCGTGGGAGTCTAAGTCTCTTTATAGGTCTCTAAGAACTTGTATTATGAATCTGGGTGCTTCTGTATTGGGTGCATTTATATTTAGGATAGTTAGCTCTTCTTGTTAAATTGATTCCTTTACCATTATGTAATGCCCTTCTTTGTCTTTTTTGATCTCTGTTGGTTTAAAGTCTGTTTTGTTAGAGACTAGGATTGCAACCCATGCTTTTTTTGTGTGTTCCATTTGCTTGGTAAATATTCCTCCATCCCTTTATTTTGAGCCTATGTGTGTCTTTGCACATGAGATGGGCCTCCTGAATACAGCACACCGATGGGTCTTGACTCTTTATCCAATTTGACAGCCTGTCTCTTTTATTGGGGCATTTAGCCCATTTACATTTAGGGTTAATATTGTTGTGTGTAAATTTCATCCTGCCATCATGATGCTATCTGGTTATTTTGCACACTTGTTGATGCAGCTTCTTCATAGTGTCATTGGTCTTTATATTTTGGTATGTTTTTGCAGTGGCTGGTACCGTTTTTTTCCTTTACATATTTAGTGCTTCCTTTAGGAGCTCTTGCAAGGCAGGCTGGTGGTGACAAAATCCCTCAGTGTTTGCTTGTCTGGAAATGATTTTATTTCTCCTTCATTTATGAAGCTTAGTTTGGCTGGATTTGAAATTCCTGGTTTAAAACTATTTTCTTTAAGAATGTTGAATATTGGCCCCCACTCTCTTCTGGCTTGTAGGGTTTCTGCTGAGAGGACCACTGTTAGTCTGATTGTAGTCCCTTTGTAGGTGACCTGGCCTTTCTCTCTGGCTGCCCTTAACATTGTTTCCTTCATTTTGACCTTGGGGAATCTGATGATTACGTGTCTTGGGGTTGATCTTCTCATAGATTATCTTAGTGGGGTTCTCTGTATTTCCTGAATTTGAATGTTGGCCTATCTTGCTAGGTTGGGGAAGTTTTCCTGGATGATATCCTGAAGTGTGTTTTCCAACTTGGTTTCATTTTCCCTGTCTCTTTCAGGTACTCCAGTCAGTCATATGTTCGGTCTTTTTACATAGTCCCATATTTCCCAGAGGTTTTGTTCATTCCTTTTCATTCTTTTTTCTCTATTCTTGTCTGCATGCCTTATTTCAGCAATATGGTCTTCAAACTCTGATATCCTTTCTTCCACTTGGTTGATTTGGCTGTTGGTGCTTGTGTATGCTTCACAACGTTCTCGTGCTGTGTTTTTCAGCTCTTTCAAGTTATTTATATTCCTCTCTAAACGGCTTATGGTAATTAGCAGCTCCTGTACCCTTTAATCAAGATTCTTAGCTTCTTTGCACTGGGTTAGAACATGCTCCTTGAGCTCAGCGGAGTTTGTTATTACCCACCTTCTGAAGCATACTTCTGTCAGTTCATCCATGGCATCCTCTGTCCAGTTCTGTGCCCTTGCTGGAGAGGCACTGTGATAATTTAGAGGAGAAGAGGCACTCTGGCCTTTTGGGTTTCCAGTGTTTTTTTTCACTAATTCTTTCTCATCTTCATGAGTTTGTCTACTATCGATCTTTGAGGCTGCTGACCCTTGGATGGGGTTTTTGTGGGGACATTTTTTTGTTGATGCTGTTGTTTTTGCCTTGTGTTTGTTTGTTTTTCTTGCAGTGGTCAGGTCCCTCTTCTGTAGGGCTGCTGCAGTTCACTGGGGGTTCAGTTCAGGCCCTATTCATCTGGTTCACTCCCACACCTGGAGATGTCACTTGAGGAAGCTGGAGAACAGCAAAGATGGGTGCCTGTTTCTTCCTCTGGGATCTCTGACCTCAAGGGGCACTGACCTGATGCCAATAGAAACACTCCTGTACAGGGTGTCTGACAACCCCTGTTGGAGGGTCTCACCCCAGTGGGTGGCAGGGGGTACAGGAACCTGTTTAATGAAGCACTTTGACTGAGGGGGTGTGCTTCACTTGGGGGGAAACCCACTTGTCTGGGCTGCCAGGATTCCTCAGAACTAGCAGGAGGAAAGACTAAGTCTGCTGGTCCATGGAGACTGTGGCCACCCCTCCCCCCAGGTGCTCAGGCCCAGGGAGATCAGAGTTCTGTCCCTGACTCCCTGGCTAAAGTTGTTGGAGTTCCTGCAGAGAGGCCCTACACAGTGAGGAGGGATGAGTCAAGGTCAGGCCTGAAAAGGCACTCTGTCAGCAGTCTGCCACAGCCCCTGTGTTGGGCTGCGGGGGATACCTCTTGAGACCAAGCCGTCCATTATCCCTGGCTCCAGCAGGGGAAAAGCATAGCCTGAAGCTATAGAGATGGCTGCCGCCCTTCCCCCACCCTGGGAGCTTAGTGTGTTAGGCAGCTATGGGTCCCCGAGTTGGCTGTCACCCCTCCCCTAAGGAGTTCAAACAGCTTAGACAGCAGGGAGCCACAGCTGTGGTGCTTGTCGCCCCTCCTTCTGGGAGCTCAGCAGGCTTAAGCAGACTCTAGCTTAGTGACTGTTGAGAATCTACGCAGCTCCATGGTTGGGACCCATGCCCCATTGGTGTGGGCTCATAAGTGGGATCTTCCAATCCATGAGTTACACAGTTCCATGGAAAAAGCACGTTTTCCCAGTCTGGGTAGCACACTCACTGACTGCCTTTCCTGGCTGAGGATCGGGGCTCCCTGCCCTGTGTGGCTCCCAGGTGGGCTGCAGCACCACACTGCTCTTCCTTCCTGTCTGTGGGTCACGCCAGCTGCCTAGTCAGTTCTGATGACAGAAACTGAATACCTTGGTTGTTGGTGCAGGATTGGCTCGCTGTTATGGTTTTTTTTTGTTTTTGTTTTTGTTTTGATGGCAGCCTCCGATCATCTCTGCTTCTAGTTGGCTATCTTGGCCCTGTCCCTACATAAAATATTTCTATTTCAGAGATTTTAGAAATTATTTTGGAGGAGTAAATTCCATGTAAACATTTGTTTTTACATTTCTTTCTTTGAAATGACATTTGTGTCTAAGATTGTCTAGGTTTTTTAATTTTTGGAATATCTGAGAAGGAGGTACAAAATTTCATCTCTTCCTCTTTATTCTGGGGCCATCCTACATCTAAGATTATTATCAGATCCTCCCTGCTCAGAGTGGCATAGATGGCAGGGATAATATTTTGAATATTAATCTGTTTTCTTTCTCCTTGTATTTTTCCATTTTCCTTCTATCCATTCAAGAGCTGGTTGTGTGCCTGTGACAGGATAGCGCGTGACAGGAGGAAAAGGCAAATACTGCACAAGTCTTTCTGGCTTTTGAATTCCAGAAGAGGAATTTTAGAGGCATAGGGCCAGAAATAGTGAGGAGATTGGAGCTAGTCTCCCAAACTCAAAAGAGATTGTCCTGGGCTGGGGAAAGGAGATGAGATAAAGAGGAAGAGAAATCCATGGGCTTCAAAAGCAGAGGATATCTGTGCCATGCTTCCCAATGGCTGCTGCTAGGAGGGGTGGCATGACTCCATCAAAAACTGGCTGTTTGGAGTGTTAGGAGATGTACTTCTCTAGGCAATAGGGAAGCTGGTAATCTATATAATGGAATTGACAATATCCACCTTACCAAGCAAGGCATTTTTAAGAATTATAAGAAATAACATATGAATGGCTGGCACTCAGTAGGTACATAGTAAATGTTACATTCCCTCCAGCCCACGTTGACATTTTGGCCCTGCTCATCAAACCAGTTCTATTATTCCTTGATCATTCCCATGTGTCATGGGAATGACTTTCTTGCTTGAGGACTGCTGAATGGTACTGGAGAAAGAAAGGCAAAACCATTCAGCCAAAGGCCAAGCCAGGGCTTCTGTGGCCTTCTCATCCTCCATCCTCGTCCTCCTTCTCCTCCTCCTCCTCTTCCTTCTCTCTTTCCTCCCCCTTTCTCAGACCCATCCTGTCCTTCCCCTTCTTCTTTTCCTCTCCTTTTTTAAACTGCACTTTAATGCTAACCAACAGCCCTGGCATCCAGCCCTATGTTTCTCTTATGTACTCCTCCAGAGAGACTCAATTCTCTTCTGCTGTCACAGCAAATCAGAGCCTCTGTTTAGGCAACACACAGCAACCCACACAGCATGAGCAACATGCATCTGCCTTGCAAGATTATGCTGGGGTAAAGTAGAGATAGGGCCTTCTAGACAAAACACCATCTTTCTCCCTGGAGGAAGAATTCTTCAGTTAAGAAGTACTATTAAAGATTGCTTCTCCCTCTGAAGAAAAGTTCCCCACCAGGGTCTCTGGACTAAAAGGAATATCTTAAAGTCACTGGGAAATGACTCCCTCAACTAGTAGTTATAACCATGATAGCACATGGCCTCAGAACATGTGGATAGGGAGAAGGAGGTAGGTAATTGAGTTATTCACAGACATGCAATTTGTGAGAGACTCTGTGTCATCTTTGGGCCCCCAGATGCATCCTCTTGACCTATTGATTTTCCTGGAACCTCCAGAAACACAGAAGGTGGGGAACCACTGGCAAGGCTTTGATGTGTGCTTAACTTCATAGATCCAAGTCTGGTTTACCTTTTGAGCTGAGCATGATTGTCAGATAACACTCAGTACTCTACTTAGCTGCTCCAAATTAGACAATAGATTTCTCTTTGTGCTGCTCAGCTTTCTACACTGAGACAGGTGTGGCAACCCCTCACTGGGGCATATTTGATGGTGCTTTTTACTTGTATAAATAAATTGGGTTTTCTCATGCTCACTCTAGGAAAGCCTGAAGTTTTTCAAAGGCATTTTTGTGCTGTCATCCTTGGGAAATATTACTGTTTGTTTCCTAGCAGAGATTGGAGTCCTTAGAGAATAGGAAATGGGACAGACAAGTTTTGGTTATGAGGAAATTGATGTGGGAGTCATCAGGCGTGGGCTTGGGAAGACAGATGTAGATAGAATGCCTTATTGGGATTTTGATTTCCAGATGGTGAGGGATGTGTGGGGAGCTGGAAGTATGGTTACTTTCACTTTCTGTATAGTTTGACCTCCAATAGCTGTGTCTAGGCCATGATTGTGGCTATGGAGGATCCTCTCAGAAAGCATACCTGCTTAAGGATTGGTCTAATCTGTCTCAGTTTATTTCCTTTTGATTTAGGGGATGTGGTTTAATCTAAGTTGTAATATCTTTTTTCTTTCTATTCCTTACAGATTCATGAAGGTGGCAGGAAGTACAGTAGATGCAGTTACCTGGCAACAGTAGGTATTCACCATTTTTGCTCTTACTTATTATCAGCTGCTGTGAAATGAAAGATAATTAGCTGTCACCAAGTTCATAACTGACATTTAATAAGCTATCCTTCATCCTCCAGGAAAAAATTTAAAAGTAACTCCAAAGTTGTTTTTATGGCACATACTGTCTCATAGTACTATAATTTTGTTTGGTTGTTTTCAGAAAAATTTAAGAAAACAACTGATGCATTTTGGAGATTTCAGCTATTATGTACCCTTTTAAATTAATCTGTCATCAGTGAACAGGTAATGGGGATCTGAGCATGCCACTGTTTTCCCATAGGCTTTTCCTTTAGGAATAAATTTCCTTGTATAAGACAGGAAATAATTTTAATTGTTCAATATATCATGGGAAAATGGAAACATTTTGTTATATTAATGTCAGTGGTCTTAATTATTGCCAAGTGAGTCTCTAAAATGAAGCAGCTTTTTTTTAAAAAAAGGGTATCAAGATGAAGCAGCTTCAAGAAAGGGAATAAACTCCAACATTGCAGAAAGAATCTTACAATGGAAAAGACCTGTTACTGCAGGATAATGAAAAATATAATTATCTGATAAATAAATTTAAATATTCTATAAGTTCCCTTAGGGCATTTTTACTAGAAGGTCCAGCCCTGAACAGTCAATGTCTCACTAATTGTATACTGGAATCCTGTTCTTCTTTTCTCTGAGAAATCTATTTCACAATATCTTCCAAATCATCTCTTATCTAATGTGGTGCTAACTCAGACCGTGCTTTTACTCAGGGCCCTCATAGGCCTTGGCAATGGCCCTCTTTCTCAGTTACTCTAACCCTTCCTGCCTAGCGTATGTACTCCTTCTGTCTATCCTCTATTTGAAGTGGGTCACACTATCCACTGTGGATTCATTACAGATATGAAAGAAAATGAAGTGGATTAAATCTTTATTAAAGATTGCTTCTCCCTCTGAAGAAAAGTTCCCCACCTAAAGTGTTTTTGTATGCTGGCAATCAATAACTTCAATCATAATGGGAAATATTTTAGTCTACATTTATACTCTTAAGTTCCCTAAAAAACAAGTTCCAAATGTTTTCAGAAATTCTTATTCTTCTTCAGTTTTTTTTTTTTTTTTTTTTTTTGAGACGGAGTCTCGCTCTGTTGCCCAGGCTGGAGTGCAGTGGCGTGATCTCGGCTCACTGCAAGCTCCGCCTCCTGGGTTCACGCCATTCTCCTGTCTCAGCCTCCCAAGTAGCTGGGACTACAGGCACCCTCCACCATGCCCGGCTAATTTTTTGTATTTTTTAGTAGAGACAGGGTTTCACCATGTTAGCCAGGATGGTCTTGATCTCCTGACCTCGTGATCCACCAGCCTCAGCCTCCCAAAGTGCTGGGATTACAGGCATGAGCCACCGCACCCAGCCTTCAGTTTGTTTCTGTGAGTCATGGATTGAGTAAGCCGGAGGATCTTGTCATTCTCTTGCTTGAAAACCCACAATGTCTCTCCTTTGCACTTGAACCAAAAGCCAAACTCTCCACACTGGCCTTTTGTGTTTGGCCTCTGCTACTTTCTGATTTCATCTGGTGCCACTCTCCCCTTATTCTGTCCCAGCTCACTAGTGGTCTTTCAGTTCTTTCAGGTCCATGTGCGTATCTGCCTCTGGATCTCTGTATATGGTAGTCCTTCTGCCTGAAATGCTGTTCTCCCTACTCTTCGTGTGGCCAGCTCCTTTTCATCTTTTAAGTCTCACCTTACATGTCATTTCCTAGAGAGGCCTTCCCTGATCATCCTATCCAAAAACAGGTCCCCCATTTCATTCTTTTTCTTAGTTCTTTTTTAATAGCTCTTATAATAATTTATAATTACTTTTTTCCTTATGACTTGTTTTTGTAATTTGTTTGTTTTTCTCTTCTACCATAATGCCACTTATTCAATTCACCAAGTACTTATTTAGACAATAGTTTATTAGGCATTTACTATGTGGAAAAAATAACAATGACAATAAAAATAACAATGTACCAGGAACTGTTCTTAAACTTTATATGCCTTATTGTATCTGATCCTCACAACAACCAAATGAGTTAGGGACTATTTTAATCTCTATTTTACTATAACTTAGAGGAAATTGTAGAAAATCCAAAGATTACACAGAAAGTGGAAAATGTTGGACTTAAAGTTGGGTCTGTCTCACTCCAAGGGTTATTGTCTTAACTACTACTGCTTTGATAACAGGATAACATCCTTTTACTGAAACTCTGTTCAGTGTCCTCACCAAAAAGGCTATCTGGATAATGTAGCATAAAGGCTGAACTTTTAAGAATTTATAGGATTTGTAGAGAAAGATAATGATATCAGCATAAAAAAATTATTGGCTAAGAATGTATGGCTTTAATTATTATGGCTGACAGGGAGGGATAAGAGAAAGCTTTTCTTTTCTATTCAAGTACTCTTCCTGGCACAAATGGAATGGAATGAGCACAGTATTATTTTTATGATGTAAAAATACATTTTTAATAAATACATTTTGTTTATTGACTACTTAAAAAATATTGGCCATGTCTCCAGATAAATATCACTGTTTGCAACTACTCCAAAAATACCCTAAAAAGCAAGCAAGGGGTTGTATTTCTTTTGGCTCCAGGATCAGCATTCATTAGAGGACAAATAGCACCTGGAATCTACAATTTATCTTTTCCAGCCATAGTTTTCAGTCAAGGCTTGGAAAAGTGATGGAAGAATCCCAGGCAATTCTGGCCAGGAGAACTTCAGGAAAATTAAAGCCAAATGCCACGTTTCTTCAATCCTGAGAAATACTGAGGTGAAGATGTCCTAATAATGTAAAGAAATTGAGGGACATTGTTAGAAAAAAAAGGGTGGGGGAGACTAACGTAGAATTTGTCATTTGTCACTATATATAGATGGCCAGAAGAATCAATTCAGTATTGGGATGTTGAGCTTGGAGCTTGAACAGCCCAAATTCTGAGTCTGAAGTCATGAATAAACAGATCTCTGTAGTTTGACTATTTTTATTTGGAAGCATATTTTTGGGTTTGCTATATTTTGAGGACCAAAATATGTGACTTAATAATTGGTCCTGCCCACCAACCCATTTAGAAAACCCAGAAAAAGTTATTAAGATGAAAGTATAATTACAAGTATAGTGGAGTAGCTTGTATCGTAATAACCCTCATATAGAGAGCAATGATAAAATATAAAGTATTTTAAAAAACACTGCAATATGACCAAAAAAGGCAGAAACCAAAGGAAAGTATTCAACCTTTGAAAGAAGTGAACAGTACTACATGAGATCTACTTTTATTTGACTTTTTCTCTGTAGTTATTATTATTTTTATTTATTTATTTATTTATTTTGAGATGGAGTCTCTCTCTGTCACCCAGGCTGGAGTGCAATGGCACGATCTCAGCTCACTGCAAGCTCCGCCTCCCAGTTCATGCCATTCTCCTGCCTCAGCCTCCCGAGTAGCTGGGACTACAGGTACCTACCACCATGCCAGGCTAATTTTTTTGTATTTTTATTAGAGATGGGGTTTCACCATGTTAGTCAGGATGGTCTTGATCTCCTGACCTCGTGATCCACCTGCCTTGGCCTCCCAAAGTGCTGAGATGACAGGCATAAGCCACTGCACCTGGCCTTCACTGTAGTTATTTAACAATTCATGCATCAGGAGATAACTAGAACTCAAACAGAAATGCATGCTCATATTGGCTTGAAGTGTCAAGGAGAAGGAGTCAGAGGCTGGAAATTGAGGGTGGAAATCTCAAAAAGAAGGAACTTCAAGGTAAAAATACAAAATATGCATATAAACTTCCCTCAAATCTTTGTCTGATCCCTGAAATGTATATATTCATGAGACATTCCAAGGAGCCTAGTGAAAAGAAACAGCTGGAAGTCTGAAAAAGTTGAACAGAGATTTCAGCTGCCATTTGTCACATGAGAGACAGAGGTTGGAATTTGAATGTCACAAATTTAGAAGGACTTGATAAACACCTTGTTTTTATCCAGTGAAATCTAAAAGAGTTATGCCTTAGGTGTAAAGTCTGTCTCAAGACTAAGGATTTTCTCTAAGACTCAAGTATAACCAAAACAGACTTGTCCAAAAAAAGCATAAACTGATGCCTTCACAAGAACAAGAAGATCAGTCATTCATTCAACTTCCTGCTAGATTCAAAATCAGCATTCTTCTGTCTCTGTAGTATATCATCCACACTTTGCTATATACAATAAAAAAATTACCAGACATGCAAAGAAACAGGAAAATATGACCATGATGAAGAGGATAAGCAATAAATAGAAACCTTGAGATGACCCAGGTATTAGAATTAGCTAACAAGGATTTTAAAGAAGCTATTATAACTCATATTATATATTCATAGAGTTATGGGGAAAATATCCATATTGAGAAGTATTACCCTGGAGAAATATCAGCAGTGAAATGGAAACTATAAAAAAGAACCAAATGGAATTCTTGAAGTGAAAAGAAGAGTATCTGAAATGGAAACTCATTGGATGGGCTTGTCAAGAGATTGGAAACCACAGAAGAAAGAGTAAACTTGCATACTGAGCAATAGAAATTATACAACTTAAAGAAGAGAAAGGAAAAAGTAGTGGAAAAAAATGAACAAAGTGTCAGTGACCTCATTGCCAATACCAAATAGCCTAACATATGCACAATTAGAGTTCAGACGAATAGGAAAAAGAAAATGTGGCAGAAATTTTTTTTAAATCAAAGCTGAACTTCTCCCAATTTTGGTGGAAAATATTAATTTACAGATTCAAGAAGCTAGGTAAACCCTAAGATGGAGAAATACAAAGAAAATTATATCTGGGCACATTATACTCAAACTGCTGAGAACAAAAATAACGTAAAAATCTTTAAAGCATTCAGACAAAAATAACACTTCATATATAGGGAAAATGATGACTTATTTGACATCAGAAACAATGGAGGACAGAATACAACAGAACAATATTCTTAAAGTGATAAACAAAAAAAAGGTAAAGCCAGAATTCTATATCCAGCAAAAATATTCTTCAAAAATGAAAATTAAATAAAGACTTTTTTTTAATCAATGAAAGCCAGTAGATCTGTGTTGCAAGAAATATTAAAGGAGACCAGGCACAGTAGCTCATGCTTGTAATCCCAATGCTTTGGGAGGCTGAGACAGGTGGATCACCTGAGGTCAGGAGTTCAAGACCAGCCTGATAAACATGGTGAAACCCTGTCTGTACTAAAAAATCCAAATATCAGCCTGGCTGGTGCCAAGTACCTGTAATCCCAGCTACTCAGGAGGCTGAGGCAGGAGAATCACTTGAACCCAAGAGGCGGAGGTTGCAGTTAGCTGAGATAGTGTCATTGTACTCCAGCCTGGGCAAACAGAGCAAGATTCTGCCTCAAAAAACGAACAAACAAAAAAAAGAAATGCTAAAGGAAATTCTTCAGACAGAAAGACAGTAGCACCAGAAGGAAACTTGGAGCTCAAAAAATAATGAAGAGCATTGGAAATGGTACATTTGTGGCTAAATATAAAAGGCTACTTTTTCCCTAATTTATTCACAAAATAATGATTCATGCAAAAATATAAATTGTATTATGGGGTTGATAACATATGTAGATGTAAAAATACATGGCAATAATACCACAAAGGATGAGAAAAGGAGGAGTCAGTAAATGGAATTATAGTATTACAACGTTCTTTTATATAAGTAGTACAATATTTACTCTGAGAAGACTGATAAGCAAGGGTGAAAATTATATTACTACAGCAGTCCCTTTAAAAATAATGACAAAAAGTATAGCCGAAAAGCCATATTAGAATTAAAATAAGAAATACTGAATTAACCTCAAAAAAGCAAGAAAGGAGAAAGAGAGGAACAAAAAATAAATGGGAAAAAAATCAAATAGCAAAATTGTAGACTGAACCATGATTATATGAATAATTATACTAAGTGTAAATGTTCTAAACAGTGTAATTAAAAGGCAAAGATTGTCAAACTGGATGCTATAGAAGACTCAACTATATTCTGCCTACAAGAGACACACTTTAAATATAAAGACACAGATTGAAAATAAAAGGATGAGAATAATATGCAAGCAGTTATAAAAAGCTGGTGCGGCTATATTAATTTCAGGCAAAGTGGGCTTCAAAAAAAGGAGGATTACCACAGAAAAGGAGATTATTCATAGCGATACAAGGATCAATTCATCAGGAAGACATAATAATCATAAATGTATTGTCCTGCGATAGGCAGAATAATGAACCTCCCCCAACCTCCCCCAAAGATATCTGCATTCTAATCTCTAGAACCTGTAAATATGTTACATTATATGGCAAAGGGGAATTAAGGTTGCAGATGGAATTAGTTGCTAATCATCTGACTTTAAAGTAAGGAGCTTATTCTGGAATATCCAGAGGGACCCAATATAACCACAAGAGTAGAAGAGGAAGGCATAAAGAGGAGGCATAGGGAGATCTAATAGAGAGGAGGTTAGAGAAAAGCAGGACTTGACCTACAATTGCTGGATTTGAAGACAGAGGAAGAGGAACATGAGCCAATGATTGTTGGTATCCCAAAGAAGCCAGAAAAGGCAAGAATATGGATTTTCCCTTAGCATCTCCAAAAGAAAGATAGCCTTCCACATACTTTGATTTTAGGCCAATGAGACCCATATTGATTTCTAACCTATGGAACTATAAGAGAATAAATTTGGATTGCTTGAAGCTACTGTTTGTGATGATTTGTTTAGAGCAGCAATCAAATACAGTACTGAAGAATAGAGATTCAAAATATACAAAGAAAAAGATAACAACAAAAGGAGAAAAAAATAGAAAAATCCACTATCATAGTTGGAAATTTAAAAACACTTCTTTCAGCAATTAACAGGACTAGATTAAGTAAGGTATTTATTTTAATCTAGTCCTGTTAATCGCTGAAAGAAGTGTATACATATGTAACTAACCTGCACATTGTGCACATTTACCCTAAAATTTAAAGTATAATAATAATAAATTAAAAAAAATAAATACAGTAAGGATATAGCAGATTTTAATAACACTGTCAAACAGAGTGACAGTTCACATTTACAGAATGCAGTTGAACACACATTTTTTTCAAGTGTACATAGAACATTAACCAAGTTGGACCATATGCTCAACTGTAAAACGAGTCTCAATAAATTTGAAACAATTGAAATAATGCAGAGTATGGTTTGGGATGACAAAGAAATTAAGGTAGGTATTAGTAACAAAAATATCTATAAAATGCCTAAATATTTGGAAATAAATAACACACTTCAAAATAATGTATGTGCCTGTAATCCCAGCTACTTGGGAGGCTGCAGTGGGAGGATCACTTGAGGCAAGGAGTTTGAGACCAACCTGAGAAACATAGCGAGACTTCCATCTCTAAGGAGAATTTTAAAAAATTAGCTGGGCATGGTGGCTTGTGCCTGTAGTCCCAGGTACTTAGAAGGCTGAGGCAGGAGGATCCCTTGAATCCAGGAGTTTGAGGCCACAGTGAGCTATGATCATGCCACTGCAGCCTAGCCTTGGCGACAGAGCAAGATCTCATCTCTAAATAAATAAATAATCTATGAATCAAAGAAGAAATCATGAGAAAAGGTAGAAAAATATTTTGAAATGATCATGAAAATACAATATATCAAAATTTGTGGAATCCAGCAAAAGCAGAACTTGGAGATAAATTTATAGCCTAATATGCTTATGTTAGAAAAGAAACATTTACAAGCAATGATCTCCATTTCTATCTGAAGAAGCTATTAAAAGAACAAACTAAGTACAAACTAAGTAAAACGAAGGAAATAAAGATATAAGCAGAAATCAATAAAGCAGAAGTTAGACAAGTGGTAGAAAAAATTTACAAAACCAGACTGTTTCTTTGAGTAGATTAACAAATTTGAAAAACCCTAGACAGAGAAACAGAGAGAGAAAGAATGAGAAGTAAAGTACAAAATTGCAAGTATCAAGAATGAAAGAGGGATTCTTACTAGAGATTGCACAGACATTAAAAATACTGCAGTGGATTACTATGAACAACTTTATACCAACAAATTTGACAAAGTAGATAAATTCTTTGAAAAATATAACTTACAAAAATGATATAAGATTTAAAATTCTTAAAATCCTGAAATATCTGGTTCATTTTGGAAAATCTGGCAGTTTCTTATATAACTAAGTGTATGCCTGTCCTATGACAAAGCAGTTCCACTTCTAGTTATTTACCCAAAGGAAATGAAAACATATGCCACCAAAAAAAAAACTTTTACAAGTTGTTTATAGCAGTTTTATTCTTAATAGGCAAAAATTTGTAAAAGCCCGGGTGTTCATCAGGAGAATGGATAAACAAATCATTGTATATTCATACAAAGGGATACTACTCAGCAAGATGAAATAAACTAATGATATATGCCACAACATGGATGAATCTCAGTATGCTGAGTGAAAAAGCCTTATAAAAAAGCACATTTCTATTATTTCAGTTATATGAAGTTTTGGAATAAATTTTTAAAATCAGTGCATTGCTTTAGTGAGTGTCAGGGGTAGGGATACAAGTTGAAAAGGAAAGGGCATGAGGGAATTTTCTGGAGTGATTGCAATGTCCCACATTTTGATAGGGTTTTGTGTTATGCAGGAGTATACATTTAATCAAAATTTATCAAATGATATGCTTAAGATTCATGTATCTCATTATATATAAAATTGCATAAGAAAAAGAACCATAAATAGATATTAAACTCTGACTAGTGGTTTGCCTGATGATGTGTTCAGGATGAAGTGTACCAAAGTCAGCAACTTATTTTGAAATGCCTCAAAACATAAAATGGATCAATGGATGTATAGAAGGATAGACAGACTGATATATTTGTGAAAAACAAGTACAGTAAACTGTTAAATGTAGAACCTAGTAAAGGATATATGACGTTCCCTATACAATTTTTTCCACTTTGAAATTTTTTCTAATAAAATATGGATAAAGAACCTAACCTATTATACCTGAACAAATATACTTATCTATTATGAAATAATATATTGCTTTGAAAATATTTATGACAAACATAAATGGGAAATAATTTTGTTAGGAGTGTTAATCCTTGGATGTAGGAAGTATAGGGAATCTTTTTTCTTATTTTTCTGTAGTTTGCTTTTTTTTTGGTAATGAGCTTGTAATACATTTTTGTTTATAATTTAAAAATCATCAGTGCCCAGCTCCTCCCTTCCCACTCCAAATTTCCCCACTCCAGAAGCAACCTTCCCAGTGTTAGGCACTTCTGACATCTGCTTTCATGTTTCTAAGTAACAGTCTGATGCTCCTATGGAAGATGAGAATTTAGCTCTCATACCTCCTAACCATTCATACACCCAAACTTACTTATTTACATACTTTTCTCATCCTCCAATAGTTTATATCTTAAATATTGGTCAGAATTCATGGTTTACATTTTTATTACTATGTAAATATTATCCAGAGCAGGGACATGTGGTATGCTATGATGACATTTTCTTTCTTTCACAACTTTTTGTTTACCCTGGAGTTATTTATTAACTATCTCTTTTTTTATTTGCTTAGCTTCCTATTAATCTATTCTAAATTCATCCCTAAACTGTACCAGAGTAGTAAATCTCCTCTTTCTATATGCAGACACCTCAGGTAACCATCAGTTTCATCTTCTCCTTGGAGATCTGCTCCTGGAGCCATCCCTCCTTCTGTTCCCATCTGGAAGGATTGATTGCTGTGTTTCCTGAACAGCTGTTGTCCTGGGAGTGCCCTTCACCATTATCCTGGGGATTCTTTTTGACTCTTATTTGTTGGATTTGTGCCCTTTTTTGAGGTTTACTCCCTCATTTTGGTGAAGCATTTCTTCCAAGAACTTCCTGAGAAAAGATAAATGAGAGGTCAACACATTGAGACCCTGTAGTAGAGTTTGATTTATATTTTGGATGCACATAGATTTCCCTCAGATTTTGATGCTTTTGTTCCATTTCATCTTAGTTTTCCTTTAACTATTGAGAAATCCAGTACCTTTTAAAATTTCCAATCCTTTTCTTGGTCCTGCTTTTTTTCTGTCTTGTTGCTTTTAAGATCTTCTCCCTGTTCCTAGTGATCTTTTATTTGGCTCTCTTTTTATTCTGTTCGCTAGGTATGTGGTTAGACCCTGTCAATCTGAAATTAGTGCCCTTCAGTTTAGGGAAATTTTCCTGATAATTTTTTCTTTGATAATGTCATTCTTTCATTTTTTGTGCATTCCTTCTGAAATTTTTATTAGTCAGATATTGGAATTCCTCAAACAGTACTCTAATTTTTATATATTTTCTCTTCTTTATTTTTCCTCTCTTTTCTGATAAACCTCTTTAATCACCTAAATTTTCTGTTGAAACTTACATGTTGCTGTCATATTCTAATTTCCAAAACTCTTTTTTATTCCTCAAAATGTCCCTTTTATAGCTTGTTTTCTTGTTTTTGGATGCAATGCCTTCTATTTTCTCTCTGAGGATATCAATTTTAGTTTTATTTATCTTCTTTTCCTATTTTTTCTTTTTTCTTTCTTTCCTCTTTTTTTCTTTTCTCCACTCAGTTGCTTTCTTTGCTTTCCCAGTAGGTAGTTTTTTTTTTTTTTCATGGTCCCTGAATTACTGTTATTTCCTCTATGTCCTTCCCTCTTCTCCCTATTTGTCTTACTCCCTGGCTTTGACTTTAAAGCTTTTCCTCAAATATCTGATGATCCCTAAATCTCTACTCTTATTTAGGAGAGAGGCATAAAAAGGTGATTGGATGATTTTGTTTATGGACATTTCTTTTTAACTAGTAGCAGCCTACGTAAGGTGATTTGATTAGGTCATTAGGGGATTCCTAACTGTCCATATCTGTTCATCTTTTCTCTTGGGATATTTAGTTGTTCCAGAGAAGAATTCTCTATTCTCCCATTTTGGAAGTATAAATCTTCTAGCATACTCACATCTGAGAGAAAGGGCTGGATGTCTTATTGCTTAGAATATAGCCTTTCACATAATCCTCTAGGTTTCATTGTGATTACCCTCTGCCTTCACTGTGCTTGGTGGTCCTGACTGTAGTTCAGTCTCTAGCACCCTGCTTTCTTGGAAATGAGGCAGTTTGTTAACTACATAGGAAAGTGGTTTCCCAACTTTTTTGTCTCAGGACCCTTTTCACTCTTTAAAAATATTAAGGACTCCAATTCACTTTTGTTTATGTGGATCACGTTTATAGACTATATAAATGGCTCCCAACTTACAACGGCTTGACACGACTTTGTGACTTTACCATGGTGTGAAAGTGATATGCATTCAGTAGAAAGTATACTTCAAATTTCCAATTTTGATCTTTTCCTGGCCTAATGATATGTAGTATGATATCCTCTCACAATGCTGAGCAGGGGCAGTGAGCCACAGCTGCCAGTCAGCCACCTGATCATGAGGGTAAGCAACCAATACTCTGTATTGTGTTACCAGATGATTTTGTCCAACTCTAGGCTAACATAGGTGTCACAAGCACATTTAAGGTAGGTTAAGGTATGGTATGATGTTTGGTTGTGTGTTTGGCTGTTCTTATATTGCTATAAACACCTGAGACAGAGTAATTTGTAAAGAAAAGAGGTTTAATTGGGTAACAGTTCTGCAGGTTGTACAAGCATTGTGCTGGCATCTGCTCACTTCTGGGAGGACTCAGGGAAATTTCACTCATGGTGGAAAGCAAAGTGGGAGCACACACATCATGTGATGACAGCAGAAACAAGAGAGAGAGAAGGGGAGAGTGCCACACACTTTTCAACAACCAGATCTTGGGATAAATTCCTAACCATCACAAGGATAGCACCAAGGGGATGGTGCTAAACCATTCATGAGAAATCTGCCCCCATGATCCAGTCACCTCCCACCAGGCCCCAACTCCAACACTGAGGATTACATTTCAACAGGAGATTTGAAGGGGACATCCAAACTATGTCAGGTAGATTAGGTGCATTAAATGCACGTGGTATTTTGAATTTACAATAGGTTTATTATGATAACCCCATAGTAAGTCAAGGAGCATCTGTATTACAATTAAAACACATTTTAAAATATTTATTTACTTAAAAATAATAAGCCCATTACATTTTAACATAAATATTCTTGTGGAAAGTATATTTTCCAAAACTAGAAAAATTAGTTACAAGAGTGACATTATTTTATATTCTCACAAATCTATTCAATATCTGACTTAATTGAAGACACATGGATTCCCATATCTTTTGCATTCTGTAGAAATGTGTCATTTTGGTTTGTTTAAGAATATGAAGAAAATTTGGCCTTATAGAGAGAGGTAGCTGGAAAAAGCAGGTGTATTTGAATATCCTTTTCAGGTAATTATAGCTGTTCTCACATACTATAACAAAATTCAACAAGTGATAGTTTCTTAAAAGTTAGTTACAATGTGGACTATTAAACCATATGCATGAACTTTTCATATTGTAATGTATTAAATTCCACTGGCCTTGTGCTTGGAATAGACCTTTTACCCATGCATGATTTTATAACATCATGAATTGGTCATTTGGAAAATATTACAAAACCAGTTATGAGTTATAAAGATGTTCCAAATGTTGACGCATTTCATTATAAAATTTTTTTTAATCACATTCACCAATATCACCACTTATCTAGTCAGAAGTCTTGAAGTTTTGAAAAGCTGACAAGTTCACGGTGACAGATACAAATTTTTGTAAATTTTAATTTTCACTTAACAGCTCAAATTTTATAATCAGCCACGGGTTTTATCTGATGTTTTTCTCGACAAGCTCACTTTGTTCATTTTTGAGAAAGTATCTTTCAAAAGCCTAACTCTAAATAATTTGTCTTTAATTGTTTCAAGTGAAAAAGTTATTCCATTAAAAAAAAATGACCAATTCAGGGACAGGCATGGTGGCTCACGCCTGTAACCCCAGCACTTTGGAAGGCTGAGGTGGGTGGACGACTTGAGCCCAGGAGTTTGAGACCAGCCTGGCCAACATCTCTTAGTAGAGAAACCCCGTCTCTACTAAAAATACAAAAAATAGCTGGGCATGGTGGCATGCACCTGTAGTCCCAGTTATTCTGGGGGCTGAGATAGGAGGATTGCTTGAGCCCAGGAGGCGGAGGTTACAGTGAGCCGAGATCATGCCTCTGATCTCCAGCCTGGATGACAGAGTGAGATCCTGTCTCAAAAAAATAAAAATGACAAATGACCAATTCAGTTTGCAGCTCAATCATACAAGTGCTTTTCCTCAAGACAACAACCATATTTTGCTAATGGAGCAAAGTATGTGTATTTCCCATTTAGTTACACAGAATTTTTTTTATATGTGTACTCAATAAAATTAACTTTACTTTATCAAGGACATTCTTAAGTGAAAGTGACATTTTTGTTTTATTCCAAGTATGTGACAATGACCACCAGTACAGTTTGATGTTCCTGACTTGATTTGTGCTAAGGTACCTGCAGTTTTACCCACTGTTGCTTTAAACAGTCAGTCCAAATGTTAACATAGTTTTTCCAGTACAAACCATGAGAGTTAAATAAATGATTTAACACTTTATATATTTCATCGTCACTTGTATTTATTTCCAAGCATTCACATAAAAGATCTTGATCAATGATGGTGCTGATACTGGATAGATACAAGAAAAAAAAAAAAAACAATGTCTATAGATTTATCCATTTGTAAGGAAAAGTACACTTTTACTAACAAGATATTAACTTTGTCTTCATGTTTGCAACTAAATATTTCATTTAACAAGTTACTGAATTGTTGGGAAGTGCCATTGGGTATGATTTATTTTAATAACTTTTCATCCAATGGGCATTCAGCAATATCAACTGTACAAAGCTCTTTTAATCTCTGAGCTACTTTGTATATTTTTCCAGTCAATGCAGCACAATAACTTACCCTCTAAGATGCTTTTCTAAATTTAAAAATCAGTTTTCAAAAAATTTTTAAACGTTATTGGAAAACAAAATAACATGGCTGGGCCCAGTGGCTCATGCCTGTAATTCCAGCACTTTGGGAGGCTGTGGCAGGAGGATATCTTGAGTCGAGGGGTTTGAGACTAACCCATCTTTACAAAAACAATAAAAAAAAATTAGCCGGATGTGGTGGCATGCATGTAGTTCTAGCTACAGAGGACACTGAGGCAAGAGGACCTCTTGAGCCCAGAAGTTGGAGGTTATATATTGAGCTATGATCACACCACTGCACTCCACCCTGGGCAACAGAGCAAGACCCTATTTCTCAGAAAACAAAAACTAAAATAATCCCACAAAGTGTTCTTATTTCCATGTAGGCACAAGAAAAACATTAGGATTTCAAAATAATAACTTATTGGATGTTTATGAGCTTATACTAGTTATAGCAGGTATAAAAATAGCTTATTAAAAAAAAACACAGTAGAAAGTATTGAGAGCGAACTGAGTCGACCTTTGAAAACATATATATGTATACTCCAAAACCATACCTTAAAAAAGCCTAGAAAACAAGGATATACAAGCATACATTCCATTAATTGTCAGAGCAATGACATTGTCACATGTCATATGGACTCTGGAAAATGCCGCTGTGCACTCATGAAAGGTGAGAATGAAAAAGGCAAATAATGTCTTGGTATTGTTATGAAAATAGTTTTGATCTCAAGGACTACTGAAGGGGTCTTAGGGACCTCCAAGAGTCCCTGGACCATTCCCTGGAGAACTGCTGATGTAGAGTGAGAATGGGGATCTGCAGGTCTAATTGCCTCTCATTTCTCCTGTTTCACTCCATGCATCCCCTCATTCTCAAAGACACATGGTATTTCCAGCTCCTGAGATTTTGTGGGGTTCTGTCACAAGAATCAGCAACTTTTAGACTTCCCTCACCACAGGTATATAATTCAACTTTCTCTGGTCAGCTAAGATAGTTACCACTCTTCCTTCTGTTTTCTAATACCAACATTTTTATTGCTGTTTTTCTTGCCCAATTCTTTTAGACCTTGTGAGCTAATGCCCTGGGTTTTTTGTTTGTTTGTTTGTTTGGTTCTGTTACTATTGTTTTGGTGGTGTTTGGGGAGATAGCTTTAGTAAATGCCTGTACTTAAACCACCATTTTAACCTGAAATCCTACTTTCTGCATTTTTTTCTCTCTCTAGGATTATTTTTAATAAGGCAAATTACAATTTTATCTCCAAAAAATATGAAATTAATTTTTAATATGTATCGAGTTAGCCAAACTCAGATGTTCCCAGTGCCTAGCTCCCACCAGAGACCAAAAAAAATTTTAAGAACCTCCACCAGAGACCAAAAGAAGTAAAAAACAAAACAAAATTTCTGGCTGTTTGATCCAGACATCAGTATTTTTAAGAAGTTCATTAGGTGAGTCTGAACTACTACTGCCCTGGAGACACCCAACTCAGCACAATAACCCCTGGATGCTTAAACTCCATGGAGCACACTCTAAGTGTAGTTTCTAGATCAGCATCACCTGAGAACCTGTGAGAAGTGCAGATTTTCAGGCCCCATAAACTTCGGGAATGGGACCCTGCAGTCTATTTTAATCACCCTCCAGGTGATTCTGATGTACATTAAAGCTTGAGCACCAGTACCACAGAAGATGGCTGCCTGGATCTGATTTCTCAGAATACATCCATCATCACATTTTTTGGCGTAAAACTTTCTTCAGTAGCTTCTTTTCTGACATGTGGATGGGGGGAAAAATGTAAGAAAAATTGTCCTGGGAATTGGCCTTTAGAAAATTCCTGCCCTTTATACTGAAAGTCATAGTTTCAAGTCATCTAATTTTCAATACATTTTTCTCTTATATAAAAGTCAGCACTTTTTCTCTCTTTGGTCTTAGTCCACACTTATATTCATCATTTTTCACTTCTGCTGTTGCAGAAAAACAAGATATGGTGGGTATACTGCAGCTGTAGGCTTAAAGAGATCGATTTGATAATTCAGATTTTTAGCTATGTTTAAAGCCTAAAAATGAACACTTTCAAAAGTCATTGCAAGAGCAGCTATGAATTATCCCACAATATAAGTAAACGTGAGCAAAATGATTCTGATAATAGCATCTATTGGAAATTCATGAACATTTCCAAGGGTAATGGGACATTAGAATGACTTGTTAAGCAAAAATTCTGCTTAAAAAGAAAAGCTAAAGAAATCCATCACAATTTTTTGTGAAAAATCCACCACAATTTTTAGAGGTTATCTGTCTCTAGTATAGATTATCTATCTCTTGTATAGTGTGGTTTGGTAGAAACAACAGGGTCTTTCAAGTCAAATAGGCCTGGTCAGAATCCCTCTGACCTTTAGTAGATTTGTGGCCTTGAGAAAAAATAAATCCTTCAGAGCTCAGTTTTCCCATCTGTTAAGTGGGGTTAATGTCCACCTCACAAAACTATCATGAAGACTAAATAAGGTAACATATGAAAAGCGTTTGGCTCAGTACATACAATACATTGAGCCCTCATAAAATGTGAGTTTCCTTCTTTTTTTCTAGATCCCTCACAATCTGTCTGCATATATGAAAGTGTCTCACTGTAGAATATACAGATGTTTAGCTCATATTTCTGAGCATTTTTATACATTCTACAGATACTACAGGGCTTTTGCCTATGGCCATTTCAGCCAAAGGAGGAAACTAGATGGTTCTGTGGGGTAACCCTGTTACATTTTATTTATTAATTCATTCAAAAGATAGTTATTGAGCACCTACTATGTGCAGGCACTGTGATAGATGTTATGAATAGACAAGGGAATAGAAAGAAACAAAATCCCTTACCCCAGGAAGCTTAGTTAGCAAGGAGATTCTCCCTCTAGTGACCACTTCTACAAGTATAGCTTATTTTCTTTCTTCTGAAAGAGATGGTAGAAAGGGAGAGGTGCTCCTGGTGGAGGAAGTAAGGACTCCATAGGGAGAAAATTCTCATGGGCCCCAGACAGAACTATGACTAGACAAATGTCTGCTGCAGATGATTTAAAAAGGAAAGGAGGAAAGGATAGGGAGGAAAGGGAACCATTAATGACATATGGAACTTAGCTGAAAAAGAAAAAAAGAGAGAAAATGGAACAGAAAGAAAAAGAAAACTTTCTAAAAGCAGGTTAAAGAAGCAAAAAGAGTTATTTGTTTTAAGAAAGAGAATACTATGCACGCACAATAAAATCCAAAACACAGTCAGGAGAGCAAAAAAGTGAACTTAATACTCTCTGTCTAACTCCCTTGGACCTAAGCTCTATATCTAAATGTAGAGTCTCATGGCCTAGATCTCTAGGGGTCCCCTCATAGTGACCCCCTAGTCAATGAACAGTGTTCTACATGAATCCTCTCCTCTACACTCCCTGCCAAATATCTCAGCCCTTTTACCTCCTTTTCTTTCTCCAGATTCTTGCCCAGTTAGTTCACTGCAGGTCATCAGTTAGCCAAAGGAGAAAGGTCCTGCCTCATGAGCTAATTGATTTCTTCTGGCTCATTGACTAAGGTAGTGGCCTTAAGAAATTGTAATGATTTTTTCTAGAAGGGCCTGGGGCTGTACTCTCCAAAAGGGAACAGTATTTCATGGAGACCTAGATGTAGGCCCAGCAATTATTCAAAGCCATGGGATAAACAAAGTTGTGTCTTTCTGGACTTTACTTGAAGAGTAAGGCTGGAGGGCTATACAGTGTTTAAAACTCTGAACAACAGTCTGAACAAACTCCAGCTCTGTTCACAGGTATCTCCCTGCCTAAGAAGGGAAAGTTTGAGAAACTGGTTTAGGACCTTGCACATAGTTAATAACACTGGCCACTCATTAAAGCTTCCCAAGCACATTGCATACATTATATCAGGGGCATCTGTTAAATGTATGGATGTTAAAAGGGCTATTGTTAAAGACTTACTAGGCATGAAATCCCCAATCTGCCCTTCAAAGGGTCTAGCCCTCACTTCCTTTTTTTTTTTTTCTTTGAGGCAGCGTTCTGCTCTGTCACCCAGGCAGTGGCACAATCAAAGCTCACTGCAGCCTCTATCTCCTGGGCTCAAGCAAACCTCCCCCCTCAGCCTCTAGAGTAGCTGGAACTACAGGTGTGCACCACTGCATCAGCTAATTTTTTTAAAAATGTTTGTAGAGATGGGTCTTGATATCTCTACAAAAAAATTTCCCAGGCTGTTCTCAAACTCCTGGGCTCATGCAATCCTCCTACCTCAGCAAAGTTCTAGAATTACAGGCCAACTCTCTCTTTCTTTTTTCTGTCTCGCTTTCTTTCTTAGATAGGGGTCTTATGCTGTCACCCATGGAGTGTAGTGGCAGTAGCATAATCATAGTTCACTGTAGCTCCAACCTCCTGGGCTTAAGTTATCCTCCCACCTCAGCCTCCCAAGTAGCTGGGATGACAGGTGTGTGCCACCATGGCTGGTTATTTTGCGTGTGTGTGTGTGTGTGTATGTGGAGACAGGGATCTCACTGTGTTGCTTAGGCTGGTCTCAAACTCCAGGGTTCAAGCAGTCCTCCCACCTTGGCCTCCCTCCTGTGCTGGGATTACAGGTGTGAGCCACTGTGTCCAGCCCCTTGCTTTCTTTATTCATCTGTTACACAAGTATCGCACTAGTCTGGAGTCAGACTATCTGGTTTTGAATTATGGCTCCAATACATATTTATCTTGGACAAGTCATTTATTGCACTGAATTTCAGCTTTTACATTTGTAAAATAGAGTGATCTTTTAGAAGGTGAGATCTGAACACAGACGTAAAAGAAGTGAGGGAGGTAGCTAAGCAGACACCTTAGGGAAGTATGTTCCAGGCAGAGGGAGCAGCTAGATAGAAGGCTTCAAGGTGAGAGAGGTTTTTAGGTGTCATAACAGTTCCCACTACACAGTGTTATTGTGAAGAGAAATGAGATGATGCATGTAAAGCATCTAGCATAATATGTGCAATCCCAAGTGTTTAATACGTTTTTTTATAATTATTAATTATCATTGTTATGAAAGTCATATTTCTAAATGTTTAGTATGTTGTAGAATCTTTAAAATGATCCATAGAACACATTGATGTAGTGGTACCTCTTTGAATTTACTGTTTTCTTCTCTGTCGCCCAGGGTGGAGTGCACTGGTATGATCTCAGCTCACTGCAGCCTCCACTTCCCAGGTTCAAGTGGTTCTCCTGCCTGAGCCTCCCAAGTAGGTGAGATTACAGGCCCACACCACCACACCTGGCTATTTTTGTGTGTGTGTGTGTTTTTAGTAAAGACAGGGTTTCACCATGTTGGCCAGGCTGGTCTCGAACTCCTGACCTCAGGTGATATGCTCACCTCAGCCTCCCAAAGTGCTGGGATTACAGACGTGAGTCACTGCACCTGGCTATTTTCTTCTCTATATATTTTTGACTTTTATACACAATCTTGAGATGAAAACATTTATTATTTCTGAATTATTTTCTTCCTTGGCAAGAGCCATGCCAATGGTGTAAACTATGTTATATTTCCAAAAGCTAAATGGAAGATGTGACTACTGTTCTCATGTCTTCAGTTGCTTTTATCAAGTTCTCAGTGCTTTTTATCTGAAAGGCTGCTACTGTCAAAAGCACAGCCACTTTCTAGGGAGGACTTTCCATTATTTCCAACCAATCTAGCCATTTTTCTTTTCCATTTCTCTCTTCATTTTAGAATAAAAGAGTGGGGAGATTTCATGTAACTGGAATTCTATTTTGCTGTCTCAAAATGCATATCCTCAGAGAAATAGAAGTTCTTGCATGCACATTAGTGGTTTGTGTAATATACTGTATGGGAGTGAGGATGATGAAAATAAAAGGTAAGAAATAACATTAATTGAAAGCCTTCCATGTGCTGAATATTGTTGTAGCTTCTTTATAGAAAATCAAATCCTTGAAAGACCTTCCTACATTGGTGTTAAAGTGTGGTCCAGACCAACAGCATCCACATGACCTGGGAGTTTCTAAAAAGGGGGACTCTTGAGCCCCAACCTGGACCTACTGAGTAGAAATCTGTATTTTAATAAGATTCCCCAGGTGTTTCATATGTACATGAAGTTGAGGAGTACTTCTCTAGCAAGACAAATATCATTAACACCATCTTCCTCCATGGGGTAAGTATGCTTTAGAGAGAGTGCATAACTTGTCTAAGTACTCACAGGTAGTAAATGGTGGTCCAGGATTTAACTGAGGTCTATTTATGGAGAGGAGTTCATGCTTTTTCCCCTGCACCTTCCCTCACTACTTTTTTTTAATAGGTATATTTCATAATCTGTCTTACAGAAAAAAAAATACAAGAAATCAGTCAGCTCCCACTTGAATGCACTTTGAAAGCATTTACCCAGACAGACAGGCTGAGTATAAAATACCTGGTCCAAAGAAGAAGGACGGGAAGATGATAATTGAGTTTGTGTGTGGCTGTGGGTGGATGAGTCACATGCTCCCCTGCTCTCTTGAGGTAACCTGCCTTTCTGTTGAGTTAGGGAACCCAAGTGTAATTGTTGGCAGGATTCTCCTAAAATTCTGCTCTGATGAGCAGAAGAGAAGAGCAAATGGGGAAAGGCAGACCATGGCCTGAGGAGATGAACAATCTGGCGTATGAGACAGGGAATGTCTTTTTTTATGAGCAAAGAGGTATTTTTATGGTTTGCCTTGAGTGAGTAGCCTCTGATGTTGGGAAAACAGACTGGTAACAGCTGGACCACACTTTGGATCAGTTGCCACAACAACTTGATACATTTGTCTCTAGTGTCATTTGATCCCTTTGAGAGCTGTATTATCTCAATGTAGATGTTTGACTTTCGGGCCTACTCTGTGCAGTGAACACGTCTGTTTGATTGTATTCCTCAGATTACAGACAGTTATTCATTTGGGAGCTTGCATTCTAGGATTACAGATGCTGGCAACCTCATAGGTGACTGGAACCCAGGATCTTATGGAACCATCTTTATATTTACCACCCTCAGAACGCTGATTTCAGGGGCAAATTATACCTTATAGCATCTGGGAAAATCATGCAGATATTCAAAGTCATCCCCAACTTCTGGTAATATATTCCACTTTCTCATCTCAGGTGATCTTTGCAAGCAACACTTTTCAAATTTGATCTCAGTACGAGTTATCATTAGTAGTTATCATTTTTTTCTGGAAAAATTAAGCAAGAGACACTCACCTTTTAAAGGTTTACAAAACAAAATTGAATGCACCTGTGTGATTTCAAGAGCTGTTTACATTTTTCCTCTTAAGAAGCTTAGAAATAACTGAGGTCTTGATGAGAGTGAGCCCAGCTACTGTCATTAGAGAAAGGGCTGAGTGCTTTGCATGAATCATTTACTCTGATAGACATTTGTTCTCCTTAGGAAAAGTGTCTACTTTCTCCTCTCTTTGATGAGAAATGGCCAAGCACTCTTATCCCATCTCCCAAATTTATGGCAGCTGAAACTGGAAGGCCTGATAAATTATATTACGTGTCTGTGCCCACCATCACCACCGCCATCATCTTCTTTGAAACTCATGGCTTGTTTCAGAAAAACAACCCATGGGAAAGCATAAAAGCAAACATAAACAAATGTCATTAGAAGCTATGGAAGAGGATTTTGAGCTTGTGTAAGATGTAATTTCATTATTGTCTAGAGTTACATGGCTGTTTCTGGGATCAGGGAGTTTCCTAAACAGAATACACTGTTGTGAGATGGCAGCATAACTGTGGTTTTCTGCTAGTATTTTGGTACAAAGGTGGATAGCTGTTTCCTGTCGTTTTTTCCCCCTTTTTATCTTCCTTGCCACTTCATTTCATCTAAATAAAAAGAAGCAAAGTTAAGGGTAACATGAAAGAACTACCAACAACAACCACTTCTGTTAAAGTTCTGTACTTGGCCTATAGAAGTCAAGGAATTCAAAATTCATGTAATTTTTTATTCAAGTACATTGTATGTAATTAGTATAGTTTTTCCAGTGCTTTAATGTGAATCACATGAAAAATGTCATCAAACATTATGAGCACTTCAATATTTGCATTTCCTGTTCTGTGTAGGTAATTTTGTTAATTTGAGGTTAGCCTCACAAGCTTTGAGGGGAGCAGGAAGAGAGATGGCCAGGTGGATTTGGAAAATGCCCCTCCTTTTTGGATATTTGGCATGCCTGAGTGAATGGATAGTGATTTCCTTGTGGCATGTTGGGGCTTTTCATTGCACCAAGAGCTGAGTTTTGCCATAAGTGGGGCACAAAGCCTTTGTTCCAGGCAGGGAACAATCAGTAACATCACCACTACTAGCAATCTTTCAATGCTTGAGAAAACCAGCTGACTCAGCCAAATGAGTGGGCAGACTGTGGGCTGGTGAGACTTGAAATCCCAGGAAAGACCTCCAGGACATAAGAGATTTCTCAGATCCTTGCCCTTTACCACGTGAGCCAAAACTCTAATGCTACACTTTTGGGGTTTAAAAGACTTTAAGGTCGTCAGTTCTGTTACAATTCTGATTAAAAGTATTGACCTTAGAAAAATGTGTAAGTGTATATGCAGAAATAGGCACACACATACACAATTTTACAAAGAGCTCAAGGTTTTTGTGGATACCGAGAGCCCATCCATGGACTTCATAAGGAATCCAAATACCCTATGTTAAGAACTAGGTTTGGACATGAACAGACACGTATCAAAAGAAGACATTCATGTGGCCAATAAACACATTTTAAAAAGCTCAGTATCACTGATTACTAGAGAAATGCAAATCAAAAACACAATGAGATACCATCTAATGCCAGTCAGAATGGCAATTATTAAAAAGTCAAGAAACAACAGATTTTGGCAAGGATGCAGAGAAAAAGGAACACTTTTACACTGTTGGTGGGAGTGTAAATTAGTTCAAACATTGTGGAAGACAGTGTGATGATTCCTCAAAGATCTAGAAGCAGAAATACCATTTGACCCAGCTAACCCATTACTGGGTATATACCCAAAGGAATATAAATCATTCTGTTACGAAGATACATGTATGCATATGTTCATTGTAGCACTATTCACAATAGCAAAGACATGGAATGAACCCAAATACCCATCAAGGATAGACTAGATAAAGATAATGTGGTACATATACACCATGGAACACTATGCAGCCATTAAAAGGAATGAGATCTTGGCCTTTACAGGGACATGGACGGAGCTGGAAGCCATTATCCTCAGCAAACCAACACAGGAACAGAAAACCAAATACCACATGTTCTTACTTATAAAGTAGGAGCTGAACAGTGAGAACACGTGGACATATGGGGGGAACAACACACACTGGGGCCTGTGAGGGGCAGTGCGGGAGGGAGAGCATCAGGAAGAATAGCTAATGGATGCTAGGCTTAATGCCTAGTTAATGGATGATCTGTGCAGCAAACCACCATGGCACACGTTTACCTATGTAACAAACCTGCACGTCCTGCACATGTACCCCAGAACTTAAAAGGTGCAGAAAAAAAAAAGGAACTAGGTTTGAGCATCACTTCCTCCTGCCCTCACACCCTCATACCACACTGCTAACTTCCAGGTCCCCAACTACTTGTCAGTTGTGGGGCTTTAGGCAAGTCCATTTAATTTATCTGAGCTTTTATTTCTTCACTTATAAAATTGGACTAGTATCATCTACGTCATAGAATAATTATAAGAGAAAAAAGATACAACATGTTAAAGAATTATGCTAAACCATATGAAATTGCCACAATTTCTGACCCACAGAAAAAGGCAGTCTCATAGTTCAATCTAATATCTAACACAGATCATTGTAAGTGGGAAACTGTCAATAAATGTTGAGTCTGAATCTGTTTCATTTGGGGAGGAAGTGGGATTATGATAATTAAAGATTGCTTTTAAGATAACTTCCCTGATCACATTGTAAAGTACATACTTTATTCCTGAAGAATACCCTTAACAGTGCTATAGGGAGACAACTCTATTCTGTATCACAACTTGCTCCTGAGCACAAAATACAGAAAGTTTCAAGGCCACAGTTTTAGATTACAAGATGGTTTAAAGATCTCCCATAAAGGCCGGGCATGGTGGCTCATGCCTGTAATCCCAGCACTTTGGGAGGCCGAGGCAGGCAGATCATGAGGTAAGGAGTTCAATATCAGCCTGACCAACATGGTGAAACCCTGTCTCTACTAAAAATACAAAAATTAACCGGGCGTGGTGGTGCATGCCTGTAATCCCAGCTACTCAGGAGGCTGAGGCAGGAGAATCACTTGAACCCCAGAAGCGGAGGTTGCAGTGAGCTGAGATCACACCATTGCACTCCAGCCCTGGGCGACAGAGTGAGACTCCATCTCAAAAAAGAAAAACAAGAACAAAAACAAACAAACAAAAAGATTTCCCGTAAAAAGAATAAACTTAAACACAATACTTTTCAACTTCCCAGCAGTCTGGCCAAAGTTATATTATTTAATTAATAAAAATTATGTCATAGCACATGTATTAAGCATATTGTTCCTGGAGCTATGCTTTTGGTCAAAACAATATTATTCTCCTACAGTTGACCCTTAAACAACACAGGGATTGAGGGAACCATCCCCTGCACAGTCAAAAATCTGCAAATAAATTTTGACTCCCCAAAAACTTAACTTTTAATGACTAGAAGTATTACTGATAACATAAACAGTTGATTAATACGTATTTTATATGTATTATGTACTGTATTCTTACAATAAAGTAAGCTACAGGAAAGAAAATGTTATTACGAAAGTAATAAGGAAAATATATTTATTATTCATTAAGTGGAAGTGGATCATCATAAAGGTCTTTATCTCATATTCACATTCAGTAGGCTGAGGAAGAGGAAGGGGCAAAGTTGGTCTTGTTGTCTCAGGAGTGGCAGAGGCAGAACAGCTGGAGGAGGTGGAAGGAGAGGCAGGAGAGGCAGGTGCACTCAGTATAACATTTATTGAAAAAAAAAAGGCCACATGTAAGTTGAACCTCACAATTCAAACCCATGTTATTCAAGGGTCAACTGCATTTTGTAGATGATGAAATAGAAGTCAGAAAAGTGCCATAAAAGTGAAATAATTTACTCAGTATGTTTTTATTTATTATAAGAGGAAATGCTTACTGTGTAGCAGGACGAGCTGCAGACAAAACCTCTCAGACACCAAGTTGTAGAAGGAAGGGCTTTACTCAGCTGGCAGCATCAGCAAGCTAATGCCTTAAAATCTGAGCTCCCCAAGTGCACAATTTCTGTCCCTTTTAAGGGCTCACAACACTAAAGATTTCACATGAAAGGGTTGTGATTGATTGAGCAATCTAGGGGATACATAACAGGGGTTTCGTGCACCGGTAGTCAGAAAGAAACAGAACCGGGCAGGGAGTTTCACAATGTTCTTCTATACTATGTTTGGAATCTATGAATAACATCGGTTTCTAAGTTATAAGTTGATTTTTAACTACTGGGTTTAGGCCAGTCAGGCCCAGTCCTGGTTTTGGGCCTGGCGCCGGGCTGCCTGTCTTTGATTTCACTTCCTTGTTTTTTCTTAAAACAGATACTGAGTATAAAACAATATGAGAGGGTCTCTCTCTTCCCTGAACTGGAGCATTTCAGATCTTGAATTTTCAGATTATGGATGCTCAACTAGTAAGTATATAAATGCAAATATTCCCAAATCTGAAAAAATCCCAAACCTGAAACACTTCTGGTCTTGAGCATTTCTAAGGGATACTAAACCTGGATCAGCAAAATTCAAAGACAGTTTTTATTTCTTCCCCAGACTATTGCAATAGATTCCTATCTGCTTGCTTCCACCTATACCCTATTCCAATAAGCAACTATGTTGATCCTACCATTCCTCTGCTCAAAATCCTTAATGTCTCTTCATCTGACTTGGAATAAGAACCAAAGCCCTTAGAGTGGCCTGCATGGCCCTACTTAACTGTCTGCCTGAACTCATCTCCTGCACCACTGTCCTACACTCTGCCACGCTCTACTCTAGCATACCTCGTGTTCCTTGAAACATGACAATGACGCTCCCACTTTAGATCTTTGCATTTGCTTCCCCTTTACCTAGAATAGTCTTCCTCTAGAAATCTGCATGACTCTTTCATTTCTTTCAGGACTCTGCCCCAATATCAAAGTGGCCTTTCCTGGCCTCCTTTTGTAAAAGAGCAATCTTTTCTCCCCATCTCAACCATCTTTGTAACCCCTTTATCCTTCTTTACTTTTTCTTTTTTAAAATTTTGGATTCAGGGGGCACCTGTGCACATTTGTTACATGGGTGTATTATGTGATGGTGAAGTTTGGGGTACAAATGGTCCTATCACCCAGGTAGCGAGCATAGTACCCAACAGATGGTTTTTCATCCCACACCCCCTTCACTCCCTCCTCTGTTCTAGCAGTCCCCAGTGTCTATTGTTCCCATGTTTATGTCCATGTGTATTCAAAGTTTAGCTCTCACTTATAAGTGAGAACATGCTGTAATTTGGTTTTCTCTTCCTGTGTTAATTCACTTAGGATAATGACCTCAAACTACATCCATGTTGCTGCAAAGGACACAATATTTTTATGGCTGCATAGTGTTTCATGCTGTATACGTACCAAATTTTCTTTATCCAGTCCACCATTGATGGGCATGTAGGTTGATATCCTGTCTTTGCTGTTGTGAATAATGCAGCCATGAACATAGAAGTGCATGTGTCTTTTTGGTAGAACAATTTATTTTCCTTTGGGTATATACCCAGTAATGGGATTGCTGGAATGAATGATAGTTCAGTTTTAAGTTCCTTGAGAAATCTCCAAACTGCTTTCCACAATGACTGAACTGATTTGCGTTCCCACAAACAGTATATAAGCATTCCCTTGTCTCTGCAGCCTCAACAGCATCTGTTATTTTTCACTTTTTAATAATCACCATTCTGACTGATATGAGATGGTATCTTATTGTGGTTTTGATTTGCATTTCTCTAATGATTAGTGATGTTGAGCATTTTTAAATATGTTTGTGAGACACTTGTACATCTTCTTTTGATAAGCATCTCTTCATCTCCTTTGCCTATTTTTTAATTGGATTATTTGGGTTTGCTTGTTTATTTAAGTTCCTTATAGATTCTGGATAGTAGACCTTTATTGAATACATACTTTGTGAATATTTTCTCTAGGCTATTTACCCCATTGTTAATTTATTTTGCTGTGCAGAAGCTCTTTCATTTAATGAAGTCCCACTTGTCAATTTTTGTTTTTGTCGCAATTGGTTTTGGTGACTTAGCCACAAATTCTTTACCAAAACCATATGGAGAAGGGTATTTCTTACATTTTCTTTAGGACTTTCATAGTTTGAGGTATTACATTTAAATCTTTAATCCATCTTGAGTTGAGTTTTGTATATGGTGAAATGTAGTCCAGATTCATTCTTTTGCATATGGTTAACCAGTTATTCCAGCACCATTGATTGAATAGGAAGTTCTTTCCACATTGCTTATTTTTGTCAAGTTCATTGAAGATCAGATGGTTGTAGCTGTGTGGCTATATTTCCAGGTTCTCTATTCTGTTACAATGGTCTATAAGTCTGTTTTTGTACCCATAACATGCTGTTTTGGTTACTGTAGCCTTATAGTGAAGTTGGGTAACATTATGTCTCTGGCTTTGTTCTTTTTGCTTAGGATTGCTTTGGCTAATCGGGCTCCTTTTTGGTTCTATGTGAATTTTAGAATAGTCTTTTCTACTTCCTTGAAAAATGACGTTGGTGTTTTAATAGGGATAACATTGAATCTGTAAATTACTTTGGAAAGTGTGGCCATTTTAACAATATTGATTCTTCCAATCAATGAGCATGGAATATTTTTCTATTTATTTGTGTAATTTCATTACTTTCAGCAGTATTTTATAATTCCTCTTATAGATATCTTTTACCCTCCTTGGTTAGATATATTCCTAGGTATTTATTTTTTATGGCTATTATAAATGGGATTGTGTTCTTGATTTGGCTTTCAGCTAGAATGTTATTGGTGTATTGAAATGCCACTGATTTCTGTATATTGATTTTGTATCCTGAAACTTTACTGAGATCAATTATCAGTTCCAGGAGCCTTTTGGGGTTTCTATGCATAAAATTACATCATCAGCAAAGAGAAATAGGTTGATTTCTTCTTTTCTTATTTGGATGCCTGTTATTTCTTTGTCTTGCCTGATTGCTCTGGCTAGGACTTCCGATACCACGTTGAATAGGAATGGTAAGAGTGGGCATCCTTGTCTTGTTCCAGTTCTCAAGGGTAATGGTTGTAGCTTTTGCCCATTCAATATGATGTTGGCCGTGGATTTGTCATAGATGGCTTTTATTATTTTGATGTATGTGCCTTTGATGCCTAGCCCCTGTTGAGGGTTTTTGCAATTAAGGGATGTTGAAATTTATTGAAGGCTTGTTCTGCATCTATTGAGATGATCATATGGTTTTTGTTTTTGATTCTGTTTATGTGGTGAATCACAATTATTGATTTGCATATGTTGAACCAACCTTGCATATCAGGAATAATGCCTACTTGATTGTGGTGAATTAACTTTTTGATGTGCTGCTGAATTTGGTTTGCTAATATTTATTAAGGATTTTTGTGTCTATGTTCATCAGGGATATTGGCCTGAAGTTTTCTTTTTTCATTGTGTCTCTGCCAGATTTTGGTATCAGGATGGATACTGGCTTCATAAAATGAGTTAGGGAGGAGATCCTCCACCTTGATTTTTTGGAATAGTTTCAGTATGATTGATACCAGTTCTTCTTTGTACGTCTGGTAGAATTTGGCTGTGAATTCATCTATCTGAGGGCTCTTTTTAGTTGGCAGGCTTTTTATTACTGACTCAACTGCTGAGCTTATTATTGTTCTGTTCAGGCTTTCACTTTCCTCCTGGTTCAATCTTGAGAGGTTGTGTGCTTCTAGGAATTTATCCATTTCCTCTAGATTGTCTACTTTGTGTACATAGAGGTGTTCATAATAGTCCCTGAGGATCTTTTCTATTCTATTCTATTTCTGTGGGATCGGTTTTAATGTCATCTTTGTCTTTCTGATTGTGCTTATTTGAATCTTTTTTTTCCTTTGTTAATTTAGCTAGACGTTTAACAATCTTGTTTATTCCTTTGAAGAACCAGCTCTTGGTTTTATTGATCTTTTGTATGGACTTTTGGGTCTCAGTTTTGTTCAATTCTTCTCTGACTTAATTATTACTCTTTTTCTTCTAGAAATAATTATTTTTTGTCTCATTTCTCTAGGTGCAATGTTAGCTTATTAATTTGAAATTTTTTAAACTACTTAATGAAGGTGTTTAGTGCTACAAACTTTTCTCTTACCACCACTTTAGTTGCATCCCAAGGATTTTGGTAAGTTGTGTTTCTATTTTCATTAGTTTCAAGGAATTTTTTATTTCTGCTTTAATTTCATTGTTCACTCAAGAGTTATTCAGGAGCAAGTTGTTTAATTTCCACGTTTTTGTGTAGTTCTGAGAGATCTTCTTGGTATTAATTTCTATTTTTATTGCACTGCAGTCCAAGAGTATGCCTGGTATGATTTTGATTTTTTTAAATTTATTGAGACTTGCTCTATGACTCAGCATGTAGTCAATCTTAGGATATGTTCCATGAGCAGATGAGAAAAATGTATATGCTGTGGTTGTTGGGTGGAATGTTCTGTAGATGTCTATTAGGTCCAGTTGGTCAAGAATTGCATTTAAGTCTAGACTTTCCTTGTTAGTTAGTTTTCTGCCTCAATGATCTAACACTGTCAGTGGAGTGTTAAAGTCCCCCGCTATTACTGTGTGGCTGTCTAAGTCTTTTCATAGGTCAAGAAGAACTTGTTTTATAAATCTGGGTGGATGCTCCAATTTGGCTGCGTATGTTAGGATAGTTAGGGCTTCTTGTTGAATTGAATCTTTTATCATTATGCAATACTCCTCTTTTTCCTTTCTGATTGTTGACTTAAAGTCTGTTTTATCTGATATAAGAATAGCTACTCCTGTTCTTTTTTGCTTTCTGTTTGCATGTTAGATCTTTATTCATCCCTTTACTTTGAGCCTGTGGATGTTATTACATGTGAGATTGGTTTCTTGAAGACAGCAGACAGTTGGGTCTAGTCATTTTATCCAGCTTGTCACTCTATGCCTTTTAAGTGGGGCATTTAGACCATTCACATTCAGGGTTAGTATTTATATGTGAGATTCTGATCCTGTCATCATGTTATTAGCTTTTTGTTTTGTAAATTTGATTGTGTAATTGCTTTATATTGTCTGTGGGCTATGTGCTTGAGTGACTTTTGTGGTAGCAGGTATCAACCTTTTGTTCCCATGTTTAGCACTCCCTTAAGGACTTCTTATAAGGCTGGTCTGGTAATAACCAATTCCCTTACTGTTTGCTTGTCAGAGAAGGATTTTATCCTCCTTTGCTTATGAAGCTGAGTTTGGTGGGAGATGAAATTCTTGGAATTTCTTTTCTTTGAGGATGCTGAAAAAAGGCTGCAATCTCTTCTGGCTTGTAAGTTTTCTGCTGAAAGGTCTGCTGCTATCCTGATGGGGTTCCCTTTGTAAATGACCTGACCTTTCTCTCTAGCTGCATTCAAGATTTTTTCTTTTTCATTTACCTTGGTGAATCTGATGACTGTGTGCCTTGAGGATGGTTGTCTTACATGGTCTCTCACAGGGGCTCCCTGTATTTCTTGAATTTGCATGTCCACATCCCTAGAGAGATTGGGGAAATTTTCATGGACTGTTTCTTCAAATATGTTTTCCAAGTTGCTTACTCTCTTATCTTCTCTCTTTGGAATGTCAGTGAGTCATCGATTTTGTCTCTTTACATTATCCCATATGTTTCAGAGGTTTTGTTCATTTAAATTTTTTTTCCTTTAGTTTTGTCTAACTGAGTTGATTTGAAGAGTCAGTCTTCAAACTGAGAGTTTCCTCAGCTTGGTCTACTCTGCTGTTAGTGGTTCTGATTATATTAGGAAATTCTTCTGGCGAATTCTTCAATTCTAGAAGTTAAGTTTGGTTCTTTCATAAAATGGCTACTTTATCTTTCAGTTCTTGGATCATTTTACTGGATTCCTTGGATTGGGTTTCAACTTTCTCCTGGATCTCAATGAGTTTCCTTGCCATCAAGATTCTGAATTCTGTGTCTGTCATTTCAGTCATTTCAATCTGGTTAAGAACCATTTGGGGGTTGGGGTGGCTATTATATTCTTTTGGAGGTAAAGAGACACTCTGGCTTTTTGAATTGCCAGAATTCTTGTGCTGATTCTTTCTCATCTGAGAGGGCTTGTCTTTCTTTGTTTGTGATGTAAGATGAGTATAGTCAGTTGGCTTCATTTCTGGGTGCTTTCAGAGGGCAAAGGCTCTTAACAGGATCTTTATTTGTGTCTAGATTTTTGCCTTAGGTTTCACAGGCGCTATATACGGGCAAAATATTTTTAGTGTTGTAATTTGTATTATCGTCCAGTAGATGGCGTCTGAGAGCGATGGCCGATAGATAAGCTCTTAGCCACAGTGCTCTTTTGTATTTCAGCGCATTGTTGATAATGCTCTGTGATAGAGCGTGAGAGAGGTGATCCCTTTACCAGGTCCATTCCTGGGCCTTGGAAGAGCCCCTTCTGATCAGTGGTACTGTGCCCACCTTTCCTTTGCCAGGTGTTCTGAGTCATGGGGCTGCCTCAAGCAGATTCCCTGGCTGGCAAACAGGCTACGCCCTTCTTGGACTGGCCCTGCAGAAGGAGGTATGCCCTGCTTCCCTGCCAGCCCACAAACCCAGGCATCTTACCCCATTCAGTGTTCTGAGAGTGGGGGCTCTTCTCCTGTTTCGGCAGTGGGGGTGGGTGGAATCACCCGGTCCACCATCTGGGTGTTTACCAGGGTAACACAGTTGTGCCCACTGGCAGAGTTTAATCAGGGTCCCAGCCACTGCACTGAAAGCCCAAGCAAGTTTTGCCTGGCTAGGAGCAGCTGAGATGGGTAGAGTCATCTGGTCTGCCATCTGGGTGCCTACCAGGGTAACATAGAGCTGTACCCACCAGGAGAGTTCAAGCAGTGGCAGGGTTGCTGCACTGGAAGCCCAAGCCAGCGAGTCCCACTCTACTAGAAGCAGCAGGGGTGGGTGGAGTCAGCCAATTCACCTTTCCCCAGCGAACATAGAGCTGAGCCTACCCACAGTGTTCAGACAAGGGCAAGGTCACCGTGCTGGAAGTGAGAGCCGAACTTTGTCTGGCAAAGAGGAATGGATCAGTCTGACTGTTCCCTGGCACCGTGACTGTGACCACCACTGGTGTTATGGTAGCTGGTGCCAGGCTGCTCAAGGATCAAAGGCCTGTGGGGCTCTCTGTGGTCTTGAGTGGTCCCTCTTCAAAAATCTGGGTAGCTCTCTGTATCAGTCTAGAGGCCCATGGGGGTCAGGAAAGTTCTCCCGTTCCCAAGATTGCACAGGTCCCTGTGGGAACTGTGATCACCTGGTGGTTCTTACGTTCTCATTCTTTCCCCATATTAGGGAGCATCTCCTGGCTCTGCACTAGTCCAGGGCAGGTGGCTCCCCAGCTGCAGTCTTCTCTGTTCTTCCTGTGTCCCCTTGCTCCCTTGTTGGATCCCAACATGGTTTCTTAAAAGAGCCACTTGAAGAGTCACTATTTACTACTTTGTTTCCTCTCTGTGAGAGTGGCACATACTAGCCACTTCTAGTCAGCCCTAGAACCCTCTAGCCCTATTTTTTTTCCTTATAGCACTTATCCTCAATATGAGTCCCTTATTAGGTTTTTTTTCACCCTCAATATGAGTCCCTTATTAGGTTTTTTTTCACCCTTCTAGAATATAAGTTCCATGAGAGCAGAGGCATTGTCTCTTATTCACTGCCCTATCCGCAGTACCTAGAACAGTGCCTGGTACATAGCAGATACTTGATAATGATTGTTGAATGAGGGAACTAAAGGAAGATTGGTGAAGACTGAGGGCCTAATCAAACTGATTTTCGTTATGCCCAGAACATGTTTTGTGTTTTTGTGGAATGGCTAACCCTCATACCCCTGCCCTTAAGTCTGCTCATCCTTTGTGACCCATATTAAGTCTTACTTCCCCTATAAATATTAAATGACCTTCATCTATTTCTAAACTCTCGTGGTCCTATCATGTCCTATCTTGGTCTCATGAAATTGTTCTTTGTTGTTCTTTAAATCTTTCTGAATTTATTATATAGGCTTGTATTATCTCCCTAAATAGATCTCTGTTTGTTTAATGCAAGTCAAACAGTATTTTTTGAGCTAAACTGTTCAAGCATGTGTTAGATGCTGATTATCCAAAACTTCTATGAATTCCTAGCTGTAAAATAAGAGGAGGTTGGACTAGACTAGACATTGTTTTCTCAAAGTGCATTCTAAGGAAAAATCCACAGCATGACAATTGTTCATTTTAGGTTCAGTGGTACATGTGCAGGTTTGTTATTAGGTAAACTCATGTCACAGGGGTTTATTGTACAGATTATTTCATCACCCAGGTACTAAGCCTAGTACTCAATGGTTATTTTTCTGATCCTCTGCCTCCTCCCATCCTTCACTCTCAAGTATATCCCAGTGTCTGTTCCCCTCTTTGTGTCCATGTGGTCTCATCATTTAGCTCCCACTTATAAGTGAGAACATGCAGTATTTGGTTTTCTGTTCCTGTGTTTGTTTGCTAAGGATGATGGCCTCCAGCTCCATCCATGTTCCTGTAAAGGACATAATCTCATTCTTTTTTATAGCTTCATAGTATTATTAAATATATTTGTGAAACCCTAGATTAATTCATGTATGTTCACTGTGGTCTTCTCAGTCTAATGTGTACTGTCAGTTTCCAGGGGGGGCATCCTTTGGGATGAGTGTTCCATGAACATGCTTTAGAAAAATGCTCCAACAAATGGTCATTAAGATTCCTTCCATTTTGGCCAGGCGCAGTGGCTCACGCCTGTAATCCTGGCACTCTGGGAAGCCGAGGCGGGCGGATCATGAGGTCAGGAGATCGAGACCATCCTGGCCAACATGATGAAACCCCGTCTCTACTAAAATACAAAAAATTAGCTGGGCGTGGTGGCACGCGCCTGTAGTCCCAGCTACTCAGGAGGCTGAGGCAGGGGAATCGCTTGAACCCGAAAGGCAGAGGTTGCAGTGAGCCAAGACCACTGCACTCCAGCCTGGCGACAGAGCAAGACTCCATCTCAATAAAACAAATAAACAAAAAGAAGATTCCTTCCATTTTGAAAAGGCCGAAGTCCTAACTGACTTGCCCAAGGCCACACAGCTGCATAGTGTAAGAGTTTAGACTTAAACTGAGTTCTCTTGGACATTCATTGCACAAGGTCATTTATTTCACCTTTGTTTGTAATAGCAAAAAATTAAAAACAACTTAATGTTTAGTAATAGGGAATTGACTAGATAAAAATTATGGTACAGGTTTGTAATGGAATACTAATTCAGATTAAAAAGGGAAAGAGGAAGCTCTTTGTGGACTGATATGAAACAAAGATATATTGTTTAGGTGAAAAAAGGAAAGTTAAGAACAATGTGCATAGAATATTGTATAAAAATATGTTTGGGGGGAAATATATACTCTGCTTATATGTGCTTAAAGTCACTTATATAAAAGAAACTGAAAGCATTTGTTGCTTCCAGGGAGGGAAATAAAGTCACTAGGATATAGAGATGGGAGGAGACTTTTTCCATATACTTTTTGTTCCTTTTGATTTCTGAGCTTTGTACATGTACTAGCTACTCAGGAACTAAAATTAAATAAACTAAAAGCAATCCTAAGTGATTCTGATGCAACAGAGATTTGGAAACCAGTAAACTATATTTTCTTCTCCAAGACCAGAATCCTTTGAGACTTCATTAGTCCAAGTTTTATCATGCTGCTTCCAGTGACTTTTCTTATGTATCCTTTGAAGGAGATAATTATTTCCCATTCCCTTCACCAGCCTCTCTGTCTTCTCAGCCTGCATTGGGCTTGTGATTCCCAGGGGAGCATTAGTGCAGGTTATTCTATGCCAAACAGGCTCATACACCCTGGGAGGAAGGCTGTGTCAGGGCAAGGAGGAGCTAAAGAATGGCTAGCAGTCCAGATTCAAGGTGGGTATCCTGAGATGTGTCCTGGCCTCTGGTGCCAATTCAGCCTACTCCCTCTTTACATTTTAAATTTCTCCTCTTGAAAATTGGGATAATGGAACCTAACTAGGAAGGTTTTGAGGTTCACTGAGAGTGTAGATGAAAAGGTACTTGGCAAATATAGTAGGTTCCATATAGATGAAAGACAGGGATTCATTGTGAAGAGAAAATTGCTCAAGGGACACCCAATGCCATGAACATATGGTAGCATTGTTGCAAGGTCTCTGGTTCTACCCCCATCCCTCATAAAGGAAACAGAAGGAAAGGAAAGATGAAGGTCATCTTCAAACTCTGAAACTTCATCCTGAGTGTATAAGGGCCATTACGGGAAAGCCAAAGTGCAGAGACGCAGCTGACGCCAAGAATTGCCTCCCTGTTCAAGTGGGCTCCTTTGCCAGCCCTTTGCCAAGATTTTTCCTATGGCCAAGAGAGGCTATGGCATGCCAGGGGCACCTTTTAAAATCTACGTTTTTCATAGTGGCCAATTTTAAAAGTAGAACTTATAACTATTTTCAGAGGCATGGAAAGGAGCCCCAATAATAAGTTGCATGACCTTGGACCACAATTTCACCTCTCTGGGTTTCTACATCTATAAGTGAGAAGACCTTTATGATCATGTAGTCCCTTCCAGTTCTAAAGTAATAAAACCACCCAACACAACTGGAAAAGGGAAAAAAGAAATCCCAGGCATTTGTACAATTCTGCACTCATAGTGTTAACAAATTTAGAAAATAAATTTGCAACGAGAAAATTGTGCTGAGAACCCCTCAGGGATCAGCTGCCTCTTACTCATTAACATATGACCATTCTTTTCCCCTCATGTGTACTTCTCTTTGATCATCCCCCCCAGCAGCACTTTCTCTCTTCATTCAGACAACAAACAAATAACCAGCCTGGTAGCCAAGAATGAAATCGGTAGCACGCAGAACAGCTTAGTTTTAATGATGCTGCAACCAAAGTTTAATTGAAAAAATAGTTTAACTTTTCCCATTCTTAGCTTATTAATGCCTCACAAGTACTCAGTGAAGTTAGCAATACCAAGTCTCCTAGCGAGAAAAATGCTAATACTCTTGGCATCTATTATCAGCTTTCCTTTCCTCTTCTCTAAGTGGACCCATTGTCCTGTGTAATTTCAATTTCACTCTAACCCAGATTGTCTTTGTTTGTTTTCTTTATCTTTCTAATTTTTCATGTGGAAATTTGTTCAAAGGAGACCCTTTACTGACTCTTCTGAGGTGAGAGTGATTTCCATCCATAGGACCTTCCTACTGTTACTGTTACCCAGTGATTTCACTCATAGATGTGTATGTTCCAAAGAATTGAAAACAGGCATTCAAACAAATATATGTACATGAATGTTCATACAGCAGTACTCACAATAGCTTAAAGGTAGAATCATCCCTAATGTCCATCAACAGATGAATGAATAAATAAAATATATCAATACCATCGAATGTTATTCTGCCATAAAAAGAAATGAAATACTGATACATGGTACAATGTGAACGAACTTCAAAAACATTAAGTGAAAGAAGCCAGTCATAAAGGACAACATACTATAGGATTCCATTTATAGTTGACTCTTGAACAATGTAGTTTGAAATGTTCAGGTTCACTTATACATGGATTTTTTTTCAACCAAATGTGGATGGAAAATCAGCATTACTGGGATGCAGAACCTGAGTATACAGAGGCCTGACTTTTTTGTTTACACAGGGTCAACAGAGCAGACTGCAAGACCTGACTATGTGTGGATTTTGGTAACATGGAGGTCCTGGAACCAATCCCCCACATATACTGAGGAATTAATGTATATGAAATATCAAGAATAGGTAAATCCATAGAGACAAAAAAAAATGCTTAGTAGATTCCAGGTTCTATAGGGAGGTGGGAAATGGTGAGTGACTGCTTAATGGATATAGGATTTCCTTTTAGGGTAATGAAAATATTTTGGAACTAGATAATGGTGATGGTTGTACAACTTTGTGAATGTACTAAACGTCACTAAATTGCACTTTAAAATGGTTAATTTTATGTTATGTGGGTTTTATCTCAATTAAAAAAAAAAAACTCTGCCAGTATCAATCAAGATACATACAAAAGAAGCCACAACGATGTAAATCATAGTCAAATTGCTGAAGTCCAAATTTGGCTGTCTAAAAATGTCATTCCATTATCTTCTGGCCTCAATAATTTTTGTTGATAAATCAAATATAAGTAATATGGTCACTCTTTTGAAAGTAATGTCTTTTTTCTTTGGCTGTTTTTAGGATTTTTGCTTGATCCATGCCTTACATCATATATAAAAGTATTGTGTGAAAGGTAAAACACTGAAGCTTCGAAAGAAAGCATAAAATACTCTTGTGACCTTAGGGTAGGCAAAGATTTCTTAAGTAGGACATAAAGCTCACCAACCCTAAAAAAAAAAAAAAAAAAAAAAAAAAAAAGTGATTAATTGGATTTTATTTCAATCAATGATAGTGATAAATCAAGTCACAAACTGAGAGAAGATATTTACCAATCCTGCCCATCACGGGTTTTTGTATGACCAGTGGGCCTAACAACGTTTTATGTCTTTGCGAATGGTTGAAACAAAAACAAAAATAACACCTTGTGATGTGAAAATTATTAATATATGCAATTCAAATTCTAGTATTCACAAATAAAATTTTCTTAGAACACAGCTATGCTCATTCATTTATGAATTATAAATTGCTTTGATATAACCATAGCAGAGTAGAGTACAGGGAACATCTAGCTCCCACGGCCTAAATTACTTGTTATCTAGCCCTTTCCAGAAAAAGTCTGTGACCCCCGGGCATGGTGATAGTCCTTCATCGTATCATTTAGGCCCATCCTTTACCCTATAACCCCAAGACTGCCTCCACTTTTCTGATCCTCCCCACCCCCAAACCATATACAGTCTGATGGAATGTGCCCTGCAATGAAGTCCCGGACTTTCTTCTTCATTATGAAGGAAGAGAAAAAACAAAACTTTTTCTGTTCTCATTCCAAAAAATCCCTTAAGTTTGTTATCTCTGAAGTACTCTGTGATCTTTGGGAAAATATGTCCTAAAAATACCAGGTAGTCCTGATTATATTAATTTTTCAACCTTACCAACTATTGGTGCCACTTAAGACGGTCAATTCCAGCCCCTGGAAAACATAAACATGTCTAAGAATTATCAGAAAGGGAAATCTATTTACAGCAGACTAAAGGTTAATGTCTTTGTGATTCAACCTTAAACTGTATTATACCAAGTACAATATTTTATCTGACAAAGAGTGTTTTTAAACTTAATAAGAGAACAGAACTTACTGAACCTTTCCCAATATCTTATAATATAAAAAATAGATTTGGGGCCGGGAGCAGTGGCTCATGCCTGTAATCCCAGCACTCTGGGAGACCAAGGCAAGCAGATTATTTGAGGTCAAGAGTTCGAGACCAGCCCAGCCAACATGGTAAAACCCCATCTCTACTAAAAATACAAAAATTAGCTGGGCATGGTGGCGTGCACCTATAATCCCAGCTACTGGGGCAGGGGGCGTTGAAGCACAAGAATCGCATGAACCAGGAGGTAGAGTTTGCAGTGAGCCGAGATCACACCACTGCGCTCCAGCCTGGATAACAGAGTGGTAACAAAACAAAACAAAACAAAACAAAAAAAAAGGATTTTGGAGGAAAGAGGGAAGGAACATAAGCAGGATACAAAACTGAAGGTCTTTGCATAGCTTTGTATAAATAAGGGCCAAGTATATAGTTTGTGAATTATTGAATGCTTTTTTTTTTTTTTTTTTTTTTGCACAGCTTCTCTCAACCTCTCTTCTGGTTACTTTGCTGTCCAATAGCAACATTATTTTTTAAAAACTGAGGAAGGAAGAGTAAATGGAAAATAGGGTTAGAGTAGCAATAAAGTGATGAGAAAGATTAGTACTCCAAAAAAATGCCCATCAGGCCAGGCGTGGTGGCTCATGCCTGTAATCTCAGCACTTTAGGAGTCCAATGTGGGTGGATCAGCTGAGGTCAGGAGTTCGAGACCAGCCCGGCCAATATGGTGAAACCATGTCTCTACCAAAAATACCAAAAATTAGCCGAGTGTGGTGGCGGATGCCTATAATCCCAGCTACTCAGGAGGCTGAGGCAGGAGAATCACTTGAACCCGGGAGACGGAGGTTGCAGTGAGCCGAGATCAGGCCACCACACTCCAGACTGGGCAACAGGAGTGAAACTCCATCTCAAAAAAAAAAACAAAAAAAAACCTATCAGCTGATTCTATTCTCTTGTGAGAGATGGGATATAAGTTTGACTCTATGTTTCATAGTGGCCAAAGCAAAGTGGAAAACAAAATCTAGTGTCTGTAAGTAAGAAATCAAAGTAAGTTTTCATGAGAAGCATCATTTTTCTGATACTAAGCCTTGATATAAATTCTTATGGTGGGTCCTCATAAAAAAGTCAATTATGTGATGACATGGATGCTGATATCTGGTATAATATAAATACTCTTTGTCTATCTTATTCTCTCAAAGGCATACAAGCACAACCCACATTAAGGAAGAGGCATGCATAGGGACAGTGCAAAACAACGATGATTTATCAATCTCATGTATAAATGAAAGTGTAGAAAATCAAACTCAAGGCTGGGCATGGTGGCTCACACCTGTAATCCCATCACTTTGGGAGGCTGAGGCAAGTGGATCACGAGGTCAGGAGATTGAGACCATCCTGGCTAACACAGTGAAACCCCATCTGTACTAAAATTACAAAGCATTAGCTGGGTGTGGTGGGATGTGCCTGTAGTCCCAGCTACTCAGGAGGCTGAGGAAGGAAAATCGCTTAAACCTGGGATGTGGCAGTTGCAGTGAGCCGAGATTGCGCCATTGCACTCCAGCCTGGGCAACAGAGCAAGACTCTGTCTCAATTTAAAAAAAAAAAAAAAACTCAAATAGGAAACTAATGTGAAACCTTTAGGAAAGTCATTTTGTTTTGCTTTTCTCACATGTTGGATTTTATCCTGTTCACATCTGTTGGACAACATTCTACACAATGCAGTTTCACTGACTGAAATATAGTACCTTCATATGTGTTGAGGGGACACCCTATGGTATTATTTCACTGTGTCAAAGAGGAGACCTTGAGTCTTGGATCTGGAAAGGGCCTTAGAAAGCATCTTGATCAAAATGACACGTGTGTATCACATGTGCCTTTATTCCTTACTCTCATAACCATGGCAGACCAAAGTAATTGGTCATATTAACATACTAATTGACAATACGAAGTGGAGATTAAGGGTATTTCCCAGCACAACTGCAAAAGGTCAGTGTTGACATGCATGATGAGAATTCCATTAGTGGACTTCTGGTTTCAGCTCAAACATGAAAATAGGAAGTTGTTACTTCCTATTTATACAAGAAAAAGCTGAAATTTCATACAAGCAAAAGCTAAACAAACCGACAATCAATGACTTTTCTTGAATGCATCAGAGAATTGATGTTGCAGAGCAAACACCACCCTGAAATCTGGAGAGACAGGTGAATCCACAGTTACCACCAAAATTTGCTTAATAAGAGCAGAAATTGCTGAAGCCATAAGCTGGTATCAACACTTAAGTGGTAATTCCGATGAATTGCTGGAGACTTCGTGTGAACTAATTTGAGCGTAAAAACCTGGGAGCTGCAGTCTTTGGCTCCACACTTTTGTGGGATCCAAAAAAGATTTCCTAGTAACTCTGTCAGAGAGAGAGAGTAAATCATTGTGAAATATGACCATAGCATTTTCCATAAAAAAAGCCAACTCTCCAAGCCTTATCCCAGATGGGAAAGGGCATTCCCCACACTCTAGCCCTCTCTAGCCTTTCTGTCTTACATACAGCGGGAAAGCTATCCTACTGGGAAAAAAAGGTGATGATCATAGCCCAGAGACAAAGGTCCACTAAAAGACTGAGATTTAACCATAAAGTTACAGAGCACTTCCCTTCTCCCACAACTTACTGCCACACCAGCAGCATAGTAACAGTGAATACAACTGATAGAGTTCACCAGACACAAATTCTCTTTGAAGAGGAGTAATTAGGAAAGCCTAAAGTGAAGAAAAGAGGCATAAACAAGGATACTAGGGGGATTTGAAGCCTCTGGCATCTACAGATATAGCAAACACAGTCCAGCTCCTCGCCCAAAACCTCACGCCAAAGGTCTTTTTTCCTCAGTTCCTATTACCTAATTCAGCATGTCAGTTTTCAACAAAAAAAATTACAAAGTAAGCCAAAAGCAAGAAAAAACACAGTCTGAACAAAGTATCAGAACCAGTCTTATATATGACACAGTTATTAGAATTACTAGATGGAGAATTTAACTATGATTAATACATTAAGTGCTCTAATGGAAGGAGACAACATGCAAAAATACATGGTTAATATAAGTAGAGAGATAGAAACTCTACAATGGAATCAAAAGGAAATGATAGAAATAAAAAACATTGTCACAAAAATGAAGAATGCCTTCAGTAGGCTCATTAGTAGACTGGATACAGCTGATGAAAGAATTGGTGAGCTTGAGGATAGGTCAATAGAAATTGCCCAAACTGAAATTCAGAAAGGTAAAAGAATGAAAACAACAGAATAGCCAAGAAATGTGGGACAATTTCAAAATGTGTAACGTACACATAATTAGAATAGCAGAAGGAGAAGAAGGAGAAAGCAGAGCAGAAGAATAATGAAATAATAATGGCTTAAAGTAATTCAAGTGTTGAAGTAATAATAGCAGAGAACTTTCTGGAATTAATGACAGCTATAAGGCCACAGATCCAGGAAGCTCAGGGAACACCAAGCAGGATAAATTCCTTGAAAACTACAGCCAGGCATATTATATTCAAACTGCAGAGAACCAAAGAAAAAAGAGAAAATCTTGAAAAACAATAGGAAAACAATAGCTTACCTAAAGAGGAACAAGGCAATGAAGTGCATTGATATGAAGCAGTATGAACAAGGATCTGAAGTATCATAAGAAACAATGCAAGCATGAAAATAGTGTAGTGAAATCATTAAAATGTTGAAAAAAAAAACTCACCAACCTAGAATTCTGTATCCAGCAAAATTATCCATGAAAAGTGAAAGAGAAATAAAGTCTTTCTCAGACAAACAAAAACTGAGTGAATTTATCACCAGCAGACTTTCCCTGCATGAGAGATTGATAGAAGCTTTTCAGGTAGAAGGAATGTGATATAGATCAGAAATGCAAGTCTACAAAAGGAAAGGAAGGGTGTCAGGGAAGGAATAAATAAAGGTAAAATAAAAATTTTATTTTCCTTATTTTAATTTGTCTAAAAGATAAATGTTTAAAGTAATAATAGCCACAATGTACTGGGTTATTATAGCATATATATAAGGCAAATGAATGATAGAAATGAAGGGTGGGATAAATGTAGGATACTCTATTATTACCTGTACTGCATATGAAGCAGTATAGGGTTATTTGAAGATACACTTAGATTCATTAAAAATGTATATTGGAAACTCTAGGGCAACCACATAAAATGTTTTAGAAAGAAATATAATAGTATACTAAGAGAGGAGATAAAATGTAATTATATAAAATGCTCAACTAAAACCAGAGAAAACAAAAAAGAAGAGATTAAAAAAATAACAGATACAAGGAATAGAAAACACTTAGAGCATAATAGATATTAAACCTAATTATATCAATCATCATTCTAAATGTGAATAGTCTAACTATACCAATTAAAAGACAAAGATTGTCAGGGAGGATATAAAAACAAACTTAACCATATATTGTCTACAATAAACTCAATTTAAACATAAAGACTCAGATAGGTTAAAAGTAAAGAGAGAAGTACACCATGCACACACAAATAAAAGGACAGCTGAAGCAGCTATGTTTCAGACAAAGCAGACCTCAGAACAAGGACAATTATCAGGGATAAAGACCACCATTACGTAATGATATATAGATTAATTCTCCAAGAATTATCCTAAACATGTATGCATTTAACAACAGAGGGTCAAAATATGTGAGGCAAAAACTGATAGAATCCAATTAGTTATTAGCCATCCTTGATCTAGGCTTAAAAACCTAGGTAGATGAAAGAAGACAAAAGAAACTAAGTGACTTGCTTAAGGTGACAAGCCTAATGATTGGAAAACCAGCTCTCCTAGCTCCTTGTCCAGATTGCTATCTAGTAGGTAAAAATTTTGTTTGAATAATTATTATCTTAGTTAATGCAAATTCAGACAGGATTAATAACCACTGGGTAAGAGAGAAAGAGTCTATGTCACATTTTAGCCAAGATACCATTTAATTAAGCCTAGGCTTTGTGTGGAGAAGGCTGAACAGATGAAGGTCTCCAAAGACCAGTCATGTAGACCTTGTAGTTTTGCCAAGAAGGGTTGCACTGCCTGGAGAATGGAAGTGTAGGTTAAGCCTTGGTTTGCCACTCAAGTAACAGAACTCAGGGGATTTGGAGTAGGTGCTAGATAGTGGGAGATTGGGAGTGGGCAGGGGGTAAAAACTGCTCTGTTGTGTTTCACTGACCGAGGTAGGATTGGACAGGTGGTGGTATAAAACCAGTGAATCATGGGAGGTCACTTTAGGGACTTGGTGATTGAAAAAAGCAGGTGGCTGAAAGGGTGTATGTGGGACTGGTTGTTGAATGATGAGGCTTAGTAGGATACACAGATGTAAAGAACAGAGGCAGAAAGGATGAGTTGGCTTGGGGGAACCAAAAGATCCCCAATGCACTATGTTGGTGTTTCCTTCCTCATCTGGCTCTTACCTTCCTATTCCCTATTTTCCTTTTGTTCTATATATATACTTGCTTCTACTTTAATTGTCTAAAATATGTGATGAGAATGTATTAAATGAAATTTTACCTTTTTTGATCTTGATTTAGAAAGTGAACTATCATTGTTTCTTTCAAGGAGCAATTGCTTTTTATTTCTGTCTTTAATTAACTTTTAAAAATGGAACTATTTCTGGCTGGGTGTGGTGGCTCACATGTGTAATCCCAGCACTTTGGGAAGCCGAGGCAGGTGGATCACCTGAGGCCAGGAGTTTGAGACCAGCCTGACCAACATGGTGAAACCTGTCTCTACTAAAAATACAAAAATTGGGCAGGCGTGGTTGCGGGTGCATGTAATCCGAGCTACTCGGGAGGCTGAGGCAGAGAATTGCTTGAACCCAGTAGGCGGAGGTTGCAGTGAGCCATAATCACACCACTGCATTCCAGCCTGGGTGACAGAGCGAGACTCCATCTCAAGAAAAAAAAAAAAAAAAAGGAACTAGTTCTTTAAAGGGGATCTACCCTTCTACTTAACATGACTTCAAAATGATAGCAGTTGGCTTGCTTTCTCTTTGTGTTCAAACAAAATCTTTCCTCAATCACAGAGAAGAAGATAATATGCTGATATTTCTCTAATTCTCAGACTCTTTTTGGTTAGATAACCAAAGTGAATTTGTAGGAGATTGGAGGGGAAAAAATACAATATTTTAGGGTACCATTTCTTAAAATTCCTTGAAAATTTTTAAAAGAAAGGATGGTAAAGAAACATTCTGTTACAGAGCGACATGTGAAATTTTACCTTAGAATTATGACATTAGAATTCCTATTAGCTGAATAAATTTAACTGAGTCATCTATCAGTTTCAAATATTATATATTCTGAGCACTAGTTCAAGGAACTTAAATTTTATTTCCTGGCCCTGATGTGATTTGCATCATACAGAACTGACTGTCTCTCCCTCTCAATCTCTTTCTGTTTCTCTTAACACATATCTAGACACATGCTTATATGCACATACATATATCTTCCTGGTAAATAATCCCTTTAAAGGCTTTATATGGTGAGAACTAGCTTTTCTTTTTAAACAGAGAAGTGACAATTGTCATAAAAAGAATCATAGTGAGGTAAGATTTCCTTTCAGTGCAATATTCTCCACAGTGAGCATCCTTTAAGAAGGTATAGCTCTATGACATTGAATTTGCTGGTTGTAAAAGTTAGGAACAGGAACTAAAATATACAGGGTGTTGGTGAGTGTAGGAAGAAAAGCAGTTTGATGTGTGTGTTGGGTTGTCTGGACATAAGAAACATCATGCAGGCTAGAGTTGAACCTCTAGCTTTTGTGATGCATGCAAGTTAGGACATGTGCTTTCATATCCTCAGTGAGATACCAAATAATGAGAATGTCTCATTAAATCTACCTCAAACTATTGGCTGTCCCTGAGTATCTAGAAGCCTAATGGAGAATATTCTATGTTGTCAAAAGACTGCCTCCTACTGATATGTGACCTTTATTAACTGGCCTCCCTTCCAACATTCTAGATTCCATGTCCTTTTTGGTCATTAGTAATCACCTTGGTCACTGTGTTTTTACACCAGGTTCAGTATGTCTAAATATAGAAAAATAAGAATAATATCTCCCCTCATCAACTGTTCTTGCATGGGATTAGAATGAAAGTTATTATTCAGCCAATCACTGGTAGACACTCAGTCAATTCAAACTAGAATTGCAAGTAAGTTCTTCAGGCTAATCTTTTTAATTTTCATACAAGGACAGTTTCTTCTCAAAGGAAAACCTCTTTTATTATGAACTGTTGGTCAAACAGATTGATTGGTATAAAGGTGTTTTGTTGTAATGAATACCCATATATTAGTTAATATAACACAAATTGTTTTAACAATTAAATCCCCACATTTCAGTGGCCTGGCAGTAGAAGTTTGCTTCTCACCAGCGTGACAGTCCAATGCTGATGTACCTCGGAGATGGCCTCACATGTGGCCATTCCAGGACCCAGGTACTTACCATTTTGTGGCTTTTCCTCAGAGACTTTTCCATTCAGCTGGCAATGGGGACAGACACTACAAAGAAGACATGGCTTCTTAATTTCTGCTCAAAAGTGAAAAACACCTACATCTACTTTAGCCCTGAAGTGTCACATTATTTCTGCTCACATCGTTTTGGCATTCCCCTGCCTCTACCATGTAAGAGGGGCAAAGAAATGTAGGTTCTGCCTGGCAGCTGCTTCTTGGCAATAGCTCAGCACTATGGAAGGGAAGCTCAAATTTTGGTAGTCAGTAAATTATCTTTACCCTGTCCCAAGGAGCAAGCTCAGGTGAATGGGATCTGAAGTTCACCTCATGTGCTCTACCATCTCTCAAGAATCGCAGCCTGAATTGGTTGCTGTTCAGTTCTGTCATGGCTGAAACAGGAAGTACTACTGAATTTGGTTTTAACCCAACATTTCCTAAACTTATTTGACCATGGAGCTGCTTTTTCTTTATATAACAATTACTAAAACACTTTGAAAAACTTTTTTGCAAAGAAAAGAATAGAGTTTTACCACCTCCATGCTTTTACTTATCTACCCTGGTTTTTGCTTTTGTTATTGTTTTGGGTTAGTTTTGTTGTAATTGTTTTGTTTTCTTGAGAAATTTGCATTTAGTTCAATATTGTTTAAATTTGGTTGAAGTAAGCAAGACTAAAGGCAGTTGAAAAACAATTTTACTTGATTACAGGACCAATGAAGTAAGCATGGTGCTGTATTGTTGGGACACTTGGCAGACAAAGTACAAAGGGAAAAGGTTTTGGTGTCTGTTACTTAGTACCTATGTGATCTCTGGTTTCCTACTTACTAATACCGTGTGAGCTGTAGTTTCTAATCTGCAAAATAGAGAGTGTTCATGAAGATTAAATGACACTATATGTAAAATAGCTAGCAAATAAGAAGGAACTTAATATATGTAAGAATCCTCCCTTCCTCTTTCTCCTTTCTATTTTCTCCTAGTTAGTAATATACTAACTTAATTATAGTTCAGTTGTGCTATTCTGCCACGAACAATGACAATTACATGAAAAGAGGCCAGGGAAAGGATGTGGCAACAGTATAAGCAACCCCCAATTTACAAACACTGAATTTTTTAAAATACTGCACATAGATGGTTGGGTTCTGGCAACTTAGACCCTATCATTCTTGTTATTAATGCCTCACAATTTAGATTTACCATGAAGCTAATGAATTAAGCTTCAGACCCCTCTCTTGCATTGATTCCTATGAATGCTGAGAGTTGTAGGATGTTCTAGGTGGTAAGGGGTAAGGGGATGGGGGCAGGTTGCTATGAGGAAGCATTATGTAAACATTTCTGGTAAATTGCTTGAAGAGCTCTCAGAAGGAAGAAACTCGATTCTCTAAGTTTCTGGGAGTTTGTTGTGATTTATTTTGTCATTCGATATAAATACTTACTTTTGTATCTGTTATGTGTTTTGTAGTTTAAAAAATGCTTTCTAATTTTTTTTTAGAGAGTCTCGTTCTGTCACCCAGGCTGAGTACTGGTGCCATAATAGCTCACTGTAACCTCGAATTCCGTGGCTCAAGTGATCCTCCTGTGCCACTACACCCAGCTAATTTTTTTATTTTTTGTAGAGACGAGGGTCTTGCTATGTTGCCCAGGCAGGTCTCAAACTCTTGGCCTCAGGAGATCCTTCCACTTTGGTCTCCCAAAGTGCTGAGACTACAGGCATGAGCCACTGTGCCTAGCCTTGTTTTGTACTTTTGATTTCCTCTTCTTAAAGAGGGCCCCACAACTTGTGTAAGTTTCAGACCAAAAGCACATGGATCCACTTCTGCCCACAATTCTGGTGCCATCACCTGCTACTATTCTGAAAATTTTTAGAGGTCCCTCCGTAGAGCCCGCTCCAGTGGCTGAAGCTGCATGTGATTTCCCTACCCCTTTCCTTTCCCAGCTTCCTGTACACCTCTCCTTAACACTGCTAGGACCAAGATGATTTGAGCCTCTGCCCACACTCAGTGCCTCTCCACATACAACTCTGGATATATGGGGAAAAGGGTCTGGGCTTGAGGCACAGAACCCAAAGTGTGCAAAGAGTTAGGAGAGCAAGAAGATGAAGAAAATGGAGCCCTTGGCATAGCACTTGAGCCTCGGTTGGCTTATCGTGGGTTAAGTCATACAGGCACTCATTCTTTCATTAAAGACATTATTTGCCTTTAGTATTGCTCACAACTCTGACCTTTGCCTGTACTATTTTTCTATAGCATTTTTCCAGAGTACAAACTCTTTCTTACTGAACTATGTCCCTTTATTAGGTTAGATGATTCCTGTATGGAATTATTTGAACTGGTTTAAGAAAGCCAAAGAAACATCTGTATTCTGTAGAACCTTTCTTTGTAACAGTGTTCATTTCATCTAAGCTTTCCTGCCCAAAGCAGTTCTGAAACACAGGATAGGAAGGTTGACTTTTTTTGTAACAGTGTTCATTTCATCTAAACGTTCCTGCCCAAAGCAGTTCTGAAACACAAGATAAGAAGGTTGACCCATTGCAAAGAAGATGAAAACTAATGTAGCCTCAGAAGAAAAGCTTGATGGCAAGTGCTCAGCAGGAGCCCAGGCTGAGGGCCTTTGGAGAAGGGGCAAGTGCAATTTATAAAGCCTAAATACTCAAATCAGCCTTTCTCCAGTGTTTGCTTTGAGGTGGCAGAATAGGTTTTATAGGTCAACAGGGTTTTTCTAATGATTATCCAAGCTTCTCCCCCTTCAGTAGGGAAGGCCCCGATTTTCTGGCATTACCTGCCCAGTCAGCAGGCTAGGTGTTAGAATTCTGAGCAGGCTGCCCCTCCTCCTTGAAACCAGCAGGGAGCAAGATAAGTCCGGAAATTCCTGAGCATTGGGAAGCCCGCGCTAATGCAATTACCTGAAATAAAAGAAGGGGTCAGATAATAAAGGGCAAAGGTTTTTCCTTTTAAAGTAAAGGGCCAGGTAAACAAAACCAGCTGCCCCTGGAGCCAACAAACTCTCCTCATTAAATGTTTTAAAAGCCTAATGGGCATAAGTGGCTAATTGTAGTACAATCCTGAAGACTGAATCTAGGGGCCTGATGAAGGGGGTCAGTGGGATGGGAATGGGGTTAAAACTTGGCTGACAGAGACAGGAAGGAGGTGAGCTCTGCTCCTGGCAGAGGACCTCTAAATGGCCAGAATGAAATTAAAATAAGAGTAAGATGCTTTGACTGGGAGTCTGTAATCTTTCTGACAGTATCCCTGTGAGATGGGCTTGGATGTCTCATTTGGAGCAATTTTAAATTTAAATGCTAGTTGAATAGGATCTGGAATACAGGTTTATTAAAAAACTAATTATGGGAAATTTTATGTTTATTTACTATGAAAAACTGGAAGAGTATGCAGCAAAATGTTGCAATGAGCTTCTCTAGGTGTTGTGCTTATTATACTGTAGGTGATTTTCCATTTTCCTGTTTCTATTTTGTTTATGTTCATTCTCTAATTCGTCTACAATGAGCATTTAGTTCTTTTGTAATAAAAATAAAGGGCAACACCAAATAAAATAAGATGAAGATTATTGTACTGGAACTAAAATGTAAAATTAAGGGGGACAGGAGAGTTGGTGAATACATTGATAAGTGGTTCCTTTTACTTTGTATAGTCTGCTGTCTTTGCCACTTCCCCAGAGATACGCTTGATATGACCTGCCAATCTAGAGGCAGGAATGAATTGCTGGCATTGGGTGAGACAGACCTTTTGACCATGTATTAATACAGAAGTTTCAACTTCATAGCCTTTGTGATAGTTCCCAGAAAGGTTATTTCTGCACAGCCTTTCTTGGCTTTGGTTTTTAGTGGAACAGCTCGACCACTTGTGGTATGATCTTAAGTGATGCTGAATTTCAAGAGAGCTTGGAGGATGACTATGATTTACCTAAAAGTGTCAGTCTAGGTAATGCTAGACCATTCTGCCAGGTTTTTTTTTTTTTTAAAGAGAAAAGAAAAAAAAGAAATCACTATTATCATCATTTTTAGCAATTTATTCTCATAAAATGGTCACCACAGACTACTCCATCTCCTTCATGCCCAAATATAAATGATATATTTATATTGAACCTATCACCACATGCAACTACCATCAGAGAACCAAAGCTCTGTAACTGGGAAGAAGCTTTCAAATAGCCACAGACTGTTGATGCTGAATGTTTTCTTAGAAGCTTCACATTTACAATGGATAAGTACAGTAAGTTAGTTGTCTAAGAATATCTAAGAAAAAGGTTTAGGTATTGATAAATTCATACCCTATGGGTTTTTGTTTGTTTGTTTGTTTTTGTTTTGTTTTGAGACAGAGTCTTGCTCTGTCGCCCAGGCTGGGGTACAGTGGCACAATCTCGGCTCACTGCAAGCTCTACCTCCTGGGTTCATGCCATTCTCCTGCCTCAGCCTCCTGAGTAGCTGGGACTACAGGCGCCCCCCACCACGCCCAGCTAATTGTTTGTATTTTTAGTAGAGACGGGGTTTCAGCATGTTGGCCAGGATGGTCTCGATCTCCTGACCTCATGATCCGCCCACCTCGGCCTCCCAAAGTGCTGGGATTATAGGCTTGAGCCACCGCGCCTGGCCATACCCTATGATTAAATGATCCCCTCTCTTAAAAGTGATACGGAATTCTGGGTGACCGAAGTTCATATTTCCATAGTATAATATAAATGTGGGTTTAAGTTTGCAAATGAAAGTTGCTGAAACTTCACAGTATAATGTGAGGATTCCTTTGACATTCAAATGTGAATTGGACTCAGACTGAAGTTATTAAAAAGATGCTGTGATCATCAGGCTAGAGGAAGAAGGGGTCCTTAGCTGGGTCAAACGTAGAGGCAATGCCCAGGGCCATATTTTAGAAGCATTTTGAAGGGTCTCTGACATCTCTGTTCATTTCCCTTATTCTCTTGAAGAGCTCATCTGCAGCCATGGCTTTCGCCATTACTTATAACCTGAAAAAGACCCCCACGTCAACATTTCTTGTCTCAACTTTTCTCTGTACCGCTTTCTTATATCCCCAGCTACATGGTATATAGTTCTTTCTTGATATTCTGTATATTTTTGATATGTCAGACAGTATCTTTCATCTCTCTTAACAAGTTGTATTCCTGTATGACTAACCTACATCTCTTTGGCAACAGTGTTCTCCAAGGCAATCCCTCTTATATGTTGATGGTCATCAGTGACTCCCTTCCTCTCTTTTACCCTCTACAGAAGCTTTATTTGTTCTTCCTTCGTGGCTGCTTGCTTTCACTTTTCTTGTTCCCTCCCTTATTTAGACCCAGATCATTTCTTGCCAGCACTATTGAGATAAGATAACTTTGTTTATTGGTTTCCATGCCTGTATCTTCTTCCGCTCCAATCCAATTCACAGCCCACAGAAATAGCCCAAGATCACCTGAGAATGATTGGATCCAGCTTGTAAGGGTAAAACTGGGGACAAGAATAGGCTAAACCGCTTAAGCAAGGTTACTGGATTTCATCTCCCATGTATCACATGAAGGAGCAATTGGACCATTTCTGGGTTCAAGAAGATAGAATGCTAGCCATTGAGAGGAAGTAACAGGGATCAGATTTCAGCACCATGTCAGAAGAGCTTTTCATCAATTAGAGCTGTGATGCAGTGAAACAGTCCTAGTAGTGTATGACAGTGAATTTCTGTCCCTGGATATGTTCAAGCAAAGCCAGAAAATCACTTCTAAGGGATATCGTAGCAAGCTTACATGCTTTAGGCCAGCTGACCAGTAAGGATTTTACAAACTCCAAATTTTTACAACATAATCACAGCCATCTCCATCCCTGCCTCTGCCTCACACCTGCTGAGAATCCAGCATCTGTTCTTGCTGCTCTACACTTTCCTCACTCCAAGTTCTACAGCGGATAGCATGCTCTCCTCCAGAGGGATGCTCCCCTGCCTATCCCATCCCATGGCCTTTCAGTGTAAGTTTCTGCTGCCTTGGGCCGTTAAGTAATCTGAACAGGGTAGATCTGGTTATTGAATAGCTTTTATATGACAGGTCCCGTGCCCAGCATTTTTCCTTATGTGATCAGTACACCAATCCTGTGAAAATACTATGGATTTGGATTTTTTAAAACCCACTTTAAAGAAGGGATTGAACCAAGGTTTTCTAACTCCAGATTCTGGGTACTTGAGAAAAGGAAAGAGGAAAAGAATGAAGGGACCCTCAACCATGGGCCACAGATTGGGGTAGGCTAGGGAGGTTCTTCACAGGAAATCCTACGTACTGAAAAATTACATCTGGAATTTTTATCTCAATAAGTATTAAACTGTGTGTGTTGCTAACAAAAATTATAAATACAGACGTGTAATGTAGTTACTGGGAACTAATTGAGAAAAGAGGAAAGTGTAATATATTTGATTAAATAATAAAAGAATAATTACAATGCATTACTTGTCAAATTCCTGGTCACCATATAATATAGTAGCAAGTATTCATGTCCTCAAATGTGTGTTAGATTAGCATTGCATAAATTATTTTTAATTTTAACACTACTCTGTCTCAACATGCCTGGCTTTCATGTAGTATGCCATGTATCTGATCTTTTTTCAAAAATCAGAGGTGCTAATTAAGTATCTGGTCTTTTTTCAAAAATCAGAGGTGCTAATTAAGAAGTACTACTATGAACAGGTTATGAGATAGGATAATGGACATCGATATGCCCAGCACTATGTGTTGCACATAATAAATGTTCATTGGATCTGAGTCTGGCATCTATACAAGGGATGAGGCAAAGGACATGTTATTATTTTATTTCCTGATATAAGTAACCATCAAAAATTTTCAAATACATGTACCACCAGCACAGAAATTCCACTGTTATAGTATTCTATATTTACACATAACTTAATTAATCAGTCTCCTATTGTTTATAATCCCTTCTTTGTGAGGTGACAATTAGGAAGAACTAAAAGTTGTTCAGTCCCTACTGTATGCCAGGAACTTTACATTTGTTAGCTCATTAATTCTCAATTAAGCCTGAGGAGAAGATATATTGTCCCCCATTTAAGAATTAAAAAACTGAGGCCCATAGAGACTACGTAACTTGCCCAAGATCATATAGTTATTAATACCAGATCTGGAATTTGAAGTCAGATATTTCTGGCTAAAAGCCAAATTTGCTCCAACATTCCAATGGTTTAAACACTGGATTCTGTGGAAATGTCGTGAAGTGGTAAGTGAGGCCAAAAGGAAAGCTGAGTAGGTAGATCATCTACCACCCTTACCGCAACTAAAGTACCTGCCTTACAATAAAACAAAAATTTAAAAATTAACCATTCCAATACATCACATGTTGGTATAGCAAGTTGACATTGAAAATAATTTTCACATAGTTCTATAATATGTAGTGATGAGTGGCTGCTTCTTAAAAATGAAATAATTTATCATTAGCCAACAACCAAGGATAACTTAGTGGATTGGAAAAGGCACCCAGGAATCACAAGCATTTAGAAATTGATTGAATTCAGAACTTTGCCAAGATGGGGGTAAGGGAAGGTCTGAGGTAACGAAGATCACCTAACCCTGGGTCAGCCTTAGCTTAATCTTCAGCAAAGAGTCTTACAAAGGATATCTCCACAAAACTGGATGGGCCTGTTTTGGTCAAATATTTATAACATAGTGTCAACAACTTGATGTTTTATTTAAGCTAAGAAAAACCAAATCAAAACAAAAACCAATGAGTATCAAGTTGTTACTATTTTAGGAGAGGGCTCTTCCACCTTTGTACATTCATCATTAGTTTGTTCATTCATTCTGGAGGTAGTAGGCAACCACAGCATATTTTGGTAGTAGGCTGACTACAGAGTGTTCGCCCACAGGAATAAGCTGGAGACTCACTCACTATACTAAGTCAGATTTTTGCTTTGGTGTTTATTTTCTTATTTAAAGGTATGGAAAAATTTTATTAAAATGATTGAGTATTCTTTCAAACCTCTCACATACCTTTATTACTTTAAGGTGGGATTAGTGATGGGCATGGGATGGGTGTTAAATTACTTTCTCAAGGGGAAGAAAAGTATTCCTCATTATCCAATTTGTATTATGGAATTTCCATCAATTCTGGCAAGTAAGCAATGGGGTTTCATGTGACAAAAGCCGAAAAAAATAACAGTATTAGCCCACAAATAGCAGTGGAAATGGAGAAGAAATGGGTGCAGCACACCAGCATGGCACATGTATGCATATGTAACTAACCTGCACATTGTGCACATGTACCCTAAAACTTAAAGTATAATAATAAAAAAAAGGTTATTATTTGTTTGAAAAGTACCCAGGTTCAAAACCTTTTAGAATACGAGAGCCCAAGTGGAACCCTGGTTTGTTTCCTCGGGCAACAGAGACCTCGGGCTAGAGAAGTATATTTATAGTCCCTTGCTTGAGATTTTATCTGATTCTTATTTTATTTTTATTCCAGTTGCTACATTGATGGCCGGGTAGTCAAGGTGATGGACTTCCTGAAAACTCGCCTGTTAGACACACTGTCTGACCAGATTAGGAAAATTCAGAAAGTGAGTAAAAGTATCCTGGGAAGAAAAGGAGCGATTCTGGGGGTAAGACAGGGAAGAAGACACAAAGTCCCAGCTCGGCCTCAGCACTGTGGGAACCAGGGTAGAAAAATAGGAAAATAGTGCAGTCTAGATGGGCAAGGTCACAAGCTGCCCATCACAGTTGTTGCCTGTCATTTATTGTTTTTCAAATTGAAAAGGGTCTCTGTGTGCCATATCAAGGTTTAAAGCGTCTCTATTTTTTTTTTAATTAATTTTTTTTTGAGATGGAGTCTTGCTTTGTTGCCCAGGCTGGAGTGCAATGGCATGATCTCTGCTCACTGCAACCTCTGCCTCCTGGGTTCAAGCGATTTACCTGCCTCAGCTTCCCGAGTAGCTGAGATTACAGATACAAGCTGCCATGCCCAGCCAATTTTTATATTTTTAGCAGAGATGGCTTTTCACCATGCTGGCCAAGCTGGTCTTGAATTCCTGACCTCGGGTGATCCACCCACCTCAGCCTCTCAAAATGCTGGGATTACCGGTGTGAGCCGCTGTGCCTGACCTAAAGCATGTCTATTTTAATATGAAGTATTTGTTTATAGTTTGCTTCTTAATTGTGAGTTTCATAAGGGAAGAATAGATTTACTTGATATTTTCTTTTTTGGAGGGGTTTATTTTAGGTTACTTTAAGGAGAAAATGATTGTATTCATTCAGTGAAATTCCAGTCTGGGCACTGGCAATTCTGAGCCATATTTACACTGTTCCTATGTGTCTTAGAATTAGCCAAGTAAGATCTTAATTTTGTAAAGTTGAGAAGAAAGCTATATTATATTAAGCAATTGCATGTAGGTGCTATCAGCACACCTTTGGTCAGTGATTCTCAGACTTGAGTACAATCAAAATCACCAGTGGTGCTCACTAAAGTTTCTAATTTCACTCCTGATGTTCTGATTTAATACGGCTGGAGTGGCTCCCAGAGGTCTCTATTTTTAATCATCTGTCAAGTGATTTTCCATAATGCCAATTATGGATCACATTTTGAACTACTGGATTCGTTAATTCTAAATTGTGAGGATCTTACATCTACAATTGTCATGGGCCTCTACAATATATTATTATCTTTTGTTGCCCAGTTAAGGTTCTTTTCCAGGGAATGGGGACCCTTTGAATAGTTTGCTATTTCTCGAGCAGATTAAACAAATCTTTGCAGAAAAATTGTAACAGGTAGGCCCTCAATAAATATGAGATGAATTAATAAATAGACAAATGAATAGCTCATTTATAGCTCTGAAAGGAAATCCTATTTGAATAAATCATACAACATCAGTTTTGAGAGCTAAAGTGGAGGTCTTCACCTTTTTTGTATTCATCCGAATGTCTAACTCAGATTATAAACAGCCTCTGGAATTCTCTTGTTCTCAAGAGTTTGATAGGCTGAGAAGCCTCAGAGCTTCTGAACTACTACATCCCAGTCTGATCCCTCCAGGGATGAGGTGCATTGGCCAGCACCCTTATCTGTTACTGCGTTCCACTAGGCAAAGCCTAGGAGAACTAAATGATTTGAAATATTTCTACCAGTCCCTGTTTGATATTCATTTAGTGAAAAATATTCACTGAGCATTTAGCGAGTACCTAAGGCAAAGTGTCAGATGCTGGGGATACAAAGTGGTATAAGACATGGTCTCTGCCCTCAAGGTAAAGTAAGTTTTAACACTTACTTTCAGCAGATTGAAAACATATTACCTAATGTAATAGAATGTTAACGTATTGAATACTCTAGCTTTCTAAGCACATTATGCTAATCTGATATTACATATTGCCCTCTAGAAGGAGGGAAGAATTTTCTGTCATTAATTCATTTGTTTATTGCTTCATTCAATAAATATTTCAGTGCTTACTATATTTAGGTACTGTTCTAAGTGTTTATATTACAATAGTGTACAAGATAGTCAAGTTCCTATAGTTTTGGCTTTTCCAGTCTTGAGTTTGACCAAAGGGCTGTTGTTGGAAGTAAAATGATTCAGTTCTATCAAGGCACTGAGAGTGAAGGTTCTAACTGTGCTCATGTTATTATTTAAGTATAGCAAGTGGCTGTAGGTTAGAACTAAGACAAAGGTGTTGGAAGTTAGGTTCTTTCCTTTATCCCCACTTCCCATTACCCTCCCCCACTGCATATGCCTTAACTATGTGAACCAGTTTGAAAACTGAAATAACTTACTTCCTGATTTATCCAGGGCCCAAGAAACTTAAGGAAAAGAGCTAAAACCCTGCGTACAATTGGTATTCAGATCTTTAAAAACAAACCTAATGGACTTAGAAGGGGAAGGGGAAGGGGAAGTGCTGTCACAGGGAGGAACAGTAGAGCCCCTGAGAGATGACCTATATGCAAAAAGCAACTGGCAGGGAGGGCTAGGCTTAGCAGCGGGGTCTGAACTTACCTTTTGGCAATTGCAAACAGAACATGCCCAGGGTCCCCTCAAGCCAGGGCTCCTATTCTGATTATCTCTTGCTGTGCAACAAATTACCCCAAAACTTAGTAGCATAAAACAGCCATTTATTAAGCCAATGCATTGTATGGGTCAGGAATTCTCAAAGGATACAGAGGGAATGGTTTGTCTCTGCTCCATGATGTCTGAAGCCTGAGCTAAAAGACCTAAAGGCAGGGATTACTGAAAGGTTAGTATCTGGGACCATCAGAAGGCTTGTTCACTCCCATCTCTGACAGGTGATGCTGTATCACTTTTCCTAACCTACCCTCAGAAGTCACAGGGCATCACATTAGCCATATCCTATTCATCAAAGTAGTCGCCAAGACCCACCAAGCTTCAAGGTGAAAAGAAATAAACTCCTCTTTTTGAGGTGGGAGTGGCAAGATTCTGGAAAAGCATGTAAGACCAGAAATGTTTTTGCAGTCATTTTTGGAAAATATGATCTTCCACAGTTTCATCCTCCCTGTTTCATTTAGTAGGCTTTAAGTCATTTCCCTGTTTTTTCCCCTGATTCTCTTTTACAAAGCTCTTGCCAGATATTGCCTTAAGTGAGTATATGCTAGAGGTGTTGCTGGATCACAGATTCCCTGAGATTTGGACCACTGGATAGACTTCTCATTGGCTAAAGCAGTCTGGACCCAGTTGTTAGGGCCTCCAAGAGGAGAGTCTGTCTCACCACAACCCAAGGTGTGCTAAGCACTGGCCTTCCCTGGGGACATGAGAGCTGGGCGACTAGACAAGGATCCCCAAACTTTGATTGTTGAAATGTTGCTTTGACTGTTCCTGAAGTCCCTGGTGGGTGGGGAGGAGGGTTCTTGGGAATTAGGGTCCAAAGTGCAAACTAGGGCGCACTAGCCAAATGGCTTTCTTGCAAGTTCCTCAAACCATTTCAGAGATGGACCAAGTTAGGTTTTATGTTTTTTTAATTTTTAATTTTTTGTGACAGAGTCTCGCTCTGTCACCCAGGTTGGAGTGCAGTGGCACAATCTCGGCTCACTGCAAGCTCTGCCTCCCAGGTTCACACCTTTCTCCTGCCTCAGCCTCCCGAGTAGCTGGGACTACAGGTGCCCGCCACCACGCCCGGCTGATTTTTTATATTTTTAGTAAAGATGGGGTTTCACCATGTTAGCCAGGATGGTCTCGATCTCCTGACCTCGTGATCTGCCTGCCTCAGCCTCCCAAAGTGCTGGGATTACAGGCGTGAGCCACTGCACCCAGACTTTTTTTTTTTTTTTTTTTTTTGAGATGGGTCTCACTTTGTCACCCAGGTTGGAGTGCAGTGGCAGGATCTCAGCTCACTGAACCTCAGCCTCCCAGGCTCAAGCAATCCTTCCACCTCAGCTTCCCAGGTAGCTGGGACTACAGGCACATGCCACCACAACTGGCTGATTTTTGTATTTTTGGCAGAGACAAGGGTTTCACCATGTTGTCCAGGCTTGTCTTAAACTCTTGAGCTCAGGCAATCCACTCGCCTTGGCCTCACAAAGTGCTGGGATTATAAGTGTGAGCCACCGTGCCTGGCCTTCCAAGTAAGGTTTTATTGTCTATATACCTAGAACCTTCACCCCAAAGCTAGAAATGTACTCTGTTTCTTCTCTCTTTGTGGAAGTGAAGTCCTAAGGACCCCATTAGGCCCACAGTGGTAGAAAAGGAGCAGATTTTTCACCAAAATGGCGCCATGTGGGAGTGGCTTGATAAATCACTGGTTAGGCTGTTTGAATAGGGTATTAGGCCCAGGATTTGAAGTCTGATGGCCTGGCTTAAGTATAGCTGTGTGACTTTGGGCCAGTCACTTACTTGATTTCTCTGATATTGTCTCTTTGTTTGTAAAATGAAGATGCTAAGGATACTATTCTCCCTCCCTCTTAGGTAGATTAGGAAAGTCATGTGAGAAAGCCCTGTTTTGTTCATTGTTATTGAATGCTAGTTCTTATTGCTATTATTATTGTTGTTATAGTTATTATAGCATTTTTAATAATTTCTGTGACTAGAGAAGCTTTACATTACCTTTATCCTCAACTTGTTCTTTGCTTTTTCTCCTCTTTCCTCTTTTTTTTTGAACTCTGGGGAATATGATAGGTGATATTTTTGGCACCTGAAAGACAATGACTCAATTGCTAAAAACAGCTGTGGTTTGCAAATTTGGACTGCCACTTAGAGAAGAATTCTCAGTTTTCTGAGCAGTGGGTGAATTATCTGGTTATATGAAAATCTACATGATGCATTTGAAAGCCAAATAGAGACATGTTTGAGCAATGTGTGGACAACTCACCCCTTTGGATGATCCACACACTCTTTCCCTTTCATTAGAATGATGATGATCATGTGTACATTGGGAGATGAGTCAAAGGAAAGAGTTGACAATCTAAAAATACAGGGAAGAGTCAGATGGGAAAGTGAGAAAGTTTAGGACACAGTGCAGATGGTATAGTCTGGATAGCTGGGCTGACTCCAAAACAGTGACTTAAGAACCAAGAAGAACCACTTTGGCTGAAGTCATTTGGACTCTGTGATTTGTGTCTTCATCTCCTAGAGGAATCAGAAGAGGAAATAACACTTTTTGATATTATTTTCAGTAATTCAATAAGCACAGAAAGGAGTTGGTGAAATCCCAGTCATAAAGGAAGTGTTTCCAAAAGTACTGTCCATATAATTGCATTTTGAATACTAACTAAACTCAACAATTGGCTCCCCAAATATTTGAAAAATTTCTTCCTTTCTTCCTTCCTTTTTCCTAAAATTATTTTTAATTGACATATAATAATTGTACGTACTTATGGGGTACAGAATGATATTGCAATACGTGTATACAATGTGTAATGATCAAACTAGGATAACTTGGCTGGGCACAGTGGCTCATGCCTGTAATCCCAGCACTTTGGGAGGCTGAGGCAGGCAGATCACCTGAGGTCAGGAGTTTGAGACCAGCCTGGCCAACATGGCGAAACCCCGTCTCTACTAAAAATACAAAAATCAGCTGGGTATGGTGGCAGGCACATGTAATCCCAGCTACTCAGGAGGCTGAGGCAGGAGAATCACTTGAACCCAGGAGGCAGAGGTTGCAGTGAGCTGAGACCATGCCATTGCACTCCAGTCTGGGCAACAGAGCAAGACTCTGTCTCAAAAAACAAAACAAAAAAAAATCAGGATAATTCACACATTTATCACTTCAAACATTTATCATTTCTTTGTGTTGGGAACATTCGAAATCTTCTAGCCATTAGAAAATGTACAATAAATTATGTTAATTATAATCACCCTACAGTGCTATCATACACTAGAATGTATTCCTTTTATCTGGCTGTAATTTTGGATTTGTTAACCAGCCTCTTCTATCTCCACTCCCCACCCTTCCTAGCTTTTAGTAACCACTGTTTTACTCTCTACTTTTATGCGATCAAATTTCTTAGCTTCCACATATGAGCAAGAACATATGTGGTATTTATCTTTCTATGCCTCACTTATTTCACCTCACCCAATGTCCTCCAGGCTCATTCATGTTGCCTCAAATGACAAGATCCCATTCTTTTTTTATGGCTCAATAGTATTCCGCAAATATATATGCCACGTTTTCTTTCTCCATTCTTTTTTTTTTTTTTTTCTTGAGATGGGGTCTTATTCTTTTGCCTAGGCTGGAGTGCAGTAGTGCAATTATAGCTCACTGCAGCCTTAAATTCCTGGGCTCAAGCACTCCTCCTGCTTCAGCCTCCCAAGTAGCTGAAACTACAGGCCCACGCTACCACACCTGGCTAATTTTTTAATTTTTCTGTAGAGACAAGGTCTTGCTGTGTTGACCAGGGTGGCCTCAAACTTCTGGTCTCAAGTGACTCTCCTGCCCCAGCCACTCAAAGTGCAGGGATTACATACCTAAGCCACCACACCTGGCTGCATTCATCTGTTGATGGACACTTTGGTTGATTTCGTAACTTGACTATTGTGAATAGTACTGCAGTGAACATGAGAGTGCACTTTTGAAGTCTTAATAAATGCAGTGACATTATGCCACTTCTTCCAATATATTGTAGTTGCAGGACCATGGAAGTAAGGGAGAAGGACATGTAATATCTTGGAAGTAATTAATAGATTTTAAAAGAAACTCTTGCTTTTAACCAGCTTTCCAGTCTACCTGCTTATTTGATCCTCTTAGTAAATAAGAAGAAAAGAGCAAAACAAACAAACAAAAACCCACTTCTTCTTGAGGACCATAGAATAATTCGAGGCACAATTAAAGGAAACATGAGGACAATGATAATATTAGTCTTCTCTAATGGAGAAAACTGGAAAATGAAAACACATTACTAGGGTAAGAACAGTAGTATCTCCACAAAAATCAGTGTTTGTTTGATTAATTCATTAATTCCCTCATTCATTTGGCAATATTGACTGATTATTTCAATGTCCCAGTGCCCATCACTTAGCAGGTGCTCAATACATGTTGGAGGGAAGGATGCACAAAGCGAGGGGCAGGTGAATGAGCAGAATAAAGCACCTGAAGTATAAAAGAAGTAATGTCTTATCTCATTCACATTTATATGTGCTGTCTCTGCTGTTCACACTGCAGAAGAAACTTATCTGCTGCTAACTTTGTGGTAGTGTTGAATAGATGGAAATCAGTTTAGACAGCCCTATGAGCTATGCCTACATATAGACATAGTAGGAAAGTATCTTCAGTGTATGTGTTTAGGAGTGATGGAAAAGTCTTTTTGTGGCCCCAAATAATATTTCAGTCTGTTTGTTTCAGACATTTTATTTGAGTGAACAATCTTTCATTCTACATTAGGATGATGATGAAGAATGTAAGCAATCTGGGAAGAGGTAGACTACACTGGCTTAAATTCACATTAAGGCTTTAAAGGCAAATAGAAGATCCTTTCCCAAGAGCAGGTTTTGATGGAGGGGAAGAGAAACACAGGCCAAGGAAATACAGTTGGCCCTTGAATAACATGAGGGTTAGAGGCGCTAACTCCCTTGCATAGTCGAAAATTCATTTACAGCTTTTGACTCCCCCAAAACTTAACTGCTAATAGCCTGCTGTTGACCAGAAGCCTTACTGATAACATAACAGAAGACTCACTGATAACATAACATAAGCCTAACTGATAAACATATTTTGTCTGTTACCTGTATCATCTACTGTATTTTTATAATAAAGTAAGCTAGAAGAAAGAAAATGTTATTAAGAAAATCATGGGCTGGGCGTGGCAGCTCACACCTGTAATCCCAGCACTTTGGGAGTCCAAAGCAGGTGAATCATTTGAGCCAGGAGTTTGAGACCAACCTGGGTAACATGTCAAAACTCCATATCTACACACACACACAAATAAACAAAAATTAGCTGGGCATGGTATCACATGCCTGTGATACTAGCTACTTGGGAGGCTGAGGTGGGAGGATTGCTTGAGCCCAGGGAGGTTGAGGCTGCAGTGAGCTGGGATCCTGCCACTGCACTCCAGCCTGGGCAACAAAACAAGACCCTGTTTCCAAAAATAAAAAGGGAATAAAAAGAAAGAAAAGAAAATTATAAGAAAGAGAAAATATATTTACTATTTATTAAGTGGAAGCAGATCATCATCATAAAGGTCTTTGTCCTCTTTGTCTTCACATTGAGTAGGATGAGGAGGAGAAAGAGGAGGCGTTGGTCTTGCTGTCTCAGGAATGGCAGAGGCAGAAGAGGTGGGGGAGGTGGAAGGGCAGAAAGGAGAGGCACGTGCACCCAATGTAACTTCCACTGACATAAATTAATGTATAAGTGAACTCGCGCAGTTCAAACTCACGTCGTTTAAGGGTCACCCGTACTCAAAAGGCACAGGACCCCAATACAAACTGTACCACATTAATACCTCGGGATAACATCAATGAGTGTTCTGAGTTTTATGGGGCCTGACATTTATACAATGGGGACCTTTATAAGGAAAATAAAACAAGGATATCTGCAAATTATGTAAATATTTGACCATATGAACACATTAGCAGGGCCCTTCTTAGGATATTGTTAGATGCCTGTGAAAGCAGGGAGCTGGAAATTTAAGCTCCATGAACTTCTCGGTAAATTAGCCTCTGTGAACCCACTTGGCTGTGCATCTGCAAATGGGAGAATATGACCTAAGGGAAACTTTGACTCTTTGCCTTCATATACAAGACATGAAAAATATTATAGTTGGGGAGTCTAACCCAAAAGATATGTTTACCACCAAAGAACACCAAAGTTTTAGTCGTTGTCATTCCATGAACCTTAATTTCCTTGATTCTTAGATACAAATATTTCCTTGAATCTTAGAACAAATATTAGAGAATTCACCATTAATTTAATAACAACCGGGAAGGGAGAGGGTAAACAGCAGGCAAGTTTCATTTGATATTGATTTTGAATAATATCCTGATTTCAAAAGCATTGAATTGTGAAAAATGCATCATTAACTTACAGAAATATAATAATTGTATTACCTTTTGGGTTATAAATGCCATTTATTGAGTGTACTATATATTATTAATCTATTAAATAAACCAGTGATTTGCTCAAGCCAACAGAACTTTTTAAGTAGTAAAATTGGAGTTCAAACTGAGGCTCATCTGACTCTAGAACCTGCACTCTTATCCATTACACTGTTCAGTATTGCCCACACTTATCAACTATTTATTTTATAACCCATGTAATATTTATATTCCTAACCACCCAGGATTAGGAAGGCTTTCAAAGGAGAATACTGAATGAATGTTCTTGGTGAAAGAACATCAATTTGACCCCACAGTCAATTAATAATCTAGGGTGGGTGTCCTGGAAGTGAGGGTTGAATGAACTGAATGGATGAATGAAGTAAGGGCTGAATGAATGAATGAAGTTGAGTATCATGATATTAGACAAGTGATAGTGGAAGATGACAAGACTTTTTAGAGGGTTATTTACACTGATCTACTGGATTCCATTCATATGTTTCATATGCACAGGCTCTTGGTCAGTGTTTAGTAAGGTCCTGCTATATGCAAGGCAATGACAATGTGAAGAAGGTATGTGCTACCCATGGATATTTGGAGGAATGGCCTTGGGAGCAAATTGCTGTTTGGGGCAAAAAGCTTCTTCAGGAGGAAGGGGCAGCTTAGGATGACCATCCAGTGTTTCAGCGTGTAAGTGGGAGGATTATAAGGTTTGTCCTAAGCAAGAGTAAAATTACCAGTGAGGCTGCTGGAGCCTATGACTTGTAAGTAGGTAGGGGTTGGTTAGTCACAGAAAAGGACTTGGAAAGAGAGGAAGAGTAATTTATGTGCAAGTGGCTACTTTCCAATCTCTCTCTCACTAGCATTTATCCATGAACGTAGTCATTGCTTTGGGCTCTGTGAAACTTTTCTTTCCCATTTTCTTGCATATGATCATAATGTCCTCGCCTCCCCAGTGACTTTATCTTTTTTGTGTATGTCCTTATTTTAATTGTATGTTTTGTTGCAATTACATTCAACTGCTTTTCTGTAGTTTGAGATAACAAGTGCAGAGAATGGAATTTTAAATCCTAAAAATGTCACAGAAACAGAAGCCGCAAATTAAAAATTGATCTGATACTGAAAGAAAATGGGCAAAGATGGCACTCCAGAACACAGAGATGATAAAAAGAAATTATACAGAAAAAGATTAATGAAACTGACAGGAAGTACATTACACAGAAGAAATACATCAAGAGGAATGTGATGAGATACTGGAATGACTGAGCTTAGAATAACCCAGCTTGTCTAACCTAAGAAGGACATGTTAAATATGGAGGCAGTTTAGCCAACCAGAAGTTGTGGGTCTCCTCAACAGGAAATTGAATTAGAAAGTGAACAGAGCCCTAAACTGGAACTGTGAGGATTTGGTTTTTGCCCTTGTGATACTGAGATTATTAGTTATCTTCTCTGAAACTTAGCTTTCTCATCAGTAAAATATTATCTCTCTCATTTATTTGTAAGTATTTTATAAGCAAAGTAATCGTCAAGCATTCTATAGGACATGCAAAAAGGAAAAAAAATAGAAAATTACAATTCAGTATAATAAGGTCAAGGTCAGAGGTAGGTCCAAAAAACTTTGGGACCCGGAGGAGAAAAGAATTAACTTTCTGAAGGTTTGAGGAAAGTTTCACAGGGGAAATAACATTTGAAATAGGCTTGAAAAAAAAATCAAAACAATGTGGATGAGAGGTGAGCAGGGGAAAGGTAATCACTAAAAAACTATTACGGCCGGGTGCGGTGGCTCACACCTGTGATCCCAGCACTTTGGGAGGCCAAGGTGGGTGGATCATGAGGTCAGGAGATCGAAACCATCTTGGCTAACATGGTGAAACACCATCTCTACTAAAAATACAAAAAATTAGTTGGGCGTGGTGGCGGGCGCCTGTAGTCCCAGCTACTGGGGAGGCTGAGGCAGGAGAATGGCGTGAACCTGGGAGGTGGAGTTTGCAGTGAGCCAAGATGGTGCCACTGCACTCCAGCCTGGGTGACAGAGCGAGACTCCGTCTCAAAAAAAAGAAAAAAAGAAAGAAAAAAAAAAAAACTATTGCTTCGTGTAGTTGAAAAGTAGGAGTCCTTTCTTTGTAGTGAACCATAGGTCTTCCTCCCACAGGGGAGCAATGGGGGAAGAGGTAGCTAAGGGATGGTTGTGAAAGTCTAAGATAACAAGTTAAATAAAGCAGTTAGCATCTTATCCTGTGGTTCGGTGGTTCTCAACTTTATTTTATCATGTCTAAAATACTCCCATGGACAAATAGATAAAATAGACTATGGGTTATATGCAATTACTAGCTCCTTAGCTTTTTTCCCCCAGTTAAGGAAACATTTCAGAATTTTGGCAAACTATTATTATGACAACTTTGAATCCACTCTTTTTATTTTGAAGTACATTATTCCCAAATCACTGTTTTCAACAGTATCTGAAGCAAGTTGCTTGTAGCCCATCTCCCAGCTGATCAAACTGACCTCTCTGAGCACAAATAATTGAGTACCGCTGCTGGCAGTAGGGAACCACTGAAGGTTCTTAAGCTGAAGAGGGATCTGTCAAGTTAACAAATAGCAGCAGTGTGAAGGAAGGACTAGAAGAGGAAAAGATTAGAGGCAGTAAGACCAAGGAACAAATGACAAGATCCAGAACTCAGGGAGGGGCAGTGAGGAAGAAGAGGACAGAGTCAATATCCTCTGCTCTAATGTAGCAGGTAAGTGGAGAGTCAAAAAACACAAAAGAAGGATGGAAAGAAACATGGGAAGGGCACAGAGATCTCGCCTTGACCACTTATAAATACAATAAGGAACAAAGACTGACAAGACGAAAGGATGTCCCTAAGAAGAGCTCTGTGTGTAGGTAAGGTTTAAGAAGCTTCCTGTAAGCTATTCAGCTCTTTGTAACCAACTTTGTAGAGGACCATTTTGGGTTACTTAAAGAGCTACTGTTCTTCCTGAAATTCTGGGGAAGGTTGATTTCCAACTAGATGAGATGCTAGAATTAATGGGCTCCAGCTTCATTTGGAGGGTGGGCCTTCTGCCAGGGCTGATTAGCCCAGCTGGCCTGTCTGCTATTCCTGTTTTATTGCTTCCTTTCTCATTAAGGAAGGTGCTGGGTTTGGATAACCATAAACAACATGTCTGCTGCTACAAGGCTACCATTTCTTACACAGCCAGTGGCTGAAGCCAGGCTCTCAAGAGTCTTTTTAAAGGACTTAGATCACAGTTTTAGAGGCAGGATATCAAGGAAACACAGGAAAAGGAAGCCCAAATTTGAAAATGTGCTACATAAATTGCTATTTTCTTATTTTTACTGTTTTTTTTTCTTTTTTTCTTTTTTTAATTCAAAGTGATAGGGAAAATAAACTAAAAAATCCAGGCTGTTTTCTCTAGTCTCCCCTCTCTTTCTGTCTCCCTATTCCTCCCTCAGCATGTCCACGTGAAACAGTACTCATAGTCCCCAGCCCTGAAATATGAAGGAATGGAGCTAGAAGGGTTTCCCTTTATACAACTCTGCCTCTAGCAGGCCCAAGGATTCAGAGCAGCCACTGGCCCTTTACTGAGCAGTTTTCAGGGTACCTGAAAGCCCCCTTGACCACATGGACCCAAGGATTGAAGTCTATTTGGGAACAGAAGAACAGCTGAAAGGCAGCCAACCACTCAGCTCGCTTTACCTTCACTTAAGTAATTTCAGCATTTGTACTTCTTACTCCCCAGACAGTGTATCCCTTAAAATAACCTTCATTGGCACATCATTTCTCACCAGGAACTGTACCCTTTTTCTTTCCAAAGTACTCCAAGTTTCTCTCTTCTAGCACAGGGAGAATCATGTTTACTACAAAAAACCACAGTGTTGAACTATAGCCCTCAGTTTCTTAGAGTTTTACTTTCTAAGGGAATTTTGCAGCTGGTTCCATCTGTTTCTCCTAATTTTTTTCTCTCCTCTTCTGCCCATGCTGATTTCCTTCCCGGACCAACCAGCACCCAGCTTCAGTGTCTGTACCTCCATTACATGTCATCATCATGCTCTTCTCTGCTCATGGAAGATACAGAATTCATAAGCCTCTCACCATGCCCCAAACAGTAAATACTCAGAAAATATTTGTTGGTTTGTACTGACTACTCCTAGAATCTTTAACATTAATAATTTCTAGGAATATTTCCCCAAAAAACATTTCATATAACTGGTTTAGTTTTTGTATCAAAGTTGTTCCTCACTGTGTTTTTTGTTCATGTGGCTTGACTGGAATTACCCCTGTGCTGAGAATGGATAAATGAACTACTCTGAATGATAATTATGTTTCTGTGAATTATCCATGTGCATTTTAAATTCTAAACTGGCCTTTCCTGCTGCTTAGCATGCATCTGGGCTACTACCTATCACCACAAGTCCTATGTCTGAAGGAAAAACAACCAACTCTGATGTTATTCATTCAAACACAAGCTCATGTGCCTTGGACAAGGAGAGTGGTCTAGGTAACATTTTGGTTTACACCTCTAAGTGCTTACTATATGCCAGACACTACTTCAACTGCTTTACAAATATTATATAATTTAAATATCATAAAATCCTCTAAGGCAGATATTATTCTGATTTTACAGCTGAGGAAATTGAAACACAGACAGCTAATGTAACTCACTCAAAGTCATGCAGTAAGTAAATGATAGAACCAGAATTCAAATGCAGGCAACCCGTCTCCAGAGTCCATGCCCTTAACTGCTCTTCAATTTTAGATTGTTTCCTTTCAAATCTCCCTGCAAGTCAGAAGAGAATTCTGATTAACTTTTTTATTTTTTATTTTTTAAGAGACTCTCATGGCAGGCTGGAGTGCAGTGGTGTGAACATACAGCCTCCTACCTCAGCCTCCTGAGTAGCTGGGACTACAGTCACAAGATTGGCTAATTTTTTGTTTTTCTTTTTTGAGACAAGGAATTTAGCTATGTTGCCCAGGCTGGTCTCAAACTCCTGGCCTCAAGTGATCCTCCCACCTCAGCCTCCCAAGTAGTAGGGCTACAGGCGTAAATTTTATTTACACGGAGTCTGTGTCCTTGAAGGGTCCTGTGGACACAGTATTTTATAAATCCAACCGTTTTCTGGAATCAAGTCCTCACTTAAAGGAGCTAGAGTTTGAACTCCTTTTGAAAAATAATTATCTCGGCCGGGCACGGTGGCTCACACCTGTAATCCCAGCACTTTGGGAGGCTGAGTGGGTGGATCACGAGGTCAGGAGATCGAGACCGTCCTGGCTAACACAGTGAAACCCCATCTCTACTAAAAATACAAAAAATTAGCCGGGCATGGTGGTGGGCACCTGTAGTCCCAGCTACTCCGGAGGCTGAGGCAGGAGAATGGCGTGAACCTGGGAGGCAGAGCTTGCAAGTGAGGCGAGATTGCGCCACTGCACTCCAGGCTGGGCGACAGAGCGAGACTCCGTCTCGAGAAAAAAAGAAAAATAATATCTCATACAAATCACCCCTCTGAGTTGGGCATGCCACCATCCAACTAAGTACAGTAGGGTCTTGAATAATTTCATTTCATTTAACATCATTTTATTATAATATTGATGGAAAAAAAATTCAGTTCCCAGCTGGGGCCACTGTCTGTTTGGGTTTTCTCTGGATACTCCTGCAAATATGTAGATTGCATTAGGTTTCTTGGGTATCTAAATGGTCCCTGTCCAAGTGAGTATGGGTGTGTGTATGAGTGGCCCTGCAATGGAATGGTAACCTGTCCATAGCTGGTTCTCACCTTGTACTCTGAGCCTCCAAGATAGGCTCTGGCTACTCTCAACCCTGAACTGGTATAAGCAGGTTGGAAAATAAATGAATGAATGAATAAAAATTATTGTAAAATAAAAATTTGTAAAGTCTACAATAATTATGCAAATACACAATAAACGATGTGGCACTGAAGCACACACACAGCAAGTCTGTCATATTTGTGATTGTTTTTGAACTTCCTGGTGATAGGAGGTGCTCCTTTTTGCTTTGCAAACAAATTCCTTGATTTAACCCCCCCCACCTCCATGACTACCACCACTCACTGATTCACCAAAAATTGGGTAAATAATTTTCTTATTTGTTTTTATTCATCTTTTTTCTTTTTTTTTTTTGAGACGGAGTCTTACTGTGTCACCCAGGCTGGAGTGCAGTGGTGCGATCTCGGCTCAGTGGTGCAATCCCAGGTTCACGCCATTCTTCCGTCTCAGGCTCCCAAGTAGCTGGGACTACAGGCGCCCGCCACCACACCCGGCTAATTTTGTTTTCGTGTTTTTAGTAGAGACGGGGTTTCACTGTGTTAGCCAGGCTGGTCTCTATCTCTTGACCTCAAGATCCGCCCACCTCGGCCTCCCAAAGTGCTGGGATTACAGGTGTGAACCACCACACCCGGCCTATTCATCTTTCTTAAATGTGTATGTAGATCACACTTATTTCAGTGATTAGTATTAAAAGTTTTGGGGTCTTTATTTAGAAATTTGGTGATGTTTTTGTGACCGGAAATATGTCATAGGAACTTAATTCTTATTAATATCATTTAGCCTATAGCAAAATTGGTTATATTATACGTTCTTTTGCTTAAAGTTGCCATTTCCAAGGACCTATTGATGACTTTAAGTGAAGACTTATTGTACTTACAGCAAACGTCCTCGAGTGATAAATGTGGAAATACATGATTGTTTCTTTTCTTAATATCAGAATATTATAACAAGCTAGATAACACATAAAATCCTTCTGGTATCCAAATCACCTTGTATGGTAATTGACCTTTAACACTTTTGAGGTTATTGGATTCCATACGTAAATTACCTGCTAAGCAAAGCAGAATTTTCCTTTTCCCTCTCAGATCAAGGAGAAAACCCCAGGCCTGGTATCCTGAGATTTGGCAAATAAGCATGTTGCTCTTCTCTAAATCTTTCATGTTGTAATAGGTTTTCATTGTATATTTTTCCTGATCTCTAAGGTTGTTTTTGCAATCAACATATTGCTTCCAATTCTTTGATCAGTTTAGTCGCCCTCTATAAGGTCACATGACTTCCTTAAGGAGTGGCAGTTTACTGTGAGCTTGTGCAAGGGCAGGTGTGGAATCGTATTAACTTCTTTGTGTTACACACAGTCTCCTGTGAAGCACTTACTCTGTGCCAGGCATTCTGATAGGAAGTAAATACAAAAGTGAATAAAAGTATTCACTGCCTTCAAAGAGCTAATGGTTCAAGGTTTCTAGGAAATTTCCTGAATTTCTTACTTGGATCAAAAATGGTAGTTCAGAATCCTACCAGCAAACCGTAAGAATAATTGGCACTAGTTCCTCTGAATTCATGCATCACCATAGAAGGACCCATATAAATGTTTATCTGCTAGTTCTGTGCTCCTTTTCACTAACTCTCAGGATCTTCCTGTGATTGGCCTAGTGTATGTGTCTTTGGCCTTTGACAAGGAAAGATCCTTAACACAATCCTATCAGGTATTATTCCAGCTTACATGTGAGGAAATTGAAGCTCAAAGTGGTTATAAAATAATAAAACTTTAATTTGCATATCATTTTACAGTTTTTATCATTTTACAATGAAAATGATATACAAATAACTGTATCATGATACAGTTTCATTATATATGTATGATCTCATAGCAGCTGCAGGGATCTTTACCTAAGTCAGATCAGATTTCTTGGTTAAATCCCTCCAATAGCTTTCCATCACACTCAGAATAAAAATACTCCTTTCTTCTCTGACCTCGTTTTTAAATATTTCACTCCCTTACTTTCTACACTCCAGATAGTCTTCTTTTGGTTCTAAAAACAGCAGACCTATTTCCACCTGAGGTCCTTTTTCTGTGCTGTTCTTCTAGATCCATTAAGAGGCTGGCTCCTTCACTCAGTTCTCAGCTCAGATACCATCTTCCACATGAGCCTCCTCTGACCGCTATCTAAAGTACTGACCTTACCCTCCTGTCAAGTTGCTCTCTAGCGTGTTACTCAGTTTTGTTTTCTTCCATCACTTATTATTATCTAAATTTCTTTTATTTATTTACTTGTTCATTATTATTCTCCTTCCCTTGACTAAAATGTAAGACAACAAGAACAAAGACTTGTTATGCTTGATTGCTATAGACCCACCCCTAGAGCTCTGCTTGGCATATAGTAGGTGCTCGATAAATATTTGTTGAATGAATTAGTTAATGCCCTTGATAATGCATTAATGTTTTTAGATGGGAAATCCTTAGCCCTTTCTAGCCTCATGTTTATATATTCTCCCTAGGCAATTTCATTTACGCCTGTGGATTTTTCTACCTTTCTCAGTGTTTTCCTCCAGCCCAGATCTTTGTTTCTGAGATGACCAGCTCTGAGCTGTGTTTGACTTTTTTTTTCATTTCCCATACTTGTTGTTTTAAATTTCAGAATCAAAGATACTCTAGACCTTTGGGTGATAACCAAGGGAATCTACATTAGCATTATAAATACTAACATATTTTAACATTTATATTTAAAAGGAACTTAGAGTTCATCTACTACAAATTCATGACTTTAAATGTGGATGAAGATATTGAAGTCCAAGATAATAACTGCTACACGTGTCACAACTAGCATGTAGCATAACCCAGAATTTCCAGGGTACATTCTTGTTTCCACGTTATGGTTATTTGCCTACTTAGACCATACCTCTCCTTTTGTTAATGTGTTCTTTTACACGTATTTATTTACTGAGATATAATTCACATAGCATAAAATTCACCCTTTGAAAGTACGAAATTCAGTGGTTTTTAATATATTCACAGAATTTTGAAATCATCTCCACAATCTAATTTTAGAACACGTTCATCACCTCCAAAAGAAACTCATACTGATTAGCAATCACTCTCCTTTCCCCCTCCCATCTTAAACTTCCTCTTCTTCTTCAACCCTAGGAAACCATTAGTCTACTTATTGTCTCTATGAATTTGCCTATTCCGAACATTTCATATAAATAGAACCATATCATATGCGGCCTTCTGTGTCTGGCGTCTTTCACTTAGCTTAATGTTTTCAAGGTTCATTTATGTTAAAGTATTTACCTTTTTGTTTTGTTTAACCAAAGCTCCTTTCTCTAACTGCCTTTAAATCTATCTTTGAACACAAAATTAAACATTAAATATCCTGCAAGCCAAAGACAAAAAAAAGAAAAACACAAATATATTATTCTGCTCTGGTTACTCATAAAGGAAGTGCATAGTTTATCATGTATACAGATTTTTTTAGCACTATATTTTAAGGGAAATCATAGATGTAGTCCTTTAATCTGGCCATATGGATGTGTCTTTTGATTATTTAAGGCATTTTTCTTACTTTTTTATTCCTACAATTCCCTGCTTCCCCTGAGTTGGGCACGAACAGTATTGAAAGGGTTGAGAGGACTACCTGGTGGTATCCTCAAAAGAATCTTCTTTTTTTGTGTATAAAAGTGAGTTTTTACTTAATCTTTACCAACATGCTATTGACCACCACCATTAATCTCAGGATTTTTCTTCCATTTATGATCATAATACTCACTTTAATCTCAAATTTGTGTAATTTTCTTAAAACTTTGTTTCTGAAAAGGGTCAGTAACTTTGCAAACCCAAAATATGTTCCAAATAATTCAAATTCTCTAGCAAATGTGGGGAGAGAGGGCAGGGAGCTGTACCTCGCTAGAAATGAAAAGAGGAATATGATTGATTGTTGATGTCTATGTACCCATGGGTTTGGCCACATATATTTTTTTCTTTTTGAAGGTCCTCAGGTGCAGAGAATTAAATTAACATAATACTCCTAAACTAACAGCAAATTATTATCATCAGTTCATGAAAGGTCTTGTTTTTGTTTCAGTTTTCACCTCTCTCTTATACATGCTTTCCTTATGTGTTTGATATATGTTCTTAAGAGGCATGTGTCATTATAGGGTATTTAGTGTTATTGGGTGTGAATGAGCAATTTTATAAGTAACATTGTGCCATAAATCTCACTCAGTGTGTTTTTTTTTTTTTAATTTACCACTAAACCTTTAAAGACTATTCATGATGTTGGATTTACATTGACTTTATTGTTTTAACTGCTGCATAATATTGTATAGTATATATCCATATTTTATTTTTCCATTCCTCTAGCAGTGGACCTCTGCTACAGTGACATAGAAAGAATTCTCATTCTTACCTCTTTAGAGACCTGAGGAAGAATTTCTTTGGTGTGTATGTCTAGGAGAGTAGCTGGGGGGCCATAGGACCTAAATACACTATTTTCTTTATCCAGCCTTTTTAGTGCATAGCTGGCATCCTCCCAGTCCCACCTCCTACTCTAGCCATCATTGTAGAGATCAGGGCTGGGCCAGCATGCAGGCTGCAGCCAGCTAGGTATCAGTGTACTAAGTAGTACCTCACTTCTTATTTCCTTCTCTGAGGCAGAGATGAGGAACACTCGGAGAATCTGCTCAGCACTCAGGCCTGCACGTGAAATAGGGATAGAGGGGCAAGGGGTTAATGGTCACAAGGCTACTCACGCTTTCCCTTGTATCCCCTTGGGGGTAAGTTCTAAGACACAGTCTGTAAGGCTCTTACCAAGATCCCTGTGAGACTGAGTAGTTGCCAGCATTGGTTGTCAATTTGAAAATGCATCCTTGTCTTAGTTTTCCCTTCTTCCCTATTTCAGTCCCCCAGTCCCTCATTCCTGCTCCTTAGTATTATTTCTTGAGTGAACTACCTGTAGACAAGCCTTTGACTCAGGTTCTGCTTTCAGGGGCTACCCAGTATACAATCTTACTCCTAAGTGCTGATTGCGGTCCCGAGCATCTACACCCTGATCTGAATAGTTTGGTCAATCTTCACCTTGTGGGTCAGAGACTAGGCCATTACAAATCTTCAGTGTGCCACCTTTCGACAAGAAGTTTTGCTTCTGCTTGGAAGGCACACAGTTATTCTCTGAGTGGGATGTGACATTTGTGGGTCAGTGACTTTTCTTTTTACCCTTACTGCAGTTATTTTCAAAATGTGATTACAATATACCTGTACTAGTAATTATAAAATACATCTCCCACGAGCATTCTCTCTACCTTCTTGCGATTTGTGACTTTTGATGCTTGTGATGCATTCGTGGCTTTTAGATAGTACATGTGTCATAGATGTGCTATAAGAGAGACTGAAAAGCATTGTTTCTCAGTGCTTGTTGATATGGAAACACAACATGATTTATATTTTTTAGTGGAAAGTACTGCAGTCAGTTTACTTCCTAGAGTATGCACTTGTTCTGTCACATTATCAATTGGGTTTACTTAGGGAAAAATGATAATTTCTTTAAGTGGATACGTGTCAATGTTAATGCATTTTGGTTTGTGAATGCCAACTCACTGAAATGGGTGCATCATCATAAAAAAGCACAAATCATGACCCCCTGAAAACAGGAAATCAGATCAACTTCCTTAAGGGAATGTGTGTTTCTTCTCATGTGGGAATAGCTTTTAAAACCTCATTATCCCCTTCTGCTTTTGTTGTGTAAATAGGTGGTTAATACATACACTCCAGGAAAGAAGATTTGGCTTGAAGGTGTGGTGACCACCTCAGCTGGAGGCACAAACAATCTATCCGATTCCTATGCTGCAGGATTCTTGTGAGTAACACTTGCAAGTTCACACTCAGGGGCTTTCAGGAGGGAAGGACAGTGAACTGGTATTGCTGATTATTCTGCCCATCCTACGGGTGAGGCATGTTTCCCATTGAAAGTTCATTTCATTCATTCGTGTATGTCTTAAACCATTCAACAATGACCAACACCTTCTCTAGATATTAAAATGTCAGGCACAGGCATCAGAGCAAAGATTATAGTAAGTAATAGTAGTACCAGTAATCATTATAGTAATAACAGCTTTATTGAATGTCTAAAGTTCAAAACACAGTGTAAACAACATACATTTTCTAAGCCAATTTTCACTATAGTCTTGGGAGATAGGTAACAATAAGGCATGGTATTTTCCCTCCAGAAAAAAATATGATTGGTGGAACTGGGATAGGAGATAACTACATTGTAAAGCTGTAGGAGGTAAGTGCCGTAGTAATCATACTTTTAATGATACGGTGCTTACCGCTGTCTGAAGTGCTTTATTTATATTTCATAATTTAACAACCAATGAAATCGATGCTACTGCTTTTATAACAATTTAGTGAAATAGATGCTGTTATTATCCCATTTACAGATGAGAAAACTGAAAAAGGTGAAGTAACTTATCCAAGATCACTCATTTAGTTAGTGGCACAGCTTGGACTCAAACCCAGGCAGTTTGCTTCAGAGTACAGCTTCTTTACCACTGCAGTAGAGCACCTGCCTTTCTGCCTCACATTGTCTGTCTACAAAAGAAAAATGACAGACATGCAAAGGAATAAAGAATTTCTGTGACTGGGAGTATCAGGAAGGACTTCATGGAGGAAGTGGTATTTGAGTGAAGCATAGTAGGATTACTCTAATTTCTATAGGTGGGAGTCATGGTGATGGCAGAGGAGAGCCTTCTAGGCCCAAGAAACATTATGATCAAAGGCACAGAGGAGCAGAGAATGACTGATGTGACTAAAGCCTTGTTATCTGCGAGGATGCAATGAGGACTGAGACTCAGGAAAGGGTTTACCACCAAATTACAGAAGGTCTTAAAAACCCGGTAGAGGAAGTGAGGACTTGTTCTATATTCAGAGCAAGCCATTGAAGATTGTGAAGGAGAAAGAGAGAGAGAGACAGAGAGAGAGACAGAGAGACAGAGAGAAAATCTGGAGAATCTGACTTGTGTTTTAAAACTTTGACTTTGTCAATGGTATTCACAAAAGTTGGGAAGGAATAGGAAAATGAGTTTGAAGGCTACTACAGTTGTCTGGAGAATGACTTAAGCCAGAAGCATAAGGGCCTCTCATTAGCCTGCCAGTGTCATGTGGCAGGGACAAATCCCTCAGGATCACTAAGTAAGTGACTTGTTCCTGCTCCAGTACAGTCCTGTGGCCTTGGATTTTTGACTGAGCAATGTCCTCCTAAGAACCATAGCTTTGCCCTCAGCTATGTGTTTTGCTACTAACAGCTGTTCTTAATCATGCAGCTTCCGTTCCCCTGTATAGAGGCAGCTTCTTTAATACATTAATGAAGGACAAATCAGGCCAGTCAAGTGGATTGCCTTTACAGATGGAGTTCTGGCAAACACAGATGAAGAAAATGAGTCAGTGTAATTCATAGTGATACCTTGGGTCTTCCATTTCTGTGTCCTCAGCATCTAACATTGTATAGCACAGACATTGTCAGCAAGCATGGTTCAAATGCATGAAGTGGAGTGACTCACCTTTGATATAGTGTCATTAAGAATCTTCTTTCAAAAGTACACTCCCAGCCAGACACTGTGGCTCACGCCTGTAATCCCAGCACTTTGGGAGGCCAAAGTGGACAGATCACTTGAGGTCAGGAGTTTGAGACCAGCCTGGCCAACATGGTGAAACCCCATCTTTACTAAACATACAAAACTTAGCCGGGTGTGGTGGCATGCGCCTGTAGTCCCAGCTACTTGGGAGGCTGAGGCAGGAGAATTGCTTGAATCTGGGTAGCAGAGGTTGCAGTGAGCTGAGACTGCATTCCAGCCTGGGCAACAGAGCAAGACTCCGTCCCTCCCCCACGCCCCGCCAAAAAAACTCCACAAAAGTACACTCCCACTCTCCACTGGCTTGATATGAGACCTGTTGAAAGAGTGAGAAGCCAGGGAATCAATGCTGCAGGGACCCCCTTGGAATCAGCAGAGGAATGGCATTTGCTCAGTACTCAATATAGGACGCTGCTGCAGGGCCCAGCAAGCAGCCCAGTTGTACTGAGTGGTTTTGTGAGCATTCTTCCCTTTAGGGAATGATATGAAATGAGAAATACTGCAGACCTTCATGGAGGAAGTTGGAAAAGAGAACTGCCTTTTCATGAGCATCAGCCAAATAGCCATAGATCCCTACAGTCACTTTGCAGAACACGGATCAACATAGTTGTTTATATTCCGGTTGTAATTCAGATATCCAATGCTTAGTTGACGTAGATCTGATGAAAACTAGTTTATTCTGCTCCCGATCTCTCGTACCTCTTTGTCACCCATTTGGTCTCAACTCCACTGACAGCACCCAGCAATGTGCCCTTTGAGTCCAGTTCTCCAAGGGGCATAAATTGCTTCCTGTTGGGGGTGGGGGAGTAGGGGAGCAGTAAAGCATTCTAGGAAGCTCTAGGAGGCTAGCAAGAAATTGAAAAGAAGGCATTTTTCCAGCCTTTTTGAAATGTCAATATATCACATAACTCTGAGTTCACCAGGACATATACGTGCATGTATGCATAAATTGGGATTCTCTGCTACCAAGTGTTCAAAAGTAGGGTTTCCCAGCTAGGGCTTTGAGATTCTTTGGCGGACCACAAATACTCTTGGCATGCTGCTGTGTCTCAAGCACTTAATAGTGTCTGGTATATAGTAGATATTTACCTTTAGTGGAGTGGACAATAATGGCAGGGTAGCATCTTTGGTTAGATATACCAGTCGTTTTATCAACTGTCTGTAGCTAAGCATAGAAAGGAGCCTGGGAAGACCATTGCTTTCCCTCTCTGAAGGATCTTGTTATTATAGGAAGAAGATGAAGATAACTTTCATATTAACCATTCTATTCCTAAAGCCATGGGAAAGCAGTAGTTTTGGTTCTAGGCATTTTTGAATGCTCCAGATCTTGCATGTGCATATAGGGGTGTAGGTTTGCAGGGAGAATGCATATTCTTAATTTCTTAAATATCTTCCTATACACTAGTAAAAACATCAGGTTTATGAATTGATATTTATTTGTTGTGTATATACTCTATGCAGGTCACTAAGCTAAGCTCTGTAGAGGTCAAAAGTAGAAATTTGATATGATTCTTTTAAAGGTGTATACACAGGCATCTACATGGTCACACGAGCGTTTTTTAATATCTTCTCAATTCTGAAAACAATGCCTAGCATTTAGCATTGACTAATGTTATTGAATAAATAATGAATGAGTAAACAAGTGGGATCTTTTCACATATAAAAATACCAAGATAGAGCCCTGTATTGACATGAAGATGCTGCTAGATGGAGGGACTCACATATGTGATTATGTGTTTCTTCATTGTTTTGTTTCTTCCTTCATTTGACAAGCATAGGGATGGAAAGTTGAATAAGACAATTTGCTTTTAAAATACTTGTTAGATATAGACCCTATTGTATTTGTGCCATTTCAATATAGAAAGAACACTACTTAGGAGGCGTTAGCCCACAATTCATGTTATAGTTCTACCACAGGACAGCCTTTGACAAGGTATTTCATAGTATGTCTCAGTGGCTAAAGGAAAAGCTAAACCTGTTATCTTGATTTTATAGGATTACTAAATTAATAAAAATTATGAAGGCAAGTAGCTTGCTTAGCCATGTCGTGTTCCAAAAGTAATTTCAATTCCCTGGGTCACAATGTTCCAATGTGAAGAACAACAACAAAAATGATTCTACTATATTACAGTCAGATTTCCCTTTTGATTTAAAACTTTTGTGTTTTGCTTTGCTTTTTGTTTTGTTTTGTTTTAGTTTTATAACTCTAATTGTCAGTAAATATTTGTTAGTTTTTTTGAGAATAAAATATAATTGTAAATGTAAAAAACATTTGAATATAGGAATAATATTTATTCACAATATAAAAATTAGCAATGCTCTTTATTCCAGCAAGGAAAAAACTTAATTCTTCAAGTCACGGGTTTGGAGCTCCATATGGTTTCAGATTTGGGAAATCATAACTATGCGTAATTTTCCCCAGTGTGCTGAATGGTGATTCTCAAAGTTCCGAGAATCTAATTTTATCCAGACAGATTTCAAGTCAACAGAGTTTTGAGTACCTGCGGTGTGCCAGGAATGGTGATGGGTGTTTGGGGTACAAGTTCAGACATTGTGTCTATGCTTGATGAACTGAGAACTGACAGAGGAAAGGCAGAGAAATAAGTTAAGTGATTCTTTCTGTGGACTTTCTGAGGCTATGAATAAGAGATCTGGGGAAGTACAGAGGAAGGTACCACTGTTGGCTGGGGCAGCAGAGTTTAGAATAAAATGACACTTGATTTGGAGATTAATATATGAGAAGAAATTTGCCAGATGAAAAGGGGTAGGTTCAAAGAAGAGTAGAAGGGAATTCTAAGCAGAAGTTAAAACATGTATAAGGACTTGGGTAAGTGTGAGAAAGCAATGTGTATTTGGGTAGCCAAGAGTAGTTTCATGTGTCTTGGAGCCTGTGGGAAATGGGGTCTAGGGTGAGAGAAGATGGGGAAGAGGTGACAGATAAAGCTGGACACACATATGTTTAGGACAAGTTGTGAAATGCCTTATCTTTCATATAGAGAAGACTGAATCTCTAAGTCACATTTATTCTATGTATTATTACAAGTAGAAATTTCCCTAAGTTTCAGAAGTAGGAAGAGAAAGAGAAGCCCAAATGAATGCATGAATGTGTAAATAATGAAGGCAGAGTCAGCAGTGTTGGAAGAACCAAGAGGGCAGTATTTTTGAAGGATGGCATGCCCTGGAAAATGGGTGTTTGGCATAGTAGGATAGATGATAAGTATGTGAACAGTGCAGGTCCTCCACTGCAAAATATGTGTGATGGTAGCATACTTGAATCCCTGAATAGTTACTTATAGTGCCAAGGAAAATTATTATTGCATTGACTACTGACAGTGATATACGAGGGTTGCTAATGACTAGACTATATTTGCATAGGTCATAGGAGTATATGAGTTAGAGTTCTGTTAAAGGTACATGTTCGGGGACAGGGTATAAGCAGGGGCGTTTGAGGGATGGAATGCAAAATGTGCACTCTTCTGTAATTGTATGTCCTCTGGCCAGGAGGGATATTAGGCTTATAAATGGCTAGGGTGTTCATTTGTTAGTATTTCAGGAATAAAAAGTTAAGTCATTAACAACAAACTATTTAATGATCAAGGGCGGTTCATTTTACTCCCCTAGACCTCTGTTTCTTTTTCTATCAAATGAAGAGGTTGGATTTGATAATCTCTAAAATATATTACAGCTGTGAACTTAATGCTTAAAATAACCCTCTTTAAAGTACTAGGTAAATTTGGTGACTGGAGATTGGTGTATATGTGTATATAGTAGCCAATCTCTATAGAGCTTGTTATATGCCATTTTAAAAATATATTGATGTAGCTCTTTTTCTCTGCCTTTTAGATGGTTGAACACTTTAGGAATGCTGGCCAATCAGGGCATTGATGTTGTGATACGGCACTCATTTTTTGACCATGGATACAATCACCTCGTGGACCAGAATTTTAACCCGTTACCAGTAAGTGTGGGATGAAGATTCCCAATTCCTTTTCCATATCATTCAGTTCTGTTGATCATGCCTTGTTCCATACTAGGAGAATATTTTTCCTCTTGCTGTTACCAGTTAATTTCATTCATTGAACAGAAACATTCTTGTCTTTGTTCCCTTGATCCATTTCACAGACTTTTGGCTTCAACACACACACACACACACACACACACATCTGTTCACTCACTCACTTTTATATATACACATACATATGTATGTGCAGTATGCAATATACATATATTCATTTATATATGTTTGTATATTTATTACTATTGTTTTAACAATCCAGGCCGGGCACGGTGGCTCACGCCTGTAACCCCAGCACTTTGGGAGGCCAAGGCGGGCAGATCACGAGGTCAGGAGATCGAGACCATCCTGGCTAACATGGTGAAACCCCATCTCCACTAAAAATACAAAAAATTAGCCGGGTGTGATGGCGGGCGCCTGTGGTCCCAGCTACTTGGGAGGCTGAAGCAGGAGAATGGCGTGAACCCGAGAGGCAGAGCTTGCAGTGAGCCAAGATGGCGCCACTGCACTCCAGCCTGGGCGACTGAGCGAGACTCCGTCTCAAAAAAAAAAAAAAACAATCCTTGTGCAGTTGAGATTCCCCATCTACTTGTGGCCTGTTTGAACTCTGCTTGAGAGTGAATTTTGCCCGATTGTTTTATTTTAATGCTAATAGGAGACATTAGTTAACATCAAATGCAACATGTTGAAAGCAGATGGGGGAGTGTTATCCAAGATCAGACACACTAGGAACCCATCTCTTGAGGAGTGGCTGAAGTGCAATTACAGTTAGATGATGAGCCCTGTGTGACAATGAGGGGATTTACCAAGAGCGTCAACTTCTCTAGGAAAGAAAAGGAAAGAGAAGAATAAACTAGAAGGGCAAAAGCAGAAATATGGGTTTGTCTAGTCACCTTATTGGCCAATCAGAGAAATTCCACGGCCCAGAAAAGCTACGCTTATCAGAAATATCACACGGGTTATCCTTTATCACAGAAGTCATGGTCATGACAAAAGATCAGACTGCTCTCATCAAGTCATAGAATTTCAGAGCTGGGATCCCTCCTTGAGATGATCCAATTCCACCTCATTTAACTGAGGGACTGCTAGCTAGGGGAGGGGCAAGGAGGTGGGATATGTAGGGCTAGCCCTGGAACCTGTTCCTGTGCCCTGGTTCAGTGCTCTTTCTACAGAACTACTTGTTGCCCTGGGGCCCACAATAAACAAACCCAAACTGGAACCAGTGAGCATTCCTACCACTTGCCTCTCTGCCTATTTCTACCAGTCCCTCCATTCCCCAAGCCCTGAGCCAGAAAGCTTCCAAGCCCGGAGCAGAGAACAGCTCAGCACCCACAGCACCCACAGCACCAGTTCCACCTCTCAATTACAACCAAGTAATTGTTGTATCACTTGGTGTACATGACTCCGAAAGTCCAATTAAATCACAAAGAGTAAAACTAGCATAGTTGCTTACATTTGCTGGACTAGCGTACCTCTCCCAAGATACATGTGTGGGAAACTGGGGTGGAAAGGGGTAAAAGAGAGTTTTCAGTATGGAACCACAGAGGATTGTTTTGTTTTGTTTTTGCAGAAATAAAACAATTAGAAAAGTATCTATGAAATGTAAGCACTAAACAAATATAATGGCACACAGAAATAAATATTTATTGAACATCAGGCACTGGAGAGGACTAGTAATAGATAAGTGAATCAACAAATAAGAGAGCACTGCTTGGGCCCTTTAGGGTACATGTGCAGGAAAGGCTTCTCTGAGAAGGTGACATGTAAGCCAAGAGCCAATGACAGTAAAGAGCCAGCTATGCAGATTTCACAAAAGAACTTTCCAGGCCAGGGAAGAAACTAACGCAAAAGCTCCAAGGCAGGAACAAACTTGGCACGTTTGAGGAAACACAAGAACACTAGGGTGACCAGGGCATGATGAGGAAGGGGGAGAAGTTGGAAATGAGGTAGGCAGGAGTCATATCACCTAGGGCTTTGTAAGCTGAAAGGAGTTGACTTGTAAATAGTATGAAAAGCCATTGGAAGGCCTAATTAGGGAAGTAACCTACCTGATCTAACTTACATTTTAAACAGATCACCTTGGCATAATTAACGCATCAAATGTTAGTTATAAAAGATGCAGATAATAATTAACAATGTACAGATCATTTTCATAAATGGCATCTACAGTGCTCTGAACACTTCCCTCTGTCCTTCTTTTTCCTTTCTTTCCTTTTTTCCTTTATTCCTTTCATCACTCATTCAAATTTCATTCACTCTTCTTGATCATGTACTATGTGCTGATTGCTATTCCTGGCAATGGGCCACTGTGGGGAACCAAAAAGACAAGGTTGCTGAACTCTTGGAGTTTACAATGTAGTGAACTGTACTGAGAAATGGAAAATAAATAAACATAAATCAGAGAATTGCAATTTGTTATAATTGCTCTGAAAAGAACCTGGTGAGATGAATATGACTATTTATACTTATTTTGCTAAAGAGAAACTAAGGTTCTGTGACATTATTGAGTGACTTATCCAAGGTCAGACGAGTAGTAAGAAAGCTGGAACTCAGAGTTTTCCAGTTCTAAATTGTGTTTTCTTTTCACTGGACTACACTATTTCTTATGGTAGCCTCTTTGATGTCTTTGCTGTGTCTGAGGCCAACATTGCCTTAGAATTGAGTCTGGAAATGAAAACAGGCATGTTGGGAAATTGGAGAGAAGAAAACAGGCTGGAAAAAGATGGTCTTTGGGAGACTAGACAGGCTTCATTTCCAGAGTTGGACAAACTTGGATTCCATATCAACCCTCTTGGACATTTGCATGGCCATCTGTAAGTTAAGGATGTCAGTCCTCATGGCTTTGTCCTCCTCAAATAAGAGTTGCTGCCAGTGACTTTCTTTAAAAGCATGGCACAAAAACCTCAGTTGATACATGGTGGAGCAGAGCTCATAGAAGTTCATAGGAAGAGAAAACAAGTTCCACTGATTCAGCACAAAGACTCAAATGATCTGGGCAGCTGTATTTCTGGAAACACCAAGCTGTAATACAGAAACTGTATGTAAAAGCACTTAAAAAGGTAGCAGGCTTTCTTTTTATCTTTCTTTGCACTAATAAATTCTGCACCTTATAAGTAGAGAACTTGGCAGCTGGGAGAGTGTGTCCTAAGTCTCCCCTGGAAGGAATTTACAAGGCTAGACCAGAACACCAATCTGACACACATTGCCAGCAGGCCCCTGGAATGTGTAATGGAGACAGACCTGGGAATGGTACTGGTTGCCACTTCAGAGAGTTGTGCAATTGATAACTAAACACTGCCAATAAAAACTTGTGGATTTTACATTGTGATTAAATCTTCAAGAGAGTTTGTTAAGCGCTTAGGGGATTAGTGAGTTGCATTTTGCCTCCCAAAACCAGTGCTTTTGAATAAATTCAGAAAAAGTGAGCATCCTGGCCTTATGGCTCTTCAACCCATATCCCATATTACCCCTCCCCCTGCCCAGTCAACTTTAATCCCAGTTTGTGGCATTCTAGCCTAGCTCTGGCAGGACCATTTCAACAGCCCCAATCTAAGGTAAGAGAGAATATGAGGATAGCTCTTTAGAAGAGAAACTTGTCCTTAGAAAAGATCATTTTCAAATATACCACATGTTCTTCATGGTTATTCCTCCAGAAAAGTGCCACCCACCTCCTACTATGACATTTTCCTTCTCCTGGGAGGAGAATATTTAGTTCAGCCATGCTTCATCACTCAACTCCCACTCCCTTCCCCTGGCCCCCCCAACACTGGGAAAGTGGGGACGTGTGAGTCTCCACAGCTGGTCAGTCAGTCATGGGCTCCCTTGGGAGTAGGCGATGTTTGTGCAGAAGAGATCTGCACATTTGATGGACATAGTCCAGACCCCACCAGTCATGGGCATTTCTCCTCAGAGAGGGTTTTGGAATTTAGCTTGCTGCTTTTTTTAAGAGCTTGATTTACAGAGCTTTCAGGGAAAGGAATGGTGAATTACTAGTCGACATCTTCTTAACTCCCACACCAGGCTGTCTTCACACAATTCAATTCACAAAGCATGGACACCTCAGTTGTGTCTGGCTTCGTGCTTGACATTCTAGGGACATGCACATAAATTCATCTGTGGAACTAATAATCTGATGTGTGTTTGTGGGACTACAATTTAGTCCTCTATTTGGAATAAAATAAAAAGCTAGATCACATTGGATTGCCTTTTCCACAGTGGGCACAGTGGTATGGAAATTTACTGCCAGCATGCTTTTTTGCCTACTTTCCCTGATGAATAATATACATTCAGTTCAGCCCAGTGCACACTTATTGAGTGCCTGCTGTGCACATTGTTCTGGAATATAGTCATTGGTCATGGATTGGAGTACAATTCACTGTCTATGGTGAGATTGAACCTGTGGTTGCAGTTCCCATAGCAACGTGCTCTGAGCCAAGCCATCGCTGTTCAGATATCATTTGACCATCAGAAGGAAACTCTGACTCTTACTGGTGCCTGCCTAGCACAGTTGATGAGCCTATCACAAGATCCTAGATGCTCCATCCTTGTTTCCCTCCAAAGTGTTAGAGACAATGCCCAGTATGCACCGCCAAGCCATGGTGTGGACACAGGGCTTAAATCTCTCCCTGTGTAGAGCGAGGACACCCAGTTACAAACCCATGTTCCATTGATGCTGGATTGATACAAGAACAACACCTGAGGCCAGGCACAGTGGCTCACGCCTGTAATCCCAACACTTTGGGAGGCCAAGGTGGGCGGATCACGAGGTCAGGAGATTGAGACCATCCTGGCTAACATAGTGAAACCCCGTCTCTAGTAAAAATACAAAAAACTAGCCAGGCATGGTGGCGGGCGCCTGTAATCCTAGCTGCTTGGGAGGCTGAGGCAGAAGAATCACTTGAACCTTGGAGGTGGAGGTTGCAGTGAGCCGAGATCGTGCCACTGCACTCCAGCCTGGGCAACAGAGTGAGACTCTGTCTCAAAAAAAAAAAAGAAGAAGAAGAAGAACACCACCTAATTAGAAGGCATCATAGGAAATAGCAGGAGCCTGGAACTATGGTAAGATTCATGAGTTCTAGTCCTAGCTCTGCCGTTAATTAGATGTGTATCTTGGTATTCCAGTTTTCCCTTCACTTAAATTGGAATAAAAATGCCACCTCTACCTCCAGAAGTTACTGTTACAATCTTTGAGAAAATTAGGTATAAAAACAGGATTCTGATTTGGTATATATACATACATGTAGAAAATTACAGAAGGGACTACCTCGAAATGTTAAAAGTGGTTTTCTTTGGGTGGTAAGATTGCAGGCAGTTTTTATTTTCTTACATGAATTTTTTGTATGTAAAATTGCTACAATCAGCATTATTGCTTTTAAGATCTTAAAGAAGTCCTATTTTTCAAAGAAAAAAGAGTATTTCAAAAGGATTGTGTTTAAATAGCTATGCAAATGTTCACTTATTATTCATGTTTCACTTATTCATAAACACTTATTACATTCCTGCTATGTGCTAGATACTATGCTAGACACTAGAGACACTGTCCTGCCCTCAAGGAGCTTACAGTAGAGATAGAGAGATAGACAAGTTAGCAGGGACTATAACAGAAGCCCTATAGTGTATTAGAAGAGGAGTACAGAAGTCATACTGGGTGGAGGGCAGGCATGGGGCATCAAGGAAGGCTTTCTGGAGGAAACAATGCCTGAGCTGAATCTTTAAAAAGGGCCAGTTAGCTATAGGAAGAAGAGTTTGGTGTCTGGGGAGGAGCTTCCAAACAGAAGCAGTAGTATATTTAAGGTTCAGAGGCATTAATTTTCCAGTGAGTCATGTTAGATGGATTAGGAAAAATTAAGAAAACTTTTCCCATTGCTGTCCAGTGGCCACACAGGGTGTATGAAAATTAAAGAATTTCAAAGCTACAGACCTGGAGGTGGTAGGGCGGGGGAGGCACAAAACCCAGCCAAACCAGCCTGTGACCTGTTTCTTGGTGAAGCCGCCTTTCTCTTTCTTTTCTTTCCCGTGGGAGCCATCAGGAGGATGAAAGAAGCAGAGTGTACCTGTTTAGGGGTAGCTGTGATGTGAAACCCAATGCTTCCATTAGGGGCCCTGACAAAGACTTCACCATGTGCAGCCTTCCTTTGTGGGAACCTGCGGCTGCTGAGAGAAGGGCATCCTTGGCTGCAGGATCAATCACTGAGACTCAGGCTGGCTCCACGTCAGTGGCCAAAGTGCCTGGGCTGCATGCCCAGGGAACATGACTTGCTTCTTTTCTCCTCTGTGTCTTTAAACCCTGGCTGCTCAAATCAGAGCCTGTGCTCTGCACTATCTGACAGGAAGGCAGTTTTTTTGCCCCTAATGCTTTCACTTAGACGCTTCTCTGATTTTCTACTAGGAGTTCTCCTCCCTTGCTTATTTATCAGCCTGAGCGGTGTGCACAGGATGTCGGCAACAACACTAGCAGTTGTAACAGCTCATGCCGATGCAAGCCCCCTTGGGAAACAGAAAGCGCTCTAGACCTAAAATCAGAAGGTGCAAGCTCAAAATGCACACCACAATTTTCTAGTTACATGAGTCTTCATTTCTTCCTCTGTGAAATGGGGCTAACTGTGCTGGTGTTAGAGACAGGGAAGTATTTGAATGTACTGCTTAAAAGTATTGGCTTTGGAATCTGACTGACCTGAGTTTCAAAACCAGCTCTACCACTTACTAGCTATATGTCCTTGGATTTATAAGCATCAATAAACATCAATTTCCTCTCATAAAATGGAGACAGTAATAGTGTCTACCTCAGAGGGTTGTTGGAAAGATTAAACGAGCCAATGCATATGTATCTTTTACCACATAGTAAATACTCAATAAATGTTAATCACTATTATTATTTATAAAGTCACTTTGTTAAAATTCTGTAAGTCACAATAATTATCATTAATAACCTGAATATAACTGTGGTAAGATAATAAACATTTGATATCAAATATATATTTGATATGCATTTGATATATATTTGATGCATTTGATACCAAATATACATTTGACATATAGTTGATATACATTTGATATTTAGATATCTGGAAATCAATTCAAGCAATGATGACTAAAAGATAAAAAGTAGATTTTTTGGTAAAAGTAATTTAACTTTTTATAATTTTCTAGCAACTTAACTAGAAAATGAGAAGAACAAAAAAGGAAAACTATGATTCCTTCACTTGAGAGGAATTGACTGCAATAGTTAAAGACAAACTAAAAATTACATTTTATTTCCCTCCGGAGAAGATGCTGGCAACCTTTCCCAGTGAAGGCAATTAAGGCAGTAACCAGGGTACAATACTAGCCCCAACACCTTCATTTGGTATTTATAAATGGCCCAATAAGCCCTGGAAACCATGATATGTCACATCAAAGTGCTAATGACAGCACATTATGTGAATCACTGAGAAGCAACAATTGAAAATCCCACTCTGCCATCAGCCATTTATATTGTTCCCAGATTGCAATACTGAGGGATTACAGCTACAGCAAATTGTGTGGCCTCCTAAATCAATTAGGGAGAAGAAGCAATTATAGTCTTGCTGCACTTGAGTTTAGGAACATGATTTGCCATCCTGGAAGCAACGTGCAGACAGTGAGGAGCAAGGTCAGCTCTGGAATGAGAAGAACTGCACTCACCTAACCTCATCAGCTCACTGAAAACACTAAACAATTATCTAAAAATGACCTGAGAAGAAAGAGAGGGAGGGAGGGAGGGAGGGAGGGAGGGAGGAAGAAAAAAGAAAGAAGGAAGAGGAAAAAAAGAAATGTACTTTGGTAGGTTGGAAGGCAGTTTTGTGAATGCCACAATATGACAAATTTAAGAATATTTCATCTTAAAGACTATATTTGCAAACATTAAGGGCACAACGATGTCTGGTTGTGACCTGTAAGAACCAAAAAATAAGCCGCTGATAGAACCAATATAATACATTATGTTTTTTTCTAACTCAATTACGGTTTTGTGCTTGTTTAAATAAAAGCAAAAGTCTTTATTAAAAAATAGAACAAATAAAAATAAATTCTGCTTTTTCTTATTTAAATGTACTACACTATAACATTTTTAAAAAAAAAATCTGTCAGTCATTAGATACCTCACTTACTAACTTTCAACTATTATCAGTCTCTGCTTATTTCATCCTTGATTCGGTTTTAAGCATTGAAAGGATTCAATAGAACACACCATTTTTACTTACCCTAAATTTGATGGCAGAAGACCTGCCTTCTATTCTAAAATTCACCCTCGTCTTGTTGTGACAATCCTTATAGCCTTTCTTTGTTAGAGCAGTGGTTCTCAAGCCTGGCTGAACATTATAGTCACCTAGGGAGCTTCTTAAAAATACCTGTGCTTAGGCACCAACCCCAGAGATTCCTGTCAAGTTGATCTGTAGAGGATCCCAGGTGTTGATATTTTTTTTAAAGTCCAAGTGATTCTAATGTGAAGCCAGAATTGAGAACTGTATTAGAGGTTTACGTTGCCCTGATTAAATTATTAACTACCTTTTTATTTTTCTCTACTCCTCTGTACTCAACTCTTGCTTCAATTTTTGAGATATTAACAAAATATTTAGTACTGTCTATCATTCATTCATTTGACAACTATTTATTGAGTACCTAATATGTGCCAGACACTTCTAGATTCTGATGAAATGGAGGTGAAGGGGAAAGACAAGATCCCTGTTCTCACTGGAGGTTACAGTCTAGAAGGGGAGACTAAAAATAAACAAGTAAACTAACAATTAATTACAAAATTCCGAATGCTGTGTAGGAAGCAGTTGCTAAGTTGAATAAGGAGGAGAGGCTTCTTTAGAAAGTGTGGCTAAGGGGGTCTTCACTGAAGAGGCAGCCATTAGAGAGGCTGGTGGAAGAGCAGAGCATCGCTCAACAGGAACAGCATCTGCAAAGGCTGCAGTGGGGGAAAGACGCTCAGTCACACATCAGAGGTCACACAGTGTCTCTAAGACCAACCTGAGGTATGGTCCACCCACAGCCAGGCACAGAGGCAGGCAGCACTGCTCAGCAAAGTTTAGCTCAAGCTCCCTGCACCTGATGCTCTATCCTGCCCTTGCCACCAGCACTTGGCAAACTTCATTGCTTCCTGTTTATTGCCCTTTATACAAATAATAGTGGTGTATCTCACTGCCTGGCCCTTTATCTGGGATCCCCGACTGAACTTAGTGCCTAGAGTTTCCCTGTCACTGGCCCAACCATCCGCATTTACACTCTCTGTCACCTGTCATCAGACTTTGAAATGAGAATGGCAGAACATTTGGTGGTTTATTATACTATTCCGTTTTTTAGTATCTTTACAAATTTCACCGATAATTCTTTTTAATATCTTTGTTCAAGAACCTTATGACATACACAAAAACAAAGCACAGTTTTAGTTTCTGTAGAACATAAAAAATAATGTTAGATTCCTTCTCTCCATGTTTACAATCTGTGTTGGGTGGCATAAAGCCTTGGAGAGAGAGTTAATAGATGATGGATGTGTATGTTAAAGTCTGTCTTGTTCACTCATTATCCCCGGAGCCTAACATAAGGTGTCTTGCATAGGAAGTACTCGATAAATACTTGTGAAAATAAGAGAGGGAGGAAGGGATCCAAATGATCAGTAGACAATAGGTTTTTTAGATGTCTGAGGTAGGAGATATTACTACTGGCTGGAAGGGAGGAGCTAAAGGGAAGACTTGGAAAGACTGTGCAACAAGACGTCATTGGCAGACATTTGTAATATTAGTTACCCAAATAATACATGTTCCTGAGAAGGCTCCTTACCCCAGGGCACCACAATGAGATGACAGCAGGAAGGAAGGAAGGCCTTGGGATAGAAGGCTCACCTCCTGGAAGACCAGGAGTTCTGGATCTGATTCCACATTCTGACACCAACTCACTCATTGTAGGGCACTGGGCGCTCTGTATCTGTCTCTAATGTAGAGGTTGAATTGGACAATCTGAGGTTCCCTTCAGCTCTGAAGTTTTCTGATTCATTTCAATATGTTATTTCCATACCACTATCTTCAGATGGACCTCCCAGCTGAACCTAAATTAATAAAATCTTTTAAAATAAAACTGCACTGCTTCCCTTTGAAACCATTCAGGAAATAAAGCTTTTTTCTTCAAGGCTCCTGTAGCCCTGTTGTAGTACTTATGACTGTCTTTTGTTATTAGAATTGTTGGGGTCCATCTACTACTAAATTCTCAGTCATTATTGTTTCAATTATTTCTTCGATTCCTTTCTCTTTCTTCTCCTTCTAGTTTGTTACACCTTTTGTAGTTGTCCCACAGTCCTCAGATATGCTGCCCTGTTTTAATCAGTCTTTATTCACTTTGCTGTTCAATTTGGGAGATTTCTATTGATATATCCTCAAATTCAGAGATTATTTCCTCAGCCATGTCCAGTCTACTAATAATCTTATCAAGGGCATTCTTCATTTGTGTTATAGTATTTCTGATCTCTAGCATTTTTTTTTTTTAGTTCTTTCTTAGGATATCCATCTCTCTGCTTGCATTGCTCATCTGCTTTTGCATGCTATTTGCTTTGTCCATTAGAGCCTTTAGCATATTAATAATAGCTGTTTTTAATTCCTGTTCAGATAATTTCAGCATCCCTGCCATGTCTAATGTTTGCTCTGTTTCTTCAAACTGTGTTTTTTGCCTTTAAGTGTGCCTTGTAATTTATCTGGATAGCTGTGATGTATCAGGTAAAAAGAACAATTGTAAATAAGCCTTTAGTAATATGGTGGTAAGGTATCGGGGGAGAGGAAGCATCCTGTAGTCCTATGATTAGGTCTCAGAGTTTTTGTGAGCCTGTGCCTTTGGACTGTGAACTTCATAAGTGTTTTTCAGTATTTTTCTTCCCCCTTTTGGTGGAACAGGATGGCTAGAGTGGGCTGGAGTTGGTATTTCCCTTCTCCTGCATGGAAGGCTAGAGCTGACTGGAGTTGGGTATTTCCTTTCACTTAGGTCAGTTAGGCTCTGATAATACCCCAACAGGTTAGGCTATGGTTAACTAGTTTCTCCTGAGGGCAGAACTTGTTAAGAACAGAGGCCAAGCACGGTGGCTTACACCTGTAATCCCAGCACTTTGGGAGGCCAAGGTAGGCAGATCACGAGGTCAGGAGATGGAGACCATCCTGCCCAACATGGTGAAACCCCGTTTCTACTAAAATACAAAAAATTAGCCTGGCATGGTGGTGTGTGCCTGTAGTCCCAGCTACTCAGGAGGCTGTGGCAGGAGAATTGTTTGAACCCGGGAGGCGGAGGTTGCACTAAACCAAGATCGAGCCACTGTACTCCAGCCTGGCAGCAGAGCAAGACTCTGTCAACAAAAAAAAAAAAAAAAAACAGAGTCCTCTGGCATATTTCAAAATAGTTCCTTTCCCCTTGCCCCTACTGAAAGCGTGAAGAATTTTTGCCCAGTATTTGCTGTGAGATCCTGGTTGAGCTCCTGGAGGTAAAACTCACAAAAATGTGGGGGTTCTCCCAATGACTGAGTTCCCCGGAAGTTGCAAACTCTCAAACTTGTCCACACTGAGCCTCCAGCACAGTCACAGTTCAGGTTGTCTGCTGCAGTATGCCATGACTCCCTGTATTTGTCTGTCTGTCTGTCTCTCCAATTTTGGGGGCAGTGGTTTGCCCTGTGTCCTCACCTCTCTAATGGATCCAAGAAAAATTGTTGATTTTTCAGACTGTTCAGCTTTTTATTTATTGTTCAGAAGGAATGGTGACTTCTAAACTCCTCATATATGGAACTGGAAACCAGAAGTCCAATAATCTGTGTGTTGTCTTTTTATTTTCTTGATGGTGTCCTTTTAAGCACAAAAGGTTTTAATTTTGATGAACTCTAATTTATCTATTTTTTGGTCATTTGTACTTTTGGTGTTCAATTCAAGGCCACAAAGGTCTACTCCTATTTTTTCTTCTAAGAATTTGTATAGTTTTAGCTCTCCTATCTTTAGGTATTTGGTCCATTTGAGTTAATTTTTGTACATGATATGAGGTAGAGATTCAACATCATTCTTTTGCATGTAGATACAGTTGTCCCAATACCATTTGTTGAAAAGACTATTCTTTTCCCACTGAATTGTCTTGGCACTTTTATTGAAAACTAAGTGACCATAGATATAAGGGTTTATTTCTGGACTTTCAATTTTATTCCATAGATCTTTATGTCTACCTTTATACATATATGTATATGTACAGTAATCAAGAGATTATGGCCAATAACATAATCTCTTGATTACTGTAGCTTTGTATTAAACTTTGAAATTGGAAAGTGTGAGTGAGTGCAAAAATGAATATGTTCTTTTTCAAGACTGGTTTAGTTACTACTTTCAGTTTTGAGTGGTGTGACAGCTGCTCACAGCTCAACTAAATGAATTTCCAATGTTTTCAGCCCTTCCAAAGCCCCATGTCAGGTGGTAAGTTCATAATTACTGACATCATCTATTTCAGCTTTCAATAAGCACAACCACATTGCATTTGGGTTAGGATCACAGGGCTTGCTATCCCATTGTCATAATAAACATCCTTTCCCTCACCCTCCTTGGGAAAGTGACCAACAGCCAAGGTACCATTTTGGTGGCTTGTTTCAATCCTATCACTGTTTGCCTCCAAATAATTAGTTCTACTTTTGTTCATTAAAAATAGGACACTGGGGAATCCTTACTCCTCAGCATCACTCACTATTTTGGTAAGAGCATTTACTACCAGCTCCTGGGAATTCTTATATCCCCAACCCAACCTGCAAAGCCTCTGTCCTTCCTCTTTCAGAAAGTCATGTCACTGTTGGCATCCCATCCTCGTCACTATAGCTGTCAAGAACTGTGAAGGGCCTGAGAGTTACCCTATTTGCAAGCTAACAAGTTTGCCTTTGCTGCTTCAAGCCCAAGTCTTCTAGGTCAGAAACAGAAGACTTTATATACTCAGCAAGCATCGTTAGCATATTTGCGTCGGTTTCCCTGGCCACCGAGTCCCATAGGAACAACGCAGTGGGCCCAAATTTATGCTACACGTGCAGTGGGTCTAAGCTGCAGCTGAGGAGTTCAGGCCAAAAGTCTAGCACTTTTTAGGCTATCAGCAAACATTGTGGAAGCAGCAAACAAGCCAATATTCCTCCCCGCAGGGGTGGGCAATTATATGGTAGTCATGCTGTGGTCATTTTGACAACTTAGTTGCCTGTGTAAGTAGCTACAGAAACTACTTTTTATCAGAAGACATAAGTCTTGCAGTCTGGCACACTCATCAAGAACATGCAGAGATAATCAGGGTTTGTAGTCAACTACTTCTCCCAATAATCCATCCCTCAGCCCTACATGTTCTTGGCTGAACTCAGATTTACACTGAGTATGCCACTCCATCAGCCACTCTGATTAATCTGATGGATGGAGGCTGGGACCAAATTTGTTCCATTTTTCTCACATAGTATAATGGTTAATTGTATGTGTCAACTTGGCTAGGCCATGTTACCCAGATATTTGGTCAAACATTATTCTAGATATTTTATGAAGATATTCTTTAGATGAGATTGATATTTAAATCAGTAGACTTTGAGTAAAGCAGATTACCCTCCATAATGTGGATGGGCTTCATCCAATCAGTTGAAGACCTTAATAGAGAAAAGACTGGTCCTCCCTGAACAGCAACAACAAAAATTCTGCCAGCAGACTGCCTTCAGGCTTGAACTGCAACCTCAGCTCTTCCCTGGGTCTCCATCCTGCCAGCAGCCTACCCTACAGATTTTGGACTTCCCAGCATCCATAATTACATGAGCCATTTACTTAAAATCAATCAGTCTGTTTCTCTCTCTCTCTCTCTCACTCTTTTTCTCTCTCTCTCTCTCTCTCTGTATATATGTGTGTGTGTATATATATATAAAATATGTATATTATATATCTGTGTATATCTACACACACACACACTTGTGTATATATACATACATGTGTATGTATGTATGTGTGTATATATGTTTTTTGTGTGTGTATATATACATATATATCCTATTGGTATAGGTTCTGTTTCTCTGGAGAACCATGACTAATACATACAGTATTTAATTAAGGACTTATATGAAATACTGAGCATATGACATTGCAGTTAATCTGTTCATCTCTTTTTTTCCTCCTTCTCCATGAGGAGGAGAAACATTTGAGTTGAAAGTGACTGAAATCTGACGTGCAGAGACTTTGTTTTTAGTAATCTGTGTCCTCCTCATACACAGTAGGTACTCAATAAAAGTTTGATGAATGAAAGAGGAACTAAGTGTGTAAGTGTATGATTGGATTTCTTCAACATTTATAATTGCCTTCCCCAACAACTCCTTTAAATAAAACTCAAGCTATCTTTCAAAGTTTATCTCAAAGACCACCAACTCTTTCTTGACGCTTTTCTTGAATTATCCTAAGTGAATGTTTTCTCTTCTGCTTCCAAAACTCATTAACATGTTATCTGTATCCTTTTATGCATGTAGTATATATGGTATTACCTACAGGTATTTATAGTCATTTGTAAACTTGTCATTATTTCCCTTCCTAGAATATAAGCTCCTTGAGGGTAGGGACTTGGTATACTTTTCCTGTATTTCCTCTAGCAAGCAGTACACATCCATACCTAACATACACTAAAAAATTATTTGCTGAATTGGGCTGTCTCAAATCAGGTAGAAAATCACTGAGTAGAAAATCTTTGCCTATATTTCCTCTAGCAAGCAGTACACATCCATACCTAACATACACTAAAAAATTATTTGCTGAATTGGGCTGTCTCAAATCAGGTAGAAAATCACTGAGTAGAAAATCTTTGCCTATATTTCCTCTAGCAAGCAGTACACATCCATACCTAACATACACTAAAAAATTATTTGCTGAATTGGACTGTCTCAAACCAGAGTAGAAAATCACTGGTGCAAATGTGCTAATTACCCACAGCTGGTCTTAAAGGTGTTTTGGTTATTAGTTAGCAGCTCAGATTCCCTTTAGGAAACATGACCTTTTTGCTAATGATCACTTTAACCACTGCACATCAATGTAATGACTGGTTGCCTTTAAAATTAGCCAGTGAAGAAGGCTGGGAGTATAGTAGCAAGATGGCAGAATAGGACTTTCCAGAGCTTGTCTCCCTGCAGAAACATACATTTGAACCACAACAATTATGTGTGAAAATACCTTCACAAGAGCTAAGGAAGCCAGGTTAAATATCATAGCACCTAGGTAGAGCACAGAAATAAGACACATTGAACCTCTTCAATATGGAAGGAAGAACAGTTTTATACTACTCCTCCAACCCTAGGCAGCATAGCATTGAAAGAGACACCCTGCACTTGGGGGAAGGAGAGGGAAGTGAACACCAGACTTTGCTTCAGACCCTCAACACCAGGACTGCCCCCATGTAAACTGCCCCAGTAAAACTGAGCACTGGTCAAGCCCCCTTGGGACCAGACTCCAGGCCAGTACCTACAGACTGAGTCTCCAAACCCACCCTGCACCAGGCAAGACCCCACAGCCCCAGGCTCCAGGCCTGCCCCAGTATTGGACTGGCCCTAGTGGTCCTGGGCTTCAGGCCCACCCCGAAAGGCCAGATCAGGCCAGTACCAGCAGACACAGTATCCAAACCACCCCTGCAGCCTTAGCCATCAGGATAGCACCCTTTAATTCAGCCTTCAGGCTGGCCCGTGGATACAGACTCTAGACCCGTCTAGCACCAGGTCAGCTCCTGTGGCCTCAGGCTGCAGGACTACCCCAGAACCAGGATGACACATCTAGCCTTAGGCACCAGGCTGACACCCATGGACACAGAATCTAGGCATGCCCGGTGCCAAGCCAGTCCCTTTGTCCTATCCTTCAGGTCAACCTCTGTGCCCCCAAGCTCCAGCAGACCCAAGGTTTAGACCATTCTCAGTAGATCCCAGTGCTGGCTGGACCAGTCCCCATGGACCCAGGCTTCAGGACCACCTCTGTGGACCCAGGATCCATGCTGGCCCCCATGGCCTGAGGACCCAGGTCACCCCTCACAGACCTAGTTTCCAAGCCAGCACCTATACACCCAATCTCCAAGCCAACCCCAGTGGACCCAGGCTTCAGGCCAGTCCCCATAGCCCTAGGCACCAGCCAGTACCCATGATCGCAGGCTCTATACCAGCCCTTATAGACCCAGGCTCCATGTCTGCTTCATCACTGGCTAGCCCCAGTATCCAGGTCAGTCCTGATGACACCAGACTCCAGTTAACCTAAGGTCAAGACCCACCTGAGTAGATCCCAGTGCCAGACCAGCCCCTGTGGGCCTAGGACCCAGGTCTGCCTCCACAGACTCAGGCTTCAAGCCTGTCCCAGCACCAGGTCAGTCACTGTGGACCAGGACACAGACCCATCTTCCATGAGCTCAGGCTTCAGACACAACCCTGTGGACCCAGGTATCAGACCCATTCCAGCACCTGGCTGGTCCCAGAAGACTCAGGCTCAAGGCCCACACCAGCACCAAGTCAACCTCTATGGACCCAGTCTTAGACTGGATGTCATGGATACAGGCTCCAGGTTCATCCCCACAGATACAGGCTCCAGGCCTGCCCTAATTGACCCAATTAATAAGTCTACCACAGTGGATCCAGGATCCAGGCCCAGCCCTGAGGACTTATACACCAGGCCTGCTAACCTGACCCAGGCACCAGGTCAGCCTGCCCAAAGACTCCAGCAGCAAGCCCACCTATGGACCACTCCAGACAACCTGTCCAGAATCTCCAGATGGGCTGACTGGTAAAGCCACTCTGCAGCAAATGGAATAAGTCCCTACTTCTTCAAAATGTGCAGATATCAACCTAAGGCAACAGGTAACATATAAAAACAAGGTGACATACCACCAAAAGAACACAATAAGACAAGTTGTTTGAAAATATACAGTCAGAGGTGGAAAAAATAAAAAAAAAGAATGAAAGGGAATGAAGAAAGCATATAGGATCCATGGGACAGAATCAAAAGAGCAGTTTTTTTTTTTTTTTTTTTTTTGAGATGGAGTCTCACTCTGTCACCCAGGCTGCAGTGCAGTGGCATGATCTTGGCTCACTGCAACCTCCACCTCCCAGGTTCACACCATTCTCCTGCCTCAGCTTCCTGAGTAGCTTGGATTACAGGTGCGCACCACCGTGCCCGGCTAATTTTTGTGTTTTCAGTAGAGATGGGGTCTCACCATGTTGGCCAAGCTGGTCTCAAACTCCTGACCTCAAATGCCCTCCTCAGCCCCCCATGGTGCTGGGATTACAGGTGTGAGTCACTGCATGCGGCTGAGCAATTTTTTTTTTTTTCTTGAGACAGAGTCTTACTCTGTAGCCCAGGCTGGAGTGCAGTGGCACAATCTTGGCTCACTGCAACCTCCACCTCCTGGGTTCAAACGATTCTTCTGCTTCAGCCTCCCAAGTAGCTGGGACTACAGGCACATGCCACCACACCTGGTTATTTATTTATTTATTTATTTATTTATTTATTTATTTATATTTAGTAGAAACAGGGTTTCATCATGTTGACCAGGCTGGTCTCAAACTCCTGAGCTCAGGCAATCCGCCCACCTTGGCCTCCCAAAGTGCTGGTGTTACAGGCGTGAGCCATGGCACGTGGCCACAAATTTTTTAATTGTAGAAGTTCAAGGGGGAGCAAAGGGACAAAGGAATCGAAATTTTACTTAAAGAAATAACAGCAGAAAACATTCCTCATCCAAATCTGGGAAAAGATATAAATATCCAAGTACAGGAAGGCCAAAGGTCTCTGATATTGTTTGGCTGTGTCCCCACCCAAATCTCGTATTGTAGTTCCCATAATCCCCATGTGTTGTGGGAGGGACCTGGTGGGAGGTAATTGAATCATGGGGGCAGTTTCCCCCATGCTATTCTCATGATAGTGAGTAAGTTCTCATGAGAGCTGATGGTTTTATAAGGGGCTTTCCCCCCTTTTGCTTGGCACTTCTCCTTGCTGCCACCATGTAAAGAAGGATGTGTTTGTTTCCCCTTCCTCCATGATTGTAAGTTTTCTGAGGCCTCTCCACTCATGCTGAACTGTGAGTCAATTAAACCTCTTTCCTTTATAAATTACCAAGTCTTGGGTATGTCTTTATTAAAAGTATAAGAACGAATTAATGCAGTCTTCAATCAGATTCACCCCACACAAGACTACACTAAGACATGTTATAATTAAATTGTCAAAAATCAAAGACAAAAAGTAGATATTGAAAGCAGCAAGAAAAAAGAAGCAAATCACATATAAGGGAGTTCCAGTAAGGGTAGCAGCAGACTTCTCAGCAGAAACATTACAGGCCAGGAGACAGTGAGATGATACCTTCAAAGTGCTGAAGAAATAAAAGCAACAAAAACCTGCTAACCAAGAATACTTTACCCAGGAAAGTTGCACTTCAGAAATAAATGAAAGATAGACTTTCCTAGAGAAACAAAAGCTAAGGGAGTTCATTACCACTAGACCTGCCTTACCAAAAATGCTAAAGGGATGCTTCAAGCTGAAAAAAAAAGGATACTAATTAGTAACATGAAAACATAGGATAAAAGTCACTGGTAAAAGTAAATACAGAGTCAAGTTCAGAATACTTTAATACTGTAATGGTGTTGTGTAAACCATTTATATCTTTAAAATGAAGATTAAAAAAACAAAACTAAAAATAACAATAGCAACAATAAATGGTTAGGGGATACACAATATAAAAATATTTAAATTGTTATATCAAAATTATAAAATGTGGGAGCAGAGAGTAAAAGTGTAGTTTTTTTGTGATCAAAGTTTATTTGTTCTAATACCAAAGCCAGATAAGGTCACTAAAAAAGAAAGGAAAATGTAGGCCAATATTCCTGATGAATATAGATGCAAAAGTCACCTAAAAAATACTGGCAAACCAAATTCAACAGCACATTAAAAGGATTATTTATCATGATCAACTGGGATTTATCCCAGGGATGCAAGGATGGTTCAACGTGCATAAATCTATAAAGGTGATACACTACGTTAACAATATGAAGGACAAAAAACATATAATCATTTCAATAGATGTAGAAAAAGCATATGACAAAACTCGACGTTGTTTAATAATGAAAACTCTCAACAATTAGGTATACAAAGAGTGTATCGCAAAACAATAGAGTCCATATATGACAAACCCATGGAGCTAACATTATACTCCATGGTGAAAAGTTGAAAGCTTTTCCTCTAAGATCAGGAAAAAGGCAAGAATGTTCACTCTCACCATTTCTACTCAACATAGTATTGGAAGTCCTAGCCAGGGCAGTTAAGCAAGAGAAAGAAAGCAAAAGCATCCAAATTGGAAAATAATAAGTTAAATTGTTCCTTTTTGCAGATGACATGATCTTATATAAGGAAATCCTAAAGACTCCACAAAAAAAACCATTAGAACTAATAAATTGATTCAGTAAAATTACAGGATATAAAACCAATATATAAAAATAGTAGCATTTTAATATACTAACAAGGAACTATCTGAAAAAGAAATCAAGAAAATAATCTCATTTGGCCGGGTGTTGTGGCTCACGCCTGTAATCCCAGCACTTTGGGAGGCTGAGGCAGGTGGATCACGAGGTCAGGAGATTGAGACCATCCTGGCTAACACAGTGAAACCCCATCTCTGCTAAAAATACAAAAAAATTAGCCAGATGTGGTGGCAGGCACCTGTAGTCCCAGCTACTCGGGAGGCTGAGGCAGGAGAATGGCCTGAACCTGAGAGGTGGAGCTTGCAGTGAACTGAGATTGTGCCCCTGCACTCCAGCCTGGGTGACACAGAGAGACTCCGTCTCAAAAAAAAGAAAATAATATCATTTGTAATAGCTAAAGAAATACTTAGGAATAAATTTAACCAAGGAGGTAAAAGACCTATATCCTGAAAACTATAAAACATTGATGAAAAAAATTGAAGAAGACACAAATAAATGGAAAGATCTCTTGTGTTCATGGATTGGAAGAATTAAATGTTCATACTACCCAAAGTGATGTGCAGATTTAATGCAATCTCTATCAAAATTCCAGTGATCTCTATGGAAATAGAATACACAATTCTAAAATTCATACAGAACCACAAAAGACCTCAAATAGCCAAAGCAGTTTTGCACAAAAAGAACGAAGCTGAAGACATCACACTACCTGACTTCAAAATATACTTTAAAGCTATAGTAATCAAAACAACATGGTACTGGCATAAAAACAGACACACAGAACAGAACAGAGAGCCCAGAAATAAATCCATGCACTTGTAGTCAATCGATTTTTGACAAAGATATGACAAACACACAATGGAAAAGGACAGACTCTTTCATAAATAGTATTGGGAAAACTGGGTTTCCACATGCAAAAGAATGATGATAGACTTTTATCTCATACCATATTAAAAAAAAACTCAGAGTGGATTAAAGACTTAAATTTGAGACCTGAAACTACAAAACTACTAGAAGAAAATATAGGGGGAAAGCTCCATGACATTAGTCTCGGCAATCATTTTTGTTTTTGTTTTTCTTTGGATATGACCCCCAAAGCACAGGCAACAAAACAAAAATAAACATATAGGACTAAATCAAAGTAAAAAGCTTCTGCACAGCACAGGAAACAACCAACATAGGCAATAGACAACCTATGCAATAGGAGAAAATATTTTCAAACTATACATCTGATATGGGCTAATATTCAAAATCTATAAGGAACTCAATAACAAGTAAACAAATAGTCTGATTTAAAAATGGGCAAAACACCTGAATAGACATTTCTCAAAAGAAGATATACAAATGGCCAACAGATGTGTGAAAAAAATGCTCAACATCACTCATCATCAGAGAAACGCAAATTAAAACCACAATGAGATACCACTTCATGCTTATTAGAATGACTAATACAAAAAGATGAAAGAAGTGTTGGTGAGGATGTAGAAAAAAGAACACCCTTTGCACACTGTTGGTGGGAATGTAAATTAGTACAGTCATTATTGGAAAACAGTATGGAGGTTTCTCAAAATAATAAAAATAAGCTACCATATGACCCAGAAATCTTGCTGGTAGATATATATCCAAAGGAAATGAAATCAATACGTTGAAGAGATATCTGCCCTTCCATGATCATTGCAGCATTACTTACAATAGCCAAGATATGGAAACAATCTTAAGTGTCCATCAACAGATGAATGGATAAATAAAATGTGGTATGTATACACAATAGAATACTACTCAGCCTTAAAAAGAAGGGAATCCTGTCATTTGAGAAACATGGATGAACTTGGAGGAGGACATTATGGTAAGTGAAATAAGCTAGGCACACAAAGACAAATACCACATGATGGCATTTATATGGAAAATAATAAGTTAAATTGTTCCTTTTTGCAGATGACATGATCTTATATAAGGAAATCCTAAAGACTCCACTAAAAAAACCATTAGAACTAATAAACTTATTCAGATATATAGATATATATCTGAATTGATATTTGGATATATATCTAATAAATTGAATCTTAAAAAGTTAAATTCATAGGAGCAGAGAGTATAATGGTGTATATCATGGGCTTGTGGTGGGGAAGGGGAGGTGGGGTAGGGAAATGTTAGTCAAAGGATACAAAATGTCAATTCCATAAGAGGAATAATTTTAAGTTATCTATGTACAATGTGGCAGATCTAGTCAATAAAAATGTATTCTTGAAAATCACTAAGAATATATTTAAGCATTCTCACCACAAAAAATGAAAAGTATGTGAGCTAATACATATGTTAATTAGCTTGATTTAGCTGTTTCACAATATATACATATTTCAAAACATGTTGCACACCAAAAATATATGTATAATTTTTATTTGTCAATTTAAAAATGAGCCAATAACTAGATATTTATAGAGATACATGTGAAAGATATTTAAATGGTATATACCAAAAGTTCAGAGACCTGAAAAGCATGGGTACTGATTTGTTCTGGAAATCTTAGTTCACAAACCTCATTTTCATTTTTATTTTTTGTGTTACCATGAAATGAGAGCCTGCTGTATGCCAAGAAGGAACTAAGACATCTCATACTATGTTTTTTAAATCCTTAATATAACTGGAGATATTATCTTCAATCTATTCTTAAGAAAAGGAAGACCCCAACAATGTAGGTAATTTACCCAGAGATCCCTCACAGCCTACCTAGTCTTCATATCTTACTCACCTCTAAAACTCTATGAAGCCCATCTCAGCAATGTGTCTCAAAGCCAAGCCATCCACTGTCATTACTTTAGTCTCTGTCATCAGTCAGAGCCTCTATAGTTCTTGTCTGGATCATCACAGCAGTCTTCTGAATCTTCCCCTGCCTATAGTTTCTTTCACTTCCAATCTTGTCTTCCACATTATCATAGTTAAACATATGATTATATCATTCTTTGTATTTAAAAAAAAAAACTTCGTTGGATCCCCTTTGCCTACATAATGCCCCAAACTCATAAGCATGCCATCCAACGCTTTCCATAATCTGGATTTTCGCTGCCTTTCGAATCTTATTCCAAAGAGCCAGTCCCAGATTGCATGTCTTCCATTTTAGCCACCTACTCATAATTACCCACAACATACTCAGTAATTCCTAAGTGCAGCCATATTGCCATATTCCCTGATGTCTCCAATAGGAATTTCTAGTTCTTTCATAGCACTTTGATTATATGTTACATTTAGTTCCTTCTATCATAGTTTAAATAGATGGATCAATTTTTCCTTTTAAACAATGAGCAAATTGAAGGCAGGAAATATTATGACTTATTGTAACTAGCACATAAGAGGTACATAGTGAAGTATTATTAAATTGACTGGGATTAAATTGAAATGAATTTTAATTTTGGATGAATCAGCCATTAGAAGCCATAGCCCACTCTGAGGAGCAGTTATAGCTGCTGCATAAAAGAATCCTGATGATAAATTATTTAATCACTCTCTCTCTATACTGTAAGATACCCTCCATTCAGGCGGTTATATATCAACTATAAAATGGACAGAATGGCATCTCAGATATTCAGGATGACTTTTCGAAGTATCTTGCCAGCACTGAAAAGCACCTGGGTAGAGTTCCATACCAACTCAAATAAGATGCAAGAAGGAATTTGAAGGGCAAGAGAGGTAGCTTGCCAAATGTAATGTCTTAGAAACACCAATTCAATGACTTATATATAAATTAATCATAAGCATGTGGATTAAATTTCCCCCAGAAAACACATGTTTAGGCCCTCTCTGGACCACAAAAAATTGAAAAATGATTGGAGATATTTCCTGAGCTCAAAGACTGAGAAGGAGCAGATCTCTACTTCTTCAACTGCACATAATAATGCAATAGATAAATTATCCAGGGGGTCTGAGTTAAAAATATGGACAGGAAATAAGAAAATGAGATTTAGCTTGAAAATATTTTCCAGATACATTTGGGACAAATAATCAGAAATAGAGGATTTTTGTTTGAGGGAGAACCCAATAAAGTTATGCAAACTATAAGACATTTAGGGTGATTTCTAGTTGGCATGGTCCATGTGACAGAAAGCTGGTTATTCTGATTCCTGAGGATGCAAGAGGAAAGGCCCTGAACTATGGAATATGAAATCATATCCATTGCCCACAGAGTGTGAACAAGGTCTTCACTTTCGTTATATTAAGATTTACCTGGTATAGGAAAGGTTTAACTAAAATCAGATTAATTTCTCCAGGTAACTCAAGGAAATGAATGATCAAAGTCAAGACTGCAGCAGTCTTTGAGCATGGATTGCAGAGGCAAAATGGAGTCTGAGATCCAAACCAAGAGAAACTGAAGCTTAAGTTCTAACAGGATACCTTCTTTAGGGAAAGACACAATCTGTTTGAAGCTGTACATGCATCATGAGCCATCCACAGGAGACTTGCCTAAAAGTGTTTTATCCTTTCCTTGTCATTTGGAAACACTTTTGAAGAGATCAGATATTCATCCAAATAGGCCAATAGGCCAAACTGAAGTATAGTCATCACAGGCAAGCTCCGACCTTGAAAACTGGGCCGTGTAATGCAGCGTTATACATGCGCTGATACATTGAAATGAAGATGAAATGCTCTAATGCCAAGGAAATGCAAAGGGGCCTTCTTCAAGTCTAGAAAACAGGGTTAAAGAAAATAATCAATTTCTTTTTACAAGGCAGGATATCCTGATTTATTTATTTTATTTTATTTTATTTTGAGATAGAGTCTCACTGTGTCACCCAGGCTGGAGTGCAGTGGTGTGATCTCAGCTGACTACAACCTCTGCCTCCCAGGTTCAAGCAGTTCTCATGCCTCAACTCCCAAGTAGCTGGGATTATGGGCGCACACTACCATGCCCGGCGAATTTTTGTATTTTTAGTAGAGACAGGGCTTTGCCATGTTGCCCAGGCTGGTCTCGAACTCCTAGCCTCAGGTGATCTGCTCCTGTCAGCCTCCCAAAGTACTGGGATTACAGACATGAGCCACCATGCCTGGCCAATATCCTGATCTTATACATGTCTCTGGATGCCAATTAATTGTGAGAAGAATAATGATCAATGATATTAATGACCTTTTACATTTGTACAGTGCTCTGCCATTTATGTGGTGCTCCATGTAAATTGTCCCATAGTCTTCTCAGTAACTACCAGGTAATATTACTATCTCATTTTTGCAGATGAATAAATTGGAACACAGAAATGATAAATAATTTGCTAGCTAGTGGCAGTGTCAGGGGCTCTGTTTTTTTTTTTTTTTTGATCCCTATTTCAGCGTTCTTCCTGTATCTAAATAAATGTATATAGCTCATAGGTATAACTGTACAGGGAAGAAGATTACTATAGCTTGTTCAGAGTCTCTTGACATAATTTACATCCCTTGTTGACTGGATTAATTGGATGGTCTAAGCATTTTACATATATTAATGCATTTAATGCTCACAACAACACTGTGAGGTAGACCTTATTATTGCCTTCATTTAAAAAAATCTTTCCATTTCATTTATTTATTTTTTAAAGGTAGAGAAACTCAGACACAAAGGAATTAAGTGACTCTCCCACTGGCTAGTAAGTGGAGGGGCTGGAATTCAAATCCAGGCAATCTGGCTCCAGAAACCACTCTCTAACCACTAGACTGTATTGAACTTAGAAGCTACTTTATCATAAATTTCATTTTCCCGGTGTGGGAAAGCTATTGGAAGTTGGCATACAATCCTGGGTGTATCTAATCGTGGTGTACAGATTTCAATTTACTGCATGTTTCTGTACTGGAGAAATGCTTATGTGACATGCCTATCAACAGATAAGCGCATCATGGCTCCAACCCAGACAAAACTCTTTTCTCAGCCATTAGTGACTGTTGAGTCCTGAATGAAAAAGAGAATTTGAAAATGAAAGAATAAAGGGGGATATTTAAACAAGACAATGTTTGAATGATATGACCCCTAGAAGCATAACCAGAGATTCCCACCCAGGCTGGAGTGCAGTGGTGTAATCTTGGCTCACTGCAAGCTCCGCCTCCTGGGTTCACACAATTCTCCTGCCTCCCTCCTGAGTAGCTGGGACTACAGGTGCCTGCCATCACCCTTGGCTAATTTTTTTGTATTTTCAGTAAAGACGGGGTTTCACCATGTCAGCCAGGATGATCTCGATCTCCTGACCTCGTGATCCACCTCCCTCGGCCTCCCAAAGTGCTGGGATTACAGGCATGAGCCACCACGCCTGGGCGAAAGTTATCTTTTATGCTTAAGGCTTTGAGGGTTGGTGTTAGAACGTGCAGTAAACCCTTTCTTTACTCTTTTACTTTTCTGTTCTTGCTTTGTAGAGAAGTAGTGATCAGGGAACTTGGACCCAACAGCTGACTTTCTAATTAACCTCATCTCTTTGTTTAAACCTATCAGCATAAGGGAGATAAGGTAGGGAAAATTGTGAACATCTGGAAAGTTGAATCACAGCTGCCAGCGGCCTTCTCCTGACAGGATGACTAAATTCTGTGTAATTCCAAGAGGGGTTTGAGTCAAAGATGAGGATTCAAGGGAATGAAAAGAACCATTCCAGTTATGGCTGAGGACAAAAGTGGAGTCTTATCAAGCAGTTATGTGTTAACAGTGTGAAGTTAGTATGAAGGGAATATAGGTAACTTGCAAATACTTTTAGGGAGAGCAGTCTGGATGGTGACAGGGTGATGGATCATATGATGTGACTATGGATTAAAAGTTCTAGAGAAAGTAGACCAACGAAGGACAAGCTCACAGGGGAGACAAAGGTTGTCTTCTGACATCTGAAAGGCTGTCATGTATGAGAGGGCTGATTTCTATTGGGCATAGATTTCTTATAGGGCACAGAACTGCACTCCTGGGTGGAAACTAAAAGGAGGAAGATTTCAACTCATGCTAAAAAGTGATGAGCCAGGATTGGAAGCATGAAGTCTCATCCCAGGGCTCATCGTCTTGACCACCATTTGTTAGATTCCAGCCCAAGCTGAGGTCTGAGGGGAGTCAGTGGGGTGGCAGGTAGCTGAAAGAACACTCAAGAGACCACAGGTAGGTGGGACATGGCTTTATTCAGCAGCTCACTCAACTGTCGGTGCTGCATTTATGCACCTCACAGACAATAGTGGCTCACAGCCAGGTGATGAGCCCTCGGATGTTATGGCTACACAGCTGTGATTATATAATGCATGGGATTGTGCGCCTGAGTTCCAATCCTGCTGTGTCATGCTGTGCCAGATGTGTACCTTGGCCTATACTTGACTGCAGTGCACCCACCCTCCTTACACTATGTTATTTTAACAGGAAGCCTTGAATTCATATTCTACCAATCAGATATTTTTTTTAAAACACACTTTATTTCATGGATTGATCACTCTTGAGCCCCTACCTCTGCTTGGAAATAAAATCACAATAACTACAACAACAAATCAACTTTCCAGTTAAAGGTAGCTCAGCTTTTTTCTTCCTGGTAATTTTTCATGTTTTGTAGAGTTTTGAACTCTCTCCTTTTTTTCCTTTTAGATGCCATCTAGGTACTAGGAGCTGCTAACACCATGTGCTGGCACTGGGCAGGGGCCTTGTGGCTCATGTGCCATCATCTGGTTACTTACTGGCCTTCACTCAGTCATCCCCATCCCTGATTACTTGGTGCACTACACTGGTGTTTACTGAGCTGTGCTGGGTGCTGTTAGGTCTTTCTGGCTTTGTCTTGGTGCCTGCTGTTGAGCATGAACATTACCATTGCTCCATGTTAAGCTGTCCATATTTTGAGACTTCCTTGTACTGTCACCAAGATTATTTCAGAAAACCAGTCACCTCAGCAGTTCTCTGTGGCTTCACAGAGCACATAGGAGCTTGTGGATCTCGTGCAGGAAAGCAAAGGCCGTGGCAGACTAGAAGCACTGACTTAGGTCTTGTCTTTGCTGAATCACACCAAGACACTGTTTCTGTGCCACTGTAGCTGCCCTAGGTTGGTAAAGTCTCCCCACAGAGCTCCATATGAAAAGTCAAACACTTGCATGCCTGTCTTTCAGTTTCTCCTTCTCCCTGGCCTGAAAATTAGTAGGATAAACACTGGGCCTCTTTTCTGTAATGCAGGCAATGTCCTGACCCTGGTCTCATCCCCTCCAAACTTTCCCTACGTCATATCCTCAGTCCTCTCTAAGGCTTCTAGTGAAACATTATGTCAGACCTCCAAGCTTTGCTGTGTTAAGAAAAGCTTTGACAATTTAGAGAGAAAAAACTTACTTAATAAAATCTGTTTTCCAAGACTTTGCCTGAATAAATGTTTTTAGGCTAATTTGAAACTCAAAGCTGGGTATTGACCTTTTTGTTCTCAGTGGTATCTGACCTTCTGAAGAAGCTTGGATGTCCTCAATTCAATAGATAAAGAGCTGAAGGGCAGCATGATGTATAGAGAATGAAAGCTAAAACTGGTTACAGAAAATGAAAACTGAATTAGCTGTTTCATGTATTCTTTTGTTTCAGTGAAATATTTTACAATTTTAAAAAGTTTAAAACATTAGTTTAAGATCTCTAAATATCATTCTCATGACACTTTACTGTTTTCTGGAGTAAAGAAAATCAACCAGAGAATGTTAGCATAAGCCTTTACTCAAAAATGACAGGTCAAAGAAGGTTCTGAAGGAGCATTTTAACTTGGGGAAGGAGGGCAGAAGTGTTTATAGGGATTCAGAGGGAGGGGTGAACTGAAGTTCATCTAGTTTCAGAAATATTTGGATCAAGACAGTTCTCAGAAGAGGAGGAATTGTACTCAAGAGTTAGCAGCCATTGTTTGGTAACTTGAATTTTTTATTAAGAGGAGTAGAAAGGAACAGCTGTGGGAGGACAAGGGCATGCTAGGGACATGTGGAAAATTATCTGGCCCTAAGTGTCTTGCCTCTTAATTTACAAAGTAGAAACATGTATCAGTTGCTCTTTTCAGCATGTATGAGGCTGTTTCCTGAGCAACTGTTCTGGTGATATGGCCATAACCTGCCTGAGTGCTCAATCTCTTGCAGGTTTAAATTTGCAAATTTTTTTCCGAATCATGATATGACTCACAGAGCTTTGGACAGAGTAGGCTTTCAATCAACGTGTGCTTTGCTCTGCTCTGCTGAGAAGAGGCTTTGCCTTTGAAAAACTCACTGAACAATGAGTGAGACAGATATAAACAAGTCATTCAAATGAAAGTACATTCAGAGTGTTGTGAAATTTCAGGGAAGAAACTGGCATTTTTACAGAGGGTATAATATTTGATCCATGCCTTGAAGGATGATAATGATGATAATGATAAAGATAATAATAATATAAGCTATGGTTTATTAAGACATTTCATATGCTAGCCATCTTATAAATACCTTATCTCAAATCCTTCAGATCTCTTGCTGAGGTCGACCATATTTACTTAAGAAGAAAGGAAGTTTACAAAGGTCAAGTGACCTGTCCAAAGCCAAATTTATAAATGGCAAACCTCAGGTTTGAGCACAGAACAATCTGGCCCCAAAGCCCACCATTATTCCTCTGCGCCAATGTTTCCCAAAGTGTGGAGCACCCACCACTGATGATACCGGAGAGGAATCTAGGTATCCGACTGTGAGTAGGAGAAACATGGCATGGTATTATATCACATTGAATCCCACCGTGGGAGAATTATTCCCTTTTCATTATTCTGATCAAGTCTAAGAGGAAGTTTCAGTTTGTTGGAGTACGTCCTCCACTCTAATCTTGCCAATCTCCTATTTTACAAACAGTCTCAGACTCAGAGCATTTGTTAGCTTTCTAGCTAGAATATAACAATGTATTTTTTCCAGAGTATTTGTTTTTATGGTTACTTTCTAATTATGGAAAGTAATGCTATTTAAATTTTTACATAATTTGATATTGAGTTTCCCATTTATATGCTTAAATTAAGAAAAAACATTTAAACAAGATTAGAAAAACACCAGTGGAAATGGATGTAGAAGGTGTAATAGTGGCCTATGTGAATGTTGTGTAGGACATTAAAGCACAACGCCTGGCTGAAAAGGATTTCACTAGATAAACAGGGATGGTGGAACATAGCTGTTGGTGGTAAGAGGGAAAAGAGCACTCCAAGGATAGAAAAGGACTCATAAACTCAGAAATATATCAAAATATGATGCATCTGGAAACAGTGAACAGTTTGGGGAGCTAAGATATGCATGGTAGATACTGAGGCATGAACCTGGCAATTCTATTGTATATGAATCCTTTTTACAATTTCCTAATAGAGATGTAAGTTACATTAAATAGTGTCCAGTCTTTTTTGTTGTCTACTGTGAACTCTCTTTCCCTTTATATCAACGTTATGCCGTAATAATTGGAATTAGAATAATTGGAATAATAATTGTAAAGCTTCATTTACATAAGTAGGTAAGAGATTAAGGACTTTTTTTTTTTTTTTTTTTGAGACACAGTCTTGCTCTGTCACCCTGGCTAGAGTGCAATGGGGCGATCTCAGCTCACCGAAACCTCTGCCTCCAGGGTTCAAGCAATTCTCCTGCTTCAGCCTCCCGAGTAGCTGGGATCACAGGCACCTGCCATCATGCCCAGCTAATTTTTATATTTTTAGTAAAGACAGGGTTTCACAATATTGGCCAGGCTGGTCTCAAATTCCCGACTTCGGGTGATCCACCCACCTCGGGCTCCCAAAGTGCTGGGATTACAGGCGTGAGCCACTGCGCCCGGCCTTAATAAGTTTTTACTTAACAAAAACATACTTCTTTAGCATAAAACATTTAGCATCAAATAAACATTAGGTGACTGTTCCTTTGAAAATACACTACTATAGGCCGGGCACGGTGGCTCATGCCTGTAATCCCAGCACTTTGGGAGGCTGAGGTGAGCAGATCACAAGGTCAAGAGATTGAGACCATCCTGGCCAAATGGTGAAACCCTATCTCTACTAAAAATACAAAAAATTAGCTGGGCGTGGTGGTGCGCACCTGTAATCCCAGCTACTCGGGAGGCTGAGGCAGAAGAATCACTTGAACCTGCGAGGTGGAGGTTGCAGTGAGCCAAGATCATGCCACTGTACTCCAGCCTGGGTGACAGAGTGAGACTCTGTCTCAAAAAAAAAAAACAAAGACACTACTTTAGAACAACTTTTAAAATAAAGAAGCACTTTTGGTAGAACTTGGTACCTTTCTTACTGATTATAACTTTTCATGTAGCAGCTAACCCAAGACTTAGAGCAAACTATGTGATTTAAGTCATCCTGGTCATGGCTTAGCCATACAACCCCCATGTAGTACCAGTAGACCAAACTGCAGAGGATTTTGGGGGGATTGAGTAGGTAGATTATTGGAAAGCTCTCAGAGAACTTATAGTCTAATGGAAAATTTAAATTATGTTTTCTTTGTTTTTCTCATTTTACTACTCTAATATTTTGTGACTTTAAGCAAGATTCTTCTTAGTAATACAGGAGCCTTTTACTACTCACCTCTAGGCAGGTCTAACCGTCCAGGTAGGGAGGCAAGACACCTGTCTATACATGTATGTGGGGTTGCAGGCTTCCTTTCACAAATATCCACTGTCAGATCCTAGCTTTCCAGAATATCTCCAAAGCAACCTGTTGTTAAGACAAAAGTGAGTTTGTTTTTGCTGGTGGAGAAAACACTATCTAAACAGACTCTTGGTAACATCTTAGAATGGGGAAGGCAAAGTTAGAATATTTATGAGATTTTTGAAGTCTGGTTTATCCTGGGTCTTAGTTAAGATTAGCTAAGGATTATGATAGAATAGTTTAGTATTAGTGAATGGCCAGGTGGGGATTTTGAGGTGAAGAGTTCAAAGGAGACTTGAGGTGCAAACTATTGTTTGCTACTTTCTATTGAGGGGTTGATGGATTTTTCAGGAAGTTCCTGGAATCCACAATTAAATTATTAGCAGCTTTTATCTTCCTGACCAAGAATTTCTAGAATAGGAAATCTACATTGAGAAGACATTGGAATGGTAAAGTCAGGTTACTATGGACAGTAAGAGGTGTGGCTATAGTTTTGATTACTGCAACCCAACCATCTAATTTCTTATTTCTGCCCTTACACAGGGGGAAGATTCAGTCCAGTGAAGGCTTTTTGGTCCTCAGAGTAGGACAACCAAAAGTACATAGATTTTGAAGTTAATGTATGTTTTATGCTCAGTGCTCAGTGCATGTTTACTCCCTTCACCCTCTTTTTACCCCCTACTTTCAAAGACTTCTATTAAGATGTGGAGCAACTGGAACCCTCCTACATCACTGGTAGGATTGTAAAGAGGTGCAGCCACTTTGAAAAAACAGTTTTGCAGTGTTTCAAAAAGTTAAACAGAGTTACCATATGCCCCAGCATTTCCATTGCTAGGAAGCACATATCTACACAAAAGCCTGTACATTATTTTTTATAGCAGCACTACTCACAGTTGCTAAAAAGTGGAAACAGCCCAAATGTTCATCAACTGGTGATGAAGAGGTAAATGAAATGTGGTATGTCCATGCAATAGAATATTATTTGGCAGTAAAAGGAACAAAGTTCCATGCTACAGCATGGATGAACCTTAAAAAATTATGCTGTATGAAATGTCCAGAATAGGTGAATACATAGAGACAGAAAGTAATGTCAACATGAAATAAATACAAGAGTGATAAATCTTCAAGCAAAGGGTTTATTTAGAAATAATATACAAGAATTATAATTTGGGGCACACAAACCAGGCAGCCACTAGGTGTGTCCTAGAACAAAGGGAAAGCCTGGGGTTTTATTGGGGGAAAAGAGGAAGGTTACATACGTTATTTTGTAATAAAGTTAACTGGTGTGGGCATTGTTTTGCAGGAGCAGGCAAGTTCTGATTGGTGAATGGCAGCAGTTTCTAAGTAAAACTTGTATTTTAAAGTCATAGTGTTACCGGTGCACGGTGTCTAGGTTCTTGGCATTTTGAACAAAGAATTGGACAAAACACACAACCAAAGCAATGAAAGAAAAGCAAAGATTTATTGAAACAAAAGTACACTCCACAGAGGGGGAGTTAGCTCGAGCAAGCAGCTCAAAAGCACTGGTTACAGAATTTTCTGGGATTTAAACACCCTCTAAGAGGTTTCCCACTGGTTAACAGGCGGTGTACGCCTATATAAATGAAGAGGATAAAGTGAAGTTACAAAGTTATTTACTTGGGTATAGAAGATTAGGGTTTTTCCTTTTGATTTAGTTCTGGGAAGTTCGTAGGTTCCCTGCCTCCAGACCCTATTCTCCTGCCTCAATAGCAGGCTGATGCAGTTTTGGATTGGACTTGTAAGACAGTTCCCGGAGTAGGCATTTGTGACCTGCTTCCCTATGCCCCCCTAGTCTTTGTTGTTTGGGTATGACAACAATGAGTCCATTTTGTATAATCAGTTTGCACAGTAGATAAGTGATTACCTGGGGCCAGGGAGTGCAGAGGAGAAAACGGCTGGGGGTGGCAGGGGGTACAGAAATAGGGAATGACTACAAACAGTTATGGAATTTCTTTTGTGGGTGATGAAAATGTTCCAAAATTGATTATGGTGATGGTTACACAACTGTAGACATACTAATTGGATTATAAACACTAAATGGGTGAATTACATGATATGTGAATTATATCTTAATAAAGGTATTTACTTTAAAGTAAAGGCTCCTGTAAAATGTAAATACTCCATAGAAAGGGTTATGCCATAAAAGAATACATTAACTGACTGCAGAGAGCAAAACTTCAGAAGTGGAATCTTGAATTGGCAAAGCTAGGGTGAGGCCTGGGAAGGGACAGGGCTTGAAAGAGGAGGCACAGATGGAGCTGATGAACTGGTGCCACACTCATCTGCTTCACGGTACTGCCTGGTCTTGCCCTAGCAACCTGCCAAGTCATGCATGGGCATGCTTGGTGTATTTGGCATCCAGAAGGGGATCATTTTTCAACATCCCCTTCCTCAATATGACAGTTAATCATAGTGATAATCTGTAATAGTATTATTTTCTTGATTCCTTTTATAGTATTAAAACAGTTGACAATTTAAAAGAGCAAATTTCTATTTTAAAGATCTTTCTATTTAAAGGTATTGTTCCATTTCAGTAAAATATTTTAGTGTAAACTAAAACTTGCATTTGTCCAACAGAAATAGAGCACAGCTTGTACTCTTTCTGTTTACATTTTCAACACAAAATCTCTAAATGGCCGCATAAATTGACAGTGTTGAAATAACTCTAGTTCTGTTTTTTCATCTTTAAGATCACGATGCTATCATGGTTTATTTTGAACCCTCTGTTTAAGTGCAGGAGGATGTAGTACCATTAGGAGTTGGAGATGTGAAGTCCTGGCTGGAAGAGAGCTTGCACAATGTCAAACAGCTCACACAGTCACAAATTCATTCTCACAAGGAACATGTGTGTGTAGGGGACCCACTAAACTACTGGGAGTTCTTGGAATTAACTTTCATCTAGAGTACAATATTTACTAAAGATAAATTATTAAAATGTGCTAATTTGAAGCTTACACAAATATTCTTAAAACTCAACAGAAACCACAGGGGTTGTTTAGAAGTTAGAACCAACAAGAGATTATTTCAGGGAGGGGTATTTTATGACTGGCAATGTTTAGAATTGTTGGCACATGGCAATAATAAAAAGCAGACTGACTTTTATTTTGTTTTATAATTGCTTTAAAAATCTCTACACACAATGTATCCCTCTCAATGCCTGTACCAAGGGTGGACTATTCCCATTACCCTACAGGTGGGATGCCACAGTTGCATAAGCCTGCATGGATTTAATCATATCTGTGGTAAATGATTCCTTATATATTCTAACAACTGTAGTTACTGTGATTCAAATATGTTAACTAATAGTAAAAAATTATATTATTTAAATCTAAATTGCTATTGGTCTGTTATACGACCCTAGCTCTGGAATTCAAAGGTACATTTTTATCAAATCTCTGACTTATAGAGGCTCTAAAGCCCACACTAAGTTGTTGTTAAGTTAAAATGGATTTATCAAGGTAAAAATTGGTTTTGATCATTAAGAAGAAAAGACTAACAGCCAGATGTTGAGCTCTTGGGACACCCAACACAAATTTTGTTTTTAAATGTTGAAAATATTTTAATATAAAAAATAGCACATAAAAAGATGAATAGACTGGGCACAGTGGCTCACATCTGTATTCTCAACACTTTGGGAAGTCGAGGTGGGTGGATTGGTGAAACTCTATCTCTATTAAAAGCACAAAAATTAGCCAGGTGTGTTGGCCCGCGCCTATAATCCCAGCTACTCAGGAGGCTGAGGCTAGAAAATCGCTTGAACCCAGGAGGCAGTGGTTGCAGTGAGCTGAGATCGCGGGACCACACTCCAGCCTGGGCTACAGAACAAGACTCAGTCTCAAAAAACAAAAAGAAAGATGAATAATAATAAGCAAAAAATTTTAATAACGCCACATAAAAGCCATATATATATATTTTATATATATCATATGTTTATCACACACACACACAGATAGATAGATAGATAGATAGATAGATAGATAGATAGATAGATAGATAGATAGATAGATAGATATAAAACCAAGCACAACTTGACTAAACAGATTTGAGGAAAAAACATAACTCTTCTTGATAGGTATTCAGTTCAGCTTATAGAAGTAGGAATGTGGCCAAACCAGTGAATAGCCTAATAGCCATGAGCATTCAGTGTGTATAAATACTGGAAAGTGTCCGTTGATCTAATAAGTTGGTTGATGGAAGTCAGCTAAGAGAGCCCACAGTGTATTATATTCAGAAACCAGCACAGCAAGCTATATTATGTATTAAAAGCGGGAACAATGAAAATGTAAGGACCTCTTGGAAATTAAAAATATAATTCCCAAGCAAAAATAATAATAAAAGGACTGGAAAATGAAATAGAGAAAAGTCCCCAAATATAGAACATAAAGAAAAACAAAAAGATACAAAATATTGAAAGGAAAGTTATAAAAGGGAGATGAGAAGGTTCCCCTATTTCACTAGTAGATGTGGAGAAGGAGAGAACAAAGAGAACAGAGGAGAGGAAATGATCAAGGAAATAATGCAAGAAAATATCCCATAACTGAATATGTCCCTGGGTTGAAGGGATGTAAAAGTCTTGACATTTGAAGGGCCTAGCAAATTTCAAGCAGAATGAAAGAAAACCAATCCACATGTAAACACATCGCTGAAGAAAATTTTAAAAACCAAGAATAAATAGAAGGTACTGAAACCTTCCAGAGAGAAAAAGGAGTAAGGCTAAGATTGGCATCAACTTTCTTATCAATACAATACAATACAATACAATAGAGCAATACTTTGAAAGTTAGTTTTCAACACAGAAATGTATAACTCACCTGACTTTCAATAAAGTGTGAGGGCAGTGACATTTTCAGACATGAAAGTCCAAAAATCACCAGCTGGGTAGCAGACTTACAGTGCAGATAGTCCAGATTGGAGCAAAAGAATGGAGGACTCCAGGAGGAAGGCTTTCTGGGCAGAAAATGGCAATTTGATGAAACAGGTAGTATGTTAGAGATTTGGGGAAAAACTGAGGACATGATAAAGGCATAGGAGTTCAAGAAGAAGAGAAAAGCCTTTTAGAAACTGTAAAGTGGAGGGGAAAGGTGAGAACTAAATGAGAAAGTCATGATTCAAATATGAGTAAACTAAAAGTTGATAGGTGGTTTTCAACACTTAGACTACATCTTCCGATAGCCTTGGTTAAAGAATAGATTATAAATATTATCAGCCTTGGAAAGCTATAAAAGGAAAGCATAGCTGACAGAATTAGGAACTGGAAGCGGGGAGAAGTGGTGGAGGGAAAGATGGAAGAACTAATGACCTCCTCTTAAAAAGTGGAGTTGAGTGCCTGCCGGCTCCCTGAAAACATCAGCAAAATAACCTGGCGATCAGGCAAAGCTGAATGACTTGCTCACCACAGTAATGGCGAGCACTACCTTGGCAAGTCTTGCTCTGTTTTTGTTCTAAGACTCTTTAAATCTTCAGTGAGGTGGTGGAGGTCTGGCGATAGGACTGTTTCCCATTCTAGATTTTGCTTGCATATTAAATCCTCTATTTCTAGGCTATTCACAAAAAGTGAAGAGAAACTGGGATCAGCTCTGCTTCGGGATCTACTCCTGAATGCTGTCCAGCAGTGTTAAAGAGCTGGTCCTTCAAGTCTCAAATAGACATATCCTTCTTTACTTATGGGACTGCATCGGAGCTTCTGATGCAATTCTGGGTCTTTTAAGTCATTCTCCGGGTCTTCCCATTCTTCGTTCTCCATCCAATTTTTTTGCAACTGAGATTCCCACTGACATATAAGCTAATTGGTATAGATCTGGGAGCCCCACATTATATACAACTAAAACTATTTTTAATTCCTATGCAAATTTCACAATATCTTATCTAGGCTTTGGAAAGTCTTTTTTCAATGGCTTTCAGTTCAGATTGAGACAAGGAATTAAAAGCCAGGGGTTTTCCTGTTCTTAAAGGGGTTTAATTTTAAGGGGTAACTGAGCTTCAAGAGTTTCTGGCTAGCCAGGAGGGGAGGGGAATGCATCTGAAGAAGAAAGAGAAGCAGAGGGAAATGGAGGAGCATAGGATGAGGGAAGAGGAATAGGAAGATGAAGGCGGTTTGTGTCAAGTTGTGAGTTGTAGGGGGTATCTAAAGGAAAAGAATTTTAAGTGTTTCACAATTTTTCCTTTGCCTTGGCCAAGGAATCTGTTAAAGAAGTAATTTTATAATTTTAATTTCTTTTGTATGCTTGTTTCTACTAATCAAAAAATGCAGACTATTTGATATTTACTTCTTTTTTTATTCTAAAGCGTTTCTCAAGTGAACATTTTTGTTCCTATTAAAAATTCTGTCATTCTAAATTATACTTGATGAAATTGTGCCATTTAGAAAGGAAGTTCACAAATTTGGATTTTATTTAAGAACATGTAAAAAGCAGGAGTGTGGCCCAGAAGATTGAAGCATTCGATTTAGACTGAGACAAACCCATGAGAGTGTGGAAATAGTTGGTTGAAAGTGTCGTTGTGCACCTCATGACTTGGGTCCCCATCCAAAAGACTGGGCCATCTCCAATGGAAAATTTGATGAATTTTCAGTTCCCATGGGACAGAAGGTTTAGAGAGGAGATCTCATCCAGAATCAGAGTCTCAGAGACAAAACAGCAACAGTGAGAAAAATTCTTATGAGGTTTTGAAAACTGACCCAAAGCATAGTTTTTCCAAAGGATGCTGGTCAAGAAGAAACCTTCTGAATTTCTTAGTCCTTGGGGCCAGCTTGAGAAGCAGACTCTGGGTCTTTATCTTCTCCCTTCGAACTTTTCTTTAAAGATGTACAAGAAGAAATGTCAAGGACAGATGGAAACAAATAGCAGGGTTAATAATAAGGCAGATTTCCATTGAGGATAAAAGTTTTCCCAATCTTATCGAATAATGAAAGAATTCCTGAAAAGGGTTTCTTAACCCTAGGATGCAAAATAAACTCAGCATTTGGAGAGCTCAGATAAATGAAATGAAAAAGAAATCAGAGCCAAGTCCAATGCAGGACTTACAAACTTTATTGTCAATGTCAGCGAGATCCCAGCAGGAGGCAACAGGGCTCAGGGAAGCACTGTTTTAGAGTTGAGTCTTAGGTAGTGATAGTGAGCAGGTCCCAAATGAATTTCAGTGGCACTGCCAAAATTGTGGAATGAGGGCTCCAAAGTACCATCAAACTAACCTGATGAGAAGGCAAAACTGAGTTTATTGCTTACTGTGGTAAGAGAGAGAAAAATACCTCTCCCAAGTTTTAATAGCACCTCAGAAGAGCAAGGACAAAATGGGATATTTATGAGGCCTTTCGTGAGATCTGGTTTGAAGTGAATCTTTCATTGTGGGGCTTGATTAGGGCTAGGTAATATCATAATATAATAATATAGGACTAGTGAATACCACAGAGCAATAACATTGGGTGAGGGTTATTCACTTTGTAGCTTAGTTTACACAGGATGAGTCTTAGAGAGTAAACAGTCATTTGATACTATCTACTGAAAATTTGTGCAATCTGATGTTTATTTAAGTGGGTTTTCAGGAAATTGCTGAAACAAACAATAAACATATTTTCAAGTTGTATCTTCCTAGGCAAGAGCTTCCTGGGACAGTAAAATCATATTGATAAAGACAATAGAATAAAGACAAGTTAAAGTAATCAGCAAGCTGCTTGCCTGTAGATGGTTTCCATTCTCGGTGGGGTATATCATAGATAACTATGTATGGTTGCTACCAAAAGAATTATAGGTTTAAATATGTTGTTTGGAGTTGCAGAAGTGAACAGAAGAGAGTGTGAGAATATAACTTCATCAGGAGAAGGAAGGAGAGAATAGAATGTAGGGGTTTTTCAAGAGCTAAATCCTCATCTTTCCTACCAGAAATTCAGAAATAGTGGTATATTTGATGGGAGAAGCTGCACTCATCATGATAAGCTTTTTGACATTGTTTTTAACCATGTGAATATATTACTATGGTAATTTAAAGAAAAACAATAAAAAAAGAAGGGCTAATTAGCAATTGAAAATCCAGTAGAAAGACTATAGAGAACAAGGGCTGTGATTAGAGCAGGGGTCCTGGTGATCTGTTTTCTCAGACTGTGTTGGGGGCGGAGGGGCAAGACAGGATGGGGGAGGGGAGAAAGCAGAAGCAAAGCATGTGCTGGAGAAGTTTAGGAGGCAAGAAATCGGGTAGACCTGAGGAGGGCCCTCTGTGAAACACAGGGGGTCTGACAGTGACAGATGTGGAGGTGCCTGGGACCCCGCAGAGCTTCCTCTTCTCTCCTCTGTCCCCACCTCCCTCTCTGCTTCTCCTTGTCCTCTTTTGCTGGCTGTAACATGGGCCCGAGGTAGTTTTTATTACAGTTTTTGGTATATTATTGAGTATAGTTTTATGTTTCCTGTTCATAATTGAAAAAGCAGATGAGTTCAACATTTTCTGTTTCTTCCAAAAAAAAATATTAAACTAAATTGATTTGCTTTTTATTTCTCTGTGGTCTTCAGTTGTCTTCACTCTGTGGGTGAGTGGCCTCAAAGATTCACCCCTCCCCTCCCCAGCCTACAGGATTCCCTTTGGAATATGTAATCCGCCTTCTCATATGCCAGAATTTTTATTGTTTCTCTGGTGATTTGTGCTCTTCCATGACACCTTTCATTATTTTAACCTACTCTAGGTTTTACCCGTGATATCATAAGTTGTTCACTTTGTAGCTTAGTATATATTATTCCAATTATTTTGGAATTCATTTTTGACCTTTACATATATTTCTTCAGTAAAGAGTGAAACAGGGGCTTCATTCTACTCAGAAACAAAAGAATCAATTTCAATTTTTAGCTAAATAGTGACAACACCTAAATTATAAGTATCGGCTTATGAAAATACTAAGTGGAGGTGCACACAAGATGAGTGAAATTCTACAAGGTAATTATTTACTAATATAACCTCTTGTCTTTATCAGGTGAGTTTAACTCAAACATACAGTTAAAAATGACAAGAAAAAGTCCAGTAGTCTGATTTCAAATTGGAAACTCTGGGGAATTAAAAATGGTGGTGGTTGTCGGAGGCTAGGGAAGGAAAGTCAAGAATCTGCACCATGGCATGATAATAACATTGCACTGGAATCAGAAGACATGATGTCTTGTTCTAGCCCCCAACTAGCTGTGTGACCATAAGCAAATTACCTCATCTCTCTGAGCCTTTATTTTTTTATTCATAAAATGAAGGTCATGATAGCATCTACATTATAAGGCTGTTGTGAGGATTAATTGAAATAATAAATATGAAATGCTTAGCATAGTGCTTGGCACATAGTAAGCACTTAATAAATATTAACTATGTTATCACTATTACTATGACTGTTGCTACTACAAATTCACCATTTGACTTCAGGCAAGTGACTTTACCTGTTTAAACATCTGTTAGAATTGATGAGTTCTATCTTATCTCTGTTTTTTGTGACATTCCAATTTGGCTGTCTTCCACCTAAGAGCCATCATTTATCATCACGGCCATGTGGTGCTGTGTGGAAAATGGGTACCCTGAGAATGGGTACCTGTATTCCAATCCTAGATGTGTAGATAGCAGATATTCTTTCTAAAGTCATCACAAGCAAATTCAGTTGTGCCTAGGTCTTTAGCATCATCAGAGTCTATTGAAAATGAAGGTAAATTCTTCTCATGATCCATAATTGGTTGTGTAAACCGAGGAGGCTATATGACGCCTTTTCCTTTTAAAGGTTGCTCAGACTGTTTGCTGAGGGCTCTTTCCCTACAGTGGTTGGTTGTGGGATCAGCCTATCCAGCTTTCCTCTTCCCTGCTTTCCCAGGAAATGGTAAAAATAAAAAAGAAAAGAAAAAGGACAAAAGGTCCCCCTTTCCCCCTTTTGTTTCAAGATCTACTCCACTAAATCTGTGGAGACCACTGAGGTCAAGACAGTTCCCAAGGTCCTAGAAGCTGGATTTCCATCTCAGTATGTATGTACAGATACACAGGGTCCTGGATAGTGTAGTTCCTGCCCTCCTTATATTTCCCTGGAGCTTAACAGTGTCTCTCACAGTTCAGAGTCCCCAGTCTTCCTACCTACTGCCCTTTAAATTAGTAGGAAATGATGACAACTGAGGTTGTCCTGTGGTTGAAGTAGAGTTTCTTCTCGATGCCAGTGCACAAAGGGAATCACTGCTCCCTGGGCTTTGCTTCAGGGCTGCATCTTATCCAGGGAGTTTTTCTGCATGTTGGGTAGACTGGATGGGTCTGTGGGATCAGAGTGGTTCCAGATTCTTCAGCAGCATCAGGGAAGCTTGGACTTCCTGCCCAATTCCATTTGGGACTTTCCAAGGAAAGCTCCTGCTTCTCTTTCTCTTATTTCTACTGTTCTCTTTTGAATTAATTTTTAATTATAGAAGTAATGCATGAAAAGTTATCCTTGAAAAAAATGAATAGGAAGGGTCCTCTTTGCATTCTATTCCTAGTCTTACTCCTCTCTCCCCCTCCCTGGGGGTCTCTTCTTTTATCATTTTGATGTATATTCTTCCAGATTTTATATTTATGTGCATATGTAGATCTATGTTTTTTAATGCTGCAGTAATCCACAGTATGACTGCACTTTATTTAGCAACTCTCCTTTTGTCATACACTGAAGATACTGCTGTCTTTAAGAAATATAGTAGTATTAAGTGAAAGAAGCCAGTCACAAAGGACCATATATTATGATTCTATTTATACGAAATGTCCAGAATAGACAAATCTGTAGAGGTGGAAAGTAGATTAGTGGTTTCCTAGGTGTGAGGGGTGGGGTAAGGGGTTGGGGGTTGAGAGCTGAGGGATGCAGGGTTTCTTTTTGGGGTAAAAAGTATTCTAAAATTGATTGTGGTTATGGATGCACAACTCTGTAAATATACTAAAAGCCATTGAATTATACACTTTAATAGGTGAATTACATGGAATGTGAATTATATCTCAATAAAGCTGTATAAGAAAAAGAAACATAGTAGTATTCTTATTAGGTATGCTTCATTAGGACTAACTAAATTAGAGGCCATCTCAAGGGCTGCCTGATAGTGCTCATGGTTTTTAACCTCAGCTCCTCATCTATACAGCTAGCATATTCTGTGACGAGCCTGGTTTCCTTTGCAGATAAAGCCTTTTTTAGGTTTGAGCCATGACCTGTGTGACCCATGGGCTTTGTGAAAAAGTGAGGGGTGAAGAAGATAGGAGCTGAGCAGTGCTGAGTTCCTGCTGGTTTCCATTTTCCATCCTAAGAGCAGGAGTCAAGCGGGAAACCCTCTCACCCCATTTCACCTGTGCTTTTAGAATGGGGGACAACAAAACGATGTTCTCTTCATTCTTGTGGGCCTGAGCAACAAGCAACACTCCCAGAGTGGGCTCTCCACAGAGTCCCTCTTCAGTTGCCTCATGGTAAAATCAGGCCCTTTTTGGGGAAGTGGAAACATGTTCTATATGCAGGCCTCAAGAGTCAGGCTTACCAATAAGCCTGGAACAATTTCTTTCTAATACATATTAAAGGCATCTCTGAAAGCTTTTCTACAATAGAAGTGAGTTCCAGATTTTGTTTGGCTGGTTCTAGAGTTCTAATAGTAAATACTGCTGTTATATTTAAAAAGAATAATAACAGTAAATTATTAAATGTCATTTATTGAATGCCTAGTATATACCACTTGCACTAGTGAATCCTCACAAGAGTCGCTATGAGATAGGTATCATCTCCTTTTACAATTGTGGAAAATAAGGTTAATTAACTGGCCCAAGGTCACTCAGATCTGTTGCCCCAAAGCTAGTACCCTTTCTGCTACACCATGCTGTAATTTATGTATTTTAGTCTTGAATATTGTGCCAAGGACCTTAGAGCTCTTTGAGGTCAGGAACCATACTTGATTAATCCCTGTCTCATCCACCACTCCTAGCAGGGTGCTGGGCACACAGTCAGTTCCTAGTACACGTCAGTAGAAATACTCTCTTAGAACCCTCCACTTCACTTAGTCTGGGCAGGCCTTGCCTGTTCGTGGCCACGTACCACCTGAGGCATCTGAGCCTTGTGGGGGGTATTTCACACAGGAGGCATGTGGAGCCTGTGACTAACTCCAAGAAGGGATTTTCTTTTTAAAAAGAGGATGTTAGGAAAAGTCTAAAGGGAAATGTTAGGAAATTAAAATCTGTAGAATCAACATGAAGGCTGCTTATGGATTGCATTAGTCATGGAAGGTGAGTTCACTCTCCAGAAAGCAGAAAAGTGGAGAGATGGGAGGATGCAGTTGGCAGGATGCAAATGACAGGTATAGGAGTTCACAAAATACCTTAAGAAGGAAGAAATCCAACCCCAGGCATCCCTAATGCACATGAGCACGTGGTGGATCAGGTCAGGAAGGAGAGAAAATTAGAGCAAGCAGCCAAAGCAGAAAGATCCACATTGAGATATGGTTGTATGTTTGCAGAAACAAAAAAAACTGACCTCTGGAACATGCAGATGCTATCCCCAGGGAATAAATAAATCATCAATTGTAGTATCTCTCCTTAATGGAAAATAGATACTATATTTAGAAAGAAGTTTTACTTTGAAATTAGAAATAAAACCAGGTAAGAAGAGAAAAGGCCGGGCATGGTGGCTCATGCCTGTAATCCCAGCACTTTGGGAGGCTGAGGTGGGCAGATCACCTGAGGTCAGGAGTTCGAGACCAGCTTGGCCAACATAGTGAAACCTCATCTCTACTAAAAATACAAAAAGTAGCTGGGCGTGGTGGTGGGCACCTGTAATCCCAGCTACTTGGGAGGCTGAGGCAGCAGAATCACTTGAACCCAGGAGGCGGAGGTTGCAGTGAGCCAAGATCATGCCACTGCACTCCAGCCTGGGCAACAGAACGAGACTCTGTCTCAAAAAAAAAAAAGGAAAAAGAAAAGAAAAGAAAGGGAATTCTCTTGCTCTGAATTAGAACTCCAAGGACTCATGATCCAGAATAGATAGATAGAAATCTGAGTGAGACTCACAGCTATGAAAATAAGCTTGGCTTAACTGCCAATGCCTGAAATGAATCAGGCTGGGCTGAAAGACTCTCCCTCGCCTAGCAGTTATTTTGTGTGAGATTTTTATGGAAATTTGTCTCGAAGGCATCTTTGAATGCCTTCATTTCTGCTCACAATTTCTTAATCTCATGAAATACATCAGTAGTCCATGAATGTTGTAATTTTGAAATTGGAGTCCAGTATCTGGAGTAAGTAAATATTGAATACAGTTCTAGGTCTACTATGGATATGTTAGGAGACTCAAGTTAGTTACTTCCTTCTTTGTTCCTCAGTTTCTCCTTTTGTAACACAGAAAATGTAATTTTATTAGCCAATTACATCAAGATAAATGCTTTTTCTAAATGTAAAATTATTTTACCCCTTTGAAGCCCATTCAACAATCATTCATTACATGTTGGTCTCCTTTTGCAAGGTTCAGGGTTAGTCTGTGCAATATGATCCTCCATGATTTTTTAAATTTTGTTTTATTATTATTAGTGGTAGTAGTAAAGATAGAATCTCACTGTGTTGCCCAGGCTGGTCTTAAACTCCTGACCTCAAGCGATACTCCTGCCTTGGCCTCCCAAAGTGCTGAGATTACAGGCATGAGCTACATGCCTGGCAGGTCCCCATGCTTAATCCACAGGATTATTGTACCAGGCAGCAAATGGACCAAGCACTGACATACATTAGGTCTTTCTACTTTCTTTTCTAGAAATATTTCTCCTGGAATCCAACTCTGGAATTTCCTGACTGTTCAAAGTTTAGATAATAAATCTTCGATTGCACTAGTACAACTTAATGCCTTTATTTGCTTGAATTATATTTTAAAAAGAAAGTTGTACAGTCCCACTGCCCTCAGCGAGACCACAACAAGCATCTGTCATTAGATTTATACACTTGAGTTTCTACACTGTGCAGCACTACAAACTTTAAACATGCAATAACTAACACTACGTGGTTGAAAACAATCTGAGAAAGAATCGTATTTTTTTAATTGGACAGGATAAATCATTTCAAACCCCAAACTTAGAGCCAGAAGACATGAGGTGCATGTTATAATGGGACTCCAGTTGACCTATCCAGGTTAGTTGTCCACCCCCAGACCCTTTACCTGTGGCCACAGCCAGGGTCCCATTTGTAGAAAATGGCTGCTTCTGTGGTCTTATCTGGTGGGTCTATTTTATGTGAAAAAGCTAAAGGAATTGGTAGATGGGATCTGAGCAGACAAAGCAATGTATCCAACTACCAAGTCATTACTAACTGCTGTTTTTTTATTCTAATGCCCAGGTCAAAAAAAGGGAAAAAATACAGTCCCCTCAGTGACTAGCATATAGGCAATTCAGAGCTAATTAATTAATTATCAGCTTCTTATTTTAAAAACAAGACAAAAAAAATCCACAAAAACACTTCCTCTTAGTCCAGAGGGAAAGTTCCGAAGCAGGCAGAGGGTTTGTCTTAAAGAAGAGAAGACAGCATTCATTTGAGTACCTACTGGGTACAGAGCATTGTGCTGTCCCATGAAGGCATAAAGCAACAGGAGCCATGCCGTGCAGATAGCAGCAGGAAGGGCAAACAACAGACAGCAAGCTGAGCACAGAGACAGCAGGTAAATGAAACAAGCCTCTTTAGGGGAAGACTGCCTTCAAGGAGAAGGAATGTTCAGAGCTGGCCTTGGAAAGAGGCGAGGGGCAAGGAAGGAGCAGCTTGGGGCTAGGATTCCACCTGCCAGGAGGAACCCTTGCAGAGACCCACAAACCAGCTGGCCAGAATAGAATGGGAATGTTGTGAGGTGGACAGAGATGCCAGTGAGATACAAAACAGCTGTCTCAGAGAAGACCTCGTAACACTTAGTTGGATTGTGTGTGTAATTGGAGTCATTGGAGTTCTTAATTAGGAGACTAAAGTAAATGAAAACGGATATGAAGAAGTTTAATTTGTGGCAGTTGTTTGGGAGTTGCCTGGGCATCAGTCCTGGTCTGAAATGGAGACTGGGGAGCTATCCTGGAAGAGGTTGCCTGGGCATCAGTCCTGGTCTGAAATGGAGACTGGGGAGCTATCCTGGAAGAGGTAAAAAAGAGACTTCTGAGTAGAGGAGATCCTAGGAGTGGTATTGTTAATATCTTCCTTTACCCGTGCTCATCTGTGTATCCTTGAGCCTAGTCCTGTGCAAAACAGATAGGAATAACTTAGCACATATTTGAAAAGTGATTAGAAAGATACTTCTTGATAGAGACCAAGAAAGGCTTCATGGGATAAATCTAGAAGGATAAATTGAATTTTGACAGGTACAGTAGTACTTGAGGAGGAGAGAGAATGAGAATGAGAATGAATATGGATTTGGAGGGGTAGAGGTGGTATATCATCTTGATTCAAAATGCTATATGGTATAACTATATTTTTGTTAAATTTATGTTTTAAATTTGTAATTTAAATGTATCATTAAATTTATTTTACATTTTAATTAAAAGTAGAGAAGGACAGAAGAATGTAAAACTAACTAAATAATCCGACTTTTGGCCAGGCGCAGTGGCTCACGTCTGTAATCCCAGCACTTTGGGAGGCCGAGGCAGGTGGATCACCTGAGGTCAGGAGTTTAAGACCAGCCTGACCAACATGGTGAAACTCTGTCTCAAAATACAAAAAATTTAGCTGGGCGTGGTGGCAGGCACCTGTAATCCCAGCTACTCGGGAGGCTGAGGCAGGAGAATCGCTTGAACCCAGGAGGTGGAGATTGCAGTGAGCCGAGATCAAACCATTGCACTCCGGCCTGGGTGACAAGTAAAAATCTCCATCTCAAAAAAAAAAAAAAAAAAAAAAAAAAAAATCAGACTTTTTAAAATAACAACTTTATTGAGATATAACACAAACCATAAAATTTACACTTTTAAAGTGTATGATTCAATGGTTTTTAGTATATTCACAGAGTTATACAACTATCTCCACTATCTAATTTTAGGACATTTCATCACACCAAAAAGAAACCCCAAACCCGTTAGCAGTAGTCTTACCTATTTTTAATTTAAAACTCACAAAAACAATGTGTAGATTGCCAGGAATTAGGAATTCTCTGTCTTCCTTAGCTGGGTGGAAACCTTGAGTGACTCATTAATCTTCAAGTCCCATGTCACTGCTGCTCTAAGGAAAAACATCCTGGTGTGGCTAGGCTGCCAGGGAGGGGTTGAGGGGAAAGAACCTGAAGCCTAGAAAGGAAAGATGTGTAAGAGAACCTCAAGGCAGAGAAAGGAGTTGTTGGGCCTAGAGAGAAAGAGAAGTCAACCAGGGTTTCAAGGAAGATAACAAGGCCGCACTTCTCCCAGAAGCCCCAGTAACCTGAGAATCTTAAAAGACAATCCTGAGACTGCTCTATGCCCACAGACTTCTGGGGCTTGGCCGACAGGAAGTTATCTTCCTTTGTCTACCCATCCCTCCTGGAGCAGTATTCATCCCCACCTTCAGCCATGGCTCTTGAAATGTGCCAGTCCCTGACCTAGGGGTTTTCTCGGTGCCATCTCACTGAATCCCCACAACAGACCTATGAAGTAGACATGGCTATTTCCCATTTTTATAGATTAACAATTGCAAGTTATATAGAAGTTAAAGTAACTTGCTCGGGATCATACACTTAAATTGATTTTAAACTAAGGACTTCACCCAGGACCCATTTTGCTTCTGGATCTTTACTGTCACTGCCTCAGCAGGGTCAACAGGATTTCTTCTAAAGACTTTAGTTCTTCTGCATCCTTCTTGACATGCTGAGGCAAAGAATCAGGGCACAGTAAAAAGTCTGCTACCTAAGTCTGATAAAAGCATTATGGTGACTAACGTTACAAAACCCATTGAACCCTGCACTAATGTTTTTGAGAGCTATGTGGTCTTCCCAGCAGTGTCTTTTCCATGTTAGCCCTTTGCACATCTGGCACACTTGATCCCAGATGTGTGATTTTTATCCCATGAGGTGGGGCCACAGTACTGGGGATCCTGCCGGCTCAGCTGTGTTCGCAAAGGCCTGTTTCTTTGACAGGGCCTGCAGGAGGTAGCTAGTGGTGGTTTTGTAACCCCTGATTTATTACTGTCTCCAGTCAGAGACAAGTGCTACACAATTTGGTACACTTACATGTATACACACACAGACACACACACACCATCCATTTGTAGAGAAACACGAAGGAAAACATTCACAAGGCATCACCATTGATTCCTCTTTTCTCCCATATCAGCTGGTCTGACTTTTCCCTGTTGCCTCCTTTGCCTGTGGTCTGTCAGCTGGAGGTGATGACAAGGAATGTTTCAGACTCTTTTCCCATCTGCTCCAAACACCAGGAAGCTGCAGGCCTGCTTCCCTCCAGGCCAGCTTAGAAATCCTGGTGTCAGGATAGAGCAGGCTTCCAAAAGCCAACCACAGAACATTTAATACCTGTGCAAACCCCACATAGAATTCATATGCCATGGTGTCATGACTTTATGAGTGTTTCCATGACATGGTATTATTACACCCCAAATCTCTCACCTCATATGTCACTCAAGCATTCTCTGTCAGGAAACCAAGGAATAAACATCCAAAAAGAAGATTAATATTAGAGGGACTAAAAGAGTAAAGTTCACCCAACCATCTGGTTCAGCTCAGAAGGGATGTGTGTGAGCCCTTCTCTCTCTTCCTTCACCCCTGCCTTACACCTCATCCTGTCTCACGCTCCAATAGGAATCCCTTTACCACTGTGTTGCTTGGGCTACCTGTGTCAGAGTCGGTGGGGAAGCTTATAAAAAATGCAGCTTCCTGGGAATCATAATTTCTGGGATACGACTTAGGAATCTGCATTTCACAAGCTCCCAAAGACATATCCGTGCACTGCAGACTACCTTATCTCCTTCCTGAGAAGCAAGTCATCTACGAGTGTTTGAATATAGTTAGCCATGTAGAACTCACTACTTCCTTGGGCAGCTAAGTCTAGTAAAAGATTATGGTAATGAGGGGAAAAATATCTTTTATTGAGAAGAATTTGACCTTCTATAATTCTCACCCATTTTTCTTTTCATTATTACTCTTCCATCTGGAGCAACAGGAACTAAGTCACCTCCCCTTCCATAGGAGAGCCTCTAACTCAAACCCTTCTGTGTCCCACCTTAGGAAGCAGAGAAATGAACCTAGTTCTCAAACATAAGCACATTGCGTTCAGGGGCAAGTTTTCCCCAGCTCTCCAGCTCATGCTGTCTCACACCTTCCCTGGGCACATGGGCAGATTACTGATGGCCTGATGTTGTACTGCCTTAGCACAAAGTCTTGGAGAAAATGGGCAGAAAATCTACCTGCTATAAAAACAAATTTGACTTTTAAAAAGCCGTGGTTGCTTCTGTGTCCCTAGGTCTTTAGTGTGGCCTTCTAGAGAACAGGTAAGGAACTTACATAAGAGGTGTAGCTTGGAGGCCACTAGAAAGGTTCTCCGTCCCCAAATGCCTCCCTTGCATGTGCAATGGTGGCCAAAATCCCCCTGTTCAAAGATCATCCCTTGTGGTAGGCTTTGCCTTTCCAAAACAACTCCGTTAAAATGGAAATACCCACGAAGAAGATCACATGTTAAGTCATTAGCAGTTTGTGAAAAGAGCAGTCAGAGCCAAGTTCTAGGTCATCATCCTAGCTATGCCACTTTTTCTATATATAGCTTACGTTTCCTTCCTGAGCCTAAATTTCCTTCATGTATTAAATAAGAAGAATGATAACCTTCACTAACCACCTCACAGGGTTGTGAGAATTCAAGAAGAGAATGTATATTTCACACATTTGAAGTGTTCTGAAGTATTTTTATTGTAACGCAGTATTGTAAGGATAGCCAGTCGGGGCTGGGCACTGCAGCAAAAGGTCTTGTCTTGCCAGGATCTTGAAGGCGGCCTGGAGGGGAGCGTGTTGGCTAAGAACGCAGCCTCTGGACTTCTTTGGGAAGATCCTGGCTGTAGAGCCTTGGTTGATATGCTCTCTCTCTCCCTCTACCTCTTGGTGACCCATTTCTTCATCTGCGAAACAACAATAATGATGATGATGATGATGATGATACAGGTTTTTATGAAGATTTCATAAAACAATACTTTAAGACACTCACCTAGTATACCTATTAAGTGTTCTGTAAGTATCATCATCAAGGACAAGGAATAAATTCTTCCAAGTTTTTCTAGAACCAGAAACCATTTGACCCAGCAATCCCATTACTGGGTGTATACCCAAAGGACTATAAATCATTCTACTATAAAGACGCATGCACACGTATGTTTACTGCAGCGTTAGTTACAATAACAAAGACATGGCACCAACCCAAATGCCCACCAATGATAGACTGGATAAAGAAAATGTGGTACATATGCACCTTGGAATATTGTGCAGCCATAAAAAAGAATGAGATCATGTCCTTTGCAAGGACATGGATGAAGCTGGAAGCCATCATCCTCAGCAAACTAACACAGGAGGAGAAAACCAAACACCGCATGTTCTCATTCATAAGTGGGAGTCAGACAATGAGAACACATGGACACAAGGTGGGGAACAAACACACTCCAGGCCCTGTCAGGGGGTGGGGGACAAGGGGAGGGAGAGCATTAGGACAAATAGCTAATGCATGCGGGGCTTAAAACCTAGATGACGGGTTGATAGGTACAGCAAACCACCATGGCACATGTATACCTATGTAGCAAACCTGCATGTTCTGCGCATGTATCCTGGAACTTAAAGTAAAATAAAAAAAAAAATAGTCTTCAAGTTTTGTCTGTCTGCTTGGGTTTCTGTTTCTTTTTCCCTCATTCCACAAATTGACAAAAAAGTAAAAGCTTAAGAATATAAGGTTGTTATGTAGACCATGGGAACCAGTTGTTCTTTTCTGCTAAGTACCAAGTAATATAATGTGGACAACACTCGGAACAGGACAAATGACCATACAGGACGATGTCTGTGTGTCCTAGTTTGTCCCAAATTGTCCCAGTTTGGATTTTGTCCCATCCTGGTTTGGATGATAAATTGTAGAGTCACCCCAGAATTAGATTTTCAGAAGAACTTTCAATGATGGTTGGAAACATTAAGACAGGTTATTGAGAAAGCTTGCAAAATTTTCTTCCTTGGAAATATTTAAAACATGGCCATCTGGCTGAGATGATTTAGAACAACTGCAAGTAAATACTCATTTATAAGCCCCCTAAAATGCTTTGTTTGGTTTAGTTTAACTAAACTGCCTTGCCCTGCCTCCAGGAGGTACGTAGGTAGTAAAATTAATGGAAACAAGATTTTTAACTACTCAATTTGCCAAACAAAAATTGCTTTGTGCTGTGAACTAATGGATGTGGATGAGTAACCATTATGAGTTGGGAGCCACAAAATTCTGCTTCAGATTGTAGAAAAGAAATACTGTAAGTTTGGAACTTAACAAATTACTGGACAACTAAAAATTTGAAAGAAGAACATAGAATACTACATAAAGAAATTGCAACAATAGTTAACAATGTGCCATGTTCTCTGCAAATACTACCACACTTCATCCTCAAAAAAAATACCTATAAATTTAGTACTACTATTACACATATTTAAAGATGAAGAAAATGAGTGACAGAGAGTAAAGGAACTTGCTCAAGTTAATGGCAAAGACAGAATTTGGCCCAGAAGGTTTGGATCTAGAGCCTACTCTCTCAACCTCTGTGCTTTGTACTCCTGGGAAAGAGGTTAACACTTTGATTCAAACAAAGGCAGGGAGAGGGGACAACAGCACTAGCTAGGTTTTAGTACATTGTGGCTGGCTACTGGTGACAGCAGTCTGCCTTGCAACTGAGGGAAACAAACCAGCTCTCAGTAAAGGGAGGAGGGCTGGGAGGAACAAAGGAAAATAGCACTTATTGAACTTTGTGTTTCATCTTCTTGACAGGCATGGAAAGTAGGTGACATCATTTCCATTTTACAGTTACAGAAACTGGAGGTTAGAAAGGTTAAAGAGTTTCTCCAGGCCTCATAGTATGCCAGGGGCAGAGGCAAGGTTCCTACCCAGGAATCCTGTCTGACCCCAGGACCCCTGCTTATAGCATTTGTTGAAAGTGCTATGATTCATACTAAGCCAAACAAGCAGACTACGATCTTGAATATTGAAAATGACCCTAGTTATGCATGTTTGTGCAGCCACACACACACATGTGCATGTGGATATACAGAAAAAAAATAAGAAGAAAGTATCGCAAAAATGTCAAGTGTGGTTATCTCTGAGTAGTAAAATAATGGGTAAGTTGTTTCTTCTCTGTATATTTCTTTATTTTCTAAGTGTTGCTTAAGGAACATGCATCTTTTTTATAATGGCTTTATTTGACATATAACTTACGTGAGCTACAATTTAACCATTTAAAGGATACGATGCAATGGTGTTTAGCATAGTTACAGAATTGTACAATAATCACTTTTTGTACATTTTCATTACCCAAGAAGAAACCTCATGAGCACTCACTACCGGTACGCCCCCAACCCTCCCAGCCCTAAGTAATCACTAATACAATTTCTGTCTCTGTAGAATTACCTATTCTGGACATTTCTTATGTATTAAATCATACAAGATATGGTCTTTTGTAACTAGGTTCTTTGACTTAGCATAATGTCTTCAAGGTTCATCCATGTTGCAATGTGTGCTTATACTTCATTTTTTTTATTATAGAATAATGTTCCACTACATGGATATACCATGTTTTATTTATCCACCCATCAGTTGATGGACATTTGAATTATGTCCACTTTTTAGCTATTATGAATATTTGTGTACAAGTTTTTGTGTGTATACATGTTTTCATTCATCTTGGGTATATATCTAAGAGTGAAACGGCTAGGTCATATGGTAACTCTGTGTGTAATCTTTTGAGGAACACATGTATCTTTGAAAATATTTTTTGGGTTTGTTTGTTTGTTTTTTAAGCCAGAGCCCCAGGAACCACTTGTGTGATACCTGGCTCAAGGAAGATTATCCTAACATCAGATTTGCTATATCAAACCTCTTGTAAAATCATCCAAATAAAAAAATCAACCCATCCAAATAAAAAAAGAATAAAAAAAGTAACTAATCCTCAAGAGAAATTTGTACATAGAATCATTTGTTTATCCTACAAATATTTTTTAATATCTATTGTATAAAAAGAGTAAACCAGCAGATTTTTTTTTTTTTTTTTTTTTTTTGAGACAGCGTCTTGCTCTGTTTGCCAGGCTGGAGTGCAGTGGCGCAATCTCGGCTCACTGCAAGCTCCGTCTCCCAGGTTCACGCCATTCTCCTGCCTCAGCCTACCAAATAGCTGGGACTACAGGCGCCCACCACCAAGCCCAGCTAATTTTTGTATTTTTAGTACAGACGGGGTTTCACCTTGTTAGCCAGGATGGTCTCGATCTCCTGACCTCGTGATCTGCCTGCCTCAGCCTCCCAAAGTGCTGGGATTACAGGCATGAGCCACCGCACCCGGCCAACCAGCAGATTTTAAGTCAGAAGACCTGATCTCTGCCTTTCCATGCTCTCAGAGGCTGTCTGTGAGGATCCAACAGGATTGAGTAGAGTCATGTATCATTTAACGTTAAGGATATATTCTAAGAAATGCATTGTTAGCAATTGCATTGTTTGTGTGAATATCATAGTGTATATTTATGCAAACCTATATGGGATAGCCTACCACATGTCTAGGCTATGTAATATAGCCTATTGCTCCTAGGCTACAAACCTGTACAGCATGTGACCATATTAAATACTGTAGGCAACTGTCATGTAATGGTAAGTATTTGTGTATCCAGATATCAAAACATAGAAAAGGTACGGGAAAAATATGGTATAAAAGATTAAAAAATGGTACACCTGTGTAGAGCAGTTACCATGAATGGAGCTTGCAGGACTGGCAACTGCTCTGGATGAGTCAGTGAGTGAGTGTTGACTGAATGAGATGGACTAGGACATTACTATACACTACCAAATTTATAAACACTGTATACTTACACTACACTAAAGTTATTTAAAAGTTTTTCTTTGTTGTTGGGTTTTGTTTTGTTTTGTTTTGTTTTTGAGACTGAGTTTAGTTCTATCGCCCAGGCTAGAGTGCAGTGGCACGATCTCAGCTCACTGCAACCTCCGCCTCCTGGGTTCAAGTGATTGTCGTGCCTCAACCTCCTAAGTAGCTGGAATTGCAGGCACCCGCCACCACACCCGGCTAATTTTTTTATTTTTAGTAGAGACGGGGTTTCACCATGTTGGCCAGGCTGGTCTCGAACTCCTGACCTCAGGTGATCTGCCTGCCTTGGCCTCCCAAAGTGCTGAGATTATAGGCATGAGCCACTGCACCTGGCCAAAGTTATTCTTTCTTTAATAATAAATTAGCCTTAGCTTACTGTAACTGTTTTACTTTATAAACTTTTTAATTTTTTAAAACTTGCTGATGCTTGTATAATAACATTTAGCCTAACAACTATACAAAATTTTCTTTATATCCTTATTCTTTAAGATTGCTCTGTTTTTTACTTTTTAATTTTTTTACCTTTTGAAGTTTATTGTTAAAAACGAAGACAGAAACACACACATTGGCCTGGGCCTACAAGCGGACAAGATCATCAGTTTCCTACTCGGGAGACTGAGGCAGGAGGATTGCTTGAACCCTGGAGGCAGATGTTGCAGTGAGCCGAGATCATGCCACTGCACTCCAGCGTGGGTGACAGAGCAAGACTCTGTGTCAAAAAAAAACAAAAAAACAAAAAAAAACAGTATCACTTTCTTGCACCTCCACATCTTGTCCCCCTGGAAAGTCTTGTTCCATGGCCTGGAGCTCTCACTTCCTATACCAATGCTTTCTTCTGGAATACCTCCTGGAGGATCTGCCTGAGGCTGTTAAATTTTAATAAGTAAAAGGAGTAAATTCTAAAATAATGATGAAAACGATAGTATCATAAATACATAAACCAGTCACAAAGTCATTTATTATCATATCAAATATCATGCACTATACATAATAATTATATGTGCTATACTTTTATACAACTGGCTGTGCAGTAGGTTTGTTTTTTACCGTGGTTGCCACAAACACATGAGTAATGTGTCACACTACATTACAATGGCTATGATGTCACTAGGCGATAGCAATTTTTCAGCTCTATTATAGTCTTGTGGGTCCACCATTGTATATGTAGTCCATCATTGACTGAAACATCTTTATGCAGTGCATGACTGTACTTGGCACATTGGAAATGGCTGTTGAACTGTGAAGAAGTTGTAATGGGACTGATCTAAAGGAGACAATGTCCTGCTGAGGTGGACCAAGAAAATACACTCAGTGAAGAAAAAAAGGCCTGAGTGGCAAAGAGGAAGGTGGGGCCTACATGGGGCCAGGACTGGGCTTTGGTCTCAGGCTGCTTAGGGTTCACCAGGAGATCCCCAAGGGAGTGGCAGGCCACGGGACCACCTGTGAGGTGCATCTCAGGGCAGAGACATGTTCTGTGTGGCTTTGCCCCTTCCTCCACCTGCCTGTTTGTCACAATGAAATCTGGTGGGGAGAAGCCAGCTCATCCAGTCACACTTTCAGGAGACCCCTGGCTTATCAGCAAACGAATAGGAGAAAGCAGTGGGTGGTGCCTATCATTCACAGTATCTAGGATCTGCTGTGCTGATTGGAGGACAAGACTTCCAAGGGTATTTGGAGATTAGATTGGCAGTAATGATATGTTGAGCTTAAGGGGGAAATTAAGTGACTCAGAGAGAATAGGAGAGATGAACATGGATGAAAGACTCTGTATGCTCCTGGCTCTGCACTCTATTTTTAAAAACTTTTTAATAGTCTTCACTACCTATACAATAAAGTCTGTAGTGAGGCCTCCATGACTCTCCATGGTCTGACTCCAGCTTATTTTCCACCCTAACTTCCCACTGCTCCCTTTTAGGACATACAGCCACAGTGAAATACATACCCTTTCCCATACAAACCCAGAACCCAGCCTTCGTCTGAAACAGTCTCCTGTACTCTCTGCAAATCTAAATAGCCACCAGTTCTAAAAAGTACAGTTCACAAACCATCTCTTCCACAAGGACTCTCCAGAACCCCCACATTCTCCTCCCAGAGAGAATGAATCTCAGACTTCCCGCGTTCTTATAATGCTTTATCCGTATGGTGACTCTCCCAGACTGTCTTTACTTCTCATCAGAGTGTAGGGACCTCGGGACAAAGACTATCCCTTCATTCACCTGCTCTTGAACAGTCTAGCACATAACAAGTAGTCAATAAATGTTTGTCAGTCAGTGAGTGAGCGGGTGGATTAATGAAATCAGGAGGCAGATAAGGGGAGAGTGAGAAGGACTTGAAGGATGTGAGGATAGACATAATCAGATGAATGCTAGCATAGGTCAGGAGAGAAGCCGTCAGGGTGAGATGACTGGAGAGTGTGCTGAGGTACAACCACAGTGGGAGTGGAGAGTTGGGGCAGGGGGAGAATAGAGGACAGAAGGAAAGAGTACACAGGGCAAAGAGTGAGCTCTATCGTGGGGACTCAGAACTGAGTTAAAGAACCAATAGACAAGGCCGAGTGCAGTGACTTATGCTTGTAATCCCAGCACTTTGGGAGGCCGAGATGGGTGGATCACTTAAGGTCAGGAATTCGAGACCAGCCTGGCTAACATGGTGAACCCCGTCTCTACTAAAAATACAAAGATTAGCCAAGTGTAGTGGCAGCCACCTGTAATCCCAGCTGCTCAGGAGGCTGAGGCAGGAGATAGCCTGAACCTGAGAGGCGGAGATTGCAGTGCGGCAAGATTGCGCCACTGCACTCCAGCCTGGTCAACAGACTGAGACTCTGTCTCCAAAAGAAAAACAAGAACCAACAGACAGAGAGGCTTTGATTCCCAGGGACACAAACTCAGATGCCTAGAAAGGCTAGACAGGGAACATGAATGAGCAAAGTGGGTAGCGAATGGTGTATACCCTATCTCAAGGGTACAGCCTCTGCTCAGCTCCAGAGGATTCTTAGAAGTAAGCCACCATGAACAGATCTTCAGATGTTTTCAGAAGCCAGAAATATGTATTTTTTGGTGAAATCTCCCTTTCTTGAAATATTGGAAACAAGTAGGATTTTCAAAAACTTTTTGTTGAAACATGACACACGTATAGAAATGTACACATATCCTAAGTGAATTTTCAATGAATGTTCACAGACTGAAGATACCCATGTACCCAGTTCCCTGATCAAGTATCGGAATATTACTAGCAACCCAGAATTCCCCTCCCCAAGTTCTCCCTTCTAGTGATTGCTGTCTGAATAGTAACCACTATCCTGACTGCAAATGATGTGGAATAATTCTGCCAGTTTTATACTCTGTAAATGGAATCCTAGAGTATTTTTTGTGTCGGGATTTTTTTGCTCAACATTATATTTGTGGGAAGCATCCATATTTTTGGGTATAGTTGTGGATTGCTCATTCTTATTGTGGGATGGTATCTCACTTGAATATACCACAATTTATAAATCCATTTTATTGTTTATAGTCATTTAGAGTTTCAGTGTTTTAACCATTACACACAGTGCTGCTAGGAACATCTAGTGGACATCTTTTAGTAAACATATATGTACATTTCTATTGGATGTATACCTAGGGATGGAATAGCAGGATCATAGAATATGTTTACATTTGGCTTTAATAGATACTGCCAAAGTGTACAAACTTATATTCCTACCAGCAGTGTATGAAAATTTTGGTTTCTCCACAACCTTGTCAACACTTGATTTTTTTTTTCATTTTAGCCATTCTCAGATACATGTAGTGGTGTTGATTTTGTTGATATTGCCGTGATTAATAATGATATTCAGCACCTTTTCCTATATTTATTGGCCATTTGGATAGTTACTTTTATGAGATGTCTGTTCAGGGTTTTATTCATTTTTCTATCAAACTGTCTATCCTTTTCTTTATATATTCTGGATATGAATCCTTTGATAGATGTAGTGGCATGATCTCGGCTCACTGCACCCTCCGCCTCCTGGGTTCAAGTGATTTTCCTGCCTCAGCCTCCCAAATAGCTGGGACTACAAGCATGTGCCACCATGCCCACCTAATTTTTATATTTTTAGTAGAGACAGGGTTTCACCATGTTGGCCAGGCTGGTCTCGATCTCTTGACCTCATGATTCGCCCACCTCGGCCTCCCAAAGTGCTGGGATTGCAGGCATGAGCCACTGTGCCAGGCCTCAATGGTGTCTTTTGATAAACACACATTCTTAACTTTAACATTGTCCAGTTTATCAATTTTTTTCTTTATGATCAAGACTCTTTGTGTCTTGTTTAGTAGATATTTGCATACTCCACTGTCACAAAGATGTTTTCCTATGTTTCTAAAAGCTTCTTTGTTTTACCTTTCATATTTAGATCTGTAGTCCATCTGGAATTGTTTTATTGTATGATATAAGGTAGGAGTCAATAAACATTTTTCCATACAAATATTCAATTGACTCAACAGCATTTATTGAAAAAGATCATCCTTTCCTCAGTATACTGCATTGGTGCCTTTGGCATCTATCAGATGATCATATATAGGTAAAGGTCTGTTTCTGGACCTTGTATTATGTTTCATTGGTCGGCTTGTCTATTCTTGCACCAAAACCTCGGTATCTTAATTACTATAGCTTAATTTTTTTTTTCCTTTGGAGATGGAGTCTTGCTCTGTTGCCCAGACTGGAGTGCAGTGGTGCGATCTCGGCTTACTGCAAGCTCCACCTCCCAGGTTCATGCCATTCTCCTGCCTCAGCCTCCCGAGTAGCTGGAACTACAGGCACCCACCACCATGCCCGGCTAATTTTTTTTGTATTTTTAGTAGAGACAGAGTTTCACCGTGTTAGCCAGGATGGTCTCAATCTCCTGACCTTGTGATCCGGCCCCCCTCAGCCTCCCAAAGTGCTGGGATTACAGGTGTGAGCCACCATGCCTGGCCAATTACTGTAGCTTTATAATAAGTCTTCATATCTGGTGGTATAAGTCTCTTCCAACTTTGATTTTCTTCTTCAAGGTCACCTTTGATATTTTTGGCTTTTGGCATTGCTGTATAAATTTTAGACTCAGCTCATTAGTCTGCACAAGAACCTGCTGAAATTCTGACAGAGGTTGCATTGAATCTGTAGTTTAATTTAGGATTAATTATCATCTTTACAACATTGAGTCTTTCATTCCATAATACGGTAAATCCCTTCATTTATTTTGATTTCTTCATTCCTCTCCATAAGGTTTTATAGTTTTCAAGGCAGAGGTCTTACCTACCTTCATTAGATATATTTCTAGGTGTTTGATGTTTTTGAAGTTATATCTTTCTTAAAGTTTTATTTTCTTTGTAGTTGTTGGTAGTAGATAGTGATCAAATGTACATTTGTATGTTGACCTTATATCCAGTGACGTTGCAAAATTCACTTAGTAATTCTAATAGTTTGTAAATTCTTTTGAATTTTCTACATACACAATAATAGTGTCAGCAGATAAACAGTTTTCTTTCTCCTATTCTAATTATTACTCATCTTTGAATCGAGCCATCTATTCACAGAAGTATGTGAATGGGGGCAGCGTACTATCTCTACTAGGATCTGTTGTTCATATTTCCTTCCACCAAGTGTGCATGTCCTGTGCTCTGGGGGTACATTCCCTCTTCTATTCTCCACATTCCAGAGGTCAGTGTAGCTCACAGCAATTTCCCTTAGATCTAGACTCTGTGTCGCTATCTGGTAAGCTCACCCCTTTCTTTATCACTATCAGTCGTTTTTGGCTAGAACCACATGTGGCAAATAATAAAAGTGAATTAATAATAATAATAATAAAAGTCAGAGTTTAATATGGGTTCTTCTTCAACTCAGTCTTTTCTGTGGTGAGGAGCTAAGTCTTTATAGAGACACTCTCCACTTCCACCTATACTTTTAGAGTTCTTAGTACACTTTCAAGGCTGTGACAGTTTTCAGGACTCTTTATTCTACCTCAAGCAAGCAAGCTCAATATATGGTAAGTATGCTTTGTAATTATGGTGCTTGGTATTATGGCTGTTTACTTGCTTCATTGATAATGGCCTTCTTCTTAAGGCTGCTTTACGTTATTTTCGTTGTTGTCAAATTGGTTTCGAAAGAGGAGAATTAAGTTACAATGCCTTTATTCCATCATCTGCAACCAAATGTCCTCTTCACAGTTTTAAAAACCAGAATTTATAGCTTTTCTTATTATAAACTTTATACGTGTTCATTGTATAAAGTATAGAAAATAAATGGAAATACACAGAAGAATAGTTAAGTATAGAATCGTGTGGGCTTATTTGCTTGAGGCAAGGGCAGCAAAGACTTTACTATAACTGCAAGACAAGAGGTGTTAATGGACAAACGAATCCCGTGGAGAGCCAGACTGTGCCAAAATATACAGCCCTCAAAGGGGAGCTTAGTTAGACAAGTCCACAGGACAAGCTGAGTGTGCAAACATAAACAGCCCTCAGAGGGGAGATCTGGGCAGGCAGACACATACAGGGCTCTGCAGGAAAGCGGAGGCTGCAGAAAAGGCAGAATGTGCAAACAGCACCTCGCTCAGAGGGGAGGCATAAAAAGAGTGGAATCCCAGTCATTAGAGGTGCTGGAAGGCTTATTAAGTTACATTCTATTCCCTGAGGCTAATGCTGAATCATTCCCATTCAAGATTCATTTAATGCATTTTGTTAAATGGCTCAAGAGGGGGCATAACTTCCCCAGAGAAGATTTTAAAGCCCTTAGAGCTGAAAGGAACTTGTCTAAACCAGCACCTCCTAAAGCATGGACTATGTGCCATTAGTGACGTAGGAAGCTATTTTAATGGTACATAGATTTTTATTTTTACTTAACAGTTATATTTAATTTATGTTAACAAATCATAGCTGCTACAATGAAACCACAATTTCACAGATACTCTTATTTAGGATAAGGCTAAAGTTGGTAGTAATGTTAGGCCTTGGGTGATTTAAACTATTAAGCAAATAAAGCACAGGTAATTGTACAGATACTGCAAAAATTAAGGTTTGGGAAATAGTGATCTAGAGCAACCCCTTTGTCTTAGCTATGAGGAGACCAAGCCAGAGAGGAAACATGACCTACCCAAAGTAGAACCAAGACTAACACGCAAATCCCTTAATTTCCAGACTAGTGTGCTTTCTTCGGCAACTGACTTTCCTGTTAATTTTAGCGAATTCAAAATTGCAAGGGTTTCTAGGTGTTCATCTTACTCTTCTGGAATATTACTTACTTTTACAATACTTGTATCATTGTAAACAATCTCTCTACCTTTGTGTAGTCAACCATTTAGTAAACGTCATAAGGCATTTTGGGGCTGATGTAAGGAATACTGAGACAAGATGGAGTCTCCGACCACAAAGAACTTAGAATTTTATGGGGAATTAGCTAAGTACAAATAATCATTCAAGACACAATGAAGTACAGACACAGCAATACAAGAAAGCTGTTGTGGGAGAATAGAAAAAGAGACAGTTATCTTCAGGTAGAGACTGAGAGACTTCATGAAGGAAGTCCTACTTTAGTCATATTTGAGTAAATGAATAGGATTTCAGTGGCCAAAAAGGAGGAAAGAGAATTCCAGGCTTAGGCAAATAATAGGAACAAAGATTGAGAGGTGCCTGAGTCCACGGGGAGTTTGGATATTGTCGTATAGTCTGATCTGGCTGGAAGCCTGTGGAGAGGAGACAGTGTGCAGGATGCTGGGAGAGGTAAGGCTTGGAGGACAGGATGAGTCTGAGCCTTGGTGGGCGTGGGATGCACTGCAAATTTCTCTCAGGATTATGGGAAAAGGTAGTTGATGGGACTGAGGCATTACATATTATTATAGCGACATGACATGCCTGTAACCCATTTACTTAATGCTAAGAGTACTCAAAGTACCCTTGGATCCTTGGTGAGCTCTATGGAGGAGAGAGTATTCAGTGAACAAGATCGCAATACAAGATTGTACTGTAAAAACAAACAGGGACCAAAGGACTGACTGGACACAGACACATGGGGCTGTCCACCTGAAGGTGAGAAATACCACTGAGAACAAAACAGCCCCCCAAACAGCACAGGAAGAGCCATAGAGAGAAAAGAGAGAAACAAAATAGCAATCATCAGTGACAGCAATTAAATTCGTCTTTCTTATTGTGACGTTGGAGAGGCTTTATTAACCTGTGGCCTTGGAAAAGAAGAGAGGCTAATGTGATCTAGGATCCAGAAGGTGAGAGGTGATATTAGCGCTTGAGCAGTGGGATGGCAGAGTCAGAAGTGGTGGAGAGAAGGATGGTAGAAAATTCTGCTGGAACAGACCAAGAGAATTGACCTGGCCATTGCCAAGGCTTGAGGTGTGTTCTGTGCAAAAAGTAGGCTTGGGGAGGAGGTGAGCTCTTTACTTCAATAATGATGCATGTCTGAGCATGTAGTTGACCCCTAGGGATTTGGTGAGACTGAACACACAGGTAATGGCCACCCAAAGTCTCACATGTAAACAAGGAAAAGGAATAAAGCTTCATTAACAGAAAGAACAGACAGCGCAAACTAACACATAAAGTATCAACATCTGTAGTAATTACACAGTTATTAATATGTGTATGAACAGTGTTCTCTATTCTCAATATAACTTTGTAGTAAGATTTCTGATCTTATCTTTTTAATATTCCCAGGAATGCTGGGAATATGTTTCTTGAAATAGTTCATGTAACCAACCACCTGGGGAATTCACATTGTAGATGCTTTGAATTAGGTATAATGTTAGTAATCTGAAAACGAGTGTGTACTTACACATGTCAAATTGAAAGATGGGAACTGCAATGAGGCTAATTGCAAAATATCAGAAATTCTAAAAATAATTTATATCCTGCTTTAGAATTCAATTTAATCCAAGCAATTTTTATTAAGGGTCTTTTGCAGGCAAAACCACTTAGTGTGTCCTTTGAGAAACAAAAGGAAGAGTCAGAGATGTCTTGACCCTTGGGGTTCTTGCAGTCTAGTAGCTAATGGACAACTCTAATATTCAGCAGGCTAAAATAAATGTTATAGAAGAGGTTGATATGGGATGTCTTTGAGGTTCAAAGAAGAGAGATCATACTTCTCGTATCATCAAATCTAAGATGCTGTCAACTGAAAGACACACCATTATTTTATGCACCACTAAAAAAGAAAGAACTCTGATAATTAAACAATGACATGTCATTGATGGCAAGAGGCATTCCTTTTCCAGAGATGTTAAAAATGTGAAAAAAGTCATCATAGAATTGATGAAGTGTTGTCGAAGAATTTTGATAGGTTGAAATAAAACAAAAAGCCCACCAAGTAGAGGTCCTTCTGTTTTTTATATACTGTAGGTCCATACATTCTTAGATCATTCACTTCTGTGACTTCAGTCACTCCCTCTAGGATCATAACTCAGAAGTCTTAAAATGCAGACCCTTATATCCAACTTTTTTCATTCATTTCTCCGCCACTTATGTGGTACCTATATGTGCCAGGCACAGTTCTAAGTGCATTAATATTAAGTGTCATAAAACCCTATGAATAGGTATTATAATTAGTAAGATGATGATGATGATCTCCATTACACAGAGAGGCTAAGTAATTTATCCGAGGTCACACATCTAGTAAGTGGCAGCACCATTTACTAGCTACCTGTTTTCCCTTAAATATCCTGCATTATCTAAATATCAACATATCCCAAAACCAAATTCATTGTTCCCCTATAAACATGCTTCTCCTTAGGTTTTAGAGCATCATCACCCTGATAGTCACTCAAGTCAGGTCCCTCTCCCTCATGCACCACATCCAACTTATCACTATGTCTGTCAGTTTCTTTGTTTTTCTTTCCCTGCTGTCTTTGCCCTAGTTCAGTGTTTGCCAAGTTTGCCTGGTTATTAAAACCTACCAGAAAAAATGTATTAGTGATAAAGATTCCTAGGCTCTTCCCCTGGGGTTATTGATTCAGTGATTTTGGCTAGGGTAGGATCCAGAAATATGTATTTTTAACAAGCATCTTAGATGATGTTTATATTCAGGCAATATTCAGTTTATATATTGGGATACAGTGCGGTATCAATTAGGGTACTTTGGTTGCAAGCAACAGTAACCAACTTTGGCTAACTTAAGCAAAAAAGAAAAAAAAGAATTATTAGAAAGATATGGGTAGCACACAGACTGTCTTAAAAAGCTGGGCAACCAAGAAAGGGTAGGAAATTGGATAACTCTGGGGATCCAGGGAGTAGGAACAGTCTCTTCAGAGGCCGCAGTTGGGATGAATGAGCCCCAGTCATTTTTCAGTCTTTGTGTCACTCAGTTTGTGTCTCTGATTCCAGAGAGAGAACATTTGATCAGCTTAGTTCAGATCATACTCCTGCCCCTTGGTGGGAGGGTGGGGCATCTTTATTGACAGTCTCAACAGAACAGCATCCAGTGGGGAATAGATACTTTTTATAAAAGGAAAATGGGAGCACTGTTGTCAGAAGAAATGGGAGTTGATGACGGGCAGGCAAAAGCAGCAGATGTTCAGTACAAACAACCCAAACACATAGTCCACGTCTTCATTCCCCTTCATCTAGAGAAGTATGCATCCTCTCTAATCTGTTTTTTCTGCAGCGCTGTCAGTGTGATCTTCCAAAACATACAACTGATTGTCTTACTTTCCTGATTGCAACCCCTAGAAAACCCAATCCCACATACAAAATAAAGATCAAGCTTCCCAACAACGCTCACAGGGCCTGCGGTGAACTGACCCCTGCATACCACTTCAGTGTCATCTTTTGCTGCTTCCCCTTTCCCACCCCCTCACCCAGTTCCCTTTATGCTTCAGTCATAAAACTATTTATAGTTCCTCAAATATGCTATACTGTTTGATGCCTTTGTATTCATTTATTCTTTTGTTCATCAGTGAATAGTTATGGAAGGCTCAACCATAAGCCAGGTACTGGAGGTACAACTGAGATCAAAACAGACTAGTCCCGGCCAAGTTCAGTGGCTCATGCCTGTAATCCCAGCACTTTGGGAGGCCAAGGTGAGAGGATCACTTGAAGCCAGGAGTCGGAGACCAGCCTGGGCAACAAAGCAAGACCCTGTCTCTACAAAAAAACTTTAAGAGGCCAGGTGCGGTGGCTCATACCTGTAATTCCAGCATTTTGGGAGGCCGAGGCGGGCATATCACGAGGTCGGGAGATCGAGACCATCCTGACTAACACAGTGAAACCTCGTCTCTACTACAATACTATAATACAAAAAATTAGCTGGGTGTGGCGGCGGGTGCCTGTAGTCCCAGCTACTCAGGAGGCTGAGGCAGGAGAATAGCATGAACCTGGGAGGTGGAGCTTGCAGTGAGCTGAGATCGTGCCACTGCACTCCAGCCTGGGCAACAGAGCAAGACTCCGTCTCAAAAAAAAAAAAAATTTAAGAAAGAATTAGCCAGGTGTGGTGGCCTGCACCTGTAGTCCCAGCTACTTGGGAGGCTAAAGCAGGAGGACTGGTTGAACTCAGGAGTTTGAGGTTGCAGTGAGTCAGTGAACTATGACTGTGCCACTGCACTCAAACCTGGGTGACAGAGAGAGAACCCATCTCGAAAAAAAAAAATGCTAAGCATTAATAAGGATGGAAGGGTTTCCCTGAGAAAGGGACATTCAAGCTAAAGAAGTTTACTAGGCTGGGAAAAGAAAGGAAGTTTCTAATAGAGGTAACACAGGCTGTAAGGTGGCATTTTAAATGGAAAGAAAGCCAGCATGACTGGAACACACAGAGAGAATGGTTTGAGAAGAGATACCAACAGGAGTAAGTAAATCAAATCAAATTCCCTTTGGAGGGAAAATGTTTAAACTTGAATAAGCTGAGTTTTTAAGTGCAGCAAGAAATGCAGGTGCAAATGACCCTGATTGAGTTGGAAATACTAATGTGTAGATTTTCTCAGGTATCAGGCCAGGGATATGATCTGGGAGTCAGATATAGAGCTGAACCGTGGGAGTAGATGATATTGCTCAGGAATAGATCTGGTAAAAGGAGACTGAGGACAACTTGAGAAAGGACCACGTCTAAGAGAGATGCAGAGAAGGCTCGCTCTGAGAGGTAGGAAGCGAGTCATGGAAGGCAAACGAAGAGAGTTTCAAGAAGGAGGAAGCTGTTGGTCAATATTCAGTTGCTATTAAATGCAGAGGTGGAGAAGAAGAGTGACAAAGAAAAACCCTCATATTTGGTAGATGGAAGTCTACTAGTGATAAAAAAGAACACTTGGACCAAATTGATTAGATAGAAACAAGTGGGTAGGTAATTTTAAAAGGAGGTAAGGGCTTTTTAAAGAAGTTTGTCAGTGCTGCAAAGGAGACCCACAGTACTGTAGCCGGATAAGGAAATACGTTTTTAAAATGGAATTTTGAAGTAGCAAGGGAATAGACCTAATGGAAATAAGTCAAGATGTAAGATGTAGAGAATTAGAGTGAACTTCTGAAAGAGGCCAGAGGAAAGAGGACCTTTAACAAATATGACATTTATCTTCATTCTCAGAAATAGAGGGATAATAATAATAATAGTTATTTTGTAGTTTTGTGGAATATCAGGCTCTATTCTCAGTAGTCTAGAAGTATTTAATTTTATCAACAACTATATAAGGTAAATACTATTAATTTTCTCATTTTACAGATGAAAAATCTAAGGCTCAATTTTTTTTAGCCCAATGCCTCAGACAGTAAGTGGTATAAGCAAAATTTAATTCCGGGTAATTCGATTCCAGAATTTCTACTCCTAACCAGTATACTGTAAGATGATAAAGATTTTGAGGTTGCTGGAATGGAACCTTAACGTGAGTACTTTAGGATACTCATATCAGATGACATACAACTTTGTAGGAAAATAGGACTTGAAGGTATCTGCTGCAAGTGGGCAAAAGAAGGTGCAATTGTGGGGCTCTGTGGGAACAGGGATGATCTGGGAATGTGTTGTGTGAGAAATTCAACAGGGATCTAGTAAAAGATGAATCGAAAGACTGATCTTCTTACCTGCCACAGTGAGAGAAATATGAGTTTCACAGTAAGATTAATGTTCTTGTTTTTCTTGACCATTTCAAGATGCCAGATGCTGAAGTAATTGGTTGTAGAATTAAGGCCAGGGGCAATGGGCCTAACATCTCAGTTTCCAAGTGTGCTCCTGTGCAATTCCTACTGTGGAATGCCTATATCAGCACTTGTTCCCCTTACCCCGAGGTTGAAAACAGTACACATTCATCTCTAAATTTCTTTTTTTTTTTTTTTTTTTGAGATGGAGTCTCACTCTGTTGCCCAGGCTGGAGTATAGTGGCACTATTTCCACTCACTACAACCTCTCCCTCCCGGGTTCAAGTGATTCTCCTGCCTCAGCCTCCCAAGTAGCTGGGATTACAAGTGCACACCACTACGCCCAGCTAATTTTTATATTTTTAGTAGAGACTGGGTTTCACTATGTTGGCCAGGCTGGTCTTGAACTCCTGACCTCAAGCAATCTGCCCACCTTGGCTTCCCAAAGTGCTGGGATTACAGGCGTGAGCCACCGCACCCAGCCTCATCTCTGAACTCCTGAAAGTAGGAGGTAGAGGGGGAAGGGAATTTGCCTACCCACTGTCAACAATATACTTTTTTCTGTCTAGCACCATTCACTAAGTCGTCAGAGAATCAGGATTACAACCAAAGTTTTATAAGAGCTATTAGAAGTGAGTAATATGTTCTTCTCTGTGGCCGTAATGCTTTGTTCTTTTATGGAATATATGACTATCATTATGTTATAGTTATTTATGGGCATTTTTGTCCGCCTGTGAGACCATCAGCTTTGGAAGACAAGGACTATGTGTTGTCCATATCTGTATTTCCAATGCCCAGAATAGTGCCTGGAATCTCATAAATCTATTATATGTATTTAAATTGAATTATTGTAGAAGAAGAGACCTCTTTCTCAACTTCTTGAAATTTTGTCTAGTTCAAGTAATTCTGAATTTAAATGAATGTTTAAACATGGAAAAGTCAGTTTCAATATCATCACTTGAGTTTTTTTTAAGTAGTTTGTTAGGACAATTGCGATGTTTTAATAAATATTATTCTTCCATTTGAAATTTGTCTTATGCAGTACATTTCAGAAGAACAAAGATCACCTTTTAAAAATTAAATTTTAACAATGAAACACTAGAGTTGCAGTATAAGGATAGCATAAGGTTAAAGCCTTTTTAATTATAATTGAAAAGAGGAAAACTTTACAACTACAAGGATTCTAAACATTTACCCCACTCTAAATTATTACATTAAAATCTGTTTTTTAATTATATGAAGAGAATTAATGAATAATTCTCTATCTAATGAGTCCTCGGAGTCCTAAATATTCTTTTAAAAAGAAAAGCTATTTCTCTTCCTCACATTGTTCTTGCTTTTCCTTTTTTATTTGATACAGTTTATATTATAGTCTTTAAGTTCACACAACCTCAAATTTAATTATCCTCATATTTCCTCTTTACATCTAGAGTCCAATTATATCACAGTAGATGCATTTGAAATGGCTCTGCACTTCAAATTTGCTGTTTCCTGACTGGTTTATAAGTCTTAATGTGCTATTGATTAGTTGCTTTTGTTTACTTAATTTTCTTGCTGTTTAACCTTCCCTCCGTCTTGCATACTATATTTCCAGAGAGCAAGCATTATCTATTTCGGTTATTTATGTACTTTTGAAGGAGTTTATGTTTTATATCTTTGACTTATTACCCCAAGATGCTCTGGATTCTGTTCTCTTTTCAATGTAGTCTGTTTTTCAGAAATTATTCTTTTGCTTTGTTCATATGCTCTTGATTTTCTAAAAAATGTGTTTAAGACATACTTGTAAATGGCTTTAGAAAATGGTCAAATGACCTATAATTGCATTTGGCCTATTACATCTTTAGGGTCCTACGACGGTCACGGTCATGGGCCCTTTACCTCATGGGCCAATTTGTGTCACACCATTTATGGATCACAGACCTTGCTCATGACCTTGCTCAAAATTCACACAAATGTAGATTTTCATGCCCAAGAGAAACTAGGAGAAAACATATGTATGAATAAATGCAAATTCAACCCTATTGCTAAAAAATGGTTTAATGTATATGCTCTGCCATTGGTGGTTTATTCAGGCAACACATCTATTCATTTGTTCAACAAAAATTATTGACTTCCTCCTACGTTCCTAGCATTCTTTTAGTTACCAGGAAACACAATGGACAAAAGAGACTATTTCTAGCCCTATTCAGAACAATTGACTCATACCAACTTTATTTTTATGTACAGAAATTGAGACCCAGAATGTGTAAGTGGCTTACCCCAGGTAATACTACTGTCACTGACCAGGCAGGGCCTGAAATCCCGGTTCCCTACTTCTTCACTCAAGGGCTTTTTCTGCTATAGTGCCTTCTCTTAAAGATGAAGAAAGACTGTTGAAGGGTGCAGGGCGAATGGCAGAAGATAGAAGGAGGAAAGGCGTGCCTAAGGTGGGGGTAAAATCAGGAATGAGTACGGAAGTTAAAAGAGAAGAATCAAAGTGCTTAGGGCAGAGTGCCAAGAAACTGCAAGAGGCAGAGGGGTGTGAGAAAGATAAGAAAAGAAAAGCAATTAGAGGGAGAGTGAAGAAAGATAGTATAGGCCAGAGACAACCGGGAACAGTAAAAGGATATACAGAGAGGGTAAGAAAAAGGTAGATGAGACAGTCCCTGAAGTAGAATGCAACCCACACTTTTCTGATAATCTGAGTAAAATGCTAAAAACAGGATCACACAGCTTTGTTAACATACTTTTTTGTTTGTTTTTTTTGTTTGTTTGAGACAGAGTCTCGCTCTGTCGCCCAGCCTGGAGTGCAATGGCGTGATCTGGGCTCACTGCAACCTCTGCCTCCCGGGTTCAAGCTATTCTCCTGCCTCAGCCTCTCGAGTAGTTGGGATTACAGGCATGCACCACCACGCCTGGCTAATGTTGTATTTTTAGTACACACGGGGTTTCTCCATGTTGGTTAGGCTGGTCTCGAACTCCCAACCTCAGGTGATCCACCCGCCTCAGCCTCCCAAAGAGATGGGATTACAGGCTTGAGCCACAGCGCCCAGCCTAACATGCTTTTTAAGGAAGGGTAAGTGTCATGCCTTGCAGTTACCAGACTGTTAAATATTGTGGGGCTGATTTGTTGATAAAATGGTTTGACAAAGAGAGGACCAAAAACTGATTGCAACCTCTTTACCACTTTCCTGAGCCTAATATCAAGCAGTCACGTATTGCCTTCCCCTATGTAATGAGTCAGTAATTCTGGAGAACAGTATTCTGATTTCTGTTTGGTGCTGCTAGGAGAGAACCAGCCTATGTTGCTGGCTACCTATGGACAATTTAGACAAGATGTGTCAAAGTACTTGACAATACACATGAATCCATTGGCTATGACCCCATCAGTGTCTTCACTGTCCCCGCAAATGTGTATGCTTATGCCTCTGTTCACTTGTATCCCTGAAGGGCCTGCTCAAACTTTGCAATTCTTCCATTAAGCTAAACAAGCAGTTCTCTAGAGATGAATATATGTCCTTTATTTGGAAACGCTGATGCAAAATCAAAAGCCACGTTAATTAAGTAGGATCTAGGTCAGTTGTTCTCAAGCTTGGCTACACATTTAGAATCATCTGGGGAGCTTTAAAAAAATCCAGTTCCCAGGCAGCAAAAGCAGAGTTGGCAGGGAGTCGGGGGTAGGTCCCATTTATCAGTATTTTTTAAAGCTCCCCAGATGATTCCAGTGTACAGTAAGGTTGAGAACAACTGACCTAGGCCTTCTTAATGAGATATTCTGGGGGACATTATATGGACATAGGGAATAAACAACTGCCTTGTTTGCTCTTAGCTGCTCCAAGAAACTAGTGTAAAATACCAATAAATACATTCCTAAATCTACTGGTAATATTAGGTAAACCTAGTTTCAGGAAGGTTCGAGATTGTCAGGACCCATAAAAAGATGAAGAAAGCCCAATAGAAAAGGAGACTATTATCTATTTGTCACTCACATGTAGGGTCCAGCCCAGGGGGCTTAGCGGGTGTTCTCCCCGTGTGCAGAGATGAAAGATTGTAATAAATGAAGACACAAGACAAAGAGATAAAGAGAAAGCAGCTGGGCCCGGGGGACCACTACCATCAAGACGCGGAGACCGGTAGTGGCCCCGAACAGCTGGGCTCGATGATATTTATTGCATACAAGACAAGGGGGCAGGGTAAGAAGGGTGAATCCTCTAAGTGATTGACAAGGTGAAGCAGGTCACGTGATTACAGGATGGGGGGGCCCTTCCCTCTTAGGTAGCTGAAGCAGAGGAGAAGGCAGCATACATCAGCGTTTTCTTCTCTGCACTTATAAGAAAGATCAAAGACTTTAAGACTTTCACTATTTCTTCTACCGCTATCTACTATGAACTTCAAAGAGGAACCAGGAGTACGGGAGGAGCATGAAAGTGGACAAGGAGCGTGAGCATTGAAGCACAGCACCGCAGGGAGGGGTTTAGGCCTCCAGATGACTGCGGGCAGGCCTGGATAATATCCAGCCTTCCACAAGAAGCTGGTGGAGCAGAATGTTCCCTGACTCCTCCAAGGAAAGGAGACTCCCTTTCACGGTCTGCTAAGTAACAAGTGCCTTCCCAGACACTGGCGTTACCGCTTGACCAAGGAGCCCTCAAGCGGCCCTTATGCGGGCGTGACAGAAGGCTCACCTCTTGCCTTCTAGGTCACTTCTCACAATGCCCCTTCAGCACCTGACCCTATACCCACCGGTTATTCCTAGGTTATATTAGTAATGCAACAAAGAGTAATATTAAAAGCTAATGATTAATAATGTTTATAATAATGATTGATAATTGTTCATGATCATCTCTATATCTAATTTGTATTATGACTATTCTTATTCTAACTATTTTCTTTATTATACTGAAACAGTTTGTGCCTTCAGTCTCTTGCCTCAGCACCTAGGTAATCCTCCGCCCACACTCACATATACATATGTCTTGACCATTTCTCTCTTCTGGCCTTCAGCTTTCTGCTGGACATAAACAACTGGATGTTTCACAGGCATGTTTATCTAAATGTAAGCTCAACATCTCCATTCCCCTACCTCTCCATTCCCTTGCCATAAGTTTGAATCTTCTCTAGTGTCCATATCTAAACAAATGGCATCACTATCACACAATTGCCTGAGTTAGAAACTTAACTTACTCCTTCATCTTACTCCCCAAGTCTCCTTAACTTATTTTGGCCTCTCTTTCAATCCATTTTCTACACTGAGGCCAAAAATATTTTATAAAACACGGTGTTTGTTAACACCTTCTTAAAATCCTTTAATTCACTGCCTCTGGAATAAAATTCAGATTCCTTAAAATGGGCCATAGAGACCTGCATGATTTGGCCTTTACCCACATCTCCAACCCCATCTTGTGCCATCCTTCTTCTTGTGCTCTGTTCTCCAGCCAAACAGAACTTATTTTAGTCCCTTGAATGTGGTTTATTTGTTTTCCTCTGAGTAAACTCTCTTACATTCATGGCTGCAATCCCAGTGCCTACCACAGTCCCTGGGACAGAGTCAGCACCAGGAAGCATTTGTGGCATGTGTGCGCATGGGTGAGACAGTGAATATGTACTTAAAGCTTTAGATGTTCTCTTCCCTGGCAATGAGCTAATTCTCCAGCACAAATCTGTTGATTCAGAGCTGTGAAGCTTCTCCTGCCTTACCTGACTCTGTTTCCCTTGGCCTTAGATGGCAAACATGACCACACTTCCTGATGTTTCCCCACCAACCCTGGCCTTCCCCTTTTTTCCCTATCTCTTGTAACGAGATTCATCTGCACTTCACTTTGCCTTCACAGTTCAGAAGGAAGGACCATCAGGATTCTTTGTTCACGTCAGAAGTGCTCTCTCTTTCCAGCATCACCTCAATGGTTTCCACCTGCCCTGCTTCATTAGCAGTTTTGTTTGGGTTCCCCACTAACCTAAAATAAAGCAATAAAGAAATAGTTGTGTCTGAAATGATCTTTTGAATAATAAACTGAGAATATCCTTTCAGCTCCACCATGACTCTGATTCTGATTCTCATTGAGCCTTTCCTTTTGTAACAAGTGGGACTTTTCTGTTGTCCATTCCACCTGAAGCCCCAAACTGAGGTCGATGGGTATAAAGTGCCCATACATCTTAAAGAGAAGTTAGAGTTAATGTGTCCATGCAGGACTTCCTAAGGGGTAGCCCCAGACCAGCTCTGGACCCAAATGAGATGGGACCTATAGCCCTTCTTTTGTCTGCATATAAGAGGGGGCTGGGAGGTTAATGAGGGAGAAGATTCTGTCTGTGTCTGAAGAGAGCTGTGTCAGCCTGGCAGTAGGAACAGGAGGAAGGCTTTTCTTCTCCACTCCAAGCCCAGTGATAGGGTTCCTTGGCCCCAGAAACACTCTAGGGTATCAAAAGAGTTCTTGGGAAGCCTTGATATGTGCTGAAGTTTGGCAGGCACGGAGCCCAGTGCCTGGTTCTCATCTGGAAAGGTCTAATGAAGAGGCAGGCTGGAACTGTCCCTAACAGTTGAAAGAGATGAGAGGGCTGTTGTATTATAAAATTACATCTCTACTGAGGGCAGAGCAAAGATGCCTCTCTCTCCTGGGCTAGAGTAGTTACCACAACAGCTAACCAAGCTTTCAGTTATCTTTAAAGAATCATGTCCCAACAGAAAGAGACTGAGATATATATCAATAGTATACGCTTAGCGGAGATTCAAGTGGTCCACCAGAGTATACTGCCTGCCTAAGAAAACAGTATGACATGGGGGTTCCCAGCAGGAAAGCATTGGAAGAATCCACAAAAATGTCTGGCAAGAGAGGGGTCCACGATTTGGCATCACCCTCAGAGGGTGAACCAAAGCCATATTACACCACCACCAGTCACTAAGTATGGTTGTCCCAATTATACCTTTCTTCTTTCCCTCTGCTCCTTCAGGAATTGGTAGGAAGAGAATTAAATAAAAAGCAAACAAAAATATGTAGCCTCTCCCCTCACTGCAGTTTTCTGATTTATGTCAAGCCTAAATTGTCCAAGATGTAAATCAAATTGGATGAAAAACTAGTTTTGATATAAAACTGCCTGGACTTTTTAAAATCTGAAAATGAAATTGTTCATTATTATCTAAAAGCTAAGAAATCTGCCTTGAGAAGACATTCACGGATAGGAAAGCAGGTTTCAAAGACAGTAGTAAAAAAATAGTATGAAGTTGTTTTCTGTAGGTAACCCACAAAGTTGAATCATTTCACTTGGTCTCCTAATATCTGAGAGGCGGATGGAAGGGAAGGTTCTCCTTACACATGAAGTAAGCTTAGGAGGTAACATGCTAACTTTTTATCAAACATCTTAGAGCTTATATACCCAAATGAGGGAAGCTTTCTTCAAAAAAAGTCACTTCAGAAGGCTCTAGTTCCTTTATTGATGTTGCCTTTGCTGAAAATATCTGGAAATATCTCTTTAAGAATTGCTCTCCAAGTTTATAGCACATTCTTTGGTAGCTTATCCATCACTAATCTTACCTGTTAGTGCTAAGTTGGATTTTTCAAAATAGCCAAAAGTTTTTTGGTGCCAAAACTAATGAATAGGCCGGGTGCGGTGGTTCATGCCTGTAATCCCAGCACTTTGGGAGGCTGAGGCAGGCTGATTACCTGAGGTCAGGAGTTCAAGACCAGCCTGGCCAACGTGGTGAAACCCTGTCTCTACTAAAAATACAAAAATTGGTCGGGTGTGGTGGCACAATCCTATAATCCCAGCTACTCGGGAGGCTGAGGCTGGAGAATCGCTTGATCCCAAGAGGCGGAGGTTGCAGTGAGCAGAGATGACAGCACTGCACTCCAGCCTGGGCCACAAGAGTGAAACTCTGCCTCAAAAAAAAAAAAAAAACTAATGAATAAAGTGAATAATTAAACTGAGAAATTTCAGTTGGGGTGAAAAAAATCTCAGGTTATGACTATGAGGCGGATTTCTTCCATAACTTTTATTGGCTCAAAAGACAATTCCAATTTAAATATCCAAATGGTTATGAGTCATGGCAGTGTTATTTGAAGCACCAAGTGGGAAGGAACTTTAAGAATCAAATTGTCCTCCATTTCCTCGTAGGATAAAACAGATAGTAGTTATCAGATCTTCAGAGCAGATGCTACCCATTCCTCCGTATCATGGTTTTTGCCAGTTCTCATTGTGATGTCCTGGCTTTTAAAAACTTACGTCTAGCCCTATTTCTGTCACTTTTTAAACTGTAAATTTCTTATTGTCCTGAAATGCTAAGTCATCTCCCAGCTTCCTTTTCTTAAGACAAAACAACAAACACAGTTGTTGGATACCAACAAAAAGTCTGGTTAATTGCTCTCTGAGGACTGAGTGAAACTGTTTCACATCAGTAGAAAAAAATGAGAATGGTCATTTTGAAATTCAGATGACTATTAATGACCAACAAAATCAGTATGTTCTCCATCTGCATTTAAAGTCCCCATGAAAGTGTTCTTACATTGGCTTTCATTGTTCTGTCCAATTTTCAAATTTCCAGATTCTACCAAAGTCTGCCGGACAGCTTCCCAACTCCCTCCATTACTTAGGGTGAGCAGTATTCACTGAGCTATCCCAGGCTTCATGCTTTGTTTCAGGAAATAGTCTTCCTCAGCTGACCCCATTGCTGGAGTGATCTAAGGTTTTCTTCCTTCTTGAATAGCAATCAGAACCACCTCTGAAAAAAATCAGACCCTAATTTCATCAAAGAGTTAACTGGTGTTTGGAACTGTACAGGTCTATTCAATATAAAAAACATATGTTTAAAATTGACATTTGGACCAATTTTTGCATCCATTAGATCCCAGATTTAGAAGAATTGCATGTGATTAACATTACGAAACATAAACACTGTGTTCCAATGACTCAAAAGAAAGCCAGGAAATTTTGTATTAAGGCATTATTGTATCTTCAAACTGTCCCATTGTGACTTCCATAAATACCTCCAAAAGGCTACCTTCTGTAAAATTCTACTTTATGCTGTTTGAGCCTCAAATTATGGTGATGCTTCCTGACATCACAGCTGCTTCATTTGTAGTCCTAGCAATTGGCTGAAATCTTTCTTGCCCACACTGACCTTGAATGCATCCAGCTTTGTAGCAGTCAAGGCCAAACTTCAGCTGGAAAGGGGTACCAGTTTGGATTCACAGACTCATAGAACATTGGCATTAGAAGGGATCTTAGAGATCATCCAGTCTCTACAACTGAGAAGATTGAGGCTCCAAGAAGAAGCATATCTAGTTCTAGTTCTTCAGTGAATATCAAAAATAGAAAGGGATCAAAGTAAGGCCAGAGCATCTGTTAAAATGAAAATAGGCTCAGGCCCATGAAAGAGAAAGAATCAGGTCAGCCCTCATCCCTGAAAATCAGTAAGGCCAGAAGCAACAAAGGCCAAATAGACAAATAAAAGGAAGCTCTTCCAGGGTCTGCAGTGTATTCCCTGAATCCCAGAGAGAGAGAGAAGGCTATTGTTCTGCCCTCTGAAAGGAAAGATGATAGAGGCTAAAAAAAGCTGATTACACCTGGGAAGAATCTTTTGAAACCATCTTCTCCTACTCCTTTATTTTACAGAAAAGAAAGTGCAGCTCCAACAATTATTATTGGAGATTAATAGTGACACACTTGGACTAAAACTCTGTAACTTCAACTTCCAGTCTGGTCTTCTTTACATTATGCTACAAGAGCTAATATTATTGAGTGCGTATTATGTATCAAGCACTATAATAATAATGCTTTACCCAAAATGTATTATTTAGTCCTCTCAGTAACCCCCTGTGGTAGGCATCTTTATCATCTTTGTTTTTTCAGATAAGTGAGGCGAATGGTGCTTAAGGTATGGGCCCAAGATCACGAAGCAGAGGCAGAATTCAACCCAGACTAATTCAAGGGTCCACGAGTTTCCCATTCCCAACTGCCTTTACAGCAAGAGGCATTTCAAGACTTCTGTGCCAGTCTTTTGTGTTGCAGGATCTGATGTACCTTCTCCTCTATTTCTGAAGCTTCGTACATAACAAACAATTTGGGAGAGGTATTGAAGAAATACTAGAGACTCCCAACATAGGAACAGGAGAGTTTTCTTCTCCAAGCTCTCAAAGAGCTTCTCAGCCCTAGCAATAGATTAGGGGTCTGTCTTGTTGAACAGGCAAATATTGCACATGGCCTGGCTTAGGAAGGGCCCTCTTGAAATCCAGATAAAGAGTTCTGAATTAAACACTGAAAAAAATAGAAATAAGGACCTTCTGGGGCTGATTTACCTTAAAATATATTTGCTTGGTTTAAATGTCAATATGAAAAAACTAGCAGTTATGGAGTACTTATAAATATTAATTCATTTAATTCTCACAACAACCCTATGAGTTTAGGTATTATGATCCCCATTTGTGGATGAGGAAAATTGACACACAGAGAGATAAAGTAAATTGCTAAGGGTCACACAGTTGGTAATCAAACAGTAGAGGGGAAATACAGAGTCACCAGGGGGCTTCCTGTATTTAACTTTCACCTTAGATATCCAGAAAAACAGCTACTGTCTTTCTTATGTCACAGGATAGAGGTTAAACAAAAGAAAAAACCCACATGCCTGATAAGGCTGACATGTGGGAAAGATGAGAAATGTAAGATTGAGCTTGTTGCCCTACATTTGAGAAACTGGACATCTTTCCCTAGAAAGACCCTCTTTGAAATTGTAAGCCATGATCATTAGTCATGGGTTCTCCCCATTATTAGCCCGCAAGTGCACTACAGTTGCTTGAATACCAGGCCCAGAGTACAGTAGATCCCAGCAGTGACTACCAGTGTGGATGGCCGGAAGACACCCTTGGATGTGGGGCTGCAGCCAGGAAGAGCTGGTGCTCTTGATAGCACTAAGTAAAGCCTTTGAAATACGCTGTTTCCCCATCGGAAAGGGGTACCATACTAAGGGGAGAGCTTAGCAGTTTCTGTTCTCCAAAGCCCAAACTCCTCGTTCTTCCCATTCTCCTCCTGGAACCAGTTAAAATGCCACCCTCTTATTGAAGTCTTTCCTAATTTCTTTTGTCAGAATCCATTGTTCCTACCTCTGTGCTCCCTGTATTTCCATGTATTTGCATTTTAGCACCTATTGCTTTTGATCTTCTATGGAAGTCACTTAATATCTGTCTTTGCCACTGGGGCATAAAATGTTGGAGGTGAGGACTGGGTTTTCCACATTTGTTGTCCCTAACTTCCACAGTATAGTGCCTGGCACGGAGATATATTCAGTTAATATTGAGGGAAGAAAGGGAAGAAGAAAATGACCGGGCAGGTAGGGAGGAGAGTAGAGAAAATCAAGGGCAGAAGTGACTGACTGACTTTCAGGGCCTTCATCACAGGGTCCAGACCTCTTCCTTCAGTAACAGGCCTCAGTAGAGGGTCCCTCTACTCGCTCCTCCTGGAGTCTTCTCCAGCAGGGCCACCTTGGGGGCGGGAGGCATCATGTTGGGGAAGGGATGAGAATGCGGGGCTGCATCCTTTCCTACATCTGACTTTCCAAAGCCCTGCTACAGGTTACCTATGGATGCTGTGTATACACTACAGGGTGTGGGCTGCAATCCTGGAGCCAGTCCGAGCAGAGCAGACACATTCCACACAGCTACTTGCCGCCTCTCTAACACAGAGACTGCCAGGAGCTTGTCAGGCAGTGAAATCAAAAGCCTTTGGACTGAGAGCTAACAAAAGGGATGGATGCTCTCCTGTATGACCTCATGACACTTGCCTCAAGATCCCTTGTACATGGATAAAGGAGAGTCAAAGTTAACCCATTGAAGTAACAGTTTTCAAAGTAGAGTCCCAGACCATCAGCATCACCGGGAACCTGTTAGAAATGCAAATTTTGGAGTCCACATCAGTCTTACGGATTCAGAATCTCTGGGGATAGAGCTCAGAAATCTGGTTTTAACAAGCCTTCTGGGTGATCCTTATGCATGCTAAAGTTTGAGAACCACTAGAAGATTTAAAGTCCTCCAAGTGAGGGGTGGAACACACAAGGTGAACTGAAGTAAATCTGGCTGGCTTAGTACCCTTGAGCAGGAGAGAGCACAAACCCCACCCCACCTCGTCCCCATGTATATACGCTCCTCCATACATCTGTCTAGAAATACAAATGAAGCAGCCAGAAGGAAACCAAAAGGAGCCAGTGGGCACCAATTTGCTCTGCAGATTTTTCCAATCAGATGAGGTCCTGGCAGTTGGTAAGGATCCAAGCAATCTGTCCCAGAGTCAGCAGGGATGACTAAAGTCATCTAGGTGCTCTATCACAGAGTGCTCTACGGCTATTTAGGTGTGGCATAAACCTTTTTCAATACCATGGCTGAACATATAAATGTGTAAGCATATCTAAATCCAGGTGAAAGTTAGAGGAGTGAGGATGCAGGAGAGAAACAAGGTGAGAGATGACAGACACAGAACCTAACCTTGCTTAGGAAGAACAGCATTTAGCACATCCAATTTGTGCAGGAGAAAAGAGAAGGGTACAGTGGCAATCATGCATAGATTGGGTGGTAATAAGAAAGGAGAGCTTCCAAACCGTAGCTTTCTGTACTGCTTGAAGTGCAAGGCAAGGCTAAGAGGAAGGGAAGTGATTGGAGAAGAGATTTTGAAGAGAAAGGAAATGTACAAAATAGTCATATCAGAGATTAGAAAGGCAAGCTTAATAAAGAAACTAGAGAAACATCTAGGATTATTGCAGCGTTGAGAACATGTGAGGTTTGAGATCATGTTAAAGTGAAACCTATCTGCCTGACTGTGCTTTTCTCCAGCTGCATTCAGCTGCTTGAGTACAAAAATGGAGAAGATGGATGGATAGGGATGTCTTTGTATATTTTTGCATGTCTTTAATAAAAATACCTAGAAATAGAATGACTGGGTTAAAGAGTATGTGCATTTGAAGTGTCGATAGAGATCACTATCAATCAATATTTGCAGATTTAACTAGAAATTTAAAATGTGATTTTCATCCCTGTTAGTCTGTCTCAACACAGCAAAAATAAAAACATTAACTGGATAATAGAGTTATTAAGACTGATAACTTAGAAGTTTCAAAAGAGAAAGGCTTAATTCAATTTAAGAGAGAAAATAGAAAATTTACTTGCGTAATTCATCTTCTGTGTGTGAGGCTATCACTGTGTGTGTGTTGGTTGGGTAAGAGTTTAGGGCGTGTGTGTGTGTGTGTGTGTGTGTGTATGTTTGAAAATGGAGGGTGACCCTGCCCTGAATGAACCCAAAAACATCATGATTAAGCCCAGGGCGTACCATAAGTGGTTTGCGGTTATTACCACTGATTTTTCACAGTGTCTTCCTGCTGTGCAAGTCTCTGTCAGGAAAACAGAGTGGTTTGGCTGGAGATGACTGAGGTTTGCTATGAGTGGGGTGGAGCTGTCAGATTTATATGGCTTTTTCTCTTAAAAATATATGGCCTTTCTTTTTCATTCGCAGTAACTGTAAAGCCCATTTGGGGCTGCTGCTTCCCAGTCACTTGGCTCCCCATGTTCTAATGAATGCACAGCACTTCCCTCAGAAGGGCTGCCCTTCCGGCTGACACATCAGATAGGAAACTCAGAGGGGTTTGGTCCCGAAATTCGTTCTGGGTATCCAGGTTTCCGTAGTTCCTTCCTTTCACTTACCAGTCAAAGGTTATTATAACTAATTGGGTGTCTGTTCTCCACCGGCTCTCCTGGTTTGATCTGCACACACCATGCTTCACTGATGGAATCACCATGTGGCCTGGGAAATTAGTGTTGATCAAAGCATCGTCCATCCTCTTTGCTCTCCTGCTTTTTTTTGTAATTCCAGCTCTGCCTCCGGAAATGCCCTCTAAAACTCACATCATATGCTTTTTTGAGAAAATGACATGACTCAGAGAATGTAAGTATCTAGAATTATAAAGCTCAGCTTTCAAAACTTAAGTGTATTTGAATCTGAGCCAGTCAAATGAACTAAAAGCTGGCTGGGAGGAGGCAAACACAGGAGAGTGATGAGTGGCTCTGGCTGAGCAGAGAGTACCTGCTGGGAGGCTGTCAGGGATGAGGATCCCTTTAATTGTTGTCTCTCTCATCATCATTCGGGATCTAGAAGACAGATGTTAAAGCCACCTTAATGAGAATGCAGGTGATACCAAATTTAGAGACATTCTCCAAGGCATAGAAAATATAGGTAGGAAGTAACAGAAGAAAAAAAAGTTTTTTCAAAGCTGCCACTGCTACAATAGAAGGTTCAGAGAACATCTGACCACGAATGATACCCACCTGTCCCACTACTGAAGGGCCTCAGATCAGCAACTTGGGGGCTTAAAATACGTAGTTCAGTTTACTATTCAGGTACATTCATTAGCTCTGTGGCTGTAGATATCCTCCCTAGGAATGACCATGGGATTCAGAGGTCCAGTTTTTAAATATGCTGGGCACAGCAGTGGCCCGCGATGAGAGACAGGTTTAGTTACTCCTCAAATATTTATTGAGTGCCAGCCTTGTGCCAACGCTGTGCTAGGCTCCAGGAATATAGCTACAAAGGAAACAGACATAGCCTCTTACTCTCAAGGAGCTAGGAGTCAATCTAGGGCAGAGGCAAACAAAAATAAGTAACTGGATAAATAAGATCATTCCAACAGATTGTGGAAAATGTAATAAGGCGTTGGAGAATTCTGGGGAAGTGACCACTTTAAACAGGTAAAGATAAGTCTCTGAGGAGGAGCACTTAAGCAGAGACCTAAGGGATGAGAATGATGTGGGCTCTTGAGGAGCTAGAGGAAGCACCGTCTTGTGGAGGGGCCTTAGAAGGGAGAGGGTCCGGAGGGTTCAAAGAACAGAGAGGAAAGCTAGATGTAGTGAAGTAGTCCCATGGTAGGAAACAAGGTTGGAGAGCTGAGCAGGGGCAGATCATGCAGAGTGTGCAGATCACCATAAGGAGCTTGATTTTTAGTCCAAAAGCAGTGAGCAGCCAATGAAGAAACTTTACAAGGAACTGATATGATTGGATTTAAGTTATAGGGAAATGACTTTAGCTGCTCTGTGGAGAGTAGATCATAAAGAGTCAAAAGTGAAGGCAGAGAGCCTAGAGAGGAAGCTATTGGCTCTACTAGGGTAATGGCAATTAACAAAGCAGAAGGGGGCAGATGAAAGCTATTAGGAGGTAGGAATTAAAGGATATGTGGATGAATCAGCTAGGAAGGGGTAAGGTTAAGAGGGGAACCAAGGGATAATTGTTTACATTCTACTCCTTTTTATGCACACCCGGGATAGTATTATCCTAAATCACATCAATACTGCACAAACCTGAGTGGGTTTGAGGTCCCTTTAAAAAAAAATTTTTGCCCCTCCCAAAGCTTGCAAGTGTGGACTAGTTAAATATCTTTGCAAGGGATTTGAATTCATAGTAACACAGTTGGACCCTGAGTGCTATGCCCCAGAAATTTATACCAGCTCATCCCCTCAACCCCAGTGAGCCCTGGTCCTAGTCTAGTCATGACCACACAAAACCAGTCCTTCTCCATCATTTGCTTTTATGGTTAAGATGTTCTCCCCAGGCCTCTACCCTGCATGTACTCTTATTTGGAATTCCTAACCCATCCTTCGTCCCATTAGTGTCATCTGTAAACTTAATGATGACCATGTTCTGTATTTCAGCCTCCAGATCTTTTAGAAACAATGTTCTCTGTATTTATTTTTAAAGTCCTGAGCAGATGCCATGCTGCCTGAGCACAAGCACTGAAATTTGAACCAAAGAAATGTGATTTTTGAATAAGGCTGCTTCCCCATAACTAGTGCTAAACTTTATACTACAGGAGTTTAATTTAATATAGGAGTTGGTGTTGTAACCAAAATGAAACTTACATCGAAGTTGCTCTGATACATCTAATAATATAATTGTTATGCTACAAGAGGAATGACATTTGTGTAAATGACTTACACACATTCTATTTCACAGCCACGTGAAAGTTTTAATTTTCCTTATAACTGTGCAAATACCAACTCACAGTAAAAGACAAAGATTCTATCTAGAGCTTCCTTCTAACCATCAGAGGGCTGAGACTTCCTTGCTACACCCAGTCTTCTATACCTTCTGCCCACACTCAGGTCCTTCAGTAGCATATATTACCATTTTCAGCATCTACATACTAGCAGGCTAGAAATAGCAGAAACTGTGGCTTCTGAGGCTGTGGAATTTTTGTGTAAGGGATGATGGCAATTGTCATATCCCTGTTCTACAGAGTAACGAGGGTATATGTAATGTTGGGAAATATATCTTAGACAATGCATTCTTAGATTGTTGTTCCCGCAATTTTGCCTTGCATGCATAGGAGCATCTAATATACAGGATCGGTACTGTTACTGGAGTGTTACATCAAAAAGTTGAAGTTCAAATATTATTCATGGTTGGTGTTAAAAGCTGCCAAATAATACTTTACTTTGCTGCCAAATTTCTGAGTTCTTTTATGGAGGTAAAATATTGAAGAGTCTTTCTGCCAGTCTCAGCCCTCGAGTTACATGCCCCCCAACCCATCCCACCCCCATATTTCACTTCCTGCCCTTGCGAGATCCAAAGGCCACCCAGGTAAATAGTGGTCACCACAACAGCCCACAGGCCTGCTTTGCTTTCTCTAGAACTTGTGGGTCTCACCCATCAAACTCAATTTCCACCAAAGGAAGATCCTCCCGTTTCCCTTAACTAGCAGCTGCCATGGTTTTCTCTTCTGTAGCTTTTCTTTTCATTGTCAAAAAGCCACTGTGGGGCTCCCTTAGGCCTGTCTTCCCAGCAGGTAGTCCATAAGTGTCTCTTCTGTTTTTCAGACTCCTATTCCATTTTATGGCATATGCCTGTGAATTGTATGACAAGACGAAGGAGATGTTATGATGGCATAGAGTTGTTAGGGTGGGGACTAAATGGTCCACGAAATGCGGGACCTCTACATTTTAAAAGTGCCATTAGGCCCAGCACAGTGGCTCATGCCTGTAATCCCAGCACTTTGGGAGGCCAAGGCGGGCGGATTTCCTGAGGTCAGGAGTTCCGGACCAGACTGGGCAACATAGTGAAACCCCGTCTCTACTAAAAATACAAAACTTAGCTGGGCATGGTGGTGGGCGCTTGTAATCCCAGCTACACAGGAGGCTGAGGCAGGAGAATCACTTGAACTCAGGAGGTGGAGGTTGCAGTGAGCCAAGATCGTGCCATTGCACTCCAGCCTGGGTGACAGGAGTGAAACTCTATCTGTAAATAAATAAATGTGCCATTAAAGGTCCCAAAATGTAAAGCTTTATCTTTTCTTCCAGTCTCTCTCTTAATCTGTCATGGCATTTTTAATGTGCTATTTAACGTTATTCTACGTAAAGAAAAGTTAAAATTTTAAATTAGCATGAGTGTTACCATTCATCTTTATATTGTGCATGTAAGATTTAATGCTAATAACATAAGAGCATTTGTTATATGCAAAATTACCAAAATTATGTAACTTGTATTTCACAGCTTGTATAATACACACATATGTATTTTGTTCTTACCAAAACCATAGAAACATTACACAAAACTAACTCAACTCTTCTTATCTCACTTCTTAATATGTGTGCGTTCCACCAACACTTTCTACCTTCAGATTAGTAAGTAAGGAAGGACTGAAAGAAAAAGGAACAACTGGTTGCCTTATCTTTCCCTGTCCTTCTATATTATCATTTTCAGCAAAAGTGGTTGGCTAATACAGAGAAGTAACATGAGGAAGAAAGGATATGATCAGGCTCTTTGGTTGTTTGTGTTACTTAGAATAAACACCATTGCCTTCTTCCTGCATTCAAAAAAAGTTCTGGAGTGAAAGAAAGTGCGGCCTCTCGGACGGTCAGCCCCACCACTCCTTACTTACGTGTACTTATCTTGCACTCACTTGAGCATCATTGAAGTCCCCCACTGGCATTATGGCTCCACCAGAACTCTGTGCTCACGGGGCATTGCAACACTATATGTTAACATGACAGCAAGGATCTTTGGACATGCATATTGTCCACAGCTCCTCAACTCATGCGCGTGTCCCATTATCCCATTGGACTTCATTTACAAAGCAGCGGTTCAAAGATAAAATTATTGAGAATTTCAAGATGTCAACAGCAGAGCATTAAGCCAAGCGCAGGGCCCTTTGGAGCATGGGGCCCTGTGCAACTGTACTGGTTACGTGTCTTGAGGTTGACCCTGGAACTGAGAAAGGGTTCAAGGATTGGGTAGCTGGGAGAAAGCAGGTGGAGCAGAAATCCTTCACTCTGCCAAAAGAAATCTTTTATGATATTATGAAAGGCCCCTAAGCTATTGTACTTTCTGGTCCAATTTCTGTTAAGAACATCTGAAATTTTTGTTTATATCTTTGGCTAAGGAGGTAGAGAAGACAGGAGGAGACTCTGCCAATATTTACATTAGAGTTGACAAGGAAACTTTGCTGAGGCAGAAGTGAGAGATCAGGTAGTGAATCTATACTATATAGACTTTAATTCCTAATCATAAAGGAAATTTAAAAATACATTTTTAGTATCCCACTTATATGTTTAAAACAACTACTGGCCCTTAAAACTGCAGAATGGTGATCAGAGCAAAATAAGGAAAATTTTTCCATCCAGCTTATTTTGTATGAGAGTTTGATTTTGTGCAATTCAAGATTTATGTCATTATGCATTTATAAATGTCAGAATTATCAAATTACATAAAGAAATTTATAGTAATGTCTTTATTTGGGATTCAATAAGCTATCTTCCAGCCTGCAGTTTTCTGAAATTGGACTTTCCTTTGAATTTTGAAAAACTTTCACGTTTCCAAGAGTCTATATTCTATTTCCTACTGGGTTTCTGTGCCAAGGTGGCTGTTCTTTCCAACTTTCTCATCAACTAATGTTTTCTTACACAAAGTCTGTAGAACCCCATAGCTAAAGCTCTTTAGATTTGTAATGACTGGTTTCCAATATTTGAGTAGTTGTGTATGAAAATATCAAAGGCAGTTACTGAGTTGGTACTGTGCCTTCCCATGTACATCTATTAAACATAAGTATATAAATTGCAAAGTACCAGCCCCAAAGTGTTCCTGTCACTCACCCACAATTACCTTCTGAATAGTAAGGACGAGGTGACAGCTGGAAAAAAACAAACAAACAAACAAAACAAAACCTTTCCAATGGTTGGGTGCTGTGCCCAACTTAGAGAACTGCTTGTTGTCCCTGGTCATAGGACAGCATCCATATAGGAAGAATTAAGCCGCAGCCCAGAAAAATCCTGCTGTATGGATGGCCACTTTGGTTCATTTTGTTTCTAGTATATTTTCTCTTGGGAATGATCCAGTTTGGCAGTGTGGGCTTGCCAGTTAGTTACCAGTCCTCTTCCTTACTAGATATCAACAAAACTATCTGCAAGACTCAGGATAAGATGCAGGTCTTCTGCCTTTTCTCTATACTGTGTCCGTCTCCTCCTTTCAAAGATTCGCTGATGAAGGCCGGACGTGGTAGCTCATGCCTATAATCCCAACACTTTGGGAGCCGAGGCAGGCAGATCACCTGAGGTGAGGAGTTTGAAACCAGCCTGGCCAATATGGTGAAAGCCCATCTCCACTAAAAAATCCAAAAAAATTAGCCGGGCATGATGGTGGGAGCCTGTAATCCCAGCTACTCAGGAGGCTGAGGCAGGAGAATCGCTTGAACCCGGGAAGCAGAGGTTGCAGTGAGCTGAGATCATGCCATTGCACTCCAGCCTGGTGACAGAGCAAGACTCCGTCTCAAAAAAACAAAAAACAAAAAAAAAAGATTTGCTGACGGAGGTGGCCTTATTCCACAAGACCTATTTCTCCCGCCCCCCCAGAACAGCCTCACACTTTGCTCTTCTTTGCTCTTCATAAACAGCAAAGTACCTATTAGTTTCTCTTATAGTGGATGGAGGGGAACAAAGATTCTCTATCTCTCCACAGCCTGATTCTTTCTTTTTTTTTTTTTAATTATTTTGTTTTATTGGTTTTTTTGCATATTGAAGAGTTTATTTTGTTTACAAACCCTAATACTTATCAGTCACTGTTCTAAGCCCTATATGAAACCATTTAAACTTCCTAACAATCCCATGTAGTTGATTCTTTTTTTTTATTATTATACTTTAAGTTCTAGGGTACATGTGCACAACGTGCAGGTTTGATACATAGGTGTACATGTGCCATGTTGGTTTGCTGCACTCATCAACTCGTCATTTACATTAGGTATTTCTCCTAATGCTATTCCCTCCCTCAGCCCCACACCCCCTGACAGGCCCCTGTGTGTGATGTTCCTCATCCTGTGTCCAAGTTATCTCATTGTTCAATTCCCACCTATGAGTGAGAACATGTGGTATTTGGTTTTCTGTCCTTGTGATAGTTTGCTGAGAATGATGGTTTTCAGCTTTATCCATGTCCCTGCAAAGGACATGAACTCATCCTTTTTTATGGCTGCATAGTATTCCATGGTGTATATGTGCCACATTTTCTTAATCCAGTCTATCATTGATGGACATCTGGGTTGGTTCCAAGTCTTTGCTATTGTGAAGAGTGCCACAGTAAATGTATGTGTGCATGTGTCTTTATAGCAGCATGGTTTATAATCCTTTGGTATATACTCAGTAATGGGATGGCTGGGTCAAATGGTATTTCTAGTTCTAGATCTTTGAGGAATCGCCACACTGTCTTCCACAATGGTTGAACTAATTTACACTCCCACCAACAGTGTAAAAGCATTCCTATTTCTCCACATCCTCTCCAGCACCTGTTGTTTCCTGACTTTTTAATGAATGCCATTCTAACTGGCATGAGATGGTATCTCATTGTGGTTTTGATTTGCATTTCTCTGGTGACCAGTGATGATGAGCATTTTTTCATGTGTCTGTTGGCTGCATAGATGTCTTCTTTTGAGAAGTGTCTTCATATCCTTTGCCCACTTTTTGATGGGGTTGTTTTTTTCTTGTAAATTTGTTTGAGTTCTTTGTAGATTCTGGATATTAGCCCTTTGTCAGATGGGTAGATTGCAAAAATTTTCTCCCATTCTGTAGGTTGCCTATTCACTCTGATGGTAGTTTCTTTTGCTGTACAGAAGCTCTTTAGTTTAATCAGATCCCATTTGTCTATTTTGGCTTTCGTTGCCATTGCTTTTGGTGTTTTAGTCATGAAGTTCTTGCCCATGCCAATGTCCTGAATGGTATTGCCTAGGTTTTCTTCTAGGGTTTTTATGGTTTTAGGTCTAACATTTAAGTCTTTAAGCCATCTTGAATTGATTTTTGCATAAGGTGTAACGAAGGGATCCAGTTTCAGCTTTCTACCTATGGCTGGCCAGTTTTCCCCACACCATTTATTAAATAGGGAATCCTTTCCCCATTTCTTGTTTTTGTCAGGTTTGTCAAAGATCAGATGGTTGTAGATGTGTGGTGTTACTTCTGAGGGCTGTGTTCTGTTCCATTTGGTCTATACATCTGTTTTGGTACCAGTAGCATCCCAGCTCGATTCTTTCTTATTCATATTTCTACACTTATGACTTGGCTTTAAGGTACAACAATACACTTTGGAAGTTGCAAAGTTAACTATTATTTTTTAATCACGTAAAGCCTGATATCAATGAAAATGTCCTAAAAGCCATTAGATATACAGTTTCTTCTTAAAGGATAGATCTTACTTTGCACCTTGAAGCCCACTTTACTGTGAGGCTTGGCTCCACTTGAGTTTGGACTTTGGAGAGCAGGGCCTGCTATCCCGACAGGTTTAGTGGGCCCTGTGAAAGCATAGACAGTATAGTCTACACTTAAAAACATGAAATGTGAGGTTACTTGGGACCATTTCTTGGGAATGGTTTGTAAGTCTCTCTGTAGATGGTCTGTACGTTGTAGCATCTGAACTGCTCACGAGCAAGGAGCAGCATCTGAACTGCTCACGAGCGAGGAGAGAAATGGAGGCACTGGCCTCGTTGTCTGTAGCCAGCATTTCTTTTCCTCAGAAAAGACCCTAAACTTAGAACTTCCTCAAGCATAGAAAACATGTCCCCAGTGTTCAGAGAATCGGGAATGGCCCCTTCTCCCTAACCCAGTGGAGTTCTGGGTATAGCTGCTCTGTAGAGGGTGGATTGATAGACGGAACTCCTTTCGTCATGCTTTCCCACCAGTTACACATTGTAGCCATTTCAGGTTCAGCCATGCATGCCAGATTGAATGAAATGCTTTTTTTTAAGTCTGCAAAGCAGGAAAACATCTTTCTCTGACGGGTATTTTTTTACATATTTGTTAATGAGTGTCTGCACAATAAAGATATGGTCTGTAGCTTGTTTTCCAAGGAGGAATCCAATTTGGCTCTCATGTATGTTGCTGCTACTCAGATACAGTTTAATTCTTTAATTGAAGCAGCTGCAAAATAGCTTGTGGACAATGCAATGTTCCACAGGCTTTCCTGGAGCGGTCTGGGTGGAGACCACCTTCACTTTTGTTTTCTGAATCCCCTAAGCCCATCAGAGTGACTGTCAAGAAAATGTCTCTATGGCTGGTTGACCCAGCTGTTGGCCTGTTAAAGCTGCAATTAGGTCTCCACCTGACTTCACAGACTTGATTCTACTCTTTGTAGCCGGAAAGATGCTAGCATGATGCCCACCCTGGGCAAAGGAGTCAGCCAGTTACTTCCAACTGCCCTCCCAGAGATTTCTCCACTGGCTCAGCTTCTGCAGCCTGCCAAGAAGGCAGTGGTTATTATAAAACCTCTTCTTTAAGCACAGCACATGCGCTTTAACTTTCCTGACTTGTAGAAATACTTTTGGTGCAGAAAAGCTTAGGTGGTAAAAGAGGGCAAGAGCATTTGGGGAGAAAAAGGGCTTGCTGAAGCCCACAGGGGCTTGTACTCCTCTGCCCACCAACATCCAAAGGATGTGTCAGTGAAAGAAGGAACATGGGACCTCAGAATTAGCTCAAAAACTCTACTTACAGAGACTTTGCTGGCTGTGGGCCAACTAAACTATGAGCTCTTCAAGGTGTGAGACTGTATCTTAGTTATTTCTATCTGTCCAATACATCACAGGTGCTCAGCAAATGTTAATGAATGATGATGATGATGATATCTAGCCAAAAAGCCCTTATAATATCTATCTGTTTGTTTCTATTCAATGGAGGACCTTGCTCCTAGCCCAAATGTAAGACTTTCGGGCACATACATAAGCGGTACCTAGCTTTCACAGAAAGTTGCACCATTCACTTTTGTCCTTTGTCTTTTTTGCCCACTTTCTTTTTTCTGCATTTTTCCCCCATTGGTATTTATCCTCAGCTTGTTCTTTTGATTGGTCAGCTGTTTGAGTTCTGTCTTATCTGTCTTGGACCTTGTTTCCCTATTATTTATCCTTTCAAGAATATATTCAGATGTGCTCATATTGTGCAGGCATTTACAGAAGGTGATTATTAATATAACATCAGCTAATATAATATTTCACAGTGTCTACTACTCACCAGGAACTGGGCCGATCTCTTTGCATGCATTATCTTGCTAATTTTCACAACAACCTGATAAGATAGGCTAAAGTATCATCCTTTTTTTTTTTTCTTGTGGGATGGAGTCTCACTCTGTGGCCCAGGCTCGAGTGCAGTGGCACAATCTCAGCTCACTGCAACCTCCACCTCCTGGGTTCAAGCGATTCTCTTGCCTCAGCCTCCTAGTTAGCTGGGATTACAGGCACACACCACCACGCCCAGCTAATTTTTTTTTTTTATTTTTAGTAGAGATGGGGTTTTACCATATTGGCCAGGCTGGTCTTGAATTCCTGACCGTAAGTGATCCACCTGCCTCAGCCTCCTGAAGTGCTGAAATTACTGGTGTGAGCCACCACACCTGGCCCATCCTGTTTTATAGATGAGGATTCTGAGGCTTAAAGGGAAAGTTTTTGCCTAAGGAGGTGGTCTCATCTAGAAAGTGCTGAAGTTGAACTAGAATCCACATCTAACTTCTAATTACTGTTACCTGCATTATAGCTTGCAGAATGATGTAGAAGAGGTCTTCAGAATGAAACAAAACCTCTGCACCAGCAGACCTCTTGCCCAGACCTCTTGGGTGGACACTCTCCCTGAAAAAGCCCTATCCACCCAAACTCAGTCTTTAATTACTGCCTGCCAAGTTGCTTCTGACCAACTCCAGGCAAAAACTGTAAGTCACATTCAAAAGCCTCCCCTGATTATCCCAGTATTACGTCTTCTCACCCAGTACTACCTCTTCTCACCCAGTATTACCTCTTCTCACCATGTTTTGGGAAGAGCTGAAGGAATATTCTGGGGTACCAGACACTGGGAGGGAAGCTTTCCTTTACTATTACTTCTTGGGTAATAATCAAGCATCAAAGGAAGAAAACATTTACAAGCAGGAACTGGTTCTACCAACCAGGCCTGTGCCAGGCCCGTTTCTTGGCTTCACCTCATTCAGTTTTGACCACAGTCAAATACGAGAGGTTTCTATGGTTGAGGAACTTGGATCTCAGAGCAGTTTTGTGGCTTGCAGTGAGCACAGGTAAATAAAAGTTTTCATTGGAATTTCAATCCAGGGTGCCTGACTCCAAACCCCATGCTTTTCTGTCTACTAGGGATGTATGCAAACATCCAGAAATCCAAAATGGTCCAGGGAACCAGCTCCATTCCAAAGACTAAGATTGTAATACAAGGATTCCATGCTTGGAAACCTTAGTTGGCTGGGTGAATGGAAAAAAGTTTCTTAAGTGAGGATTAACAAAAGATTAGACATTCTTACATATCACCATCAAACACGAAATGTTAGGTTAATGGGATACTTTCTCCCTTCCTCCACTCCAGGTAAATAAACAAGCATCATGTGTCCACATGTGTATTTATGAGATACTCTCTGATGTTCTATGGGAAGGGAATGAACCAGTGTTTTCCATTTGCCACACTCTAGATCAGTGGTTCTCCAAATGAAGGGGTGGGATGGGAAGTGTGGGAAGTGTGATTTTGCTCCCCAAGGGACATTTAGCAATGTCTGGAGACATTTTTGGTTGTTATAGCTGGGTGGGGCATGAGGGGTGTGCTACTGACATAGGACAGGACAGGGCTGCTGCTAAATATCCTGCAATGCACCCCCTCGCCTCGCCCCCCCAACTCCCACCCCCCACCCAACAGAGAATTGCCAGGCCCAAGCTATCAATAGTGTTGAGGATGAAAGCCCTGCTCTGGGTCTTAGGATTGGGAAATAGTATGCTTTCTCTCAGGTTCCTGGGATTTGAAAGAAGGGATTATTCCTACAATATTTTCCTGGATAAAAATAACCCCTGAAACTAAGAACCACTCAGAGAGTCAGGGAGATCCTGGTAAATTTCGGAACTTTGGCAATCCTAGTGAAAAGCAGGAGATTTCTTATCACTTAACTTTTCTGCTTGCTGAATTCCAGCTTAAAATTGAGATTTTGGCAGACTGTTCCTTTTCTTTTTAAACCAGTGCTTCATTGATTATCACATTTGTCCCAGGTTTGTTCTTTGTATTTCAGGCCCCTACTCACAGTGTGAAGGTCTGGACAATGAGCTTCACATCTGGTGTTCTGGCTCTGTTCAGGTATTCCAAGTGCAGCAAAGAGGGATACAGGGCAGCTTGGGGGCAATTCAGGTGAGAGAGAAGTGCTTTTACCTCTTGCCTTTCCCTGCATGTAATTCAGCCAGTGAAGTATACCCTCCTGGTTTAGTAATTCTCACAGAAGCATTCAGAGACAGAAAAAAAAATGGGACTGATTTTTATCTCTAGGCAGTAGTGGCTCTAAATTTTTAAGAGAGTTTCACAGTGAAGTCACTAATTAGTGAGATAAGATATTTTTCCCCTTCTGGCTACATACTGACATTTTACCCTTTTCATCAGGCACTTTTAATTCTGGCAACATTTTTTATTTATAGATTCAGAAAACTGCAATAGGGAGATTTAGCTACATAATTTTAGTACATTCATTCATTCATTCAACAAATATTTATTTATAAAGCACCGAATACATACTTAGACCCTGTGCTGGGTGCTGGGTGCTGCGGCTGCAACTGTGTCACTTGGGTAAATTGCTTTCTGTCGCTGAGTTTCAATATCTTTATTTGTAAAATAGGACAAACAACAGTACCTCTTTATAGGATTGTTTCCTGAATTCAATGAGATAATATATGTGAAGGGCCGAGCACATCTTAAGCACTCTAGAAATGTTCACTGACATTGTTATGAACAAACACGGACCCTTCTGCCACTGAAGGGTCTAGTAGAGAGGACAGGTAAACAGGCAATTCACATATAGTGTGACCCGTGCTGTAAGGGATGGAGGTCAGCGGGGAGAACTGCAGGAATCCACAGGGTGGAGTACAAAAGAAACCCTAACCTGGACTTGGGAGTTCAGGGAGGCTTCCTAGAGGAGGTTTCAGTGGAGCTTGTGGGGAGAGGGAGGAATTGATATATATTTGGGTATTTTACATACGACGTGCTTGTAGTGCTGTAGAAAAGGTAGTTAGAAACACAGATCCATTTTTAAAACAACACGACTTTGAAAGCAGAGAAATAATCAGATCTCCCATTTTAAGAATAAGGAAGTTATCAACAGAAATATGTGTATACATCTTAAAAAATGAAAACTTTTTTTCATTTTAAATGTTCATTCCTGAAAGTTTAGAAAATATTCTTAAAAAGAAAATGCTTTATAATCCTGCTACCCAGAGATAACAACTATTTTCATTTATATGTATATCCTTCAGGTTTAACTGCACAGAGACAGGTTTTATTTCCCCTTAAAACAGGATAATTCTATTTTAGAGTCTGCTTTTATTCTGCACACTGTAATGACCATTTTTGACATCATTATATTCTTCTAAAATATAATTTCTAGTGACAAAGTATCCATAGTTGGAGCTATAATTTGTTTACTCATTAATTGATTTATTGAACTTTGCTTTCAAGATTTTTCCCCATTAAAAATAATGCTATAATGACCATTGAACCAAGATTCTTTGGTAATAAAAAAATCAAGGAGGAAGGGAATGTAGGTAACTTAAGCAGAGAAGAAAAGGTAAAGCAGCTGGCTTGAAAAGGGTAGGATCCAGGGCAACACAGGAGATCTAGATGTCGGCACCCATGGTACCTGGATCCTATCCTGTCTTAAGATCAGTCTCCTTAAAGTGCCACTCCATGGAATAAATCGTCTCCAGCCACTCTCAGTCGTCTTGACCACACCACCCAGTTTTCAGATTCCCTGGAGAGAAAGTCCAACGAGTTCAATATGATTGCTTGCCTCAAGAGAGACCAGGGAACCTAAGTAAACAGTATATAACTGGCTGGGCGCGGTGGCTCACGCCTGTAATCCCAGCACTTTGGGAGGCCGAGGCAGGCGGATTGCCTGAGGTCAGGAGCTCGAGACCAGTCTGGCCAACATGGTGAAACCCTGTCTCTGCTAAAAATACAAAAAAAATTAGCTGGGTGTGGTGGCGTGTGCCTGTAATCCCAGCTACTTGGGAGGGTGAGGCAGGGGAATTGCTTGAACCAGGGAGGTGGAGGTTGCAGTCAGCTGAGATCGCACCACTGCATTCCAGCCTGGGTGAAAGAGCAAGACTGTCTCAAAAAAAAACAACAACAACAACAAAAAAACAAAGTATATAACCAGAGCCAAATGATTTCCTAAAAGAAAATCCAGATGCTGTGACCAGAAGGAGGATATTAGAGAAGAAAACCAGCAATGGTCACTACAACCATCTTACAGATAAATCTTTGAACAAATCTGTGATTATTTCCTAAAAATAAATTATAAGAAGTGAAATGGGTATGCAGCAATTAAGGCTTTTGATACGTATTGCCAAGTTACTCTCAAGAAAGTTTATTTCCAGAAATTCATTCCTTTTTTTTTCTGTTTTTTTATTTTTTTATTTTTATTTTATTATTATTATACTTTAAGTTTTAGGGTACATGTGCACAATGTGCAGGTTAGTTACATATGTATACATGTGCCATGCTGGTGTGCTGCACCCATTAACTCGTCATTTAGCATTAGGTATATCTCCTAAAGCTATCCCTCCCCCCTCCCCCACCCCACAACAGTCCCCAGAGTGTGATGTTCCCCTTCCTGTGTCCATGTGTTCTCATTGTTCAACTCCCACCTATGAGTGAGAACATAAGGTGTTTGGTTTTTTGTTCTTGTGATAGTTTACTGAGAATGATGATTTCCAATTTCATCCATGTCCCTACAAAGGACATGAACTCATCATTTTTTATGGCTGCGTAGTATTCCATGGTGTATGTGTGCCACATTTTCTTAATCCAGTCTATCATTGTTGGACATTTGGGTTGGTTCCAAGTCTTTGCTATTGTGAATAGTGCCGCAATAAACATATGTGTGCATGTGTCTTTATAGCAGCATGATTTATAGTCCTTTGGGTATATACCCAGTAATGGGATGGCTGGGTCAAATGGTATTTCTAGTTCTAGATCCCTGAGGAATCGCTACACTGACTTCCACAATGGTTGAACTAGTTTACAGTCCCACCAACAGTGTAAAAGTGCTCCTATTTCTCCACATCCTCTCCAGCACCTGTTGTTTCCTGACTTTTTAATGATTGCCATTCTAACTGGTGTGAGATGGTATCTCATTGTGGTTTTGATTTGCATTTCTCTGATAGCCAGTGATGGTGAGCATTTTTTCATGTGTTTTTTGGCTGCATAAATGTCTTCTTTTGAGAAGTGTCTGTTCATGTCCTTCACCCACTTTTTGATGGGGTTGTTTGTTTTTTCTTGTAAATTTGTTTGAGTTCATTGTAGATTCTGGATATTAGCTCTTTGTCAGATGAGTAGGTTGCGAAAATTTTCTCCCATTTTGTAGGTTGCCTGTTCACTCTGATGGTAGTTTCTTTTGCTGTGCAGAAGCTCTTGAGTTTAATTAGATCCCATTTGTCAATTTTGGCTTTTGTTGCCATTGCTTTTGGTGTTTTAGACATGAAGTCCTTGCCCATGCCTATGTCCTGAATGGTAATGCCTAGGTTTTCTTCTAGGGTTTTTATGGTTTTAGGGCTAACATTTAAGTCTTTAATCCATCTTCAGTTGATTTTTGTATAAGGTGTAAGGAAGGGATCCAGTTTCAGCTTTCTACATATGGCTAACCAGTTTTCCCAGCGCCATTTATTAAATAGGTAATCCTTTCCCCATTTCTTGTTTTTGTCAGGTTTGTCAAAGATCAGATAGTTGTAGGTATGCGGCGTTATTTCTGAGGGCTCTGTTCTGTTCCATTAGTCTGTATCTCTGTTTTGGTACCAGTACCATGCTGTTTTGGTTACTGTAGCCTTGTAGTATAGTTTGAAGTCAGGTAGCATGATGCCTCCAGCTTTGTTCTTTTGGCTTAGGATTGACTTGGCGATGCGGGCTCTTTTTTGGTGCCATATGAACTTTAAAGTAGTTTTTTCCAATTCTGTGAAGAAAGTCATTGGTAGCTTGATGGGGATGGCATTGAATCTATAAATTACCTTGGGCAGTATGGCCATTTTCATGATATTGATTCTTCCTACCCATGAGCATGGAATATTCTTCCATTTGTTTGTATCTTCTTTTATTTCATTGAGCAGTGGTTTGTAGTTCTCCGTGAAGAGGTCCTTCATGTCCCTTGTAAGTTGGATTGCTAGGTATTTTATTCTCTTTGAAGCAATTGTGAATGGGAGTTCACTCATGATTTGGCTCTCTGTTTGTCTGTTATTGGTGTATAAGAATGCTTGTGATTTTTGTACATTGATTTTGTATCCTGAGACTTTGCTGATATAACATAAAATTTGCTATTTTAACAATTTTTAAGTTTGCTATTCAGTGTTATGAAGTACATTCACAATGGTATGCAACCATCTCTACTAGCTATTTCCAAAATTTTTTTATCACTGAATAACAACTCTGTAACCATATGCAATATCTCCGTATTCTTGCCTCCCCCTTCCACCTTTGGTAGCCTTATTCTACTTTCTGTGAATTTACCTATTCTAGATCATTCATGTAAGTGGAATCATACAACATTTGTCCTTTTGTGTCTGGCTTATTTCACTTAGCATGTTTTCAAGGTTCATCTATTTTATACCATGTTTCAGAAAGTCACTCCTTTTTACATCTGAATAATATTCCATTTATGTATGTATATAAATATATATGTGTGTGCCATATTTTGTTTATCCATTCGTCTGTTGATGGACTCTTGGGCTGTTTTCACCTTTTGACTATTGTGAATAATGCTGCTGTGAACATCCATGTACAAGTATCTGTCTGAGTTCCTGTTTTCTGTTCTTTTGGGTATATGCCTAGGAGTGGAATTGCTGGATCATGTGATAATTCTATATTTAAATTATTGAGGAACCACCAAACTTTTACCTAGTGGCTGTACCATTTGACAATTCATTACTGATACTAAACACTAGGAAATGTTTCATTGGCATACTAGACTTTCATGATCTGACTCTCCAAGTTGTTGATAAGAATGGTTCAAATGCATTTCTGCCAAAAAATAGCTCTTACCAAAAGCATATTGTTGTCATTTTTTTCCAGCAAACTTGTCAGTTCTGCCCTGATTTTTTGAGCCCAGACAACATCATCTACCTTTTGACAGTGAGCAGATGAAGGCATTCCTTTGTAATTTTTTGTGCAAGTTTATGATTGCTTTCACTTGCAGCACACCTGGAATTCTGACTTCATGTTCCAGGACTTCTGGTGCCCCTTATGTGATGACCCTCTGGACTGTAATTCAAGGTTGAGGGCTTCATGGGTCTCCATTCCACTCATTTCTCTAGTTTGAGCATCACCCCCATTATATTGGGTTAAATGTTTCTCACTGCTGCCAGTGGCTGCTCCGTGGAACCCCAACTGAGCAAATGCCTCCTCCCACTATTACTCACATCTGGGTTTGATGAAGCTGAAAACATAAAAATTATGTAATTTTTTTTCAATGTTTATTACCTAAAGTCCAGTCATAGATAAGACTAGGTAAGAGAAGCAAGGGGCAGGAGGCCATACAAGGGGAACATAGATACCTCAAGGCCCTCATAGTTACAACGGTTTATTGAAAACCCTTACGTTCTAAATGCTATATTAGACTCTAGGGATACATCTGTGAGAAAACATAATCCTATCATTATGAAATTCATAGTCTAGAAGGAAAGACACATATGAATCAGATAATCCCACCAATAAATATGTAAATACAAATTGAATCAAGTGTCCCAGGAGAAAGAAATGGTTCTATGAGAACATAAGACACAGAAATGTGATTTCACCCAGGCAAGGGATGTGGGTGGTCCAAGAAGTCTTCCCTGGGAAAATGACCCTTGAGCTAATATCTCAGTTGATTTAACAAAGTGTGCCTGTGTGTGTGTGTGTGTGTGTGTGTGTGTGTGTGTGTTGGGGTGGGAGTGGAATGGGTCTGGGAGGAGTGGAGTGGGAGGTAAGTGGAGAAACAGAAAGGCCCTGTCCTTGAAGGGAGAGAGAAAACCACCAACATCCTTAAGCATGAAAGGCCAGATAGAGAAAGGTGAATCAGTAAGGAGACAATTCATATTAAAAAGCACTGATCTTCCTACTTTACCCAGCAAGAAATGGGAAGCCATTTGACAATTTTTTTTTTTTTTTGAGACGCAGTCTCACTCTGTCACCCAGGCTGGAGTGCAGTGGTGCGATCTTGGCTCACTGCAACCTCCGCCTCCCGGGTTCATGCCATTCTCCCACCTCAGCCTCCCGAGTGGCTGGGACTACAGGTGCCCACCACCACGCCCGGCTAATTTTTTTTTGTATTTTTAGTAGAGACGGGGTTTCACCGTGTTAGCCAGGATGGTCTCGATCTCCTGACCTCGTGATCCGCCCGCCTCGGCCTCCCAAAGTGCTGGGATTACAGGCGTGAGCCACTGCGCACAGCCGCCATTTGACAATTTTAAGTAAAGTAGCCTAAAAATGGGTTGGAGGGTATTTCATTACCTCTAGAGGGGCAGCAAGGGAAATAGTAGCTTTCAAAATTTCTAAAGATGCTTAAGTCACATGAAAACTTTCTGGATCTGCCTTGCAGCTCCCTCTCTGTGGAGGAAGTTGGAGCAGCAGAGCTCTTTCCCTCACTCGTTAGCTCTGGCATCCTGCCACATCTGGTGCAAAAACCAATGGTAATGTTCCACTCCATTTCTTCTTGGCTCTCCAAGGTCAAATATCTAGATGAAGAGTAGCTACTGGTTTAGCATTTGTGCCTATTAGAATTAATTAGGTTTTTACAACTTTGGAAACCACACAACAGGCTCCAGGAAGGAAAAATATTTGTCATTTTGCCATCACACTTGGGAGCACTTATAATTCCCAGAAGCAAAAACTGTTGAGATTAAATAAGCTCATGCACCTGCAGCAAGGCCTGTCAGTGCCCAGGGAAACCATGACCTTTCAACTTTACAATTATTTCATTCTCATCAGATTCAGGAGGTGAATCTTAATTTGATCATTTATTCAATCAAATAATATGTATTAAATCCCAGTATCTATGGCACTGGGGATGCAAAGATACAAGCCCTGATCTCAAGAAACTTCCTTCCAACCATCCTGAACCTTCCCAACACACACGTGCGTGCACACACACACAAACACACACATACACACACCATAGTTACGTTTTCAGGACAACTTGAAGCATACCTGTGTACATAGTAGAATATTTTCATGAGGTAAAAAATATATTTTAATTAATAAAAAGAAACAGCAACACATGGCTGGGCACGGTGCCTCACACCTGTAATCCCAGCAATTTGGGAGGCCAAGGCGGGCGGATCACGAAGTCAGGTGATCAAGACCATCCTGGCTAACACGGTGAAACCCTGTCTCTACTAAAAATATAAAAAATTAGCCAGACGTGGTGGCGTGTGTCTGTAGTCCCAGCTACTCTGGAGGCTAAGGCAAGAGAATCGCCTGAATATGGGAGGCAGAGGTTGCAGTGAGCCAAGATCGCGCCACTGCACTCCAGCCTGGGCGACAGAGCAAGACTCTGTCTCAAAAAAAAAAAAAAAAAAAAAAAAAATAGCAACACATTAAATACTTCATTAAATACTTTTATGTATCAGGCACTGTAATAGATGTTTCCAGATATATTATCTCATTAAATCCTGATGAGGAAACTGAAATTTTGAGTCAATACATAACTTTGTAGAATTTGAATATGTGTTTCAATTCTAAGCAAATTACTTCTCCACTTTTGTTTCATGGTGAAGCTGTCCGCAAATTCCTCCAGTTATAAAAAATAATTTCCTCTTCTGAATTCCCAAAGTACTACAAGTGGTTCCTGCTCATGTGATGTTTACTTTAGTCAGCCTCATTTCACAGAGGGTTGTTTACATGCATCTTTGGCCCTGTGGCCCTCCATGACAGAAAGATGTCTTGTTCATCTTTGCATTCCCCCAGGCCGCACAGGAAACCTTACGCACTAGGAATATGTGCTCAGAAAATGCTTGTAGAATGAAAGGACTGGCTAACATATTCACTGCTGTGTCTATGTTGGTCAGAGCCTAGGGTCAGAGTCCAGGGCCACAACCCAGTTTCCCCTTCTCACCCCTGGCTCTGTAGTATATCATCAAAAATCTCATGGGCCTGCAGTGTAGACAGTCCAGTTCACAAACCCAAGCCTGATCACACCTCCATAAGTAGGTTCCCTTTGCCACCTTTCTGGCCTAGCAGTGCACACTCTACTGGTTTGCTCTCAGGAAGCCAGACTCTAGGTTGCAGCCCATGCAGATCCTGGCAAAAAGCTAGGGATAAGATCTGAGCAGAGGATTCGGGGGCCTGAGTATTCAGAGCATGGTCTAGAAAGGGGTGCTAGCTCAAGGTGGGCATAAGTCCTTGGTCCTGTGGACTTGCCCCATGGAAAGGGGTGTAACTAAAAGAGAGCTGGGGCTTGGCCTTCTGAAACAAGGGTCCTCTTGGCCAGCTATAGGTATTGGAAATAGTAAACCTGAGAAATAGTGAGTGAAGTAAGTAAAGACAAAACATTTCAAAAATATGCATTAGATTCATATTTATCAGTAAATGTGATTAAAAAAAACTTCAGAACTAAATTTCAGGAAGACATAATGCACATTTGTGAGTTAATATTATTACTTTGTTTGATTCTTTTTTCTTTTAGTATGCTCCCTGGGAAAATGACCCTTGAGCTAATATCTGAGTTTCAGGGAAAATGACCCTTGAGCTAATATCTGAGTTTCAGTTAACAAAGTGTGCGTGTGTGTGTGCGTGTGTATCCTTGGCAGAGCTTGATAGCACTAAGCTTTTATGGCTGAGGTTGGGATAGGAGGGGCAGGATGAGGAGAGAAGAGAAATGCTGCCGTTGTTGCTGCACTACCAGTAGCCATTCCAACCTCCCGAGTTAAGCATTTGAGCATTTAAGAAGCTATGAAGCCGGGTGCGGTGGCTCACGCCTATAATCTCAGCACTTTGGGAGGCTGAGGCGAGTGGATCACGAGGTCAGGAGTTCGAGACCAGCCTGGCCAAGATGGTGAAACCCCATCTCTACTAAAAATACAAAAATTAGGCGGGCGCGATGGCAGACGCCTGTAATCCCAGCTACTCGGGAGGCTGAGGCAAGAGATTCGCTTGAACCCAGGAGGCGGAGGTTGCAGTGAGCTGAGATCGTGCCATTGCACTCCAGCCTGGGTGACAAAGCAAGACTCCGTCTCAAAAAAAAAAAAGCAAAAAAGGCTATGAATCCTGTTTTATGCTCATTCTGTATATCCAGTCAATCACCAAATCTTATCAATGCTATCTCCTAAATATCTCCCAAACCTCTCTTCTAAGTTAACTTTCTCACTTTAATCAAAACTATCATCTTTCATCTAAACTAACCTCTTTTTTTTCTTCTTCTGTTTTTGTTTTGTTTTGTTGTTGTTGTTGCTTTTGAGATGGAGTCTCTGTCGCCAGGCTGGAGTGCAGTGGCGTGATGTTGGCTCACTGCAACCCCCGCTTCCTGGGTTCAAGTGATTCTCCTGGCTCAGCCTCCCAAGTAGCTGAGACTACAGGCGCCCACCACTATGCCCAGCTAATTTTTGTATTTTTAGTAGAGACGGGGTTTCACCATGTTGGCCAGGATGGTCTTGATCTCTTTACCTTGTGATGCACCCGCCTCGGCCTCCCAAAGTGCTGGGATTACAGGCGTGAGCCACCACGCCGTCTAAACTAAACTCTTAAGTGGTTTCCTCCAATTTACTTTCTACATAGCTGTGAAAGTCAACTTGCTAAAAGTAAATTGAATAATGCCGTTTTCTCTCCTAAAATTCTGCAATGGCTTCTCATTTATTGTAAGATGAATTCCGAAATCCTTCGGTCTCTATGATCTGCCCTACTACCCTCATCTTATCCCACTATTGCCTTAACTTGCTGAGCTCCAGCTGAATTGGTCTGCTTTCAAATTCTCAAACACACCAAACTCCTTCCCATCTCACAGTATTTGTGTATGCTCTTTCTGTTGCGCCAACCACTTTATGTCCCCTCCCTTCTTTTCCTCAAATCTTAAATGTTCCTTCATGAGAGACTTCCTCCCTGGCCCTCAGACATGGTCACACCTTCTAATGTCTGCTCTCATAGAGTCCTGCCCTACTTCTTCTTACCATTAGCACTACGAAAATTAAGTAATTGTTTAACTCATTGGCTTAAGGACTGTCTTTCTTGCTAGGTTAGAAAGTTCATGATGCCAAGAACTTAAGCATAGTAGGCATTCCATAATTAAATTCTAGCACCTCCTATAGCCAGGCACTCTACTAGGCACTGGGCTATAGGAATTGTTAGTGAGTCTTAGACCTTGGGGAACACATAGTTGAGCAATTAATTCAGCAAATTCTGTAACCTTCTGTCAGTTTCTCTTTTCCTATTTATTTTGGTTCAACTCACTCCATATACTACTTTGTCTAGCTTTCAGACAGCAATTGACTTTTTGACAAATACTAAAGAAAAAGAAAAGATTTAAAACCTCTGTCTTTTTAGTGTCATCTGCTATTAGTTTTCCCTTTCCAACTAATAAATGGACACTATTTTTCTTCAACCTCTCCTCACATCTAATACATTTAAAGAATGTCTGTCTGTGTCTCTCTTTGTCCCTTGGAAATTATAATGCATGCATGCCTTCCTTTGGATTTTTTTTTTTTATTGACATTTAAAAAACATTGTATTTGCCTTCCTTCTTAATGACTCTTACTGTCTGCAAACTTTTTATTACCTTCCCTTCCAGGAAATGTCTTTGTTGTTGTTATTGTTAGATGTGTCTGTGTATTCTTTCTTTTTTTCCTATCCTGTGCATAAAGATAACTTTATGCATTTTCATGTCATTGCCTTAAGAAATATTCAGGAGTCATTTCATTTGTTTCATTTTATTTATGATTACATAAATGGAACCCATTCATAATAAAATGAAAGAAAGATAGGGAGGGAAGAAGGGAAGGAAAGAAGAGAAGAAGGAGGAACAAAGGGAGGAAGGAGGTGAGCATGGAAATCTAATTTGATTCTGCTGAGAGCTGGATTACATAAGGACATGATAAGGACAGAGAGGGGGAGGATGGAGTTTGAAAAAAATAGCTAGAATAGATAGGGAACTGAGAGAAATGCAAGGATGAAAAAGGAGTCTGAAAATGGTACATGGAGCTAAGAAAAGGTGAAAATTCCATATTCACCTGGCTTTCAACCCACTATCAGCCAACTTAAAAACCAAAACCCTCCATTGCCCTGAGGAAAGACATGGTAAACTAACATCAAATCATCATAAACTCTTCTCTCTTTGGGTAAAACAATGCAGAGATGCCAGCCTATACCTGGGTCAGTAACGTCGTCTTCCTAAAGGAATCTCTGATAAACAAATAATATAAAACTTTTCATGTATTATCTTTTAAATATATTATTTGACACATACAAAACATTATCTGTGCCTATATGTTACTTTTAAAGCAAAATAATACACTCAGGACCTGTGAATCCACCACTCCACCCCAAAACTAAAACATTACCAATAACTCCCATCAACCTATGAGTTCCCTTACTACCCCATTTCCCTGATTTCTCCTGTCCCACCCAAGGTAACCATTATTCTAAATTTTATGTTTATTAACCTATTCATATACACATAAACACACAACTTCATTACAAATATATGTGTGCTTAAGCAATATGCATGAGCTAATTGTAAACAGATATTTTTAAAAACAAAAAGAGCAAACATTTGCCTACAGTATACGAGAAGCATACAGCTATTACCTACATCACATGCTTTACCTGGTTACACTATCCTTGAATTGGGGATGGGAGTAAAAAATGAAGGCTTCTGTCCAGTAATGTACACTTTTGGAAATGGAAATGAAGAGATCCATCACAAATGGTTTTCATAGAATAGCAAAAGGGTAGGTAGGGAGAAGAGAAACATAGAAGCACTTTGAAAGCACTCTCTAGAAACGGAAAATCAGGCCAGGTTCAGAAGCTCACGCCTGTAAATCCCACTGCTTTGTGAGGCCAAGCTGGGAGGATCACTTGAGGAGTGATCAGGAGTTTAAGACTAGAGTGGGCAACATAGCAAGACCCTGTCTCTACAAAAAAAATTAAAAGTTAGCTGGGTATAGTGGTGCACACCTGTAGTCCTGGCTACTTGTGAGGCTGGGGGAACCTGAGGCAGGAGGATCACTTGAACCCAGGAGGTTGAGGCTGCGATGAGCTGTGGTTACACACCACTGCACTCCAGCATGGGCAGCAAAGCAAGACCTTGTCTCAAAAAAAAAGAAAGAAAAGGAGAAAGAAATGGAAAATCAGTGAATCTGCCAACAGGACAAGTTTGGGGGTTAACACTGTATTTTCCTTATTGCTTTGCATACTACTAAATGGTTAATAGCAAACTCCTAAAAATAAAATGTTTTTTGACTTAATTCTCTAAACTGAAAAGGTTTTCACATTTTCTCCTCCATTAAAGATTTATTTTCATTATAAAAGATCTAGGACCATTTCTTAATAGAGAAAAAGTACATAATTGGGAACTTTCACCTTCAAAGCAGAAAGAGAAAATAAAGATTCCCTACTTGGAAGGAGTTCTTTTTCAGTTTTTTTCATCTTTATAGATAAAAAGACTCAGTATCATAAAAAGGTAAATTCTCCTCATTTGAATTATAAATTCTATGCAGTTCCAAAGTTCTAACAGATTTTGTTTAGATACTAGATAATCTGATGCCGAAGTGTCTATAACTGAGCAAAGACTAAAGATTAACAAAGCCATTTCTAAGAAAGGAGGACTCGCTCTATCAGATTTCAACACAGTATAAAATAATAGTAATTAAAACAGTGTGGTATTAGTACAGGACAAAGAAACAAGGCAGAATAGAGGCCCAGAAACAGACTCATGAATATGTGGGAGTTTAATACAGGACACGGGGCATTTCAGATCACTGAAGAAAGGAGAGACGATGTAATAAATGATGCTGGTGTAATTGGACTATCCATATGGAAAAATATGAAATTAGATACCTATCTCATAAGTACCCTAGACCAATTCTAGATTGGTTAAAGACTTATCCATGAAAGAAAAAAAACTTTAAAAGTTTAAAAAGAAAATATAGAATATCTTTATGAACTAGATATAGAGAAGGACTTCTTAACACACAAAAAGAGAAAATTAAGAAGTCTGAAAGCGATGAGTGTGGGCAAGGATGTAAATCAAGAGGAGACCATACGGACACTGGTGGAGGGAGTATAGTTGGAATAGCTGGAATCACTTTGGGAAACAACTGGGCATTATCGTGTAAAGTGTCATACATATACCTGTATATGACACAGCAATTCCACTCTTAGGTATATACTCTAGAACGGGCTTCTTAAACTTTAATAAGCATCAGAATCACCTGGAGTGTCACACAATTTTGGATCCTCACTCCCTGGATATTCTAAATCATTAGGCCTGGGGTGAAGTCCGTTAATTTGCATTTCTTTGAAGCACCCAGCTGATGAAGTTGCTGCTGGTCCCCAATCACAGTTGGAGTAACATTCCTCTAGATTTTCTCGCTTGTATATAAGGAAACAGGAACAAGAATTTCAAAACCACATTGCTTATAATAGCAAAAGTCTGCACACAAATATCCATCAGTAGGAGAATAGATAAATAAATTGTAGGATGTTCACACAATGAAGTATTATACAAAATTAAAAAGGAACAAACTGTAAGTGCATGTAACAACCTGGATGAATCTTAGAAGCATAAAGTTAAGTGAAAAAATTAAGACACAGGAAATTACATACCATTTTTATAAAGCTAACACACTGAATAATATATTGCTTATGAGTAGATATGTGGATAAAGCTATAAAATATAAAGTAAGGAAATAACGGCAAAGAGAAGAATCACATAACTCAATGCAACAGTATGGGTATTACAGTAGTTTTTTTTTTTTTTTTTTTTTGAGATGGAGTCTCACTCTGTCACCCAGGCTGGAGTGCAGTGGTGCGATCTCAGCTCATTGCAAGCTCCACCTCCTGGGTTCACGCCATTCTCCCGCCTCAGCCTCCCGAATAGCTGGGACTACAGGTGCTTGCCATCACGCCCAGCTAATTTTGTTTTTGTATTTTTAGTAGAGACGAGGTTTCACAGTGTTAGCCAGGGTGGTCTTGATCTCCTGACCTCGTGATCTGGCCACCTCGGCCTCCCAAAGTGCTGGGATTACAGGCGTGAGCCAATGCACCTGGCCCTATTACGGTAGCTTTTACAGTGGATGGTACGTTCTCATGTGCTTCAGAACTATCATGTAAGTTACATATAGTCTGCTGTATATGGAAACACATACATAATATACATAAAATGGAAAAAAATTTAAATGAGAGTCAGACAATAAGGTGAGCTAAAGGAGACAAGAAAAGATTACAAGGAAACTAAAATTATAATAACAATTAAAATGTTCATTGGACATAGTAAATAACAGAAATAGTCCTGAAAAAAATATGTATAGCAATGTGGAAGACAAACTTGAGACAACCTCTTGCAGAGTGAAAAACAAAATGTTTAAAAAATAATCAGAAAGGAGATGATGTGCAGAACTGAGGATAGAGATCTAATAGATTCCTGAAGCAGAGATTGGAGCAATAGAAAGAAATACGAATTCAAAGCTACATTTATTTATTTATTTCACCTTTAGTATTCTACCTTAATCCAAAAAAATATAAATAAGTTATTCAGTGATTTTTTTTCCCATAAGTTATTGGGGTAAAAGTGGTATTTGGTTACATGAGTAAGTTCTTTAGTGGTGATTTGTGAGATTTTTGCTGTGCCCATCACTCGAGCAGTATACATTGCACCCTATTTGTAGTCTTGTATCGCTTGCTCCCCTCCCACTCTTCCCCCCAAGTCCCCAAAGTCCACTGTATCATACTTATGCCTTTGCATCCTCATAGCTTAGCTCCCACATATCAGTGAGAACATATTTGGTTTTCCATTCCTGAGTTAGTTTACTTAGAATAATAGCCTCTAATCTCATCCAGGTCGCTGCAAATGCCATTAATTCATCCTTTTTATGGCTGAGTAGCATTCCATTGTATAAATATACCACAGTTTCTTTATTCACTTGTTGATTGGTGGGCATTTGGGTTGGTTCCATGATTTTGCAATTGTGAATTGTGCTGCTATAAACATGCGTGTGCAAGTATCTTTTTCATATAATGACTTATTTTCCTCTGGGTAGATACCCAGTAGTGGGATTGCTGGATGAAATGGTAGTTCCACTTTTAGTTCTTTACAGAATCTCCACACTGTTTTCCATAGTGGCTGTACTAGTTTACATTCCCACCAGCAGGGTAGAAGTGTTCCCTGTTCACTGCATCCACACCAACAACTACTGTTTTTTTATTTTTTGATTACAGCCATTCTTGCAGGAGTAAGGTGGTATTGCATTGTGGTTTCGATTTGCATTTCCCTGATCATTAGTTATGTTGAGCATTTTCTTTTACTCTTTTTTTTTCTTTTTTTTTTTTCAGATGGAGTCTTGCTGTTGTCACCCAGGCTGGAGTGCAATGGCGTGAGCTTGGCTCACTGCAACCTCCACCTCCCGGGTTTCAGCAACTCTCCTTCCTCAGCCTCCTGAATAGCTGAGATTACAGATGCCTGCCACCATGCCCAGCTAATTTTTGTATTTTTAGTAGAGACAGGGTTTCACTGTGTTGGCCAGGCTGATCTCAAACTCCTGGCCTTAGGTGATCCAACCGCCTCGGCCTCCCAAACTGCTGGGATTACAGGCGTGAGCCACTGCACCAGGCCTATTGAGCATTTTTTCATATGTTTGTTGGCCATTTGTAAATCTTCTTTTGAGTATTGTCTATTCATGTCCTTAGCCCACTTTTTGATGGATTGTTTGTTTTTTTCTTACTGATTTGTTTGAGTTCGTTGTAGATTCTGGATACTAATCCTTTGACAGATGTATAGATTGTCTGTTTACTCTGCTGACTGTTCCTTTTGGCGTGCAAAAGCGCTTTAGTTTAATTAAGTCCCAACTATTTATCTTTGTTTTTATTGCATTTGCTTTTGGGTTCTTGTTCATGAAATCCATGCCTAAACCAATGTCTAGAGGATTTTTCCAATGTTGTCTTCTAGAATTTTTATAGTTTCAGATTGTAGATTTAAGTTCTTAATCCAGCTTGAGCTGATTTTTGTATAAGGTGAGAGATGAGGATGCAGTTTCATCCTCCTACATGTGGCTAGCCAGTTATCCTAGCACCGTTTGTTGAAAAGTGTAATGTTTCCCCACTTTATTTTTTTGTTTGCTTTGTTGAAGATCAGTTGGCTGTAAGTATGTGGGTTTATTTCTAGGTTCCCTATTCTGTTCCATTGGTCTATATGCCTATTTTTATATGATTACCATGCTGTTTTGGTGACTATGGCCTAATGGTATAGTTTGAAATCAGGTAGTGTGCAATGCCTCCAAATTTGTTCTTTTTGCTTAGTCTTGCTGTGGCTATGCAGGCTCTTTTTTGGTTCCATATGAATTTTAGAATTGTTTTTTCGAATTCTGTGAAGAATAATGGCAGTATTTTGTTGGGGATTGCATTGAATTTATAGATTGTTTTTGGAAGTACGGTCATTTTCACAATATTGACTCTACCCATCCATGAGCATGGGATGTGTTTCCATTTGTTTGTGTCATCTGTGATTTCTTTAAGCAGTGTTTTGTAGTTTTCCTTGTAGAGGTCTTTCACCTCCTTGGTTAGGTATATTTTTAAGTTTTTGTGGGGTTTTTTTGCAGATATTGTAAAAGGGGTTGAATTCTTGATTTGATTCTCCACTTGGTTGCTGTTGGTGTATAGAAGAGGTACCAATTTGTGTACATTAATCTTGTATTCAGAAACTTTGCTGAATTATTTTATTAGTTCTAGGAGCTTTCTTGGAGGAGTCTTTAGGGGTTTCAAAGTAAACGATCATATCATCAGCACACAGTGACAGTTTGACTTCCTCTTTACCGATTTGGGTGCCCTTTCTTTCTCTTGCCTGATTGCTCTGGCTAGGACTTCCAATACTATGTTGAAGAGGAGTGAGGAGAGTGGGCATCCTTGTCTTGTTCCAGTTCTCAGAGGGAATGCTTTCAACGTTTCCCCATTCAGTATTATGTTGGCTGTGGTTTGTCACAGATGGCTTCTATTACATTGAGGTATGTCCCTTGTATACCGATTTTGCTGCAGAGTTTTAATCATAAAGAGATGCTGGATTTTGTCAAGTGCTTTTTCTGCATCTATTGAGATGATCATGTGATTTTTGTTTTTAATTCTGTTTATGTGGTGTATCGCATTTATTGACTTGCGTATGATAAACCATTCCTACATCCCTAGTAGGAAATCCACTCGATCATGGTAGAATATCTTTTTGATATGTTGTTGGATCGATCCGGTTAGCTAGTATTTTGTTAAGGATTTTAGCATCTATGTTCATCAAGGATATTGGTCTGTAGTTTTCCTTTTTGGTTATGTTCTTTCCTGGTTTTGGTTTTAGGGTGATGCTGGCTTCATAGAATGAATTAGGGAGGGTTCCTTCTTTCTGTATCTTTTGGAATAGTGTCAAAAGAATCGGTACCAATTCTTTGAGTGTCTGGTAGAATTCTGCTGTGAATCTGCCTAGCCTTGGACTTTTTTTTGTTGGTAATTTTTAAATTACCATTTCAATCTTGATGCTTGTTATTGGTCTCTTCAGGGTATCAAATTCTTCCTGATTTAAGCTAGGAGGGTATTTTTCCAGGAATTTATCACCTCTTCTAGGTTTTCTAGTTTATGTGCGTAAAGGTGTTCACAGTAGCCTTGAGTGATCTTTTGTATTTCAGTGGTGTCAGTTGTAATATCTCCTGTTTCTTTCTTAATGAGGTTATTTAGACTTTCTCTCTTCTTTTCTTAGTTAATCTTCTTTTCTTCTTTTCTTGGTTAATCTTGCTAATGGTCTATCAATTTTGTTTATCTTTTTAAAGAACCAGCTTTTTGTTTCATTTATCTTTTGTATTTTTTGTTTGTTTCAATTTCATTTAGCTCTGCTCTGATCTTGGTTATTTCCTTTCTTCTTTTGGGTTTGGGTTTGGTTTGTTCTGGCTTCTCTAGTCCCTTGAGGTGTGACCTTAGAATGTCAGTTTGTGCTCTTTCAGTCTTTTCAACATAGGCATTTAGGGGCTATGAACTTTCCTCTTAGCACCACCTTTGCTGTATCCCAGAGGTTTTAACAGGTTGTGTCATTATTGTCATTTCGTTTGAATAATTTTTTAATCTATCTTGATTTCGTTTTTGACCCAATGCTCATTCAGGAGCAGGTTATTTAATTTTCATGTATTTGCATGGTTTTGAAGGTTGCTTTTGGAGTTGATTTCCAGTTTTATTCCACTGTGGTCTGAGAGAGTGCTTGATATAATGTCAGTTTTCTCAGATTTATTGAGGTTCATTTTATGGCCTGTCATATGTTCTATCTTGGACAAAGTTCCATGCACTATTGAGTAGAATGTGTATTCTGCAGTTGTTGGATGAAATGTTCTGTATATATCTGTTGAGTCCATTTGTTCCAAGGTATAGTTTAAATCCATTGTTTCTTTGTTGACTTTCTGTCTTTTGATGACCTGCCTACTGCTGTCAGTGGAGTATTGAAGTCCCCCACTATTACTGTGTTGCTGTCTATCTTTGGTTTTCTGGTTCCTTCTCATTTGGGTAGGCTCTGTCAGAGGGAAGGATTTTTTGGGGGTGTTAAAGGGCCTTGTTTTGCCCATATTACCAGAGTTGGTTTTCTGGTTCCTTCTCATTTGGGTAGGCTCTGTGAACTCTGTGAACTAGTGTGATTTTTTGGGGGTGTTAAAGGGCCTTGTTTTGCCATATTACCAGAGTTGGTTTTCTGGTTCCTTCTCATTTGCGTAGGCTCTGTCAGAGGGAAGGATTTTTTGGGGGTGTTAAAGGGCCTTGTTTTGCCATATTACCAGAGTTGGTTTTCTGGTTCCTTCTCATTTGGGTAGGCTCTGTCAGAGGGAAGGAAAGTCTACAGCTAAAGGCTGTTGCTCAGAATCTTTTGTCCCATGGGGTGTTCCCTTGATGTAGTACTCTCCTCCTTTTCCTATGGATGTGGCTTCCTGTGAGCTGAACTGCAGTGATTGTTGTCTGTTTTCTGGGTCTAGCCACCCAGCAAGTCTACCCAGTTCTTAGGCCTATTAGTAATTGTTTTATAAATTTGGGAGTTCCAGTGTTAGATGCATATATGTTTAGGATTGTGATATTTTCCTGTTAGACAAGGCCTTTTACCATTATATAATGTCCCTCTTTGTCTCTTTTAACTGCTGTTGCTTTGAAGTTTGTTTTGTCTGAAAAAAGAATAGCTACCCCTGCTTGCTTTTGGTGTCCATTTGCATGAAATGCCTTTTTCCACCTCTTTACTTTATGTGAGTCCTTATGTGTTAGGTGAGTCTCTTGAAGGCAGCAGATAGTTGGTTGGTGAGTTCTTATCCATTCTACAGTTCTGTATCTTTTAAGTGGAGCATGGAGGCCATTTACATTCAATGTTAGTATTGAGATGTGAGGTACCTTTGCATTCATCGTGCTGCTTGTTGCCTGTGTACCTTGGTTTTTTTGGTTTTTGTTTTTGCTTTTTAACTTGTATTTTTGTTTTATAGGTCCTGTGTGATTTATGCTTTAAAGAGATTCTGTTTTGATGTGTTTCCAGGATTTGTTTCAAAGTTCAGAGCTCCTTTTAGCAGTTCTTGTAGTGGTGGCTTGGTAGTGGCGAATTCTCTCAACATTTGTTTGTCTGAAAAAGACTGTATTTTTCCATCATATATGATGCTTAGTTTCGCTGGATTCAAAATTCTTGACTGATAATTGTTTTGTTTCAGGAGGCTGAAGATAGGGCCCCAATCCCTTCTAACTTGTAGAGTTTCTGCTGAGAAATCTGCTGTTAATCTGACAAGTTTTCTTTTATAGGTTACCTGGTGTTTCTGTCTCACGGCTCTTAAGATTCTTTCCTTCATCTGAACTTTAGATAACCTGATGACAATATGCCTAGGTGATGATCTTTTTGTGATGAATTTCCCAGGTGATTTTTGTGCTTCTTGTATTTGGATGTCTAGGTCTCTAGCAAGGCCAGGGAAGTTTTCCTCTATTATTCCCCCAAATATGTTTTCCAAACTTTCAGATTTCTCTTCTTCCTCAGGAGCACCAATTATTCTTAGGTTTCATCACTTAACATAATCTGAGACTTCTTGGAGGATTTGTTCATGTTTTCTTATTATTTTTTCTTTGTCTTTGTTGGATTGGGTTAATTTGAAGACCTTATCCTTGAGCTCTGAATTTCTTTCTTCTACTTGTTCAGTTCTATTGCTGAGACTTTCCAGAACATTTTGCACTTCTATAAGTGTGTCCAGTGTTTCCTGTAGTTTTGATTGCTTTTTCTTTATGCTATCTATTTCCTTGAATATTTCTCCCTTCACGTCTTGTATCATTTTTTGGATTTCCTTGCATTGGGCTTCACCTTTCTTTGGTGCCTCCCTGATTAGCTTAATAACTAACCTCCTGAATTCTTTTTCAGGTAAATCAGGGATTTCTTCTTGGTTTGGATCCATTGCTGGTGAACTAGTGTGATTTTTGGGGGGTGTTAAAGGGCCTTGTTTTGCCATATTACCAGAGTTGGTTTTCTGGTTCCTTCTCATTTGGGTAGGCTCTGTCAGAGGGAAGGAAGGTCTACAGCTAAAGGCTGTTGCTCAGAATCTTTTGTCCCATGGGGTGTTCCCTTGATGTAGTACTCTCCTCCTTTTCCTATGGATGTGGCTTCCTGTGAGCTGAACTGCAGTGATTGTTGTCTGTTTTCTGGGTCTAGCCACCCAGCAAGTCTACCCAGTTCTGAGCTGGTACTGGGGGTTGTCTGCACAGAGTCATGTGATGGGAACCATCTATGGGTCCCTCAGCCGTGGATACCAGCACAGTATTTAGGGTGTCTCCCAGGTCCTGCAAAAGCGGTGCGCTTCCTTCAGAGGGTCTGTGGGTCCTCTCAGGATTGCTGGTTTGTTCTTGCAGTTGATCTGGAGCTAAAATTCACGATGCGAGCCTCTGCATGCTGCTTTGTCTGTCCGAGTTGGAGCTGCAATCTAGTCCTGCCTCCCATCCACCACGATGATCCAATCTCCTCAAAGCTATATTTAAAGAAAGTTCTCAGAGGCTAAAGAAAAGTGTTTGTCCTTCAGATCAAAAGTGCTCTCCCTAATACTGGCAAATTAATGCAGAAACTCATATTGACAGATTTCTGGCCAAAGTTCATAAAATTAAGGATAAAACATGACTTCTCTAAGCATCCTAGCAAAACACAAATACTAGAAAATAAACAGGCTACCTATACATAGAACAAAAATCATGCAAGCTTCAAAATTCTCTGCAACAATGCTACAAGAAAATGATCTCATTCTGCTTGAGGTCAATATTGACATTTTTAAAAAAGAAAATTATTTCAAAATTTATTTGGAAAAACAAATGAGTATGAGGTAATGGAAATCTCAGTTACATTGACTTGATCTTTACAAATTTATGATCAAATTAAATTATTGCATGCACCCTGAAAATATGTATATTGATTATATATCAATTTCAAAAATGCTTTAAATAAATATGCCTAAATAAGAAAAGTTTGAACAAAATAATAAAAGTATAATGAAATAGACTTGAATCTGTAGATATTAAAATGTAAATGATAATAATGAAAATGCTGTGAAACTGATTAAAAATTGAGAATTCAGTGGAAGAGAATAGAAAATCTAGACAGAGAATTACATATACTGTTTATCAGTATATCATGAATATCCCACATCATAAGGTGCACACACATACACACAAAGTCCTCATTTAATGTCATTGATAGATTCTTAGAAACTGTGACTTTAAGTGAAATGATGTACAGCAAATCCTCAAATAATGTCATTTTGCTCAATGTCATTTCGTTATAATGTTGATGAGGAAAAAAGTGGTTTTGTTACACATCGTTTCACTTAAAGTCACAATTTCCAAGAACCTCTTGATGACATTAAGTGAAGACTTACTGTTACTTAGTATGTGATAAGGATGGGCTTACAGATATGTTATTCATTATATGATACTAAAATAATTACTAGACTACTTAAAAAATAGCAAACTTAATAGTATACATCAAATCATTTTCAATGAATTAAAAGTTTAAATGTTTAAATAATATAAAAAAGAACTAGAAGAAATATAAATGAAGATGTAACTAATCCTTATATGAGGAAGGACTTACTAAGAATTAGAAAAAGAAACCAAAAGAAAAATATTGATGTGTTTTCCTATAAAATTTTTTTTTATTCTCCATGTCAAAAAACCATAAAAAGTGATAAAAGTCAAACTACAGACTTGAACAGAATATTTATACCGTATACAACTAAAGGATTGTTACTACCAAAATTAAAAGGTATGTTACGGAGGATTCTGGAAAGATGGTAGAATAGGAAGCATCATGAATCTGTCTCTTCACTCAGACAACAATTGCACTGGCAGAATCTGTCTCATGTAACTGTTTTAGAACTTTAAGGTCTATTAAAGGCTTGCAACTTTCAAGGGAAGGCTAGGAAGGTGAATTGCAGTTAATTTTGGTCAATTTCAGCTCTTAGCTCAGTAGTGACTACCGATTCCCCACCTCTTAGCCCTATGGCAGGTAGCTGTGTATGTGTTCCTGGAGCAGTTTGCATACAGCTTGCAGGAAGTCAGAGTGGTCAAAAAATACCCCATCCTCTAAATACCAATGATCTCTACTCTCATCTCTGATTACTGCTTCTGACCAAGAGGTGCAGATAAAGAAGCAGGCAACCATTGTTGTTGCACCTCTCTCCATTGATGTAAACCCCTCCCCCTCTGACTGAAGTGACTGTAGGGGATTTAAAAGATTGGTGCCTTTTTGTTTTGTTTTGTTTTTTTACTCTCCTCCTTTTTTCCTCTTTTTCCTTTCACACATTAAATACAGGAACATTCAAAAGCAACTGTGTATATGGGGAAAAGTAGAAAGTACGCATACCCAAGAAAAGGTGCAGGCTCAAAAAAGACCTGAGAAGACCTTAAGTTTGTACCTCAGGCTGATCCTTGGCACAGAAACAGCCTACAATAATTAAACACACACACACTCACCCACACTCACACACACACACACACACCAAAAACAACTAAAAACCAGCAAACCCTAGGGAGGAAGAGGATGTGATTTCCAGAGTCACCACATTATTAGATTCAAATGTCCAGTTTTCAACAACAACAAAATTACAAAGCATACAAATAAACAAGAAAGTATGGCTCATTCAAAGAAAAAAATAAATAAATCCATAGAAACCATTATTGAAAAAGACTTGATGGCAGATCTACTAAGCAAAGACTTTAAACCAATTCTCTTGAAGATGTTAAATGAAGATGTGGAAAAAGTCAAGAAAATGATGTATAAACAAAATGGAATATCAGTAAAGAGAAAGAAAACCTGTAAAGAAACAAAAAAAAATTCTGGAGCTGAAAAATATAGTGACTGAAATAAAAATTTAGTAGAGGAATTCAAAGGCAGATTGGAGCAGTCAGAGAGAGAATCAGCAAATTCAAAGGTAAGACAGTGGAAATTATCTAGTCTGAGGAACAGAAAGAAAAAAGATTGAAGAAAAATGAACAGGGTCTAAGGGACCTGGGGGACACCGTTAAGTGGACTAATATACACACCGTGGGAGTCCCAGAAGGAGAAGAGAAAAAGGAGCACAGAAAATAATCAATGAAATAATGGCTGAAAACATCTCAAATTTGATAAAGAACATGCACATAAACATCCAAGAAGCTCAATGAATTCTAAATAAGATGAATCTAAAGAGACCCACACCAAGACACTTTTAATCAGATTTTAAAGGCCAAATCAAATCTTGAAAGCAGCATGAGTGAAGTGAATTGCCAAATATAAGTAATTCTCAGTAAGATTATCAGCAGATTTCTCATCAGAAACTTTGAAGGCCAGAAGGAAGTGAGCCAATATATGCAAAGTGCTAAAAGAAAAAGAAACTGTCAACAAAGAATCCTATATCCATCAAAACTTTTTCTTCAAAAGTAGGGGAGAAATTAAGACATTCTCAAATAAAGAAAAGCTGAGAGATTTTGTGATGACTAGACTTGCTCTGCAAAAAATGCTTAAGGGAGTCCTGCTGTTGCAATGAAAGTATACTGATAGTAATTCAAAGTTGTATGAAAAAATAAAGATCTCAATAAATATTAAGTATATGAGCAAATATACAAGCTGGCATTATTGTAACAATAGGTTTTAACTCCTATTAAGATAATAGGTTTTAACTTTCTTTTCTGCATGATTTAACAGACTAATACCTCTTTTAAAAACAATTATTAGTCTAGAAGCTAGTGTCATTGTTACTTTGGTTTGTAACTCCAATTTTTGTTTCTACATAATTTATGAGAATAATGTATTTAAAAGAATTATCAGTTTATGTTCTGGGGACACACAATGTATCAAGATGTAATTTTGTGACATCAACCATTGATGTAAAAAGACAAATAGAGGTTCCTCTTCAAAGACTTTCCTCCCTGTCTAATTAGGAATAAATAGTAACTTCTCTTAAAAGCAAAATTTATTCAAAGACCTGTGCTAACATTCTTAAATATCTGCTAGCCATAATAAAGAAATCAATGTACTTTATGTTCTTAGCTCCCACAATTTAGCCTAAATATTTGCCCTGGCATGCTTATACTGGTCCAAGGAGGCATTAGGTCATAGCCTGTTCCTCTTCCTTATTTAAAAGTGTTTTTATCTTTCTCAGCATTCCACAAGTTACTTCCTCCTTCCTTTGTTCTCCTCTACCTTTGCCTCTTTTAAAAAGCTCTAAGTTGCTAGCCAATCAGGACAAATACAGAATGTGAGGTCCTGTTCCAGCCAATAGAAACCAGACATAGCAGTAGGGTGGACGCGTCAGGTTATAAATGACCCTGTCTCCTTTGTTCAGTATACTCTCATGGCAAAACTGCTGGCAGGTGTACCCTTTCTGCAGGAAGTAAAAATGGCCTTACTAAATAAATTAAATTTATGTTCAAGTGCTATTTCTTTATGGCACCGGAGAACAAGCATTTCAAACAATTGAGAAGGGTGAGGACAGAGCTTTAAAGGAACAGAGTTTTTGTATGTTGTTAAAGTTAAGCTGGTATAAATGCAAATTAGAATGTTATAATTAGGATGTTAAATGTAATACCAAAGTAACCACAAAGAAAATAGTTATAGAATATGCACAAAAGATAATGAGAAAGGAATTTAAACATTTCACTAAAAAATATCAACTAAACACAAAAGAAGACAGTGATATAGGAAAGGAGGTACAAAAAAGCTGTAACATATACAAAACAGCAAAATGACAGATGTCCCTCCTTATCAGTAGTTACTTTAAATGTAAATTGATTAAACTCACCAGTCAAAAGAAGAGGTTGGCAGAAAAGATTTTAAAAGAAAAACAGGATCCAACTATATGCTGTCTGCACAGAGATTCACTTTAGACCCAGAAACACAAACAGATTGAAAGGATGGAAAAATATATTCCACAAAAATAGTAACCAAATGAGAGCAGGGGCAGCTTTACTAATATCAGACAAAATAGATTTTAAATTTTAAAAGATTATAAGAGACAAAGAAGGAAATTATATATTAATAAAAGTTTCAATGCAGCAATAATATATAACATTATGTTTACACACCTGATTACAGATAACAAAAAAAATGAAGTGAAAGTTGCCAGAATTGAAAGAGAAACAGACACTTCTGCAATAACAGTTGAAGACTTCAATATCCCATTCTCAATAATGATAAGAAAAACAAGACAGAAGTAAGGAAGTACAGGAGTTAAACAACACAATAACCCAACTAGATCTAACAGACACACCAAACACTTTACCCAGCAACAATAGCATATACATTTTTTCTCATTGCATATGGGACATTTTGCAGGATAAGCCATGTGTTGGGCTGCAAATTAAGTTCAAATGTGGTATACAAATGCAATGGAATATTATTCAGCCTTACAAAAGAAGAAAATTCTGACATATGCTACAATGTGGATGAACCTTGAGGACGCTATGCTAAGTGAAATAAGCCAGTCACAAAAAGGCAAATACTATGAGTTCATTTATATTAGGTACTCAGAATAGTCACAGAGGCAGAAAGTGGAACAGTGGTTGCCAGAAGTTGGGGGAGGGGGAATGAAGAGTTAATGTTTAATGGGTACAGAGTTTCAGTTTTACAAGATGACAAGTTATAGAGATGGACAGTGGTGATGGTTATACAACATTATGAATTTATATGATACCACTGAACTATACATTTAAAAATGGTTAAGATGGTAAATTTTATGTTATGTGGATCTCCTCACAGTAAAAAAAAATTGGGAAAAAATGTTGGTCATTAGGAATTAACCTTATCAACTTCTTTTATATATCTATCCCAAACCTCTTTAGAGTTTTACCCAGGTATCCTCATCTCCTTTTTTAGAGTGGCATGGCATTTAGCTATCTCCTATTGAAAAGCAGACAGGTTTCAAGTTAGTAAATCTAAAGTTTGCCACTCAATTATGGTGGGGATTATATAAGTTTATTTTTTATCTCTACGTAATTATTGAGAATTAAACGTAATAAACATAATATCTCTTTTCTTTTCTTTTTTTTTTCTTTTTTGAGACGGAATCTCACTCTGTTGCCCAGGCTGGAGTGCAGTGGCGCAATCTCGGCTCCCTGCAAGCTCCGCCTCCCGGGTTCACGCCATTCTCCTGCCTCAGCCTCCCCAGTAGCTGGGACTACAGGCGCCCACCACCACGCCCTGCTAATTTTTTGTATTTTTAGTAGAGACAGGGTTTCACCATGTTAGCCAGGATGGTCTTGATCTCCTGACCTTGTGATCCGCCCACCTCGGCCTCCCAAAGTGCTGGGATTACAGGCGTGAGCCACCGTAAACATAATATCTCTTTTTTCCAAATGTGAGTGGCTTGCTTACAAACATGTCTCACATTAAGTGAAAATTGCTACGACACAAAGATAATGGCTATACCCAAATGCAAGTTTGAGAGCAAGCCTGTTTAGCTTTTTCAAATTACCTAAATAAAAACAGGGGTGTTTGTGATAAGACATTGGAATGAAGGATAAGAAAAATGGGAATGAACTGTAGTGAGTCGGAATTGGAGAAACAGAAGTGTTTTGTGCTTTTGCTGTTCTTGTCTTCTAAATGCTTTGTGAGTGTAAAAATCAGAAATTAAATTTTGGCAACCTCTATACAAAAAACTAAGGATCCCTTCCGGATTCTATACCCACCCTCTAGGTTGAATTCCTTGTTTTTCAGCTGCCTTGTGTCTTTATATAATATGACTTTGTACTTCACAGCATGAAGGAAAGCGTTGTACAGCCATTGGAGGCAAATGGATCCCTATTTGCTTTCATGGTCTACCATTCACTAGTTTTGTGACCTGAGATATCCCTTGAAACATTCTCATATCTGTAAAATAAGAATAATAATCCCTATTGTTATATCAGGAGCTACTGAGAAAATAGTAAGCTAATCCTAGCTAACTTACAGTTTTTTACTTTTATTATTTAAAAGAAAGTACATTGCAAATCAGTAAGAAAAAGGTGGAAATCCCCTTGCAATGTGAAAACCATTTCATAAAGTAATCATCAAAAACACAGAAATTGTAATCAAATTTGAGCATATTAAACCCACAACACTTTTTCCATCTATATAATTGATAATGATTATTTGCCTTTTTTAATATTAGGAGACCATATATAACAGCCATCCTAAGGCCACTTAAAATTAAAGTAAATGGTTGTGCATGGCTTAGAGCACACTACTCAGGGCAGATTTGGAGCCATTCTAGTGGCAAAGGGGCTTTGAGACTTTGTTCTGATTTACGCAGTTCATCAGATATTTTTAAGCAGCTGATATTATAAATGACCACACAAGAAAAAAGAAAACATTATCAGAAGGCTTCTGCCTGAAAATATGAAGGCTAATAAATCGCGATTGATGTCTTTAAGGCATTGAAGAGTATGCACTGAATAGTATATTCACTGAATTCAGGAATTTGAGTGGGGTAGGGGGGTCCTAAATGTTATTAGGAAGCCCTATTTTATACAGTAAGTTATAAACACTGAAGTCATTACCTCACAATAGTTGATAAGAGCTTGCATAACAGAAATGTAAATTTTATATTTATATCAGATACAAACACAAAATATGATAATAGCAAATACAGCAGAAATTAAGGTGGGTTTTTGTAAGCTCATATAAATGTGTGCCACAGATTGAATATTTTTAAATCAATTACACATGGAATGGTTAAAGCATCACATTCTTTTTAGTTTAGAATTACACTTTTTATTATCAAACTGTTGAGGATAACCAAGAATTAGCACCACGGTTGCAAACATTTTTCTGTTTGCCTTTCTGGCTCTGGAATCAAGGACTCTGGTCTCCTATGTGGAGAAGCTTCACCTCAGTCCCACTGCACTAGTGGTCTTCAGTGATAATATTTGGAGAATGATAGTTTGGATGATCATGTTAGTAACAATTCTAAAGAATGGAAATAGTCCATTCCATAATTAAATGGAAGTCATAAGCCGCTATAAAAGTAAAGTCATAGGAAAAGAAAGTTGAAAATGTAAAGCCTCAAATGGTTTTATTTCATATATGAAAATCCTTGATTCATTTGTTCATATGCCGCTGTGGATCGACTCCACTTACACATCCCAGTTTAGTTGAAAGGCCACTTTAGACAGTGTCCATTTCCTTATCAACCCACGTTCGTGTTTCATGGGGCTGACCATGCTTGTAGGCTTAGGGCTGCATTGGTCATGACTCATGACTCCCGGTAGGAAGTGATTTCTGGCCCGTATGTGTGTGTGTCATGTTTACTCAGAACACCTGAGCATGTGTTCTCTCCCTGACCCTCTCCCTCTCTATTCTCCTCAGGACTACTGGCTCTCTCTCCTCTACAAGCGCCTGATCGGCCCCAAAGTCTTGGCTGTGCATGTGGCTGGGCTCCAGCGGAAGCCACGGCCTGGCCGAGTGATCCGGGACAAGCTAAGGATTTATGCTCACTGCACAAACCACCACAAGTAAGTCCTCAGAGAGATGGCAGAAAGGCCACCCGAGGGGCTCCCACCCCATACCATTTGGGACCCCTTCAAGACTCATCTCCATTCACTAAACTTAAAAACTTTTTGCCTCTGGAATCACCATACCTGCTCTTTGCAGGTTCAAATAATTTCTGGTAAATAGCTTTTACTCCAAGTAAACCCTCCCTTCTCATACTTAGAGGATTAATCATAAAAGGTTCCTAAAATTCTTGCCATTTGTTCATTTACTTATTCATCCAACACATTTTTATTGAGCATTTTCTCTGTGCCAGTTGATGTAATGCCCATGAGGCTTTTTTGTGTGCCTAAGCTTTAGCCAAGTCAAGAGGTATAAAATCTTTTCCTATGACCCACCAGCAAAGCTTGAGAAAATAAATCTCCCTTTTTAAGATGCATGCTGGAGAGATATGCCACTAGAAACCTAGCCCTAGACCAATGCGTCTCAAGCTGGGGGTCCCCAGAACTAAAGGAGTGCCCAGAGATGGTCATGCCAGCTTTAGAGCCATTTCCAGTGTTTTGAAAATCTTTTCAGCTATTTTAAAAATTAAGAGGCTAAGTGAAATCTGGGCTTCCTTTTCTGAGGGCTCTGGACTTAACAACAACCTGATGTGGTAGTGTGGGGTCATCCTCTTTTTGATCTGAAGCACTGTTTGTCATTACAGTTGTCTTTAAAACAAACAGGAAAATTAATTATCAATAAATATAAGTTTGGCAGATAAAAAATTTTAACACATGAAGACCATAACGGAAAACTTTAAATCGGGGGTGGGGGGTGCCTAAAGCAAAATCCATCTGGCCAAATATGGCTTTCTTACATCACTTCCTGTTTAAGGCAGAGTAGGCTGCCCTGGAAAAGATAATTCTTTCTCTTTCTCTTAATGCAAAGAAAACCTGGTGGGGGGATACAGGGCGGGGAATGGTAAGCAAGTGCCTCCAGCCAGACCTTCATTCCAGCCCAGGCCTATCGGGAACTGATCAAGGGGAGTACTTAGTACAAAGAGCTTGGAGTGGTCAGGTTACAACAGATGCTCCTTCTGCTTCCTTGATGAGAGAGGAGCCAAGCCAATTAATTTATCATGATAAGACTTTTCAAAGAATCACTCTGAGCAGAGGAGGGGCAGGAGCCAGTTGTCTTGTCAGTAGATACAAGTGCCTATTGTAAATGAGGGGAGGCTGGCTTGGGCAGAGGCCAGAGGCTTTCAACATCCCTTTTGCTCAACAGGAAGCTCAATCCAATACCTGACAGAGAGTGACTGCTTTATGGCCTTGGCCTGGAGTTATCTGATCATCACACAAGGAAACATTGTATTCCTTGTCTCTGCCCTGGCCCTGAGGTAACCACCCAAAAGGTGGACCCCCAGACTCAAGATAGAAAAATTACTCTTGGCACCTTATATCCCTGTTGGAAAGCATATCAGTCTGTGGCCTTTATACTGCTAGTCTGAGGACTCGGGGGAAAAACATATCTGCAGCCATGGGCTTAGCAGGATTTGCGTCTCCTCATAGAAGCCTCCTCACAAAATCTCGAGTGTTCATTCTCATTCTTTAACATCCTCATGGGAAGTTGTCATTAATATTCTGAGTGTACCATGAACTCAGGGCCAGTGTCTCATTCATTTTTGTATTCTTGGTGTCTAATGTAGTGACTGGCATGAAGATCCCAGGAAAGGTTTGCAAATGAATGAACGAATGCAGAATTTGGGCATCAAGATGTTACTGTTGATTTGGAGTTAGAGCTTTCTTCCCCTTTGATATTACTACATCAGCCAGAAGGAAATGGTATGGTGGAGTGGTTAGGAATTCTACCATTCCGTAGCATGAGACCTCAAACAAGTTACTGAAATTATCTGCATTCAAGACTCTCTGTCTACACCACCAGCTCTCCTCTAATTTCTATGCAAAGTCACTCCAGAACCTTTCTAGAGAAATGGTGTCACTGGGCTTCTGTCAGTACAACCTCTCTCACTCTCTGTTAAAAAGACAGAAAGAAAAGACTTTCATAATCCATTCTACATGTGACCCTAATGATAATAATTGGGGTGAAGGTGTTTTTGTTCCTATTAGATTCATAAAGAAAACCCACAATGAATGCACGGAGCTGGCTGAGGGTGCAGGGCTCCTCCATGTCAACAGTTGTCAGTGTCCAGCCATGTTAGCTCAAAGGTAGAAGAAGTATCTGTTCACCTCTCTGAGAAATCATGTGCCATTAAGGAAGCACTGCTGAGTCATTTATCTGTGGCCAATAGGCCAAAATCACAGAATTATCCCAGAGTGGGCATGGTGGATTCACACTATTCAACCTTGACGAATACTCTGAAAATATTTGTCCCAGGTCAAAACAGGGATTGGGGAGAAGGCATAAACTTATGAGTAGAATCATCCAGAGAAAGCGTCTATTAAAACAACAACCCCTGCACTCCAGTGTGTATTGAATACTTGCTGTGTGACAAGCATCTTTCCAGATATTTGCACTTATTTTATTGAATTTCAAAGGTTCTATGGTATCACACCTACATGCAAATAACAGCATTAATAATGCAAAGAATGTTACAATTGGAAAGAGCCCTTAGAAATCATTCAGCTGAGTGCCTGTTCAACACAGGAATCCATTTCACATCTCCCTGATAGTCATGCAACCCCTACGTGGATACCTCACTGCCTGTCATGGCAGCCCCTGGCATTGTGGGTCATTTCTGATCTTGTAGAGTGCTGTCTCTTATGATTAATTTGGGAGAAAAAGTTAGATCCTCATACCACCACCAGCAGGTGCTTTTCTCTTTTCTGTTCTAGAATTAACAAATTAGGACACTGACAGAATGGCAGTTCTCATCCTCTATCTTCTTGTTCAGAGAACAATAAAGTTTTGACGAGGAAGCCTCTTTTTACGAGCCATTCTGCTGAAACAACGTATGTTTCTGGGGTGGAGATGAGGTCCTTAGCCAAGTTCAGAACCAATTGGAACCTGGTGGATGCTGAAGCAAAATTAAGCCTTTTGGGGTTCAAGTTCGTTTATTATTGGCAAAACATGACTTCCTGTTTTTCACAAGAAGTTTTTTTAAAGACTCATAAAAATGGTTCCTGAGGCTTCTTGGACATCAAATGGCTCTTACAAAACAATATTTTGATGAGTTAAGTGTAAATGAATCAGAAACATGTGGATTAAATTTCCCTTAAAATACACAGGGGCTTTGAAATTAAGGGAAAAAATGTTTGGCAAAACATGGCCTGGCTTTTACCGAACCCAAAACCTTTGAATTAGATTTGGAGACAATGGATCAACCCAGTTTCAAGCACATTGACTTTCAGTGGGAATGACCGTGGACTGCAAAGCATCATCCCCCTTTCCCTTTCCCAGCCTCCCAGCTTCACTGGAGACATTTCTAGAACATGACTGTTTTCTATCTGGAAGTCAAGATGCACCTCCCCATATGACATTCCCCACCTCTTACATTTAGGATATTCCAATTCCAGCCTCCCTTCCCTGACTCACTACCCCCTCCTCCCATGGCAACACAGAGAAATGTCAGGCAGGAAAAGAACAGCCAAAAAAAATGAACTCCAGATACATGGATTCTCTGCTGGTGAAAAAAAAATCTCACCCATGAGTGAGACATGGGGCAAGATAGATGGTCCTCTCAGACAACTTCTCTCCTGAAAGGACCATTCACTAAGATAACCAAAAGCCACCTGGACTTGATAACCTCAGAAGGCCAGCAAATGCTTGCAGGCCAAGCCTTCAGACACCATCTTCTCCAAGATTATTTTTCTGTGGTCAGAGAATATATGTTCCTCAGGAATTTGGATTCTCAACACACTACTTTCAGGTTGGTGCTGCACTCCCCATCCAAGAATGTGTCTTTGCAGCAAAAAGACCTCGCTTAATGTCCTTGCCCATAAGCCAAGCAGGGAGAGGGATGGCTGAGGCAGTCTTTAATGCCAATTCCTACCTGAGAAGGCACTATGAGTTCTGAGAGCCTCTATATGTGAGTCTTTGGGCTGTACTGGTTTGTCTTCCCCAGGGGAACTATGTAAGTGGAAATCAGAACACTGCCAAACAGCTTGAAAAAGACAGCTTTCCCTGCAGCAGTGCTGTGATTTCAGGTCTCCCTCCCACCCACCACTTCCCCACATCCCACCTTCTCTTCTGCAGTCTCCAAGGGCTCATTCTGCCCCAGCTCTGCAGAGGAGAAACTCATAAATGCAAGCACGTGGCTCTCTCCTCCTCCACTGCTGGCCTTTGAGAGTGTTGTTTGATGGTAGCTAGCAAAAGAGTTTACTGCAGTCTGGCAAAATTGATACCCATCCACATGTATTTTGCTCCCACTCTGAAGCCTAGAGATCCTGCAATTAATGGTGTCTTCCTCAGTTTTACAGATAGCTAAGCTAAGCTGAAACCCCACCAATGGGATAGAGTCTATGTTCTTCTTTAATGATGGTCAACACTGATTCAGGCTGCCAGCATCCTTCTTCAGAATTCTGGGGACACAAGTCTGCTTAAATCAACTGGCATTCTCTTCTGACCTAACTCATTTAGCTACAAAAGCTAGTTCACATGTTGCAGGAGATTAAGAAGGACCAGAGGAGGAGGAACCAGATGAAAGAGTCATTTTAATAATTTATCAGAACACAAATGCAGGCATCCAAAAGCCTTGAACACAATAATGTACCCTCCTGCAGATGCAAGAAAAATCCTCTGACGCACAGCCAGCAGGATATACTTTGGTAGTTCTTCTCATAATCTTAATGGATTGTTCTAAGCAAGTGGTTCCCAAACCCAATTCATCTGCCAAATATCCCAGAAAGATTTTTTTAAGTATAGATTCCCAGACCCTAATCCCAAATAGATTGCATCAAAATCTCCAGGGAAGAGCCCTGGAAACTGTGCTTCTAAACAAAAACAAAAATAAAAAAACTCCATGTCACCATGCTGACCTGTCCATGGTCACTCAACTCTTAATTAGCACCTTTAGAAGCAGAGGTGAGTGACCCAGGATGGAGGGGTGTTATTTCTACAAGGAATGATGCTTTCCTCTGGGCAAAGTTGACTTAGAGTTTCTCTGAACTCCTCCTTTGAAGGTGGGGCTGGGTCATTTTTTTCTGTTTCCTCTCATTAACCTATCCAGATGGGGCCCTAAGGGACCCCTTAGAAACTAAGCATTTTTTCCTACAGAGAGAAGGAAATCGTTATAGTTTTGCTGATACATGCTGAAGGGCTTGTGCATGTAGGCATATAGTTCTCTCAGACTTCTGAAGATCTTATGCTCATTTAAAAAGATTCCAAAATGGTGAATAGTTTTATAATCTTGAGGTAGGTAAAACAGCAAAGGAAGAAATCAAAAAGATAAATTTGACTACATAAAAGTTTTTTAAATTTTATATATTAAAATACAATGTAAATAAACTGAAGTGGTCAAAGAAAACCGGGGGAAATTTTGCAGACAAAAGACTGCTTTTTAATAAATAAATTGTTTTTATAAATCAACAGAAAAATAGGCAAAGGTGTCCGGGCACAGTGTCTAATGCCTGTAATCCCAGCACTTTGGGAGGCCAAGGCGGGTGATCACTTGAGGTCAGGAGTTCAAGACCAGCCTGGCCAACATGGTGAAACCCCATCTCTACTAAAAATACAAAAATTAGCTGGGCATGGTGGTGCACGCCTGTAATCTCAGCTACCAGGGAGGCTGAGGCAGGAGAATTGCCTGAATGCAGGAGGCGGAGGTTGCAGTGAGCCGAGATCGTGCCACTGCACTCCAGCCTGGGCGACAGAGAAAAAAAGAAAGGAAGGAAGGAAGAAAGCAAAGAAAAGGAAGGAAGGAAGGAAGGAAGGATGGATGGCAGGCAGGCAGGCAAAGGACATGGTCAGCTTACAAAAGAAGAAATGAAATGGCAAATGAAAAAATGCTGCATGTCAGTATTAATTTTTAAAAATACAAATTAATACAACATTGAAATCCCATTTTCACCTCTCAGGTTGACAGAGGTATTTTAAAAGAACACATTGGAAGTGTTCTTAGGGGTATGAGGAAATAGGTGCTCTCATACAGAGCAGGTGGGAGCAAAATTAGTGAAAGCTTCCTAGAGAGTTAATATCAATGGCATCAAAAAGTGTGTATCTGTCAGGATAGGTGAGTTTATGCTGCAATAATGAATAGCCCCCTCTCCATGGCTTTCAGTAAGAAAATTTATTTCTCATTCACACTACTTGTCCATCATGGCTCAGCTGTACCTCTGCCCACGTCATCTTCATTCAATAGAACAGCCTTTGTCAAGAACATTGTCAGTCTTCTGGCAGAGGGAAATGAAACATGGCAAAAGATGGGCTGAGTCCTAAAGCTTCTGCCTAGAGGTTTTTACCATGTCCACTCACATTTCATTGGACAAAGCAAATCACGTGATCACTCAGTAGGGCAGGAAGAAAAAATCTTCCCACAGGGAGGTGCACCACTGGGAATGAACTGGAAAATTTGGTGAGGAATCATACAACACCCATTTCCCTTGGACTAATGATTCCAACGTCTAGGACTTTATCCATCAGAAATAATCAAAAAGTTTATACACATGACATAATTTATAATGGCAAAAATGTTCAAACATGAGTTGTCTGAACTGCAAACATAGGGGATTAGTTAAATAATGTTACACTTCTATGACTGAAAAGTTTAGCATTCTTCTACAAGTAGAAAAAGAATCACATAGGAATATGTTTAAGATGTTCATTAATGGAAAAAAATCTCTGTGAATAATGTGATTCCAGTTATGTAAAAACTGAGTAATAATGTGTCAAAGTACTCAATAAATATTTGTCAAATTAATAAACTAAAAAATACTGGAAGGATGTTTGCCAAAATATTATCATATCTCAAGATATGAGGGTTATGGGGAATTTTCTTTTTCTTCTTTTTGTTTCTCAATATTTTTCCTTTTTTGCAATCAGCATGTTTTACTTCCATACTATGGTAATATATGCCATAAAATACATATATTATATTTCCTAAAATCATTGCAATACATTTAAACAAAAACAAAAGAAGTATAGCAGGAAGTGGCTATCATCTTTGCAAGAAACCACAATAACAAGGCCTTCCTGTCTTTTAGGGTCTATGGTGGCCAAGTTTTTAAGTTCCATTTTCTGGGCTGTTCATATTTTGTACAGTCTATAAATTATTTAGAAGCATCTAACTGACCACTTTGTTTCCATCTTTCACTTCTCTCTTTCTCTGGATCTCAGCCACAACTACGTTCGTGGGTCTATTACACTTTTTATCATCAACTTGCATCGATCAAGAAAGAAAATCAAGCTGGCTGGGACTCTCAGAGACAAGCTCGTTCACCAGTACCTGCTGCAGCCCTATGGGCAGGAGGGCCTAAAGTCCAAGTACGTGCCAACCTGAAAATAGCTCGGGAGCAAGTGCAGCAGGAGCTGAGGGAGGGGGAGGCTGAAGACACCAAGGCTGCTACTAATTCTCTCAAGGGCTCAGTGGGATGGAGTAGGACAAAGAGCGGTCTGGGGTCAGGTGACTGCTGACTCCTTTTGGGAACATGTTCAAGCCCCTCCCTATCTTAGATTCCCCAATTGTAAAGTCAAATGGTGGAGAAAGTATTTCTCAACAAGGGTACTCTTGGTATTTGAGCTAGATGATTCTTCGTTATACACGACTATCACATTGTAAGCTGTTTAGCATCCTTGGCCGCTGCTCACCAAATGCCAATAGTGCCCCATGGTCATGTAGCAACCAAATATCCTGGTAGTTGAGAACCATGTCCCTCACAGCTGTAACATTCTGTAATGCTGACTCCCTTGTTGTTACCATCTATTAACCTCACAGGGCTTACAGGAAGGAGCACTAAACAAAGAGTTTAGTGCTCAAAAGGTCAGAGATAAAGAGTCTGTCCTGCCCCTAACTTTATGACTTGAGCACATCACTGCTCCATCTCAGCTTCTTCATCTGAATAATAGGACAGAGATTATATTTTGAGGGCTCTGTGACCCTTTCAAAACTCTACAAATAAACGATTCTCGGACACTCCCTGCCTCCCTCAGTCTCTATTAGAGACTTGACAACATGGATCTCTACAAACAGAACAACTCTAGGCCACAGTGAGAAGGGCCTGGTCAAGGGCAAGGCCACCCCAGCTCCCCAAGTGAGGCCTCTCAGGAAGGGTATGGGATGCTGCACAGACTGGAGGCATTCCTATTCCATTTTTAATGTTTACCAAGTTTAACAAAGCTGTAAACTTGGAGCAGGTGGCTTGTACTCCAACAGCTGCCCACAAATATTTGTGCTATAATTATTCACTGTTTCACTGCAACCTTGGTGGCTTGCATTTGGCTTCCAATTGTATTTGCAATGGGAGTAAAAAACAATCTGGGAAGTCACTTATCGAGTCTCTTTAGCCCACCCTAGATCTTCATTTTCAGTCTCGGTTCACATGCTGACTCTTTTTTCTGGCTACATGTACATTGCGTCTGCTTTTCTTTCTTCCCAGTCCTACCTATGTCAGCAGGACTCTGTTGAGTATTTTATCCCCTTTCTCTTCACTTCTGAGTAGTTCATGATGAGTGTGCTGAATTCCTGGCCTTCATCCTAGGCAGGAGACCTGGTTCTGGTCCCCGCTTTACCACTAAATAATCATATGACCTGGGAAAATTATTTTATCCTAATCCTTTGGCTTCAGTTTCCTAATCTTCAGATTTCAAGGGTTGTTGTATATGTGGTAAGGTCCTGTGCAACATGAAAACTCTCATCCTGGGTGTGATTTTCTGAGGATCATGAGTGCATTTAAATCTCCTGCTGCCATTAAATAATGATCTGCAAAGCCATTTCTGACAGAAGGGCTGACTCTGCAGCAGTGATTAGGGTCCTCTGGTTAGGGTCCTCTGGAACCGAAGAGCTTAGGAGCTGAGCCTGCCCAGTGTCAGGAAGACTGTGCACTGTGTGGAGGGGACTGGCCAAATGCTTTAGTCTAACAAGCCAAGGTGTCCATCCCTGCTCTGTTACTTGCTGGCTGTGTGTCTTTAGGCAAGTTATGTCATCTCTGTGAGCGTCAGTTTCCTCATCTGTGAAACCTCTCTTTTGGAGCAAAGTAAATGAGGTAATCTGTGTAAAGTTCCTGACACATAGTAAATGCTCAATAAATGTCCATTGCCTTTCTTTTCCTCAACTCAGAAATCTGGCTGGTTGAGAAAGAGGAAGGATACAATTGCTTTCCCTAAGAATGTTCTTCCAAAGAGGAATGTTTTCAGACTTTTAAGATAATGTGTTGACAAGTCATTTGTTAGGATTATGATAAAAAATCATGCTAAGAATTACAAAAAAGCAAAAGGATGAAACAGAAGATGATAGTCAAGGGTAGCATTTTTTTATGAGCTTCTTTTCCCTCCAACCAAGGATGCAGGCAGGACTCTAAACCTATTTACCCCACCCCTATGTCCCTGCCTCCAAGATGATTCCCCTGCTGTTTGGAGCTGGCCGTACCTTAACCCCTGTCTTCCTATACCTATCCTTAAGGGTGACTGAAGGGACTGACCCCCACTGGCTGGCGATATGCCATATGTTCAACTTTTGCCATCACCATAATAGGAAGGAGCTGTGTTACAACTTTGTTAAGACTGTAGGAGACCAGCCAGGCACTGTGGCTCACCTCTGTAATCCCAACACTTTGGGAGGCTGAGGCGGGGGGATTACTTGAGGTCAGGAGTTCGAGACGAGCCTGGCCAACATGGTGAAACCCCTTCTGTACAAAAAAAATACAAAAATTAGCCAGGTGTGGTGGTGAGCACCTGTAATCCCAGCTACTTGGGAGTCCAAGGCAGGAGGATCACTTGAACCTGGGAGGCAGAGGTTGCAGTGAGCTGAGATCACACCACTGCACTCCAGCCTGGGCAACAGAGCAAGACTCTGTCTCAAAAAAAAAAAAAAAATGTAGGAGAGGGACAAGGACAAAGAGAATTTCATTCTACAGGGATCCTTAAGAAGGATTTGGTAACACCCACTGAGCTCCAAAAAATAATGTCAGGTAATTGGAAGAACATTGGAACTGGAATTAGAAGGTGAGGATCTGCATTCAGATGCTACCGTTTATCTTTGTGATCAAACCTGAGCTTCCTTAACTGTCAAATGGGATTATTATGAGACTCAATTTGGAAAATATGGTTGAAATAAAGCCTTCCACAAACCCATGCATATGCATACATCTATAAATATAAATACAGATGCACACATAACGATTTTACATATGTTGGATTAGAGAGTTTTGGATTGGAATTCAAGGGAACTGGATTCCAGCCCCTGATCCTGCCACTAATTCACTGCGAAATGTTGGGCCCTTCATTCTTCTGAGTCTGTTCTGCCTAAAATTACTGCCAATTTAACACCTCTCCTATTCTAGACCTCATTGGCTCGACCCTGGGCTGTGCCATGGTGGACTGTAAGCTGCCAGACAGGGACTGTCATGTACATGTTCAAGACCACATCTAGTGCTCTGCTCAGCAACTACTAAAGAGCTGAGTGGTCTGTGATGGGGGTCTCACAGGAAGGGTGTGGTTTCAGTGAAGCAGACTGTGCAGAAAGGGATGAAAGAAAATGCTAGGAAGTGATTTCAGCCTTTGGTGTCTCTTTCTCTCTTTTATAAGCCTCTGGGGCCAGACTCTGTGTTCTATGTCTGCTAGTTCTTGCTACAGCTTGAAGCCATATTAGCTCAGAAGGGGATAGAAAGTTCTGGGAGCAGAAGAATGTGTAATTGCTCCTGTCTGGAGGAACCAGGAAGAGGATATAGAGCAAGTCAGTGCCCCCCGCCCCAATTCAAGCCACCAGTTGGGTATTCTGATCTAGTGTTTCAGGAATAGGGAGAGGCCAGAAGACTTCTTTGATTGCTTGAGGACATGGGGTAATTCTCATTCTCTTAGAATTGCCACTGGGCCTGGGAAGATTTGCAATCTCTGAAAGGGCATCTCTATGTGAACTCAGAGCTAAGGTATGTCAAGTATCACACAGGAAGCACCCTTGGGGTCACCATTTATGTATGGTCTAGGCAACCACATTCACAAGAAGGTTCTTGTTTCCCATCTCAGTGAATGAACCAGTCGTAAGATCCCCCTACTCCAGTCCCAACTCCTTATTTAAGAGACTGTTCTTATTCTAGGAACCAGACAAAAAGTAGGTGCTCACTAGCCCACAGGACAGAAGTTTTAGAAAACTGCAGTGTACAAACAAGAGTATTCTGCATCTGGAATACGTATTCTTCAGGGAATAGCTGAAGGAAATGGGGAAATTTAGTTCAGAGGAGAAAAGTAAGGTAAGTTATGAGGACTTTCTTCAGAGGACTGCCAAGTGAAATTAAACAGATTTGGCCTAGAATACTCCAAAATGACAGAAAACCAAGGAGTGCAATTTAAAAGAGATAGATTTCACTTCAAAATGAGCTCGCTTTCCAAAGGCTTGCCTGGTCTGACCGAGGTCAGGATAGGCTTTCTCAGGAGGTAGCCTATTAATCAGAGTGTGAGCAGCCATCTCAGAGGTGCTCTAGGATTCCTTCCTCAGTCGGGGGTTGGACAAGAGATTATGGCTTCCCTTTGAGCTCTGAAATTCTATTCTCTTCTGGTCCCCATTCCCCCTGCTTCCTCTTCACTTTTGGAGGCTGTGTTCTCAGCGGTCACCAGTAAAGTCAAGCCACTAAGAGGCCACACAAAGAGGCTCTATGACTAGAGGAAGTGGTGGCAGTATCTGGCTAGTTTTATTTTCCAGAAAAAATCCAGCTGTGGGTCCCTCCCTTGTCATGTTCCCTGGTTTCTCACCTTTCTCAGAAGAAGATGGCCCCATTCACATCCAGAACAATAGTTCCCATTCTGGATAAGCCAGTGGAGATTTTGGGGGCATCTGCAAAATACAGAATCTACCCATTGCCTTGTGTGATCACAAAGCAATAACCACTGTCCTCTAAGGCAGTGGTCCCCAAACTTTTTAGCACCAGGGACTGGGTTCATGGAAGACAGTTTTTCCACAGACCGTGGCGGGGTTGGGGGTGGTTTGGGAATGAAACTGTTCCACCTCAGATCATCAGGCATTAGATTCTCATAAGGAGTGTGCAACCTAGATCCCTCGCATGTGCAGTTCACAATAGGGTTCACGCTTCTATGAGAATCTGATGATGCTGCTGGCCTGACAGGAGGTGGAGCTCAGGTGGTAATGCTCACCCACCACTCACCTTCTACTGTGCAGCCCAGTTCCTAACAGGATTGGTCCATGGCCCAGGGGTTAGGGAGCCCTGCTCTAGGAATCATTTGTACCTGATAAATATCTCCAGTGTCTCTCAACAAACAGAGAAGCAACATGAAGTTTGGCCTCACAAGCCAACTGACATCTAAAATCGAAAGGACTTACCTTTCCAGAGAAAAAGCAAACCAAAAACAGGTGTTAGGTCAGATCCTAGTGTTCCCCCTTATGTGCCTTGTTCAATTCCATTTGGAGGGAAAATACTCCAAAAATTAGGAAAGAGGGAAGCAACTTTCATCACATTGGCTGTTCTGTTCTGACACATTGACCTGAGGGAACCAGCAGATGCTAAGAATCCTGAGGTGGAGTGACACTGGGAGGTGATCTGGCTCTCTCCCCCAGCCTTCAGTCTGTGGCCAAGCCATCTGGACCAGAGGATGCCCCACATTTAAAGACCTCTCAGAAAGGAGTGACCACAATTTCAATCCTGTCTGAACACTTAATTGTATAAGAACACTGGGGCCCACTGTACCTATGACTGCAACTTTATAGATAATGAAAAACTTTAATAGCCATTATCTCATTTAACCTTCTGACAGAACCATGAAGCATATAGAGTAATTCCTGCCTCCCTTCCATTTTAGAGTTGAAGACACCGAGTCTTAAAGTATTAAGTGACTTATTCAAGCGTCACACAACTAGTAAGTGACAAAGCTAGAAGTCCCTAGGATCCAGTTCCCCTGACCCTTACTCTAGTGCACTTTTTTCAACAATGTGCTACACCAACAGTCCAGTACTATAAAATTACAATTACATAAGACGAATATACATATGGATAACTGGACTCTGTCATGATATTGTCTGGGTTCATTTCATTGTAGGCTCCTTATAGAATGAATATAGTTGAAGAGTATTAGGTTACCCAGAAGTTTTCTCCTTCAGGCTAATTCACGCCAGTTTCATTAACTTTTCTTCACAAGTCCAGAATTCAGACCGCCCCCCCCTTTTTTTTAGACAGACTCCCACCCTGTCACCCAGGCTGGAGTGCAATGGTGTGATCTCAGTTGACTGCAACCTCTGCCCCCCAGGTTCAAGCTATTCTCCCGTCTCAACCTCCCGAGCAGTTGGGACTACAGGCATGCACCACCACGCCCAGCTAATTTTTGTATATTTAGTAAAGATGAGGTTCCACCATGTTGGCCAGGCTGGTCTCAAACTCCTGACCTCAGGTGATCCACCTGCCGCAGCCTCCCAAAGTGCTGGATTACAAGCATGAGCCACCATGCCCAGCCTCAGACCCTTTTAAAAGTTCTTCTCTGAGGTACTTCTAAGACTGTCTCCCAATCACAGAATTCTAGTAAAAGCACATTTTTTTCCCAGAGAAACTGGGGAATTCCCTTATGTTTTTATTATGCTTTTCTCAAACAACGGGATTATTAAAAACCAGCAATGACTCTAGATTTGTTTAATTTGAGGTATATAAAAATCAATATCAATAGGTTATATTCCAACCCCATATATACTGGCACCTTCAACTCCCTCACACCTAACGGAGCCCATTCTCAGAGGTATATTTCTGAGGGAAAGATGCCAACAAGGGAGGCTTCCCAAGGAAACTGGAAAGTATATCTCTTCATCCATTCACCAGTTTTATTGATCCTACTTTGTGTCAGACATAACTTCTTCCTCTTCAGTGATCTAATTTGCAATGACTAACTAAAATTTTAAAAGAATTGTGGTCCCGGGCCGGGCGCAGTGGCTCACGCCTGTAATCCCAGCATTTTGGGAGGCCGAGGCGGGGGGATCACAAGGTCAGGAAATCAAGACCATCCTGGCTGACACGGTGAAACCCCGTCTCTACTAAAAATACAAAAAAAAATTAGCCGGGCATGGTGGCGGGTGCCTGTAGTTCCAGCTACTCGGGAGGATGAGGCAGGAGAATGGCATGAACCCAGGAGGCGGAGGTTGCAGTGAGCTGAGACCGCGCCACTGCACTCCAGCCTGGGCGACAGAGCGAGACTCCGTCTCAAAAAAAAAAAGGATTGTGGTCACATAGCTGCAAGGGCTCAAGAGTTCCAAGTAGACAAATTAGGGGAAAATTCTGAATGTAAAGTTCAATATGAATGTTTCAGGTCAGAATGTCCCTTGATCTTTCTATTGCTAGGCCATATCCTCACCTGGTTTCAAGAGCTATTTAATATGGGGTGTTTTGGGGTTGTTGGGGAGGGGATTCTGAGATGAATCTCAGAATCTCCTAAAGGAGCTCAGAAGAATCTCCTAAAGGAGCTCATCTGTTACTAGAAACAAACAACTAACAGGAAGCAGCCAGTGGGTGGTGCCATAAATAGACATGTAAAGTATTTCTGCTTTGGGGCTAATAGGTTCCATATTAATGTTTAAATTTCAGATCTGCATGAGCCTCTCCTTTAGCTGAAAAAAATCTCAAGGCTCCTATGAATCAAAAATCTTAATGCCTATTCTGTGAAGAAATGAACATCTTTTTTTTTCCTTTTTCCACATACTGCTCATTTTTTCCATCTCTCTGGGATAGAACTTTTGCTTTGATTTCACCCTCATTAAAATCTATATCAAAGAAAAACATTGGCATCTAACTGCATACCTTTAGAGAGGTGTCATTTGATGTTAACCAAACAGAATGGTTCTGAAAATACTCAAGTAACTCCCAGGTGCTAAGACTTTAAAAATATCTTCGTGTCCCTGTTGGAACAGACCAGACCATATTATGATATTTCATCTCTGGATTCAGAGCTTGGCTAATGTGAAAAATCCTGAGGGGTGAACTGGCCACCACCTGACCCACCACAATCTCTCACTAATGATACCTGGAAGCACCATGTTTAGTTTCTGGACACTGAGAGATCAGGTAAAAGAAGCTTTGGGAAAAACCTTAACCTCATTAATTCAATACCAAGACTCAGACACTCAAAAACAAAATATGAAGACTTGTTTCTGGGACCAGTAGGCCATTTGTCCATTTATCCCAGCAGACTCAAGACATCTAAGTATTTTAGTTCTACACTGCTGATATTATTTGGTACCTACACTTTTTGAACTCTGGTCAACCAGATGTACTCCCTGCAGGTTTCCGTTATCTTCACTTGTCTGGGATCATTTAAATTAGTTTCTTTTAAAAATAAACCATTCTATGAAAGTTCTGTAGTTAGTAAAAGATGACTTTATAAAGGAAAAATTTCAAAGAACTCGTATGGGTCAAGAGGTTTCTTCTATAACGTCCCTGACATAAAGCTTTTCAGTTTCTGTTTGATGGGATGGCTCGTCTCAGGAATTGGCTCATGCTAGGACTAGACAGCTCTGACTGTAGGAAAGAGCCTCCATGTATTAGGCCAAAGGTGTTTTCTTGCCCTTTCTACTCTTGCTTTGGAAAAAGGAAGAAGAGAAAATCTATACCTTCTTCTTTATCAATTTTTCTATATATCTACCCTAAAAGCTCTAGTCTCCAAGCTAAACACTCTCAGATCCTTCAACCATTCCTCAAATGACCTGGTGTTCAGATTGCTCACCTTAGAATCCATTGAGTTTTAGAATTTTATCTCACAGGATTAACCTTTCAATTTTCTTTTTCTTTCTTTCTTTCTTTCTTTCTTTCTTTCTTTCTTTCTTTCTTTCTTTCTTTCTTTCTTTCCTTCTTTCTCTTTCTCTCTCTTTCTTTCTTTCTCTTTTTCTGCCTTCTTTTTTTTTTTTTTTGAGACAGAGTCTCACTCTGTCACCCAGGCTGGAGCGCAGTGGTGCGATCTTGGCTCACTGCAACCTCCACCTCCCTGGTTCAAGGGATTCTCCTGCCTCAGCCTCCTGAGTAGCTGGAACTACAGGTGCGTGTCACCAAACCTGGCTAATTTTTGTATTTTTAGTAGAGACGGGATTTCACCATGTTGGTCAGGCTGGTCTCAAACTCCTGACCTCAGGTGATCCACCTGTCTCAGCCTCCCAGAGTGCTAGGACTACAGGCATGAGCCACCGCGCCTGGCCACCTTTCAATTTTCTTACCTCATCCAAACTTAGTTGAAGAGGTCTGAGATGGAGGAGGAAATATGAACATTTTGTTATTACAATTCTCCTCACCAACACAATATAGTAACATTTTTTACATCTTTGCTGACTTCATAATAAAAAAAGTATTCTTATGTTAATTTCTATTCTTTGAGCATTAATGAGCCTGAAGATTTTTCGTATGTTAGTATTGTATTGCTTTCATGAATTTTCTGTGTCTTTTGCTATTTTTCTATTGGGGTATTAGTCTGTTTTATTAAGTTTGCTCTAATACAGGTATAAAAGGCAATTTCCCCCATTGCTATCTATGTATTGAAATATTTTCTCTAGTATTTTACTTGCTATTTTTCTAACTATTAGAAAGAGTATTATCTTGACATACAGAAATATTCCCTTTTATATAGTTAAATATGTTTACCTTTCTTCCATTCTACTTATATGTGTATGAATTTACATTCTTGAAATCAGATCAATATGCATCTTTATTTTCTTCCAGATTCTTTTTTGTTTCACTCGTATTCATTTCTTTGATTCACTCGGAATCTGTTTTGATGCATGGTAAAAGGTAAGGAGCCTCAGTGCCTGTAATGTTCAGGCTGAGAGCATGTGAGGAAAGCTGTTAACCCCTGCAGGGCTTCAGATGTTAAAATATCAGGAAAAAATAGGATAATTTTTTACAAAGGAAGACTTAGAATGAGACATCTTTGACCTGGAGCAAAAGGCCCCCCTGGTGCAGATCAACCACATCAGCTGCAGCCCTTTTGAAAGGCCATTCAGAGCCCCTCAGCAGGAAAGACAAGCTGCAGAGGCTGAGAGCACCGAATGGCAAGAAAGTGCCTGGGATCAGGGAGATTTACGACCTGGCTGTGAGTTAACAGGAAAGTGGTACTAACTCTAAACACTAGCATTCAGGTTAGTGCACCAGTTCAGAAAGGCCGAAATAGACACTGTAAAAAGCAGAAATATAAATATATATGTATGAGTATATATATATTTATAAAAATACTTATACTTAAGGTTCTGAGGCAGTATATAGAAAAAAAGAAAGAGAAGTAAATATGTAGAGAAATGAGCCTCACAAATCTTGTTAATGCAAGCTTACTCATTGAAACCCAGAGGAGTTTGGATTCTTTTAGCCTTTGTGCTAATTTAAGAGATAGTAGCTATAACCAATGTTAGCTACATAAATAAGTATATACATATCTGAAAACTACAGTGAGGATACTGAATGACACATTCTTCATTCGCTTAGTTCCTCTTGCCTGAAGAGAATTTGAACCACTCTTTGTCTATAAGGAGCTCTCTGCAACACAGTCCAGAACTTGAGAGAAATCTAAATGATTTTATAGAAACTGACTTTCAAGAAAAGAAAAAAGTTGTTCTTTTCAGTGTTCAAGAAACACAGAGTTGGCTATCAGCACTGATGCTTCATCTGATTTGTTTCCTAAGTCATCCTGTAAAGTGCTACACATGAACTTCCCTGGTACACACCAAGGAGCATAATCATCCCACCAAGGTACAAGCAGGAGGGGGCAAGACATTCAGCAAAGCAGTTCCAGTGAAATAGCAAAAATGCTCCCTTCAGTCTATGGAACAAAAAACTTGTCTTTGGAAAGTTCACATCTTCCTTTTAGGTTAAAAAAAAATGTAGCCTCCTGACATGGCACTCAAAAAGTAAGAAAATCTCTTTTTATTCTAAATAAATTCAGAATGTAACAGTTAGAAAGATATCTGAGTCCCCTCCACCCCCAGCTACAAACATATCCCCGCCCCTTCTTCTACCCGTGATGTTCAACCTTGGCTGCACTTCCAACTACCTGGGGAGCTTTAAAAACCCCAATGCCCAAGCCACACCCCAAGCCAATTAAACCAAAATCTTTGGGCTGGGACCAAGCCACCAGTATTTGTTAAAGCTCCCCAGGTGATTCAAATATGTGATCAAGGTTGAGAACCACTGTCCCTCTATAAACTGCTAGAACAAGATCCCAGATGATTTGTATCTTCGATTTTTCCCAGATTATATTCTTCATTCAGGCGCTATGCCATTTTGCCAAAGGTGTGAACATGCCATGAGCCCCTGGGAGTTCTCTGTGACTGAGTGGAAGGATGAGTGCTGGCTTCCCAAAGGTTTTATTGTTTGTTTTGTTTTAACTCCCAGATTACTAATGTGGAGATCGCTGTGCCGATTAGAGGATTATGAAATGCTTTTATGTTTTACAGCAACTTGACATCTTAAACCAAGATGTTTAGGAATCTAGGCTTTTCACTGTTATTTTCTGAAAGTTTTTTGTTTGTTCTCAGATCCAGAATATATTTTCCTCCAGCTCACTCCCAGCAGCTGGAAACTGTCTGCATAGCTGTCCATCAAGGCTGTGGTCTCCCCTGTTCACCTCCACTCACTCAGGGACCCTCATTGTAGGCAGGGATTTCCATTCTGTCCCAGATGACCTAGACGAAACACCTGTAAATGAGCAAGTTAGGGTAGAGCTAACATATTTCTAAACAGTTGATTCTAAAGTGAGAGAGCAGCAGAATATGTGGGCCGTTCTGGCTGACTGAGAAGAAATGGCCCTTGTCTTCTTCTTCCCCTGCACCTTCCAGAGGCTGTGATGAACAAATGTAAGCCTTAAGGAACTGAAAGTTCTAATCCAGCTTATCCCTATAGTGGGGCCTGGGCCCTGAATTGGTGTTTCTTTGGCTGCTAAGCATCAGGAAGCCCAGGGCAGGATGTGGCTCGTTGCAGACAAGGGGCCTGGAGCATTAAACTGTGGACCCACTGCCAAACACCAGCAATACCCGTGCAGACTAGCCTTCCCTGCTTACCCTTGCAACAATGATTCAGAGTCACCCCACACTTTGCACGTGGATATCTGTGGGATCTGGAACAGAGCCTGTACCACCTGAGACATCTTTTTTCCCTTTTGAGATTATACCAGTACACCTGATGTCATGGGGAATACCTTGTCAAAAGTTAATAAAACAGTTATTTATCACCTTAACATGTGTGTTAAACATAACTAAACATGTTATGTTTAAAATGTGTGTTAACATGTGTGCATACACACACACATACACACCTGCCTTCCTACCTGTCTTCAGTCCACCTGTAGACTGCTGTAAAGGGGATGCTTTGTACCCCCACATTGTCTCCTCCAGCTCCACACAATTAGGGCTGGGGAAACCTGGTCCCTCGCCACAGAGGATACCTTAACTCAGAGACAAAACAGACCACATAAGGGTAAATGTAGGAGATGGGATTATGAGAAAGAGAGAGATGAATTCTGACTTGGTAATCTGAAAAGTCTCAGGGCTGAAGGCCGTGGAGCTGGAGCTGGAAGGATGTGCCATACTTCTAGGAAAGGCAACTTCCAGCACCAGGATGAGCTCACTAAAGGTTTGGAAGTACAGAAGTTCAAGGCTCATTTTGTCTGGGAGGTAGCAAATCATCTCATATGACTGGAATACAGGATGCTTTGTGGGGCAAAGGGAAAGGCCACAAACACATAATAAGGCCAGACTGCAGAAGGCCTTGAAATCCAGACTAAATCTGATTTTCCTTCCTTCCTGCTCTTTGTGTAATATGTTTATTATGGTGTGTCTGCTCAGACATTTGCATATTTCAGTGTTTTCTGTCTTAGAGGACAAGGAGTAAGTCTATTGTAATTTAATTGGTACAATGAAAAGAACGATGGAACTATGAATAATGCCCCTTAAACACTACTTGTAAATGTTGATGATGATGGCACCAATTCTTTACAATGGTAGGGGGACATAGTTAACCACATACTGAAGTCTCCATGGTTTTTATAGCTGGTTCCTATTGTGTCCTGTGGTTTGAGTGTGATATGCCTATGACATGGAGCTTTGAGATGGCTGCAGGATCAAATTTTCTTTCCAAACTTCCCCCAGATAATTCCCTCATCTGCTGGGAGTTAACAATATCAGTACAAATCCAGGTTCCTTAGTCAGGCTCTCATATTGTCTGCCAAGTGTGCTAAGTTATTTTAAGCCATTAGAAGCACATGGTAGAATCCATTATGGATTGGATCACTGTTACACAGATTTGGATAGAATACAGATCAAATCCTGACCCCCAAACCACACTACATCCAGGAAAAGCCTATATCCCTAACAACTTGCCTATAAAACCCCCAGCTCTGTTTGTACAAAGGGTCCTAGTATTTTCTGTGGCAGTGATACAGAAGCTAGATCAAAACTGCTCACCATTTCAGCGTGTCCCTCAGAGGGTAGGATGGAGGGCAAATAATCTTAGCCTCAAAATATCTTAGGGACAAGGAACTCCAAATAGGGTATGGGCTGTTGGAAGGGCAAGGGAACAGGACACTATTTTCCCCATTTTCTCTCTCTATCCCTTACAGTCCTCTCTGTTAACAACAGTAGAGGAAGAGATTGGAACATACAGCCAGGCATGACTCCTAGAGCGGTTGATTGAGCAGAACTCAACAAGCATTAACTAAACAGCTATCATGGACAAGAAGGCACGGAGCCACATACTATTGAAAATTAAGAAATGAAAAGTCAGTAGCAGACAAACTGACCCAAGCACACAGATAAAATAAGGCTGAAAGGGACACTAAAAGGGAGATGCAGATAATGTGCCGCTCTCCCAGCTTGTTATCAGGTAAGGTCCCAAGCAGGAGGCTACCTCTGACGGTGCCTGGAGGGAAGAACAGGCTTTTGAGAGATTCCACCGGATTCCAGGTAGAGCAAAAAGCACACAGAAGAAAAGTTCAGGACACACTTGAAGTAATTGCCCCCGTGACTCCTGAGGAGTGGGAGCACCCCAGAGAGGGTCATGACGGTCTTAGAGCCTTTCCTCCAGCCGGACATGGGGGACCAGGTGACACTACCTGCAGGGGCCACTTCTGAGCAGCCTTCCTCAGCGTGGTAGCCATCACTCAAGGCAATTTCAGACGAATTTCCTGTCAAAGCTGCCCCAGATGCACCGTCTCCCCACCGAGCAGGAAAGGGAAGCAAAGCCCCTCTGTCCTCAAACCTGACTGGGCCCCCTCGGGACTCTAACCTGCCCCTGACCTGGAGAAGGGCAGGGCAGCTGCACATACCAGCTTCCTCACTCAGCGAGGGGGCCGGGAGCCTGCAAAGCACAAACAGGTGCGGGGCCGACCCGACTGGCGGCCGGGGGCGGCCGGGGACCCGGAGCTCGGGAGAGCCCGGCGCCGAGTCGTGGCGGGCGCCGCAGACCCCTCACCTGCGCCGGGACCCCCCCTCTCTGCACGCTGGCCGGGAAGCCGGCACCCCTGCAGGAATTGGAGCCCGGTTTCGCACGTTTCCTTAATATTAGGCCACATTCCAGGTGGGACCCTTGCCAACGGGACCGCAACGAAGTTCTAGTTGGGATTTGATTGATTCTGTGATTTGTTCCTTCGTGAGACCAAGCGCAGGGCACATCTCCCAGCCTTCCTGAGACTGGAGTGCGGGATTTGGAGGCAGGCGGACGCATTCCGGCTTCCTGGGTGCCACCGCGAAGTCAGACTGTCCTGGCACCATTGTGTAGGACAAGAGTGACCTCTAGTGGCCCCTAGGAAAGCACACTGGAAGAAAGGGAGCTGATAACTCAGGCGCAGGCCCATACAAACACACAGACTTACTCATTCTCTCCCCTTCCCCTCCTTTCTCTCCCCCTTCCCTCTCTCCCTCTCTCTCATCATTTAACAATCCAGAAACTGAGACCAGAAGCGGCTGGTCACGTACCTAGACTTGCACATTTCATGTCCCAAGCCTGGACTAAAACGGGTTTCTGGCCTTCCTGTCCAGTGTCTTTCCTTCTAGGTAGTATTTCTTTTGCCCACGTGTTTATATCCAATGTGTCTTTTATTGACGCCTGCTGTGTGAGTGGGCGGACAGGAGAGTGACGGTTGAGTAAGACACATGGGCTTCCAGTCTAGAGGAGAGACTGACAAGCAGTCAGCTCAGCGGTCACAATACTGTGTGACAGGAGCTGAGATCTAAGAAGTACTGGGTCCTGTGGGAGCACCCCTGACTTGAAGGACAAGTAAGAGTTAGCCAGGAGAAGGGAGCTGGAAGGGAGGAGGAGGGCATATGGAGAAAGGTCCGGGTAGAAGGAAACCGTGTGCAAAACCCCTGTGCTTAGGCCGCGATTAGAGAAATGGCCGTAAAGAATGAAAGGAGGTGGGGGTGGAAGGGAGCTGGAAGGGGCAGGAGAGTGAGCCTCTTGGCGGCTGGAGAAGTAGATAATAGGGCCTGTGCATGGGGACTTCAGGCAATGTTCTAAGATCAGCGGGAAGCCACTGAATATTTAGACAGGTGAATGTCATGGTCAGATTTCTGTTTATGCAGGATCACTCTGGGCTTGGCATAAAACTTTGTCTTAGGCTAGCTGTTAGTCATAGGCAACCCAACTGAAAAATGGTTAAGCCAGAAGGGATCTTAGGGTTCATCTGATCTATCACCCCTCACCTTACAGATGGAGAAACTAGTCTCAGAGAAGGCAAATGTTCTCAAGGTGGGTGAGACTAAACCGATTTTCTTTTCTTTTTTTTTTTCTCTTGAGACGGAGTCTCACTCTGTCGCCTATGCTGGAGTGCAGTGGTGCAATCTCGGCTCACGGCAACCTCCACCTCCCGGGTTCAAGCGATTCTCCTGCCTCAGCCTCCTGAGTAGCTGGGATTACAGGCGCCCACCACCACGCCCGGTTAATTTTTGTATTTTTAGTAGAGCCAGGGTTTCACCATGTTGGCCAGGCTGGTCTTGAACTTCTGACTTTGTGATCCGCCCACCTCGGCTTCCCAAAGTGCTGGGATTACAGGCGTGAGCCACCGTGCCTGGCCAGAACCAATTTTCTTTAAGTCCCTTCACCTCCCACTCAAGGCCCCAAAATATGCTATGCCAGCCTGAACTACACACCAGCTCCCAAGGCTGCTCCTGAAAAAACACATAATTCCCCACTAAAGATCCTCCCTTGCCGGACTGTAGTTCAGAAAATTATCTTCAAGCTTTAAAAAGGACATGCTCATTAGACTTACTTCCCTGACACCTCAGAACAGTTGAAACCTTGCTTAAATATCCATGGCTATCGAGAACAGTGATAAGACATGAAGACCAGAGACTGTAGACAGGTGGGCGGAGGGTAGCGGGGGAGTGACCGGGCCAAGGGGCTCCCATGGAGACCTGGGGAGCAGAGGGCTTGACTCCAAACTGACACTTTGAATCCTATTTTAAATAACATTCAAAATTAATAAAACAAGTTTAGGGATTGGAAAGTAACTCAGACTTTGTAAAAACAGATGGTGATAAAATGCAGTTGTCCTAATATTTGGATAATTTAAATACCCTCAGCAGTTCAGGCAAGCTAGGGAATTAAGAGAAATAGTTCAACCTAGGCTGGATCATTCAGCATTTGATTTAAAAAGTCATGGGCCAGTTAGGAGGTCTCAGAATATGATGAAAATATGATAAGGACGGTTTTCAAAGAAAGAAACACAATCCTGGTGAACGCCAGCTGGAATTGGAGAAACAAGATGAAACAGTAGAAAGAGGTGGTTAGGAAGCCAGAATTTGAGACCTAGCTTAGCCACTTATTAGCCACATGACCTTGCCCAGGCCACTTAACCTCTCTAACCTTGTCCCCATAGTAAAGTTATAATAATAGTAATACTGGCCTATGTATCTCCTGGGGCTCTTTAGCAATCACTTGTGACAAGGGAGGCCAGATAGGGCTATGGTTAAGGGCGTCAGTGCAAATCTCAGCTTTACCACTCATTGGCTGTATGGCTTAGGTGACTTTTAGACCCCTCTAAACTTTGATTTGCTCATCTGTAATACGGGAATGCTAACACCTGCCTCAATTACTGTAAGGACTAAATGAGATAGTCAAAATAAATCATAGCATAGTGCCTTTTGCATAAATAGTGCTGCATAATTGGTGAATTTTATCATTAATGTGATTATGTTTACAAACTTACAAGCTGTTCAATGTATATAAATGAAAGATTATTGTTATATTTAGCATGATATGACTTTGCTGAGTAACAAGATAAATATTAAAAGAAAAATATAAGCAGAAAGGATAGAATGGAAGTGATAAAGCACATGGCCCATCTTTATAATGAAGGAACTTTGTGGATAAGGATGTATGAGGACTCAAGGTCTCACAAAACCTTATTCACAAAATTAACTTATGCTCACTTAGCTAAGAGATGGTCGCATAGATCTTTTTTAAGGATGGAAAACACTAGCAATGATCAATGGTCTTATGTCAGGTTGGGATGAGGTATCTAGTGAGTGACTGAGAGAATCAGTGATAATTCAGATCTTATCTAGCATCTCCACAAGCCACCAAGAGCAAGAGTAATTGGCGCATTAATGAAATCTGTAAACACACTCAGCAAACCTCCAGGGAGCCTCTTTAGAACTGGAGAAACTCAATCCAGGAAGATCAGAAATAATGCAAAAGAGCCTCAAAAGCCCATTCACTTGCTCAGAAAATATTTAGCCCCTACTCTGTGCCAAGCACCTCTTTAGGCACTGAGGATTCATAACCCAGTGAGGGATCAAACAAGTAACTCACTACAATAAGGGCCACAGTTAGAAATAACTTTGGGTGCTAAGAGAGTCCAGAAGTGGGGCTCCAAACCCAACCTAGGGGTCAGAGAAGGTTCTCCAGAGGAGGCAACACCTACACAGACTCTGCAAGGATCCATTGCAGTTAGTCTGGCAGAGGAGGACAGCTGGAGGGAGCACCACACAGAATGATAAGACTCGGAAGCAAAACTGCAAGTCATTTAATTTGGTCACGCTAGGGCACGGGGACTTGGCCTCTTCAAGCATGTGGGTTCCTTTTAAATGTCAACAAATGTCATGGTCTTCCACATTATAGTAACTGTCCTTTCAAAATCTATTTCTTAAAAAGTACGTGATACCTCCCTCCCCCCAAAAAAATCTATTGGGAATTGAAGAACAGTTTTAAATGAACTTGTTTTAATCCCAAAACTGCTGACTAGCATTTACTTTTGAAAAATATTTTCTTTCTTTTTTTTTTTTTTTTTTTTGAGAAAGAGTCTCGCACTGTCGCCCAGGCTGGAGTACAGTGGTGCAATCTGGCTCACTGCAACCTCTGCATCCCGGATTCAAGCAATTCTTCTGCATCAGCCTCCTGAGTAGCTGGGATTACAGGTGTGCACCACCACACCCAGCTAATTTTTGTATTTTTAGTAGAGACAGGGTTTCACCATGTTGGTCTGGCTGGTCTCAAACTCCTGACCTCGTGATCTACCCACCTCGGCCTCCCAAAGTGCTGGGATTACAGGCGTGAGCCACCGCACCCGTCCTGAAAAATGTTTTCTACCTTTTTGTTATTTTGGAGACAGGGTCTCGCTGTGTCACCCAGACTGGTGTGCAGTGGCACAGTCTCAGCTTACTGCAGTCTCAATGTCCTGGGCTCAAGCAATCCTCCCACCTCAGCCTCCCAAGTAGTTGAGACTACAGGCATGTGCTACCACACCCATCTAATTTTGTTTATTTTTTTGTAGAGATGGGGTCTCACTATGTTGCCCAGGCTGGTCTCAAATTCCTGGACTCAAGTGATCCTTCTGCCTCAGCCTCCCAAAGTGTTTGGATTACAGGCATGAGCCACCACACCCAGCCTACTATACTTTTGAATGAATTTGTGTATTTCAATCCCAATAATATCTACTTACATTTTCATTGAGAAATATTTACCTCATCTCTGTGAAAGACATTATTTTTTCATTCATCATCTTTGTGTATGCATATATTAATGAAATTCTTACAATAACTGGCAACCCCCTACCAATGCCCACTCCCAGAGGTCTGCGATCCACAGTGAGCATTGGAGGGGGGACTGGCAGGATCTGAGACTGGAGAGGTAGCTGGAGCTGGGTGTCATCGTTCACAATAAAGTGTAAGGGAAGGGGAGTGTTGGCAAGTTTGAAGCAGTACAGTGACAACAGATAACTGTCAGCAATGTGGCATAGAGATAGGTTAGGAGGCAAGTTCTGAACTAAAAAGATAGCAGTGAATGGAGGAAAAGGAGCAGATTTGAAAAACATTATAAGGTCGAATTATTTTGACTTGGCTACCCTACACATGGGAATAGGGGGAGAAGTCCCAGAAGACTCCAAGCTTTCTGGCTACAGTAATTGGATAAATGGCGGTACCATCACAAAGATTAAAAAAAAAAAAAAAAAAAAAAAAAAAAAGCAGAGATAAGGACAGAGTTTGAGGAGAAGATTTTGAATTTGGACCTAGTGACTTTGAAATTCCTGTGGACAGCCAAGTGGAGATACAGAAGTTCATAGAAAGAATGTAGGGTAGAGATACAGGCTTAGAGAGCATCAGCATGTGGATAGTGACTGAAGTCAAGGGTGAGAGCAGCAGCAACCTGGGAGGAGTGCAGAATGTGGGGAGAGAAGAGTCCAGGGACAAAACACTAGGAACCCTGGCATCTGAGAAGCAGGCAGAGGGGAATGGCTCTCTCTCTCAAAAAAAAAAAAAAACCAAAAAAAACAAAACAAAAAAAAACACACCATCCAGAAATGGAGCAAAACAGAGAGAAATATCATGGGAGCCAAGGGGAGAGAGGGTTTTGAGAATGGAGACTTGAAAAGTGTCAGTACCACAGAGCAGTCAGGTATGATAAGGACCAAAAAGTACATCTGTCCACAGTGACATTAAAAAGAATAACAACAACAGGTCAGACATGGTGGCTCATGCCTGTAATCCCAGCATTTTGGGAGGCCAAGGCGGGTGGATCACTTGAGGTCAGGAGTTCGAGACCAGCCTGGCCAACATGGTGAAACCCTGTCTCTACTAAATATGCAAAAATTAGCCAGGTGTGGTGGCACATGCCTGTAGTCTCAGCTACTCGGGAGGATGAGGCAGGAGAATCGTTTGAACCCAGGAGGCAGAGGTTGCAGTGAGCCAAGAATGTACCACTGCACTGCAGCCTGGGCAACAGATCGAGACTCCATCTCAAAAAAATAAATAAATAAAAATAAAAAGAACAACAACAACAAAAGCACCATATCTTAAGTATATGGTTAATTATGCTTTCAAAGCACTTTCATATTTCTTATTTGATTTATTTGGTGCCTATATAACGTTCCTACAGATGCAAAAGCTACAGGGTAGTGAGGTTAGGGGATTTGCCAAAGCCATCTAGCTAGTTAGCGACTTGGTTCCTGGAATTACAGATTTCAGTAGAGAATCTTCACCATGCTTCCTGGTTCTACTCTTAGCTTTTTAACCAACCAATAAAGAAACCAGAATAGGGCCTGTTCCAGAACAACTACTCCTTATTAGTATAGATTTTTAAAGGTTTCTTATCACACGTGGTTTTCCACTCCCCAGAACCCAAAGATGTCAATACTGTGGGATCATCTGAATCTAAAAGGGCATTACCTAATTCTTCAGAAGAAAGGTTTGCACCTAATTCTGTATATGGGAGAAACCATTGAAGGTTTTCGAGGAGAGACCTGATATAAATTTGAGTATGCCTTAGAAAGATTAATCGGTATTGAACTTGTATTTGACTGTGCTTATGTCTGGGTGATAGATATTCATAGCACCTGAAACAAAATAATGAAAATACACTGTGAAGACCCATCTGGGCTTCTTTTGTAACTGAACCACTCTCCTCACCCTGCCTTCCACTCCAATAAGTAGGCTGTCTTCACGAGAGAGGGTCACTTCTCATATTTGGAAGCAAAAGCTCCTTGCATATCTGATGCAGTCAACACTGACCTTCAGATCTCAATTGTCCCACCCCCACGCCTTCCAGAGGCAGGCCTCGCTCTCCATATAGGAGCCTCCTGCTCACTTATTCACTCAGTCATTCTAGCAAGGGGAGGGGGCCTTCTCCCTCTGGCCTATCAGATCTGGACCTAGCCCAAACTTACCCATGTGGGGCCAGGCCTGGATCTCTTCTCTGCCTAGCTCTCCATTGGGAGCAATTTATAACACATTTATCTCTGGGAATTCACTGCTCTATTGGGCATGGGTCTGATTATCTCTCTCTAACCCTGTCTATCATTCATAGCACAGAAGGAACACTAAACAAAGACCTCTATATCAATTTATAACATTCTATTCTCTTTACAGCTCAGATGATATCACGGCAATGTTATCACACTGGAGGTTGGGCAAGGCCCAGAAACAGTCATCATTATGCAATGTTGATTTTCTGAGGGTGACTCACAACCTTATTTCCAGCTGGTGGCCCGTTTCTGGCCTTTTCTACTGACCCATAAAACTAAGCTTCCACCTGGGTGCATGGCTGTCAGGAACAGCTGGAACATTATCCGGATTCTGGTACCATAGGTCAAGGATAGGTGGCATTTCCCTCTATCCAGCATAAGATGAGCTGTTTCTCTTTTCTAAGTTTGCTATGTATGTGGTCCCCCTTCTCAGGGTGAAAGTGGCTGGCTATACAGAAAGAATAAAAGCAAGATAGGTGAATTGTGATCACAAATGCCTACTTTATCACCTACTTTGCTGTTTTGCTAAATGGAAACATCTGTTAATATTAAATATGAAAACTCATTTTTTTTTTTGGGGGGGGACAGAGTTTCTCTGTCACCCAGGATGGAGTACAGTGGTGTAATCTTGGCTGACTGCAGCCTCAACCTCCCAGGCTCAAGTGATCCTCCCACTTCAAACTCCTGAGTAGCCACCATGCCAGGCTAATTTTGCTTTTATATTGTTTGTAGAAATGGGGTCTCGCTATGTTGCTCAGGCTGGTCTCAAACTCCTGGACTCAAGCGATCCTCCCTCTTCAGCCTCCCAAAGTGCTGAGATAACAGGCATGAGCCACTGCACCCAGCCAAAACTCATTCTTAAATTAGAAAAAGTAGAGGTGTTACCTACGTCTCTGTCTCCCTTCCATATAACCCTAGACAAGCAAGGTAATGTCAATTATCTAATCTGTCAAGTAAATTAATGAGATATGAGTTATATAGATCTCTGAAGTCATCTTAAGCCCATGTATCGTTCCGCAGGTAAAAACTCTTTAGGTGGAAAAGTCAAACTGAGCTGATATTGTGATTTTTTTAAAAATAGGAATGAAACATTCTAGCTTCTGCATCACAGACTTTTCACTTGTCTAAATGTGTCTCTGGAGGTAGACTACCTGGGTTCAAACCCTGGACCTCCAAGCTGTGTGACTTGGGACAAGTCATCTAGCCACTCTAGATAAAATGGGGATAATGATATTAATAGTTACTTACCTCGGGGGAGTGGGGGGTTGTTGGGATGTTTGAATGAGTTACTAAAGTAAAGCACCTAGGTCAGAATCTAGGGCATAGCCAGTGCCAGTAAGTCTTAGCTGTGTGTGTGTATCAGACACTGCCAGGCCATCTGGGGCTAGGCTTTGTTGCAGTGGCTCCCTTATAATGCAATAATGAGTCCCATACTGTTTTTCCTCACTGTAGGTCAGTGCAACTGAATGGCCAGCCCTTAGTGATGGTGGACGACGGGACCCTCCCAGAATTGAAGCCCCGCCCCCTTCGGGCCGGTCGGACATTGGTCATCCCTCCAGTCACCATGGGCTTTTATGTGGTCAAGAATGTCAATGCTTTGGCCTGCCGCTACCGATAAGCTATCCCCACACTCACAGCTACCAGTGGGCCCACTGGGCTGCTTCCACTCCTCCACTCCAGTAGTATCCTCTGTTTTCAGACATCTTAGCAACCAGCCCCTGCTGCCCCATCCTGCTGGAATCAACATAGACGTGCTCTCCAAAGAGACTAAATATCATAGCGTGATCTTAGCCTAGGTAGGCCACATCCATCCCAAAGGAAAATGTAGACATCACCTGTACCTATATAAGGATAAAGGCATGTGTATAGAGCAGAATGTTTCCCTTCATGTGCACTATGAAAATGAGCTGACAGCACACTCCCAGGAGAAATGTTTCCAGACAACTCCCCATGATCCTGTCACACAGCATTATAATCGCAAACCCAAACCTTGGCCTGCTGCTGCTGCTGCCCTCAGAGGAAGATGAGGAAGGAAAAAAACTGGGTGGACCTACAAAAACCCATCCTCTCCCAACTCCTTCTTCTCTGCCTCTTTCTTGCTGCTGCCTTGAGTTTTTTGACACATCTCTTTCCATAGGGGAGTAATGGGTGTGTCAGCCCTGGCCTGCTGGGAGAGCTGTTTATGTGATTTCCCGGCTGATGTATGAGCGTGCGCATCTGGGTTCCTGACAGTGGCATCCATCACTGGCAATTCCTCTGGGAAGCGGGTGCTTCAAAAGTAAAATTACAATCACACTCCAAATTTGGTAAGAAGGTTCTATTCCTCTGTGAATCCAGATTCCCCCCAGAGTTGTAATGGGAGTCAAGTAACAATATTCATTGAGTGGAGAGCAGCTTATTAAGCACAACAAAAAGTAATCATCATTCTTCATGTTGCTATGAAGGAGAGTTTGAGTACAAAGGGAAAGCATACTGAAACATCAGGTACACACACATGCGCACACACACACCCCCCAACTGGACAAAGCAAATTAGACCTCTCCAAAATTAAGAGAATATTAGGGTAAGCCCTTAATTGTTTGATTAACTCAAATCATTATTTTAAAAAAAGAAGAAAAAGGTGTGAATCAAGGTCATCACTGGAAGACACAACTGAAAATCTAATCTTTTTGCCTCTTCCCAAGTGGCCTATTTGAGCTAGAACAAAACTTTGTTAGCCATTTTGGGAGAGAATAGGGAATGTAGAGAATGAAGATCTGGCCAAAACTATGGAATGGTAGGTAGGAAGCTTCTGAGTTGGGCAGGTGTGAAGTGGGGGATGAGGACGTTCTATATGATTCAAGGGGCATGAGGGTCTTTGCCAATGAGCTACAGCTGAAATGACTTTCTTTTCTGTGGATGTGATTTTCTTTCTCAGGATAAATGACAGGAATGATGCTTTTGTTAGAAGGAGAGATTTGACACTGTTCCAAGTGAGACAGTGATACAATTTCTGCTGTTTGTGAAAGGACAGGAATGGGGTGGGGGCAAGGCAGGGTTGCCGAGGGCAGAGGCTAGGGAGGCTGCCTAAGATGCACACGGAGTTAAGGATTTGGGCCAAGTCTGCAAAGTGAGAGATGGAAGGGGAGATTAGACCAAAGACGAGGGAGAGAATTCTGAGCTTGGAGAACGGTGGATTTGGGAGAGGGAAGCTGACTACCTAATTCCAGGAAGTGAGGGGACTTAGGTTTTGACATGCTTATCATTAAGCACAGGAGGAACGGCATACAGCAGATGTACTACATCGAGCAAGAAAGGGAGAGCCCGAGGACCAGGCTGCACCAGGTCAGTGGCTGTGCTCAGCATGGAAGCAACTGGAGAGAGAGGGGCAGACCTTGAGACTGCCTTGCAAGGCTGCTCAGAAGGGGCCCCTTTCTCTGGGACCAGGCACCTCCCACTGAGGCTTCAGCTCTGAGAGAGCAGGAAAGTGAAGTGCCAAGATGGGGGCGGGGCGGTGGGTAGGAAATAGGAGAAAGAAGAAACAGATTGACAGGCCGAAGTGAGGAAAAGAGAGGAAAAGAGAAATGAGACTAAAAGGTTGCTCCCCCCAACTGTTAAAAATGTGTGCAGATATCAACATCTCTTCTACATACTGGTACAGGTGCAACCTCAGGGCTCCTTGATATAACAAGAGTAACCAAAGGTCCCTAAGGGCCTGGCCCTGGGGACCTGTGGTTTGTTTTGCATCCACAGTAACCCCATGATAAAGGGGCTACTACTGTTATCCCCATTTTTCCTACGAGGCATGGAAAGGATCCATGGCTTGCCCAGGGGCACCTGGGGAAATGGGTTGCTGAGTGCGAAATAATCCAGAGCCTGCCCACTCAACCACAAGGCTCAGCGTCTCCACAGGTCCAGACACCTCCTTCACATCTTTGTAGGTTCTGCTCGTTCAGAACAGCCAGAACTCCACTCAAACACACTTTCTGTAAATAAGTGTTGATTTTTTTTTTTTACTAAACTTTGCAGAATATGGGTAATTCCTGCTTCTTTTATCTTCTCTGTGTATTAAATGCTGCTCTCACGAGATTTAAGTTTTGTTTATTTTTTAGTTAATAAAAGGAAGAGGGAATTACTGAAATTTATCTCTGGAGTCCTGCAATTCTAATTTTGTAACTGTTTCACAGAAGAAATATATGCATTGTTCAAAGGATACCAGAAAAACTCACTGTAAAATCACATTCCATAGAAACACCTTGGCTTTTTCCCTTGGAGGGGTGGGGGTTGCTTGTCATAGGGATTCCCCTATCACACCCACCCACAAAAGACAGCCTGTGGCAAAACGCAGCATCACAATGCACTTCAAGAGAGCAGGTTGCCAGCTGGGAGCAGGGACAAAAGCATAGAAGAGCTGGTCGGTCAGCTGCCCCAAATCAGATATTTCCTTCCTAAAACAAGATGTGGCCATAATAATCTGAGACTTAAAAGCCACTTTATTTTAAACCTAGAATGGGCTGGCAGAAATGCTCATTTGAAAGACTAATAATGCATAATGAAAAGTTTCTGCCTATTGTTGAGACGGTTTTCTGCTTCTGCCTCTAGGAATGATCTTCTTTCTCATTTCTTATCACAAAGGCTCAGAAGAAATACTCATTGTTATTTGGAGAGAAAGTCCCAATTCTTCTAGTGCCCTGAACAATGCTGCAGCTGTGGGATTATTAGCATTATCTCTGCTGGAGAAAAGTTTGAAAATACCAGAACTGGGCTACAGTGAGACTAAGGCCTGGGGCTCCCAGAAGCTCAATTCCCAAAAGCCTAGTGGCCCTCTGCAGCCTGACCCGTCCCCAGCAGGCGGGCGGTCCCTAGGCAGGTGGGCTCAAAGCCTTGCACTCTCCAGCAGGGCAGAGGTTGCTGGTGGATGCTGCCTGAAGAGGCTCCCACCTGCTGTCAGCACTGGGCGTCTCTGTGGCCCCCTGGCGGTGAGGACTTGGTGTGCTAACCACTTAGCCTCCGGTGGTCATGGCGAGGCCCAGCATCTGCAGGTGTACTCCACAGGCACTCAAGGCCCCAGTGTCTGGGATGGATGCAGCTGCAGGATTCACCTTGGAAATCCATTGAGGGTAGCTTTATGTTTGAAAACAAAAGGGCAGTGTTGAGTCTCTGCAGAAGCAAAGGTGAACCAGGTGGATCCCTCTGACAATAAAAACACAAGGGGAAGGGAAGACTAACATTTTGAAATATCAATAGAGCAACCAAAATTAATACTGCTATGGCTTGGAAAAGGCAAGAGAAGAAAGGGCATAAACCTTACCTAGCATGGCTTCCTCCACTTCTCCTCTTTCCAGCATCGGCACAACTGCCCCAGCCTGGCCCCTGCTGAGTGCTCGTTTCCACCAACTTACTCTCCACGCCCACAGACTCCCCTCTGCCAGCCCAGCCAGGAGCCCAAGGAAATCTGCTGTACTGAAGTGGAGTGAAGTTTCCATTTTAGAATTGTTTGTAATCTTTTCTTAGGATATACCAGAATTGAAAAGAAGATAAGAAGTACTCCAAAGAGAGATAGTGCTAAAATGAATTTTATTATTATTATAAGGCCCAAACAACTGGGACATACAGAACCCTTCCCTCTGAGTTCCACTAACCATGGCACGAAGGCTTCTGTGGCTGCCCTTCCTTGATCGAGTGCCTTCTTCTTATCAGACATGCTATTTCACTGAATGCTCACAGCAGTCCTGGATGGTATGGTAAGTGTTCAGACCCAATTATAGATGGAGAGTATTAGAGAAAGAACTTGCCCAATACCACCCAGAAAAACAGTGTGGCAAAACTAGGAGTTGAACCCAGGTCTGTTAAATTTCAAAGCCTGCTGTCCCTACACTGTGCTACCTCTCACCTGACTGATTGTAGCCACCTATTTCTCATCTGTGTATTGCCCATAGCTAGATTCCTTAACATCTCATGTGTGTCCTACAGAGAACCCTAGCAGTGCCTTACCCCCAGTACAACTGCCCTCTGGTTTAAGGATGCCAACTAGAAGCTCTCGTGAGTAGTAAGTAGTGTTGTGGACAGCCTTTGCTGTAGAACTTTGAGTCCAGGTTCACCTTGGCCCATCAGTGGTCCTCCTGGTCTGTTCCGCTGAGATTTTTTTTTTTTTTTTTTTTTTTTTTGAGACAGAGTCTCTGTCACCCAGGTTGGAGTGCAGTGGCGTGATCTTGGCTCACTGCAAGCTCCGCCTCCTGGGTTCACGCCATTCTCCTGCCTCAGCCTCCCGAGTAGCTGGAACTACAGGCGTCAGCCACCACACCCGGCTAATTTTTTTATATTTTTAGCGGAGACGAGGTTTCACCATGTTAGCCAGGATGGTCTCGATCTCCTGATCTCGTGATCCGCCCGCCTCGGCCTCCCAAAGTGCTGGGACTACAGGCGTGAGCCACGGCGCCCGGCCTCCACTATGATTTTCTATAAAGCAGTTTTAAGGACCACTCCCACCATCACCACCAATTGTAGGTGAGAATCTTCAGTATTCCTAAGGCCTGAGAGGTGAGTGGCAGAGCCAGTCAGCAGCCCCCCCCCCCACACACACACACACAGACAGCTTCCATGAGTGCTGCTCCCTGACCCCCATGACCCAAAGGTTAAATCCATTAACCATTGCCCTCGGGGTAGTATTTGCGAATACCACTTTAAAAAAAGAAAGTCAAAATCCAGCAAACCAACTGCTTTGGCACCACCTCCTTCCAAACACCAAGGCAGCCCCTGTGAGCACTGGGAGCATTTTGGAGGAGTTGACCAAGTTCCATATGACTGGCTCATAAGTAAATCCCAGGGTCCCAGGGTCCTATGCACACAGCAGAGAAAAGGCACCCTTCCTATGTGAACATTACTCTTCTAATTATTATTCATGAAAATATTCTAGGATTCTTTTTCAAGTTATAAATGTTATTTGATAATTTATGTTTTTGGAAGAAGCAAAAAGAAACTTTAGTTTTGTTCATCTGGAAGTTGGCAAAATGAGTTCAGGAATACCTCCCAGAAAAAGTTTCCTCTCTGTGCAGGTAATTTTAACAGGTTAATATTTTCTTCCAGAAAACAGATTAGATTATAGTTTATGGAACCTGGTGATTGTAGAGAATTTGGGTCCAGGGGGTAGTTTGCATTTTGAGGTAATGTTTTGTAAGTAATAAGATGCGACTATTCTAACTTCCTATTCTCAGGGTGTTCTGTGGGGAGAGGGAGGCAACTGCTGCCCACACTAAACCCTGACCTTAAGACTGATTGACTGATGAACTAACACATAATGGGGATCTCTGATTTCATGGTGTGCTGCCCTCCTCCCCTCCCCCACAACCTTTGCTTCAATTACTCTAAGTAGAAATTGAATTTCATAATTCCAGTTAGATGTCATTGACTATATTAGTTAAAGTCATTCTTAACTATAATAACAGTTAAACCCCAGAAACTCAATGGCTTAACACAGTCCAAGTTTATTTCTTGCTTATAATTCATGTAAAGTTGAATTGGTGGTAATGGGGTGGAGGTGGTGGTTCTGTTCCATCGTCGTGCCCAGAGCAGTTGGAGGCCTAACCTGGAACTGGAGTCAGCCCTTTCCACTCAATTCCATTGGCCAGCAGTCATTTGGTCCCACCTGGATGCTAGAGGAAATACAGTCCTCATCTGGGTAGCTACTTTCCAACAACAGCTGTATTTCATGGAAAAGGAGCACAAAACTATGATGGATGCTAGAAGCCCAGAGAATGGGTCAATGCTGTTGGATCCCTCTAGCTGATTTGCCATCAAGTGACTATTACACACCGTTTGTGTGTGCTGTCATCTAAATCCACAGGACTTTTTTGCACACTCCATAGTAACCTAAGCTTCCTTCTCCATCTCCTCCACTTCTAAAGTCCTGCCTCTCCTAGCACTTGGCTGATTTTTATCAGAAAACAATCTCTGTGTTGCTCCACTGCCATCCAATGTAGATGCACATAGTAGAAGATGCTGCACCCTCTACTGGAAACATCAAAAATATAATTTGAAACCTCAAATAACAAAGTGGGTTAAAAGGTAACTAGAGAATCATAGAGGCCAACTCTAGACCCAATGAACAGTCACACCTGGAGATCACGACAGGCTATTCCACTGATTTTATCCACCTCAGAAGACAAGTCACTCAGCCTCTCTGGACCTCAGTGTTCTCATCTATAAAAGGAGGACTTTGGATTAAAGTGAAATCTAAGTTTACCTGAAACTCCCTGTTGTCCGATGTTATGTCAGATGGTCTCTGGTCCAGTTGCTATTGTTTTTCTATTTCCTCTTCATGTTAGCTTATATATTAGATACATCCTTTTGAGAAGTTTCAAAGTTAGCTTTAAATTGTTGCTATTTCTACATAAATGCAACGTGCCTTCTAGAATGCATGCGCATGAAATTCAACACAGATAACACGTTTTGAAGACCCTCTCACCCTCAGGGATAGTGTCCTGATTTCTTTTTTGAGTTAATTACTTGACGCTTGCCACCCCAGTTTCTTCCAAGCCCTGATTTAGTGCATATTTAATGTAGTTAAAGCATGCCCCAAGGCATACTCACCTTGTTAGGTTTTTAAAAGGAAAAGATTGACCTCATATAGGAGAAATCAGTTAAATTGAACTTTAAGACAAGTACATGGGGTTGCTGCAGCAGCAACTGAAATGTATTATAGTAGAATTTCACCACATGTGCACCTAATGTCTTGCAACTCAGCTATGTCCATGTATGCGTGGGTGGTGGGAGGCTGAGAAAATTGGAGGAGACAGTGAAAGGAAAGATGAAGACAGAGACAGGGAGAGAAAGAATGAACAATCAAAATAATGCAATGAGAGATGCAGGAAAGAATAAAAAGCAACGTGAAGGGTAATTATGTGGGAAACTCTAAATAAATATAATCTAATAATAACAATGTCTCATGCAATTTAAAATAGGTAAATAATAAAAAATGCATTATAATAATACCATACATATTGAAAGCTGGTAAATGGAAGACATATTAACATCCTTACATTTTCAAGAAAGAGGTAAAACTACTAATTTACATTAAACTTTGAAACGTCAAGGATACATGTTTTAGTCTCTATGGTAACCACTGAAAGAATATTTAAAAGAGTATATTCTTCTAAGTGAATGGAGAGGCAGTGGAATCATAACAAAAATGCTTCATCTAACAGAAAGCAAGAAAGAAGACAAAGATAATGAAGAACAGGACAAATAGCAACTAGCAAGATAATAGATTTAAAACCAAATTTATTTGTAATGGCACTAAATGTAAATGGAATAAATGCTCCAATTAAAAGACAAAGGTTGTCAGATAAGATAAAAGAAAGTTCAACTAAAAGCTATTTCAAAAGAAATATCTAAAATACAAGAAATTAAAAGGAGTAACGGAAACATATGCCATGCAACAAAAGGTGATGTCCTTATGTTTATATGAGACAATAAATGCTTTTGTAAAACCAAAAAGCATTGCTAGTGATAGGGACATTTCATAAAGATGAAAGTTTTGATTTAACAGTAAGATATATAATTATAAATCTGCATGTACCTAATGATATCTCCTATATGTGAAGCAAAAATCTCATAGAAATAAAAGGAGAAATAGAAAAATTTGCAATTATAATAGATTTTTAACTGCTGTTTCTCTCAGAAAATGAGAGAAAAGGCAGACAAAAATCAGAAAGAATAGAAAAGATTTAAACAATACAATTAACATTTTATCTAAATGATATATAGAGAACATTACAACAACAAATGAATAAAGTCCTTTTTCAACAACACATCAAAACGTTTATAAAACGTGATTATATACTGTGACATAAAGTTTCAAAAAACTTCAAAGAATGATAACATACAATGTATTTCTGACAGCAGTGGAATATAAGTGGAAATGATAGATAGATAGATAGATAGATAGATAGAGATAGAAAACTAGAAAATCTCCCTGTGCTTGAAAATTAAGAAACACACTTGTAAATATTCCGTGAGAAAAAAATCAGAAATCACAATAAAAAGTAGAAAATATTTTAAACTAAATGGAAAATACTACATATAAAAATGTGCAGAAAGAACTTCCAATTTCTGGTAATGTTAAAATTATATCAGACTGACCCTTTTGCCAATAACAATTATGAACCTTAGACAAAATTTGAAAAAACAATTCTTTGAAGGCAATGCAGAACAGCTAAGAACAGGCAGAAAGTGCAGGAGATACAGCTCTCGAATGAAGAAAATCACACTGGGTGATATCCACATTTATTTGGCTTTTCTCCTGAAAGAATTCCCCTAGTTCACAACAAAGAGCAAAGTCCATCAGCAAGCAGCTATTATATTAGGCCATGGAGTGACATTGGTGTTCAAGACTGCCAGAGCAGCTGAAAATTGAATGGAGAGGGAAAGGGAACAGGTGGGAGAAACTTAAAAAGCTGGTACAAAGTACACTCAAATATCTGGCTGACCTCTGAACTATACTCTAAATAAATCAAAAGAAAAATTAGCATTTTAAAGTAATTGAAAATGAAAACATGGCAGATAAAAAGTTGTGGGATGCTGATAAAGCAGGACCTTGGGGAAGATCTACAGCACTAAACTCCATTAGAAAAGACAAAAGTTCTCAAATCAATGGCCTCTGTTTCTACCCTAAGAAACTATTAAAAAGAAGAAAAAAAAACCCAGAGTAAACAGAAGATAGGAAATAGTAACTATCAGAACAGAAATTGATGAATTAAAAAACAGAATCAATAAAAATTGATTCAACCAAAAACTGCCTCTAAGAAAATCAATAAAATCCTTTTAAATTTATTGAATAACAAAGACTCCAAAAATAGATTCACACACAGATGGTCAATTGATTTGAGACAACTGTGCCATGGTAATTAATTCAATGGAGAAAAGATTTATTCATTTATTTATTTGAGATGGAGTTTCACTCTTGTTGCCCAAGCTGGAGTGCAATGGCACGATCTCGGCTCACTGCAACCTCTGCCTCCTGGGTTCAAGTGATTCTCCTGCCTCATCCTCCCGAGTAGCTGGGATTACAGGTGCATGCCACCACGCCCGGCTAATTTTTTTTTTGTATTTTTACTAGAAATGGGGTTTCACCATGTTGGCCAGGCTAGTCTCGAATTCCTGACCTCAGATGATCTGCCCTCCTCAGCCTCCCAAAGTGCTGGGATTAGAGGTGTGAGCCACCGCGCCTGGCTGAGAAAATATTTTTTTTTCAACAAATGGTGCTAGAAAAATTGGACATCTATATGCAAAAAAACAAAAACAAAAACAAAAGCAAAAAACTAAAACCTCAACCTTCTTTCACATCACACACAAAAATTAACTCAAAATGGATTGTGAACCTAAAGACAAAATCTACGACTATTAAATTTCTGCAAAAAAGAAAAAACAGGAGAAAATCTCTGTGACTCTGGCTAAGCAGAGACTTTACATAGGACACAAAATGCACAAACATTTCTGCTCTTCAAAAGTCACTGTAAAGAAAATGAAAAGACAAAGCCACACACTGGGAAAAAAAAATCTAATAAAGGGCTTGAATTCAAACACATAAATCAAATAAATAATAAGACAAACAATCTAATTTTTAAATAGGCAAAATTTGAACATTTAACATACTACCACATACCTACTAGAATGGCTAAAGTTAAAAAAGGACAATATCAAGTGCTAACAAGACTACAGAGCAATTACAACTCTCAGTGTTGCTAGGAGGAATGTAAAATGGTACACCCACTTTGGAAAATGGTTCAGCAGTTTAATATAAATTTAAACATAGACTTACCATACAGCCCAGCAATCCCATGAGTAGATATTTACCTAAGAGAAATATAAACTTATGTTGAACTACCTCACACCCATTAGGATGGCTACTATAAAAATTTTAAAGAAAATAGAAAATAGCAAGTGTTGACAAAGATGTGGGTAAACTGGAACCCTTGTTCCAGGTTGGGAATGTAAAATGATGCAGCTGCTGTGGAAAACAGTATGGTAGTTCCTTAAAAAATTAAAAATAGAATTACCATATGATGTAGCAGTTTCTCTTCTGGGTATATGCCCAGAAGAATTGAAAGCAGAGTCTCAAAGAGATATTTGTACACTCATGTTCATAATGGCCTTATACACAATGGATGTAACCCGATTGTCCATCAGCAGATAAATGGATAAGCAAAATGTAGTATATACAGATGATAGAATATTATTCAGGCTTACAAATAAAGAAAAAAGGAAGGAATTCTCACATATGCTACAGCATGAATGCACCTTGAGAATATTATGCTAAGTGAAATAAGCCAGTCATAAAAAGACAAATACTGTATGATTCTACTTACATGAGGTACTTAGAGTAGTCAAATTCATAGAGACAGAAAGTAGTATTGTGGTTGCTACAAGGAGGAATGAAGAATTGTTGTTGTTGTTGTTTTTGTTGTTGTTTTTGAGATGGGAGTCTTGCTCCATTGCCCAGGCTGGAGTGCAGTGGCACGATCTTGGCTCACTGCAACCTCTGCCTCCTGGGTACAAGCGATTCTCCTGCCTCAGCCTCCTGAGTCACTGGGACTACAGCTGTGTGCCACCACACCCTGCTAATTTTGTATTTTTAGTAAAGACAGGGTTTCACCATGTTGGCCAGGCTGGTCTCAAACTCCTGACTTCGTGATCCGCCCACCTTGACCTCCCAAAGTGTTGGGATTACAGGCGTGAGCCACCACACCCAGCCAGCATTATTGCTTAATGGATATAGTTTCAGTTTTAAAAGATGAAAAGAGCTGTGGAGATGGATGGTGGTGATGGCTGCATAGCATTAGGAATGTAGTTAACACCACTGAACAATACACTTAAAATGCTTAATGATCAATTTTACATTACATGTATTTTACCACAAACAAATTTGAAAAAAGAAACATGTTGACACAAAAAAACCTGTACATAACTAAAAAATAGATTATATTGGATTACATAAAAATTTAAAACTTTGGTGCTACAAATGATACCACTAAGAAAGTGAAAAGACAAGCCACATAATGGGAAAAAAACTTTTGCAAATCAAGTATTTGATTAGGGGCTTGTATCCAGAGCATATAAAGAACTCTTACAACTCAATAATAAAGACAATTTAAAAATGGATAAAGGATTTGAATAGACATTTCTCCAAAGAAGGTACACAAATAGGCAAAAAGCACATGAAAAGATGCCGAACGTCAGGGAAGTGCAAATAAAATCACAAGATACCACTCCACGCTGGGTTACTATATTTAAAAAAAAAATCAACAGTAACAAGCATTGGTGAGGATGTGGAGAAATCAGAATCCTCATACATTGCTCTTGGGAAATGGAAACTACCAGTAGGGGAATGAATAAGTAAATAACAGCATATCCATTTGAGGAATTCATTCAACCACTGAAAGCATAGTGAGTGAATGATCTCAACGGTGGGCTGAGGAAAGAGATGCCTGTGGTAGGGCTATGTGCTGTAGATGGGGAGTTGGAAGAATTTGCCCTAAGGTGGTCTGGAAGGTGTGGGTAGTGGGTTGGGGGGAGTGATGCTCTCTTTGATTTGCAAGTGGTGGAGGTATTGATTCTTAGCCTCTGCCTTTCCCCCAAGGGATGCTCAATTTACTATATCCCCAGCCAGTTCCTGCAATCCGTACCCTGCTGGGCTGGGTTCAAAGTTCCCAGGTGGCACCCAGGCACTGAGGGGTGGACTGTTCAGGGATTTAGGCCCTTCCAGAGCGCCCCCTCCACTTCCAGCCATCTCCAATACACATATGATTTTTTAAAATAAATATTGCAAACATAGGTTCAACACAAAACTCCTAATGTGCACTCCACTCCCAAAATAGATGGAGAACTCCTATAAAGAAATTCCAGCGTTGGCACTCTGGGGGCAACTGAGCCCTTCTGTGCGCTGTGTCACCTCCCCAAAGGTCAGGGAGAGCAGTCACAAAAGGACAGCTCTAGCCCCAGAACTTCAGTTCATTAAGCAAAGCCTAGGGTTCCAGGGCATGGGGAGGAGAGAAGGGATCAGTTGAGGAGCCAGGAAACCTGGGTTCTGAGCCTGGTTCGGCCCCTCAGCAAGTTATTTCTTCTCTCTGAGCTTCCGTTTCCTCTTCTGTAAAATAAGGCATGGGCAAGGCCTGGCAGGGGCGGGGCCCGAACCTGCGGAAGGCGACGGCGGCTCCGGCCCCTCCCGGGGCGGGGCGGTCACGTGCGCGATCACGCGGTCCTACCCGGAAGTGCGCCGGGGCTCCTGCAGGCGGGGCGCTGTGCGGGCCGCGATCCGGTACGTGGGCCTCCGGGCTGTCCCCTCCGGGGGCGGCGATCCTCCCTCCGGAGCCCCCCGCAACCCTCCCGGAAGTGGGGGAGGGGCCCTAGGGGTCCCGGAGCGGGCCCACCCCTAGCTTCACCCACTCCGGGCGTGTGGCTGTGGGCCGGTCGCTTCCTCGCTCGGAGCCAAAGTTCCTCAGCCGTGAAGAGGGTGGATGTCACAAGTCAAGCCTCCTTCCCAGGGTGGCCGTGAGGTGGTTCGGGGGTGGGGGGAGGTGGGGATTTGGGGTGAAACTGGACAGAAACTGGCGTGCTAGGCAAACGGGAGCCCCGCGGCGGCGAGCCGCTGACTCGCTCTCTCCAGAGACTCAGGGGCAGGGCCGGGCTCCGAAGGTGTGGGACCCCAGAAAGAGCTGCTGAAGACAGGACCAAGGGCCACAGGGTGGTTTGCTGGGGTCCAGATGGTGAAAGTGGGCGCTGGGGGTCGCCCCAGGTTGGCCCCCCCGCCATCTGGAGCTCCTTTCGCCACTGAGTCCCCTCCGAGTTCCCTTTCTAGGGCAAGATAGCGAGGTGAAGCGGAAGTCACAATGTGACACTGGCGAGGTTCTCTTCCCAGCAGCCTTTGGGAAGCATTCCCCTGTTTCGGGAATATGGCATTCGGGCCAATCATGTGGGTGATGGAGCCCGTCTCAGGGTTCGGTTGCTAAAGGCCGAACTCGTAACAGCAGTCTCTGTGGCGGGTAGTCACTTGCCTCTTGCTCGCTCACAGTGCTTGACTTCCTAATTAAGTTTTCTGTTGCTCCTGCCCTCTATCCAAATATGAATGATTCCGGAACCAGATTCGTTAATCCTGTTATTTGACGAAGGGAAGCTGGGAAATAGGAATAATGATCCCCACACCTATGTAAGAACGCAGTTTGCTACGGTTACTTTGCAGCTTGCCTGGTCACTCCCATGATCTGACCCTGTAGGGAGGTAGAGTAGGGGATGTTGCTCTATTTCTCCTCAGGAGTTTGAGGCTCAGAGAGGTTTATGCGACTAGGCAAAGCCACAACTAGAACTTGGTCCCAGATGCCTTTCCTGTTAGTTTCCTTCCATTCATTGTATCATCCCAGGATCCCCACTCACTTCACTGGGACTGCATCCTCACCGCCTGGGATGTGCTATGCTGTCTCCCGTCAGTCACTCCTAGCAAGCTCCCTGGGGCTGCTTGGGGAGCTCTGAGTGACCCGCAGAAGTGAGAGCACTTCATGGGAACAAAGGAGGAAGGAACAAAAGTAGGCACCTGCTCTGTGCAAAGGGCTGTGCTGGCTGGGTTTCTATTCTCCATTATGGGAGGTGAGGGGCAGGATCCCAGATATGTTCTTAGCAGACTGCCTCAGGGCCTGGAGAGACCAGGGACCACACAGCCCTTCTCCAGCTTGTCCTTTTGCAACGGGCAGCAGTCAGGACCAGGGCATCTGCCTGCCCTCATATTCTCTCTGTTTTAAGCATTTGCAGGACCAGGGATGCTGCACTGCTCTCCCATGAGCCAGTCACCAAGTCTGTCTGCTGCAAGCCCTTTCTGAACCTCTGGCTGTCTGGATGCTCCACTGTGCTCCTTGCCAAGGTAGATGATCTTGCCCCACCTGGGGAGGACAGGGAGGCAGGCAGCATCCACCCTGGGGCTTTGGGAGGCAGATGGAATGAGGTAGGCAGTGGGCTGAGTGCTCCTGGGCTCTGCACACCTGCTCATCCCCTCCCCAGCCCTGCATCCTGAGGCCACCCGCATCCTGATGCCTCACCTCTCCTTCACCCCTCACATCCAGGTGGGTCATCACAGCCTGCTGAATCTTTAAAGCTCCTCCCGGCCCCCACCAAGGGGTGAGCACTCATTACCCGACACCCGCACCTAGATGACTGCCTTCATGACCTTGACCTGCCCATCTCCAGCCAGCCGGTCACTTCTCCGCTCACAACCACAGCCTCCATTCCGTAGCCCACTGCTCCCTAACCCATACACTCTGGTCAGCTTTGTCACATGTACCTGGGAGTCCCAGAGCAGCCTCTTCAGGTCCACCCACCTCTCCCAGCAACCTCCTCTTCACACCTGTTGCACTCCCAGTGTCTGCCTTGGCATTGAGTAATTCTGTGCGAATAGGCTGCATTCCTTCTTCACTGTGCTGTTATGTCTCCTGGCATTTGCCAGAAACACCTTGGGACCAGTTGCACCGAGTTAGTTTGGGAGGAATTCAGTAAGGACCACTAAGCTGGACATGGGGGTGACGGAACACAAGACCTGGAGATGCTGTGATCCTCCCAAGAAAACTGGAAATCTGCTTGTGTGAGAGTTACAGCAGAGCTTCCTAATCATTGTCATGGCTTAGCATACATACCACATGATTATATCTGTGTGACACCCTAAGGCACCTAAGAGGATTTGAAACCACTGCCTGAGGCCTCTCAGCTGCAGCAGCCAGCCTAGAGCACTGCCCTCACCAGCCTGGTCAGGCTGCCCCAAGAGTTTTAGAAGATCAAGGGTTTGCCGTACCCAGAGGGCCGTGGCACACAGGGTGGGAAGCCGTATTAAAGATCTTCCAGTGGGTGAATAGTTAAGATGTTTCTTACAAGCACAGAGTGTGTGGTGTGTGTGTGTGGCAGGGGGTTGGGGAAGGAGATTTGGGAGGGCTGAAGACACTGGTGGCTGTGGCCCTGGAAGCTGCAGCCTACTAAGTACAGGGTCTTTAGGCAGCCTCTGTTCTCACCATAAGCAGGGAGAGCAGCATTTGAATGAAACTTCTGTGGTGCTGAAGTAAATTCACGGGCTTTGAGGCTCATCTTCTGGAGCTGTTTTTTGTTTGTTTGTTTGTTTGTTTTTTCAGACAGAGTCTCGCTCTGTCACCCAGGCTGGAGTGCAGTGGTGTAATCTTGGCTCACTGCAACCTCTGCCTCCCGGGTTCAAGCAATTCTCCTGCTTCAGCCTCCCGAGTAGCTGGGATAACAGGCACTTGCCACCACGCCTGGCTAATTTTTGTATTTTTAGTAGAGACAGGGTTTCACCATGTTGGCTAGGCTGGTCTCGAACTCCTGACTTCAGGTGATCCACCCACCTTGGCCTCCCAAAGTGCTGGGATTACAGGCGTGAGCCGCCGTGCCCAGCCCTGGAACTGTTTTTATCTGAGGGAGAGATATCTCCGGACTGCCCAGAGATGGAGGTGCACCAGCACCCTCCGATCCACACCAGGCACTAACTGTCTGCCGTGAGCATGGCCTCCCTGGGCATTCGGCTCCATGTCTAGGCTAAGACCTGGGTCCCTTCCTGTCCCAGTCTGGTTCCAGTAGGCCCCATGGTGGGTCTGATGCTGTGCTGAGAGGGACCAGATACCACAGAGGAAAGAGCCCCAGCCTTGGCATCAGACAGGTCTGGGTCCAGATCCCAGCTTTGCCATTTCAGGCTGTGCCTGCGTCCTGCTCTCTAAAATGGGGGTACCTGAAGAGTCCTACTTTGTCCAGTTGTGAGGGTGCAACAAAAATGGAAGGCGCTTGTGATGCCTGGTGTGCAGAAAGGGCTCACTGAATGTTTGCTGAGGTTGGGGTCCTCTTCGTTAACTCAGGCTGAGCTCATGGATGTTGGGGCTGGGGGCTGACCTTGACCTTGCCTTTCCCTGGCAGATGAAGTGCGTCTTGGTGGCCACTGAGGGTGCAGAGGTCCTCTTCTACTGGACAGATGAGGAGTTTGAAGAGAGTCTTCGGCTGAAGTTCAGGCAGTCAGAGAATGAGGAAGAGGTGAGTGCAGGGTAGGCAGTCCCAGGAGGGGTGGATAGGAAGGAACCATACAAAACTACCAGCAGGCAGAGAGGCAGAAAAACCTGTGTTCACCCTGTCCTGGGCAGCATGAGCAGGGTGCTGTGTGGGGTCCAGCATCCTTCACACCTAGACCCTCATCCTCAAGGTCGGCCTCTTGATGCTCTGAGCTCGGTGACTCCACCCCCCACACCCCACCAGTTCCTCTCTGGACTAAATGAGGGCAAGAAGAAGTCGAATTTTAATCACGTAACAGAAGAACTTGGAGCTATCAGTTTCTGTAACCTAAAAAGTTTAACAAGCCTGGGCATGGTGGCTCACGCCTGTAATCACAACACTTTGGGAAGCCAAGGTGGGCCAATTGCTTGAGCTCAGGGATTTGAGACCAGTCTGGGCAGCATGGCGAAACCCTGTCTCTACAAGAAAAATACAAAAATTAGCCAGGTGTGGTGGTGCGTGCCTATAGTCCCAGCTACTTGGGAGGTTGAGGTGGGAGGATCACTTGAGTCCAGGTGGTAGAGGCTGCAGTGAGCCGAGATTGTGCCCGTGCATTCCAACCTGGGCGACAGAGCAAAAAAAAAAAAAAAGTTTAACGTAAGCTGAACACGTTAATTTTTTAATAGCTATATTAAGGTATGATTAACACACCATAAATTGCACATATTTAAAGTGCACAATTTGATAAGCTTTGATATGTATATACCTATGATTCTATCACAATCAATAAAAGGAATATATCTACCACCTCAAACATTTGTAATCCCTTCTTTCCCATCCCCATCCCGTAGGAACTGCTGATCTGCTTTCTGTCATGATAGATTAGTTTGTATTATATGGCCTTATATAAATGGAGTCATACAGTATGTGCTTGGATTTAGTTTGGTTTTGGTTTGACTGCTTTCACTCAGCATAATTATTTTGTGATTCATCTGTGTTGTGGCATGTATAAATTGTTCATTCCTTGTCATTGAGTAGTAATCTATTGTATCAGGATGCCACCATTTGTTCATTCATTTACTTGTTGATGGACATCTGTGTTATTTTCAGTTTTTGACTATTACAAATAAAGCAACTATGAACATGCACATACAAGTCTATGTATACATGGATGCTTTCACGTCCAAGGACAGATATTTAGGATAGACTGGCTAGATCATGTAGGTGTATGTGTAACTTTTTAATAAACTGCCAAACTTTTCCAAAGTGATTGTATAATTTTTGATTCCACCTGTAGTGTTTGAGAGTTCAGTTCCTCCATATCCTCACCAACACTATGGTCTGTCTTTTTAATTTTAGCCATTCTAATAGATGTCCACTAGAATCTCACTGTGTTTTAAATTTCATTTCCTTAATGACTAATGATTTTGAGCATCTTTTCATGTGCTTATTTGCCATATCTTTTGCCCAGTTTTTATTTGAGTTGATTGTTTCTTCTTATTATTCTTACTGAGTTTTGAGAGCTTCTAATATATTTTGGATGAAATCCTTTATCAGATATATGTTTTACAAATACTTTCTTTCAGTTTGTGGCTTGTGTTTGTATTCTCAATGGTATCTTTCAAAGAGCAGAAGTATTAGAACTCGAGTTTATCCATTTTGCATTTATGGATTATGCTTTTAGTGTTATATCTAAGAAATCTTTGCCCAACTTACAAAGAGTTTTCTCTACATATTCTTTTGAAAGTTTTATAGTTTTAGGTTTTATATCAGGTCAGATGATCTACTTTGAATTTTTGTGTGTGGTACGAGCTATGGATTGAAGTTAATTTTTTTTTTTGCATGTGGACATCCAGTTTAACACTTTAACATTACAACTCAGAAATACTTGTCATTTTCACTTACCTAATTTCCACTCTACATTTTAAAGGAGTAATTTATTTTGAAAATGTTTTCCAGATTAATTTTGGGTTAAAAATAATTTTTATTGGGGATGCAGTGGAAGGTGTTCTTACATTTCTGCAGCAGCATGGACTGATTGCCTCTCTTGCCCTTTCTGTTCTAAGGGGTGTCATCATCCAGCCAATGAGTTAGCCGACTCCACTTCAGGGAGTCCATTTACCATCAACATCACCCATGTTCTCACCACAGTCTTTAGGCAAACACAAGATATCAGAGATCATAGACATTCAAGTGGTTTTATTTAAGCTAACTGTTTGTTAGGCTTTTTTTATTTTTTAACAGTCAATACATACAATATTTAAATTAAGAATTTTTAAGTATTTCAGTTTTTAAACTACTGTTACAACTATGTCATCTTAAGAAGCAAATTATTTGGTGGCCTTTCTCTTCCTCTTTATTGAAAACCTGGCAAAGGAACGAACTGCTGAATTTTCAGTTCCTAAAAATGAATAGTGTAAAGGAAAGGTGGTCTTTAAAGTTTTTTTTGTTAATGTGCAACACATTCTTTTCTCGTCATATAAATAATGAGTTAATTGTAGGAAATTTGGAAATACAAAGAGATAGTTTTTAAATGACCTATAATTCCACGACCCAGAGCTATTAGCTTTTTAATATACTTTCTTTGGGTCTTTATTTTTTCTATATAATTGGGATTATACCACATTTACAGTTTTACTGCCTGTTTTTTTTTTTCCCACTTGCCATTATATCAAGATATTTCTACTATTTTCTTAAATAGTCTCAAAAGCATAATTCTTAATAGAAATATTACACTCAAGTACATGAATCAGTGTATCATCCTTTAACCATTTTCTTCATATGGACATATATATTGCTCCTAATTTGCTATATCACTCTTGCTTTAAGGAATGTTTGTGCTTAAATTTTATCTCATGTCAGATTATTTCCTTAGGATAAATTCCTAAAAATAAAAATATTTAGTCAAAAGCCATTCAAAGATATTGTACTACTTTATAATTCCATCAAGTAATATATGAGTATGCTCCTTTATATACACCAAATATTTTTATCTCCCCCGTATTAGTCTGTTTTCTTATCACTATAAAGAAATGCCCAAGACTGGGTACTTTGTAAAGGAAAGAAGTTTAATTGACTCACAGTTCAGAAGGCTGTGGAGGCCCCAGGAAACTTACAATCATGTCAAAAGGCAAAGGGGAAGCAAGACACCTTCTTCACAAGGCAGCAGGAAGGAGAAGTGCTGAGTGAAGGGGAAAGAGCCTCTTATAAAACCATTAGATCTCATGAGAACTCACTATCACAAGAACAGCATAGGGGAAACTGCCGCCATGATTCAGTTACCTCTGCCTGGTTTCTCCGTTGACATATGAGGATTGTGGGGATTATGGGGATTACAATTCAAGATGAGATTTGGATGGGGACACAAAGCCTAATCATATCATTCTGTCCCAGGCCCCTCCCAAATCTCATGTCCCTTTCACATTTCAAAACCAATCATGCCTTCCCAACAGTTCCCCAAAGTCTTAATTCATTCCAGCATTAACCAAAAAGTCCAAGACTAAAGTCTCACCTAAGACAAGGCAAGTCCCTTCTACCTATGACCCTGTAAAATAAAAAACAAGTTACTTCCAAGACACAATGGGGCTATAGGCATTGGGTAAATATTCCCATTCCAAATGGGAGAAATTGGCTGAAACTAAGGGGCTACAGGCCCCGTGCAAGTCCAAAATCCAATGGGGCAGTCAAATCTTAAAGCTTTGAAATGATCTCTTTTGACTCTATGTCTCACGTCCAGGTCACACTGATACAAGAGGTGGGCTTCCAAGGCCTTGGGCAGCCCTACCCCTATGATTTTGCAGGGTACAGTCCTCTTCCCGGCTGTTTTCACAGGCTGGTGTTGAGTGTCTGCAGCTTTTCCAGGTGCATGGTGCAAGCTGTTGGTGGATCTACCATTCTGGGGGCTAGAGGATGGTGGCCCTATTCTCACAGCTCCACTAGGCAATGCCCCAGTGGGGACTCTGTGGAGGCATCTGACCCCACAATTCCCTTACTCACCACTCTAGCAGAGGTTCTCCATGAGGGCTCTGCCCCTGCAGCAAATTTCTGCCTGGACATCCTGGCATTTCCATACATCCTCTGAAATCTAGGTGGAGGTTCCCAAACCTCAATTTTTGATTTATGTGCACCTGTGGGCCCAATACCACATGTAAGCCACCAAAGCTTGGGGCTTGCACTCTCTGAAACAACAGCCAGAGCTGTATGTTGGCACCTTTTAGCCATGGCTAGGATGCAGGGCACCATGTCCCTAGACTGCACAAAGCAGCTTGGCCCTGGGCCCAACCCCTGAAACAGTTTTTTCTTCCTAGGCCTCCAGGCCTGTGGTGAGAGGGGCTGCTGTGAAGACCTCTGATACCCTGGAGACATTTTTCCCATTCTCTTGGTGATTAACATTTGGCTTTTCATTATTTATGCAAATTTCTGCAGCCAGGGCTTGAATTTCTCCTCAGAAAATGGGCTTTTCTTTTCTATTGCATCATCAGGCTGCAAATTTTCCAAACTTTTATGTTCTGCTTCCCTTTTAAACATAAGTCCCAATTCCAAACCATCTATTAGTGAATGCATAAAACTGAGTGCTTTTAAGAGCACCCAAGTCACTTCCTGAATGCTTTGCTACTTAGAAATTTCTTCCACCCTAAATCATCTCTCTCAAGTTCAAAGTTGCACAGATCTCTAGGGCAGGGGCAAAATGCTGCCAGTCTCTTTGCTAAAGCATAACAAGAGTCACCTTTGTTCCAATTCCAAATAAGTTCCTCATCTCCATCTGAGACTACCTCAGCCTGGACTTCATTGTCCATATCATTATCAGAATTTTGTTCAAAAGCATTCAACAAGTCTCTGGGAAGTTCCAAACTTTCCCACATCTTCCTGTTTTCTTCTGAGCCCTCCATACTGTTCCAACCTCTGCCTGTTACCCAGTTCCAAAGTCACTTTCACATTTTTGGGTATCTTTATAGTAGCACCTCACTCTCTGCGGTACCAATTTACTATGTCAGTCCGTTTTCATACCACTATAAAGAACTGCCTGAGACTGGGTAATTTATAAAGAAAAAAGGTTTAATTGACTCGCAGTTCAGCATGGCTGGGGAGAACTCAGGAAACTTACAGTCATGGTGGAAGGCAAAGAGGAAGCAAGGCACCTTCTTCTCAAGGCAGCAGGAAGAAGTGTCAAGCAAAGCGGGGAAGAGCCCCTTATAAAACCATCAGATCTCGGGAGAACTCACTCATTCTCACGAGAACAAGTTGAGAACAGCCTGGGGGAACCACCGCCATGATTCAGTTGTCTCCACCTAGTCTCCCTTGACACGTGGGGATTATGGGGATTACAAGTCAAGATGAGATTTGGTGGGGACACAAAGCTTAACCATGTCATCCCCTCACCAAAAAAAAGTTCTATTCCTGCAGAAAAAGCTATAGTCATGCCCTGCTTAATGATGGTGATACATTCTGTTAATAACAAATTCATCATTAGGTGATTTCCTTGTCATGTGAACATCATAGTGTGTACTTACACAAACCTAGATGGTGTAGCCGACTACACACCTAGGCTGTACAGTATGGCCTGTTGCTCCTAGGCTGCAAACCTACAGCATGTGACTGTACTGAACACTGCAGGCAGTTGTAACACAATGGAAATGTTTGTGTATCTGAATGAACATAGAGAAGGTATAGCAAAAATAAAGTAGTATAATGTTATGGGGCCACTATCATGCGTGGTCTGTTGCTGACCAAAACATTGCTCTTCAGTATGTGACTGTACTGCTTTTAAGATGAGTTTCTATCAAAATCTAGATTCATAAGTGACTTCTCCATTAATAAAATTTGTTCAAGAAAATCATGGTATATGAATAATTCAGCAAATATTTGAATTCTTTCCTGTTTATGGAATTCTCGCCTATCTGTGGGGTATTCATTAACCAAATATTAATTGAGAACCTATCATGTGCCAGTCTCTCGGGGTAAAGCAGTAAACATAGCAACATGATCCCTGCTTTCATGGAGCTTAGAGTCTAAAGAAGGATGTTGTACAGTGAACCAGATGGCAAATAAGTACCATGAGTTCAGATAGTGACAAATAGTCTGGAGAAGTTAAATGGGGTATGCGATGGGGAGTGACAGAGGCGGAGGGTGGTGGCCAGAAAAAAAAAAAAATCTGAGCTGGAACCAGAATGATAAGTAGGAGCCACTGTGAAAGCTTGACAGACGAACTGTGGGAGCTGGGCACAGTCCTTGGTTCCCGAATGTTGGCAGGAAAACCTACTCCACAGTTGTGTCCCACTTGTACTTCAATGCTGCACCTTCCCGCTGGCCAGTTGCCTGTCTTTCTTTTCAAGGCAAGGTCTTACTCAGCTTCTTGTAGACTTCCTCAGCTCCAAGTTAGGACTGTGCCTTCCCCATATTTCATTCACGTCTCCTGAAATCCTCTAGGGAAGTCTGCTGTTTTCTTCCTTTCTTTTTATTCCACTATGGAGAATTTGAGTTGTAACTGTTCCACTGGCTTTATCCCATTTTATTCACACATTTGCAACAAACTTGTCCAGTTCCTTTTTGTTTTTGTTTATTTGTTTTGTTCCTTCTTTTGGAGAGCTGAGAGAATGGATGGAGGAAGAGCTTATCAAAGTCAATGCAGGCTTGTTATGGAAAATAGGGAAAGTACAGAAACATACTTAAAAATAGAGGGAAAAAAATCACTCCTAATTCCTCTATACAGAAGTAACTTTAATAGTATTGGCTTTCTCGGTATTTTATGAATACTTCGTTTTTTCTATGCATTCACATTCTTGTTTTATTTTTAACTACAACATTGTATCAGACCAATTTTCCATGTCATTGAAACACTCTAATATTTTAAATGGCTATAGACTCTTCCATAATTTTGATGTACTGCTATTTATTTAACTATTTCACTGATACTAGATGTTTACATTTTTTTCCAGTTGTTTGCTATTATAAATTATGCAGTAGTGAACATCTTTGTGCATGTATCTTTGTCCCAATCTCTGATCATTTTCCTTAGGACAAATTTTCCAAAGTAGACTTATTGCAAAAAACAGCATAGATTTGGTACATGCTGCAAACTTCCTTCCAGCTCCCGGTTCAGTGCTCCCCACATTCCACTATTGTAATGAGGCCCAATTCCTTAATGTTTCCTTCTAGATTCAGAGCCTAAACAGCACCATTACCCAGGTGGCCCTTCCCATTCTTCCTAACCACCACCCAAAGTGTTGGGGGCAGTCTCTTTTTGCCCTCCTCCCTACCAGGACAGTGATACCCTCCCAGGAGGGTCTAACACTATGGAACCCTTGATATCAAGGCCTGGTCTTGTCCCTTCCTTTGTTCTTGGTGTCTGGCCCACTCTAAGCTGTGAAATTTTCCCCCATTTTTGCAGCTCCCTGCCCTGGAGGACCAGCTCAGCACGCTCCTAGCCCCGGTCATCATCTCCTCCATGACGATGCTGGAGAAGCTGTCGGACACCTACACCTGCTTCTCCACGGAAAACGGCAACTTCCTGTATGTCCTTCACCTGGTGAGTCTGTAGCTCTGGGGCCCATGTTCCTCTTCCCTCAGCTTGATGGGGAGTCCACAGGCCTCTCTTATTTGGAACTTTAGACTCCTTTAGAAGGCAGAAACGGCATCTTATCAAACCCGCCTGGGACCTGAGCCTCCCCTGGCTTGTCTGCAGAGACCAGGGCAGGTGAAGGGAGTGCCCTCGGGGCTGGCTGACACTGGCCTGCCTGTGCCTGCAGTTTGGAGAATGCCTGTTCATTGCCATCAATGGCGACCACACTGAGAGCGAGGGGGACCTGCGGCGGAAGCTGTATGTGCTCAAGTACCTGTTCGAAGTGCACGTCGGGCTGGTGACTGTGGACGGTCAGCTTATCCGAAAGGAGTGAGTCTTCAAAGCTGGTACCCTCTGTCCTTTGCCGAACACCCTCGCTGGGCCAGGCAGCGTGTGCCCAGCCCCTGTGAAGCTGCCATTTTTCACACACTGCCCCCAGCTGGGTCCCTAGGTCAGAGAAACAGAGCTCAAATGAACCTTGGAGACCATCTGGTCTGACCCTCTGACTTTATATCTGGTGAAACAGAGCAGAGAGTGGAACTCACTTGCCTGGGGTCATCCAGCTGGTTGGTGGCCACATCCAAACTGGATATTTGAGCTCAGGACTCTGTCCAGTGCTCTTTCCATCCTCCCAATATCATCGCCCGTCATTACAAATCTGGTCTGAGCTAGTCCTCTCTGGCTTCTCAAGCTTCAGACTCTCTCTCCAGAAAAACACAAGCCCATGCACACTCATACAGTCTCGTGAAGGTTTTCTCAGGAAGACAGACCTTAAAACCTGTCTCTGGGCCCACAGTAAAGAACTTGGGGAAAGAGAATCATGGTTCAGAGTGTACACTGAGGTGGGAGGGACCCCAGAAAAGGCTTGTAGTTGAAATGTAGACCTAGAAAAGAGAAGTTCATGGTATCACCACCCCTTGATTCTCTAAGATGGATTGGGAAGCTGCAGAGTGTGAAGCTCTGGGACTTTAGAGTTTTGTAGCGATATGAGCAACTACCCACATCGAGACATTTCTCAAATGCACAAACATTGTTTCATGAGTCATTTTAGCCCAGATAGGTCATGGTTTCAGTGGCAAATGCTGCAGGTGGCGGATGCTTGTTACATGAACCAATTGGCCAGTGCAGACCTTGCCAGCATCCGAGATGGCTGCGACCCTGAGTAGGGCCCTGATGATGGACCAGACCTTTCTGTGTTCAGTGGCCTCTGTGTGAGAAGCTTAAGCATCACACTGGCTCTCTCTAGCTGGCTTTGTATGACATGTGTTTGTGTGACAGAGGCTGAGGAGTGAGGTGATTTGCTCAGCTGCCTGCCTTCTGGCTCCGTGCCTATCCCACCCCACTCCACAGCTAGAGCTTGGCAGGAGACCTGGCCCCCTTTCCCAGCTGTGTGGGCAGGTCACATGGGCTCCCCAAGCTCTGATGCTGAGCTGAGACTGTGGTCCTTTGGTTGGGTGTGGGGGAGACCAGCTTTCTCGTGGTCTCTCCCACCCTCTCTGGCTGTGCCCCCAGGCTGCGGCCCCCAGACCTGGGGCAGCGTGTCCAGCTGTGGGAGCACTTCCAGAGCCTGCTGTGGACCTACAGCCGCCTGCGGGAGCAGGAGCAGTGCTTCGCCGTGGAGGTGACTACTGGGCGTGGGAGTCCTCAGGACTTGAAGCTGTCAGGTCAGAGGGGGCGTCCAGCTTTAAGACCATGTTTAACCCTAACGAGTGAAGGCACAAGCAGCCCCTGAAACTCGTGTATTCAGAGAGAGTTGTTCTTTCTGGCCATATGGAGGGTTGGGTACCCTGATGGGCTTTCCCATGGTAAAACAGCTTGATCCTGGATAACACAGACTTTTAATGTAAGTTTTGGGTTCACTGTAAATTACAGAAATCTTTGAAGACAGTTCCTTCAACCCTCCCCTCCTCTTCCCACAAAATTATATTGAGCTGGAACTGGAGGGGAAAGCAGTGGAGAAAAACACAGCGCTAAAGGCAAGATTCCCTGAGTGCAAATGATACCAGCACTACAGCCAGTAAACAGCCTTAGGCCAGCAGCAGCATAGGAGAGCTGAGCCTGCCGCTCTAGGTTAAGCCCAGCCCCAAGAAGTCAAAGTGGCTACTGGTCCTTTTATAAAGCCCTAGTAAATAAAAAACTAAAAAATTAAAAATAAAAACTAAAGTGGCTGCTGATCAGTAGCACTCCTTGCCTTCCTAAAGAGGTAAACCAAATTCTCTTGCAAGCAGTGGTTTTCATACTCCAGTGTGTGTCAGAATCCTCTGTAGGGCTTGTTAAATACAGGTTACTTGGCCTCACTTTCAGCATTTCTCATTTAGCAAGTCTGGGATGGGGGCTCTAGAACTTGCATTTCTTTTTTTTTTTTTTTTTTTTTTTTTGAGACGGAGTCTCACTCTGTTGCCCAGGCTGGAGTGCAGTGGAGCAATCTTGGCTCACTGTGACCTCTGCCTCCTGGGTTCAAGCGATTCTTCTGCCTCAGCCTCCTGAGTAGCTAGGATTACAGGCACGTGCCACCACACCTGGCTAATTTTTGTGTTTTTAGTAGAGATAGGGTTTCACTTTGTTGGTCAGGCTGGTCTCGAACTCCTGACCTCATGATCTGCCCACTCGGCCTCCCAAAGTGCTGGGATTATAGGCGTGAGCCATCGTGCCCAGCCCTAGAACTTCCATTTCTAAAAAATTCCCAGGTGCTGTTTATTGTGCTGGTCCAGGAACCACACTTTGAAAACCACTGCTAAAGCAGGAAAGGTAAAGATCAAACAAACGTGAACTCACAACTGAAGAAAATCAGATATGGAAGAAAATAAGCCACCATGAGTGACAGTCAGGAAAATCAACCACCAGCAGATTTAGATCCCAAGGCACTTGATACATTGGAACTATTAGGTATAGAATATAAAATAACTATGAAATATTTAAAAATATGAAATGTAGAATCACAAAATGAGATAATAAGAAGAAACTCTAAATTGACCAGGCAAATTTGAAAAAGAACCCGTACAGATATTTTAGAAAAGAAAACATAGTTGTTAAAATGAAAAACTCAAGGGAAGTGTTAAATAGCAGATGAGACATAGCTAGAGGGAGAATTAATGAGCTGGAAAATAGATCTGAAGGAATTCATTCTTACACCCCCACTTATTCACTCTTCCAATAAACATATAGTACCTATTATATGGTAAGAGGTGTGCCAGGCCATGGGAATAAAGAGATGAATAAACACACATTCACTGCCCTTGAGGGGAAATCAGCCATGTATATACTAAAAGATATAATAAAGAATCCTGGTGCCATATTAGGTTTTTCATCAAAAGCCATGGTGGCACAAGAGATGGAGTGGTTAACTCTTTCTGGGACATTAGGAAAGACTTCTTGTAGGAGGTGACCTAATGCCATTAGTATAAAATCCAAACTCTTCCCAAGCCTACCAGGCCCTGTGTGAGCTATCGTTGCCTATTTCACTCCAGCTTCATCTTATGTCTCTCTTGTCCACACTTACTGAGTGCTAGTCACATGAAACTTCTTTAAGTTTCAGGAAAACTCTATATTTAGATCTTTCCAATATGATAGTCATTAGCTACATGTGGCTGTTGAACATTTGAAATATAACTAGTGCAAATTGAGTTATGCTATGCATGTGAAATACATACCAGATTTTGGTAACTTAGCACAAAAAAGAATGTAAAACATTCCATTAATAAGGCTTTTATATCATATGGTGATAATATTTTGGATATATTCAGTAAAATGAAATATATCATTAAAATTAATGTCAACTGTTTCTTTTTACTTTTTTAATGTGGTCATTGGAAACATTTAAATTATGCATAGGGCCTTCCTTTTATTTCTGTTGGACAGCACCATTCCAAACTCTCTCCCCATCTCAGGGCCTCTGAATACGCAGTTTCCTTGACTTGCAGTGTTCTCTCGCTCCCTCTTTCTCTGATAGGCCATCCGGTTGTTTAGATATTAGTTTAAAGGTGACCTAATTCAGGGACATTTCTTTGGACACCCTACCCAAGGAGGTCTCTGCTATTTCTCTCTAGCCTAGTGCTGTGTATTTTGTACTTGGTGCTTATTTACAAATGGCATTTACTTTATTTCCTTGTGTATTGCCTTGCCTCATCCACTGGAGACTAGTGACCAGACGGTAAGCCTCAGGAAGGCTGGGACCTGGTGGGTCTTAATCCACCTGTTTCCAAGTATCTGGTGCAGAGTCCAAGCTCACTGTGGACAGAGTGAATGTCCCCACTAGCCCAGTGCTTGGAGTGGGGCAAGATTGTTGGTGATATGGCTTCCTCTCCCTTCCTGCCCTGGCCAGGCCCTGGAGCGACTGATTCACCCCCAGCTCTGTGAGCTGTGCATAGAGGCACTGGAGCGGCACGTCATCCAAGCTGTCAACACCAGCCCCGAGCGGGGCGGCGAGGAGGCCCTGCATGCCTTCCTGCTTGTGCACTCCAAGCTGCTGGCATTCTACTCTAGGTGAGCTCAAGGTCCAGCGTGTGGTGGCTAAAGGCTCCCTGGCCTTCTCACTCCCCTATTGCCTCTGCCTGAAAAGCACCACCTGCCCAGCCAAGAATCACCTCCTCCATGAAGCCTGAAACCTTCCCAGATTTGATTCTCCAACCTTTTTCAGCTCACTCATTTCTCCGTATCACTCCTTCCTGGAACACTGTCTTAGAGTCTCAATCTAGAACTTCCTTTTATGTTGTTCTTGGTCCCTGGTGCTTTCCCACTGCTAAATCACTTTCTTTTCTTTGTTCTATACAACCAAGTTTTATTTTAAAATTTGATGAGTTAATTAATTGTATTTGTGCCTTGCCCATCTCCAGAAAGGATTAAGTACATTGCTCCTTGAGGGCAGGGGCCAGGCTCCACACTCCTTTAACCTGCCTGCCCCATCTCCTGCTGGGCACGTGCTGATGGGTGGCCATGCTCCTGTGTCTGCAGCCACAGTGCCAGCTCCCTGCGCCCGGCCGACCTGCTCGCCCTCATCCTCCTGGTTCAGGACCTCTACCCTAGCGAGAGCACAGCAGAGGACGACATTCAGGTCTCAGGGCAGCTGTCTGGGCAGAGGGAGGCCATTAGGGAGGTAGTTCAGAAAACCTGCCTGGAGAGTGGTGGGCAGGCTCCCCCTGGGGACTCCATGTTTTTTAAGTCACAATTCTGGGTGTGTGGTTGGGCGTGACTTCTTTCCCACCGCTTTCAGATGTAAGGGGAATTCTGGAGTGCGCATTCCCCTTACACTCCAGTGGGTAAAAAGTGGGTCCAGTGGGTTAAAAGTGCAGATTTTTCAAGTCAGCCATGGTTTGAAACCCAGCTTCACCACCTGGCTGTGTGAGCTGAGCCCATACTTGCACCCCCAGAGCCTCAATGCCCTTATCTGTGTAATGGGAATAACAAAGCACCTACCTCTCAGGGGTATTGGGAGGGACAAAAGGGGCAGTTCCCACAGAGCCCGGCACTGCCTGGGGCATAGTGAATGCTCAGTGAGTGTCAGCCACCACCATCGCTGTTGACCTCATCACCAGGGGTAGTGGTGGGTTGGATACCAGTGTGTTGGAATTTCTGGAATTTCCATAGAACAGACCGCCTAGAATCGAATCCCTGGGAAGTCTGAGGACTGCACACCTAGGACTGCACCTGGAACGGGTGGAGGAGTGGAGGCTTCTCTGCGAAGCCCTGGGAGGCAGAAGGGGTGGAAGGAGCCAGGTCAGATAGGAGCTAACCAGCCTCTCCCCTGCCCTGCACAGCCTTCCCCGCGGAGGGCCCGGAGCAGCCAGAACATCCCCATGCAGCAGGCCTGGAGCCCTCACTCCACAGGCCCAACCGGTGGGAGCTCTGCAGAGACGGTGTGTGCTGTGCACTTCGTGGAGTCGGGCAGGAGGGGATCTGCCTCTGCAGACGACCAGGCCTTTCCCGTCCCTCCTGGGAGAGCAGGGACAGGGTTGAGCCAGCTGGGAGAGCCTCTCAACCTGAGCCACCTTCTCTATTCCAGGAGACAGACAGCTTCTCCCTCCCTGAGGAGTACTTCACACCAGCTCCTTCCCCTGGCGATCAGAGCTCAGGTGGGGCCCGGAGGGAAGCAGGAGGAAACAATAGCTAGCTGCGTGCAACAGGCAGCCCAGGACATCTGTCTTAGGCTTCAGTGGACCCCCGTGCCTCCTAAGGCTTGAGTGCAGGTACCTGTGTTCCTAGAGCACAGGACACTGTCTGTGGCTCCCCATCTTCCCTGCCAGCTCCAGCCTGAACTCAAGGACTGTTAAGACCACTCCACTGATCCCTAAAGCTGTTGATGACAAGTTGATTATCATCATTTAAAACTTTTGTACATGCATTCTCAGACTCATCTTTTTTGTAATTAAAAATTAAGTTAAATTTAGTAATAATCATCTCATTTCAATACATTCTAAAATATATTCAGCATCTGTAGTTTATACTTTACCTGTTTCTCCAAAGTATGTGGGTAAACAATAAAAAAACTATAAATATTCAAAATGGGTGAGGTGTGGTGGCTCACACCTGTAATCCCAGCACTTTGGGAGGCTGAGGCGGGTAGATCACCTGAGGTCAGGAGTTCTAGACCAGCCTGGCCAACATGGCGAAACCCCGTGTCTACTAAAAATGCAAAAATTAGCCAGGGGTGGTGGCAGGCGCCTGTAATCCCAGCTACTCTGGAGACTGAGGCAGGAGAATCACTTGAACCCGGGAGCTGGAAGTTGCAGTGAGCCGAGATCATGCCACTGCACTCCAGCCTGGGCGACAGAGCAAGACTCTGTCTCAAAAAAAAAAAAAAATACAAATATTCAAAATATTAAGAAAAAATGGACAACCTTGCTTAGAGAAGTAGATAAACCAAAATCCAGACTGTTGTGGTCACTATGAATAAGCATTACATTCATTTCTGAAGTTCTTAGGTAAAAAAAAAAAAAAGGATCCTGTGGTCCATCCACATCATCTGATGGAAGAAAGAAGGCCAGGGTTTCAGAGAAACCTGTTGGGGACTAGGATTTGAAAGGAATTTATTGTGTGGCTGCTTTGAACCAGCGGCTCCCAACCCTGGCACACTGGAATCACCGGGCAGCTTCAGCCCAACTAAGTTATAGTCTGTGGGCCTGGGACCCAGGTGTGAATACTAGGAAATTTTCCCAGGTGAGTCCAGTGTGCCTCGGGTGCAAACCACTGCTGTGCACAGATTTAGGTTACAGCATGCTTTGCCCCCTGGCTGCATATTGAACTCACCTGGGGATCTTTAACAATTATTGAAGCTGAGCCTGTACCCGGAGATGCTGACTCAGTTGGTCTGAGCTGTGCCGTGGGCGTCAGGATTTTGTAAAAGTCCTCAAATGATTTTCGCATGTAGCCAAGGTTGACAACCAGTGGGTTAGATGCTCTTAACTTTAGGTCTGGCTAGAAGCCTAGGACCCCCTGAGACTGTGTGCGAACTCACTGATGCCTGTGCAGTTCCTGGGGTGAGGGTTCCTAGCTATCTTCAGTTTCCCTGAGCTCTTGATGAGCCTGAGACCTGTTGAGAAGCAGAGTTCTGGGTAATCTCCAAAGTTCCTCTTACCACTCCCTTCCTCATTCATCACCATCCTCCTCCCAGTCCCTCTCTCTCGATAGTGGTTTTTTGTGCCTTAGAACTGTAAAAAAATTATGCTGTTCCACCGTGCAGAGAACTCACAACTTACAAATGACTTGGGTTGCACTCATCCATTTGTAAATCAGGTGTTTAAGATGTAGGAACACAGTTCCCCCGGAGAAACGTGATTATAAATGAGGGTTGTTTGCAATGAAATATAAGAGGTAACAGTATTATTACAAACACATAATATTTCAGATATGTGGTGGGTTCAGTAGGTTTTTGTGTGCTATACTAGGAAGGAAATCCACCTCAATTCCCAGCACACAGTAGGTGCTCAGTAAGAGCTTGCTTGTTGAATAAATGAATGGGCAAACGTGGACTGTGTGTGCTGACTCCTGAGGGGCGGGTTGAGGCCTGAAGGAATACAGGGGACGGAACAAGGAGGGGATTGGGGGCAAGGGAGGGGGGAGGAAGATGCCCCCCTACCCCCCGACCACCATTACCAAACATGTCCTCAGGAGCTTGATTCTCAGCAGCTGGCTCTGGGGGCAGCTTCTCTGCCAGGCCCACGCCGCCTTAGCCCTGGTACTGCAGAGATCACCTTGTGCCTGCCAACTTAGGATGAAGGGGTGTTGCCCCAGCCACAGTGGCACCCCTGCGTGGAGCTGGTGGCCAAGGGCTGAGGTTGTGGGGGGCACCTGGGCCCCGTATCCCATGCTGTTGTTGTGGGGGGCACCTGGGCCCCCTACCCTATGCTGTTGAGCCATTGTTTACATCTCATGGTACTTACATAGTTATGTTATTACCTGTGGCCTGCAGGTAGCATCGTCTGGCTGGAGGGGGGCACCCCACCCATGGATGCCCTTCAGGTGAGTTTCTCCTGTGTCTGCCGGGGCACCAGCTGATCTGAGATGCCGCAGTGAGTATTGGGGGCTCTGAGGGTTTCGCCTCCAGGGTGATTCTCCCCGTGCCAACCCTCCTCCTGCCCACTCTGGGGCTGGTCAGTGCAGGTGCCTGTCCTGGTGCCAGGGCTCAGCGCAGAGGCAGGGTCCAGGGATGGGCTGTGAGGGGTGGTGAACTTGCCCCTCCCCTCCCCCGGGTGCTGTCCCTCAGCTCCGTTGTTCTTGGGAGTGAAAGTCCAATAGAATTTTTGATTTTTTTTTAGTGAGCATGTATATTTATTGTAGAAAAATCGGGAAATACAAAAGTAAACTATAAAAAAGGGAATAAAAATTACTTTTAATTCCGTCCTCAAAATGAGATTAACATCTTGGGATGTTTCCTTCTAGTCTTTTTTTCCTATGACTTTACACACACACACTACATATGTACACGTGTGTATTTTTAAAATCAGATTTGGATACTAAAGTGCTTCATTATACTTTTTTATTTAAACATTTTTCCATTTCCTAAGCACTCCCACAGTGTGGTTTGTAATGGTTGTCTGGGAGTCCATCACATGCATATGTTATTTATCTAGCAAATCCCCAGGAAAATCGTGTCATTGTGTCCAGTGTTTGCTGTTATGTATAATACTGAAGAGGAATTTTTGTGGCATTTCTCATGATTTCCTTAATTCTATAATTTTTTGCACTAAGGCTTTCTTACTCAGATCTCTCTGTAAGGCTGGAGCCTTGCCCATTTGGTCACTTTATGCCTCAGTTTCCCCCATTTGAGTGGCTGTTGGGATGTTCTGAGGGTGACCGAAGTGATACAATGTTGAACGTTAGATACCTCCATCTGTTGCAAATGTGGGGAGGGGACCTCTCCCCGTCCACTCCCCATCCACGAGTGTTTCCCTGCCTTCTTGGTCCTCTCTGTGCCACCACCCAGCCCCTCTGCCCCTGCCCACTGCCCTGCTTGGCACCCAGGCCAGACTCTGGGCAGAAAGGCCCAGGAGCAGCTGACGGAGAGGGGCAACAGAGGAACTGGAGCTGCGAGGGCAGGTTCAGCAGAGTGCGGGGATTTAAAAACTGGAGTTTCTTGGAGCTAAAAATGTTTATTTCTTGTGGTTCACAGATAGGGCAGCAATGTGTGGGTCCGACTTAGGGATCCCACCTCTCACTGCAGCTCTTCTTCCTCTGTAGATAGCAGAGGACACCCTCCAAACGCTGGTTCCCCACTGCCCTGAGCCTTCCGGCCCCAGAAGGATCTTCCTGGATGCCAACGTGAAGGAAAACTACTGCCCCCTAGTGCCCCACACCATGTACTGCCTGCCCCTGTGGCAGGGCATCAACTTGGTGCTTCTGACCAGGGTAGGAGAGCCCCTCACCCTGCCCTGATGACGCTTGGGGCTGGCACGGCTTCCCCAGGGGCAGCCCCGTTCACCCGCCTCTCGGCCCTTTCCCTCAGAGCCCCAGCGCGCCCCTGGCCCTGGTCCTGTCCCAGCTGATGGATGGCTTCTCCATGCTGGAGATGAAGCTGAAGGAAGGACCGGAGGCCGGGGCCTCCCTGCGCTCCCAGCCCTTTGTGGGAGACCTGCGCCAGAGGATGGACAAGTTTGTCAAGAATCGAGGGGCACAAGAGATTCAGGTGAGACCCAGGTTCCAGTCCTTCCCACCTGGGGAAGGGGCAGGGCTGGCAGCAGGGTCCATCCGGTCCACAGCAGCTGAGGGGCCAGCAGGCCTGGGTTCCTGTCCGGGCTCCACCTCCCCTGGGCCTATGATCCATGTTTTCCCTATTATGAAATGATAATGAAAACTTAGCTGCTTTTTAGGTTTTCAGAATCTTTTTATGTGTGTTTGGCAGAACACAAATTATAATTCCCCTTTTTTAGGTGTGGAAACTATGGCTTAGATAAGTTTTAACTTGGCCAAGATTATGTGGCTCATGAGCAGTGGAGCCAGAGCCTGGATGCAGTGAGCAAGTGCAGGCCGGGGATCCGCCCGTCACGGGCTTCCTCTCTGCAGCGGGGCTGTGTCCCCGGGCTCGCAGGGCAACACGGGGATGTGCAGGTCACGGCCCCACCCCACCCGCAGCGAGCTTAGGGCCCAGGTGGGGAGCTGAGACCAGGAGACACGCGAGAATGTGCAGGCAGTAGAAACAGGCCATCACCCCGTGCTCTGACAAAGCCCAGATCAGGGCCTGGACGGCAGTAGGGTGGGTGGGGGTTGACACTGGATTTAAGCAGTGGCCGCGCCTGGTGTTTGAGGAGCTGGGACCCATGTGGCTGAAGTGCCTGTCAGTCTGAAGGCTGCAGGATTGGCTGGAGGAGGCGGAGCAAGCAGCTGATGCCCCAGACCCAGGCTCCTCTTCACGGAGGCAGAGGCAGTGCCACATCCCACAGTGCCTCAGGGCATCCTAAGGAGCACTTTCACTAGAACACCAAGTTCTTCTGCTTTATAGAGATCCTGTGAGGCCGCCCCCTGCATGGCTACCCCATGCCCTCCCAGCTCCTGCAGCAGCACCTCCTCCGCACACCCCAGCCCCTGCCCTATGTATACCCCCCACCCCGGGGGGCTGGCCTGGTTGCTGTGACGGTGCTACTATGCGCACCTGTGCCCATCAGACAGCGAGCCCCGGGAAACTGCCCTTTAAATAAACGCTGCTCAGTGACTAGAACATGGCACACTGAAGTCTGCAGGGGGCTGGTGGGGCCTGCCAGAGTAGCCTGCATTGGCCAGATGGGCAGATTTGTCTGGGGGCCCTGTGCCCTCTCAGAGCCTGATCTGGGAAGGACTTTGGCCTGGACCTCACTGGAAACATAGTCGGGATGCAAACCTGCCCCCTGTCTTCCTTACAGAGCACCTGGCTGGAGTTTAAGGCCAAGGCTTTCTCCAAAAGTGAGCCCGGATCCTCCTGGGAGTGAGTGGTGGGCCTCGGGACAAGGGGTGGGTCATGTGCCGAGGGGACTGTTCCCTGAGAGACCACGTCTCCTCCACCACTGCACTTCGTTTATCAGCAAAATAATTTCAAGAAAGGAGATTTCTTCCCACATACGTGGAGCACCGCGTGGAGAAGCTGGGAAGCTCCTTCCTATTGCCTGATCAGCTGTGGCTGCTCCCTTAGGTCCTTCCATCTGTCTGTCCTGGGTGCAGGAGCAGGGTGGTCCACCTGGGAGTGAGGGGCTCCCCAGGTTGGTCTGTCCTGGGTACAGGAGTGGGGTGGTCCACACGGGGGAAAGGGGCTCCCCTAGGTCTGTCTGTCTATCCTGGGTGCAGGAACAGGGAGGTCCACACGGGGCAAGGGGCTTCCTAGGTCTGTCTGTCTGTCTTGGGTGCAGGAGTCAAGTGGTCCACATGGGGCGAAGGGTTCTCCCAGGTCTGTCCTGGGTACAGGAGTAGGGTGGTCCACATGGGTGAGGGACTCCCCTAGGTCTGTCTGTCTGTCCTGGGTACAAGAGCGGGGTGATCCACACAGGGGAAGGGGCTCCCCAGGTCTGTCTGTCCTGGGTGCAGGAACGAGGTGGTCCACACAGAGCGAGGGGCTCCCCTAGGTCCCTTCTGCTGTAATGCTCTCCTCTCTCATGCTCAGGCTGCTCCAGGCATGTGGGAAGCTGAAGCGGCAGCTCTGTGCCATCTACCGGCTGAACTTTCTGACCACAGCCCCCAGCAGGGGAGGCCCACACCTGCCCCAGCACCTGCAGGACCAAGTGCAGAGGCTCATGAGGTAAGTGCGGCGCGGCCCCCTTGATGGCCAGGGCAGGGTCTGGGGCCCGTACTTCCTTCACGCAGCCTGAGCTTCCCTCGGCAGGGAGAAGCTGACGGACTGGAAGGACTTCGTGCTGGTGAAGAGCAGGAGGAACACCACCATGGTGTCATATCCTTACGCCGGGGCCCCAGCCAGCCCAACAAGCCTCTTGGGTCTGCTGCCTCCACACCTGCTCCCTGGAGGGACTATGGGCCCCAGGGAAGGGGAATATATGTTCCACCCCGTCAGCTGCTCACCACCTCTCTGAAGGAAAATAATGGGACATAGTGGCCCATGTGCCTTGTCTATAGGAACATTTCAAGCTGAAATTTCAGGAATTCCTCCTGTCCCAAAGTTAATTCACAAAAGCCATAAAGACCCTTTATGTCAGTGTTGCCCAGCTGGCAAAATGGTAGTAGGTATTCCACGAGGGGTGGGGACGGGTTGGGTTCCTGTGGTCTAGTTTGGTTGAAAGGGCCATGTCCTTCTTCGATCATCACAGTGCACAGTGGCATGTAAAAGCTCTAGAAGGCCTATGGTAAATGTTTATCCCTGTTTCAAAAGCCATTCCTAAGACTATTTGACCCTTTTATTATGGAACACTAATTTTATTGAATACTGATTTTCCATGGAACTTTGTGTAAAGCAGCTTTTCCCATATCATCTCTGAAATGTCCAGCCCCTAGTCTCCTGAGGCTGGGTAGGTGAAAGGATGCCAGAGGGCCTCTTTAGCCACCAGCTGCTGCCCTTCCGTGGATGTCTCTTCCCCTCCCAAATGGGAGCCTTCCAAACTCTCATGATGAAGTGTAAGGGTTTAGCAAGATCACAGTGAGGTGCATAGGTTGGGCGGTCAGCGAGGCTCACTCATGAACCAAGTGGCTGTGCTCACACTCCAGCCTCACGTGTGTCTGACTTAAATTCATCCCTCATGAAAATGATGCATACCATGTTCCTGTAGGGCCAGAACTGCCCGTGTCAAATGTGCAAGTGTTGAGGATCTTACAGCTTTTCAAGGCCTGGGGAGCTGGGAGGTAGTGGGGGATCTGAGGAAGCAATGATACAGGGGCTTGGCTGAAATGGAAGCCGCTGGAAAGAGGCAGTCCTGGCCCTCCTGCCACCATGACTGGGCACAGCTAGAAGCCCAGGGCGAGGATAGAGGCAGGCTATCCCTAGCTTCTGGCTTGTAAGCACCTTAACTCAGACCTTCACCTACCTAGAAGATTTCCCAGGCTTGGTGCACTTCATCTATGTGGACCGCACCACTGGGCAGATGGTGGCGCCTTCCCTCAACTGCAGTGAAAAGACCTCGTCGGAGTTGGGCAAGGGGCCGCTGGCTGCCTTTGTCAAAACCAAGGTAACCATTCGGACCCAGGGCGGGGATGGGTGGGCCTCAGCCAATATTGGGCAGCCCCTCCTGCTGTGATCCACATTCCTGGGGCTAGCAGAGTGCACTGGGCAGCAGGCCCGAAAGGCAGTGGCCAGTGCCGGCATAAATAAATGCTCGACAAGTATTTGTTGAATGAGCTAGAATAGAGAGAACGGCAAGGTCCATCAGCTGAGCATCAGAATTTAAAACAAGGTGATTTCTGTTAAGGAAGCATTCCCTGGAAATTCTTTTGTTCTCCTTATTTAACTGTTTTTCATGGCAAAGTTGTATTTTTGGTAGGGGGAGGACCCCTGCCACTCTCCAAAACAACTATACATGTGTGTGTATGTGTGTGTGTGTGTGTGTGTGTGTGTGTGTTCTTTTCTTTCTTTTTTTTTTGGTAGGGGGAGGCAAGTAAAGTGTATTCTAATGTTTAAAACAAGATGAGAAGATGGGTGGCGGAGGCATGTGTTGGAAGCCCAGCCCCATCTCCCACCAGTTTTGTGGCTTTGGGCAGTACTTAGCCCAAGGGTCAGTTTCCTCATCTGTAGAAGGAAATAATAGTGCTATTTACATCACAGAGTTATGAAGATTACATGAGAGGATACGTATCAAATATTTAGCATAGCACGTGGCACAAAATACAGATACAGTTCATTCAGTACTTACTGGTGGCATCATCATCACCATCTTCATCCTTACCCCTCATTCTGGAGACAGTTGGGGTTATCTTGGTACGTTTCTTTCTGTTGGTTTTTTGTGCACAGTTTGTTGTAGTTGAGATCACTCTGTATGTGCAACTTTGTTACCATGTTTTCACTTCACATTATATCAGATGCATTTCCTCATGCCATTAATTCTTCATAGACATGATTTTTAGCAGCTCCATAATAGTCCATCATGTGAATGTAACATAATTTATTGAACTATTTCCCTGATGTTTAGACATACAGATTATTTCCAGGCTTTTGCTGTTATAAATAATTCTGCAGTATACATCTTACATACATCTGTGTCCCCATCTCTGATTGTGTCCCCAATATGGATTCCTAGAAATGGAATTATTAAGTCAGATGGGAGGAATGTTTTTAAGGTTATTGATGGATGTTGTCAAATTACTTTCCTGGAAAGTATCGTCAATCCACGGCAGGTTTAATTAGTAATTGCACGGTGATGCAGTTCGGAGCAGATCGCCTGTCCCTCCCATTAAGGGTAGATGAGAGGGCTCCTCGAGTCTCTTCCCAGCCCTGAGAGGTGGGAGAGAGCCCACTGTCCCTGCTGCCTTCCCTGGGGCATTTCACCGGCAGCATTGGTGACAGTCCCTGCGTCAGGCAGGAGGACATTCCCAGGGGAGCTAAGGCACGTGGTTTCTCAGGCCCTGTGTTTCCATCTGACACCTTGGTGAACTCTGATTTGGACTTCACCCCTGGCTCAGGACATGCTACAGGGTCACTCACCTGTGCCATCAGTTCCCAGCCTAAAGGGCATTAGGTGAGTGGGCGACCCCAGGCAGAGGAGGGGATTCGGGAGACCACACCTTGTTCTCCTGTGTTCATTAATGATGTCCCTGGCTATTTTCTGGCCCGAATGATCATTTCACTAATTTATTTTTTTTTTTAATATTATTATTTTTTGAGACAAGGTCTCACTTTGTCACCCAGGCTAGAGTGCAGTGGCACAAACACAGCTCACCGAAGCCTCAAGCTCCTGGGCTCAAGCAATCCTCTCGTCTCAACCCCGCAAATAGCTGGGACTACAGGTGTGTACTACCACACCCGGCTAATTATTTTGTATTTTTTGTAGAGACGGGGTTTTGCTATGTTGCCCAGGATGGTCTTGAACTCCTGAGCTCAAGCAATCCACCTACCTCAGCCTCCCAAAGTGCTAGGATTACAGGCGTAAGCCACCACACTAGCCCAGTTCACTAATTTATGGCTTATGTGTATAGTAAAGTTACACAAAGCTTTTTTACATATATTTTGCCCCCACGCTAACTGGAGGGTAGTCCATCCATCCAATAATGATTTATTGTTGAGCCTCCTGCTCTGAGCCGAGGCAGTGCCCAGGTACTAGGAGAGGCCCCTGGCAGTCACGGAGCTTCTCGGCTGTGCACTTTCCTTCCTTCAGAGGTAAGAGCTGCCCAGGCAGACCAAGGCTGGGAGAGTGGTGATGCTTGCTCTCTTTTCCCCAGGTCTGGTCTCTGATCCAGCTGGCGCGCAGATACCTGCAGAAAGGCTACACCACGCTGCTGTTCCAGGAGGGGGATTTCTACTGCTCCTACTTCCTGTGGTTCGAGAATGACATGGTAGGTGAGGCTGAGTCCCTGGGCCAGGACGGGCTGCACACACTTCCCACTCTGTAACTCTTGGATTCCTTTCTTCTGAATTGTTGTCTGCCTGTCTCATCTTCTCTTCTTGTTCTGGTAAGTCCAGCAGTTGGGACCCAGAGCTCAGAGGTCACATTTTCACATGGGCATTTAACTGCTTTGTGATCCCTCTGCCCAGCTGTCTGGCAAACTCTTGCCATTGTCCACGTGGCATCCAGGCACACATGTGAGCAGATAGGCACATGCCCCACTGTGAGAAATGTGACTCAGACCACACACTTTGTCGCTAATGCTTCCATGTCGCCAGCGTCACGTGCCAAATGTGGCACACGGTCATCCCTGTGGCATAGGCCCCTGAACTCAAGAGCATAGGCCCCTGCTTGAAGCAGTGAGCCAGGCCGCCCGAGGAGACACTGGTGGTGCGGCTCAGGGCCCTGGCCTCCTGGCCCTGCACTGCTTCCTCTGGGCCTCACTGTTACTGCAAAGTAGGCTCCAGTGAGGGAACTTACTATCATTGTGTCTCCATCCATACAACGGGGTCCGGGATCCCTGCCCCAGCCACTGCACAGGGCTGTGAGGGGTACAGTGGCTGGGGCTCCTCTCCTCCTGTCCCTCCCTCTTCTCTGTCTTTTCCCTTTCTTTGCTTTCCTCCTGTTTCTATTTGCATCTCACTTGTCACCATGAGTGGTTGTTCCAGCTCTCAGGAGTGTTCCTCCTCCCTCGCAGCCCTTGGTCTCTGGGTCCCTGCACTACTGTGCCTTCCCCTGCACCCCCCTGCACGCTCTTTGTTCACTGAGGGTGACAGCCATCCCTTTCCATAGGGCAGGGTGGTTACTGGGGCCCTCCACCACTGTTCTCTCAGTCACCCCTCACAGCCCTGTAAAGTGGCTGGGGACAGGGATTCTTGACCCCGTTGTATGGATGGAGACACAATGATCCGGAGATCAGACGCCATGGCCAGGGCCACCGAGGCTATAAGTGAGGAAGCCGGAGCCCAAGCTCTGCTCCCCCAGCCTGCAGGCTCCCAGTTTTCCTCCGTGCCCTCAGAAGTGCCCAGGACGTGTGTACAACAGAAGTGCTAGAAAATTCCTGTGACCTTTACCTTCACTTCTAGGGAGGGACAAGAGTCTGTGTGCTTGGGTGGCCCCATGGGGTGATAAAGTGGGGCAGAGCTGTGGGCTGGAGACGCCAGGTTTGAATGCCAGCCACACAGCCCAGCCAGTGCCGTGGGGGCAGCCGTGCACGCTACGGAGTCCACTCCCCCTGCAGGGCAGGCCACGGTGCCCACGCAAGCATCAGCTAAGTGCCATGTTCGTGCCTGGCACACAGGGCACATCCAGCAGATCTTAATTCCTTTCCCACCTTATCCCACCCTGGGAATTCCCAATTCTTTCAAAGCAGAGGCTTGGGCCTTTTGTGAATGCTGTGCTCTTCAAGACCCTGTATGACAGCCCCGCAGGTTGCCCTCCTGAGCGTTGTTTGTGGCCTGTACAGGTCCAGGTATTGATGGTAATGAGAGCTACCCTGCTGGCCCTTGAAACTTTGAGTGCTTTGTCTCTAATGTTCATAAGGTGACTGTTGTTATTCTGACTTCAAAGATGAAAAAACAAGGTCCAGGCATTTTCCCAAGCACCCAGCACACATGACAGAGCCAAGCCAGGCCGCAAGCCCAGTGCGTCTGACTCAGGCCCTTGCGCTCCCCCCGCACCCACTGCCTCCCTGTCCTCCCTCCTCAGGGGTACAAACTCCAGATGATCGAGGTGCCCATCCTCTCCGACGACTCAGTGCCTATTGGCATGCTGGGAGGAGACTACTACAGGTGACGCCACGTTGGGAGCCGCTGGGGACAGATGCCCCCATTTGGGTGATAAGTGCTCGCCTCTACCGGGAGCAGCTTCTGCTTCAGCAGTGCCATACCTCAGACCCAGAAATCCACGCTGGGAACACCTTCCCAGCTGGCCCTGTGTGCAGCGAGGGAGGACGGGTGTGGAGGGCACATCTGTGTTCCCACCACCTTCCTGCTGGCATGGTCTTGGCAGCACGGGGAACGTCTGTGCCCGGCCCAGAACATCCCTGCTGCTACCTCGTAGCCAGAATGGCACTGTTAGGTCAGTGAGGAACCAGAGCGGGTGTCAAGGCCCACATGCAGGGGCCTAGTGAGATGACCGAGGGCATGGGCATTTGCTTGCGAGGGCCCAGAGAGGCCTCTGGCACTGGAGGAGTGCCGCAGCCTCACTCCTGAATCCCATCCTCCCTTTCCTCCCCAGGAAGCTTCTGCGCTACTACAGCAAGAACCGCCCAACCGAGGCTGTCAGATGCTACGAGCTGCTGGCCCTGCACCTGTCTGTCATCCCCACTGACCTGCTGGTGCAGCAGGCCGGCCAGCTGGCCCGGCGCCTCTGGGAGGCCTCCCGTATCCCCCTGCTCTAGGCCAAGGTGGCTGCAGTCTGCCTTTGCATCCTGTCTTCCAGCTGCCCTTGCTTGCCACTGTTACCCATGACGAGAGCCTCCTGTCTGCAGTGGCTATCCTGAGGATGAGGCAGAGTGCCCAGGGTGGCCCCAGGGTTTCTAAAACCCCACCTAGACCACCCTCCATGTCGGGTACTGAGCAAGGCCCCAGATCCTTCTCTCTGGAGGAAGAGGGAAGCCCAGGGGTCCTGTTTGTAAAACAACAGTGGCAGCAGCTCCTCTTCCAGAGCTGCCTCTGCCTTTATCCTGGGAGATGGGGAGGAAGCCCCATCTCTGCTGTTCCCTCTGTGGAGGAAGCCCACGCAGCAAGCTCTCTCCTACCCCAGGTAAAAGGTGCTCCTTTGCCTGGGTTTGAATTCCAGCGCTGCCACTTCCTCTCTGCACCTCCTAGCAAGTTTCTTCTATTCCCCACATTTAAAGCGATGGCACCTCCCTCCCAGGGTGGTGTGAGGATTACCCAATGTGGTAGGTGCTCAATAAATGTTGGTCAGTGTTATCACTGAAGCCCAACATGCTTGTGCTTCTAGACCCTTCTGTCAGTGCTGATAAGCCCTTGCTAAGTCCCAGCCCCTTCATGCTTGGCTGGCGTCTGCCCTAGGGCTGGGGTTCTCAAGCCCCTGGCCCTGGCCCAGAGATTTGGATTCGCTTGGCAGCCATGGAGCCCAGGCTTTGATGTCTTTCAAAGCTTCCGTGGTGCACCCTGGATTGAGAACCACCACCTGAGGGGTACAGCCCCTCTCTTCCAACTGAGAAGTTCCTGTCCCAGAATGGACCCAAGGACAAGAGACCCTGAGAGCCCTGGGACTGGGAGTGTCTGCTCCTCTGAGGCCAGAAGGCTGGTGCTGGGCCAGAGAGGGCGGCGTGGCGAAAGTCAGCGTCCACTGCAGCACAGGATCAGATGGCCGCGTGCTGTGTGTGCAGGAGCCTCGCCTTCTGCGTCTTCAGTCTTCAGCCAAAATTCGCTCAAAGACTGGTCTCTCCCTTGCAGGGAACAGCTTTGGGGCTGGGGGAACTCGAACCCACACGTTGGTCTAAAGCCTGAGAAGGTGGCAGTGAGGAAGTATCCCCTCAGGTGACTGGATCTGTGTTCCTCCTTAACATCATCTGATGGAATGGCAATGAAAAGCATGGATTGTGGAAAATACAGAAAAACATAAAGGAAAAAACTCCAATCCTCTGAGCCCACCACTGTTCAGGACCCCTGCTTTTGTCACCTACTATTTTCCTTTAGTTTTTAGCAGCGGCTGGATGTGATATGTCTAGTTTAACCAGTCCCCTTGATCTTTCTATGTAATAAATAACACAGGAGTGAACATCCTGAATCAGATCTTAGCAGAGATGCTCACATGCGGGGTAACTGTCCATGGTGTGTGGAGGGGTCCTCGGAACTCCCTCTTAGGATCATCTCCACATACTCTCCCAGTTCTGAGATTCGTTACCAATAGCAGGTTTCCGTCACACTGCGATATCAGAGCAGTGCAGGAACTCTCCGCTCCGAGGGGTTTTTTCCTCCTAGGGGAACACTCTGCTAAGTAATGGGCAGAGAACAAAGGGGCTCCTAATTCAAGGCAGGCCTAAGGGAGGGTCAGAAAGAACTTTAGCTGGAGGTATTTATAGATGTGACCTCGAATCCTTGGGGATTCTTGGAAAATGAGCAAGGTGCCAAAAGAGGAGAAATGGCCAGGCCTTCAAAATAAAAAACCCAGAGAATTACAGACAGTGAACTTGCCCCTAAGCCCTCGTTGAGGGGTGTGTTTGAGCATTTAGGGGAGGACTCCAGTGCTCCTCAGCGACAGACACAGCCACCTCTGCGTGTCTGAAGGCGCTGGTCATGGTGATGCTACATGGCCGCCCTGGGCGCCTCCTGTGGGTGTAGAGGCATCACCACTCTGCACTGGCAGACTCAGCATGGAGTCAGAGCAGAGTCTGACATGAGCACTTGCCACCCCAGGCGTTTCAGTTCTGACTGAGAAGGGAGACGCACAGGGGAGGAGAGGGCCCTTTCAAGCTCCGCTCTGCCTCCACCACTCATTCCCTAACCCCGCAGCCTCAGCGCCCTCATCTGTAAAATGGGGAGTTTTGCCTACAAGGTTCAGCACAATGCCAGCCTGACGTAGGAACCCCAGTGGATTATCAGTTTTGCCATTATCCCCTGCATCCTGGAGGTGACACCGCCTGGTTAATAGGCAACCCTCCCGACGGCCCAGCACAGCCTCACGGCAGCAGGAGGCTGGCCTGTGGCCAAGAATGCATGGTGGAGGGGGCCTGGAGGGGGACTGCAGCTCCTCCTCTTCCTGCTTCCTCCCTGCTCCACCCCGTGCCTAGGGCAGCACGAAAGCCAATCGCTAGCAGACTCCCTGCCTAGCAAGGCCCAGCCTGGGGCAGAAATGGCTGCAAGTGGCCGAGGTCTCCGCAAGGCTGTGGCCGCCTCTCCCTTCCCAGCTTGGAGACGAGCTCACACGGAAGCGGGGGGAGGTCTGAAGCCTGAGTATGATGCGGTGGTGATAGGAGCAGGTAAAGTGGTAAAAGCAGGCTGGGCCAGAGCTGAGGGGCGGGAAGGCAGCCCTGCTCAGAGCTTGGTGGGGAGGGGGAGGGGGAGCCAAGCCCCACTGCTCTCTCCTCTAGCATAACCCAGCCAGAAGTTTATACACTAGCAGGGGCTGCAATGGAAAGCCCTTCCATCTGGCAGACAGGCACCTGGGATTCCAGTGCTGGCTCTACTGTGTGGCCTGGGGCAAATGCTTGCCTTCTCTGGGCTTGGATCTTCCCATGGAGAATGACAGAGGAAGACTAGGTGAGCTCAGGGGTTCCCTATATCTCCTGCAAAGTGACCTAGTTTCCACCGCATTCTCTGCCTATGGTTTGTAAGGGTTGGAAAGAGCCCTGGGCCAACAGACAAGTGAAATCCAGCACCCCGCCCCCTCAGTGCCCTGAGTTCTGGTCACCACTACCTTACCACTGAGGCCACCCCTCGTCATAAGAAACTGCAGTCATTTCATAACGGCCAGTTAGGATGAAACAGAACTGAGTCCCAGAGTTCCTACTGCGTGTCTGCAGAGGGAGATGGACCCCACTGCCTTGCAGCTCTGGGACATTTGGGGATCTGCAGTGATCCTGCCACACTTTGCCAACCCCTGGGCTCAGAGTATCATAGTCTACTGGGTGCTAGGGGAAGAGGCAGGCCCAGGACCAGGTGGTCTTTCCTTAGTGCCTTCCATTCACACTTGCAGAGGGCCCCAGATGCATGATTGCCAACTAGGTCTATACAGAGATAAAGCAGACGGCACTCAACATGCAGCTTTGAGGGCATGTCTTCATTTTCGTATGCACTAGAGCAGTTGCGAGCTGGTAGATACTCAACAGTCATCTCTCCAGGGAAAAATGTGTGATGTATGTGTGTGTGTACGTGTATATATGTATATGTATATATACACACATATGTGTATATATGTATATGTATATATGTATGTATGTATATACATCCATACATACACATACACACATGCCTATTTTAAATATTGAAATAAAAGATACACTGCACACAGTTTTACAAATAAAGATATAATACTCTCAATTTAAATGCAGCCTACCCAAGTGATTCTTACCAAAGGCTTTCTTTGATTTTTGCCAAACTCAGTAGCCAACCTATAGTTGCAATTGACAAATGAGGGTAGCTCCAAAGAGAATGGTGCTCCATATTTTCTGTAAAGAGTAAGATGATTGTGAAACAAGTGAAACAACAAAGATTTATGTCCCAACCTTACTCCTTCTTTATTTTTTAAAATTTATTTTTATTTTATTTATTTATTTATTTATTCATTTATTGAGATGGAGTCTTGCTCTGTCGCCCAGGCTGGAGGGCAGTGGTGCAATCTCAGCTCACTGCAACCTCCACCTCCTGGGTTCAAGCGATTCTCTTGCCTCAGCCTCCTGAGTAGCTGGGACTACAGGCGCCCGCCACCACGCCCGGCTAATTTTTGTATTTTTAGTAGAGACGGGGTTTCACCATGTTGACGAGGCTGATCTCAAACTCCTGGCCTTGTGATCCACCCACCTCAGCCTCCCAAAGTGCTGGGATTACAGGTGTGAGCCACTGCGCCCGGCCTCCTTCTTTAAATGACAGGAATGATGTTACTCAAATAAGATAATATTGTTCTAATACTAGAATATTTCCTTCAATTTTTGTGCTATTTATTCACGCTATAACAGCTAACGCTGTTAGGTTTAATCTGCATTATTAGCATTTTCCCATAGCTTTCTTAAGCCTGACCACAAAAAATAAATTCAGCCCTTCTGTGTAATATTTGCTGATGACGGTGGTGTAAATACTCCCACCATAGCCTTTTCTGTTACCAGGATGAGGTTGCTCAATGTGATTTAGGAGAGATACCCAGTAGCACATCATTGTACAGTGTGTCCACCATGCAGATATGTACATAGAGGCCAGTGACTGCCAGGGCATGGGCAACAGTGAAATGTAGTAAAAACAAATAGGAGGTAGTGTGTTTTGAGTATTTACTACCTTTGTTTTTAATATAATTTATTTAATTGTAAGCTTATATAATTTAGTTTATAACAATGGCTGTTTGACAGCCGGCTCACAAACTCCCCGGGCTGGTGGGAGCCATCTCCAGCACCTCACTTAGCCTCAGAGAAGCCCCCTGCCTCCTTCCGTGCTCGACCATAGCTCACCCTGCTGTCTCCTAATGGGGAAGGTTGACTCTAGGTCACCAGCTGCCTTGGTGACTTGCCTACAAGTGCGAGTGAGTCTCAGTGTGTGAGCTTTTCCTTGACATGATTTCTTTAGTGGCTAAACATACCATAAAGCCTGGTTTAAAGGCATCTTGGACCTCAATGAGGAACAGAATGGCATCTTCTGAGACAAGGGTTACCTCTGAGTCCCTGAAGGCACACTGGCACCTGGCCACCACCTTGAAGATGAATCTGATTTAGTCATTTGACTAAATGTGCCTGAGAGTGACTGAGGGGCTTGTTAAAATGGAGACTCCTGGCCCCGTACCTGGTGACGAGCATTCTGAAGGCGGGAGGTGACTCCCGGAGGTCAGCACATTCACCCAACCAACACTGCCTGATGCAGGCAGCTGCAGAGCCCACCCCCAGAGCAGCTCCTCAAGGGCCCAGGCGCCTGCTATGGGGCCCCTGAGGCAGGTCTGGAGATTAGCAGAGCCCGCAGCTGAAGTCCTCTTCAAGGGAACAGAGGTGTCACCAGAAGCCAAGGAGGGCTCAGCCAGGACTTGAGGGTGGGCACTGAGAGGGGGTCTTGTGCTTTGGATCCTTGACCTTACTCATTTGAGGTCTGCCGTGATTGAACTGGACCCAGTTGCCTGGAAAGCTATGAGTTTTCCAAGATTGATCATCAGCACCAATTAAAAGACAAATAGCTCCCATTTATCTCATCCTTGCCACACTGCAGGGTCCCTGGCACCCTCTGTTCCCCATGTGAAGAAACTCAAGGCTCAGGGCAGCTGATGACTCTGAGGTCATGCCCTGGCAAACAGCAGAGGCTGGTCTGAGCCCAGGACTGTCTGCCTTTAGTTTGCTGCATGTCTTTGAGAGACAGGTTCCATCTGTTCATGAGTCCCAACTGGCAGATGGTTTAAACTTTCTTATGAACATTTTCAAAAGCCCATACAAATAAAGAGTATGTCAACCAGCACTTTTTAAGATAAACTATAACCAACTAGCTTCTCACATGCTTCTCATATGGTAAGAGTGAATTTTAGCTCATGAAACTTTTGGTTCTGTGAAACACCTGCTGAATAGACCCCTGGGAAGGGGGTCTATGGGAGTCGACATTTATACAACCTCCCAGGTGATTCTGAGCTTATCAGAGCTGGAGAGGCACTTGCTACCCAGGGGCTTGGTGTGGAACGTGAGATGCCAAAGCCAAATTCAGGCCTCTCAGCTCAAGGCACCCTGAAGCGCAGCTAGTCACTCTAGCACATGTTGAAGCTGTGCATGTTTACTTCATGTTGAACTCATGTTTTATTTTTGGAACACTGGGGATTGGCAAAAACAAACCCATGTGAATAAAGCCTTCTAGGGCACCACTGTGCCGACTGTGAACCACACGTGGACGAAACAAGCCGCGCTTGACAGCAACTACCCACATGACCAGCACTCCCCTGGATGCTGATGCTGCCATGCGAGACGGGACGTTGGTGCACCAGCATGCCAGCCACCCATTGCTTCTCCTGCTTGCCAGCTCAACTGTGCTGCTCCCTCAGACACCATCACTTGCACCTCCCAAGCGATGGAAGCCCTGGCGATGCTCTCATGAGCCCCTCACTCCAGCAGAGCCCCTGACCAAGCCAGGGGAGCAGGACTTTTCCAGCCAGGGCAAGAACCGGGGTTTTCTGACTCCTTGAAGATCCAGTGTTTCATGGAGTTGAGCTAGATGCTGTTCCAACATCTGAGTGCGGGAAGGGGAGGGGAGGGTCACCAAGGATCTTCATGGCATGGGGGCGGGCAGCGGTGAGCACATTCCTCAAGGACTGTCTGTCTGCCGGCCCGCTGACCAGTGATGCTTTCCTTCCTTCCCTCTCCCGTTTTGTTGCAGGACACAACGGACTGGTGGCTGTGAGTACCTCCCCCTTGATCCCACTTCACTGGCCCCTGGGCGTGTGGCTCTCAGCAGCCTGGGAAGGAGTGTGAAGAAGCAGGTGGGATAATATCGGGCCTTGAGAGAGAAGGAAAAGGCAGCCTAGTCGATGCTCTCTGCTCTCCAACGCTGACTGGGGGCTGGGTCGAATGCACATCTGCAGCCAGCTGAGGACATCACAGGCTCCTTTCCTCCCCTTCCCCTAATGGGGAAAGGTGGTTTCCCCATGGCCTGTGAGGGAGTCAGGGAGCTTCCAGAAACAAGCTGACAAGGCAGGGAAGCATGTAACCAACATAGCATCGGAGCAGGTGGGAACCAGGGGATTGGGCACCTGGGGCGGAGTGGGGGCCCTTGACTCCAGATCATAGGCAGCCCTTCCGTCTAGAGCCCTGTGTTGCCAGCTAGGTCCAGGCCATGTACCATCTTGGAGTACATAGCTGCCATGTGGCCAAAGTGTGCCCTGGAAACATTGAGGAGCTCAGTCTAGCAGAAGGGCCTGCGCCCTGTCCCCAACACAACTGACTTCAAGATCCCAAACTGAGCTGGGTATCCCACAGCTATCCTTAGCCTATGCTTCTGTAACCTGAGTCCAGATACCTCCAGGAGGCCACAGAAGGCATTCAAGGCCACAAAACAAACGTGGAACATCTTCTTGAAGCAGCGGCAGCTCTAGAATATCAATATAGGGGGAAACTGTGGGTGTGCTAACGGACTGATGTTAAACCTTAATACTTTGCCGGATGTTTAAGTTTTACTTGAACATTTTACGTGGGGCATTTTGTAACTCAATGGATCAGTTATTTAAAACATTTATTTTATTTTATTTTATTTTTATTTTTTTTGAGATGGAGTTTCGCTCTTGTCACCCAGGCTGGAGTGCAATGGCATGATCTCGGCTCACTGCAACCTCTACTTCCCGGGTTCAAGCAATTCTCCTGCCTCAACCTCCTGAGTAGCTGGGATTGCAGGCACCCGCCATCATGCCTGGCTAATTTTTGTATTTTTAGTAGAGACGGGGTTTCGCCATGTTGGCCAGTCTGATCTCGAACTCCTGATCTCTGAAACTCCTCTGAAAGTGCTGAGATTACAGGCGTGAACCACCACGCCCGGCCTGATTTTATATTAATTTAAACAAAGATTCATCTCCCAGCTCTGCCACTTTGTGAAGGTTGAGTCACTTAGCCTCTCCGAGTCACGGTAAAATGGAACAATGTCACCTGCCCTCACAGAGCTGCTGTGAAGGTAATAGATCATTTGCTGCTAGGACCTGGCACATGCAGCCTTGCCCAAATGGTGGCTGTTATTACTGGAAGTTTCCAGGCCAAGGAAGGCTGGCGTCCACGCCCTTCACCCAAAGCCCACCAGGAACACACTTATAGTTAGTCTAGTTTGGTTTCTTGCTCTTTGCCGTGGGGGAACTCACATCAGGGGAACCTCGGGTTGCCTCAGTAGGAAGGTGTTAGAAAGAACCTAGCACAGGATTTGAGCTTTGGTGATTTGAGGGAAGGCCTAAGAAAATAGGGGTTGCCATAGATTAGATACTGTCAAGAAGGAGGGACAACCCTGCAACTGGGCAGCTCAAGAAATCTGATCTGTAGGGGGGAGAGATGAGTGTGCGGAGAGCAGTAATTGATAAAGAAGTAGCAGTCACTCATTTCAGCCAAGAGGGGTGTTCGGTATTTTCTGGATGGCACGGAGACATGGGTTTTGTTTGTGCTTGCCTCATTTTATCATAGTCTCATAGAAGCCTTGTTTGAGGTTGTCAATCTGTGAGATCGTTCCTGTGTAATAGGAGAATGACGCAGCTCACCTTGCGTGCCAGGCCTCAGCCACTGAGTGACGGCTGCTGTTTCTTTCTCAGTAGGTTATGATAGGAGGATATGTTAGGATAAACGCTGGTTTCACGCTGTCTGGTTTCAATTCCAAACACCTCTACTCATCAGCTCTGTGAGCCTGAGGCAAGCTGTTAACCTCATTGAGCCTCAGTTTTCTCATCCGTAAAATGGGAGAATCATAGTACCTACCTCTTGGCTGGTGGGAAAAATTAAACAAAACAATGTACTCAGTGTTTCTGGCACATAATAGTTGCCAAGTGAGCTTTTTGAAAAGTCTGACTTTTGCATGGCACCATTCCTGTGGTCACAGGGCCAGCATTTTATATCGGTAGATTCATGACCAGTTTGGTTCAACAAATATTTATTGATTTTTCCACTAAGTGCTAGAAAAAAATTAATAGAAATCCTTGCATCATTTGTTCTCCCAAAATAAAGCTCTGCTATAAACAGCTTCATTTACTGAGTACATTCTCTGTGCCAGGGACCACTTAAAGCCCTGTCTAGGGACCAGCTCAGTTCATCTTCACAGCAGCCTTATGAAGTGGGTAAAGCCGGCACTATTTTCATCAGCCCCATTTTTGCATGTGAACAAACTGAGGCCAGACGGATCAGGTACCGAGGCTGCAGCAGCAGAGAGAGAATGAGGGGCTGAACCTGGGTGGAAGGGTCAGCATTCACAAGTTCCACCTCACTGTGCTGTGCTTGTAGGAGAAATGAGGCTTGCTCCCTGCCTGGAGGAGAGCGACATCCCAGGGCAGAGTGGCAGGAAGCAGCGTGAGTCCCTGAGGCACCAGGCCTCTAAGGAGGGAAGACCACCTTCATTGGGAAGTGGAGGGGTGGGAGCAGGCCTGTCGGATCTTAGAGGACATCTAGAAAAGGCGAGAGTGGAAAGGGAAGCACAGGGAAGGGCATTCCCAGAGGCGGCAACAGCATGAGCGGGGCGGGGAGGCCGTGGAGTGTGGGCCATACTGGCCTATAGTGAGGACCTTAGTCTGCGGGTCAGCCCGAGGGAGCCCTGACATTTCAGAGGGGTAAAGGGAGGGCCCTGTGTGCTGCCCCCCTTCCCAGGCAGCATACCTGCAGAGACTGGGGGTGAACACCGCCGTCTTCGAGAGGCGCCATGTGATCGGGGGTGCGGCTGTCACTGAGGAGATCATCCCAGGTGAGCTCTGATGTGGCATGGGGGAGTGGAGAGCAGTGACTCCGGGTGACAGACTTCATCCCTGCTGACCCCTGGCGACGGTCTCCATCCCTGGTGACCCCTGGCGACGGTCTCCATCCCTGCTGACCCCTGGCGACGGTCTCCATCCCTGCTGACCCCTGGCGACGGTCTCCATCCCTGCTGACCCCTGGCGACGGTCTCCATCCCTGCTGACCCCTGGCGACGGTCTCCATCCCTGCTGACCCCTGGCGACGGTCTCCATCCCTGCTGACCCCTGGCGACGGTCTCCATCCCTGGTGACCCCTGGCGACGGTCTCCATCCCTGCTGGCCCCTGGCGACGGTCTCCATCCCTGCTGGCCCCTGGCGACGGTCTCCATCCCTGCTGGCCCCTGGCGACGGTCTCCATCCCTGCTGGCCCCTGGCGACGGTCTCCATCCCTGCTGGCCCCTGGCGACGGTCTCCATCCCTGCTGGCCCCTGGCGACGGTCTCCATCCCTGCTGGCCCCTGGCGACGGTCTCCATCCCTGCTGGCCCCTGGCGACGGTCTCCATCCCTGCTGGCCCCTGGCGACGGTCTCCATCCCTGCTGGCCCCTGGAGACGGTCTCCATCCCTGCTGGCCCCTGGTGACGGTCTCCATCCCTGCTGGCCCCTGGTGACGGTCTCCATTCCTGCTGACTCCTGGTGACGGTCCTCATCCCTGGTGACCCCTGGTGACGGTCCTCATCCCTGCTGACTCCGGTGATGGTCCTCATCCCTGGTGACCCCTGGTGACAGTCTTCATCGGATTCGGTTTCAGGGTTTAAGTTCTCCCGCGCGTCCTACCTGCTCAGCCTGCTGAGGCCGCAGATTTACACTGATCTGGAGCTGAAGGTAGGGCCCCCCCACGGCCCGATTGCAAGGAGGGAGGAGGCAGTTCCATCTTCCCAACCTGGGTGGAGGCTCCCTGTTCTGTGCCCGAGGTGATGCCCGCCCCTGAGGGCTCCCTCTTCCACCCAAGTCTTGTGTATCCCACGTGGTCTCCCTGCTGCGTTCCCGCAGATGGGTTTTGTCTTGTCCATGTAGTGTCTTGAAAAGTGGGAAATTTCATCCAAAAATCAGACTTCTTTTGAAGAAAGAGCTTTGTCACCCTCAGGCCCACGTGGGACACCTATCTGAAGCCTTGGGCACCTGAGCTTATAGCTGCCTTGGGACATGAGCCCGATTTCTGCCCTCATTGAACTTGAGAGCTGCTTTCCTCTCTTGGCAGCTGGAGCAGGAAGTGGGGCCTGGGGACTTTTCTGGCTCCCGGGCTGTTTGGAAGGTTCCTGGGAGTCTCATCTGGTGCTGTTTGCCTCTCTTAGTCTGCTGACCTTTGTCCACAACCTGGGCCAACCCTGCCCCCCACTCTTTCACCTTCCTTCACCCCCACTGTCTTATAAACTGTGTCACCACATTCTTGAGGCTGGAGGCTGATTGGCTTCTACCTGCTTAGTGCCACTGTCACTTACCACTCAGAGAAAAGGGTTCTTGGTGCCATCTGCAGCTGCCACTCACGTTGGTGCCATTTTTTTTTTTTTTTTTTTGAGACGGAATCTCGCTCTGTCGCCCAGGCTGGAGTACAGTGGCGCGATCTCAGCTCACTGCAAGCTCCTCCTCCCAGGTTCACACCATTCTCCTGCCTCAGCCTCCCGAGTAGCTGGGATTATAGGCGCCGCCACCATGCCAGGCAAATTTTTTGTATTTTTAGTAGAGACGGGGTTTCACCGTGTTAGCCAGGATGGTCTTGATCTCCTGATCTCGTGATCCACCTGCCTCAGCCTCCCAAAGTGCTGGAATTAACAGGCGTGAGCCACTGCGCCTGGCCACATTGGTGCCATCTTTGCTCTAAATTCAAAATTTTAAACTAGTAAGATGTCCAGCTGTTGTTCACAGCTTTTTGGCTGCTCTAACTGGTTCATGTAGAGAGTTCTTCAAGCCACTGGAACAGAGTATGTGCATCCTGGTACCAGGACTGGATGAAATCTAGCCAGGCCTGGGGGTGGGTCGCTGGTCTCCAGTCCAGAGCAGACCATAGCAACAGGCAGTTTATAAATGCACCACGTATTCATAGTGGCAGATGTTGGGGAGCAGGGACCCTCCTTTTGGCAAACCTTTTTTTTTTAAGAGACTAAGAATCACAGAATGGACATTTTCGCTTGGTTATTCTCTTTATTTAAAAAACGTTACTCATTTGAAATGGTATTTGTCATAGTGTTCCTTGAACTAGAAGCTCCCAAGTGAATTGAGTAGATGCTTTAACCTCTGCCTTAGGCTCAATTAATAGGAGTACGGCGCTCAGAGCAGGGAGAAAGCAGTCCTGCTGTGTGATGCGCAGGACTCATCCCATCTGGAGTACCTTGTTTTAACAGGACATTGACAACCTGAAGGGCATTGACAGGAGGGCAACTAAACTCCTTCCAGGAATATTGTCTTTCCAAAACTATAATGGAGAGCATTTATTTTACCAGCATCACATCTTGGGCTATGACCTTTAATGTTCTATCTCAACTGATCCTCACCTGTAAGTCAAGAGCCATGTTACAATCAGGGAACTAAAGTTCAGGGGTTAAATTCACACAGCTAGAAAGTGATGGAGAATTCAAGCCAAGGCCTGACTGTCTCCTACTCCTTGTTCTTGAGCTATGATGCGCTCAGGCCTCTTGGTACCGATACCACCCAGACTCACACGTCTCTAGCTCTTTGTAGTTTGCGGTGAACGTGGTGATAGAGTGCCCCTGGCAGCTCCAGCGGGGTGTGCACAGAGGCTGAGACTGGAGCTGCTGACTGCCTCCCTGCTCCACAGCTCACCAGCTGTGTGATTTCACCACTTGGTACCTTCTCTTCCTCATCTGTAAGATAGGAATAGTAACAGCACCTGCCTCCTAAGGCCACATCAGCACAGTGCCTGGTGCACAGAGGGCTCAGTACTTGTCGCTATTATTATTACCCCCATTTGGCACTTGAGAAAACTGAGGCTCCACAAAGACACATGGCTGGAGACTACTCACCCACCCTGCCACTTATAAGGCTGTATCCAATTAGACTGAGTCCTCAACTAAAGTGAGAGGCTTGGCTTTGGCACCACTGCCTCTCCTCCCCTCCTTGAGTCAAAGCACCCTCCACTGACCCGCTGTGGTCCCCACCAGGGCCTGCCTCCCCTTCCCGGGTGTTAGTTTCTACAGCTGTCAATGCGAGCACTGACTTGGATCACCTCCCGGTTCCATCCACCTAGTAAATGAGTTTGCTTTTGCAGCAGCCCCACGCTGGATGATGGAATCCAGGCTGGAAGGGCAGAGCCTTTGCACTGGCAGAGAAGGGGGTGTGGAGGGGGGCTTTTCATCCCCTTCAGCCATAAGCCACCTTCTCCACCTCCCCCTGGGCCAACCTTGACCTCATTGCCAGAGGCAATCCCATCCTCCCTCCCCTCCCTCACTGACCTTCTGGGTCTCACTCAGCCTTATTCATTTTGCTCTTGCTTTTCTCCTGGAAATCTCTCTAAGGTAGGGCTCTAATTTGCAGGGCCACAAAGTATGACCTGGGAAACTGCTGGGGAAACCCCAGGGGTTCTTCCTCACAAATCTGATTCTGTGGCAGTGGTGGGGCCCAGAAACAGTCGTTTTTATGGCATTCTCAGGTCATTCTGAAAGAGGAGGCCCCCGGAACATAACTTTGAGAAGCACACCCTTTAAATGTCTTGTATCTCTGGTCCTTTAGACACCCTTCACACACATACGCTCTTCACACACACACGCTCTTCACACACACACACCCTTTCCAACAATTTCCACCCAGGATGACTGTGCATGCTGAGAACTCTCATGGGGTAAATAAAAGAAGGGTTTGCTTTCATTTTGTTTTTTTTTTGTTTTGTTTTTTAAGAAAAAAGCTTCATAATCCGAACAAATCTTGTGGATATAATCTGATGGTTATTTAACATTCCCCTTCTCATTCGGACTCCACATAATTAAAACCATTGTTAAAAGAAAAACCTTCACTAAATTAAATTTAATAGAGTTTAATTGAGCAAAGAATGATTCATAAATGGATCAGGCTCCCGAGCTGGAGTATGCTCACAGTCTCCAGCACAGCTCCATGGTGGAAGAAGATTTATAGACAGAAAGTGAAAAGTGATGTACAGAAAATGGAACTGAGGTACAGAAACAGCTGGATTGGTTACAGCTCAGTGTTTGCCTTATTTGAACATGGTTTAAACAGTTGGTCCCCTTTGATTGGCCAAAACTTGGCGATTGACACAGGAGTAGGTTACAGTCTGTTTACGCCTCCTTCTAGGTTATAGTTCACTATGAACAGAGAAACCTTTAGGTTGAGCTTAAAATATTTAAGGAGGCAGCTTTAAGCTAAATTTGATTTAACACCATTAAGAATGGCAGAGCCTCCATTTAGAAGAGAAAGTCCTGGAATCAAATGAAAAGTGATTCATAGTTAATTAGTTATACTTGAAATAACTTTTGGATTCCTCTTAGGTCCCTGATTTGGAGGGTTTATTCGTTCATTCAGTCCATGTTTCTGAGCACCTGCCGTGTGCCACGCACTGAGAGAAGCCCTTGGGTGTACAGCAGTGAACTAGGAAGGCAAGGACTCTGCGCTTAGGCAGAGAACTTCAGGGACAGTGCCAAGAAGAAAAGAAAAGAAGGCAGCATTAGAGAAAGAGAGTGGAGATTCCAGCCTAGATGGCGACCAGCAAGGACATCTTCCTCAAGGGGGTGACATTTGAGCTGGTATTCAAATACCAAGAGGTCACCAGCAGCAGCCATGTGGACATCTGAGCAGTCTGCAGTCAGAGGGAAGAGGAGAAGGGCCCACCCAGGCAGGCGTGAGCAGAGGGCAGGTCAGTCTGGACAGAGCAGACAGGCAGAGAGCAGCAGATTGGGGTGGGAGGGGCAGGACTGCATTTTATCCAAGTGCAGCGAGAAGCCAGTGAGGTGTGTGATCAGGAAGTTCACTGCTAGGATTTGTGACTTTACAAAGGTAGGCCCACCTGCTGGCTTCTCCACCTGCCGGAGGAGGGGTCGCATGTGAACCACCAGGCCACCGCTGCAGCGGTTCCCAAAATGGCAGCTTGGAGAGAAGTGCACAGATTCTGGAGGCAGCGGATGGGATGTCAAGGATGACAAGGAGAGAAACTAAGGATGCCTCCTGGGTATGAGTGAGTTCACTACATTAAGAAGAACGAAGCTGGAAGTTTCTCTAGCTTAAAGAATGTCTCTATCTTAGGGATAGGAGGGACCCCAGCCGTCTCCTGGCCCCGGCCCCCGCCAGCGTCATAAATCTCCTCCACAGAGTGTCCAGGGCTGCGGCGAGCCTGCCCGGCTGGAGCATCTCCAGTGTGGAGCAACTCCAGCGGTAATTGTTGGAAAAGCCTGCTTTTGGTTTCCTCGTGCTTTTCTAAAACGTCTACTCTCAGATCTAATTTCTGTCCTCTGGGGCCGTACCTTGTCTGCAACGTGGCATTCATTTATTCAGAGTCGACGGAGAGCCTATTAACTACACCGTGTCTACATGCGGAGGGTACAGCGGTGAACAAAACAGACGACGCCCCTGACTTCACAGGGCTTACATTCTACTTGGGGAGACAATGAAAACACTGAATATGTGATTAGCCATGTGGTGACAAGTGCTTTGGAGAAAAATATTGCAGGGTGAGGGGGCAGGGAGTGCAGGGGAGGCCTGGCTGATAAGGTGGCATTCCAGCCAAGACCTCGAGTCGTGAGGTTGCAGGCCACGGATCTGGAGAAGGAAGCCTCTCGACAGCAGAAACTGGAGGCAGCACAGGCCCCTTTTGTTTTATCTGTGCTTTGAAGAAGTAGATGTGCTCTTGGAAAATTCTGTGTGCTAATCAAATATTTGTAAATCAAATCATATTTTAAAAGCATCAAAGAAACTTCCATTTAAAGTGACCCTGGAGTAAATGAGTCTGCAAAGTAAATAAAATGTTCTGATGTGAATAATTTATCTACCTTGTAAGTATAGATTTTCACATAACCATTGCTTGATTGTGTCTTTCTAAATTTAATTATTTATTTCTGAAGTGAGGCAGTTACAGACCGGTGCTGAGAGCTGGGGCTTTGCAGTTACAGAGCTGTGGTTTTGAAACCCAGACCTACCTCCTAAAGTGACCTGGGACAAATTATTTAACTCCTATGAGCCTCTCGTGTTGCTTTTGTACAATGAGGATAATAAGACAGCCACATGCCACCATGTTGGTCAACAGTAGACTATATACAATGGTGGTCCCATAAGCTTACAATGGAGCTGAAAAAATTGCTGTCCCCTAGTGATGTCACAGTGGCAGTGCAACATATTATTCATGTGTTTGTGGTGATAAGCCTACTGTGTGGCCAGTTGTCAAGAAGCCTAGTACATATAATTATATACAGTACATAATAATACTTGATAGTAAATGACTTTGTCACTGGCTAATGTATTTATTATACTATACTTTTATTATTATTTTAGAGAGTATTCCTTTTCCTTATTTAAAAAATTCACTGTCAAACAGCCTCAGGCAGTTCTGTGAGGAGGTATCCAGCAGAAAGCATTGCACTCTAGGAGATGACAGTGCCACATGTTACTGTCCCTGAAGACCCTGCAGTGGGGCAGGATGTAGAGGTGGAAGGCAGTGACATTGATGATCCTGACCCCATGTAGGCCTAGGCTGATGTGTGTGTTTGCATTTTACTTTTTAGCAAAAAAAGGTTATAAAGTAAAAAAAAAAAGTAAAAAATTTTAAAAACAGAAAAAAGCTTATAGAATGAGAATATAAAGAAAATATTTTATATTTTAAAACACAAACACAGTGTTTGTGTTTTAAGCCAAGTGTCTTTTTAAAAGAATCAAAAAGGTTTTAAAAATTAAAATATTTATAAAGTTTAAAAGTTTGCAGTAAGCTAACTTACTGAAGAAAATTTTTTAATAAATGTAGTGTAGCCTACGTGTGCTGTATTTATAAAGTGTGCAGTAGAGTACAGCAATGTGCTGGGCCTTCGGTCACTCACCACTCACTCGCCCAGAGCAACTTCTGGTCCTGTAGGCTCCATTCATCATGAGGGCTCTATACAGTATCATTTTTCTTACCTTTTATGCCATATTCTTAATGTACCTTTTCTATGTTTTTTTTTTTTTTTTTTTTTGAGACAGAGTCTCGCTTTGTCACCCAGGCTGGAGTGCAGTGGCGGCAATCTTGCCTCACTGCAGCCTCTGCCTTCCAGGTTCGAGCAATTCTGCTGCCTCAGCCTTCCGAGTAGTTGGGACTACAGGTGCGTGCCACCACGCCCGGCTAATTTTTGTATTCTTAGTAGAGGCAGGGTTTCACCATATTGGCCAGGCTGGTCTCGAACTCCTGACCTCAGCTGATCTGCCCGCCTTGGACTCCCAAAGTGCTGGGATTACAGGCATGAGCCACTGTGCCCAGCCTAGACATGTTTAGATACCCAAATACTACTGGATTACAGTTGCCTCCAGTATTCAGTGCAGTAACATTCTGTGCAGGTTTGCAGCAATAGGCTACACCACACAGCCTATGTGTGGTAGGCTATCAGATCTAGCTTTGTGTAGGTACACTCTGTGATGCTCAAACTATGATGAAATTGTCTAACAATGCATTTCTCAGAACATATCCCCATCATTAAGTGATGCAAGACTGTACTTACAAAGTTATTGTGAGGTGACCATTGTAAACCCTAGTACAGTCCCTGGCATGGAATGAGTGTGCCATGCTGTGATGTGGTATGACATGGCGTGGCGCAGTGTGGTGTGATATGGCATGGTATAGTATCGTATGGCGTGGTAGGGTGTGGTATGGCATGGTGTGTGTGGTGTGATGTGATGTAGTGTGGTATGGTATGATGTGGCATGGCATGGCGTGGTGTATGGCATGGTATGTGTGGTATGTATGGTATGGTATGGTATGGTATAGAATGGTATAGTGTACTGTGATGTGATACAGTATCGTCTACCATAGGGTACTTGGGCAAGAGGGCTTTTTATAAACTTATATTTAAAAAACAGACACCAACACCATACACTTGGGAATCTACACACAGGTACCTAAATGGTCACACAAACACAATCGGAGAAAGATGATGGGCAGAGATCACAGAGCCATTCACATGTGGCCCGTGCTGTTTGTGTTTTCAGAAACATGGGCTGAGGCTTCATCTTCGAAACCCCTACTCCTTCACCCCCATGCTGGAAGAGGGTGCAGGCAGCAAGGTGCCCAGGTCCCTTCTGCTGGGCACAGACATGGCAGAAAACCAGAAGCAGATCGCCCAGTTCTCCCGGAAGGATGCCCAGGTAGGGAAGGCGACCAGTGACTGAGCTCCTGCTCCCTCAGCAGCCTAGAGATGGGCCTGGTTGGATTGTCCTAGAACAATTGTCCAAAGGCCAGGGGCACTGGGCCAGGCCACCCCATATTCTTAGGAGGGCTCCAGTTGGTGGCAGCTCTTGATCTCAGGCACTGCGAAGAGAAGCGGATGGAGGATGCTGATTAAGACCAGTGGACTGGGAGGCCTGCTCACCTGCATGTGTTCAGTATGGGGCCACTGTCAGAGGGGCTGTGCATGCTGAGTTCAAGAAGAAATGCACTGGCACGTTCTTACACCAGTGTGTGCTTCATGCTCCTCCAGCTTTCAGACAGAGTTCCAAGTGTTTGTCCACATTAAAGCACATGAAAGCCAAAAAGGAGAATGAGGGAGGATCAGAGAAAATTAAGGATAAAATAAACTGAATCAGGAACTTAGGACAAGAGTTGTAAATATTCATTCAATGTGGCATCCCAAGGCTCCCTCCTGGCTGCCCAAGGCAACAAAGTGTCCATGATGGTGTGGGTCTGGTGACAGGATGAACACATGTCGGATGGAGAATGCACTTTTTTTCCCTTGGAACTACATTCTAGGAACCTGCTGGGTGACCTTGTCTAGATGAGCCACTGAGTTCCATAAGGGTCCTGCCACAGTTGGTTCTGTGGATATAGAAAGATTATTTGAATGGCCATTTTGTACCAAGCCTGGATACAAGCTGAGGTGTAGCATTAAATCACATCTCAGTGGAGACATTTTTATAAGAAGAACCTAGGTTAGTAGAACCCTTGTACATTGCTTTTGTTGTGTTAATCTATTGCTGGGTAAAACTTAGAGAACCACAGACACACAGCCTACATGTCTCTTCCACCAGCAGTTTTCAAACCTGGCTGATGATCAGAATCACCTGAGGAGCTTAGCCTTTTATTTTGTTGTTTTATTTTATTTGTTTTTGAGACAGGGTCTCACTCTGTTGCCCAGGCTGGAGTGCAGCAGTGCGATCTTGGCTCACTGTAACCTCTGCCTCCCGGGTTCAAGCAATCCTCCTGCCTCAGCCACCTGAGTAGCTGGGATTACAGGCGTTCACCACCATGCCCGGCTAAGTTATTTTTAATTTTTTTGTAGAGACAAAAGTCTCACTATGTTGCCCAAGCTGGTCTGGAACTCTTGAGCTCAAGCAATCCTCCCACCTCCGCCTCCCAAAGTGCTAGGATTACAGGCATGAACCACCACACCCGGCCTGAGGAGCTTAGCTTTTTTAAAAGTGCTTCTTTGGTGGTTCTTTTGTGCAGCAGATTGGAGACCGCCACCTGCATCCTCTCGTCCAAATCCCGCCCATCTCAGATGCACTTGAGGGGATTTGGCACAAGGCCAGGTCCCCGGGCCTGCAGGACACTAGCTGTGGCCCTACACGCTAGTGACCACACACGCCGGAGGCCAAGTGCCCATTTCCCATCGTGGAAAGTAAGGAGCTTGATTTCTGGTTTTGTCTTTCCATGCTGTCATATTAAAGGCCTGCTTAGAGGAAGCTGTTTAACTTCATTTTTACTAAGACTTCTCGAATGTATTTTAACATGGAACTTTTCTTTATGTAAACACTCATTAAAATGCCATGGGTATATCCATGGGTAGAGATGGACCAAAATTCAACGTCCAGGGCTAAGAAGAGTCAGGTAGGGCCTCCAGTAGCATAGGCTTCTATCACTGCTTCTGTGCCCACCAGGGAAGGGAGGGTGGGTGTCAGAAACCAGGCCTTCGAAAGTGGATTCTGACGTGGGAGCTTGTGGGGTGAGAGGAGGCAGGCTTCTGTGACTGCAGGTGATGAGACGGCATGGGAGACGGCCTACAGACTGGAAAAGAATACAGGCAAAGAGGTCTAACTTCTACCAGTAATATAGGAAAGGACAGAAGGACAGGCCGGCACAGCGGCTCACGCCTATAATCCCAGCACTTTTGAGAGGCCGAGGCAGGCAGATCACTTGAGGTCAGAAGTTCGTGACCAGCCTGGCCAACATGGTGAAACTCTGTCTCTACTAAAAATACAAAAATTAGCCGGGCATGGTGGCAGGTGCCTATAATCCTAGCTACTCAGGAGGCTGAGGCAGGAGAATCACTTGAACCTGGGAGGCAGAGGTTGCAGTGAGCCGAGATCGCGCCACTGCACTCCAGCCTGGGTCACAGAGCAAGACTCCATATTGAAAAAAAAAAAAAAAAGAAGAAGAAGAAGAAAGGACAGAAGGAAGAAACTTCTAAGTGGTTTCATGGTCTATCGCATAGACCACACCCTAGGATTCTTGCCAGTTTTCTGTGGGTGACACTTCATGTTAGCCAGCATTAGCTCCTTGTCCCTGTCACCACTCCCAGTGACTCTCCTGTTGCCCAGGGTCTCCTGACCACCACCACCCCACCCCATGCACTCTTCCTGGTGTTGATGTTAACCTAGAGACCTGGAACTGGGGGAGCTCAACAGAGCCAAGCCGGACCACAGCGGGGAATGAGGCTTGAGGAACCGTGGGGGGTGACAGGCCATATGGGGACAGGATGGAGGGCAGGGATGTGGACGGTGGGGCCTTATGCAGAGCTCTGTTCCAGGTCTTTCCCAGATATGAGGAGTTCATGCATCGCTTGGCATTAGCCATTGACCCTTTGCTGGATGCGGCTCCCGTGGACATGGCAGCCTTCCAGCGTGGCTCCCTGCTGCAAAGGATGAGGTCGTTCTCCACCCTCAAGCCCCTGCTGAAGGCAGGTAAGTCCAAGTGCAGGCACCGGGGCATGATGAGTGACCTTCAAGGAGGTGAGCCCATTGTCTCGATGCCTAGACACAAGCCTGAACCTCCACGGCAGCCTGCCAGCTGGGATCAGTTAACATGCTGTGATCAATTAGGGGCAGCCTGGAGCACTTTGTTGAGAGCATCTTAGGCTGATGTGCCTTTAAAATAGAGCCTGAGACCAAGGCTTATGCATGGGTAGTTCATTTGGAAGGGTGACCCCAAGGCACAAAAATAGGAGAAAGTTGGGGTGAAAGTGGACAGAGAAAGAGTCAATACTAGAGTGTGTGATCGCACTAGCCCACACTGTGGGTGACAAGATGCTGGACCTGTGTGGGCCCTCTGGGAAGCCTTATGAAATGCATTTGAGAAACCTTCCCAGGAGATGGAAAGGGAAACATTTATCCATTGGGTTGTATCTCCCATTGGTCAAGGGTTGCCTCACAGGGCATTGACTCCCACACTTCTGGGCTATGCATCTGTGGGTGCCAAGTAGGATCCCATGAGTGCCCTGCTCTGGTGCCAGAGAATCCCTAGGGAAGAAGTAGAGAGGCTCACTTTTCAGGACTGAAGTGAGATGCTGTGGAGTTGCCTATGTGAAGCTGATCAAAGCCTGCATGGAGCTCAGCATCATGGCCATGGCTAGAATAAGATATAGGGGCTAAGAGATTTGAAGAGCTGCCCCCATACAGGAAGAATGCTAGATTTGGGCTCAGCAAGGAGAAGTTCTGTGATCAATTAGTAATGTCTGCCGTGAGTATGAGAATGGAAGGCTCATCAAATGTGCTATTATTTTCTACCCTCCTTGAGGGTATACAGACCAGTTTAGCCTCTATATCCTAGAAAAAAAATCATTTGTTTCCCATGTGTCTTCGTGGTTCAGCTGATCCCAGCTGGCTCAGCTGATCTGGTCTGGCCTCAGGCATGTGTTTGTGTCTGCAACAGCTCAGTGGAGGCAGCTCTGCTCCAGGTACCTCTCGTCTTCCTTGTAGAAGCACATGCTGATCTGGGTGTGGACTTTTCACATCAGTGGCACAAGCACAGAGGGCATGCCCCAATGTACAGGCCTGTTTCAGATCTGGGTTTGTGTCACATCTGCAACCATTCCACTGGCTGGCCAAATCACATGGATGAGCCCAGAGCCAAGGAGCCAGGCAGGTTAACCAAGCTGTGGTGGGTTGGGAGGCACTGCAGATTTATACATTGCAAAGAGTATGGCGCCAGTGGAATCTATTACAAATGCAAAAAGTAGACACTGCCTCTCAGATAACCAGTCCAAGGAGCTCTGTGTGAAAAACAGGCAAAAAACATTTATTGAGCAACTACTATGTGCCAAACACTAAGCTAGGCCCAGGGGCTGTAAGGCTAGAGACCATGATTTCTACCCTGAAGGCCTTAAAGCCTAGTTTCTTTCTGAAATGGTCTGAATCAGGGTCATAGGAATGGATCAGCCATGCCAGCAACCTCCCAGGATATGGGCCTTCCAGAGTTCAAAATAAGGGAATAAGGTACAAGCTTAAAATTTTCCAAAAATAATGCTAACTGCTTAAATGTATGAAGTACCTATGAACTTGCAAATGCTTTACCTAGCTCGTTTAATCTTCAGCGTAGCCCTTGGGGTGTAAAATAGGATTCCCATTTTACAGGTAAAGAAGCAGATTCAGAGATGTTAAAAATGTGTCCCAGGCGCTGCAGCTGGTGAGAGGTGTGGCCAGGACTCAAGCTGGATCTGTCCCTGCATTGGCTGTGCTATACCACCTCCTGGCAGGAAGTCTTGGCCTCCTCCATTCTTTTATCCCCCAGGCCAGGTCGGAGGGTTTCCCTGTCACCTGTTTCAACTTCTGTTTTGTGGATCTTCTCTTGTAGGCCGCATCCTAGGAGCCCAGCTTCCCCGATATTACGAGGTCCTCACAGCTCCCATTACCAAGGTGAGTGGTTCCCCAGCCTCAGGCCCGACCAGGCAGTGAGGGGGCCCTCCTCCCATCGAAGCCCCTAAGCCCTTCTCTCTGCTGTTGTGCTGTCCAGGTGCTGGATCAGTGGTTTGAGTCTGAGCCTCTAAAAGCCACTCTAGCCACAGATGCTGTGATTGGAGCCATGACAAGTCCCCACACTCCGGGGAGTGGGTGAGTGAGGGAGGTGAGGTGGTACACAGGAGTGGGGCATGTTCCCCAACAAAAATGAGGACAACAGTGGCAGTGGCAGCAACAACAGCTGCCACTTAACAGAGCTCACCCAATGAGCCAGGAACCGAGCCAGGCACAACCTACACGATCCACTTAACCCTCAGAGCAACATCTGAGAACTGCGGTTCAGAGAAGGGAGTGTTGTGCCCAAAGCCACTCAGCTGGTAAGTGGCAAGGCTGATTTCCAGCTCGAGGTGTCTGACTCCCCAAAATCTTCCTTCTTAGTGACTGTGCCCTACTGCTTCACTAAGAAAAGTCTCTTTCCCACCTCCTGCTTGATAGCTCAACATTAATATTTTCTTTTCTCTCCTCTTCCCTTCCCTCTTCCACCTCTCCACTCCCACAAACGCCCTTTCTCCCTTCTCTCCCACCGTTCCTTCCCCTGGGCTCTGGTACACACTCACACAGACACCTCAGGATAGACAGGAAGCTGTCTCTTTCTTTGTGAGTGAGAGTTTTTGCTGACAGCCCAATCCGAGAGGTGGCAGTCAGACACAGCAAAGCCTGCAGTGTGGTCTGACTTAATGAGCCCCTCCAGGAGCAGGAATGGAGGGGTGTGTGTGTGTGTGTGTGTGTGTGTGTGTGTGTGTTGGGATGGAGAATGCCGCCAAGGGTTGGGCCGTTTCCAGTGCACCAGAAGATATAGCTAGAAGCTAGAAGCTAGAAGCTGTCAACGTGGCTTTTCTCTCAAGGGATGAGCACACCCTCGGAAGTGGTTTTTCAACACATATTAAGCTGGCCCCAAATTCCCCCAGGGCCATGGAGATGGGGGCTTGGCAGCAGTTGCCACATATTGGCCAAACTGTGATCTACCAGCCAATCTGGATCTTCCAGCTGGGGCCTCCTCCCCTTTTCTCTTCGGATCTCTGGGAGGCTTAACCAGTGCTCCATTTGTGAAATGTGCCTTTAAATAATCTGTTCCTTCATTAATTCTTCCAACAAATATGGATGAGCGCTTGCCTGTGCTAGGTGCTGGGGATACAGTAGTGAGCGGAGCAGACGTCCTGATGGGCGAGAGACACAGATTGAGTGATGATGATGAAGTGGCGTGAGTGTGATGCTAGGAGGAGCAGCCGGGACACAGCCTGGTCAGGGTCAGAGAGCCTTCACGTGGAAGAGGTGTTTGATCTGAGACCTAAAGGACAAAGAGGAGTTAATGAAACATAAGATGAGGGAGGAAGGGGCTTCAGGCCGACAGAACAGCAGGGGAAATGCTGGGATTGAGAGAACATGTGATCCACCCAGGGAATCGAGAGGTTCTGTTAGGAGGATGGGGTATGGAGAGGGGGACAGGATGAGGGATGAGGCTGGAGCGCCTGCTAGGAGACTGGCCATTACCCTAAGAGTAGCACCAAGCAGGGGAGGCTTGGAATTGGTGATAAGTGAGTGGCAGGAGCAGAGCTGGGCTTTAAGATAGGGCTCCAGGATATATGTGGACAAGACCTGCAGGAGGGAAAGAGTGGGAGAGGGGGTCCAATGAGGGGCACTACTGCAGCAGCATAAGGAAAAGAAGAGAGGCTGAGAGGTGGGGTGACCTTGAAAGCCCTTTGGAGGCTGAGTTGGTGTTGCTTTGTGGATGTAGATGGGGAAGGATGGTAGAGGTCAAGGCTGACACCTGGGTTTCTGTTGGAAACAGAACCTTCCATTGAAAGGTGCCATTCACTGGGATGGGAAAGATTGAAGGGGAAGCAGCTGGAGAATGGGGAAAAGGTGGTGGGTTTAAGATGCTGCCAAGAAAGGGTCCAAATGGAGATATCTGTGGGTAGCTGGACACAGGAGCTGGAGCTCAGGAGAGTGCTGGAGCTGCAGGTTTGGGCATCGTTGCCTTCTTTTTGGTAATAAAGCTATGCACATAGACACACTTGCTGGGGAGAGGGTGTAAAGAAGGCAAAGGGCTCTTACAAGAACTTGAGCTCATTAAAGCCTACTGGGAAAGGGCTGGATGGTGGCAGGGAGGGGCTGAAGATCAAGATGGAAAGGAACAGTTGCACCTAGAACTCTGGGGAGATGAGATCCCACCTCCAGGATCTGAGTCAGATGGTCTGTCCGCAGGTATGTGCTGCTGCATCATGTGATGGGAGGCCTGGAGGGGATGCAGGGGGCCTGGGGCTACGTCCAGGGGGGCATGGGTGCCCTCTCTGATGCCATCGCAAGCTCAGCCACCACACATGGAGCAAGCATCTTCACTGAAAAGGTGAACGGCCCCTCTACCCCACCCCAATTATTGGCAAGGATCCCAGGACAGAACAAAGTCTCAGATTTGGAAAGTTGCTTGTTTTACCGATGAACAGAGGGGCAGTGGGGGGGTGGGTTGCAGAATCAAGAGACTAAGGTCATGCAGTCTGTTAGTGGCTAACCACCCCCTTGGAATTCCCTGGTCACTGAACTGAGGCTGAGTGTTTCATGGAGAAGCTGCAGAACTTGGTGGGATGGGTTTGGGATGAAGAAGCTGTGAATGCCTAGGAGCAGCACAGACCATGGAAATCCCACAAGATCTAACCTGGATTTCCCTTCCTGGGGTTTCTGGGGCCTTGTTTTGGTGGGCTCTAGACAGTGGCGAAGGTGCAGGTGAACAGTGAAGGCTGTGTTCAAGGAGTTGTGCTGGAAGATGGCACAGAGGTGAGAAGCAAAGTGGTGCTGTCCAACACATCACCGCAGATCACCTTCCTGAAGCTGACGCCACAGGTGAGGCTGTGGGCAGGAGGGTGGAGCTTAGATGTTTGCCAAAACAGGGGTTGGAAACTGTGGGGATTGAGGGAGCCAGGATTGCTTCAGGGTGTGAGATGCAAAAGCCAAGTCTCTGCATTTGGGAAACAGGCGGGTAAGGGCAGGTAGCAAATGGGGAAGAAGCCTCACAGGTGAGGAGAAGGGGCCAGAGAGGTGAAGTGGCCAAGATTCTGGCCATTGGCAGAGCCAGAGCTAGAACCCAGGTCTGACTTTCAATCTAGAGTTATTTCCACAACCTTCCTACTTTCCTGATTTCTCCCCTCTCACCAGCTCTAATTCCATTGTCTGTGTCAACGATCTGTTGTATTATCCATGATTATTAATTAATCAGTTAACAAAGAGCCACACAACTTCTGGGCATACAACAAGAAATACTGGCACCCAGAACTGGAGACTTCAGTTGATCTTGGTGGATTTTAGCTGCTCAAGGCTTGCTCATGTATCTGCAGTCGGCTGTGGGTCAGCTTGCCAATTCTGCTGATCTTGGCGGGACTCCTTCATGTACCTGGGAGCTGGCTGGTGGTGGCTGGTCCAGGACCGTTTCTGCTGGGATGACCGGGTGGGGGACTCGGCTCTGCTCCATGTGTCTGTCCTTCTCCAGCACAGTAGTCCAGGCATGTTCTCAGGGTCTGGCAAAGGGCAAAAGCAGGCAAGCTCAAGCATGCATGCAAGCATCACATGGTTTGAGCTCTTTGCATCCTGTTTGCTAGCATTGGCCAAACCAAGTCTCATGGCCAAGCCTAGAGTCAGAGTGTGAGGGCACTGCAAGGTTACACAGAAGTGGGTGTGCAAACACGGAGGGGTGAGCTTTGGGGGCAGTTTTTGCAATTGACCTTCCCTGTGCCCAAAAGATATGATAACATGTATACGCGCATGAAGCTCCCAGCCATTCTTGGGGGCAATTCTTAGGGGCAAAGCACTACTTTTTCTGAGTGATTCCATTACTAAAATTCAACAAACATCAGTAAGAAGAAACTTGTTAAGGCAATTCTGAGATCATTGAGGCTTCCAAGAGCTTACAGACCAGTAGTGAAAAGAGGCCTGCAAACCACTGACCCCTTTGCAAGCAGGGAGAGGTGTGGACTATTTCACAGTCAGAACTGCTGGCCAAGTGTGGAGGAGGAAGTGGTTAGAGCTGAGTGGGAGGGGATCTAGGAAGGCTTCACAGAGGAGGTGGTTTTGGCTGAGATTTGAAGGATGAAGAGGATTTCTGGAGAGAGCGACTGAGCGATCTTCCTGAGCAAAGAAATAAGGCAGCTTCCTTGGGGCCTTGGACATCTGAGGCCTTTCATGGAGCCTTCTCCTTCCAGGAGTGGCTTCCTGAGGAGTTCCTGGAGAGAATCTCTCAGCTGGACACCCGGTCGCCTGTCACCAAGATCAATGGTAAGAGGCACACCACATTGCAGCACTGTCTCCTTTGACCCATCTGAGTGAGAAGCCTCCAGGCTGGGGGCAGCTGAACTTAGTCATCATCTCCGTTCCCTGACCTCCAGCCTGTGTCCCCCTGCAGCCTGGTCAGAAGGTGAAACACTTGCTCATACTTTCCTACTCCCGTCCACCACTGAGGGTAGCAGGGTGCTGGCTGTAGAGGGAGGACCTTGGGGGCCTAAGACCTGACCCTCCTCTTTGGTCCCTCAGTGGCCGTAGACAGGCTGCCCAGCTTCCTGGCAGCCCCCAATGCTCCCAGAGGCCAGCCACTGCCCCATCACCAGTGCTCCATCCACCTGAACTGTGAAGACACCCTCCTCCTTCATCAGGCCTTTGAAGATGCCATGGACGGCCTGCCTTCCCACAGGTAGGGGCCCTGGACTTTGTGTCCCCTGATGTTCTTCCACATGGGCCTGGGAGGCAGGGCTGTCCATGCCACGCACAGCAGGGATCAGGCCTGGCGTTCAACCTTCACAGTGACTTAGGATCTGCCAAAATCCATACTTAACTTCTAAGGACAGGAAGTGCATCCCAGGTGAAAAATCTGAGGATGAGGGCAAGTAAGCGGTGAAGAGCGTCTCAGGTTAGCGGAAGGGGCAGAGGGGCAGAGCGCTGCCCGGGAAAGTGTTTGGGCTGGGGAAGAAGAGGAGAAAATGTGTTCTGGGAGAGCAAAGGAAGTTCTCTCATTCAAAGCCCGTCAGAGAGCACGCACTCACCGAGTCCCCTACTCCGTAGCCTTTCTTTTTCTGATAATCTGCCTTCTTGCAAAACTTCTAAAAGCATTTCCCACCTCCCACTGCAGCTGTATTTCCATTCCTCTGGAACAGGCAGGGGTGCTATAGGAGCAAGCGCCTTTCCATCCTGTCCACCGTCCAGCACACACTGTTGAAAACCTACTCAGTGCTGGGCTCTGTACTAGGTACGGGCTGGGAGAGTTAGCGGGGCAGGGGCATGAAACTGACACAAAGCTTATGATACGACAGGTACACAAATATTTATAGCATGTGGTAAAGAAGATGTGTGCCTGGAGAGAAGGGTATAGGGCAAAGTTCATTCATCCATTTATAAATATTCTGGAGTCTCTATCCTGTGCCAGGCTTGGTTCAGTGACTGGGCACAGATCAGCAAGCAAAGCCAAGAAAGTCTCAGGTCGTTGACTCTCTATCCATGAGAGGAAGACAATCAACAAGTAAGCATCGATGATGAGCACTGCGGAGAAAAATAGGCAGGGAAGGGGAGGAAAGGCTTCTCTAATAACGTGGCACTTGAGCAGACACCGGAAGGAAGTGAGAATACAGATCTTATGGGTATCGGGGGAAAAAACATCCAGACAGAGGGAAAGTCAGGTGCAAAGGCCCTGGGGCAGGAGTGTGCTGCTGTGTAGGAGGCACAGGGACGAGGGCAGAGTGGCTGAAGAAAGAGCACCTGGGAATGAAGGGTCTCAGATGGTGCTGGGTCTTGTCAACTGCCCTGGCTCTTACTCTAGGAAAGTTTGTACAGAGCCTGCCTTATACTTTAAAAAGACCAACCTGGACACTGTATGCAGAAAAAGTTAAGGCATCTGTTGCAATGGGTTACTGTTGCAGAATCCAAGGGAGAGAGGACAGTGGTTTGGACAAGGGTGGGGGCAGGGGAAGTGATGAGAAGTGATGGAAGACTGGGTGTATTTTGAAGGTGAAGCCAACAGGACTTGCTGTTGGACAGGGAGTGGGATGTGGGTCAAAAAAAGGAGCGACTGTGAAATGATGCCTCCATTTACTGAAAAGAGGAAGAGGCGGTGGGGGTGGAGCAGATTTTAGAGGCTAATCAGGCATTGGGGTTTGAACAGGGGACATTTGAGATCCCTGGTGGACATCCGAGTTCAGTGAGAACATTGCAGCTGAGGGACGCAGGGAGAAGGGGCATTTCCCGTGGCCTTGAAGGAGACTCATATTTGGAGATCAGAGGGAGAACATGCTCCAGGTAGAAAAGGTGTGGCAGGCAAAGGTGGTGGGGTGGGAAGCAGGTCACAGCTCTGCTGGGGCTCGAGGCAGCCCTAGCAGCTCTGTCTTCCATTGGTCTACTCTGGAAAAGGCAGTCAGGCCACTAAAGCCTGGCTGAAATCTGGCTGCTTGGGCGCCTGCTGTCTTAGGCCTGGCCCCTTTCCACACTCCACTGTCTGTGTGGACCTTGGAGACATTTGCATTTGGGAGCTGTGGTTAGAGCACAGCATGTGATGAAGGCAGGCAAGGACAGGCCATGCATTCGGGGGTCTGGGGCCAGGTGAGCTCCTCACAGGTGTTCTGGACCACGCTAGCAGCCGCTAAGCCCGTGCAGGTGGACAACCACTGTGGCTGTACAGCGACAATCGCCCAGGATTGGTGTCATCTCAGGGCCTCCACTGTGTCCCAAGTCATCTCAGATGCCCTACCCTCCGCACTGCTGCTCTTTAGACCTGCCGTCTCTGCTCCCTGCCCGCACAGGCCTATAATTGAGCTCTGCATCCCTTCCTCGCTGGACCCCACCCTGGCTCCCTCCGGCTGCCACGTAGTCTCCCTCTTCACTCAGTACACGCCCTACACGCTGGCTGGAGGCAAGGCCTGGGACGAGCAGGAGAGAGACGCTTATGCAGACAGAGGTAAAGAGAGCTGCACATTCTGCCTCCAGAGCCACAGCCGGGCATGCGACCCGACTGGGCCTACTCCTCCTCACTGCCCCATTCGGGATTGACAACTGCAGGTGCTGTCCCAAAGGGAGGAAATAGTCGAGGGAACCTCAAGTCAACATAGTTGACTGCTGGGGTCAGGAACTGGGCTAAGAAAGCCAAGAAGACACAGTTCCTACCCTCCAGTTTCTCACAGTCTAGCGAGGGATGGAGGAGACTAATGAAGAAACCTGTCATTACAGCACAGCTGACTGCATGAACCAAAGGAGTAGCATAAGCCAGAGAGCCAAGGAAGGCTTTCAAAGGAAGGGACAGTCAAGCTGGGTTTCCAAGGATGACTAGGAGCTGGCCAGGCAGCAAAGGGCATTCCAAACAAGAGAAACAGCTTGAGCAGGCCGGGCGTGGGGGCTCATGCCTGTAATTCCAGCACTTCGGGAGGCCGAGGCAGGCAGATCACCTGAGGTCAGGAGTTCAAGACCAGCCTGACCAACATGGTGAAACCCTGTCACTACTAAAAACATAAAAAAATTAGCAGGGTGTGGTGGCACATGCCTGTAATCTTACCTGCTCACGAGTCTGAGGCAGGAGAATCGTTTGAACCCGGAGGCGGAGGTTGCAGTGAGCTGAGATTGCGCCACTGCATTCCAGCCTGGGTGACAGAGCGAGACTCCGTCTCAAAAAAAAACAAAAACCCAGCTTGAGAAAAGTGAAGAGGTGAAAAAAGCTGCATATGCAAAAGGAGATAAGCAGCTTTGTGTTTAAGGTTGGGGTAGGGAAGTGGGGAAAATTGGGGACTGGACTGGCCTACCCATGCACCTTTGGGATGAATTAATCATTTGCTTGTGGACTGATTTTTGTTTTTCACCTATTGAGGTATAATTTGCATATGATAAAATAAGCCCATTTCTGTGTGTAATTTAATGACTGTTAGTAAATTTGCCGAGTTGTACACCCGTAGTGCTTCCTCTTCTTCCTAACACCATCTCATTTCTCTGTTTTTGGCACCCCAGTGTTCGATTGCATCGAGGTCTATGCCCCTGGCTTCAAGGACTCTGTGGTTGGCAGAGACATCCTCACACCACCAGATTTGGAGAGAATCTTCGGGCTTCCTGGAGGGGTGCGTATAAGCCTAGGGGTTCTCTCACCATAGCCTTCCCTCTGCACCCTCACTTCCTGGCTGTGGCCTCTCTGCTTTATCTTGTCCCTCCATACTCAGCTTTCATCAGGAAGGGAGGACAGTGGCAGGGACCCCGGCTGAGAGAGGGCAGAGAAGCGGTCAAATTGAGGGAATGGGGGATCCCTAGTGGGAGCTCAGAAACACAGGCAGGACAGCCCCCACTGAGAACGTCACCAGGATTGTGGCCCTCTGCCTTGACAACCATGCTGGCTCTGCCATCTGACTTTCTTCAGAGAGAGCACCCCCTTCTGAAGGCAGCAGCACATCCTCAGACTTGTCAATTTATCAAAAACTAGAGATTGGAGACAGGGAGACCAGATAGGAGGCCAGGCTCAATCGCCTCATTGCAGCTAGTGAGCACTTGAAAGATCAGAGACCGGCCTAGGCAACGTAGTGAGACCCCATCTCTACAAAAATAAAAAACCTAAAAAATCGCCAGGTGTGGTGGTGCGTACCTGTGGTCCCAGCTACCCAGGAAGCTGAAACAGGATGATCGCTTGAGCCCAGGAGTTCGAGACTGCAGTGATCTGTGATGCGTCATTACGCTTCAGCCTGGGCAACAGAATGAGACCCTATCTCTAAAAAGAAAATTAAAAAAAAAAAAGCTAAAGAAAAATCTGAGGCCAAAGTGAGATGTGCTGCAAGTGTAGAATGCACATAGTATAGAAAAAAATTTAAAATATCTCATCAATAAGTTATATATTGATTACATGTTGAAATTATAATATTTTGGATATATTGAGCTAAATAAAATATATTATTGACATTAGTTTCATCAGCTTGCCCTTCCTTTCATCCTTCCTTCCTTCCTTCCTTCCTTCCTTCCTCCCTTCCTTGTTTCCTCCCTGCCTCCCTCCCTCCCTCTCTTCCTTCTAGAGATAGGGTCTTGTTCTATCACCCAAGCTGGAGTGCAGTAGTGCAATCATGGCTCACTGCAGCCTTGACCTCTGGGGCTGAAGCCATCCGTCCTCCCACCTCAGCCTCCTGAGTAGCTGGGCCCACAGGCATGCACCACCACACCAGGCTAATTTTTTTTTTTTTTTTTCCATAAAGATGAGTCTCCCTGTGTTGTCTAGGCTGGTGTCAAACTCTGGGGCTCAAGTGATCCTCCCACCTTGGCCTCCCGAAGTGCTGGGATTGCAGGCATGGGCCACCACAACCAGCTCTGCTTTTGCTTTTTAAATGTAGCTACTAATAAATCAAAAACTACATATGTAGCTCCCATTACATGTTCACTGAACAGCACTGGTCCAGGTATAGAGGAAAGAAGGCCAAGCAGTGGGAAGGAAGGGAATGGCTGGGTACAGCAGGCATGGGGCAGGCAGACTTGAGAAGCCTTGGTAACAGTGTGCACATGGGGGTCAGGGTGGAGGTGATGTGAAGGGCAGGCGCAGAGGCCAGGGGGAGGAAGGTGGTGTCATTCACTTACACAGGAGGATGGGGAGGAGCAGACTCGAGGGAAGAGGATGGCCTCCGTTTGGGGCAAGGTGAGGAGGGCAGCGGGGGGACACTCCTGTGGTGACACCCAGCAGACGTCAGGCTTCTTGTCCAGACCTGCCCCCTGAGTCTGACCTTCGCTTGTCCCATGCTGCCTCCCTTCTCAGCCTGGGGCTGGTCTCACCCAAGCCAGGGGGGCAGAACCGTGCTCAGGCTCCATTGCCCCTTGTCTGCCATTCGCAGTGATCCTGCTGGAGCTTGGACGCCAGGGTCCGGGCCCAGGTGGATGCCTTGGCCAGAGAAGGGGGTTCTCGCAGAGACGCATGCCAGCCGCCACAATAAGTCAGACAATTCTGTTTTTCTAACAGAGTGAGAGGGATGCAGAGTAGATAGCAAAACCCTCTTTTCTTTCCCGTTCAGTTCGTGTTCCCCACCCTGCTTTCTTCCTTAAAAAGCCTCTGGAAAACTTCACTCCCAGCCCCAGGGCGTGTGCCCATTCCATCTCATCTCCTTTCCTTTCTGCATTTTAAGAACCCAAGAAAATATCCCGGAAGGAGAAGAACGTTTGCTGGAGAACAGGGGAGGGGAAGAAACCCCGCCAGGGCAGGAAAGGCTGTAATGCTCCTGTGCTAATGACTGTGGCCCTGCCCTTGCAGAACATATTCCACTGCGCCATGTCCCTGGACCAGCTCTACTTCGCCCGCCCCGTGCCCCTGCATTCTGGCTACCGCTGCCCTCTCCAGGGCCTGTATCTCTGTGGAAGTGGGGCTCATCCTGGTGAGTGACCTGGAGTCCCACTACCCTGTGGGGACTGGGAGGGCTCACTGGAGGCCAGAGACTTGGAGAAGGAGGAAGTTAAGCAATGAAGGTGGCAGAGAGGAAGGGGAGCAGGGAACTCCCAACATAAGAAGCTGCCCTGTGTTCAGAATTCTCCATGCACAGGTGAGCACCCAGCCGCTGCCTCCACCAGGCTGACCACAGCCCACAGTTGAGCTCACACCTCCCCTTCAGGAGGCCTGGGGATGCATCCTGGTGGAGGCATCTCACCACATTCCAATGCGGGGTTGTGAGAGACCCATGTCCCTAAATTCCCCATCCATATATATATTTAGACAGGGTTTCACGCTATCGCCTAGGCTGGATGTGCAGTGGTATGATCACAGCTCACTGAAGCCTCAACCTCCTGGGCTCAAGTGATCCTCCTGCCTCGGCCTCTGGAGTAGCTGGGACTACAGGTGTGTGCCACCATGCCCGGCTAATTTTTTATTCTTTTGTAAAGATGGGTTTTGTTAGGTTGCCCGGGCTGGTCTCGAACTCCCGAGCTGAAGTGATCCTCCCAGCTCAGCTTCCCAAAATGCTGGGATTAGAGGCCTCCATCCATATTTTAGACCAGGAAGGATGGATAAAGTTAACTTCTTCAACTTTACAATTCTTTCTTGTGCACATTTCAAGCCTAACGGAGCTGGCTGAGGCTGTCGTTTGCTATGCACACTTTCTCTCAGCTGTGTGGACTTGGTCCCCTGGAAAGAGTCTGGGCTTACACATCGTCCCCTCCCCCCAGCCACTTATTCTGAAATTTTAACTTCGCTTACTAAGCGTCTGCCCATCCAGCATGTCCACCCTCAGCCGTTGAGACAGTGGGCTGTGGACCTGGCCCCTCCCCAGACCTTTGGTGCAGGAAGCCTGGAGGGAGCCAGAATCTATTGAATGGCTGTCTTAGGTGATTCCAGTGCCCACGCTCCCGCACCCCTCTAACCAGCCCCACTCTGCTTTGTTGCTGGATCTCTGTAAGCCCTGTCCCCACCCCCACCCTGGCGGGTTTTTGAGGGGAGCTTTGGTTCATAGGAGATTCCCTTCCAGGAGGAGGTGTGATGGGAGCTGCTGGGCGAAATGCAGCACATGTGGCCTTTAGGGACCTCAAGAGCATGTGACTCTGAACCAGCTCTGACCCAGGAAGAAGACTCCACCCCTGAATTCCAAGTGCTCCATTGGATCAGCTTCCCAGGAAGTTCAGCTTCGGGTTAGTACAGAAGGCCACCACAATGCTCAAGAAATTATTTTAGAAAAAACGTATGAGTTACATTTAGTCCAAGTTACCTTATGCCCATGCCTCCATACATGGACTGGTTCTGTTTTATTAAAACTAATATTTCATACAGATTATTTTGCTTGTATTTTTTCTCTGTGTTAGTTGGTGGGATAGACTTCTCTGGGGGTACTCACAGTTCTTACACCAGCTAAGAAGCAGTCCATTTAAAGGCCAGGCATGGTGACTCATGCCTGTAATCCCAGCACTTTGGGAAGTTGAGGCAGGCAAATCACTTTGAGGTCAGGAATTCAAGACCAGCCTGGCCAACATGGTGAAACCTCATCTCTACTAAAAATACAAAAATTAGACAGGCGTGGTGGCGGGCACCTGTAATCCCAGCTGCTTGGGAGGCTAAGGCAAGAGAATCACTTGAATCCAGGAGGTAGAGGTTGCAGTGAGCCGAGATTGCGCCACTGCACTCCAGCCTGGGCGACAGAGACTCCATCTCAAAACAAAACAAAACAAAAAACAGTCCATCTAACCAGTGGAAGAGTCTGATCCAAGCATCCCCCTGTCCTTGCCTGGGACCCCCACTACCAACAATTGGAGGACTGCCCAGGTGAGGCCCAGTCAACTGCTGTCACATTCCTGGCAAGCTATAAGAATGGACCCAATTTCCCCATGATCCACAGAGTCACCCTCAGGGGCCATGGTCCTGAACAATGCTGGGCATCTCAAGCCACAGAATCCTCCAGTCAAGCAAAAAGCAGCCAAGGGTGACTGCAAAGTGGATTCCACTGAGGCCGTCTGGGAGCCCAGTCTTCCTGATTCCAGAGCATTCAGCCTTCTGCCTCCCATGAGCTAAGTCTGTTGCATCACCAACACCTTTCAATATAAACCTTTATAATTCTAAAGAGAGTTGAATTGTCACTCTTGTCCAGGAAAATCCATCCAGAGTTCCCGTGGTAATGCAGCCCTCCCAGCCAGCTTCTCCAGTTCGGGCAGTCAAGGCCACAGTCCAAGCCATCCCATCTGCAGATGAGGCAGGATCTTCCCTGGGAAAGCTTCCCTTCCTCCATTTCCTGGGCAAATTTATACAGGTTCAAATAGATCTACCTCATTACTTAATGTTGGTAAACTCAGATTTCTCAGCTGTAAAAGAGTTGTTTTAAAGCTCACATCAAACAATAGATCATGTTTCCATCCAGTATCTGGCACATGATAAGCATTCAGTACATGGTGGAGCGGCTGCTGCGGCTTTTATTGATGAAGATATTTTTGTCATTTTTGTATTCTGCAGAAGGTGATCTTTTCTATATACTTTTTAACCTGGCACCCCGAATTGAAACTAGCCCCCTAGAAGCATTGTGACAGGACAGTGCAGAACAATGTTTGGGTCCCCAGGCTTTTTCCAAAGTAGCCAAGCCCCCTCCCTCATTCAGCATCAGGACCATCAACTTCTTAATCTTGTTGAAAATTTGTTTTTGGTCAATATTGCTGGTTTTCTGGAAGGAAAGAAGGAAGGCAGGGAGAGAGGGAAGAAGAATGAGAGAAAAAAAGGGAGGGAGGGAGGAAGAAAGAGGGAAAAAGAGAAGAAGGAACAAAGAAAGTGAGGGAAGGAAGGAGAAAGGAAGGGAGGGAGGGAGAAATGAACATAGAAAATCTTCAAAGGCCTGGGGCAGCTCACATCAGACTTGGTCTTTAAAAATAATAATGATTTTTGGCTGGGCGCAGTGGCTCACGTCTGTAATCCCAGCACTTTGGGAGGCTGAGGTGGGCGGATCACGAGGTCAGGGGATCGAGACCATCCTGGCTCACACGGTGAAACCCTGTCTCCACTAAAAAAAAAAAAAAAAAAAAAAAAAAAATTAGCCGGGTATGGTAGCACACGCCTGTAATCTCAGCTGCTCTGGAGGCTGAGGCAGGAGAATTGCTTGAACCCAGGAGGTGGAGGTTGCAGTAAGCCGAGATAGTGCCACTGCACTCCAGCCTGGACAACAAAAAGAGACTCTGTCTCAAAAAAACAAAAAACAAGAAACAAACAAAAAAAAACTTCGTTTATTTTGGTAAACAAAGGTTACAAATGCCTAATGTAGGAAATTTTTAAAATATAATAAGAGAGAAACATAAAATGCACACATAATTTTTCCTGCAGAGATAATTGCAGTTCCCATTTTACAATATTTCCAGGTAGTCTTTCAGGTCATTGGTATTCCGTGTTCTGTATGTGGGCTTTACATCTTTCCTTCATTTCATGAAGCAGTTTTCATGTCATAAGCAGTTTTCAGTGCCATAAAAATTCTTTGAAAACATTATTTTTAATAGCTGCCTAATATTCTCTTGTAAGGATGTGTCATAATTTATTATGCGACATTGGGTTCAGCTTTGGCCTTGATTGCTAATTAGTATAAGCCAAAGGCCCAAAAGCTGCTTTTATCGTCACTGTTCCTGTTTTAATGGTTCCCTATCATTTCTGGGATCACAAGGGTGCAGCTGTTCTCCAGGCAAATGTTCCCTGTAAAGGAGGAGGAATTTGGAGGAGGCCAGGGAGAGAGGGGAAAAAGCACCTTTAGCACCAAAAGGAAGAATTTCCCACTGTTTGGTGACTTCCCATCCTGTGTCTCATGTCTCTGAAAGATGACATTTATTCCAGACCAAGAGACAAGATAAGTCCTCAGCACTACAGGGTGCCTTGGTTCCTCCAAGCCCCCAGCACATGCCGACCCTGCCGAGCAAGGCGGGCTGGTCTTACCTAAAGTGCTGACTCTGCGAATCAGCCATGAACTGGACAAATGTGTCCCTTGCTGGCCCTAATATGTAAAACTTTTAGAGGGATAAATAAGCCAAGGCCTCATTGTTACCTGATTTACAATTGCCTGTTTCCCCAGAGCAGCAGGGAACACTTCCTTCGAGGCACAGTCCTGTAAACCCCTGAAGTGCACTGGAACCTCAGCTGGTTAAGTCGTTACCAGCGGGCCCTCCTGATCTCACAGCCCCTGGGTGATGGTGTCCAGAGACTCAGTGAGATGTGAGGTTTACAGCTCTGGGAGGAATTTGGCCTTCCTGGTGGGAGGAATGACAGATGTGGCTGACCAAGCCAGCTGTGAGCCTTGTGAGCATGCATCTTTCTAACATACATTCAATTTGCAAGGCAGGTGACAATCGCCAAGTTCTTCTGTGGGACCTTTGTAATACTCCTGCCCTGACATCTGGAATGAGGGGAAAAGAGACCTGCTGAGCACAGGATGTCATTCTGTGAGGGAGTAGAGACACATGAAATGAGAAAAAGGAACGCAAAATGCAAAGCAAGGAGAAACGCAAATGGACAGCAAACCTGAAAAAATATTTAAACTCACCAGGAATCCGTTAAATGCAATGAAAACCAAACAATCATGCTTTACCTATAAAACTGAGAAAAAATATTTGTGTAGAAAATTATTGGTGTGGGCAAAAAAGACGCTCTTCTACGCTGTTGACAGCGGTATAAATTTGTATTTGATCATGAGACTCAAAAGCCAACATCCGTGTGCTTTGTGGGTTATTCTGCATCTTATCACTTAGCCTAAGGAAAATATCAGAAATGTCCCTGAGGATTTAGGTAGAAGGATATTCATGCAGTATTATTTGCAATGGCAAAATACTGAAAACAGCCCAAATGTCCCAAAATAGAGAATTAGTTAAATTAATCATGGTAACGGCACGTGATAGAATATCAAACAATAACTTTAAAAGTTACATTTTTGAATGTACTTTTCTTTTATCACATGGAAAAAATATGCTAATAAAAAGTAAGATATAATGGGACCTGAATTTTGTTGATAGGTGATAGATGGGTAGACGGATCTCTCATATATGTAAATATACATTATATACACTAACTATAAAAAACATACTTACCCACACAGACAGAGAAAGACAGAGACAGAGAGAAAGACAGAGATGGAGGGACAGAAACAGAGAGATAAATGGGAAAGAACAAAGTATACCCCAAAGTACAGTCTGCTAGCAGTAGCCTGAAGTCTTTCTGACCACTTGGCAGCAGCTTGGAAAATGTTCCTCACTACCTTCATGGAACCTATCTTAGCATAAGAACCAGCCCAAAGTAACTGGATGGGACTTTGAATTTTTGTTTAAAAATGATGGCCTGTGCCTGGTCAAAATGGCGTGTGAATGGCTTATGCATTGATATATATTGATTGGCCATAAGTCAGAGCGCTTCAGACCTGGTCTCGGTCTAAGAGATCCTCAGTGGAGACGTGGCGTCTTTAGTCATCTAAGGTCCCTGCAGCATCACAAAGGGAAAGGGTGGCATCTTCTAGTGTTTCCACAGCCCAACAAAAATCCTGTGTTCTTGTAAGGAGGTGACCAAGGTGGACCTGAACCTGGATTTTGTCTGGTTTTATCTGAAATTAGTCAATGCTGTTATGTAGATTATCAGACCAGCAGCTCTGCAGCTGGCTATATATGTCTTTGACTAATAAGAGAATCACAAGAGGAATTAAATGAGACTAAGCAAAGGACATTTGATTGGTATGCAGAAGTCTTCAAAACAATGTGTCTCTTAAGAAAAAAAAAAAAGAAGGTTGTCAACAGTGAAAAGATAGGTGAAACCTACACTTTCTACACTGCACCTGTCGGCCTTCCTTCCTGTCTGATCTTTCAGGCCCCATGGAGAAAGTGTAGGTCTGACCCAGAAGGCTGTTGTGTGTAAAGAGGATGATGTTGCCTCGCATAGAGGGATGTGAGGATTGTATATACATAAACACAGCTCACAAAATATGCACACTGTGTGACTCAGCACACCCACTCCCAGATATACCAAGCAGAAATGCTTACTGGTGTTCACCAAAAGATACATACTAGGCTGCTCCTAGCAGCACTACTTGTAATACCTCCAACCAGAAAGCTACCCCAATGCCCACTGACAGTAGAATGGATAAGTAAATTGCAGTACTTTCACATGATGGACTACTATTCAGCAATGAGAATGAACAATCTAGAACCACATGCAACAAAACTATATTGAGTCAAAGAAACCAGAAATGAAATAATACATGTTGTAGGATTCTGCTTATAAATTGTACAGAAACAGTCTAAATTAATAGTTCCTATATTGTTAAAAGTTCACCTTTGGTTGGGCACAGTGGCTCACACTTGTAATCCCAGCACTTTGGGAGGCTGAAGTGGGAGGATTGCTTAAGTCAAGGAGTTCAAGACCAGCCTGGGCAATGTAGCAAGACCTCATTTCTAAAAAAAAAAAAAAAAAAAAAAATGCCAGGCATGGTAGTGCATGCATGTAGTCCTAGCTACTTGGGAGGCTGAGGAGGGAGGATCACTTGTGCCCAGGAGTTGGAGGCTACAGTGAGCTATGCTCATACCACTGCATTCCAGCCTGGGCAACAGAATGAGACACTATATTGGAAAAAAAGTTCACCATTGAGGGTGTTAAGGCCTAGAAGGAAGCCTGAGAAGGGCTTCAGGGTGCTAGCAGTATATCCACCTGTTTGATCTGTGTGATGGTTACATAGGCATGTTCAGTTTCTGAAGAATTCATTGATTTCTACACTTAGGATGTTGCAGCTTTCTGTATGTATATTATACTTCAATAGAAAGTTAAAAAAACTAGTGCCTGGAACATGGTGATGTCACTTATTAACATCATTACTCTAAAGCTCATATTTATTAGCAAAGCCCTATGTCTGAGGCTAGACTTGAAAGGGGAAATGAAGAAAGAGGGTAAGGAAGGAGAAGAGGAGAAAGGGAAAGAGGGATGTGGTGGACAGACCTGTAGGGTGCCCCCTACCCAGGACCCCTGCTTACTGGTGCCCATGGCCTTGTGTGATCCCATCCCCTCAAGGGTTGGTAAGGTCTATGAATTGCTTCTAACCAACAGAATATGACAAAGGTGAAAGGATGTATGTGATTATATCACACACAGTGTAATCGTGCAGGAATTTCAGTTCCTGGCTGGCCGTGAAGAGGCAGGTAGCCCTGCTGAAAACCCCATGTGGCAAGTAACTACAGTAGCCTCTAGCTGACTGAAGCTCTCAGACCTACTACCTCAGAGAACGGATGCTGCCAACACATGTGAGCAAGGAAATGGATGCTTCCCCAGTTGAGCTTCCAGATGAGAACATAGCCTGGCCGGCACTGTGAGTATAGCCTTGTGACACCCTGAACAGGGAGTCCAGCTGTGCCTAGATTCCTGAACAGTGGAAACTGTGAGATAATAAATGTGTGTTGTTTAAAGCCACCAAGTTTGTACTAATTTGTCACACAGCAATCAATAACTAATATAAGGGAGAAGGCCACATAGCCATGCACATGATGGGTGCAAAATACGATGATATGAATTGAAATTATGCCCCTAGATTTCAAAGTCTTCCCATTCAAAATGACCCTATGAGTTGGACTTCACTCCCATAGTGGCTGGGCATCCATCTCCCAGCAGGGCCAAGCCCGGAGTCACCATGACAGAGGGCATCAAGTCAGACACACCTGTGTTTGGATCCTGGCTCTACCAGCATTGGATTTTAGGCATGTTCCTAATGCTTCCGAGTCTCCATTTCTTATGTGACTCATGGAGATGGTAATTTTTTTGTCTGGCACAAGGCACACAACAAAAACTAGTTTTATTCCTTCCTTATACAAAAACATGTTACTACATACATTCAGAAGCACAGGAATCAGACACAGTGAGAGGCCTTCTGGAACATTCTATGTCCACTTGAAGCAGGGGAATGAAATTAAAGCCACCACAAAAATAAATGGAGCAAGATTTCCTTCAATTAAGGCTTTGGACATCACTCAATGAGAGGGCCCCCAATCTGGGAGCTTCCATCCTGGGACCATGGCACACACAAATGCACACACACAACCCTATATAATAAACTACACCAACTCACACACACAGATCAATACGCCAGGGCAAGAGAGAAGGAAGCAGGCAGGGCAGTTTGCCAAAGGCAGAAATCTGTGTGTGGGATGTTGAGCTGTATTTCTGGTCCAGTAAATCAATCTGCCTTGAAAGGGTTCCTCCAACTTCATGACTGTAATTGGAGCTACCTTCCTCAGGAGTTGTTTGTTACGTTTAAGGTCAGGTGACAAGCACTGTTTTTCAGTCTGCACAGTCACTCTGCATCTGCCTCTGGGAAAAGTTCTAGCAATATCTGGAGAATCAGCTAAAAATGAGTGTGCCTGAAGGCTGTTGAAAAGTTGGGAGAAATGCAATTGGGTTAACTTCTGATTTCTCTCCTTGTTGGATTTCCAAAACTCACTTCAACATTCTCTCTAGGATGCCTCCCCTAAAACCAGGATCTATCTCCATTAATTTGATGTTTGTTAAGACTCACTGTAGCAGAGGCACCAGCCCCAAAACTAACCCGATAATAATAATGGCTGCTATTTAGTGAGCCCTGATTTCATGCCAGGTACTGCGCCAAGCAAGAATTTCCCATGCTTTACTTCATTTAAATCTACAGTAAACCCGGGGGCCGATTACTGTACATCTCTCCTTTTACGGATGCGGAAACAAACACAGTTAGGCTAAACCTGAGGTCACAGAGCTGGTAGTTGACACAGTCAAGATTTGAACTGAGGTCCTTCTGACAGCAAAAATCATGCTCTAAGCAAGAAACAACACTGTGGACACACCTAGTGGACAACTGGTTGTAGGGTCATCAAGTTGCATCAATTGTTGGCCACCTGTGTAGGGCTATACATGAATGTTAAGGAACGGTTCCTTGTTGCAAAGCATTTACAGTCTAGTGGAGGACGACAAAGAACACTCATGTAAGAATTATTAACAACTCCAGCTGCATGAATCTGTGTGAGCACACTAGTGGAATTCGGAGAGACAAGCTGCCTGTTAAGTGGTAGGGTCAGGAAGTATTTCTCACAGCCGAGGAGACTGAGCTAGAGTGGGGTCAAGGATGCGCTAGACATGAGGAGTGAAAAGAATAAGGTGGGCATTCAGGGTCTTCTGGGCACCACGTGACAAAGTTGGGATGGAGGGATGGGCAGAGAGTTCAGAGCCACAGTCGGACGGGATGAGGATTGTGAAGAGCAAAGGCGAGAATAAGGCCGGATAAGAAGGTCAAGCTGCAGACACCATGCTGGGCAGAAGGTGGCCTTCATTCTACAGCCACTATGGAGTTTGCTGGAGGAGGTATTGGGGATTTTACACACATGGGAGGACGTCCAGTCTGTTAGCCTGTTAAAGTGGCCACATTTGCAGTGTTGGCAGACGCCAGGGGACAAACTCTTGGGCTTCCTCCTCCCCACCTCCCCTCGCCCTCTCCCAAGGACTCAAATGAGCAGTTGAGAGATGGACATGAGTTGGGAGTGGGAGCTTCTCACTTGGAGGCTAGAGGCAGATCTTCAGACTACTACACCCCTCTGTCTGCCAAGCCCAGGTGCTCAGTGGAGGGCCATGAACAGAGGCCAGCGTGCCTCCTTCTCATCTCCATAATACAGCCATGTCCCCTGCAGCCTCAATGCAAACAGCTCCTCATTCACCTCTGCCACAGACAGAAGAGGGATCCTGGCCATGGCACCTGGATCTGGGAAGCTTTAGTGGCAGCACCTGTTTTTGGCTGGAGGTGTTTGTAACACCTTGTAGGTATTGTCCCCTGGGGCAGCACGGACACCTCTACCTGCTTTGGGACTGTGGATGACCTGCATCTCATCAAGGACCGAGGCAGATGGGGACCTGGGCCTGGATTTCTACTACAGAAGCCAGAGACTCATCTGCACGCTGCAGAAACTGGAGCAGCCCATATTTGGAGTTAGGAAGAAGTTTAATAATAGTACACAAACTTCCTTGGAAAGGGCTAGCCTAAAGGGGAACCGGTTATTAGGAGAAAAAAACACCACCGCTGTTTTTACAGTAACCCTCCTCAGTCTATAATGAGCAAACCTCTCTTCTATATAGAGCAGCCTCCTAATGTGAGTCACTCCAAGACTTGGCTTCCAACCGCTGCCCCTCAGCCCAGGAAGCAGGAGCACAGTGGAGCAGCCAGGTGTCAATTACAGGAGCCGGTCAGGGCAGGAAGCAAGGTGAGTTATAATAGGAGAGCAAATTAATTTCACATAAGTAGGATTAGTAGTTAAATAAATAGAAGTCCCACCACTAACCCTGTCTGGAATGCTGCGTGTCTGTCCCCCACCAGGGGACAGAAAAAGCTCACAGCTGAGCAGGAATCAGGTCGCCACAGGGTTACCTACCCACTGTTAAGGACGACCCCCTGGAAAAGTAAAGCAAGGACATTCTTAGGTTAGAAAAGACACTCTGAGCCGGGAAAAAGAGATGGTATGTAGGGAAAGATGCCTCCCACTGATGGTTTAGTCATCTATTACAGGGCCATGATGCCCTGTGAAGCAGCTGTACCTAAGAACAGTCTGAGCAGTGGAGGAGGGGTCACCCAGGATTTGGGGTAAATTGTGGGCGATGAATTCTAAGGATTACTCCATCAGGAGCTTCCATTCCAGGCTGAGTTTGTGTTGGTTTTATTTTTAAATTGTCAACCTCTTGTTTGCTTGTTTGGGCTTTTTAAAGCTTCTGTCCCTTTCCCAGTTTTCAAGTGACCTTTGTTCAGGTGAGTGGAGTCCTGGGTTCCTTGGTACTTCAGGGGCTGAGGGAGCGTAGAGGGGAGACCAGGGCTCGAGGTGAGCCAGGTCAGGGCAGCCGGGTTCCAGACCTACAAAGTAGGGTCAGTCATACATCACAGCATTGATGTGAGGACTAAGGTAAATTAAGTCCAAAGCAAAAAGCCCCTAATGAGAGTTCTGACAACTGGAGATAAGCATGAAAATAAGCAGCAGCTTTCTGTCCTCCTCTCCTGCCTTCCTGTTATGCAATGGAGCCAGATAAGAGAATTCATAGTGGACACTATGCAAAGGAGGCTATACACAAATCTTCCTAGGGTAGGAGGAACTGCCTGCCCATTAGGGAATTCTCAGTAAGGACCTCCGGGGAAGCTTCTGAGCTGCTTCTGACTCTGCATTGGCTTAGAATTTTGAGCACGGTCAGGGTGGATCTGCAGCCCCAAGCTGTAAGGGATAGGGCAGTCTAGGAGTCCTTAACCGAGGGGTTCCTAAACTTCTTTGACTATATCCACTTGAGTGGGGCCAAAGGACACAATGTCTCACCAGTTCCCCCTGTCTCCTGAGTTTGGTAATCATAGGGGTGGGGCTTATGGGAAGGAGGATTGCAGAGGAACCAAACAGACATGTTGCACTAAACCTGCTGAGCAGGCAATATACATGGTTCACTTCCTATTTATGTTAAAGAAAAATCTGCCATTGTACACTTGATTTTATATTATAAATGAATGCCCCATGATCTCAAAATAACCCTACTAATTTTATTATGCTAACCTTGATTGCAAGACGAAAGTGAGGAAAATAGCACAAATTCACCAGCAAGGAAGCCACCAATGAAGTGTCCTTCTATAATAGGATGACCTACCATGGGAGTTTGCTCAGGATTCTCCCAGCTTTAGCATTGAAAATTCTACATTCCGGCAAACTTCTCAGTCCTGGGCAAACCACCATATAAGCAAAATATAAAGGGATCATGTATACACCTCCCTTAGCAGTAGGGGTACATGAGTGATGAATTATTCAACTGCAGTTCGTTTACATATAATGTCTAGAAATCGGACAATTTTATAATAAAAGCCCAAAATTATCAAAGTAAATACTTATTACTACCCATTCTAGGATAACCCTAAACTCTCACCAGACTCAATGGATAATGAGGGCACAACACCAATAGTAATTTATAAATATAAAGTATGAATAAAAGCGGTTGAAAACCATGATAGCTCAAAACAACTGCTGAAGAGCTAACAAAATAGCATTCTTCCAAATCTTGGGGAAATTCCAACTACATAAAGTATAGTGTAGAATAACAAATTGGAGTCCTCAGTAAATCCCAGGAACACTAATTTTAGTTTATGAATACCAAATTTTTGTGGGTTAAAGGCTTTACTTGCACATAAGAAGTAAAGTCTGGGGGCCACCTCTGTGACCCACCTGGAGGAACCACAGGAAAGATTTGCGTGCTTGGGTCACTTCATAGTCATCAGAATGATACTCAGGTCCCACTTTGAGAGTCACTGCATTAGCTCAATTAATAAACGAGAAAACAGAGGCCCCGAGAAGTCAAGTGATTTTTCCAAAGCTACAGGTGCCATGGGTCCTCCAAGGAAGGTTCTATGAGGGCTGGAGAGGTGTGTTGGGGGGCAGAGGTAGGATTTTAAAATAGTTTGTCTGTCTTACTTAGTCACTCCCTCCACATACATCTGACATAGTGAAAGAGCATTGGTCCTCTTGAACCCTCATAGGGCTTGTTAGGGTCTAATTGTGTCCCGCAAAAAGACATGTTGAAGTTTTGACCCTCAGTACCAATCAACATGACTTTGTTGGGAAACAGGGTCTTTGCTCATGGAGTCAAGATGAAGTCCTAAGGGTGAGCCCTAATCCTATATGATCGTGTCTTTATAAAATGAGGGAAATGGGGACACACACACACACACACAGTGCCTTATGAAGACACAGACACAGGGAGAAGACGGCCGTGTGAAGTGGAGGTGGGGATGGGCGGGATGCTGCCACAAGCCAAGGGTGTCTGGAGCGACCATGGAAGAGGCAAGAAAAGATCCCCCTGCCACCCCCCAAGAGGTTTCAGAGGAAGTGTGGCTCTCCTAACACCTTGATTGTGGTCCTCTGGCCTCCAGAACTGTGGAATAATAAATTTAAACCACCCAGTTTGTGGTTCTTTGTCATAATAGCCCAGAAGACAAATACAGAGTCTCTCAGTTGCTTCCCGTGCCTGGCCTGGGTACTCTCCTTCTCACACTCTCTCTGCAGCTTGTTGGGAGCAAAAGCCTCAGGGAAAAGTACAGATCCTCCGGTTTCTCTTTGCCATGTCTCCCCCATGCCTGCCATAGTAGCATCAGAGAGTGTGCCCCTGGGAGGGGACGCAACTTGGGCATGGAGCGGGTGGCCCGGTATCAGAGACCGTGTCATGCAACAGGAGGGCAGGGGAGCCCGGCTGGCACCCCTTGTCCCTGAGGGTGCTGGGAGGATGAATGCCTCTTCCCGGTCAAGTGCTTCCAGCAGACACTTGACATTTTCCTGTCCACACACCATTTGGCAAGGGCAAGAGCTCCGATGGGCCATCCTGAACTTTGCTGTATTTTTCTAGGATAAAAGCAAAGAGCTCATCAGATTACAGGGGAAGGGGCCTGCCTCTGCAGAAACTGAGCACGTTATACCTTCCCTTGTTTTACCTTTAACATCTTATAGAGGCAACATAAAGACTTGGTTGGGCTGCAGCTCTGTGATTTGCCTGCCTGTGAACTTCCACCCAGAGGCGAGCACAAGCCCCCAGGGACTAGGATGGCACCAGCCAGGGCAAGGTCGATCTTTATAAATACTCACCAGATGCAGAGTATGATCCCAGTGTTATAAAATAAATGCACTTGTGTGTCTATCTGCATATTGAATTGTCTGGAAAGAAAGCGCCAAATGTTATCTATCCAGGGGAGAATTATAAATGTTATTTTACTTCTGTTTATCTCTTTTCTAATATTGCTACTATAAACAGGAAGGAATGATGTAATAAAAACTGCCAAAAGACAAAAATTATCCATGGTTACGGCTCCTGAGTGCAAATTTTGTTTATATTTCTGAGTGCCTGATAGATAAACAAAAACACCAAAAGAGACAGACATAATGATATAGCTACATATAATACACAATATTAACTCTTTCTTACTCCAGAAAGGATAAAGATGCTTTTTCCAGTGAAACACTTTTTCCTCTAGTTTGATCATCCTGTGTTTACAATACTGTGATTTCACTTAACATACTATCAAGCATTTCCCCATGTTGTTCTAAACCTTTCCATTCATCATTATTACATGTTACTTACTTAAAGTCCTTATAATTGAACATTTTAGTTTTAAGCTTGGAATTTTTAAATTAGAAATATTTTACTTCTAGCAGCAAAACTTAGAGAGCCAGGCAATTTACAAGTTGCATTATCTTTTTTTACCCCACTGGTTTATTTTGATTAATACACAATAATTTACATTGTAACTCTTTGTGGTCACATATATATTTATTTATGGTTAAACAGTGTTCTCTCCTTTTCTTTAAATTTCAATTTTTTAATTTTTTATTTTATTTTATTTTTTGAGATGGAGTCCCTCTCTCTTGCGCAGGCTGGAGTGCAGTGGTGCAATCACGGCTCACTACAACCTCCATCTCCCAGGTTCAAGCGATTCTCCTGCCTCAGGTTCCCAAGTAGCTGGGACTACAGGCGTGTGCCACCACGCCTGGCTAAATTTTGTGTTTTCAGTAAAGACAGGGTTTCACCATGTTGACTAGGCTGGCCTCAAACTCCTGACCTCAAGTGATCAGCCCTTGGCCTCCCAAAGTACTGGGATTATAGGCCTGAGCCACTGCGCCTGGCCTAAATTTCAATTTTTTCAATTATAATTTTTTAAACGTCTCCAACATTTTGTATTCCAAGATCCAGTTTGATTTACTGTCAGGGAGTGGCAACTTCCCTTCTGCTGAGGTTGAGAGAGGGCTTGCAGAAATCTGTTTAGAGCCAGATTCTTGTAACATGTCTGGTCCATAAAGTTTGCTGCACCTGGTCCAAGGCAGGAGGCAGCCGGATGGTTTCTCTCCAAACCCCCACCGTTGTGCCTGCTGACACTCACAGGCTGGAAATCAGCTTGAGTCGCAGTTGATTGTTTCATTTGGATCTACCCCTGTTTTGCCCCACACCATCCATGTCTGGGCCAGGCATTCTCATTCCTATATTTCAATTTGCTACTAGCCTTCTTGGTTTGAAAGTGACTTTGAATGTCAATTGATAGTAAAAGAAACACTATTTCTGCCACTAAATTTCCATTTTCCTAAAAAACTTTCAACCTGATGGCTGCCCTCCCTTCATCCATGGGCCATCCCTGCCTTTCTGCAAGGAGGGCAAGTATGCGGTTCAGGCCACGCTGCCCTTCCTCGCTTGCTTGTGGCCAACGTCACCAGACGATCACTGCATTCTCACGGGCAAGGCCTAGACACGGTGTTGATAGGGCTGGCAGCTGGGATAGAAAACTATTTGCTGTTCCTGGACTTCATCATGTTAAGTATCTCCTTTTAATTCTGATATTCTGTGAACGTTTTTCCAAATTATTCCATTTTTACCTTTTTAATTTAAAATCTGAGTTATGTATGATTGCAAACAGAACCTACGAAGTCTCTGCAATTACTAACACAAATCCTGACAGAGAAATCCTGGCATGAAAAACTGAACATCTCTGCAGTGACTGATGTGGAGCAGCAGCAGCTGGAAGTTGGGATATGAGACCAGCAGCGAATGCACAGACAATACCTCCAAACCGGGCAGAAACAGAGACACTTCCTTCACCACACTTGGCTGGGATTTTCACCAATCCGTGGTGAGGAGTGATTGGAAATTAATCTCAGAATCCCACTGTGCGTTTGTAGTTCACAACATATAATTATGCCTAAGTTTACTTTATAGTAAACCATATATAATTCTCATTCCACAGTGCAGATTCTGCCTCAGACAATCCTTTTATTGTTTTTAGAAGCCCTGTGACAAAAGCCTTACTGGATGATATCATTTTAATTATAAATCTCTACTGGAAGGTCCCCCAAACGATTGCAGTAGACAAAATTCCAATTCCCAAAGTCAAGGGCCAGGTAATTTAAACCCTGTCCAAAATGCTGCTTTAATAATGCTTAGTTTTGACTGGGGAACTACATGTTATAGCAGCATCAGAGAGCTTATACATACAGGCCCTGATACACACATGTATCTGTGCTAGGTGCTGGGGATACAGCAAAAAATAAAACAATGTTCATAGCCTCAAAAATCCTCCAGGTAGTAAATAAACCATGAAGATATGAGTCACACTAGGACCTTTTCTTTCTTTCTTTCTTTTACTTACCAATATACCAAACAGGAGAGTACGAGGATAAGAAGAGAAGGTCTGGAACAATCACTAAAGGACAAGGATGAGGGAGATGATGAGAAATTAGTAAAAGGACTGATGTAAGACCACCCTCATATTGTTATGGACCAAGTCCATGGAATCTGTATTAAACACTTAGAATAAAGAGACAGGAGGACTGGCTTTTCTGTTTCACGCTCCAGGAGTATAAGTGGTGAAATAGTGAGATTCCAGCAGAGGATTTGGATGGGGTTGCACATCAGGATGTTAGATGTTAGGTGGCAAGTCCCCTGTAGAGTGTGCAGATGGCTTGAAGTGGGGCATGTGAACGAGGAGAGGAATGCGCATCCTCCCGGATTGGGGGAGATGGAGCTATTAGGGAGCGATGTCTGAAAGGCTCATCTTGGAGCACAGCTGCAGGAAGCAGAGCCAACGCAATATAGCAGGCGCTCAAATGGGGCCATTTCATCAGGTTCCATCTCTGTGCAGTGCCAACCTGTGGAAGGAAAAGAAGGGAAACTTGGAGACAACCCAGCTTTGTGAAGGCTCAGCCTCAAGAAGCCTAATTGCCAGGAAAGGCTTAGCAGTTGGGTTCTCAGTAAAGAAGAGAGAGCTTAGATGAGGCTAATCAGGGCTTTTAAAATTACCAGTTGAATGTATAATTCTGCCCTCAGGCCATTTGGCCTTGGAATGGGTGAAGGGATGTGGTGGAGCTTCATCTATTCGCAGTGCTTGAAGTAGAGAGCAAGCTGGAAGCACAGAGGACCCCATTGCCCGGACTTTCAACCTTAACTCCTTCAACCCCCGCTCTTGTTACGGCAGCGTGCAGCCGCCTTCTGCCTCCAGCCACACTCCCAGAGCAGCCTGGCCTTGCTTGGTAGTAGTGAAAAGGACAACAATGCCTCTTCGTATCTGTATGGATCTCACCATTTACAAGCTGATGACAATTTTTATTTCATTTGATAGAACAACATACAGATGGAGGCAGAGTACGCATTATCCCCCTACTGTGCAGCAGAACAGACTGAGGCTCACAGAGTAGGTGGGCATTTTCTCTCTTACAGCTGGTAATGGTGTTAGAATTCCAACTCAAGAAGTTTCACTCTGAAGACCACTGCACTAGGAGGAGTCTTTATAAAACAGTGTGTCCAGAGTGTTGATTGTAAGCTGCTCATTGTTCTGCAAACTTACTGCATGGAGTTTTTGAATGAGGACTAATTCCTGAGAGGAGAAATGCTTCCTCCCAGAAGCCAGGTTTGGAAGAGGTGGGGCCCCAGCCTGTCTCTGTCAGATGGAATTGGTGGTGACAATGGTGGCCATTTCAACGTCATGAGAAAGACTCAACCTGTGGGGCTCAGCCCTAATGCAGTTTGGGGCAGATAGAATCCGCCCCTGATACCTGCAGGCAGCACCTAAAAAGTTCCTGCGTGGTTGTCATCTGTGGTTTGGGTGCTCTGTGTCCGTGTCCCCTTCGTTTGATAACAGCATTGGAATTTGGAGCTCTCTCCTCCATCATGTGACATCTTGGTGTTCTTAGCTCCCTTGACTTAAGGGTAGGCAAGTGACCCCAATACAACAAATCAGACTGTTTCCTGGGATTCTCTCCTGCACAGAGAGAGGGGGAAATGTTTGGAGCATATTTATTTCAGGGGCAGAATCTCAAGTAAGCTGTCAATTAATTTCTCCTGCCCAGACCCCGGAACACTGTGGTTCTTGACCCTGCTCTCCTACAGTCTACTGGATTCTGAAAGCCACCAGGCGCCCCTCCAATCAAACCCTTTCCCATCTAAGATAGCTAGAATCAGTTTCTGTTGCTTGCAACCAGAGAACGATTGGTGGTCTCCACTTCCCTTCTATTTCCCTTCATTTTCTCTCTCCTCTAGTCCCCTCTCAGGGGGAGCAGAAGATTAGAAAGGAAAAAGTCCTGAAATCGAAGCCAAAAATCTGAGTTTGAATCTAGTCCCTGCCACCTCATAGCTGAGTGATCTCAGACAAACTAACCTTTCTGAAAACTCACGAAAAATGTGAGTGCTGATGCGAACGTCACCTGTGTGTTGTAAGGGCTACATGAGGTAATATATACAGGCCCCAGTGTAGTACCCAGCACGTATTCGCACCTTCCTTCCTTCCTACTTTTCAGCTCTGCTCCCCGCCCTCCCCCTTCTGGTCATTTCCATTTCTCCACCTCTCTCTCCTTTCCTCTTTCATCTCCCTCTCTTTTAGCTCCTCCATCTCCTGTCTCAGCAAGTAACCAGCAAGCTGCTGACATTCCGGGCCAGGCCTCAGCTTAACAGCAAGTTCACAGTGAGCTACACACACACAGGACATGTGGAATGGTGCTTTGGTCAACAGGTCAGGAGATGTCAGGTCAATGAGAAACAGCTTCGGAGAAAAGTAAGAATAGGAAGGAATTCATAAAGCTGAGGGTGAAGCTGTTTGCCCTGGGGGAAGAGGACAGAATGAGAGCAGGATCTGTACTCCTTCCCTGACCTATAAAGGGAGCATTGTCTTAGGTACTTTGGGAGAAAAAGAGGACAGGCCCAGAAATATGCCCTATGAAGAAGGGTAAACAAGCTGGCACCCTGGGCACCAAGTGAGACAACTACCCCTTTTCATTTGGGGATAAAGAGGGCAGTGAGTCTGTGGCCAGGCGGGTGGCAGGTGGGTTCAGGTGAAGTGGGAAGTTCCGGCTTCATCAGGCTGGCTCCGGGTCAGGCAGTGTGCGGCTGAGCAGGTCTTTCCTGCTGTGCTTCTATTTCAGGGTGTGTGTAAGATGAGGGGTCACCGAGGCTGTGTGCAGGCCTCTGCGTGTTACCCAGGGGGGTGTGTGGGCTCCTGGCTGTAGCCAGGCCTCAGGAGGTCAGCCGGCCACTGAGACACCAGGGCTGCCTGATCCCTGGCAGGCCTGGGCTGCGCAGATCCCATCCTGCTGTTTCGGCTGCTGTGAGCAGCTCCTGCTCTTCTCTCTCACCTGCTTTCTACTGAGTCCCTGTCCACTGAACTTGAAAACTGGGTTTGTTTTTTTTGGTCTTAAATGACAGTTAGCAATTGACTTGGCTCCACGCAGCCACCAACAACCCAGGAGGCAGGATCCTTTTATGCAGAAAGATGGACAGAAGTTCTGACGGGGGGCCTGACTTGCACTTCCTTTGTTCTGAGCCAGAATTCAGCTCAGATGACGCCTCCATCAGGGGACCTAGTGAAATTCAGATGCACCTGCCCAAGTGAGCACCACCGTTTGGGCCACGTCAATGGGCATTCTGAGGCTTTGTGTCAGATGAGAGCTGTCTGAACGGGGCCTTTCATGTGGCCCATCTAAAACTGTGTCTCTACCTAAGCACTTTCAAAATTGTTAAAAAACAAAAAAAGAAACAAAACAAACAAACTAAAACCACAACTGTGTCTGAAAGCATGGAAAGGGTTTGGGTGGCCTGTGAGCCCTCAGAGGGCTCCAATGCCTGACATTGGAAACGGAAAAAAGAAAAGGTCTTTTTCACACACCCCCATCGCTGAGGCCATCAGTATCTGGGACTCTGATCCCACGCATCACATCGCTTCCCCTTCTCCCTCCTTTTTCTCTTCATCCCCAGTGGTGAGGAATAGAGAACCTGGCATACCAGAGGATATCATCGCTAGTGATACATGTAGACCTGGAGAGAGACCATGCCCTCTTAAGTAAGGAGCAGGATCCACTTCGTAGCTTCATTCACAGGCTTCTGTTTGATCTCCTGTAATTCTCACTGTGACTCACTTATGTCATACTCAAGAGTCACTCTCAGAGGGGCAGGCTCCGCCCCGCTCCCCAACTCAGCAGGTACGAATCCCCGCTCCAGCACTTGCTAACCACATGGGCTAGTGACCCACGTCTCTGAGTGATGCTTCTTCATCAAGGGACAGGGATGCCAGCACTTCAGAGAATTGTTGTGAAGCTTAAATAAGATGAAAAGTAAAGCATTTGGCACATAGCAGGTGCTTAATAAATATTGGTTCCCTTACCGTGGTTGACTGATGATAGAAAAGGCCACAGTTTGCTCCCTGCCCCCACACCCTTTGATGGTGCCTCCCACACTGACTCTGGGCTTGGCCTCCCACACTGATACTTTGGCCAGTGGGACAGTAGTGAAAGGGAAAATCAGGAACACGTGAGAAGTGGAGAGCCCAGCAGAGCACAGTAAATTATTTTAGGACAACAGCTGTAGCTTTTGGGAGTGTATCAGAGGCTTCTCTCTATGTGGCACCACTGCTTGGTCCTGGGGCAAAAGATCCTTGGCTTTCCAATCACTAGAGACCCCTCCAGGCCTGGCTGAACATGATCTCAGCAGATTAGTCAACCAATGGGGAGTGCCCAACTGGGCACTCTGCCCAAGGCTGGGCTAGGGGTTAAAGAGCAGGCTGAGACCCCTGCCTCAAGTGGCTTACACATTACCTCCTGGAAACCATGCCAACCAGATCCAGAAACATAAGTTCAGGGCAATACATGGAGAAATAAGTGGGAGCCGAATAGTTCGGTACACGTGTCTGGAGGAGAAAGCCTTGAGTCAGACCAGGAGAAGTGATTAGAATTTAATAACAGAAAAAAGCTTTTGGCCTAGGATCAAGACAGGTTGGCACAAAAGGGGGCCATCCAGGATGGACAGCATCTGCACACATGGATGACAGCAGCAGGCCCTCTGTGTGCCCTCTGTGACCTGGATGGCAAAGTCCCTTTGATCTTAACAGTCCCTGACTAATGGCGTTTGTTTTTAGATACAGCCATGGCACCCACAGTCCACGTGACCTGGAGTGATCAAGGGAGGGGAGAGGCAGGTATTACACTTTTCTTGTCTGGGTTTCTCACCCAGAAAACTGAGGCATGTGTTAGACTGGTAAAGAATCCTCCCAACTGCAAACATACTGGTCACCATGGGCAAACAAAGGAACAGCCAGAAACCTTAGAGAACAATAGACGGAAATAACAAAATTAACATAAAATTCAGACTTACTTTTGGGAAGAGGAAGGAGAATTCCACTAGGGAGGGCTTACAAGAGTATCTGTTACTGGTGATAATTCTGTCTTTTAAGCTTTCTGGTAAGTGCTTGGATATTTATTATGGTTTGTATGGATTTCATATACACTTTTAAAAATATATTTTGCATATACATATAAACACAGTCACGTGATTAGGTCAAGTAAGAGAAATAACAGACTGGGCACAATGTCTGACATCAGCCTTCTCTCAGCTGGGTGTTTTCCTCCAGAGCTGCCTCCTGTCTGGTTACTAGTTGAAGGGCCTGTTCATGACTTTCAGCGCTGCCTGGCAGTATCGACCCAGGACTTGGAGTTGGAAGACCTGTTCTGCCACTTATTAGCTATCCACATTTTACTATTGTTGATGTTATTGTTCCCGGACCAAACTGAGGGTCAGGCTGCTATTTCTCATGGCCCAATAACGAGATGCAGATGAACTGGGGAGGAAGATAATTTTTATTTCTGCAACCTGTTACAGGGAGAAGGCCTGGAAATTATCACCAGACCAACTCAAAATTACAAAGTTTTCCAGAGCTTCTATACCTTCTAAACTACATGTCTACGTGTAGGTGTGCATTCTTCTAAAGACATAAGTGATTAAGTTCTTTTAATCTATAACTAAGGTCTGAGTCTTGAAGACCTTCCTCTGGAGCCTCAGTAAGCTTACTTACTCTTGCTTTTTTTTTTTTTTTGAGAAAAGAGTCTCAATCTGTCGCCCAGGCTGGAGCGCAGTGGTGCGATCTTGGCTCACTGAAAGCTCCGCCTCCCGGGTTCACACCATTCTCCTGCCTCAGCCTCCCAAGTAGCTGGGACTACAGGCGTAGCTGGCACTACAGGCGCCCGCCACCACGGCTGGCTAATTTGTGTGTGTGTGTGTATTTTTAGTAGAGACGGGCTTTCCCCGTGTTAGCCAGGATGGTCTTGATCTCCTGACCTCGTGATCCTCCCGTCTTGGCCTCCCAAAGTGCTGGGATTATAGGCATGAGCCACCACACCCGGCCAGCTTACTTACTCTTAATGGGTCCAGTTGCTGGAGTGATTACCCTTATCTTCTCTCCTGTTAAATCACAGGTTTGAGGAGTTCCTCCAGACCCCCAATAAACTTGTTTAATCCTAAATGGGTACTGTTAAGAATTCCTTCATTATTCTGTCATGCTTTAAGGCCCAGGAAAGGCCTAGACAAAACTCTTGGTGGGCTTTTGTTACATCCTAGCCTTTGTATAAAGGCACTGGCTTTTAATATTTAACTTAACCACTCAGTCAGTACTGAAGCGGTTGTTATGGAGGCCTGTGTGAAACTTGGCCTGCCACAATATTAGATTCTCCTCAGTAAAATGGGGATAGCAACTGCCTGCATTAAAGTGTTGACATGGCTGGGTGCCGTGGCTCATGCTTGTAATCTCAGCACTTTGGGGGGCCGAGGCAGACAAAACACTTGAGCCTAGGAGTTTGGGACCAGCCTGGGCAACATGGTGAAACCCCATCTCTATAGAAAATACAACAATTAGCTGGGCATGGTGGCGCATGCCTGTGGCCCCAGCTACTGTGGAGGCTGAGGTGGCAGAATCACCTGAGCCCGGGAGGTCAAGGCTGCAGTGAGCTGTGATTGTGCCACTGCACTCCAGCCTGAGCAATAGAGTGAGACCCTGTCAGAAATAAATAAATAAATAAATAAATAAATAAATAGTGTTGACATGAGGGTGAGAGATGATGATGAATACCAATGTTCCAGAAAGTTCCATGTTTTATTAATGGCTTCCATGACCACCATCTCCAAGGCTCCAGTAATGTGTCTCTGTGCCTCTGGCGCCTTCTTCAATCTTCCTATGTCCCAGTTTGCCTCAGAGGCTCTGGTATTGCAGTCCTCAGAAGCTGGCTGACATTCCTCTTCAGATCAAGCCAGGGAACTGCCTCTCAACAAAAGCTTTGCCTCCTCCGACCCCAGGCTGTCAGAGAAGGGACCTCCTCCTCTGGACATTGCCTCTCGTTCTTTATCCCTAGATGACACCTGCCGCTGGGGCCCAGAGCCCCAGAAACCAGGTACATGTGACTCTCCCAGGCAACATAGTCCCTCCCTCCAGAAGATGCTCATCTCAGGCTCTCTCTACTTTCACTCCTTTTAGGAAAGCACACGGTGGCCTTACCCCAGCTCTCTGAGAAGTGCCTGGTCATCCCAGATGGCCTCATTCACTTTCAGGAGGCACTAGGGCATATTAGGCAAAGCCCCACTCAACCCACATATCTTCATTATCACTTGCTGTGTTACGAATGACTCCAAAACGTTTATTATCTTGCAGCGCTGTGAGTCAGGACTTGAGAAGTGGCTTAGCTGGTGGTTCTGGCTCAGGGTATCTCATGAGATTGCAGTCCGGTTGTCAGCCGGGACTGCGTCATCAAGAAGCTTTCCTGAGGCTGAAGGATCTGTCTGCAAGCTCACTCCCAGGGCTGGTAACAGAAGGCTGTTGTTCCTTGCCAGCTATTGGCTGGAGGCCTCAGCTCCTCACCATGTGGGCATCCCTCTATGACATGGCAGCTTGCTTCCCAGAGGGAGTGATCTGGGAGAGCGAGCAACGCCAAAGCCAGGATGTCTTTTTAAATATTTTCAGATTTCTCATTATCTTTTATTTGGTATTTTTAGAAACCATACATAGCAATACTGACAAACTCGATTTTAATGTTTGACATTAGAGTTCAGACCAGATCATAGAGATCTGCTATACTTTGCAATGTGATTTTTGTTAATTTATTTATAATTTTTAATTTTTAAAAAATATTTTGCAATGTGAGTTTTAAAAAATAACAGCTTCAGGCTGGGCATGGTGGCTCCCACCTGTAATCCTAGCAGTTTGGGAGGCTGAGGCGGGTGGATTGCCTGAGCTCAGGAGTTCGAGACCAGCCTGGCCAACATGGTGAAACTCTGTGTCTACTAAAAATGCAAAAAATTAGCCAGGCGTGGTGGCAAATGCCTGTAGTCCCAGCTACTCAGGAGGCTGAGGCATGAGAATCGCTTGAACCTGGGAGGTGGATGTTGCAGTAAGCCAATATCACTCCACTGCACTCCAGCCTGGACAACAAAGAGAGTCCCTGTCTCCAAAGTAAATAAATAAAAAAAAATTAAAAATAACAGCTTAATTGATATGTCATTTATGTACCATACAATTCACCCATTTAAAGTATACAATTCAGTTTTTAGTATATTCACAGAGTTGTGCATCATCACTGTGATTAATTTTAGAACATTTTCATCACCCCAAAAAGAAACCCCGTAACCATTAGCAATCACTCCTCATTTCTCCCTAAGCCTCCCAGCCCTCACTAACCAGTAAGCCATTTTCTGTCTACATGGATTTGCCTATTCTGGACATTTAATATAAATAGAATCATACAAAATATGCGGCATTTTATAATTCTTTCATTTAGCATAATGTTTTCAAAGGTCCTCCTTATAGTATGTATCAGTACTTCATTCCTTCTTATTGCTGAATAATATTCCATTGTATGGATATACCACAATTTATTTATCCATTCATCAATTGATAGACATTTAGATTGTTTCCTCTTTTTGGCTATTACAAATAATGCTGCTATGAACATTTATGTACAACTTTTTGTGTGGACATGTGTTTTTATTTCTTTGGGTATTTGCCTAGGAGTGGAATTGCACAGTCATATGATAACTCTATGTTTAATATTTTCAGGAACTGCCAGGCTATTTCTCAAAGTGGCTGCACCATTTCACAGTCACATCAGCAATGTATAAGGGTGCCAATTTTTCTACATGCTTGTCAACACTTGTTATTATCTATCTTTTCTATTATAGCCATCTGCATGGGTATGAAGTGGTATCTGCCAGGTTTTGATTTGCATTTCACCAATGGTCAATAATGTTAAACAACTTTTTGTGTGTTGGCCATGTGTATATTGTCTATTCAGATCCTCTGCTTGTTTTTTAGTTATTGGCTTTTTATTATTGAGCTGTTAGAGATCTTTATATACTCTAGATATGAGATCCTTATTAGATATAATTTGCTAAATTTTTCTCCCATTCTTTAGGTTTTCTTTTCACTTTCTTGACCAAGACTTTTGCCTTGAAGCACAAAAGTTAATTTTGGTAATGTATAGTTTGCTTGTCTTTTGTTCTTTGTACTTTTGGTGTCATATCTAAGAAACTATTGACTAATGCAGAATCATGAAGATTTTCTCTGTTGCCTTCTAAGAGTTTATAGTTTTAGCTCTTAAAATAGGTCTTTGATACACTTTGAGTTAATTCTTGTATATGGTGGAGATAAGGATCCAACTTTATTCTTTTCCATGGGAACACAATGTATTTTATAACCTAATCTCAGAAGGCACTTATCATTATTTCTGCCATATTCCATTGGCCACACAGGCCAAGTCTGTTATGATGAGGATGAGAACCACATGTCTCTTTCTAGTCATGAAGACCAAGAGGATAATTGGGCACCATCTTTGAAGCTGGTTACCATACCACAGATTTTCAATATTCATTAATCAGGGAAAATTGATGATATTAGCTATACTGAATAACAAAATGAGATTAAAATATTCCCTCAGCTATAAAGGCTAGCTAATTTATTCCTCTATTATTGATTTACTTTCTTATGTGTCCTGATAATATCAAGATCTATCATTCTTGAGCAACAGCTTAGTTCCTAACACACAGCCAATTTTCCTATATGTTCTTTTTATACCCCACTTATTGGATATTAAAACAAGGAGGTTTTTTTTTGTTTTTTTTTTGTTTTTTTTTTTTGAGATGGAGTCTCACTCTGTCGCCCAGAATGGAGTGCAGTGGCGCTATCTTGGCTTGCTGCAAGCTCCGCCTCCTGGGTTCACGCCATTCTCCTGCCTCAGCCTCCCGAGTAGCTGGGACTACAGGCGCCCGCCACCACGCCTGGCTATTTTTTGTATTTTTAGTAGAGACGGGGTTTCACCGTGTTAGCCAGGATGGTCTTGATCTCCTGACCTTGTGATCCGCCAGCCTCGGCCTCCCAAAGTGCTGGGATTACAGGCATGAGCCACTGCACCTGGCCTAAAACAAGGAGTTTTTAATCTTCCATTTATTGATAAAGAAACCACAGAAGAGGTTAAATGACATATCCAACGTCACTCAGCCAGGAAGTGGTAGTCACGTTATAAAACCTTAAATTGGTTCATCAGACTTTTAGAGTCTACCTTTCCCCCATCGACTGCTGCCCAATAGTCTCCCAAATGTGTAGGTTGGGGCTGAGCCTTGCCTGCTTCTCTGTCCTCTCCATGCCACACAAAGCTGGCTGTTCTTAAAATCAGCTTTCTCAAAACACTCAGAAACATAGACCACGGAGCCATCAAGCTATGAGATGCACTAGATCAAGCTGCAGGATTTGGGCAGTGATGCCGTGACGGCAGATAGGTCCAGTGGGACCTGTTTGATTCAGTTACCATTCTCGTAGCTTCAACAGATTTCTAAGGTATTGTACCAAATTTCAAAATATAACCCAAGTACATTTTTATTTGCATTTTATAGTTTATTTTGAATAGCTGAGCTACTTAATGGTTATCCAAAATATTATTTTCCTTTAAAAACACACTTTAAAATGTTTCACAGCATTAAATATGATTTTATTACATCTCAGAATCAGAATGCTTTCTAAAATTAAGGTATAATTTTCTGACTCAAGACTATCAGAAAATAAACCTAGTTACACATTCAAAATTTACATTGCTGGACACTTTTATGTGTACCCATTCCAAAAGGAAATATAATACATCTCTCTCTTTCTCCCCACTGCCCACCCCTCTCAAATTTCAAGGAGAGTCAGAGACTAGCTCATGGGCATTAGAAACAAGAAGAATAGTTTTGGTCCTCAAAGAAATGTAAAACCATTTTCAAACATTCAACTTCTTGTACCTCCTGGGGAGGTAAGATTTTGCAGTCTGGGGCTTTTTCACTGTTTTAAGTATTTCCCATTAAAATACAGCTGCTGTTCTTCTCCTTTACAACATGCAGAAGAAACCACACAGGCCAGGGATTCGCCTTGTGCTTCAGTCATTTCCATTCACTTCCTATCCCCTGGGGATTTCATGTTTCTAGGGAGGGGCAACACATTGGAAACCTAATTCACCTAGCAAAGCTTCAGGCAGATAGAGGAAAAGCAAATATGTTCCTAAAAGTGCCTCGTTTATTTTGCTGTATTTAGCCACTTGATGGTCCTCATGTGGCTGTCAAGTTCTCCCAGGTCACAGAAACAAGCATCTAGTGCCAGAGTGCTGCGTGCAGCTCCAGGGGGCCTTTTACACATGCAAGCACACAAGCACCCCTCATTTATACAGGCTCATTCGTGTGGCCGGAAGGTGGCAGCTTGCCTAGACCACTGCAGCAGCTTCCCAGATGGTCTTCCTGCCTCTGGTCCCTGCCTCTGCTAAGACCCCCACACCAATGACTGACCTTTCTGAAACGCCTACACTTCTCTCCTGACATGATTTGGCTCTGTGTCCCCACCCAAATCTCACCTTGAATTGTAATAATCCTCACATGTCAAGGGCAGGACCAGGGGAGATAACTGAATCATGCGGGCAGTTTCCCCCATGCTGTTCTCATTATAGTAAGTGAGCCTCACAAGATCTGATGGTTTTATAAGTATCTGGCATTTTCCCTGCTTGCACCTATCTCTCTCCTACTGCCTGGTGAAGAGGTGCTTTCCCCCATGATTGTAAGTTGCCTGAGGCCTCCCCAACCATGTGGAACTGTGAGTCAATTAAACCTCTTTTCTTTATAAATTACCCAGTCTCGGGTACTTCTTCATAGCAGCGTAAGAATGGACTAATACATCTCCCAAGCTTAAAATCACTGTGGTGGCTCACACCTGTAATCCCAGCACTTTGAGAGGCCAAGGTGGGCAGATCACAATGTCAGGAGATTGAGACCATCCTGGCTAAAATGGTGAAACCCCATCTGTACTAAAAATACAAAAAATTAGCTGGGTGTGGTGGAACATGCCTGTAGTCCCAGCTACTCGGGAGGCTAAGGCAGGAGAATCGCTTGAACCCAGGAGGCTGAGGTTGCAGTGAGCCAAGATCGCGCCACTGCACTCCAGCCTGGGTGACAGTGAGACTCCATTTCAAAAAAAAAAAAAAAAGTCACTGTGATGGAAAGAAGAGGGACAACCAGGCATTATGAACCTCTTGAAGTTGTATTGAAAAAAAAAAATCAAACCTCAATATAATGATATCTGTAGCTCAAACTCCCAGTATATAGGAAGCACACAGATAGAGGCACATGTTAAATGACACCATGAGCTGCAGCTCACAAAATCCAGACTGCAGGAAACTCTACAGGACAAATGACAGAAAAAATAGATGGAAAGGGACTCTATGGGTTGAAGGAGACTTAAAGAAAGCAAGGTATGAACTCTATATGGACCCTAAATCAAATTAACAAACTGTTTAAAAAAAGTCAAGAGACAATTAGGAAGATGTGAACACCTGACTGAATATTTGATGATATTAAGGAAATATTGTTAAACATTTTAGATGACTTAATGGTATTGTGGTTGTGTGTTTTTTTTTAAAAAAAAATCCTTATATTTTAATTCAGAAACATACTGAATATTTTCTTTGAGATTAGCATCAAATCAAGCCTGAGGGTGTGGGAAAAGGTGAAGGTGCAAGTGAAACAAGACCAGCCACAAATTGATCATTGTTGAAGGTGGGACATTGAGTTCGTTATATTATTACCTCTACTTTTGGTATGTTTGAAAGTCTTTATAATAACTTTTTAAATGAAAAACGATATTCCAATAGGTCCCCCATGGCCTATATCAGCATTGATGGCTCTGGATCTCATTGTGACCCTGAAGGAATATGTAGACTCTCCTCTTAAAAAATATATTTGCACTCAGATAATTGCGTATAATTTGAGCAGTTACGGACCCTGATGTCTCTTAGGCTTCTGGCCTTCAGGTTCATGTGTTAACCAATTCCTTCTGTGGCCTTGGCTGACCTATCCAGGCTCTCCCCAACTCCCCATCATAGGCTCTGTCACACCTACTCCTCCATGCCTCTACTCATGAGGTTCCCTCGGTCTGAAGATGCTTTCCTAAGGCCCATGCCAAATCTCACTTTCCTTCCAGCCAGTCACACACCCACTGCCCTGACCCTAACCCAGGAATAAATTCTTCCAGCCCTCTTGCCCTCTAACCCCCATGTATCCCACCCTATAGTGAAAGCCAGAGCTCACAGTTTGCTTCTGTTACATCATGATCTCCCTGTGGGGCCAATTCACCATTTTCTTTACTGTGCTGAGCCCAGAGCTTTGTACACACCCAATAAATGTGGGTTAAAATGAATTCAATGGGAAATTTAAAGCCTCAGGGTCTGAGGAGAGCTAATGGGATCTCACAGCTCAAATACCAATATTACTGATATGTCAGAGCAGGAGAACAAAATGCTGAGCTCACCACAGCTAGGTCTTTGGTCATATTTGTCAGATGAGGAGTCTGTGCCCTGGAAGTTGTGGAGGTGGAAGTGGAATCTCTGGTTGGTGACTGACACAGCCTCACATGTGGGGACTCTGTCCTTGACCTCATCTAAAAGGCAGAGGCTGCCAAAGGTGGGGGGACATTTGACTCCTGCATTTGGTGTTTTTATTCTCTCTCTTGACAGCACTGGAGAATGTTTAGGGTGGGGTTAAGGGATGCTCTTGGGCAAATCACAGCGAAGACAGGTGCTGCCCATATCCCCTCACTGCATTCCACCTGTGACCTCTCCTTTCCTCACCCCTTCTGTACTCCTGGGCTGCAAACATTCCCAAATTAAGCCTCATTCACCCCTCAGTGTAAATTAGTGCAGTCTGCTAGCCCGAGGCAAGATAAAAGACTTTGGACATCCAGGAGGCAGCCAAGGCTTCTGGGACTGCAAAAACAGGGAAAAGAATTCAGAAAGGGAAGGCCCAACCAGAACAGATGGGCCAAGATGAAGTCCAGGACAAACGGAGTGGCTGGAACCAGGAAAGAAGCCACCAGGAGCCAGAGGAGAGTGCATAGGGCTTGTCAGGAACAGACAGAGTCAGTGCAAGGCCTGAAGGTGAGTTCCAGGGTCTGCAAAGCTCTCCTTGCACCCCACCACTCACCACGGCTCTTGCCTGGCACTTGGCCTTTCTTTTAAATGGTGTGGCCTTTCCTATTTTTCAAAAGGCATCCTTGGGCTTGACAAGATGAGACAGGAAGAAAGGGATAAAGCTCAGACATGCTTTCTTTGAGCTTGCATCGACATCTAAATGACGATGGTAGGGATAGCCTGGGCAACTGCAAACAAAGATTCTATCTGCTCATCCAGGCACCTTGGCTTCCCTCACTGCAAGGGAAAGGAAACTGTTTCTTGAGGGCAGTACTAGGGTGTAACCCTGGCCACTTCACCTGCTCACTAAGGTGGTCTTTATCATCCTCTGCAGGAGGTCATGTCATTCCCATTGTATAGTTGAAACAGACTCAGCAAGTACACCTAGAGCAGATAAGTACTTTGTCCAAGGACACGTGGTCAGCCACTGTCACTTTTCACTTGTTGCTGATTCTTTTAAGGCAATGAGGCTCTAGTCTTCTTCAGATGATATACTTGTGCCTTGAGTCATTCCGTCCGCTCCCTCCACTAACAGTAATGCCGTTCAAACACCAGCCCTGGTGTCAAATTAAAGTCCTTGCAGATTAAGATGGTATGGACAGAGGAACTGGATTTCCCAGCTGTAAGGGATGCAGACAGGGAAGCTGATCCCAGCAGGTGAGTGTGGGGTCATAACTACCACTGCCTGTGTGGCCAGCCTTTGCTCTGTCTCCAGCTCTCTCCCTCTATGAATGACGAGTCAATTGCTAGTGGAAAATTCTTCTGTGAACGTAACAATTCTGGAAGCAGTAGTCCCCTTCCAGGGCTTCTGTGTCCCTGGGCAATGTTTCTGCTTTAAAATCCCCATTTCCCCTTCCATCAGTAGCATCTTACAGGGACCCCCAAATTATGTACCAGTCTTAGTCACACCCACGTTTGCTGACAGATCTGGAAATTGCTCTTGTTAACCTCTCATTATCTCACTAGTGATTTGGTTTTGACTTGGCCTGTTTTGTTCTTCAGAGCTCCTGTGCCATCCACTCCCTCCTTCCTATGGCTTGATGAAGGAAGGACTTGCAGAGAGAGCTGATCTTATTCCCTCCTCCTCCCTTTCTTGTTTGCAGAACTATAGTTCCCTTATTCGTTCTTTCATTTCTGCTTTAATCACAGGTTCCTGCAGCCATACTTTCATACTTTCCATTTCTTCCTCTTTGTGCGTGGAAGACTTCCTGGGGATCTCCTCTGTTTCCTGAACCTGTTCTGTCCAGAGCACATGTCTATGCCTAATTTTCACAATGACTTCCTTTGTTGATTTTAAATCCTATACAGCAATTCCAGCCACCTGGGTAAAGGAATGATTGTAGATGACCCACCTCCCTCACCTCCTTACCCCTTCCCTCTCCCAGGAAAGTGCTCCCAGACACCAAAACCTCTGCTTCTTCACATGTCATAATGGCAACATTCAGTAGCATTCCATAGGTGTGGTTCAATGTTCAAAGCCTGTTCACTGTTCCAAGTGATCCTCCCAGCCATCCCCGAAAGAGATTTTATTCTTGCCATCCCTATTTCACAGCAAGGGAAACAAGTTCAGAGACAGACTCCTTGAGGTTTCCCCACTGGTGAGAGGCATTGGGAGGAGCATGCAGCAGGTGCCTGCAATTCAGAAGCACCCACTCCTTTCATTTCATTGGTCTTTACCAGCAAAAGCCTGAGGTATACAAGACACAGTCTTCCACAAAGACCCAGTTGTAGACATGTGTGGATCTTCCAAACTGAATTCCCCAAAAACATTGTCCATGCACACCCCCACCATCATGTCTGGAAGTGTGTCTGTTTCTCCACATGCTCACCAAAATTGGAAGGGTAGGATTTGGGCTGCCTGTTTGTTATTCCTGCAAAGGAAAGATGGTATCTGCTCTTCTTATTCCTAGGATCCTGGGCTTCAGGTCTTCTCTTCTTTATGGAAGACAAACGAGGAAAAAAAGGAGTTACAGCCTCTCCATATGCTCGTCTGCAACCAAAGTTCCCATCTCAGATCAGAGGTCCTCTGGCAGCTGGTTTAAGTGACTCTCCCCCAATACTCCAACCTGATCAAAATCCTGAGGTGTCTTCTCCACAGACCGCAACAGCCCCTGCATTTTACAATCTGCCACAGATAGGATCTACTTTTCCTTTATGAACATTTTAAAATGCTCCCTATCAGGTTCACATGGAGGTCTCTTCCATGGTCTAACTCAGACATGAACGTCCTTGGTAACCGGGGCCTGCCGCTCACCTCCCCTCTCCTTCCTGGGCTCAGACATTTCCCTTGATTTCCTCCATCCCCTGGTTCTTATCACTGAGCCTCTGGAACTTGCCAAAGTTTAAAATCCTTCATACTTGTTGCTTTCCTTCTTGGTTTGTGAATGTTTTCTCATCCTTGCTGGAACAGAATTCCATAGCTCGAGCCATCACATCTTTCAAGACAGGACTTTTGCCTGAGCTCATATTCACGAGCTTGGCACATCCCCACAGTCCACACCCTACAGCCACTGGCAAAACCCATTATCCTCGGCTTCGCTCCAGGGACAGGCGTGTGGGACCGTGGAGAGCCCTGCTCACACAGCGAGGTTGCCCTTCAGCACGAGATTCCCCCTGCATAGCCTGCATGCGTCTTGCTGGGGGAGGGGCAGGGGTGGTGGAGTTGCCTGGGGTCTTGCTGGGGTGGGGCAGGGGTGGTGGAGTTGCCTGGGGTCTTGCTGGGGTGGGGCAGGGGTGGTGGAGTTGCCTGGGGTCTTGCTGGGGTGGGGCAGGGGTGGTGGAGTTGCCTGGGGTCTTGCTGGGGTGGGGCAGGGGTGGTGGAGTTGCCTGGGGTCTTGCTGGGGTGGGGCAGGGGTGGTGGAGTTGCCTGGGGTCTTGCTGGGGTGGGGCAGGGGTGGTGGAGTTGCCTGGGGTCTTGCTGGTGTGGGGCAGGGGTGGTGGAGTTGCCTGGGGTCTTGCTGGGGTGGGGCAGGGGTGGTGGAGTTGCCTGGGGTCTTGCTGGGGTGGGGCAGGGGTGGTGGAGTTGCCTGGGGTCTTGCTGGGGTGGGGCAGGGGTGGTGGAGTTGCCTGGGGTCTTGCTGGGGTGGGGCAGGGGTGGTGGAGCTGCCTGGGGCAGTGAGGCACCAGGGAGTTACCCGGGGACTGTAGCTCTGAGGAGTCTCCAGCAGAGCCAGGGTGAAGGCTGATGCTGTGAGTCTGAGAGACAGTAATGAACCTGAAGACCAGGACAGCCGTGAAAGAGCAGCAGGGTCTGCAGCCAGCACTCTGCAGTCATACAGCAGAGCAGGGAAGGAAATGAAGTCTCCAAACAGTACTAATCCCACCACAGCTATTCCCACCCCATCTGCTTTTTTACCTTCCTCGTCTTTTTCTTTTTTTTCCTTTTTTTTTTTAATCTTGAAATAATGATAGGAAGTTGCCCAGTGGTTACGGGAATAACTATCACAGAAAATCTGAACCAGGAATTTGACACCAGGTCAGTGTGTGTGTAGCTCTATGCCATTTCCTCACATGTGTACATTTGTGTAATCATCACTGCACTCAAGATACAGAACTATCTCATCTCTACAAGGAATATCGCTATTCTTTTTATTGGACACTAAACGTATTCCTGTTTCTTCCTAAAACACCCTAGAAAATAGGGTCTCCAATTATCTTCATTTCACACATCAGAAGACTGAGGCTCAGGGTGATCATGTTTCTCACCCACATTCTCATAGGTAGTAAGAGCAGAGGACTCAAGCTTATGTCTTGGTGTCTCCATCACACAGCCAAGCATCATGTACCGTCTCTGCACATGGGTCAGGAGGATGCTTTTAGTCTAGATCTGTCGGGTATCAAGCTGGACTGGACACCTCGAGAAGAATATCATCCTCACATCTGTCTTGTCTGATTTCATCAACAAACTGGTTCATGTTAACAAACCTTTAGAGTGGAAAGTGGTTTGTGGCAGACAATAGGACAACAGCATCATTAAGGAGCACCGACCCTAAACAAGAGAATGAATTTGTAAGGAACAAGATCAAGCAAGAAGCACGTTTTCTCCAGGATAGCAAAAAAGGGCAGGCTTAATCAGAGTGGTGAGTCAGGGGCTGAAACAGCAAATGAGTGAGTGTAAGAGCCATATAGCATGAGAGTTGGAAGGGAACCAAAGCACTGAGCAGGTGTGCTCTGGAAGGGGCTGCAGATACTCCCAGCTCCTGCAAGCCTCCCCTTCCCACCACTGCAGCAGTGATGCTGTTCGGAGCACACCTTTGGGGTACCTGCCTTGATTCCCAACTCCACTACTTCATTCTGAAGAAGAACTTTTCACTTGCACTTAGTTTCAGAGATATTAAAACTGGAGGCTGCATTTCACACCTGCTAGTTCACACCAGCCCAAACTGAAAAAGGACAAGGAACTATGAGCCACCCCAGCATGCTGACCTAAAGAAAGACTCTCCTGCAGAGTGAAAAGGAGGACTTGTCATTATGCATTATGGGCAGACTTAAGTATAGGCTTAAGATTCAAAGTATGAACCTAAGGATTCCATTCTACCCTACCAGGCTCTATGTTCAGTCAGCATAACCATGAGAAAACGCCCGCCCCTCCTTCCCTCCCTCCCTTCCTTCCCCCCTTCTTTCATTCCTTCCTTCCTTCTTTCCTTCCTTCCTTCTTTCCTTCCTTCTGTCCTCTCTCTCTCTTTTTCTCTCTCTCTTTCTTTCTTTGACCAGGTTTCACTCACCCAGGCTGGAGTGCAGTAGTACTATCATAGCTCACTGCAGCCTTGACCTCCTGGGCTCTAGCAATACTCCCTCCTCAGCCTCCCAAGTAGCTGGGAGGCATGTGCCACCACACACACCTGGCTAATTTTTAAAATTTTTTCATAGAGATGGGGTTTCACCATATTGCCCCGGCTTGTCTCAAACTCCTGGGCTCAAGCGATCCTCTGGCCTTGGCCCCCCAAAATGCTAGGATTACAGGTGTGAGCCTCTGTGTTCAGCCAAAACTCCCCTTTCTAGAACATGAGATGCCCTAGACTCTTTGTGGTCCTAGAGCTACTCTGTGAATGTTCCTTGGTGTGGGTTCTTTCGCAAAGCAAGCAGATGATCTCAGCTCTCTATTGATCACTGTTAGTGGTCTTGGTCTTTCCTTTAACAATTTCTTTCTGAATCAGGAACCCTCTTCAGAATACATGTGAGAGGATGGCATTTATTACCATGATAATCTCCAATATGTTTTCCTCCTTTCTCTTCTTCACAGAATGATTTCTTTACTTTACCTTGGAAACAAATTAGTTATAACACATCACATCTGATCATGACCGTGAGGTTGAGAACCAGCCCTCATTGTTTTTTTCTGCAGGATGCAACATATATATTTTAAATATATATGTATATGTTTGTAGACAGAGTCTTGCTCTGTGGTCAGGCTGGAGTGCAGTGGCGCGATCTCGGCTCACTGCAACCTCCGCCTCCCGGGTTCAAGCGATTCTCCTGCCTCAGCCTCTCAAATAAGCTGGGATTACAGACACCTGCCACACCTGGCTAATTTTTGTATTTTTTAGTAGAGACGGGGTTTCACCATATTGACCAGGATGGTCTCAATCTCTTTACCTTGTGATCCTCCCACCTCGGCCTCCCAAAGTGCTAGGATTACAGGCGTGAGCCACCGTGCCCAGCTGCAACATATTTTTTGAAAGTCAAATGCAAGTCTGTTTGGCCTGGTGCAGTGGCTCACACTTGTAATCCCAGCACTTTGGGAGGCCGAGGTGGGTGGGTCATTTTAGGTCAGAAGTTTGAGACCAGCCTGGCCAACATGGTGAAACCTGGCCTCTACTAAAAATACAAAAATTACCTGGGCATGGTGACGGGTGCCTGTAGTCCCAGCTACTCGGGAGGCTGAGGCAGGAGAATCGCTTGAACCCAGGAGGTAGAGGATTCAGTGAACTGAGATCACGCCACTGCACTCCAGCCTGGGTGACAAAGTGAGACTCTGTCTCAAAAAAATAAAAAAATAAAAAATGTCAAATGCAAGTCTGTTTGAGACTCTAGCAAGGACTGTGGTCAGGATCTCTGGTGCAGTCAGTGTAGCTGCTGGCAGAAAATAACTAATTTTGAAATGTCTCAAAGCGGTTTCCACTTGAGGAGCAAGATAACTGCTGTTTAGTGAGATGGGCTTTTGGAAATGGCTTGATGTGGCCATTCATGCAGCCATAACTTACGCATAACTTCTCTCTTTTTTTATGGCTGCAACATTTTATGGGTACATGTTAATCACATTTTCTACTTCCTTCTTCCCTAAGCTCAGCCCAGGCAGTGATGTTTAAGAGCCTCCTCTCAGCACGAAGTGAGGATGCCTGAGTTCTTAGCTGACGGCAGCTTGCAGACTTGGAAGCGTTCCTTCGGTTATCCTAGAGAATGTGGGCTTGTCTGAGGTCAGGATGCGGGAAGTGTCTGTGTTGGCCCGATCTGCTGGGTCCCCGGGGAGCCATATTTCAACAGCAAGAAAAATGTATAGTTCTTGCTTTTAGTTTCAAGTCCAGATGTGCACACTCTGAGGAGGCAGCATGCTGAGAAGTGTTGGAGGTGAACATTCATAACAGCTGCTCTTCAGAAGCAAGGCTTGTAATGAGGCTTCAAGTACCCTCTCCTGCTGTTGATCTGGAATCGACATTGCCGGTCCAGATGTTTTCAGATAAGCTGTAAATCTCTCCCTGCCTCTGATTTGATCAAATGAGAGGGCGTGACTCATGGGACTAGTGGGCAGGATGACTCCTCAGAGGGGTACCTCCAGCCATCCTTCGGGGGTGGCCTCAGGATGTGAGTTATGGCCCCAGCGGATTCGTCATTACTTGAAAGTTTTGCACATGGAATTGTTACCTATGTCTGCAGATACCAGGAGGGCAGGAGAACTTAAATGTTCCAACAGACTGGTTGACTCTTTTAGCTGTGATCCCAAAATTCTGTGGAGAAAAGCACAAGAAGCTCTGGGATGTGAACCCTGGAGACACGGGAGAGGCTGGTATTGCTGAGAGACGAACGCTTTTATACCAACCCAAAAGGTAACTGATAAGCAAATGGGGACTTCAAGGCCACTGTCCAGAGGAGGCAGCCTTGAAGGGGGCAGGCTGCTGTTGTTTTATCAAGTGATCACACGGAGAAATTGTTACTGGGGGTCCTTGCTCAGAGAGCTCCCAAGATGGTGGTGAGCCGCTTCCAAGATGGTGGCAGTCCACTTCCAAGATGGTGGCAAGCCTCGTGTTCTCTGACCTGGGGTTCTTGGCCTCATGGATTCCAAGGAATGGAATCTTGGGCCATGCAGTGAGTGTTATAGCTCTATTAGAAGCTGTGGGTCACGGAAGAGAACTGTGGAACCCAGTGACTAGCAGCTCGGTTAGGATGAACCCAGGCACTTAGCCGTGCAGGAACAATGGCAAGCCTTTAGCCTGATCAGGAGTGGCAATGGGCGCCTCACTGGATCAGGAGCACCACAGACACCCTGCTGGATCTGGAGGGATTGAAGTGAACAGCGGGTCTGCTACTGCGGCAAACAGCAGTGGTGGACGGTGAGCAAAAGCTCAGCTCAAGCTGTAACACAGAAGAGTGCAGTTGCAAGATTTAATAGAGTGAAATAGAGTGAAAACAGAGCTCCCGTACAAAGGGAGGGGACCCAAAGGGGGTTGCCATTGCTGGCTCGAATGCCTGGGTTTGTATCCTGATCATTGTCCCTCCCACTGTGCTCTCAGTCAACAGATGATTGGCTATTTCTTTACCTCCTGTTTTTGCCTAATTAGCATTTTAGTGAGCTCTCCTTACTATCTGATTGGTCAGGTGTGAGCTCAGTTGCAAGCCCCATGTTTAAAGGCAGAAGCAGTCACCTTCCCAGCTAGGCTTAGGGATTCTTAGTTGGCCTAGGAAATCCAGCTAGTCCTGTCTCTCAAAATGTTCTAGATTCAAGATGTAGGTATCTTCCTTTAAATCTAACTTTTTCTAAGTGTTTTACTGTGCCCCAGATACCCACATGCAGGTTTTTCACTTGATCCTCATGATAGCCTTTTGCAATAGGTGTTATGATCCACATTTTACCAATGACCACAATGAGGCTCAGAGAGAAAAATAACTTGCCCAAGGCCCCTCAGCTCGTAAGTGGCAGAATGAGCATCCAAATCATGCTTCCTCCTTGAAATTTTTTTTACCAAGGGAGCGTCTTAGTCAGCTCAGGCTGTTATAACAAAATACTACAGACCAGGCAGCTTAAATGACAGAAATTAATTTTCTCACAGTTCTGGGAGCTTGAGGTCCAAGATTTAGGTGTCGGTCCATTTGGTTTCTAGGGAGGGCTCTCTCCCTGGCTTGTAGACAGCTGCCTTCTTGCCATGCCCTCACATGGCCTTTTCTCTGTGGCAGAGAGAGGAAAGAGACAAGAGAAGCGCATCCTGGTGTCTCTTCTTGTAAGGACACTAATCCTATCAAGTCAGGCCTGCACCCTTGTGACCTTGTTTAACCTTAATTACTTCCTTAGGGGCCCTATCTCAAAGTACAGGCAAACCGAGGTTAGGGCTTCAACATATTGTTGGAAACAGTGAGTTCCTCTTCAAAGGTTCGGCTTGTCCTCTATTTTCAAAGCCTAACTTCCTTGCCTCCTTGCTCCTAGTTATGGTAAACAACCTTCCAGCCATTCCCAATCTGTAACCCACGTCCATTCTCAATCTGTAACCCACACCCATTCCCAATCTGTAACCCACATCCGTTCCCAATCTGTAACCCACATCTGTTCCCAATCTGTAACCCACATCCGTTCCCAGTCTGTAACCCACATCTGTTCCCAATCTGTAACAACCCACATCTGTTCCTTATTTGGCACTCTTAGTTCAGAAACTGCTCTTCCCTCCACTGTAGCCCCTATCCCTGCTCAATTTTGAAGTAGCCAGTCGGGATCAGCTTAGATGGTATGGTGCGACCTCAGCCAATGGAGACCGGACACAGTAGTAGGGACTGACTACATTAGGGATAAAAACCCCTTCCCTCCTTTGTTCGGTGTGCTCTTGCAGTGACCAGAAGAACGAGCAGCACCCTTCTGCAGAAGTAAGTTTGCCTTGCTGAGATATCCTTTATTTCAGTGCTCATTTTCTTTGCAACTCTGAGCTCTTATTTCCAACAATGTGAATTTGGGGGTGTTGAGGGACACAAACATTCAGCCTGTAACAGGGGGCTGCCAGTTCCTGTTCCACATGGTATGTGGAGGCCATGAACAAAGAACCTCCAGGGTCAGTTCAGCGTGGAGTAAACAGTGGTCTTCCTTACACCAAGAGAGAATGCCTGGCTGAAGACCGGGCGATGGGAGCTGAGGCCATGTGTACCAGTGAGAGGTATAGTCTGGCTGGAGAAGGAGGATGCAAGTCATGAGTTGTTCTGAGATGGGTGTGGGTGGTGTCTGATGCTCCTTATCAAGGGGCTTGGGTTGAGGATGAAAAGAATTCTCAAGGAAGGGAAATGGCAGAGATCCCAGATCATTCTTCTTTTCCCTTCCCTCTTCCCTTTCCTCTCCCTTTCCCTTTAATTAATTAATTAGTTAATTCATTAACTTATTTTGGACTTTGCCTCTGGAACCCTGCAGATTAGAATAAATTGTGGCCATGGAGGCCCTATTATATCTCATTTAATAATATAGTTCCTCAGTTTACCTACAACATTAGTGCCACAAATTCATCCAGCCTCTTCTTGAATTTCTCCTCTGTCTAGAAACTCACTACCTCCTGAGCCAGCCCATTCTATTTTCAAGTGTCTTTAACTGAAACAAACCCCATCTCTCTGTAGGTCCTGGTTCTACTTTCTGGGGCAATACAAATGGAATCAGCTTTTTAGAAGACAGAACAAATCTCTTCCTACTCAATATTCACAGATCTCTTTTTGTTTATTTGTTTTGAGGTGGAATCTCACTCTGTCACCCAGGCTGGAGTGCACTAGTGCAATCTTGGCTCACTGCAACTTCTGCCTCCTGGGTTCAAGCAATTTTCCTGCCTCAGCCTCCTGAGTGGCTGGGTTACAGTTGCACAGCTAATTTTTGTATTTTTAGTAGAGATGGGGTTTCACCACGTTGATCAGGCTGATCTCAAACTCCTGACCTCGTGATCCACCCGCCTCAGACTCCCAAAGTGTTGGGATTACAGGTGTGAGCCACTGCACCTGGCAATATCCACAGATCTCTTATCTGATCTTCACACTCGGTGTTTCCTTCCATATTTTGATCTCCAAGATGACCTGGTTACTTTCTAAGATATATTTCATCTTACACCAGCAGCAAATTCGCATTAAAAAAGCTTGCAGGTTGGGTGCAGTGGCTCACGCCTGTAATCCCAGCACTTTGGGAGGCCGAGGCATGTGGATCACAAGGTCAAGAGATTGAGACCATCCTGGCCAACAAGGAGAAACCCCATCTCTACTAAAAATACAAAAATTAGCTGGGTGTGGAGACTGAGGTAGGAGAATCACTTGAACCCGGGAAGCGGAGGTTGCAGTGAGCCAAGATTGCACCACTGCACTCCAGCCTGGGCGACAAGAGTGAAACTCTGTCTTAAAAAAAAAAAAGAAAGAAAGAAAAGAAAAAGAAAAAGCTTGCATTCCCCAGAATTAAGCTCATTTTAACTGTTCCCTACATTGCTTCCTTCTGAGCCATAAGGCCACCATTCATCCCCTCAAAAACCACTTAATGATATTTTCTTTGTTCCAATACCCCCCAAGGTACAAGGAACATAGCTCTGAGCAAGATGGACAGAGTTCCTGATTTCAGAGGGTTTACAGTCTAATGGGGGAGGCAGGGAAGACAGGCAAACAAAGAAGAAAGTCAGGTACGAAATGCCATGAGATAATAATGTTTTCTTTCACAATCAGACTACAGTTCTAATGCCTAGTGAGCACTTATTTTCAGCAAGGCACTTTGCTAATTATGAAACGAATAGTCTTGTATGCAAGTATAGCTTTCTAAAAGAAAATGTTCATAGGGCTCTGATCCTAGCAAGAACCTTGTAAAGTAAATAGCATAAACATTATTTTGATTATTAAGCCCACTTTGCAAATGAGGAAACTGAGACTTATTTTAGTAGCAATGCAGCCAGTGAGTGTGCAGGAACTCACAGCCTCTGACACCAGCTGCTCTCTACAGCGCTTCACTGCCACTCATTGACGAGTTTGCTGATGACTTACCCTCATTTCCCAAGCCAGCTCTGGTTTAGTCATTAGTAGTATTGTCTGCCGGTTTTTTGGCAAATGTATGCATTCACACATTTATGTGATGACTTTGGTGGTTTGGAAAACAGATCTTGCATCTCAGTCTTTGTAGGGAGGACGTTGATGCAGGGAGCCAGGAAGAGGCTGGCCAGCATCCAGAGGCCCTACTCTGGATAGGCGGTAGATTTCCACATCAGGAAGTGCAGAGTGAGACATCTGGGGAAGTCAAGTGGCCACTCAGTCAATAGCCAGGACTTGGGGTCAGGTCATAGCAACAGCTGAAGGAAACAACCATGCTGGGCCAGCGGGTCCTGGGGCTTTGGGACAAGCAAAATGTGGCATCTCCCAACCATGGAGGAGGCAGAGGAGGCAGTGTTTGGAAGTCTGCTAAATGAGGGGCAAAAAATGTTTCTGCCTCCATCACTCAGCACCTCCCCTGGCTGCTGTGCCCTTGAAGGACTGACCCTCAGGCCTTCCTTCTACTTGCTCAAGAAGGGACGATCCCAAAAAGAATGCACCCTCTTTCTTCGGGTTTCTCATTATTAGTCTTTTCTTGAATAACCTACACAGGACATGTTTTATTCATCTCCTAATTGGTTCCTTAGTCACTCTGCTGTGGAACCTTTTCATGACACACTTGCATTGGACATACATCAATTCCTCGTGTTTGCAGGGACTGTTCAGTTACCTAGACCAGGGCCAAATAGGGGAGCCCCGGGATTTGACACTGAGATGGTTCGGGGCTCTGCTAAAGACACCAGGTAAGACAGAGGCGTAGTGGGAAGCAGGCTCTCTACAAGGAACCAAATAGACTCGAAGGAGACTTTAACTTTGCAAGGGAAGGTAAGATGAAGCAGCATGACAGAGGGGAGCAGAGGCTTTTCATCTTCTTCCCTCCCACCTTCACCAGCTGAATCTGGACCCTGCAGAAGGTCATCTTTTCCAAGTAGCCTGGTCCCAGTAGCAGATTCAAGGCTCTGAGCTGTGGTAATTATTATTATTAGGGCCTGGGGTCCACTGAATGAGCATCCCCACCATGCACTCAATAGTTAGACCATATTGGTCTATAGTGAGCAGCATGAGTTGTCTTTAAAATGACATGTGGGGTGGAAGTAAAATGAAAACCAGGGAGTCAAAAGCAAAGTAAAAATGTAAACTAGGGATCCAAGCCAGCGAAGCTGTGATTGGTGGGGATGGCCTTTGATGTGTTCTTTTCTTTCCTTTTCTTTTCCTTTTTTTTTTTTTTTGGAGATGGAGTCTTGCTCTGTCGCCCAGGCTAGAGTACAATGGTATGATCTCAGCTTACTGCATCCTCTGCCTCCCCATGTTCAAACAATTCTTCTACCTCAGCCTCCCAAGTAGCTGGGATTACAGGCATGCACCACCATGCCTGGCTACTTCTTATATTTTAAGTGGAGACAGGGTTTCACTATGTTGGCCAGGCTGGTCTCGAACTCCCGACTTTGGGTGATCCTCCCACCTCAGCCTCCCAAAGTGCTGGGATTATAGGTGTGAGCCACCACGCCCAGCCTGATGTGCTCTTTAATTAGCCCTGGATGACTTTCATTAGCCCTCTGAGCCTATTTCCTTGTCTGTGACATGACAGGGATGAGCCAAGTGAACTCCAAGGTCCCATCAAGCTTGAAGACCCCAGGTTCCTGGGAATAAACCTTCAAGAGGAATGAGAAAGCAGAGGAAGACTTACAAAAAATTATTTAAGGATAGGAGATGTTTCCAAATGTTGCAAATTTGCCTTCTATTTGCAGTTACATTTCCCAGTTTACAGTGTTTTCACAAATACTAGTTCCCTTGTTAAATCCCCACAGTGACTATGAGCCCCCTGGTCTTATAGAGATGGAGCTGATGTGGTTCTATGGAGTTAAGAGAGTTGTCCAAAGTGGCATCTAGCATGAACGAGGATGCAAACCCAGGATGACTGGCTTGGCCGCCCTTGGCCACCACCTTGACCTTGAACCCATCATATCATCCCCCTTTGCTCTCTACTCCGTCACCCGCTCCTCATCTCATGGGCTCTCAGCCTCTTACCTTGACTCCTGCCTGCAGCATATATTCATCCCTGCCTGTGAGGGACTGGAATTGTTCTCCTTTTACCCTCTGTGGTCTCCCTTCTCCCACCACAATCTGTGCTCAGCTTTAGGCCGCCTTTGGTTGTTGACCCAGGTAATATTCAGCTCAGACCCTGAGACTTGGCCTGGTGCTGGCCGATATGACCAGTATCCATAAGAAAGGATTTCAACAATCGCCGCACAGAAGAATTATGCACACAAAACAAGAGGGTCTTTCTGCCACATCTCTGAACAGGAAAATCAATTCAACAAATATTTATTGGCACCTACTCTGTGCAAGACATAGTCTGTATATTAAAAAGAGAAATGGTATGGCCTTGAGGTGGTGGAGAAAATAAAAACATGGTTCAACCAATTTGTAAACGTCTGAGAGACTACAGGGAACAAGGTAGGCTCCATAAAGCGCTTGTCCAATCAAACTAATATCTCTATTTATTCCACAATAAGAATAATGACAGCTGGAAAGATATGTCATCCCTTTGGACAGGTGTATGACTTCTCTTCCAGAAGCCAAACAATGAGCTGCATCCAGAGGTGTCACTGTGCCCGAGGGAGTGAGTAGAGGGACCAGAATGCAGGCGGGGGAGGCAGGCACGGGTAGGCACCTATGGGACTTGACTTACAAGTGAAGTGGCTTCCATAGTTGAAGCCGCAGGGGGAAGGTTAGCTGGCAATGCTTGTGCTGATGGTTCCTCCCTGGCAGGAAGGAGGTTCCTGGAGTCTCCTTCTTCCAACTCTAGTATCCAATTCGACTCCATATAGATCTTGTGTGTTCTTTTTTCTTGTAGAAGAACTGCTGTCCATACCTTCAGGGCACATGAAACTACAAGATTAAGTCATGACTTGCAGGACTGTATTTGTCTGATGGAAATTGCAGGTGGCTGGCCAGGCGTGGTGGCTCACGCCTGTAATCCCAGTACCTTGGGAGGCCAAGGTGGGCAGATCACGAGGTCAAGAGATGGAGACCATCTTGGCCAACATGGTGAACCTCCTCTCTACTAAAAATACAAAAATTAGTCGGGTGTGGTGGTGGGCACCTGTAATCCCAGCTTATTCAGGAGGCTGAGGCAGGAGAATCCCTTGAACTCGGGAGGCAGAGATTGCAGTGAGCTGAGATTATGCCACTGCACTCCAGCCTGGTGACAGAGTGAGACTCTGTCTCAAAAAAAAAAAAAAAGAAAAAAAAGAAAAGAAATTGCAGGTGGCTACATGTTCTCACTTAAAGAAATTGCAGATGGCTGCATGTTCTCACTTATAAGTGGGCTAAGGAATGTGTACACATGAACATAGTAGAAAAACACTGGGGACTCAGAAGGGTGGGATGGTGGGAGGGGAATGAAGGATGAGAAATTACCTAATAGGTACAGTGTACACTATTTGGGTAATGGTTACACTACAAGCCCAGACTCCACCACCACTCAATATATCAATATCACGAAACTACACTTGTAGTCCCCGAATCTATAAAAATAACAATTAAAAAGAAAAAAGAAACTAGAGGTAGAAGTGAAAGAAATCCGTCAGGCTAAAAAAAGGATCTGCGAGGGCATCCCATGGAGTCACAGAACTGCAGGGACCCCAAGGGCAAGTGACCACTTTGCAGCAAAGGGCACCAGCCTCAGCTGGGACATCTGCCCTGGCCCTGGCACACTGCCTGTGCTGGCTCACCAGCCCACCTTCAGGCAGCTCTGCTTATCAGCACACTCTTTCTTAATACTCACTTTGATCACGTCCACTCGGTGATGGCAGTTTCTGCTCCTTAAGGCCATAATGAACAAGCATAATTTCTAGACTTTTTAGTGTTGGGGACTCTAATGCAAGATTAAGAACTCCTAGAGTGCAGGGACCAAATTAAACATTTGAGATTCTTTTAAAATTATGAAAGAAATACAAGCTCCTGGTATAAAATTCAAACTGCACAGAAGCAGGCATAGTAAAGACATTCTAGTCTCCCTTCGCCCCTACCCCAGAGACACTCACTATTAACAGCTTCCAGACTTTTTATTATGCATTTATATTAACGCGAGCTGTGATTCATTCCAATTTGCACTTCTAAAAACTCTCTCTGGCTCCAGGGTGGAGGACAGACTGGAAGAGCCAGGAATAAGAACAGTAAGTCCACTTGGCCAAGGTGAAAAATAACAGTGGCCCAGAAAAGGTGGCAGCAAAGGAGATAGAGCTGAGGGGGGAGATCCGATGTCTTTGGGGGCGGTAGAACCAGCACACAATCGCTGAGTGACTCACTGGGCCGGCGTTCACGGTAATCTTCCTTCCCTTCTCTGCACTGCTCTTTTGTCCAAGTTCTCCCTGGCAACAGTCAGAGAAGCAGAAGGTTTTAAAAATAGACCCGAGCTTCCCCTCACCTGCCACCAAAACGTGATCTCAGAATAGCAGAGCAAAAGACAGAGCAGAGAGCTGCCCCCTGCTAGAGGCAAAGGAGACATTTCCTTTTAAATCTCTATTTTTAAATTCTGAGCACTTACTAGAAAGTGACCCGCTAATGTACCTGGGTATTTATTTCTTGATGGTTTCCAACCCGTGGGTAGAATTCGGAGAGGCTGGGTATTTGGGAAAATAACTGACTCGTACCACCTTTGCAAGCGCCCCAGATTTATCCCTGGGATGTGAACCTATTTGCGGATTTCTTTTCTTTTTCCTCTTTCTTTTTCAGATTGCCTGAGCCATTCCTATACATAGCCAGAGAAGAGGCTGACTGAAAATAGCTGCTTAAAGAAACAGAGCAATTTGGAACAAGCAAAAATAGCTCTTTGTGGTAACTTGAGTGTCTCATTTTCAATATTGATTTCTGTGTCCTCTTGAGTGTGGTTTTCTGGAACTGCATGGGCAGGCAGGTGACAGTACCACCCTGTTTATTTCCTGATGCACACAACACGCAGTGGCTGTCTGGTCATGTGTGCTTAAATACTGAAATAAACCCAGGGAGCAGCCTTATTTTCCCATGTGGTCATTAAAACTGTGGGTACCACACTCACCTTGGCCCACAGATGTCTTACAAGGTCTTTCAGGGCACACAGAGCACCCCATAGCAGATCTTCTATGGAATGTGATCCCTACCATCAGGTGCTACCTGAACTCCCTTTTTTTTTTTTTCTTTTTTTTTGAGAGATGGTCTCACTCTGTCACCCAGGCTGCAGTGCAGTGGCACAATCTCAGCTCACTGCAACCTCTGCCTCCCTGGTTCAAGCAGTTCTCCTGCCTCAGCCTCCCAAGTAGCAGGGATTACAGGCACCTGCCACCACGCCTGGCTAATTTTTGTATTTTTAGTAGAGACAGGGTTTCCCTGTGTTGGCCAGGCTGGTTTTGGACTCCTGACCTCAAGTGATCTGACCACTTTGGCCTCCCAAAGTGCTGGGATTATAGGCGTGAGCCACCACGCCCAGCCTGAACTCCCTTCCTTTTGCTTATGTGTTCACTGCCCAGGTGAGTTTTGGAAATTAGTGGCATTACTTCAAAACAGAGTTTCACAACCAGGCCACACTTCAGACCTTTGGAGCCCTGGGGATGAAGTGTAGGCACACGCAATGTGAAAAAGTTGCGTCCAAGATTCTGGTGTGCACCCTGGTAAGTCCTGTGGCTTTTGAACCAGCGACACTTGCACATACTGGGACACAGGGAGCATCAGAGTGCTCAAAAGACAAGTGTTAGAAACCCCAGGCAGCTGCAAGAACATGCTAGAAACCCCAGCCAGGACCTTGGAGATGCACCCCACTGGCCTGTGTCTCTCATTTGGAAATACTTTATCCACCATGTGCAGAAAGAAAAAAAACCCAGAAACCAAGTTGAGATTCATCCAAAGATGGATGAATTTCAAAATAATTATGCTGAGTAAAAGAAGCCAGACAAAAAATGAATCATTTGGTATGCTTCCATTTATAAAAAGTTTAGAAAATGCAAGCTAATCGATAGTGACAGAGAGCAGATCCGTGTTTGCTGGGGGACAAGGAGAAGGGAGGGATGGATTGCAAAAGGGCAAAGGAAACTTTTTGGGGTGATGGATCTCTTCATTATTCTGATAGTGATGATGTTTCACAGGTGTGTACCTATGTCAAAACTCATCAAATTGTACACTTAAATGTGTGTAGTTTACTGTATATCTGTTATATCACAACAAAGCTGGAAAAAAGAAAGGCTACTCCAAAAGTGAGTTCACTAGGAGGTGCTATTCCTGAGTCACAGGAAGGTCACTAGACTGTAAGAATAGTTCACCTTCAGCATTATGCCAGGCCCGTGCTATGCCTTTACACACATTATCTCATTTAATCTTGACACAACCCTAGGAGGAAAGGGAGGTGTAGAGATGATGAGTAGTTTGCTCAGATTCCCTCAGTGGGTCAGTGGAGCTGGGGTTGGATCCATGTCAAAATGACACCACAGCCCAAGCTCTGAAATCCAAGGAAGCATTTTGTTCTGGCTGCACCACTAAATGGCCATATGACTGAGTTGGGGGGGGTCCTTAGGCAAATATCATTTTGGGAACCTACATAATCCCCAAGCAATATCTCTTTATAAGAATTTCTTTGGGGAAAAGTCACCAACCCCAAATTAGTCAAAGCTTGTAGGTCTTAAATAGAAAGCCAGCTAATGTCTCATAAGTACAGTGTATCGTTTTGAACTTAGGAGTCACTGGAGGTTTGAAAGGTGCGTTGGGCTTTCAGCTGTATACTTTTTTTTGCCTGAGACGGAGTCTTGCTCTGTCATCCTGGCTGGAGTGCAGTGGCGTGATCTCAGCTCACTGCAACCTCCGCCTCCTGGGTTTAAGCGATTCTCCTGCCTCAGCCTCCGGAGTAGCTGGGATTACAGGCACCTGCCACCACACCCAGCTAATTTTTGTATTTTTAGTAAAGATGAGGTTTCATCATGTTGGCCCAGATTGGTCTCGAACTCCTGACCTCATGATCCACACACCTCAGGCTCCCAAAGTGCTGGGATTACAGGCGTGAGCCACCGCATCTGGCCTCAGCTGTATACTTTTAAGGGATGGGTGGGTTGCTTGTGTCTGGGCAGCCAGCCCCTCAGTGCCTGGCCCCTCTCAGCAAGAGTCCCTGACGGCCCCCTACCTGGGGCAGCCAAGGTAATGACTACTGTACAAGGTCGGTGCCACTGATGCTGGCCCTCGGGGCCCACAGACACAAGGGCTGCTCCCTTCCCACCAGGGGAGAAAGTTTCAGGATCTTAGAACACTTCACACCTTCTCCACAGCTGGGTGCTCTCACCCGACCTGGAGGAGGAGTAGGTTTTCTTTCTCTCTTACTGGACCACATGCTAGTTTGGCTCACACCCAGTAAGTCTCCAACTATTCTCCCACCCTCTGCTTTCCCCATGTAGGGGCAAAAGGACCTGCTGCGAATTCCCTTCTGAAATGAGCAAACGATCCTCTAATCAGATGAAGGGCATGAACTTGAGCTTCAGTCGTCCAGTTTCTTCAGATCTAATAAAAATAACAATTAATTAGTTAAATGACATTGGGCAAATCACCTAACTTCCCTGTGCCTAATTGTCCTCATCTGTAAAATGGGATACAAATAGCAACTCACTCATAAGGCTGTAGTAAGAACTAAATGAGAAAATGTAAGCGAAGTGCTCAGAACAGAGCCTGGTGCATCAGACAGATCTGCTGGCTGTGGGGGAGTTGTTGTCGTACTTTGCCATTCACAAGGATTTTAGGTATTAGTTTTACCTCCATTTTACAGAAGAGGGACCTAATGTTTGGGAAAGTGTAAGTAACTTGCTTAAAGAGTACAGAGCTAGAACTTGAGCCAGGAATTGACTAGATAATGAAAAAGTGTCCTCTTGATCCAGTACTCTGTAGTCTTTCTTCTTCCTGACATCAGTGATGATAACTTTGTATTCTCCTTCATAAAAGGTCCTCCAAATCCCTTTCAACTCTTGGATTTACAGGGAGGGATGAAGAAGGAGGGGAGTGGGCAGGAGGGACCCCTTGTGCTACACTGTCCTGTTGGCAAGGATGTGGGGAGGGGTGAGCAGGAGGCACTCCCAGGGGCACAGTGCCCCTTATTGGCAAGACCCCTAACCCTGAGCAGCCCCTCTAGTTAGCAGTCTTCTGCGCATCTGCCATCCACCACTTCCTAGAAAAGGGGTTAACTTTCACTTCCAAAAGTTGCAGCTAGTGAATTTGCAAACTTTTTCTGATATGAACTCTGAAGTTCTTTGGCACTGGATGTAAAGCATGCCCAGGAATGTTGAATCAACAGCAATCCTGGAGGACACCCAGACATTTGATTTAGAAGTCATCTTTGTGAACCAGACTAAAACCCTGGGATGGCAATGCCAAAACTATAACTTCTGATTTTTCTTTATTTACTGCTGCAAAATCTCAAATCTTATCTGGCAATTCAGTGGTCTAGTTAAGGGGAACATTTTTCAGGGACAAAAACATTGAACTGACTTCGCCTTCAAAATTGAGAGGGGAAAAAAATAGCTGGCGTTTGCTTTGTTGTTGGTGCCTTAGCTTCTTGGTCGAGTAGTAGAAATCCACTTGGGTGAATTTCCATAAAACAGTTATGGAAAGAGCAAGAGGCATCTAAAGGCCACGCCACAGGCTCATGTAACTCATGTTCACATTGTTTTTCTTAAAGAGGATCCACAAGTTGTACAAGCTTCAGGGCCCACAAAAGCTGGCGGCATTGTGTGTGCCATGCCTCTGTGCTCTCTGCAAGGGGTCCCTCCTCCAGTGTGCCGTGGTGGAAGTGGCTGCCTCAGGCCAGACTATGTGCCATTCACTCAGGCCCTACTTCATGGCCCAGAGTCCCCACCACCCTCAGCTCCAATCCTTGATGGAAAGGATCAAGCCAATTGCTGACCTACCAATACCTTGACTGCCCCCCCGACACACACATCCAATGACTTGGAAGAGTGGAGGGGACAGGAATCTTTTGGTATAAAAATAGGTCCAGGCAAGGCATGGTGGCTCACACCTGTAATCCCAGCACTCTGGGAGGCCAAGGCAGAATTGCTTGAGCCCAGGAGTTCAAGACCAGCCTGGACAATATACAGACACCCAGTCTCTAAAAAAAAAAATAAAAACATTAGAAATAAAAATTTTAATTAGCTGGCATGGTGTGTGCCTGTAGTCCCAGCTACCTAAGAAGCTGAGGTGGGAAGATCACTTGTCCCTGGGAAGTCAAGGCTGCAGTGAGCCATGATCCTACCACTGCACTCCATCCTGGGCAACAGAGCAAGACCCTGTTTACAGAAAAAAAAAATATGTCCTCTCTGCATAGCCTGGGAGTAAGCGTGGTCCCAAACAATGGTGGCTCCAGATTGTGTTAACTACACAAGAAAACAAGACAGAAAGACCCCAAAGAAAATGATCAAGGCTTCAAGCTGCTCTTCCTCCTCCTCTCCCTCTTCCTTTCTCTTTTTTTTCCTTAGAGGTGGTGCAGGGCCAGGGCCCTGGAACTGGCTGTGAGCTGGATGGCAGTGGCAGGGCTGGGGACTCAGAGCCAGTTGGCATCGTCAAGACCTGGGTTACAATAGGGGGACTGACTGGAGGAATAAATAAATTGAGGTTAATTGGAGCTAGGTTTTTCACCATTGGAGAAGGGATTAACAAATATGGAAAGGGGGAAAATGGAAAGAATCCTGAGGTGATAAGATTGTAATTGAAAGTGTCAGTGTAACCTTGTGATCAGATAGATGATAGATAGATGTGTTTATGTGTATTCATACATATAAATATATACTACACAGTGAGTGTGTGCACATATATACACACATATAATTCCTAGCTCTGCCTGCCAAGAGGGCCTAGAAAACAATCGCACTCCAGGAGAAGGGAACATCCAGTGTTTGGTTTCTAAACACCATCCTCCACTAAAAGGAACCAGAGCTTCTTGGAGAAATGACTGATTCCAGGGCTGAGGCAAGGAAAGTACAAGACAAGGGTGGAGTATCTTGTTCCAGAAAGTTCTTTGATATTCTTTATGTCAAAGAACGATGTAGACCTGTCAAAAGGACACAGGAGGCAGCTTGAATGGGCTCATTAGTCAAATCTGTGACAACTGAGCACCGAAATAAATAATGGTATTCATGGGTTACAATTCATTTTCTATACCAGGGGCGCCCAATCTTTTGGGTTCTCTGGGCCACATTGGAAGAAGAATTGTCTTGGGTCACACATGAAATACACTAACACTAACGATAGCTGATGAGCTAAAAAATATATATTGCAAAAAGAAAATCTCATAATGTTTTAAGAAAGTTTACAAATTTGTGTTGGGCTACATTCAAAGCCATCCTGGGCCGCATGCAGCTGGTGAGCTGTGGGTTGGACAAGCTTGGTCTATATTGACATGAATAGGTAGATAGGTAAGTAGGTAGGTAGATAAGTAAATCAGAAGAGATGGCTCTTTTTTACCACGAAATATCAACAAATAAATGCAGAAGGAATTGTGGAAATCAATTATCACCATTTGGCAACAATCACTGAGGTTGTAAATAAAGGCATTAACAGGCGTAGTAATTGGTGGGGAAATACTCAGAGGCTCTGCCAATATCATGTTCATTGATCCTCTACCCAGCCCCTGATATTGGTGTAGCCTTGGAATATCTCTCCACCAAATACTTGTCAATCACAAGGAGGGAAATGGTGAGTTTATGGTGGAGAAGTCTGGCAGACACCGTGACCAGCAGACATTCAAGGATCACATCCCAGTGGTATGAAGGGTCAGTATCATGTGTCCTGATGAGATGCACTGAGAAGAGCCCTAATTTCTGTGATGTTCCATCAAAATGCACAGCCTGAGCACGAGGCACTGGAAGCACTGGAAAAAAACAACGAGAAATCTGTACTCTTCATAAAATGTCAAGGTCAAGAAAGTTAAGGAGAGATTGAGAAACTTCCATATTGAAAGGAAATAAACATGACAATCAAAGTAGCATATGATCCTGGATTGGAACCATGTGAAAAGAAAGAAAAAGAGAAAGAGAGAGAGAGGGAAGGAAGAAAGGAAGGCAGGGAGGGAGGGAGGGAGGGAGGAAGGAAGGAAGGAAGGAAGGAATGAAGGAAGGAAGGAAAGAAGGAAAGAAGGAAAAAAAGAAACATTGATTGGAAATTCATTGATGGGAAATGTTGGCAAATTCTGAATGAGGTCTGTGAATTGGATGGTCATGTTGTATCAGCATCTTTTCTGGATTTGGAAGGTTTGTGATTGTTATGTAGGAGAATGTCCTTGATGTGGTGAAGTATTTAAAGGTATGGGATATCAGGTCCACAACTTATTCTCGAAAGTTCAGAAAGAGACTAATGCTAATGGGTTGATGTATATATAGAGAGGGAAGACAACGGAACAATTGGGGTAAAATGTTAACAACTGAGGAATCTGAATAAATGGATACAGGAGTTCTTTGTACTCTTCTTGCAATGTTTCTGTAAGTTTGAAAGTGCTTCAATATAAATATTTAAAATGTGTTTATAAAACCACAAAGTGCTGGAATTGCTATCCATGCCCACCAGACTCTTGCTAAAGAGCAGGGAGCTCTTCTCCCCTGTTTGAGCAGAGCCTCCTAAAAAGTTCTAGCCATTATCCACTTCAGTGAACCAAGAACATCCCCCTCTTCTGCTGACTGCTGCAAAACACCAAAGCAAAATAAAATAAATTTTAAAATCTCTCACGAGAATAAATGAGCACCCGATACTGCTTTGGTAAGACACTGTAAAGTAACCCTTTGTTTACAATGTTAAAAGCAAACAACTGATTCATGCCGGAAACAGAAAGCATTTAAAACTTTAGAATTAAGTGCCTCTGGCAAACAGTTGGAGCTGTTTGTCTCATGCCGAGGCCAAAAGTATCGGGCTAAGCATTTTCATCTGCTTTAGCCACGTTATCAATATTGACACCAAGGGAGATGGACCTAATACTGCAGAAAGAGTTCAGTCTCCAGAGTCAGACAGTGATGGGTTCAAATTCAGACCCCTCCACTTTCTAGCTGCATGGCTGCAGGCAAGTTACTCAGCCTTTCTAAACCTTGGTCTCTTCTCCTATGGGGTGTGGAGGACAGCAGCTATTTCCCATGGCTGTAGGAAGCCTGGAGAGATGGCAAGTTACTCCGCCTTTCTAAACCTTGGTCTCTTCTCCTGTGGGGTGTGGAGGACAGCAGGTATTTCCCATGGCTGTAGGAAGCCTGGTGAGATTGCACGTGAAAAGCATCCTGCATTCAGAAGACCTCCATATAGACCTGTTCCCTTCCTTTCTGTAAAACACATGGAGAACCCATGTGTCCCACCCACATCCCCGGGCCACACTATAAGAACCATTCTAACAAGGAGACATGTCACCAGCTTCATTTGGGTCTCTTCAAATCCAGGACTCCTGTCGCCTGTGATTTCTTTCTTTCACTCTTATGACATTTTTTCCTGCCTGTCTTTATTTCAACCAGACATCCCTTAATCTCATGGCACAAAGGCCTGGTAATATTTGTGACATGCCCAATGTATTCTTTTTCTCTTGAAGACATATCCCTTCACTTTTGTGGCTTATAACCTAGGGAAACCAAGAGGAAAAATGTTCGTCTGTCTTAGCCTGTCTACAAAGAGGAGCAACACGGGAAGAAATTGAACCGGGATGAATTTTCAAAGGGCTGAACTTAATAGCAAAAAGCCAAACAAATCTCATGGAGGGTACACACGAGATGCAGGGGCACTGCTTTGGGTCCCTGTCTCTTAAAGCGGGTCTTCCCTGAGAAGAACATGTCATCTTTCAAAAGCTAGCCTGACGTCAGGGTTGGCGATTGTTGTTCTTGTTCTTGCTTCCTGGCGTTTTCCACCTCCAGTAGGGGGCATCACCCACAAGCCACTGTTTCAGAGCAAGCCCCATAATCATCTCCTACCCAAGGAGCAGGAGAGAGAGGAGGGAAGGGCGGATGTGCTGCACTCTCATGCAAATTGCTTCAAACCCAGGGAGGGACACAAATTAAACGACAGAAGAGAAAAATGGCCCAGAGATGCCTCATCCTGTTCAGCTCCAACTTCCTATCCTGAAACAGGGCAAGCCTGTTCCCAGTGGGGTCCTTAAAGATCATCCCAACATTACGAGTTTTCCTCTAATCTTCCTCCAGAAAACGGAACTATGAAATAGTACTACTTTGAAAAAAAATGCATTTTCTTTCATTTTTTTAATTACCAAAAAAAGTCATAATAGAAAATTTAGTAAATGCAGATAAACCAGAAATAGGAATAGGGAGGAGAAACGAAAATCATCTATAATCCTACTGATATATACAATTTTCCTTTTTCCAGGAATAGAACGGTCCTGTACATGAGCTTTTGAAATCTGCACTTTTTATTTAACAGAAGCCCATAAAACAGCCCCTTGCCACTAGGCATCCTGCCAAACTGTCCTCTGTGAAGGTTGTACTATGTTCCTTAGGACCACCATTTATTTAACTACATCCCTAATGGTGAAGATTTAGGTTTGCTAAATGTGGAGTGAGTTTCCCCACATTTTGCTGTACAGATAATGCAGTAAAGAATATCTTTACAGCTCAATCTTCCCATGTGGCCATGATTATTTCCTTAGAATAAGTTTCCATATGTAAAATCAATGTAGTGAGGGCAGGCACGTTTTTAAGGTTTGGCCACATATTGCCAGTTTTCCTGCCAGAGAAGTTGTGCCAATAAAGCAAAATGTTCCTAGATCAGGGGTCACAGCTGCCAAGCTCCTCCACGTCTTCTTTACCGTCTGTAAAACCACACGATGCAGAAGGGAAGGGTTAGGTTTAGTAGCTTGTCAGAGAAGCAGAAACAGGAATGAAGATTTCCATGGCTCTGAACGTCTTATTCCCACCTGCTTGGAAGGATGTCTGTTCAGGAAGACACAGACCATTGCTAGTGATTCCTCTCCACAATTTAAAGACCTCAGAAACAGGATTTAGGAAAGCAATTTTCTTTCTCTTTTTTTTCTGTTTATAAAATTATACTGGCTCAATCAATCTTAGAAGATTTAAAAAGTAAAGAAAATTATAAGGAGAAAGAATCCTCCAAGTTCCCACAACCCAGAGTTCCCACTATTAACACGCTGGTGAATTTCCTTTTAGTCTTTTCTCTTTGCATATATGTTTTGTTCACATAAATGAAATGAGATGGTTGTAGTCCATTTTGTGGCCTGATTGTTCACGTTTCTTCCTATACTAAGGGCTTTCTTGCCCTTCACCCACTCAGGACTCTGCCTTGCTTAGCGATCATGCTTCCAGGAGGATGTGGGCCATGCGGTGCCCATCCAGGAGTCCTTTCTCAGCCTGGCTCCACGAGGAAAGCCACACATCGCTCCCAGTGTTTGCCCTCTGCTCCAGGGCTGACCTTATAACACTCTAACTGGGCCTGTCTCTTCAACAATCTATAAGCCATTAGCAGGGGCTATATTAAATCTAGAAGGGTTCATCCCGAAGACCTCAGCTTTTATCCAGGGTCGATATAATAAACGACCATCTGAAGAATGCTTCTGCATCTTCTGCAGGAGTCTTGGAGGAGAGCATCTGTTACGGGCCTCACTGTCCCCCTCTATTGAGATTCTCATGATAAATTTGTGCTCACATTGAGTGTCAGGGAAAACTTTGGCTCTCCTGACAAATAGCTATACTTCCCTTTATCCAATAACTCATCATATTTTCCCTTTCACTTTAGCTCAATTTAATGTGCAATTGCAGTAACTATCTTCTGCTAGGTTTCTGGTTTAATCATTTCTTCCCTTCATCCCTATGACTTTGGATATTTTATCTTTAATCTTGCTGTCCTGGGGCCCATATTTTTAATTGTCGGTCATCTCAAATTTGTTTGGAAGTTAAGAGGAATACAAATCACAAATAAAAAAACAATAATCATGACCCCTAGGCCATCTCTTTAAAGCCGTGCCTACCTTAGTAATTAATAATCCCCTTCACCAATACCAGGTTCCCTCCTGGCATTTTCAGGCAAGTGTACCTTAAGAGCCATTTTAAGATGCATTTGGGTACATTCGGCCTGCCTGAGAGGAATGGAATTTTTAAGGAATGAATTCTTACACAGTGATACCACTTAGTCATTTTCCGGTATACCTGAAGTCCTTGTAAGTCTCTGATCAAATACAGCCTCTTTCTGATATAACGCTGGGCGATTTCCCTACAAGGATGCGAACCATTCCACTTTTATGCCAGCCCATTTGGCAACTGATAAAGTGAAATGGAGAGGTCCTGGCCAGTGGGGCTTCGTGGTAGTGCCCTGGGACCCATGGAAGGGGACACTGTTGTTTCTACCTGAAGCAGTTCTGCTCACTTAACATTTCCTTAAGCCCCACCGCAGACCTTCTTTGGTCTGCTTCTTTGGGGAGCTCTCTGCCTCCTACATCTACTCCTATCCACCAGGGTTCACTCTTTAAGTGAAAGGTCAAATTGGAGACTGCAATTCTTCACCCCTCCCTGTAACAACATCCTTGCTGTAGCCTCCACATGGGCAGAGTATATTTTCCTTTTATTTGTGGGGCAGGGTATGCGGAATCCCGCTCTGTTGCCCAGGCTGGAGTGCAATGGCACAATCTCGGCTCACTGCAACCTCCACCTCCTGGGGTTCAAGTGATTCTCGTGCCTCAGCCTGCCAAGCAGCTGGGACTACAGGCGTGCACCACCACGCCTGGATAATTTTTTGTATTTTTAGTAGAGATGGGGTTTTTCCATGTCGGCTAGCCTGGTCTCCAACTCCTGACCTCAAGTGATCCACTCGCCTTGGCCTCCCAAAGTGTTGAGATTACAGGCATGAACCACCATGCCCAGCCACTTTCCTACTCTTTGATTTTCAGCTTGGCTCAGTAACTTGCTTTGGTTAATAGAATGGAACAGAAATGATTGTGCCAGCTCCAAGCCTAAACCTTAAGTGGCCTGGCAAGCTTCCACCTGCTCCTTCGTGCTTCTGCCACAGCCGTGAGCACAGCTTTTCCTGGGTAGCTGCTGCTCCTTCAGCCTGGGGACCATATGAAGCAGAGCTTCCCCAGACAACTCACAGATTCATGAGTAAAATAAATGCTTGGTGTTGGGTGCTACTGAGGTGTTGCAGCTATTTGTTATGCAGCAAAAGCTGACTGATACACTCTGTAACAGATCCTTCCTGGAAGATCTGATTCTTCTTCTTGTTCTTATCCATTTGGCCTTGATTCTTTGGACCATTCAGCTAGCTCCTAAGTCATATGGAAATTAGACTCCACTCCTATGTGCAGTCCCAGCCTGTGCCAAGGACCTCAGCTCAGGTGAGAGTCCTGGGCCTCCAGCTTGTCCCATAGGATTAGAATCTCTAGGATGTCCTAACAACAAGTAGGAAAGAACATGTGCATCTTAGTCACTGGGATTTGGGTTATGGGCACTAAAAATAGCTAACACTTACCCAGCAGACACTAACAATGTGTGAGGCCCTGCACTCAGGAGCCACGTGTGTTATTTCGGGTATTCCTCAGCCTTCTAGTACACACAAAAAGACTGATGCACTCAGAGGACTTTCCCGAGCCTCACAGCCATGTGGAGAGAGAGCTCAAACCCACCTGTGTCCAGCTCCAGAGCCCACACCATGCCACTGCCCTGTGTTGACCCAAATTGTGTGACTCACTCTGTGCCCTGTACACTAGGTTGGCAGACAAGGCCATTTCCATCACAGCTGAGCTCTCTCCCAATCTGTGCTCAGGGCCAGAAAGCTAGGCCCTGGATCGGTGGTGGCTGCCATTTTTGCCATTGCTCCCTCCTCCCAGTCCAGACCCTGCACTGCAGGTGGATTCCTAGACAGGAACTGTGGCAGGAACCTGAAAAGGACAGATCCCCTGTGCTGCATCCTGCTAAGCAGCAGCAAAGCCTTGGGGAGCCACTCTGTGGCTAGTAGAACTTAGAACTCAGAGGAAAGGGAGTAGTGGGGTGAGCAGAGAGGCTTTCCAGAAGCTTTTGGGGGGAGCACCATGTGGCTTGTGGGAAGACTGGATCATACTGATCCTCCAGGGAAGAGTCCAAGCCCCCTGGTGCTGCTGAGAATTGCAAAACCACAGCAAGACAGAGCTGGAGATGGCCCTAGAGAACTTTGGTTTCAACCTCCCACCTTGCTTTACAGATAGGGAGACTGAGGCCCACTTCTTTGCAATACAGTGTCTCACTCCTATTCCCAGGAGTATCAGCAAGAGTCATGCTGTCAGGGCAATGCATTAGTCTCCTTATTAAAATATCTATACACTGTTGTCTTTGATTTAACCTGAGATTCTAGCCCTTAATACCAATTCTGGACCTTGCACATTTATTACTATTAGAGTGCTTGATCATTCGCCTGAGCGTGGAACATGCCAGGCCACCATGGAGCCAGACACCGTCCTAGATCCTGTGTGGTTGAAAGGGACACGTCTGCCTCACATGCTGTCATGGAGCTCTGGTTTAACTAGGTGGGGATGTTTATATGGGAAAACCTGGCCCCTTCAGTGCCCTCCCCACTGCACAGGTCCACGGACAGCTGAATCTGTCCCTCCTAAAGCTCTCCCAGGATGGGAGTGTGCTTCTGCACAGACATGTGCCGCTGTCACCAGGAGGAGAAAGTGCTGCTCGCTCCTTTGCTTGTTTTCCACATCCTCACCAGACTCTTCCCACCTCCCATCGGGGTGCCTCATGTGAGAAATGGTGTTCACTTCCTGGGAGATTTACTCCTTGGAATGGAAACCAAAGGTGGGCTTCATTTCTGGTCAAGAACATTTCATCTGTCTTTTACCAGTTCCCTGGGAGCAAGGAAGAGAGGCCCTCCATCCATACCTTTCCCCCTTCCCTGACATCCATCCCTCCACAGCGGGATGAGGCACCCCAGGTCCCTTGCAGAGAGGGCAGCCGAAGGTCCTCTCATAATGTCCCCAGAGACCACTGCCCAGCAGTCCCTCGGCAAGGACTGTATGTCCTCACTGCCCTTCAACAAGTCTGCCGGGGGTGACAGCCTGGCAGTTCCCCTGCCGTGGCTTTCGGAGACGCCCGGTACCCCTCTCACCCCTCCTCTGATGGGTGTAAATTGGTTCACAAATCCTGCAATTCGTTTAGCTCATGCTCTGCTGAGTTTCCTCAGCGATTTTCTGGTTTATTGCCCCTTGCCTGGTTGCTAAGATTCCTTATAAATTGCGTTGCCCTCTGCTCTGTTCTGCCATTTGTCCAGGCTCAATGTGGAAGCTGCTGTCCCGGCACTTGCTATGTGCCGGCCGCGAATCCCTCTAGCAACAGCTCTGCTGCAGGCAGGCCTGCCACCTGAATGGCAAGGCAGCAGCACGGTGAGACAAAGCCCCAAGGGCACAGAGCTAATTTATGCCACCAGGCAGAACTCATCTTTCTCTCCTGTCTCTTTCCAGAGGAGGAATCAATATATTGAGGTGGTGGGATTGCTTGGCACTCTTGAACTGTTTTTTGACACTGTCCTATCACACCCTAGGGACTGCAGATGCCTGAAAGACAGATGGACAACCTTCCACTAGCACTACAGAGACAGACAAGATGTGACTGGGAAGAGGCTAAAAGTGCAGGCTTTAGTCAGACAATCTGGGTTCAAATGCAAGCTCTGCCACTTCCTGGCTGTGTGACCTTAGCTAAGTTACTTAAGCTCTCTGTGCTTTAATTGCTCTCTAAAATAGAGGTAACGAGCACCTACGGCACTGGCCTGTTGTGAGGTTTAAATGAGATAACACGTAAAGCATAGCTCCTGGCATACAGTAAGTGCTTGGTAAACATCAACTATTAGCACTATTATCATCAACAAAATCATCTGCTGGGCTGGGGGACTCACACTTGTAATCCCAGCATTTTGGGAGGCCAAGGTGGGTGGATCACCTGAGGTTGGGAGTTTGAGATCAGTCTAGCCAACATAGTGAAACCCTGTCTCTACTAAAAATACAAAAATTAGCTGGGCATGGTGGCAGGTGCCTGTAATCCAGCTACTGGGGAAGCTGAAGCACAAGAATCACTTGAGCCTGGGAGCCAGAGGTTGCAGTGAGCTGAGATCGCGCCACTGCACTCCAGCCTGGGCGACAGAGTGAGACTCTGTCTCAAACAACAACAACAACGACAACAACATCCCAAAGCTGCATGCCAGAAGCGAGTGAACACAGCTCCCACCTCAACCCCTCACCCAGCTGACGTGTCTCCCTGCTGCAGCTCTGTTAATCTGACCACCCCTTTGGCTTGGTGTTCCTTGTCAGTTCCCTCCGTTGTCTGCCTTCCTCTCCTGCTCCCTCTGCTTAACGCTGTGGCTTCATATTCTTGAACCCTTTAATTGGGAGAGAGGAGCCCCTCATCATAACGAAAAGAGGGGCCCAGCCAGGCTTTCACTCCCACCTCTTCAGAGCAGAATTAAACATCACATTTATATAGATGCCATGTAGTTATATAATTATAGACCACATATTCATAACGTATACATATGAACTTCGATATAGATAAAATCTTTATATGGGTTCCTATAGGAAGGCTAATGTACATTCTCCTGGCATAGACCAATTTCTCAAATGTTCTCAGCAGCCACCAGAGTCCAGTGTGCTGATGAAAGCGTTCTTCCAATTAACCTTCTTTTTAGCTGTCTTTGCAAAAGGATGTGGCCACACCCTGGGGTCTCAGAAGCCACTTTTGCAGAGCTCTTCACAGGGACTAAGAGGTGGAAGATACCTTAGAAGTCATTGAACTCAAACTCTTACCAAGCCCAACAACCTTTAGTCAATGGATACTGAAGATCTTCTCCACAGAGGAAGAGCCTGTTCTGCTGATGGATGCTTCCAGAGATTAGACAGTTATTGCTTAAGTTGAACTGCAATGTATTTCTCTATAGTTCCTCCACCTCTCACCCTGTTCATTCTTTTCTCATGGCCAACAGTGGAGAAGTCTAGCCTTTTTTTTTTTTCCTCCACTGGCAGCAATCCGAAGGTCTAGCCTTCTTAAACACAACAGGCTTTTCAAACTGTTAAAGTTGCCCTCCCATCTCTCTTGGGCCCTCTCTTCTCTAGGCTAAATATCCCAAATTCCCTCAAACATCCAGACCCAGTTTCCTAACTCTTCTTCATCCCAGTCTTCCCTCTGACCACACTCTGGTTAATTAACAGGCTTCTTAGAATGTAGACCTGGGCCAGGCATGGTGGTTCACACCTGTAACCCTAGCACTTTGGGAGGCTAAGGCAGGCGGATTGCCTGAGCTCAGCAGTTCGAGACCAGCCTGGGCAACACAGTGAAACCCTGTCTCTACTAAAATACAAAAAATTAGCTGGGTGTGGTGGCATGTGCCTGTAGTCCCAGCTACTCGGGAGGCTGAGGCAGGAGAATTGCTTGAACCCAGGAGGTGGAGGTTGCAGTGAGCTGAGATCATGCCATTGCAATCCAGCCTGGGCAACAGAGCGAGACTCCATCTCCAAAAAAGAAATGTAGAGCTGGGCCTGGGTGTAGCATGAGAAGCCCAGCGCCCTTCTATACTCCTATAACATGATTACCATGTTCATTCTGTAATCTAAAACAGAATTGGCTTTTCAGTTGCTATGACAACTAAAACCTCTCTCGGATCTTTTCCACAAGGACTGATGCTAAGCCATGGATCCCTTAACTGCACTTGCAAAATTGATTTTTGAAACTCAAGGTGGAAATTTACCTGTGTTCCTTGTAGTCTTTGGTTTGGCATCTCAATTTTCCTCTACAACGAGGGATACAGCTTAAAAGGGAGTGGACGTAACCACTCCAGCACTGAGTGAAGCTCGAATCTTTACAGTGCCCCTGTGACATTTATTTTCACCAGCATCTGTCGTGGTGCTGCATACACAGTAGATACTCAGTAATAGCTGAATCTGCGTCTGACCTGCTGTGTCACCTCCTAAATCATAAATTCAAATATATGATAACATGTGAAAGTGCTTTTAGTGTCAAGTACTGTGCAAATATCAGTTATCTTTAATGCTGCTGCTATTATGGCCATTAAACATACTGAAAGCAAGAGTCATGTGTTATTTTTCTCCATCTCCATAGCACCTGGAATAACGTCTTTTGCGCAGCAGGTGCTCCATAAATGTTGGCTGAATTGAATTGAAAGAGCTTGCACAACATCTTAGATATGGACTTAGAAAAAGAAAGTCCAAACGTGAATGGAAGGCTCTGGCTGGAGTGGCAGGAGAGGATGGCATAGGATAAGAGGGGACAAGGAAGAGACCTCTGAAAAGGAGACACTGGGGCTCTGCGGAACCTGGAGAGCATAGTTTCCCAAGGTTTCTATACTGTATCAGTTAACTGTCACTACATAACTAACACAAGCATTTATTATCACTCATGAGACTATCATTCCACAGGGAAGATCCAAACCAGGCTTGTTTGACCTCAGCTGGGCTCTTGCATCTGCAGGTCAGCTGCTGGGGCAGCCTGAGACCCTTCACACATATGCCTGGGGGATGGCTGGCCACAGGCAGAGGTGGAGGGGTGGCTGGGCCATGTGTCTGTCATCATGCACTTGGCCAGCTCATGCTTAGTCACTTGGTGGCTTGACCAGTTTCCAAGAGGAAAAGCAGAATTATGCAAGAGGTCCTGAGGCCTTGGCTTCGAGCTGGTACATTGTCACTTCCACTGCATTCTATTGGCCACAGCAAGTCACAAATGCAACTTAGACTTAAGGGATAGGGGGAAAAGCCCTCCACTTCTTCATGCGGGAAGCTGAAAAGTCACATTGCAAGTGGTGTGGATACAGATAGACATGAAGAAATGGGGTCGTTTACCATCCTTCCCTTTGTCTCTCCCTCTCTTCCTTCTATCCATCCATGCTTCCAGCCAGTACACATTGATTGGATACTGCTGTTGGACAGGACCATGCTAGGTGCTGGAGACATGGCTGGAGAATGTATATATTGGTGACATGAGCCCCAGACTTTCGAAGGGAGTTTCAACCAGAAGAAAACCACCATCGAAATGGATTAGGAGGGCTGCAAGTGCCCATAGAGCTGCCTCCATGGGCATCTGTCACCTCTGCCTTGCTGTGGTCACAGAAAGGTGGTCCCTGTGCAAATGCTTGTCAATGCTCACTTGCTTTGGTGACAGGCGGAACCCTGATGCCCATCCTTGCTGCCACTGCTGCCGGAGTCCTGAACAATTTATGAACTTAGCCAGTCACTGCACACATTGCCATGCCACACGTCATTCTAGCCCTGGCAAGGACATAGATGACCTGATGGGCCTCCTGAGGGCCCGAGGAGCTCAGCAGCTGTAATCGACTACAGAACTCTCCCAGGGTGACTGGGAACAAAACTGAGACCACTGGGCCGGGCAGCCCAGGATAGAAAGCCCTGTTCAGAGTTCTTGGCAGGGCACTGTTACAGCTCAGTTTTATGAGCTCTTAAATCTCAACATTTTCTAAAATGAGGGAGCTGGACAGAAAGATTAAGCACTGCCAGGCCCTTTAAATCATCAGCGCCAGCTATCCTGGGGGCTAGATTTGTTTTAGACCCTGGTGTGATCTCTATGTCGAAGACCCAGGGAAATGAACAGTGGATAAGAGCTTGAGCTCCTTGCCAAGTTCTACCACTGACTAGCTGTGTGACCTTGAGCAGGTGAACCAACTTCTCTGTGCCTCAGTTTCCTCTTCCAAGAGCCATGTCATAGGATCTGATGACTCTGAGAGATTTGATGGCGTCTACCTCTAGGAAGAACCCCTCCACTCCCACCTCACCCCCAATAACCTGGAAATGCAGGAGAGCCAGGAGTAATAGTTCTGTCAGAGTCCCCACCTCTTAAATCAGTCACAGTCAGAAAAAGATGCCCTGAGTCCACTCACACAACCCAGGCCCCAGAATACCCTGTAATCCCTCAGCGTCCCTTGGGCTCAGGGTATAGATGCACCTGGGTTACTATCACGCTTCTAACTTGCTGATACCTCTGGACAATTCGCTTAGCCTCCCTGAGCCTCTGAGAAGCACCACGATGCTCCTGGGACATCCATAGAGCAAATGCACACCAGGTATGAAAATCCTTCGGAGACTGTAAATCTCTGTGTAATACATTCATTCATTCAACAAGCAACTACTGAGCCCCACGCACCAAGCACTCTGCTGGGCCCTCGAGGTAGAAAGGTGAGTGAGGCTCCATCCTTGCTTGCCAGAGGCTCATGGCTGCATGGAGAGGGAATTTGCCAGCAAGCACCTATGACAGAGAGTCAGGGCCCTCGGGGAGCCCACAGGAGAGGTCTCCCCGGTGCCTGAGGGTCAGGGAGGCTCCACGGAGGGGGCAGTTAGAGCATCATGGACCGGAAGGAGCTGGCCAGGCAGAGGGGGACGTGAGTGTTCCAGCCACAGAGAGCAAGCAGCAGGGGAATCACAAGGAGGGCGAGTGCCATGAGGGGCAACAGCAAGTGTCTGCCAGGGCCTGGGGCCTGTCTCAGCAGAGAGAAGGTTAAGATGGAGGAGTGGCTTGTGGGCCATGCTGAGGGGGCTGGGTTGTAACCTGAAGGGTGTGGGCTGTTAATTAGCAGCATTAGCAGCAGCAGCAGAATGCAGGAGCCGTGCTCACTGCAGTGCTAACAGCTGGTATTTCCTACACACTTAATATGTGCAGAGCCCTGTGCTATGTCCCCACATTCTCTCACGTGTTCACCACAGAAGGTAGGGCTGGGTATTGTCTGTATTTTGCAGATGAGGTGACTTTGTACTGAGCCTGAGGCCACCCAGTGAATCTGAAGCAGAGTCAGCCGCAGTCCCATACTCCTCTCTGGGACCCTGGATAAAGTACAGCCTCCCCCCTAGGGTCTCCCAGATCCCCAGGGGCCCCAGTGCAGGCTTATCCACTGACATCTGCGGTACTCCTCCCTCTGGGCCTGCCTGTCTCCCTCACCCAGAGCCAGCACCACCTGGCCTGTATTTACCCTCCCTTCCCAGGGCCTAGCGTGGAGCCTGCCAGGAAGCCCTGTCCCCAGAGAGTGCACTTTGAAATCCTCTTCATTAGGCTCCTAATGGGGGAAATTTAAACTATGAGCTTGAAGCTTTTCAGGGCAGCGAATAATATTTACGGTAATATTGTTTTAGGAGATCAAATATTTATAATAGTGTAGACTCCATCGTATTGCCCGTTGTCTGAGTTTCTGGGGCTGCAGCAGCTGCATTATGAATGGACCCAGTCATTAAAATGCTTTCAAAATGATCTGTGCTCCTGGTAGCTGCTCTCCAGGGACCATGATGTGTCCTAGTGTGAGAGACACTGCCCAGGGCTCAGTAAGCCAGGTTCCTTCTCTAGCAGAGACATGGGGATGGCCACCCTTCTCCCTGCTCCCTCGACTGGGGGATCCTGGGTTCCTAGTGATAACCCTTATCACATGACATTGTAATTACCACCCGTGTTAATGGATTCCTCACCGAAGAGTTCCTTCCTTAAAGGGCAGGACAGTGTCTATCTTCTGAACAGTTGTTTCCACAGGGCCTAGCCCAGTGTCTAACACACGGTAGGGACGGGGTCTGAATAAATGATCACGGAATAAACAACATGCCTCTGAACTCAGAATTTTCTTTAAGAGCCAGTTGTGGATCCATCAAAGGAAGATTTTGCTGCATCTTTTTTTCTCTTGTAAAGTTTTCTGCCTGTGCTTTCTCACCATGAGCTCCATCTTCCAAAGGCACATTTTCCTTTCGCCAAAGTTGGAGTCACCCTTTCCAGGCCTAAAGTGCATTCTTGGCTTAACTTGCTTTTTCTGAGCCATTTTCTTCTTTCTCATCCTCATCATATGATATTACTACTTTACAATTAAGAGAGGCTTATTTTATTTGTATTATTACTGCATGATTATTCTTTGTTATTTCCCTGTCTTCTTATCACAAATCATTACCCCCTTGGTCTTCAGCAGACTTCTCTAAACCGTCTCCAGTTTGAGGATGCCCAGTGACTAACATGCATTCCATGCTCCAGCCAGAGCCAGTCCATTGCTGGGTTCCGCAGGAGGCAGAACAATGTCTTCTAGCAGGTGGACAGCATCCAGGCTTCCTGGCCTTTAAAGAATGTCTTCCTGCAAATAACTGCTGAGAATAGTTTGCAGGGACTCGAGGACCCTTTACAGGTTGAATTTGATACCTCAGTAGGATTCAGCTCAGATTAGGGAGACAATGACCCCGATGCCAGGATATTCCTTTCTCCTGAGGACACTTCCCAAGTCAACTGATTGAGCGGCAGACCCTATGAACGCTGGGGCCCGGGCCAGCATCTGTGATGTGGCGTTTACACATGCAGCCTCTATTTGCATGGACAGAATGAGATGGACAAATCAAAGTGTGGCCATGAAGTCACAAGGCTATGTTTATTTCATGAAGTCCTAAGGCTGATTTTCTGGCTTGGCCCTGACAGCCAAAAGAGGTCGTCAGTGTTTCATATCAATTCTGTTAGATACAAAGTATAATCAAATACTTTTTGAAAATTTAAAATAACTTTCATTTATCAGTTTGCCTGTACACATGGACAATTACCACCTCCCAGAATGCTGATGGATTGGTGACAAATGATTCCTTTCGGACCTCCTGCTTACTTATGTGTTCGATGATTTTACCCTTTATTATAGATCAGTGGTTCTCAAACTTGCCCATGTGGCTGAGCACCTGGAAGTTATGGGGCTTTTTGCGGAACACCATGAAATACTGATATATTTAATCCCATTATATGAGCCAGGAACAATTTTACTAGCAGAAAATATGACTATATTAATGTGTGCAATATAATATCACAACCACAAACACACGTGTTCTAGAAAAAAAATAATAAGCTACCAAGCTGAGATTGGCTGCGTGCGAAGTTTCTCTTAGCATCTGCTTGCTGCTTGTTCATTCATGCTGTGGGCTCCGAAGTCTGCCCAGCAGTGGAGGAGCAGTATGTATAAAAAATTAAGGATCGGGGGTGAGAAGACTGAGGTGTTGTGTGCAGGAATCCAGTCCATGAGAGTTCAGAAAGCCCCTTCCAGCTCCCCAGATGTAGGACTCTGGTGTCAGAAGTGCCCCAGGGCTGAGGGCAGTTCCCCCAGGGTCACCAGCACTGTCCTGAGCCCAGCAGCCACCAGCATCTGGTTGAAGTACCGGATTCCAGTGTGACTTGGGCTGCTGCTGAGATGATATGTCTGGGCCCCATGTGCTCACGCTTTCTTAAATTACCTGAGCAGATCTCTTCCTTGTAACCATGGCAAGCCAGTAGGCATAATGGGAAGGATGGAAAAGCAAGAATCAAAGAGAGAGGCACCAGGGCCATCTGCGCAAGATTCAAAGAGAGAGGCACCACGACCGCCCACGTCACCCGGGACGGTGCTCGCCTGGGTACTTCAGGGTGAACTCATCTTTGGCCTGAGTTTATGCTGGCTGAGGATGAGGATGAGAGGCTCTGGACCCCTCTTCCTCTCTTTCTTCAACAACCCACCCTGGGTCTCCTGCCTGTTTGTGAGCCACACTCTTCATGGACTCAGCTCTTCGATGAATGTTTTCATCACTTAGTTCTGTCCCCACTGGATCCATTTCCGACAGCTGCCATAGCAAATGACCGCAGACGTGGAGTCTGAATACAGCAGAATTTATTCTATCACAATTGTGGAGGCCACAAGTCCAAAATCAGTAACACAAGGTCCAAATCAAGGCGTCAGCAAGGCTGTCCTCCTTCCAAAGGCTCTAGGGAAGCCTCCTTCCTCGCCTCCTCCAGCTCCTCGTGGCTCCAAGCACCCGTTGGCTCATGGCTGCCTCCCTCCAGCTCTGCCTCTGTCTTCACATGGCCCTTCTCTTCTTTCTCTCGTAAGGATTTAGAGCCCACCCAGATAATCCAGGATAATCTCACCTCAAGATCCTTAATTTGATCACATCTGCAGAAACCATTTTTCAAATAAGGTCACGTTCATAGGTCCCAGGGGGTTAAGGCATGGCCATATCTTTTGGGGGCCACTATTATACCCACCAAGACAAGCTCACTCCGAATGGGAAGTCTCATTACCTGGGATGATGCTGGTTCACCCGTCTATCCCTCCTCTGGGGGTCCCTTTTCCTCAGTCTGACTCTTGCCCAGAGTCTTGGCTTAATATAACTGTGGGGCCTAGAACCTGCCTGGACTCTGTCAGTAGCTGGTGGGGACTGACCCCACCAGCAGGCAACCCTCAGAGGCACATTTAGCTTCAGTACTATCTCATCCTAAGATCAGCACATCTGACCTCCTGGAAGGAGAATTTTCCATCCAGACTATGATTGACTCTAAGTTGAGACATCATTAAAAAAAAGATCTCTTTAAAGATAGCTCCTGAGAGATGATCTTTTGGGTACAAAGTTGACAATACAAAAGAACAAAATAAAGTGTGTATGTTCTACAGTTAGGATCTGACAGAAAGGTGATCACCATTTTGATTAAAACTGAGTCTTTCTGGGGCCCCTGGAAAGTCTAGTTCTCTCTGCCCCTGGGCAAATATTGTCCTTAAGATCATGAGTATAATAAAAGCAGTGACGCTTGAGAATAGTCGGCCTCTGGGTGATCCTTTCAGGTGACAAAGCCCCCTGCAAAGTCTAGAAAGTGGACGTGGTCACCCTTCCCCCAGAGGCATTCCACCATACCAGGGAGCAAGGGTCCCTAAATTCACCCCAGTAATCTCTTTCTGCTCTGTTGCTTCCAAAATGCTTGTCACCTACCAGGGGATTATCATTTCATGTGCTGCTTGTCATCAAAACTGTCAAACTTCCTGCTCTTATATATTCATTTGACCATTTGGATTTTCCATCTCATTGTCTCTTGTCTGCAGTGCAGAACTATAAGGAGCCTTGGTTACTCTTTCCAATCCCAACAGTTTTTCTCTCCTTTCAGAAGGTGAAACCAAACAAGGGAAGATGACAAGGACCCCTTTTCTGGACCCCAGCCCCCTAGCACCCAGGGCAGAGGGAGTACTTCCAGTCAGACCCCATCCTGAAACAAAGCACAGAATGTGACCTCAGTGCATTTCATAGAGAGCAGGGAGGCAGGAAATTCTGACACTCATTACTCAGTGTAGCTCACTTCCTGGCCCAAGTCATTAGGAAATTATCTGTTTCTTTTAATGCCTGTGCCTCACCAGACTGTGAACTCCCAAGGACAGAGATAATAATAGCACTAATAGCCACCATTTATTCAGCTCTTACTATGTGCCACACACTGCTGTAAGTACTTAATATACATAACCTCATCTAATCCTCACCGCAGCTCAGTGAGTGGGGTGCTGCCACTGTGTCCATTTTGGAGCTGAAGATACTGATGAGCGTAAGGTTAAGTGACTTGCCCAGGGATGGAGCTGGAATTTGAATTCAGTCCAATGAGCTCCAAAGCCTCTGTTCTTAATCCCAGCACTCACCACGGTGCCTGGCACACAGTAGGTGTTTAATAAAGCATAGTGAAAGGAAGAAGTAAATAAATGAATGCCTTATCCCTGCTTCCCTCAGCTCAGCCTGTGCAGACACCCCTCCCGCCATCAGCACTTCCCAGCACAGTGACTCTGCACCTGGATCCTGCAACCGTGCCTCAGATCTCATGACCTGAGTTTTCCTGTAAGTTCCTGGTCCTGGTGCCTTCTGTGCTGCTACGATGCATGAGGAGCATGAGATTCTGGGAGGAGGAGAGCAGGTCATAGTTTCTGAACAGGAAAATGTCCATCCAGAGGCCAAAGTTATCTGCAGAGACTCTTATGGGTGTGGCCATCATAGGGGCAAGATGGGTGATTTGGCTCCCCTCATTACCATATTTCCCCCTCTCTTCTTACCACCTGTCTTTGGATCTGAGCTGCTGAGAAAGAGGCCTAAAGTAAGTATGCCGAGAGTCCTGGTCCCATGGGTGCCCCACTGAGAAGCACACAGTGTGCTTGGATGAGAACCTCAGAGAGCAGAAGGGTTCCTAATGGTGACTGAGAGGTAGAGGGACAAAGGTGGGCTTTGGAGCACAGCAGACTGGCACTCCTTCCTAGCTAGGTGGCCTTGGACACATCTCTGTAAACTCTCTAAACCTGCCTTTGCTCATCTGTGAAATCAGCACAGTCGGATGTACCTCAATTGTAAAGATTGGTAAGATGGAAATATGTGGAGAGCCCACCTCTTTCTCTCCAGGCCTGGCCTGGGAACTGGACCACAGGAGGTGCTTCACCTTGGGGCCTTCCAGAGGGTCTAAAACCCCAACATTCCGAGGATGTGAAGTTCAGGCTTGAGAGCCAGCATCGGGGTTTGGGTCTCAGCTCTGGAGCTTACCAGGCACAAGTTTTCTCTATGCCTCAGTTTCCCCAACTATGAGGTGGGGTGTTGCGCTGTCACTCCCTCATACTTGTTGTGAGGATGAAGCAAGATAAAAGGTTCCATAACTGTCCATATTACCAGTAACATCACAGCAACAGCAGAAGCAGTACCTTCATCATGCTCCTACCTCATCACCAGGAGAAAGGGAAGGACCCTTACCTGCAGGGGCCAGGGTGAGAAGGCTGCTCCTCTCTCTGGGGGTACCTGACATAAAAGACTCCAGGAAAGAACTCGGAGTCTTTAGAATCCTGCGCCTCCCGCAGAATGTTCAGACTCCCCACTCCCCTGGCCAGCCCGCAATAGGAGAATACCTCTTCTCCAGCAAAGATTACGGAACTGAGGTCTGGGGCTCTGCAAGGAAACAGACCTGGGAGGAAATCCGGTTCCATCACATGTAACCTTAGGCAAGTTACTCAACCTCTCCGAGGCTCAGTTTTCTCGTCTGTCAGATGGGGGAGAATCATAGTATCCAACCTCATAGGGTTATTGTGAGTCTTCCATGAGATAATGCGTGTAACTCATTGAGAACAGACTCCAGCAAACAGTGAGTACTCAGTAAAGTTTGGCTGCAATCTTCTCCATTTGTACAGAGCTTTACAGTTTATAAAGCATTTTCACATTGACTTGACAATCTAATCCTAAAGGTAGACCCCAGAGGGCCTCTAAATTCATCAAGAACTGGACATTCCAAGATAGGAATTATCCTTGTTTTACAGAAAAGCACAAGGCTCAGAAAGATTACACAACAGGCCCAAGGCAGGGCCAAGCCTGTGTGACACTGGAGAACGTGCCCTAGTCATGGTGCCAGGCTATTTCTCAACCAAGGAAAAATGTCACCACACCCATGAAGGCATTTAATTTTGCCACAGCTTTGTGGATCTAAGTTACTTCCTTGCACTGGCTGTGCTGGGTAAACAGCTTTATCAATGTGTCACCTCCAACAAGAGGCCACAGATACACGAGGCCAAGGCTTGGATGTTGTGATACTGTCAACAGCTACCCACCCATTTTCATCCTGCAAATAAATGCCTGGAGTCCGGCCAGTGGGGCAGGGCGACCTCAGTAGAGATGAAAGTGGAGCTCTGTTGACCAAAGCCCCCAAGCTAGAGGCCAAATGGCCCCTCCCCGTGTTGTTTTCCAGTGTGTTTTCTCTGTTAAAATTTAGGCTGCATCAGTCCCCTGTTGGAAATTGTGCTCTTGCATATGTTATGAAAGCTGTGGCCATGTTCGTGTACCCCAAACACTTGTACGCTGACCCAAGGGATCTCTTTAGCGAAAAGGCTGAAAGGCCTGAGTAATCCCCAATTTTGAAAGACGCCCTTTTAAGTAAGCTGCCAAAGCTAAACCCAAGCATCCGCAGATGCATCTTGTGTCTAAGAGAGCAAAGAGCGAGAAGTAGTGACATCCCCAAACGGTTTATTCTAAAAGAAGAGAACATGTCCATTAGCCTCCTGGGCCCACCATGGAGCCGCCCCCAGGCTGCCGTATCCCAAAATGTGTTCCATGGAATATTCTGAGGATGTTAGTAAATACTCCACCAGGGGCAAGAGGACATAGGAGGAGGGGGCTCCACTGTCGGATAAGTTTGGGAAACTCTAAAGAAAATTAAACAAATGTCCTTCCTTCTCAAGCCTTTGAAAGTGCCAATGTGGATGGGCTACAGGAGAAGGTTCCAGAACTCAATGCTTCACAAACATGTTTGATGGCCCCTGCCAGAGGATTCTCTCTTCTTCCATCTTGGTGGCATGGGGCTGCTGTGTGGTGAGGTCAGAAATGTCAGTGTCACCGTCCAGGGAGTTCCATAAAGGCAGGGACCTGCCCATTCAGCTTTGCTTCCCCAAAGCACCTGGCACAGCACCTGGCTTATAGGAGGCAGTCATAAAAGTTCATTGGATTTAATTGAATTCTACAGGCCGTTTAATGGGCATTTGTCAGCAGCTTTCCAAGGTCTTTGTCCTTGGAATTCTAGAAACAGATTTTAACACTCCCAAGTGTCCCTGAGTTCTTGGAACAGCTTCCACCTTGGCCTCAATTAAATGTAGCTTAAAGTCCTGTCTAGGACGTCACTGGCTTCTGAGAACTACTCCCTGGAATTGGTGGCCCTCACCCTTACAGGGAAGGGAGAAGCAATCTGCTCCACAGGGGTTTAAGAACCAGCTTCTCCCTTCCCTAGAGTGGCTCAGCCAAATCACAGACTCCGTTTTCACATCTGAAAACAAGTTTGATTAATTCCTAGGCTCACACTGAGGATTTAACTAGCTAACAGAAGTGATGGATCCTGCAAATAGTAAGTGCTTCCTCACTAGTAATTCCTTCCCTTGTTATAGTTCCAAAATCCTGAACAAGGTAGAGACAAGTTCAACCCAAAAGGCTGGAGAGGGGCCCTTGCAGAGGGGAAAAATGCAAACTTTTAATGGACAGTTATTACAAGTGCCAAGGAAGGGCTCATAAATGTGAAATCCACAAACAGCGAGGCTATACATATCTTCAGAATCCCAAGGTGAATTCCTGGCTGAGCAAGCCCAGCTTACAGAGTTCCTCTACTTGAGGGAAGGTATTTGCACTTAGTCAAAACCACAGAATACCTAGTACTTAGCCTGAGGTTTTAGCAAATAATTTATGACCCTACCACCAAACTCTGCTTCCCGTTCTAAGCACTTACGCCTGTGCTGTGTAGCCGCAGCTCATGGCCAGCAGGGTGTGCTGGACTGCGGAGGGCCAGAGGAGTGGGCCACACACCTGGGCCAGGGCCCAACTCGGCCACTCATAGCCATGGGATTTGGGACAAGCTAATGTCTCTGAGAGTCAATTTTCCCGCCTGTACAACGGGAATCATGATGCCTTCCCGCTGAGAATGCCATAAAGATGAAATGAGCTCAAGCGCAATGAAAGGACTTTATAAACCAACACGAGGTTCTGCCATTCAGAGAGAAGCTGTCATAGTTCTCTTTCTTGGAAGAAGCCCAGTGATGCGCCCAGGGCATCCGATGTGCCCCATGGACTCCCCAGTGGGAGGAGGCTCATCTCTCTGGAACGGATCTTGCAGCATCAGCCATGCCACAAGTGGGAAGAGGGAGAAACAGGTCTGGTCTTTGGCATTACTAATCTTGCTGCTGTTCTGTACCTGTGAGCAAGCAACCTACAGTGTTCTTGGGAGGTGAGCTGTGTGGGTGCTTGTGGCTTAACCTACACCCCATCACCCAGGCACCCATACGCATAAGTTTGCCTGGTTTCCACCTGTTGTCCCTATGTATTTATAAACAAAACTCCCTTTTACTCTCAGAAGTGTCCCAGATTGAATAACTCACGTGGTACTCCCTGACTTAGGACATTTTCCTGGAGCCACAACCAAGGAAATGGAACCCCTTCCCAATCCCACTCCCCACGTGTAAACGATCAGACACCACACCTGGGCTCCCCTTGGAGACCTGCTAGTCAACTTGCTTGCTTTATAGTTGAATAAACTAAGGCCGAAAGAGGGCTCAGGTGCTGTTCCCGAGTTCACCCTGATGGGGATCTCCACAAAGAGGCCAAAAGCCTCTTTGTGTTCTGATTCACTGTTCCCCCTTGCTGGGGACTGGCTGGCAGTTTCCTCCTGGGGACATGACTTGAGGGCAGGCATGGAGGGTCACAGCACAGGAGATGGGCCAAGGGTTATTCCTCCAAGCAGAGCCCAGGGACGCATCTCTCTCAGCTAGGTGCCTCACCAGCAGGACATTCAGGTGCAGTGATGGGCGCAGACCAGCAAGTGTGCAGTGGAGGATGTGGGAAAGGCTCCAGCAATGAATGCTGAGGCCGAGGCCTGTCCTGCGCCCTGGAGGGAGGCCAGCGTGGTCTGTTTCACCTGGTGCTCCTGACAAAAACCTTCCCAGGGCAAAGACTTTGTGAGTCCCCCCAGAGCCTGGCAAGGGAGGTGGTCTTGGCCCTACCCTGAATACAAAAATTATCTTGGAGAACCTCTGCCATTCCCTGGTGTGCTGAGAAATTCTGAACTGGAACATCTTGTCCATCCAACATAGGCACGTCCCAGTTCCCCCGTGGAGCCACCTTCATATTCAGTTCCACAAGGGAGCATGTACTGTGTGCGAGGCACCTTGCCAGGCTTTGAAATGAACAGGACCCAGCCCCTGACTCTCAGGAGTCCTGTTCTAATAGAAGGGACGAGGCAAACGCATTCTCCAGAGAAGGACAATGCCAGGCAGGGGAGAAAAAAAATGCCAGTGAGACACTTTTAAAAAAGGGAAAGTCTGCATGTGCAAAACCATTCTTTGAAATCATGCATTTGGTTACGTGCATATTTGTTATGCATTTGGTTATGTGCATATTTGTTAATCTAGCTCCATGATTTTTAAGTGTTTTAAATCACAGATTTTTTTTCCAAATAAAATCTTTCCTGAAACCCCCAGTGTGTTATAACAAGACAATGATGCTGGGAGAAAGGTAAATGCAGAGTTCCTGGGGTGAAAGGAGAAGTTGGATGCCATCACCTGTACAGCCCCTAGACTCAGACTGACAGCACCAATCTGTACAATGATGAATCATGCAGCTGCTAAATTACTACCATAAAGATTATGGATCAGAAGGAAAAAAACATTGTACAGTGATGAAAAACCAAGAACAAAAGGCCAGGTGCACCATGGCTCCTACTGAGGAATTACAGGTGTGAGTAGTAGGATTTGTGGCTGGTTTTCTTTTTTTTTCTGAGATGTTGTCTCGCTATTTTGCCCAGGCTGGTCTTGAACTCCTGGGCTCAAGCCATCCTCCCACCTCGGCCTCCCAAAGTACTGGGATTACAGGCGTGAGCCACCATGCCTGGCCTGCTTGGTGGTTGATTTTCACATTAAAAAATTGTATGTCAGTGTTAATTGTGTCTCACAGGGAGGAGAGAGTGAGTACCTGTTCCCTGTTAGGGGGAGTGCTGGAGGCTGGAACCAGCATTTCAGATAAAGTGAGGCATCCAGCAGAGATCTGGGAACTGTCACGTCCTGAGGGCTAAATAGAGGCATAGAAGATGAGGAGGGAAATTGGGAGGAAAGAAACTGGGAGGGAACCAGAGCATAGAAGGTCACCCCATCACTCAGCGTCTTTTTGTGATTTCCAGGCAGCAGAGAGCTGTGTTTCTGAGCAGAGGAGTCACTCGTGGAGCTGCCTTTGTTCCTTGTTAGAAAGAGGTTCAAGGGTGGCCCCCAAGTGTGGTCTCTTGGCAAAGGAGCTCTCCCAGTTCCCTTCCCCCCAGAGCAGATTTGATTCTGTCTTTCTCATTCAGGAGCCACAGCCTGGGATGCCCTTGCCAGGGTCATTGCCAAGCCCAGTTTTCCAGACTGGGCTTGCAGGCCCTGGAGGCCCTGGGAAGCCGCCTAGCAAAGGCTGGTTCAGGGGTGGCCATAAGAGGGCGGAAGAGGGCTGGGAATGGGCGGCTGCAGCTTACGCCTCCATCCCACTCCCTCTTCTTATCCAACCTTGTGTTTCAGATCAGGAAATTGAGAGCCAAACAACCCAAGGTCACATGGCAGATTTACAGAGAGCAGGGATTGGAGCTCAGCCTCCATACTCTGGGTCCGGGACTCCCGTGCTCATCACCTTGCCTCCTTCTCCCTAACACCCTCCCTCCTTCTCCCTAACACCCTCCCACCTGCACACTCTGAGATGCTCACTGAAAGCTGAGCTCCCCTCCCGACCATGTGAGAGACCCCACAGGCATGAGCTTGCTCACAATCCATTGCCAGTGCCCGCTCCCAAGACTGCAGCTGCCAGTGAGATACGACCTGTGATTTAATGAGCTCAGTCCTTCCCGAGGCTTGATGGGTACTGTCTCACCGCTCCCAGGATCTCATCCCAGCAAAAACCCCTTTCCACGCAGGGGCCCTGCTTAAGCTGCATCCCCACAGCCTGTCTTTTCGGATGCCTCACCCTCATCTTCTGCTTAGACACAGCCACTCCCCAGCAAGGACTGTCAGAGCTGGGGGCCTCTGAGTAGCTCACCTAGAGGTTTTCCAACTGAGCCTAGAGGAGATGCCGGGGAGCTGCGGGGAGGGTGAGGTGAGGTATCTGCAGGAGTTGGGGCAAAGAATGACCTTCACTTCTGTTAGAGAAGCTTAGCTATCCATCTGTTTCATGTTACAGAGTTCCATGTATGCTTTCATTTGAACAAAGGATTCTCACTGTAAAAACATCTCCAAGCCCCTGAAATGAGCTCAAGCCCCCAGCAGGGCCTGCCTCCCCCTGTGCCGCCGGTCTTAACAGTCTATCAGCGAGACGGATTCCATCCTCTCTCCCTTGTTGTCACCTTGTGGATATTTATAGCATTACCGTGTCCACCAGAGAGCGTAATGGGCTTTTTAGGCTAAACCAATTAAACTCTCCTCCCGTAAGTCATGTCTCCTGGATCGCTTCTCTGCCCTGCTCTGAACTTGTTCTATCTTCATTATCTCGGCTCTTCATGGCAGGGGGAGGACACGGCCAGAGAGTTCACACACTGGTTCCTGGGGGATCTCTGCATCTCTTTCCGGCCCTGGCTGCATCTTGCCAACCACCACCTCTCATTCCTCGGGCTGTGTAGACATGATCCAGACCTGGGCAGTGTAGTCAACCCCCTTGTAAACTGGGAAGCAGAATATACTCAAGAGGAGGTAGTCGGTCTTTCCCTCCTTTTTTTATTTGCCCTTGCAAATATCAAGCAATATCAGCAACAATCTACAAAGAGCAAGCATCTAAGCCCATGCAAAACCCACTGGGCTGGGCACCACGAGGCTGTCACCTGCAGAGATGGCTGAGTTCGGATGTGCCCCCGGGTGCCTACAGTCGGTGGAAGCTGGCGTGGTGAAACATTTCCCAGTGTGCTATTTGTGATCCTCACGGGCTCCTGAAGATATTGCAAGCATCTGCGTGCTTCAAGGCAATGAGAGTATGTTTCCATTTATTTTCTAAATCAATAATAAAATAGTTACTTTTCTAAATGGAAGGGTGTGAGTGCTCAGAAGGCATGCCAGGAGAGCACACCTTCCCTGGGAGTGGAGATCAGTTTGGCTGTGACTCAGTCTCCAGCCCGTTAGCTCAGCACTCAGCCGAACACCACTAACCATCCTGGGTGGGTTTCACCATCATGCAGCATTAAATTCTTTTTATGTTTAGTCATACTCAGTGTAATTTACACCCAGGATGGATGGACCATTGGTTTAAGACAAGAAGCATAAGGAACACCGAGAAGGAAATACACTATCAAGTTAATGAGGAACATAAAAAATAGAATAATTCTAAAAATTTTTCTAGTACTCCATAAACCAACGCTAAAAAGAGAAAACACACTGGCAATTATGGCCAATTTGGCATTTTTATTTATTAAGAATAAAGATGATCCATTCCTGTAATGTATTTTTGAGAAGTGCTAACAAATAGCAGTTTCTGACCTGGCGAGGTGGCTCACGCCTGTAATCCCAACACTTTGGGAGGTCACAGTGGGCGGATCACCTGAGGTCAGGAGTTCGAGCCCAGCCTGGCCAACATGGTGAAACCCCATCTCTACTAAAAATACAAAAATTAGTTGGGTGTGGTGGCGCACGCACCTGTAATCCCAGCTACTCAGGAAGCTGGGGCACAAGAATCGCTTGAACCCAGGAGGCAGAGGTTGCAGTGAGCCGAGATTGCACCACTGCACTCCAGCCTGGGACACAGTGAGACTCTGTCTCAAATCAAAACAAAAAAATAGCAGTTTCATACCCTTAATCTCAATATCCAGTGGGAGAAAATCCTTTACATTAAAAAAAAAAAACTTGCTTTTTGAAATACAAAATTTTCATTAAGTTCAAATATGAGGTCCTAAAAAACATTGTTATGCTGCAAGTTATAATTACAACATGCATTTTAAAATACATTTGGTCCTCAAATGAAACATATATCAAATTAAAATTTGTCAACAAATCACTTTTTTGCATGATTAAATTAAATAGCATTTATCACCTCCTCAGTGAGGAAAATGCTCAAATTTGTCTTTATACATTATGGTTATAATTAAAGGCCATAAGGTATATTTTAATATACCTTAAAATATAATTGGTCTTAATATACTGATCTAAAATGAAATGATTACATTTAAAAATCACTCTATTTCATACCACAAAAAAATACAAAATGGTTTTTAAAAATTTATTAGTGTTATTCTCTAAATCTTTCTGGTTTTCCTCTTTCTGGGTTCGTGGCAGATTTGTACTTTTTGGGGCCCCTGTGGTGGATCAAATTTGCATGGCTACTTATGTCCAGTGACTTGTGAGTGGAAGATTCTGGGCCCTCCAGGGCTCCTCTTCCTTCTGGCATGGTGACTGGCAACATTACAAATCGTGGCTCTTCCTGCAGCCCAGCTCCCTGAGCTGCTATGATGAGCACAGCTCTCTTATTGAGCTGTCGTGGACATGTCAACTGAGTAAGAAAGAAAATCGTGGTTTTTAAGCCACTGAGATTGGGGCTATTTGTTACTGTATCTTAACCAAGCCTATCCTGACTGATACAATTCCCAAGTAAGAATATGTGAGATTATCCATCTGTTTACTTCTAGTAATAGATCATCTCTGTCCCCAGGAATGACAGTGTGGTGGGACAAGCTTGAGCCTTAGAGATAAACACCCCCAAGCTTGGGCTTTGGAGATAAACACACCCATGTTTGAATCCTGGACTAGCCACTTACTAGCTATGTGGCTTGGGCAAGTTAGCCTCTCTGAACTTGTTTTCCTCATCTTTAAAAATATGATGCATAATACCCACTGATTTAATTTGAATATATGTGCCCGTGAAATTTCATGTTGAAATGCAGTCCCCAGTGTTGGAGGTGAGAACTGGTGGGAGGTATCTGGATAGGGGGTAGATTTCTCATGAATGGTTTAGCACCATCCCTTTCATGCTGTCCTCATGATAGCGACTGAGTTCTCAAGATCTGCTGTGTGTGTGTGGCACCTCCTCTAACTCTTGCTCTTGCTCCTGCCATATGATGGGCCTGCTCTGACTTCCCCTCCCACCATAAGTAAAAGCTTCCTGAAGCCTCCCCACAGGCTGAGCAGATGTTGGCTCCACACTTCCTGTAAAGCCTGCAGAACCTTGAGCCAATTAAACCACTTATTTATTTATGTATTTATGTATTTATGATTTGAGATAGGGTCTCACTCTGTCACCCAGGCTGCAGTGCAGTGGCATAATCATAGCTTACAGCAAATTGATCTCCTGGGCTCAAGCCATCCTCCCACCCTAGCCTTCCAAGTAGCTGGGACTACAGGCGAGCACCACCACGCCTGGCTACTTTTTGTATTTTTTGTAGATATGGGGTCTCACCATGTTAGCCAGGCTGGTGGTGAACCTCTGGACTCAATCCTCCTGCCTTGGCCTCCCAAAATGCTGGCATTACAGGCCTGAGCCACTGTGCCTGGCCCTCTTCTCTTTATAAATTACCCAGTCTCAGGTATTTCTTTATAACAGGGGTGTCTAATCTTTTGGCTTCGCGGGGCCACATCGGAAGAAGAATTGCCTTGGGCCACACATAAAACACACAAACACTAACAATAGCTGATGAGCTAAAAAAAATAAAAGATAAAACTGCCCAGAAAGTTTACAAGTTTGTGTTGGGCTGTATTCAAAGCCATCCATGGGCCATGGGCTGGACAAGCTTGCTTTATAGAAACACAAGAACAGCCTAACACACCCACCCTCACTGGCAATTAGAGAGATTAGAAATAGCTTATGGAAAAGGTCTTACACCAAGTCTAACAAGTAGACACTTTAAAAAAAGAAGCCATTATAAGATAAGTTAGTAAATTTCTATGATGTTTATCTGCCCAGCACCCCTTTCTCATGTTCCTTTCTTTTGGCAACTACTCCTCCATCTCTCTAATTATGATTCTAGTGAGGTTGCCAATCACAGTGGTCTGTGCCCTGGCTAAGAGGATGGACACGTAACAAGGCCTTGTCAATCCCCTTTTCCATTCAGAGTGATTGGCCAAAGGGCTGGGCATATGAGCAAGCGGGGCCAATTGGGACACTTTCATGAGATCTGCCATGAGGACTGGGAGACAGGCTCATCTGCCATGGATAGTGACCAGTGATGTGACAAGCCTGGAGCTAGGCAGTGGTCATATTCCCTATCCACATAGAGAACCTTTGGATGGAAGACAATGAGAAAAGCCAGGAGGTGAAGTGATGGCGAACAGGGAAAAGAAGAGGTAGAAAAAGAGAGAGAGAGGCTCTCATCAGAGTTGCCCCAGATCCATCCAGCTCCTCTAATGCTAGAACCACCTCTTTCTTCCTAGCTACATGAGTTGACAAATTTCTCATGGGTTAAGCTAATTGAGTCGAGTTTCTGTCATTTGCAATCAAAAGCATCCTGATGAATCCAGACACGTATACAACACATAAGACATGCACACACAACCAGCACAATCCGGGCAGTGTGTGATAAGCACCACAGAAGACACATCAAAGGGGGAGCACAAATTCAGAGGAGGGAGCCATCACGCCCAACTGGCTAATGCAGGTGGTGATCAGGAAGGCCTTCCTGGAGGAGGTGGCATTTGCAGCAAAGCCTTGAAGAAGGATAACCTGTCAATTGTTGTTGTATTTATTTATTTTACTTTTTTCAGCAAGACAGAGAACTTACCTCCTCTTCCCCACCCCATCATCTTTTTCAGACCTGGACAACAAAACCAGAGGTGATGTGGATTTTCCCTACTTTCCCATCACTGTTGGTGTAAAAGAAAATGTTTCAGAAAGTTTCCAAGGAGATTTTCCTGAAGACTTGCAGTTTCCCCACATCCTCCCACCCCAAATACAATCAGGTGCCAACCAAGTGGCAGGTACTTGGATACACAGGTAAACAAGACTGACATGTTCCCGACCTCAGGGAGTGCATACTCTATTGGGAGCAGTGGGGGCAAAACATTATGAATATTGTTGAGAACGCTGCAAGAAAGCAGCAAGGGGCTGAGATGGAAAATAATTGTGGGGGTAGAGGTGGAGGGCGTCCATCTCAGAGAGGGGTCCAAAGTCTGTCTGAGGAAGTTCCCCTAGAAAACACCATCACACTTGAGAGGAAACCCATCAGGGCAAAAGGACCAGAATGTTCAGAGACTCATAGGTAAGAATACAATGTGGATAGAGCCTAATAAGGATGGGGAAGCTGGAGGGGTGAGGTCAGATGGCCAAGGGCTCCACCATGCAGCCTTAATAGCCACGGAAGGAGTTTGCACTTATTGTAAGGGTGCAGGAAGTCCCTATAAAGTTGTAAGCAGGGAAATGAGAAGATTCTTCCAATTCCCACTGCTTTAAGCCTGAATCCTAACTTCTGCCCCATCAGCCCTACATGGAAGAATCTGAAGCCCTCACTCCACCCAACTGGAGTCTCCTCTTGGCAGCCAGTGTCTGCCCTTGTGACCAGCCCCCACCTCGCCTCCTGCTGCCTGAGCTCAGGCTTGACTGCCTCCCCTGCAGCCCCATTGTCTCTGACCCTGGAGCCTGCCCTGCTCTCATCACTTCTCCTGGCTAGAGCTTCTGGCAGTGTGGTCCCTGGAGCATCTGAATCAGGATCATCCAAGGAGCTTGTATAAAACCAACTCCCAAGCCCCCTCCCCAAAGAGGCTCATTGGGCAGACCTGGGGTTCTAAATCTGTAGAAGCCCCTGAAGCCTTCAGAAGAGCCCTTGAATGGAAGGCTGGGGGTCACCACATTGGAACCTTTCCCCGGGCCGGCCACCTGCTTGCTGGATCACCTATTTCACCCTCCTACCAGGCATCACCTGCCCAGCCTTCCCCAACTCCCCAGACTCCGGGGGCATGAGGCACATCTGCTAGGACCATACCCCAGACTATTTCTCAAGGGTACCCTCTCAGATACTGAATATCTGTCTGAGCCACCAGCACCTGTCTATCCCTGTGCCCTTGTTCGCCAGAGTCCCTGGCTAGTCAACTTCTCTTCTGCACAGCTTGGATCCACAAGCCTCACAGGCAGGTCCACTTCCCACACAGCCCCATGGCTAGGCATGTGAGCTTTACTATTGGACAGGCCTGTGTTTGAATCCTGGCATTGCTATAGACCAACTGGGTGGCTTCAGGCAGGAACTCACTCTCTTTCAGCTTTGGTTTCTCATCTGAGAAATGGAGCTGATAAAATGCAGTAGACTGAATGTTTGTTTCCCCTCAAATTCATCTGTTGAAATTCTAACTCCCAATGTGAAGGTATTAGGAGGTGGGGACTTTGGGATGTGATTATATCATGAGGCTGGAGCCCTTGTGAATGGGACAAATGCCTTTCTCTAAGGCACCCCAGAGAGCTGTCTCACTCTTTCCACCATGTGAGGACACAATGAGAAGTCAGCTGTCCACAATCCAGAAGAGAATGCTCACCAGAACTTTACTATGCTGGCACCCTCCAACCTCGAGAACTAAGTGTATAAGCCCTCAACCCCCATCCCACAGTCTACGGTATCTTTTTATGGTAACCCAAACTAACTATGACACCATAACTGTTACACTTGTGCTAGGAAGAGTAAATTAAATAATACATATAGCAGTACCTAATATTATAGCCAGCACTCAATAAATGTTAGCTATTACTACTATTATTGCCATGATCACTATTATTATTCCTGACAACCAAGCTCTCATCCTCTATTAAGTGATGACATACCCCTCCCTCCGGACACGAGCCTCTTCCCCCTGCTGCCCTTCCCTGCATGAGGACACTGGTGTGGGTACTGTCACACAGCAGTTTTGGAGATGGAAGATGGTAAGGAGCACCGGCCCCTCACCCAGGGTAGAGTACATGGCCTGTGCTGATTTTTCAGGAAGGAGCGGGGCGCTGAGCCTCTGTCCCCTCCTGCCATTTCTGCCACTCTGGCTAAAATCTATTTTTATCAGCTTTGCACTCCCCTGAGCTGAGATGTTTGGCTACAGGGAACAGCTTGTGGGGTGGGTTGGGGGGTACATATGGGATACGCATAACCTCCAAGCCTCTCTTTCAAATCAATTGCTTGAGTGGTTCTGCTGCTCTGGCACCTTTGCATGCTCCAGCTAGGAGACCAGCTGTCTGGGAGCTGGGACCATGGGGCCGGGCTGGGGCACGCCCCACTCCCAGATGGAAAAGAAGTTGTTTAACCAAGCTGCCTGGGGTTGACCTGAGAGCTCCAGGCTCCAGGGACAGGGCCAAGGTGGACACAAACCCACACGTGAGCCATACTGTCACCTGGCATTTGGCAGAGAGGAGGAAATGCTCTCTGAGCCCACTGTGAGGCAAAGCCACAGCTCCCGGCCTCCCAGTGATCTCCCTGGGGGACTCGTTGACTGGGCTGCTCAGCCGGGTCATCTCTTGCGTAGAGTAACACTTCCACATCTGGCTCAACAGCACCCTCTGAGGCTGCCTGTTGGCCCCTGGTCCCACTCTGTTTACTGCCAACTTGCCTTCCTGTTTGTTTTCTTATGGGAAGAGCCAGCGGGGCCAGGCAGGGCCACAGCTATTGAATGGCCCTTCTGAAGAGCAGACTGTTATTCCAGCAGCTTTGGAATGTCTAGGATGAAATGGAACTGCTGTTTGCCAGGGCAAGGAATGAGCTGACCCCTGCTGCAGCCCTGTGTATCGTATGGTGTCAGAGGTTTTAAACAACTCCACGTCTCAGATTCCAAAGCACATGGGCATCATTTCTCTGCCTGCACCTCCTAATGTCCCCACGAGGTAAGGTCAATGGGTATAAAAGCCACCACAGTCTACAGATGAACAGCTGAGATTTGAGCAGTCACATGACTGTTTCAAGAGCACTCAGGTGCCCAGTCTATGCCTCCTATTTTCCCTACCCTGAATGGAAGCTTTGGAAACCACTGTAGTTTCCCATTTGGGGCAGGGAGGCAAAACTGATAGAATGAGATTTACTTCGTATGTGAGGCAGAAAGTCCCTCAAAATTTATGAGGTTCCCAAATAGAGGGTCACCCCAGCCTATACAGCATCTTTAGGCAAAGTAGAGGAAGATTCCCCTTCCACAGCATACTTTACTTCCAATTGTTGAAAAAGTGTTGTCATGTATTGATTTTGTTAGTATAAGATGCCTGATTGCCAGGAACCTGTCATCATTCACTTATACATCTGCAGCGTATAAGACATGAATGGGGCCTCCAGGCTGCGCAATGCATCATCTGAATGTGGCACACTGGAAGGGGGACAGTGCCTCTTTCTGCTTGTCATCTCAGATCCCTCCAACATGGCCCCATCAAGACCTTTGACTTTTCCCTTCCATTCTCTGGACAGTTGGTTTGGCCCGGAATAGATAGCCCACGGTCACCTAGAGACTCAGGGAGTAGATTGATGAAGCCCTGAGACCTGAGAGGGGCCCCGGTACCTCCTACACCCTCCCCAGTACAAGAGAATGGCCAGAGGCTGCAAGAACAGGAGCCCAGGCCAACACCTATTGAAAAGGGAAGAGTGAGGTGGGAGGCTGGGCGCTCCTCCCGGCAGTGTAGGTGTGGGGTGCTGGGGTCAGGGAGAGGGAGGTAGGCCAGCATGGGGGTCTGCAGGGAGAGCAAGAAAGACGGGCACAAAGCCAAGTGCATCCAAAGAGCATTAAGGCCCTGCTCTCTCCATGAGTGTGGAAGGAAACATCCTAGCTTGCTTCTCTTCCAGGAGGAGAACAGTCTTCTGAGTCTCATTCTCTTACACAGGCTGGGGACAGAACCATTAAACTCCTAGATGCCCCCCTCCAAAACCTCTCTAAATGGAGGGAGAAAAGTCAGGCTCTAGGGGTTTTGAATTCATATCACCTTGCTTTAGGAACCAGAAAGACCACTTTGCCCCCACTTCTCTTCAGTAACCCCACTCCTCCCTCCATCTGGACCCTCGCCCTGGTCTCTGCCTCTGGGCTTATTATCTGCCCACTGATATTCAGAATGATTTCATTAACGTCATCACAAATGCAGTCATGAAGAACTTATTAAGGAAGTCTGAACTGGCCAACATTTCCCACAAAGAGCCAACTTAAATACCAAGCAAAAGATCCATTTATGTTGTCAAAGAAAACCCCAAATGCATATAGTTGAAGAAATATTGTTGCTCTTGGTCAATGTAGAGAGTGTTGCCAGAGAAGCTGCAGGAAAATTATTAATATCTATTTCAGGGAAACGCGGATCAAAAATAAACAGCCGTAGTTGAGGTCAGACATGTGACAAAGGAGCAAAAGTGAAAGGCAAGAGCAAGAAGCTTCGGTCACCAATTTCGAGCCTGAATGATTAAGCTTTATTTGTTCCCTGTATGGCTCATAATTTTAACCTTTTATTGTGCAAAGCAGTCAGTTTGGTTTTTACATTGCCAAAGGAGAGCTGGCATGATTAACAGATCACATTTACCAGTTGCTTCATCTATGAAAATGTGGGCTGCTTTGAAAGAGACCGCTTAAGTTATTTTCAACTCTGAATGTGAAGACATGGGCACCCTAAGACAGTGTTCCCTCTCCAAAGCTGATGCAGAGAAAAACGTACAGTGGGGTTGGGTTGGGGGGAGGGAAAGGAGATGATCCAAGATAATCCTGGGGTTCCAGGGAATAACCCCTCCTCATGTGTGTGAATAATCCCTCCCTCCAGCCTCCAGAGTTGGAGCTGCCAGGCAGGCCTCTGTCTCCGAGGAGCAAACGTATGTCGTCTCTGTTGCTTCTTGGGAGCTCTCCAGGGTACTGGACAGGCTCTGCTTGATACTCTTGGACCCAGTGGACCCTCAGACCTTGAGCTGGGTCTGCCGCCTCTGCTTTCCTGGATTTTGCCCTACATATGCCAGCCACATCTAATATTAACAGCCTGCCAGCATCCGCATCCGCTTCAGTCTTATACCACACAGAAAAGCAGCGTGGTGTAAAGAAGATAGGTTGTCAAATCATGCAGACCTGAGTCTGAGTCTCCATTCTATCCTTCATTATGTGAGTTGAGAAAGGTGTCTCTTCTCCTTGAGCCCTAGCCCCTTTTCTGTAAGGTAAGATAATAACATTTGCCCTTCGAGGTTGTTGAGGAGATTTAAAAGGTTGGTGAATATAAAATACTTATCTTGTGTCTGGCATGTAGTAGGTGCTCAATAAGAAAATCCTAACATTAATATCCATTGTAGGCTCAATTCTCTGCCTAAGCTGCTCTTGTAGCCTTCCAATCTCTGGATTGGTGGGCCCTCTTCCTGTTCATGAGTTACGGCTCAATGGCTGCAAGTAACAAAAAACGGGTGTGGGTTTATGTAAAATAAAATGGGGCTTGCCTTAGGACATGGTGATGTCTTATGGAAGCCAAGAGCATGAGTGTCCCACCCCTCAGTAGGGCTGTAAACTTGGAGCTGTAAGGTCACCAGGCCCCTTCACCATCTCTTGTCTATCTCTGTCTAACATATCTATCTATCTATGTATCTATCTACCATCTGTCTATCATCTATATATTATCTGTCTATCATACAACAACTTAACAACTTTTAGGCATGGATCAGCATTTGAAAGTGGTTTGCGCTGGGAGTTAAAGTAACTTTGTTGGACATGTGTTCATCTGTCTTCCCTGGGAATGACCACCATTCCCCGGGGTCTCCTTATTCCCTCTGTAGGTCAGTTGTCTCTGTTCTTCCATCCTCTCAGCCCATTGTGCTCTCCGTTGTTCATGAGTATCACATTGTAGGGCCAGAACAGATACTGGACCAGATCAGCTTCATTTTCTCAGTCCCAACTCCAATTTATTGGAAGAGAAAATCTGATTGAGCCTGTTTGGGATCACCCCTGGTGCAAACAGGCCAGACTTCGCAGGTCATCCAGCAGGAATGTGGCTACTGAGCAGGGGAGCCATTCCCAGGGAAGACAGATGAACAGATGTCCAACAAAGTCACTTTAACTCCCAGTGCAAATCACCTTCCAGTGCTGATCCATGTATAAAAATTGTTAAATTATTATAGGATAGACAGACAGATGATAGATAGATGGATAGATGATAGATAGATAGATAGATGATAGATAGATGATAGATAGATAGATAGAAGATAGATAGATAGATGATGGAGAGATAGATGATAGATGATAGATAGATAGATAGAAGATAGATAGATAGATAGATAGATAATAGATAGATAGATAGATAGATAGACAGACAGATAGATAGATAGATAGATAGATAGATAGATAGATAGATAGATAAAACTTTAGAAGTGATAGCGGCAAAGATGCTTCAGTCACATATTTTTTAAATGTATTTTTCTTGTCATCAGATGCATGCAGAATAAAAAGTTAATGGTCCCTGTGAAAGTGGGACCTACCAATGCCATTCGATAACTCTCACTGCATGGGGGCCATGATGGGAAACACTGCAGACATCATATTTGCATAGAAGTCCTCAAAGGTGTGTGCAGTCCCAGTCACCCAGTGTCCCTGGCAGGGGAGGATGCCAGAGTGACAGGTCTCTTGGTTTCTCAGTCTATGTTCCAGAGGTGGTGGCATGACCCTGAAGGAGACACTCCTGACCAAGAAAGACTACTCATACAAAGAGAGATGAGCCCAGAATCTGTCCCCACACAGCCTGTTCTAGGACAAATGTTCAGCCTCCAAGGTTTTAACTATATAACCTCATTCTCCATGCACTTCAGACCCTTCACTGCATGCTTTTTTTCTACCAAAATGTGCTAGCAGCCTCCCTGTATCCTCTGTTATCTGTCTAGGCAGGGCTTCTCAACTTGGCTGAGCAACAGAATCATTCAGAGAGTGTTTTAAAATACACAGATCCTTAGACCCCCGCCCCCAGGGCCTCCGTTTTCAAAGTTCAGGGGTGGGGGCAGGAACTTATTTTTAAACAGCTTCCCAGGTGATTTTGATTTACATTAGACATGAGAACCCCTGAACTAAAGCAAACCGCCTCGCACCACAAACATAAGTTGAAGTTCTGTTATGTTGTGCCTGGGGTGACAGCTTCAGATGTGATTTCTCAGAACTGGCTCGGCTTCCCCCACTCAAAGGGATACAATGTCTTTCCTTTCTTTTGCGCAGACAAATTCGCCAGAGAAAAAGGCTTTGGGGCGTAACCTGGGATGATCAATAGAGCAATCATGTCTGGACTTTCAAGGATGTTGCCCCACCTTCCCAAGAATGCTCAGAAGATGGTACTTACAGACCTGCAATTTGAGAAAAACAGGGTTTTCATGAGAGGCGGCTCAATCAATGCCTTGGGGCAGTGGGGCAGGGACTTGCCCGTGATTCCAGGGGCGTACCCTACATGAAGCCACTGTTCACATAACCCAACAGGCAGGACTGACTGCTAAGGTCCATTGGTAATGGGAAAGTGAGAGCCCAACCCCCTAAGAGGGGCAGAAAGCCTTTGGGGCTGGGTCGGGAAGGGCAGTTAGGACAGGCAGAGAATCAGAGAGCTGGACCAGAAATAGAGATAAGAAAGAGCTTGAGGGGTCAGGGAACTCAGAGGAAGTTCAGAGCTAAGTCAGGGGAATCAGAGAGCTCTCCCCACTTCTCAGGAAATCTAGGAGAGGATGCTGGCCAGAAACAAGTGACCTCTGCTGGCCTGCAGAGACTTGTAGACTGAGTGATCTCAGCATGGCTCCTGGGAAGAGCTGGAAGCTCTCCAGAGACAGAGATTTTGTCCTTAGCCATAGACTTGCCTCTGCAAGCTGTGTAACCTTAGACAAGCTGCCTAACCTCTGTGGGCTCTGGTTTCTTTAGTAGAATGGCAGGGTGGGGATAGTTGATCTCTGGGTTCTCTTCCAGCTCTGAGGCTCTGTGAGGGATGTTGCCACTGAGTTGGGAAAAGCTCAACCCTAACTGTTGCACATGTTGGAATCTCCTCTGTACTCCCAGTCTGGGCCCTGTGGGACCCTGCCTACTCAGAAACATGGAGACCATCCCCTGGTAACCAGTTAGGAGGAGAGAGGTGAGCACCAATGGGTGGGGGCAACCTGGGAGGGAGCCGTGGAGATTGGGAGACTGGAGGGGTTCCTCGTAGCCATCTGGGGAGCAGAGGGTTCTACAAGCCTAAAGAGACCAGAGGCCAGTCACTCCCATCATGGCCTTCCTCCCTCTCCTGCAGGGATCTCAAGGAAATCTGCAAAAAGGAGTCACCAATAAGGACAGAAAGGAACCATAACTTTGCCCAGGATCAGGTTACACAGGCTGACCGAGGTTTCGGGGTTTTTTCTTTGGGCTGGAATGACCTCGATGCAGTGTAGTAACTGGGTAAGCTGGAAGCCACCTACTCCTTTGAAGGAGGAAAAACAGATGGTAAATTACAGTTTCCTCATGCAGCCTGTTTGGCAGCTGTAGGGTCCGTATCAGTCAGTGTCTGGTCAGGAAAACAGAAACCACAGCAGTTATTTTAACAGAGAGAATTTAATCTGGAGAATTGGTTAAACCTGTACTGGATGGCTGAAAAGGCAAAAAAAGAAGTGAGGGACACATTGAGGTAACATAGTGAATAACTACAAAAAGTAGCTAGCACCCCCAGTGCAGGAATAAAGGGAAGGGAGGGGTTATTAGAAGCTATAAACTGGGAGGAGTGGCTGCCTGCGATGGGGGAGGAGCTGGGACCCAGACTTCAAAGAGGTGGGTGCTGCCTGGCTGGTATATCTGAGGGGGCACAGTGAGGGTGATTCTAGAAGTGTGAAAACAAAACAAAACAAAACAAAATAAAACAAAACAAAAACGGCTAGAAACTGGAACTGACTCCTGCTGCCAGGATGGAGAACAATCATTGGGTAATGGTGCCAGGACCAAGAAGCAAATCAGGAAGGGGCCGGGCCCAATTCCCTCCTCCTGCCTCTTGCTTCCTTCTGGCCTCCCCATTGGCAGCACCTACTAGCGAGCAGCTGGCAAAGGGAATGTGTGGTTTGCAGCATCCCAGCCTGGGCACTACAAAGCAGAATATAGAACAGTGAGGTTGGGCTGAGAGACACTATCTGGCAGTTTGCTTTACAGCCAGTGGGGCCACAGCAGGTGAGAGAGAATTAAAGAGGCCCAGGGGTGCAGCATGAAAGCTAAGAAGCTAGAGTTTGCCTTAGCCAGGCACAGTGGCTGATGCCTGTAATCCCAGCTCTTTGGGAGGCCAAGGCAGGAGGATCACTTGAGTCCAGGAGTTCGAGATCAGCCTGGGCAACATAGTGAGACACCATCTCTACGAAAAAATTAAAAATTAGCCAGGTGTGGTGGCATGCACTTCTAGTCCCAGCTACACAGGAGGCTGAGGTAGGAGGATCACTTAAGCCCAGAGGCTGAGGCTGCAGTGAGCCGTGATTGCACCACTGCACTTCAGCCCAGGCGACATTATTTATTATTTATTAAATAAATAATAAAATAAAGTTTGCTTTGACATGACACTTTGGAAATCATGGAACTGCAGGGGCCCCAGGTAGCTGGGGTTGGGGTGACACCTAAGCTTGTCATGGTACTGGGCACCAGCTTGTGCCCAAGTAATTCAGGGCTGAACAACCATACTCTAGAGACTGGGAACCAGAAAAGGCTAGCCTACAGGCTCACCCCTTTCAGTCTCAGCATTTCCTCCCCTCCTTCCTCCAGGGGCAGGGGGAACAGTGAGGAATTAACTCCTCGAAGCAGATGAGGATGAGACCAGACATTGTTCTTACTGGGTCAAACTCACTTGCCCTGCTAGAAAGAGAAAGGGTAGGGGCTTTTTTTTTGTCATAGAGATGCCAGTAAAGTGTGTGTGTGTTTGGGCATTGGAGGAGGACACATGTACAATTTTGCACTGACCTGTTTTCTCCAGCTCCATCCCTGTAGGAGTGTCAAGTTAGGGAAGCACCTGTCAACATAGACCAGGCAGCAGAAACATTGCCCAGTGGAGCAGCCACACTGCGTGCCTCCTGGAGTCACCTCCTGGGTCTCAGCATCCATGCCAGAGAATGGGAAATAAGACACCCAGGAGATGGGGACAGGGGAGAGGAGTCTTATGTTTAGATAGGAACTGGCTCTAAGAGAAGACCCAGCCAGGAACACTGGGTGGGCTCAAGCCTTACCTCTGTGGGTGTCCCCAGAAGCCCCTGCAGAAACATGTGACAGCCAGGCTGACTTTTGGAGTCCTGCCTGACGCTCAGGCTGGCGTTTCTCTGAGTGAGGATCCAGCTGTGCTCTGGTTGATGTGTTTTCCCTGTGACTCTGTCACGCCCATGTCTGCGTGACACCCGGCCTTTGAGCTCCAAGCATATTTTTGAAAAGGCAAAATCTGGGTCAGGCAGTCACCGTCTAAGCAAGGTTTCAGAGGACTTTCCATTCCCCAAGCCCTTCCCTTTGAACTTGGCCAAAACTTTCCTCCTGGGCTGGTATTTCTTCCTTGGAATGATAGCTCAAAGGTGAAAAATGCAGGGCAGAGCTCACTGCAAGTGGGCCGAGCTGTTTTTCAGTCTGATGAGTAAATGGGGAAAAGTACTAGCAGCCGAAGCCGGCAGCCCCACCCTGCCCAGGATCGCCCAGCTCTGCACCACGGCCTTGCCAGTCACTTGTGCCATGAGCTGCCACTCTAAGGACCACTCCCTCGGGACCACAAATGGTTAAAGCCACCACCTGGCCTTTTCTCCTCCTGCTTCCTGATATGACTCTGTGGTACAAGGGCCATCCACAGACCTCCCAGCTGCAGACATGTGTTCCTGCTCAGACAGGGTCAGAAGGCATTGCCAACCTCGGTGCCATTGCTCTGGGAGCTGACCGCCCTCTGGTTCCTCTTCCTGGAATCCTCAGGTTATTCATGTCTGTGTGCCTGGGCTCCTGGCTAGGTTGGCCAGTTCAAGCTAATTTGATTCTGGAAGACTTTTCCCAGTAGTAGCAGCATGGAGTGACTGCTGCTTGGTTCCTGTGGATATGTGTATGATTTTGGGGGTGGAAGTGGAAGGGAGGCTTCCTTTCTCTGGAATCCCAATGAGTGGAGCATAGCTCAAAGGAACAACCATGTGTGAGTGACACCTCTGTCACCTGGAGCCATCTAGCTGCTCCCCAGCATCCAGAGGAAAAGGAGCCCCAGAGCCTCTGGGCCACTCCCAAAGGAGTCCAGAGAAAGTCTTGGATCTGGTAGCCTGCTGCCCCCCAACTCCGTGGGGAGGTGGAGACGGACTATCAGCCAGGTGGATGTCCTCCAAGCACTGAGGGACCTGCTGATGACGGACGCACCTGCCAGAGCCAGAGCCTTAGACCAGGGTTTGTCCTGCTGGGCTGGAGGGCGGAAAGGCAGGATCCTCAGAGATTGGCCGAAAACCACCCTCCCCCACATGAAATCCCTCTTCCTGTGCTGTCAGTGCTAGAATGTTCTAGCAGAAATGAAGCTTTTCCTTTTTCATTTTTACTTTAATTTTGGTGCAGAGTTCCATGAGTTTTAACACATGTATAGATTCACATACCCACCAACACAGTTCAGGAGTACAGGCAGTTCCGTCACCCCCAACCCTCATGCTGCCTTTTCTCGTCACACTCTCCCCCAACCCATAACCTTGGCAACCACTGATCTGTCCTCCATCACCATGGTTTTGTGTTTTCCAGGATGCTTTATAAAGGAATCATCGAGCCCATAGCCTTTGAGACGCACTTCTTCTATTTCGTGATACCTCTGAGATGTACCATGTCGTTGCCTGTATCAGTAGTTTGTTCCTTGTGTTGCTAAGTGGCATTCCACAGCATGGGCGCGCCATGGTTCATCTATTCACCTGATGAAAGACATGTGTCCTGTTTCAAGGGGGGTTTTTGTTTTTGTTTTTGGCCTTTGTGAATAGAGCTGCTATAAACATTCATGTACAGGTTTTTTTGTGAACAAAAGTTTTTTATTTCTTCAGGGCAAATACTTAGGTGTGAGCTGTATCCTATGGTAAGTGTGTGTTTAGCTTCATAAGAGATTGCCAAACTCTTTTCCAGAGTGGTTTTACAATTTTGCGTTCTCATCAGCAACGGATATCCTTTCTTTTTGACCTTTATTTGAAAACAAAGTCATCTTCCCGTCAAGGTGAAGGGTGGGGACACAAGGAACTGAAATGAAAACTAAGTCCAGAAATGAAATACAGAGTGATTGTGAGCCATTTGTGGCTTTCCCAAAATACCAGGTGTTCTTAAGGCTGAAAGTACCTCAAGTTGAAGCTCCAGGTGGACACAGTGGGATGTGAACTTTGGGAGAAGAGATGGGGCAGGTCCCTGGAGAACTGGGTCTTAGTTAGGGCTCTGCTGTGTGCCTGTGGGCAGGTTACTCTGCTGCTCCAAACCTCAAGTGTTTACTGGGATCGACTCTTGCAGGTTTGATAAGGTCACAATTTGTGGTGTTTCAATTGTGACGTGATCCAGGCTTTGTGGTGAGCATCAGAAGAAGCTCTAAATAAAGGTTTAGGATGCACACAGCCTGCTTCCATGCCATGTGGAGGCAAGAACTCCTCCAGAAATATTGAGGCAAAGATACTTTGTAAACATGCAAAAATCCAAAAATGCTTTGCTTAACAACAGAGAAGTTTCCAGTAGTGTGGGAACTGTTCTCAGACGTGTGGGGCCAGGAACAGATCTGATCCAGAGGATAGATTTCCATTCTGGAGAAAGTGGCTGAATACGTTTGTGATTGTGTCTCTGAACTTTCTCTCTGGACAATTTCTATGCTTTCTGCCCCTCCTCGTCTCCCTGGGATCTTCAGGATCCCAACTTCCACTCCCCAACTAAACAACGAATTCTCCAGAGCATAAGGTTGAGAGCTTGGGCTGTGAATCAGGAAGACCTAGTTTAAAGCTGAGCCACCTTCTTGCTGGGATAACCACGGATCAATTACTCAGCCTCACTGGACCTCACATCTCCCATCTGTAAATGGGGGTAATAAGAATGCCTCCATCAGCAGCCTATTCTGAGGGCTAAATGAGGCAATGCCTGCACAGCCCTTAGTGTAGGTCTGGTACACAGTATGTTTGCAGGAAAAATTAGTTATGTTTGTATGTTGTTGGGTTATTTTTTTCTCTTTTTCAAAAATCTTCAAAGAAGAACTTTGGCCCTCAGATCTCTAAGCTCTCTCCCAGCTCTTATGTTACACGAAACAGAGCGGGGCCTACTTCATCCATTCTGGAAATTGAAAGCTATGCCACATCAATTTTCTGGAAACAAGGGCTACCAGGAAAGAAGGGTCAGTTCGGGCCCCATTTTCACCACTGAACCCAAACTGACCTCTGCATCTGTTTTGTTGATTGTTGGAGACCGGGTTCTAGAGCTCCCCATCACTGATAGGAGAATCACTCCTGAAAGGTGAAAGGTCCAGGGCCAGGCTTCTGAAAGGCTGAACAAAAGAGGAAGGGAGGCCTCTGTGTTCCTCTCCCACTTGCACAGATCAGTCAGTCACTCTGTTCTACAGGGACTCTCTGTAACTCATGAGAGGGACTCTGGAGGGAGTCCTCTCTGTAACTCTCTGTAACTCTTTGAGGGACTCTCAAAACTCATGTATGAAATTGCAGAAGTCTGCTTCTAGACTTTGCCTTGGCCATGTGAGGTAAAGGGCCCTTCAACCCCTGTCCCCTGCCTTGTAAATGTGCAAATGGACTCACATTTGAACCTCAACAGGTTCCTGAAAATCGAATAATAAAATAGATTGCTGTAAAGCAGCCCATATTTTCCCATAGGCACAGGGTTGTAATTGGTGGTTACTGGCCTGATCAGTGGTAACTCGACAGCAAATTTGTCACTGATGTGACCAACAATGTCATAAAGCGAATACTGTATGTCTCTATAACCACTTAAAATACTCAAGTTATGCTCCAAGTCCTATAAAATGGGCGTAAATACACTGAACACTTCACTGAGGGAAGGGAACCAATGACCTATATGCAATATATGGGCAGCTATAAAAAATACAACCAGGCCATAAATTTGAATGAAAACCAATATTCTAGCCTTAATGGACATGAATTAAATATTTAATTAACACCGGTTTGCCCTACTTGCTTAGAATTCCAAATGAATTTGGAATGGATGATTTGGGCAGCTCAGGTGTCTTTTTAGAATGGCCCAGGGAAGCTTAAGTTGTTACCTTTGTCCCTCAGTAAATGAAGATCCTGAGGGGAGCAGTGGCACCAACTCACGGCACGGAGCGGTGAAAAAGAATGGTGTTTACCCCGCTGAACCACACGTTCTGAAGGCAGGGCTGCCCCACACAGCACACACCAGCTTCTCCTCCCTCAGGTTAGATGCAGCTGAAGGGGAAGTCGCCCTGCCCAGGTACTCAGCAGGGCTGGTGGCCTGCTGTCTGGCTGCTAAGCCCAGGGAAGGAGGCAGTTTTGTGGATTCACAGGAGTGCTTAGAGGACCCACCGGTGTCAGGATCGTGGAAAGCTGGCTGAAATGCAGATCCCTCACTCTGACATCCTGCGTCAGTATGGCTGAGAAATCTGCATTTAAGCGGCCCCTTGATGCTCATTCTGGTGCACACTGGGGTTTGAGACTCCCTGCAATGGGAGGTATTCTCATCTCAGCCCCTTCCTAGTCATGCATAGCCAGCCACCACTGTTCCCTCAACTACACAACAAAATTGAGTATTATGGCCTCCTCAAACCCATTCCATACCTATGAGGCATTCCTCGTATGTGCAGACTGGTTCTGGGCCCCCCATGGATACAAAAATCCACAGGTGCTCAAGCCCCTGATGTAAAATAGTGTAGTATTTTCATATAGCCTATGCACATCCTCCCATTTACTTTAAATCCTGGGTGTCCAATCTTTTGGTTTCTCTGGGCCACATTGGAAGAATTGCCTTGGGCCACACATAAAATACACTAACACTAATGATAGCTGATGAGCTAAAATAAAAAAAAATCCGCAAAAGAATCTCATAATGTTTTAAGAAAGCTTATGAATTTGTGTTGGGCCACATTCAAAGCTGTCCTGGGCCACATGAAGCCTGTGGGCCACGGGTGGGACAAGCTTGTTTTAAATCATCTCTAAATTACTTATAATTCCTAATGCAAAGTAAATGCTATGTAAATAGTTGTTATACTGTATTTTTATATATATTATTTCTTCTTGTATTATTTTTTGTCATTTTTTCCCAAATATTTTTGATCTGCACTTGTTTGAATCTGAGGATACAGAACCCGCAGACACAGAAGGCTGACTATATTTCTAATTTTTAAAAGTCTTAATTATACAGGTAATAAAGGAATGCATATTAGTTGTTTTAAAAGAAAAGCAGAACGCACAGCAAAACTTAAAGCACACGAAGTGAATGTCCTCCTTTCCCATCTCACTTCCTTCCTTGGAGGAAACCCCTGTCAATCGTTGGTTGCACATCCTTCCATACTTTTTAAAAATGCAATTGCAGGCCGAGTGAGGTGGCTCACGCCTGTAATCCCAGCACTTTGGGAGGCTGAGGTGGGCAGATCATCTGAGGTCAGGCGTTCAAGACCAGCCTGAGCAACATGGCAAAATCCCATCTCTACTAAAAATAGAAAAATTAGCCGGGCGTGGTGGTGGGAGTCTGTAATCCCAGCTACTTGGGAGGCTGAGGCAAGAGAATCATTTGAACCTGGGAGGTGGAAGTTGCAGTGAGCCGTGATCATGCTACTGCACTCCAGCCTGGGCAACAAAAGCAAAACTCTGTCTCAAAAACAAACAAACAAACACGTTTGCATACTCACAATTTGAGCTTTTCTTTCTTTACACAAATGGCATCCTTCTACTCACATTGGTGAGGAACTTGCTTTTTTCACTTTATGTCTGGTAACCATTCCATGTCTTTCTTATACTTTTTTTCTATTTATTTTTTATTTTTAACTTTTAGGTTCAAGAGTACATGTGCCTGTTTGTTATACAGGTAAATTGCATGTCATGGGGGTTTGGTGTACAGATTACTTGGCTACTCAGGTAATAAGCATAGAATCCACAGGTAGTTTTTCAATCCTCACCCTCCTCCTTCCACTCTCAAGTCGGCCCCAGTGTTTGTCGTTCCTTTCTTTGTGTCCATAGGCAGTTGATGTTTAGCGCCCACTTATAAGTGAGAACATGCAGTATTTAGTTTTCTGTTCCTGTGATAGTTCACTTAGGATAATGGCTTCCAGCTCCATCCATGTTGATGCAAAGGACATGATCTCGTTCTTTTTTATGGCCATGTAGATTCCATATATGTACCACATTTTCTTTATCCAGTCTACCACTTATGGGCATTTAGGTTGATTCTGTGACTTTGCTATTGTGAATAGTGCTTTGGTGAACACACACGTGCATGTGTCTTTATAGTAGAACAATTTATATTCCTTTGGGTATACACCCAATACCGGGATTGCTTTTCTCATCCTTGTCTCTGTTGCTCCATGTTCCATACCAGGGTTATACCATGGGTTATTTAATCACTCCTTTACTGAGGTAAGTTTAAATTTCCTTTTTTCCTGGTAATGAACCATGTTTATTTGCCCAGGTCCTTGGGTTCATTCACAAGTTATCAAGGACTTCCCAGGCCCAGGCACAGGACTAGGTGCTGAGAGGAGACAGACAGCCCTGGGATTGATCAGGGGAGGGCAGGCAGCTCTGTTCACCACCCATACTTCAATAAAAGCCTTTAAACCATTACCAGGCCATTTGCTCAAACATGACCACCTCTACCAACTTGCCTACACCTCAGTGGCCTCACTTCATGCCTGGCGTGATGGTTAACTTTAAGTGTCAGCTTGACTGAATGAAGGACTCTCTAGAGAGCTGGTAAAGCATCACTTCTGGGTGTGTCTGTGAGGTTGTTTGCAGAGGAGACTGGCATGTGAGTGGGTGGACTGGGTGGGGAAAGTCTGCCCTCAGTGTAGGTGGGCACCATCTAATCAGCTGGGGGCCTGAATAAAACGAAAAAGGGTACAGGAAAGGTGATCTCCTCTCTTTCTCTTGGACCTGGGACACTCTTCTTCTCCTGTCCTTGGACACCAGAAATTCAGGCTGTCAGGCCTTGGGACTCAGGACTTATGCCAGCAGCCCCCAAGCTTTAGGTCGTCAGACTCAGACTGAGAATTACACCATCAGCTTCCTTGACTCGGAGACTGAGCCACACTACAGCACCCCAGGGTCTCCAGCTTGCAGACAGCCTGCTGTGGCACTTCTCAGCCTTCAAACCGTGTGAGCCAGTTCCACTAAGAAATCCCCTCTATATATGAGTATGTGTGTGCATGTGTGTTTGTGTGTGTGTGTGTGGAGAGAGAGAGAGAGAGAGAGCTACTATTTGATTTGTCTTTCGGGAGAACCCTGGCTAATAGACCTGGGATAATTTCCCAGTTATTCTCCCTACTCAGGTGTCTCCAGTTTGTGCAACTAGCTTGCTCTTCCTAACCTACTGAGGCATGGGTCTTTTTAAATGTGCAGCCAGGTTGAAAACCACCACAACTTTGTCTTCAACCTCCAGCCCTTCCTCTCCTTTCCACGCTGCTTAGACCTGAGGCAGCTCTGGGACCTTCCTGCTGACTTGCACCTGTCCTGTCCTGAGCCATTGTTTCCTGCCATGATGACTACAGTGGGTGAGGTGGCTTGGTGTTTATCCAGGGTCACCTTTCCCCAGTTATCATCCTTACAGGGGGTCACAGCCAATCTGTAGTCCATGTCCTGTGTCTCCTCTGAGAGGGCATCTGGTGCCGCCAACCTCATCCTGCCCACCTGGAAGCCACTGTATGCCCCATTAACTGGGCTGCTCCTTCCCACTTAGATTCAGATTAGGCTTGGAAGGAGCTGGTATTCTGTCCTGTCTTCAGAAACAATTAAGATGAAAAAGGATCTCAAGCAGCCGCATAGAAAGGTCTGCTTCAGCACGGGGTGTTCACGTGTCCACGAGAGTCACGGTGCCAGCCGTAGCATCCCAGGAGGGAGCTTTATGATTTCCAGAACGAGGGAATCTATAATCAATACTAGGAGACAGCATAGGCGATTGTAATTGATTAAGTGAAGTGCTTAAATAGAACGATCACATTCTAATTATCGTTCACTGCTGACTCGAGGGATCCTCTAACGTTAGAAAAGAAAACAATCTGGCTTCTCCCTAGTCCTTCTGAGGAACTAAGTGGAAAGCAGTAGCGATTGCAAGGGAGGAATCAGGGCAAGAAGAGCGGCAGTAAAACAGGCTCTGGTCCCTGGCCTGCAAGCTGGTGTTTTTTTCTGCCCAGGGTCCTTTCTCCTTTTATTGGTACCACACTTCACTTTCCCTTTGAGGAACCCCCACCCATTCTGGGACTTGGTCGGACTCTCAAAGTGTCCCCTTACCACCTGCATCCCTGTTGCCCCAGAGGCCTGGCACAGAACCTCATCTGGCCCAGTCAGGCCATTTTACTGGCAGCAGCCTGGCTCAACTAGTTTTTCATTCCAGCTAATAACCAGGTCTCCTGGGCCGTTGGTCTGCCTTTACCAGACTGGATTGTTTAGCTTTTCATATATCCCGCTGATAACTTCCTTTTTTGTTTAAATTAATCAAAGTCAATGTCTATCCTTTCTAAGCAACACAAGCTCTGATCCATATCACCCACAAGGTCCTGCTAGGAGAGATCTGAGGGGTGATTGGTAGTGAGGCTGCATCCCATGTCTCTGGCCAGGCAGGGCCCAGGAAACTAAGCCACTTTAGTGGAGGCATCACACAGGTCAGGACAATATTGAGTGGATTTACAGACCTCAGATATGGCCAAGTTCCAGCCGTAGTGGGCTGGGATCCATGAGGTCAGCAGATGGCTGACCACAGGAGTGGCCATTTCCCAGCCAACAGAGGTAACACAGCAACGGGTCAGCTGCTCCAGCTTTGGGGTACTTGGCCCTCTCACAGCAAAAGTTTCAGCCTGTGGCTTATGTGTTAGTTTCCTAGAACCACAATAACAAATTATTACACTCTGTGTGGCTTAAAACAGAAATCTATTCTCTCAGAGTATGGAGGCCAGAGGTCCAAAATCAAGGTGTCAGCAGAGCCAAGCTCCCTCTGAAGGCTCTAGGGGGAAAGCCCTTCCCAGCTTCTTCCAGCTTCTGGTGGCTTTAGAAACTCTTTGTCTTGTGGCAGCATCATTCCAATCTCTGTCCATGTGTCTCAAATCTCTGTCTCCTTTCTCTTATAAAGATACCTGTCATTGATTTAGGGTCCACCCTAAAACCAAGATGAACTAATTTCAAGTTCCTTAATTGTATCTGCAAAGACCCTTTTACCAAATAAGCTCATCTTTACAGATTCTAGGAGTTAAGACTTAGACATATCTTATTTGGGCCACTATTCAGGCTCTGATACAGTGGGTATCTGGGAATAGAATCAGCCTCTGCCTACCCCATCTTTCCCCCGAACCCTCATCAGAGCCAGGCAGGACATCAAAACCCCAGAAAAGCAGGCTGCATCTCATAAGAGAGAGCCAGCACTGGAGAAGCCTGGTTGACTAAGAGACCAGCAGAGTTAGAGTCAGGTTAGAATAAACCAAGGCACAATTGTTGGGGTCATAACACAAGCTCAAACTATACTGTAGCCGAAGGACTATGGCCATGCCTGTCATTGCATCCAGGTTCCACGCTTGCAGCATGGAGGTCCAGCAGATGTTTTTTATGATCCATGCTGTATCCCCCTAGATAGCTAATGTCCCAAAGGCAACCCTCCACAAGAGAGGCCACAAATGGAGAAAAAATTGGGAAATAAATGTCCCAGCCTCACATCCTTTTGGGAAAAATTTTAGTTGTATCCTTCCAAAGAGAGTCCCTAGTAGATAGATCCTCAATTACTCACTATGGTAATCAGCTCAATAACACATCTATTGGCTTTTCTCCCTTGCTGGTATCATTCTTCTTTGTCCTTTACTTCTGCCTTCTGGAATGTTCTGCCACATAAACAATTTGCACACTAGTCCTTATTCACACACTGCCTTCAGGAGAATCCAAACTAATTCCATTGGTACCAAAGTGCACCCTCAGGATAGGATTCTGAAACTGGATTATTTACTGGTTCACACAGCAAAATGACTGCATTAATGGGGGTAAGGGTGGATGTTAAAACCCTTTGTACTATGTTACAGCTCACAAATGTTAAGGCTCTTGCCAGCAGTGTATTGGGATAACAAACAGAAGGGAAAATATTGGCTCATGCGGTACTCTAGAACTTGAATATTGTGGTGGCAATGGTAATAATAAGGATAATGGAACTGAACGATTTTTTAAAATATTATTCTAGAAATATTACAGAAAGAAAACAACAGGCTCAGTCAACTACCAACTCAGCATTCCATGAAAGCCGGAAGCCCTCCCTGGAAGCATTTAAAGAGACTCTCATCCCTGTAGCCATGGGGGAGAGTGCTGAAAATTAGGCACAGGGTTTAATTGTAAGAGTAGTAAAACTGAAAAGGATATGGATGCATTTTTCACTAGTTTCTTATGCTGAACCATGATAGGGAATAAATGGACCCTAAGATCTAGGATGACACACATAGGAGAATGGGTATGAAAACAATGAACCCTCAGATTCACTTGAAGCCTCTGGCCTGGCTGAGACACCCCCTGTCCCTTATTCAAGAAGATCTTCCCACCTACAAGATCCAGTCCCTTCAATGGATACTATTTGAAGTCCTCAGCTGAGGTAGACGCCTCACAAGATAATGCTTGTCCTCCTCAAGATCTGGCTTAATAAGAAAAAAAGAGAGAAGACACAATAATATGAATAAAAAAAAAAGCATATCCCTGTAGACCCTAAGACATTAAAAATAAGAGAATGTTAAAAAAAAAAAACTATGCCTATAAATTTGAAAACTTAGATAAAATAAACAAATTCCTTGAAAATTACAAGCTGCCAAACTTTCATTTACATGAAAAATAGGTAACTCAGCCTGGTGCGGTGGCTCATGCCTGTAATCCCAGCACTCTGGGAGGCTGAGATGGGTGGATCACCTGAGGTCAGGAGTTCAAGACCAGCCTGGCCAGCATGGCGAAAACCCCGTCTCTACTGAAAATACAAAAAGTAGCCAGGTGTCGTGGTACACAACTGTAATCACAGCTACTTGGGAGGCTGAGGCAGGAGAATTGCTCCAACCCAGGAGGCAGAGAGGTTGCAGTGAGCCAAGATCATGCCACCACATTCCAGCCTGGGTGACAGAGTGAGACTCCATCTAAAAAAAAAAAGAAAGAAAAAGAAAAAAGAAAAATAGGTAAGTAATCCTAGATATACTAAAGACATTCAGAGTAAAAAATCTTCCAACAAAGAGAACCACAGGCTCAGACGGATTCACTGGAAAATTCTACCGAACATTTAAGGAAGCAATAATACCAATCCTACATAAACTCTTCAGAAAATAAACGAGGAGGAAACATTTCTGCCTCTGGGAAGATGAAATAGAAGCACTTTTTTCTGTCTCTCCCACTAAGTAGGAATTTAAGTATTAATACAACTAAAAATCTTGGGCATTATATACAAAATAAACATAAGGAGACCCTTGAAGGTGGAGAGAATAAGGCAACACAGCTAGAGACCCTGGGGCCCAAGGAACGAATGACGGTGAGTTCTCTGGGTGTTATTTTTGCCTCATGTATATCCTAGACTTATTGCTGAAGAGGCAAGCAACCTGGCTGCACCAACGTGCATAGACAAGAAAAACAAAGCGGTCAAACAAAAACCTGCTCTCTCCAGCTAAAAGATCAGGAAAAGGGCAGGTTAGCAAGACAGAAAATGTTCAGATAATGACTGCTCTACTCTAGCCAGACATCACAGAAAAAACTATGGCTCTGTCCCCTACCCCCATCCCTGGCCAACACACATGTACACACGCAGACAAACACACACACACACACACACACCAGCAAAGATCAGGCAGTGAGTCTGGACCTCCATTCTTTCCCAGCTATAACAGGCACCCAGTCCCTCCACCACGGTGGTATCAGAAAAGGTTGAGTAGGGAGCTGGGACTTCCATTCCCAGCAGGCAGTAATGAGCCTCTCCCCACCATTGATACCCTTGATAGTATCAGTGGAGCCTAATTTCCACTCCTAATCAGCAGTAATAAGGCAGCCCTTCCCCTCCTCACCAGGGTGGTGTCAGATAAGGTCTAGTGGAGAGTCAGGACCTTCACTACCACCCAGTAATAATGAGGCCACCCCATTCCTGTGGGGTCAGTGAAGGCCATGTAAGGAATAGTGACAAGAACTCCTACTCATCCTAGCCAAGGAAGTGTCAGGGAAAGCATAGTAGAGAGCCAACCCGCCATTCCTACCCAGGAGTAATGAGAAGCTCTCCCCCTCATTGGTCAAGGGAGGCTGGATGGGGAACCTGGACTTATACCTCCACCTAGCAGTAACAAATGATGCCACTCTTCCCCTGATGGAGCAGTATATTAGAGAAAGCCAGTTAAAATAAAAGGTTTAAACAATATCCAGAGTGTCATAACACCCAAAATGTCTAGGTTTTGATGAAAAATCACTCATCATGCTGAGAACCGTGAAGCTCTCCAACTAAATGAAAAGGGCCATCAGGAGATACTAACACTGAAATATCACAGATGTTAGAATTTTCTGACAATGATTTTAAAGCAGCCATCATAAAAATGTCTCCACAAATGATTACAAACACAGTTGAAACAAATAAAAAAAGAAAACAGTCTTAGCAAAAAAATAAAAAGCCTCAGAGGAGGAAAAATAGAAAACATAAAGAAGAACCAAAAGGAAATTTTAGAACATAAAAATACAATAACCAAAATTTGAAATCTCAATGGATGAGCTTGAGAACAGTATATAGGAGACAAAGGAAAGAATCAATGCATTAAGAGATAGAGAAATAGATATTAACTAATCTAAACAATATACAGAAGATAGACTTAAAAAAAAAGAAGAAGAAGAATGAGCAAAGCCTCAGGGAACTGTAGGACTGTAACAAAAGATTTAACATTCACCATTCTTGTCATCAGAGTTCTGGAAGCAGAGGGGAAAACAGGGCCTGAAAAAGCATTTGAAGAAATAGTTGCTGAAAATTTTCTAAATTTGGCAAAATACATAAACCTCTAAATTCAAGAAGATGAATAAATCCCAAATAGGATAAAGCCAAGTACCTCCATACCAAGATACATCATAGTCAAAGTTCTGAAAACCAAAAGCAAGGAAAATTATTGAAAGCAATGAGAGAGACATGATATCTTACCTATAGGGGAAAACAATTTGAATGACAAAGGATTTCTCATCAGAAATCATGGAGGCCAGTAAGAAATGGCACATTCTGAAGACAGAAAATAACTAAAACAAAAAAACTGTCAACCCTAAATTCTGTATCAGTCAAAAAAGTCCTTTAGGAATGGAGGGGTAATCAAGATATTTTCAAGTGAAGTAAAACAGAGAATTTGTTGCCAGGGGACCTATTCTAAAAGAATGGCTAGGAGTAATTTTCTTAACAGGGAGGAAATAATAAAAAGAAGAAATTTTGGAATGTCAGAAAGAAAGAAAAAGAAAAAGAAAAGTAAAGAGATGAATAAATGCCCATTTTCCTTCTGTTCTTGAGCACATCCATTGAGATTTCAAATTTTGATTACTGTATTTTTATGTTCTGAAATTTCCTTTTGGTTCTTCTTTATATTTTCTAATTTTTTCTCTGAAGCTTTTTATGTCTTTGCTAAAACTGTTTTCTTTTTCATTTGTTTCAACTGTGTAATCATTTGTTGAGACATTTTTATAATGACTGCTTTAAAGTCTTTGTCAGAAAATTCTAACATCTGTGATATTTCAGTGTTAGTATCTCCTGAAGGTCTTTTTCATTCAGTTTGAGGGCTTTCTGATTCTCAGTATAATGAGTGATTCATCAAAGCCTAAAAATTTTGGGTACTATGTTATGACACTCTGGATACTGTTTAAACCTTTCGTTTTAACTGAGTTTCTCTGATACTGCTCCATCAGGGGAAGAGTGGCATCATTTGTTACTGCTAGGTGGGGGTATAAGTCCAGGTTCCCCATCCAGCAAAACACTGTTTTGGTTATAAATATTTAAGACAATTACAAATGGGGGAGGGGAAAGAGACATAAAAGGAGATTTGGTTCCCCAGTTCACTCTAACTTGGAAAATGGCAATACCAGTAGACTATAATGAATTAGGTATATATAATGTAATACCTAAAACAATCATTTAAAATAGCTTTGCAAACAGATACACTGAAAAACTGTATAGATTAATCAGCACTGAATTCTAAAACATGTTCAATTAAAAAGACAAGAAACAAATGTATAAGCAAAAAACAGAGAGAACAGAAAACAAAAATAAAATGGCAGACTTAAGCACAGATTTATCAATAATTACATTGAATGTAAATGGCCTAAATATACCAATTAAATTGCAGAGGCTGGCAGAGTAGATTTAAAAACATGACATAACTATTATATATTCTGTCTACAAGAAACTTCAAATATAACAGTATAGGGAGGTTAAAAGTAAATGATAGAAAAAGACATATCATGCAAGAATTAATCAAAAGAAAACAGGAAAGGCTACGTTATAATCAGATACAGTATATTTCAGAGCAAAGATAATGACCAAACACAGACAGGGACATTGCATAGTAATAAAAGGGTCAATCCACTAAAAAGACATAGCAGTCCTAAATATGTATGTGCAGACCACAGAGCTGAAAAATACATCAGGCAAAAACTGACAGAACTGAAATAAAAAATAAATAAATCCACAATTATAGTTGGAAACATTAACATTCCTCTTTTAATAATTAATAGAACAACTAGACAGCAAATCAACAGGATGTAGAATTCAACAACACCATCAGCCAACAAGATCCAATTGACATTTTTAGAACACTTCACCCAACAACCCAATAACAGCAGAATACACATTATTTTCTTTTTATGTCATGCATTTTTTTCCATAGGTTATTGGTGAAAGGTGGTGTTTGGTTACATGAGTAAGTTCTTTAGCAGTGATTTGTGAGATTTTGGTGCATCTATCACCTGAGCAGTATACACTGCTCTCTATTTGTAGTCTTTATCCTTCACTCCCTTGCCACTCTTTCCCCCTGAGTCCCCAGTTCATTGTGTCATTCTTATGCCTTTGCATCCTCATAGCTTAGCTCCCACTTATGAGTGAGAACATATGATGTTCGGTTTTCCATTTCTGAGTTACTTCATAATAGTCTCCAGTCTCATCCAGGTTGCTGTGAATGCCATTAACTCATTACTGTTTACAGTTAAGTAGTATTCCATCATATATATATATATATATATATATATATATATATATATATATATACCACAGTTTCTCTAACCACTCGCTGATTGATGGCCATTTGGGTTGGTTCCAGGTTTTTGCAATTGTGAATTGTGCTGCTATAAACATGTGTGTGCAAGTGTCTTTTTCGTATAATGACTCCTTTTCCTCTGGGTAGATACCCAGTAGTTGGATTGCTGGATCAAATAGTAATTCTACTTTTAGTTCTTTAAGGAATCTCCACACTGTTTTCTGTAGTGGTTGTACTAGTTTACATTCCCACCAGCAGAGAATACACATTATTTTCAAGTGTCCCTGGAAAGTATATCAAGTTAGACCACGTCCTGGACCATAAAACAAAACTAACAGGCTGGTCACGGGGCTCATGCCTGTAATCCCAGCACTTTGGGAGGCCGAGGTGGGCAGGTCACAAGGTCAGGAAATCGAGACCATCCTGGCCAACATGGTGAAACCTCATCTCTACTAAAATACAAAAAATTAGCTGGGCATGGTGGCATGCACCTGTAGTCCCAGCTACTCGGGAGGCTGAGGCAGGGGAATCACTTGAGCCCAGGAGGTGGAGGTGGCAATGAGCCAAGATCACGCCACACTGCACTCCAGCCTGGTAACAGAGCAAGACTCTGTCTCAAAAACAAAAAACAAACAAAACAAAACAAAACAAAAACCTAAACAAATTTAAAATAATTTAAATCATACAGAGTGTGTTATCTGACCACAATGGAATCAAATGGAAATCAATAAAAGAAATATAACTGAAAAACATCCAAACACTTGGAAATTAAACAACAAACTTCTAAATAATTCATGGGTCACAGAAGAAGTCTCAAGGGAAATTTTAAATGCTTTGAACTGAATGAAAATGAAAATACAACATATCAAAACTTGTGAGACAGAGATAAAGCAGTGTTGAAAGGAGAATGTACAGCACTAAATGCTTACATTAAAAAAGAGGGAAAGTCTCAAATTAATCATCTAATTTCCCACTTTAAGCAGATAAAAACACAAAATAAACAATAAACACTGTTTTAACAGAAGAAAGAAATAATAAAGATATGAGCAGAAATCAATGAAATTAAAAACAAAAACAATAGAGAAAATCAATAAAACAAAAAGCCAATTCTTCCAATAGATCAATAAAATTGACAGTCCTCTATCAAGACTGACAAAGAAAAAGAGAGAAGACGCAAATTACTGGTATCAGGAATGAAGTAAGGGATATAACTAAAGACCCTGCACGCATCAAAAGGATAATGAAAGAGTACTATAAATAACCCTACACACATAAATTTGACAACTGAAGTGAAATGGACCTGCAGCTAACATCCATATATAATGGTCAAAGACTGAAAGCTTTTCCCTTAAGATTGAGAGCAACACGGGGATGTTCGCTGTCCTTCCTTCTCATCCTAAATACTGGAGGGCCTGGAAAGTGCAATCAGGCAAGGAAAAGACATGAAAGGCACACGAGTGGGAAAACTGAAATAAAACTTTCCAGTCACAGATAACACGCTTTTCTATGTAGAAAAGTCCAAGGAAAATACAAGTTACTAGAAATGAATTTAACAATTTCACAGAAAATATATAGTCAATACAAAAGAAGTAGATTGTATTTTTATGTACTAGCAATAACCAATCAGAAATTTTTAAAAATTTTAAGCACCATTTACAATATTACCAAAAATACTCAGGCATAAATCTAAAAAAATTATGTTTCGTGTGGAATCTTTATGCTGAAAACTACAAATCACTGATTAAAGAAATCAAATACCAAACTTTGTTCATGAATTGGAAGACCCAATTTTCTTAAAATGTCATCTCTCCTCAAACTCATCTATAAATTCAGTGTAATCCCAATGAAAATCCCAGCAGGTTTTTTTTTTTAAGAAATTGACAGGCTGAAATATATATATGGAAAGACATTCTAAAATGTATATGGAGGCTGGGCGTGGTGACTCACGCCTGTAATCCCAGCACTTTGGGAGGCTGAGGTGAGCGGAACATTTTGGGTCAAGAGTTCAAGACCAGCCTGGCCAACATGGCAAAACCCCATCTCTACTAAAAATACAAAAACTAGCTGGGCGTGGTGGTACATGCCTGTTGCCCCAGCTACTCGGGAGGCTGAGGCAGGAGAATTGCTTGAACTCAGGAGGCAGAGGTTGCAGTGAGCCAAGGTTGCACCATTGCACTCTAGCCTGGGCAACAGAGTGAGACTTTGTCTTAAAAATAAATAAATAAACAAATAATAAAATATATATGGAAAGGCAAAGGAGCTAGAATAAACAAAGCAATTTTGAAAAAGAACCAAGTTGGAGGACTCACACTATCTGATGTAAGACTTACATGGAACTATAATAACCAACATGGTGTGATACTGGTGAAAAAACAGGCCATAGGCCAGTGGAACAGAATAGAGTACAGATGGCACACTGTAGCACAGGGCGGAGTCAGGCACTTTCCTCATTACGGAGGAAAGGTAGCACGGTTCTGTGCCTCGAGAGGTGGCAGCTTTAGGAGCTGCTAACCCCCTGGCGTGGACAGCAGCATTTTTTTGCAGCCACAAATACCTGAAAAGTTTTTTTACAAAGCTTCTTAGGTAATGCACATCAAGGGTTGGGGAGGGGAGGGTGCAAGGCTGGGTGGGAAGATTATGGAAGATGCTGCAATCTAACCATGGCTTACAGCCTGCTTTATGAGTACATGTTGGCCACCCTTGAAAACTCCTAGATGCAAACTGAGTGAGAATTTGATTGGAGCAGTGGGTGGGGGGCATCGTGCTAGAAGCACTCTCCAAATAATAGAGACAAGAACCCGGAAAATATGGCCATTATCGTTAGTGTGACCCCAGCACTGTCCTGGAGCCTGGGAAACTTGGGTTATGTTGACTTTTCTGGACCCCCAAAGTGGCTACATAAATCATGGGTGCTCAATAAATATGTGCTGAATGAATAAGTGAATGAATGATCTCATCTATACAAATAGATTTCACTGGTTTATGTAATTCATATAGTGATATGAACATAATCCCTGACTTAAACCAAGGGCAGGAACCGGGTCTTTCTCTCTTGGTGTCCCCATAGTGCTAGTCAAGTGTTTTCTGTACAGATACGATGGCTCCATGCCCAAGACTTAGCACAGAGCAACACCCACCTTGAATGAGACACATTCACCTATTAGCTCTGATGTAAGAATCCTTGCCAGAGGCCTAAGGCGTTACCCCAAGTTCCCGTCACACCACCTCACCACAGTGACAGCAATTCAGAGTGCTGGCAGGCAGAAGATTGTGCTCATTAATTGGTAATGAAGAGGAAATTATTTCTCCTCCGAAGTTATGTTTCTGCTGATATCTTGGTGAAATTCCTTCTTTCCCACCTTGTTTATTAGTATGAAATGCTAAAAAGAGACATCATTTATCTACATTTTTTTCTGGATGGATCAGTCAACACTTTAGAGGTCAAGCTGTCCTAAGAAAAGTGGTTTTCAGTTAATGGCTAGGAAATGAAGCTTTTCTTGTCCTTTCTGAGCAGTCTTCTTCTTCTTCTTCTTCTTCTTCTTCTTCTTCTTCTTCTTCTTCTTCTTCTTCTTCTTCTTCTCCTTCTCCCTCTCCCTCTCCCTCTCCCTCTCCCTCTCCCTCTCCCTCTCCCTCTCCCTCTCCCTCTCCCTCTCCCTCTCCTTCTTCTTCTTCTTCTTCTTCTCCTTCTTCTTCTTCTTTTTTGTAAACAAATCAACAACTTTGCAGTTTTTGGCCACAAAGACGTATCCAGAATGGTCTATGATGAAGAATGATATATCCAGAAAGGCCCAAGACTAAGAATTATCTCTGCAACTCTGGATCCACTGTGAATTATGAAAGCCAGAACCAACTCCAAGAAGAAGCAGAAGGCATTTGTAACAGGCTCCGGGTCTCTTCTGCCTGCCCAGAGCTGTGCATCAATGACACCTTTTGGCCAGCTAGTCTCCAGGAAGATCTCAGACTTCAGTCTGATGTTCACAGTGGCACTGACTTTTGTGTTGTTGAACAGATGTTGAAATTCCCATCATGCAGGAAGATTCTGTCAGAATCTAGATGTTGGCCTGACCTCCCCTTCCTGACCCAGCAGAAGTAGGGCCCCCTGAAGACAACAAGAGGAATTCCCACTACCACAATGATGGGCTCCTTGGGGAAATGGAGGTCCTTATAGAACTCTAAGCAGGACATGGCTCTCCCACTCCACCATGAAGAAGTTGGAATCCATTTGGAAATAACTGGGATGTAGAAGGCCGTGCTTCCCAAAAACTGTGCTTCCCCAAAACTCAGCCTGACATCTGTGGAAGAGGTTCCTCAGAATGCAAGAGGGCCCCTGCCTGCCAGACAGGTCTGGGACTCCAAGGAGAATGGCACCTGCAGGGCTCCAGACTCTGTCAGACCAAACATTGTCCAAAGATGTGGTCTAGAAAAAAGGTTCTCAGATGGTAGCAGGCATTAGAATTATCTGGAGGATGTGTTAGAACACAGATGCTGGGCCCCATCGCCACCAGGTTTCTGATTCAGTGGCTCTGCGGTGGGGCCTAAGAATTGGCGTTTCAAACACAGTCCTGGGCCATGCTGATGTTGCTGATCCAGGACCACACTCGAAGAGCCACTGGACTAGAAGTGGGGGTTGCTCTGCTGCCCTCCTTCTCTGTCTGGTGGCATCTGAACAGGCTCTTCAGACTCAGCCCTGGCTTCTGATAGGGCTTGTCCTTCTCTCCACCCTGAGTCCTGATTTCTGGCTTGGTCTTTGATAAGACTTTGATGCCAATGGCTCTACATCTCGCTCCTGGCTCTCTAGCTCTGGTCTTGGCTCAGGTTCTGCTTGATCCAGGGATCTCCCTTGACCTCTGTGTCAGGTCCCCTGCCTCTCTGCCCCTCCAAGTCAGGTCAAGGGAATTCCCCACCAGGACAGCTCTTGGCTATCCCTTCCCGGTTCCTGGAAGCTAAAGATGAGCTGGTTACATGAAAGTTAACCTTTGGAATCTGTCAGTCCCAGTCTTAAATGATCATACATGCTGGCTTGTAGATAAAACCAATTCCTAACAAAGAGTCTTTAAAATGTTTACAAAGCTCTACATCAACAAACCAAAATGCAAGATAATACAAGACCGGGTCAGGCATTACGGCTCACACCTGTAATCCCAGCACTTTGGGAGGCCGAGGCGGGCGGATCACTTGGTATCAGGAGTTCGAGACCAGCCTGGCCAACATGGTGAAAACCCATCTCTACTAATAATACAAAAATTAGCCGGGCACAGTGGCATACACCTGTAATCCCAGCTACTCAGGAGGCTGCAGCAGGAGAATCGCTTGAACCTGGGAGGGGAAGTTTGCAGTAAGCCAAGATCACACCACGTCACTCCAGTCTGGGTGACAGAGCAAGACTCCATCCAAAAAAAAAAAAAAGAAAGAAAGAAAAAGAAAAGAAAAACTAAGATAATACAAGACTGAAGATATCTGTGTTAAGTTCATGCGTACCTCTCTTTAATCAATACCTCTGTTCCTGAAATTATTTCCCATGGAATATCTCAATTAATTCCAGACATAATTCACAAATAGTGGATTTAGGGTTGGGATTGGCTCCTAACACTTAAGCATTGTGTCACTGACTATTTGGCTATGCCCCCAAATAGTCAGTGATCTTCCCAAAGGGGCCAAGAAGAGGCAAAACCCTGGGCTAGGAAGAACATTGTTCTCCTGCGAAGAGAATGTCGTAGCCTGCAAAGTTCCCAGGCTAGCCCACTAAGGCCTGTTGACCTCATCTGCCATGGGAGATGCAATACAGTTACTACACCAGTGGCTTTAAAGGACCCAGGAAAACAGCATAGAATAAGAAATGTCTTTTAATTTAACTTGTCTGGTGTTGCTTAAGGAAAAAGGGGTTCAATTACTGGCAAGTGAGAAGGTCGGTGCAGACTTGCATGAGGTCCTGAAGGGACCTCCGGGGCTGTGTGGCTGTGGCACTGAGTCTTCATTCTGCCTCATTTCCCCCCAGAACTTATGACTTTAATTTACCTGAATAGAAGCACATCCAGGCGCTGCGCCTTTGTCCCGCTGCTGAGACAGGGAAAGCGGGGGTCTGCAGGTGGCATTGGGGGTGGAGGGGGAAGAGGAAAATTGGCAGGGGGAGATATATTCTTAAGGGAACTGGAGAGGGGTTGGAGGTGAGTTTAGAAAGCGTGTGTGACCAGGAGGGAGAGTGGGGAAGGAGAGAGAGGGTGGGGAAGGCAGCAGGGCAGGAAGAGGTCCTGAGGGGAGAGAGGAAGAGCAGGAGGAGGAGGAGGAGGAGGAGGAGGAGGAGGAGGAGGAGGGGGTGGGGAGGAGGAGGAGGAAGAGCAGGAGGAGGAGGAGTAGGAGGAGGAGGGGGTGGGGAGGAGGAGGAGGAAGAGGAGGAGGAGGAGGGGGAGAGGAGAGCCAGGACACCGAGCTTCCCCAGGCAAGGAGTTACGTATGAGAAATGGGGTGACAGCATGTGTCTTCCTGAGGGGCAGGAAGAGACTCTGGGGAAGAAATGTGCGTTTAGCGATTGATCTTACAGAGTCCAAACATCTCTGGGAATTTAGGGCATTTGTGCTGGGATTCCTGGAGGTGGAAGTGGGGAATCTGAGTCCTATTCTCTGCCTTTCAGCAGCTTACAGCTTATTAAACTCCTTCCTGTCCCCTCACCCCAACCCCCTCATCAGTTCCTGTCCACCCCACCTTCTACAAAAAGGTATGACTGTGAAGAGTTAAACCAGCTCAGGACAGTACCTGGCAAGATTAAGATTCCTGTAGCCCAACTCTAACCAAATCCCACTCCTACCCCAACACTTTCGAAAGCTGCAGCGGCCCCTCCTACCTGCCAAGCTAAGGCCCTTGCTTAGGTGGCTCACAGCTCTCTAAAGGTAACCTGGCTGGGCTGCTCCCTCTTCAACCCTCTCCCTGCCAGCATCTTCGACCTGAGCCCATACCAAATGCCTCTGCCTTCCTCTCCCGCCTCGCCCACGCCCCGCACTGGGGGCATCCTCTCCCCTCTCTCAGCCACGGAGCATTGTATGTGACCCTAAGGAGGCTGAGTGACTGAGTAGCCCCCTCACTCTCCCCCAGGGCCCACCTCTGAGCCACATTCCCACCTTCACGTCACATCCTCTGCCCGCCCCATACACACATACACACAATCCCACTTCCGTGCTGCCCTTAGACCTGGGCAAGGGTCCCTGCTCTGGTCCTCCTGCTACAGAGGGCATCACCGTGGCTCTTGTCAATTATGCCCCCCACCCCCGCCCTGTCACAGGGCAAGGAACTTCCACTCGATTTCCAAACCCATGCTCTTGGAATTCTTTGCCCAGGAGGCCAGAGCCCACTTCTAGCCCTTCCTCTTGAGTGCGGCCTGTGCCTGTGCCAGAGTGTGCACCCAGTCACGGGGCAGCCACAGGACAGCTGTCTGTGGGAGGTCTGCACAGAGCCGAGGGTGTTGCATGTCTTTGTCACAGCAGAAGGCCCCTTGCTGTGTGGGATGGGACAGAATATGGTGCAGAGGGGCGCACCAGGGTGCAAGACCAGAGGCAGACACTCTTGTCATAGTGTGTTCCATATAGAACTCCGAGAAGTGGAAAGTTCTGAATGCAAACCTGACCTTCCAGGTCTTTCCAAAGGTGTATTTGTCAAGGTAGGAGGATAGAACATGATTGACTTAACAATGGATTCATTTGGTTGATGGCTTTAAAATACTTGACTCATGGCATAAGGCCTCCCTTGAGTCTTGCCCTGGGCCCTGCAAATGCTGGGGTGGGCCTGTCCAGCTCCAAACTTGATTGACTTATGCGGGGTTTCTGAAGCTTTCACAGAATAGGGGAGAGGGTGACTTTGCCTATCACAAACCCAAACTTCCTAGAATTTCTTTTTAACCAGCTCTGCTCTTCTCCCAAATTTCCTCTCCTTACTGCAACCAGCTCATCTCTCCTTTCTCCCTAGAAACCATATCCTTGACTAGCCCCTCCAGCCTTCCTAGATCCACCCTCCCCACTCCCCCAACTTCATGATCTTACAACACCCCCTCAGCTCCCATCCTCTCTCTGAACAAAAGCCCTGTTCCTGGATAAACAGCTCTCAATAAAGGAGAAGCCGCTCCTTGGCCAAAATGGCTTGTTCTCCCCATTTGTCCTACTTTCTGTTATCACAATCTACGTTCCATCAAGCTATGTCTTTGAGTCATCTCTCTCACTAGACAGTGAGCTCCTTGAGGGCAAACACTGTCTCTGGTTTGGCTCTGTGACTTTTCCGGCACCTTCTACTTTGAGAGCATTCATGCAAGTTTTCATGGGAGATATCATGGAGGAGTTGGAATCTGAGTTAGGCCTGAAGGGTAGGTAGAATATGGAAAATGAAGTGAGTAGAGGCAACAGGAGATTCTTCCTCTCCTGTGGGCAGTAATGAGCAATTAAAGATTCTCGAGGTAGAGCAAGACAACACTTTAGAAAGACTGACGTCAGGAACAGTGAGATGCAGGGAAAAACTGAGAGCAATTTGGGGCTGTTGCCACAGCACTGAATGTTAGAGGAGGTAGGAATGCAATGGCAGGACAAATAGATGCAGGAGGCAGTACCTTAGGCACAGCGAAATAACTTACCCGAGGCCACACAATTCAGAAGCAGAGATAGAACTCAGGTTGCCCAGTTTTAAAGCTGTATAATTTCCTCCATACTGAGTCACAGAGGAGATGAGGCTAGAACTGAGTCCTGAAGGCTGCTCAGGAGGAAGTTTGCCAGCAGGCATGGGCACTGGGCACTCCACCAGGGTCACTACTAGGTTCACCCAGGTGCACCCTGGAGGCCACCACTTTCTGCAGGAGATTTTGGCCTTCCCACTTGGGAGGAAAGTACAGACTCTGACTTAGGCAGGAAGGGAGGGTTGAGAAGCACCCCATGGGGAAGAGATTCATGTTAGCTCCTTTCCCTGGGAGGAGGCAGGGAGAGGTGATGCTTACACACCCAAGTCCCTGGGTACTGGCTGAGGGATGAGGGGAGCTGTGGTAACTCCAGACACCTGCATGGTGCTTCACGGCTTCCACAGCATCGTAAAGTGTTATTCCTGACCACCCCACTTTCCCCCCCTCTACCCAGTGTATCAGATCCACCTTCCAAGGCACTTCTGGGAAGGCTTCAAATCTCAGACTTCCCTGCTCGGCATCCACACAGCCCTGTGCTTTTGCTGTCATTGATCACTTGCTCCTGTCTGCAGATTACAGCTGTGTGATATCAGCCAAGTCACTTAACCCCTTTGTGTCCCAGTTTCATTGTGTAAACAGGAGATGATGAAAGCATTGTCCACTGGTTTTTCGACCCCAGCCAGCCATGATGATGATAATGGTGATGATGCCTTGTCCTGCTGGTTGATTGTGGCTCTGGCTCCCCCACCACTCTGCAAATTCCTTGAGGACAAGATAGGAAGCACCTCTGGCTTGTCTGTATCGCCTTGGGGACCAGAAACCGGCACACACTACTAGGTCCATTTATTCAATCCGTGAGCACTTCTGGAGCACTTGCTATGTGCCAAGCTCTGTGACAGGATCTGGGTTTAGAGATAAATAAGAAGCTCGGGGGTGGGTGGGGGTGCCCAGAGTTAAGGCAGACACAGACCATTATATAAAGAGTGCGGAGAGGGTCACAGGCTCTGGGCTGAGGCCTGGTGAACATATCCAGGCAGGAGGGAAGAAGAGGGCGTTCTCAATCAAATCAAAGCTGATTGAGACGAATCCAGTGGTCCCATCTGACCCCTACAGCAATCACATTTAAGGATGAGGAGATGACAACTCAGCCAAGAAAATCCCACTGCTAGTACGCCATGGGCTGGGGCTGGGACCAGAGCCCCTCACTTTTCAGGGTTGGGGGCTCACAGTGCATGCCTTAGAGATCCCCACTTCCACTGCTTCCCAGCCTTGGCCTCTGCCCAGAGTTGTGCAAATTAAAGGACTTCCGGGCAACATCCATTCATTCCCTGGGCTCTGTCCTCCGACAGCCCCTGTGCTCCAGGGTATTTTTAGTTCTGGGCAGCCAGGCCTGGTGAGTGATTGGCAGCAGGCAGAGCCCACGTTTCCAAACCCTCTGTGTTGCTTCTGGCTCAGCATGAGAGGTGGCTGGGCCCTAGGAGGGGGCTTAGGCATACCTGGCGCCCAAGCCCACAGCTGCCTCATTGTCCCTGGGGGAGGAGCTGGGCTGCTGCCACTGACCCGAGGCTGGGAGCATTCTTTCCTGCTGATTCATCACCAGGAATGTTTTGGGCCCAGCTGGGGTGGGGCAGGGGCACTGGGGGGACATCTTGGACATGGGTGGCCAGGAGTGGATGGCAGGTCCCTGGCAGCGGGGTCGTTAAGACCTGGCTGTCACCCAGGATCGAAAAGGTCCATCTTGACATCCTAGCTCTATCACACTCTGCCTGTCCGGGCTTATTCTTATTTGCACATCTGCCTCCCCCACCAGACTGGGAAGGCCCCCTCCAGCGTCTAGCACTCCAGCACCCTGTCTAGCATGTAGGAGAAAATCAATAAAGGCTTGTGGGATGAATGAACCTTTGGAGGGACATTCAGGCAAGGTGGGGGCAAGAGGGGGAACCAGGTTGGGCAGCTCTGGGCCTAGGGAGGAAAACGGGAGGCTGGAACCCTCTGCCCATTTTACAGATGGGGGCCACTGAGGCTGAGGGCAGGACCGGGTCTAGGGGAAAGAAACTGGGAGCTTGGACTGGGGTTCAGGCACCTAGGTGCTCAGTTCAGCTGATGGGACTCCTCTCTGTCAGCCATGTCCACATTTCTTTAATTCTACAGTCCCTGCTCCCTGCACTAACACCCTCCTCCCGTGAGTCTGACAAGGGCCAGGACTGCATCATTTAGCTCTGTGAAGGGGTTCTCCCATTCACTGTGTATTGCCTGGAGGGGCAAGTTATGTCGCCTGGGGCTCAGCGTTCCCAGCTGCACAATGGGCAGCGCAGTTTCACACGGAGGGCGGGGTGGGGGGCGGTATTCAGTAAACTTTGGGTGACTCGCCTGTTCCTGCAGGAGAGCACCGCTGCACCGCGCCACCTCGACCTCTCTGAACTGAGCCCCGGCCTCCCGGAAAGGGCGTCCACATTGTCCTAAGTGACCGAGCTCGTGAGATTCGGCCCCTGTGACAGCCGGGCGCTCCCGTGCGAAAGGCGCTGTGCCGGGGGCCCTGGCAGCCACCAGGACTCACAGACTGGGACTCTAGGTGGGCGTCATTACCTCGTTCGGCAAAAGAGGAAACTGCGCCCGGGAGAGGGACTCCCGAGGCAGCCGCGGCCCTCCCTGCAAAACAGCCGCGGGCCCCGCGCCGCCCTTTCCCCGGAGCTCCGCTCCCCCCGCCCCTGCGGCTCCCGCCCCCCCCGCCCCCGCGCCCCCCCTACCCCCCGGGACTTCCCGGCCCCGCCGGCTGCGGCTGGGCGCCCCCGCCACCTGGCCTGTGTCCCGACGGGGGGCGCCGCGCGGAAGGCCGGGCGGGGCGCCCGCGGACTCCAGGCCAGCCCGGGGCGGGGCCTGCGGGGCCTCCTCCGCGGCCAGCTCGGTGCTGGGGGGCCGCGGGCGGCAGGCGGATAAAAAGGCCCCAGGGCGCCCGGGGAGGGAGCCCGTTAGCGCTGCTCCGCCGCGGCGCCCGCCCAGCCCCGGACCGTCCGCGCTCCGTTTGGTGAGCCCCCGCCTAGCCGCGCGTCTGCCTCTTGGTCTGCCTCTTGCTGTCCCATCTGTCCTTCTGTCTCTCTGTGGGTCTGCAGGCCTCTGAGGGTTCCTGGAGACTGGGCCTAGGGGGGATGGGGGATCCCATGGACCCTCAGCCCGGCCCTCCAGTCGCTCACCAACCTACTTCTAATTGGACAAGTGACCACGCTGGGGAGCTTGGCCCAAGGCCCGCCCTCAGTGGTGCGCCCAGGCCTCAGGGGTGCCTGCGTGTCTTGTTTGTGTACACGCCGTGTGTAACCATTGCTCTCTGCCTTCTTCCAGGGAGGAGACAGGGAAGGGGCAAGGCGGGTTCAGATGTCACACTTACGACTTGGGGGACAAAGAACCAGGCCTGATCTGGGCTCTCCAACTATCCAGACCAGAGCTGAGTATGTTGGGGGGTGGGCGTGTGACAGAAACACCGAAGGGAAGGGGGCAGAAGACTTCAAGCCCCCTCTTTCCTAGCCTGGACAGGTACAGCTCAGAGACCATTTATTGGCACTGCTTCAGGTCCACAGAGTCAGTAACCCCGGGGAGGCCACAGGGCTGAGAGGAGGCTGCTGAGAAGAGCTGCCGAACGGCAGAGAAGGGATGAGCCATCCTAAAGTTGCTGCACCCTCAGGACAGCACCCCTCATGCTCTCTCTTGAATACTCGGGCATTTGCTGTCTTCAGCCCTCCCTACCTGTGCTAGGTCAGGCCAGGTCCCAGCATCTCCTGGCACACCTGGAGCAGGTGCCTCTGTGCCTCAAGCTGGCAAGATCTTGGATCTGTCACTCGGCATTCAGCGAAGAGCACACTGCCCAGTGCCCTCACACCACGGCCTGGGTCATAAATCCACCAGAACAGGGTGGAATTTCGGTCGGCTCCCTGCCTTCCTTTCCTCTTCCCCCTCTTCCAACATCCATTCTTGGTGGTTTTGAGAGTCCGGCGTCTAGCCAGGCTGCCTGGGTTTGAATCCTGGCTGGGCAAGTTACTTGACTTCCCTGGAACTTACCTTCTCATCTGTAAAATGGAGATAAGTATTTAATCCGTATTTTAAAATGTATAATTATTATCCTCACGTCCCTCCCCTCCTCTTTCCCTTCCATCTTCCTTCCCTCTTCTGTCCCCTTCTCCTTTATTTGGGAAAGTAACGGCCACTTTCGAGGCCGCTTCCTTCTCTGAGGGAGGATGCGCAGCTTGGTCCTCTGTGCTCGGTGCTAGGGGAACAGACAGGTGGAGTCTGGTTGTGGGGTCAGGAAGCAAACACACAATGTGCTTTGTGGAAGGCTTTGTGGGAGGGCTTAATGGAGGGGGTGGCATTTGAGCTGGCCTTGTGGGATGTGTAGGAGTTTGACAATCTTAGATAGAGGGAAAGGAACAGTGAGAGCAAAGGCTTGGAGGCTGGGAGATGAAGGCTATAGTCTGGTGTGAGCAAAAACTCTCGGGGGCCTATAGTCGGCAGGAAGGCCAATAAGAGGGGCTCTCCCTGCATCTTACTCTTGGTTCCCGCTGCTGTCCCCCCACCTTCCAGCAGCGTTCATGGAAGGGAGCTTCCCTGGCCCAGACCCCAGGGTCCTACAGCAGAAGCCCTCCCATGCCCTCAGGTTGGTCCCTTGGAGAGGAAGGAGCTGCTGGCCTGGGACTGTCCACAGCCTGTAACAAGACCTCCTCAGTGTGTCAGGGACTTCAGCCAGGAGCCAAACAGCAGAACTGCCCAGCCTACCCTGGGCCCCATCAGAGCATGTCGGATAGGGGGGCTCTCTAGTGCCACCCCCTCATTTTACAGGTTTTTCAGCTGAGACTCAGAGAAAGGAAAACATTTGACTCCAGACACAATTTGGTGGCAGAGATAGAAGCATCCCGACTCCTGGGGGTGGTAGAGAAGGTGTGGTTGTCACTCAGCCCAGACCCATGTGACCACTGGGTCCTAACAGCTGAGGGACCTGAGGCCCATCCGTCCTATCCTTTCTTGCCATCTGGGGAGTGGTTTGGCTCAGTCCCTGGCTGTCTACCTCCTCCTCCAGGGAGCACGGAGGAGGGAATGGGAAACAATGGAGAGCACTCTGCTCATGGGACAGCCAGCTGGGAGCCCCCACAAGCCTCAGAGTGACATGCAGAAGACAGTGTTTCAGTCTGGAAAGGAAGCGTGGGAGGGGTCAGAGGGGGAGACCTGCAGAGGCGAGAATGGGAAGGCAGCCCCTGCACAGCCTCAGGGAGTGGAGAGGGGAGCATCTAGACTCTGCAGTGTGGGTGGAGGGAAAAGGGGCAAATCTAGAGAATGCTGCAAAGAGGAGTACCAAGGACTTGCAGTTGAGATCAGACGTGGCCTCCATTTCCTTCTTTGTACAGAGAGGAGGTGGGACCAATCTAGACCAACGGTTCTATCATCGCTGTCACAGTAGCTGTTAATAATAGTTCATTGTTGGCCGGTGTAGTGGCTCATGCCGGTAATCCCGTCACTTTGGGAGGCCAAGGTGGGTGGATCACCTGAGGTCAGGAGTTCAAGAACCGATGTGGTGAAACCCTGTCTCTACTAAAAATACAAATAAATTAGCTGGGTGTGTTGGCGCGTGCCTGTAATCCCAGCTACTTGGGAGGCTGAGGCAAGATAATCACTTGAACCCTGGAGGCGGAGGTTGCAGTGAGGCGAGTTTGTGCCATTGCACTCCAGCCTGGGTGACAAGAGCAAAAATCTGTCTCAAAAAAAAAATAATAATAATAATAATAATTCATTGTTACTGAAGGCTTGCTCTTCTAAGGGTTTAATGTTTCTTCACTTAATCTTTAAAAAAATCCTATCAGGTAGTTGCTATTATTATCCCCACTTTACAGAAGGAGACACTGAGGCAGGGAGAAACTAAATCGCTGGCCCAAGATCACTTCCAAATGAACTGGTGGAGGCAGGATTTGAACCCCATCAGTCTGACTGCCCAGCCTGTGCTCTCAAGCACTGCGCTGCCACCTCCCATCCATGCAACCACAGATATGAATGAGTGCCACCTACACACCTGACACTATTTTGGGAACTGGGGACACAACACATCCCCACTCCCATGGAGTTTCATTCCCAGAACTTGTCTAGTGCACTTTTAGGAGCCCACTCCACCCAGCCCTGCTGGCCAAGGCTGTTGAGAGGGAGTAGGGCAGATGCCATCCGTGGAAGTGAGAGTGGCAGGGGCCTTTGAGAGCCTCCCCACTCAAGCGGATGAGCTGCATGATTCCCCAAGAGGAGCCATGGCCGTGGAAGAGGCAGGTCTCATCAGAACGAGCTTTCTTAGCCCATCTTCTCCATCCCCTGTTCCAGGTCGGCCTCAGCTCCCATCGGCAGCAGAGCCTTGGGGTGGAGGAGCTTCAGCTTTGGTGGCTCCAGAGGTCTCTGACAGCTCTAACCAGCTGAGACTCTCTCCTCTATGCCCTTCTCCACCCGCTGGTCCCGGGACCAAGGCTGCTGTGTGAGGGGGAGAGGACCTGCCCCCAGCCTCATCCCCTCTCTAAGGACCCAAAGAACATCTTATTACAGCCTCCTGGAGACGGGCCCTCTCTGTTTACCACCTGAAACCCTCCCCTGGCCCCTCGCTTCCTACAGGATGAAGGCAAACCCTGTGTGGTACACAAGGCCCTTGATCATTGGCCCCAGCTCGTCCCTCCATCTCTTTCCCCTCCAAGCCCCCACACTGTAGTCTGGGGGTAAGAGAAGGGCACTTCCTGCTCTTGCACAAACTCACCTCTTTCCCTCTTTCCTAATCCTCTTCTCTCTACCTCGAATGCCCCTTTTCTCACCCAGGAGAATCTTATTTGCCCAATAAGGCTCAGGTTAAGTGTCCCTTCTTTGAAAGGCTTCCCTAATTCTTCTTGCTTGAGCTTCATGAAGGTAGGGAGGGTGTTTGATGTCTTCATTTCTGTGTCCCAGCACCTGGCCTGAAGCAAGTATTCCAAAAATGTGTATTGAATCTGCATGAATCATACACCTAGATGGATGTGAGGCTATCACAGTCTATCCAAGCTGCAGGAGGGATCAGATGATATGTGATTCCATCTCCTCATTTTAGAAATAAAGAGTCAGGGCTGGGCACGGTGGCTCACACCTGTAATCCCAGCACTTTGGGAGGCCGAGGCAGGTGGATCGAGAGGTCAGGAGTTCAAGACCAGCGTGGCCAAGATGGTGAAACCCCGTCTCTACTACAGATACAAAAAAATTAGCTGGGTGTGGTAGTGGGCGCCTGTAATCCCAGCTACTCAGGAGGATGAGGCAGAGAATTGCTTAAACCTGGGAGGCGGAGGTTGCAGTGAGCCGAAATTGCACCACTGCACTCCAGCCTGGGCAACAGAGTGAGACTCTGTCTCAAAAAAAAAAAAAGAAAGAAAGAAAGAAAGAGTCAGGACCTAGAGAGTTGAAGAGACTTGCCCAAGCCATGCAGCCAATGAGTGGTGGAGTCCTTGATGCCCATCTAATAGCCCTTTCTGCTCCAGCCTTCCATGTGCCTTCTAGGTGAAGGCGGCATTTCACACATTTGATTAGGGTGCTAGGAACATCAGAAGGTGGTGGCAGTGTCCCTGGGGTAGGTAGTCTTGACCTGAGGGCACCCCCATGACTCAAAAGGTGGACCACCTCATCTGCCTACACATAAGACTTTAGGTGTATAAGAGCTGCTGTTTATTGTGTACTCACCAATGCTAGGACTTTGCTAAGCACTTTCCATATGGTGTTTTATTTAACACTCAACAACACTGTGAAATGGAGATTACTATCCCCATTTTACAGACGAGGAGACTGAGACTCAGTGAGGTTAAGCTTAAACTTCCTCAAGGTCATGGTGAATGTGGTGGATTTGAACCAAATCAGCTAACCTGGCCCAGACTCAATTAATGCCTCTATGTGTGTGCGTGCGCGCACACACACACACACATTTGAGGGGGGTTTTCTTTCCTTTGTCTTGCCAGGAGCTGCCAAATTGCTGCAGAGGTCTGAGATCTGGGTAGAGGTGGTGATCACTGTCATGTTTACTCATTCCTCAGGTATCTTGGCCTCAGCTGTCCTTGAAGTCACCATGGCGTGGTCCCCACCAGCCACCCTCTCTCTGTTCCTGCTGCTGCTAGGCCAGCCCCCTCCCAGCAGGCCACAGTCACTGGGCACCACTAAGCTCCGGCTGGTGGGCCCAGAGAGCAAGCCAGAGGAGGGCCGCCTGGAGGTGCTGCACCAGGGCCAGTGGGGCACCGTGTGTGATGACAACTTTGCTATCCAGGAGGCCACAGTGGCTTGCCGCCAGCTGGGCTTCGAAGCTGCCTTGACCTGGGCCCACAGTGCCAAGTATGGCCAAGGGGAGGGTGAGTGACTGGTGCCACCTAGCGGGATGGCAAGGAGATGGTAACAGTCTTCTCTCGGGCTGGGCTCACTCACCCACCCATCCTTTAATATCCTGCTCACGTGACCTCCTCCACAAGGCATTTCCTGAGTGCCTCAGCTGCACATGGCCCCTGCTCCCACCCTCCCATTCTCTCTTGTAATGGGGCCACCGCTGTCACCACCACTAGACTCTAAGTTCCTCGAACATAGCAACTGGCACACAGTGGGTGCTTAGAGAATGTTGAATGAAAAAATGGGCAAACAGGTAGGTCTGATTACTAGAGCTACCTGGCATTTTCCAAAAGAAGATTCTCTAAGAGCCACTGCCCAAAGGAGGTAGCAGGCAGGGTTATAAATACGAATTCCCCAGGAGACCCAAACTTCCTCCTCCCTGCCACTTTCTCCCAGGGTTTGGAAGAGGTGACTTGGTAAATGTGGGGTCCTATGCAGGAGGCAGAGCCTGTGACCTGCCTCTCTGTGCCATCTTTGAGCATCACCCCCACTCCACAGGACCCATCTGGCTGGACAATGTGCGCTGTGTGGGCACAGAGAGCTCCCTGGACCAGTGCAGGTCTAATGGCTGGGGTGTCAGTGACTGCAGTCACTCAGAAGACGTAGGGGTGATATGCCACCCCCGGCGCCATCGTGGCTACCTTTCTGAAACCGTCTCCAATGCCCTTGGGTCTCAGGTGAGGAGGCCGTTCAGGCTCTGGTCTGAGCCAAGGGCTGCGTCAGAGGACAGAGAGCCTCCCAGAAGATGGGCCTAGAGGATAAGTGAGGGGAAAGGGTGCAGTTTGCACTGAGCATCATCCCCGGGGCCCCGACTCCTGAGTGTGCCCTGCAGCAGGTGCATAAATAGAGGGCCCCAGCCTGAGGCAAGGCAGGCCAGAGGACCAGAGCTGATCCCACTGGGAATCACAGAAGCTGCTCCCATAAGGGAGACAGCAGTGGGGTAAGGGGCTCCCTCATCCACGAGGCCTGGCCACAATTGCTGCTTCTTCCCAGCACAAACAACCCTGAGCTAAAAACAGCCCAAGCCAAACAACAGGAGCGGGCAGGGCAGGGCTCTGCTGCCAGGCAGCCTTCAGCCTCAGGACAGCTGGCCATGGCCACTGAATGCAGTGTGTTGTGATGGGGACTCTGTACTGGTCTAAGTCATCCCAGGGCTAGGGTTGGGGGGTCTTGTGGGCCATAGGATCCTGCTGTGGTCTCAAGCAGCTGGTCTATGCCCATCTCAGCTCTCTCAGGGTGGCATGGAGAAGGCCCTTCCATGCCCAGCAAAAGCCTCCCAAACTCCAAGGGCTCCCATCCTGATCCCAGCAGGGGCCAGATCTGCCTCGTTCTCTCCAATTTGACAAATTCGAGGAACTGAGGGAAAGGGCTTAGACAAGCTGAGGTTCTGCCTTGCACTTACTCTGTGGCCTTTGATAATGCCTCCCCTTCTCTGGGCCTCAGTTTCCTGGCCTGTTCAATGACGGGGCTGGGTGGGATGGTCTCTAAAAGCTCCAAGCCCCAGCCTTTCTGCATGAAGATCTGCAGCAGGCTCCACTGGAGGAGCAGGAGTCCCGAGGCCCACAGGTGACTGTGCACCCCCCAGGGCCGGCGGCTGGAGGAGGTGCGGCTCAAGCCCATCCTTGCCAGTGCCAAGCAGCATAGCCCAGTGACCGAGGGAGCCGTGGAGGTGAAGTATGAGGGCCACTGGCGGCAGGTGTGTGACCAGGGCTGGACCATGAACAACAGCAGGGTGGTGTGCGGGATGCTGGGCTTCCCCAGCGAGGTGCCTGTCGACAGCCACTACTACAGGTAGGAGGGCGGCTGGTGTAGGCCCCACGGGAGGCAGGGTTGTGGGGCAGGGACTGTGTGTGTGTTCATGCGCGTGCATGCGATGTAGGGTGTGTGCATGAGCCTGAGTGTGGACTCATGTGAAGGGCAAGTAAGTGTGCACACAGGTGAGTGTGTGATGTGTGTGGCATGTGGGACCTCGCAGAGTTCAGTGAGGACTGGCAGTGGTGTTGTCTGTGGCAGGACATCCAGCAGGTGTTGGGATTGGGGGAGAGAAAACAGGCCCTACTGAGGAATGTGCCCAGACTTCTTGCTTCATGGGTGCCTCAGAATAATAAACAGGAAAGCGAATGAGGAGGACCTTCAGGATCCTGGGAAATACCTAGAAACAGAAAATAAACACTGCACTCTCGAATTATGTAAACAGAATTGACTAGGTACAGAACGCCCCCCTGGTGAAAACAGTTGAACATAAAACCGCGTGTCCTTGGTTAAAACACTAGACTTTCCTGCAGATACTTTCAGTGACACCCACGTGTAGAGTTTAGACAAACTGTTCTGGCCTCAGCTCAGCCAGTGACTGGTGTTAGGGCTTTGGGGAGGGCCTCTGGGCCTCCATCCCTAATTCCACTGCGAATATCTCAACTCTTCCCTCCTGAATTTCCTCAGCTCTGATCCAAGCCAGGCTGTGACTGGGTTGCGTGTAAGCAAGGCGTGGGGTGGGGCGCCTGGAGAGAGGAGACATAAAAATATTCCGTCAGAAACAAGGCGGAACTGTCACAGCTGATTGCATCAACCAGTAAACGACAGCCACAGTCATGGTTCTGCCAGATCCGTGTCAGGGAGGACTTGTGTGTTTCCCATCAAGGGAGAAATCTCCCGTAGTACGTCTGAGTTATCTGTCACCCCAATCAGTTTGATCCTGCTTCCCTAAAGGGTTAGAAGGCCCTTGTTGCAGTGTCCTTGTGTCTCTGACTTAGAGGAACCCCATCCTGAGGAAACAGGGGTGGTGGTCAGCCCCTGGCTCCATCCTTGGGGATCCTGAGATGCAGCCTGACTCCCCCTGCCTGGTAATTGCACACCTGGGTCTCGCTGACTCGCCTGCCACCCATGAGGAGAGCAGGCCTGATAGTAGCCTGGGTGTCTCTGGGTGGGCCGCCCCCACCAGCAAGGCCTTCACCTCCCACCTGTCCCCAGAGGGCCCCTTCTCTTGGGCCCTCCCTAAATGCTCCCTTTCCTCTGGACTTGGGAAAGGGCAAGCCTGATCCGCCTGTCCCCACTCTAGGACTGGCTGAGGGACCTTGCTTGCCTTCCTTGTAAAATTGTTATTTGTGAAGTGGCCACCCCATCAGGGCTGCTGTGAAGCTCAGCATTGAAATAAGATTTGTGAATAAGTTTACAAAATGTAAAGTCCTGTGCAAACTTAAGGACAACTATGAGGAACCAGGTGGCAGGGGGTGGGACTTCCACACCCCTTCCACCTCCTATCTGTTTTCTCCCATAACAGGAAAGTCTGGGATCTGAAGATGAGGGACCCTAAGTCTAGGTGAGGAGCAGCACCCTAGAGGGAGGAGGCAAAGCGGTGTGGCATGAAGGGCCTCTATCCCATCCCCTACCCTCCCCTTCCCTCCTTTCTCCCTTGTCCTCCCTTAGTCCTGAAGCTCTTCCCTAACCCTTCCTCCACCCTCAGTCTCCCTTGTCCTCCCTTAGTCCTGAAGCTCTTCCCTCAGCCCTTCCTCCACCCTCAGTCTCCCTTGTCCTCTAGGCTGAAGAGCCTGACGAATAAGAACTCCTTCTGGATCCACCAGGTCACCTGCCTGGGGACAGAGCCCCACATGGCCAACTGCCAGGTGCAGGTGGCTCCAGCCCGGGGCAAGCTGCGTCCAGCCTGCCCAGGTGGCATGCACGCTGTGGTCAGCTGTGTGGCAGGGCCTCGCTTCCGCCCACTGAAGACAAAGCCACAACGCAAAGGGTCCCGGGCAGAGGTGAGCCCTGGGGGTCCTGCACCCACACCACAGCTTGGAGGCACGGGCGGGACCCTGCCTGGTGGGGGGTGCGGGGAGGTCCAGGACACGCAGGAGAGAGGAACCAGACTAGGAGGAGGAGAGTGAATCACAGAACTGTAGAACCTTGGAATGTATTTAAAAGGGATCATTTATAGCTCTACCATAAATGGAAAGCTGACATCACCCGCCTTGAATAGAAGGTGACCGTAAAAACAGTAATTAAATCCTAACTACATTCCACTGAGGGCCAGTACTGATCCTGAGCCTGCTCCTTAGTTATAAAGAGGAGATGAGCAAGTGCTTGTGAGGTGGTACAGACGCCTCAGCGCCACACTGAGATGGCCTCGTGAGGTGGTAGAGACGCCTCAGTGCCACACTGAGATGGCCTTGTGAGGTGGTACAGACACTTCAGTGCCACACTGAGATGGCCTTGTGAGGTGGTACAGATGCCTCAGCGCCACACTGAGATGGCCTTGTGAGGTGGTACAGACACTTCAGTGCCACACTGAGATGGCCTCGTGAGGTGGTACAGATGCCTCAGCACCACACTGAGATGGTCTTGTGAGGTGGTACAGATGCCTCAGCGCCACACTGAGATGGTCTTGTGAGGTGGTACAGATGCCTCAGCGCCACACTGAGATGGCCTTGTGAGGTGGTACAGACACTTCAGTGCCACACTGAGATGGCCTCGTGAGGTGGTACAGACACTTTAGTGCCACACTGAGATGCTCTTGTGAGGTGGTACAGATGCCTTAGCGCCACACTTGAGACGGCATCCTTGATGAGGCTGTGGGGGTGATTGGTCATTGAAGAAATGGAGATCAAGAAAAACAGCTTATTCAGGGTGACAGCTATGGGAAGTCAGAAGCAGGACTGGGACTCCTCATCCTTGGCTCTGGCCACTGCCATGGAGCTTGAAGGAGCCCCGTTGGGGATCCCGCTGTGGGGGCTCAGCCCCTGCTGGCTGCCTCCTCAGCCGTCCCTGAAGCAGGTTTCTCCCAGCAGGAGCCGAGGGTGCGCCTGCGCTCCGGGGCCCAGGTGGGCGAGGGCCGCGTGGAAGTGCTTGTGAACAGCCAGTGGGGCACGGTCTGTGACCACAGGTGGAACCTCATCTCTGCCAGTGTCGTGTGTCGTCAGCTGGGCTTTGGCTCTGCTCGGGAGGCCCTCTTTGGGGCCCGGCTGGGCCAAGGTGAGTGAGGCGGCCTGGAGAGGGGTTAGAAGGCCTGGATATGCCACTGGTCCATGTCTTGAAGGCCCTGGGGTGACAGGGCCAGGAAAGAAAGTTCTCCCCCTCTGTGATGGGGAAGCCACAAGTGTAGGGTTACGGAGGTGGAGCCTCACATACAGCACCTCTCTCCCCGTCTAGGGCTAGGGCCCATCCACCTGAGTGAGGTGCGCTGCAGGGGATATGAGCGGACCCTCAGCGACTGCCCTGCCCTGGAAGGGTCCCAGAATGGTTGCCAACATGAGAATGATGCTGCTGTCAGGTGCAATGTCCCTAACATGGGCTTTCAGAATCAGGTGAGTTTGGGTCTGAGCATGGCCTCAGGCTGGGGGCCGGGAAACGCTGGGGAGCCCCCAAGACACCATATCAAGCTAGCGGGGGGTCCAGGAGAAGCAGCTAGCGCTTCTGCTTTGGGCACCAGTCGGCGTTCCCTTGGAGCCGACCTGGCTGCGGCCCCTCCGAAATGTCAGAGGCCACAGGGGCTCTGCAGATGGATGTGCTCTCCCACACCCATCTCGGGTCCCCTGTGAAGATGAGAAAGAAGGTGCCTGGGAAAGAGAGCCACAGGGCTGTCGGCACGAGGGAGTCTGTGTGGGATGCTCAGGGCAAAGTGTCAGTGCTAACATGGACTGTGAGCAAGTCACTGGTGCCACTGTAAAACGGGGTTCACGCTCTCAGGGGGTCACTGTGAATGAGGTGAGGGACATAAAAGCCCTTTGCAAATTGCCAGTTGTCGTTAATGGTGGAGGGCAAGTGCCAGAGCAGGAGGAGCCCCTGGTCCAGGCACTTTGAGTCAGATTTCTCTAGCAGGCAGGAACATTACAGACTACCTGCTACACTGTCCTCACCTTACAGAGAAGGAGACCAAGGCAGAGAAGGGGACTGTCTTGTCTAGGGTGACACAGTGAGCTGGCTTGGGCAGCCCTCCAGGCTCGCAGCCCTGAGCTCTTCCCTGCAAGGCTACCCCACTCCTCACACACCCCTCGCCATTGCAGGTGCGCTTGGCTGGTGGGCGTATCCCTGAGGAGGGGCTGTTGGAGGTGCAGGTGGAGGTGAACGGGGTCCCACGCTGGGGGAGTGTGTGCAGTGAAAACTGGGGGCTCACTGAAGCCATGGTGGCCTGCCGACAGCTCGGCCTGGGTTTTGCCATCCATGCCTACAAGGTAGGTCCCTCTGTTTCTTCCGTATGACCTCTCACCCTCCTGGACTGAGGCCCAAAACTTTCTGTGCTAAAGCTGCTGCCTCTTTACCCATTTGGCAATTCATTACTGAGTGAAACTATGAGCCGACATGATGCTGAGTGTTGGGAACAGTGTGGTAAAGAAGAAGACATAGTCCTAATGAAATGGTCAATGAGGGACACATTTACGTCTGCAGGAAAGATGAATAGAAGTTAGTCAGACAAGGTGGAGGAGGAATGAACAGCTTATGCAAAAGCCCTCTGGCCAGAGAAAGCTTGATTCGGCTGAGGAAATCAGGGCCAGGGGTTGTAGTGTGGCTGTCTCTCAAGAGTGCTGTCAAGCATGAGGGCAGAGGAGGCAGGAGCAAGATCACTCAAAGCTTGCAATCCGCATGTTTAAAAGATTTCTTCCTTTGCTGTTTGGAAAACGGTTGGGTGGAGACTAACATGAATGCAAGGAAACACACTCACGAGGCTATTGTAGTAGCCCAGGTGAGAAATGAGGCTGGACTGGACCAGGCGATCCAGGAGAAATAAGTGGATAGATCTAAAATACATCAAAAAATAAAATCAAGAGGACTTAGGCATGACTGCAACAGAGAAACCTCCGCACCTGCACCCACACTGGCTGCTGCACAGTGTGGACTGGGCAACCCTGAGCACAACTGACGATCTGGGCCGCTTGAGGAACCGCTGGGGAAATGGGAGCACAGCCCCCAGGCAGAGGGGCGGGGAACAGGACCCTCCTCTGCCATCTAGAAGAGGGAGGGGTGTAGGGCCAGTAGTGGAAGCCACGGTGGGTGGATTTTTACCTCCATATGTGGAGGGGATTTCTAACATCAGACGGGTCCAAATGTGTCATGGACTGCCCCAGGGAATATGGGTTCTCATCACTAAAGATTTTCGGGCCCAGGCTGGACACAACCTGGTGGGGGTGGTATGACTGAGGCCACACCTCAGATGGGAGTCAGGAGGTGACTCCAAAGGCACGCTGACTGGGTGACGCTGGCTGTTTTCTTAGGAAACCTGGTACTGGTCGGGGACGCCGAGGGCCCAAGAGGTGGTGATGAGTGGGGTGCGCTGCTCAGGCACAGAGCTGGCCCTGCAGCAGTGCCAGAGGCATGGGCCGGTGCACTGCTCCCACGGTGGTGGGCGCTTCCTGGCTGGAGTCTCCTGTATGGACAGTGAGTGACGGAGGGCTCACAGGGCTGGGGACAGGTAGGCCTGTGCTTCCCATCAGGGAGGGCCCTGCATGCTGGTCCCAGGTCTACGGCCAGCAGCATGGGGGAATGAAAGTACCAGCTCTGCCATTTCCCAGCTGTGTGGCCAAATCACCCATCCCATCAGGATCCATACCCTGCCCCCTCACGGACTTATTGTGAGAAAGAACACTGAGAACATGAGAAAGCACAAGGACACGGAACGGCGGTTTTCAACTTTGGGTTATGACCAACAGTTACAAACAATGAAACAGGACAGAAAACAGCAAGGGCAGTTTTTCCTTGGAACTATGTGTGTACTGGGTTACAGCATAAAATGTATTTCTTACTGTGGTTTGTAGTCAGAAAAGCAGTTTGAAAGCTGTCGTAGAGGACATACAAATATGAGCACACCCGGGGCCAAGGCCCAGCTGTGTGTTCTCTTCCTGAGCTGTGGGATTTACCCAAAAGACTTTGGGACAAGGCCATCTGTGGCACTGCTGTGCCCCACAAACCCAGATTCTTAAGGCAGCAGCATCTCTGACATCTCCCAACCAGGTCAGTGCCAAGATGGACTATATCCAGTCCAAAGGTTACAGATAGCATCAACCCAATTGGCCACTTGACCTTCTGCTTGGCCAAATTTCGACACCAAGACATCCTTAACCTTTGTCAGTGAGCTCCTGGCTTCTTCTCTGTCCAGGGCACCCTGGGGAGAACACTGGGCTCATCCATCAGACCCTCCCCTGCAGGGATGGGGCATCAGAGTGGACCTCCCCATCACCAAGGCCTCCCAGCACGTGGGGAGCCTGCTGCCCACTTGACTCCCCTTCCTGGGAACCTCGAACCCCTCCCTGCTCCACTGCCTACAGTGGGAGCTGTCTTCTTGAACACATTTGATCCTTCACGACAACTTGGCACAGCCAGCCAATCTGCAGTCTCTGTAACCACCTGTTTTTCCTCCCTGGCTTTTCACATCGCTTTCTTTCCTTTACTCTCTGTTCTCATTCTCTCTGAAAGCTCGCCTTCTTTCACCAAGAAACTCTAGGTTTGTCAGTGGGCACTTCCTGGCTCTCTCCAATATATACCACAGGACCCCACATGGCCAACTGCCAGATGCAGATGGCTCCAGCCTGGGGCAAGCTGCGGCCGGCCTGCCCAGGTGGCATGCACGCTGTGGTCAGTGGTGTGGCAGGGCCTCACTTCCACCCAGGACTACTTTGGTGATAGTGATTTTTAGTGACAGTACAGGCAAAGTATCCAGGTTAGGTATCAGCAGAGCTTTTTGAGAGGATTATATGAACTAAGCTACATAAAGGCACTTTACAGGCTTAAAAGCATTTTACAAAATAAATACTAGCTTACTTCAACTGCATGTTTACTTAGGCCAGACATGTTACAGGTGTCATCACATTAATATCACCATTATCTTCATCTTACAGATGATGAAAATGAGAGACAAAATGGTTAAGCAGTTATAGAGCTAGTGAATTATACAGTCAGAAAGTAAGCCAAGAATGAACCCAGGTGGCCTGGCTCCAAAACCAGCAAGCCTAACCATGACACTGCAGCTGCCTGCCAGGTTAAGGTGATAGACTTTCTTTAAATGTTATTAGAACTCACCATCTCCTGACTCTTAAAACTGCCCTTCTTTTGTGGGGTCCTCTCGGAGGGTTTAATCTGGGGGCAAGCTTGCCCTCTGTGCTGGAGACTAAGACTGGCTGCCTTTCCACCTTTTGAGTCACTGCCATGCCCTCTGCCACCCCAGGTGCACCAGACCTGGTGATGAATGCCCAGCTAGTGCAGGAGACAGCCTACTTGGAGGACCGCCCGCTCAGCCAGCTGTATTGTGCCCACGAGGAGAACTGCCTCTCCAAGTCTGCGGATCATATGGACTGGCCCTACGGATACCGGCGCCTATTGCGCTTCTCCACACAGATCTACAACCTGGGCCGGACTGACTTTCGTCCAAAGACTGGACGCGATAGCTGGGTTTGGCACCAGTGCCACAGGTTAGAGCCTGCCCATGCATTGGCACTAGAGGGTTAGGAACAAAAAGCAGGGTCCAAGGAGCAGTTTGGCCCTTCCCTGGCCACAGGCAAGTTTTCCTGGGAGGGGTGTGCACTCTCCTTGCTGGCCTTGCCTGCAGGAGGCAGTGAGGACAGCAGCATCCACCTGCCCCTCCATTGCTCTCGCCTTCACTATGTCAACGGTGCCCGTGGGGTCTGTTTCCCACAGCAACATCCCATAGAGGCGTCACCGCCAGCAGAGTTGTTCTGTTAGAATGGTATTTGACACTTTTCCTATGTTGGATCATAGGCCTTGTCTTCAGAAGCCAGGTAAAGTGGGGACTCCCAGGAACCTGGAGGCCCAAAATAGACATCCCATCCAGGGTGCTGGCTCTGCAGGAAAAGCTCGCTGATTCCTTCAGCAGTAAGGCAAGGCCCTCAAAGAACAGCATGAACAGACTGGCACTAAAAAAGTGACAATGAACATTCTTTCCTATCAGGAGCTTCCAGACCAGAGAGAGGGAGAGACAATGCCTGTGACAAAGGCAGAATTTTTTTTCTTCTTCAGAACACAGCCACGGGTGGAGAAAGTGGAGAGGAATGGGCAATGACTTTGGGACTTGGTCTCGCCTGAGATAATAAGCACCCTTCCCTGTAGCATGAACAGAGCTGTCATTATAACTGGATTGGAAACAATGGTAGCAATTTGGTCCCAGGCTGACAGGGACCCTCTTCCCAGCAGGTCAGCTCCTAGGCTGCTCACAGACCCGGTGCCCCGCCTCTCCCCCTAGTTCAGGCCTTGCTGTCAGGCACCAGCCTCCTGGAGGTGACCAGGACAGGGCTTCTACCTCTTGCCTGGGTTGAGACCCTAGGTGGTGGGGGCAGCTGTACTTGCTGCCTGGCAGGGGTGCCAGCAAAGGAGGCTGTGCGTCACACTAATCTCGGGTTTGGGAGGGAGAAGGGCACTGCCTACTGTAACTTTCCTCTAGGGTCATGATGGGGCCTGGGGCCTGTCTTCCCTACCAGCCCCTCCAGAGAGGACCCTCTCCTGTTGCTGCCGCACTGACAGCTCTACCCCTTCTGTAGGCATTACCACAGCATTGAGGTCTTCACCCACTACGACCTCCTCACTCTCAATGGCTCCAAGGTGGCTGAGGGGCACAAGGCCAGCTTCTGTCTGGAGGACACAAACTGCCCCACAGGTATGTGGTTTCCTGTCAGCACCTATCAGCATCTCCTCGTTATGTTCTTCAGCTCCTCTGGGATCAGGCTTCTCTCTGCCCTGTTCAGCAGCCCAAGGCACCTGGAGACCCTGGCTTGAAAAGTTAGCATTCAAGGCAATTTCTTACCTTCTGAAATCTTATGCAGGAGGTTTTTACTTCCTCTGAATTCCCCATGCACATTGTTCTTCTTTTAAAACACTCAGCACTTTCTATCTTGGAGAAGAGTTGCAGACCTGTCCTATCTCTGCTGAGCTCTCCGAAGGCAAGCATTGTCTGCTTCCTGTCTGCATACCTGCAGTCCCTAACCCTTAGGAACTGCATAGTAAACACTGGATCTTTAGAGAGTTGGAAGGATGGATAGGCGGATGCACAAATAAATTAGCACAGGAGGGTTGGAATCTTCCAACCACAGTTCCTAGTTCAACAGGGATTTGCACGGGAGCAGTCAAACAAATCCTATCTTTGTCACAAATGTGGTTTGCTATGGTGCTGGATTCACAGCAGGATTCTAGCTCTGACGGTCCTTAATCTGTGAACTGGGCATGATGACACTGAACTGGTAAAGGAAATAAAAGACCTAGCAGAGTGCTTCGTCCTGCCTCAAAAACTCTGTCCCCTTCCTTACAGGACTGCAGCGGCGTTACGCATGTGCCAACTTTGGAGAACAGGGAGTGACTGTAGGCTGCTGGGACACCTACCGGCATGACATTGATTGCCAATGGGTGGATATCACAGACGTGGGCCCCGGGAACTATATCTTCCAGGTAAGGCGGCTGGGGGATTCCCCACAGAGCCTGATTTCCTCCAGATGTTCCACAACTTTCCCTGAGGGCAAATGAAGGGAAGAATTTCCCATATAGGGTTTCCGACAGGCCTGTCACTTAAAGGAGCTGTCCTGTTAGGGAAGTAACACTCAAGCTGGATCCAATGAACCTGTGTTTGAGTCCTGATTCAGTGAACACTGGATAAATCAGTTTCTCAGTTGGGACTTCTCAGTCCCTATCTGTAAAATGGGAACATCAGTACCTACCTCATGGGTAATTGTAAGAATTAATGAAGCAAATAGAAACACATGTAAGAATTATCACAGCCACAGTCAACTCATTCAGAAACCAAATCACCCATTTTCAGTTGTCCCCTCTTTCACTCCAGGTGATTGTGAACCCCCACTATGAAGTGGCAGAGTCAGATTTCTCCAACAATATGCTGCAGTGCCGCTGCAAGTATGATGGGCACCGGGTCTGGCTGCACAACTGCCACATAGGTAACTCCGAGCCACTGTGGAATCAGCCATCTATAGGCTCAGGGAGCTGGAAGACTGTAAATGTACCCCCTGCTCCCACACTCCAGCATGTGACTTGTATGTGTGTGGTGTGTAAAAGGCTATGGATGGAACAGAGATGCATTTCCTTTGACATCTTACAAGGCAGACTTCTAGAACTGGTCAGACCATCAGCTTCACCCAATAACTACATCTTCTACATCCCTGTTTGCACTTAAGTCTGTTTGATTGTAAACTCAGTTTTCAATCTGTCCTAGAATCTTTCCTGTCACCTCAAGCCATGTCAGGATTTTCTTTTCAAGTCCATTATTTTTCCTTTCTCTTTCATATAGAAGTTAGGGTTAGGGTCCTCACAGGCAAAAGTAGAAGTCCTCTTGCTCTGTGTTGCTGTCTCCAGCTGTGATCACTGCATGCAAGAAGGGGACCATGGAAAACAGGGCCACTTACAGGATTGGTAGCATCAGTCAAAGGAAGCATCATGATCCAGTGGGGGCAGAGAAGAGGGGCTATTCTGTCAGTAAAGACTCCCTCTATCTTCAAGGGTTAAAATGCCTGTATTTGCTATGGGATGTGCATTCACACTCATACTTGCATATGTGCGGTGGGATGGGGCAGAGTTGTTCATTCAGTCAACAAACATTTACTAAGGCTCACTGTTGTGTTGAACGCTGTGCCCCAGACACTGGGAATTTAAGTGTCAGATATGGTATGCACACATGCAAATAGCCCCAATACTACTAATGTGTGGACTGAATGCTGAGCAAGCACAGACAGAAAGCAACCTGTTGGGGGCTAGCACAAGCTTCACAGAAGTAGTATTTGATCTGAGGTTTGAAGGAGGGGCCAAAGTCAAAGATGGGAGGAGTAGAGAAAGAGCACAGGACTGGGCTTCAGAAGGCGTCACCCGAATCCAGTCCCACCACTTTCTAGCTGGAGGCCAGTGAGGAAATCATGACCTGAGTTTTCTGTTTTGTAAAATGGGGCTGTATACTTCAAACCTACTAAGTACTAGAGCTTTTTGCAGGGAGGGTTGTGATAGTTCTAAGATAATGGATTTTATCCTGTGGGCTTCTGGGAACTATTGACAAATTTCAGTCAAGGAGGCAAAAGATCATTTAGGTTTTCAAAAAATAACTGTGGCAACAGATGGACGAAAATGAGAAGAAGAAGAACAGTCTAAGGTTTCGAATTTGTGTGGCTGAGTAGATTGTGCTGCCACTTAAATGAAACAGGGATATTGAGAGGAACCAGGAACTGGAATCCAAGGCTACGCACACGGAGACAGCAGATCCTCCATAATGCTGGAATCAGGCTGCAAGGGTTCCCAGGCAGTGACAAAGGCAAGAAAAATAATGCAGTCCTGCAGGTCCTCTTGCCAGTGTTTAGGATCCAACAGGGCTAAACAGAAGTGTGCGGAAAACAGAAGGCACACTCGGGTGAGAGTCTGAGGTTATTTAATTAAAGGACTATTTATAAGAAAACAAGGAGTGTTGAGACATCAAGCATAAAGAAAGTAGAAAACCGTTACCCGCTTTAGGCTTGAAGAGGGGCAAGGGCTGTTTTGCAGCCAGGTGCAAGCCAGAGTTGTGAAGGAGGGTGAATCTAGCTGGAACAGGAGTCATAGACCATCACTGCCAGAACCACAGGGCCAAAAGTAGGGGAAGGAATATCCGGTCTCTCCCCTTCCACCCTCTGACCTTCTGCTGTTGCTTTCCATTGACCCAACTCAAACAAACAAAAAAAGAGGACAAAGGAGCCAGAGTGATGTAATCACTAGGCATCAGCTTCCTAGGGTACAGAGGAAAAAGAGGGCAGAGAATGAACCTGGGGAGGGGGCAAAGGAGAATAACTAGCACAACTCTTTGCAATCAATAGCCTGTTCTTCCTGATGTTCCTGAAACCACACACCTGTCCCAGGCCTATTTCTATAGAATGACTGGTGTCTGTGCCCATGCCATGACTGACTTGATATAAAGGATGAGCTGGGCAGAGTGGATCTGTGTAAGTTGTCAGGGAAGGGATGAGACTGTGGTAAGGTTGGCTACTTACCTGTTTTCCTTTGGCCCACAGGGAATTCATACCCAGCCAATGCAGAACTCTCCCTGGAGCAGGAACAGCGTCTCAGGAACAACCTCATCTGAAGCTGTCACTGCACACTCCTAGCTGCTGCCGATACACCAGATACCTCAGCTTATTGGAGCCATGCCCTTCACAGAGTCCCAACTCAGAGGAAAAGGGCCAGTGCCAAGGGGCACCAAGAACCTGCTCAGGAAGCCTTTTGATGGCAAGATCACCAATCCAGATGGTACTGCTCCCTCAGGATGGCTCTGGGCCTGCCCCTAAGGGCCTGTGGCCTATGGAATATGGCCTCCAGGCTTTGCTCAGCTGAGCTCCTCTTCTATAAGGAAACCCAGTCATCCCTGAATCTTGCCAGAGATCCGGGGTTCAGGAGCTCTCAGTTTCTTAGGGATGGACTATGGCCCAGTCCCCCATCTAAGTGGTGCTTTGCAAATGTCTTGGAGGAGTATAGGACAGAGGACCAAAATACACAGCAGGTAGTGTTAGCTCTCTGCTAGGAGCTCAAAGCAACACAACTTGTATCAAAATCACAACTGGCAGAGAAGCTGGTGGATCCAATCCTTTCTTCATCTGTTGTTATTTAGAACTCACCTCTCACACTCTGTTCTTTAGTGTCCTTACCTTTATCCTACCACACACATGGGTGTTTCTATTATCCTTGGAAGCACAGACCTTGGGCATCCCCTTATTGCCTGATGGGCCAACACCAACAGTTACGGAGCGCTTGAGAAGGGGCAAGTTTCACAGAAATGGCCAGATAGGGCCTTCCTACAGAGCAGCAAGAGTAGGCCAAGCAGAAAGACTGCTGAGGTAACATGGACCCCAGCCCCTGTCAGGGCCACTGCCAAGGAAATAATATGGACCATTTACCTGGCAGGCAGTCTGATCTCTCTCAGGATCACCATGCATCTCAGGATTGGTCTAAACTTCAAGTCTCAACCAAGTGTCTGAAGTGAACTTTGCATTGAATAAATTTTTGCCATGGAAAGAACATCAAACAAGCCACTCATCTCTATAGAGATATGAAAACAAGTTTGACAGAGCAAGAGACAGAAGACCGTGGAGAAATCAGAAGGGGGGACAGTCAGTTTAGTTAAGGATGGAACCTGGGAAAGGCCACCATTCCTGCTTGATGGGGCTGTGATTTGCTCTTGCTCAAGTAGAATAAAACCCCATGGTCTTCTTGACATGATTCTTGATCTTTTCTCCACTGAGACACACTTAAGTGATGATCCTTACAGGACTGACACCCTAATGCCAATAAAGGTTGCTCATTATGGACTGCTACAAAGACCAGACCAGCTGTGATTATGTACACACCCCAGAACCACAGACCTACCCTTTTCCCTCCCATGGAGCCAGGGCCTGGGATACACAGGGCACACATGCTTCTCATGACTGCCCATCTACATTTCTCCAATCAGACATAAGTCTGCTTCCCAGTCAGCCTCCCCAGGCTTAGAGCTGAAACACGGGTTAGAAAGGTTAAGGGGTGTAGGGGCAAGAAGGTAAAGTCTGAGGATTGTAAACTTTTATAATCAAGGTTGCGAAGCCAAAATAAATGGCAGCAGATGGAGCAGATTTATAACAGCACTACCCCCACCACATCACAAGAGCCACCACATCACAAGAGCTACCCCCTCCTTAGGCAGTAAAAAGGGACATGTTCTGGGGAACCCTCTGTGAATACAAAGAAGTGCTTTCTTCCTTATCCCCGACCTTCCCTCTCCTCAACTCCCTCGTCTCCTTCATTAGGCAGAGGGAGCATTATATTTTGGCATGGCAGTTTAGGTAAACAAGGGAAGGACTGATTTCCTGTTGGATCCAGCAAACATTCCCCAAACAGTAACAACATTATGCTCACACATGCAGCTAATGGTCTGTGAAAGAATGTGCAGCTAGCAGGGGAGCATGTGGTGACTGATGACTAGATTCAAGCAGGGAGGTTACCCACAGCTGCTTGCTGGATCCAGTTTCTAAAAGGGACCAAAAAAGCAGGCCGGGCAGCCAGCCACCGGCTCTGGTCTCAGCCTTGTTGCCCACATCACACGTTTGATAGGTGCAGGCAGTTCTAATTCTTGGAAAAGGCCATACAAGGGTTGTGCTGTTACAACTCTGAGCTGAAAGGGAAGGACATGGGAAGGCTGGTGGCTGGCATGACTTACAACTAGATGAGGAATGTTAACAGAATACCAACCACCAAATTCCAGGTAGAACCAAAAATGTCAAAAGACTTTCACCTCAGCATACTTTAGCCTCAGAGAAACTAAGGTGCTAAGAATGTCAGCTTACTCTTCAGAAGCCTAACTTACCTTTATTCTACAAAGACTTTCACTCTATGAAGAGCATATCATAACTCATGGGAAATGTACTTTTCTACTAAATTCCAGGTAATCCTGAGATTTAGATGTTCAACACATATGTACAGCAGAGTACATTAGCTGTCTTCCTGAATATCTAACAAAGGCGCCAGTGGCAGCTACAGGGTGCTCTCCAGCTAACTCAGCTTGAGAAAGCATGGCTTGGATGTGCCCAAGGATTTAATTCCCATCTGGAAAAGCTCAATATAGTCTGTGCTGGGCCATAGCAGGAGCTCTTACCTCCACCTAGCGTACATCAATCCCAACTACTTGAATAATGTAACTAAAAAGCACATTCTCTGCTAATGGTAGAAGCAGCAACACTCCATAATTTTCAAGTGTAGGCTTAAAAAAAAAAATCCTTTCTCTGGGTCTGGTTATAAGGATAAATCTGAAAGATAGAGGTGGCTGAGTATTGGCTGAAAAAAAAAGGATAGGCTACTAACATACAGCATTAGAATGAGAACCAAAATAAGTTATTGAAATTATAAAGATTACAAGAAAACTGGGAAATAAACATGGGGCTATATGTTACCATTAACAATGCCTTTAAAATCTAAAGTGTAGCCAGGAAGAAGCAACCTCACAGGCAAGTGACAGGAGTAGTCATCTCTTTTGCACTGCCCAAGGTCACTCTTGGCCTTGAAGAATCAAAACAGAGCAAAGGTATAACTCAGAGGTATACCATTCAGTATGAAGTCAGGCTGCAATTCCCTGCATTTCCTTTCAAATGGAGCTGTACTGTTCAGACCTATCTTAGAGAAGCCTGTTCCATGAAGACAGAGAGCACAAGTCTTGTTGCTATAGGCCAAAGAGAGGGGCACTTGGACAAAGTACTAGTGGAGAGGGTCAAGTGAACAACTTATTTAATCCCTAAATTTGGCATGGAGTCACTGAACATAAACAAAGGACACTAGTAGAACCGACCACGAATGAGGAAAACAATGCTGAGGAACTGGGAGAAGGCTGTAATACCTCAATAGCAGCAGGGATAGTTGGGTAAGGATCAAGATCCAAGGCCACAGTCATTTGAGAAACATCTGAATAGAGTCCTACTCCACCATGTTCTAGGTAATGCTAATAATTCATCATTATCATCGGTACTAAATCACTAAAAAATGAGGCTGTTGCCCTAGTTGAAAGCACAATGAGCCACTATTTCTTGCCACCTCAGCATCCTAAGGTCTAGTGCTACCATTTGTTCAGTGCAGAACTACTTTCCAAAAACACTGAGAATGCAGATATGAGATGGATAAAGCCTGAGTTGATGCCTTTGACTTGTCCACATCCTTTAGGAAATCTCTCACTGCCCAGAGGTGTTTATTTTATCCTGGCTGCTTGTCATCGTAACGGATGGTCTGGTGCTGCTTGCCAAGTGCCTCTGGCATAGGTTGAGAAGATCATACCAAGAACACGCTGGTGTGCCACATGTCTTCTTCAGGGTATCAGATTTGCAGAGATAGCAGAAAGCAAGAAAAAGGTTGGAATGAGGGTGTACAAGGAAGATATGAAGGGGAGAGGAGCTACCACATACCAGTCCCAGGATAATCACTTTTGTAGTATACTGAAGCAGAGAGATGATCAATTCTCTACTCACTGGGATTCAATAAAAACAACAGATCCATTTAACCTGTGCACAGCCTTATAGGCATGAGGATAAGAAGAAAGCTGCTCTCCTATTTCTTTGTTGGAATGACAAAAACCGACAAATGCCACAGTGATATATGTCATAAAATGGGCTTTAATGTTCCCTCTTACAACATGGTATTACTGCTTACACTGGAACCAGCACACAGCTCCCAAGGTTGGTTTACTCTGAGGAATGAAGCGGGTATCCCCCCTGGCTGCAATGCAGCTGGAGCGGTCCCAGGCACTGAGCTCAGTATAAACTTCGGAGTCTAAATACCCACATCTCCTGTAGTTCACCAACTTTGGAGTTCTGGAACCGGCAGTGCAGATTCTGTGTATGCCAAGTAAACCAGACACTGTTCTGCCTCTTTGTACTAACTGCTCTCTACCCACCCCATACTCTGCCTCCGGTATTACTCTGTTTTGTGAGATACTAAGGAATGCTCTGCCTCTGCAGGGCCTAAATCTCCCATACTTGCGGTTTGAATCCTCTGTTCTGTTTTGTATTTGCTTTAAATATCTTGGAAGTGTGACCCACGCTAACATGACTTGCCCTGTCCAGGGAACTCTTGGAATTCACATCTCCCACGTTTCTTCCTAGCTGATGGCTCCCTACTACGCCCACCACAGTAGGGTGATTCCAAAGAACTGCATTTAGGAGTGAAGACAGGAGTCTGTCTTCCTTCTTTACCCAGTCAGTCCTTGTCTCGATCACTTTATCTCTTTAACATGCACATCTGCATGTACACAGAGCTCTGGAAGGATCCTCTTATCTGAAGGCTGTTGAAACATTTTCTGATTCATGGAATTATCCCTTTCATTGAGTGATGTTCAAACTGCAGACTGGTCTCTGCCTTCCCAGATGTCTTCCCGTTGCTTGGCTTCCAACCGCTTTCTCTCTGTAAATAAGAGCAGTGTTAACCATAGTTGTCTACTTCATATAACCAATGACTTTCCCTTAATCCAAATTACAAGGCAAACTTTAGTCATGAGACAAGTGGATATCCTGGTCTCTCTTACCTGATGACGAGAGTTAATTCCTTTAATTTCCTAAGTGCTTTGTAAGTGAAAATGATACTACTGTAAGTCATTACATTTATTACTATATAATAAAAAATATCTGAAGCTAATAGAAGTATATGGAATAAGTCAGAATCTAGTAGGGACTCAGATTCTAGTCTTGCTAATACATATTTAAATTCTACTTTTCAACTATGTTTAGTGCTTCAACACAATTGCCCATTATTCCCAGCTTACTGATCTTTACAAATATTTCAATAATTATCAAGGATATGTATTGATATTCTTCTATTTTGTTGCTTAAATGGAAATGGTAGCCCCTGGGCTTTAATCATATCTCCCCTCTACAACTTTATTGAAAAAATATTTCAGAGGCAAACCAAATTTCAATATTTTCAGAGTACTTCCAGGAGCCAGAAATCTTCTGGAATATACAATTACAATATGGAAAACTAAAACTATTTCTAAAAACAAAAAATATACAAATCTGGATAATTCATCTTCAATTTTTAATATAGAAGCTTGGTTCTCCATAACACTTTCACCAAGGTCTGAGAAAATATGGACCATACGACAGTCTGGTGACCCAAGCGCTCCCTTAGGTGCCACAATACCAGTTCCAATTGCATGGCTAGTCATTTATCTTGACACCATAAAATAGTGATAAGCCTACATCATAGATGGTAAGCCTAAATGCTTCCTTCTTACTGTTCCAAATTGATAATGCCTGTATAAGATTTAGCAAGTCATGAACCAGGGAGATTACAGAAATCGAGATGAATTTAGAATAAATACTTGCTATTCTGATGTATCTTTCCTCATCAGCAGAATCCCTTACAACATTCCTATACTGTATTTGGCTGTACTTTAAGGGCAAAGAAATTAGTTATGAAGCTGACTGGCACTTGGAAATGTGAGAAAAAGAAATTCACTGCTATTTGGGCACCATCTTGTGGCATTATCTGAATATAGCAGCAAAGTTACAAGAGGCAAAAAACAGTGGTCTGCAAATTGCAAAATGAAGGCTGGTAGAGTGCCCTGGAACTGAGGCAGGCTTGAACTGCACTGGGGTTCTCTAGGAGACAGCACAAAGGATAACTGGCTTGTCTAACGGATTCCAGAATTTCTTAGGAAGGCAGCATGGTCTTGATTCTTACAAACATGGAGAAGTTAGGAGGAGATCTAAAGGCAATGGATGAAAGCTATCAAAATCTGGTTCTACATCCCAAGGAAAAATGAAGAAACCAGAACAGTAAATTATTAGAACTCCAATTTTTCAATAAGGTGTGAAACTTAAATCATAAGAGTAATATGAGAAGAGATCCAAGAGCAGCAGAAAAATATAACAGGCCCATAACACACAATTCCAAAATCAAAACAATTCTGAAAACAAAGTTATTGCTTTCTTTAAAGCTTGGGGCCAAAATTAATCGATGGAGGCAAATCTAACTTGAAAGGATACAAAGCCATTTATGGTCTTTACATATCCCATTTAGTGTGAACGGTCACACACTGCTGCAGAAATATTAATGTGTCTGCTTTTGGTGTTATAAGACAGATACCATATTACCTTTCTAAAATCTGGAAAGTTCAGAATTCTGAACCTTTTTTTTTGGAGACGGAGTCTCGCTCTGTCACCCAGGGTGGAATGCAGTGGTGTGATCTTGGCTTACTGCAACCTCTGCCTCCCGGGTTCAAGCGATTCTCATGCCTTAGCCTCCTGAGTAGCTCTTGAGTAACAGGCACATGCCACCATGCCTGGCTAAATTTTTTGTATGTGTAGTAGAGACAGGGTTTCACCATGCTAGCCAGAATGGTCTTGAACTCCTAAGCTCAGGTAATCTGCCCACCTCGGCCTCCCAAAGTGTTGGGATGACAGGCGTGAACCACTGTGCCCGGCCTGAAACATTTCCTAACACTTTCTAATAAAAGTAAATAGATTCTAATGGTAAGCCATATGAAAAAACTAGTAAGAGTAGGAAGACAAATTGAGAAGCACAAAGAGATAGTGAAAATGTGAGGTGTAAATTTAGAAATACAAGAACATGAAGAGAATAGAGAAATGTAGGTCAGGATAGGAAATAATAATTTCTTTATTTTAAAGACGAGGAAACAGAAGCTCAGAGAGCTGAAATGACTTGTCTAAGGTTACACAGCCAGTGAAAGAACTGAATCTGGGACCCAGATCCTTAATTCTTCACCAGCACACTTTCTACTATCCTGACATCTGAAAATATCTACAAGGGAAAAAATATGAAAAAAATTGTATAAACAGAAAGACAAAGAAACATGTCCCTTTATGAAAGAGAAAGGAAAGCAGATAATAGCTGATAAACTGCATGAAACAAAGCTCCTAACTTGACCTCCAACAATTAAAAGAATAAAGAGAAAGCCCAACAGTAGACACGAGGGCAAGGAATTAAGAAAAAAGAAAACACAGCACAAAATGATTGACCTAAAACATTCACATCGGCTGGCCCTGAAAACTTTCATTCTCCAATATAATAAATCAATCAACAGAAATGACTATACTAAATGAGTTGCCTGCAATCACGGTGCAGTCAAGACTTTACATAAGAGAATGTAAAGCGTTGAAGACTGTAAAAAGGCCAGTTTGGTGTCAAGTTTTAAAAAAAGCAGAGAGAGAATGTAAATTAAAGACTTTCAAAATTTACTTCTAGATCTATGAAAAATAATCACAAAATCTACTGTAGCCACCTACAGAACAATAGACAACATGCTTTGTGAAAAACACGTCTGGTCAAACGAATCTCATTCCCTTCTTTTATAGAGTGACAGACGTAGTAGATCAAGGAGAAGTAATCTAAGTAACCTCTTAATTTTAGCAAAGTTTTAGATTTTAAGTTTACCAAATATTTATATAATCATAATATATGGAAAAATACAGTCTGAATCCCATAAGGGGGCATTTAACTCTAGAGAGTGGAATAATTATCAATGTATTAAGTGTTAACACAAGGAACCATGTACTATTTATTTTAGCAACAGCTGGTGACCTGGTCAGTTAGTTAGTCCTAGGTTAACATTTTCATCTCTGATCTAGACAAAGGTAGTAGGTTTATTAAACAGCAATTGACACCAAAAAATGAGTAAATGCTACATCACAGAAAAAAAGTCACATTAAAATGAAAAAAAAAAAAAATGTGGTTAGAAATGAACTTCAGACATCAGGGGAGAAAAGACACCAAGAAAATACCCTAAGACCTAGATTATGAATCAGCAATGCCGCACTGCCCTTTAAGGCAGAATAATGGAAAGTCTAAAAAAGGTTTTCAGAAGGTATCAACTGTGATTAAATTTATTACTATCTTATAGAGATGGTTTGAAGTTCTTTGTGATTTAATTAATCAAACTAGGTGAGCGGATTACTGTTTACTTACTTTGCCTTTGAGGCCTGTGACCCAAAAGATGGCCTTTCAGAACCAGCCAATTAACCACCTACCTTCAAGAATAAAATGAAAATAAATTAAAATAAAATTGTAGCAGGCTTTGAAAATGAGAAGATAACTTATTCTGAGAGGTAATGATATCTAAGTCCAGTTTTAGGTGGGAATCAAATATCTGGATGAGTGGAACACGGGAAAATTTTATATACATTCCTGAGTTTGGTCTTTATTTTGTTTTTTATTTTTTTGAGATGGAGTTTTGCTCTGTTGCCCAGGCTGGAGTGCAGTGGTGCAATCTCGGCTCACTGCAACCTCCGCCTCTCAGGTTCAAGCAATTCTCCTGCCTCAGCCTTCTGAGTAGCTGGGACTACAGGTGCGCGCCACCATGCCCGGCTAATTTTTCTATTTTTAGTAGAGACAGGGTTTCACCATGTTGGCCAGGCTGGACTCAAACTCCTGACCTCAGATGATCCGCCTGCCTTGGCATCCCAAAATGCTGGGATTACAGGAGTGAGCCACCATGCCTGGCCCTGAGTTTGGTCTTTAAAATGTGGTTTTAGGCTGGGCACAGTGGCTCAGGTCTGTAATTCCAGCACTTTGGGAGGCCGAGGGAGGAGATCACTTGAGTCCAAGAGTTTGACACTAGCCTAGGCAACACAGAGAGATCCCATCACTACAAAAAGGAAAAAATTAGCCGGCATGGTGGCACATGCCTGTAGTCCCAGCTACTCAGGAGGCTGAGGTGGAAGGATTCCTTATGCCTGGGACGTTGAGGCTGCAGAGAGCTGTGATCGTGCCACTGCACTCCAGCCTGGGTGACAAAGTGAGACCTTGTCTCAATAAATAAATAAATAATCAAAGTAGAGTGAAAAATATAGCAGAAAAGTACTTAAAACTCAAAAGCACAAATTCAAAATTCTTAATTAGGACGGTTTCACATTCTGGGTTTTATAAAGAAAAACACGGAGGACTTAGCATTCAGAGTAGAGTCAAGATTTACAAAGAAAAATTAGAGTAACCAATGTCATCCATGTATTTGGTCAATGAACATGTACTGAGTATCTTTTTATGTACCAAGCACTGTTGCCAGACAGCAGAGCTCTTCAAGCGGGAGAAAGAAAGGCTTGGAGATTATTATACCATATTATAACAGGATGATATATAGATTTCAATTCCCATGCTAATTCTGATCAATTGGCAATGGTCATGTCAAAACTCACCAAGAAAGAATGTCATGACTGATTTAACAATATCTGCCATTTGTAATGGATGGAGAGTAGCAGTATATAATACATATTTGTCATTACAAGCTCATATTATAATGAACATTAAATTCTTAACAGTCATATCAATAATCATATCCTGAATTTGTAAAGCACTTTTCCAAACATTTTTACATATGTTAACTTATTCTGTGCTCAAAAAATTCTCCATGATTAGGTAGGCTGAGGAGTACTTTCACTTTGCTGGAAACCAGGGGGCACAGAGAGGTATAACTGACTTGCCCATGGCCACACAGCTAGTTAATGGCAAAAGCTCTATTAGAGCCCAGATTTCCTCATTTCTAAATGATCTGCCCCTAATCTTTAGAGTTAAAGTTGTTAGAACAAAATGGTATGCAGATATTCTCTATTTCTACTAAGGAAAAAACAAGAGGACACTGGTTTAAACTATCATGCAGATTTAAGTTAGACCTAAGGAAGATTTTTCTGACAGTGAAAAGCTGCTAACCATTGGTACAGATAACAAAGCAGCTTGTCATATTTTGTTCCTGGAGACTTTAAAAAATGTTTTATGTAAGTATTTTTTTCTGGGAAAAAATGTCAATAACCCCAAAAGTCCTTTAAGAGGGATTACAGTATTACAGAAGAAGCATGGGTTTTAATCAGCGGTACCTAGATTCAGATGCCTTCTCTTTCAGTTTACCAGCTGGGTGACCTTAGGCCAGTTACTTAACTTCTCTGGGTCAGCTCTAAACTCAAGATGGTATCACTGGTCACAGAGTTATCATAATGCAATATCATCATAACCTGTAAGTTATGATGGAGCTTCCTTCCTGTCCTTTTAATCAACAAAAACCATTTATGGTTTTTCATCTTAAAATCTTCAGAACTGAAGTGAGAGGAAAAACAACTGCTTAAAATACCTAAAAGAGGAACATATTTTCTTCCCTACTCAAGGCAGATTATCTCTACTAGACTGTAAGGCTTAAGGAGAGGAACAAAATCTTGCCATCTTTCTAATTCTCCTAAACAGGGAACACCATGCTCTGCACAGGGCAGGTGCTCAGTGAATGCCAAATGGAGCTAACAGATGATTACAGGAATTTTAAAATAAAAAGAGTAATGACAAAAATATGCACTGAAATCTGTGCTGGATTCACCACATAATGATATTTCTATTATTACTAACAAAAACAACAGCAGCTAACACTTACCATATAACTCATTATAGGCCTATAGAAACAGGAGCAACAGAGTACCTATGGTTTTTTGAAGATGACTAAGTATCCTTCATAGATTAACTCGCTTGAGCTCTGTTTAAGGATGAGAAAACAGAGGCCTCCAGAAAGTAAGTAAGTTACTTACCTACTCTCTCAAGGTCACACAGACAGTAAATGGCAGACCTAAGATGTGGACCCAGGAAGTGAGATTCCAGAGTCTAATACCTAAAACAGTAAAGTTTCCACCGAAAAAAAATATTTAAAGCCTGGGCTCCATGCAGGCAAGCATATAAGTATCTGCCTAACACAGAAAGATGCCAGAAAGAGATACATCAGGAAATTTTCCAGATGCATTTCCTCAGATACAAAGAATGGTAGCACGCTGGAGCATAATAAAGAGTCCTCATAATCCATACAGCCTCAGCACCAATAGGTAGGAGGAACTTATCACAGTGGGTCTCTATTCACAAATAAAGGACTTCTTTAGAAAAGCAATAGGGTACCCGCTTAGTCAACAGAATCATTTTTAATTGCATCACTGAAATGTCTTTTGTATAGCCAGACATTTAAAACAAATACTTCAAGTGGAGCTGCATGCTGATGCACCTAGAGAAAGAAAAGGGAACACTCAAGATGATATCCACGCAAAACCACTGCTGCAGGATCTGTAGAGATACAGGTGATATACACCCACAGAGAAGCATGATAACATGGCAAAGGGAGTCATATCCCCTTTTATAGATATCACTGTTATCACACAGAAATCATTTTCTTCAGAGACAACCAATTAACAAAGGGTTAAGGACACTGTACATTCACCTTTAATCTAGTTGTTACTGCCATCTATAAAACCCAAGGAATCCGGTTATGTTTCTATAGTCTGTAGGAGGCCTTTGAGTAAACAATGATTGGAAAACATCAAAACTGCCTTATTATAATCATTAAGGTTTCAAAAATTAGTTGGGTTCAACTCTGAAACTCTAGCACCTGCCATGACACACTCTGTCACTGGTTATCTGGCCAGTGCAGCTGAGAGTCCGCAAGCTGCCTGCTATCACCAAAGCAGAGAGGACAGGAAGTATTAATGGCCTTGTTAGACCAGCAATAAACAAGGAGTTTGAAACTTCAATTTGTTTAATGGAAAAACGAAGTTACTTTTCGGTAAGTGGAATTTTCAGAATAAATTGCCTTCACAGATTCCAGGGATTGTGGGCTAAGGCAATGAGACTGTCTAAAGCCTGAAGGTTGATAAAAAGTACTTAAGTGCCACGCCAGAGTCCCAAGCCTTTACATACAATTCAACAGCCTGTAGAAGAGAGAGAGAGAAATTTTAACTTCAACTCCAAACTATAAGAAAGAAAAGCTCTGCTTGTGGATCAGGGGAAATATTTTTCTGAGAACTCTTGGATACTGGAAAATAATCAGAAGACAGGTAAATCTAGATGTACTCTAATGGAGCCACTCAGGACTGTCTTAAAAAGACAAAAATACCTCCTACAGTTGTTATCATGAATGTCAGTTGCTGGCTTTTCCTAAATTTGTCTTCTACCTCAGATCTAAACCATTTGATAACATTAGGGCAATATCATGGCAATCGTGGCCCAGTAAAACCATAGCAAATGTTTTCTGCCTAGGACACTACCTGTTTTCACAGGAAATTTTTTCTCAGAGAAAAACTGTAGGAAAAGCCATGGATGAGCTGAGAAGACCAAACCTATCTCTTGGAGAACAACAGTAGGAGCGTGGATTAGAATGTCTTGGTGTGTGAAACAGGCAGACAAATCCTGAAACGTCTTCTCCTGGACGTAAGGCACAAAAATTTCTATACACTTAGGAGGCTTCTAGGAAACAGAACTGACAAAAATGGAATGGGCTTCATTCATTTTTTTTTTTTTTTTTAAACACATGCCTTACAGTGAGCTCTAAAGGGCCTAGAGAAGAACACCATCCTTTCAGCTCACCTCTGGCTTCCTGCAGTTTCTTGAGCTCTGCTTCTCGTTCGGTTTTGCTCTGCTTGCTTCGAACCCCAAGGGCACTGATGACTAACCTTCTGGCTAGGGCTGCTGAAGTCTCAGGACGCTCCTTTGCTGGCTGGAGGAACTCTGAATGGAAGAAAGGAAGGGAGTAGGAGGGAGTCAAGAAGAGAGAGCACCCCAGCTTCAAGTGATTTAACTCAGTAATTAACACACAAAATAGACTAACAAGGGCTGCATCAGCAGTAGTTAATACAAGTCTGATAGATGATGATCAGAGGAAATTAACATGGCAAAGCACAAACAACCCTGGCTTCATTATCTGCATTAACACAGTATCTTACAGTGACTCTATCAGGCAGCTAAACACAGAGGTAAACTAGGTAGAGATGTCATCAGAAACTGGTTGCTGCATTGCCTGCAGTTAGTTCTCACACACTCCAAGTGGCTGCTCAGATACCATATTTCCAACATGGTCATTTCTCTTTTATTTATTTTTTCTTAAAAACACTTCTTTTAACACTAAAAATAAAAGTGGTATGTCTTTAGATGTCTGGATGCTATAAAACTTCTGGAAAGAACAATAATACCACCATCAGCAAGAAAAAAACCCAGAGATTATAGACTCACCAGCATAAGCTCTAGCTTTGGCCTTGGCTGCTCTTGTGGCCTGTGACAAGGGACGAATCTTCACCATGGTGTGTTTAATACCCAACGCATCACGAGCTGCAAAGAGGAATAAAAGGAAGCAGAAGACATGGGAGTGATGCAAAGGAAAAACTAGGGATAACTCTTAGTATTTCCTAGATGTTATGCTTTTTTTTCAAAGCAAGCAAAAGAGACAGATCTAAGGATCAACGTGGCAGTAATTATTTTAGATCAGGTATCAGCAAACTATGGCTCCGTGACCAAATCCAGCCAACCACCTGTTTTTATGTTTATTTACAAAGTAATTTTATTATTTTACTGAAGCAGAGCCATGCCCATTTGGTTTATATATTGTCTATGGCTGCTTTCTTGCTCCAACAGCAGAGTTAAGTCATGACAGAGACCTGATGCTCCACAAAGCCTAAAATATTGTATTTACTGTTTGGCCCTTTATAGAATAATTTTGCAGATCCATATTCTAGGTGGTTCAGATAAGAACTAACTTTCAATATCTCTATTTTCTTTGAATGCCTCTGCATCAGATCTATCATGAGGCCAATGATGTATGTAAAAAGGCCCAATCATATATTCAGAGAGTATGTATTATAATTTCTCACTAGATAGGTTAAAGGGCTAATTAAATTCACTTGTCTAGGATGGAAAAAAAAAAAAAATCACCAATATTGTAACAGTTAGCCCCATTGGATTCTTCAATCTCTACCTTAATCTCTTTACGTACTATCATGACAGACAGTTACGTATACAAATAACCTTGGAAGGTATTGACTCTATCTCTCCAAATACCACTGGATTAAGGTGAAAGGGGAGAATGGGTACCAAAGTACCTTACCTTAAAAAAACCACTAACTGCCCTATTACCTACACCGGCTGAATAAGATGCCAACTTGCTCAAATAGAAGGGAAATAGAAAAAGCAGCATGAGAAAATGAACAATAAGAAAGGAAGATTGAAAGCCACTGGGTGAATACCTGTAATTGGACTGGAGAATACTCCTAGGGCATGTGTATCATCCACCCATTTAATATCAAATCCTTTCTTTCTGCAACACAAAAAAACAATTTTATTTCCTAAAATAAAATTTACTTTTATGAAACATCTCACAAATAGAATCTCATAAAGCATTTCACAAGATAGAAACACTCAACGAGTGCACAGGTGAAATGGGGATAATGACACAAAAAACAGCTTGGAGGACAGAAGCAGCCATTGAATTTTAAAAGCAATAATACCATCATAAAGAAGTACCCAGGAGTATTTTACGTTCTCAGCCATTTTAAAGACATCAACTAATGAATCCTCACAAGTCCCTTGGGGATGGAAAGTATCTAATGCACGATTTACAAGAGATGTTCTTATGGGCAGGGAATGAGAAGAAATGGAAAGAGGAAGCAGAGGAGGGGCAGAATATAAGAGGAGTAGGTAGGAAGGGAAGGTCACCTGGATTTAATGCAAATGGAAACTCTGTCCTTAAAGACAGAGACAGAAAGAGAAGAGAATGGGGTAGGGGAGATTATACTGCAAGATGTCATTCCATTTTTTTTAAAAAGTCAAGTAATGGGGAAAAAAGGGGGCAACTATAATCAGAGAGGCTGATCTATTCTTCACTTGTTGCAGAAGGGAGGTTAAAAAAATAAGAAAAAATTGGAAAGAATTATGTGGCAAAGTTAGAAAAATTCAGATGAAAGAAATCATGATAAGAGAAATATCAGACCAGATTAGAAAGCATCAAAAGAATGAACATTTAAGTACTAGAAAAACACTTTTATTTTGGAGAAGAGCTACCTAGTGAGCACAAGGAATGTCAGGATGATGACATAACAGTTATATTTTTCAGCTAAGAGCTTAAAAATCCTCATGGACTCAGGGTTCTGCCACCTTGAGACCTTGGGCAAGTTTAACCTCTCTTGAAGCTAGTTCGGCTCATCTGTAAAAATGAGCAAAGTATGTTCCCCACAGAGTTGTTGTGAAAATGGAAATGAGATCATCCATGACAAGGCAAAGAAGATGGTGTTGAGCACTTCATGAGCATCTAATAAATTAATGGTGTTCATTACTTTTATTATTAATAGCAATGTTCATCAATATTAAGATTTTCATTTTTATAAATCACAGATGGGTTCCAGAGGGCCTTTTATACTTCAAAATTTCATAATCCTTTAAAATTTTTCTCTTTGGGGAATGTTTTTGAATTTGATAGAAACATGGTCTTGCAGGTGAGACTGTCAAGAAACAAAGCAAAGGGAAGTAAATAGTTTGTAAGAGTTAACTGATCTTCAGGAAATTCTAGACATCAATAAAATGATCCTTAGTTTTAAGAATCATCATTATTTATGACAGTCTAAGGTAGTTCTAACAGGATTTGATCCCTCTGACTGCTTTTAAAAAATCTATTATGAATTTTATGTTGAACAGGTTCTGATACTAGATTTTAACCTAATTCTAATAAGTAAGACTGACCTACACACTATACATTTAAAGTTTATGGCAGAGATTAACTGTCATCCAGGATCCATTCACTCTTTCTTTCTGTTATAGAACTGATGCTCCCCCGCGAATTAAGTTTAACTGATTAAACAAGTACATGGCTGCTAGTTTTGCCTGTTCTAGAACTTCATATGAAAACAGAACACTTGTTTTTATAAATAAAGTTTTAGTTTACAGCCATGCTCATTTATGTATTGTTTTTGCTTGCTTCTGTTTAACAATGGCAGAGTTGTCTAAAATATTTACTCATCCTTTAAGAAAAAGTTAAGGGCTATACCCTGACTTATATAGAATCTTACACATTCAAGGTGAATTTTAAATTTAAATTTGTTATATCACACTACAGACCTGGTTCATTTTAAATATCAGGACTGAAACATTAAAGTATAATTCTTCTTGGTACTGACTTTCTTCCAGACCCTGAAAATCTTCTTAATAACCTTCTATCTGGATTATCATCTCTTTATTCCCGAAGCTTATTTTTTTCTTATAAGCTAAATATACAGAGGTATATCTAACTCTTTTAACTTCTTCTATATAAGTATCAGCCATACTTATACACATACCAAGGGTTAGTACAAGTGTTCTCAAACCCGCATATATCAGTGTGAGTTGATATTTTCACCATGGAATTAAATAAAATTAAACCAATGAAACAGGAGCAGAACGTAAAAAAGGAGTTATTTTGTCTATAAAAACTTAGTTGAGGCCAGGCGTGGTAACTCACACTTGTAATCCCAGCACTTTGGGAGGCTGAAGTAGGCAGATGGCTTAAGTGCAGGAGTTTGAGACTAACTTGGGCAACATGGTGAAACCCTGTCTCTACAAAAAAAATACAAAAATTAGCCAGGCATGGTGACACACACCTGTGGTCCCAGCTACTTGTGAGGCTCAGCTGGGAGGATTGCTTGAGCCCAGGAAGTCGAGGCTGCAGTGACCCCAAAAGAAGGCAAGAAAGAAAAAGATGGGACAAGTAAACACATAAAGATGGCAGGCAATCTGACAATACATCCAAATATATCAACAATTACACTATATATAAATGGACTAAATGCACCATGAAGTCATCACTGATGACCGTCTTCTTAAATGCTAAAATGGGGGCTAGAAAGGCTACCTGACATTTTTAAGGAACTTAGAACAATTTCTACTGGACCTAGAAAAGACAATAAACCAGCCTGATGCTAAAATATGAAAAACAGGGGATATGAAAAACAAGAGATGATTTCTCAGAAAACATTTTTTAAAGACCTCATCTCACCCTCCCTAACATCCACAATCATTTGCATACTCACTGATAACTGCAGAAAACCCGTAGAAGGTCTTCAGTACGAAATTCTTGGGGAAAGTCATAAATTTCAATGACATGTGGGAATTCACAATCACTGAGGTCAATATCGGGAACTTCATGGTTGTAGTAATCAAATCTAGGTTCCTGGATGCTCTCTCTGCTCTTCGTATTCCCTGATAACTAGAAAGGAAGAAGCACGTTAAGTGTCGGTTACATTAAACCTGGCTATTGTAAAATATATTCCTATATATAAACAATCCGCCTCCCGTTCTCTACATGTTCCCATTCCTCAACCTTTGGCATAGTCTCTGTATTAATTCTATTCACAGATACAATAATGATCAGGTGCTTATCACCCAGTTTATACTATACATATGGAACAGTTGAAAAAGTGTTGAAATTCCAGCAGACAGGCAATGCATGAAACTCAAATTGCATTTCTAACTAGCACACGAGAAAACACAGACTGAATACTGTTGTGAGTTATAAATGGCACATCTTGGAAACTGATGCTCAGACAATAGCTGAAGAGATTAATTAATAATATTTGTTTTAATTGAGCTTACTGACCAGGCTCATAGTTTCTTTTCTGGAAGTGAACAAAAATGAAAAAAAGTTTTTAAAGAAAATTCAAAAAAACTTTTTTACTTCACTTTTTGTTGAATGTATTAAAGGGTGAGGAGACAGCTTACAAAGGCATTTGTTAAGACAAATTAAGTGGTACAAGTAGTTATACTTAATGTCCTTAGCATGAGACCTACCTTAAGGAATGCGCATATAGCAGGCTAGTGAAGGAATTAATAAAAGAGGTAACAAATTAAAATTCTACCGTCCTATAAAAAAAGCTGAACTTCACACTGGAAGCAAAAGAAAGAAAACGGGAAAGTAGAAAGTGGCAGCAAAGCCATGACAGTCATTCTGTCATTCACCTGTTATAAAACCTAGACACTGCTTATGTAGAGGGAAATTTATAGCACTAAATGCCCACAAGAGAAAGCAGGAAAGATCTAAAATTGACACCCTAACATCACAATTAAAAGAACTAGAGGAGCAAGAGCAAACACATTCAAAAGCTAGCAGAAGGCAAGAAATAACTAACTAAGATCAGAGCAGAACTGAAGGAGATAGAGACACAAAAAACCCTTCAAAAAATCAATGAATCCAGGAGCTGGTTTTCTGAAAAGATCAACAAAATTGATAGACCACTAGCAAGACTAATAAAGAAGAAAAGAGAGAAGAATCAAATAGATGCAAAAAAAAATGATAAAGGGGATATCACCACCAATCCCACAGAAATACAAACTACCATCAGAGAATACTATAAACACCTCTACGCAAATAAACCAGAAAATCTAGAAGAAATGGATAAATTCCTTGACACATACACTTCTCCCAAGACTAAGCCAGGAAGAAGCTGAATCTCTGAATAGACCAATAACAGGCTCTGAAATTGAGGCAATAATTAATAGCTTACCAACCAAAAAAAGTCCAGGACCAGACGGATTCACAGCTGAATTCTACCAGAGGTACAAGGAGGAGCTGGTACCATTCCTTCTGAAACTATTCCAATCAACAGAAAAAGAGGGAATCCTCCCTAACTCATTTTATGAGGCCAGTATCATCCTGATACCAAAGCCTGGCAGAGACACAACAAAAAAGAGAATTTTAGACCAATATCCCTGATGAACATCGATGCAAAAATCCTCAGTAAAATACTGGCAAACAGAATCCAGCAGCACATCAAAAAGCTTATCCACCATGATCAAGTGGGCTTCATGCCTGGGATGCAAGGCTGATTCAACATACGCAAATCAATAAATGTAATCCAGCATATAAACAGAACCAACAACAAAAACCACATGATTATCTCAATAGATGCAGAAAAGGCCTTTGACAAAATTCAACAGCCCTTCATGCTAAAAACTCTCAATAAATTAGGTATTGATGGGACGTATCTCAAAATAATAAGAGCTATTTATGACAAACCCACAGCCAATATCATACTGAATGGGCAAAAACTGGATGCATTCCCTTTGAAAACTGGCACAAGACAGGGATGTCCTCTCTCACCACTCCTATTCAACATAGTGTTGGAAGTTCTGGCCAGGGCAATCAGGCAGGAGAAAGAAATAAAGGGTATTCAATTAGGAAAAGAGGAAGTCAAATTGTCCCTGTTTGCAGATGACATGATTGTATATCTAGAAAACCCCATCGTCCCAGCCCAAAATCTCCTTAAGCTGACAGGCAACTTCAGCAAAATCTCAGGATACAAAATCAATGTGCAAAAATCACAAGCATTCTTATACACCAATAACAGACAGAGAGCCAAATCATGAGTGAACTACCATTCACAATTGCTTCAAAGAGAATAAAATATCTAGGAATCCAACTTACAAGGGATGTGAAGGACCTCTTCAAGGAGAACTACAAACCACTGCTCAACGAAATAAAAGAGGATACAAACAAATGGAAGAACATTCCATGCTCATGGATAGGAAGAATCAATATCGTGAAAATGGCCATACTGCCCCAAGGTAATTTACAGATTCAATGCCATCCGCATCAAGCTACCAATGACTTTCTTCACAGAATTGGAAAAAACTACTTTAAAGTTCATATGGAACCAAAAAAGAGCCCGCATCGCCAAGTCAATTCTAAGCCAAAAGAACAAAGCTGGAGGCATCACACTACCTGACTTCAAACTACATTACAAGGCTACAGTAACCAAAACAGCATGGTACTGGTACCAAAACAGAGATACAGACCAATGGAACAGAACAGAGCCCTCAGAAATAATACCACACATCTACAACTATCTGATCTTTGACAAACCTGACAAAAACAAGAAATGGGGAAAGGATTCCCTATTTAACAAATGGTGCTGGGAAAACTGGCTAGCCATATGTAGAAAGCTGAAACTGGATCCCTTCCTTACACCTTACACAAAAATTTATTCAAGATGGATTAAAGACTTAAATGTTAGACCTAAAACCATAAAAACCCTAGAAGAAAACCTAGGCAATACCATTCAGGACACAGGGATAGGCAAGGACTTCATGTCTAAAACACCAAAAGCAATGGCAACAAAAGCCAAAATTGACAAATGGGATCTAATTAAACTAAAGATCTTCTGCACAGCAAAAGAAACTACCAGCAGAGTGAACAGGCAACCTACAGAATAGGAGAAAATTTTTGCAATCTACTCATCTGACAAAGGGCTAATATCCAGAATCTACAAAGAACTTAAACAAATTTACAAGAAAAAAACAAACAACCCCATCAAAAAGTGGGCAAAGGATATGAACAGACACTTCTCAAAAGAAGACAACTATGCAGCCAAAAGACACATGAAAAAATGCTCATCATCACTGGTCATCAGAGAAATGCAAATCAAAACCACAATGAGATACCATCTCACGCCAGTTAGAATGGCGATCATTAAAAAGTCAGGAAACAACAGATGCTGGAGAGGATGTGGAGAAATAGGAACGCTTTTACACTGTTGGTGGAAGTGTAAATTGGTTCAACCATTGTGGAAGACAGTGTGGCGATTCCTCAAGGATCTAGAACTAGAATTACCATTTCACCCAGCGATCCCATTACTGGGTATATACCCAAAGGATTACAAATCATGCTACTGTAAAGACACATGCACACATATGTTTAATGCGGCACTATTCACAATAGCAAAGACTTGGAACCAACCCAAATGTCCAATAATGATAGACTGGATTAAGAAAATGTGGCAAATATACACCATGGAATACTATGCAGCCATAAAAAGGATGAGTTCATGTCCTTTGTAGGGACACGGATGAAGCTGGAAACCATCATTCTCAGCAAACTATTGCAAGGACCAAAAACCAAACATCGCATGTTCTCACTCATAGGTGGGAATTGAACAATGAGAACACTTGGACACAGGAAGGGGGACATCACACACTGGGGCCTGTTGTGGGGTGGGGGGAGGGAGGGAGGGATAGCATTAGGAGATATACCTAATGTAAATGATGAGTTAATGGGTGCAGCACACCAACATGGCACATGAATACATATGTAACAAACCTGCATGTTGTGCACATGTACCCTAGAACTTTAAGTATAATTAAAAAAAAAAAAAAAAGCCAGATACTGCTGATGACCCAAAGCCACTAGATCCTTAATTTTTTTTTTTCTCTCTCTCTCTGTTAATCAAAAGTTCAACCAGGTCCCTTCAAGCTTTCTCTGGTTTTAATACTGTGTCTCTTTTCCCATCAAATGAGGAAAATAAGAACTTGTAATGCCAGGAATATATATCTCCTTTCGTTGCAGAAGTTGAAAAATGGATTCAAGAGTTTTATTGGGAGAAGGAGGAAGGTGATTTGGATAATATCAATAAAAATTATTATTTATTCCTGTGCCTCCTGTTCCTTTTCTCTACTAAGCCTCAGTTTTACATGTAAAACATGGGAATAATAACAGTACCTATACTTCATAGATAAGTGCATGGACCAAAGGAGATGATATGGTAAGTGCTTAGCATACTGCTTGGCACATAAGTATTCAGTAAATTCAACCCACTTTAAACAAATTTTAACCAAGTGCTGTCTGTTACATGCCAAACACCATATTAGTTCCACCCTGCTTAGGATGTAGAAAGCAGAAGAGAATGTTCTTCCCACTGTAACAAGAGAAAAGACCAGCTGATCTATAAAATCATAACTTTTCTTGAGTTTACCAGAGAGCTGAGTTTGTAAGATAACAAGGGAAACTGCTTATCTTAAAATCCATACAATGACAAGTCTCTCCCAAAGAGAAACAGAATACATAAACTGTTTTGCCTTTGGCAGACCACTGGGAGAAGTGATCACCACATAAGTGGGCAAGAAGATATCAGCTAAACTTTAATAAATTCTTAAACGTCTAGAGTAGATTGGTGTTAACAGTTTGGAATAACTCAGAGGCCAGGGACAAAAGGAATCTGCACTAACCTGCAAGTCAATCCTTATGCCAGTGCCACACTGTTTTGGTTACTGTAGCTCTATAGTACTCTTTGAAATCAAGAAGCTTACTAGAAAGCCTGAGTCCTCCAACTTTGTTCTTTTCAAAATCACTTTTGATTATTTAGGGCACTTTGCATTTCCAGAGAATTTGAGGATCTGCTTGTCAATTTCTGCAAAAAATTTTCTGCCAACCAGGCAGCTGGGATTGCACTGAATATGTAAATCAACTTAGGAAATATCTGAATAATATTAAGTTCTCCAGTAGATAAACATGGGATGTCTTTCCATTTCTCTAAGTCCTTAATTTCTTCCAACAATGTTTTATAGTTTTCAGAGTATAAGTTTTATACCTCTTTTGTTAAATGTATTCCTAAATGTTTTATTCTTTTTGAGGTTATGGTAAAATTGTTTTCTTCATTTTCTGCACTGACTTTGAGTTACTTTGCAAAACCCAAACAAAACAAGGAACTGCATGTTTGTACATTTATAAATTTGGGCTAAATAATACACTGTCAAAGATACAATGCAAATCATAAAATATCTTAGAAATATAAATCCTAAGAAATGTTATAGGCCAGGCATGGTGGCACAGACCTGTAATCCCAGCACTTTGGGAGGCCCAGGCAGACAAACTGCTTGAGTTCAAGACCAGCCTGGGCAACATGGCAAAACCCTGCCTCTACAAAAAATACAAAACATTAGCCGGGCATGGTGGCACACACCTGTAATCCCAGCTACTTGGGGTGGGAGCGCTGAGGCCGGAGGATAGCTTGAGTCTGGGAGGTTGAGGCTGCAGTGAGCCAAGACTGTGCCACTACACTCCAACCTGGGTTACCGAGCAAGACTTTGTACAAAAAAAAAAAAAAAAAAAAGTTATAAAAAGGAAGGAAATAATGACAGGATAGTCTGGCAAGAAAGTCTGATTATGCTCCTTTGCTCTAACCTAGTCAGCAAAGCTAAACTTGTATACTTATATCTCATTTCCGAGGTACCTATTAAACATTTGGCTTCTGACACTGATTAAAAACAGTGCTAATAATAGCAAAAAACTTAATTCTTATTCTACATTTCATGAAACAAACAAAGGCTACAAGTTACATACTTCTGATCAGTTCTTCCTGTATCACTCAGAATCCACTATCATCAGAGATTCCTAACTTTTCCTAGAGGAGGAAGAACTTCATTTCCCCCAGGGTACTGACATTGTTGGGATCAACTTACATTTCCCCAGTAACACATTTTTTTGTGGAGGTAGGATATCATACTGTTAATGGAACTTTCTTTCCTAAGAATCTCAGCAAAACATGCAAGAGAACTTGACAGAAAGAAGGAGAGGATTTGTGGCATAAAAGGGAGAAAGTGTCAAAGAGAGGATAACATGGGATGAAGATGGAAGTGAGGCAAAAAAAGGCTGTGAAGAGGGATGGGGAGGTAGGACCACTGACTCAGAGCAATGAGACATGGCAGTATGGGAAGCTTTAAGAAAAAGCTCTACAATCTGATGTACTGATTACGTACTTCTGCAGTAGGCCTGGACTGTCCAATACAGTAGCTGCCTGTCACATATGGCTATGTAAGAAGTAAAATGTGGCTAGTTCAAATTGAGATATGCTGTAAGTATAAAATATCCCACAGATTTCAAGACTTAATACAAAAAAAAGTATATGTCATTAATAATTTTTTATACCGATTACATGTTAAAATATTTTGAACATATTAGGTTAAAATATATTATTAATTTTACCTGTTATTAGTTTTCTAATATGGCTACTAGAAAATTCAAAACCATACATGTGGTTCACATTTGTGACTTGCATTGTATTTCTACTGTAGACAACAAAAACATTTACCTTAAGAATCACATGTATTTGGGCAATCCCTCCTATAAAGTCAATATGAAACCTTCATAATATTTTTTATTAGGGCTAAGAATGTCTGATAGAGAAAAAACAGAGGGTAGAGGTTTAGAATTTCATTCATTCTGATCTATCTATTATAGACCAAGGGAAAGTTTACAAATGATTCAGAGAAAACAATTTTGAGTTATGAATCACAAATATTTTTAGGATCTTAAATAGTGGTCTGTGTTGCTATTTATAAAGCATAAATGATATGTGAGTATTCCTTCATATGCACAACTAGCTTCTACAAAACCATTCAACTAAATTAAAATTAACTTCCCAAAATAGAGGGTTTGAAGACACTTAGGGCCTAGCAGTCTGGTCTTGAAAACAAGTCTATAAACTATTACCCAACTAGTAATGATGTTATTGCCCTGATGCCTATTTGCAGAGGGATAAAAGGATAGGGGAGAGAGCACAAGATCAACAAGGCATGCATCACTGAGTTTTTATTTTTTGTTTTCTGTTTATCTAATACTTAGTTCTTCAATATATAAAAGGAAAAAACAAGAAATTCTGAAGTCACATGCCAATTATTCCCCACAGACAAAAAAATATATGCTACATTATGCCCCTCCTAGCTGCTGCCACTGGCACCCACACACACCATGAGGGGAACCTGAAAGCAGACCTGCCCACCTGTCACTCGTGCCCACCTTCCTGGGGCCTAAGAATGAGCCTACACAGCTTTCCGCTGCTACCACGAGTGGCACCCAAGCACGCTGTCTGAGGGCTAGGGATTAGCCTGCCCCACTCGCCACAGCCTGCATTCAAGTGCAACATCAGGGAGCCTGGAGATTGACCCGCCCCAACCCCCCACCTGCATAATTACTCTGCGTGCTGCTTTGGAGCCAGAGGGATAGCCCACTGCTGCTCCTACCATCACCAAAACACATTGCCCAGGAGCCCAAGCACCCATATGCTCACCCAGCACACTGTTGCCACTGCTGGCACCCAAGTAAAATGCCTGGAGGCCTAAGGATCAGCCTGTCCAGACTCACTACCTTTGGTGCACAGAACTTTGCCTGAAGCCCTAAGGATCAGCACACTCAGCCTGCTGTTGTCCAAGGACTGGCCTCTACCTGGTGTCCTCATCCCCAGCAAAGTTCTACTACAGCTTCCACTAACCACCACAGCCTAACCCATTGAAAAACTCACAGACACAAATGACTGATTACAGCCCAAGAAATCATACAGAAACTATGCTACTGTACCAACCCAGAATCAAAACCAAAGTGCCTGACCCAACCAAAAGAATAGATATATCTATAGGAAAAGTATTTTCCCTAAGAAAGCCAATCCATAAAATTTGAAGAAGTGACTATTATACTAGATGCACAGATATGAATGAAAGAACACAAGAAACATAAAAAATCAAGGAAACATAACACCTCCAAAAGAACATAGTAATTATTCAATGAAAAATAAATCTATGAAATGCCTAACAAAGAATTCAAAAATATTAAAGAAGATCAGTGAAATACAAGAAAACATAGATAAATAATACAAGGGAATCAGACAAACAATTCATGACCTCAATGAGAAATTCAACGGAGAGTTCATAAAGAAGAACTAAATCAATCCTGAACTGAAGAATTCAATGAATGAAACAAAAAATACAATTGAGGTCAATAGTAGACTAGATCAAGCAGAAGAAAGAATTTCTGAACTTAAAAGACAGACCCTCTGAAATAACCCTGTCAGAAAATAAATAAACAGAATAAAGAAAGCCTACGTGAAATGAGGGACATCACAAAGTGACAAATATTTAAATTTTGGGAGTTCTGGAGAAGAGATGGCTAAAGGCACAAAAAACCTATTTAATGAAATAACAGCTGAAAATGTCCCAAGTCTTGCAAGAGATACACACATCCAAATATAGGAAACTCAAAGATTCCCAAACAGATTCAACCCAAAAATGTCTTCTCCAAGGCACACTGTAGTCAAACTGTCAAAAGTCAAAGACTAAGAATTCTAAAAAACAGCAAGAGAAAACCTTCAAGTTACATAGATGGGATATATAGAAGGGATTCCCATCAGATGGGAACAACAATAAAGTTGTTCCCAGACAAGCAAAAACAGGGAATTCATTATCATGAGACTAGACCTACAAGAAATGCTTAAGGAAATCTTACACGTGGAAGTGAAAGGATGCTATCTACCACCATAAAAACACATGAAAGCATAAAGCTCACTGGCAGAACAGACACAAATGAGAGAAAGAAGTCAAATGTTACCACCACAGAAAACCATCAAACTGCAAAGATAAATAAGATAGGAAGAAAGACACAAAAGATACAGAAAACAATAAAATGACAGCAATAAGTCCTTACCTATCAATAATAACCATGAATGTACACAGGTTAAATTCTCCACTTAAAAGATATAATTTGGCTGAACACATTAATAAACATGACCCAACTATATGCTGCCTACAAGAAACACTTCACCTATAGACACATATTGCCTGGAAGTAAAAGGATGAAAAAATATATTCCACACAAACAGAAACCAAAAGCAAAGCAGGGGTAGTTATATAAGATAAAACAGATTTTAAGTCAACAACTTTAAAAAGGCCTGGCTGGGCCTGGGAGGCCAAGGCAGGTGGATCACTTGAGGCCAGGAGATCAAGACCAGCCTGGCCAACATGGTGAAACCCTGTCTCTACTAAAAATACAAAAATTAGCTGAGCATAACAGCATGCGTCTATAATCCCAGCTACTCAGGAGGCTGGGGCAGAAGAATCGCTTGAACCCAGAAGGTGGAGGAGGGTGCAGTGAGCTGAGACCATGCCACTGCACTCCAGCCTGGGAGACAGAGTTTCCAAAAAAAAAAAAAAGTCTATGATAAAGCGATCAACTCAGTAAGATGACATAACATTGTAAATATATACGCACCCAACACAAGAGCACCCAGATATATAAAGCAAATACTATTAGATCTAAAGGAAGAAATAGACTCCAATACAATAATAGCTGGGGGCTTCAACATCCCACTCTCAGCATTGGACAGATCATCTAGATAGAAAATCAACAGAGAAACACTGGATTTACACTGCACTGTAAACCAAATGGACCTAACAGACATTACTGGAACACTTTATCCAACAACTGCAGAATACATTCTCATCAGCACAACCTAATGAAGCACCTCGAAGAATTAGAAAAGCAATAACAAACCAAACCCAACATTAGTAAAAGACTTAATAAAGATAACATTGGAACTAAATGAGAGACTAAGAAAATACAAAGTATCAATGAAACAAAAGCTTTTTTTAATACAAAAACCAAAATCAATAAAACACCAGCTAGACTAACCATGGTCAAATCATCATATGACTTGCATATGTTGAATCATCCTTGCATTCCTAGAATAAACCCCACTTGATCATGGTATCTTTTTTTTTTATGTTGAATTTGGTTTGCTAGTATTTTGTTGAAGATTTTTGTAAAAAATGTGATACATTACATCAACAGAATGAAGGTCAAAACCCATATAAACATCTCAACAGATACAGAAAAAGCACTTGATAAAGTTCAACATCCCTTCAAGATAAAAACCCTCAACAAATTAGAAATAGAAGAAACATACCTCAACATAATAAAGGCTATATATGACAAACTCACACCTAACATTATGATGAATGGGAAAAGCTTTCCACTTTTCCTCTAGAACGGGAACAAAACAACAATGTCCACATTCACCACTCTTATTCATCGTAGTACTTGAAGTCCTAGTCAGAGCAACAGGCAAGAGAAATAAAGAGCTGCCAAATTGGAAAAGAGGAAGTCAAACTGTATCTCTTTGAAGATGAAATGATCTTATAGAAAAATCTAATGACTCCACTAAAAACTCTCAGAACTGATAAAGAAATTCAGTAAATTACCAGATACAAAGTCAGCCAATATAACTCAGCATTTCTGTACACCAATAGCGCACTAGTTGAAAAAAAAAAATCAAGAAAGAAATCCCATTTATAATAAATACAAAAAATGAAATAAAATACCTAGGCGTAAATCTGACAAAGGAGTTTCGTGAAAGCCCTCTACCAGGAAAACTATAAAACACTGATGAAAGAAAACTGGAGAGAACACAAACAAATCGGAAGACATCTCATGCTTATGAACTGGAATAATTAATACTGTTAAAATGACCATACTGCCTAAAGCAATCTAAAGATTCAATGCAATCCCTATCAAAATACCAATGACAATTCTTCATAGAAATAGAAAAAACAATATTAAAATTTGAATGGAACCACAAAAGACAAAGAATAGTCAAAGCAATACTGAGCAAAAAGAATAAATCTGGAGGTATCACACTACCTGATTTCAAAAAATGCTGTAAAGCTGTAGTGACCAAAACAGCATGGTATTGGTATAAAAACAGGCATACAGAACCATGGAACAGAATAGAGAACCCTATTCTGTTCACGCATTTACAGCCAACTGATTTTCGACAAAGGCACCAAGAACATTGAGGAAAGCACACCCTCTTCAATAAATGGTGCTGAAAAAACTGGATGTCTATATGCAGAAGAATGAAGCTAGATTCCTATCTCTTACTATATACAAAAACCAACTCAAAATGAATTAATGACTTAAACATAAGACCTGAAACTATAAAACTCTGTTATGACAGCCCTAGCAAACTAATAACTTTATTCTAGTAAATAAGGCTGGAAAGGAAGGATGGAGTTTCAATTTCCTTACCAACATTTTGGTTTTAAATTCAACTATAACTGACATGTCATATTTATTCCTATATTCCCCCACTGAACATATTATCTTGCAAACTAGGCAGTCAATATATATTTATAGAATGAATAAAATGCACATGCTTCAAGTTAATTATTTTGTCCAAATGCATGCTTAACAAGACTTATTCTAGGCTGGGTCTGGTGGGTCATACTTGTAATCCCAACACTTTGGGGGGCTGAGGTGAGATGATCACTTGAGGCCGAAAGATCAAGACCAGCCTAGGCAACACAACAAGAGCCCTCCTCTACAAAAAACAATTTTTTAAAAAATTAGACAGGCGTGGTGGCATACACCTGTGGTCCCAGCTACTCGGGAGGGTGAGGCAGCAGAATTGCTTGAGCCCAGGAGTTTGAGGCTACAGTGAGCTAAGATCATGCCACTGCACTCTAGCCTGGGCAACAAAGTGAGACTCTGTCTCAACCTCCACCACCTAAAAAACAGACGAACAAAAAAACCCAAGACTTATTTGATTTATACAACAACAAATATATGTATGTTGAGACAGGGTCTCATTCTGTTGCCCAGGCTGAAGTGCAGGGGTATGACTTGGCTCACTGCAGTGTCTGCCTCCTGGGCTCAAGCGATCTTTCCACCTCACCCTCCCCAGTAGCTGGGACCACAGGCACATGCCACTACACCCGGCTAAGTTTTGTATTTTTTGTGGAGATGAGGTTTCGCCATGTTGCCTAGGCTGGTCTCAAACTCCTGAACTCAAGCGATGCACCTGCCTTGGCCTCACAAAGTGCTGGGATTACAGGTGTGAGCTACCCTGCTAAGGTAAGAACATATATTTTTTAAATGATTCTAAATGGCACTCTAAAATTGGGGGAAAAAATTGATACTTTTTTCTTTCCCTTTACCAATAAACTTTAATTGCTCTGGTTAATAAATCATGAAGAAAATTCAGAATAAATTATAAAAAGAAAACAAAATTTCAAAATAAATCATCTAAACTTCTGATAGTGACAAACTTAGGACTTGATTCTGATTCTGTTTTTCACAAGCTGTTCTCACAACCTGGAATGCTTTTTCTGCTCATGTTTCTTCTTCTCCCAAGATCCAGCTTCAATCTTTAACTCCTCTTGATGCTTCTTTCCCAATTTACTCCAATTTGGCGATCTTTCCTTTCCTATATTATTATTTCCTAACACTTAGTAGTTGGATATATACATTTCATCAATTCTAAGATACATCCTTTTTTTCACATTTTAACATCACTGACATTAGGACGCATCACAATCAACATATTGTTATTGCTTCCCGCACATGTGTATCACAAGCACCAATACCAAAACTGGCAGAAAGGGTGGTCAATAATGTGGAGGAAAATTCTAAATATCAGAACAGCTCTATACAAGTGCAAAGGTGTCTTAAGAATCCTGCAACAAAGATTTTTGGTTCTTTTATGTATTCTTTTAAGAAATGCTGCATCATCAAAGTTCTTAATGGCAAAATGGATGCCTGAATAGAAAAGCATCAGTATCAGTGGCTGAATCAACAAATTATTAGAAAGAGTTGGATTGTGAACGTGAAGTATTAGGAAAATCTTAAACAATTTATTTTACTACATTTTTTATGTATGAAGATGAAATATGATAAAAAAATTTATGTCTACTTAGGAGAGTTGTTTCAATATGTATAAAATTAAAATTCTAAGGGAAAAGCACTGTGTCAAAGTTTTTTCTATCTTAGTAATAAAATAATGGTATATTTCACAAAGGCATTTCCAATTCATTTAAATAGAATACTTTTTTTCTAGTCATTCCTGAGAATAAATAAGTCTCATTATTCTACAAGACTGTACACTGTTTAAATATTGTTATCCTTCTCTTTTACCCCCAACATCACTAAGATCAGCGCTGGGCACAGAATATTCGTTCAATATCTGTTGACTGGCTGAGACCCGTCAGGTAGAGACAAAGGCTTAATGTCATGGAAAGAGCACAGGGCTAGAAACCAGGAAGCACAGATTCTAACGCCAACTCTGGCATGAACTTACTTTAGCTACAACCCTTCTCGGCCTTAGTTACCTTATCTATAAAATAAGAAGGGGCCAGACTAGATTGTAGGCTAGACTAGACTAGAGCTAGACTAGACTGCTAAATCAATGTTTAAGGAGTTGATAGTCTTGTGGAACTAATGAGACTTATTTTCAGAAATGATTTTAAATGCTAACATTACACTTTTAAAAAATGACTTGTGCAGTTCTATCTCTAAGACAGGATAAAGCTCTAGCTCTGAGTCCTTATATGTCAAGGACTATAATATAAATTCTGGCTCATCTTGGAAGACAGGAATAAGAACATTTTCATGGGTACTTTTAATTAAACACAACTAAACATAATAAACCACTTTACAGTTACAGGTATAACAAATTTAAATGAGAGGCACTGGGGGTTTCAGGGACAAGGACAACAAGATTTGGGCACAAGTTGGTGGTGTAAAATTACTACAGTTGCTTCAAAAATCTATTTACATAGAATTACATATAATCAATTCTCAATTATGTAGGTGAGGTTATTCAAGCTCTTCATTTCTGTTTTTCTCTTCCACTTAACTGCTTGTTAACTCACTTTCATTGAAGAAAATCAATTTAAGATTTTATGATTTACTATATATATACCCTGACAAATTAAAAAATGCCCTAACCATACATGCCGTATCTCATGGAATTCACTGAAACAAGCACTGCCAAGGACAGAGCAAGGTACACTAGGAATCTGAATCTTCAGACAAGAATTCTCAAATAAAAGCTTCCTTGTACTGACAATACAGGCCCAGAACTGTTCACCTTTCTCCAGTTTTGAAAGAGGATCAGAAATTAAAATGCTGCTGGCTTCTATGCTGATTCTGAGGAAAAAATGTTATGCAACAAATATAACAGAGCTCAGAAGGGAGATTTTTAATTTTAGGAGTCACCTGGTTACAAAAACAAAAACTATGAGTGATGGAATCTACTTAATGTTCCCTCTTTCTGTATGGACCAGAGATCTAGTCATCATTCACTAATGGACTGAACAATAAAAACAGAGTACATAATTCACTCAGATTCTTCACTGGATGTCCCAACTGACTGCATTAGAATATACAGCATCTGGAAAGTGAGTCTATAAATCCCCACTTAGGCAGTCAATAACATGTCAATTCAGACATTTTTATAAAATATGAATTATAAATCTGTTAAAATGAGCTAGAACTATTAAAAGATACTGTGAAAAAAATTAGAACTAGACAGGTGAGGGGGTACAAGGGAACTCTGTACTCTGTTCAATTTTTTAAATAAATCTAAAACTACTCAAAAATACATTTTTAAAAAATAGAATAGAAAACAGAAATTAGAAACAGAACAGCATAGTAAAAGTGGGAACTATAATCTCTTGTTTAATTCTATAGCCTCACCAACATGAAACTGCATCAACCAGTCTAGCACTGGGGGATCTAATCCCCTTTTGTTCTTTTTCCCCCGTCCTATCCCTCTAATCTCCTTTTGAAGTCATATTCTGTGTCACTTATCAGGCAATGAAATACAGTTTTAGTACATCTGTTATAAGGTTGTTTTATATTAATTTCCCTGCAGATTGCTGTGGGACTAGTCACATAGTTACATACTGTCTCTCCAAATAAAACATGAACAACTTCAGAGCAAAAGATGGCATCCAGCACAGTGCCTTTAACATAGTGGTGATAACAACATATATCTAGCTATTAGGGATTTATAGTTTATCAAACTCTAAGTGTTCAGTATTTGCTATTTAACTGAAAGGTGATGGGCTACCAACTATTTATGAGGCCTCGAGGGGTTGGGATATGAAGGGCTTTCCTCTCTTTGTATGTTACACAATTTGCTTTTAGTGACTGGATTATAAATTTTTCCTTTCAGTTTTGGGTTTTCCACTTAACATGGACACCATTTTTGCAAAAGACTATAGGGAGACAGAGACAGTATAACAATGTAAGTTAGCACACACAGAGAAGTAAGATGGGTGGGAAAGGATGGTATTCCTTTTACTCTTCTCTTACCCATTATGGTCTACATACTATTATAGAATATGGTGGTATAATATTAGTGGACTTCTGCAACCAAAGGAAGGCCTCAAATTCTTAAAAAATTTAGGAGATACCTACTTAAATATTTACCCCTACCTAAAAATTCAAATCAGTGCCAGAAATGACAATGAAGGTGACAGATGCTGGTATCTATCAACATCAATGTTATGTTCTTGGTATCCCATTAATCCTCCTACCAATAGATTTGATGATCAGTACAGATGGCAGTACGGCTATGATAGTATTTTCTAATGAACAATAACTCCTGTGTTCTTCTACCAAGAATTCAGAGGGCTAAAAAAAGTCATGCCAATATCGTCTCCTTCATCAACTACCACCTTAAATTTCTGGGCATTCCATACCGTGGCTTTAGGAGACTAAGTGTGATTCTTGGAGACTCATCAAGAGTTGCAGTTCTGGGAGCTCAATAATGACCTACTTATACTCTAACCCCCTGAGGCAGTTTTAGAGGTTCAAATGTCACAGGAAATTGCTTCACAAGCCAATGGCTGTCACACCTTGCTCTACAGCATACCTGACTATTAGAAGTATTAGACATACCTCCATATGTCTAGCTGTTATCAATCAAGAAACAGGCCAGCTGGGATGATAGCCAAAAACCTTCAGTTGGAAAGTTTTCAAGGAAGGCAGGCACTCACTCTGCTTTAGCACTTAATAAAGTATGTTTGGAGAAATAAAAATAATAAACCAGAAGTCATCAAAGGGCTATTAATGTTGCTGGATTTGTGACATCTTTTAATAACATTATCATTATTCCATTTTCTAAAACCCAAAGCAGAGGAGCCCATAGTTTTGGAGTTGGATCTGCTACTTGCATTCTCAATCCATTTCCCTCCTTCCTGCTCTCAGTTATGCTCATTCCTCAACACAGACCCTACTCTCTTCCAAGTACCTCCAAACATAAGCCAAACACAACACCCAGACACTGTCCATCTTCAGCTTAAAATACTATATTCTCTGTTTTCCTCCCAATCCCAGCTTTAGGTCATCCCAATGTCCTCTTTATGTTACTATGCTCCTCAAAATACTGAGTTGTTGCCTAAATTATTTTACACCTACTCTAAACACTGGAAAGACCTGAAAAACTGAGTTGTACACCTGAACTCCCCCTCTTCCAATACACAAGCTATATCCATAAGCTACCCCACCGAGTCCAAGTTCCAGCCCCTGATGTTTTGAAAGCCCCTGGAGGCCACCCTAAAAAGACAGAGCCCCCAACTCTGCCCTATCAACTCCATCCATTGGATAAATATTTACTGAGTACTACACCATGTGTAAAAGGCCATGAGAGCCATGCTCTTCTTTTGGAGGAAGCTGTTCATCCCTCTTCCATGTTCATGTGCTCTCTATTCCTCATGCAGTCCTTTCACCAACTCTTGCGAACAGTTTCTTTTCTCAGACTAAAGCCTTCTCTCAATGCTTTAATTCTTAATAACATCTCTATATTCACCTAGCTTCCCACCTTATTATTTCTTAACCTGATTTGGATCTCAAACCTCTACTGAACAGTATTTTTCTAATTATGGGCTGACAGTCATTTGTAGTTCCCCACTTACATTCTGATATAGATTTAAGTGTATTACCTTTGAGCAGGGTTCTTAGGCTTTATGTGCATCAGAATCCCCTGAAAAAGTTGTAAATAGACAGTTTGCTGGGCTAAATAATTTGCATTTCTAACAAGTTCCTAGGTGATACTCATGCTGCTGGTCTAGGGACCATACTTTGGAAATCACTGCCTTTGAGAATCTGATGAAAGCTATGAAAAAACACACATACGTACATACAATTTTGCATGTAATTCACGGGGCTCATGGATGCTCATTCATAGATATTCTCCGCTCTATATTTTGTTCTAAGGAATGTTTAAGGTATAGTGTTTCCTGACCTGACAGGATGTGCTCGTTTGTGGTACAGGGAAATTCTTTCTGTGCAAACAGCTCCCACGAACGAGGTGGGATTGCTTGGTATTGGAAAGTCAGTTCTGTCCAATGGACCGCCCTCTTCAGTATTATGTGGCTCTTTTACAGGCATGTGATAATTTTTCTATACTTCTAGCTTAATTCTCAGAAACAAAAGACTCATCACTTAGTATTCAAAAGGGTCTTTGGAATGTCTCAAAAGAAATTCTTTAGGTGAGGAAATAGTCTCATAGAAAGAACATAAACATTGGATTAAGACAGAACTAGACTGAAATCCTGATTCTGCCTTTCCTAAAGGTGTGACCACTGAGCTTCAACTTCCTCATTTATAAAACTGGTGCTCTTATAGGAAAATAATGTTTTCCCTTCCAGGCAAAAGTTATGTGAACCCACTATAGGGAAGGAAAGAGGGAGTGTTCTACTACTTAAAACCAGTGATTCTTATTTATGGTAAGGAATTTAAATGTTGGATACAGAGTAAACATTTAAATTAAGAAAACAAAAAGACTAAACTGAGTAATTTCTAAGATGCCTCAAATCTAACATTTACTTATGAATTCTAATTGGCCAGCATATCATTATTCACTTACATCTTCTATTTATGCTAAATGGGTAATTCATTCTTCAATTTAACCCAGTATAAACTCCTTAAAAAACAATGCTACTTTCTTGTATTTTACCCTTCCTTTCTCTACTTCCTTCCCTCTACAGTGTCTAACACTCCAACATCCACTAGAAAATAAAATATAAATAACAATAGTAATAAATTATTCTCCTTCCCTTAAATAGGCCCATGTAAAAGATACCTTGTCAACATAGAAAAACCTTTTTGAAGAAGTTTTCCTTTGTATTTCCTCAACAGATAGCTAAAATCCATTAAATTCGTCTTTATGCAATAAAATCTCTCAGGGCTTAGCTATTATAGATATAGCTCAATTCTGTATATTTTATTTTTTAAAGATCTATCAGATATTCTCTTCTTAATCTACAAGCCTATTAGTTTATTGCAGGAACTCTTAAATATCAGTGAATGTGCATCACTGTCTATCAAAATTACCACTGAAATCCTAATTTATAAACTGTCTAAGCATCAAGCAATTTCAATTAAACATACCTCTTGTAGAAGACGTGGATCCAGGCAGTCACCATCGTCGTTAAACATAGACTCCCAGCTCTCCTCAGCGGCAGTAATTCCCTCTGTGTGAGAAGTTTCAGTTGCTTTTGGTTCGATGGATGTTTCCATAGACAATGATTCCCTATCAGGAAAAGATACACCAAATTCTATATTCTCTGAGTCATCTTGCTCTTTTGTTTTGAACTCTTCGGCAGTTCTTAGCTCGTGCAATGCTTCTGTTGTATCACCAGTACTACCCAGATCAATGGCCACGGCACTGTCTAAAAGAACTTTTGTCCCATTTAACATACTGAGTTCAGAGTCCAAAAGAGTGTTATAATTACTATCAGCAATCTTTTTTATAGGTAAGGAGGAAGCACAATCTGACAAGCTCTCTATCAACTTTCCTGTTGACTCTGTAAAACGAGATGAAATACTCTCAGCATAAATATCTGAGCAAGCAGTCAGGTTGCTGAAATTTTTAGTGTCATTTCCACTTCTAGCTACATGAAGAGGGGTTGCATCTGTACTCATTCCTATAAACTTTGAGAAACTTCGTGTATTAATAGAGGTCTCATCAGCTATTCTAACTGCAACTACATAAGGGCTATCAACAGTTACATGATCACTACAGGACATACCTGTAGTGTCCATCATACATGCTCTATTGGTAATGTCACCTTCATTCTTAAATCCATTATCTCTATGTGTTTCATGAGCAAGGACAGCTGTATCAGGAGGTTCATGCTTTACATGTAACTCATCAGCAGTGCTGTCATTCTTCTCACATTCTCTAATCATTACTGGACTAACAGTGTCATTTGTGCTCTCTGACAGAGAGATGTGACCCATAGTTTCAGGAATGGAATCTGTATCTTTCTGATCTAAGATGAAACCTGTACTATTGGCTATACCACCTACATTCTCAACTTCAAAATCTACGCAAGTTTGATCAAAAACACCATCTGGACTTCCAGGAACAGAAGTAGTGGTGATGCCTCCGCTGCTGGGCTTCAATATTCCATCTGATGTTTGCATGCTTTGTTGTATAGTTTCAGAATCAGAGCTTAGTTTTATTGGTACAATCATATTCTCAGGTTTCATGACAGAACTAAAAACTCTAGGAAACTCATATAGTATCTCCAAAACCTTGGTATCAGTTTCAATTCTGCCTTCCAAATCTTTGTCTTCAAATGTTTCCCCATCAGGTTCATGCCTACTGAAGTCACAGAATTCCACATTTTGGAATGGTTTGCTTGGAACTTGAGCCTCACTGATTTCTGAACAGGCCTGTGAAAGAAGTATCCTCTCATGTCCTGTCACATCTGTGTCAACTTCCAAACACTCCACCTTCTTTGGTTTAAAATGTTTCTGTAAAGGTGCATTAGTTATAACCCCAGCATTTGGGGCTCCCTGCTGTTGTCCTTGGGATAATACTTCTTTGGATTCAGTGGTTCCTCTCTTAGAACAAACTCTATTTGTTTTTTGAAGGCATGTGTCCATTCTTAATTTTGTTGAAGATTTCTTTCCTTGTCTACAATTATGCTCCTTTCTATCAGGATTGATACTTAGTCTTCGAGCCTCTGGTTTGTCTCTGAAGACTTCTTTTTGGGAGAGAGAACTTTCTTTTTGCTTTTCTTTCACCACATAGTTAGGTGAACCACAGCTTTCTTCTTCATCACCTGTCTTAAGGAGTACTGCACCCCTACGAGCTTTAGGTACATAAAGTGCCATGTCAGGCCTTCTGGCTCGAACTCTGCATCTCTCTGCTTCTTGCTGCATGGCACCACCACAATCTGCAAGAGAAGAATGATTTAATTATCAGACACTAATTACAATGTATTGAACCAAAAGATTTTCTTTTTTCTTTTCGAGACAGAGTCTCACTCTGTCACCCAGGCTAGAGTGCAGTGGAGCAACCTCAGCTCACTATAACCTCTGCCCTCCCAGGCTCAAGCGATCTTTACACCTCTGCCTCCTGAGTAGCTAGGACCACAGATACATGCCACCATGCCTGGCTTTGTGGTTTTGTTTGTTTGTTTTTGTATTTCTGGTAGAGACCGGGTTTCATCATGTTGCCTAGGCTGGTCTCATGCCCAGGCTGAGCTTAAGGCAATCCACCCACCTTGGTCTCCCAAAGTGCTGGGATGACAGGCATGAACCACTGTGCCCAGCCTTTTTTTTTCCTTTAATTTTTTGTTGTTGTTGTTGTTCAACATAAATATATACATACATAAAGTGATTTCTGAGAGTAACTTGAATGTTGGCTAGAAAATGAAATGACTTATCAGAGAATGCTTTCCAGAAGATGTTGCTTTTGATCTAAGATTTCTTAGAAAAGAGAAAGTAGTGAAAAAGAGAAAAGTATTATTCTATTAATACCATTTAGTCAAGTGACTTGCTATCAATTTCCCTTGCTTCCAGCAGTAATAAAACAAGATCTAGCTAGGATGAAGGAGGATAGAAGACCAAGGAAACTGTGATGAGACAATTCACTCTAGTAACTCCCTGACAACCTCCACCATGGTTGCTCAATGGAATTTAACAAGAAGAAATATAACAAAAGTTAAACAAACCTTTATCTACTATCTGCTAAATACAAGAAAATGTGCTAGGGAATTTCATATTGAATTATTCTTTTAATTTTCAAAATAGTGCTATGAAGTAGGGATAAGTTTGTTCAGGACAAAGAGAATAAGGAGGTGCTATACACAACAGAGAACACTCACATACACGCAGATGCACACACTGTTAACATTTCACAACATACATTTCAAAAGAAGGAGATAATGAGAAGGCAGAGAGGAAAAAAGGCTAACACATCCTGTCCACTCTATTCCAGATCCCTAAAATTTCACCTGGTCCAGAATACTTCCTCGGTGAAAAAGCTCTATTCTCATGGCACAGGTTATTTTCCTTTCAGCCCAAGTAATACCGTGGCCCTGATCATCAAGTATCTCCAGTGATTATCTTGTTCCTTTTCTCTTTTGGTATCTTAGTTAACATCTAGCCCAACATTCTTCATGTATTTTATATCTTCCATTTGAGGAAGAATATGACCTTAACATTTAGGCATGCCAGGATTTTTCAAAAAATGCCTAATTTTCAAAGACAGAAGTACTGAAGTGTGTTTCATAGGAAGGGATACCAGAGACATAGCACGCCTGGATTACAGTAAGTAAAACATCTGACAAAATATATCACAATGAACTTCTGGATATAAAATGATGAAATGGGAATTACTTAGCAAAACTGGTAAGTGGACTCACAAAAGATTAAACAAAAAATAATAATAATAGGTAGAAATGAATTTAGAGATTAGTTAAAGGAGGATTACATAGCCCTTTGAAATTCAACATTTTATACAATAATTTAGATGTAAACAACAAACACCGAGTGCTTATCAAGTCTGCAACTGACACAAAAATGACAGAATAAATACCAAAAATTATAAAATTAAAATTCAGTATCATTTCTATAATCTGAAATGCTGTGCTGAAAGCAATATGAAGGTTTAAAGCAGTAAACACAAGGATCTCTTTTGGAGGTTTTTTTTTTTTTTAAACAATCGAACAGAAGACAGAAGACGTGACTTTTGTACAATTTGCATAAAGAAAGATCTAAAGGCTTTTATTTCGTTCACAAGGTCAATAAAAGCCCCAAAATAGTGATGTGATGTTTAAAAAGGTAACACTCTCTTAGATTACAGAGTCTAGAAAATATGTCATACAATGTAGAGCTAAAAGAACTGAAGGTATAATTCTTGCCCAAAGAGGTCTCAATGAAAAACCACAGCTAACTTTATACCTGAAAGATCAGTTGCTCTATAAAAGAGACATAATTTCTTGTTTATGTTTCTATGTTTCTCCAGAAGTCAGTACCAGAACCAATTGTTAGAAATAAAAGGAAAACAAAATTTAGCTCCAAGTAAGAAAGTATTCTACTTCTAGATTTCTCCAATGTTATTATCAGGAAATGAGCTCTGTCTCTAGCAGAATTTATATAAAGGCTGGATGACTGACATATACTAGAGAAACTCTAAATTCCATGATTCTATTTCTAATCTGCAATAGACCTATCAAAGGCTTCAAATTATCTACTTTACAATTATTATGTGCTACAGTTAATGACTTTACAAATTCAACCTTTTTTTCTTAAATAATGCTCACATATAATACTATTTCCTGTAGCTGAAAATCAGAATAAATTTATATTATTATCTATTTCCTACCAAAGCAATGATTTCGATTGTGCCATGACCAGCAGTGTGCTGGCAAATATTCAGCAATCAGCTTTCCAAGTGTCCTTCGTAGTATTCCTTGATGTTTTTCTTTATGTCATTGATGTCAATGATGTGAGCGACTTCTTAGCTGAAGTAATCATTTTTTAATAATGGAAGAATATATACTTTTTTTTAGTTACAATATAATAGCTAAAGGCATGATACATTTTTATTAGCAGCATTTTCTCCATCACTTTAAGTCTAGACAATCAAGAAATAATAAATCAAGCCCTATTTATGGCATTTGACAATCTCTGTAGTGTAAACATTCTTCCCATAGCTAATTTCTAGTTATCACTGTGACATCAACAGAGTTGGGGAAAAAAATGTACAAAAGCACACCATTCTATTATTTCAACCAGAGGTACAATATACCTACATAAATAACTTGAAAAGCATAGATTATAATAAAATGTAGTAAAATAATTAGGAAGTGATGAGTTTGAAGTATTTATTAGCTTTTAAAATGTAATTTTAATAGCCTATGTTCTTTAGTTTTTAATAATAGCTGTGTTTAACAATCAGTTTGCAGAATTCCTAAAATTTTAACAATCAGGTTTCAGGCCAGTAGGAGATACTCCAATCCACCACTATGCCCATTTTTTCATAACTCACAGACACAAAAAAGGAGAAGCAACCCCATTCTTGTGGACTGTCAAGATACAGTAGTCCCCACTCTTATCTGCAGCGGATATGTACCAAGATCCCCCCCAATGGATGCCTGGACCATGGATAGTACCAAACCCCATATATATTGTCTTTTACTATACATACATAACTATGATAAATTTTAATTTATAAATTAGGCACAGGAAAAGATTAACAATAACAATAAAACAGAACAAGTATAACAATATGTAATATTGTTATATATAATATATAAAAGTTACGTGAACGTGGTCTCTCAAAGTATATTATAGTATGCAATATTTTCATACATGGATGACCACAGGAACTGAAACCATGGAAAGCAAAACCGTGGAAAAGAGGAGAACACTATATTGCCAATTTAATTTAAAGCCTTGTTGCATTTTTATGAATTTCTTTTGCAACTATAGGCAAGAATTGCTTTTCACATTGGGAGTGGGGCTGCCTGCCATACAATTTTTTAAAATGTACCTTGGATTAAACTTTTCCTATCCTGCTACTTGCTATTTACTAATAGCACTTGATCTTCTCTCTCTCTCTTTTTTTTTTTTTGAGACGGAGTTTTGCTCTTGTTGCCCAGGCTGGAGTGCAATGGCACGATCTTGGCTCACCGCAACCTCTGCCTCCTGGGTTCAGGCTATTCTCCTGCCTCAGCCTCCCAAGCAGCTGGGATTACAGGTGCCCACCACCATGCCCGGCTAATTTTGTATTTTTAGTAGAGACATGGTTTCTCTATGTTGGTCAGGCTGGTCTCAAACTCCCAACCTCAGGTGATCTGCCCACCTCGGCCTCCCAAAGTGCTGGGATTACAGGTGTAAGCCACCGTGCCGGGCCGATTATTTTCTCTCTTTTAACACAGTTTTAACTTTTTCACAATGCTCTAAGTGCTTTTTAACCATCTAATTTGCTTCTTAACTGGAAAGAATCCATTATTTGGGGTGCATTTTACAGCTAATTTATGCTTGAAGGACCATCAGCATGCACTCTGTTCAAAAATCACACTTTCTAAAGGGGATAAAAATTCGGATTCCTTCATAATGGAGGTCAGTCAATTGCTAACACATGCCTTTAAAATATTTTAGGCCAAATCATTTTTTTATATTATACTGTTGAACACTGGGATCATACCTGAGCATCTGTCCAATTGCTTCTACAGTTTCCACGGCTCCCTGAGAGAAAATATTGGTAACTTCCTTTAAGTACCTCTCTGATGCATCTTCATGAGAAATTGAACAAGCACAAAATAAATTGGGTTTTCATATTTTCACAACAGAACGTCAATGCTTTTTGTCCCATATTTGGTATCTAAAACATATGGACCCCTCTTCAATCAACAACTGAGTACTGGCACTTAAGGCACTCACTGGGTAATTCAACCATGAATTGATTTAATCCAGTATTTACCGAAGACTCACATGAGACATCTGATATTTGAGAGAAACTGCCTAATAGGCATACTAACTATTCATTCTTCTAGAACAAATTCTGTATTTGTTAGTTCATCAGAATGCACCATAGCTAAACTATATATATTGTCTTAACATTTGGGAATAATTTCATACCTATAGATGTTACAAAAGTAAAAATAATACAAATAGTACCCTTATACCGTTTACCCATATTCACCTATGGTTAATATTTCACTTCATTTATCATTTGCAATCATGCATATTCCTCCTCCTCTTCTTCTCTTTACATACACATACATGCAGTTTTTTTCCTGAATGTTTTTGAGGGCAAATTACAGACATCATGGCCCTTTGCCCTAAATACTTCAAAGTATACTATATTTCCTATAAATAGGGATATTCTCTTACACAGCCACAATACAGTTATCAATGTCAGCATATTTAACACTAATATAATACTTTCATTTAACATAAGTAATCCAATTTTGCCAAGCGATCCTGTAATGTCCTTTATAGAATATTTCCCTTTCCATACAGGATCCAGTTAGGGTCAGGTAGTGCCTTTAATTGCCAGGTGTCTTAAGCCTCCGACATTCTAGAACACCTCCACAGTGAAAGCTGTCATTTATGACATTGACATTTTGGGAGAACAGCTCCCCTCCCCACTCTATTTTTTTTTTTTCTGTGACGGAGTCTTACTCTGTCACCCAGGCTGGAGTGCAGTGGCACAATCTCAGCTCACTGTAACCTCCGCCTCGCAGGTTCAAGTGATTCTCCTGCCTCAGTCTCCCGAGTGAGTAGCTGGGACTACAGGCGCCTGCCACCACGCCCGGCTCATTTTTATATTTTTAGTAGAGACAGGGTTTCACCATATTGGCCAGGCTGGTCTCGAACTCCTGACCTTGTGTTCCGCCCGCCTCAGGCTCCCAAAGTGCTGGGATTACAAGCATGAGCCACCGCGCCTGGCCCCCACTCTATTTTTTAAGAGAATGCTCCTTATGTAAGGTTTGTCTGATGTCTTCCCATGATGAGACTGAGGTTACACATTTTCAGCCAGAACACTTCATGGTGGTGATGTGTCCTCAGGGCATCACATCTTTAGGCACATGATTTCCACCTGTCCTTCAGTGATGCTCTTAACTTTGATCATCCAGTCCAAGTATTGTCCAATTTTTCTACTGTATAATTACTATGTATTTTCTCCTTTGCAATTAATAAGCGGTGTGTGGGGTATCACTTTAAAAGCATGCAAATTTTCTGCTTCCTCATCAAAACCAGGTAGCATCCTAAATTTGATTATTCTTCTCTGATTCCATCTTTACTGTGATGGTTGCAAAACAGATGATTTTCCAACTTGAGGGGTCCCTCCATATTTACCAGTCAGGCCTTGGAGTTTTTCTGAAAGCAAAAGTAAATCATTTATCTTAGCTTACTACAAACGCTAAGATTCACTAAATTAAAATTTAATGTTAAAATCTCAGCCAGAGGCATGCGCCTGTAATCCGAGCTCTTGGAAGGCTGAGGTGGGAGGACAGCTTGAGGCCAGGAGTTCAAGGCTGCAGTGTGCTATGACTGTGCCTGTGGATGAACAACCACTACACTCCAGCTTGGGCAAGGTAGTGAGACCCCGTCTCTTGTTTTTTAAAAAAAAAAACAAAATCTCATCTTTCATAGTCATTGGTCAGTAAAGAAAATATCCATCCAAAAAACATTTCCTAACTTTTGCAAAATCAAGGCTGAAGGCAACTATCATCTTTCCAGTGTCTCACTTATAAAACAAAGGAAAGAAAGCTGTCTCTCTGACAAAGTCATATAGTTCCTTTACCAGACATAGCATAACATGTGTCCCATTCTGCTTTCTTTTCTAGAAAACACAGAATTAAGTTTGGTGTTCAAATGCAATGACTAATGCATCTCAGGTGTCTGATAATATTTGTTTCCCTGTCCCTTTATAAAGTCATCTCCAATTCCCTTGAGAAGGAGGCAAGGCACATGGGAGGGTATGGAAGGAAAACATTTTTGTGGAAAATACTTAGACAATATATTTATTTCAAATCTATTTTCTGAATAATATCTTTAAGTTTTATCAACTTAAATGTTTGAATGACGATATATTCTTTGGAATTATAAAACGTCTCAAATGAGGTATTCAGTATATTGAGTTCTAATCCTGGCATCCTCTTCAAATGATATGCAAAAAACTATGCGACAGAAAGATATTTATATAAAGCATTCACTACCAGACTACTACCAGACCATTACAATTCTCATACATTTAAATGCCAATGCAAATATCTTGAATGTTAAGATTCAATGGACAGGCTTTTAATTCAAGATGAAAGATTAAGTACACAAGTAAACCCCCCTAAAATGGATCCACATCTATATGGAATTCATTTTATAATAAACGTGGCACTTCAAATAAATGGAAAAATATGGAACATTCAATGTCAGGACAAATGCCTACCTGTTCATTTGGCTTGTCAATATTGAGGGTTTTGCATGTATATTCAAATGAGACTTGTCTACAATTTTCTCTCCCAGTACTGGGAGTTATATGATTGGGTTACCAAGGTTACTGCAAGACACACTATGTAAGTTAAAGATTTATAAAATAAGGCTGGGTGGGCTTACTGTTGGTAGAATTTCTTGGCAGCACTGTCTGGGACTCATACTTTTTGGTGAAGATGTTTAAAAATGATTCATTTTCTTTAATGTTAAAGGTCTATTCTAGTTTCTCTTTCTTCTTCTAGAAAATCTGCCTTTGACCTAGCTTTTCAAATTTGATATAAAAGTTATTCACAGTAAGTTCTTGTTGTTGCTTTAGCTCTGCTATATGTCCCCTTTCTTGTGCTTAATATTATTTATTTGTGCTTTCTTCCTTTTGTGTTGAGCAGTGCCAACAGAAGTCTATTTTACAAGTCTTCAATGGGCCAGATTCTATACTACAAAAGTTATTGCTCTAAGCCTTAGTTTACTTAACGCATAAAATGCGGATGATAACAGACTTATAGGCACACTGAGCAGATTACCTAAAAATATTCGTGTACAGAAATTTGCCAGGCATGGTAAAAGTCTCCATAAAAGTTAGCTATTATTACTTAAATGGACATTGAATCCCTTAAGTTACAAGTTTGCAGATGGAGTCAAGGCCCTTATGATACACTAGTATTCATAATGTCCCCTGATTATCTGTTTCTACTAGACACTAACACCTATTGCAACCATGTATCCTGGTTTTGTTAATCAATTTCTCACTAATAGCCTATTGCTGTAAATACTCAATCATACAAAGTAAATACAATGCAACTCAGTTGTAATGTGAAAATACAAACCCTCAAAAGAATGCAGGATTTCAAGTCTGTGAAAATAATATTAAAGAAAATGCTCATCTCACAGCAACATCCTTTGATTCTGGCAGAATCAAACCACTCAACAACTAAAGATAGGACAATTCACTCAACAACTAAAGAAGGACGATGACAGAATAAGAATAGAGAAAGGATTAAGAAAATATCTTGAGAAACTGGTGAAACCCTCAAGAGTTTTGATAAAACTGATGTACAAGTCTATTTTATATAACAAATGCTAGATAAATGAAACACAAAATGAAGGATGCTATCAGACTATTATACAATTCTACTGGAAAAATTACACCAGGAAGATATCACATCATTCTTTGTTAATTCTGAGAATTACCACAGCTGCAGTTACAATTTAAATTTTGTTAAACATATAGAAAAACAATATACATATAGTAAAATGTTTTCATTTCTGAATACTGTCCCTAACAAATCTTTTTCATTAATAACTAATAAATCTTGTCTCCATTTTTAATAGGTTTACTTTTAAGAGGTATTTTCCAAATACTAATTTTCTCAATTAGCATGAATTTCTCTTAAGTGTATATTCCCAAAGAGGAAAAAAAAAGCTATTATCTAAACTGCTAACACTGATTACAACTGGGAGAGCAGGAACTGAAACAGGAAAAAGAATTATAAAGAATTATTATCTTTTTATACAACATATGCTACAGTATTGTTTAAATTTGTTACAAAAAGAACAGGCAGTATTCTTGTAATTAAAACAAAATCACTAAAATTTAAAGATACGCTATTGTTTTAGCATAATAGGACATTAAACATGTAAGAGAAAGCAAAGGCAATGAATATTGATAAGCAGATATTTATTGGACAAAATTACTGTAAGCAAGAAAATGATGAGAGGACAAAAGAAGAAACTCTAATATACTTGACAGGAAAATGAAACAAGCAGCACATAAATTACTCGATGTTGGAAAGATACTCTCAAATGTTGCAGAATGCTGAGCAACCTCTACTCTTTAGTTTAAGAATGATCTAGGACTATACTGTCCAATTAGTCACAAGTAGCTATCAAGCACTTGAAGTGCAGTTAGTCTAAACTGAGATGTGCTGTGCATATAAAATACACTTGGATTTCAAAGACTTCATACAAAAAAATGCAAAATGTCCATTATTTTTATACTGATTATATGTTGAAATGATACTATTTTGGATATACTGCATTAAATAAAACATTAAAATTAACTTCATTTGTTTATTTTTGTACTTTTAAAAGTAGCTTCTAGAGAATTTAGAATTACATATGTGGTTCACATTTGTGGTCCACATTAAATAATTCTAATGGGTTAGCACTGGTCTAGGATCTTGCCATATCCCTAATGCCACAGGACAAATATAATCTGCTTTTCTCCTTCTGTTTTGTTGGTTTCACCAGCATAGGAACACACCAAATCAAGAAATCAAGTAAACCATGAATGTACAGATAAGCTTATCTGCATACAAACACTTTAGTTTATAATGATTTTTTAAAGGATCCAAAGAAGTAAAGTCTATTCATGTTCCATAAATCAGAAAACAAAACCAATTAGATAACAATCTGAGAGGTAAAAGTCAGCTCCAACAAATTTAGAAGCATTTTCCCAACTTGTTTTTTTTTTTTTCTGGAAAACGAAGGCTTTTTATTATGTTTGAAACTGTGGAAGGCCGTAAATTTCAAATCATTTCTTCGCATATTAAAAAAATAACTTCCTTGGTTTCACTACACTATCAAGAGTATTCTTTCTTCTCATTGGTCTACTTACAAACTGGCAAAACTAAGAGATGTCCTGGTCCTGACATTCAGCAGTGTATATGTCCATTTGTAAAGGCATGGAAGTACCTTAAAAGCAAATTTATTATGTTTGTAATTAAGTGTAATATTAAAAATTATATTAAGTGATACAAGTAAATCATAAGATTTCTGGGCACTAAGATAATTATACACTTTTAAATTCTAGCCATCCTCTTAAAAAAAAAAAAATTCACTGCTCTCCTCTCCCCAACTTCATAGTTTGGTGAACAGTATCACTGTCAGCCCAGTTGTTCAAGCCAAAACCCAGGAAGTCACTATCCCTGATATTTCAATCAATTACCAAGTCCTATCACCTACCTCTACACTGTTTTCAGTGACTTTCTAAAAGACCAATCAGATTCTCCTGTTCATTTCCCAGTTCAAAATTCTTCAGTGGTTTTTCACACACAAGCTTTTATGCATAACAAATACAATCCTACATAATTTAGCTCCATTATCACCCTCAAAACTTCCTTTTCTATAACTTCATTACTATATAGAAAAGGTTACCTTTTCTATAACTTCATTATGACTCTCCTTGATAGTCTAAGGTCCTTCCTATAAGCTTCCACTATACACACACTTTTACATACATACACTTTCATTAAAGCAATTATCATACTGCTTTATAGTTACTTGTCTGCACATCTGCCTCTCTTCTTCAGTGTAGAGTTAGTTTCTTTTTGTCTTTGTATCTACAATGCCATTGCACTGCATTTGGCACTAAATAAATATCATTTATTTATATCACTAAATATTCATTCATTCCACAAATATTTATTAACTATTATGTGCCAAGTCCCATCTTAGGCATTGGGAACACAGTAATGAACAAAGCTCCTGGTCTCACGGAGCTTACTGATGAAGACAATCAATCAATCAACAAACATTTAAACACATCCTATAATGTATAAGGCTACAGAGTAAAATGGAGCGGAGATGAAAATTCAGAAAATAAAGGGAAGACCATGTTGTAAAGTGAGGAAGACCATTCTGAGGAGTTAACACCTGAGCTGATGCTTAAATTGAGTCAGAGAGACACACAAATTATCAGGGAAAAGAGAAATCCAGGAAAAAGAATGAACACGTGCAAAAACTCTGAGGCAGGAGAATTTTGTCATGGACAAGAAGTAACAGGAAAACAAGTGTGGTATCAGCAGAATAGGAAGGGGTGGAGAAGCCGGGCATGGTGGCACGCATCTGTAATCCGAGGTCAGGAGTTCAAGGCCAGCCAGGCCAACATGGTGAAACCTCTCTCTACTAAAAATACCAAAAATAGCCAGGCATGGTGGCACACGCCTGTAATCCCAGCTACTTGGGAGGCTGAGGTAGGAGAATCACTTGAACCTGGGAAGTGGAGGCTGCAGTGAACTGAGATTGTGCCACTGCACTCCAGCCTGGGTGACAGAGTGAGACCCTGTCTCAAGAAAAAAAAGAAGGGGCGGAGAAGTCAGTAAGACAGCTAAGGGCCAGAATGAGTAGTGGCTGGTAGGTTATGGCCAAGAGCTTCGGATTTTATTTTCAGAGTGCTGGGGAATTACTGGAAGGTTTCAACATGATCTGACTTACTTTTGCTAAAGATCATTCTAGCTAATATGTAAGTATAGGGGGACAAGAGTAGAAGGAAGGAACCCTGTTAGGAAGCTATTGCAGCACGTATAGGGTGGTAGCAGAGGTCATAAGAAGTGGTCAGATTAATCATAGAATCTGAAAGCAAAGCTAACAAAACATGATAGACTGATTGTATGGGATGTGAAAGGAAGAGAAGAGAAACGCTTTCTCTACAAAAAGTACAAAAATTAGTTGGACACGGTAGCATGCGCCTTATAGTCCCAGCTACTCAGGAGGCTGAGGTGGAGGAACACTTGAACCCAGCAGGCTGAGGTTTCGACCCTATCTCAAATGAATAAATAAATACAAATAAAATAAGATAAATGCTGTTGGAAGGTCAAGTAGGATGAACTGAGAATTTCCACTGGATTTAGCAAGATGGGGTTGTTGTTAACACTGGAATGGCTTCATGGAATTGGGGAGATAAATATCCCACTGGAACAGTCTAGGAAGCAAGTATGAGGTGAGGAAGACTAATTCAATAGGAAGGTAAAAACTGATTATGTAAATGGGAGATGAATGGGTTAACTGTAATAAAGGCATAGATAAATAATTTTTAAATCCTGGAACAAAAAGTGAGCAACTATGAGATTAGAAATTCTAGCAATACCTGCTCTGTCATACCTTTATTAGAAATGCAAGGGTAGTACTAGGTAGAATATAATATTTCGCACTCCTCTATTATTCACCACATGACAATTAAAGCACCTTGAGACTCAGTATTTACACATAAATAAATGTCACATATTCAAAATCTTCCTTAAAAGCCATTCTTGACTTAACAAAGTTCAGTATTAAAGCCTGTACAAAATCAGTTCTCCAGTCATTTGAATTCAGTTCTAAGGAACTGAATTATTAAGTTCTAAGGAACACATATTTAAATAAACTCTGCTTGTTTAGCAATAGCCAGTATACAGCTTTGGAGTACTGGCTGACTTTATGGATATAGCAGCTAATATTTATTGATGAATTTTTATACAGTGCTCAGTGTTCTGATGACAAAACTAGATACAAAGTTATTTTTCTTGGCCACTACAGGCTACCTGAAGAATGAGGTCTCCAAGTAAAAAAAGATGGGGTATAACAGGGTACAGTTTTAAAAATAATAGATGGCTCAAAGGTCTACAATGGAAGGTACAATCTACTTTTAGGAAAAGTTTTAATAGTATAAAGGTAACGAAAAAAAGGTGTGGGTTTTTTTTTTTTTGTATTTTAATACAAAAGGACTTTACAATAAACCTAAAAGCAAAAACTAAAAATCTGCATTCTCCTTCCAGAGAAAACCACTGTAACATTTTGTTTTGTATGCTTATAGACCTTTTGTGCATTTTCTGTAGTAAAAAAAAAAACACATAAATTTACCTCTTCACAATTCTCAAGTGTATAGCACAGTATTTTAACTATATGCACATTATTGTATGACAGATCACTAAACTTTTTCATCTGACATGACAGAAACTCTACACTCACTGAACAATTCCTCATTTCCTTGGCAACCACCATTCTAGTTTCTGTTTCTGAGTTTAATTCCTTTAGATACCTCATATTAGTGAAATTATATAAGTATTCAACTTTTTGTGATTGGGTTATTTCACTTAGCAAAATGTCCTGAAGGTTCAACCATGAGGCAGCATGACAGGAACTTCTTCCTTACCAGGTTGGATGATATTCTGTTGTAGGTACATGCCGTATTTTCTTTATCCATTCAGCCACAGATGGACACTTAGATTGCTTCCACATCTTGATTACTGTGAATAATGCTGCACTGAACATGGGAGTGCAGATGTCTCTTTAACATCTAATCTCATTCCCTTGGAATATACCCAGTAGTGGGACTGCTGGCTTATATGATAGTTCTATTTTTAGTTTTAGAAAGAATTTCCATATGTTTTCCATAGGAGCTGTGCCATTGTACAATCCCACCAACAGTGTGCAAGGGCTCCAATTCCTCTACATCCTTGTCAACACTTGTTATTTTCCGTTTCTTCTTTGATAGTGGCCATCTTAACAGGTGTGAGATAATATTGTGGTTTTTATTTGCATCTCCCTAATGATTAGCTGTGTAGAACATCTTTTCACATGCCTGCTGGCCATGCACATATCTTCTTTGGAAAAATCTCTGTTTGGGTTCTGCTCATTTTTTATTCAGATTATTTGTTACTGAGTTGTCAAGTTCTTTATATATTCTCAATATTAACCCCTTGTCTAACATATGGTTTACAAATATCTTCTCCTATTCCTTAGGCTGTGTTTACACTCTGACAATTGTTTATTTGCTGTATAGAAGACTTTTAAGTTGGATGTATTTTACTTTTTTAGTTTTTTTTAAGTTGGATGTACATGTTTTTGCTGTTTTTGTTACTTGTGCTTTTGATGTCATATGCAAGAAACCACTGCTAATTCCAATATCAAGAAGCTTTTCCCCTGTTTTTTTCTAGGTTCTCAGTTCCTATATTTAATCCATTTTTAATTAAATTTTGTATATGGTACACCTCATTCTTTTGCATGTGGATATCCAGTTTTCCCAACACAATTTGTTGAAGAAACTATCCTTTTTTCCATTGTGTAGTCTTGGTATGCACATCAAAGATCATTTGACTATATGTGGGTTTATTTCTGGGCTCTCTAGTCTGTGCTATTGGTCTATATGTCTGTTTGTATGCCAATACCACACTGTTTTGATCACTATAGCTTTGTAATATGCTACGGAATCAGGAAGTGTGAGGCTTCCAGCTTTGTTCTTCTTTCTCAAGACGGCTTTGGCTATTCGGGCTCCTTTGAGATTCCGTATGAATTTTAGGATGGTTTTATCTGTTTCTGCAAAAAACGTTGTATGGATTTTGACAGAGATTGTTCTGACTCTGTAGATTGGACAGTATGGACATTTTAACAATATTAAGTCTTCCAATCCACAACAGTATTGCATCAATATTCATCAGGAATATTGGTCTTCTTGTACAGATTGAGCAGCCCTAATACAAGAATCCTAAATCCAAAATGCTCCAAAATCCAAAACTTTTTGTGTGCTGACAATGTTCAAAGGTCATACTCAAGGGAAATGCTCATTGGAGCATTCTGAATTTTGGATTTTTGGAGTAGAGATGCTCAACCAGTAGTATCTGTCTGGCTTTAGTTTCAGCATAATAATACCAAATGTATGTCTTTCCATATTTTTGTATCTTTAATTTCTTTCAGCAATGTTTTATAGTTTTCAATGTATGTCTTTCTCCCCTTGATTAAGTTTACTCTTATGCATTTTATTCTTTGTGATGCTACTGTAAATGAGATTTTCTTTATTTCCTTAATTGTTAGTGCACAGAAACACAAGTGATTTTGGAGAGTTGATTTTGTATCCTGCAACTTCGCTGAATTGGTTTAACAGTTCTTACAGTTTTTTTATTTTTTTTTTTTTGGTTTTGTACATGTAAAACCAAGTCATCTGTGATTAGGGATAATCTTATTTCCTCCTTTCCAATTTGGATGCTTTTTATTTCTTTTTCTCATCTAACTGTTCTAGCTAGAATTTCTATTACAATGTTGAAGAAAGTGACGAGTGGGCATTCTTGCTTTGTTTCTGATCTTAGAGGAAAAACTTCATTTTTCACTAATGATTATGTTAGCTGTGGGCTTTTCACATATTACCTTTATTATGTTGAGATAATTTCCTTCTATTCCTAGATTGTTGAGTGTTTTTTATCATAAAAAGGTATTATGTTTTGTCAGTACCTTTACTGAATCAATTGAAATGTGATTTTTGTCCTCAATTGTTAATATGGTATATATTCTATATTTATTGACTTTCATATGTTGAGCCATCCTTGCATCCCAGAGATAAATTCCACTTGGTCATGGTGTAAGATCCTTTTAATGTCTTATTGAATTTATCTTGCTAGTATTTTGTTGAAGATTTTTACAATATTCATCAGAGATACTGGCCTGTAGTTTTCTTATAGTATCTCTGGCTTTGGTATCAGGGTAATGCTGACCTCATTAAATGAGTCTGGAAGTGTTCCTTCCTCTTCCATTTTTTGGAAGAGTTTAAGAAGAATTGGTGTCAATTCTCCTTTAAATGTTTGGTAGAATTCCCCAATGAAGCCATGTGGTCCTGGGAGATTTTTGATTACTAATTGAATTTCCTTACTGCTTATGGGTCTGCTCAGATTTTCTATTTCTTCATTATTCAGTCTTGGTATGTTTCTAGAAATCTACCAGTTTCTTTCAGGTTAGCCAATATGTTGGCATATAATTGTTCATAATAGTCACTTAATGATCCTTTGTATTTCTGTGGCATCAGTTGCAATGTCTCCTTTTTCATTTCTGACTTTAGCTGAGTCTATTCTCTTTTTCCTTAGTCTAGCTAAGGGTTTGTCAATTTTATTGATCTTGTGATCTTTTCAAAATGCCAAACTATTTAGTTTCTTTAATTTTCTATTTTGCTTATTTCTGCTTTATATTATTTCCAAGACCTTTTTTTTAAAGCTTTATAAGACTTACCTAAAAGCATAGGTTCCTAAGCCAATTTTTCCAATTTTTTTCCTGCATTCCACAGTAAGAAAAGCATTTCATATAATAACACAGTAAACAGACTCATACACATATGTGACTTAAAAAAAAAAAGTCCAGGCTGGGTACAGTGGCTGACACCTATAATCCCAGCACTTTGGGAGGCTGAGGCGGGTGGAACACCTGAGGTCAGGAGTTCAAGACCAGCCTGGCCAACATGGTGAAGCCCCGTCTCTATTGAAAGTACAAAAATTAGCCAGGCGTGGTGGCGGGTGCCTGTAATCCCAGCTACTTGGAAGGCTGAAGCAGGAGAATTGCTTGAACCCACGAGGCAGAGGTTGCAGTGAGCCGAGATCATGCCACTGCACTCCAACCTGGGCAATAGAGTGAGACTCCATCCTTACCTTACACCTTATACAAAAATTGATTCAAGATGGATTAAAGACTTAAATGTTAGACATAAAACCATAAAAACCCTAGGAGAAAACCTAGGCAATACCATTCAGGACATATGCATGGGCAAGGACTTCATGATTAAAACACCAAAAGCAATGACAACAAAAGCCAAAATAGACAAATGGGACCTGATTAAACTAAAGAGCTTCTGCACGGCAAAAGAAACTACCATCAGAGTGAACAGGCAACCTACAGAATGGGAGAAAATTTTTGCAATCTACCCATCTGACAAAGGGCTAATATTCAGAATCTACAAAGAACTTAAAACAAATTTACAAGAAAAAAACAAACAACCCCATCAAAAAGTGGGCAAAGGATATGAACAGACACTTCTCAAAAGAAGACAACTATGCAGCCAAAAGACACATGAAAAAATGCTCATCATCACTGGTCATCAGAGAAATGCAAATCAAAACCACCATGAGATACCACCTCACGCCAGTTAGAATGGCGATCATTAAAAAGTCAGGAAACAACAGATGCTGGAGAGGATGTGGAGAAATAGGAACGCTTTTACACTGTTGGTGGAAGTGTAAATTGGTTCAACCATTGTGGAAGACAGTGTGGCGATTCCTCAAGGATCTAGAACTAGAATTACCATTTCACCCAGCGATCCCATTACTGGGTATATACCCAAAGGATTATAAATCATGCTACTATAAAGACACATGCACACATATGTTTAACGCGGCACTATTCACAATAGCAAAGACTTGGAACCAACCCAAATGTCCATCAATGATAAACTGGATTAAGGAAATGTGGCACATATACACCAAGGAATACTATGCAGCCGAAAAAAAGGATGAGTTCATGTCCTTTGCAGGGACATGGATGAAGCTGGAAACAATCATTCTCAGCAAACTATCACAAGGACAGAAAACCAAACACCACATGTTCTCACTTACAGGTAGGAACTGAACAATGAGATCACTTGGACACACGGCGGGGAACATCACACACTGGGGCCTGTCGGGCGGTGGGGGACTGGGGGAGGGATAGCATTAGGTGAAATACCTGATGTAAATGACAAGTTGATGGGTGCAGCAAACCAACATGGCACATGCATACCTATGTATCAAACCTGAAGGTTGTGCACATGTACTGTAGAACTTAGAGTATAATAATAAAAAAGTCCATAAAATACTTACCCTTAATATATGCACTATTTTACTTACCCTTATATATGCACTAGATTACTTTTAATCTAGAATTCTTCTTCACTTTTTACAATTTAAGGCTTTTAAAATTCTTATAATTTAAAATCTATTTATTTACTAAGTTGATTTCACTTGAATAGAAGTTTTAAAATACTAAACAGCATATTCAATGTCAGAAAAGTATACAACAGGCATAGAAAATATTTTGTTTCAAATAATTTGTAATTCTGGTTGTAGGGCAAGGTAAAAGAGAAAACATGAGTAAAAAATTGGAAGATTCTTTGGCAGAATAAAATTAGAATAATAAAATAATAAAATAAAAAATATACCCAATCCTTTCCACACTTTCAAGGTCTTCCCACTTCCAATGTCAATCCCAAGTACAGTACAACTGGCCCTCCATATCCATGGGTTCCATATCTATGGATTCAACCAACCCACAGATGGAAAATATTCAGTTAAAAAAATTGTGTCTGTACTGAACATGCACAGATTTTCCTCGTTATTATTCCCTAAACAATAAAGTCTAACAAATATTTACCTAGCATTTATATTGTATTAGGTATTATAAGTAATCTAGAGATGATATAAAGTAAAAAGGAGGATGTACATAGGTTATATACAAATACTGCCATTTTATATCAGAGACTTGAACATCCTCAAATTGTGGTATCCAAGGAAAGTCTTGGAACCAATTCCCCAGGGATACTAAGGGTCAACTGCATTTGCAAATAAGAAACCAAGAAATGTCCTTCTCCTGCACAGGCGCTTCACTTAAAAGAGATTCAACACAAACACAGCACAGAGGCACTTGTGTGTGATATAATAACATAAAAAATTATACTGGGACAGCAGAGAAATGGCTTCATATTTTAAAAACTATAAAATCTGCTAATGAACCACAACAGATTCTGCTGTAGTTTTCCTAATGCATCCTTTCGTAAATGCACTTGCACTAGTTATTATAATACAATGATATATTTCACACTTGAAAACACAAAATAATTCCTATATCTGCTTGGAGATTCATTTTTACTTCTATTCAAACCAGGTTATACAAAATATATATTAAAATTTAAGTTAAAAGAATAAGACAATAATTTCTAAAATTAAAGTCTATAGTGAAAGAAATTACTCTATAGGTCTTCTCTTTAACATATCTGGACTAAAGACAAATAAGCTTTTAACCCAGGTAGACACTCATTAAGAGACCTTACATAGATAGATCTTACTAAAAGGCATGCACAGAATTACTAGTAGAAAGCAGAATGAGAAGCCAAACAGTTCTGTTCAAACTGCCAAACTGTGCCATGTATAAGGTGATGCCTCAAGGCCTTCTTCATTGTGAAATGCTGTCCTCACCCCATATGCAATGCACAGCTGTACTACAACCTCCAGATCACTATTTTTTTTTAGTAGAGTACCTGATTTTCATTGTTTCTTTCTCTTCACCATCTGTCACTTATTGCTACTCTAGGTATTTCTATTTCTCCCAACCTAAAGGGCACTGCAAATTCCAGAGTGTCCAAATTACATACAAAGTAACAATAAAAGACCTCTAAGTAAGGATCTGAGGTGTTTCCTAATTGAGCAAGATATATGAACTTTAATACATGAACTTTATATTTATTTTGGCCACTTACCAGATCTTATTTGCTCACCTGACAAATAACTCACTTGACCATTTTATGTTCAAAATAGTAACATTACATTTGATTCTCCCAAAAACCCTATGAAGTAGAATTATTACTAGTCCAATTCTACCATAAAACCAAGGCAACGAGGGTGTTAAATTGTCTCCACCAAGGCCAAAGGACTAGAATATGGCAGAGGATTATCTAGATCCTAATATAGATACTCTGAGACCAATGTCTGTGCTCATAAATGCCTATGGCAATATGAATATATCAGTGTGGTTAGTACTCCCCACTTAAATATCTTTAACAATCTTATAGGAAAAAATACAAAAATAACTATATCAATTACTTAATGTTAGGAGATAAGAAGCCCTAACTGCCTTCTTTAACCTCTCCAAAAGCTACTCTGAAAGACATAACTGAGGCAGAGAAATGAAAAGCCAAAGGAACACTAGGTCAACAAAGCTGATAAAGAAGTTTTCAAGGGTCTAGCCTTATTTAGCATTACACTGAGCCCATCCTATAATGGATCCAAACACAAGACTCTCCATTGCCATTTGAAGACTTACTTGCCAAGGATGACTTAGGGCTGTTCCTTTTGAGATGTAGTTCTAAATGATCTCTGAATGCCTACCAAATACTTGTATATTTTAGCTTTCAATAAATATTCCTTGAGTAAATGTGGGCTGGGTATTCTGCGCTCTCTGCTGCCATACCAAACTGTAAGCTTGTCTAACAATCATACCCACAGCTCCTCGAAAGCAAGAAATACCTTACCATTTTTAGTTTCTCAGTACCCAGCACCATTCCTGGCACATACAGCATTCAATAAGATGTTTGTTAAATAAATGAGCACAAAAGCAAATGTGCCTGGCACAAAGCAGTATCAATTCAGATTTTTCTCCTTAATTTGAGATTGTGTGTGTGTGTGTGTGTGTGTGTGTGTGTGTGTGTGTGTAAAAGGTTATGTGTATTCTTGAACAACATTAAGAATTCCTTTGGCCAGGTACAGTGGATCCTGCCTGTAACCCCAGGACTTCTGGGAGGCCAAGGTGGGAGGATCACTTAAGTCCAGGAGTTCGAGACCAGCCTGGGCAACATAGCGAGACCCTATCTGTACAAAAAAAAATTTTTTTTTAATTAGCTGGGCATGGTGATGCACATCTGTAGTCCTACCTACTTAGGAGGCTGAGGTAGGAGGATCACCTAAGCCCAGGAGTTTGAGGTTACAGTAAACTAAGACCGCACCAATGCACTCCATCCTGGAGAACAGAACAAGACCTTATCTCTTAAAAAAAAAAAAAAGAATTGTTACATCTTATCTCTTTGACTCAACTCACTAGCTATTTTCCTACTAAAGCAAACCTTTCTCAATTTGTATATATGATACGTATCTGTTTATAGAAAGAGACCTTATGTGCAAACTAATGATAACAGCAAAATTAAACCAGAGCCAGATTTAAGCCCCCCATCCAAAACCTACTTCATTCTTGTAAACCATAATTTCCTGCCACCATCAAAGAAATGATACTCTGTATTTTTACATTACTAGCCCTTTTTACAGATGGGAAATATGTAAACATAATCCAATTATGAGAAATGATTAAGAGACCTAAGATTATGACTGTTTCTTAGATTATAAAAACCTTATACTGCTGATATGCCCTAATGTGAAAATCTGCAATCCAAAATGCTCCAAAGTCCAAAATATTCTGAGCACCGACATGACACTCAAAGGAAATACACACTGGAGCATTTCAGATTTCAGATTTTCAGGTTAGGGATGCTCAACTGTTAAATATAACACAAATATTCAAAAATAAAAAAAAAATCGAAAACACTTCTGGTCCCAAGCATTCCACATAAGGGCTACTCAATCTGTAGTATGTTGGATTTAACAAACTGTACATGGCAATATAATTTAAACTTGTACCCTACCAAACAAGTCAATGAATGAAGCACTGGGTTAAGTGCTTGCATACATCATCTCATTTAACCTCTGTAACAACTCTTCAAGGTGTATATAATTATTATCACCATTTTACAGACAAATAAATGAAGACTCAAGGTTGTACATCTGCACTTACTAAGTACAGAAACCAGAATACACACCCAGCTTTGACTAATACCTGAGTTATTTAGCTACTCACAACTCTATCCCACAGTACACCCTCAACAAAGCAAAAAATTTTCTAAATCATGACTGCCTAACTCTAACATTGTAATAATACACCATACTTGCTTTTAACTACATCATTCTGAGAAGGAAAACTGATTGCCTTCATAAGCTCCACACCTACTTTCCCACCTTAAGCACTGAAATCTTGAATCATATGAGAGCTATTTATCACTAACATCCTTTTTCTGAAAACTATACTTTGCCCCTCCACTGCCATGAAAAACACTATTGGCACCCACAGCAACGTTGTGTATAAAACTTGTCACAGCTATTAGTGGCAATGATCACTACCTTAGGTGACTCTGGAGTCTCAGAAGACTTGAACACTCTAATGTAAGTTCTAAAGGTTTATGTAAGATCCACCACACCAAATGCTGAGTAAAACCATCTGGAAAAAACAAGGAAATTATATGATTAAATACAGTTAAATGTCTCTCTACATGGAACAGCTATTTGAGAAGATCAATTGTATGCTATTTTTGTTCCAAAAGAGCAACGTTTGCAGATTTTATTTGTTTATATACCAATAAGCCAAACATCAAAACTGAAGGAAACAAACTATCTTGTTTTTCTCAACACTCAAAGACAATCAGGCAAGAGAAGTTCATTTACCATGACTTACATATTATTTAGATATTTTTTCCTTTTCCCTTTTTCTGACTTACCTCCACGGCCTCAATGAATTTTGGGCCATACATAAATGATAATTATGAAAGTAAACCAAGGGTCCTTTCTTCTACTCTCCCTCTGAAAGAAGGAAGGAAACTTGGAGGTTCTACAGAAACATACCAAGATTTTTACTGGATACATCCCAAGTCTTCCCTCTTCCTCACTCTCTGTATTCGACCAATGGAAAAGTTCCACTGATCTTCACATTTGAGTATCTCTTTAATTTGCCTGGTTGTCCCTATCTCTAATGCCACTACTCCAAGTTAAAACAACACATACAAATGCCTGGATTACTGAGGTAACCTATCTAACTAGTCCTGGTAACTGCTTTGCTTCTTTCCATTCACTCTTCACCTTCGATCCAAAATGACTTTTCCAAAACCATTAGCTACTCAGATGTCACCCTCCCTAAAGTCTTTCAATGACTCACCACTGTTTTCATGAAAAAATCAACTTAACATGGCTTAGAAGACTCTTCTTTCTAACCTGGCTCCAACCAATTTCTCCAGTCTTACCTTTTGTCACTTCTGTCTTCATATGCTTTATAACCACATGGCTCTTCTTTCAGATTCTCAAACTCTTCATGTTGGTTCTGTGGGTTTGTTTGTTTTCCATCTTAGCTACTGGATAATCTCTTCCTTCTACCTACTCTACTTCCCCACAGCCTCCCAGCCATCTTTAACCTAATTCCTACATAATCTTTAGGTCTGCATCACAGTTCTTTCTCTGAGAAGCCTTACCTAATCATTCTAGATAAGACTGGGGGCCTCCTTCCACATACATCTCCTACTACAGCTCTTATCATTACTTTAGTATAATTACCTCTGTAATTATCCAGTCTTCCCCATTAAACTATATGCTCATTAGAGAAAGTATTATTATGGGTACTTGCTCATCCCTATATCCCCCAACACTGAGCACAGTGCCTAGACACATAGCATAGACTTGACTTTTTAATATTGAATAAATGAACAAACAAAAATACAAATTTGGAGGAAAAAATTGAAAGGAACAGATTTAAAAGATATTTTAACCATCAGAAATCCCGTATCAATAGACATTCTCAATAAATAAATGGGATTTCTAGATGCTGCTTAGGATGAAGAAAGTTAGAAACTCATTTTCACCATTAAAACAAAGTAAAAGATGGATGTTGTGCAAAATCACAAATTTTCTTGAACCCAGCACAAAAGTAAGGTAACCTTAAATCTAAGTAATTGATCTAAAATCTAAGGAAAGACAGGATTTTAAAGGGAGAGATGGGACATGAGCACTACTTTACCTGTAGTAAACACCAGACTCCATACAAGCCAATAAGAACTTGGTTAAAAAATTTTGTAATTACTACAAGCCAAATGTGGACCTGCAGCTAGGGGAAGCAAACAAAATCTACCCCGCTTAAAGAAGGGGCAGGATCTCTGAAAAAGCCCCATACTTGAGACCCAGAGAAAATGGAAACACCTAGTTAAAACGGAGACTAGAAAAATCCAACACAAAATGTCCTCCCCATCTCCCATCAAAAGCAGGCTAGCAAGCTCAAACAACATGTAACAGCAATGTACTACAGTCATGTGTCACGTAATGACAGGGATATGGTCTAAGAAATGCATCGTCAGTGATTTCATTGTGAGAACATGACAGAGTATACTTACACAGACAAAGACAGTATAGCCTGGTACACACCTAGGCTATACAGTATGGGTATATTATTGGTCTTAGGCTACAAACCTGTACAGCATGTTACTGTACTGAATACTGTAGGCACCTGTAACACAATGGTAAGTATTTTGTTTTATCTAAACATAGAAAGGTACAGTTAAAATATGGTATTATAATCTTAGGGGACCATCATCGTATATGCAGTCTGCTGTTGACCAAAACATTGTTATGTGGCGCATGACTGTTCATGAGCAAAGAGCTAAAGCATGGAGAAATATCTTCTCTGAGATGCAAGTTCAAAGGGAAGACCTAAAGCTGAGGGTAGACATTAAGAAAAACTCTCTGGCAAACTAAATTCTTCCCTAAACACAAAGTAATGCTAGAGAAACTTTAAGCCTGTGGTAAATTAAAGGTAACCTAGCAATAACAAAACCCTCAACATTCCTCCCCACCACACACACACACACGTCTCAGGAAAAGACAAAGCATGTCCATTCCCAGGCATAAATACTATTTAACTGGCTCTCTACACAAAATGTCCAGATTTCAACAACAACAACAACAAAAAACAGAAAAAGGAGCAAAGGAAAAAAACAAAACAATAGAACCAGATTCGGACACAACCATCATATTACAACTATCAAACACGGAATTTATATGTGAAATGCTCTAACGAAAAATGTAGATAACATGCATACGCAGATGTGTAATTTAAGCAGAGGGATGGAAACGGTACGAAGAAATCAAATGGAAATGCTAGAAACAACACCACACACACACACACGTCTCAGGAAAAGACAAAGCATGTCCATTTCCAGGCATAAATACTATTTAACTGGCTCTCTACACAAAATGTCCAGATTTCAACAACAACAACAACAACAAAACAGAAAAAGGAGCAAAGGAAAAAAACAAAACAATAGAACCAGATTCGGACACAACCATCATATTACAACTATCAAACATGGAATTTATATGTTAAATGCTCTAACGAAAAATGTAGATAACATGCATACGCAGATGTGTAATTTAAGCAGAGGGATGGAAACGGTAAGAAGAAATCAAATGGAAATGCTAGAAATAGAAATATAGTAACAGAGATGAAAGCTTTCAACAACCTTATCAGAAGACCAAGACAGTCTCAGAATCAGTAAAGACATCAACAGAAACTACTCCAACAAAACATGACAAGAGAATGAAAAACAGAGAAGAGAACATCCAAGTGCTATGGGACAGTATCAAATACTCTAACATATGCGTAACTGGAATTCCAGAAAGCAAGACAGTAAGACAGAAACAAAATATGAAGAGATAATAACCAAAATTTTTCAAAATAAATACAAAAGAATCCAAAAAGCTCAAAGAACACTAGGCAGCATCAAATAAACAAACAACAACAATGACAACAAAAATCCACAATTAGACACATCACATTCAAACTGATGGGGAAAAAAATCAAAGACAAAGAGAAAACCTTGAAGGCTGCCAAAGTTAAAAAAAAAAAAAAAAAAGAAACAATACAGTGGAACAGGATAAGAACTTTCAGAAACTATGAAAGCCAGACACCATTAAAGTGCTGAAAGAAAAAACTGTCAATGCAGAAATCTATATCCATGAAAATATCTTTCAAATTGAAGAAGAAATAAAAAATGTTCAGCCTTGTGGTCCATGCCAAGACGGCCAAATAGGAACAGCTCCGGTCTGCTGCTCCCAGCATAATCGACATAGAAAATGGGTAATTTCTGCATTTCCAACTGAGGTACCTGGTTCATCTCATTGGGACTGGTTGGACAGTGGGTGCAGCCCACAGAGGGCGAGCTGAAGCAGGGCTGGGTATCGCCTTACCCAGGAAGCGCAAGGAGTCAGGAGATTTCCCTTTCCTAGCCAAGGGAAGCCATGACAGACTATACCAGGAAAATCGGGACACTGCCACCCAAATACTGCGCTTTTCTAATGGTCTTAGCAAATGGCACACCAGGAGATTATATCCCACGCCTGGCTCAGCAAGTCCCACACCCACGGAGCCTTGCTCACCACTAGCACAGCAGTTCAGGATCGAACTGCGAGGCAGCAGCCTGGCTCAGGGAGGGGCGTCCACCATTGCTCAGGCTTGAGCAGGTAAACAAAGTGGCCGGGAAGTTCGAACTGGGTGAAGCCCACCATAGCTCATTGAGACCTGCAGGCCTCTGTAGACTCCACCTCTGGGGGCAGGGCATAGCTAAACAAAAGGCAGCAGAAACTTCTGCAGACTTAACGTCCCTGTCTCACAGCTCTGAAGACGGCAGTGGTTCTCCCAGCACGGTGTTTGAGCTCTGAGAACGGACAGACTGCTTCCTCAAGTGGGTCCCTGACCCCCATGTAGCCTAACTGGAAGACACCTCCCAGTAGGGGCCAACTGACACCTCATATAGCCAGGTGCCCCTCTGAGATGAAGCTTCCAGAGGAAGGATCAGGCAGGAATATTTGCTGTTCTGCAATATTTGCTATTCTGCAGCCTCTGCTGGTGATACCCAGGCAAACAGGGTCTAGAGTGAACCTCCAGCAAACTCCAACAGACCTGCAGCTGAGGGACCTGATAGAAGGAAAACTAACAAATAGAAAGGAATAGCATCAACATCAACAAAAAGGAAATCCACACTAAAACCCCATCTGTAGGTCACCAACATCAAAGACCAAAGGCAGATAAAACCACAAAGATGGGGAGAAACCAGAGCAGAAAAGCTGAAAATTCTAAACATCAGAGCGCCTCTTCTCGAAAGGATCACAGCTCCTCGCCAGCAACAGAACAAAGCTGGATGGAGAATGACTGACGAGTTGACAGAAGTAGGCTTCAGAAGGTCAGTAGTAACAAACTTCTCCGAGCTAAAGGAGGATGTTTGAACCCATCTCAAGAAAGCTAAAAACCTTGGAAAAAAAGATTAGACGAATGGCTAACTAGAATAAACAGTATAGACAAGACCTTAAATGACCTGATGGAGCTGAAAACCATGGCACAAGAACTATGTGACACATGCACAAGCTTCAGTAGCCGATTCGATCAACTGGAAGAAAGGGTATCTGTGATTGAAGATCAAATTTATGAAATGAAGCGAGAAGTTTAGAGAAAAAAGAGTAAAAAGAAACGAACAAAGGCTCCAAGAGATATGGGACCATGTGAAAAGACCAAATCTACATTTGAGTGGTGTACCTGAAAGTGACGGGCAGAATGGAACCAAGCTGGAAGCACTCTTCAGGATATTATCCAGAAGAACTTCCCCAACCTAGCAAGGCAGGCCAACATTCAAATTCAGGAAATACAGAGACCGCCACAAAGATACTCCTCAAGAAGAGCAACCCCAAGACACATAATTGTCAGATTCACCAAGATTGAAATGAAGGAAAAAATGTTAAGGGCAGTCAAGAGAAAGGTCAGATTACCCACAAAGGGAAGCCCATCAGACTAACAGCGGATCTCTCGGCAGAAAACCTACAAGCCAGAAGAAAGTGGGGTCCAATATTCAACATTCTTAAAGAAAAGAATTTTCAACCCAGAATTTCATATCCAGCTTCATAAGTGAAGGAGAAATAAAATCCTTTACAGACAAGCAAATGCTGAGAGATTTTGTCACCACCAGGCCTGCGTTACAAGAGCTCCTGAAGGAAGCACCAAACATGGAAAGGAACAACCGGTACCAGCCACAGCAAAAACTTCCTAGTTTTTTGCTAGGAAGAAACTGCGTCAACTAACAGGCAAAATAACCAGCTAACATCATAAAGACAGGATCAAATTCACACATAACAATATTAACCTTAAATGTAAATGGGCTAAATGCTCCAATTAAAAGATACAGACTGGCAAATTGGATAAAGAGTCAAGACCCATCAGTGTGCTATATTCAGGAGACCCAACTCACGTGCGGAGACACACACAGGCTTAAAATAAAGGGATGAAGGAAGATCTACCAAGCAAATGGAAAGCAAAAAAAAGCAAGGGTTGCAATCCTAGTCTGATAAAACAGACTTTAAACCAACAAAGATCAAAAGAGACAAAGAAGGCCACTACATAATGGTAAAGGGATCAATTCAACAAGAAGAGCTAACTATCCTAAATATCTATGAACTCAATACAGGAGCACCCAGATTCATAAAGCAAGTACTTAGAGACCTACAAGACTCCCACACAATAATGGGAGACTTTAACACCCCACTGTCAATATCAGACAGATCAACGAGACAGAAGGTTAACAAGGATATCCAGGACTTGAACTCAGCTCTGCACCAAGCAGACCTAATAGACATCTACAGAACTCTCCACCCCAAATCAATCAACGGAATATACATTCTTCTCAGCACCACATGGCATTTATTCCAAAACTGACCACATAGTTGGAAGTAAAGCACTCCTCAGCAAATCTAAAAGAACAGAAATCACAACAAACTGTTCCTCAGACCACGGTGCAATCAAAGTAGAACTCAGGATTAAGAAACTCACTCAAAACCACACAACTACGTGGAAACTGAACAACCTGCTCCTGAATGACTACAGGGTAAGTAACTAAATTAAGGCAGAAATAAGATGCTCTTTGAAACCAATAGGAACAAAGACACAACACACCAGAATCTCTGGGACACATTTAAAGCAGTGTATAGAGGGAAATTTATAGCACTAAATGCCCACAAGAGAAAGCAGGAAAGATCTAAAATCGACACCCTAACATAACAAGTGAAAGAACTAGAGAAGCAAGAGCAAACAAATTCAAAAGCTAGCAGCAGGCAAGAAATAACTAAGATCAGTGCAAAACTGAAGGAGATAGAGACACAAAAACCCTTCAAAAAATCAATGAATCCAGGAGCTGGTTTTTTGAAAAGGTCAACAAAATTGATAGACCACTAGCAAGACTAATAAAGAAGAAGAGAAGAATCACATAGATGCAATAAAAAATGATAAATGGGGTATCACCACCGATCCCCACAGAAATACAAACTACTATCAGAGAATACTATAAATACCTCTACGCAAATAAACTAGAAAATCTAGAAGAAATGGATAAATTCCTCGACACATACACTCTCCCAAGACTAAACCGGGAAGAATTTGAATCCCTGAATAGAACAGTAACAGGCTCCGAAATTGAGGTAATAATTAATAGCCTACCAAGTAAAAAATTCCAGGACCAAAAGGATTCACAGCCAAATTCTACCAGAGGTACAAAGGGGAGCTGGTACCATTCCTTCCGAAACTATTCCAATCCACAGAAAAAGAGGGAATCCTCCCTAACTCATTTTATGAGGCCAGCATCATCCTGATACCAAAGCCTGGCAGAGACACAACAAAAAAAGAGAATTTTAGACCAAAATATCCCTGATGAACACTGATTCGAAAATCCTCAATAAAATCCCAGCAAACCAAATCCAGCAGCACATCAGAAAGCTTATCCACCAAGATCATGCTGGCTTCATCCCTGGGATGCAAGGCTGGTTCAACACACACAAATCAATAAATGTAATCCATCACATAAACAGAACCACAGACAAAAACCACAAGATTATCTCGATAGATGCAGAAAAGGCTTTCGACAAAATTCAACAACCTTTCATGCTAAAAACTCTCAATAAACTAGGTATTGATGGAACGTATCTCAAAATAATAAGAGTTATTTATGACAAACCCACAGCCAATATCATACTGAATGGGCAAAAACTGGAAGCATTCCCTTTGAAAACTGGCACAAGACAGGGATGCCCTCTCTTACCACTCCTATTCAACAAAGTGTTGGAAGTTCTGGCCAGGGCAACTAGGCAAGAGAAAGAAATAAAGGGTATTCAATTAGGAAAAGAGGAAGTCAAATTGTCCCTGATGCAGATGACATGACTGTATATTTAGAAAACCCCATCGTCTCAGCCCAAAATCTCCTTAAGCTTATAAGCAACTTCAGCAAAGCCTCAGGATACAAAATCAAAGTGCAAAAATCACAAGCATTCCTATACACCAATAACAGACAAACAGAGAGCCAAATCATGAGTGAACTCCCATTCACAATTGCTACTAAGAGAATAAAATATCTAGGAATCCAACTTACAAGGGATGTGAAGGACCTCTTCAAGGAGAACTACAAACCACTGCTCAATGAAATAAAAGAGGACACAAACAAATGGAAGAACATTCCATGCTCATGGATAGGAAGAATCAATATCGTGAAAATGGCCATACTGCCCAAGGTAATTTATAAATTCAATGCCATCCCCATCAAGCTACCAATGACTTTCTTCACAGAATTGGAAAAAACTACTTTAAAGTTCATATGGAACCAAAAAAGAGCCCACATCACCAAGACAATTCTAAGCCAAAAGAACAAAGCTGGAGGCATCACACTACCTGACTTCAAACTATACTACAAGGCTACAGTAACCAAAACAGCATGGTACTGGTACCAAAACAGAGATATAGACCAGTGGAACAGAACAGAGGCCTCAGAAATAACACCAATATCTACAACCCTCTGATCTTTAACAAACCTGACAAAAACAAGAAATGGGGAAAGGATTCCCTATTTAATAAATGGTGCTGGGAAAACTGGCTAGTCATATGTAGAAAGCTGAAACTGGATCCCTTCCTTACAACTTATACAAAAACTAATTCACGATGGATTAAAGACTTAAATGTTAGGCCTAAAACCATAAAAACCCTAGAAAAAAACCTAGGCAATACCATGCAGGACATAGGCATGGGCAAGGACTTCATGACTAAAACACCAAAAGCATTTAAAACATAAAAAACGAAAGCCAAAATAGACAAATGGGATCTAATTAAACTAAAGAGCTTCGACACGGCAAAAGAAACTACCACCAGAGTGAACAGGCAACCTACAGAATGGGAGAAAATTTTTGCAATCTACCCGTCTGACAAAGGGCTAATATCCAGAATCTACAAAGAACTTAAACAAATTTACAAGAAAAAATCAAACAACCCCATCAAAAAGTGGGCAAAGGATATGAACAGACACTTTTCAAAATAAGACATTTATGCAGCCAATAGATATGAAAAAATGCTCATCATCACTGGTCATCAGAGAAATGCAAATCAAAACCACAATGACATACCATCTCACACCAATTAGAATGGCAATCGTTAAAAAGTCAGGAAACAACAGGTGCTGGAGAGGATGTGGAGAAACAGGAACACTTTTACACTGTTAGTGGGAGTGTAAACTAGTTCTACCATTGTGGAAGACAGTGTGGCGACTCCTCAAGGATCTAGAACTAGAAATACCATTTGACCCAGCCACCCATTACTGGGTATATACCCAAAGGATTATAAATCATGCTACTATAAAGACACATGCATACGTATGCTTATCGCAGCACTATTCAAAATAGCAGACTTGGAACCAACCCGAATGTCCATCAATGATAGACTGGATTAAGAAAATGTGGCACATATACACCATGGAATACCATGCAGCCAAAAGAAAGGATGAGTTCATGTCCTTTGTAGGGACATGGATAAAGCTGGAAACCATCATTCTGAGCAAACTATTCCAAGGACAGAAAACCAAACACCTTATGTTCTCACTCATAGGTGGGAATTGAACAATGAGAACACTTGGACACAGGAAGGGGAACATCACACACTGGGGCCTGTCGTGGGGTGGGGGGGATCGGGGAGGGATAGCATTAGGAGAAATACCTAATGTAAATGACAAGTTAATGGGTGCAGCAAACCAACATGGCACATGTATACATATGTAACAAACCTACACATTGTGCACATGTATCCTAGAACTTAAAGTATAATAAATTAATTAATAAATTAATTTTTAAAAATGTTCAGGCAAAATGTAATTCACCATAACGAAAGACTAACAAAAATAAAATACATGATTATCTCAATAGATGTACATAAAATATTTGACAAAATTCAACATCCATCCAGTAAACTAGGAATAGGAGAACTTCCTCATCCTGATAAATGTTATCTACAAAAAAAAGCAGAGCAATAAAAACCTATAGTTTATATTATACTTGATGAAGAACCAAATGCTTTCCCCGCAAAAACAAAGTAAAGATGACCACACTTATCACTTCTATTTGACATTAAAATGGAGGTTTTAGCCAGTGCAGCAAGGCAGAAAAAAATATAAAAGACATCCAGATTGGAAGAAAGAAGTAATACTGTCTTTATCTGCAGATGACATAATCTTCTGCATAGAAATCCCATAGAATCTATAAGAAAGCTACCAGAACTAAGTAAGTTTAGCAAGGTTATAAGGATACAAGCAGTTCTATATTCTATCAATGAAAAAAACTGAAAATCGAAGACTATCATTTACATTAGCACTCAAAAACATGAAATGCTTAGGCATAAATCTAACAGAGTATGTGTACAATCTATGCTGAAAACTAAAATACATTGATAAGACATCAAAAATCGAAAGATCATAAATGAGATGCCTCAATATTTAAGATGTCAATTCTCCCCAAAATGATCTTTAGAATTAAATCAGAATCCAGGACTTTCTACAGAAATTAAGAAGCTGATTTTAAAATGGACATGAAGAGGCATAGGAACTGGAATCGCCAAAGTAACTTTGAAACGGGATAAAGATGGAGAACTCACACTACCTGATTTCAAGTTTACTATAAAGCTACAATAAACAGGTAAGTGTCATATTGGAGAAAGGGTAAATATATAGATGTATAAAACGCAATAAGAGTCCAGAAAAAGACTCACACATATATGAACAACTGATTTTCAAGAAACATATAAACGAAATTCTATGAAAAAAGAGAGTCTTTCCAAAAAATGGTGCCGAAACAAGTGGAAATTCATTTGCAACAACAAAAACTGTATCCATACCTCACACCACATATAAAAACTAACAAAATGAATCACAGATCTAAATGTAAACCTACAATTTTAACACTTCTATAAATAAATATAGAACAAAATCTTTGTGATTTTTGGTCTAGCAAAGGTTTCTTAGATATAACATCAAAAGCATGACCCATAAAATAAAATAATTTTTAAATCAATAAACTCGACTTTATCAAAATTCAAACTTCTGCTCTTCAAAGACATGTAAGAGAATTTTTAAAAGACACAAACCGCAAGAAAATATTTGCAAATCACATCTGATAAAGAACTTTCATCCAGAATCTCAAAACTCAGTGTCAAAAAAAAACAAAATAATTTAAGAATACTTCACCAAAGAAGATATAAGGATGGCAAAAAAGATGCTCAAAATCATTTATCATTAGAGAAATACAATTCTAGTTACACAACATCCTGGAAAATACAAAACTGTAGAGACAGAAAACATACCACTGGTTGCCAGAATCTTGGGATCAGGTAAGGGGCTAACTATAAAGTGACAAGGGAATTTTTTGGATTGATGGAACTGCTCTCTCTGCATTTTAATTGTGTGGGAGTTACACAACTGCATGTTTGTCAAAATTCACAAAATGTATTCTATGAAAGGTGAAGTTTGCCATATATAATCTTAAGTTTTTTAATGAAAAAAAGACATCTCTTTAAAATTCCTGCTAAAATATAGCTGACAGCACTGACCCTTTAATTTCTGATTCTTGGCTTTAAAATATGCCTATCTAGTAGCCAGGGAATAATCAGTATAGCCTTAATGAAGTTATCTGTAAGACTGACAGTTTCTTTCTTAAATCTTGAGGCTATAGTCTTTCCCAATTTAATTCTGCAGTCATTACTTTAAACTTCATTGACTTACTCAACTTTGCACGCGTTAACGATGAGAAACTTGGTCTCCTTTGACTGTCAACTCTATCATCTCTTCCATATATAACCAAACTACACAATCCTTTGCACTGCACTGGGACAGATATATAAAACTATATTTTTAATTTGAACGGTTTTATTTTGAACTGCAGAGGAAAAGAGGGCTCCGAGAATGCCGAGGTAATCTGGCAATTCCAAATAACATTAGGAACATCAATATGTAAGAATTTTTTCTAAAATACATTTTTTTTCTAGACTTTCTCACTCAAAACCTTAGATTCACCAGAGCATACAATATATAAACTAAGCTTACCTTGCATTCAAGATTTTCCATGATTTGGTGTCAATCTACAATTTCAATAATATTTCTATCATTCTCAGACACAAAAGTCTCCATTCTGGGCAGGATGGCCTCATTGTCTGCTCCTTCCAACTTCTGAAATGCCCTCCTTGATAATGTCTAACGCCCTCCTAAATGAGTTGCGTTTAAACTGAGATATCTCGTTGTTGTTATATCACTCTCATTATATACTACTTTATATTCTTATTCAACTGTTTCATTTATGAATGCCACCTCACACTCTATAAGTTTCTTGAGGGCAGATAGTATCCTTCATATGCTTCTTTTATCCCTGGGAATACAATAAATATTCACAGAAAAATTAATGTAAGAACTGATTTTAAATTACTTTAGATCTTACACTAATTTTAAATTAATTCAATAACTTCCTAGAAGTTTATTTTGTACTTTGAGAAACTGAGGCAATGGGCACTAGACTTTGTTCCCTGAGATCTCAGCTGTATCACATTCATCTTCATATCTCCAGAGTTGAATACAGTGCCTGACACATGAAAAACATTAAAACATTTAATTAATTCAAGATGGATTAAAGACTTAAATGTTAGACATAAAACCATAAAAACCCTAGAAGAAAACCTAGGCATTATCATTCAGGACATAGGCATGGGCAAGGACTTCATGTCTAAAACACCAAAAGCAATGGCAACAAAAGCCAAAATTGACAAATGGGATCTTATTAAACTAAAGAGCTTCTGCACAGCAAAAGAAACTACCATCAGAGTGAACAGGCAACCTACAAAATGGGAGAAAATTTTCGCAACCTACTCATCTGACAAAGGGCTAATATCCAGAATCTACAGTGAGCTCAAACAAATTTACAAGAAAAAAACAACCCCATCAAAAAGTGGGCGAAGGATATGAACAGACACTTCTCAAAAGAAGACATTTATGCAGCCAATAGATATGAAAAAATGCTCATCATCACTGGTCATCAGAGAAATGCAAATCAAAACCACAATGACATACCATCTCACACCAATTAGAATGGCAATCGTTAAAAAGTCAGGAAACAACAGGTGCTGGAGAGGATGTGGAGAAATAGGAACACTTTTACACTGTTAGTGGGAGTGTAAACTAGTTCTACCATTGTGGAAGACAGTGTGGCGACTCCTCAAGGATCTAGAACTAGAAATACCATTTGACCCAGCCATCCCATTACTGGGTATATACCCAAAGGATTATAAATCATGCTACTATAAAGACACATGCATACGTATGCTTATCGCGGCACTATTCACAATAGCAAAGACTTGGAACCAACCCGAATGTCCATCAATGATAGACTGGATTAAGAAAATGTGGCACATATACACCATGGAATACTATGCAGCCATAAAAAATGATGAGTTCATGTCCTTTGTAGGGACATGGATGAAATTGGAAATCATCATTCTCAGTAAACTATCGCAAGGACAAAAAACCAAACACCGTATGTTCTCACTCATAGATGGGAATCGAACAATGAGAACACATGGACACAGGAAGGGGAACATCACACTCTGGGGACTGTTGTGGGGTGGGGGGAAAGGGGAGGGATAGCATTAGGAGATATACCTAATGCTAAATGACGAGTTAATGGGTGCAGCACACCAGCATGGCACATGTATACATATGTAACTAACCTGCACATTATGCACATGTACCCTAAAACTTAAAAGTATAATAATTAAAAAAAAAAAATTTGGACCTAAATTTAGATAATTACTTTAAAAAGCAAGCAAATGAAACAATAAGGCAGTTATAACTCAAATAAAAGCAAAAAGCTACAGAAGAAAATAATATACCACACAAATCAGTTCTAAAAAGTGTGTTTTTTAATAGTGAAAACATTAAATACTAATTTAGATTTAAAAAAAAGAAAAACATTAAAACATTTAAATAGTTAACTAAATTTCACTTTCTAAGGCCACAAAGTAAGAAATGGAATCCTGAAGTTCTACTCCAATTCTCTCAAGATTATATTAGTACTTTGAAATGTTCTCTAATTTCTCATATTTGTTCACATATTCTCCCTGAATATACTACAAGTATAGCAAACATAAAAGTTGTTCTATCTCCTCTTTTTAAAGCTCAAAAAGCAACCATTACAGTATTGAGTGCATGCATAGTAGGTGGGCAATATTCCTATCAGATTTCTTAAAAAGCAACATACTGGCAGCTCACAGACACTTCTCTGCCCCATGTGAAAACATGTTAGATACTCTTCCTATTGGGAAGATTTATTTTTCATCATCTTTGGCACAAGTTCTAGAACGCTATCTGCCAGGCCCCATGCCCCAATAAATATGCATCCACAAGCAATTATGGAGATAGATAGCTTATGGGGAGCGGGCACTCTTTGGTCAGGTCCCAATGCTAACCTGTGGTTAGGGGGAAAAAAGAGTAGGGGGAGGGGTGTGGCCCTGTGATTAATCACTGCCCACTCTGCTTAGGGGTATTTATCACAGCCCGCTGTCAGGTAAATCACTGGAAAAACACCTCTTCAGTAATTAATGTGAAGTGACGGATGGACAGCCCCTGGGCCCATTAATCAGGAACATCAGCAGCCTACTGAGATTATGAATGTCAGGATGCATAAACTGCCGGTGGATCAATAGGCCCAGGAATTCATCCAAGGCTCTCATTTCCGAAGCATCTCCGGTACATTAGGCTCCCTCTACCCCTCCCCCAGTCTGAAGTGAAAAGCAACGTTTCAGAACAAAGAGCAGGAGCTGAGGTCTAAAGTGATCAGTGAGAGAAAGCAGTCAAGGAAGCTGGCCATGGCTAGGGACGGTACCAGGACAGGCAACACGAGCACAGAGCTATACTAAGAGGCTCTCTCAGAAGGCTCAATGTTCCTGCAAAAGAACCAGGAAGACATGGTACAGAACCAATTATTCAGAGCCTAACTGTCCATTTTAGGGATCATCCAGTTTCTTGCTTCGAACTTTTTACCCATTTCCCCATCTACATTTTCTTTCCTTTCATATTAGCACCACCAAAGAGAGCAGAGAGAAATAAGAGAATGAAAATTCCATTTCTGCAACCTAACAATCTAGGTAAAAATTTTGATTTAAGAAGAAAAACAAGAATTTATATAAAATGAAATCAGTAAATTACCTTTAACTCATCCCTAAGTACCACAATGACAGAATTACTGTAAGTACCTAGAGTGTTAAGCAAAAAAATCCCCCACCGAAAGGGTCTGCTCAACTTGTAAAATTTTTAGTCTGGAGCTGAAAGACTATTTCTGTCTACTTGTCATCCCAAGTTTGGTCAAATTTTGTATGGGAAGTAAGCTTGGGCTACAGCCTCATACTGAATACATACTAGGCTGGCAGTGACGGGAAGGAGACTGCACTTGCTGCCACATCCCGCCAAACCCCAGTGTTGTGCTTTGTGGTCAGACTCAGGCCAGGGCTGCAATTGTTGGTTAGAAAGTATCTCAGAGTTACGGCTGCCTGTTCCGCTAAATCTCATTTCATCCTACTGATGGATGGATGGACAGATGGCTGCCCGGTGAAAGCAGCATTATCAGCCAGCTTCTATGGAGCCTCCAGATGACGGATAGCCCTCTTTCTACTTTCCCCAAACCACCATCGATCCAAGCCATATTTCAGCGGTCAGAAGCCCAGTAATATTAAGACACACAATCAAGTTAAGTTACTTGCAGTGTAAACCTCTAGAACAGAAATCCTAACGCCTCAGCTTTGCTATCATGAACCACGCTAAAAATGTTACAGTTTCATTCTTTCTAGCTGCTAACCCAATGAATTCCAACAGCTCAAGCCCAAAGGGAACAGCTGGGCTCCATTCCTAGCAGCTACTCGAAAAGCTAGTTTGCCTGCCAAATTTTTTACTAGCCAGTTCATTTCTGTGAAATGAACTCTGCAGCAGTAGTGAGCAGATCTGTGAATACATGTATATCCCGTGGAGTGTAAAGCTATTAGAACCATTAAACAACCTAGAGTTTGTCAGTGATATAATCACCAGCCTCAAACATGTGTAGAGCCTTAGACATACCAAATAGACCTTCTCTACCAACACCAAGGATAGTGATTAAAACCAGGACAGATTAAAATTATCTTTTGAACATAATCCTAAAATGTTGTTTCTACCCAGTCAGCTTGACTGGCTTCTACTCTCTTGCGTACATATCAAATATAATAGTAAGTACTAATCCTTGCCTGCTTTCACAAGCACACTTCTGAGTCCATTTGCCCTGTCACATTCTAGACACTCATCTCAGCTTGTCTGGGTATTTAGACTACCATGCCTTTCCTTGTTCCTTCCATCTTATCATCCTGAGCTCTCAGACAGCAACTTGGACTTGTATAATTGAATGTTGTGTCAAAGTTATTTCCACCGGTGTGGCTGGAAGAAATGGATTCTGACTCCAGCTTCATGACATAGGTTCCCAGGACCTACACGCCCTCTTTTGCTAAGCTTACTTATCCCCAAATGACTTCTTCTCAAAATGTTTCACTATTAACTATACCCGAAATCAGCTTGGCCTGGCTCCTCCTAGTCTTGGCCCCTCTTGAATGAACCACCGCCATCCTGAGCCTATATTCACAGAGAATTAGTTTGTATTTGTTTATGGGGCTAAAAAAATGCCACAGTGGAGTAGTAACTATCTTTCTATTTGATGTCATGATAGTTTACTTAATACTTAAATATTTATGCCTTAACAACATCTACAGCTGTTTCTATCAAAAAAGAACATGCTATTGTTTAAAGATACTACTTTATTAAAGTGTTGTATTAAGAATAGCACTGCCCTTCAAATAAACATTAAAGAATTTTTACAGAACCTTGGAATTAGACTCACTGAAAGGGATTGTATAGGTCAGAATTCAACATCCTAGTTTTTCAGATAAAGATACTGAGAATTCAAAATTGTAATGTCCGTGGTTACACAGATATTAAGTGGCAATACAAGACTGGAATCTTGGTTTCAATTATAAGGGCTGTGCTCGTGCTACTATATTTCTCAGACATTCTGTTTTCATCCTTGGAATTTCAGAGACAGTGAAGGCAATGAGGGTTAAGTGTTGTGTGCATGCCTGTGTGTTTTGGGGAAGGAAGGTGGCCACAAATAATTAAGTGTGGTGACCTATACTATTGTGCTTCCCATCAAGGTTGCCCATAGGTCATCTGAAAGCCATTTATTATCTTACAGAACAAAATTGGATGAATATCTGACAATTAGATACCTCTATTCCTTTCTTCTCCTTTTAGTATCTGCCCCAGTCCTACCCAGAAAGTTTTGAAAAGAAAAGAGCAGAAAGATAATAAGTGCAAGCAGAATCAGAGAGCAAGAGGCTCTACAACTTAACCTAAATGAACAGAGGGGCAATGTGTCCTCTTCATTTCCAAGAATGCCACATTCTGGTCAAATACAGAGCACAACTTCAATGACTGGATTTCACCCTCTGGTGGCCAAAATGTGTCACTACTACATTTTCCAGTTTCTAAGCTACCTCCATACCAATCTTCAAATCTTATAGCCGAAGCCAGGCACAGTGGCTCACGCAGGCAATCCCAGCACTCTGGGAAGCCGAGGTGGGAGTACTGCCTGAGGCCAGGAGTTCAGGACCAGCCTGGGCAACTTAGCAAGACTCTGTCTCTAAAAAATTAAAACAAGATAAAAAATTAGCTGGAAACAGTAGCACATACCTGTAACCCTTGCTACTTGGAAGGCTGAGGCAGGGAGACTGCTTGAGCCCATGAATTTGAGGGTGCAGTGAACTATGACTGTGCCACTGTACTCCAGCCTGGGTGACAGAGCAAGACCCAGTCTCAAAACAAACAAAAAGCTTACAGCTGAAAAGAGCCTTTTAAAACCATCTGGTTGAGGGATTTATCTAAGACTATTTGAGTGGTAGTAACTAAGACCAGAGCCCAGATTGTCTATCAACTAAACTAGCAGTGTTACCACCATTATAGCAGTATTATCAGTTTTCCACCGAGTATACGCTCAGGATATATGCTGAGCAAAGTTTAATCAGGAAGTTAATTGTGCTGAAGAAATAATCACATAATACACATCAAATCCAAATATATTATCCACACTAATACTCATTACCATTAAGGTTAAATGATCAGGGTGATTTTTCCATCCCATTCCCCCAAAAATGTGCCTCATACACTGGACAAGACTTCTACAGTGACTATTCTTGGCACGAGAAAAAAACTTCAAACAATTCCCAAAATAAGCACTCACTCCGAAAAAAAAAAAAAAAAAAAAAAAAAAAAAAGGTTATGTTAAGTGAGTAATAAGGAATGACAATTCTTCAAACTGTTAGTTTTACATACTCCCTAAGCTCATATAAAGGCTGATTTATTTGCATTAAGCAAATACATTTTAGAGCAACTAGTTTTGTACATTCATTTGCAAAGCTATCTTAAACCAAGACAAAGATTCTTATCTTTCATTTTAAAAAGTCTTTTTATAGTTTCTACTTAGTTAAGAAAGAACTATTAAGCCATGCCCAAGAGAACAATGACATATTTTTCAAAATCTGCCGCGATGAACCATGTCTAATTGTGTTTTCTGTTTCATTACGGTTTAGGCCCTACAAGCAAAAGTGAAGTAGTGGTAGAGTAGTGATTTAGTAGTAGTAGAGGAAAAGAAGAATAATCAGCTACCACTTACAGAGTACTTACTATGTGACAGGGAGTGTGGTAAACACTGTATATACATTATCTCATTTGGTTCCAACTATAGTACTAAGAGATAGCTATGATTATCCCAATTTTATATAGGAGAAATCTGAAGCTTAAATAATTCAAGATCACACAACTTCTAAGTGTTGGTTAGGATTTCAAAGTCCCTGCACTTAACTACTACACTAGACTGCCTGATATTCAGCAGAATGGTCTCACAATGATGCATTAGTTTCATAAATATTCACAATTTGCTTAGAATCCATGTAACTGCAAAGCAACCAAAAAGAGTTCAAAGACTGCTGCCATAAAAAGAGAAAACCAACTAAGATAAGAATGAAAGATCTTTAATGCTTTCATGGCATGCCTATTTCCAATAACCTTCCAGACTTAAAAAGGCTGACAATAATTCACTGTTGTCTCTGAAACTTCCTCATTCACCTTGCCTCACTCTCAAAACCATATGGTAAAGAACCTCACCAGGTGTCAGGAGAGGAACACCCTCTCTTCTATTCCCCATAAGAATAATATCTATACTTCTTCCTACCAACTCTTCCAAGCATTTGAAAATGCTGCCCTTCTCTACTTTCCTTCTCCAGAGGCACATTTCAACATGGGACCACCAACCAGTGAAACTGGTTGAAGCTCAAAGTAGAATGTAGAGCATACTTTCAAATCTTGAGTCTAAAACAGAAGAAACCTGTACATCAGATACCAACTGCAGACGGTATTTTCAGATGCAATCTTAAACAGAATATAATACAGTATTTTAATATTAGTCTGCCTTGGACATTTATATTTACTGCCTCTGCCTCTCTGCCTGCAGCTGGACAAAAAATACAGCTTGCACAACTGGAAGAAACATTTCATGAAAAAACTGAGTATCAAGACAACAAAAGATACAAGATACATGATTCCAGTAGCATCTTGGAGGTCCCAAAATATATAAATAAACTGGCATGAAAAGGTCTTTCTCACAACATAACACAATTCATGCCCCCAACTCATTTTATACTACACTGGCTATAGTCGTCACGCATCAGCACCAACTGATTTCACGCTTTATAGGCTGGGAAACAGTCCGCAGCTTAGTCTTTTTCACACTCCACTGACAAGGTAACCCCACAGCTCACCAACTTAACTGCTCCAAGTTTAATGTTAGCACCTATTATTGACCACCTCAAAAGGCAGTCAAATACAAGCTTTAATATACTGAACAATGGCAATATAATATGTAATAGAAAGGTAGAGAGAAAAGTTTGCTTCCTACTCTGCATATGTAACTGGTGGTAGGGGGCAGGGAGAGAAGAAAAAAACTCCCTCTTAAAACTTCTTTCCCTCATTACACATCTGGAGGTTGGTCTGTTTCTACAGTTATTTGAAATTAGTTCCTCTCCTGGGTCTATTCTGGGTTTAACTGACATCCTAGAGTTGACAATAAAGGAGCTCAAATGGATAAAGCTTTGGGGGCTTTACCTCAACCTTGACATGCATTAAACTTGATCTTTTTTCCTCTTTAAGATTCACAGAGTAAAGCTAATAAACCACTGTGTAAATTTTGAAAGTAGAAGCCACCAGACTCAATCTCAGCTAAGTGTCATATATGTTATCTCATTTGATCCCAACTACAATACTAAGAGGTAGCTATTATTATCCCAATTTTACAGATGAAAAATCTGAAACTTAAGTTACTTAAGATTACACAGTTTCCAAGTGTTGGATAGGATTTCAAAGTCCCTGGATTGGATTTCAAAGTCCCTGCATCTAACTACTACACTAGACTAAAACACATACCTTCTAAAAATTACGTTGAGGTAAAAATGCATAGCCCAGAATACTAGTCTGGCTACAGCCAAAGGTTCATTGTAGCAAAGCTATTTATTTTGTATGTATGTTTGTAAAAATGCATAGCACAGAATAGTTTAATTTTTAAAATACCAAATCACAGTAACAACAAAAATGAATAATTATAAATGAGGTAGAGTCTGTCTGTTAGAGACATAGCTACAGCTCCGTATCTATCACCTCCCTCCTTGGAGCTATACCAGCCAGTGTGAAACGTGCCTGGTGAGACACTGAGAAACCAAAAGCAAGTTTCAGGCAAAGAAAACATTAGCAAGTTAATAAATTTAAGAGTTTCTCTTCTATGCAGTTTCAAAGTTTATTAATTAGAGTTTCAAGAATAACAAATAATTACAATACAGTAACATCTTCAAAGCAACGTTACTTTAAGGAACAGAATGCCTGTACACAGGGCTACAGAAGGCTTTCAAGAAGAATCATGTCCTGAACGAACATGGCTCAGGTATTTAAACTGAATTCTTATCTAGTATTCTTATGATACAAAGAGAAAGATAATTGTTAAAGATGGGTAAAAGCTAACAATAGGCAATGGCATTTTTTTTTACCATCAAATACTTACTAAGTGCACATATTGTATTGACATCACTGCTGGGGTAGCAGAAATTATAAAGCAGGGGTCAGGCGCAGTGGCTCACGCCTGTAATCCCAGCACTCTGGGAGGCTGAGGTGGGCAGATCAGGAGGTCAGGAGATCGAGACCATCCTGGCTAACACGGTAAAACCCCATTTCTACTAAAAATACAAAAAATTAGCTGGGCATGGTGGCACGCACCTGTAGTCCCAGCTACTCGGGAGGCTGAGGCAGGAGAATCGCTTGAACCTGGGAGGCAGAAGTTGCAGTGAGCCGAGAGAGTAAAAATGAAGCTTCCCCTTAAGATGTCTCTACCTAATTGGAAAGATTGTTTTAATGTTGTTTTAAGGGAATATACGTCTCTAACTACCAAATAAAGAGAAAAGCACTAAATGATAGAAACCAGAGGAGAAAAATATCACTAAGGGCTTGGAATGGGTGAGGAAAATGTCATAAAGTGGGTGGAACTGAGGCTAGGCCTTTAGAAGCAGATTTAGAAGTTCAGACACAGAACTGAGGGGAGATATTACAAGTGGAAAGAATAGACTCAACATGTGAAGAGGCAAAAAGTCAGAGTGTTATTTTGGAGACTTATAGAAACTGTCTGTCAGTTCATGCTGCTATAACAAAGTACCACAGACTGGGTGGCTTAAAAACAACAAAAATTTCTCACAATTCTAATAGCTAGAAGTCCAAGATCAGGGTGCCAGCATGGCCTGGTTCTGGAGCAGGCCCTCTTCCAGGTTGCAGTAGGTTGATTTCCCATTGTACTCTCATACAGCAGAAACAGAGCAAGCTAGCTCCCTGGCTTCTTCTTGGTTTGTTTGTTTGTTTGTTTTATTTTTGAGAGAGAGTTTTCACTCTTGTTGCCCAGACTGCAATGCAGTGGTGCAATCTTAGCTCACTGCAACCTCCACCTCTGGGTTCAAGTGATTCTTCTGCCTCAGCTTCCCAAGCAGCTGGGATTACAGGCATGTGCCACCATGCCAGCTAATTTTTTGTATTTAGTAGAGATGGGGTTTCACCATGTTGGTCAGGCTGGTTTCGAACTCCTGACCTCAGGTGAGCCACCCGCCTTGGCCTCCCAAAGTGCTGGGATTATAGGCGTGAGCCACTGCACCTGGTCCCTGGCTTCTTCCTATAGGGGAAGCCATGTCATTCATGAGGGCTCCACCTTCATGACTAAATTACATCCCGAAGGCCCCACCTCCAACACCATCACATTGGGGACCAGATTTCAATATATGAGTTTAGGGGGAACACAAACATTCAGTCCCTAATATTAGTCTGGCTACAGCCAAAGGTTCATTGTAGCAAAGCTATTTACTTTGTATAACTATTCTCATACTGAAAGAAAGAACTGAACTATAACTTGCCCATATTAAATTCTACTCCACAATCCAAATAATATCCAGAAATTCTTGTCTTTGATGTCTGACAATGCTTGCTATAGAAACAGTAACAGCAGATAGCATACGTATCAAATCAATCAAATAAATAAATAACAAGATGTACATTTGTCTGAGATAAAGACCTAGCCATTGTGGATCTAGATATGGTAACTGGCCTTACTACTACTATAATAATTCCTGGAAAAGATAAGCCCTATCCCCATTACCCTTACCTTTATAGTTTCATTTCCTGGTATGATGTGATATTTCTAGTCTCCTCAAAAGTTTTAATTCCATCCAACCCATACTTTCATCAGGGTTCAATAGAACATAGAACCTTACAGGGTTTTTTGTTATTTGATTTTTTGAGACAGAGTCTCATTCTGTCGCCCAGGCTGGAAGTGCACTGGCGCAATCTCAGCTCACTGCAACCTCCACCTGCCTGGCTCAAGCAATTCTCATGCCTCAGCCTGCGGAATAGCTGGGATTACAGGCGTACACCACCATGCCCAGCTAATGTTTTATATTTACAGTAGAGATAGGGTTTCCCTGTGTTGGCCAGGCTGGTCTCAAACTCCTGGCCTCAAGTGATCTGCCCACGTGGGCCTCCCAAAGTGCTGGGATTACGGGGGTGAGCTGCCATGCCCGGACAACCTTACAGTTTTGATGACAGAATCAATAATACCTCGAAAGGAAAGGTGAAATACACTATTTCTGCCCCACCTTCTAGCTGTTTATTTCACAGCTGTATTAGCAGAACCCAACAACTAAAACACCTTCCATTCAAATTGCCCACAAAACTTAGAAACTGCTCTGCTCTTCTCTCACTTCTTCCCCTCCCCACCTCCTCTAACTTACACACAACCACCTCACTCTGCTGTCCATCTTCCCCAACTGCTGCCCAACAATTCACAGGCTGTCACAGATTGTCAGCACTGCGTTCGGGGACTTGAGAAGTACTCTTGTGGGACAGCACAGTGTGTTAGTACAGCATTTTCCCAGACACAATGTCACTCTTTATAGCCAGCTGCAAATTAGTTTCTTCTTAAAAAAAAAAATAATACTCCTAATAAGACAGGTACAAGGAGATTTCAAATAACCAAGATTCAAACTCACTTTGATTTGCTCTGAGATGTAGGCCTTTTCAGTCATTCACAATGAAATCCTATGCTTCTACTCACATGAGCCATGCAGAACATCCAGAAATACCTAAGACAGTTTTCTGATGCTGACAAAAGCAAGAAGACTAAGAAAAAACAAATCTAAGGATAATCTTGTTCCTCTCTTTTTTCTGTGCCTATACTTCCTCATCCCTGGATTCTGTTTGAGACTAATTTGTTTGAACTCAGCTCTCAACATCAACATTTATTTCTCACTGTGTTTAGCTGCACAAAACTATTTAAGAGAAAATTCGGCAAATCACCATTATCATGTCATAGTGTCCATCCAATTTTTGCAATGTGCGTCAGCAGCACATGAGTATATTTCTCTTCTGACGGTTGCTGTGACCAACCCTCCGGTTACCCCTAAAGCTATCACCCTACACATCGGCTGGCCCATCATCACTGGCTACACAGGAGAGTCAGAAGCTGGAATATACTCAAAAGATCATCAGAGGATGTGAGTAAGAAAACCTCTCACAAAACAGCAGGTCATATCAACTTACTAAATCTTCCTTGAAAAAAAAATTTTTTTAACTGACAAATACTTACAGGGTAATATTTAAAAGTTAAAATCAGTTATCTTTTTTCATTTCTAAGTTATTTAATAACATTATTCATTCTGTTTAATAATACTTTACTATTTAAATGACCATCTATTCTTCCTGAATCAGTTAATCAAATCCTTAAAATAACACTGCATCTCTGCTGCTCACTATATGAGTTATAGGGAAGCCAGGACTTGACAAGAAGGATGTTAACTCTCAGCTGTTACAGTGGAAAGAGACAGAGCAAAGCTAGTGATCCAACTCTGAAAACGAATCCCAATATTTAAACAGCCCCTGTTCTCCTCTCTACTACAAACAATAAAATTAAGACAGATAGTAAATAGAAGTAAGAAAATCTTCAGAAGACCCTACACCTTTCAGGAAACTGCCATTTTCAAACTTGTTTTACATGACAGTTACAAAATAAAATGACACTGAAGAAACAAAATACAAGCAAACAAATCTTTAGAGTAAACAGACAGTATTTCTATAAAATATGCATAAGTAAAGGCAACTTACCATATAAGTAACATTTATTTTCTTAGTAATAAAACTCCACAACATGCAGATAGACTGTCTCTGAAGGCGAACTGTATAAAAGTTCCTGACAACAGCCTCACCTGAAAAATAGTAATAATAAGTTATTTTTATAAAAATATACAGTTATTTCTTTGACACCTGTCTAGGCACTTAACTTTCATTGTCTCACTTTGTAAGTCTAAGAGTTTAACACAGTGATTTGCCACAGAATGTGCAATGAAGACACACATACAAAAGCACTTTTTAGAAGCTCATCAACCAAATGGAATAAGGAAATGCCATCTTCTGTCATTCTCAGACCTGAGAACAGGAAAGTCTACTAACTGTCAACAAAAAAAAAGAGATAAGACACAAAATAATAAAAATCACAAAAAGAGGCCAGGCGTGGAGGCTCATACCTGTAATCCCAGCACTTTGGGAAGCCGAGGCAGGCAGACCACTTGAGCTCAGGATTTCGACACCAGCCTGGACAACACAGCAAAATTCCGTCTCTACAAAAAATATAAAAATCAGCCAAGCATGGTAGCATGCACCTGTACTCCCAGCTACTCAAGAGGCTGAGGTGGGAACATTGCTTGAGCCCAGCAGGTCGAGGCTGCAGTAAGCTGTGATGGCACCATTGCACTCCAACCTGGGTGACAGAACAAGATCATATCTCAAACACACACACACACACACACACACACACACACACACACACAAACAGATGTTCAACTTCTAGTCATTACTACAGTTTTAATACATGCGATAGCTTACGGAACATGGTGGATACTCAGTAAGTATATGCTGGCCAGCTGAATGGTAGATGGATAAAAAATAAAACTCATCAGTTAGCAAAGAAATGCAATATAAACTTATTTTGTTTTGCTATCAAACTGGCAAATATTAAAAAAGAGCAATAAGGTTCTGTTTTGCTGAATGTCAACAGAATAGGGCTCAAACACAGTGTTAGTGGAGGTACACATTTTATTAATATGGAAAGCTGTTAACAATATGTTTCAGAAACTTTTATGTGTCAAAAGACCTTTGATGAGGCAATTCTCCTTTGATAAATTTATCATAAGTAACTAGACTTCTACAAGGATATTTACTTATTCCAGAACTGTTTACAATAGTGAAAAATTTTAAATAACTTTAATGTCCACCCATATCAGCCAGGTTAAATAAATTATGGTACATCCACACTGTAGAAAATTATGCAGACATACAAAAGAAAGATCTACAAGACATATTATTGAGCTGAAAAAAAAATGGAGAATTTATCGAGGAGTTAAATATGAAGAAAACTTTAAAACATTCCTGAAAGACACAAAAGTAGATCTGAACAAATGGAAAGATATTCTTTGTTCTTGGACAGAAATCTCAGCACAAAACAACAGAATTAAAAAGTCAGTTTTCCATGTTAATTTATAAATTTAACATAACCCCAATAAAAATACCTGCAAGCTTTTTTACTGAGACAGAAAAGCTGATACTAAAGTTCAACAGAAAAATAAACATGCAAGAAGAGTCAGGAAAACACTAAAAATTTAAAAAGCTAGCCCTTGATATACTATTAAGCCTCTATAATTGAAACAGTGTGATAATGGTACAGAAATAGAAAGTCCAGAAGTACACCAAATGGAAATTTCATATATGATAAAGGTAGCATATCAAAGAACACTAGGGCAAAATTGGTCTTTTTATTCATTTTTAAAGAAACTGTACCTCCAAATGGATCAAGGATCCAAATTAACAACTAAAACCACAGAAGTACTAGAATAAAACACAGGTGAATTATTTACCATGGGTCCAAGGAAAGCCTCTAAATTTAATCCAAAATTCAGATAAAACAAAAAATTCCAAAACTGGACTAAATAAAGGTCTAAACATTCATACCCACGCACAAACACTACAAACTGGGAGAAAATATTTGTAACATACATCACCAGTAAAGAGCTAATATTCCTAATATATTAAAAACTCCTAACAATTGAGAAAGGGGAGGGGACCAAAAACCTGATGGAAAAATGAAGATATATTTCACACAAAAAGATATAAAAATGACCCTTAAGCATATGAAAAGATGTTCAACTTCACTAATAACAAGAGAAACAAACATTAAAACTATACTGAGATACTATTTCTTACCTACCAAGTTAGCAAAAATCAAAAAGTATGCCAACACACTCTGATGATGAGGTTGTGGGGAAACTAACCCTCTCATATCCTGCTGATGGGAATTCAAATTCATACAACCTCTGCAGAAAGGGATTTAGCAGTATTTAAGAAAACTACATATGCTTTTAACTTTTGGCCCAACCATTCCATTTTGAAAATTTACCCAAAAATACACCTCCAACATACCAAAATACATATGGACAAAGTTGCAGCACTTTTTGTAAATTCAAAATATTAGAAACAGCATAAGAGTACAAAAGAGTATCTATAGTATGCTACCTTTTGTGTAAGAATGAAAGAAAAATAAGAAAATATGCATCTATCTCCTCAATCCTGAGGGGAAAAAACACATGAAGGGTAACTGGGGGAATCATGAGATTGGTAACCTACAGAGGACAGGTTAGAGTGAGAAGGACAGAAGGAATCGGTGACAGTGCCCTGAGTATAAACATTTTTGTAGAGTTCTGACTTTTGGAAACATGTTGATGTTTCACATGCTGTGGAATAAATAAGATCAATTAGGATCAAGCGAAAAAGACAGAATACAAATAGAAATAAATGAAGTACACTGTATTTCAAATGAGTAACATAACCCCAGGGAGAAGGGAAAGAATGTTAGAGAAGGAAAATTAATCCAAGTAACTTTTGAACACGGTTTTTATATCAGCACATTCTAATAGAAATATAATGGAACCACGTACGTAATTTAATAATATTTTCTAGTAGCCACATTAAAGTGAAATTAATTTTATTAATATATTTTATCTAATACACTTAAAATATTTCAACACATAATCAACATAAACTATTATTAAAGTATCAGTGAGATATTTCATATTTATTTTGTAGTAAGTTTTCAAATCCAATGTACATTTTACACTTGTAACACATCTCTATTCATGCGGCTAGTAGCTACCCTATTATTACACAGCACAGATTTAGACTACCTGCCCTTAGGCTAAAGGAAAAACACTATAAACAAACATTGAATTCTACTTCCGAGGTGTCTTTTAAATGGTGGTATGAGTTAACAATTCTTAAACTATTTTCTTATATTCTAGAGTTGAACCAATAAGCAAAAATATGAGTAATAAGGCCAGGTTTCTCATTGTTGGAAAACAGAGCTATAAATACGGAATGAGGAAAGGAAAGAATAAACCCTGTAGTGTTGGGTCAGAATCTGAGGTATATGTATAAACTCACTGCTTTTAATAAAGATGTACTAGTGTGTGCACACATACAAACACACACACTTCCTCCTCTCACATATACCTATCTCCTAGATGTCAGCTGAGAAGGCCTAGAAGCAGTAACAGTCGCAACCAGGACATCTAGAGTCCAGACTGTGGCTTTCAAAGTCATTATTAAAAGGAACCAGGGCTCTGAGAAGAAATTCCTTATTCCAAGGCTGGGGCTGGGAACATGCAAGATAAGCCTAGAATACATGCTCTAAGAATGACAGGGGCATGTCAAAAGAACTGAAGGGGCTCCCACTGGCCAAGTCAGGGACAGTGTCAAAATAAATAAAGTACTATTATAAATAAGCGTAGAAGGAATAATGGGATTAGAATATCACCACTTAAGAACCATTATGAAAATTAGGCAGAAATCACCAATGGATACTAAAATTAGTGAGCAAAAGTTCAAGGAGTAACAAGATGTTTACAACAAATGGATACTAAAATAAGTGAGTGAAAGTTCAAACAGTGACAGGATATTTACCAAGTATCTATGTATTTTACACAAAGGGACTGTGAATGTGAATACAAAGAGAATATAATGCCACTAAGCTATACACTTAAAAATGGATAAACATAAAAATAAATGATATATATTTTACCACAAAAAAATTACAAAAGGAAAAACAGTAACTATCAACTGACCAAAAATCATATTACCAGTATTTGAACATCTTGTGCCTCCTGATATGATGTAAAAGCATAACAATACTTTGTGGTACTCCTGCCAAAAATGAATAACCGTAATTCAATCATGAGAAAACATCAAATAAACTCAAACTGTACATGTTCTACAAAATAACTGTCTTGCACTCTTCAGAAATATCAATGTCGGCTGGATGCAGTGGCTCACACCTGTAATCCCAACACTCTTTGGAAGGCCAAGGCAAGAGGATCACTTGAGCCCAGGAGTTTGAGACCAGCCTGGGCAACACAGGGAGAATCTGTCTCTACAAAAAATAAAAAATTAGCCAGGTGTGATGGTGCGTGCCTGTAGTGCCAGCTACTCAGAAGGCTCAGGCAGGAGGATTGCTTGAGCCCAGGAGTTCAAGGCTGCAGTGAGCCACGATCACACCACTACACTCCAGCCTAGGCAACAGTGAGACCCCGTCTCCAAAAAAACAAGTCAATGTCATGAAAAAAACAGGAACTGCACCAGATTAAAGGAAACTAGAGATATGACAACTGAGTGCACTCATGACGTGGAATTTTCTTTTGCTATAAAGTACGATGGGCCAATGGGTAAAATCTGAATAAGTCTGTAATATTAAATCAACGTTAATTTCCTGATTTTGACAACTATACTGTGGCTTATATACAAGAATGTCCTTGTTTTTAGAAAGTGCACACTTAACTATTTAGGTATAAAAGGGAGTATGTTCTACATTTTACTCTCACGAGAGAGAAATACGAAAGGGAATGTAGTAACATGTTAACATTTGGGGTATTTGGGTGAACTCTCTGTACTACTCTTGGAATTTTTCTGTGGTCTGAGATAATGTCAACATAAATTAAACAGAAAAACAAAGATGTCAGTCAGCACAGTGCCTGGCACATAATGTACAATCAAGTAAATGGGAGTTAGATGTCATTAATGAGAATATAATCTCTAGGATTCTGTGCAAAAAAATTCTCGACTCAAGAGCCATATACTTTTATGGTTGGAAAAAATGGGGGAAGGAACAAAATAATACATATAGTATGCTCCATTTAAACACACGTCCACAAATACATAGGCAAATGCATAAACAAAGACTAGAAAAATATATACACTGATCTGTTAATAGTGGGCAGCTCTGGGTAGTGTAATTAAAGTGATTCTTATTTTCTTCTTCATGTTTATCAGCGTATTCTTGTTTTCTTATAACACACATGTAACATTTTTGTGGGTTTTCCAATGATGATTTTTAGAAATTAAAGGAATAGCTCACAATCAAGGAAGGTATGACTATTCCTTTTCTGTAGCAGTGCCCTCTCTGCAGACCTATGCTTAGTTATTGCATTTGAGCAACATATTCTGTTCCTCTACCTTTCACATATCAGAAGTATAATAATCATGTAATACTATTGTAATATTATTTCACATAAGAATATCCAGTTAGTCTTACAGCTGTTTTTGTGTTAAGAGAATGGAATGCATGTACACATATAATTTTGCTTCTCTCCAAAAACTCTACTGAAATAAGTTAATTTGTTTTGTCTTAAAACATAAATCTACAAGGATACACAGCAGAGAAGAGAAAAAAGTAACAAAACTCTGGAAGTTATATAGTGATGAATGCTCAATGTGTAGCAGAACTTAAAACGCCAAATTCCAAACCAGCAGTAGAGAAAGCTGCCACTCAACCCAATTTACCGTCAGAAATCCTCATGAGAGTCAGGGACTGGCCATACCAACTCTGGAACTGGAAGTGAAATGCCGGGAGGGCACTGAGTGAAAGGAGCGATCCTGAGATCCCCTCCTCCTCTGTGAAAAAAAGTTTGGGATTATCTCTAAAATGTAGAATAGACCATCTATGGATCAGGGGCTGACTGAAAGTGCAGAGGTCTTTAAAACTGGGTGATTAAGTAAGCATATTGAACCTAAAATCTATTGCCCTACCCCCATTCCATACACCAGGTCCCAGAAAAATGCCAACTTTCTATATTGAAAGGTACCCACAAACACCCAGGACAGTGGATAAAAATAAACACAGACCCACACCAAAGCACATCATTGTGAAACTTCAGAACACTGGGGACAAAGCAGAGATCTAACAAGTTTCCAGTGAAAAGATCCAAACGAAAGAAGAGGGTTCACATTGGCTTAAGACTTCTCAAAAGCAACAAAGGATGAGGAGAAAAAAGAAACTATGCCTTCAAAATTCTGAAGAAAGATATTTCCAATCTAGAATTTACACTTACCCAAACTATATTAATCAAATGTGAAAATAGAAACCAAAAATATTTTCAGACATGGAAAGGCTCAAAAAATTATCTACCATGTACGCTTTCCTAGAAAGTTACTAAAGATTGAGAATTTTAAAGTTCTTACAAATTTAGGAAAGACTGAGTGTTCGTAACTATAGTAAAAAGTTGCCAAAGACTACTTATACCCATTCGAATGTAAAAGCAACTTACTTTTCTTTTACAAGCCAATCAGTGTTAGCTTAGCCCCTTACTTCTGAAAGTCAATCAATTTAAAGTTAGGAAGAAAATCACTACCATAAAATACCCAAGTGCCAACCAATCAACAACGGTCTCACCCACGTAATCATTCCTCTATAGATGATGTTAATCTGCTTCTGCTGCCTCTTAAAATTTTCTAATCCCTGAGCGCCACACTCCCCCAAAACACTATATAAAACTAGCAATTTGCTTTGTTCCAGGACATTGTGCCTGATTAGATATTTTAGATAGTGATGGTCTCATCATCCTTTGACAACAAACAAGGAAACAAACCAAAGGAAAGAAGAGATGAGATATGGAAAACAAGACATCCAACACAAGAGAGAAGTGAAGGAATACTAGCGAATGGGACTCTAGGATGATAACTGTGCATCAGCAGCAGAAGGCAACCAATCCAGATTGAAGCTATGTGAGAGGGCAGGCATGCTGAAGGCTGTCATCCTCATGCTCTCTGGCATGGTACCATCTTTTGAATCCAACACAACTACTAGAGGATGTGCTCCACCTAAGCAAGAGGTAAATGAAGTGTGAAGAAGATATGAGTTCTAACAATATTCGGAGAACCAAACCCAGGAGAGAAAAATCTAAGGATAACAACAAGGGTAAATCATACCAGGAAAACAGCAATGCAGCAGGTTGAGGGAGTAGGCTTCAATAGTAGGACACTGGAAGTCTCTAGAAAAGAAATTTCCAAGAATTAAAAATAAAAAAAATTCAAACTGACGGATTACTGTGATTGACCTTGTGGAAAACTGCACCGAGGGGCTATTTAAGACACTATCAGCAAATAAAATTTGCACAGGCATAGTAATGTAAACATAACATTAACTATTAGACTTAACCAAATATTTTAATATAACTAAATTAAGAAGCTAGGGGAAGCAGCAGTGGAGATGGTATTTAATAACACTAAAACTTTCTCTACCATAATAGAAATTCCAAATATAATGAAAAAAAAAACTGGTAAATCAAAAGATACCATTGTACATACATTATTTTTAAATACAGAGATATGTTGATGCCAGAAGAAATAGCTTAAGGAGTTGAAAGTAGTTACTTTTAGGGAGAGGACTAGAGAGAGTGGGGAGTGGTGGGACAAAAACTACTCACTATATTTTGTTATAAATCCTTACTTTTTTCACTATTGGACTTTTTAAAACATGTTTATTTTAAACTCTACATCTATTGATAAAATATTTTAAGTTGTTTTTAAAAAGCCAAATAGCAACATATAAACTTAATTGTTCATCATTCAAAAACATGTCTAAAGAAAACATTTTCAACCAAAAGGGACAGAATATCCTACAGAAAAAGTTTCCTTTTTGTTAGAAGATCTTTATATTTCTAATACTGAAAGAGCACAAACACACAAAATATAGAAGCTTCAAAAATAAAAAAAAAATTTACGCAAATAATTACCAATTGAGTAGACAGTAAAGATTCAGGAATTGTAATACTAGAAAGATTATAGGTCTGACCTTACTTACAAATTCATTAATGATCAGGAGACAGTGCAAATAACACATTTAATTAAATCTGCTCATTTATCTATTTTAGGAAGTATAATTAACAGCAGTGAGACAGAGTAGTAATATAAAAGGACAGAGACAGATTAAAAACATTGGCCAAAAAAACAACCAAATTGGAGAGTATTTCCAAATAGAAGACTGGGTAAAATTACGGGCTTAAAACAACAGAAGAGGGTTATCAGCAACTTATTTACCATCAATTTTACTTCACACTGTTGTCATATGAAATAATTTTGACCAACACTAATGTTAAATGGGGGGATGTATACACACACATGCACATAAACACATACATATGTATACATACAGATAATTTTTTTCTTTATGAGAACTGATAATCCTAATTAAGCAAGAATTCATGAAGAGATTACACCCTAAAAACAACATCCTGTTGATGCGATTTGACAAGAGTGAATTTGTACTCATAGTTCAGTAATTATAAAAACTCTATCAAGAATAATCAATAATGAATTAAACTGTCCTAAAGACAATTAACTGTTATCTACCCTGTATTCTTCATCTAGCTACACTGGGATTATTCTCACTGTTCCTGCTCTTTATTTGAACGGCCAGGCACTGACCATTCAAAATAAAGTCTACATTTCGCAGCCTCTCCAGCAGCAAGGTGTGGCTATGTGACTAAGGTTGACCAATGGAATATGAGCAAAAGTAGTAGACATGGAACTCCCTAATCCAAAATCTATAATACTGCAAAATCTAAAATGTTCTGAGTGTCAACATGATGCCACAAGTAAAAAATTCCAAACCTGATCCTCATGTGACAGGCTGCAGTCACAATGCAGGCACCCAACACATAGTTTATTCAGTGTCCCCAAGGAAAGAAAGACCCTCCCAGCTCCCATCAGCTGCAATATATATCTGCACACACCAGATTCCTCCACACAAGCATGCCCACAAAGGGTAATAAAATGACACGTGCACACACTGGATACACCAATGGGAGGCTCCCCACAATGCCTCACATGGGGCTAAGATGCACTGCCTTACTATTATTCACAATGCTCTTTCTTCCCTTTTTTTTTTTTTTTTTTTTTGCTTATTCTCTGCTGTGTAGTATAACGATATGGTTGAAAGTATCAAAAAGGCCTGCAGGATATCCACAGAGTAATGCAAACATTCCAAAATGTGAAAGCAATGTGAAACCATTCTCTGGATCTAAGCATATTGGATAAGGGATACTCAACCTGCAATATATAACTTCCAGGAAGTATCCTTAAAGGAAGTGAGAAGTGTCCTTCTCTTTCTCCTTCTGATAATTGCAATGTATGTGAAATAGCTGAAGCTAGTAGCTCTCTTAGGCCCTAAAGTGTCTTTGGAAAATAATAGAATCTGAGCACAGTGGGGAAACGTGACACTATGGCAAACCACGTGAGTCCTAAACTGACTACTTCTGGAATTTCTAACTTGACAGACATGAACTTCTATCACATTTAAGTCTCTGGTACTTGGTTGCAACTAAATCTAATCCCAATTCATATAACCTCTACACTAACATATGTGCCTTGTTTTCCTTTTTTATCTAAACAATCTCTCTCTACTCTTTTACTGGCTCCTTTTCTGCCTCCTGCACCCTTACTATGGGTATTTCCTAATTCTTCATCCTTAGTCTTTTCTGCTCTTCTCTAAGGTTTAGGCCAAACAGTCTTAAAAAACATATCTCTATGTCTCATCTATTGAGCTCCAATTTTATATTCAGCTGCCTATTATTCCACTAGTATGCGACATAATTATATAGGAACGTAACTAATTTTTAAAACAAAATAGATAAACAGACAAAGTGGTGGTAGAAACAATAATAGTAGTTGCAGTGGTGGTAATAAATAGCTAATATTTACTGAGCTCTTAGTATTTGCCAGCCACTGTTCTCAGAGCCAATCCTCACAACAATCCTACAAAGTAGAGTATTATCACCATTTCCATTTTACAAATGAGGAAATGAGGCCCGGACAAATTAAATAAATTGCTCAAGACACAATGCACTAAAGAGATCATTCAAATCTAGGTCCCCAAAACTCAGCCTCTTAACCAGCACACACTAGACTTTCTTCCAAAGTACTATCACACATTCCTCCAGTTCCAAAATGGCAGCGTAGAAGCAAGCTGGCTTCACTCAGCTGCTCCACAGAAAACCGAAAACAAATACAAAGTGCTGAGATTATCACCAGCAATATCCCAGAATTCAAAAATGAGGAGGAGACAGTTTCAGGGCCATGAAGAAATGAGAAAATCTAAGCAGGAAAGGAAAACCGAACTTCCATAACTGTGATGCCCCTTTCCCCAACATGCTCAGCACCAAGAATGCAGAAAATTTCCCCCCGACTCACAATCACTACACTGGAAAAAGAGAATAAGGTGGACAACCAGCTTCCCACCATCATAGGATCTCTGGCAGGAGACCTGTCTCTGCCTCAAATTACAGGAAGTTCTGGGAGTATGTAAAGGAAGAAGTATCCCTGAGGACAGCCAGAGACAAAGAGGAGAGGGGGGACTACTATTCCCAGCCCTAGAAACTCTGCTCTGTGACTCAGCCAAACGAGACGCCAAATCAAAACAGCTGTTCAGAAGCACCACGCTGTAGGAGGTTCATTCCACAAGTCACCTGGGCATGAACCCATAGCCAGCCTTCCCACACTACTGAATATCTCCTGTGGGACGCCCCCCATGCAGGAGGGGCAGCATACTGATTGGTTACTAGAACCGAGGCAAACCTGGGCTTAAGGTGCCAGCTGGTGCCGAAAAGGAGGCAGCAATCTAGCAGGAAAAAGAAAAAGAAAATCAAGAGGTATATTACAAAGAATCACTAAGCAAACACATAATAAAAACCAAAACAAGTAGATCCAAACATGGGAGCTTGAAAAACAGAAAACAAGGCCAAAAGAAAAGACAGGAACAAAGAACTATCCTTCAATGCAAATATACAGATGCACATCCACAAGAAACAACAGCAAACAGGGAACTAAGGCCTCCTCTAACAGCAAAGTGAGGAACCAACTGTCCCTAGCAAGACAGCAATTTGGGAACCCTCCAACCAAGAATTCAAAAACAGCCATTTTAAGGGAATTCGGTGATCACCAAGATAACACAGAAAAGCAATTCAGAAACAGATTGGAGAAATTTAACAGAGATTGAAATAGTACAAGAAATCAAATATTGGAACTCAAAAATACATTTGCTGAACTGAAAAAGTCATTAGAGGTTCTCAACAGCAGAAAGGATCACACAGAGGAAAGAATCAGTCAACTCAAGAGGCTATTTGAAGATACACAATTAAAGGAGAAAAAAGACCAGCACTGCCAAGTATAAAAAGCAAATGTTAATAGATTTAAAGGGAGACATAGACTGCAATACAGTAACAGTAAAACAGTCCCTCAGTAAAGGACAGATCATCCAGACAAAAAAAATCAACAAAGAAACATCAAAGTTAAACTACACACTAGAACAAATCAGCCTGACATTTCTAGAACATCCCACCCAAGTGCCACAGAATACACATGCTTTTCATCTGGACATGGAACATTCTCCAGAACAGACTATATCTTAGGCCACAAAACAAGTCTGAACAATTCAAAAAAGCAGAAATCACGTGAAGTATCTTTTCTGACTACAATGGAACAAAATTAAACATCAATAACAAGAAGTAGTTCAGGAAACACACAAACACATGGAAATTAAGCAACACCTGAATGTTCAATGAATAAATTAAGGAAATTTAAATATTTCTTGAAACAACTAAAAATGGAACTATAACACACTACAATCTATAGAATACAGCAAAAGCAGCAGTAAGAGGGAAGTTATAGCAATAAATGCCTACATCGAAAAAGCAGAAAGACTTCAAATAATCTAATAATGTGCCTCAAAGAACTAGAAAAGAACAAACCTAACCCAAAATTAGTAGAAGGAAAGAAATAATAAAGATCAGAGCAGAAATAAATAGAATTTAGACTACGGAAAACCAATGAAATAAAAAGTTGGTTTTTTGAAAAGAGAAACAAAATCGACAAAACTTCAGCTAAACTAAGAAAAAAGTGAAGACCCAAATAAAATCAGAAATGAAAAAGGAGAAAAAACAAGTGAGACCAAGTGAGACCATAAACACAAAGAGTCATTAGAGACTATTATTAACATCTATATGCCAACAAATTGGAAAACCTGGAAGAAATGGATAAATTCCTGGACACATACAACCTATCAACATTGAACCATGAAGAAATAGAAAAACTCAGCAAACCAATAAGAAATAGCCAGATTGAAGCCATAATAAAAAGTCTCCCATTAAAGAAAAGCCCAGGACCTGATGGCTTCACTGGTGAATTCTACCAGACATTCAAAGAATACCAATTCTGCTCATACTCTTCCAAAAAAATGAAGGAGAGGGAATAGTTCCCAACTCATTCTACAAGGCCAGCATTACCCTGATTCCAAAACCAGTCAAGGACACAACAAAAAAAGAAAACTATGGGCCAGTATCACTAATGAACATAAACGCAAAAATACTAGAAGATCAAATTCAACAACACATTAAAAAGATAATTCCCCATGATCAAGTGGGATTCATCCCAGGGAGGCAAAGATGGTTCAACATGTGCAAATCAATAAACATGACACATTACATTAACAGAACCAAGAACAAAAAACCCTATGATCACTTTAATAGATGCTGAAAAAGCATTCAATAAAATCTAATATCCCCTTATGATAAAAACCCTCAGCACATTGGGTATAGAAGGAATATACAAAATAATAAAGGCTATATATGACAAACCCACAGCTAATACCACACTGAACAGGGAAAAATTGAAAGCCTTTCCTCTAAAATCTTGAACAAGACAAGGATGCCCACATTTACCACTTTTATTCAACATAATACTGGAAGTTCTGGCCAGAGCAATAAGGCAAGAGAAAGAAATAAAGGGCACCAAATTGGAAAGGAAGAAGTCAAATTGTCCCTCTTTGAAGACAAAATGGTTTATATATAGAAAAACCTAAAGATTCCACCAAAAAATTCTTAGAACTGATAAATTCAGTAAAGTTGTAGGACACAAAAATCAACATACAAAAATCAGTAGATTTATATATGCCAATAGCAAACAATCTGAAAAAGAATTCAAGGAAGCAATCCCATTTACAATAGCTACAAAGAATCAATTTAACCAAAGAAGTGAAAGATCTATACAAGGAACATTATATAACACTGATGAAGGAAACTGAAGTCGATATCAAAAAATGGAAACATATTCCATGCTCATGAATTAAGAGGGAGTAACACAGTTAAAATGACAATACTGCCCAAAGCAATGTACAGATTCAATGCAATCTCTATCAAAATACCAATGACATTCTTCATAGAAACAGAAAAACAATCAAAAAAGTTATACGGAATCACAAAAGAACCTGAATAGCCAAAGCAATCCTGAGCAAAAAGAAGAAAACTGGAGGTATCACACTACCTGACTTCAAATTATACTACAAAACTCTGCTAACCACATCAATATGGTACTGGCATTAAAACAGACACATAGACCAATGGGACAAAATAGAGAATCCAAATAGAAATCCATACATTTACAGCCAATTTATTTTTGACAAAGGCACCAAGAACATAAAATGCGGAAAGAACAGTCTCTTCAACAAATGGTGCTGGAAAAACTGGATAACTATATTCAGAATGATGAAACTAGGACCTATGTTTCACTGTACACAAAAATCAAATCAAAATGGATTAAAGACTTACATGTAAGGCCTGAAACCATCAAATTATTAGAAGAAAACATTGAGGAATTGCTCTGGGACATTGATCTAGGCAAAGATTTTTTGTGTAAGACCTCAAAAGCACATGCAACCCAGGCAAAATACACAAATGGGACTACATCAAGCTAAAAAGTTTCTGCACAGTAAAGGAAACAATCAAAGTAAAGAGATAACCCATAGAATGGAGAAAATATTTGCAAACTATCCATCTGGCAAAGGATTAATAATAAGAATATACAAGGAGTTCAAACAACTCAACAGCAAAAGAACAAATAAATTAGACTGATTTAAAAACAGGCAAAAGATCTGAATAGATGTTTCAAAAGACGACATTCAAATGGCCAACAGGTATATGAAAAAAATGTTCAACATCACTATTTATCAGAGAAATACAAATCAAAACCACAATGAGATCTAATCTCACGCCAGTTAAGATGGCTTTTATAAAAAAGGCAGGGCATAACAGATGCTGGTGAGGATATGGAGAAAGGGGAACTCTCCTACACTGTTGCAGGGAATGTAAATTAATATAGCCACTATGGGGAACAGTATGGGGGTTCCTCAAAAAATGAAAAATAGAGTCATCATATGATCCAGCAATTCCACTACTGGATATATATCCAAAAGAAAGGAAATCAATATATTAAAGAGACATCTGCACTTCCATGTTATTTTTTCACAGCACTATTCACAATATCCAAAATATGAAATCAACCTAAGTGTCCATCAATGGATAAATGTAAGAAGAAAAAGTGGTACATGCACACAGTGGAATATTATTCAGTCATGAAGAAGAATGAAATTGGGAGTCTCTCTGAACCTATTCTGGTTCAGAAGGTTGCCCCGATAAAAATAATTTAAAAGTAAAACAAAAAATGTTTTAAAGAATGATATCTGGTCATTTGCAGCAACATAAATGGAACTAGAGGTCATTGTGTTAAGTAAAACAGCCAAGCTCAGAAAGACAAATATCATGTGTTCTCACTTATACGCGGGATCTGAAAAGTGGATCTCTTGAAGATAGAATGCAGATTGGTGGGTACCAGAAGCCAAGAAGGGGTGGGAATGGGGAAGATAAAAAGAGGTTGATTAATGGGTACAAACATACAATTTGATAGAAGAAATACGACCTAGTGTTTGATAGATAGTAGGATGGCTAAAGTTTACAATAATCTATTACATATTTCAACTGTTTTTAACAAAACGAAAGACAACTGTGTAAGGTGATGGATATCCCTACTTACTCTTATTAGATCTTTACAAATTATATAAATTTATTATCACATGTCCCCCCCCACCAAAAAAATGGGTGAATTGTATAGTATGTGAATTATTTGTCAACAGAGCTGTAACCAAAAAGAGATGCTATCACAGCTTAAGACTTTTTAGTGTCCCCAACAATCACAATAATCATTAAAATATCCTCCATAGTAATAAATTTAATGTTTCTGCAGATTAATTTTTAGAAACTGCCAATTATTACTTAGAAATATGTATGGTAAATAGATGGGTGACCAAGTAAGAGCATATTCTTTTGGGGACAAGGGATATGACCATCAAGTCATGAAAATGGTTTTCTTTTTTTGAGATGGAGTCTCGCTCTGTCTCCCAAGCTGGAGTGCAGTGGAGCGATCTTGGCTCTCTGCAACCTCCGCCTCCAGGGTTCAAGTGATTCTCCTGCCTCAGCCTCCCGAGTAGCTGGGATCACAGGCGTGCACCACCACACCCACCTAATTTTTGTATACTTAGTACAGACAGGGTTCCATCATGTTGGCCAGGATGGTCTCGATCTCCTGACCTCGTGATCTGCTGCCTCAGCCTCCCAAAGTGCTGGGATTACAGGTGTGGGCCACCGCGCCCAGCGAGAATGGTTTTCTTATGTGGCTCTACAGGTTATAAAAGCAGTTTCAAAAGACAAATTCCGAAGAACATTTATTTGCCAGAATAAATGCATGTCCCCAAAAACACTATTTTAAAAGGGGCAGCATTCATTTAGATTAATAAATTTTTAAAGCACCAGACTTTTAAAACTACCACTTAAATAACCTAATGCCTAAAACTGAATATATTAGAAACTGAACTCGTTATCTTTCTCCAAGACCTACCTGAGATCCTTTCCCAATGCCACTATCAATGACACAGTACATTTGATATGTCAGGCTCAGAATTTTGCAGTATTCTGACTCCCAGTTCTAACCCCATATCTTACTTTTCTTCTTCCACAAGAGAGATCATGTTTTCTATTTTTACATTATTCCTACTTCTGTTTCCATATTATTCCACAGTACAATTGAAATACTGTACTCTTCAGCAATTCCCTCTACTTGAGTTTATCAAACATACAAAGTTGCCAAGGCAGCCTTAGTCAAACACTGTTTTCATTATATGACTCTCAACAGAAGTCCTGTCACCTATTGGATCAAATTTAAGTTTTTCAGCCTAGCCTTCAATATTGTCCCTTAATTCTTCTTCATTATCCCCACACATATAAACTTAACAAATCCTATCTCCTTACTACTCATCAGCAAAAATCATTCTATTTGTGGAGTACTGTTAAGATCGCTTGTTTGTCTCACTCAGTTCACATACTGTACTCACTGGTGCTCCCAACTTCACACCATTCCCTCCAGAGTTTTCTTCTGTCCCCTCCAGTCAATTTGTTACTCTTTCATTTCCTTCAAGATCCTTCTCCTCCATTAGGCCTAAATGACCCGACATAAATACTGCTGTATTTTGCACTCCTCAACTTAGAGATCATTCAGTAGTAGAACCATAAGAATCTCAAAGATAGACCAGACTAGAACTTCTTTTGTGTATGAATAATGTTCTAAGCAGAGGGTTAACTTTCATAAGATTGTTGTGTCAAATACTTTGGAAATCTGAGAGCTGACACATGGAAGCCCAGAGGTATCCTATAACTTGCCCTAGTTTTCAGTTTGGCAAGGACAAAGCCAGAATTTGAACCCCAGTCTCCTAGGTTCCCATCCAAAACGAAGACAAATCTAAAGATTACTGCCCAGGCTGGGCACGGTGGCTCACGCCTATAATCCCAGCACTTTGGGAGGCCGAGGTGAGCAGATCACAAGGTCAGGAGTTTGAGACCAGCCTGGCCAACATAGTGAAACCCCGTCTCTACTACAAATACAAAAAATAGCCAGGTGTGGTGGTGCACCCCTGTAATCCCAGCTACTCGGGAGGCTGAGGCAGGAGAATTGCTTGAACCCGGGAGGAGGAGGTTGCAGTGAGCTGAGATTGCACCACTGCACTCCAGCTCTGGTGACAGAGCAAGATTCCATCTCGGGAATGAATTAATGAATGCATAAATAAATAAATACATATTACTGCCCAGTAATATAACTCATGCTACATTTCACATTTTTGTTTTTGTAGAGGTGGGTCTCACTAAATCACCCTGGCTGGTCTCAAACTCCTGAGCTCAAGCAATCTTCTCGCTTCGGCCCCCCACAGAATGCTGGGATTACTGAGCCACTGCCCCGACCCATTATATATTTTTTAAAGCAGGACCCAAAGTTTATATATAACAGCAAGAGATTACAATTTAAGTAAGTGTGTGTGCTACGGTAATAGACACACAGAAAACAGAATGGGGTAATAAACCCCAATGTTAACAGTTACTTCCAGGTGGTGAAAATATGGTTGTATTTTCCAAATCCTCTATAATGAATACATATGAACTATTAATATGTTTAATTACAAAGTAATGCCCTAGACCCTGGTTGGAATAGTTTATGATGTACGGTCATATACTGAATTTATGACAGTAGTAATAACTCAAAAAGTTAAAACTACATGACATTATGAAGTCAAAGATACATTCCTCAACCTTGATTTTAACGTTTTCTCTCCACTGAGGGGGCAAACTGCAAGTTAATAAACTGGCAGCCAAGATCTTCTCCTAGTTTTTAAAGCACTGTCCTTTACCAAAGTGTTAGAAGCAATGAAAAGTTTCAGGATACCCAAGGAAGCAAACAAGAAACACAGTACAAAAAAGAAATACTATGGCAAAAAGGGAAAGAACAGCAATGTCACAGTGACAATACTGGAGGCAAAAACCAAGAACTACATGGCTCCTGGGGCTTGTCAACTCCAGTACTTAATTTAAATCACTGGTTCTCACACGAAGGATCAAGAGGCATAAAAAGTCACTAGAAATTCTGAACGTATTGAGAGATGGTCACAAGTTTGAAACAGTTATGTGGGATGGTAAGAGAGAATTACTGATCATATAAACAAATCAAGACTATTTCTTTTCCTTCTGAATCTTCTCCTGAAATGAAAATGTGAAATGAAAGCACAAAAGTTCTGGGAAGATTCATGTGATAAAAAAGTTCAGAACTACCAAAACAAGCTAATAATCTCATCTTTTCCTAACACTAAGTTTTTAATTGCAGTCCAAAATCCCTAATCCAAAACTTGTGGGACCAGACAAGATTCAGAAATCAGAAATTTTCAGATTTAGGAAAGGTTAATATGGTAAATGTTCCATATGTCACAAAATATTCCAACCAGAATTAAACACATAAGTATTTCTTCTTCTTCTTCTGTTTTTTTTTTTTTCGAGACGGAGTCTTACTCTGTGGCCCAGGCCAGAGTGCAGTGGCATAACCTCAGCTCACTACAATCTCTGCCTCCCAGGTTCAAACGATTCTACTGCCTCAGCCTACTGAGTAGCTGGGACTACAGGTACGTGTCGCCACGCCCGGCTAATTTTTGTATTTTTAGTGGAGACGGGGTTTTACCATGTTGGCCAGGCTAGTCTCAAATTCCTGACCTCAAGTAATCTCTGCCCGCCTCAGCCTCCCAAAGTGTTGAGATTACAGGTATGAGCCACCGCACTCGGCCTACTTTTTTTTTTTTTGAGACAGTCTCACTCTGTCGCCCAGACTGGAGTGCAGTGATGCAATCTCCACTCACTGCAACCTCCACCTCCTGGGCTCATGTGATTCTCGTGCCTCAGCCACTCGAGTAGCTGGGACTACAGACACATGCCACCATGCCCAGCTAATTTTTGTATTTTTAGTAGAGACAGGATTTCCCCACATTGGCCGGGCTGGTCTCGAACTGCTGGCCTTAAGTGATCCACTCGCCTCAGCCTCCCAAAGTGTTGGGATTACAGCTATAAAAAAAGAAAAGAAAGAGAGAGAAAAAAAAAAGAAAGAAATGAACCTGGAACTGATTCCATCTCAGAGGTGAGATCATGAGTTGATTTTGTTTCTTTCCTGATTTTCTAAATTGTCTGCAGTGAACATGTATATCATTTATAAAACAAGGCTTGTTTTATTAAATGGGGTTGAGGCAAGACCCAAGTATAGAAATTGACCAACTTGCAAATTCAGTTAAAAAGAAATAATAAGATCTTGTTCAGAGCTTAAAAGCCAAGAAAATAATTTAAAATAGCTTTAGGTTTAAAAGTTTTTACAAGTTTAGTACAAATTTTTTAACTAAATAACACCATTAGCAGTAGGGAAAAAAACTTACTTTCAATAGAACATTTATTCATTGACATTTAAAAAGTGATACTGTTTTATTAACTCATTTTTTAACTTGCTACCTCCCACCTCCACAATGCTTTTCTTACAGTATGACTCTGACACTCCTGTGAGAAGCAGATCCCATGTAACTGTCACTCTCTCCTTGAATCTGGCAAGCTTGTGATACTACAGAACTTCTAAGGCTTGGTCACAAAAAGTAATGCAGTTTCCAACTGGTTCTCTCTAGATGCTCACTCTTAGAAAACAGCCACCACCACGCTGCAAAGAAGCTCAAATTAGCCTATCTGGGTAGGTAGGTGTTCTGAGGGACAATCAACATCAATCACCAGCCATGTGAGTGAAGAAGCCTCCAGGTTCTAAGTACCAGCCATAAAGTCACCACCAGCTTTTGAATCTTCCCAGCTAAGGCTTAAGCAAGTCATCTGTGCAGTAACTGTCCTGTCTGAATTCCAACAGATCCACAGCACGATAAAATGGTTGTTTTACACCATTATGTTTTGGAATGGCTTACTACAAACACAACAAAAGGTAACCAGAAAAAAAGTGCCCTTTCCCAGTTTGGTAGCTTTACGTTACACACACACACACCACCCCTAAAATCAAGTTTTTCTCAACTTTAAGGAAGGTCCAATCCAATGTGCAATTTGGCAGACCTGTTTAAATAAGACAGTTTTTACCTAGGAGGCTTAACAATTCATCTCAAATATACCCTGAATACCTATGATACATAAGATACTTTCCTAGATTCCTAAGACACAAAGATGAATAACATATAGTCTGTAGTTAGAAGTTTACAATCTAAGAAGAGAATAAAATGGGTACACACATAGTTTATGAAAGTACCTAAGTGCCAAAATAGGATTATAAAGTTAACTCTGCCACAAATAGTTACAGCATCATTTTGGACTTATAAACAGCTTTTGGGTCCTTCAGGAAAGTAGATGGGCTTTAGTAAATGCCTAGAAAAAGAAGACTGGGAAAAAAAAAAAACCATGAAAAATGTGGGTCTCATTATATGTTATGTTTAGATTGTGAGATTATGAGTGTTTTCTGTTGTCCTTTTAAATTTCCTGTATTTGCCATGTTTTCTATAGTAAGTCATATATTAGATTTTTTGAGGAAAAAATATTAATCTTGATTTTTTTAAAACTGTGTTTAAACTACACTGAGAGGTCATGTAAGTAGTTAACAGGTAACACGTAAATTGGCTTGATATTTGCATGCTGAAGATGCAAAATAAATTTAGTATTTAAGGAAAAATGTTAGTGTAATAAAAATTTCATGTTACTTGTTTTGCTATTAATATCTGCTTATTTTCCCTTTCTTAGCCAACTATAAATATTTACACGTTCTTCTCAAATAACAGACAAAAACCCAGTAAGCTCTCCATCTTAGTCATGACATTCACTCTTTCTGTCTCCCTCCCTGTATCTGTCTGTCCCTCATTTCTAACTCTGCCCGTCTCTCTACATCTCTGATTACCCTGCTTTCTAACTCTGCCTAGGTGACTGTCCCTCTCTGTTTTTGACTTCTCTGTCTCTGACTGACCCTCCTCTCTCTCTGCCTATTGCATGTGTCTCTATGACATGTGTGTAGGTGTCCTTGAGCTCCTCTCTTGGATTCTGCCTTTCTGTCTCTCCCCCAGTTATCCACCTCATTTTTAATACATCCTTGCTGTTTACTTTTCCTTTTAATATTTATAAACAAGCAGAGTTGGTTTTATTAACCCTATTTTAAAGACAAGAAAACAGAAACAGGACGACTGGCATAAATTTGAGAAGTCAGGATGTAAATCCAAGTGCTTCCCTTCTTTCTTTAATACTCTTCTGGCATTCCATGGCAAAGAACTTGAAACAGCACAACTGCAAGCCAATATGAACATTACACACATTCAGATTCTTTTCTAAAAGACAAATGTGATATTAAGGAGTGCTACACACCTTTTGCCCACATTATTCACTCTGCACAGGTTAAATGGTCATGAACTGTCAGCCATTTGCCTATCCCAGAAATCCGTATCCTCATGTTCAGTTTGACCTGTGTTATTTGGAAACCTCACGATACCAGATACTACAATCTATTTTCCAACAGTGCTTCTCTGCTTCTGTTTTTATCCCTAGTCCCAACCCAGCCATATCTGGCATTAAAAAAAAGATACAAGGACAACAAATATTAATATAACTGAAGGGTGAATTTGAAGAATGAAAAACTATACAGAAGGCTAGCATGAGACAGTGAAAAATGGACACCACAAACTCGAAGCAATTGGTCCATGTTTTACTAAGAGAAAAGAAAATTCTCTCCAAATGCAGGCTTACTGCTGCTGAGTAACACCCTATAACTTTTCCTCTATCTAATGTTTTGACAACTGGAATTTCTCTGTAATTCAATAAGCTCTTGGGAGTTCCCCAAGCTTCATCCATCCTGCTGGGCTCATTACTGGATAACTCTAAATGTTTTCTGCACTAGCTAAGAGCACATTTCCTCGTGGGTAGCACAACAGAAGGAGTGTACTCTTTCAAGGTATGAATAGCCTAGCTCCATTTCTTCTCACTTCTCCTATAGGTGAGAAGTCTACAACAAATGTAATTCAACAACTAGAAGAAATGTCTAAATTATAAGCTTAGCTTACTGGGGTTGTCAAAGATCATCCTACAGGTCACGAGTTTTACACACAGTGTGAGGGCTAATCATACATTTATATAAGCTAATGAAAAATCTATACTTTTGCTTCTGGCACTAGTTCATTTACTTATGTCTAATGAGTTGCATTAGGGCCAAATAAAAAATATACCAGTCTTTTCATTCATTCTGGTGAGATATTTGTGAATAGTTAGCTTATGGAGCTAATGAGGACAAGGTCACAGACTCAAACTCCATGCTGGCCAATTAGCTTTGCTGTGTGTTTCTAGGTTCCATGGTCACAGTTAACAACCTTAACCTTGGCTAAGAAACACACTGATCATTGAAGCATTAGGGGAATGAATATAGATGTATCAACAAAATCCATACCTTTCAGAAAAAATAATAAAAATTAAAAATAGTAATAACAACACCCCGATCTTTAATATTATACTAAACCTGGCTAATATGTGCCTCATTTGAATAATCTTTAATCTTCTCAACCATGCAGGGTTAGTCTAATCTGTCTTCCAGATGCGGAGAAACTGAATTCAGAATGATCATATGAACCAAACTTATATCTAGTGAGCCTGGATTCAGACCTTGGTCTGTCTTGACTCCAAAGCATAGGTTATTGCCATAATGCTACATGGCCTCTCCAGAGTGCACCTCAGTGACCTAGGACAATCAACAAAAGGTTCCTATTCAGAACTATTCAGCACACTCATTACTGAGCATCCACTATACATGCTCACACACTACAGATGAGAATTAGTATACCTTCCAAAAATTCCTTTTAAGTAAAAAACAGTCAAGGAACAAAAGTGTTTAAATGACTTTTTTTTAATTTTTTTATAGAGACGAAGTCTCGCTTTGTTGCCCAAGCTGGTCTTGAACTCCTGGCCTCAAATGAGCCTACCTCAGAGGATCTCAAAGTGCTGAAATTACAGGAGTGAGCTACCACGCCCAGCCAAAAGTGTTTAAGATTAAAACATAAAGGAAAAAATAACACACTATAGCATACAAAGTAGATTTTAATGGAAGTGACTTTCTATTGTCATAGCTTTGTATACAAGTCTGGTGTGAAAAAATAGTTACCTTGCTGATTCATAACTAAAGGTAAGAAAGAAGCTGGCAAAACATAGCCCAGGCATACCACATCAAAAAAGAGAGTAAAGGAAACATTTCCTAAGCATCTGAATCTGCAGATATCTGGTAGTCAACACGGCACTTGAAGGAAGTAAAAAATATATACTTCAATTCTAAACTCCAAGACTTTGCCTTGACCAACAAACCATTTTTCTCTATAAGGCTTTCCTCCTTGGTTTTTCTCAACTCTCACTCCCTGCAGACACACACATGCCAATGCCATCATTAGCATCAGTCACTAAGAAATGCCACCTTGAAAAACTGAAGGTCACCAAGTCTCCCGGACCTTATCCAGTACGCTTAAATTTTAAAGTCAAATAGTCTGGCTTAAAAAAAATAAAAATAAAAATAAAAATAAGGCAGGAAGACAAAACTGTTCCATAAACGTCTATCCTAATCAATATCTGAGTCATAAAGATAGATAATTGTTCTGCCACAAGCTACAATGTACAGACGTGCATTCTTACTACAGGTTGTGAATGAAGCACCAGCTCAATTTCAACAAACTAGGTACAAAGCAACATTTGGAATCTCTAGAAAAACAGAAACACAGCAAAGCCCAATAACCTTGCACAACAGCATTTTAGGAACCTCTAAAATTGAAAAAAAATCTAGTATAATTTTTATATAAAATGCGATTGCTAAAAAACAAACTGCAATCCAAGAACTTCTATTTACAGTATTTTTCAAAGTTTGCGAATTAAGGATGACTATCCTCATTTTACAGATAAATGGAATTTCAGGAAAATACCTAAAATTATCATCATCACTATTATCATAATCAACAACAACAGCAACAAAATAATGAGAACTTTATTTGTACCCAGCACTACTAAGCCATTTATGGTCACATCTCATTTCATCTTTGTAGACACCTTGTGACATAACGCTATTTACCTCCATTTTAGAGATTAGTAAACAGGCTCAGAGAAGTCAACTGATTTGCCCAAAATCAAAAACTACAGGTTGAGAATCCCTAATCGGAAAATCCGAAATCCAAAATGCTTAAAAACTTTTTTTTTTTTTTGAGACGGGAGTCTTGCTCTGTCGCCAGGCTGGAGCGGTGTCGTGATCTCGGCTCACTGCGACCTCCGCCTCCCGAGTTCAAGCGATTCCCCTACCTCAGCCTCCTGAGAAGCTGGGACTACAGGCGCACGCCACCACGCCCAGCTAATTATTTTGTATTTTAGTAGCGATGGGGTTTCACCATGTTGGCCAGGATGGTCTCGATCTCCTGACCTCATGATCTGCCCGCCTCGGCCTCCCAAAGCGGCAGGATTACAGGCGTGAGCCACCGCGCCCAGCCCCAAAAACTTTTTGACACCACCAGTGGAAAATTCCACACCTGACCTTATGTGACAGGTCTTAGTCAAAATGCAATCCAAACTTTGTGTCATGCCCAACAGGGTCTCAATCTGTCGGCCAGGCTAGAGAGCAATGGCCCAATCTCTACTCACTGCAACCTCCACCTCCAGGACTCAAGCGATTCTCGTGCCTCAGCCTCCCGAGTAGCTGGGACTACAGGCATGCACCACTACACCTGGTTAATTTTTTCCATTTTTAATAGAGATGGGGTTTCGCTATGTTGCCCAGGCTGGTCTTGAACTCCTGAGCTCAGGCAATCTGCCTGCCTCAGCCTCCCAAAGTGCTAGGATTACAGGCGTGAGGCACCACGTCTGGACCCAAATTATTAAATTATTAAAAATACTATATAAAATTACCTTTAGGCTATGTATATAAGGTATATATGAAACCTAAATGAATTTCATGTTTAGACTAGGATCCCATCCCAAAGATATTTCACTATGTATATGCAAATATTCCAAAATCCGAAATTTGAAACACTCTGGTCCCAAGCATTTCAGATAAGGATACTCCAGCCTGTAGTAAGACACAGCACGAGGATGTGAACTCAAATTTGCTCAAATTTGTACACTAAGCTAATGCAACTTACTGTCATCCTCTCTTGTTTTTTGGACCATTTTCAAGTATTCTTCAATCAATAAATTCAGAATAAACACAGACTAAAAATACTTAACTACGCTTTCATACCCCTTTAAAAATTAATTGCAGAGGTTGGGCAAAGTGGGCACAGTGGCAAACGCCTGTAATACCAACACTTTGGGAGGCCCAGGCGGGAGGATCATTTGAGCCCAGGAGTCAGACCAATCTGGGCGACACAGTGAAATCCTGATTCTACCCAAAAAAAAAAAAAAAAAAAACTGATTGCAGAATTAGCATTCTCTGTAAGGGGAAAAATAAGACAATAAGCAACTTGCTTAGTCTCAAAGCTTGTTGTCAAAAAAAATTAAACAGATGGGATATTTGGCTATTTATATTCTGAATTTCAACTGTGACACAAGATCCGCTGGGGACAGATATTTGTTGTAGCACCACCGTTTCTGAGGAAGGTTTACTGCTTTATAGTTGTACCTGTGTGATACTGAAGGAAGGTTATAACAGCAAGAGTTAGTTGTGTGTGCTGAGGCAGAAGAGTCTAAATTCTGGTGGGCCTTAAAATCCAGATGAAGTTTTCAATTGACTCCACAGGTGGTAACGCCCTAAGGTCACCTCTTCACTAGGAACCTGGCATAGAAACATTTGTATGGTTCAGATTCGATTCCAAAGACACTTTCCCCCTATTTATTAACTAATTTGATCTTCGTATAGACATGAACCTGGTTTTAAAACTCAACTGACCTAGACTGGAGACTGCGGGATGGCAAGGTTATACCCGAAACATGCTTTAGAGTTCAAAGTTTTTGCAGGAATATCACTTCTGCTGAAGCCCACAACCCTGGAAGGCCGCAGGGCAAAGAACATTAACCCCACTTTTCAGACAACGAAACCGAGGCTGCGCTAAACAGACTACTGTACAAAAGATCACAGGTCCAGCCAAGTGGCGGACTGAGACTTCTCCCAGGATATCAGACTCCAAATCCTGTGCTCCTTCCCATACACAACTGAGAAGCGGCTGCACTCACAAACTTTAAAGATCGGACTTGGGGTTTTTCGCAGGCCTGCCAAGAAAAAGCAGAAAGTACATGCTCCTTTATAGATTGCTCACTCCCAGCCCGTAGCCCGGGGCTCCCGGGCAGCAGAGGAGGCTCAAAGGCGAGCCTCGAAGCGAAGCCCGAAAGCCGCCAGCAGCCCTGGGGGCCCACGCCCCCGCAGCCCCGAGGGGTCGCCAGGGACCCCGCTCAATACCTGTTGAAACCCAGAAAAAGCACGTCCTTTCCGCCAGGATCATTTGGGGCGAGCGCCTAAAGCGAGCACGAGCCCCGGTGAGGCAAAAGAGCCCCGGGAGGGTCCCTCTCAACCGCGGGCCCGCAGGGGTCGGAAGGCGGGAGCTTCCCAGTAACCTCCGCCCCAGGCAGCGGGCGGCCCCTCGCGTCACGTGAGGAAAAAAAATACCAGCAACAGACGAAGGAATGGAAGTCTTGTCCCGGGCTGTGAAGGGAGAAGTGGGGATTAAAAATCCTAGCTTGGGGTATGGAGGGAGGGGATGCGGGGCTGGTTGTTACCGGCACGCTGTTGCTCTCCGCTTCCGCCGTCTCCGCGAAGCTCTATCTCTTCCGCTCGCGCCGCGGGGGCGCGCGCCAGGCCTCGGCTCCGCCCCCCACCGCCGCGGGGCCTTCTGGGGGTTGTAGTTTCCGCGAGGCCCGGCCGCGCCCACTGAGTTCAGGTCACGTGGGGGAGAAGCTGGCAAAATGGCGAGTGGCGGAGCGTGTTTCTGCTCCTATCCCTTCAATCCTCCCTCATTCCTCTCGGCTATATACGTGCTCAAATCTCCTTACATTCCACTCAATCATACCATCTCACTTCCTCCGTTCACAGCCAAGTTTCTTGAAAAAGATAATCTACACTCTGTCTCTACTTGCTCATCTGTGTTCACTCCTCACCGCAGCTTCCGCCCCCATGGAAAATGCCTTGTCGTCATAAGTGTCCTTGTTGCCAAACTCATTGGAGGTATTTTCGGACTCATCTAACTCAAGCTTTAGTCATTTGACGCTATTGGGTATTATCACTTATTTTCTATGACACTATCCAGGTTTTCCTTCTCTGAATTCATTCTACTCTGTTTCCTTCAAGAATTGTTTTTCTAACTTACCTCTAAAATATTGGTGTTTTCCAGAGTTCTTAAAATTGGGGTGGGAGAGGGGACACTCCAGTCCCTTCTCACCTGAGCTCATTGTTTGTATTCCCAACTTCCTAGACAAACGGCTCCTCATCCATGCCCACAGGCATCTCAGGTGTCCTTGAAAAGTGAACTACTGCGGCCAGGAACAGTGGCTCATGCCTGTAATCCCAGCACTTTGGGAGGCCGAGGCAGGTGGATCACCTGCGGTCAGGAGTTCGAGACCAGCCTGACCAACATGGTGAAACCCTGTCTCTAACTAAAAGTACAAAAATTAGCTGTGCGTGGTGGTGGGCACCTGTAATCCCAGCTACCCAGGAGGCCAAAGCAGGAGAATTGCTTGAAGGAGAATTGCTTGAACCCAGGAGGCAGAGGTTGCAATAAGCCAAGATTGCGCCACTGCACTCCAGCCTGGGCAACACAGGGAGACTCTGTCTCAAAAAAAAAAAAAAGAGAAAAGTAAACTACTACCCCTCCTCCCTACTCATTAATATTCACTGTTTAACCTGATTCCTCCTTTCTCACTTCCTCTTCCTCCAATATTCAAATGGTCACCAAATGTTGGAGATTCTATTGTAGCAGGACAAGCCGCAGACAAAACCTCTCAGACACCGAGTTGTAGAACAAAGGACTTTATTCAGCTGGGAGCATCGGCAAGCTACTGTCTTAAAATCCGAGCTCCCCAAGTGCACAATTTCTATCCCTTTTAAGGGCTCACCACACTAAAGATTTCACATGAAAAGGTCGTGATTGATTGAGCAATCTGGGGGGTATGTGACAGGGGCTTCATGCAGTGGTAGTCAGTGTGAAACAGAATAGAGCACAATGTTCTTCCATACAATGCCTGGAATCTATGCTAAGTCATGAGTTGATTTTTAACTACTAGGTTTAGGCCAGGCAAGCCCAGGCCTGGTTTCAGGTCTGGTTTTAGGTCTGGTGCCTGGCGCCGGGCTGCCTGCCTTTGGTTTCACTTCCTTGTTTTTTTTTTCTTAAAACAGGTACTGAGTATAAAACAATATCAAACAATATGAGAGGGTCTCTTTCTTCTCTCACTATCTCCCAAGTACTCCTTGAATCTGTTCCTTCTTCAGGACTCTTAACTCATGACTCAGCTGCTCCTGTGGCCCCACCCAGAGGTGGACTCAGAGCATGAGGACTGTTTTCCACACCCCTATGATTTCATCCCCAACCCATCAGCAGCACCCATTCCCTAGCCCCCTGTCCACCAAAATGTCCATAAAAACCCTAACCTCTGAACCTTCAGGGAGATTGATTTAAGTGATAACTCTGTCATCAATTAAATTCTTTACTGCTCTGCCATGGTCTCAGTGAATTGGTTTTGTCTGCACAGTGGGCAGGAAAAACTCACCAGGCAATCAGAATCCAGTATTGTGGTTGGGAGGTTCAGTGAAAGAAGATTTATAGCATATCTTATTGTAGGGTAGGTGGACATGGGCATTTTTTAAAAAATTCCCGAGGAGGCCCACTGTGGTGGCTCATGCCTGTAATCTCAGCAACTGGGGAGGCTGAGGTGGGAGGATTACTTGAGCCCAGGAGGTCAAGACCAGCCTAGATAACATAAGGAGATCTCACCTCTACAAAAAAAATTTTTTTTAATTAGCCAGCCATGGTGGCACAAGCCTGTAGTCCTAGCCACTTGGAAGGCTGAGGTGGGGAGATTGCTTGAGCCCAAGAATAAAGTTATGGTGGGCCATGATTGTGCCACTGCCCTCCAGCCTGAGCAATCCTGTCTCAAAAAAATTAAAAATGAAATAATGTTCCCTGGTTATTAAGTCATTCAACAAAATACGTTTTGTTGCTTGCTATGTACCAGTGCTGGGTACTGAGAAAACAACAGTGAACAGAATATTACCTGCCCTTGTGGAGTTTACATTCTCTTGGAAGAGACAGATATTAAATGATTTTGTACCAAAAATCAAAACCAACAAAAAACCCATAGTTACCAGCTGTAATAAGAATTATGGAGGAAAAGTATTATAATTGGTCCCTTTCCCCTTCTCTCCCACCTGCCCCAGCCCAGATTGGGAATCAGTTTATGTTCCTTACCCTATCAAACAAAGCCTGTCAGGAGCTAATCTCCTCCTACTCCCTCCCATAGACACCTTAGATTTACCAAACTGCTGTAGCGCTTGCTCTTTAACCTTTGCATAAGCTGTCCCTCTGTTTGGAAAACCCTCTCCCTTCTCCCTTGACTAACTTATACTGCTGTCTAATTCTCCTCTGTGGGATTCAGAGGAAACCCAGTAGAACACCAGCCACACAAAAGGATTTTCTGAGGATTGTGCTGAGTCAGATGATAAGCCTCAGGCATTACAGCAGTGGGCTCAGTAGGGTACCCAGAAATAGTGAAATGTGGCCTGCAGGGAACTGGACTGTGTTATCTAGTTTAGAGGTATCAGGCCAGAGCCAACATACCCACCCTTCAAAACACGAGTCAAGTATCATCTCCTCCAGGAAGCCTTTGCTGAACTCGGCCCCCCACCCCCACCAAGACAAATTAGTGCTCCTTTCCTGGGCACTCATCCCACCCATGTTGGCCTCTCTTCCAGTGATATGCTAGAGCCAGCTCATACCAACTTTGTTATTTATTATTTATTTATTTAATTTTTTAATAGAGACGAGTTATCACTCTGTTGCCCAGGCTGGTCTCGCACTCCTGGGCTGAAGCAGTCCTCGCACCTTGGCCTCCCAAAATGCTGAGATTACAAGCATGAGCCACTACCCCCAGCCTCATACCAGCTTTAAAGAGACAACTGTTAGATGTTCAGGAATTTTTGCAAGCCGGTTTAAGCCATTGGTAGTTTGAAATCTGCTGTGATTTGTAATATGTGTGTGTGTGTGTAAATACGCCATGGAAATCAGCAAATGACAAATCAGGGCTTCTTTTTGTTGTTGTTGCTGTTGAAGAGCCAGTTTACTAGCATATTGATGCCTTTGTCATATCACACATCTACATTATATTGTAATGTCCACTCCCCTATTAGAAGAATTCCTTGTATCAACTTCATTGAGCAAATATGTATTGATTTTTATTACTGTGCACCAGAGACTTAGCAAGGTGATAAGGGGGCAAGCAGTAGAGAACACACAGGCGTGGTCCCTACTGTAATGGAGCTTACAATCTAGCAGATAAGACAAGAAATAAGCAAAGAACTCTGTACTTTCAAACGGAGCAGGCTGCTATGCAGTAGAATATCCTGGCCATGAATGACGGTTGATATGGTTTGGATTTGTGTCCCAATCCAAATCTTATGTCGAATTGTAATCACCAATGTTAGAAGTTGGGCCTGGTGATTGGATCATGTGGGTGTATTTTCCCTTGCTGTTCTCGTGACAGTGAGTTCTCATGAAATCTGATGGTTTAAAAGTGTGCGGCACCTCCCCCTCTCTTTCTTTCTCCTATTCCAGAAATGTAGGATGCACCTGCTTTCTGTTCACCTTCTGCCATGATTGTAAGTTTCCTGAGGCCTCTCTGGCCATGCTTCCTGTAGAGCCTGCAGAACCATGAGACAATTAAACCTCTTTTCTTTATAAATTACCCAGTCTCAGGTAGTTCTTTATAGGAATGCAAGAACCAATGACTACGGTGGTGGCCATAAAATACTACACTACTTTAACAAGGTGGTCTAAGGAGACCTCTCTGAGTAGACAGCCTTTCCACTGAGCACTGAAGGATGAGAAAGAGATGGAGAACCGGAGAAAGTGTGCTCCAGCCAAAGGGATCAGACCACACAAAGAAAGAGCCAGGCTGTTTGAGGGACAGAATGGTCCGTTTTTCTGGGGTAGAGAGAGTGTAGGTTGAGTGGTCTAGATGACCTGAGGTGGTAATTAGAGCCAGATATGCACATCCTCAAGGCCATGGTCAGAACCCTGGATTAAATTATAGCCACCAAAAAAGGGGGTTTTAAAAAGGGGATGATGTTATCTGATTCACATTTTAATGAAATTGCTCCTGCTTTGGTTTAGAAGATTGGAGTAGAAGTGGGAGCCCATCTATTGCAGTAGGCTAGGTGAGAAATAATGAAACAAAGTGCTTGCAGAGGGATGGAGAGAAGTGGGTGGATTTGATCTTTTGAGTCAACTTGCTGATGGATTGAATATAGGAGAGGATGGACTGGTGAAGGAAAAAGAGGACCCAAGGGCACTAATAGGTTATATCCATCTCTGTATCTTCAGCCCATAGGTTATATCCATCTCTGTATCTTCAGCCCCTAGAATTAGGCCTTGCACATAGTAGGTATACTATAACTGTGTCAAATAAACTTATCTATTTTACGTGCTAAACTCTGTGCCCCATCACTGTCACATTCCTTAATACAGGACCTCTACTAGCCCATATAGTAGTGTTATGAAAATTAGGAAAAAGTGCTCCCTTCCTTCAGATGGTCATGGCCCATCACCAGGGTGCAGAATATGGACTAGTTTTCAGCTACCACTTACCCCCTCAGCTGGTGCCTCTGTGCAGTGCACAGTCTGCACAACCACATACAGCAGCGCCAGCTTAACATCCCTCGGAGATGGCTTTGTGGCATTAAGCCCAGTATTTATGGGGAGAATTTGAGGTCCAGGGGAAGGAAGCTGCTTGCCTGGGGTTGCCAGAGCTACTCAGAGCTGCTGCTATGACTGAGATTCAAACCTCTGCCCTCTGAATCCCTATGGGCTCTTTAGCCTCGGAGCCACACTGTCTCTCCCAAATCACTCAGCCTATCAATAAAACACTAAATTCAAAATGGTGACTTTGCTTCCTCGAGTTTCTCATCTGTCTCAGTTACTATTGTTAGAGTATTTCACATTTACATAGTATCCAGTATGTGCTCAGTGCCTTACAAAATACCATAAAGGAATATGAAACCAAAGGACCTTGTGTGTGTTTTTTTTAACGGAATAAATAAGAAATGGCTGGTTTAAAAGGCCCTTAGCTCCTAGATAAAATAAGCTGTGGTATATTGGTTTAGAGTGATGCTATAAGCAATATATTTTTTTTAATTGCTCATGTGCGAGCTGTTTTTCTTTTGCATCCCGGACAAGAAGGAAGAAATATTGGAGCAGCTGGCTTCAGAAATGCAAAGTAGGGAGAAGGTCAGGGGTGGGTCTCAAAGACATAAGGAAGAGAAAGAAACACCCTAGAGGAGGAAATGCACTGTCGCTTCATAATGAATAGTATTTAACAGTTAACAAGGGCTCAATGTGTGCCAGGAGCTGCACTAAACCCTTTACATGCCTGATTGAAGTCAATCCTCACACAGCCCTACCAGGTAGGATCTATAAATGCCATCATTTTACATTGGAGGAAGCTGAGGCAGAGAGAGATTACATAATATGCCCAAGGTTATGCAGCTAATAAGTGACAAACCTGAGATTTGAACCAAGACAGTGTGGCTCCAGAGTCTGAGCTGTCAACTACTGTTGTATACTGCCTCTAATGCAGATGTTCCTGGTGCCAAGTGCCCTGTTTCAACAGTGTGACCCTTTCAAGTCCTGCGATAGCTAATAGAGGATATCTGGTTCTCAGACACTTAGGAATTGTGTTGCCTGTCTGCTCAGTGATAAGGGCAGGGTTATCTGCAGCCTAGCTTCAAAATGGACAGTTTGAACAAGGGATATATAAGACAAAAAGGGTGTTTTTAAGGTTATATAAAAGACCAAACCCTGCTGGGGGACATTTTACAATCTCCTCTGAGTTTCAGTATTCTCCCAATGTAATACCCTAATTACCCGTATGGTATGGAAGATGGAGGAGAAAATGTTATCAGGAGAGCAGGATTAAATAAGCCTTCCCCTTGGAAATGTGGGCTCTGATTGGTCCCTCCTAACTTGAGGATTCTTTCTTTTTGTGACTTTCAGTTCATGAGCACAGAGGATCCAAATTTTACTGGGCTTTTAGGTATTGGATTCTCCCCTCATGGCTGGTGTGGGCAAGTGCTGCTATTTAGAACCACAGGAGTCTCATGCATCAACTGGAGGACAGGTACGATTTTGGGGGACAATAGGAGGGCAGGCCATCAACACATAGCTTCCATTTAATTCCTGAGGAAAAGCAGGATAGAGAACTCTGACAGACCCCAAAGTCTAGGTCAGGAACCCAGAGAACTCTAGCTCTAATTCAAGCCATCTTAAGAAGGGCATGGTAGCAACTATTGCTTGGGTGAATCTCTGTGCTTGAGATCATAGCATCAGATGGTAATATCCAATTGTGAGTTATACCAGCACTTCTCCCCACCCCGCACCATATCCATACACTCCCTCACAATTAGCTTTACTGCACCAAGGGTGGTCTAGCCACTTCTTGATCTCAAGGCTTGCATGTCTAAACTATCCAATGCCACAATGCCCATTTCAGGGGTAGGGCTTGGCAATATTATGGCAATATTATGCCCACATTCATCTTGACTGTATTATCTGAGAACAAAGACTCCTTAGAGCTGTAATTGATAAATACTCTGGTAATTTCTTCCACTTAGAACCTCACAGCTCAGCTCTGACCAAGCCAGCCAGATATTTAGAGCTGGACTTTTTGGTTCTAACATGCCCCGATTTTGACATCTCAACTCCTGTCTCAGGATGTGCAGCAAGCCACATCTCTCACCCCAAGGTGCTGCCAAGGGCCCGTGGCATTGATTAGAAGCTGTGCTGAGCACCTAGCAGGAGCTAGAAGGCAAAGCAAATGGATACAGAAACAAACTTGAGACTAGGACCCTGCAAATGTCTACTGCTATAAAGCATGTAACCTTAGATGATTCACTAAAACACAGTTTCCTCATCTGTAAAGTGGAGACCCACCAAGACCACCTGTCTCATCAGGCAATCATGAACATTTAGTCATATAATGGATAGGAAATGGTTTCATAAACTAGCTAACAAGGAAAAAGGTAAATGTATATTACATAAAGTTTTGCTCCTAAGGGACAGATCAGGGTGAGGAACAATTAGATTTTTTAAATCGCGATGCTGATTCTTTTTTCAGTCAGGAGATTGGTAGAGACTGAGTGACACTTCTTCAAGGTTTCCTTCCCAGGACACAACTTCTCAGTTCCAGACCCTCTCCCTTGGCCCCACAGCACTCAAAAAGGCATGGTCCCCAATCAACTGCCACCTAGTGCCTTGCATATACAGTTGGCTCTCCATGTCTATGAGCTCTGCACCTACAGATTCAACCAACCTTGGATAGAAGATGTGGTTAGATTTAAGATGGTTGCATCTGTACTGAACCTGTACAGACTTTTTTTCTTGTCATTATTCCCTAAACAATCGGTATAACAATAGTTTACATGGCATTTACATTGTATTAGGTATTGTAAGTAACCTAGAGATGATTTAAAGCATACAAAAAGGGATTAAGATGGCAGATAGGAGGCAAGATTAGCTTGTAGTCCCTGTTTAGAGGGACAGAGCAGCATGTGGAGACTCATATCATAAACTTCTGCTCCAATAACTACCACAGGAACGTACCAGGAAAGCCGAGATAATCCACAGACCCTTCGAAGGAACTGGATCACCGCTGCAGGCTCCCTGAGACATGGAAAAACTGTGAGTCTGCTTACTTTCTCAAGGGGGAGGCTTGTGGTTTGGGGCAAGTTCTCAGTCCTGATCACCGGCTGCCTGGAAACAGACTCCGTGCTGTTTGGGGAAGGGGTGGGCACAGTATGAGTAAGACCAGCCTTGAAAACTGTGGGCTACATGGGAGTGGGGTGAGGCCTATGACTGCCAGCTTTCCCTCACTCCCCTGGCAGATTGTATGACTCAGCAGAGGCAGCCATAATCCCCCTAGGAATATAACGCCATTGGACTGGGAACCACACCCCCATCCCCCACAGCAGCCACAGCAAGCCCCACCCAAGGGGAGACTGAGCTCAGACACAACTATCCCTGCCCCCATCTGGTGGTCTTTCTCTACCCGCCCTGTTAGCCAAAGACAAAGGTCATAATCTCTTGGGAGTTCTATGGCCTTACCCACTGCCTGAGAAACATGAATACTTAACCAGGTGAACCTAGGGCAAGTCTGCATCCTCCCTATAGGACTGCAGCTGATGCACTCTTGAAAGCACCACTTCCTGGTTTGATATAGTTTGGCTGTGTCCCCACCCAAATCTCACCTTGAATTGTAATAATCCTCACGTGTCAAGGGTGGGGCCAGGTGGAGATAATTGAATCATGGGGGCCGTTTCCCCTGTACTGTTCTGGTGGTGGTGAATAAGCCTCATGAGATCTAATGGTTGTATAAATGGGAGGTCCCTGCACAAGCTCTCTCGTGCCTGCCACCATGTAAGATGTGACTTTGCTTCTCTTTTGCCTTCCTCCATGATTGTGAGGCCTCCACAGCCATGTGGAACTGTAAGTCCAGGCCGTTAAACCTCTTTCCTTTATAAATTACTCAGTCTCAGGTGTCTTTATTAGCAGTGTGAGGACAGACAAATACAGTAAATTGATAACAGGTAGCAGGGTGCTGCTGTAAAGATACCCAAAAATGTAGAAGCGACTTTGGAACTAGGTAACAAGTTGAAACAGTTTGGAGAGCTCGGAAGAGGACAGGAAGATGTGGGAAAGTTTGGAACTTCCTAGAGACTTGTTGAATGACTTTGACCAAAATGCTGATACTGCTATGGATAATGAAGTCCAGGTTGAGGTGGTCTCAGATGTTGCTGAGGAACTTGTTGGGAACTGGAGTAAAGGTTACTCTGCTACATTTTAGCAAAGAGACTGGCGACATTTTCCCCTGCCCTAGAGATCTGTGGAACTTTGAACTTGAGAGAGATGATTTCAGGTATCTAGTGGAAGAAATTTCTAAACGGAAAAGCATTCAAGAGGTGACAGACCATAAAAGTTTGGAAAATTTGCAGTCTGATGATGCAGTAGAAAAGAAAAACCCATTTTCTGTGGATAAATTCAAGCCTGCTGCAGAAATATGCATAAATAACAAGGAGTCAAATGTTAATCACCAAGACAATGGGGAAAATGTCTCCAGTGTATGTCAGAGACCTTTGAGCAGCAGCCCCTGCCATCACAGGTCTGGAACCTCAGAGGAAAAAATGGTTTATTGAGCCAGGCCCATGCAGGCTGCTCAGGATGTACAGCCTAGAAACTTGGTGCCCTGCATCCCAGCTGCTCCAGCTGTGGGTAAAAGGGGTCACGGTACAGCTCAGGCCATGGCTTTGGAGGGTGCAAGCCCCAAGCCTTGGCACCTTCCATGTGATGTTCAGCCTGCAGGTGCACAGAAGTCAAGAATTGAGGTTTGGGAACCTCCATCTAGACATCAGAGGATGTATGGAAATGCCTGAATGTCCAGGCAGAGGTGTGCTGCAGAGGCATAGCCTTCATGGAGAACCTCTCTGCTAGGGCAGTACAGAAGGGAAATGTGGGGTGGGAACCCTCACACGGAGTCCCCACTGGGGCACTGCCTAGTGGAGCTGTGAGAAGATGGTCACCATCCTCCAGATCCCAGAATGGTAGATCCACTGACAGCTTGCCCTGTGCACCTAGAAAAGCTGCAGACACTCAATGCCAGCCCATGAAAGCAGCCAAGAGTGGGGCTATACCCTGCAAAGCCAGAGGGGTGGAGCTGCCCAAGACCATGGGAACCCATCTCTTGCATCACCATAACCTGGATGTAAGACATGGAGTCAAAGAAGATCATTTTGAAGCTTTAAGATTTGATTGCCCTGTTAGATTTTGGACTTGCATGGTGGCTGTAGTCCCTTCATTTTGGCCAATTTCTCCAATTTGGAATGGGTGTATTTACCCAATGCCTGTACCCCCATTGTATCTAGGAAGTAACTAACTTGCTTTTGACTTTACAAGCTCATAGGTGGAAGGGGCTTGCCTTGTCTCAGATGAGACTTTGGACTGTGGACTTTTGAATTAATCCTGAAATGAGTTAAGACTTTGGGGGACTGATGGGAAGGCATGATTGGTTTTGAAATGTGGGGACATTAGATTTGGGAGGGGCCTGGGAAGGAATGATATGGTTTGGCTGTGTCCCCACCCAAATCTCACCTTGAATTTTAATAATCATCCCCATGTGTCAAGGGTGGGGCCAGGTGGAGATAACTGAATCATGAGGGCACTTTCCCCATACTGTTCTAGTGGTAGTGAATAAATCTCATGAGATCTGATGGTTTTGTAAATGGGAGTTGCCCTGCAAAAGCTCTCTCTTACTTGCCACCATATAAGACATGACATTGCTCCTCATTTGCCTTCTGCCATGATTGTGAGGCCTCCCCAGCCATGTAAAACTATGAGTCAATTAAACCTCTTTCCTTTATAAATTACCAAGTCTTGGGTTTGTCTTTATTAGCAGCATGAGAACAGACTATTAGATAGCTGGAGGCCAATGAACACAAACCCAGAACACTAAACAAAAACACAATCAAGGATCCTTACAGAGTCCACTTGACTCCCCTGCTAACTCCACCACAGCAGGTGCTGGTATTCATGGCTGCAAGATCTGAAGATGAATTACATCACAAGACTTTTTGCAGACACTCCCTGGTACCAGCCCAGAGCCTGGTAGCTCTGCTGGGTGGTTAGGCCCAGAGGAGCAAAAACAATCACTACAGTTTGGCTCTGGAAGCTCCATTCCTAGGGGAAGAGGAAGAATACCACATCAAGGGAGCACCCCACAGAACAAAAGAATCTGAACAGCAGCCTTGAACCCCAGATCTTCCCTCTGACAAAGTCTACCCAAATGAGAAGAAACCAGAAAAACAATTCTGGTAAGATGATAAAACAAGGTTCTTACTACCCCCATCCCACCCCAAAGATCATACCAGCTCACCAGCAATGGATCCAAACCAAGACGAAATCTCTGAATTGCCAGAAAAAGAATTCAGAAGGATGATTATTAAGCTATTGAGATACTCAAGGAGGCACCAGAGAAAGGTGAAGTCCAACTTAAAGAAATAAAAAACATAATACAAGATATGAAAGTAAAATTCTTCAGTGAAATAGATAGCAAAAACATGAAACAATCACAACTTCTGGAAATCAAGGACACACTTAGAGAAATGCAAAGCGCACTGGAAAGTCTCAGCTATAGAATCAAACAAACAGAAGAAAGAACTTCAGAGCTCTAAGATTAGACTTTTGAATTAATCCAGTCTATCAAAGACAAATAAAAAAGAATTTTAAAAAAAATGAACAAAGCCTCCAGGAAGTTTGGGACTGTGTTAAATATCCAAACCTAAGAATAATTGGTGTTCCCAAGGAAGAAGAGAAATCTAAAGGTTTGGAAAACATATTTGAGGAAATAATTACGGAAAAATTTCCCAGACTTGCTAGAGATCTAGACATCCAAATCCAAGAAGCTCAAAGAACACCTGGGGAATTCATTGCAAAAGGATCATTGCCTAGGGACATAGTCATCAGGTTATCTAAAGTCAAGATGAAGGAAAGAATCTTAAGAGCTGTAAGGTGAAAAGCATCAGGTAGCCTATAAAGGAAAAACCTATTAGATTACAGAAGACTTCTCAGCAAAAACCCTACAAGCTAGAAGGGATTGGGTTCCTATTTTTAGCCTCCTTAACGAAACAATTGTCAGCCAAAAATTTTGTATCCAGCAAAACTAAGCTTAAAAATGAAGGAAAGGTATAATCTTTTCCAGACAAACAAATGCTGAGAGAATTTGCCACTACCAAGCAGGCACTACAAGAACTGCTAAAAGGAGCTCTAAATCTTGAAACAAATGCTGAAAATACACCAAAATAGAACCTTCTTAAAGTATACATCTCACAGGACCTATGTAACAATAACATGATAAAAAAAAAACCACACACACAAGGTATTCAGGCACAGTGAATAGAATAATACCTCACATCTCAATACTAATGTTGAATATAAATGGCCTAAATGCTCCACTTAAAAAAAAAACAGAATAGCCGAATGGATAAGAGTTAACTAATCAAGTTTTTGCTGTCTTCAGGAGACTCACCTAACACATAAGAACTCACATAAATTTAAGGTAAAGGGGTGGAAAAAGATATTCCATGCAAATGGACATCAAAAGTGAGCAGGAGTAGCTATTCTCATATCAGACAAAACTTTAAGGCAACAGCACTTAAAAAAGACAAAAAGGAACAATATATAATGATAAAAGGACTAGTCCAACAGGAAAATGTCACAATTCTAAGTACATATGCACCTAACACTAGAGCTCCCAGATTTATACAACAATTACTACTAGACCTAAGAAATGAGGTAGATGGCAACATAATAATAGTGAGAGACTTTAATACTCCACTGACAGCATTAGACAAGTCATCAAGACAGAAAGTTAACAAAGAAACAATGGACTTAAACTATACCCTAGAACAAATGGACTTAACAGATATTTACAGAACATTCTACCCAACAACTGCAGAATATACATTCTATTTATCAGCATATGGAACATTCTCCAAGATAGACCATATGATAGGCCACAAAACAAGTCTCAGTAAATTTAAGAAAATCAAAATTATATCAATTACTTTCTCAGGCCACAGTGGAATAAAATTGGAAATCAACTCCAAAAGGAAGCCTCAAAACCATGCAAATACATGGAAATTAAGCAACCTGCTCCTGAATGATCATTGATTGGGTCAACAATGAAATTAAGATGGAAATTTAAAAGTTTTTTGAATGAACAATAATGGTGACACAACCTATCAAAACCTCTGGGATACAGCAAAAGCAGTGCTAAGAGGAAAGTTCGTAGCATTAAATGCCTACATCAAAAAGTCTGAAAGAGTGCAAATAGACAATCTAAGGTCGTGCCTCACAGAAATGGAGAAACAAGAACAATTCAAACCGAAACCCAGCAGAAGAAAAAAGACCAGAGCAGAACTAAATAAAATTGAAACAAAAAACAAACAAACAAAAACTCAAAAGATAAATGAAACAAAAAGCTAGTTCTTTAAAAAGATAAATAAAATTGATAGACCATTAGCAAGATTAACCAAGAAAAGAAGAGAGAAGAGCCAAATAAGCTCAATTAGAAATGAAATGGGAAATATTACAACTGATACCACAAACAGACAAAAGATTATTCAAGGCTACTATAAACACCTTTACATGCATAAACTAGAAAACCTAGAGGAGATGGATAAATTCCCGCAAATATACAACCCTCCTAGATTAAGCCAGGAAGATATAGAATCTCTGAACAGACCAATAACAAGCAGTGAGATTGAAATGGTAATTTTTAAATTGCCAGAAAAAAAAGTCCAGGACCAGATGGATTCACAGCTGAATTCTATCAGACATTCAAAGAAGAATTGGTACCATTCCTATTGACGCTATTTCCACAAGATAAAGAGGGGATCCTCCCTAAATCATTCTATGAAGCCGGTATCACCCTGATACCAAAACCAGGGAAGGACATAACAAAAAAAAAAAGAAAACTACAGAGCCATATCTCTCATGAACACAGATGTAAAAATCCTCAACAAAATACTAGAGAATGAAATCCAACAGCATATCAAAAAGATAATCCACCATGATCAAGTGGGTTTCATACCAGGGATGCAGGGGTGGTTTAACATATGTAAGCCAATAAATGTGATACACCGCATAAACAAAATTAAAAACAAAAATCACATGATCATCTCAATAGATGCAGAAAAAGCATTTGACAAAATCCAGCATCCTTTTTTGATCAAAATCCTCAGCAAATTGGCATAGAAGGGACATACTTTAAGGTAATAAAAGCCATCTATGACAAACACAGAGCCAACAATATACTGAATAGGGAAATGTTGAAAGCATTTTCCCTGAGAATTGAAAAAGAGAAGGATGCCCACTTTTACCACTTCTGTTCAACATAGTACTGGATGTCCTAGCTAGAGAAATCAGACAAGAGAAAGAAATAAAGTGCATCCAAATCAGTAAACATGAAGTCAAACTGTCACTGTTTGCTGATTGCATTAGTCTGTTCTCATGCTGCTAATAAAGACACACCTGAGACTGAGTAATTTATAAAGGAAAGGGGTTTAACTGACTCACAGTTCCACATGGCTGGAGAGGCCTCACGAACATGATGGAAGGCAAATGAGGAGCCAAGTCATGTCCTACATGGCAGCAGGCAAGAGAGAGCTTGTTCGGGGGAACTCCCATTTATAAAACCATCAGATCTTGTGAGACCTATTCACTACTAACAGAACAGTATGGGGGAACCACCCCCATGATTCAACTATCTCCACCTGGCCCTGTCCTTGGCACATGTGGATTATTACCATTCAAGGTGAGATTTGGGTGGGGACACAGCCAAACCATATCACCGATGATATGATCATATACCTGGAAAACCCTAAAGACTCATCCAGAAAACTCCTAGAACTGGTAAATGAATTCAGCAAAGTTTCAGGATACAAAATTAATGTACACAAATCAGTAGCTCTGCTATATACCAACAGCAACCAAGCTGATAATCAAATCAATAACTCAACTCCTTTTACAGTAGCTGCAAAAAAAAAAATACTTAGGAATATACCTAACCAAGGACGTGAAAGACCTCTAAAAGGAAAGCTACAAAACACTGCTGAAAGAAATCATAGATGACACAAACAAATGAAATCACATCCCATGCTCATGGATGGGTAGAATCAATATTGTGAAAATGACCATACTGTTAAATGCAATATACAAATTCAATGCAATTCCCATCAAACTACCACCATCATTCTTCACAGAACTAGAAAAAACAATCCTAAAATTCATACAGAACCAAAAAAGGAGCCTGCATAGCCAAAGCAAGACTAAGAAAAAGAACAAATCTGGAGGCATCACATTACCCAACTTCAAACTATACTATAAGGCCATAGTCAACCAAACAGCATGGTACTGGTATAAAAATAGGCACATAGACCAATGGAACAGAATAGAGAACCCAGAAATAAAGCTAAATACTTACAGCCAACTGATTTTTGACAAAGCAAACAAAAACAAAGTGGGGAAATGACACCCTATTCAACAAATGGTGCTGGCATAATTGGCAAGCCACACGTAGAAGAATGAAACTGGATCCTTATCTCTCACCTTATACAAAAATCAACTCAAAATGGGTCAAATACTTAAATCTAAGACCTGAAACCGTAAAAATTCTAGAAGATAACATTGGAAAAGCCCTCTAGACGTTGGCTTAGGCAAAGACTTCGTGACTAAGAACCCAAAAGCAAATGCAACAAAAACAAAGATAAACAGATGAGATTTAACTAAAAATTTCTGTCCAGAAAATGAAATAATCAGCAGAGTTAACAGACAACCCACAGAGTGGGAGAAAATCTTCACAATCTATACACCCATCCAAGGACTAATATTCAGGATCCACAAATAAATCAGCAAGGAAAACAAACAGTCCCATCCAAAAGTGGGCTAAGGACATGAATATGCAATTTGCAAAAGAAGATGTACAAATGGCCAACAAGTATATGGAAAAATGCTCAACATCACTAATGATCGGGGAAATACAAATCAAAACCCCAATGTGATACCACCTCACTCCTGTAAGAATGGTCATAATTAAAAAAATAATAGATGTTGGCATAGATGCAGTTAAAAGGGAACACTTTTACACTGTTGGTGGGAATGTAAACTAGTACAACCACTAGGGAAAACAGTATGGAGATCTACTGTTTGATCCAGCAATCCCATTGCTAGGTATCTACCCAGAGGAAAAGAAGTCACACGAAAAAGACACTTGCACATGCATGTTTATAGCAGCACAATTTGCAACTGCAAAAATATGGAAGCAGCCCAGATGCCCATCAATCAACAAGTAGATAAAGAAATCCTGGTGTACGCATGTTCTCACTCACAGGTGGGAATTGAACAATGAGAACACATGGACACAGGAAGGGGAACATCACACACCGGGGACTGTTGTGGGGTTGGGGGAGGGGGGAGGGATAGCAGTAGGAGATATACCTAATGCTAAATGACGAGGTAATGGGTGCAGCACACCAACATGGCACATGTATACATATGTAACAAACCTGCACATTGTGCACATGTACCCTAAAACTTAAAGTATAATAATAATAAAATTTAAAAAAAAAGAAATCCTGGTGTATATATACCATGGAATACTACTCAGCCATAAAAAGGAATGAAATAATGGTATTTGCAGCAACCTGGATGGAATTGGAAACCATTATTCTAAGTGAAATAACTCAGGAATGGAAAACCAAACATCATATGTTTTCACTCATATGTGGGAGCTAGCTAAGCTATGAAGATGCAAAGGATGATACATTGGACTTTGGGGACTCGGGGGCAAGGGTGGGGTGTGGCAAGAGATAAAAGACTACACACTGGGTACAGTGTATACTGCTTGAATAATGGGTGCACCAAAATCTCAGAAATTACCACTAAAGAACTTATTCATGTAACCAAATACCACCTGTTCCCCAAAAACCTATAGAAATTGAAAATAAATACATAAGGCCGGGCACTGTGGTTCACACCTGTAATCCAGCACTTTGGGAGGCCGAGGCTGGTGGATCACTTGAGGTCAGGAGTTCGAGACCATCCTGGGCAACATGGCAAAACCCTGTTTCCACCAAAAAATACAAAAAATAGCCAGGCTTGGTGGCGTTCACCTGAAGTCCCAACTACTCAGGAGACTAAGGCAGGAGAATCACTTGAACCCAGGAGGCAGAGGTTGCAGTGAGCTGGGATCATGCCACTGCATTCCAGCCTGGGTGACACAGCAATACTCCATCTAAAATAAATAAATACATAAAATAAAAATAAATACATAAATATATAAATACATAAATAAAAATAAAGTATACGAGAAAATGTGTGTAGGTTATATGCAAATACTACACCGTCTTTATTTGTTTTATAGACAGTCTACTCTGCCACCCAGGCTAAAGTACAGTGCTGCAATCATAGCTCACTGCAGCCTCAACCTCCTGGGCTCAAGCAATCCTTCCACCTCAGCATCCTGAGTAGCTAAAACCACAGACAAGTGTAACCATGCCCAGTTAATTTTTTAAAAATAATTTTGTAGGCATGAGGATCTTGCTTTGTTGCCCAGGCTGGTCTTGAACTCCTGGCTGCAAGGAATCCTCCCACCTCAACTTCTCAAAGTGCTGGGATTATAGGCATAAGCTGTTGCACCCAGCACATGCCATTTTATATAAGGGACTGGAGCATCCATGGATTTTGGTATCCGCAGGAGTCCTGGAACCAATCCCCCACAGGCATAGAAGAAAGACTGTAGTAGAAACTTGCTAAATATTTGTTCCACAATTATCCTTTTCTTTTTTTTTTCTTGAGACAGGGTCTCCCTATGTTGCCCAGGCTTGTCTGGATCTCCTGCCTCAAGTGATCCTCCTGCTTCAGCCTCCTGAGTAGCTGGGGCGACAGTCACACACCACCTCACCTGGCTATAATTATCCTTTCTATCTAACAATGGTATACGGAGATGAGAATTTGGCTAGACATGTCACAGAGTTACATCCTCAGGACACCTTAAAATTTGTAACCCAATCTGTCATCTAGGGTTATGGGGCTCCAAATTGACCCACTTATCTCAAGAAAGCAAGAAGGACAGCTCCAGGCAGAAAGAATTTTTTCTGCTCTCCAAGCCACATTATTTTACACCTTGCTTCCTCTGCACGTGTTGTTCCTTTCTCTCCTTCCTCTACCTCCATCAGGATCCAACTCATGTCATCTCTACAAAACTTTTCCAACTTCCTTGGACTAACAAGTACTTCTGCCTCCTCCCTCCACTTGCCTTCCCAATGAGCTCTCATCATCATTGTTATAGTGCTCCGCACCAGATCATAATTATGTATGTGTGTCTGTACCCCACCAAAGCCAGCATCATTGCTAAACACAATGCATGGCACAGAGGCCTTGTGCTTGTTTGTTGGCTGGACTGGTCCTCTCTCTGTCCTTTCAGGGAGGCCTGGGAAAGGCGAGCCAAAAGAAAAATCAAGTAATCAACAACTTTAGTTAACACTCTCATTCTTCAAGATCACTTTTGCAGACAGATTCTCCCTACACCTAATTCCTCTACCTCTAGACATAATTTTGCAAAGCATATGATGAATTGCCTGGGAGTAGGCAGAACTTCACGAAGAGTAATTTCACTTAACTTGGTTCCTCTACCCACCTTTAGGCTGGTTCAGAATAGTTAAAATCTCTGAAGCTGAATAGCCCAGGTTTAAATCCTAGCTCTACTTCTTACTAACTGTGTAACTTTAAGCAAGTTACTTAATCTTTCTGTGCCTTAGTTTTCTGTTGAGTAAAATAATAGTAGTGACACCATAGAAAGTGGGCAAGGGTTGTGAGAATTAAATGATACAATCTATGTGAAGTGTCCAGCTCCTGGCACATTATAAGCACTCCGTAAGCAGTAGCTAGTTTGTGAACAGTCCAATCTGAAAGATGACAAGCCCATTCTATTTAAACCTTCAGAGGGCTGGATTTGCTCCAAGACATCCTGAGCAGGGAGGGGGTGTTGTGGCCATGCTGGAGTTCTGCTGGGAGGCTCAGACAACTGGTGTCATCGACCTTTGGTTCTCATCTGGATCCATCGCTCACCAGCCATGGCCCTAGCCTAAGTAGCTTATCTTCTCAAAGCCTTACGTCCCCAGTAGGGCTGGCAGTACTGAGCTGCCTCACAAGGGGGTGCCGAAACGATCAATTCATGTTAGCAAAGTGCTTTGGAAATGTAAAATGCTAAATATTAATGGGTGTCTCTGAGTGTCGGGAAACGTGCAATCTGAACTCTGCTCAGGGCAAGCTGAAGGTGGGGAGAGTAATTCTGGGCAGCCCGATTGCCACATCCTTGGTCTAATTGGGAGGTGGTGCTTATGAAGGAGTGAGCGCTGCGAGTATCTGGGGGCTGGGCAGGGCTGCGGATGGCAGCTCTGGAAGGACAGATGTTCTGAGGAACCACCTAATCCATAAATAGACAGAAGCCTGGGGTGGGTCTTGGGGAAACCCAGAAAAGTCCTTCCTTGTGTTTCTTTACAAAAAGTAGACACAAGCTCACTCCTTGCTGCTCTCTCTCTCTCTCTCACTCTCATCCCTCAATTTTGGAGAGGACAGCACTCTGAGGATCTGTTAGCCATCTGAGTTCTTGTCCTGTTCTTAACCTCCCAATTTCCCTGGATACGGTGATAAGTAGATATTTTCTTAACCTGAGCCAGAACTCTCAATCTAAAATCTTTAGTGTGGCCAGACATCAGGGCCTCTCTGCACATGCCCTCACTGAACGAGTCTGGAGTAAGGCATTCCCTTAGAATACTGTTCCTCCATCACCTCTTCCAGGAAGACTTCTTGGACCCAGCCAGTTTGAGCTGGAAACTCCTCTTCAGGGCTTCTGTAATGGTCTATGCTTGTGTCTGTAAGTGCACATAACAGACATGCTCAGTGCTCTGCCCACATTCTCTTGGCACCATCGTTTTCTGCTCACCTATGACTCTCTGCTGCTGATGGCCAAGCATGTACTTGGCCAGAGGTCAGGCCAGGCCAGAAGGTAGAGACTAATGGGCAAATATCCTAGATTCTTGCTGTCAGATGGGACACCACTGACATAGCTTCTACACTCTCTGAGAGATTCCCAGTGGGACTGAGCCCGGTTGCCCACAGCAGGACCCTGTTCATTAACATACCCTGTACTCATTTCCTTTCCTTGCTTGTCTCAGCTTCTCACTTCTCTACTGGTACTTCTTGGGATCACTGTCTAGAACTGTTTCTGGGGCACCCAACCTAAGACATTGGACTTACCCTGCTGTATGAGAGGTATCTGTCTGTGCCTCTTTTTCTCACTAGATAGGAGCTACTTACAGGAGGAAACTATGTCGGCTTCCTCTTTTTATCTTCAATGTTTTGCATCATGCCTGGAATAGAAGTGCTCAGTAAATATTTGTTGAATGAATGAACTAATGAATAAATGATTCACTAAAACTCAGTTTCCTCATCTGTAAAATGGAGACCCACCAAGACCACCTACCTCATTGGGTAATCATGAATATTAAGTCATATAATGGATGGGATATGGTTTGGTAAACTAGCTAACAAGGAAAAGGGGGAGATACAAATTGCATGAAGTTTTGCTCCTGGGGGACAGATCAGGGTAAGTTGGAACAACTAGATTTCTTTCTCTCTCTTTCTTTCTTTCTCTCTCTCTCTTTCTTTCTCTCTCTCTCTTTCTTTCTTTCTCTCTCTTTCTTTCTCTTTCTTCTCTTTCACTCTCTCTCTTTCTTTCTCTCTTTCTTCCTCTCTTTCTTTCTTCTCTTTCACTCTGTCTTTCTCTCTCTCTTCTTTCCTTCTTTCTTTCTTTCTCTCTCTCTCTTTCTTTCTTTTCCAAGGTCTTGCTGTTACCCAGGCTAGAGTGCAGTGGCATGATCATGGCTCACTGCAGCTTCCCGACCAGCTGGAACACTGCACCACCATGCCCGGTTATCAATTAGATTTTAAAAATTGCAATGACAATTCTGTTTTCAATCAGGAGAATGGTAGAGGCAGATCAGGGTAAGAAACAATCAGATAAGGTATGGGGGGTGGCTAAAGGATGATATTAATAATATCTGGCACTTACTGAACCCTTATATAACATTTCCCTCACTATTCTCAATATCAGCCCAGGAACAAGGGATTCTGGCCCAGGGCTTAGTAGGAAAACAAATACCAGTAATAACTGAACTTTCCAAATGTGGTCAAAACTTGCATGCCAAGCTGGCTGCTCCTAGAGCCCTGTGTGTCTCCTGCAGCTCTGGCCTCAGGGAGCCCATCACCTCAGTAGAACAGCAGCTTCTGCCACATATAACAGCAAACGTTCCTTTCTGCTCATGCCAACTCCTCAGGCCTCTCTCTTTTCTATTCTTCGCATTAAAAAACAAACAAAAAAACAAACAAAAAACTGGCTGGCTATTTTTTATGCATTTTCTGCACTGTTGTCTTTCTTCCTGGCTTTTTTGCTTTCTCAGTGCTCAAAGAAAGGGAAGAGGATGAATTTATAAGAAAAGTATCCAAAAAGCTGAAGCCAGAGGATGAGCCAGTGCTCCAGAAAAAGCTAAAAGCAACCAAAAGGACTCGATCATTATGTTTGGAGGAGAACATTAAGAAAAGGCTAAACCCATTGTTTGTGGAAAGTGTGGAAATGTGTGTGTATGACAGACAAAGAGGTCAAACTATTTCACATCAGGTTTTCTACTCACTTTCTCCAGTCTTTACAAAGGTGTTCAAATGAGAAATTGTATGATAATCAATAGAAGAGTGCCTAGAATTCCAGCAAAGGGAAAGCACCTAAGCAATTTACAGAGAGCTCACATCATACAAATTCAACTGTTGGCATTTGGGGAAAGAAAGAAACAGACAGAAAAAGAATAAGGGAGAAATCACAATCTAAACAATCTACTATATGCTGCCTGCCTTCCGTCCATTGAACGTATGCCCCAGTATGAACATGAGATGGGAGATAATAAAATAATTGCTCATGTTGATTAGAAAGCATAGAAATACTATGTGCCCGGTGCTAGTCTAGAGACCTCATATACATTAGTAAACTTGGTCCTCAATCTATTCCTTGAGGCAGGTACTATTATTATTCTGCTTTACAGGTGAAAAAACTGATGCATAGATAAGTTGAATATCTTGCCTGTAGTCATACAGCAAGTAAGTAAATGTTAGAGCCAGGATTCAAAATTAGATAGTTTGGCTCCAGCACCCACGCTCAAAACTACTTGGCTATCCTAGGGGATATAAAATTGCTGTTCTCTCAGTCAGCCTCAGTTCCCAAATACTTCCTCTAGGAAAAGCACCTAACCAGGCTAAGAGTGATTCAGGTGTTCAGAGATCCATATTTTTTCATACCTCAGGGCTGCTAATACAAACAAACCAATTCCTCAGACACACAACTACAGAATCAGTAATCTGTTGTGATGCTAGGGATGTTCAAGGAAAATCCTGATGCTATGTCAATTTTACCTTCCTATGCTGACTTGAGAATGTAACCTCATGCTAGATAAAAATCTTCTGTCATGCAATTTGCTTAGGTCCCTAGGCCAAGGTGGAAAATCTCCTAGACACACAGCTGAAAGAACTTGCAGATCTTACAGCCACAGTCAAAATCTTTGAGAAATCATGAAGAGTAGGAAATACCACAGGATTTCTGATGAGAAACTATTTGGGCACATTTTCAAAAAGATTGGACTTGTTTCTAGAAAATACAGACAAGTACGCTGGATATTAATGCTGCTAATTTTAATTTTTATTTATTTATTGAGACAGAATCTTGCTCTGTTGCCCAGGCTGGAGTGCAGTGGCTGATCACAGCTCACTGCAGCCTCAGACTCCTAGGGTCAAGCGATTTTTCCACCTCAGCCTCCCAAATAGCTGGGACTACAGGCATGCACCACTATACCCAGCTAATTTTTAAATTTTTGTGGAGATGGAGTCTCACTTTCAAGCTGGTCTTAAAATCCTGACTGCAAGTGATCCTCCCACCTTGGCCTCCCAAAGTCCTGGGATTATGGGTGTAAGCCACTGAGCCTGGCCAGCTGCTAGTTTTTAGAATAGGTTTTCAAGAAGATTAACTCATTCATTCACTCCACAAATGTTTATTTGGCACATGTCATGAGCCAGCCCTGTTCTTGGCACTGGGGATATAGCAGTGAACGAAACAGACAAAATCCTGCCTTCGAAGAGCTCACATTCTATTGGGAGACTGACAACTAATAAGTAAATAAAAGATAAATTTAGATCGTAATAAATGCTATTAAGTAAATAAGGCAGGGTAAGGGGATAGCAAGCAACAAGTCGTGGGGTGAGGGGACTTTAGGTCTCTCTGTACAGCTGAATGATGTGAATGAGGGAGCAAGCCATGGGGAAGCCTAAAGGAGCAGGGTTCCCAAGAGGAAACACTCAATATAAAAGCCCTAACACAGGAATCTGGTGGGTTCAAGGGACAGCAAGGAAGTCAGGGTTACCAGAGTGGAAACGTTTGAAAGTTCATGTGGGCAAGAAGAGGTGGCCAGATGCCAGACAGTGCAGGATCCTACAGGCCACTGTAAGGACATGGGGTTCATTTTAGTTTGTTTTGTTTTTTGTTTTTTTAAGAGATGCAGTCTCACTATGTTGTCCAAGCTGGTCTCAAACTCCCGGCCTCAAGTAATCCTCCCGCCTCCGCCTCCCAAAGTGCTGGGATTATGGGTGTGAGCCACTACACCTGGCCCCTGGGGTTAATTTTTTAGTGTGATGGGGAGCCTTGAACGATTTTGAACAGCAAGAAATATGATCTGATTTGGTTTTTAAAGCAATAAATCTGGCTGCTGAATAGACATGAGAAGAGGCTATCTCTGCTCCCTTCTTTGGAAGCGACCTCCTTCTCCTCTGAGCTTCCACAATATTTACCAAGTCTCAATTACAGCATTTGTTTTACTCTTTTCTGGGTTGTCCCCACTGGAGTGCAAGTTCCTTAGAGACAAAGTCTGAGCTTGTTTGTCCTTTTTCCTCCACCTTGACTACCCCCATGGACCACCCATGTCCACCCACACACATACTTAGAACAGTGCTGCACAAAGTAGATGCTCCATGACTCTGAAAGATGACTCTTTCTTTCTTCCTTCATTCTCTCTTTTTTCTTTTCTTTTCTTTTCTTTTCTTTCTTTCTTCTTTCTTGAGATAGGGTCTCGCTCAGTTGCCCAGACTGGAGTGCAGTAGCGTGATCTTAGCTCACTGTAGTCTCAAATTTCTAGGCTCATGGGATCCTTCCACCTCAGTCTCCCAAGTAGCTGGGACTTCAGGTTATTACACTTGGATAATTTTTTATTTTTTGTAGAGATGGGGTCTCACTATGTTGCTGAAGCTGGTCTTGAACTCCTGGGCTCAAGTGATCCTTCAGCCTCAGCCTCCCAAACTGCTGGGGTTACAGGCATGAGCCATTGCACCTGGCCAACTAATCTTTCGATGCAGCAGGTTTCAACTGAAAAGGATAAACTTTTGAACAGAGAAGTCAAAATACTGAAGGGCCTGTCTTCATAAAAAATAAGAGTTTCCATTATAGAATACTCAAGACCCCCAGTTTCTCTCAAGGAATGTTGTAGCCTGGTGATTTAATCAACAGATGAGTGATGATGCCTTTTAAGAATCTTTGTAACTCTAAGCTTTTATAATTCGAAGAACAATTTTTAAGTCATGAAAAATTACCGGGGTTGGTTCATACAAAAATTTGCATAATTCACCCTGAACAAGCCATGGTCACACTTTTACAGACTTCTCCCTGACTAGGAATGCCTTGGTGCACCCTGTCAACTTAGTGGACCCCTTATCCCTTTCAAGACTCATTTAAATGTCCCTGTGTGCTGGCTTGTACTCCAAATTGTTAAGATCACAGATGAAGTACTATGTACACGCTGGGCACCACAATTTAAGAGGGATGTAGACACGCTGGGGCATGATCACGGGAAACCAACCAGGGGGTGAGGAGTCTGAAAACCAAATACTAAAAGAAACAGTTGGAGGCTGGGCACGGTGGCTCCAGCCTGTAATGACAGCAATTTGGGTGGCCAAAGCAGGTGGATCACTTGAGCTCAGGAGTTCAAGGTCAACCTGCGCAACATGGCAAAACCCTGTCTCTACAAAAGATAGAAAAATTAGCTGGGCATGGTGGTGCATGCTTGTAGTCCCAGCTACTCAGGAGGCTGAGGTGGGAGGAACACTTGAGCCCGGGAGATGGAGGCTGCAGTGTGCCAAGATCATGCCACTGCACTACAGCCTGGGTGACAGAGTGAGATCCTGTCTCAAAAGAAAAAAAAAGAAAGAAAGGAAAGAAAAGAAAACAACAGTTAAAAAGTAGCTGGAAGTGCTAAGATTTCCTGTAGAAAAAATAAAAACTAGGGGAAGGCACAAAAGCCATCTTCTAGTGTTGGAAGGGCTGTCATATGGCATAGGGAGAGCCTTATTGTGTGCTGTCCAGAAGGCAGGTATAGGACCAATGGGGAGAACTTGCAAGAAAAAAGGTTTCTGTCCTGCTTAAGGAAGCACCTTCTCAATACCTAGCCCAGGGCTTTTCCTGTGGTAGAAACACAGTGAGATTTAATTGTATCAGAGGCTTAACAATTTGAGCTATTCAACAACAAAATAGGTTCACAAAGCCTCTAGAGCAGCTCTCCAGAAAGCTAGAGAAGGAATCCTACTGGAATGATGTTAGATTGAAAAAAATCAGGAAAGGCAAAAGCCTTCACATTGAGTGCCAACTGTAATGATCTGGTTGTGGCTGCTGAAACACCAGTGAGAACATTCTCAGGCGGCATCTACGCTCAGCAAGCATGTGGATATCAGGAAACAATGTCTGCTGTGGGTAGAGGAGCAGGGAATGGCAACAAGAATGCCGTTCCCACTCCCCAAAGACTCCTTCAACCCTTCAGTTGTATGATCCTCCATTGCTCTATGCTTGAATACTGGGCCTCTGGTGGCCCAGGTGCAGTTGTTGGTATGAAATTCAATAAAATGTCTCCCAAACAGGTACATATTTTTGTGTTCTACAAAATCAGCATGAAGCCTCCACCCATGGGCCCTGTGGCTTTCAGATCTGCTCAGAGACCTGGGGCAGCTGGCATTGATTCTGTTTGTTTCCTTAGAAGGAACAATATCGATCTACTGTACCGTGAAACCCGCTCCTGGTTCACCGAGTTCCAACAAGCAATTCCCTTGTATTCGGCAGCCATTTCAAAGTTCCCCAGATACTTCACTTCTATTTGGCTCAGCCTCCAGCTAACAGGCTACTTATGCTGAGTACCACGGAGCAGCGCCCAGTTTAATCTGTGTCACCATCCTGTCCTACCACACTGGACAGCAACTTCTTCAATGCCCAGAACAGCTGGGCACTTGGATGAGGCTGGCTCCTCATTTCAGTCCCGTGTAGATGACAGATAAACAGGTGAATGAGGAAGTCCGATATAGACAACGCTGGCAGAAGAAAGCAAAATGGGGGCTGGGAGATGGTGGAGGAGGGAGGACAAGCTCTGCAGAAGGTGGGACAGGGCTGGGAGTGCTTTAGTAGGAGGCTCAACAGAGATGGGCAGGACTCTCGAATGAGTAAAGACCTCTCCTAAAGTCGTGAGTACAATGTTATTGCTAGGAAGTCACCTCTAATGACCTGACAAGAGTTCCTAAGACTGGCCAACAAAGTGTGAAATCAGGGCCAGCACTGGACAAATGGGGAGGTAGATAAAGTTTGGCATTTCCCTTCCTTCTAGATCCTCTCCCTTATACATGGATACTTCCGCAGGCCCAGGAAACTGTCCCTTCCTCTACCCTGCAGAGGGTGCTCCAGCACTTTTGCTGCCCCTTTGAACTCAGGACTTGTCTGTTCAGGGTCCTACAAGGGCACTACTTGATCTGAATGCTGCTGGCCTCCAGAATCCGCAGGTTTCTGCCATCACAACTGAGCTTCCCCATGATGCTTACAGCTTTATTCACAATTGCCAAAAGGTAGAAGCAACCCGAGTGCCCACTGAAGGACGCATGGATAAACAAAACACGGTGTCCGCATACAATGGAATATTATTCATCCTTAAACAGGAAGGAAATTCTGACATGTGCTATGACATGCATGAACCTTGAGGGTATAATACTAAGTGAAATAAGCCACCCACAAAAGGACAAACACTGTATGATTCTATTTAGATAAGGTACCTGGAGTAGTCAGATTCACAGAGACAGAAAGAATGGCAGTTGCCAGGGGCTGGGGAGAGAGGGAAGAATGAAGAGTTGTTTGATGGGTACCGTTTCACGTTTGCAAGATGAAAAAGTTCTGAAGATTGGTCATACAATTCGAATATACTTAACACTACTGAACTATACATTTAAATTGGTTAAAATATTAAGTTTTATGTTATGTGTATTTTTCTATAATTAAAACACTTTTTAAATTATACATACAAAACGAAACAAAACAAAACAAAAAACCTGCAACGAAACCCCTGATCTTCCCCTTCCACCATTCTTGGGAACTGTGCACTAGCTACTGAAGTGAGTTGGCTCTCCATGTCCTTCATCTGAGAGTCCAATTCTGTGATCTGTACCAAGAAAGGCCAGTTCAGCCAACAAACCAAGTGTGCTAATGCAATCACCCAATGGGTTCATCTTCCCTGCTGCACAGTTATCACTGAGAACATCACTGAGAGGTTTTTGCAATAGAAAGGGTTTAATAACTGCAGAGCCAGCTCAGCAGAAGGATAGGAGTTTATTATTACTTAAATTAGCTTCCCTAAAAATTTGAAGGGCAGGGTTTTTAAGGACACTTTGGAGGGCAGGGGGCTAGGGAATGGGGCATACTGATTGGTTGGGTCACAGATGAAAGCACAGGGATTCATAGCTTGTCTTCTTGCACTGATCACAGTTCCTGGGTAGGAGCCACAAGACCAGCTCAGCCAGTTTATCCATTTGGGTGGTGTCAGCTGGTTCATCAGAGTCCAAGATGTGAAAAATATCTTGAACACCAATCTTAGATTTTACAATAGTGATGTCTTCTACAGGAGCAACTGGGGAGTTAAGGATCTTGTGGCCTCTAGCTGTATGACTCCTGAGCCATAATTTCTAGTCTTGTGGCTAATTTGTTAGTTTTACAAAAGAGGTCTGATCCCCAAGCAAGGAGGGGGTTTGTTTCAGGAAAGGGCTGTTATTATCTTTGTTTCAAAGTTAAACTATGAACTTAATTCCTTCCATAGTTAGCCTGGCCTAAGCCCAGGAATGAACAAGTGTGGCTTGGAGGTTAGAAGCAAGACGGAGTCAGTTAGGTCTGATTTTTCTCACTGTCATAACTTTTGCAAAGGCAGTTTCACCAAACAGGTGAGAATGGGATAAAGCGATGCCCCTTCCAGTGCATACACTATAAATGGAACCCTTTGGAACTCATTTCTTGAAGCCAAAGACCATAGTTAGTGGAGGGAACTTCAGGAAATGTGGTCCATGCAGTGAGAGGTTCCTGAGCCCTTATTGGACTGGAAGATCTGTGAGAGGAAGCCCAAGCTTGACTTTGTCACTGCTTTACCCCAACCCTTGGCACTGGGTCTGGGCCTTAGGAGATACTCAGGATGGTTTTATTTTTCCAGTAACAGTGAATGAGGAAATTAATGAGTAAATAAAACTCGGCCCTTTAAATAACACAAAGCAGACGGTTTAAGCTTAGGGCATCTTGTGGGAAATAGCATGTTATATTCTGTGTGCACCAAACTAGTTGGTTTTGTCTTTTGGCACCCCTTCATTTGGAAGAACTACCTCTCCCTCATTCCTTGTAATCTGAGAGGCTTTAAACTACTGTGTCATTCCCCACTGGCCACAGGGGCGGACATGTGACCCAGGCTGAGCCAGCCATAGTACTACATCTTTTGTATCTATGTCTAGTTCAGATGTGGGCAGAGAACCCAAGCAGGGTCGGTGAGAATTCTTCCATGAGATTTGCACATGGACACAAAGAGAGAAAGGGTTTCTCCCCTTTGACTCCCAAGACCCCAGCCATCCTTCCCGCCAGCTGGAGATATTTTGCCTGAGAATAAAGCCATAGAGGCAGGGCCCACCCGGAGCTGGAGAAAAGGAGACAGTATCCTGTCTTCAGTATTTTAACCCCTGGACACCACTTTGCTTAAAGGCAGATCTACCCTAGAACTTCCCAATTATTAAAGTCAATAAATTCTTTTCTCCCCCTCAAGTTTGTTTGAATTGGGTGTATGGCCCTTGCAACAAGGAATCCTGTTCATTTCAGTTTGAATGTTTTCCATACGTGTTTCACCTTATGACATCGACTATTTTTAAGAGTACACAAAAAATGTATTCTGCACATCTTTGTATACAATGCACCAAGACACAGCATAAAAGTCTGGAGAGAAAGAATTTAAAAAGCCAGTTTGTCCTTAAGGGACTTTCTAACGGAGGTGAAGAGTTGGGGGAAGGGAAGAATTCCATTTAACGAGTATTTTAAAATGATCTGCTATGCGCCAGATGTTTTCACAAGTAATTGCAATTAATCATCACCAATCTTGTAAAGAAGATATTGTTATGGCCACTTTATAGATAAAACTATGGTTCAGAAGGGTTAAATAACTTGCCTAAGACCGCTCAGCTATTAAGAGCTAAAACAAGACTTCAGATTCAGATGTCTAACTTCAAGGTCAGTGTCCCTACTACTGCACAATCCTGCCTCCTGGACAGGAGATAAGACAAGCTCAAGAATATGATAAGAAAAAAAAAAAAAAAGGAATTCATACACGAATCTGTTCAGAAAATATTTACTCAGTGTCTAAGTTTTTCACAAACGTTAGTGAGTAACATTTCACTTATTCAGACCCTTATTTCACTTATTTTCACAAACATTATTCATTATTCATTAATGTTTGTGAAAATACTTCTTAAACTAGTTATACATCACATAAATGTAAAACATTGTCAACATGTGCAAGGCATCATGCTAGGCACTGCAGAAGGAGGGACATAAAGATGAATAAAATAGCCTTTTTCCCCAGGGGCATACAATAGAGTAGACCTAGAAATATTACATGGCAAAGTATGATTAATGGCATAGGAGAAGTTCAAAGTGCTGGGAGAGTTCTGAGCAGGAAATGTTTACATCTGATTGAGGGAGCCGGAAAGACTTCATGGAAAAAAAGTCTATTAGGTAAGTGCGAATAAATGTATCAATAATGGTGTGCTTACTAAGGTGCCTGTAGGAGTTTGGAAGGAGTGAAAAAGAAAAATGAAAAAGAAAAGAAGGGAGGGAAAGTAGGGAGGGAGGGAAGAAGAGAGAGAGAGAGAAAGAGACAGTGAGATAAAGGGAGAGAGGAGGAAAGGAAGATAGGGAAGGAAGGAAGGAAGAAAGGAAGGAAGAAAGGAAGGAAGGAAGGGAAAGAGAGAAAAAGAAAGAAAGAAAAAGAAAAGGAAAGAAGGAGGGAGTGAAGGAAGGAGGGAGGGAACAGGAAGGGGAGAAGAGGGGAGGATAGGGAAGAAAGAAAAGAAGGGAAATGAGAGAAGAAAGGGAGAGTGGAAGGGAGGGGTAGAGAGGCCAGCAAGCCAACTGGCATGCAGCTGCAGCGTGGTCCTGGGGCAGTGGCCTCCTGGGTGTAGACCATGGAATAGAAGCTCTCTAATCTTTCTCTCCAGGGACACTTTGTTAGGACAAAATATCCTCTGGATTACTCACTCATCCATTCCACTTGTCACTTCAAAATAACTCAAATGATTACTTAATTCAGTAACCCCCACATCTTAGAACAGAAAAAACTTTGCCATTATAAAATTTTAAAGGTTTTCAACTTGAGTGAAATAAGAATCACCTGGGGAGTTTGCTCAACTACAGACTCCCAAGGCCCCAAAGATTCATTTTTGATAGCATTGATTTGAGTCCAGGAAATTTGCTATATATGTATATATATATATATATATATATATATATATATATATATATATATTTTTTTCCTAGACAGAATCTCACTCCATTGCCTAGGCTGGAGTGCAGTGGTGCAATCTTGGCTTACTGCAACCTCCACTTCCTGGGTTCAAGCCATTCTCGTGCCTCAGCCTCCTGAGTAGCTGGAATTACAGGCACACACCACCATGCCCAGCTAATTTTTTTGTATTTTTAGTAGAGACAGGGTTTCACCCTGTTGGCCAGGCTGGTCTCAAACTCCTGACCTCAAGTGATCCACCTGCCTCAGCCTCCCAAAAGGCTGAGATTACAGGTGTGAGCTACTGCACCAGGACCGGAATTTGCATTTTCTAAAAGCCACTCAGGTGAATCTGCTACAAGTGTTCTGAGGATCACATTTTGAGAGACATTGCAGCCTAACCTCATTGTTTCACAGGTAAAGAAGCAATAGAGTCACAGACAGGTTAAAAGACTTGTTCAAGGTCACATAGCTAGTTAGTGAAAAATCTAGGCCCAGAAAACTCAGGTCTGTGAACTCTTGGTCTGTTGCTTTTCGTTCCCCACTCAGTAGCTATACCATTCAGAGCTTACCTAAATATTGATACCGTAGAAAAGTAGATCTGCCCTTGGCTTCCAGGAACATCCATGTGGACCATGCTCTGAGAACCACAACTCCGAGTCAGCCAAGAGTACGAGATTTCAAAGCTAGCTTCTCCCAGATTCCAGTGTTGACTTGTATACAGTACTAAATAAACATTTGTTGACTTGATGAATTCCTAGCTATCATTGAAAGAAAGAAAAAAGAGAGAAGGAGGTTCTACTGAATCTGTAAATATAAGAGTGAGACTCCTTCTCAGCTACCTTCTTGTGGCATCTCTTCTTCATAAGTTTGCCCTCGAATCAGACTAATTGAATGAGTATTAATTGAGCACCTACCATTTTCAAGGCCCTATGTTCTGTGCTTAGTGGATACAAAAATAAAAGTTAGCTTTCCTATTGTGATGAGTAACACAAGAGTGACACATGGTAGGGTTCAAGAAGAGAAATATCTATTCAGGTAAATCAAAGTATCCTTTATGGAGGTGGTTTTGAGATGGTTCTTAAAGGATGAGTAGGATTTCAACAGATGAAATGTGAAGGGAAGTTGGTCCAGGTAGATTCATCTCATTGGCAGCAAGGTGTGGAAGAACTCGGATGTCATTCAATTTGCCTGTAGCTTGGGCACCAATGAGAGAGTAATGGGATTATAAAACCAGAAAGATAGTGAAAAGACCTTGTAGTGGTCTAAATCCATTCTTGGGTTTAGAATGGAAAGTGTTGGCTAAATCTAAAACACATTGAGAAATCATTAAAAATGTTTGATTGGTTTGATGTTTCAGGAAGATGTTTCCGATGGGTGTTGTGTAGAGTGATCAGGAACTGGGAGAGCTAGGAGGCAGAGAAACCAACTGAGAAGACTGTCAATTTGACAGAGAGGTTATGTTGGTCAGGATGCAGCCAGAGGCAAAAGTGTGAGGTCATGGTAGCTGACTGGTTGAGGGGCCTAAACGAAAAAAGAATATGGATAACTCTGAAGTTTCAAACTTGGGCAACTGAATAATCCAACATAGGAAAGTGGGGAAGTGAGGTTGATTTGGCTTGGGTGATGATGGTAAAAATGTTGGTGCTACATATGCTAAGATTAAAGCTTCATAAACCAAGTATAGCTACTCAGTGAAAGGCTAGTAGTGCTGGAGTTGAAGGTAAGGAGACAGGTGGTAGAGGTGTAGAGGAATCGTCTACATAGATATAATCATGGAAGCTATGGGAATAGGTAAGAGCAATGAGATATAACATATCATATAAAGGGAGAACAGTGAAGGAAGCTATAATGATTATGTTTGGATTGCAAATAATGGAAATCCCTACACATCATGGTTTAAGTAATGCAAGGAACTTATTGGCTCATGTAACTGAAAAATCCTATAATAGAGTGAGCTTCAGGCATAGTTCAATCAGGGAGGATTTGGATCCATTATGCATCAGTTCTCTCTGCTTTATTCTGTGTGTTGTTTCATTTTCATACTGGATTCCCTCAAGGTTGTACAATGGTAGCCAACAGCAATTAGGTTTACATGCTTTGTCGTTTATATCCAAGAGGAAAGAAATAACTATTTTCCCTCAACTATCAAAAAAAAATCCTGAGCTTTGCTCTAATTGGATCACCAGAGGTCATATGTAAATGTCACATGTTAATTGCTCTGGTCTGGTTTTCCCTGAGACATCACTGTGGTAGGAGGAATGGGTTTATATTAATGGGCTTAGACGAGTCATAGCTTCCACTAGAGCTGGGGGTAGGATCAGTCCATCTCAATTCTCTTGGCTGCTACACAGTGGGAGGTAGAGATCATTTAAAGTTCACTAAAAGGTTTGAGAACAAATTCTTATACAGGTACAATTTTGGTAGGATAGAAGGGACTCTAAAGAAATTTTACTGCCATGGAACCTCAGATAGGAAAATGTTTCAATGAGGACAAGATAGCCAACAGCGTGGTAGGAATGATGACCGATAAAGGGTCATTTGTTTGGATTTTTAAGAAAATTATTGGTGGCCTTGACATGGCAGCTTTAGTTGAGTGTTGGTCATCAGTAAAAGAGGGCAAAAGGTTGAGAAGGAACTAGAAGATGAGATGGTGAAGTGTAGACTCTTCTTTCAGAAAGGTGGATGGTGACAGAAATAGATATTTCATGGGGAGAGGGAGAAATTGCCTATTGCTTTTAGGAAAAGGGAGATGAAGATATTTGCAGGCTGAGGGGAAAGAGCAGAAGAAGAGGGAGAGACAGATGATGTAAAAAGGGTGGAATAACTGATGCAGCATGGTGCTGAAGAGACAGGAAGAGGGAATGAGGTCAAATATGCAGGCAGGGAGGTGTGTTTGGAGAGGAAATCAGACACCTCTTCTTCAGAGATCAGCCTAGGAGGGAAGCCCAGGTAAAAATAGAAACGTTGATGTGGAAGGAAGTTGAGGAAACTCAGGGACATGCATGTAACTTTCCCAGTAAAATCACCTCTGAAGGGTGAGAGTGGCTTGATGCCCCAGGCAGGCCCAGAAGATTTGGAACAACCCCTGGGGGAATTCATTAAGCAGCTACAAAGCATGAATAAAAAGATGAGAGAATTGCAAATTAGCACAGTCTTTTGGAGAGCAGTCTGGCACCTCACAACAAAAGCCATAAAAGCGTCTCTAGCCTTTGACCTAATAATCCCTCTTCTGGGAATATATACCAGGGAAATAACTGAAAAGGAAATATAAGCTATTTGTGAAAAGGTGTTTATTGCTGCCCTGTTCATAATAAGAAAATGCTGGAAAACACCCAAATGTTCCACAAATGGGGAATTATTAAGCAAACTATGAAACATTAATATGATAGAATATTATATAACCATTACAAATGATAAATACGAGTACTCTGTCAATACATGAGAAAGTTTATACAGAAAAATGGTAGGTGAATGAGGTAGAGTATGAAATGGGATGAATAGTTGATTTCTACCCTTGAAAATGATGCTTATACAATCGTATGCTTTATAAAAGGTCACTGAATTATGCAAATAGTTGGTGTGAGGAGGTGAAGAGATTTTTTCCCCATTAGAAAATTGTTTACTCATTTTTTAAAGAGTTGGCAAGCAGCTGAAGCTGGTCTGCATGCATTTCTAGTAATGCTGATGTGCAGGACTCTTGGGCAATCTCTCTTTCCAGAGAAAGAAAGGGAAACCGGGGGACATGCAGAGCCAAAGACAGGTAAGGTAGTGAGTCATGAATGCAGGGGTCACCAAAAAATGATGAAGCTCTTTGCTGAAATGGCTTATGATGTTGCAGGCTTTGTAGGGAGGCCAGCAGAGGCAGAATGGAACCCTGGAAATTAGGAGAAGGGGAGAGACTGAAGACCCCAAGGTATGTGAAGAGTCATGCTAATAGAAGAGAATGAATGGCAGCTTTGGGCTCCTGACAGTGGTGTTATAAAACTGGGGGTCATGGGGATTATGAGAACAAATTGAGGGGGAGTTGAGGGAGAGGGTACATAGAAGTCCCTGGAGTAAAACAGGTTGAAAAATAGTAATATTAGATAACTATATCTGGAATGAGCAGAAAAGTAAATACAATGCCCATTCAGTCGTTTTTCCACCCAACACATACTTATGGAACTCCTACTATGCACTGGGCACTGTTCTAGACACTAGGGAGCCAACAGTGAATAAAACAGACAGTATGATTTTTCTTGCCACAGACTGAGTCCCTGAACCACATTCTCTCTCTGTTGCAGGTCCTAGCACGTGGTTTGTGTTGTTACCTTTTGTTAAAGAGTGTGGAAATGAGATGAATTCTCTTGGTCTTTTAAAGCAGTGTCCATCCAGTATGCTAGGGCCCTGGGAACACAGGGCTGGGAGGTCATCGGGGCCTGGTGACCTGCTCCAGGGTTTGGTGCATTAGAGCACTGGGAGAGTTGCTGCCTAAAGGGGTGAGCTCAGCAGAGATGGGAGGGATCAGGTTTAGAGAGAAGAGATACATCACCATCCTTTCTAGAACCAGAGGGAAGGAAAAGAAGATTGATGCAGGCCGGGCACAGTGGCTCATGTCTGTAATCCCAACACTTTGGGAGGCTGAGGTGGGCAGATCACGAGGTCAGGAGTTCGATACCAGCCTGGCCAACATGGTGAAACCCTGTCTCTACTAAAAATACAAAAATTAGCCAGGCATGGTGGCACGCGCCTGTATTCCCAGCTACTCAGGAGGCTGAGACAGGAGAATCACTTGAACCCAGGAGGCGGAGGTTGCAGTGAGCCGAGATTGTGCCACTGCACCACTGCACTCCAACCTAGGCAACAGAGTGAGACTCCATCTCAAAAAAAAAAAAAAAAAAAAAAAGGTTGAAAGATTGATGCAGGGATGAAATATATTAAGATGCGAAATGTTATGTTCGAGGAAGTACTCACAGAATGTTCTTGGTGTTTTCCAGGAAGTCATTCATTCGCCATTTACTGGGCATCTACCTTGGTGCATGGCTCTTGACGATGGATTGTGGGGCCTGCAGAGTTGAAAAAAACTCAGCTGCTATCTTCACGAAGCTTAGAAGCTTGTAAAATTGAAGTTGGTCTTGAAAACTGGGGCTTAGGAAGAGAGGAGCTATTCCTGCATTCCCCAGTGAAAGAAGAAGGGATGACAACTGCCCAGGGCTCTGTCTGAAACACAGTCCTGTAAATGTTTTCCAGGTCTTACCCAGAGGCTGAAGGCACACGGGGACAGAGATGCTGGGGACAGAGAAGCTGGAATGCTGACCGCACAGCAGGAGCTGGGGAGGGGCCCTGGGGAGGGAATGCCTAGAAGGGGTTGCTCTCCTGGAGAGAGTGAGAGTGGTGGGGTCATGGGGGCTAGTTAGGGAAGGTGGCAGAGACCTTTCTCTAGGGCCTCCTGGCCATGCCCAGGAGAAAAGAGACAAAAATGTGATACCCTGGAAGCAGAGAAAGCCTGAGTCACAGAAACAGGGATGGGATGGATTGGCAGCACTGGCTCAGGAGCTAAACACCACCACGGGCCCCTCTGCTGGTCTGCCTGAGGGCGGCTGGCACCAGAGGTGGGGTGGGAGTAGAGGTTCATTCCTTCAGTCAACAAATCTTTACTGAGCTCAGACAGTTCTAGTTTCTAGTCCCCGCTCTGCCACGTACTAGCCATGTGTCCCTGTACGGGTCACTCAGTTTCTTCATCTGTGAAACAGGCCTAATAACCTGGAAGAATTGTTCTGAGAATAACACAAAATAATGTGAATGAAGGCCTCCCAGAGTGCTGAGTAAGCCCTCAGTACACGCTAGCTATTATTTTTATTAACAACTGTGCTTACTTCTGTGGGGGATACAGAGGAGCAGGAGAGAGCCCTCTTCCTGCCAGAACTCCCTGTGATGAGGGGAAACATAGACAGAAACAAAGGATTACGCCCAACCAGAATATAGTGTGGTCATTGTTAAAACAGTAGCATGCTTGCTATGGGAACCGGTGGAGGGAATAATTAGTTCTGCTTGGAGAGGTCAGAGAGGGCTTCCCCGAGGAGGAGACATTTGAGCTGGTCCATTAACTGGATCACCTGGCAGAGAAGAGGGGCGAGGCGCCGCAGGCAGAGCAACTGCCTTGGGCAAAGCAGGGAGGCAGGCAAGGGCACTGGGGTTTGGAGAAGAGCAGTGATGCTCCCGCCTGCAGCCTGACAGGGGATGGGGAAGCAGGCTGGAGGGGCATTTGTGACCAGTCTGGGAAGGGCCTTGAGCTCTGGGCTGATGTGTGTGAATGTGTTCTTGCTGCAGTGAGTGATCTCCAAGTGTTTGTCAGCACGGGGGTGACACGTTCAGGCGAGATGAGTCTCGTGGGACGCAGGATAGAAGGGAGGAGGCCAGAGCTGGTGCAAGGACACTGGCGAGGAGGCTGTGCCCCCACTGCTTCTTGTTGAGGGGTCCAAAGCCCCTCTGCAGCAGTCAGTCATCACTGGTACCCACAGCATCCAGACATCCCCTGCGGCAGGGGAGAGGTCCCTCATGCACAGAGTGCCAAGTGTCCACGATTTCCCATCTACCATTCTGGGGGAGCTCCGTGAGCCCCACACTGGTTTGGGGGCTGATGGGTGGCAGCCTTGGTCTCTTTCATGGGAGGAGCAAAAGGACAGTCCCCACCTGTTAAGTTGATTTTCCTTTTCAAAAAGACAGCTTTGCTGATGAAGAGCGATAAGTGTCTTTCACCGGTGAGGAAAGGATTTTAATAACATCTGCTGATGACTCTTGCCCTGCTCTGCCGAGATACAGAGGCTCATTCTTCTTCCTTTTAATAACCCTGCGCGACTGGACTGCGGTGGAGGCAGCTCCAGCTCTTCCTCGCCCTGGCGGTGCGCTGCCTGCTCCTCCAGCCCCAAAGTGATCCAGGTCTTTGCCTGTTTCCTCAGTTTCCTTCTCTGCTCTGCTGTCAGATTCCTCTCCCACTGTTCTTTTCTTCCTTCTCTGACTCCTCATTTCCCTGAGTTGGTCAAGGGGCTGGAAGGGACCTTATTAACAGGAAACCTGGTCCAAAGAGATGGATGAGCTGTCCCCGGAGGGGAGCCCCTTGTCACCTTAACGGTGACCACATAGGCCAGAGATCTTGCCAAGGAGATTGGTGTCAGCAGAAAAAATGTGGTTCTCAAACTTCGGTTTGCAATAGAATCACCTGCGGAGCTTACTAAAAACAGAGTTCCAAACCCCACCCCAAGCGAAGAGCCCAAAGCATTGCAATTTCCACTAGTCCCCCAGGAGCCCCGGGCAGGAGGCTGTCGGCCACTCCAAGAAAGACAGCGGTGAGGCTGGACAAGTCACTGCCTCAGAGTCTCCGGCTAACCCCATCCAATAGCCTTTCTCCCAACTCCCTTTTGTTTTTCAACAATCCGTGTGAATAAGTCCTGAGCCATTTTGGTGGTTTGGAAACTTGGACCATATGCTGCATTAAAGTGGTTTTGTAATAACAGCAGCTAACATATGAGTACAAGGAACCCAGGTAGGCACTTTACATGCCTCTCATTTCATCTCCTGCCGGTGCTGTGAGGTCGATTTTATTGTCCCCTTCATTGCCTTTATGTGACGTGCCCAGGGACTCCAGGCCAGTAGCAGCAGAGCTGGGACTGAGATCTGAGCTGACAATCTCCCAAGCCCATGCTGCTGACCCCACTCCACACTGCTCAGAAGATAAGCACACTGGAGGGAGGCAAAAGGAGAGGAGACATTTGTTCCATTTTATGGAAACTTCTTTTTCCCATAAGATGTCCGAAGGAAAATGTTTCCCAAGAGAAAATGGCCATTGCCCCATTTCACTTTCCCCCAGGCCTTCTTGTGTCTAGTCCTGCTATCCCTCTTCAGAAAAAACTCTCTCTCCCTTCCACACCTCACTCACAAACTCAACTCACAAAATTACCCACTTTGCCACCATGCTCCCTGGCCTTGTACATGATTCCATTTGATGCCTTCTCACACTGGGCCCAGTAGCTCACGCCTATAATCCCAGCACTTTGGGAGGCCGAGGCAGGCGGATCGCCTGAGGTCAGGAGTTTGAGAACAGCCTGGCCAGCATGGCAAAACTCCTTCTCTACTAAAAAAATACATAAATTAGCCGGCATGGTGGCACATGCCTGTAATCCCAGCTACTTGGGAGGCTGAGGCAGGAGAATCGCTTGAATCCAGGAGGCAGAGGTTGCAATGAGCCAAGATTGCACCACTGCACTCCAGCCTGGGTGACAGAGTGAGACTCTGTCTTGAAAAAAAGACAAAAAAAAAAGTGGACGCCTTCTCTCCTTCAGCCCTTATGCCAAACCCTGGTGCCCTCTTCATTGCAGCCTCTGGGCGTCATCTCTTGATTACTTTCTGGCCTCCACACCAGCCCCCACTGCTACCACTATTCATGCCTAGATTTCCCTCACTGCTTTCCCACCTAGAACTCAGTCCCCCAACCTCCATATTCTGGGGTATCTACCATCAGTGACGTCTTCTTAAACCCACTGCTGTCACTTTGCTGCCCCTGCTTAACCACCTATATTGGCTCAGACTTGCCTTACACACTGAGTCTGAAACTCCTACCTCCCCAGCCCATGCCTCTCTCCTTCTGCAGAATAAATTCTCCTTTCCTGGAGGTCCAACATGATATACTATGTTCTTTCTAGCCACTGGGCCTTGGCCTATGTAGTTTCTGCCATCAGACAAGCCATTCTCTCTAATTTTCTCTAATCCCAGCCCTTCATTCCTTTACCAACTCAGGTCCACACTCTGCCTCCACAAAGCCTTCTTGAGCTGAGCCTGCCTTCCTTTCCTTTTAATTCCCTGATGCTTAGTGTACACGGTTGGCCTCACACACTCTCACACTTATTTATTTGTTGTCTTGGAATTATTCTAAGGTTGTTTCAGGTCTGTATGGTTTTTCTCTCCCCAGCCAGATGCTGTAGGTGTTTAAGAACAATACCAGACCTTCCTGCACTTCAACACCTACTCTCCCAGAACACAGTGAGTGGCTTTAGTAACTCTACATTGAATTGAAACAATTCCTAAATGACCATCCCTTTAATTACAATGAATGACTCTGAAGTCCAAAGCCAGTGGAGTGTGTGCTTTGTGAATGGAAATGATAGGATGATATAATGGGGACAAAGAACACAGGACTTAAAGGTAGAACACCTGCTTTATAATCTCACATTTTCTACCGTACAGCTCTATGATCTGGGGCAAGTCACTCCACTTCTCTATCCTGAGGAGTCAGGCCAGGTATGCGGTGAGATCCTTCCCAGCTTCTCCACATTCTATGATCTGAACGAACCCATCCACTGTCTCTCCTAGCCAATGATCAAGGGCACACATATCTCCCTGGACCTCACTTTACTTACATGTGAAATGGAAACTACAGTAACAGTAACTAATTTATAGAGTTGTTGTAAGGATTAAATGCAACAATTCAGAGAGCTCTCAGCCTAGAGCTGGCCCATAGAAAGTGATCAATAAATGGTAGCTGTTATTAAGCCACTTGGCCACAGTTAGGAGAGTGGGGTGTACCCAAGGGAGAGAAGAAGGCCATCCCCTTGTGTTCGTGTCCAAGTAGGAAGCCCCAGAGTCCATGAAGCCATTTGAGCTCTGAAGAGGCCAGGTTGGGTCCCCAGTGCTAGGGTCCTGCCCAGCAGCCTTGCAGTAGCTGGAACACCAACTGTCCCATTAATGACAGCACTGTTGGCAGCTAGGGTGACCCTGTTGTATAGTCCCATCGATTTTCCCATTACCCTTTAATGTTGTGTATTAAAGGCTTTGCAGATCCACTCTGTTACCTTCTTTCTTTATTATCTCCAGGGCCTGCCCAAATGCTTGGGAGGATTAAATTGCCTGGCTGCAGTAAACCTCTCCGCAGGGTGAGACACCTCTTCTTGAGCAGATCTTGGAGCCAGGGGTCTTGGAGACCCTCCTAGCTTGCTCCTCAGGTTCAGGCACACCCTGAGAAGGACGCTGCAGGGAGCACAGACTGTGCACCTGGGACCAACTCACAATCCATTGCCGGCTGGAGAAGGAGATCCCAGCAGATCCAGGTCCTTATGCCACTGCTAGGTGCATCTTCTGGACTTAGCTGGTCTCAGCCTGCTCCTGGCTAGTAACTGCCTTTGCTTAGTCCTCTCTCCCCTTTCATCTTGCTTCCTGTTGGCCCTGTATGTCACTACTCGGATCCCAAGATTCATCCTCTGGCCTGACCTCCTGGCTGCTCTCTTTATTCAGTGATTCAATTTAATATTCTGGATCCCAGTACATATGTGGCTTCACTAAAAAAAAACCTCAAGTTTGCCTTGATTTTCTTATTTGTGAAATGGGAATATGAGTCCTCTCATTGAGACAAGACGGAGATGAAGTCCATATGTTTCTCTGAGCAAAGGAGGCCAGGGGAAGAAGCACTGCTGTTTTGCTGTTGTTGTTTTGAAGTATGACCAAAAACAATGAGGTTGATCTTTCATACTACAATTCACCTATGCAAATTAATTTTCTCCCATTCACCTTGAAAAGCAAAACAGCAATTCAAAGATGCAACTCACTCTCAGCTGGCGTCCTGGTCAGCAAGTCTCCATCCTCTGCGAGTAGATTTGATTTTGAGACATGGTCAATTAGAGTTAGGTCTGATGAACAATCTAAGCAATCAGATAGACTACAGATGGTCTCCAGTTTATCACGGTTTAACTTATGGTTTTTTGACTTTACAGTGGTACAAAAGTGGTATGCATTTAGTAGAAACTGAACTTCAAATTTTGAAGTCTGACTTTTTCCCAGACTAACAATATGTGGTATGATACTCAATTGTGATGCTGGGCCCCCAGCCAGGTATGCAGTCACAAGTTAAACAACCAATACTCTACAGTGTACTGTGTTCAATAAATTACATGAGATATTCAACACTTTACCATAAGACAGGATTTGTGTTAGATGACTTTGCCCAACTTTAGCCTAATGTAAGTGTTTTGAGCATGTTGTAGGCTAGGCTAAGCTATGATGTTCCATAGGTTATGTGTATTAAATTAATTTTCAAATTACAGTATTTTCAATTTACAATAGGTTTATCCAGATGTAACTCCATCGTAAGTTGAGGAACATCCGTAATCCTCTCCTCCCTCTCAATGATACAAAGTAAGCAGATGACTTTATTGTTAAATTGGTACCAAGGGTTATCTCAATGAGGAGTTCTAAAAAATACTTTGAAATAAGTGTTGCTTCCCAAGGTGACAACTTTGAAGGGAAAAGTACTTACACGATGTAGCTTTGATCTACTTGTAAATTAAGCAGAACTTTTTTGGTGGAAGGTGAGAGAAATCCAACTCAAACTAGCTTAAATATAAAAAAATAATAATAATTTATTGGTTCAGTGACTGAAACATCCACAGTTAAATTTTGTTTCAGGCATGGCTGGACCCAGGAGCTAAAATAATGTGATCAGGACCTAGCGGTTCTTAATCTCTTAGCTGTTTCCCTGTGCTTTCTTTTCACTCTCAAGCAGACCCTCTGAGCATGATGGCCCCAGCCACTCAATCTTCAAATCCAATGGAAAGAGAGTTCCACTTTCCCACCAATTTCAACAGAAGTTCTGTGATACAGGGGCCAGGCACGGTGGCTCACGCCTGTAATCCCAGCACTTTGGGAGGCTGAGGTGGGCGGATCAAGAGGTCAGGAAATCGGACCAGCCTGGCTAACATGGTGAAACCCCATCTCTACTAAAAACACAAAAAAATTAGCCGGGTGTGGTGGTGGGCGCCTGTAGTCCCAGCTACTTGGGAGGCTGAGGCAGGAAAATGGTGTGAACCCGGGAGGTGGAGATTGCAGTGAGCTGAGATCGCGCCACTGCACTCCAGCCTGGGCGACAGAGCGAGACTCTGTCTCAAAAAAAAACCAAAAAAACAAAACAAAAAAAAATCCGCGATAGAATCTCATTGGCCTGGCTGGTGCAATGCCTTTCCCTGAGCAATGACTATGGCCAAGGAGATGGAATACTCTGAGTGACCAGGACTGGGTCATTTGAAATAAGTGTTGCTTCCCAAGGTGACAACTTTGAAGGGAAATGCACTTACATGATGAAGCTTTGATCTACTTGTAAATTAAGCAGAACTTTTTTGGTGGAAGGTGAGAGAAATCCAACTCAAACTGACTTAAAGATAAAAAAAAAACTTATTGGCTCAGTGACTGAAACATCCACAGTTAAATCTTGTTTCAGGCATCAAATGCATTCTTGGAACCAGATTGAACATCCACAGTTAAATCACACAGGTGCACACCTATGCATTCTCAGAACCAGATTGACCCGACATGTACCAAGAGTAGGAAAGGGGTGGCTCCACAGAGGAAGAAATGCCAGGGGAGAGACAAATGCATGGTTGGCAGACAAATACAACAGACATCCACTATGGCTTTTTTAAAAAATGGGTTTCATAGTTGCCACATTAAAGTGATAGAATCTTGAAAAGTTTTCTTTTAAAATTTTACTTTATTCCTGTATTAGAGTTCATTAAATAAATGGAAATGTAGATGTCCCTAAAAAGCAATTTATAACTTGAGCAAAGTTAAAAAGAAAAGAAAAAAACTGTTTCATTCATTTGATGCATCTTATGATGTCCTTGGCCTGAAGCATAGGGCATTTGTCTGGAGAGGTTTTCAGGAGTTCTAACCAATTAACATGGGTCTATTTTCACTTGTTTTCCCCCTTATGAAATATCTGATTGGCCTGTTGGGCAACACTCTGTGGTTATGGAATGGAATGGTGGTTTTCAAATTATTTTTAGAAGCAGAACTCTTTTTGCAAGTGCCCACCACCCCCGCCCCTCGCCGAACAACTTACCAAAGGGATGAGAGCAGAGCTGCTCTGGTTGACCTGGGGGAAGAAACTCAGATCCCATCTGCAAAGCTTTCTTCTTCCTCTGTTATTTGCCCCTTCCTCTCAGCCTCTGATTCAGGACCAGAATCCTGCGGCTCCAGGAAATGCAATTTGAAAACCACTGGAATATAGCAAAGTAACTGGCTCTCTAGGGCAAAGTCTGGGATCTTAGCCTCAGCCCCATAATTGGGAGGGACACAGAATGAACATTTATTGAGCACTTATTGCCAGGGGCTATATCTTCTTTCTCTCATTTAATCCCCAAGACAACCCCATGAGGTAGCAATTATCCCGTTTCACAGATAGGAAGATTGAGGCTCAGAATATCACACAGCTGGCAAGTCACAGAGCTGGTTTGGAAGCCAGGTCTTTATCATTCAAACCCACCCCATACCTCCTTAAATATTCACCAAGTTTCTACTGTATCTCAGGTCCTGCGCTAGGTGTTTTAGTATGGACTATTTCATTTGATCCTTACAAAACCCTGTGAGGGAAAGATTCCAGACACCAAAGAGCACACATTATATGATTTCATGCAAATTTCAAATATACATCAACCTAATCAGAAATAGTGGTTACCAGCCAGGTGCAGCGGCTCATGCCTGTAGTCCCAGAACTTTGGGAGGCCGAGGTGGTTGGATCACTTGAGTTCAGGAGTTCGAGACCAGCCTGGGCAATGTGGTGAAACTCAGTCTCTACTAAAAATGCAAAAATTAGCCAGACGAGGTGGCGGCTGCCTGTAATCCCAGCTACTCAGGAGTCTGAGGCAAGAGAATCACTTGAACTGGGGAGGCAGAGGTTGCAGTGAGTCGAGATCATGCCATTGCATTCTAGCCTGGGCAACAAGAGCGAAACGCCATCTCAAAAAAAAAAAGAAAAGAAAAAAGAAAGAAATAGTGGTTACCCTTGGTGGGGCAGGGCTGGGGTGGGGGTGGTACTGACCAGGAGGGAGCCAGAGGAAGCCCTGTGGCGTGCTGGCAATGTTTGCGGCTTGGTCTGGGTGATGTTTCTGCAGGTGCATACATATGCAAAAATTCAGCGAGCTGTACACTTATGATTTATGTGATTTATTATGTGAAGTTATGCCTTTATCTTTATTTTTAAATCCTACTATTAATATTTTTAGGTCGGGTGTAGTGGCTCCACCTATAATCCCAGCACTTTGGGAGGCTGATGCAGGCAGATCACCTGAGGTCAAGAGCTTGAGACCAGCCTGGCCAACACGGTGAAACCCCGTCTCTACTAAAAATACAAAAATTAGCCAGGCGTAATGACGCACGCCTGTAGTTCCAGCTACTGGGGAGGCTGAGGCAGGAGAATTGCTTGAACTTGGGAGGTAGAGGTTGCAGTGAGCCAAGATCATGCCACTGCACTCCAGCCTGGGTGACAAAGCAAGATTCCATCTCAAAAAAAAATTTTTTTTTGAAGTTTTTCTTTGTAAATATGAGAAGATGATGGTTCAGGAAGGTAATCCAGGATCATGCTGTCAGGACTGGAACCTGCTGGGAGTGTGTGATGTGGTCTCCCGGCATGTGGGCCCATCTGGGGCATTTTCAGTGATGTGTGGGTGGGAGCAGGAATGTCCAGGGTTGTCAGCCAGAAAGACCTGTGTGCTGCTCGAGATGGTGATGTTCACTTCAGACACTCTGGCCATCTTCATCCCGGCCCTCCCCTCGCTGTGGCCCCGTCCTCTTCTCCTCTCTTTAACTTCGATTTGATGGGTCCTTGGCTCTCTCTAATGCTTCGTTCTAATGCTTTGTGATGGCTACATAGGCCCTTCCTGGGGATGGGGACGGAGTGCTGGGCAAGGCATGGGTTCAGAGCCAGGAAAGGCATAAGAAGAGAGATTGTGAGTAGGTGAGGGAAGTGGAGCTGGGCCTTCCCAAATGCAAACAGGGCCACTTTGTCCCCTGCCAGAAGGCCTGTCCTTTATGTTCAGAGCTTCCTGGGACAATCCCCATGTTCCCCAGAGAGCCCTCCAGGGAACACTTCCATTTAAACCTTGCCTGGGTCCTTTGCCTTTTCCCTTACACTACAAAAGTGGTTTCTATTTTTAGGTCCCATTGTGAGGGAGACCCTGGGATTCAGGCCAGGGATCCAGGGAGTTGGGAAACCACACTCCCAGGGGCCAGATCAGCAGCAGAACTGAGTGGATTAAATGGCAGCAGCCTTGGCACCAACTAGGTGTAAATCTGCAAGCCTGATGGTGAATCACTGTGAGGCCTTGAGCAAGCCCCTGGCTCCACAAACTTGTAGGCACTGGGTGAGGGTCATGTTTAGAGGGAGAGGCCTGCCTCCCTCCCAGCACCTGCCACCCCTGATCCATCCCTATGAAGCTTTAGGAACACTCAGCCCAAACCCAAATCAGGGCAAATCACTCTTCCTCTTAAAACTCTTCAATGTCCCTTTACATCTTGTAGCAAAGGGGAGGCATCCGTGGGTTTTAAGCAAGGAATCAGTACCGTAATAGAGTTGGCATTTGAGCCAAGCCTCAAAGGACGAGTAGGATTTCAGGAAGTGAGCAGTGAGCCCGCTGAGAGGACTTGTGAGACAGAAAGTTGGAATGACTGAGCAGCATAGGTTCCCAGAGCCAGGACCAGGCTAGAATGTTTGGGCTTCCCGTACGGCACTGGCAACTAGTGATGATTCCTAAACAAAAGATAACCTGGCTGTGGAGTTTTCAGAAAAAAAAAAAAAAAAAAAAAAAACAAAAAAAAAACACAAACTACCCCATGTAGGATGATCCAGAGAGATAAGAGGCTAGTGGCAGCAAGACTTATTCATTCGATGAGCACTTATGGAGCACCTGCTGTGTGCCAGGCACTGTGCTGGGCTCTGAGGAAGCAGTGGCAAAGATGGTATGGATCTAGGCTTTCTTAACTTCATTCTCAACAGAAATAAAAACTACTGAACAGGAAATTACTAATGAGATGAGTGATATGAAGGGGCAGTGTCATATGTAATAGAGGTACTTATCAGGGAAATTTTATCTAGTCCTGGGGTTCGCAGGAGGCTTGAACCCAAGGGCCTGTGCGAAAGCCCACCTATGGTTTTAGAGGTCACTCTGGCTACAGGAGAATGGAAGGTGGTGGGGTGCAGGGTAGCCCTAAAGGAGGACATTGCAATCCTGGGAGAAAAGTGATGAAGGCCTGAACCAGGCCAGCTATGGGCAAGAGCGGCTGGATTCTAGGGCCCTGGGGGAGACAGCATCTGCAGGACCCTGTGGGGAGGGAGAGGAAAGAGTCAGGGAGGACTCCAGGGTCCCTGGCTTGGAGATGACTACAATAGAAAAGTGAAAGCCTCTTTTTCCTTTAGTCCCATCTGAACACCCAAACATGTGTTCCGAGTTTTGCTCTTTAACTGGATCATAAACAACTTGAAGCAAAATACCAGGTCTCACTTTACCTTGGACAGCGCCAGTCCCAAGACCTTCCAGCTAACAGATGCTCAGTAAATGAATGAATGACAGCTATTGAAGAAATATTTGCATTGATCCCAATGGCAGCCAGTCATAGCCAGATCTTGCTTTCTCTCCTCTCGCGGCCCTCTCCTCCCTCTGCCCTGCCCCACTACTGTGACAGGCTGAGCTCAGGGGCAGGGGGCAGAAGTGGCTTGTGGGCACAGTGCCACCTGGAATACTTAAAACATGAATTGCGAGTCAAGTGGCCCCTCTCACAGTTAATCGATGGCAGCATATCCTGATCGCTTTCATTATTATTATTTTCTTATGCATGTGTGATCGGGAGATTTATTGTTGAGGCTACAGAGGCAAAATCAATTATTCATGTTATAAATTAGAAAATGATTTATGTCTACAGGAGACAGGGCCTCAGCGAGCCGAGCCCATTACAGATAAGCTTTGCTGAAAGGACCAAGATTTATCTGTAAACTTCACAAATTGCTGCTCGCCATTCCAGCCCTGTTCCCAACCCCTCCCCTCAGGGCACCCATTCCTCTTCCTGAGTCATTCTGTCTTTTTCTGTCATCCACCATCCCCTTGCCTCCTGTTTCCTCTTCCCAATTCCCACTGACTTCTCTTTGTTCTTTTTTCCTGTTTTTTTTTTTTTTTTTTTTTTTTTTTACCTCTGACAAATGCCGCCATTGCTTGCTCGTATCTCTTTTTTGGGGGGAAGACACTCTTGGAACTTCTAAATAAACTTTCTGGTCTCTGGGCATAGCCTGCCCTGTACAGGGAAGAGTTAGGTAACAGATTGGGGGAGAATTCCTCTTGGTTCAGTTCATCTGCAAACCTGTTGAGAGGATGATGGACTGAGTCACATTTCTCAGAGCAGCCGACCCCGGCCTCAGGCAAGACAGCCATTATCCAGCACCTGCATTCTGTCTTTTGGGCTCTTCCCAGAGAACATGGTAATGAGAAGCAATGTGATGATGTGGAAAGCCCTCGGGTTTTGGAGTCAAAGAGACTGGAAGCTGAATCCTAGCTGTACTGCCAATAGTGTGACCTTGGGCAAGTCACTGGTGCTCTCTGGGCCTCAGGTTCTACATCTGCAAAATGGGTTTTCAGCATCAGCTCTAGCTCATGGGATTGTGGAAGGGCTAAAGGAATAACAAGGATGACAGCTCCAGTGCTGTGCCCAGCACACAGGCAGTGCCCCTGACATGTTAATTTCATTTGGGTGGGCATGAGATTGCAAGTGGAATGTTCCTCTTCCTGTTTGTCACTCCTCTCCTCTGCAGAACAACACAGCTGCCCTGGACATTAAGGAGAACGCAAGCTGGGATCTGAGGATAAGGGAGAAGTATGTCCCAGTGATGGCCACTTCCAGTGAAGGCACCATGGGCAAAGGGGAAAGGGAACCACTCAAGGAGTCAGAAAACCAAGGTTACAGACCTGTCTCCCTTAAGAAGCTGTGACCAGGGCAAATCCAGGGCAAGACTAGGGCAAGACATAGCCAAATCATATCAATGGCCATAAGCAAAACATCAAAAAACACTAGATGTTGGCATGAATGCGGTGATCAGGGAACACTTCTACACTGCTGGTGGGAATGTAAACTAGTACAGCCACTATGGAAAACAGTGTGGATATTCCTTAAAGAACTAAAAGTAGATCTACCGTTTCATTCAGCAATCCCACTACTGGGTATCTACCCAGAGGAAAATAAGTCATTATTTGAAAAAGATACTTACACACGCACATTTATAGCAGCAAAATTCACAATTGCAAAATCATGGAACCAACCTAAATGCCCACCAATCAATGAGTGGATAAAGAAACTGTGGCATATTTATATGATGGAATACTACTCAGCCATAAAAATGAATGAATTAACAGCATTTGCAGCTACCTGGATGAGATTGGAGACTATTATTCTAAGTGAAGTAGCTCAGGAATGGAAAACCAAACATTGTACATTCTCACTGATATGTGGGAGCTAAGCTATGGGGACCCGAAGGCATAAGAATGATATGGTGGACTTTGGGGACTTAGGGGGAAGACTGGGAGGGTGGCAAGGGGTAAAAGACTGCAAATATGACGTAGTGTATACTGCTCAGGTGATGGGTGCACCAAAATCTCACCAATCACCACTAAAGAACTTACTCATGTAAGAACTTACTCATGACCTAACCACCTCCCAAAGTTTCCACCTCCAAATACCCTCACAAATACCACCTGTACCCCAGTAACCAAATATAACCAAATACCACCTGTACCCCAATAACTTGTGGAAAAAAAAGAACCTGTGACCATGGCAAGTCACTTTCCTCTCTGAGTCTCACTTTCCTCTCCTGTCAAATGGGGATGGTAACACTTGCCCTGCCTACCTCATAGGTTCTTGTATCCAAGGAAAGGAGGACAATCTTAATAACAATCACTGCTTCCTATAGCACTTCTTACTGGATATTGGTATAGGAGAAAATTGGCAAAAAAAAAAGATTTTGGTCACTTGGAGGGCAACTGCAATGGAAGTCCACTTAAGAAGAATCAGCCTTGGCCGGGCGCGGTGGCTCACACCTGTAATCCCAGCACTTTGGGAGGCCGAGGCGGGTGGATCACGAGGTTAGGAGATCGAGACCATCCTGGCTAACATGGTGAAACCCCGTCTCTACTAAAAATACAACAAATTAGCCGGGTGTGGTGGTGGGCGCCTGTAGTCCCAGCTACTCGGGAGGCTGAGGCAGGAGAATGGCATGAACCTGGGAGGCGGAGCTTGCAGTGAGCAGAAATCATGCCACTGCACTCCAGCCTGGGCAACAGAGCAAGACTCTGTCTCAAAAAAAAAAAAAAGAAGAATCAGCTTCTTTAACAATTGAGTAAATGCCCCTAGAATGCCCTGAAATGACCCCAAAGCCTTCTGTGGCTTCTTCACACTTCACCAGGGGCTGTGACGGCCCTGCCAGCCCAGTGATGCCTGTGTCCTGGACCCACAGACTCACAGCTCTGAGGCCAATGTGATAGCACAGGGCACTCTTGTGTCTGACTTGGTGCTGTGGTGGGAAATGCTGACTCTGGAGAGGTGGGTCCTTAACAAAGTGTCTGCTACATGCCAGGCACAGGGGATGCTAGTGAGCAAACCAAGCTCAGAGGCTGATGCTTGGGGAGCCTACAGTCTAGTCGAGGAGACAGATATGAAACATACATGTAAATTGCAAGCCGAGAAGATCCTATGGTAAAGAAGTACAGGAAGCTGTGAGATCCAGGCAGGGGACTGGCTGAAGCCTGGGGAGTCAGGTCAGTCTCCCATGAGGAAGTGAGTCAAGGCCAAGACCTAAAAGACCAAAGAACAAGTAAGGTTTGAATGTTTGTGTCTCCCCAGGCATCACATGTTGAAACCTAAGGCCTAATGGAGGGTATTTGGAGGTGGGGCCTTTGGGAGGTGGTTCGGTCATGAGGGCAGGGCCCTCATCAATGGGATTAGTGCTGTTATAAAAGGGTCTCCAGAGAGCTTCTTTGCCCCTTCCACCTCCTGAAGAGAGAGCAAGATGGCACCATCTGTGAACCAGGAAGCAACCCTTAGACACCAAATCTACCAGCCCCTTGATCTTGAACTTCCCACTTCCAGAAATGTGAGAAATAAATTTCTGTTGTTTACAAGCCCCTCATTCTGTGATGTTGAGTTATAGCAGCCTGAATGACTAAAGCAGGGTTGTAGGGAAAGGGACAGACAGGGTAGGCTGTGTGACTCCCTTGCAGGGAAGAGCAGAGGAGTTCAGGGACCGTAGTAGGCCAGCGTGGCTGGGTACAGAAAGCCAGGGGGTTGTGATTTGAGGTGAGGTGGCGGGCAGGCATGGATCAACTTTTGGAGAGAATCCAAAACTGCCTTCAGCTCCGTGCCTGAGAACCCACCTGCTTTTTGACGATTGCCTTGCTGAAGCCCAGGAGCCTGACCTTAGGGGCATAGCCCTGGCCTGGGAGATAGCCACATCCTCTTCCGAGGGGCTGGAACCCAGGTATCTGCTGGGTCTCCTTCACGGGATCTAATGTTGAAGGACAGAGCTTCCTCCCCTTCTCCCGGGAAGATCACGGGAGACCGAGACCAGATCCCAGGTTCCCTGAGTTCCATGAAGCCCACTCAGCACTGCCTCCGGGAACCCTTTCTCTATTTCCATGGGAGTCTGCCTTCTTGGAGCCCAAGGCCTATAAGTAACCTTTCCAAGCCCTCACTGCACCCCATGGCTCATTCCTGAAGTCCTGACACTTGCTCTTTCAGCTGTTGGAAACCCTATGAACTCCTCCTGTCCCTGTCCCCATGAGACAGTCCCTAAGCCCCCTGTCTCCTCCAGGCAAGAGCCACATCACCCAGAGTCCACTTCTAGTGCCTCTTGGAACACACAGATTTTATGATGTCTCCTCTACTGCTGACCAAGAAGCCTCAGACTTGCCCTAGCACCAACAGCATTCTCACTGGACAAAACCACTAGATTCAATTTTAATTCTTTCTGATTCTTCAGAGACTGAAGTGTCAGATATTTCCCTCAGAAATCCCACCTACGTGAAATTTTAGATGAGATGAACCCATTTTCCTCTTAAAACTTCCCATTGGCCATGACTGTGACAAGCTTCAAAGTCATTAACCTGGCAGAGAAGGCCCTGGATATGGGGCTCCAGCTTCCCCCCATGTCCCCTGCCTTGCTTGTCCAGCAGGACCTGCTGCCACACACTGTCCCACTTTCAAGCCTTTCCCACATCTCTCCCTCACCGTCAGAACATTGCTTGTGCATCATTGCCCCCATGACTGCTCTGCAGAGAAAGGGAAAACACGTGTAGCAGAGACAGCCCTGGGCTCGAATCTCTGCTTCTCTACTTAGTAGCTGTGTAACCTCACTCAAGACAACCTCTCAGAGCCTCAGTCTCTCCATATCTTAGATGAGGGTAGCACCATTTCTTTCCTGGTAGCTGTGGAATCTACCTATTTGCGCAATGAGCTAGGGCTTGAGGTTGAAACCAGCTAAGGTGATGGATAAGGTGAATCCAGACAAGGAGGCAGGGAACAGCACTTCAGAATGTGGTCCAGGCCCTGCAAGGACCGTGAAGCTCGCACCGGAACAGGGTCTCATTACTAACGTGACATGGATTAAACATACCAGATGAGAGGATGCCTGTGAAAATGTATCATAACTGTTAGACTGCTGTACATATCACCACCATCCTCATCTCTGGGTTATCAAGGGAGGAAATTAGGGGCTTTGGAGAGAGAGAAGGTGGCAGACACAGACTCACAGCAGGAGCCAGCAGCTGCCTCTGGGACACCAACCTGCTTGGATCAGGATGGGAGCTTCGACTCCTGCTAGAGAGGAGAGTGCAGGAGGTTGATGAACTAGCTTGGCAATGCTTGGTTACCTTGTCCTGCCAATAAAGTCACCAGTATTGAAAAATGGAACCGACTCCCTCCCTTGCCCTTGTCCTCAGGTGTTCTATGTGTCTGAGCTCTGTCCTTTTTGCTGCCAAATTACCTTTGCCTCCCCTCTCTCTGAAAAGCTGGTGGTGAATGATCCCCCTATGTTGGTAACAAAGTTATGCCTCGATGTATTAAGGATGTGGATGGGGCTGGAACTGAAGGTGGCTGGACGCACAGAGGAGGAGAGATGGGTCTGAGCGGAAGGGGCCCATCTGGTGGAGAGTCATCCCTGGGGAGAGACAACCTATGACTCTTTGTTTAAAAACTAAAGGGAGTCAGTCTAATGTGTTCATTAGCCCAGGTTCAGAATCAGGTCAGCCTGGAGTCAGATATGAGTTCTGCTACAGAGTAGCTGTGTGACCTTGGGCAAGTTAATCTAATCTCTCTGAGCCTTAGTGTACCATTCTGAAACTTGGGGAAACAATATCCGCCTTACAGAGTTATTGTAAGGATTAAATTAAGTGGCTTGTTTACCACAGTGCTGGCATTTTAGTAACTGCTCAGTAAGTAGTAGCCATGACTATTCTTACTCCTATTATTATTGTCCTCCCTGATGAACCCTCCTGCTTTCTCTTAGAGCCGTGAGAGAAGGCCACTAATCAAAGTTAAGCAAACCAGGACAAAGAAGGTAAGACTGGCATTAGCAAGATAATTATGACTAAGAGGAAAATGGGCTTGTGTGAGGAGCAGACTTTGCCCAACAACTTGAGAGCCCCCTCAAATCCCCTTTGGGAGGCCATCCATGAGGGGACTGGGCATAGGACGAGAGCAGTGGCAAGATTCATCCTGCCCAGCCTCTGTGGGGTGAGCAGGGGCTTTCAAAGACTCTGACAGGTTAAGTGTGACTGGAACTGGGTCTGAGATTTTCCTCCTTAATAGATCTCTAAGATTCTGTGCAAAAGAAAGCCTAGTACCAATATAATCAGTGCCTAAGAAAATTTTGTTGAATGGAAGGAAGGGTGATAGGGAGAATGAGAGGGAAGAGGAAGGGAGTAGGGCAGGAAAAGGGAGGCAGCCGCTCAGGGAGGCAGCCAGTGGGAGCAGCGTGAGGTCTGGGCTCTGTACCTGGTCAGTACCTGCCACGTAGGCAAGCTGCAACTGGCCAGCCTCACTGCTGCAGCTTGGCTGTATGTGTTACAGTCTGCTCAGCTCCTGTGCTGCTCAGGGGCCTACAGCTGTCCCACAACCCAGCTGTGCAGATTCTGGCAAGCCCCACGGCCCCCTCACCTCCAGCCCCAGGCCCCAGGCAGGGCAGCATAGGTACGAGCTAAGAACTCTCAGGCCGCTTACTGCCTCCCTCCTCCTCTGATCCCACGTGTCTTTTGAGCTGCCATCCCAGCTCCTTTCCTTGCTTCACTGCCCAAGCAGCTCATCAGCGCACTGTCCCTCAGGCTCCGGAGCCTTCCACGCCTTTGCAGTGTTGGCCTGCTTCACCTTCTCAAACAGCTGCGCTGTCCGAAGCCTCCCACACTCACCTGCTGCTTGTAACTGCCTCTTCCCTTGCCTCTCCCTAGGGCTGACACCCACTACCCACCATCACCAAGAGTAGCTTCTCCTGTCCTCTGGACATGGCACCACTTAGTTTTGAGTTAAATCAGAGCTTCTGTCCTATGTGAGCACTTGGACACCAAGGGTCATGCTAGAAGATCCCTCACCACAAGCCTCCTCACCCAAGCCACCTCCAAATTTAATTATGTCCTTGGCCTAGAACATTCTCCATGCCTTATGCCACCTTCTGTCATTCTCCTCCTGCCAAAGCCTGTAGATGATGCGTCTGTAGGCCCCTAAATTTTGCTTACCTCTTCCAGTACAGATTGCCCATAGGGCCCAGCTTAAACATCACCTCCTCCATGAGGCCCTCAGAGAGCCTGGCCATCAGAATTACCAGCATGATGTGTTAACACTGTTTTATGTCACAGGCTTCCTGCATGAGTCATTTGTGTGTCTGCCTCCCCACGCCTACTCTAATTTTATGAACAGAGACCCTCTCCTATTCATCTCTACATCTTTGGCACCTAGCCTATTGACTGGAACATGGAAGGTACTAAAATAGTGTTTGTCAAGTTGACTAAATGGTGGGCACTTACGGTTTGGCTAGGTTACCATGCACTCGGCTCCTTTAGAAGATGAAAAACTGTGTTGTGGAGAAGGACAGCATTTCAGGTTCACAATCCCTCAGGGACGGAAAAATGACCTGGCAGTTTTCCTTTCCAGCCCTGCATCCTCCAGGGCACATGGAGAACGGCCCTGTATGTGCAATTCCCACTGCTCATTGTACCTCCATATTGCCAGTGTCTTCTCCCAGCAGTACTCATTTCTGGTGTGGAGTCAATTTATCTTCTACTAGGACCTCTGGATCTTTTTCAACCACGTACATATATAGTCACTGAGCATCTCCCGCCCCCAACTCTATATACACACACGAACACACACCTTTTAATTCATATAGTTTATTTTTCCTTCTTTAGAGAAAAACAGCTTTGACCCACCTTATTGTATAATTACTAAGAAATAATTTGTTCTAGCATTCATCTTTTTTCCTTCCTAATTTCCTTTTCCTTGTCAATGACACTTTCAGGTTAAAAACCTCAGGCATTTTTGCTGCTTCTAATTCACTCCTTCCCCATAGCCGGTCAATCAGTTCCTTCTTGAGGATGTTTCTGGATTCATCCCTTCCTTTCCATTTTTAAAGTTGCACTGTTATGATCTAGGTTCTTCTTACTTCATACCCAAGGGACAGCCCCTATAGAATGCTAGAGGAAGAAAGGACATTAGAAGAAATCATAGCCCAAACTTTGTGCTTAAAGATGGGGAAACTGAGGCTTGAGTGAACTGTGTCACCCAGAGAGAGTGGACACCCCACGAGGGCAGAGTCCATGTCTGCCATATGCAATTCTATCCCCAGCATTTGGCAAAGTGGCACACAGCATCATACTCAATATGCACAGGGCTCAATTGACAGAGCAGGTTCATGGCTGGGGCTTCTGACTCCTGGTCCAGGGCTCTTTCCACCTGCCAGCACAGTGCCTGCCTGGTGCATCTCCCAGCCACCAGCCCATCCCTTTGCAATCTAAACTATGCTTCAACATCCGACAGATGCTTCCTTTGACAGGCTAATCTCCTGCCTCAGAACTTAAAATGGGTTCTTATTCATTTCCTGGTAATGAAACATACTTTCCCTTCTTTCTCAAATTATATGGACATTAATTTTTTCCAAAAAATGACTGAATAGTATATATTATTGAGGGTGATGGGAGGAAGAGAATGGGCTTTGACATCCTAAATTCATGAAAACCCAGATCTGATCTCCTGGCAATAGAATTCCCTGCCAGGAAATAAGGAACTACTTGAACTGGCCTGATGGGGATGAGAAGGGAGCTATAGAAGAGGGTGCAAGGCCAGGCAGTAGAGAGTAGAGGATAGAGGACTCAGAACTGACAGAACCTTAGCCTTGTCTGGGGAAGCAGGGGTCAAGGGTCAGGATCTACCCCACACTTAGTAAGCTCTGTCCAGGGATGCATCAAGAAGGGAGGTTAGGGTGTGCTCAGCCTTCAGAGTAGAAACCAAGTTTCTATTCACACAGATTGGTGTCTCCCTGCATTCTTTCCTGTCTCAGGGTCTGGAGCTTGGGGGCTGAAGGGAAGACTATCTCCAAGCATCCCAGTGTCTTTAGTGGAATATCCAAGACTGGGCCTACCCCTCAGTATTCGTTTTCTAGGGGTATCATAACAAAGCATCAACAGAAATCTATTTTCTCGCAGTCCTGGAGGTCAGAAGCCTGTGGCCAAGGTGTTGGAAGAGCTGGTCTCTCCTGAGGCCTCTTTCTTTAGCTTGCAGATGGCCATCTCCTCCCCGTGTCTTCACATGGTCTTCCCTCTATACTTGTCTGTTTCCAAACTTCCTCTTCTCATAAGGACACCAGTTTAACTGGATTAAGATTCACCCTAATTACCTCATTTTAACTTTATTATCTCTTTTAAAATGCTGCTCCAAAGACAGTCATATTATGAGGTACTGATGCTTAGGATTTCAACATATGAATTTGTAGGGTGGGGCACGGGGACACAATTCAGCCCATAACACCCTTTCAGAGGACAGAGTCCAGGGTGGTATGGACACAGGATAGAGAATGCAGAGGATATCCTACCTGGTTTCTCCTTGACATACATCCACGGACAGAGAAGACTTGGAAGTGAATGGCAACTGATGAACGCCCATGCGGTTAGGAGTTTCCAGCTCAAGCGTTTTAGAGGGTACTGCTTCTGGGAGTATCTTCATCACTGTCCTTGGAAAGGCAAACCCAGCCTAGATGGACCCTGAGCAGCAGAGAGCACTCAAAGCATGATGGTTGAGGGCCAGAGAAGCAGTTCACTCAGGAGGACCAGGATGGTGGGAAGTAGAGCAAGACACCAAAACTGAAGACCCTGGCAACAGAGGTGCAGTGGTAGATTGATTGAGCTCATGGCTCCAGTTAGTTTCACTGAATTATGTCCTTTATCCTATAATTTTGTTGTTCTGCCCACTCTGATTCTAGACTTGGCCATGTAATTTGCTTTGGCTATGACATGTTAGCAAACATGTTTGGAAGCAGAAACTTGAAAAGCTGGTATGTTTCCATTCCTTGCACAATTGAGCTTGTTTGTCGTGCCCCGCTGCCGTGCCATGAGAATATGCCTGGCCTAGCCTGCTGGACCCTTGGTAAAGGACTGAGTCATCTCATTTATTCCAGTCATCCAAGCCATCCAGTAAGGGTTTCCTAGATCAGCCAACAGCAAGCCAACCTCCCCATGAATGTGAAATAGTCCAGCCATTATAGGAAACCCTCCCGGCTGAGTTCAGTCTCAATAACTGACCCACAGCAAGCTAAATAAATGAGTATTGGTTTAAGCCTCTGAGCATTGGGGCAGTTTGTTAGACAGCATTATTGTGGCAATAGAAAACTAATGTAAGATGCAATGCAAGACACGAAGAATTCAAGTACCAGACCATACTCAATGTGATCCAAAGACTCTGGGATCTGAGGGAGTCTGAGACCCTAAGACCCTAAGACCCTGGAAAATCAGACTGGTAGAGTAATGGAGGCCAAAGCCACAGCAAGACTCAAACCCTGATGTCAAGGCAGATTTCTCCTTACCTTGAATCTCTAACCCTCCCTAAGTCCTGCCTTTTACCCTGGCTTCAGCCAAGGTTATTTGTGTACTCACACTAGATTTTACATCTCAGTTTATCCATCACTGTTTCTCCCCTTCTCCCCATCTTCCATGGGTGCCAGAAAGACACACTGCACTGAGAGCCAGAGGCCTAGGGTCTAGTCCCAGCTCTGCCAATACTAATAGTGACTTTGATCGGCTCACCCCCCATCACGGATATTCACTCTCATTGTCTGTAAAGTGAGCATGGGGCCAGATGATATCTAGGGTCCCTCCAGACCCTAAATGTGACCCCAGACCTTTTGTTCCTTATAGATACCGTGCCTTCACCCGTCGCACTCTAGTTGTTTTCCTTGCCTGCTAGTCTGTATGCAGTTTGTTCCAGCTACCCGGGGAATAGAGCATTAAAAACCTATGCATTTCTGTTGTCATCCATTATCAGCTTTCCCTCATCATCTATTAGGAAGAAACATTCCCCCTTATCTTTCTCTTGTTCCCAGTGTATTTTAAAGAATGTTTTTCCATTTCATTTTATGTGTTTTGCAGGTTACATCTATTTCTTTCTTTGATTTTTCTCTTCTCATGCCTATAAATTCTGGCTATTTCTTTGTTCTCTTCTTGGGCAACTTGGCCAAGCTTCCTGTTTTTGCCTTTCCAACTGGCAGATCTGTTCCCTCTGCAGCTTTTTGTCTGGCCAATGAGACTTCTCCTTCCTCACTTTTCCAATCTTGTTCACATTGGAGTTTTTTTTAATAGGACTTTAATTAATTCAGTGTGCTGGAGAGTGGACTGATAGTCACAGCTCTGCAACTTGACCAACTCCATGACCTTGGGCAGGTCACTTAGCATCTCAGAGCCTCAGTTTCTTTACCTGTAAAATAGAGAAGTAACACTTGCCTGTTACCTGCCAGAGTTGTTATGAAGCTCTGAGGAGAAGATGGTCAGGCAGCATGTGCTGAACTGCAGAGAATAGAGAGGTTATTGCTTTAGTGGATATGCTTATAAAGGTGAGCTCTGCAGGTAAAACCAGGGACCAGAACTGCTTCTGTCCCCAAAACTTCACTGAGCAGGGCTGCTCAACTTTCCCATGAGCTGCTTCTCACAGCCTCCCCACTTCCCTCTCTGAAGATAAAAGCCATCCAGGGAGCCCCTGACCTAACTGGTTGGGGCTCTGCATTTCTACACAGGGGGCCAGGGTATTTACCACTTTTGTTTGTCCAGCTGGATTCCCCACTGTCTTTCTTCTGGTTCTTTAGGGAGCTCCTCTCTCACTTTGGGGGTGTGGTCAGAGCTCTCATTCTTGTTCCCTGTATGCTCCTTTGTCTCCACAGGTGAGGCCATACCACTCAGGCTGATCAATCAGAGTACATGCACAGGACCTAGGCAGAGCCACTCAGAATCTCCACTGTGACTGATGCATGGAAATTGGAAGGGAGATGGTACCTTTCTGCTTGTGTTGCAAATCAGGGATGGTGGGATTCTGGGTCTCATGGCAGCCACCTTGTCTCACATGATGGGAACAGATCTTCAGAAAAGCAAATTGGAGAACAAGGACTGGAGAAAGGGACAGAGTCATGAGGACAGCATATAACACCCCCTCCCCACACACGCATACACAAATTCAGCATCTCTGAAGCTAGATCTATACCCAGACTTTTAAATCTTATGAACTAATAGCCTTTCATTTATTAGGCTTATTTGAATTGAGGAAACTATTGCCCTACTGAAAGATCTCTGACTAATGCACCTCACACATTTCACATAGTTCTGGAGTCTCTTCACTCCCTCTTACCCCAAGCTAGTGCTGTCCCAAGGCCAAGATGGCAAGAAGACACTCAGAGGAGGAAAAGGAGCAAAGGAACTGACCTTTCTCTCTACAAGCTCCACAAGCAAACTGTACAGACTAGTATGTTTCTTTCTCCCATAGTCCCCTAATGGGGAATCATAATGTTATAGGAAGAATCTAGGCTTTGAAGGAACACAGGCATGGTCTCTATCTTGTTCCACTACTTACAAGCCATGTGATTCTGAACTCATACTCTCTGTGTGTCCCTGTCTTATGGAGCTATTTAGAAATAATGTATGTACATAGCCTGGTTTATAGTAGGAACTCAATAAATTGTATCTATTATGATGTTTCCTAATCTTTCTAAATACAAGTTTTTAAACTTAAATAGTCTTTCTTTTGTGTTTCCTTTCCTGTTTTTCTTGGAAACCTGTGTTGTAGTAGTTTCTGGTCATTCCCTCTAAGATTATCTTCAACTTTAAAATACTCAAAGACTGCTTCTTCCCTATTATATCTAGATGCTGCCTGCATGTAATGGGCCCTCAGAGAATGTTTGTGGGATGAGTGAATTGATGGACACTGAATTGGAAACTACATTGCATTCACCTTATTATAGCTCTACCTTCAGCACCACGGAGCTGTCCACAATACTCTCTGGAACTGGAGAGTACGGCCAGAATTTCAACTTAAATATGGATTGTCTAGCAGACTTAAAAAAAAATTTCAAGAGTATTTTCTGATTGCTCTAACCTAGAAGTAGACTCTTTTCATATGTTTTATTTATTCCTCACTCATTTATTGTTTCATCAACAAAACTTTATGCAACTTTATGCTAAGAATATATCGATTGTCCTCAAAGAGTCTATAGATTTCCAAAAGTAAAACTAAAATTAAAGATCCTAGCACATTTCTAGGTACATAGTGAGCGCCTCATGGAAACAGAAACACATGATATTAAAGGTGGAAAAACCATTATAAATAATTAAACACCACACTCAGCACCTCATTCCACCTTCCTCACAATATATTTGTTTATAGATGCAGAAACTGATACTTTGTGCCTTTCTCAAAGCCATACCTCTAGTTTGTTAATTTTCACTTTATCTTATTTTTATTTTTTGTTTTTATATCAACAAATAATAATCGTATTTATTCATGGAGTATGTAGTGAGATTTCATTATATATAATGTGTCGCGATCAGATCAGGGTAATTAGCATATCCATCATCTCAAACACTTATCATTTCTTTGTATTGGGAACGTTCGAAATCCTCCTTCTAACTATTCAAAACTTTATATTATTGCTAACTATAGTCATTCTATAGTGGTATGGGACATTAGAACGTATTTCCCCTATCTAGCTGTAATTGTGTATCCTTTAACAAATTTCTCCCTATCCCCCACACTCCTATTATTTGTTTTTTAACAAATTCCATGTGCCTATATTCAGTATTAAAAAATTTCTGTCCTTGGAGTTCGGAGAGTGGATAAAAGTCCTTTCTGATTTTCTCTTTCATCAAGAGCCCCCTATACCTCTTCCATGGATCTACATGCTCCTTCTCCTCCATCTTCTCCTGAGATGGCCTGTGGCTGGGTTCAAGGCCATGCCACCACCCCTTTCTCCTTTTCATATATTCCTTGCTCTCCTGGTCTCTCAGATTTGACTGGCTGTAGAACTGACTCAGAATTTCAATCATATACATCACATGGTAGTCACCAGCTCCAGGAACCCCTCTGGGGAGGACATTTTACAGATCGCCTCTGAGAAGTCAGGATTCTCCTGCCAGAATATTCTGTCCTCTTCCCCATCACCTTTGGATATAGAATATATTCACCATTCTCCTCCTCCTTGCTTAGAACAGAATAACACCTCCATCCTCCTATAGTTCATGCCATCCAGTGAGGGATGTTATTCAGACATGAGACTTTTATCTGACCCTCAGAAAGGGAGACAGGAATTACTTGGCGGGGTCAAACAAATGGGAATCCAAGTCATATTTTCAAAACTGCCTCTTACACATAGAAACCGCCCATTATTCTTCACTCAAGCACCTCCAGGCTTGTATGCCTAGAACCCTCTCCTTTTAATAAATACATCAGCCCACGTTCCTCTGTCCATTTTTGGCAAAGCCTTCCTGAAGGAGAGCTGTGCTTGGAGAAGAAGGGAAGTATGTGTATGTTTGTTAGTTAGCTTATTGCTGGCTGTCTCCTCCTCCAGACCGTAAACCCCATGACGACAGAAGCTAAGCCTGTTTTGCTCACATTGTTTACTTGGCACCTGACACATAGCAAGTGTTCATCTAATATATGTTGAATGAAGACATACACAAAAAATAAAGAAGAGAGAAACCAGAAAGGCAGGCAGAGGAGAGGCATTTTCCAGCTCTTATGCCTCTGTCTTGTAGCTAATGCAATGGGATGGATGAGAGGGCAGCCTCTCCCTGGAGACTTGTTCAAGGGGCTCACATGCTCCCCCAAAAACCCAAAGGCCAGGGTTGCTCCCTGTGATTTCTGATCCAAGGCTGACATTAGTCCTCAAGGAAGACACAATGGACAGCTGATTCTCTCTCCTTATCTTTGTCCAATCATCTGTAACTGTGACAGATGGTGGCCAGGGAAAGCAGAGGCAGTCAAAAGACCAAGGCAGAGAGAAAGGTACTGCCTTAGGACTTCAGAATCAGGTTACTTTTTGTTGTTGTTGTTGAGATGGAGTCTCACTCTGTTGCCCAGGCTGGAGTGCAGTGACACCATCTCAGCTCACTGCAACCTCCGCCCCCAGGGGTTCAAGCAAGTCTCCTGTCTCAGCCTCCTGAGTAGCTGGGACTACGGGTGCGTGCCATCACGCCTGGCCAATTTTTGTATTTTTAGTAGAGATGGGGTTTCACTGTGTTGGCCAGACTGGTCTCAAACTCCTGACCTCAGGTGATCTACCCGCCTCGGCCTCCCAAAGTGCTAGGATTACAGGCGTGAGCCACTGCACCTGACCAGAATCAGGTCACTTCTGAGTTCTGAATAGGCAAGATGGACAAGAGTTTCTTTGCTCCTCTGACAAGCTGAGATCTCTCTTCAGCCCGCCATGCAGAGCTCTGGGAACATGGGTGTTCTGGCCACTCTGTAGCAGTCTACGTGCAAGGCATTACAGACAAGTTTCTTAAGGGAGGAGCCTGGATGCCAAAAGTTATCTCAGCTCCTTTAAAAATGCCCAGAAGTGCTGTGGGCTCTGCAAGTCTTGGCTAGACAATCGAAGTCTCCATCATTTGACCTTCAAACTACTTTGCCAGCCTCATGGTCCATTACACTCCTCTATGCCTCATGGCATTCCTTTCATGCCCCCTGTGATTTTTCAGGGAATTTGATTAGCAACCTCTAAAATTCATACGGAGGAGTCAATGTGCAAGAATAGCCATAACTATTTTGAAAAAGAACAAAGAGAGGGTCTTGTCCTACCAGATGTCAAGACATATTACAAAGCTCTATGAATTTAAATAATGTGGTACTGGCTCAGATACAAAGAGGTCAATGAAACAGAAACAGAATTCGGAAACAGACCCAAGTCTTTAAGGGAATTTGATATATGAAAAAGGTCTTATTTTTAATTAGTTGGGAAACAATTGACAATTCATTAAATGGTGCTGAGGGGAGAAAGTATAAAGTCATATCCCTACCTCACACCACATAAGATATATTACAGATGGGTTGCAACTTTTAAATACCCTCCATTCTAGTGCTTACACATCTTTAAATACGGATTTTCTGAAAACATGTAGTTCCACATCGCTCTGCCTTTGCTTATATTGTTCCCTCCGTCTGGAATATTATAAGTTCTAACAATACTCCTCTTCTCTTCCAAACAACTTTACTTTGAAAGCTCAGGCTAAACTTCCACATTGAAGCCTTCCCTGGTTTCCCAATTGGATTGAAAACTCTTTAAAGATAGGAACTATATTATATTGCTTTATATCTATTCCAGAATCTAGAAATGTATCTTGCAAGCATAAAGATCTCCGTAGCTATATACTTGTGGTGATGCTGATGATGATGGTTGTAGTAGTAATGAGGAAGCTTAGCTGAATGTCCTGGGAAATGAAATGAATGATTCATAGTCTATAAACAAAATCATCTTCAAGCTCCCTAATTAGATCAAGACTCAGGAGCTCCGGTTCAGCTCCTTCTCTGACATCTATCTATTAATTCCTCATTTGGAATCCAGAACTTAAAATGATACTTGTCAACAAAGGCCATCCCAGGTCTTTAATGACTTATACTCAAGAAGGCTAAAATGCTACTAGTTGGAAATAAATAATAAAATCATAGGAATCAAATTAAGAAAAAACCCTCACCACTAATCAACTAATTAAGAGGCATTTATTGAGCTTTTTGTACATGCCAAGATCTGCAGAAAATACAAAGAGCTAAATTCAAAGTAGCAAGTTACACAGGATGTATAGCAATACATGCCAAATGCCAGTTCTGGGATAAAGAACATGAGTTTTGAAATCAGAAATATGTGGGTCTAAATCCTGACTCTGCTACTGACTGTCTATGTGAACTCAAATGAATTCTTTTACTTCTCTAAGCCTATGTTTCCTCATCTATAAAATGGAGATAATATAGATATCTATTTTCAGATTGTCATGAGAAAAACAAAACTGATCTAAGGTGAGAAAAGAATGTCATCGTTCACTTAATCACTTGATATTGTACCAACTTCTAAGCTACAAAAAAATTAATCCAAAGGCAGCATGAAGGTTTTGCTTATTTTTCCCTTGGGAAACTCAGACACTTGTGCATGAGTAGTGAGCAAAGGACTCTAAAAGACCATTCTCAGCATAAGAGTTTTATGACAAAATCCCAAAGTTAAGGATTTGAGCTGAAGCTTGTGCCTTTCTATCACTAACGTTCCTTTCCTTGTAATGACTTGCAGTTGGGAACCAAATGAAAAGAATCCTTCTTGATATCAGTGCTCATCACAGGGTGGCTGTCCCACTGCCAATCCTCCAGTTTTCTCATAACTTTATTAGAAAAAAGAAGAGAAAGCCCCAAAGCAAAAACAGGTCTATCTGGGGAGGGTCCTGGTGAACAGAGACCCAAGGAAATGTTAAGGGACACTTCTTAACAGCACATAGTGATTTGGAATCATGAAAGGCAACATTAAGATTGATTTCCCTGCAAAGTGCCTTTTTCGTAAATGCTATCTTTGGGTGTTTAAGTAAATAATCTTTATTTTCAGTAACTTTTCTGAGGGAATTGGACTTGAATCTTTTCAATGCTAAAGTTTCATTTATTGAAACCCCTGTTGGTCTCTGGTGGCACAACATTTTGGTCTCCTCTAAAGTTTGCCAACTTTAGATTTCCCAACTAAAAAATCCAGGCATCTTTTGGGAGATGTGGCTGTGAGGACATGTATAGAAAGCAGGGGTCAGCCCAAAGGGATTGTAGACACCTCACAAGGCAAGACCCAGACACTGAGGCCAAGTGCTCAGCCTTCCAAGCCCTGGACACACACACACACACACACACGCACACACACACACACACACACACACGGGAGGGAATTGCTTTATCATCAATTCCCAGAGTTACAGAATCAACAAGCCACTGAAGTTCAGAGAGGAGCGATTCTTTCCCAAGGCCAAAGAATGAAGGTCTTAAAGAGCTAGGATTACAATCCAAATCTCCTGGCTTATCAATTAAACTCTCTGACTCTGCCATGTAGGGAGCAAAAGCTATGCTGACTCACCTTTTCCTATGCATCTCCTGATTGGTGCCAGAGTGAGGATTTGGGGAAGTCATAAGACGGAGAAGGAAGGAGACTAAACAAGATTTCCTGTGGGATGCAGTTAGTCACTCTAAAAAGAGCAACTATTGATTGCTGATTCCTGTTCCATCACCCCCAGCAATACTTAAGGCTCAGGCTTATTAAATGTTCAACTTATTTGAGCCATGGAGACATCCTTCTCCTTCCTTTATACAGGAGCATGGCATCCAGATATCCAGATGTAGAAACTTGAGAACAGATTCAATAAGTTTAATGATGGAAGAAGAAGTGGCTCCTGGCTCATAAGTTTTTGAATACTAGGTGTCCTGAGCTTGTTTGAAATGTAACTTGGTCTCTTCTAGTCAGTATATGGGAATGACACAATGACTCAAACACTTGGATTTACTTTGGAAGACAGGGTACCCGGGCAGGGGCTGCTCCATGAGGTCATGCGTAATTATGGAATAATCCAGGATATACTGAGATGCTTCTAAAGCCCACTACCCATCTCTCCTACTCAAGTTAATTCACTCCCATAAAAGGCAGAGTTGGAAGAAGGGTACCAACAACTTCTGTCACCAAATTTAAAGGTTTTAGAAAAATGATGAAAATGGGGAATGTTGTCTCTGTTACACATTCTGAGTCCAGCCTCCTGGGAAGGCACCCCAAATTTTCATCTCTCCTCATCTTGTCTTTCCCCCTGTTATGGTTTGATGTGTGCCCTAAAGTTCATGTATCAGAAACGTAATCCCCTCTATTGGGAGATGGAACCTAATAAAAAATGATTAGGTCATAAGGACTCTGCCTCTCATCATTTCATGGGTGGATGAGTTATTGTGAGTGTGGGTTTATTACAAAAGCACTTCTCTCTACTCTCTCATGCCCTCTTGCCTTCTGCCATGGGTTGACACAGCAAGAAGGCTCTCACCAGATGCCAGCGCCATGCTCTTGGACTTCCCAGCATCCAAAACTATGAACTAAGTAAATTTCTGTTCTTTTTAAATTGTCTAGTCTGTGATATTCTGTCATAGCAACATAAAATGAACTAAGACATCTCCCTTTGAATGGGCCTGACCTCTATCAAATGCTAAGGTGAAGATATTGACTTCTGTCTCCAAAATCCATCCAGTCACCTCCCATTTGCTCGTTTTGACCTCTGGGCATGCATTCTTGCTTTTTCTGGTTTTCCAACTCTCATTTAGTTCTGCATCTGATCTCTGGGTACTAATATCAGCACTCACCCACTCTTTGTTGATAATCATTGTGGATCTCTTTCCCTGGATCAAGCACCACTCTCTTCCATATAGTCCATCCTGATCTTTCCCCCCCAAGCCCTTTGCACAACGGCTCAGAAAAGATGCATAGCTCTTCAGTTTGCCTCTGTACTAGGGAAGCAGAATAGGCCATCTTGTTGTTCAAGACCACCTTGCTTAAAGTGAACACTCTTGGCATCTTTTCTCTTTGGCTGCTACAGTTCAGTACTGAAGTTCTACTATGCTAGATACTAAGGATATAAAGATGAATAAGACAAAAATTCCTGCTTTTAGGAAGCTTACAGTCTGGTGGGAGAGAAAAAGGAGTAAACAAGTAAAATATATCGAATCAAGATTCAGTTTCAGGTGACAAGCTTAGGTAAAAAAGAAAAGAGAGGGTGTTAGGAGAGATGAAGTTATTAGTTCATTATATCATATAACTTAAAAGTTGAAAGTAAATTGTTTTTAGGCATGACAATATCCAGGGCTTCTAATGTCCTGAGGACTGTGTCCCTCTTCTCTTTCCAGTCTCCTTTCCTCTGCCTTGGCTTTACTCTCAGGCAGACTCTTGCTCCATTACGTCCTTCACTCCCACCCAGGTGTTCCAGCCTTGCATTCCACCAGCTTAGCAACCTGCAGGAATACAGCTCTGTCCCAATAGCACCAGCACAATTCTAGATAAGGCCTCCTATTGGCTTGAATCAAGTCACATGCCTATTCTTGATCCAATTACAGTGCCCAAGAGAATGCAGAGCTCTGACTGGCTAAGCCTAGGTCACATGCCCACTGAAATTCCATGGACTAAGCTTAGAGGAGGGATTCCCCAAATTAAAATCAGGATCCTATGTCTAGAAAAAAATATGCTGCCGGGCACAGTGGTTCACGCCTGTAATCCCAGCACTTTGGGAAGCTGAGGCGGGTGGATCACCTAAGGTCATGAGTTCAAGACCACCCTGGCCAATATGATGAAACCTCTTCTCTACTAAAAATACAAAAAATTAGCCTGGCGTGGTGGTGGGTGCCGTAATTCCAGCTACTCGGGAGGCTGAGGCAGGAGAATTGCTTGAACCCGGGAGGCAGAGGTTGCAATGAGGTGAGATTGTGCTTTGCACTCCAGCCTGGGCAACAAGAGCGAAACTCTGTCTCAAAAAAAAGGAAAAAATATGCTGGGTGAACAAAAGCAACAAGACTTCACTCCACAGCCAAACCATAGCTTATCACCTGTATTCTCCAAGCTTTCCCAGGGCATCAGCTGGCTAACTTCACACCTAAAATGACTGAGTGTCACTGTGCACGAGTGCATTAATATGCTACCACTTACTCATCACCTATATATACCCTAGATCTTTGATAAAAGGCCCAATGTTATACCTTCTACTAGTGGCCAATGGTGAAAAGTCACAGCCCCCAAAGCAGAATGAGGGTGGGTGTTTTTTGAGAAAGAACAGTCTTTGAGATGCCTCTCAAAAACCATGCCCCATCAGCAGCTCTTCCTCTGATTCTCAAATAGGACCCTAGCTAAGGCCACACTCTACTTATCCTTAACATTATTTTAATTGCATCATTTAAAGGCAAACACAGCTGTTTGTACAATAAAGACTGAGGTTTTTCATCACAGGGTGTTTGTGTATTTGTGTGCATGCCTGAGTCTTATTTCAAGCACAAATAGCCCAGCTTGGATTGTTAAAAGACATCCTTTGCAGTTTACAAATATACCCCCTCTGTCTTCCACCTACCTCCACCCACCCTTGAGATTTTGAAAGCATTCTGCAAGGATTAAAGAACTGCCACCGCTCTTTCAAACACTCCCTAGAACAGAGTTAAACTCTGTGCTGTGTTTGAAGAAAACCTATAGGTTAGATAACTAAGCCATTTGGCTTACACCAATTGTCCCAATTACCACAACATTGGCAGTGTCCTGCCAAGGAATGACTCAACATTGTCAAGAATTCAGGGGCAGCTAAAAAAAATTAAGAGAAGTCGTCTACCTGCCAACCAAGGATGATTCACCCAATCTGGAAAAGAACATGCTGGCAATAAAAGTCAATGGGTTAAAGGCACAATGTTTGTGAAGCCATACTCTCCCCGCCACCACTGAATCTGAATACCCTGATACTTTCTATAACCAGGGTACCAGATGAGTCCTGAGACCACCATGAGTCTGTGCCTGCACCTGGGATCTCCTTTTGCATGAGGATAATGTGAAAGAACCACCTTCCTCAGGCAGCTTCATAGAATAGAAAACTCTCAGGTTTGGGGATCAGACAGATCTGGGTTTAAGTCTTGGCTCTACCACTTATTTAATCTGTGACTGTGGGCAAGTCTCAGTCTCCACATCTGTAAAACAGGAATGATATCAACCTTCCAGTTGGCTGTGATGACTTCATAATGTTGACTGAGTACTCACTTAGCATCAGACCCTGGGGCATAGCAGGGGACCAGATACACAGTCCCCATCATCATACAGCTCTAATTATTTAAGTTGTGTAACAGTGTATGCAAAGCAATTATCCCACATGGAAATGATAGTTATCAGTTATGATGGAGACCTAGAGTTAAGGAATTCCAAAACCTTACTGCTCTTTGGGCAGGGGGAATGACTGGTAGTGAAGAATCACAGGAGAAGGCCCAGAGGACCTGGGGAAGTAGGCAGAGCTGAAGTTCTCCCTCAATTGAAAAAATTGTTTGTTGATAAACAATTAGTAAGTGCTGACTCTTAAATAAGGAAAAGTCTTCATCAAGGCTTACTTGGGGTCATCGGAAGCCTCTCAACCTTAAAACCATTCTGAGTGGTAGATTTTTGTCCTCATTTCACCGATGAGGCAGCCCCGGTACAGAGAGGTTAAGTGCTTTGCTTAAGGTCACACAACTTGTAAGTGATGGAGCTGGAACCAGTACTTGAGTCTGTCTAATGCCAAATCCTATGCTATTAATCCTTGCACCATAGCACCTACTTCTATAGCTCCTGGAAAGGGATGTGAATTTCTCAAGCTCTAAAAAAGGGAGCCCTTTTCCTGAGGTCCACACAGCTGCTGGAGACACTGAGCCCAAAGATTACCCTGAACAAGAGCCACTCTTTATTCATTCAACAAATAGCTATCAGGTGCCAGGCACTGTTTGGCTTTGGGAATACAACACTGACCAGGATAGACAAAAATCCCTGCCCTCATGGAATGCTACCTTAGTAGGAAAGAGAGACAATAAATACAATAAATAAAAACATATGATAGGTTAGATAGTGATAAGAGCCGGGGCAAATATACACAGGGAAGGAGGCATGTATATTTCGTTGGACAGAAAGCTATAGTTTTTTTTCTTTTTCTTTTTTTGAGATGGAGTCTTGTTCTATCGCCCACGCTGGAGTGCAGTGATGCAATCTCGGCTCACTACAACCTCCGCCTCCCGGGTTCAAGTGATTCTCATGCCTCAGCCTCCTGAGTAGCTGGGATTACAGGCATGCATGACCACACCCAGCTAATTTTTTTGTATTTTTAGTAAAGACAGAATTTCACTATGTTGGCCAGGCTGGTCTCGAACTCCCGGCCCCAAGTGATCTGCTTACCCTGACCTCCCAAAGTGCTGGGATTATAGGAGTGAGCCACCACTGACAGCCAGAAAGTTGTAATTTTACATGGAGTAGCCAGGGGAGACCTCATGGAAAAGGGGCTAGTGGAAGTAAGTCATATGGCTATCTAGAAGACCACAGAAAGAGTCAGAGTCCATTGAAAAACAGTAGAATCTGTCTATGGCTTGGTTTCAGACATCCCAATGCAGACAGGGTTATGGTGGCCATAAGAATGTGCCTGGCAGACCTCCAACTGCAGGCAGCAGAACTGATCAAGACTCTCAGTGCTGGACTCTGAAATCCATCACCTAGTTTGCACTGAAGCCATACTTCCTCAGCTCTGCTCCTCGCCAAAGACTAAGCACAACAGGAATACAAAAGCAGGTCCCTTCCTTGGAGACATCGGACTCCTCTGACAGCCAACTTTGGCTTGAGGATTCTACAATGGCCTTGCTGAGCCTTCCTCAAACTGCAGGGCGGCCAAGCATACCCCTACTGGACCTGTCTTCTTCCTCTTCTTCACTTGAGGTTGGACTTGCACTGCTTCTTCCAGCCTTTTATAGTTCCCTCCCCATTTTCTCTCTCATAGGTATCTCCCCCTAGTAAAATCCATGCTTCTTTAATCCCATCTTGGCATCTACTTCTTGGGAGACCCAGGCTAACACAGAGTGGAGGCGAAAGAAAGAGAGAGAGAGAATGAAGGAAGGAAGGAAGGAAGGAGAGAGAGAGAGAAAGAAGGAAGGAAGGAAGGAACGAACGAACGAATGAAATAAAGAGGGAGGGAGGAAAGAAGGAAGGAAGGAAAGAAAGAAAGAGGGAGGGAGGAAAGAAGGAAGGAAGGAAAGAAAGAAAGAAAAAAGAAAGGGAGGCAAGAAAGGAGGAAGGAAGAAAAGAAAGAAAGAAATAAAGAAAAGAAAAGAAAGAAAGAAAAAAAGAAAGAGAAAAGAAAGAAAAAAATGAAAGAAAAAAGAAAAAGAGAGAGAAAAAAAATTTAGAGCCTGGGCTACTTTTTAAAAAAATTTTCCTCCTTTTTATTGCTGAATAATCATTTCAGAAGTCTTATGTATAAGATCCTGGGTTTCTAGTAGGCCCTGCTCACTGAGCTAATCTTGAGTTATCTCAGATGGAAGAATCCCTGCTTTGCAAATGCATCCATTTCTAAGCTTTTGTACTTTGTTTTCCTGATTTGTTTTTGTTATTTACTAGTGGAGTTCCTTTTAAGTAAGTGACAACAACAAAAGCTCCAGTGTGTCTCCACTAACCCAAGGGGGTGAAGGCGTTCATCCACATCCTGACACACAGTGGAGGCCTTGATGACGGCTGCAAGGGGGAATTGAGATCAGATGGTGGTAGTGGCAGCAGCCAGCCTGGTGGGAGGCTGAGGAAGCCATTAAAGCTGGAGGCCATCCAAGGTAAGGAGTGGGGAGGGAGGAGCGGGGTGGCTGGGAGTATCTATCCCATCCTCCAGACCAGGGTTTCAGTGGTGTTGAGATGGCTGGGCTAATGTGTAATTGGTATTTCTGGGAGGGAGGGGAGAAGGGCAGGGGACACGGAAACCCTTTGCAGGGCTTAGCAAGGTCTGTCCTAGGCTCATTGACTTCAGTTTCCCTATTGGTTTTGAAGTCAAGTAAGTCATTTCCGGTAGTTCTGCAAGCATCAGCTCCAATCGATAGCATCGGAATCGTTTCTTTGCCCCATTTGTTTTCAACAGCCTGCCACTGGCGGTCCCCATGCTGACTTCCTCCAGCAGCAGCTGTGCTCTTGGGGCTCCCTGTTGGTGTATGGCAGAGATCCCCAGCCAAGCAGCAATCACAAGTTCAGATCTTTAATCTCTTGCTCAGAGGGATAAGGCCCCGGGTTCACCTCCCTGAGCAGATTATAGGCGCTCACTGTGCAAGCAACAGCCAGCTTTCCTTTCTCTGGTCTGTCCTTGCTCTTAAGAAAGCATTTCTAATTTACATTTCCACCAATGTATAAGGGCTCCCTTTTCTCCACACACTTGCCAACACTTATCTTTTGTGTTTTTTGTTCAGCAGGACCTTCTCTCACTCACAGACACTCCCAAGAACTGTGTAAATCCCAGCAGCTGCAGAGGAGGCTAACAACTAGGTTTCTGGGAGGAAGAGACCCAGCAAGAAGCAAGGGGCCATGCTTCGTCCCCTCATGTGAGAGCTCAGGATTAGATCTGCTCTAGGATAAGCCCTGCCACGGCCAGACCTCCCAAATCAAAGCACACCACTAGACTGCCTGGTCCTGCCCTCACCCAAACAGTACCAACAGGCTCTGATGATCAGTTTATCCATTTACGCATATTTATTCGGCAAATCTCTTTGAGCCCCTATTGCATACCCAGCACTATTCCCCACGGAGCACACACGTCCCTGCCCCCAGTGACTCCACAGAACAACAGAGGAGAGGGCCATGTAGACAGCTGATTGCCACCGCTCTTTATCCAAACTGAAATGATCAAGTCCTGGAAAACAGCATGGTGGGTCTGGGACCTGGGGAGGAGAGTCATCAGCTTTGCCACTTATTCTGCTTTCTTTTGAGTGTTAATCAAGTCTCACTACACAAGACAATAGATTTGAGCCATGGTAGGGATTATTCTATATGGAGGACCACTGACACACATGCGCGCACGCACACGCTGGCGCACACACACACACACACACCAGCCAAGGAAGAAAGCAATAAAAATAGAAACTAAATATATTCAGTGAGGGATGTGGGTGGAGGCGGGTAATTATCCCACTAGAGGATAAGTTCCACATGGGCAGGGAATTTAGACTGCTCTGTTCACTGCTATATCCCCAACTCCTGGCACAATGACTGGCACATAGCAGATGCTCAATAAATACTTGTTGAATGAATGAGTATTGAATAAATTGACGAAGGGGGTGGGTAATTTTAAAATTCAGATCAGAGGCTATAGTGTATTATTCATTAAAAACAGAAAGTAATGGTGAATGTACTTTTATTTATGGCTAAGTAAGAGTGGGGAGGAGATGCAGGAAGGAAAGTCATCAAGACAGTGAGAAGGAGACACTAAAATGGGAGAGCAAAGTGCACCAGCAATGGGGAAAGGTCCATATTCCTTTCCTGCTTCTCTGACCCATCTGTGTTCTCTGTTCACTGCATATGCTCTGCTACCCAAATGCTTGACAAACTCTGCCCTCAAAACAACCCAGATTATGAATATTTTGAGTTTCTGGATCCCTTGCATGGTAAGACTGCCCAGCCTGGAAGACTGATGAGCGCAGTGGAAAGGACACAGATGGAGCATCACCCAGTGCTCATTCAGTCCTCAAAACAGCACTACAGGGTAAATATTATCATCTCCACTATACTTACGAGGAAAATTGAGGCTTTGAGGGTTAAGGAAGCTGTCCAAGGCCGCAAAATCAATAAGCATCCAAATTCCTAGTTATTCCAGGCCTGACTTGAAACCAAGTTCTAGTTTTAGCTCTGCCACTACCCACGTGACCCTGGCCAAGCCATTTTACTTGGCTTGGCCAAGCCTCAGTTTTCCCATCTGTAAAATGGGAAACACAGAATACCCACTTCCAGATCTGTCTTTCAATCCAAGCAGGCTCCCATCAGTCCTCTTTCTGCTGCCTGGATACCCCACATCTCTCTGCAGCTTGGACCCCCAGCCAGCAAACAGTGAGCCCAGCAATCCTAACATGGCCTTTCCCAATCCCTGCTCACCCAACTCCTAGAACTACTGCCCCACCATGAGTTTCCTCTTCTCCACACCCCCTCTTCACTGAAACTACTTCCCCTCTCCATCTTTTAAAACCCAACCAACTAGGAGCCCCTTCTCCCTCTAGAAGCCTCACACCTCAGTGAGTGAAATGCCTGGTGGAAGCTGGGCCTCCTCAAGTGCCGGAGCTTTCTTTTGTGCTGCCATTAGAGCTGTTGGCCAAATAAGCAGTTGCTCAGTTGAACCCGCCACTCCAAAGAGTGGGAGGTGGGCAGAAAGGGACAATCTTAGAAACACGACATCGGAGGGCTAAACCATTTTCTTTCTTCTTCACTCCTTTTTCTTGTGCCCTGTGTCCCAGGACCTGGAGTTTGGACTTCTCAGAAGTGCAGTGCAGCATCCATTTATGACAGACACTTCGACTGTGTGGAAGGATGGGGTAGAGGGAAAGTGAAAACAGAGGTGGGGAAACAGCAGCAAGTGGCTGGTAGAGGCCGGTGATGATTGATTGCCAGCTTTGGGAGCTGTCCAGGGCACCAGCGCAAATGTGTTGGCATAACAGCTCAGTGTCTTGGCACATCTTTTCCTCCTGGGATTTGGGTCATGTTCTGGGCTGGAAGACAAAATGCCTTCTCTTGACTGTTCTTTTTATTTTTTCCAGACTGAGTCTTGCTCTGTCACCCAGGCTGGAGTGCAGTGGTACGATCTTGGCTCACTGCAAACTCCGCCTCCCAGGTTCAAGTGATTCTCCTGCCTCAGCCTCCCAATTAGCTGGTATTACAGGCATACACCACCATGCTAGCTAATTTTTGTATTTTTAGTAGAGACGGGTTTCACCACGTTGGCCAGGCTGGTCTCGAACTCCTGACCTCATGATCCGCCCACTTCGGCCTCCCAAAGTGCTGGGATTACAGGTGTGAGTTACCATGCCCAGCCCCTTCTCTTGACTCCTCTGAGGGAAAACTAGGAATGAAGGGGATCTGGGCCTTGGAAAAGCAGGTGAAGAGGTCTCTAATCACCAGCTCTAGCAGAGTCATAGGCTGTACATCACCCCAAGCAGCTGAGACTCTTAGAGATGCTCGACCAGTAATAATAATGGTGATGCCTCGTATTGGGCAATACTCAGTGTTTACAAGGCCTTCACACCCAAAGGCTCATTTGATCTACACAATAATTCTGTAAGAAAGTAGTGTATGAATAGTTTCCGCTTTACAAATGAGGAAACAGGCCACATTTACCATTCAAACTAGCAATACATAAATTCTGCCTTGGCCCAGGAACCTCCCTTCCTAGAAAGACCCTGGCATAGATATGTGCAGAAATGTGGCAGGGCCAAGGAAACAGTGATTTCCTCTTAGAGAGGCAATGTGGTGCAGTGGTTAAGCATGTGGATTTACTGAACCAACTGGGTTTGAATCCTGACACCACCAGTACTCACTGTGTGACCTTGGGCAAGTCGTTTGCTTCCTCTTCTCATGCCTCAATTCTCTTCTCTCTTAGGAAGGGGTTTTAATAGTATTTATTTGATAGGTTGTTTGGGAGAATTAGATGCATTTAATGCTGGCAAAACACTTGGCACCATGCTACATTACTACATAAATGTTAGCTATCACTGCCATGACTAGCTGGGGTTTGAACTTATATCCCAGTATGCTAGACTGTGCAAGAATACTCCTTCTTTGTACAAAAGGAAACCATCTATTCTTCTTAACATCCAAACTCAGGTGTAAGAACATGAAGTTCCTATGGGATGCAAGGCCACCCCACATCAAATGAAGGATGAGAGAGCAAGAGAGGGAGCTTGTCCCAATGCCTAGAGTGAAGCTGGTCTAAGCCTCCTCCCCAAGGCTCCTTAAGCATAGGGAGTAATCCTCTTGTGACTGCTTCATGGAGAAATGAAGATGGGGAAGAGATAATGGCATCGTCTGCTGCCGGACCATTCTTCACTTCATTATCCTCAGGGGTGAGTGAAGAAGTGAGGTGACCAGGATCAGATACTATCATCTGACAAGGGACCCCTAACTGCCCTCAGCCTCTTCACCAATACTCTGCAGTGGCAAGCAAGAGTCCTCAAATTAGCCTGTTCTATTAATCATATGGCTGGGGGTTGGGTAGGGGGAAAAGAACTTGGTCTCTAACTCAGATCCTCCAGTTCTTGTCCTGACTGCCCATGTGCTTATTCTGCTCTGCACATAAACTCTGCGGCCACTGTCCCAAGCATTGCTGAACCCTTTTCACTGTTGACAAAGTAAGGGTCATAATTCTAAATGAACTCACAGGCTTGTTTGGAATTACTCAGGAATGGCATGAAAGGCCTTTGCAAATGGGCGGAACTATTAGGAGTGAATGAATAGCTAGTCCAGGCTCATGTGCAGCGCTTCAGAAACAAGCAGACTGACAAGGTAGGACCTTGAATTCCTCCGTGCTAGAGAAAGACCCAAGGGAAATGAACCCAGATATGGAATTGTCCCAGATGGTCACAGTATTGACTATTCATTCTGAGGGACTTCCCATACCCAGATTTAACAACAATATTGGGAAACTATAGCTTTCCTATATTTTCATTATCCCAGGGCCATGTTTCCTGACCTTTTAGGGAAGATGGACCCCTTTGAAAATATAATTAAACCTATCAGTTCTCTCACCCGGAGAACATGTTGTGTGTGAATATTCACAACACTTTGCAAACAGTTTTGAAAGCATCACAGAGCTCCGTGAAGGCTGTCCCTGGATCTCTGACTTGGGGCACATCTTTGGGCTTGGTGGGTATATAAAATAGTGAGACTTTCCTACACTGTCTAAGCAACCTGTAAGTAATAATAATTTTTTATGTTTATTGAGTACTTCATACTTCGCAAAATGTTTTCCATCCCATATCCTCACAATTCTTATAGCCATTCTGTTCATGATGAAATGAGGCTCAGAGGAGTTAAGTGACTTTTGTCCAAAGTCACACAGTTAATAATGATGGCTACAGTTTATGACAACTACCTGCCAAGCATTTTAGATATGTTAAATCTAATTTCCCGGCAGTACCATGAGGTAGACATGATTACTTCCAGTCTGCAGGTGGGGAAACTAAGGCTTGGAAAAGCTAAGTAATTTCCCCAAGATCACACAGTCACAAGTGTCAGTCCTGGGATTTGAACCCAGGACTGCCTTAGTGCAAAGCCCATCCTGGCTTGGAATATAAAAAAAAAAGTATTTTTGTAATAACAGGCTGATTGGTTAACAAAGGAAAGGATTCTGTTTAAAAGGAGAATTTGGATAATGTCAGCATTTCTCCAACACGGAGCAGGCGGAAATGTATATTTAGATGCATCTAACTGTCATAACAGCCTATCCAGATCCAGGTCTTCCAACCTGGCCAAACCACCCCAGGCCGCATGCAGCTGGCCCCAATAACAGCAAGATCTTGGCATATCAGCCACATTTGCAATAAAAATCCTGGTCCATCTCAGAGCATGCCCACTTTCGCTCCTTGATTTTTCTAGCACTTACTTGGCACCTGCTCTCTTGGATTGTCTCCCACTTCAATCCCATGCCCACCTCTTGGACCTAAGGCCAACAGAACTTTATTTCATTTGGAGCCCTGGCCTCTCTATCAAATGCTCTTTGGGCTCATTTCTGATCCTGCTCTTGCCCTCTCTGGGATCCCCTGTCCCTCTCCCAACACCTATTCAATTGGTCTACATCCTCTAGCCAGACGTGCACTATCTCTCCTTGAGTTGGGGTCAGACAATAGTTCTCAGAGCAAATTAATATGTTGTATTCTGGTTTGACAATTGACCTCTTGTGAAGTTAGTTTTGTTGACATGAATCAGACATGAACTGATTGGACTCAGTTCAACTATAAATCCGTGTACCAGGTCTCCTCATGTAATCATTCCCATGCGTTTATTATTTCAGTCTGAATGCCAAGGAGATATGAGACATCCACATCCACTGTGGTCCTTCAAGCACGTGTGCATCCATTCACCTATTTACTGAGCACGTGCTGAGTATAAGGCCTTGAGCCATGCTGTGAGCACACAAAGGAGACTAATACTTTTTAGACTCCTACATTTATCCAAGCTCTGGACTGGGTACTTTTTATATATTCTTATTCAATTATTAAGATGCAGTCCTTGACTTAAGGATGGTATTTTTAAAAACATTTGAAAATAAGAGAGATATAGAGCTGGCTTAAGAAAAAAGAGAAAAGATTTAAAGGTTCATGGGGGACATAAAAATGTATACAATAATCACAACACATGATAGGCTATTATAAGAAAACAATATGCATATTTGGGGAAGTAAAATGATACTTTCTAGAAGAGGTTTATGTACCAATCCTTCAACTTTAAATAAGTTTCTCTCTATTTTCATAGTGAATCCCTATCTTCTCAGTCATTTACACATTTATTTTTTCTCCATCCCCCCCAGCCATGTAAGCATCTTGCCCAGTGCATGTCAGCAGCAATTCATTCAGGCAGAAGATCAAAGCAGTGATATGGACCCAATGTATCTTGATTTCAGCATGGCATTTGACAAATGCTTTACCTGGTGCCCTTGAGGACATGATGGGGAAATGAGAATTGGGTCAGAGGACAGGAAGTGGAGTCATAGCTGGATGAGCACCACAATCAAAGCATGTTGATTAGTTTTTTCTGTGTCAACCCAAAGGAGGTCTGTAGGGGCAAGCCATCGGGCTCTGTCCTTGGTGCTGACCTCATTGGCACTGTTACCTGTGACTCAGAAGACGACATACAAGGGGTTCTAATCAAGTCTGCAGCTGACACAAAGCTGAGAAGTATAGTTACCACTACAGATGACAGAATGGAAATAAGAAATGACCTCAACAGGAAGGAACATAGGGCTGAAACCAACATGATGGAATGAAACAAAGAGAAATGCAAAGTCTTACATTTAGGTTAAAAATTAATTGCACAAGTACCGGATGGGGTAGGCCTGGTTTGGCAGCAGTCCATGTGAAAATGACCTATTTGTTTGTTATTCTGTAAGTTGGCCACTAGCTCAGCTTGGTCCAACTGTTTTATGTGGTTGATACATGATACATAAAATGAACACAATCTTGGCCCGCAATTAAGGGAAGCAAATGTCTCTGGTCTAGACTACAACATGGCCTTGGTGTGCTCAGAACTGGTTAGTCCTGTCTGGAACACCATGTTCAAACCTGGGCATTATATGATAAGAAGGATATTGAGAAATTGGAGCATGTCCTGAGAATGACAGCCAGATGGTGCAGGAGCTGAAAGCCATGCCTGTAGTAAGTGTGAGGGGGCTAGGAAACTTGGGTCCAGGAGGACGCAATTCAGGGGAATATGAGTGCTTCTGCAAACATGTGAAGGGTTGTTGTGTGGGAACTAGAGTAGATTTCCTCTGAGGATTCCTCTAGACCAGCCATTCCCAACCATGTTTATTCACTGGAATCCATGTGACAGATAATGTTCACATACTCAACACATTCCCAAGACAGACCCCTGATTGTAGACACCCCCTGCCACTGTATACTTGCAGGAAAGTAAAGAACTTACAGTAATGTGTCATTGTCACAACAAAGTCACATTCATTGTGGAGACTTGGTGGTCTCCAGCAGGGGTCTGGTGGCTGAGAAAATGTCACAGCTTCTCTGCCTGCCACCCCATCTGGCATTCTAGGAAGGGCAGAGCCTAACTGGGGTGGGGATAAGTAAATCCACACTGCACACATACAGCATTCTGTTGGTCTTTGGTGCTTTCATCCACTTCTTGCTGGCAAGTATGGCCTTTCCTCACGTTGAAATGTTAAAAGCCAATAATTGGCTAGACACTTTGGCATGGACGTCAGCAGAGCAGCCCTTTTAGCTGGCCTTGATTCTAGGCTGTCCTGATTGATGTAAGAGTTCCCCAAGGGGTCCAGGACAGCTCCCCAGCACCCTGCACTGGGGGTTGGGGCCAGTGTCCCCAGAATTATAATGTGTTCCTTTGCCTCACCTTGGTCCTGTTTTATGTCCCTGGGGTCCTCTTAGGGGGAGATGGCAGCATTCCCTTATCAAGGTCCCTGGACAAGGATTATACAAATCTCCCAGCCATCTCTAATTGTCATGGAACAATTAAGGTCTAACAAGATAGACAGATCTACCTACCTATCAAGGTCTTATTCTGTTTCGTTTGTTTGTTTCCCAGCTGGGTTAAGCAAGTTACCTAACCTCTCTTCTCAATTTCCTTCCTTGGAAAATGAAGCCAATATTGGTTCCCCCTCCAAGGATTAGTGGGAGAGTTACATGAAATAATATGCATAAAGTTCTTAGCACATTGCTGGTTACAGAGTCAGCCTCAATATTAGTAAATTGCTGACCCATTCGTCCCTCCTTGATTGCTGACATCCCTGGGCAGAGATAAGGTGTGGGTATGCACAATGCTCATCATGGCAGTAACACCACACCCTTCTCTTCTAATCAAGAAGGTGTCCCAGAAGGCAAGTGAGTAAAAGCAGTACTACTAGAGGAATAATCCTGAGTCTGTGCAAGTTAATTTAAGAGGTAAATAATTTTAAAATTTAGCCATTTTATTTTTAGGAAAAAATACTGGCAGCACATGTCACAACTGATCACAATATTGGGCACTGTGACACCAAGACTGAGAGCCCCTGCTTTTGTGTGTGTGTGTGTGTGTGTGTGTGTGTGCGCGAGAGAGAGAGAGAGAGAGAGAGAAAGAGAGAGAGAGAGAAACAGACTGAGAGAGGGAAAGATGCAAATTCCTAGGCTTTCACTCCAGGAAATTTTAATTCAGCAGGTCTTAGGGGGTACTAAGCTCCTTGCCATTTTTTCTAGAATTTTGAAAAGCACAGTTCCAGAAAATAGAACTTAGAGTTATTTTTAGAATCTAAGCTTTCTGTAAAGGGCGACTCAAAAAAAAAGAAGTTTTCTAAAAAGTAGAACTGTCTAGCAGTGGGGCAGACAGGGGCATTGAGCTGCCTGTCATTGGAGGTATTCACACAGGAATCTACCAGAGAACCCTCGGGCAGAGCAGATTGTGGCTATCCTGAGGAAAGCCAGTCCCAGGCTGAGAGCTTGCCTCTCTCTCCCACTGTGGGGGTCTCTGAGCAGCTGGTCGGGATGTCGGTTCTACTAGATGTGAGCCCTCATCCTGCCCAGGGTCAGAACTGAGAAGCAAAACTGTGTCTTGGACAAGATCTCTCTCCTTTCACTGCCTCTTCCAAGTTTGGGCAGCAGGAAGGTAAGTAAAGACTCAAGGTCAAAGACTAAGTCTTTGTGAAGCTGTTCCCAGACTGCCCTAGAGAAGGCTTGGAATATCATTCTCTCAGAGGTGTCTACACTTTAGGAAGAGAACCCCTGATATTGACAAAACCCCAAGAACCCCCATTTAGGAGCTGGCAGTGACTTTACTCTCATATAACCTAGCACTTCAGTATCTGCACATCCTCACTGCTGGCCGCAGGATAGTAGGTGGTATGAGCGTGGGCTCTGGGCCATGTGGCCCAAAGAAAAGATAATGCAAGCCACCTGTCATTTTAAATTTTCTAGTAGCCATGCTAAAAATCAGACAAAGAAACAGGTGAAGTTAGTTTTAATAATATATTTTATCTAACTCACTACATATCCAAAATATTACCTATTTAACATGTAGTCAATATAAAAGTTATTACTGAGCTGTTTTACATTCTCTCTTTCTTTTTGAAATAAGTCTTTGAAACTGGGTTTATAATGTACACTTAAAGCATATCCCAATTCAGCCACATTTCAAGGTCTCAATAACCATATCTGGGAAGGAGCTACATTATTGGACAACACAGTTCTGGACCCTAAACGACCCTAAAAATGTCCTACCTTTCCTACTTACTAGCCCATGGCCTCAGTCATGTTATTTAACTTTTCTTTATCTGATTCTCCTCCTTCATAAATAGTAATGATAATAATAGTGTCTCCATCGTAAAGTTGTTATGGGAGTTAAATGAGTTAATATGTATAAAGTATTTAAAATAGTGGCTGGCACATAGCAATTGTTCAGAAATTCAACCCCTCAGCTCTGTTATATACAAAGGGCAGGAGTTTTCATCTCTTTTTTATGGATGAGATATGAACATTTATTAAGTACCTACAATGTATCAAGCTTAGAGCTAGAGATATGATCTCATTAAACTCCCCAATATCCCAAAGAAGGAAAGATTACTGCCATGTTTTAAGTGATGAGGCTCAGAGACGTTATCTAACTTGTCCAAGTCTGCACAGTAGGTGTGGCAGAGCAGGGATTCAAACCCAGGTCTCCCGACCCCCAAGCCATGTTCTTTCACTGAACTATGTAGTCTGAGATGAAAAGAAGTGACCTAAGGTCTCACAGCAAATAGTGACAACTCTGGGCGTTGAGTCACTACCTGACTCTTCCAGTGCTCTCCCCTCCACAAGCCACCTCCCTAAGGTAGAAGTATGACACCATAACAGGACGAAGAGAACATTTTTGGTAGGGGGACCCTTCCAGGATGCCTTCAAATGACATCTCTTTGGGTGGCTCTCCTGGTCTGCCAATAAAAATGGGTCTTAGCACCTGAGCTGAAGATAGAGAGAGTGGAAAGAATGAGGGTTATTTGGGTTTCCACCAAAAATAATTCAGAACGTTAGAACCCAGTTCTCACCCAGATTCCGTACAGTTTCTATGCCCTTGAGTCCTCAGTGCTTTGAAAGAAGTGGGTGCTCTGGCCAGAACGACTCTGCAAAAGGATGTGTCCAAATGCCTATCCCTGGCTGCTCCTTGCCCCAGGACAGCCCAGCTCCCAAGCCTGCAGGTGATAGGCAAGCAGAGAAAAGGACCCAAAGAAAAACAGAAGACCCAGGAACCAGGATCCAGTTACAGAAAGAAAAAGGGAGAAAGAGAGATAGTGAGAGCAATTGAGAACAGCAATGCAGCAAAAAGGGCTTTTAGTGATAATTAATAATTAACATTTCTAATGATGTCCCGGCGACAGGAAGAGGCCAGCACAGGGCTCTGGGGCATGACTGGGGGTGACAGTGACCTCCATGAGGACCAGCAGCCTGAGCCTCGTTAACCTTCAGGAGCCCCCCGCCCCCGTGCAGCCAGTGAGCTGCCCACTGCTGAGATGGACATTGTTGTGGCAAATCCAGGAGAAGGGGTAGATGGGGGAGTAATTTCAGGGGGACAGGCTGTGAGTAAGAGAGGGTTCTAGGGGATTCCTTTTCTGGACAGGCAGATCCAGCTCCTTTGAAAGCCTGGCTTTTCCTTGGTCATGCCGGGTACCTGGATTTCCTTTGGCCAGGCAAGCAGCCTGGAGAAGACATGTTGCAAGACATAGAACATTCCTAGGGAGCAGCAACATGCTAAGAGCTCAAGGAAGAGAGTAAGAGAGCAAAGGCAGGGAATGCCCGTGAAGGTGGGAGCTATCCCAAGAGGGGGCAGGTGCAGCCAAGCAGAGAGCCCTAGAGACTGGCTACACAGTTATGGTTGTAATGGTGGTGGGCAGAGTGGGTGGTGGTTGTTGTGGACTGAATGTTTGTGTCTCCCCCAAAATTCACATGTTGAAGCCCTAACCCCCAATGTGACTGGAGAGAAGCCCTTTACAGAAGGAGCTATAGTTAAATGAAGTCATAAGTCTGAGGCCCTGATCCACCTTATTAGAGGAGGGGACACCAGGGGTCCTTTTATCCTTTGTGAGCAAGAGGAAAGGCCATGTGAGGGCACAGCCAGAGGTCACCATCTACAACCAGGAAGAAAGCCCCCACCAGGAACTGAATCAGCCAGAACCTTGATCTGGAGCTTCCCAGCCTCCAGAACTGTGGGAAAATAAATTTCTAATGTTTAGGCCCTCCAGTCGATGGTATTTTTAATGGCAGCCTGAGCTAACTAATACAGTGGTAGTCAAAGTGATCATGGTAATTGAAAGGGTATTAACAGGCTCTGGGGTGACCAGCCATCCCAGTTTATCTGGAATGGAGGGTTTTCCTGAGATGCAAGGCTTTCAGTGCTAAAATCAGGACAGTTCCAGGCAAACCGGGATGGCCAGCTAGTAGTAGTAGTAATTGCAGCAGTGGAGGTGATCTAATAATTAGCCAACGCTTTATATTCTACATCTATTCTGTGTATGCGTTTATTCACTTTTAAGCTACCTCATTCCCAAAGTGGGATGCTTTTGCCCTTAGACATATACAGTGCTTTACAGATACAAAGTATTTTCACAAACACATCTGCCCCACGACTTGAGCCAGTTCTTCTCTAGCCAAAGTCAAGCCTGGCGGATTTTACTCTGAAGGCCAGTGCAGACTCAGCCAGCTGAAGGGAGTCCTCTCCTGCCAAGGCCCATGGCCCCGAGGAACCCTGGCTCCCTTACTGTGAGCCAAGTGGATGCCCAAAGCTCCACCCCTGGAGCTTCTGATTCTTGTGAGCTGGGGCGAGGCCTGGACTTCGGCAGGGTTCAGAAACTTTGCAGGGGATTCTGAGAAAGGACAGTGTGCAAAGTGCCCAACAGTAGCTCTACCGGCTGCTGCTTAAGTCAATTTGCTGTAAGTTTTCATTTTGGTACAATGTTAACCTTACAGAAAACTTTCAAGAACTGTACAAAAGAACTCTCGTATTCCCTTTACACCAATCCACCAATGGTTCTCATCTTAACCATTTGCTTAATAATTTTCTTGTGTTTATTTTTATCTTAAAAAAAACCATGAAGTAAGCTTTCCTAGTGGGTATGATACAGACTGATAGCAGGGCATATATAATATATATTATATAACAAATGCGTACATATATTGGGAGACATCCATATATTTGGCACCCAGCAAATGCACATTGATAGAGATGTGCCACTGTAACCTTTGGTGGCAAATGTCATGATCACTTGGAGCTGGAGATAAAGGAGGATTGACTGGGACGAGGGACAGAAAAGAAGTTTTGGGAGTGATAAAAACATTCTATATTCTGATTGCGGTGGTGGTTACACAAATGCATACATTTACCAAAACTAATTTGTCTGAATGTACAATTACATTTATATTATTACATATTGTTACATATGATTGCATATAATTTATAATTTGATAAAGTTGATTTTTTTTAAATGTAACTTTTTTTGAAGTGTAGTGGCCTGTTCTGAAGAATCCAGCAGAGGAAAACTGATGCCTGAAGAAGTATGGATTTTATGCCCTGAATTATCATACATTTGTATGGCATTTATTATATGTCAGGCTCTGTTCTAAGCATTTTGCAAGAACGAACTCATGTAATTCTCACAAGCCTATGGGATAAAGGTAGCACAGGCCCCACTTTAGAGATCAGGAAGAGAGGTTAGCTATCTTCCCAAGGTGGCACAGCCAGGAAGTAGAACAACACGACTCTAAACCCTAGCAGGGAGGCACCAGTGCCCCTGCTCTCAGGCACTATGCTAAGTTAGTTCTTTCCATGATAGCCAGAGACCAGGCTCTGTCTTACCGTGCACCACTGCCCCATGGCAGAAGAGCCCCCTGAACTGCAGGGACCAGCCAGTGGACAGAGCGAAGCTGACTGTCGTTGAGGCCTCGCTGTTGAGTACCCAGACCACCAGACTCTCCTCTGCTTCCTGCTTCCCTCCACCCTTGACTCACCAGCTCTGCCAGTCCATCTCTGGAGCTTTCCAACTGCCCAATTTTAGGAAGCATCCAGAGGTGCCATATAGCCTCGCACTGGAGACAGAGTTGGTTGTCTGAACCACTCTATCTGTCCCTGAGAGATATTAACAGAAAATAAATATTAGCATGTGACATCCTGAAGTTCTGTGTCCCCGGGAGCCAGCACTGGTTTCCTCATATTCCATGTGCTTCCTGTAAGTCAGGGGTCTGTGGCGGGAGAGCACAGAACCAGATCTCAGGCATGGACTTTGCTACTGACTTGCTGTGAGATGTAGGGCTTCTCTTCCCTTCTCTGAGTCTCAGATTTCTCATCCCAAATAATGGGAGGTTAGCCCAGATGTGAGGTTCTTGGCCTGTGGATTGCTAGGAAGCCCACAAATAGGCTTCAAATGTTCTAGGAATCCCCAGCATTTGTATGCATAGTGTTTTGTGTATTTAGATAAAGGAGTCCGTATCTCATTTGATTTTCAAAGGGATCACTTTCCCTCTAAAATTTCACATCACTTGCCTGCCAAAGTCTTTTCTAGTTCTAAAATTTGAAGACTCTATGTCTTAATCTAAGTCTTTGCATTACATATCAGCCTGGAAGCTTCATTTACAGAGAATGGCAAAGGAGACCCAAGGCATCAGTGTTAAGAGTCAGAGCTAGCACGTGGTGTCTCCTGACTTATTCATTTATTCAGCATATATCCATTGTAATAAACATATTTCATCTGAATGATAACTTTTGACCATAGTCCCACATGTGCCAAGAGCCTCTACAATGACCCAGGGCCTAACACAGGACCTAGTGCATAGTAGGAACTCTATAAATATTTGATGAATAAAATAATAATTAGGGTGAGGGCCTTATGCCTATAATCCTACCACTTTGAGAGGCCGAGGTGGGCAGAACACTTGAGCCTGGGAGTTTGAGACCAGACTGGGAAACATGGGGAAGCTCCCTCTCTACAAAAAGTACAAAAAAAAAAAAAAATAGCTGGGCATGGTGGTGCATGCCTGTAGTCCCAGCTACTCAGGAGGCTGAGATGGGAGGATCACCTGAGCCCAGGCAGGTCAAGGCTGCAGTGAGTTGTGATCATGCCACTGCACTCCAGCCTGGGTGACAGAGTGAGACCATGTCTCAAATAATAAAAATGATGAATTGGGAAGCCAACTAAGTGTGGGAGTGGAAATAGAGGAGGAAAGGCAGAACCCCAAATCAGGAGATCCGACTTTTATTTTCATCTTGGCTACACACAAAGCCTCTTCTCCTCTGGCCTCTCTTTTTCCACCATAAACTGAGGGAACTGGACTAGCTAAACTCCAGGACCTCTTCTAGATTTAAGATTCCAGGATGTCAAGACACCTCTGGCCGCTTAGATAGAGTGCTGAGAAAGAGCAGTCCCCAAGAGTTCCCCATGCCAGGGAGATCTCTAGCTAGTGTATTAGTTATCTATTGTTGCATAACAAATTAGCCTAAATTCAACAGCTTAAAACAACACATATTTATTATCTCATTCAATTTCTGAGGGTTGTGAATCTGAGAGTGGCTTAGCTGGGTAGTTCTGGCTCAGTCTCTCTCATGAAGTTGAAGTCAAGATGTCAGCCAGGGCTGCAGTTATCAGGCTAAACTGGGACTGGAGCCTAGGCCTCCAGGCTCACTCACATGACTGTTGGCTGTTGGCCTCAGCTCCTTGCCACGTGGGCCTCTCCATAGTGATGCTCATGACATGGCAGCTACCTCCCCCGAGAGCAAGTGATCTGAGAGAGAAAGCTGCCAGGATGAAAGCTGCAACGACTTTTTATAACTTAACACAGGAAGTGACATGCTATCACCTATTTTATTAGCTATACAAACCAACCCTGGTGTAATGTAGGAGGGGCCTGTATAATGTGTGAATATCAGAAAGTGGGAATCTGGGGCAGCCGGCTACCACATCCAGGCTGAAGTCAAAGAGAGGCTCTCATTTAGATAAGGCCACTATTCATACTTTTCCGTAGGCAGGGGTCCCAGTGGGAAGAACTTGTGCATGAGCCAGCCAGTATCATCAGTGAAATGTTCTGCCTGCTTCTTTTCAAAACAAGCCCGGGAATTCTACAGGGCTCCTTGCTGAAGCGCCAATGCCTGGTGCAGCCCTGCAAAGAGTGAGGGCAAAGATATGTGGGGGCTTAGCAGGGGCCACCCTAATAACCCGGCAAAACCTCAATTACCCAAAGCAACGTGAGCCAGGGCCCTCATTTAATCAGTTTCTTGATTTAACTATCCCACACTGATAAATAAATCTATATACTGTGGTTGATGATAGACAAATAGCAGGCAAATATGTTGCCGTTAAAGATTTTTAAAACCCCTTCAAGGGTCTCTATCTGTAAATTTGCATGTTCTCTGCAGCTAAAATAATTGCAAGATACTGCAAGATCCAGACTTATCAATGGGCTAACCATGGCCTTCATTTTGCTTGCTAAGGCAGGAAAGCAAAAGAAAATATTTTAGGAAGTTTTTTAAAATTTAAAAACATTTCTAACAAAGCAGCCTTTCTGCAGAACTTCCATCTAATTAGGAAATTAAATTAACCAGACCATTTCACTTCCTCAGTAAAAGCGATTGAATTTCTTGTGGCGACTCTGACCCCTTTCACCATTTCCCCGACATATCCGGCACTTCCCCACCTACTGCCTTTCATCCACCCTCAGCCTGGAATTCCTGGTGAGCCCAGAGTTGGAATGAAAAGAGATGGATTCCACTCTCTATTCCATCGCTTGCACGTAGGGTGTTTGGCCTCTCTAAGCTCCCTTTCCTCACTCATAAAAGGAGGCATTTAAAGTACGTGATTCTTCAGTTCTCTTTACCCCTAACGCTCTAAGTTGTCTGATCCCCACCATCATCGCTTTCTGAAATCTGACTGCTTTTTCAGGATGCAGGTAAAGTGCTATATTCACTATGGAGCCTCCCTTATCTCTGTGGACAGAAGTAGTTTCTCTTCTCTCTGCAATCCCACAATTAAGTAAATAGAGGTAAACACATGATTTTATGGATTATGTAAAATATTTACTGATATTTTTGTCTCTCCTAGCAGACTCTATGCTCTTTGAGGACAGCTGCCTGACCCTTCTCATCTTGATATCCATTAGCACTGCACCCAGCACATGGTAGGTGTTCACACCTGTGGTTTGGAGGGAGCCCAAAAACCAGGTTTGTGATTTTGCAGCACACCGATGTATTGGCTGCCCTCAGCCAGCAGGGGGAGCACATTTGCTCCTTAAATGAAGCTGCCGGCTCTGAACTGTGACACCCTCTGAAGAGCTGATGAATGGATTTACCTCGGAGGGTGAGACAGGCCCAGAGGACTAGGGTGAGGGCAGGGGTGAGGACAGATCTGCTATTTCTGACTAAGAAGCCACCACTTATTTGGTAAACAATAACATCCCAGGAATAGAGAGCACCCTCATGATAAATTCAGAGCACTTCCTATCTCTAAGGCCAGGAAACTGCATGAAGTTATAATAGGGATACATTCTTGATTAAACGCTGTGTAACTTGGGGAATTAAGTCTATGATAAATTGGGAGATAGGGACCTGCAGCCTCATTTCTTTTAAGGATATTTAATTACAAAATTCTGTAACGAAATTACAGCCTTATTAAAATGGTTTCTCACTGAAGAGAGGGTCTCGAAAGGTGAGACAATGCCAATAAGAGAGGGGCTGTAGGGTTTTCCAAGCACTCTCCCTGTGCCACTGCATTCTGATCAGAGACTAGAAAGTGGGGATAACGCACCTCCCTTTGAAAATCAGCCCGCTGGAGAGGTTGGTCTCTCTCTCTCTCTCTCTCTCTCTCTCTCTCTCTCTCTCCACCTTTCCCCATGAGACTGCCCCCATGAAGCCTGGACTGCCAGTCAGCTAGGATCCTATTAGAGACAGCTGTCTGGTGGAGAAACTAGCTTCTCTTTGAAATGACAGACACTTGTTAGTGATAGACATCTTGTCAGTCACTCACACCTTAGTATGAATTACACCAATCAGCTGTTAGGGTTTCCTCCACCAGAATAGGTTGGGGATTGTTTAATCTGAGAATGGTAAATTTGGTTGTAGATTAGAGGTCACAGTTTTGGAGCACGAGATACTCTGGGAGGGAGGCCAGAGTGATGAGCCTTTGTGGGAGGGCTTTGGGTGACCAGAAAGTGATGTGATGGATATGGAGCAGAAGAGGAGGCACAAAGAGGCAGGTAGCTATGCTGAGACCCATACTGATTGCAACTGCCCCTGGGGTTTTTAGAGATCCTGCTGATTACCAGCCAGTGTATCAGACCATGTGCCCCGATTTTTAATTAAGAAAATACAGCCCCTTATTTTACCTAGCGAGTTAACACCTTCTCTGCCGTATAGAAGCAGAAGCATGTTGATCCTGGCAGTTCAGCCATTGGGATACTTGTTTCATCTGTCCGAGATTGAGACCCAATATCCTCAAGCAGAAAATAGGGAGAGTCATCTTACACTCCTCACAGGTGATATGCTTGTAATTATCTTACTGTGCCCAGTGCATAATGAGCCCTCAGAAAGATCGATTGTTGCTGTTGCTGCTGCTGCTGCTGTTGCTGTTTTGCTGCTGTTATTGCCACTACTGTTGTTGCTATTGTTGTTGCTGCTGTTGCTGCTGTTGTTGCTGCTATTGCTGTTGTCACTGCTGTTGTTGCTGCTGTTGCTGCTGTTGTTGCTGCTGTTGCTGCTGTTGTTGCTGCTGTTGCTGCTGCTGTTGTTGTTGTTGCTGCTGCTGCTGCTGTTGTTGTTGTTGCTGCTGCTGTTGTTGTTGTTGCTGCTGCTGTTGCTATTTTGCTGCTGTTGTTGACACTACTGTTGTTGCTGTTGTCGCTACTGTTGTTGCTGTTGCTGCTGTTTTGCTGCTGTTGTTGCCGCTACTGTTGCTGTTGTCGCTACTGTTGTTGCTACTGTTTTTGCTGTTGCTGCTGCTGCTGCTATTGCTATTGTTGTTGTTAGTGTACAGCACATGCATGGCCCTCAATGAATACTGGATGGTATAATTACAGAATCATTCAGTGTCCTGTGGGGTCAGCCTATAACGCAAGTTCTACTGCTCATTACTTACATCAAGGGCAGCTTTCAACCCTGAGCTGCCTAATTGGGAGCCAGAAGATAGTGTTGAAATAAACCAGGAAATCTGACAACCCAGCTGACATCTCTCTTTCCCAGTCACTGTGTGGATCAAAGTCATGCTCCATAGAAGGTGAGTGCTACTTCTAGGAATCAGATACTCCGGAGCAGCAGGTAGAGATGGTTTTTAAGTGGCCAGATGCCTTGTGGCAAAGTAGAAAGTGTGCTGGCTTGAGTGTCATGGTCCAGCTATGTGACTTTAGAAATGTCACTTAGCCTCCTATTTTTTTTTTCCTCATAGGCAAAATAGAGACTATGCTAGCAGGGCTGCTATGAAGATGTGATGCCACTGTGCTCAGTTCAGTGCCTGACTGAGAGAAGGAACTCGATAAACTTTAGCCTCCTTTCCTCCAGACCTTCCTCCTGCTTCTACTCCCACATAAAGGGCTAGAGCATCAGAACTGCAGGGAATGTGAAAGATCACCCAGCTCAGTTTTATCTTTCCAGATTAAGTAGGGACATACAGTGGGACAGTGGTGGCCCAGATGAGAGGCCAGGTTGCCCAGTTCCTCACCCGGTGGTCACCCTGGCACCACTCTGCCACCACATCACAGTCATGGCACTGTCAGCTCAGAGCTAAATTCTCCTGGTGTTATTTAACTGGGATTGTGGCTGTCCTCATTCTCTGAAATTACATCAACTAAGCTTTAATGACCATTAGCTACCGTGGTTTTTCCTTTCTGAGGCCGCTCGTGTCTTTGGCTAAGAACTCATCTCTGTAAGCATTTGTACTCTGCTCCTGTTTTCAGCAGATCTTAAATATTGTGCCTGGGTCTGAGCTTCTCCTTACAAGTGCAGGATTCTAAATTCAAATTCATGAGCCAGTGTCTGTTTTCTGGAGCATATCCAAGTGTGGGTGAGTGAGAACAGGCAGTTTATAATCCTGAGATGCTAATCTACCTTGCCAGGTTCTGAATGTGGTGGAGGAAGTAATAAACTTGGAAAATAGAATAGGTTCCAGGCCTGAATGACCAATTAAATCTCTTTTTAAATAGCCAAGAGAAATATCTATAAGATACAAGCTAATTACAAGAATTAACAACAACCACTACCAAAAAAACCCAGACTCTTCAACTATATCAAATACCAAAGACCAGAAATGCAAGCCATCTTATATTTGTAACATCTATATTCCTAGCTCTGGCCTCACTTCACCTCTGGTCCTGGATACAAAGAGGTGGGGTTGAAAGAAGAAGGAGGCAAGGATGATACCAACAATGGGAGGAATGAGAAGACCCCTGAGTTGTTAGTAGATGGATAAAATACCAGTCATAGGACCTTTTCTCTCCTGTTGCCTTCCTTCTGATCATTCATCCAGTACACATTTATGGAGCAACTACTAGGCAAGCACTAGGGTAGGCACTGAGACTCAGCATGGAGCTGACATTCCCGGTGGGGAATACAGGCAACAGACAAGCAAACAAACAAGATACTTTCAGAGAATGCTAAGCCCTCAGAAGGACATGCAGATAGGTAATGGGATAGTGAGGAACTGGGCTTGGGCAGGGACAACTTAGATGGATGGTTGGAATGGCATCTTTGAGGATGTGACCCATATGAGCTGAGATCTGTAGGACGACTAACCAGCCACAGACAAATCTGGGAGAACATTCCAGACAGAGGGCACAGAAAGTGCAAAGAAGAGCACTTGCTATGCCTTCTGCCTGGAACATTCTCCTTGTGTGAGAGCCCAAAGAAGAGAGGGATGGTCGGAGTGGCTGCTGCTCAGTGAGCAGGACTGGGGGATGGGCCATGGCCTGATGGGGTAAGGCTGGGGAGGTAAGATAAGGAGTAGTTAAGTAGAAGCAGGACCTAGAGTCAGAGAAATCTGGATTTGAAGCCCAGCTTGAAGAGTTATAGGCCGGGCACAGTGGCTCACACCTGTAATCCCAGCACTTTGGGAGGCCAAGACAGGCAGATCACTTGAGGTCAAGAGTTTAAGGCCAGCCTGGCCAGTGTGGTGAAACCTTGTCTCTACTAAAAACCAAAAATTAGCCAGATGTGGTGGTGCGTGCCTGTAATCCCAGCTACTTGGGAGGCTGAGGCACGAAAATCACTTAAACCTGGAAGGCAGAGGTTGCAGTGAGCCAAGATCTCGCCACTGCATTCCAGCCTGGGCGACAGAGAGAGATTCCATCTCAAAAAAAATAAAATAAAAAAAATAGTTATTAACAGTGTGACCTTGAACTGGTTACTTTGCCTCTGAGCCTCAGCTTCCTCATCTTTGAAATGGAGCCAAAGAGAATAGGACCAATCTCACTTGGTTAATGCAAAGAATAAATGAGAGGGAGCCCTTTAAAGTACTTAGCAGAGCACCTGGCATATAGTCAGTGGCCATAAGCTCCAACGTCTACTCTTGCAGACTCACCACTGACCTCCAAGGCCACTGATCGCAGGCCGGGGTCAATTTCAGTCGCCACCACCAAGAAAGCCACCAGGTGGCGGTCTTTCAAGCTTTTCTGGCTTAAGCGTGGTCAAGACTGTTTTGAGCTTGTTTTCACCCAGTAGGAAAGTGCAAAAACAAATCCTCCAAAGACTAGGTGGGTATAGGGCCACTAGAAACATACAGGGAATATTTTCTGGTTTCAGCAACAAAATGCAGTGATGTAATGAAAAGAACACCAGCTAAGAGGCAGACCTGGGTTCCTGTGTCCACTTTGCCTGTAGATGAATTGAGCTTGGTAATAATGCATTTGAGCCTTGTGGTCTAGATTTCCCCATCAACCTACACCACGGTATTGCTGTGAGGCCCTGAGGAGCCACTGCATGCAGAATGGCTGAAGAAATACCTTTCTAGAGTGTGCTTGAGTGACAGTCCCAGCTTTGCCACTTACTTGCTGTTTACTTACCCCCAGCTTTTTCACCTATAAAATGGGCATAAGAACAGAATCACAGGCTTGTTAGGATGATGAAAACAGTTAAGCACTTGAACAGCTCTGAGCACCTGAACGTACAGTCTCAGCGTGTGCTGCCATCATCCGTAAAGTGCCATTAGACGGATTGGCTGTGACCACAGGCTGCGCTGGCTTTGGTTGAGGTGGCTGCTGGGAAGCTGCAGAGAAAGAAGGTGAATGTTTGACTAAGGATGAAGATGAGACAACTACGAATAAGCAGAGAGGGGGGAGTTCCACTTGCAGATGGGGAGTGAAGGTGCACAGTAACCAAGGAAGTGTCTCCTGCCCCCACAGTGCCTTGGCAAGGAAGCTCACAGGGTGTGGGAAGAAGGGGCATCACCTGGTAGCCACGTCTCTCCAGCCCATTTCTATTCCTTCTGTCTCTCTCACTCTCTCCCTCTCTCTCTCCCTTTCCACCCCCTCTGTTTTTGAGACAGGGTCTCACTCTGTTGCCCAGGCTGGAGTGCAGCGGCATGATCATGGCTCACTACAGCCTGGACCTCCTGGGCTCAAGCAATCCTCCCACCTCAACCTCCCAAGTAGCTGGGACCACAGGCATGCACCACCACCCTGGATAATTGTGTGTGTGTGTGTGTGTGTGTGTGTGTAGAGATGGGAGTCTTCCTATGTTGCCCAGGCTAGTCTCAAACTCCTGGGCTCAAGCAATCCTCCTACGTCTTCCTCTCAAAGCAAGTAAGTGGCAAAGCTGGGACTGTCACTCAAGCATACTCTAGACAGGTATTCTCCAGCCATTCCACATGCAGTGCCTCATCTGGGCCTCACAGCAATACCGTGCTGGGATTACAGTCATGAGCCACCTTGCCCGGCCCTATTCCTTATCTCTTTTAGCACAACGTGGGCACCAATTTCCTGCTGTATGGTAAGCTCCTTGAAGGCAGAGATTGTATTTATCTTTGTTTTCCCACCAGCCTAACACAGAGCCCACACCTAACAAGCCCTGGACAAATGCCTGTTAGTGAGCAATCCATCCTGGGCTATCCAGTGCACTGATCACATCCCAGATAACCTAGGGCTCTGCACTGAGCTGTGACTCCACCAGTTCAGCCACAGGATTGGATGCTCTGCCTGTGACTTGAGGATGTTAGTTACTCTATGCTAATGCCCTTACCTATAAATGTGTGCAGACCATGTCCTAATCACAGGCAGGAGAAAAGGCACAGGCACCAGCTGGCTTTCCTGGGTCTGCCATTTTCCTGTGACCTGCCCCTCCTGCCTGGAAATCTCTCAGGAGGATGGCATGTGGCGGTGAGTGCTGGGTAATTGCTTAATGGCAGGAATGGGTGTAGGAGGAATTGCAGAGACATGGGAAGGGCAGCAGGCATGACAGAAAGGCACAGCATGCCAAGAAAGACACCGCATACCTAGCTCTGCTTTGCCCCATGAGAACTTTGGGAGGTGATGGGAGTCACCCTATCTTTCTATTTCCTCTTCTCCACAATAGGGGAAATACAAATACCCACTTCTTTGTCAAAAAGGGCACAGTGCCTGGCACACAGAAAGTGCTTAAATGCTTGTTGAATATCTCAATAAGATGTTGTGTGAAACAATGCTTTGTAAATACTAAAGCAACACTGTTAAAACTTTTTACTAAAGTACTCTAAACGCAAAAGAAAAGGTTACACGTATCCCCACAAGGTTGGGGGAGGCTGAGAATCTCACCCAACAGGAAGACTGGAAGGTCTTTTCAAGGCTCACGCTTTGTTTAAAATATGCTCACACAGTTTTGCATTCAGCTCCATGATATATGCAGATTTATTCAAATGATAATTAGATATTTTTATTTCTTTCCTTTTTTTTTTTTTTTTTTTTTTTGAGTCGGAATCTTACTCTGTTACCCAGGCTGGAGTACAGTGGCATGATCTTGGCTCATTGTAACCTCCGCTTCCTGGGTTCAAGCAATTCTCCTGCCTCAGCCTCCCAAATAGCTGGGACTACAGGCATGCGCTGCCGTGCCTGGCTACTTTTTTGTATTTTTAGTAGAGACGGGGTTTCACCATGTTGGCCAGGCTAGTCTTGAACTCCTGACCTCAGGTGATCCACCCACCTTGACCTCCCACAGTGCTGGGATTACAGGTGTGATCCACCACGCCTGGCCAGATATTTTTATTTCTTACCAGTTAAATTACCTACCACTCTTCCTCTTTCTCCCCACCCCGGCAAAGTGGGTCTTCTAGTAAAAGTGGATCTTCCAGGAAGCAGGAAGATTGGCACTTCTCTCTGGGGTATTTTGTGTTCCCAGAATACTTCCAGCATTCTTGTTTAACAAGCATTGTGTAAGACTTCTCTTCAGATTTAGTTATTTGTGTTTAATATTTTACACTTGATCTTAGCCAAAAGACCAAGAAGCGATGTCTGTTTAATATTTTGATGGCCAGCCTCCGTACCTTGCTTTACTCAGAGAAAAATAATTGGCTTTTGTCCATTTGGTCCAATCAATACGAGGGTGCAGAACGCACCCCTTCCCACCCCTTCCTTCCACGCTGCCACGCCCACAGCCCCGCCAGCAGGCAGCAGTTGCACGTGTCCGAGAACAAACAGCCTGCGGGGCTCTCCACCAGGAACTGGGAACTGGACAGCCTGTTGCGACTTTTTGTGCTGTCTGCCCCTCTGACCTCTTGCCTCCCTGGGGCCTGCTCTCTCCTCCCAGCCCCGCCCCGCCTTGCCTTTGAGTTCCCACCTGCCTCCCGCGGTGGAGGTGTCAGGTCAGGCCTGCTGTATCTTCCAGCTGCCTGTGCCCTCGCCTGCACACACAGCCTTCAGCCCCACATCCCGCTGGAAAGCGAATAGCGCTCCAGCTCTTAAAGACCTCCAGGGGAGCAGTTTCTACAACCTCTGCAGGAATCTCGTTCTAATATCTCACAACTCTCACACAGAAAAAGGCCTTCTTTTCATGAAATCTCAATTCCTTTCTGTTGCAATGAGCATGGAGTTGCTTTTATTCTCTGCTAGTTTGAGCTATAGTTAAACAAGCCTAATTCCTCATGATATTCTCCCTGCCTCACCAAAGGATGGAATATTGGCTTCACTTCTGCTCAGCCCTCGTCTATGGTGTGTACGGGCCTGGGTCTAGGCTGGGATCCTGCCTCTCGGGTGTGAACAGAGCAACACTGAAGCAGCGAGGACCCTTTACCATGGAGGCAGGGCTGAGCCAAGGGTAGCCCTGAGCTCTTTTGGGTGCCTGGAAGTAAATGACTGACACTGACTAAGGGCCTCTTGTGGGCCAGACCCTGCAGAGGTTTATGGGGAATGTAAAACCAGGTCTCTACCTTCAATAATAGCATCATAAAAGAATCACTTACTGACTCAACTCTGTGGACAGTGGAGAATGCACTGATTTTGGCCCAAGAGACTTACATTTGCATCCCAGCTCTGTCTTTTTTTGTTTGTTTGTTTGTTTGTTTTTAGATGGAGTCTCTCTCTGTTGATCCAGCTGGAGTGCAACAATGTGATCTCAGCTCACTGCAATCTCCACCTCCTGGGTTCAAGCAATTCCCCTGCCTCAGCCTCCCAAGTAGCTGGGATTACAGCACCTGCCACCATGCCCAGCTAATTTTTGTATTTGTAGTAGAGACGGGGTTTTGCCATGTGTTAATGAGGATTTTTTTTATTCTATAAAGTGCTACACAATTAAAGGATTATCATAGATTGGGGTGGGAAGAATATGAAGGCAGGGCTCTACATGTCTGCAACAGGAGAAATGCACATGTGATGTGCTAAAGGGCTTGGAGGAAGAGAAAAGGATGAAAATCAGTGGCATTTCAGAGGAATGACAGGCAGAAGGAGGTGACAGTTGGGCACAGAGACTGGGAAAAAGAAGGGAAGAAGGATGATAGCTATCATTTATGGAATGCTCACTATGTGCCAGGCGTTTGGCTAAGGGCTTTGTGTACATTATCTCACATATTCCTTATGAAATCCCCATCATGAGGTTTTATTATCCTCATTTTACCCTTGCATATGGTAGGTCAAAACATACCTCCATACCCTCAAGCTGAACCCGTGAGATATCCATCCTATCTATAATGGAATTTGGTGCCAAGATGAGGATACAGCTTTATAACAAATCAGAGGAGAACCAAGCAAGAGATGCAGAGATAAGTGGTTGGGGCAGAGGGTTTTCCACAAACCCTGGTTAATGACATCAGAAGAGTGATCAGAAATGATTGCCCTTACAAATTTCAAACATGGATTCCTTTTTCCAGATGCCATCAGTTTTTGTCCACCTTGTTAGCCCTCCACTTCTATCTACTTCCTGGATGGCCCGTTTCCTTACTCTTCTCTTTCTCTTATATCCCCTCTCTCTCTTCTTTACCCTTCTCTTTCTCTTATGTCCCCTTTCTCTCTTCTTTACTCTTCTCTTTCTCTTATGTCCCCTTTCTCTCTCTCTCTCTCTCCCCACCCCCCTCCTCCACCCCTCCTCACACATGCACACACACACAGGCTCAATTACCTTTTCCATCTTCTTTTGTGTCAATGTCTGACTCTACGAATGACAAGCTCTCCATGCTCAGTTTAGACACTGAAAACAGGCTATAGCTACAGACACTCTTCCCACCCTACTTTGCTCCCTCTCCCAACATCCTCCCTTCCCTTTCTCTCTTCTCTTGATTCTTCCCCTCCTTTTATTTATTCCTTCCTGTTCCCCTTCCTCTTCTGTTCACTTTTCACCCATTTCTCTCTCTTCCCTTAGGATGGAAACTGACAAGGGTATCCCTAGCTCAGGAGCTCCCTGGCATTTGCTGCTAGTAAGTGTATGCTACCACCATCCAACTGCTGACAGGGTTTTTCTTTTCTTTTCTTTTTTAAACCATGACCATGAGCTCATGTCTGTCAGAAACCTGGCTGGGTTGGCAGCTGGATATGCCAGACCAGGAAGGGCTGGAACCCGAAACAGGACCTGTCCACCAAGGCAGGGCCAGGGTCTGGGGAGGTCCTGGGCGCTGGTGGCAGAAGTGAGGCCAGGTTGGGGGCATGTTAAAGGAAGCTGGCATGAGGCAGTTGGCAGAGGTTCAAGAGGGCAGTTGATGCCTGGAATGTGGGGCAGCAGGTGTTAAAGACTCAGCCACAGGGAAGAAGCGAAAGCATCCGGACCCCAGAATCCTAGGCCCTGAGGTCCTGGGTCATGGGGTAGGGCAGCAGGAGGTGAGAATGGATGGAGACCCAGTGACTGGAGCTGGGGGTACCAGCAGGAGCTCTGTCAGAAGAAAAAGATAACGGTGGAGTCCTAGGACCTGAGAAGAAAGGTAGAGCAGGACCAAGGTCAGCAACAACGATGACCATCCAAGATGAAGCTTCCCTGCTGTTGACTTGGACTCCAGGGAGCCCGTTTATCATGAAGACTGCTGGCTGAGCATCTCAAGCAGGGGTAGAGAGCTGCATGGTCAGGGGCCCACCATGGCTTCCCTTTTCCCATCTCCCTCCCTATATCACATTCTTAACCAGCCCCTCAGATTGCAGAGCCACCCCCACGACAGTGTGGGAAAACCCCGTAGCTCAATGGACACATAGGCAGGTGAGTTCCTGGAACCCAAGCCATTTTGGCACAGGTTAACATGATAAGCAGACACCTGCTTGCATCATTACCCCCAGGCTTCCCCCTGCCCCACAGCCTCTAAACTTTCTAACCAGACTTCCCCAGGATTCCATCATGTCCTCCTTCCTCCAGCATCCCTTTCCTGGGGCTGCTCTCTGCCTGCAGAGTTTCCCTGCAGCATGCGTTCACAGCTCAAGGTCTTCTGAACAAACTCTGGCCATCTGGAAGACTCCTTTCTGCATCTGTGATGGTTCTGGCTCTGGCCCTGACTGAAACATCCCCCAGGGTTTGTGTCTTCTCTAAAAGAGTTCCTGTCCAACTTTACCCCTAACCTACCTCCCCTTGAAAGTCCATCCTGTACATCTGCCTCTTACAAGCCACAACTGCATCTGAAACTCATTGGCCATGTGATAAATATGTACTCCTTGCAAAAAAGGGATGACCCCTCCATACAACTTGGTTTGAGAAGGGGCTATTTCTTCACACTCCCTTTAGCTCCTCATTTCTTTTACAGTTTGTGGTTTCCCATTTTCAACTATTGCTGTTTTTCCACCCCCTTACAAAAAGATTCATTTCTTTTGGGACAACCAAGCCTAAAGTACACAATCCCTTATCTACAATTCCAAATCCCCAAATCTCTGAAAGTCAAAAGGATTTTTGTTTTGCAAGTTTGATGCCAAGACTCATCTGGTAGCAAAATCTGACCTAAACTGATGTGAAGTTACTTTATCCTCACACCTGCTTAGTGTAAACTACATATATTTCGCTGCAGAAATATTAATGTGTCTGATTTCAATATGCTGCTCAAGGCTTCACTGAGAATGTTTGTGTATGGTGCCTTTCTGAATTCTAAAATGCCTCTGGCCTCAAGGGCTTCAGATAAGGGTGTGAGGAACTGTACTAGCCTCTCTGTTCTCCTGTGACAGAACTCTTGGGACAGAAGCACCTCTAAGATCTGGTGTCTTGACTTCTCACCCAGAGAGCAAGAAGATAGCCAAGTAATCTTCTAATGTAGAGAGAGAATTAACAAAGTCATTTGTCAATGAAAGGACATGGGGTCTGGAGGTTGTCTCCAGTGTTTCCTACAGTTTTTGTCCTGTCCTTAACTTGTTGCGTGACTGTTAGCAACTTGCGTAAAGTCCAACCTCTCTGATCCTAGACTTTAGAAGACAACTAGCTCCTGAGAACTCCTGCTCCAGTGATGTTGATGATGACTAACACATACAATACGTCTTGAGTTTTTAGGAAATGAAGTACTGTATAGCTTTAATAGCATTTTTAAGTAAATAGGTTTAATTGGAATAACTCAGCAAATATCTACTGTGTGTTCACTCTGTGCCCAGTTTCATGCTGGGTTCTATGAGGTAGTCAACTGTAAGGTACAAACTCTGGACTTCAAGGGGCTCATATTCTGATGGGGAGGCCAAGTATCACTGAGTGAAACAATTAGAGAAAAAAAGCTAATGTGCATCACAGGTGATAAGATGGTGTAGACCTTCAGGAGAGCTGAAAACTGCTGGCCAGGGCAGTTTTGGAAGGTGGCGCAGGAGGGAAGACTTGGTTTGGGTATGAACAGATGAGAAAACACTTTAAGCGTGTTTCCCAGGTAAGAATGAAGAAGTTTGTGAGGGAACACTCTGAAGAAAAAACAACTTCACTGGGGTCAAAGGACTGGAGCCTGAACAAGATGCATGGTGTAAGGGTGTGCTGAAAATGTGTGTATTAGTCGACTCAGACTGCCATAGCCAATACCACAGACGTGGAGCTTAACCACAGAAGTTAATGTTCTCACAGTTCTGGAGCCTGGAAGTCCCAGATCAAGGTGCTGGCAGGTCTGGTTTCTTCAGAGGCCCTGCTGCTGGCTTGCAGATGGCCTCCTCCTGTTACTCACGCAGGCTTTCTCCTGAGGATGCACAGAGAGAAATGGGAGATCTCTGGTGTCTCTCTCTCTTCTTACAAGGACACTAGTCCTATTGAATTAGGGTCCACCCTTATGATCTCATTTTGCCTTAATTGCCCCTTTAAAGGCCTTATCTCCAAATGCAGTCACATTAGGGGTTAGGGCTTCACTATGTGAATTTGGTCTGGAGAGGCACAATTCAGTCTATAACCGTGTGCATGTGCCTCAAGAAAGCTGGGTGTGTCTGGGCAATGTGGGAGGACAAGAGGTCTATCATGGGATTGGGGGTGGGGCAGGGCTGGAGCTCTGAGCAGACACTGACATGAACTGAGCAAATGGACATCGAGGACATCAGAGAAATGAGAAATTTTCCAACCAGGACTGCCTGGCCCACTGGGCTCACCCCTCACAAGTTCAAGTGCTGAAGCCAGATTGCATTCCCTGGAGCACTTCCTGGCTGGAACATCTCCATCATTTCCTGCATTTTTCTGTCCTTCCCTAGCACCTTTGGTCTATTGTAACCTTACCTGGCTAGCTGCAGGAAAGTGTGAGATTATTACAGAGTTATTTTGCACAGAGCACCTATTCACATCTGGTTGGCTAATGCTGATAATTACTGTGCTGGTTACTAAATCTGTCGGGTCTGGGTGAGGTGAGGCGCTACAGCTGGGGCTGCTGTGCACAGCTTCGCCGGAGGAGAGAGAGGTGAGAACAAAAACCAAGAAAGGTGTGCTCCGATGTTTGGGATTGAGTGAAACTGGTTAATTACCAGTCACTTGCTGTCTCCCTGAGTTGGAGTTTCTGGCCAAGGAATGCTCATAGATCAGACAGAATATGACAACCTGCAACTGATTTCCACATTAAGAGGGTGGCGGGGACCAAGATGCAGAGAAAGTGTGGAGACAGTCTCTCAGGTGTCAGAGCCTTGGCCAGATGACTCGGATGCCCTCAGAACAAGGTGGTGGCATGTTCCAGCAGGGTGCAGAGCCAACTGGACTCCTTATGCAGAGAGTTGGGGATCAGATATGGCCTTGGGGCAGAGTCTACTTGCTGATAGAGGAAGATTCTTAATCAGGACCCTAGATTAAGTTTTAATGATCCATGAACCCTCCTAAAGTTGCATGTCAACATGTGTGTATGTGAGTGAGCATTTTTATAAACAACAGATCCATAACATTTATGAGATTCTTGAAAGGTTCTAAAGGGTCTGTGATTCCCAAAAGGAGGGTGATTATAAACTACTGTCCTAGACCCCTGAGGAAACAGGTTGACATTGGACAGAGCCCCAAGAGACTCAGGGTTCCTAATGATCTGAAAGTATACTCAAGGTGTGTGTGTGTGTGTGTGTAAATGTGTGTGTTTGTATATTTTTCTAGAAAAATGATTCAGTAATTTTTGCCAGATTTTCAAAGGGGCCCACAACCCTTAAAGGCTTGATGGGGGCTCAAAAAGCCAGAAAGTTTGTCTGTGCCTAGCTATTTCTTTTCAGAGGAAGATCACAGAGACCTGAAAACAGAGCCCAGAGTAGGTCCTGGTAGTTCTGCTCAAAATCTCTGGGTAATAGGGGCCAGGGGCTGGATGTGTGGCCCTCTATAAAAGAACACATTCAAATCATTCTAAGAGTCAAGGGCCCAGAAGCCAGACTAGTGGGTGATGGTCACAAAAGCGTCAACGGATGGGAAAACAGTCCTAGCTCCTTCCCTCTCCGATGGTGGATTCCCAAGTCTTTCTCTTCTGTAGCCCCTTTACCCTGCTTTCAGAAACCCAAAGACCTCACTCACAGAAGCTCAGAATTCATTCAATAAACACTGAGCGCCTACTATGTGCCAGGCTCTATTTTAGGCGTAAAATAAAGGATTTGCCTTCAGAGTGTGACCCACCAAGGCCAGCTTCCTGCCTGGACAGGGGTATTTTGAGCATTGCTGATCAAGTGTGTTTTTCTGGCGCTTAGCACCCCCATTCCCCTGGTCCAGAGAGGCAGAAGCCATCCCCCCCCCCCCACCACCACCACCACCAAGGCAGCGGGTTGGGGGCGAGGAGAGGCGGGCAGTACCTGTGATCAAAGCGGTGAGGCTAGTAGGACGCAGGCGGCAGGGGCGGGAGGGCCAGGCCCGACTCGGCCACTGCTGGAGTAGGGACTAGGTGGGACGGGGTGGGGGCACTGCTGGTGGGGACAGGGGGTGGGGTAGAAGCGGCGCTGCCCGCAGCCGCCTGGGCCTCTGCGCGCCTGATCTCGGAGCTGCGCTTGCCCGCTCCCCGCCTACGGGGGCCGTCGCGGAGCCCTGCTCTCCATACTGAGCAGTCCCCAGGAGGTGCTCGGACACGTCCCCAGTCTGGATAAAGATCGGCTCGGCGCTAGCTCCGTAGTCGAAATCTCGCCATCAGCGCGGCTCGCGCGGCCGCTTTGGCCCGGCCCGGCGACGCCAGATCGCTATCCTGGAGTGAAATGGGAAGGCAGTGCCGCCGCTCCCGCCACCACCCTCGGTCCTGCGCGCAGGGGTGGCCGCGGGGTCCTGGGGCTCGCCGCCCTCCGCTCCCCCTTCGCGTTCCTTCCCTGCGCTGCCTCCCGAGGGACCCCCGCTTCCCTCCGGCCTGGGGCCCCTAGCGCCCAGCCAGGCTAGGGAGCCTCTCCCCTCCTCGCCAGGCCTCGCTGCCGCCTGAAGGTTACGCGACGCAGTGGCGGGGCGCGGGAGGCGCCCGCCCTCGCCGCCGCCCACCCCAGTGCCCGCCGCGCCGCGCCGGGCCAGCCTGGCTGCCGGCTGCTGCCACCGCAATCCCGGCTCCTAAATCAGCGCCGGGAGGCGCTCCCTCCCCCCGCCCGGCTCTCCGGGCTCCCCGGGCCGCGATTGGCCGCGCCGGCGCCCCCCACCCCGGGCCCCCGGCTCCAGCTGCCCCGCCATTGGCTGCAGGCCTCCGCCAGCCTTTACATAAGACCGGGCGCGCTCGAGTGGAGTTGTATAAAGCGAGCGCGCGGCGTCGGGGCGGGAGGCTCGAGGCCAGCCCGGGACCGGGGCTGGGAGCTAGCAGGCGGCGGCGCCGGCGGCAGAGGCGGCAGCTAGCGCCCGCTTCCCACGCCCCTAGGCGGCGGGGCCGAGAGCGGGAGGATGGCTCCGAGCGCTGACCCCGGCGTGAGTATCTGCACCGGTGCCCCCCCACCCTAAGGAGGAGAAAGTTTCTCCAGCTCTGCGCGCCCCCCGGATCCGCCCGCGAGGGTGGCGGGGACGCCGCCCGGGAAGACGGGGATCGAGAAGGCGGCGGCTTCGCTCCTAACTTGCTGGGAGGCGCTGGACTCTATTGGCGCGCGGAGCCTCCCCCGCGGGCTGGGGGCGAGGCAGGGGCCGGGTTGGAGGTGGCGGAGAGGTGGGAGCCGAGGTGTGGGGGCGACAGCCCGCAGCTGGCAGAGAAGGTGTTGGGGGCGCGCTGGAGGTCAGCTGTCAGGGGAGGGGGCCTCTGGGGCCTGGAGGGGGCGGAGCGGGTGAGGAGGGATGTGCCGGGCTATCGGGAGAGTCTCCCAGTCAGCCAGGCTGAGACCCGGGCCGGGGAAGCCACTGGCCTCGGCCGAGTGCCTACGCTTCCAAGCTGGGGAAGAGTCCCGGGGACTGGCTCTTCCTCCCCTGGGAAGCCGAGTTCCCGGGCACAGCGCTGGGTGGCAGAGAGCTCCGGGAGCCAGCCCCGCGCGCGGCGTAGCTGCTAGACGCCTTATGCTGGACGAGGTGTGGTCTTCCCTTCTGGCTGCCTCAGGCAAGCCGGCTTCAGGCATTCCAGGGGAACCCTGAGTCCTCCTCGACCCCGTGGGGGCAGTTGGAGGCTTTGATGGGGCAGCCAGGCCGGGCTTGGGGGTATGCCCAGCAATGCAGCGCGCTTCTTTGCAGTACAGTAGTTGGGAGCTCTGGTTAGTCCCGCTTCTGCAGAAAGCAACTCAAGAATCCAAAGTCATCCCAGCCTGGATGGAAGCCTCCCAGAGTGGCGGGGAAATTCTCCTAGGGTTGAGAGCTGTGGGGGCTTCCTCCGGGAATGACTAATGAATATTGCTGCTGCTGCTGCTGCTGCCGCTGCTGCTGCTGCTGCTGCTGGTGGTGGGTGCACCCAGTGTGGCTTCTGCACACCCCAGGAGATGCTTCCGTTCTCCTGACAGGACACATTCTTGAGTCGCACTTGAGGTGTCTTCTGGGATGGGTGCAGGACTTCCCACGTGAAGCCAGGTGGAAAAGAAGGGAAGAGGGTCCCAGGACAGGGGACAGTTCTATAGTGTTTTCTTGAGTCAGGGGAGAACTCATGTGGGAAGAGATAAGCGATTGACGGAGATTTGGAACCCAGACGACTTGGGGCTGGAGATGTCCAAGACTGAATTAGAGCTCACTGAGAGTCACAGAGTACCTCACCCTCAGCCATGGGGGAGAGGTGGAGGCTGGAAAAGTGGGAACATGGTGGCTGTTCCAGCATGGTTCTTGAGAAAATGTTCTCTCTCTCTCTCTGACTTGGTTAAGAACATCCTTCTGGCAGTAGGTCCTAAAGTCAATTTAAGAGGTAATGAAGGGAGTTGAGGGTCTTGATGATGGCACAGAGGACCACAATTAGAACATTCCCATTTCCGGTGGGTACTAATGGACTCTGGAGAAGGTCGAAACGGTGTGTAGGGAGTCTGGGGAACCTGCTCTGTGGCTGCTCATTTGAGGCTGAATCCTTCTCCACCTTATCTCATCCTTGAATGTAGGTGGATGTTCAAACTCCTAGGGTACCTGCTTCAGCCTGGAGATATTTTATGGGGGCTATCAATCCATATCCCAACCCTCAGCTCCATCGTTGTCTGCTGCAGTCAACATTATTCTGCTGCATTTCCCAAGACCTTCTCTCCACTGGGGATTTGTGCAGCGAAATACCTGCTTGTTGCTCTTTCTTCCCTTCTCCATCTGGGCTGCACCTGGTGTTCTGAACCCTGGTGTTTATTCCTTGGCACCTTGATGTTTGGTTAAGACGTCCTATGGCTGCGCAGGGGTGCCCCTGTGAATGTGTGGACCAATGGCCTGTGTAATTCTAGGGAGTGCAATAGACTCATAAAAAGAATACCACCAACCAGGAAGGCAGTCCTATTAAACAGCTTGTGACAGCCTCTCATGCTCAAGCGCTCCCTTGCTTCTGTGCTGAGGCGGTGGAAGCCTAAAGGTGGAGCAGACTCCTTGGTGTCCAGTAGGGGGCGCCAAAGGTACCTAGCTCAGGACCACTGACTTTCTCACTTCTTGCCCTTCACTGGCTGTAGCAACTTAACGCTTTAAGGCAGCTCAGGCTACAGCCTTCAACCACCACCATCGTAATTGGAATCATTCTACCACATGCTTCCTGGACTTCAGGTGGTCCTGTGACCTCGGGTGCTATGGCAGGTGCAAGCACAACATTCCAAGGAGACAGAGCTGGTACACAGCCCCACCCTCTCTCGGGGATCACTCCTTCGTGTTTGGTGCCGCCGTGTTCGTTGAACTCTTTAAGGGTTCATGGAGTTCCAGAACATTAGAGCCAGAAGCAAGGAGCCTTGGAGAGCATCTCATCCAACCCCATCCCATCCCAACACTCACATGCACATTTAATTCACAGATGAGAAAACTGAAGCTGGATAAAGCCAAGGTCACATGGCTATCTGGTGGAAGACATGGAACTAGGCCCTAGGACTCCCAGTGCTCGATTCGGAGCTGTTTTCACTCCAGCGGCCTGCTTCCTCTTCACTATAAAGATGGACATACTTTCTCTATACAGGAGGCACTCGTAGTTATTGACTGACCAGGCTTTGGTAAATTAATACATCCCATACAGTTGGGGAGATTCTCTTTGAATCTGTTTTTCAGAGTGAGGAGGTGAGGAGAAAATACAGTTCTCGTCATGGACATACACAGGTCATAGAAATTCCTAATTATTCTTTCCCTCCCTCTACAATCTCATCTCATTATTCTAAGCGGTGTTTTAAGCAAAAGCCATGCAAGTCCAGGTTTCTGTCTGTGCATTTAGGAGTCAGAAGTGCCGAGTCCCTCACTGTGGTCTTGAAACCCAGGTCTGGAGCGCCAAGGAATGCTGGCGTGGGGTCTCTCTGTTTGCAGTCACATCACTGCTGGTGAGACCTCCCGGATTCAGATTCTAGATGGATTGGAGAGTTTCCAAAGAGTATTTACCTATTTCCCCCACCCTTGCTGCTCCTAGCTCAAGGTCAAAGTGCTAGGACATTCTATTTTTGCAAAATCCTTATGTTTGGACTTCTTAGGTGACCTGCAAGATACTACCATTTCCATTGCCCTTTCTTCTGTTCCGAGAACCTGGCTGTTGACATCTGAGCTGGGCTCTGGGAAACAGGTTTGCTGAGTGGCCTGTGGGCTGCCCCCTTTGTCCTTTTTTTTTTTTTTTTTTGAGACGGAGTCTTGCTCTGTCGCCCAGGCTGGAGTGCAGTGGCGCAATCTCGGCTCACTGCAAGCTCTGCCTCCCGGGTTCACACCATTCTCATGCCTCAGCCTCTCGAGTAGCTGGGACTACAGGCGCCTGCCACTACGCCCGGCTAACTTTTTGTATTTTTAGTAGAGACGGGGTTTCACCGTGGTCTCGATTTCCTGACCTCGTGATCCGCCCGCCTCGGCCTCCCAAAGTGCTGGGATTACCGGCGTGAGCCACCGCGCCCGCCCCCCTTTTGTTCTTGTCTCCCCACCTGGCTTCTTTGCTCACTGGATGGACTTCCTCTTGGTTCTCCTTGGAGCCTCAGCAGACTCGGCAGCCTACCCTCATAAGAAACCCACTGCTGCCAAGCCAGAATTCTGAGAGGCGGAATCCTCTTCTCTCCCTAAGGCTCACGAAAGGGATGCTTGTTGCCAGGGAAGATGCTTGAGTCCCCTCCTCTCCCTCATGCTCACGGAAGATGAAGTTGGAGCTTCATCTTCAGCGGGAGGAGGGAGGTGGCAGGATCACGTGGACCACCAGAGAGCAAAAGCCCCTCTCTTTAAACTGGAGTCTTAAGAGGCTGTGCTTGAGATCTCACCAGCTCCTAGCTTTACCTGGTGAAATAAGCCTTCATTCTCAAGACTTGGTCTGGTTCTGGATAAGACCAGAAGAATATACTTACATAAATTGTGGTTATAGTACAAGCTCTCTGGACTTTTGTTTGAATGCGGGAGTGGGTAGAGAGCTTGAGAAGTGGCATTAGACTATGAGAAACAGGAAATTGTCCAGTGGGGCTTTTATGAGCCCCACCAGATGGCTGACCCTTCCCCCTCTCGTTGTAATGGTAAGGACACAGGCTTAGAATCTGGTCTCCGCTTGCTGGCTTAGAGACCTTAAACAAACCACTTAACCTCTGCAAGCCTCAGTTTCCTTCTCTGCTAAATGATGAGGCTGACAACCATGTGATGACGGTAGGGGAGCGAAGCTGGAGGGAGACAGTCTTTAGTATTCCTCTGCCCTTGGTTAGAGGTAAAGAGGTATTCAGTTGGAAGGGGATATTATTGCTGAATCACTGGGAACCCCGGAGTCTTCTTTTTCCCAGTGAGTGAGCCTGAGTGCCCAGGTTTGCACATCAGCCTCTGCTCACAGCAACATCTGGGCTGATGGGCAAGGCCTTCTTGGCAGGGCTCCCTCCTTGCCTCTTTCCCCGCCCCACCTCAGGGTTTTAACTTTGGGGTTCTGCCATGCTTGGGGAAAAGAAATTTTACGGGTCCCAGGATAATTCTGAATGTGATGGAGGGCCCTGAGCTATTGATTCCTAAGGAAGGATCTTTCTGCTGGGAGAAGCCTTCCTCGGAGCCTAGTGATTTAAGAGTGCTGACAAATTCGTGCTCACCGAGCCTCCTGCAGGCTGCAGATACAGGCTTCCAGGCCAGCCTGGGCTCTGCTAGGGATTTCTAGAGAGCCTGGCTGGTTGCTTAGGGGACATAAACCTGTGAACTTTCCTTAGGAGAAAGTATGAAATCAATTGGTTCATTATCACACCAAACACACCCCGGACCACTTAGGGCATTTAAGAAATAAGAAGCAGCAAAGGACTATGAGGTTGTCTTTGAAAAGTGTGCAGAAAGGTGTGAAAGGGTTGGGGGAAAGGAAGGGAGAGGAAGACCTTTTTTCCCCTGAACCACTCATGATTTTGACTTTATCGAAATCCTTGAATGGTGACTAGAGGGGTTATTTTGTTCCCCCTCCCAGATATTTGGCAATGTCTGTAGACATTTTTTCTTGTTACAACTGGGGAATGGGATGCTACTAGTATCCACTAGGTAGAGGCCAGGGATGCTGCTGAACATCCTACAGTGCACAGAACACGCCTCACAACAAGGAATTATCTGGCCCAAAATATCATTAACACCAAGATTGAGAAACCCGGGATTGGAGCATTGCCGCACATGAATCACAACACGTTAGAGGTGGGAGGGATTTTAGAAGTACTCTCATCCAATTCTCCCATTTCACAGCTGAGAGCACTGAGATCCAGAGAGGAGAGGGAAGCAGCCAGGATCACACTGCAAGCAAGTGGCAGAGCTGGTCTGCAATTCAGATCTGCTCTCTCCTGAGACCGTTTTACCCAGATTCCCCCAGAGTTGTTGTGAAAATTAAATGTGAGCTGTGAAAACAAAAATAAATAGAAAATTATAGAGACTATATTAATATTTCTATTATTAAGAATTGGGAGTTTGGAAAGTTGTATTTCTGGCTATGCCACTGACTCATTGTGTAATATTGGACAAATCATTCTCCCACTCCCTGTGCCTCTCTGTGAGTGTGAGTGTGTGTGTGTGTGTGAGTGTGAGTGTGTGTGTCTGTGTGTGAGTGTGTGTGTGTGTGTGTGTGAGTGTGTGTGTGAGTGAGTGTGTGTGTCTGTGTGTGAGTGTGTGTGAGTGAGTGTGAGTGTGTGTGAGTGAGTGTGAGTGTGTGTCTGTGTGTGAGTGTGAGTGTGTGTGTCTGTGTGTGAGTGTGAGTGTGTGTGTGAGTGTGAGTGTGTGTGTCTGTGGTGGTGGTGGTGGAGAGGTGGTCTTAGCGCAAAAAAAAAAAGAAGTATATTATAATCATTCTCTTTAGAGAAAGGTCCAAAGATTTGCCCTTCAAAAACCCTAGACACTAAAAAAATAAAAATTTTCCTTGAAAGAAATCATGTTGACTTCATAAGAAGCAAAGCGTTTACTTCTTGGAAAAATTCCAGTACCCTGGCCCTGTAAGTTGGTTCCAGCCCAGGAAATCTGATCAACATCCGGAGGAGAAACTGATAGCTCCACAGATGACAAGAGGCTGGATATGTGCCCCCTTCCTCCAAAAAATGGTGATGGCGACTTCTCCTCCATCCTTTCCTGCTCAACCTCCCTGGCCCAGAAGTTCTACAAGGAACTTCAACGAGGGATGGGAAGGCGTGTCATTAATTAGTGAAACCTTGTTTATTTAACAGACATATTCTTAAAGAGCTCTTCCAAGGGACATTTTGACATATTACTTTAATTAGCTACGGAAGAATTGAGAGTGCAGAGAGTATAAAATGACCCTCTCTGTTGTTTCCAGTTACTCTTATCTTTGTTTGAACCCGACAAGTACAGTGACAAGGTCATGGGAATCACTGCTGAGCCCTGGGAGTGTCCTGGTGACCTGAGGAGGGACTGCAGGGACTGCTTTCTTTCCTTACATCAGCCTTCACCTACCTAGAGAGCAGCCACCTCGGTGGAGATTCCTGCTTTGGCATTCCAGCCCTCTATTGATGTAGACCTGTCTTAAAGGAAGCATCATGTTGTGCAAATTTTAACACAGCTCTTAGGAAGGGGAACAGGCCTGGGAGCTGGAAGTTCCCCCCAGAAGGGCAGAGGAGCTCTTGTAGGATTGGTGGGAACAGCCTTGGTTGGTGTTTTTCACATGAGGTCTGACCCTGATCTTGTCCTCCTTGTGCTCAGGATCGGAAGTAGGAAGTCACTTGAGGCTCCCCTGAGAGGACTGAGGTGACATCCCTCCCTTCCTACATGGGAGTGTCACTAGGTAGATTCTTGCCATGAATCTTCTACGTGTCCTGAGGCAGGTCCCTTAGCCTCTGGAGGTCAGTCCCTGTAATCAGAGGAGCTGGGTGGCAGGCTCTTTCCGTCACTGGCAGTCTCTTCCTTTAAGGGGTTGCACATTCCCTTTCACTCTGGTCTCTAAGAACAGGCTCTTTCTTAGAAATCATCATCATGCACCTCTCATCTGAGAAGCTGTGTATATCCAAAGAGGCTGTTTTCAGGTGGGGAAATAAGAGTCCTCAAGGACAAATGCTGCCTTGTAAACAGTATGAGGGAGACACCGTCATTTGTTCTCAGCCACAAATTCAGTGCCTAGCATGGCACTTGGCACGTGGAGGGGCTCAGTAGGTGCTCAGTGGGTGCACAAATGAGTAAGTGAATGTTGGTGGCCTTTCTGGGACAGAGGTGACCCTTGGTATTCGATTGGATCTCCAAACCCGCCTTCCATCTAGCTCCTTCCCAGAGCCGGCACAAGGACTATGTAAACCTCCGAAGGTCCCCTGATCAAGCAGCGCTTGAGGACTCCAGGCAAGGCCCACTCCATGAGATGGTGGCTGGCTCTGAGCCTGGAGCAAGGCTGAGTTTCTCTTCCTCTTTACCTCCCTTTGCTGTTTTCCCTCTCCTTCCCGCCCCCTTCCCACCTGGCTGCTGCAGGGAAGCGCAGTGCAGGTTTACTTTGCTTGAAGCTGATAAACTACATGGAAATTTGGACTTCCACTGGAGACAAACTAGGAAGTGAATCATAAAAATATATCTGGGAGGATCCTTTTAAATAGCAGGGTCCACGAATGCATTTTAAATTATTTAGAGAAAAAACTTGACACATAAACTATTAGGCCTGGAAAAGAACTTTGGAGGTCATCCAGTGCCCAACCCCACCCCTGGCCCCAGGATGTTCAAATCCTCTCTGTGATACTCTCACTCATTCTTCAGAAACACGGTCTATCCATCCTGCACACTGCTGCCTGAAGTCTAAAAACGCCCTTTCAAAAATGCAAGTCTGATGCTGTCTCTGCCCGACTTCAAAACTTCCCACATGGTGTGACTCCAGGCTCCTTACCATGGCATAGCAAGCTCTCCAGGCCCCAGCTGCTGCCCCACATAAGATTGCATCTCCACCCTTGTCCCCACCCTCCCCTCCTCTCTCTCCCTCCACCCCATATCCCAGACATTGCATTCCAGCAGCAGCAAATGCATTCACAGCATGTACCAAGCTGTCTCACATCCATATTGTTGATCCATAGGTCTCCACCATCTAGAATCCAATTCACTGTCTTCAGAGAGCCTTTTCTGCCTGCCCTTCCCACCACCTCCCTAGTTAATCCCTCCCTCCTATGGCCTGTGTCTAGGGTTTGTACCTGTTTCTTTTTTTCCTTTTATTTTTTCTTTCTTTGTTTCTTTTTTTTTTTTTTTTTTTTTTTATTTTTGAGAAGGAGTTTTGCTCTTGTTGCCCAGGCTGGAGTACAATGGCGTGATCTCAGCTCACCCCAACTTCTGCCTCCTAGGTTCAAGCAATACCCCTGCCTCAGCTTCCCAAGTAGCTGGGATTACAGGTGTGCACCACCACGCCCGGCTAATTTTGTATTTTTAGTAGAGTTGAGGTTTCTCCATGTTGGTCAGGCTGGTCTCAAACTCCCGACATCAGGTGATCTGCCCACCTCGGCCTCCCAAAGTGCTGGGATTACAGGTGTGAGCCACCATACCCGGCCTACTTTGTACCTGTTTCTACTCTGAGCTTATCCCACTGAATTGTGTCTCACCTCTGGTAGATTGTAAGCTCCTTGAGGTCAGGGACTATGACTTTTTCATCATTTCTAACCTGGCCCATAGGCATCTTCTCAATGTTTGAAGAATTAATGTGTATAGCATAGCATGCTAAGGAGTTCTGTGCTTAGGAAGCAGTATTTAAGGAGTCAAAGAACTCCCTCAGGGTCCCCTAGACAAATTAGTTACAGAAGCAAACCTATTCCTCAAAGTCTCATAGCCCAGAGCATTCCATTCAACACTGGGCAACTACTCCTGGAAGGGGAGCACCGAGCAGGCCTGGACTCCGTCACCTGAGATGCATTCATGCATCCCACAAACATTTATTATTGGTAGTAATAGTGTGATTATTGTTACTGTTACTACTACGTGTGGACTTTCTCTATGCCAAGCATTACGCTCAGCACTTAACATACATTCATCTCATTTCATTCTCACGGCAACCCGATAAACATTATTTCCCATTTTACAGAACGGGAAGTCTGAGCAGTTAATAGTACCTATTAAGAACCTGCTGTGACTTCTGCATAAGGCTAGGAGATTCCATTTGTCCTCTCACTTTCAGAAACACCATTTCATTAGCCCACTGGCCTCTGTGGCACTTCCTCACCTGGATCCCCTGAGGTTTTGTCTGCCTTTTTCTGGAGCAAGCCCAAGTCTCCTGTCTATGAGTGCTGCTGCAGGCAGTGTCTAGAGCTGTCTCCAGGTAGAGGGGAGGAAGAGGAATTCTTACATTTTCTTGGTGCTGGGGAAAATGCATGAAACATGGCACCTTCTGGTGGGTAGGGAGTTGTAGAGGTCTGGAGTTTGTCTCTTAGGCTGGCAATACAGAGGACAAGGGTGGGGGACAGAGTGGAGAAACAGAAGCATTAGAATGTATGCTAATGCCATACATTACCAAAACTTCATCTTGTTCTCAGCTGTTTTCCTAGTGCCCAGAGCAGTACCTGACATAGAGTAGGTGCACAAGAAATACTGAATGAATGAATGAATGAATGAGTGAATGAGTGAATGAGTGAATGAGTGAATGGTGGCCTCCAGTGTTCTCGCTCACTTGGGCCACAGTATTTGCCTCCTAACTGGCTTCTTTGCTTCCAGCCCAGCTTTCTCATGACCTTCTCCACACTGTACTGACACAGTATTCCTTCTAACACACCACTCCAGCCGTGGCATTCCCTGGCCCACTGGGCCTGTGTCACTCACAAGGCTTCCAAGGTCTTTTCCAGCCTCCTTTGCTGCACTCCTTCCCACCAGGTGTCCTGCCCCTGCCCCGAGTCTGCACTGCAGAGCCTCACTGCGCTACGCAAACCTGCACATCTCCCATGCACCTGCTCCCCTCAGCCTGGAACACTCTCTCCACCTTGTTCCTCTGGCCTGTTTGGCGTTGCCTCTTAGGCCTTCCCTAGCTTCCCCAGGCAGAGGTGGTTGCTCCTTTCACTGTGCTCCCATCTCACTTGGTTAAGACAAATTTGATGTCATGAGAGAAACTATTTAGTATGGTGTTGAAGAATTCTGGAGCTCATTTGCTTAGACACACATCCTGGATCCACCAGGTACTAGCTGTGTGACCTTGAGCTAGTTACTTACCCGCTCTGTGCCTTAGTTTTCTTATCTGTAAAATGGGGACAGTCGTAGTTCTTCTCTCACAGGCTTACTATGTGTATTAAGTGGGTTACTTATGTGAAGGGTTAGAGTAATGCCTGGCACATGGTCAGTGGTAGATATGTATTATTATTGTTACTATCCATTCCTCGTTTAGTACTTGCTATGCAAAATAGCAATTATGTTCCTCTCTGTGTGTCTGGTGTCCAGAGTCCATAGGAAGATCCACACGACCCACTCTGAGATTTAGGAAGGGAGCTCTGACAGCGTGTGGAAGTGGGAGGAGGGGAGAGGAGAGACAGAAGCAGTTAGCAGGTATTGCTGTTGTTCAGGTGAGTGAGAAAGGGGCAGATCCCCCACAGGAAGGGTGGAAAGACTGAGCAGCATTGAGAGAGATTTGTGAAGCAGAATTGACTCGGGGATCCAGTGGGTGTGAAGAATGAAGAGGCAGCAGAGATGCTGCCAGATTTCCAGCCTGAGTGACAGTGTTGGGGTTTGAATGGGCCCAGCGAATAGCATCCCACTCCCCGACTCAGATTCAGGGCCAACTAAGAGAAAGGACAAGAGAGGTGGGGCTCAGGCAGGTGGAGAGGGAAATGCCACCCTTATTCCAGAGGCAGCTGCCTGGCAGGCCAGGCTCCCGTGTGGGGTCCCTGGGGCTTGCTGACACCTTATCCCTGCCCACTGCAGGCTTCCCTGTGGGTGGGGGCAGGGCAGAGCTTGCCTGGCCAAGCTCCACATATGGCAGAGTGGCCCCTGCAGGGAGGCAGGTCCAGAAAGGGCTCTTTGATCCCAGTTCTTTCAAACTGACCAGTTCTTTCAAACTCCCTCCCTTGGGAGAAGGGAGCAGAGTAAAGAGGGAGGCCCAAAATGTCACTCTAGCTAAGGTTTCTCCATCTCATCACTGTTGACATTTTGGGCTGAATAATTGTGGGGGCTGTCCTGTGCATTGTAGATGTTCAGCAGCATCCTGTGCCTCTACCCACTAGATTCTAGAAGCACCTCTTCCCTGGTTGTGACAACCAAAAGTGTCCCCAGATGTTGCCAAATGTCCCCAGGGCCAGAGGGCAGCAAAATCGCCATGGTGGAGAACCACTGCTCTGGTCTGATGGACGGGCCTTTGGCTGGAAACATGCAGTGTGGGGAAATGGGTGCTGCCTCCCAGCTTATAAGCCAGGCGGCAGGGTCTGTAGATAGGGAAGGACAGGTTGGGTGAAGGCTGGGTCCTCCTGACCTTTGCAGAGTCAGCTCTCTGTCTGTTTTGCTTTCCTTCCAGCTCCTCCTCCTGCCTCTCCTTGCCCAGCTAACTTCATGGCATCCTCAGAGTCCAGCTACTACCCCTCCCTCTAGGAAGCACTCCCCAGCTCCCCCAACTAGCTAACTTACATCTCTGTGCTCCCTCCTCCGCAGCACCCCTCACCCTGTACCGCAAATGGTGAGCAGCTTTCTTGCTGTGACCCCGGCACCTAGCACAATGCCAGGGTTATCGAGGGTCTGCAAGAAGTCTTATTGCAAGTGAAGACCCAGGGCAGCTCCTGTTAGCTCTTCTCCAGTGTTGCTTGAGTTCCAGGAGCTCTTTTGTGGGTGTCTTTGTGGAGCTGGTGGCCCAGCCTGTGCCGGGCAGAGTGTTCCCGTGGCTGCCTCTCTCCTTCATGTCTCAGCCCTCCTGCAAGTGTCTGAAAGGCTGTGTATTCTCTGCTTGTTGCCAACGTCGGAAATATTTAGGCTTCTTGTTTTCATGAGAGCTTCGGGTGTGACCTTGGCTCTTTCCATAATTGCAAAAGAACTGTTTGCCCCGAAAACTGCCCTGGAAGCCTCTCCCCACAGCTGCCTGACCCCACGTCAGAGAATCCAGGTTGCTTGGTTACCAGTTTCCAGGCCCAATTCAGGAAAGTCCTGAGGCCACAGAAAACTGAGTTTGGCTACATGGAACCCACAACTAATGTCTAAAGACTATCTCACCGTTCAGCTCTCTACGTCAAAGAAGGGGAATGTGCAAGTTGGCTGCCGCCTGCCTGGCCCTGGAGAGGCTTTCCCTGTCACTCACTTAACCTTTGAAACCTTGGCAGGTCATATGATCTCCATGGTACAGATGAGGACCCCAAAGACCAACAAGATCAAGGAATAGGCCCGAGGTCGTGAGCTAGGCTGTGGTAGGGTTGAGATCCAAAGCCAGGTTGCTAACTCCAAATGTTGGTCTCTCTTTTCTTTTCTTTTTTTTTTTTTTTTTTGCGGGTATCTTGCTCTGTCACCCAGACTGGAATGCAGTCTCACGATCTTGGCTCACTGCTGCAACCTCCACCTCCTGGGTTCAAGCAATTCCTGCCTCAGCCTCCTGAGTAGCTGGGATTACAGGCGGTGCCCCTTACCACACCCAGCTAATTTTGTTGTATTTTTAGTAGAGACGGGGTTTCACCATGTTGGCCAGGCTGCTCTTGAACTCCTGACCTCAAGCAATCCGCCTGCCTTGGCCTCCCAAAGTGCTGGGACTCCAGGCATGAGCCACGATGCCCGGCCTCTCTTTATCTCTCTATCTCTTCACTTTGCTGGGAATTGTTCAAAAAGTTTGCTTATAGAGCATTTTAAAGAAATTATTGCCAGATACGATGGCTCACACCTGTAATCTCAGCACTTTGGAAGGCCACTGTGGGAGAATTGCTTGAGCCCAGGAAGTTCAAGATCAGCCTGCGCAACATAGCAAGACCCCATCTCCACCAAAAAAAAAAAAAAAAAAAAAAAAAATTGCCAGGAGTGTTAGCACCCAACTGGAGTCCTAGGCTACTTGAGAGGCTGAGGTGAGACAATTGCTTGCGCCCAGGAGTTTGAGACTGCAGTGAGCTATGATCATGCTACTGCACTCCAGCCTAGTTGACAGAGTGAGACCCTGTCTCAAAAAACAGAAAAGAAATTATTATTAAAAAACAATTCTTCTCACAGGTTGAAACACAAGTTTTCCCATCTCTGGCCCTTATGAAGTCCCTTCTTTTTCCCCTCCGTACATCTCCCCTGCAGGAAAAGCCCACATCCCTTACCGAGGCACCCTGCGCTCTGGCCCTGTGCCTCTCTGCCTTTGATATTTAGCCTCGCCTCGTCTGGGCTGCTTTACCTGGATAGCCTCCCATTGCCTTTACACGGGGTGTTACACCTGAGATCACATGGCTGCTCCGCTGATTGTTGGGAGAGCTCGTTGAAGGCAAAGGCTGGGTTTTATTCATCTATGCACTCCTAGGAACTTCTGCATCTCTGCATGGAGTACTGTGTACTATGTACTTCTCTAGTGCTACTCCTGCCGGGAGTGCTACTCCCAGTGCTCTAACACATAGTAGGTGCTTGATACACAAGCATGCAAGAAAACAAAACAGTTCAGTTCAATCTACTTTTTCATTCTATTTTTAACCTTTCTACCGTTCTCCCCAAGGATTCAGATGTTCACAGTGGTGTGACAAGAGGCTCCCTGAGTCAGCCACACAAAATGCGAGGTCACTCCGGGTGCCAGCTGCTCTTCTGTTTCAGGCAGTGTCATCCTGCTCTGCTTTTCCCCCAGAACTTTATATCCCCCCTCCTCCTCTGACACTCCCTAGATAAATAGATTTTCTTTATAGACTTCAACCAGCCGATGATGAATTTTGGTAGCAGAAACATTTCTCACTTCAAATCAGATTGCAGCTTTCCATCTGGGGACCACAAGGCTGGGGCAGTGGTTCTCAGCCCGGACTGTCCATTAACATGATCTGGGCAGCTTCTAAAAATACACAGCACTCAAACTCCCACCTCAGACCAGTTCAATCAGAAACTGGGTAAGGGACCTGGGTGGTGGCATATTTCTAAGCACCACCACCCGAGGTGGTTCTGTTGGGCAGCTAGGGTTCAGAGCCACCAGCCTAGAGTCTCATATCACCTGACAACTTCCTGGGAATGCAGGCTCTCAGGGACCACCCCACACCTACCGAATCTGAATCTGTATTTTCAACATGACCCTCAGGTGATTGGTAAGCACATTGCCTTTTGAGGAGCATTTCTTTAGAGGAAGAACAGTTTTTAAACAGCTATGACAAACTGCAAGCAGTTTCTGTTGATTCATGTTATCAATTGGACATACTCATTCCTGCGCTTACTTAACACATATTAACAGAGCACCTGCTAGGTACCAGGCACTATGATGGTTTCTGGGAACACAGTAGCATATGTTTCTATCTTGGCCTGCAAATTCCTGCCCAGAACCCCTTCTTCCTAGACTCTGCCCTTTGATGGGAGCTGTCCTTCGTCTCCTTGACCTGACCCTCTCTGCAGCATCAACCTTTCCCCTTCTCACCTCTTCATAAAAATTAGAGTCAGAATCCCTCTTAGTCACTCCTTGTCAATTGTGGTACTTTGATCTTGAGCTGAAGACAGCCAGCACTTTGAGTGCATAAAGATAAACTGAGCCTGGGCAGCTCTGGAGATTGCATAACCTAGGATTGATTTCAGCTCCTTAGATCCAGAGGCAGAGGAGAATGTTCTTAATACCTTCACTGTAGTATATAGCCTGGTTTCAGGACTCTGGGAGCTACAGTATGGAACCTGGTATTCGATGTGTAGTTTATGGACCAATATCACCACCACCACCTGGGAGCTTGTTAGAAATATAGAATCTTGGGCTCCACTGCAGAGTTATTGAATCAGAATCTGCATTTTAACAAGACCACCAGGTGATTCATATACACATTAAAGTTTGAGAAGCACTGATATAGAACACTGCTCATCAAATTTTGCAACATATTAGAATCACGTGGGAGCTTTTAAAAATCTGATATCCCATGATTATATATTAACAGCAACAAAAATTTGGTGCCCTTGCTACACATACTGTGCCGGTTAAGTCAGAATATCTTGAGGTGAGACCCAAGCATTAGTATTTTTTTATTGTAATGAAATACACAGAACATAAAATTTACAATTTTAACCATATTTAAGTATATACTTTAGTGATGTTATGTACATTAACATTGTTGTACAACCATCATCACCATCTACCTTCAGAACTTCTTCATCTTCCCAAATGGAAACTCCATAATCCACTAAACACTAACTCCCATTTCCCCCTATACCCACCCCCTGGCAACCACCATTCTGCTTTCTACCTCTATGAATCTGACTACTCTGGACACCTCGTAGAAGTGGAACATACAGTATTTGTCCCTTTGCGACTGGCGTATTTCACTTAGCATAATGTCTTCAAGATTTACCCACCTTGTACTATGTGTCCGAATTTCTTTCCTTTTATTTATTTTTTATTTTTTCTTTCTTCCTATATAAAAGCAATTCTTTCATTTTTAAAGCTGAATAATATTGCATTGTATGCATATATCACATTTTGTTTATCCATTCAACAGTTGATGGACACTTGGGATGCTTCTGCCTTTTGGCTATTGTGAATAATACTTCTATGAACATGTGTATACAAATATCTGTTCATGTCTCTTTTCTCAATTCTTTTGTGTATATGCCCAAGTGGAATTGCTAGATCATATGACAATTCTAATTGGAATTTTTTGAGGAATTTCCGTACTGTTTTCCACAGCAGCTGCATTATTTTACATTTCCACCAGCAGTGCACAAGGATTCCAATTTCTCTACATCCTCACCAACATTTTTTTTCTGTTTTTGTTTTTTATTATAGCCATCCTAATGGGTGTGAAATGGTATCTCATTGTGGTTTTGATTTGCATATCCCTAATGATTAGTGATGTTTCATGTACTTATTGAGCATTTGTATATCTTTGGAGAAATGTCTATTCAAGTCCTTTGTTTTGAGTCAGGTTGTTTAGTTTTTTTGTTGTTGAGTTGTAGGAGTTCTTTATATATTCTGGATATTAATACCTTGTTAGATATATGATTTGCAAATATTTTCTCCCATTCTGTGAGTCCCCTTTTCACTATTTTGATAGTGTCCTTGGATGTACAAAAGTTTTTAATTTTCATGCAGTCTGTTTTAGCTATTTTTTCTTTTGTTGCCTGTGCTTTTGCTGTCTTATCCAAGAAACTATTGTCAGGCATGAGAATTTTTTTAAAGCTCCCCAGATGATTCCAATGCACAGCCAAGATTGAGCAGTGTTTCTCAAATTTTAACATGCATTGGAATAATCTGAAATCTTGTTAAAATGCAGATTCTGATTTATTAAGTCTGGAGTGGGATCCAAGATTCTGCATTTCCAACAAGCTCCTAAATGATGCCGATGGACTGGTCTGCCGACCGCTCTGAATAGCCAGCGTGGAGAAGAGCATTTAAATGATTTCCTTTATCTGAACCCCCCAAAAAGAGGGTAAATATTATATTTACAGACCTTCTTCTAAGCTTCCTCACCATAACCATTGCCCAAAAAATACACCATCAAGACAGCCCACTGCTTATCCCCGACTTTTCAACTGGTACTGAGCAGCCTGGTGGGTGCATTGGGTGCCTTTGGCATGGCAGAGGAATGAAATGTAAAGGACTTATTCTCCCTGCCCCACTCTCTCCCTGGTCTCAGGGGGAGGCCAACCACTGGTCTGCTCATGCTGGGTGAGTTCAGGATCCACACTAATGATGGCTTGCTCCTCTCTGGCCTTGGCCCTTGTGAGGCAACTACTGTAGAACCCTGCTGAAAAGCTTGTCTTGTTCAAAATATGTTTAATATCCTTAGAAAGAAAAAACACATGGGTTGGCCTGAAGTTTATAGAAGCGGCTTAGGAGGGAAAAAACTGCTGAAGGTCTGCATCTAAAAAAAAAATCCTTTAATTCATCATAGAATTTTAGAGCCAGAAAGGACCTTTAGAGAACTCCAAACCTTTATTTTGGAGAAGAAAGCTGAGACCCAAAGAGGTTGTGACTTGTTTTAAGGTCACCCAAGCAAAATAGAGGTCAGCCAATGGGTGCATTATTTCTTTCTCATCTTGCTTTAAGTTATTTATCTGGAAACGGATAACACAGAGCAGCTACTTCTTTCGTATGTCTCCTTTAATTAAAAGAAAAGGTAAAACTAAAGAGGCTAGATCATGATTCTTGACTCTTAGGGCCTTCACTAGAAAGGTTCTAATGATTAGAACTTTTAGGCTCATATTACCCAAATGGGACCAGCCTCCCTGGTGGCCGTGACCCAAATTGCAGGTGTGGTGCCTGGGAGGAAATAACTAGCTTCGAAAAGACATGTCAGATACCACTTTCCTCTTCCACGCCCATTGCTGATGTTGTAAGCTGATCACAGCACTCTTTCCAGCCACTGCCAGTCGACTGGATTTGGCCCTCAAATTGAAACTCCTTTGCCATTCACTACAATAGAGGTCATCCCTTGAAAAGTCCAATGACCTTCAGATCCATGCTACATTTCGGCATGTCGACACTGGTTATTAAATACTCTTTAGTTTCTCATTTCCTCCCCCATCCCCACCCAGCTGCTCATTAATCCAATTATGAGTTTCCTTTATCCAATCAAAGTTCCTGCCAAGTTGCAGAGCTCTTGTAGTGATTCATGATGCATTTGTCTTTAGTGATTAGAAAACCCAGTAGAAGATGCTGTCTCGTTCAGACATCTCTGTAATTTGGAATGACCTCAGTTTGGTAGTGCCACACCCCACATGTGCCCTGTGAATACACTACAAGAACCTCCTTCCCAGTTTCTACCCTGCAATTGGAGCCTTGCCCCTGTGTCACTCCCCAGCCTCTCCAGCAAGGCATTCAGGAGGCTCCTGAATCACGTCTGGCTCTGAAGGCAGTGCCCAGGCCCTTCATTTTGGTCTCTGGGTCCTTGAACAGCAAGCTCATTTGCTGGCAGGAGCATCTGTCTCCATATGGGGAGACAGTCTTCAGATCTTCCTTGCTCTTCCCTTCATTAAGACATCAGCCTCACTCAGCCTTGCTCTTGGCTGCCAGATGCACTGACAAGCCAGCAGGAAAAGTTCCATCTACAAGAGGTCTGCTACCTTCTGAAGGCAGGAAAGTACCGCTTTGCCTGCTGGGACTGGACCCATGCAGGCTTTGTGGGCCTCCTTCCAGCAGAGCCTTTAAAACATTTCATGAGTGCTGATTCTAGGCCTGCAGGTAGAGTCCCAGGGTGGTGCCATCTGCAGCATTCCAAGCGTCGCCCTTGCTTTCACTCAAGGGGGTGGAGTCCCTCCACCTCCTTGGCCATTTTCATCTGTCTCCTGGGTGTGTGCCACAGGCTCCCAAGGCCCCAGGCTACTTGGCAACACCCTGAGTTATGTTAGAGATATAATAATGAATTATACAATGCATCATACATAATTAATTTATAATAAAACACGCACACAATGGTTTAATTTCTCCAAGTGAATGGTGTGCTATCCGCCAGATCCTGCTGGAACGCCTCCCCTAACTGACTGCTTCTTGGTCTGGAGGTGATGGCCAGCTGCCCTAGGGAGGGATGTTGGCATGAGGAACCTGCCAAGTCACATATTCCCCCTGGCTACCTCTGGAGTATGTACCACAGGAGAACAGTCTTTCATTGCATCTATTATTGTTCTAGATCTGGATACTCATAAGAGTCTCACCCAAACTCTGCATTGTTTGAGAGCTGTTATGTTCTTCATTTTCCCAGTCTTTCTCCCAGAGTATGGGAAATGCCTTTGTATTTATACCTTTCCCTCCACATCTCCTTCCTTTCCTCCCTCCTTTCCTTCCTTCCACAAATATGAAATAAATGAAGGAAAGAAGTGCCTATTATGTGAACTACCTTTGGCTTGCTGCATATCAGTGAATAAAACAGAGATCCTTGCCCAAGTGGAGCTTACACTCTAGCAGAGGGAGGCACACAATAAATAATAAGTGTAATAATAAGTAAATTATACCGTACATCATACAATGATAGATGCCGTAGAAAAAGAAAAAGCAGAGCAGGCTAAGGGCGATCAGCCATGATGGAGGCAGGTTGCAGTTTCAAGGATGGTGGGCAGGGCAGGGGAGGGCAAGCCAGGGCTTGTGGAAAACCAGCAGCCTAGGCACTGCCAAGCTCTCCATGAATATGGGAGAAAGGCACTCTGGGCCTACCCAGGACTTTAATGTTCCGGGATTGCTTTGGTTACAGGTTCTTTCAGTAACATTTGTCACTTTTGGTTTCAGATGTCCAAGATGTTACTGTTCCTACTGCTGCTGTGGTTTCTGCCCATCACTGAGGGGTCCCAGCGGGCTGAACCCATGTTCACTGCAGTCACCAACTCAGTTCTGCCCCCTGACTATGACAGTAATCCCACCCAGCTCAACTATGGTGTGGCAGTTACTGATGTGGACCATGATGGGGACTTTGAGATCGTCGTGGCGGGGTAAGTGCCTCCCACCCTCAGTGTGACAGATATTAATCAGCTTTTGCTGTAATAAGGCTGTGTAACAACTCCAAACCCCAGTGACTTGCAACAGCATACGTTCTCACTCATAGGTCTGTGGTTGTCTGCGGCTCAGCTGCAGCTTGGCTGGGCTCAGCTGGGGTTCTGGGGTGCTGTGGCCTTGCCTTTTGCTACTGCAGTGAGTCAAGATGGAAGGAAGTTTGGAAGAAGGGTATTTGATCCACAGGCTTTTCAGGGAGAAAACTGGAATGCTCTGCTTTAAGGCACTCTCTTCTCTTCATATTTAAGCCAACTTGATTATGCAGATATTACTTCTTTACCAGTGGGGCTCTAGGATCTCTATACAGGAAGGGCTTAAGGGTGACAATTATGGTAGAAGGGGATGCTCAAAGCTGCCTTTGCACAGCAGTTACATAAGACTAAGAAAACATTAATTAACCGTTTCAAAGAGGGGAGAAGGTGGAAATTAAGAGGGTTAGCTAAACCTCCGCTGAACATGCTTTGTTACCCACAGCTCCCTTCTCTCCTGAAAACCAACACTGGGTTGCAAAAAAAGGATAAGACTACGCATCCAAATAGCCTGAGTTCATGCCCTAAGGTGTAAATGTTCTAATTGTATGGCCTTGAGTCTCTTACTCACTGAGATTCAGAGATATCATCTGTAAAAAAGGGAAATAACTGTAATGGCTTATTGTCTTGAAGCCTTCATAGGCTATTGCATGTGACAGTGCATTGTAAATTTCTGCCAGTCACCATTGATAATTATTGTGCATTGAGGGCCAGGTGCAGTGGCTCACGCCTGTAATCCCAGCACTTTAGGAGGCCGAGATGGGTGAATCACTTGAGGTCAGGAGTTCAAGACCAGCCTGGCCAACATGGTGAAACCCCGTCTCTACTAAAAATTCAAAAATTAGCTGGGCATGGTGGCGCGTGCCTGTAATCCCAGCTACTCAGGTGGCTGAGGCACAAGAATTGCTTGAACCCAGGAGGCGGAGGTTGCAGTAAGCCGAGACGGCACCACTGCACTCCAGCCTGGGCGACAGAGCGAGACTCCATCTAAAAAAACAAGATTGTGCACTGAGCACTAATATATGCCAGGCACTATGCATCATCTTATTTCACATCCCTCATTTTATTTCATCCCCAACAGCACTATGAAGTAAATGTATTGTCATCCACATTGAGAGAAAAGGAAGGTGGGGTTCAGAGACAGTAAGCAACTTGCTCTCTGCTAAGTAAATAGTAAGTAGATGAGTCAGGATCTGAACCCCTAGGCTTCCTAACTCTACAGCGGCCAAACTACACTGTACAAAGTTTCGTTATCACTTCAAAAATCAGTCAATCAATAAAAACACTACAGGGGCCTGTCGACCTCATTCTGGGAGGCCTGAGCTTTTTTGGTAGTGCTAAAGTAACTGGCGGGTAACATTATTTGCAGCAGTTGCATGTAACAGTAGAAAGCTTTGACCTTGGAATTGGAAGACCTGGTTTTAATTCTAACTGTAGCCAACCTAGTATCTATAAACCCTATGCAATTTACTTTAGACAGACCCAGTTTCCTCATCTAAATAAAATGGGCATATTGAAATCTACCGGCCTGCCTCACAGGGTAGTCATGACGGTTAGTGGTGATGATGTATAGAAAAGATTCTTTGTAAAGTACAGTTTTTATTTTGTCTATTCATTTCTTCTACCCTGCAAAGAGTAGAGTTACTCAATTCTAGGCCTTCTAGATGTAGATTCGCGTGCTGTCCGGAAGCACTTTCTGTGATGATGTAAATGTTCTGTGTTGGTGCTGTCCAGTATGGAATCCACCAGCCACATGTAGCTACTGAGTATGTGAAATGGCTAGTGTGACCAAGGAACTGAATTTTTAAATTTTCTTTTATTTTAATTAAAAATAGCCACATTTGAATTGGACAGTACAGCTCTGGGCTTTTAGAAGGAAAAAACTAAAGAGCTGAATATGACAGAAAAGGAGAAACGGAATCATTATAATGACGCTTTTTACCTGGGATGACCTGAGCAGGGTTGCAGTTAATCAGCCTTGCCTGTGTCGAGTTCTGTGACTGTCCAGTTGCTCTCTGAACCAGGGAGACACCCTCCTCACTAAATCCATGCCCAACCTGACTCCCAGAGCCATGTGCCACCCTGCCAGAATCTCTGGTTAAAGGACTTTGATGCATCTCTGAGATGTTCTGTTTGGATGGTTCCCTGCCTCCTACTTGGTGACCCTGGCCTCCCCTGATAGACCCTGGGGACTGACAGAGGACAGAGAATGGCAAGGCAACTGTCCTTCTCTCCTCCTCCTCGCCCCCCAAGTTGCTACTATTACGCCCTTCTTTCATCTTGGAAGATGGTATACTCTTGTATTCCCTCAAGTTAATATGAAAAAAAGTAAGACCTGAGATATGAACAGAAAGTGTCTTCACCCTATTTTCTTCTCCTTCTGGGACCTGGACATCTGGAAGGAGCTAGCCAGATCGCAGAGCATGGAAAGCCTCTCAGAGCATGGAAAGCCTCTGCCTGTCTCCACTGCAAAGCTGTCTCTGATTTCAGTACCTTGCACTCCTCCCCCAGCCCCTGCCCCTACAATGAGCAGCCAACTCTGCTTCTCATGGTCTGGCTCTCCCTCTTTCTGCCCTGGCTGTTGCAGGAGACCTGTTAGGTGCCCCCCCACCCCCCCCACCCCCCCGCTCTGTTGTACTCTTTTCCTATGGTTCCAGATGGAAGGAAAGAAAGGGTGCGAAGGGCCAAGCACACCCCCTAAAGGAGGATGCAAAGAGCCTCTTACAGCATACTCCATTATTTTTGCTATCGTTTTGCTCCTTTCCACAGCATCTCTCTCAAAGGCATGCTGAAATAGTAGGCACAGGTTGCATTGCTCTCCTCACGATTCATCTTTCAGCTGCGAAGAACAGAACTAGCAGAGAAGTTCTTGGCCCCAGGGCTGGTGCTGGCCTGGGTCTATTTGGGAAGAAGCAGAGCTGTTTGGTAGCAGAATTTTCAGTTTCCCTATCCTTTCCAGGTCAAAGGGAATGATATGTGCCCCCACGGGCCCAGTCGCTGAGGTCAGTTCCCTGAGCCCTGTGCGTAAATGTGGGCTCTGTGTGCAGGTCTTTATCCCGCCAGTCCTTTGATGTGCAGGGGATTGCTCCTGCACCTCCTGAGCCTTCAGCTTCTTTCTTTCCAAGTGCTGGGCATTCATTTCATCTTCCTCTTCAGTGAAGTCTTTTTCTCTTTCTCTTTCAAGAAATGTGCCTTTGTGTCCTCTGTGGTAGTGAAGCTAGACCATCATTTGCACTGACTACAAGGTTTAGAAGTCTCAACCTTGTGTAGCTTCCTGTTTATATGGGTTCTATAGGACTTTGGAGTCATCCTCTGGAAACAAGAACTAGACCATCCTGGGTCTTGATGTGAAATCAGCCATTTAGAGAGACCCCTGTCTCTTCTTTTAGGGCAGGGTTGAGCCAAGCAGCCTCTGTCTGAGAAAGCTTAGGCTGCTGGATGTTATTCTGAAAGATGATATTTATTGCTCACCCCCAGCAAAGAATAAGAGTTACACAGAAGACAGGATGGCAAAATTGGGCAGTCTCCCAGCTCCAGGTCAGGCTTTCTTTGTGGCTGTTGTGAAGCATTCTGAATTCTCAGAGCATCAGAAAGACATTCTAATCTGAGTACCAAAATACATTCCAAAGGCAAATATAACTTTTTATTATCTTCAGCTTTGGATGATTTGTCACTGTCTCCTTTTTTGGGCTGGATAACCAAAAGTGGACTATACAGACATATTTAAATCAGGACCTTGGGAGGTCATTTGGTCCACCCCTTGCCTTACAATAAGGCCACACCTATAGTATTCAGAGGCTCCATTTACTTTGAGCCATCCGAGCGAACGTGGCAATCCTACTGTAATCCAGCTCGATAGTTACTTATGTCAAGAACCGATTTGACTAATCTGAATCCCCCATATTAGAGCTTAATAAGCCATTTCTTTTAGCTTTTGTTTTGCTATTGCCTTTGAAGGTATAAACCAGATGATCACTATCTTTTCAAACAGTGAAAGCTAGGATCACTGCCCTGCCTTTCACCCTATGTGGACTTTTTGACATTTCTGATTTTGACTCTTAGATTTCATCCACCCTAAACCTATATTTAATTCTGTTTTATTATCTGTCTGATTGTCAACTCTCTGTTTAAGAATCATGTAGCAGGAGTTGAAATTTTGAAAAATTGCATTTGAAGTCTTTATCAGGGGCACCTATGGTCCAGTTCATGACAGGTCCACCCTCTATTACCTTATAGACCTTTCCATTACCTGTCCCCTGAAGGCATTTACTTTTGCCACCCCTGGGAGAACAGCCAGCTCTTCAGTTTATAAAGCGCTCCGTACTTGAACTTGTCTTGAATGTGTTGACCTTGTAGTATGTCTGACTGGAGCCCTGTTGCTTTGAGTATTTACTCTTTGAATAGGTTTGTTTTGTGTTGCTTTTTCGGTGTCCTCGTTCTGGATATTGACAGCATTGATTTTGAGCATGTTGCGGGTCGGTTTGTGTTGTGTTTCAGATTCTTGAGTTAATTGTGATGGAAGGCGTGTGCATGTCTCTGACTCTGGGAGGAGCAGGAAATGACCGCCCTTTGTTCTGCGGGGATGGGGGAGGGACTGGGCCGGCTCAGATCCTCTGCACATCTGGGCGAGTGCCTCCGCATATGGAGGACTTATCTGTTAACCGGCAGGTGCATGATTGCTGTCTGCTCCCTGCGGGGTGAGGGGAAGATTTGATCACCTCTGGCAACTTCCGTGCACGCACAGACCATTGAGGATCTTCAGGACTGGTTTTTCAGTAAATAGAAAGCCCAGTGGCTTCTCCTTTTCTCAGTGGAACTAAACACCCAATCTACAGTCTCACAGAGTCTGGAACGGAATTCCTGTTGGTGTCAATCTTGTACAATTCCTTTAGAGCAGCTTTGGTTTCCTGGGATATCCCCAGGGGTCTGAGGTAACACCCTTACCATCTCAGTTTCCAAAAGGAGTTTGCTCAAATGGAAAGATTGTAGTGGTTGTAAAGTTTAAATCATGATTTGGATCCATTTTTCTACCCAAAGATTATTCATTTGATAAAACCGTAACACATTCTTCACACTTGGAAGGGTTTCATTTAAAGGGATGCTACATAATGTAAAGCAGTGTTTTAGGTTTTTCTTAATTTTGCAACTATGTCAGTAAACTTTTTTAATTTACTAAAGTTAATTGAATTATTTAAAAGGCAAATTGTATTCAATTACCAAATTAATCATGATCATATAGGAGATAAATTTGCCATTATAAATAATAAGAACAATGATTTTTAAAAAGACACACTTATCCATGATTTAGCCAAAGCAGCATTTATGCATTTTATTTTAAGTATATATAGATACATGTAGTATATAGATAGATATATAGTATTTATAGATGATAGATATGGCAAATAATAGGTAGATGTAGTATGTATATAAATATAATTAGATACATATTGAAATATATACATATATGCACACATTCACATATGCTTTTAACAAAATCCAAATAAATATTTTTGAACTTTCAGTCTTAATTGTTGTGTTGTGTAACATTTTAATAGATTTGATAATCAGTTTTGATATTATCTTAAAATGTTAAATTATTTCATTCTGTTCCTTTTTTTTAACTTAAAATATATTTTACTTTTGGCCAGGCATGGTGGCTTATGCCTGTAATCCCAGCACTTTGGGAAGCTGAGGCAGGTGGATCACCTGAGGTCAGGAGTTCGAGACCAGCCTGGCCAACATGGTGAAACCCCTTCTCTACTAAAAATACAAAAAAATTAGCCAGGCGTGGTGGCATGTGCCTATAATCCCATCTACTTGGGAGCCTGAGGCAGGAGAATTTCTTGAACTTGGGAGGCAGAGATTGCAGTGAGCCGAGATCATGCCATTGCACCTCAGCCTGGATGACAAGAGCAAAACTCCATCTCAAAAAAAAAAAAAAAAAAAATATATATATATATATATAAAACTTTTCATTACACTTAAGCACATTTTGTTGCAAAAAAAAAAAATCACACAACCTAGGTCAAGGTAAAAATCCATTTTTACCAACCCACACTCCTTCAAGACCATCCCAGCCCCTTCCCAGAATAACAACTCTTTTCGGTTTGCTGTTTATGCTTCCAGAAATCTCTATGTCATGTATATGGAGAAAGAGTGTGTGAGAGAGACAGAAACATAGGGAGAAAGAGTCTATGTTATGTACATTTCTATTGTGTATATAGATTATAAAATATATAATTTCTGGAGAAATCACACTGATACATATTGTTCCAAAACTTGCTTTTTTTCACTGCATAATATGTTCAAACATATAGATGTAGCTTTTTTTTAAGTTGCTTAGTATGGATGTACTGTATTCATTTTGCCATTCCTCAAGTGACGTTTAAGCTGTTTCTAATCTGTGACCATTGCAAACTCCACCACACTGCATGTACATCGTTACACACATATGCAAATATTTCTTTAGGATGGATACCAAGAAGTGGAACTGCAGGGTCAGGGATATGTTCATTTTAAATCTTATTAGATAGCACCAAATTGCTTCCAATCTAATCATTTTGTATTTACTCATAGCCTAGAAATAAAAGGTTTTGGATTATTCAGCTCAACAGCTATTCAAGCACCTACTGTGTGTACAGCCATGTATGTTCCAGGGTCTGAGCTTTGTCAATGTAGATTTAACAATCCCAAGAAGGAAAAGAGGGCCTCTTCTACATCTGCTAAGGAAGCTGCTGCTATTAAAACTGGATTGAGGAACTTCAGCACTTTCTGATTCAAACTGCTGAAAGGGCCTCCTCTAAAGCCTCTTCTGCAAAAACATATTTATTTAATGGGTCACCCTTAACCCTGAGATTTCATTGTTGTTGGTATCATGGAAGAATGGTTGCAGTGTGCCAGCTCTTCAGCTGTGGTTTTGGATGGACTGCTCCTGATTTTGAATACTAATAAATATCAATTAAATTAAATACTAATTAAATGCTAATACGTATTAATTGGATCAGGAGCCAGGGCTTTTTTAGCCCATTTTTAAAACTTTTCTAAAAAAGGTTACTCAGCAGTGCCTGGCAGGTTTGCCAGAGCTGTCCCATTGCCGCATCCATACCTCCTTCTCCCCAGTCCTGGGCAGCCAGGAGCAATGGGCAGAATTCCACTTCCACCCCCTCACCCCAAATTACATACTCTCCTGATCAGTTCAAAGGTCTGAGGCCCCTATGTAATTACCCCAGACAGACAGACAGACAGACAGACACACACACACAGAACAAGTGTGCCAGTTGGTGTGGTAGACAGAATAATGGCCTCCCCAAAATGCCACATCCTAATCCCCAGAACCCACCAATATGTTATCTTACCTGGCAAAGTGGGCTTTGCAGAAGTGATTAAGTTAAAGACCTTGGAATGGGGAGAATATTCTGGATTATCTGAGTAGGCCCAATGTAATCAAAAGGTCTTTAAAAGTGGGAAAAAAGGAGGCAGAAGGGGAAGTCAGAGTGATTCTGTGTGAAAAGGATTCAACCCACTATTCTGGCTTTGAAGATGGAGGGAGAGGCCAAGAGCCGAGGAATGTGGGCGGCCTCCAGAAGTTGGAAAAGGCAAGGGAACAGATTTATCCCTCGAGCCTCCAGAAGAAAACGCAGCCCTGCCAACCTTGATTTTAGCCCAGCAGGACCAATGCTGGGCTTCTAATATACAGAACTGTAAGATAATCAGTGTGTGTTGTTGTAAGCCATTAAGTTCAATGCAATTTTTCAAAGCAGCCGTAGAAAACTAAAACACGAGATAAAATGTTGAATGCTTGGTGTCATTTTTCAGAGAGGTGATGGCCATTACTTCAGAGAATTTTAACTGTATTATTGTATAATTTCGCAACAATAAACAAAATATGCTACCAACAAATGTATTCTTTTTTAATCAATGTCAATCCCTGTCATAGAAACATGTGAGTTTTGGGCCGAGCGCGGTGGCTCACGCCTGTAATCCCAGCACTTTGGGAGGCTGAGGCAGGCGGATCACGAGGTCAGGAGATCGAGACCATCCTGGCTAACATGGTGAAACCCCATCTCTACTAAAAATACAAAAAAAAAATTAGCCAGGCGTGGTGGCGGGCGCCTGTAGTCCCAGCTACTCTGGAGGCTGAGGCAGGAGAATGGCATGAACCCGGGAGGCAGAGCTTGCAGTGAGCGGAGATTGCACCTCTGCACTCCAGCCTGGGTGACAGAGAGAGACTCTGTCTCAAAAAAAAAAAAACCATGTGAGTTTTGTAAAGAATTCCTAAAAGCATACTTTGTTCCTCGGTGACCACCCAGATTAATTCACTCTGCAACTCACTGTTTGACACCTAGTGCTATGAGTGGCTGGAGGTGGAGAGAGGGAATTCAGAGCTTTTAAAGATCTTACTGTCTTTGGTGGGACAAACACACCCAAATTGGGTGAGGTGATAAGTGACCAGTGCCACTAGAGAGATGCAAGCATTCCTGGAGGTCGGAGGGGTCGCGAGCACTTCCAGCTGGGAATCAGAGGTCTGGAGGTGGCATTTCGATGGCCTTGGAAAGACAGGCAGCCTATAGATCTGTTTACCAAGGGGACAGAGGCCTCTCCAGGTCAAAGATAGTTTTAGGCTTATTTGTTTTTGTTCCTTTGTTTTTAAATTTATTTTTAAAAAAGGATTTTAACAAAAAAACCTGATTTTCACAAAGTAGTGAAGAGTATTTATATTTAAAGCCATTCAAAAATAGTGATATAATTAAAACACTAAAAATGCCTCTGCTGAAAACGGCAGAGCTACATTTAGTAGTCTGAATTTTTCATCCATTTAGAAAGTAGACGTATGCCCTGTCTCCAATCACTTTCCTTGAAGTCTCTCTTCTCCCCATTTTTTTTAAGCGGTGGGCTGGCTGAAGAACCTTCTTATTCCCGCAGGCCTCACTGCAGGCTGCAGAGGCCCAGGCCTAGGGCAGGAGAGAGCTGAGGCTGACCCTCCCCGGCCTTGCACCATGGGCCTTCCTCATTCTTGCCCTGCTCTTTGGAATATATGCAACTCCCACTCTCAGCATCACTGCTGCTACAGGGGGCGGATCTGACGCCAGCCTCCCCATCCTGTGTTTTTCTTCACACATCCCTTCTCTTCTCCAGTCCTACTGACCTGGTGAGCAGGTGGTCTTATCACTTTGTTGTGATTCTGACTTAATTTTCCCTCTAAGGAAACTTTTGAGGTTATTTTTGAGGTGCGGGTGTCTAGAACACAAAAGGATGTGTGGAAGCTAAAAACGAACATTCTCACTTCAGATTTGTACCATGCTCTCCCCTAGTTTACCTTCACCTGCTTGCAGCCTGCAGTTATGGAGGCATAGAGAGCAGGAAAAGCATGGGTCTGGTATTTTACTGACATCTCATTTTAACCATCATGCAGTTCATATGAGATGCAGCATTTAATTGATCCTAAGTCACATTTTTTTTTACATTTTAATATCTCTAAAATTGAGATGGGACTTAGAATTGGCAGCCTGCATTTAACTGGCAGAGTTCTTCCTTGCCTAGAGATACGTAATATCATGGTAAGTCTTATTGCCAATGACACTTTAGATTTGACAAAAACACTGTAAATAGTGTCGTCCCTGCTTTGCAGATGAGGAAACAGGTCCAGTGACCTGCTTGTGTTCACAGAGATGGTAAAAGGTAGAATAATATTCTCTTTATGCCCATTAAATTAAGCTTGTTAACTGTGTTATTCAAATGATAATCTTTATTATATATTTTTCTGCTTGGCCTATTAATAACTGAGGGGCTTGCTTTGTAATATCCTACTATGGTGGTTCATTTCTCTCAGTAATTCTGTCAATTTTTGTTTTATACACGTAGAGGTTAATTTATTAGGTGCAGCTTTACCAATTGTATTTTCCTGGTGAACGGACCCATTGTCATGAAGTGACCTCATCCATCCCTAAATACACATTTGGTCTGATAACATGATATCTATTCCAGCTTTCTTTTGGTTAGTATTTGCCAGGTTTATCTTTACCATACTTTAACTTTGAACTTTTCAAAGTGCTTATGTTTTATGTGTGTTTCTTGTATGCAGCCTACATATAGCTTAAGTTTCTCCAAGTATTTGACCATGTCTGTGTCCTTTTGCCAATTAGTTTAGTCCACTTCCATATAATGGGAACATCAATATATTTAAACTTGTTTCTGTTATTTTGTTTTCTCAATTTCCATGTTTTCAATGATTTTCTCTTCCTTTCTTGCTTTTTAAAAATTTGACTGGTTGAAAGTCTTTTTTATTGAAGGTGGCAGCATTTCAGGATCTCTGGGGTGTCGCTCTTCTAGCCAGACACCTGTGGCTGGTGGCGCCTTTGCCCAAGTTTTGCTTGGGCCTGATGGGCTCACTTCGCCCACTTGCCCTGGCAGGCTGCACTCAGCTCATACCACCAGGCTGGATCCCACGCCTCCAAGGGAGATTGCGAGTCAGATGTGGAGTGGCAAGGGGTGTGTGAGCCAGTGCAGGGCCCCGCCACTGTGCAGTCAGACATGCTGGCTGCTACTGCAGAGCGGGCAGCTCCAGGTGCTGGCATGGGTGCCTGCTCTCTGCAAGGCTGTGGCTGGATTGGGTGCAGGTAGCTTCCCTGTCTGGCACTGGGGAACGTGGTGGCACCTAGAAGCTTAGAGATGCTGGGAACTGCAGGGTCTCAAAGAGGGAGTCACAGCCCTGGCTCGAGGAGATCCTAGGTCTGGGCTCCCTGAGGGGTCACAGCTCTTCTCTCCTTCTGTCTTCCCACAACATAGAGAGCAAGGAGCATGTTTCAGCCTTCTTTGTATTACAGCTCTTTCAGCCTTGCCATTCTGCAGGTCCCAAGTTCTTGTCCTGCAACCAGGAAGAATGAGGTAGTCAGACAAGTGAATGGTGAGCCAGACTAAGAGGAGCTTTACTGAGTGATAGAACAGCTCAGTCTCCCATAGGGCAGCTCCTTTCTGCAGCCAGCATGTCCTGTCGAGTGTTCAGCTCCTAGCAGAGAGGGTAGCTCCTCTCTGCAGCTGGTCATTCCATCATCTGTGCAGCTCTCAGCAGGGAGGAGGCCCTAGAGTGGGTGGTTTCTCTTTGCAGGCAGGGCGTCAGTCATCTCTGCAGCTCTCAGCAGTGAGGGGGCCCTGGAGTGGATAGCTCCTCTTTGCAGCTGGTCGTCCTGATATATGCTCAACTCTGGCTGAGCCCAGGGCTTTTATGGGCCTCAGAGAGGAGGAAGTGCATGCCAATTGGTCCATGGACAGCCATGGGCAGGCCCAGAAAAGGCATCATAAGTTCCCACTCCTGTCCACGGTACCGGCAGCCCAAACCCAGCCATTAGGCCCTCCCTGGCCTAAAGGTAGGGCCTAACTGTGGACCTGCTCCCTTCTTCTCAGAAACCTGTCTGCCTCCTGCTGCCATTCATGGCACCCAGGTTGTAGGTGCCAAGGGGCATTTGCAGGCCAGCACTGAGCTGCCCTCAACACCCCTTTGGCTTCCCTTCTGTGCTCATTGGCACCCAAAGTCCAGAGGAGGAAGAGGCAGCAGGGGGCTGGCATGTCAGCACTGCCCTGAGCCTGTACACACCTGGCTGGGCCACAACAGTGCCCGGGCTTGCCCTAACTTTGCTCTGAGATTGAAGCAGGCGCCAACAGCAGGGAGAAGCCAGGTCTCAGGGGCAGGCACTTCTGAGCCTGTGAGGGCAAGGGGGCTTTCCCAGGCCCCCAAGAGCGCAAGGATGCCTAGGTCTGCAGCTGGGGTTTTGATAGCTGCAGCTGTGCCCAGGATGGTGGGGCTCCTGCCTTCTTCCCTGAGTGGGAGGCATGGGTCAGCAGCCTCAGGTCTGGGCAGCTGCAGCTGTGCCTGGGAGGGCGGGGCTCCTGCCTTCTTCGTGGAGTGGGAGGCCTGGGTCTGCAGCTGCACCTCCCTGCTGCAGCCAGCGTGATGGCAGTGGCCACTTCAGATGGCCTGTCTCTGCCATCATCAGGAGGTTCTTATTCTCTAAATCCCATTTTTTTTACCCCTATTGATTTGGGATTTATACCTCTACTTTTGTTTTTTTAGAGGTTTACTTTGAAACTTTATATACATTTTAACTTAACAAACTCTGAGATTATCTTAACCCCCTTCTATAACAATACAAGGACTTCAGGACATGTTAACTCTGAACCCCGACTCTCGGCATTTGCATAGTATTTTAGTTTTTGCCCTTTGTTAGCCCTGCCAGTTATGATAATAAAAATTAATAATAATAGTTTTGTTGTTATTGTATAAAGACAATGTTTTTACATTTTTTTTTACCATTTTATTTGCTCATTTTTCCTTCTTGCATCTCAGAAAGACCTTCTGGGATCACTTTAATTCCAAAGATGTTACTTTGCTGAATTCCCTGTCCTGATAGACTCAGTTTTTGTTTAATCTAAAAATATCTCTACTGTATCTTCATTCTTGAAAGAACCTTTTTCTGTATTCACAATTTCAAGTTGATGGCTATTATTCCATGGTGTAATGGTTGCCATTGTTTCTTTTCAGATGCCCATTATTACTAATGCCATTCCTTTGTAGGTGATCTATCTCTTGTCTCTCTCTTTCATCGTTCAGTTTGGCAGTTTTACTATCGTGTATATGGATCTCTTTTTTTAAAAAAAAAAACCTGGTCTGTGCTTCCCAAATTGGAGGATTCATGTCTGTCATCATTCTGAATATTTCTCAGCCATCATCTTTTTAAGTCTTTCCTTGGCCAGGAACAGTGGCTCCTGCCTGTAATCCCAGCATTTTGGGAGATTGAGACAAGCAGATCAGTTCAGCCCAGGAGTTTGAAACCAGCCTGAGCAACATGGAGAAACCTCATCTCTACTAAAAATACAAGATAAATTAGCTGGTGTAGTGGTGTGCACCTGTAGTCCCAGCTTCTCAGGAGGCTGATGTGGGAAGATCTCTTGAACCTGGGAAATCAAGGTGCCATTGAGCCAAGATCACACCACTGCACTCCAGCCTACTGTGGCAGAGCAAGACCCTGTCTCAAAAAAAAAGCAAGTCTTTCCTCCATTCTCTCTGCTCTCTCCTTTTGGGACTCCACTCAGACATGTGAGGTTTTCTCATTCTAGTCTCCAAGTTTCTTAACTGTTCTCACATTATTTCATCTTCTGTCTCACTGTGCTGCTGCATTCTGGATAATTTTCCAGTTATATCTTCCAGTTCACGAACTATTTCTTCAATTGCATCTAAACTGCTGAGTTTTCATTTCAAAAACCCTTTTTTATTTTTAAGAGTTTTATATGGTTCTTTTCAAATCTCCCTGATAATTTCTGATAATGTCTTACTGCTTATTCACTTTTGTGAGTTCATCATTTCCTTCTTTAAACATTTCATACATAGTTATAATCTGTATTTGACAGCTCTAATATCTGCAGTCCTTGGGTGTTAAATGTGTTCTTAGTTGTTTTCATTACCACTAATTTCTGGTGGCTTGCTTCCTTATTATATTTGCTTGATCTTAAAATGTAGGAGTTCTGTGGGCCTAAATTGAAAACACTTTTTTTTTTTTGAGACAGAGTCTCCCTCTGTTGCCCAGGCTGGAGTGCAGTGGCGCTATCTCGGCTCACTACAACCTCCACCTCCCAGGTTCAAGCGATTCTCCTGCCTCAGCATCCTAAGTAGCTGGGACTACAGCGGCATGCCAACACACCTGGCTAATTTTTTGTATTTTTAGTAGAGACGGGGTTTCACCATGTTAGCCAGGATGGTCTTGATCTCCTGACCTTGTGATCCGCCCACCTCAGCCCCCCAAAATCCTGGGATTACAGATGTGAGCCACTGTGCCTGGCCTGAAAACACTTTTTACCAGAGAGGATTTGTATCCACCTCTAGGGCCAAGGGGTCCTACTGACCTGAGAATACCCTAGCTCTCTCCAAGGGTCCCGGCTTAATGTAGGGTTCTGTAACCCTATCTTGCCACCAGTTAAAGGATTAGTAATACTCTTTATGATACTCAGAGTCCCTCATTTCCATGTATTTACCGTTCATTGCTGCCAGGTCTAATTTCAGCTCCCTTTTCTGTGGGGTGGGATGGTTCTTGGAGATTTTCCTTAAGTTTGTGAACCCAGTAATACACTAAAAATATAGTTCATTGGGGATCTACTTGTTCTGTAGTGGTAGGGTCCTTCAGAGGTCTGCATACCATTGGAAACAGAAAAATAGACTTAGGAAATCCAAAGCTTGTGTTCCTTCTATCACCAAGAAGACATTGGAGGGTATGTGTAACTAAAGGAAGTAGGATTTAAGAGGTCCTTCCTCTTAGCTTTTCAGAGATGCTTGAACTCACTTCTTGCAAAATAGAAAGAGTTCTATAGCATGGAAGTCTTGGGTATAAGACAGATGAGGAGGGGTGTGTGTGTGTGTGTGTGTGTGTGTGTGTGTGTGCTGGGGGAGAGAAGCATGTATGTGCAGGAAGCCCCATGCAGCAAGAAAAGCCAGGCCAGACTGTGGTCCTTGGACTGTGCCTCTCTAGAAGAGCATGGAGTTCAAAATCAGAATCTGTTCACAGCACAGATGATACCATCTACTGGTGTTTGGCTATGCCAAGCAAAGAAACATGAACTGTGCACATCAGAAAAGATTCCTTCTCCCTCAGCAGCCATCTTCCCATGTTGTTTATAAAAGGCCTATAGCCATATGAGGTCATGGACAACTGCACAGTGTCCTTTGATGTGCCCAGCTGTTGCAGTCATTCTGTATGCTGTCCATGAGTGGGCAGTGGAAGGGGATTCTCCCCGCCTGGGAGCTATCCTGGAAAGCAGCAACGCATTCCAGAGCTCCTCACACAGGATAAGGTGGCTGGATCTGCTCCTTGGGCCTCCACAGGATCTTCATTCCCTCTGGGAAGAATACTCCTCCTCTGGAGAACTGTTCCAATCACAGGATCCTGTGGGGCTGCCAATCAAAGTAGCCCTTTGGCCACTAGGGATTAGTCCAGTATCTAATCAGTATCTTGATCTGAAATTTTCTATATTGAAGGAAAGTTCTCCCTTTGCTATTGAATCATGACTTGAAAAGGTATATCACAACTACCACCTGTTCTGTCCCCCATCTCATGGAGGAACCTGAGAGAATGCCGATGACATCCAGAGAGAAGATGAGGAGAGAATCCCGGAGGCCTGTCCCTGAGGTCCACAGATCTATGCGTCCCCTGAAGCTCTCCTTCAGTTCTGGGAACACCCTGGCATATGCCTTTAATATGTCCTCTCCCTCCTTTTCTCTACAGCTGCTTTCCTTATCTAATGCCAAAACTTATGGCTTATAAGTCAGACAAGAGAAGCCCATTTGTAGACCAGAGCTAGTACCCTATCTGGTGCTGTGTTTCAAACCAGAGCATACATCATGCCTAGCCCCAAAGGAGAGGCTTTGGGAAGATTCTTAAGAATATATAAAAACAGTTGGCAATCTGTGATCCATGTTAACCTAGGTTTGTGAAGGAGTTTTTGCTATCTGAATCAGATTTAAAATAAAACTCAAACCAAAAATATATCCCAATGTTATTTAATTAAATAATAAACATTCTAGGCCAGGCGTGGTGGCTCACGCCTGTAATCCTAGCAATTTGGGAGGCCTAGGTGTGCAGATCACTTGAGGTTAGGAGTTCAAGACCAGCCTGGCCAGCACGGTGAAACCCCATGTCTACTAAAAATACAAAAATTTGCCAGGCATGGTGGTGTATGCCTGTAATCTCAGCTACTTGGGAGGCTGAGGCAGGAAAATCGCTTGAACCCAGGAGGTGGAGGTTGCGGTGAGCCAAGATGGCACCATTGCACTCCAGGCTGGGGGACAAGAGCAAAACTCTGTCTCAAAAAAAAAAGAGTAAACATTCTACATACACATTTTGATCAATAATTCTTTTTAAAATTTCTCCTCTCACATTAGATTGCAGACTTCTAAAGGCAGGAACTTTATCTTTTTCATCCGTGCACCTATAGTGCCTATCACATAGTGTTCAAATGAAATAGGCAAGGGTCTTATGGGTGGATAGAGGATTTTAGATAAGAGGATTAATGAGAATAATAAATATTAGCTATACTCAGAAGTGATTGATTTAAGGACCTTCGCCTTGAGAGCAACATCAATCAATTCAATAAGCAAATTCTACAAGCCTACCCTACCGTGTGCGTAGTTGTGTGCTCAGCACTTTGGAAGATACAAGAATATGATCCCCTCCTTCAAGCTATCTTAATCATAAGAGAGATAAGGCATATATGGAAATAACAGAGCAGAATGTCATATGTGCTACAGCAAAGACACTCATTCCATGTTCAGCACACTCATCAGATTCATGTCCCCAATGAATATTCCAGCCTCTTATAAACACTGCATTTCATATAAGGTTGTAGTCATAAGGCTTTCACCCTCTGTGGAACTTTTCTATGATGAAAAACTGCTCTATGGGTTTGATCTTTTACTATTAAAGCCAAGGTCCTTATGTTAATTTCCCTTTCATTAAACCGCAATAATTTTTTGTTGGCTGAGTAGTCCCAAGGGACTGACGGTATCATTGAGCTTCCAGTCCTGGTTCTTCTCAGTTCCTGTCTAACACCAAGACAGGAGAGGCAGTGAAATTCTCAAAATGCACCACTAACCAGTTGTACTAATGTCAGCCTGGTTTTTGTTTTAATTGGCAAATAAAAGTTGTATGTATTTATCTTACAAATCATGTTATAAAATATGTATACACTGTGAAATGGCTAAATCGAGCTAATTAGGATATGTATTACCTCACTTTTTTGTGATAAGAACATTTAAAATCTACTCTCTTAGTGATTTTGGAGAATATAATACATTGTTATTAACTATAATCACCATGTTATACAATAGATCTGTTGAACTCATTCTTCCCATCTAACTGAAATTTTTGTATCCTTTGACCAATATCTCCCTTCCTCACTCCTAGCCCCTGATAACCATCACTCCACTCTCTACTTCTATGAATTCAACTTTTTTAGATTCTATATGTAGGTGAGATTATGTGGTATTTGTCTTTCTGTGCCTGGTTTATTTCACTTAGCATAATGTCTTCCACGTTCACTCATGTTGTCACATATGACAGGATTTTCTTCTTCTTTAAGGCCAAATAATACTTTATTATGTGTTATCACATTTTCTTTATCCGTTCACCCATTGATTGACACTTAGGTTGATTCCATATCTGAGCTGTTGTGAATAATGTTGCAATGAACATGGAAGTGCAGATACCTCTTCAACATACTGATTTCATTTCCTTTGGATATATACCCAGTAGTGGGATTGCTTGATCATATGGTAGTTCTATTTTTAAGTTTTTGAGGAACTTCCATACGGTTTTCCATAATTAGGCTTATTTTTTGAACATATATTTTTCCATCAGTAACCTGTTGTCCATATCCTTCCTTCCAAGCTAAAGCAAAGTATGGAAGGAGTAGGAGGGAGATAGCTAGCTATTTCCCTCAACCACCTCCAAATAAGATGGGCTGTAATTCTAGTTCCACCAGGATCTTTTAAAGTTGCTTCCCTATTCTGGGAAGCAGCTGCACCAGGCTATAGCCAAGGCAGCACTCCCCCAACTTCCATCAGCTATTGCTCCATCCGGCTGGCCTGAGAAGGCCTTGGTTAAGCCATTTCAGCACCTGATTCCTGGACAGCACCAGAGCCACGGAACAGGCTCAGAGATGCTGCCTGGCCTTCTTCCCTGTCTGCATCCCCACATGCAAAACATTTTGCTTAGGAAGACTTTGAAAAGTATGGTAAGTTTCATTATAAAAGTTTCCTTTCTAGACAATGTATTAATGTCAAAAAGCAAGAGATAGTGAAATAACAGATATCTCAAAGTTTCCAAGGGTATATCTAAAATCTAAATCAATCTTTCAAACACACCTAACATTTCATAGGAAAATAAATCTTTAATTTAAAAACCAGGAAGTAAAAAGAAGACAAGTTCATTCTTGGTTCAAAAAGCTAGAGAGCTAAAGAAATTTTCAGAGAACGTTGGTAACTTGCTGATGCCTGTCAAATAATAGTACTTTCTACCATTGTGGTGAAGACAAATGAGATAAGGCATGTAAATTGCTTAGCACAGCACCTGACACATACTAGGTGCTCAACAGTTAGTGTGTTGAGTATGCATATGTTTCTTTAATGCTAATATAACAGGAGGAGTTTGCCTGGACCAACCCTTGTCTTAGAAATGTGTCTCTCCCTCTTTTTATCAGGGGGATAAAATGACACTGTGTAACTTTTTTTGTTTTTATCTTATTCATTTATTATTTTTAAAAGACAGGGTTCCCCTCTGTCACCCAGGCTGAAGTGCAGTGGTGCATTCATAGCTTGCTTCAGCCTCCAACTCCTGGGCTTAAGTGATTCTTTCTCCTCAGCCTCCCAAGTAGCTGACACTACAGGTATGTGCCACCACACCTGGCTAATTTTTGTTTTTTAATTATTTCTAGAGACAGGGTATCACTATGTTATCCAGGCTGCTGGTCTCAAACTCCTGGGCTCAAGCAATCCTCCACCTCAGCCTCCTGAGCTGGGAGTGCATGCCACAACACCGAGATAATTTTTTTTTTTTTCGATAGAGATGGGTTCTCGTATGTTGCCAAGGCTGGTCTCAAACTCCTGGCCTCAAGCGATCTTCCCACCTCAGTATCCCAAAGTGCTGGGATTACAGGCATAAGCCATCATGCCCAGCCATATTTTTTGTTTTTTAATTAGAACTATATATCTTTTGTTGTTAATTTTTAAAGCAGTCTTTAAACATTGTCAAATACGGTGTTGTCTACAGACATGCAACGTAAAATAAGTTATCTTGTATTTTACTTAGCTTCCTATGAATCAATGTCTCACCTAGGAGAAAGTTTATTTTCCCTATTGTATTCATCAGCTCTTATTCATTCATTCTACTCATTCTTTTATTAAGCTACTATGTGCAAGGCACCTTGCTGAGCCCTGGAGGTTAGTAGTGAATGAGAGCAACTCCTGCCTTCACAGAGCTCAGAAAGAGAGTCAATGTGCCTGATGGATTAAAGAAATTCTTACTTTGGGAAATAACTTCAACTTCCTCCAACCAAATCTTTTATCAGAATTCATAATTTGTAACCAGAATCATTTCTCACCCCCACTGTCCATGCTTGCTAAAAGACACTAATAGGGAATGGAATGATAAAACAAAATGGGGTTGGAAAGGAGAAGGACTCGACTTGAGCAATCCATGAATTAATCAGCCCCTGGATAATCAAGAGGTGATATATAAAATGTAAGTATCACAGTTCATGCCTTCTTAAATAATTAAACATATTAAAGGAAGGACAAAAAGACCACATTTCAGAAGAAATTGGTAGCCTTAAGGCACAGGGTGAGCAAAAATGAGCTCTATAGTAGCATTTATAAGCCTTTTCTATATTGTAACAAGCCAAGCAGGTAGGAGTAAAAGGGATGGTTATCTGGATTCTCCCATATATTTTAAATTAGGGAATGCCAACCTAGAGGTCACAGAGTTATTACACGGCATCTGAGAATCCATCTGTGCATGGGCATTTTATCAATAGATGCTAGTACAGCTACCATTATATGGAGATTCTTTAACATTAAAAGGTATCGTCACACCTGAAAGAGTTCAAACCATAGTCTTAAAATATATGCTTATGTACTGTCATAAAAATGTGATTAAAAGGAGCTGGAGAAGGGTCACTGAAAGAAGAGAGAATGAGAGATTTCAGACAAGACATGGAGAAAGAATGAGAAAACAGAGGAGTGAGAAAAGAAGAACAGAGAGAAGAACTGTACACAAGATGTAGGAGAAAAATGATGGAGTCACGCAATCTGTGGTTACGCAAATCTGTGGTTAAACTCTAACTCCTTCTCTTCCTAGCTATGGGACCTTAGAACGAGTTACCCAGCCTTTCTGAGTTTTGGTTTTCTCATCTATAAAGTAGAGACAATAATAGCTAATAGCCTACTTCATAGCACTATGGTAGTGGCGGTATTAAAGTTCTCCAATAAGAGCAAAGAACTAATAGGAGTTATGGCATGCAACGTGTAACAACACTTTGGCCAAAGGTGAACCACATGCACAATGGTGGTCCCATAAGATAATAAAATTGTATCTTTATTGTACCTTTTCTATATTTAGATACACAAATACTTACCATTTTGTGACAATTGCCTACAGTATTCAGTACAGTAACATGCTGTGCAGATTTGTAGCCTAGGATCAATAGGCTATACCATCTAGCCTAGGTGTGTAGTAGGCAGTTTGTGTAAGTAAGACTAGGTTTGTGTAAGTACACACTATGATGTTTGCACAAAGACAAAATCACCTAAGAACACATCTCTCAGAACGTATCTCAGTTGTTATTACATATGACTCTGTGTGTGCGTTGGGTGGGGAGAGAGAGAGAGAGAGATTTATTTATTTATTATGAGGAATCGGCATGTGATTATGGAGGCTGAGAAGTCCCATGATCTGCTGTCTGCAAGCAAAAGGCTCAGAAAAACCTGCAGTGTGATTCAGTCTGAGTCTGAAGGCCTGAGAACCAGGGGAGCCAATGATGTAAATCCCAGTTCCAGGGCAGGAGAAGATGAGATGAGATGCCCCAGCTCTGCAGTGAGGCAGGGGATGAGGGGCAAATTCCTCCTTCCACTGCATGTTTTTCTACTCATGCCCTCAACAGATTGCGTGATGCTCCTTCACATGGCAGAGAGCAATCTACTTTACTGAGTCCACAGATTCAAATGCTGATCTCCTCTGGAAATACCTTCACAGAAGCACCAGAAACAATGTTTAATCTGGGCACCTGTGGCCTACTCAAATTGACACATGAAACTGACCATCACAGTAGTTAAAATAATACACACAAAATGCTTGGTCCTATGTCTGACATGTGGAAAGTACTCAGATATTAGCCAGCACCGCCATCATAATTTCTTTTTTTGCTTTTTTTAGAGATAGAGTCTCGCTCTGTTGCCCAGGCTGGAGTGCAATGGTGTGATCTCGGCTCACCACAACCTCCGCCTCCTGGATTCAAGCGATTCTCCTGCCTCAGCCTCCTGAGTAGTTGGGATTACAGGCACATGCTGCCACACCTGACTAATTTTTATATTTTTAGTAGAGACGGAGTCACCATGTTGGCCAGGATGGTCTCAACATCCTGACCTCAAGTGATCCGCCTGCCTTGGCCTCCCAAAGTGCTGGGATTACAGGCATGAGCCACCACACCTGGCCACCATCATAATTTCTTACTGTCCCACCTTGTGTCTACCCATGAGATCGTTCAGAGTCTTACCCATCTGCAAATATCTGAGTGCTACTTTTTGGTTAATCTTCATCTTTAATGAACTGGATTAGTCAGAACTCTTTTGATTGCAGTAGAAGAAACTGTTTGCTACCCACCCCTGCCCACCTCAAAAAAGAGAGGATCTAGAGGAGGCATACTGGGGCACGCACAGAGCTCAAAGATAAGACCAGATTAACTGAGCCTTGAGAAAGCAGCAAAGGGACAGCAGGGGCTGTCAGGACAGACAGGAGCCAGAGACCAAACATGGCCAGGATCGCTCTCTGTGTCCCTGCTTCTCAACCCCATGTCTGTGCCTTGGCCTGTCCACTTAATTATTTCAGAGCAACTTTCTCCATAAGTCTGGCACCAAAACTGCTGGCAATCCTGGCATATATCTTCCCAGCCTAACCACCAGAGAGAAAGTTCCAATTACAAGAAAAGAATTCTGGGTGACCACATGCCCATCCCTGTGTTTCAGGGAAATTGTGTGGTTGGGAAAGTGGGTAGGATTGATCTTCAAATGCAAAGGGGGTCTGTTCCTAGATCCAAGATGGAAGAGTGCTGAGCAGACACATAATCATGACATAGTCACTCGTTCAGGAAACATTTATTGAGCACCTATGTGTATTCAGCACTAGAGACACAGGGATGGCCAAGAGGTACATGGTCCCTGCTGTCATGGAGCTGACATTCTAATGGGAGAGACAGCAATAAACAAAGAAACAGGACATTTGAATTTCTGTAGGAAAGTAAGTGCATGTAGATAATGCACGCTCGTGCACATGAATGCCGCTCACAGGGAAAATCTTGCAGCCTGCTGTTGGCATGCCTTCTCCAGCACAGACCCCTTTCCCTTCCTTGGTTGCCCTGGAATCCCCTGGTTAAATCATCCACTTCAGCACCCATTTATCTTTCCTTCTAACCCTCAATTTTAGTCCTTTTGAAACCTATTGAGATCCAGTGATGCAAAGAAGACACCAGCTAGATTTCCAAGAAAATTTGCATGCTCAGAATTATGAATTAAAGGAAGGGAGGCCTAGAGAAATATTCCACATGAACCCCAGTCGGGAAAAGAACAAAGGAAAACAGATGAGTAAAGTCAGTGTCTCAGAGTGTGTCATCCATGAGAGCCATGGCTTATAAAGGAGCCAACCAGGGCATGTCTCTGGGGACCAAGGGGCTACTGGCTCCAACCTTACTCTCTCAAATGCAAGATTCATAAGGCTGTATATACAACCATTGTATTTGTGTATGCATGTGTTTCAAATATTTTTCCTTGTGATATTTTTAAATGATGTGAATGATTTTGGCAACGCTGTTTTGGCATTTCTTCGTTTCTTGATATGCTGAGAGTCTCAGAATCTGGAAGTGACCCAGCCCTCTCTCAAACCTCAGGACACTCTGGCGTTAGTATTTAATGAGCACCTGCAATGTACCAAACTCTGTGCTTTGCCCTTTACATATAATCTTATTTACGAAGGAGATGCTACTGTTTCTGATTTATAAAAGAGAAAAGTGAGAACAGGAGGGCAGATCTCTCACTGAAGGTCACCCAGTTAGTAAGGGGCAGAGACGGGAGGTGATTGTGGCCTGTTTAGCACCAAGGCCAAGACTTTTCCTTCCTGCCCCTGGTTCCCAAAGCAGGGCAGGGCCAGAGTCTGAATGAAACTGTTGTCACCTTGTAGCAAAATTAACTAAATAAGAATGATGTACTAATAATATTTTCATAACGCTAAAATTATTTAAAGGACTGATTCTTCAATTGTAAGATTTTGTAATTCTTGTTTTTCTGGTGTTGAAAAGTATTTTTATGGCTGTATCATAGATGATGGGGGTTTTGCTTTGTTTTTTGTATTGTCCTCAGTTGGCAAAATAAAACACTGGCAATCCTGCACGAGTGCTCTCAAGGTTGTTTTTGAAAGTTCACTGTGCCGTGACACCTTAACGTTGGAAAGTACTGCTCTAGATAACATTGGCATCTCACGAAGGAAGGGCTGCCCTTCATTGAGTGCCCATGGGCCCCAGCCTGGATGGTTCGCATGTGTTGTCTCTGATAGATCAAACCACTAAAGGAAGGTCTCCCCTGGTTTCACAGGCTAGGGAATTGAGGCTTAGAGGACCCCCTGAGGGTGCTTGCAAGGGTCTTGGCTTCAAATGTTAGAGCTCTCCTCTCCCCCGTGTGGTGGCAGTCTGCTTGGGAGCCCAGTCCCTTCCCTTGGTGCATTTCATCCCCAAGCAGCCTCCCTCCCAGTCCTGGGCCATCTGAGACACAGCCTCATCTTCCCTTTACCCTTCCTCCTTCCCAGAGCCCAGCCCTTTTCCCACACATTGCAGCTTTAATCGCTCTCAGAACCTCCGTAAACAGCATTTTAGAGGCTGTTGCAGCTATTGTGGCCCCCATTGGTGCTCTGGCTTGGAATAACTTCTCAAAGATCCTCAATAGGGAGGTTATGGCCTTCTGTCCCTTGCTGGCCAGGGACACTGAGGTCAAATGGGATCCGCAGAGCTCTTGGCAGTTCACAAAGTGAGCTCTTATTTCAGTGCAGGACAGGCTGCGATGGGTGGGCCAGCTACTGCCTCAGGACCTGGCTTACATGTTAATAATGGTCCAGATGCATGCACATGGTTTTCCCTCTGTGTGCAGGGGTTGAAGGGTGATTCTTCTCTGCATAGGCTGTGGCTGGTTTTCTTGGGAGCAAGCACAATTGGACTACACAGGGGGCCTTGGCATTTTGCAGAGGCAAGTGCACCTCTGGGATGACCAAAGGCTGTTCTCATGCATGCCCCAGCTCATCCACAGTGACAAATGCACAGTTGGCCTCCACGTGACTGCCAGAGGTGGCTGTAGCAGGCATACTGCAAGCAGGAAGAGCACCTGCTCTCTTCATTAGGACAAGAAGAAGAACAAAGCTGGCTTCTGGCTTCAAGAGTGCTCTGAGGGAAAGAAGCAGGGTCTAGTTCCGTCTGGAGAAGATGGAGCAGCCCATAGACTGGTGTATTTTTTAGGAGCTATGAGATAAAGAAGAAAGATTCCATCAGCTCATGGAACTGGTGATGGCTAATGAGGCCAATGTAATTTACAACGTGAGAAAAATGTTGACAAATAGAGCAAAACTTCTCATACATAATATTATACAGTAGTAGGAAGAAGAATAACAGGGCTTAGCTATGGTTCAAATTTGTCATCATCTTTTGGTGCCTAGCATCTATTCTGTCTTCTTTTCTTTCCTAGTAGGTAATTGCTTCTCCCCTTTTGTGGGCAGTTTCAGAGAAATGGTAATCAAGGAATACTGCCCTTTACTCTACACAAGCCGAAACGATCCCTGGAAGTTCTGGCCAAGGGGTAGAGCCACGAGTTGGGAACAAGTCTGACATGCATCCAATTACAGTCTCCTCTGAGTCTTTCATTTTTGGGCAGAGCAATGCAAGGATTGAAGAACTGTTTGAAATTTAGTTATTTTCACTGCAGCACCCGAGCTAGGCTGTCAGAAGGTTCTGGCTCCTTCTTGAGCTGTCTGTTCCTAACCTGGTCCTTCGGCCTTCCCCTTGAACTAGTGAGCTCCCCCATAGCCTGCCAGTCAATTTCCTTTTCACATAAGTCAGGCAGACTCAGCTTCTGTTGCTTACAATCAAAGAATCCCACTGAGCATCACGTGCCCAAACAAGTTGTCTTTACAGAGGGGTGTGGAAGGTCATGTACCTGGTTCGGTGGTGCTGCCAACCCTCAAAGAGTGCAGGAGTTTTGCATTTGAGATGACCTTGGGAGCCTTGTTTCCATGCCGTGCAAGAACACCAGACCCTGTAACCATGCTCCAGTTTGGACCCAAAACAACATTACCAGCTCAATCAGCTGGTTATTCACCGAGCTTGGCTACAAATGCCAAAAAGCCTCTTGACTGTTTCCAAAAATAAAATTCAGCTCCGCAGGATGGGGCTCTGCTACCATTGTGCTTATTCCAAATAATGTGGCATGGATTTGAAGAAAATTCTCAAGAGAGGCACCAAAGTGTCTGGAACAATGGCAGCAACCTTGGGATAAATATCTGGCATCTCTGATGACTGCTCAGAAGGGGAAGGGACACTCATTTGGATGGACGGATCCCAATATATTTATTAAATAGCCCATCTCATTATCTAGAAGTCACACTCCATGCTGGAGACACGTTTCCAAGCCTGAGAGCTAGAGTGTTTTAAGAGCCTTTGGAAAATTCTCTACATGCAGTCTGAGACCCTGCCTCACCCCTCAGACATAGCCAGGTAGGGATTTTCGCCTTCACATGGGAAGCAGATGAGGTTTAACAAGCAGTGGCTGTTGTCTCTTGCTCTTAAGCAAGATGTGTGTCCTCTGCCCAAGGATGGGCTGCAAATCTAAAATAAGAGAGAATGTAACATCCATCGGCAAACCCTTGGTTAAAGCCCCTTGTATAGGCATCCTGTTTCCTTGCTTCTTAACTTTCTTTTAGATTAGAAAAATATTTGCCATTAGGTTTTCCAAAATAAAAAAAAAAATGTGTGTATGCTGTGTGTTATATTCATACATATTTTTGGATGACACTACAGGCCCCAGATGGAAACATGAGAGTGGGTGGAACACACCCTACTTCACCCGCATCTTGATATGGTCACCCGGCCACACCCACACACATAGGCCAGAGGAATAGATGAATCTTCTGTCTTCTACCACTATGCCATTGCCAGGCCTAGGGTCCTGGATCATTTCAACAGTAGAAGAATTCCACTTTCAGGCACGAGGAAGAAGAAATGTGGTAGTTCTTGATGTGTCTTTTGATAGAGAAACAAAGGAAGAATGAAGCTCTCAGAATTGATTTCTGTCTCTTGGTGTCTTGAAATTTCTATCTCTTTGTGATCAAAAGAGCACAGCCCAATGAGGGGAGGGAGAGGAGAATCTCTACTTTTGGCAGGCTCTAAGACAGTCTTGGATTATTTATTTGTTCTGTAACTCATTTCTGTCAAACATTCTTTTTCTATCTCTTGTCATAAAAAATTGAAATGCTACTTTTTCAGTAGATGTCTTGGCTTTAACTATCTGTCTGACCTTGGACAGATTATTTAACCTCTCTAAACCTGTCTTCTTGAATGTAAGCACAGTGCTTGGCACAGTGTAGGTGTCACTAAGTATTTATGGGTGAGTGGGATGACTTCTAAGGGCATTCCAGGGCATTCCATAACTCTCTCTGTGGCTTCCCTGGTAACTGAGGAGAGTCTACTGGTGGGCTTTCTCCAAAGGTGGACTTCCTCCCTGTAGTGGGCATCACCATTGCCCTTTGGCATGTTTCATATTTGTTTGGTGCTTATTCTCTAAAATATTGTTTTTCCATTCTCCTGAGCACACTCAGTCGCCACGTTAGCTTATCAGAGTCATCTTGAGAGTCTAGAATTGAAGGTTCACATGGTTTACCCAGCAGAATTGCTAGCAACTGACCATCGCTAAATGCTGTTGGCTTTTGCTCGTCAAAAGTTGTTTGTTTAAAAAAATTAAAAATCTGTTTGTTAATTTACTCTGTGTTTTTGAAAATCTTTCCATAGGCAACAACTTTCCCACTTTCTTCAATTCTTAGTGGTCTGTGTCAGGTCCTCCATAACAGGCTAGACCACAAACTTTGTTCAAGTGTTGTGATGCTCCTTCAATTCCTATTTTTCAGTTGGCCAGTACCTGAATTCACACAATTGTGGTGCTTCTGGGGTTAATATTACTCTTTTGTGAAGCTGATTTGCGAAGTGTGTCCCCTAGAGGCTCACCCCCTAATCTGAATTGTCAACTGGGGACCGCTAGAGATTGATGATGGGGATTATGATTGTCTACGTGTTGCGCTTTCATCCAATTTTCTGATGTGTTTTGGTAATGATGTTGACAGTTGTGTGAAGATCTGTTACTGAAATTAAAGCAGCAGCAGCAGCATTTTTGAGCTTGATGATTAGATTTGATTAGATCAGAGTGGGTTTTACTTCTCCCTCAGAGTCAGCAGAGATTTACTGTCCACCGACTGATTTAACTTCATGCTGGAAGATGGTTAGGAACATAACTTTCCACAGAAAAAGAAATGTCAAGGAGTGTTAAACTGAAACCCAACCTTGCCTGACTTTGTGTTGACCTTGAAGGGTCAGAAAGTGTTCATATTATCAAAGATTCCTGCCTAGACTGCATCATAGAGAAAATAACTCTATCTTGACAGATTTTGGTGGACATTTGTATTGATGAGCATCTTCTAATAGTAGCTATCATTTGAGTGAGTCAGAAGCTTTTATGAAATCAGATAAGGTATGAAAGAATAGGATTATGGTTTCTGAATTTTTCTTGCCATTGGCAAGAGGTGAAAGTAGCCATTTATGAGGCTAAGTGTACATGACTTAAAGCCACAGTGAGATGCTTGAAGGGACAGCTCACGTGCAGGGATTTCCTGTAATGTGGTAGGTGCAGTTTCACTTTGTATATGAATTCTTAAAATAATCATAACCAGTAATTCACAAAAGAAGAGATGCAGATGGCCAATAGACATGAAAACAATACATGACTTCAACGAAGAATTTTCAAGATGTGGCATAAAATCACACTCTGGTTTTTATTAACAAAACTGGCAAAAGTTAGGTAGATTATACTACTCAATATTGGCAAAGATGTGATGAGATGGACATTTTCATAAACTATTAGTGGGAGTTCAAAAATTTGGGAAGAAATTTGCAAAAGGTACAAAGAGCCTAAAAAATGCACAGCCCTTTTGACTCTATAATTCTACTTCTATAACTTTGTCCTAGCAAAATAATCAGAAATATAAGGTCAGAAAATTATGTGCAAGGCTATTTGTTGTGCATGTTTATAACAGCAAAAACACCAGAAGCAACTTTAATATCTGTTAATAACAAAATGGTTAAGTAAATTATGGAACACCAACTTGATGAGATATTATGTGGTCACTAAGAATTCTTTTCAAATAATATTTAAGGACATGGAGAAATATTTATGATATCATAACTAAGGGAAAGAAGCATAATATAAAACTTGATACAGCAGAATCCCAACTTTGCAAAACATTTAAATATTCACAGGAAAGGGATGAGAAGGAAATACACTGAAGTATTAAAACGCTATCCTAGGTGGTTGGTTTAGAGTTTAATTTTATTTTCTTCCTTACGTCTTTCTGTTTGTTTCTAATTTTTGTAAAATGTGCACACTTTTTTTTATAATCAGGAAAGACTTTTAATGATCATAATTATAGGATCCATAGGGTCACACAAGAATTTTTTTCAGCATTTCAGATCTTCAGGATGAGAACAAGGGGAACAATTATGTGTTTCTCTTCACCTAATTGGGAAATTGTAGCAGAAATTCCACTGGCTCCAGGTGCCTTATTTTTTCAGCTGTTTGATGATTTCCTGCACCTTGTCAAGAATCACAGGGATTCTGCAGATTCTTCTGTCTGATATTGCAGGGTGGAGTTGGAAACATGTTCCTCAATAATTGTCTTAACTGAGAAGGTTTCTGAAATGCACTTTCCAGAGCTCAGCAACAGATTCATTCTTATTCAGCCGCTCTCCATCCAGGAATAACAAGGGAGCCAGTGACAACTCTGTGCATGTGTGTGGCACTTAAATCTATGTTTTTAAATATTGGGGGAATACTAGACACCTCTGTGGGGTCATTTTTCCATCTCTTATTTGTGCCAGACTTCTCTGGGCCTCTGCTCTGGTGCATAGGTGCCTCCATGTCTGAGTTCATGTCAGTGTGCTGGAAATTAAAAGCCTTCTTCATCTACCTCTGAGCTGTGGCATGAGGAGGTTGGACTACATGATCGAATGTCTTCAACTTCAGCCTGGTTTGCTCCTGTGACACTATCCCCTCATTAGTCCCAAGCACCCAAGTGTAATGTTTTGTGGAAGTGGATCCCAGGACTTCCTCACAGCCACTACTGATGGTGGATTAAAAACCACCCTACAGTTGGCAGATATGGGACTCTTGGAGTGTAGAATATAGTATTAGAGGTTTTGGAGGCTTAGAAGCAAATTGTAGGCATCTCCCTGATTTAAATGGACCATGTCCAAACTTTGCCCATGTACAAGGGCAAGTCCAAAATTTGCCCAAAACTAAAATAAAAGCAAGTGCATTGTTAAAAACAGCTTCTCAGAACCCACCTTATATGAGGGTAGGTGTGCCAAGTAACAGTCATTGAGCACCTACTGTGTGCCTGGCATTGCCCTGAGCACTTTACATGAATCTTCTAATTTATCCTTAGCAATCCTTTGGAATTGATACTATTGTTTTCTCCATTTTATGAATGAGCAAACAAAGATTTAAGAAACTTTCCTGGGGTTGCTTTAAACTGCAGAGCTAGAATTCAGTCCCAGAGCTTACACAGGCCATTGGACCAGTATGTCCCAAGCTTGGTTAAAAGAGTGGCCCCGGGCGTTTGTTGAAGAGACAGCCCCCAGGCCCTTGGAGCTTCTCTGACTGGGCGATCTGGAGAAGAACCCGGGAATTGGTAGTTTTACCAAGTGCCCCTCGTGATTTTTATCATCAGGCAAGCTTGGGAGAGATGGTGTTTGACAATACTGCAGTGCTTCTCAGCCCCTGCTGAGGGTTAGAACCATCTGGGGACCCTTCAAAAACAAATACTGGTGACAAGCTCCACCCCACAGACATTTGGATTTAATCGGACTGAGGTGGGACCCAAGGTTCAGTAGTATCTTAAAGCGCTCCAGGTGATTCTAAAGTGCAGCCAGGGCTGAGAACCGCTGCTCTGCTGCCTCAGCTGATTAAAATTAAATCAGCCTGACTTACTCTAAAAAAACACTGGTAAAAGAAGAATCACTCAGTGCCCACCAACTTCTCCCACTTCCAGCCCAGCAATCAGGGGGACTCATGTAAGGGCCGAAAGAAGAAAAGCAAAATGACCAGCAGCATGTGACATCAGTCCTTGCTTCCATTCACTCTCCAGCTCCTGATGGGACACCAAAGCCTGACGCCCTTAAGGTGCTGCATAGACCACAGCTTGGGCAAAGACGAGGATTCTCTTGTTCCTTCCCCACGGTGGTTAGGGTGGGGTATATCGGAATCACACGGAGGGTTTGTTGGAACAGGTTGCAGGACCCTATCCACACAGGGCCTAACTGAGCATGTCCAGAGTGGGGCTAACACTGCTGGTCAGGAGACTACCCTTCAAGGACCATGCTTTAGCAGTTTGACTATCGTGGAACTCACAAGCCACATAAGCGTAAGTATGAGCCCCGCCCTGCTTCCTGGCCAGTGCAAAATGGTGCTCTGGAGCAAGAACTTCTCTGAGGGAGCTTTCAGTTGGGTCTTAGACCCTCTGATCATAACATTTGCAGGGGACACCACTGAGACACATCCACACAGATTCGAGGACCAGCCCTGCCCCCATCTCCTCGCTCAGTCACGGGTCATCACACACACACTTCCAGACAGCAGTGTGAATTCATCAAATCACTGGGCAAGATGCATATGATGCCTGCTAAATGCCAGGCTGTGTTCTAGTGGCTGGAAGAAGAACGGTAGATGAGTCAGCCCAGATTCTTGCCTCCACAGAACTCTTGTAAGGAACCACCAAACAGACAACAAATAAGCAAGATCATTTCAGAGGGGGTAAGCAATAGGAAGACAGCAAGTCAGAGTGAGTGACAGAGAGTGTAGCTTTGGACTCGGAGGAGCAGAAAGGCCCTTCTGAAGGGAGGACATTAGAGCTGAGACTTGAATGACAAAAGGAGGTAGCCCTCAAGGACCTGGGAGAAGAGTCCCTATGTCAAGAATGTTGCAAACCTTGAGGAAGCCATCAACTCCAGTGTCATGGGGAGCCAGCAGGTTGTGCAGAAATTCCTAGGGCAGGAGCGAGCTTGGTGCATGGGAAGAACAGAAAGCAAGCAAGGGTTGATATGTGCACAGCAGCCACTTGCGTTTCCTAGCACTAGAAGTTTCTTTACATCTGTTGTCTCATTGGAGTAACGATGTACTATGTAAGATGTAAGAGGAAACAGGGATTTATTCCCATTTTTTGTATGAAAAAACTGAGGTGGAGAGGGGGTAAAGAAATGCTACCAAGGTGACAGAGCTGGTAAAAAAATGGAGCTCAAAGCAGTGCTTCTGAAGCACTCCTGTGTACACAAGTCACCGGAGACCTTGTTAAAAATGCAGATTCTCATTGGCTAGGTCTAGGAGTGGAGCCTGAGATACTGAATTGGTACAACCTCCTAGGTGATGTCACTCCTGCTGGCCCATGGGCCACACTTTGCGTAGCAAAGTCTTAGGTCGTCATGGGTGCTAACTAGGGCATTTGGTCAGAATTAGGGGGTGAGGGGCTGGTGATTATTTCTGTGATTTGATCAGGTGGACTGTGTTGGAGTTGACCTTCTGGCACTCCACCCAGCAGTCCAGGATCAGAGGCTGAAGTTCTTTCAGATACTGATATAAAACCTCAGGAAGAGGTGGTAGAGGCCTCCCCTCCCCGTCAGGAACAGCAGCAGGCTGGAGTCCAGGCTGGTGTGAATCCCTGCTTTGTCTTAGGCACAGCTCAGTCCGTACATACTGATGATCACAGCATATTGGTTCCCTGCCACTCTGATTTACACTCGTGAGGTACTCATCAATTCCAACAGGGAACTTGTTGAGTTATTTCAGGTTTCAGTTTTGATAGCAAAAACCAACTCCATAAAGCCAACGTTTCTCAGTTATGTTTCCAAGAATGGCGTATAATTCCTTGCTAACCAGATCTTGTTCCTCTCTGGGTCTCAGAGCCGACGTCCCTCCCCAGGGTTCTCCCAGTCTCAAATTTGAGTTGGTACCCTGGTGAGTTGCTATTATGATCATCCCAGGAAAAAAAAAAAAAAATCAGCATAGACTGTAAACAGCTGGCTTTCTTTTTAATAGCAGGAACATCATTGCAGTAGCCACTGTTACCAGAGAGGGGAAAAACTAACAAGACTTGATTTGGGGGACCTTTTACAGTGCCCTGCCCCATTGGGTGAGCAGAGGTGGTCCTAAAAAGAACCCGCTGAGATGCAAGTGTAGCTCCTGAGCCTTGCTCCTTTCTTGCTCATGTGCCAGACAGTGTTCCTGGAGCTGCCGCTCTCCTCCCCGGCCACAGTATTCCAGACATCACAATTCAGCTCCTGTCATGATGAGCAGCTTGCCAAAGGACTTATAGAACCTGTCACAAAAGATGCCTGAGTGGAGGCCCCTTTATCAATTACCCTGGGCCCTCTTATCTGTCAGGGGCCCACCTGGTCCAGCTGTTCAGAACTTACCCATAAATTTCAGGCAAGCCCAATACTAATTTGGCAGTAAATTGCACATGAATACCAACTGCATAGAAATGCTTAGCAAATATTTCCACTTTTCCTGTGACATCTTGAAAGTCCAGCAAAGACTCAGAGGCTCTGAGGGAACACATACTTCACACCTTTGGATGAGATGATCCCTGGGCCAAAATGAACAAAAATGACTGAGCTAGCCTATATTTGTCTACATTTTATTCAATTCAACAAACACTTATTGAGCTGTATAAAGGAACTTTGCCAATCACTCAAGGAGAAACAAAGATATATAATGTGCAGTCCTGTAATCAAGAAGATTGTAACCTATTACAGTTGAACCTGTAGACACATCCACAGATAACTAGTACAAAAAATAGAACGTGATAAATTCTGGATTAGAGGCTGGATCAGAGTGGGGGGGAGAGGATAAATTCTAACTGAAGAAGTCTGGAACAATTTTGTGGAAGCAATGGCAATGGATCTGGTTTGCCCATGAATAGATAGAATTTCAACTGAGGGATGAGCATTTTTAGTAAAACTAAAAACTGCTGCGATGTAGTAAGGTCTTTCCATGTATCCGACACTATTCCAAGTGCTTTGTATGTGTTAGCTCATCTGATCATCTCTTTAACCCCATGAGATTCGATGCCTGTAATTCCCACTTTAACCCCATGAGGTTCGATGCATGTGATTCCCACTTTAACCCCATGAGGTTTGATGCATATGATTTCCACTTTATATGTGAGACAGGTGAAGCCTAGCAAGATCAGGAAACCTGCCTCAGGCCAAATACTACCCTATGGGGAGCTGGGATTTGAACCCAGGCAGCCTGGAGCCAGTGCTCATGCTGTTAACTATGAAACACTTTTGCTTCTACATGCAAGGTATTTGGTTTTCTTTCTTATTATCCTCACTTTAAAATCACTGATCAACTCTGTTAAGCTTTGTTAGAAGTGGAATGAGCATGGAGGACCTACTGAAGATGTTTGTTTATTCCTCGCTATGGGCTTTGGAGCCATCTATAATCAGTGAAGGTCTGGATGAGAGTACGCTGCGGCAGCCTGCCTTTCTGAGCTCTAGATGGCCAGGAACAGGCTCTCCAGGCACGCAGCTCCCTGTCCCTGGAGTGTCTTTCTGGTCCTCAGAGGCAGCTAAGCTGTCTCTCTTCCTCTGGGTTTTGGGGATCCACGTCAGTGGTCTCTATAGGGGCCCTAAGATGTAAGATGTGGTTCGGGGAAGGGGCCACACACTGGGTAGATGGTTCCTCTTTCCTCCAAGGCTTCATGACCTCAAGGGGCAGCCGGGAGCTAGCTCCTCATTGGGGGCCCAGGAGCACGCTCACCGAGTGTGCCTAGCTTCCCTGGCAGGTGGAGAGGCTCTTGGCACAGAGGGCGGAGGAGCATTTAGACAGGGCCTCTGTGTAGGAGTGGGGGACTGGAAGCCCAGTCTTCTCTCGTCTCCCCCAGCCCTACACCCGTGTGAGGCTGTGCAGGCCTGGAGGAAGGGGCGCCTTTTTGTCATTCACAGGGAGAGTCCATCTAGAAATATGCAGAAGACTGGCTGCCAGTTGTAACAAAAATGGTGCCCCACGTCCTTTAGGAAAAGGTGACTCCATTCCGACTGGGCCAAAGTGCCGACAGAGTAATCCTCTTTCTGCTCTTGGATGCCAAGAGATGTTGAGTCTTCCAGCTACTTCTCCCCTGAAGAGGAGGAAGAAAGCGAGGTCTGCGGGCTCCCCATCCCTTCCCTCCACGCCCCATGCAGCCAGCATCTCTGTGCACAGGGCCCCGGAGGTCTGAAGTCTTTTGAACCTTCCAGCCGGGAGGCGGGTCAGGAACCGGCGCTGGCGCCTCCCGCACCCGTGCTCCGTGAGGGGGCTGAGGACAGCCGCATCAGTCAGCCGGGCCCCGGGTCCCTCTGTGCCCTGGGATTGGGCCAAGACCATTTTGTGTTAAATGCCGACATATAAATTTGTAGACGATCCTCGTGCGCAAATTGGATTCCTTCGCAGGGCCCTTAAATGTGGCCGCTTAGCCAGATTTAACGGTAGGCTCCGGCCCCTCCGCCGCTCCTCCCGGGCCGGCCCTCCACCGCCACCCGGGAATCGATCCCGCGCCAGTCCCTGCCCGCGCCCCGGCCTCCTCCCGCGGGCTCCACGTTCTCCGGTCTCCTTCTCCCCCACCGCCCGCTCCCTTCTCCCCCACCGCCCTCTCCTTCTCCCCAGCGTCTCCCTCCGCCCGCCTCCCCTTCCCCTCCGTCTCTCCCTCCTCCTGTCTGCGCCGCGGCAGCTGCTTCCAATGCAGCGAGATGCACCAATTCATTCAGCCTCGCAGACTCTTTAAGGTCGTTACTAAATATATCAAGAAGAAGAAAGGGGTCTTTTTTCCTATCTCTGAACAGGGAGCATAAATGCTGGCCTTAGGATCCGAGCCTGTCCTGGCTCCCCGAGTCCAGCTTCTCCGGGCTCCCGGCAGAGGCAGGGGTGACCCCGAGCGGAGGGGCAGAGGGGAAGCGGGACTGGGGCGCGGAGGGGACCCGGGGAGCAGAGATGAAATCCGTTTGATATCTTCAAGGAGTTAAACAGCCCTGGAGAGTCGGAGGAGAAAACAATTTCCGCCAAAGCGACTTCTCCTTCTCTAGATTAATATTTTTTCTTTATTTTTGAGGATATTGGGAAGTGTCGAAAGAGGCTGACTTGCCAGTCCTGGATACGCAATTCTATTCAGACGCTCTACGCCGTGTTGTCTCTGATTTTTTCCTAAGTTGTAAGCAGGTGACCTTGCTGCTTGAGCGGTAACCGGAGGTGCCTGAGTGCACGTGAACCTCAGACTTCGGTGTTGAGATGAGACAAAATGTACAACAAAGTGAGTCCGCCTGTTACGCAGCAGGGGGGAGCCTGCTGGTTTCATGGCAGCTTCGCTGTACCCAGTCCTCCCTACTACACACCGACAGGCGCTTCCTGGGCGTCTCCCAGCCGTCTTCTCTTCCTCCTAATGTGTGTAGGCAGAACAGGCTGAGTTGTGACTTAAGAGAAAACGCCTCCTCCCCATGCAAAAATATCTCCCGCACACAACACAGCATGCAGCGCCCATCCTTTAGAAGTTCTTTGAGGGGAGATAAAAATATAAGTGGTATTTTATCTTAAAATCAAAAGTAGATGAGGTCACCGGAGAATGTGTAGGGCAGTCATTTTCATTTTTAACCTTTCTTTTTTTTTTTTTTTTGGTATGGGATCTTTTATGAGACAAAGAATGCGATGGCTGTCTCCCCAGGCTGTGTGCACACTATTATAATCACAGAATTCTGCAGTTTTGGGAGGTTCGTGAACCCCTAGGGCCTATCCACACACCCCTGACTTCGAAGTAAGAACCATGGGACCAAAGAAAAAAAGCATTTCAGTGACTGTCTAAAAAAAAGGTCAGTGACAATGGTAAGGAAGGAGTTAGGTGGAGGAGAATATTCTAGAAAAGTTGTCACTGCAGCAGCAGGCCAAAAGGGGTTCAGGAAGGAGGAAGTGGTGCCCATCAGACGCCTCAGAAAGCTCAGAGAACATAAGGGCTGGGAAGCGTTCCCTAGAATTAGAAATCAGCAGGTTGTTGGTGGTGGGGCTCTAGGAGAAAAGTTTCAGTGGGGAAGGGGAGGAAGTTCTATTTTCGAGGTCAGGCAACAAGTGTTTTGGAAATGCAGAGGCTGCTCTGCTCCTTTTGGGATAGGAAGTAAACAGGAAGTCCCCACAGAGGAGTCCAGTTTTGAGATGGGCTGTTGAAACATAAGTAGGAAATCACTAGGCAGAAAAGGGGGCCGGGGTGGGGGGCATTTCAGGCAGGAGAAAGAACATTTCCACAGAGATGATGGCATGGAGGCCCAGGAGTAATGTGTTGGTGTGTGAATTAGGGTGGGAGGGAGACAAGGCTGAACAGTGAAGCCGGCCTCAGAGGGCACAGGGGCTGGGGAGTTTGTGCTTTGTCTTGTCAGGCAATGAACAGCCAGGATGAGATATTTTTAACTTACTTTTTTTTTCTGATTCTAAAAGTAATACAAGCTGATTATAGAAATGTCTTAAAAATATGGAAAATTAGAAAGAAATACACACACACAATTAGTTGGCATTATGGCATATTCCTTCCTTTAGTCTTCTTTCTAGACACTGTTTCATTACATCTAAGACACCATCGTTTGGGAGCACATCACTACTTTCTGTGCCTCTACAAATGCACAATTACACTTGACACAGTGCTTCTTATCAGAGGGAGTGAGACATTCCATTTCAGAGAGGTTAAAATGTGAAAAAAAATCCTTGGAATTCCATCAATGTCTTGGAATTGATGAAATAAGGCTACGTTGTTTTTTGAACTTGAGTTCTCATCGTATTTCAAATTTTGTATCTTGCTTCTTGACTCAGGATTATGCCACAATAATTCTCCAGGTTACAAAAGCATTTACAAAAACAATTTTTACGGCTGCATAATATTTCATTATGTGGATATTCTATAATTTATGCAACCATTTCCCTATCAATAGGTACTACACTGTTTTCTTTTTTACTACTATGTATAGTATCTCAGTGAAAAACACTTTGCATAAACTTTTTTATTTTTTTGTTTTTAACATTTTATTCAGAGATAATGTAGTAGATTCTGATGACTTTATGTTGCCTTGGCATCCATTTCAAGTACAGGTTTAACTTTCTCATATCAGAAGCAAAGCCCAGTTTCCAGTCCTACACCACACCCAGAGGGCATGAGAACTTAGAGGTGTCTCTCCCATCTGGCAGACCGGGCTCCCTGCTTTCCTGTAGCTGCTTGTAATGGACCATTCAGGTATTTGCCTGTGAACTTGAAGTGACCCACACACCCTGTTCCCTTATAACATACACTGCTAGAGTGCACTCTCTCTCTCTGTCTGACTCTTTCTTTATTCCTGCCTCCTGTGACCTGGAAACAGAGGACTGCCCTCCTGACTCATGGTACTCCCTTTGCTCAGGGTCTGGAAATAAAAGGTCTTTGAACTTGTTTCCTGTTCTGGTGGTGTATTGTACCTTCCATCTGAAGAACCAGGGGCTGCCCCAGGCCGGGTTTTCTCTGGGCATATGATTAGGCTCCCAGTGTAAGTGTGATGGTCAGGTCGGACGAGAGCCACAAGGATGTCTGCCAGTAGAAACAAGTTTCCCGGGCGAGGGACCCTGGTCTCAGGTTAGACAACTAGGCATTTCGCTGTCTTCCAGGTAAAAGAAGTATCCCGTGAAAGGCACGCTGGACACACCATGTCCAGCTGCCCTGCATTTCCTCTTAGGGCAGGGTTACTAGCCACTCTGGTTACTGAAACTTTAGTGTAGCTGGGGGCTCTCAAAACAGATAAATGTACATCTCAAGCCAAACATTGATATGGTGTTATAAGACTTATCTTTGAAAAACATGCATCACACTTCCCACCTCTCCAAGGTATATAAATAAACCATTGGTGAACTTAGCTGCAGCTCTGTGTTCAATCTTGTAGCTTTAAAAAAACAAAATTGTGGTAAACTATGCATAACATAAAATTCCCTTTCTTAACCATCTTTAAGAGTATAGTTCAGTGGCATTATGTGCATCCACGTTGTTGTGCAACCATCATCACCATCTGTCCACAGATCTCTTTTCATCTTTCCAAACTGAAACTTTGAACCTATTAAACACTCACTCCCCATTCTCTCCTCCCGTCGGACCCTGGCAGCCACCATTCAACTTCCTGTCTCTATGAATTTGACTACTCTACCTACTTCTTATAAGTGGAATCATACAATGTTTGCCTTTCTGTGGCTGACTTATTTCATTTAGCATAATGTCCTCAAGGCTCATTCCTTGTAGCATATGTCAGAATTTCCTTCCTATTTAAGGCTGAATAATATTCCATTGTGTGGATATACCACATTTTGTTTATGCATTCATCCATTGGGGTGCATAAGCTTTTATCTGAATCTTGAGCTCTCTAGAACAGATTCCTAGTCATCAATCAAAAGGTATGAAAAATATGTTAGACTCTTAATATATATCGTGAAATTGCTTTCCAAAACCATTTTACAAATTTTTACTACCTCTATCAGAGTATAAGTGTGCTCGTCAGCATTGGATATTATTATTTGGTTTGTCTTTGTTACTTTGATACTAGCGATGTAGCATGTCATTGTTTTAACACACACTTCTTTGATCATTCCTAATGAAGGTAAACTTTAAAAGAAACCCTTCAGTAGCTGGGGTGTGTTTCCTCTTTGTAAATTGTCTTTTTATGTACTCTGATCATTTTCTTATTAAAGATGTGTTTTACTTATTACTCTATAGGCAGTTGTTATAGATGAATGATTCGTTTAAACAATCACTGACATTCTTGTAGCACCGCCCGTCTGTGTCAGGCACTGTCTAGGCATCTGAGAGACTGCTGCGAACCATCAGACAAAAATCGCTGCCCTCATGGAGTTTACCTCCTAGAGAGGGAGAAAGATGTTACTAAAGATATAAATATGTTAGATGGCAAAGTGCTAAGGGGAAAAGTTAAAGTGGGAAAGGGAGGTAGAAGTGTCAGGAGTGAGTGTCAGGGAAAGCTTCTCTGAGGAGTTTGAGGCAACCCGAGGGAGGGAGCCCTGTGGTTAGCTGGGGAGAGCTGGCCTGAGGCAGGAACACGGTAGCCTTCTCTGCTGGAGCAGAGTGAGGAAGCAGAGAGGAGTGACAAATAAGAACCGAGTGTAGCCAGAGCAGCAGACCATGCTGGCCCTGAGGACGGGTTGCTCAGTCTGGCTTCTTTCTTTGAGTGAGAAGAAAGCCGTTAGGAGAAGGATTTTGAGCCAAGGGGTGACATGATGCGACTTGCACTTTAAAAGGATGCTCTGATTTTCATGTTGAGAATAGACTGAAGGAAGGAAAGGGGGAAGCTGAGAGCTGTCAGGAAGTTCTTGCAGTAATCCAAATGAAAAATGATGGGCTTAAACCAGAGATTAGCAGAAGTGTGAGAAATAACCATGTTCTGTGTATTAATATATTGTAAGGTAGAGCTGATAAGATTTGCCAATAGGAATTGGGTATGGGATGGGAGAGGAATCCAGTTAGACTTGGAGCTTTTGGCCTGAGCACCTGGAAGCTAGAAGTTGGGAAAGGAAAGACAGCAGGAGTAGGTCTAGAAGAGCTACTGGGAGCTCAGTTTTTGCCAAGTTAAATTTGAAATGTCTATTAAACATTCAAGAGCAATGTGGAGTAGGCAGTTGGATGTATGAGTCTGGAGTTCAGGGAAGAGGTCTGGGGTGGAGATATAAATTTGAGAGTTGTCAGCGGGTAGATGGTATTTAAAGCCCTGATACTGTGTGAGGTCACCAAGGAGTGAAAATGGATGGGAGACGAGATACCCAATGACTAAGCCTGCTGCCTCCAGCGTCAGCAACGATTTTCACCCTTTGCTATGGTTTTGGCATTTTGAGGGTTACCAAGCTGGGAGTGGGTCTGGGTGGGGAGATAAGGCATGATGAGATCTGTGTTTCTGATCAATGGCTCTGTGGGGTCGTCCATGGTCTATCTCATCACTCCTGAGCATGGAGGGATTATGAGAGCTTCCTATCTGAGGTCCCCAGCAGGCAATGGTTAATGTCTCAGATTTCCATGGTTACATTTGACCAAAGATCAGCTAACTCTTTAATCTCAAGAGTCATCATCAACAGGCGAAGCACATTGGCAGCCCTTTGATATTGACAGGGGAAAATGCAGACTTGGGAGAAAGAGAGGAGGAGAAAGAGAAAGGAAGGGCAAGGGGCCCAAAGGAAGGCTCGGGCTGGAGTGGCTGCCCGGTCCCTACAGGCTGGCTCCTTCTTTACGGTAATGATTGTCAAGGGGCTGGGAGGGGATGGAGCATCAAAACACCTGAGAGCTTTGCCAATCTACTCTTCCCTGGCTCCCAAGTCCCCTGACTCCGGGAGTTCTAGAACCTCCTCCTTCCCCAATTGAGAAGCCTCACTTTCAAGGGTGAATACACTCTCAGATTGAAGCTGGGATGGTACAGGCATCGCTGGTCAAAAAAGGTGCCTATCAACATGTGACTTCTGCTGCAGCTTGGAGACATATCAGTGTTAAGAAGGGAGAGACCATATAGTTTGTCACCCAAATGAGGGCACTTTTGACATGGAGGGGAAAGGAAAGCAAACCAACTGAGACTGTCCTGGGCAAACTCTGGTATTAAGACCACCAGCAGAGCTCCAAATGTGACTGAGAAATTCCAGTATCAGCATCACCTAGAGATATGGTTTTAAAAATAAATCTCTGAGCTCATCTCCAGATGTACTGGCTCAAAATCTTTGGGGATAGGACCCACGGTCTGCATTTTTAGTGAGCACCCGCTGGTGTAGGAATTCTCTCTTTGTCCCATCATCTCTATTCCTTCCGCAAGAGGTGATTCATGGTCTTTTCAGACAAGGCTTCAGGAAGAAGGAAGAGCTGCTGGTTGAGAAAGATCATTTCTCCTGCAGTAGGGTGGCCATCCTATTTCTAACATGTCCTAAAGCTGGGGCGGCACTGCCTTCCTGGGGAATTCAGCCTTGCTGTGTGTTCAGGACAGTCAATTCCTTATTTCCTTCTCAGACTCTGGCCTGCCCCATTTACCCCCGACTAGATCCTGGGCTGCTGCGGTAAAATATAAAGAATTGCAAGCTGGGCGTGGTGGCTCACACCTGTAATCCCAGCACTTTGGGAGGCGGGCAGATCACAAGGTCAAGAGATTGAGACCATCCTGGCTAACACGGTGAAACCCCATCTCTACTAAAAATACAAAAAAATTAGCCAGGCATGGTGGCACGTGCCTGAAATAGCCCAGCTACTTGGGTGGCTGAGGCAGAAGAATCGCTTGAACCTGGGAGGCGGAGGTTGCAGTGAGCCAAGATAGCACCACTGCACTCCAGCCTAAGCGACAGAGCGAGACTCTGCCTCAAAAAAAAAAAAAAAAAAAAAAAAAAGAATTGCTTCTCTGTGCACACCCAGGACCTTAAGGGAGCAGCAGAATTACTTCCTCAGATGTCAACACCCTGGCAAGTGTCCTTCCCACAAGCCAGCATCGTTCCCCTTTCACAATCCATTCTGGCTCTGTCATCTGTGAATTTAAAATCTTTTTGAGCTTCATTTATATTTTAAGCCTGTTTTCTCTTCTTTGGATTGCAAATCCCATGAATTTCCTACCTGTTGAATGGTGTATCCTTTATTTGTCTAAATGCCAGCTCTTTCTCCTTGTCCAGATTGCAGACTTCTGAAAGAGAGAAGACAAAGAATGCCCCCGGGAAGCCATGAGTACCTTGGACATGCCTTTCCTTATATGGCACTTCTGTTTCAACAATCACTGGGCTGAAAGGGACCTTGAGTATAGTTAAGTGGAGTTTTTCCAATTCTACCCATCAGACCCCTCCTTTCCTTATTTCTTCCCAATCTGCTTAAATACACTTAGTGAGGGAGCACTCACTACTTCCAGAAGCAACCAGCTCCAACTTTGCAGAATGTTTTTTTTTTGATGTTGTTTAAAAATCAGTCTCCCCTAAGATGGGATGATTCATGTGGTATTGGATTAGAGTTGGAGACAGTGTGAACATAATATAGATACAGATGGTTACATATAGAAATATTTATAGATAAATGTCTATACATGGGTTAGTATACACACATATATTTCCTTGATCTGTCATCTGAGAGGCCCTAGAAGCAACTCACACTCCAGTATCAACAAGCACACCTAGCCCCCAGATCTTGGTTTCTAATACCATTCTCCAGCAAAAGGAAACAGGGTTCCTTGGAGAAATAGCTGATTCTAGGAATGGGACAAGAAATATACAAGGTGAGCCTGGAGCATCTGGTAGTGCAGACAGTAATGAGGTGCTTGAAAAGCCGCCATGATGGGATGTGTCAAAGAGACAGAGGAGCTAACTGAAAGAGCTCCCAATGGCTAAAGCTGCAGCAATTTTAGCAACAACATAAATAAAGTTGTATTGGATTATAACCTAAAGTATAAATAAATATCAATGAAGCTATACTGATATAAATAAATGATTGTATAAATAAGTAAATGAGGGAGAATGGACAAATCTCCCGGATAGAAGAATTCCAAATAATTGATGTCAATACACCACCCTGGAGGAGCTGAAGCATAACTCCCTACTCCTGCGTAGGTGCCGCATGGTGACTTCCTTCTGAAGCGTGTAGGATGTGGGGGGGTGTAACTTTACAATGGAGAAACACAGCAAACACAGCCTCAGCCAGGTGATCAAGGTCAACATCAGCAGGGACAAGTCATGTTGAGAGTGTGTGCCCTGGTTATGATGTGATGAAAATGGCACAGTGCCTCTGTGGTCTTCCTCCCAAAAATCCCAGTCTAACCCTGAGAAAAACATCAGACAAATCCCACTGAGGGACATTCTGCAAAAATACCTGACCAGTACCCCTCAAAGCTGTCCAGGTCATCAAGACCAAGGAAAGTGAGAAACTGTCATGGCAAAGAGGAGCTAAAGAGATATGACAATTAAATGTAATGTGGTATCCTAGGTGGGATCCTGGAACCTAAAAGGGACATTAGGGGAAAACTAAAGAAATCTGAATGAAGTGTGGACATTAGTAAATAATCATATATTGATACTGGTTCAGTAATTGTGACCCATGTAACATACTAACGTAGGATGTTAATGATAGGGGAAACTGGGCAGGGCATGTGTGGGAACTCGCTATACTACCCTTGCAATTTTTCTGTAAACTTAAGACTATCCTAAACTAAAATGTGCACTTAAAAAAGAAAATCAGACTGGACACAGTGGCTCATGCCTCTAATCCCAGCACTGTGGGAGGCTGAGCGGGGCGGACCACTTGAGGCCAGGAGTTTAAGACCAGCCTGGCCAACATGGCGAAACCCAGTCTGTACCAAAAATACAAAAATTAGCTGGTGTAGTGGAGTGGCACATGCCTGTAATTAGCCACGTATAGTGGCACATGCCTGTAGCGGCTGCTCAGGAGGCTGAGGCATGAGAATTGCTTGAACCCAGGAGGTGGAGGTTGTAGTGAGCTGAGATCATGCCACTGCACTCAAGCCTGGGTGATGGAGTGAGACTGTCTCAAAAAAGAAAGAAAATCAGCTTTCTCTACCTATGTAGTGGCCTTGGCTCTATCCTTGGCCTGAGTCAACTCAGAAATGAGTTGACACTAGAACAGGTCAGTCTTGTGTCCCTTCAGGCTGATCCCAAGTGGCAGCCATCACAATCACCTCTCCCCTGCCCCATCTGTCATCTCATTTCCAAGTCAGGTATCTCCACCTCCATCAGAACCTCTGAATCCTGCTTTCAGCTTCTCTCACTGACTAGACCACCGTTCTTCAGGCACAGCTCAGTTCGACAACTGCCTGCCCCAGTTCACTGAGGAGTCCAGAATTGAACATGACACTCTGAGCATGGCTGCACAGCCCAGGGAAAAGCAGGCCTGTCACCTCCTTCAGTTCATTACACATGTCTCTATTAATATAGCCCATAGAGGCTAAAATGACTTTACTTTAGGGGGCAGCCACGTCACATGAGTATCTCCAACTCAGCTATCCAGTTCAAAAAAAAAAAAAAGAAACAAAGAAAAAGCAACTCCATTACAATCAGTATAGAGAATAACTTTCCACAAAATAGGAGCTTACCAAAAGAGAAGAAAGAAAGAAAGAAAAAGCAAAGGGTTGCCTCTGGCGGAGGTAAGTGTTCCAACATTGGGAGTATTCAAGTACACCGGGCAGCTACAAAAGAAAGGGGAGATTTCGTGGGTGGAACTGAAAAAGAAGGTTCAATCCAATGATGTTTACAGTCCCCTGGACAAGTTAGTTAACTGCTTTTGCCTCAGTTTCCTCATCTTTAAAATAAGGATACTAATAGAACCTACTTCATAGGATGCTGGAGATTAAGTGAATTAATGTGTTTAAAGGTACACGGGCTGAGTTGGCACACAGTGAGTTCTATACAAATGTTTGCTATTATCTGCTATTATTTTAGTATTTGTTCTGAGGGTAGAGACAGTCCAAGAAGAGGACCTTCCACCAGCCAGTGGTCAATCACTCGTGACTACAGGTCTCTTTTGGATCTCAGCTCTGACACCCAGCACTTTGGCTTCGTCTCCCAGTTTTATGTCACGTGCTCATTTGATCAGCCAGCCCATCAGCATCACCTTCCAATTCATCTGTGTGCATGTTGAATAGAAGGAGACAGAGAGCACAGCCCAGTGGCAAGTGTGATGGAGTGATAAGCCTGGGTCTCCTACCAGCTGGGCTGGTGTCATGCCAAGTAGAATGAAATGAGTAGAATGAAATGCCCTCCTTCTCGGGACACCAGATTAGTCTTACCACAAATCATGACAAGCACCTTACATATGCTAATGACCAACTTCCTTTGGTTTTAAAGACTGATCATTTTAGGAACATCAAGGTAAATGATAGGCTCAGTAGCTATCGAGAAAGAAGTTAGAGGTCTGACATCTGAACTTAATTAGACACCTGTGCCCTTTATATGGCCTGATAAGGTCAGGCGAATACATTCAGCGTTAATAACATTATCAGCACTGTGTGGTCGGCAAGCCTTGCCAAAGTCAATAAGTCAAGTTTTTGCCGCTCAGAACATGTGTCTTCTGTTCACACTCAAGCTTGTTTCTTACGTGCCAACAGCTGGTGCCACATCTGGAAAGGCTGTTTCTGCTGTGGTTTTTCTCCTATGAGTGTTTTATGGGATGCCCCACCCCACCTCAATCTTTTTAAGAGAAAAGGGCTCATTCATTCATTCTCTGATGGCCTGTCAAGCGGCAACCCCTCTGCATTGCTGCAGGGAACCCGCATGAATAAGACAAACTCACACTGCAGGGCGGTGGTCCTCAAACATTACTGTGCAGAATAACCATGGAGGAGGGGGTGCTTAGGCTGTCATTTCTCACATGCTTCCCCCCACCATGTAATTCTGATGTAGGTGATCTGAGGACCACGCTTCAGGAAATACTCATCTTAGGTTTTTAGGCCCCGACAAGCCACCCAGCATAATGCACTGGCTCATTGGTATAATTAGCAAGTAGCTCATTCTGTCTTGGATGAGGATCAGAGCGGTTTCAGGTGGTTGTCTGATCTCCAGGTAGGAGAAGGAGGAAAGGATGTGCTGGAAAGAGGGGACAGCACAAGCCAAACTGTGGAGCCCTGAGACAGCGTGGTGGGTGGGGCGAGTGTAGAAAACACATCAAGGTCTGATTTTGAAAGGACATACATTTAAGGCATGAGTCCTGGAGACAGACAAACCTGGGTTTGAACTCCAGCTCATTGCTTGCTACCTATGTGTCCTTACACAAGTTACACAACCTCTCCGAGCCTCAATTTCTTCTTCTGTAAAAGGCAACTACCTACATCTACCTCTCAGGGCTGAAATGTTTAAAAAGTAAATAAATATCAATACATGGTATTTACCAAAGCACCTGCAGCAATGTAGATGCTGCTAATAAAATGATGGCTACAAATAAAAATAGTGCTAACAAGCAATAACAATCAAATAAACATTATTCTACCTTCCTGAGGAATTTCTATTTTTTTATAGGCTGTGAGTAACCATCAGAGTTTTAAAAGCAGAGGTCATATTTCATTTAGTCAGTCAATAAACATTTATTGTACACCTACAATGTGCTGGGCTGTGCCAGGCCCTGAAGCTGGTGAGGTTTCTGTTTGAGAAGGTTGGCTCTGGAGGCAAGAGACCATCACAGACTGTTGCAATAGTCCAAGCCAGTGGTTCTCAAAATTGAGAGTGCATCAGAATCACCTGGAGAACTTGTTAAAAACATGGATGGCTGGGCCTCATCCTCAGAGTTTCTGACTCTAGAAGTCTGGGGTGGGGCCCAAGAAATGTGAATTTTTAACAAGCCCCCAGGGGATGCCAGTGCTCCTGGTCAGAGACCACACTTTGTGAACTACCAGTCCAGGAAAAAGAAGAGGGCATCAAAACAAAGATGACACAAGCACCAAGTAGGGAGGGTTGGGACGCCGGTTCTAAGCAAGGTTTTAGGGGTGCACTGGACAGGAAATGATGACAAAGGACCCAAGGACACTGGGGCCAGGCTGCTTCTAAGTCTGGCCTCAGGCTTTGCTTGTGCCTAGATTTCAGACACACCTTTGGGGTCCTGCTAGCCAACCGTCTATGGGGGAGAGGAGGAGCTGCTGTTGTGTCGCCTGGCTGTACTTTTGGAAACTTTAGTCTCATCATCCCAGCTAGGACTGGGTTTCGCAGTGCAGTCTCTTTTATCTCTATGGATATTCAGAGAAGAAGGTTTTTTTGGGTTTTTTGGGTTTTTTTGTTTGTTTGTTTTTTGGGGGTTTTTTTTTGCTATTCTTTTCCTCCTGGGATGTCGATGCCACCGAGATGCGCGGGTACCGTTCTGCAAGAGTGCCCGGGGTGTGTATTGAATTTCAGTCCTGGATCATTTAATGCGTGGTGACAGAGAGAGCGGATGTTGTTTGGATTCATGTGGAACTCTCCGCCTTTTCTATTTTCTGTACCGAAAGACCGCAGAGCCTTGCTCAGCAGCGGCCCCTGAATTCCCCACCTATAAGAACCTCATGGCACCAGTAGCCCTGATCCCCCACGGCATTGCCAAAGCTCCTTGTGAAACCCAGTGGAAAATTGGAATGTTTCTGCCGGTCTTCAGAGCATCTGTTTCATTTAAAGCCCTCCACAACTCGAGTTGTTACTGAATTAAACATCGAAACAAACAACAGTCAATAGCCTAATAATATTATGTTCTGAAATGTGTTCTTTAATAATGACTGTGAAGCTCTTCAAGGGAGGAATAAGGCTGTGTGTGCACTAAACAGTGATCTGCATTAATTCCTTTACAGCTGCTGGTTTTGAAAAATGGTTCTGGGTGTTTCTTACTGACGCAGAGTGTCCTGTTTTCTGTGGATCAGAAACTTCGAGGTAGTTGGCTGTGATCTCATCCCTTAAAGTCTTATTCAGGAAGGCTGCTTCAGATCTGCTCACCTTCTCCCTCCCTTTTTTCTGCCTGGAGTGTTGACTTAGAAACTGGCAGACAGCCCCAACCCTCGTGACCTGAGACCTATGCACAGACAGGCACTGGATGAAGAAGGAAAACCGCAAGCTTAGAGGCTGCACATCTGAGAACAGGGATTTGCTGGGCTCCTGAGCACAGGGATGTTCCACGGCTTTCTGAAGAAAGTTAAAGACACGGAAACTGTCTTCTGGGATCTGTGTTCTAAAAAAGACACCTCTAAAAAAGAGAGCAGACATAAAGGAGATACAAGCATCAAGTACGCATGGAAACTCACCAGTTACTGTTAAAATTAGACGCTAGCCTGAAGTAGGTGCTTATCCTAGAGGAAGGAGTGAGATCAATGCATGGAGCGTTGGTCTTGAACTCCTAGCTGCAAGCAATCCTCCTACTGTGGCCTCCCAGACTACTGGGGTTTTATAGGCATGAGCCACTGCATCCAGTCAATGCATAGAACCTTGGAAGTCTGTGTTTAAATTGAGTCCAGAATTCTCTTCCTTAGCCATCACCACCCTAAGAGGAGGAAGAACTAGAAAAGAGTGTATTTGAGCCTTGGGGCTTAGGGTCATAAGGCCCTACAGAGGTTAATTTCTCCAAGATCCTGTGTCTTGCTCGGTCTCCTCCCTGTTCACATGCTGAGTCTCTCCACTGCTTTCACTCTGACCCAAGATCCAGACTCGTAATTTGTGTTTTCTAATATAGCTCATATATTTTGGTTGATTTTTGAAAAAAATTATATTAAAAAGTTTTAAACATATACAAAAGTAGACAGAATAGGATAATGAAACCTCTGTAATTTCAGTGAGTTTTTCATGACTGTTTCCCCCCTAAGTAATGATGTCCTGGGGTGCAGTGTTGTTATACTTCTTGGAAGTAACAAAAGATGAGAAAAAGGATAGGTTGTTTGGGGATAGAATATCATGTTGTTAAGAGAGAAAGAAGATAGAAGTTACAACTTCTGTTGACTTTCATCTTCTCCATAGGGTTGGGGGTGGGGTCTTCAAGCAGGTAGAACCAATAACCTGTTAAGGGAACTCCAGCCTAAGGCAGGTGAGGCTCACACATGGCCATTACAAGACCATTCTCAGGCTAGTGTTGCTAAAATAAAATAAAATAAAATTACAAGACCAGTTGCACATAATGACATGATGGTCCTGGAAAATGGGGCAGCCAGAGAAGAGAAGAGGCAAATCGTATTTCAAACATGAAGAAAAAAAGAGTGGATCTGAAAATTAAAGAACAGTGAGTTCAAACAAATGGCTTATACATTTTTAGGACATAGTGTGGGGATCAGGAGCTAACACTGGCTGCCTAAGAATAATCTGTACACACTACCCTTGTTTCCTTGCAAGGAGGCATTTGGCTGGTAGATTGGCAGGATGCTGTAGACATAGTTTATTTTTGTTTTAGCGAAGCAGTTAACACTCTTTCTACACATTTTACATCAAATATGTTGACCCATAAGCCAGATGATCATTCTCTTAGCCAGAATCAAGCCCCAAAGGTAGATTCTAGAGCTGGAAGAAAGGCTCTGTCCAGGATCCTGCCTTGTTGAACCCGTTTTTATTAATCACTCAGCTAAGGACTTGGAGGGCATGCTAATCAGAATTGTAAAAGGCAAACCAAGACCAGAGATGGGAGAATAATGATTCAACATTTGGAGAGGAAAAGATTTATTATGTAAGCAGTTAATTTATCATAGATACACATGTGTGTGTACTGACAGGCCATCATGGAAACATGTGCTATATATACACACATGCATATGTATGTATGGACGCATGTGTCCTTCATTTTTCCAAGGGGGTTTCCAGTTTGACTTGGAGGAGGCTGGTGTTTATATGATGGTCTCTCCTTGCTGTAGAGAAAAGATACAAATATGTGATGCTGCTGACAAGAAGTGCTACAATTTATTGACTATTAATACTATGTGCCAAACAATGAAGGAGGCTGTACAGAAAAGAGTTACAGCAGGGCTGGGACTGCTGTCCCCAGGGCTGAGACTGCTATCCCCAGAAAGACCTGCTTGCAAGGTTGCCCTTTGGCTGATGTCTGGCAACTTCGGGAGCATTCCTACCATCCCCAGAACTGATGCCAGGGGCTCACTGTACCTAAACTGTTTATCCATACAATGTGGTTCATTCTGAACACCTGTTTTCCTTCTGGGAGACAGTAATTTTAGTACATGCTAGGCAGAGTGTGCCTATGGGGCCAGCCCCTAGTAAAAACTCTGGGCACTGAGTCTCTAATGAGCCTTCCTGGTAGACAACATTTCACACATGTTGTCACAACTTGTTACTGGGGGAATTAAATGCTGTCTGTGTGACTATTGGGGAAGGATGTTGTGCCAAACCCCTATTAACCTCAATAGGGAAGGCACCCAGTTCAAGAAGCTGAAGAAGAGATCTAGAGCCAGCAAATGAGACATGGGGCTTTATTAGGGGCTTACATACAGAGGAGAGAGTCCAGTGACAGGGGGTTGGACAACATATCCGCCTTACCTATGGTCCAGTGGTGGTGAGCTGGACAGTATAACCACATGGCCGAGTGGCTGGGGGCCAGGCAGTAAAACCACATATCTTGCAAACAGCATGCAGTTTATATAGCATTTTTACTTAACACCCTCCCCTTAACAGCCTCCACCTGGCCACCTTCATCCAACCCAAAACTCAGGGCCTCAAGCCCCTGTACAGCCCATGTTCCATGGAATGAGCCAGGGGTTCAGATATTCCTTATAGACAAGGAATGAATTTTCCAGTTGGGCACTCCCAGATTCCCTAGCTCAGGACACACATTCAGGTGCATGTGCCACACGGTCATTCTAAGTTGTGCTTAAGTTGTTGCTATCAGGTGTGTTTACCCTGCAGCAGACTCTTGGAAGCTTGTGCCTGGTGACCCTCAGACTTCACCCCATATGCCGTTTCCCTTTGCTTATTTTTCTTGCTATTTTTTAATTTAATAATCTCGGCCAGGAGTATGATTCTATGCAGATTTGTGTGTCCTCCCAATGAATCATTGAGTCTAGGGGTAGTCATGGGGACCCCGATCCACATGAGTATGTAATACTCATCATACCATTTACTTATTACTGGTAACTCACAGACCTGTTACTTGAACCCAGTTCTAACTCCAAAGGCTGGCTTGTCCCACAGAGTCTCACAATGGCCGGCAGCTCTTTCACAGTCGCTGCTCCTGCAGGCCTGACACCTGAACGGGTAGCGCTCAGATTTCCAGAGTGCCCATGTCTTGTCTGTCTCATTGTCTTCTGGGATGAGAATAAACCACCGAGAAGATGGCTTTAAAGCGGCAGGGAAGGGGTAGAGAGTGGACCTTATTTTTTAGGACCCATGAAATTTATCCCCACTAGTTTCATCCTGGTGGATTCTCTCTGGCCCCTGGGAGAGCAGGTGCTTGTATTTTCTGGCAAAGAAGGCTTGTGTGAGCTGATCAGGGATTAAGGACTAATGTTGGCTGTGGCCATTATAACCTTGCTGGTTGGCCACCAGCCAGTTACCCCTTCCTTTTCCTATCAAGTAAGAAAGGGTGTGCTCCAAAACCCGTAAAAAGTAGAAAACCAATAGTGAACCCTAATATTCTCTATGGACTCGATAATGTGTCAGTGTGGGGTCATCATTGTAACAAATTAACCACTCTGGTAGGGGATGTCAATGATGGGGGGTAATGTGGGAAATATCTGTCCTTCCTGCTTAAAAAATAAAGTCTGTTGGTTAAAAAACAAAAAACCAAGGAGATTCACTAGCTCTACAAGTATGGCTTAGGGTATGGGTCAGGGCAGTGAGAGATGGCCACTTCTTCAAAGGATGACTAATTTCTAACATTCCCCACTGCTTCTTCATGAAATGCACTGAGGTATCTTTGAGAGAGATGACATTGTCCCTTTCTTTTGCCAATTGGCATGTGATGCACCCACCCTCTCCCCCAGCCTGAGAATGTACACAATGCCCAGTGCTGTTTTTAAACTGCTTCCTTCACCTAAGGAGCCCTGGGGCTGAGAGAGCCAGGAGGTTACTGTGGAACTACCCTTTTACCCTGTGTGACTCTGTTGGGAAACGATGTTGTACCAAACTCCTATTAACCTCAGTAGAGAAGGCATCAGGTTTGAGATGCCAAAGAAGAGACCTAGAGCCAGCAAACGAGATGTGGGGTATCCTGCTTACAAGACCCTGGCAGAGGCTAGAGGAGGCTTTAAAAGAAAGAAGGAAGAGACTTTCCCCTGTGCAGCCCTGGGGGTATTGGGTGGAGGAGGTTCTCCGCCAAATTCAAAGCCACGTCACATAGGTTATGATATGTGTTAAAGATTGTTACTGCCATTTCCTGTTTCCAAGCCCCTCACCCACCATCTCCTCCCTCAACTCCCCATTCGGTGTGTCTTTTGTATTTCATGCACTTCATTCCCAGCCTCCTGGGGATGGAGGGTCCATTGCATTCCAGTATGATACACAGACAATGCCAGAGGACAGTCCCTGCATTTTTGATACACTGCATCAAAAATGTATCCACTTTCAGAAGACTGAATGCAGGGAACAGTCAGCTGAAAGGCAAGAAGAAAACTGTGTTAAGAATGTGAGCTCTAGGATCCCATGGTCCTGGGTTGGAATTGGGCTCTGCTACTTTCCAGCTGTGCAGCCTCAGGCAAATTCCTTAACCTTGCTGAGCCTTGGTTTTCTCATCAGTAAAATGGAGATCATAATGGTCCCTGCCTTGCCTTACAGAGCATGAGGATTGAATGAGACCATTCAGCTACAGTGCACGTGGCTTATAGTAAGCCCTCAATAAACATCAGCTGGGGCTGCTCCTGTCACTAATGTTGCTGATGTTGGTGCTGTCCCCAGCCCACCTCCTCTGGGCCACAATAAAAGCACACTGCTTTTATCATCACTCATTCCCTTTTCCATCGCCCACTTTCGCACCTCAATTCTGTTACCTGTCCCTCTTCATTCTAGGAAGTCTACCATTACCCCCTCCAGAGAGACTGCCAATGCCAGACACATCCTTGTCCCAGTGTCTTTTTAAAGCATCACCCTCTCCTCCCCAAAGAGAGGTCCCCTTCTCTTAACATAAGTGCCCTGGCTGGGCACAGTGGTTCACACCTATAATCCCAGCACTTTAAGAGGCCAAGGTGGAAGGATCACTGAGCCCAGGAGCTCAAGGCCAGCCTGGGGAATACAGTGAGACCCTATCTCTACCAAAAAAAAAAAAAAATACAAGTATTAGCCAGGTGTGGTGGCATGTGACTGAAGTCCCAAACACCTGGGAGGCTGAGGTGGGAGGATCACTTGAGCCCAGGAGGCTGAGGTTGCAGTGTGCCGAGATCACATCACTGTACTCCAGCCTGGCTAGAGTACAGTCTTTCAGAGAAAGACTCTGTCTCAAAAAAAAAAAAAAAAAAAAGTGCCCTGCTTCTCAGTGTGCACTTTCCAGAGAGTTCTCCCTGCCCCTGACACCTCTGAGATCATTTTTGTGACCCCAGCAAAGTGCTGTGCCTTGAGGGAAACTGTCTGGGTCTATGTTAGTGTTTGTTCCTTTTGAGAACCTACAGTTGTAGATTTCAGTGATTTAGAAGAGGATCAGCCCAAAGATACTTTTTTTTCATTTGTTTATATTTTGTGGGTGCTAGTGGTGGGTTTTCTGTTTTGTTTTGCTTTGCTTAATCATCACTGTTACTGCATATGCTGTTTATTTTTAATGAGAAGGATAAGATCCTTTCCAAAATAAAGATGCCCAACAGCAGGCAGTGCAAATTCTTCCTCAGGAACACTGACCCTAGAGTATAATTGTGTGCCGGATTGAGAGCACAGCCACCAGGGGCTCATGCAAATCCCAGTCTGAACCCATGCACTGTCACTTTATAACTCAGTGACCTTTGGGAAGTCACTTGAGCTCTTACGCCTCATCTGTAAAAAGGGATAACAGGTTCATTTGGGAGAACATGAGAACATGCATATAAAGTGCTTAGCCCTGTGCCTGGCAGGCAGTAAGCAGTCAATACGTGCTAAGCTGACATTAGGACGCGTTCTAAAATTCTATCAGAACCTGTGCTTTAAGCAGCTGTTTTGGAATATGTGGAAGAACTTGGTGTCAGTCAGCTTGCCTCCTGGATGTCACATGTTTCATCCAATCTGGAAGCAACTGTAATCGTAGGCCTTTAACAGAAGCAGGTGTGATTCCCTTTGCCTCTTACGTGGCCTTTATGGTGAGTTGTGCTTGGCCACTGAAGCATCAATTGCTTACTACAAGGTCATTCAGAGGCCCACAAATGTCAATAAATAAATCTGTGTGATTATCAAAGATATCAAGAAAGCCCCACAGCTCCCTGTGGGGCTCAACCTTTGCAAGTTTAGTCATCATGGCCTCTTTGGGACTCCTGTCTGAGGCAATGATTGCACCTTGAATTCCTCACCGTGCACCCATGCATATGATGTGGACCCCCTGGGCACAGTGTAGATAACAGTGTCCTCCTATATGAGCCAAGAAGAACATGTCATCACCCTGGGGCTACCAGCTATCTCCTCTGGAAGGTCTAGCGAGAGAAACACAGCCGGAGCTGCCTGTTCTGGATAAACATTTTTATTTTCATGACATCCCAGATTGAATATAAGGGAACTGGTCAGTAGAGGCATGCACAAGACAATGAAGATGGGAACGAGACACTCAGAGAGGTTAGGTAAACTTGCCCAAGGACACAGAACAAGGAAAGAATAGAGAAGAGGTTTGGGTCCAGGTGTGTCTGACTCTAGAGACAAGGCTTCTTAACCTGGGCTCCTGCTCAAGCATTGCTAAGCAGTGCAGTGTAGAGGGGTGGTTTTAAGACTTTATTTTCTCAGTGTAACCCTTTGAAACAAAAAGAAAATCTTATGCAGTATCCTAACACAGAAATCAGATCCAAGTGGAACGACTTGACTGAAGGGGTTTAGGGGCCCAGAGCCCATCTCTTTCTCCCCCTCTTTCACTCAGGGTTCTTGAGGACTCTCTGAGAAACCCTTGGACTCCACAGGACACAGACCCAAAACCTCTGGTGAATCTGAAGGAGGGTGGACTTCAGAGCTTTTGTGTTCTCTTTGTAAAAGAAAATACAAACATTGTCCTTGCAGAGTTGTTGGGAAGATTCAGTGAGTTGCATAATGAAGCATCTAGTACACTCCCTAGTTGCTATTATTATTATTATCCTAACTGTTAGGTTTTATGGGAAAATAAGTGTCAATTCAGAGAGGATGTAGTGGTTGAATGGTGGTCCCCCAAAGAGCTATGCCCATGTCCTAATCCTTGGAACCTGTGAACAGTACCTTGTATGGCAAAAGACATGATAAAGGTCAAGATCTTGAGAAGAGTTTATCTTGAAGTGATGCAGCCATAAGCCAAGCAATGCCTGCAGCCCCCAGAAAGTAAAAAAGGCAGGGAACATCTTCTCTCTGAGACTCTGAAGGGAGTGTGACGTTGATACCTTGATTTCAGACTTCTAGCCTCCAGAACTGTGACAGGATAGGTTTCTGTGTTGAGCCAGCATTTGCAGCACTTTGTTACGGCAGCCCTAGAAGACTAATACTGGGGTCATTGCCCCAACATGGCCCCAGCTCATGCGCTATATATGGGAATTATTTCACACAAAGATGAAGGCCTAGGGCATGTGCCAGAGTCCTTGGAAGAATGCATTCATGGTGTCCTCCTCATTCCTGCACGTAGGTAAGCAGGATCTGGCAGGAATCCTCTCAGCTATTTCAAGACCCTTCAAAGGGCAGAATCTGGGTCACTGCTCAGGCTTCCGCTTTCCTCCTGAATCCCAGCTCTAGCAATCACAACGTTGAGTCAGTGATTTGTAATGCTCAGATCGGCATTTCTGACAACAGGTCTGCATTTATCTGTGGAGTCTAATGAGGGTGCGGACAGGAGTCTTATTTGTGCTGTCGCCGTCCCACTTTATCACCATCTACATCCAGGCCTGGGGGGTCCTCTCAAGATAAGCAATCATGCCTCCTAGATGCTGTTCTTGCTGCATATCCTCTTCTCTCATTTTACTTCAATATTAGCCTTCTCCAGGAAAGTGGAGCTGAACCTAGTTAGTAGGAATGTGCTGCCACAGAGAGACCAGGAGGCTTGTGGGGTCTGGGGTTCCGCAGGGACTTGCCACGCTCCTCAGCTGCAAAGATGTTTCTCCCAGGGTGATGCCATGGCAGCCTGGCTGTAGAGACTTCTCGACAGCCACCTGGCATTGATTTTTCAGCTACACCTCCCGAGAATTTGCCAGAGCCGTAAAGTAAAGAAGCAGTATCTCTTCTTTTTGGCCATCACACCTGCTGAGGAGTATCACATGCTAGTTCTGCACTCACTGGTATAATTTAGAGCAAGCTTTGCCAAAAGGAATCCCTGGTCTAGTTGAAATAATATGTTTGCTCATGAATAGGAGAGAAAATAACACATTATGGTTGGGTAAAAAGAAACTAGAATTTGGAATAAGGAAACAAGTTCAAAGCCCAGCCCTACATTTTCCAGTCGTGTGACTTGGCACATGACTGACCTCGGGCTTTAGTTTCTCATTGAAAGGTGGGGGAGATAAATAATGACCCCACTGGATTGCTGAGAGGATTAAGCCATCAATGCGCTGTGCAACTACAGACGCAGATGACGAGGCTATGAGAATGGAAGGAAAGCTTTGTCCCTCTTTAGTTCTGTGTTTTGAGTCCCAAGGTCAGGGCTGGGTTAAACCAACACAGACAGTGTTCCTCTAAGGGACCTCCACTGAGGGTCTGCTGGCCTCCTGGCCATTTATCGAGGCTACGAATCAACAGAGACCTCCAGCGGGGCTGCTATCACACCTTGTTGCGTCTCTGCTTGTCGTACATTGAATTTCAAAAGATGCTGGCTGGTTTCTCTTATCTCTAAAAGAGAGTGTTATGGTGCATGTCACTCTCTTTCTGAAGAAACCAAATGCACATATCAAAAGGAAAAGAAGAAAGGTAGTGCCATCCCAAAGGACTGAGCGCTTGCAGATGCCTAGGCTTGATCTGACCCCTTTCTGACCTGTGTCTTGGGAACTGAACTTGGGCAGAGCTGCAGAGGAATGGGCCAACTGGTCCTTGGAAGGCGTGGTGGGTGCAAGGAGGAAGGGGGAGGGCTTATAGGAAAAAGCTAATGAAATAAAATCACTGGCTTCCTGTCTGCCCTGAGCAAGATGCTAGCTAGAGTGGCAGAGGCATAAGCTCAAGAGAATGAATGGTTCCTGGGAGTGGGAGTCTACTCAGCTCCAGAACTGGGAAGGATGGAGGCAGCATGCTGGTTATTCTCCATCCTCAGGGAGGATGTATATTCACAGATGTGGAAGGGAGAATCAAATGCATTGTGAATTGTGAATTAATCAATAATATAGTCCTTCTAGGTATTCACACCATAGCTTGTTCTCTACGTGTTCAACTGTAGTGATATTATAAACTCCTAAATGGCACAGACAAGATTTGTGCAAGTCTTTTTTGTACTAGACTCAAAGCACCATGTGTCAACTGGTCCTTAATGGATCCTGATGAAATTGGAAGGACCAGGGATGGGTCTCACATTTTGGTGAACATAAAAACCACCTGGGGGTTTGTTTGGAATGCTGATTCCTGGACTCCAGGTCTAGCAATTCTAATCAGTAGGTCTGGGTAGTGCTCTAGAATTTGCATTCTTTTTTTTTTTGAGATGGAATTTCACTCTTTTCTCCCAGGTTGGAGTGCAATGGCATGATCTTGGCTCACTACAACCTCCACCTCCCAGGTTTAAGCGATTCTTCTGCCTCAGCCTCCCAAGTAGCTGGGATTACAGGTGCCCACCAACATGCCTCACTAATTTTTTTTATTTATTTATTTTATTTTATTTTTTTTTTGAACAGAGTCTCACTCTGTCGCCCAGGCTGGAGTGCAGTGGTGCAATTTTGGCTCACTGCAAGCTCCGCCTCCCAGGTTCACACCATTCTCCTGCCTCCCAAGTAGCTGGGACTACAGGTGCCCGCCACCACACCCGGCTAATTTTTTGTATTTTTAGTACAGATGGGGTTTCACCATGTTAGCCAGGCTGGTCTCGATCTCCTGACCTTGTGATCCGCCCGCCTCAGCCTCCCAAAGTTCTGGAATTACAGGTGTGGGCCACCAAGCCAAGCGTAGAATTTGCATTTTTAATGAGGTCTCTGGATGTTTTCGTTGTAGGTGGTCTACAGGCTACTCTGAGTCAGGCTGATCCAGACCAGCCCTTCTGAAACATTAATGTGCATGTGAATCCCCTGGGCACCTTTTTAAAATGCAGATTCTGATTCAGAGATCTGGGATGGGGCCCAAATTTCACACTTTTTGACGTGCTCCCCCAAAATGCTGGCACCACCAGTCCCCACTCCACAGTTTGAGTAGCAAGAATCTACTTGCTATTCTTTTCCTGCAGGTGGGAGGTACCAGCTCTAGCAGGGGCTTTGTTCTAGGTGAATGATTCAAACCATAAAATGTCTGCTTACCTAATATCTTAGATTATAGTCATGTACCTTTCATTTGTAATTAAAATAACTGTTTATCTTAACTGGCAGTCAGGTAGGTAATTTTTATACAGCAAGCACTTCAAAGAAATAAATGCCTAGGTACAATTTGGTACTTTCTCATTAATACTTAACACACAACATTTTCTATCCCTAAACTTTAAGGCACATTTGCTCCAACATCCAGATTCTGATCAGTGTCAATGCTTGGCTGAGGAAATTCAAGGCAGCCTGCAACAAAGACCCCTCTGAATGACCACTTTTAGTAGATGGCAGCTTTATATATATATTTTTTAAGCAAGAATCTCTTCTAGAATTATTTTCTTCAAATCAAAATGAAGAGTTTAACTCATCAGTTAACACTCCATAGCAACTAGAAGGCTTTTGCTGCTTCCTCCAACCATTATTTCTCAAGACATAGCCAGTCCTACCCCCACTAGCTGCAGCAGGAAAGAGACAACTAGAAGGATTTTGTTGTCTTGATTTTGTCACTGGGATGGGATATCCACAGTAGGAAGTAGATCCAGCAGGCAGAACAGTACATGCACAAGGTATGGACAGAGGAGGTGGAGATGCAGGTGAGCAAAGGGTCAAACACCATGTGGCCCATTTGTCTTGACAGATACAGGGCGCTCAGTGACTTATATTAAAAATTCCAAGCAGATAGTCATTGTGGGGGAATTTCACCATCATGAAGAAGGGACAGTCAACCAGGCAGAATCAGCTGGCCCCCCAGCTAGCTTCTCAGTTGCTGTTCCACCTTCTCCTTCCTCAAGCCATGACTTCACACCCTCCTCTCTGCTGATAACCTCACCACTTATGTACCTATGAGAAGGCCAAGGTCTCTGGGTGTCACTCTCTAGTCACTGTCTTCCACCTTGTCCTATCTTCTTGCCCATTTTGACTTCCTTTCCTCTTAATTCCAGGCCTACCCCTTTGTCTGGTTGGACAGAGCCCTGGGCTAGCAGAATAGGCCTTTTCTGATCTGAAAATGGCCTTTCTGTTTTCCCATCCATTCCCCCATGAGCGGAGACCAGCAAGAGCTCACCTGGTCTGTCTTTATATGACAGCCCTACCGTTCACCAGGCAAGTCCTGTCTGTTCTCTGCCCCGACAGAGCCTGTGACCTGTGTCTAGTAACCTGTGTCTCCTTGCCTGTCCAACCCAGACCTCAGACCACGCTGGCTTACAGCAGCCTCCTGCACATCTCTACTCCTGTGTCCAGCCCCGGACTTCCTCCTTGCTGGAGAAAACCACACAGCTGCCAGCTGACCGGGTCCTCAACAAATTCCTATCTTCGCCTTTAACGGGGCATTTCTGCAGCTCGATGGGTCTATCATTCAGCTCCTGTCAAACTGGGTAGAAGACCTAGGGCTCCCTGGGGCCCAGGCAGCTGCCTCTGCTACAGATAATAGCCATACTCTGTGTGTGTGTGTGTGTGTGTGTGTGTGCGCGCGCGCGCGTACATGCAAAACCAACAGCTGTGTCATGGTTTACATATATTATCTCGTTTGACCTTGGGGTAGGACAAATATTGTTAGCCCCACTTTATAGATGAGGAAACTGAATCTTAGTGAATATATGCAGGTTCCTTTATCAAACATTGTGTTAAGGGCTAGAAGAATAAAATATAGTCCAGAACTCCATGGAGCTCACAGTCTTCTGTGCTCAAGGCTACACAGATAATAATAATAATTCATTCTTTCAAAAATATTTTTCGAGCCCCCATTATGTGTCAGACACTGAGTATATAAGGAGAAAAAGACAGACATATTAACCAGTGTTTACTGAGCATTTGCTCTGTGCCAAGCCCTGTATTCACTACTTTACAGATATTATCCTAATCCTCTGCACAGCCCTATGGCCTGGAAGCTGATCTCAGCATCCTCACTTTACACATGAGGAAACTGAGGCTTGGACAGGTTAGGTGGCTTGACCGGGAGCACCCACACAGCTGGAGAGTTGCAGAGCAGGAATCTGCCCTCAGGCAGTCTGACTGCCCGGCTGAGTGCCTCGCCATGGAGCTATGCTGCCTCTCAGCCTTTATGTCTGACTTCAAGTCCAGGGCTCTCTCCGCCACTCTGTGCTACCCCCACAGAACTCACCTCACTCTGGAGAGCAGATGCTTCTGCCACCTTTACCAAGCCACTCCGTAGGGTTGGGGGAAGGCAGCCCTTGTCCCGGATCTTAAGACCCTAAATGCCTGCCCCACATTCTGCATGGCTGCCCTCCCCTGTCCCACCCCAGCTTGGTTCCCTGAGACAGCCCTGCCTGTGTTCCACCTCTGCTTGTGCCCTTTTGTCCAATTTGGCTCCCTGGCCCTGCCCAGGACTCTCTGCACAGATTGCTCCCCTCCTGCTGCAGGGTCTCTCTTCTCTGTGGGACGAGGGTCCCAGCACCTGCTCACAGCAGCTCACATTCCTTGAGTTGGCCTGACTTGCCCCTCTGAGGTGGCTGATCCTGCAGGCCCTGTTTACCATGGCAAGTGTAAGTCTCTCACTTGCTAATCTAGCTTCTCCTTCAACATCTCTTGCTAATCCAGGAGGCTCCTGCACTGTGACTTCCACACTGTCCTCTCAGTGAACCTCACCCCAGCTTTCTGGGTGTGATATGGTTTGGCTGTGTCCCCACCCAAATCTTATCTTGAATTGCAGTTCCCATAATCTCCATGTGCTGTGGGAGGGAATTGAATCATGGGGCGGTAGTTACCCCCATGCTGTCTTTATGATAGCGAGTGAGTTCTCACGAGATCTGATAGTTTTAAAAGAGGCTTTCCCCCTCTCCTTGCTCTGCACTTGTGTCTCCTGACGCCATGTGAAGAAGGAAGTGTTTGCTTCCCCTTCCTCCATGATTGTAAGTTTTCTGAGGCCTCCTCAGCCAGTGGAACTGTGAGTCAATTCAACCTCTTTCCTTCGTAAATTACCCAGTCTCGGGCAGTTCTTTATAGCAGCATGAGAATGGACTAATACAGGGTATTACTGTCTAGTTGCTCTCTTCCACCTCATTCTATCTTCTTGCCCATCCTGGCTTCCTTTCCTCTTAATTCTAGGCCCAACCCATCAGCTGGTACATGACACTCTGTTCTGCTGACCTACTGCACACCCTGCCTAGATGCCCGCAGCATCCACTGTCTCTCCTAGGTCTTTTCCTCTTGCTCACAAACATGCACAGGCCCCCGAGTTTGGTGAAACCCTTGCTTAACCACGTGTCCCCCAGCACATATCTTAGGACTTTCTGAGCACTTTTTGTCCTCAATGACCCATCCACACTGTGGCCCCATCCACTCCCATGCACCCTCCTCAGTCTAGCTCTCCTCTCCTCTCCTCTCCTCTCTAAGGAAACAGCTTTCTTGAAGGTTATCAGTGGCTTCCAAATTGCTAAATACACTTGCTTTTTCCAGTCCTTGGCCTTTTTGGCCCTTGAAAGCATCTGACACTGTTGGCTACCCCTCTTATTTTAACCTTGCCTTCCTGATTTCTGTGCTTTTTTGACTCTACTTTATCTTAAGAGTCATTTACTTTTATAAGGAACAGAAACCTAATCACATTAGCTCAGAAGAGTTTTTTTTTTTTTGCAATAATTCAGGGAATGCCATGGAATCTAATTGCCATTATTCTGCACTATCATTTCAATTCTCTTGCTTGGCCAATCCTTCATGCATATCAGACAATGCTCTCCAAAACATTGTTTTCACATAACAGTACACCCTGCACAGAATCCTTCAGTAGCCCCCTATTTCCTAGCAAATACAATCTTCATCTGTTTCTTAATTATTATTTTATTTATTTATTTTTAGAGATGAGGTCTCACTATGTTGCCCAGACTGATTTCAAACTCCTAGTCTCAAGTGATCCTCCCGACTTGGCTTCCCAAAGTGTTAGATTACAGGCATGAGCCACCATACCTGGCCCAGAAAATATAAATCCTTAGTTTCATGCCACATCTTCCACAATCTTAGTTGCCCAGTACACCAAGACCATGCTTCTGTCTTTAAGTTCCCCCAATTAAACACCCTTTACCGACAAACTGCATCTGCCTACCTCATTCTTTTATTTCTCAGCTCCTTTAACATTTGGGGAATGCTTTGCATATACAGCCCTTTCACGGAACGTGTACTTTTCCAATTTGCTTTTCACTATTTTTCACTTCTGTCCAACACACACTTCTGTGTTGTCCAGCTAGTCTACCCCCTATTCCCTAAACATATTTTTCTGTTCCTTGCTGACACCATTTCTTTCATAAATGCCTGACGCATATGTCTCTTACTAAAATCATATACATCCTTCAAGTTCCAGATCAAACAAACCTTTATTAAAACTTTTACCCCAACAATTTTGGGCCCTCTGCCCTCTGAAAGCTTGGGATTGGGACCACTCCTTATTTGCTATACTAGGCTGGAGACTCTGAGCAGAGAATTACATCATATGCCATGTGCGTCCATCACAGTACCTCGCGGTGTGCCTGCCTAGAAATAGGATCCCAGAAGGGTGGAATGAAGTCAATGACTGACTTCTCTTTTTACTCTTAAAGAAGAGGGAAGCATTCATTGGCTCCTTGCCCCCACTATTCTGTCCCTAAATTGGCCTACCTCCTCAACTGAAAGAGAGATAAAGATCAACAGCTTTTTAGCTAGAAGTTTCTGGGTAGTTATAGCATGAAGGAAAGAAAGTTTGAATAGATATTTAAAGTGTTTTGTGACCAAGCAGTTAGTGATTTGCCTGAATTCACAGCAAGTGGGTGAGCTCTGGACAGACTCTGGGATCCACTTGCTGATCTCATGGCTGCCAACTCTTAGTGTCCTCGAACCAGACCATTTAGAGAACCTAGTGACTCAAACATTGTTCCACTTTCTGTGTTTACTTCTTTCTGGGGCTTCTGGAGGAGAATAGGGGGCCTTGAGATGTGTCTAGAGGACACGGTGACTTGGTGGTCCCAGGGAAGCATTTGTTGTCTTCCATCAGGAGGCCCTGGTAGGTTTGTCTCCAGAATATGCAGACCCAGATGAGTCACTGTCATCTAGAACCACATCCTTATCCTTCCTGGCACTTCTCTTCCTGCATATAGGTGGATCCCAAGATGCCACTTTCACTGGCCTTGCTACTAGTTGAAAGCTGCCAACCACAGGCCCCCAGCTCTTGCCTCTGGAGATGGACAGGTGACCCACCCTGAGCCAATCAGAGCTCTTTTCTGGGGTTTTTTACATGCAAACTGAGGACGGAATGCACTTTCCCCTCTGGTCCTGAAGCTGAGATGTGAGTCTGGGAGTGCTGCCATAGTTGAAGTCTTGGGAAGGAGGATCGTGTGAGAAAATGAGGCCCATAGGCAGAGAAAAGAATGAGAAAGAAGGAAAAGGAAGTGCTGACCACATCCTGGTTCCAGTCATCTGGAAGCGTAACTGCACTTTTGCTGTTCCTGCAGTTTGGACATTTAAGCCAATACATTTCTCAACTAGTTCACTTGCAACCAAAGAATCCTGATTAACACAGCCTCCATCTGTCACCTGAATCCCTTCTTTGACAGTTTATGGGAATTCCTGACTCCCTGTCTTCCTCTTTTCCTAGAAACATGCATTGAGGAATGGAGTTATGGCCTTCTTCATCATAGCAAACATGACTGAGCACTTGCTCTTTCCTGGCACTGGGCTAGGCGTGATGGGGAATAGATCTGCATAGGATAGTCCCTGCCTTCTGGGTGCCTCTATGCTCATGAAAATATAAGAAATTCCAAGGGCATCAAGCACATGCTGAGCACAGATCTTTTTAAGAACAAGGCCGAAATCAATCAGTCTGTGTGGAGTTTTTACAGAACACAGACACTCATCACTGCAGATTATTCTGACCTTTTGGTGCCAACCATCCCTTTCTTGAAAAACCATCTGCCCCTTAGGACAAAAGGTTTTTCTCTTCTTTCTTAAAGTTACCTTCTTCAGTAGAGCACTCTATTTGTGGAGTCTTCTCTACTCTGGCCAGCTCCTAAATAAGGATCAAATCTGATTTTGTTATCGTTATTTTCCAGCCTTACCCAATTTATTCCCTAGCGGAACCCTGCCCCAGATTTTCATCATGCCCAGAACCTTCCCATTACCAAAGTCTCCATTCCTGTAAACTAATATATGGCCCCTGGATATATCCTATTCCAGGATACATTCTGTGAATCTCCTGTTTGAATGTCTTCCCATATGTTTTCTGGTCCTATTTAACTTAAATGGCTTTCAAAGAATAAAATGTGTAAAAAGGAACAAAAAAAGAGCATTACACACATTTCCAAAGAAATGATGTATTCTCAAGAGTGTGCATTCAAAATGGGAAACATTTAGATATGGTTAGAAAGGAAAGAAGAAAGAGAAGGAGGAGTAGAAAAACAGGAGTTTCTGGGATCCCTGTATTCTTATTACCCTTCCACCCTCGGGCTCTGCACAGACCTTCCCATATCCTGAGATCCAAGTACCAACACAACTAGTCCAGGCCTCCCTTGGGGAGACCTGTCTACTGTGAATTCAAATAGCCATCCTAGAGAATTCCACTGATTTATGAATAATCCTTTTTCCTACTTGCCAGAGATAAATTTTTCCTCTCCTTAGGTCTGAGATGATAGGTCATCATTATCTACTTTCTTTTCCAAAAACTTAGGGGCTTAAAAACAATTTATTATTTTTTACTATTCTGCCAATCAGGAATTTGGAAAGGGCTCATCTGGATGGTTCTTCTGCTCCATGTGACATCAGCTGGTGTCACTCACTTAGCTGCATTCAGCTGTCAGTGAGCTAGGCTGGAAGGTTTGAGAAGTTCTTGCTCACATATCAGATGCCTTGGTGCTCTTTCACATGGCCTTTCCATAGGGCTAGCTTTGATTTCAGAGCATGGTGGTCTTAAGGTAGCCAAATTTTGTATATGGTAACTGGCTTCCTCCAGAGACTAAGTGGAAGCTGCTAGGCCCCTTACAGGTTAGGCTCAGAACTGCTCCAACATCACTTCCACCATCTTCTGCAATCAAGGCAAATCACAAAGCCAGCCCAAATTCAAGGGGAGGAGAAATAGACTCCACATCTTCATGAGTGGAGTAACACAGGCATACAGAGAAGAAAGGAAATGATGGTGGCCATTTTTAGAGACCATCCACCATGTCCTTTTTACCCCCTCACTTACAGCACAAATACTTTTGCTCATTTCTTAGCCTTGGATTAAATCCCTGTTTAGAGAACACTATTGTCATCTTAAGCAACTCTTTTATCATTTTTTTTTTTTTTGAGATGGAGTTTCACTCTTGTTGCCCAGGCTGGAGAGCAATGGGGCGATCTTGGCTTACTGCAACGTCTGCCTCCCCAGTTCATGCAATTCTTCTGCCTCAGCCTCCCAAGTAGCTGGGATTACAGGGTGTGCACCACCTCGCCCAGCTAATTTTTGTAATTTTTTTAGTAGAAATGGGGTTTCACCATGTTGGCCAGGCTGGTCTTGAATTCCTGACCTCAGGTGATCCACCCACCTCGGCTTCCCAAAGTGCTGGAAGTACAGGTGTGAGGCACTGCGCCTGGCCCTTAAGCAGCTCTTCTCAGTTTCTTTTGCCCCCAAAGGTTATCTTGCCTTACAGTCGCCATCCTAAGACCTAAAATCTTTCATACATTTAACCTTCACTCTCCCTGAAATACTTCCTTCAGGAAACTATGTATTCCCGAGTACTGAACCCAAATTCATTTTTACTAAACCTTACTCTAATTTTTTGTTGTTATGATAATTATCATTTAAAACTTGTAATATACTCATAATATAAGGCTGACAATCCTGGAGACCAGGGATTGGCAATCTTTTTCAGTAAAGCGCCAAATGGAAAATATTTTCAGCTTTTGGCCATACAGTCTCTATTGCAATTAATCAACTTCAATATTTAGCAAAAGCAGCCATAGATAATACATAAGTGAATAAGTATGTCTGCGTTCCAATAAAACCATATTTACAAAAATGGGAGCAGGCCAGATTTGGCCCACAGGCCATAGTTTGCTGATCCCTGCTTTAGACTAAGGGATAAGTTTGTCTTTCCATTTATTTTATCTAATGACCAGGTGTTTGACTTTAGAAGTCACTTTTCTCAGAAACTTTGTGTATCTATAAAATGAGAGTATCAAAGTGACCAACAATAAAATACTCCTTTGTGCCCATAGTTGTGAAAATGCAACACATTTTTAAAAATGTTTAGAGGAAATGCCCCAAGTGGCCACAAGATGGAATTATTTCTCTGTGATCATATCTCAGAGTCCTGTTGATGTGTCCATGACTTTGAGACTTTCTAGGGGTCTCTCCATTTGTCTTTGTAGATCTGCAGATGCCCTTTTTCATGTGGCTCCCTTTGTATGGGTAGGTGTCTTTACCTCTGTATCTATGTTTACTTAAAAGGTTTTAGGTATGCTCTGATATCATTTTCTCTCTGCTTATTGGCTTCATCTTCCCTTTTTGTATATTTCCTCATTTCCATTTTTGTATATTCCATGTATCTCTGGTCTCAGTCTTGCGCTCTTTGTGTATTCATACATCTGTCTCTTCTTTCTGCCCTGACTCTCTATCTTGACTATACTACTGAATAGATATATTCTTTTCACTTTTTTTTTTTTTTTTTTTTTTTTTTTTGAAGACAGGGTCTTGCTCTGTTGCCCAGGCTGGAGTGCAGTGGCATGATCACAGCTCACCACAGTCTCGACCTCCTGTGCTCAAGCAGTCTTCCCACCTCAGCCTCCTGAGTAACTGGAACTACAGGAATGCACCACCACACCCGGCTAAATTTTTTATTTTATTTTTTTGTAGAGACAGGTGTCACTATGTTGCCCAGGCTGGTCTCAACCACCTGGGCTCAAGGGATCCTCCCACCTCGGCCTCCTGAAGTGCTGGGATTACAGGCATGAGCTACCATACCCAGCCATTTTTTTTTTCACTTCTTAATGGAAAAAAAAATTTTAATGAAAACAATTTCTCTGTTCTTAATTTTCAAATAGCATATTTTCTGTATCTTTCAAATCTAAAAAATGTTTCTATTTATATAAAATGAAATGTCATATGTAAATTACTTAGCACAGTTTCTGGTATATAATAGGTGCTCACATCCTTCTATCTGGCTTCCCCTTATGTGACTCCCTAAGCGATTTTTTTCACGTAGGTCAGAGATTCTAAGCAGAAAAGAAGTCGATCCTCCATAACTATAGCATTTGTTGTTTTCTCTCCTCCTCACCCAGGACACCAATTCTTGGTGCTGAAAGTTCTTTTTCATGACTATGTTTGTACATATATTAATATTTTGGGAATTGATGAAAGTGTAGAGTGCAAGAACAAACAAGGGATTGGTGGCCCAGTCAACCTTTTGTTCAGCTCTTTGTACCTTCCACGGGCTTCGTCTCTTCCATTCACTCTGCAGCGGTTTATTGAGAGCTCACTATGGGCTGGATGATGGGGAGACAGGAGTGAACAAACCAGACACAGTCTCTGACCTCAGGAAGCTTACAGTTTACTGGAAGAGACAGGCAAAAAATAAGTGAAGAAACAGGAATAGGTGCTAAAGACAGTGATGAGAATACCAATGAGGGAGATCTCTCTGAGGAGCCTCTGAAGAGGATGTCAAGGGATGAGAAGGAGCTCACTGTAGGACCAAACAGGTGGGGAATGGTTGGAGAGTGTTCTGGGTGGTGGGAGCAATTCTGCAAGAGAGTGCTGGGTTGGGAAGCACCTGCCAGAATTCAAGGAGCTGAAAGGAGACCCTGTGGCAGAAGGAGGCCAGTGAGGTAGGGGAGCAGACCATGCGGGCTCCAAGGCCAGGAGTGATCACAGGTCTGGGTTTCATTCCCAAGCAATGGGAAGCCACCAAAGGGTTTTAGCTATGATCTGATTTCTGCAGTAAAAAAGATGACTCTGGCTACAGTGTGGGGGAATTAAATTACGGGACGGTCAAGTGAGGCAACAGAGAAGGGTGTCTGCCCAGAGATGGTGGCAGTGGAGGAGGAAAGAAGAGAAAAGATTTGTGAAACATTTTTGGAGGTAGAAACAACAGGATGGGCCGATTAATGAGAGGCGAAGACAAAGGGGAGGGAGAGCCAAGGCTGACGCAGGTTCCTGACCTTAGTACTTGGGTGCTCCTTTGTGGGAGGGAGGGGTGGAGTGGTCAGTAGCTCCACTTTGAACATGTTCTATTGGAGGTGGCAGTGGACGTCCAAGGGGTGATGTCAGTTAGCCAGCCAGAGAAAGGCATCTGACCTGGGACTGGGGATTTGGGTTGGAGGTATAAATTTGGAATCGTCAATCAGGGTAATGAACATTATCCCCTAGTGAAAGGGGAGAGAAAGAAGAGAATGCCCAGGACTGGGGACTCCAACATTAAAAGGGAAGGCAGAGGAAGAAGGAATTACGGTGGGGAAAGGAGAGGAAGCCAGAGAGAGCACAGGAAACCAGAGGAAGGTGGCCTCCTTGGCCTAGAGCGGAGAGTGCTTTCAGAGGACAGCTGTGGAGAAAAGGAAGAGAGAGAGCAGCAACTGTGCCAAATACAGCTGAGAGGCCGAGGGGGATGAGGACAGAAAAGGGTACCCTGAGATATGGCCTCATAAAAGCCACCAATGACGGTAGCAGGAAAAGCTGTGGCAGAATTGGGGTAGGAAGGTGGATGGGGGTGGGGCAAATAGGCAGCGGGAAAGTGGAGAGAGAAGTTTGGTTTTACATGGGAATAAGGAAATATACCTGCAGAGGATGAGCTACCGAGGGCAGGATGTTTGGGGACAAGAAATGCTGGAGTGTGTTTGGAAATATCAACACGATCACCAGAGAGTGAGAGATTGTGCCCTGGGTTTGTTGTTTTTCTAAATAATGATAAGAACTTCTGATTGTGTAACTCTTCACAGTTTACCAAGTGTTGTCACACACACTCTGGCACCTCGTCCTCACAGCCATCCTGTGAGGTATGCAGCAGCCCCCTGTTCCAGATGCAGAAGCCAAAGCTTAGAGGAACCGAGGGACAAGCTTGGGGTCAGACCATGAGGTGGCAGGGCCAGGACTCCACCCCCAGGCTGCTCTCAGCAAACCCCAGGCCCCTGCCCTCCCCACAGTGGTGCTGTCCCAATGAACTGGCACCAAAATGGGATGGCTCTCACAGCACAGGTTGGTCATGCCCTTGATGGCGTCTCTCAAGCAGATTTTACAGTTGCCACTGAGCCCGTCACCTCTGCCTGCTGGCCCATCCTTTAGGAAGCCACAGCTGCTTCAAAACATGGGACCTTGCCCCACTTCTTGGCTCCATTTAACTGGGCTTTGAAGCCTCCAGAATTTCTAGAAGTGCTCAGAAGTCTGACAGGTGTCAGAGAGAGAAAGCGTGTAAGCCCATGTAGCTCACACCCAGCTTCCCAGGCTTGTCAGCGTGGAGACTGCCAGCAGAGTGACAGTGGGCAAGTCATCTAACCTCTGAACCTCAGTCTCCACACCTGTGAAATGGGGTGTTAATAAGACCCATGTCCTAGGATCATTGTGAGGACAGAATGAGACAATGGGTACAAAGCACTTAGCATAATTCTAGGCACGCAGTGGCTGCTCTGGTAATGCTACCCATGATTATTTGTATTTATTCGTTCATTTATCCACTGATTCACTCATTCTTGCATCAAACAGACATTTGTTGAACACCTGCTCTGTGCCAAGCATTGCTCCAGGCACAGCAAATGCAGAGATGCATCCACTCCACATGCTTCCTAAGCTCAAGAAGCACATGTTTTAATGAGGAAAGTGATGTTGGAACACAAACAATTCTGGCCTCACAGGAATAAGCGAGGTGCAAAATGCTGTGGGTTTCCAGAGAAGAGAAGGTCACATCCAGCAGGGGCAGTCGGGGCAGGCGTTGTGGGAGGCTGAGAAGGTGGAGAGAGCATTCCCCGTGGGAGGGGACCGCTGCAGCTGAGCAAAACCACAGGAGCTGGAAAGGGCAGAGCACACTCAGGGGATGGTGAGGAAGCAAACAGAAACGTCAGCCTCAAGAAGAAGCGGGGAGGGAAGAAGACTGGTTCTCCTGGTTTTCTTGGGGGATTGTGAGAGGCTCTGAGTGTTGGTCCAGCAAACTCAGCAGAGAGCAGCCTGGGTGAAAGGAGGAAGTGGCAACTCCAGGCACTGCCCTGGCCTTGCACCATGGGGTGCCAAGAACCCAACCTAGGAGCTGTTGGTCTGGCTTTGTATCTGTAGTCCTGGGAGGCAGTGGGGACTGGGGGAGATGAGGGCCAGAGTGTCAGGATGCATCCCAAGCTACCATGTCGGTTCAGGGAAGCCTTTGTGGTGTGCGCTCACTCAGTAACAGATCGAAGAATTTGACCCAGCCTAGCAACCTTACCCCTGGAACTGGCACCTTAAAACTCTTTAAAGAAGAGAGCCAGGGCCAACTGCCTTTCCGAGGTTACTGCCATGGTGCAGGGACCTTGTGTGTACCCCAGCTACTCCAGATTCAGGGCAGAAGGACTGGACTCCAATATGTGAGGAGGCCATGATCCCTCACTCTCACTGGGAGCTGGCTTCAGGGGGTGGTGAAGACATTCTAGGAGACCCAACGGGCAGGAGTGCAGAGGAAGCGTGTCAGAGCTGGGCTTACATGGTGGCTTCTCAGCCACAGCCTGGGGCAGGGAGCACCTGCTCTGATCATCTCATAAGGTTAGTGAGACTCACAGACCCACAGAGTCCAAGGGCTTTTAAACTCTGGCTCTGGAATTCCTTGTTCCAACAACATACTGCGGAACGTGATGCATAAAACATAGAGATGCTCTAGTTGAATGGAGCAGAGGGCCCCCAGGGCTGCCTTTTGCCACACATTTCATGACCCTCAGATTTTGTCCAACTCTTGCATTTCACAGAAGAGAAATGCAGAGCCTAGAGAGAACTGACCAGCCCAAGGCCACCAACCACATCTCTGGCAAATGAGCCCAAGGATAAGAAAGTGCTTTGTAAAGTGTAAAGTGCTATTGAAATGTAAGACTATCATAATCTTCGCCATCTGCATCTCCGTGAAGTTCTCAGGCATTTCTCAGGGGCACTACTTTGTGGGAGGCAGCCAGGGGGAGAAATGAACAGGCCTAAGAGTGCTGGCATCATAGGCAGCACGGAAAGAACATGGGGTTTGGACCCTAAAGACACAGAGGCCCAGCGCTGCCACTAACAAGTTGTGTAACCTTGGACCTCGCTTCAGTTTCCTTTTCTGGAAAAATGCTTTGCCTACCTTCCTTCTGAGATGGCGTGGGGCTCAAGTGAGACTGTGCATGTGGGGGTGCTTTTAACAAGGCCAAGCACTCCACAAATACAGCCATCTTACAAGGTGCAGTAGTGATGGAAAAACAGAAGACCCCAAGGCTTGCAAGACTCATGTTCAGCCCTCATTGGCACTTCCTGTCCCCGAGCACTGGTGCCAGCTGCTGACAGTGCTGGAACCCAAGTGCCTGTCTCCCCTGCCTAGACATGTCTCCACAGGTCATGCCACTCCCTGGACATGCAGCCCTCAGACACTCTTCATCAAGGTATCTAAGGTGTGACCTTCCATCACCGGGCACTGACTCAGCCCCCAGGGAGCTCCGTCTCTCCTTTCACATCCTATGGGTGCCAGAAGGTGCCCAGCCAGCTGCCTAGCATCCCCCAAACCTCACTGGCTTCTGCATCTTGAGATGATGCAGCGGGCCAGACTGGATTTGTTTTAGGAAAGAAAGACGTGATTTCTCTCAAAGACCTTGGAGAGCTCTTCCTGCCCTCCCTGGATGTTCCCAGCTGGGGACACTCCGGAGGCAGTATTTGCATTTCCCTCAGGATGTGCACATTCAGGCTAAAACATAGGAAGAGATGGGGGACCCCTTGGATGGGGTCTGTTCCATTCTTTGGGAGAACCCGGCAACCTGGTGCTCCCAGTGGGCAGGAAGAGGCCTCAGACATTCATTTCTGTGCTGCCTGGGGTGTGACCTTGGGCACACCGACTTCCTGCAGGACCCTTGTTTTCTCCATATGGGAGGGTGATGCGAAGAAATAGACCATGGGACACCTGAGCTTTTATGATTCAGACAGGAGCTCTGAACTTTCATTCATTCAATCAGCCAACAAATATTTATTGAGCACCTATTGTATGCTAGGCATGGTTCTAGGCACTGGGGAACAAAACAGACAAGAAGTTCTGCCTTCATGAGGCTGACATTCTAGTGGGACCAGACAGAGAAGGAAGAGGTAAATGAGAATATGGAATTGTCAGCTGTTGGTCAGAGCTGTGGGAAGAGAGCATTAGTGAGAGACAGAGAACAGGGTGGTGGTGCAGTGGCGGGGGTGCTAATTTGGGGAGCATGGGCAGGCAAGGCCTCACGAGAAGGAACAGGGGAGCAAAGGTTTAAAGGAGATGAAGGAGGGAGCCAGCGGTGTGGCTGTCTGGAGGAACAGCATTCTGGGCAGAGAACAGCAAGTGCAAAGTCCCTGAGGCAAGAAAGTGCCTGGGGCTTCAGTGCAGCGAGGAGGGAGTTGCAAGTGCAGGAGAGTGAGACAGAGGAGAGATAAGTAGTGATGCCTTTTAACCTTTTGTCTTGATTTCTTAGAAAAAGATCCAGCAGGTCTGTCTAATAACTTTAGACGTGTTCATGTTCTCCCATCTGAGATGCGAATTTCATCCTTTTGTTTAAATGCAGGGACTTTGTCGGGAGAATTGTTCAAACCTCAACAACAAAGCCTCCTGCTCCTCCAGGGCTCATTCACACAGGGACTCAGGACTCGGGATAGTAGAAAGGGCCTTGGTTCAACTCCCAGCACCTGACACTTCCTGGGCTGTGTTACCTTTGAAAGGGCATTCAGCCTCTCTGAGCTTCAGTTTCCCTGATAAACCTCATCAGTTGCCTCATCCATAAAATGGGTTACTAATACATGCCTACCTCTCTTGATTGTTAAATTTAAATTAAAGAGATCATAAATGTGAAAGTGCCTTTTGCATTGAAATGGGCAAGATGAGCGTCAGGAAGTTCTTTGTTTTCTTCAGTGAAGCCTGTGGGAAGGGGTTGTCCATGGCTCCCACTCCCCTCTGCCACCCTGCTGTTTATATGGTGTCCCACCTGGCCCCTGCTGACTCTCACTGTGCCCGGGCCCAAATCTGATTCAGGGACACTCATCCAACACTCAGGGGTCCGTGAGGCAAGGCTGGCCGGGTTCCCCGGGAACACTCTGGGTCTGACTTGCCCCATGGCGTGTCCAGGAGGACTCCCAGCCCATTGCTCTGATTGGATGGGACTGGGTGGGCCCAGCAGCTCCTCCCCAGCATCCCCTCCCCATTCCTCTTCCAGGTACAATGGCCCCAACCTGGTTCTGAAGTATGACCGGGCCCAGAAGCGGCTGGTGAACATCGCGGTCGATGAGCGCAGCTCACCCTACTACGCACTGCGGGACCGGCAGGGGAACGCCATCGGGGTCACAGCCTGCGACATCGATGGAGATGGCCGGGAGGAGATCTACTTCCTCAACACCAATAACGCCTTCTCGGGTAAGGGCTGGGGCTCAGGCCTCTTCCTGCTTCCTATCTTCTCCCTCCCAGCACCAACTTGGGGAGGGCCGTGGGAACCCTGGCCCTTCCTCAGGCAACTGTCATCGTCCCCCTAGGCACTGCCCCCTGCTGCCGCAGGACCTCCCTGGGTCCCAGAATGACTTCTTCTTCTCTTGCGTGTGAGCCTGTAGGTCTCATCTCCTGAACCCCGAGCCTGGAGATGGACAGGGTGAGCAGAGACCGAAGCTCTCCCTCAGACTGTGTGTCCCTACCACTGCCTCCTAATGTGAGCCCTCCTGACCCCTCCCCTCCTCTCCAGCCCCACTGCCCTGCCCTGGCTCAAGCATGCATCACTCTCACCTGGGTTATGCCATGATCAGAAGATGCCCCTAGAATCAGCCTCCATGCTAGCTGTAGAGGACCTTTCTAAAATGTTCTGAAATCCTTCAAGAGCCCCACACTACTCTCAGCTGAGCTCACTTGTTCACTCCCCAAATTCTTGCTAAGCACCTACACTATGCCAACCTAGAGGTGCTGAGGACACAACCGTGAGGAAGACAGACCTTGAGTTCGTGGAGCCTTTTCTTGCAGGAGCTTCCCGAACTGAAGTGTGCATCCGAATCCCCTAGAGGTCTTGTGCAAATGCAGACTGACTTGGCAGGTCTGGGTGGGGCCAAGACCCTGCACTTCTGACCCACTCCCGGGCTATGATGATGATGCCTCTGGGTCAGGGACCACACTTTGAGTAACAAGGTCCTGCACGCTAAGGAATGGATGATGGAAATTGATGCCCAGAAGGCTAAATGACAGTGACAATAATAACAGTTAATACTTAAGTAGCACCTATTGTGTGTCAGACCCTGATCTAAGCATTTACATTAATTATCTCATTTAGGCCTCACACACCTCGATTAGTAGGTACTGGTAAATGCCACTGTACAATTGAGGAAACTGAGGCACAAAGAGGTTACCTGACTTGCCCAAGGCCATGCAGCTTGTAAGTCCCAGGATTCAAACCCAGGTGTCTGACTCCAGATCCATCCTCTTAATCAAGATGCTCTACAGCTTTTCTCAACCCTGTGTCCTCACTGCCTCTTGGAGAGCCTAGCTTGCAGTGGTTGCTCAGTGTCTCATGATTTGGGGGCTGTGCTCTTATGGCAGCAGATCAAGGTGGTTTCCCCACCCTGCCAGCCCCGCCAGCCGCGCCCGCCGCGCCCCCCCCAATCCCCTCACCGCGATGCTTGCATTTTCTCAGGCTCAGCTCTCAGGATCTCAGCCCAGGACTGTGGGGCTGTAACATCTCTGCAGAAGTCCCAGGTCACAGTGTCCCTCACCTAGGGTCACAGTGTCCCTAGGTGAGGGACACTGTGAGGGATGTAGGGGCCTGTGTCCCTGTGGGGCTAGGTTGAATGTGCAGTGGGCTCCTCCAGAAGGCAGCCCTCTTTCGGGTCAGCTTTGGATGAAGCCCTATGGTTCAGACTTGAGCAGTCATCATCCTGGACCTCCCAACCTCCTGGAGGCCGGTGACTGCCTGGCTATGAGGACCACCTTCCTTGTGCTCCACTCCCCACCCTGACACATATACACTAGCTTTCCCCTGAGCCACGACATTACCATTACTGGTTGTTGAGCCCAAGCCAGGATCCAGCCCCTAGACTGCCCCTGATGTTGAGTCCTGCAGTTGCATAAACAGGAGGGGAAGAGGTTGGGGCTTATGCCAGGGGCAGGGGCAAGCAGTGCTGTCTGGCTGGCAGCCAGACTTGTGTAGCCAAGAAACAATGAGCCACAGCCCTGAGTGGTGTTTTATGGGTTTTCATCTCATCTTGCCACCAAGTGAGGCCTGAGAGATGGTAATTATCCCTACACAAATATCAGGGCATGATTATGCAGCTGGATTTACTGCCCTCTCTCCAGCCAAGCCAAGATTGGATTAGGACACAATTAATTGATGGGCTGATCAACTCTTTAATGTGGGACAAGTCAGAAAGGGAGCAGCATCAAGGGATGCCTTTAGAAGGGTTGAGTCCCCAGGAAGTCTCCTGGAAGCTGGAGCGAGGAGAACTGTGGAAGTGTGGGCTCAGCAGGCAGATGCCAGAGGAAGGGGACAGACCATCCCCTATTCACCAAGCACAGAGCACCTGCAGTGGCAGCCACCAGGTGTCTCTGAAGCAGCAGCCCCTCCCACGCTCTTAGAGTGTTGCGTTGTGAATCCCAGAGCCCTGGTTCCCTGGCCAGGCTGCACATTAGGGTCACCTGGGGAGCTTTCAACACTCCCAGCTAAGCTGCACTCCAGTCAATCCCATCAGAACCTCTAGGAGGGGGACCCAGTCACCAGATGTTAAAGACCTCCAGGCGATTCCCGCATACACCAAGGTGGAAAGTCACTACCTCAGAATCATGCTAGTTTCATGCTCAGCCCCACAACAACCCTACTCATTTATTAATGCATTCATCCATTGGACAAATACTTACTGAGCACCTACTATTCTAGGGACTGAGGATGCTTCAGTGAATAAAACACAAAAATCCTGCCCTCGTGAAATTCACACTCTATCCTCAACACGGCCTTGCGTTTCTCTGGGTATCTGAGTCCCCTCTCCCAATCCCCTGCCTGGACTCTAAGCTCCTTGAAGGCAAAGCCTTGTATCGTTCATGTTGTGGCCCCCTTTGGCCCCAGCCAGACATTGCACATCCTAAGAGCTAAGTTAAAATTTGATAAATAAATCCCAGGAAGAACAGGCGGGCATGAGCTGTTGGGCCTGAGAGGAGATTTGCCAATTGAGGGAAGTCAAGAAAGGCAGACACAGTGAAGGCGCCAGAAAGGCCCTGGGCTCCTGAGATCGAGGGCATAAGTGTGCATTGGGAGAGGCCGGAGCCAGCCCCCAGGGTGGGGGTGAGGCAACAGTGCCCAGCAGCCTTAGTGCTGGCGACCTTCTGTGGGTTTGAGGGATGTCTGTGGGTTTTAGTTAATTTTTCAGTTGAGTGATCCCACTGATTAATCAACAGTGGGCGGGGTGTGGAGCAGGGACATTGTGCCATGTCAGCACTTCCTTGGGCCCAGCTGGCATGGCCTGGCCATTGCCACCCTGCCCACTCTCCAGGGGCCCCCAACCAGCCCAGGCATGCCCATGGCATTTGGCTGTGCCCATGGCATGCACCAGTGTGTTAGAGTGACATGTGGAAGCATGGTCACACTCTCCTCCCTTGGCCAGCCTTTGGGATGCTAGCATTGTAGTTCCTGGAAGAGGGCAAGCACCCTGCATCCCAACAACATCCTGTGGGAGTCATTTTGTACAAACCTGTTGTCTGCCCCTTATTTGCTGTGTGACCTTGGACAAGTTACTTGACCTCTCTCAGCCTCAACTCCTTCATCTAAAATCATGCCAACTTCTTAAGCTCAACTCCCACTAGTGGCGCCATAGACTATATCCAAAGCTCTTCCCATCACTTACAGCACCCCTCCTATGTGACCCGGGTTGCCTTTCTGACCTTCTTTCCTCCATTCTTCCTCTTACTTACTGCCTTCCCACCTGAGGCCTTCGTACTTGCTGTTCCCTCTGCCTGAAATGCTTTTCCCACTGATGTTCTCCAGGCTCACTCCTTCATTCAGGCCCCTTCTCCAGTGAGATCTTTCCTGAGCCCCATATCTAAAATTGTATCCCCATTACCCCCTGTGCCCTTAACTGGCTTTATTTTCCTTCACAGTACTGACCACTATCTGAAAATAGGCGATTTTTGTTTGTTGTCCATCTCTCCTACTAGGGTCTTAGTTCCGTGGGGGTGCCTTTGTCACTGCTGTACTCCAGATCCAAAGGAGTGCCTGTCACTTAGTAAGCATTAAATACGTATTTTTGAATGAACACCTGAGATAATGAATGAAAGCACTCATTACAGTGCCCAGGACTTAATAAGCACTCCACACAATAGCCGTTCTAGTCCTGTGGCTCTGAAGAAAGCCAGAGGCTCTCAAAGGGTCGTGGGCAGAGGTCCACAGGACTTCCTCCTGGCCTGTGGGAAACACAGACCATGGGAGCAAAGAGAAAAGGACCGCACTGTAACACTGTGCAGATGGGGGGCCCAGTGGGTCTGGGTCAAGGGCTGAGAATTGGTAAGTGGTTAAGGGAAAGGAGGAGGAAGACTGACCACCATCCCAGGAGGGCCTGGGCCAGGAAACTGGCTTATGGCTTCACCAACCTAGAAAAATACAAGCCACTGAGTAGCATCTCAGGCAACACTACTCAGTGAAACCAGGTAGGAGAGTGTGCAGGACGCAGGGGGACAAGAGACAAGTGCCAACACCTCCCTCCACATCCAGGAACCTAGGATGTTCTGCAGCTCCTGGTCAGAGCCCATCCCCTGGGAGGGGTCACACACTAGCTCACCCCAGCTGCTTCACTGAATAGCCCTGAGCACTCCCGCCCACATGAGCTGGTCTGGGGTAACGAAAGGCAGCATGGGTAGTGGATAGGTCAGTGTGAACTGTGAGCCCCACCACGACCGTTATTTTCATGCACTCAGTTCCACAAAATGATTGAAGATCTGCTATGTGCAGGGCACTGCTCTAATAATTTATGTGTCTCTCTCCTTTCTACACAAACAGCATGCCCAACTCATGGTTCCACTCTTTGCTCTTTTCATTTAACAATGCATTTTGGATTTGATTTCATGGCAGTACACAGAGAGCTTTCTCATTCTTTTTATGGTTGTATAGTACTCCACTATGCCCTTAATTTAATTGGTCCTCTATTGATGAAAGATTACTTGCAGTCTTTTGCCTTTTGCCCTTACAAAGCGTGCTACCAAATGAATAAGCTTGTACGACACGCCATTTCCCACAACTGCAGGCATATTTGTGAGTTCATAGAAATAGAATTACTGCCTCAAATGAATATACATGTGTAGTTTTCATAGCTATTGCCAAATTGTTCTTCCTAGGGCCACTGCTCAGGACATTCCTGTCGACCAAATATGCAAGCAAGCACTTTCCGACACTCCCAACACAATATTTCATCTATTTTTACAGTATTTGCTAATCTGATGGGGAAAAAATGATATCTAAGTATAGTTTTAATTTTCATTTTTGTTAAAATGAAGGAGACTGAGAATATTTTTGTATATTTGAATCTCTTGTCTGCTCATAGCCTCTGCCTATTTTTGTATTGATTATTGGTCTTTTCCTTATTGAGTTGTAACAGCTCTTTATAAATTAGGGAATTAGCCCTTTGTCTATAGGACAAGTTGAAAATATGTTTCCCTTGTTTGTCTTTTTTTTTTTTTTTTTTTTTTGTCTTTGCTCTTGGTGGATGTTGTAATGTGGAAAATTTTCCTTTTTATGGACTTGGATTTATCACTCTTTTCTTTTTTGGGCTCTGTGTCATACTTAAAGAGGTCTTCAGCAGAGGCTCTTGTAACTTCTTAGAGAGGAGAGGGAGCATCAGTCACCATGCTAGAGAGAAGGGTATTTGGATGGGTGGTACTTCCAGCCTCTTCTGCCTTCACAGCAGAGGAGCTGACTGCTCTTGAGAGAAGCACCCCTGGTCGGGCAGCTCCTCCACCTAGTCCAGTTCCAACTGTACCCAGATATCTGCACCTCACTACTCCAAGTGTGATGCATGGGCCAGAAGCATGGGAATCAGCTGGGTGCTCTTAAAAATGCAGACTGTTAGGCCTCACCCCAGACCTCCGAAACCAGAATCTGTATTTAATCCCCAGGAGCTTCCTGAACCCAGCAAAGTCTGAGATGTATGGCCCTATGGCTCCACCCTCTTTTCCTAGAATTCTCTAGGTCCTAAAATGGATTCTGGGTTCTCCTGATCCCCCAGCCAGATTTCACTTGGATGCAAAGTCCTGATTTGCAGCTCTCCCAGCATGGGCCAAAGCAGCATAATACGGAATATGGGGCCCCAGAGGCCATTCCCATGGTCCTAACAAGGAACAAGCTTCCTTGGGAACTGGGACTGCCTCCTACGAGCAACCCCAGCTCTTTAATAACATGAGAGGGGGCTCTGCAACAGACAGACCACCTCACAACAGCTGTGCAACCTTAGGCAAATGACCTAAGCCTCTGAGCCCCTGTTTCTTTCTGTGAAATGAAGACTCTATCTTCCTGGCACTGCTACGGAGAGCACTGAAGGAGCTGATGTGGGCAAAGTGCCTGGCAGGAGCTGATCGAGTTTCCCTCTTCACCTTGGGATGGGAGAAGGAAGGCTGGGGTCAGCATTTACATCAGGGACCCAGCACAGCCTGGGCTCCTCTTTTAAAATGTCCTTTGCCTGAATGAGTTCTTTCTTCCCCTGGAGCCATCACTGTCTTGCTGGTTTTCCATTGACTAAGTCTTATAAAGCCTTTTATACTTAACATCACAGTTGCCTCCTGAGTTGAGGATCTGCTGTGGTCATGTGCTGTGATTTCCTGGATAATGGTGGTGACGGTGATGGTGTTGTTATTATTCATTTAACTTATCATGCGCCAGGTATTGTTCTCAGCACTTTACATACGTTATCTAATTTAACCCTCACAACAACCTGATGAATAGGTGGCCGTTCTCATTCCATTTTACAGATCAGAAAAACACAAGTTCATGAGTTGCCCAAGATCCACCTAGAGGGAGGGTTGCTGGCTACTTCCCCAGCCCTGCTGTTTGCCTGATGAATGAGGTTGGAGGCTGAGGCCTCTGCCTTGCCACACAAACCTGCCCACCTTTCTCTCTACCACCAATACCAGACCATGAGTCAGGCCATCTCCCAGGTGGGGAAAGCCTCCTGGGGAGGAGGCATTCCAATCCAGTGATCCTTAGGAAGAGTCCTTTATGACACAACCTCATGCTCCCAGTGGCTCTAGGTGCCCTCTCGTTTCCCTTTTCTAGTCTTCTGATGCCTCCATCTCTGTCCCAAATGTGGCTTCTCCCTGGGACTCAAGGGACCCTGTTTATGGCCTGGTCTTTCCCTTCTCCCTAGCTCCAGACTCACTATTCTGTAAGCAGTCAAGCTTCATGGCCAGTGACCTCTTGGCCACCCCGTGGTCACTTTAAATGCAAACTGTCTGAAGCCAGGCTCCTGCTCACCCCCAGCGAGCTCAGTGTCCCTGCTTGGGTCACTGTTTCCACATTTTGGACAGCTCCCTCACTCTGCCGGCCACACTCAGCCAACCCCTCCTGCACTGGGGCTTCCTCCCCATCCCAATCAAGCCTGAGCTCCTACAAAAATGGCCACTCACTGCATTTTCTCCTTTGCTAGCACATTCACCCTTCACTCCACTGCCAACTTAATCTTCCGGAAACACTGTCTTCCCCTGACTTTCCCCAGATCAGAAGCCACAAATGGCCCCTTTGCCCTCAGTCCTGGAATTACTGGGTCTCCCCCGCCCTGCCATGCTTCGCCTCCTCCACCTGCACAAACCCCCCTCCCTGGGCAAACTTAATGTCCCCTCTGTGCCTTTTTCTCACCATCCTGCCTAAACTGTAGAGTGCAGTGCTGTTGTTACTCTGACCCTTCCAGTCCCAGTTCAGGTGCCTCCTCCCTCATAAAGCCCTCCCTGATCACAGCGACTCTTCCATCCTGATTTCAAGGCATCTCCCAGACATACTGTCTGGTTCTGCCCTGCTGGGCTCTGCCAGCTGTGGGATCTTAGGCAAGTCCCCTTCTCTCTCATGCCCCAGGCACTTCATGTGTAAAGGGGTCACGAAAATAGTACCCACCTCAAGGGGTTGTGATGAGGGTTAATGAGTGAATACACATGTATTGCCTGGTACCTGGCAAGTGCTATAGACGTGGCAGTATCATTCATTTCATGGCTGTCTCCTGGTATCTCCTTTACCGGTCCCTGGTATTGTGGATGGACTCTAAAAGCCCCTAGTCAGGAACCAAGGCGTACTTCCCCCGGCCTCCCACCGTATCTGGTGTAGCACCCGGCCCCCTGCAGGGCATGGTGGGCACCTGAGCCTCACCCGCAGACCCTTCCCTCTGGCCTCCTGGCAGCAAATGGCGGTTCTACTGGACTCTGAGACCTTCAAGCCTCCTTTAATGCCAAGATGCCAGAATCAGGATGGAAATGGGGATCACCAGACTTGCCTCTCACGGGGGCTGTGACTCCAGGGCCCCCTGCCCTGCCCCAAATGCCCTCCTGTTTCTCGCAGGCCTCTACCTTCTCAGTGTCTTTCCCCAGGGGACTCAAGAGAATACCTCTCTCCTGCTCCTAACAGCCTCACCTCTTCCCGAGCAGCTGCCCCCACCCTCTCATGAGGGACCCCAGGGCAGAGTGCAGCTCTTGTGCAGCTACAAGGAGCCAGAAGGCAGGACTGCATGCTGACATGCGCCAGGGGCCAGTGCTAGGTGTTTATTGCCTGTGCCATCGACCCGCACAGCTCGCTGTTTATCTGTCTTCCTGACACACCTAATTACCCAGGTTGCAGCTGCCAGAGCGTTTGCTCTTCCTAAATCACGGGCTCCCGTCTCTCCCGTCGCCCAGGCCTCCAGGCCTCTGCCTGCAGAAGGGCTGCCATTGATTTTGCCGTTCCCATTTCTGATCTACAAGGCTCTGCATGGCTGTTGCACATTTTACCTTAATTAGTTGATTCTTCTGGGCATCCCTGGTGAGCTCGGGAGCCAGGAGGCTGAAGAGGGGGAGAGGCCAACAGCACAGGCGCCCTAACACCTCCGGCTGAAAAGCTCTGAGCCTGACCAGACATCAGCACCTTAGGACGGCACCTTGCTAAGGACAGCACCAGTTACACAGAGCGCTTACAGGTGCTCTACAAAAAAGGGTTCCATGGCCAAGGAACATTTGGGAAAGGCTGGGTTAAATAAAATTAAACAGGTAATTCATTGCAGGACTTTTTGAAGTTCTAATAGATCAATGTCCAGGGGGAGTCTCCAAGAGGTGGGTGAGTGTGCCGTCTTTCCCAAGCTCACATGATCACAGAGTCCTTTCTCCAGGCACCTCATAGAGATCTGAGTCCCACAAAGCACACTTTGGGAAATGTTGCTCGGGGTGGACAGGAGGAACTGGAGGTGAGAAGGCAAACAGAGAGGGACAGAGTCACCTTAGACCGAGTTTCTCCTCTAGATAGCTAAGGCGGGAACTCGGCAGCTTGAGAAATTTCTCTCACTGAATCCAGAGGTGTCCATCAGAGCTCTGCAGAACCCCAGCTGCCACACCCATTTTCTCCCCGACTCCATGCCGGCCCAGGCTTCAGTGAACTGTGACCCAGGCATCTTAGGGATGAAGCTAGCTGGAGGTACAGCATCTAAAGGGGCCCTGGTTGGGCAGAGATGGGCAAGGGCTGCTTGCTGATGGTGAAGGCTGGAGACCCAGAAGCCTGCAGGGGCCATCCTCAGAGGCTCCCAGGCATCAGGAAGCAATAGCAAGCCTGCCACTGCCTCCAGGACAGCCATGATGATGGCGGCCTAAGTCCAAGTCCCTTCTCGAGAGCCCCGAAATCCAGAACCCTCTGAACACTTCAAGCGCATTTTTTAAGTTTTATGGGAAATTCAATTGATAGCAAAACCTGTCCTGGGCTAATCTGAGCTATTTATAGGCTTTATTTATCCCACTTAGGGTGAATATTCATATAATTCACTGCAGAAATATTAATGTGTTTAATTACAGAGTGCTGCCTCCATCCCTGCTGGGGGTGTTATGTAATAAACGGTGTGTGCACTGTGTTACCTTTCCAAAATCTGAAGGAAAAATATGCAAATTCCTGAACACATTTGACTCCCAGGAATTCTGAGGAGAGGCTGTGGACCTGGGGTCTCAGAGCTGCCGCCAAACTCTCTCCATGTGCGTTTCTCATGTAATTCCCACAATGACGCTGAGAGGGAGGCAGAGCTGTTATCCACGACTTTTAGATGAGGAAACCAAGACCTGGGGCCTCGCAGCTAACAAGCCTCAGATGTGGGATGCGACTCCGGCCGACTGGGTCGGGGCCCTGTGCTTTTGTCAGGGTGACCCACAACTCAGTTTCCCCCATGTGCATTCAGGCCACAGCAGCTCTGTGCAGGTCCCTTCTGGGCTCCACAGAAACAGGCCTGTGCTGAAGCCTCCACCTACAACCCCTGCAGGCCTCCTGGGTCTGCCTCCACTCAGCAGAAGGGACTTTTCCTCCTCCCTGGGTCAGGCTTCTCTGGAGGGCAGGCGGGGAGAGATGGTGCCGGTTCCCTGCTGTCGGGTGAGGACCCTTGAGGCCAACTCCAGACCTCACAGATGATGCTCCTGCTCCTGTGGGTCCTGCGGTCTCAGGGGGTCCCAGCGTGGGCCCCCTCAGAGATCAACCCTTTTGTCCCCTTCTGGGTGGAGCCACCTGAGGGGTCAAGGGGTCGCTTACACACTCTCCTTACCTATGCACACTCCCACAAGTACTCACGCTCATCCGCTCACTTCCACACACACACTTGACTGTTCTCGCACACTCTACACTCACACTCACTCTCACTCATGCCCACACTCACTCTCACTCATCCCGGCTCTCACACTCTCATCCCCGCTCTCACACTCTCATCCCCGCTCTCACACTCTCATCCCCACTCTCACGCTCACTGTCACTCATGCCCACACTCACTCTCACTCATCCCCACTCTCACACTCACTCTCACTCATCCCCGCTCTCGCACTCTCATCCCCACTCTCACACTCTCATCCCCACTCTCACACTCTCATCCCCACTTTCACGCTCACTGTCACTCATGCCCACACTCACTCTCACTCATCCCCGCTCTCACACTCACTCTCACTCTCACTCATCCCCACTCTCACGCTCACTCTGACTCATCCCCACACTCACTCACTCTCACTCATGCCCACTGTCTCACACTCACTTGTTCTTGTCCACTCTTATTCTCTGACACACTCTTACTCGCGTGTACTCACCACACACCCTCACTCACACACCCACTCTCATGCTGACACATACTCATTCTCAGCCATTGTCTCACTCTCACACCTACACACTCATTCTCATGCTCACACTTTTTCTCACGCACTTGCTTTCACATACTCATACCCTTTTTTTTTTCTTTTTTTTTTTTTTTGAGACAGGATATTGTTCTGTCACCCAGGCTGGAGTGCAGTGGCGCAATCACAGCTCACTGCAGCCTCGACCTCCTGGGCTCAGGTGATCCTCCTGCTTCAGCCTCCTGAGTAGTTGGGACTACAGGCACGTGCCACCACACCTGGCTAATTTTTGACGGGGAGGGTTTGTAGAGATGGGGTCTTGCTATGTTGCCTGGCTGGTCTAGAACTCCTGGGCTCAAGTGATCCACCCACCTCGGCCTCCTACCGTACGGGGATTACTGGCATGAGCCACTGTGCCCAGCCCACTCACACACTCTTACTCTCACTCATGCTGGCTCTAACTCCTGCATACTCTCACTCATTCACACATCCACACACACACATTCACTCTCACAATGCTCACTCTCGCTCATGCTCACACTCACACACTTCCCACCCTCACACACACCCACTCACAGAATCACTGGTTTTCACCAAACCCCTGCAGTGCAGGGCTGATGTCTAAAGAATCTTGGAAAGTAGTTCATCTATAACATTAGAAAAATCGTTTCTGTCGAAAAATAGCTACCACTTTGCTGAGGGGGACCATCCCAAACCTTTAATGTGCATCATCTCATTTATTCCTCATGGTAAACTTGACTGTAACTACTGTCATCCCCACTCACAAGTAGGAAAACCGAGGCTCAGAGATGCTGGGCAGCATGCCTCGAGTCTGGAGCCTAGAAGTAGAATCCAAGCAGAACCAACACTGGGGCTCCAGATCATTTCCATCACCCCGAGCTCTTGGCCCATGTGCCCCTGTGCCATGTTGTCTCTCCTCAGTCTAAGCCTGCTGCCTCTTCCCTGGCCCAGACAGTCAAGTTCAGGGTTCTGTCCCCAAGTCCACTCTTCCTCAAGCTCACCTTCCCCGATTCCTTCAGCTGCTCCTCTCCCTGTGTTTCCTGTCCAGCCCAGGGGGGTAGAACGAGGACCCCCCTAAACTACGAACACTCAGGGTCTTGCATTAACAAGAAATTAACTAAGGGTGATGGCAGAGGAGACAGCTCTGCCTTTCAAGTGGTCACTTGAATGGGCTTGAGGCCTCAGCAACCAGTAGTTATTCCCACTTCTCCAGAACAAGGCTTCTTAGTCACGAACAAGCTCCAGAAGGCCACAGACCTGAAATGACGTATGGCATGCTGTGTGGTGCAGACCTGCAACTCCCTGAGCTGAAGGTCCTTCACCTCCCTCCAGTTCTCAAAGGGGCCAGTAATCCAAAAGAGGTGAAAACCACTGCCTTCTGGGGCTCCCCAGTCCTGGGACCAGGGGCCTCCCAGGACTGCCCAAACTCATCACACCCCAGGCAGAACAACCCCTCATTTCTCTCTCACCCCGTCAAAGCTCGACTTCCAGCCCCTTCCTCAGGGCGAACTGGGACCTACCCATGAACCAGAACCATTTCTTCTGAGACCCAAATCAGGTAGGTCCTGCGATCCAGTAGAGAATGTAGGGACAGCACCTGGAGAGCCATCCTGGGTTGAGTTTGGATGTTGCCGTATTGCAGTCCCAGGAGCTCCTTGATGCTGTTGCAGGAGCACAGGGCAGGGCATAAAATCCAGCTGCTGAGGGTCATCTTGGACACACTGCAGCAGTGGCACTTCCTCCCTAGTTCCTGAGGCCTGGGCCAGCCGTCTTCATGAGGCTCAGAGTCTCTTCCCTCAACTGGAAACATGTGAGTTCTCCCCAAACACAGAGGAGTCTCACCTGCTTGAGGTCTTCCTTGCCGCAGATGACCCATCCTCCTCTGGTCTCAACCACCTTGTGAAAGGTGCCGTGAGACATACCCAGAGATCAGAACCGAGACCCTGATCCACTGTCCACCAGCCCTCCCTTTCCTCCTCTCTCCAGGGGTGGCCACGTACACCGACAAGTTGTTCAAGTTCCGCAATAACCGGTGGGAAGACATCCTGAGCGATGAGGTCAACGTGGCCCGTGGTGTGGCCAGCCTCTTTGCCGGACGCTCTGTGGCCTGTGTGGACAGAAAGGTGAGTGCAGGGGCGCGTGGGTCCTGGGGAGAAGCCATGTGAGAGCCAGGAGAGGAGCCACTGTGTAGACGTCCCCTGACAGAATGTCGGCTCCCGCGGTGTCTTGGATAGATTGGGTGTTAAATACCAACAACTAAGACTTGCAGAATGCATTCCTATGTGCCTTTCACGTCCTGTCTCCCATGCAGCCCTCCCAGAAACCAGTGAGGAAGCCAGCCAAGGGATCATTGTGTCCTCGGGACACTTGTGGGGATGAAAGCCTAGCTTGGAGCAGTGACTTGCATGAGAGCCCAAAGCAGATGAGTGTTGTGGCTAGGACGTGAACCCACCTCTTCTAGCTCTAAATCCTGCCTGTATTCATTCACTCAACTAACATTTATTAAGTGCCTCCTGTGTGCCAGGCACTGAGCCGTGGGGCCCTTCATAAATATTTACGGAATAAATGAATGCACAGTGGAGGGGTTCCTAGATGGGTGAGGGGAGGGTTGCCTCAATATACAAGTACTTTAGTTCATCAATAGCTCCTCCAACTTTTTCGTGCCCTGCAAGTGCACCCTACACAGAGGTGCCCCACCCAAACTGGATGGGGAGGAAAGACGGAGTGGGGAGGGGCATGAGCCACTGCAGCCATCTGCCCGGTGAGGGGACAGCCGCCCACCCGGGCTTAGGTCCCAGCAGGCCTCGCCAGAGCCAGCAGCTTGCTGCAAAGGTGATTTATTCCTCCTGTCACCTGCTCCCCTGCCGCCCACCTCCTTGGCTTTGTAAACAGTCATCGCTAAATCAGGGACCCAGCTGCTGCCCGGCTGCCACAGGAGTGTCTATGGCCCCCATTCTGGGGGCAGGGGCAAGAGGCTTTGGGATTGAGATGGCACTGAGGGGATTGGGGATTCAGTGTGAATCTTTACAGCAGGGGCCTCCAGGCCTTGGGAGAAGGCAGGTGCCAGGTATAAATATTTATTTCTTAACAAGCCAGTGCTGGGAAGAGAAGCCAAGCTGGGCTGTGAAGCCACATTTAGCCTGACCTGAATCTGTGCCACCTGGACTCCTGCCTGGTGGGAGTAGATGGGGAGGCAGCTCTGTGAACAGCCCCAGAGTGTGGGGTGGAGCTGGGGGGTGCCAGACCTGGTCACGGTTAGGGGCCTCTTCCCAGCCTCCTCCCGGTTTCCCATCTCACCCGTTCAGGACCAAGGCTTTTGACACTCAGCTAACGTGGGCAACTTCTCAGAGAACTGGGGGGAGAGGCATGCAGGTTAATCACAAAGAGATGCACTCTGTCCTAACAAGGTCATCTGCACACCCACGCATTTAACCACAGGACAAAGGCACTATGTGAAACGAAAAAAAAAAAAAGATGGACTGGCACTGCAGCACAGGAGGCAAGCATCCAGAAGCTTGCTCACACCCTGCTCAGCCCCTGACTTCAGTCTCCCAGGCCTCAGAGAACTAGAAAGAAGCCCTACGGTCAGTCTGCCAGCAGAGGAGCGTTGCTTTCTGAGTCCAGCCACCACCTTGGCCATCCCTGGGGCCTGAGGACTGCTAGGGGAGGAATGGAGAGAGGCCAAGGGCAGCCTGGAAGTTGAGAGAGAGGAATGCAGCCATGGTTCAGGAAAACACAAGAGCAAGGACAACAGTAACAGCCAACACCTCTTACACTAGGGACATGCCACGCCTTATGCTGCATGTTTTACCTGCCTCGTCCTACTGAGTCCTCATAAGACACCAGTGAGGTAGATGCCGTCGCTATCCGATTTGACAGATATAGAAACTCAGGTTTTGAGAAATTAGGCAACTTGACCTTGATCACACATGAAGCAACAGGCAAAGCCAGGAATTGAACCTTGCCTGCCTGAAAATGAAGATGCCTTTTTACCCTCCGCCTCCCCGCCCCGGGTGAAATGATAGCAGACACAAGTTTCTAACTTTATTACAGCACTCACCCTAGTCATCCTTCCTTAGCCCCATAGCCCCTACCTGGGGCGGGGCCTTTTAATCTAGCTACCTGGTCAGTGGTTCTCAGTGTAGCCTCTGGGCCAGCAGCAGCAGCCTTGCTAGAAATACACATTCTCAGGCCCTGCCCCACTCCACCCTCTAGACAGACTGAATCAGAAACTCCAGGAATGGGACCAGCAATCTGGGGTTCAGTTAGCCCTGCAGGTGACTCTGATGCATGCTGAAGTATGAGACCTTTTGCTCCATAAATGCCTCAGCCCCGCCCCCACTCTGCCATGTGCTGTTCTCTCACTCTCCCCTTCCACCCCTCACTCATTCTCTGCTCCAAACCCGGAACATCCGCTTGTCCTTTCTCTCCAGTTGCCTCATCATTCACCCACCTTTCTGGATCCAGCTCAAAGCTGATCTCTTACAAGAACGTCCTCTGATCAATAATGATTATGCCTCATGTTTATATAGCATTTTTATCTTTTCAAAGACTTTTCACATACATTGTCTCATTTCATCTTCTCAACAACCCTGCCAGGAAGCAGGGGGAATAGGATCTCCATTTAATATCTGAGGACATGCAGCCTGGAGGCAGCCAGGGATTTGCCCGAGGACAAGGAGCAGTTAGGGGCAGGCCCTAGACTAGGACCCGGGCTAATGGCCCTGGACCAGTGGTTCTCAAAGTGTGGTTCTCAGACCAGCAGTGTCAGCATCATCTGGGAACTCGTTAGAAATGCAGATTCTCATGGCTCACCCCAGATCTGTTGGTCAGAAACTCAGGGGATGGGGCCAGATGTTTAAAAAAAAAAAATTGTGTTTTAACGAGCCCCCCAGGTGATTCTGATGTAGGTTAAAGTGTGGGAACCACTGCATTGGCCCCAAAGCTGCAGAAACATCTTCCTTCCCTTGGAATCATCTCACCCTCCCAGAATGACTGTGGTCAAGTTCACATGTGAATTTCTGCAGTCTTCTACAACCATAACACATCTGTGTTTGTCAGTTTGTACCCCCGATAAATCAAAGTAAGGAACTAGGTATAACTGAATTTTGTAAATATCCTAATTTCTAGCAGAGTGAATTTCAGTCCATTGAACTTATTGCTCATTTGTTGATGAGATTGCTGCCAGCTGGTAGGGTTGGGAACGGTTTGTGATGGCTCACTTTCCTCTTTGGCCCCTTCATTCACTTTTCATCCAGTCATTCTGCACAGCCTAGGATGGCTGAGAACGTCTCAAAGTTCTCCCCTAATCAAGAAGCCATGTTAGGCCAGGTGTGGTGGCTCAAACCCTTAACCAGCACTTTGGGCATCCAAATCGGGAGGATAGATTGAGACACCAGGAGTTCAAGACCAGCCTCAGCAACATAGGGAGACTCTGTCTCTACAAACATACAAACAAACAAAAAAAATTAGCTGGGTGTGGTGGTGCACACCTGTAGTCCCAGCTACTTGGGAGGCTGGAGTGGGAGGATCACTTGAGCCCAGTCGAAGCTGCAGTGAGCCTGAGTGACACAGGGAGACCCTGTCTAAATAAATAAATAAATAAATAAATAAATAAATAAATAAATAAAAGGCTGTAAAGCAGTGCATCTCAAACTCCAATTTTGCACAGGAATCACATGGCAGTCGTGCTACAATGCAGATTCTGATTCAGCAGGTCTTGGGGGGTGGTTGCTAAGGGTCTATATTTCAAACATGGTCCCAGAGGTCACCAATGCCACTGGTGTAGGGACCACTTTGAGTAGCAAGATTCGTAAAGCACAGATTTCCAGGTAGCAGCATAAAGACTCAGATAACCAAAAGAGAAGGAACAGAGCAATCTGTAGGGAACAAATTTACCACCTTCTCCAGCTTCATCCCTTGACACTCTCTGCCTTGCATTTTATATTCCAGCAACATTGAACTAACTGCTGTAGTTTCTCTACATACATCCTCCTCTTTCTCATCTCTACTTGGAAGGTTCTTTTCCCTCCAATTCACCTGACTGAGACTCCTTTAAGAAAAGCTTTTCGGAACTTCCCATAGTTAGGTGCCCTTCCTCTGGGTTAGGAGCTCCTCTTCTATGTGCCCAGGAAATCCTGTATGTGTTCTCTGCCATATGCTTGTATCATTGTTGATACATCTGTGTCACCCAGGAGACTCTAACAGGAAACTCTAAGCTCCCTCCTTGGCCTCACCCACCAGTCAGACAGACTCATGTGGCTCTTAATCAGCTTCCTCAAAGAAAATGATCCTCAAAGAAAATGAGCCAAGCACAGTGGCTCACACCTGTAATTCCAGCACTTTGGGAGGCTGAGGGGGGTGGATCACTTGAGGTCAGGAGTTCGAGACCAGCCTGACCAATATGGTGAAACCCCGTCTCTACTAAAAAATACAAAAATTAGCCGGGAGTGGTGGTGCATGCCTGTAATCCCAGCTACTTGGGAGGCTGAAGCAGGACAATCGCTTGAACCTGGGAGGTGGAGACTGCAGTGAGCCGAGATCACACCACTGTACAGCAGACAGGGCAACAGAGTGAGACCCAAAAAAACAAACAAAAAACACCAAAAAACCCACAAAGATACAAAGTCGCTGACCAGTTCAGTGGAACAAGAATTGTGCTCATGGTGCCAACGGATGAGAAATTGAAGCAAGGAAAGACGACCACTAGTCTTGTTGCTGTGAGCTCAACAGTTTCTCTTAGGTCCTTTTAGGTTTATGACTTGTCTTTCAAACTAGACTATAGGCAACCTATGGTCAGGGACTTTGTCTTCAGTACATTTATAACACAACACTTGGCACATAGAGCTTAAGAAATATTTACTGTCTAATTAATTGGAAAGAAGTGATGAAAAGGATGAGAGAAAAGCCAGAAAACTGATTTAGAAAGTGTGTGGATCTCTTGGGAAGAAGTCATCCATTGAAGAAATAGCACCATTATAATAACAGGCAGAAGAGAAGAGTCTTTCATCAGCAGTGTTTTGGACTAGAGAAGAGAATGACTCTTGCATGGAGCTGGTGTCCAGGGCTGCTCCTGGATGCAAAGGGAAAAGCAAATCTTTGAGACAGTGTTATAAAGACAGAAGTGATATTATCTTTCTTCCTGGTAATACAAGGGAAATAAGGGAATGGGAGAGGGAAGTAGGACCCCTGCAAATTTGTGCCTCTTGTGCTACCAAAACAAAGGAATGAAGAAGTGCGGGGTGGGAACAGGGGGAGGGAGATGGTTCAGGAATTTGCTTGTCATCTTGGCTGGAGTGAGCTTGAATGGGAGAGAGAGACTGAGAATAATGGGAACTGGTAGATCAATCAATCAGCAAATATTTATTGAGCAGCTACCCTGGCTGGCAGCTGGAGAGAGCTCAGCTGGAGGGAGGCACATTAGAAAATTGTCTATAAAAAGGTGGTTGTGGGGGAGAGGGAGGGATGTGTTCTTCTGGAACAGGATGGAAGGAAAAGCAGGCTGCTTTGTTGTACAACTCCTGGGAGCGTCATTCACATGGTAGCCTTTGTGAAAAGCCCCTCTGGAAGTGCGCCATGCACAGCCTGCAAGGCCATTTGCAACAGACCTGGGGAGAAGAACCCAACCCTGTGAAAGAGCTATGGTCCTACCTGGGGGTGGGGAGGGGGCGGTTTCTGGGATGAGCCAAGGTGGGCCTGCTCACCGCTTCCTTCCCTTCCTCCTCAGGGCTCTGGACGCTACTCTATCTACATTGCCAATTACGCCTACGGTAATGTGGGCCCTGATGCCCTCATTGAAATGGACCCTGAGGCCAGTGACCTCTCCCAGGGCATTCTGGCGCTCAGAGATGTGGCTGCTGAGGCTGGGGTCAGCAAATATACAGGTATGCAGAGTGACGTGGGAGGCGGTGTGCTGGAGGGGCTGGGGCTGGGGGCCAGGGCCCTGCAAGGCTGAGTCTAATTCATCAGAGACCACAAGGAAAGGGTGGCCTTATGTCCCTGGGGAGGGGAGATAAAGGCTCTATTCCATCCTGCCACCCACAGAAGGCTTCTCCCACAATGCCTCTCCAAGCATTGGTGAGATATCTGTCAGGTATGAGTTTTGGGGTACCCAAGAGGGGACATCTGACTTGCTGGAAAGTGGCATGTGAGAACACCACAACATCATTCTCTCCCTGGAACCTCTTGCCCCACTGCCTCTGGTAACCTCAATGATGGGTGAGCAGGTTCTGTAGGAGAAAACTGACAAATCACAAAAGCCGAGATTTAAAGCATTCTTTATTGCCAAATCGCAGATGAAATTATTTACTTACACATAAGCAACCAGGAATTGAGTGCTAAATCCCTAGGCTTCAACTGGGTCCCGTCTCAGATAACTGAGCTCAAAGAATTGTGTTCTTGTTCCAAAACCTCTCCAGCACTTTTTTTTGAAGTCATGCTCCCCCTTCATCTTTCTGGATGGGGGACCTATTGTCAGACTCTCTGACAGGGAGATCTTTCTAGGGAAGGCGGTTTTTCTAATTCCAGCACGGCTGCTGACTAAACTCTGATAATCTGCCAATAGACTGCTGATGGCAGAGCAATCCAATTCCTGTTTTGGGTGCCAAAAATCAGGAAGCCAGAGCTGTACACAACAACTTGTCATGTGAACTTAAGCCACATTCATACCCGACCTGCACTTGGGACAGACAGATCCTCTTGTTGGTCAGCCTTCCCGACATATCCATCCCAACGTGTGCAGCAGAGGCTTCCAAAGTGGCAGCCTCCCTCAGTCTGAATCCTGGGGCTGGAAGGATGGTTGAGGGGTCCTTTGGGGCACCCCCCTACCTCCAGACACCTGGGTGGTGGCATCATCTCAAAGTCCTGCCCAGAAAGGGTTGTCACTGCCTCTCCTGAGTTTATGATGCCTTTCTCTAGCCACCTTTCACCCTGGTGAAAGGGGGAGATTAATGTTGACCTGTCTTGCAAAGTTTGTGGGAACAAATGACTAGACAATAAAATGGTTAGCACAGCTCAAGCCCCGTCTAAGTGCCTGAGAGCTCTGCGCGTGAAGGTACCATGGAAAGGCTATGTCAGTAATAAACCATGTTTCCCCCGGAAAAGAAATAAACATGCAGGCGCTTCAGCCTAGATTTGTACAGTCAATTTTTCTGAATAGTTCCCAGTTCTGTGCACTGGGCTGGCTTGGCAATTAAGTGCCTTGATCTTGCAAGGGAAGGGGGGTGCACTGGGGGGATGAAGCACTTGAAAATGACGAGGTGGAAGGGAGGCAAGGACTGGGAGAGCAGGCTAGACACAGAATAAAAGAACTTGGAGGTTGCGGCTGGGTTTGAGCATGAAGGGGGCATTGTTCACGCTGGCTGGGCTGGCACAGAACCGAGGAGGGGGAAGGAGGAGACCCAGAGGAGGCAAATGAGGAGCACGGTGGGGATGGAAGCACCAGCCAACCGTGCCGGCTGGGCTGGAAGGACGGGCGGTTCAAGGAAGAAGCAGCAGCTTTGGTGGAGGAACGGAGGGAGGCTGGGGCAGCTGGCGTGCCCAGAGGACATGTTCGAACAGCTCTGCAGACTTCCAAAAGCCATTTGGCTGACAAGAACCTATTTGGCCCACCATGTTACTATTCTGTCTGCCCGCCTTCTACAGCCCACCCTTTCCCTGACCGCCAAGCCCCCCAACACTACCCTGCAGCCCCCCTTGTCACTCAGCTAATGACACATGGACATCTGGCTGGAAAACTAGCTCAGAAGAGTACCCCCCACCCCCGAGCCCCAGGAATAGACCCCAAACGTAAGGGCCGCCATACTGAGCCCGGCCTGATAGCTGAGGCTCTGGGCGCATGGCCAGCGCTCAACACCACTCTGGTGCCAGGGGGCCGGAGAAGCTGGGAGGAAAGCAAGCGGAAGGGGCAGGCCATGTCCAGATGTGCACTCAGGGAGCTGGGAGGTCCCTGGAGCCAAGCCACACAGCACCTGCCTGCTGGAGGGCTGTACGACCTGGGAGAACCTCCCATTTTACAAAGAACAGACGGAGATCCAGGGATGAGAAGGGACTCGCCCAAGGTCACACAGGAGGTTCGTAGAGAGCTAGCACTTAGAGCCCCATCTCCTCCTGCTGCTTAAACTGCCACAGCCCGCTGACCTTTCCGATGACCTCCAGCTTGAGAATCCTGCCAGCCTACAAGACAGGAGGGGCTGTGAGGGGAGGCCCACACCCACTGGGATGACAGCCCCGGGCTGGCACCTGGACTTGAGGCAGCCCCAGCCAGGTGGTTGTGGCTGAAGCAGCTGCCTGGCTGAGTGTTCAGGACAGCGGGGGAGGTCCAGCCACCCCAGGGTAGGCCGGGCAAAGGTGCTACCCAGGCACTGGCCCTCAGCACTGCGGAAGGGGGAGGGGAGGCCTCCTCTCTAGACATTATCCATTCACGCGGCTGCTGCTGCTCCGCTGGGTCACAGTGCCATCTAGCGGCCACCATGCCGGCTCTCGGGGGACTCAAGGGCCCCGGGAGCGTGGCCGAGCCAGAGATTGGGAGAGAGACTGGGGCAGTAGGAAGACCACTCTCCCATCCCCTGGTCCCCAACTTCCCCAGCTTCTTGAGGCCGCTTGAAGCTGGGACAGTGCCGGGAGCTGCCCTGCCTGGGAATCCTGGGAACTGGGTTCTGGACATGGCCAAGGCCCTGGCATGGAACCAGATGGAACCAGAGGAGGGGAAGGTGGGAGGCAAGAGTCCTGCACTGCCTTTGCGGTCCAGACCCCAGTGACCTTGGGCATGCCCCTCAGCTTCTCTGAGGGCACTGAGCTAACAGGTAAGGGGACAGGGTCTGGAGCCAGGCCACAGGTGCAGGTCCAGCCTACCCTGTGCATTACAGCCTAGGCAGTAGTGGGCAAACTATTCTCCCAGCCTCAGTTTTCTCACCTTCAAAATGGGAGTGTTGTGAGAATGAAAGGAGGTGCACATGGGACATGGCTGGCACATGGCCTGGTACACGGGCAGTGCCCACCTAGTATAGCAAATACCAACACCTCCCACTCTGAGGCTCTGCCAGAGCGATGCCAGGGCCCTCTGCTGGGCACCTCCTGGGTACAGGGAGCACTGTGCAAGGTACGGGGGATGCATAAGAGAAGCAGGCCCAGCCCCTGCCTGGGAAGCATTCTCTGTGTGTCCCCCCAAACCTCCAGTCCTGGGCATAGCCAGCGGCATCTTCATCCCCATTCCCCGTGGAGTCCATCTCTGTTCTCCTTCCTGCCTGCCCTGCCTCCCCCAGGCCTCGCCTCCTCCCCGGGAACTCTGCATTTTGACCTCACCCTTTGAGGCAGCATCTGTCCAAGCTGCAAGGTGGTGATTAAAGAAGCCTTAAAAGAAATTTGGAAAGAAAATGAAGGTGGATTTATGATGTCGGGTGGGGAGTTTTGCTGTTGGCTGGGAGCAGTGTGGAACAAAGCAGAGGGCAGACCTGATTTATAGGAAGTCATTATTGAAGGAGACGGAGATGCCTAAAGCCCAGCTGAGGCCTTCTGGCAGATCCTCACCAGTGAGCTCAACCAGGGGCCGCAGAGTGGGGGCCAAGGGGCCTCCTAGCTTCCCAGGTGGGTGCTGTCCTTTCATCGGGAGTGAAGCCAGATCTGACAGCCGGGCAGGGCTGGAGTGACAGGCTCCCCAGCCAGGGCCCGGGACCCCCAGGAAGTGCAGCACGGGCCTGCCAGGGGTACCCAAAGCCCAGGACACGCAGAGACCTTTTCCCTGGGGTGTCAGATGCATTTGATGAGTATCGGGGGGAACATTATGTTTCTTTTAAAACAAACACAGATATGTTATAGAATTGAAATGTAATTTTTGTGTGCATTTTTCTCAACTAACACAAGAGATTTTAAAGAAATGTCAAGCTTGTGGGTAGCCACTCCGGCTTATACCCCCAGGCTACACCCCCAGGCTTTGCCAGTGCAAATCCCTCCTCTGTCGAGAGGAAACAAATGATGGGGTCTGTCCTGCTGCCCCACCCCTTGCCTTAACATTCTGCAGAGACAGGGCAGGAAGGATGAGAGTGGGTGTATCCTTGTCTAATACCTGCCACACAGAACAGTCAAGTCCTGCCCAGCCTCTGAAGGCTCCCAGAAGGCTTGGGAGTGGCAACACCAGCACCTACAGTTATCTTGCCTTATAATTTTTCAGGAAATTTAGGATGACAGACCCTGTTACCATTCTGCACTTGATCCTCACACCCCATTCTCCAGCATGTGTACACACACTCTCTCTCTGTCGCTCTCTCTCTCTCTCTCTGTGCCCATTCCTGCATCATGTTTCCAGCATTTCTGCCCTACTCATTTACAATATCTTGGATGTCTTGACAGCCTGCGAATCATGGCATTCACCAGAATCCTGTTTCTATTAAGGTCTGAGCAGATGGCCAAGTTCCCTGGCTGAGGGGGCTCACCTCAGAGTCTCCGCTGATGCAGAGGGTGCAGGGCTAGATGGGCACAGGGATCGGCCCCCAACATGCTTATCTTGTGTCCACCCTGGAGGATGCATTCATTGCAAAGTAAGCTAGTAGCAGTCTTGGAGATCTTCTCAATTCCCACCCAGTTTACAGGAAGGAAACTGAGGCCTGGAGAGCATGCTTCCCGTGATCCTGCAGGAGGGGAGGCACAGAGGCCAGGCAGGAACCAAGAGGCTTTACCTTAGCACCGCGAATCCTTGTGCTGCCTCATCCCTGGGTCCTCAGACCCACAGCTTGGAGAAGTTCAGCTGCATGCACACCCTCCCTCCCCACCACCTTTCCCTGTCTCACACCCCAGTCCCTGAGGGCTGGCCCAGATGCAGTCTGAGAGATGGATTGCCTGCACCTGACTTGTACTTGGGTCTGCATTGCCAGCGTGCCAGGGCTCAGAGGTAGAGGGATGGTTCTTGAGGACAACCAAGGCTTCCCTATGGGGGTTGGGCCCAATGAACAGATGATCAGAGTGCCAGAATGTGGCTAGGAGAGATGGGGACCTCGAAGGGGCATTTCCCCCTTTAACCCCACCCCCTACCCAGCCTGGTGGGCAGGGTGAGCAGAAGCCTTCAGCAGGGATGGGCAGGGAGGAGCAGTCACACCCCAACAGCAGAACAAGGAGGTCTTTGAAGCCTGAAAGTGCTGGGAAAAATAAAGGGATATTATTCACCCAGCAGGTGGTAAATAGTCCCAGCTAATGACTATGTGGCACCTGACATTTTCCAAGGCACCTTCCAAAAACCAGCTCACTTAATATTTATGACAGCCCCGAGAAGGAGCCATTATTATTATCACTCTTATGTTCTAGCTGAGAAAACAGAAGCCCAGGAAGGTTCAGTGATGAGCCCAAGGTCACACAGCTCAAACTTAGACTTTCTGACCCCCGGTGCTGTGGTGTCTCCCACCACCAGCACTGCCTCTCCAGCCCCGAGAGAATGCGCTGGCTTCAAATTATAAAAGAAATAATTATGCAAGGTGGAGTTAATTCCCTGTTAGAACATCATTCTCCAAAGCTAAATAAAGATGTTCCTAACTGCCCCCTGGGTGGCCGAATTTGGTGTGTACTAAACCAAAGATGGTTTAGTACACACCATCTTGGTTAAGAGATGGAGGAGAGGGAGGGTGTGACAAAGGAGAGAGGAGAGGAGGGGAAAGCCCTGGTAGAAGACATTTGCTGAATAATTGGCCTTTGACATTGGCCTGGCAGGGCGTAGGCATGGCAGCCTACATAATGATGGGTGGATTCTATTGGTTTGAAGAAGATTTGCTTGTCGACCTGGGAGTCATTTCCCTGTGGCATCAGTGAGGGGTGCAGGTACCTGGCTGCCCCACTTCAGCCCCCAGTTGGGCCTCCATCATAAAGCTGCTGGGGCTGGCACCCAGGAGGCCAGCTTCCTGACTGTCGACTCACCTGCTCCCCAACTATGCAGCCAACTTGCCGAGAAGGAGGTGTGGGTAACATCTCTGTTATGGTCCGGTTGCCATGGCAATAAATTGTGGCTAATTAGTAGTGTGGTTACCATGGCAATTTTCTAGTAATTACAGGTTACAAATGGTACAAGGCTTCAACCCAACCCAATTAGTTAATTAGAAAGATTTAGAAATTTGTCCAAAAGGGAAATAACCTGCTTTGTAGAAAATGAAGGGAATGTGTCACAGCTTGGGAGCCAGAGGCAGAGAGGAAATTGGAGGATGTGGAAGCGGAGGAAGAAGGATGGAGCTGCGTGGAGGCAAGTCCCTGAGTCCCACCTGGAATTTCCAGGGGCCCGGGCAGGGCTGAGGGATTCTCACAGAAGCTGGTAAGACCAGGGCAGGGACAGCTGCCAGCAACCACTTAGTGGCATCTCTTTTAATGGGCAGAGGTGGTGCCCAGGTTGTGACCCCACATCCTTTCCTGCTGGCTTTAGGACAGGCCTCTGGAAGCCACCCATGCCACTCCATAGCTCCCATCATGAAGAGTGGATGCTGTGTCTTGGAGGACATTCCAGAGGAGCAATGTGAAGTCAGCGGCTTCATTTTCATGTGGCTTGGGCTCTCTTTGGCAGCTAATGAGATTATCTGGGAGGAATCTGGGAGGCATCCAGCCCAGAATGTGTTAACTATGAGCGCAATAAGAGTGGCAGTGCCATTGCCCCACCCCATCTCCCTGGCCCCAAATGCCAGCTCTGGTGGGCAGGCTCCATTTGCATAGGCGGAAAAGGCCCCATGATTTCCCCTGGGGGCATCTCTCAGAGGATGGGAGGCACCTAGAGACCAAGAGAACCCCTGTCTCAAATAAGCTTGGTCACTTTGGGGAAACCTCTGCCCCATCCAGAGGCAGGCCTGGCCTTTCTTTACACAGGTCTACTTGAGCTTTCGTTTATTTTTTTAAAAATCAAGTTCTTCTGGAGTGCTCTAATAACTCTTCTTATTATAGTAAACAACCTTTAAAGCAGTACTTTTCAAACTTTTATGCGCACATAAACCACCCAGGGGTCTTGTTAGAATGCAGGTTCTGATTTCATTAGGGGCCTGAGATTCTGCAATTCTAGCAAGCTCCCAGGTGACACTCCTGCAACTGCTTCTCAGACCTGGCTCTGAGCAGCAAGTCTGCAGCATCCACAGAGCCCTTTCATACAGCTCATCGTAAAACATGATGTTTTGAAATAATGTAGACATTGTGGAATGGCTAAGTCGAGCTAATCAACATATGCATTATCTCACATACTTTTTTGGGGGTGACAACACTTAAAATATACTCTCTTAGCAAGTTCAAGTATGTAGTGCATTCTTATTAACTAAAGTCACCATGTTGTACAATGGATCTCTTGAACTTATTCCTCCCATTACACTGAAGTGTTGTATCCTTTGACCAACATTTCCCCAACACCCCTACTCCTAGCCCCTAGTAAACACTATTCTACTCTCTGCTTCTATGTGTTCAACTTTTTTAGATTCCACGTATAAGTGAGATCATGTGGTATTTGCTTCTCTGTGTCTGGCTTATTTCACTTAGCATAATGTCCTCCAGGTTCATCCACGTTGTCACAAATGACAGGATTTTCTTCTTTAAGGCTGAGTAATACTCTATTATGTATATATATCACGTTTTCTTTATGCATTCATCCATTGATGGACACTTCGTATCTTCATTCCATATCTCAGCTATTGTGAATAATGCTGCAGTGAACCTCAGAGTGCAGATATCTCTTCAACACACTGATTTCATTTCCTTTGGATATATATACCCAGTAGTGGGATTGCTGGATCATATGGCAGTTCTATTTTTAATTTTTAAGGAGCCTTATACTGTTTTTTATAATGTCTGTACTCATTTACATTCCCACCAACAGTATACAAGGTTACCCTTTTCTCTACACCCTTGCCAACCCGTGTAATCTTTCATATTTTTGATAATGGTCATTCTGACAGGTGCATCTTTCCTCCTTTGGTCCTCTCAAAACCCCAAAGCAGAAAAGGCAGGTCGGACTCTCCCCCATTTTACAAATGAGGAAACTGAGGCTCAAGGGTAGCGTAAATTGCCCAGGGTCACAGAGCTTGTTAGAAGCCAGGCTGGGGCTAGAATCCATGTCTTGATCCTGGTCGGGCCATTTTCTCACAGTATTTCCAGCATTTGGGGGCGTGGCTGAGGGAAGGCTTTCTCGGGGCAGATTTGTGTTCCTGGGAGCTGGAGGTGGGGCCTGGTAAGCAGAGAGCCTTCATTTGAAACCCACTGGGTGGGGGTGGTTTGTTCAGGATGTATTAAGGTTAGACTTCTTGACGTGGATAGCTCAGATTTGATCTTAGAAACTTCAAAGCCCAATGTGGAGCTGGCTTGATTTCTGTCCGTTTTAAAAAACATATATACTTTATTGGATTTCTTCCTTTCAAACTACAGAAGCAGTTCTTGTTGCAACAAGTCAAACACTACAAAGACATTCAAAGAAAAAAGGCCAACTATCATTTCTCTTTCCCTCCCCAAATCCTACCCCATCAAGGAAGGTAGCCAGTGTTCACAGCTTGGGGTGTGGCCTTTCCCACTTCTCTCCAAACTGAATAACTCTGCACAAACATGTGTATTCAGAACTAGCATGTATTTTCCTATTTTAAAAAATAAAAGCAAGATCACACAATACCATTACTTGGTGAATTGCTGATTCTTTCAACCATATATCACAGGCACTCCTCCAAGTCAATCCATATGGATCCATGCAGTCTTTTTACTGCAGAATAGTTTGTCATATGGATGCTCCGTAATCCATTCAACCCGTTCACTATTGATGGACGTAATTGTTTAACGTCAAACAAAGCAAAGTAAGCATCCGCATACCTATAGCTGGGACCTATTCCTATTGATTCTCAAAGCTGGGACATACCCAGTGGTCTTGACCAGCATATGTATGACTCAAAGTGAGAGTCAGGAGGCTGTTGGGGGATCTGTGACTTGACCAAAATGGCATGCTTAGAGTTGGGTTTAGGATTATTGTGGGTTTAGATTTAAGATGATTGTTCAGCCACTTCTCTTAGAAGGGGAAGGCAGATGCTGGCCTCTGTGTGGGGTCCAATGCCCAGCTGAGCTCCTTCCTTCCCTCTTCATCAGTGTTGTTACCTTCCACGAAGGTTCGTGGAGACTATGAGTCCAGATTTAGGCTCAGGAAAGCACGGGAAGCAGAAATCCCCCCAGGCTTCTCTGAGGATACTCTGCTACAGTTCCCCCCAGGCCTCAGAGGCAGCCCTGTCCTCCAGGTGGGCCTGGGGCTTTGCTTCCGCCACTCACTGTGGGTCGATGTCTTTTCTAGGGGGCCGAGGCGTCAGCGTGGGCCCCATCCTCAGCAGCAGTGCCTCGGATATCTTCTGCGACAACGAGAATGGGCCTAACTTCCTTTTCCACAACCGGGGCGATGGCACCTTTGTGGACGCTGCGGCCAGTGCTGGTGAGTGGAGGCAGCCATGCCCTGTGCACCCTGACCCCTCACCCCAGGCCCACAGAGGACTCCAGACTGCCCTGCCCCCTCCAGGATGGTCTCTTCTGGCTGCGGGGAGAGCAGGGCAAGTCATCGTCTGCACCACACAGAGAAACGCTGCTTGTCACTTCCTATTCCTTAGCTCCCATGGCTCCAGCCACAGGGAGTGTTTGCTGCTGGGGAAAGGGGTTTGAAACTCCTGCCAATTGTTATCTTCCAGTACCTGAGATTGCCCGCGACCCTCCAAGTCCTGCTTGTGTCTCTCAGCATCAACCTATCCTCCAAGCTGCCTCTCCCCACCTTGGCCCCCTCCCACATTTATCTTCAACATTCAGTTCAATACAGTGAGCATTCATGGAGCCCTTGCTAAGTGTCAGGTTGGCACTGGGAACCAGGGATGCCCACTTGAATCAGGCTAAGACCACCCCCCACACAGAAAAGGCAATGACATTCTAGAAACAGATGTAAACAAAAATATCCGGCTGTAATAAGAAGCAGGATAAAAGCCACACAAAATAGTGCCCCAGGCCCCCAGCTGTGCTCCTCCTCCTTCCTCTGCACTCATCCCCAACCCACCTCAGGGCCTTTGCACCTGTCATGGCCTCTGCCTGGACTGGCCTCCCGCTTCTCCACCTGCAGAACGTCTGTTTAGCCTTCATCATTCACCTCAAATATCACCTCTGCAGAGATTTTCCTGACTCCCTGTGCCACCTAGCAGAGACTGGTCCTTCCTCCTCCTGCTGCCCCTGGCATGCACTTCTTACTCAGGCTCCACATTGCCATCATGGTTTGTCTATGAGCTTTACAAGGACCAGGTCCCAGTTCTATTCATTCTTGACACAAGGCTTGGCATCCAGTGCCCACCGGTAAATTCTGCTGAATGACAGAGTGGACACTTCCTGCAAGTTTTTGGATGTATGATTACATCCCACGTGCCCCTGACCATTTTCCCCGACCTTGCCAATGAATGGGAGGTTTGATTTCACCTCCTTCTTGGAGGCATGGGGAAGAGCTCTGGCCTGCAGCAGTGGTGAGTGGGATCTAGACACATAGATCAAGGGTCCTGCAAGCTCTGGCTGTTGCCAGCAGTTCACATCGAATCCCTGCACATGTGCCAATCTGTTCTCTTGGATTCTTGGACTTACGAGTACCTACCACCCCAGCTTTCTGCCCTGGAGCTCCACTGTGGGGACTTACTGGCCCAGAATGCACACCCACCCCAAGCTTTTTGCCATTCAGCCCCCAACCTTGCCTAACCTCTTATCCTTCTCTGGCAAGGCAGAAGTTGGACTGCCCTGGCCTGTCCTCCCCCTGGCTCACCCCTCCTAGTGCTATCCTTTGGCAGCAAATTTTCTCATTGCTGAAAAATCATAAAGCAAAGGGGAGGGAATAGTGGAGAAAACCTAGAGGATTTGATAAGGTGTTAAAGAGATGGAAGCAGAGGTGAGCGAACAAGTTGGAGTAGGAGAAGGTATCAGGCGGAAGGAGAGAGGCAAGGCGCTAGGCCCGTAATTGAAAGTCAGAATGATTGCAGGGGTTTAACAAGACATGTCAAGAGGGCATTCATCACCCAAACAGATGCTGCTGTGAAATGCAGCCTGGCACCGATTATTCCTGTGAAAGGGAACCAGCTCCTTGTCAAGGTGCCTCATAGATAGGAGAGAAATGGGCCAACGCAGAAGGCCACCGACATTTGGGCTGAGGAGTTTGTCAGAGAATTAATGGAGTATTAATCCTAGGGATTGGAGGCTGCCCCTAGTCCTCTGCAAACCCTCTTTCTCAAGTCTCACTGCCTCTTCTTCCCACACCTCCCACAGCTCCTTCTCTTCCCCAGGAGGACACTCAGCCTCCAGGGTTCTCAGGGGGCACCACGTTGCCTTCTGGCAAGAGCTCCCTGTGTCCTGGGGTCTCTGATCCCCACTGCCTATTACATTGTCCTGTGGCCTGCCATCCCAGAGAGCCTGATGACCCACAGCTATTTGTCCTCTGAAAGAGTCGACATGGATGGGTGCTTAGAGTCTCATTCACCTCTGTCTCTCAAGCTATGCACTGGCCAGTGGGCAGCTAGGAGGTCAGGCCATCGCTGTGGGCAAAGCCACCCTGTCTCCTCCCCCAGCACCCACTCATTAGATAGTATAAGCAGGTGGCTTGGGCACAGAGGCTTCACTTTCCAGATCTCACCAGGCATACTGTGGGCTTCTCTGTCGTGGCTGTAGTATTTCCTCTGCCGTCACCCACGTCCCCGGTTTGCCTTCTGTCATGTTATTTATGTCTGTGCACTCATTCAGCAAGTATTTACTGAAAACTACCAGGCAACCACAGGCCCTGAGATAGATGCTGCGTGTACCCAGGTGAACCAAGAAGAGAGTCTTGACCTCATGGAACATCAGGGATAGTGGGAAAACCGGACCCTAACAAGTCAACCACAAAGGAATGTAACTGCACATTGTGATCAACATGGAGAAGACTAAGAGGCTGTCAGGGAGATTGACAGGGTGGGCAAGATGAGCTGTCTCAGATGAGTGGTCAGGGAGGGCTTCCCAGAGGAAGTGACACTGTGGCTGAGAGCAGAATAACCAGGAGCTGGGTAACCTAGAGCTAGAGGAAGAGCATCCCAGGTAGAGACCAGCTTGAGCAAAGGCCCAGGAGCTGGAAAGATGGGGAGAGTGGAACCAGATCAAGACCAGATAAGGTGGACAGGACCATGGTCAGGCAGAGCCCTGTGCTCCCCAGGCAGGAATTAGAACTTTCCCCAAGAGGACTGGAGGGCATGATCAGCTTAAGCAAAAGAGTGGCATGATCAACTTAATGTCTTCCAGTGGCAGTGTTAGGGGTGGCCAGGAAGAGCCTTTGGTCCTCCAGAATTTCCCCCAGTCTCCCTCCACCAACCCATGCCACCCCCCAAACAGGGTAAAAATAATATGCATGCTGGGCAAACACAGCTTGAACACAAGTCTCGGGTCTTCTTTTCAACCACATGACTGTCCCACTTCCTGCCCCTATAGAGAGCTTCTGAGGCTGCAGCTATGTCTCCCGTATCTCCACCCGGGAACAAGATGAGAGTCACCCTCCCTAGTTGCTTGTCACAGAGCTAGAGCAGGGTGAGTGTTTGTGGAGTGTGCAGGGGATGCCGCCCTGAGAGTTCCTGCCTCTCCTCCCCAGGTGTGGACGACCCCCACCAGCATGGGCGAGGTGTCGCCCTGGCTGACTTCAACCGTGATGGCAAAGTGGACATCGTCTATGGCAACTGGAATGGCCCCCACCGCCTCTATCTGCAGATGAGCGCCCATGGGAAGGTCCGCTTCCGGGTAAGAAGGGGCCTCACCCCAGGAGTTCAAGACCAGCCTGGCCAACATGGCAAAACCCTGTCTCTACTAAAAATACCCAAAATTAGCCGGGTGTGGTGGTGCGTGCCTATAATCCCAGCTACTCCGGTAGCTGAGGCACAGGAATCTTGAGCCCAAGAGGCGGAGGTTACAGTGAGCTGAGATCGTGCTACTGCACTCCAGCCTGGGTGACAGAGCGAGACTCCGTCTCAAATAAAAAAATAAATAAATAAAATAAAATAAAAAGAAGGGGGCTCTCCCTCACTCCTCCCTACAGCACCACTGCAGGGGTGCCCTGGCATGCCATGGAGCTGCCTCGCTCCTCCCACCAGGCTGAGCAGGGCTCAAGGCTCTCAGGGCCCAGAGTGGGGGTGGGGTGACAAGGAAGGTTACATCAGGGGACAAGGGACTACAGCTGGGCTGCTGTAGGAGCTCTGGAGCCAAGAGTAGGAAGAACCAGGTCAGCAGAGGTGGGAGAGCAGCCTCCGAGGTGGGCCGGAGTCCTGGGAGGTGGGCTGCACTCTCTGGATCCAGGCCACTTTTTCTGGTGGCTCCTGGAAAGGATCCAGCAGCTAGAGCACAGTGAGTGTTTGTGGAGTGTGCAGGGGATACAGGATGGCATCCCCTGCACACTCCACAAAAGCCAGGCCTCAGCTTTTCAGACCTTTTCAGACTGACGTTCAGACCAAGGGCAAAGTGGTGGAGAGAATGGAAGATTGAAGCCACGGAGTTCCCAACAGCTGCCCCTAAAGACAAACAGCAGATGGCAGGCAAGGTGGCCTCAGAGCCCTCCCTGTGCCCCCTCCCTGAGCTGTTGATAGACCGATGCCAAGAATTCTTCAAAAGGGCTGTTAGTGACAGTGATGGAGGTGCCACCAGCATGAGGGGCATGGGTTTGGGACTTTCTCAGGGAGGGCAACAGAGAGCATGGGCTGATTGAAGCTGATCTCAGGGAGCCAGGACTGTTCTGCAGATACCTAGGTCTGCCAAAAACTCCTGAGGAAATGGGAAAGTTCCAGGGTTTTCCTGAGGCTTGATGATCCCAGGGAAGTCCCCAGGGACCTCATATCTGTGTAACCAAGAAGAGGCCACCCCTACCAAGTCCCTTCCCTGTAAGCAGCCACCTTGGGACACCCAGGCCCAGCCACTCCCTCCCTGCTAAGGCTTGAGACTCAGGCTCTCTGGGCTGGGAGGAGGCATGCCCTGAACCCAGGGCAGCTCGTCCTGGGATCTTGGACGATTTCCATCTTTATTCCACTCTTGTTCTCACCCAGCTTCTCAACAGGGATGATCTTGCTGCCCTCCCTCTGGGACATTCAACAATGTCTGGGGACATTTGGGTTTGTCACAGCTTGGGAAGGGAGTGCTCCTGGCATCCAGTATGCAGAGCCCAGGGATAGGGCTGAACACCCTGCAGTGCACAGAGCAGCCCCACAACAAAGAATTATCCGATCCCAAACACCAACGCACTGAGGGTGAGGAACCCTGTTAACTCCTCCAATGGCCCCTCCCCAGAGCACTCAGGAGCAATAATAATAATAATAATACATAAATGCCCTATTTATCAAGTGCCTTCCATGTGTCACGAACTGTGCTAAGCTTAACATACATTATCTCGGAAGCTCAGGCATCGAATAGGGCAACCCCAAGGGGGCTATGGGAGGCTTCCATTTTTATAGGATCAATAGAATCATAACGGCTGGAGATCCTGAGGTCTTTTTGCTCCCTGGCTCTTAAGGCCCAGCTCAACCCACCCTGACCAGCTGGCCAGGCTTATTCAACCTCATTACTGCTCCGATGGAGACAGCCTCCTTCCCTGGCCTCCCCAGAGCAGGCAGCTCGACCACTGACCCAGCCTGCTCATCCCTGTGGCTGCCAAAGAGGGTCTGCAGCAGGAGGCTGAGAGCAGGCCCAAGTCGGGTAGAGGATACTCCCAGAGACACCACCTGTACCTTTCTCAGCCCTCTCCATGTGGGCCCTGGGACTCAGACAGGCCCCCAAGGTCTTTAGGGGAAAAACCCACCTACGATGAGGATATTACACTCAGAAATAGAAGATTGCCCTTCCCAGCTCTCCTTCTATTTCAGAGGCAAAAACACACCTGGGACCCTTTGCCTGGTCCCCCAAGGTCCTCCCAGCACTTTGGAGTCCCAGCTGGGCTATCCTGGGCCTGGGGTCTCCCCATTAGTCCTGGACAGGTGTAGCTGATACCGCAACCCCCTCAAAGCAAATGTCTCAAAAAATAAAAATAAAAAGTATCCCAAGAAACAACGTAAGGTAGTAGAGGCAGCCAAATCCACAGCTACAGGTAGCCTCTTTCACCTTCCCTGAGGCAGGTGGCGGGTAAGGCAGGACAGGCTGCCAGCGATCTGTCTCATGCCCATTCTGTGCCAGGCATTTTACATGCAATCCTCACAACCCAGGCAGCTATTACTATTGCCACATAACTGATGGGGAAGGTGAGATCCGAGGGGGTTAGTAACCTGCCTAAGATCACACAGCTAGTCAGTGGTGGAGCCTGGATTTAGATGCACAGAGATTTCCAGTGCCCACCCAGCTTCTGACTCAGCACAGAGGAGGAAGGGCGACTAGGAGAAAGGGCACAGAGTCCGGAATCAGAAGCCCTGGCCTCCCCACTCAGTAGCTGTGACATCGCAGTTCCCCTCCTTCTCCAGGACTCAGTTACCTCACCCGTCAAATGGGAATGCTAATGTCTCTACTGCCTCAAGGGATGGACAGAAGGGATGGACGGGGGTGATCCAGACTAGGGATTGGCTAAGCACTTCACTGGTGTCTATCACGACTGTTATTCTTCCCTCTTTCTTCTCGTACAAGCAGCCTGAGGTCTGTGTGGTCCTAAAGGCAGCCCCCAGGTCCTTTGGGGGAGGCAGGAGAGGAGCTGTTGGGTTGGGCTGTCTCTTATTTTTAATTGCCCCCACACTCCATAGAGGAGAGCTGGCCTCCCGCCTGAGCCCACTCTCCTGTCAGTGACCCCCAGCCTTGTTTCCTCCAGGACATCGCCTCGCCCAAGTTCTCCATGCCCTCCCCTGTCCGCACGGTCATCACCGCTGACTTTGACAATGACCAGGAGCTGGAGATCTTCTTCAACAACATCGCCTACCGCAGCTCCTCAGCCAACCGCCTCTTCCGGTAGATGCTCCATCCTGGCTCGCGGCTCTTCACCCTTGACAGCTGGTGGGAGGAACGGTCAGGGAGAAGGTTTAAGAATCAGAAGGGGAGGGTTCCCAGGGCCAGGGGGTCAGGCCAAGGTCAACGCAGGTCCCCTGATGAAGAAACAGAAAGGAAGGAAGGACGAGGACTGGGCAAGAGGCTGTGGGAATGCAGGGCAAAGCCTGGCCAAAGAGCCGACCTCTGGTATTGCAGGGAAAGGGAAGGGAAATGTGGCCCAAAGTGTGCCCAGAACCCAAGCGCCACAAGATACAAAGACGCACTACCACGAAAAGGGGCTACGGGGTCCAATCACTACCAGGAAAGGGGGCTACGGGGTCCAATCACTACCAGGAAAAGGGGCTACAGGGTCCAATCACTACCACGAAAAGGGGCTACAGGGTCCAATCACTACCACGAAAAGGGGCAACGGGGTCCAATCACTACCAGGAAAAGGGCTACGGGGTCCAATCACTACCACGAAAAGGAGCTACAAGGTCCAATCACTACCACGAAAAGGGGCTACGGGGTCCAATGGTCCAATCACTACCACGAAAAGGGGCTACGGGGTCCAATCACTACCAGGAAAAGAGGCTACGGGGTCCAATCACTACCACGAAAAGGGGCTACGGGGTCCAATCACTACCACGAAAAGGGGCTACAGGGTCCAAGTAAATACAGGTTTATTTACTGCAGGACTTCTCAGCGCCTTTAACTTGACCATAAATATTTTAATTTTCCAAAAGATGGATGGAGTATTCCAAATAGGCCAGATCACAGGGCACTTCTTCCACAGATTTTTCTGTTGAGATTGGTGTTCTGCAAACCATCCTTTGGGAAATTCTGGATGACAAGTGTTCCTGGTAGACAAGGAAAAGGGTTTCAGAAATGGAGGGAATGTGCAGGCCTCTGAGAAGTGTGTCTAGGGAGGAAGGGCTGGATTTGCTGTGGCAATATTTCTCCAAGGGTATGTCCAGAGACCATTGGCATCAGAATCACCCAGAGTGCTTAAAGTACAGAATCCCGGGACCTACCCCACAGCTCCTGACTTAGAATCTCAGGGGGTGAGGCCCAGGAATCTGTATTTTAACAAGTACAGTAGGCACCAGGTGATTGTCATCACACTGAAGTCTGAGAACCACTGCTGGGGAACCGAGCTCAGGGTCCCCCCATGAGTCCTGGATAGGTAGAGTCCTGGATAGGCATGTGGCCTGAGATGTCCCTGTTCCTGGCTTAAAACATTCCAATGGGGCTCAGGACCAGGTGGGGAAAGAAGGGTGGGCCAGGGCCTTGGATCCAGGACATGGGCCAGATCACCTGCTCGGCCCCCAAAGACCCCTACCCCATCTCCCGGGAGGGCCCAACTATTTACACTAAAAGGCATGAGTGTGACTAAGCGTGTTTTAAAATACAATTATTAACAAAGCATCAATCCTGACTAGATGTAATCACCCCCCAAAGGCGCTAGATTTACTAATTAGGTGCCTTGCAAAAAGCTTATTCACAACTTCCAGATTAATTGCGGAAGATCAATTGCTAGTTAACAGAGACACTGCTTTCCTTCTCTGGCTAATAAAGTGTCACTCGCCAGGAGGACAAGGCCTGAGCACTGAGGAATCTAGTGCTCGTGTCTCTGTGGCCCGAGAACCTAGTCTCTGTCTGCCTGCCCATCCTGCCCATCCAGCCCATCCTGCCCATCCAGCCTGCTTCACATCTCCCAGCGTCCCCTGCAGCGGAGAGAGAGGGCTGGGTGGAAGGACAAGGCAGGCTGGCCCAGAGCTGTCAGTGGACAGAGCAAGTCACCACGTGGCTGCCCAATGGGTTCGTGTGTTTGCCTCCACACAGCAGCAGCAGAAGCCACTTCCCAGGTACGTGGCTGTGCCCCAAGTCCCTGTGGCAGATGGCTGGGTCCTGAGCACACAGCAGAGAGGACAGCGAGAGGGGCTGCAGCTGGGACTGGCACTCAGCTGGCAGCTCTGGAAGTTTAACCCCCAACAGTCCCACACCACCGGGGCTTTTCACCCGTCACTGAACAGGCACTGTGGGCTCCTTGGCCCTGGTGCCCTCCGGGAACGTGCCAGGCACTCTGTGGGAACACAAAGCCTCAGTGTGCTTGAGTCTGCACATCCTTTAATGATACCTGCAGCATCCAGGGAACTCATCACCCAGTCACTTAATGAGAGTGAAAGGGAGCCCTCTTAATAATCACAGCAAAAAAAAGAAGAAGGAGAAAAGAAAAAGAATCACAGAGGCAAAAAGGCATAAACAGGGACACTCCTAGGCCAACTGCGGTGTGCAGGGTCACCCACTTTCGCATCTAGCCGTGTCTCCGATCTGCTCTTCACTCTCCATCATGACACCACTCCTGGTCTCCCACGGAGATTCCTGCACCTCCCCCAGCTGCTCTGCTTGTCTCTAGTCCTGCAGAGAGAGCCGTTAAAAATGCAAGTCTGGCCACACCCCTTTCCCACCGAAGACCTTCTAGAAGCTCCCCATTGCCTTTGGATGAAGTCCAAACTCTTTGACACAATCCACATAGCCCGGCTCGGCTGCGTCTCCAGCCTCGTCACTTTCTACTTCCCTGTTTACATCTAAGCAGCAGGCACAACAAGCTTCCTTCGGTTCTGGGCTATGCCAGGCCTCACCCTCAGGCTGCCCACTCCCTCTAGCCCCCAATTATCCCTCTTCATCTGAGCGACATGTGCTCACTCACCATGGTGGTCTCAGCTTAGCTGACCCTTCCTCTAGGGAGCCTTCCCTGATTGCCCGAATCTGGGTGAGCTTCCCCAACTCTGGACTCCCCATGTCCCACTCTCCCTGTACCTTCAGCCCTCTGAACGGTGGTTCCTGTTAGCACGGACTCTGAGCTCCATCCTTTCTGCTGTGCACCATACCTCACGCAGGACCCAGCACACAATAGTTGCTGCCTAAGAACGTGTTCAATGAACACAGAAATGCAGCGGAATTGATTGCTGGGTGTTATCCTTAGGACTCCTTAACTGCATTGTCACCTGAACCAAGAAGTGTCTCTGCACAGCTATGGCAGAGTCTGCAGGACACATATGGTCAAAGGGACTGTGGGTATCATGCCCATGCACACCAACACACAAGCCCACCACATGGGGCATCTGCCAGCTCTCTCTGCCACCCAGCCACCAAAGGCTCCAGCTCAGGGGACTCCGACCCCCTCCTGAAGCTATGGCTGAATCACAGCCCTCTGGTGTTTCTCACACGCAACCTGCAATGTGGTAGGAAGTGCGATGCCAATTCTTCCTTACGCCCTACCTTCCCATCATTGCCCCACACATCTAGGGCAGAGCACCCAAGGCTGTGAGAATACACCAAGTGAGAAAAATTCTAGAGGAAAGCTCACTGCCATCATCAGCTGAGTGTAGAGAAAGAGCAGGACTTTTCTAGCAGACGTTTCTGAAATAAATAAGATCAAAATTCAGAGTTCCAAACAGAACCACTGCAACCCAAAGGGACCCCTTTCCTCTCTTTGCCTCTGGAATTCACCTTTGTATCCTGCAGACATGTGCTTGGAGCTTTCTGAGAGCCAAGCACTGTGTTAGATCCTGCAAGAGAAGCAAAGATGAATAATGCAAGGTCCCAGCCTGCAGAGAGCTCACATTCTACCAAGGGAGATCAGATGCATTTATACAGAGCTGTAACACAGGCAGAAAGTGATAAAGCCCATGAAGAAAGAAGGGATTGCTTCCAGCAGGATGGTCCAGGAGGGCATGGAGGAGGTAGCATTGAGTGGGGTTAAACCCTGGGTAGCATCCAGAACTAGGAAACCCAGGGGCCACTTGAAGGACAAGGAAGGTCGGTTGAAGGTAGTTGTGTCCCTGCCCCTTCTTCATCCATCAACTGCCCTTCCCCAGGCTGCCTATAATTCATCCGTTAGAGAAGGAAAAATCAATATTTACCAACATAAATTAAAACCCAGGCAGGGAACAGGAGGAGTGTAGGCAGGGCCTGGGAGCAGAGAGTGTCTCCGTGGGCAGCCAGGTGGCAGCCCATGCACATTGGGACCCGGGGATGCTCAGGGGACAGAATGGAGCAGGTGGGCCTTCAGGTCCGGCGGCCTCTGAGACCCCACCAGAGCAAGCCTGTCTCCTCTCTTGCAGCGTCATCCGTAGGGAGCACGGAGATCCCCTCATCGAGGAGCTCAATCCCGGTGACGCCTTGGAACCTGAGGGCCGGGGCACAGGTGAGGGGCACCTGGGGGATCTGGCCTGCAATGCTCCCTTAGCACTGTTCATACACTGGGGTGAGGGCAGGAGGCGGGGGGCAGCCAGTCCCACGGCAGAGCCGCTCCTGTCCCTGCCACACTGAGGGCTGAGACTCAAGGGCAGGGGTGAGAGTGGAGATGGGAGAACCCTGGGGACAGCCAGGCAGGAAACAGAGGAGAGGATGGTCCACTCCCCCAGTCCCAGGCTGATAGGGAGTGGGGGAATGGGAATCTATGGGTCTGTGGGCAGGAGCTTCTCTGGCCATGCGTTGCCAGTGGGGATGGAAAGGAGAGGAGAGAGCCCCTTCTGCTCTCAGGCAGAGGATCTTGCCATCTGACCCCTCCCCTCTTGGCACTCAGCTTGTTGTCAGGCAGAGCACTGGGCCAGGAGTCCAAGAACCCAGCTCTGCCATTGCCTCACTTTGTGGTCTTGGAAAAGCGACTTTATCCTCTGGGTCTTGTTCTCCACATTCATAAAATGGGGATAATTATATCTGCCCTCTTCACCTCTTTGGGTTGTAATGACAACCAAAAGGAGCCTAGGTATATGCAAACACTTGATAAATTGACCAAAAAAAAAAACCTGTGCAAATATAACAGGTGTGTATTATTCAAACCATAATAGAAAGACCATAAAGAAGACCATGTGGTCTGAGTAATTTGCACACACCCTCTCCATGCAAAGACCAGGGGAAGGAAGGAAATGTCTGTCCCGTGAGTCCTATCATGAGGCTGCTGTTAGGAAGGATAGGAGATGGGTGCCAAGCCCCGGCCTTCCTGCCCCGGTGCTGTGCTTTCTCTGGCTCCCGCACCCAGGGCTGTGGATACTGCACTTGGTTGGGAGCGTCTCTCCTTTGTGGGTCTCCTGGATTACGGCCAGAGGTGAAATCTGCATTGTTTGTAGGGGGTGTGGTGACCGACTTCGATGGAGACGGGATGCTGGACCTCATCTTGTCCCATGGAGAGTCCATGGCTCAGCCGCTGTCCGTCTTCCGGGGCAATCAGGTGCGCTAAGACCTCAGGAGCCACAGATCCCAGCCCTGTGTGCTCTCAGGTACCTTGAGTTGGTGAGGGCAAGGCGCCGGGGTGCTGGCTTGGCCAGCATGGCGGGTAATGGAAGTCCCGGGCCCTGGAGGAGGGAAGTAAATTCCAGCAGCACCGGGAAGCTCAGGAAGGGCTGCCTTGGGAGAAGCCCTTGCCTCTCTGCCTTCCACTATCATTTCTCTGCCAAACACTGTGCCCTGAGTCCCTCGGCTTTTGTCTCCTCTGTCTGCAGTGCCTCTCCTTCATTCAGCCAATCTGTCTTTGCCTCATTCATTTTTCTTGCTTGGCTTCCTCTTTCTATCTTTTTCCTCTGCCCGCTTTCTTCTCTTCCTCCTTCTTCTCCCTCTCCCCCTCCCATCCTCCCTGGCTCCCTGCTCTTCCCACTCACCACGCTGATGCCCACCGGGTGTCTGCCTCTCACCCTCTCTGCAGGGCTTCAACAACAACTGGCTGCGAGTGGTGCCACGCACCCGGTTTGGGGCCTTTGCCAGGGGGGCTAAGGTCGTGCTCTACACCAAGAAGAGCGGGGCCCACTTGAGGATCATCGACGGGGGCTCAGGCTACCTGTGTGAGATGGAGCCCGTGGCACACTTTGGCCTGGGTGAGTTGGGGACCGGTGGGGGACAGTGAGCTGTTATCAGGACAGCAGGATGCTGACTGATTCAGGGACTCACAGCCCGAGCATCCTTGGGCACCGCTCTACTGTGACAGCCATGGTGGACACCAGCTACTGGGGACAAACCCTGCTCTGAGATGAGCCTGAGTTCAAGAGGAGGCGAGTGGGGAGTGCTGGTTAGATTTTCATGCATCTCACTTGCAGGAGTCCCCATCCCAGTGTCTCTGTGGAATTAGTTCACCTTGGGGTCAGAGTGTTTAATCCTCCATTTGTTCAAGGCTATAGCCTTGTTCAAATGCTGGGCTGCACCAAACGTGTCCAAACCAGCTGTTTCCCTGGCCTCTTGGGAGCTGGTTCAGTCTTGGACAGAAGGCTTGGGAAACCATGCATTCTCAACGGGAGTGAAGTCACCCCAAAGGGGAGAGAGTGGGTTCTTGGCAGGGGCAGGGGGATGACAAAATCCTATCTTTTATTTATGTATATATATGTAAAAGCGTCAGGGGCTGGGCACAGTGGCTCATGCCTATAATCCTAATACTTTGGGAGGCTGAGGCAGGTGGATCCCTTGAGCTCAAGAGTTCAAGACTAGCCTGGGCAACGTGGTGAAACCTCATCTCTACCAAAAGCACAAAAAAAATAGCCAAGGTGGCGCATGCCTGTAGTCCCAGCTACCTGGGAGACTGAGGTGGGAGGATCACCCGAGCCCAGGGAGGTAGAGGCTGCAGTGAGCCGTGATTGCACCACTGCACTCCAGCCTAGCCTGGAGTGAGTGAGACTCTGTCTCAAAAAATTAAAAAAGCATCAACATGCATATAGCACATAAACAGATATATGGTATATCTGTGGCATTAATGGAACTACCACTACACACTTATTAGAACAAAAATTAAAAATAGCGACAATACCAAGTGCTGACAAGGATCCAGGTAGCTTCTAGAGATCAGAGAAACTGGATCTCTCATACATCACTGGTGGAAATGTAAAATGATAGGGCTACACTGGAAAATGGTTTGGCAGTTTGTTTTAAGAAAACAAAACAAACCTAAGCAAACAGCTGCTACTCTATGACCCAGCTATCATATCCCAAGCCACTTATCTCACACTAATGAAAACTTATATCCACACAAACATCTTTACATTTGTTCATAGTATCTTTATACTTAATAGCCCAGAACTAGAAACAACCTAGGTGTTAATAGTTCAAGCGACTGTGATACAGCCCTTCCATGGAATATTACTCAGCTATGAGAAGAATAAACTATTGATACGTGCAAAAACTGGGTAGATCACTAGGGCACTATGGTGAGTGAGAAAAGGGGAGAAAAAGCTCATCTCCAAAAGTCACGTATGGTAGATTTTTGTTTACATAACATTCTCGAAATGACGAAATTATAAAGACGGAAAACAGATTGTTGGTTGGCAGGGCTTAGAGATGGTGGAAGGGAGAGGAGTGGGTGTGACTATCATCAAGGGCAGCCCGAGGGGGTCTTTGTGGCGCCTCATGCCATGGTGGATCCCTGGATAGGCAACCTGCAACCACTGGATGAAACTGGGTGAAGGGCGCAGAGGAGCTCTCTGTATTATCTTTGCAATTTCCTGTGAATCTATAATTATTTTAAAATACAAAATTTTAAAATAAATATATGGGGGGAATTGGGGAAAAAGTCTAAAGAGTCTTCTGGCAGGGTAAGGGGATTACAACTATGGAAAAAACATTGAGAAACACCAGCAGGAGTAGAGGAGCCCAGAGTGTCTTCACTGAAACACAATAGTTCAGAAAGCGCTGGAGTCAAACATTCCTAGGTTCAAAATCAGACACCTTTCCCGGGTGTTCACACCTCATGAGATGATACCATTTTAATATAAAAGGAATAGGCACTATGGTCTCAAATTAGTAAATACAAATATTAATATTATACACACATCATATGTGCAGAAAAAAACTGAAAGGAAATGCAAAAAGTGAGAACAGTGATTCTGTCAGACTGGCTGGATTAATATAGTAACTCTCACTTATTCCAGACACAGTGCCAAGCACTTCACTCTTATTACTTCATTTAATCCTCATGACTACCTTGTGAGATGAGCAATATTATCCCCATGTTACACATGGGAAAACTGAAGATCAGAACAATTAAGAAACCTGCCAAGGTCACATGATACTTAAATGGCAGCAATGGGATTCAAACCCAGGCTTCCTTGAGCGTGTGGTTTTTATTTTCTTCCATATGTTTTGTTGTGTGTGTGTGCTCCAGTTTTTATAGGGAACACATAATATTTATGTGTAGTCTGAAAAAGAAGCAATAAATATTTAGGGAACCCAGGGCCTGGTTATATGATCGTTTTCTTGGGCTATTTCACCCGGGATAAGTCAGCCTGAGGTTGGAGTGTTTATCACTCCTAAGGCAGCTATGTGCTAAGCTGGCCCTAAAGGCACAAGACACCTTTTAAATACATAGTCCTGTCTTGCGAAGTAGCAGTAACCGACACTTATCAAGCAATTAGTATGTGCCAGGCACTGGGCTGAGTGGTTTGCCTAAGTCACTTCATTTGATTTTCACAACTTGAAGAATCAGGTATCATAACCCACATTTTACAGGTCAGAAAACTGAGGCTGAGGTCAAGTAGCTTGCCCCAAACCATACATCCACAGAGTAAGGAGAGCTGGATTTGGATCCCACCTCCCTGACACCATGGTCTGAGTTCCTGACTGTGACTTAACACCTCTGGTAGCTGCCTTGTGCAGCCAGCCAAGCAACAAGGTGACCACCATGGTATCGCAGGTGGTTGCTTATCCAGGGTTCTGGTTGGATATCAACTCCCCCACTCCATTGTGCCAATAAGGACATTGAGGCTCACCCAAATCAATGGCAAGGGCAGAATGGGGGCTGAGATTCTCCTTCCCCACATCTCAGGGGCTGCCTCTGCTATTTTAAGAGGTGTATTAGGGGCCTCACTTGGTCCCTTCTCTGGCCAGAATCTGCCCTGCCAGGAGAATAGATTGCTTTTTTAACTGGAAAGCCTTAGCCAGGTCATGTGGTGGGGAGAAGGGGGCTCAAGAGCCCCTTCTGTGCACCTACTCCCCACACTCAGGGTTATGTACACTGCACTTCATTGGGAGCTCCACCTGGTGCCAGTCCTTGCTATTTTGCAAGGCCCTGGAATTTGTTCTTGGTCTGAACTCTGGCTCAAACTGCTCTAAGGGGCCTCCCGGCAGACTCCTCTCTCTGTTGACAGGGTCCATTCCCAGCGGCACTAAAAGGCAGGCTGCTTTAGGGGCAGGCCCCTTGGGTCATGAGGCGCCTCAGCAGGTGGCCAACCCAGCCACCGGGGACACAGCGAGAGGCGGGGCAGTTCCATCCCTGCAGCTCCAAGGCCCCTCTGGATCTCTTATGAGTGGAGCTCAGCTCAGCCCTTCCTGACTGATGGGGGAGCCAGCAATGGAGCAGGAGCGAGGGCGCCAGTGGAGAAGACCAGATGGAGGGAAGGACTTGGGGGAGAGAGAACAGGGGAAGACAGAAAGACAGAGATGGGCCTGTGGAAGACCAAGAGAGGCAGAGACATGGGGAAAGAGGCAGATAAGAAATGCCCCCTGCCCTCCAGGCTGGCAGTGGGCAGAAGGCAGATGGACACGGGACTCTCATGTGAGGCAGGTCTGGACACACCACCATACTGGCCCCGTGGCCATGAGAGGACGCAGGCGAGAGAAATCAGTTTTGTTCTGGGCAGCTTCCCAGAGGAAGTGGGACTGGAATTAGGTCTAGAAGGACAGTAGGAGCTTAGAAGGGGTGGACGAGGGCCTAAGGAGACCATTCCAGAGATTGGGCTGGCTTGGCCAAAGGCCCAGAAGTGGGAAGGTCCAGAACAAAGAATGGGAATGTTTTGGAAAATTTTTTTTTTCTGATTGTAAAAACAATGCATATTGATTATAGGAAAATAAGAAAATTATTTTTAAAAGAAGAAAAGTTACTCATCATTTCACCACTGTTTGGAATATTAAGGAAAAAGTAAATGTTTCTTCCTTCACCTTCCCTCAATTATCATTTGATTCATTTAGTGACTATGTATTTACTGAGCACGTACTGTGTGCCAAACACAAAACTGAAGATCCTTGCCACAAGCCATCCTACGTTCCAGTAGAAGGAACTTATATACATAATACACATAGTAAATAGGTAAATATATAAAATGTTAGAAGATATAATGGGCTACGAAAAAAGAAAATGCAGCCGGGTGCAGTGGGTCACACCTGTCATCCCAGCACTTTGGGAGGCCAAGGCGGGCAGATCACCTGAGGTCAGGAGTTCGAGACCAGCCTGACCAACATGGAGAAACCCTGTCTCTACTAAAAATACAAAATTAGCTGGATGTCGTGGTGCATGCCCGTAATCCCAGCTACTCGGGAGGCTGAGGCAGGAGAATCACTTGAACCCAGGAGGCAGAGGTTACGGTGAGCCAAGATTGTGCCATTGCACTCCAGCCTAGGCAACAAGAGCGAAACTCCGTCTCAAAAAAAAAAGAAAAAAGAAAATGCAGAACAGAGGAATGGATTGGGAGTGCAGAGGGGAAGGGGCAAGGAGCAGTTTTCCAACACAGTGGTCCAGGTTGGACAGGTCATGCTTGTGATATGCTTTTCTTACGTGTCATATACACAGGAACACACTTACAGACACATATTTCTTGGCAATTTTTAAAATCAAAAGAATGATATTTTCCAATTGTTTCTGTAACTTGCTTTTTTCCCCCTCTTAACCTATGTCCAAGGCTGGGTGCAGTGGCTCATACCTGTAATCCCAATGCTTTGGGAGGCCAAGGAGAGAGGATTGCTTGAGGCCAGGAGTTCAAGACCAGCCTAGGCAACATGGCGAGATCCCCTCTCTATAAAAATTAGTCCGATGTGGTGGTGCAAGCCTATAGTCGCAGCTACTCAGGAGGATGAGGCAGGAAGATCACTCAAGGCCAGGAGTTTGAGGCTGTAGTGAGCTATGATCACAACACTGTACTCCAGCTTGGGTAACAGAGTGAGAGCCTGTCTTACATACACGTGTGAGAGTGTGTCTGTGTGTGTGTGTGTGTACACATCCTGGACAGCATGCCAAGTCTGTGCATATCTCTTGTTTCCTTTCAGTGCTGTGGAGTATTTCACTGTGAGGCAGCACTCACACTCATCATCTATTTACCCAGCCCCCTCTGGAAGGACAGTTAGATTGTTTCCAATTCTGAGCAGTTGGGGTGAGAAGCGGGGATGTCTACAACATGAATCTGAGAAAGGCCTGCCTTGAGTTCCCACATGACTGAGGAGTAGAGGGGAGGGGCCGGCGGGAAGCTCCCCTGCCAGCACTCACAAGGCTTCAGCTTGCCTGCCCCCAGGGCCCTTGCCCCCTTCCTGCCTCCATGAGTCACGCGCTGCCTCCCCATGACTTTGCAGCAAGGTGTGGTGCGCATGTGTGAGTACACGGACATGTATGTGAGTGTGCACACATGGGCCTCTCTCAGACAGCCTCAGCCTTGCCCCATGTACATCGTGTCTGCTCCCACGGGAGCACACCCAGAGGACACAGGCCCTCATCTGTACTCCCCACCTCCGTCCACGGGTAATGAGGGTCAGCATGGGGGGTTCCCAGAGGGCCTACTGTGTTGTGCAGAGCTCTCATAGCAACATCTTGCTGTGGGGTCCCTTCTCAGTGGACCCTGCCTTGCTCAGTGGACCCCCCCACCAAGTTCCACAGCCCCTCTCCACCCTGGCCTGTCCCTGCTGCTCCTTGGTGCAGACGGACCTCCAGCTGAAAATAAGCATTTCTGCTTATAGCCCTTGTCGAGGGCTCCCCCACCGCCAACCTGGTTGCTCAGAACCCACCCCCAAGCCCCACATGCCCACCCTTCACTTCCCAGCTGGCAGCGGGCCGAGGCAGCTCACTCCCAAACCCAGAAAATAAAAACAACACCAATCATCTATTTGCCTCCGCCAGCTCCACTGGAAGTCACTGGCTCAGGCAGCCACCCCAACCATTCTCCCTTCCCCCTTCTCCTTCCCCCCCTTCCCCTCCCCCTGCCGCCTCTGGCATTGCCAGTGCCCCAGCCCCACCCACACATGCCACCGTCCTTTCAGCTAATTGCTTGCAGGTGACTCAGAGCTGCCTCTCCACGCCGGCTGATGCTCATTTAGGGAAGGGAAATTCAGTGGCCCACATAAAAATTGCTTTATTAAAGTGCAAAAATATTCTACCAACTGTATTCCCACCATCTGTTTTGTTTGTAATTCTTCTGAAAAGTGCAGTTCTCTCTGCCTCCTTGGCCTCTGTCCTTTAAAAGCTGCCAGAGGTGACTCACTGCTGCTCCTGACCTCATGTCTCTGCTGGTTAATGGGGGGCGCTCTTCTGCTCAGCCCTCGCCTATACACAGGCCTGGCAGGACTGGCTGGCTTCGAGGCTGCTGGTGTGCGGTGTCTGGGAGCCAGTCCCCCTCGGCCCATGCAGCCCCGGGAAGACTTAAGATGTTATGCAGATTTCCTGGGCAGAGGGATGAGCTGCGCCTAAGGACAGGAGACTGGTTTCCAGTCCTAGCTCAGACACCTGCAAGTCACTTCACCTTGTCAAGCGTCAATGTCGGTATCTGGAGAATGGGGATAAATACCCACCTCGTAAGTGTGAAGCCTCTGAAGCCCCTCCCCAGTCTCCTCTGATACACATTCCCACCTGATACACATTCTAACACTCTTTCCCACTCTGAACTTCTTCCCGATCTTCAGCTACAACTTACCCTTTCACGCCTCTGTACCTTTACCCACACTATATCCTCTCCCTGGAATGCTCCTTCCTTCCCTTCTCCGCCTCACAAACTCTTACTCCTCCTGCAATACCCAAATGAAATGACCCATCTCTCTCACCACATGGTAGCAGTGCTGTTGTGGCACTTTCCCAGCTTATAATATAATCACTTGTATTCATTGCTCCCATGGGAATCATGAGAATGGGGCCTGGGTCTGTCTCATTCTCTGTTGAATCCCAAATCCCTGCACAAAGCTTGGTATATGGGGGCTGCTGGGTGTGGGATAGGGTGGGCAGTGTAACAGGGGCACAGTAGATTCTGGCTCTGGGATCTGTCGGACCTCTGCTGGGCAACTGGACGATTCACTGCATCTGTCATGGCTCCACCTTCTCATCTCTAAGGCAGAAGTGATATCACTGGCACCTTCCTCATGGAGATGTGAACTTTCAATGCGTTAGCATCATAAAGTACTTGGTACAGCTTGGGGCACACTGTCAGTGTTCACTGTTATTGCCAACACCTGAAAGCCCTTTGGAAACTGTAGGGAGACCCCATGTCCAAGAGCCAATGGTGCCAGGGATGCTGAGGTGAATGGTTAACAGTGGGCCAGGACTCCTGCTCCAGGGTAGAAAGGCTATGCTTCCTGGGAGTGGTAAGGCTGTGGGCCAGCACCCCCATCTTACAGATGAAGAAGCTGAGGCCCAGAGAGGATGCCCAAGTTAGCAAAAAACAGTGGCAGAGGAGGGAGTCCTGCTGGTTGTGCTTTCTGAGGCCTGCTTATCTCATAGCCCCAGGCCCCCTGTGCCACGTCTGGGTCTGGAGGAAGCTGCGGAAGCAGGACTCAAAACTAAGTCCCGCTGGGCGTGGTGGCTCACGCCTGTAATCCCAGCACTTTGGGAGGCCGAGGCAGGGTGGATCACCTGAGGTCGGGAGTTCGAGACCAGCCTGACCAACATGGAGAAACCCCATCTCTACTAAAAATACAAAATTAGCAGGGTGTGGTGGCAGGGGTCTATAATCCCAGCTACTCAGGAAGGCTTGAGGCAGAAGAATTGCTTGAACCTGGGAGGTGGAGGTTGCGGTGGACTGAGATCCCACCACTGCACTCCAGCCTGGGCAACAAGAGCAAAACTCCATCTCAAAATAAAAACAGGAAAAAAAAAAAAAAAACTAAGTGCCGCAAGTACCACACGCAAATCTGTGATTGTCTATGAATATTCCGCGACTCTTTTGGGTCCTTTGTGGCCCTTCAGTCAGTCTGGAAAACACATTCATGTAGCTGTTCTGCAGGCTTAGGTAAGAAACATTTGCTGTTCTTTGTCTCCTTTTCATGGCAAATATTTACCTTTTATATGTGCCACTTAATTTGGGAACTGTACACCCTGAAAATGCCAAATCTCTTGCGCCTCAAGATTCTACTTCAAATTAGAAAAAAAAAAAAAAAAAAATCTGGCTGGGTGTGGTGGGTCACGCCTGTAATCCCAACACTTTAAGAAGCTGAGGTGGGTGGATCACTTGAGGTCAGGAGTTTGAGATCAGCCTGGCCAGCATGGCGAAACCCCGTCTCTACTAAAAATACAAAAATTAGCCAGGCGCGGTGGTACATGCCTGTAATCCCAACTACTCAGGAGGCTGAGGCAGGAGAATCACTTCAACCTGGGAGGGGGAGGTTGCAGTGAGCTGAGATCCCACCACCACACTCCAGCCTGGGTGACAGATTGAGATACTATCTCAAAAAAAAAAAAAAAGAAAAAAAATCTGTAGTTGGCACTGCCCAGTCCTATTTTCACCCCCCTTCTGCAGAAGGAATTCTTGTAGATTGAGGGAGTGATGAGAAATAATTTCTTGCTTGATAAAGCAAAACCCAGAACAGTAAGGTTGGGCCTGGAAAGAGGATTTCCCTGTGGGAAGAGAAACTGAGCTGTGTGGGAGAGGAACTCAGTGTGTGAGGATGAGCCTCTGTCTCCGAGCCTCTCCGTTGCTGCTGCCTGCTGTGCCCATGAGGGCAGGGGCTGCCTCTCCATGGACTCTTCAGAGTGTAGCTCTGGTCCTGGCCCTCATAGGCTCACAGCATGGCAGCAGCAAGGCTGGGATGTTCCCGTGATACTCCCCTGGAGGCCAGGGTGAGAGAGCAAAAGGAGACCAAACATGGGAAGGATCTAGAAGCTGGGGGGTGTGGCTCGCAAGGTGTAACTCCCTCTGGAACCTCCCTCATCATGGGTCCTCCCCCCAGCACCCGGCTCCCTTCCTCCATGCCCCACAGTGCTCACTACAGGAAGTCTACACAGAGATTCTCCTCCAAGTCTGCATGTGGCCTCCAAACCTCCTTTTCTAAAATATGAGAACCCCTTTTATACATCAAGACATTTTGCCAACTACCGTCCACCCCATAGTAGCTATCATTGTAAAATTCACTGGTGGACAGTAATGACCAAACGCGAATATACATTCAACAGCAATTTTAAGTTTGATTTGTTTTCTAACCGTATCTACATATATTAGGAAAAATAATAGTGCATATATGTGGGTGATATATTATTTAGCTTGGGAATGGTGTTTGGGGGAGTGTATTGATTTCAAAGCCCCCTGCAGGACCCCGTGTCCCCACATCTGCTCAGCCCTGATGGGTGAGAGTGGGCTGTGCTCTCCCCCTGTCTGTGCTGGGCACAGCTCTCCTTCCCAGGGGCTGACCTGAGAGCAGCCTTTCCCAGAAGGTGAGGCCCAGCCCCTGCCTCCTCCCCACCCCGATCCATCACCATTAGCCTGACCTTGCCACAGTGACGGGCCTGTTTCCTTACGCGGAGAGCTGGGGCCTGCTTTGACAGTGCCTAAACATCTGACAAATCTTTTCAGCCTGCTTTCCACCAATGATGTGGCACGTTGCTTTAGGGTTGTGTGCAAATGGATTCACTGTGAGTATCTCTGAGCTTCCCATCATCTTCTGTAAGCATCTTAGATTTGTAGAATGGTCTTTCTCCCCTGTCCTCCACCTGCCAGCTCTTTATCACTCCATCTTTTCTAAGTTGTTTTTTGTTTGTTTTTGTTTTTTTCAGAAACAGGGTCTCACTATGTTGTCCAGGCTGGCCTTGAAGTCCTGGGCTCAAGCAGTCCTTCTGCCTCATCCTCCTGAGTAGCTGGGATTGGATTCCAGGCATGAGCCACCATGCCCAGCTCTTTTTCCAAGTTATTATGCAGAGCTCAGTGCAAATGCCCCTCCCTAAGAGGCTGTCCCTGACCACATGACTAGACAAGGCCCTGGCAACCCCCAGTTCCTCCTTACCTACTTGCCCTACTTTTGTCAATATCTGGCATGATGTATTTGTTCATCTGTTTGCTTGTCTCCCCAATTGGAGTGGGAACTCCATGAGAACAGGGGCATCCCCAGTGACAAGAGAGAGCCTGGCCCTTAGCAGAGCTCAATAAATAGAAATACAAGAAGCATTCCTGGGATAACAAAGCCAGTTAGCTGCAAAGCTGGGATTTGTCCCCAGGTCTCCCATCCACTTCCCACCATGCTCTTTCCAACATACCAGGTAAGGGGCAGAGCCATGATTTGAACCCCAGACTCCAAAGACAATCTGTTTATCACAGGCCTTACTGTGTCCTCCAGTACAGCCTCCTGATGCTTGGCCTGTCTGCTAGAACGTGAGTTCGAGAGCTGCACTATCCAACATGGCAGCCACTAGCCATGTATGGCCATTAAATTTAAATTAATTAGAGTTAAGTAAAATTGAAAATTCATCTCTTCAGTCACATGAGTCCCACTTCAAGTGCTCAACAGCCACATGTGACCAGTGGCTACTGTACTGGACAGCACAGATGCAGAACATTTCTGTCCTTGCTGACAGACAGGTCTATTGGACAGCATTGCCCCAGAGAGGAGGGACCTCAAATCTGTCTTGTTCACCATTTCCCTAGCACTTAGAACAGTGCTCAATTCATGCTTTTATTCAATGGATGAATTAGTTGATGCTGATGCTTCTGCTGAGAGCCTGCTGCTCTCCTCTGCTGCTGATGCTCTCTCCTTCCATCCCTCAGGGAAGGATGAAGCCAGCAGTGTGGAGGTGACGTGGCCAGACGGCAAGATGGTGAGCCGGAACGTGGCCAGCGGGGAGATGAACTCAGTGCTGGAGATCCTCTATCCCCGGGATGAGGACACACTTCAGGACCCAGCCCCACTGGAGGTGGGCAAAGGCATCTGGGCCTCATAGCCAGAAAAGCGGGCACACCCACAACCCCATGGGCTGAAGCTGGGTTCCCAGGAATCTGCAAACTCAGCCTCTAGAGTAATGGAAATCTTCTTGGCAAAGCGAAGGCTTCATACTGATCCCTCCATTTGTAGTTTGCACAACACTATCACACCCACATCTCTTCTGCTTCTCAAAGAATCCCTGGTGTATTAGCAGGGCAAGCATTTTTGCACCCATTTTACAGAGGAAAAAAACCGAGGTTAAGAGAGGAAATCCACCAAGGCCCACCAAGGCCCACCAAGGCTGTACAGCCAGTTGTGAGCAAAGTTAAAAAATGACCCCAGGTCTCCTGCTGCCCTCCTGGTTCTTTCCGAGTCTCTGACAAGACCTCCTGTTGCCCTAGGGTGGGGCTCAGAGCCTGCAGCAGGGTTTCTGGAGGCTCTTTGAGGAGAAGCTCTGGATCCATCTCGGCAGTGTCATTCCAACTCTGATGGGGTTCACTTGGTGGCGATTAACAGGAACCCACTGAAACTCACACAAATGAAGGGGGCTTATAAGGAGGATCACTCATAAAACTCAGGGAAGCTCAGGATGAGTAGAAACTGGCAGCTTGATGGCCTCAGCCCCAGGAGCTCAAGGACCTTTGTCAGTGCACTGGCTTTGGGAGGAGAGGGGCCCCTCTTCCCCAACAGTCTCCATCCACCCACCTCATTCATCAGTATAGTCGATTGACATTTTGTGTCATGTGTGTTAGTTTTTAGTCCCCTGCCCCACCCCAGGCTGCTGTCTCTGAGACCCCCATATGGGCATGGTAGAGCCTCCACAGCCTGGCAGGGCCAGCTCCCAACTCTTAAGTCTCTGAGTCAATTTGTTCAAATTCTTGCTGCAAAGCCTTGAGTCTTCCCTCCTGCTAGGATGTCCACCCATCAGCCCTGGCCAGAGAGGTGGGACACAAGCATGGCTGCAGGCACCCACCCATGTGAGGGGGAGGTTCTTGGAGAAGTGAATGTGGGCAGTGAGCAGACACCTCAAAAAGCATCTCCCAGCCCTCATTACACTTTGCCCTGACAGACCCAGCCTCAGTCTCAGGGCGATGCTACAGGAGGGACAGGTTCTGTTAGGCATCCCAGCTCACGTGGATCCCCTGCACAGGGAAATAAGCCAGAGTCTGAACCGTAGCCATTCATGGCCTTCCCGCCAGGCTTCTGTTCTCAGCGCAAAGGAAGGGTCTTACAAGGGAGGGGGATCCCCCCAGGCCCAGAGCTCAGAGCATGCCTCACACTGTGGTTAGGGTGACAGCTGCTCTGTGGCTGTGACTAGGAGGGAACCTGGGATAGGACCTTCTCAACTCACTCATGTCTCTGCTTCTGCCCACCTTGCAGTGTGGCCAAGGATTCTCCCAGCAGGAAAATGGCCATTGCATGGGTGAGTTGCCTTCAGTCACCAGGGCATGGGGCAGAGGCCGGAATCTCCCTGGGGCATGCCCGCCTGACTCATGGCAAGGTCCAGCGTGCAAGCAAGGGGCGGAAAGGAGGACAGGGGAGGGTGTTATTTGTCCTGGGACTCCAGATGCCAAGACAACCACCACATGACTCACCAGGGTGGGAATGATATTAGTGACCCTCAGGCTGAATCACTGCGGTTCTGGAAACTGGCAGTGTTTCCCTGCCATGAGTACCGAGAAAGTACAGATGGGAAAGAGACACACCACCACCCTGGCACAGGGGGAATAGCCACATGCCATGGCCAGCAAGTCCATGTGGAGCAGCAAGCAAGGGGGCTGGCAGGCAAGGGTGTGCGTTGCCAAGGGCATTGGGGCAAAATAGTGTATGGAGTGTGGCCACAGTGTGGAAGGGAGATTGCAGCCTGGTGCAGTACTGGGGCAGGCAGGTAGCTGCAGCACTACCAGGATGGCAGCTCCTTGAGGGTCCAAGAACCTTCTGAAAGTCCCCAAGGGCCTGGAATGGGAAGGGGCAGCCTAGAAGTTCAGTGTCCAGGAGACCTTCACCCCCAACACTTTCCATCCCAGGGACCAGCAATGAGGGGTCAGGCCAAGGATTCCCTCCTTCCTTGAACCCTCATCCAGCATTCTTCCCAAGTCTATTCTGCAGCTGCTCATTAGCCCTTTGCTACTGAGATACAGGAGTAAACAAGACAGATACCACTCTCAGGAGCTGAAAACCAGTGGAGAGCCACACAAGTAAACAGCTGACGTCCACACAGTGTGATCAGGGCCCAGATGGGGGAGGGCAGGGGCTTGGAGACTACAAAGCAGGGGCCCTAAACCAGCCTAGGGAGGGTCCTAGAAGGTGCCCTAGACAAAGTGAGGTCCAAGCTGGGCCCTGAGGGATGAGGAGCAGTTCAGCAGTCACAGAGAGGGGAGACAGGGTTCTGGTGGGGGGCACTGTCTGGACAAAGGAACACAGGTCGGGAGGTGGAGGAGCAGTGGTGCCAAGGGTGGCTGGAGGAGGAAATGACTCCCCTACACTCTCCACGTCCCCACCCGGCCCCACTCCAGACCCCTAGTGCAGGTGCATAGAAATTCCAGAGTCTTCTCTGCCTGCTGGAAGGACCCTTTGAGATTAGCCTCCTCTTCCTTTTCATCACCCAACAGGCAGTTATATGCCTTGTACACAGCAAGTGTCATGCTGGGAGCTGGGGATGTAGGCCAAGTGCCACCCCCCCGCCTCCACAAGAGGGGCATCCATTCTAGTGGAGGGAGACAGACCCTGATCGCATGACCACACAGTTGGACAAGATGATTTCAGAACCCTCTGAGCAAGGTGCTCCCTGGAGACTGTTCCAGACAGAGCGGTCAGGGAGGGCCTCGGGGGGAAGACTTTGAGCTGAGACCTGAAGGATGAGAAGGATCTAGGCCCAGAAAGAGCTGAGGGAAGGCCAGGAGTGAAAAGTGGGAGACAGGACAAAGGCTTTGTGTGTCGAAGGAGCAGGAGGGATGCCAGTATGGCCTGGAGATGATGGAGAGTCCGTGAGGCCCCTGTAGGGAGTCTGAATTTTGCTCTTAGGAGCCTTAGAAGCTAAACTGGGGAGTGATATGATGTGATTCACATTTTTAAAGGCTCCCTCCAGCTGCTGAATTGCAGAGTGGATTGGAGGGAAGAGGGGAAGCCAGGTATTCTGTGAGGAGGCAGCTGCAGAAATCCAGGCAAGAGGTCACGATGGCAGAAAATTGGGTGGTGGCAGAGGAATGAGAAAGAGGTGACAGAGAGAGGTGGACTGGTGGACTGTGGGGCAGACTGGACAGGCTCTGCTGTGAAATTGCACAGGGGCAAGAAAGACGGAGGAATCAGAGGTCGCTCTGATTTCCCCTTGAACAGCTGATAGATGATGGGGGTATTGATTGAGCTAGAGAAGACAGAACAGAGGGCCAGAGAGGTTTAAGGGCAGGGCAGAATCTGGAGTTCTATTTTGGACATATTAAGCACGAGGTGCATCTTAGACATCCAAGTGGAGCTGTCAAGTAGGTCATGGGTTATTGTATTCGTGAGTCTGGAGCCACGGGGAGAGATTGTGACTGGAGATAGAACTTTTGGAATCATCCATGCATGAAGAGATCACCTAGAACGATTGTGGTAGACAGAGGAGAGGACCCAGGACCAAGCCTGAGTGCCCCCACCAGCATGTAGAGACCAAGTACAGGAGGAGCCAGCCAAGGGAACTGAAGCAGGGAAACTGAGGCTCCGCAAGGAAGGCACATTCCCAAAGCCAGACAGTGTATGGGCAGGCAGAGCCTGGGCTGGGACTTGCTGCCCCACACCTTCATGGTGAGTGGTTCCCCTCGCCTTGCAGACACCAATGAATGCATCCAGTTCCCATTCGTGTGCCCTCGAGACAAGCCTGTATGTGTCAACACCTATGGAAGCTACAGGTGCCGGACCAACAAGAAGTGCAGTCGGGGCTATGAGCCCAACGAGGATGGCACAGCCTGTGTGGGTGAGTGGGGCCCCAGCCATAGTCCAGTAGCAAAGGGATGTTGCTTTCCATTGGGGAGCTCTGGGTAGGCCCCAGATCAAGGTCCCCAGCCCCTTCCTTCTCCTGGCTGGATAGAGTCTCCTTTGACCCACATTGGGTCTCCAGGGAAGACAATGACAGAGGCTTGGAGAAGCCCCATCACTTCTACCATCACCTGAAGGGCCAGGGGATGCTGTTTCCTGGCCTGAGGCTATCATTCTTCTTACCTTTCCTAAAACAACTGTTCCTACCTTGAGGTCAGCCCGTATTTTCATAGCTGGGATATAAACTAACTCCTACTACTCATCTTTGGCCGAATTTCTAAACTGGTAATTTCTTCTTCCCAAACTCCTTCCTCCACCCCCACCCCGTCCCCACCCCGTCCCCAACCCCTTTCTCTTTTTCCCATTTTCTATCTCCCTGCCCCATCGTTTTTGCAGCTCAAGTGGCCTTTTTAGGTGGGTATTCTTCCGCCGCCTTTAGAATCTCTGAGCCTCTCTCTCGGGCCTCATATCTTTCTCTAGGCCTTGGACTTTGCCTTCAGTTATATGCACTTTAAATCCCATCAATAAAGAAAAAACAAAACAAAACTAACAGCCTTTGTGGAAAACTAAATCTCTCTCCTGCTGCCTGTCTCTCTCTCCACGCCCAGTAGATTCTGCTGTGTGCTCCCTCTGAATGGACAACAGGGGTGGCCATCTTTGGAAAGGGAAGATTGGGCGATACTGACACAACCTTAGTTGTTTGTAAAGCCTTTCTTTGCATGTTTTCTGAGAAAACAGAAAAGAAAGTCTCCCCAGTACCCCATCCAGTCTCCCTCACTCCTTCAGAAGAATCAAGATAGTCTTGTATCCTCCAGTGTCTCGTGAGCTCATTATTTTGCCCTTAACAAAGATGGCTCCCAGGTGGTTGCTTGCTGGTTGATCCGATAATGTACCATGTGCCTGCTGGTTTGGCCTGTGCTGTTTCTGCTTTTTGCCCCTGACTTCCTGTGCTAGAGAAAGCCTTATTGGTGTTGGTGGTGGTGATGGGAGGGAAAAGGGTGGTCCTTTGGGACACTTGATAAAAATGTTACCATTTGAACTTGCTAAGCCTTCCAGCCTCTTTTCTGAAGAAATTATGCCAATAAACTCTCTACTAGATATTAGTGCCAATCTGATGATAAAAAGGGTCTGGGGAAAGTAGAACTGATTGGAATGCTGAATTAGGAGCAGCCCTTCCACCAAGAGATGCTTTGAAAGCAGATCATAACACAAAGCAGGTATCACCCTCAGGCACCAGCAGTGGTTTGGTTGTGTACAACAATGTTCACATTTGGGGGACCAGGGTTTGGGCCAAGTGAAGGATGTGTGATGAGTGAGGGGCAGAAATGGAGTGTGTACTCTAGGCCTTTTACCTGCAAGAAGTCATTTCTCCATGCTGGGCCTCAGTTTCCCTAATGTAGATGACAAGAGAGTTGGGCTGGTATATCTCTAAGGGCCTTTCCTTTATAAGACTCCTCAATGTCTGGCTGGACATGGGCCTGGCTCATCTCAGGTTACTCTGATTTCTAGAAAGAACCTTGCTCCTTGGTCTCTGCAATCTGCTTGGAAAATAGAATGCTCTTGTAGCCAGAACACCATTTGGGAATGATGTAACGCCATAGAATATGCTCACGACCAGCCTCAGTAGTGAAGGCTTGTTATAAAACGTAGATCTATTCTTCATGGGGAAAAAAAGTCATCCCAGGATATAATAAAATTACACTTCAGAATGCAGCAACCCTTTTAAAAACACATTTAACAAAACAAACAAAAAAAAAACCCTGCCATTTTCTGATATCATAGTAATACTCCTAATAAATCACAAAATATGAATTCCTTGTAGCTAGTGCTGTTTTTACACTCAGAACAGCAGCGTAAATGAAAAGTTTTTAAATGAAAACAGCTACAATTTCCCTGAAAAACAGACACCAACTTAAAAATCATTCCACTTCTAGAAAGCCCATTCCTGTGTATTGACATAGAATTAAAGATCTGAAAGGGCTCCAGAGATGAGGCTCAGAGAGCTGAAGTGTTCAAGGTCACTGTGCCCAAGGTCATGGAGCCCACTTCTCCCCAGGCCAGGGCTGGAGCCCTTTCCCACCACACCATCTTGTCAAAGGGGTAACAGGCAGCTCTGTCACTGTTCAGACTATTCCCTAGTCCTTCTGGAAGCTGCTGCCTTTTAAAAAATGAACAAAGTGGATCTAAGATAGTGAGATAAGTAAAACCCAAAACCCACGGAGGAATGGTTCCAAATGCGGTGGTAAATGACAAGATAACCGTGCCCATTGACTGTCCATACACAACAGCACAAGAAATAAGGGACAAGACAACTACAGAGACAGCCTGCCAAGGACATCAGGAGGTTCAGGGTGACAGCAGACTTCAGATGATGCCTTGTAAGTGATAATCATGAATGCCTTCACAATGAGTTTTATATAACAGGGTATATCTGTGTCATGTGACCCTGTTGGGTGAGTGGGGTCCAGTGATTTGCAAAGAGGAGTTGTAAGTTCCCACAGCTGATAAGAGAACCACTGCAGCACTCAGACTCCAGGATAAGGCTTCCATTTGATTCATTCATGAGTTCAACAAATACTGACTGAGCACCTACAATGTGCCAAATATTTGGTTAGGCTCTAGGCATACAATGGTAAGTGAAGGTAACAATGGTAAGTAAAAGTAATATTTGTTGATCCCCTACTACCACGTGCAGGTACTGAGCTAGGCTCTAGGCATACAATGGTAAGTGAAAGTAATATTTATTGATCCCCTACTATGTGCCCGGTACTGAGCTAGGTTCTAGGCATACAATGGTAAGTGAAAGCAATATTTGTTGAGCCCCTACTATGTGCCTGGTACTGAGCTAGGCTCTAGGCATACAATGGTAAGTGAAAGTAATATTTGTTGAGCACCTATTATGTGCCAGGTACTGAGCTAGGCTCTAGGCATACAATGGTAAGTGAAAGTAATATTTGTTGAGCACCTATTATGTGCCAGGTACTGAGCTAGGCTCTAGGTATATAATGGTAAGTGAAGGTAACGTGGTTGCCACCCCTACGCTGCCTTCCCTCCAGCCAGATAGAGGAGCCAAGTGCATGGGATGGGAGTGGGACACCAAGGGGCTTTCTAAAAAGTTCAGCTGAATTCTCAGGTTGCTATACCAGAAAGCAAGCTCTCTGCATTCATTCATTTACATATTCATTCAGCAAGCATTTATTGAGAATATCCTGTATGACAAGCACTAGGTTCCTCCCATGAGGAATGTGATAGGGACCCTCTAACGAGGTGGACAAGTCCCCTGCCCCCAAGATGCTTGTGTTACAAGAGATACAAGGCTGAAAGATACAGAGGACGGGTGGATAGTGAACTCACTCAACATTACCTACCACCCCACCAAAAAAAAAAAACAGAGCCTCCTCATTGAGCTAGCAGTACAGGCTTTTTGAGCAGGTGCCTCAAATTCAATGCATCTACTGGTCTGTGCTATACCAGCCACAGATTTGTGGGTGCAAAGCCACCCCCAAGCTACCCAGGCTCAGCATTCCCATTCCCCTCTTTCTTCTAATCCCTTTCTCTGAGACCTATGGGAGCCCAAACCGTTCCGTCCCCTCCTGCGCACAGATAAGTCTGTCTTTTCTCTGTCCCTTAGCCCCACCCAGGCTCCTGACATCTTTGTTGGCTTATGCTACACTTTAATTTGTAATAAAAATAGCAAATGCCTTTAGGGGCAGTCAAGTAATGAAATGGACCCAGAAGGGATTATGCAAATGGAGGAGCTGGTGCCCCACCTGCCTGCACCAGGCAGCCACAACTCACTCCAGCAGGAAGGTGGGCCAGTGCTGCCACAACTCCCCATTTTTCAAGAAAAAAGAAATAATAAGAATAATACCATTTTTATTCTGCTCAAGAATACTCCCTCTTCACAGGCATGTACCCCTTAAAATGACAATAATAGCTTACATTTAGTGGGCTTGGCGTGTCTGGGTTGAATCTAAACTCTTCACAACAATCAACTCGTTTAATCCTCATAATAATCTCAAGAGGAAGGTACTGTAATTATCCCAGGTTTACAGATAAGCTAAATGGTTTGTGCAGGGTCATACAGCCTGGACAGATGAAGGCAGGACTGGATCCCAGGAGTCTGGCTGTCCGCTGGCACTCTCAACTACCACTCCCTTCTTCATCTGGGATGGTGAATTGGTTTAAGCAAAAGCCACAGTCGCTCATGCTGCCCAGGATCAAGAGCAGGATTTGGAGGGGAAAAACGGAGCCCCAGTGATCTGAAATAGTCCTCCCCACGGTCACGTTCAAGTCTGCAAGAAGAGGTGGCAGTGCTTGCTCATGTTGAGAGTCCCCTCCCCAGGCGGACTCAGCCAACATTCACTGAGGCAGAATGGTAAAACATCCACCAGGCCTCTTCAAGCATCTACACGGTTGCCAACCCTACTCTGGGAAGGTGCCATTCTGAGGGCCAGGAGTTTGATTATGTGTCACTCTGGCTGCTATGGCCCCCTCCCAGGGTCTGGGCATCACACCCAGACCAGTGCCACTGGACCTCGGCCCAAGCAGGAACTCCGCTCCAGACTCCAAGGGCCCCGTGGAGACAGGAGGATGAGCGCTTCATTTCTGCAGGGAGCCAGCCAAGTTCTTCCAACAGATTCCAGGCTGAACCTCCACCCAGACTTCCAGCCCAGAAGGCAAATCAAGCCCCTCCCTGCCTCCCTGTGCCCAGAGCCAGCCTTCTCTGAGGCCAGAACCCCAGCCACAGGGGCCAGGAACCTGCCAGGAGTTGCTGTTGTGTCTCTGTAGCAACAGGCACATCCTGGAAGGAAGGCAAGAGAACATGGGCTGGTTAACACCACAGATGACGCCAGCCTCTCCCACGGTGGCTTGTCCTCTAAGGAACTACTGTTGACAGTGAAGTGGTCAAAAAACAGGCCACCAGAGGGAAAATGAGACGCAAAAGAGAAGAAAAACAGCCTCCAGGAAAGCAGCTAACATTTATGCAATGCCTGCCATATGCCAAGAACTTTACATCCATGTCTCCATGAATCCTCACACCCGTCCCAGAATATAAATGTTATTAGTCTATTTTATTACCAGAGAAACTGAGGCTCAGAAACAGTAAATTACGCAAAGTCACATAGCTAGCTAAAGTGGCAAGAGCTGTAATTCAACCTCATGACTAGCTCCAAAGCCTGGGTTCTTAAGCCTTATGCTGTGCAATCTCTACGTAACTGACACTGGGGAAGTTATTTAACCAGTCGTTCATGTGATGTACAGTGACTGAACGCCTACTGTGTGCTGGGTGTTGTTCTAGTGGCTTGGGATATACATCTGTGAACAACATTCGCAAAGATCCCCGCCCTAGCAAGACGTGGCAGGCACTAAACAATACCCAGAATAAGGAAAGTCTGTAGCATGTTGGAGCATGATACGTGCTATGGAGGGCTGGAGACGAGTAACATCAAGGCCATCTGGGAGGGCCAGGATAGAGGCGGAATGCCATTTTAAATAGCGGCGGGGGCAGGGAGGCTCCTTGAGAAAGAGGCATTGAACAAAGACTTAAAGTAGGTAAGGTGTCTTTGAACCTCAGTTTTCCCATCTGCAAGATGGGGATAATACCTCACAGAGTTATTATGTTAGACTTGACATGGTGTCTGGCACATAGAAAGCCCCCAACAAATTAGAGATACTATTATTAAGTAGCCATGTTCAGGATGGAGCCCCAGGCCCATTCAGTGCCAAAGCTCCTGTGCTTCCCAGTGCACCCTGCTGCCACCCAGGACACCTGTGGTGGGAGAGATGGGGAGGATGGGGCCATCTCTGGGGAACTGACAGATTCACCAGTAAAAGATGGCAAATGGCCATAAGGGGCAGAGCCAACCTTTCTGGAGCCTGGGCTGTGCTGTGTTCAGCTGAATTCTCACGCGGTGCCATTCCCAGAGAGAATAGTCATAAAACAAGGTGAATTGAGCTAGGCGGGCATGGCATGGACTGGGCCATACAGAGCAGAGGTCACCAGGAGCTAGTGAGCTGGCCTGGGAATTTGGCCCTCAACAATCACAGAATCCTAGAGCTTTAAATCCAGTAACACCTGAGAAGTCATCTAGTCCTGTTCCCTCCTTTTCAGACATGGAAACCAAGGCCCAAAAAGGAGCTGCAACTTTCCCAAGGCATCTGCGCCCCCGTCTGGTCCTTTTCGCTGCCTGGTCTGCCGGCTGCTCCTCAAAAGAGCTCAGCTCCAGGCTGCTCCCAGCACCCTTCTCCAGAAAGCTCCAGGTATTCCAGAAGCCCAAGTGTATGAATAAGATCAGGAATAAGACAGGCAGGGCTTATCCTTCCCGCTTTGCTGACATGGAAACTGAGTCAGGATACGTGCCCATCAAGTAACAGAAGAACCACACTTGGACCTTAGAACTCAGCTGGGATTAAATACAGATCGGAATGGAGGTCCTGAGTGCAGAGAGGAGCCTGCTCAGCTGAGAGGAGGGAGGCAGGGTCAGGAGAAGGGTGCGGCAGATGGAGAATCTGTATCACCCATTCCCAGAACGTCCCGCCCAGAACCTCATGCCCTCTGCCTGCCTGCCAGCAGCAAAGCAGTCTGGGGCCAGAATAATTCCCCTAAAGGTAGCTGGTTCTCCTTCTTCATGGCCAGCCCCAGAGCAGCCGGGAAGGATCTCATCCCCTAGAGTCATTTAATGCACCCTCCCCACAAACCTAAGGACTAACTTCCCTCCCTCCACCCCAGACCTGGCTGTAGAGCTCCTGGAATAGGAGAAAAGCACATCCTTGTTCCCCAACTGCTTATGGAGACCATGGCAGAAGGACAAGTTTAGGCTAAAGGAAGGAAAGTGAGCCAAACATACACCCTCTCTGCAGTTCAGATCCCTAGACTCAAGGTTTAGAGCCCTTGAAGGCTGACACAGAGGAGAGAGAGGGAGAAGGAAGCCTGGGGCTGCCCTCGGGGCACCCAGTCATTGGAAAGTCTCAGTGCCTCCTCCCACTGCAGAAGGTGTCTCACATGTGCCAAAATGCCATGTTCGTTCTTAGAGCTGTGCACAAATCCCATGGCCCTCCCCTCTCCCTTCCTTTCACCTGTCCTTAAAATTTTCCCTTCACACTGAAACTCTGGGATCAAATAGACTTGAAATCCAGACCCTCCACCCAGGCATTCGGAAGTGGCCTTAAGAAGTTATTTCATCTCTGAGCCTCAGTTTCTTCATCCACAAAATGGAAGCAGTGATAAAATCCTCGTAGAGTTGTTGTGAGGCCTCATCGAGCCTATAAGGTACTTGGCTGCAGTGCCTGACTGATGAAATGCAGATGTTGTCATAAAATCTGTACCAGGACCTTTAACCTCCTGGTTTCACTTCCAGCAATGCCTGACTTTACAACAATCCATAAGCCATTAACTGGGGCAATATTAGACCTATAAGGATTCTTCCCAACAAGACACATCCATCACTCAGAGTTACAAATGCGGAGTTCATCTGGGGACTGGGATAACACAGCATCTTCCCTTTGAAGAGCTCCAGCCCTATATTTAGATCTGCACTGGGGAGCCCAGGGGCGATCGGTACCCATCCATTCACCTGCCTCTCCAGGGTCTGCGAGCATCCATCTCAAGCAAGGCAGGCCTCTCGCTCATCTCTGATCTATCAGTCATCTCTCTACACCCATCTTCTCTGTATCCATCCACTTATCCAGCCAGCCAGCCATCCAGCCAGTGATTCACTCACAGTAATTCACTCTCTAGGGCATGAGGCCCAGATCTCTCAGGCAAAGAATTCAGCACCAGAAGGATTTTCCCCACCTCAAAATGGTGTTTGGGGAGTGTCAGACAGGGCCAACTGGGGTGGGACGCACGCTTCCTCCCGTCCTCTCCCAGAATAGGTAGAGGTCATGAGCACAGCCACAATGTCACAGCCAGGGCAACATCACTGAGAGCTGCTGCCCAGCTCAGGGGGTAGCCTGGGGTCACTGCATCCACCCTTTAACTGAGTTATAAGGTGACCACTTGCAGGTGAATTGTATCCTTCAGTGACCACTGCCTGTCTGCATGGTTCTGAGCTGCTTTTCAGTGGCGCATTGCCCTAGGGGTCTGCAGATGACACATCTGTATAGGCTTGCCTTTTCCTGCCAGCCTGAGATGGGCAGCATCTTCCATTCATCTGGCCAGGGCCAGGCCCTGGGACAAGCACTCAGGACAGGGTGAGGTGGAGTGGGGGTGGGGAGTGAGTAAGACAGGCTCCCTGCCCTTGAGAAGTGTACTGATTAATTGTGGGCAGCAGGGAAAAGGACCCTCGCCATCTCTGAGGTCTTGTAAGCTGTGTGTAAGCTTGTGTGTAACATTGCCCCCTTTTTGGGGCCTCACTCAGCACTGTTCTCGGGTGATAGCTGGTTCCCAATCACTTTTCCATTACAGAAATCGATAACTTGAATTACTCCAAAATAACTAGTACCTTCATGCCCCTGCAAAGCTAATTTTTCTGGGGATGCATTTGCCCACGAGTTTCTCTCTGGTCTGGAATCTGTCTTCTATCTTTATGAGTCAATCCAGGTAGAACAGTCTCTCTTCTGCCACGTCTCACTCTTGTGACAGAGTGAGAGTGGGATTTGCAGTCAGAGACATGTTCAAGTCTTTGCTCTGACACTTACTAGCCCTTGTCAAGCTACCTAACCACCTAGAATGTCAGTTCCCTCATCTGTGAAATAAGATTTCAACACCCCAGTGTTCAAGAATTAAATGGAACAATAATGTACATGAATGTTCCTGGCATTTATTAGGGAATCAGTGAACCCTTGGATAAATACCTGTTTATTCTATGCCAGAATCTGAAGCCTGCTATAAATCTGTATCATGAGGCCATCGTATAATAAGGTCCTAGTATCACTTCTGCAATAACAATAATATCTTACATTGGAGAAACAGATGATTATTTATAAATATACACATTCTCATAATGACAAAGCTGAGACTCAGGAAAGTTAAGTGAATTGCTGGGGGTGGGAAGGGGGGCAGCTGGCACAGCCCTCTGACTCTCTTCACACTTTCACACTTCCTCCATTGTCCCTGATTCAAAACCCAACACAGCTCCAGGATCCTGCACGCAAAGTTCTGCTGTCCAGCAGATGCTCAAATGACAGGCCCTTTGAACATCCTCTGGGAGGAAGAGTTGTGAGCTTGGTGCAGGCTGTCCTCGGCACTGCCAGGAGAATAAATCCTCCTAGAAGTCTCCCGAGAAGGGTCACGCGGAAACCTCCGAAGGCTGGGCTCTGAAAAGAAGGAAAGAAACCGACATTACCAAGCATCTCTTTCATGCCAAGCACATTCATGGCCAGTTTCTCACTGACTTCTCAAAACCAATTCTTCTTAACCTTTTTAGGGGGTTGCATACCCCTTTGAGAATCTGCTGAAAGCTGTAGATGCTCTCCTCAGATAACAGCACATAACATGCACATGAATGCAGTCGGGTCGAGGTTAAGAACTCCTGGTGTGAACCTGGGCTGTTTTCAGATTTTCTTAGGCATCAGGGACCTTCCCTTTTAGAGGCCCCACCCACAGCAGAGCAGACATTACATTTTCTCTCTCTCTCTCTCTCTCTCTCACACACACACACACACACACACACACACGTAACATAGAGTTGCAGTTGTCTGTTTGGCATATGTGTTACATTTCCAGATATTTAACAAAACATTAATTTCAAGTCTGTCCTTTCTTTTCCTATTTTGTAGCCAACAGGCTTTTTTGGTGAATTTTATTGAAATATATCACCAGTACAGACAAATACATAGCTCCTAAGTATATAGCTCAGTGAATTCTCATGAAGTGAGCACCTCTGTGTAACTGGCACTCTGGTCAAGAAACAGAACATCCTGAGCTCCCAGAAGCCCCCCAGGTCCCCATCCATTCGCTACCCTCGACCCAGGGTAATCTTGATCCTGACTCCCAATCAAAGGCTAGTTTGGCCTGTCTTTCAGTTTCGTATAAGGGGAATCACATGGTGCATACTCATTTTTGTGTCTGGCTGCTTCTGTGGAACCATAAACTTCTTATTCAGGTCTCAGGCATTTTCAGAGGTGAATTAAAGGCTTATAGGCTATAGGTACTGTCAAAATCAGGGATTCTCAGCCTTACCTTCACATTAGAATCACCAGGGAAACTCTTTAAAATCCTGATGCCCAAGCTGTCCCCCAAAACAATTAAATCAGAATCTCTGAGGATAGGTTCAGGCACTGGTGATTTTTCATGCTCCCAGGTGACATCCATTGCCACCAAGGTTGAACACCTCGGGTCTAAACAACTCTGTGAGATATTAGTCTCGCTATTTTACAACTGGGGAAGCTGAGGCTCCAAGAGTCTTCATATGTTAATGTCATGAAGCCAGAGCTCAAATTCAGATCTGATGTGGAGTGGTGTTTGCCTTGCCTTATCCCTGGGTGAATAGTAAAGCCCAAACCAGGTGGTAATGATGCCTCCTGCCTGGGCCCCTCTCACTGTGAGTCCTTCTAGAGGTGTGGAGAGGGATGTGGAGTTTCCCAGGCTCGACAGCCCAGGGGCTGGCCCTAGGGAGAAAGTCACTGGACTCCACCTTTGCCCCACACCTCTGGAAGCCATAGAAAAGTCCCTGCGGGTGGCAGTGGCTGCCAGCTGGGGAGCCATGGGGGACGTGTCACAACATCCATAGTTCTTTCTGCCTCCACCTTTGATTCCCCGAGTGCAGTGCATAATCCTGCCACTCAGTGGCACCTCGAGCTTCTGTAAACCCTGTGGTTTCACACACACTCCGCCTGTGGCCAAAGGAAGGAAGCCAGACAGCAGGGTGCTGGCGCAGGGAGAGAAGCATGTGCAGCAGGAGCTTCCTGAGGCATGCCTGACTGGCTGGGGCCTCACTTGGGACCTGGGGGACAGTCTGGCTGAGGCTGGAGCTGCTCCTGGGTCTTGACGGGGCCTGTCCCTGGCTGGCAAGGTGGTTGCAGGGACATGGCTACAGCCAGACCCCGGAGAGACAGGCCACTGCCTGTAAGTAAGCCGGCAGAGAGAAACCACACCTCCCCAGGCCCACAGTGAGTCAGGTCCCCCACTACCCTTCACCGGGCTGCCTCTGGGTCCCGCATGCCTGTGAGCACAGCCCATGCACACTCCCGTGATGCCCTGGAAGTGGAGGTGCCAGCCAGGCCTCAAAACCCAGGCATAGCTCCAAGTCCTTCCCTGGGAATCTGCCTGATCCTAATCCCAGGACGGCTGAGGCCCTCAAGGGGCTAAGCGGCCTCTGAGGCTGGATCTGTCTTCTTCCTTGCAGTTTGGAGTCAGATTGCTTAGATTCAAAGCCAAGATCTGCAACTTCCCAGTTACTTAACTTCCATGAGCCTCAGTTTCCCCATATGTAAAATGGGAAATAAGAATCCATGCCATGGAGGGTTGCTGTGAGAATCGAATGACTATGTATAGAGTCTTAGCCTAGTGCCTGGCACATAGGAAGTGCTAAGTAAACGTCAGCTACTATTACTATTATGATTACCGTTTGAAAATGGAAGGGTTGAATGCCTCTCAGTCAGATAAGCACCCGGATTTGGTTTTACCCATTTAGTAAATCCTCACCCCCTCCCCAGGACCTCTTCTCTAGAAGAGCTGAGTTTGGGTTCAAATCTGGCCTCGGGGTAGAACAAACTTCCTATCCCAAAACAGAATGAACCTGCCCTCATATTAGAAAACACCCTCACTTGTGGCAACCCACACACGGCCCAGGTTCCAGCAGAGGGAGTGAGTCTAGGCTGCACACAGCTCAGGCAAGCACCAAGCTGCCCTTAGCGGCAGTGAGAACAAACATGAGAACCACCCAGAGGGGACTGCCCAGCCCCCACCCAAGAGGCTGGAGCCGTTGTCCCCACAGTCTGATGAGCCCCTCTCTGGGAACAGGACTGAGTGTGTGACCCCAGTCTCCCTGCAGCCTCAGGCAGCTTCCCATCTGGGTGCCATCCCTGTGGTAACAGAGTGGGCACTGAGTCAGGAGACCTGGGTTCCAAGCTTGGGCCCTGTTATCATCAACCAACTGTGTGGCCTGGGGCAAGTCACCCACCCTCTCTGGACCTCTGTGACAGGATTCAAGTGATCTTTAAATCCCCTCCCAGCTGTAACATATGGTTTTAGCAAAGTATCTGGCACACAGTAGGTGCTCAGTAAATTATAAAATTCAAGACACAACTCTGCTAGGTTCCAACATCCAGCTACTTTCTCCATACTTGATCTTGGCCAAAAGGCCGAGAAGTGATCATCCAGCTACTTTCTCATCTTCAGTACTGAGTGACCTGTGTGATCCAACTCCCAACAGGACCCAACCCAGGGGAAGAGCTCAAGAAATGAGGATTTATTGATATCATTAATTGATTACTTTTGGCCTGGCTTTCAGTCCAACCTGTTCCCCCATCCAAGGCTACAAGTGCCCCAAAGATTCCAGATTAGAGATGCTGAGGTGTCTGCCTCCCCAGTAGACTACAAGCTCCAAGAAGACAGAGTTCATCCTGCTCCCCATATCAGGTCCAGTTCAGGCAGCCGAGTATCCCCTCATGTGGTCCTGGGGCATAGAACTGACCCTCCATCGTCATGGGGCAGTGAAAGCATCACAGAGCTTCATGCTGGGCAAGTTCTTTTATTGGAAAAAGAAAAAATAAAAGGCCATAGCACTGCCTATGCCCAGCCCTCCCATGGGAGATGCACAGGTCAGACACAATGCCCAGCCCCACAGGGGCCCAGGGAGGGCATAGGCCGTGGCCAGGGGCTGCGGTGGAGCCCACTGAACTGCAGCTCTCCAGGGGGATCCTTGGACCAGGACTCACTTGGGCCGAGGACTTCCTGAGGCTGCAAGGACTAAGCTGACTCTCTCTGCTCTCTGGGTAGGCCCTTGTTTCCCACATGCTGCTCCCATGTCTGGTAGAAAAGCAGGCCTCTCTTTGATTCCAGAGGGCTACCTCCAGTGGCTGGTCTTGCACATCCACTTCTAACACCTCCCGCCAACTGAGATAGGCAGCCCCCTTCATTTCATCTTTGGGACACCAGCCCCAGGGGCTGCTCCCATCCCGCCTGTCCCTCCAGGCCTCAGAAGCCGGGCATCATTGGCTGGACATCTCCTTTCCTTGCAAGGAGGGAGTTTGCCTTTCCCCTGCAGGCTGCTGGCACCTTTGAAGGTCCATGGAAACCTCACCTACAAAGCCTTAAAGAGCCCCAGCTCCTGGGCAGGCTGAACACACAGTGTCTGTAGCCCCGTTGTCTTGTCATGGGGAGCTGAGAGGGGGCACCAAAGGCCACCAAAGTTTGGCTCTTCTTTCCTAGAACCCCGGTTTCTCTTCCACTAGAACATATGCAGTAGAGTAGGTTCCCTGGTAGCCCTAGGGGAGGGGCAAGGGGCTTTTGGACATTTACTTACAGGGATCCAGGCTGGACCCACACAGGGAAGAAGTCACAGACCCTCAGGTAGCGAAGACAGCAGGATGCAGAGAAGCAGTCGTTGGCCTAGCAGCCAAGGGGAACACACAAACACACTCACACACACATGCACTCACCTGCATACACACACACTCATACAATGAACACTCATACACACATGCTTGCACTCACACTCACATAAATGCACATTTGTGCACACGTGTGCACACATGTACTCATACACACACAGGTGTGCTTACAAATGCATCCACATTCATACACTTGTGCACTGGTGCACACACATGTGCTCACACACAGGCATGCTAACACACGCAGACTCACACATTTATGCACACTGCACTTACACACATGTGCACTCACACATACATTCACATGTGCATACACGCAGGTTCTAATCTCAGGAAACTGGCTCTAGTTCAGGAGATTCAGGCCCCGCATGGCTACGTCTCTTCACAGAGTTTCTCCAGATCCCCATATTACCTCCCAGAGCCCCAGGCTGTGTGCCCCCCAACCAGCACCTGGCAGCCTGCAAAGTCTCAAAGTTGGATGCTTCTGGCAAGGCCGAGCTGGCCTCTAGCTCTGGCTACAGGACACGAAAGCCATAGGTCTAGAAGAGGTCAGGAGTGGGCTGAACAGCTCCCAACCACGGCACCCGTCTCCCCACACCTTGAATTTGGTGGAGGCAGGATCATAGACAGGCCGGGGCCCTGCAGGGGCATGAGAAGGAACAGATACTGGGAGACAGCCACGGGACGCAGGGCCCAAGGGAGAGAGTCCTGGTGGATATGGGTTTGGGATGAGGGGTCATGCAGTGTAGGAGTCCTCTATGTGGCAGGCCTGGGCCCCCCTCACAGGGTTGGGAGAGGGGCTGTGGAAGAGAGGGGCCGCCTAGGTCTAGGTTGTATTCTCCCCACCCCGGCCTTCCTAGGAAGATCTGTCTCTGTGTGGCCCAGACCAGGCCCATTGGGAAGGAAAAACCCCCAGGTCAGGAAACGGACTGATCCAGCCGGGGGTGAGGGACAGGGGGCATAGGTTGATGGCCCACAGGAAATATGAGGCCCGTCACCCTCCCTCCCACCCCGGGCAGCAGGGTGAGCCCAAAGAATGACTCAGAAGCGGGTGCTCTGGTAGCGCAGCCGCCGCAGGTCTGCGAGGCCCTCACTCCGGCCATACACCTCCCTACAGGGACTCTCGGCCAGTCACCGGGCCCCCGCCCCACCACCCCCACCGCTGCTGCTGCCACTGCCGCTGCTGCTGCCACTGCTGGAGCTGCCACTGCTGCACCGGTCCTCGTAGATGGAGATCTCAATCTGGAGTCGGCGGTTAAGGAGAGCTGCGAGCCCAGCTGCTGAGCAGGGGTCGGACATGAACCAGTGGATGGATTCCAGCAGGGGAGTGGGAAAGTGGGCTTGTGCTGCTGCCTAGACAGTAGGGATGTAGAGGCCTGGGAGCTAGACCCTCCCCAAGCCCAACCATGAACATTACTTAGCTAACAATTAGGTAGACTCGTAAGGCCGGGCCCTGTGCTGGGCACATAGCTGTGATCACAGCAGACAGGGTCGCTGCCCTGATGGCGCTTACATTCCAGTGGGTCTAATGACCATATCTTAGGACACAGATGTGCCCAGGGAGGTGGTGTTACTGCACAGGAAGTATGAGGACTTTAGTGTCCTGAGTTCAAATCCTGACTCAGGCACTCACAAAGCTATGTGACCTTACAGCAGTCACTTAACTTGTTAGCCATCCATTATCGCATCTGCAAAATGGGGATTAAGAATAGAATCTTGGGGTTAGTGTGGAGATTAGATTAAATGTATGTAAGACGCTTAGCACAAAACCTGGCACATAGTAAAGGCTCAATGAAAACAAGTGCCTCTCACTGGGCTTTGTCAACACGTGATTCCGGGTGTTTGTGGTTTTTTGACTCTGTTTCCCCTCAGTTTTCCAGTCAACCTTATTTTTTAGCAATTCTACTCGTGTTGCTGCTGCCTGGGGGGAAGGATTTGTGCACACCCAGATCACACTATTCCAAGTGGAGGTGGAGTCAGCAGAACCACGCCCCACCCCCTGTCCAGCCTCTCACCAGGACTGAGACCTTGGGGGAGTCACATCATCCTAGACCTCATGTCTCTCATCTGCGAAAGAAGGACAATGGGACCTGCCACGGGAGATTCCATGAGGACTACATGAGACTGTGGACCTGTCAATGAATGTGGTGATTTGCATATTCCTGGAGGGGTCTTTGTAGTTAAGGGTGAGCCTGGGCGCAATTCCTGGCTCCCACATTCACCAGCTGCACGACTCTGAGCAGGTTGCTGGGAATAATCAGAGCAACCCACCTGGTAAGATTGTTATGAGAAGTACATGAATTCATATTTTCAAAGCACTTCACATGATAGCTGGCATATTCTAAGCACTGATTACATGCAGCCCAACAAGTGCAAATCCTGAAATTCACAAAGCCTCCAATAACTTAGCGTGGTGGAGGAGGGCTGAGGACCACTGATGTGGGGAATCCTGGGAAAACCTGAGTGGAGGCCCCTAAAGTGGCCTCGTTTCCTGGCAGCCTCACCAGGATCTCTACTGGTTAGCAGTCCTGTGCCCTCACACATGCCCAGAAGGATACAACCCTCATCCCACGCTCCACGGGGTCTGTGAGTAGGAGGCCTCGAGGTGCAAAGATCTTCTCATTCTGCTCCTGGATGTAGCGGGAAATCTTCTTAAGAACCTGCAAAAAGAGGAGCCAGACAAGGATGAGCGTGCCGCAGGGCAGCCCTGAGGGAAGGGATGCACGGTGGGGCGGGAGGGGCCACCTTCTCGTAGTGGGTCTCCATGCAGAGGAAGATGAAGTAGGCCGTGGCGCAGGCCAGGCAGCCCTCAAGATAGGAGCTGCCCCCAATCTTCTCAGCCTCTGCATAAAAGCCGTTGAGGGTCTTCACAGTCTCTTCAAAGAGCTGCCGCTCGATCTGGAGAAGGGACAGAGCCAGGCTGTGGTTAGCCTCCCTGGAGTGTGCACAGTCATAGGTAGGGCTGGGAGTGACAATGGTGGGGCCATGTAGATGGGGAAGATGACATTGGCACACAGGCAAGACCAAAGAGGCTGCAGGCAGAGCAGAAAGAGCACTGGCCTGGGAGTCAGGAGACTGGGGGGCCAATCCAGACTTGGCCATCAACTAACTGGCTGCGTGACCTTGAACTAGCAGCTTAACCATCTAGACTTCAGTTTCCTCATCTATAAAATGGGAATAAGAATGGCTGCTTGTCCTCCCTTGGAAACAGGAAACTCCCATGATATCCTAGATGTTTTCTGCAGAAGATCAGAACAAGTATTCTGGTGACTTTGACACGTCCCATCTTGTTGGTTGTGAGAGAGCTCAGAACTAGATTCATAGGGGCTCTCCATGTTTGGATGGGACTGCATGAGACTGCTTCAGTGAGACCTCAGGGGCATCTCTCCAGGAAGGGCCATTTCCTTCTAGCTCAGAGGTCACCCACAACACCACCGCCCTGTGTGTCTGGACACCTGAGAAGCTGTCCTGCCCGTATCCATAATAGGAATAGCTGATATGTATTAAGCACCTTCTATGTGCCAGGAAATGCACTCTTTCATTTAACCCTCATAATAATTCTATCAGAAAAGTACTACTGCCATCCCCATTTTACAGATGAGGACTGCTCTGTGGTCCTAAGACCACGCGGACCACGAACTGCTCTGTGGTTCCAGCTGCCACCGTCTCTGGCCCCTTCACTGGCCTCCCTGCCCCTGCTCCTGCCCTAACTTCCTGTTAAAGTCAGATTATGTCACAGCCGTGATCAAGAGCTCCCACAGTCTTCCCATCTCTCTGCAAGTTAAATCCAAGAAGTCCTTACAATGCCTGCTAGGCCCTCCACGGCCCAACCCTGCCACCCCTGGCCCGTCTCCTCCTCTCCTCCTCACTCAGTACCCCTGCTTCTTGAAATTTCCTCAGGCCCTTTGTGTCTGTCTCCTTAGCTGCCACACTGCCCTGCAGGCTGCCATGACACCCTTAACACCCTTGGATCTCACCTTATTCAACAGCCTCCCCCTGTGCCCAGGATCATTCACCTCTCCCCAGCACACCGAACCCCCCTGACATCCTCCCCTTATTCTTCTAGTATTTGTTACCTCCTGAGCGAGGTATATTTACAGTTGACCCTGGAACAACATGGGTCTGAACTGTGTGAGTCCATGTATATGTGAATTTTCTTCTGCCTCTGCCACCCCTGAGACAGCAAGATCAACGTGTCCTGTTCATCCTCTTCCTCCGCCTACCCAAAATGAAGATGATGAGGATGAAGACCTTTATGATGATCCACTTCCACTCAATGAGTAGTAAATATATTTTCTTCTCCTTACGATTTTCTTAACATTTTCTTTTCTCTAGCTTACTTTATTATAAGAATACAGTATATAATATACATAACATGCAAACTGTGTGTTAATAAACTGTTTGTATTATCAGAAGGCTCCCAGTCAACAGTAGGCTACTAGTAGTTAAGTTTTTAGAAAGTCAAAGGTTATATCCAGATTTTTGACTGTGCAGGGGATGGGCACCCCAACCCTGTGTTGTGCAAGGGTCAACTGTATTTGCTTGCTTTTTTATTTTCTACACCATCTAATAGAAAATAAATGCCATGATTTTACTCCTATATCTCTAGAGACTAATACATACTCAATAAATACTTAGTGACTGCTAAGTGAACTTGTCCAAGGTTACAGCTCTGACCCCAGTCTGTGCTCTTCACTGTGTAACACCAGACAGCCGGGAAGGTTACATTCCAAACTCAGCAGGTGTCAAAGTGTCAAAATAGTAGCCCTATTTTTCACATTCTTCACAGTACCTTCTTCCCCATTCATGCAGCAGGACCAGAACTGCTCATCACACAGTTTAGGGACCTCCCTGCCTCTCTAGGACAAAACCTCTGTCCAAGAATAGTTAGAAGCTTAGGAGTTCCCACTACACAGACCTGGGGAGAACTCAGAGAAAATCCTATGAAAATCCTGCCCATCTAGTCCATGCCACAAGCCCTGCTGCTCCACCCTGGGGGTCACCCCACCCTAAAGGACAAGCATGCTAAGATGAGAAAGAGACCCACATTCTCTCCGAAAGCTGGCTCAGGGTCATATCAGTACAGACCATCCCTGCCCCCACTTCCCAAACCCATTCAGATCTGCCTGGGCTGCTGAATGAAAGCTCAGGATCTGCCTTCTGGCTTCCCCAGTCCCAGGCCCACTCTAGGGCAGCCTAGGATGAAAACTGAGGACACCCCTGGACCAGAAGCAAAACTCAGCAGCTGATGCCTCACAGCAGCCTGAGGTCCATGAGTCACCCAACTAGCTGAGTCTAGAGGCAGAGGCTGTAGGCAGAGCCCTTGGCTGACTGCCTTTTATGCCACCCAGCAGACTGTGGGATGGTGCATCCGGCTCTCCCCTTTGCCTGAGGCAAGGAGAAGGGAAAAGCAGCCTGCAGCTCTTCCTTTAAGTCTCTAAGCTTTCCCTGCAAGACTGTGATCATGAAGGCATCTAGTTTGATCTGTACCCACAAAAGATGCAATTGTGTCAGCAAGAAAATAAGAGTCCTGTGAAAAAGTAGAGAGGCAGGGCATTTAAGCCTGTCTGGTACTTACTAACTCCCGTAAGTCACTTCTTTCTGGCCCTCAGTTTCCTCTGCTAAATGAGAGGGATGGACTAGTGTGGAGCTTCTCAAAATTTCATGCATATCTGAATAACCCAAGGAATAGATTAAACCCTAGATTCAGATTCAGCAGATCCAGGGAGGGACCCGAGATTCTGCATTTCTATCAAGCTCCCAAGTAATGTTGATGTTGTTGATCCACAGGTCACAGTTTTAGTAACAAGGACTTAATGGTTCTCAGCTCCAGCTGCACACTGAAATTATCTGAGCAGCCTTTAAACTCTATGATGCCCAAGTCTCCCCCACCAGGAGATTCTGAGTCAGTGGTCTGGGAAGGGGGAGGATAGGTCAGAGCAGCAAAGATCACCACTGCCCTGCCCTACCCAAGCTGATGGCCTGCAAGGTTCCTTTTTCAAAGTTCCCAGGTGCCTCTAAGGTGTAGCCAAGGATGAGAAGCAGCACTGTTTCTGAAGAAGACCAGCTGAACAAGACTAGCAACTCCAAGTGTAATCTATGAACTACTTGATTCTGATTCACCTGGGAATTCCTCATTAAAAATTAAGGCTTAAGACTTACTTAGTATTTGGGCTGGGCATGGTGGCTCACATCTGTAATCCCAGCACTTTGGGAGGCCGAGGAGGGCGGATCACTTGAGCCCAGGAGTTTGAGACCAGCCTGGGCAACATGGCAAAACCCCATCTCTACTAAAATTATAATAAATTAGCCAGGAATAGTGGCATGAACCTGTAACCCCAGCTACCTGGGAGGCCGAGGCAGGAAGATCACCTTAGCTGGGAGACAGAGGCTTCAGGGAGCTGTGATCACACTACTGCACTCCATCCTGGATTTCCATCAAGGGGAAAAAAAAAAAGACCTAGTATTTGATAGCACAACAGGGTGACTATAGTCAATAATAATTTAATTGTACATTTTAAAATAACTAAAAGAGTATAACTGGCTTGTTTGTAACACGTAAGATAAATGTCTGAAGTAATGGATGCCCCATTTACCCTGATGTGATTATTACACATGGCATGCCTGTATCAAAATATGTCATGTACCCCTGCTAGGTACCCACAAAATTATAAATAAATAAATAAATAAATACTAAAGTTTAAACAATCATGATTAAAATTCATTTTAAAATTAAGATTTAAAACTATGCTGATTCCAGAGCCCCACCCCTAGAGAGTCTAATGTAGTTGGTTTGGGCTGCAGTCTGAGCATCAGGATTTTTTAAGCTCCCCAGGAACCTCTACTGTACAGCCAAGGTTGAGAACAGCTGCTAATAAATGGAGACTCCTGAGCCACAGTCCAACAACTGAATCAGCACTGCTGGACAACACCTGTATCATCCAGTAGGACTCAGGAATTTCCATTTGTTTAATAAGCTCTCTATATCATTTTTAGGCAACTGAAACTTGAGAGCTGCCAGACCAGAAAATCCCTGAGATCCCTTCAGCTCTAACTTTCTATGAGGAGACAGTAAGACAATATTAAGAATCATCCTTTTAATTTTTTAAAATTCATCCTTTTGAAGTGGCCGAACAGGTTTTGTGTCCTATGATATTATGTGTCATAGGATCCTGGATAAAATACATTCCAATAAGAACCTCAGTTCCATCACAGCCCTGGGTTCCAAGTGCAGAAAAAGACATCCTTACCCGGCTGTCCAGCTCTGGGGGGAATTTGGTCTGGAACTGACAGATGGTCCCATCGCTGTAGTCTCTCTGGATAAAGACCTTGGTGGCCAGTGAGGCACTTCGCCGGAGCTCCTGCAGATTGTGGACCTGAGGAGACGTGTGGGCGGCATGTGCTGAGAGTGACCATCCATCTCGGCGTATTCCAAATGCAGGAGTTTCCCAGAATGCGGGTCTTCCAGCACTAACACCAGGAAAGTTCCCAGCATGCAGAGACAAGCTGGGCACACTACAGGTGCTCCAGGAGGCCAAGGGAGGCAGGGCTGTGGGGTCTACCCAAGAAGCTGACCTGAGCTATCCCAGAAAGATCTTTTAAAAGCCTAAAGCAAGCCTGGGCGCAGTGGCTCATGCCTGTAATCCCAGCACTTTGGGAGGCTGAGGTGGGAGGATTGCTGGAGTCCAGGAGTTAAAGGCTGCAGTAAGCTGTGATTGCACCACTGCACTCCAGCCTGGGTGACAGAGCAAGACCCTGACTCTAAAAAATTTTTTAAGAAGCCTAAAGCAGGGCCAAAGTTGAGTCTCTCTCTCTCTCTCTCTCTCTCTCTCTCTCTCTCTCTGTCTCTCATGCACACACACACACACACACAGAAGAACCTTTCATACTTTCATTCATTCACCAAGTACCAAGCATTCACTTGTGCGACCCTGTGCCTGGGGAACCCAGCACTGAACAAGACCAGTGCTCCAGTCCTGCCAAGTGGAGCTCACAACAGAGTTGCAGGCAGGGAGCATGTGGGACAGAGGAATACCTGATGTACTCCTGAACTCAGAGACTGGGGTCCAGGCCAAGTTTTATGGCCCCGGCCAGAGAGCACCCCAGATGCTTTTCACATCCAGCACTTCTCACCACAGGAAACAAAGGGCCCATGAATGTCCAAACTTCCCCAGAGAACAGTGTAGATGAAATGGACAGAGGCCAGAAATGGAAGAAATAGCCTTCCCTGGCAGGAAGGAGAGGGGAGATATCTGTCCCTTGTGCACATCTGTGGACTTCACATTGACACAGACTCTAGTGTTTGAGGGGAATGGGCTCAATTCCACAGAACAAGCCCACTTTTTCCATCTCTCCAGCCTCAGTCACCCACATTCAAGACAAGCATCCCACTGGTTGAAATATGCCCAACACTGAGACCACGTGGAGACCAAGCCCCAAAGGCAGAGTGAACAACAGCCAGTTCATCCCATGTAATTAAGCTGGATCCATTCAGTCACTCAGCTCTCATTTATTGAGTCTCTCCTAGCGCCAAGCTCTGGGGGTGCTGAGCAAAAGAGTCTGTGAGCTCCAGGGAGGAAGACAAGTAAATATATAATGAATTAGACAGTGACAAATGCCACAGAGAAGTAACATCTTACCCAGAAATGCTCACTCAGAAAAGGCCTCCTGAAGCCTGTGTTGAGTCATAAAGGAAGGCCAGGGGTTACCAGTAGTAGGGGACAGGCAGGGAGTGTGGAGAGGGAGGAAAAGGCAACCCAGGCAAAAAGAGAAGCTTGCGCAAAGTGACAAAGATAGAGCACATGGTCTACTAGAGGCAGATTTCAGCAAGACTGGAGGTGTTTTGCAGATTAGATAAGAAACAGTGGGAGATGAGACTGTAGAGGAGGCAAGGGTCAGATCACAAGGAGCAGGAAAGATTCCTGCTGAAGGGGAGGATTTAAGAGGAAATATACTTAAACTTGCTTAAACACTGGGGAGAGACTGTGTTAAAGATCAGTTGGTTATAGGTATATTGCTTTATTTCTGGGTTCTGTGTTCTGTTCCATTGGTCTATGTGTCTATTTTTGTACCAGTAACCCATACAAAACCTGCTGTTTTGGTTATTGTAGCCTCGTAGTATAATTTAACATCAGGCAATGTAATGCCTCTGGATTTGTTCTTTGCATAGGATTGCTTTGGCTATTCAGGTTCTCTTTTGGTTCCATATAAACTTTAGCATTGTTTTTTCTTTTTTTTAGCATTGTTTTTTCTAATTCTGTGAAAAGTGATGTTGCTAATTTGATAGGGATTGTGTTAAATCTGTAGATTGCTTCGGGCCTCATGGTCATTTTAATGATGTTGATTCTTCCAATCCTTTAGCATGGGATGTCTTTCCATTTGTTTGTGTTATCTACAATTTCTTTCATCAGTGTTTTGTAGTTCTCCTCACAGAGATCTTTCATTTCCTTGGCTAAATGTGTGTGTGTGTACGTGTGTGTGTGTGTGTGTGTGTGTGTGTGTGTGTGTGTCTGGCTATTGTAAATGGGATGGGGAAAGGACTCCCTATTCAATGAATGGTGCTGGGAAAACTGGCTGACCATGTGCAGAAGAATAAACTGGACCCCTGTTTCTCACCATATACAAAAATTAATTCAACATGGATTAAAGACTGAAATTTAAGACCTGAAACTGTAAAAATTCTAGACAAAAACCTAGGAAAAACTCTTCTGGATATTGGCCTAGGCAAATAATTTATGATGAAGTCCCCAAAAGCAAATGGAACAAAAACAAAAATAGACAAATGGGACTTAATTAAACTAAAAAGTTTCTTCACAGCAAAAGAAATAATCAACAAAGTACACAGACAACCTACAGAAAGGGAGAAAATATTTGCAAATTATGCCTTTGACAGAAGACTAATATCCAAAATCTATGAGGAACTCAAACAACTCAACAAGAAAAAAAAACAAACAACCCCATTAAAAACTGGGCAAAGGACATGAACAGACATTTCTGAAAAGAAGAAATACATGCTGCCAATAAACACATGAAAAATGATCAACATCAATAAGCATCAGAGAAATGCAAATTAAAACCACAGTGAGATATCATGCTACACCAATCAGAATGGCTATTATTAAAAAAACAACAGATGCTGGCATAGATGCAGAGAACAGGGAACACTTATACTCTGTGGGTGGAAATGTAAATTAGTTCAACCTCTATGGAAAACAGTATGAAGATTTCTTAAATAACTAAAAAGAGAACTACCATTCAACCCAGCAATCCCACTACAGGGCATCCTCTCAAAGGAAAATAAATCATTATGTTAAAAAGACACCTGTACTCATATGTTCATCACAGCACTCTTCACAATAGCAAAGTCATAGAACCAACTTCAGAGTGTCGACCATCAACACTTGACTGGATAAAGAAAATGTGGTATATATACACCATGGAATACTACACAGCCATACAAAATAATAAAGTCATATCTTTTGCAGCAACATGAGTGGAGCTGGAGGCCATTATCCTTAGTGAACTAACTTAGAAACAGAAAATCAAATACCACAAAACACACTTTCTCACTTATAAGTCTAAGCTAAACAATGGGTACACATGGATATGAAGATGAAAATAATAGACACTGGGGATTCCAAAAGAGGAGAGGGGGTGAGGGTTAAAAAATTACCCATCAGGTACAATGTTCACTACTTGGGTGATGGGTACACTAGAAGCCCAATCACCACCAATATGCAATATACCCATGTAACAAACATGCGCATGTACTCCCTGAATCTAAAATAAAATAAAATTTAAAAACAAACAAAAATCTTGGGAAATAATAAATAACTAGGAAAGGTTATCAACAAAGTAGAAGGAGCAGATAATTGGTAGATCAAGGTCCTGAAAAGGTGGGAATCCAAAAACACTATATGTGACTTTCCTAAATCCAGGTGGACCTTGCTGTATGTACAATATGTGATCTCAAAGTATTGTGACTGGATTAAATAATGTATAAGCCCTCCTCTAGGCTTATATGAATTGATTCCTCTAATCAAGGTTTTCATTGAGGAAATCCCCTTGATATCTACTAGGAACCTACGATAACTCAGAGAAATAAGGAATGCTTTGGTAATATAAATAAGTTAATTGTTAACGTGTCTGCTCTGGTTAAGGTTTTATAATGTTGTATTTTGAAGAGTAAAGAACAAGTCTATGGCCTTCCTCTGCCCCTCTAAAACCAACTTACAAAAGTCAGTCAATCCTGAGGACGGACTCCCCTACCCCTAGAAGGCTCATTCTAGCAGTTTTGTGGGAAGTGGACAAGACTGGGGTGAGGGGCCAGTTGGAGGGATGATTCTCTTTCTAATAGTCCATGGAAAAAACTAAAGAGGTGGTGAGAAAAGCAGTGGTGAGAATGGAAATAAAGGGAAGAAACCATTCTGATATGGACTCAGCTTCCTCTCCTCTGACCCATACAAAACCTGCTGTTTTGGTTACTATAGCCTTTTAGTATAATTTGATGTCAGGCAATGTGATGCCTCTGGATTTGTTCTTTTCATAGGATTGCTTTGGCTATTCAGGTTCCCTTTTTGTTCCATGTGAACTTTAGCATTGTTTTTTCTTTTTTTAGCATTGTTTTTTCCAATACTGTGAAAAATGATGTTGCTAATTTTATAGGGATTGTGTTAAATCTGTGCCTGAATGCACACATGTGTACACACATATTTGTGTGCTGTCCTGAAGGCGTGTGTCTCTAGCAACTGGCTAGCTACTGACCCAAGCCATTTCTTCTTCCTCCTAGGCATACAGCTGTATTAATTCCCAGCCTCCCTTGCAGTTAGGTGTGTCCCTATGACTGAGTAGAATGTGAGAGGAAGTGACGAATGCCATGTGTAGGCTTGACTCATAAAGATGTACCATTCCTCCCTGCTCTTTCCCCTTTCATGGAGGCTGGTGGAGCCCTGTGTTGAAGATAGCAACACCACAAGTTGGGAAGAGCCTCGGTCCCTGAATCACTGAATCACTGCCTGGAATCACTGCCTGGAATCCCTGTTGATCGGGAACACTTACCTGGAACTTCACTGAGCAGGATACAAACTTCTATTGTATTAAGCTATTAATACATTAAGATTTGGGGGTGCTACCTTACATAATAAATTCCCATTTCCTCTTGGCTTTGATCCACAGGTTCTCAAGTAGCCAGAGTGGGATAGGTCAACACCCTTTTCGGCACCAACAATATCCTGAGCCTTAGACTACTATCCAGGCTCTGGGTGACCAGAGATCTGCTTCTCTCCCTGGAGAGTGTTTGTGGAGGAGCAACTCTTGAGGAGTTGCTAAAGGATGATATCAGACACATTTTATATGGCAGAGCCTTAGTCTCCCAGACCTACATAGAGTACATATATTACAGACTCATCGGAAGTTGGTAAAGAGCAGGATTTAGGGCAAGGGAGGGCCTCCTGGTTTTCTCCATTCATGGTGGCTTGAGTGTGAAGTGCCAGGAAGCCCTGGTGGAAAGATGGCCCACTGACCTGGGAGCAGCAGACCTGACCCTGGGCCACGTGGCCCTGGGAAAGTCTTCCCTTCTCTGGACCTCCATTTCTTCAACTGGAAATGAAGAAACTGGAACTACATCATTGCTCAAGCCCCTTTCAGCTCTGACATTCTAGAGGTTTTATCAGGGATTATGAATGCAAATGTTTACAGGGGCTGAGCAATAAGTGGGCCAGGTGGGGCCTGGGGCTAATTAGAAAACTGGTGCCCCATCTCAAGGAGGCAGATGACTATTGCCATGTGGGAATATATACCCAGGTTGCCAGCACTTCTGGTGTCTCAAAAGAAGCCAGAAATCTAGATCTTTTTAACATCAAATATCCTGATTTTTGAATATTTCCAATACATTTTTAAAATGTATAAGCACTCAACAGACTAAGTAAGGCACACCCATGGACCAGACTCATTTCTACAGCTGCTAGTTTAAGACCTCTAAATGAAGAATCCCATGGCTGGGGCCCCTTGGGCAAGAGCTAAGCCAGGCTCCAGGCCACTGGCCAGCTACTAAGCTTTCAGCAAGCTGGTGGGGTTTTCAGCAGAGATCCACGATGCTCTGAAATCCTACCAGAGGATACCAAAATATGTGCACACCTCTCTCTGAAGCTGCAGTTTCTGTGTTTCCCCTGGGCATCTCCCAGGGGGTTCTTAACTGACCCAGAGACCTGAGCCTCTCTCCACTTCTCACCTTCCTCAACCCTGCCCCTCTCTCCCATTGCCACCCCTGGCTCACTGGCAGCAGAGTGAAGACAGGGCCAAGAAGCATTTCATAAGGAAGAAAATCAGTGGTGAGACCCATGGGACCAATTTTCAAACCGCAGTGTGAGAAGGAGGGGGAGGCTGCCTGGAGAGTGGGTACCACAGGTCACATATTTGGCTCCTGTTCACCTGACAGTCAACTAGCTGGGGTGCAGAGGAACGAGCTCTAGAGTGCAAATGAGCCCCTGGTCCAGTCTGCCCAAGTCCAACAGGAGTGCCCCCCTGGCCCCATCTTCATCCTCATTAAAAACCATCTCATTCCATAGGATGCATGTGAGGTATCGAGAATCAGGAGGTTTCGCTGATGCCAGCACTCTGCTTCCTGGCTGGGGTGTGAAGGAGGAGTGAGGAACATGAATCACAGACAGCCAGGTCAGGCCTAAGGATAAAACACCAGCCACAAGGCCGCCTTTCTTCTCAGATTGTACCAGTGCTCAAGCCTGACCCAATGTCTACTGGTCATTAATTCCATGCCTCAAAGATCAAACCTCCAAACACCCTGCTTGAATAACGCTACTTGGATGCATTTAAAAATCTCTTAGAGGCCAAACCCCACCACTTGGAGAAGCCCCTCCCAGCCAGGCACTTCTCAGTTGTCCTTGGCCATCTGGACTATTTCCCAGGGCAGACCCTGCTCCCAGTGACACACATTCGTAGAGGTTTGCTGCTCAGAAAATGGGCTCATTGCAGCTTTCCAAATGAGGTCACTGTATCGCTCAGGAGGCTCCATCCCTCATCTGAGTTCCTTACAGACACCTCTCCCCTAATGCTAACTCCTAAACAGAAATTAGGGAACAGAAAAGACCCAGTTTCCACCCGTGAATTTCTTCCCTGTCCCTCACCCCTCCCTCTCTGTCCCTCTCCCCACCCCCTTCCTCTCCCTCTCTCCTTCTCTCAATACAGCTTCTCCTAGAGCTGAGGAGTTCCTATTGAGAATCCTAAGAGAATAATCATGGGAACTTAAAGCGATGTTTTCCCTCTCCCAACAAGTTTATCCTGGTAATCTCAACTCAATTCTAATAGTAAAAACAGCCTCAGGAGAATGACTCACCCCACAGCCCAGAATATGTGCATGTCCTGTGCCCTGGCAGAGCTAAGGCTTCCTGCCTCATTTCTGCCATCAGAGTCCACTCAAGGCCAAATTGTGAAGTGAGGAATGTTTGTCCTCAGCTCCCCATCACTCCGGGACTTTCCTCTGTCCCTCTGCCCTCAAACCAACCCAGCCAGGCCAAGCAGGGGGCCTGAGTCTCCACACTCCAGCCCCTCATGACTTCCTTTGCATCCCTCTCTCCACCAAAGCTTCACATCAAGACCTGGAGGGCCCTCCTCTCTATCAGGTGACACAATAGGCTAATTGGATGCAGGGAAAAAAAGCGCTGGCCAAAGAGGCAGAAGACTCAAGTTCTTATCCCATCCCTGCCACGTTTTAGCCATATTTTCCTGAATAAGTCTCAGCACTTCAGTTCCATCATCTGTAAAATGGGATAATGATGCCTTCTTTGGCTCCTTCACAGGGACCAGGCAAGTTTCTGAACCTTAGTTGTCTCATCTGTTAATTGGGCATAATAACACCATCCTTACCCACTTCATAGGGCTGCTCTGAGGCTTGAAAGAGATCACTCATGCCATAGTGCTTTGTACACAGGAAAGCGCAATATTCTCAGAGGCGTTATGAGCAGAGCCCCTCCCAGGGAAGAGTCATGCATGTCTCACAGCAGCCTCCTGGAAACGCTGTCTTGACCTAGAGATAGGAGCCTGCTGGTTGGAATCTGTGGGCCACGGCAGACATGCTGGGACAGATGGGCCTGTCAGATCACATCGCAGAGGCAGCTGCCTTCTCTGCCCACGCTGCTGGCCCAGCCATGCCCATGTAGCTGAAGTTCCCCTTTTCTGTCCAACACAGCAGCCTCTGCTGCAGTCTGGCAGCCCTATCTGGAAGGTAACCAACTCCTTGGTTTCTCCCTTTGTTCTTCCTTCTGTCCTCCATGTCTTTGGTGCTTTGTGAGTACTCTGTGTTCCTCTACTCTAGAAACCAAGCTCCCAGGGTCTGCCCAGGGCTTGCCCTCACACCGAGTCCTGAGGGGCAAGCTCTCCGCCTAGCTAACCTTGTGCCTTGTCAGAACGCCAAGCAATGCCAAGCAACAGCACCTTGTTCTGTGGTGGAAACTTGAGTGGAATAACAGCAGCCACACTTGGTATTAATGTCACACTGCTCACCAGGATGCCCAGAAGCACTGCATTGAATAATTCACAGGCCTCTGCGCTCCCCCAGGGTATGCCAGCTGGATTGGAAATGGGGAGACACCACAAAGGAAGTCAACATCAGAACTGGGGAGACCCTGATGTCCTGAGTTTTGCTCCAAAAATTCAAAGGCAAAAACTTTCAGCTCTGCTGCTGACATGCTGTGTGGAGTAGCAAATTAGTCCTTTCGTTTTCCACACCTCACCTTTATCATGTATAAAGTGGGAACATAAAGAGCCCAATCTCCCTCCTGAAATGAGGGGGGAGAAGGGCAATCCCTAGGGGTAGAGGGGGGGATCCCTGACCTCGAGCATTATACCAAGATTCTGCCCTTAGCTAACAGGCCCCTTGGTTCAGCCTTCAAGTGCTTGAAGGTGACACACCTATCAGTGCACCTTGAAGAAGGCAGAACCTCCCACCAGATGGAGGGGAAATTTGGACACCCTGGGACGAAAAAAAAAAAAAAAAAAAAAAAAAAGCTCGAATGGGGTAAAAAAAAAAAGCAAGAAGGGTGATATGCAAAAGTGGAGACCAACCGTTTGGGTTCTCTGCCTGAGGATCTTTGTCCCCTCCCTCCCGCAAAGGAAATGCGGATGTAGAGGTAAGTCTGTCATCCCTTAGCCAAGCTTTTGGGTTCAGAAGCTGACTGCATAGCAACAGCGGACAGCCGCCTTCCCTCCCCTCACACACGCGCACACACGCGTCTCCAACCCTCTAGGAAAGCGGTTTCAGGACTTGTGAAGTCCAGGGAAGGGGAAATCCCAGCCTGGGGCCCTGAAGCAACCCTGGCACTAATGACAACAAGTGTCGCGGACAGCTTGGGGGCTCAGGTGGGGCGAGAGGAAGATTGACACGCAAGGGGGAGATGAGCCCTCACTAAGACCCTATCTCCTCCCTCCAGACCTGACCCGGGGAATCACCCCATCCCACCCCCAACTCCCGCCTCCCCCTCCTGCCCAGTCCGCCCCTAGGGCATTTGGTCCCTCGGCAATCGGGCACTGCCTGCGGGTGGGGCGCTCACCCCTACCTCGGTGGCCATGATCCGGGGGCGCTCGGAGGCTGTCGCGGGGCCGGGCGAGGGGGGCTGTCCGCGGTGCTGACCCCGGGAGCAGGTGGGCGGTGGCGGCGAGCTGGGGCCCGGGGCGCTGTCCGCAGTGCTGATGCGGGCTCCGCGGGCCCGGGCGCAGGTGGGCCGGGGGCGGGCGGGCGGCTGGGTCCAGGCAAGGGGCGCGGCGCTGTCCGCGGTGCTGAGGCAGGCGCCGGGCCCGGGAGGCGAGGCCGCGCCCGAGGCTCCTCACGGCCCGATCGCCCGCTCCCGCGGCTCCTGCAGGCAACGGCCGGGTTTAGCTTTGGCGGCGGCGGCGGCGGCGGCGGCGGGGATGGGGGCGGCCGGGGGAGGAGGGGCCAGGAGCCGCCGCTGGCCGGGAGGGGGAAGCCGCGGCCCCCAGACTCCGGCGCCGCCGGAGAGGAGCCCCGCCCGGGCCACAGGCTCGGCTACCGCCCCGCGCGAGGCCCCGCCTCCCCTTCCTGCCCTCCCCCTCGTGAGAGCCCCGGAGCTCTGCGCTCGCTGCCGTGGCCCCCGGGACATCCAGCCTGAAGGAGAGTGGGGCAGGAATTTTTCCGGGGCAAGACGCTTCAGCCTGGGAAGGCTGACCGCTCCCGAGCCGCTCGCAGGCCCCCAGGTGAGGCCTCTCTACCTTTCCAGCCACCCCCAGTGCCCCGGCTCTACCCCTCCCCCACCCCGCCCCCAGCTTCCTCTTTAGAATAATTTCTTTTCTTTCTCTCCCTTTTCCTCTCTGTGTGCTCCCCCCATATACACACAGCCAGGCTTGCACGGACGGCCCCTCTTTTCCCCTCTCCTTTGCACTTCCTGGAACCCCACTAGCTAGACAAAGATCCTGCCGACCGCAGAGAATCATTTCCTTTCTTTAAATACGTGCCCACATTTCGTTCACAGCCATAGCCTGGGGTCCCTTCTTTCAGGGAGCTCCAGAATTGAAGCAAATCTCTCCTTGCTGCTCTTCCTGGACCTGGTCCCCACCCTTTACTCTTCTCTCTCTCCTCTGCAACCCGAGTTTACATACACGCACCACCATTACCACCACCACTCAAAAACCACAAGCAGATGGTGCCAAACCGGTATGCTCACTCTCCAAGGATGGCAGGTCTGGCTCTGGTGCCACCTTCGCACTTTTGACATCATAAATTCCAACTATATGATCTATTTGTTTAATAAAAAGGAGACCAGGCGCAGTGGCTCACACCTGTAATCCCAACACTTTGGGAGGCTGAGGTGGGAAGATTGTTTGAGCCCAGGAGTTCAAGACCAGCCTGGGCAAGACCCTGTCTGCACAAAAAATGAAAACATTAGCCGGGCGTTGTCATGTGTGCCTGTAGTCCCAGCTACTCAGAAGGTTAAGGCAGGAGAATCACTTGAATCCAAGAGTTCAAAGCTGCAGCTAGCCATGATTGTGCCACTGTACTCCAGCCTGGGCAATAGAGCAAGAGCCTGTCTCTTAAAAAATTAAAAATAAGGCCGGGTGCAGTGGCTCATGCCCGTAATCCCAGCACTTTGGGAGGCCGAGGCAGGTGGATCACCTGAGGTCAGGAGTTCAAGACCAGCCTGGCCAACATGGTGAAACCCCATCTCTACCAAAAATACAAAAAAAAATTAGCCAGGCATGGTGGCACCCGCCTGTAGTCCCAGGTACTCAGGAGGCTGAAGAAGGAGAATTGCTTGAACCCGGGAGGCAAAGGTTACAGTGAGCTGAGATCACACCATTGCACTCCAGCCTAGGCGACAAGAGCGAAACTCTGTCTCAAAAAAAAAATAAATAAATAAAATAAACATAAAAAAAGGAAACACCAACACAAGTGCCTTTTTACACACCCATAATACCCCTTGGTCTCTTTGAGGGGTGGTGGAGTGTGCTCCTCTGCAGCTCACTGCTGCCTGAGAGTCTGAAGCTCACTGCTGCCTGAGAGTCTGAAGCCCATACACAGGGAGAACCTGGCAGCCAGGAGACCTGGGTTCTGGCCCAGGCTTTTCCAGCTGTATAACCTCGAGAAACTGTCTTGTTTTCTGAGCTTATGGTTCTCTTTCTGTAAAATATTAGTGTTGGATTTCACTAAACTGTTTCTAGGACCTTTTGTTTTTTCTCCAACCTTTTATTTTGAAATTTTTAAACATACCGAAATGTTGAAAGAATAGTACAATAAACTATGCCATCTACCTAGCTCCAACAATTGCTTTTTGCCACATTTGCTTTACTGATAGATATGAAAACAGAGATATATTCGCCTAGATTATTAGAAGGTGACAGACATCGTGGCCAGGCGCAGTGGCTCACGCCTGTAATCCCAGCACTATGGGAGGCCAAGGTGGGCGGATCATGAGGTCAGGAGATCGAGACCATCCTGGCTAATACGGTGAAACCCTGTCTCCACTAAAAAATACAGAAAAATTAACCAGGCATGGTGGTGGGCACCTGTAGTCCCAGCTACTTCGGAGACTGAGGCAGGAGAATGGTGTGAACCCAGGAGGCGGAGCTTGCAGTGAGCCAAGATTGCACCACTGCACTCCAGCCTGGGTGACAGAGCGAGACTCCATCTCAAAAATAATAATAATAATAATAATAATAAGGTGACAGACATCGTGAGGTTTTATCTGTAAGTACTTCAATGAGATTTTATCTGTAAGTACTTCAATTCACCATGCATCTCCCAAGAAGAAAAGCATTATCCCAACTAGGCACAACACCATTCTCATGCTTTATTTTATTGTATTGTATTTTATTTTATTTTATTTTATTTTATTGAGATAGGGTCTTGCTCTATCACCTAGGCTGGAATGCAATGGCGCCATCTCAGCTGACTACAACCTCTGCCTCCTGGGTTCAAGTGATTTTCAGCCTCCCAAGTAGCTGGGACTACAGGCGTGCACCACCATACCCAGCTAATTTTTGTATTTTTAGTAGAGACAGGGCTTCGCCATGTTGGCCAGGCTGGTCTCAAACTCCTGAGCTCAGGTGATCCACCCACCTTGGCCTCCCAAAATGCCAGGATTACAGGCATGAGCCACCGCACCCAGCCAATTATCATGCTTTTAAAATTCCCATATCATCTAATATTCTAGAACAGTTTGTCATCCCTAAAACGCATTAATAGCGATGACCCCTCAAAAATTCCCCCAGAACTTTTCATTTTTAATAGCTAACACTTAGTGAGCACTTACCATGTGCCAGCCCATATGCTACACATTTTACATGTATGATCTTACGTAATCCTCACAATTACTCTTTGAGTTGTGTTCTTGTGATTTTTTTATTATTCCCACTTTATAAATGAGGGAACTGAGTAAGTTGCCCAAGGTCATAAGGTTTGTGGGGAATGGAGACAGGATTCAGACATGGGCAGTCAAGCTCCAGAGCCTGTGTGGTTGATCCTCCTAACTGTATTGCCTCCCTCTAGCATCTGGTAGACCATAGAATAGCAGAGCAATGACCACATCTCCAGCTGCCTATTTTGCAGATGAAAACACTGAGTCCCAGAGTGTAAGTGACATGCTAAAGAAGTTAAAGGCAGGTGTCTCATTCTACCTTATAGTTTGGCATAGGATTTGGCATAAAGGACCAAACAGAATATCTATGAATCCTGCAGTGGTCACTGGTAATAAAAGAACACATAATCTGATGATCTCCATGTACATTTCACAGTTCCTCCCACTTGATTTTTATCACATCAATTAGACAACCTTCTAGAAACCATTCTCTTCACCTGATGATTAGATATCTGGATAAGGCCATTCCACAAATCCATTCATTCAACATCCATTTGTTGAACACCTACTCTGTATCAGGCACTCTTCTAGGAACGTGGGATACAGTCATGACTAAAAATGCAAAGCCTCTGTCCTTATTGAACTTATATAGTAATGGGGGTAACAATCCATGACATAAGCAAATATGTGTAAAATATGTCAAGTTTTGATCACTGCTAGGAAAAAAAGTGTGACCACTGCTAGGAAGAAGATATGGTAAGGAGATAGTGATAGAGAGGGCTTATTTTAGAAAGAATAGTCAGGGAATACTTTTTTTGATAAGGTGAAATTTGGGTAGAGCCCTGAAGGAAGAGAGAGAACTAGACATATAGATACCTTGAGGAAGAGTGACAAGGCAGAGAGGACAGAATCCAAGGGCCCTGACACAGGACTGGGCTTGGTATGTTCAAAGAATAGCAGGAGGCTGGGCGCAGTGGCTTACACCTGTATCCCAGCACTTTGGGAATCCAAGGCAGGTGGATCACTTGAGGACAGGAGTTCAAGAACAGACTGGCCAACATGGCAAAAGCCCATCTCTACTAAAAATACAAAAATTAACCAGGTGTGGTGGTGGCTGCCTGTAATCCCAGCTACTCGGGAGGGTGAGGCTGGAAAATCACTTGAACCTGGTAGGCGGAGGTTGCAGTGAGCCGAGATTACACCACTGCGCTCCATCCTGGGCGACAGTGTGAGAATCTGTCCCCAAAAATAATAATAATAAAAACAAAGAATATCTGGAAGACCAGTGTAGCTAGACCTGAGGTGAGCAAGGGGAAGAGAGTTGGGAGTTGAGCTCAGAGAGGTAGCAGGAATCAGGTCTTCCAGGGTCTTGTAGGCCCTGATAAAGACTTCAGATTCTACTCATAAAGTAAGATGGCAAGCTTAAGAAGGTTTAGCATAGGGGTGTGACATCATCTAATTACAGTTTTTGAAAGATTCCACTGGATGTCAGAGGGGAGGCAAGGCTAGAAGCTGCGAAACCAATTAGGAGATTGTTAGAGCAGCCCAGGCTTAGAAGATGTGGTGGTGGCTTAGAATTTGGTAGTAGCAGTAGAGATGGGAAGAAGTGGCCAGATTCTAGATATAATTTGAAAGTAATGCTGAGAGGATTTTCTGATGGATTGGATGTGTGGTATAAAGAAGGCAGGCCGGGCATGGTGGCTCATGCCTGTAATCTCAGCACTTTAGGAGGCCAAGGCGGGTGGATCACTTGAGATCAGGTGTTCAAGACCAGCCTGACCCAACATGGCAAAACCCTGACTCTACTAAAAATACAAAAATTAGCCAGGCATGGTGGCACACACCTGTAGACCCAGCTACTCAGGAGACTGAGGGAGGAGAATCACTTGAACCCAGGAGGTGGAGGTTGCAGTGAGCCGAGATTGTGCCACTGCACTCCAGCCTAGACAGAGAAAGACTCTGTCTCAAAATAAATAAATAAATAAGAGATAGTCAAAGATGAGTCTAAGTCTTGAGATCCGAGCCATCAGAAGAAAGGAGTGGCCATCTACTGAGAGGGGAAGACTAGGGACTGAGCAGGCCTGAAGGGATGGGGAACACAGCATTTTGGTTGTGTTTTGTTCACTTAGGTTTGAAGTTTGATGTGCATGTTATAAGTAAATTATAAGGGAGGAGGAGGAGCTGGAGATATAACTTCAGGACCCTTCAGTATGTGGATAGCATTTAAAACCATGGGACTAGAGACATCATCGAGGGAGTAGGCATAGCTAGAAAAACTGTCCAAGAACTGATTCAGGACACTTGGTCACTGACAGGCTGGAAGACAAAAGACTGAGAAGAGGGGCCAGTGAAGTAGGAGGAGACTCAAGAGAGGATGGTGTCCTGGAGCCAAGCAAAGAAGGCTGGAAAGAGAGCCTTGCCTGCCATGTTGAATGCTGCTCACAGGTGGAATAAGATGAGGACTGAGGAATGACCACTGGACTTGGCAGCAAGAAGGTTCGCCAGCGACCTCGACAAGAGCCATTTTAGTGGTGCAGGGATAAGATCCTGATTAAAGTGGGTTTGAGAGTTAGCATGGAGGAGAGAAAGGAGAGGTACTGAGAGTGTAGACAATTCTTTCTGCTGCAAAGGGAAGCAAAGACTAGCATGGGGTTCTGAGGGAGACATGGAAGCAAGGGAGGTTCCTTTCAAGAGGGAAGACATTAAGGCATGTTTGTCTGCTGACAGGAATCATCTAGTAGAGAGGGAAACACTGATGGTTCAGAAAAGAGAGGGTTAATTGCAGGAACAAGCCCTTAACAGGCCAGCAGAGAATGGGACGCAGGGCGAACAGAGAGGGGATGGCTTGGGAGAGGAGCACAGCCAATTTCCCACAGAGGCAAAAGAAACACAGTAAACGGCCACAGATGGGAGCTGGTTAGGAGGTTTTGTCACATAAAGAAAAATCTGAGCTCCACTCCTGCTCCCCTTCAACTAGCCAACGGCTTTTCACACATCATTCAACCATTACCTCTAGAAAGCTTGGTCCATCTTTCAACCAGTACCTATAGAAAGTTTGCTCCGTGCCAAGCATGGAGCTGGCACTTCCCCGTGTAGCCCAGAGAGAGTTCTCCCCATTGATGTCACAGGACTAGAGTCTATAGAGAGCTTTGAGATCACTCATGCAAGGACAAATGATCCCTTTTAATATCTAGCTCCTCTGATGGGAAAGAGGCTTTCACAGCCTCACCCCATTTCCCCTACATTGCCTCCAGGGTTGTAACAATCTCGACAGACCTCAAGTCTTAGAGGCCTCAAAGTGGAAGCCACAGAGAGAGACCCACATTCAGAGTGGGCAGCATTCCATGTTGTGCTGACTCAAGGCTGTGATGAGATGCTAAAGGATGGGATGTTCCCAAATGCAGTCATCTGGACTTTAACTCCTATATTTGAGACAGAGAGCTCTTTGAGATTTAATCTGACTAATCATTATTATCCAGCTGCCTTGGGACAATCCAGTCCTATGCAAGAGCCTAGCTCTTTGATGTTTTTTATCATAAATTAATGAGTTCACCCACAAAATAACATCAAAGAAGATCCACTAACATTCAGCGTTATCATCCTCCAATCTGCGGCTGCATTGGAAAGCCTCCCAATAAAGGACCACAGCCGGAAAAAGAAACCAACTGAAAGATTTGGAAATCATAATATCTGGAAAGAGATGAGAGAAAAACGAACTCTTGCAGACGGCAGAGAAGCCAGGGAAAGAGCTAGCAAACCTCAGGGAGATGAAGAAAAAGCAGGGGAGACAAGGAAATTCTCAGCACTTGGGTCTGGATGGAAAACAGTTGCATGAATGCTTGAGGGGGAAATTGTGGTCTGGAAAGTCTTAAACAATGTCATCTCATAGCACATTGCGGAGACTACTAGGAAGTGTGTGGTAGGAAACGGCGTCCCTGGAGTCAGATGACATAGGTTTCAACCTCTGGCTCTGCTATTTACTACGTAATCATTAGCAAGTCTCAATCTCTCTGAGCCTCTGATTGCTGATCTGTAAAATGGTGGCAATAATTCTCCCTCCCCAGATAGAATTCATCCAAATATTAGAGGCTTTCTCTAGATGTTACCTGACTCTTCCAAATCTTGTCTTTCAAGAGGAAAACAGGAAAAGATTTACGGTGATACCTTGAGAGAGATCTTCCCACACTGACATTTCTTCCAGGCCCAGTGGGATTTCCTAAAGCATAGAAGAGATATTGGCAAACATGCTTCATTTCACTCGGCAAGTAGTTATTAGGCACCCACTGTATGCCTCAGAGAAATGACCATGGGATGTTTCCAACCCCCCAAGGACACCAAAATGTAATCAAGTGATGGCCAGGGTCTGTGATAAGTGCTAAGGTGGAGACAGATTCTCCAGAGTTGGGGGCCCAGAAAGGTTTTATTAACTACATGGCATTTGAGATTGGCCTTCAGGGATTAGTGTCAGATCCCCAGACACCAGATGAAAAACAGTGTGCAAAGGCAAGGGTGCATGAAAGGTGCCTGGAAACACAGAACCTCTGGAACCTCAAATTCAAGAAAGCAGCTGCCAGGTAGACACAGCAACAACTGCAGAGGCCCCAGAAACATGAATGGAGTGGACCTGCCCTAAAAATAGAACAAGGGCAGGCCGACTATGACACATGTTTGGAAGTGGAGTCACTAGGAGGTGACTAAGCTAAAGGGGAGTTGCCTCCCTCCCTCCCTTTCCTAACTTCATTCACAGTCTCTCTCTCTCTCTGTCTCTCTCTCTCTCTCTCTCTGTCTCTGTCTCTCTCTCTCTCTCCCCCATCTCCAGGAAGTGGAGTGGGAGGCAAGGTTCTATAAGTAGATTCTATAAGCAGATTCACAGCTGCACAGGAGAGACTGCAGATACTGAGATGACATTGGGGAATTATTGGCCAAAATGTTTACCTGTTGTTACAATAGCCACTGTGCTGGAGGCCAGACAGAATGCCCACTGGACCTTTGTTCTAACAGTGGCTCCAGAGGCCCTCTGAAGTAGCAATCAGGAATGACTGACTGCAAGGTCTCACTTTTACACCAAGCAAACTGGCAGCAAACTCACCAATCATTTCAAACCATAGCCAACTGGGGGCAGATTGCAAGGCTTCTGGCTAAATTAAGGAAATTATTTCAGGAAGTAAATAGACATGAGCACAAAGGGTAACAGGTGCTTATAAAGCATCATTAATTACGAGAGCCAAAAGGGATCACAGAGTTCAAACCAATTTTAGTTGCAGAACCCTTTGTTCAAAGTCTCGCATGAAAGTCAGATACATAAAACAAATAAAAGAAAGTGGATTTGGATGAAATGAGGCAGAACTTGCTTGCTCTACCACCCTCCACTCCCTGCAGAAGTCCCAAAGGCACCTCCCATCACCATGGAGCCCCTCAAGGGCTCAGCAGATTTTCTTCTAATCATTAAAGTAACACATGCCTATGATTTTAAAAACCCAAACATACAACAAGACTTATTTTAAAAAGGCAAGAGTCCCCCACTAGCTCTGTCCTGAGCCTTCCCACTCTGTCTTCTTTCCTCTAGAAGAAATGACTTTTCACTCTTTTCGTGGTTTCTGTTTGTTTGTTTGTTTGTTTGTTTGTTTTTGAGACAGAGTCTCACTCTGTCGCCTAGGCTGGAGTGTGGTGGTGTGATCTTGGCTCACTGCAACCTCCGCCTCCTGGGTTCAAGTGATTCCCCTGCCTCAGCCTCCCTAGTGGCTGGGATTACAGGTGTGTGCCACCAAGCCTGGCTAATTTGTGTATTTTTATTAGAGACAGAGTTTCACCATGTTGGCCAGGCTGGTCTCGAACTCCTGACCTAAAGTGATCTGCCTGCCTCGGCCTCCCAAAGTGCTGTGATTACAGGTGTGAGCCACCACGCCTGACCTATATACCTGTACTTCTATGATTTATTCACTTTAGAAACTGTCCTGTTTTCTTCAGTGACAGAAGAGAACTTGGGTCACACCGCTGCCCTACCCTCCCAATATAGTTATGTCACTATTTAAACTTAATTTTTATCAAAGTAATACACGCAATTAGTTTAAAATTCCAACCAGGGACAAAGGCTTATGCGGGCAGTAAAACACAGAAGTTGTGTCCTATCTCTTCCTTCCCTCCCGTCCTTCCCATCCTCCTTCCCACTCAGGTAGGTTGGCTTGTGGAAAAGAGAACTCTCTGTTTAGTCCCCCTTCTAATCCTTTTCTGTAGCACTCATCACCTTTTCTAGCAAACTGTATAATTTACTTATTATGTCTTCTGTTTGTCTTGCCTGCTAAATTGCAAGCTTGGGTAAGGATCTTTGCTATGTTCACTGATGTATCCCAAATGCCTAGAATAATGTCTGGTTCAATAAATATTGGTTGAATTGATTAAAGCAGAGTTCTCTGGAAAGGGAGCTTCTTTGAGATACTGTTAGAATCAATCATTTTATATCTGATTTGTTCTATGGGAGGGTGTATAAATGAAAATTTTATTTTGTAGATGATACAAATTTCTAGACAATAGGGGTGGTGCCATAATAGATAAAGACTTCAGTTCAGACCCACTTATTGGCTTTCCATGTTTGCACAAATTGGTCCAATTACCTTGGAAAGAAAGTAGCTATTTACTTAGCTTGGTAGAGACTGGGAAGGACATGAATGATGAGGAAATGGCCTTTGCCAACCTCACTCTTCCAAGGTCAGTTGCTGCTGTGGAAAAGAGAACCAGAGGTCCCAGGGGTAACTGGGCCACCAGAAGCCCCAGAGCCAGAAGCCCTTAGCCACAGGCTAAGATTGAGCACCTCCTATGTTCCAGGTACTGTTCTGGGCACTGGCGGGAAGGAGAGAACACCATTCTCACCACACCGATGCCCAGCACTATCAGTCCCACGTTGCAGACGCATCTTGAAGTCCATCAGGGCCAGGAAGCCTTTCTTGAACCATCCCACTCCCAAACACAGGACTTTCTAGACACCTCGCTCATGGTTTCTATCTTACCATGTTTTGCCTGGTAAACTCCTTAGAGGTTTTGGAATTCCTGACCATTACCCAGGTCACAGGGCAAGTTCCGGCAATTGGAACATTTCCATAGTCTTCTGAGTTCTAGCAGCCATTTCACCATTCCCTGCCTCCACGTCATCTATTCCTCCTGCTGGGCTCCTGATACTCCCCTGGACCTAAAGCTATCCTGGCCAAAAAGTGCTAGGGTCAGGCACGGTGGCTCACGCCTATAATCCCAGCACTTTGGGAGGCCGAGGCAGATGGATCACTTGAGGCTAGGGGTCCAGACTAGCCTGGCCAACATGGTGAAACCCCATGTCTATCAAAAATACAAAAAGTAGCCGGGTGTGGTGGTGTGCACGTGTAGTCCCAGCTACTCAGGAGGCTGAGGCAGGAGAATCGCTTGAACCCAGGAGGGGGAGGTTGCAGTGAGCCGAGATCGTGCCACCGCACTCCAGCCTGGGCGAAAAAGCCAGACTCCACCTCAAAAAAAAAAAAAAAAAGTGCCATCCCTCCTCACCAAGACCACAACACCCAGGACTCCTCTCTCTCCTGGGTCCAGCCCATCTGGCCCCCACACACCACCACCCCCAGCCCTTCTCACCACTTCTCTTCCACACACACTCCATGCCAGCCACAGCCAGAGTAGACTGATTTTCCACTCTCTCAAATGTGCTGTGCTCTCTCACTTCCAAGCTTTCACATGTGCTCTACCTGGAACGTTCCTTGCTCTTCACCTGCCTCTTCACCTGACTAAATCTCTTCTAGTCTCGATTTACAATTTCCTTCCTTGGGATGAAGGCTTTCCTGTCACTTTGGCCTTGGTGATGTGCACCCCTATTACGAGCACCCTATACTTTCCCCATAATAAGTCATACTTTCTACAATTTATTTGTTTGTCTTCCCTATTACACCATAAACTCCTGAAGGCAGGAAGTTTGTCTCCTCAACTGCATTCCCAGGGCCTAGAATAGAACCTGGAACATAGTAGATGCTCAGTTAATATTTATACAGGCAGGTGAGTTGACTTACAGGAAATGGAACATCTCCATTCAGTTCCCCAAGGTTGAGATAGGGAGAGGCATGGTTCCAATCATAAAGAACTTTATGGTCTTGTCTGGGAAATCTGGCTTAGACACCATGACACAGTGAGCATCTAACAGGTGCCTCAGGGACCTATAGAGACAGCAAGAGTTATAGGAAAGCTGAGCAGGGAGAGATCCCAGCAGTCTAGTAACAGAAGTCTTCCCCTCACCCATAGGACTAGAGGTGGGTATTGAAAGATGAGGTGTTTTATGCTTAGGGAAGGAAGATGCCAGACAGTGTGGGGGTGGAGAGTGGGCAGCTGGAAGTTAAGAAAGGGGAAGGTATGTCTGGAAACAGCAGCCCATGCTGGTGGTTTTAAACTACTCTGTCAAGAACCAATGCCGGAGCCAAATCATGAAGGGCCATGAAAGCCAGGACTGGACCATATATGCAATGGGAGCATGTGAGGGCATCAGGAAGCAATGTATTGGAACCATCCATCTGGAAGCAGTCTCGGGGGTGGATAAGAAGGGGAAGGACCAGGTGGTGGGGCATGGGGCATGGCCTAGGAGTGAGGACAAAGGTACGGATGCGAGAAACATTTTCAGCGGGGTCACCCAGGGCTGCTGCTTCTGACTGAGTATATGAGATGGAGAAGGGAGGGGTGGACAAAGAATGAAGGACAACCCATCCATCTCCATGGCTGGAAGATGCTGTGGTCAGAAACCACAAAGGCAGACCAGGTGAGAATTACACATGGCAGATGTAAGGGGAGAGGAGAAACATTCGTGGTTTTTCAGGACTGAAGGGATCATGTAAGACTGTGGGGGCCAGGCGCGGTGGCTCATGCCTGTAATCCCAGCACTTTGGGAGGCCAAGGTGAGTGGATCACGAGGTCAGGAGATCGAGACCATCCTGGATAACAGGGTGAAACCCCATCTCTACTAAAAAATAGAAAAAATTAGCCAGGTGTGGTGGCAGGGGCCTGTAGTCCCAGCTACTCGGGAGGCTGAGGCAGGAGAATGGCGTGAACCCAGGAGGCAGAGCTTGCAGTGAGCCAAGATCGTGCCACTCCACTCCAGCCTGGGCCACGGAGCGAGACTCCATCTCAAAAAAAAAAAAAAAGACTGTGGGAAGAACTTGGGAGGGCTCTATAGAATTGATGCAATGAGTGATATTGTTTGTATATTTGTCCCCATCCAAATCTCATGTTGAATTGTAATCTCCAGTATTGGAGGTGCAGCCTGGTGGGAGGTGACTCGACCATGGGGGTGGATTTCCATGAATGGTTTGGCATCATCCTCTTGGTGCTGTCCTCACAATAGTGAGTGAGTTCTTGCAAGATCTGTCTGTCTAAAAGTGTATGGCACCTATGTGACATTCCTGTTCCCCTTTTGCCTTCCACCATGATTGAAAGCTCCCTGAGGCTTCACCAGAAGCCGAGCAGATGCAAGCACCATGCTTCCTATAGAGCCTGAGGAACTGTGAGCCAATTAAACCTCTTTTCTTTATAAATTACCCAGTCTCGGGTATTTTTTTAAGACAGGTTCTCATTCTGTCACCCAGGCTAGAGTGCAGTGGTGCTATCATGGTTCATTGCAGCCTCAACCTCCCAGGAACAAATGATTCTCCCACCTCAGTCTCCTGAATAGCTGGGACCACAGACACAAGCCACCACACCTGCCTAATTTTTGTATTTTTTGTAGAGACAGGGTTTCACCATGTTGCCCAGGCTGGTCTTGAACTACTGGACTCAGGCAATCTGCCCTCCTCGGCCTTCCAAAGTACTGAGATTACAGGCACAAGCCACTGTGCCAGGCCGTGTCTCAGGTATTTTATTATAGCAATGCAAGAATGGCCTAATACAATAAGAATGTGTCATTTGACCTCAGGAGAGGGTTAAAAAGGAAGAGACTGGCTGTCTAGCCTTGGGCAAGATGGTGTAATTGAAGTTGAAGATACCTCAGTTCAAATCCCAGCTGTGTCACTTACTAACTCCATCACTGTAGATGAGTTAATTACCATCTCTGAGCTTAGGCTCCACATCTGTGAAGTGGAAATTATAATACCGAAGTCACAGGAGTTTTGTAGGGAGTAAAATGACCTCTGGAAAGAACCATGTTCAGCTCCTGGTCTGTAGCAGGTGTTCAGCAAAAGTAGCTCATGGAGAGAAGAAGTCAGTGTAAGGAGAAAAAGACGATGGCAGCTGGAGATCCTGGACCCTGGAGCATCACAGAAGCCCAGGAGGGAAAAGCCCTCCAGAAGGTGGATGAACAGTGTCAGGTATTATAGAAAGTTCAGGAGGAACTGGATTGGCAGGAATTACATTACTGAGTCTTTAGAGAGTGCGATTTGGAGTACAAAAAGAGTCAGTGAACAGGATGACAGAAAAAGCAAGACAGAGAAATCGCTACAAAGGCCAAAGTCAGGATTTTGGAGCTGCAAATAGATTATCCTATGAACATCATTTGAGCAATAAAGACATCTGACTAACATAACAAGCAGTCTATAGGGTGGAAGTTCCAGAATGAACTCACTGGCCCCCAGTGTCCCTAAGAATCCAGGCCTTTCTCATCCTTTCTCCACATCCTGAGCACATTGGCTTCTTGTCCTCAGACTTACTGCCCAGAGTTGCAAGGTGGCTGCTGCAGCTCCAAACATCATGTTCTCATATATAAACATCCATGGCAGGCAGAAGGAGGGAGAACCTACTTCCTTTTTTCAGGGAGATAAATCTTTCTCAGAAGCCTCCCAGTAAACATGCTTCTGTATCGTATTGACCAGAACTGGGTCCCATGGCCACGTCTAGTTGCAAGGGCAGCCAGGAAGCTATCCAGCATTTTCAGACTCTGTAGGAAGAGGAAGGCAAGGAAGAAGAGGTTGAACATAGCCAGAGATTGGATATGTGACCAACACTACCTACCACACTACTCATTTATGAAATCTGGAAATCATAAATATGGGGACACTGGAGATGATGGGGATGAAGGGGAGAAGTAGGCTTCTACATTAGAGAGAAAAGAGCCCAGGCTTGAGAGAGAAGGAAGGCTGCATCCTTTTCTGCCATAATCAAGAAGGGTAGAGGGTGGGCCTGGAAACAGACTCTGAAGAGGAGAGAGTAACCTTAACCTTGGCAAGGACAAAAAGTGGCTGCTTTGAAGAATGCACTGGAACACTGAGGGGGACCACAATGAGATACCACCCTCTAAATCAACAAAACTTAAAAAGACACCAAGCATGGGCTGGGAAGGCTGTGGATCAACAGGAATACTTCTATACTGCCGACGGGAGTATCAGCAGGTACAGCCGCTTTGGAGAACAATTTAGCCTTACTCCATAACCCAGCAATTCCACTCCTAGATCGACACCATTGCATCTGTGGGTCCAGCTAAGAACCGAAATGTTCTCAGCAGCATTGTGAAAGAAAAAAACCTGAAAACAACCCCAAACAGCCTTAGGTCAGAAAATGAATAATTAAATCATTATCTACTCCCATAATAGAATAACTATGTAACAGTAACCGGCCGGGCGCAGTGGCTCATGCCTGTAATCCCAGCACTTTGGGAGGCCGAGGTGGGCAGATCACTTGAGGTCAGGACTTTGAGACAAGCCTGACCAACTTGGTGAAACCCCATCTCTACTAAAAATACAAAAATTAGCCGGGCATGGTGGCAGGCGCGTGTAATCCCAGCTACTCAGGAGGCTGAAGCAGGAGAACTGCTTGAACTAGGGAGATTCAAGTGAGCCAAGATCGAGCCATTGCACTCCAACCTGGGGGACAAGAGCGAAACTCCATCTCAACAACAACAACAACAAAAAAGTTACAACAACAAAAAAGTTACCAAAAAAAAAAGAAAAAGCAGGTTGAACAAAAAAGGCAAAGGAAAGATACATACAGTGTGGTTGCGTTTATATTTACATAAAGTTCCAAAGCATGCAGAAACTAAAACAATATGTTACTTGGGTATATAAACATAAGTGCAAAACTATAAAGAAAAGAAATAAAAAGATAAACACAAAATTCAAGAAAGCGATTAGCTCTAGGCAAACTTGGGGAGACGCAGACACAGAAATCCAAATGGGAAAGAAACACTCTCCTTAAATTGAGCGGTGGGTACACAGGTGTTCGCTGTGTTCTCATTCTTTATACTTTACGAAGATGCCAGAAATATTCTTTCATACCCACTGAATAACTAATTAAAACAATTTGAAGATTAAAAAGGAGAGAGAATGCAAGTGAGATGAAGGTGCACCTGTGAGCCCACCATGGGGGCAGAAGCCCTGCCTTTTGTGTCACCATCTGGGACCGGCAGAGCTCAGACAACATGGAGTTGAGACAACTGGACGTGTTATGGCTAAAGTCTGGCCAGTTCTGCCTGGGTGTCAGTTAGAATGGGGAGAACCTCACATTTGGGAGGGAAAGGACGGTGGACAGGAGTGGGATGGAGAGAGACAGCCAAGACATTAGGATGTTTTTCCTTAAGGAACTAGGGGTGAAAAAAAGAAAAGAATTGCTCCCTGCATGCAGGCTTGCCCTGGGCCTGGAACAGCCTGGCTTCCCATTGAAGCCTCCTGACATGTTTAGGAGGGGGAATTACCATCTCCATTTATTTTTAAGAGATAGGGTCTCACACTGTCACCCAGGCTGGAGTGCGCATCATAGCTCACTACACCCTGGAACTCCCAGGCTCAAGCCCTGATCCTCCCACTTCAGCCTCCTGAGTACCTTGGACTACAGGCTCACATCACTGCGCCCAGCTAATTTTTTTTTTTATTTTCCATAGAGACAGGTTCTTGCTATGTTGCTCAGGCTAGTCTTAAACTCCTGGCCTCAAGTGATCCTCCTGCCCCAGCCTCCCAAATTGCTGAGATTATAGGCATGAGCCACCGTGCCTGACCTTCCTTCTCCATTTTACCAAAGAGAAGACCTAAGTTTAGTGACTTGCTTATGCCACACAGCAAGTGAGTGGGAGAGGCGGGTACTTGCAATCACATGTAACCTCTTCCCAGTCTGGGCTGCCAGCCCTCCAGCCTCAGCTCATGCCCACTGCCCTCCCATCCATCCTTCCACTCAGCCAAACCTCTCCTGCCCAAGGCTTTGCGTATCCTGTCACCTCTTCCAGAAACCGACCTCCCACATCTTTCCCTAGCAGGGTCTCTCCCATCTTCAGGTCTCAGCTTCAATGCCACCTGCTCAGAGGACCCTCTTGACCACCCCACTTCAGCGAGACCCCTTGTTACTCTCCTTCCCTGGACTCTGCCATTTGCCCTCCTTGTGCCTCAACTGTCCATATGCATCAGCTGCTTTGCTTGCTTACTGTCTTTCCCATGCACTGGAACATATGTCCCCTGAGGGCAGGGAATGCATGCCTCTATTTACCATGGCATCCCCACTGCCCAGCTCTAGGTCTGGCATATGGCAGGTCTTTGACAAATGTTTGTTAAATAAATGAACAGCTGAACTAGAGTAGTGAAAGAAGGCTGAGATGAGAGACATGTAGACAGACTCAGACCCATGTCCCTGCTCAGAGAGGGGTCTACCCACACCCTCCATGCCCAGGAGAGCAATTGGTAAGCTCCTTCTGCCTTCAGACTAGCATCTGGGCAGCCCTGGAAGCCCAGGAAGGGAGGAGGTAAGACCCTCCAGATGGCATTGTTACTGGCAGCTTGGGCAACCCCTGCCCAGTGGGGATGTTCCCTCCCTCCATCTGCTCCTAATGAGATCTTTCCTAACTGCAGCACTGGGCTCCTGGCAACCACTGTTCCAGAGGGTACCCTGCAATTGGAGGGTGTTCAGAGATGAAATATCTGAAAGAATGCAGGAACAAGGGAAATGGAATAATTATAACAGATGAAAAGACCCACACTCTGGGCTTTGCCAAGTTAAGCAAAATAGGATAATTGCATGCAAGGCTCCAAGGGGTGTGAAGGCCTTTGAGGGAGGGGAAGTATTGGGGATAACATGAGAGGGTATAATTATGCAAAATGGCATGAGATGAATCCCTGGGAATTTTAGGCCTAGTGGCAGGAACCATTTTCTCCCAGCGAAAGCTCTGAGGTTGGACAGCAGTTTCTTAATGGAAGGAGTGGAGTTCCACCCTGATGGCATTTAAGCCCATGTTAAGCCAAGCCTGGAGACTCTACAAGTACACTGGCCTTATTCTAGAAAGCTGGGATCAGGTGTTAGGGGGCAGAGGTGATCTGATGGCAGGGTGGGGCAATGGTCATTCGCACAGCCTTTCTGGTCAGCAAGAGCTGGATTCCAGTCCCAGCTGGCAGCCTTCTAGCTATGTGTGACCTTGGACACACAGCTCAACATCCCAGGGCCTCAATTTCTGCATCTATGAAATGGTGACAATACTACCTGTGCTATAAGGCTATCGGGATGATTAAATGTGATAACATATAAGCTCGTGTCACACTGCCGGGTATACAGGAAGAAGGCATTAAGCGTCAGCTACAAAATCTGCATGGAGCCACTCATTGGATTTTGCTAGGATCTCTGGTCCATGCTAGAAGGAGGATACAGGCAGATCCCTGGAATCCCAAGGCTTTGATTGGCTCTGAGGTCCAACTTCCTGCAGGAGCTGCCTGGGAGGTGCAGGTGATAGCAGGCCCCAGCTCAGACATCATAGCTCATAACAATGTGAGATTTCTGAGAACTGGAAACCCTCAGCAGGAGAGGCTGGTTAGGCAGGTGCCACATCTTCCTTTCCTTTATTTTCTAGGCAGGGGAAACCAACCAAACTCCAGCCTTTTACTGGCACTGTGGGCACAAGGCCATATGGCCTCAGGACCCTACTGGAGAGATGAGTGTTTTTTTGTAAGCATCTGTGCCAGAACAGATTTATAGAAGGACCCGATGTCTAGTTTATAAGTGTCTGTTAAGAGTGTTTCAGAGATGAATGGACTCACTTCCCACAAACTGAGGGAAGATGAGAGTCTGGCCAGGTGGGAGGAAGCCAGGCCAGCCAAGCCTCAGCAGCAGAGAAGCTCCTCCCCCTGAGTGCTCTGGTCGGGACACAGGTGATTCCTGGCTCCCTGTCTTGCAGCCTCTGAAACTGACTTGGCTCTCAAATGTCTTAGAATGAAAGCAGGAAAGGGGCATTTCCTTCAGCCGACAATGAAAACATAAGAAACCATGTGATAAAAGCAGCATAAACAAAGTGCTATATGGGGCACAAAGGAACAGTACACAGTCCTTCCTTTTCTGCACAAAGCTTCTCGGGAGGTGTGGGACCTGGGAGGGGTGGGACCCGGAAGGGGTGGGATCCAGGAGGTGTGGGACCTGGGAGGGGTGGGACATGGGAGGTGTGGGATCCAGGAGGAGAGGGACCTGGGAGGTGTGGGATCTGGGAGGTGTGGGACCTGGGAGGTGGGGGATCCGGGAGGTGTGGGACCTGGGAGGGGTGGGACATGGGAGGTGTGGGATCCGGGAGGTGTGGGACCTGGGAGGGGTGGGACCAGGGAGGGGTGGGATCTGGGAGGTATGGGAGCTGGGAGGTATAGGACCTGGGAGGTGTGAGAAGGCTATTTTGACCAGCAGAGTTGGGAGGAGAGCAGTCCAGACTACAGAAAAAGTATGGACAGAGGCGTGGAGAGGAGGCAGTCAGCAAGTTCTTGTAACCGGCCCATTTGGAATTAGAGACCATCCTGATCCTCACCAATCCCCACGCTGTGAGTTGCTCCCTGTGACTTTCTACCTGATCTGGTATGGGGATGTGGGTCAAGACATGGAGGCAGGAAATGAAAGTGGGGCTCCCTGTGGGGTCCCCAGCACACTGTTCAAGCTGGTGGGGTGCAGTGGAGAGAGCACTGGATGGGGAGTCTGGAAATCCAGGTTCGAACCCTAGCTCAGTCCTTTACAAGCTGTGTGACCTGTGACAGGTAACAGGCCCTCTCTGGACCTCGGGCTCTCCATCATTGACAGAGGCAGGTGGGCCTCATGACCCTCAGGGCTCTCCCAGGCCTGACACCCTGAGATTTGCAAATTCTCCTGCATTCCGGCTGTTAATGTGTGTCTGGGTTTCTGTCCGTCATTTGAGTCATTTTACAAACAGAGCAGGAAATCAGGATCCTCGAGAGGTCTGTGAAATTGAAGTCACCGAGTGTCAGAGGATCTACCAAACACAACAGGCAGAGACTTCCCTATGGCTCCAGGGTGGCCAGCTTCATCAGCCCTGACTGCCCAGACAGAAAGAGCACGGTGGGAGAAACAGGTTCTGCATGGAGAGCCACAGCCAGAGAGATGCTGGATCCCAGAAGGAGGAGCCTTTGCCCATGCCTAGGGCAGGTTCCAGGGGACCAGCTGGCTCCTGCATTGCTTCAGATAGCCCTGGGATAGCTGGGTACCATTGATGGCTCAGCACTCGGCAAGGAGAAGACCTGACCCACATCCTGGTGCAGCAGGAAACCACTCCCATTTGTTGACCCTTACTCTGTGGCAGGCCCCAAGCCAAGGGCCTTATATCCATCATTTCACTTAGTCCCCCCAGCCATCCTGGGAGGAGTGGTACCTCTGCTACACCCATTCTACAGATGGGGAAGGAACTTGCCCAAGAGGACACATCCAAGTAGGAAAGTCAGGATTCCAACTCCGGTCTATCTGACACCTGATCTTGTCCTCTTTCCAGGGAGTCTCCACTCCTCTAGTGGGAATCCAGAGACTGGAGGCCAGCCTATTCCAAAATCCCACCACTGCCAGCCTGCAATTCCATCTGCCACTCCTCTGAATGAAAGCACTGTTGTCTCCTGAAGGTCCCAGAGGGACACAATAAATGGAGAAGGTATCGGACTGTCAGTCACTCCAACAGGCCAGGCAATAAGCAAACGGACATGGGCCAACAAGGTTTGACAGGGGATGAGGCTGGGACTATTGGGAGGGGAGGGGGTCTGAGAGACACCTGCAGGTGCTCCAGGAGGTGTGCCTAAAGAAAGAGGAGCTTGGTGCAGCAGTGACTGAGTGACTGCGGTACCTTACTCCAACACTTGGGTGCAGCCCAGTGATCTAGAAAGAACAGCTCCCTGGGGCAGAAATGCACAAGGCCAGAGAGCCTTTAGAGAGAAGGCCTCTCTGGCAGAAGGAGTTTCAGCTGGCTAGGGAAGACTGAAGGGGGGCCCTGCTCCCAGGATCTAAATCAGGCCACCCAGGCTCCAGGGCCCCCAGGCACTGGACTGCTTTGGGAACTGGGGAAATTCCTCCGGAATAAGATGGCACACAGGCTGCCAGCCATCCTCCCGCGATGCTCACTGAGCTTCTGGCAGGGAGGGAGCCCAGTGCCAGCAGAGGGGCTGCATTTTGAAATCAGCAGGATGCCTGCGGGTGGGAAAGGCTGTCAGCAGGAATCCTGCAGCTCCTGGGCTCCTGTGGAAGAGACAGGAGGGGTGCAGGAAACGCCTTTCCAAAGAAGCACAGCAAGCTTAAAGGACCCTGGTCATGGCCCAGCCACACCAGCAGGGGGTGCTGGCCCAATCTATCCTCCAGAGATCATATAAAAAATAATAACATATTGCTGAGCACCAATTCTGAGCTAGACGCTGGAGCTACCATGGGGCAAAAGACAGGCAAAAGGCCCTGCTCTCATTATGTTCTAATGGGAGTGACAAGCAATACAACACAAATACCTAATAAACTAGAAGGCGATCAACACTCAGAAGAAATACAACACTTTCCTGTAAGTGGAAGAGGAAAGATGGGGAGGAGGGAGGAAAGATGGGGAGGGGGGCGAGGTGCTGGCAAAGGCCAGGGGGCAGTTTGCAATTTTAGGCAGCACAACCAGAGACCTCACTAAAGAGGTGACGTGGCCGGGCATTGGTAGTTCACGCCAGTAATCCCAACATTTTGGGGGGACAAGGCAGGAGGATTGCTTGAGCCCAGGAGTTTGAAACCAGCCTAGGCAACATGGTGAGACTCTATGTCTACAAAAAATTTTAAAAGACTAGCTGGGCATGGTGGCACATACCTGTGGTCCCAGCTATTCAAGAAGCCAACACGGGAGGATCGCTTGAGCCCAGGAGGTTGAGGCTGCAGTGAGCCATTATTGCACCATTGCACTCCAGCCTGGGTGACAGAACAGGACCTTGTCTGAAAAAAAAAAAAAGTGACATGCAATTGAAGACCTGAAGGAGGCTAGACAGGGCAAGCCATGTGGACACCTGGGGAGGAGCATTCCAGGTGCAGGAGCAGCAAGTGCAAAGGCCCTGAGGCAGGAGTACTCTAGCAAGTTCCAGGCACGGCAAAGAGGCCAGCAGCTAGAGCAGAGTGACAGGAAGGGAGCAGCATGGGAACACAGGGAGTATGCTAAGGAGTAAATCAAGTCAGGCAGGGCCTGAAGACTGTCACAAGGATTGTGGCTTTTCCCTTGCATGAAAGGGGAGTCCCTGGAGGCTTGTAAGCAAAGGAAGGATATTATCTGCCATATGTCTTAACAGAACTACTCTTGCTACTGTGTTGAGAACAGATGAAAGAAAACTGGGAAGCCCAGTTATTATTATCACCGTCACCATCACCATCACCATCACCATCACCAACTACAGCAGGAACAGCCATTTACTGCCCCTGCACCAGGCTCACTGCCACCCACTTCACTGTTACTATCTAGTTTACATCTCACAACAACCTGTACAGACAGAGGGCCTTATTTCTCCCATTTTATAGCTGAGGAAACTGAGGCTTGGCCAAAGTCAGAAGGTCACACAGATACACCCTCTCCATAATCCAGCCCACTGCTCTGGCTCCTCTGCCCAGCCTCATCTCCCACACCTCCCTTCTCACCTGCACCCAGCCTCCCACCCCAGGGAGCTACTCCCAGTTTCCCCAACTCGACGCATCATTCCAGGCCTCTGATTTTTTTCATATGCTGTTCCAGCTGCCTAGAACTCTTTTCTCCCATACCTAACTGCCATGTGAATTTCAACCCATCTTTTGAGAGACAACTCAAACTTTGCCCCTTTGGGGGACCCCTCCCTGATTGCCTCCAGCACAGCAGCTCATGGCCACCTCCCCAGAAATATGAGGCATTGCAGCTGGCCTCCCACATACCATGTGAGCGCATGGCCAGGGGCTGGAGCTCATCAACCTCAGTTTCCCCAGCAATCAGTTTTGCAACCTGACAGGTCTCAGGCTCAAATCCTGCTGATACTCTGTTGGCCTAGGTGATTTTAAATTTCTTTGTTGCAATTTAATTCTGAATCATACTTCCTTCATGTATGTCCATTTCTGTGCACATACCCCTGACCTTGGACAGATACACGCAGAGCCTTGGGCTGATGGGTGCCATTGCGCTTTAGAAGAATGATGCTTGTAACAGAGGAGGAGGTGCACGATGCAGAGGGAGCCCTGTGCATTTTAGAATCAGCCAGACCTGAGTTCACGTCCCGTTCTGCCTCTCGCTGGCTGTGTGGCCATGAGCAAATCATTTAACATGGGCCTTCCTATCTTTGTCTATAAATGAGGCAAGTGATATCCACTCCCATGAGTTTTGTGAAATCTGGAAATTGTACAAATGCAATGCCTGGCCCTGAATGTGCCCTCAAGATGTGGCATTAATGTCTCCTTTCCTGTCCCGTCCCTAACCCCAGGAGTATCCTGTACATTACACTTGTCCACCGTGCTCTCGGGAGGCCTCATGCACCTCAAGGGCTGGTGTACTAAGCCAGAATCCCCCACTTCTGGCCCCAGTCCTCTCTCTGAGGCAGGGCCTATAGTTTCCTGGCAGTTTCCCCTGCCCTGGTCCCTGGAACCCTGCCCCTGGCCGGCCCCACTGCCTGGCAGGTCCACGTGCTCACTCCTTCCCGCCCAGCAACTGCCCTGCCTCCATTGCTACCAGGCCTTCCTGCCTGATTAGCCAGGACAGCCACACTTCCAGCAGACAGTGGGAAACAAGTAACTAAGGAGGGGAGATGCCACAGCAAGGAGCAGGTCAGAACAACATTTGATGCCAGCCACTAGGCAAACACCCCAGATCCTGGTCACTCAAGGTATTGTAACATGCCAGGTCAGGGAGGATGTGAAGGTCCAACTCCCTCACTTTACAAATGAGAGGCCCAGAGGGGGTAAGACACTAGCTCAAAGTCACATAGCGAGACAGGAGGAGGCTTTGGACTTGCCCCTGGCCGCACTCTTCCTACTGCACCAGGCTCCCCCTCATCAGGGGCCACGTTTGTTTTTTGTATTTTGTTTCTTTTTTCTCCAGATGGACTCTGGCTCTGTCATGCAGGCTGGAATGCAGTGGCACAATCTAGGCTCACTGCAGTCTCTGCCTCTTGGGTTCAAGCAATTCTCATTTCTCAGCCACCCATGTAGCTGAGATTACAAGTGTGCGCCACCACGCCCTGCTAATTTTTGTATTTTTAGTAGAGAAGGGGTTTTGCCATGTTGGCCAGGCTGGTCTTGAACTCCTGGCCACAAGCAATCCTCCAGCCTTGGCCTCCCAAAGTGTTGGGATTACAGGCATGAGCCACCGCACCCAGCCAGAGACTACTGTTGAACTGGACTGACCGCAGGAGCAGAGCAGCTTGTTGAAGGCCCTGTAGCTCTGTTTCCCTTGAAAGATATCAAAACCCTTTCAGCATCTTAATCCCCAAAGGCATGACACATGACTTCAGTCTCTTGAGTGGCCTGCAGGGAAGCCATTGTCCAGGTTGTGTGCAGCCACCAAATCCACTGACTAAGCTCTGAATCTGCAGTCTCCTGAGGTTGCTGTTTGTTCTCTGTCTATGGACTGCTACTACATCTGCAGCTGCACTGTGCTTGAAACCTCAACAGCGTATCTCAGGGGTGGGTAAGGGAGGCTGGGATAAATGGAGCCCCAGCCTCTGGAGGCCTGACATGAAGGTTGTACAGCTCACCCCTGGGGAGTCCTATCCAGTGGGGGCTCAGGGGGCGACTCAGGGATCTGTACCATAAGCAAACTCCTCCAGGGATTCTGATGTGCTGCCATGTTGGGGACCACCAGCCTAATCCAGCCCTTCCCTCATGGAGTCCCCTCCTCCACACCCTCACAGAAGGCCACTCATCGGGGGACCAGGAGCTCATCACCTCACAGGTGGCAGTGCCCCAGCAGTGAGTACACAGGCTGTGCCACGCTGAAATCTGTGTCCAGAATCCTCGTCTGCCTTCTGTGGCTGACCAGTCAAATGTCTCTTCTTCCTCAGCAACAAAATCAGACCCTATTGCAGTCCTGTCCCCAACCCCTGGCCTCCCAGATACTGTTCCTGCCCTGGAGGCTCCTGGTGTCCCCTTAGGCCTGACAAGGGAGAGACTCTCCTTGTCCAGCACACAGGCTCCATTTGTGGGTAACTGCTCCTCCTCCTGCCCCACCCACACACGCCCATCTGCGCCAGACACCGCCGAGCACCAGGACACAGTGTCCTCCCCAGCCTGAGACCAGAGCAGGCCTGATCAGGAACATGCAGGACCCTGCCTTCTCTGCGCAGTGGCCTCTGGCTCCTGGTGCCATCGTGTCTACTTGAGATATTTCCAAATACAGAATACAGAAACAATGAGCATTCCTCCCAAGAAATCGGGCTTGAAATCAGAACACCTGGGTCCTCCCAGGACCCCCATCACTTCCAGCTATGGGACCTTGAGCGAGTCCCAGGGCCCATCTGGTGAATGGGGCTGCTGAGGGAAATTCAGACAAGCATCAGAGCCCACCGTGCCCTTCCCTCTCGGTGTCAGGTGTTTTCTCCCTTTGCCTGAGCCGTGGCCACACTCCCTTGCTAATCCTTCAGACGACTGACACGTATACAGCTGTTGCCCTGGCCTGAGACCCCAATGTGGCCTGACCGGCATGGGCCCCTACCCAATACGCTAACTAGCAGCAGATGAGCCTTATTAAAAAATATTTGAGGCCAGGCATGGTGGCTCACGTCTGTAATCCCAGCACATTGGGAGGCCGAGGTGGGCACATTACTTGAGGTCAGGAATTCGAGACCAGCATGGCCAACATGGCAAAGCCCTATTTTTACTAAAAAAAAACAAAAAAAAAAATACAAAAATTAGCCAGATGTGGTGGTGTGCGACTGTAATGCCAGCTACTTGGGAGGCTGAGGCAGGAGAATCACTTGAACCCAGGAGGCAGAGGTTGCAGTGAGCCAAGATCGTGCCACTGCACTCCAGCCTGGGCAACAGAGCAAGACTCTGTCTCAAGAAAAAAAAAGAAAAGAAAAAAGGCCAGGTGCAGTGGCTCTCACCTATAATCCCAGCACTTTGGGAGGCTGAGGAGGGAGAATTTCTTGAGGCCAGGAGTTTGAGACTAGCCTAGGCAACACACGGAGACCACATCTCTACAAAAACTTTTAAAATTAGACAGATGTAGTGGTGTGTGCCTGTAGTCCCAGCTACTCAGGGGGCTGAGATGGAAGGATTGCTTGAGCCTGGGAGGTTGAGGCTGCAGTGAGCCAAGATCGCACCACTGCACTCCAGCCTTGGCAACAGAGCAAGACCATCTCTAAAAAAAAAAACTTTGTTAAATAATTGCATAGAGCTGCCTAGCACAGTGCAGGGACATGAGGGCTCAGTAAATATTTGTGGTATCTAATTTAGGAACACTAACCTGTACCCACCAAGGAGAATAAAAAATATACCTTAGTACTCACCTAGTTCAACCTTTTCATTTTACCAATGAGGGTTCCCAGAGAAGGGAAGTGACTCATCCCAGGTTTCCCAGCAACTTTAGTCCACAGTGGCTCAGTTTGCCCAGCCAGAAATCCCCGATGCTCCCATCGAAGGTTGTGGCGCTGACAGCATCACAGCTGAGAGGAGGACTCCGTGGCGCCCAGAACCCCCGCAGCACCATTCACCAGAGGTGGACACACTCCCTCCCGGCATCCCCCTGGGCCTGGCTTCTGACCAGAACCCTGCCCTGGACATCTCAAAAGCCCTGAGGACCTCGGTGCTGCCACCTGCTCACAGAGTGTGGCGGGTACGGGGGTGGAGAGCCCACGTCCCTCTGCCAGGTTATTTATAAAGTGTTTTCAGATGAGTCAGGCATGGAGCTGCCCAGCACCACCAGGGACTATCCCCTAGAAATGCTAGAACGATCCTGAGCTCTGGAACCCCACCCCACCCCTTCATAGCCTGCTTCTCATGGAAAGCTAGAGGCAGGAAGCTGAGGCCAGGGCTATGGGGCTGTTGTGATGCCCCCCATGAGCCCTGGAAGGCCAGGCTTGGGGGACAGATGGGGAGGCCCCAGGAAGGAGAGGAAGGGCCTCGGACAGGCCCCCTCCAGGCCACAGACCACATGCCCCTTCCCCTTCCCCCTCCAAACAGGAATGACGGGACAAGACCAAGAAGACAGCCCCCACCCCGTGCCCCAAGCGCTGGCTGCTCGCACCTCCATTCCTGTGTGTACTGCTCTCCGCCTCCGCCAGGAGCCCAGCTATTTCTATCTCTCTGGAAAGGGAGCCCAAGCCTCCAAGCCTCCCGCCCCCCTTTCCTGCTCCTGGCAGTGCTCTAATTACTTCCTCAGCTGGATACCGCCTGCCATGGGTACCCTGGCCAGGGCTGCCATGAATAACTGCACCTGCGCTTACACCCAGCTTCCCACAGAGGCTGGGCCCAGTGCCCCTGCAGAGAGTGTGACCACTGGGAGCTCGGTCCTGGGGGCCTGGACTCCCCCGGCTATGCACTCTCCTTTGTGAGCCTGAGCTGAGGGCATATGGGGGTCTTTGGGACCCACCCTCTCCTCTGCAGCCTCCACCACAACCCTGCTGGGGCTACTTGCTTGTTCAGCAATCCTGCTGTGTGCCTGGCATGGGGCTCAGCCCTGAGCAGGGAAGGAGTTGGGAGGGCAAGGAGATGAATAAGCCTGTCCGCGCTCAAGGGAGGCAAACACATAAACAACTCATTATGCAACGAGAAGGAATGAAGTTAGTGCTAAATTAAGGTACAAGCTGGGCACCAAGCCTGCAGGCCCTCAATTCTTCCCTACTTTTTTTCTTATTATAAAAGCAATTCATACTCATTTTACAAAGAATTTGTATATGCAGATAACAAAAAGAAAATTATAATACATTCTTTATCCATCCACTCAAGGACAACTTTGTCCATACCTGTGGCCCAGACTTCCAAACTTTTTTTAACAGAGCAAAGACAGGTCACAGATCTGAGGGCCTCTCCTCCAGGGACCACCCGCCTGGCTCTGGGACAGTCTTTCCAACTTGAAATTCACAAGAAATGTATAGAAAGATTTCAAAGCAAATAATATGGATAGTATGACAAGTTCATGTAAAAAGAAAAATCCCCAAATTCTATCAATGCCTGGAAAATGTCTGGAAAGATACTTACTAAAAGGTCAACATTTATCAGCTAGGGGGAAAGTGATGGAGGAGCAGATAGACTTTTTGCTGCTAGAAATGTCTTTGAATTGTTACAATAAGCATGGATTTATATAAACTTTATGATTTTTTAAAATGAAAACATTTTTAAAAAATTGCTCAAGGCATAATTTCCAAATTTTCTATGGCATTGTCCTATCTTTGCACTTAGAATAATATAATATGAAAACTAAAAGGAGGTACAGCCACTGTGGAGAGCGGTTTGGCAGTTTCTGCAAAAGTTAAACAGAATTTCCGTATGACCCAGTGACTCCACGCCTTTGTATATGCTCTAGAGGACTGAAAACAGGGACTCCCCTTGTTCACAAATGTTCATCACGGCACTATCCACAGTAACCGAAAGGTAGAAACAACTCAATGTCCATCAACGGCTGAATGGATAAACAAATCATGTTATACACACGCAATAGAATATTATTCAGCTATTAAAAAGAAATAAAGTACTGACACTTGCTATAACATGGATGAAACTTGAAAACATTACGCTAAGGGAAGGAAGTCAGACATAAAAGGCCACAGAGTCTATGATTCCTTTGAAATGAAATGAACACAATAGGTAAATCCATAAAGGGAGAAAGCAGATGAGTGGTTGCCAGGGGCTGGGGGGAGGGAGAGAATGAGGAGTGATTACTTAATGTACATAGGGTGTTTTTCTGGAGTGACAAAAAATTTTGAAACTAGTGGTTTGGAAACTGGTAGTTGTACAACATTGGGAATGTACTAAATGCCACTGAATTGTATAATTTTATTTATTTATTTATTTATTTATTTATTTATTTATTGAGACAGGGTCTCACTGTGTTGCCCAGACCAGAGTGCAGTGGGGTGATCTCGGCTCACTGCAACCTCTGCCTCCCAGGCTCAAGCCATCCTCCCATCTCAGCCTCCCGAGTGGCTGGGACCACAGGCACACACCACCACACCCAGCTAATTCTTCTACTTTTTGTAGAGACAGGGTTTCCCCACGCTGCCCAGGCTGGTTTCAAACTCCTAGACTCAAGTGATCCTCCCACCTTGGCCTCCCAAAGTGCTGGGATTAGAGGTGTGGACCACCACACCCAGACTGAATTGTACACTTTAACACGGTTCCTTGTAAGTTATGTGAATTTTATCTTAAAAAAACAAAAAAAAACACACAATGAAACATTAAAAATAATAAAAACCAAAACAAAAAGCTTAGTCTCACTCAACTTTCATGCCCCCCGACCCCTGACCACCTGGCCTTCGAGGGTCGTGAAGGAAAAACCTTCAACCTGCCCACTGGCAGGGCCGAGCCACTTGGCTCCCAGAAGGCCTTGGAGAAGCAGGGGGAGTCCAAGGGAGAAAAGCACCCCCAAGTAAGAGAGGGGAGAGGAGAGCAGAAGCAGGAGCTGGGCGAGGCAGACAGAAGAGGGGAAGCAGCCATCCTGCACCAGGAACCACACTCCCGAGGAACCCTCGGATATCCCCGAGAGGTCAGAACTGCTATCCCATTCTTCAGATGAGAAAACCAAGGTTCAGTGTGGCTTGGAAGCAGGGCTGGGACCTCCTGACTCCAAGGAGGAGAGGCAGGGGAACCTGGCATAGCCCCAGGCCTGCAGCCCAGCGACAGCTCCTTCCAGCCAGCTGGTGTCCACTCCTCACCTGCTGGCCCCTGGAGGGCAGGTGAGGCGCATGGGATGGGAAAGGGGGAGCCTGAGGGAGGGGCGGGGATGAACTGCATGGGCTGGAGGGTGAAGGAGCTTACCCTAGCTCTACACCTCTCTCTCCCTGCTTCCAAATCTAGATGTAACCCTCTGGCTGCCCGAGGCCTCCCAATCCCTCACCTCGTGCATGGTTAAGGTAGTGGTTAGGGCTTGGGCTCTGGTCTAGACTGCATGGGTCCAAATCCTGGCCCAATGGCTAAATGGCTCTGTCATGCTCAGCTTCCATATCCCCATCTGTCAAATGGAGATGATGGTATCAGTCCCAACCAAATAAGACCAACGAAGGAGAAAATGCTCAGAAAAGACTCAGCACAATAATTCCTGAACATCTTACTTTTCTTTTTAGCCAAACATCTGCTAGGATTACCAAAGCTTCTGGGGTTATGGGATTCAGGTGTGCTCTGGTCTCATGTCTCCTCCTGCTGCTCAGGGAAGCCCCCTTGCTACGGTGGATGCTGGTAAACTCGCCGGGCCTCAGAAGCACTGGCCGAGGCACCACAGCACTGACATCTCTGGGCCCTAGCTCCTCCAGCCAGCCCTACACTGCCCTCCTCAGAGCTGCTATCTGGGATTTCTTTTTTTTTTTCTCAAGCACCCAACAGTTCAAACCCAGCTCCTTGACTCTTTATAAGTGTTCAGATGGTCCTGCTTCTAATCATTAAGGCCCAATTACACCTGTATCATGTTTTATAGTCTGTGGAACACTTTGCCAAGTATTACCTCACTCGGTTCTCACCAAAACCCAGTGAAGCAAGGATCATTGTTCCGTATATTATAAACATGGATTTGATATAAATATATAGATATAGACCTACCAGGTAGTGTCTGTTCTGAAACCTACTTTGTCTTATATTAACATAGCCATTCCGGCTTTCTTTTGATTAGTGTTAGCATGGTATATGCTAACCATCTTTGTACTTTGAATATATTTGTGTCCTTACATTTACAGTGGGTTTCTTGTAGGCAGCATGGAATTAACTCTTGCTCTTTTATCTGACAATCTCTAAATGGTGTTCAGACCATTGACATTTAATGTGATTATTGATATAGTTGGGTCTCAGTCTATTGTTTTGCTATTTGTTTTCTATTTGTTCCATCTGTTTTTTTCCCCTTTTCTGCCTTCTTTTGGACTATTCTTGATGATTCCATTTTATCTTCTTTATTGGCTTAGCAGCTGTAACTCTGCTATTTTAGCAGTTGCTTTAGTATTTATAGTGCACATCTTGACCTTTTCACAATTTACCTTCAAGTGATGTTGTGCCACTTCACATCGAGTATAAGAACCTCACAGAATTTACTTCCATTTCTCCCCACCTGGCCCGAGTTCCCCCTCTCTGGGTCGTGGCCAAAAACACTCTCCAGGCAGTAAGCAGAGACAACCATGGAGCCCTCTGGGACCCCTGAATCTTGTAGCCTGATGTCTAGTGTCTTGAAAACCATTATTTCATATGTTCTGTCTGCTTTTTAAAAATTGTTGCAGGCAGGAGTGCAAATCCAGTCCCTGCTACCCTGTCTTGGCCAGAAGCAGAAGTCCCCAACATGCATAGGAAGAAACCAGGACTCAGAGGCTAATCCCCTCACCCAAGGTGAGGGAGCCCATAAGTGGACAGGCAGGAATCCAACCAGCCCTGGTGCTGTCTTCCCTGGCCCACTGCTCCTGCATGAACCAACTGAGAATGCAGAAACCACTCTCAGTAGGAGAAAGGGAACTTTTGTCACCACAGCAAAAAGCTGCTCGCAGCATTGTTACTGCTTTGGAAGCCAGTGGGACAATTCTTTTGCATAAAGTTACCCATTAAAGAGCAACTTTCAGCATCTTCCAAGCCTCACCTTAGATGCTCTCTCTTTGCATCTTCAGAAGCCTCTGTGGCACAATTCCCCATGGTGTTTGCTGTCTAGCAGGATGCATAGGTCTGCTGAGAATGTGGGATCGGCCCCTGACAAAAGTACTCTGTAACCTATAATATGCTGTAACAGATGGAATTGTCTCCCCACTTACCCTCCCATGAGTATTTTCTGGCTAAATCTAATCACCTAATTGGTGGAATTGCAGTAAATCTGAGTGTGTGTATGTGTGCATATGTATGTGTGTGTGTGTGTGTGTGTGTGAATTTGGAGGCAAGGAGGAGGCCCCATTTTTATCACACTAGTCAACTCACTTTAGGTTCAGGGATCTATTTGGCTTTAAGCAGAGGGAGAGGTATTTTTCCTTAAAATCACTTGGGGCAGCTGGCTGAGGCCAAATTCCGACAGAATCTGTTGGGGGACGGGGCCTAAAATGGCCTTCAGCTCCTCCCCACCCTCTATCTTGCAGACAGAGAGGAGTCGGGGCCCAGTTCTTTCCCAAGCCCTCTCCTCCACCAGCTGACCCCAGAAATACTTTGTTTAGAAAATCAATCTGAAAGCAACAGGAAGGACTTTCATTCCTACCAGCACCTTGTCACACATCAATTTCATTTAAGGCTCTACTATTCCACAGCTGTGAGGCGCAGGCAAAGTCCTTAGCCCGGCCAAGACTCAAGCTCCTCATCTGTAAACTCCCAGGACTGACCGTTAAGTGGCAAACATGATGCATGTGGCACAGACTGGGAGCTTGAATCTTAGGCTTCTTTCCGTCCTCCTCATACTCCATTCACCTTGTTGAATGTTGACAACAGCATACAGCTATTGGTGTTACCAGCAAAAGTGTTACCCAGGCCGGGGACGGTGGCTCACTCCTGTAATCCCAGCATTTTGGGAGGTCAAGGCGGGCAGATCATCTGAGCTCAGGAGTTCGAGACCAGCCTGGCCAACACGGTGAAACCCCGTCTCTACTAAAAATACAAAAATTAGACAGGCGTGGTGGTGAGCGCCTGTAATCCCAGCTACTCGAGAGGCTGAGGCAGGAGAAACACTTGAACCTGGGAGATGGAGGTTGCAGTGAGCCAAGACTATGCCACTGTACAATCGGAATGAGTGAGACACCATCTCAAAGGAAAAAAAAAAACAGTGTTATCCTTAGAAGTCTGTGTCCTGCTTGTCAGTCTATTGCTCACAACTAAAACAGATGGAAGGAAAACCCATAAACAACACCCTCCCTGCTCCATCCAGATCAGAGGTTTTCAAACTTTGCTGCACATTAGAATCTCCCGGGGAGTTTTAAAAACCCCAACACCGGCTGCACCCCAGATTCATTAAATCCACATCTCTGGGGATGGGGTCCTGGCATCAGGAAATGTTAAAGCTTCCCGGGGGCTTCCTGTGTGCAGCCTGGGTTGAGAAGCCATGGTCTGGTGTGAGAGGTCCTGAACGCTCTGCCTGTCCCACCCTCTCCTTTGCCTGCAATCCCAGCACATCCCTCGGGCTCCCTGAGTGCAGTAACCAGGATGCAGGACCAGACAAGTGTGGGTGAGTGGGATATTTAGGGAGCCCGCATTCTCAAGTTCTGGCAGGAGTGGGTGGGGAGTGGGCCCTTCACCACCCTGAGAATGAGGGTCTCCCATATTTTGCTCCCTAGGAACCTCATTATTAAGCAAATGCTCCCTTGCTGGGCCACTTCAAGAACCTGAGCATAAGCGCCTCCTTACGCACGCCCTGGCCACCCCGAGGGTGCCTCCCTACCCCTGCCCCTCTTTACCTACAAAGGGCCATGAATTCCAGCCCCCTGGCCAGAGCCCAGCAACTGTCAGGCCACCTGGCTAAGAGGCAAGCACACCCATCAAAGGGAAGAGGAGACAAGGTGTGCCTTACCAGACAGCCAGCCACCATCCCATTCCCCAGAGCTGGACCACTGCCTGGGTGGCAGTTCAAAGATTCTGGAAAATGACAAGACTTGGCAAAGCCAAGCATGACCTTTCCTCCAGGTGCAGGGGCCAGAAGGCTGGAGAAGATGATTCTCATGCCCTCAGCTTGGTGGGGGCCCCAGCTGTGCCCAGAAGCAGGGTGTCCGAAACAAGGCTCCATCAGGGGACTAGAAGGAGGAGTTGGGTCCCCAGTCTTGCCCTAGAAAACACGGTTTATGTCAGACCCATGGCTCGCTAAGCCCCAGCCTCCTCTTCTCATACTTGAGTGATCAGGGCATCACCTGGGGACCTTCCCTCCAGGCTCTGCTGCAGTGGGGCTGCATTTTGAACCAGCACCCCCAGGTGATCCTAATCCAGGTAGTCCATACTTTGAGAACCACTACCCTGGGCCTTGGTGGGATAATATCTCAGCATCTTGCTCTCCTGCCCATTCCCCCTCCCCCACACTATCATCCTCTCCAGAGAGCATCTGCTGAGAAGAGCATCATCCTCAGGAGGAAGAGCCTGAGTAGGTTTGGACAGGCACCCTCCAACTGGTGACCAAGCCTCACTGCCTCCCCTGTGAGGCCTTCACCAACTCTTCCCATCCATTCAAATTAGCGAGATATCTACATTTCTATAGTAGCAGAAATGTACATACCTAGGCCAGCAGGTATGAGGCCAGAGGGATGGTAGGTACTGTAGCAAACTGGAGAAAGCATGCCGTGCCCACTCCTACCTGCTGCTGTGTAGCAGGCTGGGGTTGCCAGATCTCCTGATTTGTCAAGAGAAGTCAGGAATCTAGTTTTTATAGGCAATTTCCAGGTTTTTAAACTATGGGAGCCAAAGCCAGCACATCCAAGGTCCCAATCTGGCCTGTGGGCCACCCGTTAGCAGCCTGTCTAGGAAGTGGGCCCACGGGATGAGAGGCCCTGCCTGTGGGCATCCTCACACGGTTGGCATTAGAACATTGCCTGCATCCCCGGGGTCCCAGGAAATACCCCTGACATGAACAAGTGAGTGAACACATGGTGTTGGCAGGCAGGCGAAAGGGATCTTTTTGTAGGGAAGGGCGACTTCCCACCATACCACACCTAAGGTCAGCCTTGTCAGCAGGGATGGGGTCTGTCCTCCGTCACTCTCAGTAGAGGGCCAAACTAATGCCTAATTCACCACCCCATACTTAACCGCCACTTCTAACATTATGGGTGTTCTGTGAGCAGCCCCCATTGTGCAGACCTCTCTTGGGTCTGTAGCTTTTTCCACTCCCTCTCTGAAGCCCCCCAGCTTGGCCTGACTTCAGGCCACTTCTCAGAAACCTTTGCCCAGGGCACCCCGGCCCCGGCCCATTCCCAGCTCCTTCGAGCCCTGCAATGCAAGAGCCAGCAAAGCCACAGAGCCGCCCCTGGGAGCAAAGGCCTGGTCTCGGCGCCCACAGGAATATCCCAGGACACACCCTGCCAAGGGAGGCACGTCTGAGGCTTCTGCCATCTCAGGAGATGACAGTAGACAGTCACCAGTGATGTGCCAGGAGGGAGGAGCCCAGCCCATCAGAAGAAGGCTGAGAGGCTACTTAAAACTGATCAGAAAAAGACATGAAGGTCCTGAGGGTACAATGTAAAGCATATGGTGTATAATACCCGCCCCATGTGAAGTTCAGCGGCAGCTGCTGCGTGGTGTGAGCACAAGCTGGGTTGATGGGGGAAGCAGGTGGGGGGATGGGGAACCCTCTGGAGTGATGGAAACCATCCATATCCTGATTAGAGTGGTGCTTGCATTGATGTACAAATATAGAAAAAATACACCAACTATACAGCACATGTAAAGATTGGTGGACTTGGCCGGGCACAGTGGCTCATGCCTGTAATCCCAGCACTTTGGGAGGCTGAGGTGGGTGGATCATTTGAGGTCAGGAGTTTGAGACCAGCCTGGCCAACATGGTGAAACCCCATCTCTACTAAAAATACAGAAATTAGCCAGGCATGGTGGCGCGTGCCTGTAATCCCTGCTACTCGGGAGGCTGAGGCAGGAGAATTGCTTGAACCTGGGAGGCGGAGGTTGCAGTGAGCTGAGATCGCACCACTGCACTTCAGCCTAGGTGACAGAGAAAGACTCCATCTGAAAAAAAAGAAAAAAGAATTTGTGGACTTTACTGTATGTAAATTTTACCTCAATAATAAAAGAAAAGAAAATAGCAATGGACAAAAGGAAGAGAAAATCTCCCCACATATACCTACAAACCCAAGAAGCTGGAGACCTGCTTGCCTGCTCCTTGGGGAAGTTTAAAGAGAGGCACAAAGGCCAATGAGGTATAAGAACCTTGCTCTCGAATAAGCCACGGTCCTGATTTCTAACAAAGTGAGCCAGCCAGCAGGTGGCCAAGTTCAAGTGCAAATACATAACTGAAAATCTGCTCACAGTAGAAGCCTTGAAGGCAGGAGGTAACACCACATTTAGAGTCCTCCAGCCTTCTCCCATAAAGCCGCAGAGCATCCTCATAGCAACCCTGAAGCAGCAATCATGTCTCCTATTCAGAGGGACATAAATAGAGGCCCAGGGAAGTTCAAGGACTTGCCCCAGGTCACACTGCCAGTGCTAGGACTCAAACCTGGGCTCCCAAGTCTGTGCCCTTCCTTCTACCTGCAGAAGAAAGCATGCCCCTCCTAGGCCACCCTGCATTCGAAAGCAATGCAAATGCATGGAATTGTCTATTACAATGGCCAATTACTAGGGATAGTCATTTTACCCAAACTTGATTTGGAGAATAATTTTGTGGTGGGGGACTAATGGTCAGCTTTTTCTTCAGAACAATCTCTGTTCACAGAGACAGCAGTCTTTGAGATGTGCTGGGGTGAGAGCTGTCTCTATCTCAGTCATTTGTAACCTACAGACTGGCACAGAACTCAATTCTATGAGATTTGACGAAAGAGGACATGTCTTCCCTATGACAGATTTCAAAACAAAGTATGAAGAGGGCCTCAATAGCTACAAAGAGGGTCTGACAAAGAAGGGGGGCATTCTCCTGAGGCTCTTCAGGCAGGCCGGGGTGGGCCTGAGAAGTTGAGGGTGACACGGGAAATTAGAAAGACTAGTGGGCACCGTTAGTGCCTACCCTAAAGTCACTGCCTTCTCTTTACTGCTACAGACTCTGATATTTGTTTCAGCCTCAGAAGATGAATCATGATTGGGCTAAACAAACAAAGTAATCTCATTTGCTTTTCTCCGATTCTTACTTTTCCATTTTCCCTTGCCGTCAAGATACAGTTCCAGCCAATGAAAAATAAAGACAAATCTGAGGGAGGGCTTCTTGCTTCCTGATAAAAGAGATAGACATTTAATGGAAGAAAGTGTCCCTTTCTCCTCCTTCTGGCCTTGAATGTGGTTGAGTGAGGGCACGATGGCTGAGGCTGTGGCAGCCATCTTGTCATCAAAAGGTGACAAGCTTGTCTAGGCACTATGGCTCATGCCTGTAATCCCAGCACTTTGGGAGGCCGAGGCAGGTGGATCACCTGAGCTCAGAAGTTCAAGACCAGCCTGACCAACATGGCAAAACCCCGTCTCTACCAAAAATATAAAAATTAGCTGGGTGTGGTGGTGTACGTCTGTGGTCTCAGCTACTCAGGAGGCTGAGGTAGAAGAATCGCTTGAACCTGGGAGGTGGAGGTTGCAGTGAGCAGACATCACGCCATTGCACTCCAGCCTGGGTAACAAGAGCGAAACTCGATCTCAAAAAAAAAAAAAAGTAACAAACTGAAGAAAAGCAAACACAGTGAGGATGACTAAGCAGAGAGACGGAAAGAACGTGGATCCTTTCAACATTTTTTATCTGCTCATCAACTCTGGATCAGACTTCTAAGATAATTCAGTGTCATTGTGATTTAAGCCACTGTCCATGGGGTCTTCTGTCACCTGCATCCTATCTGACTCAAAGGGCAGAGGCAGACAGATACAGGCTGCAGGATTCAAGTCACATGAATGAAAGCAGGTTTAAGAAGCAGGGGCCGGCCGGTTGAAGACCTGGAGGGTGGCAAGAGACAGAGTTCTGCAGCTTCACCAGGTCAGGGAGAGTATTCTCATCATTTCCCAGGCTATCCAGCCTGCCAGCAGAAGCCTGAACATGCTACATGGGCCCACTGCTCTGATGGTATTCCAGATGTCTCTCATTGGTGATTACCTGAAGCTGCCACACAAAGAACTGTTGCCCTTTATAGCCACAGAGTTACATGGATCTGGGTTTTTAACATACTGTAACCTTGGACAGAGGAGAAAAGCTAATCTGCGAGGCAATGTGATCTCTTTTCTATTCAGCGCAATATAAAAAAATAGCTAGATTCTTTGCAGCTGCATCCCATGCATTAATGAATAGGGCAGCTACTCTTTGTATTCTTTCCTAATGGTAAATCATCTTAAACTTTTTATATTATAATGACTTGTTCAAGTCAGGAAGTGCTGCAAAATCCACATGAATTAAAGATCAGACACAAGGCTTTAGACACCCTTCTCACTTGTAGCTGACTTGAATGGTGTTCACACGCCTCTGTCTCCCGGGGTGCTCTCAGGCAGAAGCTGGAGAAGCACCAATCCACAGCCACCTGTGAGCCAACTTATCAGCAAGGAGGTTCCACCCTCAGAGCATCAAACTGGGGCAGGTCAAAAAGGGTAGCTCAAGATCTTCAAGACCAGGGAGCCCAAATTCATGGCTAGAAAAAAGACACAATTCTGGGGACCAATTTAGGATCAATAGGAAGCCTGAAGTCTCGGTACCAGGTCAGAGCTGAGCCCTGAAGTCCAGAACCACATAGAACAAAAGCATAGCACAAGCAAGAAGAAATAGGAGCACCCTGGAGGAAGATCTTTGCTAAAGAGTTTCTTCATGCCCACCTGAGCCTGCACCTGCAGCGGGAGGAAAGTGCTTCAGCTGTTTCGGGACAGGTGGCAGGATTGAGGCTGCAGCCAGGGTCCTCACAGTGGTTCGTGTCTCCGGAGTAATCACCACAATGGCTTTCATTTGAGAGTTTGCCGTGGACCAAGCACTATGCTCAATGGCTTTTCAAATCCTCACAAAGCCCCATGATTTAGGCCCTAGTATTATCCACACTTGACAGATGAGGAAACTGGGGCCAAGAGAGGTTAAGTCCATTTCCCAAGGCTTCACTGCCAGTAAGCGGTAGAGGCAGGTTTCAAAGCCCAAGTTCTAGGCCAGGTGTGGTGGCTCACACCTGTAATCCCAGCACTTTGGGAGGCCAAGGTGGGCAGATCACTTGAGGTCAGGAGTTCAGACCAGCCTGGCCAACCTGGTGAAACCGCGTCTCTATTAAACATATAAAAATTAGCCAGATGTGGTGGCATGCACTTGTAGTCCCAGCTACTCAGGAGGCTGAGGCAGAAGAATCTCTTGAGCCTGGGAGACAGAGGTTGTAGTGAGCCCAGATCATGCCACTGCACTCCAGCCTGGGCCACAGAGCGAGACTCCATCTCAACAACAACAACAAAAAGCCCAAGGTCTAAGTCATTTTGAATCCCAAGCCCACCCACGCTTCACCTCCCCTCTTCCTTTTCTCAGATCTCACCCTTCTCTCCTAATGTCGTGCCTGTCACTGTGTGGTTGGTGCTGAGTTACCTCCTGCTGCCATATGGTGACCTAATGATACCTGAGTGTGTTCCTTATCTCCCCAGGAGCCCTGTAAGCTCTTTAGGGACCATAAGCATTTAGGTTATGCTTTTGGCTGCAAGTATCAGAATGCCCAGCTGAAAGTAGCTTATGTAATAAGGACACTTATAATCTCATACAAGAAGCCTGGAGGCAGGGGACATCCAGATTATGTTAATTCAGTGGCACAACAAAATCAAGGCTTTGGGTCACCTTTTCTGGCATTCTCTGGGCTTTACCCAACCTGGTCATAGAGGTCTGTGACAGTGACAAACATCTCATTCTCACACAATAATATCCAAAAGAAAGGAAGAGGCCTTTGTACGCCTTGCCTTAAAAGCCACTACAATTTTCCCAGTGCTCTCCTGATGCACACATCTCCTAATGACTCATTGGCCAATTGCTAGGCCGCTGAATACCTATCACATGCCCAGACCTAAGGCAACCACTAGCAAGAGGACTGGAAATATGTGTAATCAGAGATAAGACAAATGGTATGGGCTTATTAATATATGGCCTTTGGAGCTGGAGAAGGGGTCATGAAACACAGTTACCTGATACCAGAACAAAATCTCATTCAGTCTACAAGGAAGGGGGTTTGACTGTGAATGGAAGGATCTGATTCAGGGGCCCTGTACATCTGGGCCTGTGCTAGGTACTCAGTAAACACTTCTGGTAGGCCGGGCGTGGTGGCTCACCCCCATAATCCCAGCACTTTGGGAGGCTGAGGTGAAAGGAATGCTTGAGCTCAAGAGTTCAAGACCAGCTTGGGCAACATAGCAAAACCCTGTCTCTACAAAAATATATATTTTTCAATTTAAAAAGCTAAAAAAAACACTACTGATGGTATTGAATGGTACCAGTCACTTCCAAGGATGGTTTGAAATATCTTCCTGCACCCACCCAAGCAACAGCAATTTTGGTCATCTTACAGTATGTCAAGTTAAAAAAAAATTCCCTTTGATATAAGACAGGTATATTTGTCCATATATATATATATGTCATATTAGGTGGGAACAGTGTCAATCTCTAAGAATAATATCAATAATCCTATTATCCAATATTTCTTTTGGCTGCTAACTATGTGCTTAGCAGCCCTTGTGTTCAGCAGCGAAGCTCCTGATGCAGGCATGATTACTAGGTGGGAAGGTAGTATTTGTCATCATGATTAAGAATGCAGGTTCTGCCAAGCATAGTGGCTCACACCTGTAATCCCAGTTGCTTGGGAGGTTAAGTCAGGAGGAAAACTTGAGGCAAGGAATTGTTATATTGCCTGGGAAATATAACAAGTCCCTGTCTCTACAAAATTTTTTTTAAAAAAACTTAGCCAGGCATAGTGGCATGCACCTGTAGCCCCAGGTACTTGGCAGGCTGAAGCAGGAGGATCCCTTGGGTCCAGGAGTTTGAGATTAGGTTACAGTGAGCTATGAGCACGCCACTGCACTCCAACCTGGGCGACAGTGAGATTCCTGTCTCCAAAAAAGTAATGTAGGCTCTGGAGTCATATCCCAGCTCTGTCACTTGCTGTGGTGTGATTTAGGTAGGTCCTTGACTTCTCTAAGTTTCCCTGTCTGTAAAATGGGGGTCATAATAGCACTCTGGCTTTGGTGTCTAGCCGACCTTAGGTTTAAATCCTAGCTCCAGCACAAACTAGTCATGTAACCTTAGGAAAGTCTCTTCACCTCTTTGGACCTACCTTTGCTCATCTATAAAATAGGGATAATAAAGCCAACCTTATTGGGATGTGGGGAGGGTTAAATAAGAATACATAGAAAGCACATAGCACAGAGTCATCATTCAAGGGAGTGCCCAGGAGAGTAAAGTGTCTAGAGATCATAATAGATAAAAACTGGTCAAAAAATCCAGGGATCTTGATATGACAGCAGCCTGCAGATGTCTGCGGGGGTGCCGTCTGGAAGACACACTGGGTTTACTTGGTCTGACTCCAGTGGGCAGAACCAGAACCAGAACCACAGGGTAGAAATCTCGGGGAAGGAGATTTAGTTTCAAATAAGAAAGATTCAGCCAAGCATGGGGGCTCATGCCCGTAATCCCAACACTTTTAGAGGATAAGGCAGGAAGATCACTTGAGCCCAACATGGCGAACCCCATCTCTACAAAAAATATATATATAAATTAGCCGGGGACAGTGGCGCATGACTGTGGTCCCAGCTATCTGGGAGGCTAAGGTGAGAGGATCACCTGAACCAAGAGGTTGAGCCTGCAGTCAGCTGTGATTGTGCCACTGCACTCCAGCCTGGGCGACAAGAGTGAGACCCTGTCTCAAAAACAAAGAAAGATTCTGGCTGGGCGTGGGTGGCTCATGCCTGTAATCCCAGCACTTTAGGAGGCCGAGGCAGGTGGATTGCTTGAGGTCAGGAGTTCAAGACCAGCCTGGCCAACATGGTGAAACCCCACTTCTACTAAAAAATATAAAAATTAGCCAGGCGTGGTGGTATGTGCCTGTAATCTCAGCTACTCAGGAGGCGGAGGCAGGAGAATCACTTGAACCTAGGAGGCAGAAGTTGCAATGAGCCAAGATCATGCCATAGCACTCCAGCCTGGGTGACAGAGCCCGACTCTGTCAAGAAAGAAAAAAGAAAGAAAGAAAGAAGGAAGGAAGGAAGGAAGGAAGGAAAAGGGGAAGGGAAGGGAAGGGAAGGGAGGAAGGGAGGAAGGAAGGAAGGAAGGAAGGAAGGAAGGAAGGAAGGAAGGAAGGAAGGAAGGAAGAAGGAAGGAAGGAAGAAGGAAGGAAGGAAGGAGAGGAAGGAAGGAAGGAAGGAAGGAAGAAGGAAGGAAGGAAGAAGGAAGGAAGGAAGGAGAGGAAGGAAGGAAGGAAGAGGTTACCTTTTCTCCACTGTGAACAATGGCCTCGTAGGTAGTGACTCTGGTGACCTAGACACCATCAGGCAGAGGCCAGCTGAGCCCAGATCCCATTATCTCTGAAGGCTAAATGCATGCATCCAATCAAGGAGACCTAGCCCCAGCTCCCAAAATGTTAAGGAGCTGCTGTCATATATAGTAGTCTTCAAACTTTGACATACATTAAGAAACGCTTGGGAAACATGTTCCAAAAACCGACTCCAGGCCCCCTTCCTAGAGATTCAAACTCGGCAGATCTGAATTGGAGATCTGCATTTCCAACAGGATGATGCAGGTTCACATGGTCCAAGGACCAACCTTGAGGACCTCTGCCCTCAACTCCCACCTGCTGCTGTTTCAGAAACTCAAATGTGGGGGCGAGCCCACAGTTAGGAACATTGCACACAAAGAACCGCTTTGAACTAAGAAGACAGACCCAGGGGAATCGTCCCCACCTTTGGAGGTGCCCAAAACAGGTGCTAAAGAATTCTGGTCCTAAATCAGGAGGTGCAGCATGCAGCACCTAAGAAGGAGAAAAGTTATTCAATGTGATCTCTAGAACAGGTGGGGATGAGACAGCGAGTCAGGATGCTCCTCTCTAACATGCACCCACAGAGCCAGCCCTTGGAGAGCATACTGGGGGAGATCGGGAACCTGTGGTTGGGAAGGGGGCAGGACCCAACCATAGGGGGTGCCACTCATCTTGAGATCTTTGTGATGCCACCCCCTAGAGTTGTCCACTGCTGGGGCCCTGAGGATGAGGCTACAAATACACAGATCAAACCCTTTTGCAAAGCATTCAAAGCCCCTCAGAGTTGGGCCCCAGTCCACCCTACAGGCACCTTTTCCTCTGAGTGGCCTCTCCTGGAGCTAATTTATTTGCAAGAAACTGGGAATTCTATGGGCAAACCGCACTCCCGGATCATCCCTGGCTCCTGCCACATGGCTCTTGCAAGCCTGAATTTGCCCAGCTCCCGCCCACTTCCAGACCTTCAGGCATGGGTGTCCTTCCCCAGCTCTGCTTCTGTGTGCCTTGGTGAATCCCACTGAGCATTCAAAACCCCATCAAATGCCTCCTCTTATGGGAAGTCTTTCCAGTGTCCTGGACACACACACACACACACACACACACACACACACACACACACACAGAGCAATCTGGGTCCCCCAGCACTGCGCTGTATTCAAGAACAGAGCTTTATACACCACCATGTAGCCTCAGAGGGCAGGGACCTTTGTTTTGCACACTGGTCACTGGCATATCCCAACTGCCCAGGACAGTGCCCAGCACACAAGAGGTGCTGCCTAAACACTTGTTGAATGTGGCCAGGCGCGGTGGCTTGCGCCTGTAATCCCAGCACTTTGGGAGGCCGAGGTGGGCGGATCACTTGAGGCCGGGAGTTTGAGACCAGCCTGGCCATCATGGCAAAACCCCATCTCTACTAAAAATAACAAAAATTAGCTGGGTGTGGTGGTGTGCGCCTGTGGTCCCAGCTACTCGGGAGGCTGAGGCACGAGAATCACTTGAACCCGGGAGGTGGAGGTTGCAGGGAGCTGAGATCACACCACTGAACTCCAGCCTGGGCAATAGAGTGAGACTCTCTCAAAAAAAAAACAACACTGTTGAATGCATAAATTTTGCAGGACAGAGGCTTCTGGCCACTTCAACTAGGTGAACCAGCAACACGCCATGCACCACCAATATTCTCAGCTGGAGGAGGAGACTCTTGGGAACCTCTCTTGGTTATGTAAAGGTGAGGCAAGTAGACATTCATTGCCCAGGACCTCCTATGGCCTGACAAAGATCACCACACCCAATCTCCCTTGGTACACAGAAGTAATTCCAGAGAAGCAGGTGGGTAAATTTGCAAATTTCCAGGAGACCAAAAAGTTTCCTGGAAGAATGCCCTGCCCAAGCCCAGCACCCTCGAAGACGGATGTGGTGACATCCACATTTCAGGACATAGCATCATGGATCCAGGCCTCATCCCTGGCCTGGAAGTTCCAGGGAAGGGGCATGACTTGGGATCGAAGCTCACTACCTCTTAGGACTCAGCCCCTCAGGAGCAAAGTAAGCATGAACTAAAATAACTAGAATTTCAAGAACGTGAAAATGGATAAGCCTCACAGTCTACCAGGCCAAGGCATCCCTGCAGTAGCAGATGAGGAGGCCCAGAAGTGCCCAGGACTGGGTCCGACAGCTAAAAACCCGGAGCGAAGGGGTGGCTCTCTCCAAGGTCTTCTGACACAAAGCACCGTGGATTCTTAGGTTATTCAGGAATGGGAGAGGCCTCACTAGGGAGAAACCAGCCAGTGGATTTTTGCATGATTAATTGGAATAATAAGAGCCATGATTGCATTTTGGCAAGTTGACAATTTAGCACCCATTCAAACCATTGTTTGTAATTATTTACACAACATGTATTTAGCGAGGATGAGGAGAAACTGCTTTTCTCTTATAAAACTTGAATACCTTTCTTTAGGTTCAAAATAATGGATTTATTACATGCATTTATTATGGGCAATTTTCTAAACCAGACAGCTTCCTGGGAAGCACAGGCACCCTTTAAAATTTAGATGCTAAATAAATCACTTGCTCTGGTAAACAGCACTGTGCTGGCATGAATCCATTTCACCGGCTCAGCTGACTGGGGCTGCTAACGGGCGAGGCCTTCAGGGTGGGTGGTCTGGCTTGTGGTCGGTCGCCTATAACCAGCAGGTGCTCATCAGAAGAAAAAAAAAACTCTACAGAAGTAGGTCAGCAGTGGTGAGGAGGGGTTTTGTTTTTTGTTTTTTGTTTTATTTCCAGAAGAAGATAGTGTGTTATCTTCTTCTCCTGTCTGAGCCAAACCGATAAACATAGGTCAGAGGTCGGCAAACTTCTACAAAGAGCCTGACAGTCAACGTTTTAGGTTCTGTGGGGCCAAGAGGCAAAATTGAGCAACTGTTCTAGGTGAAGGGCTACATCGTCTTTTTTTCCCCGCACATTTTATATTTTGATATGTGAAAACCATTCTTAGCTCTAGGACATATAAGACCAGGTGGTGAGCCGGATTTGGTCTGTGGGCCATAGTGTGCCAACTGCTCATTCCAATCAGGCAGTTATGGGAGGGGTATGGAAACCTGCATGCCCAGGCCCCAGGTGCATGACTCTTTAAAGAGAGGTTTTTGCTGGGCACGGTGGCTCACGCCTGTAATCCCAGCACTTTGGGAGGCCAAGGTAGGCGGATCACTTGAGGCCAGGAGCTCGAGACCGAGGCCGGTGGATCACATGACATCAGGAGTTCGAGACCAGCCTGGCCAAAATGGTGAAACCCTGTCTCTACTAAAAATACAAAAATTAGCCAAGCGTGGTAGCATGCACCTGTAGTCCCAGCTACTCAGGAGGCTGAGGTGGGAGAATTACTTGAACCCCAGAGGCAGAGGTTGCAGTGAGTCGAGATCGCGCCAACTGCACTCCAGCCTGGGTAACAGAGTGAAACCCTGTCTCAATAAATAAATAAAGGGAGGTTTTCGTGCCTTTATTAGGATAATTTCGTGGCTGATAACTCCTTAAAACAATTCTGAATAAAATACTATCTGGTGTTTGCAGAGCACTTTACAAGTTCTTCCCCAACTTAATATAAGCCACCACGGCCACTAAGCCAGAAACCCACGAGTCATTCTGCTCCAGCCTGTGTTTCCACCGATCAGGGCGTTCTGATGGCTCTACTCCAAAAGACCTCTCACTACCAACCACGGGACTCACTCAGATCCTTGCACATCCACGTTCACAGCAGCATTATTGTGGATGAACCTTGAGGACGTTATGTGAAGTGAAATAAGCCGGTTCCAAAAGGACAAATATTATGTGATTCTGCTTCTATAAGGCACCTAGAGTAGTCAAATTCATAGATAAGGAAAGTGGAACAGAGGTTGCCAGAGACTGATAGGAGACAGAATGGAAAGTTATTGCTGAATGGTTACAGAGTTTCCGTTTGAAGTGATGAAAAAGCTCTGGAAATGGACAGTGGTGATGGGGTTCAACATTGTGAATGTATTTAAATGCCACAGAAATGTATATACTTAAAAGCAGTGAAAATGATAAAGTTTATGTTATGTATATTTTACAATTTTGAAAATTAAAAATAAAAAAATATTTTTAACCCAACTACCAGCACCATCTGCCCTGCTACCACCCTAACCCAAGTGATCGTGATTTCTGTTCCCTTAACTGGACCCCTGGTGTCACCTCTAGTCCCTGACACTGGACTCCACAGAGCCACACAATTCAAGTCACCACTTTCTTTTATTTTCTTTTTTTTTCTTTTTTTAGAAGGAGTCTGGTTCTATCACCCAGGCTGGAGTGCAGTCGTGCAATTGCAATCTCGGCTCACTGCAACCTCCACCTCCCAGGTTCAAGTGATTCTCCTGCCTCAGCCTCCTGAATAGCTGGAATTACAGGCATCTGCCACCATGCCTGGCTAATTTTTGTACTTTTAGTAGAGATGGGGTTTCATCATGATGGCAGTCTGGTCTCAAACTCCCAACCTCAAGTGATCCGCTGGCTTCGGCCTCCCAAAGTGCTGGGATTACAGGCATGAGCCACCATGCTCGGCTTACCACTTTCTTACTTAAAACTCTCCAGTAGTGTTTACCCATGTTCTTCAAAGTCTGGGCGATAGGCCACCCCCATCAGCATCTCCTGAGAGCATGTCTGAAACACAGAATCTCAGACCCCAGCCCAGACCCGTGCATCCTATGTCCTGAGAGTTCAACAAGCGCTAGTGCAGCTGAGGCCAAGGCTCACCCACACCCAACCTCCAGCCCTAGCTCTCCTGCCTGCCTTCATCTGGGGGCCAGAAAAGTTTGTTCCTATACTTGACTCCCTTTTCCAGCCTCTCTTGAAGCTAAGAGCAGTTCTGATTAAGAAGCCAGCAGACTCTGCCTGGGATGTAGCCGTGATACCTGGAACTGTTGCAGCCACTCACAACCAGAGGGGAAAGCCCAGGAATGACACAACCCCAGTCCCAACCTCCCCAAGCCACTGAGCCAGCACCAACAGCCATCCAGCTCCAGTCTCCTTTTCAAGTGAGAAAAATAAACTTCATTTGTTTGTGACGCTGTCGGTTTAGTTTTCTGCAACACGTGTATTTCTAAATTACACAACCCAGCTCCCATTCCCCTGAGACTAAAATCCAAACTTGGCTGGGCACAGTGGCTCACGCCTGTAATCCCAGCACCTTGGGAGGCTGCGGCAGGAGGATTGCTTGAGCCAGGAGTTCAAGACCAGCCTGGACAACATAGTGAGACTTCGTCTCTACAAAAAAAAAAAAATTAAAAAATCTCACAGGCATGGTGGTGCATGCCTATAGTTCCAGCTACACGGGAGGCTGAAGTGGAAGGATCACTTGAGTCTTCAAAGTTGAGGCTGCAGTGAGATGTGATCACACCACTGCACTGTCAAAAAAAAAAAATATCCAAACTCCCTGCCAGTGCCCACAAGACTCCGGCAGCCTGGCCGCTGCCTGACTCTGTCCTCCCGTGCTGCCCTCCCTCCACTTACTGTGCTCCAGCCACTGGTCAGACCCTCCTCCCATCCCTTCACCAGTAAGGTTCCTTACGTGGCTGGCTCCCTTATGTCAGTTGCCTTCAACTCCAAGCGTCACCTCCTCACATCACCTCTGACTCCCAATCCATCTGACATAGACTGAGTCCCATCACCCTCTCTTTTTTTATTCAAAGCACTGAACATTATGAGAAAGAACATCGTATTTTTTGTACGTACAATTGCATAATTGTTGTACGTACAAATACATAAATTGTTGATTGCATGACCGGCCCCCTACCCCCATGCTAGAGTTTAGGACCTCTGAAAGCAGGAACCTTGCCTGTTCTGTTCACTGCTGTCTCACTGGGCTCCAGAAGAGTGGCCAGCACAAAACAGGGACTCCATAAATCATCGTTGACTAAATAATAAATGAACCTACAAATACTTGTCACATGCCTCATTCAACTGATTCTAACTGCTCCCTGTGATGTAATCAGGATAAAAGTATTTAAAACTATTTTGCTGATGAGCAAAAGGAAGTTTGGAAAGGTAGCGTGGCTCACAGCCAACAAGTGGCATGCTCGTCCATGATGCAGCATGTGACCTGTGGGGGAGACACAGTGGGATGCAGTCCCAGACACCACCCTTTGCCTGCTGCAGTGACCTTGACAAGTCACCGGCCTTCATGGCAGTTTCCTCTCTGAAAACGACACCTTCCTCATAAGATTCTGGGAGAATTACAAGAGACTGTTCATAGATGCCCTTGGCACAATGCCTGGCACATGGTAAGTGGTACATAGTTGTTCCCCATATTAATTAATGTTCATTATTCATTGACATCTATAAAGATGACACCATAATTATGACATTAGCCTAAATACTATACTCAATGATCATAAATGCCAAAACCAGGGCTAGTGCTTGGATCTTCTGACCTTAGACACAGCTCATCTGCCAAACGCCCCACTGTTCCCCAGCCACAGCCCCAGCCTCCCTCTTCTCACCCAGTGGACCCTGCAGGAGGGTGAAAGGGGCCCCAGCAGTGGTTCTGTGCCTCCTTGCTGTGTGCCTCTGGGGCCCATCCCTGCCCCCCTCCATTCCCCAGCACCTCCATGGCACTCTGTGGAACCTCCACTGGCAGGTCAGGACTCTGCACTGCTGGCTAGCTCAGGGGAGCCCGTTCATGGGCCCCTCCTTAAGGCCTGGGCAGCTTTCAAGAATATTTCTCTGGGTTGGGCCAGCTCCTCCCTCGGGCTCCCGGCACACATTCTGAGGAGTAGCTGGAGACAAAAATCGAACAGTACATGCAAGCCTACATCTGCATCTATGTCTGAACTGGGGCAGGTGGCAGAGAGGTGGCTCTCTCTGAGCTCCTAGACCTACAGTGGGCACAGCTGAGGCAGCTGGGGACTCAGGTGTCCACTCCGAGTGGAGCCCAGATGGACTCTGCTTGCTGCATGGCTGCTATTGGTCCACTCGCCACTGTGTCCCACCCCATTTTCCTCCAAGGACACTCACAGCCCTCAGCCTCCGTTTTGGTCCAGCCTTGATAAGCCTTCTGAAGCTTTCTGCACAGGAGCTGTGTGGCCCAGATCCTCCATCACCTCCATCCCCTGCACTCCCCACACATCCCAGCCACTCTGGGCAGAACAACAAACGCCAAGGCTGCCACTTCCCTCCCGGGGAACCCCTCTCTGCATCATGGGTTGGTGGAGAGCTTGCACTTTGAGGTAGGCAGGGCCTTGCCCACATTGGCTGACTGTGGAACCTGGGGCAAACTGCTTAAATCCTGTAAGCCGCATCATATGCACCAGAATCTCCAGGGCCAGGAACAAAGAGAGCAGAGTTCCACCCTGAATAGCAACAACTACCACTTATTTATATGAACTATTATTAGCTCCATTTTGCAGATGAGGGAACAAACAAGAGAGAAAGGTTAAGCAACTTGTCCAAAGTCACACAATTAAATAAGTGTCAGAACCAACTTTGAATCTAGGCAGCAAAGCTCTTCAGAGTCACACATCCTCCCCTCTGGCTCCATGAGAACCCACTGGGGTGAGTACAGTGTGATCCACCTAATTGCCTCCCACACCCCAGCAGGGACCAGAAACTGAGAGCCCGCAGGAGAGGAGGCAGAGCCCCTGGGCACCGGCCCAGTCCCAAGGCCTCCTGGTCCTGGGGTTCTTTGATCAGCCCTGCCAGATGTAGCATCTGCTGCTCCAAAGGTCAGGCAGGCCCCACTTATGAGGTCCTGCCAATGGACGTGGGAGCCACTAATAAGGGCATCATGACAGATGAAGGCCAGCGTGCCAGCTTCTCAGGAGATGAGGCTCACACTAGGGGCACAGTGAAGGCCTGGGGAGGGACAGCGGGCCCCTGCTGGGACAAGGTGTTCTGGGTTCCTGTCTCCACCCCTCCCATTCCTTAGAAACTTCTGTCCTGGCCCCTTCCTTCCCTTCCCTCTGTCCTTTATCCCTCTCTGACCACTGACCTTGGAGACCAATGACCCTGACTCTAGCTGCATGACTCCTTTCTCCCTCCCTCTAAAGCCCAGGAGAACTAAAGAAGCAGATTTGCATTCCCCTCCTCTCTCCTTCCTTTGCCCATTTGACAGATGAAGTTACTGAGACCCAAGCATCATAGAACCACAGGCTCCCACAGAATGCCACTGGTAGGGGGAATTTAGAACCATGTTGTCCAGGGGTTCACAATAGGGAGCAGCACTGTCCCCTAGAAGCAGGTAGCAAAGACCAGGGCTGTTGTGGTGGTAACGGAGCCTAGGTATGCTACTGACATTTAACAGACATGGCCTGGGAGTGCTAAATGTCCTACATGGCAGAGGACAGTTCTGCACAGTGAAGAATTGTGCCACCCAACACAGAAGGCACTGCCAACAGTGCCTTCTCCCCAGTTATAGATGAAGAACTGAAATCCAATGAGGAAAAGTGATCCGGTCAAAGTTACAGTGGCAGAAACTTCCAGTTGCCTTCCAATTTCCCTTTTTCTTGTCTTCCTTAGAAAAAGAACCCCACAACCAGCCCAGTGCTACCCAGCTCAGAGTTTCCATTTCCCAACTTCCCCGGCAGCTCCATGTGAGTGGTATGCAAGGTCCAGTCCATGAGATTAAGGAGGTTTATTCTGCAGGACTGCCAAGAAGCCTCCTTAAATGGGAAGGTGTGCCTTTCTCCAGCCCTTCTCCTCCCACACCTAAAATGCAGATGCAGCTTGAGTAGCATCTTGGGCCATAAGGCCCTGCACTAAGGATGAAGGAGCAGCAAGGTGGCTGGTGTCAGCAGTCCCGACAAAGTGGAGTCGCTGCCCCAGCCCTGGACTACGTACCTTCAGATGTCAGTTACATGAGAGTGAGAAACAAACTCTCTGTTGAAAGAGTTTCTAGTATTTGCAACTAAATTGATATAGCATGTAACTGGTTCAGATTAATATTACTCAAACATTTTCTGAGTGTCAAAATGTGTCAAGCAGCATGTTAGGGATGTTCGCAGGCATTATTTTAGGAGAGCTGGTTCTTAATTCCATGTTGCAGATAAGCTATTAAAAAAAAAAAAAAAGGCCTAAAAGGGGAAGTAACTCCCTTTTCCAGGATAAGGAAGGAGTAAGTGGCAAAGCCAGCACCGAACCAAATCTTCAACTCCTTGACTATTGCTGTTTCTGCTTGCGGCAAGAGAAAAATTGGGGCCAAGAACATAACTATATGAAGATGGCACTACCCATCCTGCGTGACCAAGTCAGACGTGCTCTTGGTCAACATGGGGGCACTTTGTAATGAAAACAATCCCAGGAAGGCAACAAATCCTCCTTCGGAGAACAGATCCAGGGTTGCTATTTCTCTAAGAGTAAGGTCACTATCACTCATTCTTCATTTAAACTCTTGCTTGCTGTAACAAGGTAATTCAGGCCAGTTTTCACTGAGGACAATGAAAGGAAGGTGATCCAAAAAATTAGAAAAATATCTTCTTGAAAATATCAAAGATTACAAACCCCTGAGGAACTGCTGGGCTAGTATCTGGGAGTAAACAAGAATCCAGAGAGATAAGCCCTGTCACAAAGTGGCTCTTGTCCAAAGGACATTTGCTTGCCTGGGAGAAACAGATACTGGTGCAGGGCTGTGCTCTGGGTATCCCTCCCAGGGATGGAGGGAAAGAAGTGAAAACCCGGGGATTGTCAAAGGTGGGAATGCAGAAAACCCATGCCCTGCACAGAACTGAGACTATATACCCAGGATGGGTGCAACAACATGCAGGGAGGGAACCTGAAGTAAACCAGCCTTCACACAGACTTGCACCCTGGTTTCTTACCAGGAAATATGAAGCCTTGAAATTGAATTTTGGTGGTCCCAAAATGATAACAACCCCAAGCATTTGGCTGAAGCAAATAATACTCTCTGGATTTTGAATCCTAGGCTTCAAGATATTATACCAAATTCCATGACAAAAACTCCACCCTGAGAGATAAGCCCAGCTAAAGCTGCTTAAGCTCAGCTACAAAGCTGCTTTGTGGACTTTCTCTACCAGGGCTATGACCAGTGTTCTACTTACTTAAAGGCAAAAACACCTCATTATCATCAAAGAACCCATAGGATGAGTCACTTAAGGAATGCTCTGCCACATGTTTTTTCTTCTCTCCTGAGACTTCTTTTAAAAGTATGATAAGTCTTCTCACTCTATCTTCTATGTCTCTTACATTTGCATCTATATTTTTCATCTTTAATCTCTCTGCTGCATTCCAGATAGTTTCTTAAGACCTAACTTCTAGTTCACTAATTATCTTTTCAGCTGTATCTAAACTGCTGTTAACCCCATTCTTTGAGATTCTAATTTTTTTTTCAGAGCTACAATTGATCACAGCCTGGTCACAGCCTGGGTAGCACTGAGCTGGTGGTAGAGTTATTTTTCTAAGAATAAAAGAAACAATGGACAACAGAAATAGGTCCCAAAGTACATAAAATATGGGTATTATCAGGCAGAAACTAAAACCAACTATGCTTACTGTATTCAAAGAAATAAAAGTCTTCTCACACATGTCTGGGTTTTTTTTAAGCCTAAGTTTTAAAATTTTGGCAAGGAATAAGTAACTATAAAAAGTGACATAGCAAATCTGAAAAAGAACCAAATAGAAATTCTAGCTCTGAAAAAAAAAAAAAATAGGATCTCAAAGAATGGGGTTAACAGCAGTTTACATACAGCTGAAAAGAGAATTAGTGAACTAGAAATTAGGTCTTAAGAAATTATCCAGAATGCAGCACAGAGAGATTAAGGATGAAAAATATAGATGCAATTATAAGAGACCTAGAAGACAGAGTTAGAAGACTTAGCACATTTTTAAGAGAAGTCTCAGGAGAGAAAAAAAAACACACAGCAGAGCATTCCTTACTCTATCCTATGGGTTCCTTGATGATAGTGAGGTGTTTTTTTCCTTAAGTAAGTAGAACACTGGTCACAGCCCTGGTAGAGAAAGCCTAAACTTTTCCTTCTTTGTCAAATCCCTTTCCTAATTTTCAACCTGCAAAAGCCTGGGCAGAGGAAGACCTCATTAGCATCTGGCTGAAGCCTGAGATGGCAGAGTTTTGTAAGACACAGGAAGGGGCATGGGGGTTGGGACTCTGTTACCTTGGGCAGTAGAGAGGAGTACATGCAAGGACCAGGATAGGAAACCAGATGGGAAAGGTGTGAAGAGGTATCTATGGGAGGGGTCTGAGGAAGCCTGGGAGAACAGAATTCAGATCTGAGAGAGATCCTAAGAGCCTCTGAAGGTTTCAAGTGCCCTTAACTGTTTGTCCCCAGAGTTTCTGATTTCCTGTGGCCCAGTCACCCTGACCCTCAGTTGGAATCCTGCCACTCTTCCAAGTGGTCCCACTGGAATGAAACTAAAGCAGCTCTAGACTGCATCTCCCTCACACATGGCCTCATCTGGTCCACAGAGAACATGCACACCTCCTTTGCTTCACCATCCGTAGAAGAGGAGCTGGCTCCCAACACAGGTTTTTTTTCACTTGCTCTCTTTGCTACACCTTTTCAGGCTGAAAGCCTTTAGACTCCTTGGGTTCATGTCATGATCTTTGAGCCTCCCAAACTCCAAGAGATACACCCCAGGCTCCTCCAAGGGGTTTCCTTGTAGCCCATCTTACCAGGCTTGAGAGGACAGGCAACCTCCCTCCCTCAGGGGTTGGCACTAAGGGGTTGGGACTCACAGCATAGCCTTCTACAAAGAAATTCTCTCAAATTTCTCCCAAATCTCCAGATCCTGACCCCATTTTGCCATCTCCCCAGTTCTCAACCACAGTGTGCTGCCCACAGCTCCTTCTGCATGTGGCACCTTTGTCTTCATGCCTCAGTCAATACTGGAAGAGAAAGAGTCCTGACTTAATATCTCATTCTATGTGTCACTGCAAGTAAATAGAGAAAAAAATCAAGAAAGAGACGGATACTGCACAGTGCTAACAATAATAATCACCAGAAGTTGGGATTATTGGTGAGTTTTATTTTACTTTATGTAGTTTTCAGATTTTCTAAAATGCATTTTATAAGCAGAAAAATTAAATTTTATTTTTATAAAAGATGTAGGCTGAGCATAGCACTTTGGGATGCCAAGGCAGGAGGATCGCTTGAGGCCAGGAGTTTAAGACCAGCCTGGACAACACAATGAGACCCCTGTCTCCACAAAAGTAAATAAATAAATTATCTGGGCGTGGTGGTGTGTGCCTGTACTCCCAGCTATTTGGGAAGCTGAGGTAGGGGAATCACTTGAGCCCAGGAGTTCAAGGTTGCAGTGAGCTACGTCACACCACTGCACTCCAGCCTGGGCAACAGAAGAAGATTCTGTCTCAAAAAAAAAAAAAAAAAAAAAAATGTGGTTGCCGAAGCAAACATTATTGGTTACCCACCCAACAGCCATTTCCTGACTCCATCCTCACTAAATAGCCCCTGCAAGAATTTTTTCATGTATTAGGTTGTCAGACCTTCAGAGAAGGCTGGACTCTTCCTTGTCCCGGGACTGATACTTGGTCACTCATGGTAACGTCTTTCCCCTTGCCAGCAACTGGCTTAGGAAGGAGCATGTGACTTGATTCTGTCTGAAGAGACATGACAGGAAGTCAGCTGGGGCGACTTCTAGGAAATGCTTTCTTGCTCTTAAAAAAAAAGACACAGAGGATAAGTAAACTGTGGCCAATCCATGCAATCTTGTTATTCAACAAGAAAAAAAAAAAGCTACGAAGTCATGAAAAGACATAGAGGGCTCCCTCCCCCTCCCCCTCCCCCTCTCCCTTCGGTCTCCCTCTCCTTCTTTCTTTGGTCTCCCTCTGTTGCCGAAGCTGGACTGTACTGCCGTGATCTCAGCTCGCTGCAACCTCCCTGCCTCGGGTTCCTGTGATTCTCCTGCCTCAGCCTGCCGAGTGCCTGGGATTGCAAGCGCGCACCGCCACGCCTGACTGGTTTTTGTATTTTTGGTGGAGATGGGGTTTCGCCCTGTTGACCGGGCTGGTCTCCAGCTCCTGGCCCCAAGTGATCTGCCCGCCTCCGCCTCCCGAGGTGCTGGGATTGCAGACGGAGTCTCCCTCACTCAATGCTCAATGTTGCTCAGGCTGGAGTGCAGTGGCGTGATCTCGGCTCACTACAACCTCCACCTCCCAGCCGCCTGCCTTAGCCTCCCAAAGTGCTAAGATTACAGCCTCTGCCCCGCCGCCATCCCGTATAGGAAGTGAGGAGCGTCTCTGCCCGGCCGCCCATCCTCTGGGATGTGAGGAGCGCCTCTGCCTGGCCGCCACCCCGTCTGGGAAGTGAGGAGCGTCTCTGCCTGGCCGCCCATCGTCTGGGATGTGAGGAGCCCCTCTGCCCGGCCGCCCCGTCTGGGAAGTGAGGAGCGCCTCTGCCCGGCCGCCCTGTCTGGGAAGTGAAGAGCGCCTCTGCCCGGTCGCCCCGTCTGGGAGGTGTGGAGTGCCTCTACCTGGCCGTCCCGTCTGGGAGGTGTGGAGCGCCTCTGCCCGGCCACCACCCCGTCTGGGAGGAAGTGAGGAGCGCCTCTGCCCGGCCGCCCCGTCTGGGAAGTGAGGAGCACCTCTACCTGGCCGCCCCGTCTGGGAAGTGAGGAGCGCCTCTACCTGGCCGCCCCGTCTGGGAAGTGAGGAGCGCCTCTGCCCGGCCGCCCCGTCTGGGAGGTGAGGAGCGCCTCTACCTGGCTGCCACCCCGTCTGGGAGGAAGTGAGGAGCACCTCTGTCCGGCCGGCCCGACTAGGAGGTGTGGAGCGCCTCTGCCCGGCCGCCCCATCTGGGAGGTGTACCCAACAGCTCCGAGGAGACAGCGAACATCGAGAAGGGGCCATGAGGACGATGGCGGTTTTGTTGAAAAGAAAAGGGGGAAATGTGGGGAAAAGAAACAGAGATCAGATTGTTACTGTGTCTGTGTAGAAAGAAGTAGGCATAGGAGACTCCATTTTGTTCTGTACTAGGAGAAATTCTTCTGCCTTGGGATGCCGTTGTTCTATGGCCTTGCCCCCAGCCCCGTGCTCTCTGAAACATGTGCTGTGTCAACTCAGGGTTAAATGGATTAAGGGCGGTGCAAAATGTGCTTTGTTAAACAGATGCTTGAAGGCAACATGCTCTTTAAGAGTCATCACCACTCCCTAATCTCAAGTACCCAGGGACACAAACACTGCAGAAGGCCGCAGGGACCTCTGCCTAGGAAAACCAGAGACCTTTGTTCATGTGTTTATCGGCTGACCTTCTCTCCACTATTATCCTATGACCCTGCCATATCCCCCTCTCCAAGAAACACCCAAGAATGATCAATAAATACTTAATAAAAAAATAAAATAAAATAAAATAAAATTTAAAAAGTTCTAAGTTACTAGCCAATCAAAACAAACACAAAATATGAGGTCCTGTTCCAGCCAATGGAAACCGGACACAGCAGTGGGGTAGACGCATCAGGTCATAAATGACCCTGTCTCCTTTGTTCAGTGTACTCTCCTGGCAAAACTGCTGGCGAGTGTACCCTTTCTGCAAAAAGTAAAAATGGCCTTACTAAATAAATTAAAAAAAAAAAAAAAAGAAAAGAAAAGACATAGAGGAAGCTTAAATGCGTATTACTAAGTAAAAGAAGCCAGTCTGAAAAGGCTATGTACTATATGACATTCTGGAAAAGGAAAAATGGTGAAGACAGTAAAAAGATCAGTGTTGTCAGGGGTTAGTGGAGAGAGAGGGGTGAATAGGTGGAGCACAGAGGATTTTTAAGACAATGAAACTATTCTGTATGATACTACAATGGTGGATACGTATCATTAGACATTTATCCAAACCCATAGAATGTGCAACACCAAGAGCAAACCGTAATGAAAACCATGGACTTTGGGAGATGATGGTGTGCCCATGTAAGCTCATCAGTTGTAACACATGTACCACTCTGGTGGGGGGTATGGATAGTGGGGGAGGCTGTGCATGTTGGGAGGGCAGCGGGTATATGGGGAATCTCTCTACCTTCCTCTCAATGTTGCTGTGAACCGAAAACTGCTCTAAAAAAATTAAGTCTATTAAAAATAAAAAGTTAAAAAGAGACATGCGAAAAGAAACAGTTCTCTTCTGCCCGTTAACAAGGTCCTGTGAGATGGGATGCAGCATCCAGGGACCCACTGAGTGTGGAAAGAACATCTGGATTGCTGGCAGGGGGCGCTGAGAGCAGGGCGCTGGGAGTGGGCCATCCCAGGTGCAGGCAATATGGGAGTGTGCTGGTAGAAAATTGGAAACATCAGTAAAAGAAACCAAGGGGCCAACTACATGCTATTCGCACCGAGCAATTCCTTTAAGGTATATTAGTGATAAAATAGCCTTCCCTAAAAAATCCTTCATTGGTCTAAGTTCTAAACAAGTGACGTGGTTATACTGCTGGGCTTTCATATGTGTTAACTTCCAATTAGCACATTTTCGTGATTTATTCTTTCATAAGCATCATATTCTACATGACAGTTAATTTAGAAAGCTCTCGGTTATTCGGGCAGCCTTAGACACACGCTGACTTAGCTATGCTTGTGATATATTTTTAATTAGTAAACTTCATTTTTAGAGCAGTTTTAGATTTACAGAAAAATTGAGTGCAGGTAGTTTCCCTTAATATTAACATCTTACACTACGGTGTATATTTGTCACAATTGGTGAACCAATACTGATACATTGCTGTTAATGAAAATCCATAGTTTACATTAGAGTTCACTAATGACCAGCAAAAGCTTTGTATATTCTATGGGTTTTGACCATGTGATGATATTACTCGTCATTATAGTATTACACAGAATAGTTTCACGGTCCTAAAAATCCTCTGCCATCCACCTATTCATCCCTCCCTCCCCCAGCTCCTGGCAACCACTGATCTTTTTGCTGTCTCCATAGTTTTGCCTTTTCCAGAATGTCATGCACTGTAGTTGGAACCACACAGCATATGGCCTTTTCAGATGGGCTTTTCCCCTTAGTACCATGCATTTCAGGTTCGTCAGTATCTTTTCATAGCTTGACAGCGTATCTTATCTCTTTTGCTCACTGAATAACATTCCATTGCATGGATGTACCACAATTTACCATTTACTTATTGAAGGGCACCTTGCTTGTTTCCCACCTGTGTATTTCTAGGGTAAGTTCCTAACAGTTGAGAATCATTCAAGCTGGGCCGGGCGCGGTACGCCTGTAATCCGAGCACTATGGGAGGCTGAGGCGAGCAGATCACCTGAAGTCAAGAGTTCGAGACCAGCCTGGCCAACATGGCGAAACCCCATCTCTACTAAAAATACAAAAAAAATTAGCCAGGCATGGTCTACAGACTACAGACTACACCTGTAGTCCCAGCTACTCAGGGAGGGTGAGGCAGGAGAATCGCTTGAACCTGGGAGGCGGAGGTTGCATTGAGCGGAGATCGCGCCACTGCACTCCAGCCTGGGTGACGGAGGGAGACTCCATCTCAAAAAAAAAAAAAAAAAGAATCATTCCAGCTGGCTTCAAGTGCAGTTTGTGTCCCCAAATCCTACAGTACTACACATTCCTGCATTTAAAGGGTATTTTATTTATTTAGTTCATTTTTTATTATTTTTATTTTATTTTATTTTATTCAAAATAAAAAATTATAGTCTATTGAGTATGAAAAAAAACAGAATTTGAGTTTCTTCAATTCTGTCATTCTATGGCACCACTGTACGGAGGTTTGTTTCGTGTTGAAAATGGATAACCATGATGCTAAGTATGAATGCTTTTGTCTGGTAACTACAACATTTGTTTATACACAAAACATTTTACTGAATTTGAACAGTATGTTTAAAGTTGACATTTTCTTTGTGTTTATTTGTTTCAAAACAAAAGAACAAGTTGTTTAAAAAAATAATTACTACTGATTATGACATGGTTATTAGTGAAAATTATTTTTGTCATACTGATAATTCTAAAACAGCCTCCAGGATTCCTGCCCTGACTATGCATGGCCTGTACGATCTCTTCTTCCTTAGTCTGGGTGGGGCCAGCAGATACGGAATGTTATAAGCAGTTGACTTTAAGTTAACAGAAAGTGAGATGATCCTGGGTAGGCCTGACCTAATCAGGTGAGCCTTTTTAAAGATGGTGACACCTCAGAGAGAGCTCTCTAGCTGGCTTTGAAGACACAGTCTTCAAGAAGAAGATGCAGGCCTTGGTGCAGTGGCTCAAGCCTGTGATCCCAGCATTGTGGGAGGCCAAGGTGGGAGGATCGCTTGAGCCCAGGAGTTCAAGAACAGCCTGGGCAACATAGCAAGACCTCATCTCTTAAAAAAAAAAAAAAGAAGAAGAAGAAGAGGAAGAAGAAATAAAGAAAAAGAAAAAGATAAAGAGAGAGGAAGGAAGGAAGGAAGGAAAGGAAGAGAGGAAGGAAGGATCTTAAAGAGGTTGGGCTGGGCGTGGTGGCTCACACCTGTAATCCCAGCACTTTGGGAGGCCAAGGCAGGAGGATTGCTTGAGCTCAGGAGTTCGAGACCTCATCTTTATATGAAATAAAAGAAAGGGAAGGAAAGATGGGAGGAAGAAAGGGAAGAAGGAAGAGAGGAAGAAAGGGGAAGAAGGAAGGGAGGAAGGAAGGGAGGGAGGAAGGGAGGCAGGAAGCAGTTCTACATCTGCAAGGAAATTAATTCTGCCAAAACCTAGGAAGTTTGGAAGATGCTCCCAAGTCTCAAATGACCCTACCCTGGCTGACATGTTGGGTTTTGTTTTGTTTGAGATGGAATCTCACTCTGTTACCCAGGTTGGAGTGCAGTGGTACGATTTCATCTCACTGCAACCTCTGCCTCCTGGGTTTAAGCAATTCTCCTGCCTGTCTCCCAAGTAGCTGGGACTAAAGGTGCATGCCACTACACCTGGCTAACTTTTGTATTTTTAGTACAGATGAGGTTTCACCATATTGGCCAGGCTGGTGTCAAACTCCTGACCTCAAGTGATCCACCCACCTTGGCCTTCCAAACTGCTGGGATTACAGGCGTGAGCCACCATGCCTGGACCTGGCTGACACTTTGACTGCAGCTTTGTGAGACCCTGAGCAGAGGACCCAGGTAACCCATGCCTGGACTCCCAACCCACAGAAACTGTGCGCTAATAAATGTGCATTGCTTTAAATGCTAAAGCAACACACATTTGTAATTTGTTTCAGCAGCAATAAAAAACAAATGCATGTGAGCGCAAGGCGTCAGCTGGCAAGAGGTGGCGCTGCAAGAGGATGAACACACCACAGTCCTCGCACTATGTAGGAATCTTTATTACTGCTTTGCAGATGCCAAAACAGAGAATTTAAGCGTCTTAGCCAAGGTCACACAGGTGATAAGTGACTGAGCCAGGCCAGAAGCCAGGCCTGTGTGACTCCAGGTGCTCCAGTGAGTTAGTTCCATGGATAATCCTGCAGGTGACTAGTGAACTAAACGTCCTCTCTGCTGTCATGGCCAGGTCCTTATGATGACCTGTGGTGATTTCTGGTGACAACAGGAGCTCATGGCTGAGAGGGGCATGGTGGAAGAGGCAGTTCCCACCCACAGACTCACGGACTTGCTCCACCTCAATTCCACCTGGCCATCTAGGTGAGCAGTGTAGACATGGGTCCCCAGCTGCTGCCTCTCCCAGCCTCCTGTTTATTTCCTTTACTGCATGTTTGCCATTACTCCATTCATACATCTTGTCTTTGCCCAGCTTCCCTTTAGAATGTCAGCCCTGTGAAAGGCCACATCTGCCATGCACTCCCAGGGCTACCACAGTGCCTGGCATACAGTTGGCACTGTATGAAATTAGCTGGACAGACTATGGAGTGCAGCAATGACTTCTTTGCCTCCCTGGATTGCAAGGGAGGCAGGGGCCGAGATCTGAGATCTCAGGCCCAGGAAACCCCAACCCTTCCCTTCCTTGCACATGGCCCCATTTCCTGGGCTCTAGAGAGCTGAGACTGGTCTTTTCGGAGGAGCTCTAGGATGCAGCCCCCACCCTTGCCAGCTCTGCTCCAAATCACCAAGTCACCCACTGGGCTGAGGGGCTTCCAGGACAAGAGGACCCCCTGCCAGGCAGCCACCTCACCTAGAGCCTCCCTGGTTCCCAGACACAGCACCTGCTCCCTCTGCTGGCGGAAGCAGACAAGTGCATGCAGATCCCTACTTGCCGGAGACATGGGAGACACTGGGAAGGCAGGAGGGGAGGGCTCCAGGGAGCTCCCAGCCTGGACTCCCTTAGCCTAGGAAGAGGCAGGGCGGGGAGGTTAGGGGAAGTCGGTAGCCTGGCCGAGTCTGGCCCTCAGGCATGGGGGCCTGGCCTCAGCCCTACTTACAGGGCTGGCAAAGCAGCACCATCACTTGGATTCCCTGTCTTTGCTGAGCACAACCTGGATGGGAGTCCCCAGACCACGAAGGGGGGACATTGCTTCCACCATGAGAACACACTACTCCCAGGGAGGGCAGCCCTCTCTCGGCCCAGCCTCAGGGCTACCTGGCCCCATCCCATGATTATAACAGCCAGCGCTGCACACCTGCTGCGTACACACCTCATCTAATCCTTGCAGCTGTCCTGCCCCATGGACATGATTGCTCCTATCATACAGATGAGAAAACTGAGGCACGAAGCAAAGTCAGAACCAAAACCCAGGTCAGTGTGGCTCTGAAAGTCCCTACCTTTCTCATGCCCTGTGCCTCATACATTACTTTTAATCCTACAACCAAGGAGGTCTCCTTACCGTAGCCAGTCCTATGTGGTTTCAAAGCCAAGGCTGGATTGGGTGTGGCTGAAACTGGGTTGTATCTGGGGTGGGGAGTGTCCTGGTGTGGTGGGAAAGGCCAGGCTCTGGGACCAGACAGCACTGTGGACATCCCCTGGCTGGTGGCCTTGGGCAAATTGCTTCAACCCTTTGAATCACTATATTCTCACCCATAGAAGAAACTTCATTCCTAACTTGGAAAGCCTTTGTGGGAATTAGAGATAATGTGTGTCCAGTTCCCACCACAGAGCATCTGGGCATAGAATAGCTGTTAATGTTTGTGGTGGCTTTAAAAGAGGTCCACAAATTCTGATACTCCCCCCTTCCCTTGGGTGTGAGCTGGAGGTAGTGACTTGTCTCCAATGAACACAGTAAGCAGAATTGATGGCAGGCAATTTCAGAGACCAAGTAATGAGAGGCACTGTGCTTCCCCCCACCTGGCTTCCTTAGGTCACTTGCCCTGGGGAAGCCAGCTCCCATGTCATGAGGACACTCAAGCTGCCCACGTGGCCTCTGGCCAACAGCCACACAAGCGGACTTGGGGTCAGATCCTCCAGCCCCTCCCAAGCCTCCTGGTGGCTGCAGCCTTGGCCAATATCTTTTTTTTTTTTTTTTTTTGGCAGAGGCAGGGGAGACAGTCTCACTCTGTCACCCAGGCTGAAGTGCAGTGGTGTAATCATGGCTCACTGCAGCCTCGAACTCCCGGGCTCAAGTGATCCTCTTGCCTCAGCCTCCTGAGTAGCTGGGATCCCACACATGCCACAATGCCCAGCTAATTTTTTTTGTTAATTTTTTATAAAGACAGAGTTTCCTTGTCTACCCAGGCTGGTCTCAAACTCCTGGGTTCAGGCGACCCTCCCAGCTCAGCCTCCCAAAGTGCTGGGATGACAGGTGTAAGCCACTGTGCCTGGCCCCTAGACAATATCTTGATGGCAATCTCGTGAGAGAGACCCTGAGTCAGAACCACCCAGCTCAGATGCTCCTGAATTCCTGAGCCACTGAATTATTTATTGTAATCATTTGTTGCATTGTGAGATAATAAATGTTGATCATTTTAAGTACAAAGCTATAACTAACACACTTTATAATCAGCATCCTTGGGCCAGCAGTTGCTTTGAGGCTGAGCTGCCCCATCTCCTCCACAGCTGTGGTCACAGAGAATCTGCTGTAACAAGGGTCCAGGCCCTACGGACCTGGCCGGGAAAGAAGTAAGAACTCAACATTTACTGGGCACTTGCCATCTGCCAGGAATCGAGCTAAGCACTTTACATTTATCTTTCTAGCAAAACTTCCCAAAAATGACAAGGTAAACACTATTATCATGCCCATTGTACAGATAGAGAAACTGAGGTGCCAGAGGTTGAGGGACTCAACCAAGATTACACATGGGAGAAGCAGACCTGGGATTTGAATCAAATGCCACTACTCCAGCACCTGGGTGCTGAACCAGCGTACTGCATGGCCCTCCAAGGTGCACAGTGGCTCAAGGGCCCTGTTACCCCTCCTGTCCCCCAGCAGCGCCCCCACCACCACCACCACCCACTTGCTGTCCTGGGTGACTAAGACAGGTGCAGGGACAAATCCTGTTCAGCCCACTGTCCCTTAGCCAAGGTGGTGCCTCTACCCACACACCCTCTGCCCCTCTTCCTGCCGACAGGTCAGTCCATGCCTCACCTACCCAGGGCCAGGCATTGAGCACCTTTAAAGTCTAGGGGCCCTTCGTGTCATCTAGTCCAATCCCCCAACCCCCCATTTCTTCAGATGTAGAAACAGCGGCCCAAAGAGGTGCAGTGACTTATCTAAGGACACAGAGGGGGCCAGATGCGGTGGCTCACACCTGTAATCCCAGCACTTGAGGTGGCCGAGGCGGGTGGATCATTTGAAGTCAGGAGTTCAAGACCAGCCTGGCCAACATGGTGAAACCCCATCTCTACAAAAAATACAAAAATTAGTCTGGCGTGGTTGTGGGTGCCTGTAATCCCAGCTACTCAGGAAGTTGAGGCAGGAGAATCACTTGAACCTAGGAGGCAGAGGTTGCAGTGAACTGAGATCGTGCCACAGCACTCCAGCCTGGGCAACAAAGTGAGATTCCATCTAAAAAATAAAATAAATAAAGGCACAGAGGGAGCTGAGGGAGCCCTTTAGCCAGAACCCAGGTCTCCTGTCTCATCTCAATCCAGCCTGCCCCCCGCCCTTCCCAGCGCAGTGACCACCCCAGTGCCCACTGTGGGCTCCACCCTCCCTACCCAGACACTTGGGATTGGAACCTGGGCCAAACTTCCCAGCAGTCTCCACTGGCCCAGCCTCTGAGGGAGCCTGGAGGAAGGGGCTTATCTCCACCTGTGTTGTGGTGTTGTCTCACCCCACCCCCACTCCGCCCTGCCAGGCAGCCTTGATTAATGGGCTGGTGCTATCTTATCTCCCAGCTGCGTTGGTTAGAAATTAATGGGGGTGGCAGGGCTTAGGAAGAACACATTCTGCCCCCTAGATCAACCCGAGAGCTCTGCAGGAGGGTGGGAGCAGGAGAGCTCCAAGCGGACTGTTCTCTTGCTGCCGTCCTGCTCTCCCATCTGAACCAGCTGAGCCACTGCAAAATAGGTAAAGCACCCAGGACGGTGCCCAGGACTTAACAGGGGCTCGGTGCATGGTAGCGTTGTTTCTGTTGCTGTTGTTAGTTCCGGGAGTCCTAGGCCAGCACCTGCCCTGGGGCTGAGCTGCCCCGCAAGATTCCTGAACAGCCCGTGCAGCAATGAGGAAGTCACCACCCCACTCCAGCCTCAGGTGCTCCGTCTGGAACGTAGGCACAGGCTTGGGGCTTAGAAATGGGACTGTAGATCTGACTTTTTTTTTTTTTTTTCATTGAGACAGAGTCTCACTCTGTCACATAGGCTGGAGTGCTGTGGTGCAACCTTGGATCACTGCCACCTCCACCTCCCGGGTTTAAGCGATTCTCCTGCCTCAGCCTCCTGAGTAGCTGGGACTACAAGCGTGCGCCACAACGCCCAGCTAATTTTTATATTTTTAGTAGAGACGAGGTTTCGCCATGTTGGCCAGGCTGGTCTTGAACTTCTGACTTCAAGTGATCCACCCGCCTTGGCCTCCCAAACTGCTGGGACTACAGGCGTGAGCCACTGTGCCTGGCTTGATTTTTTTTAATGTGATTTTACTGAGTAGCCTAAGAGTGGCCTTAGCTGGTCTATCCAGGCTTCAGCAAATCCTTCACACTCAGAGCCTCAGCTTCTCCATCTGTAAAAGGGATAAACTAATCTCACATTGTCCTCCACACAGGATTGTTAGGATGCGATAACTTCTGGAAAGCCCTTTAGGGACTATTCCACGTCACACGGGACCATGGGCTTTGGGATCCCAGGAGTCAGACACCAAACTCTCACCAAGGGGTTGATATTGACGTGGGTTTCTGCGCACAGGACCAACCCCAAAATCCAGCTCAACTCTGGGAGAGAAAGGATGCTAAGTCACGGGCCCTCTCAAGGTTGGGGCTGAAGGAGGAGGAACAAATGTCCCTCTTTGCCCAGGACAGTCCCAGGCTACTCCCCTTGCCTGGGTGTGGTAACTCCTATTGTCAAGAGAACTCTTTCCACTCTCCAAAGTGTCCCCATTTGGACAAAAACTGACATGGTCCCTATGTTGAAGGAACAAGTTTTCTCCTTCCAGGGACAATGAGGCTCCATCTAACCTGAGTGAGTGGCCCGCATGTCTGAAGCCAGGCAATTAACTCTGCCAGGGCTACGTGGGGGCCCAGACTCAGAACCCCATGGCTGGGCTTGGCCCCCACGAGAAGAGCCCACAGGACTCCCACCCACCTCTTCCCTGGCTTTCTCAAGAAGCCTGTGCTTGCTGCATAAGGGAAAGGAAGATAAAAAAATAAATGTGTGATGGGGGAGAGGGGCAAAAAGGATGGAGGGAACAAGGTGAGGGATGAACTTTCAGACAGATGAGCAGAATAAGGGAAGAATGGGCTGGGCGTGGTGGCTTACACCTGTAATCCCAGCATTTTGGGACATGGAGGTGGCAGTATCCCTTGAGCCCAAGAGTTCAAGACCAGCCCGAGCAACGTGGTGAAACCCTGTCTCTACAAAAACTAAAAAAAATTAGCCAGGCGTAGCAGTGCACACCTGTAGTCCCAGCTACTCAGGAGGCTGAGGTGGGAGGATCACTTGAGCCCAGGACATGGAGGCTGCAGTGAGCCATGATTGCACCACTGCACTCCAGCCTGGGTGAATTAAATGAGGGGAGGGGACTAATGGATGAAAGGGGAGAATGAGTGAGTGGAAGAAAGGAAGGAGGGAAGGATGTCAAAAGGGAGGGATGAAGAGATGGACAGATGGACAAAGGGGGCATGAAGAGAGATGACGTGAGAGTCTTGCCGGCCCCAGCTCCCATCCCTTTGGCAAGGCACAATAAAGCCTGCCAGAGAACTTAATTTCCAGAAGGACAGACAGATTGACTCTTTGGGACCCCAAGAAGCCAGTCTTCTCTCCCTCATTCCAAAGACATTCCTAGGACAGCCCTTCCCCTTTGCTCTCTTTTGCCCCTTCCCAAAGGGCAAAGGGCAGCAGAGCCAAGGAAAACTCTCTGCTGTCAGCCTCAGTTATCCCAGCCCTGTTTACTTTGGGTGGGCAATTAACCAAGTCTCCTTCCCAGATCAATGAATAGCGGGGGGCCTACAGCGGGCACCAGGAGCCCTGACCGGCCAGGTTACTCATTGATTAAACAATAGGGAATTGATGGAGGCTACTCCCTCGTCCTGCTCCAAGGTGTCCCATCGGCCACCCCTTCCTGACCCAAAGAGGCACCCTTGTCCCAGGCAGTCCAAGCTCAGAAAGGCCAGCATGAGATGGAATAGACAGCCCTGCCTCGAGGTGTGCAATGTGTGTGTGTGTAGCTGGGGTCCTTGATTGGCCTTTACTAGGCAGCCCCAGAATCAGGCTGAATAGACTATGTAGCCCAGCAGTGAAGGTCATGGACTTGGGAAGGGACCACAGGTTCCTACAGCTGTCTCTTCCCAATAACCAGCTGTGTGACCTGGAGCAAGCTATTATACTTCATCACTCAGTCCCGCTGTGTCACACAGGGATGATGGTAGGACAGACCTACACCAAAGGGCTGCTGTGAGGACGCTGTGAGTTGACATCCGCAACACACACAGCCCAGTGCCCAGCCTCATGAGGCCTCGGAACATGCCAGATGCATGTCCGTCAGTAGCCAAGCTTTGGGCTCCTTTGGGGAACCTGGGATGCCCATCTCAGTCTTTTCATTCGCCGGCTCCTTCTCCTCTCCCATGGGGTTCTCTCTCAGGTGCCAGCAGGTATGTAGGGGCCCTGCTCCCTCACTTGCCCAGAAGGATACCAGAGGTTCCTGGTTGTCCAATACAGTAGGCAGCAGCTGCTTGTGGTTATTTAAATTTAAGTGAATTAAAATTAACTAAAATGAATATTATTCCATCATCAAAAAGGAATGTGGTACTGACACATGCCACAACACAGATGAGGCTTGGAAACATAAGTGAAAGAAGCCAGGTACAGAAAGTCCCGTACTGTAGGGTTCCGCAGATATGAAATGTCAGAACAGGCAGATGCCTAGAAGGTATCACGGTGGCTGCCAGTGGCTGGGGGGAAGGGGGAATAGAGAACGACCGTTTAATGTGCACAGAACTTCTTTCAAGGGTGACAAGAAATATTTTAGAACTAGATACAAGTGACGGTTGCATAACATTGTGAATGTACTAAATGCCACTGGATGGTTCACTTTATTTAATTATTTTTATGTTGTGTGAATTTCACCTCGCTAAAACAAAATTAAATTTAAAATTCAGAGGGCCAGGCAAGATAGCTTACACCTGTAATCCCAGCACTTCAGGAAGCCAAGGCAGGCGGATCCCTTGAGGCCAGGAGTTGGAGACCAGCCTGGGCAATATAAGGAAATCCCATCTCTACCAAAAATAATAATAATAATAATTACCTGGGCATGGTGGTGCATACCTGCAGTCCCAGCAACTGGGGAGGCTGAGGCAGGAGGACTGCTTGAGCCCAGGAGTTCAAGGTTACAGTGAGCCATGATTGCACCACTGCATTCCATCCTAGGCGACAGAACAAGACCTTGTCCCTAAAAAAAACTGTTTTAAATTGAAAAGTTTAAAATTCAGTTTCTCAGTAGCACTAGCCACATTTCAAGTGCTCAGCAGCCATGTGTGGCTACCGAACTGGAGAGCACAGAGGTAGAAGCCCTCTGTCATTGCAGAAATCCTGCTAAACAACACTGTTAGGCAAACTTGACCTCCAGGTAACCAAATAATTACAAGGGTACAGCCTCTTCACATGTATTTTCTCACCTGATCCTCTTACCAGGAGGGTATTATTTTCCCTTTTTCTTTTTTTTTGAGATGGAGTTTCACTCTTTCACCCAGGCTGGAGTGATGTGGTGTGATCTCAGCTCACTGCAACCTCCACCCCCGCTCCGCCGGGTTAAAGCGATTCTCCTGCCTCAGCCTCCCAAGTAGCTGGGATTACAGGTGCCCACCACCACGCCCTGCTAATTTTTTTCTATTTTTAGTAGAGATGGGGTTTCACCATGTTGGCCAGGCTGGTCTTGAACTCTGGACCTCAGGTGATCCACCCGCTTTGGCCTCCCAAAGTGCTAGGATTACAGGTGTTAGCCAGCACGCCCGGCCTATTTTCCTTTAAGAAGGAAATTGGGACCCAGAGAGGGGAAGTGCAGCCCCAAGGAGGACAGGGAGTGGCAGGCCAGGGACTCACACTGGGTCTTTAGGCATCAAGTCCACGGTCCCTTCTGCCTCCTGTGACATGGGCCTGGGCCCAGGATGTTGTCACCAAACTCCTCTCAGGCCATCTGGTTCCTCTGCCACACCTCGCCTCTTGGTTTCTTATCAGAGCTGCTTTCTCCTAACAGGGCCCTGGCACCAGTTTAAAGGAGAAAAGGGTGTGAAAGTGTGTGGTCTTCTAGCTGAAGGGTGCTTGGTTCCTGTTTGCAAAAACTGTGGGGAAGAGAACTTATTGCCAAGTGATTTGGAATATTAACAAAAATTCCAGGAAGCCAGAAGCTGGGTAAGACAAGTTGAAGGGAAAGAATGCACCTTTCCCTGACCCCGAGTTGCCTCGCCACATAACTAGGTCAACAGGGCATGGACCTCTTTGTCTCCAGCAGACCTTGAGCTGGCTTCAGTGCCCTCCAGGGTGGGTTGGGGAGGGGCAAATCTCAGGCCTTTTCCATTTCCCTGACTTTGGCCCAATCTTAATTCATGGGGCAATAAGAAAAGCATGGCATCTCTGCAGAGTCAGGACTTCGTTCAACTTGGGCTCCATCACTTACTGGCAGAGAGAGAGACCTTGAGTAAGTGAACTTAACCTCTCTGAGCCTCAGTTTCCTCATGTGTAAAATAAGGACTGTCCATGTATGCCTCCCTAAGTTGTCATAAGGAAGAAACAAGGTCACAGATGTGACTCCCAAACACACCATAATGAGTCTTCCTCTCCAGGACCCCAGCAATTCTCAGTCGCTGTTCCCATGGGATCTTTCCTTAAGCACCAACCTCTAGGAAGTCTTAAGACTCACGTCCTCATTAATAATAATACTAACGGGCTGGGTATGGTGGCTAACACCTGTAATCCTAGCACTTTGGGAGGCCAAGGCGGGTGGATCATCTGAGGTCAGGAATTTGAGACCAGCATGGCCAACATGGTGAAACCCCGTCTCAACTAAAAATACAAAAATTAGCCGGGCGTGGTGGCTCACGCCTGTAGTCCCAGCTACTCGGGAGGCTGAGGCAGGAGAATTGCTTGAACCCAGGAGGCAGAAGTTGCAGTGAGCCGAGATCATGCCACTGCACTCCAGCCTAGGCAACAGAGTGAGACTTGGTCTCAGCAATAATAATAATGATAATAATTATAACAATAATAACAGCCCGGCATGGTGAATCACACCTGTAATCCCAGCACCTTGGAAGGCTGAGGCGGGAGGATCCCTTGAGCCCAGGAATTCGAGATCAGCCTGGGCAACATAGGGAGACCAGTCTCTATTTAAAAAAAAAACCTAAGTCCTCATTAATAATAATACTAATGGCCAGGCACAGTGGCTCACGCCTGAAATCCCCATGCTTTAGGGGGCCAAGGCAGGAGGATCACTTGAGCCCAGGAACTGGAGACCAACCTGGACAACATAATCTCTTAGATTAAACAAAAAGACAAAACCCTGCAGCATATGCCGGGGTAAGGAATAACAACCGGTACAGCACAGATATTGCCAGTTTCAGCAGATGCCCCATCAATCAGAAAAGAACACCCAGAACCGCCCACACAGGGCACAGCCAGCTGCAGAGAGGCCCGGATGAGGGCCTAGGGAGGGTTCCCACTGGGCCCCCCACCAGCCCTAACCATACTTGCCCCTTTCATCTGTTTCATCTGTCGAGTTCCCACAAGCCACATCATTTGAAAACAGGATGGCGCTACCCTAAAAACGACAAGAGTGAAAAGCATCGATCTAGCAGTGCATCTCAACAGGGGCTCTATCGGCTCTTGGGGCATGGCAGTTCTTGATCCTGCAGGGCTGTGCTGAACCCAGCAGGAAGTTAGCAGCCCTGGCCCTTCCCCTGAGTGCCAGCCCCAGGGGTCCTGAGGACTGATCCCATGCCCCACCCCAGGCCGGACAGGCTATCCACTGGGGGAGAGGCACTGCTATTCATAGCTCAACTCTCTCACTTTACAGGTAAAGCAGCTGAGACCTAAAAGCCAAGCCAGCCGGCCACAGGGCAGCAGGGTGGAGCTGGAAACAGAGAGCTTCAGGAAGTGGGCTGAGCCCAGGCCTCAGAAACCAGCCTAAACAGGGCTCAGGTTTCCCAGAAGTGGGCAGAAGGGAAGTGGGGGCCCCTCTTCAGAGAGCCTTGGGTGGGCATCCATACCCCAAACTGCCAACTGGAAGAAGTAGGACTGGATAACCCCTACTGGGGCCTGAAGGATCAGCAGCCTGCACAGAGGAGCTATTCTGGGACCAGGCAAGGAGGCCAGGACCACCTCGGTGGCCCTAAGGGCAGGCATCCAGCCCTTCCCAGGCCCAGGCCCAGCTCCCTCCCAGCAGAGGACAATTGCTCCATTGGCCGGGGTTGAGGGGAAGAGCCTCAGTCCGCTACTTCCTCACCCTCACTAGCTGTGGCCATGCCCGCTTCTCCACACCCTCACCCTCTCCTTAATGAGGCCATTGTCTGCCCAGGATTCCCTGTCACTCCTGCCCCCACCCCTAACACTCCTGCCCTGGATTTCCCCTCCACAATCCTGCCCCCAGGGTCCTCCCTGGGGGTTCCTCACTTCCTCCCCTGGCGCCCAGCACAAAGTAGCCTGAAGCCTCTCTGACCTATTGTCCCGTGCCGGCAAGTCAGTTCCCCCTCCCAGCCTCTGTTTTTTATATTAATCAGAGATGCAGGGACTGCCAGCCGACTTCTGTTCAGCATGAGAGGAGTTCCATCCTGAAAGCTGTAATTCAGCCAAAAGCAAAGAAGTCTGCTGTTTTGTTTATGGCAAATGAACCCTTCTGTGTTGATTTGGGGAAACATGGAGAATCATTTATGAACCTTTAGTACCGCCTTCACAGCCCCTGGGTGGTCAGGAGAATATAGGAGAGCTTTCAGCTGCAACATTTTATAAATCTGGGGTCCCAAGGGCCCCACATAGCCATAGCCAAGGCAAAGAGGGGGGGCATGCCACCCACCTCTTGTGATTGTACAAAACCCTTTGAATACTTAACACTAGCAGTTTTAAGCACTTTCAAGTACCTCTCATTTAATCTTCCCAAAAAATCTACAAAGAAGTTCTTCCTGTCCCTGTTTTGCAGATGAGGAAACTGAGTCACAGGGATTCATGTGCCTGAGTTCCCACAGCCCAGAAGTGGTAGAGGCAAAGCCTAATAGGCATAGGCAGCTCTCACTCTGCATCTGGTGCTCTTTCCAGCTCCCACAAAGAGCAGGCCCTGGGGCGCCTCTCCACCCATCTCCCAGGAAGTCACCCTAGTTGCAATGATAAGCTATTTGTGTATTTGTATATCAGCTGGCTCCCCCTCTACCTCTAGACTGTGAGCTCCCTAAAGGCAACAACCCAGCCAACTGGGTCAAACCTGCTGCAACCTCAGTGACTTGATTATCACGGAAGGGTCTGCTCCCCTAGGGCTGCCTTCTCCAGCAAGCCAGTTTGGGTCAGTGTTCAACAGAGTGGCACTACCCCCAGTCACTTCTCATATCCATAGGAGGAGGTCCTGGGTTCAAGTCCTGACTCTGCTGCTTTCTGGCTGTGTGACTCCGGGCAAGTTGCTGACCCTCTCTGAACCTCAATTTTCTCATATAACATGGGAATAATAATGCCTCCCTCACAGTACTATCTGGATGATGAAATGAAATAATATACAGGAGAGCAGGGAACATAATACCAAGCACCTAGGAGGCCCTAAACAAGTATTCATGAAAGGAAGGAGAAAGAGAGGCCGACCCACACTTAGGGAGCACGTCCATCACTCTCCGGTCAGCAGCAAGTACCGCAACTGACGTATCACTCCACTCCACTCGGTCCTCACCAGCTCCCTGCTAGAATTTTCCTGATCTTCCTTGGGCCTCTCAAGAATTCCAACAGGTCCTGAAAAAGGTTCTGGGCTCCAGCCTGAGCCCATCTGGCTCCAAAGACTCCTTCCTTCTATTACTTCCTCCCACCAACTATTCATCCATCCGTTCAGTCATTCATTCACCACACATTTATGGAGCACCCATTATGTGAATGACAGGGGTCTGGGAGCAACTGAGATGAACAAGATGAGGGCATACCCTTGTGGATCTCTCAGTCCAGTGAGAAGCCAGGACGTTGATAAAATAAACACAGTTATATAATGACCAGTGTCATTACATATGAAAAGGGAGCTTCAGGCTTCCAGACAGTGCCCAGCAAGGGGACCTGGCCTTGGGTAAGACCTTTACCCAGAGCCTGGGTAAGAACTTTACCCTAAGAACAGTAAGAGCCACTGAGGGGCTTGAGCTGAAGGGTGAGACCATCAGGTTTGCAGTTTGAAATGATCTTGTTGGCTCTTGCAGAGTGGAAAACTGAGACTGCAGAGGGAGCAGGGAGGATGTGCAGAAAGCAAAGGGAGGGAGAACACTGGGGGATATCTGAGAAACTGGGAGTGAAGAGCTACAGGATTTGGCGATGGTCTCTAAAGACCACTGTCATGCCCACATTCAATAATATTAACTAACAATTATACAGTGCTTACTGTTCACTGTCCTAAACAATTTTTTAAATTAACTCTAACCTCAACAATTCTCTAAGAAATTATGGAGCACAAAGAGGTTAAATAACTTGCCTAAGGTCATGTGGCATTGCTAAAATCAGAACCCAGTCTGGCCCCAGAGCTCACGCTCTTAACCAAAACATTAGACAGCCTCTCCAATGTGCTTCTAACCAGTGTTGCCAACTGGCCACAGCCCAGGGACTCCGGGTGCGCTGGGAACCCAGGCAGAAGAGGAGAGCAGTATTCAGCCTTCTCTCCATCCATAGCCCCAACTAGAGAATGCCAGCAGTGCCCATCCCATCCCACCTGCCTTCATGCTTCAGACGGGCACACTTTGAGCTGGACTCAGCCCCAGGCCCAAGAGAAGCCTCTCCTCTGCTTTTGTTCCTCAAGCCATGTGAGATCAGGACAAGTCCGAGGGAGAGCCTCTCAGTGGCTAGGCTCGTGGAAGGGAGGACCAAGGCTGGCCTCCCTGGTCACTTGATTCAGTGGCCAGTAAGTCTCGCTCAAGCCCCTCTGTAACCAGCCTACCCAGCGATGCTGAGCAGGCCTGCCTGAACTGCCAACCAGAGCACAGGCTGCTCAGCAGGGAGGCCCTGCACAGCCGGGGGCCTCTGGGACAGACTTTGCAATTGACAAAAGGAAGGAAAGTAAAATGCAGGAAAGTAAAACAACTGGAGGTATGGTAGGAAGAGCTCTAGACTGCGGGCTCGGGAAGGCCAATTTTTAGTTTCCTCTTATAGAAAATGGTGGGGGACCAGAAGGGTGATGCTTGGGGACAGTAGGTGCCTGCCAGCACTGATAGTTTCATTAATTAGACCACTCATCCCAGTTTTTTAATGGGCACTTAATGGCAGCTACTATGAAGACACCACCCTGGCAGAGGAGCACTGGGATTGTAAAAGGCAGACAACTGGCTGGGTGGGCGCGGTGGCTCACACCTGTAATCCCAGCACTTTGGGAGGCCGAGGCGGGCAGATCATGAGGTCAAGAGATCAAGACCATCCTGGCCAACATGGTGAAACCCCGTCTCTACTAAAAATACAAAAATTAGTTGGGCGTGGTGGCACGTGCCTGTAGTCCCAGCTACTCAGGAGCCTGAGGCAGGAGAATCGCTTGAACCCAGGAGGCAGAGGTTGCGGTGAGCCGAGATCATGCCACTGCACTCCAGCCTGGTAACATAGCGAGACTCCGTCTCAAAAAGGAAAAAAAAAAAAGGCAGACAATTCCAGGAGTCTGAAATAATGACAATACCCTGTCTTACCACTTCAGTCATCCCAGCCCTCCTGGGGGCCCAGGCAAGCCTGTGCTGGCAAGGCCTCCTCATAGCCCAGGACAGGGGAGGCAACAGCGAGCCCTGGGGGCCTCCTTCCATTCCTCGGCCCCACCTCCATCATCATCCCAAGCCCCTTCCATTATCTCATTGGATCCTCAAGATAAACACACAGAGAATGCAGGGCAATGTGGTCCCCCCCCGCCACTGCACAGATGAGGCAACTGAGACTCAGGGTCTCAGTAAATTAAAAGGTAATTAAATTACTTTTGCTAGTAAATTAAAAAGGGGGAACTCAGGATCTTCTGAATCCCAGCTTGGTGCACTCCCCACTGCCCCACAGTGCCTCTCCTGGGGGCCTTGTCAGGAGGCATAAACAGGGCAGATCTCCTGGCTGGTGGATCTGCTGCGGCACTGATCACAGAGCTACTATACAAGGCACTCTGCAGGGTGCTGCTGTCACTCATTATCTCAGGAAGACTTCAGCAACCAGCACTACCAGTACATAGATGCTATTAACTCTATTTTATAGATAAAGAAACTGAGGTTCAAGGTCCAACATACACAGGCGCAAGGACACACCACTAGGAAGTGCTCAGAATTCAGCACAGGTCAGTCTGACTCCAAAGCCTAGACTGTGCCTGCCGCACTACATACGTTGCCTTCTCGTGACTGTGTACTCCACACCAACAAGGACCAAGTCTCTTTCACATTCATACCTGGCCCACAGCAGGTTCTATTTAAGTGTTGGTTCATGAAATCATTATTCTTAAGGCCTAAGGCATTAAAAGGAACAAAAAAGGATATTTCATACAGATAGAAGTTACAATTCAACCAGAAGCTATAATAATCATAAAGCTTTATACACCTGACAACATAGCATTAAGGTATATAAAGCAAAAATTGATTTTAAAAAAAGGAAAAATTGCCAAACCCACATGCACAGTAGATTTCATATACTTCTATCAGAAATGGACAGATTAAGTAGCCCAGCAGTTCTCAAACATGTTGGTCTCAGAACCTCCTTGCACTCTTAAAAATTGAGACCCCAGGCTGGGCACGGTGGCTCACACCTGTAACCCCAGCAGTTTGGGAGGCTGAGGCGGGTGGATCACCTGAGGTCAGGAGTTTGAGACCAGCCTGGCCAACCAACATGGTGAAACCCCGTCTCTACTAAAAATACAAAAATTAGCTGGACATGGTGGCACGCACCTGTAATCCCAGCTACTCGGGAGGCTGAAGTGGGAGAATCGCTTAAACCCAGGAGGCGGAGGCTGAAGTGGGTGAATCGCTTGAACCCAGGAGGCAGAGGTTGCAGTGAGCTGAGACTGCGCCACTACACTCCAGCCTGGGTGACAGAGCGAGACTCCTTCTCAAAAAAAAAAAAAAAAATTGAGAATCCCAAAGAGATTTTGTTTACGTGGGTTTATACCTATCATTATTCACCATATTTGGAATTAAAAATGAGGAAAAAGTTAAATGCATTAATGCATTTAAAATAATAAATGTTTATATGTTAATATAAATTTTTATGAAAAATAATTGTATTTTTCAAAACAAAAAATAATTTTAGTGAGAAGAGTGACATTGTTTTACATTTTTGCAAATCTCTTTAATGTCTGGCTTAACAGAAGACAGCAGATTCTCATATATGCTTCCGCATTCAGTCTGTTGCCATATGTTGTTTTGGTTGAAGTATATTAAGAAAATTTGGCCTCACACATAAATGTAGTTGGAAAAGGGAGGAGTATTTTGATGGCCTTTTCAGTTAATTGTGAGTATGCTTCTTTGATACTACCCCAAAGATTGACATGTGTAGTTTCTTTCTTTTTTTTTTTTCTTGAGACAGGGTGTCGCTCTGTCACCCAGGCTGGAGTGCAGTGGCGATCTTGGCTCACTGCAACCTCCACTGCCTCCCCTCAACAAACCCTGTTCCCCAACCCCCACTCAAGTGTCGATCCTCCCACCGCAGCCTCCTGAATAGCTGGGACCACAGGCACACACCACCATGCCTGGATTTTTTTTTTGTATTTTTAGTAGGAACAGAGCCTCACCATGTTGCCCAGGCTGGTCTCAAAACTCTTGGGCTCAAGCAACCCACCCACCTCAGTCTCCCAAAGTGCTGGGAATACAGGCATGAGCCACCGCGCCTGGCCTGACATGTGTAGTTTCTTAAATGTAATGCAGAATCTGAAACCATATCAATAAGCTTCTCTTACCCAATTACCTGAAATCCACTGGACTATCTTGTACCTTGAATGGGCATTTGAATTATGTACAGTTTTGACCCTGTATACCCCCTCCAGAAAGAGTCTCGGGGTCCCCCTGGGGAACACTGACCACACTTTGAGAACCATTGAAATAGACAATAAAAGAGTAGAAAAATGTAGAATTTGATAACATAATTAGCAAGTTTGATCTAAGAGGTATTTATATAGAACTTTCCTCACAATAAACCATGAATACACTTTTTTTTGAACAAATGGTCCCTTTATCAGCTGGGGGAAAGGTCTGGACAGGCTGTGGATGCTCCAAGATGGACAGATGCCCAGCACAGTGCCCAGGTGTTCCATGTGCTCCTTAGGCCCTGGTTTGGCCTCAGCAAGAAGGGGCACTACATCAGAGAGCAGCCTTCTCCTGCCCAGGCTGCAGAACCAGGTCAAAAGGCCACAGAGAGAGAGCTCCCCTGACAACAGCCCCATGGTGCAGCCCTCACCTCGGCTTGGTTCCTGTCAAGTTTCCCTCCTTGCATTCACCCTGTCCCGTGTCAAGGGCCCTCAGGGGTCCCCACGACAGAGCTGCCAGGTAAAGACTGTCCATGCTTCTCTTCCAGGAGGCTTTCAGCCAGGCCCCTCTGCCCGTTACAGCCCTCGGAGCTGTCAGGTATGGACTCACAGCTCTCTGGTCATGCGCAGTTCTTATATAACCACCAGTAGAAACAAAGCCCTGCTCTGTCCAGGCCAGGCACTGGGACGCCAAGAACAGTACAGCCAACCAGCTGCCCAAGGAGGCAGCACCTTGCACAACCACCTGGGGGGCTCTAACACCCCTGTCAGTGCCCAAGGCCACACCTTCCCTGGAGGGCAGGAGCCTGCCAAGCCTGGAGGGGTGGGAGAGTCAGGGTACAGGGCAGAACTGCTGTTCAGAGCCCCAAACCAGAGCCAGAGCCAAGGCATCCAAGGGCTTTCAGAACACACACCACTTTCTTTTTTTTTTTTTTTTTTTTTTTGAGACGGAGTCTTGCTCTGTCTCCCAGGCTGGAGTGCAGTGGCATGATCTCAGCTCACTGCAACCTCCACCTCCTGGGTTCAAGCAATTTTCCTGCCTCAGCCTCCTGAGTAGCTGGGATTACAGGCACGCACCACCACGCCCGGCTAAGTTTTGTATTTTTAGTAGAGACAGGATTTCACCATGTTGGCCAGGCTGGTCTCAAACTCCTGACCTCAGGTGATCTGCCCACCTCGGCCTCCCAAAGTGCTGGGATTACAGACGTGAGCCACCATGCCCAGCCACCACTTTCTTTTTTTAAGAGACAGGGTCTTGCTCTGTTGCCCAGGCTGGAGTGCAGTGGTGCAATCACAGCTCACTGTAACCTCGAACTCCTGAACTCAAGCAGTCCTCCCACCTCAGCCTCCTGAGTAGCTGGGATTGCAGGCGCATGCCACCATACCCAGTTAACTCTTCTAATTTTTGTAGAGATGGAGTCTTGCTGTGTTGCCCAGGCTGGTCTCAAACTCCAGGGCTCAAGTGATCCTCTCACCTCAGCCTCCCAAAGTGCTGGGATTTACGGGCAAGAGCAACTGCACCCAGCCCACACACCACATTTTTACCCCAAAGTCACACATCCCTTGGGGATCTAACATTCCTAGGTGTTCAATCTGTGTGTTGGCACTGTGCAGGGGGCTTTCTTTCCATTCACCTTATTTGCTTCTCACGGTAACTGCTGAAGAAAGTCCATTTTACAAAGAAGGAAATCAGGTTAAGTACTTGCCCAAGGTCATACAGCTAGTATGTGGCCAGGATCTGAACCTGGCTCCATCGTCTGCAGAGCCCAGGCTCTCGCACCATTGCTACACTGCACTGCCTGGCCCTGCAGAGACCAGTCCTTCACCTTCTGAGTGGCCATCTGCATAACCTCTTCATGCTGGGGGCTGGGAGACGGAGAGGGGAAAAGAAGGCCAAAGTTTACTCCACCTGGACCCCACTAGGTCATCCTGGACGTCAAACACGGCCTGTCCCACCCTTGGGGCTCAGTGGGATGAGGCTTCTCCTGTCTCCTCTGCCTGCCTTGTGTCTTTTTCTTACAACTAGATCAGAAGGAACAGAGCCATGTCTTTTGCACCTCTGTGTCCCCATACATACCCTACCCCATGCCTTGCAGATAGTAGGTACTCCATGCGTTTTCCATGAATATTAAGGAGTGGCCCCTCACCCCTCTCCACTACCACTGCAAGGACAGACCCAGAGGAAGACAGGAGCCCTGGAAACATCCATTAGTGGGACTAAGGGGAGGAGCAGAGGGGGAAAGTGCCCAGCACTCCTGCCTTCCAGCAGAGCCAGCCCGCAGCTCCCTACGCCCTCCTAGGAGACACCTCCCCAGGGTACCCTCCCCACCAAAGACTGGGAGGGCAGGTGTCAGGCTAGGCTCTCAGGAAGGAATTCCCCTCCCTTCAAGCCTCCAGTCCAAATTCCTCTCAAGGGAGAGCCAATGAAAGGCAGGACTCAGACAGGAGAGAAAGGCACCAAGCATGGGGCTTCTGAAGGTCTCCTCCCCTCTGATGCTTGCCTGGGTGCCCCGCTCAGAGACACCATCAATTCCCCCTCCTCCCACCGTGTTCCCGACCATGGGTTGGAAGTTATCTTACCACAGGGTGGTTAAGCCCTGGCCTTTGGAGCCCAACACCTGGATTCAAATCCTAGCTCCTTCACATATGAGCTGTGTGGCCAAGAGCCAGTTACTCCACTTCTCTGAACTCCCTATCCCCTTGGTCATTAGGCCTACAGACTCAGAATCCAGGCCTCCTGGTTGTTTCTGGGCTCTGACTCTCGAAACAGACTATCTGGGTTCAAATCCCAGCTCTAATCCGTGCTTAACCTCTCTGCCGCAGGATCTTTATCTGTAAGGTGGGGACAATAATAGTACCTACCCACCATCTAGCATTATTGTGAGAATTAGCTGAGGGAGTTTATGCAATGTGCTTAGATCAGACTTGGCACACAATTAGCACTCACTAAGTATTGGCTATCATTAGCAAGCAATAGCTTATAAGCTTGGAACGTACCTTGCACCGCACCTTGCACCTTGCACCGTCCCTGGCAGGTAGTAAGAGCTCACTAAATAGAAGCTATGATTACCTTCACCCCCACTAGACTATCCTGGCCCTGGAGGTGGGTTCTGGGTCATATCCATCTTTGATTCCCCAGCAGCCAGCATGGGGCCTGGCACCAAGCTCAATGAAGACCTGCCAGGAGGACCAGACGATCCAGGAGGGTGTGGGGTGGCACGAGCCTCCCACCAGGGAGAAGAGGAACGGAGGTGTCGGGGAAGAGAAAACAGAGCAGACAGAGAAAGGCCAAGGCAGAGAGATAAGCAAGTGAAGTGAGTGAGAAAAGGAACAGGAGAGGCTGTGGCGGAGAGAGATAAGGAGGAAGGATGGAGAAGGCGAGGGTCGAGGAAAATGCCCAGGGAGGCAGGGAGCCCCGGGGAGAAGCTCTGGGCGAGGCCAGGGCCGCGGCAGGGGAGCCGAGCCGGGAGAGGGGAGCAAGACCTGGCGCTGGGCGGGACGCGCGGGCAGGGTGCGGGAGGGGCTGAGGGCCGCCCCCACTGCCTCCCCGCCTTGGAGCTAGGGCCAGGCGGCCGGAGATTGGCTGGGGCGCACGGCGAGGTCCGGGCTGGAGCCCCGAGGTGGGAGGCGCCAGGATCAGTCGGGGCGCCCGGAGCGCAGGCTGCCACCCACCTGGGCGACCTCCGCGGCGGCGGCGGCTGGGTAGAGTCAGGGCCGGAGGCGCACGCCGGGGCACCTGGGCCGCCGGGCACCGAGCGTCGGGGGTCTGCGCGGCGCGCGCCTGGAGAGGGTGCAGCCATGCGGGCGGCGGCGGGGGGCGTGCGGACGGCCGCGCTGGCGCTGCTGCTGGGGGCGCTGCACTGGGCGCCGGCGCGCTGCGAGGAGTACGACTACTATGGCTGGCAGGCCGAGCCGCTGCACGGCCGCTCCTACTCCAAGCCGCCGCAGTGCCTTGACATCCCTGCCGACCTGCCGCTCTGCCACACGGTGGGCTACAAGCGCATGCGGCTGCCCAACCTGCTGGAGCACGAGAGCCTGGCCGAAGTGAAGCAGCAGGCGAGCAGCTGGCTGCCGCTGCTGGCCAAGCGCTGCCACTCGGATACGCAGGTCTTCCTGTGCTCGCTCTTTGCGCCCGTCTGTCTCGACCGGCCCATCTACCCGTGCCGCTCGCTGTGCGAGGCCGTGCGCGCCGGCTGCGCGCCGCTCATGGAGGCCTACGGCTTCCCCTGGCCTGAGATGCTGCACTGCCACAAGTTCCCCCTGGACAACGACCTCTGCATCGCCGTGCAGTTCGGGCACCTGCCCGCCACCGCGCCTCCAGGTAGCGCCGCCGCCGCCGTCCCCGCGCGCTCCGACGGCCCTGCAGCTCCCCTAGCACAGCTCTGCGAACCCCCCAAGAGGTGCAGCTCCCCCCCCCCCACACACACACACACACGCTGTCCTAGCTCAGCCCAGAGCCCCCAGAATTATCCCCCGCAGCCTTCCCGCCTTCCCACCTCCCTAGGGAGTGGCAGCGTAGTGCCTCCCTGCGGCTCCAGACCTTCCCTCTGGCTCTCGTTTCCTGGAAACCCCTGGCACCCCTCTCAGTACCCACCCAACCAAGCTGCTGAGAATCCCCCAATGCCGTCCCCCCATCCTGGGACGTCCTGATAAATGCGTTATGACCCCTCTCAGCCCAAGAATGCCTGGGGTCGTTAAACAATGCCTTTCACCTGGATCCCGAGGCACCAAAGCAAGCATCACCCCCACCCCGTGTTGGGACCTTGGGAAGAGAGGAGAGGTGAGAGAAGGGATGTGGGGAAAGACTGGGGACTAAGAATGTTCCTGGACTATGATCTGCGTCCCCGTTTTCTGTACCTGGAACCCTAAGATCTCCACCCTCTTCCCCAGTTCCCCTGGCTGGGAGTCATTTGGGTAAGGCTCAGTGCGGAAGGAAGAGCAGATTAGGCTCTGCCCCTAAAGAGAAGCCCTTAGGCAAGTTGCTTGACTTCACTGAGCCTCAGTTTCCCCATCCATAAAATAGGAAGCCATCCCAGGCTCATGAAACCTATGAGATCCTAAGTCCCTCCTCCCACCCACACCCTCAGTCCCCTGAACCCTAATTTCTCCCTGGTCTCAGCCTCCCCTTTTCTGTGCTGGTCCACATAGCTCTTCCAGGCTGGCTCCACGCCCTCTCCCCCTTCTTCCCTGTCTGCTGTCAGACTTGAGTAACCGCTCTGGGCCTCGGTTCCCTTTTCTCCAAAATAGGAATAAGGGCTGGGTGCAGTGGTTCACACCTGTAATCCCAGCACTTTGGGAGGCCAAGGTGGGTGAATCACTTGAGGTCAGGAGTTCTAGACCAGCCTGGCCAACATGGTGAAACCCCATCTCTACTGAAAATACACTAATTAGACAGGTGCAGTGGCACACGCCTGTAATCTCAGCTACTCGGGAGGCTGAGACAGAAGAATCGCTTAAACCTGGGAGGTGGAGGTTGCAGTGAGCTGAGATTAGAGAGCCACTGCACTCCAGCCTGGGTGACAGAGCGAGACTACGTCTCAAAAATAAAATAGGAATAAGAATCCCTACTTCATAGGTTGAGGATGAGAGGAGATAAAAGTTAAAAGACAATGCACATCATGGCTGCAGCCGCCAGGGTCGTGGGGCAGTCACTGTGCCCACCTGGCAGTTCTGTCACTGCACAGCCTGTCTGGTGATTGTCAATCACTCTGTGAGTAGGTAGTGATATGATTGCCATCATCCCATTTCCTGATAAGGAAGTAGAGGCTTGGCAAGGGGAAGTGGCTGGTTAGTGAGGAAGCCTGCACCCCAAGTGGCTCTTGGAACTCCAATCCCCTCACCAACTGTCCCCCAACCCCACCCCACTTTCTCTCTTCAGTGACCAAGATCTGCGCCCAGTGTGAGATGGAGCACAGCGCTGACGGCCTCATGGAGCAGATGTGCTCCAGTGACTTTGGTGAGTGTGGGGCCCACGCTGCCACTGCCCCAGCATCACCCCCAGCCCCTCTTTCTTGACACACACGGGAACATACATGCCCACATCCATCACAGTGAATTCCAACAGTTTTTGCATTATGGCTCCCGTTTAGAAGCCAATGATAACCATAAACCCTTTCCCAAGAGAAATGCACCTCTTTCTGCATCATCTCAGGACCATCACAAGTGCCTTAAGGCCATGGGCCTTGGGCCTCAGAAACCACCCCGGCCAGGGCTCCCACAGCCCTCCCTTGGTGTCGTTTTCAGAGGGCCCTCCATGACTGGATCATCTCTGTGGATAGTGCAGGCTTAGCCCAGAGATGGATGTAGCCAGGTGGGGAGTGATGGCTCTAGGATGGAAGTGGAGCGCCCTTGTCCATGGGTACCTCCACCTGGGACTCAGCACACATCCTGCCAGCGGAGCTGCGGTCACCTGTCCCCACAGCTTCATCCCAGAGCCTTCCCATTTTCTGGGACAACCCAGCCAAGTCCGGTCAGGACCTGGCTCACACATGGGCCACGCAGTCCAGTGTGTGATCTTTGCCAAGTCAGTTCCCTGTTTTGTGTCTTAGCCTCCCTGTCTATAAAAAAGAAAAAAGGAGATGATAATGAAGCCCTTTCTTCAGAGGAGTCTTTTATGTTGGTAGCCTGTTTGGAAAGAGAATACTGCTATTGCAAGGGGTGTATGTGTGTGTCAGAGAGAGAAAGAGAGGGGGAAGGGGACATGAAGAGAAGGAACAAGATTTTATGACAATTTCCTGCCAAGAGTGGGCAGAGTTATTCTCTGACTTCTCCCTGGCCCCACAGAGATGGGGGCCCAGAAGCCTGAAGAAGGGAGAGACCAGCCCAAGGGACTCCCCACCCCACCCTGAGGCCCAGGACTCCTTAGGCTCTCTACATCCAGTGCAGGGTGACGTGCACCGTGGCTCTCTGGCCGCAGACCCTGCCTGCATCCTAGCCCCCCAAAGGAAAGGAGTTAGGGTCTCAGTGCCTCCAGCCACACCCCCTGCCCCACTCCTAGACATAGCACAAACACACTCCCACCCACCGTACAATCTCTCTCTCACACACATACACATTACTGTACAGTGGTGTGTTCACACCAGCAAGAGCTGAACTGTGTGTATCTATTCCCAGCTCCACGCCCAGTCATGCGGTCAGTTGTGGTGGGAGTATTTACCCCATGGATGTCAATGAATGCAAAGCAGGGCTCCCTGTCCACAGAGCCGGCTGTTAAATATTTACCAGCCCACCACTGTTCCAACCACACTCACCGTGTGTGCATGCACACACATATACACACCCCATATATACTCCATACCATACACTCACACACAGCCAGAAATCCCAATGGGAATCATCCCCAGAGATCAGGAAGTCCAGCCTCTCTCCATCACAAGGATCCCCTTCCAAGCAGTCAGCCCCAGTCCCATCCACTCCTTATCCCCTCCCTGGGAAGACCCACACGCTGCTCCATCAAGTGCTCTCCACCCTGCCTTTGGTGTCTCAGAAGGGCTTGGACTCTCGATTCGCGCAGGTCACAAGCTTTCTACCCCTCATTTCCCCTCTCCTGTACCTTGAGGATGAAACGTGATGTTGTCCGTGAGAGTGCAGCATGATAAGTGCTTCATAAATATGAAAATGTGCCCTATGAGCTCCACCCTCCCAAGCCCCGCAGGGCATCAGGCTCCCCGAGCCCGAAGGTCCAGAACACACCAACTCTGGGCCCACCAGCATCCCACGCAGATCTGACCACTCCCAACTTGCCCGTCCTTTCTTCCCACAGTGGCCAAAATGCGCATCAAGGAGATCATGATAGAGAATGGGGACCGGAAGTTGATTGGAGCCCAGAAAAAGAAGAAGCTGCTCAAGCCGGGCCCCCTGAAGCGCAAGGACACCAAGCGGCTGGTGCTGCACATGAAGAACGGCGCGGGCTGCCCCTGCCCGCAGCTGGACAGCCTGGCGGGCAGCTTCCTGGTCATGGGCCGCAAAGTGGATGGACAGCTGCTGCTCATGGCCGTCTACCGCTGGGACAAGAAGAATAAGGAGATGAAGTTTGCAGTCAAATTCATGTTCTCCTACCCCTGCTCCCTCTACTACCCTTTCTTCTACGGGGCAGCAGAGCCCCACTGAAGGGCACTCCTCCCTGCCCTGCCAGCTGTGCCTTGCTTGCCCTCTGGCCCCGCCCCAGCTTCCAGGCTGACCCGGCCCTACCGGAGCCCCACTGAAGGGCACTCCTCCCTGCCCTGCCAGCTGTGCCTTGCTTGCCCTCTGGCCCCGCCCCAGCTTCCAGGCTGACCCGGCCCTACCGGAGGGTGTTTTCACGAATGTTGTTACTAGCACAGGGCCCAAGGGATGGGCACGGAGCCCAGGCTGTCCTTTTTGACCCAGGGGTCCTGGGGTCCCTGAGATATTGGGCTTCCTCTCTCAGGAGCAGGGCTTCTTCATCTGGGAGAAGACCTCAGGGTCTCAGAAGTAGGCAGGGGAGGAGAGGGTGAGGGAAGGGTGGAGGGGCTCAGGGCATCCTGAGGCAGAGGTTTCAGAGTAGACGATGGTGTCAGCTCCAGCTCACCTCTGTCGGTGGTGGAGCCTCACCTTGAAGAGGGAAGTCTCAATATTAGGCTAAGCTATTTGGGAGACAGTTCTCCCCACGGCCCCTGTATGCGTCATCCTAGCCCCCTAAAGGAAAGGAGTTAGGGTCTCAGTGCCTCCAGCCACACCCCCTGCCTTCCCCAGCTTGCCCATTTCCCTGCCCCAAGGCCCAGAGCTCCCCACAGACTGGAGAGCAAGCCCAGCCCAGCCTCGGCATAGACCCCCTTCTGGTCCGCCCGCAGCTCGCTTTCCGGGGTTCATTCCTCAGCCTCTGCTTCTCCCTTTTATCCCGATAAGTTATTGCTACTGCTGTGAGGCCATAGGTACTAGACAACCAATACATGCAGGGTTGGGTTTTCTAATTTTTTTAACTTTTTAATTAAATCAAAGAAAACAATAATTGGTTTGGACCAGGTGGTTTCTTTGTCAGCTGGTTCCCAAGAGGTGGGGGGAGAGGGAAGTTTAGAATGGAGCTTCAGAAAGAAGCCCTTATCTTAACCCATGGCCTGGCCACATAGACCTCCTTGGAATGCCTAAGAAAAGCAAGGCCTGTGTTTTTGTAGTACATAGCAAGGGTCACCCTGTCATTCTGACCGCTAAGTGAGGGATGGAGATGGCCGTTCTTTTGTCCCTGAGGAGGAATGGAGGTGCCAAGTTCCCCAGCTTTCTCCCACAGTCAGAAGACTCCCATGGTCCTGCAGCAGCTCCCCGAGGAGGTCAGGGCCTGATCGGAGGAGTCCAAGAAGGTGGGGCCACAGGGAACTATCGTGAAAAGCCTGAGGCCGAAGACGTGTCACTCCTCCCCTTCGGCTTTCACACACCACAGGCACTGCTCCTTACCTGTCCCTGGTCCAGCAGCATGAGCATCACCTGGGAGCTGGTTAGAAAGGCAGCATCTGGCCGGGGGCACAGTCGCTCATGCCCGTAATTCCAGCAGCTTGGGAGGCTGAAGCGGGAGGATCCCTTAAGCCCAGGAGTTCAAGACCAGCCTGGGCAACATAGTGAGACCCTAACGCAACAAAAACAACAAAGAAATGCAGACCTGCTGTATCTGAATCTGCATTTCAACACATAAACATTAGAATCATCTAGGGAGCTTTTACAGAATCCTGCACCCTACTCTAATGCAATTAAATCAGAATCTCTGTAGGGTGTCCAGGAGTTGGTGTTTTTAGATGCTCCCTGGGGTGATGTGTAGCCAGGATTGAGAACTATCTAGATAAGGTGACAACTGAGACAGTGAGAGGGCAAGGGGCTGAGGGGGTGCCCCAGTGGGCTCAGAGCAGATAGAGGCTGCTGCCTTGAGGTGGATTGTCAGGGAGGAGAGACAGCTTGGGAGGCGAGAAGCCACCCCCACTCTAATGGGCAGACTATGGACAGGGCAGTGCCAGGAAGGAGCTCCCTGGGGGAGGGGGGTCTGTCAGCAGATGCCAGATGTATCCAGAGCAGGGGGCTAGGGGCACCCCCTGAGGGGTTCTCCCCACCAGTGGGGGTAAAGCTGGGATGCTGTCCAGTCAAGGCCTGGTGTTCCTCCAAGACAAAGGAGCCTCGTTCTCTGGAGCTGAGGAAAGCCTTGGCTTCCGCTCCCAAAGGTGAACGTCACTTCAGGGAAATGACTCCAGAGGGGCCAGGGGCTGAGTTCTGCTGTGGGCCATGAGCGCGCATTCCCCTGAGGTCTGGCTAGCAGGTGGTCCAATAGCACGCCCATAAATCACCCCAGGCAGGCAGGTGGCCTCGCCGCAGGTCAGCAGCCGCACAGGCCGCCTTGTTCCTCCCTCACCCACCCGCGCCCAAACCCTGCCCAGCGCACCTGGCTCCCTGAATCTGCGCCTTGTCTCCCAGCCTCCTACCCTGACCAAATGTTTACGGACACTTCTGTGGTCAACCAGGACCAGGGATGATTTTCCATGGCACACACAGGACTGGGTCTGCCCTGGCTGAAGTACTATGCTGACTTCTGCCAGATGCTGGCAGCCGTGGGGCAGCAGGGCGAGGGGAGGACTCCCTTAGCCCATCCCGTGAAGCCCAGGAAGGCACTCCTCTACCCCCACAAGGGGTCAGGGCCCAGCTTGAAACATCTGCTGTCCCTCAGACTCACCAAGAATCTCTTTTTCTGGGACCAAGAAGAATCTTCCCAAAGACCAGGGAGGTCCTTCCAGGCTCGAGCCCCACCCTTCATTCCCTTCAGTCACACAAGGCTCCCTCCCGCTGGCTGGAGACCCAGCAGCTGTGCTGCTGCGAGAGCACCTGGGTGCAGTGAATGATGCGGCCCCAAACCACACATAACAGAAACCCCAGGAACCGAAACCCCAGCTTCTCCACACAAGAGGGGTGGAGGTGGACAGGTGGGAGGTCTATGTCCAACTGCCTTCCTGCCCTGCCATGGGGTGACGTTTGCTCTCATGGTTATAGACAATGCCTCCTTCCAACTTCTCCACCACATTCCAGACAGCAAGGCAGGGAAGGGCGAGGAGCACAGCTTGTCAGCTGCCTCTGGCCCCTTTGATCAGGAAAACAAAAATTTCCCCAGCAATCCCACCTAGTAGATTTCCACTTCTAGCTCACTGGCCAAAACTAAGTCACATGGCCACCCCTAGGTGCAAGAGAGCAAAGGAAGTCAAGCTTTTTCAGCTGGGGACAAAATCAGAGTTCTAATAGAGAACAGGACAGACTGGGGAGGAGGCAGCTGAACACTCTGTGTTGGGGTGAGAAGAGGCAAATACAGTCCAGTCCTGGCTTCTAATCCTGTGACAGTGACTGCATGACATCGGGAATAGTGCCCAGCTGTAAAATGGAGTAAAAATGTCTACTTCACAGGGTTGCTGAGGGTTAAGTGGGAAAATGCATGAAAAGTACAACGCACAGCATGTAGATGTCCATTAAATGGTAATGAGTATTTTTATTAACCAAAAGCCTAGCAGTGCCTGTCCATAGTAGGTGCTCAGTAAAATTCCTAATTGATTCATTAATCAACTAAGAAACAATACTGGCAAGAAGGCAGCGAAAAGACAAGAGTATCTTATCTAAACGCCAGAACGCTACTTTCAGAAGAAAGCTAGAACCTACATTTGGGGTTTTGCTTCAGAAATACAGGTGGTGGTATAAGCCAGTATCAAGCCAATATCAATAAATATCAAGGCCATGATGGGTGGCAGGCACTACTCAAAACACTTTTGCATTCTCTGATCTTTTCTCTTTTTTCTTTTTTTTGCCTGGGCTAAACACAGTATTACAATCGTGGCTCACTGCAGTCTCAACCTGCCAGGCTCAAGCAATCCCACTGTCTCAGCCTCCCAAGTAGCTGGGACCACAGGAGCATGCCACTATGCCCGGCTAATCTCTTATTTTTCGTAGAGTTGAAGTCTCATGATGTTGCCCAGGCTGCTCTCAAACTCCTGGACACAAGCAATCCTCCCTCCTTGGTCTCCCAAAGTGCTGGGATTACAGGCATGAGCCACTGTGCCTCACCCAGCTTTTGCATTCTAATTTAAGCCTCCCAACAGCCATTTGAGGCAGTGGCATTTCAGTGATGGTGGCTGAGGCTCAGAGAGGTTAAGGAACTTGTTGGAGGTCACACAGCTTGCACATGGCAGTGCTAGAATTTGACTTCATGCTCTTAACTACTATACTACTATCGGTAGGGGCAAAGCCAAGGCCAGGGGGTACAGGCAGCCATGCTTCTGCCAGCCTGCCTCACAGGAAGATTTCTGGGAGCCCTGTTCCAATCCCACTCCAAGGGTCCTGACAGAGGCAGAGAAGCCAGTGGCTTTTCTCCTAATTCCCAAAGACAGCCCACCCCCAACCCCTTCTCCCCTCTCAGCCCTGCCAGCATCCAGCCTTAGGTCTCCACAAAGGAAGCTCACATCCCACAACTGTTTAGTCGCCTGTAATCCTGGCTGAAGTTCACTCCTGGGGAAATGTAACGTGGGGGGTGGTTGCTGCTGGAATGTGTGTGGCTGGGACCCCATGTCCCAGCCCAGAGAGCAGGCTCTGCTGGGGCTGTGAAGAACACAGGCAGCCAGGGGAATCCGGAATCCCCAGCCCCCAGCTGTGCCAGAGAATGGAATGTGCTGCTCTGGGGTGTTGAAACATACCCGACCAGGCCGGAGGTGGGGTTGCTGGGAGCTGGGGGAGCTCCGGCCACAAGGCTGCCTCTGTTCTTGAGGCTGAGCCCATTTCACTAGGGCTGGGGATGGGAGGGAGGAGAGGAGAGAGGCCGTGCTTAGTGGGTAGGCCTTCTTGTTAGCTCAGTGGCTAGCTCCTGGAGCCAGTGGGGGCCAGGCAGACAATTGGGAGGATGGCACCCAGGATTGCTCTGTTCCTCCAAAGGTTCTCTCGTGAGGCCTCTACAAGCGCATGTGGCATAATTCACATCCCGGCTCCACGACTTACTAGCTATGTGACCTTGGGCAGGTTCCCTAACCTCCCCACACCTCCTTTTATTCATCAGTTAAACAGAGTTAACAACAGAACCTACTTTTGGAGACTGTCATGAGGTCTCGATGAGATGATGCACTCAGCATGGTGCCTGGCACAGGTGCTCCATCAGTGTAGGCGTTATCCTGAGGGCCACCAGCTGAAAGACAGATGCTGGGCCAGGGCCTCTCTTAGGGGGTGCCTCAAAGGTTCCAGGGAGACAAGGGGATAAAGAGAACTTCATATGGCTTCAGCCCCAAGGGCTGAAAATCCTGAAGATCCCAGAAACCACTGCCAGCTCAAGGTCGGCCATGGCTCACGGGAGGCTGCTCAACACAACCAACCACAAAAAGGATCGGCAGAGCCCTCAGCCCACGCCAGGCTGTGGGAGCTGGAGCCCCAGACCTGCCCCAGCAGGCACCAGGGCTGCAGCAGAGTCTGGTTCCCCATCCCCTCCTCAGCGGCCTGAGAACAAATTGGTTTTTTCAAACATGGACAGTTTGTCTTCTAGGCCACCCACGTGCAGGTCCTCTCCATGCTGTGGACGCAGCCAGTTGTGAAGCACAATCCCTCCGTGACTTCGCTTCCCAGTGGTACCTCTAATTTAAAGTTATGTCCCCTGCCTACTCTCAGGGGCACCTCAAGGGGACAAGGCCCTCTAGCGTCCCCTTCTCTGAGGCTGTTACCCAAGGATGGAAACCCATGCTTCTCCCATCTCTGTAATCCATGCCTGCAGGCACAGGCTTCAAGTTACTGCTGTTATGGTCGAGATTTCACCAACATTTGGCATTTTCCTTTTCCAAAAATAAAATGCATTGACTGCTTTTCCAAACTACACTTGTGCCTCTCTGATACTCTTCTCTGAAGAATAATCTAAAATTACTCTCTGGTTTAAAAAAAAATAAATCACTGTTCTAAGCCACCCAGGACAGAGCTGTTTGTACTCTGAAGGTGGCCAGGATGACAGGAGCCAGCATGTCCAGCATGCCAGGCACCGGGCCCCATGCCTCCCATGGACTCTCTCATTTCTCTCACAGCACCTGCATGAGCTATGCATCACCATCAGGTGCACTTCCCAGAGGAGGAAAGCACAGTGAGCCTGGGGGAAGCACCCCTACGCCAATGGGCCCCAGCACTGCTCCAACAGATGGTAAAGGTGGCCAAACATGAAGATGGGCCACAGCAGGCACCAGGCACCACCCTCTACTGCTGTGGAGACTCTGCTCGTACTTCAGGGGAACAGTGCCTACCTCAGAGTTGTTGCGAGCAATAAATGAGATACTGCACGCAAAGCCCTCACCAGTGCCCAGCACCCAGTCACCCACCACCCACCTGCCCCAGCTCAGGGCATGGCTTGCACTTCCTATCTCATGTCCAATCCTCTTTCCTGCCGCTCTCAGCCTCCCTGAAGGCTGACCCTTTCTGGCTTTCTCAGAGGGATTAGTTAAAATCTTTCCATTGTAAAGCCTGCATTGTTCGGCGTTTACCAAGTTCTAGTCCCAACCCCAACCCCCAGTGCTGGGCCCTCACAGTTTGGTCACAAGACTGGGCCTCAAGTCAATCCGACAAGCATGTGCTGAGCCTCTCCTGCGTGCAAGGCACAGCTTTCCTCCTCTTGGCCCCCAGCTCACACCCAGACCAGGCTGCATCCCCCACGCCCCTGCCACTACGGTGCCCCAAAGGCCCGCCCCTCAGTCTGATCCTGCAGGAATTGCCCAGGCCTGCAAAACTCCAGCAGTGCCAGAGATCTGGTCTTCCAGCCTCAGGGAAAATGCCAACACAAAGACATGACAAAAACAAGAAGCTTGAGGCCTTTTTATTGACAATTCTCCATAGACACAGAGATCCTTTTAGTTCCTCTCCAGTGTAAAGAAAGCACGGGGTACTGAACTCTCCTAACAGGACACAGAGGCGATATGATACCAAAGCCTGCCCTGCTCCCCAGGGCTGTGGCACCTCCACTGGCCTGGGTAGGCCCCTGGCTGCACAGCCCCAGCTAAACTGCTTGGCTCGGCAAGAAAGCGGGCCTAGCATAGGTCCCTTGCCTCCCCAACCTGCCTCTCTGGACCCCTGCTCCTCGAGTTAGAAACCTCTCAGCCCCCTCATGGGTCCTGGGTCCCAGGCAGCCCATGACTCCATGGAAGAGTCCTAGGTAGGAGACCCCCACCCCTAATTCCTCCTCATCCCATTACTTATGCTACATGTTCCCAGGAACCATGCAATAAATAAATAAATACTTTAGAAAGGCAGGGCAGCTCCAGGGAAGGGAAGGGATGCCTGAGCCAGCTCATGGCTAAGGGAGAGATACTGAGCCTGTAAGAGTCCAGTAGTGAACATGAAACTGTTGGAAAGAAAATGGAGACCCCCAAGGGGCCTTATCCCATAACTGAGACTGTCCTCCAGGAAACAGCCCCGGAATCCAGGACCCAGCCCAGCGAGATCCTACACTACCCAGGCCCCCAGGGGTCAAGGGCTTCAGGACCTCTGCTGTACTCACCTGGCCTCCCACTCCATTGGACAAGAGGCAGGGAAAGGAAACTGGAGTGCTGGGCCAGTGGAGGACTGCCCTAGACTCTGGGCAGAGGGTGCAGAAGTTGTGATCCGAGTGCCCTGCAGCTGCTCCAGCGGAGCTGGGGACACTAGGGCATTGTGTGGGCTGAGAGTTTGTGAATTGAGGTGTCTTCGAGGGGAGGCTGAGGTCTGTCCAGCTGTTGGGGCTTCCCCAAGCTTTCCTCCACTTAACGCTGAAGGACTCAGCCAAACTCTCCTATACACATTCTCCTCTCGGGGAATCTGGGAACTTCAACCCTTTCTAGAAGCACCCATGGTCTTGTTAGGCCTGGCCACACCCTCTGATGGGGAAATGATGAGATCCTGGTGCCTGGAGGGACATTCAATCAGCAGAGATGGGGTGTGGCACTCCCAAGCCCTTCTGCAGGCTCTCTGAGGCTGAGGGCCTGGCCCAGTACCCTGCAGGAGAAAAACTTTTCCCAGACTCAGGTCTGGAATTCCCAGGCATAGCCACACTGACCCTGGTCTTCAGACCCCAGTCAGACCTGGCTTAGTTCACTGCTGCCCTCTGGTGGCTACTGCCTGCCCAGCCCTAAGTCCACTCGCTCAGTCCCAGGCAGAGCAGGGCAAACATGCCAGGCCCTCCAGGGGCTCCTCTCCCCAAGGGATTGAGAGCAGCCATTGCCTGCCACTCTCAGGGGTGGAGAACAGCTCCAGAATCCAGCTGGAGAGAGCGAGGAAGGAAGGGGAAGTCTACCTAGCATTCAGGCCACATTTGCCCAGCATACACCACAGGGGGCCAGGGGTGGGGAGAGGGGGGGGCCTACTGCTGGCCCCAAGGACGGGTGCCTGGTTGGACCCTGGCCTCTCTTCTCACTTGCTCAAGGTCTGGTTACACGAGGCGCACACAAACACAGTCTCCCTCTGGGCTTCAGGGGCTGAAAAGGAGGAAGAACTTGGTGAGACATTTCCTTGCACCCTTTGGTTCATGGCCTCAACTACTAGAACCACCCTCCCAAATGCCCCACACAGAACCCCCACCCAGCCCACACCCTCCCTGCCCAGCTTGCTAGCCTGCCCACAGAGACTCTTCTTCCCATGGGAACTGGGGATCCCGGGGGTGATGATGCCAGCAGCAGGCCACTCCTGTGCTATGAATTAGACATTACTGTGGCACCAACAGAATACCTTCAAAAATTTTTAAATAAAATATCAAATACAAAAATTAGCCAGGCGTGGTGGTGCACGCCTGTAATCCCAGCTACTCAGGAGGCTGAAACACAAGAATTGTTTGAACCCAAGAGGCAGAGGTTGCAGTGAGCCGAGATGGCGCCACTGCACTCCAGACTGGGTGACAGAGCGAGACTCTGTCTCAAAAAAAATAGAATAACTAAAATATCACAGTGAAATTTCCCAAAATGTTTTAACAGTGGTTACCTCTGGGTGGTAAGATTACAGGGTTATTTTTCTCTTCCTTCTTCTTCTGTATAATAATTTCCAAATTTTCTAGTTAGTAAGCCTATGTTACTTGCATCGGAAGAAAAAAGAACTTGGGCTGGGGGCGGTGGCTCATGCCTTTAATCCCAGCACTTTGGGAGGCCGAGGCGGGCAGATCACCTGAGGTCAGGAGTTCGAAACCAGCCTGACTAACATGGAGAAACGCCGTCTCTACTAAAATACAAAATTAGCCGGGTGTGGTGGCGCATGCCTGTAATCCCAGCTACTCGGGAGGCTGAGGCAGGAGAATCGCTTGAACCCAGGAGGCAGAGGTTGTTGTAAGCCAAGGTCGTACCACCGCACTACAGCCTGGGCAACAAGAGCAAAACTCCATCTCAAAAAAAAAAAAAAAAAAAAAACTTGGTTTAACATTGTATTACAAAACGGTACATGAAATGTGACCACATTTTTCAGGAATATGCATGCGCTTTTATTCTACATGCAAGCTAATGAGCAGCAGGGTCCACGCCCGATTGTTCTCTCAGGAAGAAATCAGGAATATTTTTCTCCCTTTTGCTTATCTGTGTTTTTTATTTACAGTATGTATGTACAGCTTTTATAAAACGAAAAAAATGAATTTTTAATTTTGTTCAAAGTGCCAAGGAAATAAAAGATTAAAATTGCAGCTGGTGATTGACTCCAGGAAGGCAGGAGCAGTGCCGGGAGCTGCGGGGGTGTTGCCAAGGCTCTTGTTTTTCAACTTTAGTGAAGCGGTCACAGGTATTCATCTTGTTATTACCCTTCACAATTCACAGGTACATCGTATCTATTCTTCGGCACATACCAAATGTTTCAGGATTTTGCTAAAGGGGATGGAGGAAACGTTCCCATAGGCCTGACTACAATCCCAAGTTCCCTTGACCTCTGACACCCTTGCCCCTTTGCCACAATGTGGCATCCCCTCGGCGGGATACCAACCAAGCCCTCCCACCACCTGCACCACTCACCTGTGGCCCCCATGGAGGACTTGGGCACCTTGAAGGAGCAGCATCGAGAGCAGAAGCTGTTTCCACAATTACTGCAGCTCCGCTGCAGACAAGAGCCAAGGTCAGATGTGTCCCCCACCCTCAAGCACCTGGAGTTCTCAGCACCTCCCTCCTTTCCACCACCTGATCCCACCCACAGAAACTGGGACTGGGGGGTGCCCAAATGGAGCAGGAAAGACAGCAGGGGGCTGGAAAAGGTGGCACAGGAGCAGAGGAGGGCACACTCATTCCAGAAAGCCACTGCCAGGCCCAATGTGACCTGAGCCAGACTTCCTCAATGACTCCCCTCAACTCCTCCCCACCCGACAGTCCCAAGGACACTGTCCCCAACAAATGCACCCTCACAGACACTCACCCTCTTCTTCAGCACTGAGAAGGTGGCCGAGCAGCCCGTGCAGTTCCCTGAGAAACAGAGGCAGCAGCTCAGACCCCGCCCATCCCAGGACTCTCAGGCTCACCTGCTCCTGGCGCTTCTAAATGGGACACTCAGGACACCAGCCCAGCCTCCTTGGCTGGACACAGTGAGCCAGGGAGCAAGGCCAGATTCAGAGCCAGAAAGAAGGACTGAAACTAAGAAGACTGATAGCCCCTGAGGACTGATGTCTCCAGCCATACATAGCTACCAGTCCCTGAACCCTTCCAGAGCTGAGTGGCCCCACCTCCAGGTTCAACAGAAATCAAAGAGCACCCAGCAGAATCCACTCCTGGAAAGCCAGCTAAGCTGGCAGGGACCTGACCACAGGCATCCCCAAATGACACCTGCCTAACATGACCCTTTTCGGAGCAACGCCTTACAAATACTCCACCCACAGGCTAAAGACAGAAACTCCTAAAAACCTGAACTTCTGCTTTGTGTCCCCTGAAGACTGCAGGAGGGAAACTCAGAGCCAGGCACGTTCCGAGAAGACACGAAGGGTAGAACGCTCAATTGTGGTGGGCAGTGAGTGGCATGGGGGGACGCAGAGCAGGGCGAGGTCCTGCCTAAACCACCAGAGATGCCAAGATGGCCAAGTGCCCGGCAACAGTGGAGGGACAATGGCAGCTTAGAAAATGGCTAGAAGACAACAAGGGGGTATAAGGGGAGAGGAAAGATAGGGAAGGAGGAGGTTTCTGGGATGTGGGGCCCATAGGCCTGCTGTGACCCAGCCGGACCACCTGTCTTGGCAAGTACAGAGCACCAGGCCTCACTTTCACAGAAAAGCCATAAAGCTTTATTGACGGCTACATGTGGTCCCTTCCTCTGTCCAGCCAAAATCACCTGAAGTTCTTGCTAAAGGAGACTCCCTAGGTTCAGGGAAAGGAAGACCTCAGCTAGAGCCAGGGGAAATCTGAGGCCAAGGTGCTTCAGGTAAATGCCCACCCTGTCAGTCAGCCAGGGAAAGAAACGAACAAGCCTACTGCTGGTGCCAAACCAGGAAACTGGCTGCTCTAAGATTCTGTCCCTACACTAAGAATTTGGGGAAGGCAGCCTGCCCCAGCCTCTCCTTAGCAAGGGACGCAGGGGAATGGGACAGGCAAAAGGAGCTACTCAAAGACTGACACTGGCCTGAGCCCAAGGGCTCCTCTAAACTGAATGGAATGTCAGGGCCAAGCACCCCAGGGCAGCCAAGTGGGCTGGGGAGACAGCTGTGAACCCACTCACCGGCCGGAGCCAGGGAGGGCTCTGGGAGCTGAGAGCAGCTCAGCCAGGTGATGTTCCCTTCCAACACCTACCAACTCTTTCTGCCCCTTCTCGGCAACAGCCTGGACTCACCCATCCTCACTCACCACATGACGATGCCACCGAGGCCATGACAGCAGGGGCACTAAGGCCCAGTGGGGCCTGCCAGGACAACAGTCATGGAGCCTCCAGGACAAAGCGGGGCCCTCCCCACCAAGACCTCTCCCATACAGAGGCCACAGAGAAGCTCCTGTGCAGTCCACCCTCATTCTCCCCATGCACCCCCCTCATCCACTGGCAGAGGTAAATAGAAGAGCCCCCACTATAGTCCCCCAACATTCACATGTGGAATCCTAACACCCAAAGCAGGACCCCTGGGAGGTGACTGGGTCATGAGGGTGGAGCCCTCGTGAATGGGATTAGTGCCCTTATAAAAGAGGCCCCAGAGAACTGCCGTGCCCCTCCCACCTTCTCGTGAGGACACAGTGAGAAGGTGCTGTCTATGACGACGGAAATGGACCTCACCAGAACCTGATCCTGCTGACACCCTGATCTTGGACTTCCTGCCTCCAGAACTGTGATGAGAGATTTCCAATATTTAAAAGCCACCCAGCTTAGTGTATTTCGTTATAGTCGCTGAAATGGAGAAAGACAGCCCCCAAAGCAGCTCCCCTTGCCCTGCTCTCAGGACCCAGATTCAGGAGCAGAGGCCGCAGGAGCAGAGCTGCTTACACCTGCCCTCACGGCAAAGAGCTTGGGAACATCTCAGAAAAGGGAAAGTAGCGAGTGGGCTTGAAGGATGAGGAACTAAGAGGAGTTTAGGAAAAGAAGCACTTTCTGCCCTTGCCATCCTTCAGGGAGCCTGAAAAGGCCTCTGCCCATGCTGGTAGAGATTATCCAAACCAAAAATCAAATACAAAAGCGGGACAGGCATAAAACAAGGGACTTCACACACGAGGGCAAAGGGAAAACAGAGAGGGAGGATGAAGAGGTAGAAAGAAGACAAGAGCCGAATCAGACAACCTGAATTTGAGTCACAGCTCCACCATTTCCAGGCTAAAGTCTCTGGGCAAAGCACTCTTTTTACCTCAGGTTAGTCATCTGTAAAATGGGAACAGCTAAGTACCTTTACTTAGAAGTTGCAGACATAGACAAATTATTTGCTGGACCAGAGTAATACTTCTTGTGTGTAGTGTTACTGGGCACTGCTGGAACCTGGCTGCTCTGGGCCCTTAAGAACTGCCTGCTCCTGTCACACCTACGGTAAGGATGAAATGAGATCACACATGTGCAAGTATGGAGGGTAAACAGATCACTGAACATACAGAATGCCCTACAGAAGTCAGCAGGCAGTATAAATAAAACAAAGGGGCTGGGCGTGGTGGCTCACACTTGTAATCCTAACACTTTGGAAGACCAAGGTACAAGGATCACTTGAACCCAGGAGTTCGAGACCAGCCTGAGGAACAAAGTAAGACCCTGTCTCTACAAAAAAAAAAAATCAAAAAATTAGCCAGGCATGGTGCTGCATGCCTGTAGTCCCAGCTACTCGGGAGGCTGAGCTGTGAGGATCACGTGAGCCCAGGAAGTTGAGGCTGCAGTGAGCTGTGATCATGCCACTGCGCTCCAGCCTGGGAGACACAGTGAGAACTTCTCTCAAAAAAAAAAAAAAAAGGGGGGGATTTTGAATAACTGGGGCACATTCACACAGCAGAAGAAAAGAGCCTGTCCAGGACATCTCATCCTGAGAAAACAACTGCCCTGGCTGCTGCGGGAGTAGGAAGGCAGGACCCTGGGGGTCCTGGGTCAAATTCCTCAAGATAAACTCCATTGTCTTCTTCCAGGGCACAGACCCTAGAACTCACTCGACACCAGAACACACAGTACTGCCCCCCTCCCCTGCTCCCATCTGACAGCAGGTAGGAGGGCCCTTCCTCAGAAGCACAGCAGCTCCCAAGTCAACCTAGCTACTCTAGGTTTCCACCATAATTACATGTGGCTCAGTTCCCAGCGCTGCTGATCTGAGCCAGGTCTCCAAGCTGTGCTAACTCTCAAGTCCACCCTTCTCCAAAGCTGCCTTCCTTGAGCGCTCTCCCCCGGCCCTCAGTAAAATAAGGACTGGCTGGGGAGAGGTGAACTCAGGCCTCTATCATGTCCAGAGAAACAACGTCTGCTTCAACTTGCTTCCAGCTGGATCAGAAAGACCAAGACAGGATCCTAGGAACCCATAGGGTGGGTCAGGGCCTCCCATATTAACCGCACCCACTACTCACTATGAACCAACCAGCACTGTGCTAGCCCTTCATAAGTACTACTTGTCTCATTTGACATGAGACCTGTAACAACCCTATGAGGTAAGAATGATGATCCCCCTTTTACAGAAGGGGAAACTGAGGCACGGGGTGTGAAATAATTTGCTCAAGGACACCTGGCTGAGCTGGGATTTGCAGCAGGTAATGAGACTCTACTCTGTTCCTCACCATCATGCTACACTGCCTTCTGAAGTTCTGTCAGGATTACGGTTCTCTGCAGTCCTGGGATGGCATTTCCCAAACTAAGTTCCTTGTCTTCCCACAAGTGAATGTCCAATCAGGACGGAGGGACAAAAAGGAACCCACACCCACTCCCTCAGCAGTCCTGCCGGGCATCTGCTAGCTCCCCAGGGTCCCGCGGACACACCTTCACTCCTTGCTCTTGTCACAAGTCAGTACCCACAGTTCTGAGACTCTGCCCCTGTGGCTGGGTGTCCCCACCTAGAGTCCCAGAAGTCCACCCCCACTCCCCCGCCAGCCCAGCCCTGTCCCCTGGCCGCACCGAAGTTGTTGGTGGGGTAGCGCTTGCGGAGCCGCTCCGTGAGCCGAGACACCTTGCTGCGCAGCACCTCATTCTTGCTCAGGAACCCATTGTCCTGCAGGGCCAGCTCATCCTCTGCTGGGCACGGGGCACCCTCATCATCCTCCTGTGGGAACAGCTCCTTCCAGTCCTGCCCACCTCTTGCAAGGCTGCAGGACCCGTGTGCAGAGGCATCCTTAGCAGCAGCCCCCACGAGGTGTGGCAGCAGCCGGTTCAGCCACCCTCCCCAGCCCAGCCCCTGCCCACCCACCAAGGCTTCCACTTACCAGCACTACCAAGTGGGTCTCCTGCCTCCCAAGGTGCGGGGAAGAGGAGAGAAAACAGAGAGAAAAAGATAGCAAGAAAAAAGAAGCTGCCTGGAGGGGCCCCCAAGCAGAGGGAAGCATGGAAGCGCTGCTCTGAGCTCTGTACACTTCCCAAATGGTGACGTTGACAGACACCACCCCCAAGAGGATCCCAGCATCAAACAGCCTTGGAGAAAGCTGGGTACTACTGTTTCTCAAACTGGGTGAAATTAATTTAGTAGGTCTTTATTTGAATAGAACAGAAAAGGAAAGAAAATATCCCTTACAACGTATTTTCAGGAAACTTTTGTTTCACTTAAGTTTTACATATTTTATAGACCTAAGTGTGAACTGGGTCAAGATGCAAAATGTGTTCCTTACTATGGGTCATGAACAAAAATGCTTGAAAACCCCTGCTCTACATATTCCCTCCGCCAAGATTCACGGTCTACAGTCATATATCAAAGTTTTGGAGCAATCTTTTAGCCATCAGAAAGTCAAATGCCTGCATGGCCTGGGCTGATTGTATGACTGAGGTGAGTTGGGGTAAATCACAGGCCTGGTGGAAATCCACAAGTTGTTTTTCTTATATCTCAATTTCCCACTTTACAAAGAGAAATAAAGAGAAATGATATCCTACTCTAAGAAAAACAAAAACGCAAATGTGACAAATGGCAACTGCCACTTGACCTCAGTGACAAAATACAGCAGAGGGTGTTGAGGACCACCTGTAGCCACAGCATGTGACCTGCATAAAGGGGACAGCAGCTCCTTAAATAAACCTACTGCTGCAGACTCAGGGCTACCACAGAAACTGGAAACCTGCAGTTCTAACAAAAATCTCTCCATGTTTAAATATTGGCTCAAAAAATTATTTTGAAACTTTGCATGCCAAATAAAACACTTCTGCAAACTACCAATTTGAATTACCATCCTAAAATCAAGAAGGCTGTTTAACTTCCCCTGACCTAGCACTTGGCCATGCAACTACTTTCTCCAATCTCCCCTCCCTGCCCCACAAAGGGACATCTTACGGAACTCACTCTGCAGAAGAGCAGAGACCCAGGGCAGTAGCCTCCTCAAAAGCTGCCCTTCCTATATCAAAGGCACCAAGCCCACGGTCTCCAGCAAAGGCCAGAAATCATCCAGCTCCCCTAGCAGGGCATTACCCGGAGACTTCCAGAGCCACTCTTGCCCTGGGCACCCAGGACAGCTGGCTCAACCAGAAACAGGAGCGGGTAGGGGTTCAGTGGCACTCTTTCAACCAGTGAGTTCTAGCTCACAGCAAGTTTTAGCTTCTCACTTGGACATTAAAAAACAAAAACAAAAAACAGCTCCAGGACCACCCAATTTCTGGCCTGCTCAGTAGAGGATGCTGGAGAAGGGCCACCCACCTCAATCGCATCTTTAAACTCCTCATCTGGCTCAGCCTCCTCAGCCTCCTCCACACTGCCCGGTGTGAGGTCCTGGGAAGAGAGACTCTATGACAGAAGGAGAAGGATGGCAGCGCTGCTCCCTAAGGCAGAGGACCACCTCCCCGAGCCAGCATCCAGGCTACCCAAAACACTACGAAATGGCACAACTGCAAGAAAGAAGGAACTCACAGGAAGGAGCAACCTCTAGCCTGGCAGGGCAGGGGAGATGGAAGCACGAGCACGGCTGGCCCTACAGTGGACACATCGCACGGTGGTTGAGGGCACGAGCTCTAGAACCACAGGGCTGGGGTCTTAGACCCAGCCCTGCCACTTACCAGCCACTCTGTGCCTCCGCCTTCTCTTCCACAAATGAGAGTGATCTCTTTCTCAGAAATAACCAGGCTGGTGCGGTGGCTCACGCCTGCAATCCCAGCACTTTGGGAGGCCGAGGCAGGCACATCACTTGAGCCCAGGAGTTTGAGACCAGCCTGGGCAATGTGGCAAAACCTCACCTCTACTAAAAATACAAAAAAATTTGCTGGGCATGGTGGCACCTGCCTGCAGTCCCAGCTACCCAAGAGGCTGAGGTGGGAGGACTGCCTGAGCCCAGGAGGTGGAGGTTGTAGTGAGCTGTGATTGCCCCACTGCACTCTAGCCTGGGCGACAGAGGGAGACCCTATCTCAAAAAAAAAAAGAAAACGAAAGAAAGAACCTGCATTCCATGATGTGAATATCTATCTATAAGCACTTGGAGCAGCATCTGACACAGGGTAAGCACTCAATGAAGTATGGAGTAGCTGTTTTTATTACAATTATTATTATTGAACACTTCAGGGGAGATAAGGCCTGGGAAACAGCAGGAACTACAACAGAGGCCAGCCCAGGAGCCAAAAACAAGCGATAACAGGGTGGCCCACAAGCGGCCGCAGCAGGCTCTGCCCTGACAGTGGCACTTACCTCCGTGGGTGTGAGGGCAGGCGTGCTGTCCATCAGACCACCCTTCCCCCCAACATCTGGTGGTGGAGGACTCTCAAAGGCATGCTCTTCCTGCTTTGGGTTCATCCTCTGTTGCAGAGATGCCCTGTACTCAGACACAACTACCCAGGGAACGGAGAACAGGGTAGGAGGCAAAAATGAGACACCGTGAGTGGCACTTTGGGGGTACCCACTTCTGCAGCTGGCTGGCCTCTCTTCCCTCCACTACAGAAAAGAGTCGCCCTCCTAACTCTGAGCGAGTCACCTAACTTAAGCCTCTTAAACAAAACTTAAATACCACCACCTGCCCCAGACAGCTACAGAGATTAAATGTAGTAAATGCTCAATAAATCATGGCTTCTGTAATTAATAACTCTACCACAGGGAGGAAAACAAATACACCAATCACCCAAACATATGTACAGACTCAGGCCTCTGTGACTCAGTGCCTTTCCAGACTGCTTCAGCGCTTTAGAAGCCAGACAACAGACGGATACTCTGGGATCACACAGAGATGTGGTAGCAACTGCAGGTGGCTGCACCCCAGGGGATGGGTGGCAGCTTTGGGAAAACATCCTTCCCTCATCTTCCAGAAGCCATCATATCTTGTAAGCAGTGATTCATCTGCCTTGGGAAGGGAGGGAAGGGAGATGGGAGCCCAATGGTAGCAGCCTCCCCTGGTGAGATTCCAGCTTCATCTAACATCTCAGAGACTCAGAGCCCATGAGAGAGGACCCCAGTGTGGTGCTGCCCCTTGTGGAAGCACAGCAAACTGATGATTAGCTATAGAGACAGAAGAACTGGGGAGCCTAGCCTAGCCCTCAGAGCCAGCTTGGGTCCCGTCTTTCAGGCCCTCCAGGGCTTACCTCGGAAGAACTCCACATTCCCCAGAAAGAGCGTGCTGTTTAAAAGGGTGAGGACCCAGCAGAGTGGCAGCAAATACAGCATGCAGATCGTGCCCAGGAGAGCACCATAGAACCTGGATGACAGGGAAGAACCACAAGATCAGAAATTCATTAACAGCAGAAGGAGACCGGTTTGGAGCACACCCACAGCAGGGTCCAGGTGAGACACAGCTCTGGGCACGTTAATAAACTGACAAGAGCCGCTCATCAAACCAGCGGAAAATGGCGATGAAGACTGAGAACTACCCCAAGTCCCCGGTGCAAACACCTGATGCTGGTGAGGCCAAGGTGGTGTCAGCTGGTGGCATATAAACTGGTTCAACCATTATCACTCCTCAAGGTCTAGACTCTGAAGTCTAGAGTAAGACAGACTGGGATTTGAATCCAGCTCTGCCACTTCTCATTCTGAGAAGTCTCTTGGTTCTCTGGGCACGGCTCCCTTCCCGTCTAAGATGGGGACTGAAGTAGCGCCTACCTAACGGAGTTACTATAAGAGTGAGATAATACAGAGGAAGTGTTGAACAGTGCCTGGCACCCGGTGAAGACAACAAACATTAGTTATCACTATTATTCATATTAAAGAGCCTCAAAAACACCCATTCTGTTTGATATGGTAGTTTCATCCTTGAATTTAATCTAAGAAAAATTTTCTAAAAGACTAAAGCTAAATCCATAAAAATGTTTACCATGGGGTTAGTAATGAAAAGAGAAATTGACTAAATCTGTAACAGAATGGTTCCATAAATTATATTTGCCATCTATATTAATCTGGTATTATAAATAATTCCAAAGGCTATATAGCAACAAAGAAAATCATCTTTAATATAATGATAAGTGGAAAACGAAAGAAAAATTGAACATACACTAAGAAACTACACATCCATAAAGTAGATGCATATGACAAATTCTAGCAGGCAAAACAAACAAGAGATTCGGCTGCATGGTGGATTATATGGTGAGTTATTTTTCTATTATTATTTTTACCACATATAAAAGAAAGCACCTAAACAAAAGCAGTACATTAGAGCTCACAAGCATATGTGCAGATATACACACAAGAGCCCAGGAGGCGAGCTCGTCCCCTGAGGTAAGAGGGGCAGAGGTCCTCTCAAGGCAGCTGGCTTTGCTCGGGCTCAAGCTGCAAATTCCTATAGGGTGGTGGCGGGAGAGGAGGGGTCACTCACTGTGAGGACACGACGGGGTTCTCCCAGTGCAGCACGCGGTAGGCGGCTTCACAGGTGCAGCACAAGCGACTCAGGAAGGCCTCCAGCTGGATCAAGCTACAGACACAGGGGCTTTGGTGAGTGGGCAGGACAGAAGCCCTGGGAAGTGAAGCCTGGGGCCTTGCAGGTGCAGTTGGCTAGGGATGGTCAATCTCTTTAAACACACTCACCATGTGCTTAAAGAGAGAGGGGTCGAGAGAGCACGGGAGAAACGGGCCTGGCTAAGCCACCCCAGCTACATTTCAGTCCCCTTTTTGGAGCCTCTTGCTGAGGTGGAAACAGTATAAATGTTCCTGCTTTGGTCTCTTCCTAACTGTTGATGTCAGGCAGGCTACTGAACTTCTCCAGGGCTGTGGCTTCTGTATTTATACACTGAGGATCAGAGGACCCACCTCACGGGTACACAGCAGCTGTCAGAATAAATGGCATGATATTCTCCACCTGGGATGTGAAACAGACTCACTTGGGGAGTTCTGTTCGTTGTTTTTTTAAACATGGATGAACCACAGAAGCCATGAGCACAGTCTGAACCCAGATCTGGGTTTCTGAAGGGAAACCAGGAAACATAGAGACAAGCTGATTCCAGGGCTGGGGCAGGGAAGTGTAAGATGAATTTGACCATCCTGTTGTACCACAAAGCAAGGAAGCATTCAAAAATGACAGGGACCGATGCAAACAAGAGCCAACTCAAAAGAGCTCCTACTGGCCAAATCTAGGACAATTTGAGATCAAAATAAATAATGACAGTAATAGATTCTAACTCATCAAATAAAATACAAATCTATGAGTTCATACTGATAAGAAGAAGAAAGAGCTTTCTTATAGTAGAAAGCTAGCTAAAAAAAAAATGTAGACAGAATAATTAGATCATCTTTGCAACCATCATAGTAATAAACTGATTAAGGCAAGACCCATCAATGGATTTTTAAAGCAGTGGATAAATGATGAGGAACAAGATATTTACATAGTCTCAAAGTATCTCCCCTCAAATTACTACTAATGAAGAGTAAAATGATAATTTACAGTATGGATGCCTTAACCAAGTGATCAAAGTCAGTATTTCCTGATATCAGGTGCATCAGGTGCCTCCTGATACAGATGTACTGAACATGACACATCACTTGTCACACCCTAAATCTGATCACAAGGAACCAAACAATCCAAAAATTAGGGAGATTCTACAAAATAATAAGCTTGCACTATTCAAAAACGTCAAGGTCACAAGAAACAAGGACTGAGGAACTGCTCCAGATTAAAGAAGACTAAAGAGACATAAAAAAATTAAACATGATGTATAATCCTGAATTGGATCCCAGATCAGGGAAACTGATACAAAGAACTTTATTAGGACACCCGCACTGGCTCACACCTGCAGTCCCAGCACTTTGGGAGGCTGAGGCAGGAGGATTGCTAGAGCCCAGAAATTCGAGGCCAGCCTGGGCAAGACAATGAGACCCTATCTCTACAAAAAAATTGTTTTAATTAGCAGGGTATGGTGCATGTGCCTGTGCTCCCAGCTACTCAGGAGGCTGAGGCAGAAGGATCACTTGAGTCCAGGAGGCCGAGGCTGCAGTGAGCCATGATCATGCCACTGCATTCCAGCCTGGATGACAGAGCAAAACTCCGTCTCAAAAAGTAAAAAAAAAGAAAAAAGAAAAAAATTAATAAAAGAAGAAAAAGAACTTTATTAATACAGCTCTGTGGATATTTAAGAGAATGTCCTTGTTCTTAGGAAATACATGCTGAAGTATTAAGTCCTGTTTGCAACTTACTTTCAAATGGTTTAGGAAAAAGAAAAGAATATGTATATGTAGAGAGACAGACAAAGCCAACGTGGCAAAATGTTAATAATTGTTCTATCTGGGTAAAAGGCATTCTTGATATTATTCTTGCACTTCTTTAAGTTTAAAACCATTTCAGGCTGGGTGCGGTGGCTCATGCCTGCAATCCCAGCACTTTGGGAGGCCAAGGCAGGCAGATCACTTGAGGCTGAAGTTCGAGACCAGCCTGGCCAACATGATGAAACCTCATCTCTACTAAAAATACAAAAATTAGCTGGACGTGGTGGCACACGCCTCTAATCCCAGCTACTCTGGAGGCTGAGGCACGAGAATCACTTGAACACAGGAGGCAGAGCTTGCAGTGAGCTGAGATCGCACCACTGCATTCCAGCCTGGGTGACATAACAAGACTCTGTCTCAAAAAAAGAAAAAAAAAATATATATATATAATATAAAACTATTTCAAAGTAAGAAAGTCTTTTTTAAAAAAACTACATATCCAGGCCCCACTCCAGATAACTGACTCGGAATTTCTGGGGTGAGGCCCAGCGATCTGTTTGTTTATAACTTTTCTTGCCCCTACTGTATCTCAAGAGAATGCAGAGACCCCACTCCAGGGAAGGGAGGTGTAAATGCCCACTGCTACTGAAGTTGTTAGATGAATATTTTTCAAGTCTTAAAATGCTTCCTCAGAAGTACCAGCTCTGTCATGTTTAGGAAGTTTCTCCACAGTGTAGTGATGATAACTAATATCTACTCAACACTTCCCCGGTACCAGACACCTGTTCAATCTTCAAAACCACCTTCTGAGTAAGCCCTGTTATCATTCCATTTAACAGATGAGAAACCTGAGACACAGAGAGGCTAAGCAACTTGCCCAATGTTACACAGCAAGTAAATGGAAGAGCTGGGATTCGAACCCAGGCAGTGGCTTATACATGCACATGCTTAGTCAAGATCCTAAACTATCTCTCCAGCAGAAAGAACAGGGCCGGGCGTGGTGGCTCACGCCTGTAATTCCAGCATTTTGGGAGGCCAAGGTGGGCGGATCACAAGGTCAACAGATAGAGACCATCCTGACCAAAATGGTGAAACTCCGTCTTTACTAAAAATACAAAAAATTAGCTGCGCGTGGTGGTGTGTGCCTGTAGTCCCAGCTACTTGGGAGGCTGAGGCAGGAGAATCGCTTGAAACCACCAGAAGGCAGAGGTTGCAGTGAGCCGAGATCGCGTCACTGCACTCCAGCCTGGACAACGAGAGCGAAACTCTGTCTCAAAAAAAAAAAAAAAAAAGAAAGAAAGAACAGAAGCTGTGAAAACAGCTAGATCTAGATTCTCATCCCAGCCTGGCCACTTTCTAGCTAAGTAAGTCAGCCTTTTTCTTTACCCATAAATGGAAGATGTTAATATTAACTACCTCCCAGAACTGTTAAAAAGGTTAAATGAAATAACAGCTGTGGTTTGCCTAATACGATGTCAAGCACACAAAGCTAGCACTTAGTGTCATGGCTGCTGTTACTGTTTCCCCACCTCCCTGGCCTCTCTTCCATACTCACAAGCTCTTCACCTCAGCCACGGCCTCAGGACGAGACAGGCGAACTCTCTGCAGGTCCTCCTGCCTCACGCTGTGATACTTCCTCCGCATCAGCTCGGACTCAGGCAGCCGTGCCCGGCAAACCTCCTGAAGGTAGCCCAGCAGGGCAGGCACTGAAATCATCAGGGCACCTACTGAGTACCACGCACCTACAGAATCAGAAACACTGCAGGTAACACAGGTAAGCAAAGACCAGGAGTCGGCCCACCCAGACGCCCACTGCTTGTTCCTCACCTCCTCCAGGGCTCTGCCAGTCAGGCCTTCCCTGATAGCTCTGTATGACACAGTGTCTCACCCCTACTCTCCAGCCCCCTTAACCCAGCTTCACTCCTCATAGACCTTATCACCACATGACACATTGCAGGCATGTCTGTTGTCTCCTCTACTGAAATAAGCTCTTGAGGGCTGGGACTTCGTCCCTTTGGTCACTGCTGTGGCCCCATCCTCACTTTTAATACATTTTAAGATGCTGTTAGCACACCAGAGGCTCACGCTGGAATGTGACTGCCAGGAGCTCCTGATGCCTGCACTCGGACCTCTGGGCCACTAAGGAAGACTGGAAGCCTTTCGTTCAGCTTTTAGGACACTGCAGACGACTGTGCCTTGAGAAATGGCAAAGCCGAGATAAAATTCAAAGAAGGAACTTCTTCCATGTAACATGGCACCCCAACAACAAGCTAACAGAGCAGCGGGCCCATAATAAGTGCTTATTAAACATCTGTCATAGGAATTGATTTACTTTGGGAGCACATATAGAAAAATCAAACATCCTAGGAAGTTTTGAACAGGTAAAGATGAGTCCAACTAAGAAACAGAAAATGAGATCTTATATGAACTGGATTTATTTTCGATCTACTCAATCCCTATCTCCAGAGGAAACAAAGAAGACACCTGAGAAATACAAGGTAAGTATAAGAACAAAAACATGAATAATGGCCCAGCTCCTCCAAACATTCTGTCCCAGACTCTTTATTCTCCCCCTAAGGGGTTTGGCTTTTTACATGGCCATCTGCCAGCACCAACCACGGACAGCGTAGGGTCACGGCATGCACTGTAGTAAGAGGTTCATAGGAGACATTACCCAGGACCCCAACAGACACCCATGTGTCCACACTTCTATCTCAAAGGCTTCATGCCACTCCTCACTGCTGGTGACTGCCCAGCAGCTCCCGTTAGGCTCACTAGCTGAACCAGAGAAAAGCAACAGATATGGCAAAAATCCCTTATCAGCTCCTCATCCCAGTACCTTTACCCATGCCATGTCCCCAGATGACCCTTGAATCAGCTTGAAAACCAAAATGGAAAAAGGTCAATGCATCCTCAGCAGGAAGTCAAGAAGGAAACAACAATAATACTGAGAGCAGCTACAATACACTGGCTGCATCTTCCACACCAGGCACTGCGCTAAGTATTATGCCTAGACTGCCGCATTCCTCACAAATACTCTAGAAGGAAAGCATCATTTTTATCCTCCCTCTAGAGGTAAGGAAAATTAGGCCTTAACAGGGAAGTTCAATAACCTGCCCAAGGTCACAGCAGGCTGCTCAGCCTGGATCGTCCCTCTGGAGCCTGTTTCTGACTCCAAGCAGACACAGAGGAACACTAACTACAGGGCAACAAGAGCAGCTCCCACACATAGGGTGGGGCTGCATCCAAGTGTTCTTCCCCCACATTCATTCACAAAAACCACTGGCCCCTGAAGGCAGTTCTTACCCTCATTCAAAGTGAGGAACAAGACGTTGAGGCCCAGGCAGGTCAGCAAGGAACACAAAGGCATCTGCCACCTACAATACAGAGAGTCCTGATCACTACAGAGAGTCACTCCTCCAGCTGGGGAGGGGAGACCGGGCAGCACAGATGGGACATCAAACCAGAAGAGGAAGCCTGGAACACAGAAGGTCAAGGAGAAACGAAAAGGGGGCCTCTCACTTGGACTGGTGACCAGGAGAGGAGGTAAGATGTCACATATTAGCACCTGGGGTGAGGAAACTGGTAGGTCTGTAGTGCTTTCTCCCAAAAGGAAGAAGAATTTATAAAATATCAGTTAAGAAACCCAGTTAATACCATTTAACCTGTGTTTTGTAAGGTTGTATTCTCCTTAAGAGGTGATACTGACAAACATTCTTAATATTTTCCTCTATTCTTTTTTATAATTTCATAAGAATATATAATCATTGCACAAGATTCAACTAATACAGAAATCAAGAAAGAACAAATTGTGGACTTCTTTGGCCCCATTTGTGCCTTTATCTTCTTATGTCTGTGTTTTTGAAAATTTGAGAGTTTATCTGAGAGTTTATTTTGAATACCTATTAATTCAAAAGGAGAAACAATAATAAAGATTTTATTTTAATATATTAAAAATCAAGATGAAAGTAGGGTGCAGCATTCACTTAGCAATCACACCTTAAGTGAGCTGAAACAGACAGAAGCAAACACAGATACATCACTGCCACCATCACCACCATCAAAGGGCAATGCAGAAGCCCCCAAATGGGGAAGAAGGAAGACCCAGAGACTCAGGTTGCTGAGAACAAGCAAATGCTGCTGGCTCCGTCCCTGATAAAGGACATTTAGTAGGGAAAGAGAAGCACAGATGCAACAATGAAGCCACGACACCCAAATTCTAAAGGCAGTGTCAATATATAGGTGAGCCATTAGGAGAAAGACAAATATCAGAAAAATAAACAGGTAAATTGCTGGCAAGCAAAGCATTGAACATATTTTCTTTTTTTTTTTTTCTTTTGAGACAGAGTCTCGCTCTGTTGCCCAGACTAGAGTGCAGTGGTGCAATCTAGGCTCACTACAACCTCTGCCTCCTGGTTTCAAGCGATTCTCCTGTCTCAGCCTCCTTAGTAGCTGGGATTACAGGGGCACGCCACCACGCCTGGCCAGTTTTTGTGTTTTCAGTAGGGATAGGGTGTTTCACTATGTTGGCCAGGCTGGTCTCAAACTCCTGACCTCAGGTGATCTGCCCACCTTGGCCTCCCAAAGTGGTGGAATTAAAGGCGTAAGCTACCATGCTGGGGCTAAATATATTTTCTTGTGCTCTAATTGGAGTATTTCAGAGTTACTGAATGAGGTTAACTAGTTTATGCACGGCTTTTACTTTTTTTTATTATTAAGTTCTGGGATACATGTGCGGAACGTGCAGGTTTGTTACATAGGTATACACGTGCTATGGTGGTTTGCTGCACCCATCGACCCGTCATCTACCTTAGGTATTTCTCCTAATGCTATCCCTCCCCTAGCCCCCACCCTTCAATAGGCCCCGGTGTGTGATGTTCCCCTCCCTGTGTCCATGTGTTCTCGCTGTTCAACTCCCACTTACGAGTGAGAACATGTGGTGTTTGGTTTTCTGTTCCTGTGTTAGTTTGCTGAGAATGATGGTCTCCAGCTACATCCATATCCCTGCAAAGGACATGAACTCATCCTTTTTCGTGGCTGCATAGCATTCCATGGTGTATATGTGCCATATTTTCTTTATCCAGTCTATCACTGATGGACATTTAGGTTGGTTCCAAGTCTTTGCTGTTGTGAATAGTGCTGCAACAAACATACATGTGCATGTGTCTTTATAGAAGAATGATTTATAATCCTTTGGACATATACCTAGTAATGGGATTGCTGGCTCAAATGGTATTTCTGCTTCCACATCCTTGAGGAATCGCCACACTGTCTTCCACAATGGTTGAACTAATTTACACTGCCACCAACAGTGTAAAGGGGCTTTTACTTTTTAATAAAATTTATGAGTAACGGAATGTAATGACATCTCTTTCTCCTGAAATTTAACACACTCCAACTGTACCACCCTAATTAGGCCTCAGAACCTCTAGTGGCAGCTACCAGGGTAAAAGTGAAATAAAAGCCAATCCGATTTTGGAAATAAAAACATCACACCACCACTTAAGTCACTTTCAATTTAAAGCCTCTTCCCTTCTATAAAATGTCTTTACTGACACTTTGGTCCCAGGAGACCCAAGCAGTAGAGTAGCTGATCCCAGGAGAGAGTCTGTTAACAATTTACTGAAGCTCTAGGCTTCAGAACTAACAGCCAGAGCCCAAGATTAGGTCCCTCTTCAAAGTCAAATCCTCTTTACTAAGAAAAGAACAATCAAAAGCACAAACTAATGTGACAGCCACTTTCACGGACCAGTGCTCCCTCTCCCAGCAGCACAGAAACCGCAGGCTCCTGGGGGCTTTTAGGTCCAATGCTCCTCCTGCATCCAGCTTTAACCAATCCTACGACGTCCTCCAATTTCTAATTCCATAAAATGGAAAAACCCTAACACATTAGTGTGCTAAGATGCACTACAGACTAGTAGAGGAAAAGGAGAAGGGCAGGGCAGGATACACTTAACTTTTGTACTTTGCCACAGAAGGGCAATACATATACATACAAAGAATGTGCCAAGGGGCACAGCCTCTCTCCTAAAGAAGACCAAACTTCATATCATGCTGAGATTATAAGAGGAGAAAACAGCCTCTCCTCATACTGTCTCCCTACCCCTTGTACCAAGAGCACAGCGATCTTACAGTAGAGAACACAGCTCTGGAACACTGACTAGCTCACCTCTACGGATACAGACATAAATTACATGAACAAGAAAAATGTAGGGCCTTCACCAGAGAACTGGTAACAAACCATCCACTATTTCCAGACTGAGGCATGGATAAATACTCAATGGCGGCATCCTCAGAGGTTAACATAACTCCATTCGCCCTGCTTCCTACCAGTCTCTCTCATGTATTTCAGAGGACTGAGGGTCTTTATGAGAATCCGATGAAAACTAGAAGCTTTTCCCTAGAAACATACACATGTGCAGACACACAATTTTACGTGCAGTTTCAGGGGATTCACTGATCCCTAAAACTCACCCACAGGCTCCAAGTTAAAAACCTCTGCTCTTTAGGACAATCAGGTTTTTGTGTGACTCCTGATGCAATGCAATACTAGGGGCACAACATTTACCTTTGCAAACAAAAAAAAAACAAAAAATACTTTTCTAACTTGAATAAAATCCAACCTTTAAATCTAACTTCTAGTCTGCAACACGAGGAAGAAACCAGACAAATCTCGGTAGTAAATTCTCCAGGAAAGTCAGTTCAGGCTCAGTCTCTTCAGCAAATCAGTGTCATGAGAGAGATTGTTTTACACTAAAAAAAGACTTAAAAGACATAATAACTACAAACAATGCACACTCCTGGACTGAAATGTGATTTAGCCAAAATAGATGGTACAACTGAGGAAATGGAATATGAACTGAGTATAGGATGATATCAAGGAGTTATTAATTTTGTTAGGTATGGTATTACTTTGATCTTGAAAGAAATGTCCTTATTTAGAGATAAAAACTGACATATTTAGGGAGCAGAATGCCATATAAGTAATTTAAAATAATTTTAACATAATAAAATGAGCCAAAAGAAAAAAAGAAAATTATAGAGAATGAAAATCAAAGCAGGATAGGAGGGAAAAAATTAAGATCCATAATCTCAATAAATTAGTGAAAATGGGCTGGGCACAGTGGCTCACACCTGTAATCCCAGCACTTTGGGAGGCTGAGGCAAGAGGATCACTTGAGCCCAACAGTTCAAGACCAGCCTGGACAACACAGCGAGACCCTCTCTACAATTTTTTTTTTTTTTTTTAATTAGCCAGGCATGGTGGCTGAGGTAGGAGGATCGCTTGAGCCGAAGAGGTTGAGGCTACAGTGAGCCATGATCACACTACTGCATTCCAGCCTGGACAACACAGCAAGATTCTGTCTCAAAAAAAAAAAAATAGTGAAAATGGTATCTGCTTATTCACAGGTTTTTGTATTTCTTTAATTTTTGTTCAAAATTATATCCTAATTTTTTAATATTAATTATGCTAATATTGGGGGCAAAGGAAAAAATTAAGCCTGCTCTAAGCTGTAGAAGGCCTGATGTTCAAGGTTGTCCAGCAGTCCAGAGGAAGGAGCTTATTCAGTCACAAAGAAGAACCTTGCTGAAAGGCAGGATCATTCCCAGTATCTGCCTCTCCTGGGCTGGGCCTGAGACACAGGGTAGGCCTAGATAAACCCAGAAGCCAAACAGATCTCCCAGAACTGCTCCTCACTAGGGCAGAAAGGACAGCCCAGCCACTGCCTAAATGGTCAGTGTTAGTTACTACAGAGCAGGACGGCAGAAGGCAGAGCAAACCAGAGCAACTCCACAAAGTCTGTACCTGAGCAAGTATCGAACACCATCACCTGCATCCTTCAAGGGTTCCAGGTAGATCTCCAGCCTCTTGTAGGAGAGAACCAAGTTGAAAAGGTCAAACGCTGGGGACTTGGTAGGAAAAGGTGGAGACTCCAGGGGAGCCTCGGGCATCACGCTGGGGCTCAGCTCTGGGCCACTCCCCTCACGTTCTGATGTCTGCATCCTGTAACCACAATAATTCCCAACATTTGCACTGCACGTCTAGTCCTCAACACACTTCTACCTACTGCTTCAGGTGGTGCCCACAGTAAACCTGTGAGCAAGGCAAAGTGAATTATTCAGACCTAAAATCCTGTTCTTTGGACTCTCCATCCAATGCTCTTCTCCCCAAAGATCCATCAAAACTAAAAATCATAAAAATCAAGCATAAATGATCACTGCAGCGAGGCAGCCCATGGGCTGAAATGAAATGATGTCCTGGAACATTTTTCTCCCATTCTTTACCTGGTTAATTCCTACCCATCCTTCAGGTATCAGCTTAAACATCACTCCCTTACTCTGGAAAGTCTCTGCCAACACTCCCAACTCTGGACTGGGAGACCCTCCCCAATGCTCCCAAAGGATCACGTACTCACCCTAACAGAGCACTTATCACATCACATCGCTTCTTGGCCTTGTGGCTAAGATCAAGTGCAGGGCACTTACCACTTCAAAGTAAAACTCCCTGCTCTTAACTGGCCTCCATTCACGACTGTTCTGTACACAGTGGGTGCTTAACAAATGCCTGCTGAATGAGTGAATGAAATACCATGCTCCAGGACTCCCGCCCCATCCTCTAACCCTTCCCACTCCCTTCGGTTCCCAACAACTTCCTGGGCCATCTCTGCCCAGGGCAGTCGGCATCAGAACGCCCCATTCCCGTCTGCCCTTTCTGATGAGGAAACCCAGGAGCCTTTACGGTCTTTCCCAGTTCAAAGTCCTACCCTCAACGCTAAGCAGCAAACGAGGGGGCGGAACCTCGGCGAAGAGCAACATAAACCAGTCCCAGGCAATTAGCCGCGACCTGATGGGACGGTGAGGGGATGGGACAAAGGGGCCAACGGGAGCCCGAAATCCCCGCAGGCCAAGCCAAGGCGAAAGGGCACAGAGCGGCGCCAGGTAGGAGCCCAGGAAGGGGCGAGGTAGATCGGCGCCCGCACTGGCCTTGGCCAACACCTCTGCAGCCAGGGGGGCCTGATGGAGCCCGTGAGGCTGGACAGGGAAGGCCACGCCCAGGGTCCTGGGGCCAGCAGGTGGCGGCCCCCGCTGCGCCCAAGCGCCCAACTACACACAGCCTGCTGAGACACTGGGACGCGGGGGGGCGGCACCTCACCTACCCGGCCGCTGGCTCCGTGAGGGAGGCGGCAGGGTCGGGCAGGAGCAGGGGTAGAGCCACTGGGCCCCGGGGCGTTTCCTCTGGCCTGCCCCGGCCGAACGCCGCTCCTCCTGCCAGGGCTGTTCGGAAGTCGCAGGTCCGAAAATCTCCTCCGCCTACGCCACCGCCGCTTCCGGGACGCGAATCGCTCTGCGCCTGCGTCCTCATGACGTCATCCCGCTCCGGGTTTAGCTTCGCCCACCCCAGCACAGGTGAGCACCCTTGCCAGCAGTGCGCCTGCGCGCCTTTCCCGCGCGCTCCAGGCTGGAGTTAACTCTGTCCTTGGCCGGCCGCCGTTCACAAAGCCCTGAGGACCCTTGGGAGCACGTGCTTGGCGACCCTGCAGCTCGTTGCCCTGCCTCGCCGCAGGAAACAGTTGGCGAGAGGCTTAAATGAAGAATTTACGTCTTCATCCTCTTTCCTTCCAACTTTGGAACTGAACTGGGGACTGTGTGTGAGCCCAGGAAAGACACCCTATCGTGTATGAGATGCCCAGCAGAGCATGCAGTTGTTTCGTGAGTAGCTAGTGTGTACAAGGTCCTGTGCAGGCCTCTCCCAGCTCAGTTCACTTCACACCGTGTGGCCCAGTTAATTTCCCTTAAAGCACACATCCGATGTCTTTACATTAGTGACTTAGCACTCAGGTGCAGAGGAGCCAAGCACTGGACCGGACTGAGCTCTTTTTAGACATTATCTAGTCCTCCTCCAACAACCCTATTAGGGTTGTCGCCATTTGACAGATGGGGAATCTCAGACGTGTTAAGGAACTTCTTCAGTGTCACAGCTAAGAAGCAACTGGGAGCTGGAATTTGAAGCTTATGTGTCATCTGACCCCAGTGCCCCAACCATACCACCACCCACCTTGGTCTGCATTTCCTGGTCTCGTCTCCTGCCATCTTTCAGCTGCCTTTAACTTTGGCCAACTGAACCCCTCCGTTGTTACCCTCAAATGCCCCTGGCACTCAAATGTCTGTATCCCTTCCTTGAGTGCCCCAGCTGGAAGTAATCACTTCCCTCTTCAAGTAGCCACAGAGCTTTATCTGCACCTCTTCCTCCATTATCTCCTTTCAGAAAGACAGGCCCACCCCTCCAGCCAGGACTCAGCTGTGCTCCAGGGTCCAACTCTTATTTCCTTGGAGCTTTGCTCTAACAGGCCTGAAATCTTGACTCTCGCTAACTCTTAATCATCATTCTAGAGACAAAATTCATGGAAAATTTCTCCTTTAGCCTAACTTTACCCCCTCTTTCCTACATGAGTTGGAAGACTCACTGTGAAGTGCTGTCTACCGCTGCTTCCTCGCCCAATTCACTCCTCACTGCACTGTGGTCCTGCTCCCCTCCATATTTCTGGGCTACCTGCCTGCTCACCTGTGACATCCTGGCTGCTAAATCCAATGGACACTTCCCAGTCCTCCTTGCAGATGACCTTGGAAGCACCGGAATCTCTTTCCTTCTTGGCACCATTGTCCACCTTAGCTTCCATGACACCACCCTCTCCTTCTCTCTTTCCGACCTTCAAGGTCTCCTTAGGGCTTTTCTTCCTACCCCTCAAATGCTGGGGCTCCTTTTGCCACCCTTCTTTCTTCTGACTCAAGACACTCCCTGAGGATATCATTCACTCTTGTGGCTTCTGTCAGCTAATGTTTCCCGTGTCTATGTCTCCAGCACCTAAAGCAGTACCTGGCACATAGTAGGCATTCTGTTAAGAAGGGTTGCAAGATGTTACCATTGGGGGGTAGTCTGTGGGATCACCCTGTGTTAGTTCTTATAACTATGTATAAATTGACGATTGTCCCAAAATTAAATGCTTACCCTATGTAGGTATTTTTCTCAAAGCTCCCTGCTTTAGTTGACTTTGTCAATTACCTGGCATGCGCCAGTCCCAACATGAGTAAGGTAGGAGGGCTTCTCCTCAGATGAGTTGCTTGGTTGGTTTTTCCAGCTGTAAAATGGGGATAACCATAGTGGTAACCTCAGTGTGGGGCTGTGATGAGAATTAAATGAGCTAAAGTATGTAAATTCCTGACATGTTATAAGTGTTCAAAAATCATTAGCAATCATTGTGGTTTTTATTTTTACTCAAAGCCCTACGACCACCACCCCTAGCCCAAAAATCAGACAAGAATCCACGAAAGGCCAAAATGTAGAAAGATCCAATTGCCACACATATCACTAAGCCATATACAGAAATCCACTCACCACCCCTTAGAGAAATGGACTGAGCTTTGTGGCTGGGCCAGATGGGTCTTATCCCTGAAGGCTCCTGGGTCTCTCATGCAGATAGCCTCTGAAGGCCCCTCTTCTTCGTTTCCTAACCTGGCCTCAGGTCTGAATTCCAGGGTAGGCCATCGCCACTCTCCACCCACCCCCATCCCCTACCCTGTCCACTCCTCTGTATCTTTCTCAGACCACTCTCTTGCTGGATAGTTTCAGTGGCACCCTGTGACCTGCAGGATAAAACCAAAGCCTGGTATATTCAACTCTGGCAGTTCCCAGATGTGTCACACCTTCTCCCATTACTGTACCTTTCTACAGACTACTCTCACCATTTTTGGGTTTTTTTTTTTTTTTTTTTTGAGATGGAGTTTCACTCTTGTTGCGCAGGCTGAAGTGCAATGGAGAAATCTTGGCTCACTGCAACTTTTGCCTCCCAGGTTCAAGCGATTCTTCCGCCTCAGCCTCCCAAGTAGCTGGGATTACAGGCATGCACCACCATGCCTGGCTAATTTTTTGTATTTAGTAGAGATGGGGTTTCACCATGTTGGCTAGACTGGTCTCAAACTCCTTACCTCAGGTGATCCACCTGCCTCAACCTCCCAAAGCACTGGGATTACAGACATGAGCCACCGTGCCTGGCCCCATATTCTTTAGTTGGCCAGCTCTTATTCTTCCTCCAAAATTCAGCTCAGATCTCACGCCTGAAGAAAGACTTCTCTGACACCTTCCCCATCAGCAGCCACTGTCTGGATTAGGTGCCCTTCTGATTTGGCTCCGTGGGCCTGCCCCACCCCAGCACTTGGTGGCTCCTCCTCTCTCTAGACAGTGAGAGGTCTGAGGGAACTGCCTATAATTTCTGTGTGTCCAGCATCTAGCACAAAGGAGGTACCAACAAATGTTCCTTCAATGAGCGCATGCATGTCAGTTTCCTCTTGGAGCACAGAATTCACATCTCTTTCAACAAAAGCCCCAGAACAATGCCCATTTCTTTTTTCTTTTTCTTTTCTTTCTTACTTTTTTTAATGTAATTTAATTTTATTTTTGAGACAGGGTCTTCTTCTGCTGCCCAGGCTGCAGTGCAATGGTGCAATCATAGCTCACTCTAATTCCTGGGCTCAAACAATCCTCCTGCTTCAGCCTTCAGAGGAGCTGGGACTACAGGCACACATCACTACACCCAGCTATTTAATTTTTTTTTTTTTTTTTTTTGAAACGGAGTCTCACTGTGTCATCAGGCTGGAGTGCAGTGGCACGATCTCGGCTCACTGCAAGCTCCGCCTCCCAGGTTCAAGCGATTCTCCTGCCTCAGCCTCCTGAGTAGCTGGGACTACAGGTGCACACCACCACGCCCAGCTAATTTTTGTATTTTTAGTAGAGACGGGGTTTCACCATTTTGGCCAGGATGGTCTCCATCTCTTGACCTCGTGATCTGCCTGCCTCAGCCTCCCAAAGTACTGGGATTACAGGTGTGAGCCACCGTGCCTGGCCGATTTTTTTTTTTTAGAATGAGGTGTCGCTATGTTGCCCAAGCTGGTCATGAATCATTTCTTAAAACAATGACTGTGAAACCAGCAAGAATGAACTGGACAGAAATTCTGCCCTCTATGAACTCTTAGTTCAACAGAAGACACTGACTTGACTGAGCCATGATACAAAGCAGGGGATCCTATTGTAACAGTAGGAGCAGAGAGAAGAGACAGACTTAATCTAAGTGAGAGGATAGGGAAAGTTTTCTGTTCAACAATGTAGTATTTAAGCTAAGGAGTCCCCACCCTTCTTAAGAAGAATAAACTTTTTTTCTTTAATAACCTAAGTACCAGTCAGGCACAGTGGCTCACACGTGTAATCCCAGCACTTTGAGAGGCTGAGGCGGGCAGATCACCTGAGGTCAAGAGTTTGAGACCAGCCTGGCCAACAAGGTGAAACCCCGTCTCTACTAAAAATATAAAAATTAGGCCCGGCACGGTGGCTCATGCCTGTAATCCCAGCACTTTGGGAGGCCAAGGCGGGCAGATCACAAGGTCAAGAGATTGAGACCATTCTGGCTAACACAGTGAAACCTGGGCTCTACTAAAAATACAAAAAAATTAGCCGGGCGTGGTGGCAGGCGCCTGTAGTCCCAGCTACTCAGGAGGCTGAGGCAGGAGAATGGCGTGAACCTGGGAGGCAGAGATTGCAGTGAGCCGAGATCGCGCCACTGCATTCCAGCCTGGGCGACAGAGCTAGACTCCATCTCAAAATAAATAAATAAACAAAAATAAAAATTAGCCGGGCGTGCTGGCGCGTGCCTGTAATTCCAGCTACTTAGGAGGCTGAGACAGGAGAATTGCTTGAACCCAGGAGGCGGGGGTTGCAGTAAGCAGAGGTCATGCCACTGCACTCCAGCCTGGGCGACAGAGCAGGACTCTGTCTCGAACAAATAATAATAATATATACAGCCTAAGTAACTGAAATTGTCCCACTGGTAGTTTACTCCAAAGGTAAATTTTAGTTTCTTTGCAATTCCTCCTCCTTGGCCTCAGGCTGACAGTGGAGAGTAGCAGTATTTGTTTTCTTTTCCAGCAGCTATAGAATTGAGGGATATTATTCAAGAGCTTCTAAACATTATTTGGAGGGAACATTGGAAGATACAAGCAGGCTCTAAAAACCAGAAAGGGACAATAGTCGTGGCCAGTAGCAATGAACAAAGGCCTCCCCTTATAATTAAGAGACGGACCAGCTTGACTGTGCTCTCTCAAGTCTAATTCTGATTTTTCCATAATCAAGTTCTAGTTGCTTCTTTCCCTCCTCCAGCATTCTGCCTCAACTCCTGGTAATACTGATGTTTTCCCCTCAATAGCAGACAGGTGAAAGAGACTAAGGGAGAAAATTAAATAATCACTGAAGATAATATCTTACCCTGACATTTTGCAGAGGTTAGTATTTGCTTCAATAAGCAAGTGTGTTTATGGCCCACATACTTGACTCATAAACCTCACTGTGGCCCTTGGAGAAATACTAGATGGAAATGCTGAGGAGAACAGGCTGGAGAAATCAGGGAAGAGAGAAGGGAATGTCTAAGCATGCCTCCTCCACCAGATGGCTCCCTTGCCCACTCTTATGGAGAAACACGGCATTTCAGAAGCATCTCTTTCAACTCCAAGTTTCTAGCTTTAACCTCTCGTGCCAGCCTCAATGCATTTCTCGCCATTTCCACACTATGCCAGATAATTTCATGCTTCTAGCTGCATTAGTTATCTCTTGCTGTGTAATGAAGTATTTCAAAACTTAATGACTTAAAACAACAATAAGCACGTATTATCTCAGTTTTTTGGGTTCTGGGTGTTTTTAGTCAGAAAATCAAGAGCAGCTTGGTGATGGTTTTGGCTCAGGCGCTTTCATAAGGTTGCAGTCACATGTTGGCCAAGGCTGCAATCATCTGAAGGCTTAGTGGGGCTGGAGGATTGGCTCCCAGGGTGGCTTCCTCACACAGCTGACAAGGTGATGCTGGCACTCTCTCATAGTGACAAGATGGCAGAAGGTGCCAGGTCCTCTCTCTTGGGGTTCTCCTGAGGGCTTCTTGAGTGTCCTTCTGACATGGCGGATGCCTTAACCCAGAACAAGAGATCCACCAGGGAGCCAGGAAGGAAGCCAAAGATCTCTTCTGATGCATCCTCAGAAATCACACACCGTTTTCTTTCTTTTTTTTTTTTTTTGTTGTTGTTGTTGTTGAGATGGAGTCTAACTCTGTCACCCAGGCTGGAGAGCAGTGGCATGATCTCGACTCACTGCAACCTCTGCCTCCTGGGTTCAAGCGATTCTCCAGCCTCCCAGGTAGCTGGGATTACAGGCGCCCACCACCATGCCCAGCTAATTTTTGTATTTTTAGTAGAGATGGGGTTTCGCCATGTTGGCTAGGCTGGTCTCAAACTCCTGACCTGAGGTGATCCGCCCACTTTGGCCTCCCAAAGTGCTGAGATTACAGGCATGAGCCACCACGCCCGGGCTCCATCTCTCTCTCTTTTTTTTTTTTTAACTTTTATTTTTGTTTTAGGGGTACATGTGCGGGTTGGTTCCATAGATAAATTCCACGTCATGGGAATTCAGTGTCCATATTATTTTGTCATCCAGTTAACAGGCATAGTATCTGTGTATTTATAGGTAGTTTTTCAATCCTTAGCCTCCTTCAACTTTCCGTCCTCCAGTAGGCCCTGGTGTCTCCCTGGTGTCTGTTCCCTTATTTGTGTCCATGTGTATTCAGTATTTAGCTCCCATTTATAAGAACATGCAGTGTTTGGTTTTCTGCTCCTGTGTTAGCTCACTTAGAATAATGGCCTCCAGCTCCATCCATGTTGCCACAAAGGCTATGATCTCGTTCTTTTTATGGCCTTGGTATATATGTACCATATTTTCTTCTTCTTTTTTTTTTTTTTTTTTTTTTTTTGAGACAGGGTCTCACTCTGTCACCCAGGCTGGAATACAGTGGCACAATCATGGTTCACTGCAGCCTTCACCTCCTTCAGCTCGGGATCCTCCCACCTCAGTCTCCCAGGTAGCTGGGACTACAGGCACGCGTCAACAAGCCCAGCTAATATTTGTATTTTTTTGTAGAGCTGGGATTTCACCATGTTTCTCAGGCTGGTCTCGAACACCTGGACTCAGGCTATCCACCTGCCTGGGCCTCCCAAAGTGTTAGGATTACAAGCATGAGCCACAGCACCCAGCCTGTACCACATTTTCTTTATCCAATCTACCATTGATTCCATCTCTATTAGGCACCTATCACCTTGCATTTCACTCTATCTCTTGAACATGACTGTTTCTCCATTGTTTCCTAAGTTCCTAAGATCAGGGAAACAGATTTAACATTTTGGCAGCCTCAGTTTCTACCAAGTATAGAGCTGTGGCATAGTAGGTACTCAATGAATGCTTGTTTAAAAATGAATAAATAACATGGAAAATAAGAAGTTGGTGGGGGCTAGGCATGGTGGCTCATGCCTGTAATCCCAGCACTTTGGGAGGCTGAGGCAGGCGGATCATGATGTCAGGAGTTCAAGACCAGCCTGATCAACATGGTGAAAGCCCGTCTCTACTAAAAATACAAAAATTAGCTGGTCATGGTGGCGCACGCCTGTAATCCCAGCTACTCAGGAGGCTGAGGCAGGAGAAAGCTTGAACGTGGGAGGCAGAAGGTTGCAGTGCCACTCCAGCCCGGACGACAGAGTGAGACTCCGTCTTAAAAAAAAAAAAAAAAAGAAGTTGGGGATGTGGAGAAATCGGAACCCTTGTGTACTGTCAATGAAAATGTAAAATGGTATAGAAAGCATTGTGGCAGTTCCTTAAAAATTAAAAAATAGAATTACCATTTGATCCAGCAATTCCACTTCTGAGTATATACCCAAAAGAATTTAAAGCAAGGTCTCAAAGAGATATTTGTACACCCATGTTCATTTGCAGATTATTCACAATAGCCAAAAGGTGGAAGCAACCCAGATGTCCATCAATGGATGAATGGATAAACAAAATGCGGTATAAACGGAAGATGGAATATTATTCAGCCTTAAAAATGAAGGACATTCTGACACATGCTACAGCATGGATGACCCTTGAATACATTATGCTAAATGAAATAAGCTAGTGACAAAAAGATAAGTACTGTATGATTCCACTTCTATGAAGTACCTAGCATAGTCAAATTCAGAGACTGAAAGTAGAATGGTGGTTGCCAGGGGCTGTGGGGAGGAGGAAAGGGGGAGTTATTGTTTCATGGTTCGGGGTTTTAGTTTTGCAAGATGAGAAGAGTCATGGAGATGGATGGATGGTGGTGATGGTTGCACAACAGTCAGTATAGACCATGTTGTTTAACAATATGAATGGACTCAATACCATCAAACTGTACACTTAAAAATGGTCAATTTTATGTTATGTGTATGTTACTACAATTAAAAAAATTTTAAGAGGCTGGGCGGTGTGGCTTATGCCTGTAATCCCAGCACTCTGGGAGGCAAAGGCCTGCGGATCACTTGAGGCCAGGAGTTCGAGACCAGCCTGGCCAACATGGCGAAACCCCATTTCTACTAAAAGTACAAAAATTAACCAGGCATGGTGGCGCTTGCCTGTAATCTCAGCTACTTAGGAGGCGGAGGCATGAGAATCGCTTGAGCCTGGAAAGCGGAGGTTGCAGTGAGCTGAGATCGTGCCATTGCACTCCAGCCTAGGTGACAGAGGGAAACTCTGTCTCAAAAAAAAAAAAAAATAATTAAAATGGGGCACAGTGGCTCACACCTGTAATCCCAGCACTTTGGGAGGCTGAGGCAGGTGGATCATGAGGTCAGGAGATTGAGACCATCCTGGCTAACACGGTGAAACCCCGTCTCTACTAAAAATACAAAAAATTAGCTGGGCGTGGTGGCGGGCGCCTGTAGTCCTAGCTACTCAGGAGGCTGAGGCAAGTGAATGGCGTGAACCCAGGAGGCGGAGCTTGCAGTGAGCCGAGATCGTGCCACTGCATTCCAGCCTGGGCAACAGGGCGAGACTCCGTCTCAAAAAAAAAAAATTAAAAATTAGTGAATGATGTAAACAAAATATATTCTATCAATTCACTGGAATATTATTCACCATAAAAAGAGTCTTGAGATCATATTGGAAGACAAAAAAAAAGAAATGAGTTATTAATACATGCTACAACATGAATGAACCTAGAAAACATTGTGCTAAGTGAAAGCAACCAAACATAAAAGCCACATATTATTCCATTTATGTAAAATGTCCAGAATAAACAAATCTTTTTTTTTTTTTTTTTTTTGAGGCAGAGTCTCTCTCTGTCACCCAGGCTGGAGTGCAATGGCACGATCTTGGCTGAGATTACCAGGTGCCCGCCACCACACCTGGCTAATTTTTTTGTATTTTTACTAGAGATGGGGTTTCACCATGTTGGCCAGGCTGCTCTTGAACTCCTGACCTCAGATGATCTTCCCACCTCAGCCTCCCAAAGTGCTGGGATTAAGGCATGAGCCACCGCACCCAGCCAGAATAAGCAAATCTATAGAGACAGAGTAAATTAGTGGTTGCCAGAGACTGGGGGGAGGGAGGAACTGGGAGTGACTGCTAACAGGTACAGGGTTTCTCTTTGGGGTTATGGAAATGTCCTCGAATTAGATGGTGGTGATGGTTGTACAACCTTCTGAATATACTGAAAACCACTGAATTGTACACTTTAAAACTGGGAATTTTTGGCCGGATGCAATGGCTCATGCCTGTAATCCCAACACTTTGGAAGGCCGAGGCGGGTGGATCACCTGAGGTCAGGAGTTCAAGACCAGCCTGGCCAACATGGTGAAACCCCATCTCTATGAAAAATACAAAAATTAGCCTGGCATGGTGGTGGTAATCCCAACTACTCGGGAGGCTGAGGCAAGAGAATCTATTGAACCCGAGAGGCGGAGGTTGCAGTGAGCTGAAATCACACCACTGCACTCCAGCCTGGACAACAGAGCAAGACTCTGTCTCTAAATAAATAAATAAAAATAAAACTGGGAATTTTTATGTCATATTATGTGAAATTTTATGGTATATGAATTAGGTTTCCATTGTTAAAATGAATAGATGCAACAAAACAAAAAAAGAAAGAAAAAATGAATAGACAAATGAAAGAAATATTTGACTGGTATGTATCTTTAAATTCTCCTTAATATTTGGATTTTCTCTAGTATTTAAACTTATCGTTTGACCAGTGTATATTTTTGGATTAACAGTTCAGTGTCATTGCCCTAAAAAGTGTTCAATAAATACATCTTTATGTTCTTGTACCTGGGAAAGAAGTACTCATGAGTAATGAGTTTTCCAGCTGTGAGACAGTGGTTGTTGGACAAACACAGCAAGGAAATGACTGTCTGCAGTTACATTCTTACTCAACAGCTCTTGGCAGCCATGAAAACAACCATTCATCAAACACTGGCACTAAAAGAGTCTCACAGAGCAAGGCAATGAAAACCTCAGCAATAAAACCTTGTGCCTCCCTTGAAAGCGACGATTAACTGTCCACCAAAAAGTCCTGTGCCCCCTACCATGATATAGAGTTGTTGCTAAGCAGCAGCTGCCTGGCTAGGGACTACATTTCCCAGCATCCTCTGCTTATAGGTCAGGTCCTGTTACTCCCAAGGAGGTGAGTGGGAGCGCTGACTGTTACTTCTAGATCAAGGTATGCAGGAGGCAGGAAACCTTCTCCTGCCTCTCATCCCTCACCTGTGAGCTCAGTGCAGAGCAGATGGCCAAGCCATGGGGTGGAAGGAGCCTGGATCATAGACAACCAGCTAATTTTTCTGTTTTTTGGAGAGGCAGGGTTGGTCGCTACTAAACTTATTCGTCTAGTAAGTAAATACATAAAGATGTATTTATTGAACACTTGTTGACCAGGCTGGTCTCGAACTGCTGACCTCAGGTGATTTGCCCCCCTTGGCCTCCCAAAGTGCTGGGATTACAGGCATGAGCCACTGTGCCGGCTAGAACCCATTTTTTAAAATGATATAGTTAAACTATTCCAGAGCATAGAACAGTATGAAAAACTTCCTAATTTAGTCTGTGAGTCCAGAATCACCCCCTCTGGTGCAAATCCCAAGCAAGAACACAAATACACACACACACACACACACACACACACACACGCCAGATTTCATCTGGGATATAGACAATTTTAAAATAATAAAAACAATAAGCCTACCACACAAATGAGCCATTCCACTGCTAGCTATCTACCCAAAAGAAATTAAAGCATATGTGTCCACACAAAGACGTGTACATGAACGTTCGAAGCAGCTATATTTGCAATAACCAAAAATTTGAAACAACACAAATGTCCATCAACAGGCTAAACAAATTATAGTGTATCTATATATTCACTCAGCAATGAAAATGAGCTACTGTTACTGCAACATCATGAATGAATCTCAAAATAATTAAGCTGAGTGAAAGAAGCCAGATACCGCCCTCTCCCAAAAGGAGCACATAGTATACATTTCATTTATATATAAAATTCTAGAATTCTATAATCATAGAAAGCAGATCAGTGGTTCCCTGGTGTGGGGGAGATGGGAAGGAAAGAAGAGGGAGTACAAAGAGCACAGGGAAGCTTTTGGACATTATGAATATGTTTTCTTTCTCTTTTTTTTTTTTTTTTTTTTTTTTTTTTTGAGACAGAGTCTTGCTGGAGTGCAGTGCCATAGTCATAGCTCACTGCAACCTCAAACTCCTGGGCTCAACTGAGCCTCCTGCCTCAGCCTCCATAGTGGCAGTGAGCTGAGATCACTCCATTGCACTCCAGCCTGGGTGACAAGAGTGAAACTCCATCTCAAAACACACACACACACACACACACACACACACACACACACACACACACACACACACACGAAAGAATTCAAGAAAGAACAATAGACACCAATGAGAAAGAAGGATCAGCCAAGGCTGGTGAGATTATCATTCCTTAGGTGCAGGGAGACCCAGAGTGGAATGGGGCAGGAGGGAATTCGCATTTATGAGCACTAACTACCATTGTGGGTCAGGCGTTGAGCCCAGCATTTTACGTATATCTTATGAAATCCTCCCAACAAACGTATACTGCTGAGAGCTGAATTGCACTGACGAAATTGCCAGGCACGCCTCATCTCATGAAGCTCTTTCAACAGCCCAGTGAGGTAGGTACTAATATTATCCCGTTTACTAAGTGAGGAAGCTAAGAGGCAAAGAGGTTTCATAAATTGCCTAAGACTAGACAACTAATAAGAGATAGAGCTCACCTCTGACTTCACAGCCTGAGCTCACCCAAAAATTAGAATGAGTCATGCTAACTGCCTGGGAGACACAAAAGGAGACAGAACAGAGTACAGGACAAAATTGCAAAAGGCAGAGGCTTTAGTATCCAGAGTTTGGAGTCAGGTCAGGTGTCCACACCTCTGGCACAGGGCCACGAGAGGGAGGAGGGGCTGGGAGGCCCTCTGACATATCCTTCTCACATCCTGTGGACAGAGGGACGGTCTCCAGGGAATGGGAGAGTGACCTCAGCATAATAAGCTGATTATACCTAAAGGTAACTAGCTAATTTCATTATAGCCTGGGAAGAGAGAAGTGACATAATTCAGATTTGTAATAACTTTTTTTTAAATATATACAGAGTCTTGCTCTATCACCCAGGCTGGAGTACAGTGGTGCACTCATAGCTCGCTACAGCCTCAACCTCCTGGGCTCAAGCAATCCTCTCACTTCAGCCACCCATGTAGCTGGGACTACTGCTGCATGCCACCATGCCCAGCTAATTTTTTTATTTTTTGTAGAGATGGAGTCTTGCTATGTTGCTCAGGCTGGTCTCGAAATCCTGGGCTCAAGCAATCCCCCTGCCTTGGCCTCCTCAAGTGTTGAGATTACAGGTATGAGCCACCACACCCAGCCTATCACCCAGACTGGAGTGCAGTGGCACGATCTCAGCTCACTGCAACCTCTGGCTTCCGGGTTCAAGTGATTCTCCTGCCTCAGCCTCCTGAATAGCTAGGATTACAGATGCCCGCCACCATGCCCAGCCAATTGTGTGTGTGTGTGTGTGTGTGTGTGTGTGTGTGTGTGTGTGTGTGTGTGTGTGTAGTAGAGATGGGGTTTCACCATGTTGGCCAGGCTGGTGTTGAATTCCTGACCTCAAGTGATCCACCTGCCTCAGCCTCCCAAAGTGCTGGGATTACAGGCATGAAGCACTGCGTCCGGCCTCCTGGCCTATTCTTTAGTCTTTCTTTCCTGCATTAGCTCAAGATGTAAATATTTCAAAACTCGGATGAAATTTGGATGAAGTATACGGATGGTTGGGAAAAAGCTTGTCTGCTAGGAAATCCTTGAAGTGGCATGGTGGCAATGGTGGCACAGACCTGAGTTTGAATCTTGTTTCGGTCACTACGCATTCAAGTGCCAGGGCACATCATCCTACCCCTGTGAGCCTGTTTCCACGACTGTTAAATGGGGGTATTTGCTACTTCGTGGAAATGGGAGGATAACAGATGTTATATAAGGCACCCATTATGTTCTTGGTTCATGGTAGGTCCTTCCTAAAGCTGGTTCCCTTTCTCCCTCTTCCCAGCCTTGACTCAGAAGTGCTTCACAACTGCATGTCAGAGCACTGCCTTCAGGCGTCCTGGAGATGGCAGCAAGGATAATTTGCCTCCAGCTGGAGGGACAGGCAAGTATGAAGCCTGGAGGGTCAGCCTCCAGCCTCCAGCAGCTTCCTGTCCCCATCTGTGCTGCGAAAGGAATGGCACAGCCTTGGTGCCTACCAGATCCCAAACAGCCACCCAGTTCAAAAGGAATGAGGTGCCAGGTGTGGCGGCTCATGCCTGTTATCCCAGCACTTTGGGAGGCCAAGCTGGGTGATCACCTGAGGTCAGGAGTTCAAGACCAGCCTGGCCAACAGGGTAAAACCCTGTCTCCACTAAAAATGCAAAAATTAGCTGGGCGTGGTGGCACGCGCCTGTAATCCCAGCTACTCGGGAGGTTCAGGCAGGAGAATTGCTCGAAACCAGAAGGCAGATGCTGCAATGAGCCGAGATCGTGCCACTGCACTCCAGCCTGGGTGACAGAGTGAGACTTGGTCTCAAAAAAAAAAAAGGAATAAAGGAATGAGGACATGAGGCCATGGATTAGGGAGGGCAGAAGGGCCTTCAGATTAGAAACCAGTCTGGAATTTCCATGGGCTGTTGAGGCTGGCCTGGGTTGGTCCCACAGACCTCCTGCCAGGCATGTCTTAAGTGCTCTTCTTGGGTTCTGACCACCTCCCCAGCATACATTGCCCCACTGGGCCCAGAAAGTCTCAGGCCCTCCCCATCTCTTTCCAGCTGCCCCCACTAACCCTAGTCCCTGGGACTCCTATCCTCAAGACTGGCTATGGAGTGGGATGCAGCCACTCCAGGGCTCCTCCCATCCTTGCTACTCTTGGCAGCATAAGGGTTAGAAAGGGCACAGGCCTGGGGAACCACTTGCCCTCACTATCGGCTTCCTCATCACTAGAAAAGGACCCACCTCCTTTTATGGGTTTTATTAAGATCTCTACAGGGAACACCCAAGGGACTAACAAAGTTAACCAGTGTAAGAAAATTATAAAGGTTCTAGAAAGCCCATAGAATTCTTGCAGTCCCTTACTACTGTTTCTATGGACATAGAGAGTTAGAAATATATTATTGTTACATTTAAAAAGTTAAGTCGTACAAGAGTCTGTGTGTGTGTGTGTGTGTGTGTGTGTGCGTGCACATCCATAAATGTTTGATTAGTTATAAAAACTAGAGAGGTCCAGCGCGGTTGCTCATGCCTATAATCCCAACACTTTGGGAGGCCGATGTCAGCAGATTGTTTGAGTCTAGGACTTCAAGACCAGCCTGGGCAACAGGGTACAACCCTGTCCCTACTAAAATACAAAAAAAAACCCAAAAAATTGCTGGGTGTGGTGGCGTGTGTCTGGAAGGCTGAGGTGGGAGGATCACCTGAGCCCAGGAGGTCGAGGCTACAGTGAGCCATGATCACACCACTGCATTCCAACCTGCACAACTGAGGAAGACCCTGTCTCAAAAAGTAAAAAGAGGAAGGAGAGTTACTAGTTAACAATGATTTTGGTGGACAGATCACCTGAGATCAGGAGTTCAAGACCAGCCTGGCCAACATGGTGAAACCCTGTCTCTACTAAAAATACAAAATCAGCTGGTTGTGGTGGCACACACCTGTAATCCCAGCTACTCAGGAGGCTGAAGCACTAAAATCACCTGAACCTGGGAGACTGAGGTTGCAGTGAACCAAGATCATGCCACTGTTACTCCAGCCTAGGCGATAGAGTAAGACTCTGTCTCGAAACAAAATAAAACAAAACAACAACAAAACACAATGATTTTTCTCTGGGGTATGAGATTAGGATGGTCAAGGCCAGGCGTGGTGGCTCATGCCTGTAATCCCAGCACTTTGGGAGGCCGAGGCGGGCGGATCACGAGGCCAGGAGATCGAGACCATCCTGGTTAATATGGTGAAACCCAGTCTCTACTAAAAATACAAAAAATTAGCCAGGTGTGGTGGCGGGAGCCTGTAGTCCCAGCTACTTGGGAGGCTGAGGCAGGAGAATGGCATGAACCCGGGAGGCAGAGCTTGCAGTGAGCCGAGATCGCGCCACTGCACTCCAGCCTGGGCGACAGTGTGAGGCTCCATGTCAAAAAAAAAAAAAGAGAGAGAGAGATTAGAATGGTCAAATGACTTCTTTTTACATTTTTTTTTTTTTGACACTGAGTTTCACTCTGTTGCCCAGGCTGGAGTGCAGTGGCATGATCTCGGCTCACTGCAACCTCTGCCTCCCGGGTTCAAGCAATTCTCCTGCCTCAGCCTCTCGAGTAGCTGGGGAATACAGGCACATGCCACCATGCCTGGCTAATTTTTGCATTTTTTGGTAGAGGCAGGGTTTCACCATGTTGCCCAGGGTGGTCTCGAACTCCTGAACTCAAGTGATCCACCCAACTTGGCCTCCCAGAGCGTGAGCCACCGCGCCCAGCCTCTTTTTACTTTTTGTTTTTTTCATTGTTGTTTTGAGGGTCTCATTCTGTCACCCAGGTGGGAGTGCAGTGGCACAATCATGGCTCACTACAGCCTCGACGTCCCAGGCTCAGGAGATCCTCCCACTTCAGCCTCCTGAATAGCTGGGACCATGGGCACACGCCACCATGCCCAGCCGATTTTTTTCATATTGTTTGTAAAGACAGGGTTTTGCCATGTTGCCCAGGCTGGTCTCGAACTCCTGAGCTCAAGTGATCTGCCCACCTCAGCCTCCCAAAGTGTTGGGAATTACAGGCATGAGCCACTGAGCCTGGCCCAGCTTCTTTTTACTTTTTACAAATCTATACTGCTTACGCTTTTTGATGGTGCATATTGGTATTATATTTTCATGGATATATATTACTATTTTATTTTACAAATAACTATTGTGACCAAACAAAAAACACGTAAATAAATCATGCTAACCAAACTTTTCTCTCTCATGTTCCTGCTTTTTCCTTTTATCGCTGAAAATATTCATTTATTAATTCTCATTTTTTACCACTGACCACCCCACCTCCATCCCTAGAAAAGCAGGAAAAGTAATAGACATAAACCCTGAGATTTCCCACTCATAGGAGCTCATTATGTCACTGAGATGCAGTGTCTTATTTCAAAGTGCACTAAGCAGGAAATGCCAGATTAGGCCATTCCTAAACACCTGGTCTTCTGGAAGGAAAACCAAACTCCCCATAAGCTCTAGAGCCTGCCAGAGGACCACAGGGCTTAAAGAAACCTCTGCCTTCCAGTCCCTGGAAGCCAGCTGTGTGACCACGGATAAGGCCTTTCCATTCTCTGGGCTCCATTTCCTCTACTGAATGAGGTGGGAGATGTGGGGGGCAACAATGCCAACCCATAAGACTACTGGGAAGGGGCTGGGTGCAGTAGCTTACGCCTGTAATCACAGCACTTTGGGAGGCCGAGGCGGGTGGATCATGTGAGGTCAGGAGTTTGAGACCAGCCTGGCTAACATAGTGAAACCCAGTCTCTATTAAAAATACAAAAATTGGTAGGGCGTGGTGGTGCGCGCCTGTAGTCCCAGCTACTCGGAAGGCAGAGGCAGAATTGCTTGAACCTCGGAGACGGAGGTTGCAGTGAGCTGAGATCATGCCATTGCATTACAGCTTGAGTGACAGAACGAGACTCCATCTCAAAAAAAACAAAAGACTACAGAGAAGATCAAATAGGCTAATGCAGGGGGAAGCACATTTTCAACTGCAAAACGCTCCACTGCTAAAATAGAGTAGAGCAGGGGCTTACCAGCCTTTGCAGAAAGCGGAGCCACTTTTTACTTTGCCTGAAATTCACCAACAGACAGGAGAAGGAAGAAGGGAGTAGGGGAGGGGCCTTGGCAGCTGATGGTGTTTTCCTCCGCCCACTCTCCAGTCACAAACCAAATTATGAAGAGAGTGTGTGTGCCTGTGTGTATGTTTGTGTGCGCAGGCACTGGAATGGTTCTTTGGAAGACAGTGGGTGTGGCGCACACACGTGGCATCAGATCCCAGCCTGGAGCTGTTCCAGGTGAGTTTTGAAATCTTCCTGTTTCCTGGCTGCAGATGTCACGCCTAGGGCACAGGGAGGAGGAGTGTTCCAGGTGAGTTTTGAAAAATCCTCTTTCCAGGCTGCAGATGTCACGCCCAGGGCACAGGGAGGAGGAGCCTGGGAGGAAGCCTCTTAACTCTGCCCTCACACCCTTTCCAGGGCATCCGTCAGCAGCCAGCAGCTGGCTGGACAAAGAATCTCCGGGGAATCGGGGGAAAGGCAGGTGGGGTGTGGTCCAGGAGGCAACACCAGTGGTGTGCAGGGAAAAAAAACAGGGCCTGGCTACAGGAGACCCCAACTCTGCCCCTAATCAGCTGTGTAGCATCAGGCAGGTTGCCACCACGCCCTGGACTTCGTTTCCCCTTCTGTAAAACGATGGGGATGGACTAGAACAGGACCCTCTAGCTCCACAACCACGGTCTTTCTGCACACAGAATGAGAGGCAGTGGAGCTCCCTAACAGAGGGCCCATTGAGAGCAGGGACTAAAGCCTCTGGAATTCCCTCCAGCCTCCATCAGGGACACCCGCAGTTTTCTTCCCTCTGGTTTCTGTCCTCAGGCAACCCCTGGTCCAGGCTCCTAACTGCACTAGAGATCTGTGAACTCACTCTCTTTCCCTCCTAGAAGGAAACAGGAAGCCAGAGAGGCCGAAACGAGGCCAGCAGCAGGGCGTGAGGCACAATGAGACAGAATGGGAGGACCTCACATGGAGGGATACTATGGAGGACCAGGACAGAAGACACAAACACCAAGAGCAAACAACCAAACTTTATCCAGAAAAGCATATTTGTAATCACCACTCAACAATGAGGAACATTGGTCCCCTCTCCCCAACCACCCTCACTCTTCCCAAACCCACTCTCTCTTTTGGCTTTTATAGAACACTGTAGAAATTCTTTCCTGAGTCTGCAAATGGCCCCAGACTGGTCTGGGAGCTGCCCAGAGTGGTCTTGGGCTGGACTGAGTCCTGGTGCCCAGAGAGGGAGGCCTATGCAACTGCTTCCAGTATCCAAAAGTTCTGGGGGCAAGTCGGGTGGCCACCCCCATGGCACAGGGCCTTGAGGGAGGGTGAGTGTGGTGGCAGTCTTACGTGTCCTTCTCGTACCTGGCAGACAGAGTGAGCACAAGCTGCTGGAAGCCAAGCGGGAAGGCACATCTAGAAGAGCAGCGAGCTCTGGAATGCTACAGGCACGTGTGGATGGATGAGGCTCCATGGCGGCCAAGGAGATATCTGCTCCTGAGTAAGGTCACCTGACCACAGACAGCACCAGGGCCTGGGGGGCTAAGAAGGAGATCTTGAGAAGGATGGACCTGAGCTAAAGATGTAACTTAGATGGTGATCTGAAAAAAGGAAAAAAGAATAAAGGCTGGAACTCAAACCCACTGTTTAGGGTACAGGAGTACACAGCTAAGTTCCAGGTGTCCAGAATCTTGTGTCCAAATCATAGCACAAGGAAAACAGGAATTCTCTTGAGTTAAGGCAAAATCAATCTTCACCCATCTGGGCTCTTCCATTGCATGGTGCGGAAAGGAAGGGGCTGGGCAGAGGTCATTCCTCTCCCCATCTCCCCCTATTGCCAGTGAAGACTCTGAAAGCTTCTGCAGGTCAAGGCCAGAATGGTGTTGCCAGCCCAGGGCAGCGGGCCCTGAGAACGGTCGGTGTGACCAGCTCTGGGAATCTCCATGGCCTCAGCAACATGGAAACCTGCAACAGGAGAACCAAAGTCAAAGGGCTTCCAAGGCACCCCAAGTGTCTCACCCCAGGCTCTCACTGCACCAGCACTTGGGGCTGAGGGAACTCCTAGTCTCAAGCCTCGGCCCCCCAAAGTGCTGGGATTACAGACGTGAGCCACTGCAACTAGCTGTGAATGTTCTTAATGTCACTGAACTATACACTTAAAAATGGTTAAGATGGTAAATTTTATGTATATTTTACCACAATTTAAAAAATAGCTACATTAACACTATCTAACATGTATTGATACCCTACTATATAGAGTATAGCCTGGTCATGAAGAGGCCAGGCTGCCAGGGTTCAAATCCTACCTCTACCACTCATTAGCTGGGAGACCTTGGGCAAGGTATTTAACCTCTCTGGCATTCATCTTCCTCATTTGGAATATGGGAATGACATTAGAACCCATCTCAATAGGGTTACTGAGAGAATCAATGGACACCTGTAAAATGCTATTATGTGTAGCCAACCACATAATAGAGCTACATAGGTGCTCTGATGGCAACATATCTAGAACTACATTCATGCTTCACACACCCTGAAACTACACCTTCGCAACCTCCACAGAGAAATCTAACACCTGTACACCTAAGCTTTAAAAACAAGCTCACAAAAACACACGGCCTCCCCTCTTCTAGTTTCTAATCCAGAGAAGGTTGAACCTTTTCAACAGCAGACCTGGCCAGGCACAGTGGCTGAGATCTGTAATCCCAACACTCTAGGAGGCTGAGACAGGAGGATCTCTTGAGCCCAGGAGTTTGAGACCAGCATGCAAAATACAATGGGGCCCTGTCTCTACAAAAATTTAAAAACTAGCCAGGCATGGTGGTATGTGCCTGTAGTCCCAGCTACCCAGGAGGCTGAGGTGAGAAGATCGCTTGAGTCTGGGAGGTCGAGACTGCAGTGAGCCATAATCACACCACTGCACTCCAGGGTGGGTGACACAGTAAGACTGCCTCAAAAACAAAACAAAAAAGAAAGAAAAAATAAAAGAGCAGACCATTGAAGGGTTTAGCAAAAAGGTTGAATTTTCACAACTCCATAGATGTGGTTATTACTATCACCTCTCCAACTTGCTCTGAATAAAAACCCTTTAACTTCTGGAAAAGGAGGAGGCTCTGTGCTTTTTATTCAAATGCCCAGGACCCCTTCCAGAAAACCAAGAAGCGTCTTACCTTACAGGCCCAGCCAGCAGGTCACCCCAGCGCCAGAGAGTGGTTCTTCTCTTTGGTAAGGGAGACCCACCCTGCCAGCTGCTCCAGGTCAGTGCCGGCATCTCTTGCAGGTGACTTTCCTTTAGACTGGGAAAACCATCTGAATAACTTTGGCTTCATTTCTCCAACAATGTAAAGGAATGTTCAAATTCCCCAGTTCGGGTCTCTGGCTAGAGGCAGCAATCTACTTCCTCACTGGGGTGGGTCCCCTCCCTTTGCTAGAGAAATTCCCTGGGGAAGAAAGAGAAGGCGCCCCCCAAATCTTCAAACAGAACACAGCCAATGGGTTGGGCCCTTCGGCATGAATGAGAGCCCGGACAGCACAGGGATGCTGGGAACCTCAAGGTGGGAATACTGCTCCAGGCCCAAGAGCAGTTAATACAGTAAACTAAATTATTTCTGTAACAGCGGGACTTCTCAGAGTCTCTGATAAGCTAATGAGCATCTCCAAGAAAGGGAGACAGCACCGTTGACAAACCCATTTGGCCTTGAAACCCTCTTTTAGCAGAGGCGGCTCCTGAGCCAGGGGTCCTGACTCACCCACCCTTTTAATGCAAACAGCGCTGGAGTGCAAGTCTGGGTTCCAATCTTACTCTGGCTGTTCCCAAGAGCAGGCTCTGGGTCCCCATCTGTAAGAAGGGGTGGGGTTCACCTTAACATTCCACCATGGTCGTGGAACTCCTAATGCAAACAGATACGGGGGGGTGGGGATGAGGGGGGCGGCAGAAGCCTGTGAGGAAGGCTGGGAAGAGACTTGTGTCACGGAGAGGCCAGGACAGTTAGTGTGTATTTGGGACTGGCCTGCAAAAACCTTAAGGACAAAGGCGGAGTAGGTAGAGGCAAGAGGAGACTCCACAAGTGTAAGGGTATAGCCCACCGGCTTCTCCTATCGGTCCCCACCTCGGCGGATGGGCCCCACCCCAAGACAACCGAGCACAGAGTGACGGGCTGGGAGCGGCTTCGCAGGATGCCAGCACAATCCCCAGCTAAAACCAAACTCATCGCTCATCCTGGGACCAGCCAAGGCCTGTCCTCAGCTCCGCCCGCGGCCCAGCGCCTGCGTTTTACAGCACCGGAGGCTGGACGAGGGGCCGGGGAAGGGAGTGCTCTTCCGACCACGGGGCGGGAGGGAAGGGGGCAGCCAGAAGCCTGGTTCCAATTTGGGAGCCTCCCCCGGATCTGCGCGGCGCCTGTCCACGTCTTAGTCTCAGCAGGGAAGGGAAGAGGAACCGCGAGGTTTCGCCTCGGGGCGGCTCGTCTGCGAGTGTGTGTCCGCCCCTCGGATCGCAGCCTGCGCTTGTCCCGGGAGACGGCGCGTCCGGCGCGGCGGTCGGGATTCTGGGCGGCGGCGGCGCTGCCGTCGGGCAGGAGCTGAGCGTCAGGGTCCCTGGGCGCGGGCGACAGTGGAAACGCTGGAGGGCAGGGAGAGGGTGCCAGGGCGCACCCGCGCGGGGCGGCGGCGGGGGGAGGGATTAAGGAGGCTGGTCTCCGGGGGTTCCCCCGCCCCGATCGGGGCCGCGGCGGGCGCGGGCGGCCTCACGCCACCTCCTGCTTGCCCTGGCAGCGACGCCCGCAGCCATAGAGCGCCGAAAGCAGGTAGAGGCCGTGGCAGACGCCGCCGCAGACGGCGGCCGCCAGGAAGGCGTGGTAGGCGCAGGGCAGCGGGTAATCCTTGAGGTTGCAGTAGCTGTGGCGCTGCATCTGGTCGCTCATGATGCCGGTGGCTGCGCCGTAGAGTGCGGCCGCCAGCACATCGTGCGCCACGTTGACCATGAGCCAGCGCGAGCCCAGCACGGGGACCAGCTCGTGCTTGCCCAGCAGCGTGAGGAAGTAGAGGCCCAGGGTGAGCAGCCAGAAGAGCACGGACACGAAGAGCGCGAAGTGCACGGGGCCCTGGTACTTGCTGGTGGCGATAGTGATCCAGAAGGCAGCGCCGGCCAGCAGCTGCAGCAGCCGCAACACGCCCAGCGGGCTGCGCAGGAAGGGCCGCTGCAGGCGCACCGCGCCGCGGGCCGCACGCGCCTGGGGCGGCGGCTGGCGCGGGGGCGGCGGGAGCATGGCCCCCGGGCGCGGTGGCGGCGGCGGCGGCGCCCCGAGCAGCGGAATGGCGGCGCCTTGCTCGCGGGGGCAGCCCGGCCCAGGTGCCCTCTGCGCCCGCCGCGGCCTCCTCGCCTTGCTCCCCTCTTAGTCCTCTCTTCCTCTCCTCCTTTCCCCACCCTTCCTCTACTCTCTCCTCCCCTCGGCCCTCCTCGCCTTCTCTCTCCCGCTCTCCACCCTTCCCACCCGCCCCTTTCCCTTCCCCTTCCCCTCGGCTGTCTCCTCCCCCGCGCGCTTCTCCCGGCTTCCTGCCATCTCTCTTTCCATCTCGCTCACCACCCTGGCGCCCCACTTTCCCCTCCGCGCCAGGCCCCCAGCTCGGATTCCTTCGTCCTCCGGCCAGGGCAGGGCCTTCCGCCCTGCCCGCCCGTGCGCTGCTGCGCCAAGTTTGCCACATCTGGGGCCGCCCCTACTCGCCCTGCCTCCTCCTTTTCCCTCTTTCCTGCCATAGCGCCCACACCGGGCCTCTGGGCTCTTTCTGGGCGCGGGAGGAGAGCAGTGCTGGTTTTGAACTGACATCCACTGTCACCTGGACGCCGCAGTCTCCTGCCAGGGCCCGCCTTGTCCTGTCCAAAGCTGTCCAAGTTCCCCGTGTCGGAGTAAGAGTCCATCACCCACCAGAGGCACCGCCACCCGTCCCACTCGGCACAAGCTTATTGTCCACACCCTCTTTTATCCAACCCTTCCTTGGCATCCTCCTGTCTTGCCCAGATTCAAAATACGCTACCTAACATGGCTGGGACACAAACCCAGGGCCAAGAGGAAGCAAAGCCCACGGACTTAACTACTAGGCCTAACTGCCTGTGATGGAGGCTAACGATGCTTTACATTATTGTTATTCCGTGCGACCGCTTTACCTGCGTTCTCATTTAACCCTCAGAGCAACCACAGAGATACACGCAACTCCCCTCTCATTTTGCTGAGGAGGAATGAAGCTTACCTGGGTTCAGACCAGGAAACTGGTAACTACCGCCAGTCTCTCTTCTCTCCTTCATGCTCAACCTTTGTGCCCATGGCATCTTTCTTTTTTCTTTTTTTTGGGGGGATGAGGGGCGGTGGGGTAGAGTACTGTTCTGTCGTCCAAGTTGGAGGGCAATGGAGCAATCTGCTCACTGCAACCTCCGCCTCCCGGGCTCCAGTAATTCTCCTGCCTCGGTCTCCCAAGTAGCTGGGACTACAGTCGCGAGTGCCACCACACCCAGCTAATTTTTGTATTTTTTTTTAGTAGAGACAGGGCTTTGCCATGTTGGCCAGGCTGGTCTCGAGCTCCTGACCTCAAATGATCTGTCCCCCTTGGCTCCCAAAGTGCTGGGATTACAGGCGTGAACCACCAAGCCAGGTCATGACATCTTTCTAAAAGACAGACCTGATGTTTGTTACACTGCTTCCCCTACTGAGACAGGACAGAAGCTGTCTCTTCTGTGTGGCCTATTTCACAATTTGTCCCCAACCAATTTCCAACTTCCTGGCTTGCCACTTCCTTCCCTTTCCCATGCTGTCACCCAGCATACAACCCACCAATCTTTTCCAGTTTCCCAAGTAAGCTCAGAATGCCCTGCATTACCAGACCCCACTTGACAGCAAAACTCCTATTTATCCTTCAAGGCCCAGTTTAAATGCTGCTTCCTTTTGGTCCAGCCTCTGAGGCTGCTCTTCTAGGCCCCCAGTTGGACCATCCGTCTGCAGCAGTGTTGAGTTGGCTACATCATAACTATTGGATATCATGTCTTATCCATCTTTGCCTGTGCCTGGCTCATAGGAGACCCTCAGTAAAATATGTGGAACAGATGACTGAGTGGCTGCAGGGGCAGCAAGGGAACTGAGGGGGCCCCTCTTACCCTGGGGACAGTGCATGCCTCAGACCTACAGCTGACCCCATGCTGCAGAGCTAGTCTTCATCTCCCGGTCGTAAGATGAGTCCTCTGGCCTTTGGCCTGGCTGAGCAGGTCCTCTTCCAGCAGGCTGGCTTCCCTTGGGAGAGAAAAGCTATGTGGCTTCTGGCTTCTCAGCGGGTAATGCCTCTCACTGCCAACTCAGCCCACTTGGAGAAGGCTCTGAATGCATTAAAAAAAAAAAATAGAGACGGAATCTTGCCATCTTGCCCAGGCTGGTTTCATACTCCTGGGCTCAAATGATCCTCCCTCCTCGGCCTCCTAAAGTGTTGGGATTATAGGCATGAGCCACTGCACCTGGCCTAAATGCATATATATGTATGCATTTATATATATAATGCATACATATATAAATGCATATATATATATATATATTCTTTTTTTTTTTTTTTTTGAGTTGGAGTCTCACTCTGTCACCCAGGCTGGAGTGCGGTGGCAGGATCTCAGCTCACTGCAACCTCCACCTCCCGGGTTCCAGTGATTCTCCTGCCTCAGCCTCCCAGGTTCAAGCGATTCTCCTGCCTCAGCCTCCCACGTAGCTGGGACTACAGGCTGTACCATCATACCCGGCTAATTTTTGTGTTTTTAGTAGAGACGGGGTTTCGCCATGTTGGCGAGGCTGGTCTCAAACTCCTGACCTCAAGTGATCTACCTGCCTCGGCCTCCCAAAGTGCTGGGATTACAGGCTTGAATACATATTTTAAATGAACAAATGGTGACGTATGATACCTCTGTCTGTGTGCGACAGCATGGTGTAGAGACTCCGGGTGCAGGTCCTGGAGTCAGACTGCCTGGCTATGCATCATTGCTTCCCTACTCCTTAGTGCTGGAACCTGCAGGGAGGGTAGGCTTGAGCTGTTTGTGCCTCAGTTTCCTCATCTGTAAAACCCTGTTACCAGCAAATAGATATTGAGCACCTATTCAATGCTGGGCACTGTTTTAGGGGCCAGGGATTCATAATACACATGTGATTTTCTTTTTTTTTTTTTTTGAGACGGAGCCTTTCTCTGTCACCCAGGCTGGAGTGCAGTGGTGCGATCTCGGCTCACTGCAAGCTCCGCCTCCCGGGTTCACGCCATTCTCCTGCCTCAGCCTCCCAAGTAGTTGGGACTACAGGCGCCTGCCACCATGCCTGGCTAATTTTTTGTATTTTCAGTAGAGATGGGGTTTCACCGTGTTAGCCAGGATGGTCTCGATCTCCTGACCTCATGATCCGCCCACCTCAGCCTCCCAAAGTGCTGGGATTACAGGCGTGAGCCACCATGCCCGGCCAATATACATGTGATTTTTATTAATTGAATGCTTACTGTATTCTAGGCACTATGATGAGCACTTTATATTCATTGTTTTACTTGATCCTTACACCAACCCTATAAAATGATTGTTATTAGCTCCGATTAGCTGATGGGGAAACTGGGGCTTACGGGGTTAAAGAAGCAGACCATGACTGGGCACGGTGGCTCACCCCTGTAATCCCAGCACTTTGGGAGGCCGAGGTGGGCAGATCATGAGGTCAGGAGTTTGAGACCAACCTGACCAACATGGCAACATGGTAAAACCCCGTCTCTACTAAAGATTAAACAATTAGCCCAGCATGGTGGCATGCGCCTATAGTCCCAGCTACTTGGGAGGCTGAGGCAGGAGAATCGCTTGAACTAGGGAGTCAGAGGTTGCAGTGAGCCGAGATCACGCCACTGCACTCCAGCCTGGCTACAGGGCAAGACTCCATCTCAAAAAAAAAAAAAAAGAAGAAGCTGACCATGTTCACAGGAAGCTGGTGACAGCTCAAACACCAGCCCAGGGGAGCTGACTCCACACCACATTTAAAGTGCGTTTATATAATCTCCACATTTGATTCTTGACTACACTCACAGGGACCCAGAAAGGCTAAGTAACTTGCCCAAAGAAACACAACTTGTAAGTGTCATTGTTCGGACTCAAACCTAGGTCTTCAGATCCCAGTTTCAGGGCTTTCCCCTCAGCATCCCTTAGCATCCTTCTGTGCCCTGGGGGGACATCCTCAGTGCCCTCCAGATGCCGGTCTTGAATAGGGCATAGGCTCAGATGGGCAGCTGGGAGCTGAATCTGGGTGCTGGGCTGGTGACAGGGAATTAATGTGAGGGGGGGACCTAAGTGAACAAACTTTAAAAGAGAGGGAACATAATCCTTCCTTTCTAAAAAAGGTATTGGGAGACTTGAGAGTCAGGGCGCCACCTGGTGATCATAAACTTCCAGCCTCTGGAGTCACATCACCCCTTACAAGGAAGCTCTTGCAGCGGCTTTGGGGCGATATTTTTAGCCTCTGGAATGTTTTCACATTCCACGGGGCGGTCCAGCGGACTCTCTGGAAAAAGCATAACATGCAGAAAAATTTTGATTCCGTCCAACTCAACAAATATGGTCTAGGCACCTGCTAGCTGCAAACAATCTGGATGTGGAAAGCAGGAATGAAAAGGACCAATTTCTGCCCTCAAAGTGTTTGCACTCTGCTGGTAGGGGAGGGATCATTGTGGACACAAAAGAGAGGTGTAGATGAGGGTTCTAAGGAAATACAAAAGGGAAGGAGAAAGTATGTGAGGGGAGGGCTGGGGAATCTTTCAGCACAAGGTGTCACTGGAGGCCGGATAGAACTTCGACCAGCAGAGGTAGGAGACCAGAGTTGGTGGGAGCGGTACCGCCCCCATGGGTCCAGAGCATGGCTGGATGTTATCGCTGGTCAAGCCACAAATGCAAGGCCATGACTGCTCTTTCCTCTGCCATTCTTCGGGGTCGTGTCTGCAGCCAGCAACCTTAAGAGATAAGGGAATATCTCCCAAACAGCAGGCTTGCTTACAATAAAAATGATGATGGTGGCCAGGCGTGGTGGCTCATGCCTGTAATCCCAGCACTTTGGGAGGCCGAGGCAGGCAGATCACCTGAAGTCAGGAGTTCAAGACCTGCCTGGCCAACATGGTGAAACCCCGTCTCTACTAAAACTTCAAAAATTAGTCTGGCGTGGTGGCACACACCTGTAGTCCCAGCTACTCGGAAGGCTGAAGTATGAGAATCGCTTGAACCCGGGAGGCGGAGGTTGCACTGAGCCGAGATCATGCCACTGCACTCCAGCCTGGGCAAAAGAGCGAGGCTCTGCCTCAAAAAAAAAAAAAAAAAAAAAGGTGGTGGTGGTGGCAACAGTGGTGGGTTCCCCAAGTTCAGTGCTTCTCAGCTGTGTCACAAACACTGCAGGTGTAATGTCCACCTGCACCCCTCTGTTGTTGAGGACAAGGGGAACAGAGATAACTAGGATGCTCAGGCTGCTTTATCTGTGTCTCAGGAATCCTGTGTCTTCTACCAGCTTCTAAGAAACAACACCAGGCTAGCTTATTGGCGGAGTAAAATCCCAGCCCCTGAGAGGTGTTCTAGGCAGAAGGAACAGTGTGAGCAAAAGCAGTGCCTGCACTATTCAGGGAACAGGGTAGTGCTGCTTGGTTGATTATCTAAGCCTCAGTGCAATGACTTTCAATTGGCCAGAAAGGAAGGCCAGAAACTTGTAACAAGAAGAAATGTGTGGCCCATGCTGTGACCCCGTGATCAGCACTTACGGTTCACAGTCAGATCCTGTTCTGTCTCTAGGCTACTGTAAAAGTACTGCATATATAGACTCAGCTCACATTTTTTTAACATCTATTATATGCCAGGCCCTGGGCTGACACCGGACACAAATCAGCTAATGGCAGAGGCAAAATGCAAAGCAAGAAAGCAGCTGGGTTCCAGGAACTGCAGAATCCTGCCTTGAATCTTATGATTAAATTACTGACCACTCCCTGAGCAGCTACTGTGTACCTGGCAGTATGCTACCATTAGATGCCTGAGCTGGAAGAGACCTTAAGGATCATTTGCTCCAGGCTTCTCATTTTACGGAGGGAGTAACTGAGGCCCAGAGAGGGGATGCGACTTGCCCCAGGTCACACTGCTGGTTGATGATGGGAGTGTCAGGTTTAGGTCTCCTGACACACAATATGGTGTGTTACCACAATACTCTTGACACCATCAGGATGGCACCCAAACAGGAAGCTCCGTGGAGCTGCAGGGCAGGGGGGCTCTGTTCAGGAGCACCGTGGAGCCAGGCCCAGGACATGCACTCACATCTTTGGGCCAAGAGGCTCCCTCCTCTTGGCCTGTTCCCAGGATGGCTCCCACCGGGCTGTCGGAACAGAGGCTACTGGGGTAGTCAGTGAGGTCCCCTCTGGGAGGTGCTTGGCTGGGACTCTGGGTGGCTCTTGAGCTTGTTGATCCAGCCCCCAGGGAGTACCTGGGCCTTTGTCTGAGCCATGAGGCAGTCTGGACTCTGGACAGTTGTTCGCAGTGGCAGGGGTCAGGGGCCACGGTCTGGACCTGATCTGACCTTCACGGTCCAGACCTGGTGAAGGCATTTGACTCTGGCAGAACTCAGCCCTCACCCCTCAGGGAACACCGGCCAGGATCAGACCCCAAACCACCCAGACTTATTTTTGTGTGAAGCCACCCAGGACACTGGTTGGCAAGGCTGAGACCCTTAGGCTAAGTAATTGTGGGCAACTATGGTAGGTGTTCCTGAGGCCATGCCATCAAGAGGCTGCCCACGAGGTGCTGAAGGTGCCCTTGCTGGGACCCATGATGGGGATGTGCAAACCCCCGGAGACCACGCTCTGGGGGAAAATGGGGCCTCATCTGAGTGATTGGACGCCCTGAGCCAGGACAGACTGGGTAATCAGCACTGCGCTGACAGTCCCACTTTGGATAGAATTGGGGCTGGCTCAACAGTAATAACTAACACTTGCAGAGCACCTACTCTGAGCACTATGCCAGGTGCTGTCTGCATTTGTCTCATTTACTTCCTACAATAGCCCTGTGAAGTAGGAGCTGTTAAAACCATCCTCATTTTAGGCCAGGGGCGGTGGCTCACACCTGTAATCCCAGCACTTTGGGAGGCTGAGGCGAGCAGATCACCTGAGGTCAGGAGTTCGAGACCAGCCTGGCCAACATGGTGAAACCCCATCTCTACTAAAAATACAAAAATTAGCCAGGTGTTGTGGCGTGCGCCTGTAGTACCAGCTACTTGGGAGGCCAAGGCAGGAGAACTGCTTGAACCCGGGAGGCAGAGGTTGCAGTGAGCTGAGATCACGACACTGCACTCACTCCAGCCTGGGCAACAGAGCGGGACTCCGTCAAAAAGGAAAAAAAAAATTAGCCAGGCAGTGGCGCATGCCTGTAGTCCCAGCTACTCAGGAGGCTGAGGCAGGAGGATTACTTGTACCCAGGAGGCAGAGGTTGCACTGAGCCAAGATTGCACCACTGCACTCCAGCCTGGGAGACAGAGCGTAACTCCATCTCAAAACAAACAAACAAAAACAAAACAAAACAAAAAAATCCTCACCTTAAAGTGAGGAAACTGAGCCCAAGACACAGGGAGGTTATGTGGCTCATCCAGTGTCACACAGCTAGTAGAAATAGAAATTCCAAATCGGAGCTTTTCACCACTGCATATACCTGAGGCTTCAGCCTTGGTCTAGGAGGAGACAGAACATCAGAGGACTGCCCCTGAATGGCAGGAAAGAGAATGGTCCCAATTTTGTGGGGAGGGTCAGGAGGTAGAGGGCTTGGCAGGAGGCCCCAAGAGTGAGTGGGGCCAGGCAAGAGACCATGAGAGTGGGTGTGGTTGCTGCAGTCCCCAAGATCTGCACTTGGGAGCCTGACTCTGTCTGCTATTTCCATGTCTCCCCTGCTATGCTAGGGAGCCCCTGGAATGGGGGATTTGCCCCCTAACTCCCTATCCTATCCACAGCAGGAGCTTTCTTTTTTTTTTTTGAGACAGAGTCTCGCTCTGTCACCCAGGCTGGAGTGTAATTGTATGTTATCGGCTCACTGCAACCTCCGCCTCCCAGGTTCAAGTGATTCTCCTGCCTCAGCCTCCTGAGTAGCTGGGATTACATGCGCCTGCCACCACACCCAGCTAATTTTTGTATTTTTAGTAGAGATGGGGTTTCACCATGTTGGCCAGGCTGGTCTCAAACTCCTGACCTCAGGTGATGCACCCGCCTCGGCCTCCCAAAGCGTTGGGATTACAGGCATGAGCCACTGAGCCCGGCAGCAGGAGCTTTAATGCAGGAGAATGGCCCCCGAGGGCTGGGCTAGAGTTGGATGATGCTCTGTGCTGAGTGTTTATCTGCATGACCTCCTTACCCCACACGACAGCCTGTAAACTGGCTGACTTGTATTCTATTCAGGCCTTCAACCTATTAGATGAGCCCCACCCACAATTGGAGGGGACGGCAATTGGCTTTCAGTCTACCAATGTATATGTTAATCTCGTCCACAAATACCCTCACAGAAACACCCAGAATCATGTTTGACCAAATATCTAGGCATCCTATGGGCCAGTCAAGTTGACACATAAAATTAACTACCACAGGCAGATACGCAGAGACGAGAGATAGTGAGACAGGAAACAGCTGCCTGTGACTTGCTCCAGGTCATTCAGCTGGACTTCATAGCTGTGAACACACTTTAGTTTTACAGTACCTTTCTCCCCACTTCTTGGGCAAACTTAAACATCTTTCTGTGCCTTACATTGACCCTGTAGTTAAGCAAGGAGGGCCTGGAGCCAAACTGCCAGAATCTGAATCCTAGTTCCACGTGGGTGGGTTTTTAAAAAATAGCCGGAAATTCTGTGACTCTCCCCCCTTCAAGATGTTGGGTCTGTGTCTACTTCTCTTGAATCTGGGCAGGCTTATGACTCAGTTGTAACTAATGGCAGTAACAACACTATATCTCTTCTAGGTCATGTCAAAGCATGGTGGCTCATGTCTGTAATCCCAGCACTTTGGGAGGCCGAGGTGGACAGATCGCCCTGACCAGACTGGAGTTCGAGACCAGCCTGGGCAACATGGCAAAATCCTATCTCTACAAAAATACAAAAAAAAAAAAAAAAAAAAAAAATTTACCTGGGTGTGGTTGCATGAGCCTGTATGTAGTCCCAGCTACTTGGGAGGCTGAGGTGGGAGGATCGCTTGAGCCTGGGAGGCAGAGGTTGCAGTGAGCCAAGATCACACCACTGCAATCCAGCCTGGATGACAGAACAAGACCCTGTCTCAAAAAAAAAAAAAAAAAAAAGGCAATGCAGCTCGTGCCCTATTTGCCAAAATAAAAATACACATGAAGCCCTGAGCCACTGTGGAAGAAGTCTGGCTATTCTGAGGCCACCATGTTTCTGGTCACATTTAGAAGCCACGGAAGCACTCCAGTCAACAGTTCTAGTCTTCAGGTTTTCCCAGGCTAGGCACCCAAGGGATAAGAAATGATTATTCCAGTCCCTCCAGCTATCAAGTCAACCTCAGCATTCAAGGCTTCCCAGCTGAAGTCATGGCACTGTGGAGCAGAAACAAGCCCCTCCTGCTGTGCTCTGGCTGAATTCATGTGTATGATCATGTTTGTTTGTTTGTTTCTGTATTTTATAATGCATTTATTTTATTTTCTGTATTTTAAGATGTATTTTTGACATCTTGGGGCCTGGCAGACCAGGGAAGGGACTGCCCCCTCCAGAGCCAGCTAATTTCTTTTTATTTTTCTTCTTCTGTTTCCTTCCTTCCTTCCTTTCTTTTTTCTTTCTCTTTCTTTCCTTCCTTCCTTCCTTCCTTCCTTTCTTCTTTCTTTCTTTCTTTCTTTCTTTCTTTCTTTCTTTCAAGACAGGGTCTTGCTCTGTCACCCACGCTGGTGTGCAGTGGTGCAAACACAGCTCACTGCATTCTCTAACTCCTGGGGCTCAAGAGATCTTCCTGCCTCACTTTCCCAAGTAGCTGGGACTACAAGTGTGCACCACCATGCCTGGCTAATTTTTTATTTTTTGTTTTTTTGTGAAGATGAGGTCTCACCATATTGCCCAAACTGGTCTTGAACTCCTGGTCTCAAGTGATCCTTCCCCCTCAGCCTCCCAAAGTGCTGGGATTATGAGTCCCTGCACCCAGCTAGGCCAGCTAAATTCTGGAGATGGCAAACAACTTGCTTGTAAGCGTGCCTTTGACATGCAAACCAACCAACCCTAAGTCCATACTCTAAACCGCCTCCTCTATCTGGCTCTTACACTCTACCAGGCGATATTCCTCTGCCTCAGTCATCCCAGGCCCAGGTATTGGGCAATTAGAGACAGTCCCTATACCCCAGAGCCTACTGGAATTATTCAGAGTAGCCAATCCTAAACCTACCTAGCCTGTTTACTCTGCCTCACCCATTGCTTCCCAAAAAACCCACAATGCTTTCCTCTTGCTCCTTCTGCCCCCTGGCCAACCTTGGTGCTTCCCCATGTGTCCTGTGTGGTGTGGGGTGCCTGCTCCTCATGGGAACTGTGAGTAACAAACTATATTTTCAATGTAGTCATCTCCTGAGCTGTTGGGCTTACCATTCCTAAATAAACCCAAAATCTCAAGTACATTTTAAAACATCCTGACCCACAAAACCCATGAGTGTATTAAAATGGTTGTTTTATGCCACTAAGTTTTGGGGCATAAGTTGTTATGCAGTAGTTGTAACTGGAACATATAACTTCCCAGCTATATGATATCCTACAAATTTCTTCACCTCAGCCTTTTCATCAGTATAATAAGATGAACAGAAATGACACTGCCTCATATAGAGCTCCGGTAAGAATTAAATGAAATATAAGTACTTAGAGATTGTTAAAGCAAACTAAATATGGCCTGAGAAAGACCCCGTACTTCTTTATTTATTTATTTATTTATTTATTTATTTATTTCAGATGGAGTCTCACTCTGTTACCCAGGCTGGAGTGCAGTGGCAAAATTTGGGCTCACTGCAACCTCCGTCTCCAAGGTTCAAGTGATTCTCCTGCCTCAGCCTCCTGAGTACCTGGGATTACAGGCATGTGCCACCACACCCGACTAATTTGTTTGTTTGTTTGTTTGTTTTTTGAGACAGAGTCTCGCTCTTTCAGGCTGGAGTGCAGTGGCACAATCTCGGCTCACTGCAACCTCTGCCTCCCAGGTTCAAGCAATTCTCCTGCCTCAGCCTCCCAAGTAGCTGGGACTACAGTTGTGTGCCACCACGCCCAGCTAATTTTTGTATTTTTAGTAGAGACGGGGTTTCACCATGTTGGCCTCGATGGTCTTGATCTCTTGACCTCATGATCTGCCTGCCTCAGCCTCCCGAAGTGCTGAGATTACAGGCATGAGCCACCGTGCCCAGCCTAATTTTTGTATTTTTAGTAGAGATGGGGTTTCACCATGTTGGCCAGGCTGGTCTCAAACTCCTGGCCTCAGGTGATCTGCCCGCCTTGGCCTCCCAAAGTGCTGGGACTACAGGCATGAGCCACCTGCAGCCACCAATATTGTTTTCTAAAAGAGCTTTGACACCCAGGTCACTGGTTCCTAGGGCATCCCTGGATTGCAAGACAAAACTTGCTGTCTTGAGATTCTTCGTCCTTCTTCCTACTAGTCTTCTCATTCCCCACTATATCAGAGTCCAGTCTCCACACAGTCATTTGGACAGGGAAAGTTTGATACAAAGACTCACTGTAACCAGGAGTTGGAGTACTGAAGGATTGGCTCATAAGACAAGGAGAATGCTAAAGAATAAGGACTAGAAGATATAAGGGGCAGCTCCTAGGCCCTAGGGCTGAGATAGACACGCAAAAACGAGCTCCTTCCCCACCCTTCCTCCAGGGCTGAAATCCAGACCTCATTGGAGAGGATGGGGCTGTGGCTCACTGGAGGGCAAAGAAGTCATTGTGGTGCTGCACCGGTGGAAGTTGCTAGAAATCTGCCATTTAGACGTGCTGGGGAAGTTGCTCACAGGGAGGTACTGCATCTCAAAACCTGCTGCAAAGCCACCCAAAGAGGTGCCGAGGGAAGCTCTTAGCCATGGTGTGTTGCTGACTGCCACGCGTTGTAGGACCCAGGCACTGAAGAAGCTGCTCACACCACAGGAGCCCATGCTGCGGGAGCCTGGGCTGGAAAACCAGATGTGCTCCAGGGGCCGGGCCATGGAGGAACCTCAAACATTTCAAGAGGTCGGACATGGTGGTACACACCTGTAATCCCAGCACACAATTAGCTGAGCATGTTGGCACATGCCTGTAGTCCCAGCTACTTGGGAGGCTGAAGTGGGAGGATCCCTTGAGCCCAGGAGGTTGAGGTTGCAGTGAGCCATGATCACACCATTGCACCCCAGCCTGGGTGACAGAGTAAAACCCTGTCTCAAAAACAAACAAACCAAAAAAACCCACAGGAGCCTAGTGAGAGGCGCACACAAGAAACCAAGGAGATGAACTCCTAAATCCCTGCCTCCTGCAGTGTCCCGCTAGCTCCCTCTACTGACAAAGCTGAGCATTGTGTTAGCTGGAAAAGAAAAAGTACAGGGCTCCTCTCCAGGATCACGGAACTGTACAACAGAGGGTGCATTTGTTGCTGAGAGGCAACAAGTTGATAACTGGCACAGTGGATCAACGCTCAGTTTCCATATCCACTCCTATATACATTTGAATTTCCATGCAATATTGAAACAACTCCATATTTCCACCTAAAGAAGACCAACTGTCTTTCTTATAAATGAAGAAATTCTCATCCTCTCTCCAAAATGAGAAGACACACAGTCCCAACAATCGTTGCATCACTGGCTCTACTAAATACTTATCAAATGCAGTCATAGTCTCTATTATTTTTTACCTAAAGACTAAATTGTAACATTAGCTTGCATGCAACAACTTACATAGGAAATAAAAATGGAGAGAAAGAGAAACAAAAAATTTGGTGCTGTGATTTGAATGCTTGTGTCCCTCCAAATTATGTTGAAATCGTAACCCCATAAGGTGATGGTATTAGGAGGTAGGGACTTCTGGGAGGTGATTATGTCATGAGGGCAGAACCCTCATTAATGGAATAAATGTCCTATAAAAGAGGCCCCAGAGAGATGTCTTGCCCTTCCACTGTGCGAGGACACAACAAGAAGGTGCCATCTATGAATTAGGAAATAGGCCCTTACCAGACAATGAATCTGACAGTGCCTTGATTTTGGACTTCCAGCCTCTAGAATAGTAAGAAATAAATATCTGTTGTTTAGTGAAGGGGTAGCCTGCCCCTCCACACCTGTGGGTATTTCTAGTCGGGTGGGACGAGAGACTGAGAAAAGAAATAAGACACAGAGACAAAGTATAGAGAAACAACAGTGGGCCCAGGAGACCGGCACTCAGCACACCAAGGACCTGCACCGGCACCGGCCTCTGAGTTCCCTCAGTTTTTATTGATTATTATTTTTATTATTTCCAGCAGAAAGGAATGTAGTAGGAGAGCAGGGTGATAATAAGGAGAAGGTCAGCAAAAAACATGTGAGCAAAAGAATCTATGTCATAATTGAGTTCAAGGGGAGGTACTATGCCTGGATGCGCAGGTAGGCCAGATTTATGTTTCTCTCCACCCAAACAACTCAGCGGAGTAAAGAATAACAAGGCAGCATTGCTGCAAACATGTCTCGCCTCCCACCATAGGGCAGTTTTTCTCCCATCTCAGAATTGAACAAAAGTACAATCGGGTTTTATACCAAGACATTTAGTTCCCAGGGGCAGGCAGGAGACAGTGGCCTTCCTCTATCTCAACTGCAAGAGGCTTTCCTCTTTTACTAATCCACCTCAGCACAGACCCTTTATGGGTGTCAGGCTGGGGGATGGTCAGGTCTTTCTCATCCCACGAGGCCATATTTCAGACTATCACATGGGGAGAAACCTTGGACAATACCCCGCTTTCAAGGGCAGAGGTCCCTGTGGCTTTCCGCAGTGCATTGTGTCCCTGGTTTATTGAGTCTAGAGAATGGCGATGACTTTTACCAAGTATACTGCTTGTAAACATTTTGTTAACAAGGCACATCCTGCACAGCCCTAGATCCCTTAAACCTTGATTTCATACAACACATGTTTTTGTGAGCTCCAGGTTGGGTCAAAGTGGCTGGGGCAAAGTGTCTGGGGCAAAGCTACAAATTAACAACATCTCAGCAAAGCAATTGTTTAAAGTACAGGTCTTTTTTCAAAATGGAGTCTCTTATGTCTTCCCTTTCTATATAGACACAGTAACAGTCTGATCTCTCTTTCTTTTCCCTACAGTTTAGAAGCTAGAAGCTACCTGCTGGCTGGGCATAGTGGCTCAGGCCTGTAATCCCAGTATTTTGGAAGCCCAAGGTAGAATGATCGCTTGAGGCCAGGAGGTTGAGACCAGCCTGGGCAATAGAACAAGATCTCATCTCTACACCCCACCCACCCCCCACAAAAAAGAAGCAGCAGCAGCATTAGCAGCAGCAGCTACCTAGTCTATGATATTTTGTTATAGCAGCCCCTGAACAGACTGAGGCAGCATGTAAAAAAGTCCCACATATACATAACAAACAGAAAGAAAATATGCAAAACTACTACTATAGTCCAGGTGGCCGGTCACAAGACCAGGCTAGTAATCAGTCACAAGGCCATAATTGATATCTATGCCTTCCTTCTTTCATTACTCATTCCCTATTTCCCCTAATTTTAGCTAGAACCGCAGATGAGTGAATTTTTTTACCTGTTGAAGTAACCCAAAGCTTCATTTCTTTTTTTTTTTTTTTTTTGAGATGGAGTCTCCTTCTGTCGCCCAGGCTGGAGTGCAGTGGTGAGATCTTGGCTCACTGCAGCCTCCACCTCTCGGGTTCAAGCGATTCTCCTGCCTCAGCCTCCCGAGTAGGACTACAGGCATGCGCCATCATGTCTGGCTAATTTTTGTATTTTTTAGCAGAGGTGGGATTTTACCATGTTGGCCAGGCTTGCTTGAACTCCTGAACTCAAGTGATCCACCCATCTCGGCCTCCCAAAGTGCTGGGATTACAGGCATAAGCCACCACACCCGGTCTAAAGTTTCATTTCTGGAAGGCCTGAGATGTCAATCTTCCTGCCTTCTTTTGGCTACTAGTTTCCCATTGACCTTTACTACTGGGCATGGAGGTACCACTTGGTACACCCTGAGGATCCTCTGGTTTCCAGACATAGTCCTCCTATTCACATGTAGCAGACAGACCGTAAGGTAGTTCCCCACTATGTCTGTTTTCTGGTATTCACATTTTTGGGTTTTTTGTTTGTTTGTTTGTTTGTTTTGTTTTGTTTTGAGATAGAGTTTTGCTCTGTCGCCCAGGTTGGAGTGCAGTGGGGAGATCTTGGCTCACTGCAACCTCCGCCTCCTGGATTCAAGCTAATCTCCTGCCTCAGCCTCTCAAGTAGCTGGGATTACAGGTGCATGACACCACGCCTGGCTAATTTTTTGTAGTTTTAGTAGAGATGGGGTTTCACCATGTTGGCCAGGCTGGTCTTGAACTCCTGACCTCAAGTGATCCACTCGCCTTGGCCTCCCAAAGTGCTGGGATTACAAGCATGAGCCACCGTGCCCGGACTGGTATTCACACTTTTATGTGTTCCCCACACCTTGAGTAGGAACAGGACCTGAGAGTGACTGCTAACCAGAAGGAGCCCAGGCCACGGCAAAGGTGATGGTACTCCCATGGTTATATTATGTGATGTCATACTCCCATCGTTATGTTATGCCAGTCTATGAGTCTGTCTTGCTTGCAGACTTGCTCTAGAGACTCTCCTTGCTGGCTTGATGAAGTAAGCGGCCATTAACGAAAGCCCATCTGGCAAACAACTGTGGAACCCCCCGAGGAGCTGTGAACAGCCTCCAGCTAGCAAGAAATCATGGCTGGGCGCGATGGCTCATGCCTCTAATCCCGGCACTTTGGGAAGCCAAGGCGGGCAGATAACCTGAGGTCGGGAGCTCGAGAACAGACTGACCAACATGGAGAAACCTCATCTCTACTAAAAATACAAAATTAGCCAGGCGTGGTGGCACATGCCTGTAATCCCAGCTACTTGGGAGGCTGAGGCAGGTGAATCACTTGAACTTGGGAGGCAGAGGTTGCAATGAGCTGAGATCACGCCATTGCACTCCAGCCTGGGCAACAAGAACAAAACTCCATCTCAAAAAGAAAAAGAAAAAGAAGAGAAATCAGGCCCTAGTCCTACAGCAAGGAAATGAATTCTGCCAACACTTTGAATGAGCTCGGAAGAGGCTTCTTCCCCTGCCAGGCCTCCAGGCTCCCAGGTGCAGCCTTGGCCAACACCTTGATTACAGCCTGTGAGTCCTGAGCAAACAACCCAGCTGAGCCCTGCCCACTTTCCTGACCCACAGAAACTGTGGATCAATAAATGGGTGTTGTTTTAAGCCAGTAAGTTTGTGGCAATTTGTTACAAATTTTCTACTGTAGTAGAAATTTGTTACAAATTTTCTACAGTAGTAGAAAACTCACCTGGTGCAGTAGCTCACGCCTGTAATCCCAGCACTTTGGGAGGCCGAGACGGGTGGATCACCTGAGGTCAGGAGTTCGAGACCAGCCTGGCCAACATGGTGAAATCCCATCTCTACTAAAAATACAAAAATTAGCAGGGCATGGTGGCGTGCACCTGTAATCCTAGCTACTCGGGAGGCTGGGGCATGAGAATCGTTTAAACCTGGGAAGCAGAGGTTGCAGTGAGCTGAGATCGTGCCACTGAACTCCAGCCTGGGTGACAGAGTGAGACTCGGTCTCAAAAAAAAAAATTCTGCCAGTGGGTTACTAGAGATAGTAGTAAGTGGATCCACTCTCACTTCTACCCTTGATTCCTGGATTCATGAGTTCTAGCTATGGAAGAGAGAGCGTCAAATAATGATTCAAAGTATATATTGCATGTTGTAAGACAGAATCCATCCTTTCTGTATCTTGTCTCCTGAATAGCACTGTAACTGAGTCTTCAGTAAACCATTCCACCTTTCCCTTCGTTTTTTTGTTTGTTTGTTGTTGTTGTTGTTGTTGTTTGAGATGGAGTTTTGCTCTTGTTGCCCAGGCTGGAGTGCAATGGTGTGATCTCACCACAACCTCCACCTCCCCAGTTCAAGCCATTCTCCTGCCTCAGCCTCCCAAGTAGCTGGGATTACAGGCATGCGGCACCATGCCCAGCTAATTTTGTATTTTTAGTAGAGACGGGGTTTCTCCATGTTAGTCAGGCTGGGCTCAAACTCCCGACCTCAGGTGATCTGCCCAGCTCGGCCTCCCAAAGTGCTGGGATTACAGGCGTGAGCAACCGTGCCGGGCCCTCCATTCCACCTTTTAACTAGCCCAGCTATTTTCAGGTGATGGAGTAGGTGGTAAAACTAGGTAATTGCAGCTGGGCGTGGTGGCTCATGCCTGTAATCCCAGCACTCTAGAAAGCCGAGGCGGGCGGATCACAAGGTCAGGAGATCGAGACCATCTTGGCTAACATGGTGAAACCCCGTCTCTACTAAAAATAAAAAATTAGCTGGACGTGGTGGTGGATGTCTGTAGTCCCAGCTACTCGGGAGGCTGAAGGTAGGAGAATGGCATGAACCCAGGAGGCGAAGGTTGCAGTAAGCCGAGATTGCGCCACTGCACTCCAGCCTGGGCGACAGAGCAGGACTCCATCTCGAAATAACAACAACAACAACTAGTTAACTGCATGGCCATGAACTCATTGCTGTGAAATGAGTTATCTGACCAGAAGTATTGTCATGGGGAATCCCATGATGGTAAATAAGGCATTCTGTGAGTCCATGGGTGCTGTTTCTGGCAGAAGCATAATGGGCAAGGAAGGCAAATCCATATTCAGAATATGTGTCTATTGCAAAGAGGACAAATCTCAGCCCCTCCATGATAAAAGAGGTGCAGTGTAATGAACTTGCCACAGGTGGCTGGTTGGTCCCCTCTGTGAGTGGTGCCATATTGGAGGGCTTTGTATGGGTCTCGGCTGTTGGCAGATTAGGCACTCAACAGTGATGTTATCTAGGTCAGCTTTGGAAAGGTGAAGTTCACAGAACTGAATCCCTGGGCAGCCTCCATCTATGCCACCATGGCCACTTTGTTTATGGGCTCATTGCACAAGAACTTGGGAGGCGAGTGAAAGGGGCTGACAGACATCTAGAGCAGGCTGTCAATTCTCCTGCTCTCTGTCATGTACAGTCCTAGCAGGCCAGACACGGTGGCTCAAGTCTGTAATCCCAGCACTTTGGGAGACCAAGTGGGCAGATTGCTTGAGCTCAGGAGTTCAAGACCAGCCTGGGCAACATGAGAAAACCCCATCTCTACAAAAAATACAAAAATTAGCTGGGCGTGGTGACATACACCTGTAGTCCCAGCTACTCGGGGGGCTGAGGCAGGAGGATGGCTTGAGCTGAGGAGGGGGAGGTTGCAGAGAGCCGAGATCGTGCCACTGCACTCCAATCTGAACGACAGAGCCAGACCCTGTCTCAAAAACAAAACAAAACAAAACGAAAAAACAGAAAACACCCTAGCAGATCTTGATAATTTTGACATTCCACAAAACATGACAATGGTCTATTACATTGACAATATTATGCTAAGTTGGTCTGATAAGCTGAAAATAACACATACTTTAGATGCCTTAGTAAAACTTACGTGACCTGGAGGGTAGGAGATAAACTCCATGAAAATTCAGGGTCGGCCAGGCGCGGTGGCTCACGCCTGTAATCTCAGCACTTTGGGAGACCGAGGCAGGTGGACGACCTGAGCTCAGGAGTTCAAGACCAGCCTGACCAACATGGTGAAACCCTGTCTCTACTAAAAATACAAAAATTAGCTGGGTGCAGTTGCAGGCGCCTGTAATCCCAGCTACTCGGGAGGCTGAGGCAGGAGAATCTCTTGAACCCAGGCAGCAGGGGTTGCAGTGAGCTGAGATTGAGCCACTGCACTTCAGCCTGGTCAATAGAGTGAGACTCTGTCTCAAAAAAAAAAAAAAAATTCAGGGGCTGCCCATGTTAATGAAGTTTCTGGCACAATCAATGGCTTTTTTTTTTTTTTGAGACGGAGTTTCGCTCTTGTTGCCCAGGCTGGAGTGCAATGGCGCAATCTCAGCTCACAGCAACCTCCGCCTCCCGGGTTCAACCCATTCTCCTTCCTCAATCTCCAGAGTAGCTGGGATTACAGGCATGCGCCACCACACCCGGCTAATTTTGTATTTTTTAGTAGAGACGGGGTTTCTCCATGTTGGTCAGGCTGGTCTCGAACTCCGGACCTCAGGTGATCTGCCCACCAAGGCCTCCCAAAGTGCTGGGATTACAGGCGTGAGCCACCGCGCCCGGCTTCAATGGTTTAACCATCTGAAAATAGGACTTCTATGGTGACAGACACCTACACTTCACACCATCTACCTTGACAAAAGAGGCACAATGCTTGGTAGATCTTTTCTGATTTTGGAAGCAACATACCACATCTGAGTGTACTACTTCAACGTATTTATAGAGTCCCCTCCATGGCTAACAGTTTTGAATTGGGACCAGAGCAAGAGAAGGCTCTGTACTAAGTTCAGTGTGCAGTACAAGCTACTCTTGTGGGCTTTATGTGAGGCTTTATGATCCAGCTATTCTGGGTCTTTTGTGGTTCCATATAAATTTTAGGTTTTTTCTTTTTTTTTTTTTTTTTGAGACGGAGTCTCGCTCTGTTGCCCAGGCTGGAGTGCAGTGGAGTGATCTCGGCTCACTGCAAACTCCGCATCCCTGATTCAAGCTATTCTACCTCAGCCTCCCGTGTTTTTTTCTAATGCTGTGAAGAATGTCATTGGTATTTTGATTGATAGGGATTGCATTAAATCTGTAGATTGCTCTAAGTAGTATGGACATTTGAACAATAACGATTCTTTCAATCCATGAACATCGAATCACTTTCCAGTTTTCTGTGTCCTCTTCAATTTCTTGCATTGATGTTTCATAGTTTTTATTGTAGAAATCTTTCACTTCTTTGGTTAATTTCTAGGTATTATTTTATTTTATTCGTAGTAGTCGCTTTTTTAAAGAAACGAATGCATGAGAATAAATATAGTCCTGGTTGAATTTTACTCACAGAACTGCTACAGCCCTCTTGGGTCCATGAGGAGAGATACTGCCCATGTGCTGAGTAAGCAGAGCACAGAAATGAATGACACCATTGCCCTGCAGAATGAGCCATTCCAGAAATCTCCCTGCCTCTGGACTTCATGATATGTAAGAAAATAAGCTTCTCCTTGTGTAATCCAGTTTAGTTGGTTCGGTATTCTCTGTTTACCCTCTCTTGATCAACTTTCCGCCATTTTTTCCACTCTGCTCTTGCCCTGGGGGGCTGACCTGTTTCAGTTACATTAGGGACTTCCCTTCTCCTCTGGCTTTCAACTGGGTTTGGCCAATAAAACACACCCACAAGAGATGGGAGGGAGAGAAATGAGTTAGAAAATGTTTCCTGCCAGAACCTTGAGTGATGACATTGGGTTGTCTGTTACTTGAAGTTAAAAGCATCCTGATGATGTACGTGTTCTCTGTCTTCTAGGTGGCAATTTATATATTATTTATTTATTTATTTCCCCCAGCTTTACTGAGGTGTGATTGACAAACAGAACCAACATGGTGAAACCTCGTATCTACTAAAAATACAAAAAAATTAGCTGGGCGCGGTGGTGGGAACCTGTAATCTCAGCTACTCGGGAGGCTGAGGCCGGAGAATCACTTGAACCTGGGAGGCAGAGGTTGCAGTGAGCCGAGATTGCACCATTGTACTCCAGCCTGGGCAACAAGAACAAAACTCTGTCTCAAAAAAAGAAAAAAAAAAAAAGAACATGTGTATATTTAAGGTTACAGCATGCCGTGTCAATACCTTGTAAGTATACCTTGTGTAATGATTCTCACAATCAAGCTAATTAACATACTTGTCACCTGACATAGTTACTTTTTTGTGTGTATGGGTGAGACGTGAACATTTAGGATCTATTCCCCTAGCAAATTTCAAGTATATACTATTATTATGTATAGTTGCCATACTGTACATTAGATCTCCAGAACTTTTTCATCTTATAACTGAAAGCTTGTACTTTTGACCAACACCTTCCCATTCCACCACTCGCTACGTGCTGGCAACACCATTCCTCTACTCTCTGTTTCTGTAAGTTCAACTATTTTGGACTCCACATATAAGTGATATCACGTAATATTTGCCTTTCTGTGGCTGGCTTGCCTCATTTAGCATAATGTCCTCCAAGTTTACACATGCTGGTACAAATGGCACAAATCCCTTCTTTTCAAAAAAATAAATAAATAAATTGAAGAGACATAAATAAGTAGAAAGATATCCCAAGCTCATGGAATGGAATTATTAAAGTATGCATTTATATTATATTTTTATATATATATAATATTATATTGATATATAATCAGTAGATGCTGTTCAATAGTTGTTTACTCTGCTTGCCATACTGCTTAACCTTGATTTGCTAGTTCTTAGTAAACACTTATTTGACTGACTGGTGTATTTTTGGTTACTTTTAATTTTGATATAATCTTTCTTTTTTTTTTTTTTTTGGAGACAGAGTTTCGCTCTTGTTGCCCTGGCTAGAGTACAATAGCACGATCTTGGCTCACTGCAACCTCCACCTCCTGGGTTCAACTGATTCTCCTGCCTCAGCCTCCCCAGGGATTACAGGTGTGCCCCACCACAGCTGGCTAATTTTTGTATTATTAGTAGAGACGGGGTTTCACCATGTTGGCCAGGCTGGTCTTGAACTCCTGACCTTAGGTGATCCACCTGCCCTGGCCTCCCAAAGTGCTGGGATTACAGGTGTAAGCCACCACGCCCGGCCGATATAATTTTAAATTTACAAAAGTGTTGTAAGAATGATTCAAGAAATTTCCATGTGACTATTATTTTGATATTCTCTCTCTTTCCCTTTCTCTCTCTTTCAGAGCAGGCTATCTTTCATTCTGAACCACTTGAGATTGAATTGGAAACATCATGTCCTTTAACTCCAAATACTTCAGTGTGTATTTCCTAAGAACAAGGGCATTCCCTTGCAGAACTTCAGCATGATTATCAAAATCAGAAGATTTCAATTGATATAATACTCTCTTAACTCACAGTCCATGTTCAAATTTCAACAACTGTCAAATAATGTCTTTTATTGCTATTTCTTTTTGCCCAGCCCAATCTAGGATCACACATTACATTTACTTTTCATGTCTTTTTAGTTTCCTTCAATCTGGAACTATTCCTCAGTCTTCCTTTGTTTTTCTTGACCTTGACATTTTTGAGGAATACAGGCCAGTTCTTTTGTATTTATTTATTTATTTTTAGAGACAGGGTCTGGCTGTGTTGCCCAGGCTGGTCTCGAACCCCTGACCTCAAGCAATCCTCTTGCCTCAGCCTTCCAATGTGCTAGAATTGCAGGCATGAGCCATTGTGGCTGGCCAGTTCTTCTTTTCTTTTTTTTTTTTTTTTGAGACAGAGTTTTGCCCTTGTTGCCCAAGCTGGAGTGCAGTGGTGCAATCTCGGCTCACTGCAACCTCCGCCTCCCGGGTTCAAGCTATTCTCCTGCCTCAGCCTCCCTAGTAGCTGGGATTACCGGCGTGCGCCACTAAGCCTGGGGTAATTTTTTGTATGTTTAGTAGAAACGGGATTTCACCATGTTAGCCAGGCTGGTCTTGAACTCCTAACCTCAGGTGACCCGCCCACCTTGGCCTCCCAAGGTGCTGAGATTACAGGCGTGAGCCACCATGCCTGGCTGCCTGGCCAGTTCTTTTAGAGAATATCTTTCAGTTTGGATTCATCTGATGTTTCCTTCTGATTTGATCCAGACTGATTACAGTTGTTTTTTTTTTTTTGGAGACGGAGTCTTGCTCTGTCACCCAGGCTTGAGTGCAGTGGTGCGATCTGGGTTCACTGCAACCTCTGCCTCCCAGATTCAAGCGATTCACCTGCCTCAGCCCCCTGAGTAGCTGGGACTACAGGCACGTGCCACCACACCCGGATCATTTTTTGTATTTTTAGTAGAGACAGGGTTTTTGCCATGTTGGCCAGGATAGTCTCGAACTCCAGACCTCATGATCTGCCTGCCTCTGCCTCCTAAAGTGCTGGGATTACAGGCGTGAGCCACTGCCCCCAGCCTGACTGATTATGTATTTTTTAGCAGGTATATCACAGAAGTGGTGCTGTGTCTTTCCCAGTGCATTGTATCAGGAGGCACATTATGATCACTTGCCCCAGCATTGGTGATGTTAACTTTGATCTTTGATTAACTTGGTGTCTGCTAGGTCTCTCCACTGTAGTCACTACTTTTTTCTTTAGAATTAATAAGTAATTTGTGAAGAGATACTTTTTAGACTATATAAGTATCCTGTTAATCAATAAACTTTCACCCACTAATTCTAGTAGCCACTGATGATTTTCTAACTATGTCATTCCTTCTACATTTATTAGTGAGCATTCTACTGTAAGGAAGGGCTTTCTTCTTTCCCCTGTTTATTTACTGATTGATATTATTGTGGACTTAAGCATTCTTATTTTATTACATTATAATTTATTACTGTCATATTTTATTTTGATGCCTAATTGCCTCACCTTTGGCCAGTGGGAGCCCTTTTAACCTGACTCCTGGTCCTTTGACATGTCTCCATTATTCTTTGAGAACCTCCTTACTTTCTGGCACAACAAGATGTTCCAGGTTCATCTTGAATTTTCTCAACTTCATTCTAGAATCAACCATTTCTCCAAGGATCCATAGTCCCTTTTTGTAGAGAATGGTGATTAAGAAGTCAATATCTGGGTGCTAAGTGTGGTTATTCCCACTAGACTATCATTGTTTCTAGGCCTTCTTCACCAACAGAGCTGGGGAGTGCACGTGTGTGTGAACGTGATTGTTCATATACATATATATGCATATATGTACATGTATGCGAATATATATACATATATATAGAGAGAGATATATAGATATACATTTATGGCTGTATTTACTTTTAGAGACAGGGTCTTGCTCTGTCACCCAGGGTAGAGTGCAGTGGCACAACCATAGCTGACTGTAGCCTCAAACTCCTGGGCTCAAGCAATCGTCCCACCTGAGCCTCCTGAGTGGTTGGGATTACAAACGCAAGCCACTGCACCCAGCTATATTTATTTTTGTATCTATTTATCTATATCTTTAAAACCATGAGTTCATACTAGCTATGGATTGAATTGTGTTCCCTCGAAATTCATATGTTGAAGCCCTAACTTCCAGTGTGACTCCATTGGGAACAAGGAAGTAATTAAGATTAAACGAGGTGGTAAGGGTGAAGCCCTGATTCAACAGGATTAGTGTCCTTGGCCAGGCACGGTGGCTCACACCTGTAATCTCAGCAATTTGGGAAGCGGGGACGGGCGGATCACTTGAGGAAAGGAGTTCGAGACCAGCCTGGCCAACATGGTGAAACCCCGTCTCTACTAAAAATACAAAATTAGCAGGGCATGGTGGCACGCACCTGTAATCGCAGCTACTTGGGAGGCTGAGGCAGGAGAATCACTTGAACCGGGGAGGCAGAGGTTGCAGTGGCCGAGATCTCACCACTACACTCTAGGCTAGGCAACAGAGCAAGACTGTCTAAAAAAAAAAAAAAAAAAAAAAAAAAAAAAAGATAAGGATGAATGTCCTTGTGAGAAGAGAAGAGACCCCAGAGCTTACTCACAAATGCTCTCTCTGTCTCTCTTTCAGCATGTGAGAACACAGTGAGAAGGTGGCCATCTACTAGCCAAGAAGAGAGCCCTCACCAGAAATGGAATTGGCTGGCATCTTAAGCTGGGACTTCCCAGCCTTCAAAGCTGTAAGAAAATAAATGTTGTTTAAGCCACCCAGTCTACGGTATTTTGTTACAGCAGGCTAATACAATACTGACCTTTAATTCTAATCTACATGAATAGTGTACTTTTTTAGTGCTTCTATAATGTACTATTTTTCTTTTTTCTTTTCTTTTTTTTTTTTTTTGAGAGAGGGTTTTGCTCTCGTTGCCCAGGCTAGAGTGCAGTGGCACAATCTCGGTTCACTGCAACCTCCACCTTCCAGTTTCAAGCGATTCTCCTGCCTCAGCCTCCCAAGTAGCTGGGACTACAGGCGCCCACCACCACGCCCAGCTAATTTTTTTGTATTTTTAGTAGAGATGGCATTTCACCATGTTGGTCAGGCTGTTCTCGAACTGCTGACCTCGTGATCCACCTGCCTCAGCCTCCCAAAGTGCTGGGATTACAGGCGTGACCCACCGCGCCCAGCATGTACCATTTTTCTATAAGGACTTTGCTATTTTTTGCCTGTCCAGATTGTCAGTTGATAGAAGACGGCTATAGTCTAGTTGCCTTATGTAATGTCATAAGCAGAAGGGGCTTTCTTAAAAAGTTTAGAATGCCCATGATTATTTATCAAGAAAATCAGAGTTAATTCAAAAGTTGCACTGTTGCACGTCAGTTGAGTGTAAAAGTTCTCTCTGCTTTGCCCAGAACAGGACAAATAGCAATAAGAAACCCATGGGAATAAGTGTCAGCCCCATTAGGGAACCATAACTGTCCAGCTGCTTGAACCATTCCTGCAGGATAGAAAGAGGGAAGGAGTCCAATGCTGGTTTAGTGTCTATAGCAAGGTGTATATTAAGAACTCAGCCTACAGTACCTCAATTCATCTTCACAGCAACACTGAAAAGTGGTGTGATTATTCTCATTTTAAAGACAAGAAAAATAGGCCAGGCTGGGTGGCTCACGTCTGTAATCCCAGCACTTTGGGAGGCCGAGGCAGACAGATCACGAGGTCAAGAGATAGAGACCATCCTGGCCAACATGGTAAAACCCTGTCTCTACTAAAAATACAAAAATTAGCTGGGCGTGGTGGCACACGCCTGTAGTCCCAGCTACTCAGGAGGCTAAGGCAGGAGAATCACTTGAATCTGGGAGGCGGAGGTTGAAGTGAGCTGAGATCGGGCCACTGCACTCCAGCCTGGTGACAGAGCAAGACTCTGTCTCAAAACAAAGAAAAAAAAAGACAAGAAAATAGGCAGAGGAATTAAGTCATTTGCTTAAGGTAAAACAGCTAAAACCCCCTTCCTAGACTTTACTTCCTTTGAGGGTAAAAACCAGTTCTGAGTTGAACCATATTTGAGCCCAAGACAAAAGAAAAAATATATGTCCTATATGAATTTACCTTCCATATTTTGAACCAAATAGAAAAAGTGGATAAAAGCATTCCAATAAAAAAAAGGCTACATATAAAGTTCCATGTTATTCAATCTGTTCACATGTTATTGTCAACTCTCATAAAGCCACTTATCAGGACACGCAGTGGCAGTCTGCCTGGGAACCATGGGCTGATTGGTAATGACTGTTCCCATTGCAAAATAATGCAAGGTCATAAACAATAGCCTGCCTATATTTTAAATGTTGATGTTCTATTCATCATGGATTTTTTGCATTAATTTTGATTTTTAAAAATATTGGGTTAAGACATTATTTATCTTGGGTTTCCTAATTTTTTGGTGCCCTCTTAAATTTTATGCCTGAAGGGAGTTCCTCACTAAACTCACTTTAATCTAGGCCCTGGGTAAACTCAAGTTTGGGCCTGAATTTCATGAGGTTTCCATTCCCCAGAGTTGACTTTCTCTAAACAGGGCCCTGTCCTGGGTGATGACTGTCTCCAGCACCATTCTGTGGGTCTCAGATGACTCCACTTCTGGTGAGGCTTACATGGCCCACACAATGGTGGAATGCCCCATCTTCTCACCAGAAGTATTCAATCACAAAGCTGTAACAATAGAAATGGTTCCATCGTGTGGTAAGCACATGGTCACATGCCTGCAAAAATGTTTGGAGATACCAGATACGCTCCACCCAGCCTTAGTCACATCTGAGCCAGAAACCACAAGTTCCCAATTCCTACCTCGGGATGCTCATCTAAGCTCATGGCATCAGAGTTCCTAGGTTCACCCAGCACCGATATGCCAAGAGGCTTCCCCATTGGTTAGAATGGGCCAGTGGGAGTCACTGGCTCAGAAGCCAGCCTTTGGTTTAGGAGCCTCCACAGTTCCCTCCTTAGCCAAGTAATTGGCTGAAAGTCTCTGCACCAATACTTTCCACTGGAGATGAACATTGCTGATTTCTTTATTCTTTTCAACAGTTCCCCAGGGCTTGAGGAAAAGTGAAGAGAAGCCACTGTAAAAACCTTTTTAACGGGCCGGGTGCTGTGGCTCATGCCTGTAATCCCAGCACTTTGGGAGGCTGAGGTGAGAGGATCACGAGGTCAATAGATCGAGACCATCCTGGCCAACATGGTGAAACCCTGTCTCTACTAAAAATACAAAAATTAGCCGGGCATGGTGGCCTGCACTTATAATCCCAGCTACTCAGGAGGCTGAGGCAGGAGAATTGCTCAAATCCAGGAGGCAGAGGTTGCAGTGAGCCAAGATCGTGCCACTGCACTCCAGCCTGACGACAGAGTGAGACTCCGTCTCAAAAAAAGCAAACAAACAAATAAAAAACCTTTTAGTGGCCGGGCATGGTGGCTTATGCCTGTAATCCCAGCACTTTGGGAGGCCGAGGCAGGTGGATTACCTGAGGTCAGGAGTTCAAGACCAGTCTGGCCAACATGGTGAAACCCCATGTCTAATAAAAATACAAAAATTAGCCAGGTGTGGTGGTGCATGCCTGTAGTCTCAGCTACTCGGGAGGCTAAGGCAGGAGAATCACTTGAACCCAGGGGCAGAGGATGTAGTGAGCTGAGATGGTGCCACTGCATGCCAGCTTGGGTAACAGAGTGAGACTCTGTCTCAAAAAAACAAAACAGAAAACTCTTTTAGCCACAGCACAACAACACTTACTGATGCTGTTTTTGTGCAGAAGGACAGAGAGAGGAACTGGAGATCACGGGGTGAGGATGAATAGCTCCCAAGCATCCCCTTCACCCTGCAAGAAGGAATTCACAAAGCCCCATGTGCTGGCTCTTCCCCTTCCCACCCAGAATTTTTACAGAAGAAAAATCAAGCTTAAATGGATAAGAGGTCAGCTATGAAGTAAAAAGGAAGTCAGGGAGACCCAGGAGCCTTTCCTGAGCATTGCTGAACAAGTGCATTGCTGAACAGGTGCACGAACACTTCATCTTCCAAGGACAAAACAAGCATTTATCAGAGGCCCACTGGACACCCTGCATCCACTCCTGCCCCCTCAAATCCAAGTTCCAAACTGCAGCCAGAGTGACCTTCTAAAAACACAAACTTGTCATGATGATGAAATTTGCTAAGTGCTGACTGACACTACTGGTACGTGGTAAGTACTATAAAATGCCCGTTACATAAACACAGTACATATAATGCCATTCCTTGTTTAAACCCCTCCAAGGATCACATGCAACCTTCTCTGCCTGCCTCTGCCTTCTGCTTCCCACCGTGCTCTCTCTTGCTAGCCTTACTCCGGGTCGCATTTAATTCCTCCGGAGCCAAGCTACCTCCTGGCCCAACCAAATGCCTTTCCCTCTTTTCTTAAAGCAGTCTCCCCAGATCCACTCCTCTTCATTTGACCAATTTCAACTCCTTCTTTATATCTCAGCTTAAATGTTGCTTCTTCAGCCCTCCTGAACCTCCCAGAGGAAGCTTAGGTTCCTCCATATTTATCCTCTTATAGCCATAACATTGATCACAACTGTAATCACAGACTCCATGTTTTAGGTTGTTTAATGCCTGCCTCCCTTACTAGGCTGTAGACTCCCCAGGACAAAGGCTATAGGTCTTTCCGTCTCTCTTGTTTACGGCCTATCAAGGAACTCGGACAGCACAGGTCACTAATGAACATTTCCGAATGCATACAAACTTTAAAATACGGTCTTGTTTAGGTAACCGGCCCAAAGTCGCACAAATGACCCAATATTTGAACCCACGACATTCTGGCTTTGAAGCCCAAGGTCTGACTGCAGCAGACTGCCCCCTCCTCTCCCTCAAAGCCGGAGCCAAACGGTGGGCTAGGAGGGGAGTTGAGCGGCAGAGTCTGAGGATCTGCAGAGGGCCACGCGCTGCAAGGCAGTCGGTGCCGCGCGCGCTGGCCTCGGGCCCAGGAGAAGGGGCATCCATCACGTGTACCCGGCAGGGCCAGCTTTCGCCGCACCCTGGGCCAGGAATGCAGCCCCGCCCAGCTCCCGCGCCAGCAAAACCGCGCTGGCCCTGGGGACTGACGTCAATGAAGGGGGCGCCTCCGGCGCCGCGCGAGGGCGGAGAGGGCGGTGGGCAGGGCCCGGGCAGACACGCCCCCTCACCGCCGCTCCGCCACCGATTAGGTTCGAGGAAGCTTCGCACTCGGCTTTCGAGGCCCTCGGAGGCGGGGGGCGGGGATGGACACGCCCCCTCCCTGTCTCCCGCCGATGATTGGCGCACGGAACTCCGCCTTGGGTTTGGAAGGCTCGCCTGGGAGCTCACACCCGACTCGGGCCGAGGATTGGCTGTTCCGGGGCTAGGGAGCGCTTTCTCCCGGGAACCGCGGCTGTGACCCAAGTGGCCCGGACCACTTTGGGGCTGCGTGCGGCCTGCCTGGAGCAACCAGGTACGTAGGTCGGCGGCCCAGCCCGGCGCTGCGGTGGGAGCCGGAGGGTGACAGTCAGAGCCGGGGTGCCAGCGGGACGCGACCGCCAGATCCACTTAGGGCCCCGTCGTTCTGCGAAGCGGCCACGTCTGGGCCCCGGGGACTCCTCGTGCTGCAGATGTCGCCTCAGGACCTCGGCCAGGATACCCTCTGCCATGCTCTTGTGCTGCCCGTGATCACCGACTGGCCCTTGTAAGCACCTTCGCAGCAGGAAGCCCAGAGCTGCGCCCGCCCTTTCTGAAGGCTGTGGAAGAGGTTGGAGTGGGCGCATCTTAGCTTGCCCCATCCCCATTTGAGGTCTGTCGGAGCTGCCCTTCAGCGTGGTGAGTACCTGCTCCAGTTCTCCACTGGGCAGTGGAGTGCAGAGGGCACAGAGGCTACTAGGCTTGGAGTCCTGACTTTGGATCCCTGCTCCTTCCACAATCTACAGAAGCAGATAGCCTCCGAAAGGCTTCTGGGCCCGACCTTCCCCAGAAGACCTCCTCAGCCATCTGGCAGGAACAAAAATAACAGTGGCTTGAGAGCCCAGGTGCTGGGGTCAGACTGCCTGGGTTCATGTCCCAGCTTCCATCACCTGCCAGCTGTGTGACTTTGGGTGTAGCTTTCTCATCTGTAAAATGGGTGTAACAATAGTGTCACCTCAAGTGAGGAGGAAAGAAAGCACCCATCTGAACGTGCTCTGTTCTGTGCTTGACGCTGAACAAGCTGTCTCTATGATTTTAATCATAAAGCTATGATTTAAAAGTACACAGATTTGTTGATGGCTGTGATGATGAAAATGACAATGATTCTATAGCCCCTGGTAGTCAAACAGCCTTTCCCTTCCTCATTTATTCATTCAACCAGCATACGTAGAATGTCTGTGGTATAACAGGTACTAGAAGGAATGCCGTCACAAACTTCATCTCCCTTCTCCTGTTAAGGGTTATTTATTCTCACCATTTATTTTAAAAAGCTTATTTAAAATTTTGTAGAGGCAGTCTTGCTATGTTGACCAGGCTGGTCTCGAACACCTGGGCTCAAGCAATGCTCCCACCTCAGCCTCCCAAAGTGCTGGGATTACAGGCATGAGCCACCAGGCCCGACCTTATACTCACTATTTTGATGACGAGCAACTTGTGGCAGGGGAAACTGAGACTTATCCAAGGTCACCCAGTTAGCAGCACAGCCAGAATTCAGGGTTCTAGAAATCTTGAAAGGGTTATCCCTAGATCTAGTAGCAGTTTATTTCCAGGTCATATATGAGAACTGGTCTGGGGAAAGGGCCCAGTTCCTTTCTCCACATCCAGGGGCATGGATTTCGAGGCCAATGTATATCCAGTTCTCTAGGCATACCTCCCTGAGGCTAGGCCCTGCTGGTGGGGAAGCCCACACAGCCATTTGAACTGGGCTTCCCATTTGAGGAGCCACAGATTTTGGCTGCTGTCCAGTGGCATGTCTGTATAGGATAGCAGGCCAGGGCCCCAAGTGTTGATTCAGGCCTTGGGCCAGCGCCTCCAGTAAGTTTTCTAAGAGCCCCTAGGCCCCTGATTACAGAGATTATTGCTATCACCTAGGTTATTGGAAGAGGTCCTCCTCCTGCATGAGGACCTAGGAGTTGCCAGCTCACCCAAATGTGTTCTGCCTTTCATGGTTACCTGTGCCTCCCTGGGACTACAGTGAGATACTCTCCTAGAATAGCTGTCTGAACTGAACTTTGTATATTGCAAAGAGTGCTCAATTGCGCACCATATTTATATATTGCAAGTTCATTGCATGGTGAGTCACTTTTTAGATATATTTCTTTGTTAGGGTTCCACAGTTCTTCACTTATTGCCTGTTTCAAAACAAGTTGAACTTTGTCATTTTCAACGTTTGGTATTTCCTTTGGGGTTCACTTTCAAACTAGTTTGTGTCAAATTGAAGTAGTTTGCAATTGGTCTTTACTCGTTTGTACACAGACCCACACTTACCTTCTTTTATGTCAGCTCTGAAATGAAAGGTCCATTTGTAATCTTTTAATAGCCCCATGGTTTCATTTTCTAGTTTTCAAAAGTACTATTGTTCAAGTATACACTGACTTTTCCTGGACTAAGGTCTTCTCCAGGAAATTGGAGGGAAAATAACTATTGAACACATTGAATGAGACAGGAAAAGTTTCTTTTGATAATAAAAGTGTTCTGATTCACCATTTCATCAGTTTTCCCAAAACTTACCATCTAATCCTACCTGGAATCAGCCTAGTTTTATTCCCAGCCTCACTCTGCTGTCTGAATCCCAGAATAAGAGGCAGAGCCAAGAGTGAGGGGCTTGGCCGGTCACGGTGGCTCACGCCTATAATCCCAACACTCTGGGAGGATGAGGTGGGTGGATCACTTGAGGTCAGGAGTTCAAGACCAGCCTGGCCAACATGGTGAAACCTTGTCTCTACTAAAAATACAAAAATTAGTCGGGCGTGGTGGTGGGCACCTGTAATCCCAGCTACTTGGGAGGTTGTTGAGGCAAGAAAATTGCTTGAACCTTGGAGGCAGAGGTTGCAGTGAGCTGAGATTGCGCCACTGCACTCTAGAGTGGCTGACAGAGTGAGACTCTGCCTCAAAAAAAAATACTAAAAAATAAAAAAAATTTAAAAAAAAAAAGAGTGAGGGGCCCCAAAATATGGAGGTGCTAAGCCCTCCCCAAGGTTCATGGAGGATTGAGGCTGGAGGCTCAGACTCTCCCTGAGGGTTTCTTGGTATGTTTGTGACACACAGCTCGCAGTTCACTGAAGCTGTGGAGTCAAAGCCTTGCCGTCCTGGGAGAGGTTGCTGGGAAGTCAGACTCCAAGCCATTTCCTCCCCGAGGCAGCTGCTGCTACATGATCCTTATTGCCCTTCTTTCCCTGGGGAGGTGAGGCCGGATATCACCCTTTCTCCTACCACCCCAGACCAGCCTAGGCGTCTGCCCCGGGCTTGGTCATAGCCAGCTGAGGTCACTAGGGAGCTTTAGAGCTGTGAGTTCTGTTTTCTACCAGATCCTAACCCCAGGGCCCACTGCAGCAAAACAACAGAGTAGGGAGGAGAAAGGGAGCTAGTGGCTGGGGAATTTCCTAGCACCCAGTTAGCCAGATCTGTCCACACATGTTGCCCCTAGGCTTTGGCAGACAAGTAGCTCCATTCCTCTTTCTGTACAGACTTACCCGCGGGTGGAATTGTTGACTCCCAGCACTGGTACAGGCCCTCAGAAACCAACTGCATCAAGCTGTTCTTATAGCAGTAACAGGGAAACTGACCCACAGAGGGGATGTGAATTGCCTGAGGCTTTTCAGCCAGTGAGTGGCAGAAGTAGGGCTTGAACCCACTCCTCTGACTCATAAGCCGGGGCTCTGTGCACTGGGCTGGGTTGCAGTTCTTGATTTCTTCTGTGGAAGCTGGGCTCTTCCTCTTTAGAGTGCTACGGCTCGAGGCTGGTCTAACTGTCACCCAGGAAAGAGCCCTGACCCTAGAGAACAGACTAACGAAATTCCACAGCTCCACCCCTGCCTCCACCAGGTGGGATAATTCATTGTCCTTCCCTTTCCATTGGCAGGATTTCCCCTTCATGAATTAGGTGGGAATAGGAAAGCATTCTTCATAGAAACGTGAAGTGTTCTTTAAGCTACCTGGCTGTGAAGCCAGCTCGGCGGTTTAAAAGCATGGGCTGACCGGGCGCAGTGGCTCACGCCTGTAATCGCAACACTTTGGGAGGCCAAGGCGGGTGGATAACCTGAGGTCAGGAGTTCAAGACCAGCCTGACCAACATGGTGAAACCCCGTCTTTACTAAAAATACAAAAAATTAGTCAGGAGTGGTGGGGGATGCCTGTAATCCCAACTATTCGGGAGGCTGAGGGAGGAGAATCGCTTGAACTCGGGAGGTGGAGGCTGCAGTGAGCTGAGATTGCAACACTGCACTCCAACCTGGGCAACAAGAGCAAAACTTGCTCTCAAAAAAAAATAAATAAATAAAAATAAAAGCATGGGCTGCAGTCATTTGAACCACCTCTGGCCTCGGCTAAGCCACTGGTACTCATATTTGCATCTTAGCTTCCCTTTACTTCCCTGTGAAATGGGGTAAGAGTCCCTAACTCCTAGAATTGTTTGTTTGTTTTTTTTGAGATGGAGTCTAGCTCTGTCGCCCAGGTTGGAGTGCAGTGGCACGATCTTGGCTCACTGCAATCTCCGCCTCCCGGGTTCATGCCATTCTCCTGCCTCAGCCTCCCAAGTAGCTGGGACTACAGGTGCCCGCCACCACGCCCGGCTAATTTTTTATATTTTTAGTAGAGACAGGATTTCACCGTGTTAGCCGGGATGGTCTCGATCTCCTGACCTCGTGATCCGCCCGCCTCGGCCTCCCAAAGTGCTGGGATTACAGGCTTGAGCCACCACGCCCGGCCTCCTAGAATTGTTTTGAGGATTAAAGGATATCATACATATTGCCTGATCCAGAGTAAATATCCCATAGTTAGCTTTTATTTCTCTTTATCAGCCTAAAAGTGTTACTTGGTGACTGTTGTCTTCTTGTCACAGTGTGTTTATGTCATCCAGCTCTGGGGGCTTAATTACCACATAAGCCCCCAGCTCTGGGGGCTTAATTACCACATAGATTAGGTTTTAACTGGATTTTCATAATAGCACCCAAGGAGGGGCAGATTTTTAAATTCCATTTTCCAGATAAAAAGTACAATTTTCATGATGTTAACTCATCTGGAAGTCTTCTGCAGCTTTATTTTAGTTGTTAAATCTTTTGAAAACAGGGTGGAGTTTTTATGATAGAAGGCCTAGAAACTGGGACAGAGTGAGCATAGAAATGATTGGAATAATGAGGGTGACTATTGAGGTGAGGAGCGGGGAAGGCCAGGGCAAGGGAGGGAGTCATATTTTGGGAGTATGAGTGGGGCGGAGACAATTCAAACTCTTACAGAGAACAAAAGGCAGGTTAGGGGAAGGGATGCTTCTGCAAGTGGGTTGATAGGAAATTGGAAAAGCTTTTATATATAAGCTTTTGTACTGTTTGCCTCTTTGATGAGCATATAAATATTTTACTGTTCCTTTTCCCCCTTTGGAAGCTGGCTGCTGTTGACAGCTGTCTCTGTAGCTGGCTGTGGAATGAGGTCTGACTCAGGCAGCCAGGCCCTGGGGAAGCAGCAGGACCTGCTCCTCCTCTCCCCAACAGGCCTGGGGCTGGGAGAGAGGGGTGGGAGCACAGGCCTGTCATCAGCTGGCTGTGCCACACAGCTTGGAGGAAAGGAGGGTTCACCTGTATCCCTGACCCAGGTACAAAGGTCACAGAGGCCAAAAGAGGAGGATTTGCGTTTATAAATTCCTCAGTATCCATGGAGGGTGGTTCCAGGCTCCTCCGTGGGATGCTTAAGTCACTTACATAAAATGCCATGTTTGCCTATAGACTGCACACATCCTCCTGCGTGCTTTAAATAATCTCTAAGGTACTTATAATACCTAATACAATGTGAATGCTCTGTAGTTACAATGTATCCATTTTTTATTTGTATTTTTTAATTGTTGTATCATTGTATTCTTTAAGACGGAGTTTTGCTCTTGTTGCCCAGGCTGGAGTGCAATGGCAGGATCTCTGCTTACCGCAACCTCTGCCTCCTGGGTTCAAGTGATTCTCCTGCCTCAGCCTCCCCGAGTAGCTGGGATTACAGGCATGCGCCACCATGCCCGGCTAATTTTGTATTTTTAGTAGAGACAGGGTTTCTCAATGTTGGTCAGGCTGGTGTTGAACTCCCGACCTCAGGTGTTCCGCCCGCCTCACCTCCCAAAGCGCTGGGAGTACAGGTGTGAGCCACCACGCCCAGCCATATCATTGTATTCTTAAATTTTTTATTTATTCAAGGTTGGTTGAATCCCTGGATGTAGAACCCACAGATGCTGAGGGCCAACTATAGCTCTTATTGGGTAACTGATATACTGGGCTCATTTATCCTTACTATAACCCTAAGAAGTGGGTAATCTTATCCCCATTTGACAGTTAAGGAAACAGGCTCAGAGAGGAGGTTGGGTAACTTGCTTAAGGTGTCAGAGTTGGGACTCGAAACCTGTTCTATGTAATGCCAGTCTTCCCTTGTTTCCAGGCTGTGCTGGAGACAAGGATGTGATGGGTAAGCTTCTTAGGCCTTTATTATTCAAAGTGAACTATCTAGAATCAAGGGAGATCCTTTAATTTTCACTTCCTGGATATGATGGGAGACATTGACACAGAGCCTAACTTGTATTGAACTTTCTTATAAATTTCAGCCTCTGCCCTTGACAATATATTCTAACCCTTGTAGCCTCCTCTTCTGCCTCCACCTCTCGCTCATTAGGTCCACTGGACTGTGGTTAGATCTGATTGGCTCATTTCATACTATGTTTGCTAAATTATATGGATTTGGTTCATCCCCAAGGTCTTGAAGATAGGAGGTGGGATGATGTCTCAATTTTCTAGATTGAAAACGCTGACCACTATTCTATATACTTTGTCTTCCTTCAATCTTCAAATTAATCCTACAAAGTAGGTAGTAGTACCAGGTGATAATTTGACACGGGAGGCAGCTGAGGTAGGGGACATGCCCAGCCAGTAAGTGGTGGAGGCGGTAGAAGTGGGATTCCAACTTGGGTAGCCCAGCTCCACAACTCCTCTCTTACCTGTGTGCTACGGCACCTGGGCCTTAGCATCAGAGAGGCCTGGGTTCTCATCCTAGTTGCATAACCATGGATGACTTAACCTTTCCTCAGATTCCTCATCTGTGAGATGAGGAGGATAAAAATACCTATCTTACAGGGCTGTTGTGCTTGTTACATCTCATTGATACTATGTGAAACAAGCTCTTACAGGTGCCTGGTATAAGTACTCAACACAGTTGAGCTGCTACTGGGCATCCTGGTGTCTGCATGGAATTTACAGCTAGACAGACCTGGGTTCAACTGCTGGCTCTGCATGTGCACGTGGCTTTGTGACACTGGCAAGTCATTTAACCTCTCTGAGTTGCACTTCTTCATCAGTAAAATGAGGATAAACAATAATTCTTACCTCACAGGTTGCTGTTAATCCTAAATGAGATAATATGGGGGTCTGACACATAAGTGCTTAAGTGATTTTAAGGCAAGAGACTTCCTCCAGTTTAGCTCCTGGAGAATGGAAACATCAGAAGCCCTAGGATCAGCCAGGACCCCCAGGTCTGGGAAGGACCAGCTGAGTTGCTGATGTCTCCATGCTTTGCATCCTCAGAGCATCCACAATGGGTACCCCAGCCTCAGTGGTCAGTGAGCCACCCCCTTGGCAGGCCCCGACTGAGGCCCGGGGCCGCAAGCAGGCCTCAGCCAACATCTTCCAGGACGCCGAGCTGCTGCAGATCCAAGGCCTGTTTCAACGCAGCGGGGACCAGCTGGCCGAGGAACGGGCACAGATCATCTGGGAATGTGCAGGGGACCACCATGTGGCTGAGGCCCTCAAGAGGCTGCGCAGGAAGAGGCCCCCAAGGCAGAAACCCCTGGGCCACTCGCTACACCACTGCAGCCGCCTCAGGTAGGTTCCTAGAACTGGATGGCTGAGGGAAGAGCACCAATGCCTGTTCCACCACTGCGTGGCTGTGTGGCCTGGAGCTAGTTACTTGGCCTCACTGTAAAGTGCCTGCCTACCACTGGGGTGGTTATAAGGTCTACACAGTGTCACCACTTGGTTACACTTAAAGGATTGCTGTTGGTGGGTGTGGTGGCTCATCCCTGTAATCCCAGCACTTTGGGAGGCCGAGGCAGGCAGATCACTAGGTCAGGAGTTTGAGACCAGCCTGACCAACATGGTGAAACCCTGTCTCTACTAAAATTACAAAAATTAGCTGGGTGTGGTGGCACGCACCTGTAATCCCAGCTACTCAGGAGGGTGAGGCAGGAGAGTCACTTGAATCTGGGAGGTGGAGGTTGCAGTGAGCCGAGAAGGCGCCACCGCACTCCAGCCAGCCTGGGTGACAGAGCAAGACTCTGTCTCAAAAAAAAAAAAAAAAGATTGCTGTTACTTTTGGAGTCATATACAACCCCGTGAACTCCCATGGAAAGAGATGCTTGAGTCCTAGTAGCACCACCTCATTCTGCTGTTATTCTCAGCTTACCAGCCTGGGCAACATGGCGAGATCCTATCTCTGAAAACATACACACACACACACACAAAACAAAACCAAAAAAAAAAAAAAAACAAAGAAAAATTAGCCAGGCATGGTGGCCTGCACCTGCAGTCCCAGCTACTCCACGGGCTGAGGTAGGAGGATCACCTGAGGCCAGGAGTTTGAGGCTGCAGTAAGCTATGATCCTGTCACTGCACTCCAGCCTGAGTGACAGAGTGAGATTCTCTTTTTTTTTTTTTTTTTAAAGAGCCTAATTAAAATCTTGGCTGGGGGATTACAGAGAATATAGCCTAGGAATGTACTGTCGAGGCATTATTGGTTAAAAATTGTTGAAAAACTTTTACCTTGAGATCTCTCCCGTCTCCCTAGTTGGCCACTTCTTTGCCTAGGCCACTGCCAGCCCAGGAACAGTGAACCCAAAGGGATGGAGCTGAACCACTTGGCCTCAACCAATCACTACGGGTGATGCTCTGGGCTTCATCTCTCTGCTGCCTTCTCTGGGGCCCACAATCAGAACATCAGACCTAAACAGGCCTTTGGAGGTCATCAGGTCCTGAGATGGCAAGTCAGTGTCATAGCTTGTATTTAACTCCAGTTGATTAGTAGTCACTAATTATCAAACCAGTTTAATAGCATGACTAATTAATGACATCTGCCATGAGTACAGGATGAGGATGAAGAAATGTTGAGTTTTGCACAACCTGGTCTGGTCCAACCCTTTCTACTGCAGAGAAATCTGTAAATTTTGTCTAGTCAGACAGTTCTCAGAGGGGGAAAGACCAGACCAGAGCCCCGGTCTCATTTTGCTCCAAATCATATGTTTTATGGTCCACCATGACAAAATCTCTTGAAGTCCCCATTCAATTCTCCCTATTGATGTTGGCTAATCATACACTTGTTCTCTGCAGAATCCTGGAGCCCCACTCTCCACTGGCCGACCCACAGAGTGCCACGGAGACAGCCTCCACTGAGCAGTATCTGCACTCTAGGAGGAAAAGTGCCAGGATCCGCCGGAACTGGAAGAAGCCAGGACCCACAAGCTACCTCCACCAGATCAGACACTGATCCAGGGAAAGAGCCAGGAATGGCAGTGTCTTCCCTCTTGCCAAAGGGCCTAGGGAGGTGAAGGAAGAGAGACTTTAGGCAAGCAGCCCAAAGGGGTAAATGAAAGCAAGAGGCCACTGCCACTGGCCTGCTCCATTCAGAACAAGACTGGATGCTTCTGTTGAGCTCTCCATTATGTGGGACCCATTCCTCACCAAAATGAGGAGAGACAGTGACTGTTCCTGCCACAGTCCTTCCCAATCTAACACTATTCCTGGGCTGCATGATATTCCCCTGGGAGCCAAGTGACAGGCACTCAGATGCAGCATTTCACCACTCATGCTACTAATCTACCTGCTACTACTGTAAACCATGGTTCCAGCAGCCTTTTCCACACCCCCACACCATCAGGATAGCACAGGGAAACTGTGGTTTAAGTGGCAAATAAAAACATTTGCATCAAGAGCTGTGTGAGTCTGTCACAGAAGGGGAGGACCTGAAACAGAGTGGGAGGGGCAAGAGTGTCCCCAGGAAGGAAAAATCAGGGCTGGCCTCCTCTCTCCTTTTCACTTCCCTCTCCTTTTTCACCCCCATGCCGAGCCCCTGGACCACAGCCTCCTTTTCCAAAGCCTGTTGGATCGGGAGTAGAGAGGGGTCTCTGCAGCAGTCCTGATCCACAGGATCAGAAGGGGGAAAACTGTCATGGTCAGCCCTGCACAGTAGGCTGAGGCCTTGGGTTGGCTTAATCTGCAGTCAAACTAGTGGTGCCAGATCCTCATCTGGTTTCTTCATCCTTATCGGCTGACCATCCCGAGGTGGACCGATGATTCTGAAGCTGCCTGCATTATATCCTAGGCTTCCCATGGCCTGGAAACCCTTGAAGGCAGAGTTTTTCCCGCAGTTCTAGCTCCACCTCAAGAGAGGCATACTCTGTGCTTATTAGCTTTCTTCTCCCTCTCCACCCACCCTACATGCTTGATTATTCAGGGTTTGAAGTGGGGCAGTGATGTACACAGGGAAGGGCTGCCCTCTGGTGGCCGAGAGGAGGAACCACTACTACCTTGAGTTAGGTAGGTCCTCTTTTTTATTTTATTGTTTATTTATTTATTTATTTATTTTTATTTATTTAGAGACAGAGTCTTACTCCAGGCTGGAATGCAGTGGTGCGATCTCAGCTCAGTGCAACCTCTGACTCCTGAGTTCAAGCGATTCTCCTGCCTCAGCCTCCCAAGTAGCTGGGATTACAGGCGTGTGCCACCACACCCAGCTAATTTCTGTATTTTTAGTAGAGATGAGGTTTCGCCATGTTGGCCAGGCTGGTCTCAAAGTCCTGACCTCAAGCGATCCACCCACCTCAGCCTCCCAAAGTGCTGGGATTACTGGTGTGAGTCACTGCACCCAGCCTGTAAGTCCACATTTCTTATCCCAAGCCCTTGGCACTAGATTATTTTGGAATTCAGATTTTTTATTTTTGGCTCTTAGGAAGTAGTCAGGGCAAATACTGTATAATCCCTAGTAGGGAACCATGTCATAAAATATATTGACATTTCTGCAACAAAGAATCACACTAAAAGGAACACATCATAATTACCAATAGCTTCCTATCAGTGTAGGTTCAGGTCAGGTTTGGTTTCAAATGGGTTATGAAAATACTTTTGGTTTTCAGAGCATTGGGACTTTGGAAATGAGGACCTGGATCATCCTTTACTAGGGAGAAATAGCCCCAGGAGCCATGTCTCAGCAACTCTGTGGAAACAGGTTTCCTTGCCCTCAAAATTCAGTTCCTACCTTCTTTGTCTTCCTTCCCCCAAAGAAATGGACAAAAAAGGTCAGAACTGCATTTGTTATTCATACATTTGTGTTGATTTAAATACATTACGTACAATTTCTACAGTGGATTAGAAGAACAACATGGGGCAGCAGCACTCTCGCAGCCCAGCCTCCATTCCCTGACACTGGAGGCAGGGCCTATGGCTGGCAGAGGGACGGTGTTCCACGAGTGCCACCCAGAAGCCTCCCCCGGCATTCTGGGCCCCTGGCTCTTCCAGAGTCCACATTCAAGGCAACCTGAGCACAGGCCTGAGGGAGAGTGGAGAAAGGCCGGGAAAGGATGCCCATACTCTTGCCTGCCAGGCCCAGGACCAGCTCGCTCCTACATTGGACCCAATTTCCTTCTGATCACAGAGCTGGTCTGGATCAAGACAATGTGGAGATCTGGCATGGAGGCCGTGGCCAGGTGAGGCAGCCGGGCTCCCTATTAGACCCCCAGGCTCTCTTGAGCACCAGATGGGTGCTTTACCAACAGTTTGGGGTAAAAATGTCTACAGAGAGCTATGCACACCTGGGTCCCCTTCTGGCTCCTACAGTCAAGGGGCAGATGTTCTCTCAAACATTGTTCCCAAGGCCAGTGTCCGAGTCAGCTGCATGTGATTGTCAGGGCTGGGGCTGGGGCAGGCAGGCGAGCTGTACCTTCATCCACAAGACATGCACATCGGGCTCTCAGAAATTCTTCCTGTCAGCCAGGTGGAAGCCCGGGACAAGTGGGCTCCTGGTGGCTGGACTGGAAGGGGGCCGGCGGGGACCAGCCTGGACCAGCTGACCAGAGGGCTGCACATCTCTGCTCTGCAGCCGGGCAAGCAGAGGACACGCAGCCATAGTCTTCACTCCCTTTCTTTGGTTGTTTTTCAAACCTTCAAGATAGTTACTTTCTGAGGTTGACTGACCAATCGCAAGGTGCCAGAATTGTGAAATGTCCAGTAGCACAGGGCATGAACACAGCTGCCCCTCCAGACACAGATGGCACCCTTTTTACTCCCTCCTGAGGCCGTACTTTGCTTTGGTGTAGAAATGGCTCAAACACCTGGCAAGTGGGGGTGGGGAGTGAGGCAGCAGGGGAAAAGACACATGGAAGCAAGAAGATACACACTGAGCTGGGCAGGACCTGGGACAGTTTGAAGCCCTCTCTCCTTTGGGCCCCACCTTTCTCAGGGAAGCCATAGAGAAATCGGCCTAGGACAAGTCAGAGAGAAAAGGGAAACTGCCACTTACGAGGCAGAATCCATGTCCTGTTACTTCCACCAAGCAGCAGCGGTAACACAGAAAAACGTCCAAGAACCTAATAGCCTGTCCTCTTAGAAGCCAAGACTCATCCCAGAACCCTTGCAGAGACCCACTCCAGAAGACAAACTGAACTCTTACATCAAAAGAGTTGGGGGAAAAAAATTTAAAACGACAGGAACAAATGAGAAGATTGGGACCAAGGACTCAGGAAGCAAGGTGGGATACATTCACCCATAGACAACTTAGCTCCCGGCATACACTCCGTCTGCATGGATCACTTTTACATGCTGGGAGTCAACTTCCTATTAAAATATAAATGCTAAGACTAGCTCTTCCTGCCTCTGCTTGAGAAAGAGACAAGCTGTAGGCCAGCAGAGAGCAGAGAGGTTCTCTGTGATTGTGTGCGAAAGTGCTGGCGGGGGTAAAGCAAAAACCTCCCTTCCAGGAGAACTGTTTGGAGGCTTGCAGCCAGCGCACAGCACTGGTTGGAGATGGAGGAGGCTTGGCAAAAACCCAAAAGAAAGGTGTGGCTTCTGTCTGTCCCAGTGCTGTGGTACTGCGAGTCATCCAGTTGCCTTCTGACGCCACCTTGGCTCATGGGAGGAAGCAACTGCAAGGCAGCTGAATGTCAGGTCTATGCAAATTTAGGCCTGGATTAAAGGTTTCTGACAAGAGATGACCCGGGGTTCTGCTACAAGCATTTAAAGTTGTTTTTGTTTTGTTTGTTTTTCTGATGCAGAATATAATAGGGAATTGCAATAGAGCAGGGTGTCAGGGAAGGAAGGGACTGTCCCAGCCTGCCACCAGCAGATGCTGGAAGGGAGATGTTCCTTCCCAGGCATCTGGACTATGTGCATGGAGCTCCAGCCTCCCCCGCACTCGGAAGGGCGAGGAGCACTCACTGTTCCTGATTGTGCTTCTCCCTGTGGGTGGAAAGCCCTGAGCTGGTTGGCAAGCAGAGAGAGGGCTCTTAAAGGTGCTGCTCTCCACCGGCTTCTCTGGCTTTTCCTGCACCCCACTCCCCAGGCTTCCTCCCACCAGTCTCTGACAATATTTCCTCTGCCTGCCTCTGGAGCTACCACCATGAAAAGAAGGGCTTCCGGCTCTGAAAGCTCTGTGTGTAGGACTCGCTAGAAGACCGCTGGTGGGAACGGGCTGTCTCGACAATCACAGGTGGCATCTGGACGAGGTGCAGGGGACTCTTGTTGTCTTTCAAGGCCTGGGTCAGATTTAAGATCTGCAGTGGGAAAAAGGAGATGGGTGAGGGAGAGGCCTCAGCATTCCAGATCTGCCTCTGAAAGGAGATCAGTAGAAAGGACTCCTACAAATCAATTTTTAAAAACACCAATGGAAAATCATGCAAATAGGCTATTTACCAAAGTAGAAATGAGCAAAACAGAAAATGGAAACCTCTCTAATCATTTAAAAAATACAAATGAAAACAAATCCTTTATTTTTTTGCCCTCCAGTTAGTAAAGATACAAAAGCACATCTCAGTTGGGGAGAATTCAAAAAAATAAACACTTGCCAGGCATGCTGGCTCACACCTATAATCCCAGCACTTTGGGAGGCTGAGGCAGGTGGATCACTTGAGGTCAGGAGTTTCAGACCAGCCTGGCCAACATGGCGAAACCCCGTCTCTACTAAAAATACCAAAAAAAATTAGCCAACCGTGGTGGCACACGCCTGTAGTCCCAACTACTGGGGAGGCTGAGGCAGGAGAATAGCTCGAACCCGGGAGGCGGAGGTTGCAGTGAGCCAAGATCGTGCCACTGCACTCCAGCCTGGGCAACAGAGTGAGACTCCGTCTCAAAAAACAAAAAGAAAAAAAAACACTTAAAAATTAACAGATCCTAACCTGGCCAACATGGCGAAACTCTGTATCTACTAAAAATACAAAAAAATTAGCCAGGTGGGGTGGTGCACACCTGTAATCCCAGCTGCTTGGGAGGCTGGGCATAAGAATCGCCTGAACCTGGGAAGTGGAGGTTGCAGTGAGCTGAGATCATGCCACCGTACTCAGCCTGGGCAACAGAGCGAGACCCTGTCTCAAAAAAAAAAAAAAAAAAAAAAGAACAGATCCTCTGACTCGGCAATTCCATCTTTAAGAAACACTAATGGATACGCATAAAACATTTAGTTCCAAAAAAATATAACATAATATTGTTTATAACAGTGAAAAGATGTAAATTAGTTAATAATTTAAGGGATAAGAAACAATTATCCTAAAATATATAGAAATTTAACCAGGGAACTATCAAATATATATATAAATGTATTGGCAAAGAAGCAATCACCATGTTGTGTTAGATGCAAAGGAAAGCAGAAAAGGAACCAGTGTTAGATTGTGACCCCACTTTTACTTTCTAAATTCTATCTTCCTATCTATCTATAGTGTAGAAAAAAGTCTGGCAGTTGGCAGTGGTCATCTCTGGGTCTCAAGAAATTATAGGTGGTTTTGGTCCGGGCATGGTGGCTCACGTCTATAATCCCAGCACTTTGGGAGGCCGAGGTGGGCAGATCACAAGGTCAGGAGTTCAAGTCCAGCCTGGCCAACATGGTAAAACCCCATATCTACTAAAAATACAAAATTTAGCCAGGCATGGTGGCGCATGCCTGTAATCCCAGCTACTTGGGAGGCTGAGGCAGGAGAATCGCTTGAACCCAGGAGGTGGAGGTTGCAGTGCGCCAAGACTGTGCCACTGCACTCTAGCCTGGCAAGAGAGCGAGACTCCATCTCAAAAAAAAAAAAAAAAAAAAGAAAGAAATTATAGGTGGTTTTAATTATTTATTGTTGTTCATCCCTATTTTATGATTTTCCTACAAAGATGATATAAATGTAAAATGTAAAAAGCCAGCTCGGCGTGGTGGCTCATGCCTGTAATCCTAGCACTTTGGGAGGCCGAAGTGGGCGGGTCACCTGAGGTCAGGAGTTTGAGACCAGCCTGTCTCTACAATAATACAAAAATTTTGAGAAACCCCATCTCTACAAAAATACAAAAATTAGCTGGGCATGATGGCGAGTGCCTATAATCCCAGCTACTGGGGAGGCTGAGGCAGGAGAATCACGTGAACCCGGGAGGCGGAGGTTTCAGTGAGCTGAGACTGTGCCATTGCACTCCAGTCTAAGCGAATGAGCAAGACTCCATCTCAAAAAAAAAAAACAAAAAACAAAAAGTAAAAAGCCAACATTTTATTTGGATTCTCCTTCTAACACTATCTCTTCGTCATCTTTTTTTTAAAATAAATGTTTTACTTTGGAATAATTTTAAATTTAGAGAAAAGTTGCAGATAGTACAGAGAGTTCCTATATAGCATTTGCCCAGTTTCCCCTAATTTTTTTTTTTCTTTTCTGAGACAGGGTCTCACTCTGTCACCCAAGCTGGAGTACAGTGACACATTTATAACTCACTGCACCCTCCAACTTCTGGACTCAAATGACCCTCCCAATTTGGCCTCCCAAAGTGTTGGGATAACAGGCATGAGCCACTGAGTCCAGTCCTCACCATCTTTTGTCAGTATTTTACAGGTATTTCAGTTATGTGTCCATGAGGACACAGTTTCTCCTCTTTGTCAAAATTAGTATCACCACCATTTATCTTCTCTGGTAGGAGAGTACAAAAGCTGAAGGTGTCCTATCTTCTCTCTCTCTCTTTTTTTTTTCTGAGACAGAGTTTCACTCTTCTTGCCCAGGCTGGAGTGCAATGGCACAATCTCGGCTCACAGCAACCTTCACCTCCCAGGTTCAAGCGATTCTCCTGCCTCAGCCTCCCGAGTAGCTGGGATTACAGGCATGCACCACCACACCCAGCTAATTTTGTATTTTTAGTAGAGATGGGGTTTCTCCATGTTGGTCAGGCTGGTCTCGAACTCCCAATCTCAGGTGATCCACCCGCCTTGGTCTCCCAAAGTGCTCGGATTACAGGCATGAGCCACCACGCCTGGCCCTATCTTCTTTAAAACACTAGATGTTGAAGATTTCATGGCCAGGTCACAGAACATGCGGGGGTAAGCTAGGCTGCACCCTGAAATCACACAGACACACAGCCCTCAAGCCACAAATATCCTCTTACACAACTGCTGCCTATAAAGGGGCAGAGATACACCTGCAACAGGGGTCATTTGTTACCCTGTCGGTAACAAATTTCTTTTTTGCTTAATTGTTTTGGTACTTGCCAGCATCCTATACTGTTCCAAATAGTCTTAAGCACAACATCGGGGTGAAGAACTGAAAGGAGATTGTGGGAGTATCTGGGGTAAACATGTCAAATTGTCTACTACTTATTTTCAAAAGATTTGGCAAAAAAGAAAATCTACCTAGGGAGAGAGAGAAATTAAATAGATATTATTCAGATACATCAATGGATAATACGTAGACATATGAGATAAATCTGGCTAAATATAACAACTTTAGAATCTAGAAGATCCCATTCTTTCAACTTTACTGAGATTTGAAAATTTCCAAATTAAAAAGCTGAAGATAAGCCTGGAACCAGGACTAAAAAGAAAGGAGAATAAAGAATTTAAAAAGAAAAATTATTTTTTAAAGTTGAAGAAAAATTATAGCAGTCACATAATACTAAAGAATAAATACTATCTTTGAAAATGTTGGGCTGGATGTGGTGGCACATGCCTATAATCTCAGCACATTGGGAGGCCAAGGCAGGAGGATCGCTTGAGGCCAGGAGTTTGAGACCAGCCTGGGCAACATAGTGAGACCCCACCTCTTAAAAAAAAATTACCCAGAAATGGTGGTGCATGCCTGTGGTCCCAGCTACTCAGGAGGCTGAGTGGGGAGGACTTCTTGAACCTAGGAGTTCAAAGCTGCAGTGGTCTACGATTGGGCCACTGCACTCCAGCCTAGGTGACAGAGCATGACCCTGTCTTTAAAAAAAAGAAAAGAAAAAGAAAATGTTAAACAGGCTTTCTCTCAGACCCTAGATTCTTTAACTCCTGGTGAGAAGCCTTTAAATTGAGTAACAACTTCTATCACCTGACTGTGTCCCTGTGGGGCCTCTTCACTCTTTCCCTACATCTCAGGGCCCTTGTACTACAGCCCATCCTGCGATAATGGCTCAGCTATGTAGACAGGGTTATGACCTCTTTTCTCTGTGCTTTGTCAGATTTCTGTAGTGCAGAGGACCATTTTGCTTTGATGTGTGAATGGTAGACAGGTAAGCACATGAGTGATATACTGGCCCTGTGCATGTTGGAAGAAGCTGGATGGTCACCCTAAGGTAGTAGGCACTCTAGGTTACAAGATACCAAAAGCTCCTCTGAAGACATTAGGAGCACAAGATAGAGAGAAACAAAACTGCACTACCCCAACCTCCCCTACCACCCTGAATAATGGCTCTATCTGAGTAATGGGAGAAGGGTTGGCAAGGGACTGAGCTGGGATGGAATTAGATAAGACATTGCAATATGGACAGAGGCGCAGCCTATATCAACTGGAGAAGCCAGTTTATTCCTTTATGCTGAGTTCCATAATATCTGAGTCTATCACGTGGCTTTTAATGTTTCCAAAAATTCTGCCAGCCTAATTGGGCCCTTACATTACTTGGGAAATGTAGGAATACCATGTTACTGGTATTCAGACAGCTACAATAATTGTAGTTCTTAAAACCTCTGTCCAGGCCAGGCTCAGTGGCTCACTCCTGTAATCCCAGCACTTTGGGAGGCCAAGGCAGGCAGATCACCTGAGATCAGGAGTTTGAGACCAGCCTGGCCAACATGGTGAAACCCCATCTCTACTAAAAATACAAAAATTAGCCAGATGTGGTGCCATGCACCTGTAATCCCAGCTACTTGGGAGGCTGAGGCAGGAGAATCACTTGAACCTGGGAGGTGAAGGTTGCAGTAAGCCAAGATCGCACAACTGCACTCCAGCCTGGGTGACAGAGCGAGACTCTGTCTTAAAATAAAAAAAAAACCTCTGTCCAACCCACTTCTAGGGAAAAATGGGCTCAGCAAACCCAGGAGGTGCTGTCATCAGTGGTCTTTAGATAAACGGCAGGAAGAAGTAAATGCAGAATTAAGGCTGAGAAGATCCTCTTGCCCTTTAAAGATGGAAGAAGCTGAATTTTCTGTGTACAAAAATCATAATCCTAACAGCTATTAATACTACAAATTGAGTATTTCAATATACCAGGTACTACTGTAACTGTTGCAAATCATTTATCTCATAATAATTCTGTAAGGCGGGTACCACTATTATTATCTTGAGACAGGTTCTCACTCTGTCCCCCAGACTGGAGTGCAGTGGTACTATCTCAGCTCACTGCAACCCAGACCTCCCAGGCCCAAGCAATCCTCCCACCTCAGCCTCCTGAGTAGCTGGGATTACAGGCATGCGCCACCACACACGGCTAATTTTTATATTTTTTGTAGAGATGGGGTTTCACCATGTTGCCCAGGCTGGTCTCCAACTCCTTAGCTCAAGTGATCTGCCCACCTCAGCCTCTCAAAGTGCTGGGATTACAGGTGTGAGCCACCATGCCCGGTCTCAGCTACTATTATTGATCCCACATTAAACATGAGGAAACTAAGGGAAGGAGAGATTAAGTAACTTGCCCAAAATCTCACAGGTAGTAAATGGCAGAGCCAGGCTTCAAAAACCCAGGCACTGTGACCACAGTTTGTACCCTTAACCACTAGGTCATCCCAACTCTCTTTAAGAAGACTTCAAAGTGATAAGCATAATACCAGTAGCCTACAGAGTTTTCAAACCATTTTTCAAGCATTTCTTTACTATGCTTTGGAAGATCAACAATCCCCTTGGTTTCCTTAGCTCCTTTTGAAGGTGAAGTGGAAGGAGAAGGAATAATGTAACTTGTACCTATAACAACAAAATTATAACCATAATCAATATCTGAGTGCTTCATGTGCCCAGTACTCTTTTTATTAAACGCTTGATAAGCATTATCTCGTGAAATCCTCCAGCCAAATGTGCAATGTATTATTACTATCCTGTTTTATGAACAAGAAAACAGAGGCTTTTGCCCCAGGCCACAGAGCTTCCAAGTAGTGAAGCAGTCTGGCTTCAGGGCCCAGATCTTAACCACCAAAACATACAGCCTGCCTTGAGCAACTCTAGGACAGAGAGCATTAGTTTAATTACCAATGAATTACCTAGCAACTAGCATAGAGATAAGTGCACACTAAGTGCTTCATTGAGCACTAGATACCAGGGAAGAGGTGGGAGAACTGGGAGGGCCACCTTTCCTCTCCTAGATATTAAGGTAGAGCCAAAAATAATGTATATAACAGACTAAAAAAAGGTGTAAAACACGGCCGGGCGTGGTGCCTCACGCCTGTAATCCCAGTACTCTGGGAGGCGGAGGCAGGTGCATCACTTGAGGTCAGGAGTTCGAGACCAGCCTGGCCAACATGGTAAAACTCCGTCTCTACTACAAATGCAAAAATTAGCCAGGCGTTGTGACTTGCGCCTGTAATCCTAGCTACTTGGGAGGCTGAGGCACAAGAATTGCTTGAACCTGGGAGGCGGAGGTTGCAGTGAGCGGAGATCATGCCACTGCACTTTAGCCTGGGTGACAGAGTGAGACTCGGTCTCAAAAAAAAAAAAAAAAGGGTGTAAAACACAAGCTTCAAACATTTGCTCAACCTGAGCACACAACACTCCCAGAGAGACGCCAAAGATACTGGGAGGATGTCCCAGGCTTACCTGGCCCCGCATGACAGCAATCTGCTTATGGAACTGGCCCCTGTCGAAACCAGGATCTTTCTGCAAAAGAAGACCAGAAGGAGATGGAACCTGTGTGAATGCCTCACAGGAACCCATTTTCTCCCCCAGTTAGAAACTTTCTAATAAGGAAAACCTGCATAAGGTTTCTGCAGCTTTGTGAAGTCAGCTACTCCCACAAGAACTCCCTGCTTTACAGAGGAAACAGAAAACAAGTCAATATCTTTCTCTACATCTCAAACTCTAGGCTCCAGTGCTCCATATTAAAATGAAAGCCCTGCAGATACATTGCAGCCACATGATGCACAGGAGAGACACATCAGTGTGATTTCTCACCCCTGCCCATTTCTCTCAAACCCATCCAAACCAGGTCCTGCTGTCCACATGTGGAAATCTTGCTATTCATTGGCTGACTCAAGTCAGAAAGGTGTTAGCCATTTCCTCTTGGCTTTTGTCAGGACCAATTAAAAAAACCATTAAAAATTCCTTCTTCCATATGATAATAGGGCTGAGGTTCCCAGGGCTAACCTTGAAGAGTTCATATAGGTCCTCTTCCAAGTCCTTGACGAAGTTAGGGTCCGATATCTTTGGAAGGATCAGATCTTTGATCTCCTGAGAAAATGGGACTTTCGCCTGGGGCAACCAGGCCCAGTAAAAAGGATCTGAAAAGAGGAAAAGCCAAAGGCAAAGCTGGTGTTGGAAAAGTCCCTGCTTATCTGTGTCCTCTACTGGTCAAGGCACTTTCTAAAGGAGAACCCCTCTTCCCTGATATACAACAGAAACAAAAACTTACAAGTGCTCTTAACTGTAAAGGTTACACAGCTAGTCAGTAGAGGAACCAGGGTTCAAACCCAGGGCTGCCTAATGTCAGAGCTCTTTCTCAGACATTACGTGACCTTCCAAGATGCAAGGTCTAGAAGCAACTACTTGCCACTGAGACACTGAGATGGTCCTTCTGAAAAAGAAGACTAATGCTGCAAAAGGGGCTACTGACTCCCTATGTTTATTTCTCCTCCTTTCCAGAAGCTTCTCAGTTACAACAGGGTAGGAGATGGAACAAGGAAGACAGAACACTGATAGGCAGCTTATATTTAGAGGCACAATTAGAATAAATTATGGAAAGACAGTCCTCAGATAACAGAAAAAAAAAAGATATTTCAGGAAATATACACTAAAACAATAAAACAACAAATTAAAAAATTTAAAAAGGGCGGGCGCACTGCCTCATGCCTGTAATCCCAGCACTTTGGGAGGCCGAGGCGGGTGGATCACAAGGTCAAGAGATTGAGCTCATCCTGGCTAACAGACTGAAACCCTGTCTCTACTAAAAATACAAAAATTAGCTGGGCATGGTGGCAGGCGCCTGTAGTCCCAGCTACTCGGGAGGCTGAGGCAGGAGAATGGTGTGAACCCAGGAGGTGGAGGTTGCAGTGAGCGAAGATCACGCCACTGCACTCCAGCCTGGGCGACAGAGCAAGACTCCGTCTCAAAAAAAATAAATAAATAAAAAATAAATAGCCCTCGGCCAGGCGCAGTGGCTCACACCTGTAATCCCAGCATTTTGGGAGGCTGAGGCAGGCAGATCACCTGAAGTCAGGAGTTCGAGAACAGCCTGGCCAACGTGGTGAAACCCCGTTTCTACTAAAAATACAAAATTAGCCGGGCGTAGTGGCGCATGCCTGTAATCCCAGCTACTTGGGAGGTTGAGGCAGGAGAATCGCTTGAACCCGGGAGGTGGAGGTTGCAGTGGGCCCAGATTGCACCATTGCACTCCAGCCTGGGCAACAAGAGGGAAATTCCATTTCCAAAAAATTAAAAAAAAAAAAGACAGTCCTCAGAAAGAACGAGAAGAACGCAAAGAGACAATGAGAAAACTCATCTTTATGCTTCTAATTTCTAATCAGCTTTATGCTTGTAATGGGAATCATAGAAGACAAAAATTAGAAAAACAGCTTACATTATGAAATAGTTGCCATATGCCAGCCATTGTGTTAAAGTGCTTGAACTGCATTATTTCATTAATTTTTAGAATAATCCTGATAGAGACATCATCTCCACTGCACAGTGAGAAAATATACTGAGCAAGGGAAGAGCCAGACCACCATTGTCTTGAGACTTACATGCCCTCCAGGAGTCAGGATGCTTCAGTGGGAAGGCCAGCCCATTGTCTATGGCAGCTACCTTGATAACAGGCTCCTTCACCACCACCCAGTCTGTGTCCTGAAGAGCAAGGAAAGACTAATGACTAAGGAAACCCATCTCCCTCAGGCCCTTCCAATTAGTGGCAAAGCAACTCATCCCAATTCCCTCAAGAGAACAATTCTTATTGAACTTATCTTGAGCTACTCTCTGAACTGGCTTCCATGTTGTTATATGAACTTAGCACATTTTGATGCCTCTGACCTGGCTCTTGTTCAAAGTTCAAGAGTCCTGTTCTTATCTTAGAAAAGGTACACTTCCCCAAGAGTTGCTACAGTCATTGGTAAGAAGGATAATGACAATAATAAAGATAACTATAAGCCATTCCTCCTAGGGAAAGAAAATGAGAATCCTGAAAGCAGAACAGAAGAAATAAAATCCATATCAGTTGGCCAAGGTCCTTTTGTGTGGACCTTGACTCAGATGTTACTTCACTGGTGACAACTACATTTTCCAGCAAGAAAACAGAGCCTCGGAAGATAACATCTGGCTGCTCTTGCACAAGGGAGTCTGTTCTCCTGCTTCAGTGGTGCATGAAAAGGAAAAGGACAAGAGATGAATGTAAAGAGTGGGCATGTCACCTGTGACAGCCCATGTCAGAGACAATCACTATGTGGCTCCATGCTTCAGGTTCATGGGTGCCATCACAGGAACAAGAACTGTGGTTCCAGGATGCCTGAATCTGAATCCCCTGAGATACCTTATTAAATGTGCAGAATCCTGAGTTTTACTCCAGACCTGATGAATCAATCAATTTCTAAGGGAAAGGCCTGAAGAATCTCTGTACTATTTTAAATAACTCTTCAGAAGATTCAGGCACAAAATTTGAGAGCCACTATTAGAGAAAGTAAAAAAGTTATAAGGAATAAAAACCCCACCCTGGGCAACGTAGCAAGACCTCATCTCTACAAAAAATTAAACAACTTTTGCGCCTGTAGTCCCAGCTACTCAGGAGGCTGAGGTAAGAGGACTGCTTTGAGCCCAGGAGTCCAAGGCTGCTGTGAGCTAGGATAGCACCACTGCACTCCAGCCTGTGCAACAGAGCAAGACCCTGTCTCTTTTTTTTTTTTTTTTTTTAAATTTTTGAGACAGAGTCTTGCTCTGTCGTCTGGGCTGGAATGTAATGGCGTGATCTTGGCTCACTGCAACCTCTGCCTCCCCGGTTCAAGCCATTCTCGAGTCTCAGCCTCCCGAGTAGCTAGGAATACAAGCTCCCACCATCATGCCTGGCTAATTTTTGTATTTTTAGTAGAGATGGGGTTTCACCATGTTGGCCAGGCTGGAACTCCTGACCTCAGGTGATCCTCCCACCTCGGCCTCCCAAAGTGCTGGGATTACAGGCGTGAGTCACCATGCCCGGCCAACCCTGTTTCTTAAAAAAAAGAAAAAAAGAAAAAAGAAATAAAACCAATCTCACTCTGCCCCAGGCAGCCTTCTGCTAATTTTGTAAAACATGCAGACTGAACAGTGATAGAGAAGTATGGTGGAGGATGAAAGGAATGAGAAAGGAAAGAAAGTTACAGGAGCAGCTTTTTCTAAACTTATGTTTTGTGGACTTGCGGTCTGTTGTGAGAAAAGTGGCTCATGGTTTAAAAAGGGTAGAAATCAAATTTAAATAGGCTTGTTTAACGTAGTACTTCTCAGACCTTTACTATGCTACTGTGCAATATGAAGCTCAAAGAAAGGAACAGAGTACATAATATGTTCCAAATTTACTTGACCCTTTCTTCATGCTATTCCTATTAACATGTGTCAGTAGGATGTCCTTGAAACACATATTGAGAAAAACTATACCAAATATTAACCTATTAATTTTAAACATATGCGACCCCCGATTCTTCTGAACTTGTATGAACTACATCTCTGACCATTTTATGTGTTTCTATATTATGCAAATACTCTTCATTCTCTTTAAGATTTATCTCAGTCTCTTACCCGAGAGCTAGAACTATCCATTGGACAGTCATATTTAATCAGCCAGTTGTCATTGCCTCGATCTGTGAACAGAAATATAAAGTTAGCAGAAAAAGGGGGGATGATTTTCAATTTTTGTAATGGTGGACTAGGTATTCTGGACACTCGGACTAACCCTTCTACTGAGAATGACTACAAATGCTGGATAAAATATTTTTAGATCTCTTTTAAGGTACTGGAGATTTTAACAAGACCACAAAGAATTTAAGAGTGAAGATACGGGAAAGAAAGGAAATCCATGGGAGGAAGTGGAACCCAGCACTGTGGCTTCTTTTCCCCTAGAGCACCTGCCAATTTGGAAAGAGCTGGCTAAGAGCTTGAGAGGTAGAACAATTATAAGAGCCTTGTGGAGCTAGATAGAGAGACAAAAACTATAATCCAGTGACTGATCAGGGGTAAGGGACCCTCGTATATCATCTATGCTTTGGGTTAAGACCTGAAGCACTACACTTTGGAAATACACTAAGCTCCCCTCAACACCTGAAATTAAAGTGATACTGGATTGCTAGTGCCCTAGATGCTTGCCAAAAGAAATCTTCCTCCAGACAGGATTTACAATGACATCTCAGGCCTTCATACAGCTCTACGATTTCTGATAGGCAGTATTTGACAATGAAAAACAACCAGGTACACAAAGAAACAAGATGACAGGAATAAAAACAAAGAGAAACAACTGAAAATTAAAACAGATCTGTAGAGGCTCCAAACAATAAAAATATACAGACTTTAAAATGTTCACAACAAAATCCTTAATATGTTTAAAAAGATAAAAGTCAAGATTAAGAATATCAGCAGAGGCTGTACCTGAAATCCCAGCATTTTGGAAGGCTGAGGAGGCAGAGAATCACTTGAGGCCAGGAGTTCAAGACCAGCCTGGGCAAAATAGCAAGACCCCATGTCTAAACAAATTGTAAATAAGATTAGCCAGGTGTGGTAGTACGTGCCTATAGTCCCAGCTACTTGGGAGGCTGAGGCAGGATAGCTTGAGCCAAGTGTTGGAGGCTGCTGCAATGAGCTATGATCATACCACTGCACTCTAGCATGGGCAACAGAGTGAGACCCTGCCTCCAAAAAAAAAAAAAAAAAAATCAAACCTGAATTTGATCAAGCCTTTAAACTCAAGCAGTAAATTTACAGGAAACACAGAGAATGGAGGATGCCAAATCCACAATGTGGAACTTCTATAGGGCAAATATCCAGTTTCTTCAACAAATAAAAGGCAAGGGGAAAAAAAGATGTGAAAGTTTCCCTAAATTGAAGACATTTAAGAAACATATTAACCTGGCCAGTCACAGTGGCTCATGCCTGTAATCTCAGCACTTTGGGAGGCTGAGGTGGGAGGACTGCTTGAGCCCAGGAGTTTAAGACCAGCCTGGGCAACATAGTGAGATCCCATCTCCAAAAAAAACAGAAAAGAAAGATATTAACCAAATGTAATATGTGGACCTTTATATCATAATTTCAACAAGCCAACTATAAAAATCATTTTTTTATGAGACAACTGGGGTAATCTGAACACTGATGGGACATTAAATACTGATTATACTGAAAAAAAAAAAGTCTTTATCTCTTCAAGAATATATGGAGGTATCTATGGATGCTATAAAATGATGTCTTAGATTTGCTTTAAAATAATCCAGCAGTGGCCGGGTGCGGTGGCTTACGCCTGTAATCCCAGCACTTTGGGAGGCCAAGGTAGGCAGATCACGAGGTCAGGAGATCGAGACCATCCTGGCTAACATGGTGAAACCTCGTCTCTACTAAAAATACAAAAAATTAGCCGGGCTTGGTGGCGGGCGCCTGTAGTCCCAGCTACTCAGGAGGCTGAGGTAGGAGAATGGTGTGAACCTGGGAGGCAGAGCTTGCAGTGAGCCGAGATTGGGCCACTGCACTCCAGCCTGGGCGACAGAGTGAGACTCGTCTCCAAAAAAAATAAAATAAAAATAAAAATAAAAAAAACCAGCAGTTCCAGTCAAAGCCTTAGTTGAAAAAAAAAAAAAAAAATCCAGCAGGGATGGGGGTAGCAGGAAGTGAGACCTTACATAATAACTGTTGAAGATGGTAACAAGTACACGGGGTTTATTATACCAGTCTCTCTACTTTTGTGTATTTTAAAATTTTCCTACTAACCAGCTGAAAAATTATTTTAAGTAAACTATGGGTCAGAGAAGAAATGAACAATGAAAATTAGAAAATATAGCCTCCATCTATAAACTGAGAGGATAAAAAAAATTTTCAGTGTATTTTATAATGATTGATTACAGTGAAAAAAAACACTTGTAAGATACACCTAAACTATGCTTAAGATGAAATTACAGTCTGAAGTGCATATATTAGAAAAGAAGAGGCCGGGCTCGATGGCTCACACCTGTAATCCTAGCACTTTGGGAGGCCAAGGTGGGCAGATCACAAGGTCAGGAGTTCAAGACCAGCCTGACCAATATGGTGAAACCCTGTCTCTACTAAAAATACGAAAATTAGCCGGGCGTGGTGGCACGCACCTGTAGTCCCAGCTACTCGGGAGGCTGAGGCAGGAGAATCACTTGAACCTGGGAAGTGGAGGTTGCAGTGAGCCAAGATCACGCCACTGCAATCCAGCCTGGGCGACAGAGCGAGACTCCGTCTCAAAAAAAAAAAAAAGAAAAGAAAAGGAAGGGAAAGGAGAAAAGGTAAAAATCAATACTCTTAGAGAGGATTCTGGGAAGATGGTGGAGTAGGAAACAACAGAAATCTGTCTCCCCACGTGGACAACAATTGTAGTGGCAAAAATCTGTCTGATGTAATTATTTTGGAGCTCTGGAGTCTATGGAGGGCCTGCAACTTGCAGGGAAAAGCCTGGACAGTAAATTGTGGTTAATTTCATTCAATTTTGGCTCTTAGCCCCACAAGCAGCTACCCATCCCCCACCCTTCAGCCACATGGCAGCCAGATGTGCACAAGTTGCAGGAGCAGCTTGCAAATAGCTTGAGCGTGTCAAGGTGGGCAAAAAGGACCCTAACATCATAATGGTGAAAGACTGCAAGGTTTTCCTCTAAAATCAAGAACAGTGAAAAGATGCCTGCTTTTACTTCTATTCAACATAGTACTGGAAGTCTTAGAGCACTGAAGCAAGAAAAAAGAAATAAAAAGCATCCAAATTGGAAAAAAAAAAGAGGGAAAATTATGTCTGTTCATAGATATGATTGTGTATGTGCATAACCCTAAAATTTCCACACAAAAAAAAAACTACTAGAACTAATAATTCAGCAAAGTAGCAGCATATAAAATCAATCCACAAAAAAATCAGTTGCAAGCCAGGCGCAGTCGTTCACACCTGTAATCCCAGCACTTTGAGAGGCTGAGGTAGGAGGATTGCTTGAGCCCAGGAATTCGAGACCAGTCTGGGCAATGCATTGAGACCTTGTCTCTACAAAGAATTTAAAAACTAGCCAGGCGTGGTCCTCACACCTGTAGTCCCAGCTACTCGGGTGGCAGAGGTAGGAAGATCACTTGAGCCCAGGAGTCCGAGGCTGTAGTGAGCTATGATTGTGCCACTGCTCTTCAGCCTGGACAATAGAGCATAACTCTGTCTCTTTAAAAAATAAAACTAAAGGCAACAGATTGAGAGAAAATATTTGCAAATTATATATCTGATATGGGATTAATAGCCAGATATACAGAAAACTTTAAACAAATGTATAGAGAACTCAACAATAACAACCAAAAAAAAAAATTCAAAAATAGGCAAAGGACTTAAATAGACAACTCCAAAGAAGATATATGATTGGCCAATCAGCACATAAGAAGATGCTTAACATCACTAATCATTAAGGAAATGCAAATCAAAACTATAAGATAACATCTTACACCCATTAGGATGGTTACTATCAAAACAACAGAAAACATTCAGCAGAATGCAGATTAAATATGAAAAGAAAAAAACAGAAAACAGTAAGTGCTGGCGAGAAATTGGAAGGAACCCTCGTGTGCTCTTGGTGGGAATGTAAAATGGCACAGCTGCTGTGGAAAACAGTATGGTGGTTCCTCAAAAAATTAAAAATAGAATTACCATATATGATCCAGTAATTCCACTTCTGGATATATACTCAAAAAAACTGAAAGCAGGGTCTTGAAGAGATATTTGTACACCCATGTTCATAGTAGCATTGTTCATAATAGCTAAAATGCAGAAGGAACCCAAGTGTTCACTGAAAGATAAATGGATAGACAAAATGTGGTATATACATAAAATGGATCAGTATTTATCCTTAAAAAGGAAATTCTGATATATACTACATCAAAGATGTACCTTGAGAACGTTATGCTAAGTGAATAAGCGAATCACCAAAAGACAAATACTGTACTATTCCACTTATATGAGGTACTTAGAGTAGTCAAAATCATAGAAACAGAAAACAGAATGATTGTTGCCAGGGAAATGGGGAGGGGGAATGAAGAGTTACTGTTTAATGAGTATAGAGCTTCAGTTTTACAAGATGAAAAGAGTTCTGGAGGCTGGGCATGGTGGCTCACACCTGTAATCCCAGCACTTTGGGACACTGAGATGGGTGGATCATCTGAGGTCAGTTCAAGACCAGCCTGGCCAACATGGTGAAACCCCATCTCTATAAAAACACAAAAATTAGCCAGGCATGATGGTGGGTGTCTGTAATCCCAGCTACTTGGAAGGCTGAGGTGGGAGAATCACTTGAACCCAGGAGGCAGGGGTTGCAGTGAGCTGAGATCACGCCATTGCACTCCAGCCTAGGTGACAGCTGCACAACAATATGAATGTATTTCATACTACTTTAAAATGGTTAAGATAATAAATTTTATGTTACATGCATTTTACTATGATTAAAATATCAGACAAAATATAGCTCCAATAAGGTGAATTTAAAGACTTTTTTTTTTTTTTTGGAAACAGAGTCTTGCTCTGTCACCCAGGTTAGAGTGCAGTGGTACAATTCTGACTCACTGCAACCTCCGCCTCCCAGGTTCAAGCGATTCTCCCACCTCAGCCTCCTGAATAGCTGGGACTACAGGTGCGTGCCACCACACCCGGCTAATTTTTGTATTTTTAGTAGAGACAGGGTTTCACCATGTTGGCCAGGCTGGTCTGGAACTCCTGGCCTCAAATGATCCATCCACCTTGGCCTCCCAAAGCGCTGGGAGTACAGGCATGAGCCACTGCATCCAGCTTGAATTTAAAGACTTTTGTCCTCAATACATGTACATTTTACCAGGTTAGTTGAATTTAAATTGCACTGAAAAAAATTTTTTTTAAATATCAATGATCTAAACATCTACCTCAAGAAGTTAGAGGAAGACAAAACTGTCCTGTTACAGGTGTTGAGGCTACAAGAATGACTAGGGATCAAGGATAAGAGTACTCTTCACAGTGCTTTGGAAGAGCTAAGCGTCTTCTGTCTGGAACCAGGAAAGCGTGTAAGATAAAATGCAAATACTAACTCCAGGCCTCACCACTTCTGAAAACTACACATGATGTGTCTGGACAAGGCACTCTGACTCCCAAGCCCTGCAAGCCTCCAGGCCTCCCCATGCCTCAACACAGTCTGGCACAGGGCATGGGACCACCTGCAGCTGCTCACCAGTGTTGCGGATGATGTAATCCAGCACCACCAACCGCTCAAACTGGAGCAGTAGTTGCCGGTTAGTGTTCTCAGGAAGAGGTTCTGCTTCAAAACGCCGCAGCCAATAGTCTGCATCTTTGTAGCCTTCAACAAAGAGCTGGAATGAACCAACCTGGAACCAAGAGGAAGGAACAAAGGTTTTTCCCTACTGCCCAAATCCAAAGACCTTTGGAGTATATGCCAGATACCCATTAAGGCCCTATGGAGTTTCTATCAGAGAAGGAAAACTTTTCAAGATCTTTACTTCCTCATTTCTTGCAAGTACAGGAGAAAAGAGATGTAACAGTGATCATCCATCCAAATTAAAGAACCTATCCAAATGAACCAAAGGAGTAAAGTGAAAAGTTAGGTCTCAACTTTTCAAACCTTAGCCACTTGACAGAAATGAGGAAGACAGGATCCTCAGGGCAGGTTATTCAAGTGCCCATATTTGAGTTGTAGGCACCTTGCTTCACCATTGGATGACTATGTCACTATAAATCATGATCCTTGATAAGCCAGAGGTGCATCTATACCTTTGGTGGTAGCCCGATGCGGTTAAACCGCTGTCCAACTTTTGGCACTTTCTCTAGTGCAAGCCGCTTGCCCCTGGACTTCACTCGGTCAATGGCACTATAGTTGAAGGTCTCACTGGCCAGGTATACTACCTACAGTGAAAGAGAAGAGATACTAAGGTTAGAGTCAAGTTTAAGGAACCAGAAGACTATGGCAGAGCATAAATAGCTTGATGTTCACAAATACTATTCCTCTTCCAGGGCACAGAAAGAATACATTTATCAGCTTTCCCAGCAACTAGAAGAGGGAAGATAACTAGTTTGGGCCAATGAAATAATGACAAAATTATGTATGTACAACACTTCCACTGCTGGCAACTAAAATCTCCCACAATCCTTAATTCACATTCCCCAGTCTATGCAGCTAGGAAAGACGGGCTGGGAAATAGCAGAGCCACACCATGGAAGAACCTTGGATACCTTGTAACTACATGAGTGATGTGGTATCTAGGAGAGCTGCCTATCTGGCATGAGTCTGACATGTAATCAAGAAATATACTCCTGGCCAGGCGTGGTGGCTCACACCTGTAAACCCAGCACTCTGGGAGGCCGAGGTGGGCAGATCACTTGAGGTCAGAAGTTCAAGACCAGCCTGGCCAACATGGTGAAACCCCGTCTCTACTAAAAATACGAAGAAAAAAATTAGCCAGGCATGGTGGTGCACGTCTGTAATCCCAGCTACTTGGGAGGCTGAGGTGGGAGGATGGCTTGAACCTCGGAGGCAGAGGTTGCAGTGAGCCGAGATCGCGCCACTGCACATTCTATCCTGGGTGACAGAGGGAGACTCTGTCCCCAAAAAAATAAGAAAAAAAAGAAATACAATCCAATTGTATTAAACCACTGAGATTTAGGGGTTGTTAGAGCAGCTGGTATGAAGTACAAGGATTAACACTGTCATCTCCTGGGTTAGATTAGGCCAAATGCCCATTTTCTTTCCAGAGACAAACAAGTTGCAATTTACTCTATACCCCTTTATTTCCTTTTGAATTTTTTTTTTTTTTTTTTTTTTTTTTTTTTTTTTTTTTTTTTTTTTTTTTTTTTTTTTGAGACAGAGTCTCACTCTGTTGCCCAGGCTGGAGTGCAGTGGCGCAGTCTCGGCTCACTGCAACCTCCAAGTCCCAGATTCAAGCGATTCTCATGCCTCAGCCTCCCAAGTAGCTGGGATTACAGGTGTGTGCCACCACTCCTGGCTAATTTTTGTATTTTTAGTAGAGAGAGGGTTTTACCATGTTGGCCAGGCTGGTCTTGAACTCCTGACCTCAGGTGATCCTCCCACCTCGGCCTCCCAAAGTGTTGGGATTACAGGCATGAGCCACTGTGCCCGGGCCCTTTTGAATTTTTTTACTTTGTGAAATTATTCATATTCAAAACATAAACATTAAAATTGGTTTTCATTTTAATTAGCTGCTATTTTTATGTATAGGCTATATCTGGAATATTACACAAGATGTACTGTAATCCTGGCTGCCTCTGAGGAAGGAAACTGAATGGCCAGGAGATAGGGGTAGCAGGGAGTCTGAATTACTTTTCTCTGTTTACCCTATGTGCCTTCTGATTTTTGTACTAGATGCATGCATTGCTTATTCTAAAAAAAAAATTTATGAGCCATCAATATTATACTTGATTTAAGTCAAATTGCAGTGACATAATTGTAAACCACATATGCATCTATTGTCACACTTATCACATTGTCTTGTAATTATCCATTTGTATATCTAACTCCTCCCTTAAAACTAATGAGATTTGAGGAAGCAGAGAACATCTTATTTATATTAGCATCCACAGCACCTAACACAGTAGCTGGCATATGCTCATTAAATATTTATTAAGTGAATGAATGAATGAGTTACAAGCTTCTTTCAGAGACAGCAACAAGTGAGTTTTAGCATATAAAAGCAACAAGTGAGTTTTAGCATATAAATACCTAAAATCAAACTTACAAGAAAGGTATTTTCCTAAGCCTTGTAAAATTTATTACAAATAACTATTTTTTTCCCATGAACCTGAGAGGCAAAATAACTGCCTCTCATCTATCGCTCCATGCTACCATCTAGTATTAATAGAGTACCTAAAATGGATGTGCATGGTACTGTAGTAGGCACTCCCTGCCTTACAAATCAGAAAACTCAGGCATAGGAATGAAGGAAAAAGAGCTTTCCTAAGGCTACCTTGCCAGTGTCCACAGTGAAACTCCTGGCTCTCTCAAGCCATAAATCCCCTTTTGCCCCCATCATATTTATTTTCTATCATTCTTCCTAATAAACCACTTTTTCCCCATAACTAATGAAACTATCATAACCTGAAACCTCATAGGAGCAGAGAGCAGAGACAGCCAGTGAGTGAGAATTAGAGCCTTACCATTCAAGTTCCAATGCAATGTGAGCCCTGTTTCTATAATGACAGATGCTCTGATCAACTGGATAGAGTCCTGTCACAAGAGTTGGGGAGACAGGGAGGGGAGTCCTCTTACTATTCTCCAGCAGCTACATGTTAAGCTTCCAAAGTTCTGTCTCATCTCAGTCTCATGGAAGACAAGTATTTTTTTTTTTTTGAGACGGAGTCTTGCTCTGTCGCCCAGGATAGAGTGTGGTGGCACAATCTCAGCTCACTGCAACCTCTGCCTCCCAGGTTCAAGCGATTCTCCTGCCTCAGCCTCCCAAGTAGCTGGGATTACACGCACGCACCACCATGCTCAGCTAAGTTTTGTATTTTTAGTAGAGACAGGGTTTCACCATGTTGGCCAGGCTGGTCTCGAACTCCTGACCTCAGGTGATCCACCCACTTTGGCCTCCCAAAGTGCTGGGATTACAGGCGTGAGCCACTGAGCCCAGCCAAGACAAGTATTTTTGTTGTTGCTGACTTTCTGATGCAAAAGATCCTCAGGCCTCATGAAGGTTCTCTAACAGGGAAAGAGGAAGACCAGAGACAGGGAAGAAAGGGATTGTGGGGGTGACACTAACAATTAGAATAGCTTATAAAAATATCACAGGCTAACATATGGAGGGTTTACATTGTGCCTGGCACTCACTCGGCTATGTGCTTCATATAGGCTGTCTTGTGTAATATTGATGGCCACTCTACAAAGTAGGAACTATTTATATCCCTATTTTTACAGTAAAGAAATTGAGCCTAGGGAGGTTACATGACTTGCTGAAGTGTTATACAAATCAAAAACTGCAGAGCAAGAATTCAAACTCAAGTCCTCTGATTCTTGGGCACCACACTCCAGAAGCACCAACAGAGCAGGCAGGCATAGGCCAGGCACAGTCTGCTATTTGCCTAGTAAAGGAAGAAAACTACAGAGTGATGAGCAAGGAGAATTTAAAAGTTTCCAGAGTCTAAGAGGAGCCTAGTAGAAGCATTTCAGGTTAGGAGACTTAAGAACATTAATTATCATACAAGATGTTCAAAGCATGCTGTAAAACTATCTGCACAGAGAGGGAAAAGTAAGGCATAAAGAGAAGGAATGAGCTGTACAAAGCCAGGCAGTGAATTAGATGTGAAATGGGAACTAGAAGCCTGGTCAAACATTTTCTCGCTAGACCTGAAGTTGGGAGAACTTTGGTATTATTTCTCATGATTTGATATTCATTTACTGACTCAGCTGCTACTTCATGAATGCTTACTATAAATATAGTATTTTGCTAGGTGCTGAGAATGAGAGAGGAAATCTTGAGAAGTGGTCTCTGACTTCTATAACTTACAAACTAGTTGGCTAATTATTTGGAGTTTAGTAGCAAAGGAGCAGACATGGTTAAATATCCACAATAGTCACATTTTCCTCTCAAACGGAAGGGAAGTTTCCATCTGCTGATCAATCTCTTTGCTCATAGAGTCTGCTATCTAAACCTGTGAAGAAATCTTCAAGACTGGGTGTGGTGGCTCACACTTGTAATCCCAGCACTTTGGGGAGGCCAAGGCAGGAGGATAGCTTGAGCCCAGGAGTTCAAGACCAGCCTGGGCAAAACAGGGAGACCTTGTCTCTACAAAAAATTAAAAAAAAAAAAAATTAGCCAGGCATGGTGGCACATGCCCGTAGTTCCAACCTGAGAGGCTGAGGTGGGAGGACTGCTTGAGCCTGGGAAGTCAAGGCTGCAGTGAGCTGTGATTGTGCCACTGCACCCCAGCCTGGGCAACAGAGCAAGAACCTGTCTCTAAAAACAATAAAGAAAAGAAAACTTTAAGCAGAGGGATTTTAATCTAGAGGCATGCTCCCTGGGGGGTCAACAGATAGACTGCAACGTTTATGAACCATCACCCTAAAATTATATACAAAACAATAATTGCAAATATATGTACTTTTTCTGGAAAGGGGGTCTATAGGTTTCATCAGATTCTCAAAGAGATATTTAATAAATAACTAAATAAATTTAGTTTTAGTTATTTAGTAAATAACTAAATAAACTAGCATAGACCAGTTAAGACTAAGCACAGAGCCAGGATTGTTTAGATGACTCAGCAGCCTCAGGGCATCAGATGAGAGTTCCACCTAAGTTGTTACTAAACCCCAGGTAGCCATGTACTCAGTGAATGATGTGTCCGGACATGTTCATATGCTGACCAGTAGATTTCTTCCCCTCATAACCCTTGGTGAGTTTCATGGAATACCTTGTAGTGCAGGGGTTCTTAGCCTGGTGTCAGTAAACTCCCTGAAATTGTATGCAATCAATTCTGTATTCAAGCATATTGGTTGGGGTGGGGGTGGGGGGGACCTCAACTATGTCTATAACACATACAAGATGTGTATGAATCCATTCTGAGTGTGAGTCTGCCTGGATCTGGCACCCCTATTTTGATATGTTCAGACAAGTCCCAAAATTCCACAGCATAAAGATAAGTTAGAAAAATTCTATGTCAGTTCCCTGTAGGGTTCAGGCCAGACCATTGCTCTAACCCTCAGCCTGTCCTAAAGTTTTCCTTGTCAGACCCTGCAGAAGTGCTTAGCTGTCATCAGCCAGTCCTAGACTGTATTGAAATGCCAGGATAGCTCAGAAGTCTGAGAGTAAGCCACAAAGTCACTAGGTTTCTAACTAGCTTGGGGTTAGCTGGGATTCAAAGACCAAGGGAGCCATAAACATGCAGTAAAAGTGTGAATCTCCTAAAATTGTATGCAAAAATTGTGTGTATATCCTTCAAAAGACAACCTTCATCAGATGATCAAATCACGAGCCTAATCCTGCCATCCTCCCGAAAAAAGATCGAGAATCCAGACTTACAGTATAAATGATCCCACTGGACCCAAGGTCCCACTAACATGTAGCAGGGCTTAGGCCCCAGGAAAACTGTGGCCAGGCAGTAAGGCTTCCTGGAGATGGGTCACTGACCTTTGTACGGGGAACAATGTTGAGTTCCAGTTTTTGGTCCACCAGGCTGGCCCCTGCCTCTGAGAGATAGCCCTGGTTGAGGACAAGGCAGTCACGGCCAAAGCAGCAGGGACAGCACAGCTTCTGCAGCCACTTGGTCCACTTAGGATTAAGATGCCCATAGGGCTCTTCATTCTTGGGTTTGAAGACAGCAATGATCCTCTACAAAGACAAAAGAAAAAGATGTTAAATCCGAGTTGACTGAAATAGCCCACAGACCAAGTCAGCAGGAATCTAGAAAGAAATGAGAGGGCACAGGCAGACAATTCCTACTCACAGTTGGACTCAGGTTTATCCCAGTTGGTAAGGGGAAGACACCAGCTCGTGTGTGCAGCTAAGAGACCCACTGCTAGAAAGCACTGTGGCCAAAGAACATATTAAGTCTTCTCTTTCTTCCTTGCTCCTTTATCCCTCTTTTCCATCTCTTTTCCCTCATATAAGTACCTACCTCTAACTTTGTGCTTCAAACAAACAAGGTAAATGGATTGCTACATTTCTAGGAGCAAGATACAGAAGCAGGCCAGGTACAAGGCTCATGCCTGTAATCCCAGCACTTTGGGAGGCCAAGGCGGGCGGATCACTTGAGGCCAGGAGTTTGAGACCAGCCTGGCCAACATGGCGAAACCCTGTCTCTACTAAAAATACAAACAGTAGCTGGGCGCGGTGGTGCACGCCTGTAATTCCAGTTACTTGGGAGGCTGAGGCACGAGAATCACTTGAACCCATGGGGCGGAGGTTGCAGTGAGCCTAGATTGCCCACACCGCATTCCTCACCCTGGGCAACCAAGTGAGACCTTGTCTCACAAAAAAAAAAAAAAGGTACAGAAGCCAATTCAGTGGTAGATCTTTAGTCACTGGCAGCATCTAATGCCAATACAGTACTGCTTCCTGCTCTCCAGAAAGATACAATATCCTAATGCACATATCGAGGGCTCTAAAGTAATCTTTCCCCAAAAAAATGAGGAATTAACTTATCACAGGTCATATGTTCTCTTTTTTTGTATGCACCCCTGCCCTATTTATCCTACGGGATCTTTCTGTATGTGGTATGCCAGAAATTTAACACCATAACTCTAATTGCTGAAGTTACATTATGCACACTGTTGTTCTGCATCAATTACAGAAAGACTAAAAACTTTACCAACTGGAAGGAAGTAAAGAAGGTATTATGGGCCGGGCATGGTGGCTCACGCTTGTAATCCCAGCACTTTGGGAGGCCGAGGTGGGCGGATAACCTGAGGTCAGGAATTTAAGACCAGCCTGGCCAACATGGTGAAACCCTGTCTCTACTAAAAATACAAAAATTAGCTGGGCATGGTGGCATGCACCTGTAATCCCAGCTACCCGGCAAGCTGAGGCAGGAGAATCACTTGAACCCAGGAGGCGGAGGTTGCAGTGAGCTAATATCACGCCACTGCACTCCAGCCCGGGTGACAAGGTCAAGCCTCTGTCTCAAAAAAAAAAAAAAAAAATCTATTATGGAATGAGGTTAAGGAAATTCCTTCATCAATGATGAAGAGATTTCCTCTCGCAGCCTTATTATCCAAAGAGAAAAATCACAGCAGGAAAAAAACTCTGCTACTTGGTTAGAATGAAGCTCTCTTAAGTAATTCTGATAGGCAAGAAACCAGGACATGAGATGCCACACAGATTAAATCCATCTTCTATAGCAGACAGTAACTTAATCTTCTAAGGTCTTTGGAAATATGGGATGCCTAGAAATTACGGCCCTCCCTCCTGAATGTTTTCTTCAACAGGCCAGTCAGCCCTCTGAGGTTGTTTTACATTCATCTAATTCCCTCCAGTCCCCAAACTGGTAATTCAAGGGATAAAAGCAAATATGCTATCTGAGTGATTCATCCTCGTATCATATGACTCTCCTTGTCCCCCTCACCCCACAGCCTACTCAAGCTAGTCTGGGTCATAAGACATTTTCCTGTGGGTGTCACTTCCTGAATGGCAGGTCACAGCAGACAGCATACACCCATCTGCTTTCACCAACTCAGTACTCATATTAGGAATTGGCTAGGTCCATGTCGCTAACAAATAACTGGTCGATCTTGAAGCCAGCTCCTTTAAAAATGCCTTCCAAGGATTTGAGAGGACAAGAAAAATACAGAACTCCTCCTTCTCCCTCCAAAAAGAATCAATTTATTCTTAAAGACAAACTAACTTATTTACTGGCAAAGCAAAATGCATATATTCACATCATAAGTCTTCAGAATTACTTTCTTATCCAAAGCAACTAGCTAGAGGCCTCAGCAGTCTTCTCTGTCTCTGCTCCCCTGGAACCCCAGCCTCTGAATAACAAAGCAGCAGTAGCAACAGGCTCACAACTCAGAGAATGACTGACGAGTTCACTGTAACCCTCTGGAACCTGGACAGGGAAACCAAAAGGCAACTTGAAGCATGTCCCAGAATGCAACAGTCAGTTCAACTGAGGCACATTATGGAGTTCAGTAAGCTGGTCCCCAATGAAAGGGAGGCCAAGACACTCCTACTACTACTGAGGGCTGAAAAATACCAGGGCTGAGGCCAACTAGTAAATACTTCTACTTAAAGACAGAAAAGGTTGAGCATGGTGGCTCATGCCTATAAGCCCAGCACTTTCAGAGGATGAGGCAGGATTGCCTGAGGCCTGGAGTTTGAGACCAGGTTGGGCAATACCATAAGACTCTGTCACTAATTTTTAAAAATTAGCCGGGAATCATGCCTGCAATCCCAGCACTTTGGGAGGCCAAGGCGGGCGGATCACCTGAGGTCAGGAGTTCGAGACCAGCCTGACCAACATGAAGAAACCCCATCTCTACTAAAAATACAAAATTAGCCAGGCATGGTGGCACATGCCTGTAGTCCCAGCTACTCGGGAGGCGAGGCAGGAGAATCGCTTGAACCCGGGAGGTGGAGGTCGCAGTGAGCCGAGATCATGCCATTGCACTCCAGCCTGGTCAATGAGCGAAATACCATCTCAAAAAAAAAAAAAAAAAAAAAATTAGCTAAGTGTGGTGGTATGCACCTGTAGTCCCAGCTACTCGGCAGGAAGAATCCCTTGTGCCTAGAAGATCAAGGCTGCAGTGAGCTAGGAGCATGCCACTGCACTGTAGCCTGGGTGACAGAGCAAGACCCCATCTCTAAAAAAGAAAAATTAAAAAACAACAATAACAAAAAAGAAAGCAGAACTTGAAGGCCAAGATTGCAGTCAAGTGTCATTTAAAGACTGACCTCTCAAACATCTCGATTTCCTTCTACCATAAGGAGAATAAGAAGCATTTCAATGACTCCAAAAGCATGAGTAATTATGGTTATGTCAATAGTACAGGGGTTTCATTAAAGAATACTGCCTGGACTAGATCAATGAGGGAATGTTAGAGTATGAAGAACGGAGAAACAAAAGGGCATTCAGACAGAAGGGCAAACAAGTGCCTTTCAGGACTAAGTGTAGGCCTCAGTTCAATTCAATTATGTTAGCATTTGCTCAGGACCTAGCCTGTGGAGAACGATGTGCAAGCATTCTGCAGGCATTTGGTGGCTTTCCTAGACAGAGAGGTAAAACAGCCTCTGGCCTAATTTCCAGTGTTCACTTCATAAAATCAACTATGCTACTGAATAATCAAGAATACTCTCCTCATTCATGGAGAACAAACTCTAAAACCACTCAAATTGGAAAGACACCCACCAGTATTTAGCTGGAAAAGAAAATGACTACTGCCTAATTTTTCCTCACCATCCACTCTCTTCTTTAATAGATTTTTGTGGTTTTTTTTTCTCTTCTTTAATAGATTTTCAATTCCTTTATTATATCTAGGAGAGAGCTTCAGTTTGATGCCAATATTATAAAAACAACTTTTCTTAACACCCATTTACTAATCTCTCCTTTTAACAAAGGCGGGGTGAGGTACAGATAGTTTAAGCAGTAGCAGTCCATGAAGTTGGGAATAAAATCACACAAGAAAGCAGGAGGCCATGAACTAGCTGGTGTCAGAACCCACAACCAATTACTGGAAACTGAGCCCAGTGCAGTGGCTCACACTTATAATCCCAGCACTTGGGGGGCCAAGGCAGGTGGATCATTTCAGGTCAGGAGTTCAAGACCAGCCTGGCCAACATGGTGAAACCCCGTCTCTACAAAAAAAAAAAAAAATAGAAAAAATTAGCTGGGCATGGTGGCATGCACCTGTAGTACCAGCTACTCAGGAGGCTGAGGTGGGAGAATCGCTTGAACCCAGGAAGTGGAAGTTGCAATGAGCCAAGATCACACTACTGCACTCCAGCCTGGGCAACAGAGTTAGACCCCCTCTCAAAACAAACAAACAACAACAACAAATTACTGGAACCTGGAACCCAGGGGGGTTCCTATATCTAATCAGCAGTGACAAGGAGGGTGTCATGCTATGCTAAAAGAGGTCCTTTCTCCAAGAACCTAAAATGTAAGACAGTTCAAGCATATCATTCATATCGCACAGTGAAATATACAGAAATGACCTTTTATAAAAGTCTTCTTTTAAAGTTTGGTAAACATAAAGTGAATAGTTCTCAAACTTTTTGGTCTCAAAAAGTTTAAACTCTTAAAAATTAGGCTGGGTGCAGTGGCTCATGCCTGTAATCCCAGTACTTTGGGAGGCCAAGGCAGGCGGATCACCTGAGATCAGGAGTTTGAGATCAGCCTGGCCAACATGGTGAAATCCCGTCTCTACTAAAAATACAAAAATTAGCCGGGCATGGTGGTGGGCGTGCCTGTAATTCCAGCTACTCGGGAGGCTGAAGCAGGAGAATTGCTTGAACCCAGGAGGCAGAGGTTGCAGTGAGTCGAGATCATGCCACTGCACTCTAGCCTGAGCGAGTGAGACTCCATCTCAAAAAAAAAAAAAAAAAATCATTAAGGACTCCAAAAAGCATTTGTTAATGTGGGTAAAGGCTATATCTCATATCTTAGTATTCAATCTGTTTCAATATCACACATCATGTAGTCTCTGGAAATCTCCACTCTCCACTCATAAATAAATGAGAATGAAAAAGGCAAATAAAGTCTTAGAATTACGATGAAAATAATTTTGACCTGTGGACCCCAAAAGGAACTCCCAGAGGTCAAGATCCCTGGGCCACACTCTAAGAACTGCTGTATTCTATGGTATAGGTTGGAGGAAAACAGCAGTCTTTCATTTAGCTATTTAGGTAGAGAAGCCTTATTTACAAGTTTATTCTTACAAAAGGAAGGGAAGGGCTTGTCCAAATATATAAAACCATCCAGGCACGGTGGCTCACACCTGTAATCCCAACACTGGGAGGCCAAGGCTGCAATGAGCCAAGGTTGTGCCACTGCACTCCAGCCTGGGCGACAGGGTGAGAAACTGTCTCAAAAATATATATATAATAAAATAATTTTACTAAAACGTTAAGAGGCAGTCAAGTTTGTCATACATGTAGGTCTCGAGATTTTAAGCATCATCTACCAACTCTTTTTTTTTTTTTTGAGATGGAGTCTTGCTGTCTTGCCCAAGCTGGAGTGTAGTGGCACGATCTTGGCTCACTGCAAGCTCCGCCTCCCGGGCTCATGCCATTCTCCTACCTCAGCCTCCCAAGTAGCTGGGACTACAGGCGCCCGCCACCACACCTGGCTAATTTTCTGTATTTTTAGTAGAGACGGGGTTTCACCGTGTTAGCCAGGACGGTCGCAATCTCCTGACCTTGTGATCCGCCCGCCTCGGCCTCCCAAAGTGCTGGGATTACAGACGTGAGCCACTGCGCCCCATCTACCAACTCTTATAGCCTTATTCGATGCCATGTACCCCAAGAACCCTAATTCACCAGTTAGTAGGAATGTTTTTAAAAATCTGATTGAGCTGCCCCCACTAAGTGCCAGGAACTACATCGGGGCTTTCATGTGTGATATGTCATTTAATCCTCTTAACCTAGTGAGTCACATGCTGTCCTATGATTCTTGGCAATGTGAAAATCTAGTATTACTTCATGCAAAAGAGAAAAAGCTCAAAAAATCCTTTTGCAGTTGAGTGAGCATGAGACCTGAAGCACAAGGAGGTAAGTGAGGGGGGTAATGTGTATACTCTCCCCATGACTTCTAGCATTTTCCATCTGTTCCTGGACCCCACTGAGACAGAAACCATCCAAAATTGAGAAATGGGACCAGGGCTGTTATCTTCAAGAATCTTCCAGACTGTCTAAAATCCAAAAGTGGCTGTCGCAGAAAGTGCTCGTTCTCCCAATCTCTGTTCCCCCTTGTTCCCTAGACACAAGACCATGATTTTTACCTGGGCAAAAAAAGAAAAAAGACTATAGTTCCCAGCCACTACTACAGCTAAGTTTTAGACAATGGGATGTAAGTAGAAGAGTCTCCTACAACTTCTACAAAGTGCCTTAAAGGACGGGGGCATATTCGCCCTCTCCCTTTCCTTCTTCCAAATGGCTGAAAAGCAGACAAGATGTTTGCAGCTTGAGCAGCCATCTTGGACCATGGAGTAGAAGCCACATTCTAAAGATGGCTGATGAGCTGGCAGGAAGAACCCTATGTCTCCAATAAAGTGAAATGTCATGCCAGCCCTGAGCATGCCTGAGCAGCTAGCCTATAGACTTCTTTTACATGAGGCGTAAATGAACCTTTTTTCAAGTCATCATTATTTTAAAATATCTGTCACATATAGTCAAATTCAATACTAACCAATATAGTAGCTGAGAAGATAATTTAGAAATTCTTTTTTTTTTGTTTTGTTTTTGAAACGGAGTCTCACTCTGTCGCCTAGGCTGGAGTGCAGTGGTGCAATCTCGGCTCACTGCAACCTCCACCTCCCAGGCTCAAGCGATTCTCCTGCTTCAGCCTCCCAAGTGGCTGGGATTACAAGTGCCTGCCACAGTGCTCGGCTAATTTTTGTATTTTTGGTAGAGACGGGGTTTCACCATGTTGACCAGGCTGGTCTCGAACAACTCTTGACCTCCAGTGATGCGCCTGCCCTTGGCCTCCCAAAGTGCTGGGAGTACAGGCATGAGCCATCGCGCCTGGCCAGAATCTGGAAATTCTGATGACTGACTCTGAGGGAGCAAAGGATAGTGGTGAGAACATGAACTCCACAGCCAACCCACCTGGGCCCAATCCTGCCTCTACCACTTACTAGGTGTGAGACCTTGGAAAAATTAGTTATACCATGGGCTTGTGTTGTCACCTGCAGGGATAATAACAGTACCTACCTCCAAGGATGGTTATAAAGATTAAGTGAGTTATTATTTGTAAAGCACTTAAAGGAATATAGTAAATGCTATGTAAGTATTTGTTTAATAAAGTACATACATTTGGAGGAGAGCCAAAGATGACGATTCCAACTACAGTAAGTCTGTGGGCCAGTCTAACCCACCACAAGCATTTAGAAATTGCCCTTTGTTCTAAATCACATTTTCTTCAACTGGAAGCAGTATGAGTACATCAAAAAGTTTTGTCAGGGCATCTGTGTTTTGACATCCCCTATGAGAAATGATAGTGGCCGGGAAATTTTAGAGACTGGAATCCCTAAATCACCAAGTAACATACCTATGGTCTGTCCTTCTCTGTGGCCTGTGTACTGAGATGGCAGTACTTTACCTGCCAGGTAGAATTAAGAGATCGTATTACTTCCATCTGTCAAAGCACCAGCTCACTTCTCAGCTGACCTAACCCACTTCCAATGCAGCTCTAACAGTGTCATGAAAGAAAAACAAAAATATTCCTCCTTCTCCTGTACCTATCAAAGATAATCTTAGCCCCTTCTTACATTTGCCAACAAACTAAAAATACCCTCTGCCCGCACAAAAAGGACAGGTATAGTGGGTCACACCTGTAATCCCAGCACTTTGGGAGGCTGAGGTAAGAGGACGATTGCTTGAAGCCACGAGTCTGAGACCAACCAGGGCAACGTGGCGAGACTCTTGTCTCTACGAAAAATAATTTTTAGCTGGGTATGGTGGCGCGTGCCTGTAGTCTCAGCTACTTGGAAGCTGAGTGGGAGGACCTTGAGCCCGGGATATCAAGGCTGCAGTGAGCAGTGAGATTGCACCACTGCACTCCAGCCTGGGTGTCAGAGTGAGACCTTCTCTGAAAGAAAGAAAGACAAGAAAGACAAGAAAGAGAGAGAGAGAGAGAGGGAGAGGGAGAGGGAGAGGGAGAGAGGGAGAGAGGGAGAGGGAGAAAGAGAGAGAGAGAGAAAGAGAGAGAGAGACAGAAAGAAAGAAAGAAAGAAAGAAAGAAAGAAAGAAAGAAAGAAAGAAAAAGAGAAAGAAAAAGAAAGCAAGCAAGCAAGCATCTGGCTGACATTTAAACCTCAGGGCACTCACATTTCTTTGCTTCTAGAAATGATGGTTCCCACTTGAGCTTGCAAGCTCTTTTATTTAAGAAACTTGGAAGCCGGGTGCGGTGGCACGCCTGTAATCCCAGAGCTTTGGGAGGCCAAGATGGGCAGATCACAAGGTCAAGAGATCGAGACCATCCTGGCCAACATGGTGAAACCTCGTCTCTACTAAAAATACAAAAATTAGCTGGGTGTGGTGGTGCACACCTGTAGTCCCAGCCACTCAGGAGGCTGAGGCAGGAGAATTGCTTGAACCCGGGAGGCGGAGGCTGCAGTGAGCTGAGATCACGCCACTGCACTCCAGCCTGGCGACAAAGCAAGACTCTGTCTCAAAAAAAAGAAAAAGAAACTTCGAAAGACTTATTACTCACAAAGCTTTCCCCAACTCAGTTTATGTAAACTGAGAAACTGAGTTCATGGCAGAACTGTTCTCTAATTATTGATAAATTCAGGGACAACTCAAACTCTGAGTGAATAACTAGATCATTCAATGAGCCGAACCAAGAGCTACAAGTAACAGCCCATCCTGGCCACTCAGGACTCCTATTAAAACAGCATCCTGGCCATCTAAAGAGTTCATACAGGAGAGATGTCAGGGAAAATCTGAGGAAACTTTGACACCCATAATTTAAATAACATACATCTTTCCAATGACCGATTCCAGCACACCTGAAAATTTCCCTGAAACTTCCCTGAAAACAGGGAAGACTTCGTATTTCTTAAATTCTGCAGTTCTCAAAAGGATAAAGGTCACTTCTCAGATGCCCTGGTCACTCCATGTCCCATCCTATCACCATCCCCTTTTATTTACAGGCAGGGGACAAAATAAAGGTCGGCAAACACTCTGCCTTAGTTGAAAAGCAGGCTGTTGATAGCCCTGGGAGAGAAATGAAAGAAAAAGTAGCTGATGGCCCCATGTTTGTAAAACTCCAAGTTCTATCTAAACTTTGGAGCCGTCAAAAAGTATTTGAACCCTTTCCCAGAAGTGAGCAATAACCAGGGCAGATGAAACCGGTGAGTCCGCCCATTCTTTCTTCGACGTCTGTTAATAAGAGCTGGGACGGTGGCAGGGGACATCCCCCACAACATAGAAGGCTGGAACTGAATTCTCAGATCCCCTGATAGGTCACCCATCCTCCTCCGTGAACAGCGACACACTGGTTCGGTCGGTCCAAAAAGAGAGAACAGGCCTAAAGCCCCAAATCTGTAAGTCGGCGGCCGAATAGCAGTCCCAGTAGTGTGAAGCTAAGTACCCTACTAGAAAGCAGTCTCTGTCTGGCGGCGGATTGTCCCACCACACCGCTGAGCCCCCGGCCCGTATCTGGTCAATTTCCTCTTTTCATTTTCCGCTCACTCCTCCCCCACCAAGTAGGTTCTGATTTATTTCTCCATTCCGCAGAGCGTCCCCAGCTCCAGTCCTCAGTGGCATCCCTACATCCTGCCAGGGGCTGGTACTGCGAAGTTTCTCCCTTCTCCCTCTGGCTGTGCGAAGCCCCCAACTCCCCAGGAGCGCCGCCGGCTCCCAGCCCGCGGCAGCGGTCCCCACCCCCGCACTCACCCCCTGAGGGTCCTTGACGAAGTAGCTTCCGCTGGAGCCCTGGTAGATGCGCTCGGGAAAGATGCAGCGCTCGATGGCCAGCTCGGCCTGCCGCACCACTGCCTCGAACTCGGGATCCTCCGGGAACTCGTTCCGCTCGCGGTGGGCCTGAGCGGCGTGGGCTGCCGCTGCGGCCTGAGCGGCCAGAGCCTGGGCCTGCGCCGCCACGGTTTGGGTCTGGCCCTGGGCCGCCGCGCCCCGGGCCCGATCCAGCAGTGGCTGCCGCTCCCGGTCGTGGCCCGGCGAGCCCGGCGGAGAGGGGCCCGAGCCGGCCGCCGCCGCCACTCGGACCGCGCCCCCGGGCACCTGCGGAAAGTGAGCGCCCGAGCCCGATGGGAAGGTGTAGTCCGGGGGTTGGGCCCGCTCGGGGGACACTAGTGGGCTCGTCTCGTCCATCCCTCAGACAGCCGGCTCCGGGACCCGGCGCGCTCCACACCACTGCGCTCGCGGCCGCGACCAATCCGTGACATCCCCCAGGCCCCGGCCGGCCAACCAGGTCGCGACGCCTCCTTGGCCCCGCCCCTAACCTGCCCTGTTTACTTGGCTACGGATAAGCACGGCCCCTCGCGCGCGAACAGTAGCCAATCAGAACCTGCTCCTACGCAATCTCTGCCTCCGCATTTTTCTCCCAGTCACCTTCTGTGAAGACTGCGCATGCTCCAGGACCCAACCTTGGGTCAGACACGCCCTCTGCCCCTACTATCCCAGCGCCGCGCTTAGCTTCCAATTGGCTTACTGGACTTGGGCGCTTTCAAAACAGCAACTATCCTGTCAGTCACTCATTGAGTGCCTACTCTGAACCGGCTGTGAGATTGGAGGAATCTCATCTGTGTATCCTCATTCATTCAGTCAGGCACTCATTCATTAATTGAGCACGTACTATGTTCTAAGTGCTAGGGAGACAGCAGTGAAGCAAAGAAACAAAGCTGCTGCTCTACCTCGATGAAAGGTTTTTTTTTGGGAGGGGGGTTTGTTTTTTGGGTTTTTTTTTTTTTTTTTTTTTTGGAGACAGAGTGATCTGTCTCCAAAAAAAAAAAAAAACGACAGAGGTCAGGTGATCTGCCCACCTCGACCTCCCAAAGTGCTGGGATTACAGGTGTGAGCCACTGCGCTTGGCCTGCAAGTAGGTTTTTAAAGGAAAAGAGGCAGTTCCTAACTTGTTTACCAAGAATTTACATTAAAATAACAAGTTATAGATTGGCTATACGTTGTACTTTGTATCCCAAATTCGTATCTCAGTTGACCTAACATACTTCCAATGTAGATGTAACAGTGTCATGTTACACTTCAAGTTCACAGGAACTTGAAGGTAATGGGTGAAGTAGCCAGTCAGGATAAAATGTCTTAACAATTGCCTCCAGGTTTTCCTAGGAACCCCTGAAGATTTCTTTTTAAATTATTATTATTATTTTTTTAGAGTTAGGTTATCTCTATGTTGCCCAGGCTGGTCTTGAACTCCTGGCCTCAGGCGATCCTCCTGCCTGAGTCTCCCAGAGTGCTGGGGGATTACAGGTGTGAACCACCCACAGTGCGGCCAAAAAATAAAAAATTTTTAAAAGAAAAAAACCCACCGGGCACAGTGGCTCACGCCTGTAATCCCAGCACTTTGGGAGGCTGAGGCAGTCGGATCGCCTGAGGTCGGGAGTTCAAGACCAGCCTGACCAACATGAAGAAACCCTGTCTCTACTAAAAATACAAAATTAGCCAGGCATGGTGGCACATGCCTATAATCTCAGCTACTCGGGAGGCTGAGGCAGGAGAATCGCTTGAACCGGGGAGGCAGAGGTTGCAGTGAGAAACTCTGTCAAGAAGGAAAGAAAGAAAGAGAGAAAGAGAGAAAGAAAGAGAGAGAAAGAGAAAGAAAGGGAGCGGGAGAGGGAGAGGGGGAGGAAGAAAGAAAGAAAAGAAAGGAAAGGAAAGAAAGAAAGAAAGAAACCATTGCCCCAGAGTGTGGGTGTGGAAGGCATGACTGAAGTCCCATACCCATGTCTTTGAGCCAATAAACTGTGTATACATCACACAGAGCTCAGACTGCTCTAAGCTATCTTTCCTTCTCAACCTTATATGTGTTCAAGGCCAGCCTGGGCAACATAGCAAGACTCCATCTATTTTTAAAAAATTAAATTTTTTAAGGAGTTCCTAGGAAAACCCAGGGGCAATTGTTAAGACATTTTGTTCCTGACTCGCTGCCTCACCCATTATCTTCAAGTTCCTGTGAAGATACAAACTTGTGATACAAAGAATAATGCATAGCCAATTAATATCTTACACTGTGCCTGGCTCAGCTGCTCAATGCTTATTTGTTAATTGAAGAAAAATATAGTCCCGTGAGCCTAAGAAGTTCTTACCACGAGGTAAGAGTCCATCACTTTTATTCACACTGTAAAATCTCAGTGTCTAGACACAGTAGGTGCTCAGTACATTATTATTTGTGAGAAAGGGAAGGAAGATAGAGTCCTTGCCCTCAAGCTGAAGGCATGTGGCTTTCTGAGGCAGTAGGAGAAAAAAAAGCAAAATGAGCTCAAAACTCCGTAATAGTTCACCAATTAACTGAGGCAGGCTGCAGGCTCAGCAAAGGCTTTATTTTTTTTTTCTTATTTTTTTTTTCAACCAGAATGCTCAAGTATCAAGCAAAGGCTTTAAGTGGGTCATGTGCTATGAGCTGACTCTTAAAGAAAGAATAATTAGATTGCTGGAAAAAAAGGAGACAGGAAAAAAATGTTACACCAAGCAGGAGTTACCTGAGTAAAAGAGGAAGGCTAGGGCATATAGGGAACAGAGAGCAACCTTCTTGATTCGAGGGGAAGCAGAGTTAAACTGGGTTACCAAGAGCCTGGACAGTAGAACAGAAGGAGACCAGCCTGGGCAACATGGTGAAAACCCGTCTCTACTAAAAATACAAAAATTAGCCAGGCTTGGTGGCACATGCCTGTAATCCCAGCTACTCGGGAGGCTGAGGCAGGAGAATTGCTTGAACCTGGGAGGAGGAGGTTGCAGTGAGCAGAGATTGTGCCACTGCACTCCAGCCTGGGCAACAAGAGCGAAACTCCATCTGAAAAAATAATAATAATAATAAATCCATGGAATACTGTTTCAGTTAAAATTTATACAAACAAGCCTGGCACGATGGCTCACGCCTGTAATCCTAGCACTCTGGGAGGCTGAGGCAGGTGGATCACCTGAGGTCAGGAGTTCAAGACCAGCCTGGCCAACATGGCGAAACCCTGTCTCTACTAAAAATAGAAAAAAAAAAAATTAGCTGGGCATGGTGGCACACGCCTATGATCCCAGCTACTTGGGAGGCTGAGGCAGGAGACTCACTTGAACCTGGGAGGTGGAGGTTGCAGTGAGCTGAGATCGCACCCCTGCACTCCAGCCTGGGCAACAGAACAAGAATCTCTCTCAAAAAAAAAAATGTATGCAAACACTACCTTCAGAAGTGTAGAATGTACGTCCAGTCTCGGTGGCTCACACCTGTAATCCTAGGGGAGACCAAGGCAGGTGGATCACAAGGTCAGGAGTTCGAGACCAGCCTGGCCAACATGGTGAAACCCCGTCTGTACTACAAGAAATTAGCCGGGCATGGTGGCAGGTGCCTGTAATCCCAGCTACTCCGGAGGCTGGGGCAAGAGAATCACTTGAATCTGGGAGGTGGAGGTTGCAGTGAGCCGAGATCACGCCATTGCACTCCAGCCCAGGCAACAGGGCCAGACTCCGTTTCAAAAAAAAGTGTAAAATGTAATGGTTGGAAGCATGGGCTTGGAAATCAGAGACATTTGAGTTTGAATCCAGTCTCCATGATGATCAGTTGTTTTAGACAAGTTACATACCTCTCTAAGCCTCAGTTCCTTAATCTATAAAATGGGAATAATCATCCCCATGATTACTGAATCAAGAATCAATATAATGTTATGTAAAGCACTTAGCATATAAAGCATGACTCTCTAATAGGAAAAATAAAAATAAAGCACTTAGCATAATGTTTTGTACATAAAGAGCACTCAACATATGGTAGCTTTTTGAAAAAAAATCACTGCTGATGTTATTGTTGAAGTTGTTTTTGTTTTTATGCTTAAAGTCACCAGCAGACTAGAGGTATGGGTTTTCACGAATCATGGCCGGTCACATAGTCACCAATATTTCATAATCATTCTTTCTTGAATCAAATTATTGCCACTGCTAACTAGAAATACCAAATTGAAAGCACTGTTGTTTAATTACATGTATGGGAATGTCTTAAACATTTTTGGCCAAATAAACCATGCTAAACAAAAGTCATACAGATGGTTAAATTGCCCCTTTCAGTTATAATACATGCACTTCCTTTTCCTATCTAGACCTCAATAATCAACCGATGCCTGGCTCTTGTGGCCCAGGGTCTGTAGCCACATAGATAATCTTTTGGTATCATTCATCTCATTTAGCCCATAAGCTTCAAATTATGGTAAAGGAAAGGTCCCAGATTTAGAGTTCTCCCTGGAATTCTGAGTTTTTTCTCCACAGAAACCCCTCAGAGTCTTTTATTTTATCTAAAAAAAATTTTTGGCTGGGCACAGTGGCTCACGCCTGTAATCCCAGCACTTTGGGAGGCCGAAGTGGGCGGATCACGAGGTCAGGAGTTCGAGACCAGCCTGGCCAACATGGTGAAACCCCCTCTCTACTAAAAATACAAAAATTAGCCAGCTCTCTCACTCAGGCTGGAGTGCAGTTGTGTAATCTCAGCTCACCGCAACCTCCGCCTCCCGAGTTCAAGCGATTCTCCTGCCTCAGCCTCCCGAGTAGCGGACCACCACATCCAGCTAATTTTTGTATTTTTCAGTAGAGACGGGGTTTCACCATGTTGGCCAGCATGGTCTCGATCTGTTGACCTCATGATCCACCCACCTCAGCCTCCCAAAGTGCTGGGATTACAGGCATGAGCCACCACACCCGGCCTAGACATTGTATTAAATGCATTACATGGATTAACTCATGGAACCAGCTTTACAGTATCCTGTGATGTTGGAAACCAAGACCCAGGGAGGTAAAGGTAATGTGCCCATGGTCATTCAGCTGGTAAATGGCAGAGCCAGATCCAAATCCAGGCAGACTGTTTCCATGCTCTTAACACTATGTTGATTCTTATTAAACATCCCTATGAAATATGTCTCATATTTACCCCCTTTCTTTCATCTCCACTGATGCCACAGGAAACTTTCAGGATGTGTTAGTTGCATTATTACAACAACTTCTGAGTTTGTTACTTTGCTTCCAATCTCTCACTGGTCATCTCTGAGTGTCACTGCCAGATTAATTTTCATAAAATACTGCTTGTAGTATGTCATTCCCCTGGCCAAGAAACTACATTTTATTTATTTATTTATTTATGTTTTGAGACAGGGTCTCTGTTAACCAGGCTCAAGCAATTCTCTTGCCTTAACCTCCCAAGTGCTAGGACCACAGGCACTTGTCACCACACTCAGCTAATTATAAAGGCAATAAGAGTAGCAATCATGGCTTTTCAAGCCTGACAGAACCTAGCATCATGCTGTACTCACATTGTTTAAGAAATAAACATATGGATACACGGATTGATGTGCATGGTATTTGGGAAGATTTGCTCCAATCTTGGCACTATATTTTATTTATTTATTTATCTAGTGAACCAGAAATAAAATTCGAAGCCCCCCAACCAAATGAATGGGCTCCTCTTCTGGGCCAAGGGCATTCCTAAATTAACCTGAAAAACTAGTTGAGGCCATGATGAGAAGTGGGAGTCAGACATGCCTCATTGTTTTCTCCTGCTTTTGGAATTCAGGACCAGCATTTAACATTAAAGCAGAGATCTTAAGGTTGACACAACAGACTCTTCGTAGCGATGATACCAACATTGATAGATAGCAGGCCCCATCTGTCATGATAGCAGGCAAAGGTGTCTTTTGTGGTGAAAATCTACATTCTGTAGAAAGTCCCCTTCCCTTTCCAGGTCTTTTTCCTGATCCAGGGGAGAACTAACTAAGAGTCTGATACCTTTTTAAATCTGATAATAAACACTGGCCAGGCATGGTGGCTGACACGTGTAATCCTAGCACTTTGGGAGGCAGAGATGGGAGGATCACTTGAGCCCAGGAGTTCAATATCAGCCTGGGCAACATGACGAAACACCATCTCTACAAAAAATACAAAAATAAGCCAGGCATAGTGGAATGAACCAGTAGTCTCACCTACTTAGGAGGCTGAGGTGGGAGGATCACTTGAGCCTGGGAGGTCAAGGCTGCAGTAAGCCATGATCCAGCTACTGCACTCCAGACTGGGTGACAGAGGGAGACCCTGTCTCAAAACAAAACAAAAAATAAAGAAACATTTACAATCTATGCTCTCTGGAGCCTGCTACCTGTAGCCATAATAAAAACCTTGATTTCCACAATTCCTTGTGTGTGTGTGTGTGTGTGTGTGTGCATATCTTAGTAACAATTCCTTAACTTAACCCAGACATTCCCTTCTGTGGGTTCCAGGTCTTCAAACTCTTTCAACCAGTTGTCAATCAGGACATCTTTGAATCCACCTACATCCTGGAACTTGCCACCCCCACCCCCACTTTCGGGACCAAGCCAATGTACATTTCACATGTATTGATTGATGTCTTATGTCTCTCTAAAATGTATAAAATCAAGCGGTGTCCCGACTATTTTGGACACACATTCTTAGGACCTTCTAAACCTGTGTCATGGGCATGTCCTTAACATTGGCAAAATAAACTTCTAAATGGATTGAGACCTGTCTCAGATACTTTTTGGTTTGCAATTTATTTATTTGAGACAGGGTCTTGCTAGGTCGCCCAGGCTGGGGTACAGTGGCAGAATCATGGCTTACTGCAGCCTCAACCTCCTGGGCTCAAGGGATCCTCCCACCTCAGCCTCCTGAGTAGCTGTGACTACAGGCACCCACCACTAGGCTGGGTAATTCTTTTCTTCTGTAGATACGGAGTCTCCCTGCGTTGCCCAGGCTGATCTAGAACTCCTGGGCTCAAGCCTCGGCCTCCCGAAGTGCTGGGATTGCAGATGTGAGCCACTGTGCCTGGCCAGGTACTATATTTTAAACAAAAAGGATCTAGGTAATGACAAGGACAGCACAAATTCCTATAATGAATGCAAAAGTGTCTTGATATCACAATGTCTAGCACAGAGTTATTGGAAGCTATCCTGCCCAGCGCGTTACAATTTACAAAGCTGCTTCTCTGAAGCTGGATTTAGGATCTGCCTTGAACTCCGCGGCAGGGCCCTTGACATCAGTGGGGACTGGAGCAAGATCAGAGCCGCTCGCGTTGATGGTCACTGTTGCTTCGGGCGCAGGTTTGGTTTTCTTTGGGGTTGCCATTTCAACTAGACGGCCTCTGGGTAGGCCAGATCTGGATCCTCTGTCTTTATCTGCGTTGCAGAGGTGGGACCACCCCTCTTTCACATAGTCAGCTCCGGTTCGCAAACACTCGGCCCCGCACAAAGATGGCGTGGAGGCGGGCTGGGCCAATGCGGAGTGGCGTTGCTCCCGGTTGCCTAGGTAACAGCCAATGGGCAGCGGGAATTGTACCCCGTGCGGTCGCCCAGGATGGCGGCGTCAAGTGGGGCAATCGCTGGTGCAGGTGGCGGAGAGCAAGGTGGCAGCCGGGAGCTCATCAGAGGAAAAGTCCGAGGCGCTGGAGCCCTGCGTCCAGGCGTGACGGTCATCCCGAAAGGCCGGCCCCAGGTTGGCTGGAGGTGCAGGAGGGAGGGGGCCGGGAAAGAGTGTGATCGGTCAGGTGGGCACTGAGGAACGGAGCATGAGATGACCCGGCTCGGGGGCGCGGCTCCACCTCGGATACGCTGACCTGAGGGCGGTTGCCTGTGGGGGACCCAAACCTGAACACTTAGTCTCCACCGCGGGGGTCGAGGCCCGGGAGAGCTGACTGGACTGGGGTTAGCGAGCAGAGGGTGGAGGGTTGCATCAGGGGAATTGGCAGACCTGTGTGAGCGTTAGACCCTGCCGGGCGGGAGAGCGGACCCAGATAGCAGGAAGGAACGCGGCTGGAAGGTGAAAGTGGGGTGCGAGAAGGTGTTGCCTTGTTGTGGTCTAGGGCTTTGTTTTCCCTGGGCCCGCCTTTATCTCACTGGTAGAGAGAACTCCCACATATGGAAACCTGGGGAATGGGATGCTTCATTTAGTTGATGGGTGGTATCCCTGCAGTCTAGCATCTCTGAACTGCTTAGGTACAAGCAGGAATAACTGCTATATCGGAGTCTAGCCCTGGCATTCCCTTTCCCGTGAAATAGGATAGTATTCTGGCAGTATTACTCCCTAGTCCCAATCACCCCCAGGTCATCATCGCCTTTAAATAAAAAAAAAAAAAAAAATTTTTTGGCGCCAGTATTTTCTTCCCACTTTCTTCAATCTAACCATCCCACAGTCTTCCTAAACGAACCCTTCATATAGCAACGATACATTTCTTTACTTTTCACATGAGGAAAGAGGAGGTTAGACTTATGATGAAAGACAGTTATTTCGAGCTCCTTTTAAAACACTTAAAAAAAAATATTTAGGCCGGGCGCGGTGACTCACGCCTGTAATCCCAACACTTTGGGAGGCCGAGGCGGGTGGATCACGAGGTCAGGAGTTCAAAACTAGCTTGGCCAAGATGATGAAACCTCGTCTCTTACTAAAAATACAAAAATTAGCCAAGCATGGTGGCATGCGCCTGTAATCCCAGCTACCCAGGAGGCTGAGGCAGGAGAATCGCTTGAACCTGGGAGGCGGCGGTTGCAGTGAGCCGAGATCCTGCCACTGCACTCCAGCATGCGGGACAGAGCAAGACTCCGTCTCAAAAAAAAAAAAAAAAAAAAGGAGTATTATTTGACTTTTTGTTCTAGGTTCCTAACAAGGCTAATCTTTGTTCTTCAAAGCCTTCATTTTCTTCTCTTTAGGATTCTAAAAGCTTATGAACTGCTTTCTTTATTACTGAAATAATTTGACAAGACTATTGTACCCTGGGAAGGGTGGTTTTGGGGGGACATGTAGGTAGTTAGGGTGGCTGCCTCCAACCAATATTCTCTAACTGGATCTCCCCCACCGCCCCAACCTTTTGTTTTGTTTTTCTTTTCTTTTTTTTGAGACAAGGTCTGGCTCTGTTGCTCAGGCTGGAGTGCAGGTGTGGTGCAGTCACTGCTCACCCTGGCAGCCTCAAATTGTGGGCTCAAGCAATCCTCCTGCCTCAGCCTCCTGAGTAGCTGGGACTACAGGCATGCACCACCACATCCAGCAGATTTTTGTATTTTTTTGTAGAGATGAGGTCTCACTACGTTTCCCAGCTTGGTATTGAACTCCTGGGCTCAAGTGATCTTCTTGCTTCAGCCTCCCAACGTGCGGGGATTACAGGAGTGAGCCATCATGCCCAGCCCTTTTCCTCTTTATGTCAGTTTTTTTTTTTTTTTAAATCCTTTTAAATTGTACACAGTTTACTGTGAATACAAAAATGTTGTTTAATACGTTGATTTCTTAAAATTAGAACAAGATAAAAAGAACAGAAACAAAAATTCTTGTTATTGTCTCAGAGTTCTGTTTGGAGATAAGAAAATAATAATAATAAAAAAGAAATGTTTGGGGCAGAAGAAAATGAAGATGGCAGGAATATGGTATATAGTGCAGACTAATAGTGTATTGGTTTACAGGGACAGAATAGTAATTTTCTTTTATGTAAATGTTTGGACTGATCCTTTGCAACCCATCTATCAGGAGTGCAGAAAGGGTTAGTGTCTATTTAGAAGTGTGAATCATCTTGGTTTGTGACTGGATTCCATGGGTGTGTCTGTAGCCAAAACCCCTAAGCCATATATTCTCTTTAAAAATATGATTTGGATAACTGATACAAATACTGATTTGCATCCCTTGTTAAAGTATTGGGCCAGACGTGGTGGCTCACACCTGTAATCCTAGCAGTTTGGAAGGCTGAAACAGGCAGATCACTTGAGCCCAGGAGTTCAAAACCAGCATGGGCAACATGGTGAAACCCTGTCTCTACCAAAAAATGCAAAAATTAGCTGGGTGTGGTGGCATGCTCCTAAGGAGCTAATTTTTTTTTGTATTTTTAGTGGAGGCTAAGGTGGGAGGATGGCTTGAGCCCAGGTGGCAGAGGTTGCAGTGGCTGAGATAACACCACTGCACTCCAGCTTGGATGACAGAGCCAGACTCTGCCTCAAAAAAAAAAAAAGTGTTGGGCTTTCAGTCTTCATCAGCACTGACTATACTTTGTTAAATTAGATTTGTCTCAATGACCATGGTTACTGGTGAAATTCCTTTTTAGGTCAGTAGCTGTAAAGCTATTCATTAGCATGGTTAATTATAAAAGTCATAAAATCCAGACACTGTCCCAAATAGTGACAATATCAACTATTTGGGCACATGTGACAGTTTCTAGCCAAATGTATTCAACCATGGCCTGAGACTCATGGATTCTACACGCATTCCCTCTCATTAGCACTTCTGACTGTGGTCTTGGCAATGGACATCATTTTGGCAAGCATCTGCTGAAGGGAATTTGCTATATGTCCCTAAGTCAAAATGGAATGGAAGTTTGTAGTATGTACTGTTGAAAACCAATGGGAGAGGATGGTGGGAGGGTTAGGTTGAAACATGATATTCCAGTTATTATTGCTGTATAACAAAGTACCCCAGAATTTAGCAGCTTAAAACACCCATATGGTGGCCGGGCGTGGTGGCTCACGCCTGTAATCCCAGCACTTTGGAAGGTTGAGGCGGGTGGATCACGAGATCAGGAGATCAAGACCATCCTAGCTAACACAGTGAAACCCCATCTCTACTAAAAATACAAAAAATTAGCCGGGGCCGGGCGCAGTGGCTCACGCCTGTAATCCCAGCACTTTGGGAGGCCTAGGCGGGCAGATCACAAGGTCAGGAGATCGAGACCATCCTGGCTAACATGGTGAAACCCCGTCTCCACTAAAAATACAAAAAAAAATTAGCTGGGCGTGGTGGCGGGCGCCTGCAGTCCCAGCTACTGGGGAGGCTGAGGCAGGAGAATGGCGAGAACCTGGGAGGCGGAGCTTGCAGTGAGCCGAGATTGCGCCACTGAACTCCAGCCTGGGAGACAGCGAGACTCCGTCTCAAAAAAAAAAAAAAAAAAAAAAAAATTAACTGGGCGTGGTGGCGAGCACCTGTAGTCCCAGCTACTCGGGAGGCTAAGGCAGGAGAATTGCTTGAACCCGGGAGGCGGAGCTTGCAGTGAGCCGAGATCACACCACTGTACTCCAGCCAGGGTGACAGAGCGAGACTCTGTCTCAAAAAACAAAACAAACAAACAAAAAAAACACCCATATGATGCTCATGGATTCTGTGGGTGAGGGAATTTGGACCTGGCACCATGGGGAGGCCTCTCTCTGCTCCCTGATATGGGATGGAATGCAAATTCAATGGCTGAGGGCTGGAATCATCTGAAGGCTCCTTCACTGATGCCTGGTACGTGGGATAGGATGATTCAAAGGTAAGGGCAGCCAACTGGAGCACCAATATATGGCTTTTCTGTGTGGCTTGGCTTTCAGTGTTAGCCTCTGGGTAGTCATGCTTTTTATGTGGTGGCTTAGGTCTCCAAGTGTGAGTGTATCAGTGACAAGATGGAAGTTGCATCATCTTGTATGATCTAATCTCAGAACACACCACCATTTTATTTTGAGACGGAGTTTCACTCTTGCTGCCCAGGCTGGAGTGCAATGGTGCGATCTTGGCTCACTGCAACCTCCGCCTCCTGCGTTAAGCAATTCTCCTGCCTCAGCCTCCCAAGTAGCTGGGATTACAGGCATGGGCCACCACACCCAGCTAATTTTGTATTTTTAGTAGAGACGGGGTTTCTCCATGTTGATCAGGCTGGTCTTGAACTTCTGACCTCAGGTGATCCGTCCGCCTCGGCCTCCCAAAGTGCTAGGATTACAGGCGTGAGCCACCATGCCCGGCCCACACCATCATTTTCATTGTGTTCTTTTGGTCCAAGCAGTCACAAGCCTACTCAGATTCAAGGGAGGTAGATTTCACCTTTTAATGGATCAATGGCCAGATCAAATTGTAGACAAACATATTAGACAGAAGATACTGTTGCAAACATCTTGGAAATACAGTCCACCACATTTGGTAATAAGAAAGTAACCTTTTCGGTTTCATTGGCTTCCTTAAAATATTTAGGGTATAATCCCCAAGAGCTAACAGCATACTAAAAAAGTGGTTAGGGGCTGAGCATGGTGGCTTATGCCTATAATCCCAGCACTTTGGGAGTCCAAGGCAGGCAGATCACATGAGGCCAGAAGTTTGAGACCAGCCTGGCCAACATAGTGAAACCCCATCTCTACTAAAAATATGAAAATTAGCTGGCTGTGCTGGCATGCCTGTAATCCCAGCTACTCAGGAGGCTGAGGCACGAGAATCTCTTGCGCCTGGGAGGTGGAGATTGCAGTGAGCCAAGATCACGCCATTAGACTCCAGCCTGGGTGACACAGTGAGACTCTGTCTCAAAAAAAAAAAAAGAAAAAAAAAGTGGTTAGGTGTACAACTTGAGAACTAGTACTTTGTCCGTAAATAACCCTCAAACTGGAGAAATGTTCCCTTCTTTCAGCAATCTTCTACTGTTCCTTCTGGAACAAGGTAGAATGCCATTCTTTGGAAGTTTCATGTAGTCTTGAGAAAAAGTAAATAAATACAAGGCAGTACTTTCCCTGAGTCCCTGTGCAGTCAATATGACTCCTCAAATCCCACTGCAATAACTCCTTCCAAATTTTGAGTGAAAACAAATTGGTTAACTGCTGCCAGACATCTAAAGGAAATGCTCTTATAATCTTTTTGTATAAATAGTGATTTTGTCTTTAGGTTTTAGAATGGTTGTTTAATTATAAGATTTAGTAGAAGATACAGCCCTTCAGATTCTAACTGATGTGTTTTGAAGGAATGAAACTTCAACCATAAGCTGACTTTTAGTGCTGTGACTTAGTTCTGGGAAGAGCTGAGGATTGCATGATCAAAATGCCCATCTGTACTGGAAAGCGTTTTCTTCTGCTATTCTGATGGAAAACTACTTCTCATGCTCTCATTAATGTCATATTTACAATGGAGTCATTGTAAATATGGCCTCTACCCCAGCACACTCTGATGCTGGGCTGGTGATAAGAGGCTTGTGAGCCTGAAATTGGATGCTGACCTTGTGGGACATTGATAGGACAGAGATGACATGGCAAGTACCAGCATCACATCTCAGAAAATAGCTCACAGAGGTTTGGAGGGAGTTTACTACAAGAAGATAATGGTCCTTGCGTCGGATATCTTCTGTGTGAGAGATACTGGAAATGGAATGCTTGATTGATAACTGAAGAAGAGAGAAAGTCCTATGGGAGTTGCCCCCAAACATCTCTAGAAGAGTCTCCACAAGGTTGCCCTTCATTTAGGCGAGAAATGAATCTTTTCTCTTATTTGGGTGAGAGCACAGGAATTGTTAAAACTCATCTGTCCTCATGGCTGGGACAGAGCCAGGGCATAGAAGATGTCTTTGAGCCCTGCTCTGGTCAGGCCTAGCTGTTTTCACATCAGACCATTTCTGGGCTTTTGGTGTCTGTATCAAAAATCATTATGTTCTGGCTGGGCACGGTAGCTCACGCCCATAATCCAGCACTTTGGGAGGCCGAGGCGGGAAGATCACATGAGGCCAGGAGTTCAAGACCAGTCTGGCCAACATGGTGAAACCCTGTCTCTACTAAAAATACAAAAAGTAGCTAGGCGTGGTGGCACACACCTGTAATCCCAGCTACTCAGGAGGCTGAAGCATGAGACTCGCTTGAACCCAGGAAACAAAGGTTACAGTGAGCTGAGATCGAGCCACTGCACTTCAACCTGGGTGACAGAGTGAGAGTGTCTCAAAAAAAAAAAAAAAAAGGTGTTCAGGTCCCTCTGCTGAAGCTACTCAGCAAAGTCACCAGCACCAGTCTCCGTTAAACAAACAAACAAAAAAAATCAGGCCGGGCACGGTGACTCATGCCTGTAATCCCAGCACTTTGGGAGGCCAAGGCAGGAGGATCACCTGAGGTCAGGAGTTCAAGACCAGCCTGGCCAACATGGTAAAACCCTGTCTCTACTGCAAATACAAAAATTAGCTGGGTGTGGTGGCAGGGGCCTGTAATCCCAGCTACTTGGGAGGCTGGGGCAAGAGAATCGCTTGAACCTGGGAGGCAGAAGTTACAGTGAGCTGAGACTACACCATTGCACTCCAGCCTGGGCCACGGGAACGAAACTCTGTCTAAAAAAGAAAAAAAGCTGGGCACAGTGGCTCATGCCTGTAATCCCAGCACTTTGGAAGGCTGAGATGGGTGGCTCACCTGAGGTCAGGAGTTCGAGACCAGCCTGGCCAACATGGTGAAGCCCTGTCTCTACTAAAAATACAAAAATTAGCCAGCATGGTGACGGTCGCCTGAAATCCCAGCTATTCAAGAGGCTGAGGCAGGAGAATTACTTGAACTCGGGAGGTGGAGGTTGCAGTGAGCCGAGATTGCGCCACTGCACTCCAGTCTGGGCCACAGAGCAAGACTCCATTTCAAAAAAAAAAGAGAGAGAATGAGCATCAGAACATAATAATAATAATAATAATTATTATTATTATTGTTATTATTTTTGAGTCAGAGTCTTGCTCTGTCACCCTGGCTGGAGACCAGTGGCATGATCTTGGCTCACTGCAACCTCCGCCTCCCAGGTTCAAGTGATTCTCCTGTCTCAGCCTCTCGAGTAGCTGGGACTACAGGCATATGCCACCACGTCTGGCTAATTTTTGTGTTTTTAGTAGAGACAGGGCTTCACCATGTTGGCCAGGCTGGTCTCGAACTCCTGACCTCAGGTGATCCACCCATCTTAGCCTCCCAAAGTGCTGGGATTACAGGCGTGAGCCACTGCGCCCAGCCCGCTTGATCTCTTAAAAAAAAAAAAAATGATGAGGCTGAGTGTGGTGGCTTCTGCTTATAATCCTAGCAGTTTGGGAGGCCAAGGCCAGAGATTGCTTGAGGCTAGGAGTTTGAGATTAGCAACATAGTGGGACACGGTCTCTACAAAAAAGTTAGTTGGGCATGGTGGTGTGTGCCTATAGTCCTAGCTACTCAGGAGACTGGGGCAGGAGGGTTGCTTGAGCCCACAAGTTCAGGGTTGCAGTGAGTTATGATCAAGCGATTGCATACCAGCATGGGCAACAGAGCGACACACTGTCTCCTTCAAAAACAAAAAATCGTTATGACATGAGGCCAAAATAAAAATATCCTGTAGGATGTTGATAAAGAGTGGATGGGTGGCAACTATAGTTTGTTTTTCCTCTACTTAGTATTCAGCTCTTTAGTCAAAATTGCTGAGATTTTCTTTTTCAAAGTGTTGTTTGAATTACACTGGTAGCAGTGTTTACTGAGGAAAGACCTAGAGAAGTTTTCATTACAGTAAGAATATGTGTGAGTTTAAGTGTAAAACTTTGAAAGAGGAAAATAAACTAACATTTAGTGGATGGGCCCTGGCAGTGTTCTAGGTACTTACGTGTGTGTCATTTTCTTTCTTTTATTTTTCTTTTCTGTCACCCACTGACTCTCAGATATTTAATTTAATCCACCTGCCAACTCTGTGAAATACATATATTATCTCCACTTGACAGATGAGGAGACTGAGATTTAGAGATACTTAAATACCTTGCCCATGATTATACAGTGAACTTGGATTTGAACTCAAGTCCTCCTATGCTCAGAGTCTACAACACCACCATATTATCCTTGGAGGCCAGATAGGATAGGATGGTATAAGTTAGCAAGTTACTGTAAGAACTTGTGCCAGCAAGGCCAGCTGTCAGAACTCTGATTCTAACTTTCACGCGTTAGTTTCCACATGTTAATGTATGACCTTAGTTAATTTACTTATCCTCTCTGCACCTTAGTTTCCTCATCCCTAAAGTGGAAATAATAATAATACCCACCCCAAAAAGTTGTTGTGAGATGAAATTAGATAATACATTTTAAAAAACACTGATGCTCATGCCGGGTGCGGTGGCTCACGCCTGTAATCTTAGCACTTTGGGAGGCCGAGGCAGGTGGATCACCTGAGGTCAGGAGTTTGAGAACAGCCTGACCAACATGGTGAAACCCCATCTCTACTGAAAATACAAAATTAGCCAGGCGTGGTGGCGCATGCCTGTAATCCCAGCTCCAGCTACTTGGGAGGCTGAGGCGGAGGTTGGAGTGAGCCGAGATTGCGCCATTGCACTCCAGCCTGGGGAAGAATAACAGTGAAACTCCGTCTCAAAAACAAAACAAAACAAAAAACATTGATGCTCACACCAGTAATCCCAGCTACTTGGGAAGCTGATGAGGAAGAATCACTTGAGGCCAGGAGTTCGGGACCAGTCTAGGCACCATAGCGATACCCATCTCAACAAAAAATTTGAAAAGTAGCTGGGTGTGTTGGCACACACCTCTAGTCCCAGCTACTGGAGAGGATGAAGCGGGAGGATCACTTTAGACCAGAAGTTTGAGACTGCAGTGAGCTATAATCACAATCACACTACTGCATTCCAGGCTGGGTAACAGAGTGAGACCCCATCTCTTAAAACAAAACAAATAAACAACACTGATGGAACACAGTAAGAGGTCAGTAAATGTTAGCTTCTGTTATAAAGGTATTTCAGACAGCTTCTCTGGGGTTAGTGCAATTGATTATTAGAGAGGGTTGTACCACCTGAATTGAAATATAAATAATCTAGCACTGTCCACCATGACAATGTGGAGAAAGTAAATTTAACATATTGGTTGTTTTAGTTGAACATTTAAAGCATCACTTTTGCATAAAATATACCAGACCCCTTTTGTGCTATGAAACTATGGAACCCACTCTTTGGAACTCCGTCTTGACTGGATGAGGTTTTGGCTTCCCTGGGACTTGAAGGAAAAGGAAGCTAGCTGTTGGCGCCAAGCCCCCAAGATTTAAGAATCCTGTCTTGCGGCCAGGCACGGTGGCTCATGCCTGTAATCCCAGCACTTTGGGAGGCCAAGGCGGGTGGATCACGAGGTCAGGAGAGTGAGACCATCCTGGCTAACACGGTGAAACTCCATCTCTACTAAAAAATACAAAAAGTTAGTGGGGTGGGGCGTGGTGGTGGGCGCCTGTAGTCCCAGCTACTCGGTAGGCTGAGACAGGAGAATGGCATGAACCCGGGAGGCAGAGCTTGCAGTGAGCCGAGATCGTGGCACTGCACTCCAGCCTGGGCGACAGAGCGAAACTCCATCTCAAAAAAAGAAAAGAAAATAAAAGAATCCCGTCTTGTTTTGAGCTGGGAGCAGTGGCATGCACCTGTAGTTCCAGCTACTCAGAAGGCTAAGAGGGCATTGGAGGATCTCTTGAACCTAGGAGTACAAGTCCAGCCTGGGTAACATAATGAGACCCTGTCTCTAAAAGAAAAAAGAATCCTTTCCTGTTTCTCCACCAGGTCTGGCCCCAGTACTCTGAGGAGAATTTGTCCTTGTCCTATTGGAACTCAGTCAGATGCCTGAGGGTCAGACTCTAAGTTACTTATTAATCAGAGGGGATTTTTTTTTTTTTTTGGGACAGGGTCTCGCTCTGTCACCCAGGCTGCAGTGGCACTGTCATGACTTACTGCAGCCTTAGACTCCTGGGCTCAAGCAATTGTCCCTGCTCAGCCTCCCGAAGTGCTGGAATTACAGGCATAAGCCACCATGCTTGGTTGATAGAGGACTTTTCAATAGTGATTTATAGTTCAGAGAACTTTTCACACACAGTATTTCCGTTTATTGTAGCACTAGGCCACAAGCTTTGAAGTAAGGATCTAATGATGTGCTTATTAAAACTGCAGGTTCCCAGGCTCTGACTATACAGATTCTGATTCAGTAAGTCTGAGTTTGGGCCTAGGAATCTGCATTGTCAAAATCACTGGAGAAAACATTGTATTGCTTAGATCTGGAAAAGATGAGGTAGCTAGATGTGGTAGTGTGCGCCTGTAGTCCCAGCTACTCAGGAGACTGAGGTGACGGGATCCCTTGAATCCAGGAGTTTGAGGTTACAGTGAGCTATGATTGTGCCACTGCACTCTAGCCTGGGTGACAGAGCAAGACCCTGTCTCTAAAAAATAAATAAATAAATAAATAAGTAAATGAAAGATGAAGGGATGAATGAAGAGACCTAGGGAATTAAAAAAGAAATAGGGCTTGTATTTTTTAGTCTATCAAATGACGTACTATTTGCCTCTGTTTATATTTAATGATTTTGGGGGGTATCTTAATTCCCTTCTTCTTCTTCTTCTTCCTTTTTTTTTTTTTTTTTTTTTGAGACAGGGTCTCCCTCTGTCACCCAGGCTGGAGTGTAGTGTAGTGGCGTGATCTTGGCTCACTGCACCTCTCCTTCCTGGGTTCAAGCGATCCTTCCACCTCAGCCTCCCAAGTAGCTGGGACTACAGGACCGCGCCACCACACCCGGCTAATTTTTTGATTTTTTGTAATTTTGGTACAGATGGGGTTTCACCATGTTGCCCAGGCTGGTCTCAAACTCCTGAGCTCAAGTGGTCCGCCAGCCTCAGCCTCCCAAAGTGCTGGGATTATAGGCTTGAGCCACCGTGCAGTTCCCTTCTTATAGGATATCCTTCAATACATCCTTTCACCACTAGTGTGAAGCCATATCTAGCCAGTCCCCAAATGTTACTAATTGTTTTCCTATGATGTATCTGCCCTAGTTGTTCCTGCTGCTCCCACTGTACTGTGGTGTCCCAGACTCATGCCTGAACGTATCAGTTAGCTTTTTCTGGGTAATAACACACCACCAGAAAACACAGTGGCTTGAAACAATAACCATTTATTTATCCTGTGAGTCTGTGGTTGCTAGTTTGGGGCTGGGCTCAGAAGGGCAGTTCTTCTGGTCTTGCCTGAGCAATTTGTTCATCTGTGGCCAGCTGGGACAGGGTCTCACCATCCAGTAGACTAGATTGGGCTCATTTACATGGGGGCAGAACAGGTCCAAGTGTAGCAAGAGGGCAAGCCCAGTGCACAGGTGCTTTGCAGACCTCTGCTAGATCACCTTTATCTATCTGAATATCTGGATATTCCATTATCCAGAGCAAGTCACATAGCCAACCCAGATCCAGCAGGTGGAGGAATAAATATACTCTGCCTCTTTTTTTTTTTTAGACAGAGCCTCACTCTGTCGCCCAGGCTGGAATGCAGTGGTGTGATCTTGGCTTACTGCAACCTCTGCCTCCCGAGTTCAAGCAGTTCTTCTGCATCAGTCTCCCAAGTAGCTGGGATTACAAGCACCCGCCACCACGCCCTGCTAATGTTTTGTATCTTTAGTAGAGACAGGATTTCGCCATGCTGGCCAGTCTGGTTCAGGTGATCCACCCGCTCGGCCTCCCAGAGTGCTGGGATTACAGGCGTGAGCCACTGCACCAGGCCTCTCTTCAAATTTAAGATTGTGGCTACTACACAGGCTTATTTCCTATTACTCCCCAAATAAACCCTCAACTGTAATGAGACCAGGCTTCTTATTTTGCCATGGAACATCTTGTGTTCACATTGCCCTTAGAGTGTTCCTTGCCCTTTGAGTGTTGGTTCCCCATATTTTCCTTTTTTTTTTTTTTTTTTTTTGTGACAGAGTCTTGTTCCATCACCCAGGCTGGAGTAACAGTGGTGTGATCTCGGCTCACTACAACCTCCACCTCCCGGGTTTAAGTGATTCTCCCACCTCAGCCTCCCGAGTAGCTAGGATTACAGGCTCCTGCCACCACGCCCAGCTAATTTTTGTATTTTTAGTAGAGATGGGGTCTCACCATGTTGGCCAGGCTGGTCTCAAACTACTGACCTCAGGTGATCCCGCCCACCTCGGCCTCCCAAAGTGTTGGGATTACAGGCGTGAGCCACTGCCCCTGGCCTGTTCCCTATGTTTTCTGATTCTGGAATTGCTCTTTGCCTTCTCCACTGCTTGTCTGCTTGTTTTAAATTCTGGCCATCTCATGTCTTTGTTAATGTCTGCCATCCAAGTTGGCACTTAATCACATTATCTCTGGCATAATTCAGTGTTTAAATTGTTAGTCTTATTAACCAGATTATAAACTCATCAAGGGAAGATACTGTATTTTATACATCAACTGAGCACGTAGTAGGTATCAAATAAATATTTGTAGATTAATCCTCCATTTCCATCCCAGGTCATAGAAAATAGGAACTGGCTGAAAACTTTTAAGATAAGCAGGAGGATAAGAGCACTTGGGCAGAGGTGGAGATGATGGTGCTGGTGGTGGTTGGAGATGGGGTATTTTGGTTAAATGCACCTAAGGCAGCGTACACTTACCAGGCTGGTGGCCTTTAGAATGTATCTACAAAATTGCTTTGCAGTCCTTTCCTCCTGCCATTCCATGACACTGGTTCTCCTTTGCTTATTTCCTACAGTTTCATCCTTTTATCCTGTAATCTGTCACCATGACCCTGACAAAAGGTTCCTTCACCTACTCCAGTGGGGAGGAATATCGTGGCGAGTGGAAGGAGGGTGAGAAGGACCCCTGGGGAGTATCCATGATGAACACTTCATTTGCTGGAGGACAAATACATCAGGATATATAGCCAACTTTATGGATCTTCATTTTCAACTCCAGGATTTAATTCCATATAGTGCCTGCCTTTCCTTTATTCCATTTTAGGATTAAATAAAGGAATTTGAAAATGCTATTGTTAATTCAACCTCCAGGAATGAGTTATATCTTTCTTTTTTTCGTTTTTGTTTTTGTTTTGTTTTGTTTTGTTTTTTGAGATGAGGTCTCGCTCACTATGTTGCCCAGGCTGGAGTGCAGTGGTGCAATCTCAGCTCACTGCAACCTCTGCACCCTGGGTTCAAGTGATTCTCGTGCCTCAGCCTCCCAAGTAGCTGGGATTACAGGCGCCTGCCACCACATCTGGCTAATTTTTGTATTTTTAGTAGAGACGGGGTTTCACCATGTTGGCCAGGCTGGTCTCGAACTCCTGACCTCAGGTGATCTGCCCACCTCGGCCTCCCAAAGTGCTGGGATTACAGGCATCAGCCACCATGCCCAGCCCATGCCAGCCTCTCTTCTAAGCATTTTGTATTTATCATCTTATTTAATCCTCATGACAACCTTATGAGGTAGGCACATACTATTACTATTCCCATTTAACAGATGGGGAAATTGAGGCAAGGGGAAGCTGAGTAACTTACTCAAGATCACAGAACTCTAAGTGGTAGAACAAGAAGGCAAACACAGCAGGCAGCCTGACTCGGTGTCCTCAAAATCTAACTACATTGCCTCTCTGAGGGAAAAAAAAAACAAACCAGTATCCCATTAGCACCTTTTAAGCTACTGGGCAAATCTAACAGCCTGATTAGCAGCACTGGTTTCAGCTTCATTATAGCAACAGGGCTGTGCTTACTCTCTGAACTGACCAGAAAACAGCAAGATGTTGCGGGAGTAACCATGCCTTTCAAACAGAATTCAAGGGAGTTCTTGTGGTGGATACAGCCCACCCAGCAGAGCCTCAGGAAGTCTCTCCTCTAACAGTCCACATTAAAGGGGACACCAGGTATTTGAAAGCCAGGAAGAAAGGCTTGGGATTGAAGGAGCCAAGGTCACATCACACCTGTACAATTTCTCTCAAGGCTCAAGAATTTAGGGCAGGCACAGTGGCTCATGCCTGTAATCTCAGCACTTTGTAATCCCAGCTACTGGGGAGGCTGAGGCAGGAGAATCACTTAAAACCAGGAGGCAGAGGTTACAGTGAGCCAAGATCGCACCACTGTGCTCCAGCCTGGAAGACAGAGCAAGACTCTGTCTCAAAAAAAAAAAAAAAGAAGAGAGGCTGGCACATAGTAAAGGCACTATAAATATACATGTTAGCTATTGTTATTTATTTATTTATTTATTTTGAGACGGGGTTTTACTCTCGTTGCCCAAGCTGGAGTGCAATGGCATGATCTCAGCCCACTGCAACCTCCGCCTCCCAGGTTCAAGCGATTCTCCTGCCTCAGCCTCCTGAGTAGCTGGGTTACAGGATCGCGCCACCACCATGCCCGGCTAATTTTTTGTAGTTTTAGTAGAAACGGGGTTTCACCATGTTAGCCAGGCTGATCTTGAACTCTGGACCTCAGGTGATCCGCCCGCCTCCTCAGCCTCCCAAAGTGCTGGGATTACAGGCATGAGTCACTGCGCCCAGCCAGCTATTTTTGTTTGTTTGTTTGTTTGTTTGTTTTTTGAGATGGAGTCTCACTCTGTCGACAGTCTGGAATGCAGTGGCGCGATCTCGGCTCACTGAAACCTCTGCCTCCCGGGTTCAAGTGATTCTCCTGCCTCAGCCTCCTGAGTAGCTGGGACTACAGGCAGGTGCCACTACACCCAGCTAATTTTTGTATTTTTAGTAGAGACGGGGTTTCACCATGTTGGCCAGGCTGGTCTCGATCTCTTGACCTTGTGATCCACCCTCCTCAGCCTCCCAAAATGCTGGGATTACAGGCATGAGCTACCACGCCTGGCCAGCTGTTGTTATTTTCAAGTGCTCTCTTATTCATACTTGGGTAGACCTGCTTTAATCTGTAGTGATAAGATGGGAAGGCCCCAGGAGCCAGGTTTTCCCAGTGCCTGACTCTGGCTAATAATCCTCTACCCTGCTAATGTCACTGCTTCTCTTGTTTTCTTTGTGGGTAGGGTGATGACAGGTAAGGGATGCTACAAGAGTAAGAAGGGACCCTGAAGCTGCCTCCTTCCAACCTGACACCTATCCTTCTCTTTCTTCAGGCCGCAGGCATGGTTTTGGTCAACTGATGTTTGCAGATGGTGGCACCTACCTGGGTCATTTTGAGAATGGGCTCTTTAATGGCTTTGGGGTATTGACCTTCTCAGATGGTTCAAGGTGGGTATGAGGTCATTCCTTTCTTAGCCTTAAATAAGGGAGGGTCTGACATAAAAATGGGATCTGGTAAATATCTGGTCAGTCCTGAGCTTGTCTCACTCCCTGCAGAACACAGATGAGGAATAAGTAGTTCTTTTATTAGTTATTTTTTAAGTGGACCTAAAATTTGAAATGTCAACCAAGTGAGTGACTTTCCACCCCACTCCCATTCACGTCCTATCTTCTTTCCTTGAGATCAGGGCTTCATGTCATATATACTCTCTGCTCCTTGGGAATAGGTGGGGTAGGTGGAGCTATGTGACAGGTGGAATCGGCTTGCTCCTTAGCATCATTAAATAACAGAGATCAGCAGCTGCTCGACTCCATTCATCTGGACAGCTAACTTTCCACTGAAGGCTAACTTCTTGGTGTTTCTGCAGGTATGAGGGGGAGTTTGCCCAGGGCAAGTTTAATGGCGTCGGAGTCTTCATTCGATATGACAACATGACCTTTGAGGGGGAATTTAAAAATGGCAGAGTAGATGGTTTTGGTAAGTTGCAGCCCAGCAGGATGGCTGACTTAGGTGGGCATAATATGGGTGGAAATATACCTGTTTAGTTTTAATCCTGCGGGTGTCCAGCAATCCATAGTGGCCGCCCCTGACACCTATCCATTGAACTCATCAATAGAGTACTCCTCAGTAGAGCCGGGAGTTTTTCTCTTCTTTGGCCTCGACATATCAAGCTCATCTTAGAGACATTAATGCCATTGTCACTCCCATATTTTCTCTGCCCTCCTCAAAGGCCTGCTGACTTTCCCCGATGGTTCTCATGGAATCCCCCGCAATGAAGGTCTCTTTGAGAACAACAAGCTGCTGCGGCGTGAGAAGTGTTCTGCCATTGTTCAGCGGGCCCAGAGCGCCTCCAAGTCAGCCAGAAATCTCACTGCCTGACAGCGCAGTGGGCACCAGCTGACAAGTATTGGGTAAAGCCAGTGCCCCTGTTGTTGACTCGAGGTGAACAAATGAATCAGAGCTGAGATGAGTTGACAATGACAGTGGAGCAGAGGCCTTGTATGTGCCCTGTCACCTGCCATTCCAGAACTGGACCACAGAAAAGTGCTGAGGATGCTGGCCAGCAGACCCTGCAGCAGTCATTGGTGGTTCTGTCTTTCCCTGACCCTTATGTGCTGGAGGACAGAGGAGCCACCTCTTATCACTGGTTGATACTCTGTTCCTAAGACCTCAGGTTACCCAGTGTAGCCTGCTGTGACCCTTCTGCTTCATTTTCTGCCAACAGAACCTTCGTTCTGCTGCTTTTGGGACAGGTGATCCTAGCTCCAGCTTAGGGCCAGTGCTCTGTGCTACTCTGGAGAAATAGGGAAAAGATAGGGGTGGCTCAGTACAGCAGCCCTGTGAAAGTCAAGGCCAGAGCTTTTCTTTTTAAATTTTATTATTATTATTATTATTATTTTATTTTTTATTTTTGAGATGGAGTCTCACTCTCGCCCAGGCTAGAGTGCAGTGGCGCGATCTCAGCTCACTGCAACTTCTGCCTCCCAGGTTCGAGCGATTCCCCTGCCTCAGTTTCCTGAGTAGCTGGGACTACAGGAGCGCGCCACCATGCCCGGCTAATTTTTGTATTTTTTTTAGTAGAAATGGGGTTTCACCATATTGGCCAGGCTGGTCTCAAACTCCTGACATCGTGATCCACCCGCCTCTGTCTCCCAAAGTGCTGGGATTACAGGCCTGAGCCACCATGCTCAGCCTTTAATTTTATTATTATAAAAAATTGAGCCAGGGTCTTGCTATGTTGCTCAGGCTCGTCTCAAAATCCTGGGCTCAAGCGATCCTCCTGCCTGGGCCTGCCAAAGTGCTAGGATTGCAGGTGTGAGCCACCGTGCCTGGCTGGCAGAGCTTTTCCGTATGTTACTTCTCATGCTGGTTGGAATCATGGCTGCAGGCTTCCACTTGGTCTGATCAGACTGGTATTCATTCCTGCCTATGTCGCCGTGAAGGATTCGGTAAGAGTGCTATTTCCTCCTCCCTTTAGAAGACAGGCTGTCTTCTTTCATCAACTTAGAGCAGATAATCCCTGTGTGTGCCTCTCTCCTTCCTTAGATGGGGAACAGGATCCCTTTTCGGGACAGTCAAGAAAAAAACTCATGTAAACAGTAACCTTGTTACTTGTATTTGTGACTAACTCCAGGTAGAATATTTAGGCCACTTCAGGCACTACCATGGAGTGAACTGAATTCATAGGGATGGCTTGGGCTGACACAGTTTCTTCCCAGTGGACCAATAAATCAGACTCACCCGAACCCCTGGGGTTTTGGTAGAATTGGACCTACTCTAGGACTGTGGGGAACTAAAGGAGCATTTGGCTTGCTGTAGCTCTTCTATCATGAGCCTTGACCGTCAGGCCGCAATCAGACCCTACTGATGGGATCTCTGCAGTTTATTACAGAGGCCTCCCGTTACCCTGGTACCCAAATATGTCCCCCACCTCTAGCCGCCTAGCCTCACATTGAATGTCTCTTCAACAGCAGATTGTGGTGGAAGTTATAGCCGTGTGCCTCTATTTATTCTCTGAATTGTACTGTAGAAAAAGGTGTTTATAAAGAATAAAGAAATCACCAGAACTGCCTATACCTAGTTTTCCTGACTTTCTGGCCCTGCGTCTTCATGAATATCAACCCATTTGCTGTTTGTAAAAGTTAATCAGGTTAGCCCTTGGAACTTACCCCGCACACTTTACTATATCAAGTCATCTAATTTTCTCAGCCTTTACAGAGGAGGATGTATGAACTTTTTTTTCTTATTTAAATCAGACAGTCTCAGGCTGCCCCAACTAGTAGGTGGCACAGCTGGGTGAGATTTGTAACCGAGCCTTTCTGATTCCAACTCCCTTTTACTGGACCTCTCTCACCCTAAGCATCAGAGTACTTAAGTCCTGAGACTAGTTATGGCCACACCTGCTGGGTTACCTCTGGCAGGTCCACTCCTGCCGGAGTTTCCCTTTTTCTGCAATAGGAGAGTGGTGGAACATTGACCCCCACGCTAACCCTTTTACATGCACGTCCTTGTTGGAGGAAAGTACTGTTATTATCCCTATACTACAGATGAGGCTCAGGGAAGTTAAGCAATTTCTCCAAGGTCCCATAGACACTAAAGGGGCAGATCCCAGAACTTAAACCCAGACCTGTTTAAGCCCAGAGGCTGAGCTCTTACCCAGTACACTACCCTGCCTGCCTAGCCCTAACTTTTTCCCCAAGTCCTAAACTTGATTCTCCTCTGAGCCTTGCTCCTCTGGAAGTTGCCTGTGAGAGGACCCCAGGCACTAAGCCCCAAGCTGTAGTGCCATTCAGAGCCTGGTTTTGGGTTGAAGATTGAGATCTTTTATTTTCTCTCCTTTAGCTTTTGCCCTAAACAAGTATCTATTTACCTCTCTTTTTAACCTTAACACTTTCTTTTTAAGGAATAATTTTTTTAAAAATGTATCTCCATTTTTCTGCCGCTAGTCAAATATTACCACTGAAAAAGGTTAAATATTTTGGAGAAAGCATCCTTTTTTGTTGTTGTTGTTGAGATGGAGTTTCGCTCTTGTGGCCCAGGCTGGAGTGCCATGACACGATCTCGGCCCACTGCAACCTCCACCTCCCAGGTTCAAGCGATTCTTGTGCCTCAGCCTCCGGAGTAGCTGGGATTACAGGTGTGTGCCACCACGCCCGGCTAATTTTTGTATTTTTAGTAGAGACAGGGTTTCGCCATGTTGATCAGACTGGTCTCAAACTCTTGACCTCATGTGATCCTCCTGCCTCAGCCTCCCAAAGTGCTGCCTGGCTCTAAACACTTAGCACTTTAATCAAAAAGGATGCTGACTGGGTGCAGTGGCTCACACCTATAATCCCAGCACTTTGGGATGCCGAGGCAGGAAGATCACCTGAGGTCAGGAGTTCGGGACCGGCCTGACCAACATGGCGAAACCCTGTCTCTACTAAAAATACAAAAATTAGCTGGGCATGGTGGTGAAGGCCTGTAATCCCAGCTACTCGAGAGGGTGAGGCAGAGGAGTCACTTGAATCTGGGAGGCAGAGATTGTAGTAAGCCGAGATCGTGCCACTGCACACCAGCCTGAATGACAGAGCAAGACTGTCTCAAAAAAATAAAATAAAAGTGCTAAGTGTTTCTAAATAGCTCACTTGCTCTCTTTTGCCTCTTACCTCTTCCCTAGGTCTCCAGTAAGTGAATGCCTGTTGGCTCAGTATTGTTGGGGCCGCTCTTAGAGCTGGGAGAAGGCAGACCTTCAGAGCTCACTTGCCTTTAGAAAGGTTCTTGACATCTGGCCAGGAAACCTAAGATCTGCATAGCAATAGAGTGTCCATCTTTACATAGCCACACTAATTTTATCTGTTCAATTTTATTATAGTAACAAAGTGATTATTTTTAATAATAAAAGCAGAGTGCCTGTAGGCAAGTGGATGGCCCTATCCCAGGCCAAGTCCTCTTAGTGTTTCAGACCTAGGCTGGCCAGAATAGTCTTCTAGAATGTAACATTTATCCACCAGGTGTCATTATTTACCAATCTGACAAGCCACTGGGCTGTCTCCGTGCATTCAATGGTTGGAATCAAGGCTAGAGACCAGAATAGGAGATGAATGAAAATAGATTTAGAAAAGGGCATTGTGGCTGGCATGCAGCTTGCAGTGTGGAGGGCAGCGGTGGGAGGGTAAAGAGGGCTCTTTGAAAGATCAGTGTCATTTTCCTGATCAAGTTTCCTAAGCTGATACTTCCCTGGAAGGAGTCAGAACTTGGGTTTGTAGGAGTAGCCCTGGCTTCCAGCTGCGTTGTGCTAGAGTCAGGTTTGAAGCCCCAAGTCTAAGTAGTCCCCGCTTTGATAAATTCCCGGCCGGGTGCAGTGGCTCACAGCTGTAATCCCAGCACTTTGGAAGGCCAAGGCAGTTGGATCACCTGTGTTCAGGAGTTTGAGCCCAGCCTGGCCAACATGGTGAAACCCCATCTCTACTAAAAATACAAAAATTAGCTGGGCGTGGTGGCAGTCGCCTGTAATCCCAGCTACTCGGGAGGCTGAGGCAGGAGAATCGCTTGAACCCGGGAGGCGGAGGTTGCAGTGAGCTGAGATCGTGCCATTGCACTCCAGCCTGGGGGACAGAGTGAAACTCTGTCTCAAAAAAAAAAAAAGAAAAAAAAAATTCCCTTACTGTGCCTACTTGCCCCTCTGCCCTTCCTTTCTGACTTCATGTGCCTCAGAGCATAGGAAAGCATCCACAGTAGAAAGATAAATTGAGAAATTGCTCCTTCCCAGTCTTCAGACCAGAGAGACAGTTCAGGATCCAAAAGGGAGAGGTCAGGGGCCATGAGAATAGGAGATGTGCATGGGCGTGCCTGTGAAAAGCTGCTTGGAGGACCAAAGTAGGCAAAGTAACCTCTACCGGCTCCCCGCTGCCCGCCACCCTCATCCCCCTGTGCTCTCTGCTTCAGGCTGCAAGTGCAAGGCAGGAGGCTGAGATGGGCTCAGGCCAGCCATGGACCCTGCCTGCCCTCAGAGCCAGCCGTTGCTGGTGAAATCCATACGCAGTGCCTCCTCCTCAGCGGGGCTCAGCTCCTGCAAGGGGGCGCGGCAGGGGCCTCCGTAGTAGCCAAACCAGTCCATGATTTTCTTCAGCCCTGGGATCCCAAAGCGCCGGGTCACCTGCAAAGCAGGGCCTGTTAGAAGAGACTGAGAAATTTGCTGAACACCCATATCTGGAACTCAGAGATCTGTCACTTTCAGAATGTTGAAGTCCTACGCTCTTCCCCCAGGAAAGTAACTGCCAACTCTATGGCACCCAGGGTACATTGGGAATCCAGATTTAGAGACCAGAGAGAAGGTTTGTAATAGCAAAATACAAAAACTTCACATTGGGGACAAAGAGTGCCTCCTTTGGTTTTAGGAGAAAAATCCACTCCAACAGAGAGGAGAGTGGCATTCGGTCCTCGAGCTGGGGTGGGAGAAGACAGCAAGGCTGCAGGTCTAGGCACTAGAGCATCAGCAGTCTGCAGCCCAGCTCCCTGAAACCTGATGCAGGGCACACCAGACCTGGGAAGTCAGGAAGGGGAAGGATCTGTGAGAGTCTCAGGCACAGCCCAGACCTCTACTCCCCTTGCATCTGGCTGCCCTCACCTCCCCATAGCTCCTCCTGACCCTAACACTAAATGTTCTCCCAGGAAAAGCAAAGCATCATTGCCCAAGGAAGTTTTGTTGTATAAACTGTATGTCATTTACTTCTTATCTCTGAGTAAGTTCTCCTGTCTAAAAAAGGAAGGGGCTGGACAACATGATCTCTAAAGGCTTTTCCATGATAATGGGGGACCTAAAGCTATTGTTATAATTTATTCATTTATTTTTATTTATTTTTTTTTTTGAGACAGTCTTACTCTGTCACCCAGGCTGGAGTGCAGTGGCGTGATCTCAGCTCATTGCAATCTCTGCCTCCTGGGTTCAAGTGATCCTCCTGCCTCAGCCTCCTGAGTAGCTGAGATTACAGGCACCTGCCACCACACCAAGCTCATTTTATTTTATTTTATTTTTGTATTTTTAGTAGAGACAGGGCTTCGCCACGTTGGCCAGGCTGGTCTCAAACTCCTGACCTCAAGTGATCTGCCCACCTCGGCCTCCCAAAGTGCTAGGATCACAGGCATGAGCCACTGCACCCGTAATAATTTATTTATTTTTATTTTATGTTTTTTTTTTGAGACAGGGTCTCACTGTGCCACTCAGGCTAGAATGCAGTGGTATGATCATGGCTCACTGTAGCCTAGACCTCCTGGGCTCAATCGATTCTCCCACCTCAGCCTCCAGAGCACCTTAGACTTCAGGTGCATGACACCATGCCTGGCTAATTTTTGCATTTTTTTGTAGAGACGAGGTCTTGCTATGTTGCTCAGGCTAGTCACAAACCCCTGAGCTCAAGTGATCTGCCCACCTCGGCCTCCCAAAGTCCTGGGATTACAGGCATGAGCCACGGCACCCGGCCTATTATAATTTAAAATCATGTGTGGAATATTACAGAATAAATGAAGCATCAAATTTCCTTGCTTTTGGTATAGCAACTGGATATTTCATGCTGATCGGAAATATTAGATGAATCTTTCACTACCTAAAAACTACGAAAGTAGTCCTTAAGAAAGTTTGATTTGGAGAGAAGCTAAAACCTTAGGAGGATAAAAATAAGAGGTTGTTTGGGATAAAAAGGCCAGGAACTACTGATGAAAGATTGACTAATAACTGTTTACCACTAGAGTCCCGGAGGCTTTATCAAGCATGGATTTTTTTTCTTGGAATGGGTGGTAAGCCACCCTCCTGCAGGCCTTGCCACCCCCACGATGTTCTAATAGCCTGGCCTTTTTACCCAAAGCCTGAGTAGGTGGGAAAGACCCAGGATAGAGGATGGAAATAAGAGGTACCTAGAGAAAAGCTCGCTCCTGCCATGGGTTTCCAAAGATATCTGATGTGGCCCCTCTTCAAACCCTAAGAAAGGGTTGGTGGCAAAGACTATAGAAAGTCCTAAATATAGCCAGGGGCAGGAGGCAGGCTGATGGGAAGGTGGAGGAAGGACATTGTGTTTGACCAGGGATGGGCAATAGAGTGACATCAAGCTGCTCTCGGGGTGTCTGAGCCTACAGCCCAGGCAGCAGAAAGGTGTTCCAGGCATTCCTGGGTATGTGCCCAGAGCTGGCACAGGAGAGGACGCAGAATGAAGGGTGAGGCAGGATGGGGTAGGGCGGGATGACACACAGAGATCTGGGATGACAGCTAGGCATCCACTCTTCCCCAGGGGCAGCCCAAGCTGCTTCATCTGTGAAATGAGTGATAACAACACCTACCCCAAAGAGACGTCCCAAGGGCCAGTTGAGAAAAACACCGCTAATATTAGACCAGTTCCCATGAGCCCTGGAAGCCGCTCCTTTTCCTGTCCCGGTGGCATGCGGGTTCTGGGACCCTTGCTTTCACAGGTGCACTGGGAGTGGGAGAGCAGAGGCCCCACCCCAGTGGAACGTTTAGTATGTGCAGGACGGCCTGTGCCCAATGGGGCCCTCGTTTCTGCAAGTTCTTATAACTATTTATAGAAGGTCCCATCTCAGAAGCACCTTCACCTCCAGAGGGACTCAGATTTACCTCCTCAGCTGTCCTTTCTGTAAATCTAAGTTAATCTGCCCCTTTGAGATAAGGATACAGCTGTGAGGGAGCTCTAGAGCCCACATACCACTTTACCCAAACAAAACATTGTGGAGTGCCTAGCTCAGCCTGGGACTGCAGCCAGGCCCATGAGGCCCTTACCTTGCGTGCAGAACTTAAGGGGAGGCCAAAAACCTCAATCATCAAAATAAGTAATATTTCAATGCAATTTTTTTTTTTTTTAAACAGTCCCACTCTGTCGCCCAGGCTGGAGTGCAGTGGTGCGATCTCGGCTCACTGCAACTTCCGCCTCCTGGGTTCAAGTGATTCTCCTGCCTCAGTCTCCCGAGTAGCTGGGATTACAAGTGACCACCACCACGCCTGGCTAATTTTTGTATTTTTAATAGAGAGAGGGTTTCACCATGTTGGCCAGGCTGATCTCGAACTCCTGACCTCAGGCTATCTGCCCGCCTCGGCCTCCCAAAGTGCTGGGATTACAGGCATGAGCCACCGTGCCCAGCCAAAATAAGTAATATTTCAATGCAATATTTTTTAAAAATCAAAATTAATGCAAAAAAATCCACAATGAACAAAACTTTAAATAAAGACAGGATCCAACAGAGCCATGCCCCACCATATAGAAGGCTCATGCATAAGTAATCATGCATGCCCCATATACATGGGGCTTTTTGGTGTATTTTTTCATTTTTATTTATTGTATTTTTTAAATTTCTTTTTTTTGAGACAGGGTCTTGTTCTTTTGTCCAGGCAGGAGTGAAGTGGTGTGATCGTAGCTCACTGCAGCCTCGACTTCATGGGCTCAAGCAATCTCCCTGCCTCAGCCTCTGAGTAGCTGGGACTAGAGTTGCACACCCCCATGCCTGGCTAATTTTCGTTTATTTTTACTAAAGACAAAATCTCACTCTATTGCCCAGGCTGGTCTCAAACTCCTGAGCTCAAATGATCTTCCTGCCTCAGCCTCCCAAATTGCTGGGATTACAGGTGTGAGCCACTGTGCCCTGCTGGTGTCTTTTTAATGGTTAAATCTTTCTCTAGAAGTAGACTTGGAAAAATATGTTTTGATGAGTTTGCTTCCATTAAAGCCAGGAAAATAAAATTATAATAAATCATGTTTTTGGTATATGAAATATTTAAGCCTAAAATAGTGCTGTGAGTTTTAACATACCTACTTCTCAATTTTCAATATTTTTTCACCCACTTTAATGTTCTTAGGGGGAAAAGAATCACCATTTAGAAAAATACTCAGAGCATTTACTTTCAGGAAGATGGAGTAGATGTACTTTTCCCAATTCTTCCCAACAAGTACAACTAAAAGCTCTGGACGTTACATAAAAATATTATCTGGACATTATATAAAAAATTATATATATATCTAGACATTATATAAAAAACACATAAGACTCTGGAAGGCAGAGAGAAGGAAGACCAACAAGGGACCTAGAGACCCAAGAAGTAACACAGTGCTACGTACCCTGGCCCAGACTTGGAGCTGAAGAAGTCAGCAAGCACACAGTGCCAATGGGTACAGACAATGCATGCACTAACAGAAGCCAGTTCTCTCTAGCCAGAGGACCAGAAAAGGGGTTGCCTAGCAAGATGGAAAGCTTTCAGACAGTAACTGCTCTACTCCAGCCAAACACCAGCCAGGCCAGCAAAGACTGAGTGAAGGAGTCTGAACTGCCACCCCTGCTCCCAGCTGGGTGGTGTCAGAGCAGGCCAGGTGGAGGGAAGTCAGGACTTGCACCACTGCTCATCTTCAAAAGGCCACCAGAGCCCACCCCACCTGCTGCCAGACACACAGGCAATGCAGTGGAGGCAGTGTTTAGGGAGCAGCCAGGGGGCTCTTCTACCCTCCAGGCAGCAGGATGTCCATAGATATCTAGTACAGATCCTAGTGCAGAGGTGTCTTTTTTTTTTTTTTTTTTTTTTTCCAGAGATGGGGTCTGGCCATGTTGCCCAGGTGGGTCTCAAACACCTGGTCTCGAGCAATACTGCCGTCTCTATCTCCAAAAGTGCTAGGATTACAGGCATGAGCCACTCTGCACCAGATCCTTAGGTGTCAATTTTTAAAAATATGTACAGGACTTGTTGGCTGGAAACTACAAAATGCTGAAGAAATAAATCAAAGAAGACTTCAAGGACTGGAGGACAATATAGTAAAGAAGTCAGTTGTCCCCAGATTGGTATGCAGGCTTAACACAATTTCGATCAAAGGCCCAGCAAGATTTTATTGTAGATATAAACAAGATTCTTGTAAAATTTATATGGAAAGGTAAAGAAATTAGACTAAAACAATTTTGAAGGAAAAAAAAAGAACAAAGTGGGAGGAATCAGTCTACCTGATTTTAAGACTTAGCTACAGCAATCAAGTCCATGTGGTATTGCAGAGAGATAGACATATAAATCAATGGAAAGAATAGAGAACCCAGAAATAGACCCACACGAATATGCCCCACTGATTTTTGACAAAGTCACGCAAGCAGTTCAATGGAGGAAAGATGGCCTTTTCAGCAAAAGATGCTAGAGCAAGTGGATATCCATTAGGGAAAAAAACCACAAAACCTTGACCTAAGTCTTACACTTTATACAAAAATTAACTCAAAATGGGTCGCAGACTTATAAAACATAAAAATATAAAACTTAAAAAAAAAAAAAGAGAAAATCTTCATGATCTTCTAAGAACTCTTCAAGATTTTTTTTTTTTTTTTTTTTTTTTTTCTGAGATGGAGTCTTACTCTGTCTCCCAGGCTGGAGTGCGATGGCACGATCTCCGCTCACTGCGACCTCTGCCCTCCGAGTTCAAGCGATTCTCCTGCCTTAGCTTCCTGAGTAGCTGGGATTACAGGCGCCTGCCACTGCCCCCAGCTAATTTTTATTTTATTTTTATTTTATTTTTATTTTTAGTAGAGACGGGGTTTCACCATCTCAGCCAGGCTGGTCTTGAACTCCTGACCTAGTGATCCACCTACCTCGGCCTCCCAAAGTGCTGGGATTATAGGCGTGAGCCACCATGCCCAGAACTCTTTAAGAGTTATTAGACTTGACACCAAAAGCATGATCCGTAAAAGAAAATGTTGATAAATTGTACTTCATCAAAATGTAAAACTTGCTCTGCAAAAGACCTATTAAGGTAATGAAACGACAAGCTGCAGACTGGGAAAAGATATTTACAAGCCACATATCTAACAAAGGACTAGTATTTAGAAGCTATAAAGAACTTTAAAATTCAACAGTCAAAAGAACAATCCAATTTTAAAATGTGTAAGAAATATAGATAGTTGACTGAAAAGGATATACAGATGGCAAATAAATACATGAAAAAAATGTTCAATAGCATTAGCCATCAGAGAAATGCAAATTAAAACCACAATGAGATGGTACTACACATCTATCAGAATGGCTAAAATAAAAAATAGTTACAACACCAAATGCTGGCAAAGCTGCAGAAAAACTAGATCATTCATACGTTTACATCAGTGTAAATTTAAAATAGTACAGCTGCTCTGGAAAAGTTTAGCAGGTTTGTTTCTGGGTTTTTGTTTGTTTGTTTGTTTGTTTTGTTTTGTTTTTTTGAGACAGGATCTCACTCTGTAGCCCAGGCTGGAGTGCAGTGGCAAAATCACAGCTCACTGCAGCCTCAACCTCCCAGATTCAAGGGATCTTCCCTTCTGCCTCAGCCTCCCAAGTCGTGGGACCACAGGTGCATGCCACCACACCTAGCTAATTTTCTGTATTTCTTGTACAGACAGAGTCTCCCCATGTTGCGCAGGCTGGTCTTGAACTCCTTGGCTCAAGCAATCGACCCCCCTCAGCCTCCCAAAATGATGGGGTTACAGGTATGAGCCACCACACCCAGCCAGCAGTTTCTCAGAAAATGAAACATACGACTACCCTATGACCCACCATTTGTACAGCTGTGTATTGATCCCAGAAAAATGAAAACTTACGGACACATGAAAACCTGTTCATGAATGTTCATGGCAGCTTTTATTTATTTATTTATTGAGACAGAGTCTCACTCTGTCACCCAGGCTGGAGTGCAGTGGCACAATCTCGGCTCGCTGCAACCTCCACCTCCTGCATTCAAGCGATTCTCCTGCTCAGCCACTCGAGCAGCTGGGATTACAGACGTGCGCCACCACGCCCAGCTAATTTTTGTATTTTTAGTAGAGACGGACTTTCACCATGTTGGCCAGGCTGGTCTCAAACTCCTGACCTCAGGTGATCTGCCTGCCTCAGCCTCCCAAAGTGCTGGGATTATAGGCGTGAGCCACTGCTCCCAGCCCATGGCAGTTTTTAATAGCCAAAAACCGAAAATAACCCAGCTGTTCTTCAACAGGTGAATGGTTAAACATGCTGTGGGGGGCCAGCCATGGTGGCTCATGCCTGTAATCCCAGCACTTTGGGAGGCTGAGGAAAGATGGCTTGAGACCAGGAGTTCGAGACCAACCTGGGCAACATAGCGAGACCTTGTCTCTACTGAAAATAAAAAAGAATTAGCCAGGTGTGTTGGTGTGCACCTGTTGTCCCAGCTACTTGGGAGGATAAGCTGGGAGGATTGCTTGAGCCAGGAGGTCGAGGCTGCAGTGAGCAATGATCCTGCCACTGCACTCATCCCGGGTGACAGGGCAAGAACCTGTCTCAATAAATAAATAATAAATAAACATGCTGTGGTACAGCCATACCATGGTATCCTACTCAGAAATAAAAAGGAATTAACTATTGATACATGCAACAAACAACCTGGATGAATATCCAGAGAATTATGCTGAGTGGAAAAAAGCCAATCCCCAAAAGTTATATACCATGTGATTCCATATAGCATACTCTTGAACTGACAAAATTATAAAATGGTGAATGTATGTGTGGTTGCTAGAGGTTAAGGAGCCGGTGAAGGCAAATGTGAGCAGGCATGGCTATAAGATGATGACATGAGGGATCCTTGTAGGGACAGAGATATTCTGTGTCTTGACTGTATCAAGGTCAATATCCAGACTGTGAAATTATCCTACAGTTTTGTAAGATGTTGCCATTGGGGAAAACTGGATCATGGGTACATGGGATCCCTTTGTATTAGTTCTTAAAGTTGCATGGGAATCTATAATTATCTAAAAATAAAAAGTTTGGCCAGGCGCAGTGGCTCATGCCTGTAATCCCAGCACTTTGGGAGGTCGAGGTGGGTGGATCATGAGGTCAGGAGTTCGAAGCCAGCCTGGCCAACATGGTGAAACCCATCTTCACTAAAAACACAAAAATTAGCCGGGTGTGGTGGCAGGCACCTGTAATCCCAGCTACTCGGGAGGCTGAGGCAGGAGAATTGCTTGAACCCGGGGGGCAGAGGTTGCAGTGAGCCGAGATTGTGCCACTGCACTCCAGCCTGGGCACAGAGTGAAACTCCATCTCAAAATAAAATAAAATAAAAAGTTTAATATAAAATATACAGTAGGCCAGTCATGGTGGCTCATGCCTGTAATCTCAGCATTTTGGAAGGCTGAGGTGGGAGGATTGCTTGAGCCCAGGAGATAAAGACCAGCCTGGGCAACATAATGAGACCCCCATCTCTACAAAAATAAAAATAAAAAATAAAAAAGATCGCTTAAGCCCAGGACATTGAGGCTGCAGTGAGCTGTCATCACACCACTGCACTCTAGCCTGGGTGACAGAGAATGACCCTGTTTCGAAAATAAAAAAAAAAGAAAAAAGATTGGGAGGCCAAGGCAGGAGGATCCCTCGAGGTTAGGCGTTTGAGGCCAGCCTGGCCAACATGGTGAAATCCCGTCTCTACTAAAAATACAAAAAAATTAGCCGGGTATGGCCAGGCACGGTGGCTCACGCCTGTAATCCCAGCACTTTGGGAGGCCGAGGTGGACAGATCACGAGGTCAGGAGATCAAGACCATCCTGGCTAACACGGTGAAACCCCGTCTCTACTAAAAATACAAAAAAATTAGCCTGGCATAGTGGCAGGCCCCTGTTGTCTCAGCTACTCGGGTGGCTGAGGCAGGAGAATGGTGTGAACCCGGGAGGCGGAGCTTGCAGTCCAGCCTGGGTGACAGAGCCAGACTCCATCTCAAAAAAAAAAAAAAAAATTAGCCGGGTATGGTGGCACGTGCCTGTAATCCCAGCTATTAGAAGGCTGAGACAGGAGAATTGCTTGCACCCGGGAGGCAGAGGTTGCAGTGGGCCAAGACCATGCCACTGCACTCCAGCCTGGGAAACAGAGCGAGACTATGTCTCAAAAGAGAAAAGAAAAGAAAAAAGAATAGGCCGGGCACTGTGGCTTATGCCTGTAATCCCAGCACTTTGGGAGGCTGAGGTGGGTGGATCACTTGAGGCCAGGAATTTGAGACCAGCATGGCCAATATAGTGAAACCCCATCTGTACTGAAAAATGAAAACAAAAACAAAAATTAGCTGGGCATGGTGGTGCACACATGTAATCTCTGTTACTCAGGAGTGTGAGGCACAAGAATTGCTTGAACCTGGGAGGCGGAGGTTGCACTGAGCTGAGATTGCTGCACTCCAGCCTGGGCAAAAGAGCAAGACTCTGTCTAAAAAAAGAAAGAAGGAAAGAAAGAAAGAAAGAGAGAGAAAGAGAAAGACAGAAAGGAGGGAGGGAAGGAGGGAGGGAGAAAGGAAGGAAGGAAGGAAGGAAGGAAGGAAGGAAGGAAGGAAGGAAGGAAGGAAGGAAGGAAAGAAAGGATAAAATGTACATTAAAACTTGAATACAGGGGCACACATTTTTCTGTTGCCTCAGACTTCAGAATGACCCTGAACTTGATGGGCGTTCTCTCTGAAGTTCTCCTTTGCTTGCCCAACAAAGAATTGGGGTATACAGTCTGACCACAGAAACGATTATTTGAAGACAACACTCTCCTGCCTTCTAACTCCTTTGCCAGCCCCAATCATTCCTATTTTTTCAGGACCTGGCCCCTGATAGTGCGGATTTAGAGGCCCCTGGTTTACACTCTTTCTCTCCAGGCATCTCTAAGTGTGGTCCTAGGGTTACTCTGTCACAATCACACAGGATGTTTGTTTCAATGCATCTTCTTGGGCCCAAAAGTTGGAACTTTAATTCGCCCCTAAGGGAATTTTAATGCACACTTAAGTTTGACAATCAATAGTGCTTGACTTTGTCCGAAGTCAGGATTTTCTGGGAGTCACAAGGAGTTCCCACACTGGGATGTTCTCTCAAAGGATTTTCTGAAGGGAAGAGACTGAGTGGGGCCTGGTGCCAGCCCTGGGTCCTGCTCCAATGAGGACACAGACTGTCCACCCCCCGCCACGCCGTGCCCCCGCTGCCACTGGCTCACCGCAGCGTTTGGCTCAATGAGGCGGTGCTGCAGTTTCTGGGCTTCTTCCCATTGCCCTGTGCAGCACAGTCGCTCCAGCTGGCACACCTGAGCCCCCAGGACATTGGCCAGGGCGCACACGCCCCCCACAGCTCCTGCACGAAGTAAGACACAGAACGTCAGCCAGAGCCTCTCCCCTCCAGTCATCCCAAGCCCTGGTCCCAGCCCCTCTTCAGCCTGGGGACATTAGATACAGATTTCTATGTCACTTGGCTGGCTACATCAAAGGCATGCTCTGTAAGTCCAGAGTATACATTTCCAGAGAGAAGAGCTGCCTGCATATTCAAAATAGAATTCCGCAGGTCAAGTACTGCTCAGGGCTGATCTGTGAGGGGCAGGGAGCAGAACCTGAAAGTGAACTCAAGGACAGTTCCTTCTCTGAACCCCTCCCGGAATAAAATCCCATCTGACAGTTGACACCTCCAGCTTCCTCCAATAGCCCCCTGACTCATCAGTCCTGTAAGAGGGTAGGATGGATGGGAAGCCTTTGCTCTTTTGAAATTTTATTCCCCCCAGTGGATGCAACCAGAGACAGCAGTGGGCGTGGAAAGCACTCTGGACAGAGTCAGGTCACCAGGCATGCCTTCCCATTGACTGCATAAACCTGAATGAGACCCTCTCTAGTCCTCTTTGTGCTCATCAGGGCAATGAAAATGAGTTTGGCTGTGATCTCAGAAACCCCCGCCACTTCTGCAAGCCTGTAAGTATGCTTCTAAGGCTAGATAGGAGTGGAACCCTAGGCACAGTGGCCTCAAAAACGTAGAGAGAGTAGGCAATTCAGAATGAGTTAATAGAGCTGTTGTTTGTGGAATACCTATTATGTGTCCCAGGCGCGCTACAGCAGCATGGCCCTGATGCTCTCCTCATGATCCCTCTGTACACAGAGTAGAAACTCAGGCCCAGATTGGTGAATGCTTTGCCCAGCATTACTCAGTGAATAAACTGCAGAGCTGAGATTCCTCCCAGCCTCCAGAGCGTGTGCTTTTTTTTTTTTTTTTTAATCTACTCCACTTTCAGGAATGAGGGAGAAATGGATCCCTTCTTCTTCCCCTTCACTGTAGAGGCCATGACATGGCAGGGGAGATGTACAAGGGCCTAGACAACCAGCCAAAGTCTGGAGGGACCAGATGGAATAGGAACCAGCATTCTCTCCTGCAGTGCTAGAGAAGTCACTCAAATCTCTACTTACTGGGGCTTCAGCTGAAGGGAACAGCTTCCCTTCTTCTCCCTTCCCTCCAGGGCTCAAATCTAATCCAAACCCAAGGACCCTGACCCCAAACAGACAAGAGCAGTTGATCTAAGTGACATCCCTAGGGATCCTGGATTGGAACAGAATCTGATCAGGCAACTGAAGATCCCTGGCCCAACTCTGTAGATCTGACAATTCATTCTGGCCTGGGACAGGGGAGAGGAAAATGGACTCCTGAACTACAGAGGAGGGCCCCAAGGCCTCTGCCCTCAGAGAATGATGTACAAGGTGGGATTAGAGCAGCTAAGTTTGTCATCTAATCATGGAGCTCAGGACTCAGAACAAACTGCAGGCATCTGTACTACAGGCCAGGGATTGTACACGGCCATCCTCCTTCAGCCAACAAGGTTACTCACAGCATCCCGAATTCAGACAGGTAAGCGGCATGGCCAGGTTTCTGAGTTTTCAGAGCGGGCAGGCTGGCAAACCAACATCTGCAGACCCAGCCCCAGCCCTCACGATCTCTCCCAGCAGACCCAGGTGCCTGGGCATCTCTTGGTCACCCATGACAATTTGAGAGCAGTGGGCGGCCTACCCAAGGCATAGCTGGCCATCAGAAAGCCAGCCGATCCAGCCAACACCTGAAAATCCTGCTTCCTGGTCTTGTGAACAATCAGCCCAATCCTGGTCACCTGCAACAGCAAATGTGGTGTGAGAGCTGTGCCCAGAGCCTCATCCTGGATGACGGCCGGGTAAGTGTGGTGGAATGAAAGCCCAGTGCCCAAAGAGATGCCCTCAAGAAAGCCCCAGAGAGCCCACACGACAGAGAGAATCCACACAGAAGCCAAGGTTGGAAACAGATCTCAGAGCTGCCCTCAGGAGCAAAAGTGCTAGGACCCAGAAAAGGAGGAGAGGACCCCAGCCCCGGAGCTGCTGCCACTCACATCACCACCGCTGTCCTTCATGCCCACAATATTGGGGTGCTGGGAAAGCGTGACCACTGCATCCACAGGCAGGTCCAGCCCTGTGTTGGCTGGGACACTGTACAGCACCACAGGGATTGGAGAGAAATCAGCAACCTGGGGGGCGCAGAGAAAAGCAGGAGAGGGCAGCCGCCCCACGTCCCAGGAGCCAGAGACTTGCCCACCCACAGGTCCCAGCCTGCTTCACTCCAGGGCCACCTGGACAGGCCTCCCTCCCGTGCTACGTGCCCCGAGTGTAAGCAGTCACAGTGGGTCATATTTATGGAGTGCTTTCCATATGCCAGGCACAGTTCTAAGGCCTTTATGTTCCTGATCTCATTTAATGCTCACTGCAACCCTATGAGATAGATGACATCATTCCTCCAATTTTAGAGGGGAGGAAGCAGTAACACAGAGTGGTCAGGTAAGCCTCCCAATGTCGTGCAGCTGATCCATGGTGGCAGTCCACCCATTTCCTATAGCTGCCGTTCATGTGAAGCACCACCCCACTCCCAGCTTCCCTTATCTCCTCTCCCTGGGCAGAGCCTCCTCTTGGTCTCAGGCCCCACACACACCTTGGTGTAGTGGTGAATGAGGGCTGCACTGCTCATGCGGCCACGATAGTAGCAAGGGGTCACCACCATGGCCGCGTCAGCCCCGACCTGAGCCATGCTGACGGTCATCTCCACTGTGGCTTGAGTGGCTGCCAGAGGAAGGAGAGAGGTGAGAGCAGGCAGAAGGAGGCCTGGACCAGGACACTGGGCCAAGCGAAGGTGCCTCAGCATGTCCCGGAAGAGGCAGAACAAGTAGACAGGACCCGAGCTAGGGCCTAGGAGCCTGGATCCCGCACACCCACCCACCCCCAGGGCCCAGGGCATTCTGGCTCACATTCGCATCCGGAGCCAGCTAGCAGGAGCCTGTTCTTGGGCATGGCCTGGCGCACACGGCTCACCACCTCCAGGCGCTCACTGCTGGTCAGGAAAGGAAACTCGCCATTGGAGCCCTGGACCACGAAGCCTGTAAGAGACACAGCTGACCAACTCCTTCCCATCCCCTACCGAACAACGAGGACACTGGTGTTCCTACCTTCCGACACCATAATCTTTCACACATTTCCTTCCCATCTTTGCAGGCAGAAGGTTCCTACACAGCTGCAATGACTGTTCACATCATTTTTCTTTTTTAGACACAGGATCTCGCTCTGTTGCCCAGGCTGGGATGCAGTGGCTCAATCATAGCTTGCTGCAGCTTCAACCTTCTGGGCTCAAGTGATCCTTATGTAATAAGGTTATTACAATTTTAAGCCTTGTAGAAATGGAATTAAGCTTAAATAGCCTTCTACAGTTTGCTGTTTGTTTAATACTATGTTTTGAGCTTTGTCCATAGCAGCACATGTAGCCCTGATTCATTCATTTTAATTGCTGTATAGTATTCTGTTGTATGGTTAGAACACAATTTATTTGTCATTCTCTTGTTGAGAGCATTTAGAATGTTTCCTTCTTTTGGCTGGGCCTGGTGGCTCACACCTACAATTTCAGCACTTTAGGAGGCCAAGGTGGGTGGATGGCTTGAGCCCAGGAGTTCAAAACCAGCCAGGGCAGCATGGCTGCCTGTCTCTACCAAAAAATGGCATACTAGTCTCTACCAAAAAAGAAAAAAGAAAAAAAGAATGCTTTCTTCTATTTGCTATTGCAAACAATGCTGAAACAAACGTTTTCTATAAAGTCTTCTGTGCATATGTCTAAGAGTTCCTCTAGAGTTCAGGCACTTTGATGTGTAATTGCTGAGTCATATCTATGTGCACCTTCATCTGTGACACATTTTTTATGTATTTACTTTTTCTTTGAGGGTCTCACTCTGTCACCCAGGCTGGAGTGCAGTGTCACAGTCACAGTTCACTGCAGCCTCAGCCCCCCGGGTTCAAGTGATCCTCCTGTCTTAGCCAGCTGGGATTACAGGCATGAGCTACCATGCCCAACTAATTTGTGTAGTTTTTTTTGTAGAGGTGGAGTTTCACCATTTTGCCCAGGCTGGCTTGAATTCCTGGGCCCAGGTGATCCTCCCACCTTAGCCTCCGAAAGTGCTGGGATTACAGTCCTGAACCCCCATGCCTGACTGTGTGCCACATTTCTAATCAATCAGTGTAGACCTCAGGAGCAGCATAGAATGTCGTACATGCCAAATCATGGTATTGTCAGAACAAATTTTTGCCAACTTTCTGGGTGAAAAGTGAATCTCATTGCTTTATTTTGCGTTTTCCTGTTTTTATCAATTATTTACTTGGGATACGTCTAACCAGTAACCTGTACCAGTTACGGGTGAGCCACGGTGCCCAGCCCACTTAAGTTTCTCTTTCTTCTTCTTTCTCCTCTCCATCCCATTCCATTAAAGAAAAAAAAATGGAAGTAGTTTACAAACACAGAGTACAATACAACAGGATTCTTAATTAATAGAAGGATATTTGGGCCTGTAATCCCAGTACTTCAGGAGGCCAAGGTGGGGGGATCACTTGAGGCCAGAAGTTTGAGACCAGCCTGGGTAACAAAGTGAGAGCCTGACTTTACAAAAAAATAAAAAATAAATAAACCAAGTGCATTTGAAGCTGCAGTGAACTACGATTGTGCCACTGCACTCCAGCCTGAGTGACAGAGCAAGACCCTGTCTCAAAAAAAAAAAAAAAAATTGGAGGCTATTTGGGAGAAGGAAATGAAAATAAGGCCACAAGCAGTATTGGTATACAAAGTTCCTGCCCTATAGTTGTGAGAAATGAGCCAGAAATTTGGTGTGGAGTTTCCCGACAGCCAGAGCTAAAAGGGAAACATGGTCAGCTAACAGACATGTAGAATCCAAAAGATAAAAGCAAAGCAACTGCCCCGGAGAAACACAGAGTTTCCTGGCACTGGGACCAAGAGAAATTGTTCCTGTGAGTCATCCTTCAGGGGACACTGTGTGATGTAGACTCCACTTCATTCCTCCAACCTTTTTCCATGCTGTTCACTACACCATCAGATTCCAGAGTGAGTTGCCAGGATATCAGGATATCTCTCTTTGGATATTTAGCTGCATTTTTTTTTTGGTAGTTATTTTGCATTGGTAACATTGCAGGGAACGTCTGGAGGCACACAGCTTCTCGCTCCTGTGGGATTGCTTCTGGGGGATTGATTCCTGTGTGTCAGGCTAGCAGCCCAAGGAAGGGCCTCCTTGTGTCTTGCTACACGGGGCTGCAGTGCTCTCCATAAAAGCTGCCAGCCCTGGATGAGGACTCCAATCTAGCTATGATTGGACCAGCACCCTCTGACTAAAGAGTCAAAGATCAAACTCTTGCCACTCTCTCTGTTCCAATACCAAAGTCATCTTCCTCCCCACCCCTGCCTGCTGTCCTGGGCTGGGGCAGGTTCTTGCTGCGGCCACTGATTCAGCCACCATCACCCTCTTCCTTCATCTCTCATCCTGCTGGTCAGTTCCAGGGGCCCTCTGGGCCGTACAGGTGGAGCTGGTCTAAACAGTAGGACAGCTGAGGCTTGCACTCTGGGAGTCAGAAGCAGACCCTGTGCTCAAGGCTTCTCTTCTGTCTCACTGAAGGGGGCAACTGACCCATGCCTGACTCCCAAGAAGGAAGAAGTGCCTGGCTGGAGAAGAGGGAGTGTGGCATAGTCAGGGCAGCACTAGACTCAAGAGTCACCTCTGGATATTGAGCAAGACACATCACATCTTTGAGTCTCTGTTTCCTTTTCTATGGGATGACAGTGAAATCATTTCAATCCTAGCTTATAGGACTGTTTTAAAGGATGAGAAAATGTCCCAGAAATCTGTGAATGGGTACCCCAAAGAGCCCCTCCTTCACCCTGGTTAGACGTCCAGGTGTGAGCCTGATGTGTCCCTGTTAGTGTAGAGAGGGGGCCAGAGGAGAGGAAAAGGCCAGGATCTCCAATGAACCAGGGACTGGCAGAAAAGCAGAGGGCTCACAGAAGAGGGGTCAGATGCACAGGCCCTGAAGTCAGAGAAGCTCAGGTTAACTCAGTTAAAAAATGGTGATGATATTAGTGCCTTTCTCAGAGTTTTGTTTTGTTTTGTTTTGAGACAGAGTCTCACTCTGTTGCCCAGGCTGGAGTGCAGTGGTGCGACCTCGGCTCACTGCAGCCTCTGTCTCCCAGGCTCAAGCAATTATCCTGCCTCAGCCTCCCGAGTAGCTGGGATTACAGGCACCCGCCACCATGCCGGCTAATTTTTGCATTTTTAGTAGAGACAGGGTTTCACCATGTTGGCCAGGCTGGTCTCAAACTCCTGGCCTCAGGTGATCCGCCTGCCTTGGCCTCCCAAAGTGCTGGGGATTATAGGCGTGAGCCATCACACCCAGCCTCTCAGAGTTGTCTTGAAGTTTAAATGAGATACTATTTGTAAAGTACTTCGAATAGAACCTGGTGCTCAATAAGTGTTAGCTGTCATTCTTATGGAGTCGGGAGAAAGTGCTCAAACCTTAAATCAGGAGGGTGGCTGGTGTTGAAGGGGAGGCTGCTCTCAATGACCTCTCATTGTACACCTACTGTGATATTAGGAGTGGGTGTACAAGGCCCCCTCCAGCTGTAAGACAAAGGAAGATAGTCTCCCCTGCCCCCACGATTACACTTGCTGCTCTGGGAGCTGGGGTGGCAGGGAGGGGAGTGGGCGTTTGGGGCTGGGGACACATAAGCAACATGGTGACTTACTGTGGCTAAAAAGAATCACATAAGGAGTGTCCCCAGACGATATTATGCCTTCTTGGTCCATCATCATGGCCACCTCCTCTGAGAAGTCTTCCTGGGATCTCTCCACTGAGCCTCCCTGCTCTGCATTTCTGTTACCTGTTCCTTGTATAATGTTTCCCCATGGACAGCACCCATCTACAAAGGTCCCCAGAATTCTTCAATTCCCCACCCCCACCCCTGTCTGTGGGATTAGACACAATTTTTCAATCTGACCTCTCCTATAAAATGAGAAATTGGGCCAGGCACAGTGGCTCACACCTGTAATCCCAGCACTTTGGGAGGCCAAGACGGGCGGACTATTTGAGGCCAGGAGTTCGAGACCAGCCTGGCCAACATGGTGAAACCCCGTCTCTACTAAAAAAATTAAAAATTAGTCCAGGCACGATGGTTCACACTTGCGATCCCAGCACTTTGGGACGCCGAGGCGGGCGAATCACAAGGTCAGGAGTTCGAGACCAGCTGGGCCAACATGGTGAAACCCCGTCTGTACTAAAAATACAAAAATTAGCTGGGCATGGTGGCATGCGCCTGTAATCCCAGCTACTCAGGAGGCTGAGGCAGGAGAATTGCTTGAACCCGGGAGGCAGAGGTTGCAGTGAGCCGAGATTGGGCTACTGCACTCCAGCCTGGGCGACAGTGCAAGACTCTGTCTCAAAAAAATAAAAAAAATTAAAAATCAAAAATTAGCCAAGCATGGAGGCGCGCACCTGTAATCCCAGCTACTCGGGAGTCAGAAGCAGGAGAATTGCTTAAGCCTGGGAGGTGGAGGTTGCAGTGAGCCTAGATCACGCCACTGCATGGTAGCCTGGGTGACAGAGTGAGACTCTGTCTCAAAAAAAAAAAAAAAAAAAAAAGGCCAGGCTTGGTGGCTCATGCCTGTAATTCCAGCACTTTGGGAGGCCAAGGCAGGCCAATCGCTTGAGGTCAGGAGTTCGAGACCAGCCTGGCCAACGTGGTGAAACCCTATCTCTACTAAAAATACAAAAATTAGCTGGGCGTGGTGGTGCATGCCTATAATCCCAGCTATTCGGGAGGCTGAGGCAGGAGAATCGCTTGAACCCGGGAGGCAGAGGTTGCAGTGAGCTGAGATCATGCCACTGCACTCAAGCCTAGGTGACAAGAGTGAAACTTGGTCTCAAAAAAAAAACAAGTTGACTGCCATGGTTCCCCAGACACACTGCACTTCCTTCCCTCTGCACCCTTGCTTGTGCTGTTCCCTTCTGCCTGGAACACATTCCAAATGCGGGCCAACAAGCTCAAGTCAGCTGCCCAGCATTCTGTTTTCCTTGCCCAGTGCTTGCCTTACTTTGCCTGGATGCATTCTGGCCTCCTGGGTGGTGCCTAGCATAGGTGTTGAGGTGTGTGTTGACAATTTATTGTGCAAAAGAAAAAGAAGTTCTTTATTTTTTTCTGCCCTGGTCTGCGGCCAAAGTTTTTTGCATGACGTAATTCATAACCTCCCTCTGGAAAGAAATTACAATTCCTGATGAAATGCTTAAGCATTTTCGTGATGAACTTTATTTATTTTTTTCTTTTTTATGTTTTTTTTGAGACTGAGTCTGGCTCTGTTGCCCAGGCTGGAGGGCAATGGCATGGTCTCGGCTCACTGCAACCTCCACCTCCCAAGTTCAAGCAATTCTTCTGTCTCAGCCTCCCGAGTAGCTGAGATTACAGGTGCCCGCCACCACACCCGGCTAAATTTTTTGCATTTTTAGTAGAGATGGGATTTCACCATGTTGGCCAGGCTGGTCTCAAACTCCTGATCTCAGATGACCCACCCGCCTTAGCCTCCCAAAGTGCCGGGATTACAGGCGTGAGCCACCGTGTTCGGCCCCCAATGAACTTTAATGGAATTAAGACTTGATCTGGAAAATTAGCCACCCTCCCAGCCAACTCTCAGGCAAGAGCCTAGAAGCTGTTAACTACTCTTCTTTGTCTTTACGTAGTCTTAACAGTGAGTGATCTGACCATTCTCTTTTTTGTTTTTTTTTTAAAAAGGAGTCTCACTCTGTCCCCCAGGCTAAAGTGTAGTGGGGCGATCTCTGTTCACTGCAACCTCCGCCTCCTGGATTCAAGCAATCCTCCCAACTCAGCCTCCCGAGCAGCTGGGATTAAGGTGGGCACCACCATGCCCAGCTCATTTTTGCGTATTTAGTAGAGATGAGGTTTCACCAGGTTGTCCAGGCTGGTCTCACAAACTCCTGACCTCAA